>NC_140590.1:1032755366-1042755366 GCF_964204655.1 Triturus cristatus | reverse complement strand
CCGACTCTTTGCTGTGGCACTAACTGTTTTGTGTCTTGACATTACTTTTCTAGTGTGTGTCGGTGGAGAGATCACCATTCTCCATGTCCACTGTGCTCTTCAGCAATTCAGACTTCATGATCACAGCGCCTGTTCACGAGCAGGATGTGATATTTAAATGGCTCCCGTTGGTCAAATCTCAGTTGCCCATGCATTGCCTGTTGTCTCCTCTCTGTTGCTTCCCAGCTATCTGAGCTATACAAATATCTGTGCAAAATTATACATTTATATATTTGGAGGGGTTATTGAGGGTTGTTCTTTTTTTAATAAAAATAATAACTCTGGGTAGGCAGTCACATCTCTGTTCCAACTCAGAAAATTGTGTTGGCATGCATCTCTGGACAACTTTCTAATCAAATGCTTTGAGCTAGCCCAGGCTTCTCCAATGAGTAGTTCACAAGCTACTGGTAGCTCTCCAGCTACTAGTAAGGTAGCTCTGCTGTGCTTAGCCCAGCCTATTGGGGTAGAAGCTTTTTGTTTGGTTTAAATAATACATTTATGCAAAATTTTAAAAATGTTTGTATTTTCAGAATTCATACGCTGATGTTCGGGGAAAAATGGTTGAATTTCCAAAATATATTTAAAGCTGATATTTAAATGAAAAATCATGCTGCATTGGGTAGACATATTACTAATGTTGTTATCTTGGTTTCATGGTCATTGCAGCTATGGCTTTTGAATCATCCGCTTTGAAGCTTTCCGAACTGATAAAGCATTTTTTCCCATTACTATTGATGCACCAAGGCCAGTTCAACTAGTAATATAGTACAGAAAAACCCCTAATGTTATCTTGTCTATTGTGGTGACTATTACAACAGCGATAAAATGTGTTAGTAGCTTGGGATGATCTTTATCAGACAGAAGTAGCTCACATTACAGAAAAGGTTGGAGACCCCTGAGCTAGGCTTTGATTGCTTGACTAAGGCACCAAAAGGAGGTTTGGGAAGCCTAATGCCCATCTCAAACTGAGTACCCAGTGTCCTAGTTAGCGGAGGACGCTTTGATATTGGTAGATGGGTCCTAGGCTTGCAAATATTGGGGGACAGGCTCTAGTCTCAGACAGTGATGAGAGCAAATTGAGTATACCCAGAAGATCTGAATTCTAGGTCAATTAAAAGCTGAATTAAAAGTCTTAAGGTTGGTTTTAGACAAAACAATCCATCAGTTCTTAATAACGCACTACAAAAATAAATAAACACAACAGGGAGATTGCTTTGGAATGGGCTCTCTTTGGTTGAGATATTTTTCATTATCCCATCGAGGTTTTGAAACCTAGCTGGGACAGTTCATAGAGAGTAGTATCATTATGGGTACCGAGCTATTTCTTGCAGTACCAGCAAAGGTCAATTGTTAGATTGTTTCAGACAGAAAAATGATTGACTTTATTCCATGAAGTATCTTTGCCAAATAGTCCATCAAAGTTCAGTCTTTCTGTGGGTCACCAGGCAGTAAGAACTGCAATTCGTATACATGGCAACCGTTTAATTAAATGGGGGATTTAGCTAATACTAACTACTATGTAACCATTTACTCTACTCTTGTCCTAAAAACTAAAATTTCTCTATGCTGAATTTGATGCAAAGGAAGAATTTGAGAAACACAATTCTACCTCATTAGCCTAAAAGCTAGAACTTTGGAAGCATAAGTCGGAAGAAAAGGAACAAAATCAGTAGCGATCACCCAACAAGAGCTTAATGGGTAAAAAAGAAATAAAGTGTAGAGACACAAAGTTTTTCTTAGATGCCCTCCACTGACACTGTTGAATACAAGAAATACCTAATACCAAGGATCTGTAGTCTTAATTCCACTTCATTCCTCTTTTTACCACCACTCTACCCTACCTGCCTCTCCATCTCTTGCAGGTTTTTTCCTTTCCTGCTTTCTCCCTTTGTCCCACTTTTTCTATATTTCTCCTTCGTTTCCCCTTTTCTGCCTTTCTCTCTCTTGCCCTGAGTCAAAATCTATCTGCAAGCACCAGCATAGATTAAGCACTGAGTATATGCACTGACTGTCTGAGGCGCTTTTTAGTCGTACTTGTTTACCTGTACCAACTCCATGTGAACAAATGTGAAAAAAGCATGCAGACATTTCCGGAATTCTTTAAGCACATAGGGGCATATTTACAAGGGCTTTATCTCTGCTTTTTTGACTTACAATGCCAAAAAAGCGGAGATAAAACCAGCGCCCTATTTACAAGAGGGTGCTAACATGCATAATCGCATGTTAGCACCCTTTTTCCCAACGCCTCACTTTGCATCTCCAATGAGATGCAAAGTGGGCGTTACTGGGCGTACCCAAGATGGACTACCTTGCAAATATCGCTGATGTTTACATCGCGATATTTACAAGGCAGCCCACATGATTTTAGCAGACATTAGATTTTGGCGAAAACGGCAGTTTTCTCCAAAACCTAATGTCTGCTAAAATCCTGACTTAGCCATCCCTAACATAGCGGGTGGATTATGCTGATACGACCTTGTGGGTCGTATCAGCTAGGGTATCGCCCTTTTGCAGGGAACATCGCTGAAAAACCAGCGATATTCCCTGCAAAAGGGCTATAACCTCGCTATCTCTGGATTTTTTATCGCCCTGGAGTAACGCGTTGTTAATAACGCGCTACCAGGGCGATAAATACCAGAGATAGCCTGTGATAATATAATTATCGTTAAGCACGGCCACAATAATTATCGCTGGCCGTTGTTAATATGCCCCCTAATTTGGTTGGAGTACTTTCATCAGTGCAGCCTTTACATTGGTTGGTTGAGTCAGTTTCCTATCTGCAGTGGAGTATGTTTTTGTTCTTTAATCTAATTTCAGTGGACAATCAATCACCTTGATGTGAATGCATAGCACTGTTGGCACAGTTAGCGTCACAAAACTCCCTTTGCAACCTTGTCAATGCAATATGCCAGAGGGAAAACCAGAGGCAGCATTGACTCGATTGTGGGGTCCATGCAGGTAACTATAAACTCGAATGGCGGCCTGGGTCGGTGTGGGATAAAAAATAGGCCCAGGCTCCAACATAAAAGTGGCCCTCACAATGAACCTGCTAGCTAAAAAAAGTGTTCCACGTCTGCAAATCAGGGCAATTTTGAACTTTTAATGACATGCTGTATTGATGTTTTGCAATGTATGGGAGAATTAATGCATTAGTGCTTGCTGCAGGCATTGCTTGTGGCAATATCAGGGAAATCAACTGCAAAAAGTGGCCCACCCGGTCATAAAACAGGCCCATAAACTGCCAAAATAAGCATTGGAAATCCAATAGGTCCCGCCTTTTTTGAGCTATTGTCTTTAGCAATGTTGTTTAGCCACACTGTACAGCAGTGCGGATGCTTTGCAGTGTGGCTAAAACTAATTTCAAAAAGTGCTATGATGCAGCCAGTGCAAATTCGCTTTTGTACTTAAAAGTGCATTGGCACTGGATGCATTTCATTTTTTTTTATACAGCATGGTTACAAAACATTGCCAAAGTCGGTAATGCCCTTGCTGTACAGCATGAACAAAGAGCTATGGCAGAGCCAATAGTATCAAAGGCGCAACCTTTTGGCTTTTGTATTATTATTTTTAGCCATGCTGCACAGCAGTCACTCTGCTATACAGCATTGCTACAAATCATTGCCAAAGTATAGCATGAGCAACAGGCTATGGCAGAGCCAATAGAATCAAAGGTGCGGCCTATTGGTTTTACCAATACTTTTTAGGTCTCGGCACAAAACCCAGTGATTCTGCACATATCAGAATTCTCCACATGTGTGAAAATGAAAAAAAAAATGACATTGGCAAAAAATATCCATCACATAAAGAAAGCAATTGCACCCATGTCTTAGTGAAAATATTTTTGGAAGCAGATAAAAGGTCACAATAAAAACAGATAACATCTGTTGTCAAAATAAACATCCATTCCAAAGGAGAAAAGGGCTTCTTAGAAGTGGGTGCAGGATAGCAAAATAAAATTACAAATGACAAAAGGTTCAACAAGGACGACAGGGAAGAAAAAAAAATAAAGGTAGTACCTCAATCACAGTACGAGAAGTGCAAGGACTGCAATGAAGCTAAAGCAATCAGCACTTGGTCCATGCTCCATCCGAAAGAAGAGGAAGTGAAGACAGCACATACTGGCCAATTAGAAGGCAACAAATAAAAGTGACAATGCAGCTAATAAATGCTAAGCAATGGGCAGGCTCTAAGTCCCTTCTTGTATACAATAGTTCTAGAAAGCGAGAGAGCACATGCAGGCGAGACTTAAAAATGGCCCACACAGTGACCTGTCAGACCATCCTTTTGGACACTGCCAGGTGGCCCTGTAGGCCAGTTCAATCCTGAGGCAGCACTTGCTTTCATAAGATGGGTGCCAGTGCAATCGTTCTTTTGCTCAAACAAATCAGTGATTTTAGTGCAATAATTCACTCAGCCTCTTTCTGTTTTTTTACCCACAGGACATGTGCACATCACAGACTTCAACATCGCCACCGTAGTCAATAAGGACATGAGGATCACATCAGTGGCGGGAACGAAGCCCTACATGGGTATGGTTTGTAATTATTTGAGTGGAAGTAGCAAGAAATGTGGGCTCAAGTGCTAGACTGTGGCAAGTGTGTTCTTTCTGTCCATTTAATGAAGCATGTTGGCATAGTTTAATACATTGTTTAGTGTTTCGGTTTTGCACAGTACCATACTTGTTTGCCACACCAAATAATTTCACACTTCCACTCCTTTTCATACAATCAGAATATATCATACTGATGCCTTTTTCACATCACCTCATTTTTTTCACTTTTTTTTTTTACTCTGACAAGCTGTTTCTTTATGCCATGCCATTTTGTTTTGCTAACAATGTTTGTCAAACTTTTATACAATTCCCTGTTGTTGCTAAGGCTCACATTGGTGCACTGTTACAATGTGGCATACCTTCTCATTAAAATATTTCACAGTTACACTGTTATGCATTCTTAGCCAGCTACCACTTTGTATGTATTTATGATTACACTATTTTATAGGATTAAAATGCTGCACATTCACACAATTATTTTTTTGTATTGACATTTTTCTGTCAGTAATAGTAGTACAGACGTAATTCAACATTGAATAGGTGAAAGATGCCTTTGAAAGATGGTAGGAATGCACCTAGAAACAAGCATTGGCAAAGCCATTATGTCTGGCGTTATCTGCCAGCTTTTTGACAATTCTTCTTTTGTCATGGTTTTTGCAAAAGTTTATTCTTTGGAAAGCTGCCAGGTCTTAATCAATCCAACAAATCACATTGACTAAAGGCAAAAACATGTTTGGGTCTCAAAAAAGCACACATTACAATAGTACTCCGTAGCATTGAAGGAAACTGCATTGCATGTGGATGTGCTCATTGTGAAAGGGCAGCAACTCATAGTGAAATAAGCCAATGGATGGAGTGGGCCCTTTATGCATTCTACAGTGAGTTGCAGAAAACTGAGAACGACACAGCTAGAGAAAGATGGATTAAGTGTGACTGAAATCCCGAAAATTAACTATGTCATGCACATCATTTTAGAAAAATAAAAAGGTCTTGACTATAGAAGTATACAAGCCAATTGATCTGCCATGGGCTGCTAGCCTCCTGCCTTTGAGAAAGAAAGAAAGAAAGAAAGGAAAGAAAGAAAGAAAGAAAGAGAGGAAGAAAGGAAGGAAGAAAGAAAGAAAGAAAGAAACCAAGAGGAAAGAAAGAAAGAAAACTTTTGGTTTGTGTGCTGCATGCATAGTAAAAAGAGGATAACTTAATACAAAACAGTTTCAGATTATTGCAATCTGTTATGCTATGAAATACTAGCAGTCTGACAAACAAAAGACACTTCAAAAACAGCATTTTCAGGAGACCGGATCTGATAAACTATAGAATGTGGCCTGCACTCATATCTTGTAGAAAGGTCCAGCTTTCACCTTAGGCTCTAAACACAAATGCAACATTAAAGTAATTTAAAAGTAAAAACAAAACCACTGACACTGATGGAAACTACCATGTATGTGGATTTGCTCATTGTGAAAGGGCAAAATGCAGTCACTCGAAGTGAAGTTAACCAGTGGCTAAAGTAGGCTGTCCCATAAACCCATGCTGTATGCTGTAGTGGGCAGGACCAAAAAGCTGATTACACAATACCAGACCAATAGATGAAGAGGGGTGGCTGAAAGCCCCTTTAAGTAAGTATATTATATATATAATATTAGTAAAATCAAAAGGTCTTGGCTGATGCAAGACCTAAAATGGGAAGGGAGGAAAAAAAAGTCTGCGTAGTGATACTCAACGTGCAAATATAAGGGCATTACAGTGCAGGCTTTCGCTATGTTACTAGTGTACTTCTAATTGCAGGATCTGCTATTAATTAGGAATGCTCGGAGCTGTCAGACTTGGCTTTTGACAACTGCAGGATGTTTTAGAAAATTTATGACACTTTTGGTAACTTCACTAAGACGTCTAAGATTTTATTTTTAAAGCAGGTCAAAAATATTTAAGAAAGTTAATTCTTTGATTGTAAAACTTTCATGCAAAAAAAGATTTTGACCAAAAACTTCTATTTCTTTTGTTCGGGAAGTTTTGGTAGGTTCAGTTCTGTATGTTATCAAACTTTGGAACTTCACACAATTTCACAGTTCTCAACTTTGCACAATTCTTCCTCCAGAATTTTAATTCTGGACACTACTAGTATTAACAATTTTCTTAGACATGCAAAACAGGCATATAGAAGAAACTTCACAAAATATGATTTTGTACTGGACCTCCATTGTTTATCGCAAACTATAAAAAAAATTAAGAAAATATCTGTTGACCAGATTGTTATATTTTTGAGTTTAGCTATATAATTTATTGTATTTGTACAGTAGTATTACTCTTAATGCTGAAACTGTAGATTCAGACTGCTTTATGGACCCCACCAAATAACTTTTTAAGTAGCAAAGGTGTATTCGTCCATGTGGCTACCTTATTGCCATAAAAACTTAAGTCAAATTTGGGAATAAAAGTGACAGTCCCACTGTTAGGACCGTCTCAAAATCACCGACGAGCAGCTCACCTCCTCACTCGGCAACTCCACCCCAACCATCACGGAAGACGATGACTCCAACACCGCAGCCCAAACCCTGCACAGATGGATCTCCGACAGCGCCAACACCATAGCCCCCCTCAAGAAAAACAACAACACACACACCAAGAAAGCCAGATGGTTTACCACCGAACTTCGAGAGTCCAGACGCACATGCTGCCGCCTCAAAAAGGCATGGAGGAACTCTAAATCCACAGAGGCTCACAACTACTTCAGAGCCACCACCAACGCCCACCACCAACTCATCAGGAAAACGAGGAAAAAAGCGATTGAAGACAGAATCTCCACACATGCACACAACAGCAAAGAACTCTTCAGAATCATCAAGGAGTTTGCCCAAGTGAGTCTACTGACATTCCTCCCTCACAAGACCTCTGCAACAAACTCAGCACCTTCTTCCACCACAAAATCAAGCACATTTACGACAACTTTGACGAAGACAACCAACACACTGAACCCTCACCAGCCACCCCCGACACCCTGAACGATTGACAACCCGACAACCCTCACCACCGAAGAGACACTGAAAACAATGAAGTCAATCCACTCCAGGGCCCCCACAGACCCTTGCCCCCACCACATCTTCAACAGAGCCACTGACACCATCGCACCCATGCTCCGCCACACCATCAACCGCTCCCTGGTGAACGCCTCATTCCCCGACGACTGGAAACACGCTGAGATCAACCCCCTCCTGAAGAAGCCCTCGGCGGACCCCACTGACCTTAAAAACTACAGACCCATCTCCCTGCTCCTGTTCCCAGTGAAAGTCATCGAGAAAGCCATCAACAGCCAACTCGCCACTTTCATCGAAGATCACACTGTCCTCTACTCCTCCCAATCCAGCTTCAGAAAAACCACAGCACATAAACCACCCTCCTCGCCGCAACAGACGACATCCGGTCCCTACTGGACAAAGGAGAAACAGTAGCCCTCATCCTCCTTGACCTCTTAGCGGCCTTCGACACTGTCTCTCACCGCACCCTAATAGGCAGACTCCACGACGCAGGGATCCGGGACAAGGCCCTCGACTGGATCCACTCCTGCCTCTCCAGCAGAACGCAGCGGGTCGGACTCCCTCCATTCCTCTCTGACTCTACACCAACCACCTGCGGAGTTCGCCAGGGGTCCTCCATGAGCCCCACGCTCTTCAATGTCTACATGGCTTCACTCGCCCCCATCGTCAGAACCCATGGACTCAACATCGTTTCATATGCAGACAACACCCAACTCATCCACTCCCTATCCAAGGAACCCAACACAGCCAAACACAGCCAAACACAACTTCCAAGAAGGCATGGAAGCTGTCACCAAATGGATGAAAAGCAGCTGCCTACAACTCAACACTGACAAAACAGAAGTACTCATCATGGGCCCAAACCCTGATGCCTGGAACGACACCATGTGGCCCCCCATCCTCAGGAGAACCCCACGGACCACGCATGCAACCTTGGAATCATCCTGGACTCCGAGCTCAAAATGGACCGCCAGATCAACTCTGTCGCATCCTCCTGCTCCCACACCCTCCACCTCCTACATAAGACCTTCAAATGGATCCCCTTCGAGCACAGAAAGACCGTCACTCACGCCCTCGTCACCATCAGACTCTACGCCGGAAAATAAACAAAAACCTCAACCGCAAGCTACAAAACATCCAGAACGCTGCTGCAAGACTGATCCTCAACCTGCCAAGACACTGCCATATCTCCCAGCACCTGCACACACTCCACTGGCTCCCCATCGAGACTAGAATCACCTTCAAGATTCTCACCCACGCACACAAGGTCCTCCATGACACCGGACCAGCATACCTGAACAGCCGACTTAAATTCCACGCACCCCAAATAACCCTACGATCAGCCCAGCTCTCCTAAGCCATGGTTCCCCGTACCAGAAAGATCAGATCAGGAGTATGCCTCTTCTCCTTCCTCGCGGCCAGAGCCTGGAACGCCCTACCGCTCCACCTCAGACAGACAACATCACTCCCCATCTTCACAAGAAGCCTCAAGACCTGACTCTTCAACAGACCCCTTCATTGATGGACTGGAACCTGCACCACCAACCCCCCCTCCCCCCCCAGCGCCTTGAGACCCTTACAGGTGAGTAGTCACACTTGACAAACACCTGATTGAAAGACCTGGCTCACCACTGAGTTATGTCCCCTCTTTTGTCTGAAATATTTCAAAATCACTTGTTTTAGGGTCTTTGATATACACATAAGAAACCTGGTTGAGAAAATGTCACCTGTTGGAACAGGGGCTACTGTTGGAGTTCAAAGTGGAGGTGGGGAATAGGAAAATATTGTAAAATATTTTGGGCACAATATATTAGGATTCTGGTTTGGACACATGTTTACGCTTTTCTTGTCTGTTTTTATTTCAGCCCCAGAGATGTTTTATCCCAGAGGACAGATCTGCTATTCCTTTGCAGTCGACTGGTGGTCTTTAGGCATAACTGCATATGAACTGCTGAGGGGCCGGGTAAAGTGAAACAAGGACTCAACAGTCCCAATTGTTTTTCAATCTGTGATCCTTTAAATTCATCACTTTCCAGAGCCAAAGAAAGACAACTGATGTGCCAGAGTAGAGAGTCTCCAGTGTTGTTGTTTCTGCCTCCTATCATATCCTCATTGTAATAGCAATTTTGATAAGCCGGATTTATTTTTATGCAAATTTTGCCGACATATGACCAACTCATAGTATTACTCCACCACTCAATGCCTGTTCAAAACGTGCTGCATAAGTGTCCTTTGGAGCAGAGTATTTATGTCTTTGACAATAATCTCCAAAGCCAGCATGTATATATGTGATATTTTCATATTGCGAATCTAACTGAAAGGCTGTGGATCAGTGAAGGAAAAATAAGGGTAAATACCGACTTTGTAGTCTTCAATCTGGGATCCCTTTCTACAGTTCCTGTTATGATCCTGTTCAGTAGTCTTGAGACACAGGATGGTGCCTTTTTCCAGTGGGAATGGCATTTCGCCTTGGCCCATGTTACTTTTGGATTAACATGTTAGGAGTCAATAACTCCTATCACAGTTTCCTTCAAGAACAGACAAATCTTAGTGAATCCCATCCATAGCCAATGGGCTTTGGTTTGTAGGATATGAAAATCCACATCCCATAGTCGTTAGACTATTTGTATTGGCAATTTACCCCTCAAAGCCACAATTACTAACTGAGGGCCCTATGGAATTGTGGACTACTTTAGCACCTTAGCCCATAATTGCAGCAACACAAAGTTCAAGATATGGAACTCTGTATTAAAAATAAAATTGTGCTGAAGGTCCAGAAGTCTAGATTCTCCATTACCACCCAATGATGTTAGTGGAGAAGATGCTCTTGCTGAGAACTGTTCAATCCTCAGAAGCATTTTGCCAGTACGGATAATGCCCCATCAGAGGGAAGCAGTTCCACAGACAGGGGGCTGAGATTGCAAAATTATTTTGAGCATAAAATAAACATTCTACATAGCACAGACCCTCCCCCCCCCCCTTTAGAAAAAAGTCTGAGGCATGTCAAGAAGTGGAAGCGAAAGCTGGATCGGTGATAACTGTTGAGATGATACAAAGACAGAGGTGATACACATTTTAAACTACATACATGTCATCCAATGCCCTGCCAGAATCTGTCTATGTAGTTATATTAAGGAATATGGGAGGTCTACGGGCCCATATTTGGAAGAACCTATAAGCAGCATTCTTAGATTTTGGTTTAACATATCTCTCTGAAAAAAGAACAAGTGACAACCCTGATTAAAAACACATTTCTGGATCCCGCTAAATCATACATAATACATCCTGGACAAAGGTGACTGAGCTCTCTTGATACTGCTGCTTTTATCAGCATCTTTTGACACTCTTGAAGACCCCAGTCTACTCCACAGTCTCAAAGATGTAGCTGGAGTGTCAGAAAGAGTGAGCTGTTTTTTTATATCCTTTATTGCAGATAGGTATAGAAGGATATAAATAGGAGGAGGTTCATCCACACCAACCCTAGTATGTTATAGGGTACAACGGGGTTCCAGTTTATCACCTATAATGTTCTACATCCATATACAACCACTAACTTACCTCCTTCATGCAACCAATGTCTTATTTCATAGCTATGTGAATGACACCCAAGTGTGTTTCATCTAACTAATGATCTAGAGTTCAGTGAAGATGAAATTATTAACATCTTCAGTCTTATACAGAGCTGGATGAATAAAAATTATCTGTGTTAATGAGACTAAAATAGAGCTGTTGGTTAGTGCTGGTGCCGGTTTAAACAAGGAAAGAGACAGATATGCCAGGATCAGCGTGGGACCCTAACCTGATTAATGAACTAATGAAATAAGCAATGCACTGATAAACCAGACGTTATTAGCTGAGAAAACCATATCCTTCTCTTAAATAGATTACTGCAAACACATAATGCAAGAATTGCTGATACAAATCATATATTGTCCTCCGCTGGTACATCATGCTGCTTAACAGAATTATAACTTGATAGAATTTAACATGGTCTGTTACTTGCAGCCTCAAGTACTTTCCCTTGCATCCAAATATCCTGCTCAGCTATTTTTAAACATTGAGTCATATGTACTTTGCTCAACAAGATGTGTCTTCAACCTGTCTCTAACCAATGTTAAGAAACCTGCTGCCCATAAGCCTGCCATGAGGAGCTAGTTTTTGAAGAACCGACCAGCAGAAACTTTCCCAGCAGCTGGAGATTAAGGGCCTTATTATGAGTATGGCGGTCCTCAGGACCGCTGTACTCACGGTGGCGGTCCGACCACTGCTACCACTGCGGGTCCACCCGCAGTATTTTAAGCATAGCGGTTGGATCACCATAAGACCGCTGGCTCTGTCAGGACCCACTCGATATATCCGACCACCGCCACATTGCGGTTGGCATTAAAATGTTTGATTTTTTACGAGGCACCTTTTGCTTGAAAATTTTAAAAATCAAACCCCTTAAACTATTCTGATGGTCTTGCTGCCTTTTGACTCAATATTTTCTATATTTTTCTAAATTGTTTTGTGAACTGTAGTGTGTTGTGTTCTTTACTTTAAACATTTTGCTGCTGAAACTTAAAGCGCACTTCTCCTGCTATTGACTGCTGCTTGTGCCATATCTACCAGTTTTGAGCAGGGTATTCTCTCAGAACTGCATTCTCACCTAACCAAGGTGGGTTTCTGACACACATCTACTAAGATATGAGAATGTAGCTCACTTCTCCAGCACTGACACACAATTAGGCTGCCTAGTGTCATCTACACACCTTTGCACCATATGTGTGTGCCTAATTTCTAGCATAGCTTGTGTGTCAGAAGGGTACTCTTCTAGTACAAAATATTAAGTGCTTAGACAAAACATTATATTTTTCACAGATTGGATCTGTGCTGTACAGAGCACCATGTATGCAACGTTTGAAGAGTTAGGAGAAATTTCAACATTTCTACAGCTTACTCCTCCTTCAAGGATGTGTTATTTTTTTGTGCAATACCCTACCATTGTAAGTAGATAGGACTTTGTGTCAAAAATCATAGGTGGCAGTGTGAGACCGCCCATGCACCCGTGGCACATCTACTCTACCAAAGTACCACAAAGAGTTACTTTCGTTACTCTCCTGGCTACTTCCAGGCACAAAAAAGTTTGCACTGTAAGGTAAATAATTCATCAATACATTGTCCAGGTTTGCGTCACTTTTTATGTGACTTTGCACCAGCGCAAAGTGTTGATATATCTGCACCTGCATTTTTGTTCTGTCATTACGGACCTCCCTTTGAAAACACATTTCAATTCTGCATGGTGATTTGTAGAGATTTCTCCTCTTCTCTGATGCCTTTAGACACCATGGCGACATGCTTTAGCCTCGCTCGATAAATCCGAATTTTCTGTAAAAGCTGAAGACATGAATATTCAGTGAGGCTGCCATGTGAGTGATGACCGCCTATGCCTCATTGACGTTACAGTGTCTGCAAGCTCGGGTGATTTATATAGGTTACAGCTATATAGAGGAAGGTCATTTATTTTATGGGCTGGTTACAGACCCAGGTTTCCTAATGGCAGATTTTGTATTTCTCCACAGACCACTCTTCGATCTGACACTCATATATGTGACCAAATAATGCATTCTGAAACCACTTGCTTTTCATTAGTTCTGTCATTTTGTGGGCTCAGATATTTCCCAAGACGCTTAGAGCTCATGCATAACTAGTTTATCTTCTCCTGGTAACCGTCTAATTCCAGGCTACTTCACGTTATATGTTTAGATACTCCACAGTACAAGACACTGAGGGGTAGATTTACCAAGACCTTGCAATCAAAGTGACTGAGGGCCAGATGTATCAAAGGATTTTACCCATTCTGTGTCTAAGGGAAAATGTGTTCATACATAATGCCCTGAAGAGGTGCAAGAGATTGGAAACACGAATAGCATTTTGTTATGTTTTGCAGCACTTTGCTCCAAGGGGACCTTACATAGGTGTAACTTGGGAGGATTAGCACAAGCACCTATAGTTTTTGATGCAAAGCCTGATCTACTAAGATTGACAGTCTGGGTTTGCATAAACAAAAAGTGACTTCTTGAAGTTGATAATTTGGAGCAATGTTTTTTGATCTTAATAAACATTTCACACATTGTTGGTGAACTTCACTACGAAGCATCCATTCAATTTGTGGAATGTGTTAGAATTTGTACCAGGGCCGGACTGGCCGCAGCGGGCACTGGGCAATCGCACGGGTGGGGGCCGTTTTCGTTACAGGGCTGTTTTTGCAGTCGGCCCTGTAACAAAATCGTCCGAAAACCGCCCCTGGCAAAGAGCTCGGCTGCACCCCCAACCCCCCGGGGTTGCCAGGGCCGGTTTTGGTTCCCAGTCCGGCTCTGATTTGTACAGGCATAGGTTTTTGTAGTGGAAAGGTAGGGATAGTGGAAAGGTTGCGAGTAGCACTAGGCAGCCTGTTTGTGCTTTCCCTCTCTTGTGCAGTTCAGCACTGCAACTTTGGTTGCTGTGCTATGTTGTGCAAAAAATGATAAATCTGCCTCTGTATATAGCTCAATTAATGTTTTATATTTCTGTCTAGTTTTATTTTTGCTAGCATATTCAATTTTTGTTTACTCATAGTTCCATTTATTGCATCTACTTTTGCCTTCTTTCTTCGAAAATCCATTTTTATACAGCCTATAGCATGTTCATTACTATTTTCTATCTAGCGTTTTGGTCAGCATGTTCCCTTTCATACCTGTTGTATAGATATGGAGTCCTTATATTCATGCATTTTGCAAACACGCTATGAAATACAGCTTGGATTGCCATGCTGGGCACCGGCAGGCTTTCCTTCCATGTAGACATGTATGTTGTTATGGGCATCTCTATACTTTTCTGTATATTTAATCTTGCTGTCGCCTTCCTCTTTCTTGCCCTTGCCCTTTGCCTTTCCTTTCCCTCATTAACCGTCTTTGCGTTTGGTGTGCTCCTTGACCCACATGTCACAAAACTAAGCGGCATTGTTAAGCTGACCCTGTGCTAAACAGTTACCATACATTACATTAGCAGTGATGCCAGGTATTCGATTTTGTGATGACTGTGGGGAAAAAGGAAAATTAATTGTGCAGTGCAAGCATTAGTCCCATGTTACCTCAACTAAATGGAACGAATAGATATGTTGGGTCCAAAAATAATCACTGTGTACACAGCAGGCATTAATTAAGCAGCCACCCTTAGGAAGTATTCCCTGGTACACCAGTTCCAAGTTGTGTGATTCTGGCTAGATGAAATGGAAGGACCTTATGCTCCCCATATTGTGAGCGATGGCCCCCATAGGATCCCATACTTTCCATTGTGGCCTCTGTCTTTTATTTCAGGCCTCCATCTCTTGAAGTCTAAAACACATGTGGAAGAGCAAAAGCCCTCACCCTGCATGATGAATATTCATGGGGTGCGTCAGTTGCACTGACTTGCACCAGCGAAATGTACCCTCTCGGTCCAGAGCTGAGCAAGCCTGTGAGAGGTCTGTGGCTCAGATCAGTGCTGCAAACCCCTTCCCCTCAGTGTTAGGGCTTCCCTACAGGCCTATTTGTTCTATACTTGGCTGCAGTCCATACAGGAAACTGTTCCGGCATGTGTGAACTACATATTTCATTCTGATATTTCTCCTGCTTTGCGTAAGGCTGACTCTTCTTTCTGTCTTTGCTCCATCATCTCAGAGACCGTATCACATCCATTCCAGCACATCGGCCAATGACATTGTTCAGGTGTTCCACACAGCCACGGTCACGTACCCTGCAACCTGGTCTTCGGACATGGTCGACTTGCTTCATAAGGTAAGAGGGGATGATGTAGTGAATACACACTGAACAGAAGCTCGTGTCACATTCACAAAGAGTCTATTTATAAGGGCAAGTTAGCCTCTCACTTGAGGAGTGGCTCATTGAAAGAAGCCCCATTCACCAAGAGTGACCGGAAATACCTGTACAGTATCTCTTGACCAATGGGAGCCAGTTTCACTCATAAAGGGTACCTCTTATGTTAAGACAATTTAAAGCCAGTTCCTCTCACAAATCGAATTTTTCTTTCCCAGAAAGGCAATTTGACTAACAGTGAATGACTCTCATATTCCCAAAGATAGTTAATCTCAAAAAAGTGACTCACAGGAAACATTGTAATTGAGCAAGGAGTGACATCTGATGACCATCCTAACTGAGAATGCATGTCCTTGCTATATAATTTATTCTTTGTGAATGAGGCTGCCTGCTTCAGTATTGTAGTGTATTGTAATTGCATTTATATAGTGCTTACTATCCCTGACGAGGCTTCAAAGCGCTTTTTCAGCGAGTAGGACGCGACTCTGGAACACATAATGGGTTAGTGGTGAATTAGTATAGTGAAATATGAAAGCAATATGAGTTGTGGATATGTGAGTCAGTTATTTGGATTGAGAAGAATTGTGGAGGGATAGAACAGGGGAAAAAAGATTTGCACTTATATAGCACTTGCTATCCCTGATGAGGTGTTGAAGCACTTTATCAGCAAGTAGCATGCGACTCTGGAACCCATAGTATGAATGAAGTGGGTACCTAAAGCAGCTAAGTACACTTTGCTTGGTCTATAGTAAATATAGAGCAGGCAGGTGTCTTTTTGTATGTTATGTACACCAGTATTACGTGGCATTGCCATTTATAAAGATTAGCTGTAGCCGGTGCACTGGAAATGACCCCAATAGTGGGAATCTAATGCTGGAAAGCTCATATTTAAAGTTAATACATTATGGGTGTCTGAACAATATAATCAGAAGTTTAATTCAATGAATACTAGTATCTTAATGTAAACAAGGCAACAATGAATGGTACAGCAGTCCCACATCAACGTTTGGAGAAGCAATGGAACAATGGTGCTCGAAACACTACAACACAACGGTTTCCAGGATGTGTATGTCTGGATCAAAAAACATTTCTGCCCAGGCACATGTAAAATAATAAGATAGCAGAGTACTCTTACAGTATATCTGAAGTTTTGACGTTTTGGTCCAGGTGCATTTATTAACATGTTTTGAAGCATATGCAATAACAACCTAGTTAGGTACTCAAATAATTTATCAAAAACTTCCAGGTGTTGCGATAGAAAAGATTCCTTTACTTTATAATTTTTTACACAGACGCTACAAACACATCACCACTATAGTCACAACAGTACAACAAAGATTGCAGATGAGTTTACAGTGTTGATCTCTCCTGGCTCCTACGATCTCCTCCTCTAGACAGGTCTAGCTTTGATTCATTTACCAATCACTTGGATTTATACTTGACTCCCACATCACACTCATGACCATACTGCTAAATGCACCAAACCTGCTCTTTACCAAATCTCCCATCCTAAAAAATCTCAGTACATAGGTGGTAAAAGGACTGACCATGTCACTCCTACATACATTGATATCTATTGGTTGACTGCCAATTCGGTATCACCTTCAAAATTGCATGCATCACATTTAAAGTTGTGGTTAATTCCTAGCTATCTTATGCATGTGAGAGGCTAACAATCTCTGTTCAGTTCAATGTTGCATGAAGGAAGATTTATCTATTCCTTAACAGTATGATCTCAGAAGACCTATTGGTAAAATTAAATTCTCTTCCAACACACCTAAAATATGGGAGAGCATCTGAAAAATATTTAGTGTTTATTCTAATCACCTTTCTTAAATACCTTAAAATACATTTACTCCAAGTTGACTTGACCTGCGACTGATTCCCTTACCCACTTTTGCGTTGAAAAGTTGTAAGTTCTGCAGCTAATAAGGAAGTGGTACTGATAGAGACCAACTCAGGTCATTTCTGAGTCTTGTGGAGTACTACTCTAAATTTGACAATCATTTCACTGATAAAGTGCAGAGTTTAAGAGATATCATGAAGAAAGGCGCAACTTTTGTGTGTACTAGTGAGTGTCAACTAACCTTTGATGCCATAAAGAAAGCCATAGCAAGTGCTGTTTGCTTGAAACCATTCAATCCGGACGATATAACCATAATTTCTACTGACCATGGTCTTGGTGCTGTGTTAATACAAGTGCATGATGGCAAGGAAAGAGTTGTAGCTTTTCCCTCTTGCATGTTAAAGGGAGCTGAACATACCTATTCTACTGTTGAGAAGGAAGCTTTGGCTTGCTGGTGCGGTGTTCAGCACTTTCAATTTTTTTGTGTGAGGTATTAGATTCTCATTACATACGGATCACAAACCATTAGTGGATTTGTTCTCCACGAGGGGAGCTGGGAAAGCCATTCCCAGGATAGCCAAATGGCTTTACCGCTTACAGGAATTTTCTTTTGATGTAAAGTATGTGCCTGGTGTGAAAAAATTAAATGCTGATTGTTTGTCCAGATTACCCATGGAATGCATGCAATCCAGTGATAAAGATGAATGGATGGTGGCAGAAATTAATGATGTGTGTGGGGCAATTTCCGAAGAGGAGTGGATATCTGCTGCGAAAGAGGACCAATCCATCAAAAATCTCATTGTGGCCCTTACACACATTCAAGGGTGGAAATTACATCCTGAATCTTTACAACCTTTCAAACTTATTTGGTCGGAATTTGCCATTATGAACAAAATTGTAAGGAGGGGGTGTCGGATGGTTGTACCCCAAAGTTTAAGAGAAAGGCTATTAAAACGTATGCATGAAGGTCACTGTGGCATGTCAGCCATGAAAAGGCGTATCAGGGAGGATTTCTGGTGGCCAGGTATGCACACTCAAATCGAGAGATGTGTACGCAATTGCATTGCTTGTGGCGTTAGTGATAAGTCTCATACCACCCAAGAGACTACCATTGATCCATTACCTTTGCCCGAGTCACCCCGGGAAAAACTTGCAATTGAAATTTGTGGTTCTTTTGAAACTATTGGCTCATGTGATAGATTTGCCATTGTTATGATTGACTATTTTTCAAAATGGCCTGAGGTAACATTTGCAAGACTAATGTTGTAATATCTTTTTTCGAGGACATTTTTAGAAGGGAGGGTTGTCCCGCTGAAATTGTCTCTGACAATGGTCCTCAATTTATCTCTGCAGAATTTGAAAGTTTTTTATCTGTGTGGGGCATTAAACACACCAAGATCCCTGTTCACCATCCCAGGGGAAATGGTTTTGTAGAAAGGTTTAATAGAGTGTTAGTAGAGAGCATACAGCTAGCTGGTAAAAGTGGTTTTCATCATAGACAGCAGGTTAGAGACATGTTATGGTGTTACAAAACCACTCCGCATTCAGTCACTAAAAAAAATCCTTTTAGTTTGCTCAAGGGAAGGATACCGTGCACGTTAGCTGTGCCTGCCTGGATGGTCAGAGCGCGCAAGTGAATTGTAGATCATGAAGGAGTGAAAGACAGAGTTAAAAGATATCAAAATACATATGGCCAAAGACATAACACAAGTGTTCACAAACCTTGCCGGTCCTTCAAGTCTGGTATGTTTGTAAAAGTTTATGTTGGTGACCAAACCAACAAGCATTTGCAATGCAATAGGTCTCGCATTTACGAGAGTTTGAGCTATTGGCATTGTAAAATGACAATGCCTTTTATTTATGTGTTGTTTTTAAAACAGATAAATAAAAGGCATTGTCATTTGCAATGTCAATAGTTAAACTCTTGCAAATGCAAGACCTATTGCACTGCAAAGGTGTTCGGCTCTCGTGCTATAACATTTTTTTATTAAAGCGTTAGGGGAGAGCATGTCCTGTTTGCAACAACAGTCAGGACAAAGATATTTGAGAAAATGGTGCTCGGAGGCTGCATTTAAAGACTACCGTGTAACAACACACGTAACAGGGGGTGTTGGCATGGGAGGTTACAAAATTAGACTAAGGTGGGACTACTAAGCCTATTTACCAATTAACAGCCAGAGTTTACAGTGAACAATCACACAAGCCAATGAAAAATATGGGCAGAGAGTGAGCGGAGCTTCACGGCCCTACCTGAATACAGGATGCCTCCCATAGCAGCGCATGCGCTGCCCAGACTCGACCTAAAAACTAGACACCTCCACAGAGAGACCAGTGCCTGCATATGCAGCCTGACCTCTACATGCGTAGTTTGACAGCTGCATTTCCTTCTGAAATATCACATAGGGTGCCTCACAACTGCCTCATGCATCAGAGACCTGCAAGTGCAGCCAGGCACCTGCAAAGACAGCTGTACCTGCGGCCCGATTTCTGCACAAGCAGCTTGACGGATGCAGGTCCTTCTGAACAACAGCAAGTTTTGCCATACATCTGCATTTACTGCCAAACACTTATGTATGCAAATACAGCTCTGCAGCTGCACAGACAGCTAGCTGTACCTACACATGCAGCACAAATCCCAGCGTGTCCAGCCCGACAACTCTGTGTGCTATAGAATAACTGCATGTGGTGCCATGCAAATGCTTTTATTTTGCAGAACATCTGCTTGTGTGGTCAGACTCCTGAACAGGCAGCTCGTACCTGCATTTGCAGCGCAAGCTCTGAATGTACAGCCTGACAGCAGCATGCCCTTCCAGACATGTGTTGCTGGACAACTACATCTGTTGCCAAATGCCCACACATGCAAACACAGCATGAAAACTGCACAGAGACTTGTATATGTATATGCAGAACACACCCCTGCATGTGCAGCCTGACAACTACAAATGCTTTTGTATGACGGCATACGATACCATGAAAGTGCATGTCCTGCTTGACATCTGTGTAGCCAGACACCTGCCCCCCAGCACCTGTAGGTACACACATACACCTCCATGTACAGCCCGACACTGGAACAATCTGCCTCCATCTTTACCAGCAGCCCTATATATGCAAGTATTATTGTCTGCGTAGTCTGTCACCTGTTGCATACAGTACCCAAAACCTTAGTGCTATCATATACCTGCATGTGCGGAGTGTAGCGTGAAACTGTACGTACAGCTTCACACCTTAACACAAACTAGAAAGCCTATACAGCAAACCACTTACACATATCATAACCTACATGTGGCTAGCATTTAACACAGATTAAGCATAATTCTACATGGCATAACATTTTGGAAATGCTGGCCTCAGGAGCAAGAAACCAGATTCTCACGAGGAAACAAACATAGTATGAGGTGTTGCTTATGGCAGTTGAAGTGTAAAACAAAACACAAGCAAAATAGCTACTTGGATGCATAGAAATATTGGTTGTAAATGAAATACGGTGCACCCAAAAACACAGAAACCCCATATGGGAAAAAGCAAGTAGACCGGACTTTGCCCGCATGGAAATCAGCTGGCTTGAAACAGAGGGAAGTGTGAACAGTCTCACCACATAGGAACTCACAAGGCAAACAGCAGAAGTGTGTTCATGCAAGGAATCCATAGAATGACAAGGTGACAACACAGCTATTTTCTAATAAAGAGATCAAATGAACTTTATTGACCTTTGTAATACTAGATTTGATGATTTTTTCTTTTTTAAATTTTTTTTGGCAGAGTTTTATATAGCGCAAACTTGACCCGAATCGGGCATCAGAGCGCTTTACATAGCACCAGTTACGTTACATGAGGAGACACATTCATTTTTGGTAGGCACGGAGAGATTAAGTGATTTGCCCAGAATCATAGGATGTTTGGCGTCGTTACCGAGACTCGAACCCAGATCCCCAAGTCCGAGGTCGAGCACCCTAGCTGTTAGGCCAACTCCTCTCCCCATGAAGATGATGAATTGTATTTTCGAATTGGGGCATCCTGCAGTTCAAAATAAATAGAGTGCTCCAGAATGTTACACACGTCTTGCGTAACAAAAGCCCTGCATATTTTATTAACAAGACGTGTACCAATTGGGTGGTGCTCTTGGCATTTAACAGACAGAAAAGATTGCAGTGACGACACAGTCGGTAATATGCTTTTAATCTTTACAGCTTGCACTCAATAAAGCTAGCTGCACTTTTTATCACACATATATATATATATATGTACACAAGATAAAGGATCTACAGGAATGATGCACCAATCGTTGGGGTGGTGTGAAGCAATCACACTATGAGTAGCCTCAGGAAGGCACTCCTGCCATGACTTTACCTCGCTCTTGATGGTCTGCGGCCTCTTGCTTAGTTTCACCTCCAGGAAGTGTAGCGGGGAGATCATGCGGCCGATGCCATAGATGCCGGGGTGTTTAAGGTCCTTGACATGGTGGTGCCGGGGATGCTGAGGAAACCCAGCCCTGGCAGTGTGCCAGCCGTCAACGAAGGTTCTGGAATCTGCCCAGGCATCATATCATGAGTCCAGGTCTACGACTCTAGAAAGCAAAGGAAACAAGCCAACACGGACACAAACAGAGGGGAGTGAGTGAGTTCAAGGGCAAGTCAGCACAGACAATCAACTGAGGGCGAGTTTGGAAGCTTTTTACAAAAAAGTGCCTTAAACGATAAAATTATAGTGAGAGGGCATGGCCAAGAGTGCGGACGCACTGTAAACCGCTCCACATTAGGTACTCGAAAACCCTGATAAATATGTTTCACAGGCGAAAATCGCTGTATGACATCACCGGTTGTTGTAGCGACCCTGGCAAGTGGAGCTGAGTGGGTGAGGCTGTCGGAGTGATGGGCTTGTGAAGCTGAGATTGACTGGCCGTGGCCCGGCCTTGCGTAGCCAGTAGCCGGGGAATGGAACCGTGCTCGTCCAATGGTGAGGAGAGACCGCTTGTAACTGAATGTTCGGCTTCGGCCTCTCCGCGCCTCCTGCGAGGGGGCCGAGACACCCTTTCGACTAAGCCCACAAGACGGGCACTACAGCAGGAGGTGAGAGCTGCTCGCACCGGAGGAATTCAGGAATTACAAGGGCCCCCGAGTGACTGTGAGCGGAGGCCTGGACATCTTGCGGCCTGCCGCGACTCGACCTGCGGCTGCCGGCGTTGAGTGCTCAGAAACCCTGCAGGCCACTGCTGAACCCATCCATCACCCTGCTGAGGTACATGGGGCAAGGCCAGTGTCGGGGATGCAACCGCAATGGGCGCGATGAACGCCCACGTCCCATAACCATAATACTTACAAGGGAGTGAGGGATACCAAGGAGATTGCCTTCCTTGCTCGTGTTGTGAGCGCACCAGGGCATATTGTATTTCGCTGCAACATACCTGGGACCTTAAGAGAAGCCTGGGCATAGCTCAACAGGCTCATAATGTTGCCGGTCTTGGGGACCAGAGTCAGGCCCCCATAAAAGACTGTGGGAACATGCAAGACCCCCCCCCCCCGGCCCACCTCCGTCAACATATGGGCACATCAAAGGCCACTAAGGGCCCGTATTTGCCATTGTGTGGCTCGGCATGACCAGAAACATGTCTGGGGGTTCTGTGCTTCTTGAGGGCAGATGTACAGCTTTAGCCACCAGAGTCATTTAGAGTCCATGTATAAACAAGAACGCGAGTGCTGCACGCCACGCTAAGTAACAAGCGGCACTGAAAGCGATCGCTTTCGTGATCACTATTGTTAAAAAAAAAAACACTCCCGCAAATGGTGCGCGCGCGTGCGCCACAGCGAACATGTGCTTTCAATTATCGCGCCCGTGTGGAGGCACGATAATTGAAACCACATGGGCTTTGGTGCACTTAACAGACACCAATAGGCCATGGGCGGAGCAATGTTTCCGCCTTTGGCCTATTGCGTGCCGTCTTTGAGAAATACACGCACTCAAAGGCCAATCGCGGATGCCAAAAGTAAAAGCACACGCATGAGCGATGCGATTCCAGGCTCCGTTTCTAATCCCCCTACAAAAGGGCTCTCGCCTGCGCGAGCTCTGCCGCACAGTGCAACGCAGGTCGCAAGACCTAAAAAGGGTGCTTCCAAGTGGTCATATCCCAATAAGGTTGTGCATGTTAACCCGTTCGATGCGTTCGTCGGCAAACGGCCGTCGCGAGCACTACCTCCGTAGTGCTGTGCACGTCCGTGGGCCGATGCGGCCCCGCCCGCGCTTGGAAACGTCCGCACCGCAGCGGATTTTACGCCACGGTAAAAGGGTTAAAGTAATTTTGTAACACTTGCTGATGGGAATTGGTGGAACACTAGAAAAGTTTCAATCTACAATGCCACAGAGCAAGAAGAATGGTTGAAACTTCACAGTCCAGGGAATTCTCAGTCCATGCTTAATCAGGGAATTTCACAAAGTAAATCTACTGTTGGTCCTGTCATAACACGTCATTCCATCCGTACCAGTGTCAGACCTAAATTTCCTAATGATTACTCTTGTGATTATGGATCCTGTCTTGCTGACATTTTGTAAATTTTGATGGGGGATATAGTCCTCTTATTGTTTCCATTCATTGTTGTTTAACTCTTGTACTTATTTAATTTTGTTAAGGAGGGAGATATGTTGTATCTTACCACATTGTATTTATGTATGTATTTCCTGTGGAATGCTCCTTGCTTCTAGGCAACTAGCTCAATATCAGAGATGGGGGTTCTGGAATGGTTTGCAGTGAGCAGTTGAACCGGGAGCAGAGAGCAGACCATCAAGGGCCGTTTACCTTTCCAATAAACTACTTATAGAGAGACCTTGTGGTTCGTGTCATTACAAACGTTTTCTGTAAAGCACTCCGCTGCTCTTGTTGGTAATGTCTAAAAAAAAAAACACCTGTGTGAATTAATAAGTGCTCCAGGTGTATTTTAAAAGCTACTCAATGATTGGTAAGTGCATCAACTCACACAGACATGTGATTACTTTGGGCATATTTTTTGACTGACAATATTTCCCATGGTATATACTAGTCCAAACCTTTGGCCCTGTGTCAACCCTACGGATCATATAAAGGCCGAGCAGGGTTAGTATGTTGTAATATACAGATGTCGATCGACAATCCATACAAGTACTTTGTAAAATGACAGTAGTTTTTTTAAAAAGAATGCTGATAACTATTGGTTGAGTAAAATGGCACTCACCAGCAATTGATGATTTAGACTTAAATTGTAATTTAGTGGGAAGGGAGCATTGCCATAAAATGGTGGTTGCTCTTCACCCCCAAATTTGCAATTACTCCACATCGTTTGCAGTTGGAAGAACTTTATTGTTTCATATGTTAGAGCCTCAGCTGGCTTTGCTGTCAGAAGGCTTTGACCTGATGTTCAGTCCACCACTGGAATGGGTCATGATGGAGGTTGCCACACCACAATAAGGAGCGGAGGTTGACCTTCAGTGATTTTCTCTGCCCAGGGCCCTCACAGCCACAATGAAATCACACAGGTAAAACAAGCAATGGCCTGACATGCAGGAAACAAATTATCTGGATAATTGCCTTTTTTGGGAAATATATTCCTACTTTGTAGGTTTGTTTTAGTCTAACAAAAATATGACTGCTGATTTGGGTCAAACAAACATGGCAACACTCTGCATTTTCTACTCCTTTCAGTTCAGCAACCACAAGCGGATGCATTAAAGGCATTTTAATTCCTGCCAGCGGGGCAGCGATCTCAAACTATGGTGGTTCGTCCTAAGCCACACAAACAAGAGCCATAGCCTTCCTAACCAGTTGGGCTGGCAGACTTCCCTACAAACTATGATCACCTCTACTTTGCCTAGCGCCATATGACCACCATTTTATAAATTGTGTCCTCTTTAACTCTCATGATAACATTATGTGTGCGTAAAACAATGTTGTAGGGGTCCACATCCTTCACAGCATATACCCATATTCCCCTGAAAGAGTGAATATCTAATTTCTGCCCACCCCTCATCCTCCATCAAGTACACCACTGGGCTAGAATAATCAAAGGGGATGCAAAGGCACCTGCAGTCCTTGGTTGAAGGCCAAATGCATGGAATTGGCTTCCTATGGAGCTTTAAGTGTAGGGCCATGCCTTTGGCAAGGCTGTGTGGCTATTCACCACTGTGTATGGCAAAAGGCTCTGTGTGGTGGAGCTTGGTTGTCCATGGCGGGTGGGACCTGGACGGATGGCCATGTGTGGCCAGCTACTTGAAGAGGCTAGCCTTTGGCCAGGTCTCTGTGTCCATTCACCACTGCTCATGAACCCTTATTGCAAATCTGTAAATGATGACGAAATCACAAAACCCGTCATCCAATGAGGTGCCTTTATTTCTTTTGATTAGATTTGTGACTCCTCTGTGGATTTGTGACTCACACTAACTTATCAAAAAACTACTAGACTGATTTACACAAAACCAAGCAAATGCAAAGTTCTACTTTCATGACAAGTTTGGTGTAATTTCATCCAGACATTTCTTATGCTTCTTAAAGCAAGGAGTATGGTGGAAGTTAAAATGAGAAGCATCATTTTTTAACCCTACTCTTTTTCCATGGCTCCCCCACCCTTGCATGATGGATCTGCACAAGACTTGCATGCTGGATCCATTTTTGGAGGGCTAAACTTGTAATATGCCATATTTATTTCACTCATTAAATTCCAAACCCGGCGTATCCAATTTTAGTTGTGCAACAATAATTACCACATCCCCCACCACAAGTTGTCACTGATAATCGAGGCCAGAGTCTGCATGTTACAATGTTTGCGAAAGCAGGTAACTTTGAAATAGATTGAAGGGGGGCTGCAGGTCAAGAGCCCTGAAACAGCATATGTACTTCTTTGGAGCTAAGAAAGTTAACTTGCATTGAGCAAGCCCTTTCAAAAGAAATTCACATCACGAGGATACCTCCGATTTTTCGATGACAGTAATTACTGTCAGCTTGCACTCTTGATGATGAGATAATTTTCCAAGTAGCTGCATCTTATGTTGGCGCGCGAGATTTCTTTGGCGTCACGAAAGATAATTTGATGGTTCATTAAAGAGAATTTCCCTATTTTAATAATTGTGCATGCATCTGTGGGTGTGCGTGATTCTTCAGATAAGATGGACAGCAGCAATTTCCACTGCCAGGCCATTAGACCTGTCTCATAGGAGGCCTGGGCACGTGCCTGACATATCAGCTCTGAAATTCTAAAGGAAGCATGCCCCCGAAAAAATCTACTGCTAAGGCCATTTAAGAAGAGAGTCAATGCTATAAATAGAATGTCAATCACCTACCTCATTCAGTATATACTTACATATGTGTGTGGCATTCTTGCTGTTTTGTTGCCCCATTTGTTTGCCACCTAGGTGTGATATTTGCTATATTGTGATGTTGTACTCTTAGTTGATCCAGCAAATAGAGCCAGGTGATAAAGGCTGCTTGAACCCGACTCACTTGATTGATCTTTTTGATTGATTTGAGAAACAGTAAATCTTCAAATTTATCAGCGAGTGAAGTTAAGTTTCAAAGTTGGTGAGTCTTGCATCATCGTTGGAAAAGCATCAAGCAATGCAGGATGGCATGATGTCTGGGCTATTGCTACAGAGGCTGGCAGTGGCGTAGCAAACACTTTGTTATGAAAGAGCGGGGGTTGCGGACGAGATTTTTTGCTTTTGCTGCCCCTCGCAGCCGATTGAAGAGCGGGGGGAGGGGTGTCGATTGCCGACCCAGGGATAGCTTCACAGACCTGCTACAGAGCACCTGGATACCATGATTAGCGCACTATAAAAACACCAATAACATAACAGTTCTTTAAATGTCCCAGGGGTAGGTTGAAAGGTATCTATCCTCCAAGAAAGGCGTCAAAGCATTACAACCCTAGTGAGTGTTGGATCTCCTCAGAAATGGGACCTAGTGGATAAAAAATATTCTAGTTACAATAGTGGTGCAAAGCGTTTTGTTTTTTAGTGGTCACTCTTGTATGTGGAGGTTAACCTTAAGGTTTGGGCTTAAAGTGTCCAATGTGTTTAATGGTGTCAGTGCTATCTGCAAAGAACAACAAAATATTGCAATTTAAGTAAGATGTTATTGAATGATGTTGGGTTTCAGCCATAGTCCCATAGGCAGAGGAGTTTTTATGAACATGCCTTAATGCAATTGATGAAAATGAATCAATTCTTATCAGAGTAGTCGCATTACAAATGGTTTCACCATGGTAAGCACCTATCTGATGGATGACACAAATGAGTATATCCTTTCATTAGTATTGTGGTTATTGCAAATGTAACATAGTTTCTATAGCGTTACAACCCAAGGTAGATACGAGTTTGTGCATCAAGGGAGTAGGGGTTCATGTTTATTATGGAAATCATACAGGGCTTCGAGGCTAAGTAAAGGCAATAAAGATAAATCGGGGTGCATTAGAACTGTGGTTATTGCAAATAATATGTTCATTTTATGGTTTTGGCGAGAGAGAAAGAAAGAAGGACAATGAGAGCTGGAGAAATAATGTGATATTTCTTTCGAAAAGAAGTTTCCAGGCTACTCTATGTAATTGGCAGTGACTGTGATACAAGTGGAAATCAATTAGCTACGGTCCAGGATAATGTTGCCTGAAGGCTGCACTAGAGGGCACGGAGAGGCACAGTGGGTTGTCTTGTGGCCTAATTTAACTACGTGTTTTGCTTGTTCTGACTTTCAGTGTCACTTCTGTCAAATGCCCTCACAAAAAATGTCCTCTGTCTCCAAACATGTCTGAGGTAGGTGGGAAGGAAGTAGGGGTTACTATGGATTTTACTGTGGTGATGGTAGCTACAGTATTCAATAAAGGTGATCCTACATTTTTGAGTCACAGTAGGTTCCATCGCTAAATGTCAGGGGCAGCACCTACCTCCCTAGCACATGAACCCTACATAGTAAAGAAAAAGAGAATTCAGTGCCTGAAATACTGCCCTGATGCTTACCCAACAACTAGTTCTCACACCAACCTGACACTTCTTCAAAGCAAACAGGAGCCCTGGTTTCCACCCTCAGCGCCTACGCAGATCCTCATAGAGTGCAGGAAGCAGAACAAAGTGCTGCAGAATTTAATGAGGCACCTTTGAGAAGTATCATGAGACAGCTGATTCTAGGGCGGCAGGGGAAATGGAGCAGTTACCACAAGGTCAAGGACTGTTAACATTCTAGAGCATGGTAGAGATTGCTGTAGAGACTCCACCGCACCATCTGGAAATTCCCTATAACTTTCCATTCACATGACCAACAATTGCGATATTGATTATTGGGACCTTTAATATGTTCCTTCCACTAGAGCAATGAGGAAAGTCATATTTTAACTTACAATTGGTGAGATGGAGTCTAACCATGCAAACATAGAAGAAGATATGAGCTACCAGTGGCAACAAAGACACAAAGCAATACAGAGACAATATATAAACTGATATTGTTTGTTAGTGCCACCGTGTCCAAGTGGGTTATCACAGCAAGCTAACTGTACGAGCAATGCCTCAACGAGTTAGTGTTCCAAGCATGTCAGAATCTGCTGCATGCCATGGGGTCCAGGTTCCTCCTGCCCAAAGGAGAAGGGTTTGTCTTACGCTACAACATACATTTTTTATGTGGGTGGAGTTTGTTTTCAGTAGGATAGTGAAAAGGTGCATGTGGCTATCTAGCCTGTGTGGCACAATTCTGTGCATTGTGGAAGGCCATGGGCATGTATGTAAACCTTATTTCGGTGGAACCATATATAGAAGTATCACTCACATCTTTGACTGTCTATGAACAGACACCCGTGAGCCAAAACAGATGTCTCAAAAATACTGATTCAAGTATAGACTATTAGCCCTGAAAATGGTCTGATAATCACGACAATCTGTTGGCCGAGCAGCCATACCACCAGCACTATAGTGCACGTTACCTGTAAGTGTGGCAGATACAATACAAACAATGACAAGACAACACCATCACCAATAACCGTTGAAGGGCTGTCTCAAGATATTTTTGCTACCAGCTCCCATTTTGATTTGTGCACTAAGATCACGAGCTATTAACACCTAGCCAGAGTTTAGTGGACTGATGTTCAAAAAAGAGTTTCGTGACAGAGCCCTCCTCAAAATTAATCCCGAGGTGTACAAAGCTGCCCCCCCCCCCAAATCCCAATATTACCCAACATCTTTAAAATAAACAAAAATAAGCAAATCATTTAAACAGAAATTAATAAACCTAAATTAAACAAATGCAAAAAAATGTAAAGTAACTTTAATATGAATTCAGTTAACTAAAACTTCAAAAACGAATCCAAACATAATTCAATAAAAATATAAATACAAAAACATAACTCGCATAAATGAATCTAAATCTATAAAACGTAACACACAATTTAACCGTGATCCTACATACTGATAAAAATGTTTTAATATTGTTAACTGAATGGATTGGTGTTTTGAAAGTCTTTATTCTCGTTAACTATTTTGGTAGTTTGTAGTGTACAACAAAGTATATACATCTCAAGGTGCCATTCATTATGGATCAAAATCAGATTAGGTAGAAAATAGATGAGGTAAGACAACGTTCCTATGTTTACAACTGTTTTGTGAGGAAGTTGAAGATAGGTACTTAAGAAGATAGTTACAGAAGAATTTTCTTATGGTTGGAAATCAGCTGCCACATGAGAAAGATGATCTATACCCCAAAGGTACAATTAAGTTCAGGCTTTTTTCTGGCATGGTCCTGGGCCTATATTTAGTAAGGATTGCGAGACTGGGTACATATTTGAAGGCCCTGATGTGCAGAGCCATGCATCTCAAGGCCAGAACTTTAAATGGCAGTACTAGTTGACAGGAAGCCAGAGGAAGTACATTTAGCATTGAAGATGACTCTGGCTGACGCCATTTGGGCAGTTTGAATCTTTCTCAAAGGGAAGCCATTGATGCCTTTTAAAAGGGCATTGCCAAAGTCTGATCTAGGAATAATTAATGACTAGATGATAAACGCGATATCACTAAGTCAAAGATCTTTATTTCGGCCACTTGGGTCATAAAAGCACATTTAAAATAAATACATTACATGCAAATTGTTGGCAGTATCCTTTAGGCTATATAAAACGAGATAATACTATGAAGAAAAATGTGTTTCCTTCTTGAGATCTTGAGTTGGCGAAGTCAACTCCTCTTATAGCCATCTTAGAAAGGTTTGTACAATATACACACAGTATATGGTCTTTACATTAGCCACAAGACAAAAAAAAACTAAAGTGCATATACGTAAACAATGGGGTGGTTTTAAGAAAAAGATCCATTTCATTCAGATGTGGTATCTTGAAGAGGCGCAAAAAAGAATACAATTATGTAAAAAGGTATCAAATTTTGATGTATGAGAAAGACAATTTCATTAAAAAGAAAATAACAATATCAAGATAAAAATGTGGCCATAACATTTTTAAAGAAATGCATTAAAACACTGATTATTTAAAATAGTGCGAGACCTAGGGAGCAGCAATTAAGTACATTCATTTTAAAAGGGAAAGTACAGGTCCAGTATGACATGATAACTAGTGGTGAGCTGGAGTTGGCCTATGAGCTCTTCTTTAAGATGGCACTACGAGTACACCACATAGAATACAAAAAGCACGAGATAGAAAACACAATGGGCATACCGGTGTCGTACTTGAGTAACCTAAACACCTCGTAACAGTGTCTAGACCCCAGGTTCATGCACAACTGTAGCAGCCAGCAAGACCTTGACATACTGTAACCAGGGCAGAAAAATAGCCCATGAATTTCAGTTTCCTCTGCTTTCTCGCACGCTGGACAATCCAGACTGGGGGCAAACGTGATATCTGAAATATGGGTGAATTTGATTGAGGTGTGATTGGGGCATCAAAGAAAACTGTGTCCTAGGGTAACTGACTCCCAGACCTGCACATGTCTTACGGGGAGAATGTTCTTGTCCTGCATTCTCTGAGTGAGATGTTCAGAACTGAGCTACCCTTACGCTCTTAGGTTCCTACAATCAGGATTTATTTTGTGACATGTAAGAAGGACATGTTTGTTTTCATTCATGTCTGTATGGTCTTATTTGTTAAAGATATAGTATTAATGACCACTGCGAAGCCCTGAGTCCCCTGAATGCCCTTACTACTTTTTTGCAACTTCCCTTATTGTATGGGTGAACATTCCACATATTTACAAGGTGGTGCTAAGCCACTTAATGTGCCTTAATGCCACCTTTTAAATATGCCCTTTTCTGCCACAGTCTGCTGTGGCAAAGGAGCGGGCAATGGGTGTTGCAGTAGATGTTCCACTGCAACACCCACTGAATTTTGAGGCTGCACCAGATTTACGAGGCTGGGGTAGCACCAAAAACGAAGAGCCTGGTCTTAGAATGATGATACGAGGAGAAATTATTAATTAATTAATAATTTCTCCAAGTTTTTTACTCTTTCTATGTCACGTAAAAAAAGCAAATCACCATTATTCATTGTTTATGTGCTGGACGGGAGACCTTACTACACATAAACGATCATCCCCGCAGTGCAGGCACCCTTGCAACATTGAGCAAGGGAGGCCAGCGCTGGCGCTAGACAGCTTTTTTAGCGCCAGCACTAGGGGAAACGCAGGTGTGTGCTGTATTTTTGTAAATATGGCACATCCCTGTGTTTCGAAAAGGTTGGAGAGCGGTGTTGCCAAATTTGGTTTAACACCACGCTCTGGCATTTTATGTAAATCTCCCCCAAGGACTTTTACTTACAGTGTTACTTGGCGGTAGACTTGGGTTCTTCTGTCACATTTTAAACAAAAACAATATTTTCCTTTGTGCCTAACGAATGGGTGCAGATTCCATTTGAGACACTGGCTAGTGGCAAACTCTGACAGCCATTTTGGATACTACTGATGTAGAAATGCCATTCCTCTATGTGCCACTGCCCACTGTAGCTAAGGCAGCCCTCTGCACTGCTAGCTCCAACACAAAATAGATTCAATGGAATATTCTCTTTGTGGCTCAGCAGCTGCTCCCTTAGCCTGCATCATACTGCTGCCAGCATATTAATGTGGCCAATTTGCAAAAACTTTGTAGCTTTTTTATTGACCTGCTCCCTTTTCCATGAAGGTGTCCTTGATAAGCACGTTGTGTTCTTCTCTCCAATACCAGCTGCTGGATCCCAACCCAGAAGAGCGCTTTTCCAAGTTGACTGACATTCAAGACTTTCCCTACCTCGCTGATGTGAACTGGGATGCAGTTTTAGAGAAGAGCATAGTCCCAGCATTCACTCCAATGGTAAGAAAAACTCTCGATAGAGGAACAAGCAAAGAGATGTTGAAGGGCCAATTCATCAAAGATATGCTTTGGCCGCTTCCCAGGTTGCAATGTTTAGTTGAAGAATTCTGTCTACTACAAGACGCGCCAGTTCTTGAAACCAGCTCAATGTTTTTTAATACTGAGAGGAGCATAGGTAAGGTGTGGGCACATGGTGGGGGACTGAAATCACGCTGGCATTCTATGTACTTATTTGTCTGCCTTACAGCCACTAACTTGTCGAGTGCCTTTTCTTGGCTCTTGGAAGTTGACTTGCTGATATTTCTCTGGATGTGTCTACCTCTCACCCATAAAGACGCTTCCCTGCGTGCAGTGGGTGTTTATGTGTTGTCAAAAATGGTCCAGTAGACCAAGGGGAAGCAAAGCAAATGACTGTAGGCAGAGACACATACTCCTAAAGCCAAATGCTGCACAATGATTGCCCCAGGTCAGCACTGGACACTGTGCCACTCCGGCAATATTTCGGTGAGCTGCAGGCTTGGGGGCTGCTTTCAGAGCACGATGAGATTCCATGACCCATCCATGACCCCTGGGCCCTATTCTAGTCACAGCCTCCTGCACCGTGGGGCCGATTTGAAGATGTCTATCAGTGCTGATTGTGGTTTACAGTCCGGCATCATTTCACTTAATGCCAATTCTAAATGAAAACGTAGGGAGCCGGCAGAATTATTCCAAGTCAGAGGTCATCTGAACTCAGGTGAAAACAGCGCCTGTGACCGATTTCAGATTCTCAGAGGCGCATTTTGCATTTACCTGTGGAATTCCCTACACCCTCTTCCCCCTCCTCCCCCCTGAAAACCTTCCAGGTATTACCTGAAGGAATTTGTACCCGGAAATGATGGAACAGGGAAATGTGTGGTGTGAGTATGAGGTGGACCACACGTTATTCCCTGTTGCAAACTTCAAAAGTCGGACTCCGGATACAAAACTGCCCGGGAGGGGGAAGCATGGCAAGAGTATTCCACCATTTTACTTCCACTTCCCGGTAATTTCAATGAGGACAGAAGGATGGGCCGTGTGGAATGTTGGACATGCATATTGTGCTATAAGCCTGCACATGCCGCATGCGTGGATGCAGCATGGCAAACATTCTGGGAAAGCAGAATATGCAGGACAAAATAGTGGTGCCTGGGATAGCTGTGCTATGCACAAAATGCTGCCTTGTTTCATCTTCCTTATTATTTGCAGAAGCTTCTACTATAGTTGACGGAGCAGCCCTGTGTGGACAATGAGTTTCCTACTGTTTTTATTGCGTCTATGATAACCAAGACCGCCCAGTGAAATTAGGATCGGGCAAGGTGTACAGCTACAAAAAAAACTCAATACTGCTGGCAGGACACCGATCAACTCCATCCCTGGGGTGGGGAGGGAGGGGGAGGCATCTTAAGCACAAGGAAATAAACAATAATGGAAGAGAAACAGATCCCTAACAGGAATACCAATACAGGGCATGGACTGCCGCACAAAGGTAAAAGGGAAGGTCGTTTTCCCGTCCTTTATGTATGAATTTAAGGAGGTGAAGGAGAATAAATATCAAAGCAAAATCTTTTCATTTTGTAAGATATTGCAGAACGCATCCCTAGAAACATGAAGCAAATACTTCAGCAGCACAGTCTGCAAGCCTTGATGCAGAGTGCATCTTTCCCTCTCTATTGTGACAGGGCCAATGACTGGATCCAGCAGCTCTTTCCAGAGGTTGTCCTAACCATATAACTGGCCTCACAGCTTGTTTCTTTGTTACTTTTTCCCTCTGCCGCACCGGGTGTGGAAGAGCATTTAGTATACCGGGGCTGCAACTGTGGGGCTGCAGAGATATTATGTCTGTGTGTTGGATGCTGGCATTGATTGCAGTGGACATGTTCAGGTCATACATTCTCTTGACTTGATGCGGGGTTGAGTGGGTCAAGGGATGACGGGAGGAAGGGCAAGCGAGAGGAGAGCAAGCCACCCACTAGCAATGTCGCCACAACTCTGTTTGCAGCATGTGTCTGCTAGCCTCCCTGTACATTATTTCATAGCTAACATGGGGGCATATCATCAAGAACAGGCGATAATTATCGCTAAGCGCACTTGGCGCTAGGATAATTATCGCCGGGTAACGTGGAATTTTATCACTGAGATAGCGTGCTATTAGCAACGCTTATCTCAAAAGCTAGAAAATTCCCAGCGCTAACTGCCAAATGTGAGATTATCGCTGGAAATCCAGCGATAATCTCACAAAGTTTGGCGATAGCTTGATGATAGGGCAAGTCATACTTAGCCATGATATCCACCTTACATAGGATATCATGGCTGAGTCAGTCTTGAAGCAGGCGTAAGAAAAATAGCGATAACAGAGGTTATCGCTACTTTGCTTGTCGCTCTGCAGGTTAGCGTGCCCATTGATAATTGGAGAAATGGCGCTTAGCGACATTTCTTCAGTTATGTCGGGGCAGGAACGCCCACTTTGCATCTCATTAGAGATGCAAAGCTGGGCGTCCAGAATACAAGCGCTAATGCAAGGTTTCACGCGATAGCGTGACCTTGCTGATTAGGCGATAAAATTATCTCCGCTTTTCGTCCGAAAACGGACGCAAAAGCGACGATAATTTTTTATCGCCTCGTTGATGATATGCCCCATAGTGTGTGGCACATCACTGCTGTCCTCATCACTTTCTAACTCCATGTTCTGTTTAAGTGAGGATAGAGTCCGCTCCAGGGTTTTCCAAGTACAGCTGGATAACAGACACAAACGTACTGATGCTACAGCTGCAGGTCCAATGTGGCTGGCAATGAATATCCATGGCCTTTGCCTAACTTATATTGAAAAAACATAGATGCAGGAAACAAATGTACTTTTGAGGAGCCCATCACCAGAGACAACAAATGTTGGGGTTGCCAAACACAGGAGTTGCTGAATACTAAAGGCCTGGCACTGGGATCGCACACTCACGGTGGCGGTCCAACTGCCACCACCACGGCAGTCTGACCACCACGCCAGTCCTACCGCTGTATTACGATGATGGTGGTGGGATCGCGTTGAGACAGCTGCCACCGCCAGGCTCCAGGATCCTGCGGCGGTGGGGAATGCAAGCAGAAATTACAGTGGTGCCAATGACATCACCGCCAAGCAGATTCTGAACTGCCTTTCCACCAAGTATTTTTTAAAAAGAGGGACCCCACCAAAAAAGGCCTGATGGAAAGGCATGGACAGTAGCCCCCAACAGGGGGTGCGTACCGAGGGCACATGATGTGCCCCCCCAAAAGTGCATGGCTGTGATATGATGTTTAGGCTCTCCTATGAGCCAACCGTACCCGCTGCCATGACACCACTGCTGCCGCACCGCCACCCCTGGATTCAACTCGGAATTCGGTGGGCGGGTTCACCATGGGCTTGGCAGTCTTCCTGAGACCGCTGTGGTGGCGGTCCTGCAGGAAGGCCGCCAAACTCGTAATCAGGGCCTAAAACTGCATTTTCTTCCTTCTACCACCCATCACTTGGACTCCTATCTCACCCTTGCTGGTTCTTTTTCATCCCGGCTTTCCCATTTTGTCACTGTTTTCCTGTATTTCATGTCTCTGTCTTCCTGTGGCTCAAACTCTGATGATGAAAGGCCCTTTCTTGTAAAATGAGTGGTGGTTTCCACCACCTGCAAACAACGGTCTTTCATCATCAGAGTTTAAACCACAGGAAGACAGAGACATACCGAAAGGAGAAAAAGGAGGAAGAAAAATGTGACACTACCCTTGCCTTTGGCTTCTTTTGTGATCAGATCTCGGCAGAACAGAAGACAAAAGCGGGCATAGGTAACACTGTAACTGTACAGCAGCTTCTGGTTCAACAATAGGAGCACAATATGGCTGAGCTGCAACTGGAACATTGAAGAACAAGTGGTCACAAGTGACTACTGTGCTAATGAAGTGCTTGCGTTATTTCCCACATTTCCAAAGCCTTGAATGATTGCATACATGACAAAAAACACAGGGTTGGTCCCTGAAGTACACCCTGAGTACCAACACAGAAAATTACAGTGTGAGGAATGAAACACTATAATAATTCACATGGATATGATTGAAGCAAGCTTTTGATATTGAAATGATCAGAAATGAATAATAGTGTTTGCCTGGGTTGATAAAGGATAGTGATAGCAAACCATAGTCTACCAACGGAGTAATTGGCCTGGACTTAACCTCCATATCTGAGATGTTGGTGGAGAATCAAATTGCATCTAGCTGACAGTCTGATCTTTACTCTTCAGAAAGGCCGTCTGAACTGTGACCCAACATTTGAGCTGGAGGAAATGATCTTGGAGTCCAAGCCTCTCCACAAGAAGAAAAAGCGGCTCGCCAAGAAAGTTAAGGACACAGGGAAGAGTCGCTCCCATGCACAGGTGAGTGTCCACTGCATTCTCATGATAGGTTTATAGCTTTCTTTAATTTCAGTGAAGACCAACATGTAATACATTTGCTCAATAAAGCCAAAATTGAATCTGTCAGACACAAGGAAATGATGGGCCATCCATTTTATTTCAGCAAGGCTGCATTTCCATTTTATTCCCGTTTAGTAATATCACTCAGAGTTACAGCTAAATGCAATTAACAGGTTTACACTAAATGTTTAAAAGACAAAGAAAGGCAGTAAGGCTATAGGAGAGTCACATTAGTATTTATCCATATTATTTCATTAACCAGACCCAGACACTCAACAATTTGTGATCCTACCGCCAACAAATCACTAAGCAAAAATACTTAGCACATACAAAACAGGAGTGTCTATTATCTAAACATGTTACCATAATAGTATAATTTATACTTCACATTTCCATCATTAATGATACCCAAAAATCATAATTAATATCGACCAAATGTATAAATCATTTGGTCGATATTAATTATGATGTTTGGGTATCATCAATGATGGAAATGTTAAGTGTAAATAATACTATTATGGTTACACATGTTTAGATTTACACTAAAGTTTATATTAAATGAGAACTTAACTTAGAAAGCCTACTTTTTAAGTCAGTGTAAATCCATTAAGTAGTTATTTGAGATATTATTTTAAAAATATAGTAGTGAATTGGCATCTAAGAGTTAAAAAGCATAAATATCTTGTCCATTTAGACTTGCAAGTTAGAAGCTCATGTGTTTTGTCCATTACATTTGAGTTTTTCAAGAAAGTAATTGGCTGATCAATGGCTTCAATAAATATTTTCACTATTTTGAAGTTCTGCAGACTTTGTAGACCGGGTGAACTTTCTGTCACCAGGACATAAACTTGTGTCATTTTGATAATCTTACACTACTCATGTTACGAGAATTTTTCAAAATTATGCCATTACATCACTTCATGTAATTACAGGCCATTGGTGGCAACATTTTTGCGCAAGTGCACAGGAACAGGCAAACAAGTAAAATGTGAGTGACTGATGTTTGTGATGCTAGCTTTTAAAAAAACATGTAATTCAGGTCAGTATTCAAATTTTTGCTACCTTACACAAAAGTAAATAACACAAGTTTCATGCTCCCCTACAAATTTGTAAATTCTACACGGTGCAAAAAATTTCAAGTGGAGAAAGAGGCCCAATGACTAGCGTCAGAGGAGGTAAATATGATTATAAAGGTGTGAAACAATTGTAAAAAAAATTGTCAAAAATGCACCTACCCTAAAGTAAATTTGAAAATGTTCTGACATTTATGAGCACACAGTCCCCATTTTGTATCTGGGAATGAACACCATTTCCCATAGTTGCAAGTATCAGAGAACTTGAAAATTTCAGCAATAAAGAATTTCTCAAAATGTGTGAATTTCATTTACATATTTGGGTGCTATTTTTACAATAAATATAGTAGTATAAAAACCCAAATATTTCACTGGGAGCCATGAAATATCGAAAATATTTCAGGGTTCTCTGTGAAAAATGGGTTTTATCATCATAATGACAATTCATCTAATCAGACTGCAGAACATTACCATCATCAATAGCATTAGGATTATGTGGCATGGAGAAAAAAGTATGTGGCACATTTTCTGTTACATTTATTTTCATTGATTTTAGTTAGAAATTACAGTTACTGTACCATCTGCAAAATGTACCAATAGTGTGGTAAAGTATGTGGCAGATGTGGTAATTCCATAATTATGTGGTAAATGCTGCATACACAGAATCACATAAAACTACTGGCCCTCACTATTGTCCATTGTGTTATCAGCAAATTATTCAGGACAGATAAACAAACGTTATCATCATTTGTTTGCTGTCAAACTTTAAATCCAGTTGGTGCTTATTGTTAGCTGCACTTTGAAGAAAACATCTTTTTTAAGCTGCCCTCCCCTCCAAGTAAACATGCAATATAAAAAATACTTAAAAGACAACATGTGTAATATGGCGCTATAGTGCCATCTTGGGGTTCTGGGGACATTTAGAAAACAATCGGCCCTTGGCCTATTGTTTATGATGTCGCCAGAAAACGTTAATGTCAACATTAGACTATTTTATAACATTTTAAGGCAAGGTCACAAACCTTTAAAATGTCAATAAAAGTGGAAAAGACTTGGAGAAACTATTAATATATAACTAATTGATTCAAGATGTGCTGACATGTATTCACATTAATAAGCACAAGGCTACTGTACAATATATTGCCCACGTAGATTGACAAAGTGGCAAAATGTTGCCATCTAAGACACCATTCGCAGATTTCGTAAATTATCAGTGTTATTCAACCACACCCATCGCCACCTTTCATGTTCAGTTCAAGAGATTCGGCGAAAATAAATATAACGAAGGCACTCCAATTTAGTGGAAAAGAGATTCATAGGGGATAATTTCTCAAATCCTTCGGGCATTGACCTCTGACCTGGAAGAGATTGAGCATAAGCGTTCTTGCTTTTAAAGCCACCTGTTGTATGAGAGCAAGAGAAATGAAGCCAAAAATAACTGCAGCGCATGTGGGCATGCACGGAGGAAGCGATGACTGGGTAAACACTCAGAGCTCTGACTAAACATATGCCAGCTTCAGGAGTCCTCGGAGGTTGTAGGACTGAGTGGAAGAATCGTGTCCTTAGCCCTTAGGGCATGTGAGCTGGACGGCTGTGGCCGGCTGAGACACCCAATGACGCAAAGAAGGGGTAGGAGAGGTGCAGTCTGGGTACATTCCCAGGGAATGCGTGGAAGTCCCTCGGTGACAGCGGCACGGGGTTGCCTGGCATGACGTACTCCCCACACGAGAGTAGGAGCAGCGGGGCACGCTCTATACATGTCAGTGGTGTAATGCTGAGGCAGTGAGTCCGGAGCTGCGTTTGTGATCACACTCGGACTCGGAGTTGTCCCTGTCAGTGAAAGGGAGGGGGGAGGGGGGGGGGGCGGGGGGCAGAAAATGAGAAGCAAAAGCTACTCAACTCGGTGTAGAAAAATAGAAAGTTGAAGAGACACGTGATCCTGTACCCTCGTCATAGTAGGGACTAAGGAGCCGCTCTTACACCCGTCTGTTGAGTGCAAAATAACAACTGAGCCTGGTCTTAACTGACAAGTGTTTATGAAAAAAGGGGCCATCTGGTAAATAGCATAACAGGTTGCAACCCCCCCCCCCCCCCCCAAGCACGCATCAAATAAAGGAACCTTCCGAACGGCCTCCTGTTGATGGTTTTTCATTCTGAACGGCCTGCTGTTGATGGTTGTTCATTCTGAACGGCCTGCTGTTGTTGATGGTGGTTCATTCTGAGCAGCCTGCTGTTGATGGTTGTTCATTCTGAACGGCCTGCTGTTGATGGTGGTTCATTCTGAACGGCCTGCTGTTGATGGTTGTTCATTCTGAACGGCCTGCTGTTGATGGTGGTTGTGGAGGCCACCTTAAGGGCACTTCGTTCTTTAAAAGTTCATTAAAGTCAGTTGGCAGTTGAGACTGTGAAACCATGTGCCAGATTTACAGTATGCCCATCAACCTTAGGTGTTCTGCAGGATGTGTAGGAAACAGAAGGCCTTATGCTTGACCTACACAGTCCACAGGTGAGAGGAAGAGAAGCGGGGTATCACAGTTACTGAACAAACAAAACGGCTAGCCTTTGTCATTGAGCAGGAGATTGCATTCAATGCTGACGTGTTTTCACGAACATGCAAACCAGTCCAAAATGCGTTCAAATATACATTATTTTTGACAAGTCCGAAATGTACATATCTGACTTTCAATGATAAAGTTGTCTCCACCCATAGGCAGGTCTCCTTTGAATCAACTCAACACCAGCTCCTCCAACGTCCCCCAGCCTCCAGCATGTCCATCCTGGGACGCAAAAACGCCTGGAGGTCGACACTGTTAGTACTGAGGGCAGGTCCTTCTAAACTCCTTTTAGCACCCACTTTTAATCAACAATGAAGATTGCTCAAAGCGTCATCAACGGGGCACCAAGCGTGCACACAAAATGAGCTTCAAGAAAGCCTCTCTGCACAGTGTGATCAATGGAGAACCTACTGTGCAACAATGTAATCATAAGGTGAATCATTGATTGACACTGTGCCTAGCATGCAGACAGCGTACTAGGCACAGTGTGGACACAGTACGAATGAGTAGGTAACTAGTGTGTACACAGTATTATGATTGAGATACGCAACATGCACACCATATGAAAAGTTGTGCGTTCCTGGTATATACGGTATGATTAATGAGGTATCCAACATGCACGTAACATGGCTGAAGAGATATGTCGTATAGATACAGAACAATTGATAAGATATAAGGTGGACACACAACACAATCAGTCAGGTATGTAGTACGCACACAGCATTGTTGAAGGGTTGTCAGGTATGTACTCAATGTGATTGATGCACTCATCTCACCCCCACACACACACACACACAATTCATTGAAGAGAATGACATACTCTCAGACTTCCAAACAGGATTCCGTCCGGGAAGAGGCACTGAATCTGCCCTCCTTGCCATCGGGGATGACCTAAAGAATACAGTTGACCGCAGCGGGGTTGCTGCGCTACTCGTCTTGGACCTCTCAGCTGCCTTTGACATGGTTGACCATGACACTCTGCAACAAAGACTCAAGGAAGCTGGCACAGAGGGGACTACTCTAGACTGGATCGCATCCTACCTTCAAAACAGAACTAATGTCATCCATAACCACCCTTGCTCGTCCAAACCATACTCCACAAAAGCAGGGGTCCCTCAAGGTTCTATCATCTCGCCCATGCTTTTCAACATCTACATGAAATCATTACCGGTACTGATCAATCAATTTCACCTCATGTGCTATAACTATGTAGATGACACGAAAATACTCCTTCAACTGGAATGCCCCAAAGACATTGAAAAATCCCCAATTTTCAGTTGTCTCAGAGCTGTGGATCAGTGGATGACTTGGAGCCATCTCAAATTGAATGCTCCAAAAACGGAAGTACTCACCTGTGGCGATTGGAAACATTACGACCCGCTTGCCGCCCGGCCTGATGAACTGGGATCACCACCTAAAGTATCGAAGGAAGTAAGAAACCTCGGAATGACCATGGACTCCAAGCTGTCTATGAATGCCCAAGTGGACAAACTAGCAAGATCAAGCTTTGTCACTATAAAAACGCTGCGACTAATTTTCCCTCATTTGGGATTTCCACACAAGGTCCAAGCTACCATCTCCCTTGTTCTGTCCAAACTCGATTACGCTAATAGCCTCTACCACGGATCCCCTTTAACGACCATGAAAAGAGTACAACAGATTCAGAACTCGGCTGCCAGACTACTCTTGCATATCAAACCGTGAGACCACATCTCACCTGCCTTGAAAGCCCTGGATTAGTTACCGGTTGCCAGAGGATCCAAGTTCAAGCTACTTTGTATCACCCACGAAGCAATACATGGAATGGGACCGTTCTTCATCAGGAATAAAATCACCAAACACATTCCACAAAGGAACCTATGCTCTAAAGGGACATCTCGCCTTAAAATCCGAAGATACAAGAAAAAAACCATGGGCGGCACATCCTCTCTGTTCAAGCAGCCAAACTATGGAACTCTTTATCCCCCAACATAAGATCCACCGACAACCACCTTATCTTCAGAAAACTACTCAAGAATTGGCTCTTCCCCACATAAGCACCATACACAAACAGAAATTTACAGCATATTCCTCTGTATATAAGCATTTATTTTCACTATAGATATATACCTATCTTTGTGTATTGCTTTGTATAAACATGTAGAATAATTATGTTGTTGTAAATAAATAAAAGAATAAATAAATAAATAAAAATCATCTTTGGTCTACATGTACTTACTTCCATTGTGCATCTATGTACCTTCCATGTACTTGGATCTGTGTGTCTGTTACTTTTCTCCTGAAAAAGCATATCCAATGCACTACCCTATTTCTCCTGCCAGAAACCAGTCCTAGGAAGCTTGTTTCCGGTCCAGGGAAGACATGGCTTGGCAGTTCGGGCTGGACTGTTCCCATGAGGCACAGGGTCAGACTGATTTGCATATGGCCATGTCTGAACTGGGGTGGCAGAGTGGGCTAAAGAATGGTGATGGATTAAACCCAGATCAGTTGACTGGGGGTGAGTGCTTGCAATGTTCAGCACTCCGTCCATCATTTCCTTTGGTTTTTGCTTTGTTCGCCATAAGTTGGCAGGGTATGCTCAGACGTGAGTCCCTTGCTCACTTTGCCACTGGATTCAAGCAAGCCTGGCTGAAGACGGCTGAAATGCCAGAAACCAGTCCTAGGAAGCTTGTTTCCGGTCCAGGGAAGACATGGCTTGGCAGTTCGGGCTGGACTGTTCCCATGAGGCACAGGGTCAGACTGATTTGCATATGGCCATGTCTGAACTGGGGTGGCAGAGTGGGCTAAAGAATGGTGATGGATTAAACCCAGATCAGTTGACTGGGGGTGAGTGCTTGCAATGTTCAGCACTCCGTCCATCATTTCCTTTGGTTTTTGCTACCCTATTTCTCATCCTGTACCTCTATCAATATCTTCAATCTATATATACTTACCTCCTTTATGCATCTATATACTTTAAATGTACTTATGGATCTATATATTTATCACTCTTCTAATTTAGCATTTCAAATGAACTACCCAATTTCTCAGCCTATACTTTTCTCAATATATCCTCTGGTCCAACCTTCTGACTCATCTCAAACTTCTTTTTACTACTCTTTCCAATGCACTACCCTATCTCTCACCCTATACATCTAACAATATATCCTCTACATCCACTCTCTCATTTATTCCAATCCCCCATACCAATACTATGATCCCCAAATAACCCTTTCTAGACTCTCTCCTACTCTACCCCTCCTTGCATTATCTGACACCTCTTTTTACTATACCGATCGTCCAAAACAAACCTTTCTAAACTCTTCCCTCTGATTCTTCCCCTCAAAAACCCCTTTTTACTCACCCAAAAGCCTCCTCCTACTGCTATGACCTAACAAAAAATGGGTTCCAGAGTAGCGTGCTACTCGCCATCAAGGTGTAGCAAGCGCTATATAAATACAAACCTCTTTCGCTCTTCTATCCCGCAACCTACCCTTCTCTATCCAAATAACTGAATAACATATGCACCACTCAAATTACTTCATACGTCACTATACTAATTTTCAACACTAATCCTTCATGAGTTCCGGAGTAGCGTGCTACTCGCCAGAAAAGCGCTTCAACACCCATCAGGGGTAACTGGTGCTACATGAATGCAAGCCTTTCTTCCGTTTTATCCCTCTGCTACCATTCTCACTCCAAATAACTGATTAATATCCACCACTAAAATTACTTTCATATTTCACCATACTGATTCAGCACTAATCCTTTATAGGTTTCTGGAGTAGCGTGTTTCAACACCCCATCAGGGGTACCAAGCGCTATATAACTACAAACCTTTTTTTTTCCTCTTCTATCCTTCTGGTATCCTTCCCAAATCCAAATAACAGACTAACCTATCCACCACTTAAAATTTATTTGCATGTTTCACTATACTAATTCAACACTAATCCTCTATGGGTCCCAGAGTAGCGTGCTACTCGACGAAAAAGAGCTTCAACGCCTCGTCAGGAGTAGTAAACGCTATATAAATGCAATTACAATACAATGCAATACAAATGCACGGTCATGTGACTGACACCCCCTCTCTTACTGGACCTTCAGAGGCGCCAGCATGCGCAGGAAAGGACTGAGTGTTGTTGAAGGAGTTTTGCCTGGCCCTGTTGCCTGCTGTGTCCACGCTCAGCTGTGACACTTGCAGCTGCTGGAGGTGAAGGGCCTAGGTGGCGGTGACAGTGAAACAGAGTCCTGGTTTACCGTCTTTGAAATTCTTCTGTCAGTTTACCGGCCCCCGGCAGCGGTTCAGCGGAAGTCCCTGTCACATTCGGTTGCAGGCAGCGCGTGGCGGTGAGTAACGCGAGAGCAGCTCGCGGAGGCCAAACGAAACACCGTCTGTCAGGTAAATGAAGCTGTCGACAAGGAGACTTAGCCGAAGAGAACTTTTCAGGCGGAGCTTGAGCTTAAACGCTTGGCTCTCCTCCAGGCTGCGCGCGCGTGCTTCTGCTGCTGATCTGAAATGATAGCGCACGTGATCCCGTCACCGTGCTCCCAGCTTCAGGCTCCTCCAGCCTCCGCATCAGTCTGAGTGAGTGAGCTCAGGAGGGATGCCTTCTGTTACCGCCTAAATCAGCTGCCCAGTCGCATTAATCCTACCTGGGTCGATGTGGCTTGTGAAAAATGGCGGGAAAGCGATTCTGTGGCCGCTGCTGGTGCTTACTATTTGACTCATCGAGCGCATTGACCTGAAAAGCTCCACTTGATTTACAGCTTTATTTTATTTCATGTTTGAATTTTGATTTAAAAGTTACCCCACCAGAAAGGACTTCAACATATTTAATAATGACAACGTGCCTGAGAATCCATCAGTATTTGGTAACCAGATTTTGAGAAGAAATAAAACCTGACATTGCAAAGTTTACACATCCCACTCACCGACTTAGAAAGGCTAGACCAGTCGTCTTCAAACTTTTCTGATTATCAGAAAAGGGGGGAAGGAGAGAGGCGAGAACAATTTGGAGTCCCATCCAATTTGACACCCACTCTCAGCCAGGATATACATGTCAAAAGATGTTAGTGATGGCCCATTAAAGAGTGGCTTGCTGCCACTCATTTGTTTTTTACTTAAAACAAAGCTCTGTTACCAGCATGATGCTTCTCTGGGTCAGGGACTGGACTCCCCCTCCCCAGATTAATTAAGGTCTGCCCCCAGCGTGAAGACCCCTGGTCTAGATAATGACGCACTGCCACTAATGGGAAATACATGCAGTTTTTACACACAAAACCACCTGTGTTAGTTAAATTGTTTTCTGGTAAGGGCAGGTAGCTAATCCTGCATTGGAAAATAAGAAAACTTTCCTCTGTTTGTGTTCGCCGGACTCTCTTTAAAAACCAGGCTATGCTAAATGTATTGAAATTAGCCCGAACAGATGGTGAAAATCTGGCACCACTGCCTCGGCAAATCTGGAGCACACGATCTCCCTAACTCCATTGAATTAAGTTATATGGAAAAACATTTATATTTCAGTGGGACCTTAGTAATTGAATGCTTGGGCATATCTACTAATGTTTGCACGTGAACGGCGCAACTTTATATTGTACTGTACTTGTGCAAAGTACATAGATGGTGTGTTTTGTGTGGCCTAGCAACACGCAGACGCCCCAGCAAAACTGCACTAAACCTTCCCATCAGTATTTCGTTTTAGTCTGGTTGAAGCTAAAGTCACAACTTGCAACTTTGAATTGTATTGTCATGTATATAGAGCTTTCCATGCCCTTTCTGAGACATAAATCGCTTTTCAGTTTTTGAATAAGTTGCACTTCATATGTATCATTTAAATAGTGCTACACAACCCATGTCAAAAATCACTCAGTTTTTCATGCAGTTCATGGACGTTATTAAGATGTATGGTTGCAAGGTTTTAGGTAGAAGCTTGGGCTGTTTGAGAAAAGTTGGGTGCACTGAGCGAGGTGAGAAGGCAGAGTACAATGAGTACTGAACATAAGCACTTTTGTGAAGAGTGTAAAGATAGACGTGTATCCTACCCTCCAGAATAAGCATAAACTGACGTCAGCTGGAAAACACATGCGTCTGATCAGATTCATGACCTTTGAAGACCTAAAATGTAGAGGACATCTTACCTGAAATCAACAACCCTTGTTGCAATAACAAGGCCCAGAGTCCTGCAGATTTGGAAGAAACATTGTGAAGCACTTTCATCAGGCATGGAAGATCACAAGTGACCAGTGCAGATTATGTTAAAAGGGAATTACATAGTTAAAGCAATGTATCTGAGCTGCAGCATTTTGTGCTCGTCTAGGACAAGGGCCACTGTTAATTCACATGATTTCTATAGTCCAATCATACTAATACATGCACATTAATCAATGGCTCCTGGTGCCAGGCCATCAAGTAGTCACAAACCACTGAGTCTTACCTCTTCTGCTATCCAAACACGAGTGTTCAGGGTGCAGCTAAAGAATAATAATACGTTTGACCAGGAGGGTCATGAAAAGTGGGTGCAAGCCGTTGATGAAAGAGAGTTGCACTTTTGCTGATCTAGTATTAAGCCGCTTTGTGTGGAACTTACAAAGATATTGCATTGTACCCATTTAGCATACACTAAAAATATGAATACCAGAGTTTTGGGCATTAATAGTGTAAATGAACATGCCATCAAAACAGCTGAGAAGACAAAGTCTTTTAGTGTTACTGTATTGCTGGAAGTGCAGATGCAAACGTCTTCAAGCCTTCCTATTGAATTTTTGCCAGCAGTTTTAAAACTTGTATTTAACAGAAAAGAGGCAATCATTGTGACTTATTTCCTGTAATTCACAGTACTGAATTTATTTGCAGGATTTTTAACTTTCCTAAACAACTAAATAAAAAATAAATAAAAAAAAGTTAAATAGAAGTACTTCGGTACTCTGTACAGTTAAAAAAAAACCATAGAAACTTATAAATAATTTTCCTTACCTATCACCACTTTAATAAAGCGTTAATAGATAGGGAAAAATATAAAACCTAATACTTACCTGTATCTAAGGCCATAACCCAGAACACAGCCAAAGAGTACTTAAAACAACATGGCTGCCGTTAGTGTTTGTGAAGGCAGTCTTTAGCAAATCACATAATGTCATTGCTATGTGCTAGTTTCGCGAAGTACTTTGATGTACTGTGAAGTACTGCAAAACTTCGCAAATCCACTATGACAACAGATATCACTAAGTTAAAAATGCTTTATAACTTTAAAAAATACTTACCCTACTTACCTGTGGCCCCCAAAAGGATCATCTGCACACCATAATGAGCGGACGCACGCGAGTAAGGATGATACTCATTTTTACCTGCTTAAGATTGCTGCACTAAATTTTACTTCTTTTAAAATTGTAACCCCACATACCTTTTCTCTTGTATTTTCCCCACTGTTGAGCCGCTTCCCCTTGCCTCGCACTACTCCCTGGTCCACCGCGTGCTTATCCCGTTTGCAGTGGTGTCACTAGGGTTGGTGTCACCCGGTGCGGGTAACTCATGGTGTCACCCCCTCACGACTTACCGCATGGACCGAGTCCGCCCGAGTCCGCCAGTAAACACAGTTGGCAAATAACGGGACCATACAGAATCCTTAAATAACGTTTGTAAATGTACGTCCTATATTTACAAAATGTGCCTGTTAACAACAGTGTGATAATGATTCATTAATCAGGTTGTACAGTGGGCTACCTGCTAGTCAACAGTTTATTGGAATTTATAATATCATAGGTATGGTACTTTTTACTGGTGTGGTGTTCCCACTATCCAGCAACACGATATATCAGTGGTCGAAGTGGGGGAAAAAAAGTAGGGGAACTGTGGGCGGAGAATCAGAGGGCGGGAATAACCCAAGGATTGGATCAGTGGTTAGAGCCAGAGGCGTGGTCAGAATGCGCAAACATCCCAATTTTTTGTATTTGATTGGTTTCACTGCCCAGTTTTATCAACCAATGGATACACATGATTATTTAAGGTTATAATGAGTTATTGACAGTAAAATGTGTTCACAAAGTGGGATATGCTTCTAATCACAGAATGTCCCCAAATACGATAAAATGTGGAAGCACAAGCCATTTGTCTCCGAGCCATGGAGTTTCTGTCATCAGCACTTCTCCCTTTTCCAAAACAGCAGTTCAAACATGAATGGCTAAAAATCCTAGTTTGCAAATGTTTTCTAAATAATAATGGCCCTACCATATTTGCCTCATAATGCAAGATCTGCAGCATGATCTGACCATTTAAACTAATAAATTGTTTGTAGCTCAAACGTATCAAAAGTTAATAAAAAATGTGACTTGTGTTGCTGCGGAGTAGATGACAGTTAGTAGCTCACTGTTCTATGTTAGGATTTTAACCTATAAACTGCAAGTAACAAAAGGATCTCTCTGACAAAAGCAGTAGCCCACTGGCCTATTTACATTATGTGCACTTTGTGATCTGCATGGTACATGTTCTTTGCAACAGGTACATTAACCCTCTGAGCTACCTTTCCATGAGTCAATTCTTCCATTAGACAAAATTCCGATCTCTCTCTAGGAAGAACATTAATCACCAGAGTCATCATGACATTTTTATTGTTACCGAAAATTACTGGAGGCCAGGAAGGAGGCAGCAAGCGCTTTTAAAACCATAATATACTTGCAAAAATGATGCCTCCACCTAAAGTGAGCACCTGGTGCGGTCACACCGGTTGCACCGCCCTAGAACTGGCCCTTCTCGAGGGTCCTGTGATCTCAGGGACAGGGTCACTGTTCTAGGGTGTACTGCTTCATAGGCCTGCCCGCAAGACTGGAGGTGAACTTCAGTATGAATAGTGGTGGACAAGCCTTGAAGGTTAACCTACACTTGTCATGCTAGGGTCCACCTGCTGGTGCTACGACACCGGGGCTTCTAATGTCTTGCGAAGCCTTCTAAGGTCTAGCATGAGATAGTGCTCTCTCAGGAGAGTGGTCTGGCGGACTGGTTATTAAGGCTGAACCTTGGTCCCCAGTTCCAAATTCAGCAGCTCTGGCCATAGTGCCACATCCTCTCCCCCACTGAACCCCATACTGCCCCACTGAGGAAAAACTCAGACTGCCTTCAACTACAACCCAATTGTTGCCAGCTATAAACACATGGATGCGGCTTAATTTAAATTACGCACTGGGCAAGAGCAATATGTGGCCTACAAAAAAAAGTGACAGCATCCTGGAAAAAGCAAACAATCATAGGGAATGCAAAATTTTGCAAACCATGTGAGATGTAAGCAGGAACAACATGGTTACCTTAACACTTTTACACTCACTGTTCTGAAATCAGTGAGTGCTTTTGCCTGAAAAGTTAAGGACATGACAACAGAGCCCTGAATGGACCCATTTCAATGGCCATTGCTTATATCCTTACAAACGTAAGCAGTATGGTAAAAAAAAGACAACATCCCTAGATACAGAGCAGAAGTACAAATTTTGTTTTTCAATCCTCACATTGCAGTACCTCCAGGATTGGTGCACTAGTTCCAAGCCCAGGGAAAACAAAGCCAAGACAACAAAAATAGCGCTTCACTGGCAAACTCTGTAAAAGTGGCGCTAATGTGTTTGGGTGTGAATAAAATCAATCTGGACAGTTTGCTACCACTCTGTCTTACTTTATTTAGTTATTTATTCTTCATATTTTTAAACTTTTATTCCCGATGCTGAATTTTGGAATTAAATGTCAGAAAAATACGACATTGTTTTCCAGCAAAAGTGATTTTCTTTTTTGGATCCATTTCACAGGGAAGCAAATAAAAGAAAGGAGAGGAGACAGTGCGCACTGCGCACAGGCACCTCCTCCTCCTAAAAGGTTAGGTTGCTCTGCGCACACCGGCCCTGTTGGTGTCACCCCATGAGAGGGTGTCACCCGGTGCGGTCCGCACCCCCATAGTGACGCCGCTGCCCGTTTGCGTGGAGGGAGACAGTCAGAGGCTATTTTCGGGCTGAGAGGGAGGTTAGCGGTCTAGCTGTCTAACGTCCTCCATAAAACCGGATGCCTGGCGAGGCGCGCAGCGGGCGTGCCAAAGGCAAGCCCGTCTGCGCCCGCCCGCACTCAGCCATTGCCAGGAGCCAGGACCCCTGCTCGTTTCAGACTAAAACGGGGTATTAGTCATAAATGAACGAACATATTCAACTCTGGATTTACATGACATTAGAAGAGGTTTGCCAACCCTGTGCTCTCATCAATCAAGGGATATGGTTAGGACATTTCCAGCTATGGAGGAACCCTTTTCATGTAAATTTTGCCAGTTCCAAAGCCTTAAAATAGAACCTAAACACAGTGACCGCTGTGGCTCTCACCAGGACAAAGGACATTGCACCCCTAACAATGCTACCCATCCTTTAACAGCTTTAGTGAATCCTCCAACAATTCCAGTCACAGCTGGAAATGTTTCCTAAGTAATGTCAGATCCCTGCCAAAACATGGGGTAGAGGTGTGGGACCTACTTACCTCCCAGAACCCATACATAGGATTCTTGACGGAAACCTGGCTCAAACCCGGCTCCCCCCGCCATTACAGTAGCACTCCCAGAGGGCTACCGGATCCAAAGATTGGATAGACAACCCAAAGTGGGGGAGGGATAGCCATTGTCCATAAAGATTGCATCAAAGTATCTATACTTGAAAAACGGTGCAACAAAAAGATTCATATTCTAGTCTTTCAAATTGACCTGCTACCACAGCACAGTTGGAAAAGTGCCTTAGTCTGCCGGCCCCCGGGCCCCCTTTCAGACTTTTCGCTTCAACTTATGGAATTGATAGCTCCCCACGTTATTTCCACCAAAACTTTCTACTGCTGGGAGATTTCAATGTACATAGTGAGTGTACCACAAATCTAGATGCCTCGGTGCTTCTGGCAGATCTAGCTTCTCTAGAATTAGACAATTAGTTAAGATCAACGATGGCCCCACACATGCAGCGGGACATACACTTGACCTTATTCTTACCAACTCGCCCAGTATTCTATGCAAACCTCCCCGTCCGCTTACTTGGACGGATCATGCATTAATTGACTTCCACATCAAGGGCCCTAGGGTGCAGGACGCACCTCGACCAGCCTCCCATCACCTCCATAGAGAGTGGCATAAAATCACCCTGATCTTCGCACAGAAAAACGGATGTGCAAAAATCTGGAGAGGTGCTGGCGCAGAACCCATGATGGGAAGGATAAAGAGAGATATAAGATCGCTCTGACCCACTATCATAAACACATAAAAGTGGCACAAAGAGCCCACATCGCACAACAGCTCAATGAGGAAGGGAATGCCCCCAAAGTCCTATTTCAGATTCCCAAATCCTTCACCAACCCAAAGGCTTGCGACAATGAGGAGTCCCCCTCTCATGCACTCTGTGATAAAATAGCAATGCATTTTACACAGAAAATTGAGCTGATCTATGATAAAATCACCTCAGCTGGGAGTTCTCAGCAGGTTCTCACATCTTATAGCCCACCCACACTCACTAAGGTGCAGCTGTTGGAAAATGTTCCTCCCCTTACTTATGATGACGTGGAATCATTGTTACTTACAGTAAAATCAGGCTCTCCCCTGGACATCATTCCAGCCAAAATTTCTATCTTACTTTCCAAACAACTTTCCCCACCAATCTGTTCACTTCTCAATCTCTCAATAAGAGAGGGACATCTTCCCACTGAATGGAAGGCAGCACAGGTCATTCCTATTCGCAAGAATACTAAGGCCCCTATGGATGACTTGTCCAACTTCCAGCCTATTTCGCTACTACCCCTTCTGAGCAAGTTACTGGAAAAGCACAATAATAAACACCTGTCTGACCATGTCAAATCTACCGCAAGCATTGATCCTTCTCAATCTAGATTCAGGCCCAAGCATAGCACTGAGTTAGCCCTGACTGCTTTCACGGACAACATTAGGCTGTGCCTTGACAGCGGACAATCAATGTTACTTGTGCTGCTTGACCTCTCGGCCGCATTCGACGCTGTCTTCCACCAAATCTTGCTCAGGAGAGTGAAGGAAATTGGACTCTGAGGATCGGCCCATCAGAGCTTTCTCTCTCTCCGCTCCCAGACCATTAACCTAGGTCCTTTTTGTTCAAAGACCATGGATCTGACCAAGGGAGTGCCCCAGGGCTCTTGCCTGAGCCCTACTTTGTTCAACATATATGTCTCTCCCTTGGCAGACCTACTTAGGACATTAGGGGGCAGATTTACAAGCCCCTTGCGCCACTTTTGCCTCAATTTTAACATGGTAAAAGTGACGCAAAAACTGCCCCTAGGTTTCACACACATTTCTTATGCTGATGACTCAGCTTTTATTTTCATTTAATAAATCCACTTCCAAGGCCCAGTCCACCTTCTCCGCAGGTATGATAGCCATATCAAACTGGATGAGGAGCAATTTCCTTCAGCTTAACGTAAGAAAGACCGAGATCATGCTCTTCGGAGATGCACCACTGCTGTGGTCACCTGATTGGTGGTCGGTGGATCTAGGTGATTCCCCTGTACCTAAGATGGTTGTCAAGAATCTTGGCATTCGTCTAGACCAGGCACTGACCATGAAAGAACATGTGGCCTACACTGCTGGCTCCTGTTTCCATGTGCTTGGACTGTTACGGCAAGTCTTTCCTTTTCTCCCCTTATCTACACGGAAAACTATAATTCAGGCATTGGTATTGTGCTGCCAAGACTACTGCAACGCCCTCCTGTTCTCAGCTAATGAGTCCTCGCTGAGCAGATTGCAGGTAGTCCAAAACACCGGGGCGCGCCTTGTCTCGAATGCCCCACCCAGAACGGCCTCCCTTCCTCTCCTTCAACAGCTTCACTGGCTCCCGGTACGCAAGCAAATCAAGTTTAAAATCTGTTGCATCGTCCACAAGGCCATGAATGGCAAGGGCCCCATTTATCTTGCAAGGAAATTCAACCACTATATTCCTACTAGGTCTCAGGAACTAAATCTCTTCTCCTTGTTCTTCGGTTCAAAAAGTCAAGGATGGGTGGGAAAGCTTTCTCTCACCTTGCCCCCCTCTACTGGAACCAGCTCCCCACCCACCTGCGACAATACCCGGACCACCCTCAATTTAGAAGGCTCCTCAAAACTGTACTATTTTAGCTTGTCCCCTTCTTCGGCCTACTGTAGCATATCCACAGCGCAGAGATACCCCTTCGGGGGTGATTCCGGCACTCTACAAAACAAATAAATAAATAATGCATAACCCAATCAAATTTCATAGATATCTGTTCAGCCATTTTGTCACTACGTCTGATAAAAAAGTCTCTGAAAAATGTATTGGGACCCCCCCTTTTATATTTGCAGCCCCTTCACCAATCACCCAAAAACGTTCCATCTCTACCAATGTAAAAAAATCTGTAGGCCTGGAAAGTGTAGTGGAGATTCGTCAAAGGGGGGGGCAAAGGTATTAGTGAACAAAAATTGGAGGAATTCCTATACCTGGGAATCCTAACTATAACTACAGAGTGGCTACATCCACTCTGTAATAAAAGTGACTAGATCAAATTACGGCTACATGAATGACGTATGTTCATAATGTTCTTAGCCAATACATTATACCACTACATCTTTGGATCATTGGTACACTAACTTTAGCGCTATCCCTAAACTTACCTTAGACACCACCACATACCCTGAATGTGACTTTAAACATAGACCTAAAGCTAAATCTACATACAACACCTTAACCTAACACTCCCCATCATCCCACCATAGGCCTCATATACACATTAGGTTTACCCTAATTATAAACTCAAATCTAATCCCCTCTCTAAACCTAAGCATAACCTTACAACTAACCCTAACTTTAATCAGAACACTTTAGCTAATACCAACTATAATTGTAACCCTGAGTCTCATCCTAAGTCCCTAACCCTACGCTTAATAATTACCTAAGCCTAACCCTAATCCTACACTTAACACTGTAACTCTTCACAATGACTGACACTCACCCTTACCAACTGTACACCTAATGTCAGAGTAGTATTGTCAATGTTGTGGTGTGTGTCAATGTATTGTGTGTCACTTTGGTCAACTTTATATAGTGCTGTGCACCAAGTGATGCCATCCTTATGTAGGACTTCCCTCCATTCTCCACAATTGTCCATTAGCACAACTTGAGAATATGAGTAATGGATGCACAAAACCATGGGTGAACAGTGGCAAATTGCTGGACCTCTAAGCTGAGGCCACGGAGAACAAAATAATCACACAGAATCAATTTGCTAAATATTTTTGTGTGTGAATTAGGTTTAAAAATGCACAGGACTTAAATGCCTTTCTCCTCATCCCTAAATGTTATTTTATGTTATGTGTATTTGTGAATCACACTATCATCCGTGAGTGAATCCTGGCACTGAGCAGGTGTATGTGCCTAGCCCTGCCTATAGTAAGTTGGTTAACAGGAAGCCAGTTCTTCAGTTTCTTGTGGAATTCAAGAAGAGGATAGGAGGCTCTGATGTGAAGCGGGAGACCATTCTATGCTTTAGGAGCGAAGTAAAAGAACGCCCATCCTCCTGATTTGGTTCTGTTTATGTGTGGGATCTGTGTGAGTGGGAGTTCTTTGGAGCTGAGCTGTCTGAGTGGTTGGTGGAAGGAGATTAAATTGTTTAGATAGGTGGGGCCTAAGTTGTGTAGTGTCTTAAAAGTGTGTGGGAGGAGTTTGAAGAGAGTGCGTTTGTGTATCGGGAGCCAGTGGAGCTCCATGAGGTGCGATGAGAGTTATGTGTGGGAGGTTGAGGATTAGTCTGGCTTTCGAGTTCAGAATGGTTTGTAGTCTTCTAGTGAGTTGCTTGTAGATCCCGTTTTAGAGGATGTTTTCGTAGTCCAACTTGTTAATGACCACGGAGTGAGTGACACTTTTTCTTGCATTGTTTGGGAGCCATTTGAAAATCTTCCTCAGCATCTTTAGGGTCTGGAAGCAGGACGCGTGACTGTTTTGACTTGTGCGATCAAGTCCAGTTTGCTGACAATGATTATTCCGAGGTTCCTGACGTGGGTTCAGGTTGTGGGTCTGAGTTCACCCAGCCACCAGTTGGAGTCCCATGGTGAGGTGTTCTTGCCAATGATCCCTACTTCTTCTTTGTCAGTGTTGAAAGTGAGGCAGTTGGCTTTCATCCAGTTAGAGACTTCAGTCATGCAGGCAGTGAACTTGTTTCTTGCGCTGTGGTCTTTTTGGAGATGGAGAATATGAGTTATGTTATCTCTATAATGAGAGACTGTTGATGTTGTGTGAGCAAATTTCTTTAGCCAGAGGAATCATGTATGATTTGAAGAGGGTGGAGCTGGGGGACGAACCTTAAGGCACTTCGCAAATGAGTTTGTGGACTTCCAGGGAGTGAGGTGCTAGGCTGATAGCTTGTGTTCTATCCGTTTGGAAGTTGCAAATCCAGCAAAAAGCGGGTCCGAGGGTGCTATTCTTGTGCCTGATGAGGATGGGGTGTAAGACTGTGTCAAGTGCTGCAATTATGTCCAGGAGAATGAGTGCTGCTGTGTCTTCCCCTGTCAACGATTATGCAGATGTTGCAGTGGCGGTAATGGTGCTGTTTCGGTACTGTAGTTGGGCCTGAATCCGGACATCATGGCTTCAATGAGCTGGTGGTTGCTGAGGTGGTCATTGAGGTGTCGGTTAATTAGTTTCCATAAGACCTTTGCCAGATATGGTAGGAGGGAGATGGTTAATTAGTTTTTCTAAGACGTTTGCCAGATATAATGAGAGTGAGATGGGTCTGACGCTGAAAAGCATGGCTGGGGGACCGGATGGTTTCTTGAGCGGGGACATTACGATGGTATGCTACCAGGTGTAAAGGAATGTGGCAATGGAGGTGTTGAAGGTGGGTGTTAGTGCTTCGTTGATCAGTAGGAGTCTTTTTTTTTTTTTATTTCTTTTTATTAAACATATTCAGAATATTCAACATAGGTACAGTTCCATCAGATAAATGACAGGGAACACAGCGATATCAAGGTATATAGGCTTAGGAGGATGAGGATTGGAAGTTATGGTGAGGGGGGATTGTCACATTCGGGATCATCTGGTGGGGTACATATATAGCCACAATATGCATTCCAGGGAGTCCAGATCCTAGACCACTTTTGGGGACAGCCCCTAGCTGCATAAACTGTCTTTTCCCGTAGCATACACCAGTCTAGGTCCGTCTCCCAATCCACGACCCTTGGGGCTTGTGCTGCCCCCCAGAGTTGAGCAATGTTTCTTTTGGCAATCATGCAGCCCAGTGTGACCCATTGTATAGCATGTGAGTTTAGGTCAATAGGTTCCCAGATATTAAGGAGGCATCTGGGGGCTTCCGGCCTTACGGTAAGCTCGAGTGCCTGGCTCATAATGTTATGAATATTTTGCCAGTAAGCCTGTATTGGGTCGCAGTGCCATATTATGTGAATGAACGTGCCTAGCTGGGTGCATCCCCTTCTGCAATACCCATCCGCTGAGCCACCCATGTGTATCAATTGGGGCCCCGTGATGTAGACTCTATGTAGTAATTTTAGTTGTACAAGACGGAGGCGCGCCGAGATGGAGACAGTTTTGGGGGAGGAGACTGCAGTCTGCCAATTTTCATCGTCCAACTCGATACCGTCCGTCACCCATTTCTCTCGCAAATGCATCAGTGGGTCATCCATATTGTTAATGAGATCCTATATGTTAAGGAGATGGCTCTCTCGGGCAGATAGCCATCTAGCAGTCTGTCCTACAGTGGTGAATAATCAGGTGGGGAGGTGTCGCGGGGTAGTGCCGTTAGCAATGCCTGGCGTATTTGCAAGTAGAGAAAACGCTCTGATTCTGCCATGGTGTATTGAAGTTGGAGGGAGTCAAAGGACTTAACGCCATTTTTGTCCCACAGATCTCTAATTTGTGAAATACCAATTAGGTCCCATTTATCAAAACCCTGCAAGTTGCCCAAGTCCCCGAGTCTCTGGGAGTCCCACAGGGGCGTGGAGAGGGTCAGCTTGTTGGTCCAGCCCAGCGAGGCGGTCACCATGTGCCAGATGTGGACGGAATGCTTGGTGGGGCCAGTATGGGGGTATCTATTTGGCTTAGAGTAAAGGGCCCTGGTAAAGGAACCGTTGGGAAGGAGCAGTCTGTCCATACCAAACCCGGGGTCGTCAGGCCGCCCATTGGTGCTGTGGTTTATTGCCGTTAGGTGTGAAGCCCAATAGTATTTCCTAATATCAGGCAGGCCAATCCCCCCGTCGAACCAGTTGAGGGTGAGTTTTTAAGAGCAATACGAGGCCTCCCATTCCAAAGAAGGTCTTGTTGAAGTCCCTCTATTTGTTGAAAGTAAGAATTTGGTACTGGATCTGCCGAATTCTGAAGGACGTAGAGAAAGCGGGGTAGGGACATCATTTTGAAGAGGGCCGCTTTGCCTAATAAGGAGAGGGGGAGCGATTTCCAATTTACGATATCTTGCTTTAGTCGTTGTATCGGGGGAGTAAGATTTCGGGTGAAAAGGAGAGTTTTGTCTAGCGAAATAAAAATACCCAGATATTTAAAACCGTCTGAGACTATTGGTAGGGTACAATTTCGAGGTATTGGGGGGGCCTCTCCACTCAAGACGTAGAGGAGAGACTTCTGCCAGTTGATGCCAAACCCGGAGTATCTACCAAAAACGGAAAGGATATTAAATAGCGCAATAAGGGATCTTTTGGGGGATGCGAGGTATAAGAGAATATCGTCCGCGTACAGGGATATTCGGTCTTCCCAGTCGGCCGACCACCGCAACCCACGGATCATTACACCCCTGCGGATCCAGGCCGCAAGGGGCTCAAGGGCTAAGGCAAACAATAGAGGGGAGAGGGGGCACCCCTGACGGGTCCCTCGGCTGAGTAAAAAGGAGTCGGATTTCCTGATATTTACAATTACTTGAGCCATTGGGGAGATGTACAGTAATCGTACCCATTGAATAAAGCCCGGCCCGAATCCTAATTTCTTGAGCACTGCGAAGAGATAGGGCCATTCAAGCGTATCGAAGGCCATCGTGGCAACTAAGGAGACCACAATGGCATCCTCGTGCAAGGTTGGTGCCCTGCCTAAGACCCCATGCAGTCTGAGAAGGTTAAGGGCGGTATTTTGCCGAGGCATAAACCCCGATTGGTCAGGGTGCACCAGGCCACCTATAACCATGATCAATCTATTAGCGAGCACCTTAGCTAATATTTTGGGCTCAGCATTTAACAGTGAAATAGGCCTATAGGAGGCACAATCAGTTTTGGGTTTTTTCCTCAGTAGGAGTCTTTTGGTAAATGTGTGGTGCAGGCAAGGGTCAAACGTATATATATACATTTTTTGTGTGTCTGTTATAGGTACTTTATATTGGACCAAGCTTAAGTTATTGATGACAAAGACATGCACACATTTAAGTCCGGGAGGTTTTGGATATCTAGGTTTGACCTCATTGGTGGATTCATTTAAAAACTGCCCATGGTAAAGTGGTTCCCAACAATCTGTTTATTGCACAGTCAGCAATCGTTAGATGCTTGTAGTCCTTGGTGTATACAATTTTGCTGTGTTCTAAGACACATTGCTCCTGATTACCTGTATTAATGTACTTGTTTTGATGTCTCCCTTTGATGTGTACCTTGAAGAACGGCCACCTTCAGGAGCATCTCGACTGCGTGGAAAAGGAATTTGTGGTTTTCAACAGGGAAAAGTAAGTAATTAAATTTGCGCTTACTTGGTCTGGCTGCAGATCACTGAAGTTAAATAGTCAACAGACAAGAATCCTTTTGTGAATTTGTGGCTGGTTTAAAAGTGGTATTTTTCGCTGTAAAAATATGTTTATGGCTGAACATATCATTATGAATAGGCCTAATTGTTTCTGCAACATCTCTGGAAATACTTCAGTGGTGAAGTGACCATTTAACAATCGTTATTTCCATATTATTTGCTTACTTCAATTTTTTTGTGTAGCACTGAACATGATGTATACTGAAGCTCCAGGGCACTTTCATTTTAACTCTTTCCGTGCTCATGACGGAACCACGCCGTCATGAGCCACGGTTGCCGTGTGCTCATGACGGAGTGGTTCCGTCATGCTGCGGCCATTGGCGGCCGCGCCGCCCACGCGGCGCTAATTCCCCGCCTGTGTGGGCGATTAGCGCCGTGGGCGGAGTCATGACGGAACCACTCCGTCATGAGCACAGCCCAACCTTGGCTCATGACGGAGTGGCTCCGTCATGAGCACCGCGCCACCGCGCTGCCACCCCGCACCCCCCAGCGCTGCGGCGGAATTTCCGCCGCAGCGAAGGGGTTAAAATGCAATAAGAAATATGTCAAAACAACTGAGATAGAAAAAAAGCAAACAGTCAGTATTGTGTTCCATGGTTGGGATTCCCAGAGTTGCCAAGGTGCTTTCACCAAAATGGGTGCAATTGAGATTTTATAGATCTTAACCTAATCTTTGAGGACCTACACGACCAGATGGCTAATATATCTTCCAATGTTTGGTCAGGTGTGAAGGTGCTTTGACACAGGCTGCTGTGTGCGTTAATTAATGGACTTTTGGTTAAATTTTCTTTGAGTAGAGCAAATGTAGCGCTTTAACAATATATCTAAAACAGCTGGATTGCATACAACCTATAATTAATCAAGATAATAGAACTGGAACCGCTCTATATCCGAGACAACATTGTTTACAAATTGTGGTCACCATAACAGTTGATGACATTTTGCTTGAGTATCTATCTGATTGTGAGTTTACTCTCAAATCAGGCAAATCATGGTACCATCAGAGAATATAGTAGAACATATTTTGTAAAATGTTTGCCTTTTCCCAAAGGATGCTTGAAAAGCCAAACCAACAATAAATTGTACTCGAATACAACATAAATCATTATTATTGTTCCAATTATATTTCCAATTTTACAAGCTGTTTTTTCATCTCCTCCAGGACAAAGGTGGAACTCAATGAAATTCAGGAGAGTCTCACAATCTCACAAACCAAAGAGAAAGATGAAGATGGAAAAAATAACAATCTCTGAAGTCAACTGTGAATAATTCTTGTTTTTTTTAATTTGTATGTTTGGTCACTTTTTTATATAAATATTAAGCTGTCTGTATCCAGTAACTAGACCACTGTGAGTCTAAGCAGAAGAACACAGTAAACGGTCAGCACAGTTGAGTTCCGAGTTCCAAAGCCGCTGTGACAAAGGCTCCAGATTCGTTCTTTTTGGGTTTGGGACAGATTCTGGGTAATTGCAGTAGGATCCACCTGTGGTTAAATTCAACATTATTTGCCAGAATCACAGCAGTCAATCAAATTAGTTGCTTTGGTCAAATTTCAGAGTCTCGCTTTTTGGCTATTCAGCTGATAATCACAGAACCTATCAACACAATATGTTGATTCAACCCGCAAGTCTTCGTTGGTCCATAACTTGGATCCAATTGATTGGAGGTTCATGCGCAGGCCAGGTTATAGGGATGTTATATGTTTTCATTGACCAAAGAACAGGCAAAGGGAGAACCGGTAGATCATGACCATACAGGCTCAACCCTTTTGATCTATCTTAGGCCTCAAAGCTGTTCACAGATGTGGAACATTGCACATAGATTACTTTCTCATAAATGTAACACTTACATGCAAGCTGGTGGAAAATAAAAAAATAAAATTTCACTTGGCAGGAAATTGCCACGCTTAGCACTTTCGCGATCACCAGCACATTATTTTTATGTTTATTTATTTATTCACTTCATTACATTGGCACACCCCTAAGTAATTCCTTGTAGTGTTTGTGGGTCGTTTGGAAATGTTTAGGTTATCAAGTGAGATGCCTCTCAGCTGATGCAAAATGCTTTTGACTACATGACATTTGCCATGAAATAATATGATTTTTTTGATCTGCTATCTTACCCATTCACTGGCTTCCTACCTGGTCCAGACTTGTGTTGGCTTTAAATCACTGTGATTGACACATAAATGTCTTTGGGAATGTGCAAGAAACCTGGCTAATGTAGTCAGGGTAGGCTTTGATGCTCAAGAGAAATAAACCCTCTGGAAGGCTCAGAATATTGACTTGACGATCATTATTAGCAGCTGCAGACACCTTTTCTACACTAGCCTAATGTGCTCCTTCACGTTCTAATAAATGTCGTCACAAAAATCCCTCATTCTTAGCCAGGTAATTAAGCATTTTGGCATTCTTTTTAGTACATGAAACCAAACATACTAGCCTTGTATTTAATTATTTTTAGTACATTAAACTTTTTGGAAAAATGCGTTTTTCATGAAAACTGCATTAAAATAAACAAAGAATGCAATTAAAATGCACAACTGGTTATGGCAGTTTTGTAAACACATTGTTTAGATTCATCTAGGTTCTTTGTACAATGGACATTCTATCCATTATAGGTAACCGCAAACTGAACATCCCTGTTGCAGTCAGACGGCCATTGTTAAATAGACTCTGAAGAGAGCGGCTGCCCTGACCTTCAGTTGAAACTTTCCAGTATCTTGTCTATCCCGGACATCGTGATCTCTGATTTCACAGAAAATCAGAGAGACTGTGATTTTTTTTTTAAAACAAATATTTGTGCTTTTTACGAAAATAATGTGCCACAAAATGATTTGATGATCCATGCTGCAATGTCCTGGAGGGTCTGTGGTCCAACAAAGCAATCCAGAGATTCTGGCAACATTTACAAATCTCTCTGCCCTTGGCTTTTTGGTTTATTATCAAGTCAGCAGTACACATCAATGCTAATACTCGACGATAGTAAAGTCAGCAGTATCGCAGTCACAACTGAAACCATAAATCGATTGGAAAAGCACATTTTGATTGCTAGTAGTTTTGGCCTTTTTTGATGGACCTGTAAGATGCTTGGTAGAAATGAATACACACAGTTACATTTATTCATGAAATACATTTATGCAGATTGGTCAAGTGGTAAATGTATAGGGACAAAGAAAGAGTACACAATATATGCCCTATTATAATTACCGTAGTATGTTAGACTTGAATGGGCGGTATGCCAAGAGTGCCATGTGTACAGAGCATCCTGTTTTGTGTTCCTTCTGTGATTTGATGTAAATTTGTCTAGTTTTTTATTTATTTTTATTTTCACAAGACAATGCTATAAATATATCTTGTCAGTTCAGCTTATGAAGCAGTTCATGAGCTGAAATTTGAACCAAAACTTGAGTCTCATTGGTCAAGGCATATTTTGCTCCATTAGCAAACTTAAAGGTCGAGAACCAGCTCCCTCTGTACGCAAACTTAATCGTGACAACACATTTCCCGAGGCCATCTAGGGTCTAATTGAGCATACCCCAACATCACGTTGAAGTGGAGCAGATCACAGATTTGTAAAAAAAATCATTTCTTCCCCCCAAAAGAGAAATAAAATTAGGATGCAAAGATTAACCCACAAAACTTTACTTTTAAGGCTTTGGATTTGTGAATCGGTTTGTGAAACATTTCTGGTTTAGAAGCACACATCCAAATTAAAAAACAAAACTTTTAGATGAGGAGTTTCAACTACACCTGTGTGATCCTTGAAAAAGAGCACAGGGAGGCGTGGGACTCTATGTGGCTGAAGGCCATGCCAGGCACAGACCACCTGCCAGGCAAAGGTGAAGGTCAAAACTTGCTGGATTCATTGTCAGTGAGACTTGGTGCAGAGTGGCTGAAGAATACATATTGTGCCTAAAGACGGCTAGATATATTGGAAGAGTGTGCCCAGGACGCTCTCATGTTGGGTGGCCAGTGCCTAGTTGATTTTTTTGACTGAGGTACTGAGCATTACAAAAGGCTGTTGGCCATGTCCTGAGCCCTCTTTATGATAAGCGCTGAGTGAGGGGTGTTGATTACTTTGCAGTTCTAAGTGGGTACAACCACAGCAACATACACAGCACATATTACCACAAAAATAACGCAATGACTCAACAATAGCAACATAACAATAGAACAGTGGCAACACACAAGTACACAACACAAAAGCACCACACAAATTATTAATAAAGCATACAACTACAGCTGGGCCAGTGTTGGGCCTGGCCCTGTCTGCAAGGTCACCCCCAAACTTTTTGCCTACTTACCTCCAATTTTCGCTGGTTTTAGTTTTTGTTGGCCTTTGGACTCTGCACACTTTACCACTGCTAACTAGTGCTAAGGTGCTTGTACTCACTCCCCTAAACCTGGTTTGATTAACATATACCTAATTGGCATATTTAATTTACATATGATTCCCTTGTAGGGTGGTATGCCATATACCCAGTACTTGTAAAGTAAATGCTACCAGTCGGCCTGCAGCATTTATTGTGCCACCCACTTAAGTGGCCCTCCAAAACACGTCCCAGGCCTGCTATCGCAGCCTGAATGCAGTGTCACTCTGCCATGTCGACTTGGCATTTAATCCCCCTTGTTAAACCTTAAACTCCCCTTTTATTATATATGAGTCAGTTAGGCCCTAGGTAGTCCATAGTGCAAGGTGTTGTGTAATTAAATGGGTGGAGATGCACTTTTAAGTTTTACAGGTCCTGGTAGTGAAAAAAACCCAAATTTGTGTGTTCACTACTGTGAAGCCTACTCCTCCCATAGGATAACAAGGGGAATTTCCTACTACATTTAATAAGCTGTAATTCCTAATTGAGAGGATGTAGATATCTCCTGTTTGGTATCTATGAAATTGTAATGATACATCCTCTTTAATGGTAAAGTCAGATTTGTCATCACAGTTTTGAAAATGCCAATTTACAAAGTTTATCAGGTAATGGTGCCTACAAGGGATTTATTTTTCACAAAGACGTTTGATACAATTTATCACTTGTTTCAAATGTCTTACTATAACATCACCAATCAATTACAACTATGCATGTACCAATTTGTCAAATTAAATGAATTCCATTAGCCAGGTATATTGCTTTTTCTGATTTATCAAAACACGAAGAATTAGGGGTGCAAAACAAAGTCCTGACACAATATTGATAACAGGTGTTACAATTATTACAAATGAAAGTTAGCTAGGCACCAATGTATGAATGCCCGCTGCCTGTAACAGCACATCTAGAGTCTATCCTATATATAAGAACTAGATCTCTTAAATTAATTTTAATGTTTAAAAAGAAATCGGGTTAGGCGTGGAGGTTTCTGTCTCTGTTGTAAATGATCTGCGAGACCATCTTCAGGACACACACTTTGTTTGAAGATCCAGGACCCCTAATTAGCGTGTCAAGAGTTATAATGATGTGGTTATTTTCTTCTAAAGTAGGAATGAGACTTCTGGATTATAGAATATTTAACATCCCATTTAAGAATGTAGAAGAGGTGGAACTTAATGGTGTACGAGACCGCCGATAGATGCCGCAGTTAGATTAGAAAATAATTAAATTCCACCTCTTTTACATTCTTTTATGGGAGGTTAAATAATCTATAAACCAAAAGTTATTTTCATGTTGTCAGGTCTCAATGCTCCCAGTCCTGTGTTTTTCAGTTTTTAAATAACTGTCATCAAGTCTGTGAGTTCAGGTGGTTTAACACCCCATAACTAGAACTCCAAGAACACAGCATGTAAAATGAAATCCCAGCACTGCAGTATGGTGTCCTGGTGACACAGAGATGAGTGGCAACTCTAATGCCTATGCTTGCGAATTACTATAAGTTTTGGTGCTAAGGGAAGCGACCTTTCCCGTGGTAATGGGGGAGACCAATTTTTGGCTGCAGGGGTTTTCAGGTACTTCATTGTTTAACCCATCAACATAGATAAGAGTGCATTTATGAATCACGCTGCCCCTTGCAGATATCCAGTGCTGGTTGTGCAGTCCTCCTTCCAACATAGCTGAGGTTCTGTAGTTGGCCTTGGCTGGTGAACTCTGCTCCGTTCGCACAGTTTGTGGAGTTTTTTGCACTCTGCACCCCGCGTGCCAACAGTAAGTTGGAGAGCGCAAGCAGGGAAAATCAAACGCTAGACTGCTTCCCAGCGAGATTTCTCAACGCGGGCGGTCACGGATGGTCACAACCGCTCGGGTTGAGAAACCCTCTGTTCGAGTTGAGGATGCTGCAGCTCGATTAGATCTGTTACTTGAGCAGCAGAAAGAAGCTGTGCCCTCTTGCACTGTGCATGATGCCATTCTCACGAATTTTACAGCGTTAAAAATCAGCATGAATGGCACAAGGTAATGCACTCCGCCGCTCGCGGAACTCCGCGTAGTTTGGTGGAGTTTTTATGTCACCCTTGCGGAGTTCCACATGGTGGAACCCTGCGAACTCCGCCCAGGCCTATTCTGGAGTTCTAGTTTCAGATGCTTCATCGATGATGATGCTAGGATTTTCAGTGCTCCAGGCAAAATAGTTTTTTCGCTTGATGATATTGCTTATAGGGAATGAGAAAACGTTTGTAGACATTTCGATGTAATTCAGCACCACCACTGGGTGGTATTCTAATGCTTCCTTGCTTCTCCTTAAAGGGGCCATGCATTTGACGGTGTCTCAATTGGTCTCATAACATCAGACATCATCAATCTGAGGACCATTCTGAAGAGCAGCAGCCGTGTGCCTGGCAGAAGCAGGGCTCAAGCCCTCCTCTCGGGCCCCGTCTGGATCCACTCGACCTAACGAGCCTCTGTGACAACAGGTGATCGCGAGAGTAGGAGAGCAAAATAGAGCACTCGCCGGGCAAACTAGCTAAACCAGCTAAAGCCTTCCGCTTTGACAGTGGCGGCGTTGTAAATAATTTAGTGGCGTTTTGGTTGCTCTCAGTCCTGGCAATATTTTGAAAGCGTTCCTCATAAAATCGAAGTGGCAGCTCCAGGTAGCTGGCAGTGAAACCGAAGCCATCTGCCGGGCAGCGGAGCAGATGAATGAATAATACAGACCCGCGCTCCGCGTGCGGGATGAAAGGGGAACCCTCGGAGGAGCACACACACAGTAGCTGCGTTAACTAAATTCAGCCTGGTGCACGAACGAAGCATCCACTGCTTGGTCCACCTGCGCGCAGCCAGTAGGATAACTCAGCGGATCAGCGAGCCTGCTTCAGCAATATGTCTGCTTAGAGGCAGATCGCAGGTGTGAATATTCATGAGCCCTGGCCCAGGCTTAACTAGACTGCGGTGGTGCGCACGAGACAGTTGCGTCACGAACGGGGGACGTGGAGCTAATTGCCCTGAGCCCGCTCTAGGAAGGCATTTGAGAGAAGATTAAATGTGCGCAGCAAAATCAAGATAACTACGCCTAACCAGGACTTTGTTATTGCAGTGTCAGGGGTAGAAATGCTCTGCAGGAGCCTGTCACGTCCATTTGTAGTGGAGGAGAGGGGAATGAGGGGCGATGGGTCTTGCTGAAAAAGAGGAATACTGCAAGATAAGCGGGTGAAAAGTGCAGTGCGTAATTTTCTCATCCTAAACAAATACTGACATTTGGCTTTTGTGTGGCAAAATCATTTCTGTGGTGACATATGTAGATAGGAGTGTAGTATAATGGGAAGAAGGAAAGCGGAAAGGAGGAAGAGGTTGTTTTGCAAGGATAGGAAGAATATTTAAACAGCACATCTTTTATTTGCCATGCACAAAAAAATGGCCTGACGCAGCACCTCTTGGAAGTCGACACAAATAGAAATGAAGACAAATAGATTAGGGGCACATTACTATTATTTCACACAATGCGGCGCAGCAAGGGAACTTGAAAGGTAGAGATCAGAAATGTTCCATATTTTACAAAGATATGGAGCATTTCTGCTCTCTCCTTGCACTGTGGGCTGCCCAGAGGCAACGCAGGCACCCTTGCACCATGGTGCAAGGGTGCCTGGGTTATGTGCAGGATTGTTATTGTGCAGGAAGGAATCCCTTCCTATGCAAAAATAATCCTTAGCGGCATTTTCCTCTATTTGTGTTGCAAAATGCAGCACAACTGGAAAGAGAAGAACCAAGAAGAAATTAATATTACTCTGTATTTACTAAACCACGCAAAGTGCCTTCGCATGGCATAGTAAATGCCAAAAATGATTTTGCATCAGGCCTGCACCACTAAAGATATACAACCCGCCGCAAAAGCATAGTAAATCTGGGCCATAGTGCTTAATGCTGGTCCACCTATTTTTAAGCACACTTTTATTTATTGTTTTTTGTACAATTGGTATAGGTTAGTACAATGATTCACATAGTGTAGATACCTTTGTGAATGTGCAAATCTGATGTTTGAATCCTGGCCCATCGTCTCAGCCTCTAATACATTCAAGGTCGATAAAATTCCTGTGTTTGGCTTCCCTACCAAAATGTTTTGTTTTGGACCCACCAAAGCCTGTGACAACACTGGCAAGAATTGTAGGGCCTGATTCGCAAAGGTAAACGTACACTTTTGTGTCAGTTTACACTTGCTCTAGTAACTTTACTACTGTTTTGGTATTCACAGACTACAAGTGTGATGTTAAAACCGGTAAAAATACTAATAGTAAAATGACACTTGTAGTTTGGTAAAGTGGCCCTTTTGGGTAAGTTTACACTTGCTGTCGTAATTTTACTTCTGTTTTGATATTCACAAACTTTGGGGCACATGCATCAAGCCTGCATTTTGCAATTCCCAAATAGCGAATTTTACAGATTCACTATTTGGGAATCGCAAAATGCAATGCATGTAGGAATCACAAAAAAATTGCGATTCCTTAACATTTCCCAATAGCGATTCGGCAAATAGCGAATCGCTATTAGGTAATGTGACTTCAGTCATTCGTATGGGCCTACAGGCTCATAGGAATGTAAATCCGGTATTTGTAAAGCACAAACTACTCACCCTTATGGGTCTCAAGGCACTGGGGGCCGTCATGGAAATTAAGTGAGCTATTGCCCAGAGTCACATGGTGCTGAGCTGACCTGCCCCTGGAGCCGGGGATCAAACCATGAGACCTGTGCTCCGAAGTCAGCTGCCCGGGCCGCTGCACCACACCTCTACACTGTCCAATGTATGGTAATGCATTCACTAATTGCGATTACCAAATTGGTAATCACAAATAGCGAATGCAAACCCGAGGCTGCCAGGGGGCCTAAGGCCCCCCTGAAGCACCCTGAGAAAAATGCAAGTGTGCACATGTAAAGCAAACACATGCCCTAAGGGCATGTGTGCGCTACATGGCACTTTGAAAATGCATCTTTGTGCATTTTTCAAAGTATACACATATTACCATCAACTTGAAGTTGAGGTAATTAGCATTTCCTAAATGCACAGTTCGCATCGAGGAAAGGCTTTTCGCATCTGCATTAGGGAATCGCAAATTGAGATTCCCTATTTCCATTTGCAATTTAGGGAATCACAAAAAATTGTGTTTACATAAATTGCGAATTGCCTAAAAGTTACATGCATCAGAAAAGGCCATTTTGTGATCGTAAATAGCCAATTTTTGCGAATCGCACTGTTTGCAATCGCAAAATGGCTTGATGCATGGTGCCCCTATGACTGTAATTTAACATTAGTTCAATGACTTGTAGTCACAGTACACTTGTAGTTAGTTAATGCGAAAGCAGTAGTAAAGTTGTTACAGCAAGTGTGAACGTGCACAAAAGTGTAAGTTTACCTTTGTGAATAAGGCCCCTAGTCATTATGTTGTAATGGTTTTCACTGACTGCTTACCTGGAACATTTGCAATTGTAATAGAAAAAAGAATACTGTCAGGATTGGCTTTTTATCCAACTGCACTTTACGTTGTAGAACTATAAAAAACAAAATCTACACTTCCCAGATCATGTTCTAGACTGGCCTGACCACCTGACCGCAATGACAGTAATAATGCCCTGATTACTTACTGGTAATCCTCATTATTGTTAATATAACTCGTCCTCGTTTTAGTCATAACCGTAGCTATTATTAAAGACAGGAAACAAAAGAGGACTGTTTTTATTAACCCCACCCATTGTCATCTGGTTCTATAAATAATTTAGCATTTCTCCAGCACTTTCTGTTATCCCAAGCTCTGTCAAAGACCTGCACCTAGGAAAGGTGGGTCGGGTGTATTAACTGGGATGAGGAAGGCGTTGGATTAGGAGTAATAAAGATCACTGGTCAGGAGACTGGGCATTTCCTTTACATTATTTGGCCAAGTCATTACTTAGTGAGGTATATCAAAGCCATATAGCCTTTGATAAAAACCAAAACATGAATACCAAAATAATACAAAAGCAAATATGACTAGTCTCAAAGTGACAAAGGAAGGGGATTAGGAAATCAGGTATGTTTGTTTGTAGATACCAAAATATTAGTACAACCAATTATTTCATTGCAATTAAAGAATGATCATAAATAAAATATAATAAGGGGAAGACTTGCGAATTACAACATTGCTGACTTCAACACTCCATAACCCCAATATTCCTGTTTACTCTACACACTCTGAAGTCCATAATGTCATAAGAATGTGTGTTCTGAAGCATCAGCCCTGCAAATCTTTTGCAATGAAACACCCTTGAATTCTGCTCAAAAGGGTGTGACACTTTAGGTGAAATGCCCTTGCTCTTTCCTTGGTCCAGATTCAAATAGGCAAACAAATTAGCGGTATATATGTACAAAAGTTTATCGCCACCAGAAGGTCACTTTTTGTGACGTTCTGGTGGCGATAAGCCCTTTGCCTTATTTACAAGGCAGCGTTAAGCCACTTTTGTTGGCTGAGTGCCTCCTTGTGAATAAGGCCCCCTTTCATGCAGCACTTAGCGTGACAGGGGCAGGCAACACCCATTGCTTTTTGAAGCTGTCCCCTATTTACAAGGGTGGCGTAAATAGGAGGCAGTGCCAAAAATAAGACCAGGGAAAACCTGGTCTTAACCTGCTGAAACAAGGAGAAATAATTAATTTCTCCTAGTTTCCATGTGTGCTGTATTATGCAGCACATATAGAAGTTACAAATAACCATTATTGATCGTTTATGTGCAGGAAGGGACACCTTCCTGCACATGAACAATCATTACCCACAATGCAGGCACCAGTGCGCTATGGTGCAAGGGTGTCTGCGTTGGTGCTAGGTAGCTACATTTAGCGTCAGCGCTAGGGGAAACACAGGGGTGCACTGCATTCTTGTAAAGACTGCACATCCCTGCGTTTTCAGAATGGCAGAGTGCAATATTAGTAATTTTAGCTTAACACCGCGCTCCGACAGGCTCTTGTAAATATGCCCCTTATTGTCCTTAAGCCACTGACTGAAAATCATTTTAGCAAACTTCTTACCCTTCCCAGGAAGACCAAAGGAAACAAAGAGTCTCTTTTCCTGAACTTGCTGGATCTGTTAAGATAAACAGACAGAGAACAGTTAGCATCCAACAATTTCTGTTACTTTTCTTCTGAAAAACAATGTCAAGGAAAGGGAACTGGAAGGATGCTATCCTGAGATAAAATTCAATTTAGAACGAATCGGGTTTCAAGACTAAAGCATCATCCAGAAACTTTAGGAAAGGAGAAGGAGATAAAAGATCCGAGACTTCTGCCAACCTCTGTGATGTAGTGATTGCCGCCAAAAGGCACTCTTTGGAAAAAATAAAATCAAGATCAGCAGTGTCCAAAGGCTCAAAGGGAAAAGACCATAAACACCACAAGACTAGCGGAAAATCTCAAGGAGGAACAGAATAACAACAGATGGGTTGCGAAATAGGGAAACTCTTAAACATGCTATAGACTAAAACGTTTTCCTTCATTGAATTTTCCGACTCATGATTGCGCAAAGAACACCAACCAAAAATCAAAAGTTGCCAATGTCTAGAATAAGATTTGAGAGTAGAAGGTCTCCAAGAACCTCAGGCCACTTATACTAATTGTGGTGCCAATTCTTGTCTTGAGTGAGGTAACCTTTCAACTTCCAAATTGGCAGGGTGAGTTTCAGAGGAAGTAGAGAGCTGTTCATATTTAAAGGAGAAGGAAAGTGTGGAAAAACTCCAAGAAGCTGAATTACCATTTCTTTAAGTAGTGGAACCATGTACTTCTGGACCAAACAAAAAGTACTACAGTCATATGAGGTTTCTCCTGCTGGCTCTTTGACAACAACTTCTGGATTAATGGAGAGAGTGGAAGAGCAAACACTAGGTTATTTGGTGATTAAAGACCAAGTGCATCCACTCTCCTTGCTCCCCGTTGAGGGAACCTGGAGCAGAAACTCAGGAGAAGGCCATTCTCTCAAGAACCAAAGAGGCCTATTGACAGGGTCCCAAACCTCCTGCATACCTTCTGGAAGGTTGAAATAAATCCAAAATTTGTAAAGCGCGAACTAATCATCCCCTTAAGGGTTTCAAGGCGCTGGGGGCCGTTAGGGAGATTACGTGAGTTATTGCCCAGAGTCACATGATGCTGAGCTGGGCTGCCACTGGGGATCGAACCTTGAACCCTGGCTGTGCGCCACACCTCTCCCTCTTGATCCGGACAACCGTGTGAGGTTTTGGGAGGAGGCAAAGACTGTGCTTAAGAAGTCAATCTCTACATTTTCCAGACCTTTAATGTGCACTGCCGCTATTGAGAGTAAATTTTTCTCTGATCGAAGACCCACCGAACATGTGATCTTGTTCGGGGGCTGCAAGTGTGTGCTGCCTTGATGATTGATACAGGCACACTGACACCAGATTGTCAGACCATAACAACATATTGGATGGTGAAGATGTTGAGATGTACAAGAGGTCTGAACACTAATGGTATGTCCATTTAATACAAAGTTTTTTTTGCTTCTGCTGGATTCCATTTGGATTGCACTGACAGATTTCCCAGAGTGACACCCCAGCAAACAGTGCTGGCATTTGTCCTTGTGACATGAGGTGGGTCTGGATTCGGTGGAACTCCCCTGCAAAGGTGTATGAAATCAAACACCAACGAACATCAGATTCTATGCCTTGTTTCACTAGAATTATCTTCTCAAAGCCCTATGAAGCTGGTGAACAATATTTGTGAAGATCCCAAAGTAATGGCTCGAGGCGAAGCCTTGTCTACTGAACAGTGAGCACACAAACTGCAATTTGACCCTAGATTTCCATCTACTTGTAGGCTGACACTTCCTGCAGACGCATGAGACCTCTCAACAGAGTCTGAGACTGAGTTTCCCTTTCCACGGGAAGAAACAAGCTGCCCTGCTTAGAGTTGAACCTTGCTCCTAAGGAGATGAGATCTTTTGATAGTTCCAGATGACACTTTGGCATGTTTATGAGAAACACATGGTGGCTTAGAATAGGTGTAGACCATTTTAAATGACAAGTCTACTCTTGGACAGACAGTGCGTGAACCAACCAATCACCCAAGTGTGGAAAACAATTAGATTTCCAAAGAGGAAGGTGCGCAATCAAAGGAGCTACCACTTCTGTTAAGAAGGTAGTCTGATGGGGGAACTCTGAATTGCCAATGTACACAACATCTCAGATATTTTTTATTAGCCTTGGATGCTGGCCATCAAATCTAGTGTTGCAAGAAAGTGAACCCCTTTGAATCAATGGAATATTCATTTTTAGGGTTTCCATTTGAAAGGAATCTACAAACATGTTCAATTCCTTCAAATCTATAACAATCTGAAAATTCTTTTCAGTTCAGGCACTAGAAAAACAATTGAGGATATACCCTTCCTCTTCTCTGTTTTCTGCACCAACATGATAGCATTTTTCAACCAGAGTGATTGAATTCCTTCCTCTAAGGCCCTCTGTTTCTATCATTTTAGTAAGGGTATAGGAAGAGGCTCCAAGTGCATTTGAGGAGTTATTAATATTATCTAATACCCCCTTCGAATCGAAAAATGTTGTGTACCTTTCATGGGAGGCAAACGTTTCCAAAACCCCCAGGATGTAATGGATCAGTGAAAGTTTGAACATAATAAAGCAGCTTATTCTAGTTTATAGAGGCTAGGTAGGAAAAAGATCTGCCCCCAGTGCAAGATTTTCTGATCCGAGGGACTGTAAGCAAAGACTTGTCACTGGATTTTAGAAGTCTAACTGGGCGATGATGGGTGAGCGGTGAGCCTTGAAGATAGATATATGGGTTTTTTCCCAGTCAAAGAAATATGGGTTAGACAGAAAATGTTCAAACTAATTATTTTCGGAATTGGTAGTCAATGTAAGGAGGGTACAATGGGGGTAGAAGCTACCACGGATGGAAGGGTTCAAATGAGACGGGCTGCGCTGTTTTGGACAACTTGTAGCTAAGATTACACCATCTCATCTTACATTAAAATGTAATTTTTAATATTCAACAAGGTTACATTTTTTGCAGGCTTCCAGGGTTGGAATTGCCAATCAAGGATGACTCTCTTGTTCTGTCTCCCTGTCCAGAGTGGGCAGCCTTGCAATCAATCTAGAAATCTGATGTCAGATTGCTTGGAGAATCAAGGGTCTAGCCTGAGAAAATACAAATAGTATATCCTTATAATGTACATGACATGACTGAATCTTTCTGAGCTTGGGGAGGCTTTCGGGAAAGATCAGTCCGCCTGCTGGGAATTTAATACATTTTATTATAGACTACTTGGTTCCATTACAAAGATGCTTTGCAAAGCACTTTATTTATTAACAAAGGGAAAGGGGGCCAAGTCTAATTCTCTCCAGGGCTGTGAAATACACCTTTCTCATCAATACAGATCAAAGGAGACAATATTTGAACTCAGCTTTCTGCACCACAGCAAGATTGGCACCTAGAGCACTTTTACAAAACCTTCTCACGTTGAATAACCAGCAATTTGTCAGAAGACTTATCCTGACATTTAACCTTTGACTTTGTATGCACAGCAAATGTGACACGATAGCACAAAATTTAAAGGCATATTTATTGATCATTGACGTTCTGAACTCCAGCATGAATATTTCTAGGGGTGCTGCAGCACCCCCCACACACTAGCTTGCAGCGACTATGCCTTAGAATTGCCAACCTAAAATCTAGAATAAGCCAGAGTGCCCATACAATGTCAAATCACTTGATAATTTGAGTGATTTGAATATGTGCAGATTTGTCTCACTCAGCATTTGTGGTTGTTAGTTTTCCATTGTTCATATTTGTTCATTTTCAAGATCTCGGATGGAAAATTCCAATGGGGATGTCATTCTGGTCTCTGCTTCAATGTCTAGCCTTTGTATATCAATGTTGAGTATCATTCATTGACATTATATCAGAAATATTGTATATTTATTAGTGGTCAGCTAAACCCTGGCAGCCATGGTCAAGTTTTTGAACATTGTATTAGATTGAACTTGGAGTAAGTAACTATTTGAACACATTAGAGGTGCTTGTCTTTATTACTGCGGATTTCATTGTCAACACTGTGGTATTAGGTCCCATCATCTTTGTCATTAATCTAGGAGCAGGCAAGAAGGGCCATGAATTGGAGATTGTGTAGACTATTAAAAAGAAAGCCAATGGCTCTGTTGAATTTGAGATAAATGTGTCATAGTTACGCCCACCTTCATAGATATACACTAAGTTAGTGCTGTCCGCTCTTAAATGCACACCAACAGAGGCAAAATGAATAAGAATTAGTGGCTTTTCACAATATGGTTTTCACAACAACCAGAGGGAGCACTTTAAAAATGTGTGAATTTGTGATGCAAATGGTGGTGTAGCCTCATCAGAAAAATGATCCTGAAATGAATGCAACTCAGTTCTGTCTATATGGCATTTTGACCAACATCTCTGCTGTGGTCCCACATACTTGTTGGTTGTAATTCCTATTCTGTAATACCACAGTCAAAAGCAATTTTCACTGATCAGTTTTTTTCAGCATTGGTGGTTGGAACTGTGATGTCCTTACCTGGAGCTTAAATTCAGGATGAAAGAAACCCTGAAAAAAACCTGCTGTTTACCTCACCAGATCCATTGATAAATCTAACACTACAATAACATACAGTAATGCTATATTTTATATTACACTACTTTATATTTAAAGTTTTTTACCCAGTTTCAAGAAATTGCCATGCCGGTCTGCTTTGTTTATCATTTGTCTCAGCTCCTACATTGTTCAGAGTTAGCAGTTTCCAGATAGGGATCAACATATCTGTTTAGTTGTTGGTACCTTTCTCATAATAACTAATGTAATGTCCTAAGGTTACTGCAGCCAGTGCTTTAAATTGACAGTTATCTCTAGTAAGAGAGTACAGGTATGCAAGTCATAGGGAATTTAATATGTTTGTGTATAAGAAAAAATGTTAGTATTTGGTTGGAAAGAAGAGGGAAGGGTTTATTTCTTGGGCATGATGGTTGACAAAGTGTATCATTATGATCTGCCACTTGGCAGTATTTCTAACCATTTTCAATGAATTTGCTCTCAGTGTCTGGTAGAAACATGCCTTACCTAGCTGCTCTCTTTAGATGATCATCTTAGGAATTCTTCAAAGAGCAGTCAAAATTTCCAACAACAATTAGAGATTAAACTGATGAAACCATGTAAATATAAATTGAAATGTTTGCAAAATGTATCCCTCCCAAAACCCCATACTCCACTGTTGTCTGACACATCTGATTATGGTCTGTGTCTAGATTCACAATTACTGTGTTGAATCTACCACATCATGCATTGTCTATGTTGAGCACTACAACACTTTCACTGCTATGGCCCGAACAGGGTACACACGGTGTGCAAATGTAATATCCTTATCTTTATAAAGGGCTATGATCTTGTCATGGGAATAACTGCAAAGAAAGACATTATTGCCAGATGTCCAGTCACCAAGGCTAGCTGAGCCCGCCATCATTGTCTGAAATGTGTTTCACTTATACATAGATATATATGTGTGTTTGTTTTTATCAATGTAAAGAGCACTCTGTACCATTTTTTAGAATCAAGATAAAATAAACTTTATTTATACCAGATTATTGCCTCCTTCCTAATTTGATCGCATGTGAATTAAAGAAATTCTTAGGTGTGGTGAAAGAAAGGAAGATGATATTTTGATTCGTAGAGTACAAGATCAATTATTCATAGATAAAACATTGTTGATCAGGAATTGATAAATCAAGTACGAAGAGCAGTAGTATAATACTGAGGAAGCTTACATGCAGGGACCCACTTTAAGGTTCTTGGATACCAAAGATGCCACATGTGAATGATGATGTAAACTGCTGCATTGCTCACTGAAGATGAAAAATGTGGGCCTCATTTATGAGGTTTTTCCGTAGGGTAGAGCAGCAGGCCTTCCTGTATCACTGCCCTACGGCAAAAGAAAAGGGTAGGAATGTGCTGTATTTATCAGATGCGGCGCATTCGGTCCTTTTCCCCTGCGTGGCGCACAACGGCCTGCTGTGCGCCAACTCAGGCCCCTTTTGCACCATGGCGCAAGGGTGCCTGCATTGTGGAGATGATTATTTTTGTACAGGAAAGTTTCTGTACAAAAATAATCACAAGAGGCGTTTAGCTCTTTCTATGTGTGCTGCAGAATGCAGCACACACAGAAAAAGGAATAACAAATGCTGCTATTTATTTCATATTTCTCCTCCTTGTGCATTAGATTTTGGCGCTGCCTCAGATTTACGATTTCTCGTAAATCTGGGGCAGTGTCAAAAAGCCATGGATGTTGCTGGTGACGCCCCCAGCAACACCTATTGTATGCCCCTTTAATGCAGAAAACTGCGTTAAAGGGACCAATATTTATCAGGCAGCATTAAGTAAAACAAAAGTAGCTAAGTGCTGCCTGATAAATATCACGCAGGCTTTGGCGCCTGAGAATGTCACAAAAAATGACGTTCCAGCGGCGCAAGCGGCCTCATAAATGAGGCCCTGTATATCTATGTAGCTATATCTGTACTTGATAAGAGGTAAAAATATATTGTAGAGACTGTGTGACTGATAATTCCAAAAATCTAGGTAGCCCTTCTCCTTCTGATAAGGAAAATATATCCAAGCAGCAGTTTTTATATCTTTTTACAAATGTATGTATTCCCCAAGTGAGGAAACCTGTTAGTCAAAGAATCCAGCTATGTTTGTTCAGTGGTGAGGTGTTGAAATGTAAGTAATTACGGGCCTCATTAATCGTTTTTTTTGCAGTAGGGCAGTGCATCAGGCCTTGCTGCTGCATTGCCCTATGGCAAAAGAAAATGGTAGGATTACGCTGTATCTATTAGATATGGCTCATTCCTGCCCTTTTCTCCTCCGCCAGGCGCATAATGGGCTGCCTGCGCCAATGCAGGCAGCTTTGCACCATGGTGCAAGAGTGACTGCGTTGGGGGATAAATATTTTTGTGCAGGAAAGGAAACCTTCCTCCACAAAAACAATCACAAGAGGCTTTTTTCCTCTTTCTATGTGTGCTGCAGAATGCAACACACATAGAAAGAGGAACAACTATGAGAAACAAAGATATTTCTCCTCGTTGTGCCACCCTTATGCCTCCACTGGGGAGGTGTTAGTTTTTGGCGCTGCCTCAGATTTACAATTTCTCGTAAATCTGGGGCAGTGTCATAAAGCCATGGATGTTGCTGGGAACACCCCAGCAACACCCAGGGAATGCCCCTATCACACAGTTTTGTGGCTTTATGTGGCCAATATGCCAGTGGCACATTGCGCCACCGGAACGTCAAAAAAGTGACATTCCGGCGGTACAATAGTGCTGGTAGGGCCTCATAAATGAGGCCCTACAATTGTCCCTATTCAGGATGCATGCTATAAGGGTTATATCTGAGCCAATTTGTGTTCATCAATGTTTTAGAGGATAGTAATGATGTACACCACAATTTACTTGCATTGCAGAGGAGCTAGAAGGAAAGGTATGATCATTTTCAGAAACTATGACAATCTTCCACACTTGAAAATTTAGAACGAGGTGAAAACACACAAGGAAAGAAATTGAAAGTTGGAGGAGTGATCTGCGATTTGGGAGGTAAGGTGGTGTGCACAACAATTCAAAGTTATACATGTAGGCAAGGAAATTGTCGAACATTTCAAAATAGCATGCAAGAGTTTGAATGACATTGTTGACTAGAGTGTTTTAGGGTTATTTCGGATATTAGCAATTAAACCTCAACCAAGTATTAGAAAGTTATCAGTGGCTTAACGAAACTTGAGGGGGCCCCCCTGCAAGGTACATGGAGGGCCCACTGCTCCGGATTTAATCAGGAGCTCTCAGGCCAGAATACAGTGCTGAGGGGGCCCCTTGCAGCTCTGTCCCCCCCCCCCCCCGCACCCCTGGGGCTTTGGGGGCCTGTGTTACGCCACTGATAGTTGTGTTTAAGGTACCTAGACTGCTAGAAGGGATGCTTATTGCATGTTCTTTAATTTTTAATGGAATGTTCCATGTAACTATTGTAGCAGACTGTCAACTGAACTTATTGAAAGGAGATAACATTTGGAGTCTGATTCACAAAGTTTGTGCACTGAGTAGTTGTGATTTAGCACCCGATTTATGTTTTGGAGGTTGGGCTGTTCTCCACCAGGGCAATGGAGTAAATTACTCCTTCTACCTGGTGAGGTCTCTAAATGTCCTTTGGGCAGGCGGACATTTAATGCATTGACAGTAACCATGTCAAGGCAGTTTCTATCACTGTATTGTAACTTACTTATGGCTCCGTCAAACATAACGGCAGCGTACGGCAAAGTTTCATTTTTTTTTCAATCTCCCAAAGCAGGATTTTGTTTTTGAAAACAAAAAAAAAATGCCCTCTCAACATGGGTTTATCTCTCATGGCGAGGTGGGAATTAGACTGTTTTCACTGCCACTTACCACCAGTATTTTCCTGGCATGACCAGCACTAAAAACTGACCTGTATGTCCGTCCATCTAAATTGTGGGGCACGGGCATAGAGGTCTATCTCCACTGGCCCTACTCTGTTAGTCAGTTGGAGTGTCTGATCATGGCCGAGACGGAGTAGTCTCTGCCATGGTTATACCAAAGTTCCGCCCGCATTTATATAGGGCGGACAGACCATTATGTTGGCGGTTGGGATACTCCGTCGCCATTGCGACAGAGTATCCTCACCACCAACATGTAAATCAGCCCCATAATCTTGAAATACTCCTAATTTCTGTTGAATTTCAGGGATTAGCCAAAAGAATTCCTGACGTACTCCTCACAGTTAGTAGCACTACTAGAGTATGCCATGTCTACTCCCTGCAAAATCTTTGTGAATCGGGCTCCTGGGCATGTTGAGAGGCACTAACCTTGCATTTGCAAAGCTTGTGATGAATGTTAAGTATTGGGAGTACAAAGTCAAAATACCGAGTTGCCTGCAAATATCTGGACATCCACCTTGACTCCCGCCAGCCTTACAAAGTGATTCTGCAATCACTGCCATCATGGCATCCCACAAGGACTTTAGAGCTCTGGGGTACTCCACCAGGTGAACATTAGCTGGAGGGACAGAGAGAGGATACGGTTCTCAGTGGAAAACTGTGATCAAGCAATGGGGTAATGCTGGACGAGCTTCAGCTAAGCAGACCTAGTCATTTTACGTGTTGAAGAATGAATAAGTGATTAGGATTATTACCCTCGGGTGTTTTTGCTCTCTTCCCTAGTTATGACAAGCAATCAGACTGCCTAGCACCACACACACACACACACCATATTTCAAAGGTGTCTGTGTCATGTCTAGCATAGGTTTTGTACTGTAAGGATCCAATTCCAGAACACAATACTATTTTTAGATACACTTTAAAATGTTTCCCTTTTTGTATGTGTGCTGTATAATGCAGTCCTTGAAGCTTCCTTGTGTTACTTTAGACAACTTTCCAACACAAATCATGATTTGTATTGGGAAGTACATCCCCCATAACCCTTTGTACTGGGTTTGTGTCACTTTTGTGATGCAAACCTGGTGTGAAGTGTTAATAAATCCGGGCCCCATTGTACTCCGGACCATAGATTGTAGGTAAACACTTTTGATGTGAAGTGTGAGCCTGTCAACCTTGCAGGTGCAGAAGCTTACACTTTCTAGGGAGTTGAGTGCCCAGGCAATGCAGATGCTCGCCCAGTGACCACCATATTGCAAACGACGGTAACCAGCTATGCTAGGAGAAAGAGATGAACTGGCGGGAGAAGGTATGAAGAGGAGGACAGGGGAAAAGTGGTTCAATTGAGAGGCATCACGAGTTGCTGCAAAGCTCAGCTGCTGTCTCCTCTCTCAGCCTTCCCCATCACTATTCTCAGTCTCAATTGCAGGTAAGAATGTAAAGCTCTGTGAAATGCTGTAGGGTGACTGAAAAAATGTTAAATAGCCCATAAAGTCAATGTCTGAAAGTGGCTTGCTCAAACCAGCTAATGCCTTAAGGAACAGTCTAAAAGTTCCGTTCTGTGTGTCCACTGGTATGATTGTGTATGTTACGTGTTGTGTGTTGTGTGGGTAGTATGGGTGGCAACAATTAGACTCGCCATCTAGCTCTCTGTAACCAGTCCTATAACGACCATCAGTTTGGATACACTGCAATATACCCGAGCTTCAGAACAGAGGGTTGAATGCTACTTCCAACAACTGAGAATAAAAGCAATGAGCTAAGGAGATGGGCACAAGGCAATGATAAGCACTGTGAGATGAAAAGCGGATTAGTGCACTGCCCCCACCTGAAAGTAGTTCAGAGATTAATTGGCTGGGGTAATAAAGACAGCAGAGTAAAACGTGTGCAACACCAATCTAGTGAATGAAATTATTTCCAATATTATATGTATTCAGTGGTATGTTGTGAGGGTGGAGATAGGCGGAGCATGCTACAGGGAATGTTGTGGAGTTTGCAGACCCAAAATGGTGAACCGTATTGTGAAAAGAAAGATGCAACACATGAAGTTAATGGCTTACTTGATTGTGAAAGCCTGCTTTAAGGATAATGGGGAGTTATGGAGCGAACACAAACAATGCCTTATCCATGAGTGTAGCCTAAATGATATAGAGTGTGAGCAGATTAACCAGGCTGGATCTGATGGGCCTAGATGGGTCATACATTTGGTAATTTGAGGTGTTCAACGATAAACTGTTTTTTTAAATTCAGATCGAATTCTCAATAGTGTGGAATATTGTGAAATAACCATGAAATTCTAAGGAGGCATACACGGGTCTCTAGGTAGTTAGGTATTGTACAGTGGTTTTAAGCTGAAACTAGCCTAGCTGGCCATTTTGGATGGTCTGCGGTGGTCTGATCCCTCCAGATGTTATCCCAGTGGAAAGGACATCTCAGTCATCCACAGCCTGACACGTCCCGGTACAATAAAACCTGGTTATTAGCAGTCTGTAGAATACGTCACTTTCTTAAGTGAGTTGATAACATTGTGCCAATGTACATTCAGGCCCTCAGGTGGGGGAAGCATGAGCGTGCCCAATGCCCGGGGGGCGTGGGGTGCTGGGGTGGTGTTGGGGGAAGTGGAGGTGCGACGCAGTGCTGTGGAGCCACTCATATGCTGTGTCATCAGATGTATTGCGGCACTCTTCCTTACGTCTGCTGCCAAACACAAGGGGAAGGATGGAGCAGAGCCTCTCGCAATGGTGGTAAGCATCGCAACACAGCTGGAAATTCCATGCACTCTCACTCTGCTGCAAGCTGTGGATCGCCCCACACCAGATGCTGACAGTCGGGGGGGGTGTGAGAAGTTGGCCTGGTATATGCTCTCCACTAGTTAAACAGGGCACCTTAAACCAGTCCAAACAAACCTTATGGTGATTAGATCAAAGATAACCTTTATAGAAAGCTATACTAGTGGTAGCTATGTAGAGCAGCCTTCAGGCTAAGTCTTGAAGGAATGTAAAGCAGCTTGTTTTACCAGAACAGAACCTCCTGGGTAATCAAATGAAAGGTGAACCACACAAGTGTTATATAAAAAAATATGTTTTTATTACTAAACACTCTCTACTAATCTCTATACAAGATTAATGCACAAAGCACACAATACTCAATCAATAGAACGACAGTAAATAGCACAATACACAGCGGGCTCCAGGGGAGACCGAACCATATACTAAATAATTGGTATAACAACAACGACTTCAATAGACACAGGGCCTAGAGCACGTAGAATCAATGGGACCCTAAGGAACCACCCAAAGGAGTGACACAGGGAACCCACGGAGGACGGGTGCAGTGTATGAACACAGACGCGTGCTCCGTACAACTCTATGGAAAAGTCGCGGTTGGAAAATTACAGTTTAAGGACACTTCAGAGAGGACTTCAAGCAAACCCTTTGGAACATAGAAGGTTCTAAGGCCAGCACCCTTGTGAGTACCAAGGTACCCGTGTTACCTATCCCAGAGGAGCCGGATGCATAGGGGTCAAGTGGTGTCGGAAACCCTCGTCATTTTTAATGGCGTGATGTGAAGAAGTGCTGCTGACTGGAAGATGAAAAGTGTCCGGTGGAATCCAAGCTTGGATCTGAGGTGAGAAGAACCTGAAAGCAGAGGGAACAGAGTCTGGGTCACTTCAGGGTGACCAGGGGCTCCATAGACGAACGCCCACCGATGTCGGGTGCTTCAGGTGTGAAGATAGGATGCTTGACTCTGCAGCCACGGGGACCAGGAGATGTCGACGACGACCAATGTCCGGAGGTGAGCTGTCCCACAAAGGATGCCGAATGTTGAGGGGTCAGTGTCCGGATTGAACACCAACAAGCCTTGGTCAAGGCAACCCACGTGGGCAGAGGAAACAGGTTACGGTGTGGACCAGCAAGGTCCAGGAGACTCTCCAAGCTATGGGGAGTCAGGGCACATCTGGAGCAACCAGGGAAGCCCAAGGAAAATCAAAGTGACCCTCGCCAGGAACCACAGGCCAACGGACCAGGGATCGCAAGGGGACCTCGAGCGGAATCACAAACCACCAGCCCACAGAGCTCTCGTGGAGTGGAGGCCGGAGACCTTCGGTGGAAATGCTGTTCGAGGTCACGACTACACATAGTCCAAAGCAAATGCTGCTGCAAAAGTACACGGTGCACATGGGTTCGAATTGCACGGTTCCCTCGAGGGACACTGGTCTCAGGAATGCTGAGAGAGCAGATCAACCTCAGGGACGCTCGGGAACCCACCTTCTGTGTTGCAGAAATCTTCAGAGTCTTCAGGAGCTCTGGAGATGCAAACCGATCATATGCGTTTAGGTGCCTGCTGCTGCAGGGGAGTAACTCCTTTATTCCAAGGGAGATTCTTCTTTCCTCCAGCGAAGTGTAGACCGTCGAAGTACTTGGTTTCTGTTGCAGAGTTTAGTACAGGTAAAATCCAAAGTCCTGTAATCAGTTTTCCCTCTCTATACCCAGGGAAGGGGTTGGACTGACTGTGGGGACCCTCCCAGGGGAGGGGCAGGACAAAGGGGTGGCTACACCCATGCCCTTTGTCCATTTTCTGTGCCAGAGCAGGAGCAAATGGCTCCTGGGACTGATTTGAGCTGGACTATGCATGGAGACACCAAATGTTCCCTCAGTGCAGACTTACTGGCACTCTCAGAGTACACCCACCCAGGCACAATACACTAAAGCCTGTCTGGGAGGTGGGCACACCTCCCTGTGACAGGAACCCTATTGTCAGGCCTTCCTCTGCTCAAGCTTGGCTCAGCAGCAGGAGGACATACTTGTGTCTGTGGCTGGCAGCATCAATTTTGTGATGCCCAGGTCGAGAAAGCTGGTACCGGGTATACCGGTGATCCACATAAGTCCCTCTAGAAGGGTGGAATCATACCTCCCCCACCAGTTACTGGCAGGAGGTATGATTCCAAGGTGTTTGACACCAAACATGACATGTTTCTAAGCATCCGTTTTAAAGTTGGCATTTACGCGAGGTTATAATGCACTTAAGTATATATGGTTGGCTGTGTCACAGACAACCCAGGAAAATAGGTTCCGAAGGCTGCAGAGGGGCCTTAACCATGCAGGGGCACCCTCTCACACAAAACCAAGTACCCTGCGTTCAGGGCTGTTAAGGCCTGCCATAGTGGTGACTGATAGGTTTATGTGTGTAGTCATTTAGACGAGATATAGGGAACCTATATCTAAGTAAGGGGTGCATGAACCTCCTTACACAGACTGCAGTAGAAGACCTCTGGAGTCAGTTTGAAATGCCTCTTAGGGGTGGCACAATACATGCTTCAGCCCCTGGGAGGCCTCTGGTGTACCTATATCCTGGGTACATGGTGTATCATATACTAGGGACTGATAAGGGTACCCCAGAATCCAGTCTGGAGTGTACCTAAAGTACATGCAATCAATTTACAGGAGAAAACAGATAGACTGGGGTCCTGAATAGCAGGATCCCAGTCAGTCTAAGTCAAAAACAGTGATACATCAGCAAAAAGTGGGGGTAACCATAAGAAGCAGATCCTATTCTCCTAGAAACCCCCCCCCCCCCAGATGTAGGGACATTAAACTAACCTTGACCAGTTGACTCTTCATGCTCTAAGTGGAAATATCTTGAGAGACCATCTGCATTGGCACGGTTACTCCCAGGTCTATGTTCCACTGTATAGTCCATCCCCTGTAGGGAAATGGACCACCTCAAAAGTTTGGGGTTTTCACCCTTCATCTGTTTTAGCCATAAGAGGGGTTTTCGGTCTGTCTGAACAAGGAAGTGAGTGCCAAACAAGTATGGCCTCAGCTTCTTAAGGCCCAAACCACAGCAAAGGCCTCCCTCTCAATAGCTGACCAACGTTTCTCTCTGGGGTCAGCCTTCTGCTAATAAAAGCTACTTTCTGATCCTGACCCCCTTCAGTCAGTTGTGATAACACAGCCCCAACCCCCAACTCAGATGCATCCGTTTGAACAATGAATTGTTTGGAATAGTCAGGGCTTTGCAGAATGGGAGTGGTGCACATGGCCTGCTTCAGGGCATATAATGCCTTTTGACAGCTAATTGTCCACTGAACTTTCTTAGGCATTCTTTTGGAAGTTAGATCTTCAGAGGCGTCACTATAGATCCATATCCTTTAACAAATCTCCTGTAATACCCAGTCAGGCCAAAGAAAGTTATGACCTGAGTCTGGGTAGTTGGAGCAACCCAGTCCATATTGGTCTGGATTTTGCTCTGCAATGGTTGTATCTGACCTCCACCCACAAGGTGGCCTAGGCATTCAACCTTACTCTGCCCTATCTGGCACCTGGTGGCCTTGATAGTGAGGCCTGCTTTTTGCAGAGCCCCTAAACCATTTCTCAGGTAGAGCAGGCGATCCTCCCAGGTGGAGCTAAAGACTGCAATATCATCTATATAAGCTGCACTATAGGCTTCCAGGCCTGTAAGGACTTTGTTCACCAACCTTTAAAAAGTGGCAGGTGCATTCTTCAAGCTAAAGGGTATCACCACAAATTGGTAGTGCCCACTAGGGGTTGAAAATGCTGCTTTTGGTTTTGCATCCTCAGCTAATCTGATTTGCCAGTAACCCGCTGTCAGGTCAAATGTACTCAGAAACTTGGCTGAGGCCAAAGTATCTATAAGTTCATCTACCCTGGGTATTGGATGGGCATCAGTTCTAGTGACTGTATTGAGACCCCTGTAGTCGGCACAGAACCTCATCTCTCTCTTACCACCCTGGGTGTGAGGTTGTGGTACCAAGAATACTGGACTAGCCCAAGGGCTATCTGTGGGCTCAATTACTCCCAGCTCCAACATTTTCTGGACTTCAGTCCTGATACAGTCCCTGACATGGTCAGGTTGCCTGTAAATCTTATATTTAACAGGCAGACTATCACCTGTGTCCACCTCATGAGTGCACCAGGTAGTCTGACTTCGAGTCGGTGAAAACATTTGTCTGAACTGATTCAGGACTTGCCTACAATCAGTTTCCTGCTGGTCAGTGAGGCTGCCTGCCAAGGCTATACCATTAACCGAACCATCATCAGGGTTCTGTGAGAGCAGGTCAGGGAGTGGATCACTCTCTTCCTCCTGTTCCTCACCAGTAGCCATGAGCAAGCCCATGTCTGCCCTGTCAACATGTGGCTTGAGCCTGTTCACATGGAGTACCCTATGGGGGCTCCTGGGAGTTCCAAAGTCCACCAGGTAGGTAACCTCTCACTTTTGCTCATTGATAGTATAAGGTCCATTCCACTTGTTTTGGAGGGCTGCTGGGCCCACAGGCTTCAATACCCATATTTTCTGTCCTGGCTGATAAACAGTCACAACAGCCTTTTGGTCATTCCAGGCCTTTTGCAATTCCTGGCTAGCCTCAAGGTTTTTGGATACCTTCTTCATGTACTCAGCCATCCTGGAGCGGAGACCAAGTACATAGTCAACAATATCCTGTTAGTGGGTTTGAGAGGTAACTCCCATTCCTCCTTCACTAGACATAAACAACCCCTAACTGGATGTCCAAACAGAAGTTCAAAAGCGCTGTAACCAACCCCCTTCTGAGGAATCTCTCTGTAGGCAAAGAGAAGGCAGGGCAAAAGGATGTCCCATCTATGCCTGAGCTTTTCAGGGAGACCTTTAATCATGCCCTTGAGCATTTTGTTGAATCTCTCAACTAACCCATTGCATTGTGGATGATTAGGAGTGGTAAATTTGTAATTCACCCCACACTCCTTCCACATAGCAGTCAAGTAACTAGACATAAAGTTTGCCTCTCTGTCTGATACTACCTCCTTAGGGAAACCCACTCTGGAAAAAATTCCCAGGAGGGTTCTAGCCACAACAGGAGCTGTGGTCGTCCTAAGTGGAATTGCTTCTTGATACCTAGTGGCATGGTCCTCCACCACTAGTATGAATCTGTGCCCATATGCAGTTTGAGGATCCATGGGACCAACAATGTCAATGACCCTCTCAAAGGGAACCCCCATCACAAGCAGTGGTATCAGGGGGGCCTTTGTAGTACCACCTGCCTTACCACTGGCTTGACAAGTGATACAGGAACGACAAGACTCCTTTGTGTCCTCTGACATGTGAGGCCAATGAAAGTGAGGAAAAAGTCTGTCCCAGATCTTGTTTTGGCCTACGTGTCCTGCTAATGGGATATCATGTGCCAGTGTCAATAGGAAGCCCCTAAACTTCAGAGGTATAACTAACCTCCTGGTTGCACCAGGTGTGGGGTCTCTACCCTCTGAGTATAAGAGTTAATCATCCCAGTAGATCCTGTGGAACCCACTGGCACTCCCAGCAGCCTCAGCAGTAGCTTGCTGTCTGAGGGGTTCAAGAGAGGGGCAGCTCAGCTGCTCCTGGCTCAGATCTGCCCTGGAAGGGACCCCTGTCCCCAAGAACTCAACCTGATCAGGTTCAAGTACCTCTGAGACAGTTCCTTCTTCAGGACTAAGATCATCTCCCTCAAGAGGTTGATCTGTATTCTGAGGCAGGGGGAAGACACTGCCTTACCCCTACTGCTCCTTCTCTTGGAAGGCACCTGGTCCATTATTCCAGGATCCAGGGCCTGTTGAGTGGAAGACATTTTTGCCTGTGACGTAGTCATGGCAAACACATCTGAAGGGATGCCCAGCCTTTCTGCCTGTGTCCTGAGTTCCACTTCAGACCATGCTGAAGTCTCCAAATCATTGACCAATAAGTATTCTACAGGGAGGTCTGCACTTACCACAACCTTCTTAGGGCCAGTTACCCCTCCCCAAGTGAAATTCACAACTGCCAAGGAATGGTCTGTACTGACATTGCTTGCATTGTTCACTTGGTACATTTCACCAAGTATGATCTGGTCAGGGCCCACAAGTTATTTTGTCGCCATGGTGACACTTGCACCTGTGTCCCTATATGCGATGGCCTCCTTACCATTGATCCACAGCTGTTGTATGTGCTTGCCCAGATTACTGGGACTGACAAATAAAGAGGCAATATCCATGCCTCCATCACAGACTAACACAGCCTGAGTTGGAATTCTGACTAGACCAGAATCCATCTCAGATCCCAGGGTCAACCCTACTACACCTGTATTCTGTGTACCACCACTTTGAACTGAGCTAGGGGGAACAGTTGCCTTAGTGGAAGTGGTGGCTGGAGTAGATGCCTTGGCCCTTGGACAACTGGCATCTTTTATCCAGTGGGTATTTTCTTTATAGATATGACACCAAGGTTTATTTTTGCCTTTACCCTTGTTTGATTGTGACCCCTACCCCCCAGATAAATACTTTTGGGGCCCTTGTGAAGACTTCTGGTCTTTACCCTTCTCCCTACCCTTTTCTGAGGTTTTAGAATCTTGCTTCTTAGAGTCCCCACCTTGGTTCTGGGCTTTCTGTTTCACCCTGGTTCTGACCCATTTGTCTGCCTTCTTTCCCAATTCTTGGGGAGAGGTCAGATCAGAATCAACCAGATACTGATGCAACAACTGATTTTGGCAATTATTAATGATCTGCTCCCTCATAATTAAATTGTACAATCCTTTAAAACCACACACCTTAATGCCAAGTAACCAGCCTTCCAGAGCCATAGTAGCACAATCTACAAAGTCAACCCAGTACTGGGTCTGTGCCTTCTGGGTGTCTCTGAACTTAATCCTGTATTGTTCAGTGGTTAAGCCAAAACCATCTAAGCCAAAACCATCTATGAGAGCACTTTTCAAGACTGAGTAATTGTCAGTATCCTCTTCTCTAACAGTGAGGAGCTTATCTCTACCTTTGTCAGCAAAGGAGAGCCACAAGATAGCTGCCGACTGCTCCTGAGGGACCCTCTGTACTTTACAGGCCCTCTCTAGTGCAGTTATCCATTTGCGGATGTCATCCCCACTCTGATAGGAAGGGACTATCTTTTTCAGGTTCCTATGATCTTGAGAATACTCTCTAGTTCGAGGAACACTATTGCTTCAACCATGGGACTCTAGTCCCAATCTTCTGGAGCTCTAGAGATTCCTTGTCTAGGGCCAATTGCTCCTTCTTGAGCCTGATCTTGAATCTCTCAATCCCTAAAAATTGGCACTGCTTATCATAAGAGGATTCCCTCTTATTGGATATGGAAGTCCCTACAGAAGTACCTGAGTGATTAGATTCCAAAGAGGGGGATGTAGATCTCCTAGGTACACTCAGTACTTTTCCTGGTGGGGTAAAGAGAGGGCCACTGGGGCCATCTCTCCCACCTACAGGAGGATCTAAGTTCTCCAGACTAGAATCATCTTGATTCTCCCGGTCCAGGTCACCACAGTTCTCACTGTCGGGCCTTTCCTCATTCCCTGTTCCACCCACTCTACCTACCTCATCAGACCCTGGGGTCTTTCTGAGGTCATCTAGAAGTAACATCTCTATGAGGCGTTGAGTGCTGGCACTTCTCCCTGTCTTCAGTTTCCCAGATGTGCACGTTTCTCAATTCTTGAAATGAGAGACTATCACATCTAGTTGTCAAAGGGTCACTGGCCTCTCCTCTAGAAGACATACTAGTGTTCAGTGGTTTAGGCACCTACCTAACCTAGTGGAGACTAAACTCTCTTGAGTTGAAGAAAGGGTGTGCTAGACCCTTGACTTACCCAACTCCAAGTTCAGTAGAACTTTACTTTATTCTAATCTTGATGTATACTATGTAACTAATACTTTTAGTGGTTTTCAGTTAATCACTCAATGAGATTTATCTGGTAAAACAATAGCAAGCTAGGATCCCAACCGCTGCACACCAATGTGAGAAATTGGCCTGATATATGCTGTCCACTAGTCAAAGTGGGCACCTTGCACCAGTCCAAATGACCCTTACGGTGACTAGGTCAAAGATAACCTCTATAGAAAGCTATCCTAGTGGTAGCCATGGAGAGCAGCCTTCAGGCTAAGTCTTGAAGGAATGTAAGCGGTACAAAAAGAGGTGGTGATGGACGGAGCATCAGAACCAATCAAACACTCACACCCAGTCAACAGATCTGGGTTTGATCCATTACCGTTCTTTAGCCCACTCTGCCACCCCAGTGCCAGAAACCGGTCCTAGGAAGCTTGTTTCCGGTCCAGGGAAGGTATGGCTTGGCAGTTCGGGCTGGACTGTTCCCATGAGGCACAGGGTCAGACTGATTTGCATATGGCCATGTCTGAACTGGGGTGGCAGAGTGGGCTAAAGAACGGTGATGGATCAAACCCAGATCTGTTGACTGGGTGTGAGTGTTTGATTGGTTCTGATGCTCCGTCCATCACCACCCCCTTTTGTACCGCTTTGTTCGCCATAAGTTGGCAGGGTATGCTCAGACGTGAGTCCCTTGCTCACTTTGCCACTGGATTCAAGCAAGCCTGGCTGAAGATGGCTGAAATGCCAGAAACCGGTCCTAGGAAGCTTGTTTCCGGTCCATGGAAGGCATGGCTTGGCAGTTCGGGCTGGACAGTTCCCATGAGGCACAGGGTCAGACTGATTTGCACATGGCCATGTCTGAACTGGGGTGGCAGAGTGGGCTAAAGAACGGTGATGGATCAAACCCAGATCTGTTGACTGGGTGTGAGTGTTTGATTGGTTCTGATGCTCCGTCCATCACCACCCCCTTTTGTACCGCTTTGTTCGCCATAAGTTGGCAGGGTATGCTCAGACGTGAGTCCCTTGCTCACTTTGCCACTGGATTCAAGCAAGCCTGGCTGAAGACGGCTGAAATGCCAGAAACCGGTCCTAGGAAGCTTGTTTCCGGTCCAGGGAAGGCATGGCTTGGCAGTTCGGGCTGGACTGTTCCCATGAGGCACAGGGTCAGACTGATTTGCATATGGCCATGTCTGAACTGGGGTGGCAGAGTGGGCTAAAGAACGGTGATGGATCAAACCCAGATCTGTTGACTGGGTGTGAGTGTTTGATTGGTTCTGATGCTCCGTCCATCACCACCCCCTTTTGTACCGCTTTGTTCGCCATAAGTTGGCAGGGTATGCTCAGACGTGAGTCCCTTGCTCACTTTGCCACTGGATTCAAGCAAGCCTGGCTGAAGACGGCTGAAATGCCAGAAACCGGTCCTAGGAAGCTTGTTTCCGGTCCAGGGAAGGCATGGCTTGGCAGTTCGGGCTGGACTGTTCCCATGAGGCACAGGGTCAGACTGATTTGCATATGGCCATGTCTGAACTGGGGTGGCAGAGTGGGCTAAAGAACGGTGATGGATCAAACCCAGATCTGTTGACTGGGTGTGAGTGTTTGATTGGTTCTGATGCTCCGTCCATCACCACCCCCTTTTGTACCGCTTTGTTCGCCATAAGTTGGCAGGGTATGCTCAGACGTGAGTCCCTTGCTCACTTTGCCACTGGATTCAAGCAAGCCTGGCTGAAGACGGCTGAAATGCCAGAAACCGGTCCTAGGAAGCTTGTTTCCGGTCCAGGGAAGGCATGGCTTGGCAGTTCGGGCTGGACTGTTCCCATGAGGCACAGGGTCAGACTGATTTGCATATGGCCATGTCTGAACTGGGGTGGCAGAATGGGCTAAAGAACGGTGATGGATCAAACCCAGATCTGTTGACTGGGTGTGAGTGTTTGATTGGTTCTGATGCTCCGTCCATCACCCCCCCCTTTTGTACCGCTTTGTTCGCCATAAGTTGGCAGGGTATGCTCAGACGTGAGTCCCTTGCTCACTTTGCCACTGGATTCAAGCAAGCCTGGCTGAAGACGGCTGAAATGCCAGAAACCGGTCCTAGGAAGCTTGTTTCCGGTCCAGGGAAGGCATGGCTTGGCAGTTCGGGCTGGACTGTTCCCATGAGGCACAGGGTCAGACTGATTTGCATATGGCCATGTCTGAACTGGGGTGGCAGAGTGGGCTAAAGAACGGTGATGGATCAAACCCAGATCTGTTGACTGGGTGTGAGTGTTTGATTGGTTCTGATGCTCCGTCCATCACCACCCCCTTTTGTACCGCTTTGAAGGAATGTAAAGCAGCTTGTTTTACCAGAACAGAACCTCCTGAGTAATCAAATGAAATGAGAACCGCACAAGTGTTATATAAAAAAAATGCTTTGTGCTCTATATGAGATTAGAGCACAAAGCACACAATAATGAATCAATCGAACAGCAGTAAATAGCACAATACACAGCGGGCTCCAGGGGGAGACCAAACCATATACTAAAAAAATTGTATAACAACAACGGCTTCAATGGACACAGTGCCTAGAGAATGTAGAATCGCTGCGACCCTAAGGAAACACCCAGAGGAGTGACACAGGGAGCCCACGGAGGACGGGTGCAGTGTGGGAACACAGACGCGTGCTCCGTACAACTCTATGGGAAAGTCGCGGTTGGAAAACTACAGTTTAAGCACACTTCGGAGAGGACTTCAACCAATCCCTTTGGAACATAGAAGGTTCTAAGGCCAGCACCCTTGTGAGTACTGAGGTACCCTTGTTACCTATTCCAGAGGAGCCGGGTGCATAGGGGTCAAGTGGTGTAGAAAACCCTTGTCGTTTTTAATGGCGTGATGCGAAGAAGTGCTGCTGCCGGCAAGATAAAAACTGTCCGGTGGAATCCAAGCCTGGATCCGAGTTGAGAAGAACCTGAAAGCAGAGGGGACAGAGTCTGGGTCACTTCAGGTTGACCAGGGGCTAGATAGACGAATGCCCACCGATGTCGGGTGCTTCAGGTGTGATCAAACAGAGAGAACAAAACCCACTGTCTACACTAAAAACTTCAGGTGTGATGATAGGATGCTTGACTCTGCAGCCGCGGGGACCAGGAGAGGTCGACGACGACAAAGTCCGGAGGAGAGCTGTCCCATGAAGGATGTCGAATGCTGAGGGGTCAGTGTCCGGATTGAACACCAACAACCCACGGCCAAGGCAACCCACGCGGGCAGAGGAAACAGGTTACGGTGTGGACCAGCAAGGTCTAGTAGACTCCTCAAGCTATGGGGAGTCAGGGCATGTATGGAGCTATCAGGGAAGCTCAAGGAAAATCAAAGTGACCCTCGCCAGTCAGTCTAAGTCAAAAACAGTGATACATCAACAAAATGTGGGGGTAACCATAACAGGTAGATCCTACTCTCCTACAGGGGGCACGTATGTGTGGAGCTGTCCCGAGCAGACTGCCTCAGCCGGTGTTTCTGCAGCAATCCCGTCTGTGTTGGTCCCCATAAGAAAGGGGGTGGGGGGCTGTGGCCCAAAGAGAATAAAGGAATGTAGCCTCATTGATATCCCCCACTGGTGGTGAGAAGGAAGCTGTAGGCCTGACTCCCTGCGGCGAGCATTACTGGATAAAGAGTGCAGCTGGGTCACAGTGAGTGGTGGCAGAAGCCCGTCTGTCTAGCTCTGGTCATTCAGGTGTGGGGCAGGAACCTGGACACAGCTGGTTAGCGGCCAGAAGAAGGTCAGTCGAGTGGACCCTGGCAGGCATCTCCTGAGAGCGGCGAGGCTCACGGCATGGGAGGTAGAGGGGTCAGTGCAGCAGAGACGGAAAACCATCCGAAGTGCGTACCCAGTGTATACTGAGACGAGGCTGAGGAAGCAGGAGTGGCCCGCCTTGCTGGTTGAGTACCTGGGGCTACCAGAGGGTGTGGGCGAGGTCGGACTGCAGAGCAGGTGGCAGCAGGTTGTGATTTCCAGAGACGGTAGCAAGCAAGAGCTGCCAGGCCCAATGATGGGGAGGGCAGCCAGAGACAGCCCATGCATGATGCATGCATGGCGGGTGCCCCAACTGAAGAGGCGATGCCCCAGAGAAGTCAGAGTGCAGTGAGAGATCCAGCTCTTCACAGCAGGGGCCATGGGTTGCGCTGCTTTTCCAAGAGGGGGTTTTGGTTGCTTTATGGGCAACCAATGTTACATCACAGGGCTTGAGTCATCCGGCATTGGAGGAGGCAGGAAGGGTGAGACTTAGACTAGGGGACTTTGGAAGGATAACCAGTGAGGAATAGTTAAAATTCAAGGCCCTATTGGCGACGGAGCGTAAGGCTGCTCCCAAATAAGTGGTGGTTAAGGAGCCAGTCCCAGTTTCATCAGTAGGAGGGTGCACTGGAAGTAACAGAGTTGGCATCAGTGGAACCCTAGGGGTTTAACGTCAGACCTCGCGGGTGGAGGAGTCACACAGTCATTGGAATATAGCACCTCCTTTGGGGCTAGACGTTGGAGGGGACACAAAACAGTAGGGAATTAAGTGGAGTCTACGGTCCAGCGAAAACGAGAAAGGGAGCAGAATCTACAGGCAACTGGGAAGGTAACCAGAATGGGCAATGCAATGCAACCGACTCATCAAGAAGGATGTCCAAGAAGGACATGAAGTGGACCGGAGATGGGACATTGGCAAGTGGTCCATGAGAGAGGCGAGCAGGAGGCCCAGGAGAGAAGGAACGGTCTGTGAGTATAACGAGGGTTGAGCAGATACCTAGAGATACTAAGAAATGGGGAGTGATTGAGAGGGGATTGAGAGCAAAGTGCCTGGTCATACGTGGGGGAGTGTGTGTCTGAGTTTGAGCACATGCAGAAATTGTGCTGGGATTCATGGGGAAGGTTTCCAGGTCAACAGAGAAAGAGGACAGCGACAGGCGAACAGAACATCAAAGAGGGGGCAAGTGACCAGAGCAGGGGCACATACTGAACCGAAGTAGAGCACCCAGCAGTGCCAAGGGCAGGAGATGTGGATTCAGTGAGTGAGGCAGCAGGGAGACAGAAGAAGTGATCTGGGGTAGGGGAGAAGTTGGTGGTAGCAGCAACCCCAGCAGCTGCAAAGAGAGATCAGAGGAGACTTACCTTACCTGGGCATAGAGACACCTTCGGGAAACATTTCATACAAGCGATGAGCAAAAACATTGGAGTAAATAAATATATGGAGATACATTCAAGTTTTTTCATAGGAAAACATAGTGTAAGGAAGGGTAGAATGCATAAGATCTGGCATTGGCAGAATGGCCTATGGTCCTCATTGATTCATGGACAGCGGCATTTATAATTAACGCCAGCATTGTCTGTGAGAAGACTCCAGAGAGGAGCATGATATTTTGGAAGTATCTGGATGTCATCAGGAACACATATATCAGCTTCGCATGGCTGAGATATGATGATGGATTCAGGGAAATCATAGGGGGACACTGACCAGGAACCACATGGCATCTGTTAGACCAGTACAGTCAGCCAATACGGCAAGCGGCTTGCCCATTCCATATCAACTCAGGATAGAGGGGGTGGAAACCAGCAGGACCCCACTGGGGGGTACAAGAACTTCAATAATGGCTTCAATAAACGTGATAAAACTTCAATAGACGTGTCACCCTTGTAGGATCTGGCATGAGTGTTTGAGGTGTGTATAGAGTCATCCACTCATGCACTACAATGCTGGAACAGATCCAGCACTAGCAGGTAGGGGCAGGGTGTAAGAAAGAAGGTATGGCAGTGAAGGGTGGTTATTTCGAATAACATGCTACTCTGGTTGAATACATATCCCGATGGGGCGGCAGCATCTTTACTATGGAAGGATTTCAAGCAGGAGTTCAGGATTCTTTATACAGGTCCATCGCGGGACCATCAGTTTTACAATTCGAGGTCTTCCGAGGACATGGAAAAGTTGGCGCAGGAGAAGTCATGAAGAAGTGGCTCAAGGCTGGACTGCTGTTCTATTTCAAGAATCTTTCTTATTTGACTTCCAGGTATCCCTATTAGGTGTGGTACTAAAGAAGGTGACAGAGAAGTATTGGCAGATACATCACCTGTCGTGGCTGGAAGAGGTATCAGTCAATGATATGATTCCTCAAGCAGAGTGTTTAGTATCTTACACCAATTTGGATACAACCATTTAGCTTCTGAGATCATGTTGTGCAGACTCAGAAATGGGTAAGGCAGACATTTAGTCAGCTTTCTGCCTTCTTCAGGTACATCGTTGGACTTTCACTTAGAATACAGGTCTGTGACAAGCATTTCATAGACAAGGGCATGTCCATGGAGTATTCAGAGTGTTTTCCATTGTTTGAGAAATCCAGCAAGGTAATTAAATGAGTGGTGAAGTCAGCAGCAGGTACGAGTCAAGTTCTATACTACCTAGAGGATTTTTGTTGGTGGGAAGTCCCAGGTGACAGATTAATGCGTGCAAATGATGAAGACGTTGGAGGTGGTGGTGGTGGACAGGTTTGGGATCCCTTGACGGCAGACAAATCTGAGAGTCTTACGAGCAGGTTGACGTTTTTGGGGATTGAGTTTGATTCAGTGGCATTGGTCTCTCAGCTGCCAGAGGTTCAATTTGAAGGATTTTAATTCATTGCTGAATGAGGTTTTGTGAATAAAAAATAAGAGTGTGGCTCTTGCAGATAGCTCTTGAGCATTTGAATTTTACATGTTAGGTAGTGCCCTTAATGAGGGCATTTTGCAGGAGTCTGTAATTTGCAATGAGGGAAGTCGGCAAGCCACAGCACAGGATCCTGTTGGCCATATGGGTGAGGGAAGTCTTGGGTTCAATTAATTTACTATGTGACTGCTGGATAATCCACTGATGTGGAAGGTGGAAATAAACTCTGACTCGTCAGACACAGGAGGGTTTGGTTTGTATTGGGATGGTCAGTGGTGTGAAGAGCATTGGCACAGGCTTGGAAGGATGGAAGGACAGGGAGTACAGCACTGAATTCTTGGGGTATTTTCCCCTATTGCTGGTGGTGAGAATTTGTGGGGAGGAGCTGTGAAACAAGAGAGTGACATTTGTGTTGGCCAGTGCAGCAGTGGTGCAAGTAGTGAACAGGATGCCTAAACAGGATTTTTGGGTGATGAGGTTTTTAAGACTGCTGGTACGGCAATGTCTGGGAAAGAACATTCTCTTTTGACCAAAGCATATTTCGGGGCTGGAAAATGGGGTAGCTGATGCATATTCTCATTCGTCGTGGGCAAGGTTTCACTCAGGTGCACTTAATTATTTATATACAAGTAAAGTAACTTACTTGCTTCGCTAATGCTACTACGGGACACTTGCAGTGTAAGTAAAGTGTTTAACTCTTCCCGGCGGTCGGACTACGGACTGTACAGTCATGTGCAGACTGTATGACACACACTGCACACTTCATTTTGCGGCTGAGCGGCTCGATTGTTGATGCGGCTTGAATCTCGGGCTTCGGGGGTGCGGGGCGGGGGCTGTACGCGGCAGCGTGCGTACTGCGCAGATGTTCTCAAATTGTGCTTCACTGCGCAGTGCGCACGCCACGCATTCAGTGCCACGCCCCAGCATAGCGCTGCCGCGCACCTAGTCTTCGTGTTGGTGTTGGCGTTGGCGTTGGCGGTTCGACTTCTTCGCCGTGGCCCGCCGTTCACAAAAACTTCACCACAACAATTAAAACCCGGCCGGACGACGTGAGCCAGTTAGCCAGGGTCTGGCAACAGCAGCTGAACAGCCACCAAGTGAGCGTGAGTCCGAGTCGAAGTCCAGTCAGGTTTGGAATTGGAGGGGATCCTTGAGCCCACACACGAGGGGTAGGCCAGCCCTGTCTTATACAATACATTTTGAATGTGTGGTTTTGTGACCATTTAGACCTGAGGTGAAATTTTGTTTGGAATCAGAGAGCTTACGTTACACATACTTTTTAAATACTTACAAAACAGTTTTGCATGCTATTCCCTTGTATCCTCCACGATGATTCCCTCATAGCAGCGCTGCTGAATTATAGTGCTAAGAAGCCTGCACGGCGCCATTCAGAGTGAGGACTGGGATAGTGCAACACATACTGCCTCGGATTGACGCTTCTGCTGTGTTGTTTTTATGACTATGAAAATGTATTGAATTTCGTCTCTGCTTTCTGAAATGCACCCCAACAGTCCTGTCTTATACAATACATTTTTAATGTGTGGTTTTGTGACCATTTAGACCTGAAGTGAAATTTTGTTTGGAATCAGAGAGCTTACGTTACACATACTTTTTAAATACTTACAAAACAGTTTTGCATGATATTCCCTTGTATCCTCCACGATGATTCCCTCATAGCAGCGCTGCTGAATTATAGTGCTAAGAAGCCTGCACGGCGCCATTCAGAGTGAGGACTGGGATAGTGCAACACATACTGCCTCGGATTGACGCTTCTGCTGTGTTGTTTTCATGACTATGAAAATGTATAGAATTTCGTCTCTGCTTTCTGAAATGCACCCACAGTGTACATCACAGGGGTGCCAGCGCATAGCTCAGGACTGCCATGCACATGCAAAGAATGTCAGCGCCCATAACAGGGATTCTGTGATGGGCACACCACAGGCGGCCTGTCACAGGACTGGCTCTTCATATCTCAGGCCTGTCAGCGTCCTTGACGGCTTTCAGTGCACTTTCCCCGGACTGACTGTGCACATCCCAGACCTAGCGCCTATGAAAGTGCTTTCAGTGCACAGTATTGGGCCAAGAGTGCACACCGCGCACCGCTCTGCAACTGCACCTCTCAGGACAGCCAGCGCCCAGGCCCAGCACAGGGCTGCCAGTGCACGTCCCAGCGCTACTAGTGCCCACATAACCTAAGAACTTCCAGTGCACACCCCTGGCCTGACAGTTCACATCCTATGGAACGTTCCACGGCTTGCACGGATTGTCACCGCCTATAAGAGAGCTTCCAGGCCACAACCCAGACTGACAGGGCCCCCTGTGCCCACCACGGGCCTGCCATTGCACAGCTAAGGATTGTCAGCGCCTCTAAGAGAGATTCCAGTGCACATTCCCGGCTGACAGGGCACATCCTAGAACAACCTCTGCCCATTACATGGCTTCCGCACCTCCCAGTGCAGCGACCACAGCCCGCCCACTTCCCTGCGCCCCATAGTTTTGTGACGTGCAGCCACGTGCTGCTCCCACTGAACTTCAAACAGCCAGCCCGAGCCAGCGACTTGTTAAACTGAAACCCGCGACGATCAGAAGCGGTCCTCTAATTTAACATGACAAATTGCACGTAGACAAAACAAGGACCAGAAAATGATTTATGGATTTTTTGCGATGTTCTGAGCAAAGTAATGTAACATGAATTAAACATCCGAATGCGAGCTCTACCATTCGTAATGGCCCAAAGCCCAGTGTTAACAAGTATTTATATTGTCCAAATTGGCGTTAGACAAAAGACAGCTTAAAACAATAGACCTTGTCAGCATCCGGAATTATGCCACAAATCCACTATGTGTGCCAATATGATGCATTGTGCCGATTGAAATTGTTTTGGGCGTTTCCTCTATGCCAGGCAATCGCACCTCTCCCGTCGCATACCTCGGTGCTGCACGGTGATTAACAGGAGATGAGGCCAGCTGCGTTCCGATACCTTCGGTTCCAGTTAGCGCTATATAAAACTGCAAAGGACAAGTAAAAACACACACACAAAAAAAACCACTGGGCTCTTCACATACGCACTCATGTCTAGCAAATGCTGGAAAAGAGGAAAATCGGGCTGCAGCCTTTTATTGATCCAACTAAATTGAAAGACCATTTATATGTTAACGAGGCTTTGTTTATTGTTTCACCCCTTCATCTCCACATGGCAAAGGCGACAATGTTCTGCAGCGTGGATATTTCTTTTTCTATGCAGCGCAGGTGAAAAGAAGTTTGTTTATTCCCACTCACCTTTCCTGACCCCTGCAGCCGCTAATCACATCAGGCTGTGACACAAAGTTTGACTAAGGGAGAATAGGTAAGAGAGTGTGTTACTAGTTGTTTTTCTTTTTAAAAGCTGCGCAGGCCCAGCAGGACACATACTTCGTGTGCGCTTCATTTAGACAGTTTTAAGCATTATCATGGCCGATGCAGGACAACAATAAGACGATACAAAATGCACAGATAACTCTGGTGATAAATGATCCTGCTGGAGAGCAATCATTTGTCTGTTAGTAGTTTTTAAATGCAGATAAACTGTATTTTATGTGGAAGCTCAGTGGGTTACTGCCTTTGTCTCAGAGATCCTTGTGTTACATGCAGTTCAGAAGGTACAATCCTAACATAGGACAGTGACCAATGAACTGTCACCAAAGAGCTGCCTACATACAAAGTTTAAACATGAATGGCATAGTTAGAACTTCGCTTTCGTTTTGTGTGAAATAGTTAGAACTTCAGTTGAAAAAGTGATACTAGAGGTTCTCTAGAGTCATCCCTTTATGGTCACACATTTTGTTGTCTTTTCCACAGAAAGAAAGACTTCCACTCTGTTAATTCAATGGTTTACAGGTAATTTATTTCATTAGCACTTTGGCTTAATTTCGAGCATAATTTGTTATTCTTTCACATATTCTCAAATGTTTTTATCCCAGGCAATGTCATCATCATTTATCCTATCCAATGCATTTCGGGCATTAGGGTCATGCCCTTCATCAGGGAGTTGACACTGTAAAACAGAATGGGATACCGTAAATGTAGTATGAAACAATTTGTATCATAAGTAATATCATTGTAGTGTGACATCACGAAAATTAAATAAGGCAATACGAGCAAAAAACGTGAGCAAGCTTACAAACAGACATGATAATGGTGTACACTCAAGGTGAACATTGAAATGAGAATGAAAACGTCACTTACATGCCTTTCTGTGTGTTGTTTTTAAGATCTGTAAAAGAATGGTAGGGTTCGGTTAAACTATGGGTGTTGGGAGCTACGGCATTGCGCTGAATAAATGTGGGTCTATCCTAGCTGATGGACTAACCTGAAAAGGAACTCGAACGTGCTCGAGTCCGTTACTCGTCTTCCGTAGCGACGGCACGAAGATTATCGGCCGCGCTTTACTATTTTGAAATGATTCCGATCATGTGGTATGTCACATGACCATTGACGGGAAAGAAAGACTACAGCTACTCGGTATTCTACGGCCGGGGGGTCAAACTTAATTGTGGGAATCACCCGTTAGGTGAGAAAGTGGACACATTAAACAGGTGGAGGGTATGTGAAATTAATTTAGGTGGTCATCTGCTTCCAAAAAAAGGTGGTGTAAAAATAAAGGAAACGAAAAAATAATAAAAGGTGTTGAAGACCCATCGGGGCGCGAACCTGTGTAGATATGTGTACAGATCATATCGTTTTGCGAGTGGTGCCACTAGCGCATCTGGCAGGTTTACAGGGAAAGTGCGAATACAATATACAATGATACGGTGAGTGTCAGATATGATTGTGAACGAACACAGTGTTCACGAAGGTACAGTCTGCGGAGCAATTAATTACAAATAACAAGAAAATTCAATTCTTTCATTCAAACCTATCGGTTTTTGGGTGGAAAGTTTTTGAATCCAGTAGTTCTCTCTTCTAAGGAGATGTTTAGAATTGTCTCTCCCCTCAATTTTCCGGACTGTTTCGAGTATGATATACTTGATTTGGGAAACATTATGATTTTCTTCTACGAAATGTGATGATAGGGCTGATTTCGTGTTCTTCAATCGAATGTTGGATTTATGTTCTGTTAGTCGTATCTTAATGCGACGCTCTGTCTTACCCACGTACATCTTTCCACATGGGCATCTTATCCCATAGATTAAATTACTGGATTCACAAGTGGCATTCACCCTGAGTTTAATAGGATGACCTTGTGAGGGATGGCATATGGTGTTTCCTCTGGTTATGCTATTGCAATTGCCACAGTTGAGGCAAGGTATGGTTCCTGAGTGTGATGTAGTATCTGGGGGTTTATTCTGTAAGATTTCACCCAAGTTCTACAGCTCTTACTAGCTGTAGAATATTTTGATATATATTTTTGTGGTGGTATCAAAATATTCTACAGCTAGTAAGAAATACAAACAAACCATTTTGAAACACTGGTCAATTTTGAACATGGAACCAGACTTCAAACAGTCATTCAGCCTATCACCAATATTTGCTTTCACTAGAGCTAAGAACTTGGGTGAAATCTTACAGAATAAACCCCCAGATACTACATCACACTCAGGAACCATACCTTGCCTCAACTGTGGCAATTGCAATAGCATAATCAGAGGAAACACCATATGCCATCCCTCACAAGGTCATCCTATTAAACTCAGGGTGAATGCCACTTGTGAATCTAGTAATTTAATCTATGGGATAAGATGCCCATGTGGAAAGATGTACGTGGGTAAGACAGAGCGTCGCATTAAGATACGACTAACAGAACATAAATCCAACATTCGATTGAAGAACACGAAATCAGCCCTATCATCACATTTCGTAGAAGAAAATCATAATGTTTCCCAAATTAAGTATATCATACTCGAAACAGTCCGGAAAATTGAGGGGAGAGACAATTCTAAACATCTCCTTAGAAGAGAGAACTACTGGATTCAAAAACTTTCCACCCAAAAACCGATAGGTTTGAATGAAAGAATTGAATTTTCTTGTTATTTGTAATTAATTGCTCCGCAGACTGTACCTTCGTGAACACTGTGTTCGTTCACAATCATATCTGACACTCACCGTATCATTGTATATTGTATTCGCACTTTCCCTGTAAACCTGCCAGATGCGCTAGTGGCACCACTCACAAAACGAGATGATCTGTACACATATCTGCACAGGTTCGCGCCCCGATGGGTCCTCAACACCTTTTATTATTTTTTCGTTTCCTTTATTTTTACACCACCTTTTTTTGGAAGCAGATGACCACCTAAATTAATTTCACATACCCTCCACCTGTTTAATGTGTCCACTTTCTCACCTAACGGGTGATTCCCACAATTAAGTTTGACCCCCCGGCCGTAGAATACCGAGTAGCTGTAGTCTTTCTTTCCCGTCAATGGTCATGTGACATACCACATGATCGGAATCATTTCAAAATAGTAAAGCGCGGCCGATAATCTTCGTGCCGTCGCTACGGAAGACGAGTAACGGACTCGAGCACGTTCGAGTTCCTTTTCAGGTTAGTCCATCAGCTAGGATAGACCCACATTTATTCAGCGCAATGCCGTAGCTCCCAACACCCATAGTTTAACCGAACCCTACCATTCTTTTACAGATCTTAAAAACAACACACAGAAAGGCATGTAAGTGACGTTTTCATTCTCATTTCAATGTTCACCTTGAGTGTACACCATTATCATGTCTGTTTGTAAGCTTGCTCACGTTTTTTGCTCGTATTGCCTTATTTAATTTTCGTGATGTCACACTACAATGATATTACTTATGATGCAAATTGTTTCATACTACATTTACGGTATCCCATTCCGTTTTACAGTGTCAACTCCCTGATGAAGGGCATGACCCTAATGCCCGAAATGCATTGGATAGGATAAATGATGATGATATTGCCTGGGATAAAAACGTTTGAGAATATGTGAAAGAATAACAAATTATGCTCGAAATTAAGCCAAAGTGCTAATGAAATAAATTACCTGTAAACCATTGAATTAACAGAGTGGAAGTCTTTCTTTCTGTGGAAAAGACAACAAAATGTGTGACCATAAAGGGATGACTCTAGAGAACCTCTAGTATCACTTTTTCAACTTATGTTCTAGACGCCGTTGGACCCTCGGCGCCACCTTTTGGTGCACCATAAAAATCAACTAAACCTAACATAATCACATGTATAACAAATCTGCTGTGCATCTATCCAACCAAACAATTATAGTTAGAACTTCCCCAGTCTTTCATTATTCTAATGTTTTCAAAATGAGTATGTTTGGGCAGATATACATTTTTATCAGTAAAGCTGACCCCCATTGAATACTCTTTAAATCCTAAGGTTGTGTTTCACCAGCCCAAACCCTCGTAAAATTTCCGTCCCACAGGTATGGATGACACGTGATTCATACACCTTGTAATCCTCATTGGCTTATGTGACATTCCCTGTAGACTGATTTACATACTTGTATGATTCATTGTCTCCTGTATAATGTGTGAGTGGTGTAAAGTACTGACACACACTAAACTGATATGAGTAGCGCTATACAACAAATGAAATGCATATGAGAGAGGGGCTACATAAAGATGAGGGGCACTGTTGGAGGGTGGCAGTGAGGGAATCTGAGGAAGAGGTCAATAGGGGGAGGGGCTATGGAGCGATGAGGGACACTGTTGGAGGGCGGCAGTTTGGGAATCCGAGGAAGAGGTCATGGGGTGGAGGAGGGAGCGATGAGGGGCACTGCTGGAGGGTGGCAGTGAGGGAGTCTGAGGAGGAGGTCATGAGGGGATGGGCTACAGAGAGATGAGGGACACTGATGGAGGGTGGCAGTGAGGGAATCCGAGGAGGAGGTCATGAGGGGGATGGGCTACAGAGAGATGAGGGACACTGGTGGAGGGTGGCAGTGAGGGAATCCGAGAAGGAGGTCATGAGGGGGAGGGGCTATGGGGAGATGAGGGGCACTTGTGGCGTGTGGCAGTGAGGGAATCTGAGGAGGATGTCAATAGGGGGGGGCCATGGAGGGATGAGGGGCACTGTTGGAAGGTGGTTGTAAAGGTTATTTACGGAGAGAGAGGTTATTGGTGCGACGCCAAAAAAGACTTTCGCATCAGAGCTGAAGCCGGCCCTGTCATGGCCTTCCTGATTTTGTTTATTTAATTAGCAGTCGGGGTCATAAGGGCTACTGTGGAACATACTTTGAAGTGCGTGCTAATTATATTTACCACTATATTCAATGTTTTAAGTTTGAAGGTGATTTTACTATTGTTTTTACTGGGATAAACAAGCCTGTAAGGGAGTGCGTTGCAGAGTCCAGGGTCAGGTGGAGGTAGTAATGAAGAGGGATTCTCCCTGAAGGCTCGCACAGAGGGAGCGCGAGAAGTGTCACTTGCCTGATACTCCCACCTCAGAAACCTCCTCTTCCCATCAAAGCTACTCAACTGTCGAAAGCATCAGCCGATATGCAGGTATTCTACCACAGCACTGGATAGAGAAGGAAGTTGAGGCAATTGGGGTTGGTGAGTGTAGGATTGTGGAAAGATTTGGTTCATACAGTTGAGTTCACCAACACCACTCAACAAGCAGTGGGCTTCTAAATGCTCCACTGCAACATACCACACTCTCACCACCTCCGCCGGAATGGGCAAGGCTCATTTGCTATGTTTGTCCTTAGTGTGATGTTTGCATTTTTCTCAATCTTATGACTTCATTCAGTGATGTAACATTGAGGGCAGCACCAACACTCTGAAAATTGTTCCAGCCCCACTGGCTTGGGTACCTTTCTTTGACATTTTCATGCTTTCTGGCCGGCTGGCCCGGGTGCCTTTGTGTGACGTTTCTATGGTTTCTGGCCTGGGTGCCTTTGTGTGACGTTTCTATGCTTTCTGGCCTGGGTGCCTTTGTGTGACGGTTCCATGCTTTCAGTCCTGGCTCGGTGCCTTTGTGTAACATTTCTATGCTTTCTGGCCTGGGTGCCTTTGTGTGACATTTCCATGCTTTCTGGCCTGGGTGCCTTTGTGTGAAATTTCCATGCTTTCTGGCCTGGGTGCCTTTGTGTGACATTTCCATGTTTCCTTGTCTGAGTACCTATGAGTGTGAGATTTCCATGCTTTCTGGCCTGGCTGCTTATGTCAGGTCATCATTTATGATTTACTATGCTTTGAAAGCTGATACAGCTAAATATGTAATGGAAAATGTGTTGTGCACCATGTTGGTTTTTCTTTTTGCAAAATGTTTTTGAGGGGAGAATTCCCCCATGCAAACACCTGTGGCAGTCATTACGCTTGCTGTGCTTGTGTGCTATGCACCATATGGGGGCTGGTGTAACAAAACTTGCCAGGGCTGCTTTGGGTTCCCAGTCCAGCCCTGAGTGTCAATTAATTAATTAATTTTTGTGAATCACAGTGTGTAACTAACTCTGCACACTGCCACCTTACCCTGCTTTTGCTATACCAGAAGCCAAAGCTTAAAATTGAGACAAACTGTATAGACTTTGTGTCTCTTTCGAGTGAGCGCTGCAGGGCAAGCAGGGGTATGATTTGGAAACGGCCTGAATTTGGGTGGGCAAAGTAGGAGGAGGAGTATTTTCCTTTCCCCAAATTAGCACATAGAGCACTGGAATTGTCCCTTTTCAATGCATTAGTGATTTTATCAAATTTATTTCAAAATTGTGCTTTAAATGCACTTTTGATTTAATCGTTTTGAAAATGTTCACAGGGCAGAGGAACTTCCTATCTAAACCTTACTATGAGGAAGGCAGGCTCCCTTGCTGAAATTCATCTGACTTTTAGCAGTGCCAGTTGACGATGTGGGTGGAGCTAATAGAGGAAGTGGGTGGAGCCAGTGGAGGAAGTGGGTGGAGCCAACGAAAAAGTAGGTGTGGCCTCCGACAAAGATTTGAGCACCTGCACTTCAAATTTTACAAATTAAGCACTGGCGAGGAGCACAATGACACATGATAATGTTTGAAATGTGTGGGGATGTTTCATGGAGGTCACAAGGAGTTGGGACTTTAGCGTGGGATAGGGTGACCAGCGTCCCAGATTTGCCTGGACAGTCCTGGGTTTTCACCAGCTGTCCCGGCAGATTTCGGCAATTTTGGCTCACGTCCTGGTTTTTAGAGGGGGTCGACTGAAACCTATTAGGTGTTCTAAAGTTGTGCTAATGAGCAGCTGTTATAAGTAAGCAACTTAATTAACATGTATGATACTGGTTCAAGAAATTAAATTGTATTTATTTTCTTAGTACTCCTTCAGTGTTCCTATGTTGATAAGAGTTGTCATTCTGCTCAGAACCGTAGATGTCAAATTGTAGTCCTTCTTCGATTTGTGCAAAAATGTCCCGGTTTTTGGTTCCCAAGATCTGGTCACCCTAGCGTGGGAGATGTAGGGGAGTGGAGTTGAGTTATTGTAAATTGTAGTCGAGTTGAAGAAAAGAGTGTACGACTCGGCTAAAAAGTTAGGATCTTTTCTTACTCTCAATAAAGCAGCCTTTTGCAATTGAAGGAAGCAGAGTAGTGTGATCATTTCCTTCCAACCTCGTAAACAGCAACAGTAAAGTGAAAGCCTCGAACAAATACATCAAAATGGTGGACGAGCTGCAAAACCCCAGCGCACAGCTGCTTAATACTTGCATAAAGAATCACACTGCAGGACTTTGAGGCTTGGAGAGATACAGATATATGTCAGAACCTTTTAGATGAGCCTACAGAAAGATTCTGAATCTGTCTGAGCAAATGACAGTGAGATTAGGATCTGTTGGAGTGCCTATGAATTGAATGCATGCTTTGTCATTCATGAAGGAGTTGCATGAATGATACCTGATAGGGGTTATTCCTGCTAATCTACAGGTCCTGCCACAAAGGCTCCTATAATTTCCTGAACCAGCATCACAAGAGCTGAGAGTTATGGTGCTTATGATATGGATGCTGTTTAACTTGAGAGGCCTAACAATGCACAGGTGTTATAGAGGGTGGGTTGGTAATTAGGAAATATTATTCATGTTTAACAGAGAGCTTCATCAATACCATCAGTCCAAGGAGAAAAAACAAACACATTTACCTCTGTATTACTCTCATATAAAATGAAATGATTTCAAAAATATGTGCTGGACCTGCCAAAAGAAGATAAAACAACAACAAGGGGATGAATGGAATGTTTGTATTATTATCAGCCACTGGCAATCGCTTAGGACTGTGTCCCAGTCCATCATTTTTCACACACATTGCCACTTTAGTTTGTACCCAGCCATATGCAAATCAGTCTTGATCCTGCTCCAATAGAAACAGTACAGCCCGAACTGCCAGGCCCGGTCCTCCCTGATCCAGAACACAAGCAACTCAAGACTGGTTTCGCCCTGATTATGGCTCATGAGTTGGGTACAGCTGAGTTCCGGAGCCATATGGAGGACGGGACCTACGTCTGTGCATAACCCTCACACTTAGGGCATCAAATGTAACAAAACAAGGTGATGAATGGAATTCTTGAATTAATTACTCTCAGCCACTGACAATTCCTTAGGAGGCATCCCAGTTTATCATTTTTCACCCACAATGCCACCACAGTTTGTACCCAGCCCTATACAAATCAGTCTTAAATCTGCTCCAATATGAAGAGTCCAGCACAAACTACCAGGCCAGGCCATCCCTGAGCCTGAACACAAGGAACCCAACCCATCAGCCCTATTGGTGCAGGATCAACACTGATTAGCATATTACTAATTAAATTTTTTTTTTGAAGTAAGTGGAAAATGAGTAACAAAAGTAGAAGCAAGCCCTGTACATCAGTAAAAACCAAAGGAATAAATATGTGTAGTATAACAATATAGAATTATATTTTCAAATTTCGATTGCCTTCATTTTGTTGTATAATTTGGAATTAGGAATTATTAACATCAATTGAAATGCAAAATGTATGTGGTTTAGTGTTGCAGAGTGGACACGAGTGGTGCAGAGTGAAAGGGTATACTGTGGAGTAGAGTCTTCTGGAGTTGAGTGGCATAGAGTGAAGTCCATGTGTCGTACCTACAGTATAGTGTCATAGAGTGGAGTGTCGTACAGTGGAGTAGAGTGGAGGGGTGTATGGTGGAGTAGAGTCTTCTAGAGTGGAGTGGTGTAGAGTGAAGTGGTGTGTAGTACAGTATAGTGGAGTGTCATAGAGTGGAGTGGACTGTTGTGGAGTGGAGTGTTATACAGTGATAAATGGTTCAGAGGAGTGTTGCCAAGTGAAGTGCCATTGAGCGAAGTGTCGTCGAGTGGAGTCTCATAGACTGACATAGAGTGGAGTACAATGTTGTACAGTGGAGTTGAGTAGGATCTTCTAGAGTGGAGTGGTCCTAGAGTGAAGTGGCATGTCGTAGAGTAGAGTGGAGTGCCATAGAGTTGAGTGGAGTGTCATACAGTGTAATGTTGAACAGTTGTGTGTTCTTTAAAGGAGTTTCGTAAAGTGGCATAGAGTGTAATAAAGTTGAGTTGCATGCAGAGGATCAGATTTGTCATGCAGTGGCGTAGAGTGTAGTATTGTACAATTGCGTAGAGTCAGGCAAAGTGTTGGATAGTGGAGAAGAGTGGAGTAGAGTGGAGTGGTGTAGCGTACAGTAGTGTGGAATAGCGTATCATAGGGTGACGTGTGGTACAGTGTCTTAGAGTGGAGCGGCGTAGGGTGGAGTGGCATAGAGTGAACTGGGATGTCGTAGAGTGGCATGGCATGGGGTAGACTGGAGTGGCGAGTCATAGAGTGAAGTGGCTTGTAGTAGAGTGTGTGGCATGGAGTGCCATACAGTGTAGTGGGCTGTCGTAGAGGGGAGTGTGTTGTCGTAGAGTGTATGGATGTGTCATAAAGTGTAGTGTAGTGGCGTGTTGTGTTGTAGAGTATTGTTTAAACAGAGGTAGCGTGAAATGGATGAATGGACTTAAATAAAATGTGTCAGAAACATAGATAATTAGGTGTAAAGGGTCCTTTTTTGGTAGCAGATGCAAATTGTTTCAGTAGTTTTAAAGATATAGGGCCTGATTCACAAAGGTAAACGTACTCTTTTGTGTAAGTTTACGATTGTTTGCTATTCAGAAAGGTATTTTACGACTGACGACAGTCCTATCTTGTAATGAGTGGGGACTCCGCAGTCATGAAGATATATTTGTAAGATGGGTTTTGGAATAGCCAAAAATGGGAAGCTTTCAAAATAGTGTTAGTTTCCCATTGTAAAAAAGCACCTCAGGCAGAAATAGTTAGTGATATAATAAGCCATGGTATACAGCAATAATTGTGCAGTTGACCGCGGTACTTGCAGACCACAAAACAGTATATGATTGCCTAATGACTGTCTTCACAAAAGTAAAAGGCAGCCATATTGTTTAGACCACACTTTGACTGTATTCTAGCTTAAAAATAGTATCCTACTGATTTAAAAGTGTATAGGAAGGAATGAGTCAGCTTCTATAAGTGTGTAAAGGTAAGTAAAAGTTGTTTTATAACGTTATCAATTTTAAGTAGTTTGGGGAGTGCCAAGGTACTCCCATATTGTTTGTACTACACTTAGTTTGTGTTGTGGGTTTTAATGGCAAATATAGTGTAGTACAGTGTTTTCTTTTAATTAGTACTTATTTTTTTCTTTTTACATTTTTTTTAAAGTATAGTGTGCTACACTATATTTCCTCTTAAATCTCACAATGCAGACTAAGGACCTGATTATAATCTTGGTTAATTGGATTCGTCACAAACGTGACAGCTATCCAGTCCGCCATATTACAAGCTCCATAGGATTTAATGCAATTGTACTTTGGCGGAGGGGATATCCGTCACATTTGTGACGGAGTAACGCTGCCTTCCAAGATTGCAATCAGACCATAAGTGTGGTGCAAACAATATTTCGAACTTCTGAAAGTGAGAAATATAGTTTAAGCCATGCTTAGTGTGCGTTCTTGGTTATAAGTGGAAATATAGTGTAGTACAGTGTTTTTTTCCCCATTTTTTTATTTGACATATTACATTTTTTTAGGTCTTACCTAAGCCAGCGCATGTGCTGCGCTGGCGAGACATTTAGTAACTGGCTTTTCAAGGTGCTAACCAAAAGCTTTTGCCGGCCTCCAGCGTGCGGTTATGCGCGCGTGGACGTGCACATCTGCCATCTGTCTTTCTGTAATGGCTCATTAAGCCTTACAGCCTTACAGAGCGTGAATCCCCTCCCCTACCCCCTCCCTTCTCCCACTCCCTCCTCGTCAGCTTCATCTTCATTTTCCACTAGCGTGCTTGTCGGCGCGCGCGCGCACCCCTGCTTTCACTTTTGCCTTCGCGCGCGTAAGTACCACTCGCGTCCTTTTTTTTTCTTCTTCTTCTCGCATCCTTGTTCCAGCTTGCTGCCTGCAGATAACATGGCTGCCGATGTCAGCCCTGTGCAGGCTCCGGCTCCCTCGGCACTCGGTACCGTAACCCAGCTCCTCTGTCTCTCTGAATCGCTCTACAGTCCGTAAGGGGCCGAGATAATTACCTTGGGTGCAGCAAGAGTAATTTGCTGATTCTCCCAGAGCCTTCTTGCTTTGACTGTTCATCTCCTTTCTTTCCATACGTGCGATCTACTCTCTGTTCTCAATGCGGTCTCGTGTGATGCCCTCTCGTCAGCGGCACTTGTGCAGCAGCTCATTGCTTTCTACCACCAGTGTCTGCTGGGAGATGTAGTTTCCTCCATGATCTCTTACCTATTTGACTTGTGTCGCTTCCTTTACAAAATGTTTTTTTTAGTCCAGAATCGTTTTACGCTTATGTTGATTATCTTTGTGGTATGTCTATGGACATTGCTTGCCAATTTTATATTCTTGTGGATTCATGTCCTTCCCCCAAATCAACGATCGGGGTAGATTTTACACAGTGAATTTACCGGCAAACAGAGGCTTTGTACCAGGAGATCCCTGCATCATGCTTTTCTCTCTCTCTCTCTCTCTCTCGCTCTCGCTCTCGCTCTCGCTCTCGCTCTCGCTCTCGCTCTCTCTCTCTCTCTCTCTCTCTCTCTCTCTCTCTCTCTCTCTCTCTCTCTCTTACATCTCTCTCAACTCTTTTACTCTCACTTTCATCTCTTTTACTCTCCCCCTCTCATCTTTTACTCTCTCTCTCATCCCTTTTACTCTCTCTCATCTCTTTTACTCTCTCTAATCTATCTTTCTTCCCCCACAACCCCCACCCGCCTCCCTCGCTCTCTGGGACAAAGAGACACTGAAACCTATTGTTTTCACATGTTGAAGCTGCAGTAATACGTGGTTACATGTTTCATTTACACGCCATCCCTTTATGTTTTTGCCATGGGTAGAACTCCCCAGCCCCTCTTCTTGACATGTCATCCCAGCCACACCCCCTCTCCTCACTCCCCACCAGGGCCTTGACATATCACTATTTGCTGAATCACTCGGATGCTGTAATGTTCTACAGCTCAATTCTGTTAGCGTTATCTTTCCTCCAGATGGCTTGACCGTTAACATCCCACACATATCCTGTCTGTAGCCAGCAGGTGTATTAAGAGGGCGTACTTAAATCCTCTCTGCACCTTCATTCAGTCCATCCTTGTGAACATGAAGCGAAAATTAGAACTCTTTGGAAACAAAATTAAGTGCCTCGAGTTCAGATCCGAGGCCACCAAAGTCATCTGCGGCGTACCACAAAAATCATCACTCAGCCCCACCCTCTTCAACATCTACATGAGCCCCCTCGCAGCCATCGCATGCCAACACAGCCTCAACATCATCTCCTACGCCGATGACACTCAGCTGATCCTCTCCCTCACCAACGACCCAGCCACCGCCAGAACCAACCTACACGAAGGGATGAAAGAAGTAGCCGAGTGGATGAAGAACAGCCGTTTGAAACTCAACTCAGACAAGACGGAAGTCCTCATCCTGGGACCATCTTCCTCCGCCTGGGACGACTCCTGGTGGCCCCCTGCCCTGGGCAGCGCACCCAAACCAACGGACCATGCACGCAACCTGGGCTTCATCCTGGACTCCTCCCTCTCGATGACCAGACAAGTCAACGCCGTCTCGTCCTCTTGCTTCAACATCCTACGCATGCTCCGGAAGATCTTCCGATGGATCCCCACCGAAACCAGGAAGACGGTCACACAAGCACTCGTCACCAGCCGACTAGACTACGGAAACACCCTCTACACCGGAACCACAGCCAAACTACAGAAGAGACTCCAACGCATCCAGAACGACTTCGCACGACTCATCCTGGACATCCCCCGTCACAGCCACATCTCCGGACACCTGAGAGACCTGCACTGGCTCCCCGTCAACAAGAGAATCATATTCCGACTGCTCACCTACGCACACAAGGCCCTCCACGACCTGGGCCCCAGGTACCTCAACAACCGCCTGACCTTCTACACTCCCACCCGCCAGCTTCGTTCAACCAACCACGCTCTCACCGCCGTCCCACGCATCCGAAGAGCCACCATGGGAGGAAGATCCTTCTTCTACCTGGCAGCCAAGACATGGAACTCCCTCCCCATCCACCTTCGTCAGACCCAAGACCACCTCTCCTTCAGGAAGCAACTCAAGACCTGGCTGTTCGAGCAGTAGCAGACCCCCCCCCCCCCCCCCCAAGCGCCTTGAGACCCTCCGGGTGAGTAGCGCGCTATATAAATTTCTTGATTGATTTATTGATTGATTGAGCATTGTTGCAGGAATATATTAGTGAGTAGCAGTAAACAAGGAGCTATACCTTATTTTTAGGTCTAGGCTATAGACGGCACACGCGGTGTCTCTAAAACACATTGATACCACACCACATACAACACCAATAGCCCTTGGATTGCCGAGTCCGATTGGCAGTGTTTGTTTTCTTTGCATTTTTTTTATCAGCACTGTTGCAGAGCTCTCTGATTTTTACTAAATTCTACTAAACTTTTCAACCTTGCTTTGCTAGGGCAGGTGATGACTGGATGAAAAATAATTGTTTTGTCTCAGTAGTTCACAGGCAGATTGTCCATCATCAAAGGCCCATACCTTCTGACCTAAAAGTCTTAACAGCCCATGTTGTCCAGATGGTACGAGCATCTTCATTGAAACTTAAATCAAGTGCTTTCCCTATAGCACATCCAGACTGGGAGCCCAATCATCTCAACTCCATAGGTATAATGTTTTTTTGCCTTGAAACAGTTTGCTCTTAAGCACTGTCAATGCTATCTTCTCAGACACAATTTAAATGCCCTGTAGAAAATAGTGAAGTTGGATAGAATTAATCTCTGAGATTACATGAAGACCAATTAATTGTCGGAGTTTGTTAAATACCGCTTTGACAATTCCATGCAAATTTGGAAATATACACTTCACTCAGCTGACACTAATGCGCACACTGGGGCTTCTGCGTTTACCTTGCACAGGCATGCCTGTTTGCACTCAATAAGATTTTTTGGAGTCCTTCAGTCTGCCCTAATATGACTGTCTACTTAGAGGAACATGTGTCTTTGATAATGCACCCTGGCAGTTCATGTTCCATCTTCAACAATTGAACGTTTCACCATCATCATGAAGCATGGATATGCCTTAAACCTCTCTGTAGTCCCTTCTTCATGTCGTCCTGAGATTTCAGATGTCATCTACAGAGCTAAATTCAAAGACCACTTCTTGGAGCAGTTAAGCCAATTATGGAAGAATGAAAATGCTTGAAAATTTGCTGCCAGTTTTTTCCACTAAAAAGAGTATGGCTGTTGTTAAGCCTTTAAGATCTCTAAAAATGTTTCATTGTGCAGACTTTCTACATGGTTATGCTTGGTCACGCCTTCGGAGAGATAAAGGTAGGGTCCTGGATGATATCTTTAGATTTCCAGAATGTGCACTTCAGTATTTCTATCAAAGAAGTGCATCATCTTCATTTGAAGGTTGCCATCAGAGGCCTAAATTAGCTGTACTGATGTATGATTTATTATTCTTTACATTTTCTTTGATGTTACTGGATGGATCTATGTTTGACAGTAATCCCGGTTGTGACCCTGTAACCTGGACAAGGGCCGTGAGCTGACCTCAGATATGACATCTGCATTTGGTGGACTATCATTGGACTAAGCATTGGAATTGCCAATAGGTCTTGCTTTTGGGACCTTATAAGTATTTAGTTATGCAGCACAATATCGTTGGTGCATGGCTAAACACTTATAAGGTACAAGGTTTAGCCATGCAACAGCTGATGTTGTTGCACCAAGGATATTGTGCTGCAAAACTAAATACTTATAAGGTCCCAAAAGCGAGACCTATTGGTTATGCCAATGCTTGTTTAAACATGTTTTAGGTAGACTATGCTACACTATATTTTGCCTTATATCCCAGAACGCAGACTCAGGGCCTGATTATGACATCGTCGATCTATCCACTGGACAGCCGATGCCACAGTCAGGAGAACACCACAAAGCCTGCAGTGTTTATGGGTGGACCGCCAGGCTGGCGGTCTGAAGTCGGCAGTCCCATGGCAGTGGATTGGCTCTGCCATTGAAAAGGGAAGCGCCTTTTGCACGTCCATGCACTGTGTACCATGCACTATGTTGTGCATGGCACATAGCGCACGCATGACAGTGCATGGAGAGGTGGCACAACATATTCCCCCTAGCACTACCCTCCTGGGCAAAATCACTGAGGGCCCTGTTTGGTGTCCTTTCCTTCTCTTTCCACCATCCTTTTCATTGCTGGGTTCCCACCATTAAAAGGCTGTGGAAAAGGGAAGTCATAATCCCAGTGGCGGTGCCTGCCACGGTACCCCCACCATTCACAGCCACCTTCGCCTCTGCAGCACCTCTGAGATCCAACAGCGGTGTTGTTGCGGGCTGGTAACGGACTGACTACCAAACTTGTAATCGGGCAGTCGGACTGCCAAGATTGCGACAGTTTGACTGCCACCATGGATACGGCAGTCCTGGGACCGCCGTACCCGTAAGAAGGCCCTAAGTGTGAAAGAAAAGTAAAATTAAATATGCAAAAAAATTAAAAACACTGTTCGGACAGCCAACATGGCGGCCGCTGCCTAACGCAACTCCGACCTCCCAAGCTGGCAATCCGCCCTAATCCTGCAATATCCTCTCCCCAGCGGTCCACTCCCAACGCACTACAATCTGGAGCGTAGCGGTATTCCTGATTGGGGTGAGACATCGGACTGAGGAATGAGAGCGGCCATTGCTGACGAAGAGAGGATTGCGGCCTGGCCGGGACCGGCACCGGAGGAGGTCTCTCCCTGCCATGGATGCCCAGCATGGGGCGCGGCCCCGAGGAGAATAGCAGGCCCCCGTGGGTCCAGCTACAGAGGTGAGGTGGGCGCCGAGGGTGGCCTGGGCCGTAGCGGCTGAGATCCATGCCGGGCCAGTTGGCAGGCACCTCGGCCTGGCAAATCTCGCAGAGGACGCCGGGTGCTTTGTGCAGCTCAGCCCGAGCATCCTGGGTTGGGCTGCCGCACCCCATGAGACCTCCCACCCGCCTTGGAGGGACTACATAGTTGCATTTGGTGCGCCTAGGGCGGCCCGGGTTGCCAGCTCCATGGCCGTCTACAATGAGGCGCCCAAGAGGAAGGCACAGGCCGCAACGAGAATTGGAAGCCGTGGCGCGGGGCTTGGTGACCGCGCTGCCTGGCAATGCTGCTGTGGGGTAAGGTGCCTGTGCCCAGCCACTGAGTACTGGATGGAGGCCCAGTCAGGGGGGCCGGTCCTGAATATCCAGACCACTGTGGCTGGTGTCGTCCCCTTCAGCAGAGTTGGGCCTCAGTGATCATTCACCTTCAGGAAACTGGCTCAGGGGTGACACAGAAGACGACTGGTTGGGGCGAGTAGTATTGTATGCACATACTTGGAGGCGGTAGCCTCGCCCTGACCAGACTGTTGCAACCTAAGAAGCGGTCGCCCTGAGGCTAACAAGTCTGGACCCGCTCAAGAAAACCTGCAGGCCGTTAGGGGGTCTACTTGACCAGCCACCTTTGGTCGCGGAAACGGGCAAGCTAGGCTTGGTGCGGCTCATGGCCAGAGGAGGCTGGATTCCGTGAGTCTGGCCTACAGTGCTATAACCAGGTGCGCCTGTCGGAGGGCTTGGGAGGAGCTTTCCGGGCAGTGACACCATCCATAATCATCAAATACGGAATACATACAGACACAAGGCTGATGCCACCTGAGGGGGGGGGGGCTCGGTGTATGGCCCCCACTTCCCCTCCCTCTCCTATTCAACATGGCCATGTATAAACCGGCGGGCTTCGGCCCCAAGCAAAGCACCCTAGACGAGTTCACTACAGCCCCAGGCGGCACGCAGCTCTACTGGCCACCATCACCCAAGTCCATGATACCCTCGACACAAAGATTGGCGCGGTAGGATCAGAAATCTCATTTCTGCATCAAGACCGCCGCAAGGCTGTGGATCGCATCATGGAGGCAGAGACACATGTCTTGACTGTGGAGGACACGGTGGTCTCCCTGCAAAAGAAGGTAAATAAGCTCACAGTCGTTGTGTAGGAACTGGCGTCCCACGTTGAAGATGCTGACGGCCGCTCTTTACGCAATAACCTGCGCTTCATCAGCTTCCTGGAAGGGTGCGAGGTCTCCTCCATGGATCGGTTCTTCACACAGTGGCTGAGAGCCCTCCTGCCGGAGGACTCCCTTTCCTCTTGTTTCATAATTGAGAGAGCACATCGGGCATTGACCAAGAAGGTCCTCCTCCCCAGGAAATGCCCGAGTCTGGTGATCGCCAAGCTGTTGAACTATGCAGACCAGGATAACATCCTCCAGTATGGAAGAAACCACAGGGATCAATTGTGTTTTGAGTCATAGTCCATTATGATCTTCCCGGATTACACTCGACTGGTACAGCAGAAGCTTCAATCATTCACGCCAGCTAAACGCAAACTCAGAGAACTTAATGTACAGTACATGTTGTTATATCCTGCCCGAATGAGAGTCAGATATAATTCTAAATAAAAAAAATTCGACACGCCGGAAGCTGTCTTCACCTGGCTGACAAGTCAGACCATTTAAAACCACATACTCCGCCACAAGGATCGCACAGAAATTGTCAGAAGAGGGGCCATTCCAAGAGGAGGCACCGGTCCAGGTCCAAATTGTGCTCCCAGACTCAGGGTGATGAGTCATACCCACATATTGACTGCTCCTTCCTCCACGACCCTTGGCCTCAGCCGGGGTGTGATATTTCCTCAAAAGACGCAGGACCGCTTGGAGAACTAACAAGGCTTTGGGGCCAATTTTGAGGATGGCAACGCCCCTGAACACTTATGTTTAAGTTTGGTGGGAAGTTTGGGTAGAATTGGCAGAGGCCGTCCAGGACCCCATATTGGTGACCCGGGCTCCCTCCTCCGTGACAGATACTCCTTGTTTGGTGGATGTGTTGGGGTGGTGGGAGGTGGGAGAATGCTCTGACCTACCAGGTCAAAATGTTTGCAGATCCTTTACTGGCACAGGGACTTAATCGCAGCTTTGCGAATACACCAAAGGTGGCAACCCCCTTAGACGACAGATGACCACATATGCATATATTCCCCAGCTTGGGGATTTCAACATTGTATCCTGGAACATTAGAGGGCGCTAAACAAAATCAAGAGGGGAGCGTCCTTCGGCAAGCCAAGTGTTGTGAAGCTGACATCCTTCTCCTACAGGAGACCCATCTGCTGGGCAATAAAACTCCATGACTTAATTCGGATACAACACAGTATACCATTCAGGGTTCGCACGAGGCTCCCATGGCACGGCTATCCTAGTACACCGCCAGGTTCCTTTCACTATGTCCAAACTTTGGTCAGATCGGGAGGTAGATACACTATTGTGTCAGATACACTACACGGCAAATGCGTAACCATAGGAAGCATCTATGCCCCCCCCCTCCTTTGCGGCACACATTCAATAATAGAATCACATGACTGTGGGGGAGTTCTAAGACGGACCGACACTACTGGACTGGGACTGGAATGACGTCATATCACCCTTGGATCATCGGTGGGAGACGGGGTGGGGGCCCCAGACGGGGAATCCAAGCTTTATCTTCTGGCCATCACACTGCGGTGGTCTGATGTGTGGCAGGCTTATCACCCCTCTGAGATGGGCTTTACGTTCTTATCAGCCGTACATGGCTCTTTAGCCAGATTAGACTATTTTTTTCTTACCACTTAGCTACATTCATAGGGTCTCCCATATCTCTATCCAGCCAAGGAGACTGTCGGACCACTCCCCGATCTCGTTTAAGTTGCACATAGGACCAGAGGCCTTGCTTCAGGTGGCGTATGTTGCCATGGTACCTCTGCGACTCTTATTACCAAGACCATATTTGGTAGGCAATCTCCGATTACCTTTCATCCAATGTTGCCTTGGCCCCATCGGGCGTCATCCTTTGGGAAGCTCTCAAACCCACGATCTGCGGTGTTGATAAAAGCTATTGCACTGGTAAAAAGAGCAAACTCCCCGTCCAGATGGTGAAATTAGAAAACCGTCAGAGGTCCCTTGAAGCAGATACAGCTCTGTCCGACGGTCTAATACTGCAACGTAATCTCCTTCAAGTACAACAAGAAATACACCAACACCTTCTCAATGAGGCGCGTGAGATCTGGCTAGTGTCACAACACTGGATCTACCAGTGGGGTGACAAGTCCAGCAAAATGTGTCATCAGCTGTGTCCATCCGCAATGTCCCCCACACCTCTTTTGACACTCTGCAATGCTGACGGATTCCTCTGCACATCCTCCAATGCTGTAACTCAAGTGTTTGCGGACTATTATGCCTCCTTATATAAGCCAAAGAACACATATCGAGTGCGCTGAAGAGGAATTTCTGACAGACATACCTTGCCAAAAGCTCTTTCACCACGCATGCGACCAACTAGATGCTCCGATAACCATAAAAGAACTCAGTGCCACGTTAGCTAATATTAACCCCGGCTGGGTGCCCGGCCCCAACGGCTTACCCAGTGACTTCCTACATTCACATATGGCACTGCTTGGCCCATACCTGTTGGAAGCACTCCACGAAGCTCTCGAGCAGCACATCCTATCCTCTGATTGGCGCCATGCAGAAATCATGGTGTTCCTCAAGCACGGCCACCCACCAGAAGACCACTCCTCCTACTGCCCTATTTCCCTTCTCAATTTCGAACCCAAACTCCCAGGTAAAGGCCTTGCAGATCGCCTCCGCACATGTATCCTGGACTTAATACACCCTGACCAGTCTGGCTTTATGCTGCATCGTTCTACCAGGCACAACATCCGGTAAGTCCACAACGCCATTGCCAAGGCCCCAGAACTGGGTCGTCCCGTGGCTATCCTCTATGATGTTTAGTTCTTTATGACAGATCCATGGCTTTCTGGGCCCGAGTACTCCAGATACTCCAAGTGTTCGGGGAAACTTCAGGCCTCGGAGCTAACCTTTCAAAATCTGTGTTATTTCCTGTGTGCGGGGCTCAGGGGTGGAGTACTTAGGCTGAACAAATATTTCACGCGGCTTCAAATATGTGGGTGTCTTTATCTCGCCGTGCCCCACGACATCATATTAATTCGCTGCCTTCATGTATACAGAAGGAGACCATGATATGGTCCCATATACCACTGTCCCTGTATGGACGGTCGGCAATTTTTAAGATGGTTTCCCTGCTTCGGCTGCTCTATCAGTTGCAAAACTTCCCATACAATATTCCACGCACATGGTTCGCCCAAGTAAAAGCAATCCTGAACAAGTTCATGTGGGGTGGAGGGGCCATTTGAGCAGCATTGCGAACCTTCACGCAGTCAACGCATTGTGGTGGGATTGCAGCGGCTGATGTATATGCTTATTATGCAGCATCACATCTGCTGACCATTAATGAGTGGTGGTACAGCCCACACACAGAACCAGCATATGCAGTTGGGTGTTTGGCGGTGGAAGGCATACCCCTCTTGAAGCTTCTTTATAGCCGCATGAACCTTGACTTCTTGCATCCCGCCAGCTGAACGGTCGTTCATCTCTGGCGATACATTGTGAAGAAAATGGGCTGGGAGGGGCGCCTGACACAAACGACCCCGCTGTGTCAGGGTACCTACGTGTGCCCCGTTGCCGAACTTTCAAGCTTTCATACCTGGGACTGCCTCAGAATTTCTACCTTAGGGGACATCATGCAGGGTTCTACTCTCAAATCGTCTCAGCAACTACAAAATGAATTTCAATTACACCGATCACAGTTTTAAAAAAAATATTTGCAGTTGAGACATTCTCTGACTCTCTTGATCCGCTCGATGAGTGACTTGCCCGAATTTCACCCCATTGAAGGTCGCTTACAAACAAACTCATACCTCACTACACAAAACCCGAGAGGCATGGAAAGTGGATATGCCTGACATGACGGATGATGACTGGACGGAGGCCCTCGCTAGTCCTCTTGGAGCTGCTATATCCACACGATATTGCTTCAGTTTAAGTATTTCCACCATGCAGACTACACCCGCTCGCGTCTTTGAAAGATGGGTGTTATCCAGTCCACACGTGTCTTAGATGTGGGGAAGTGGAGGGAGCCTTTTTCTACAGTGTTTGGAGATGTGGTGCAGTGTAGCCGTTTTGGGGTAAAATTTTGTCATGTCTGGGTGGGGTCCTGTCCTGGAGCCTCACACTTGACCCCAAGCTGTTCCTGCTCCACAGCACGGAGGGGATAGGCGGGAATTGCTACAAACAGTACCTCTTGTGCTTGGGCCTCACGCTTGCCATGCGGGACATCGCCCAATGGTGGAAAGTAATATTCCCGCCAACTATGGGTGGGTGGAAGACAGCCATGAACAGATGCATGGGGGCAGAAGTCGCGGTCTATCAGGCACGTGGCTGCCCACAAAAACATAGGAAAATATGGTCCAGTTGGGCAACATACCGGGGCATAGACTCACTCCCCCTGCCACCATTAGACTCCCTCGAAACCCTGTCCTTAAATCTCCCCGACCCTTAGATACCCTAGATGAGCAGCTCTGGCATCACTATATGCACACTTAGACATACTTCGGTCAGCGAATTCTGGGGTAACCTGTGCCAAGTTACAGTTTTAGTTTCAGTTTTCATTTTTGGGCCTGCAGGTTCGCAGGTTAGCATGTTGTGGAAAAGTAATTGGTACTATCTCATTTGAAATGTATCCATAATGTATAATTTGGGCTTTGCCCGCTATGTACCACTAAACTCATTAAAATGTGTCATTAAAAAACACCTGTGCAGTGTCATTGGTGTTTGGTGATAATGACTGCAACATCAGCATCTGCTCCAGGAGAAGATCATGTTCCTCTAGAAGAAGAGGAGGAAGAACAAGATGCAGCATCACGGAAGAAGCAGAGTAAAGTTTGGCATGTTTTCACCATACCATCTGGAGAAAAAAAAGGCACAGCCAAAATTGTTAAGTGCAACATCTGCCGTAAGGAACGTTCGAGAGGAACCAGCAAAAAGTACAGCCACGGGACATCCTGAATGTGGAAGCATCTTAAGACCATACACAAGAGAGCCTGTCAGAGGATGGTCAGTGAGAAGGAAGCTGGTGCCTGTCCCTCTGCTTCTTCAGTGACTAAGTATCAGACCACAGGAGGTAGCCCATAAACCACAGTGAGACTGGGGCAGTACATGATATCAGACAACAATGTCTCAACGTGGAATTCAATGGAAGGACAAGTTATTCAAAGGTGAGCTGTATATTACAGTATCAGAGGAGTGAATCCATACAGAGAGGACAACAGGAGACCAAGTTTGTAGGAAAGAGTTGTATTTTCAACACATGATGAACATATTGCATCATATGTACATATCATATAGGTTTAAAAAGCACTGCGTGACACTTAGTGAAAGTGTAACCGAAAGAATACTGTGCACAAGTGCTCGTGGAGTTTGTGACGGCGCAAGTGACACATAAAGTGGTATATACAGCGGTGAAACGGCGCAACAGGGAGAACAATGGTACTTTGAATATGCCAAAGTTAGGGCATTTACACAATAAATGTATGAGATTTCAAAGGACAGTAAAGCAAATGCCCATGTTTGTAAATGCGCCAACAGTAACGCTGTTGAAGTCGACGGCGTTTCGGCCCGTAACACTCAAGGCCATCATCAGGACTGGTTACACATATTTTGAACAGTGCTAGGGTAAAGGAAAACAATTCTCAAAAGCTGGACCAAAGAGGGAGAAAAGGGGACAGTCGTACAAATGGTGGTGAGCACGGCGACGTATAGTGGTCGTAGGTACGGGTCTTGTGTATGGCCATAGGTGCCGGTGTTCAGAAAGGCCAAGGAACAGTGATCGGTCGAGTGGTGAAGGCGAGAGCGGGTATCACAACGGCACAAGAGTAAGGTGGGGCGTGCCCAAGTAGGCAGAAGGGTCCAGGCATAGAGTAACTAGAGACCGGGGCCAAGGAATGGTGAGCAGTGTGGTGGATTTTTGAAAGTGCCCGATAACGGAGTGAAAAGAATTTGAGATCGCGCGAGGTGATGGTAGAAGGGGTGGGAAGGAGTGCCACGGTGGGGGAAGTGGGAAGGCCGGGAGAGAACGGGAAGTGACAGTGGGCAAAACACTAGGAAAGGGACAGAAAACTTACTCGCACGGAAAGGGCGAGCCGAGTGAATCGGCAAAGCTGGACCCCGTGTGGAGTCAGATGGGTCCGGGGAAGTCCAAACTAGATGGGGGAAGAAAGCTGGTGGTGAGGAAAAGGCCAGGTAGAACGCGGGGAGGGAGACAACAGGAAAGGAGGAGGGACAAAAAACTTACTCGTTCGGAAAGGGCGAGCCGAACAAAACGGCAACGCTGGACCACGTGAGGTTAGAAGTGGTTCACGCTAGATGGGGACAAAGGACAAGGAGTGAGGAAAGGGCAGGGGGGAACAGTGGGAAAGAGAGGGAGTAAGGGAGACACTTACTTCGGGAGGGAGGCGGAGAGCAATCAATGAGGAAGCTGAAAAGGAAAGGGGAGGTTAGAAACGGGCCAGGTTCCGGGGAGAAAAAAGGGGGGGGGGGGGAAAAAGGGAGTCGCGAGGAGAACTTACTCACATTTAGGCGAGGCGAGTAAATCACCGAGAGGGGGTCCGTGAAGAGGGGCGTGCCGGTGTGAATCAGGCAGAGAGTGAAGTCGGAAGAACACAGTGAAGCCGAGTTCACCTGGCTGGTAATTGACAAACCGTCCATCCCACTAAGAGGCGGTGATACCCAAAGACTCCTAAATAGGTGCGAATGCCGTTGGATCTCCCGCTTTAACTCCATTGAGCAGGGCCTGAACTCCCTTGATGAATGGAACTCTACCCTTGCATGATTGTGATCCTTTGCATGATTGTGATCTACTGGTCTGCCTTCTTTACAGCTGATACGTTCTCTACCCTTGCTTATTTAATTTGTACTTTGTACGTATTAATTTTTCCCTCCCCCATACCCAAAACCCCCCCCCTCCACCTCGTCCCTCCCCCCAACCCCCCCCCCCTGGTTCACCCCAAAGTATACGTATAGTATTTAATTTGTTGAATTTTCTTTCTGTCTTCGCTTTTTACCCTAAAATATACTGGTCACATTCAATTATAAATTTGCTGATTGTTCTTTTTGTTATTTATACATTATCATCCCATTCCCTTCCCCTTCCCTCCCCTCCCCTCCCCGCCCCCCCCTTCCCCCCCTTAAATATGTCTACCCATGGTGTATTATCAGGAATACTGCCTTTCATTTGCCCATTGCTCTATTGAAACGATTGTATTGTAATTATTGTGATTTTTGCATAAGCTGTTATCCGTCCTAAATTGGCTCTCCTTGGGTCTATGGATATGACCATATTGTTTCCATTGTTTTCCCTTCAATTGTCATCTTTTTACTCCTCCTCTTTCCACTCGAGCGATACACGCGCTACTTGCGGGCTATTTCACCATCGGTTGCCATGACTCCTTCTCCGTTCTATTGGTGACCTTTCCGCTTCACTCCCCTTTCAGCACCCCCCAGCCTATCATCCCCCAGCACCCATCCGCGCGCGTCCTGCCGTCTGCTCCTTCCCGTGGATTGGTTGACGCTCCTCGTGACCCGGAAGCACTGACCACATAAACTCTCGCCAGTGTTCTTCCGTCTTCACTCTCTGCCTGATTCACACCGGCACGCCCCTCTTCACGGACCCTCTCTCGGTGATTTACTCGCCTCGCCTAAATGTGAGTAAGTTCTCCTCGCGACTCCCTTTTTTCCCCCCCCTTTTTTCTCCCCGGAACCTGGCCCATTTCTAACCTCCCCTTTCCTTTTCAGCTTCCTCATTGATTGCTCTCCGCCTCCCTCCCGAAGTAAGTGTCTCCCTTACTCCCTCTCTTTCCCACTGTTCCCCCCTGCCCTTTCCTCACTCCTTGTCCTTTGTCCCCATCTAGCGTGAACCACCACGGACCCTTCTAACCTCACGTGGTCCAGCGTTGCCGTTTTGTTCGGCTCGCCCTTTCCGAACGAGTACGTTTTTTGTCCCTCCTCCTTTCCTGTTGTCTCCCTCCTCGCGTTCTACCTGGCCTTTTCCTCACCACCAGCTTTCTTCCCCCGTCTAGTTTGGACTTCCCCGGACCCGTCTGACTCCACACGGGGTCCAGCTTTGCCGATTCACTCGGCTCGCCCTTTCCGTGCGAGTAAGTTTTCTGTCCCTTTCCTAGTGTTTTGCCCACTGTCACTTCCCGTTCTCTCCCGGCCTTCCCACTTCCCCCACCGTGGCACTCCTTCCCACCCCTTCTACCATCACCTCGCGCGATCTCAAATTCTTTTCACTCCGTTATCGGGCACTTGCAAAAATCCACCACACTGCTCACCATTCCTTGGCCCCGGTCTCTAGTTACTCTATGCCTGGACCCTTCTGCCTACTTGGGCACGCCCCACCTTACTCTTGTGCCATTGTGATACCCGCTCTCGCCTTCACCACTCGACCAATCACTGTTCCTTGGCCTTTCTGAACACCGGCACCTATGGCCATACACAAGACCCGTACCTACGACCACTATACGTCGCCGTGCTCACCACCATTTGTACGACTGTCCCCTTTTCTCCCTCTTTGGTCCAGCTTTTGAGAATTGTTTTCCTTTACCCTAGCACTGTTCAAAATATGTGTAACCAGTCCTGATGATGGCCTTGAGTGTTACGGGCCGAAACGCCGTCGACTTCAACAGCGTTACTGTTGGCGCATTTACAAACATGGGCATTTGCTTTACTGTCCTTTGAAATCTCATACATTTATTGTGTAAATGCCCTAACTTTGGCATATTCAAAGTACCATTGTTCTCCCTGTTGCGCCGTTTCACCGCTGTATATACCACTTTATGTGTCACTTGCGCCGTCACAAACTCCACGAGCACTTGTGCACAGTATTCTTTCGGTTACACTTTCACTAAGTGTCACGCAGTGCTTTTTAAACCTATATGATATGTACATATGACGCAATATGTTCATCATGTGTTGAAAATACAACTCTTTCCTACAAACTTGGTCTCCTGTTGTCCTCTCTGTATGGATTCACTTCTCTGATACTGTAATATACAGCTCACCTTTGAATAACTTGTCCTTCCATTGAATTCCACGTTGAGACATTGTTGTCTGATATCTTCAGTGACTAAGTCAGCACCTTCCACCTCAGCGAAAATAATGGTGGCAGCCGTTTGTCCAAATATGAGGCACATGACGACTCATTGTTTACACTGCCTTATGCCAGTTGGATTGAATACGACATCTGTCGCTGAGTATTTGGATACAGTTAAAAGTCATCCCTTTTAATTTTATTGGGGGGGATTTTAACATAAAAATTTGTTTGCACTATTTTGGCACTTGATAACATGTTCCTTTACATGCAACTAGTTCTGAAACAGTTCTCTATCATACTTTTTGGGTACATTAATAATCATAAGAAAATAAGAAAAACATAGTTTAAAAAAAGGTTCTTTTAAGACCCTCATCAAGTAATCAAACAAGAGCTGTGTTTCTCCTTTTATTTCTTTATTGTGAATATGAGTATAAGTGTCTGTGTGGGTGTGTCAATATTCGTATAAGTGTGTTTCTGAGTGTATCAAGGTATGTGTGTATCCCTCCATGTATCACTATGTGAACAAGTGTGTGCCTGGGTGTGTTAGTGTATGCATAAATCTGATCTTGGGTGTGTTAGTGTATGTAAAAGTGTCTTCCAGGATCTGCTACAGTATGCATTTGCGTGTACCTGAGTGTGTCACTGCATTTATGAGTGTGTCACTTGGTGTCTGAGTGTATGTATGAGTGAGTGTCTGAGTGAGTCAGTGAATGTATCAGTGTGAGCATGGGTGTGTCAGTGTACGTATCAGTGTGTCACAGGCTGTCTGAGTGTATGCATGAGTGAGTGCGTGAGTGTGTCAGTGAATGTATCAGTGTGTGTTTGGGTGTGTTAGTGTATGTTAGAGTTTCTCTGTGCCTGTCTGAATGTATCTATCAGTGAGTGTCTGAGTATGTCAGTGAATGTATTAGATTGTGCATGGGTATGTCAGTATATGAATGAGTGAGTCTTGGGGTGGCTGAGTCTATGTATGAGTGAGTGTCTGAGTGAGTCAGTGAATGCATCAGTCTGTGCATAGGTGCGTTAGTGTATGTATCAGTGGGTCACATGCTGTCTGAGTGTGTCTATGAGTAAGTGTTTAAGTATGTCAGTGAATGTATCAGTGTGTGTTTGGGTGTGTTAGTGTATGTAAGAGTGTCTGTCAGGGTGTCTGAGTGTATGTATTAGTAAGTGTCTGAGTACACCAGTGAATCCACAGACCACGGCGGTGACCATTTCGTGGAGAGATAGAGACCCACGGTTTTGGACCCCTAGAAATTTCCCACTGAGTTTATCCCACACCCACGATAGGACTTATCTAAACCCTTTTGGAGTCTGCAACCCTGAGACGGTGTTTGGATACCTATTGGGCCGTTTTCATTTTGCTGTCATGCAAGTGCAGTTTTTCCATTTCTTCCACCTGAGGTCTTTTGCATCTACAGCTTGGTAGACGCAGTTGCGCAGCCACGCCTTTATATGGTATTTTTCCCATAAAGAGCCGATGTCCAGACACCTCCATGGATGTATAGTCTCCTTTCTGTTGCCCCATACTGCTATCCTTGAAACACCCTGAGGAAGGTGTGACCATTTCCGCTGGTCTTTCACCGAAACGCGCGACAGCGCAATTCAATGAACAAGACTCAATGACAAACATGTTTCAAATAAATATATAAAAGCCCAAAAGAAAGAATCACAGTAGCCTTTAACATTAACATATTGATGTACAGGAACTATTGTGGGTAAAGACTATGCTGTCATTCTGTGTATATATGGTATTCTATTAGTATTCCTGACTTGGTTAGTTGGTCTTTTATGTCCTGTCTTGTTCACATGGTTGATTATGAGTGTGAATGTAAGAGCTCGGTTTGAATGAATGTATGGCGTCGTGCGGCAGATTACTTGCAATAACAATGAAGTATGTTTTTGACTCATAGGGGCACTTGTCACTTTCTTCCATGTATGAATTTTATTGATTGTTCATGTCCATTAATGTACATAGAAATGTGCATATATTTTTTGTATGACAAATATGTAAAATAAATTGATCATATATGTTTTGATATTATGAGATTATAGCCGACATCTTATTATTATTAACCCGTTGAGTGCTCATGACGAGCTGAGCTTGTCATAACGGCTGCGGCCCGCCCACGCGCAATTAATTCCCCGCCTGTGCGTCATGTGAGTCATGACGAGCTGTGCTCGTCACGAGAACAGCGGCACCGCAGCCCACCCCCCCCCCCCGCACCGCAGGGGAATTACCCCTGAAGAGAAGGGGTTAAGGTATACATCCTTAATGGGTGATGAGATACATATCCCTCAGGCAGTTGGATTAGCTTTTCTGATTATGTAGTATCTCAGTAAATATATCAGTGTGTGCATGGGTGTGTCAGCATAAATATGAGCGTGTCTGATTGTGTCTGAGTGTATGTATGAGTGAGTGTATGAGTGTGTCACTGAATGTATCAGAGTATTTGCTTAGCTGTGCCAGTATACATATGAGTGTATCCTGGGCTGTCTGAGTGTATGTATCAGTAAGTATGTGTGTGTGTGTGTGTGTGTGTGCGTGTGTGTTTGTGTGTGTTTGTGTGTGTGTGTGTCTGTCAGTGAATGCTAATGCACTCTGATGTGTACGCTTGGGTGTGTTAGTGTATATATAAATGAGTCCCTAGGTATCTGAGTGCATTTATGACTAAGGGCCTGATTACGACTTTGGTGGTGTGGCAGCGGACCGCCACAACAGTGCCCCGTGGGGGGTGCTAGAGAGCCCAGCCACAAGATAGCCGCCACTCTGTAAGGCAGAGGTCTTCAAACTTTTGGATGCCGAGACCCCCCTGTCAACATTTTGAGGTGTAAGGACCCCGTCCTGACAAAAATGTCTAAACCTGTTGACTAAATTGCGTGGGATGAAAATGTAAATGAGGTTATGTGATGCCGCGTATTTTGGGATAGCATTGCTTCATTATTTTGATATTTGTTACACACAGTAACGCTGAGGAAAGATTTCACCCAATCAGTACCCATTTATAACCAAAATACAGCAATTATCATCAGAAAGATTTCAAGTCAACCTTTGTGAAGGGCCTTCCACTCTGCAGCAATACGTACTGCCACATTAGAAGCTCACCTGGCCCTGACCGGAAGAAGCAGGGGTCCCTTAAAACCCTGGCGGTTTTGTGTAGAGTTAAGCCATTTACCCATGCAGCTTTCCTCTCACCCCCTCCCTTCCATCCCTCTCTCCTCTCCTAACCCCGGATCCCTCTCTCACTTTGCAGGTCATTTTCTTTCACCCCTTTTTACAACTTCTGAACTCTCCCCATTCAACCTCTCACTTCACCTTTAATCACCTCTTGCCATTCTGTCCTTTCACTGCCCTCATCTCTAACAGTCTCTCACATTTATCTCATGGCCTCTCTGGCCCTGTCACCTCCCGTGCCCCTCAGCACTTCTCATTCACCTCGTCTCTTCATTCAAATTTTTGTCTATTTGTATCTTACACCTCTCCAGTCCCCCCATTCCTCTTTCACATCTCCCCTTTGTTCTAACAGAAGCCCTCACCTTTGGATCACACTCACTTCTTGCGTGTCCACACTTCTCTTCGGCAATTCACATTTCTCCTCATCCCTGACCTCTTCAATCAAATTCTCTCACTCCCTTGCTGTCCTCTCTCATTTTGGGTGCGGATGCAAGTTCAGAATGGGATGAATGAATGTATGATTACTGATGGGCTTGTTTGAGTGAGTTGCATATTGAGTAGTGAGGGGGACAGGTGAGTGAAGGATGAGTAGTGTACTCGTGTGACTGCAGGTTGAGGTATAGTGTGAGTAGGACAAGTGCATTTTGAGTGCAGAGTGATCACTGTGAGTGCAAGGTGAGCGGGTGAATGGTGCAAGTGCATGGTGATCAGTGTGAGTGCATTGTGATCACTGTGAGTGCAAGGTGAGCGTGACAATAAAGGGCGAGAATGAGGAATGAGTTGTCTGAATGCAGGGTACATTCCCAGACCCATGAAGTAACTCAGCATGTTATTGACGGGGGCGTAGACTTTAAGATCTAAGTTAAACAACTGCGGCATTAATCGGGGATCGAGGGTGAAGGAAATAAATAATGTGCTGATCCTGCAACAAACTTCCAGTCCTATGGTTAGGGTTACCAGCAGATTTTTTTGATGGCCTAGTCGGTACAAAAAAAAGCAGTCACCTAAAGCGGTATTTTCAGCGCTTATCTGTGCATACTTCCCAGGGCCGGCTTTAGTGCTGGTGGTGCCCTGTGCGACAATGTTTGTTGGTGCCCCCCCAATGACCACCCCCACCACGGATTCTCTCACTAGCACCCTTTAACAGTGACCAAGTCTGCATAACCCCACACTCTCAGATGCATTGAATTAGTTATATAGTGCCACTCATACCAGTGTAGGGTGTCCGAGCACTTTGCATCACACACACATTACACAGAGACAATCAATCATAAGTGTGTAAATCAGCGTATAGGAAATGTTACATAAGCCAAAGGACTAAAAGTATAGGAGTCACATGTCATCCATACTGGTAGGCAGTATAGTTCAAGAGTGCTTGGTGTGGAGAAGCACAAACTCAGAGTCGAAAAAGAAACAGCATAGTTGGGAGTTTCCTTTAATAATAAGAATTGATTTCTAGCCAAATTAACCCTTTTTGCAACATTAATCAATGGTCTAATAATGTATTCTTTGTAGTGTGCATGCTGTTCTAGGATGAAAGTTAATAGCTCACTATTCTATATTAGGATTTTAAGTTATAAATTGCAAGTAACAAAAGGATGTCTCTTTTGAAAGCAGTAACCTGCTGATCTCTTCACATCATACCCACTCTGTAATCTACTTGGTACATGTTCTTTGCAGCAGGCATATTAACCCTCTGCACTAACTTCACCTAAGTCAAAACCTCAACTATACAAAATTCTGATCTCTCTCCAGGAAGATAATTAATCACACAAGTTATCTTGACATTTATGTGAGGTGCCGGGAAAGAAACGCTGCAGCAGGTGCTTCAAAAGCACAATAAACTTTCATACACAGCGCCCCCAGGAAGCCAACTTTGTATTCCTTTCCATGAAATGCATTCTCACACTATGGCAGTGAATGTAAAATCCAAATGTAAGGAATAGGCATAGTGGGGACCCAGGGGGTACTGGAACCAGCAAAAAAACCTAAGCCTCTGTAACCAGTTTACAAAGGCATGTTAAAATGCAAATGGTCTTTAAAGACCTGTGAAAAAACACGGTGCCGAAGATAGGAATCCAGACACTGCCCAGCTGAGCCCCCAGCAGCTCAAGTTTCACTGCAGCAGCCCGGGCTGAGACACAGCGAAGTGTGGGGGGGGGGGGGGGGGGGGCTGAAGCCCTTGGGCCTGGGCAGAAGTGTGACTGGGAAGGCGCGACCCCCTTTGCATCACTCCACGGCCCCCCTGGGGGTCGCGCCCCACAGTTTGAAGACCCCTGCTGTAAGGCTCGGTGGGCTGGAACGAAAATCCGACTGTTATTTGTCCATACAGTCAGCATTGGTGACCACCGACTGACGGAGAGGACCCATTAAAGCTGGCGCATAGAGGAAGCCCCCTGGGAAGAGGTAGTGATGGAAGAACTAGCAAAGCTGACTGCGGCTGACACTGTGGACTACAGCCCTGAACCGAGCAGCGCACATTGCACAGAGATGAGAGGCCGTGCAGGCGAGAGGAGAGCACCGGTGGTGGGTACCATGGAGCCCTGTGTGAAGAAGGGCCCCCGTCATGGCTACTGCCCATGGTGGCACTGTAGGAGGCTGACATCCTTGCTGGAATGGATTGCGGACCAGAGGGGACCCGGTGGCTGGGGATGTCTATTCGGCTGCTTAGATAGCGTGAAGCCAGGAGACTGCTGGAGAGACGGAAGAGGTCCCGCCCAGGCCTGATGCAGGAGTGGAGCCCGGACTTGGCTGGGTCCACGCTGGGTACAGCAGAAGGCCCCTGCTGCACACATGGCGATCTAGGCCATTTTCTGCTGACTGGAAGGCGCGTGGAGTGAGAGGCATCAGGTGAGCCGGCCGCTGGCCGGAGTGGCGTGTGCGGTGCTGCATGACCTGAGACAGTTGTAATTGGTCCCTGAATAGACATTTGCTCTGCATAGTGTGTGGTCCCAGGGATCTACCACAAGACAAGACAAAGCAGGCCCTAAAAAGTGCGAATAGTCACTATCATTATTAGTGTGCTGAGTGGAAGAGCAAGGCCTGCATGTAAGCGGGGCTAGGAGCGGACCTGACTGCAGGGGATTGGGATAAGTCCTCCTGGGCCTAGAGGCAGAGCACACCCTAAGGGCCCAGTTGCACAGTGCTGGGGTGCAGAGTAGCTCAAGAGCAGTCAAGTACCCAGGGACAAGCCCAGGCAAAAGGAGGGACTGCTATAGGGGATACCCCCCACTCCAATTAAGATGGGGAAAACCACTACCCGGTAATCCAAGTTGCTCTTCGAACAGCATAATCTGACACAGGGACCAGTGGACCCCCCTGGAAGAGAGACCAGCAGAATTCGAGGTGTGTAAAGCATCCTCCCAAGAGCCTGATATGCAGGAGATGTTTAGAGATCTTAAGCAGTGCCTCACAGTGATTGATAGTAAAATAGAGACCCTGGCAGATAGATTTAAAAGAAAAGGTAACTAGTCACGATTAAAACCTGGGACAGTTGGAACAGCACACAACGTTGGAGGATGAAGGGAACACAACTAAACCGAAACTATTGCATGCGGAAAAAGTGCTTGAGCTAATCCGAAACAAAAATTAGGATTTAGAAGCTAGATCCAGATGGAACAATATCGGAATTGTAGGAATTCCGGAATCCACTGCAATGAATCACGTAGAAGACTATGTTTAAGGAATGCTGCATGCCGTGTTTGAAGAGTCTCTGTCAAACGTATGAATAGTGGAACAAGCGCATAGATCGCTGGGACCGAGAGAACTGCCGGAAGCTACTGCCAGGCCCATCATTGTGCGCCTCCAAAATTACAGAGGTAGAGACACTGTGCTCAGGCTGGCACGGGCTCAACAAACACTGTCATATCAAGGTAATACTGTATCCTTTTATCCTGATTTTACAATGACTGTGCAGGCTGGGAGGCGTGACTTCCTGCCAGTGAAAAGATCTCTTCAAAAGACTGACGCCAAATACTCATTGATCTACCCTGCAAAATTGCGTATCTTTTACGCTGGTAAGACTTCCTATTTTACTTACCCAAGGGCTGCAGCTAAGTTTGCCAAGAACCTCTGGCCAGCCGGGTGTCGGACTCCCGATCTGCACATGAGCCTGACTAAACCAGCCGCATCAGTGATAATGACTGACTACTTAGAAACTTGAGTTGAGCATGGCAGAGCTCTACACTCATAACTGCCCGAGTGGTGGTATCGAAGTGAGAACCTAATGGGAATTCCTTATCCTGGACCTTGATTAGTTAGAAATGGGTCTCCTTGACCCATTACCTGTTAGCGCATGCCGGCTGGCTCCTTGTTCCTGCCACCCAGCTCTTATCATTTGGGAAGTGCCAGGTGACTAGTGGTTCCCCCCACAGGGATGATTACCCTATTCAGGGGCGTAAAAAGGCCTCCGCGATGCGGGGGGCCCAGGTATACCCATAGTGGAGGGGCCCCCTCAGCCACTACCAGTGTGAGTGTGAGGGGCCCCTTCAGCATTGTTACACTACTGCCCCTACTGTATTACACTGTTAACCCTAGAAGGCTTTGGTTGGGTTGATGGATTTTATACAGACCGGTTGGAGGGCTGTAGTGGGTGCGGGTGGATATTGTTGGAACTGTTTGCACTGACATGCTCGTTCTCCTCTTTCCTGTTCCCTGCTCTGTCTCTTACTATCCTTTATTGTACTGCTGGATTTGAGGCTGCTTGCGGCGAGTGTTGAACCGGGGCTTCATGCTCAGTTTTCCACAGCCCAACCGTGGTACACTTGAAGGTGATCTCCTGGAACTTAAGGGGTTTGAATGATAGGAGTACGGTAAGGCTGGTATTCTCTTACTTGAGGAGGCATGGCATCGATGCTTGCTTCATGCAAGAACTACATTTGACCGAACACACTAGTATGCACTTGCGGGCAGAGTTGACTGGGTGAGCAACATGTGGCCTGCTATTCGAATTATGCTCAAGGGGTTACTATCCTTATTAGAAAAAGCCTGCTCTGGCATACGCGCGTGACTTTATGCGACCATCAGGGCAGGTATGCGATGTTGGCTGGCACTCTGGGAGGACACCCGCTTAGGCTTGTTCCTATCTATGGCCCTAAAGTGGATGACCCTGATTTCTTTGCAGAAATCTGGAGACTGGTGGACTCCCTGGGACCCAGCACAGTTTAATGGGGAGGTGATTACAATGTGATACCTGATCCTCAGAGAGATAGATCGGGTGACTCTTGACGCCCTCACCCTAAAGCAGTGGCACAGCTCCACTCCATATTAGCAGGATAATGGCCAAATAGATATATGGAGGAGCAGGAACTCAGAAAGGGAGGAGGGTACATGTATTTAATCTGCATGCTACTCTTGTTTTTTTATTTTATTTTATTTTTTATTTTTTTATTTCCTCATATGACCTCCATAGTTATAACACCCATTCGACCTGTACCACCTCTGGTGCATATTAACTTGGTGGTTCCACTCTCAGCTGATGTTCTTTACAGGAAATACTCGTAACATACAACCTGAGCTGACCAGAGGTTTTAATCATTGGATCATTGTCCTGTCCCTAGGTTCAACCAGAAGCCGCATCATCCAATAGATCATAAAACAGCTCCTTGTCTGGCCTTTCTCTATAAGCATTTACTCTTTGATCTAGAATTCTGAAATATCTTACGGAGTTCCACCAAGCATTCCAAGTGGGAGGTACTGTCTGGCGCCATAATTTACAGATCTCCCTCCTAGCCAGCAGTATCAAGTAAAACACCAGTTTTTGTTGGGATCCTGTCGGGCCCAGTACTCCCCCCAATGCAGGAACAATGCCAAATATAATAAGAAATGGGCTTACCTCCACAACGCTGCCCAGCGCCCTGGAAATAGTCTTACCCACACTTGTCCAATAGTCTTGTATCTTAGGACTAGAAGCAAAAACGTGGACGTCATATGCATTCTGGCAGCTGCATCGCAGACAGATGGCTTCTCCACCACCCTTTATCCTGGATACCTTAAGTGGGGACCAGTAGATCCTGTGGAGTGTGAAAAAGTGGTTTCTTCTGAGTGCAGCAGATTTATTCAGGGGGTAAAAAATATCTAGAGATACTTGCCATAAGATTTTCAGCTCCTCACTCGGCAAGTATTTCTCCCAGACGTGATATGGCTGCTCCAGCTTTCTGTCTGTTGCTGCCAAGAGGTGATTGTACCATTGTGCCACTTCTTTCTTCCTAGAGGCTAAGTCTTGCAGTTCGTTTTCCATACTATTATCTCCCAAAAGTGGCCAGCAATGACTCTTATACCAGGAAGAAATCTGATAGAACTTAAACCTTGACAGAGTTCCGCTAGTAATATGACTCCAATATTCCCAGGAATCATATGGGAGGATACAGACCTCATGGAAATAGAGCAGCAGATGTTGACGCTGGGCTTCACCCTGGTCAAGCGGGAAATAGCGCGCCACTGGGGGGCTACAGGGGTGCCATCCATACGGACATGGGTACAGGAATTAGACAGATGTATGGTAGCTGAAAAGGAAGTCTCCATAATTCGGGGATGCCCTAGAAAGTGGGAAAAGAAATGGAAAGCGTGGAATAGGTACAGAGGGTCCCTATGTACATCCCCACTGGCGGATCTGGCAATGCGACGGAAAGAACTTAAGGGAGTGTTGAACCAAGGAATGTAATTTGTTATACGTTATTCAGAAAAGTGCTTTATGTTCCTGCTGCTACGAATATAACCCTGTATGTGCAACTGACAAAATCAATAAAATGTTATCCCAAATTTTTTTTTTTTCCCAGGAATGACATTTATCGCCCAGTACGAGATCCCTCCAATATGCGACTCCTGCCTCTTTTAATGCATAAGCAAGAGTGTCTAAGAGACACTCCAGTGTACCAGGAGAATCCCAAACAGAAACCCAATCACTATAATAAGAAAGTCCTAAGCAGTCTCGGCAGTCCGACCACAGCCTAGCCGCCATACGCAGGGTCTTTGAACAAATGTTTTGGAACAATTTAGGAGAGCCGAATTTGTACATGGAACCTCGCTCCCCTACCCCTACTAGTATAGCTTTGAACATGTGACCTATCAATGAGTCATCTGGGGAAGGCAATAACATCCTGCAGTTCTTTAATTGGTAGGCCGAACAGTACAACTGAAGATCTGGTAGGCCCATGCCCCCTCGCTGACATTTACGTCTAAGTTTTTTTCAGGATAACCGAATTGCTTTGCTTGCCCAGATAAAGGAGGATATCTTGCCCTGGATTTTGAGGATATCGTTTTTTGAAAATTCGAAGGGGATATTATTAAAAAGGTAAGTGTATTTTGGAAGGACACACATCTTGATCAGATTGACCCGCCCATAGAGCGAGAGTGGGATGTTCTGCCATCTTTTATTAGGACATCAACCTCCTTAGAAACTCTATTTAAGTTAGTTTTAGGGATTTGGGCGGGATCCTGAGTTATTATAATTCCAAGGTATCTAAGTTCTTTGGCAAAATTCCCCTCCTGATCGGCGATATTAGAGGCCATGATCTCAGTTTTCTCATCTCATAGCCCGATAAAATTCCAAACGTTTGGGCTTCAACTAAAAGCTCTGGAAGTGTGGTACTAACATTAGATGATATTAAAATCAAATCGTCCGCGTACAATGCTAACTTTCGTACAAACCCATTTGCTTGAAAAGGGACGATCTTCTGATTAAATCTTATACTCTGGGCTAATGGTTCGATATACAAATCAAACAAAATGGGGGAGAGCGGGCAGGCCTGCCTAGTACCGCACCCTATCTTAACTACAGGGGAAGATTGCCATTAACCAAAATCTGAGCCCAGGGGGACTTATATTTTTTTTCCAGCACTTCCCTGAATCTGTCGGCGAAACCAAAGATCTTCAGGTCCCTATCCAGAAAGTGCCAGTTCACCCAGTCGAAGGCCTTGGCTGCATCGACAGTAATGATTGAAAGAGGGAGATCCTGTGAAGAAGCCAAGTCAACTGACCAAATTAAGGTGTGTACCAGATCAGACGTCTGTTGTTCTGGTAAAAAACCTTTTTGTTGGGATTATTGACCCCACGATCTTACTAAGCCAATTCCAGCAAATACCTTATAGTCAGCATTTAGTAGAGAAATTGGCCGGTATGACTGGCATTGAGTTGGGTCTTTCCCTGGCTTTAAAATCAATGCAATAACTGAATCACTCCAATAATCAGGAAGGGGGGATGTACCCTCTAATATGCCATTGGCAATTTCAGCCAGACCGGGATAACTTCCTCTCTCAAAATCACATAGACCTCAATCGGAATAGCGTTGGGACATGCCGCTTTCCCTTTCTTAGCTGCATCTAAGATCGTTAATATCTCGGACCCTGTTATTTCTGATGTGAGGATTCCCTGGCTGACCTCAGATGATATAGGGAGTTGTTTCTCTTTAAGCCACTCATCAATATGTTCCTCTGCTACCTGAAGATCTTCTTGGTAGAGTTCCTGAAAAAATTGTGCAAAGGCTTGTTCTATACTGCCTTTATCCTCTACAACTTGAGTGCCGACTTTAATCTTGGTGATATAGTTATTAGATCTGTCAACCCTACTCTTCACTGCAAGGAGTTTACCGCACTTCTCCCCCTGCTCAAAGGCCCTCATTTTGCTTGCCTCCCATTTTTGGAGTAAGATCTCCTCAGACATAATTCTAAACTTCAGCTACAGCATTTCAACTCTCTTAATTAGATTATTATTGTCTATCCCAAGAGAACCACTTACCTTTAAATCTGTCTCTGCCCCTGCTATCTGTGCTTCTAGGTCAGCTAGTTCTTTCCTCTCGGCCCATTCCCAACCCACAACTGCTCCTTTTAGTGTCCCTCTCAACCAGGCCTTAAAGGTGACCCAGACCACATGTACGCTGGCAGACCCCAAATCCTCCCAGAAGAAGCAGGCAGTTTCTGACTTCACAAAACAAGGAGTTGAGGATTGCAAAAGAAATCTTCTATTTAAAGTCCACCTCCTCAGAGATGACTCTGGGGGGAGTTCTAATTTCAGGAGTATGGCACCATGGTTGGATATATGTATGGGTAGATATTCTATTGAGCTAATTTTATCAAGATCGGAATGCTCCATAAACATGTAGTCTATTCTGGAATAATGAGCGTTCTTCTTGCTGTAAAAGGAATATTCCCTTCTCTCTCCCATTTTTTTCCGCCATACATCACAGAGGTTAAAATTCTTAAATATAGTCAGGAGATGAGCTTTAACACGCGGGACTGCTACCTGTGTTCTAGGGGAAGACCTGTCTAATTTATTATTTAGAAGTACATTAAAATCTCCAGCCAAAATCAGAGATGAATCATAGTCAGCTAATGCAAGACAAAGGTTATTCAGGGGAGTAATATCATCCTCATTAGGTCCATAGTAGCTGACTAGTGTATATTTTGTCTCCCGACACTTGATTGCTGCTATAACCCAGCACCCTCTATCATCAACCTGAGACTTAACTACCTCTACTCCTGAATTGTTTTTGATTATCACTGCAACCCCTTTCGAGGAACATTGCTGATCTGTGGCTATGATCTTATCCACCCATCTTAACCCCTTCGACGCTCATGACGGAGCGTTTCCGTCATGAGCGTCGGTTGCGCTGTGCGCATGACGGAACTGCTCCGTCATGGCCCCGCCCGCTCAATAGAACCCTCAGCACAGCGCGAAAATCCGCGCCGCGCTGAAGGGGTTAAATTTCCACATAGTGCCTTACATTCTGACTGTAGAAGATGGGTCTCCTGAATCATTAAGATTCTAGCGGAGCTGTTTTTTAGGTACTGAAGAATCAAACGCTGTCTTCCTTTCACCCTCAATCCATTTACATTCCAGCTTAGCAGATCAAGATGTTGTTTCCCTCCCCGTATAGCGCTATCCCCATCGCTTTCTTGTCTCCACCCCCTACTGTAACTACTAGAGGCTATTATGTCACATGAGATAATTGTTACACCTATTTTTTTTCCCAATGCCCCCCACCAACAAACGTGAAAACCATTACAACCCCCCACAACCCCCACAACCCCCCCTCTCACCGGCGGGAACCCTCCCTGATTACCCATTGGCAATAAACTATTGCCTATTCGGGTCAGGGCCCTCCAGCCTCCAAAAACAAAAGATAAGGAAAGTAATATTTAGTAGTAATTAGTGCCAACAAAACTCCCTTGAGTTGAAAGCTATATACTAGGTTAGTTTGAATTAGTTAGCTTTGGTCTGTGCCAGGAAACTATCTACTTCCTCTGGAAATCTGAAATTGTACATCTTATTGGCCCAAACAACTTTTAAAAAGGCAGGGAATCGCAACTGCACTTGAGCTCCCTGGTCTCTCAATGCATCCATTCTCTTGCCCAGGTCCCATATTTTATCTTCTGTGACCCGAGGAAATATCAGACCAAATTCTGAAGGAGACGTCCTGGACAAATTTAAGTTTAAGAGCCGCCCCCAATAGTTGCTCCTTTAGCAGATAAGATTGGATGTAAATTAATATTTTCCTGGGCTTTCTCCGGGCCGGGTTCAGCTTAAAGGGATCCCTGTGAATTCTCTGAATTTCAGTTTCCCAGATATTAGCTGTTGCGATCTGGGGGAAAGCTTTAATCAAAAGATCTATAACATAAGCCTTTAAGTCATCCCCTTCCATACCTTCTTTTAGGTCTAAAACCCTAATATTATTCCTTCTCGAGATGTATTCAAGCCTCTCCAGCCTCTCTGTTAAATCCCGCTCTTTTTCCTTCAGCCTACGAACTTCATTAGAGTTGCCTTTAACCTCTGGACCCAAATCATCTACGTTTTTCTCGAGGGTCTCCATCCGACACGTCAACGCTGATAGGTGTTCCTCTAAGCTAGTGTAAGTGTCTTGAATCTTCTTTTGATTAGATTCAGAAGTAGAGAAACGAGCCCCATCCCATGTAAAGAGTTCGGGCTTTGTGCTGCTGAAGTGAGGGGTGTGTCAGCTGGCTCATCTAGTTCATTCTGACTGCCACCCTCTATCAAAGAAGCCATAGTTATCTCACTTAATGGGGTAAATCGGTTAGAAAGAGGAATTGCGGCCAATAACTCCTGATTCTCAGCTGACACTGGCTCCGTCACTGCCTGAATTACAGATTTCCCAGTGTCCTGAGTCTTAGCCATAAAGTATGACCTAAGAGAAGGAGTCACGTTACCCAAGTGCTGAGTTTTTTTCTTCCTACTCTTCACAGGAGTAGATTTCCCAGGCTTCCCAGGTTTGTTGAACGCCTTCCTCTGCTTAAGGTTTGTTACCTTCGTTACTGAGGTAGCTGAAGCTTGACAGGCTTGCTCGTGTTATTCAGCAAAGGACTCCCCACTTAAAAGGGTACGTGATCTCAATTTATATCTCTTACCTAGAGACACCGCTGGTTTATTTAACTTGGTCAAGCCTCCCTCAATAGGCTGGACCCCTCTATTTTCAGGCTGGCCAGATTGCTGTATCACTAGCTCCATAGGGCTGTGGGCGCTTTCATTCCTCGTCCCCTTTACCTTAATTAATTCTTCAGAGTGTGTGACATGGCGTTGGACCAAATGCCCTGTTCCTTGAATGTCTCTAAGCTCATCATCCTGATCCAACTGTGGATGATTTCCGATGGTAGTGATGGAATCTAAACCATAAGGACTTCCCCTGCTTTGTCTCGATATAGGGGTTAAGCAGGGACTGGTCAACCAGTCACAGTGAAGCCAGGCACGACGGTGCTCAGCAAGTGCCCCTGCTGCACTAAGAAGTGGAAAGTGTAGGTCTCCGTACATTCAGGGATAGAGAAAACAGAGAAAGCAGTTATGAGCAGTGCCCCCCCCCCCTCCTGGCTCTTACCGCATCTTACAGAGCAGAACCCAGCTCCAGCATTGCGATTTTCCACGGCCTCGCTCCCTCCTGACTCCCCCGCTGGTTACACAGACCAGTAGCTGGGAGCCGGGCAGCTGTCTACAATGCCGCGGCTGCTCCTAGCCGTTACAGGGATTGCTCAGAGCGGCCGCTGGGGAGCAGAGGAGAAACAGCCTGCCACGCTAGTGGGAAACCCTCTAACGAGCACCGAGCTCCCGGATCCCGGATCGTCGAGCCATCAAGCTGTCCCACCGACCTCCCAGAGCAGAGCAGGCAAGACTACAATAAGGTACGCAAGGCAAAAAAGCAAGATTCCTGGAAAAAGAAAAGAAAAGGGAGGCTTCAGGGGTTTCGTGGCAAAACTCATGAACGCCAGCACCTCATAGCGATCTCATAATAGAGGCCGGAGGACAAGCGACCCCCGACCTCCTAACTAGCTGGCCGCCATGTTCCCGCCTCAAAGTGACACCTGCATGCTCCTCGACCAAGAGGAGTGCATGCTCCTCTTGGTCGAGGATAGATTACAGGCTTGCCTCCCGGAGCGTGGATACCAGGGTCTCCACTGCCACTCGCTTGCCGAGAACCCTCTTGGATCATTCACCAGTCCTCATCAAGCTTATTATACCAGAGTACCCAGTCCGGGTGTTCACGTGGCGGTTACCTCCTGGGGCACCATGAGACCAGGTGTTCCCGGAGGCCATCCGGGCTGCTATAGTGGAGTATTTTGGACACAATGCAGGCAAAGTAGATACCTTATCTGTTCTCTGGGAAGCTTTTAAAATGGTAATATGTGGAAAATGTCTAGGGGTAGGGTTTTTAGTAAAGACAGGAAGATTGGCGCTCAAGCTGGTTCGCGTTGTGTCTATATAGCCAAAGTATGTACGGTGCTGCCAGGTCGGGTGAAATACCCTGTAACCCCTGTAAGTGTGTGAGTCAAAGAACCCACACCAATAATGAGAACACTGTCCCGGGCACACGTGATGTAGGATAAAACAATGGTTGAAAAGTCTCGTATTGTACCAATATCTATGGTCGACACCAGAGTGTTAATCAAATGAATTTAATGCTGAGAAAACGAAAAACGAAAAACAAAAAGCCACCATGTGTTTCGTCACATGAGGGAAGTATCCTGTGACTTCTTTAGGGCTGTATAGCGAAGCCGAGTCACTGACAGTGTCAGAAGGCCGGCAGATGGGTCCTACCCGGCCAGGGGATCGGCGAGGACCAGGTTGGTCAATGTATCAGGGTTGGCTCTGGAGGGATCCCAAGGATGAGAGACCCCTGCGGGATAGGGCTGAAAAGAAGGCGGTATGCCAACATCGCAGCTTCTTACTCCGGCGCACTTACACGCCCATCTCTAGACGGGACATACACACAGAGGTCCGCGTACATCCTCTTGGCCTACCGCTTACACAGTTCATGATTCCCCCCGCACCTGAACAGGATCATGCTACCCCTCATCCTCTACATATGGTCCTGTATAGACCTCAGACCAGACGGCGGGCAATATTGGACACGATTAGTTGCACTGTCTGGAAATGACATGAGCTGCGTGTGAGAGCGCAACAAGATATATTGTTTGCTCCCTCTATTCTATTGACTTGACACCCTGTCCTTCTCCCAAGATGCAGGTGCCTGCGATAGGTTGCGAAGTCTCTGGCTCAACACGATGGGAGATGCATTCCCAGAGGGCTCATCGATTATGGTACAACAAGCCCTGGAAGATGCTGAGTCCATTATCCTAGAAAGATTTACTTATTATCAATTACAAACGGCCCTGTGAGCTAGCTTTGCTTCATTCCCTGCAGCGCTGCCCACACTTCAGGCATTGGGGAACTTTCTCAGGAACCCTTCCCACCAGAAATTGATAATGCGGTTATACTCAAAAATGCAGAGCTCGGCTCCAGTCGACATCCCTATTGCACAGCAAGAGTCGGCGGTCCAACTGGGCATACTCCTATCAGAGGATCAGTGGACCTTCGGCTGTGCCCAGGCAAGAGAATTGTCACCTAACTATAAGCTGCACCTAATACATTTTAAATTTCTACACAGACTATATCAAACACCGGAATGGTTGCTCAAAATAGCTTGCTAGATGAAGCGCACTGTACCCGATGCTCAGCCCTCTGTGTGACTTTCCTGCATTTGTCCTGGGAATGCCCCGGAATAATTCGATATTGGGTGTCCATCTTTGATGCAATAGAAGGGATGACGGACTTGCGCATAGAACGTTCCCCCCCCCGACTGCGTTAATGAGGTACGTCAAGGTGGTCCCCCTGGATAGCATGAAGCAAATTTCATTGTTCCTGTTACTTGGCAAGCAACAGCTGGCGATGTGCTGTGGTCATCGCACACTCCCTCGGATGGAGGATTGGCTTAAAGATGCCAGAATCGGTACTATATTGGTTGGACTTGTCCAGCCGGACAGAGGTCAAATATTTACTTTTTAAACAATATCACAGAATGTTTTGCACACACAAATACATAAAGTGGGATACAAGCCTGTATCCTACTGAACCAGTACAATACACAACACAAAAAGGGGGCACAGGCAAAGGTCTTAGTTTATTACAGAAGAATCACAGTTTTTGAAACAAATCACAGCGTACACCTTTACATTTTTTCAAATACAACATTTTCACGTATAAGGTGTTTCAAAGTGTCGACGGTGTTTCGATCCATGTGGTTAATGCATGGATCATCATCAGGACTAAGAATGAATACCTGACTCAATAGTGCCTTACAAAACCTGGGTTGGTGCAAATTAAGGGAGGAAAAGAGAGGGGAGGAAAATCCAAACATAGCAGAATTAGGAGGGGTTTAGTTCATGTTACATTGAGTCGCAGTCTGGCTAGCTTGTTGGTGACATATAAAGGTGGTGTGCAGTTTGAGGAGAGTGACTTGTCAATAAAGTAATATCGTGTGAACAGTGTATTTTAAAAATGGGTGACTGTTCTTAAAAAATAAATAAACGCGCTATGATACTGACTGGAATAGGGTGATTGTTCATAGAGTTATATCGTGTGAACAGTGCTTTTCGGAAATGGGAGACTGTTCGACCTCTAATCATTCTTTTTTATTTTTTTTTTTCCCAATGCTCCCCACCAAACAATGTGAAAACCCCCAAAACTCCCCAACACCCCCCAGCTACCCCCCCACCCTGCGGGAACCCTCCCATACTACCTATCGGCAATGATATTGCCTGTTTGAGCCGAGAGCCCCTAGCCTCTTGTATAAATAGTGTTAGTGTTAGAGATAAAGTTGGATGCTAATTCACTAACCCCACACCTTACACAGTGGCGTTACATTGTGCCAGAAAGCTGTCTACCTCCTCCGGAAACCTAAAATTATGCATTTTGTTTGCTAGGACCACTTTTAAGAAGGCAGGAAACCGCAGCTGCACCTGGGCACCTAAATCCTTTAACGCATCCATCCGCTTTCCCAACTCCCATCTCCTGTCCTCTGTAACCCTGGAGATATCCAAAAGAATTCTAAAGGAGGCGTCTTGCACCTGGATAGTTTTAAGTTTCAGAGTCGCCCCCAGTAATTGCTCCTTAACGGTATAAGACTGTTTATAGACCAAGATCTTTCTAGGTTTTTTCCGAGCCGGGTTTAACCTGAAGGGGTCTCTATGAATCCGCTGGATCTCTGCCTCCCAGACCGAGGCCGATGCAATCTGTGGGAAAGCGCTGGACAGAATATTAATAACATAGTATTTTAGGTTATCTCCTTCCAACCCTTCTTTTAAGTCTAAAATCCTAATGTTGTTCCTTCTTGACATATTTTCCAATCTCTCCAATCTCTCTGCCATGTCCCGCTCTCTATCTTTTAGTCTTAATATAAAAGATGTATTGTATTGTACTGGTTTTGTAGGATATAGGCTTGTGTCCCACTTTATGTATTTGTGTGTGCAAAACATTCTGTGATATTGTTTAAAAAGTAAATAATTTACCTCTGTCCGGCTGGACAAGTCCAACCAATATAGTACTGATTGTGGCTATATTTATTCGTTGCTCCATCATTCTCGTCCCTAAGGACCACTGTTGTCTATAATATACGATTCCCAAGGTCCCTGGCTGACTCAATTGGGTTCCCTTGTTGCTTGAATATATGGCTTAAAGATGCAGCATAATATCACATTCAGTTGGGGGCATATTGGACTTGATGCCCGTTCAAGAGCAATACAGAGATATTTGGGGCCTTCTCCAGACCTTTTTGGGAATGCAGGTGCAGAACGAGACCCAGACCCCTCCTTGTGAGGGAGATGAGTAGCTTGATTCCACCCCTGTGTGGTGCCTCTTTGATTGTGGTAGCATTCTGTCCCTCCCCCTTTCTCCCCTTCCCCCCCTGCAGCCTGTTGTTTTCTTTAATCTTCACCATTCTCTCAGCTCTGTGGTGTGTAGTGTAAGAAAGTGCTTAATATAAATATGCAGTGATGGATATAGCGATTCAACAATTGAAAATCCTATGCAACAGACTTGATGGGCATATATAATGCAAAATATGCTGTCATGTTCTTGATTTTTCTATTACTGTTATTGTGTGCTACACTACATTTTCAAAAAACAGAAGTTAAAAAAAAACACCAGTGCTCCACTGCCACACTACCACCACTGCCTGCCAGATTAGGAGTTTTCTCCTGGTCTGGATAGTGGTGCATTGGCAGTCCCAGGTGGTGAGCCATAGAAAGGCACCACAATGGGAACACCAAAGCAAGTTCCTGCATGACATGTGCAGGAACTGGGGTTGCATGCACACCATGTGCCCCCCTGCATGCATCCCATGCCCCTGAGGCACCTGGGGGCCCTGTAGGTCTCCCCTAGTTTCCCCACTGCCACACTGTGCATGGTGTGGTGGTGTGGAAACTTGCAATATGCTTGGAGGTGGTGCAGCGGCACCGCAAGCATACTGTGGGCCTTAGACCACCAAGCCACCGCCGAGGGATCACAGATCTCTGGCAGTTGCGCTAATCCTATGGCGGTCTGACCGCCAAACTCAGAATATGGTGGTCGGACCGCCGGTGAGCACCGATATAGATGCGCTAACCCGGGTGTGGCAGTCCAATGTCTGCCAAACTAGGTATCGGGCCCTATGTGTCTGAGTGTGTCAGCGAATTCATCAGTGTGTGCTTTAGTGTATCAGTATACGTATGAGTGTGTCCCGTGGTGTCTGAGTGCATGCATGAGTGAGTGTCTAAGTAAGTCAGTAAATGTATCAGTGTGTGCTTGCATGTGTCAGTATATGCATGAGTGAGTCCCAGAGTGTATTCATGAGTGGATGTGTCAGTGACTCAGTGAATACATCAGTGCGTGTGTTGGTGAGTCAGTATATTTATAAGTGAGTCCTAAGGTGTCTGAGTGTGTGTATGACTGAGTGTCTGAATGTGTCAGTGAATGTATCAGTGTGTGCTTGGGCATGTCAGTATATGTGTGTGTGTGTGTGTGCCAGGGTGTATCAGTTTATATATGAGTGAGCATCTGAGTGTGTCAGTGAATGCATCAGAGTATTTGCTTTGCAGTGTCAGAATATGTATGAGTGTGTCCTCTGGTATTTAAGTGACTGTCTGGGTTAGTAAATGCATCAGTTTGTGCTTTGGTGTATCAGTGTATGTATCAGTGTGTCCCAAGGTGCCTAAGTGTATGCATGACTGAGTGTGTCATTGAATGCATCAGTATGTGCTTGGATGTGTCAGTATATGAATGAGTATGTCCCAGTGTGTCTGAGTATATGAATGAGTGCGTGAGTGCATCAGTAAATGCATCAGTGTGTGCTTGGGTGTGTTAGTGTATATATAAGTGACTCCCAGGGCGTCTGAGTGTAGGTATGACTAAGTGTGTCAGTGAAAGCATCAGTGTGTGCTTTGGTGTGTCAGTGTATGCATGAGTGTGTCCTAGGGTGTCTGAGTGTATATATGAGTGAGTGTCTGAGTGAGTCAGTGAATGCATCTGTGTATGTTTTGGTGTTGCAGTGCATGTATGAGTGTGTCCTGGGGGGTCAACTGTATGAATAAGTGTGTGCATGGTTGTCTCCATGTATGAATCAGTGTGTGACTGGGTATGTCAAAGTATGCATAAGTGTGTTCGTGGGGGTCTCACTGTATGCATCAGTGTGTACCTGGGTATGTTATTATCTTTATAAGTGTGTCCTTTAGTTTCGCAGTATATTCAGCAGTGTCTTCCAGTATGTCTTATGGGATGTATCATATAGCTTAAAGAAGTAATTAGTCACCTACATAACTGTAAAAAAGTGTTCCATTGATCTCTCTAAAAAGAGAGAAATCAAAAAAAGAAGTTATTGTTGTATAATATAAAGTTGGACAGTAAAGTTTAAGTTTCTATAATTCAAATATTTATGTTATTAATTAAGCACTACACAGCTGTAACATTGTAAAGAACTTATACATTTAATTTAAGCATTTTATTCTCCCTTTAATCTGTTCTCAGCTTTCATACTTGTAGACCATAAATCATGTACTTTATAAATATTCATCCTGGAGCAGAGGAGAAAAAACAATCATGTAGATTGTATAAAAAGAAACAGAACTGCACAGTATGACACTAGAAATAAGTGACAGTATGCATTTCACTCACTGTAAATAATTAATAAATAATTTTAGCTGTAGCCACTGAACTAATTTAAAGAAACATATCTTAAAAAACATTAAATGTTATGATATTGCAAGTAGTCCATTACTCGAAGTAGATGAAAATGTGCATTGGACGTTTGGAGTTTTGGAGTTCATTTTGGAGAGATCACCCCTGGTCGACCAAATGATGTCTTAAACATTGATGATCCCAAAAAACAAACACTGTATATCACTTTTTAAACAGCAATCCTCCTTAGAGCTATGGTTAAAGGAAGAAGAAGTATGAAGTTTGGATGGCAGTTTTTGTTTCAATGTAAGCTTGCTGTCATTGCATTCCTTCCATCCACTTATTGTTCTTAAGTACACAGTGTAGTGTCCTAAATCAGACAAAGTCCTTCATGAAAGATGAATGTTCTACAAGAAATTGAAATTTGTCCTGCTTGAAGTTTGTAAGTTCAGTTTCTATTTTAGATCCATCTGCTCTGCATCATTGTATCATCTATAAACTGCATTTCCCACTTCTCTGTAACATGCAATATGATCTACAATTTGGGCAGGTCATATTTTGGCTAACCTTATTGATCAGTCTGTCAAAAAGTAGTGTTTTGGAATCCGGTAATGTTAAGGAGAAACATAGTTCAGAATTGAGTTGAGTGGTAGATGTAAATGAGCAATTGTCAGAGTCATGATTCCATGTGTAACTCAGTACAACTAAGTCATCAATATTTACTTCTTCTTGTTCCAAAACTCCAAGGATGGCCATAATAGATTCCCATGCATCTTGTTGAGTGTTGAGAGTAAATACTACAGATCCACTAGATATGTCTACTAGTGCTTGAATGCTTGAAGCAGAATGTACTACAGTCCTATCACTACATAAATGTTCCAGCAAATTACACAGTTGACAACAAAATCTGTTGTCTGCTTTACACTGAAGTTCATTTATAAGATGTGGGAAATGAAAGAGTACATGGAGAAAAACATTAGTACAGCAGTTGACACAATTACTATTTTCCAACTTAAAACCTTCAATATCTCCCTTATTTTCCAGTTCTTTCTTGTTAACTCCTTCTTGTCTTTCTTTTGCTTCTTTTGAGAAACATCCATTGATTCTACTGTAAGCGTCCTTCTTAGGACGGATTATCTGTTTCTCAGAAATATACACTTCTTAACCGCTTGTACTCTCTGACACAACCTACATCTGCATTAACTTTTTTTAGATCAAAGTCAACCAAAAAAACTAACTGGAAAAAGGTTCTAAATCGGGACAATACTAAATATGACATACTTTCTTTCAATACAATACTTAGAATATTAATAAAAGCTGTATCAACTCTTAAACCTTGTGATTTATGGATAGTTACAGCACAGGCTAGAGAAAGTGGAAACTGATTTCGTCGGACATATACGTCTTTTACAAGCAAAAAGCATCAGCCAATCTGCTTCAAACCATCAATTTGATCAATTTTTATGGCTAAGTATTTAAACTCATTCCTCTTTGGAAGATTAATTAAATCAATCACTTTACATATTGCACCATTTACGAATCATTCCTCAACATTTAGATTACGCCACAAAATTACTCTACAGTTTTTGCACATGCGTAAACACTTTTCTAATCCTCCAGTCCTTGATAAAGATTTCTCCAATGAATCCAATTTTGTTTGCAGTTTTTCACTTAGTATTATTTTCAGTCCCTGGTGTTCCATTTTGTCAATAGCTGTGAGTTACATAATTTCTTCTTCCTCCAGTTTTTGTATTTGTTCATTAAAATTGGAGCACTCTTGAATAGAAGGCAGTAAACAAACTATAGATTTGCCTTCTTCAATGAAATTGAACATTAGCTGTGCTGCTGTGTTCATAGAGAAGAATAGTTTGTTGATAAGTTGACTTTCTGAGGTACGGTCCCTTGTTTGTCAGAACTACTACTCTAATGTCCTTCAGAATATTTCCGTATTCCATGTCGGATGCTTGACACATATTCCTCAGTAGTTCCTTGTATTTGAAGTTTAGCTAAATGTTTACATTTTCAATACCCCCTATAGCATTACGAGTTTCATCATGCAGAAGCGTCTTGAAAATAGGCTGTCCTTTTACTGGAGTTAGTTGCAGTAGGTCACCAAAGACAATTAAGTGCTTTCCTCCAAACAGAACGTTGTATTCTGTTCTTGAAATCTTTTGCATTCTCAAGCATTACTTTTGAAACATGCTACCTCATCGATAATTAAAAGCTTTAGTTTCTTTAAGACTTTATTGTCAAGTTCAACAGGTAGCATTAGTAGTCGATGTAGAGTAATTCCTTTAATACTGTGTGCAGCTAATTCAGTTGGATTTGTTACTACACATGATGCATTTAATTCTGTTGTCCTCTGTAGGTAAGAACTTTAATTAAAAAGCTTTTCCCGGGGGAAGTTTGACCACTGATGTATGGTAGTATTGGCTTAAAAGATGAACATTCACATTCTTTCTTGCACAGAAATCCATGCTCTATTTTATATTTTACTTCAATATAAATTTATTTCTGCTCGTCGTTTAGTTGTGCTACTAAATGTTCAAAATGAACACTTTCCTCTCTTGCTTGCTGCACTGCAGTCTCCACCTCATTCATAGTTACGGCTGCTTCATTCGGAATAACCTGTTGTCCAAGGGGATCTTGAGTCAGTGGTCCAGAACTTTGGCTGCTTTGTGAACTATCCTTAGCTATCTCAGCAGCAATGTTTTTTCCTTTCCAATCAACATGTGCAAGTAGTTTTGGAAGACTGAACACTGAATGCTGTCTTTTACAGCGTTGAAAGAATCTTCGTAGCAGTCATAGTATCCAAGTAGATCTAATTCAGCACACCAAGGTTTGAAGAGTTATAGAAGTGCCAAATTAAAAAACTCTCTTCTGTCTGGAGTTTGACCAACACAGTTTTCTATGGTTAATTAGATTCCCCTTTGTGTTTTTCACCAAACAATCATCACATCGCACTACTGTTATGCTCTGTGTATTGAATAGGTCGCATTTTCAAAGAGTATTGACAGCTTTCAATCCATCATGATGTTCTAGGATATGCACTTTAGTGGAAGCACTCTGATGATTTACTTGGGTACTTACCGTATATATATATATATATATATACGCTGACCCTCCTTGTTCTGGAGCTCTTCGTCACCGGCGTTCGAATTGGAGTATCTTTGCAGTCAAGGAAGTCGAAGAGCCCCCGACGAGCCTAAGATACGGGAATCTAGCGGAATCGGATTTCATTCACGACTTCAGGCAAGCCGAGCTCGGGGGTCGCCGGAGGGCAATCCAGGATCTCAGGTGAGCCTGTTTGAGTGTTTGATGTTTCCGTGACGCGATCCCAATACTAGTGGCTTGTGGGAAAGGTAGTTCGCAAGCGCTTTGCGAGCAGTGGGCATCAAGAAGAACACACTATTTTCACTACCATGGCAGAAGAGTGGGTAAAGAAGCGCGAAGAGGAAGCCCTGAATATTTTCAGTGATGCGGACACAGGCGGGGCGGCAGCTATTGACAGTAGTGGAACACGAGTGACACATCCTGTCAGTGAAGTCAAAAAATTAACATATGAGTTAGAGAAACTACGCAAGTTGGAAGTGTCGAAGGGGTGGGAATGCAAATCCTTGCAGAGGTACTTAGATGTCGGTCGCGTTCCGCGAGGCCTGAGGATTTTAATCGCACCAACATACGAAAACCCAGACCCAGCGATGCTACAAATGTGGGCGGAAAACAGCACTCAATCGTCAAAAAACATGTTGCAAATATTAATCAAGTTTGCAACAAGCGACCGGATTAAGATCATGGAGAAAATTACTCTAATTACGAAACAATTAGAGGAGTTGACCAACCAGGAAGAAGTTTCTAAATACTTAACGGATATAGAGAACAAAGTCTTGAAACATGAACAAATCATAAAACAAAGAAAAGCGATGAAATTTCAAAGAGACAGGAACGATTACCTACAAGGACGTATTTACACGTTTTCCAAGAAATTTGACAACATTAGGAGACAGCAATTGTCATCCTCGGCGGGGCAGATTCCGAGAATGAGCGATCCAAGTGAGTCGGAACTGAGCTCTGAGATAGAATCGGATTTAGAGGGGGCAACAGCGCAAGAACCGAGCTGCAGCGCACCCACACCCATCCAAGAGTTTGGTTTTTTACGGCTAGAAAGGGTCATGAGCCTGAGACCCAGAACGTCGAAACCAGAACAAAAATCAACTCAACAAAAAGAAGGAGCAGGAAAAACAGGAGGTGGGGGAAACGTGCAGCAAAAGGCAGGCAAACAACCGTACAGAAAGAACAAACGAAATTAAAACCTGCAGAAAATGTAGACAACACAGTAATCAATTTGTCTCAGATGGAGCTATCAGACAAAGAGAAAAATATTTTATCATTGGGACTTTCCATTTGCACACTCACTAATTTCGACTATACTCAAACCAGAATAGACTTGTTTCAATATATTCGAAAACTGAAACTATGTAAATATTTCTACAACGTCAACAAAAAGTCAAACATCATGACATCAATGGACAATTTAAGTGCCACGGCAAGCGATCTACAAGTAGCAGATATGCCTCTTTTACAGAATTTACAAGAACTACACCAAGAAATGAGCCAGATATCTCCCGCTGATGCAGCAATTAGCTCAGACGTGAACATCTTCCAACGATCACAAAGCCCCTTTAGACCCAAATCCATCTTTTCTCCAGTTATGCCCAGGGATGGCATTGATGTATTTTCGGACAATGTCATCAAAGATCTCAAGGAATTAGCTTCAATTAGTAACAAGAACTTTACCACGAACTATAACAACAGATCTTTTGAGTATAACACACTAATCCGAAAAATCAAATCGAGGAATGACATAATGGTTAGATGGTCCGATAAGGGCGGCAACATTGTCCTATGGCCCACAGATATGTACCATAAGGAGGCAATGGCACAACTACAAGATGCTAACTGCTACAGCCGCATCAGCTCCACATACTCTACAGGAGTGAAAGAACATTTTCACAGAGCATTGTACGAATGGAAGGGAATGGGACTATTATCTAAAGAAGAGATGGATTTTCTCAAAAATGATTATCCAGTAACCCCACAATTATATCTTATTCCTAAGATTCACAAAAACCCTATGTGCCCCCCTGGAAGACCTATCATTTCAGCCATAGGAGGTCTCTTCGAAAACACCAGCAGATATATTGATTACTTTCTCCAACCCTTCGTTCGGAGCTTACCTTCCTACATTGGAGATACTGGGGACTTTTTGACTAAAATAGCAAATCAGCAATGGAATGATAGTTGTATATTTTTGACACTTGATGTACAGAGTCTGTATACAAGCATTAAGCATGATGATGGTCTAAATGCGATGAAATTTTTTCTTAACAAAAGGCCATTAGAGTTGTACCAACATACAGCTATGTTATTGGACATGGCGAAATGGTGTCTACACAACAATGTTTTTCTGTATGACAGGCTACACTACCAAAAAATTCAAGGTACAGCCATGGGTACTTGCTTCGCCCCCAGCTATGCTAATTTGCATATGGGCTGGTGGGAGGAGCAAGTACTCATGGTTGAGTACCCATTACAAATACATGAGAATGTGAAATTGTACACAAGGTATATAGATGACATCTTTATCCTGTGGGAAGGCACAGAACAAACTGCCTTAAAGTTTTCCGAAGATCTCAATAATAACCAGTTGAATTTAAAATTCACCTGCACTGCCAGTAAAGAGTCAATTCATTTTTTAGATTTAGAACTGTTTATACTAGATGGCAATATAGAAACAAGATCTTACAGAAAGAGCACCTCAGGGAATTCTATCCTACATGCCAGCAGTTTCCATCCCAGCAAATTGATTGAAAGTATCCCCTATGGGGAATGTCTGCGAATGAAAAGAAACTGCAGTTCTTCCATCAGTTTTAATCAAGCTAAAGAAGAACTCTTTGACAGGCTTAGCAATAGGGGATACAAACCAGAGATCCTCTATAAAGCAGAAAACAAATGTGCCACAGTGGAAAGATCGAAGCTACTTAAAAGAGACAAAACTATTTCCATACCACCACGCGACCCTCCAGCTAGCACACCACCCAGACTCATCACTGGCTATAACATCTATCACAATAATATACGCAGAATACTGACGAAACATTGGCAAGCGGTAAGAAGTGATCCAACAATAGGAGAGATATGTGGCAAACCACCGCAAATTACATTCAGACGAGCAAAATCAATGAGGCAGGAGCTAGTTTGTAATTCACCTAGAATAGACACCAAAACAGATTGGCTCAAAGCAAGGAATGGATTCTATAAATGTGCGAAATGCAAGGCATGCAAGTTTGGGGTTAACACCCGCAGCCTAAGTTTGCCTTTTAAACACACTCCTTTCGAAATCCGCAGCAATTTCACTTGCAAAACAGAATTTGCAGTGTATGTTCTCAAGTGTACCTGTAATAAATTGTACGTGGGTAGCACCATCCATCAGGTACACGTACGAATTCTGCAGCACCTACGTGCAATAAATAGTGATGATCCTTCTTACCCTGTGGCACGTCACATAAACACCATACACAGTGGTAGAAGTGAGGATCTCACATATTTTGTGATAGATAGTGTCCCCAAAAATATTCGAGGAGGGAATAGATTACTATCTCTGCGCAAACTCGAATCTAGATACATTTTGCTACTCAATAGCAAGATTCCGAATGGACTAAATGCGGATGAGGCCCTCAGTGTACATCTGCAATAATATAGCTAAACAAATGCAACACAGTACATATAGCATTGAAGCAACACTGCACTGTGTGTTTACTCATTCATTTTGTAAGACTTCTGTGTTTTTTGCTCACTCTTCTAAAGCACAGGTTTATACTTTTGGTTTAGCCAAGATGAATACTAGCTTGTTTTTCCTTTAGGCGCTATGAAGCCTCATTTTGAGTCACATGTAGTCACTACCCACTTGGGTTTAACTGCTTAGTTAGCGTGTTAGCGTAATTTACATTTAAGCACATGTTTACAATGTTTATGTTTGACGATGGAAAGTTAAACGTATACGCAATCATTATCACTTTGTATATACACTTGTTTGTTCAAAGAATACTCGTTACACAATAGTGACTCTTTCTATGTTTATGAATAACCGCCGTAGGTTAACAAGCCAAAGGTGTATTTAAACACAGCAATTATGTTTTACCTGTGTTCAGTGACCAAGGCGGCAAGTCCGTCGAAACGCGTTTGGCTTTGGTGTGAATAAAATATTTTCTTGATGGATTTCCCACGGTGTCAGCGCCTCTTCAGTACCGCTTGAATTGGATTGTATAATATATATATATATATATATATATATATATATATATATATATATATATATATATATATATATATTATCTACTGGCGGTCGCCAGTAGATAGTTATAGTTAGGACCGTGTTTCCATAGGAAATCCGCAACATTCTATTTGGAATAACTTTGGCGCCGGTTGACGAATCCTCCCGAAATTTTCAAAATAGGTGGGGCGCTCCGCTCCGCTCCTACCCTGAAAGTCTCGGGGGGTCCCAAAACACGTTTTCCCCATGCAATGTTCCATAGGGACCATTAGTCCAAGGTACAGCCCGAACGGCTGAACAGAATTACTTGAAATTTGGCAGAGAGGTAGTCCTCCGGTCAGGGAAGTGCCTTTTGCAGGTCTGGTGTCAATCTGTTCAGTAGTTCCTGAGAAAATCAAAAGTAAAATCATATATATATGTGGGCCGAGCCTAACCACACATCTCATCCTGAGATCTGATTGGCTGTCAGCACTTCATCCAAGAAGTGTTGGCAGCCATCTTGGGACCAATATACATGATAGCACCTCATTAAAAAGCATTGCAGTTAATAGAAGGTTTGAAGCCTTTAGTTACATTATAAATCATATGTTGATGGTACCATACTCATTTTAGGAATTGTGGTATGTTCTAAGGTGATTTCACCATGTGAAAAAGCCTTCTGCTGAGATATCATGATAGAGAGAAAAATATTTTCTCATGCTTTTCCCACAGACGTTTGGAAGGTGATCTATAAGCTAAACTGAGAGCTTATTTTCTGTAAATTCACATTATCTTTCTCAGTCATGTGAGAATGAAGTCTGACATTCTCAGTAAAACATGTACATCCAACAAGGGCAGAGACTGTCAGTTGATTCCTTTGTGTTCTACTGCAGCTTCCCAGAGTGTTCCAAAGAACAACTAGAGCGCTAACAGTCCTACTTATGATAAACATATGGCACACCTGAAGCCATCTTGCTTGGATTAAAGTGGTAACTCTTAAAACATTTAATTTAAAAAGGAACAAAATGAGGGGGTTCATTTTTCCATAAAAAGTATGATTAGTGCTGCAGAAAGAAAAATTAGGGCACATTTTGAGTGACTTCTCAAATCCTCTTCTATTTCATTAAAACATTCTGACATGCAGACTGAAACATGCACTTTCAATACCAGCAGCAGTTTTCCCTGGTGAGCAGTAGCTTTACTACAGTGATCTAATGAGCAAAAAGAGTGCTAACATTATGAATTTATGGCAAATGTGTGACACATCTGAATGCCTTCATGATGGAATCAAAGTAAAAAACTGAAAGTATTTCCTACCGAGGAGACTGCAGTAAATGAGGAAATTAGGAAACTTCATAACAAATAAGTCTCCCAAGATGGCCACCAGAGACAAAAGAGCCCAAATGTAGCCCAAATATCACCCAGATGTAGCCAAAGTATAGCCCAATGACAGAATGTCCCAGAGTGTTCTTAAAAACAACTAGAGCGCTTACTGTCTTCATTATGACAAAAGTATGGCACACCTGAAGCCATCTTGATTGGAATAAACTGGTAACACTTAAAACATTTAATTTAAAAAGGAACACAATGAGGGGGTTCATTTTGCCATAGAAATTATGATTAATGCTGAAGAAAGAAAATGAGGGCACATTTTGAGTGACTTCTCAAATCCTCTTCTATTTCATTAAAAAATTCTGACATGCAGACTGAAACATGCACTTTTAATACCAGCAGCAGACTTCCGTGGTGAACAGTAGTTTTACTACAGTGATCTAATGAGCAACTAGAGTGCTAACATTCAGAATTTATGGCAAATGTGTGACATATCTGAATACCTTCATGATGGAATCAAAGTAAAAAACTGAAAGCATTTCCTACTGAGGAGACTGCAGTACATGAGGAAATTAGGAAACTTCATAACAAATAAATCTCCCAAGATGGCCACCGCAGACAAAAGAGCCCAAATGTAGCCCAAAATCACCCAGATGTAGCCCAAATATAGCCCAATGACAGAAGTGTGCAAAACACTTATTATTTTGTGTTTTTGCAGTGTTATATAGTGCAGACTTGTCAGGTATTGGAGTGCTTTACATGAGCATTGGTTACATCACACAAGAACAAATTCATTTTGGTTGTAGACATGGGGAGACTAAGTCATTTGACCAGAATCACAGAATGTCGAGCTGAAGCAGAAACTCCAACCTGGTTCCCCAGTTGCAAAGTTTGCAGTTCTGGAAGTAACACCACATCCTCTCCCCTAAGTGCAACATTTAATCAAGTGGTCAACTGGATAAAAAAACATAAAGATAACAAATAATTTAAAAGTGCTTTGTCGCTATTTGAAAACTCAGAAAATATGTCCTTATTTTAGTCTTTTAGAGCACTAACCATAATTTTGATGCCAATAAGACCCTCTCATATATGTAATTTCTAAAGGAAATGCTCTAGGTATTACAGTTTTGATCACATCAAGATGACGTCAGGCGTTCCACACTTTTGTAATAAATATAGAATGTTAGCAATCTAGTTGTTCATTAGGATACTGTTGAGAGGCAGAGGCCAGGGGCACAGACTCTGAAAATTGAAGGCAGGTAGGAGGGTGCAAAGGCAACAATTTAACCACACTGAGCAGGCAGGAAGGGCCGTGGCAGCACAACAGACTATGGAGGGCAGTGGAAAGGGGGGCAGGGGCAACAAACCAACAATACAGGACTTGCAAGAGAGGCTGTGGCAATGTAATAGACCATTGTGGGCAGAAGGAAGAGGCAATGGTAGTACAACCATACATGCCAACAGACCCGATTCAGCCAGGAAACGTCCAATGTTTTTAAGCTCAAATGGGCTTTATTTGATCTGTCTCCTGTCTACAATCTCCTCTTTTTCAATGTAACTCAAAGGGGAAAATCAATACCTCAGTTTTTTTTCAAAATCTCCCTCTTACCAAGTTCAAAATGTTCGCAAGTATGGTACATTGGATCATGGAAGGAAATGCGGTAGGGACATGGACTTGGATAACAGAGGACAGGAGGGACATGGAGAGGTGCACCAAACTGACCCTGCAGGGCAGGCATCAGGGTTTGCAGCAGCACAATACACCACACAGGGCATGCGGGACGGGAGTGCAGCACAACAATCCATAGAAAGCAAGAGGGAGGGGACAGGACCATGCACATGGACAACAGAGAACAGAGGGGCAAGAGGCAATGGTAGCTAGCTGACCATAATGGACAGACAGGAGAGAAAGCTGCAGCATAACAGACCATAAAGGTCAGGAGGGACGGATCAGGGGCATTACAATGGAACAGACAAGCCAGGAGGGAGGGGGTAGGGGTCTGCACATGTAAACAGAGGGCTGGGGGCAGGGCAGGAGCAGCAAGATAGCCATGGAGGTCAGGCAGGATGGGCACTAGAAGCAAGACACACCATGAAGAGCAACACTGAGACTGTGATGGCATACACACAGACCATGGAGGGAAGGTGGGAGGGGGTCAGGGGCAGCTAACTGACCACACAGGGAAGGTGGGAGGGGCCATGGCAGCACAGAAGACCATGCATGGCAAGTGGGAGGGTTAGTGGCAGCACAATGGCTATGATGGGCAAGAAGGAGGGTGCAGGGGCATGTGCAAAGGACGATGGAGGATAGAAGGGAGGGTCAGGACCTGTGCACAGACAAGAAAGTTCAGGGGAAGGAGCCTTACAACAGACCGCACGGGGCAGGCAGGAGGAGCAGTTGCAGCACAACAGACCAGGGAGGGCAGAAGGGTGTGGCAGTACAATGGACCATGTAGGACAGGAGGAAGAGGATAGGGGCATGGTATGTGGACAGGCAGGGTGGAGGTGGAAGGGACAGGTTACAGTCATCTGACAATGCTAGGCAGGTGGGAGGGGAGTGGCAGCTCAACAGAACACTCAGAGTAGATAGGAGTGGCAGGTCCATGGAACATGGTGGGCAAAAAGGATGCAGCAGGGGCATGCACAAAGACATCGGAGGGCAGGGGGAAGGAGAATAGGGGCAGCAAGCTAAGCACAGAGTTTAAGCAGGAGGTCAATGATGGGGCATAGAATTGGGCAATGGAGGGCAGGAGGAGTGGACTGGTACATCATACTAAATTGAGGGCAGTGGCAGCACATCAGACCATGCATGGCAGGAGGGAGGAGGCTAGTCCATGGATTCACACAACAGAGGATAGGGAGGAGGGGGATGGGGCAGCAAGGTAACTGTTCAGAGAAGGCGGGTATTAGGAACTTTATTGTTTTTAAAACATTGTGTCTGTGCGAACTACTTAAAATATGAACAAGTATGCAGCATAATCTCACTTTTATTCAGGAAGACGAGGACGTTTGTGACTGTGACTCCGGGCTCACTTGGCAGAAACACCCTCTGACCCTCCACCCCCTATCGCAAAATGTAATACCCGTGAAAAGGGTAGGTGAACACAGTGTTGTATAGAACATAGTCCTGAGAGCACGATTGAAAATGAAAACTAGATATAGTGTATGGTATAAACTATGCACCAAAAAGTGTGATATAAGATGAACCGGGCGTGAAATATAATATGCAATACATTGTGCGCAATTACACATTCATTGGAGAGCGCGAGATAGCACAGGCACTAGCGCGTGCTATGCGATATGCGCCTTGGAGTGTAATATGCACAGGGCAGTGTTGTGTAACCTAACTAGTCTCTAAAGTTGTAATATAAAATATGTGCTGGGGAGTGTAACGTTGCATATGCACTGTGACAAAGATATGGATCCCAGATTGTAATATGTATGGCATAGCACTGTGCGTTATAACATAGGCATCGAGGAAGGCACGTTAGATGGGGCAATATAACCCGTGCGAAGACAAGTGTGGCACGACATATTCACGGGGTGGTGTTACAGTGCACATGGGCTAGAGAGTGTCATAGCATATGCACTAGCTAGTGGAATACAACACAGAGGTGTGTGGCACTCAGCAGGCAATGGTGGGTGTAACACAGCATTGGGCTCTGCCAGGAGCCCGCTGTGACTCTCAAGTGATGTTCGTTCCCTTTCCAGAGAGTAAAATAAAAAGTATTACACATCCGGCAGTGGAGGTGTGTTTTATTAACCGTGAGGGGGGTTTCTTGCATAGTTTTGGTCGATTTTTTGTCGAATCCCCTTTGAATTGCTTGGTGTGCATGTGTATTAAATGTGCCCGTCAATAGCTACCCATGTTTGTATAAATAAACGACAAGGGTGTCTACCGGGATTAGGCACGGTAGGGCATCAGACATGTCAGAGCTTCACTAGTGGTGTAAATCCATTCCACGTGGATTCATTGTATGCATAGTCGCCTTTTAATGAATATCACGCAAATCGTCATGGTGATAGGTACGTACGGTTTGTCCAGCATGTCCTAGGTGTGTCTATAAATATATATTTTTTTAAAATAATAAAAAACAGTGGCCGGCCCTGGGGATTGGGGTCAAAAAAATATAATTAGGAGACAGGCCCTGGGGGATGGGGTCATCAGGGCCAATAAATTAGAATAAGAAGGGGAACCACACAGCCCCCTTTCTGAAAAAATTTAAATAAATAAAAGACTAGCATCGTGCCGGAGGCCACGCCCCCTCCTTGCAGCACTCTGCAAACGCACCCCCTGGCGAATTGTAAGTTGGGGAATTAATTCCTCTTCAATACTGAGGGTCCCTGAGGGCCAACTAGCCCAACAGGCATCTCCAGTATGCGCCAGGGAGCTGCGCTGCAGACAGGTGTTCTGAGGCCAAGCCCCTTTTTACACCTCTCTGAAACGCAGCTCTGTGGCGCTTACTGGAGGTACCTAGTGGTCTAGTTTGACCCTAGGGACCCTTAGGATTCAAGGGGACTTAATCTCTCAACTTAGAGCAGCCACAGGGCGCGTTTACACAGTGGTGAAGGGAGGGGACGGGGCCTGAGGTGACGTGTGCAAACACGCACTATGGCACGTTTTAAATTGGGGATATAATTTCCCTTCAATACTGAGGGCCCCTGGGGGCAAACTAGCCCACCAATTGCTTCCAGTAAGCGCCACTGAGCTGCATTGCAGAGAGGTGGTCCAGGCCGTGCCACTTTTTACACCTCTCTGCAACGCAGCTCTGTGGCACTTACTGGAGGTACCTAGTGGGCTAGTTAGACCCTAGGGACCCTCAGGATTCAAATGAACTTAATCTCCCAACTAAAAACGGACACAGGGTGTGTTTACACAGTGGTGAAGGGAGGGGACGGGGCCTGAGTTAACGTGTGCAAAAATGCCCTGTGGCCTGTTTTAAGAGGTAGTTTTAATCCCCCTGCCCTATTATATACTAGGGGATTACAGAGGAGGTCATGCTAATCACAGGGGGACCCCAACGCATAATGTTCCCTAGTGTATGTAGGTGTTTTCACTGTATTCTAAGTGTCTTTTAACATAGCACTGGCTCTAGGACTGGTTAGTCAGACTCAGCTACCACCAGTATCCGTCTGAAAAAGTTGAGGGTACAGGATGATTTTGCAACAAGGCTTCTTTCTGCTCTTCTTTTTGTTCTTTCTGCACGTTATCCTTCTTCCTGCACTTTTCTTTGTCTTTGAGGACTTCTGTTGCTTCTTTCTGCACTTCTTTTTTTTCTTTCTGTGCATTTTTTCTTTTTTCTTCACATGTCCTATCTCTGTAGGCATAGTTAGAAATTAGCATTTAAAACACCTTTGAAATTCACAGAAAAAAACATAGGTTTCAGGCACGTTATAGTTAGGAATTAGCATTTAAAAAACCTCAGAAATTCACTGAAAAAACCATAGGTTTCAGGGGTGTTATAGTTAGCTGGACTTTTCACTTGTACAAAACCATTGAAATTCCCCCGTTATAGTTAGTTCAGCTAACTATAACTCGCGTGCCTGCAATGCACTGCTGATGACGTCACACATTACATCACTCATTACATGGTCAGTGACATCACTCATGACATCACTCATGACATCTCAAATGGTTTTTTCAGTGAATATATATATATATATATATATATATATATTCACTGAAAAAACCATAGGTTTCAGGGGTGTTATAGTTAGCTGGACTTTTCACTTGTACAAAACCATTGAAATTCCCCCGTTATAGTTAGTTCAGCTAACTATAACTCGCGCGCCCGCAATGCACTGCTGATGACGTCACATATTACATCACTCATGACATGGTCAGTGACATCACTCATGACATCACTGATGACATCTCAAATGACATCACTGATGACATCACTGATGACATCATCCAGTGAATGTGTGTTTTTCTGAAAATTAAATATGTTTTATATATGTATATCTCAAGGTCGATGGAAGAATAAATGGGTATATAAGTGTCTAAATGGATGATTTGTTTTTGAAAAATTGATTGTGTAACTGACTGATTAAGTGTATCATAGTGAATACATGGCTTAGTGAGTAATGTTTAAATATGTAAATATCTGTATCAGTCTCTCACTTTGTGTATAAGTGGCTGCATGGGTTGGTGAGTAGCTACATGGGTGTCTATATAGGTTATTAGTTGGTTTTTTGAGTATCAGTCTGAGTGTCTGCATGGTTCGGTGGGCGGTATTACGTAGTGCATAGGTGCATGAATGAGTGACTCACTGTTTGTATGTGTTGAACACAGCATATGTGCAGGACTGTATGGGTGGATGAGTGTGTGTATGGGTGTGTTAGTGAGTGAATGACTGTCTCAATAGTGTCTTTATGAGTAACTACATATGTTTTAAACTAGTATATGTGACTATTGGTGTATATATGTGAGTATATGTGAGAGTGAGAGATTGAAAGAGTTCCTGTATGAATAAGTATGTGTTTCTATAAGTGATTGTTTAAAAGACTAAGTATGTGTAAGTTTCCGTAGAAGTAAGTATGGTGGTGTGTGTATAACTGTATATGCAAGTAAATGTATGTTTGATTCTTTATTAGCATGAGTGACTATGTGTGTGAGTAACTCTATGGATGAGTGGCATTGTGTAACAGGATGTATAGGTGTATGAGTACATATGATGAGTGAGTACATGTATGAGTGACTGTATAGGACTGTTGGTGAATGAGTGGATGTGTATGTGGATCTTAGAATTACTGAAGAGGTTGTTGTAACTGGTATTGGTATGTCCATTGTTTTGAAAATTTTAGTCTCTATTTTTGAATGTGTGTATCAAAGGTTATATTAGGGTGAGAGGAGGTCTGCCACTCTATCACAAGGATGATGTCATCAGTGATGTCATCAGTGATGTCATTTGAGATGTCATCAGTGATGTCATGAGTGATGTCACTGACCATGTCATGAGTGATGTAATATGTGACGTCATCAGCAGTGCATTGCGGGCGCGCGAGTTATAGTTAGCTGAACTAACTATAACGGGGGAATTTCAATGGTTTTGTACAAGTGAAAAGTCCAGCTAACTATAACACCCCTGAAACCTATGGTTTTTTCAGTGAATTTCTGAGGTTTTTTAAATGCTAATTCCTAACTATAACGTGCCTGAAACCTATGGTTTTTTCTGTGAATTTCAAAGGTTTTTTAAATGCTAATTTCTAACTATGCCTACAGAGATAGGACATGTGAAGAAAGAAGAAAAAATGCACAGAAAGAAACAAAAGAAGTGCAGAAAGAAGCAACAGAAGTCCTCAAATACGAAGATAAGTGCAGGAAGAAGGATAACGTGCAGAAAGAACAAAAAGAAGAGCAGAAAGAAGCCTTGTTGCAAAATCATCCTGTACCCTCAACTTTTTCAGACGGATACTGGTGGTAACTGAGTCTGACTAACCAGTCCTAGAGCCAGTGCTATGTTAAAAGACACTTAGAATACAGTGAAAACACCTACATACACTAGTGAACATTATGCGTTGGGGTCCCCCTGTGATTAGCATGACCTCCTCTGTAAGCCCCTAGTGTATAATAGGGAATGGGGATTAAAACTACCTCTTAAAACAGGCCACAGGGCGTTTTTGCACACGTTAACTCAGGCCCCGTCCCCTCCCTTCACCACTGTGTAAACACGCCCTGTGTCCATTTTTAGTTGGGAGATTAAGTTCATTTGAATCCTGAGGGTCCCTAGGGTCCAACTAGCCCACTAGGTACCTCCAGTAAGTGCCACAGAGCTGCGTTGCAGAGAGGTGTAAAAAGTGGCACGGCCTGGACCACCTCTCTGCAATGCAGCTCAGTGGCGCTTACTGGAAGCACTTGGTGGGCTAGTTAGCCCCCAGGGGCCCTCAGTATTGAAGGGAAATTATATCCCCAATTTAAAACGTGCCATAGTGCGTGTTTGCACACGTCACCTCAGGCCCCGTCCCCTCCCTTCACCACTGTGTAAACGCGCCCTGTGGCTGTTCTAAGTTGAGAGATTAAGTCCCCCTGAATCCTAAGGGTCCCTAGGGTCAAACTAGACCACTAGGTACCTCCAGTAAGCGCCACAGAGCTGCGTTGCAGAGAGGTGTAAAAAGGGGCTTGGCCTCAGAACACCTGGCTGCAGTGCAGCTCCCTGGCGCATACTGGAGATGCCTGTTGGGGGCGCGTTTGCAGAGTGCTGCACGGAGGGGGCATGGCCTCCGGCACGATGCCAGTCTTTTATTTATTTTCGTCTTTTAAGAAGGGGGGCTGTTTGGTTCCCCTTCTTATTCTAATTTATTGGCCCTGATGACCCCATTCCCCAGGGCCAGTCTCCTAATTATATTTTTTTGACCCCAATCCCCAGGGCCGGCCACTGTTTTTTATTATTTTTAAAAAATATATATTTATAGACACACCTAGGACATGCTGGACAAACCGTACGTACCTATCACCATGACGATTTGCGTGATATTCATTAAAAGGCGACTATGCATGCAATGAATCCACGTGGAATGTATTTACACCACTAGTGAAGCTCTGACATGTCTGATGCCCTACCGTGCCTAATCCTGGTAGACACCCTTGTCGTTTATTTATACAAACATGGGTAGCTATTGACGGGCACATTTAATACACATGCACACCAAGCCATTCAAAGGGGATTCGACAAAAATTCGACCAAAACTATGCAAGAAACCCCCCTCACGGTTAATAAAACACACATCCACTGCCGGATGTGTAATACTTTTTATTTTACTCTCTGGAAAGGGGACGAACATCACTTGAGAGTCACAGCGTGCTCCTGACAGAGCCCAATGCTGTGTTACACCCACCATTGCCTGCCGAGTGCCACACACCTCTGTGTTGTATTCCACTAGCTAGTGCATATGCTATGACACTCTCTAGCCCATGGGCACTGTAACACCACCCCGTGAATATGTCATGCCACACTTGTCTTCGCACGGGTTATATTGCCCCATCTAACGTGCCTTTCTCGATGCCTATGTTATAACGCACAGTGCTATGCCATACATATTACAATCTGGGATCCATATCTTTGTCACAGTGCATATGCAACGTTACACTCCCCAGCACATATTTTATATTACAACTTTAGAGACTAGTTAGGTTACACAACACTGCCCTGTGCATATTACACTCCAAGGCGCATATCGCATAGCACGCGCTAGTGCCTGTGCTATCTCGCGCTCTCCAATGAATCTGTCATTGCGCACAATGTATTGCATATTATATTTCACGCCCGGTTCATCTTATATCACACTTTTTGGTGCATAGTTTATACCATACACTATATCTAGTTTTCATTTTCAATCGTGCTCTCAGGACTATGTTCTATATAACACTGTGTTCACCTACCCTTTTCACGGGCATTACATTTTGCGATAGGGGGTGGAGGGTCAGGGGGTGTTTCTGCCAAGTGAGCCCGGAGTCACAGTCACAAACGTCCTCTTCTTCCTGAATAAAAGTGAGATTATGCTGCATACTTGTTCATATTTTAAGTAGTTCGCACAGACACAATGTTTTAAAAACAATAAAGTTCCTAATACCCGCCTTCTCTGAACAGTTAGCTTGCTGCCCCATCCCCTTCCTCCCTATCCTCTGTTGTGTGAATCCATGGACTAGCCTCCTCCCTCCTGCCATGCATGGTCTGATGTGCTGCCACTGCCCTCAATTTAGTATGATGTACCAGTCCACTCCTCCTGCCCTCCATTGCCCAATTCTATGCCCCATCATTGACCTCCTGCTTAAACTCTGTGCTTAGCTTGCTGCCCCTATTCTCCTTCCCCCTGCCCTCCGATGTCTTTGTGCATGCCCCTGCTCCATCCTTTTTGCCCACCATGTCCCATTGACCTGCCACTCCTATCTACTCTGAGTGTTCTGTTGAGCTGCCACTCCCCTCCCACCTGCCTAGCATTGTCAGATGACTGTAACCTGTCCCTGCCACCTCCACCCTGCCTGTCCACATGCCATGCCCCTATCCTCTTCCTCCTGTCCTACATGGTCCATTGTACTGCCACACCCTTCTGCCCTCCCTGGTCTGTTGTGCTGCAACTGCTCCTCCTGCCTGCCCCGTGTGGTCTGTTGTGAGGTCCCTTCCCCTGAACATTCTTGTCTGTGCACAGGTCCTGACCCTTCCTTCTATCCTCCATCGTCCTTTGTGCATGCCCCTCCACCCTCCTTCTTGCCCATCATAGCCATTGTGCTGCCACTAACCCTCCCACTTGCCATGCATGGTCTTCTGTGCTGCCATGGCCCCTCCCACCTTCCCTGTGTGGTCAGTTAGCTGCCCCTGACCCCCTCCCACCTTCCCTCCATGGTCTGTGTGTATGCCATCACAGTCTCACTGTTGCTCTTCATGGTGTGTCTTGCTTCTAGTGCCCATCCTGCCTGACCTCCATGGCTATCTTGCTGCTCCTGCCCTGCCCCCTTGCCCCCAGCCCTACTCCCTCCCTCCTGGCTTGTCTGTTCCATTGTAATGCCCCTGATCCGTCCCTCCTGCCCTTTATGGTATGTTATACTGCAGCTTTCTCTCCTGTCTGTCCATTATGGTCAGCTAGCTACCATTGCCTCTTGCCCCTCTGTTCTCTGTTGTCCATGTGCATGGTCCTGTCCCCTCCCTCTTGCTTTCTATGGATTGTTGTGCTGCACTCCCGTCCTGCATGCCCTGTGTGGTGTATTGTGCTGCTGCAAACCCTGATGCCTGCCCTGCAGGGTCAGTTTGGTGCACCTCTCCATGTCCCTCCTGTCCTCTGTTATCCAAGTCCATGTCCCTATCCCATTTCCTTCCATGATCCAATGTACCATACTTGCGAACATTTTGAACTTGGTAAGAGGGAGATTTTGAAAAAAAACTGGGGTATTGATTTTCCCCTTTGAGTTACATTGAAAAAGAGGATATTGTAGACAGGGGACAGATCAAATAAAGCCCATTTGAGCTTAAAAACATTGGACGTTTCCTGGCTGAATCGGGTCTGTTGGCATGTATGGTTGTACTACCATTGCCTCTTCCTTCTGCCCACAATGGTCTATTACATTGCCACAGCCTTGAAGGAGGGTAGATTTTGTATCACAGGGGGCCCCTGGCCCGTTCTGTCCACACCTGAAGTATGAGACCCTTGTCCTTGCCCTGCCAGCTGCATTTGTAGGCCGTATTAAATTGACCAGCGGGTCCTGTGTTGCTATATAATTATCCTGAGACATCCTTACCACTCAGCCAGCATAAAACCCCTGTGTAGGCCCTTCTGTTCAATATGTAGGCCTCTTTGGTAAATTGACCATAGCTCTGCAATTTTAGTGTATAGCAGTCTGAAGGCAGGTCTGCGAGGCCTTCTGATCCAAACTAGTAGCCCCCACCCTACCCGAGTGCTCCGTGCTCGGTATCAAAGTTCAACATCCCCCTGAAGCTGTCGACATACAGTAGGCTGCATCCTGGACTGGTACTTGCTTCCTGGGCAGGTTTCCCGCTTTTAAGGAAGTGGCAACCGCAGAGCGTCAAGTTAGGAGAACTGAGGAGATTTTATACATGAATATATTGAATTCCCGTACAATACCCATTATTTTCTGCTTGCTCTATGGAACTTACGATAAGCGATTGGACTGAGAGACTGACCTTTTCACCCAGTCCATTGTCAGCATTAAGTGAGTAAATGACGAAATGTCTGGTAAAATCTGCAGACGAAGCTTTTGGGTAGCATACGTAGGTAGATGTAGCGTGCAAAGGAGCCCACAAAATGATATAAAAAGGGAGCACCCACAGATATCGACGGACTACCTCGCCGTCTGTATGTAGGTTAACAGGCAGTGCAGGTTTTCCCCAAGAGCTGGGAGCTCTTGTCTTCCTTTGCTTAAAATGTCTTGCTCTGCTTTGCTTGAAGTATCTTATTCTATTTTACCTATATGAAATGTCATGTTATGTTTAACCATTGTTCTCTTTACTTTTGCATTTAAAAGATTTTGTATTGTAATTGCAGGAATGCTTGCTCTAAGAGTAAACGTGAGTGTTCCTAGGTAACATTTTCCTTGGTGTAACTTGTTTCTCATGATGCATTTATAGATGTGTTTTCTCTCTCTCTCTGTCAGTACATTAATTGAGATACAGAGAATATTATGACAGCTGTATGATTATCTGGATTCTGTATTTTGTACTTTATGTCTCTATTCTGCGGTTTCTTTGAAGTTGCATCTTCTCATTAAACTGCCATTGTATTTTGCCTCCAATTCCATGTCTCATATGTCTGTTTTCTTCATTTTTGGAGCAAGCGTTCCTAGGCACCCCGGCTCAAATTAAGGTGCCCCTTTTGTCCCTGACTCACTCTCCTGCTCAGTTCTGTGGTGGCTCCTGGGGATCTGGGGACCGCCCCTAGCTTCCTTGACCCGTAATAGATCTTCCCTCCAACAGCCTCTCTTGCAAGTCCTGTATTGTTGGTTTGTTGCCCCTGCCCCCCTTTCCACTGCCCTCCATAGTCTGTTGTGCTTCCACGGCCCTTCCTGCCTGCTCAGTGTGGTTAAATTGTTGCCTTTGCACCCTCCTACCTGCCTTCAATTTTCAGAGTCCGTGCCCCTGGCCTCTGCCTCTCAACAGTATCCTAATGAACAACTAGATTGCTAACATTCTATATTTATTACAAAAGTGTGGAACGCCTGACATCATCTTGATGTAATCAAAACTGTAATACCTAGAGCATTTCCTTTAGAAATTACATATATGAGAGGGTCTTATTGGCATCAAAATTATGGTTAGTGCTCTAAAAGACTAAAATAAGGACATATTTTCTGAGTTTTCAAATAGCGACAAAGCACTTTTAAATTATTTGTTATCTTTATGTTTTTTTATCCAGTTGACCACTTGATTAAATGTTGCACTTAGGGGAGAGGATGTGGTGTTACTTCCAGAACTGCAGACTTTGCAACTGGGGAACCAGGTTGAAGTTTCTGCTTCAGCTCGACATTCTGTGATTCTGGTCAAATCACTTAGTCTCCCCATGTCTACAACCAAAATAAATTTGTTCTTGTGTGATGTAACCAATGCTCATGTAAAGCACTCCAATACCTGACAAGTCTGCACTATATAACACTGCAAAAACACAAAATAATAAGTGTTTTGCACACTTCTGTCATTGGGCTATATTTGGGCTACATCTGGGTGATTTTGGGCTACATTTGGGCTCTTTTGTCTCCGGTGGCCATCTTGGGAGATTTATTTGTTATGAAGTTTCCTAATTTCCTCATGTACTGCAGTCTCCTCAGTAGGAAATGCTTTCAGTTTTTTACTTTGATTCCATCATGAAGGTATTCAGATATGTCACACATTTGACATAAATTCTGAATGTTAGCACTCTAGTTGCTCATTAGATCACTGTAGTAAAACTACTGCACCATGGAAGTCTGCTCCTGGTATTAAAAGTGCATGTTTCAGTCTGCATGTCAGAATTTTTTAATGAAATAGAAGAGGATTTGAGAAGTCACTCAAAATGTGCCCTCATTTTCTTTCTTCAGCATTAATCATAATTTCTATGGCAAAATGAACCTCCTCACTGTGTTCCTTTTTAAATTAAATGTTTTAAGTGTTACCAGTTTATTCCAATCAAGATGGCTTCAGGTGTGCCTTACTTTTGTCATAATGAAGACAGTAAGCGCTCTAGTTGTTTTTAAGAACATTCTGGGACATTCTGTCATTGGGCTATACTTGGGCTACATCTGGGTGATATTTGGGCTACATTTGGGCTCTTTTGTCTCTGGTGGCCATCTTGGGAGACTTATTTGTTATGAAGTTTCCTAATTTCCTCATTTACTGCAGTCTCCTCAGTAGGAAATACTTTCAGTTTTTTACTTTGATTCCAGCAAGATGGCATTCAGATGTGTCACACATTTGCCATAAATTCAGAATGTTAGCACTCTTTTTGCTCATTAGATCACTGTAGCAAAGCTACTGCTCACCAGGGAAAACTGCTGCTGGTATTGAAAGTGCATGTTTCAGTCTGCATGTCAGAATTTTTTAATGAAATAGAAGAGGATTTGAGAAGTCACTCAAAATGTGCCCTAATTTTTCTTTCTGCAGCACTAATCATACTTTTTATGGAAAAATGAACCCCCTCATGTTGTTCCTTTTTAAATTAAATGTTTTAAGAGTTACCACTTTAATCCAAGCAAGATGGCTTCAGGTGTGCCATACGTTTATCATAAGTAGGACTGTTAGCGCTCTAGTAGTTCTTTGGAACACTCTGGGAAGCTGCAGTAGAACACAAAGGAATCAACTGACAGTCTCTGCCCTTGTTGGATGTACATGTTTTACTGAGAATGTCAGACTTCATTCTCACATGACTGAGAAAGATAATGTGAATTTACAGAAAATAAGCTCTCAGTTTAGCCTATAGATCACCTTCCAAACCTCTGTGGTAAAAGCATGAGAAAATATTTTTCTCTCAATCATGATATCCCAGCAGAAGGCTTTTTCACATGGTGAAATCACCTTAGAACATACCACAATTCCTAAAATGAGTATGGTACCATCAACAAATGATTTATAATGTAACTAAAGTCTTAAAACCTTCTATTAACTGCAATGCTTTTTAATGAGGTGCTATCATGTATATTGGTCCCAAGATGGCTGCCAACACTTCTTGGATGAAGTGCTGACAGCCAATCAGATCTCAGGATGAGATGTGTGGTTAGGCTCCGCCCACATATATATATGCTTTTAAATGCTATTTTCTCAGGAAATACTGAACAGATTTACACCAGACCTGCAAAAGGCACTTCCTTGACCTTATGGCTACCTCTCTGACAAATTTCAAGTAATTCTGTTCAGCCGTTCGGGCTGTAGCTGTGTCTAAAGGTCCTATGGAAAAATGCATGGGGAAAACGCGTTTTGGGACCCCCCTTTTTTCTCGGCCCCTGCTTGACGAATCCCCCCGAGACTTTCAGGGTAGGAGCGGAGCGTAGCGCCCCACCTATTTTGAAAATTTCGCGAGGATTCGTCGACCGGCGCCAAAGTTATTCCAAATAGAATGTTGCGGATTTCCTATGGAAACAGGGTCCTAACTATAACTACCTACTGGCGACCGCCAGTAGGTAATATATATATATATATATATATATATATATATATAAACACAAGAGTCCGATCAGGTTGAAGGCTGTCAATCGAGCGGTCCGCGTTCAGGGTATCGGAAACCCTGTATCTATTACTCCACCATTATTTCCGATTCTGGAAATATCACGGACACAAAGGTAGTTGCAGCAAAAAAGGTTTATTTCTGGCTGCACAGCAACGCGTTTCAGCTTACGCCTTGATCACGCTGAGTGACAGGCGTTTTTTTGCACATTATTTAAATGCAGTGTAAAACATAAAAACAAACGGTGAACATGCCCTTAACCTTGTGAAAAGCGGCGGCCATCTTATAATGTATAATTCCACATTAGAGCTCAGTTTAAATCAGAGCCTCAAACAAACGTTCAGCAGGGAGATTAATAAAAAAGATTAACAATCAAAAACACAAATATGTTCTGTATCATGGATTAAATATGGTTAACAATACATCTCATTTTTAACACAGATTTTGTCAAAAAGAAAGAAAGGACGAATATCGAATCCAGCCCAAGTGGGCATAGGTCGCCAAATAATTACAATATTCATTTGTAAGTCCATCAAAATAAGAGAATAGTTGTTATTGAATACACCCCCAGTGGGGATTAATCGCCCCTCAGTATTTGAAAGAAAAATCATTGTAAATCTTCCTACGAGGTACAAATGACTAAAGACCACATATAAACCACATAAAAACCGCCCAAGTGGGCCTAAGTATATTGAACTTCGGTTGTTACTTAAATAAGTTTATCATCCTCCACTGGAAGATCTCACCAATTTATTATTTGTGATTTAGATATTCTATCTCCCCAAGATTTCATGATCTAGAGTAGTTGTGAAAGCCAGCCACCAAGAAAGTGCAAAACACCTGAAAAATAAGAAAACAAAAAGACCTAATTAAAATCTGATGATTCAATAGTTACACAGCTTCATATTCTACCTATGCAGGTGTACAGACAATTCTTCATTTGAATTCAAACCCAAAGGGGCCATAGTTTCAAGGTCAATGATGTACCTAGACTCCAATTTGCGTAGAGTTAGTAATCTATTTCCCCCTCGGATATTCTCACCGACAGCATCAATGACCACCATTTTTAGAAATTTCTCGTTCTGCATATGTGTATCAAAGAAGTGTCTAGCTACCGGGTATTGCCTGTTATTGTGGCGGATGGCTCTGATATGTTCCAGTACTCGTTTTTTTGCACGGTGGATAGTGCTGCCTATATAGGCCTTGTTACAGGGACAAATTAATGCATATACACAATAAGTCGTGTTGCATGTCAAAGATTTCCTTATCAAAAATTTGTTTTTACTGCTCAGAATGTCCAACGTTGTGCAGTCGACGCTGTTACTGCACGCCTTGCAGTTTCTACAGCATCGAAAGCCTACTCTCCCACTCTGTGTTGGTCTATTCCTGCTAGGCACAAGATTGGGACTCAAATCATCCCTTAGGGATCGATTTTTTTGAAAAGTGATCTGAGGGCCATTACTAAGATGTTTTTTCAGGTGGGGATCAGTTAACAGCACATGCCAATGTTTTTTAAGCGTCATTCTTACATCCCTAGCTTGCCCTGAATAGGTAGTAATGAACCTAAGGGTATCCGAATCTTTGATTTCTTTGTTAGGATGTAATAGCTGGGTCCGTGTTAGTGTCTCCACTTTCTTACAAGCTTCTGAGATGGTTCTTTTGCCATAGCCCCTCTCTCTGAATCGTTGTATCATGATCTGTTTTTCATTTTCATAGCCTATCTCAGAGCTACAATTACGTTTGGCACGTAATAATTCGCCAAACGGAATACTTTGTATCAATTTCTTGGGGTGTGAACTTAACGCACTCAGAATACTATTTCCTGCAGTTTTTTTACGAAATAGTTTCGTATGCATCCCACAATCTTTGATTTCAATTTGTATATCTAAGAATTCAATTTCCGTTGTACTTATTTGCCCAGAGAAGGCCAAATTGTAGCAATTGTCATTTAATTTGGCAATGAAGGTTTTAGCAGAATCACTATCTCCATTCCAAATAAAAAATATGTCGTCTATGAAGCGTAGCCACAGGACACACTGATCGAATTCTGCCATGTGCGCCACCACCTGCTCCTCCCACCAACCCATGACCAGGTTGGCATAGCTGGGGGCGAAGCAGGTGCCCATGGCTGTGCCCTGTGACTGGCAATAGACGACCTCATCAAACAAAAAATAGTTGTTGGTTAGGCAAAACTGGATCATAATCAGAATCATCTCTGAGTGCCCCAATAGTGATATTGATCGAGTTTTTAGGTAATGTTTTATGGCTTGTAATAACAACTATTCTCTTATTTTGATGGACTTACAAATGAATATTGTAATTATTTGGCGACCTATGCCCACTTGGGCTGGATTCGATATTCGTCCTTTCTTTCTTTTTGACAAAATCTGTGTTAAAAATGAGATGTATTGTTAACCATATTTAATCCATGATACAGAACATATTTGTGTTTTTGATTGTTAATCTTTTTTATTAATCTCCCTGCTGAACGTTTGTTTGAGGCTCTGATTTAAACTGAGCTCTAATGTGGAATTATACATTATAAGATGGCCGCCGCTTTTCACAAGGTTAAGGGCATGTTCACCGTTTGTTTTTATGTTTTACACTGCATTTAAATAATGTGCAAAAAAACGCCTGTCACTCAGCGTGATCAAGGCGTAAGCTGAAACGCGTTGCTGTGCAGCCAGAAATAAACCTTTTTTGCTGCAACTACCTTTGTGTCCGTGATATTTCCAGAATCGGAAATAATGGTGGAGTAATAGATACAGGGTTTCCGATACCCTGAACGCGGACCGCTCGATTGACAGCCTTCAACCTGATCGGACTCTTGTGTTAGTAAATTACTGAAACGAAGGCTGACTGCAATATGGAGGAAGTCGCCAGGATACTTCGTGGGACTGATCAATGGTGATTACGCGGAGTCAAGCTATCGTATACCGGAACGAGGAAACGGTGGCCTGTGGCTGGCAGACTTTACAAGAACTACGTTCAAGCATCGAGGTGGCGTTGCCCGGTGAGATCCTACTATTTATATCTTTAATACCGCTGTGGGTTGACGGCGTGTAATTACTTAGATGCGAGTGGTGGGATTCCAGTCCGGGCTTTGTCTAACCAAAATGCAAACGTGAACTTCTCGATACGCGAAGGGAGCTGCTCTGTGATATCTGGATTGAATAATCCTACAAGCAGCATTGGTAGTTGCCGTATAGTGTGTTTTGTGACCATGGCTGCAGCCTTAGAGGCAAGAAGAAAAAACACAGCAAATAAATTATTTTTCACTATGACAGATGATAATGGTGGAACCAATGGTGCAACCAATACCATCACGGAAGAAATCAAGACGCAATCTCTATTCAATCAATTGGAGAAATTGCATAAGAAAGAGCTTGCCAAATGGTGGGAGGCTGAGTCCTTACAGAGATACATGGATGTCGCACGAGTACCTAGAGGCTTACGGATTTTTACTATACCGACTTACGAAGACCCTGACCCAGAAATGCTAGAAGAATGGGCAAACAATTCAAATGCATGTTCAACTATTATGCTTCGTATATTAGTAAAATACGCCTTAAAAGATCGTTGCAAACTATTGGCTGAGATCGAGGCGACCCTGGCTGAATTGGAAAAAGTAACTACAAAGGAAGTCATTGATGAATTCATGAATAATTTGTCCAAGAAAATGGACAAATTAGAGGAGGAAATTACAGCTAAAAAACAGAGAAAATTTGTACGGGACTACAGAGACTACCAGTCAGGCCGTACGCTTACCTTCCATAAGAAATATGATCACCTCTTTGAAAAAAACAAGGAAGGGGGTGGTCTAATTCATCAAACTAAAACATCTGAAATAATTGAGATATCGGAAAGTGATATATCGGATGGAAGCCTATCGGACGCCTCAACCTCAGCAGCTCATCCCGACATTAATGTGGCTCAGAAGAAATCTACTAATTTTTTAGCCCAGTTTCATATGATGAACCAGGGACGGACAGACCAACCACATGTGCAGGGAGCGCAGAGAGGGAGAGGACGCGGAAGCAGAGGCAGAGGTATCGGAACAAACAGGCAAAGAAGAGGAGGAAAAACAGATGCCGCAACCCCCATGGGAATGATGACAAGGGGGAAGAAACAACAAATATGACTGTGGTCAACCTCTCCAAAAGAATACTGACAGAGGAAGAAACTAAACTACTTGCACTAGGTCTGTCTTTTTGTCCTACCTATAATTTGAATTTTGCGCAGACTAGAATAGATTTGTTTTATTTTGCGCGTAAATTGAAATTAAAAAAATGGTTTGATACGAAATATGTGACCAAGGATCTCACCACACAAAGGGTAACTATAAGCAATTTAAATGTTGATGATGTTGAGATTTTGAATATTTTAACTTCTCAACATGATCAAGAGACTGATGAGAGTATTGTGACTGCTGATTTGCAACAATATGATATTGATGGTAATGTGAATCCAGGGAGTGGTTTTAAACCTAAATCAGTTTTTCTACCACAGATTGAATGTGATGCCATCGATGTATTTGAAAGAGGGGTTCTAAGTGATCTTAAGAAATTGCGGCATAAAAAAACTGCTTTCAATCAGAAAAATCTGACTCATGATCAAATGTTAGCCATTGAAAGTCTTAAAACCGACCCAATGATTGTTATAAAACAGTCCGATAAAGGGGGTAATGTCGTGGTTCTAGACAAACTTGCATATCTAAAAGAAGGCTATGGACAGTTGTCAGATAATAGATGTTACAGCATATCAGACAAGAACTCCATATCTGAATCCAATAAAGAATATGGGGATATGCTTGTGGAGTGGCGTGAAAGGGGCCTACTAGAATGGGAAGAGTACAATTATCTCAAGTGTCCTTACCCCACAATCCCTATTCTGTACCTACTTCCGAAGCTACATAAAGATCCACTGAACCCACCAGGGAGACCAATTGTATCTTCAATTGGTTCATTATTAGAAAACACCTCCCGCTTCATTGATCACTATTTAAGACCATATGTGGTCAATCTACCATCGTATTTGCGGGATACGACACACTTCCTGACCATCATAGATGGCATCCACTGGGAAGAGAACTACACACTCGTAACTTTGGACGTGTGTAGCCTCTACACCAGTATTAAACATGATTTTGGCTTACAAGCCATAAAACATTACCTAAAAACTCGATCAATATCACTATTGGGGCACTCAGAGATGATTCTGATTATGATCCAGTTTTGCCTAACCAACAACTATTTTTTGTTTGATGAGGTCGTCTATTGCCAGTCACAGGGCACAGCCATGGGCACCTGCTTCGCCCCCAGCTATGTCAACCTGGTCATGGGTTGGTGGGAGGAGCAGGTGGTGGCGCACATGGCAGAATTCGATCAGTGTGTCCTGTGGCTACGCTTCATAGACGACATATTTTTTATTTGGAATGGAGATAGTGATTCTGCTAAAACCTTCATTGCCAAATTAAATGACAATTGCTACAATTTGGCCTTCTCTGGGCAAATAAGTACAACGGAAATTGAATTCTTAGATATACAAATTGAAATCAAAGATTGTGGGATGCATACGAAACTATTTCGTAAAAAAACTGCAGGAAATAGTATTCTGAGTGCGTTAAGTTCACACCCCAAGAAATTGATACAAAGTATTCCGTTTGGCGAATTATTACGTGCCAAACGTAATTGTAGCTCTGAGATAGGCTATGAAAATGAAAAACAGATCATGATACAACGATTCAGAGAGAGGGGCTATGGCAAAAGAACCATCTCAGAAGCTTGTAAGAAAGTGGAGACACTAACACGGACCCAGCTATTACATCCTAACAAAGAAATCAAAGATTCGGATACCCTTAGGTTCATTACTACCTATTCAGGGCAAGCTAGGGATGTAAGAATGACGCTTAAAAAACATTGGCATGTGCTGTTAACTGATCCCCACCTGAAAAAACATCTTAGTAATGGCCCTCAGATCACTTTTCAAAAAAATCGATCCCTAAGGGATGATTTGAGTCCCAATCTTGTGACTAGCAGGAATAGACCAACACAGAGTGGGAGAGTAGGCTTTCGATGCTGTAGAAACTGCAAGGCGTGCAGTAACAGCGTCGACTGCACAACGTTGGACATTCTGAGCAGTAAAAACAAATTTTTGATAAGGAAATCTTTGACATGCAACACGACTTATTGTGTATATGCATTAATTTGTCCCTGTAACAAGGCCTATATAGGCAGCACTATCCACCGTGCAAAAAAACGAGTACTGGAACATATCAGAGCCATCCGCCACAATAACAGGCAATACCCGGTAGCTAGACACTTCTTTGATACACATATGCAGAACGAGAAATTTCTAAAAATGGTGGTCATTGATGCTGTCGGCGAGAATATCCGAGGGGGAAATAGATTACTAACTCTACGCAAATTGGAGTCTAGGTACATCATTGACCTTGAAACTATGGCCCCTTTGGGTTTGAATTCAAATGAAGAATTGTCTGTACACCTGCATAGGTAGAATATGAAGCTGTGTAACTATTGAATCATCAGATTCTAATTAGGTCTTTTTGTTTTCTTATTTTTCAGGTGTTTTGCACTTTCTTGGTGGCTGGCTTTCACAACTACTCTAGATCATGAAATCTTGGGGAGATAGAATATCTAAATCACAAATAATAAATTGGTGAGATCTTCCAGTGGAGGATGATAAACTTATTTAAGTAACAATCGAAGTTCAATATACTTAGGCCCACTTGGGCGGTTTTTATGTGGTTTATATGTGGTCTTTAGTCATTTGTACCTCGTAGGAAGATTTACAATGATTTTTCTTTCAAATACTGAGGGGCGATTAATCCCCACTGGGGGTGTATTCAATAACAACTATTCTCTTATTTTGATGGACTTACAAATGAATATTGTAATTATTTGGCGACCTATGCCCACTTGGGCTGGATTCGATATTCGTCCTTTCTTTCTTTTTGACAAAATCTGTGTTAAAAATGAGATGTATTGTTAACCATATTTAATCCATGATACAGAACATATTTGTGTTTTTGATTGTTAATCTTTTTTATTAATCTCCCTGCTGAACGTTTGTTTGAGGCTCTGATTTAAACTGAGCTCTAATGTGGAATTATACATTATAAGATGGCCGCCGCTTTTCACAAGGTTAAGGGCATGTTCACCGTTTGTTTTTATGTTTTACACTGCATTTAAATAATGTGCAAAAAAACGCCTGTCACTCAGCGTGATCAAGGCGTAAGCTGAAACGCGTTGCTGTGCAGCCAGAAATAAACCTTTTTTGCTGCAACTACCTTTGTGTCCGTGATATTTCCAGAATCGGAAATAATGGTGGAGTAATATATATATATATATAAAACAGTAAATTCGCACCTGCACTTTAGATACATTGATGAGTTATATGAGTACTTACCACATATACATATGAAATTGTGAAACAGTGCTTCAGAGATATCAGTTAAGTACAATATACTGTATAACGAAATCTTAAAGTGCGATATACGAATCTAAATAACAATCAAATTGTAAATGCAATTAGTCAAGCGTTTTGCAGCTAATCTGTATATCTCAATGGATATTTAGCCATTTAAACATGGCGCCGAATTGACTGTGTGAAACCGATTGCACAATTCCTGATCCCACAACAGCTGATTACTAGCTGCTGGGACTCACAAACCACTCGGTTCTTGGCGCCATTGACCGCCGAAGGGAGCCGACAGCCACGCCCACTTCTTGTTGGCCACGCCCCCCTCCCACGCTACCCGTGACCACTATAAACTATGAGTCAATGTCGGAAGTGCAGCGGACGAGCGCAGCGGGCACGCCGATTGCGCGCCGAAGGCGCGCTTAAGGCAAGCTCGTCTGCGCTCGTCCGCGACGAGGACGCGCCTAGCGCCACACACCCTGTCCGGCATAGCCCATCATCCCCCGACTCCACCCGGGAGGCTTTGCTCGACCTTCGAGGGTATGCGTACGAAGGTAAGCTCTCCTTTGAAGAGACTGCCTTTCCTTTAACTGACTTCACACACAAGGACCTAATTGTAGGAGGCCTCTTGAACGTAAGATCCTTACTAAAACACGCCACCGAAATCAATCTTCTTATCGAGTCACACCATCTTGATGTACTCTTTTTAACTGAGACCTGGACACACGCAAACTGTGAGACTGACCTAGCAGCCGCCTGTCCGCTAAACTTTAACATTCTTCATCTCCCTAGACCCAAGGGCCGCGGTGGCGGTGTTGGCGTCATTCTCAAAGCTTCGTGGCAAACGAACATCCTAGACATAGACCCGATACCTGGAATCGAGCTCTTTGGTCTGTCTATAAATCGCCATCAAGGAGATATTTTTACGGTCATCATCTGCTATCGTCCACCTGGGGCCTTTTCTCTCTTGCAACAGCAAGCCTTTCTCACGACCGTCACCAACATGGCAACCTCTCACAGTAAACTAGTACTTCTAGGAGATTTTAATCTTTGGCCAAATGGCAGCCTGGACGCAGGTCTTGACAACCTTAGGCTGTCCTGTGATAGTGTAGGCCTCCAACAACTGGTAAAGGACCCCACTCATTCCGCAGGCAACCGACTCGACCTTATCTTCTCGAGCCCAGGCCTAACCCAAATAGGCGACATCCTGCCTATGAGTTGGACAGACCACTCGCTCGTCAAATTCTATATCAATAATGCCACAACAAGCAAAGCCAAATTTCACCCGCCTCCACAATTCCTGTACCGAAACTGGAAAGCGTTAGAAAAACTCAGCACCTCCACCAGAATCTTCGAGGTGGAGAACAGTTTCACCACTACCAATTCTGTGGAAGATAACTATAGACTCTTAAGCTCGAGAATCACCTCCCTTGCGGACTCTGCTGCCCCTCTTAAACTCTGTAAACCGAAAGGTAGAGCCTCGGCTCCCTGGTATAACGACTCTTTGAAAACCCTCAAATCAGCCTGCAAGCAAGCTGAGAGAAAGTGGAGACACGGATATAGTAACAACCACAAAGCCCTCTGGAAGAAGGCACTCCAGGACTATAAATCCGCTATTGCAGAGAGTAAAGCGAACTACTACTGTTCCACCATTACCAATGCGGCTAACAGTCCAAAAAGCATATTTCAGATTCTGGACAATATCTTACACCCTGACTGCATCAAAAACTCCATCCCCCCCTCTCAGTCCCTCTGTGATAGCCTCGCCCAGTTTTTTACTGATAAAATTGAGACTATCATTAACAACCTGGCAACGTCCCCATCTTCCACTCTATCCACCTTTTCCAAAACTAATTTCACTGACCTTGAATCTCTGAGGCCATCCTGTCCTCCCACGGATAAATTGCTGGCTTTCCCTCCTATTCCTCAAACAGAATTTGAAATAGTCGCACAGGGCATTACCTCCGGATCCCCCCTTGACCCTCTGCCACCGAAAATATGGAAAACCTGTGGGCATCTACTATTTCACACCCTTCGTTTGATTTGTAATCAATCCCTGAGCTGCGGCGTCGTTCCCCGCTCCTGGAAGCAAGCGCTTATAACCCCGCTGCTAAAGAAACCCACGCTAAGCCCAGACTGTCTGTCCAACTTCCGCCCCATATCACTCCTGCCTTTCCCGGTGAAGGTGCTCGAACGCTGGGTCAGTAAACACCTCTCAACACACCTCGAGCAGCACCATTTTTTGGACGAATTCCAATTTGGGTTTCGCCCAGTCCATGGCACTGAAACCGCGGTGCTCACGGCCATGGAGGAGCTTCGAATGCGCGCAGACAGGGGCCAAGCCGTGGCCCTCATTTTACTTGACCTGTCTGCCGCATTCGATACTGTCAATCATGGGATCCTACTACAGCGGTTGAAATCGGCAGGGATCGACAGCATGGCCCTGATCTGGTTTCACTCCTACCTCAGCGACAGAAAACAGGCTGTTTCCCTCCCCCCTTTCCAATCGGTTTTCTCCCCTGTCCCTCACGGTGTCCCCCAGGGTTCCTCTATCAGTCCGATTCTTTTTAATGTTTACCTTAAACCTCTGGTCAAGTTAATTAAATCACACAACATGACCACAGTAAACTATGCGGACGATACTCAGCTCCTTCTCTCGTGGGAAGGCGAAGACTCCATCCCCTTGCAAGCCTTCCATGATTGCCTACGAGACACGGCATACTGGCTGCACCGAAACTCACTCCAGTTCAACTCCTCGAAAACCGAGGTAATGTACTGCCCAGCGAGTCGCATACCTCGCCCTCTGCCCGCTGAGTTCTGGCCCCCGGAAAACTCCAACAACCCCCTACCAGCTACCACCGTTCGTAACCTGGGCGTCATGCTCAACCATCAATTAAGCATGGAAACACAGGTCTCTAGAACAGTCGCAACTTGTTCTGGCCTTATGCGCTCACTGCGCAAAGTCTTGCCTCTACTTCCATCCTCCGCCAGAGCTCTAGTAGTCAGGTGTACTATTCTTAGTCGCCTTGACTACTGCAACGCCCTGCTGCTTGAATCCCCTGCGACACTACTGGACAGACTCCAACGAGTCCAGTCGGCAGCAGCCAAACTGGCTCTGGGATGGACCAGGAGATCCTCGGCCACTGCCGCACTGGCCGAATTGCATTGGCTGCCTCTGAGGCAACGCATTGCCTTCAAGGCCCTTTGCCTGGTCTTCAAGGCATTACATGGAATAGGACCCAGACCTCTTCAACGTCTGTTCTCCTGGTATACCCCCACAAGAACACTCAGGTCCACAACTGCCTGCCTCGCGAGAGTGCCCAGCTGTAAGAGGGCCAGGATGGGAGGAAGATCGTTCCGAGTAGCTGCAGCCAAGCTATGGAACAGTCTACCTGTCGACATACGCCATATCCCTCACCTCCTCCCTTTCAGGAAACGTATTAAAACTTGGCTCTTTCCCCTGTCCCTATAAAAAAAAAAAACGGTTCAGTTCCAGTACCCCCCGTCAATAAACCACAAGAGTAGCTACCAGCGCCAGGATACCTGCCAGGTGACAGTCGCGCTTTATAAATGTTTTAAATAAATAAAAATATCAATTTCTATGATATTATAGCCACATGGTATATAATGAAAATAACTGAAGATGTACCTTTGTCGTGAACAAGATTGTTAGAAGCAATCAAAACTCGTTGACTAGCGTTCATCTAGAATAATATTCTAAGGAGCCACTATTTGAGTGCCTTGCTTTCAGTGAAGTTAATACGTACAGGAGCTTCTCTGTTTTATAATTGGAGTGGTCGGCAGACTACTCCGTATACGGCACCACCGGCGCTTTTGGTAGCATGCCAGCATCTGCCATACGGAGCGTGATATATATATATTCACTGAAAAAACCATAGGTTTCACACACGTTATAGTTAGCTGGACATTTCTCTCGTAAAAAACCATTGAAATTCCCCCGTTATAGTTAGTTCAGCTAACTAGAACTCGGGCACCCGCAATCCACTGCTGATGACGTCACATATTACATCACTCATGACATGGTCAGTGACATCACTCATGACATCACTGATGACGTCTCAAATGACATCACTGATGACATCACTGATGTCATCATCCATTGAGTATGTGTTTCTGAACAATTTTAATATGTTTAATATATATAGGGAAAGGCCTGTTGAAGAATGAGTCGGTGTACAAGTGTGTAAATGTATGATTTTCTTTGGTGCGTAACTGACTCTATAAGTGAGTCATTAAATGTATCTTACTGCAGACTAGTGACTAAACTGTGTGAATGTCTGTATGTTTCTGTCTGTTGGTGTATAAGTGGCTGCATGGTTTTGTGAACAGCTATATGAGTGTCTATATGGGTTATCGATTGGTTGTCTGAGTATCTGTATGGGTGCCTGAGTGTTACTGTGGGTAGGCTGTGTGTGACTCTGTGCATAGATGTGTGAGTGGGTGATTCTATGGGTGCATGGTTTTAAGAGTGCATCTGTGATGGACTGTATGGTTGAGCGAGTGTATGTATGGGTGTGTTAGGGATTGAATGTATATCTCAGTGGTACATTTGTGACTAACTACATATGTGAAAGGCAGTATATATGTGTGTAAGAGTATATAAGTGGCTAGATGTGAGAATGTGTGATTGTGACAGTGACTGTATGGATGAGTGGGTGCTTTTGTCAATGATTCTAATAGAGCATAAAAATGTGATACTATTTTTGTGAGCAAGGGAACTTGAGTGTGTATAACTGCATAGGTGAGTAAATGGCAGTGTGATTATTTGTATGAATGACTAGGTGTGAGAGTACCTCTATGGATGATTGGTAGTGTGTGAGTGTCTATATAGGTGTGTGTATAAATTCATATGATACTTTTTTATGGAGTGACTGTAACTATGAGTGACTTTACAGGTGAGTATGTGGAGGTGTATGAAGACCTAAAAGTTAATATGTGGGTATGCAGTTAATGGTATTGCATTATTTATGGATATGAGAATGGAACTCTGTAATTTTGAGTTGGTATATCAAAGGTTTTATAAGGGTGCGAGAAGATGTGGTAATTTATCACATTGATGACGTCATTAGAGATGTCATCAGTAATGTCATTTGAGATGTCATCAGTGATGTTATGAGTGATGTCACTGACCATGTCATGAGTGATGTAATATGTGACGTCATCAGCAGTGGATTGCGGGTGCTCGAGTTATAGTTAGCTGAACTAACTATAACGGGGGAATTTCAATGGTTGTTTACGAGAGAAATGTCCAGCTAACTATAACGTGTGTGAAACCTATGGTTTTTTCAGTGAATTTGCAAGGTTTTTTAAATGCTAATTCCTAACTATAACGTGTGTGAAACCTCATGGTTTATTCAGTGAATTTGCAAGGTTTTTTAAAAGCTAATTTCTAAATATAACGTGTGTGAAACCTATGGTTTGTTCTGTGTTTTTGCATGGTTTTTTGAATTCTAATTCCTAACTATAATGTGTGTGAAACCTATGGTTTTTTCATTGAATTTGTTTGTTTTTTTACATAATTTTTTTTCTTTTTCCCTTTACACACTATTCTACCTATGTATATATTTATTGTTTTTTATGCATTTTTCAATATAGAAATATTCTCCTTTTTTAAATAAATGGTTAGATATAGTTGTATAACATAGTTAACATCTTCAATAAACTTTTTTTATTTGAATTTTTTACATTTTTTTTACTGTGCGCGTACGGTAAGCTTACCGTAAGCGCACGCTTCGCTTTATGCACGGTGAGCGTACGTAATATTTATACTCCGTGTGCGCATGCTTACGCAATTTGCGTACGCGTCCGTACTTCCTACGCGACGCGTAAGCGCATGCTTCATACGCGCACGCGCGCGCGCACGTTACGCGGAAGTGTACGAGTGTGCCTGTAATGTGCATGCGCGTGTGCACGTGTCTTTCGTACGCGCATGCGTACTTTTACCGTATGCGCTCGGTAAGCTTAACGTGCGCGTACGGTTGGTCATGTGATCAAGAAACAACACTTTTGATTGGTTTAAACTACTTTCAGTTCCAGAATCTTCCTACACCACACCCATTCCCCTCATTACTGCTTGTGATTCCCTAGGAGAAGGAGCTGAATTGTCTTTGGGATACAATGGCCGAGCAGCAGACCTCTTCTGAGAGTGAGCAGGGCAGCAGCATCATCAGACAGAGAAGGAGGAAACAAAAGAATTCTTTTGTTTGGGAGTATTTCACTTTTCCAGAGGGGCAGAAAAAGGTAAATGCTCCATTAGTCACCTGCTCACTTTGTGAGCGTGTCTTATCTAGAGGTAACCCAAGGAAGAAGTATTCCTTTAGTAATCACACTATGGTGAGACACATTAGGGATGTACATCCCAGGACTTTTGCTCGACATACTGAAGCAAACCCTTCAGTAAGTCACCCGAGCACACCCGCAGAAGCTCAGCCGAGTACATCTTCGGCAGCTCAGCCGAGCACTTCCTCTGCGGTGGGAGCATCACCCTCTTCTGCTCCTCTGGAAACGAACCCTCGATTTCAGAGGGTCCAAATGAGGTGCACCAGATGTTATGGTCTAATTGTTCATGGGGAGACCAGTGTTTCCCTAATGAACAATAAGATAGACCAGCACATCTGTGGTCCTTGTTAATGTTCCCATTCTTTCTTTCCTCTGTCCCTGTATTAACACAATGGCTCTTTTAAGAGCCAACCTTACCTCACAACTTTTTTTAAATTTTTTTAATTAATTTTTTTAATTTTTTTTTTTTACCGTGCGCGCATTTTTTAATTTTTTTTATTTCACCCTACAAGGTCCTTGAGGGAGTACAACGGAAATGAGAAAAGCAGAGAGAGGAGAACACAGCAGATTATCAGAGTCAGAATCTCAGAGCTGTACACCTCTCTCCTCTCACCAGAACCAGTAAATGGCAATGTTTCCCTCTCTTTTTTCACACATATACATGTTAATTACAAATCTCAGTGCTTCCCACATTTTTTCAAATGAAATCACACATTTCTAATGGTTGAAAACTTCAACCCTTTTCCAAATGAACCCTTCCCCCAACTTGACTTCTGCCTGCTACCATAGCAACAGCTCATGGAACACTGGTGTGAGCAGAGAGGTCAGAAGTTCAGCACACAATGTTTCTATTCCAAAGAGCAAGAGTGCTTCACCTGTCAAACCTAACAGCAAATCCAAATTAATCTTTTGTGGGAACACAACTTTCTGAACCAATACAAAACATGCTTCTAAAAATGTACACATACAGCCTAGTTTTAACTGTAAAATGATTTGAATCAGCCAATGAGTTCTTTTTATTTTAAAAAAATATGTATGCCTCCATTTTACAACTGTCTTTCATTTCATATTGCCATTCTACTGAAAGACACCTCCTGAGTGCATCCAGATCTCCTTGAAAGATGTTCACAGTGTGGATTGTAGGTCACAGCTATGTCTTCTGGAGTGAAAAGTATGCAGAAAAAAGAGGTATGGTGAGAGACCTTGCTTTGCCAAATGTAGACATTAAATGGATTGGTCAGAGAGGGTTAAAGTGGCACCAATTAATGCCTTTGGTGAAAACCTTTCTACATCTCCCACAGCCTAACCTTATTATTGTGCACTGTGGTGGAAATGACCTAGGCACTTTAACTGGGGTAGGTCTGGAAATGCTTGTTAAGGACACCTTTGTGCAATTGATGTCGCTTTTTCCTCAATCTGCCTTTGTATATTCTAATATATGCCAAAGGCAAAAGTGGAACTGGTCCAACCAATTTTGTCCACAGATTGACAAAGCAAGAAAGCACGTCAACAAATCTATTTCTGCTTTCCTCAGAGACTATGGTATGGGTTCTATATACCACAACAACTTGCGTTACAACATGCAAGGCATTTATAGAGGAGACGGTGTACATTTCACAGATGAAGGCAACAGAGTCTTCCTCTTGAACTTTAGACTCTGCATCGGTACTTACTTGTAGGTACCACAAAAAAAACACTTCATAAACACAACGGCTCTTTTTAGAGCCCCCTAATATCTAAACACTTAAATTTGATTTTTACTTCTATTTTTTTTATTGGTTTTTTTCTGCCGTGCGCGTACGGTAAGCTTACCGTACGCGCACCCCGTGATTTTTTAAAAAACATTTTAAATGTATTTTTCATACTTTTGGGACCTTCTTGGACCCCCTGACAAACGCTAGGGGGTCTGCAACTCTCTTCGTTGCCCCCTTTTCACGTTCTCCACCTTTGTTTATCAGTGTGAGACACACAAAATGGCGGCCGACACTTCCTAATTTCGACCGACTGGAATGTTTACTGTCATGTAACCACCAATCAGAATTAAGCTCGCGCACGGCAGCGTGCGCGTACGGTAAGCTTACCGTACGCGCTCGGAGCGCGCTTATAGATATATATATTGATTTAAATGCTATTTTCTCAGGAAATACTGAACAGATTACACCAGACCTGCAAAAGGTACATCCCTGACCTGAGGACTACCTCTCTGCCAAATTTCAAGTAACTAAAGGTCCTATGGAAAAATGCATGGGGAAAACACGTTTTGGGACCCCCCCTTTTTCTCAGCCCCCGCTTGACGAATCCCCCCGAGACTTTCAGGGTAGGAGCGTAGCGGAGCGCCCCACCTATTTTGAAAATTTCGCGAGGATTCGTCAATCGGCGCCAAAGTTATTCAAAATAGAATGTTGCGGATTTCCTATGGAAACAAGGTCCTAACTATAACTATCTACTGGCGACCGCCAGTAGATAATATATATTTATATTCATATATATATATATGAAAATAGCAAAATGTCCTTGTGGGGGGGACAGCTTTCAGCTGGTGCAGGCGGCGAGGAAAGGACTAGTCCTCACTGAGTATTTCAAAACAATTAATGAAGAATACACTGCACTCGTTCTGGAAATAGTCAACTCATTTTTATTGACTTAGGCTTCTCTCCTACGCGTTTCGAGCTGAACACAGCTCTTGGTCACGGTAATAATACGTTAACCCAACATGTATTGGGGAGAAGCTATAGTTTTGTGCTGTTTTTTAAACAAGTGATGTAATTATTGTATGAACAGACTAGCAGCAACATTCATTGCTGATGGGTTGTCGCAAAAGCTATGATTACTAGCATGTTCAAAGGGAGTTGTCTAAAGTTGTGACATTGTCAATTGTTGCAGCTACCCCTGAGGAAGGGCAAATTTCAGCCCAAAATGCATTGGGTAATTTTAAACATGGCTGCTATGGGCTGCGTATTTCCCACGTGCTGTCGAAAAGGCCCGGATAGGCATTTCTGCACCATTTGATAAATATGGGAGATATAAAGTCCTGAATCAAACAAGTAAAAATGTGATCAAATTATGGATTATACTATGGATAAAGTTTTTGATTATAATTGAATATGGAATCAACGAGAGTTCTACAGATATTGTACCTTCTAAAGTCTAGCATGAAGTATTCCGTTCATGGTGGAGGAGGCAGCAAGGAGCACAGAGAGCATCGCGGATGGTTGCCGCTGTAGCAAAAAGATCCTGTCAGGTGTCACGAACGGTCATTGCTGGAAATTTGCATTGGCGATCACTTCAGGCTGTTAATGCTGTATAGTAAAATGCAGATCTTGGGTTGTTGGTCATTGCTGGAAGTCGATGTAGCGCAAAGAGTCAGTTTCACAAGAGCTTCATGTTGGCAGTCAGCGAAGATGGTAAGAACTTGGTACAAACTGGTCTGTGTGCATTCATAAAGGGCCCAAAACTTCAGGATTTCTCCTTTTCTTCAATTAATAGCTCAACTGATTCAACACCAAGGGTGAAGGACCTCCGATGCACCTCTTGGGGATCAGGAACTTACTCAAGCGGAGATCAGCAGATCTAAGGCAGGTCCAGTTGACAGTCCAGGCAGGTCTTGTTGCAGCAGGTTAGCTGGGCAGCTGCAGAGAAGACTTTGAAGCTCCACTACCCCATCCTGCTAGAGGTGGCCCATCCTGTCAACTCCCAGGGCTGATACTGTCTGGGAGGAACTCATAAAGGCCAACTGCCAACTACACCTAGTCGTGTGACCCAGGAACAGCCTGTAGGTCACAAAAGGTTAGGTCAAAAAATGCAAACTTTCTAAAAGTTACAAACAAAACGTATTAGTCATTCACGATGTCTAAACATGACATCACAATTTATTTGAAGGTTATTTAGTGTTAAACAATATTCCAGAATAAGAAAATAAATCTCAAAAGCAGGTGTATATATTATCAAATTTTGTATTGAAGAAAAGAACAATTCAGACATACAATTACAAGGGTTCAAGGTATGAATCTCATAATACATTGACAGTGATCATTACAGTAAATTTCGGAATTTGTAAGCCGTAGATCAATGTATTTAAAGCCACCCTAGCTAAACAGCTAGCGCCTGTTTTGAGAGAAATACTGGCCTAATTTATGGCATTTTGGTGTAGGGCAGTGCAGCAAGGCAAGTGAAAAAGCAGGAACACACTGTTATTAAGCAATACAGTGCATTCCTGTCCTTTCTGCCTATGCTGTCACAGTTTTGGCAGCCTAGTGCCAATGTAGGCACCTTTGCACCATGGTGCAAGGGTGCCTCAGCTACAGGCAGGATGGTTTATGTGCAGGAATGGGGCACCTTTCCGCACGAAAACAATTCTACAAGGCGTTTTCCTCTTTCCATTTGTGCTGCAGAATGTAGTACACATGGAAAGAGAAAAAAAACAAGGAGAAATTAACATATTTCTCCTTGCTATGCCTCACCTTGGGATGCATACGAATTTGATGCTTTGCCAGGTTTACATCACTTTGCAAAACTGGGGCAGCGTCTACTTCTGAGGGTGTTGCATGGGAAAACAAACCACAGTGCCTATGGAATGCCTCCCAGGTGCAGATTAAGGCGACACAGCGATTTGCTCTGCGTCGTTTTACTCATTATTTATGAGGCCACTCAATGCCATTCAGGGTCGCTTTGAGTGACTTCATAAATCTTCATGAGAGCCCTGCGTCATGCATGTACCACTTTACATGGTGCAGAAAGGATGCAGGGCTCATAAATAGGCCCCTATGTATCCAACAGGAGGTTGAGCCAAAGACTAGAGGGATGCAATAATCCAGGCGATTTAGGGGCAAATGTGAAATGGAGCGAGGAGGAGAGCGCCCTATTTGCAAAAATTAGGCACTCTTCTCCCCTCTCACTAGCACAGGCTCTAAAAATCAGCTGCTATGCGCCACAGGGACACCTTTGCGCCATGGTGCAAGGGTTTCTGCGTGAGTCTAGCATGGGTTTTGTACTGGAAGGAACTCTTCCAGTACAAAATACTATGCACAGACTCACATAAACCATTTTCCAACTTTGTATGTGTTAGAAATGGGGGTCTCTAGTTGGCAATGGTTTGTAACTTGTCTAAGTAGGGACCCTTCCTTCTAGTCAGGATAAGGGAGTTACACTCCTAAAATTACCTCTGCTTATCTCCTTTGTAGCTTGGCACAAGTAGTCAGGCTTATCTTAGAGGCAGCGTGTAAAGCATTTGCACATAAACGGACACCACACCAGTTTTAGAAAAATATCCAATATTTCATATACCTAAAACAAGACCAAAATGATAAAAATCCACAAAACGGTACTTAGAAATCTTCAGTCATCAAAATAGACTTGAAATATAGTTCCTTGAAGTCGATAGCTCCGTCTGGGGATATCAAGGTGTCATGAACAACAAATCCAAACAGTTCTGGCTCACCGCAGCATCGCATGGCCAGCTACGGTGTAGGGAAGACCCGCAAAACAGTACCTTTAGAAATGCAGGGTGTCGGTGACCTCTCGATGAGCCCCAAAAGGCCGGTGTTCACAGGCATAGGTTCCGGAGTTCGATGTAGGAGTTGTTGGGCCCCTGAAGTCACACGAGTTGCAGATCGAACTCCTCGCGGTTGAAGTAGGAGGCATCAGCGTCAGCAGGCGTCGGCCTGCAGTGTAAAGTGCAGCGGTGCGGTGCTCGGTGCCCTCAGGTTGCGGTGCAGGCAGCGGCTCGTGACGGTCGTCCAGCTGCATTGGTGAGACCAGGGCTGCAGTAAGAAGTGATGCAGTGCTCGTTGCGGTGGTGGCAGGCCACGTTGCATGCAGCGTTGTAGTCATTGCTGAAGCGCTGCTGACAGCTGACGAACTGGAGTCGATGGCGTCGGTAGGCCAAGGCTGCGGTGTGGGATGAGGACGGTGCATTGTGTAACTAATGAGTGGTGCCCTCGAACCATGGTGCAAGGAGCAGCGTCGATGTCGGCATTGAGCATCATCGTCGGGGATACCAGGACGAAGACGTGAAGTGAGGCGGTGTGGAGTGCGATGGCCACAGATCGCGATGCAAGCAGCGGCTCAGTGGCAGTATCAGGTGGCATCGTCGGTGAGACCAGGGTTGCGGCGGTACCATCTGCGGTGCCCTCAGGACACGGAGTCAGCATCGGCATCGTAGACGGTGTCGGGTTGCTTTTCTTCTGTTGCAGCACAAAACACGTAGTCCCCAGTGTTGATGGCAGAAGAACTTGAAGTCTTTGCTGTTCCTGAGACTTCTTGAACTGGGGCAAGCTCTAACTCAAGCCCTTAGAGAAACTCACAAAAAGGAAGCTGCAGAAAGTTCAGTCCAGTCCTTTCACTGCCCAAGAGAGAAGCAGCCACTGCAGGCCAACACAGCAAAGCACACAGCAAAGTGGCAGTCCATCCTCACAGCTTCTCCAGCTCTTCTTCTTGGCAGTCTTCTTGGTTCCAAAAGAGTTCTAAAGTTTAGGGGTTTGGGCCCCACTTTTTATAGCCCAAAATCCTTTGTTCTCTGGAGACAGAGAGTGTCTGTGCCCAGTCACAACCAGTCGTGCCCTCTCTGGGGCAGCTTCCTGACAGGAGGTGGAGACAGCATTGTCAGAGGCAGATCAGGCCCATTCAGGTGAAAGAAAATCTCGTCCCCCTACTCTAAATGCAGCCCAGGTCTATTCCGCCCATCCCAGACCCATCTAGACTCTCTGGAGCCACTGCTTCTCCCCAGCCCCTGTCATCCCAAAGCCAGACAGTCAATACACAAACCCAGCAGAGGTACACTGGATGGCTAAGCACCTACTTTCTAAAAGTGGCATTTTCACATACAGAATGTAAAAATCACCCTCACTAATAGATGCATTTTAACATTCTGAGTGCAGGCATACTAAACTTTATTTTTCTACCTTGTTCCCAGTGGTAGGTATGTTATAAAATGTTATAAGCAAACTCCCCATTCTATCCTATGGGAACAGATAGCCTTGCAATAGTGAAAAACTAAATTGGCAGTAGTTGACTATCGGGACATGCCACACACACCAGGGCATGTCCTACCTTTCACATACACTGCACCCTGCTCACAGGGGTACATTGGGCCTACCTTAGGGGTGACTAATATGTAAGAAAAGGGAAGGGTAGGATCTGGCAAGTGGGTGCACTTGCTAAGTCGACATTGCAGTACTAAACTGCAGTGGCAGATCTGAGTTACCTTTTCAGGGCTACTCGTGTGGCTGGCACAATTAGTGCTGCAGGCCTAATTCGTAGCATTTCATTTACAGGCCCTGGCACACTCAGTGCACTATACTAGGGACTGACTAGTAAATCAAATATGCCAATCATGGAAAAACCATTCCATAATAACAATTTTACACAGAGATCATATGCACTTTAGCACTGAATAGCAGTGGTAAAGTGCACAGAGACCTAAAACCAACAACAGCAGGTCAGGAAAAAATAGGAGGAAGAAACAAAAAGTTTGGGGATAACCCTGCAAAAAGGACCATTTCCAACAGTATGTGTGTTGTAAAGTGCAGCACACGTGTAAAGTCGGAAAACGAAAGAGAAATTAAAGCATTTCTCCTTCCTTGCGCCTACTTGAAAAGGGCACAGTTTTCTCACGCTAAACCCATTCTACTTTATTGAGTAAATTGGGTTTAGAGGCAGAAACGTAGGGTGGTTGAATGGAAACGCCCATGCACCACCCTTGGTAGGCCACCCATGGTGCAAAGTATTGCGAAGCAGCGCTATGCGCTGCTTCGCATTACTTTTCCGTTTTTTCCAGCGCTAAACAAGTTTAGCGCTGGAAAGTAAATTAGGAAAAAAATATTTTGCGCCAATTTGCGTCACTATTGTGACACAAACATGGCGCAAAATCTTAGTAAATCTCCCCCTTAGACTGTAGGCCTGTACCACACGTCGATGTGCTTCACTCGTAAGCTATGGAAGAACTTTAAGAAGTAGTTTGAGCAGAAGAAAACAGGTTGGGGAAAGTTTGAGAGAGAGCTTTTGATAAAAAAAAACCTCCAGATTTCATGCATAGAGAACAAGCCTTGTTTGGGGGCCTATATGGGAATTCAACTCGCTCACAAACAAGGATGTGCATTTTCTAAAACACACCAGCGCAGTGTGTGTGTAAAAGAGTTTTCCGTCTTCTGAAGCTTATCTGTAAAGAAGTTGAATCCTACTTGACTTGTGCTGTTCTGCCACCACCCAGTGGTCAAAATAATTATTGCCACTGTTTAAAAAAACACATTTGGAGAAGATTTGAAATAATTATTTTTTTATACTTTGAAAACAATCAGTAATCCATCATTTATTGTTTAGAAAGCTAACATATATTAGGTTCATACCTTCTCGAACTCTGTGTAGCAATAGATCTCAACCTCAGGTTCATATTTACAGTATTGATAATGCAAGTGTCTCTCTTCGAGGAGAAGTAGACGCTTTGTAGAGAACAGACCCATTGTAACACAAGCTTTTCAACCATGCAGGGTACATCTGCGCAAGCAAAGCCCTTGAAGAGAGTCAGTCAATCAATCATGTGGGACTTGTCTATCAAGGCTTCTCACCCGTGAGGGTATACAGGCGCTGGGCTGCGGGTTCAGTCGAAGAGTCAGGTCTTGAGCCCCTTTCTGAAGTCTGTCAACGAGGGTGATGTTCTTAGGTGGAGGGGAAGGGCGTTCCAGGACTTGGCAGCGAGGTGGGAGAAGGAGCATCCTCAGGTGTGGCAGCAGCGGATGTGTGGTTTTTTTTCTGGGGACACGGTGTGCGGAGTGGAGGTTTTCTAGGTGGTTGATGGATATTCAGGCGGTGTTTCATTTATGAAGGTCCTTGGTCATGGAGGGCTTTGTAGGCGTGGGTCAGCAGTTTGAAATGGCATCTTTTCTGGACGGGGAGCCAGTGGAGGTCTCTCAGATGGTGGGTGATGTGGGTCCTTTTGGGCAGGTTGAGGACCAGCCTGGCTGCTGTCTACTGGATCGCCTGGAGTCTTCTCATGAGCTCACTGTTGGTGCCTGCATAGACTGCGTTGCTATAGTCCAGGCAGCTGATGAGAGCCTGCATCACTGTTTTCCTGGTGCTGATGGGGAGCCATTTGAAGATTCTGTGGAGCATAAGGAGAGTGTGGAAGCATGCTGAGGAGATGGCATTGACCTGTCGTTTCATAGAGAATTTGCTGTCTAGGATGATGCCGAGGTTGAGGAAATGGTCTTTCGGAGTACGGGGGGAGGGGGCGAGTTCCTATGGCCACAAGGACCCAATCCAGAGGGAGGTGTGGCTCCCAAAAATCAGCACTTCAGTTTAGCCTGTATTGAGCTTAAGGAAGTTGTCCTTCATCCAGACTAAGACGTTCTTAATGCAGTTGTGGAAGTTAGTCTTCTTCGTGGTGGGGTCTGCTGAGTGTGAGAGGATGAGCTGGGTGTTGTCTGCATAGGGGATGATGTTGATGTCATGGCTTCTGATGATGTCTGCTAGTGGCGTCAGGTAGATGTTGAAGAGGCTTGGACTGAGGGATGAACCTTGTGGAACACCATAGATGGTGTGCTTGAGCTGTGAGGTGAAGGGAGAGCGATGGATTCTGTGGGTGTACCCCATGAGGAAAGAAGTCATCCATCTAAGAGGGTCGTCTTTGATTTCAATGCAGTCGATTGATGAGTGTATGGTGGGAGACTGGTCAAAGCGGCCGATTCCCTTCTGTCAAGTAGGGTGTGGATACCATCTGTTGTGGTCATCAGGGCTGTCTCAGTGTTGTAGTTGGCTCTGAATCCTGATTGTGAAGGGTCTAGCAGGATGTTTATTTCCAGGTGTCAGTGAGATGGAGGTTGATGTCCTTCTCCAGGACTTTGGTGGGAAATGGGAGCAGCGCGATCGGGCAGTAATTCTTGAGGTCTCTGGGGTTCACAGAGGATTTCTTGAAGAAGGGTCTGACCTCTGAGTGTTTCCAAACATGGGGAAGGTGGCTGTGGCAATGGAGGAGTTGAGAATGGTGGTGATCTGATGGCTGATCTCGTCGCTTCCTAGGATGAAGAGTCGATGGGGGCACGGGTCGGTGGGTGTTCCTGAGTAGATGGAGTTCATTAAGGCAGTAGTGTTCAGTGTGCTGAGTTGTTCCCATATAGTGAGAGGTTGGTCGGCCACTGTCTTCATGGGAGTGGGGAAGCTGAGGAGGTCGGTAGGATAGGAATCTAAGTTTCTGTATATGGTGGCTATCTTGTTATGGAAGTGGTGTGCAAGTGCGTTGCAGAGTTCCTGTGAGGGGGAATTGAGTTTTTGGTGGCTGATGGACAGGTGAACTCTCTGGCGATGGTAAAGAGTTCCTTGGTCTGGTTGGCGCTGTCCTCGATGTGGTGTGTCAGGGCCTCCTTTTTCACAACTTTGAGTAGGTGGTGGTAGTTGTTGATGGCAGACTAGAATGTGGCTCGATCAGTGTTGTTTCTGCTGGTGCAGCATCTTCTTTCTAGGAATTTGCATCTGTGTTTTGCTACAATGAGTTTGAGGGTGTGCCAGCTGGCTTGTTTATTGGGTCTGTGCATTCTGGCTGGTTTGGTGGGGTAAATAAGTTGGCGACGCTGGTGATCCAGCCTAAGTCCGGCTCCCTAGCTGACTCTTGTCCACCTGGCCTCTGTCTAACAAACGTCTGAATGCTTCTTTCTCATCAGCCGTAGTACCAGGTGCCTGGAAGCAGCCAAGAATTCTGCCTCTTCTGAAGAAACCCCAAACGGACACTGGCAAACCTTCTAAATACAGAATGATTTCTCTGCTTCCTGTCTTCTCGAAAGTTTTGAAGAAGCTCTCCCAGTATTTGGAAAGTAACAACATATTGCAGCCATGCCAATCTAGTTTCTGCCCCAGTTTCAGTACAGAGTAGGCACCAGTGTAAGTGACAGATTACATGAGGGGTGCCCTGGATATCAGGGGAAGGGCTGTGCTAATTATGCTTGATCTGTCAGCAGCCTTCAACACTGTACCCCACTCCATTCTTCTGGCCTGTCTTCAAGCCATTGAAATTAGGGAGTTTGCGTGGGGCTGGCTATCTTCATTCCTAGAGGGAAGAGGTCAGGAGGTAAGGTACCCACCTTGTTGCTCTGGGCCTTGTGAGCTGCAAGTGGGAGTGCCACAGGGCTCTGGTCTGAGCCTGACTCCCTTTCAATATCTTAGCATACCATCAGCTCACATGTAATGTGGAATAAACGGAGATACTCTTCTTTGGTGTAAGGACACAACAGCCCTGGCAGTCCTTTTGGCCTGTGGATGCTCCTCCTCCATGACGCCAGGCCAGTAAGTAAGGTGAAGAATTTAGGCATTAAGTTTGATGGCAAGCTATCCTTTCTGCCTCAGGTTCATGCTGTGGTTGAGACTTGCTTTGGTCTGCTGCGTGTGTTAAGGACATTCCTGCACTCTCTTTCTTAACTAGGAAATAGATAGTTCATGCCTTAATAACATCAAGGCTTGGCTACAGTAATGCACTGTAGTGGGGTTTGCCTGACTTCCGGATTTGTAAATTACAGGTGGTTCAAAACACAGCAGGCTGGGTTCTTCTTGGTCTGCCTTTGAGAACAATCGTTTCCCAGTATTTAACGGAACTACACCGACTTTCCATGAGAGGATTCTTTTTAAGACTGTACTGCTAATACATAGCACTCTCCATCAGTCTGGTGGGGCTTATCGTATAGCTTTCATGCTCCTTACATTTACCTGCAGTCAGCCAACCTCTTTTTGGCCACAATCTCAAAGATCCGGTGGTCCAGGACTGAAGGCAGGCCCTTCCCCGTTTTTACAACCTTCAATATGGAACAAACTCGCTTTGGAGTTATGGAAGGATTGAAAGATTGGCTTTTTAATCAAAACTAATAGTGAGGTCCTTCAGTTAGCTTCACATTCGGCTGCGCAGTGCCATGCCACTCCCTTGAGTAACAGAGTGCTTTATAAATACCTGCTACATTACATTACATCCAGACATTGAAGTTCTCAGATGCCCGATTGAAGTTGGTGGAGGCGTCCGACTGGGTGATGCTGAGTCCATTTGTCCATTGGTGCTGTGTGACCTTGGTCCAGCTGTGGAAGGGGGTGCTGTGGCAACTGGGGGTTTTGCGGGGTGGTCCGGCGATGATGAAGTGGATGATGGAATTATCGGACCAGATGAGGTCCGTGGTATGGCTATTTCTGACTCTGTTGCTGGACATGAAGATAGGGTCCAGTGTGTGTCCTGCTCTGTGCATGGGGTCTGAGACCAGCTGCGTGAGGCCGATGTTGTCCATTTGTTCCATGAGGTCAGTGGAGTTGGTGTCAGTGGAGTCATCCAGGTGGAAATTGTGATTGCCCAGGAAGATATAGTGTTCAAATTCGATAGCGAGCGGGGTGATGATTTCTGTGATGGCAACGCTGATGCCGGTTTGTGGTCCTTGGGGTCTGCATGCAAGAGAGCCTTTGATGGTGGTTTTGTCATCGGTGTGGAGTTGGAAGTTTAGGTGTTCCATAATCAGTGTGGTTTTGTCTTCAGTGGTGGTGCAGATGATTGATTCCTTGTGTACGATAAAGATGTGACCTCGGTGTCTGTTGGTGCGGTCCAGGTGTTTGATTTTGTAGCCATTGGGTGTTACGGTGGCGATGTCCGGGGACAATGAGGGGGTGAGCCAGGTCTCTGTGATGAAGGTCACGTCGGGGGTAAGGGTGGAAATGGTGTCCCAGACTTCTGTCGCCTGTTTGCAGAGTGATCTGGCATTGATCAGGAGGCATAGGAGTAGTTCAGAGGAGGTGATAGCTGGCAGGGAGGGCGTGTCACATGTTTCAGTGAGGGCGGACGGTCCTGGGATAGAGGTGAACTGACAGAGAAGGCTGGTGAATGGTCTCACTGTGGAGCGAGGAGGTGAGAGGCTAGCATTTGTTGTTGCATCCAGGGTCTAGGGCATGGAGCTCTGCGGTGGAGCATCTGTGGGAGTCCAAAGGGCCCTGATTCCTGGTGCTGGGCGTGGTCCAGGTGCAGACGGGCACAGATGGGCTTGTATTTGGCATGATGGTGGTGCACCTGCGCTGTGGCCTCCAATAAGTAGGCCCTGGGACAGGTGCTGAGAAGGTGAGCAGCCGGAAATGGGTGGCAGGAAGCATGAAAACGGCAAGCGGGTGGGTAGGGCCTGGGGTCTGGGCCTTAGGGCAACTAAGCGTGGCTGAGAATGAGGCTGAATGAGGGTGTCTGGCCAGCTTGCTCATGGCAGGAGCAGCCCAGCAGTAGTGAGTCAAGGGGGAGCGGGAGAATGGCAAGTGAGCCAAGTGCTAACAGGCAGCAGGAGAGCTGGAAGGTCCTGCTCCATGGGACCGTGCCGCGGCCTCCATTAGGTAGGTCCTGGGAGGAGCACTGGGAAGGCAGCAGTGGGAAACGGGTGGTAGGAAGCGGGAAAATGGCTAGCAAGGAGGCAGGGCCTGGGGACTGAAGCCCAAGGGCAACTAAGCGCAGCTGAGAATGAGGATGAAGGAAGCTGCCTGGTCAACTTGCTTGTAGCAGGAGCAGCCTAGCAGCAGTCAGTCAGGTGGGAGTGGGAGAACGGCGAGTGAGCAGAGTGCTGATAGGCAGCAGGACAGCTGGAATGACCTGCTCAATCGGACCACACTGTGGCCTCCATCAATGAGGTCCTGGGATGGGCACTGGGGAGGTGGGCAGCGGGAAAAGGATAGCGGGAAAATGGAGAGAGGGCAGGCAGGGCCTGGGGACTAGAGTCTAAGGGCAACTAAGCGTGCCTGAGAACAAGCCTGAAGGAGGCTGTCTGGCCAGCTTGCTCATGGCAGGAGCAGCTTAGCAGTAGTCAGTTAGGTGGGAGTGGAAGAACGGCAAGTGAGCCCAGTGCTGACAGGCAGCAGGGGAGCTGGAAAGACCTGCTCCATATGTTATCGAGGGATGCTTGAGACCCACTCAATCAATCAATCAATCAGTATTTATATAAGGCAGCTTATCACGCGGGGGTATCCATGCTTTGAGGAGTGGAGAGCCTTATTTGAAGAGCCAGGTCTTGAGTCCCTTCCTAAAGTCAGCAAGTGAGGGGGCGGTTAAGAGGTGGAGCGGGAGGCCGTTCCAAGACTTGGCTGTGAGGTCGGAGATGCCTGGGATGTATGTGAGGGCGAGGGAGGTGGGTCTTAGTTGTCTAGTTGGCTGCTGGAAGTACAGGTGGCGGTTGATGTAGTAGTGTCTGGTGTTATGGAGGGCTTTGTAGGTGTGAGTCAGCAGCTTCAACTGGCATCTTTTCTGGACGGGGAGCTAGTGGAGGCTTCTGAGGTAGGGGGTAATGCTGGTCCGTTTGGGGTGGCGAGGATGAGTCTGGCTGAGCCGTTCTGTATATTCTGTTGTCATTTGAGGCGGTGGGAGGTTGTTCTGACGTAGATTGTGTTTCCATAGTCCAGTTGGTTGGTGACGAGGGCTTGAGACCGTTTTCCTGGTGTTGACGGGGTTCCACTTGAAAATCTTATGAAGCATGGGGAGGGTGCGGAAGCAGGAAACAGGAGGCTACTGTGCCGATCTGGTGCTTCATGGAGAGATCGCTGTCCAGGATGATGCTGAGGTTGTGGGCATAGTTGGTGGGGGTAGGTCAGGGTTCGAGTCCAGTGGGCACCATGTGTTGTCCCATGGGGAGGTATTCTTCCTGAAAATGAGCACTTCCATCTTGTCCCTGTTTAGCTTTAGGCAGATGGATCTCATCCAGTCAACGATGCTGGTCATGGCAATCTGGAAGTTGACTTTGGTGGTGGAGGTGTCTTCTATGAGAGAGAGGATGAGCTGAGTGGCTTTGGCCTATCAGATGATGTTGAGTCCGTGGGTGCAGGCAATGTCAGCCAATGGAGTCATGTAGGCATTCAAGAGGGTGGGGCTGAGGGAGGATCCTTGAGGGACTCTTCAGTTGATACTCTTGGGTTTGGAGGTGAAGGGCGGTAGGGGGATTTTCTGTGTGCATCCTGTGCGGAAGGAGGTGATCCACTTGAGGGCGTTTCCTCCGTCTCCAATTTGGTGGAGTCTGGTGATGAGGGTGTGATGGTATACGGTGTCGAAGGACACTGTGAGGTTGAGGAGGATCAGGGCTGCTGTCTTACCATGGTTGAGGATGGATCTGATGTCGTCGGTTGAGGATATTAGGTATTAGGGCGGTCTCAGTGCTGTGGTTGAAGTGATAGCCAGGCTGGGTGGCATTGAGTAGGTTATTTCCTTTCAGGTGTTCAAGGAGCTGGCCATTGATGGCTTTTTCCAGAACCTTGGCTGGAAGAAGAGCAACGAGATGGGGTGGTAGTTCCTGAGTTCACTGGGGTGTGAAGGAGGGTTTCGCTAGGAGGGGTTTCACCTCAGCGTGTTTCCAGGCACCCAGGAAGGTGGCCGTGGTGATGGATGAGTTGAAGATGTAGGTGAGTGTGTTGCTAATTTCCTTATTTCCAAGGTTGGAGGCATGGTGGGGGCAAGGGTCTGTAGGTGCTCCGGAGTGGATGGAGGTCATGATCTCTGTGGTGATTGGCATGGTGAGCGGTGCCCAGTAAGTGAGGTGGCTGTTGGAGTTGGAAGTGTGTGCCAGGAGGTGGCCGAGGTCAGTTGGCTGTGGGTTGAGGTTGCTGTAGATGTCCGCTATCTTGTTGTGGAAGTAGTCTGCCAGGGAGTCACAGAGGGCTTGGCAAAGTCAAATAGTGGTAGCGGACAGGCAGATGAATTCTCTGATGATGCTGAAGAGTTCTTTCATGTGATTGGCGCTATCTTCGATGCGGGTGGTTAGTGAGTCCTGTTTGGCTTCCTAAAGGGGGTGGTAGTATTTGCAGAGGGTAGACTTGAAATTGGTGAGGTCTGAGGGATTTCTGCTGGAATGCCACCATCTCTTACACTCACGTTTGATGGTGCGGAGTACGGGGGCGAACCAGCAGGCGTGGTTGCTGAGTTTCCTGGTGCTGGCCATTACCATGGGTGTGATGGTGTCGGCACAGTTGGAGATTCAGTCAGAGATGTTTTGCATGGCTAGCTGCAGGTTGCAGGTGGTGTGGGGTCTGGTGGTGTTAAGGGCGGTCTTCCATTGGTTCTCAGTAACTTTGTTCCATCTGCGGTGGGTGGTGGTGGAGGCTGTAGGGGTGGGGTCGGTCGTGATGAGCCTGTGATGGAGAAGTGGACAATGCTTTGGTCTGTCCAGGTGAGTTCGGTGGCGTGGCTGAATTAGTTTTTGTTGCTGGCTGTAAAGATAGGGTCCAGGGTGTCTCCTGTGGAGTGTGTGTGGGGGTGGAGATCGGTTGCGTGAGTCTGATGTTGCTCATGCTGTCCTTGTGGTTGGCAGAGTTGGTGCCCTTAGGGTCGTCGAGGTGGAAGTTGAGGTCGCAGAGGAAGTTGTAGTACTTGGAGTCAACTGCTGGGGGTGATGATTTCGGGGATGGCGTTGTAGAAGTCGGGGTGGACCCTGGTGGTCTGTAGGTAAGGGTTCCTCTGACAGTAGTGTTCTCGTCAAATCAGATTTGGAAAGAGAGGTGCTCCATGATTGCTGCGATGTCATCCTCATGGTGGTGCATTGAAAGGTCTCCTTGTGGATAATGGCAATGACCCATTTTTGATTAATGGTGTATATCCAATGAAAGAGACGGGAAGGGTCCTACCCTTGCTGTGCACAAAGGAACCTGCGGTGATGGGAGATTGCACCAAGAGTTCGACCCCCTTGCTGGAACAACCTCAGTGCACCACTAGATAGCCTGTGCCATCTAGTACGGATCACTATACTACCCCTAGGCGGACTCCAATTGGGCCCTTGCTTAATTTGGATGTCCCACCTGTTCCGTCATGTCATGGAGTATTTCAGGGTTACGCTCTAAGCTACAGAACCCAGTTTGGTGTGAACGTATAGTGCATATTGATATTCTATGTTTACAGGAAACCTGGGCAATATATCCACTCCATATAAACGGGTTTATGACCTTTAATACCCAGGCAGTGAAGGGTCTAGGGGACAGACCGAAGGGTGTATCTGTACATACATCTCAAATAGGCTGACAGCAAATAAAATAGATTTCCACGGGGGAGATTGCTACTATCACATAATTGAATTGACATTAAATGCATCTCATCGCATCATATTGATAAACCTCTACAACAATGCTCCCTTTGATGAACTTGGAACAGTGGTAAAGAATCTAAGTGGGACTCTGAATGCTATTTGCAATGGGAGTACAAAGGATACAATGATAATGCTGATGAAGGATTTTAATTGCGCCCTATGTAATTATGCAGATAATAGAATGTGCGGCTTGACCAACGAAGGAGAGCATAGTAACCACTTGTGTCAAACAAGGGTAGGGGCTTTGTTTAATGAGCTCACTTTTACCAGTAAACTTGTTTTTTTTAACGACCTGTTAGGTACCCCAGTACACGTGCCTCATACTTTTAATGGGAGAGGGCTAGCTTCCACCATAGATTTTATACTTGTTCCATGCACATATGCACATAGGGTGCTTTCCTTCACGGCGGGGGATTACTGTTTGAGTGATCATTTTCCTTTATGTTTATTGATTAAGCTGCCCATGCACAGACCCAAAAAGCCCAATTCGTCTAACCAAGTAGTGGGGAATCTCTTTTTTAATAGAACAAATGGTTACACCCTACGGTGAGCAAACGTAGACCCTGATGTATTGACTAAACAAGTGATTTTGAACTGTAAATCTGAACTTGATACCTGCTTGAGCGACTCAGTTTCTGATGCTAGTATTGTGCACTCCTTTCAGGAAATTTCAAAGGAGGTTAAGAACTTGCTGACGGTTCATCAACATAATAAAATCAAAAACTCAGGATGGTTTGACAAGAAATGCACGAACGCCCACACCAACTTGAAAAAACAATTACATAGACAGCCCAGATCTCCAACTAGAGTCAGACAGGCTAGATTGGAATATAGATGGGCTGTTACAGAGAGGAAGCGTACACTGCGAAACGAAGCATGAGACTCCCTCCACTCTGCGGACCAGGTGAAAGATAGTATTGCATTCTGGAATGTACTGAGGGCCCCTGTCCTTTCATCTAGTGATGGCCCTGCTATAGAAATATAAAATACAAAGTGAAGTCAGTGCACAACAAAATTCACTGTCAATATAAAACAATTAGTGCGTGCAAACCGGAAAAGGCAGTCAACCTTAAACACAATACTGAGAAGCAGGTGAAACAACACCTGAATACCGGATGCACAGCTGTGAGAGGTAAAGAACACTCATAAATACTATATATTAAACAGAATAAACTGTCATCATGAGAGAAAAACTTTCAGCATCACATGTTCTGATTTAACACAAATAATGCTCCTTTAACCCCTTCCCTGCTCATGACGGAACCGTTCCGTCATGAGCCACGGTTGCCGTGTGCTCATGACGGAACGGTTCCGTCATGACAATCCTGTCGGCGGCCGCTCCGCCTGCGCGGCGCTGTTTCCCCGCCTGTGCGGGGCGACAACGCAAATGGGCGGAGTCATGACGGAACCGTTCCGTCATGAGCACAGCTCAACTGTGGCTCATGACGGAGCGGCTCCGTCATGAGCACAGGCCCACCGCGCTGCCCCCCCCAGCGCTGCAGCGGAATGTCCGCAGCAGCGAAGGGGTTAATTATTGAGCTGTAGAAAATCCAAATGAAATCAAATGAAATTTGTTAATGAACAAAACTGATATTAAAGTCCTTTAGAGAACATATAAGTAATATATCTTAATGAATTGACAAGAAAGCATCAACATAATAATTATGTAGCATAAGAGATTGACGTTGCTGTGATTCATGCTCAATGCATTTTCGGGATAACCCAGAATCCCTTCTTCAGGAGCCTATATTGAAAAAATTGAATAAAGAAGAAAATATACACTTCGTTTTGAAATATAAAATGTATATAGACAAAACAAGGTGAATGAAAGATACATCGAACAACGCCAGAGTAATGAAAACACACCTGTACGTGTGCAAGTCCAGACAATTATCAACAACTAGGGGAAATGTGAAAACTGAGACTCAAAGTTGTGTCTAAAATAAAATAGCTTGTGACAAGGAAAAAGGAGGAGAAAAGACCGGTGATAACCACACCCTTAGTGAGCACACAAATAATATGCCATATCTGAAGAAACCTGGACCAATCACTTTGCTAAGGTGTATAATGATCAAGGAAACTCGGGCTGCAATTGACTGACACTCTCTTAAACAATAATGATCAGCCTGATCTGCAAATCACTCTAGAAGAGGTGACCAGAGCAGTAACACTCAGCCTGGGTGGCAAGTCCCCGGGACCCGATTGTGTTCCAGTCGACTTGTTTAAATCCAACATTTCTTTATGGGGGCCCATATTAACCCAAGTCATTAACGCTAGTGTCAAGTTAACATTCCCCAAGACTTGTGTGGAATCAATTATTATTTCAATTTTTAAAAAGGAGGGCCGTCATGACCCCGGATGCTACAGACCGATCTCCTTGTTGGACTCCTTGGTCAAAGTGGCCGGGCGGGTTATTCTTGAGTGCCAACAAGACTGGGCAGAGGATACCCAGATCCTATCCGTCCTACAGTATGGCTTCCGTGCCTTGCTTGGAACAACAGAACAAAGCCTAAATTTAGCCATCTTGGTAGGCAAATATATAAGAGCAAAGAAAGGTAGTCTGTTCCTGGCTTTTGTGGACCTCACCGCGGCCTTTGACTCCGTAAGACACGATAGTCTGTGGGAGGTCCTTGAGGCAGTTGGGGTTGATCCCCATATTATTGCTTTCTTAAGACACTTGTACAGTGGTGCTACTGCAAGCGTGCGGTATGGCCTGGGGGTGAGTGCACTAAGGCTTTTCCCATCAGGAGATAGGTCAGACAAGGCTTTTATTAGATCAACAACAGCCCTAGTAACCTTTGCCAAAATGCTAGGCAGGAAATCACCCTTAGAACTCTTGCAGATATACAAGGCCAAGTGTATCACCATGGCGGTTTATGGGGCAGGGGTGTGGGATTTTGTAAACACTCTTCCTTTACAAACTGTAGAAAATGCTTTCTTAAGGTGTGTTCTCTCAGTACCTCCTCTTATGTCTGCCATGAGGGGCTAAGCCTTTCCTACATTGCCGATCTTATTAAACTAGAGCCTATACTCCTGTGGCACAGGATTTGGTGCAAAGACTAGACTAAGTTAAATAGGGAGATCCTGCAAGACTGCTTAAAGTTGGAAGGGGCTTTAAGGATTGCCAGTATTAGATTTGTTCGTGATTTTATGAACGATCTGGGTCATCCGGAATATTTTTCAAATCCAAGTTCTATGTTGGCGATACCCAGAAAGATCTTAAAGAAAGAGGGCCTCCAATTATTCGATTCTATCAGAATGGCTGGGGAAATTTCCAAAATAAGTGTGAGGCAACATCAGCTGTTACGCACTACCCCAGGGATGGAGCCTTACCTAACCTTTGTACCTGAGGCCTTTAACAGACTCCTTTTAACTAGACTTAGACTGGGTAATGTCCATAGATTAGTGTCATTTCCAAAATTGAATGACTGGTCCCATGTGTTACCACTGTGTCCCTGTGACAAAAGTTCCGAAAAATCCACTATTCACTTAGTCCTGGTTTGTAAATTTTATATTGAGCCAAGGATAGTTTGGATACTTCCACTTTTACCAAATTGAGGGTTGAGGCAGTGACGCCCAGCCTTTATTTTACTCCAGCTAATGGAAGAGGAGCACACAGCATGGAGATTAGCTATGTTTTAAAAGAAGGTGCTTCAACAGTGGAAATGTTGTGTAACTGATGAGTTGTAATTTGGGCATCCTCGTCCTGTGGGCATGTGCTCTTGTTTTAGAAAATTAGCTGTAAATATTTTTATGTTGTATAGCTTGTGATATGTCTATTGTTTTTAATATTTTGTACTATAATATGAAATGGTTACGATTTTTATGTGCTTTTATGTCTGTTTTAAAAAGCAGCCAAATAAAGCTTTGCTTGACTTGACTTCATAATGGCAATGTCTCCACCGTGTTTGTTGGCTCGGTCTCTATGTATCATCTTGTAGCAGTAGGGCATTGCGGTTGCGATGTTGGGTCCTGATGACGGTGTGAGTCAGGTCTCGGTGATGAACACCACGTCGGGGCTAGAGGTGGTGATGGTGTCCCAGATTTCGGTGGTGTGCTTGCAGAGGGATCAGGTTTTAAACAGCATGCACTGAAGCTGCTGTGGAGGGTTGGAGGTCTGTTGTGTAGGCACGGCGAGGGTTTCTGTGTTGCAGGTGAACTGGTAGCAGAGGCAGGTGAAGGGTCCTTCCGTGTGTCTCGATTAGGGGATGCAGCAGTTGTTGTTGTGGCCTCTGGGGGCCAGGACTAGGAACTCGGAGATGGTGTAGCGGTTGATGGCCAGGATTTCGGTCACTGGGCACGGTCCAGGCATGGACAGGCGCAAAAAGGCTTGCCTTCGGTGCGCCAGTGGTGCGCTTGGTGCGTGAGTGGTGTTCTCAGTGCGCACCCGTGCAGCGGCCTCCATAAGTAGTTCTGGGAGGTGGGAGGCAGGAGGGCAAGAAACCTGTCGGGTCCAGGAGCGGGAAAAACAGACGCAGGCAGCAACAGAAGTGGAAAAACAATAAAATAACACCTGTGACAACAGAAGAGAAATGGCACAAAAGGAGTTACAGTAAGGAAATATGCAAAACACAGGGGCTATGGCGAGTGGGCTGATGATCAGCGGCAGGCGGGGACTGAATCTCAGAGGCCCTTGAGGGGCTGGGGCCATGGAGACGTCCATGGTTTACGGCTCTACAGCAGTGGCCAGGGAGAGCGGTACACAAAATCAGGGTTAGGTCCTACTCCTTGGAGGTCAGGCTTGCTGGGAGGTGGGAGGGCGTGAAATCCGCGGGTGCAGGAAATACAGACGACGGTGGCAACAGAAGTAGAAAAAGAATACAATAATACCAAAGGCAACAGAAGAGAAATAAATAATTACCAATGGCAAAAAAAGAAGTACAATAAGGAAATATGCAAAACAGAGGTAAGTGACGCTGACGATCAGTGGCAGGCTGCTACCGAACCTCAGAGGGCCTCAAGGGGCTGGGGCAGTGGAGACGTCCTTGGGTAACAGCTCTACAGCAGCGGCCAGGGAGAGCGGCAAACATGACCAGGGTCAGGGGCTACCAAGGTGCAAATACACCCCTGTGACTGCAGCGCCCGAGAGACATCATGGAACGCCATATTAGCAGCTTAAGATGGGATTGGGTGCCACTTGGCAGTTCTGATTGACACATTTGAATGCTTATTTTTAGCTGTATTTCTTTTATTTTGATTGGAGACTGCTGGTCTCCAATCAGTAGCTCTTGAATATTTTTGCAAGAGGATAGTAGGATGGTGTTGTGGAGTGGGGAACAACTGGAACAGGAGAACATGGAAGGGAGGGGTGGATTGATTGAAAAAAGGAAGAATAGATGGATTAGGTGCATGGTGAATAGATGGACAGGGAAAAGAAAGGAAGGATAGGACAACATATGGAACAATGTAGAGAAAGATGGATGGATGGATTGATGGATCTAGGATAGATTGATGAAAACACAGGCAGTAGGATGGATGGATGGATGGATGGATGGATGGATGGATGGATGGATGGATGGATGGATGGATGGATGGCTGGATGGACAGACCGGAAAAAGAATTGACAGAAGGGTGGAGTAAACGAAGGAAAGACAGAAACAATGATTGAGAGAAGGAGGAAAGAACTAAAAAGGATAGAAAAACGATTGCAGAAAAGAAGAATTTTCTCTGGGAGATCTATCCATTAATTGACTGCAGGATTCACTAACTGGTTGTATGACAGAGGCACGCCTGGCTGAACCATGTGTGCCTCTACAATGCGGTCCCAACCACGAATGTGTTTTATCCACGCATTTGTTAACCACGCAGGCCTTTACAATGCACGCCTTTACAATGATATTTGTTGCAAAGGCTTGCTTGCTAAAGGAATATGTGTGATAAAATTAAAACTAAAGGTTCCCAGCTACTTGCTCATCCAAGCAGATCCCCTTAGACCCACCTGGAGCACCTTCAAATCACACGCCAAAAACGTGAAAAACCGGTCCTTTCCATAGGCCCCAATGCAGGCGATTTCCCATTTCAAAACTAGGCCCAAAAACACCCTTCCCATGGATCAATTCCCTCCCAAAAATTTACAGGCACAGTAGGCATCCATACACATCAGTGAAAGAAGCTGTTTTCACCTGGAGCAACTGGAACTTACCAAAAACATTTATCGACCACCCCCAAAACGGGCCCATTGGATAACATTGCAAACTGGACCTTCACAAACAATTGTGTTTTAATCCCTTCCACTCCATCAATCCTCTTGAAGCGTGGAACGATACTAGTCCCACATATCCCCAAATACCTCGCCAAACTGCATCCCAATCAAAACATGGGAAGGGGCACGACTTTTGACCCAAAAACACCTTGCCCCCGCCCATTGGAAAACAAGCAAAAGTCAGCCAAAACAACTCAAAACTAATCAAATCCTATCCAAATATTGCCATCTCCAATATGCACGAAACGAAAAGGGTACCTGAACCCTAGACTCTGGGAACCCTATTCCACACCAACCATATGTCCTAAACACTAGCTCCCCACCCTGAGCCCTAAAACCGACCCCCTCTAAAAACTACTACCCTCCACAAACCCGTCCCCAGCCCCTCTTACTTGTCTGCATCGAGCCTTCCATCCCAACACTTCCTGTTAATCTCCCCACCCATCCATGCATCTAGACCGCCCATTGCCTTAACCACCCATCCATGCATCTAGACCGCCCATTGCCTTAACCACCCATCCATGCATCTAGACTGCACATTGCCTTAACCATGCATATGCGTGGTTAAGGCAAGTGTGGTAGCACTTGCGTTGTTGGACATGCGTGACTCTGCCCGCGTACTTCCGACTGTTTCCCTCACTAACCTCATATGCTCGCTTATTGATGTTAGGGATATGATTCAAAGTGGGGGTAATTTATTTTCTAGCTACTCCCTTGCTCTTGTGTGGAAACAGTTCAGCTCAATATTAGGAGAGATGAGGAACAGATCCTTGGCCTCACTGAAGCTTGCAATAGCAGTCTTTTCAGTCATATCGTCACATCTTGCAGTTGTAGGGACTCTAACTGTGTCAAAGGTGATGTTACTTATATTCCCACAGATAATGAGGCGGCACTTACATGAGATGGTTAAATGAACTCAAAACCCTCTTTGATTCTTGTAAGTGTCCTGGACGGGTAGTGAAGGTGTAGCTTGTAGAAGGTGGTGCGAAGGATAATTTCGATACAATACAACATAAGTGTCACACCTACAATAAATATGAATGTCCAGCCAGCATTAATAAGTGATGAGAACTATCACATTATAAACACATCAAAAATAGAATATAGTAAACATCAGAAGAATTTTAATTTCAAGGTGCTAACTATTGACCGGACCCAGTCACAGTGTTTGTGGTCTGCTTCAGTGTGCTGTTCCCACTATTAGTTTTGGCGGAAAACTTCTCATAGGGAACAATGGCCAATTTTATCTACAATATGGGGTAAGTTTCCTTTAAGTCGAAGTACTAGCTCCTGTTAGAGTCTAGTGCATGTAAAATGTTGTTAGGTTCCATGTACATTTATGAGGTCATGTGATCCTAGCATCAGACGGAAAGCTTTCTGGGAAGTGAGTGATGAACTAAGTGTGAATGACAAATTCATATGCAGAGGAGAGAAAAAAATATTCCACCTATTGGACTGAGAGACAGAATTATTTTGATCGGTCATGAAGGGCATTCAGGTATTACGCATACCAAACACAACCTAAAAATGATATATGTGTGGCTGGATTTGGAGATTGAAAAGTTTGTGAGAACATGTGGATTGTGAGAATGCAGACACATCTCAGAAGACTTTGAACCCCCGACTGTCCTCCGTGGTGTATCCTAAGTTACCTTGGGAGGATGTAGCACTAGATATCATGGGTCCTGTTGCATGGTCTGACAGCACAGCCAAGTACATTATTGTGGTGGTAGAATTGTTTTCCGGGTGGATAGAGATGGAGGTGGTGAGTAAAGTTGATACTGGTACAGTAATTAAGTTCCTGGAGGAAAATGTTCTAAGGGAAGGTTTTCCTGGATCAATATTGACTGACAATGGCGGGCAAGTCAGGTCGGAGGGGATTAAATCTTTTGTAAAGTTTGCAGGTATAGAACAGACGTTCACGGCGTTATATCATCCATAGGGTAATGCTGTTATGGAGAGGGCTAATAGAGTGGTGAAAGGTATGATACAATAGTCAAGTAAAGGGAAGGGAAGAAGAACTGGGAATGTAAACTTAAAAGTATGGTGTGGACATACAGAATGACACCGCATGAGACAGTGGGTCAGAGTCCTTTTGGTTTGATGAGGGGTCGTGTACCGCATTCAAATTTGAATCCTGGATGGATGAAGAAAAGTAAGAAATTAGATTGGGATGTTGAGAGTGTGAGAAAGTGTATTTTGGTTTCACAGGAAAAGAATAAAGCCTATTATGATGCTAAGCACAGAGTAAAAGAGGTGCAGTTGGAAAAAGGACAGTGGATGAGAGTGAAGTCAGGTAGGAAAGTAGTCAAAGGAGAGAGTTGATTTAGCGAGCCCATAGAAGTGGTTAAGAGGTATGAGGAGTATGGTAGAGTTGGATGATGGAAGCATTTGTCACATGAGGCTCTTGGCTTTCGCTAAGCATGGTATGGATAAAAGAGATGTTGATGGTGGAGAGGAAAATTAAACAGGGGTTGTGTAAGTACTGGTGGTTGGAAGCAGCACAGGAGAAGGAAGATGTGATAAATAGTGGCGGGGTACAAGAAGAGAGTTCTTTGGAGTTGGAATCGAGTGAAGATGGCATGCAAAGAATGTGTGAAAAGAGAAACCAATTACGGAATGTGTTTTTTGCAGTGACAAAACCAGTAGGTTTGGTAGAACTACCAGAAAACTCAAGAACTCGGAAAACTATGTATGTGAATAAGGGAATTGTTTTGCGTTAAATAAAAAAGGGAAATAGTGGGTGTGGTTTATTCATTTATTTTTATTTTTTCTTATAGTGTTCACATTTAATGTTTATTTGTTTCAAGGAAAAGGGATGTGTAGTATTGGGTAAGTTTCCTTTAAGTAGAGAGCACCAGCTCGTGTTAGGGTCTAGTGTATATAGAATGCTGTTAGGTTCCATGGGGCAGATTTACGTTCCCTGGCGCATCCCTGCAAATCAGCAGGGATGCGCCAGGGAAGATGCGTCACGCATGTTTGCCCTTACGCTGCCGCAGATGCGCCGCATTTACAATGCGATGCATCGTGGCGCAAGGACAAGCAGATGCGTGACGCATCTGCCGGGGTAAGGTTGGCGCAGTGCTGAAGTTGTGTCGCAAGCGCGACGCAACTCCATCACTGTTCCAACCTGCCCTATCCCTAACATGGTGCGTCACGCCTTATGCCTGCTTGAAGCAGGCGTAAGGATTTGACGCACCAGCGTCGGAAAAGTGACTGCGTGAATTCTTGTAGATTTCACTGCGTCACTTTTCCGAGGCTTTTTCCGAAGTAACGCCCACCCTGCATACATTAAACCTGACGCGGGTTTAATGTGGCGCAGGGCTTTATAACGTGACGCATCTCCCTAGATGCGTCACGTTGTAAATCTGTCGCAGCATGGCGCTAGCTTTGCGCCGTCGCTGCGTCACAAAAGTGACGCAACGGCGGCGCAAAAGTGGCGCACGGGGCTTGTAAATCTGCCCCCATGTATTTTTGGAGGTAAAGGAATCTTAGCATCAGATAGAGAGGAAGCTGTTCACTATATGCTGGGCTGGTCCATCCTTGTAATGTGTTGTCACAATAAAATAATTTGGAGGATAATCCATGAGCTGGAGCTTGTTACATTATCCCATTAAAATTCAACCAAGGAATGGAAGGCAGTTGCATACATCAGTGATATGAAAAGCTAGTAAACACATCACACAGATTGTAAAGCAGGTGACACTTGAAAATATGTTAGATCAAAATACATTCCGTCATGACTCAGCAGTTGTACACAGTTCAATATTGAGGATCAACTCCACCAGTTGCACACCACGCTCCCCTGTATTCAGACGAATACATTAAAAAGATTTTGGAGGGTCCATCCCTATTATACGAAACACCAGAAACCCCGAGCCTCACTGAAAGCTCCATATTTGACCAGTTAGAGAAATCTAAAAAGAAATTAATCAGGTTACAACTCATGGTACGCATGCTTCCAGAATATTTAAAGACAGACACAATACCAGTTGGGCTACAAGTACGCACATTCCCAGAGAATTTACTGATAGTAAGAAATACCTCACTGGTTTCAGCTACATTGGGACAACCTGCTCGAGACACTGGATGGTCCGAGGCATTGATGTAGCAGCAGAAGAAATAAGTAAACTAGAGGTAGAAATAAAGGATGTTCAAGAGAAATGGAAGGTGCAATTGTTGCGGAGTCAATCAAGCAAGCCAAATTCATTCCAGAAATACTACTTTTATTTGATAAATCTTTAAAACTGGCACACAGCCAACGCTTTTTGTTCCCAATTGCCAGAGGGAACTTCGTCAGGGCTCTTAAATATCCAACTGATTGGTCGATATGATTAATATGGTAGGTAGGTATGAACCTCGGAAGACACAGTCAGCCTCATTAAGGAAAACAGTATATTTAGTGGGATCTCCCACCCAAAAAATGGAGGGTTCCCAATATCCAGAATTAATTAGAAATAAGGCAGGGTCCAAGTCACCGTCTTCACTTCGAGGGACTTATTGATTAGAAGTTCCTGATGTGCGGCCTGTAAAACCATCGTAATCTCATGTCACGGCATGATAACCAGCAGATAACCTCGAAGTGAAGACTGTGACTTGGACCCTGCCTTATTTCTAATTAATTCTGAATATTTGGAACCCTCCATTTTTGGGATGTGAGATCACACTAAATATGCCGTTTTCCTTTTTTAGGCTGACTGTATCTTCTATCACCCACATGCACCGCGAGACTTCCTACCTTACTCACAATTCCTGCGTATCAGACGGAGCCGTTTTGTCAAAAGGGACTACTTCAGGGAAACTAAAAACCTCTCCAAGAAACTGACAAATAGAGACTACCCCCACAAACTCGTAAAGAACTCACTGAATCGTGCGTGGTACTGTCCTCGTGAGAAACTCCTGACCCCTAACAGCAAAGCACTGATGAGAAGATGGTTTGTGTCATCACATTCTCACCAATTTCTAATTCAGTCAAGAAATGTATTTTAAAACACTGTCCTGTACTCAATGCCGGTAATTTGAAACTAGAGTGGCCATTGTTTGCCTTTAAAAAGAACAAGAGCATAAAAGACCACTTCAGAGCAGCATTGCCCACCAAGAAAACCATGCAGACACTCACAGAGATATGGGGCTTTCCTCCAACACGGGGCCATTATAAATGTGGTGGATGTAGTGTCTGTAACTTGACAACTGATACTAAGAAATGTGTGTATGCTAACATTGATGTGATTGATGGAGCAGGGAGTGCAAAACTTTGTATACCGCCTCTATTTTGCATCAAAGTATTAATTGAATAACCTACGTATTATAATTTACTAATAGTGTGCTGTGATATATTAAAATTAACCAACCTGCATACACAAATTACACGTGGGAACTTGCTATTTGTATGGCAAAATAATTCTAATAACTAAAATACGTGTGCATATTAACAGTAGTATATGTAATAATTACATATCGCATGCTTTATGTTGCTTTTGTGACGTTTGCACCTTCATGGAGGACCGTAAAGGTGAATATACTGCTTTTAATGTCGCTATATGCTAGGAAAATACTAATACATAAAGGGATTAGTGAGGGTATAACATTAGAAGCATAATTTCTTTGTATTAATTACTCTCTTGTGTTTGTTTCGCTTAATTTGACATTTTGGCATATCGAAAACATGGCGGCAGAGACCGAGTTCAGAAGTGGCCACCGTCTCGTGAAGCACGAAGTCTACTGCGCAGAATCGGATGGCTCCGTGACCTTCCTAACGACCTTTGTACACGCCGTTCCTGTCAAGGATAGTTTATTGGTGGACTGCCAAAAAGACCCCAGATATTAGAATCTGGTATAAATGAACAATGGACCTTTTAAACTAGAAGTCGAAATATTGCAACAATTGGAATTTGGTCATAACCGGAATCATATCAGCAAAATCCATGTGAACCTGAACTATACAAAATCGGACGTTTTCTCCCGACCAATTGGAACCTTTCTCCGCCCAAAAATGTTTCATGTTATCCCGAAATTTATTTATAAAAAGAATAGTAGATTAGGGAGGGGCTATCTATTCTTTCCAGACCTTTTCGATCACATTCGGCGGTTATTATGACTGCACACCCTCTTTAACCCCACAGGCGATGACGGATGCTGGCACGATTTCTGGTCCTTTGATGATCTCTGGGACTGTAACGTGCTGAGCAAAGGACTTTTGGACTCTGAGATCTGGCCTGTTCTTTGGACAATTTAACAACAACATTCGATTATACTGAGCCAATGAAATAGAGAAAACCCAGATAGCCAGAATAGGTAAATCTGGTGATCTGCGATTTAATTAAATTGATCTAGAAAATCTAAGATTTGAAAAGACAAATGTTAATTTAATGAAATTTTAGATAAAAAAATATTGATTAACAGAAATTATGAGTTTGTAGTTCTTCGTTAAAGAGAATAGAGGATTCTGAGTCTTAATTGTGTTTTAGCTGGTTCTAAATCACCATCATCCAATCCAACTATTTGGTCCGATCGACCAAGTGGGCGGAGTGCCTTGATGTTTAGGATTAGGAATCCATAGGTGGCGAATGTTAATGTATATGATGTAAGCTAACTTTTCTTTCCCTATAGGTTATAAGGTACTCCCACCCACATGTCCAGCGCATCATTCCCCCTCCTGTGTGCAGACCTGTGAATGAGAAACGTGCGAGTGTAGGTGTTATGGGCCCCACCAATGAATGCGTGTGTGAATGAGTTAGTGTGACGGCGGGTCTGCGAAGCAGGGAGGGTAGTTGAATTCTCACTTTTTCCCCGAGTTGTTGTTTGCGCTGGATCAGTTTTTCCTGGTAGCAGAGTTATGGTTTTATTGCATTGGTTTGGTGATTATTGCTTGTAAATTGCTTATTGATTATTGACTGTGGATAAGTATAGGTTTATGTATTAACACTCTATGTTGAGTCGCGTTGCGTTCCATGTTGTTTGATGACTTCTGGGATGTAGGAAGTCGGAAGTTTGTAACCATTCCGTAGTAGAGCAGAGGTAAGCGCTGTTCTCGGGAAAGACGGGATTGTTGTTGCCCTGTAAGTATACGGGGAAAACGTGTGACGATTGGAGTTGCACGACGCATTGTCTGGGTTCGATTCGGTTACACCGTCATGTGTTGCCATTAGGACATTTTCTGTATGAGAGAAATGTATGGTAGCGAAGGTCATCTGTGAAATTTTGGTCTTAAGTACCAGAAGTCCAAAAGGAGCTCTGATTACGCTTATCACTGGAAAGGTAATAGGTGTTCCCTAAGCCTGTTAGAAAGATAAAGTAGAGGGAAGTGCTATTTTATTAACAAATGAAATAATCTTGCAGTATGGCAGAAGTAAGCGCTGCTCTCGGGAAAGACAGGATTCTGTGTGAATGAACTACATTTTCCGTATGAATGTGTGTAAATGAAATAGCATTCAGGTTAATTGTGAAACTCTGGTTTTAATTCTCAGGAGCATTGGGTCTCCAACAGGTGTTTTATTTCTGGAGAAACGGTTAGCTAATGCTTGCTAGAAGGGTGAAGTAGAGGGAAGTGCTACTTTATCAACGGAAGTAACAATTCCGTAGTAGGGCAGAGGTAAGCCCTGCTCTCGGGAAAGACGGAATTCTTGTGAGAAAGGTCAGGACTATCCTTTGTTAGCGAAACAGATAATGGTGGCATTTTTATGTTGTTACTAACAGAATTTTAGTAAAAAGTGAATGTAAAAAGTTTACCGATAAATTTTGTAAAGGAGGGGTCAGCAGGAGCAGGAGCAGCAGCAGCGAGAAAAGCTGACGTCAGAAAGACCGCGCTGAGATTGGTCACTCAGTATGAGACGTAGACGCTCCAGATTGGTGCGTTAGTGTACACCGCGCTAGGAGTGGAGAATTACAGGGTGACGTAGACGCCCCGGATTGGTGCGTTAGTGAGAGTCGCGCTGGGATTGGAGGATTGCAAAAGTGACATAGACACTCAGGATTGGTGCGTTAGTGTGAGTTGCGCTACAATTGGATAGAACAAACAAAATAGTTGTAGAAGAAAACTAGCGATAAAAAAAAAAAAAGAGAGAAAATTATCTATTACGATCCACGAGCAAAGGAGAAAAAGTCCTGGTTTGGTAAAATCAAGAACATATTTAAAAAGGACAAACCGATTGTGACTAGAGAGGGACAGTTGCTCCCTCCAGCGAAATCACCTGCATCTTTTATGATTACGAAATATGGTTATCATACATGTATTTGGTTAGACAATTGGGCAAAGTATACAAAAGATGATGGAGCTTTGGCATTTCCAGAACATGGTTCATTTAATTTAGCGGTTTTGAGAAATCTGAGAGAAAGAATGATGAAATTAGAACTGAGACCTAGACCTACACAGTTTGAAGCATTGACAGACTGGGAAGATGAGATGTATGACAGAGAACGGCAACAGAGTGGCGGAAGGTATAGATATATGTTTGGTAGATCATATGGACAAGAGAATCATGATGATAGAATGAACAGATGGCGAAGTGCGAATATGACTGATGGGTTGTTTCCTATAAGAAATGTGGAAGAAACTACAAGTAGAAAACGTATGGAAAAGAGAAATAATACAGGATCAGAAAGTTATAATATGGTGTGCATGAGTCGGAGGATGATGGGCTTCAAGACTAAGGGTGGGCGTAGTTCGCGAAGTAGCACTTCGCGAAGCTACGCAAAGTGAAGTTCGCACTACGCGAGCTACGCGTAGCACTTCGCGAACTGCGAAGTAACATGTTCGCACTGTGCAAGATGTTGTTTTCAATGATTGCACAGTGCGGACAAGCAACCGGCACTGTGCAATCATTGAAAATGGCATCTTGCACAGTGCGAGCTGTAGTTTTCTGCTGCTCGAGTAGATTTTTCCTCGAGCTGCAGCTTTCTCAACGCGAACTGGTAGTTTCTCATCGCGAGCGGTCGCGAGCATACGCGACCCCTCGCAATGAGAAACCTGACCTTCTCGCGTTGTGAATCTCGCCGGGAGGTTTATTTTCCATGCTCGCGATCGCGAACAAGGAAAAAGTCTCGCCAGGATGTCATTTTGCTTGCTCGCGGTCGCCAACTTGACGTTGAGGACCGCGAGCAAGCAAAAAATGACCGCAGCACTACACAACACTACGCTACGCGTGTTCGCACTGTGCTACGTGCAGTTCGCGTAGTGCGAAGTAGCGCGAACTTCGCAAACTACGCGAGCGTAGCGTAGTGCTTCGCCCAGGCCTATTCAAGACATGTTTTATAAAAATGCACCTCCACATCAACCAAATTCCACATTGACACTGAGTGCCCCAGTAAAAGAATCACCACAGAATATAAAATTTGAAACAGTACCACATGAGGCAGGAATAAATATTCCTTTTAGAGAAACAGAAAATACTCAAGTTAGTAAAATGGCTAATGAAAATTCAGGCAGTAACTGTTCCGGTAACAATAGGACCTGTAATGCCGATTTTTGATAAACAAAAGGATAGTGAGCATTGTCTGACGATTCCTTATAATGGAAACAGAGAAAATGAAATACAAAGACGAGATAAAAGAGAAAATTTGTGGGGACAAACAGTAGGAATTTCTGAACAAAGTACTCCCAAAAATTTGACAGTAAATCGGAGTTTAGTAAATAGAGCAATAATGACGACAGGGTCAGTACCAGGATCCCCAAAAGGAATAGAACAAACACGTAATGAGATGATTCCTGTAGGTCCTACTTCTGATGAATTAAGTGATTGGCTAAGAAGTTTACAACAAAAAGATGCTGCGCCTAAACCTTTGGATGTGTCCAAATTAAAAACAGTATTAGAGGAATTGATAGTAGGGACTATTCCTACAGAAAAATTAAAGAGCTATCAGGATGAAGAATTAATGTTTCTATGCAAAAGCATAACACGGAGAGCCAGAAATTTACATGAAAGACTAGAAGAAGTGGAAAATGAAATGGGTATTGATTTTGAAAAGGTAAAGTCATTACAAAAACCATATAGAGTAGATTTTTCTGAAAAAGACATTGAAAATCTAAACACAACAGGATGAATGATTCAGATTAAAGATTTAATCATATTACTGCGAAAATGGGGTGATGTAGACAAATGGAAGAGTAGATGGTTTCGAAAACGAGACGATGCAACGAATAAAACGTTTGCAGCTTACCCAGTAAGAGAAAAAGAAAACGTAGTACCTGAATGTCCCAAGAGAAATTCCAGGTGGAGGATATGTACATGTCCCCTGGACTAGACAAGATATTTTGTCATTTACCAATGATTTTCCTCGACTGCGCGAAAAGCAAGTTGAGTGGTACAGGCAGGTAGACAGGTTTGTGAAATTATCAAAAGTCCTATTGATTGATTTGAACAGTCTTTTTGACATAATAGTACCTGCAGATTTATGGACAGAGTGCAAGGTAATGAATAGCTGACCTACACAAGAATACCCTAGAGATCCAAAAACAGGTGCCCCTGATCCAGAAGTAATGAGAAAATATGAACAAGTAATTACCTTTCTGAAAAATAAAGTACCTCCTAAAGAAACTGATTGGGTAAAAATTGATAGAACTCATCAAAAAGCGAAAGAATCGGTACATGCGTACTATGAAAGGTTGATCCTAGCCTTTAAACAGTATAGTGGTGATGAAAACTTGAGTGAAAAGGATTTGAGTCATTTTGTATATCGATTTGTGTATGGATTGCGACCTGCAGTAAGTTAAATGATTAAACAGCATACAGTAGATTGGCAAAATAAAAAGATAGATGAAGTACTAAGACATGTGAAATATTTTAGTGATGAAATTGAGGCAAAGCAGCGTAAATTAAAAGAAAAAGCCATGTGGGCTCAAGTAAAAGTAGCAGAAAGACAGGAAGCACAATTGATTGAGCAAGCAACTGGTACAGGTATGAAACAAAAATTTAATATTGGAAAAGGGAAAGGACAATTTAATATAGATGAAGCAAAAAAGAAATGGCCATGTCATATTTGCGGAAGAATGGTGCAATCCGAGTGTAAATTTCCCCCGAGTGCTAATGGTGATAATGCATCATTGAATTCACAGGTGCAGAAAGAGGTGAGTTGTCAATCGCAACAACAGCAGCAGGTTGTTCCCCAACAGAATTAGGCGCCAAAACCGCCTTTTCCACGGAGCGTAAATCATCAGAAATACAGTAATGAGACAGGATTCTAAACTGCCGCGCGTTAGTGCTGTTTCGCAGTATTGGCTACGACGCGATGAGAGTGAGTCAGAAGAATGTTATTGACGGTGCCGAGGGGAGGAAGAGGAGTGCGTATTTGGCGCAACTCTAGAAGTAGACCAGACAGCCCCATTTGTGGATGGAAAGGTAAATGACGAAAACATTACTTTCCTAGTTGATACTGGTGCTACTCGGTCAACTGTTAGGTCAGCTGATGTTAAAAATCTTCCTCTCTCGGGCGAAATGATCCAAGTAGTTGGAGTATCCAACAGACAGATAAAAACGTATCTCACTGATCCAGTAAAAGTTAGAATAGTAACATTTTCTGAAATGCACCGCTTTGTCGTGTGCGATTCAAGCCCTGTAATTTTGTTAGGGAGAGATTTACTGAGTAAGATGATTTGCACCATATTTTGTACTCCAGACGGTATAGCATTTGAGACTCCAGATGAAGATGTACTGTATAAAATGACTATGGCTAATATGGAACCTGAGATTACCGAGGCATTTGCTGTATTTAACCATGAAGAGCTGCCTCAAGAGTTGAAAAAGACAGTGAAGGCGGAGGTATGGGATTTCACAGGAGAAGATGTGGGACTAATGAAAAATGTAGATCCTGTAAAAGTTGCTCTAAAAGAAGGAGTAAGTTACCCAAATATTCCACAGTACAAATTGACATCCAAGATAATTGCAGGAGTTACTCCTATAATAGACAGAATGATCAAGCAAGGTATTCTGAGAGAAATAATGAGCAGTCCATGTAATTCACCAATGATGGGTCTGAAGAAACCTAATGGAACATTTAGAATAGTACAAGCCCTGAGAAGATTAAAAAAAATCGGTGTGTCATGTTGTCCCATTGTACCAAATCCATCTGTGATTTTGTATCAGATTCCTCATGATGCGGAATGGTATACAGTAATTGATCTGTGTCATGCGTTCTTTTCCATCCCATTGCATCCTGATTTGGCAAACGTATTTTGGCATGGTGCCGAATTCCACAGGGGTACACAGAGAGTCCCCCAATATTCAATCAGATATTGAAAAAGTCTCTAGAAGATTTAAAAATGCCTGAAAGTTCAGTTCTAGTACAATATATAGATGATTTGCTTGTAGCATCAAGAACTCGAGAAGCTTGTGTAGTGGATACCTTTGCACTGCTGAATCATTTGGCAGATGGAGGACTTAAAGTATCCCCATCGAAATTACAATTCTGTCAGAAAGAAGTACAATATTTAGGCCATAAAATTGAAAAAGGACTGAGAAAAGTAACTGCGGATAGAATCAAGATAATAAAAGGAATGAGAGCCCCAATGACACAAAGAGAAGTGAGAATGTTTCTTGGAATGGTTGGATACTGTCGTCAGTGGATAAGTAACTTTTCCCTGATTGCAAAACCTTTGGTACGCTTAACTAGAAGTGATGTAAAAGATCCCAGTGAATTAAATGAAGAAGAATTGATGGCTTTTAAACAATTGAGAGACAGTTTGTGTGAAGCACCAGAACTTGGTATGCCTGATTATGAAAAAGAATTTGAACTCTATTTCAGCGAAAGAAATGGATGTGCACTTTCTTTATTAATACAGAAACATGGAAAACTAAAGAGACCAATTGCATATTTCTCAGCTATATTAGACCGTGTAGCTGTAGCATTTCCAGGTTGTCTGAAAGCTGTAGCAGCCACTTGCAAGAGTTTGGAACAAAGTGAAGGAATTACGATGGGATATCATGTGAGAGTGTTTGTACCTCATGATGTGGCAATCCTTTTAACAAGGAGCCGCACCCAGTTTATGACGCACAGTCGTCTGACTAAATACGAGAAAGTTATCCTAGGTGCAACGAATGTGAGCTTGGTGAGATGTTTGAATGTGAATCCTTCAACGTTACTGCCTGATGCTGAGAATGTGGAAGTCAGAGATGATGTGGATCATGACTTTTTGGAAGTGCTTGACTTCTGTACCAAACCCCGACCTGATATAAAAGATGTGCCTTTGACAGAAAGTGACTATGTGATGTTTGTGGACGGATCATGTTTGAGAACAGATGAGGGAATTCTGAGTGCAGCATATGCAGTATGCACAGTAGCAGGTGTTTTGGAAGCATCTTGTCTGAAAAGAGTAAAATCAGCCCAAGTTGCTGAACTATTTGCTTTAACAAGAGCATGTAAGTTGGGAAAGAATGTGAGAGTGACTGGGATAACCAATAGTCAATATGGCTTCGGTGTAGTGCATGATTTTGGCCAAATTTGGTCACAAAGAGGATTTTTGACATCGAGTGGAACTCCTATAAGGAATGCTGAAGTGGTTGGAAAAATGCCTGAGGCGATAGAGCTGCCTAAGCAATTAGCTGTTGTGAAGTGTGCAGCCCACACAAAGTCCAGTGACTATGTATTGGCTGGCAATCAGTTTGCCAACGATATGGCTCAATATTGTGCACAAAATCAAAATTCAATAAATAGGGGAAGGGAAAGAGAAATGAATTCATGTCCCTTGTTGTTTACTAACACTGTGGTTACATGGGAGGAAGTAAGGCAGTTGCAGGAAGAAGCAGGAGATGAGGAAATGAGACAGTGGGTAAAAGCAGGATGTGCACCAAGGGAAACAGATCATGTGTGGGTTTATCGGGCAGGAAGATCAGTTATGCCTGATAGCATGGTGCCTGCCATGGCACGGATGTATCATGGATAGTAGAGCCCGGAAGTACTGGATAGTACCAATTTGTAGAAATTTAGGCTTCCGGAAATGCTCAGATGCACTAAGGATTTTCAAATCTGACACTGCAGGTCACATTGTGTTTGCACTCTCTAAGTATTTGCATGCTATTTGGATCAAAAGGAGCTCCTTAATTTCAAACAGTGGTTAGTAGCTTTGGTTTATATTAGATTTTGAAAATGTAGTTATTGCTCCATTACTGTATGTTTTAATTGTATATATTTTTTCTGTGTTCTTTTATGGCTGAAATATCGCCGAAATAAAGATTTATTGAATTGTATCATGGACAAGCACATGTAGGAAGAGATGCAATGATCAGACTTTTTAAACAGACATGGTACAATGCTAAATTTAGACTTGTAGCTGAGAGTCTTTGTCAGAGATGTCTTATATGTCAACAGTTTAATCCTGGAAGAAAGACAGTGGTAAGTCTGGGAACGATAGGTCGAGAAGGAGGGCCTTTCACCAGAATGCAGATTGACTTCATTGAAATGCCCCCCTGTAACAGGTTGAGGTATGTTTAGTGATGGTTTGTCTGTTCTTACAGTGGGTGGAAGCATACCCAACGAGAAGAAGTGATGGAATTACAGTAGCCAAGCTATTATTAAGAGAGTTCATTCCTAGGTTTGGTTTTCCAGTCACAATTGAGTCAGATAGAGGAAAACATTTTCATAATGAAATCATGAAGTTGATTTGTGAAGCATTGAATGTACAACAGAAACTACATCACCCAGAGGCTTCTGGTGTGGTGGAACAAGTATGTGGCACCATTAAAAACAGGCTGGGAAAGATGTGTTTAGCCACAGGTTTGAAATGGCCTGATGTCTTGCCTCTGGTACTCATGACTATTAGATCAACTCCAGATAGGAATACAGGTCTGAGTCCCCATGAAATTGTCATGGGAAGAGCAATGCGACATGTCTTCATACCAGTCAACAAGCTATTGCCTATATCTGATGACTTGGTGTTGGATTATTGCAAGGGGTTGGTTGACTCTGTTCATTCTGTGTTCCATCAGGTTGGAACGGATGCCACCACTCTTGAAAAGAAGCCAGCTCATGATTTGAGCCCAGGGGACTGGGTGAGAATAAAAGTGCACAGAAGACGAAACTGTTTGGTCCCACGTTGGGGAAAACCACATCAGGTGATCTTGTCCATGACAACAGCAGTAAAATGTGCAGGAGTGAAGATCTGGATTCATGCTAGTCACACCTTGTGAATTCCTAACCCCGTGGATAATAAGGAGGGAGAATACTTTGAAGAATCAGACACAAGCTCTGAGTCTGAATCAGATACTGAAGAAATAAGAACGAGAAAAACTCCTGAAAGGGGGGAATCAGAACAAAGTCCAGCTATTGCACCAGAGAACCTTCCTTTAAGATGAAAGTTACAGATTTCTAACACCAGGTCAGAATCAGACACCAAATCCGTCCAAGCACGAAAGAGAGAGAGTAAAAATAGTGAAGAGACTGTAAAATAAATTTTTGATAAGACAGTCCTGAATGAAAGTTCAAGAGAAATTCCACCTGAAGTAATAAAATTAGATGGTAAGGTACCAGACACAGAGAACGAGGCAAAGATTTTTGCGGAAGACCCCTGAGGAGTTGAAGGGAATTCACACATCCAGTTAGAGGAAGGGACGGTTAGTCAGCAGGAAGATTGTATGGAAGAACCACGAGGAGGGACAGAAGTAGGGAATAAAACAGAAGTGGTGGAAAGAAGAACAGTTGAAAGTAAAAGTCAAGTTGGAACTGAATCAGAGGACAGTGATGAAGAAGTACCAGAAGGTCGAGTCCTGAGAAAGAGAGCATGCAGAACTGAGAAAAATGAAAAAGAAAGAAAGTTGAAAAGAACAGCAAGAGATGAAATTTGGCCCAACAAGATAAAAAGGTTAAGATACAGATTGACACGAGTGAATTCATCTAGGGCTGAACAGGTAAATGAAGTGTCTAGCCCAGAGAAATTGAAAGATGTGGAACAAACGACAGTAGAAGAAAATAAAAGAACGAGAAAACCTAACCAAAAGTATAGGTCGCCGGAATGGTCATATGTGGCATTACCTGAAATAAAAGAAGAGGCAGACAGCCAAGGGGATCTAGAGGTGACTGTACCAGGAGTGGTTGAGGAAGACGAAGAATCGGAAATCCTGAGAGTTATCTTGTCCAACATTGGAGAAGAGACGGATGTTCAGGAAATTCTGCAACAATACTACGAAAGGAAAGTGAAAGACGATCAAATGCCAAATTGAAAAGATAAAAATGTTCAACATGAAGAAACAATAAATTACCGGAAAAGGCATAAAACTGAAAGAACCAAGTAGGTGCTTAGAGCCTGGGGTTAGACAAAACTAGTTGTGAAGTAGAAGAGGCTAAGTCAAAAGACACTGATCATTTTTCGAAATGGCAAACACAGAAAATAGAAAATCTAAATGTGTGTTCCTTAGAAGATGGTTCAAAATGTGTTGTTGTTGTTGTACAGGATTACTAATGCTTCTGTGGAGTGCGTTAGCTCTAATGGTTTCATTTAAGGTTACACTAGAAACAATAGAAGGACATAGCAAGAATAAAACTAATGTAGAAAAGACTCAGAAGGTATATCCGACTAAAATAGATAGAAATTATTTACATAAAGATAGGTCTATAACTGATTTTTCTAACAATGTATTTTCAAAGTTACTATACGAATATGTGAAGTCGATGGACGTGAGGGATTGCTTCGTCTGTATGCAGTTGCCAGCGTCTGTATCTGAGGGAGTGACTTACCATCACCTTCCAGTAACATATGGAATAACACGTAGTGTAATAGCAAGTTTGTTTTACAAAATAGGGAAATTAGAATATTATTTTTCAGACGTAGATAATGTATTTTCACAAGTACCTGTAATTAACAAGTTGAATAAAGTAAAACCTGCAAAAGTGTTAGGTGAATTTTTCTTAGAAACTAAAGAATTAACATTAGAATCAATATTTAGAAATAATCTAACTTGCAGTTTAACGAAGGAGGAGAAGGTTTTCTTGTATATGGTTGAAGAAAGGAGATTGAAAATTCAAAGGAAGGTACCTGAGGGAAAAGAAGAATAGACAGTCTGGGATGTTGAAAGAGAAAAACATTTGAAATGAGAAGCTAGTCCAACAATGGCTTTAGATTGGCCTCAGAAAGGGAAGTTGTGTATTAGAAGGATTCAAACTGCATATGATAACTATTTTGCAGGCACTAGTGATTGCCATGATACTTATAGAATCATGGGTGGAGGGGGATTTAAAGGAGGAAATGATCCAGTTTTCCCTGGACTATATTTTATCTGCGTGAATAAAGCATATTATCGATTACCAGATCATTGGTGTGGCACATGTTATCTAGGCCTGGTATTCCCAAAGATATTCCATGTGAGAAGAGGGAAAGATGGTGCACATGAGTTAGGTAGTCAACTAACACGTAGGAAAAGAGAATCTTGGTCAGAAATTGTAGGAGACATTTTTGGAGCGTTGATACCAGCAGTAGGAATATCTCTGAATGCTCACAAAATTAGAAAACTATCAACAGTAGTGGATCGCTTGTCAACAAGCACCGCTGGAGGATTTTTATTAGTAAATAGTGAAATGGTTGCCATGCGTGCCATGGTAATACAAAATCGACTTTCCCTTGATATAATTTTAGCAAAAGAGGGTGGAGTCTGTGGAATGCTGAAAGTTCAACATTGTTGTACTTACATTCCTGATGAAAGTCAAGATTTGAAGACATACATTAAGAATATAACTGATTTGCATGAGGAAATTGTTCCACTGGAGGTTGAAGGGATTTGGGAAAAGATTGGGAAAACGTTTTCTACTATTAAGAACTTCTTACTTAAGCTAGGTAGTACCTTTATTGGTAAAATATTAATTCCAGTAACATGTGTGATTATTTTAGTATTAATTCTAAGACTAGGATGTTTATGTAGCAAGAAAAGGAAATTACAAAAACGTATAAAAAGAGAAATTGTAAGAAATAAATAGAAAGAAAGAAAAGAAAGAGAATTTGAAGAAATAGAATTAGAAGAGTGGAAAGACAATATGTATAGAAAAACAAGAGAAGAAGAGACAGGGGAAACAGTAATGTAATCTAACAAAAGATTAAGAGTATTGAATTCATTTCTTTTACTAATTGTTTTCAAAATTTAAAGGTAGTGTTGTGAAGGTAGCGATTTAGATACATACATTGCTATGTTAGCATAAGCGCGTTAGCTTTTAGAAAGCCATATTGCCACTTTTGCTGCTTTTGCACACGACACTGCAGAGACATGTTATTATTTGTGAACTGCTTGCTTGCCTTTTCTTCACATGAGAACTTTCTGTTGTTCACCTCCCTAGACGTGCGCTGCGACCTTGGTCTGAACATAATGTGCAAAACACTCTGAGCCGCTAGACAATGTATGTTTTTGAATTCAGGTTGACTGGCCCCCGACTTACATTTTAGATGCTCCTAGAGGGGAGTAGGTTATCCTCCCGTCCTTTGCGCATACTGTGCCAAAGGAGCATGCTGAAAGGTTTGCCGCAGAGTGGGCTCAGGTGCTTGCACCGGCTTTGTATCGTACTCAGGTAGGCTGGGATAAATTGTCCCTCAGCCATGAGATTCCCTTACGGTCTATGCCTCAACCATAACCCCAATATCCCATGCACCGCGGGGCTAGATCTCACGTCGCGGAAATCCTTGATCAATTGGAATATCAGGGTGTTATTGAAACATTTGTGTCACAGATGAATAATCCTTTATTCACTGTAACGAAGCCTGATGGGTCGTACCGCCTAGTTTTGGATTACCGGCACCTAAACTCTCATTGCCGGTCGTGCGCGGTACAGAATACCCACAGTTCTGCCCTAGTTGATAGTCTTGTGTGTAAAAGGTTTAAAACCACTCTTGACATATCAAATGGCTTTTACAGTCATAACCTGTCCTCTATTAGTAGTCAGTGGACAGCATTTACATCGGGCGGCAAGCAGAAACAATTTAAACGATTGGCCATGGGCTATAAAATTAGCCCTGGTGTTTTTGCCGCACGTGTAGTCTCTCTGTTAGAGAGACTGCAGACCATCTCTGATATCAGCAGCTCACGAGGGTATGGCATCTGCCCATGCCGGCGTTGCAGCAACTGTTTCTCTGTTACAACAACGTTACTGGTGGCGCGGGTTATATAAACAAGCTCTCACTTATGTTCTTGATTGTGACATTTCCCAGCAGATTAAACCTTCAACTGCTGCGCGTCCACCACAAACTCAGTTGTACATATCCAATAAACCACTTGGGTGTGTTTATCTGGGTCACTGCGGTCCTTTCTCCTCTGATACTGCGTAGAAGTATATCTTAGTTGCAGTGGATTCGTGCACACGTTTTCTGTGGGTATGGCCACAAAGGAGTGCTGATGCCCGTACTGTCATCAGGGATTTCCGTGTCTTTGTGCGTGTGGTACCTTTCATTCTGGTCAGGGCCATGCGTTCGCCTCTAAGGCGTACAAAGAATCCATGAAAAATGTGGGGGTCAAGTCAAGTTTTCGTCTCCATGCCACCCTGAGGGTAATAGTGTAGTGGAGCGGATGAACTGTGACTTAAAGCAATCCTTGACAGCTAGGGTTTTAGGCACTGGTCGGAACTGGCTAGCCCATTTGTATCACGTCCAACGTGCACTTAATAATCTCCCTAGAAGGTCTCTGGGTGGGCGGACCCCATACATGATGCTCTTTGGCATAAAAATGTTTGTCCCGGACCTTGATGGTCTAGACATGGCGGCGTCTGCCGCACCCTTTGACGTAGATGATCACTGTGCTGTGTTACAGACTCTACAAGAGGCTAGAGATAGTCTCGGGAAGGAACACATGCCCTCCACATCTGATGCTGCACTTCAGATTCCGGTGGTCGGCTGGCTACCTCGAGTTGGTGACCTGGTCCGTGAGATGGTGGAGAACAAGAAGGAGTTTGGCCCCTCTTATCGTGCCCCGGTTCCAGTGCTTGGCGTGCAGGGTACAAGAACAGTCATTTTACCTCCACTTACTGGTCGCAAGGATAACAGGTACTCTGGTGCAAGGGTGCCTGCATTGGCGCTAGACAGCTGAACTCAGTGCCAGCGGTAGGGGAAACATAGGGGTGTGCTGCATTCATGTGAGTACGGTACATCCCTGCGTTTTCAGAATGCAGAAGCATGGCGTTAGCAAGGTTTTCTTAACGCCTTGCTTCTCCATTCTGCTGTAAATATGCCCCTTAGAGAGGAAGAGACTTCGATGTATCTCAAACCCCAAAAATATAATTTAAAATCTGTACAGATCAGCAATATTTGCAAAATGTAATTCACTGTCAGAGCGTGTAAGCACTGGCCTTGGCTCATTGCTAGGCCCACTGCTAGACTTCTGCTGAGTCTGGCAAGGTCAGATAGATGCTAGTGTGAGGACCCGTTATTACACCAAGCTATACCGAGGGGTGATGAATGGGGTCCACAAGGTTACAATACGTTACATGGTGGTCCAGTATAACTTGTTTGACAGGCATAATTACTGCTCCCTGGGGTCAGCTCATATGCACTTTGTCGTTGCTAAAGTGCTTCTCTGGTCAAGGACCTCTGGGTGGTTTCATATGTGTCTCCACTTCTCCTTTTGTCGACTGATGATCTCCTATCATGTTAGGGTGACCAGGCATCCAGGATTTGCCGGGCTCGTCCCAGTTTTTCACAAGCTGTCCCGGCAGATTTTGGGAAATTTAGCTCATGTCCCGGTTTTTAGAGATGGCTGACCTAAAAGAGTGGGATGTGCCTTTTTCTAATTTCTAAAGCAGGGATAGTTAGCAGCTGTTATAAGAAAGCAATTTCATTTACGGTCATGATACTGGTTTTAAAAGTTTTATTTTATTTATTTTCTTAGTGCCTCTTCTGTAATTCTATGCTGATGAGCGCTGTCACTCTGTGTTCTCTGTTGATTTAAAATTGTAGTCCTTCTTCTATTTTTGATAACTGTCCCGTTTTTTGGTTTTAAAAATCTGGTCACCCTATATCACGTCCAACTTTCAGTATCAGCCAGTAACAAGGCAGCCAGACAGCAGCAAGGCCATGGGCAGAACTGCAGGTGTGGCCTAGGCTTCAACGCATACATAGCAGGCAGCTTCACTTCAGGAAGTACTAGCAGGTCCTCCTAGGTCCAGTGGCTTAATGCAAAATGTTGAGACCCACCTGCAGAATGGGATGAGGGACCCCCGAGTCTCCCAAATATCACAGATATTCATTGACCTTGGGCTGAATGGGGGGACCTTAAATGGTCGAGGCCACCCTGCACCGCAAGGGCTGTAGGGGCCTCCGTTACACCCATGCATAGGTGTAGCAATGTGTGTCTTGTGTGATGCTTTACATTCTCTTTGTGTGTGAATTGTATGTCTGGCCACGTTCATCAATGCTCTGCCCAGGAACCTTGGTGCAGAAGTGGCTGCTGCCATGTGATTAGGCTATTGGTGGCAGGTTGGTGCTAGGGAGATCACAGCTGAAAAAGGTTTGCATCCCAGCCTTCAGGGGGCTCTCTTAGATAGTTCTTAATAACCAGGATTTATCTTAATACAGTACCTTCATCGACGTGCTCTCGGATTACTCTGCACCTCTCTATGCAATCTTTTGGATTTAGAGTTTCCCATAAATGGAGTGGAGTTTTAGCTTATATTCTTATTTCACAGCAGTTAGACCAGGTACCATGTATCATTTTTTCATTTCACTGCTGAAAAAGTTGGCCACCAGAAAATCAGCCTTACTGGATCTTCAGAAACGTTTGGCGCCCGTATGGCCACCTTTGTGAGCAAAATTACATGTCAGACATCTGCAGCGAGGGCATGCAGTGTTCTGTTCCCATCGTGGCAAGAGGGCTTCTTTAAGGGCTGCTGCCCACAGAGTCCAAGTGCTCATTTTAAAGACATTACCTAGATAGGAAGGTCTGTAGTCTATGCCTATACAGATGAGCAGGAAGCTGAGCTGGCAATGCACTTCTGAGCCTGTTGTGCTGGCAGCCACGCATCCGCCATCTTGTCACACCATGACCTGACCCACAGAGCGTTATTCAATTCACATTCTGCAGCACACACAGGAAGAAGAAAATATCTCCCAGGATTGTTTTCTGGAAGGAAGGAACACCCTCCTGCACAAAAACAATCCTACCAACAATAGAGGCACCCTTGCACCATGGTGCACGAGTGCCCGTGTTGGCGCTAGGCTACTGAAACAGCGCAGCACAGGGGTAAAGGACAGGAATCCCTCGTATTGCATAAATAAGGCGCAATCCTACCCCTTCACTTTGCTTTAGGGCGGTGCAGCATGTTATCTAGCCGCGCTACCCTAAGTCAAATCCCCATAAATGAGGGCCACAGTTTTGAAGGTGTTGAGATTTTAGCAACCGGCGACAGCATGAAATAAGATGATTAGAATATGTAACCTGTGATATATATTCCAGACTTTCCGAACAACTCCGTTTGAGAGAATTTTCAAAGCCCAGCGGATTCCATACAATAACTGGCAGCCCGACACGGCCACTGGTTGGTTCTACATGTTTATTTCGAGTAACTTAATTACTTTGGGATTAATCTCGTAAAATCAATCTCATAGTAATTCATTTCGAGACCGAATTAAAACTGTTTATGTTTTTTAATTAGAATATCTCGCCATATATGGATGTTAACTCCAGTATTGCCTCTAGATGTCAGTAGTGGGCCATCTACAAATATTTTTCTGTGATCACATTCTATGCAGTATAAATGTAGTAGCATAGAGCGCAATAAACTATTCATTACGGGAATGAAAGAGTAAAAATTACAGTAAGGAAGCTAGGTAGAGAAGAAAGGTGGAACAGTGCACAGATTTTAGGCAAATGATCGACTATCTTTCAGCTTAGTTTGCTCCTCATGTGGCAAATACGTTTAAGCACAAATAGTTATCAGCGATTGAAGTGCATAAAAAAGTATGGACCTGTGATATTGACTGGAGTCAGTGAGTTTGAGGGTGTTCAACGAAAGAACAAAATATTCCGCAACTATTTTCTTGGCCTATCACCTTCAGGTAAATGCATATAGAATATAGTGCACACTCCCTAAATGAAAAACAAATACAAGGCAAATTAATCAGTGGTAAATGCACTTCTAGGTTATGAAAGGTCAGATGGGCAATGATATAACTGCAGATGACTGTGTTTGTAACCATACAGTCTAAGAACGGAATCTCTGTTGGTGCAATGGGGAATAGTGATATGTTTAATTACAGTGCTATAACGTATACCTTTATTGATGATTGATTAAAATCATTACAGTTTAAAAGGATCATTGAAAAAAACATTTTAAAGATAATTTGGCAAATTAATTTAACATTTCTAAGAATAAAAGCAACAGCAATTAGATTTAAATGAAAAACCAAAGTGCAGGTGCTTTGTGCAAGTCAATTTATGTGTTCAATATTAGAAGTGCTTAGGCTTATATCTTGTGCCTACTAAGCATTAAATCTTGGATGACTGGATTTCTGATTAAATTAATTAAAGTGTAGAAGTGCTCGGGCAGTCTCTAGCGGTCTTATTACTGGGGGTCGCAGAGCAATTTTTGCACCAGACACAGATATTTAGGGGCATATCAAGGCGGCGCAATGAAATTACTGCCGCTTTCGGCCGAAAAGCGGCGATAATTTCATCGCCTTATCAGCAAGACACGCTATCACGTGTTTTGCTGATTTAGCCCCCGTTTCCAGCACGTCTAACTTTGCATCGCTAATGAGATACAAAGTAGGCGTGGCTGTGAAACCAACCAGGGGAAATATCGTGAAGGCAGCTTCGTGATATTATCAAGGAAGGTGAGCGATTTTTTAAAATCCTGTTAAGTATGCCTTAACGCAGGAATTTAACGTCTGTTAAATTCCTGACTAAGGCATACTTAACATGGGGGGTGGATTGTGTGGCTAAGACCACAGGCCCGTATCATCTAGGATATCACTGTTTTCCACCATGGAAAACGGCGATATCCCAACTATCTCTCGAATTTTTATCGCCTCGGCGATGCGCGTTGTTGATAACGCGCTAACTGGGCGATAAATTCCAGAGATAGCCGGCGATAAATATGCAGGCGCTAAGCTCGCTTTGTGATATTTATCGCCGGACCTTGATAATATGCCCCTTAGTTCTCTGACACACCAGGGCGATGGAGTCTCTGCTGAGCCAACAGATTAGTGTGACTACAGGTGCGCACCTGCTGTTGTATGAAGGCATATCTAAGTAACTATCTTCTGTGTTCTAAAATAGCTGGACTTGCACAAAATACATGGGTTGATAACTCTTGTGTGTACCCACATAGGCGGCAGATTAAAATTGGCGTCCGGCTCTTCCAGGAAGGGAAGAGATCCTTTGTTTCTAACTGCCAAAAGTGAAAAAACATAAACTAATACTTTAACCCCTTCCCCGCTCATGACGGAACTGCTCCGTCATGAGCCACGGTTGCCTTGTGCTCATGACGGAGCGGTTCCGTCATGCCACGACCGTTGGCGGCCGCTCCGCCCACGCGGCGCTGTTTCCCCGCCTGTGCGGGGGGACAACGCAACTGGGCGGAGTCATGACGGAACCGCTCCGTCATGAGCACAGCTCAACCGTGGCTCATGACGGAGTGGCTCCGTCATGAGCACAGCGCCACCGCGCTGCCCCCCCCGCACCACCCAGCGCTGCGGCGGAATTCCCGCCGCAGCGAAAGGGTTAACAAAGGTGAGAAATGAGTTGTGATATTTGGCTGCTACTGTGTTCTTATCTTGCAGCTGTGACAGAGCTTTGGCCCAGTTGTTACTTAGCCTGGTAAGGACGCCCTTTTCATGGGCGGGCCCAGGCTTCCTTTAGACTTAGAGAAATGATTGATTGTAGGAACGTGCCCATTTTTGCTATCGTCACCTCCACTTTTTGCCACTGGTACTGATGTTTTTAAACTAATGTGCACTTGGTCCCTGCTAACCAGACCCCAGTGCCAGTGTTCTTTCCCTAAAAACTGCAACATGTACAATTGTTCACAAATTGGCTAGGACTTTAGCACCCCTGTAAGTCCCTAGTAAATGCTTCCCCTGGTACCCAGGATATGGGTAATAAAGAGGTTCCCCACGGGCTGCAACACGTATTTTGGCACCCTAAGGGACTTTTGCACTGTGATAAAGAAGATCAAATTAGGTAGTTTAATTGTATATTTCAGTTTATTTCTGTTGCATGGAAGAAGCCCATGACCACTCTTCTGCTGTCCTCGGTGCAGCTGCTCAACAGAAGGAGCTGGGGCAGAACACCAATGAGCATCAGAACGCAGGACACCCTTGAAATAACACAAGAGGTCCCGAGTGGTCCTGAGCTTGAGCGGGGGACAATACCAAGTTGTCCTTAAAGGCAAAGGACAACTTGTTAACAAAATCCCTCTTTTTTAAATAATAAAAATGAGCGTTGAACACGTTCATAACAGAGAACAACATCAATTAAACATGCACAAAAATTAACATCGCACTGATGGAATAACCTTAAATTACAGAAGAATTGAGATGTTGCACAATGAACTAGAGCAACATTACATCACATAAAAAAATCATTTTTAAATTTAAAAGGAAATGAAGCATTAAGAGATCCCCTGCAAGGAGACCTCTAAAAAACAAAACCTGTGGTCACATTCCTCCTCATTAGAACTCGGAGAGGACACCTCCTCATTAGAGGGCACAAACATATTAGAATCATCATGTCCATGAAACAGTTCATTGTAAGTGTGATTGTCAGATTCAGCAGAATGTATGATCTGGATAGAATTGGAATTGGTCTTTCCTTGACAAAAATCCCACCAGGGACTATCTTCACCAAACTCAGAATAAAGAATACCTTTATTCTTCGCAGCTACAATCTTTGAGGCTTGTTCCTGAGTAACCTTCACCAGACTCCTCTTATTCCACCACCCTCTGTCCTCCAGAAGAATGGCACCTTTAGAAATCATGACCACTTTAACTGGTAGTGTGAATTTAGATTCTCACTTTCTGACCCTGTTGGGTTTTTTAATGAGCATCCAGTCACCAACCGAAAGCTGAATGGTTTCAGTCCTCTTCTTTTTAGAATAATCCCTGGATATTGCCTCATGCTTTCTGACCATATCACTTCTCATGCTATTAGAATTGCCCATGGTATTTCCAGTACCACTGGAAAAAATGTTGACTCACCCAGGACAAAGCTTACGAATTGGAAATCTGTTGCGTAATAGTTTGAAAGGAGATACTCCAGTGGTGCTACGTGGTGTGGTAGTTCCAAACCTTATCTCTCAAGAAATGTTCAACCTGAAAGCTCACCAACAATGTAGTTTGATCACCTTCCTTTGAGAATTTGTTGACATGTTCCACCAAACCATTAGAACTCTGGGAGTACAAGGCCAACTTTAAATGTCTGATACCTAGATTATTGGTAAACTGCAGCATTTGATGGGACGTGAACGGAGTACCATTATCAGTTACAAGTTCTTTTGGTGGTTCTTCTACGTCAAGTACTTTGGTTAGAAAAGTAATGACAGTTGTGGTGTCTGGTGCTGAAACAAAACTAAAGTAAATATACTTAGATATATAGTCCACCAAAATTAACATATACTTCTCACTGCTAGGAAGAAGTTTGAAGGGGGCAGCAAAATCAAGTGCAACTTTATCCCATAATGCTTCCGTTAGAGGAACCATATGTAAGTCAGGTTCAGTAGCTTTTCAGTGTTTATCAGAAATTAAACAGGTACTGCATCCTGGAACCCATCTGTTAACCTGGGCATTTAGACCAGGCCACCAATAGCATTGCTTCAAGTTACAAATAGTGGCTGTGATCCCTAAATGACTTTCATGAGGATTTTTGAATAACTTTTCTCTGATATTAGTAGGGGGAACTAATAATTCATGGCGGAGTAAAAATCCTTCAACAACAGATAACTCGTCCGAGACTTGTGCAAACAATTTTACTCCAGATTCCAGATTTCTTTCAGGAGGCCAACCATCTTTAACATGTTGGCTAACTTGTTGAAGAATTAGATCACCATAGAGGGCATTCAACCAAGACTCACTAGTAATGGAGTCCTGTTTCTCATCAAGATTTCCAAGAGCAACCACACATTCAACATTTTCCTCAGAGTCACATAGCACATCATTAGAAATAGGCATTCTGGACAAGCAGTCTGCTCTGGCATTCTTCCCACCAGGTAGACAATGAATGGTGAAATTGTATTCTTGCAACTTTGAAAGAATGTGGACTAGCCTTGCAGAGGCTTTACCAGTGACATTGCCATTAAATAAGTAAATAAGTTGTTTGTGATCAGTGAAAATGTGAAATTGTGTGCCCCATAGATATGTTTTAAATGTTTCAATTGCCCATGCACATGCTAACGCCTCTTTTTCGATAGTGCTGTAGTTGAACTCAGCAGAACTCAAAGAACGTGATGCAAAATCAATTGTGTTCTCTTTCTTGTCTACCATTGAGAAAATATTGCACTGACTCCTAATTGACTGTCATCTACTGTGAAAAAAAAAGGCTGTCCAGCCGAGAAAGCTGATAAAATTGGGGCTGAAGTAATGAGAGATTTAATCCAAGCAAAATACTAATTTGCTGCAGCAGGCCACTCAAGAGCTTGAGCTTTCTTTAACAGATCTCACAAGGGTTGTACCACTAATACACATCAATGAATAAACCGTGAATAGTATTCACATGAACCCAAAAATGAGCGAAGTGTATCCTAGTTGCTTGGGGGAGTAGTGTCTTGGATGGCGCAGACAAGTGACATTTGTGGACTGATGCCTAGACTGGAGATACCTAGGTAATCTAACTGGTCAACCATAAATTCACACTTTTCTTTTCTGAGCATAATGCCTACATTGTTAAAAACAGTAAAAACCCTTTCCAAAATTAAATTGTGTTCCCTGGTGCTCTCAGCTAAAATAAGCACGTCACCCTGGAATGCCTGTACTCTCTGGATGCCTCCTAAAACTGTGTCCATGAATTTTTGAAACATACTTGCTGCAGACGCCAGACCAAATGGCATGTGTAGAAACTTGAAAGCGCCAAATAGTGTGATAAATGTGGTAAGATCCTGGCTCTCTACTGCAAGTGGGACTTAGTGATAAGCTGAGCTAAGATCAAGTAATGAAAATAACTTTGCCCCCCCCCCCCCAATTTGCTAGGAGATCTTGTACTTTGGGTAGGGGATGACAATATTTTTGTTGAGGGTGCATAAGTCCACACAAAGACTTATTTCTCCTATCTTTTTCTTCACAATAACCACTTGACTAACCCATTCAGATGAGTCAGTTGCCTCAATAACACCTTCACTGCATAGTTTGTAGAGTAGAATCTTGAGATCTGATCTAATGCTCAAAGGTACCGATCTTACTCTATGCACTACAGGAGTGGCACCATCCTTGAGCTTGATGAAATGTTCAAACTTGGAAATATTACCAATTTAGTCACTGATAATATTTCGAAATTTGTCCAAAACACAACCCAAATTGATATCATTGTCATCTTCAATTAAAGATATGGGATATTCAGCCAACACAATGAGATTTTCTGCACCGGGTATCAACATTATCCCAAGTCTGGCCAAGTCTTGGCAACCTAGGATGTTCCAGCCTTTGATTGCTACATACATTTTAGTGGTGATCTGTCTCCCAAAGCAAGACAGAGAATCAATAAAATACTCCAACATGTCAATTTCTTGTTCACCGAAGGCTTTTGGGTGAATGTCAGTTTTAATTAGTAACCTTGCAGCCCATCCCTCTGTGAACAGTACATCCAAAACAATGGCGATGGGTGCACCTGAATCCGCCATCATATCAACAGCTTCTTGTGCCAGAATAGCTTTGCACCAAGGACCTTTCACTGCAGATTTAGAAGCTTTATCTTCGGAAATAGTTAAAACCACTCTGAAAAACTCTTGTGCACATGAATCTGTGTCTAGATTTTTAGAACTAATTCTCATTGTATTCTTTGAGCTTCTGCAAACAGACATAAAATGTCCAATTTTACCACATTTGTTGCAGCGCTTATTGCTGTCGGGACAGCTTGGATTACTTCCAAAATGAGCTCTTGAGCCACATCTAAAACATATACCAGCTGTTCTTCTGAAGGAGCCTCTTGTAGATTTATTTCTTGCTCCACCTAAACCAACAACTTGAGTTTCACTAAACACTCATGATATGGGTGCGCTGGAAGTGAAGGATTCTACAGACACCCCATCACAATTTCAATTGTCTCCACTAGACTAGGGTCTCTGCAGCTCAATAGTCTTTCTTGAATTTTCATGGAAAAACAGCTGTATACAAACTAGTCACGTATCAAATGTCTAGCGCACAACCAAAATTGCATGTAGAGGCTAACTGCCTGAGTGCAGAAATGTACTCTTCTACAGACTCATCACTATTCTGTTTTTCTACACATGAAATTAAAACGTTCAAGTAAAATACTTGGCTCTTCGAAGAATTTCTTCAAGTGCCTAGCTACAGCTTCTGCATAAACTTCCATGCTGGTGCATCTACTTGTGGTAAGTTATTAAAACATTGTTGCCCTTCCTAACCTAGCCGACAATATAAAAGTGCAATTTTCTTTTAGAATCAAATTCTATGGCAACCAAATAGTTTTCAAATAATTTAAACCAGTGTTACCATAGCATAACTGGTTTGCCTGGGGCCGTGAGAAAAGGCGAAATCTGAAAAAGTTGATTATTGGATGCCATCTTAATACAGCTGAGGAGCACAGCCTATATGTGACTTCAAGATAACAACATAAATAAATAAATGAATAAAGGAATGGATAATTAAAGATGAACAACAGTGACCGTCGCAATGGTAGAAATAAGGAGAGACAAAAACATAAAAATGAAATCCACAAATGAAATAAATAACAATGAAGCCAGGTGTGCCTTTCACCTAGTGTGCAGGCAAAGTTGCTGAATTACTTTGATAAAGGTGTGACTGGCACTGAATGTGCAGGCTGAGCATTTCTTACCTTTAAAAAAGAAGGTGTCCCTGTCACCAAGTGTGCAGGCAGTGCAATAATCACTTTTAAACTGAACAGTGTGCCTGTCACCGAATATACAGGCAATAGTAAATTTTATAAATATGGTGTGCCTATCACTGAAGGTGCTGGCAGGTAAAATTAAGTACTTGCTATGTTTAAGATGGCCGCCGGGAGCGCAGTGCGTTGTGACGACATTCAGGTTGCTTGGCAACAAAGGTTTGAGGTCCCGACCTGCCCCGCTGGGTTGTCTGGAATACCTTGTGACACTCTTCCCTGGAGATAGGAAGTCCCCTGTTGTGGCTCCGAATTGAGAAAGCATTCTGACTCCTATGAAGATCAAAAGCAGTTCCTCAGTAAAACAGACGGAGGAGAAGAAGTGGAAAGAAAAAAATATATATATTTTGGAGCCGGCCGGCCGCCCGCCCGCCCGGTGGGCTTATCTGCGAAATCCCATCCTGTTGCAAAATGTTGCGTTGCGATAAAGAAGATCCAGCGAGGTAATTTCACTGTCTACTTCCGTTTGTTTTTGTCACAATGAAAAAAGCCCATGACCGCTCTTCTGCTGCCCTCGGTACAACTGCCCAACGGAATTTTCTGGAGCAGAACACCAAGTAGCATCAGAACGCAAGTCACCCTAGAAAGAACACAAGTGGTCCTGAGCGGTCCCACTTAAAGACAAAGGACAACTTGTCAATATTCAGAGACCCACACCCAAATCAATGCAAACTGTCATTGCAAGCAGCTTAAAATGGTGCAAACCATTTTGAAATCACGACATGGCACACATCCTGTGTGCCATGTCCACAGACACTGCATGCAATATGTAAGTCACTCCTACAGCAGGCCTTATAGCCCTAAGGCAGGGGGCATTATATTACATGTCAGGAAATATTTGCATGAGCAGATATGCCCTGTGCTGCCTAGTTCATTTACTGGAAGTACAAGTGAACAGGGAAGCTATCTTAAGTATATGTACTGGGCACTGGTCATGAAGCGTCCCCTAACTATATGATAGCTTTACTGAAACCTATGGTGTTTGGTATCAAACACCTTGTCTTAATCAATCTGTACTGTTGCTAGTACTAGATTTATTATGACACACACCAAGAGGGCACCTTAGAGGTGCCCCCTGAAAAGACCTACCAGTATCTAGGGTGCTGGCTAACTGGTATAGTCCAGCTTGCTACCATAGATACGTTTCTGACCCCCCTGCAAGTGAGAGCCCGCTCTCTCTGAGGTCAGAAACAATGCCTGCCCTGGAAGAAGGTGTTCACACCTCCTCCAGCAGGATGGTCAGTGATTTAGCAAACCAAGGCCAGGGGCTTCAAATCCCCTGTCCCCTTTGATTTGCATCAATGCTTTGCCCCCAGACCTGGGACTGCCACCCCTGCCCTGAGGCCCATTTGACACCAAGGCAGGTTGGAAAATTAGCTAATCTTAAGGCATGTTCAACTTTCAGGCTAGTCACACCCGTTAGGTGGGCTATTTGAAGTAAACTAAGAAAGAAGGGTTTTATCATCTTGTTTTTGGTGGAACTAGGAACTCTGGATTCGGTTTATGCCCACTCCTAGCAGGAAGTGGTCATATAAGGGATGTAGTCACCCCAGAGATCGCAGCCCATTGAATACTACCTTACACTCTCCTTAATACCCCTAAACTCAGTATTTAGGTGGCCCTTTGACACCAGGAACTCAGATTTGTCTATAGGGAACAGAAGAAGGACCAGGAAGGGCTGAAAACACAAGAACTGTGGACCAGCCCTGGAATTGGCACCAAACCTTGCCTGCCTGCCTGCTGCTGTTCCAACTGTTGTACAGACCCGACTTGTCCAGCAGCTGTGCATTCTCCTAAAGCCTTGGAGGTCCACCAGCACTTTGCCAACCAGTCAGCATCTGCTTTGAAGTGGAGGAGCCACTTTTATTGCAGCCTGCAGGCAAGGACTGCATCTGCCTGGTTCACCGATCTGTTTTCCACGGGGTCCAACGAGGGAGCAGCAGCCTAGGAGAAGGTTTTCAAGACTCCCAGAGGTCAGACCCATCTTCCCAGTGAGGTTTGAGATGCTAAAACCTCCAGGAGTACCCTGGGTATTGGGCATTTGCAGCAGCCAAGTCTTGTGATTAGTGTCCAGTCCGGACACCAACACCGCCACTTCTTCAGGCCATAGTGCTTATGTTTTTTTATTCAATTACTTTTTGTAATGAAAACCAATACAGTGGAAATGAGGAGGGAGAAGAAAAAGATTCAACATCCAACAGTTGCCTAATGTGTACAGAACCGCTGAGGAGACTATACGCTGGATTAAGCTGGACCCAGGAGCTGAATAGCCAAGGGCATGCGTTCCAGCAACTGAACCCCATTATAAACATCTAGTGGATTGTATTCAGGGGTGAACTCACTATTACCAAACCACGGATTAAAGAGTGGCAATACACGTATAGGTCTAATAAGGGGTCCTACAGATAAAACGACATCGCTATAAGGGAATATATATATAACCTTATGAACTGAAATCCAACTGAGTGCTTTCGCACTGGTTTGTAAAATGTTCAATTTGGAAAGGAATGAAGAAAACCCCTGTCCTGAAGAAGGTGGCTTTAATGATGTTATGCCACTGAAACGCGTCGACGCATTATAAATTGTGTTAGATCTGTGGAAAGACAGCAGCAATACAAACAATTTACTCTTTTGAGTTGTGCTGTTTATAACTCCAGGATTAACAGTGTTAAGACAAATATAATTGTCTCACCATATTCCTTTCCAGGATCCTCTATATTGTAATGAATTGACTTGTTTGTGCTTTCTATGCAACAGAGATGAATCTTAATATGCTTTGAAAAAAGATGTTTTAGTCCTTGCTCATTTAAATATGTTTTAACATATTTTGTAATAAATTATTTTATTTTTTTTCGGAACAAGTGCTTTGGTATCCCGAGTGGAATTTCAACCTAATTTTGTGTGAATGCTGTGAGTGGCAAATATGTCGGTAATTTAATTGTGCGATATCTCCAAAGGGAAATACTATTTTTAACCTTTCGGTCATTGGTGCTCTGTCCCTTTGGTACGCTAGAGCCCCTCTCCTTGTTTTCAATGTACATTAATGTGGTACATACAGATATTGATGTAAAGGGCATGAGATAACAGCAGACATAAGCTCAGTACATAAGAAGCGGCAGAGACTTTTGGCACCTGGCTATGGGCATCTAATAGGACTGGATGAAGTGAAGCAAGTGGAACTGTCATATGTAACGTTTCACAAATGTCCCTGTGATATGGCAAAATAGAAAGGGGGGGGGTAGGAGGGCAGGGGAGAGAGGGGGGGGGAGTCATGTAATGCTGTCTTTGAGCTGGATCCGAGATTCAGCTATGATATTAGGAGTAAGGATTAGTGGTCAGTAGTTGGTTGCAGGATTTTCCTTTTGATGAAAATGTCACAAGTAAAAAGGTCTAGCGTATTCCAAATACCCCGAGAGGGGGCCGGGCAGGCTCTTGTATGAGATTGGTTGATGTGTGTACTTTGTAGATAGGTTACCCAGACCCACCAGGTATGGCAGGATACGTTATTGGTGGATTTCCAGTCAAGTAATATAACCTCAATAGCGACTGTGATCAAAAGATCAAGAAGTGATAGTTTAATGGCAGAAAAGTCGAGTGGAGGGCCTGCCAACTGGGGTCCTAGGAGGATGATCGGAAAAGATAGTGAGATAGGTGTTCTAAAAATATTTTGGAGTTCGTTAACAATTGTGAAAATATTAGACACAAACCTGAACTGAAGGGGCAGTACACTCCGCTTCATTGCTGCAACTAAGAAAGCCTCTTCTCCAATCCCATTCATGGAGGCAAATGTGAAGTTAAGTACACTTCTTATACGGGGGCAATATATTTCAGACTACATCAGGCCACTCGGAGCCAGGTAGGCGGCCCAAGATCATTGAGATAATTACAAATTTGCTTAGACTGAGGAAGATTCTTTTAGTTATTTACTGGAATAATGGGAGACATTTTGGATGGCCATAATCCTTGCTATGGGCATGGCCTGTGTGGATTGTCCCCTATGGAGAGTTTATGATCAATGAGAAAGCTGTGGGGGCATATCATCAAGGACTGGTGATAATTATCGATAAGCGCACTTAGCGCTAGGATAATTATACAATTCAAAGCGCTAACTGCCAAATGTGAGATTATTGCTGGAAATCCAGCGATAATTTCACAAAGTTTGGTGATAGCTTGATGATAGGGCAAGGCATACTTAGCCATGATATCCACCTTACATAGGATATCATGGCTAAGTCAGTCTTGAAGCAGGCGTAAGGAAAGTAGCGATAACAGAGGTTATCGCTACTTTGCTTGTCGCTCTGCAGGTTAGCGTGCCCTTTGATAATTGGAGAAATGTCGCTTAGCGACATTTCTCCAGTTATGTCAGGGCAGGAACGCCCACTTTGCATCTCATTAGAGATGCAAAGCTGGGCGTTCAGAACACAGGCGCTAATGCAAGATTTCACGCGATAGCGTGACCTTGCTGATTAGGCGATAAAATTATCACCGCTTTTTGTCCGAAAACAGACGCAAAAGCGGCTATAATTTCTTATCGCCTCATTGATGATATGCCCCCAAGTTTGTTCTGGAGGCCATGATATTGGAGCAGATCCAGTGGAAGTTATCAAAAGATTGGCTTCCAAAATAGAAAACCAAGAGTGATGAGCAGCACCTCACTATCTGCATGATTTAAGTTTAGAAAACTATTATTCATCCCTTAGTGTGCCATCATTAAGCAGTTGACAATGGACACTGGTGGTGATGTAAATTCTCCCTCCCCCCTTCCCTCCATGCCTCCAGGAAATTCAGGCAACTCATGACTTGTGTTTTCATGAAGACGGGCACCAGAAATTCCTCATGTACTTCTGCCTATGGTGGCATGTGGTAGTCTATAGAGATTGAATAATGAAGGCAACAGGGCAGAACCCTGCAAAAAAAAGCCCACTCGAAGTGCTTCAGACCCAACTGGAAAGGAAGAGAGTGGCAATGGAATGATGCCTGTTTCAAATGAAAAATCCCGTCCTATCCGGGGCTGCTTCGCTCACCTTTTAGTCATCAAGTCATTGCATGAGGAGTTGATGGTTGTGAAGGCTGCCCAGAGATCAGGGCATCCTCGTCAGTCATGTCCATCCTTAAAGAGTCCAAGAACGATTTATACGACTAGCTTGATACACTTTCCTCAAATGAATTCAGCTTATTTTTATTTGAAAATGTTGTTTTCCTCAGTAAAACCTGTAATTTCATAGTAACCATGGATTGAATCAATTTAGCTCGAAAAGGCAGTGGGAGACAGGGTGGGCGTTGCTCAAGTCTGAGAACTCCAACAATGTTTTTAGGTCTCGCGCCTAGCGTTGCAGTGCATAACATTGCTCGCACAGCGCAAGACCTCTTGTACGGGGTTTAGAAATCTACCCACACGCTCGTGCGTGTGGTTTTGCTTTCCCCGTCTGGCATTGGCTTGCGCGTGCTTTTTAAAAAAAACGGCACGCGATTGGGCAAAGGCGGGACAATGTCCCCCTTTGAAACGCCCATTCCCGACGTTGGCCAGCACGCGCAGCAGCGCGCGTTCACCTTGCTGTCGTGCTCCCTTTCCCCCCTGTGGTGTGCACGCACCACTAGTAGTTGACAATAGCGATCGCGGCGCGAACTCTTTCAGTGCCTCTTTTTTTCTTTACTTTTGGTATAATCGCGGCACCCGTGCTTTACTTTTGATGTTATAAGTAAAGCGCGGGTGCCGCGATTATACCAAAAGTAAAGAAATAGAAAAAAAATCTATTTCTTTACTTTTGCTATAATCGCGGCACCCACGCTTTCCTTTTTACTTTTAGTAGATGTAAATCCGGTAACACCACCAAAGGTACCTCCAGGCTAGGCTAGAATTAGGCGTGATGTCAAAGACTTACAGTGTGGAGGAAATATTCTTCAAGATTAAGACATCTCAGATATTGTGCTCTTTGTCCATTAAGAACAGAGCCAGGCCATTGCAGAGGTCCTGAGTAGGAAAATATTTTCTTTTTCCATTTTGAGTAGATTGTTGTAGGATGAGAGGATAGCAAGTTAATGTTTTCATCTCTGATGGTCTAATCATGATGCTGTGAAATTTCTAGTCACTGAACAATCAGGAGCCTATTTAGAAAGCTGTTTGCGTTGCTTTTGCACTGCCCAACGTGGTGCAAGAGTGAAGCGAACCGTAAGACAGATTTTTGAAGCCATGCAAAGCCGTTTTGCGTGGTTCTGAGTGGCTCCAAAAATCTGTAATAACGAAAAGCAGCGCAAATTGCTGCGTTGCATTACTCTGCCCTGGGAAGGGGTTCCATGGGCGTTGCGTGGTTGTTCCCACATAACTCTGCTGGATTTTGACTCATCCCAAGATTTACAAGAACTTGTAAACCTGGAGAGGCATCAAAATCTTACACCTTCCTAGGGGAGGTGTAATGCGGAGAAGTATCTCTATTTCGCTTAGTTTCTTCCTCCCGGGATACTTTTTGTGCGGGAAGGTGCCCATTCTTGCACAAAAACAATCCTGCATGCAATGCAGGCACCCTTACACCATGATGCAACTGTCCCTGCATTGGCGCTAGGCAGCCCATTGTGCGCCAGCACATGGGAAAGGAAAAGAACGTGCTGTATTACATTAAATATGGGGCGGTCCTGCCCTTTCCCTGTCATTCAGGGCAGCGCAACTGGGTGACTTCCTATGCTCCACTGCGTCACAAAGCTCATAAATGAGACATTCAGGGGCATATTTACAAACCACTATCGCCACCACAAAGTCACTTTTCAGGACGTTGTGGTGGCGATAGGGGCTTCGCCTTATTTACAAGGCAGCTTTAAGCGTTACCTAACGTGTCTAAAAGCTGCCTTGTAAATAAGGCCCTCATTCACGCTATACTTAGTGTGAAAGGGGAGGGCAATGGATGTTGCTGTGGGCGTTCCACGGCAACACCCATTGATTTTGACGGCAAAGCCAAAATTAAAACCAGGAAAACCTAGTCTTACCCTGGCGCAACGAAAAGAAATGTTTAATTTCTCCTCGTTTTTGCTGTTTCCATTTGTGCTGCATTGTGCAGCACACATGGAAACAGCAACACGTCAATGATTGTTTATGTGCAGGAAGGTGTCCCTTCCTCCACATACACAATTTTTTTTTTTTTAAAAAAGACATTTTGCAACTTCTATGTGTGCTGCATTAAGCAGCATACATAGAAGTTAAAAAAGCCATTAAAGATTGTTTATGTGCAGGAAAGGACACCTTCCTGAACATAAACAATCACTCCCCTCAACGCAGGCACCCTTGTACTATGTTGCTAGGGTGCCTCTGTTGGCGCTAGGCAACTAAATTTAACACCAGCGCAGTGTGGAAATGCAGGGCTGCACCATATTCTAGTAAATATGGTGCAGCCCTCCGTTTCTGAAGTGATGGAGCGTGTTGTTAGCCTTTGTTGCAGGGATTCTGCTTATGCACAGAACTATGCGCAGGAAACCACGACCTCAGTGAATTGTGGTGTACCAAAAACTCACCTCAGCACCCAGAACCCCTATCCGACCAGCATCAGTGTCCCATTCGTTATCCGTATCATCATGGAGGTCCCAATGTATAGACAACCCAGAACAAGTGACTAAGAGTATTCTCAGGAATGGTGGGAATCGGAAATACCTGTTCGCTATTATACATATATCAATCCACAACAAAGTAATCAGAGACACGGTAAAGTTTAAAAGGTTTATTTTTTAAACTACGTGTCCTAAGATGCAGTACTTTGGCTAACATAAGCAGACAAATGATTATATTTAACCATCAGCATTGTTACAATACCATAGAAAATGAAAGGAGAAATCATAGTATAAATGACAGTGGCATACAGCCACCTTCCTTTCGCTAGTAAACTAATATTATTAGACTAGCAGAAGGTCTCTAGGCTTGAATGGGGAACCCCATACCGTAAAGATCAGCTTTAGGTGGATCACATCACAGGATCAGCTTTGCTCTGCGCCTGGAAATGTTCTTCTCCAGAATGTGCTTCAAACGCATGCAAACTGTAATATTAAAGGCTCTCGACATTCAGGTATTTGCAGCTTTGTGCATATTATGACTAGAGAGTGGGCCAATCAACCTGGATTCAAAAACATACATTGTCTGGCTGCTCAAAGTGTTTTGCACACAATGTTCAGACCAAGGTCGCAGTGCACGTCTAGGGAGGTGAACAACAGACAGTTCTCATGTGAAGCAAAGGCAAGCAAGCAGTTTCTCAAATAACAACATGTATCTGCAGTGTCGCGTGCAAAAGCAGCAAAAGTGGTAAGATGGCTTTCTAAAAGCTAACGCGATTATGCTAAAATAGCAATGTATGTGGCTACCTTCACTACACCTTCTTGGCTTAACGACACTCTTCGCCACTTTCCTTGTACATAAGCACCTCATTATAAAGTCTTTGTCTATATGTAAAACATTTGTTACAGAGTTTTATGGTATTTCCCCCATTTGATTTAGTAGTTGACGGGCTAGAGCGCATATAGGGGCAGATCTACAAGGAAGTGCCGTAGCGCGGCACCGCAAGCCCTTTGGCTGCGCCACACTGCGGCACTTCCGAAGCACGGGGATGCGAGATATTTACAAGAATATGTCGCATCTCTGTGCTTTCCCCTGCGCTGGTAAAGGCACCCTTGCACCATGGTGCAAGGATGCCTGCGTCGCGGGGAGATTGTTTTTGTGCAGGAAGGGGCACCTTCCTGCACAAAAACAATCACTACAGGCATTTTCCTCTTTCAATGCGTGCTGTAGAATGCAGCACGCATTGAAAGTGGAAGAAACTAGGAGAAATGAAAACATTTCTCCTCGTTGCACCTCTCTACGCCACCTCTAGGCTGGCGTAGCATTCAGACACATCTCCAGATTTACGAGAAATCGTAAATCTGGAGATGTGTCTTGTTCCATGGGTGTTGCGTGAGAACACCCACAGCAACACCCATGGAACGCCCCTTCAACGCAAAGTGCTGCGTGTGAAGGGGCCGTATTTACAAGGAGAGGAAAAGTCATGCAGGGTGGCTTTTCCTGTCCTTGTAAATATGGAGGAGCCCCCGCGCCACCAGCACGTCATGAAAAGTGACGTACTGGTGGTGCAGGGGGCTTGTAAATCTGCCCCTATGTATTTTTAGCCCTTTGTTTACAATGCTGGCACTATCATGAATGGTGTCGTTGTGAACTTTGATTCCAAGCGCTCCTTAATAGGTACTGATTCTGCTTAGTAAGGATGTGCCTGAGATTAAATTCCAGCTTGGGATTTTTATAATGATAGGAACAGGCTTGAAAGACATCATCTTGTGGTTGCAATGGGAAGCAATGCAAATAAGAACATGGTCGTAATTGATTGATTACTTGTCACAGGTTGTTGTATGATTGAGTTGTGTGAACTGGAAGATTTTGTCGCCCATACAGACATGTTACACTTTTGATAGCTGGAATTTTGCTGCCGATATAGGTGCTAATGGCTACGACCAAGAGCTGATAATGACACATTTGACCTTCAGCCCATCACAAAAATGATCCACTGATGGGAATAGAGTTATAGGATTGGAGCTGTGGGACTACATAATGTGATTAACATATTTGTCCTGATGATGGCCTGAAGCACAGATGACAAGAAAGAGACTGCAACATCAACTATATAATTCTGTTTTCTGTGAAACTAAAATTCGGAAAATGTAATGCACGCTGGTGTTTTTGTAAAAAGAAACAGCATTGTTGAAATTCTTATTATAGGCATGGAATATGGGTGGTGTGTTAAGGTGTTACTTTGCCTTCTCTTGCCAGTGATATAGAATTTTTATAAAGATATTTGAATACATTTTATTACTCGTAATTTCTTGTAACATACATACCAATCTACTTATTTTTCATTGAATAAGGATTGCGATTTCGATAGCCACAAATGTATGAGATTTTTTAAGCAACTATGCTGGGATATAATTGCCACGCTAGCACATTCCTCGCTTTCATAGAACAATATAAATCATGGAAAATCACATTTCCTGAGATTTTAAAAGGAGTTGTTAAAATATTTGACCAGGGAAGTTCGGACGGTGTACCTGAATACCTAAATGCCTCACGTCACTTTCGAGAAAATATGGGTCCACAGCGCCCTGATTTGTAAGTTGGTAAATGGTTTTATATATGTCCATTTTTGTGACCCAGTACTGGCCTCAAAACAACTGTATATTAAAAGGAAGGAAATGGCAGCAAAACATATTATAGTTTGCATTTGATCCATCAGTAAATCATGTGGTAATTGCGATAGAAAGTGTTATTATGGTCAGTTAGTCACTTGGGGGCATGTTAACAAGGGCTTTATCGCCGTTTTTTTGGCTTTAAAAGCCAAAGAAGCGGAGATAAAAATATCGCCCTATCAACAACAGGGTGCTAATATGCAAAATCGCATGTTAGCACCCTTTTTCACTACGCTTCCCTTTGCATCTCTAATGAGATGCAAAGTGGGCGTTTCCAGAGCAAAATAATAGGAGAAATGTCGCTAAGCGACATTTCTCCTATTATCAAGCTTCACGCTAACCCTGTTAGAGACAAAAAAAGCAGCGCTAACCACGGTTAACGCTGCTTTTTTACGTCTGCTAATTTTCAGACTTAGCCATGTAATCCAATGGGAGGTGGATTACATGGCTAAATCCACCATGGGCTATCAACAAGGATATCCATATCCTTGTAGTTTTATCGCTGCATTACCAGCGATAACCTCCCAAAATGCCGTATCGCCTAGGCGGCTAGCGTTGTTAATAACTCGATAACCAGGCGATATTATCCAGCGATAGCGGGCGTTAAAAAAATTAACGCTAAGCGCCCTTAGCGATAATTTTCCCTGTTCCTTGTTAATATGCCCCGTTATGCTTTATGTGCTAAACACAAAGGGCCTTATTACGAGTTTGATAGTCCTGTGGACCGCCGTATCAGTGGTTGCGGTGTGAGTGTGGTAAGGTCAGCGGTCCGACAACTGTATCACAAGTTGGGCGGATCAGCTTTGCGAAGATCACAGCTGGACTGAAGGGACCGCCAGCAGACTGCTGGGTTCTAGATCAGGGAGAAGTAGCCCCCATAGCGCGGTACAGGGGAGCTGCACTGCCATGCATATTACGAGTTGCCTGCTTTGTGAGCGAACCATCGCAGTGCAACTGTCTGCTTGAAGGTGGCTTTGGGGAGCGTACTCACCCCTTTCTTCTTCTTCCAGGAAGAATCCAACATGGATCCCTTTTTTCAGGTTCCCCCTTCACAGCAGGATCTTCACCCTGAGGATTATGAGCCTGTTTGTGGCAATCTACAGATGAGTCCTCTTCATGCCATATACCCTTTGCCAGGACTGGGTATATGGAAGTTTTCCACCTATATCATGCATATGTGTGCATCGGACACACATGCAGTTGAAATGTACACACAGGCATCTATATATCTGGTAATAGTACCCACCACTGCTACAAGATCCCTTCCTCCACACCACTGCCCCAGTGGTTGACTCGTAATACGGTGGTCTTTGGACCACCAGCGCCGTGGGCTGCTGGCGAGGGTAGATGCGGTCCTACAGCGGTCGGACTGCCAAACGTAATAAGTACCAAAGTCTTAAATGGACTAATTTGCCAGTCAGGAAACAAATTAAATTTAAGCCTGATTATAAAATTGGGTGGAACACCTCCGACCAGCGGTCGAAGGCTTCCCACCCGACATAATAGGTTTCATTCCGACCGGCGTGTAAGGATGACTGCGGTCCATACGCAACCAGCTGGGGATTCTAACGCCGTTCCAATGGGCTCAAGGAGCCTGTGGGAGCATCAGAAGCCAGCATAATCCCCTAATGACTGAGGAGCAAGGCTCGGCTTCGCTGTCGGGATTATGATGGTATTTTCCAACAGCCATTTAATTTCGGCCTTTCTGACATGAAACGGCTGTTGGAAAGTGTCTTTGGGGGACCTTAGCAGGGCTCCCTTCCCTCCTGGCCCTCCGCAATGGGGCCTGCTTAACATCCCTGCACTGTGTAAAAACATTCATTTTACAATGAAAGCTTGTGCTACGGGCCTATTCTGCCCACTGCACAAGCTTCCATTGTAAAATGGATGTTTACGACTGCCCTATAGGCAGTCACATCCAAATCAGGAGGTCAGAAGCGCTGATCTATAGTCGGCAACCTGACTTCGTAAAACCTTGGTCCAGGGTACATAAGGACTAAATTTCAATGGTATGGCCCTGAACGGAATGTCCGTTCCACTGACAGTAAGAACATTGTGGTACACCACCGATGGGGCAGGAGGTGCTTCTCATCTGGGAACTCTCTACTAATTCATTATAAGTCTCTAGTCAATCACAACTTATCTAGAATGGTCCTCAAAATATGGCTGTTTACGGCCTAGTTAAAACGTTTTCTTTTGCTATGCTTCTTTGCTTCTGTTCAGCATTTAGTTTATGTGGCTTTCAAGCGCCAAGATGACTCAGAGTATGATTTTAAAATATTTTCATTTCATTATTTTCATAACTGTACTTATGATTTTTTAAATTTATATTTATAGAGTGCACTTATCAACACAAAGGTATCATGGCGCTAAGAAATCTGAAATACCGGGGGAAACAGCAGCTGCACAGCCAACCAGAAGGAGTGCAAGTGTTTGTAAGGAAAAAGCCAGGTTTTCAAGGCTTTCCTAAAAGACAGCAGGTCTTCTGAGAGCCTGAGGGAGGCAGGAAGCTGATTCCAAAGTTGAGCTGCTCTCACTGCAAAAGCCTAACCTCTCTTTCTTGTTTTCTTGAATTTAGGGGCACAGGCTAGGTTAGTATCATCCTCTGGGAGTGTCTTTGGAAACGATTCTGCAGAGGGATTGGTCCAAGTCCATCAAAGAGCTTTGAAAACAATGAATAGAGATGTAAAAGCAATTCTCTGCTTGACTGGTAACCAGTGCAGCTCCTTAAGGGCATCTGAGGTGGATGACTTCCTAGAACAATTCAGAGCCAGTTTTGCTGCAGCAGTCTGGACTCTACACAAGCTATTTATTAAATAATCAGGGGAGCCTAGGAGGAGAGAGTTACAATAATCAAGCCTGGTCAGGATTACGCTTTGAATGATCAAAGTTTTGGTGTGAGGAGGCAGCGTGGGAAGAGGGTTCTGCAGGCCCGAAAGAGCGAGAAACAAGTCCCAGCTACGTTTGTAGTATGAACTTCAAGGGACAGTTTATTATCGAAAAAGACTCACAGATGTTGCCGGGCCGAAACGTAGGAGGCGGGTTCATCCTTTAATAGAAGGTTTGTGGAAAGATTCACAGAAACTTTATTTGCTGATAAGCATAGCAACTCTATCTTGTCTCCACTAAATTTAAGGGTATTGGAGTTCAACCACAAGACAGTGTCCTTCACTCAGTTATGGAAGGCATTAACTGCTTCCTGATGGTCACTGTATAAAGACAGGATGAGCTGGGTGTCTGTAATCTATGTAATTAACTAGTCTGATGTTGTGGGATTTGATAAGGGTCACAAGAGGTCTCAAATACAGATTGAACAAAATAGGATGAAGGACAGATCCTTGGGGAGCTCCATGTTTCACTTCCCTGAAACAGATCTAAAAGGTGGAAGGGCAACAGCCTGGCTGCATTCAGATAGATACAAATGCATCCATTTCAGTGCTGTTCCTCCTACCCTGGCCAGGGCAAGTCTATTTAGAAGGCTAAATAAAGGGTGTCGGTTTCTGCAATATAATTACATTGTACATTCACTAACTATAAATACGTCTTGGAGGGGGGACTCGTACCTCTGCCCAGCCCCCGCCTCCACCCCCTCATGTTCAGCTCCACAGAGACAGAGCGCAAGGTCGAGGAAAGAGCGCAGCACTTGCACTTCTCATGCTAATGGCTTTTAATAATACTTTAAAAGTAATATTTAGCGAGTAATAAAAAGAGTATGTTTAATGAAAATCTATCAGCCTCGCGTCCTGGACACAAATTCTGGGCGGAGGGGTCGAGAATAAACTGCACACAAAGGCTCCAAGTTAGGTCTCTAAATAACCCAGCGAGGACTCCCGCCTTCAGATGTGTTAAGACGCCTGTAAAACCCTGAACCCGGCGACTGATCGCCATAAATATTTAATGCCAGAAACTAAAGATCACAAATTGAAAACCATTAACACTCCTCTGTTCTTATTGCCGATAGACAATGCGATAGGAGTGAAGTGCTTCAGGGGCAGGGGCGAGGGTCAAGAGCGCGGGATCTTGCCTGCCACACACGCAGTTCCGGCTCACAATACTTGGGGGGGAGGTTTGGGGTTACCGCCGGCGGGAGGGGAGCGGGACCAGTCGCGGCTCGCAGTACTTGCGGGGGTGGGGGGCCGAGGGAGAAAATTTAAAAAATGAAAAACTTACCTGACCGCCTCTCTCTGCTCCTGGTCCGTGTTGGCAATGGCGCCTCTTGGAACAGGACTGGAGGGAGTGACAACCCCTCAGCCAATCCTGGCGCTGCTGCAGCGCCAGGATTGGCTTAGGGCACGGTTGCTCTTTGCCCGCCGCCTGCCCATTAGGAGACCGAGGGGCTCCTAATGGGCATGCACAAGCCAGTGGAAACGCAAGTGCGCATGACTGGGCACGGGTGAAAAATTCACTCACCTTCCCCACTCATGCGCACTTGCTGCTGCCTGTCCCTGGCTGGTCTGACAATGCATGTCAGTCAACATGACGCCGGACCGCCCACCCCCTTCAGACTCTGAAGGGGGTGGGCAGTCCGACGTCATGCTGACTGACATGATTGTCAGTTCTCCCTCGGCGATCTGAACTTAAGTAAACTAAGTTCAGAGACGCCGAGGGAGCTGTCGGGCGGGGGGGCAACGCCCCAACGCCCCCAATGGACGCACCGCCACTGGCACAAGCCCTACCGAGCTGTCTAAGAGCGGTAGCGGCTTTGACTGTCTCAATAAGACAATCGGCAGGACTCGTACTTGATACTGACCTCACAGTTATGGTACCCCATGCTGTGGATACACTTTTGAATAAGACAAGGACATAGCACCGCACCAGTGCACGTCTGACAGGTTAGGAGCTAACGCTCATTGCGAAGCACATTACGATCAAACGCTGTGCCACTCTGAATCCAGCCACGTTACTACTACTCCCTTCTGAGAATGAGGAAATTGACATACACGATTGTATCTTCCAGGCGGAAGAAGAGACAAAAGGACGGGTAAACCTGACTGATGTTCCCTTACCTGACCCTCAAGGGGAACCATATGGTGATGGCTCTTGCTTTAAGTCACCAGATGGCACTACAATTGCTGCGTACGCCATTACTACACTGCGTACGGCAGTTGAGACATCACAATTTCCCTATCAGTCGGCCCAAGCTGCACAGTTTGTTGCCCTTATTCGAGCCTGTGAATTGAGTGAGGGACTAGTTGTTAATATTTATACTGACAGTCAGTACGCCCTTGGAGTCACCCATAATTTTGGGTGGCTCTGGGCAGAGAGAGGGTTCCTTACTTCCTATGGGACAAAAATTCAACATGGCCCTCTTATATATAGGCCTCTGTCGGCTTTGACACTCCCTAAGAAATTGGCAATAGTGAAGTGCAGCGCCCATAGGAAAGTTACTGATGATGTGGGCAAGGGGAATGCCTGTGCAGACCAGACAGCTAAGGAAACAGCTCGAACTAAGATGAAAAGAATGTTTGTAGCAGGTCCCACTAGGTGGGTGCCCGAGGTCACCATTTTTGAGGATACACTAGAGAATGTGAAGGCAATACAGAGTGAGGCCACAGTGGAGCAGTGTGGCAAGAAAGTACAGCAAACTTGAACGGTGAGGGATGTTGGATTGCCAAGTCAGGGAAGCAGATATGGATGTTGCTGGATGCATATGTTCTTTTTGCAGTCACAATGGCTGAAGGCCCAGCTCATATCAGTGCTAAGGGTATTTGCAAGTTGTTAGACCCCGTATGAAAGAATGACATCATTTCAAAGACAGCGGCACATTTAGTGAAGTACTGCATGGTGTGCATGATGCACAATCCTGACAAGGGTCCCCCTACACCACACGGCAATTTTGCACAACCCACTTTCCCTTTTGAGGTCCTTGAAATGGACTACATAGAGATGGACAGGGTTAATAATTTGAAGTATGTGTTGGTGGTTGTTTGTGCATTCAGTAATGGGTTGAGGCCTACCCACTAATGAAAATACAGCCATTGCGACTGCAAAGGTACTCCTGAAGGAGTTCTTTTCTCGCTTCGGCTTGCGCCATTTGATCTGGAGTGATACCGGAAGTCATTTCAATGCCAAGGTTATCCAGTTAGTTGTGAGGGTTTACACATAAAACAGAAATTTCTTGCTGCAAATCACCCCCAGTCAGTAGGTTTGGTTGAGAAGTACAGTGGTACTCTCAAGCTGAAATTGGCAAAGATTCAGGAGACGACAGGGTTACAGTGGCCAGATGCTTTACCATTAGCTCATTTGTCAACAAGAACTACAGCACATTCTAGAACAGGATTGTCACCCTACGAAGTCATGTTTATTTTTTATTTTTTTATTTATTTAAACAACTTGTAGAGCGTGCAAATACCCTTTGGTGTCTCGGCGCTACGGACGGCTAAGCAGAGGGAAGGCCAGGAGTGGGTGGCTTATTGGTTGAAGAGCCAGGTGTTTAATTGTTTCCGGAAGGTAAGCAGGGTGGGACTGGTCTTAATGTGAAGGGGGAGTCTGCTCCATAGTCTAGTAGTGGCGACAGTGAATCTTCTGTTGCCCCAAGAAGCTTTCTTGGTTCGAGGGACAATCAGCAGGTTCGACGCTGATGAGCGCAAAGGTCTGCTGGGCATGTAGGAACAGAGAGTTTTCTTAAAAAACCAGGTCCTGTGTCGTGGATTGCCTTGTATGGAATGCATAGAGCCTTCAACTTGGTTCTCCTCCTAATGGGTAGCTAGTGGAGCTGTCGCACCACCTTGGATATTGGTTTAAACTTGGGGGTGCCTGACAGAATCCTGGCGGCTGCATTTTGCACCAGTTGTAACTTATTTAGGACTCTTTCCTGAGCATTGATAAGTAGACCATTAAAATAGTCAACCTTTGACATAACCAATGTACTGATTAGAGTCCTGTTGGCGCTGGCTGGGAGAAAAGGTAGAAGTTCTTTTATCATTCTGATGACATGGAAGGATGAAGAGACAACTACGTTGGCATGGTGTATGAATGACAACTTGTTGTCGAACATAACACCCAAGTTTCTGACCTTTGTGGCGGAAGACGGAGGTGATCCTAACTTAACTGGCCACCAAGTGGGGGACCAGCTGGGGGAGAGATTACCAAAGATCATCACCTCCGTCTTGTCTGAATTTAATTTGAGGCAGTTGTTTGCCATTCATGCACTAATGGCTAGCATTCCCTCTTGAAAGTTTGCTACAACTGCCCCTCTGTCATGTCATTATGAACTGCTAGCACCAGGTGTGTATTGTCGGCGTACGACGTTAGTCGCATATCATAGGATTTGATGACCCTCGCCAAGTCTGACACGTATATATTAAACAAGGTCGGACTCAACGATGATCCTTGCGGCACACCACATGGGAGTGCAAATGATGGGGAGTTGAAGTCGCCAAGAGTCACTAGTTGAGTCCGATTAGATAGAAAGGAGGCCAGGAGGGCCTTGGCTCTATGTCTGATGCCGATGGCTGAGACACGGTCGATCAGGGTTGTGTGGTCGACCATGTCGAATGCTGCTGAAACATCCAGCAGCACCAGGACCGTGGCACCCCCACGATCAAGTATCATCCTGATTTCATTTGATGCCTTGATCAGGGCTGTTTCAGTGCTGGGGCCTTTTCTAAAGCCGAATTGGGTGTCATCTAGTAAGTTCTTTTCTTCAGTAAAATGGGCCAGCTGAGTGTTCATGACCTTTTCCAAAACTTTTGCGGGCAATGGGTGACATGCAATAGGTCTGTAGTTTTTGGTATCTTTGGGGTCAAGGTTGAACTTCTTTAGTAACGGCTTGATGACGGCCTTTTTCCAGATGGAGGGGTAAGTGCCTGTCCTAAACATCGAGTTATAGATGTTTGCTAGGTTGGGACCTATGATGTCGGGAATCAGCTTCAAAGTGGTTGGAGGGCAGGGGTCATTGGGGGATCTGGATTTGACAGTGGAAATTAGGTCAATGATCTGTTCCGAAGAGACCTGGCTAAATTCCGAAAGATTACGAGTAATTTTATCATCAATGGAGCTGACTTCAGGGGGGTTGGCAGAGCTTCCGTCAGATTGTCGGTCTTGGTATGGGCTGAAAAATTGGCGTAGATATGGCTGACCTTTTCTTGGAAAAAGCTGGCCAGAGAGTTGCAGAGAGTTTGGGTGGCGATAGTGGGGGAGTTGGTCCCTGGTCCTGATAGCCTGGTCACTACATGGAACAGCTGTTTAACAGAGTCTTATGCTGTTGCAATTTGCTTGAGGTAGTAATTACATTTCTCTGTGATTAAGAGGAGTTCATATTTGGTCATTGCCTGTCTGTAGCGGGTTTTTGTCTGCGAGGTCGTAGTCTCGACGCCAGCGTCTTTCTTGATTCCTGCACCTTTGTTTTTCCTGTCTTAGTGTCTCAGAGAACCAAGGGGCGGATGGTGTTTTTCTATTTTTTAAAGCACTTTTGAATGGGACCAAGGTGTTAAATGCATTATGGAGCCATTATGTGTAGTTAATGGCCACCCGTTCAGGATCATGCAGCAGGTCTTGCTGGGTGGATAGCAAGCAAGATTTGAGGACATGAGGGGCAGTGCTACCCCATGCCTTGAACTGCTTGGGGGAAGGGAGCTGGCATGACGGGGGGTGTTCCTCTCTATCTGGATGTCGAAGAGAACAGCACAGTGGTCCGTCCAGGATAGAGGGAGGACGTTCTCTAGGGAGATTTGCTGGTTATTAGAAAACAGCCTGTCCAGTGTGTGGCCGGCAGAGTGTGTGGGGTTGGTTACTAATTAGGAAAGGCCAACCGCCTCTAGTTCTGCTATGAGGGCTGAGGTGTCCTGGTTGTCATGGGCTTCAAGGTGGAAATTGAAGTCTCCCAAGATGGTGAAGTTGGATTCTCCTGCTAATGGTTCTAATAGATGGCCCATGGCCGAGAGGAATTCAGCTTATGATCCCGGTGGGCGACACAGAAGAAGGCCCCTGAAGGAATGGGAGTCAGTGAGTGTTATCGTGAAGGTAAAGGCTTCACAAATCTTAGAGGGAATTAACTCTGTCCTGACTGAGTATTTGTCTCAGGAAATGAGCGCCAGGCCTCCTCCTTTTTTGATAGTTCTGTCAAATCTACAGGCACAGAAGTCGTCAGGTTGCAGTGCAGAAGTCTGGCCCGGATGAGGGGTCACCCTAAGTTTCCGTTATGAATAAAAGGTCTAGTTTATAGTCATCTAAGAGGTTCAGTATTTCGTATTTGTGTTTGGGGAGGGAACGTGCATTTATGAGTGCTGAGTGGATTTTTCGTGGTTTGCAGACACCGGGTGAGTGCATGTGGGCAATGACCTATCAATAGTATCTAATGTGAATGGGCAGTTTGGGCAGCAGGCGGTGGACTGCTTGGCTAAAGTCTCTAAGTTAAAACGAGGGCAGATCTGTTTGTCGTTAGTGGCGCATTGTATGTCTTTTAGTTGCTTGCTGGTGTAGGACGGGCGCGGACGGGCTTGCCTTTGGCGCACCAGTGGTGCGCCCACTGCACGCGTCCACTGCGCGTTGTGACAGGCATCTCAGTTTTATGGGGGAGAGATCAGCTGCTAGTCTGCTGACCTGCGTGAGATTACCGAAAGTTGTGATTCACTTCCTGTGTGTGCGTCTAAATTCCCTCCACACAATTTTAAGAATCAGCGGTGGACCGGGGAAATGCGCAGAATGAACAAAGTGAGTACGGAGAAATTTTGAACAAGTTGTGTGTAAGTTCGAAGTATTTACGAAGTAAAAATGATTAGTTTTAAAAACGATTGATTTTAAAAAGAACTAAGTGCAAAATTACGGGAGCCCTTTACCAGGCGCTCCTGGTTACAATACCAAGTGAAGTGACTGTCTGACCTCAAGCGCATCCGCAACGCTTGAGGTCAGACAGCGTTGCAGACGCGCTTGGACGCCTGGCAACTTTCTGGGGCGTCCCACGACCACATAGGTTTCTGAGATTGAGTACCCTTTATTGACAGACTACCTGTGCAAGTTAACGTTCTATTCACCAACAGATTCATAAGTCACTCCCACCCATACCAGAAGGGCCTGGTCACAACATCCAGCCTGGGGACTGGATTCTGCTGTACCCCCCTTGGAGGGGGGTACAGTATCCTGAGTGACATGGGATTCATCGAGAGCTAGGACTGAGCAAGCTCTACCGCTGGTGCTCAAGAGCGCCAGCGTTGATGAACAATAGGAGACCGTATCAGTGAGGCTCAGACGGACACTGGGAACAATTGCCTCTGTTATCAGTTTTATTGCATTCTTTTTCTTGCTTCATAATGCATCCATTTGGTCGGCCTATTAATGAGGAGTAACAGCCTTTGCACCACCGCCTCCAGCGTTGGTCCACAAAGAGTAAAATAGTATTTGTATTAATAGTTGTGATTGCATTAATAACTTTATTTGGAATATCCAGGTTTTTGGAGGAAAAGTATTCTGTACATTCCTTGGTCGGTACAACGCCCGCCTCCCCTGAGCACATCTTTGTTACTTTGGCCCCTCACAAAGAAGAGCATAGAAAGTCTTACACAGACAATGTATTTATACAAATGTTGCATCAAGCCCATGATGTGTCCAATACAACTAATTGTTGGGTTTCTGGATTGCTTCCCTCAGTCACTCATAAGAGCGATAATGTGTTGTCCATGCCATTGTCATATATTGGTAGCTGTGACTCTCCACCCAGGTAATGACATCTGCTGACTCTTGCACTGTGGTAGAGTATATACGTTTTCATCATGCAATATGTCCTCTGTGTCTAGATTAGTAACATAAAAGTTGTTCATGAATGCTAAAAGGAGGGTCTGTTGGAATAAAAATGTTTTAGCTGTACTGTTTATGTATTGTACATCTTAAGTTAGCATTTACAGCACCATTGTATGTTTAGCTGGCCATTTGAGCCATGATCAAAACTAATTTGTCTCTCTGCCTCTGCTGAAAGCAGCTGTGATAGTTTTCGTTTCTCCAAGGTTGAGCCTTGCTGTACTATTGAAGACACTGTTCCTATTAGCGCATACCTTTCCCACAAGGCCTGCTCCCACCTTTAAAGCGGCGGGCACAGGCAGAACGACCTTGGCGTTAAGATAGCACGTGCCTGGTCTCAGGATCGAAACTCATCTTTCTGTACCTCCTTTGCCCAGCTGCCTCCAACTGGAAATTTCCTGTCAGGGCGTGTCTTTATTGGTTCTGAATTGTACATAATGTATCACCATGTTTGCTGAAGTCAGTCCCTCTGCAGCAATCCTAGGAGGCTGGACTCAGCTCGAGTGTACCTGAATGAATATACTTGGTTTGCATTTTCTACTGTCTGACTGACTCTTCATTTGTATGGGCGGCTGAGAGCTGGTCGCAAGTGACCCGTGTGGCCCTAATCGGGTCACTTCCTTCAACTCCCTCTAGGTGGGAAAGGTCTAACCCTTAATAAGAGAGCTAGCACAGTGGACATGTATGAGGAAACCAGCAGTGGTGAAAAAATGCATCCCTGTTCCATTTTTTTTTTTTAAATATTTTTTATTGTCATCAAATGGGGCAATAAATACATAACATACATTGGATAAATTAATATGAGTAGTACATATTGTCTTTGCAGTTAGATTAATCAAAAGATAAGAACCTAAAAAGAGACAAGAGCATTTACAAAAAGAAAACCGTATGCCTATGACCCAAATTTTTCAAAATAATAACATAGCATAAAAATGTTTATATCATAAAAAGTTAAATAAACCGCCTTATTTGAGTATTATGATGCCGCCATATCCATGGGCCCCCAAATTGCTCTGATTTTGGCCATGGAGCGAATACCCCTAGCTTTAGCCAGAGCAGTTTCCAGACAAAATGTTTCCCTAATAATAGTCCACCATTCGCCAATAGATGGCGGCATCGGGGAAACCCATGCCCGGGCAATAGCTAATCTAGCAGCGACCATCATAATTGAAAAAAGTTGTGCCAAAGCTGGGTTATCTTCCTTATAGCCTAGCATAATCTCAAAGACAGTTAATGAGGGACCCAATCCTAATTTAAAATGGAGCACCTTGCCTATCTTCTGCCAGTAAGTCTTCAATTCCGGGCACTCTATAAACATATGGATTAAATTAGCAGCGAAGTCCCTCATTTAGGGCATTTTGTCTTTTCCCCAAAGTTATGCCCTTAAGCCCATTTAGCTATCCTTTCAGGCGTATAATAGAGCATACAAATTGTATGGAATTGCTGTAATTGTAAGCTCACAGAGTGTACTGAGTCACCTATGTTTCCAGGGCCTGTTTGATCGTGCCAGGTGTTATATCTATACTCAATGCTTGACTCCAACGTGTTGCTAGTTTTTCACATCCATCCAATTTAAGATTGGACAGATGTTTGCACATATTACCAGTTAGAGACTTAGTTGTTTCCCCATATAGATAGTCCCAGATCGTAGAGTGAGTTATAACGTTCGGCCCCACATTTTTTCCCAGGTAGTCCCTAATCTGCAGGTATTTAAAGAAAAAATGAGCGAGTAGTTTGTAATAAAGTCGTAGAACTTCAAATGACTTAATTTCACTCACATCATACAGCTCCTCTAAACATGTAATCCCATACTTGGACCAGGATTTACCCGCATGGTCGTGGAACACATCGGGGAACATAGGGTTCCCCCACAATGGGAGCTTATTGTGTATTAGCGATAATTTACTTCTGGCAGCCATGGCCCGCCATATATAAATACTGTCCCAAACTTAAATCCAACACGCTTGAAATAATTTGGGTCATTGGTGAGATATAAAAATAATTGACTATCGTCTCCTAGAATCAGCCGATAAAGATAATCTTTCTGATCAATCCCAAGAAGGCTGCGAAAACGCCCGGCAAACGCAGCCCAAAAATAGGTTTTAAAGTCTGGTAACCCTAGGCCACCTTGATTATAAGGAGATCTGAGCAGGTCGATCGCCCGTCTAGGCTTCTTAAAACCCCAAATGAAGCTACTAAGTACCCCATCTAGTTTTTTAAAGACTGTATTAGAAACACGTAAAGGAATAGACCTAAACAAATATAAAAACTTGGGGAGTATTTTCATTTTAATTAAATTACATCTCCCTAAAAGGCCTATGGGAAGCTTATGCCAGTTCTTTAATAGTTTAGTAGTTTCATTCAATAATGGGATGTAATTCAAAGTAACAATTTGACCAACTTTGGCTGAGATCCTGACCCCAAGGTACGTAGCTGTAGTGCATACCCCCGAAATTGGAGATTCAGGTTTGAAATTGATAAGCACCTGTGTTTTATTAATATTTATTTTGTAGCCAGAGACAGAACCAAACTTAGTTGCTGCTATCTCAACAGCTGGAACTACTTCCGCTGGATTAGTAGAGAAGATCGCAAGATCATCAGCGTATGCCGTAATGTTGAGCCTACTTGTCGCATTCACTAGCGGTTTTATATGTATGCAGGCTTGCAAAGTACGAATAAATGACTCGATGTAGAGAGCGAATAATAATGGGGAGAGGGGGCAGCCCTGCCTTGTTCCGCAACAAATATCAAATGGAGTTGAATATGACCCTGAGTATGACAGCTTAGCTTGAGGTTTATAGTACAAGGCTTGCACCCATTGTCTAAACTGCCCACCAAGGCCCAGTGTGCTTAATGTAGCCCACAGAAATTCCCACCTGACCTTATTGAAGGCCTTTTCGGCGTCTAAAAGAATCATACCAAGACCCATCTTCTCCTTCTCAGCATAATCGAAAGCCCCAATGGCCATGTTGGCGTGGGCAGCAGTGTCTCTGCCAGGTATAAACTCATGTTGGTTTTCAGATATTAATCCTGGCATCATTGGGGCAAGACGATTTGCCAGAATTTTCGAAAAAGTCTTGGCATCCGTATTTATAAGAGGGATGGGTCAGTATGATCCGCAATCTGTGGGTGACTTGCCTTTTCTTAAGAAAGAATACAATCTGGGTCATGTTCCACGACTCAGGCGTCCTCCCAGTAGTACCAATATAATGGATAACCATACTGAATGGGATGAGCAGTGTACTTTTAAAGACCTTGTAGAATTCTATGGGTATTGAGTCTGACCCTGCCGCTTTCCCTGAGGGCAATGCCGATATGGCCGATCCTATCTCTTCCAACAATACTACGCTATCTAATAAGGCTGCATCTGCCTCATTCAGAACTGAAAGGTTACACTCTGTAAGATATTGTGCCATATCGTCTTTGTCAGGTGTGAAAGTAGATGAATAAAGTTTCTGATAAAAAGATTAAAATTGTCCCAAAATAGCTGAAGTGTGAGTATGTAGGATACCGTCTGCGCCCTTTATAGCTTTGATCTTAGTTTGAGCCATTGCCTCTGCCGCCTTATAAGCCAGAATCTTACCGACATGTTCTCCGTATTCATATTGCTCCATACGGTGCTTATTGTATCTGGCCGCTATTTTTTCCCTAAAAGACTTTTTTACTGCCGCTCTTGCATCTATCAAGGTAAGAAATAGATGGTCCTGAGCTCTCTGGTCTCGTGCTACAGCATCAACATGTTGTTTTTCAATGTCACGTAAGGCAGCAAGTAGTGTCCCCATATCACTCTTCCGTTGTTTATTTTGCTGCCATATATATTGCTGTGTAATGCCTCGAACAAAAGTTTTCATCGTGTCCCAGACAATCAGCTGGGATGCTGGGCCGGTATTCTCCCTAAAAAATACCTCTAGTTGTTGCACGATGATAGATATAAATTCATTGTCAGTAAGCAGGTACCTAGGAAAGGAAAATGGTCTAACATTTTTATCCTCAGCTGTAGCCATAAAAGTTAATAGAATGGGATTGTGATCAGATGTCACCCGGGGACATATTGCAATATCTAAATCTAGAATTAAACTACCAGAAAACCAAGCCATGTCAATTCTAGAATATGACTTGTGAGGGGCTGAGTAGTACGTATATCCCGGAATGGCGGGATATTTTTGCCTCCAGACATCTTTTAAGGATTGTAGTCTCATTATTTCCCGTATTGCCGCCCGGGCCCTACACATTCTACGAGTACCCCCCTTTCTTGTGGAATCAATATTATAATCCATGGGACAGTTGAAGTCCCCCATTAGCAACCGCTCCCCATCCCAATTCAGCAGTTCGAGATTGAGAAAATCAGGGTCATCTATATTTGGCCCATATACCGCGCATAATACATATTTTTTACCACGAATTTCTATCTGAGCCAGTGCCCAGCACCCTCTCTGATCGGCCAGTGTCTTAACTATTCTGCATATAAACCTCGTCTTTTAGTATAGCGGCTCCTTTCATTGATATTGTTTGTGTAGTACAAACTATTGCCTCATACCCCAGATTTTTTAGCAAATGCCGATCCTGGAATGGAATCCCTGTTCCATTCCATTGATCACCGGGATCCTGGTGATAAACTCGTTGTTGGGTCGATACAAGATACAGGTTGTCAGAATATAGGACATTAATGACATGTAATAACACAGGAGCTATTCCCATTGAGATAACTTAATCCATAATGTAGCGCAGTCAACCGCATCAAAAGCCCTGGAGGTGCTAAGAAAGGACACCCAGTACAATGTGCTTCCCAGCTTTCAAAAGCACTATCAAAACATTGTTGACTGGGCTGTAACAAGGACGAAATTCACCTTGGTGGAATTGTGTAAAATCTGTTTCCTCTACCATGTAACCAAAGGACTGAAAGCAACTATTGCAAACATCTTGTCTAAAACAACCAAAAGTTCAGTAGGATGGTCATTCATAGATATTGTATGTAATCCCTTCTGCTTTCTGAACAGTTAATGCATCATGAGACAATGTTCTTTAAAGAGGTGTGTATTCAGTTCTTTCCTTAATTGGAGCAGGGCTGGGGCAGTCCTGATGGGTGTGGGGTATAGTTCCAGTTTCTAGGTGTCTAGATGGACAAGGCAGTTACTTTGTTTGTCATTTTATTACTTCATCTCCAGTCTGGCTGTGGGTGTGATGAGATCTAATGAAGATGGTGAGCTTGGCAGCCAGGTGAATAGGAGTTTCAGTCATGATGTATTTGAAGGTGGTGCAAGCCAGCAAGAAAAGCCAGTGGATTCTATCAGGGTGGGGTGATATAGGCATATCTCTTCAGGTCCTTAATGAGATGTGCTGCTGCAAGTAGGATTACCTTAAGGGCAGTGCTTAATTTGTAAAAGAAATAAGTGCCAGGGCCCTCGTAAGGAGGCCACTGCAGCTTGCACCACACATTGCCCCTGCCAGCACTGCCAATGATTGTACCAACACAACTACTATCACAGTCCTACACGCGTGACAATTCAGACTTTTCCAGGCCCCCAAAGCTATAAGGATGGCTTGGGCGACAGGTAATAGCCATTTTAATGTATCTTGTATTAATAAACAAATGTTGTGGTGCTCTCTTAAGTAGACAGACAGTGCCACCCTGTAGCAGACTGTCACAAGCACCGGTGTTGACAGTTGAGTGCCGGTGCTGAGCACTGTAAACCACTGGCACAAATTAAACACCGCTTTAGGGGTTTTGATGTAGATTCTGGGATACCATGGAGCAGGGCATTACCAACATCCTCACGCAAGACGATGAAAGCTTGAACTTAAGTTCTGAAGTCAGATTCATGGAGAAATGCTTTCACTTTTTATTTCACAGAGAAAGGTAGTACCAAGCCACCTTACTTTTTTTGATGATGAGGTCTTTGAGGAAGTTGTGTCCAGAGTGAATCCGAGTGACTTGGCATTGAGTGAAAGTTGAGATTCAAAACCGTCCAGGTTTGTGTCGTTAAGCCTGGTTTGAATGACTTGTTACTTGTTTTTGATGAGGAGCAGGAATTCCATTTTGTGGCTTTATGCTTCAAGTAGATGTTGGATTTCCAAGTCTGGATTAGGTACAGGCAGTATTTGAGGCAATGAATGTCTGGAAGGGAGGATACTTTCAAATACAACTGTGTGTGTGTCATTGGCATATTGGTAGATTTTGTTGTTGTTACCCATGAGTAGAGCCCCTGGGGTATCGATGTACAGTCTGAAGTTAGCAAAGCGCATGATGTAACCCAAGGGAGCTCTACACATAATCGTTTGGGATGTGAATAAATATATATAAACAGAACTGTTGTCATTTCAATAGGTAGGGTGAGATTCAGTGAAGAATTTTTTCAGTGAAGCCCATATGCGACTTGAGGGTATAAGTGAAGGTGGGGTGAGCGAAGGTAGCTGGTAGGTCAAGTAATATCAAGAGGAAGGGTTCATCTGTATCTGTGGTCACCAGGGTGTCATATCTGATTAGTAAGGCTGATGTCTCTGTGCTTCAGCGCAATCTGAAACCAGACTGATAGTCATGCAGAAGATGGTTTGTGTAGATGTGATCTGGAAGTTACGCTTAGACTTTTTTTTAATGATCTTGCCGATGAAGGGTAGATGGATTATGGGCTGTATTGTTATATGTCGCTTTTTCCAGTGCCATGTAAACCTTCCCTTAACCCTCCCCTTCCCCTCAGTCCCAGGTGGGTGGAATTACGAGTGGGTGGAATTTGCAGAGTTTGATTCCACAGAATCACACAGAATTACATAAAACTTTCGGCAGATTCCGCGCAATTCCATGACAGGGCATTTGGTGCTATTTTCTTAGTGCAAAATGCACCCTGGCATCCCATAATGGATGCGAGGATGCATTTTGCCTAAAAAAATAGCACACCTCTGGGTGGCCTTACATACTCTGCAGTGATCAAATGGGCTATATGCATGGCTTCTGAACATGGCAGGAAGCGAGAGAGCAGTTCCTCTATGTTTAGAAAGTGCATACCCCTCAACGCCCTTACATACTTTACAGTAATTAAAACTTTTAACCACTGCAGAGTACATTAGGGCACTGAGAGATATACAGTGGTTTCTAAACACAGCAGGAAAAGGGAGCAGTCCCTCTTTGTTTAAAAACCACTGCAGATTAAAGAAGGGAATTCCGCTTATGGAGCAGAAAAATGTGTCTGTAATTCCGCATTACAAGAGTGATGCGAAATTACCACATTTTTCTGATTCTGCCAGCGGAATAAACATTTCTGCCTGGGACTATTTGGTATATTTCTTCCCCTGATGTCATTTATAATTTTAATGTGAGGACAGACAGAGAGATTCTACCTGACAGAAAAGGTTGGTGATGTGGATCTCAATTTACTCATTACATGACATTACCCGGACTTCTATAGGTGCATGGGACAGCTGGATGCCTCTTGCTCTCTTGTATCAGGTAATTATCAGTACGTAGTGGTACTGTTAAATGGGTGAGCCACCTCATGCATCTAGTGAACTTGTGTTGTACACATTCTGCTGACTCAGCTCTTGTTATGTGGTACCTCTCGACTGGTACTTTTACATTTCCAGTCAGATCGGCTAAGGAGACTTGATGAGCTCTGCATCCTTTACTGTGCTTTCCACGTTCTCCACTGCACTCACTAAATGTGTCGAGCTCTACCTCCTACCACTATTTTACACTTTAGGGGGCATATTTATCAAGTATTTGCATTGCCCTTGCGCCACACAACGGGGTTCAAGGGTAACACAACTACTAAGTTAGATTTATCAAGCCAGACAAGGCCACGTTGCATGGGCTTGATAAATCTAGAGTAACGCAATGCAGTGCAAATCACAGCATTGAGTTACTCTGTCCCAGTAAGATGTTCCATGGGTGGAGCGTGGGTGTTCCCACACATACACCCATGGAGTTTGGAGCATTTCCTGATTTAACATTACTGATCGATTGGGAAAGTGTCAAAATGCGATGCCTCCCTAGGTGAGGCGTAACAAGGAGAAATAGTCTTTATTTCTCTTAGTTGCTTCCTCTTTCTTATGTGTGCTGCATTCTGCAGCACACATAGAAAGAGGGAAAATGCCTCAGAGGATTACTTTTGTGCAGGAAGGTCTCCCTTCCTGCACAAAAACAATTCTGCTTACAACGCAGGCACCCTTGCACCATTGTGCAAGGGTGCCTGCATTTGCGCTAGGCAGCACATTGTGCAGCTGCACAGGGAAAAGACAGTAATGCACTGTATAATGTTAAATACAACACATTCCTGCCCATTCCCTATCACACAGCGCTGGGCAGCAAGGTAACTTGCTGCCCTGGATGTTTTTTCTTAAATATGCCCCCTAGTGTTCTCAGCAGAGAGTGGGAGCTCCAGGTACAATGATACCACTAATTCAACCGATTACATGCAGCATGTTCAGAGTTTAGTCTGGTGCAATCTCCTCTCTGTCCTGGCAACTGTAATGAGTGAAGAGTGGAGTTAGCAGTAGATGGGATGGCTGCAGGATTTCTTTTCTATCTAGATTTCTTTTCACACCACAAATATTTGCCTACTAGTGGTTGGGAACACAGAGTGTACATCTCCTCCTCCTGTTGGTTGTGGCACTTAATACAGAAAGAGTACAATGTGATGTTTATTTTTCTATGCATGGATTGTCATACCTATTAGTACTGCAAGAGGACAATACTAAGGGCCTGATTTGGATCTTGACGGACAAGTGACTCTCTCACAGCGTGACGGATATCCCCTCCTTCGAAATATAAATACTATTATGTCCATATAACTCAGGATCTAACTAGATATTAGTATGGAACTCCAATTTGAATGAAGCTATTGATATAGCAAAACAAACCATTGAACTAACAGGTGTATATGTAAAACAACTTAGAGTAATGACAGGTGCCATAAATGAAGTACTTGACAAAAAGAAAAAGTATGAGGAGGTGTAGAAAGTGAAAGAGTTGCATTCTTTGAAGCTAAAGGGACACGTCAAAACTCCTACACCTAAACTCTTCAAATGTTGTAATAGTAGCCATGTGGCAAATAACCCTAAATGCCCAGCCCAGGGAGTACCATTCAGGAACATTAACACGAGGGGACATTTTGCCAGGGATACTAAGGAAAGATTACAGGTATATGTGGTTGAGACCAGGGATAAGGAGAAAGGGAAGTTGATATTTTCAAGTAAACATGAATAGAGATGAAAATGATCAGTGTTATCCCACTTGTGAGGTAGAGTTAGATCGTTAGCCTATAGCTCTCTCTGCTGACCCTTGTTCACTCTTCACTCTTGCAGACTGCAAAATATTTCAGCAAAGGTTTCTGGGTAGGTGGTATGCACTGGAATCACCATATATCAGGCAAGGAGGATACAACAAAGACCTATACCCTTGGATACTGTTGTTAAAATGTGCATATCTTTCAAAGGAAAATCAACCATTTGGAAAATGTATGCAACCACATGAGGATCGAAGTTACTCAGTCACAGACACAAAAAGAACTAGGAAGTAGATTAGACCCCAACAATGTAGATTAGCTTCTTTTAGTAAATAGATCATTCACTGGAATAGATGTGTGCACGGAATTTCCTGAACTTTTTTCTGAGGAGTTTAATATATTTACACATTTTCAGCATCAGATTGCTTTAAAATCTAATGCTTAAACTATAGCACATAAGGTGTGGTGGTTTTCCTACCCAACAAAGGAGTCTTTATTGGAAGAACTTCACAGACTTATAGCACAGTGTGTTCTAGGACCACTTGGGAGTTCTGAGAGATTGGCCTCAGTACTTATTGCCATTAAGCCAGGGGTGGGTGGTAATTTCTTAGGTGTGGATTTTAGAGACCTAAATGTAATCATTTAGGTTGACAGTTATTCCTTTCTCAGAATTAGCCGAATACTTCCGTAGTCAGAGAAGCCAGTTGTTTTGGTATTGATGGCCTATTGTCGGGTTACCACCAAGTTGCATTATGTCTTGAATCCAAATCCTTAACATTATTTTAACCTCCTTCAGTATGTAGAGGATCTATAGGATGTCCTTTGATCTGGCATATGTAGCAATTGCTAGCCATATGATCAAGCAGCACATCCGAGTAAATCCTCAAATGTTGTTTTCAGGGTGACATCTTGATTAAGGGAGAGTGAGAATCTCAATTCACCAACTCCTTACAAGAGGTATTAACCACACAAGGCAGGCTTCACCATCCACATGGAAAAGCGTTTGATTGGTGTGGGCTCAAATGATTACCTAGGTCACACACTTTCTAATGACAATATTAAGCTAAAAAATAAATTGACCATATTGAAGCAGTTAAGGGAGCCCCTCTTCCAGAGAATAAGGAAGAACTTAAATCATTTTTGGGCCTAGTTGTGTACATGTCTAAATATGTTTATAAAATGCTTTGCTTATCAGGTGTGTCCTCTTAGGTCCATGCTAAAGAAGGGAGTCCAACTGAAATGGGAATAAATATGTCGGGATACTGTTGTACATAACAAGGATGCCATTATTTCAGCCCCTACTTTGGGAAGTTTTAATGCTAATTACAAAACCATTCTAACCACTGATGCCACCACCAAAGGGTTGAGTAGTAGTCTTTCTCAAAAAAGCGGATAGTAGAGTAAGAATAGTGGCCTCAAAAAAGAGTGGAATGTAAATATTCCACAAATTGGTTAAATGGAGGTGAGGCTGCAAGAGTTCATAGATATAGAACGGGTAAGAAAGTGCTGTAGCACCAACACAAACACAAGGAAACATAGGATGCTAAAACTGGCTTGAGAAGTTCTCGTCTGCTTTTGACCCATAAATGATTTTAGATTTGATGTTTGTGGTTTGCCCTTCACTTTAAGAACAGATTACAAGACCTCTTACATCTGTTTTTACTTTTAAACGTACTGAACATACTTCTTCCAGCGTAGCATAATGGATGCTTGGTTTAAAAGGGTGCAATTTTAAGCTTGAGTATGTCCCTGGTGAACGTAATTTTGCAGCTAATGTTTTAGCCCATATGCCAATAGACACCACAAATCAAGAAGATATCATCAAAGAGACATCAGCTTTACGTATATCTGTACCGGCCAATGTGGAAAGAGAATGGGATGAATTCATAAAAAAATGACAAAACTCTTGCTAAGGTTCAGGAGAGAATTCTGGAAGGTTGGCCAGCCAAATCTAGTGATTTACCAGATGTTGTCAAACCCTTTAAGGAAATAAGAAATGTATTGAGTATTACAGAGAACTGCATTGCAAGAGAAGCCAGAATTATACCACTCAAAGTTTTGAGGGGGTAAGAGCAGATTAGGCACTTGGGCAGAAGCCTTAACAAAAAACAAAGCTAGGGATTAGTGCTGGGTCCCTGACATGGATTCCATCTTTGATCAGATAGTAAGAGACAACAAATTGTGTGGGATGAGTGACAAATACAATATACGAGGGAGATCCTGTTGTCACGTACCAAAAAAAACGCTGTGCCAAGTGAGCACTGGATATAGTGGGACCACTCAATTTCCCCAACAATAGTGGAAAATGTGTTTTTGTGGGTTGATTATTATTCAAGTTGTCAAAAGGATTGTGCGTATCATCACTGATAAGGCACTTATCAACTTGCTCATAGACACATTTGGAATAGAAGGTATCTGTAGTACACTTGTAACCGAAATTCACTTCACCTCACAGGAGATAAAAAATCCTTTACAGAAATGTCTATATTCTATCTCAGAAGTGCCGCCGTGTGAATGGGTTAGTAGAAAGAACTAAAAGATAAAATTAAGGAATGTCTACAGTTAGGTAGCATCTTGGGAACTCCTATTGAAAGGGCCCAATAGAATATTTATAGTCAGAACATATTACAGCTAGCAGGGTCACAGGGCTTTCCCCTTTTGCTTCACTCAAGGGTAGGCTAAGTCCCACTTTGACAAAAGCAGTATCTTTACAAAAGCAATGAGAAACTCCAGAGCGAAACACAATGGGACCTATTCACAAAGGTAAATCTGCACTTGGTCTGCTAGTAAATTTACTCTTACACATTTAAGTAACTTTACTACTTTGGGGTATTCACAAAGACAGTAAAGTCACTCGAAAGTGTAGAATTACATGTCTACCCTCTCTGAAATTGTGCGTGTACCTATATTTATGACTGTAAAGTTACTACTGTGAAAAAGAAGCAGTGGCAATTCCAGCATCACACATGGTCCACCACTGATACTGCAACATCCTCCCATAGAAAATAACTGAGGTAGGGATTTTATAGGAAATAATAGTACATTAATTACATTATTTAAAATAATATAAAATACAAAAAATACAGTTAATGTTTAAAAATGATATAATAATAGAACTGTTTTCATTTTAACTTAGTATACTTGAATAACTGTGTACATTTAAAGGTCAATGGTACATATTTAAAAATTAATGTAACATTACTTTTTATTAAATATAAAGTTTAATAATTATCAATAAATATTTAAAATATATGTTTTTTAACTTGCATTGTGATCTTTTTGTGATAAACCTTTGGAAAAAAAATTATTAATTTAAATATTTGAATAATTAAATATTTAATTAAAATGTATTTATTAGTGCTGTAGCATTTTGTTTATTTAGTTCTACATTTTAAATTAACAAAATTGATTTCTTTACATTAATGTTTAAAATAAAATACTTTAAAAATATTTTTAAGTTTAATAACTTTTTAAATTAGCCTTATACTCTAGCATGTAGAGATTTCCGACCTAGTGAAGGAGGGATTGTGTAAGCTAAAAAGGTTTTTTATGCTTGAAAAAAGTAGAAACATATTTTTATGTATTATAAAATAAAATAATGCTTTAGCACTATTACAATATTTTTAATTAAACATTATTTTTATGATGTTTACATTGAAAAAAATCTCGGAATTAGTTTTTTTTTATATTGTATTAATAATGTTTTATAATGGTGTATCTAGTTTACTCAAAATCTCCATGTTGTATTTGGAGGCCAAGGTCTCTCTACATATGAAAACTAGTAAGAAAAGAAAATGGGTCTGCGGTATTTCCGGGCCAACCTAAACCTCATCCTCATTTAATCTCTTTGCTACACCTAGAGGAAAATGTATCAAGCTCACAGTGGGTGGATCTCTCAGACTTAAGGGAAAAGCAGACCTTAGCTGTTCACCTTCTTCACAAAATCTTCATACAGTGCCAGCAAGTTCCTCAAATTGCCACCTCCAGATCCAATCTCTATACTCTATAGTGGTCCAGGACATGACATATGTCATGTGGAATTGTTGGAACTACACATATAGGTATCTAAAGAACCTTATCTGAAACATTTTTTCAAATGTCTGGCAAGATACTGCTAAGCCATTTTCTACCTCAAGAGATCTGCATTCGGGGTGCCACGTAGCATTATTTGCCACTTTTTAATTCTCATATTTTTTCTCATCATGTGTTTTTGCTAGATATTACCATACTAGTGTACATTTTGTATTAATTAAGATTACAAATGTTGCATAAAAGCCAGCAGCGTTAACTGAATTCACAGCTTCATGTACAACAGAGGCCAAAACTTTGGGCTATCTCCTTGTTTAGTACTCCCTACAAGGGGAGAGAGAGAGATAGCTACTTTTCAAAAGGTACCGGGTTCTCTTTAAATTTATAGGCCTTATTTATTAGGTCCCTTGTGCTGCCGGAACGTCACTTTTTGTGACGTTTCGTGTGCATGAGACTACTCCATATTTACGAGGCAGCACTAAGCCCCCGTTTGTGACATTCCGTGGTGCAGGAGCCTACTCCATATTTACAAGGCAGTACTAAGCCCCTTTTTGGCTTAATGCTGCAGTTTTTTGCATTAAAGGGGCGTGCAATGGGTGTTGCTGGGGCATTGCCAGCTACATACATAGCTTTTTGACACAGCCCCAGATTTGCAAGAAATTGTAAATCTGTGGCAGCGCCAAAAACTTACCCTCCCCTAGGAGAGGCGTAAGGGAGGCACAATTAGGAGAAATATCTTTATTTATCCTAGTTTTTCCACTTTCTATGTGTGCTACATTCTGCAGCACACATATAAAGAGGGCACACATATGAAGAGGAAAAAAACTCTTGTGATTGTTTTTGTGCAGGAGAGTTTCCCTTTTTGCACAAAAATAATCATCCCTGCAATGCAGACACCCTTGCACCTTGGTGTAAAGGGGCCTGCATTGGCGCATGGCAGCCCATTGTGCCTGCGCACTGCCCTACGGCAAATCCTCATAAATGAGGCCCATAGAATACAGTATTAATGTAGGTATGCTAGTTTACTCACTCATCACTTTACAGTCGGGTATTTCCTATATCGGACGGCACCATAGAGCACTACTACAGTTCTTCAGGCATGCACTCCCTGCCTCTTGTCTGCCGCAAAGTAAGTATAACTTTAGTAATGTTGTGCCTTCTCTTCATCTAGGAAGGACCGGGTAGCTTTCGTATATGTGTCATGGTCTCCAAGTATACATATTAGCATGGCAGTAATAGGTCTGGGGTAATGTCGAAGAAAAGCTTGAAGAGAGTGACCATTCTCCAATAGAAAACAAACAGAAAACTTACATGTAATGACTAATTGTTAGGTCTTGGCTAGCGTGGCTGCGCACATGCGCAGCTCGCTCAGCGAGATTTAATGATTTGGAGTAACTTCTGTAAAGGGCTTTAAGCCCCGCTCCTCTTTTCCATTGGCTGGCGTCACCGTTTATGCTAAACGGTGGCCAGCCATTGGGAAAGAGCTCTTTGTGGCGTTTACTTTTGGCTCTTTCAGACCGCCCACTTGGACGGGCTCGTCTGCTTTCCTTCTGCCGTAAAAGTTTTCTTATCTTTATGGGGCCATGTGTATCAAACACATGGCCCCATAAAGACAAGCTCCGCGGCGTGTTTATTTTTGCATCTGGCTTTGCCTGTCGAACGCTTGTTTAATTGATTTGGTTTGCTTTGTTGGATGCGATTCTTTTTTAAGAGGTGAGTTGGGAGTGATTTGCAGACTAGCAGTAGTGAAGGGTCGAGCCTGATCTGTGAATGTCCACTTGCCATTTACTTAGCATCCGCATTACGTAACATGTCTCTTAGCACTACGAATAATTGGTGTTGCACCTCAGCTCAGTGGTTCTCGTTAGAGTTGTGCGGAATTCCCGAAGTTGGCTTTTGACATCCGTGTGACGCCAGTTTAACAGGCTTGTTTAAATAACTTGCAAAAATACCTCAACAACGTACGTTTTGCAGTAGGAAACAAAATGTGACATTGCAATGTCGCGAAGTTGCCCAAAGCCCCTGGTGAATTTAAAATTCAGATACACTATTGGCCCCTGCCCTCAGGGGCCGGCAGGGTTTGAACTTCTGACCCTTAAGATACAGACCGCCCTACAACAAGCAGTGTTTTATCCACCCTGGTTGTCGGTCGAAGACTCATGTGAAATTAAACTGTCCTTGCACACCAACAGTCTCGCAGAATTCAAGGGGAGCTCGGTCAGTTTCCACGTCTCCGACGCAATCTCGCTTTTGTGTTCATGTCAACAAGTTTGTGTGCATCATTTTAAAAGTAGAACATGTTACTTCGTTGGCTGCCCCAGGTCTGGTGACTTCCGGTCATATTGCATGGAAGGAAGGTGCAAAAAGTTGACAAGGACAACTTGCTGGTTGTGGAAATATCATAAAGCTGCTTTGTAGGACTACTATGGTGTGCGCTTCCATGGGGTGATTTAATGGGCCGCCATTTAAGTTCTTCATAAAGACCCGTGTGACATTTTGGAGACTTCCGGAGTTCTGGAAAAAGTCTTAGTGATAAATATCCCTGGAGAAGAAGAGATTGTGGTGAAATCAGTGGGTCTTTTTCTAGTGTGACTACTGTTAAAAGCCCCACACGAGTGCCTGGTGGGATTGCGAGTCCCAAAACTAGGGCGAGCGCAAATCTCTTTTGTTAATTGAGCATTTCTCACCTTCTCAGTTAACAACAATAAAGTAAAAAAATTATTGGAACGTGATTGTTACGTGGCACACAGCCGCCTTCACCTGGCTCTAGACCTAGCGGATATGAGCTCCTATCATAAACGGTTGTACACATTGTCTCTGCCTCAGGAGCACAATTTCGGTGCCATCTTCCTGCAAAGAGATTGTCCGCATTCGCGCTGTATTCATTCTGCAAGATAGGAGCCCATTTAAAAAAAGTCTCCCACGCCCCCACCCTCCGCAGACTGCTGTCTAGGAGACGAGGGATATTTACCCTCAAGGTGTACATTCCTAATTTGACCAGGAGATTACTTTACTGGTTTCCTCATCCGACTTGCTGAAGAAAGCCCCTCTAACAATAATGCCATGTCACACGACCTTTACAGCGCCACCCTTTGGAAGCAGCATTCCTCTTTCATGCTTTTTTTTTGCTAAGGGGCAAACTAGCAGTTCTGCAAAAAAAAGCGATTGCCACAGACTGGATTTTCTTGTCAAATAGCAGGAATTCTGTCAAAGGCTTTTTTTGATGTACTACTCTATCTACTACTCTCTGCTAATCTCTCAACTACTCTCTACTACTCTCCCTCTACTACTCTCTACTACTCACTCTCTACAACTCTGTCTCTACTACTCTCTACTACTCTCTCAACTACTCTCTACTACTCTCTCTACTACTCTCTACTACTCACTCTCTACTACTCTCTTCTAGTCACTCTCTACTACTCACTCTCTACTACTCACTCTCTACTACTCTCTACTACTCGCTCTCTACAACTCTCTACTCTGTAATACTCACTCACTACTACTCTACTACTCACTCTCTACTACTCTCTAATACTCACTCTCTACTACTCTCTCCTACTCTCAACTACTCTCTCTACTACTCTCTCTCTCTCTACTACTACTCTCTCTCTACTACTCTCTCTACTACTCTCTCTACTACTCACTCTCTACAACTCTGTCTCTACTACTCTCTACTACTCTCTCAACTACTCTCTACTACTCTCTCTACTACTCTCTTCTACTCACTCTCTACTACTCTCTACTAGTCACTCTCTACTTCTCACTCTCTACTACTCACTCTCTACTACTCGCTCTCTACTACTCTCTACTCTGTACTACTCACTCACTACTACTCTACTACTCACTCTCTACTACTCTCTAATACTCACTCTCTACTACTCTCTCCTACTCTCCACTACTCTCTCTACTACTCTCTCTCTACTACTCTCTCTCTCTACTACTCTCTCTACTACTCTCTCTACTACTCGCTCTCTCCTACTCGCTCTCTACTACTCTCTACTCTGTACTACTCACTCTCTACTACTCTCTACTACTCACTCTCTACCACTCTCTACTAGTCACTCTCTACTACTCACTCTCTACTACACACTCTCTACTACTCTCTACTACTCACTCTCTACTACTCTCTAATCTGTACTACTCACTCACTACTACTCTCTACTACTCACTCTACTACTCTCTACTACTCACTCTCTACTACTCTCTAATACTCTCTCCTACTCTCTACTCTGTACTACTCACTCTCTACCGCTCTCTCTGTCTACTACTCTCTCTCTCTACTACTCTCTCTACTACTCTCTCTCTACTACTCTCTACTACTCTCTCTAGTACACTCTACTACCTACTCTCTATTACTCTCTCCTACTCTCTCCTACTCTCTTCTACTCTCTTCTACTCTCTACTCCTCTCTCTCAACTACTCTCTCTCTACTACTCTCTCTACTACTCGCTCTTTACTACTCTCTACTCTGTACTACTCACTCACTACTACTCTCTGCTACTCACTCTCTACTACTCTCTACTACTCACTCTCTAATACTCGCTCTCTACTACTCTCTACTCTGTACTACTCACTAACTACTACTCTCTACTACTCACTCTCTACTACTCTCTACTACCTACTCTCTACTACTCTCTACTACTCTCTCTACTACTCTCTACTACCTCACCTTCTCAGTTAACAACAATAAAGTTAAAAAAATATTGGAACGTGATTGTTACGTGGCACACAGCCGCCTTCACCTGGCTCTAGACCTAGCGGATATGAGCTCCGATCATAAACGGTTGTACACATTGTCTCTGCCTCAGGAGCACAATTTCGGTGCCATCTTCCTGCAAAGAGATTGTCCGCATTTGCGCTGTATTCATTCTGCAAGATAGGAGCCCATTTAAAAAAAAGTCTCCCACGCGCCCACCCTCCGCAGACTGCTGTCTAGGAGACGAGGGTTATTTACCCTCAAGGTGTACATTCCTAATTTGACCAGGAGATTACTTTACTGGTTTCCTCATCCGGCTTGCTGAAGAAAGCCCCTCTAACAATAATGCCATGTCACACGACCTTTACAGCGCGCGCCCTTTGGAAGCAGCATTCCTCTTTCATGCTTTTTTTTTGCTAAGGGGCAAACTAGCAGTTCTGCAGAAAAAAGCGATTGCCACAGACTGGATTTTCTTGTCAAATAGCAGGAATTCTGTCAAAGGCTTTTTTTGATGTACTACTCTCTCTACTACTCTCTCTCAACTACTCTCTGCTAATCTCTTAACTACTACCTACTACTCTCCCTCTACTACTCTCTACTACTCACTCTTTACAACTCTGTCTCTACTACTCTCTACTACTCTCTCAACCACTCTCTACTACTCTCTCTACTACTCTCTACTACTCACTCTCTACTACTCTCTACTAGTCACTCTCTCCTACTCACTCTCTACTGCTCACTCTCTACTACTCTCTACTACTCGCTCTCTACTACTCTCTACTCTGTAATACTCACAAACTACTACTCTACTACTCACTCTCTACTACTCTCTAATACTCACTCTCTACCACTCTCTCCTACTCTCTACTACTCTCTCTACTACTCTCTCTCTCTCTACTACTACTCTCTCTCTACTACTCTCTCTACTACTCTCTCTACTACTCGCTCTCTTCAACTCACTCTCTACTACTCTGTACTACTCACTCTCTACTACTCTCTACTACTCACTCTGTACTACTCTCTCTCTACTACTCTCTCTACTACTCTCTCTACTACTCTGTACTACTCCCTACTACTCGCTCTCTACTACTCTCTACTCTGTACTACTCACTCACTACTACTCTCTACTACTCACTCTCTACTACTCTCTAATCTGTACTACTCACTCACTACTACTCTCTACTACTCACTCTACTACTCTCTACTACTCACTCTCTACTACTCTCTACTACTCTCTCCTACTCTCTACTCTGTACTACTCACTCTCTACCGCTCTCTCTGTCTACTACTCTCTCTCTCTACTACTCTCACTACTACTCTCTCTCTACTACTCTCTACTACTCTCTCTACTACACTCTACTACCTACTCTCTATTACTCTCTCCTACTCTCTCCTACTCTCTTCTACTCTCTCCTCCTCTCTCTCAACTACTCTCTCTCTACTACTCTCTCTACTACTCTCTCTACTACTCGCTCTTTACTACTCTCTACTCTGTACTACTCACTCACTACTACTCTCTGCTACTCACTCTCTACTACTCTCTACTACTCACTCTCTAATACTCACTCTCTACTACTCTCTACTCTGTACTACTCACTAACTACTACTCTCTACTACTCACTCTCTACTACTCTCTACTACCTACTCTCTACTACTCTCTACTACTTTCTCTACTACTCTCTACTACCTCACCTTCTCAGTTAACAACAATAAAGTTAAAAAAATATTGGAACGTGATTGTTACGTGGCACACAGCCGCCTTCACCTGGCTCTAGACCTAGCGGATATGAGCTCCGATCATAAACGGTTGTACACATTGTCTCTGCCTCAGGAGCACAATTTTGGTGCCATCTTCCTGCAAAGAGATTGTCCGTATTCGCGCTGTATTCATTCTGCAAGATAGGAGCCCATTTTAAAAAAGTCTCCCACGCGCCCACCCTCCGCAGACTGCTGTCTAGGAGACGAGGGTTATTTACCCTCAAGGTGTACATTCCTAATTTGACCAGGAGATTACTTTACTGGTTTCCTCATCCGGCTTGCTGAAGAAAGCCCCTCTAACAATAATGCCATGTCACACGACCTTTACAGCGCGCGCCCTTTGGAAGCAGCATTCCTCTTTCATGCTTTTTTTTTTGCTAAGGGGCAAACTAGCAGTTCTGCAGAAAAAAGCGATTGCCACAGACTGGATTTTCTTGTCAAATAGCAGGAATTCTGTCAAAGGCTTTTTTTGATGTACTACTCTCTCTACTACTCTCTCTCAACTACTCTCTGCTAATCTCTCAACTACTACCTACTACTCTCCCTCTACTACTCTCTACTACTCACTCTCTACTACTCTCTAATACTCACTCTCTACTACTCTCTCCTACTCTCCACTACTCTCTCTACTACTCTCTCTCTCTACTACTCTCTCTCTACTACTCTTTCTACTACTCGCTCTCTCCTAATCGCTCTCTACTACTCTCTACTCTGTACTACTCACTCTCTACTACTCTCTACTACTCACTCTCTACCACTCTCTACTACTCACTCTCTACTACTCACTCTCTACTACTCTCTAATACTCTCTCCTACTCTCTACTCTGTACTACTCACTCTCTCTCTACTACTCTCAACTACTCTCTCTCTACTACTCTCTACTACTCACTCTCTACTACTCTCTAATCTGTACTACTCACTCACTACTACTCTCTACTACTCACTCTACTACTCTCTACTACTCACTCTCTACTACTCTCTACTACTCTCTCCTACTCTCTACTCTGTACTACTCACTCTCTACCGCTCTCTCTGTCTACTACTCTCTCTCTCTACTACTCTCTCTACTACTCTCTCTACTACTCTCTACTACCTACTCTCTACTACTCTCTCCTACTCTCTCCTACTCTCGCCTACTCTCTCCTCCTCTCTCTCAACTACTCTCTCTCTACTACTCTCTCTCTACTACTCTCTCTACTACTCTCTACTACTCTCTACTACTCGCTCTTTACTACTCTCTACTCTGTACTACTCACTCACTACTACTCTCTGCTACTCACTCTCTACTACTCACTCTCTAATACGCGCTCTCTACTACTCTCTACTCTGTACTACTCACTAACTACTACTCTCTACTACTCACTCTCTACTACTCTCTACTACCTACTCTCTACTACTCTCTACTACTCTCTACTACTCACTCTCTATTACTCTCTACTAGTCACTCTCTACTACTCACTCTCTACTACTCACTCTCTACTACTCTCTACTACTCGCTCTCTACTACTCTCTACTCTGTACTACTCACTCACTACTACTCTACTACTCACTCTCTACTACTCTCTAATACTCACTCTCTACTACTCTCTCCTACTCTCCACTACTCTCTCTACTACTCTCTCTCTCTACTACTCTCTCTCTACTACTCTCTACTCTGTACTACTCACTCTGTACTACTCTCTACTACTCTCTACTACTCACTCTCTACCACTCTCTACTACTCACTCTCTACTACTCACTCTCTACTACTCACTCTCTACTACTCTCTACTACTCACTCTCTACTACTCTCTAATCTGTACTACTCACTCACTACTACTCTCTACTACTCACTCTACTACTCTCTACTACTCACTCTCTACTACTCTCTACTACTCTCTCCTACTCTCTACTCTGTACTACTCACTCTCTACCGCTCTCTCTGTCTACTACTCTCTCTCTACTACTCTCTCTACTACTCTCTCTACTACTCTCTACTACCTACTCTCTACTACTCTCTCCTACTCTCTCCTACTCTCGCCTACTCTCTCCTCCTCTCTCTCAACTACTCTCTCTCTACTACTCTCTCTCTACTACTCTCTCTACTACTCTCTACTACTCTCTACTACTCGCTCTTTACTACTCTCTACTCTGTACTACTCACTCACTACTACTCTCTGCTACTCACTCTCTACTACTCACTCTCTAATACGCGCTCTCTACTACTCTCTACTCTGTACTACTCACTAACTACTACTCTCTACTACTCACTCTCTACTACTCTCTACTACCTACTCTCTACTACTCTCTACTACTCACTCTCTATTACTCTCTACTAGTCACTCTCTACTACTCACTCTCTACTACTCACTCTCTACTACTCTCTACTACTCGCTCTCTACTACTCTCTACTCTGTACTACTCACTCACTACTACTCTACTACTCACTCTCTACTACTCTCTAATACTCACTCTCTACTATTCTCTCCTACTCTCCACTACTCTCTCTACTACTCTCTCTCTCTACTACTCTCTCTCTACTACTCTCTACTCTGTACTACTCACTCTCTACTACTCTCTACTACTCACTCTCTACCACTCTCTACTACTCACTCTCTACTACTCACTCTCTACTACTCACTCTCTACTACTCTCTACTACTCACTCTCTACTACTCTCTAATCTGTACTACTCACTCACTACTACTCTCTACTACTCACTCTACTACTCTCTACTACTCACTCTCTACTACTCTCTACTACTCTCTCCTACTCTCTACTCTGTACTACTCACTCTCACCGCTCTCTCTGTCTACTACTCTCTCTCTCTACTACTCTCTCTACTACTCTCTCTCTACTACTCTCTACTACTCTCTCTACTACACTCTACTACCTACTCTCTATTACTCTCTCCTACTCTCTCCTACTCTCTTCTACTCTCTCCTCCTTTCTCTCAACTACTCTCTCTCTACTACTCTCTCTACTACTCTCTCTACTACTCGCTCTTTACTACTCTCTACTCTGTACTACTCACTCACTACTACTCTCTGCTACTCACTCTCTACTACTCTCTACTACTCACTCTCTAATACTCGCTCTGTACTACTCTCTACTCTGTACTACTCATTAACTACTACTCTCTACTACTCACTCTCTACTACTCTCTACTACCTACTCTCTACTACTCTCTACTACTCTCTCTACTACTCTCTACTACCTCACCTTCTCAGTTAACAACAATAAAGTTAAAAAAATATTGGAACGTGATTGTTACGTGGCACACAGCCGCCTTCACCTGGCTCTAGACCTAGCGGATATGAGCTCCGATCATAAACGGTTGTACACATTGTCTCTGCCTCAGGAGCACAATTTTGGTGCCATCTTCCTGCAAAGAGATTGTCCGTATTCGCGCTGTATTCATTCTGCAAGATAGGAGCCCATTTAAAAAAAGTCTCCCACGCGCCCACCCTCCGCAGACTGCTGTCTAGGAGACGAGGGTTATTTACCCTCAAGGTGTACATTCCTAATTTGACCAGGAGATTACTTTACTGGTTTCCTCATCCGGCTTGCTGAAGAAAGCCCCTCTAACAATAATGCCATGTCACACGACCTTTACAGCGCGCGCCCTTTGGAAGCAGCATTCCTCTTTCATGCTTTTTTTTTTGCTAAAGGGCAAACTAGCAGTTCTGCAGAAAAAAGCAATTGCCACAGACTGGATTTTCTTGTCAAATAGCAGGAATTCTGTCAAAGGCTTTTTTTGATGTACTACTCTCTCTACTACTCTCTCTCAACTACTCTCTGCTAATCTCTCAACTACTACCTACTACTCTCCCTCTACTACTCTCTACTACTCACTCTCTACAACTCTGTCTCTACTACTCTCTACTACTCTCTCAACTACTCTCTACTACTCTCTACTACTCACTCTCTACTACTCTCTACTAGTCACTCTCTACTACTCACTCTCTACTACTCACTCTCTACTACTCTGTACTACTCACTCTCTACTACTCTCTACTACTCTCTCCTACTCTCTCCTACTCTCTTCTACTCTCTTCTACTCTCTCCTCCTCTCTCTCAACTACTCTCTCTCTACTACTCTCTCTCTACTACTCTCTCTACTACTCTCTACTACTCTCTACTACTCGCTCTCTACTACTCTCTACTCTGTACTACTCACTCACTACTACTCTACTACTCACTCTCTACTACTCTCTAATACTCACTCTCTACTACTCTCTCCTACTCTCCACTATTCTCTCTACTACTCTCTCTCTCTACTACTCTCTCTCTACTACTCTCTCTACTACTCTCTCTACTACTCGCTCTCTCCTAATCGCTCTCTACTACTCTCTACTCTGTACTACTCACTCTCTACTACTCTCTACTACTCTCTACTACTCACTATCTACCACTCTCTACTAATCACTCTCTACTACTCACTCTCTACTACTCTCTACTACTCTCTCCTACTCTCTACTCTGTACTACTCACTCTCTCTCTACTACTCTCAACTACTCTCTCTACTACTCTCTACTACTCACTCTCTACTACTCTCAAATCTGTACTACTCACTCACTACTACTCTCTACTACTCACTCTACTACTCTCTACTACTCACTCTCTACTACTCTCTACTACTCTCTCCTACTCTCTACTCTGTACTACTCACTCTCTACCGCTCTCTCTGTCTACTACTCTCTCACTACTACTCTCTCTACTACTCTCTCTCTACTACTCTCTACTACTCTCTCTACTACTCTCTACTACCTACTCTCTACTACTCTCTCCTACTCTCTCCTACACTCTTCTACTCTCTTCTACTCACTCCTCCTCTCTCTCAACTACTCTCTCTCTACTACTCTCTCTCTACTACTCTCTCTACTACTCGCTCTTTACTACTCTCTACTCTGTACTACTCACTCACTACTACTCTCTGCTACTCACTCTCTACTACTCACTCTCTAGTACGCGCTCTCTACTACTCTCTACTCTGTACTACTCACTAACTACTACTCTCTACTACTCACTCTCTACTACTCTCTACTACCTACTCTCTACTACTCTCTACTACTCTCTACTACTCACTCTCTATTACTCTCTACTAGTCACTCTCTACTACTCACTCTCTACTACTCACTCTCTACTACTCTCTACTACTCGCTCTCTACTACTCTCTACTCTGTACTACTCACTCACTACTACTCTACTACTCACTCTCTACTACTCTCTAATACTCTCTCTACAACTCTCTCCTACTCTCTACTACTCTCTCTACTACTCTCTCTCTCTCTACTACTACTCTCTCTCTACTACTCTCTCTACTACTCTCTCTACAACTCGCTCGCTACTACTCTCTACTCTGTACTACTCACTCTCTACTACTCTCTACTACTCACTCTCTACTACTCACTCTCTACTACTCTCTACTACTCACTCTCTACTACTCTCTCCTACTCTCTACTCTGTACTACTCACTCACTACTACTCTACTACTCACTCTCTACTACTCTCTAATACTCTCTCTACTACTCTCTCCTACTCTCTACTACTCTCTCTACTACTCTCTCTCTCTCTACTACTACTCTCTCTCTACTACTCTCTCTACTACTCTCTCTACAACTCGCTCTCTACTACTCTCTACTCTGTACTACTCACTCTCTACTACTCTCTACTACTCACTCTCTACAACTCTCTCTCTACTACTCTCTCTACTACTTTCTACTACTCTCTACTACTCGCTCTCTACTACTCTCTACTCTGTACTACTCACTCACTACTACTCTACTACTCACTCTCTACTACTCTCTAATACTCACTCTCTACTACTCTCTCCTACTCTCCACTACTCTCTCTACTACTCTCTCTCTCTACTACTCTCTCTCAACTAATCTCTCTACTACTCGCTCTCTCCTACTCGCTCTCTCCTACTCTCTCCTACTCTCTTCTACTCTCTTCTACTCTCTCCTCCTCTCTCTCAACTACTCTCTCTCTACTACTCTCTCTCTACTACTCTCTCTACTACTCTCTACTACCTACTCTCTACTACTCTCTCCTACTCTCTCCTACTCTCGCCTACTCTCTCCTCCTCTCTCTCAACTACTCTCTCTCTACTACTCTCTCTCTACTACTCTCTCTACTACTCTCTACTACTCTCTACTACTCGCTCTTTACTACTCTCTACTCTGTACTACTCACTCACTACTACTCTCTGCTACTCACTCTCTACTACTCACTCTCTAATACGCGCTCTCTACTACTCTCTACTCTGTACTACTCACTAACTACTACTCTCTACTACTCACTCTCTACTACTCTCTACTACCTACTCTCTACTACTCTCTACTACTCACTCTCTATTACTCTCTACTAGTCACTCTCTACTACTCACTCTCTACTACTCACTCTCTACTACTCTCTACTACTCGCTCTCTACTACTCTCTACTCTGTACTACTCACTCACTACTACTCTACTACTCACTCTCTACTACTCTCTAATACTCACTCTCTACTACTCTCTCCTACTCTCCACTACTCTCTCTACTACTCTCTCTCTCTACTACTCTCTCTCTACTACTCTCTACTCTGTACTACTCACTCTCTACTACTCTCTACTACTCACTCTCTACCACTCTCTACTACTCACTCTCTACTACTCACTCTCTACTACTCACTCTCTACTACTCTCTACTACTCACTCTCTACTACTCTCTAATCTGTACTACTCACTCACTACTACTCTCTACTACTCACTCTACTACTCTCTACTACTCACTCTCTACTACTCTCTACTACTCTCTCCTACTCTCTACTCTGTACTACTCACTCTCTACCGCTCTCTCTGTCTACTACTCTCTCTCTCTACTACTCTCTCTACTACTCTCTCTCTACTACTCTCTACTACTCTCTCTACTACACTCTACTACCTACTCTCTATTACTCTCTCCTACTCTCTCCTACTCTCTTCTACTCTCTTCTACTCTCTCCTCCTTTCTCTCAACTACTCTCTCTCTACTACTCTCTCTACTACTCTCTCTACTACTCGCTCTTTACTACTTTCTACTCTGTACTACTCACTCACTACTACTCTCTGCTACTCACTCTCTACTACTCTCTACTACTCACTCTCTAATACTCGCTCTGTACTACTCTCTACTCTGTACTACTCATTAACTACTACTCTCTACTACTCACTCTCTACTACTCTCTACTACCTACTCTCTACTACTCTCTACTACTCTCTCTACTACTCTCTACTACCTCACCTTCTCAGTTAACAACAATAAAGTTAAAAAAATATTGGAACGTGATTGTTACGTGGCACACAGCCGCCTTCACCTGGCTCTAGACCTAGCGGATATGAGCTCCGATCATAAACGGTTGTACACATTGTCTCTGCCTCAGGAGCACAATTTTGGTGCCATCTTCCTGCAAAGAGATTGTCCGTATTCGCGCTGTATTCATTCTGCAAGATAGGAGCCCATTTAAAAAAAGTCTCCCACGCGCCCACCCTCCGCAGACTGCTGTCTAGGAGACGAGGGTTATTTACCCTCAAGGTGTACATTCCTAATTTGACCAGGAGATTACTTTACTGGTTTCCTCATCCGGCTTGCTGAAGAAAGCCCCTCTAACAATAATGCCATGTCACACGACCTTTACAGCGCGCGCCCTTTGGAAGCAGCATTCCTCTTTCATGCTTTTTTTTTTGCTAAGGGGCAAACTAGCAGTTCTGCAGAAAAAAGCGATTGCCACAGACTGGATTTTCTTGTCAAATAGCAGGAATTCTGTCAAAGGCTTTTTTTGATGTACTACTCTCTCTACTACTCTCTCTCAACTACTCTCTGCTAATCTCTCAACTACTACCTACTACTCTCCCTCTACTACTCTCTACTACTCACTCTCTACTACTCTCTAATACTCACTCTCTACTACTCTCTCCTACTCTCCACTACTCTCTCTACTACTCTCTCTCTCTACTACTCTCTCTCTACTACTCTCTCTACTACTCGCTCTCTCCTAATCGCTCTCTACTACTCTCTACTCTGTACTACTCACTCTCTACTACTCTCTACTACTCACTCTCTACCACTCTCTACTACTCACTCTCTACTACTCACTCTCTACTACTCTCTACTACTCTCTCCTACTCTCTACTCTGTACTACTCACTCTCTCTCTACTACTCTCAACTACTCTCTCTCTACAACTCTCTACTACTCACTCTCTACTACTCTCTAATCTGTACTACTCACTCACTACTACTCTCTACTACTCACTCTACTACTCTCTACTACTCACTCTCTACTACTCTCTACTACTCTCTCCTACTCTCTACTCTGTACTACTCACTCTCTACCGCTCTCTCTGTCTACTACTCTCTCTCTACTACTCTCTCTACTACTCTCTCTACTACTCTCTACTACCTACTCTCTACTACTCTCTCCTACTCTCTCCTACTCTCGCCTACTCTCTCCTCCTCTCTCTCAACTACTCTCTCTCTACTACTCTCTCTCTACTACTCTCTCTACTACTCTCTATTACTCTCTACTACTCGCTCTTTACTACTCTCTACTCTGTACTACTCACTCACTACTACTCTCTGCTACTCACTCTCTACTACTCACTCTCTAATACGCGCTCTCTACTACTCTCTACTCTGTACTACTCACTAACTACTACTCTCTACTACTCACTCTCTACTACTCTCTACTACCTACTCTCTACTACTCTCTACTACTCTCTACTACTCACTCTCTATTACTCTCTACTAGTCACTCTCTACTACTCACTCTCTACTACTCACTCTCTACTACTCTCTACTACTCGCTCACTACTACTCTCTACTCTGTACTACTCACTCACTACTACTCTACTACTCACTCTCTACTACTCTCTAATACTCACTCTCTACTACTCTCTCCTACTCTCCACTACTCTCTCTACTACTCTCTCTCTCTACTACTCTCTCTCTACTACTCTCTCTCTACTACTCTCTACTCTGTACTACTCACTCTGTACTACTCTCTACTACTCTCTACTACTCACTCTCTACCACTCTCTACTACTCACTCTCTACTACTCACTCTCTACTACTCACTCTCTACTACTCTCTACTACTCACTCTCTACTACTCTCTAATCTGTACTACTCACTCACTACTACTCTCTACTACTCACTCTACTACTCTCTACTACTCACTCTCTACTACTCTCTACTACTCTCTACTACTCTCTACTCTGTACTACTCACTCTCTACCGCTCTCTCTGTCTACTACTCTCTCTCTACTACTCTCTCTACTACTCTCTCTACTACTCTCTACTACCTACTCTCTACTACTCTCTCCTACTCTCTCCTACTCTCGCCTACTCTCTCCTCCTCTCTCTCAACTACTCTCTCTCTACTACTCTCTCTCTACTACTCTCTCTACTACTCTCTACTACTCTCTACTACTCGCTCTTTACTACTCTCTACTCTGTACTACTCACTCACTACTACTCTCTGCTACTCACTCTCTACTACTCACTCTCTAATACGCGCTCTCTACTACTCTCTACTCTGTACTACTCACTAACTACTACTCTCTACTACTCACTCTCTACTACTCTCTACTACCTACTCTCTACTACTCTCTACTACTCACTCTCTATTACTCTCTACTAGTCACTCTCTACTACTCACTCTCTACTACTCACTCTCTACTACTCTCTACTACTCGCTCTCTACTACTCTCTACTCTGTACTACTCACTCACTACTACTCTACTACTCACTCTCTACTACTCTCTAATACTCACTCTCTACTACTCTCTCCTACTCTCCACTACTCTCTCTACTACTCTCTCTCTCTACTACTCTCTCTCTACTACTCTCTACTCTGTACTACTCACTCTCTACTACTCTCTACTACTCACTCTCTACCACTCTCTACTACTCACTCTCTACTACTCACTCTCTACTACTCACTCTCTACTACTCTCTACTAATCACTCTCTACTACTCTCTAATCTGTACTACTCACTCACTACTACTCTCTACTACTCACTCTACTACTCTCTACTACTCACTCTCTACTACTCTCTACTACTCTCTCCTACTCTCTACTCTGTACTACTCACTCTCTACCGCTCTCTCTGTCTACTACTCTCTCTCTCTACTACTCTCTCTACTACTCTCTCTCTACTACTCTCTACTACTCTCTCTACTACACTCTACTACCTACTCTCTATTACTCTCTCCTACTCTCTCCTACTCTCTTCTACTCTCTCCTCCTTTCTCTCAACTACTCTCTCTCTACTACTCTCTCTACTACTCTCTCTACTACTCGCTCTTTACTACTCTCTACTCTGTACTACTCACTCACTACTACTCTCTGCTACTCACTCTCTACTACTCTCTACTACTCACTCTCTAATACTCGCTCTGTACTACTCTCTACTCTGTACTACTCATTAACTACTACTCTCTACTACTCACTCTCTACTACTCTCTACTACCTACTCTCTACTACTCTCTACTACTCTCTCTACTACTCTCTACTACCTCACCTTCTCAGTTAACAACAATAAAGTTAAAAAAATATTGGAACGTGATTGTTACGTGGCACACAGCCGCCTTCACCTGGCTCTAGACCTAGCGGATATGAGCTCCGATCATAAACGGTTGTACACATTGTCTCTGCCTCAGGAGCACAATTTTGGTGCCATCTTCCTGCAAAGAGATTGTCCGTATTCGCGCTGTATTCATTCTGCAAGATAGGAGCCCATTTAAAAAAAGTCTCCCACGCGCCCACCCTCCGCAGACTGCTGTCTAGGAGACGAGGGTTATTTACCCTCAAGGTGTACATTCCTAATTTGACCAGGAGATTACTTTACTGGTTTCCTCATCCGGCTTGCTGAAGAAAGCCCCTCTAACAATAATGCCATGTCACACGACCTTTACAGCGCGCGCCCTTTGGAAGCAGCATTCCTCTTTCATGCTTTTTTTTTTGCTAAGGGGCAAACTAGCAGTTCTGCAGAAAAAAGCAATTGCCACAGACTGGATTTTCTTGTCAAATAGCAGGAATTCTGTCAAAGGCTTTTTTTGATGTACTACTCTCTCTACTACTCTCTCTCAACTACTCTCTGCTAATCTCTCAACTACTACCTACTACTCTCCCTCTACTACTCTCTACTACTCACTCTCTACAACTCTGTCTCTACTACTCTCTACTACTCTCTCAACTACTCTCTACTACTCTCTCTACTACTCTCTACTACTCACTCTCTACTACTCTCTACTAGTCACTCTCTACTACTCACTCTCTACTACTCACTCTCTACTACTCTGTACTACTCACTCTCTACTACTCTCTACTACTCTCTCCTACTCTCTCCTACTCTCTTCTACTCTCTTCTACTCTCTCCTCCTCTCTCTCAACTACTCTCTCTCTACTACTCTCTCTCTACTACTCTCTCTACTACTCTCTACTACTCTCTACTACTCGCTCTCTACTACTCTCTACTCTGTACTACTCACTCACTACTACTCTACTACTCACTCTCTACTACTCTCTAATACTCACTCTCTACTACTCTCTCCTACTCTCCACTATTCTCTCTACTACTCTCTCTCTCTACTACTCTCTCTCTACTACTCTCTCTACTACTCTCTCTACTACTCGCTCTCTCCTAATCGCTCTCTACTACTCTCTACTCTGTACTACTCACTCTCTACTACTCTCTACTACTCTCTACTACTCACTATCTACCACTCTCTACTAATCACTCTCTACTATTCACTCTCTACTACTCTCTACTACTCTCTCCTACTCTCTACTCTGTACTACTCACTCTCTCTCTACTACTCTCAACTACTCTCTCTACTACTCTCTACTACTCACTCTCTACTACTCTCAAATCTGTACTACTCACTCACTACTACTCTCTACTACTCACTCTACTACTCTCTACTACTCACTCTCTACTACTCTCTACTACTCTCTCCTACTCTCTACTCTGTACTACTCACTCTCTACCGCTCTCTCTGTCTACTACTCTCTCTCTACTACTCTCTCTACTACTCTCTCTCTACTACTCTCTACTACTCTCTCTACTACTCTCTACTACCTACTCTCTACTACTCTCTCCTACTCTCTCCTACACTCTTCTACTCTCTTCTACTCACTCCTCCTCTCTCTCAACTACTCTCTCTCTACTACTCTCTCTCTACTACTCTCTCTACTACTCTCTACTACTCTCTACTACTCGCTCTTTACTACTCTCTACTCTGTACTACTCACTCACTACTACTCTCTGCTACTCACTCTCTACTACTCACTCTCTAATACGCGCTCTCTACTACTCTCTACTCTGTACTACTCACTAACTACTACTCTCTACTACTCACTCTCTACTACTCTCTACTACCTACTCTCTACTACTCTCTACTACTCTCTACTACTCACTCTCTATTACTCTCTACTAGTCACTCTCTACTACTCACTCTCTACTACTCACTCTCTACTACTCTCTACTACTCGCTCTCTACTACTCTCTACTCTGTACTACTCACTCACTACTACTCTACTACTCACTCTCTACTACTCTCTAATACTCTCTCTACAACTCTCTCCTACTCTCTACTACTCTCTCTACTACTCTCTCTCTCTCTACTACTACTCTCTCTCTACTACTCTCTCTACTACTCTCTCTACAACTCGCTCGCTACTACTCTCTACTCTGTACTACTCACTCTCTACTACTCACTCTCTACTACTCACTCTCTACTACTCTCTACTACTCACTCTCTACTACTCTCTCCTACTCTCTACTCTGTACTACTCACTCACTACTACTCTACTACTCACTCTCTACTACTCTCTAATACTCTCTCTACTACTCTCTCCTGCTCTCTACTACTCTCTCTACTACTCTCTCTCTCTCTACTACTACTCTCTCTCTACTACTCTCTCTACTACTCTCTCTACAACTCGCTCTCTACTACTCTCTACTCTGTACTACTCACTCTCTACTACTCTCTACTACTCACTCTCTACAACTCTCTCTCTACTACTCTCTCTACTACTTTCTACTACTCTCTACTACTCGCTCTCTACTACTCTCTACTCTGTACTACTCACTCACTACTACTCTACTACTCACTCTCTACTACTCTCTAATACTCACTCTCTACTACTCTCTCCTACTCTCCACTACTCTCTCTACTACTCTCTCTCATTACTACTCTCTCCCAACTAATCTCTCTACTACTCGCTCTCTCCTACTCGCTCTCTCCTACTCTCTCCTACTCTCTTCTACTCTCTTCTACTCTCTCCTCCTCTCTCTCAACTACTCTCTCTCTACTACTCTCTCTCTACTACTCTCTCTACTACTCTCTACTACCTACTCTCTACTACTCTCTCCTACTCTCTCCTACTCTCGCCTACTCTCTCCTCCTCTCTCTCAACTACTCTCTCTCTACTACTCTCTCTCTACTACTCTCTCTACTACTCTCTACTACTCTCTACTACTCGCTCTTTACTACTCTCTACTCTGTACTACTCACTCACTACTACTCTCTGCTACTCACTCTCTACTACTCACTCTCTAATACGCGCTCTCTACTACTCTCTACTCTGTACTACTCACTAACTACTACTCTCTACTACTCACTCTCTACTACTCTCTACTACCTACTCTCTACTACTCTCTACTACTCACTCTCTATTACTCTCTACTAGTCACTCTCTACTACTCACTCTCTACTACTCACTCTCTACTACTCTCTACTACTCGCTCTCTACTACTCTCTACTCTGTACTACTCACTCACTACTACTCTACTACTCACTCTCTACTACTCTCTAATACTCACTCTCTACTACTCTCTCCTACTCTCCACTACTCTCTCTACTACTCTCTCTCTCTCTACTACTCTCTCTCTACTACTCTCTACTCTGTACTACTCACTCTCTACTACTCTCTACTACTCACTCTCTACCACTCTCTACTACTCACTCTCTACTACTCACTCTCTACTACTCACTCTCTACTACTCTCTACTACTCACTCTCTACTACTCTCTAATCTGTACTACTCACTCACTACTACTCTCTACTACTCACTCTACTACTCTCTACTACTCACTCTCTACTACTCTCTACTACTCTCTCCTACTCTCTACTCTGTACTACTCACTCTCTACCGCTCTCTCTGTCTACTACTCTCTCTCTCTACTACTCTCTCTACTACTCTCTCTCTACTACTCTCTACTACTCTCTCTACTACACTCTACTACCTACTCTCTATTACTCTCTCCTACTCTCTCCTACTCTCTTCTACTCTCTTCTACTCTCTCCTCCTTTCTCTCAACTACTCTCTCTCTACTACTCTCTCTACTACTCTCTCTACTACTCGCTCTTTACTACTCTCTACTCTGTACTACTCACTCACTACTACTCTCTGCTACTCACTCTCTACTACTCTCTACTACTCACTCTCTAATACTCGCTCTGTACTACTCTCTACTCTGTACTACTCATTAACTACTACTCTCTACTACTCACTCTCTACTACTCTCTACTACCTACTCTCTACTACTCTCTACTACTCTCTCTACTACTCTCTACTACCTCACCTTCTCAGTTAACAACAATAAAGTTAAAAAAATATTGGAACGTGATTGTTACGTGGCGCACAGCCGCCTTCACCTGGCTCTAGACCTAGCGGATATGAGCTCCGATCATAAACGGTTGTACACATTGTCTCTGCCTCAGGAGCACAATTTTGGTGCCATCTTCCTGCAAAGAGATTGTCCGTATTCGCGCTGTATTCATTCTGCAAGATAGGAGCCCATTTAAAAAAAGTCTCCCACGCGCCCACCCTCCGCAGACTGCTGTCTAGGAGACGAGGGTTATTTACCCTCAAGGTGTACATTCCTAATTTGACCAGGAGATTACTTTACTGGTTTCCTCATCCGGCTTGCTGAAGAAAGCCCCTCTAACAATAATGCCATGTCACACGACCTTTACAGCGCGCGCCCTTTGGAAGCAGCATTCCTCTTTCATGCTTTTTTTTTTGCTAAGGGGCAAACTAGCAGTTCTGCAGAAAAAAGCGATTGCCACAGACTGGATTTTCTTGTCAAATAGCAGGAATTCTGTCAAAGGCTTTTTTTGATGTACTACTCTCTCTACTACTCTCTCTCAACTACTCTCTGCTAATCTCTCAACTACTACCTACTACTCTCCCTCTACTACTCTCTACTACTCACTCTCTACAACTCTGTCTCTACTACTCTCTACTACTCTCTCAACTACTCTCTACTACTCTCTCTACTACTCTCTACTACTCACTCTCTACTACTCTCTACTAGTCACTCTCTACTACTCACTCTCTACTACTCACTCTCTACTACTCTGTACTACTCACTCTCTACTACTCTCTACTACTCTCTCCTACTCTCTCCTACTCTCTTCTACTCTCTTCTACTCTCTCCTCCTCTCTCTCAACTACTCTCTCTCTACTACTCTCTCTCTACTACTCTCTCTACTACTCTCTACTACGCTCTACTACTCGCTCTCTACTACTCTCTACTCTGTACTACTCACTCACTACTACTCTACTACTCACTCTCTACTACTCTCTAATACTCACTCTCTACTACTCTCTCCTACTCTCTACTATTCTCTCTACTACTCTCTCTCTCTACTACTCTCTCTCTACTACTCTCTCTACTACTCTCTCTACTACTCGCTCTCTCCTAATCGCTCTCTACTACTCTCTACTCTGTACTACTCACTCTCTACTACTCTCTACTACTCTCTACTACTCACTATCTACCACTCTCTACTAATCACTCTCTACTATTCACTCTCTACTACTCTCTACTACTCTCTCCTACTCTCTACTCTGTACTACTCACTCTCTCTCTACTACTCTCAACTACTCTCTCTACTACTCTCTACTACTCACTCTCTACTACTCTCAAATCTGTACTACTCACTCACTACTACTCTCTACTACTCACTCTACTACTCTCTACTACTCACTCTCTACTACTCTCTACTACTCTCTCCTACTCTCTACTCTGTACTACTCACTCTCTACCGCTCTCTCTGTCTACTACTCTCTCTCTACTACTCTCTCTACTACTCTCTCTCTACTACTCTCTACTACTCTCTCTACTACTCTCTACTACCTACTCTCTACTACTCTCTCCTACTCTCTCCTACACTCTTCTACTCTCTTCTACTCACTCCTCCTCTCTCTCAACTACTCTCTCTCTACTACTCTCTCTCTACTACTCTCTCTACTACTCTCTACTACTCTCTACTACTCGCTCTTTACTACTCTCTACTCTGTACTACTCACTCACTACTACTCTCTGCTACTCACTCTCTACTACTCACTCTCTAATACGCGCTCTCTACTACTCTCTACTCTGTACTACTCACTAACTACTACTCTCTACTACTCACTCTCTACTACTCTCTACTACCTACTCTCTACTACTCTCTACTACTCTCTACTACTCACTCTCTATTACTCTCTACTAGTCACTCTCTAATACTCACTCTCTACTACTCACTCTCTACTACTCTCTACTACTCGCTCTCTACTACTCTCTACTCTGTACTACTCACTCACTACTACTCTACTACTCACTCTCTACTACTCTCTAATACTCTCTCTACAACTCTCTCCTACTCTCTACTACTCTCTCTACTACTCTCTCTCTCTCTACTACTACTCTCTCTCTACTACTCTCTCTACTACTCTCTCTACAACTCGCTCGCTACTACTCTCTACTCTGTACTACTCACTCTCTACTACTCTCTACTACTCACTCTCTACTACTCACTCTCTACTACTCTCTACTACTCACTCTCTACTACTCTCTCCTACTCTCTACTCTGTACTACTCACTCACTACTACTCTACTACTCACTCTCTACTACTCTCTAATACTCTCTCTACTACTCTCTCCTGCTCTCTACTACTCTCTCTACTACTCTCTCTCTCTCTACTACTACTCTCTCTCTACTACTCTCTCTACTACTCTCTCTACAACTCGCTCTCTACTACTCTCTACTCTGTACTACTCACTCTCTACTACTCTCTACTACTCACTCTCTACAACTCTCTCTCTACTACTCTCTCTACTACTTTCTACTACTCTCTACTACTCGCTCTCTACTACTCTCTACTCTGTACTACTCACTCACTACTACTCTACTACTCACTCTCTACTACTCTCTAATACTCACTCTCTACTACTCTCTCCTACTCTCCACTACTCTCTCTACTACTCTCTCTCATTACTACTCTCTCCCAACTAATCTCTCTACTACTCGCTCTCTCCTACTCGCTCTCTCCTACTCTCTCCTACTCTCTTCTACTCTCTTCTACTCTCTCCTCCTCTCTCTCAACTACTCTCTCTCTACTACTCTCTCTCTACTACTCTCTCTACTACTCTCTACTACCTACTCTCTACTACTCTCTCCTACTCTCTCCTACTCTCGCCTACTCTCTCCTCCTCTCTCTCAACTACTCTCTCTCTACTACTCTCTCTCTACTACTCTCTCTACTACTCTCTACTACTCTCTACTACTCGCTCTTTACTACTCTCTACTCTGTACTACTCACTCACTACTACTCTCTGCTACTCACTCTCTACTACTCACTCTCTAATACGCGCTCTCTACTACTCTCTACTCTGTACTACTCACTAACTACTACTCTCTACTACTCACTCTCTACTACTCTCTACTACCTACTCTCTACTACTCTCTACTACTCACTCTCTATTACTCTCTACTAGTCACTCTCTACTACTCACTCTCTACTACTCACTCTCTACTACTCTCTACTACTCGCTCTCTACTACTCTCTACTCTGTACTACTCACTCACTACTACTCTACTACTCACTCTCTACTACTCTCTAATACTCACTCTCTACTACTCTCTCCTACTCTCCACTACTCTCTCTACTACTCTCTACTACTCTCTCTCTACTACTCTCTACTCTGTACTACTCACTCTCTACTACTCTCTACTACTCACTCTCTACCACTCTCTACTACTCACTCTCTACTACTCACTCTCTACTACTCACTCTCTACTACTCTCTACTACTCACTCTCTACTACTCTCTAATCTGTACTACTCACTCACTACTACTCTCTACTACTCACTCTACTACTCTCTACTACTCACTCTCTACTACTCTCTCCTACTCTCTACTCTGTACTACTCACTCTCTACCGCTCTCTCTGTCTACTACTCTCTCTCTCTACTACTCTCTCTACTACTCTCTCTCTACTACTCTCTACTACTCTCTCTACTACACTCTACTACCTACTCTCTATTACTCTCTCCTACTCTCTCCTACTCTCTTCTACTCTCTTCTACTCTCTCCTCCTTTCTCTCAACTACTCTCTCTCTACTACTCTCTCTACTACTCTCTCTACTACTCGCTCTTTACTACTCTCTACTCTGTACTACTCACTCACTACTACTCTCTGCTACTCACTCTCTACTACTCTCTACTACTCACTCTCTAATACTCGCTCTGTACTACTCTCTACTCTGTACTACTCATTAACTACTACTCTCTACTACTCACTCTCTACTACTCTCTACTACCTACTCTCTACTACTCTCTACTACTCTCTCTACTACTCTCTACTACCTCACCTTCTCAGTTAACAACAATAAAGTTAAAAAAATATTGGAACGTGATTGTTACGTGGCACACAGCCGCCTTCACCTGGCTCTAGACCTAGCGGATATGAGCTCCGATCATAAACGGTTGTACACATTGTCTCTGCCTCAGGAGCACAATTTTGGTGCCATCTTCCTGCAAAGAGATTGTCCGTATTCGCGCTGTATTCATTCTGCAAGATAGGAGCCCATTTAAAAAAAGTCTCCCACGCGCCCACCCTCCGCAGACTGCTGTCTAGGAGACGAGGGTTATTTACCCTCAAGGTGTACATTCCTAATTTGACCAGGAGATTACTTTACTGGTTTCCTCATCCGGCTTGCTGAAGAAAGCCCCTCTAACAATAATGCCATGTCACACGACCTTTACAGCGCGCGCCCTTTGGAAGCAGCATTCCTCTTTCATGCTTTTTTTTTTGCTAAGGGGCAAACTAGCAGTTCTGCAGAAAAAAGCGATTGCCACAGACTGGATTTTCTTGTCAAATAGCAGGAATTCTGTCAAAGGCTTTTTTTGATGTACTACTCTCTCTACTACTCTCTCTCAACTACTCTCTGCTAATCTCTCAACTACTACCTACTACTCTCCCTCTACTACTCTCTACTACTCACTCTCTACAACTCTGTCTCTACTACTCTCTACTACTCTCTCAACTACTCTCTACTACTCTCTCTACTACTCTCTACTACTCACTCTCTACTACTCTCTACTAGTCACTCTCTACTACTCACTCTCTACTACTCACTCTCTACTACTCTGTACTACTCACTCTCTACTACTCTCTACTACTCTCTCCTACTCTCTCCTACTCTCGTCTACTCTCTTCTACTCTCTCCTCCTCTCTCTCAACTACTCTCTCTCTACTACTCTCTCTCTACTACTCTCTCTACTACTCTCTACTACGCTCTACTACTCGCTCTCTACTACTCTCTACTCTGTACTACTCACTCACTACTACTCTACTACTCACTCTCTACTACTCTCTAATACTCACTCTCTACTACTCTCTCCTACTCTCCACTATTCTCTCTACTACTCTCTCTCTCTACTACTCTCTCTCTACTACTCTCTCTACTACTCTCTCTACTACTCGCTCTCTCCTAATCGCTCTCTACTACTCTCTACTCTGTACTACTCACTCTCTACTACTCTCTACTACTCTCTACTACTCACTATCTACCACTCTCTACTAATCACTCTCTACTACTCACTCTCTACTACTCTCTACTACTCTCTCCTACTCTCTACTCTGTACTACTCACTCTCTCTCTACTACTCTCAACTACTCTCTCTACTACTCTCTACTACTCACTCTCTACTACTCTCAAATCTGTACTACTCACTCACTACTACTCTCTACTACTCACTCTACTACTCTCTACTACTCACTCTCTACTACTCTCTACTACTCTCTCCTACTCTCTACTCTGTACTACTCACTCTCTACCGCTCTCTCTGTCTACTACTCTCTCTCTACTACTCTCTCTACTACTCTCTCTCTACTACTCTCTACTACTCTCTCTACTACTCTCTACTACCTACTCTCTACTACTCTCTCCTACTCTCTCCTACACTCTTCTACTCTCTTCTACTCACTCCTCCTCTCTCTCAACTACTCTCTCTCTACTACTCTCTCTCTACTACTCTCTCTACTACTCTCTACTACTCTCTACTACTCGCTCTTTACTACTCTCTACTCTGTACTACTCACTCACTACTACTCTCTGCTACTCACTCTCTACTACTCACTCTCTAATACGCGCTCTCTACTACTCTCTACTCTGTACTACTCACTAACTACTACTCTCTACTACTCACTCTCTACTACTCTCTACTACCTACTCTCTACTACTCTCTACTACCTACTCTCTACTACTCTCTACTACTCTCTACTACTCACTCTCTATTACTCTCTACTAGTCACTCTCTACTACTCACTCTCTACTACTCACTCTCTACTACTCTCTACTACTCGCTCTCTACTACTCTCTACTCTGTACTACTCACTCACTACTACTCTACTACTCACTCTCTACTACTCTCTAATACTCTCTCTACAACTCTCTCCTACTCTCTACTACTCTCTCTACTACTCTCTCTCTCTCTACTACTACTCTCTCTCTACTACTCTCTCTACTACTCTCTCTACAACTCGCTCGCTACTACTCTCTACTCTGTACTACTCACTCTCTACTACTCTCTACTACTCACTCTCTACTACTCACTCTCTACTACTCTCTACTACTCACTCTCTACTACTCTCTCCTACTCTCTACTCTGTACTACTCACTCACTACTACTCTACTACTCACTCTCTACTACTCTCTAATACTCTCTCTACTACTCTCTCCTACTCTCTACTACTCTCTCTACTACTCTCTCTCTCTCTACTACTACTCTCTCTCTACTACTCTCTCTACTACTCTCTCTACAACTCGCTCTCTACTACTCTCTACTCTGTACTACTCACTCTCTACTACTCTCTACTACTCACTCTCTACAACTCTCTCTCTACTACTCTCTCTACTACTTTCTACTACTCTCTACTACTCGCTCTCTACTACTCTCTACTCTGTACTACTCACTCACTACTACTCTACTACTCACTCTCTACTACTCTCTAATACTCACTCTCTACTACTCTCTCCTACTCTCCACTACTCTCTCTACTACTCTCTCTCTCTACTACTCTCTCTCAACTAATCTCTCTACTACTCGCTCTCTCCTACTCGCTCTCTCCTACTCTCTCCTACTCTCTTCTACTCTCTTCTACTCTCTCCTCCTCTCTCTCAACTACTCTCTCTCTACTACTCTCTCTCTACTACTCTCTCTACTACTCTCTACTACTTGCTCTTTACTACTCTCTACTCTGTACTACTCACTCACTACTACTCTCTGCTACTCACTCTCTACTACTCTGTACTACTCACTCTCTATTGCCACAGACTGGATTTTCTTGTCAAATAGCAGGAATTCTGTCAAAGGCTTTTTTTGATGTACTACTCTCTCTACTACTCTCTCTCTACTACTTTCTGCTAATCTCTCAACTATTACCTACTACTCTCCCTCTACTACTCTCTACTACTCTCTCAACTACTCTCTACTACTCTCTCTACTACTCTCTACTACTCACTCTCTACTACTCTCTACTAGTCACTCTCTACTACTCACTCTCTACTACTCACTCTCTACTACTCTCCACTACTCGCTCTCTACTACTCTCTACTCTGTAATACTCACTCACTACTACTCTACTACTCACTCTCTACTACTCTCTAATACTCACTCTCTACTACTCTCTCCTACTCTCTCCTACTCTCTCTCTCTCTACGACTACTCTCTCTCTACTACTCTCTCTACTACTCTCTCTACTACTCGCTCTCCCCAACTCGCTCTCTACTACTCTGTACTACTCACTCTCTACTACTCTCTCTCTCTCTACTACTACTCTCTCTCTTCTACTCTCTCTACTACTCTCTCTACTACTCGCTCTCTCCAACTCGCTCTCTACTACTCTGTACTACTCACTCTCTACTACTCTCTACTACTCACTCTCTACTACTCACTCTCTACTACTCTCTACTACTCACTCTCTACTACTCTCTCCTACTCTCTACTACTCACTATGTACTACTCTCTCTCTACTACTCTCTCTACTACTTTCTCTACTACTCTGTACTACTCCCTACTACTCGCTCTCTACTACTCTCTACTCTACTACTCACTCACTACTACTCTACTACTCACTCTCTAATACTCACTGTCTACTACTCTCTCCTACTCTCCACTACTCTCTCTACTACTCTCTCTCTCTACTACTCTCTCTCTACTACTCTCTCTACTACTCTCTCTACTACTCGCTCTCTCCAACTCGCTCTCTACTACTCTCTACTCTGTACTACTCACTCTCTACTACTCTCTACTACTCTCTACTACTCACTCTCTACCACTCTCTACTACTCACTCTCTACTACTCACTCTCTACTACTCTCTACTACTCTCTCCTACTCTCTACTCTGTACTACTCACTCTCTCTCTACTACTCTCAACTACTCTCTCTCTACTACTCTCTACTACTCACTCTCTACTACTCTCTAATCTGTACTACTCACTCACTACTACTCTCTACTACTCACTCTACTACTCTCTACTACTCACTCTCTACTACTCTCTACTACTCTCTCCTACTCTCTACTCTGTACTACTCACTCTCTACCGCTCTCTCTGTCTACTACTCTCTCTCTACTACTCTCTCTACTATTCTCTCTCTACTACTCTCTACTACTCTCTCTACTACTCTCTACTACCTACTCTCTACTACTCTCTCCTACTCTCTCCTACTCTCTCCTACTCTCTTCTACTCTCTTCTACTCTCTCCTCCTCTCTCTCAACTACTCTCTCTCTACTACTCTCTCTCTACTACTCTCTCTACTACTCTCTACTACTCTCTACTACTCGCTCTTTACTACTCTCTACTCTGTACTACTCACTCACTACTACTCTCTGCTACTCACTCTCTACTACTCACTCTCTAATACTCGCTCTCTACTACTCTCTACTCTGTACTACTCACTAACTACTACTCTCTACTACTCACTCTCTACTACTCTCTACTACCTACTCTCTACTACTCTCTACTACTCTCTACTACTCACTCTCTACTACTCTCTACTAGTCACTCTCTACTACTCACTCTCTACTACTCTCTACTACTCGCTCTCTACTACTCTCTACTCTGTACTACTCACTCACTACTACTCTACTACTCACTCTCTACTACTCTCTAAAACTCTCTCTACTACTCTCTCCTACTCTCTACTACTCTCTCTACTACTCTCTCTCTCTCTACTACTCTCTCTCTCTCTACTACTACTCTCTCTCTACTACTCTCTCTACTACTCTCTCTACAACTCGCTCTCTACTACTCTCTACTCTGTACTACTCACTCTCTACTACTCTCTACGACTCACTCTCTACTACTCACTCTCTACTACTCTCTACTACTCACTCTCTACTACTCTCTCCTACTCTCTACTCTGTACTACTCACTCACTACTACTCTACTACTCACTCTCTACTACTCTCTAATACTCTCTCTACTACTCTCTCCTACTCTCTACTACTCTCTCTACTACTCTCTCTACAACTCGCTCTCTACTACTCTCTACTCTGTACTACTCACTCTCTACTACTCTCTACTACTCACTCTCTACAACTCTCTCCCTACTACTCTCTCTACTCTCTCTACTACTGTCTACTACTCTCTACTACTCGCTCTCTACTACTCTCTACTCTGTACTACTCACTCACTACTACTCTACTACTCACTCTCTACTACTCTCTAATACTCACTCTCTACTACTCTCTCCTACTCTCCACTACTCTCTCTACTACTCTCTCTCTCTACTACTCTCTCTCTACTACTCTCTCTACTACTCGCTCTCTCCTACTCGCTCTCTACTACTCTCTACTCTGTACTACTCACTCTCTACTACTCTCTACTACTCTCTACTACTCACTCTCTACTACTCTCTACTATTCGCTCTCTACTACTCTCTAATCTGTGCTACTCACTCACTACTACTCTCCACTACTCACTCTACTACTCTCTACTACTCACTCTCTACTACTCTCTCCTACTCTCTACTCTGTACTACTCACTCTCTACCACTCTCTCTGTCTACTACTCTCTCTCTACTACTCTCTCTACTACTCTCTACTACCTACTCTCTACTACTCTCTCCTACTCTCTTCTACGCTCTTCTACTCTCTCCTCCTCTCTCTCAACTACTCTCTCTCTACTACTCTCTCTCTACTACTCTCTCTACTACTCTCTACTACTCGCTCTTTACTAGTCTCTACTCTGTACTACTCACTCACTACTACTCTCTGCCACTCACTCTCTACTACTCTCTACTACTCACTCTCTAATACTCGCTCTCCACTACTCTCTACTCTGTACTACTCACTAACTACTACTTTCTACTACTCACTCTCTACTACTCTCTACTACCTACTCTCTACTACTCTCTCCTACTCTCTCCTACACTCTCCTACTCTCTCCTACTCTCTCTCTCAACTACTCTCTCTACTACTCGCTCTCAACTACTCGCTCTCTCTACTACTCTCTCTCTACTACTCTCTCTACTACTCTCTCTCTACTACTCGCTCTCTACTACTCTACTACTCGCTCTCTACTACTCTCTACTCTGTACTACTCACTCACTACTACTCTCTACTACTCACTCTCTACTACTCTCTACTACTCATTCTCTACTACTCTCCTACTCTCTACTACTCACTCTCTACTACTCTCTACTACTTACTCTCTATGACTCTCTCCTACTCTCCTACTCTCTCCCATTCTCTACTACTCTCTCCTACTCTGTCTCTCAACTACTCTCTCTTTACTACTCTCTCTCTCTACTACTCTCTCTCTACTATTCTCTCTACTACTCCCTCTACTACTCGGTCTCTACTACTCTCTACTACTCGCTCTCTACAACTCTCTACTCTGTACTACTCACTCACTACTACTCTCTACTACTCACTCTCTACTACTCTCTACTACCTATTCTCTACTATCTACTCTCTACTACTTGCTACCACTCTCTCCTACTCTCTTACACTCTCCTACTCTCTCCTACTCTCTCTCTCTCAACTACTCTCTCCCAACTACTCTCTCTCTACTACTCTCTCTATACTACTCTCTCTACTACTCTCTCTACTACTCTCTCTCTACTACTCGCTCTCTACTACTCTACTACTCGCTCTCTACTACTCTCTACTCTGTACTATTCACTCACTACTGCTCTATACTACTCACTCTCTACTACTCTCTCCTGCTCTCTCTCTTCTACTCTCTACTATTCTCTACTACTCTCTCTCTACTACACTCTACTACTCTCTCTCTCTCGACTACTCTCCCACTCTCTACTACTCTCTCTACTACTCTCTCTCTACTACTCTCTCTACTACTCTCTCTACTACTACTCACTCCCTACTACTCTACTACTCACTCTCTATTTGCTACTACTCACTCTCTACTACTCTCTACTCACTCTCTACTACTCACTCTCCACTACTCACTCTCTACTACACTACTACTCACTCTACTACTCACTCTCTTATTCACTACTACTCTCTCTCTACTACTCTTTGTTACACTCTTTGCTACACTCTTTGCTACACTCTCAATACTACATTCTCTACTACTCTCTGCTACTCTCTACTACTCTCTACTCACTACTACTCTACTACTCAGTCTCTACTATTCACTCTATACTACTCTCTCTCTACTACTCTCTACTACTCACTCTCTACTACTCACTCTCCACTGTCTACCTCTCTACACCTCTCACTCTACCTCTCTCTCTGCCTCTCTACCTCCCTCTACCCGCTCACATATGCACATATATATATATGCATATATATATGTGTATATATATATATATATATATATATATTATCTACTGGCGGTCGCCAGTAGATCATTATAGTTAGGACCCTGTTTCCATAGGAAATCCGCAACATTCTATTTGGAATAACTTTGGCGCCGGTCGACGAATCCTCGCGAAATTTTCAAAACTAATGGGGCGCTACGCTCCGCTCCTACCCTGAAAGTCTCGGGGTGATTCGTCAAGCGGGGGCTGAGAAAAAAGGGGGGTTTTCCCCATGCATTTTTCCATAGGACCTTTAGACACAGCTACAGCCCGAACGGCTGAACAGAATTACTTGTAATTTGGCAGAGAGGTAGTCCGCAGGTCAAGGAAGTGCCTTTCGTAGGTCTGGTGTAAATCTGTTCAGTAGTTTCTGAGAAAATAGCATTTAAATCAATATATATATCTGTAAGCGCGCTCTGTGCGCTTACGGTAAGCTTACCGTACGCGTACGGTGACGTGCGCGAGCGCGATTCTGATTGGTTGTTAGATCAAAGTAAACATTCGAATCGGTCGAAACCAGGAAGTATCGGCCGCCATTTTCTGTCTCTCGCACTGAAAAACAAAGGTTGATAACATGAAAAGGGGGCAACGAAGAGAGTTGCAGACCCCCTAGCGTTCGTCAGGGGGTTCACAAAGGACCAAAAAGTATGAAAAATAAATTTAATAATTTTTTTTCAAAATCGGGGATTGCGCGTACGGTAAGCTTACCGTACGCGTACGGTAAAAAAAATAAAAAAAAAAAAAAAATTAACAATCACATTTAATATATAAATCTAAGGACCCCCAAGGGAGAAAAAAACAATTGATATTTTGTAAAAAGTGGCGTGGCGCGCAAAAATTACCAATAAATAGATAATTTAGCATTTAAAAAACCGTACAAATTCACTGAAAAAACCATAGGTTTCACACACGTTATAGTTAGGAATTAGCATTTAAAAAACCTTGCAAATTCACTTAAAAAACCATAGGTTTCACACAAGTTATAGTTAGCTGTACATTTCACTCGTAAAAAACCAATGAAATTCCACGTTATAGTTAGATCAGGTAACTATAACTTGCGCGACCGCAATCCACAATGTGTCATTTGAGATGTCATCATTGATGTGATGAGTGATGTCACTGACCATGTCATGAGTGATGTAATATGTGACGTCATCAGCAGTTTATTGTGGGCGCGCAAGTTATAGTTACCTGATCTAACTATAACGTGGAATTTCATTGGTTTTTTACGAGTGAAATGTACAGCTAACTATAACTTGTGTGAAACCTATGGTTTTTTAAGTGAATATATATATACATACATACATTCATACATATATAAACATATATATATATCTGTATAGCTATATAAATATAAATGCATGCATACATATACATATATGCATACATATGCATGTTATGTCCATGAAAGTTTGAAAAACACTAATAAAACCAAAGCTAAAAAGCCACCTAATTACAAACAGAATTGCTTTAACTTTTACAAAGCCGAGACCTGTTGCATTTTTAATGCTTGTTGGTGTAAGAGATTCAGAAATCTTGGCATGAGTCTGCCTAAGTGAAGTAAGTAATTGTGGAGGTTATAGGCATACAAAAATACTATATTATGGCAGTGCGTCAGGACCCCTTTGAAGCCCAACTCATTAACACATTGCCCCTCTTCGCCATCACTGCCCTTGTAATTTAGGGTCTCCCACCGAAGAGACTGGCACGTTGTTAGTCCTCAGAAATCGTGATTGACAGGCTGTTACCCTGGCGAAGGGGAACCTACAGTCCTTGAGCTCCGCAGCCTCCGCTACCTCGTTGGGCCGAGGAAAAATATGAAGATACTCTCAGGAGACATTTTTTTGTCTCCCAGAACTTCTGTTACCTATATTTGTTTGATTAGATTTGAGAGGTTTGGGGTCTAGCGCTGAATATGTCTACCTGCAAATGCAGCGCTTTAATAACCATGGAAGAGGGAGAGTCAGGCGTTGGAGGGAGATTCCCTATCCAACCGCAGGGTGGCAGTGTGTTACATTAGTAAAATAAGCATTCTTCCCATGTTCATGTACAACCTGAAAGTATTTGTATCCATAGTTCTAGGGTATATATAGGATTCAAGTTCTGTGGTAATAGTAAACCCAACTATGATATATTGATGTTTGCAGCTCAGCCTCCAGATCTTCTCAGCCACTTTTCATCAGACGCAGCTGGAATCTGGGAAATAGAACAACGTACACACTGCCAATGCTCCATTCACCTCAACATTCAAATATAGAAAAGGAATACAGAGTATACCACACAGGGGCCCAGAATTACTAATAAGTAATGCAATGCAGTGAAGCAACTCAAGTTGCTATGCTGCGGGTTGTGAAAGAGAGAGAGCAGAAAAGCACCATATGTACAAAAATGCGGCATTGTTTTCCTCTCTCTCTGTGCTGGCGCACTTTTGGCTGCCATGCGCCAATGCACGCTCCCCGACACCATATTGCAGAGGTGTGCATTCTGTAAGGAAAGCTTTCTTTTGCACAGTATGGGGACCTTTCAAGTACAAAAAAAATCTTTAAGGGTTTTCCCACTTTGGAAGTTTGCTGTATAATGCAGCACACAAGCAACATAGGAAAATGCAACGAGAAATGAAAACCTTTCTCCTCGTTGTGCCTGCTTCGAGGGGGCAAAGAATGTTGGTGCAAATTCCTGTCTACGATCCTTTGTAGGTTAGGATTTGCATTAACCCATGGGTGGTTGCATGGGAACACCCAAACACCACCCACGGAATGCCCCTTTGACACAAAGCAATGCAAGGCAGATCATTGTGCAACTTTGAGAGACTATCCAAAGCAAATCCAGATTTGCGTTTTTTAGTAAATCTCACCTCAACACTTTGCATTGGTTTTGTGATGCAAAACTTTAGTAAATCTGGGACTGGGTTTCTAATTGAATGTACTCCTTTTTATTGCAACTGAAAGAATTGGCCACAGAATCAGGAGGTACGGGTGAGGGTTGTGCCAGTGGATCCATTTTGGTGCAGTATACCTTGATTTCTTCTTCCCCCTATACAGGTTTTTGCTCCAGACTATTGTGTGATGATATATCTGGCTCAACTCAGATGGATGCCCGCTTCTATTTTCCAATGCATACAATTGATGGTTAATAAAAAGCCATCATGCAGACTAGGGAATAATCCAAAAATGAATCTGTAGGACTCCATCAGCCATAACAGCTGATAGCACTATAGGTAAGTTCCTATCACTGGAATATCTTTAAAACTTGTTGTAGGGAGCTGTACTTAGTCTTGAACCCCTCACAGAGTTCTGGATTTTCTTCAAGAGGATGTCCTTCTTGAACTGAGAGTTTTACCCCTCAGAGCTCAGTTGTTAGCTGTAAGCGTATTCATGAAAACTCGGGCTACACTTTAAGGTATGGAGTCATTTGGCTTTTGATTCAAAAGGTTTAAATAAATCCTTTCTTTGAATTTAGTGAAATACAACATGTAAAAAGGCAGTCCTGTCAGATCATGGGTCCCCAAGAAGGCAATATATCAATGTAACAACCACGAATCATATTTAAGATAATAGTAGTAAAACAGTGATGAACTGATAAACAATCCACCGTAAATATTTAATGAGCATCTAAGTTATGGACTCTGGAACCCTAGACGTATTCCTCCTCCATCCCCTTGTATGATCGCCATGGGGCGCAAATTCTCTCCCACCTTCTGCCCAGGTAAATCATTTTTTCGGTCAGCATACACCAGTCCATGTCTTGTTCCCACCCCTCCACAGTTGGTGCATACCTTGCACCCCACATATGTGCTATGTTATGTTTTGCCGATGACAGACCCAGTGATAACCAACCTTTGTTATACCTCAGCAGAGAGTCATTCCCCCAAATGTGCAAAAGACATGTTTTAGCTGAATTGACTCAAAAAGTTTTGTGTTTTTCAGGTCTAGTATCCACTCTTTGGGTTTTGCATGGGACCACCCCTCAGTACTCAGGATCTGGCTTTGACTCCTTGTCAGTTTTAGATGAGATTCCACAGAAGTTAAAATAGGTCGTTTCTTGGTTGCCATGGCCTCGATCATGCGCTCTTGGTTACTGGGGGATCTTAGATCCAAGGAGCCCTCCTATAAGGTTCTTACCTGAGATTTTGGGCCATTACCTTTCTTCTCTCGCAGAGTAGTGCGAGAACTTAACCTTAACAAGGATATTGTGCTTTCCGTGCTAGACCGTCGGAGTCGCTGCTTCATCATACATCACAGGATCCCACTACTATTGCACCTTCCTAGGGTCAGATAAAAATGCGCTGTTTTGAGGAACTAAGGAGGAAAGTGGGCAAAATAAATCGATATTTTTTCTAACAATTTGCCTGTTTGGGACTCCCTCAACGACAAAGTATATGACAAGGAAGAGGATTAACAAGTTTAATTCTGTCACATCTCTGCAGCCGGGGATCATCAAGATACTGTCAGGAGATGAACATTTCTGCCATTTTATTTTTTGTTCTCTGTGATCCTCGTAGGTGGTTGCTAATGATCGACTTTGGTGTTCGTTATTTAAATACAGTTTGTTTTATTTATTTATTTTTAATTCTAAATACCCGTCTTGATTTTACCAGCCACGGACAGCAACAAAAAGCACGCTAACACCTGAAGTAACTCAGCTCACCTCTGGAGAGCACAGGGTTCTTAAGCAACTGTCCTAAAATATTTGAGGTTGAGAGCTACCTATGATTGAGACACCTTTTTGGGGATTATAGTGACTAACGGAGGCTAGCCACTAAAAGAACGGAGTGTAGCTTGAAGAGCAATTGGATTCCTGAAAGCGAGGCTTTGTCACACTCCTGATGGTCCAGGAGCTCTCCATTTAATCAGTGCCACTGAAAGCATGTGATTCTGCAGCTGCAGTGTTTTCCACATAATCATGAATTTACCATACTTGCCACGTAATCCACCATTTACTGCGTAATTCGCACATTAAAATCTACATGTTCTTATTTTAGATGGATCAAAACCTATTAAACCAAGCCATTAAACCAAGCTTCTTATTAGTGTAGCGCAGAGGCAGGCCCTTTACAGGGGTTAACTAGTTACCTTACAGTTGCTGATTTCTTTACTGATTTCCTTAACAACTACTAATATGCTGAATGTCCCTATTCTTGCTGCAAAATTTAGTCATCCTGAAACATTATTTGGTCTTGAATTGCAGAATAATTCCATTGGCCAAGCATTTAATGCGGTGGTCACAGTCATGACAGGACTATTATCTATAATAGCACGATTTCCAAGAAGGGACTACAATTTGTTCTTGAGGCTTCAGTGCCATACATGCAAATAAAACCAGTCAACGAGTTGTTGGACAATGTTTTAATAACCAAGTACTGTAACAGGTAACATTAAGAAGTTGACTTCCCACACCCAAACCCGTCCCCCAAACACACTCCAACAAAGTTGTCAAGACATACATAGGTTTCTTCAAGCTTTACTTTCCACAAACCGTTTCTAATAGGGCCCATCATACGGCTAGGAGGACTGGCACAGTGGAAGGCTTCAGGATGTTTAGAGATAGTGTGGCCTACTCTGTCTTTAAAATGCACCAATAGCTTTTCAAAAAAATTATTTTTACAAAAAACGATAGTAAAACAAGAGGGATTTTGGAATGCAGGAGCACAGATGACTCAAATGGCTTGAGCAGGCTGCTGAGTTTGAGAGGGTTTCTGGATTTTGCCAAAGGGATTTTAGGTGGAGAAGCCTGAATGGATGTGGGATAGAGAGAACGAGTTTCTGGTTCTTAGGATGTTCCTGTCGTGACCCGCATTTTAAGGGATTTTCGAAATCTTAGTAAAAGACTAGACCATTGATTGATTTCCAAACCCTCCCCAGATGTTCTAACAGGAAGACAACTGGAGGAATCCATAATCTTTTCATTCAAGGGCTAGTTGAGAATGCTCCTTTCACATGCCATGCAACTCTAGACACTCCCCTTAATAGAACCTTGCAGAATAGTGCTGTAAAATGGCAGAAGATGGTACTGCCCATGTTTCCTAAATTCTGATTTCTCCTCACAACCAAATATCTCCAGTGAATAACTTTAAGATGCTGTGGCTTGCTTTTGTCCACTACACGTGACATCTCAATTCCTCGGCAGCACAAAAAGCCCCTGCATAATACTGTTATGTGATATGTATTTGAGTAAAATCACTAAGTGGGCGAACAGATGGTCTGCTATTCAAATTGACTTTTTTATGAGCTGAAGTGTCATGTAAGTCATGCCAACCTCATGATATTCTACAGATTGGCCTGCCACTACACCAATGATCAAGTGAAACCCTTTTCCAATAAATACAGAAAGCAGACTTCAAATACATTGTAAAGACACAGGGTTTAGGTTCATATTTTGGCACAATGAGGGGAATTGTGGCCATTTTTCAGCAGAATGATGGCATATCCAGGTGTAATAATAATAGGCTGCATCTGTGATGGTGTATTAATAATAATATTCTGTACCCATGATGGAATAGTTAGGCACAGTTAAGGAAAGGGGCACATTGTGACACATTTCTCGCAGAAAGACAATGATGGCATATGCAGACGTATTGTTGGGATATGCTTGCATAGCAGATATTACACCCGAGAGATAGAGTATTCTGGCACAGAGATGGGATATTGTTACACAACCCTGAGATATTCTTGAATAGCGGTAAGAAACACTTGAGTTTAGGCATAATACCTTTGTATGTTCAAGCAAAGTGAAATTGAGTCCCAGTTGTGAGAACTCCAGGAGAAGTAGTGCCTCATTCCCAAACTTAGCAACTTGAGAACCTTGCTAAGTTTCTTATTTCTTCTGTACAAATTTGGCTCAGCTGTTTCTTGCTTACCTATCCAGGTCACCTGAATGCTGCTGTGTTTATTTTATGTGAGAACTATGCTCTTTATTCCTAAGAATTTTTGGAGGTTAGTTTGAGACTGTCAATAAATGACAATACTTCAACTGTCCCTAATCAGGGGTATTGTCCTCCCCTACCCCCAGCACACACACCTCAATTCTGCTTTTGTGGCCCACTTCGAAAACAAGGGTATCAGTGAGAAGGAGGTTCATTTTTGATGCTGATTGAATGCTTGTCTCAACTGCAAACACACAAAACCATTACAATGCAGGTTTTAGAAACAGAGACGTGGACTGTTGAGGAGAACATTTTATGGTTTGGCTTTAGAACTATGTGCCCTGGTTCTTCTTGATTGTGTCCACCTAGTATATGAAACAAGTGGTTGATCCAAGAATGTTAGTGGTATAAAAATTAATACTTTATAATATATAATTGTGAGGAAATATAAGAAAGGGTGGGGATGGTTGTGTCATATCAAGACGTTAATTTCTCACCATGCTGGAATGTATTGTATATGGTCAGCTTAGCTGTCTTTTTGGTCTAATAGTTTCATTCAGAGTCAGGTCAGTAGAATAAATAAAATATTTTTAAAGAAGCAGTACAGAATGCTAGTTTTTATCGATCTACTTCCCTGCATGATCATAAAACCTATTCCTCAGTCTTTTCCTCCAACTTTGCTTCAGAAGCCAATTAAAGTTGCAAACTTTGATTATCCAGACTGCGGCCAGTGTGGGGGAGGGGCAGGGATGTTATTACAAAGAGTTTTTAATGGCGTGGCAACTGCCCTAATAGTGCTTCAAGGCCACTGCCCATTTGGGAACTCTCTCAGTCTTAGTATAGACCAGTCCACATTTGAAACCTAGAACTAGTTTCTAGAGTGATTCTGATTGGCAAGGTGACTATGGGACGGAAAAGGGGAAGACATGAAAAAAAGAGAAGTAAAATAGGAACGTGCATTAGAAATAGCATAGTCAAAGTGTTGCTCATAAGCAAATTATAGACACATGTTCCTGGATTTAATAGAAGATTTTACATATAAGTGTATGCACTTTGACACCACCAAGTGCTGATGACTTTGCACTGCAGGAAGACTCTAAAATGACACACAAAGCACAGGCCCCCAGAAAACAGGGCGTCAGGGAGCACTCTTTGGAAGTCATCTCGCCGAGGTATGTCTCAAGATCTCAGTATCAGTAGAAATAGTGGACTACTAAAGTGGGGGGGGGGCAGATGAGGTCAGATATGAGAGGTCTTGGATACCTCGTCAACGCAAACACCTAAGTGGTGGGAGATCAGCTTCTGTGTGACTATGGAGACCCTTGATGACTTGGACGGTATTGATCGCGAGACATGTTACAGGGCCATCTACATTTCCACTCTTACATACTGGAGCACTTCACTACTGGGCTTCACCGCAGGAGAACCCAGCCATAGACAGAACAAAGAGAGGAGGGGCAGCCGGCCAATCAGACGGACAAAATTAGCAGACAGAGCTCTGGTGCCCCGCAGAATCGGCAAACAGAGGTTAATGGGCAGTCCCTAGCCTCAGGATGAGCTGGAGTAACCCAGCATGCACCAGAACCAATTGTGCATAATGACAAATTAAGGCTATGCATTAAAAAAAACAAAAAACAACATCCTTAAAGCTAGGTAGCAAACTGTATTTGTGACAGATAAGGCTTGAGGCTTGTTGATTCTTCACACTGAACTTCTTTTCATTTTTTTTTGTTTTTTTCCTTCTTAAATACCATTGCACCAATGTGGTTCTATCACCAATACCCCGCCCTTTTCCCCCCACCCTTCAGCCCACTCTGGTATGTTTAGCTCAGGGATGTTATATTGGATCTGCCACCAGGGGGAATTACAATTCGCCGGCTCGCTACCCTCGTTCCGCTGTCGTCTCCCTGGTTACCTGAAGAAGGAAACATGAAGGAAAGATTAGAAGTGAAAAAAGGAGTCAGTTATTTTTTAAGTATGAAAGAGGTTTTCTAAGAAAACTCTTAAAAACAAACTTTAGCTGCTAATATCAGGAACTGCTTAGTACTATATAAGAACAGAACAAAAAAGCAAAATCAAATGATAAAAAGACACTGCATTTCATCGCATATGGTGAGCCATCAAACTATACCTAGCTTTACATGATACATGGTACCTCAATTGACATCATTAGTGATAAGTTAGTGACTGTGTAAGTCTTGATTAATAATAACCTCATGCATAAAATCAATAATATTCTATTACATACAGTTTGATGCACAAATAAGGCTGTTGTTGCAGTGATTGCTAGCATATGTCCTCTATACAATTTTAAATAGAGAAAAAAACTTCTGTACCACTACCATCACAGTTATTACATGTCATCAAAGGCATGAGAAGGAAAAGGTAGAACTGTTAAAACATCACATTTGTAATTATAAATATTATTTTCAATGATAAGTCTGCTTAGCTGTATATTGTATCAAATCAAAAGGATAGTACATCATAACTGTGATGCCCCTTGATGAATCTGCATGAAACTTTCCAAACAAAGTTCACACACTTCGACTCCTTCATGGAAAGTTGACAACTGGTACATCGCGAGGGGGTGAAGAAAAAAGGGGGGTGGGTCACAAAACATTGATTTCCCTTGTTAATTCTCATTAAAAAAACTTTGCTCTCCAATATGTAAAAGAATGGCTGAATGTAATTACACAAAATTTGCCAGAAAGTTTTAACTTACCTCAGAAAGAATGCTTTTTGTTATTTAGTGTGAATCAGTTCAACAGTTATTGCAAAATTTGCATTAAAAAAAGTACTCGGTGGTCATGAAGAGTTTAATGTCCCAAAAATTTAGTGATATCTAGACAGTTATATACAGCAGGTGTCTCGCAGGACTCCCGTAGTACCAAACATCTATGAAATACTCTACCTGTACAGTTAGGGAGATTTTCTCCAATCAGTCATTGGGGTACAGCGGTATCTGCGATTGTATCACAGTACCTTGTGATCTGATTGGCCAAGCCCCAACAGCTCAAGAATATGTTGAGGTAACCATTAGAGGACTCAGGACTCGATCTCCATGTCTTGAAAATGTTTTTCAAAACAGACATAAGGGGTCAGAGTATTGGCACCCTGACCTCCAAGCACTTGTCGGGGTGGGGGGCCCAAGATGGACGCCCTAGTGATGAAAAAAATCTGGTACATTGGTACTCTTGCAGAAGTCAGCTCATCCCTCTGATGTACTGAGATACTCCGATGGGAGCCGCTGCTCAAGTTTCACACCAAAGTATTGTGGCACAGTGTGAGCTTCACCAATGATGCTTGCACTGCAACACAGTACAATGGGGTGGAGGCTTGCAAGACAGGTACTGCAGGAGTATCAAGGTACCTGAAAAAAAAGAAATTAAATAAAAGGGAGAAGACAATGCGTGTTGGGTATACAAATGGGAAGTCTATGTGTAGTAGGGGTTGGTTTCACGTGGGGTTCAGGTGTAGGGCCTATCTGAAGGCTAGGTGCAGTGGCCAACCCCCACTGTGCACAGCTGAAGGTTTTGTCCAACTGGGCTTGGCCGCATGCTAAGGGTTGTCTGTCGGTCTAGTTTCCAATATGATTATTTTTAAATCAATGAAAATAATAAAGGTTAGAGTGATGCTATAGTTAGGTTAATTTCTAAGACCTTAACTTACATTAAGAAAATCTAGAAATTTGCTGCAAAAAAACAAAGGTTCGCTTAAAAAAAAAAACAGGTTAAAAGGACTTTATAGTTAAGTGTTGGAATAAGACATGAGCTAACTTTTAAAAAAACACCAAAACAACGGAACTACATAATTTATAGTTTAGCCGAAACTATGGGGCCCTGCATCAGTTGCGAGACAGGAGTTGCAGGCTGACGCACTTGCGTGTGGTATATTTCCCTCTAAAAGAGAGGACCCTAAATGAAGTGTAGTAGGCCGGGTCAAGACCTATTGTGGACTCATATATTTGATAAGCTTTCAGCACTAAAAGACTGAGGGGCAGATTTACAATAACTGGCGCATCCCTGCATATCAGCAGGGATGCACCAGTTATTGTGCGTCATGGCTCCGCCACCATGGATGCACCGCATTTACAATGCGGCACACCATGGGGCAAAAAACGGACAGATGCGGGACGCATCTGTGCTGTAAAGGCAGAACATTGCTGGAGTTGCATCGCAAGCGCAACGCAGCTCCAGCAAGGCTCTGGGGTGCCCTATCTTCACAATGCTGCGTCAATCCTTACGCCTGCTTCAAGCAGGCGCAGGGTTTTGACGCAGCATGGGCTCAAAAGTGACTGAGTGAAATCTTGTAGATTTCACTCAGCCACTTTTAAGAGGCGTTCCTGCGACGGAACGCCACCCCCTGCGCAGGAACGCCTACTTCTGGCGCAGGGCTTTACAACGTGATGCATCTCCCAGATGCGTCACGTTGTAAATACCCCGCAGCATGGTGCTGGTTTTGCGCCGCCGCTGCGTCACAAAAGTGGCGCAACGGTGGCGTAAAAGAGGAGCAAGAGGCTTGTAAATCTGCCCCTGAGTACACAATACTGCCTAAAGGATGAGAGAGCCTGTGACTAACACCAGCATACTTCCTCACTAAAGGAGGTGCAAGGGGAAGCAGAGGGGTCATGCTCAACAAAAGAAAGGACCCTACACCAGAGACTGAGTATTTTACCTTTTGTAGTGTGCATTATTGAGTTTTTTATGGTGCATTAAAGTACTATAAATCAAGTTTTATAAAGATAAGCACTAAAACTGACAATCAAGCTAATATGTGTTCAGTGTCTGTTGAGTGTTGAGCTTGTTATACTCCCACATTAAACTCTCTGAGAAGCCGTGACTGCTTGTGATCGCTAAGACTGTGAGTCAAGTGTTGACTGGGTTGTACTTGTCATATCAAACACACAAAATGTGATGGGAGGATGCTTGCAGTAAGTCTAACCACTAGCAATCCCTTCAGCTACCATTTCAACCCATGGTTGTTTTGCTTACCATGCCAGCTCAGATTAGACTGAGTCATATGCAAATCAGTCTTGACCCTGCTCAATAGGAAAAGAACAGTCCGAACTGCCAAGCCAGGTCCTCTCTGAACCAGAACACAAGCAACCCAAGACCCTCTTCGCCCCGACTGGGGCTCTTCATTCGGGTGTAGCTTGGTTCCAGTATCACAGTGAGCAAGGGACCCACATCTGGGCATATACATGGCCACTTAGGGAGGTACATCAAACACACAAAAGGTGATAGGAGGATGCTTGCAACCAGTCTAAACACTGACAATCACCTGGGTAGCATTGCAACCCATGGCTCATTTGCCCACCATGCCACCTCAGATTAGACCCAGCAAAAGGCAAATCAGTCTTGGCTCTGTTACAATAGGAACAATCCAGGTTCACTGCCAACGCAGGTCCTCTCTGACCTGGAATATAAGCAGAGCAAGACCGATTTTTCTCTGTTTGGGGCATTTCAGTCACTTGTAGCTTTGTTCCGTTGCCACAGTGAGCAAGCGACCCACGTCTGGACATACCCTTGGCCATTAAGGGTGGTACATCAAATACACAAAAGATGATGGGAGGATGCTTGCAAAAAAGTCTAACCACTGGCAATCGCCCAGGGTAGAATTCCAACCAATCGTTCATTTGCCCACTATGCCACTCCAGATTAGACCCAGCCATGTGTAAATCATTATTGACCCTGCTTCAATATGTACGTTTTGTAACGGTCTGGTACCACACTCTTTCTTCTAAATATAAATATAATACAAATAGCTGATATGCCAACATTTCCTCTCTATATATAATCCTCATCTGTTCATTGCTGCTTCATGCCTGCTTGCTAAATAATGATTTATGTTACTAGTGACATCATACACAGCGGTGATCTACTTCCCAAACAGGTTCATAGCAAAGACAACACTATTCCAACCAGACACCCGTAGAGTGTAGCGTCCTACACAAGTGAACATGCACTTGAACACCCCCACCAAGGCATAATCAGCACTATACAAATAACCTTGAATTATGGACAGAATCCATCTTACAACACAAGCACATGCATCATATATGCATGGCAGTTACCAAATGTCAGGCATAAACACCTTATGCCCTCTAGAAGCCAAGGATTGGCTCCATAAGCCAGAGATGGCCTGAGCTGACCAAAATAATGACAAAGAGGAAGACAATATATCTAGAATGACCACACTATTCCAAGGCCATCATTCTATCAGGAATGGGAACTATGATTCTGGGGAGCCTGCAATATGCAAGTGAAGGCAACCTGATCGCAATGTCGCTGTAATTCCCTCAATGTCCGCAATATGTTAAAAATATCTTCTTACGTCACAGCATACAAAATGCCTATCTAGCCAAAAATTAACTCAAGGTCTTATTTACAAGCCCATTGCACCACCGGTGTGCCTCTTTTTTTGGACGCACCGGCAGAGCAGTGGGCCTGCCCATATTTACAAGGCCACGTAAAAGTCTCCCTGTGTGACTTTTCAAGTCCTTGTAAAAATGGGCCCCTTTCATGCATTACTCTGTGTGAAATGGGCGTAACATGGGTGTTGCTGTGGGTGTTCCCAAGTAACATCCATGGAACTTTACGCATTCCCATATTTACAACAATTTGTAAAGCTGGGAATTCATCAGAATCCTATGCCTTTCCTGGGGGGCATAGGTATGATGCAACGAGGAGAAATACTTGAATTTCTCCTTGTGTTTTCCTCCTTCAATGACAGCTGCATCCTGCTGTACGCATAGAAAGAGGAAAACGCCATTAATGATTGCTTATCTGAAGGAAGGTGTCCCTTCCTGCATAAAAACAATCATCCCCGCTGCACAGGTACCCTTATAAAATGACGCAAGGGTGCCTGCGCTGGCGCATGGCAGATAATTGTGTGCTAGTGCACGGGAAAGCACATGGATGCATCGTGTTGTTGTTGATACAATGCATCCTTGTGCTTTGAAAATTATGCAGCACGGTGCAGCTAAATGGCTTGCGCCACTGTGCCATTTTCTTGTAGATGAGGCCCTAAAAGGGAAATAATGCATGATACTTGGAGTACCAATAGTATGCCCAGGAGGGCCATAATATTGCCTAGAATGACCACAATACTATATAGATGGCCACATTCCAGGACCACTGTACAATCTAGAAACCTACCTCATTCTCTACCCGTGTCACTTTCACCTCAAACTTCACCTCTTTCATAGATCAGATCCATTTTTCAATTTCAGTCACCTCCCTGATCCCACTGTCTTCTGCATGAATCCATTATTTCTTTTACTTCTCTCTACCTTCACTCTTATCACCCTTAACGGTTTCTGCCACACAGCTCACTCTTATGTTCAATGCTTCCCATCACTATCCTCTCTTTGCGTCATTCTCCCTTGCCTTTTTATCACAGTCTTCCTTCCTTCTTCTTCCTTCCTTACTCCCCACTCTCCTTTCTTTAATACCTACTGTAGTTTCCTCTTATGGCTCTTGTTCTTTCTTTTTTACTTTTGCTTTCATCCTCCTCTCTCTTTCTGTTCATTTCCTGCCATCATCCTCTTGCTCTGTTTTCATGGTCCTTCATCTTTCATTATCATTATTTCTTACATCTTCTATCTTTACCCCTCCTTTCATATTACAATTTTTTTTTCTAATCCTTTCATCTCATTTTTACTTTTCCGTGGCCAAATTCAAAGGCCCAAGTCGAAAAAGCTCTCAGTTAGAGAAGTTAAGGTTAGATACTTACAGGGTTTGATCAACAAGTGCAATTAATCACACCTGATATACACACATTACGGTTTACAATTGCTTGTGTTAAAACTGCTCTGAAGAGCAGGGAAAGGGCGGTAAGGATGCTCTGGAAATTCTATCTACAACCTCAATGAAGGTGCTTGTTTGTTTTAAAAATAAATCTTGATTCAATTGTTTTCCCTGGAAACAGTCACTGATTTACGCATTTCGATGTTAAGAGTAAACCTATCGAAAATAGGCTGCTGATATCCCAGAAATTTTTTCGGCAGGAAAAAATATTTTTCTCGTGTGCACAAAAAATCTAATTAGACCAATAGAAAGCAGTTTTACGAGCAATATAACATCATTGTGTCGTGCCATACTCACCAGCAAGGCTGAAGGCGGAGTGGTGGAGGTTTCGAACTGGGGGAGTCTGTCGGGTTGGGGATCCCTTGGTGGAACCAGCCGGCGTCCCTCCTTTGGACGTGGCCAGGTCAAAGACTGGTCCATCGTACATCCCCCTTGGCACGGCACGGAGCTCTGCCAGCTGCAACAAGGGACATCAAATTCAAGGCAAGCAAAAGAATCATACTGGTGCACGTGTGAAAACTATTTTACAGTAGTGTCCCAATGGAAAACTTAAGAATATGGGGGCATACTTACAAGCCCTTTGCGCTGCTGGTGCATCACTTTTTTTGACGTACCGCCGGCGCAGTGTGATGCTCTATGTTTACAAGGCCAAGTAAAGACACCCTGCGTGGCTTATTATGGCCTTGTAAATGTTGCCCCTTTTCATGCAGCACTTTGTGTGAAAGGGGCGTGCCATGGGTGTTGCTGTGGGTGTTCCCACGCAACACCTACGAATTCTGCCACATTCCCAGATTTACAACGTTTCATAAACCTGGGAATGTGTGAGAATCCTATACCTTCCCAGGGGAGGCGTGAGCGGGCCCAACAAGGAGAAATACTTTTATTTCTACTCGTGAAAACACCTCTCTTGGTTGTTTTTGTGCAGGAAAGTGTCCCTTCCTGCATAAAAACAGTCATCACCGCAACGCAGGCACCCATGGTGTAAGGGTGCCTACATTGGCACATGGCCGCCAATTGTGCACCAACACAGGGGACAGCTCAGGGATCCATCATATTGTTGTAAATATGACGCATTCCTGTGCTTTGAAAATAACACAGCACAGCACAGCCAAATGGCTTGTGGCACCAGGCTGTGTTACTTTCTTGTAAATAAGGCCCATGGTTTATTAGCTGCTGTGGACTCTACACAGCCCACTTTCATAGCCTCTCATTGAATTAAGGCACTTTAATGTGCATGTTAAATTTAATAGCATTTTTCTGTTGCTTTTAATAGATGTGTTTTACTTTATGCAGACATAGATGTGGGGCTCTAAACTCAACACCAACCTACTCCCTAGCACAGTGTAGTAGAGTTGTAGCTGCAGAGGTGGAATGACTGCTTTTCACAGATAGTGAATGCGACAACCATGAAATTCGCCCTTTGTTTTATATATAGTTTGGATATGCATGATATTGTGCCTAAAACCGAAAAACTGTTACCTGACTTTCTTGATCTATTTCCATCAAGGGTGTATACAACACAATTGTCACTGAAAGGATGCTGTAGTGTTTGGAAAGTGACTTTCCGTGCACTGCAGATGCTAAAACTGGCCACTAGATGTCACAGTTGCACTCCCTACTGCGGAGCCACAGAAGCTGCAGCAAAGCTCATGCAAGCACTGTCGCTGCCAGGTTTTCATTTTGCTTATGTGTGAGATTTTTTCTGGTTTTCGGTGTTATTATGTGTGACTTTTCAAATAATATGGGGCATATTTACAAGGGATTAACTCCACACGAACGTCCTGTGGTGTTAAGTTTTTTGCCTTATTTACAAGGCATCATTAAACCACTTAATGAGGCTTAACACTGCCTTGTAAATAAGGCACCCTTTCATGCTCCACTTAGCGTGAAAGGGGTTGGCTATGGGTATTGCGGTGGGCATTCCGCCAAAACACCCATTGATTTTGATGCTGCCCCTTATTTACCAGGGTGGCATAAATAGGAGGCAGCGCCAAAACTAAGACCAGGGAAAACCTTGTCTTAACATTGCCAAACGAGAAGAAATAATTAATTTCTTCTAGTTTCTGCTGTTTCTATGTGTGCTGCATTGTGCTTCTGCACCAGAGCGTGGCTTCTTGTTGCTCCCCATGCGGAGCAAAATCAGTGACAGGCTCCAGAAACAGTGCTCCGGTCACACATGCTAATGAGACAAGCACAGGCCGGCCCTGGAGGCAGCCACAGTTTCAATGTTTCTTTGTAATAATTTCATTCAAGCAAACAGATAAGTCGGGCCCCAGATGAGATTTCTATAGCAGCCCACCTCTTCCGGGCCCAGCTCACCCTCTAGTTACCTAACCCCACTCTCTGCTGCAGTACCTCATGACGCATATGAGCTAGCTACGTGACAATGCGTGACAATAGTGCGGTGATGCGGACACCAGCACTAAAATGCATGGAACTAACCTGCAGTGCGCCGTACTTGGCAGGTCTGAAGCACGTGTTTATTTTGTTTAGTGCTCATGGCGCAACATCTTTATAAGAGCTCGAAAAATAACAGACAGGAGGGTGTAAAGGAGAATATAAACTATGGCGTGTTGCAAGAGTAGCTAATATCACACGAAGAGCACTCGACCACCAGCCTTTCAAGCACAACTAAATGCAGCCTAACTTTTTAGACAATGACTCACCTTTGAATAGGCTTGTGTCCCTGAAAGATAGGTAGATAGGGCTGTAGGGCTAGGGAAAGGTATATGACTGACTGTCACTGCCCTAGCGGCTATTATGGCACACCATGAGACTGGGAAATGCCCAGAGTTTCTAATGGGCAAAATGGCCTCTGAGCTGTTTGGCTCATGCTGCAGGTCAGCGAACTGGAGACATGGCATTGCGCTCTCCATGCATGAACTGAATTTGTACTTTTGGTTCCAAGGCTTACCTTGCTCCTGGCCTTGATCCGCTTGTACACAAAGTCTGGGAAAGGGACGCAGGGGATGAAGCGGCCGCTGCCTTGGGTGGCATGAAGGTTGCCCTCCTCCAACACAATCTTGCCTTGCGATATCACCACCAAGGGGGCCCCTCGCAACTCCATTCCTTCAAAGATGTTGTACTCTGCTGCCTAAAAACACAGGAGAAAAATTATTTAGGGTTTTCCATCTTTAGTTCTCTAATAAGCCATCTTCTCCAAGCCAGAAACCAACACATATGAATTCAGTACTTACTCTGCATAAGCTGCAAGCACTGGGAGGAGTCGATTACAGGTATTGGGCGATGGGGAAATTGAATTAATATCTTGAGGGCAGAAGGGGAGCAGAGCCAGCCCATTGATAATGGTGCAGGGGCTCCACCCGGCTTCTCTTTTCCAAAGCATAATGAGTAGATGTCAGGAGGGCTCCGCAATGGCGTAGGAGCGTCGCCCACAGCCTGGATCACAGCCAGTAAAATAAAACGATGTTCTTGCGTTGTTTATTTTGCTATTGCCGCCTTTTAGCCAGCGGTGTTGTGAGGGGTGGGGCCGAGGTATGCACCCCACTCCCTAAGTGTGCATATGTGTTTTGGCCAGCCGTCTCAGGCCGACCAAAACCCACATGCACACTTAGATTTTCTCCAGCCCAGCTGCATTGAGCAGCTGGGATTGAGAAACCCCACAGGCTTCCTGGTCTGAGCAGGGCGTATTTCCTGCTTGCTTAGGCCAATACCCGTTCTGCTCTGCAGCACGGGGATTGGATGGGAGTCTGGGTCCCGGGGGCTGCTGGGACCCAGGAAGAGGAGAGGCAGCGAATGCGATGATGGGTGTGGCCAGCGGCAATAGGTTCGCGTTTTTTAAAAATAATATATTTCTAAGCCCCCTCCGCGCAAACCCTCCTGCATGACCCCACCTGTCCCACCACCCTTTGTTTATGGCGGCCGCTGCTGCAGGTGGAGTGTCTGTCATTTGACAGACACTCACCTTGTCGGGGCATGGCCGCCAGGCACTTCACCTGCGCTAATGCACATGTGCCTTTCAGCCTGAGGCAAGCTTCAGCGGGCTGAAGATTTCACAGCCCAGAGGTCACTGACGTCATCAGCACGGAAAAGCTCTTTGAGGTCCTCACTCTCATGACGAGGGGGAGCTTCACTGAGAGTGTGAGAACTTGGTGCTTCAGGTTTAAGTCCTGAAGTGCCTAGAGCTTGCTGTCTATCAATAACCCTTCGTCACAGAGTGGGGTCAGCACGTGTCACTGACCCCACCCCACTCTGTAATACGTTAGGGAAGGTCCTCCTCTCATTGCCTGACCCATGACGAGGTTACCTCCCTGAAGCCTCCAGCAACCAAGAGGCCTTTCTGCTTCTCCCTCCCGCCACCCTCTGTCACTGGTGCAGCCCGGTAACTGATTATAGAATGGTGTGTGCATGTGTGTATGTTTGTCTGAGCGTGCATGCTGTGAATGTGCTTCTGAATGGTGAGTGTATGTGTGCATGTTTGTGAATTGATATACGTGATTGAGTGTGCATGTGGATGGGTGTAAGTATGTGTGTGCTTTTGTAAGTGGATGGATGGAAGACAGTGTGCATAAGTGTGCCCGTCCTACTACCCATCCACTTTACAGGCCGCCACTAAACACAGCCTAAACCTCTACAGTAAAACATGACCCAGTAGCCTAACCAGGACTTAAAAATGCAGTAGTGCAAATGAAATGTACCTAGTGGGCCTCTCTTTCTGGTAAATTATTATATTTCCATATCAAGGGCAATGGCTCGTGTGTTTGGAGTGTGGAGAAAAAAACTATTCTTCTCAAACATCAGGAAGAATTACATTTTTACTTTGTGATAATCTTTCATTTAAAGGTTTTAAAAAGTTGAATGATATGGTGCATTTATTGGCAGTGAAATAATGTTTCCATATAATGCTCTAAAACACGTCTTAAAATTGTTTTTTACAACATACCCACATTTTTCCACTAGTAAAAGTGATATACCGGTAGGTGTATTAAAAACTGCATATTAAAAATACTACTTTCCTCCATATCCTATACATCAAACACTTTTCTTTTACTTTGCATAGAAGCCTCCACTATATGACATGTTGCTCACAGGATTTTTTTACCATGCCTATAGCCCTGCGAGGATATTAAAAGGTCGATATGTTATAAGCTCTATAGCAGAGAAGTGATTTTTTTCTTATGAAAATGTTATTATTCAATGGGCACGTTAAAACGTATGGAAAAATGTATCAACTGCTTGGGGCTTTCCGAACTTACACGTTGTGCTAAAAAAAAACTTATCAAATCAGCACAGGCTTCTGGTTGTTACAATGAAAAATAGTCTATCTCTATTCTCCGGTGAGACATAAATTAACCCCCTCACTCTCAAATGTGATCCTGAATTTCTATAAAGGTTGCAGAGGTCAGTAAATTCCAAAGTCCCTTTAAATTTCGCCCTTGGTTTGACCTTGGATAATTATGTGGTCCAAGAACACTTCATGGTGAGGCTGTAAGGCTTATAAGCGGGAAACAACCTTTACAACGCAACTATTACATCGCACTACACTTACAACGCAGGCATTACAACGGAACATCCTTTACAACGCATGACACTACAACGCATACCATTACAATGCATACCATTACAACGCAGACACTACATCGCATGTCACTACAACGCAGGCATTACAACGCATACCATTACAATGCATACCATTGGAGTTAGAATATTAATTTTTAACCCCTACACTATCCAACACTTACCCTACTGTTGCACCCCCTGGAGTTAGAATAGTAATTTTTACCCCTATACTATCCAACACTTACCCTACTGTTGCACCCCCTGGAGTTAGAATAGTGATTTTTACCCCTATACTATCCAACACTTACCCTAATGTTACACCCCCTGGAGTTAGAATAGTAATTTTTACCCCTATACTATCCAACACTTACCCTACTGTTGCACCCCCTGGAGTTAGAATAGTAATTTTTACCCCTATACTATCCAACACTTACCCTACTGTTGCACCCCCTGGAGTTAGAATAGTAATTTTTACCCCTATACTATCCAACACTTACCCTACTGTTGCACCCCCTGGAGTAAGAATAGTAATGTTTACCCCTATACTATCCAACACTTACCCTACTGTTGCACCCCCTGGAGTAAGAATAGTAATTTTTACCCCTATACTATCCAATACTTACCTTAAATGCAATGTAACATCATGCGTTGTAATGGTATGCGTTGTAAAGGTAGTATGCGATGTAATGGAATGCGTTGTAAAGGTAGTTTTTAAAAATGCGTTGTAGTGTCATGCGATGTAATGGAATGCGTTGTAGTGGATGTTGCGTTGTAAAAATTGCGTTGTAAGTGCATGCGTTGTAAAAGTATGCATTGTAACGTCATACATCCCTTATAAGCGGAACATGAAGATTCAAAAGCACACATGATGCACAATTGAGTGGTATATTAAAACTTGCTGAATACACATCCGAAAAAACTAGTTGTCAGCACTTAGAGATGAGAGCAGAGCTAATGTTGTATCTGAAAAAACACACATCCTTTTACTTGTATCTGACCACGCTCATAATTACGGCCAAGGCCTGTAAACATTATTTTTTGTTTGCAGCTCATTTTAATTTTTATTAAATTTGCACTGGAATGCATTCTGGTCTGTGCAGCTCGAATGCGTCTAATTACAGATGGGATGGCCATTGGAAATCATGGCTAGAGTATCACTACACCCTTAAGGGGGTTCAAATTCTTAATTTTGTCTCACATACAATATTCCACTCACTGATTGATGGCTTTTTGCTGATACAATCTTCACAGCATCTGAGTCCCAAATAACTAAGTCACTGTCGGAGCCCACAGCGATTCGCCCTTTCCGGGGGTACAGGTTGAAGATTTTGGCCGCGTTGGTACTCGTCACTGCCACAAACTGGTTTTCATCCATCTTGCCAGTTGCCTGTGAAGATAAAAAAAGTACATTATTTAGCAGGAATTCCCCAGTGACGAGGTTCATAACCCAAGAGTACATAAATAATCGGTGAAAGGATGGGTTTTGCAGTGGAAGGAAGGAGGTGTTTGGGCAGAGAGTGGTAAGGAGGATGAAATTGCCCAATCATTTTAGTAAGATACATATGACCCGTAAGGGCTTCAAATCTTCTGTACTTGAAGAGTTTGGTCAGGACATGAAATTCCATTTGTGGAGTCAATAGTTTGCTTTTTTTTGTCTAATTCATTTTTTTCTAAATATAAAAAATATGTGTTTCTAGTTAAGAGGTTTTAAACATCTCCATGCTATAAAAGGCTTATCTCATAACATAGTAGGAAATGAGAGCGACATTTGTCCCAAACATTCGGGTTCCAAGCACTGAAAACCACACCCACTCTTCACTCCATCCAAAGCACAGAAGTTGTATGTGCTATGCAGCACGTGATTTAGGCAGTTGAGCCATATTCGAGGGTCAACATCCCCCCCATGGTTCACACTCATCCCACCCAGCAGTAAGCAGGAAGGTGACATCACCTCCATGAAAAGACTTCAGGCCAGGGTTCATGTGGGAGTGGTTTCGTTCTGAAATCAAATATGGCGCAGCCGCATATTCGATTATGAAAACTCCACTCAATTTTGGAGTTTGATGAAATGTATTCCATCACATTACTTTCCTAAAAAACACTATTTTTTATAGACGGTGCATGTGTTTAACATGTATTCTGTTCAACATATATCTTGTGCCATGGACTTGCTGCTTTTAAATGTTGTAAACAACAGCTGATATTATTAGCCCAGCTCAGCTCCACCTGTTTTAATAACTTTGAAGGATGAAAGGGTAATTATGTAAGGATATAAGTGGTATTTGTATAGCACAAACCTAGTCAAAAAGACAGCAGGGCAATGAAAAGGGCCAAATGCAAACATAGTGTCCATAGCTGAATGGTGGGTGCTACTGCATTGTGATGTAGTGTCCTTTAAAGTGTGTCTTCAACTTTCTTATGCATTGGAGCAGAGCTGTGGCGGTCCTTATGGATACAAGGATGTTGTTCTAGATACTGGGTGCATAGATAGAAAGGGCCTGCTGCCTTTATTTGTTTATTGTTTACACTGCTCAGTCTCCTTTCTGAATGTGGTTTGACTGAAGGTGTGTTGAGAGCCACAAGAGATGGTGAGCTTGTCCGCAAAATAAGGGGGATGATGGTCATGATGGCCTTGTCAATGCTGCTGGTTTTCAAAAAGGTGATGACCAACAAGGAGAGAAAATGGAGTTCCATCAGGGTGGGGGTGATATTCCTTCCGGCCCTGAATGAGACGTGTTGTAAAATGGAGGATGCATATAAGGGATGTAAGTGTGGAGCCTGGCAGGCCACAGAGAAGGTGTTGCCACTTTCTAAATGCAAGAGTACCAGGGATTGAACAGCAGCTCTGAAGTCACTTTCTGGAAGAAACTGTTTCACTTTCTTTATAAAAGAGCGGATGCTAGGCTGTCTTTGTATTTTTGGAAGTATGGTTCTTCTATGTGAGGTTAGTGTCCAAGGTAATTCTAAGTAATCTGCCATTCACGGAAAAATGGGAATCAAGGATGTTAAGGTTCATGTGACTGTTCCTGGTTTACACTATTTTTTGTTTGTTGTTTTTGAGAAATAACAGGAATTCTGTCTCAGTTGTGTTGAGCCTAATGTAGGTGCTTGACATCCATGTCTGGATGAGATCTAGGCAGTGTTTGAGGCTTTGAATGTCTGGAGCCGAGGAGACCTTCATGTACAGATGTGCATCATTGGAGAATCTTAATAATGTTATTGGGGAGTATAGCCCTACGGGGCTCCATGTAGAGGCTGAAGAGGACAGGAGACAGTGCGGAATCCCGGGGTACTCAGCAGGAGATAGGGATGTTTTCAACCTGGACCTGCCCATGCAAAACAAATTATGATCATTGGCTAGCTAAGAGGGGAACCAGTGAAGGATATTGCCACAGGCGTAGCTTAATCAATAATATGAGGGGGGTGTCAGTCTAAGATTTCCCACAAGCGACACAGTGCACCCAACTAAAAAGGAAATGGGGTTGGCAAAATTAGGGAAATTAGCTTAGAGCTTGGAAAATGAAAGACTATTTTTGGAAATATTTATATATATAAATAGAATCATCCACTGGCAACGCCACTATGTGATAACATGCTACAAAACCTAGTTGAATAATAAATGCTAGACCACACACTAATCCAAGCATGTGACTGTGTTTTGTTTTTTTGCACTATTTTTAGTGCAAAATGTGTCCTTGTGCCAAAACTTGACTAGGGGCTGCATTTTGTATTAAAATGCAGCACAAAATGGTGTATCTGTATTTCACATAATTTCTCCAAAATATCACGTCATTATGTAAAGGCAAATTATGTGAATTTCGCCCCCCCTAAATTTGGGATATACAAAGGTACTCTACCAATGCACATAAAACCCATCCTCGAGATGCCATTCATTTAGCTATTTGCGACTGGCAAACTAATGCTTTTGCCAACTCACTCAGTTTGAAATGCTGGGTGCTTCTCCAGTCATTCTAACACAAACCAACTTGGATACTAGTGCGCATACATACAGACACAACACTTGTGCACACAAACACACTCACATGCACACATAACATGTGTTTATGAAACAGCATGCTCACCACTTGACTATCTTGAAAGATGTTAACTTTTACCCACTTCAATTGTATTTATTTTATCGACCTCAGAATGATGAAAGACTGAGTATGTTTACCCAGAATCGATTCTGCCACCTAAAAGTGAAATTTCTGTACTCACAGACACTCAAGTGCACACACAGTTATGTGCGCACTCATTCACGTACACGCTCCCATATGCGCACACTCGTGGATATGCTTGGGCACTACACTCACATGCATACACAACCATAAACACACTGATGTGCACACGCATGCATGCACCCTGAAGTGCATACACTAACACCTTTTTGCCTGCTTTAGTGGTCATACTTTATTTGTGGGAGCAAAACAATAGCATCGTCCCTGTTCCCAAGCACCCTCAGGCAGGCTCAAAATGATCAACAGCAGCAGGGACCTCGTGGAGGCAGACACCCGATTGAATGCTGACTCTGTGGTTTGCAGGAATGACTAAACAGAACATATCAGTTTTGAACTTCTTAAATGTGATGCAGGCAGGAGTCTTCCTTTCTGACTCCCATGCCCTTGCAGCAATATGCAGGCTCAGCAGCCTGATTCACGGTCAATGCACCAACAATTGACGCTAATGCTTCGCATTGGTTCACAGTGACAGGTGCCCATCAGCGGACATTATGTGTTTTCAATGTTGTGAAAAGGCTTAAGACAGGGCCTGCAACAACATTCTACTCTGTGGCCAGGGAAATAGGCAACAGATGAGCTGACCCGACCAGCCCATCAGCTGTGCATGTTACCAGACTGAAAAAAAAACATTGGGGGGGGAGTGTTCCACCCCACACACCCCCCTGAAGATACACCACTGGATTTTGCCAGTGATTCCCATTTGGGTCTCCAGGGTGTGGATAAGGGTTGGATTGGCAACTGTGTTGAAGGCAGCTGAGAGGTCCAGCAATATCTAGAAATAGGGTGATCTTTATCTGCAGTCAGGAGAGCATTGTGTAAGGTAGGTGTCTTCTTGCTTCAGTGTGATCTGAAGCCAGATCAGCAGCCATGCCTCAGATGGTTAGCACTGGTGTGATCTCATAGGCTGCTTTTCCAATAATCTTGCTGATGATGGGTGGGTGAACATTGGACCAGTGGATGCAAAGGTAATCAAGGTCTTTAGGAGGGGACAATCTGGCCTATCTTGAGAACGTCTTGGAAGATGCGTTGTGGGAGGGAGGCAGCCATGCACAATGGTGAATAGGGGTGAGAGAGCTCCACAGGAGACAGCTTTGATGAAGGAGTAAGGTAAAACATCATCTTTATAGGAAGTGGCTTTTAGGGAGATAAGTATGCCCATTATAGTTTTCTACAAAAAAAATTGAACGTTAAGAAGAGCAGCAGGTTTGGTGCTGTTGATGTGTTGTCAGATTTTAATTTTTGTACTGAAGCAAATGTTGGATACATTGCATGTGTCTTTGGAATTTCATATAGGTGGGCCAGAAAGTGGGTTGGTGGAATGCTTGATTGCCTTGAAAATATTCTTATTCTGTTGCTGGATTCATTGATGGTGTTGGTTTAGTACTTTACTTTAGCCAATGTAATGAACTCTCTGTGTATTGAGGGGAAAGACTTGGGTATCATGAGGTACTCTGGAGTTCCGTTTTTTTCTATTTTCTTACCGGTGTGTGGATTCAGTGTTTATTGCCAGCGACATCTTTAGAGGACCAGTTTGCTGTAGGTTTTTGTCACATAAAAAGCGTAGGCAATGGAAGTGGACTTGGCAGTGTGGGAGATGAGTTTATGCATTAGGTTGTTAATGAAGAAGACTTTGAAGGATCTTCTATTTTGGGTTGACCTTGGTTTGTTGGTCAGCTGCTAAACACGGAGATAGGGGTGGTGAGGTGGTTGATCTAGTCCAGGAGATCGGGGTTTGACTTGTATTGCTGGTGATGTCAAATATGTGGCTGTAGGAGTATGTTTGCTGGGTGACTCGATGTATCACGTTGAGTGTGTCAACGAGGTTGTCAGAGGTGTTGTCGTGTGTTTCCGGCATGGCACATTGTAGCCTAGCTGTGCACGTTGTGGGCCTCATTTTCCTTTGCACACGTTACTACATAAATACGTTATGCTTTTTGCCAACTTGTATTTTCACACGGAACCTGCATATGTTTTTGAGTTCTGTTCTTTTCCTGGGATTTAGTCTGAACACCATAGACAAGGTCAAACAACAATTTCCCTTCTTATACCTTCTGGCCAGGCAGTACCACCTAGACATAACACGATGCAGCTGTTGTTTATGCGCATACATGTCTTATCTTATAGTTGAGCACATGAGCAAAAAACATAGAACGAGAGTTCTGAGAGACGAGCACTACGTCTGCTGAGATGTAGAGCATTCATCTGTGTATGCTAAGGAACGGGGTCCGCCAGTAATCCCAGAGATCTTTCTTGTATAATCATTTAGCTTCATTAGCAAGGGAGGGGGGTTTAGGTTACTCTGTCCTATAAAATGACAGGGCTTTTCATGATATATGAGATTGTTGTCTTGAGCTTGCATTTTTTTGAAGTCTCACAAGAGAGAGGTATGGGTGTGTTGATGGACACGATGGCAAGGAGATATGAGAATTCATTAGTAAAGGTCTTGTTCTGCCCCAGAGGCCTCTAGATGAGATAGAAGGTCGTGGTCTGAGTTGCAGAGAGTGGACAGTGGCATGTCAGTAGCTCAATTGAGTTGGACACGCAAGAATTAGAACCTGTGAAATGAAGGGTACACAATGATTTATTCTTTTATTTTATTTATTCACATATTCTTTCTTCTTCTTAAAGAGTCTAACTAGCATGGTCCTTTGTCTTCTGCTTGTGAGTTTCTGTCATTGTGTGTGACTAGTTGATCTAGTTTCTTTGCAATTGTATTCTGTTTTAGAACTGTGGTATTAGCAAATAATATTTTATGACAATATTTTAATTGGCCTAGCGCTTTCCATCTACCTTACTTCAATATTTGCACGGTTCATTCCTTGGATTCAACTTACATTGTGAGAGAATCTGCAGGTTTCCAATTGATATTAGAGTGCTATTCCTTGAATCTTTTTTTGAAAGACAAATGTTTATGTCTTCATTATTGGCCCTTTTCCTTTCCCTCAGTGATAAAAACTACAATTATTTATGTGATACCAATTAACACAATGCTATACCAACAAGATGAGATTATCTACCTGTGGGAAACAAAAACATGTACAAATGTGTAGGAAATTACAATAATTAAGTTTAAAAAAAAATCACAGATAGAAATAAGAAAGGCAACAGCAAGACATGGTTTTAATTGATTTTCAAGCAGATGGAAAGAAGGAAAGTGGTATATAAAACCTTTAATGTGTTTATTAAGCAGAAACAATGAACAACATCTATTGATAAGCCCTTTCACATTACTGGTATTTAGAAATAATGAGCACAACAGATCAAGTGGCATATTGAAAACACACTTCCAGGGCACTCAAAGCAGAGCCACATTCCACAGTTCTAGCCCACTTACCACAGACTTGTCCCAGATGACGGACATGCGCTCCTCTATGCCATTGGTGCCCTCAGGGATCAGGGTGAAGTTGTCCTTTCCAATAGCCTTCTGTGCAGTGCTGAAGGTGCAGTGTGCGCTCCCCGCCACCTGCAGGTCACCACTGTTAAAACACAAGAGGGGGGAGCCAGGGTTGACTATATGAAACGTCACTCAAGCCTGAGGTGCCTTATTCCGTAGCTCATTGAGCCTTACACAGAGCAGGAAAATCCAGGATTGTGCTTTTTAGAGTGGTTATTTAGAATTTGGCATTCCATGGGTAAGTCATAAACTTGGTTTCATTAACTATCACAGAGTGCCGCTAAATATTTTTCTACAGTCGGAAAGAAAATAATTTGAATGTAGAACTCGTAATTCACCATCTCGGCAGGCAGCAAAATAATTTGGTGTGCATTGCCACCCACTTTGAACTTGAACAAAAAGCACAGCTACAAAAATGTATGCAAGGAATAGATAAACAAGTCAATAGACACATTCCGGACGTAAAGAGAGAGAGAGAGAGCGATAGCGAGAGAGAGTGTGTGTGTGTGTGTGTGGCGTGTGTGAGTGTGTGTATGCACTTCACCTGTCTGTGTGAACATGCATGACTGTTGATTGACTCGGTTTTTATGTCAGTTACATTTCATGAGTAGATTATCTTGCCTGCTTGTGCTTAAGTGTACATATATGTGGGAATGAATATGGGGCAAGTCTGTGTGAATTTTTGTCACAAGATGTTTTTTCTGTGTCTATGTTCCGAGCCACTGTCTCGTTGTTTGCACCAGCAGATACTTGCTCTATCAGAATGTCCTTGTCTTTGTGTGTGCCGCTCTTTATAACTATGTCTATGTCATCTCTCTTTGTTAACCCCTTCGCCGCGGCACGAATTCTGCCGCGGCGCTGGGGGGGTTTGGGGTCAGCGCGGCGCCGCCATGCTCATGACGGAACCACGCCGTCATGAGTCACGGGCGAGCTGTGCTCATGACGGCGTGGTTCCGTCATGACTCCGCCCACTTGCATTGATCGCCCGCACAGGCGGGGAATCAGTGCCGCGTGGGCGGAGCGGCCACCAACGGCCGCAGCATGACAGAACCACTCCATCATGAGCACACGGCGCCCGTGGCTCATGACGGAGTGGTTCCGTCATGAGCAGGGAACGGGTTAAAGAGTTTTGTAAGCATTGTAGGGATGGTACCTGTATGAGAGGATGTTTGGATGGCTTTGTTTGTGCATGAGTGGGCTTAAGTACAACTGTATTAATGTGCACACATGTAAGAGAAAGAGTGAGACCACAATTAGCTACTCAATATGTCCTTGGAGGGGACCACCCCTGTTTGACTCTGAGGGGCATACTTATGAGAGGCTTGCGTCAAGTTTGCACCACGCAAAGTGGTGCATGCGTGACTTAAGCCTCTAAGTCAGATTTATGAAGCTAAGCAAAGCCACTTTGCATGGCCTTGAATGGCTACAAAAATCTGGAGTGAGGCAACGCAGCGCAAATTGCTGTGTTGCCTTACTCTGCGCACGGGAGGGGTTCCATGGGCGTTGCAGTGGGTGTTCCCATGCAACTCACATGTTTTTTTTAAAGCATTCCCAGATTTACAAGGACTTGTAATCTGGGAATGCAACAAACTATTATGCCTGGTAAGGCGCAATGAGGAGAAGTGTCTTTATTTCTCCTCATTATTTCCTCATTCTGCAGCACACGTTGACAGAGGAAAAAGACTCTCAGGATTGTTTTTGTGCAGGAAGGTTCCACTTCCTGCACAAAAACAATCCTGCATGCAACGGAGGCACTTTTGCATCATGGTGCAAGGGTGCCTGCATTGGTGCTAGCCTGCGAAAATGGTGCCAGAGCAAGGGGAGAAGACAGGAATGCACCCTGTTGGATAGATACCAGTCCCAGTGACGCAGGACAGCACAGCAAGGTGAATTGCTGCGCTACTCTGCACCACTATTTTCAAAAATATGCCCCTTAGTGTGAGTTTCTGTATGCGTGTATATATTTGTTTTATAGAAATAGGCGTAATTGCAAGGTTCTAACTCCCACACACCACATGGCATGTGTCTTCACATCAATTTCTAAATATGTGGTGAACTACACTTAATGATTTAGTGATGCATGTTCCATGAACTATAATTTTGATGCCAAATGGCTAGATGTTAACAAATCCACATCGCGTATTAGGGTCCCAAGAGGTGTATGCTTCTTAGCAACCAGAACCCACAAGACCACACAAGCACCAGAAACTCCAGCAAGTCCAGTCTAATTTTAACTCTTGATTCAAAATGCATTTTCCTCCTGCAGGCAAAAAGGCAGATTTCAAAGAAGGCTCTACAGTGGAATCATTCATGTATCAGGCTATACACCACCGTTTTCTGCCATTCAGATGTACTGTCCTGTGTACAAGTTGTGTGGTTGGTCATTGGTTGCATGCCTCTGTTCTACCTTCAAAAGATATTAAACCAACAACAGCACTTGTTCCATGAGTGCTGAGGATGATGATGGATAGTTTAACGTAAAAGACAACACTGGACTTGCAAAGTGGATGCTAGGGTTTTAAGACGTTGAGTATTTAGCGCTTGTAGAGGGTCTGCACATATCATCCCAGAAAGCTGACATTAGCCTGGGAGTGGTGCTCCCACTAGGCAAGTAGCAAGGCCACTTCCCCATGTGCATATCTGCACTATGGAGTGCAGGTCCGTGGACTCACCCATGAGAAACTATGATTACTCATTCACTGTGGGGCAATAGCGCTATAAATGGGCTGCTGCCTGGCAGTCTTGGTACCCCTGCACTGCTCAGCAGCAGTGGCAGCAGCAAAGCTTAAAACTCAGTATGAGCGATAAAACTAAAGGAGTTGTGCTGAAAGGAAAAACACACCCGGGGCAGACAGACTGAGGTAAGCTTAAGCAGCAGCTGGCTGGACCAATTAGATTGTAGCAAGCTGAGCTAATGGTACAAAGGGTCCTCCAAAGACCAGCTCTTTTTTACTTTTTAGGAAACAACATTTCATATTTAAATTGACTCATTCATACTATTATTCATTTAATTAGGTGTTGTTGTATGTTATGTACTAGCCTACATTTTAATTAGCATGTTACTTTCGCCCTAGCTGCTCAGCCCAGTGTGAATGTGCTGCGTGGAATGTTGGTGTGGTGATGATAGTTGGAATGCTTGGGTGCCTGGGAACTGAAGTGTGACAGTTGGAGTATGGGCTCAGCAGCAGGCAGACTGCTCCTGGTGGGGCTGCTTCACATTAACTTCACAACCTGTAACCAAGACTTAATAAATCAACTGAAACTACCTCTCGTCTACTGGACTTCATCACTACACATTTTTGGTGATGAGGCGTCGCGGATCTCTCAAACTCATGAATGGACAGCCTTGCCAGTGCCTGCTTCATCGTCCATACATGTTTATATTTATTCCATGTTTCTGTTTACTTTGTTGGATTTAATTTTCAAAGCACAGTCTGTGACCGGCCAAGTTGTGTTCGATTTATGGAGCCTGATTATGCACACAGGAAAAAGTACCTTCCCACCAAGTTATCACATCGTTCACTGTGAAGTAACCAACAGATTTGGTCACACCGGATGGAGTTATCAGGAAGAAATTAGTATAAGCATCTTGGTCAGCACAACTAACGGTGTAAACCCCAGGCTGTCACGCCAACAGCTAATTGACATGTGATCTAGAAGAATCAAATATGTGTGCCTGTTGCATTACTGCGTGACAACATGTTTTTTTTTGTCTGGGTCTTGGCTGGTGTTTCGATTTTTGTTTTCTAATCACGGTTACTCCAGCGCGAATTATCCATGATGGTTACCAGTTTGAAAACTGCTGCGAGGACTGTGGAGCCGTGGGGAGGAGGCGCATGTGTAGTCCGCGAGACTGTAAGTGACTTCTCCTTTACACTGCCTGGAATGCGTGCTGTGCTTTTACGTTTAGTGCACAGCGCCTCAAGCCACTCAGCACTTTTCTCTTGTACCTGCCGCCATCTTCGTTGTACAGCTAACATGCAAGTCCTGGGGCTACGCTGTTCTTCTTTTTTGCTACCACTATCCAGGATGTTTTTGTCGGGGTTGTGGGTGTGCTGCGACCAGCTTTACGGTTTCTGACAATAAGACTTAAGCCATGGTGTAGGTCAAGGCATTTGAGGGTAAGCCATGATTATCCTTACACTTTCATGTCCATCTGTCTTGGCTTTGCTGCTGTCTGTCAAGTTCGAGGCTGAGCGATTGGTATTTGCGCATCGTGCTCAGTTCAGCTTGTTCGCCCATCCCGCATGCAACATAGGTTAGGTAGGCTATGTCAATTACTGACTTTTAATGTTCTAAAGCCTTGGCATACTTTGAACCAACAAATCAATTATTTCGATCTCGATGCTGTTTCCTGCCACCAGAAAGTTTTCTTAATGATGTTCACTTGCTTCTCAATATTCATCTTGTCCAAGTGTCTTGGGAATTCTCTTCTACGGCAGATTCAAAGAGTAGGGAGGAACTAGTCTTCACTCTTCTATTATGAAGCTTCCTGGACTTTTCTGGACCTTTCTGGTTGTAGTTACTCACCTTTGCTACACTTTTGGACATTGGCTCAGCTTCAGTTCTGGTCATACATAAATGCATTTTGTGTGTTAGTGTGTTTTATTGATTGACATGCATGCAGAGTGGTTGAGGCGTTTTTCAACTTAATGTTGTCTGGTTTTTTTTCCCGTCTCTTTGCTTGGCTGTTCAGGAGTTCACACACTGTTTTCAAGTTAGCATTTTGGTGCTAAGTTCCTCAGTGCGTATTTCCTGTTCACTTTTCTGTGTCTACTGTTGTGCAAGGTTGCAGTGCATGGTATCACTTCTGTGTCCAGTTGTGTTCAGTCAAGTAGTGTTGGTGTGTGTTTTTTTTACTACGATGCTAGTTGTTTGTATGATGGTGTTGCTCCCATTTCAACATTCTACTCAAATTTTATTGCAGATTGTTGCTCTATGGGTGTGCTCTTGCCCATATTTTCTTTTTATGTTTTATGTATGTGGATATGTGGGTGTAAGTGGCTCACCACTACTACTCATGGGTACTAGTCCCATGTGTACTTATCACGTCCCTGTGCTACATGCATTAATTTATTTGTTAAACGGTGTGTAAGTCACCCTGTGCTGCACGTTTGTTTTACGGTGTATAAATCACCCTGTGCGACACGTATACAATTATTTGTTAAACGGTGTGTAAGTCACCTTGTGCTTCACGTTTGTTGTATGGTGTGTAAGTCACCCTGTGCTACATGTATACATTTATTTGTTAAACGGAGTGTGTGAGTCACCTTGTGCTGCACGTTTGTTTCACGGTGTGAAGTAGCCCTGTGCCACACGTGTTGTTTTCTGCCCCTAGCTCGTGAGTGCTTGTATGGGTGGGAGTCAACCATCTTTTCATTTTCCCCTAAACTCTTGTGTACATAGGATGTTGCTTGGGTGTGAGGGTTTTCCCTGTTGTTTAAGGTTTCTCCACTCACCTGTGTTTTGGGGACGTTCTTTCGGGAGCCCTTTACCAATTTCTACTATGCTTTATTAAATTCATAGAGGAGGAGAATGTGTGAAATATTATATTATCTTGTATATTTTTCTACAGATCTCCTCTATGCTTCTTTATCCCTTATGCATATTTTTCTACGCATTTCTTTGTCTTCGTCTTGTACTTCCTTCTACTCCTTTTACTTCATTTTCTCTTGTATTTTGCTTGTGCATCTTCTTTTTCTTTTCCTTTCTTGCTCATGGTGGTTTTTCATTGTATCTATACTGTTTTTTTCAGTTTTCGGGTTGCATTCCTTCTTGCCTTTTCTTTAATGTTGCATATTTCTCTTTCTTGGGTTTTTCTTGTTAGAACCTTATTCTAATTTGTGGTTTCATTTTTGTGTTGTGGAAGGGGGGAGGATATGTAGTAAGGAGCATTGTAATTATCTTGTTACTTTCTCCCTGGCTGCTCAGCCAGTGTGAATGTGCTGCGTGGAATGTTGATGTGGTGATGATAGTTGGAATGCTTGGGTGCCTGGGAACTGAAGTGTGACAGTTGGAGTATGGGCTCAGCAGCAGGCAGACTGCTCCTGGTGGGGCTGCTTCACATTAACTTCACAACATGTAACCAAGACTTAATATATCAACTGTAACTACCTCTCATCTACTGGACTTCATTACTACACTTTCATGAACCAGAATTTTCCTATGCTGGTTTAAACATTTTATGAAATGCAAACGTGATAGTTAGGCCACTGTAAACTGGGATACAATGGTGCAGGTGGGCCTGCAATGTTATCAAGCCAGAAATGAACTTAATAGGTAGCAGAAAAAAACACATGGATAATTGTGGGTAACTTATATGGTTGTACATATGATTACAGTGTATACTTAACTGAATTTGCCTCAGTTGACATGGAAGTATAATTCTGCATAGAAACATGCCATGCAGGCCCTCTATTCTAAATATGACTGCAGACTTTTGTTCATAGAGGCGTGGGAGATTTGAATTAATAGATCTACAATCTTGCCGGACACTGTGCAAGAACTAAAGCACAGAAATATTTTCTGAGCTTCTCTTGAGAAGTGCCTGCAAAATTTCTAGTGTTTTTTGGTAATATATTTGGAAAACACCCCATTTAGTGCATATGTTTCAGCACTTCTCCTATTGGTCGGAGCACATCTCCTCTTAACTATCCTGAAGTAGGAATGTCACATCCTTGGTATTCATTTGTTCAGTGCCCTTTGTTGCTGAAATTACATATTTCTTCAATTTTTCTTTTGCTTGACCCTGTCTACTGATTAACCTATATGAAATATCCCTGCTTCACTAATCTGCATTTTTTAAAGAATAAAAACACAATGAGCAGATGCCACATCAACAGAAAGATATGTTTCTCTGCCCCTGTTCAAACTCAGAAGTTAGGAGACATCTACCAACCTGGCCAACAGAGAATTGATGTAGTCCGGAGTCGTTTCATCTGGACTTAATGGTGGGGAGGTCACGAATGCAGCTGCTTTGGCCCAGTTCTTGCTCCAGTAGTGTGTCCCGTCAGTTCCCAGGCTGGCTGTGATTGGTTCTCCATACACAACACTGCCTGTGGGTAGAGGTAGAAGTTTAGCAAAAGTACTGCTGTGTATGGTTGTGTAAACTGGCAATCATTAGGAACCGTTATAGGAGGAAAAGTGATAAAATATTAACGTTGACTAACAAAGTGATAACATTTTAACGTTGACTAACAAATTGAGTCAAACTTGCCCAAGATAAATGTAATAACTTGCCAGGCTAACCTCTGTGGCCACTTATTGGAATATTCCTCAAGTATTCTCTTATTCATATCAGCATTTTAGCATTTTGCCTTCCTATAACTAGTCTTTTAAGATACTATGCTACCATTACAATCCAGCTGTCATGGTTGCCACCGTATGATCCCATTTGGGGATACACTGATAAGATCACCAACGCCAATTGGAAGACTGAGAATCAGTGCAAGTCAACATTGCAGGAAAAATATAATTTGGACAGTCATAGGTGGTTGGAGAAGGTGAAACAATGTCATGTCTGAAAAGAGAGCTAATCTCATTTTTAAAGCCTCTTTTTACATAAATGAGTGGTGTAGAGTCATGATATTTCAAAGGCAGATACACCAAACCCAAGAGTCAGACACCAATGGCAACACGCTGTGTTTATTTAGCGTTGATGTTTCACACCAGTAACTCAAGGTGCTATTATGTGTGCTATTGTTGCTTTGGCCACGGGAAAGAAGCGCCACATATGCTGCGCTCATGAAGAGTGGAAGCTACTCGCAGCAAGATAATGGCTTTTACTGCTTATACCCATGCAGCTGCCTTTCCAGTTATGGGACTGACTGGGAGGTAAACACAGTCTACCCCAATGACCTTAACCTAAACATAGATGTGGCAGTGGAACCCAGAATTCCATAGGTAGTTCTACTACTTAATAGTGTGAGTAATGTTAGCCCAGTGTGGCTGATGCTTTACCCTCACATGAGATGGCGCATCCAGCACAGACTAGAGCAGTTTTGCTTATCCAGTACGGCTCGTCATGTTCTCTGCACTACTAGCAGCAAGAACCCTTCTGTAACCTCATTGATCCAGAAGGGGACCATGAAGTTGCTGTACAAAACTGAAATATGGACATTATAGGATATCAAACATGAAATAAAGGTTTTGATCAGTGACCGTCAGATCTGCTCTTATGGTCTACTTGGTCTGGCTTGCTTCTCATAGTGGAGCTTTCTACATATAATTCCAAGGAGGCTGTAGTACACTGAGGATGATCCTATGGGTAACTAGGTGTGCTGGGCACAAGCAGGGACAGTGCAGCCTATTACTGATAATGCACTGCCTCCAGGGCAGTCACAAACTTGACCATGCCCTGAGAGCATCGCATTAGTTAAAGATAGACCAGCTGCTTCAAATAGACTTCCTCAGCACTTGTGGCACTCGGCCTTCATTTTCAAGAGGGGGAAAAATCTTGTTGCAGGTGGGTGCAATGCATGACTACCCCGCCCCCAGTGAAATATCTGGGGAGTCCATGTGAGTCCCATTGCCCCCTTTCAGAGGATGCCCTCAGGGGTAGCACTGACTGTGTGCCACCTGTTTGTGACACCTCCTGAAAGCCTCCTTGCCTCTGTGACACATCCATAATACAGCATGGACGCAGACATAAAGTGTTTCACTAATCAGCTTGGGCCCATGTCCCCATGCAAAAGAGGGAACACCCCATTAAGATATTGAGGGCTATCTGCATTAAAGAAAGGACAGCGTAAGTGTTTGTGGCCTCTTCTGTGATACTAAAGTGCCCTGGGTGCAGAGAAAATGGGTGCACATGGCCATTGAACCCATGGACACTTTTCATAATATAGCCCGGGGTTGGAATGATAATCTATACAAAATTCTGTAAATGTTGTTCCTTTTCTTGAAGCATCAGTGCCTGTGTACGTAGAGTTTTTTAGGGCATTAAAATCTGGACTAAAGTCCCCACCTTTTTTCCTGGCTTGGGAGATGATGTCGACGGCACTTTTACTCATCACTTTGGTCACATAAAGGGGGCAGTTAGTTTGACTTGCGATTGTGATGGCACGGAAAACGGCTTCGGCCTCAAGCTGCAATAAATACAAAAAAATTAAATCGAGTTGCCTCCCAGTGGAGGTGTTGCAGTTAACAATAGAAACCATGCAAGGTATAGCTGGAGACCTTATAGGATTTGTAGATCACCCTAAGGGGCATGCTATACTGAAGAGGGTGTGTGGACTACATATTCTGTTGCTATGTATAGAAGAAGGATATTTTGTCATTTCCTTTCAGCAAAAAAGAATATTCTCACATCAAAACAGTGCCACATATCAAGTAAAAAGACTTCTCAGAAATACTCCAGATGTTACTAGAATACAAGTTCCACATCTGCAATGTGTTTGATCAATTATTTATGGATTTCTATAAACTTGGAAGTGCTTCCCTGATTGACTCGCAGGTTTCCCCTTGTGCATATATCCTTCAAAGATCTTCAAAAGTTTAAGCATGCCAAAAGGGCTATGAAATTCCATCCACGTGTTAATAGGGAGAGACCAGTGAGAGACTGTTCAATGTTTAGTGGTATTTTTCATAAATCAGTGCAGGCCTCATTTTTGCTCTTCATCTGTGTCAACCACAATTCTCCTTGAATATTATTTCTACTTCCACCTTCACTGATCATTTGTCATGCTCTGGTTCATATTATATTATTATATCACATCATATTATATCATATCATATTATATTATATCATATCATATTATATTAGATTATATTATTTTATACTGTATTACTATTTATATAGTGCATAGTACCCTTGACAAATTGCTGAAGCTCTTTGGAAGTCTCTCTCAGATCGTTATCAGAGCAGTACTGAATTTTAGCCGGTGGTTGCTGGTGGGACCCACAGGCACTCATTTTTGGGGACTGGAGCTTATTTTCTATCATTAGACTTTGACCCAGTACAAGAGAGAGGAAGACAGAAAAGAGCAAAAGAAGGATGAAGAGAAAGATAGCAAAACAGTGGCTAAAGGAGAAAAGAAGGGATCAAAATCAACATGGAAGAGTGAGACAAAGGGTCAGAGAGTGGCTGGAAGAGTCATGAGGTGGCCTCAAATCTAGTCAGTCTTGGTATTTTGAAACTCTGATATTCAGCTATGCCAGGGAAGGGCTTTTAGGAAGAACTCTGGGCCCAGCACGTGTTCTTTTACAAATTAAGCACTGTGTAGGAGCATCTCAGAATGTTTGAGAAAAGAGGGTAACTTTTCTTCCTGCAATATCTGGGTCAGAGGTCAAAACAATGTAATACCTGTGAAAGGAGTTCTACACTTAAAAGTGAGCCACAGGTTAATTTTCTATTTAAATGCATTCAACATGTTTTTCAGGGCATAGCTGAAAACCGACTATTTATAACAGATAATTTAAGGCAAAATGAGTGTCATTCACAGTACAAAAAAGAAGATTATCAGAACGTGATATATTTCACTCATTTGATAAGTAATATAGGCCAACTCAATAGCACTGTGTAAGCCCTTTTGACACGTGTATGTTTGATTTCTTATGCCCCTCTTATAAAGCCAGGATCTAGGTACCCAGTCCAGGACAAAGTGAATATCTGAAAGGAGATTAAGAATGGGCCCCCTCAAACCTCCCTGTATGGGCAATATTATTACATTTTATGGCTTTATTCTCATCAGGGCTAATAATCTCAGACATATATCAGCCCCGGACAGAGCCTCAGAGGAGTCAAGTTGGTTGCAAGCCCTAGAAGATTACATCAGTTCTTGTGCTGAATCGTTCAATATCTGGACCACAGCAGCACATGATGCTTCTGCCCTTTTAAAATGTCTCAAATTTCCCAAGCTCACATCCTCTGCCACTTAGTGTACTGAAGATGCAGGAACTGCTAAATGTGCAGTAAGAGCTTTCAGAGCTGCTGCCGGACCATCTACTCTCCACTAGAGGCATCTATAGAGAAAGGATTTGAAAATACAAGAAACTTCTCTGTCACCTAGTGCAAGTCACTATTAGTCCACACATCGCGAATGCCAGTAACCCTATTAAAGAGATTCTCTCCACCAGCAATGGTAATTCAGCCAGTAATTCTACCATCGATAAAACTATGCTCCCGACTGTTGGATTTTTTCATCTAATGTACAGAAAATATTTTCAAAACCATCTCTTCGACTACCTCCTCATCTCTGGCCAAAACCCACCCGTTGATATCACAGGGATTACCAGGGCTTCTTCAGACTCTTTTACTTAATTCTTTGTTGCTGCTATTCTTTCTAATCTCCAGCTTATCTCCTCTCGCTTCCCTTTTGATCTATGTCCATTGAAGATAATAGGACATTATCCTTCTCTTTTTCCTGTTTTGACCACTCTTGGCCGTACCTGTCTTGGGTAAAGCTCGGTGCTCAATGCCCGGAAAAAAGTGTTCTTTTTCCTTTATTTACTGAGAACCTCAATGTTAAGACATATTACAGGCCAATATTGCTTCTACCATTTCCTACAAAAATAGCAGAAAACATAGTGGATCCACAGCTTTCCTTGTTTGTTGAAGCTAACAATATTATTAATCTTCAACAATCTGAATTCTGTACTTTTTAAAATATTTGTGTATTATAAAGAGTATGACTGTCACCCCGAAATAGGCATGTCCTGGAGCTAAAACAGTATACAAAGGTATGAAACAGAGACAACAAGAAATCCTAGAGATTTCGGGGCACATTTACAAAGATTTTGTATCAGGGTTGCATCACTTTGTGACACAACCCTGACACAAAGATGGTTGCTTCCTTTTTCTATGTGTGCTGCCTTCTGCAGCATGCACAGAATAGGAAAATACATTTAGGGATTGTTTTGTGCAGTAAAGTCTATTCTGCCTGTATCACAGGCACACTATGGTGCAAGAGTTCTTGTGTTGGTGCTGAGCAGCACACAGAGCACCAGCGCTAGGACCCAGCAGAAATGTGCTATATCTTAGTAGATATGGAGCATTTATGTTTTTATTTCTTTATTTTGCAGAGTTTTATATAGCGCGAACTTGACCCGAATCGGGTATCCGAGCGCTTTACATAGCACCAGTTACGTTACATGAGGACACACATTCATTTTTTCTTTTGGTTAGGCACGGGGAGATTACGTGATTTGCCCAGAATCACACGATGTTCAGCGTCATTGTCGAGACTTGAACCCTGTTCCCCAGATTCGAGGTCGACTGCCCTAGCCGTTAGGACAACTCCTCTCCCCAATGTTGTCTCCCTTTCTCACACCGCAGCACAGCAACTTTGCCTGCTGCCCTGCGTCACTTGAAATGTAAGTGAGTATGCCCTACATCTCTTCATGAGTCATGATGTTTTCAGGAAGAGCCAAGTTTTGAGGGTATTCCCAAACCTGATGAAATTCTGCTTTTTTTCAGAGATGTGCAGGTAATTTTTTCCAATGCCGGGCAGGTGAAATAGAGAAAGCTTGGACTCTCAACAAAGACTGTTTAAAACATAGGACCACAAAAAGAGAAAGGTTACTAGATTGTAAATGACATATAAGCTGAAAAAAGATGAAACTATTTTCCAGGAAAGATCATCTAGAAGTCTAATCAGCTTTATGGACTAGGCTGAGTGATTTAAAAATAATGTACTCCTTCACGGTGAGCAGGGATGCCAGTGATTATGTTTGGATCAGCTGGGCATGGGAGGCCATATATGACTGAGGGGCAGAGAGGACAACATTGACCCCTACAGGAACCTACAAGATAGTGTGTGAACTATGGAGCAGTAGGCTCCAGCGGTGACTTTAAATGCTTCTTTAAGCTAGATCTAGATTTGGCCTCCGACACCGATATCTCTTAAACAGCCTAATAGTATTTAATCATTAATTATATCAAAGGACACTGAGAGGTCCACTAAAATCATTGCTGCAAAAAGGCTGGCATCTGGGTGCCACTGCAGATCGTGTAATGCTGAGATCACCAATTTATCTGTGCTGTTTCCCGGGCAAAAACCAAATTGGAGAGAATGCATTAGATTATAGACTCAACAAAAACCGAAGTCTCACGAAAGACTGTTTCTCCAGTAGTTTGGCTTGGTAAAGCAGCTGAGATAGAGGGTAATAATTGGACAAAACATTAAGATCTAGAGGGACTTTCTTCAACAGGGGTGGTGACAGCGGCAAGTCCGAATTCAAAAGGCACCTCTTCTGCTGACAAGAATGCATTGAGGGGCATCAGTGAGATTAGGGGGGGTGTAAATCTCAAATTTTCCAACTGAAAAGTCAGTGGACCACAGAGCGAATGCGTGAGATGACCAAGGTTTGAGATGGACTGTTCCCATGAGGAGCAAAGTCAGTACTGATTTGCTTTAGATGGGCCTCTGAGGCTAAATCAGAATTTGGCGGACAAGTATTCTGTTGCAACGGTGACAGATTACCCTGGCCACCAAATTCAATATCCCTCAGTCCGTCTTTGAGTTGGGGAGACTACTAATTTAACACTTACAGAGTAAAATTTACTCAGCCCTCCCACGTACCATACATCAGGGGGTAGACTAACACATCTTAGTACTGGTGTTCGCATCACCGCACTAAAATGCATTAGTCACGCATAACAGCAATCCAGGGACCACCCGATACGAGGCGTTCAACAAGGCTGACTACATGTCACAAAAGCACCCAGAGTACTTTTGGCTTACTTTGGCGTAGTGACTAGTGCGCTGTGCAGAACTGCTGCAGACCTGACACAGATTCCAGCGGGCCTGCTGGGAGGGGTGGGCACTAGCCTGTTCATGATGCTTTGCTTTACAGTAAAGTCAGGATGGGACTTACATCAATCGGCCCACTGCTAAGCGGCTTAACAGGCTTTCTGGGCTGATCACGTGGTCAGCGACACGTGGTCCGGTGAAGGAGAACAACACCTCATTCGTTATCCAGATGGGGCACTGTCTGCGGCCCTCACGTGGATCTGATGGTGCTTGCCTTCAGTCGCTGTTTTAAATTACAGCAAGGCACCACAGACAGTGGTTATCACACAGAGCAGAGGATGATTGCAGACGGTAGCAGGCAGCTCTGTATGTTTTTAGGTCTCGCCTAGCGATACAACGCATGCGCTGCGCGCTTGCGAGACTATTATCGTCGGTTTTACTTCGGAAGCGGGGTGGAAGCTCCACCCATGCTTCTGATTGGCGCGTGTCAAAAATGCGCGCTTTTAATTGGAAGGGAGGCATGTTTGTACCCTGCCTGTCTCCTGTTTGCCGTGCCTGCCTGTACAGGAGAAGTGCACGTGCATTGCGTCTCTACGGCGTCTCTTGTTCGCACGTCATCTCTGCAGCATCTCTTTTGCTCACGGCGGATAAATATCTTTCATTCATATGCAGCAGTCTACTGGAGTGAATGTGTAATCTTGTACCAGACACACTACATGCGCAAGAAGTGATTCTTGTGTGGCCTCGGCCTCCTCAGCTTTTGAAGTTATTACTATTATTTTTGTTTCTTCTGATGATGATGCACATACATTGACATATACTGGTGTCCATGCGTTTGTTTGCCTGGGTGTGTTTTTGTGTATGTCTAGATCTGTCTGTACATCTGCATGTCTGCCTACAGCATAGCAGAATGTATTTATGTGAGTTTACTTCCTGTATGTTTGTCTGTGTAAGTGTATGTCTCTGGGCTGGTCCGGGTCTGAACCTTTACAGGTGCGCATGTGTGTGCCTATTCCTGTGCGCCTTAAAGTCCCCCCATCGCTGTCCATCTGCATTAGCCTCCAATATCCCTGTTACTGATCTGTATGCGTTCCCTGGTTGTGTGGGACCCACACCTCTTCCCCTCACCCGCTCTCCGGTCGCCCTGCCAGTGCGTGGCAACCAGACGGCTTTGTCCCTCCCTTCCCGTCCTATTTTATGGAGTCCAGGTTTTGTGTGTATTAGGTGACAGAAGGGCCCGTGCTCATCAGCAAGGTAATCTGTCACTGCCTCTGCGGACAGATTTTGCACAGAGCCCCTTCGGTTGACAAGTGTCCGCACCCCCTTTGTTTCCCTGCTTCCCTCCCCGGGTGTCTCCCCTGCGCCTTCCTCGCCCTACCCGGCCTTTGTTACTCCGTGAAAGCCAACGCGTGACAGAAGCTGCCAATCATAATATCGGACTAATCGAGTCTGCCGTCATCTGATCTAATTACGTTTCGACGTCACCCTCCTCCATTTCGGACTCTTGCCTCAACCCAGCCTTTCTGTCCATCTGTTTGCCTCGCCTGTCCCTCCCTCAGAAGCCCACTCTTTGTGCGCGCCTCCATCTGTCTGTCACTTAACGTCTTTGTCAGCCAGCCACCCCCCCCCACCTACTCACCTGTTTGTTTGTTTCTTCAATAGTGGTTGGATCTCAGGTCCTCCAACCAACCCATGGGACCAAAGGACCAATACTAAGCCCTGGTATCAGCCTAGAAGACTTTGTTTGTTTATTTATTTATGTATTTTTATTTATTTATTGGTTTGTCAGTTTTACACATGATGTTTCACCTCATTATTGTCAGTATGGCACCCAAATACAGAACTAAGCAATAGAATGCTGGCGGTCAGGCTTTAAGAACGGCCTTCGGCTGTGCAACACCGGTCACTGCGTTTTTAGCAACTTTCCATCCACTTGAGCTAAAAACTATTTTTATATTAAAATCTACTGATTATGCTGTAGAGGATGGATTTTGGTGCAAATGCGGCATATCCATAATTATATGGGAAACACCAAAACCACAGAATTGCACAATACAGTGGTTCTGATGATAGTCCCTCTGTCCACAGCTCTTCCTGCTCTCCCTGACCTTTATCATCCCACTCTTCTCCGCCTTCTCAGCTCTCCCTCGCAGCTATGGTCCCACTCTACAGGTGTTCCTGCTCGGCATCCCGTCCTTTGTTCCTCTCTTCACAGCTCTTCCTGCTTCCACTCTACTCTCACCCATCTCTCCACAGCTCTGCCTGCTTCCACTCTCCTCTCGCCCCTCTCTCCACAGCTCTCCCTGCTTCCACTCTCGCCCATCTCCACAGCTCTCCCTGCTTCCACTCTCGCCCATCTCCACAGCTCTCCCTGCTTCCACTCTCCTCTCGCCCCTCTCTCCACAGATCTCCCTGCTTTCACTCTCGCCCATCTCCACAGCTCTGCCTGCTTCCACTCTCCTCTCGCCCATCTCCACAGCTCTGCCTGCTTCCGCTCTCCTCTCGCCCTTCTCTCCACAGCTCTCCCTGCTTCTACTCTCCTCTTGCCCATCTCCACAGGTCTGCCTACTTCCACTCTCCTCTCGCCCATCTCCACAGCTCTGCCTGCTTCCGCTCTCCTCTCGCCCCTCTCTCCACAGCTCTCCCTGCTTCTACTCTCCTCTCGCCCATCTCCACAGCTCTGCCTGCTTCTGCTCTCCTCTCGCCCCTCTCTCCACAGCTCTCCCTGCTTCCACTCTCGCCCGTCTCCACAGCTCTGCCTGCTTCCACTCTCCTCTCGCCCATCTCCACAGCTCTGCCTGCTTCCGCTCTCCTCTCGCCCTTCTCTACACAGCTCTCCCTGCTTCCACTCTCCTCTCGCCCATCTCCACAGCTCTGCCTGCTTCTGCTCTCCTCTGGCCCCTCTCTCCACAGTTCTCCCTGCTTCTACTCTCCTCTCACCCCTCTCCACAGCTCTGCCTGCTTACACTCTCCTCTCGCCCATCTCAACAGCTCTGCCTGCTTCCGCTCTCCTCTTGCCCCTCTCTCCACAGCTCTCCCTGCTTCTACTCTCATCTCGCCCATCTCCACAGCTCTGCCTGCTTCCACTCTCATGTCGTACATCTCCACAGCTCTGCCTGCTTCCACTCTCATGTCGTCCATCTCCACAGCCCTGCCTGCTTCCACTCTCATGCCGTCCATCTCCACAGCTCTGCCTGCTTCCACTCTCCTTGAATGAATAGAAGGCATTATCATTTACAATGCCAATAGCTAAAACTCTCGCAAATGCGAGACCTATTGCAAATGCTTGTTTAATGAGCTACTGTGCTGAAGTGGTGCTCACAGCTGGCAGGGTGTTGTTGCCCCTGCGCAGCAAGTCCTGCAAAACTTTGGCAGCCGACAGTGACCCAGAGACATAATTCCTTTCCCATACAGCTAGGCTGGCAATAAAATTACCAGCAACAACCTCTGAGCAGCGAAGGAGAATGCCGAGAGCAGATCATTATTCACCAAAGGCAAAAAGTAGAAGTTCCTGCTGAGTGCTGAAACCAACTTAAAAGCACTGCAGCCACTTTTTTGTATCCAGATAAACTAAAATGCAATACATTTCCTTGTTCAGTCAGGTCTGAGCGAGCAGGCACATCCAACTCCTGAGTGTGCACCCAGAGTGCCTGCAGGATATGGACTGCCTGCCTCTGGGTCAGAGACAGAGTCTGAGAGCTCTATTACAGTGGACATGGGGTTAAGTTGGGTGTTTTGGAGTTTACCAACAGCTAGAAGAAACTTTGGACACATTTTAACCCTTTTGTGGCAGGGCTGGCCTGACACCACCAGTCCTGCCCAGTGCCACACAAGGCTTCTAGTTGTGTCATTCTGAAATGATGCTCCGTCCATGCCTCGAAATTCAACACAACCCGCAATGATATATGCAGCATGTCCAAAGGGTCGCCATTGTGAATGCAAGGCAAGCCCCTTCCCCCATGAATCTCCCTCATTCGTCGACACAGAGGTCAACCTTCACCTGAGTGGCAGTGTAATAGACTTACATGCAATGCAATGCATGCCTTCATAGAGCTTCCCATCCCTCTCGGGGATCACCACTCTCAAGACCTCATGACCTTACTCATCACTTCATCACTCCAGATAGTGTCTTGCAGCCCTAGTTTCAGCTCTAGAAGTCCACTGAGCTGCGCCCTAAGCCATGCCCAGCAGCGTGACTGTAGGGTGGGTGCTTCTTTCTGATCAGGAGGTCAGGTCCACAGTCACTGAGCAGGGATGCATAATTGCTTCATGTACTAGGCCTCCACTTGTGAGAGACTGAAGTATTGGCTCATATGGAGAGCCGAGTGCCTCCAGCCCTGCTGTGCAGAGTGGAGAAAGCATCAGTGGCGGAAGTGAACCCTGGGCTGTTGGAGAGAGGTGTCTGATTGGCACAGTCTGTGGGTGGATCCAGAGAACAACAGGCACAGCTGTGAATTTCACACTGCTTCATTGGACACAAAGAGGCAGGAGCGGGCCAAACAATTATTTTTGACTAACCATTATTTGCGTGTTTTTGTCACGTTTGCTGTTTGGCATGTTGATCATTTAGTCCTTTTATTTGCCTATATATGCTACCAGGTGGCTCCATGTCATGTGTGAAACCTTTGATTAGTTCTAGCTTTTCAGTCTACGAAAGCTGTGTTCTGGGACTTGTAGCTTCTCTTTCATCTTTGTAGGCATAGCATTGGCAGAAAAACCACAATACGAAGAGTGCTGCTGGCTAAAAACCCAGGACTGACTGATGGTGTCCACCCCTTCCGAGATGCTTCATGAGGAAGCAGGATCTGGGTATGTTGCGGATTTGATTGCTCTGCGCCCTCTCCTGTTTTGGTTGTCAGTTTCGCTGAAGGAGGATCTGTCTATTAACAGGTTAATCATTTGTGACTGTTTGGCTCTCGAAGGTATGTTGCGCATTCCATGGCTGGCTAAAATTAGGCGCAATTTTAACTAATTGAGTCGACTTGAGTTCACTAACCCAGAAGGCACAGCGAGAAGGGATATCCCATGGCTTAAACAGGCATTTAATGAAAGAGCCGCTGTTAAATGGGAGGCTGTGGTGCTTATTAAACCTTCTATGACACATTTATTATGTTAAAAACTATGCCTGGAATGGAGCCTTATTTGTTACTGGAGCTGCCTAATCACCACCGAAGGCTCTTGACATATTTTAGGTTTAACATGTTTTACCAGCTTATATTACTCAAGGAATCCTGATGTAAATTCTCAGATCTTCCGCCTTGCCTCTGTGACAGTGTCTCTTGCCCTGAATCTCTCCATATTATTATGTTATGCACTGGATTTAACCATCTGCGTTTTACATTTTTTCATCCACTCCTTCTGCCTTTGAATTTATTCAAGTTAGGCCAGACTATCTTTTTTTGCAGATGTTAAATTCACCTACCATCTGTTTTTATCTGACTCGCTTTTTATCTGGGGCTTCCAATGGGAAGTGATCGCTTGTATTAATTCCCCTTTTTAAACAAGTGGGTTTATTTTCTCTTTTATTGGTCTTTATATTGATGGGACCTTTTTGGACTGATTATCAACGCTTTGCTGTCTGCTGTTTTATCAGTTTTTTTATCATTTGCAATGGAGTTCAAGCTGTGTGAAGGATTTCTATGTTATGTATTGTAATGTATATTAAGGTGCCGATTCCGATCCTGGAAAAACCGGGTACGAACCGTCGGTCGGAGCGTTTTCTCCGTCCGTACCCGGGAAAATAACCCTACAAACGTGCAAGTACGATTCGTACGGAAACACCATTTCCGTACGAGTCGGAAAAAACACCAACCGACTGAAAAATACATACGAATGAGATCCGGACGTGATGTCCGGACGGAGGTAGGCTTGTTTTTACGTACCAGCAAGTACGATTCGTACCCACAGCAGTCCGGACGGCAATTTTTTCACGGCACCCAAAAAGTGCCGGAAAAGCTAAGTACGCCGCGATGCCAGCAGAATAGGGGGCCCGGTACGCGCCGTACCCCCCCAGCCCCCGTATGTACGCGCCGAACACCCCCCCAGCCCCCGTATGTACGCGCCGAACCCCCAGCCCCCCCGTGTATGTACGGACCGTACCCCCACCCGTGTATGTACGGACCGTACCCCCAGCCCCCCCGTGTAAGTACGGACCGTACCCCCACCCGTGTAAGTACGGACCGTACCCCCACCCGTGTATGTACGGACCGTACCCCCAGCCCCCCGTGTATGTACGGACCGTACCCCCACCCGTGTATGTACGGACCGTACCCCCAGCCCCCCTGTGTAAGTACGGACCGTACCCCCACCCGTGTAAGTATGGACCGTACCCCCACCCGTGTATGTACAGACCGTACCCCCACCCGTGGATGTATGTACCGTACCCCCAGCCCCCCCGTGTAAGTACGGACCGTACCCCCACCCGTGTAAGTACGGACCGTACCCCCACCCGTGTATGTACGGAGCTGGGGGTCCGCTCCGTACATACACGGGTGGGGGTACGGTCCATACATACACAGGGGGGCTGGGGGTACGGTCCGTACATACACGGGTGTGGGTACGGTCCGTACTTACACGGGGGGCTGGGGGTTCGGCGCATACATACGGGGGCTGGGGGGGTGTTCGGTGCGTACATACGGGGGCTGGGGGGGGGTACGGCGCGTACATACGGGGGCTGGGGGGGTGTCCGGCGCATACATACGGGGGCTGGGGGGGTGTTCGGCGCGTACATACGGTGGCTGGGGGGGTTCGGCGCGTACATACGGGGGCTGGGGGGGGTGTTCGGCGCGTACATACGGGGGCTGGGGGTGGTTCGGCGTGTATGCAGGCACATGTCTCCATGGTTGCTATGGGAGTTAGGTCCGTACGGTGGTTTTTCCATGCAGTTGTAACATCGGACGCCCGGTACGGATCGTACTTGCGCGCTCGGACTTGAGTTTTCACATTTGTACGTAAAATCGTCCGGGGACGTGTCGGAAACGTTTTCCGACCCGAGGATGTGTGGGGGAATTTTCCCAATATGATTCGTATGGACTTTTTCCCATACGAATCGTACTTGCCAGTTTGTACGGTACTTGTACGATTCGTATGGAAAAAAATCCGGATACGATTCATACGGGGTAATTTTTTCCAGGATCGGAATCGGCCCCTCAATGTATACTTTTATGATTTTCAAGAAAAATCGAATAAAGTTTTTCGACTACTGCTACGACTGATTGTGTATCACTTCACATGCATGATAGCGTTTGAAGAAGAGAATATTCACTAGGGTGAAACAGGCTTCTTATCTCCCTCGGCAGATGGATAAAATAGTCACATTTTAGTTCCAACTTTCCATGTCTAGAAGCCGGTTAATCAAAGAACTGCCAGAGAGCACACTTTGAAGTCGAATCCAGTGTGTAGATAGTGGGGGGACTGTTTGTGAAGTCCACCACCTTCAACAGTTTATGTGTCAAAAACACAAATGTACCAAGAACCCAGAGTAAAAGCATATCGAATTTAGGGTAACAAGGTATGGTTGTACCCAAGCAAACGAAGAGACATGTGTTTTGTGGAGGACGAGAAACAGGCACATATGCATCCATAGAGGGGTTTGAGATGAAGAATACGTATGCAGGGTGAAATCTAGGGGCAATGGAGGGGACCAGGGTAGAATGGTGGTAAATGCTGTATAATGAGAAGCTAAGAGTACTGGAGGATACAAATAATGAATGATGCATGAGACTGATGTGACAGTATCACAGCTCTGCCAAGTGCCAGGAATCATAGGTCAGACAGCGGAAATCGCTTTTCAATCTCACATTCAAGGACTTGAACATTTTGTCACCCAATTTTAAGTGCTTCTCTGAGCTTAGCAGCAGTCATTTTTCATGCCACCAGTGCAAATCATTGTCAATGCACAGTGAAAGCGTCTGACTGTCAGAATGTTTCTGCTCCCAGTGTCTGCAAACCAACAAGCCGCTGTCATTGTTAAATCTTCGGACAGAGTGCCATGGTGGCTGGTTTCTGCAGACGCGAGTAACTTCAAATCCAATGACTGTCTGCTGCCAGTGAGCAGCACTGTCTCAGTGCAAGCAAGTGAATCTGAACAAAATGTAGGTGGCACGTACTCATAGAGCTTCATATTGCACTGATGAGCGTACTTCTAATATTTATCATTTCAGGGATTTTTTGGCTTCATTTTAATTGCAACTACGTTTCACTGGGAAAGTCACACATAAGGCCTGGAATGTCACACATAAAAACACTCAAACCATGGTTATGTCTGAAAACTTTGCAGGTATGACTCTGTCAGTGTAAAGCATACTTTGATGTAGGTGCTATCAGAAGTAAGCCATCCTGCCCTTAGCCCTACTTAGAGTGGACGGTCAGATTAATTTTTTTTTTGTAAAGGTCCCTCACTGCCAGGTATAAGTTCCTGATCCAAAAATGAACAAATTAAAAGCACTTAGAGAAATTAGGATGACAAGAAAAACTGACGTAGCACACCCGACTCTGGGCCTGCAGACCCAACTACCAAGTTAAGAATGTATTTTTGGGGGGATGTCACACCCCAAATAACCCCCTGAAGCTATGCCCCTGGGTGCATTAGGGTTATATTTAGGAGGGTCAGGTATCAACCTGAGTAGATCTCAGTGAAATCTCACAGGAAGCAGATATTTAAGGGACCTGAATACTTGACTTTCACTCACCAATTGAAGGAAATCCTCATAGGTTAAAAGCCAAATTGCATTAGATGTCTGTGGCTAAAAAAAAAAAAAAAAGATGTCTGTGGCCAGCACTGGCTCCCAAACACTGGAGCTTGCCTGAAGAAAGCAATTATGGTTGCCCTTTCTTCGTAATAGTTAACATTTTGTCTTCAAAACAGGGTCTAATCAGTTTACTCTTGTCATCAGATTCCCAGTCAGTTGATGCTGATTGTGGGTTGACGCTGATTGTGGGTTTCGCAGTTCTCTAAGTTGGGAGGCAAAATGTTTGTGTGTTTTTTTTCTCCCATTTACAGCTGAATCACAATTTCATCGGCAACTGTGTTACGTAGCTGGGTGCTTTATGCCCAATTTAGGAAACTCTTTATTACACCACCTACAGAGGCTACATGAGATTTTGATTATTTGTTCTCGTAGCACAGTGACTTGATCAAATGCAGTGCTCAAATGTGAACTCCAAGGAGGACTGGGGGCCATCGACAAACTTCTCAAAATCTTGAGGTGGAAGTGGAACTAACATTCCAGCTGGCACAGGTATCTAGTTCCTTCTCCTTGATAGCAGTGACAAGAATTCACCGTCTTGCTGCCTTTTTTGTAATGTACACAGGGCCAGCATTAGCGCTGGTGGTGCCACAATCTTTTTTGGTACCTGCCGCCCAATGATCTCCTCCTCGGATTACCTATCACCTGTCAAAAGTGCCCCTCATCTCTCCATATCCCCTCTCTCACATACATTTAATTTGTTTTAAAACGCTGGTAAAGGCCGGCTTTTCTAATCCACATAAAACACAGATCTCTTCTTTGCAGCAGGCACATTAGCCCTCTGTGCTACTTTATGGAGAGTCAAAACTGCCATTAGACACAACTCCGATCTCTCTCTCTCTAGCAGGAGCATTAATCTCAAGAGTTATCTTGACATTTTTATTGCTGCCTGGAATCTGGAAAGCACAAGGAACTCTGAATCCCCTGCATTTAAACCTGAGTTATCGCACAACACAATGCCCCCCCCCCCCCCCGGCCAGTGCCCCCCCTTCCGGTCAGAGGCCAGTGCAGCCTCACCGCCCTAAGGCCAGCCCTGAATGTTCAGACAAAAGGTAGGAGAATATAATCAGACCAGGCCACGGGGACTCGTAAAAAAGACAGAACCTGACAAAATGGGAGGAATATAGAAAACTCATGGTGAGATTAGAAGCATTAAATAGCTCAGCATATTTGTCAATGATAGAACAGAGTTTTGAAAAATGCATATTAAAATCCCCTTAAACAATCTCGGGATGCCTCAAAATTAGAAATAAGACTCCATCATGGCAGAAGTGAATAGCTCTTAAGCCTCTACACCTCCCTGAGATAGTCTGTAGGTCAAATGAAAAGTGTAGGGCATTCCAGAGGGAGCCAGAACTTTAACCACTATAGGTTCTACTGTAGAATCACAATAATCAAACACGCATTTCAGATCCCTATGTATACAAGCTGGATCTCACTCTCGCTTCCCTTGGCAGTGTAAAATATACAACAAAGTGATGGATGGAATGCTTGAATCAATCTCAGCCACTGGTAATTACTCGGTCCGCATCCCAGCCCATCATCCCTTGAGAGGAGCAGATAACATAGGATGATCCACTGAAATGATATCCTTTAGGTTATCTGACATGTCATCCTGGAACCATGTTTCAGTTCTACATAAGATATCAAGCTTGTCGTCTGTTACTTAACCACACACAGAAGTGAGATTTTTCCTGCTGAGCGGGCATTGACCAGCTCTCCATGCAGGTAAGATTGAGGCAGCCAAATACCATGGAAAATGGATCGAATGTTGTCCACATAAAGGACTACATCTATAGGGCACTGTGAGATTTCCTGACTTGAAAACCAGAATGATGGATAACAATTCAGAAGAAAATCATGCTTGTAGGGTAAGAGGGACTTACCAGCCTTAAGGACAGCGGACATCTTATTTTTGGTCTGCAAAGACACTCAATGATTTCCAAACATCTGAAATTGCTGTATTTTAAGAAACTTTAGCTCGGCAGTAAGGCTCTTAAAGCCTCTTCTGCAACCTTTATGAGTTTGCTTATGAAGCCCTGTTATGAGTCACCAAGGATCCTCTGTGCCTGCTCACCATCATTCCTGAAGGTTCCTAGGTTTCTGAGAGCAAGTATGAACATTGGGCGTTCTCAGCTGTTACTGCTAAAGACTGGAATACACTTCCCCTCAGTTTACTGTCTATCAGGTACCTCACTTATTTCCATAAACAATTCAAAACCCATATATTCTGATAATAAAAATGACCCTTTCATTGTTTCATCTGTAAGCACCAAGACATCCTTTCTTTATTCATTCACTCATTCATACAAGAGAAAAATCCACATTCAGTGGAAATGATCTTGCACAAAAATGCTTATGCATGAAATATGGTCAACAAAATTAAAAACAAATTGTTATAAATTTTCTCTTGGAATTGAAATTCAGAAACTCATCAAAATGTGTTAACTGGATGAAGACTGTTTGATAGGTGCAACAATTGTAATTTCATCAAATTTGTGGGTAAAAGCTTGACACTTCGCAACCCAACTACAGATGCTTACATTTCAGCATCTGATCCACATCCAAGACTGTTTTCTGGCACGCCAGTGCCTTCTTTGCTTATTTTGGTCAAGCTGTACATTGACGTATCCAGCAGTTATCGTCCCCTGGCTTCACATCATAGGTTACTGTAATCTACATGTTTATCAGAAGAGACAGCTTCCTGCCTCTGCTTCCCATTAGCTCACGGCCCACCCACCGGTGCCTGGGATGAATCTGGGTTGAATCTATACTCTTATGTTCTAAGCAAAATGTGTGCAGGCAATAGACTTTCACTGGGGATTCTTAAAGTATGCTGTCCTTTAACTAAATGTGGTGACTCTTTTTCTCCAAAATCCTCATGGGTTCTCGAGGTGGGGACTGTACTTTAAAAATTCAGCTTTTATTTGAATTTTCACTTATTTGTAGCTTGCCACAACTATCAGGGCTTCTCTTTCATATCCTGTAAATAACTCGCAATACGTCCCCATGAAATGATTGCATAGAAGCTTCATTTTTGTCATGGTTGCCTCAGTTTCAGCCTGCTCTGATACCATCAATCCTGCTAAGTCTCACACTTTACTCCTAAAATCATACTTCTGTTACACTTAAGTGATAATCCCTTAAGTTATTGACACCTAAGAAATAGGCAATTTTATGGTTTCATTTTCAATGTGTTTTTTCTCCTTGCTCCTTTACCTATAGGTCAGTCTATGCTGGTTGGTTTTAAGGCTATCAGTGGTTTACACAACAATTATGCATGTATGACGGTGTATATATAGGGAGGGCCAGACAGTACTCTGATTGATGGTGGGGTGTATGACCTGTAATGAGTGTTGGTGGTGGAGAAGCATGCCACAGGTGTGCACCAAGTCTCATCTAATAGATGGTTAGTGTGCAACAGGAATGCTCATAAAGCACAACTGATAAAGATATATTGTAATCTTATAGCATTAACATAGTGTTTCACACCATATCAATCAATCAATCAATCAATCAGAACTTGTAGAGCGTGCTAATCACCCAGAGGGTATCCAGGCGCTTGCATGAGGTGGAGCTACTTGAACAGCCAGGTCTCGATTCTACTCCTGAAGTTGACGAGGGAGGTAGATGTTCGAAGGTGGACGGGGAGGTCGTTCCAGGCTTTGGCTGCGAGGTGGGAGAAGGAGCGTCCTCCGTCTTGGGTTCAATGGATGCGGGGGAGAGTGGCGAGGGCCAGGGCAGCAGACCGCAGGTGTCTGGTGGGCTGGTGGAAGGTCAGACAGTTGTGCAGCTATCCTGGTTCCGTGTTATAGAGGGCTTTGTGTCCTACAGTGGCTACAGAGGTGGGGTGTAATGTGGGCTCGTCTGGGCAGGTCCAGGATGATTCTTGCTCCTGTGTTCTGGAGTGTCTGGGATTCTGGAGTGTCTGGAGTGTTTGGAGGCGCTTGAGGAGGCGGGTAGTGGTAGAGGGCGTTCCTGTGGTCAAGTTGACTGTTGATAAGGGCTTGAATGACGGTTCTACATTCAGTGTTAGTTAAGATCCATCTGAAGACTTTCTGGATCATTCTGAGGGTGTTGAAGCAGATGGAGGCAACCAAGTTGATCTGATGTATGATGGAGAGTTCACCATAGTGATGACATACTTTAATTGGTATAGAATCCTTAGAATTAATATGAGCAGACCTAAGGTAACAGTAAATGGTGATGGAAGAGACAATACCTGGAAACTCAAATGCAGAGAATAGAAAGTGCAAAAAGTGGGAGCACTGTGTATAAAGAGGGAAAAGTAATCCAGAGCTGAGGAGCCGGATGGGTGAAAGAGCACCATTATACTGAAGTGAGGTGAGCAGGAGCTGGGAAGCTGGGCAAAGCCTAATAGGATGCAGATTATGCAAGAGTAGAGTCAAATGTAGGAGCAAGGCCACGAACTCAGATGAAGGCACTATTGAGATGACAACATTTAAGACCGCCAGGAAAAGGAAGCCATCATAGAAGTGTAAGCTAAGGTGTCATTGATTCAGGAGATGGAGCTTGTAGTGAAGGTGAACTTCAGAGTTGAAGATAGATTGGATTGGAAGAAGAACACAGGACGATAGGGGAGTGAACAGAAAGGAGCAGTAATCTATTTGAGCGAATTGGAGGAGTAGTTAGATTTTGGAAGTGTGTAAAGTGTGAAAGGGATGAATTAACTGTATGTTAAACAATTCAAAGTGACAGACGAGATCAACGGATGAAATATGCTATGAGAATGAAAGAGGAGAAATAAAAGCGTCAGCAACATTAAAAGCAGAGGTTGAAAGTGGGAGCATAGAGGGAAGGAAGCTGCCCAAAAGTGATTTCCTTCAAGAAGACATTGGTAGTGTTGTGACGACGTCCCATGAGCACAAATCAAGGGGGGCCCTAGTTCCCCTGACCCTTGTTTGGCACTAGTATGGGCAGAAACACATTGGCTTAGTACAAGTGAATGAGTCATTTAGGCTAAGTATCATCCATCCTTGTGTACTTTTTAAAATTATACCGGAGAAACCCACTATAAATGGTATTCCCTTATTCTACCATCTTTATCCATTTGTTATATTTTGAAGAACACCCTTATACTGAGGTTCAGTCCATCCTGGTAGCCTCATCTTACCAGTGTGGGATGAGGATCCCATGATGAAGCATGCAGCAAGATGTGGGTGAGGCTTTCTCATCCAGTATAACTGGCATATTGAAGTGTACTAAGGCGTAGGTAGGGTGGCGCCCAAGCTGGGGACCACCTATATCACTATCACATCTTTGTGCGTTGAAACCTCATTATAAAGCCACAGCTAATGTCAATAGTCACACTAACCAAAAAACATTTTAATATAAATATTCTGTTTGCAATGCTCAAGGCACTGGAGAAAGGAAATCAGGCGACTGAATCAATTGTTCCTTTGTCTTCATCACAAAGCTATATATTCTCACAGTTAGTCAGGAAAAATGGAAGACTACCTGTCAACAAGGCAAAAGAATCAGCCAATAAGGCAAAACTAACTGAAAATGAGGAAAATCTGCTTTCCAGTAGAAAACTTGTCTACGAACAGAGAAAAACTGCCTGCCAACGAGTGAATTCAACTTGCTAATGGGGGGCGACAAACTTGTAGTTTTAGAAACCTACTTGCCAAAAACAAAAGACTGTCAGTCAATATGAGGAAGATGGACTGACTTGAGTGAAACATGCCAGCCAACAGGGGAAGAATATTGGATAATGCATAGTGATTACCCCCTAATAAAATAAATTGTTCTTCCAATGAGGTAAAAGCTGCCTGCCAGTGGAGACAACTGTTCTGCTAGCAAAGAAAGATCATCTGGCCATGAGGACAAGCTACCAGCCAACAGGGAGAAACAGCTTTGCAAATAAGAAAATGTGGCTGTTAACATAGCAAAAGTATCAGTTAGAAAGGGAAGATGACAAGATAATCTGAGGATGTCATTCACTGATAGGACACGCCGATCGTCAAACCAGAAAACATTAACTGCAATGAGGAAGCACTGTCTACCAAAAGGGAAAGCTGGCCATGTGAGGCCATGCTGTTCTGATTGTTTTTACTTCTGTACATTCCATGGTCAACTGCTCCTGTGCTGTTAATGACTTTTCAAACAAGGCACACAAGCTGCTGTTATAGAACTTCATTTGTTATTAATTCATTACAGTGACTTGCCGTTTATGCTCATCATTCTGTCTTATTTTAACAATGCAAATTTTCATGGCACCTTGTGTAGTAATGCTGCTATGAACTTTAGCCAGTTTACCTCCCCCATATGAGCTATAAGTTATGCATCTCCTCTTTATTTTTCATTATCTATGTTTCTGATTAATTAGGAGTTTTGCACACTACATCAGATCTGACCTTGCATGGGTAATTGCTGGTTTACCCTTGTAAGTTCAAGGATTTCCGCCTTGCTTACTTTATCTTTCCATTGCCTCTGCTATAGTGCGCGGTATGTTCATTGACACCACCTTTCCAAAGTTTCCCACAACTTTTAGCTGGTTTCTCTATAGATTGTGATTACACCGTTCTTCTCCTTAGTGCCTAAAGTGGACCAGCGTGTTAAATCAATAACTTGCAGGACAATTCCTGATAATTAGAGTATCTCTGGCCCGGTTTAACTATAGTCTCCTATCCTGGGAATGCAAAGTACCAGAGAGTTAGAAAAAAAGATCTAATAGACATCCTATTAAAGAAGAAACCTTACAATATGAACAACTGCTGTCATAATGTTGATAGATCTTTGACATTCTTCCCTATTAATCCAGTCCAACAACAAAGGATCTTATTTGCTATTATTTAATTAACCAGAAATGTTATGCAAAGGTGGGACAGTTTGCATGCTTTTGAAGTGTGATATGATTTCTTCAGGCCCTTTTGACTTTGAAAGCTTACAAACTATACCATATTTGCATGCCATTTTAGAGGAGTCCAGTAGACTCTATCAAAAGTAAAGGGAGTACATCAGGTAAAACAAATTCTTCAAACAAGCCCCCATTCTGTGCCACTCAGCCTGCTTATTGTAGCAAAAGGTATATTTGTGCATTTAAATGTAAACATGCTTTGTGGATTAATGTAACCCCTCTTCTCAGCTTCTTTGTTAGTAGCTACTCAGCAGCACTTCATGCAGTGTCAAGGTTGAGTCACCAATCTTCCTAAAGTAGGTCCATCTTAATGGTAATGCTGTCCTGAAATGATGGCCTCGTCATTCAACAGACAAGAAAGTAATAATTATAGTTAGTTGTATTTTTAGTATCTAATTTGCGCTGTGTGGTGTTTGTGACACATTTATTTTGTGTGAACATTGTTCATCTGTGTTCAACCAACTATATTACAAGGGGAACTTTATTTGTACTTTTCGGTGATTTTAAAAAAAAAAACATTTTTAGTGAGCATCTTGTGTTCCACGTAGAAATTCATAATTTCTTAGCTGAGTCAATAGAACAAGTGTTAACTTGGGTTCGCATTAGACACATGTTTATGATTGCGATACTATTCTTTTGAAGTTTTGATTGTGCTGCCATGAATGCCAACTATTTTAAAGTACATTTTCAATTTCTATTTCCTCTATTCACAAAATGGCGGACTTAAAGTGGAGTGGCTCTTAAAGTCTATGTTACAAATGGCACAAAAAAGAGAACTCTTTGTGGTAAGCGCTACATTCTGCTCTATGCAAATCCCAATATTTAGGAACTTTGGCTTAGACAGAATGTTAGTAAAAATAGTGCAGACTTGCTCTAACTAGAAACTCAAGAATTCCCACCTAAACTAGGAAATAAGACTCAGTGCAATTCTTGTCGTGAAAGGAAATTTAAATTCCAGGATGAACTCCAGAGATGTATATGTCTGTAAGCATATGGTCACCGAGGAAAGGGCCTAGCATGCCTGTGCAAGTGTCTACATTACTGGGAACCTCAGCAGCATTTGTACCCTCTTAACAAATTCTGGTATGCAATTCAGAAAAGTAACCTCTGTAACACAAACACAGACTATCGAAACGTGCCACACATTTTCCCAATAGAATTGAATCACTCTCTGAATCAATGGCAATGTTTCTTCCATTTCATGCACTTCTGAATAAGAGAAAGTGACTGGTGAAGCACTGGCAAGCATCTAACTGACTGAAGCCATGGTGGCAGGGAAGTCCTATTAATGCCGACTAACAGCTCTGCTGGAACTAACTAATCTAAATTAATTTAATGATGACTCTTCTCTGTTGGGGCCGGGCGTAGCAGCAGCTACAAGCACAATTATCTCAAAGTGCCAAAGCATTTTGCAGTTGCAGGCAATGTGCAAAATCACACATTTGCAACAGCAAAATGTACTGGTGCAATATACAAACGTTACTTTTTGAGTCATTAAAGTATTTCTGGCTCTTTCTAAATCACAAATAGGAGAGGGCGGGAAAGGAATGTGTCCATCCTATTTGCAAGTCACATTAAAACATATCAATAGTTTGACTTTGCAGTTTCAAACTATTGATTAGATGTCAAAATCTAACTTGGGGGATAACTGCTTTGCACAGGGGAAATTGTCCCCATGAAGAGCAGCCTCTGAGGGAAGCAGACTGTCTTTCAGAAGACAGCGGCATGCCCCCCCTTTTTTAACCGCTTCAGTGCCCATGACGAGATGGTCTCGTCATGGAGCGCGGTTGCGCTGTGCCCATGACGAGACTATCTCGTCATGAACCCCGCCCGCTAATGCAACGGCCGGCACAGGGCGGGGAAAGGGCGTGGCACTGAAGGGGTTAAATCTCTTTCTTATTGATATCAGTGCAAAACATATTGAAGCATGCAACATTCTTGACACTGTGGGCTGCTAAACATTCGGCTGCAGTCACATTTTCCATAATAGTTCTATACATTAATGTAGGCAATAATCATGGCTCACAAAAAAAAACACATACAAACAATAACAGTGTCAATGGAGTCATCACAGGTCAATATTAGGACATGGTTCCTAGGGTAGCAATATTGAGAAAAGACATTAGGGGGTTCAAGTGTCGGGTATTGAGCGACATCCCATGGAGGCGTTCTGCTTAGTATGTCAGCGCCGCAGGCAATGGCCAAGTGTACAGGTGTGAGTCATCATGCCCTCAGGAGGGTGCTGCCAGGGTGGCATGCTCCCCTTGATGTCATTCCCTCCATGTGAACATTTTTTTAAACAAGGAATTGCTTAGATCACATTTTTGATTTGTTATGGAATGTGTTTGGTAGTAGGTGCTCTACTTTGTGTGTGCCCTCAGCTATCCCAGAAAGTAAATACCAATACAAGCTACAATAGTATGGAGGCCAGGAGAAAGATACATTTGAAGGATTCCATTAGCAGAGTAAAGCTGTACCATCTAAAAGAGTGTTATGTAAAGGAGAAAGAAAACAGAGCTTGAGTTGTAAGTGGTGGGCTTTAAAGGCAGATACAGCAAAACATTGTATAGTATATACTTTGATGAAGAGAAAGTAATGTTATTGAATTTTAAAGAAGTACCTGGGTGTAAATGCTTTTAATTTGTTAACAAAAATACCATAAATCCAATAACATGTTATCTTGACAGCAATGCCAAATAAATGAATACACAACAATGTTGAGTAGTAAATAGCCCTGCATGCTTGTGACATGTTAAGGCATCAAAAGAGCAGCAAGTACCAACAAAATAACATGTAAGTCGGAAATTATGATGTTGTGTCAGCAAAGTAAACACAGCGAAGGAAACACACTGGATCTCAGTTACAAGCTACCTGTCCATCTACAGTCTAATAAAAGGTCTATTTGATACCTTCTCACTAGAACCTAATTGAAATACAAATGACACCCAAAGAACACTACCTCTCTAAAATTTGATTATACCTTTTTGAAGAATTGATAAAACAGGTGATTCAGTTGCTTAAGCTATCTGTAGCCAGACCTTAAAAGAAGACTGTGGGGCATATCAGCAACAACCGCGATAATTATTGCTAAGCGCACTTAGCGCTAGGATAATTATCGCCAGCTAGCCTGGATTTTTATCGCTGAGATAGCGTGCTATCAGCAACGCTTATCTCAAAAGTGATAAAAATCCTAGCGCTAACTGCCAAACGTGAGATTATCGCTGGAAACCCAGCGATAATCCCACGAAGTTTGGCGATAGCTTGCTGATAGGGCCTCACATACTTAGCCATGGTATCCACCTTCCATAGGATATCATGGCTAAGTTAGTTTCAAAGCAGGCGTAAGGAAAGTAGCGATAACAGAGGTTATCGCTATTTTTCTTGTCGCTATGCTGCTTTGCGTGAGGCTTGATAATAGGAGAAATGTCGCTTAGCTATCCTGGGGAGAAACGCCCACTTTGCATCTAATTAGAGATGCAAAGATGGGCGTTAGGAATTCAGGCGCTAAGGCAAGGTTTCACACGATAGCCGAAAACGGCCGTAAAAGCGGCGATAATTTTTTATCGCCGCCTTGTAGATATGCCCCTGTGTTCTCTTAAGGAACATGGGCTGCCTTAAAAAGATGTTCACACAGAAGGAATGAAAATGCAAGGATAAAGCTCTGTGTTCCCTCTCTGGCCTCATCCCTGTGAATGTACATTTTGCGAAGCGATTAATTAGCATAGCAGTCACATTGCAAAATTAAACCCTGTTCACAGACTAGTTGGTTTGCAATTAGCACATATTAATTTTTGGACTGAGCTTAGAATCTCAATCAAGCCCGAAGTCACTTAGTCATCCTGCCAAAACTGTCTCCCAAGGCCTAAAGCAGAAAATCCCATTTGACAGAATGCAGTAGCCGCAAGCATGTTCCGAAGGACTCATCAACACCGAAAAGTTGTGAGTCGGGTAATTACTCACCCACACCCACTTCTAATAGGTGGGGATATCCACTCCTTTTGTTTCTTCTCTTTAGATTTGCACCTCAACCATACAGAACTGAAAACCAGTCGCACGGGTTTCTTATATTGTCGGCTTAAATTAAACAAACCGCTTCTAGTCATAAACGAGCCCGGAGGTTCCTACTGACGCTCGGAATCTCTCTCCCACTTCCTTGTTATTGTGATCTAACCGACCCTGGTCATGTCATGCGCGCGCACCGGAAGCGCCGGCCTCAAACAGCAGCTATCAGAACCTTCTCGAATGGTCTGTGCGTTGGGGGAGGAAGGGTTGCAGAGGAGCTGCCGCCATCCAACCCCACCCCCTGCAATCTTCTGATTAAAATTATCTTCGGAGTATTGCCAAATTCCAAATGCCAAGTAAATCACGTGCCTATCTCAGAAACATCAAGAGGTTTAGCAGCAAAATCACATGCAAGGTTTTTCCCCCTTCAGATTATGTAATATAAATATGTCATGTAAAGCAGCACAAATACTTGGGGAACTAGAGGGTTTTTAAGAGCAGCCAGCCTCAGCACCACTTCTCTAATTTTAGCAAAGCGCACTATGCATTAATTACCTCTCTCTTTTTTTCGGCGCTCTGTCGTGAGAGGGGCGTGGATAGGCCCTCTCCTCTACATTTAAGAAGGGTTGGAAGTGCCATTTTTCCCAGAGAACAATACCAGCCATTTGTTCACGTTTTAAGATTCTGCAAAGGCTTGGACGTGACTCTTGAATAGAACTCTATAAAAATAGTTTAAGATCATGTTTAAAATTGCCTTTCTGGCTTCGTTTACTTTATCGGTCAATTATCATAAAGGGAGCCCTATGAAACATGTTAAAGTGCTTTCTTCCTATATTTACTGTTTAAAATATGCACTGATAAGGAGAAAAACACCTGCTATAGGTGATTTTCTTAATTTTTTGAGTGATCGGGATATTATAATACTGGTCATGCTGACAAAAAAAGGCCAGGTGGCAACTCTACCTTTAAGAGATTATCAGCATACAATACCCACATTTTAAAACACCAAAGTGGGAGATTTTGAATAATAAATCGGTAGATCATATTTTCTCTATTGACTTCTATTGTAGGGACAATTTTAGGCGAGAGGCAGCTAAAAGAAAGCCATTGTTGGCTTTAAAAATGAGGTCTCCTGCCTCACGGCGTGTATGTATCAGGGCTAAATGGGATATTTATTTGCAGGAAAACATATGGGTCCGGCTGAAAGGGCAGCAGGGCTGACGGTGAAGGTGTCTGACATGTGCCTGCCTAAGCTCAAGGTCCTTCGAAGGCACCGGCCTCTCCATAACTATCCAGGTTTCTCCTTAAAACAACATGCTTCTTTCAGACGCCAGGGGACTGACTGTCCAGAGGCGCAACTAGAGCCAAATTTCGGGGGGGGGGGGGGGGGGGCTAAGAAAAATTCCGGGGGGGGGCTGAATCTTTTAAGCCATAGGCAGAGTGGAGCTGCAGGAGCTCTTAGAAGGGGTGAAACAACAGCGAGGCCTCATTAACATGCAAATGGTCTTTTAAAGACCTGTGAAGTGCTCGGGTGCGGCTGTGTGTGCGCCGAATCTGCCTCATCCCGGGCCGCCACACACGACGGGGGGGGGGGGGGGCTGAAGCCCTGTGAGTCCAATGGGTGTTGCGCGCCTGTGACTGTTCATCAGCTGAAAGATTCCTACGATCCATTTCTCGTATCTGTGAAGAGGAGCTATCTTTTTCCCGGGAGTTCCAGAATATTGTTAGGAAAGCTGTTCATATTTTCTTCATGTGAAGTTTAATCAGTTTTACAAAGTCATATGCAAGAAACAAATCTCCTAGTTCCACCAGCCAGGCCTCAGATCCTGGGGCGAAGCTTCCATTGGTGCAGCAGCTGCAGTGGCACCGATGCCAAGGTCCCTACGTGCCATTAAACTCGGATAATAGCTGTGCTTTCTACCCCAGCAGTAGTGTAAGGGGCCATTTTCCGTACTTCAGGGCCCAAGGCATCCTTGCTACACTGCTGCTCAGAACCTTGCAGCCCTTGAGTAGAGAGAAACATATTTTCATATATGCATTTCGAGATGCATACTTCTAACCCTGTTGATCATTGAAATTGGCATATACAATTACATTTAAAAAGGAAACACAAAGGGGCCTCTTGTGTGAGCCTCTTTTGAAAGTTTACCTCCTCTGGTCGACTCAACACATGTCCCTCAGGCCCGGTTATCCCCATCTCTATCATTCGGGCTTGTTCCTAGAAAACAAAGAGTAAAAAAAACATGTTTTAAGGCCCCTGATTTAATCGCCTGTCAGCAGTTCTGGAAGCACAACACAAAGAGAGGAAGGGTTGCCAAGCAACAGATAAACATAACCAAACATCAAGGGAACGCGTCTGTTCATCGGCCTTGTGTGCCTTTTGCATCAGGGTAGGGCTAAAGGAAAGCGACTGCACAGAGACAGAGGGAACAGGAAGCTCAGAGTCACACAAGAAGCATAGGTCGCGCCACGAGTAGTGCACGCTCTATACTACTCTCCTCTGACTCGAAGCTACAACACTTATCTCGATGAGGAAAGATAGGAATCATCAGCCTTCACAAGAGACAGCCATTGGACTCTGCTGAGACAAAAACATGCCTACTGTTTCAATGATGATTTTTATCAAGAAAGATTGTCTGTGCCCTACTCATTCAATCAGCACACCATGCATCTGAGGATGGGCGGAGGACATGCCGGAGACTGAGTTTGTGCCTCCGCGCCTTGCTATAAAATTAATATTTAACATTCCAGGACTGTGTTCTATTTTTGCCAAATGGGGAACAAAGTATAAAAGTAAACACAGTTTAGATATACTTCAGGTATATTGAGGATAGGATAAAAACTGGATCACAAGCAGGGCTGGAGGGGGGGATTCTGCAAAACCGGCCCCCACCGGTCCAAAACCGGCCCCCACCCTTCCGGCCCACTGGGGAAACGCCCAGTACCTGCTACGGCCAGTCCGGCCCTGATCACAAGCCATGTCATAATGTTCAAGGGGTAGATTCAAAACCAATGTAAGCGTCCCCTATTCACAAAAGGATGTTGGGTTCAAAGGACAGCCTTCTAATGAGGCAAATAAAACATACACATTACCAGTGCTTAAGAAGGACTGATCAAGTGGCAACAAATATGAACGGTCAAGTAAAAATGATGTATTGATCCAGGCCAGAGTTATGAAGCTCATTGAAGGGACGTTTTACTGTCCTCAACCCAATGGGGAGGGATGTGCTGGTTGTTTTAGTGATTGGAGGCACCCTTAGTTGGTGGACGCCACTACAGAGTCTAGTGTTGTCTTCCACCAGAACTAACTGGAATAACTGCACTGCACTTAGGGTAAAGCATAAAGGGGCATATTTATGATAGAGATAGGGTAGGAATGCGCCATACTTAACAATATACAGTGCATTCCTGTCATTTACCAGGGCTGGCGCATAATGTGATTCCTAGTGCCAATGCAGGTAGGGTACCTGCATTGTAAGCAGGGTTGTTTTTGTGCAGGAAGGGACACCTTCCTGCGCAAAAACAATCCTCTGAGGCATTTTCATATTTCTATGTATGCTGCAAAATGCAGCACACGTAGAAAGAGGACCTAATAAAGAGAAATAAAGATATTTCAACTTGTTACACCTCCCTTGGGGATGCGTAGCATTATGCTCAGTGTTGGTAAACCTGGGAATGCACCAAAATCCATATGTGGATGCTTGGAAACACCCGCGCTCCACCCATGGAACGCCTTCCCAGGGCAGAGTGATGCAAAGCAGCAATTTGCACTGTGCTGGGTCACTTTGGGTTTATCAGGCCACACAGGGCCATTCAAGGTGGCCTTGCATGGCTAGATAAATCAAACTTAGAAGTTGCATCGCTCTTGTGCCCTATTGCGTGGCGCCAGGGCTACACAACTCCTACATAAATATGCACTTAATTTTCCAGACTGGCACATTACGCACAAGCACATATGGACAGCTCAAGATTTGAAGCCTGTTTGACAATCTCGCTATTTTCATGCAGACTATTCTGACTGGCAGTAGCTGTCGAGAGATTAGACATTTCATAACAGGAGTGTCTCTACGCAAGGTAGGCGCAAGCACTCCAATGGTTGTTTTAGACTAGCTCATGATTCTGAAGATCCCCAGTTTAGGAGCCCATGAAACTGGCTTGGAAAGTTAAAGAGTCGTCACTTTCACTAGATTGAAAATGGCCATGGGTCAATTGCAGGAGGAGAGATGTTATCCAGACCTAAACTAGTGATCAGGTTGGGCAGCCCCACTAGCCTAAAAACATGGTTGGTATTGACTACAAACACTACATTTTCTCAGGTTTTGCAAGGCAATTGTTCTGTTGGTGTCTATTGATCTGTGGTTACACACATTAGCACCACCACAAGAGGTGGTGTATCATATAGTTAGTATGACACATATGACCCTCGCGGTTTAGGTGTAATTTATTAACACAGATTTACGAATATGACTGTTGTATAGCGGGTCAAAGACATATGCTAAAGGTGGAAATACTTAATATATAAATTATGTTTGACATGATTGAAATGATAAAGGTCGCTTTGGAGAGGGTTAGGTTCGATATTATGGATATATATATATATATATTCACTGAAAAAACCATAGGTTTCACACATGTTATAGTTAGGAATTATCATTTAAAAAACCTTGCAAATTCACTGAAAAAACCATAGGTTTCACACAAGTTATAGTTAGCTGTACATTTCACTCGTAAAAAACCAATGAAATTCCACGTTATAGTTAGTGCAGGCAACTATAACTCACGCGACCGCAATCCTCTGCTGATGACATATGTGTCTTTATGAAAAAAAAATATTTGTAATATATGTATAGCTAAAATTTAATGGAAGAAGACATGGGCAAATAAGTGTCTAAATACAGTATTAGCATCAGCAGAGGATTGCGGTCGCGTGAGTTATAGTTGCCTGCACTAACTATAACGTGGAATTTCATTGTTTTTTTACGAGTGAAATGTACAGCTAACTATAACTTGTGTGAAACCTATGGTTTTTTCAGTGAATTTGCAAGGTTTTTTAAATGCTAATTCCTAACTATAACGTGTGTGAAACCTATGGTTTTTTCAGTGAATTTGTACGGTTTTTTAAATGCTAAGTTACTTTACGCCGTTCGTGCCGTGCGCGCCCACTTCACCGCGTGCCCACGTTACGCTGGATGGGCCATGTACGCACGATGCGCTTCGCGCACCGTCCGCACACGGAGGACATATTATGCGCTTCGTTGTGAAAGGTTATCTATTAAATGTTCTATTCATTTATATGCCATGCACAAAAGGTGACCTGCGGTCACCTTTTGCACACTGGGGGGGGGGAATATGTGGAGTTTGTTTTTTTTTATTTAATTTTTTGCCGTACGCGTACGGTAAGCGCATTCGGCGTTTTTTCAAAAAAAAAAATAATACATTTTTGGCTTTGGGGGTCCTTCTGGGACATCCTAACCATGGCTAGGTGGTTAGGAGCTGTCTAGCCTGCCCCTTTTCATGTTATCCAACTTTGTTTTTCCTCCCCCCCTCAGAGTGCGAGAGAGAAAATGGCGGCCGACACTTCCTGGTTTCGACCGATTCGAATTTTACTTTGATCTAACAACCAATCAGAAACGCGCTCGCGCACGGCACCGTACGCGTACGGTAAGCTTACCGTAAGCGCACGGTAAGCGCACGGAGCGCTGCCACAGATATATATATTGATTTAAATGCTATTTTCTCAGGAACTACTGAACAGATTTACACCAGACCTACAAAAGGCACTTCCTTGACCTTATGGCTACCTCTCTGCCAAATTACAAGTAATTCTGTTCAGCCGTTCGGGCTGTAGCTGTGTCTAAAGGTCCTATGGAAAAATGCATGGGGAAAACGCGTTTTGAGCCCCCGCTTGACGAATCACCCCAAGCCTTTCAGGGTAGGAGCGGAGCGTAGCGCCCCATTAGTTTTGAAAAGTTCGCGAGGATTCGTCAACCGGCGCCAAAGTTATTCAAAATAGAATGTTGCGGATTTCCTATGGAAACAGGGTCCTAACTATAACTACCTACTGGCGACCGCCAGTAGGTAATATATATATATATATATATATATATATATATATATATATATATATATATATATATATATATAAAAGCCAAGATCCTCCTTTCTGGTGTCCTCAATCTTTAGAGGGTGGCGCGAGACCGGCGGAGCAAAACCAGCAAGTAAATATGTTCAAAAAACGAAGTTCGACTCGCGCTCTCGGGCGGCACATGCAGAGAAACAGCAGACTCAAATCCAAAAGTAAAGGGGGTTTATTAAATCATAGACCCGCCGTGACGCGTTTCGCCACTTTCGTGGCTTCTTCACACAACGTTGTACATACAAATGACACCATTACATACTTTTCGACTGTCATGGAAATAGAAAGAGGCTGTCACCATTGATGTTATATCGGATCAGAAGCAAGGAAGCAACATGAGCGCCATCTTAACATGTACATTACGTTTCAACATTCTCATGTTATTTCCACTTCACGTTGCAAACAGTGCACTAGGGAAAAAACCCATTAAACAGAAATATTAAATAAAGTATACTCTATTTTGTCAGCACCATTTTAAACGTTTAACGAAAATTACTCGTTATGTGTTATTATTTTGGATTTTGAGCTTTTTTGCCCCTACGTATATGTAGACAACAAACTATGCATTTATAAAGCAGTCATGTAAATCAAATTGGATATCTTCATATCGTATAAATGCATACAGGCGATTGTTCATTTGTCAAATAAAGTTTTTGTTCTACGTCGCAGGGATAAAAAAATGTCTGGTTACCGGGAATTAGTTTACCCAAATACACAACGTTACCATTATTATCTGATGCGAGTTAAGAATCATGTTGAAGACGACACTCGCTTCCTTGGTGTATTATAAGCCTCCTATTGTCAAAGTATTAATTCCCCTTGTTAGTGGGTAAAAAATCGAGTCTATACACATTATATAAACAGGTAACTTAATTCCTTATCTCCTGTTATCTCACAATGGACTTTTAATCTTTCAATGGCACTACATATCTATATTTAAAGATAGATATTTTCCCTTAGCCTGGGGGAACTTTGTATTGACAAAGGGGCTGGCATATGCATAGTTTTGCGGACATATTTCCAAAAATCACGAACATCTCAATCTGAATATCTTGCACTTTCCGAAGTCGGATGGATGAGGAAAGGGAACGCAGAGAGGCAGCACAAGCACTTTTTGCGAGGGCACCTGGTGTTGCCAAAAATGTACAGGCAAAAGCAGCAAGTGAAAATACAATCTATAATACACTGAAAAGATTGGAAAAACTCCAGAAACAAGAAATCTCTAAGTGGTGGGAGGCAACATCACTCCAGGATTACATTGAAAAATCTATGATACCTAGAGGATTAAGAATTTATATAACTCCGTCATATGACTCTCCAGACCCCAAAATGCTGGAGGAGTGGTCCATGAATTCAGCCTGCAGCTCAAAGAATATGCTAGAAATACTAGTGAAATATGCCTGGTCGGACAGTGAAAAAATCAAACAAGAAATAGAAGAAATAAAAAAGAAATTGGATGTACATGAAGACCAAGATATAATTGTCAAATTCTTAGAAGAAATGAAAAAACATCTAAAAACTATGGAAGATGACATTAAAAAGAGAAAACAGCGCAAATTACATAGAGACTGTGGGGACTACGAGGCTGGCAGAGTTTTAACATACAGTAAAAAGTATGATCATCTGTATGATAATAGAAGTACAGCAGAAACAAACATCAATGCACAACACGATTCACAAGTGGAGGAAGCTATAGACCTCAGTGACACCAACACGGATGAATCTATGATAAGAACGTCAGAAAGTTCAACCTCAAGTACTGAAAGAATAACCTACCCAAAACCCACTTTTTTAGACGAATACCGGTTGATGAAACAGAACCGGCAGACAACAAGGTCGGTGACGAAAGAGAATCGGATGGAAGATTCACCACAACCGAGAGGAAGGGGCAGAGGAAGAGGAAGGGGTACCAGAGGAAGAGGAGGAAAAGGACCGGACAAAGAAGGAAGAGGAGAGAAAACTACGGAGTACATGGGAAGAAGACAAACTCGCTCCAAAAAGAACTAATGATGGATGACACAATGGTAAATCAAACTATTGTAAACTTGAGCACCAAAACCATCAGCCAAAAAGTTAAAAGAACTTTGTGTCTAGGACTATCCTTCTGTCCATCAATGCCAATGAACTATACCGAAAGTAAAATTGATGTTTTTAAATTCTGCAGAAAAATGAAATTAAAAAAAATGGCACAAATTGAAACCAACAGTGAATAGAGAAACTCATCACAAAATACACAACACGCAGGAAGAGCCATTGACAATTGGTGACATAGATACAATGATAATCCTGCATGAGCTCCAAAACAATCCAGATGAAACAGGTATGAGCCAAGACTCCCTACTCATCTTGAATGAATTGGAAATACAACATGACAAAGCGGCATGTAGTAATTTCAAACCTCAATCCACTTTTATCCCCAAAATGGGACACGATAACATCGATACCTTTCAGGAGTTAGTAAGTGCTGACATGTTAAAGTTCAGGAAAAACAATTGGGCAAAGAAAATGAAAAAGTTTAAATACAATCTTACTGCAACCCAGAAAGAAGCAATTAAAGATCTAGCTTGTGACGAGAGTATCATAATAAGACCTGCCGACAAAGGGGGCAATATTGTGATTTTGCCTAAAGACATGTACATTAATGAGGCGTTGAGACAACTCAAGGATGGTAAGACATATACCAATGTGACACGGGTGGAATATAATGACAGCATCAACAAAGGGTGGGAATTACTTAAGGAATGGAAAGATAAAGGCCTGTTAGAGTGGGAGGAATTCTGTTTCCTAAAAAAAGACTGTCCCATTCTACCGGTAATGTATCTGCTCCCAAAGATACATAAGAATAGGGACAATCCCCCAGGCAGGCCGATTATCTCATCCAAAGGCAGTTCCCTTGAAAACATCTCACGATACGCAGATCATTTCTTACGAGAATTTGTTTTTACACTTCCATCTTACGTAAGAGATACAAAAGACTTTCTCAACAAAATCTCAAAACTAGTGTGGCAAGAGAATTACGTTCTGATAACTTTAGACGTTAACTCATTGTACACTATAATAGACCATGAGCAAGGGATCCAATCCTGCGCAGGATTTTTGAAACGCAGAAGTATTGACCTATTAGAACACACAGGCATGATCCTGGACATGATCAGATTTTGTCTCACGAACAATTATTTTCTGTTTAATTATATGATTTATAAACAGGAACACGGTACCGCGATGGGTACATGTTTCGCGCCTAGTTTCGCGAATTTGTTCATGGGGGCATGGGAGGAAGAGATCCTAGTGAGACCAGATCTACAAGAATTTCACACCAAAGTCATTTTGTGGCTTAGATATATATCGATGACATTTTTTTAGTATGGCAAGGTGAAGAGAGAGAGGCTGTACTGTTCATTGATAAACTAAACCAGAACAACAAAAACATCACACTAACCAGTACCATCAGTAAAGAGAAAGTCGAGTACCTAGATACATGTGTGCAGGTGAAAAACAACAAAGTACATACAATCTTATATCGCAAGAGTACTGCTGGCAATACTTTGCTTCATGCTCTGAGTAGTCACCCCGATAATTTAAAGTGGAGCATTCCATATGGAGAACTACTCAGAGCAAAAAGAAACTGTAGCTTATTATCAGACTACCAGAAAGAAGAAAGAATAATGATGGAGAGGTTTAAAGCAAGAGGATATCCATCATGGGTTCTCAAAAAAGCCGCAGAAAGAATAAAGTCAGTTGAAAGATCTAGCACTCTGTTGACTCCAGAAATTGCTACCACACTACAGGAAGAAGAGGACAAAACTAGATTGATCATGACATTCAATGGTCATTCTACCCAAGTCCGTAAGATTGTACAACGTCACTGGGAAATCCTGAGAAATGACACCATTATAGGTAGTAATCTACCAACACAACCTATGATCACATACAGGAAGAGACGCAGTTTCAGGGACACTCTTGTACATAGTGATCTTAATTTCAACCTTGAAGTGAGAGGTATTGATCTACCGGGCTTTTTTCCATGTGGCCATTGTAAAGCCTGCAGGAACAGCAAAATGGTCAAAGAATACATGAACACCAGCACTAATACCATGATCAGTATTTCACAATTTTTTGACATGTACGAGTAACTTTGTGATCTATGTTTTGGAGTGTCCGTGTAAACTCCGGTATGTTGGCAGCACCGTTCATATGGCAAAAAAACGTGTGCTGGAACATATGCGGGCTATTACAAATAAGGATAAACAATATCCTATTGCCCGTCATTTCTCAAGTTACCATTTCTCTGATTGTTCTAAACTCACATACTATGCCATTGAACAAATTACACCCAAAATGAGAGGAGGAAACAGGTTGTTAAGATTGAGACAGCGCGAATCAAAACACATTATAAGTATGTGCACTTTGTTTCCTAATGGCCATAATCTTGATGAAGAAATGGCAATACATCTGTATAATGAATGAATATGTTATATCAATGACTGCTTTGAGATGTATATTCTTATATATTCTCTTTTTTATGTGTTATCTTCTTAACAGGAAGAGAAGAGAAAAGGGTGTTTTGGCTGACCCAGTTTTGAGATCTACAAATCTTCCCCCCCCCCCTTTCTTCATCAGATCATCCGACGTCCTTTTGTGTAAGATAAATCAATATGGTTTTATAGTTTGAGCACAAGAAGGTGAAATAAGGGTAATACATGACACCTTGCAATAATAAATAATCGAGAATAACATAAATTATATTTACCCACTAATCAGGGTACAATTGAAAGATTAAAAGTCCATTGTGAGATAACAGGAGATAAGGAATTAAGTTACCTGTTTATATAATGTGTATAGACTCGATTTTTTACCCACTAACAAGGGGAATTAATACTTTGACAATAGGAGGCTTATAATACACCAAGGAAGCGAGTGTCGTCTTCAACATGATTCTTAACTCGCATCAGATAATAATGGTAACGTTGTGTATTTGGGTAAACTAATTCCCGGTAACCAGACATTTTTTTATCCCTGCGACGTAGAACAAAAACTTTATTTGACAAATGAACAATCGCCTGTATGCATTTATACGATATGAAGATATCCAATTTGATTTACATGACTGCTTTATAAATGCATAGTTTGTTGTCTACATATACGTAGGGGCAAAAAAGCTCAAAATCCAAAATAATAACACATAACGAGTAATTTTCGTTAAACGTTTAAAATGGTGCTGACAAAATAGAGTATACTTTATTTAATATTTCTGTTTAATGGGTTTTTTCCCTAGTGCACTGTTTGCAACGTGAAGTGGAAATAACATGAGAATGTTGAAACGTAATGTACATGTTAAGATGGCGCTCATGTTGCTTCCTTGCTTCTGATCCGATATAACATCAATGGTGACAGCCTCTTTCTATTTCCATGACAGTCGAAAAGTATGTAATGGTGTCATTTGTATGTACAACGTTGTGTGAACAAGCCACGAAAGTGGCGAAACGCGTCACGGCGGGTCTATGATTTAATAAACCCCCTTTACTTTTGGATTTGAGTCCGCTGTTTCTCTGCATGTGCCGCCCGAGAGCGCGAGTGGAACTTCGTTTTTTGAACATATATATATATATATATATATATATCGAATACTCCTTCCGAAGCACCAGCCGGTACTCCCAAAAGACACGGACACTCAAATGCTGGTTCAGATTTTCATGCTCGATTTATTTTAAACAAAGGATAGGTTCAGACGCGTTTCGACCGACACAGCGGTCTTGATCACATGATTAGCTTATACTGAACGTGGCTATTTAAAGGTGCCATGACCCCAGTTACGTGTAGACATAGACAAAATACTCATATATGGCTGTACATAACGATTTCACAATCAATTCAAAGAAATAAATTGAAAATTAAAGCATACAATAACTTGATGATTATTTCCAGTCCAAAATATATAAACCATTGGCATGATTCAAACCCGGATTGTCAAACAAATTACGCTACTGTTAACCATATAGCCGCAATCCGGGTAGAATGCCTGCACTGCGTTAGGATATAGCCATGATAATTGGTGGAAGGGAATCAAACGAGAAACACTCCACATACATTATGTGCAAATGACGCATATCATGTGCAAACATAGCAGAAAATAAATGCATATGTCATTATCTGTGCAAATACAGAAAAGATGTGCAAAAGTCCGCAAAATTATGTGCAAATATAGCAATCATTGTTAATATCCGTGCAAATACAGCCAAATGTGCAAATCTGCAAAGTAATGTGCAAAACTTGCAAAACATTAAAATGAGATCAATATGACATCATAAAACAATGGACCGGAAATCACATAAAAAACAGTTCTAAAATGTATGTACATAATATATATACAGCCTATTAATGTCTAAAACGTCTAAATATCAAACTGGGTATCTGACTTAGATGGCACAAATACTGAAAAAGGCTAAATACAGCAATCAAATTGCATGTAAATATAAACACAGAAGAAGCTGGATCACTGAAAAACCCATAAATATATATAAATCTATGAAATGTAGAAAAATTAGAAAACTAAGGAAAATATGAGACTTCTTTACCAGTATTCTATAATCTCATATAAGGCGAGGATATTCAAAGATGTACAAAGGTATCCAAGTGCTGACGAGGTGGAAATGAGACCTGATTATCATAAGTGTTAAAAAATGATAAATACACACATTATTGCTATCACAGGTAACTATAAAAAATGATGTAAATCTTCCCCATTGTTCAAACCTCCTGGAATGCGTGTGTCCAACTCCACTATATATTTGCATTCCAGTTGCCTCAGAGCTTTTTCCCGGTTACCTCCTCTCTTCATTTTGGGTACCGAGTCTATAATAAAATAGCTCAAACAGCTCAAATTGTTGTTGTGGCAAGTTTTAAAATGTCTCGCTACCGGGTAAGTTGGATCCGAGTTTACTATGGCCCTAAGGTGCTGTAAAATTCTGTTGTAAGCTTGCAGTTTTGTACTACCCACATATTTTAGTTCGCATGTGCATTGTAATACGTACACCACATGATCGGTGCGACAGGTGTAATGTCCCTTGAGATATCTGGGACTGTCACTGAAAGGTGTGGTGTACTGGTTAGTGTTTATGCCAAATTTACACGCTCTACAGGAGGAGCATTTAAAAAACCCTTTCACTGGGGCTAGCCATGTACCACTAATGGATATTTCTGGACTACTGGATACTAGTTCGTCTCGCATAGAAAATGCTCGCCTGTATGTAATAGTGGGAGTTTTAGGAAGTACTGCCTTTAAGGTAGGATCCGTTAACACTATGGGCCATTCTTTACAAATAATTTTCTTAATAGTTTTGGCCTGTCTGCTGTAGGTAGTAATGAGTCTCATTTCACTTTCATTAACCTCATTGTCTGAAATAGTTTCGGTAGGCGATAATATTACTTGATTTGATGTGTTTTTAGATATCAATAGGTCACTCCTATTCCTTAGGTTAGCTTTTATCATGGCTTTTGTTAAGCTTTTTTCATCATACCCACGCGCTAATAACCTATTCTTGGCATTTAACTGATGTTCATCACGCGCTGCTATGGTACTGCATGCTCTGTGGATCCGCAGAAATTCCCCATAAGGAATACTATTGATTGTGTGTTGTGGATGGAAGCTTTCTGCATGTAACACAGTATTTACTGATGTATTTTTACGAAAAAGACTGGTTTCCAATTTACCATCCTTAAAATTAATCGTTACATCTAGGAAGTTGACAACATTGGAGCTAATATCAGCAGAAAATTCCAAATTCAAATCATTATCGTTGATATCATTAACAAATCCCAACGCCTCCTGTTCAGTACCCTTCCAAATGACGAAAATATCGTCTATATAACGCCACCATGATATCACTTTGGTGGACCATATCTCCGCATGACGGACCATGAGGACATGCCTCTCCCACCAGCCTACATGTAAACATGCATAGCTGGGAGAGAAACATGCCCCTATAGCCACGCCTCTCAGTTGTTGAAAAGCCTCATTGTTGAAAAGAAACAAGTTATTACCCAAACAAATACGAATCATGCTAATTAACATGGCGTTATGTTTGTAAAATTCCATATTTCTTTCACCCAGAAAGTATTCTACAGCACGCAATCCATCATCATGGGCTATACTGGTATACAGTGCTGTAATGTCCATAGTTATTAAAATAATGTCAGGTGGTAAAGTGAGGCTATTGAGTTTATGTAAAAAATCCATGGTATCCCGTATGTAACTAGGCAGATTCATCACGAACTCTTGGAGGAAAAAGTCAATATACTTGGAGGTATTTTCAAACATACCATTGATGGCTGACACTATAGGGCGTCCCGGAATTGGCATAACCCCTTTATGCACTTTGGGGATAAAATAAATGCTCGGTACAACCGGATGCTCTTTATGTAAAAATTTCACCTCCTCTTTGGTGATATATATATATATATCATATCTGCTAGAGCAAGAAATAAGTATAATTACAGCTTCAATGATAAGCTAATGAGGGTAAAAGGTAGTTTTGGAGTCATTCGAGAAGAGGCAGTGTAGAAAGGTGGACGTGTGGATGGGGCACAAATCTCAAGGGAGAGGGCATTCCCAAATAGAGGAATACTTGAGCGTTCGACTTTTAGCGTGGATGTAGCACTGTGTGGTTTAGGAACACCTTAAAGGTGGTTAGATGCAGACCATAACGCTCTGGGAGACTGCTGTCTTGAACACCAGAGGGAGAGGTCTGTGGTGAGATCAGTATTTGCCATCCAACCTGCAGGTGGTGCTGGGATGTGGTTTTGTGTGACGGGAAACTTAGAAAAGGGACCAGTTTGCTCACACCAAGGCCTTTATGAGTGATGTTGACAGTTTTGGAAAGAAGCTGAAGGTGTATTTTAAAGACGTTTCAAGGCTGAAGCCTCTCCACAATGGAAGTTATGGAGCTAAAAATATCAAGCAGTTCTCTTTTCAAAAATGACTGCTGGGTCCAGACAGGGGGTTGGAGACTCATCAGTAGGTGGCCTCTGTTCTGGACACATGCAGAGTGCAGCAGCTAGCAAATTACATAGTGATCCATAACAAAATATATTTAAGTGGCTTGAGGGGTTGTATCAGTCTTCAATGATTGACACATCTTAAGAAACTTGAGGAAACGCCTCCCCTTTTTTTCCAAGTAAGATTTTTCAACAACCATGGCATCCCTCTGAAGTAATTTGAAATCTCCATAATGGGCAGCGGTTGCCATCGTGATGACATCCCCAGGGCACCTCACCCTCAGGCATCATCAATCTTGTGGTATTCTTGAGAAACCTTAACATTGCTCAGTGAATCAGTCCAACCATCCTTGCCTCAGGTGCCCGATTACCCAAATTGGAATGAGTAAGGGGATACTTCACTTGCTCATTGCTGAACTAGAGATGACAAATTTTAGAAACATCGAAGAGGTCAATCATTAGGATTCCCAAAAATCAAAATCAGTACATTGTGAATTTGAAAGCCAAGACTCAACTGTTCATACAGATATTTCCTGCATGGTCCTTGAACGGCATTGCAGTGTAACTGCTTTAAGATAAAGGGTTTGGAGTTCTGTATGGTTGCCATGCAGATCTTCCATTTAAGAATCTGTCTGCCCCTAATTCCTTAGTGAAATGAAATGTAGAAAAATGTTAGATTCAATCATTTTTAGCTCACTTGTGAAATAACAAACACTGCCTATTCGCTTGGAAATGCGTCTTCATCTCTCTGAAAGGGACATTTCACTCTTAACTTCTAGATGATGCTTGCTTGGGATGCAAAACAACCACAGCTAAATATTGCACGTATGGCGCCTCATTGATGAGAAGTAGTCTGAATCCTTTGGCAAAGTGAGCTTGCGGCTCACAGCTGGCTTATCTGTGCTGCATACAAGGGGCTCACATAGATTGCAAAACAACAGTAATGGACGAATATGATGAATCAAGTATTACTAGTAGCAGTTACTCCGGGGAAACTCCTCTCCGTAGTGTTATGGGCGATTACAGCCAAAACACACTACACTAAAGTCAGTCTTGACTTACCCGAAAAGGAAGATCCCCCATGAACAGTGACGCAGCCAACCTCAGACAGGCGACGACAGGACATGCTTATTTGCTTCCCTCCAGATGGAGGTGCATGCAATGCCTGCCAACGCAGACAGCTCCGAAGGGACTTATCAGTTTGCCCAGAGTGGGTTGTGGTCCCAGCATGCAGAAGCATGTTCATTCATCAAAGCATACTCTGTGGCAAATACCATCAAACGTGTGTCTGCCAGGTGTAGCAAAGACGCAAATGATTGTTTGCTGAGCAAATAACAAGCAAAGGCTGCTCGACATTTTATTGAAAGTGCTCCCAGTGCACTATAATCACCAGGGTGTCATAGTTCAAGCTTTGCGTGTTTCAAATAAACGCTTGAGATCCAGTGTAGGTGTGTGTTCAGAAAGCAGTTAGTTAAGAGTTTGCTAAGTTCCCCTGAAGGTATGCATGTATATGCCTGCGTACGCATGCAGGGAGATGCATGGCTGCAGTAGCTGTGCTGGCGGATGAGCACCCAGCAAACACATCTTTGGAGGCCTGATGGAAGCTGACAACATATCGACAGGAAGGGAGGAAGGATGATGCAAGCCATGATGAAGTAATTGACTGATTGATAAATGAGAAGGTCTGCTGTTTTCTCACTCGCCGTCTGTATGTGTATGGAGTAGATGAGTGTAAGGAATCGTCGAGTATTTGAATATATATAGAGCTGGTCTCTGAAGGCAGAGTCGCACCGCTTGCTGGAGCTGCCCTTGGCACAGATCCATAAGACTCAGTTCTGCCAAACCTGGGATGGGTGGGACAGTGCTGATACCATCCATCATAGGAGGAGTTCTGCTAGGCCATGGTCACAACTCTGGAGGAAGTATTAGAACAGTTGCATCCATTTGGTGGCTGGCCAGGCTCTATGGCGCGACTCAGTACTGGGAAAATTCGCAGAGGCTCTCTGCCTTGGGAACCCCGGTGTGTGCCAGAGGTCAGAGAGAAGTAGCTGGACCGAGCTCAACAAATTCTGGAGTAGGCAATAAGTGGGCAATGCACAGCAAGTCATAAACAAGGGCCTGTAACCCAGTTGACAAATTTAGGAGCTATGTGGTTCCCAGTGACCTACAACCCCAAAGTAGTTGCAGGACACTTCTTTGTGCTATACCATGAGGGAGTAATGAGGTCTCCCAGCTCCTGATGAATTGGAAGTGAATTATGCTACCTCTTAAGAAAGTATGTGAGCTGCTAGGGCTGGTCAGAGTTTGAGGTACAGAATCGCTGTTTATGTGTTAAGGGTTGTTAATAAACCCTGGTGAAAACTAGGGCTCCATAACACTGCTGCTTTGAGTTTCCCATTGCACTTCTGCAACAAAGGTACTTCAACAATGATATGTGGGAATATATGGGCCCCTAAAAGACAGTTCCAAGAAGCTTAGGATCAGAGGTCACCCGGCTAATTTCAATGATTGCCCAAAGTAACATAACTTGGTAATGGGAGGCAGCTATGAGGGTTAACTTTGGATAAAGAAAGAGAAAAGACTGCTTTCAGCACGTTTCCCAATTCCAGCTTGAGGGTTGGGGATGCAAAGAGCACACACATAATTAGTGACTGGTCTTTAGGGCATTGTGGGTGGGACCACCACAAAGAGTACCAAAGCTTTGTTGCCATCTCTAACATGGCATTTACATGTGTAAATAGCGGGTACATGAAGCTGCAGCTTTCCAATGCATACACTGTGTGCTTGCAAGCATTACAAATGACAGGGACAGCCATTTCCCCAGGATTAAGGAATGTGCACTTCTGTGTGTACAACTGACATAGTTGGGAACATCGACACATCATACCTGGCATATGGAGGCTCAGTCATGTCATGGCATGACTGACAAAAGTGGTAAAAAGGGCAAATCATGGAATAGCTTGTATCGGTGACTTGTTCATAGCATGGCATGTCTGTCTTATGAGAATGTGGAGACATCAAGCCTGGCCTATCATATGGAGGAAGTGATGCATCATAGCATGGCTGACACAAAAGGAAGTGGGCACTTTATGGTTGGCATATGAGGAAAAAAGCACATGATGGCACAACTAGTGTAAGTGGGGTTGGAGCCCATGATAGTATGGCTGGCTCAAGGGGAGGAGAGGCACATAAAGGCATAAATAGCATCTGGGTTTATCATTGCATGGGTAGTGCATGGAAACATAGTCATTTCATGACGTTGATCACACATGCCATCATAAATGGCATGTGGGGAAACAGGAACATTACAGCATGTCTTTCCTTTGTGGGAACGGGGGTTCCACATGGCATGGATGCATACTGGAATACAGCTATATCATGGCATGGATAAAATATGATGTGGCACCACATTCTATATCGGTGGGCATACAGAATAAATTAGCATGAAAGGAACATGAAGGAAACAGGCATGTGTGGCTTACACCACATCATGTCTGGCACACGAGTAAACATCATTCTCTAGCGGGCATATGAGTGAAGGACATGATGGCATAGCAAGCATATAAGAAAGAGATACATCAATGCATGGCTGCCATATATATGAGAAAGAGGAACATCAGGGTTAGCATATAGGAGGGGAAGGTACATCATAACATGTATACTATATGGGTTAGGGCTATATCATATCATCAGTGGCAGACAAATTAAATGGGGGTGTCATGGTGTTTGTGGAATCTGGAAAAGGTTGGTAGTCAAGATCTGGTTGCCTCATGGTGAATACCTGGGACAAGGTATCGACATGTCTGCATGTGATACCCCACCTGAAAACTTGATGGTAGCACGATGACTTGATGGTAGCGAGATGCCTAATGAAGATGACAATCACATGTTTGCAGAGAAACGCTGTCTATTTTCAGATAAAGGCAAGGTGATATTTGGGAAGAAGTCAGTTTTATTGCTAGAAATGATATAGTTATATTAGGTAAACTATTGCTTTATTTTCATTGAATAAGAATACTGGCAATAGAAGAACAATGTGAATAGTTTCTGAAAAATATATCCTAACATTTTTTAAATATTTCAAAATGCGATTTGAATGATAACTTCTGGTGATTTAGGGACAACTATTGTCGATGTTGTGGGTGGAACCAATTCCTTAGTAACAAAAGCCACTTTCTTAATGTTCGAACGGTTATTTCTTGACTCATGTAAAGGCATTTCATAACCTATACTGATCATTTTTATGGCTTGATAATGAGTATGTATACCTACTGTCTCAAACCTATTTGAATAGCTTACCTAGTTTAGGTTCTTTTCTTTTCATTCTGTTGCTTGTGGTACTATATTTTCTATGCATTCTAAACCTTAGTCTTGTGATACTATATTGATATTGGGATTAATAAGACTACAGGTCCCAAACTCAATATGTTTCATTGTTTGCAATATCTCATGGGACCCCTCAATGGAAACAACCTCATTAATGAGATTTACTCATGTGCACTTCCCAAATGTAATTTTTACAATATAAACATCCTGGTTAACACAATGGGTTATCAACACTTTATAAGCAAACTAAAGTATTGAATCAAATCGAAAATAAGCTTTATTCGATATCACATTGTGAATCATAAAAGCGTACAAAAATATATAGAAGTATCAAGTTAAAAACTAAAAGACTGAATAAAAGCAAGTGCCATATAGATAAAACAGGCAAATACATATTCCTTCTGTCAATAAAATGTCTATACCAGTTTCTTCCGCCTAATAACAACCCATAAAAACCGAAACAGACAACAAATGTATACAAATTTGGAAGAGATTGCAAGTAAATAAAAGCTGGTTGACATTGCACAAATCTTAGAGGCTTTAACAGGGGCTTGATTAAACAATTCCTCAAATCTGAAAAGTACTTACAGAAAAAAAGATGTGCATGGTACTTTGCATGGATACATTCTCACAAGGTCATTTCCCTAGTTCATGTGACCAGTTATTTCAGGTGGGTAAATTGGTTAAGCAATGTCCAACCGGAAGCGTGTCAGAACAAATCTATGCTGAGTATTGTATTTATTTTCTAAATACGTTTCCATACCATATGTAGTCAGAATCAGTTGGTTCTTCAGAAGAGAAGGTTTGGAAATCTCAGAAGACAACGTCAGTTCCTCAAGTAATTAATTGCATTCCAACTTTAATGCTTTTCTAGAAACGCTATTCAAAATCTCTGGGTGGTCAAAATACTCAGGATGGGCGAAGTCCGACAGGAAATGACTGACAAACTTAAGCCAGGGAATTTTAAGGGCTGACACACATCTAAGGCAATCCTTTACAATAGTGCGATTGAGCTGCGTATGCTCAGATGACCAGATCTTATGCCAAAGCGGTTACGCCCAGTTCAGAATGGAACGCAAAGGTGGAACAACGTTTTGGGAGGGCGAGGAGATTCCTTAAGTAGGCATTTTCTACCACCTGTAGTGAGTCAACATTAGCACACAGCTCTGACCCATACGTAGCAGTGGGCCGGCATTTGGCCTTGTATATGGTCATCATTTCTCTTGGATGTATAATATTCAGCTTCCTAGAGAAGTTGATCAAAGCTGCAATGCATTTAAAAAACTGGACCCTTCTGGACTTAATCGCGCTTCTCCAGTTCCCCTCTTGGTCAAATAAAATACCTAAATAAGAGAAGGATGGTGTGTGCATTATTTTGGTACTCTCGATTATTATATTGCAGCATTTTGTATCTCTTTTCCCGAGTTTCATTAAAAAAGTTTTACTTATATTAAGTTTCAATCCGAGATTCTGCATCAACGGAGCAAATTCGATGAGTAATCGCTGTAAGCCAAGGGGGTGCGGGCCATAAGCACCGTGTCATCTGCATGGAGGAGGGCCAGAATGGGACAATGTCCGACTTGGGGAAGGTTGAAATGTGTATATATATATATATATATATATATATATATATATATATATATATATATATCAACCAGAGCACATCTTGGATTCGCAGTACGTCATTTATTGAAACCAGCATAACGCGTTTCGGCTTGAATGCCTTTTTCAAATGCTGCCGACACTGGTGTACGTATTCAATGTCCTTAAAATATGGGCTACCTCACTGCTATTGGAGGATATCCTATCACCAGCATGGAAAGACTTCCTCATATATATATATATATATAGCAACAAACTATATATAAATATAAATATATATATATATATATATATATATATATGCATATATTTATATATAGTTTGTTGCTACAAATAAATCACACTCTTTACTTCAAAGTGCTCGTGTTGTGTCTTTCTGAGACTGTCCTTCCGCAGTCTCAGAAAGACGCAACACGAGCACTTTGAAGTAAAGAGCGTGATTTATTTGTAGCAACAAACTACCCAGAGCATTTGGAGACTACTCTCTTTGGTCATGGGTCCCGTGTCTTCAAAGTTCTCGTGTTGTGCCTTTCTGTGACTGCGGAGGGACATTTTCTCTTCACTTTTATTCAGGCCTCACACCCAAACACGAGCTGCCACATGAAGGAGCCGGGAGATTGCGAACTCTGAGGACATATATATGGGAAACACATTTGTTGTTGCTTGTCTCTTAGATGATTTTCAATCTAGAACATATTAAGACATTGAAAACCTGTATCTGAGGGCGGGGCAAGACGACAAATACATATGTACATTTTCTTTACAGTATTACAACAAGAGTGCAATAAAGTCAAAATAGATTTGTCCGGATTGATTTGTTTCTGAGAAGAAAACAACACATGGCCTAAAATTAGTGTGTTCTTTGTACACTAATTTAAAATGCATGACATAGTTCCAATTTACATTTCAAAACGAGATTTAATGTTACTAATATCAGAAACAAAACATCTTTTAGAAAGCACTGAAATGTAAACATTGTTAACAGTAACAAATGAGTGCTGATTGGGAAAGATTCCACGCTACACCTTTTAATCAGAATCCTTTAGTGACATAAGAATACGTGATCAACCCACATCAGTGCACTGCTAAGCGTTCAATGCAAACTTCTCTTTGCTTACCTGTGCAATGATATCCCCGTTCTCGGCGTGGACCTGAGCGATGGCTCCGAGACTCCCCAGGCATGTGAAGATCTCATAGAGCTGAACATCAAATGAGAAATGAGAAATGTCAACACATTCCTTAATCTATGAGAACGACCAAAAAAGGGGGCATAGTAAGTTCATGCGCTTCACCCGTGCCAGTGTTTTTATACCGCGGACCACTGAATTGACAACATTCTGCAAAATGGCACCCTGGAGCCGCTCATACCTAGTATTCCCCCCTCTATAGAATGCCTGGTGAGTCTGGTGGAATGCATACAAGGAGCAGCGTAGGGGTGACTGCAGAATCACATCTCAGCATCTACATTCTACAACCGCGTCACACTCAGTCTGGTACGGAGAGGAGTAGTTTGAAAATTGGAATAGTAACTTTACCTCTGTGTTTGACATCTGATATAAGTCTTTGTAAGCCATGTACACCATGAACGAGTTCACTCCTACAAAAGAGATAAAACAAATAGTAAAACTAGTTGAATTCCCTGGGGTTAACAGTGTTATGAGTGAAGTACTGTTGTAAACTGTTTCTAAATTCAAATTCACCTTAAAGTATGTCGAACCCTGAAAGTGTACTATAAAGTTTGAGACCCAGGCAGCCACGACCCGTGCAGGTAAGAGCGGAGGGAGGATTTCGACATACGCTGACGAGGGAAAATTAATTATTTATTTGATTTGACCTCATCTGTCAAATCTTCCCCCCAACATCCCGCCCCGCCCAAACCCGGCCCCACTACTCTTATCTACACGGGCTGGGGCTTCAAGCCAGTATCTGTCTGTATAAAGCACCTTCCTGGTGCACAGGAGATGGAAATTGACATGTTCATATAGGTGCAAATTGTTGACCTTCAGTACAGCTCCAGAAACATTAGATCACTGTGCTTACAAGTGTAGATACGTATTTACAATAGATCGTCCTTTCGCCCATCGTCCAGGAGTCATGGTGCTATTTAAATAACCCTGTTATCATAAGTGGTTTTGCAATTGGGAGTACCAGATTAAACCGGGGTGACAAATCAGATGGCCATTGTAAAAAATATACATTGTTTTTTTCCCGTTTTTTTTAAAAGTGACTTCTTGTAATGGAAGTACTTACTAAAGGGCTCGCTCTCAGTCACTAAAGAACATTGACATTTTATCTGGAGAAGAGAAGGTTTTGTAGCTGCATCACTTCATGAACCCTTCAACAGCATGGTTCATTAGCTATAGCACTAGGTTTCCATAATCGTTGTTTACTTTCACTTTAATGTACACTACTTAGAAAAGAGGCATCTTACACAATGAATTTGAGCATCTGTATGATCATGGTTCAATAAAAAATGCCCAATGACAGGGAACAAAAACCTGCACTTACGTCATAAACATATAAAAACACTCATTTGAATACCCTGAATATTGCATGGTATAAATAACTTACATTAATGGAGAAATTGAGCTGGTTTGCCCCATAATCCCTTCTGATGGGACCTACGTTTTGAATTTAGCGATCTAGTGTTGTTCGCTAGAATTTATAAGAAACCTTTCAACAAACACGATGTGCAACCGCCAAATATTAGAATACAGAAATAAACAGGGTACGTGGACTTCGACCTGACAAATTCTGCTGACTAGACATTTCGCCAACTCCACCGCGCCATGGGGGTTACTTACATACAGTGGCAGGGGCAGGTGAGGAAATTAAAAAAGAACATGGTGGAGAGTTTGAGGAATACAAAAACCCATTTAAAAAGAGAAATGAAAGCGAGGGAGTGGTTTACACCACAATACGAAAAAAAAGATGTGGGCCAGAACATGAGATGTGCCCAGGAAGCCGATCACAGTTAATTTTCTGCAAGCATCTCACATTCATTGAGCATTCTACCCTTCTCCAATGGAATTAAAGGAGCTATGAATTAGGTTGGCACATTACCTAAAAACATACAGCTGTAAAGGAGGTAGCGAAATGGACTGGTAGGGGAGGACTAGAAAGCGGAAAGTCACTTGCACATTCCATGTGTCAGTGAACATACCACAGTGAGAAGTCTTAGAATCAAGAACGACAGTGCAGCGTCACAACATAGCACTAACTTGCGAATCTTAAAACATATGTTAGGATTCCAGAGCCCTTCACTGAACAGCTTCTACGTTCTCGCTAGAAGTTCAAGCAGATCATTCGCTTGGGAGTTTTGTTCTAGTTGTGATTTAGGACCTGCTCTTAGTTTTAGCTAATCTGCTCAGTTCTTTTAAATACAACTTAGGTTTTAACTCTTTAAAAAGTATTGCCTGGGAGGATGTAGGGGTCTTTTTTCCTGACAGTTTGCTGTATCCTTTTTTTGCTGGGGTGACACCATGTTGAGAAGTGCTGGCAAATAAATGTACTCAAATACCTCATGTGGCTTGCTGTTTTGTCAGGATTTCTCCTGATTTAAGCAGCTCAGCAAAGGCCTCCATAATTGTTTGTTCCAGGAGTTGCCATGGATTACTTTAAATAGAGTATCTGGAATGCAGTACAATTGAACGTGGAAAGGAGTGTGGAAACAAAGGCGTGAATTAAATCTAAAGGAAAAAACTGGTTGGATGTACAGTGTTGCAAGTAGGTAAGCTTTAGATCTCCTGCACACCATCTTTGTTACACTGTATTGAAAATCAGAAGAGAGCAATGGCAAATACTAAACGGGGGACCGTATCCCTAATCCGTGGATGTCATTCAGGGAACATGTAAAAAGGGAGGGCTGTGCACCCAAGTACTTCACGCCACTCTTACTAGTCCTTCTGCAATATTTCTTTTGTCGCAGTAGGACACACCCACAGCATAATCAATAATTGTATACAGAAATTGACAGCATATTCTAACATAATTCAAACAAATGCATCTCAAGCAATTAACTATTTCCAATCTATTGCGGAACATTTCTCAAGGCTTATGCGGTACCTTGTTCTGGTGCAAAAGGGGTTGTCTGCTCAATCATCACAATGTTGAATGTTCAGCATACATGAATATTTTGAATGTTCCTCATATTTTCTTTGGCCAAAAGAAGCTAAAGATTCAGCTGTTCCATTGCTGCTTTAAAAATGGTGCTTGGCTGTGGGTTATCTCCCTGCACTGAGTTGAGTCTCTTTTGTATCTCCTGCCAGGAGTCTCTCAGCCCTGATCAGTGGGTATCTACAATGGCCCTCAAGGCTGTATAAAGTTAATCTGAACCTTATTGTTCAACTGCCCCGTTCCATAACGCAAGACGAGGAACCTCTCTTTTTTCCTAAGAGCTAATCAGAATTATTCTAAAAGGGAACCAATGACTCCTGCAAGCCTCAAGGGCAGAGTAACATCAGGGCCAATGCTGATGAAAGAATAAGAGAAACAATCTGTCACATTGTTTGGTTACAATTGAGAAGAGAAACAGCTAAGCTCCCAACTGTCCCAAAGGTGGCTGCTAAATTATAAGGTCACTAAGGCTGTAATATCCTTATTAATCAGTGGAGGAGAAGAGAAAATAAGGTGTACTGAACTGGGAAATAAACTAGCAGTGTACAAAATCTGCAATTAGTTTTTAGTGAAACATGTATAATGTTCCTGAAATTACATATATTATGCAAAATGCACTTTGCTGGATTGTCAAGTAACTTTTCTCCACAAAGGTATACCTCGCACAGGGGGAAGAGCCAGCCAACATGGAGTAGGCAGCTTGGATCCGAAGCTCCTCGTTGCCACTCGGACCTCCGGCTGCCCCGGACACCCGTGCCAGACTCCAGCCACATCTCCGACAGCATAGGCGGCCCAGGAGTCTCAAGGATGCTGCCAGCGGGGGGGCAACATACCCAATCTGGTATGTGCACGGATCCCAGGGTAAGCCAGTGCCACCTAAGGCAACCCAAAGATGATGGCCCCGTAGTCGTGGAATGACTGCGGGGCTCGCAGAATTGTACAGTGCGGCCTCTATTGAATTTCTGTCCCCCACTGGTGTGGCGGAGGGGGGACAGATTGAATGAGCCTGCACCGCGAGCGGCTCTTGGGGAGTCAGGCAGCATTTTAGTGGGAGTCGGCCTGGGACGACGGGCCCTTCCCATTGATAGTGTGGGCATCACGCAGCTGGGGCAGCAGAGGAGAGGACTGCCCCTCCAAGAACACGGCCTCTTCGGGTGGAGGGTGGCAGCTTTCTACATCCCGATGGGGGCCATATGATTGCCTTTGTGCCTTTGCCGACAGCAGAATGGTACTCGGGGAGGACAGCTCCTATTAATATCCCTGGCATCATCCTGAGGTGCTTCGTTGGGCCACTGGAGGCCTTTTGATTGGCGGTACATCCACTCCCTGCTGGGCCCAATTCTTATTTTGTTTACTGAGAAATAGCATCTGTTTGTTTTTAAGACTTCAAATTGCATCATGGCAAAACTGTAATGGATTTCATTGAAATTAATTAAGTCCAGCGTTACTGTGAAAAGCAACTTATTTTTCTTATTTTGAACAGACTTCAAAATAACTAAAAATCATCGACACGTCATAAACACATTTTGGAATTTGACACTAAGCAAATGTTATCCGAGTGGTTAATGCTTAACCTCATCCCCTTAACCTTGGACACCCAAACCTAATTTCTTAACCCCATAACCTTAAACTCTATACCGGTGTCCTTAACCGCAGACCCTAACACATTGAACCTTAATCCTAAATTCTTAAATCTGTAACCCAAACCCTTAACTTGTTACCCTATACCTGTAACCCCTTATACGTGACCCAAACCAAGCATCCCTATATTTAATTCCCTATAATCCAAATCCTTTACCCTACACCTTTTCCAATAATCCATACCTTAAACCCCCATATTGTATGCCCTTAATCCTAAACCCATAAACTTATACCCAAACCCTTAATCCTATGCACCAAACCCTTATCCCTGTACCCCAAATCCTATCTCTCTAAATCCGACCTCTCATACTATAAAGTAACACCCTAAAGCTTATAGCTCAAACCCCACACCCATGACCCCCACCCCTTAAACCATTTGCCTGTTCCACACCATCATACCTTCTATACATTTTGGGAACACACACTTGGGATGTATTGATTTTTCAAGGTATTTCTTTGTTTTTAGAAATAATTGGGAAGTGTTTGTTTTAAAAGTGTTATTTATGAATTTTTTTTTACAATACCATATTTTAGAGGAAACACAACTACTATATCCCCGTCTTTGCAGAGTTGCATGTACCCTGAAAAAACTCTCACTTTAAAATGAGCAAATAGGACAAGGATTGTGCCCTAGAACCCATAGATAGTTCTAACAGCTTTCTTCACAAATTAGCTAATAAAGGAATCCGCTTAATTTAGATGTTTCATTTTTTCTTCTGTTGGATAAGGACAAGTCTTTCATAGATCTCTCTGTACGAATGAAACAGAGCCTTGTGACGTTTATTGAGATTAACTTTCTTCATTATAGCCATCCTCTTTTCAGCACAAGGCTGAGGGTCTCACAGCCTCTCTCCATTGTTCCCTCTCTCCAATCTTCACTTTCTTTCTCTCTGTGTCTATCCTTTATTTGTTTCTCTCTCCATTTCTCTGTTTTTCTTTCACACACACTCACTCTACATATTCCTCTGCTACCCCTTTCTTGATGTTCAGTTATGGTTAAATACCTTTATTTAAAGCTATTGTACATGATGAGCAGCATGGAATAAGCCATACGGACAGACCAGCTGAGTGTATTATGCTATGTAATAATATCACTGTTGATGGAGGAAAGAGGCATCGTGGCCTCATCAAGGCTTCACCTCATGATTTTGTTTTATCAAAATTCAGTGAATATTTGAATATTTGAGGTTTCGTTAATCGTTTGTTAAGGTCCTATGAGCAAAGCTAAACAAAACATCACTTAAACTTTGTTTGTTTTCCATAACAGTATATTTTATTTCCATCAAACGCCACATCCAACTGTTCCTTGCGCCTAGTCTCCTATTTACAGCCAACCCACTCAGCACTGCCTTTGGGTGTGTGCGGTAGAACTCGACCGCAGGGCCTGGCTTTGGCCTTGCTCCACGCCCTCCCTCTTGCGGGCAGTCAACCTCAGCAGTGCACTGGCTTTGGCCATGGTAGTGGGGGTCAGGCGGTGCCGGCTGCAGAGCCTTCCTTTGGCCTGCCCCTGTGCCCAACCCGCCACGGGTGGCCAAGTCAGCAACGAAAGCACTGCGTGGGCAATTAAAAAAAAAAGAAAGGATTTGGGAACACTGTGACCAAGGGCACTGAAAGGAGTTAAACTAAAGATAGCAAAGGCATTTCCTTAAGTTCTACTTATATGTAATGCCATTTGTGGAGCAAAAAATCCAATGGGATTTAAAACGTAAATACCCTTTTTGGACAGCACCTTTTTTTTAAGCCCCTGCCTGATGGGTCTGCACAAACCTTGCCATAAAGAACTGAGGTGGGTGAACTTTTTTGGGGACATTTTTTTCAGATCTGTCAACCTCATAAAACCGCCTTTTTAATGGAAATCTTGACCTATTCATAAAGGATGCCTGCTTGTATTATGTATATCTATAGATCTACACATCCATATATAGAGAGAGAGTGTGTAAAAAAGAGAAAGAGAGGGGAGAGAAAGAGAGATATGATCATTTCCTCACAAGTTTATTTATGTCTGACGTGTCTGTTCATTCATCCGTATTTCTGTCTATTAGTTGCACTGTCTGTTTAGTCATTTCTCTGTCTGTCTATTCCTCTACCTGTGGTCTCTATCTTTGAACGTATCTTTCTACCTGACAGTCTGTCTTCAAGTTCATATAGCCACATTCCTCTCGGTTCTCCTGCAGTTATAGCACCGATGCAATCAATTTCTTATCCTTTTTGGCTTTAAGTGGATACAAAAAGCTGACCAAAGGAGGCCCACGTCATCATACACATTTCTGCCCCTTTAGTACTGCGATCAATCACCCAGGACCCTCCCTTTTCTGCCCCACGCCCAAAAAGCCATTCTGCCTTCACCCACCTTTCTGTTTGATGATCGCCTCCACCTCCTGCTTCACGCTCTCATTCCAGTGGGTGATGTCCACGTGCAGGGCATAGTCGCAGCAGGCCTTGGCATCGGCCCACTCCCGCCACTTCTCCAGGGCTTCTGTCAGGCTGCATTCGGGCTCCGGGATCACATGGTCAACTGGGCGTGGACAGGAGAGGGAGAGATGGGGTTACTGCAGAGCTTTGGGCTTCTCAAAGCACCAACCACAGACATATAACTGCACCCAGAGGAGACAACCTTTAATATATGTGGCAACTCATAGACATCAAGAAGGGACAACTGCTTAGGTACACAACCACAAAACAGCCAGAGGTTCACTGATTTATGGGAAATGTGGATCAGTCTACGTCAGCCACAGCAGACATATGACAGTCCAGAGCCTTGTCCTACAGGCCTTTATGAAGCACTGACATGTTTGAAAAATCCCTACATCCCCAGAGGCCAGCTTATCCCTTTTTCTCTTGACAGAAAATGTGCTGAAAGGCCATTAAAAAAAAAACATGCATAATGCAGGAACTTTACCTGAAAGAGTTATTTTATTCCCACGATAAAACCTTGCAAAACACCTGCATGCAGAATTTGAGAAGAGTCTCTGTGACCTTCCTAAAAATGTAAAGGATGCACCAAACGGTGTCATTTGAAAAAGAGAACTCTTTCCATTTCTTTACATAGATATATCTGCTCCAAAATTCCAATGTGTCCTAGAATAATAAAAGAGTGAGGATGCCACATCCTCCTCAAATTAGGGACAGTTCATGCGTCTTCAGACGGTTACAAAAGAAAGTCTATGCGAGTAAAAATAGATATAATTCCGATATACAGATCTCATATTGGGAGGGAATTATGAGCTTTCTGGCGCCCGTCACTTTAATTCCAGTAGTTCATAAAAAGGTGAAGCAGGACAGATGGGTAAAACAGCAAGAACAATAACCTCATTCATGAAGCTGACGCCTACATAAAAGAATAATGACAACCTTCGCGCGCCAAATGCAGAGCTGTTTACTGGATACGTGTAGGCAAGCAACAAAGGGAAGCGTCCCCTCAGGTGCAAACAGCTGCGCGATCCGGGGATAGCTCTGTGCGCCGAGGCCACAACCCGCACAAGCTGTGTTTCCTGAGGCAGTTTATGGTTTAGTGAATGAGCATGTGACATGCCTTTAAAATGAGGGATAGCTTCGCTCTAAAACGCATCTGCCTGCAGCGTCTGCATATTCGGAGGATAGCGCTGCATTCTGGAGCGTCAGACTTCTAACTTCTGTCTAATATAGGCGTTGCTGTGGTGTGTAATGGTGAAACGTGTACCATCTGTGTAATCTGAGGAATAGCCATGCTTTCCCATGCTTCAGCTTGTAGCACGTACTGGCGGATCGCTGCAGTGCCCAAACGCACATTTTTCAGAATTTATCAATCTGAGAGATGGCTCTGCTGTACAATGGACCTGTGAATCAACACCACCTGAGGAAGGTCCTTTATGTTGAATGTATCTGTCTGCGTTCTCTTTCCTCTGAGCTATCTCGACTCTTTGCCAGCGCCTCCAAGGTTTTGTGGTCTGGATTCCTCGACATTCAATCGCAATATCAGTGTAATTTGAAGGGTGGTTGTATGGCACAGGAAATACGTGTATCGTATATGTACGGCCTCAATACGGCTGAGAGGACTCTGACCTGACCCTAAAAGATGCGATCATAAAGAGAGATAGCTCTGCTGTTTGTGAAGGTGGCTTGGAAAATGTTTGTGACATGTGGTTAGTTCCTTCTACAGCACGAGAGCAGATTACCTTAAATATTACGGCGCATCCCTGCAAATCAGCATGGATGCGCCAGGGAAGATGCGTCACGAAAGTTTACCCTTGCGCCACAATAGATGCGCCGCATTTACAATGCAGCGCATCGTGGCGCAAGGATAAACAGATGCGTGACGCATCTGATGGCGGAAGGTTGGCGCATTTTGCTGGAGTTGCGTCGCAAGCGTGACGCAGCTCCAGCAAGGCTCGGGGGTGCCCTATTGTTACAATGCTGCGTCAATCCTTACGCCTGCTTCAAGCAGGCGCAGAGTTTTGACGCAGCATGGCCGGAAAAGTGACTGAGTGAAATCTTGTAGATTTTACTCAGCCACTTTTCGGAGGCGTTCCTGCGCCGGAACGCCCCCCCCTGTGCAGGTACGCCCACATGTGGCGCAAGCTTTACAACGTGACGCATCTCCCTAGATGCGTCACGTTGTAAATGGGGCGCAACATGGCGCATGGTTTACGCCGCCGCTGCGTCACAAAAGTGACGCAACGGCGGCGTAAAAGTGGCGCAAGTCCGTTATAAATCTGCCCCTACTTTTTTTAAAGCTACTTTGGCGTTCTCTAGGCATGTTCCTGATCTGGGCTAACCACATCAAAGCTGGGTCTTAATTCGAATCGCTGCAGACTTCAGCCTCACGTGACACCAGTTTAATGGTCAGTTTCCAGGAATTGGCTTCTTCGTTTGGTAGGGGTAATGTGCAAGTTGCAGCGCATTGGCATGCAGCTTTAGGAGTGTTTCATTTGTTTCTTGGTTTGGATGGTAATGCAGACGTGACATCCCTTCTACAGTGTGCCAGTCTGTGGCCAGGGGGGCCATGCCAAGGTGGCGACGGGCCCAGAATCCCAGTAAACAGAAAACCGCTGTCTGTGCCAGGCCTTCATTAGGAGGGATGGTGTCCTGGTAGAAAAAACCTGGGATGCTTCCAGCAAGGGAGGAGGTGTAGTCTAGTGATATAAAGAGGATTTTAGATCCAGGAGACCAGAATTATCATCCTGATTTCTCCTTGTGACACATGGTGTGATCCTGGGCACATCAACCTATCTCTCAAAAAGTAAAATCAATCCAAACTGACTAATGCCTGAAGCTCTAAAGAAATAACTCGACATTTGCAATCAGAGGATATCCGGCTAGGAACGCTCAGTGGCATGTTGTGCTTGGATCAGTAATGGCAACAGGTGACATTTCAAAAGTATGACATTTCAATTAATGACTAGAACTGTGCCCCAGAGGCCAGCCCTGACTACGTGCTTCTTTTCCACAAGCGAGGTGGACGTCCTTGACACACACTCTTACTGATAAACTTTCTGAAAATGCATAAATTCCCATCTAACCTCATTAAAAATAGGCTATTCAGATAAAATGTAACAAAAAATGACCCTGGATCAGTGCACAGTGTGATAAAAGTCACGGCCTTGTTTTCCGTTGTCAGCGATTCCGCGAGGGTTTATTCACCACTTATTACCGGTAACCTTGGGGTATTCTGGTAAGCATTAAAAATAGTTTTGTCAAATATCCTATGCTTGCATCAAGGAACTGCCCCGCCATCTCCTCCTACTAGAACCCAATGAGCCCGCCCTAGCAGGCCCTCACTCCTGCCTTCTTCATACACACCAGTGGAAGTATCGACCTTCATGTCACACTGGCACCCGTACACAGCAAAGTCATCCATGTCATATCCCTGCTCCCCAATCGCAGACACTCACTTATCATGGTGGTCCCACCAGCAAGGGCAGCTTTCGTCCCCTGGAAGAAGTCGTCCACTGCTGTCATCCCCCTGTATGGCATTTGCAAGTGTGTGTGCACATCAATTCCTCCCGGAATGACCATCTTTCCATTTGCTTCAATGATTTTCACCCCTCCGGGGACGATCAGATTGTCTCCAATTTGCCTAGAAGAACAAGAACATGTAAGTAAACAATCAGTCCCTTCTCGGTTTCACCCTTATGCCAAAGAGCTGGCAAGGGAGACTGCTTGGAAAATGCATTTTGTCCGATAAGCCGCAAGACTGAGTTAATGTAGATTAAAACATTTTTTTTAGCATGGTTGTTACCTGAGAGGGTGTCCTGGTGCTAATGAATTAACCTATGGAACTTCATACAACAACAACCACTTAAACAAAAATACATGTATTTAAAGATCTCCTGGACTCGAGCGATCCAAATGAATGTATGACTTTAGCAGTCTGATCCAAGAATGATCGCTTCCCTGATGTTTTTTTCTATGGCATGGGATCTCCAGTTTAAGTAGCAAAATGGATCTTTGGATTCTAGCTGGGATGTAGTGAGTCAATTTCATTTGAATATATCTACATCCCAGCTGATAGAAAGTTTAGTGAACAATGTAGAGTGATTTAAATACTATTCTCTGCTCAATTTTGAGCCAATGAGGTGAACCCTAAAAGGAGAGACTGGAGATCGTCTTGACAAATTGAAGAACTGGCCACTTCGGCACCAGCTACAGTCTCGACCGTAATTTCTTAGGGCATCCTAAGTACAATGCACTACAATAATCCAATCTAGGAAGAATCGTTGCTTGATAGGTGTCTTTTCTGCAACCACATGAAAGATATTTGCAGATTTTTTAAATAATTCTGAGTTTTTAATAACATGTTGAGGTAACTTTGTTGACTTGGGCCATGAGTGTCAAGATGATTTCTAAGACAACTCATAAATTCTATAGAACTGTAACTTTAGTGGTGGTCGTGCAAATTGTTGGCCAACAGCTTTCAGACACGTCTTCGATGGCAGGGTGGGTGCTAAGTATCTCTGTCTTATTGATGTTTAACTTAAGAGCATTTATTGGCATCGAAGATGCTCCCTCAGTCCAGCAGATTTTAAAAAGCTCTTCACAGCTTCCAGCGGGATGATCCATACGGATGACAATTTGTGTGCCAACTGCATATGTTATAAATACGAAGCCAAAAGACCTACATCAGTCAGGCCACTTGGGCTACAAAAACGTAAAAAAGTGGGGGACTTAATGATGACCCTTGTGGTACTCCTCTCTGTAGCTCTTAAGATGTGGAGTCTGAAGTTAAAATTTTCACTACTAGGGTATGTTCCTGTAAGTAAGATCCCAGCCAGTACCTCTTACATCAATGTCATGGGGATGAATCAGAATGATATTATGAGAGATGGTATCAAACACAGCTGAGAGCTTTAATAAAATGCATCTCTTTGCCTCCTGTGTTAATTACCCAGCATAGTTCTTCCACCCTGGATACCAGGGCTGAATTCCTGCTATGGAGTGGCATAAAGCCAGGATGTGCTGCACCTAGGATGTCATTTAGGTGTAAAGAAGCCCATAATTTCTTTGGCAACAAACTTTTTAAAGGTTTTACTTTAGAAGGGGTGTACCATGGATTTACTAGAAATACATAGACACATTATGTTTCTTCATTATTGGTGTAACTGCTGCTTGCTTCCAAGACACATAGACATGCTGCTGCAAATGAGCATTACAAAGAGACAGAGAGGCTGATCCCCGACTTTCAATTCACTTATGAAATATCGAGGAGGGGTAGGTGCCGCAGGAGTGCATGATTTGGATGTTAAAACTAATTTGTTCCCTATCTCTGTGGACAGAGGGATAAATTCAGTGCGAAAGGTGATGTCTGAAGTCTTGCACTAAAGAGGTGTTGGACCCATAAGGATCTGTCATCGGCACTGTACAAGTGAGCCAAGAATGTTGCAATACTTCTCACATCTTCCAAGTCCCTACAGTGAATTAGAATATTGGAATGTTGAGCGCTCTATTGAAAACATTAAAAGTAATAATAATAATCATAACATTGGAGTGCTCCGGGCTTCTAATGGCCGGTGGAAGCCCGGGGTACCAATATTCTAATGTTTGTTTAAAAAAGCCTCTTGGAGCCCGAGGGGATTTCAACTCCCTCGGGCTCCGTGAGAGCCTTTGTTTTAAGAATTAGAACATTCTGCCCTCTTGGGGCAGAACATTCTAATAACCTTAGATCCCTCCATAGCGGAACTACCGGCCATTAAAGGCCGGCTCCCTTGTTAAAGGCCCTCGGCAAACGCTGGAGCGGGACTTTAATGGCCGGTAGAGGCCAGTAGAGCCTGCTAAGGCGGGCTCTAAGGCTACAGTAAAGCCCTGAGCTGCTCCTGCATGAGTTTGTCCAGCCTGTAAGAAACAGATCCTCACCTCTGGACGGCTGGCAGTCCGTGGGCAAAACCTGCTTTAGCCACTCATAGCAAAGGCATTTCAGGACATCATGCAGTTTCCCAGTCAGCCAGTATGGCTCTGCCAAATAAACTTTAAAATGTAAAGTATTGACTGCCTAACTAAAGTCGCTGCTCATCTTTGGTTTGACTCTGATTACCAAACGCAGCCAGTTGGCTTAATGGCACACCCACTGTCCATACCCAACCTTACAATAGGGATTATATAGGCCCTCATACCATCTGTGCAAGCTACTTCTGCCTCTAAAAGCTTTGCTATCCACTTAACTCATAAAATGTGGAGTGAATATCCGGGAAAAAGGAGAGTGTGTTTCCATATTAAATGCACATAGGCAGGAGCAGTCAATGGATCTGAATCACTTTAAGCAAAATATCATTTTACCTAGTGATGTGCTCAACATGCCCTTGAGTGTTCTATAGTAACTTTAAGCCGCTGCATGGGGGCATCCCGAGACTTCTGTCTTACCACCAGTTGTAGATTCTAGTGGTGCCTCCACTTTGTAAAGCATAAAGTATACATGTAGTAATGGAGCATGGTTTTAGCAGTGAGCGATTATAAAACAATTTCAGCATGTTTTAATATTACAAATACATAACAAACTATAACAAAAAAGATGTTTTATTATGGCTCGATTATCTGAAGTATTACTGTATGTAAGTTTCAATCAGCACACCTAAGTTACATTTTGATGTAGAAAAATGCATGCGATTTGAAATCGACTCTACTATTTCAGAAAAGTTTTCGATCTCCACACATTATCAGATTTGTGGGCATTCCAGGATAAGGACAGCTCCAAAAACGTGGTCGACAACACTTGCAAACTCACAGGCGGGTATTCAAACAATGCTCACAAACCAACAAATTTCAAGCAGGAAGGTCCTAGGGAAGTTTAAAGACCTGCAAAGGATTATATCCCCCAAAAAATATCAGACAGAAAACACATACAGAATACTTGGGTCTATTATGAAGAATACAAATTTAATAAGCCACAGACTACAACACACAGACCTAACTGTGGGAAATTCCCTTTTCAGGACGAAATCCCTCACTCACCAAAGGTAACATGCTTCACCATATGGGATTCTCCTCTCAAAAGAAAAACCTAGTTCTCTTGAGGGCTACAACCCCCTCTCTGAGAGGAAGGAGCTCAGGGATGTTTTGAATTTCTATTTCTTTAGGATATTCTAAATCCACATGTGATGAGCAAAAATAGTGTGAGCGAGGACGTACGTGTTTTCTGTCGGGTATTCAAACAAGACAATTCGTTTTTCATGATGTGATAGAGGCGGGACTACCCCAAATATTGGTCGGTTGCAGAGGATGAGGTTCCTTTATTGTGGAAAATATTTTGCACAAAGAAATACAAAGGAATGTTACCAAATGTAAATGGTCTCCAGCATGACATTCCCACTTATGGACAAGGGTGCACCTATCACACAGCAGATGCAGTGTCACCCAAGCACAGCGTGTGAGGAGTCCACGTCATCTCAATTATCTCTTTCATTTCCTAATAAACAGCGGACATGTACACTATTCAGCTTTACTTGCATTAGTGCCCCTAACTGTGCACTTCATGTATCAATGTATATCTCAATATTGAAAATATTAATAATGGATATGAAAACTAATGAGAATCTGCTGTGGCTGCGAGTTCCCAAAAGTAGTACTAGTTTTGTTGTTATTTCTTTGTGAATTCCCCAAAAAGTGAGAAATGCATTCAGAAAGTAGACTTAGGCCTATGTGAGCACATTTCTGCCTCTTCGGGTCTGGAGTTAGCCAATGCGTTTTGATTTTAATAAGATGATATGTATAATACATGGGAGCTTGAAACCACCTTTATAAAAGCCTGGCTCTAATTCCCATATTACAGGTGACTTGTGATGTCTCCAGTCATTTGTAACAAAGAAATGACATAGCTGCTTAACTCTGGTAAGTTATTATATTTGACCTGCTGATGTCACAATCATGCTGCCAGAGCCAGGGCAAAAAAACGGATTCTAATATTATTTGCACCAATAACTAACTGCATTTTGGAGTGTTTATTTTCACTGGAAAATTCTGCTTTTAATCTTCTTGTCTGCAATGCACTTGAAAGAGCAATTCACCCAGAATGTAAGGTGTCTGTGGGAAGGATGATGGTGTGATCATGTATTACATGGAACAAAATACCCCCTGCCATACATGATAGGAATATTGCAAGTCACTTCCAAGTCCCATGATCTTATGAAGGAGCTTGGCCCTGGGCTGCATTCCTAAATGTTGCCAGGGAGCTCCTCGGTTACTTGCAATATTCCAATAATGGAGGACATAGGGTATTCTATCCCATATATAATATAGGGCCTTAGAGCCAACTCTCCTCATCCATTGGTCTATCAGCATGTCATTCACATTGTTGTTCCACCCACTACAACATACAGCATGGGGCATAAGGTCAGCCCACTTCAGCCACTGGCTTACCTCTCTGAGAGAGAAGCGTTCTCTCTTGCACAATGTGCATTTACACAATAACTAGTCCCATGCATAATTTTACAAAAATAATTCACAAACATTGGCAAAGCCAAAGGTTGACAATCATTGAGCCAAATGTTTTTAAGGGGCTTCAAGACATGCCTGGCACTTTCGTTTTAGCCAGTAGCACGCGGCAATAGGGAACTTTATGTTCTAACATCCTGATGGGGAACTCAAAATGAAATGTCCTTTATTGAAACCGGAATTGGCTATAGGGAATCATACTTATAATGCCAATAATGGCATGTTTGAGCTCGAGGGTTTTCCAGGGGTCCTGTGCGCATTCTAGCTGGTCATTGATCAGCTAAACCGGATTATCTCTTGGCGGAAAAAAAGATGCCGGTGGTGTCACACACGATTAGTTCCGCACCCCCGTTTTAACAATAATCATAATTGGAGTGATAGTTGCGTAAGGACCACAAACCAGCAACAAACAACATACTGCACAGCTCTGGGAGTTGTTTTCTTTCCTTCATTCCCCAAGCACAAGGATTTTCTCCTCTACTCTCCTCTTTTGAAGATTCTGCACATCAAAGAGGGAGATTCGCCAAGTCCAGGGTGCTGACATTGCCACAAAAATTCTGTTAACAAATGAGTTGCTTAAGAGCCATTCTTTGTATCATTGATCGTATCCCTTCTGGCACAAAATGGGGCCCAGGATTGCTGCGTGTGCTTCGCCAAGCAGGAACCACGCCTCAGTGTTCTGTATCCGGTTCACTCAGAAAAATGAATTCCTCAGATTAGCGACTTTACTCGTAAACCGGGTCCCAAACTCTTGGACAAGGACTACAATCCTCCCTTGATCCAGACAAAGATCCTTTGAAATCTATGAAAATGTGAAAACATGTCTTGCTTATAATTGCCTCCACAGATTTCTATGACAGGAAGTGTGGATTCTTGTGACGTGTAAACTCTGTGCGACGATAAACATAAATAAAACTGAGCAGAAGAAATGGTCCACAGTGTGGGGGGGGGGGGGGGGAGGCTCGCGACATAGCCAGCAGGTGTTCCCCTATATTTTGGCCTCGATTAGAGTGTCCTGGAATTACCACTGTTATCATCTCCGTGACCCAGAATTACTGTTACCGAGGTTCCCAGCAGTTCTGTGGGAGGGGAAATAAATAATGTGAATGACAACATTTTGGGGGGTAAAATACAGGAATTTGTCTTTCTGTCCTCCTTTCCACAGACTTTCATATAGAGATGTTGGCTACTTTCAGCAGTGAGACAGAAATCAACTCGTAATTTCGAAGGGCCAACTAACTCCCATTAGTGGGCCCATGAGAATTATTAGGCCTTTAAAAAAAATGCTTTTACATACCACGAACTCGACTCGAAGGTACCAGTGTGCTTTACATGCGCACCAGTTGCATAACAGACTGACACGGGGAAATTAAGCGATTTGCCCAGAATCACAGAATGTGGAGCGTCCCTGCCGAGACTCGAACCCCGGTTCCCCATATTCGCGTTCAAATGTTCTAGCCGTTAGGCCACGTCCTTGCAATTCGGTCTCAGGAGCATTATTTTTGTGTCAAAAGTTTACATGTGACTTTTTATGGACACAAAGGAAATCAATCCTATTCAAACAACCTAATAGCTGAGTGGCCTTGAGGGTTTCTTTTTTTTTGGAAGGGATAAATACAAAGCTGTACTCATGCTGGCCATGTGAGCTGCTGCATGCTGTGGCTGAAGGACTTATATTGACGGATAAGTGGACACTATTTGTGGTACTCAAATAAAGTGAGAAACTCCAAAGTGAAGAGATATGGTTTACTCAGCCATCGCCCGCCTGCTGCGTCAGGGACCCACTGAAATGGTACGTCATCATGTACAATATATTCCACCTGGAATCCACGGCTGCCACAGGTGAGAATGTACATATAAGGTTTCATTACAACACTATTGCCACAAAACTTCCAAAGCAACACTTCTGAAACGAACACTTCCCAGTTAGCAGTTGTAAAAATAAATACATCTGTAAAAGGAACACTTCTTAAAGTTTCTTTATTGAAATGACATTTAAGTGAATATAGCATGAAAGGGATAAAGGGGTTAGGGGTTTGGATTTAAGGTTATAGGTTATAGAGTATAAAGGTGAACAGTATGGGGTTGATGTTATGGGGTTTGGGGTATTGATTATAGAGTTATGGGCTCTGTATTTAAGGTACAAGATAAATATTTGCGGTATAGGAGTTAGGCATTAAAGGGTTTGGGTAAGGTTTAGGATTTAAGGATTAAGGACATAGTGGTTAAGAGTATAGGGTTAAGAGTTAAAGGAATAGGGTTACGTATATAGGTTTGAGGGTTTGGGGTTAGGAGATTGGGGTACAGCTGTTAGGGGTATATGAGTCAAAGGTATGTAGTTACGTGTTAAGTCTATACTGTTAAGGGTTTGGGGTATAGGATTTAGGATTTGCTGTTAAGAGTTTAGCGTATCGTGTTCTGGGTTTGTGGTAATGGATTAAAGTTAAAGGGCCAGGGTTATAGGGGTAATGATTAGGCATATATGATTATGGGAATGGAGTTGTGGGTAGGATTCAATTACAACGTTATGGCTTCAGGGTTATAGGATTAGAAGTAAAGAGTTAAGAATATAGGGTTGTAGTTTCAGGATATAGGATTAAAGTTTAAGGGGTTATGCGCTAGGGGGTTAAGGGTTTTGAGTTCAGGCTATAGGGATTAAGACTATAGGTTAGAGCTTAAAGTTATAGGATATAGGTATAAATAAGGGTATAAGGGTAAGAGTAAAGCATTAGAGGTTTGGGCCATAATATTAAGAGTTTGGGGTTTAGGGTTAGGTATTTGGGGTGTAGGGGATAGGGGAGTAGCGGTATGGTGCTACCTCTGTCACTTCAGTGTTTTAGAACCAAATGTTTTTAATTAATAGTATGTTGATGAGTGTTACAATTATTCGCAGTCTATCTATAGGACAGAAAAGATAGAAGTGTTGCTTTCACAGTTATACTTCAATTAATTAATTTCAGTGAAACACACCCTAGTTCGAAGTAATGCAATTAGAAGTGTAAAAAACGAGGTGATGCAATTTTTCTGTAAAAAAAAATGAAATCGAATTAACAAGGTACAACCATGTGGGCACAATAACGTATTAACTTACAATCAGCGCAAGTAAGCGAGAGGTATGGGACAAGTACTAGCAGTTCCTCACTTAGGGGCTTACTTATGAGAGGGTTGCGCTGCCGGACCATTTTTTTTACTCTTTGGTGGCGCAAGCCTCTCAATCATATCTCAGCGTGGCTTTGCATGGCTTCATAAATATGTAATAAGACAAAGCAGCGCAAGCCGCTGCGTTTCCTTACTCTGCTCCAGGGAGGCGTTCCATGGGTGTTCCGGTGGGTTTTTCCATGCAACACTCATGGATTTTGACGCTGCCCCAGATTTACTTAATCACGTACACCAGGGTCTGCACCAAAACTGTGCGCCTCCCCAGAGCAGGCGCAACAAGGAGAAATATCTTTGATTTCTACTTGTTTTTTCATCTTTCCATGTGTGCTGCAGCACACATAGAAAGAGGAGAACGCCTTTTGGGATATTTTTTGTGCAGGAAGGTGCTCCTTCCTGCGTAAAAATAGTCCTGCATGCAACAAACACCCTTGAACGATGGTGCAAGGGTGCATGCATTGGCACTAGTCAGCAAATAGTGTTTCAGCGCAGGGGGAAAAACAGGAATGCACTGTATTTCATAATAGCGTGCGTTCCTGCCCTTTCACCTTGGTGTAGAGCAGCGCAGCAAGGAGCTTGTCACTACTTCATTTGCACACCATTTATTCAATAGTAGATGGAACTCAAAATGTTTACCCCACGGTATCTTTCTCTAGCCTCGCTAATATCTATCGATAAATGACTGCCTTGGAAATCAGAGGTTATAGGGAAGCTTTAGGACTCTTACGTACTTAATGCAGCCATCTTCCATGTAGAGGTCAGCGTAGAAAGACTGGTCATCGTTGACGATCCGTCCGCCTTTAATAAGGAGACGGTCACTCTGCAAAAGCAAACACTGGCGTTAACAAACAAGGAAATTTAGTTTTTCATCCACAACTTCACGTAAATGGCAGTTCAACCAGGAGTGAGAGACACACTCATTTTTTTTCTTCATTTAAAAAAAAAAATAATAATATATTAATTTAAGAAAAGCATATTCAACACATAGATATGTGTAACATACAAAATAGGGCGAAGTTTATAATAAACATGTACTTATATATTTCCCAATTCGCATAAGGACCTCGACATTGTGGACATCAATAGGCCACACTTAGTCAGAAGTAGTTTCTATACATTTCTTATTTAAGCCAGCATTAATAATGTATTCCAGCAATAAAAGGGTCCCATTCCACTTAACAGCCTAACATAGGACAACATGAATAATAGATTAAAACGGAAATAGAAAGAAAAGAAAAAGAGAAAAAAGGGGCGGGCCCATGCAGCCCCACTGGTGCATGGGGGGCCCCACTGTTCAACCTAATTTGTGCGATCTGGGAGCCTCTGTGGCCCCTTACTACATTCGGCACAGGGGCCCCAGCAGTTACTGTTACACCACTAAAAAGACTGGAGTATAAGTTCTACTGACTCAATTCAAATATACATTGAAATGACACCAGATTCCTTTGTAATTGTGGTAGAAGTCCATTTTTGAAGACACACTTTTGCTCCTGTGATAATAAGGCACATTTCTAAATTACTGCATATTCCTATTGCTATTATGGTTATTATATTGTCTTCCACACTCTCACTTTCTATTCATGATGCTGGTTCTAAAGGACATGAGCCTAGGAGGTTCATTTCGATGTTTGGCCTCCTTGACTTAACACGACTTTCTGAAGTTCTCCAGGATTTCCCAACAGCTGGCTTGCCTCGGGTCCTCAGTGAATCAACAGGACCATTTTTGTTCACTGTAGGAAAAGTGCAATTTATATCCAGCGCTAAACAAATGGCGGATGTGTTCTTAGCTAGCACTACATAAAAAAACTTAAAAATAAATAACTTACAAGGTTGGGTTTGGAGTTCATATAGTAACGGAGGTAAAACTACCAAGTAATAAAACATGTGTACATGCCAACAGAACAACTGCCACGAAGGGTAATATAGCAAATTAGGCAATCTTAAGAAATACAGTTTAAATAGGGCTGGCTTTAGGGCTTGCGGCCGGTGCAGCCGCACCTGGTGCTGAGTTTGGTGGGTGGCGCTGTGTTTTAAACTGACCTTTGGTTGAAAAGCACACAAACGTCCCTGTGTGTCAAGAAGTTTTCAGGCAACAATAAAAATGTCAGGATAACTCTGGTGATTAGGGGTCCTACTGGTGAGGGATCGGAATTTTATCTAGTGGCAGTTTAGACTCACTCTAAAGTAGTGCAGAGGGTTAATGTGCCTGCTGCAAAGAACGAGTACCATGCAGATCACAGAAGTGAGTGGGGGTGAACTATGAGTAGTGCTATAAAAAAATAAATGTATGCCAGAGAGGTGCTATTGAGAGATGAGGTGCCCTGTTGGCGAATGGTAGTGAGGGAATTCATGGACAAGGAGTTCATGGGGGGGGGGGCGCAGAAAAATACTTGCCACCAGCACTACAGCCAGCTGTTAGGTACAATTTAAAGCATAACACATTGCAAACAACCAGGTCATTATCAAGTATTTGAGACTTCTGCCTACAGACTAACATGGAAAACGTAAATTTCTTATCACCTGCCAAAAGAAAACGTGGCTGTCACAGTCGTAAAAATATAGACTTAAACAATATAATTACTATTGTATTTGTATACTCTAAAACATACACGACTCAATCTAGTAAACTTGAAATTGGTTAGCCAAACAGACATTGAAGATGTGTCTTTTATGAAAAACCCCTTGCTGCGACTACTGGTTTGTGGTTGGCCGACTCTCACAGGCTCCTACATAATCATCTAGTGAAGGGGGTATATCAGTGGTGGTGTTTGAGACTGGCTACCCTGCATTCAGTAGTTGTTGACTGTTAGGGCCTTGTTCCCCAGATGAAAAGCTTCCTTGTAAAATACCAGCTGATGCTGGCGCTGGCTCACTGGCACAGCTGCAGCTGAAATGACTTGATTACCAGAAGAGATTCATATTTTTTTTTTTTTTACAAAATCCGATTTATGTGCAGAAGACGAAAAAAATAAATATAGTGCATGTGTTTATTTCACTGATGAAAAACACCCAGCAACTGCAAATACATCCCAGCAAAACATTACACACTCGTTAATTTTAATATAAAGAACAAAAGTACATATGCCTTCGTGACCGTCACAATGTGCAGCCCCTGTGTAGATTTGTATCCAGTGGTTTCACCCAAAAATCATGGCACAGCTGAAGGTTTGCCTGTGCAAGTTCTTACTGAGTAACATTTTAAGCCCCCCCCAGGGATTACACGCTAGAGTGTCATGAGCTGAAGGCGGTGCTGCTTCAAAGGGGTTTTGTGACTGACAGCCAAACACAAACATCTGTCAAAGATTTCAGGGGAGTGTTGCTGGGGCACGTGGAAGCACGGACGTGAGAGATGACGTGGCTGATTCTCCCTCAGACCCACCTGTCTCTCTGAGACACTGAGGGGCATATGTATGAGAACTCTTAAGTCATATTTTTGAAGCTATATAAACCAACGAAGTCAGTGTAGTGTCAAGAATGCACTAACCATCCAAGAAAGCACGGGTCTCCAGAGTCAGAACCTACCCAAAATGTTACCGGGAGGACAACAGACCTAAGGAGATAATACAGGTTATGTATGAAAAGCCCTCACTCACCAACCTGGTTGGTGACATGCTTCATCATCGGGCTCCACCGGGTATGGCCGAATGCCATCCCAGTGTGCTGCAACGCCAGGTTACTGCGGAGCGGGATTGTGTGTGGTGACAGTGAATTTAAAATTCCCAATTGAGTCAAAAAAATAGTTTAATAGTTTTGCTAATTGGAAAATTAAAAAATAAAAAGGAGTGAGGGTCAAAAAATAACAGACCGGGTTCACTCCATGGCGGTCAACATGTTTCTGCCTTTATGTGTGATCTACAGGCTTTCATCAGGACCAGAGTGGGGGTGTGGGGGCCCCGGTGGTATGAACGCGCTAAGGTTCACCCTACCGTGGGCTGCTGTGTGAAAAATAATTTATAAACACAGGTAAAAATCCGCCAAGAGATATGATGGTGGAGAGAAACGAGTTTACTTGTGAGGCAAGACCGTTCGTCGCCTCAGGGATCCCGGGGTGGAGGTGCGAGCAAATATGGCACACCGCCCTCGCTGCTCGGCACCCGTTCGGAACCTGCAATGCCTCAAGCCACCGGGTCCACTTTGCGTGGCTTTGAATGTATTCAAAAATATGGAGTAATGTAACGCAGTGTAAATCGTTGCATTACTTTGTGCGAGGGAGGGGCTCAATGGGTGTTGCGGTGGGTATTCCCAAGGAGCTCCCATGGTTTTTGACGCATTCACAGATTTACTAAACTTGGTAAAACTGGGAATGCGCCAAAAAGATAAACCTCCCCAGGAGAGGCGTAACGAGGAGAAATATCTTTAGTTCCCCTTGTTACTTCCTCTTTCTATATGTGCGGAAAGAGGAAAATGCCTCTAAGGATTTCTTTTGTGTGGGAAGGTGCCCCTTGCTACTATAAAACAATGCTACTTGCAATGCAGTGCAAAGGTGCCTGCATTGGCGCTTGGCTGCCCATTGTGCACCAGCGCAGGGGGAAAGGACAGGAATGCGCTGTACACCTTAAATAAGCACATTTCTGCCCTTTTCCTGTGATGCAGGACAGCGCAGCATGGTGACTTGCTGCGGATCTCTGCGCTGCACCACAATCCTCGTAAATACGGCCCTGAGTATCCGCACTCTCTAGTAGTCATACAGTAGGCCAGCCCATTTGAAAGAAAAAAAATACCGGTCCAGATCATTCCGTTTCATCTGATCATTTAAGATACTGACGGTCATCAGAGACTGCCTGGCTCATCTGAGCTGCATTTTATCAGTTTTACCGGCTCCCACTGCAGGCCCAGCTCGGTCTGTAGGGTTACCTTTGCCATATTTGTGTGATCACATGTACAATCTTCAAGTCTTGTTCTTCTCATTTTCTGCAAACTCTACCCATTAGAGCCAGCTAGAAATGTATCCAGTGCTCTGACCAGTAAAGTTTATCTACCCTTACATCACTCCAAACTGACGGTGTCTGCCCCTATTCTGAAATATTTTATTCCTATTTTACAGACCCTTCACAATTGAACACATAGAACAAATGTCAGACCCTCCATTCAGTGGAGCATGGAGATAAAAAGAGGCCCATTCCTCTTTTAGTAGACAAATATAGCAAGGAACTGGGGCTACTCTGTATACCAGAGGTGAGCCTGGCTGAGGGTGTATATAAAAGAAACAATGGTTAATCTTGAAAATATATATTTTTTAAATATATCAAAAACTAGGACACTGTGAGCGGACTTATCAACTTCTAGTGTAAAATTGCATTTTTTTTTCTCCACAAAATACACAGCCCGTCAATAAAAAGGGTGAATAAAAAACGTGTTAACGTGAACAGCTACCCCAAGGGGCATCCCATCCTTAAGGTCAATGCAAAGTAGACAATCAAAGACTAATCAAGTTTAACAAGTCATGTTTTCATTTTATTCTCAACATCATAATGATAGGTGCCACATGCAGGTGAACTAGGAGGAAGTTCCAGTGTTTGACAGCCAGGGAGGAGAATGAACGCCCACTTATTGTTGCCCACCAAAACCAACATATAGCGAGTAACCTAATTCCCAAAGACCTTAAACCTCTCACCGGACAGAACATCTGTGCTACCCTTTAAAGGTGTTCAGCACCTGCCCGTTAATGGCCTGGTAATTAAGAATAAGGCTCTTATGAAGTGTAGGCCCAGCAGGTGACATTGAACGGAAAGGTGGTTGGGTAGCTTGGTAGTTTTAAGACTAAGTGAACAACAACATTCTGTACTGTCTGCAGTTGAATGGCATATTTGGGCAGCCCTAGGTAAAGAGAGTTGCCATATTCCAACCTAGGTGTGATGACTGCATAGATGCTGGGTTTCTGAAAGGCCGTAGGCAGAAAATCCAGAACTTTTCTAAGGGCTTTCAAAAGAACAAAGCAGGATGAAGAAACTCCCATAACCTGAGACTTAAAAGACAGACCTTAAACAAAGAGAATACCACGATTTCTGGCTTTGGTTCAAGGAAGAAGAGCTTGACTTAGATCCAAAGTCCACCATCAATGCACCAAAATCGAATCAGGTATATCAAAAACCAGAATCTCAATTTTAGAAGAATTGAATTGCAGACAGCTCTTGTGTATCCATTTAGCAACTGACGATTGGCAGTCTTTAAAGAGCTCCAGGGTGCAATCGGTTTGCTCAGACATAGGGCTCAATTACAACTTTGGGTGTGTGACAGCGGGGCTATCATGCTGCCACCCCGCTCCCACACCACCAAAGCCATGTGGATACCGCCCACCAGATGGGAGTGCCAGTGGCAGTTCCTGCACAGCATGAACTCTGCAGTCCATGCCGTGCACGAACTGGGGTGCACGAAAAGAGGGGGGCCCAACATGGGCCCACCTGCATGCACTCCCATTCACAGGGGACACAGGGGGCCCACTGCCAGCATTTTCATGACGTGCTCACCGCCATGAAAAGGCTGATTGTGGGGAAAGTTGTAATATGCTTGGCAGTGCAGAAGCGGCACCGCCAAGCATATCGCTTCCCCAGACTGCTGCGCCACTTCTAGGGATCCCTGGCTGTTGTGGCAGTCCCATGGCGGTGTGACCGCTGAAGTTGTAATTCGGCGGTTGGACAGCTGGTATGGGGGTGACCACTGCCCACTGCGGGTTTGGCAGTCCTATGCACCACCAAACCCATAATCTAGCCCATAGACACAATGAACTGTGCATGGTAAGCATAGGACAAAGCCGAGAAACTAACTGCACAGTTTGGGCTAGATGTGCTAAGTACACATTAACAAGCATTTGCAATGCAATAGGTCTCACATTCACGTGAGTTTAAGCTATTGGCATTGTAAATGACAATGCCTTTTAATTGTCTTTTGGGTTTTAAAACATAAATAAAAGGCTTTGTCATTTACTATACTAATAGCCTAAACTCTCGCAAATGCGAGACCTATTGCATTGCAATAACAGGCCTTCTCGACCGCTTGTTAGATTGTAAATATCAGAAGAAGAGACCGGCCTGGGACATCTTCAAAGTAGTGATAAATAGTGCGGTGAAGAAGATGTGTAATTGTTGTAAATTAAACAGACACAAAGTGTGAAGTGAGAGTTGCATATGATCCGAGCTATAAACACTAACAAAGCGCTTCAACACCTTTCTCTCTGTGATTACACTGTTGCGGCTCTGGAGGAAGAGCAGGAGGGGGTGGGCTATTTCCTGCCCTCTCTGTGATTTGAGTGTGCAGTGTGGCATTGCAAAATGTCATTGCTATCTTTGGCCTAATAAAAACACTCCAGCTGTAGTAGGGCCCTGGCTTTACCTCCTGCTGCAGGGCGGGCTGTGCTTTATGGCATGCATGGATGTAGGGAGGGATGGTCTCGGCTGCAGCTCCAGCCTCATACAGTTGCTGTTACTAGTGAGCGAGAGGTGCTGAGGAGGTGGTATTGGTAGTGGTGGTGGTGGTATTGGTGATATTGGTGGTGGTGGCAGTATTGGTATTGGTGGTGGTGGTATTGGTGGTGGTGGTATTGGTGGTGCTGGTATTGGTGGTATTGGTGAGGGTTGTATTGCTGGTGGCATTGGTGGTATTGGTGATGGTGGTATTGGTGGTGGTGGTGGTATTGGTGGTGGTGGTGTTGGTGGTGGTACTGGTGGTGGTGGTGGTATTGGTATTGGTGGTGGTGGTGGTAATGGTGATATTGATGGTGGGGGTATTGGTGGTGGTGGTAATGGGGGTGGTAGTGGTGGTATTGGTGGTGGTGGTATTCGTGGTGGGGTATTGGTGGTATTGGTGGTGGGGGTATTGGTGGTGGTGGTATTGGTGGAGGTGGTATTGGTTTTGGTATTGGTATTAGTGGTGGTATTGGTATTGGTGGTGGTGGTATTGGTATTGGTGGTGGTGGTATTGGTGGTGGTGGTATTGATTGTGGTATTGGTATTAATGGTAGTATTGGTAGTGGTAGTGGTGGTATTGGTAGGGGTGATATTGGTGTTGGTGGTGGTGGCGGTAGTGGTGGTGGTGATATTGTTAGTGGTATTGGTGGTGGGTTTGATATTGGTGGTGGTATTGGGGGTGGTATTGGTGGTGGTGGTATTGGTTGTGGTATTGGTATTGGTGCTGGTGATATTGGTGGTGGTAGTGGTGGTATTGGGGGTGGTGGTGGTATTGGTGGTGGTATTGATATTGGTGGTGGTGGTACTGGTATTGGTGGTATTGGTGGTGGTGTTATTGGTAGTGGTACAGGTGGTGGTATTGGTGGGGGTCTAGGTGGTGGTGGTATTGGTGGTGGTGTATTGGTGGTGGTATAGGTGGTGGTGGTATTGGTAGTGGTGGTATTGGTGGTGGTATTGGTGGTGGTATTGGTGGTGGTGGTGGTAGTGGGGTTATTGGTGGTGGTGGTATTGGTGGTGGTAGTGATGGTATTGGTGAGGGTGGTGGTATTAGTGGTGGTGGTGGTATTGGTGGTGGTGGTGGTGGTGTTGATGGTATTGGTGGTGGTATTGGTGGTGGTATTGGTGGTGGTGGTATTAGTGGTGGCGGTATTGGTGGTGGTATTGGTGGTGGTGGTATTGATTGTGGTGTTGGTATTGATGGTGGTATTGGTAGTGGTGGTATTGGTGATGGTGGTATAGGTGTTGGTGGTGGCGGAGGTAGTGGTGGTATTGGTGGTGGTGGTATTGGTGGTGGTGATATTGGTAGTGGTTTTGGTGGTGGGGTGATATTGGTGGTGGTATTGGGGGTGGTATTGGTGGTGGTATTGGTTGTGGTATTGGTATTGCTGCTGGTGATATTGGTGGTGGTATTGGTGGTGGTAATATTGGTGGTGGCAGTGGCATTGGTGGTGATATTGGTGGTGGTGGTACTGGTATTGGTGGTGGTGGTATTGGTGGTGGTATTGGCATTGGTGGTGGTGGTATTGGTGGTGGTATAGGTGGTGGTGGTATTGGTGGTGGTGGTATTGGTGGTGGTGGCGGTAGTGGGGGTATTGGTGGTGGTGGTATTGGTGGTGGTAATGGTGGTATTGGTGATGGTGATGGTATTAGTGGTGGTGGTGGTATTGGTGGTGGTGGTGTTGATGGTATTGGTGGTGGTATTGGTATTGGTGGCAGTGGTATCTGTATTGGTGGTGGTGGTATTGGTGGTATTGGTATTGGTGGTGGTGGTATTGGTGGGGGTATTGGTGGTGGTGGTATTGGTGTTGGTATTGGTGGTGGTGGTAGTATTGGTGGTGGTATTGGTGGTGGTGGTAGTATTGGTGGTGCTGTTAATAAAACAGGCTTTTGGAAACAACCCTGTCAGGTGGCTTTAGTGCAGATGACATGTAACACAGATGTGCTGTTGTCAGCTTCAGCCCATTAGCACAGGATTATGTGCTACCTGGAATTCACATGACTTAATTTGCTAATCATTTCTAAATTCATTTTACTTGGGGGGTTGAAACAGACACAAGATAATGCCAGGTTAAAGTGATTGAAAGCGGGCACCTGTGTAGCGGAGGCGGCCGTGCGGCTTAAAACAAAACATGCGGTTTTAGTTGAAGCAGCGCATGTCGGCCTGCAGTAAGAGAAACTCAATAAAGTAAATCGTGCTTACAGACTAAATAACAGGTCCTATGTAACAACCGAAGTAAAGGGACCAGTAGCCATGGGAGGTTACAAATGAAGACAAGGCTATACTAAGGAGGGACTAACAAGCCTATGAACGAATCCGAAGGCAGCATTTACGAAAGACAATGACAAGCCAATGAAAAATATGGGCGGAGAGTGGGTGTTGGCTTCTCTCCCATACCCAACCACAGCTGCCGCTAGGCTCGACCTAAAAAAGGGTAGGGCTATGTGAGGGGTTTTGAGGAACTCTGTTTACAGCTTTAAGGGACAGGGGTGCTGCCGTTCAGCTTGACAGACTATAAATACAACTTAAAATGAGTTATATGCTATTTTTATTTATTTCTACAAAACTTATTTTTGAATGAAATATAGCTTACTCATATATTGCAATGTTAATTTCAAGGGTGTCTGCAGTTTTGTCAAGGCATTTAATTTTTTCATTTGAACTCAAGAACCAGCATTGAAAGTGTCTTTTCCCGTCGACACACCCATTGTAAAACCCTGGGCAGGGAAGCAGTCATAGCTTTCAGCCTTGCCATCCAGCCAGAGAAGTGGAAACTGCTCCTGTGCCAGGCAGTCATACTGAAATGCCACTTGGCACCGCATACACAGAGCGCAGCAAAACACCTCACAAATACACCATATTAAGCCGCACTGAGTAAAGTGCTGAGATTCCAGGAGGAGTCTTTCCAGGACGGCACAGAAGGATGACTGCTGTTTCCTGCACCAGGAGCCAGCAATGCACTTCACACAGGATGTACCACGACAGGGAGCGTCTGCAAAAGGTTTTCATAGCAGGTGAAACTGACCAGATGTGCGCAGATGGGAGACCTCGACAGCTTCTTTGTGTCTAAAGCAAGCAAGACCCTGGCTGAAGCTTCCTTTACGCCAGCGCAATCTCGCATCATTTACGGCATTTCGCATTACAATTGTTAGGCGTAATCAGTGTTTAATCTGTAAAGAAGTAAGTGCTAGGGCTCTCAGGAGGCACATTGCCCCTCCCAGCGCTGCCAATGACAGTAACAACACAACTACTATTCATCTCACTCCTGCAAACGTGGCAATTCGGGCCATACCAGGCCCCCAAAGCTAAAAGGATGGCTTGGGTGGCACATAATAGTCATTTAAAGTAGATTGAATAATTCATTAAATGTTGTTGTGGTAATCGCTAAATTAGCCAGACAGCACCACCTTGTGGGAGACTGTCAAGTGCTGATAATTAAGTGCCAGTGCGGAGCCCCGGAAACCCCCAGCTCAAATTAAGAACTGTGCATAATGCCTGGGTTTACATCACCACGTCGAGCAGTCGGGATTTCGTTCGGGTACAAATCTTGTCGCAGCAGCACTGGAACAATAACAATGAATGAAATGCGAGCAGCTGTTCACAACAGCCACGTTTGTGCTATTTTTAGCGCAAAATGATTCCTCGCATCAAAAAAGGTGTTTGACTGGCATTTTGCTTGATAGCTTATAATTATATGTGTATTTTTGTCATTGTGCATACTTTTTGCAAAGGAAATTACACGAGTTTTGCCCAGATTTAGTGAAGATAGCGCTGGAACTGCACGTGTTGCTGGGGCCATGCTTTTGGCAAAATCTTCCAAGCCAAATGTTCATTTTGTTTCACAAGTTGGCCAAATGAGCAGATGTGATTTTCTCTAAAAGGGGAGAGCTGTCCTCTTTGAAATGCCATTTTGGGAGCTTCTATTAGGAAAGAGGCTGAAAAGGTGATGTTGGGTCCCAAACCAGCCTTGAAAGGAACTGGGTGTCAAATCTTTCAGCAGAATGCAGAAGTTGTGACGTAACTGCCAAAAATGGGGATCACACAAGTAGAAGGCATGCTATTTAGAGCATAAACGTAATATTCTTTAGCACTTTATGTTTTGAAACATCACGGATATAAGTACAATAAAATCTCAGAATGGATGCCCATATTCAGTTCCCAGCAGAGTGGACCGTGCACGTAACCTGCAGAGCTGATCCAAGCTGCCAGCATACTTCTAACTAGGCCTGGGCGTAGTTCGCGAAGTAGCATTTCGTGAAGCTACGCAAAGTGAAGTTCGCACTACGCGAGCTACGCGTAGCACTTCGCGAACTGCGTAGTACCTTGTTCGCACTGTGCCAGATGTCGTTTTCAATGATTGCACAGTGCGGACACGCAACCGGCATTGTGCAATCATTGAAAATGGCATCTTGCACAGTGCGAGCTGTAGTTTTCTGCTGCTCGAGTAGATTTTTACTCGAGCTTCAGCTTTCTCAACGCGAACTGGTAGTTTCTCATCGCGAGCGGTCGCGAGCATACGGGACCACTCGCAATGAGAAACCTGACCTCCTCGCGTTGGGAATCTCGCCGGGATGTTTATTTTCCATGCTCGCGATCGCCAACTTGAAGTTGCTGATCGCGAACAAGGAAAAAGTCTCACCGGGATGTCATTTTGCTTGCTCGCGGTCGCCAACTTGACGTTGAGGACCGCGAGCAAGCAAAAAATGACCGCAGCACTACGCAACACTATGCTACGCGTGTTCGCACTGTGCTACGTGCAGTTCGCGTAGTGCGAAGTAGCGCGAACTTCGCAAACTACGCGAGCGGAGCGTAGTGCTTTGCCCAGGCTTACTTCTAACCACACACCTGTGGTTCTGTCTCTCACACTGCCTCATCCATGACACCACTAAAAGCTGTGTCCCATAACATGATAACCGCACCTCGGTGGTCGTGACACATGACATGGAATCACAAACCGCCTAGGATTTTTTATTTTTTTTGCTGAGTGCATGACATTGCCCTGTTCTGTGAAAAAAGTCACGTGATAGAAAAGCTGACTTTCAGTCAGTATCCCCAGCTCTCTCAAACTGTCTGAAACAGAAGGGAGGCCAAGTGTGGGCATCCAAAAGAGACACGGAAGGCACTTAGGGGCTCCCAGCAACAGATCTCTCCATCTTTTGCATTTCTTTCATTGCTGGGTATGGGTTTGATTAAGGGGTTATGAATAGGATTGTGGAATACCTGGGGCCATATTATCTGAAGTGTTCTGGAGTCCCCAAAAGTGTGGGCGCCTACTTTTTGCACCCCTAGGGCATGTTGGTATTACAGAAGAGGCAACAGACACTTGTGCAGACAATTCTATAATACGGATCGCATCAATGCTAAATGTACACCAGCATGATCCCATGGCACCATGCCATTATCTGAACAGGAACATGCCCCATGCAAATGAGGGAAACCATGCCTTTGCATCCACGCCATATTACATATACTGGTACAAGGCACAAAGTCCATCAAGACTCACTGACTGTGTGCCAAAATGAGGTGGGATCAAGCATAGGCTGCTCCTCTTAAGGGAGGAAACCGCATCGCAGGGCCCTCTAGAGCTTCTACTGCAGGTGGGTGCAGTCACTGGGTAAATCTACCCACAGGAGGATCTCTACCGCTTTCAAATGCAGGCCTGGTTGGCGCTTGCAGTGAAAAGTGAACTGACAGCTTGAAAGAGTCAGCCCACCTTTCACCACGGGCCACTCCCAGTGCAGACGTGGCTGCACACCTGCACTGCGAACAATGCATTTACTGTAATCAAACACACTGTCGTGGTTGATGCAGACCAAGGCAATGCACCCTGGCCTGTGGTGTAAAAATCACCCACATTAGGTAAATTATAAAAGAGTAAAGAATGGAGTGGTTTGGGATTTGGGAGTGAATATTTTTCCACGCAGGGGCAACCGGCACCGCTCGCAGGTGGGGGGACAGGCGTGCGGGGGACAGGAGGAGGGGGCGTGGGCTGCATGAAAAAAAATAATTAATAATAATACTTACTTTGCCGCCGCTGGGTCCTGTATCTTCTCTCATGCTTGCCTGCGTCGACTCCAGGTCGGAACAGGAAGAAGGCAGCCAGGCTCCCACCCCTAAGCCAATCACAACACTGCAATGCAGCGTTGTGATTGGTCTGAGCGACAGGCCTGTAGGGATGGGCATGTTCTCCATGCAAGCTATAATGCAGCCTGCATGGAGAAGGGGGAAAGTGCGCATGACTGGTTTGGGCGGCCCGAGAGGGCCGACCATCAGTCACTGCGCACAGGAGTGTTCTACCACTCCTCCCCTGCATCTTCGCCCCGCCCCCTCATGCACTGCTGCAGCAGGAGGAAAAGAAATATATAATAACATTCCTTTATTATCATTTTATATTTTCCTTTCTTTTGCTGCTTTCTGGCAGTGGGGCGAGGCTCTTCCATTTTAGCGGAGGAGCCGCCACTGACTGTTTCCACGACTTTCCTAGTTGACCTGCTTGTCAAATTGTAGAGTCCTGCACACCCATCAAAAATACTGATTTACATTTTTTTATATATAAGTCCTTTAATTAAGCAAGTATTTGTGTTGCTAGACTTTATCATCCTTCATTTAGGTGTGAACGACTTGTCGATCTAGAGCACAGGTGATTGCATTGACATATAGTGGGTGTCGAATACTAATGGAGGAGTGAGGCTTTTTTGAGTCTGCATGTATGCATTACATGAGGGGATGCCCAGAAAATACACTTTCTCAATGAAAAATATTTTCAAAGTGAAATTTGGGGAATGCAGAACCTCAGAACCACACGAGATGGGAACCTCAGGATGACCTGGTTCACCGAGGGGAAGCAGCACACAGGTCTACTTGCAGAAACACAAAAAAATTCCTACTTTAGCAAAATAATGCTCATGGCTGCCACAACATACCCTTAGTTTTTCCAATGCTTAACAAATTTCTTTTCACAAAAGCCAGAAAAATATCTACGGATTTGGAAAACTGTGATGCAAAAAAATGGTTGAACAAAATATTGAAAGCATTTTCTTGGGGAGTGAACCTTCCATCCCCTCTTGCATCTTAAGGCTAAGAAGGGCATGCTCGCTCCGTCTGCTCTCACAGCTTGAAGTAGGCGTGATATTATGAGACATTCGGGGCATCTCCCAACTCCAACTCCATTCCTCAAGGTTTATGCTGCAGCATAAATATTGACCTTTCCGCATACCAGCTGAAAAGAACACAAGGCGGTGGTAGGAGCTCAGCAATAAGGCTGCGCGTCAATCACAGCACAAAGTCAACATCTTGTAAAGGCGCCTTTCACTCTTATCTTGAAGTGTATTTGTAAATCTTTGGGGATATTGCAGTGGCAGAGGAGAAGGAAGGAGTTAATCGTTACTTTATGAATACGTATGTGCTACTTACAAGTGCTTCTTGAAAATAGTTAAGGCAAGAGCTAGGATATCCCACTTAATTCAGAAAGCAATTTATAGCCTTGTTCAATAGCTGCCATTTTTGATTCAGAGGAGTGAGTGTGGCTCTTCCTGACTTAATTTTGTCATCACTGCCATTCAGCTAAAGATCTTGTTTCGCACCTTGGTTGTTGATACTGATTGGGATTACGCATGGCAGAATTGCCTGTCATGGCGGTAAAAGGGGCACTAAATTGAGCGCTGTAATTGTAAATGGAGCTGCTACACAGAGGAAAGGAAAATGGTTGTCAACCAGGGATGACACCCCTTTGTAGGTCGCTCTGAATTCCTGTTCCGATGGAACCCGTTGCTGGGTTAGGGTAATTGAAGTGTTCATGGGGCTACACTAAACGGAATGGGCTTTTCAATTGGGCGCATCACGTGGTTTCCTTGAATGCTAAGATCACGCGGATACAAATGATGCATTTTGAGTCTAGTCAATAAAACTTGAATCCAAAGTTTCCTTTAAAAACCCAAACTGTACGGCTCCTCCTTTTCACGGAAGGTCGCTTCTTTCTTGACCAGTGAACGATTAGTGGTTTGGAATTTATAGAGGCTGACATTGATTAGGAGTGTGGGCGAAGCGGTCTACCATGTTTCTCCTCAAGGAATCTGAAGGAATAACTGAGCAAACCACACAAATTGTATTCCCTGGGAGGATCTATTCAACTTGATTTCAGTCTGCAGTTGGATCTGTTAAATGTGAGACTAAAGTTACGGTGCTACGAGCGAGTGAGTTTTTCTGACTGGGCGCAGTGCAACATGGGTGGTGTAGGCTCCATGAATGGGAATTTATGGGGAGAATCATATACTCATGAAAGGGGCTGGTGTGAGAGCTGTAGCGCTCCTTGTCTCACATCAACTCGTGTTGGTGAAAAAATTGCCACACATAGTTCACCCTTGACCACTTTGTTAAAACAGACCTCTTTGGACACTTCGGTGTTTTTTATGTGGAAGAGTGCTAGCGACTGCACATTGGAATGTGGCCATTTACCCTATTGATAAATCAGCAGTATTGTACTTAACTCTGAGCACGGCTCATTAGATCATCGGCCAACAGGTGGATCATCAGGTATGATCCCTTGTGAAAGACACTCTATCACACTGCAGCCAATCACCAAATCAACATGAACATCGATTGGAGGTAGGCAGGAGTAGCACTTCCTTCGTCTGATGTACGCGTTGCTTCCCCTTTCTCTGCCTTGTAGCCAGTGTCTCAGGGGCCATAGAGACAGTGGTAGAAACAGAAAGTAATCAGAACTCTTAAGAGATCACTTTATTTTTTTAAGCTAATCTGCCTACACTATGAGCATCCAATGAATGACGGTAGAGGGCCTTAGGTGGAAGAAGGGTTCAACCCTGTGAATCCAGCAGTGGTGAAAAAGTGTCTTAACATATTTCTTCTATTCCTGCCATACAATGAATCGACGTCAATGCAAGCCATCCAGCCCTCCCATAGGGCTTTTGGAACAATTTTTGCCCTATTCATTTTAATACCTAAAAACTTGCTCGGGCCTTCATGGACACACATACATAACTCCAAGCTCAGTGCAGTTCTGAAAAGGCTTTGAAGCCTGCCCTGCGAGGTTATCAGGGCGTCTGTGAGGAGAGTGTAGACTATAGGATAGGCAGATATCCTAGGTGCCATCTTGCCACCACACAGGGGCCCTGTGCAGTCTCCAGTTTTCATTCCTTGGCTCCTGTAGTCCCCTGCAGAAGAATGTCCTCCCATGGACTTAAGGCTAATCACCTCCACGCCTGCCACCTCCCTTTAAAGAAGGGACTAAAATGGCACCTTATCTTATCCTGCTTAGCAGGATAAGCGCCACTAGAGAAGTGAGCGTTCACGGGAAGCTCTCCGTAGGTCCCAGTGCTACCCTGACGGCTCGGTATCCGCGGCGAGTGCCTCACTCGAGGTCGGTACCGTTCTGCGAGAAAGTTGAACTATTCCTGGTCACACTCGAACTATGGACCACCGCTCTTTATATGAATAATGGTGTATATTGAAGCAATAAATATGTGTTGGTGTCCAGTGGGTCAAGCGTGTCTCCCTCTCCCGTGATGTCAGTCTTTGCATTTCTTCTTCGGTGGTAGGTTCCCACTTGCTGGGTTATAACATAGCACAGCACTTGAGGTTGCTTTCAGTACCAAATAAAGTTCCACGATCAGGTGCTATCTTAACAAATCAAATGCTAAGTGACGGAAGAGCCTTTTTCATTTCTTTTTTTTTAAATTCTTTAACAAACACAGTATTCTATACTGCCAAATTGAAACCAAATGATGGTGATAGTAACGATGATTATGATAATTACTACTAATAATAATCTTCACCGTTATCATAAAAATAATAACCACAGCAAGAACAATAAGGACGTTAATAATAGGAATAATATCACCACCTACAAGTGTGCCTTAGAAGTGTCTGATTAAAGCAGCAAGGAACATGGAGTTCCAAGACAGACAATGTCATAACAAAACCATAACCTGATGGATTTCACCGGATCGGCTGGCACGGCTCGCGGATGGGGGGGGGGGGGGAAGGGGCAGGCGCGCAGGGGGTATGAACTAAATTAACAATTAAAAAAAACACTTACCTTGCCGCCGCCGTGTCCCGCGTCTTCTCTCCTGCTCGCCTGTGTGCGAAGCCAGGTCGGAAGAGGAAGTAGGCAGCCAGGCACCCACCCCGAAACCAATCACAATGGTGCAATGCAGCGTTGTGATTGGTCTGATCGCCGTGACGTGATCAGGCAGGGGCTGTAGGAGTGAGCATGTTTTTAATGCAGGCTAAGCCTGCATGGAGAAGGGGGAAATGCACATGATTAGTTTGGGCAGTCCAAGAGGGCAAACCACTCCTTCCCTGCCCTTCTCTGTAAGCAGAGCATCCCCGCCCGCCAACAAAAAAACCATAAAATGGAAATAACTAAAAGTTATTACCATTTTATATTTTTGCTTCTCGCACTGCGAGAAAGCAGTGGGGCAACGCTCTTCAACTATAGTGGAGGAGCAGCCACTGGGACTTCATAAGAGTATAGACTGAAACGAATTGCATAATGTTGAAGATAGAGATCAAGAGTTTGCAAAACATGTTTACCGCAAGAAGACACCAGCTTGGAATACGTAACAACTGGAGAAGGGCCAGCCTCATGTAGGACACACGTCCGGAAGAAACCTATCAAACACCTACTAACAAGAGATCATCTGAATGTAGGCACTTTCTATCAAAGATATTGGCTTCACCTGCAGCCGACTTTGATGTAAGATTAACCCCTCCATACGATGTAACCAATTGAAACCCCAAAATGACTAAACAATCTTTGGCAATGCCAAAAGTTCTGGTTTGCACTGTCCATACGGACCTAAAAATCTATGTAGGTTAATGGCTGGCCTGCTCCCATCTGTGCTGCTGCCAGGGAAAAACATCACACATTATCTAGTTATCTAAGACAATTATTAGTATTAAAATGTCATGTGTGTGCCCCTGAAAGTTCAACTTCAGGCAGCTGGATAAATAAACAAAATGATGATCACGGATATGTGGCAGGCAAACACTTTTTTGAGGAAGCACACACATTTTGCCCGATCAAAACATGTACTCCTGGCTCCCAACATGTGAGCGGAACCAAAGCCCCTCTCCAGGGATGGTCATTTAATTGTCTGGCGACAGGTGTGCTGTCAAGCCAGACCATAAAAACACCTTAATAAGGGATCAGACTGACCCCATAATGAGCCAGCATCACTTACTTTTGTTTCCCAGTAGTTGCATGGAAGCGAGGGTGATGCTGGGTTCCATTTCTTCTAGTTTTAGCCAGCTGATAGTCACGTTCCAGCTCTCAGACCCTGGCGTACATGTTGGGTGACCAAGGTGACAGGCTTTGCACATCCCCGCTGTGACCATCTTGTCCTCAGCCTATATTAGGCCCATGCTGGTGCCGACAATCAGCGGAAAACATGCCTGCAAGGACTCAAGCAGGATCCATGAGCTGCTACTAGCTGAGTTTTGCATTTATTTCCTTCCGCTACTTTTCCTTGTATGTTTGGGGAGCGTGGACCCATCCATGATTTTTTGTTGTTTTAATCAATTATTTTAACTACAGCCACACTAGGTTGCTCATTCTTTATTTTATTCACACTTTAATTCATTTTTTCCAGTCACTTTTTCCTAACTTTAATTTTCCTGTAGCTGCACTGCATCAAAGAGAACATTATGCTCCTTTTCTTCTGGTTTTGTTCAACTGGTGGTCGTTTTCCGACCCACTGCTTGCTTACGTGTTGGGTGACCAAGGAGAAGGTCTCGGTCCAACAATCACACCCAGTGCAGCCATCTTGTTTTCAGCATAATTCAGGCCCGTACTGCTGCGTACTCTCCGCAGGAACATTGCCAGCACTGCACGGACTCATGGAGCAGCCCTCTCCTTTTATTTTGTCACCATTCCTTTTTTCTTCATTATTTGGAAGCCTAGCCCCACCTGCCACTCTTTGTTGTTTTATTCGGTTACTTTAGCTTTAGCAACGCTAGGTGACTCATTCTTTACTTTTGCTTTAATTTATTGACTTTGCAATTTTTTTTGCCTTTCTTCCAGCTCCTGCTTAGGGGTTGGATGATAAGGTGATACGCTACGCCCACTGGCCACACCCAACACAGTCATCTAGTTCTCTGCCTTATTCAGGCTTATGCTGATGTGGACATGCAATGGACACATACAGCGTGCAAGCCGCTGGCGTGCAAAGGCAAGCCCGTCTGCACCTGTCTACTCATTGTCTGGGCTCAGGGATGCTGCCAGTTTTTTCCCTACACCTACGAGGTAAGCCACCCTGTCCCTACCTACCCTCCTCTAAGCATGGCCATTCCTTCCAATCTTACTTTCATCCCTCTCGCCGCTAACGTCTTTGTATTTAACCCCAGTACCACTTCCTCACATGTCAGCACCTCCCATAATACTTATTTTGTCTCCCTCCAACTTGACACTTCCCCTAATCTGAGCTGTCAACAAATTATCCCTCTATAAAACCTCCTTTTTGTTTGGGAGCACCTCTGATGTAAAATACGTCCCGCTTACCATTAATTTAAACTCTTGCGTAAAAATGATTTTAGTGTATCCTCCTCCGAGTCAGGCTATCTCTTTTCTCACTTCCTCTGCAGGGATTTCTTACTCTATCAGTCTCAGCTCCATTAACTTTATCATACTCTGGGCTTTCAACATATAGATACAAAATTCTACTGACAGCTCAGCCGGCAACTTCAATACAGCCTCCTGGAGGTCAAAAAGCTGGTTGGTGATCCCACACATAGAGCAGGGGATTCCCTCAACTTGCTGCTTGCTCCTACTGAGCGTGCCCCTTTAAAAGCACTTATAATTCTTGGGACAGGTGATAAGGAAGTGCTCTTCATCATTTCTCTCTTACGACCCCACTTAAATCCAGTACATCATCTCCCTTCGTCCCAAAAAGACATTGGACCAAACTATGGGCCTGATTGCGAGTCTGGCGGTCGGACTCGCTGTGGCACAGCAGTGGTGGTCCTCCATCTACTATTATGACCTCTAAAGTCCTTGCGGTGGTAGACCATCGGCTGCACCAAGGAACAATCGTTCTCTGGCGATGGCGCAGGAGCACCACAATGCAATATGCTGAGCGGGGACCTGCGCCGTCCCACGCAGCATATTACGAGTTCCTGGACTGGAGCCCCACCATGAAAAGTCTGGCGGTGCAGGACCAAAGGCCCCCATTGTCACACTGCCATGGGGTTACATTCGGGGGCACAACGTGTGCCCCCCTGTCTGTACCCCCACAAAGTTCCTATGCCGGAACTTTTGTGCTGTTCCCATTGTGGTGCCAGTTTTCCAAGCACCGCCATGGGCATAGCAAAGAACCACCGACCGTATTATGAGTTGCACATTTGCAACTCATAATACGATCCGCGGTTCTTGCGCGGCTTTGGCGCAGCAGAGGCGGCATTGTGTCATCGTCGCTGCACCAAAGTCGTAATCAGGCTCTTAATTCTTAGTTTGTTAACCAGGCCCTTAGACACGCAGGTCTTAATATGGAAGTGGAGGTTAATTGATGCTCCTCCTCCTTCAATGATTGGATCACATCAGGCGCGCAACACCCATTGGACTCAAAGGGCTTCAGCCCCCCCCGTCGTGTGCGACAGCCCGGGATGAGACACCTTCCCGGGCAAAAAAGCAGCCGCACCCGAGCACTTCACAGGTCTTTAAACGACCATTTGCATGTTAATGAGGCCTCGCTGTTGTTTCACCCCTTCTAAGAGCCCCTGCAGCTCCACTCTGCCAATTGCTTAAAGTTCAGCCCCCCCCGAAATTTTTGCCCAGCCCCCCCCGAAATTTGGCTCTAGTTGCGCCTCTGGATCACATTGGCATTAGACACCCCCATGAAGCCACATAACAGATGCTCACACTCCCTCTGTCCTTTGGTACTAGGAAGAAGCTTCTAAAGTGAAAAGACTCAGCAAACAAAAATGGAAAGACACTGGCTCCTGTCTTATTTGATGTCAGATGAAAAATGATACAGACAGGAAATTCTAAAATAGAAAAGAATTCTGCACGCTGCCCACACAAGCTGCTACAATCCCATATCAAACACGCCTCTAATCCCGCTTAAGGAGTCGTTTCTATTTTCAAAAGCCGTGCACAGCGTGAATCTACCAAAGCTGCTGTTCAACCTTCATAATCTCTTTGTTCAGACCCCTCTTTTTTTCCATTCTAAAGCATACTTCATTCCTTTTCCCCAGCAGTCCTGCCTCAAACTTTCCCACATCTCCTAACCAAGAGTGGATCTGCTCCAGATCTCATCCCAGCTTCATTCAGGGCACCACAGAGGAGCTCATAACTAAAATCAATCTTATCAATTCGGGGTCACCAGTGGGCGCCTGTCTATGAAAGCTGTCAAAGCTCTTTCCTTTTCAAGCTCCTCCATTCTTTCTTCTCTGCTCAACGCCTCTCTTAGTTTCCAGGCATGTTCCTAATGACTGCAAGAAATCCTTTATCATTCCCCTTTGGAAAAAACCTTTATCAGGCCCCAACATCAGTTCCAACAACTGATTCGTACCTTTACTTCCTATTGCAATCAAAATCACAGACTGCCGTGAATCAGCAACTGTCCCTCGAAGTGGGAAGCCAGATTTTAATGATGCCCCAACAATCTGGCCTTCTCCCTGACTTCATGACTGAAATGGTTTGTTGGAACAAAGGAAGACATCTGGAGTATTCTGGATTAAGATGGAGATGCTGCATGCATCTTCCTCCACATCTGGGCAGCATCTGTTATGGTGCCCCATACCATGCCGATCCACTGCTTGGCTCAGCCAGGAATTAAAGACACCACTGCAAAGTGGCTCTCTTCCTTCTTAACAGCCCACTGTCAAGCAGTCTCGTTGCTCCCTTACCAATCGGTGTCTCGGCCTGATCAGTTGCAGTGTTCCACAGGACTCAACCTATAGCCCTACCCTATTTAATATCTACGTCTCTCCATTACCTACTGTTATTGAAGCCCTTGGTATCCGTTTCTATACCTATCAGATAACACACAACTGATCCTCCGCTTGGGTGGCAAGTTTACTACCCATCAAATTATTTTCAAGGAATAGATTGACACAGTTGCAAATTAGATTAATTCCAGTATCTCCACATTAATTATAACAAAACTGTGGTACTGTTCTTCAGTAACCCCCTTGCACACTGGCTGTCAGTATCTAAAAGGTGTATCTTCTAGACACCCTGCCTCAGTCAAAAAAGCCCTTCATTCACCCCAAACCAGCAATCACTAGCCTTTCAAAATGCTATCCCCCCGAACATTTAACTCCATCTCGGCTAATCCTCTTACCATTCCTGGTCACCACAAGTCTTCAGTGGGAGCCTGTGTGTTTTCCATTGTCACTTACAAAAATTGGTAGCTCCTCCCACTTTCCCAAGATCCAAAAGAAGTCTACTGAGCTTTTACAAGCGCCTGAGAAACAGCTTTTTGCTGATGTTGCTTCGCTGCTTCTCCTCCAGTGTCAGGACACCATTCTCCTGGGTATTTGTGCGGTTATAAACTCACAATCAATCATACAATACAGCACTAGGTTAGACTTGTCCTATACAGTGCCAACTCGAGGAAGAAATGTGCAATATATGGGACTCATCCAAAGTCGATTCAACACAGCAAAACACCGAAATAGGACAACCCAAATATAGGGCACTTTCCAAGATAAAATCAGTCCTACATATGGCACATACTAGGATTGGACCTCACACATGCAAGGCACGTAGTATGATAGAACATAACCAACAAAGTGCAGACCCGATAATGAAGCTGATCCCATACCAGACAAATGTCACAACTCCACATAGGGACTCTAATAAATGCAAAACCTTATATTCTACTTTCAAATGTTGGACCTACCTCACATAAAAACGGAACCAGCCCCACACCAGGATTAGACTATATCTAAAATGACCTCAAAAAGAGGCACCCCCATAAATACACATGATTAGGGCCAGCCTAAATAGGCACACCAGAAAAAGGAAGCATTCCTTGTAAGTCTGCAACTCATTGAGCAAGCCACAGGAATTAAGGGGCATATTATCAAGCCAGGTGATAAAATTATCGCCGGTTTAGCGACAGAAAACTGCAGCTAAAACGGCGACAATGGGCTTGATAATATGCTCTATGGAATTCCAATTGAAGCTCAGGTTAGATGTCCTTCACATCGAACATGGGCTTCAATTGGAATTCCATAGAGCATATTATCAAGCCCATTATCGCCGTTTTAGCTGCAGTTTTCTGCCGCTAAAGAGGCGATCATTTTATCGCCTGTCTTGATAATATGCCCCTAAATTGGCTGACATAAGACCCAACCTAAGAAGAGATCAGACCAACTAGCTTACCGTAAAGCATACACCAGAGAGAGACCAGCTTGGTGTACGGAACACACCAATATTAGACAAGTCTGAGAAAGAGCTTCTATGAGCCAGCAATCTACTGCCTGCTCCAAGAAAGGGGAGCCATGAGGACAGAATGAGGCTAGAGTGCAGCGAGGCAAGCAGCGCTCCTTAAATTGATAGTGTGGGGGGTGGAGCACAGAAGGAAATGAGATGGTTGCGAGGCAAAGGGACTCTGGAGTTGAGACTTTGCCCGGTTGGCCTTAAGGAAGGGGACAGGCAACAACTGCCAAACAGCACAAGTCCTCCCACAGTTCTTTAAATTTGTGAGCTTTGCTTTTCACAAAGTTTGCAAGTTTTTTTTTTTTTAAATGCGCAGTTGGGCAACAATGCACACCGCTACCCAACATAGAACACACCACAAGACAAAAATATAGAATATGGAGCCAATCCCTAAACGAGGCAACCTCAATGCGGACCATACCCAGTCTACCTCAAGAAGGGACTAGCCTCATGTTGCACAATATAAAGTGGATCTAACCACACATGGGGTGTATATGAAGTAAGGACCAGCCTGACAAGCCACAGCCTAAAGATATAGACCAACCCTGATTAGATCAACCATGTGAGAAGACCAGTCTGAAAAAGAGCACGCCCTAAAATGGCCAACTCAGATAAAGTAATTGGGGTTGGTACTATTTAGGCATAGAGCACACCACAGGGGGCAGACCCCCACGGAGCATGTCCACTGTTAGATGTGATAAACATAAAGAGCAGACACAGAACATACCAGCACTTCATAGACTCCACCAAAAGAAAAGTACCACCCTGATGCTTGGTACAATCCAAGATGGAATCCGTCCTCTGTAGAGAACTCTCTTAGAAATATTCCTAAATATCATGCAACCAAAACAATTACACAGCCTTTAGAAGGAGCAAGTTACATGCATGGCATATTGCAGGAATGGAACAGCCTGATGTAAGTTCCATACCAAGCCAGGGCATTCTATTCTAAAGGAGGGGTCAACCCCATGCAGGACACACCTCAAAATGTAATTCCAGGGACACGTAGCGAACTCTGAAAACAAGTTCCAACCACACATACAGCACACTGAACAATGGGACCAGTGGAACCTAGGACACTGTCTAACAGGGGAAGCACAAAATGGCACAAAATGGCTAAAAGGGTAACACCAATATGTCCAGCCCCATCCACGCCACGAACATCACACCTTGAGGGATTGGGCAAGTATTTCAGTTGCACACCAGAAGGCACTAGCCACAAATAAAACATGCCTACCATGATAACCCTTGATAATCCTCACATTTGCTGCGCCCAACGAGATGACCGGTCACGTTGATATACTCAAAGAGACTTGGCACGTGAAGTGGGAAGGAGCTACAGGATACAAGATGGTGAGTATGGTGCCATTCCCAGTAGTGTTCAAAGTGGTGTTTAAGTACAAGAGCAAGAAATGGGATTTTTTTTCTATTTGGAGACAATTGTTTATTTATTTTGTATTAGCAATACATAATGCATACAGATACGGTGATCATATTACAGGATGTGATCATTAAGCAGAAATAGTTATCTGGTCCTATAAAAGAACGGCAAGGTGCCATATAGGTTCATATAAAACAACTAAACTCAGCTATTTCCTAAATACGAAAGAATCTTGGAGACATTCTGAAGCCTGGCCTTTAAATGTGGGAGTTTACAGATTACACATAGAAAATGAGCCCTTTAAGGTATTTTTTTCGGGTGGTGACTCAGACCTCATTCAAAAGTTACTTGCGACTTAAAAAGAGCCAATGGAGGATTTTCTTTTGTTTGGGACAGCGAACAAACAGCACCAGATCCCTCACACAATGCCGAAGCCAAGCTGTCTGTCAATTCAGGGTAGTGCAGTTTAAGTAGCAAATGATACAGAATTAAATGCGGAATCCTGCAAACGGACGGACCTTACATTTGGAATCATAAGGCGCATCACTCATCTAGGCCATCAGCAGCAGTGCATTAATAAACGGTGACAGCCAATGTAGCACACCTTAATACGTCAATGACAGTGTCACCGAGTAATGCAAACTGGTATTAACAAGAAGCAGCTAACAGAATATAACTCAGTACACAAACCCGAGCTTTGCTAAACAAAACTCAAAGCCCCAACCAAAGCCTTGTAAGACTGACAGCAGGACTTAATGAACAACAACAAACCTGTAATTTACTGAAAAATCAAATCAGTACCCCGGAGTACCACCAACTAATAACAAATAACTCAGTGCATTAACTAGAAGTTTGCGAGCCACCTCATACCACCGAGAAGAGATTCGCCAGTTACTTCATTATAAACTAGTGTATTGTAAGGAACCCCACTAGATAATGTAACATAAAACACTAACCCTGTGCTTTAACTGCAAAAAAAGTCAGCCAAAGTAATGCATGGTCCGTATGACTGACTGATAGGAGTCAGCTAATGGTGCTGGGGAACAGACAGCAACAGCAAGTGACAGCCACAGCTTGCTATCTTGTGGGGAGCCACAATGGAAGAAGAATATATCAGGCCAAAAGCACCCTACTCACTCCCAGAAGACCCCCTTGCAGTCTTAGTTTACATTCTCTCTCTCCTTCCTGGTACTGATGTGTCCTTCCTAAGCAGGTTTATCGGATGACAATGGGTCAACTCAGTCCACATGCACAAGCCGTAGATCTTTATTTAAAAAACTAATGCACTCTGGGAAATGCAGTTTTGTTTGACTTCAAAAGAATCAATTGACTAAAAGAGTTTGTAACAACAGTGTGTAAATACCAGACCTGAAAAGAACGTGCCAGATTAAAATGGAGTTATGAAATAACCGTATTGCTTAAGTGTGGTTGCTATCAATCCTTTTCATGAGACCTCACCTGGATTTTTTACATAGGATGAGTGCCTTGATGGTGAGCTCATGCACCATTCTTCTCGAGCCCGCCCACCCTCTTGCACGTGGCCACAAATAACCCCGCCCACTACATCCAATCTCTCCCAGCAGCAGCACGCGCGCTGAGCAGTTTTATGATAACGCAGCTTCCGTCTGAGTCCTTGCATATTTTGGTGGCTGGGGCCATGAGTAAACATGGACGCATGCCCAGACTGTATGACAATGTCAGCCGCAGGCCTCTGCTTTCCGTCTGTGTGCAGTGGGGCCCCTGGTTCCGGAGCACCCTCGCTGCACACCGTCCTGTCACGCACATCAGAGATGACGCATGCACATATTTTCAAGCCATGTTGTTCTAATGTATTGAAACGTTGTCAGTGGGACATCTACAGATCCCATTCCCCAGGTAGGAAAATATAATATATTTGAACAGAAAAATCTCGAAAATCCAAATTTCTCCTTCACAATAGCGGGCTTTGTTTAATGTTTTTTCAGGTGTTTTTACTATAATCACATGTTTCTGAGGAGTGTGTGTGTGTGTGGGGGCTGTTTTACAAACCATTACCAATTGTGCACACACCTCAGGCCACGGACCCCGGTAGTCGAAGACTCCTCCACAGCAGTGAAAGCGCTACGAATGCAGGTGGTCTTTACAGGTTCAGGGAGAAACAAGCCCTTCAGCCGGGGGCTCCTCCAGCAGAGTTGCCCTAAGATCCCAATGGAACTGAGCAGGGGGTCTGGGCAGGGCCGGCTTTGGGGCAGTGCGACCGGTGCGGCGGCACTGGGCGCTGACCTGTTGAGGGGCACTGGCTCGGGGGGGGGGCTGTGTTTACAAATAACTTATGAATGCAGAGATGAGGGGCACTTTTGCCCGGTGGTGGTGAGAGAATCCGAGGAGGCTGTCATGAGGTGTGGGGGTGCCAAAAATGATTTTCGCACCTTGCGCCACCAGCTCTATAGCTGACCCTGTGTCTGGGTGTGAACTCTGTTACACTAACGACAGCCACATTTAGCTGTGCCAGTTATGTCGAGATAAAGCAAAAAATGAACGACACGAGGACCATGTGCCCCTACCTTAGATGTCTGCTGCCCCGCTCACAGAAATGCCCTGAATATAGTCAATATTAAATCAGGGTACGTGTTGTTTTGACAACCAAAATGAATGCAAAAAAAGGGTCCTACCTGACTAAATGCATTGGGTCATTTAATTTCAGTAGAATATATTGGAAATGATTAGCACATTATGCAGGATTCTTAGCAGAAAAGGAATCACGCCCTCAATTTTGGAAATCATGATATGGTTTTGAATGTTTGGAATCCTTTAGAATTGAAATATTAAAAAAACGAATGCAAATTTAGGTGTTAAGTTCATCGATTATCCAAAGACAAATTGTTTGAGCCCTTGGGCCCACTGAATGTGTGCGTCTTCCAACTGGTCAGTGGGCTAACTGCCAGCAAGTTTCACATTACTTGTTTCTCATCCCACACTTCACAGGACCTGCTTGCTCTTGAATAAATATTAAAGAATACATTTTTGTAGCCTAGCCTTAACATCCATGCCCAATCCAGCATCCATGTCAGTGCTAAGCCTGGGTGGATTTCGCGGAACTCCGCGAAGTGCAAAAAAAACTCAGCCGCGCTATGCGCAGCTCCGCAAGCAGCGGAGTTTCTTCAGATAAATGCAGTTTACTGTGATTTTCAGTACCAGGTGCTTGTCCGCACTGTGCAATTATCGCAATCAGCACAATGCACAGCACAAACGGGCGCTGCTTCCATTCTACCGCTCAAGTAGATTTTTACTCGAGCACCAGCTTACTCAACACGAGAGGGCGGTTTCTCAACGCGAGCGGTCGTGACCATATGCAACCACTCGCAATGAGAAATCTGACCGCCCGCGTTGAGAAATCTTGCCCGGAGGTTGATTTTCCATGCTCGCCAACTTGATGTTGACGATCGCGAACGAGAAAAAATCTCGCCCGGAGGTGGATTTTCCTCACTTGCCAAATTGGCGTTGATGAAAGCGAGCGAGGGAAAAAACTTTTACGGAACTCCGCAAGATCCATGTTACGCAGCGGGCAGAAAACTCTGCAAACTCCGCGAGCGGATCGGAGTTTACTGCCCATACTTAGTCAGTACCTTACTTTTGGATTAAGTTTCCAGATTCAGCTCATCTACCCCAAAACAATTATCTCCTTTTCTTTCAGATGCCGGCCACCAATTTCCAGGACAGTACAGACAGAACATTAGCACAAAGCCTGATGTTTGTCACACCACCAGTCAAAGATGAAGATAATGTGCTTGGGTACATTAGTAGCGTAAATCTGTGTCCTATTGGGGGGAAGCAGAATTGGCAGCTCCAAGTTTTGCTGGCGAATTGTAAAAAGTAAGGATCAGTTTCTAAAAAAAAAGAAAATCTTTGCACAGATACTCACTGTCAGACCCAGCACCACTAGTTATATCAGTAATTAAGGAAGTGCAATTTCACTCTGTCAGAGACAGTAATGATGATTGTCCGCTATTTGATTTAATGATGTTGCTGGTTAGACACCTGCTTTAATTTTTTAGGATACATGTACTTTCTAGAAATAAATTTGCATTGTTTTTGGTGCAATCTTGATATTATTTGTAATTGAGGCATATCCAAGACAGTTGTATCCTCAACCTTCTTATCTTTGTTCGAAATGTACCTTACATTTTCAGTTGAAACGTGTCAGCCAAAGAAGGAAGGTGATGGTAAGGAACGGCTCTCTTGAGATTGTTCCGAATTTCAGGATGGGAGGACAGCCGTGGGCCATCCAGGTAACAGCGGTGGGGCCGTGTAAGGGGGGATTTCGTGGGACCATGCCAAGGGAAAATTATTTATTTATTTAATTTTCTCTTGGCATCGCCCCTCGAAATCCCCTCTTACACAGTCCTCCCCGCCCCACAGCTGTTACCTACATAGACTGCGGCTTTGGGAGGAGATGTAGTTTAGAAGGTAATGTAATAGATGTGCAACCAGAATAGCCACATTCTAATCTCAATCATCCCTCTTGCAAATTGTGTGATCCTGGGCTAATGCACTTTTCCCTCTGTTCTCTGATTTGCCTATCTAGCTCTTGCAAACAGGCTCAGCCACAGTATTAAGTGCTACACAGTTGTGCTTGTGGATGCTAGACTATTCTGCCAACAGAACTTTCATGGAAGATGCCACTGTCACCAACAACTTCCCTGCCAGGCAGCAGATGTCAACATACAGCAGACATTTAATGTTTGGATAAAACCACAAGACTGAAATACTCACGGTGCCAGTCAAAGATGTGATGTTGCCACAAGTTTGGGCAGGAACTGGCTGAGAGCGTGGGTGTTGCACTTTACTTATGCCAAAGTTGTGCGGCTTTGTGGTCAAGGAGGCGTCTTCTAGTGTCTAAAAAATTACTGACTATGAAAGTTCGACATATAAGTTTTAATCCCTACTTCCCCAAAGAGCCCTCTTAATTTGATTGTGTCTAAATTACTTCCACTGCTGGCCCATTTAGGTCTGGCTTGGCAGCAGAGCAGCCTTCATGACTTACTGTCACAAATTGCTTAGCATAAATTCAGAGTGAGCATTGGCTTCACCCGGAGGAGAACTACACTCTCATCACATACTATTGGTAGATTGATGTCTCAATACCCCTCCTACGGATTGTTACTTCGTCAGGAATAAGATACTAATTTACATCTCAAAAGTGCTCTACATTACCTCACATTAAATTCTTTGTCTCTTAGATGCATTGTATACAGAAAGCAATCTTTTTTTGGTATTGTTTTGTTCTCTGCGTCAGGTTTTTTAAATTGTTTTAGTCAGTGCTCAAAATGCAAGCCAGACCAGTGCTTTAAATGGGCCGGTACTGTCAGGTACTGAGTACTGGCACTGTTTTATTTCGAGAGGGAGAGTACCTGCACTTCTCAAGATTGAAGTGATATTTTTAGTTGGTGTGTACCCGCACTTCTCAGAAACAAGCAGGTTCTCTGTTACACGGAACCTGCACTTCTATGTTTCCATTTCAAGTACTGAGCCAGACTTATAGATTTTCCGAAGCTTCTTCCAATCTGTCACTATAGGAAACACTTACAGGCATGCTGAGCAACTGTGTTACGTGCAATATTAAAACGGTACCCAAGATTTACAACATAGGCACTGTATATGTAAAAAGCAGATGACCTGCGTGACATCAGTGGGCTATGCTAAGGATTTCAGTGTGGCTAGGCGAGGTGATGCAACAGAGGACTGCAAAATGAGGGAGCTTTGAAACCTTTCATCCTATAAACATGTCCGACGCCTCTTCGGTATGCACGGTGTTGCTAAGCGATGTAAATCAGCCAAAAACCCTAACAAACCGTGGTTCCTATCTCATGATTTTGCTTATTGGAGCAAGAAATTAATTTAGGGCCTTATGTATGAAGGCCTCGCGCCACCGGTGCGTCACTTTTAAAATGGGAAAAAGTGAATTGGCGGCGCAAAGCCTTCATAAATAAGCCCTAAATATTACTACTACCTCCTGGTTACAATGGGAGTTCGACATCAATACTGTTTGAGGCTCCTGGAAAACGGTATTTTCCTGTTGACCTAGCAATGCCGAATGCGGAAGTGGTTTGACCTGTGCAGTGATGGTAACATTTCCTGACAGGTTTGAGAGTATCTCTAGAAGGCGATTCGGACTGAGAGAGTCAAACTGTAATTTAGACCAAGTCTGCCCCGAGGCTGACTCTGCCCGAGGCAGACCTGCCTTCGGAGGCGGTGTTGCTGGGTCCTGTTAGAAAATGGTCTTTTCTTTACAGACAGCAGTCTTGCGATGTAGGGACCCCGGGATACAGGCTTGCATGCGATACAATGTCCCCCTTCCAAGACTAGAATAAATTAAAAAAAATGGAGGAGCATGCAAAAATAACAAAAGGAAATGCCGGATGAATCGTAGTCCATTCGCTGCGAAATGACCTCGTGTCTATTCTGGGCCTAGCAGAGAGCGGTTATGAAACAGGGTTATGGTGCGCCCAGATGCGGACTTTAGGGGAAAAGTGAGGCGCTGCGCGAGGAAACGTTTTGGGAAACGGGGGCGCGCGCCAGCAGAGTCACCAGGACAGCCCCTTCCACCCCCACAATAAACTCTCTGTTCCTGTTGCCAAACCACTCTGGCCAAGTGCCGTGCCCAGCCCTGCCCGGGCGCCGTGCCAGGGAATCTCACGCTTGGAAGCGCCTGGATTTAGCGTGGATAGGCGGCGAACACAGTGTGGGCGAAGTACGAAGTGGAGCCACCGGGCCACGCCCCCCGCGTCCAAGTGTCCTCTTAAGGAGGGGCTGTGTCCTGGTGTGAGTGACTCGGTGTTTAACGCATTTCTGAATTAGTCCCTTTTAAACACTTATTACTCCATGCATTTCAACAGAGAGGAGAAACCTGAAGAAATATAGAACCAGGTGACATATAAGTACTGTAGCTCCCTTCTAGATCGAACATGTTCTCTTTTTACGGTCTCCGGTATTACTTTGTAATATACCCAGTTCTTTCTCTCTCTGTTTCTATTCAAGATCCTGCTGAATTCCTTTCTGTAGTACAGAAAAACACAGAATATTTTGGAGAAAAACAGAAACTTTCACGGGCAAAAAAGCGTTCTGCTGTTAGGCCCATTTGAAAAGATTTAACATTAGTGATACGTCGGTCGACCACACGAGTCTTTACTGACAAAGCGGTCAAAAAGGCACACCTTCTTTGCCGAAATCAGGCACTTTTTTAAGTGAACTAAAAAAAAAGCCATTTAAAAGGCATTGGGCATGTTGGATTTTTGAGCTGAACACAACAGACACATTGTTATGTTATGTTACACAGATTTGTAGAGTGCACTGTCACACAGGAGGATATCCTGGTGCTGAGCAGGCGTGAGTTTGGGCACAGTGGGATTACTCGAAAATCCAGGTCTTCAGCTTCTTGAAGGATTCAGGAAGTGAGGAGGAGGCTCATATGTGCATTGACAAGACGTTCCACGATTCAGGAGCGATGTAGAAGGGTCACTGGATCTGGTCTTTTGTATGCATAGGATTTGGGTATGTAGGAGTCCAGACAAGCTGAGGTGTCTGGAAGGTTTGGAAAGTAGTTCTGATTGTTGAGGTAAGCTGGGCCAGTGTTATATAGTGCCTTGAAAGTGTGGGTGAGGAGCTTGAATTGGGCTCGTTTGTGTACGGGGAGCAAGTGGAGCGCCTTCAGGCGTGGTGTGAGGTGAGTGCAGCGTGGGAGGTTGACAATGGTTCTGACTGCCAAATTCTGAATGGTCTACAGCCTTCTGGTGAGTTTTTTTGTTGATCCTGACCAAGAAGGTGTTCCCATAGTCCATATTGCTTATGACCATGTCAGGCGTGATGGTTTTCTAGGTGCTGATTAGGAGACACTTGAACATTTTCCTCAGCATTCTCAGGGTATGGAAAGATGAGGCGGTGACAGCATTGACTTGGGCGGTCATGTTTAGTTTGCTGTCGATGATGATCCCGAGGTCCTTGGTGTGGGTGGTGGGGATGATTGTCAGCCCTAGCTCTTTCGGACACGGTGGTTCGCTTTTCCCAAAGATCACAATCTCGTTCTTGTCTGTGCTCAGCTTTAGACAGCTGGTCTTCATTCAGTGAGCAATTTCAGTCATGCCGGTGTTGAACTTAGTGAGAATACTGAGTGTTTTATCCGTGAAGAGAATGAGTTGTGCATCATTGGCATAGGAGAGGATGTTAATATCTTGAGAGCAGATGATGTTTGTTAGAAGGATGAGAGTTGGGCTCATGGAGGATCTTTGTGGAACTCCACATATGAGGTCGTGGGTGTCCAAGTTGTACAATATTAGGCTGACTGACTGGGTCCTTCCAGTCAGGAAGGTGCAGAGCCATCGGAGTGCATTTCCTTGGATTCCATTGTCATGTAGGCGTTGTATTAGGAAGGGGGCGGGACTGTGTCACATGCTGCGAATGGCTTCAGGAGGATAAGGGTCGCTTTATCTCCTCTGTCCAGAATCATGCGGATTTCACCCATGGCGGCGATGAGGGCCCTTTTTGTGCTGTGGTTGAGTCTGAAACCAGACTGAGTGGTATTGAGGAGTTGGTGGCTATTGAGGTATTTGGTGAAGTGTCCATTGATGATTCTCTTCAAGACCTTGGTCAGGAATGATAGTTAGCAGGGAGATCAGTCTATAGTTGCTGAGCGTCGAGGGTTTCTTCAGCAATTGTTGGACAGATGCCTGTTTCCAAGCATCCGAGAAGTTTCTGGAAGAAGAGGAGAATGGGTGTGAGCATGGCACTGATGCGTTGCAATCTTTTGGAGTAGGCGTGGTGAGGGCAGGGTTCCGATGTGGCTCCTGAATGGATGGAATTTATAGTGGTGGCCATTTCCTCTGGGGTGGTGATGACCATGTGGTTAGCTCTCATTTTTTGGATAAGATCAGGTGGTGTTTGGCAGGATCTGTTGGGTCCGATTGTGGACTAAAGTTGCTGTAAATGGCGGTGATTTTGTTGCTGAAGAATTAAGAGAGATTGTTGCAGTGGTTCTGCGAGTGGGTGATCGAGTTGGAAGTGGCTGATTGTGAGATCAAATCTTTCACAATGGCAATTTTTTTTTGATTTAGTTGGTGTTGAGATCGATGCGGTCCACTAGAGCATCATGTTGGATGGCCTGGATCATTTGGTGGTAGCGTCTCAGGGCAGATTTGAGCGTGTGCCTTTCTGCATTGTCCTGGTTCATTCTCCATTTGCGCTCCACTTGCTTGCAGTGGTGTTTCATGAGTTTGAGTTCCTCCATGTACCAGCTGGTCTGGGGGTCTGGATTTCCTTCTATTGCTGTGTTTGAAGGGGGACAGGGATTTTTGGCGCAGGGGGTGAACCAATTGTTGAAATTCTTGATGGCTTTGGGGAGGTTGTTGCTGTTTTCGGGTTGGTGGATATTGAGGGTTGTGTTCCAGTCCTCATCAGGGATGCTGTTCCAGCTTCTGCCGGCTGGTCTGATAGAGGTGTGTGTAGATTGGACTGGGATGGGAATGCTGAACTTGACCAGGATGTAGTCTGTCCAGGGGACTGGTCTGTGCTTGTTGACTCGGGTGTAGTTGAAGTTGGTGAAAATAGCTCCCTTTACTCACTGGGGAGGCCTAGACTTCCAAGGTCTTCAATGAGTGCTCCTGATTTGGAATCTGAGTGGTCCTCCAGGTTGAATTTCAGGTCTCAGAGTAGGAGCTATTTTTAACTCTCTAAAAGGGTTCTCATATCCTGTCAGGGCACGGAGGTGAAAAGTTGTTTTGCGCTATGGTGAAGAAGTATTTTGATGAACCCCTACACTGACAATTCTTTGGCTACATTTGAAACGTCTGAGATCAGGCTGATGTCTTCGCCCCCACCACTGCTAAAGCAATATGTGGCCACCTGGTACAGCCTTTCCCTAGAACGTGTCATGTGCCAGAGAGATTGTCGTGGAGTGCACTATAGGAACAGCCAAGCACATAGAATCTTTGCATGAGATTAGGCCAGGTCAGAGCTTGTTCAGATAGCAAGATAGTTTAGTCGGGTTTCCAAGAACAAGAGAAATCTATGGCAACCTGCAGAAAAACTGGTTCTAATCTTGCCAAAGCTGATGCAATTTTTGCATATTCAAGCAAAAATGTACCGGGTTAACAGCGGTGGCTCCTCCGCAATGGTGGAGGAGCATCTCCCTACTGGCTCAGAACCAGCAGCTGAAAAAACCCCCGATATTTTATTATTGTTTTATTTTTCTGCTGCTGACTGTGCGAGCATGTGTGGGGATGGGTGGGGCCGGGCCATGGGAGGGGGGCAGAGTGATGTGCACTGCTAACTGTGCATGTCTGTTTGGCTGTCTGTCTTAGGCCAGCCAGACATGTGCTGTTAGGTTTCTCCAACGCAGCTGTATTACACAGCCGGGTTGGAGAAACAGCAGAGACTACCTGTGCCTGAGCGAGCGTTAAACAAGCCCGCTCAGGCCAATCCCCGAGCTGCTCTCATGCTACCTGAGAGCAGCGCGGGAATTACACAGGGAGTTTCTGATTATGTCCCAGGGCTTCTGTTGACAGGAAGCATTGGAGAACTGAGGCGCGAGGTGGCAGAAGCAGCATCAGGTAAGTTTTGCTTCTTTATTTATAAACCTGCGCTCCCCCACACCACCCTGCGCCTCCCACCTCCACCCGCCGCACAACTGTTTACATGGGTAGGCCGCTACTGTGGGTTCAGTCCTAAAAATAACATCTATTTGAGAGGCAATTGACTTTTTCACATGTGATATCTACACAGTTCAAATTATATATATAATTATATTAACCAGCCCTGGCAGATTGTTGCTCGACTGGCTCTGGGAGCGTGGGGGGTGCTAGCATGAAGCACCACTCCCGCTTTTGTTACAGGGGGCCGATACTGCTGCAAAACTGGCCCGCATGACAAAATCGTCCCCCACGGGCACAAAACCGGCACCCATCCCTCTAGCCGACTGGGAAAAAGCCCGGTGCTCGCTATGGCCAGTCTGGCCCTATGTACTTCTACACAAGCCACTCTTTGGTTCTTGCTCTCTGTCCATCTCAGACTCAGAGATTATTATTGAGCTGTTGATGTGCTGTGGAGGACTGAAACACTACCTGTCTTGGGTGCCTTAAACCCAGGTATAAATTGGAAACCTACCCCAGGGCCGGTCTGGAGCAAGGCTTCATTCTGTCACTCAAGGGTCCAGGCTGGACATACAGTCTTCTGCCTTCATCATTCTTCCAATCTTGAAAAGTGCTAGAATGTGGCTGCGTCGTGGCATGAGTGCAACATAGAGGAACCTTCGGTAATAAATACATAGATCAGGTCTCTGCTTCCCCTGTCCGCTCACACTTTTAAAACCATAATGCACATGTCATCTCCTCTCTGAAGTCATGAAAGAAAGGACTGCTTTAGTGAACTATTTACTTGTTCTGATTGCCAGGGTTTGTACCCTGTATACCCCTGCATCATATCTTGCCTGTATTGCCTGGGTTCTATGTCCAGTAGCTGCATTGATGATATGTAGGGCTACATGTACTACATAAGATAACATAACATCAGAGTCCAATTTCGACCTCAAGACATAAGCAGATTACTCCCTATGTTGCCTCAATAGCGTGATAGAATGCACCAGGGGCCGTATTACGCATCGTCATTGTTTGTGACCGGCGCACCTTTTAAAAGGGGCGCCGGGTGCAAACAGTTAGAATGCGCCCCATTATGGTGAATGCACTGCCCCAGGGCAGCCACAAATTTGCGCTGCTCCCAGGGCAGTACATTCATGTGAAAACAGGGAGCAGCTGCTTGTAGCCGCTCTGTGTTTTCACAGTGCAAGCGGCAACCCGCCTGCACTCTTAAAGAGGTTAGAGATCCCCTGGCAGGCAGGTGCACTCTGTGACTGCACCTGCCTGCAAGGGGATGTCTGGGGGTTTGATAGGACTCCTTTTCTCCCCTCCTGAGGAATGCTCTCAGGGGAAAAGCAATCCCCTCATTTGCATATCGCACGCCCCTATGCAAATGAAGGAAACCCGTGATGGTAGTGCCAGCGCTATCGGTATTACCGAAGGGGACCCACAAGTATCTGTGCCCCCTTCTGTAATACCAAAGTGTCCCGGGTGTGCGCAAAGCGGGTGCAAAAGCCTGTTTCGCCCCCAGGGCACTTATTATACTACGGCCCCAGATGGGTCTGCCGGAACAAGGCACAAAATCCGAGTCAGGCTATCAGAACAAGCCCACTGGTGAGGACCAGAAGACTTCTGATGATGCTCCTAGAACTGGACACAAAGCTCTAGATGCAGCAGCCGGGAATGGACACTATGCCCCTGATCTCTAAATCTGGGCAAAAAATGTCAACACTTCTTTGCTAGGGATATGCCGAGTAGTAAGAACCCTCCAGATTTGTTGATAGTACAGCTTATTATACATAATTCTTGATCACCCTATGCATGTGTGTCATTGATTTACCTGTTTAATCTTAATACTTTCACAGATCTCACAATCCATTCTTAGCGCCTTTTGTTATTTCCATCCCCAGAATGCATTGCTTTGCACAGGGTTTTCCAGAACATAAGATGCTAACTCTGGGAGCACTCATCCAGTTTCCTTACATTTCATCTCATTCTTTCACCCACCTAATCATATCATAGCATCATAGACTGTGCTGAGGATTGTTATTATTATTATAAACATTTGTTAAGCACAGCAGCAAACCCACGGGTATCCTGGTGCTGCGGGACATAAGCCTGACTATCCTGAGGGGTGACTGCTGCCTGTAGATCCATGTTTTCTGGAATTTCCTGAATGATAAATGGTCCTAAGTCAGTCGAATATGTGTAGGTATACTATTGCACAGTTTGGTCCCAGAACTGAGTAGGCTCTACCTCTTGCATTCTCGTACCTGGAAATCTGGAGTTTAGGCACAGAGGCTGAGCGGAGTAATCTGCCTGGTTGGTACAGAGTAATCCTATCTGTCAGGATGCGAGGTACCTGCTGGTAAACCATCTTGTGCATCAAGCATGCTACTTTAAAAGAAATTCTCTTTTTCACTGGCAACCACTGCAAGGAATCAAGGACTGCCGAGGTGGAGGAACTCCATTTCTGTCTAAGCGCCAGTTTGGCAGCTGCAGCTTGGATTTGTGAGAGACACTTTTATTGTCTTCTCAGGTGTGGCGATGAAAAGGGCAATACAATAATCAATCCGGCTTATGATGGTACGGTGGATGATGCAGGAGTGCCAGCTGTTGGAAGAGGTGGGATGGATTTTATGTAAAGCTCAGAGCAGGTATGTCTTCTTTGCATGGTCTAATAACGAGAGGATGGAGTCTGATTGTACCCCCAGATCTCGTTCGGAGTCAGCCCATACAGGAATTGATATATCTCCTGTCGGCTAGAAATCATTTAGATGACTGGTGCCTGCCCTCTCCACCTGGCAGAGCATGGCCACTGTCTTCTTAGTATTAAACTGCAGTGGAGTTGTTTCATAGCCAGTTGGCTATTCTCCTCATGCGCTGGTGAAAAGAGAAAAAGGACCCCACAGAGCCTGTGTTGATCGAGACCGGCAGCTGCATGTCGTCAACATAATTAGTGCAGTTTATTCCCAGCCCATGAATGAGTTTAATGAGTGGCTGGATCTATACATTAAACATGATGGGACTGAGAGACCAACCCTGCGGAACTCCCTGCTTTAATGAGACGGAGCTGGAGCGAAGAGGAGGGGGTTGTACTGCCTGTTCGCAGTCAGGTAGATACGAGCCGCACCAGTCCAAGGCTTTTCCCACTATACCAGCTTCCTCCAATCTCTTGAGCAGGATGGGGTGAGCCACAGTATTGAATGCTGGAACAGGTCCAGAACTACCAGAACCACTTGCTGACCCCTGGCCACAGCCATCTGGATATCATCAGTGACTGCGACTAGAGCTGTCTCAGTCCCATGACGAGGCCGAAACCCACACTGGGCCATGTCGAGCCTGTTACTGACCTCAATATGAGTCGATATAATTGTATTGATATGTCTTTCCAATACTTTTATCGGAAAAGGAAGCTGAAGAATGGGCCTAGAATTAGAAAAGTCTTTATGGTTTGCATATGGTTTATTTAGTAAGGGAGTAACTAACACCTGCTTCCAGGCCTTGGAACTTACCAGTGCCCAGAGTAAGATTGCAGATGTATCTTAAAGCTTGGCCAGCTGTGGTGCAAGTACCTTCCAGTATTTTGGAGGGAGGGGGTCGAGCGGAGAGTCCGAAGTAATGGCTCCTGCCAGCTCATGGTTGGAGGTATGATCTCAAGCCTTTGATTTCTGTTATTCCCCTACTGTATGGTGGAATTCAAAACGTCTTCAGGTGATACAGGGCTTAATGAGTAATCTACAATGTTCATTATTTTAGTCTCGAATAATGAACTAATCCCATTACACCGTTCTCATGATGGTATGATTCTTTGTGTGGTGCGATCTGGGGATTGCAATGTTTTTACTAAGGAGTACACCATTTTGGCCATATCTGGGGCGTGTATTATCTGTTTGGCAAAAGATTCTGCCTTTAATTAATTGGTTGCTATAAGTTCTTTAGCCACTTATAAGGCCAAGTTAAGGCAGAGCCAGTGGCGGCTCGCAGAGGGAGTGCTGCGGGGCGGTGAGGCGGAGGAGGGGCAGGGTGGAGGGGGTAGTGAAGTCGGACATACGACGACCACGAGTAAAGTAAGTAAATAAATAAAACTATTTACCTTGCGCTGGCTGCATCGCCGAGTTGGCGATGCAGCGAGCGCATGGCAAATAGTTGTATTTATTAATTTACTTACTTTACTCCTTGCCGTCGTATGTCCGACTGCACTACCCCCCCCCACCCTGCCCCTTCCACCCAACCGCCCGCAGCACTCCGTTTGCGAGCCGCCACTGGGCAAAGCTCTATAACAAGGGAAGGGGCCTGAAAATTCTTTGCTCAAAGAACTATAAGCTATTTAAACATACCACTCGCAGTGGGAAGTGCGTTGTTAATTAAACAGCAAAAACAGAAATACAAGCACGGTAATGCTGGTGGAGATGGTCAATACCACCCAGTAACGTCCTTCTACCAATCCATTCTCTTCAATGCAGATGTCACTATGCCAGTGTTCTAATACCGCATTATAGACCGCTGCCAGGGGCTATAACTGTTGTAAAGGCCTAAAGCACAGTAGGCCAAAGACAAAGGCTATCATGAGGGAGAGGGATTTTAACAAACTGCATGGCACCGGGAACAAGGGTTGTAGAGACTATAACCTATTAGAGCGTTCCACCCGTTTAAAAAAAAAAGTGAGCAACAGAAAGACAAGCACTGGAATGTTGGAGCAGAAGGTCTGTACCAGTCATTATTGGCACTGCTCTATTCCATTTGCATTAATAGAGCTCCCAGAATTGCAGTGTTCTTATATTACATACAATCAATTGTATAATGCTACTAATATGGTTTCTTAGTCTTTTTATTTGTGTCATTTCCTTTTGCATGTTTTCTCTTTTTAATAGGAACCTCACAAATGTATCTTTGGATAGTCTGCATTTGTTTTCCTGATGTCTCATGCTCACCTGATGCTCAACTAAAGGTGGGTACTATTGGTATTTGAATAGATTGGGCTTGGATCTCATAACTGTGCTTCATTGCTTCTTACCCATCAAGTTTAGCAAGTGCCACTGGATTATTTGACTTGTTAATGGACCTGAATATGCTACTGTGTGCTCTCTTCTGTGTCTTAGCTGTTGCATTTCATCATTGTTACCTTTTCAAGTAGTTAAGAAATTGCTCCTGATCCCTTTCTACTAGTTTTCCTGCCTACTCCCTACACCATCATGGATCAAACTGGTAGGGAGGAGGTCTCCCTGCCTGCCGTCAAGCTCCCCTCGGATTCAGCAATTCCACAATTCTGTAATTTATATTTCTTTTTAACTAAGACCGAGCCTCAACCAAATCAAGTCCATGCTGAGGGCATTTTATATAAGGCAGTCATATGGGTCTCTAATGCATGGGGTATAGTGCCCCCAAAGCCTTGATACAACCGTTTAATGCCAGATTTTGCATATGATAAGTCTAGTTGGTGCCTGTGTGCATTCCCCAACCCATGGGGTTAGCCCTCGTCTAAAGCATATTTGGACAATCATAGAAAGATGTTAACTGCCATAACTTTAGTATATTCACTTTTTACATCAAGGTTCATCACGATGTAGACATATATGTGGACATTTTAGTAATAATGTTCTCATTAAGATTTATTTTCTTATGATGATTTGATCTGGTCTTTCAGTAAATGACAAACAACAACAGCCAATACATTCTCCATCCCCATGGCTGCAAGGCCTGGGACTTTTTCAAGGCTTGGTGAACTATCGGAATACCTATTCAGCAACTATATCACTCTTAGTCTTGCTTCTTTAGCCTGAGCAGATTGACAGGGACACTGTGTTTCTGCAAACTCAGCTGCCTATAGTATTAAGGCCTACCAGTAGTAGACCTGAGGCATAGCTCTGCTGCCCAAGGCGATGGGGTGCCCCATCTGTAATGTGTTGCATGGTGTAAAAGGGGGCGATAGCTCTATGGTAGCTCTGCTGCTCAATCTGCTCTGTCATTGTATGCTAAGAAATAGACCATCCCTGTAACTCTATTGGTTTACCACAAATAGTTTATTACTCTCCTAGTATCTGTGCTGCTTACAAGGACCTTTGTGACATCCATGTATTTTGCGGGGCACGCAGTTCTCGGATCATAACTTCTGTAAGAACTAATGAGTTACCCATGGATGATAGTGTATCCTAACATCTGCCTAAAGTATAATGTGAATGGCACACCTGCATATTTGAGCACTAACCAGGATATTGCTGCTCTTGTTTATCCGAGCAATCAGAAAGTGGCTGTGTTATGGTATAGATCCGCCTGTAACAAATGTATGAAGTCCTGGATGGATCACAAGGGGAAGACAACTTGTAGGTGAAACTGGGATGGAAGGCGGCTCATCACTGGGAGGGATCATGCTGTGCCAGTTTCATACTCCGACCCACTGCTGTGAGGCTTAAGACGTAATCAGCATAATCATTCCCTTGATCATCTCAAAGATCTCCCACAATAATGGGTGTCCTTTGCCTATGAAGCATGTAAGGAGACACAATTTACTGGTTAACCTCTGTATAGCGTAGGGGACAATCACTCTTCTTTACCATGTGGGACTCGAGACACAGTTCTGGTTTGACCTGAAACAATTCTATACATAAACCAGATCCTCACCTTTAGAACGTCTCTCGCGCTGCTATGCCCACCCTAGACCTCACTCTAGCACAAAACTTAAAATAAATTCAAACATCAGCTGAATAAGTTAAGCTGATGTGTTCAACGGGTACCAGACAGAGAAGCAAGTATTTCCAGATGTTTTTTTTCTATTTTTTCTGTCATAAGGTAAAGATCTAAGGCTTGTTCTGTATATGGCATGTGGGTCTTCCTCGCTTTTATTGGAAAGCGGTAATTAAAGCTTTGCATTCTCATCTGCTGTCCATCTTTTTGTGGAAGGCGGCACATAGAATAAATTGTTTTTCCATTGATGACTGTTCACAAGACCTAGTCATGACCAATCATTACAGATCCACACTGTTGTTGTAGCAGGTGTTTTCATTTAAATTCTTTGCTGAGAAGGCGGAATCGCAGTGTCTATGTTGCTTGTCTCAACGATACCCCGTATCACTCTGTTATTCATTTGCTAAGGCTCGCTGATGCTAGTGTTTCAAATACAGATCACATCAAACAAATTTTACAGGCTTCTGATAGTTGATGAAGACTCCTCTTGCCTGGAATCTTTCACCACCTGCAACTTAATCATTAGGGAAATGGGTGTGATCCAGGACTCTGTGCTCAAGCGCATGGTACAACACAATGTGGCCATCCTCAAATCAATAGATTTGACATAGAGCTACAGCTTTATCTATAAATAATCACCAGTTTGCCAATTCTCTGGGATGATGCAGAATAGTCGTGAGGTTTCAGCATGGATCACAATAAACAGAAACGGGTAAGTAAGTGCGATTTTGGCCATTCGTCCTTCTGAAACGAAGTCCTAGTTCCATAATTGCATAGTATTGAAAACTTGACGATTTGAACATATTGACGCCGGTCCTATTGATGATTTGTGATCATTTCGGAGGGCTGCTGATCTTCTGATGCCTCCGTTGAATTACCTGCAATAAATATACCGTTATGAATTGGCGATACTATGGTGAAGAACTCTGAAATAATGTGTGGTTGTATGACTTGCAGTACATAGATATTTTTTCTGCAGAGGTGGACTTACTGTGCCACTTTTCACTGAGTAACTACTGCTCCTTCCTAGACGAGGTGTTGATGGGGATGTAGGTGGATTACTTTACGAGCACTTCTGGTGTTGGGATAATGTCCAAGCTGGCACCAATGCCAGGAAACAGATTTTCTGAAGATGTTACAGACTGGGTGTTTAGATTACAAACCTTTAATCTCAGAAAGGACAGTGGGAAGATGGTTAGGGCTCTATGATGGGCACAGACTCAAGAACTTCTCAATAGAGCCATTACCCTTTAAGGACAATTCAACTGATTGTATAAATGTGCCTTCTGAAATTATGATTTTCCTCAAGAATATATTGTCTTCAAAATGTCTGGCCTCATCGAATCAATGACAGATCACGGATTCTGTCAATGCCAGGCTAGGGTTACATGAATCCATGAAACTTCACCAACAAAGGACTTATAGTATGGAAATTCATGCTAAAAAGATCCAGCTGCTGTTTGGTATCCAACTGTTGTGGTCAACGCTTAAGCATGATACCTGTGTGGCAATGCCCATGGCCAAGCTCATACTCTTTTCTGGTGGCAGGAAGGCTCTGTTCCTTATTTAGAGTTTGTTGAATGGCAAAATGTGACGGATATCTTGTCCACTGTATTGCGAGTGCCATAGGATATAAAGCACTTGTAATATGCTTGATGGGACATTTCCATGAGTGATGGAGAATCTTACCTGCCTAATTCAAAACAAGGCCCTATGTCACTAAAATAAGCATGTCAATTTCAGACTTTGCTGTTTAGAGGCAAGTCTGGCGACTTGATAACCCAACTATTCTGCAGTCAACAAAGTCTCAGAAGACCTGAGGTCCTTGTGTGTCCTGCAGGATGAGTAACACTCGCACATCAATCCCAGTGAGAGAGCTAGGTGTAACCCACACCCTAGCTAACAAGCAACCTGAGAGAGAATATATACATCAGCAGTATAGCTCTGGAACTCAGTGAAACCAAGGGCAGTGCCCATACGCAGCCCTACACTACCCATGTTTCAGTGTAAGCTGCTGCTAATTAAAGCTCGGTGTGGTCCATCTGAGCCTAAAATGACTAGGATGGAGACTCACCTGAGGTGGCAATGCTCCACAGCTAGCCTTAACTCTCTGTAGAACGAATGTAAGTGCATTCTACCAAAAGTCATGTAACAAAATCATTATATATCACTACTTTGTGCAGTCGACTATTTGTTGTTTCTCTTTCTAAATTGGGCAGAATATCTACTAATCCCACACAGGGGTTTCCTTTTTCGTAGGCCGATATGAAGAGGTGCCAGGAAACAAACAGCCACTGGAGCGGACAGCATCTATAAATCCGCCTTACCAGCACTCGACCCATGAAGTCTGATCGAAATACATCTTTTCTTTAAAGAGGCATTCCTTGACATATGTAGATTAAAGCAGCTGGTGGCATTCCTGAGATTGTACTCTGCTTTCTGAGGAATGCCTGAAGCCCCACTTTTTGTGGCGCCCACTGTACAATCCAATAATCCTTGCCCACCAGCTTGGTGTTGGATGGGTTCTCTCCATCCACACTTCGTTTGGCAATTCAGCTCGTGACACTAGATTCAGAAAGGGTCATCCCAGTTGTGGCATGCTTTGACATAATATGTAGTGGCGGCACCGTCGCTAAGGTGGAGGAGCATCGCCCCACTGCTGAAAAAGGAAAATTAAACTGATAATAACTTATTGTTAATATTATTTTATTTTCCCTATTGCTGTCAGTGGCGGGGTAGGGTGGGGCGAGGCAGGACTGGCCAGAGCAGGGGAGGAGTGCTGGGCACTCCCTAAGTGCACATAAACTGTTTGGACGGCCCTCTTGGGCCGATCAAACAGTCTATGCGCACTTTGATATTCCTAACAGGCTGCATTACACAGCCTGGTCAGGAACATGCACAGGCTCCCTGTTCCAATCTGAGCGCCGATCCACGGTGTTCAGACCAATCACAACGCAGTATTGCAGTGTTGTGATTGGAGGAATCCGATGTGCCAGACTTGAGGCTTTAATCTTGCCATTTAGGAGTTTCACTTCCTCTGCTCCCAGATCCTTACAAATTATGTCAATTTTATGTAGTAAGTGAATGAACAGAAAATGCTGCTGTCACTGAGCCTGAGCAGGTCAGATTGGTTTGTTCAGAAGATGAAATCAGTACTAGAGTTCTTACCTGGAAATGAATTACATTCTGAGCATGAAGTGGGTGAAGCACTCCCCCCCCCTCCCCCACACTGAGTGTTAATTCAGAGCCCAGTCCAGACGCCATAATTAGAAGTTTGAAAAGCTGATATATTATAACCACTATGGTTTATATGGATGAGATTTTTAATTTAATTTCCTTTAACATGTTTGTTGCCCAGTTTGATTACAAAAGAAGTCAAGTCGAGTAAAAATAAGATTTCCGAGTCGCTGCGGGAAAGTATAATCGCGGACAGAGTTCCCGGATCTTCTTCATCAGCGGCTACATTTTCTGAGCCCTCTGTAGTTATTGATAGGTTATCCTTTGCACATTTATTCTGATTCTGGTGCTTTGCAATCAGTGCGTTGGAGAACCTCTTTTCTAAAACCCTTTTGTTGTTAAATGTTGGCGTTTCAAAACATTGGAGGCCTTCGCTTCCTAGACCTGGTGAGCCTCAGGGATGAACCATAGGCTGCACAGGCGGAAAGGCGAATTCCAGTGAGGAGCTTTGCAGTGATGTGGTTCGCTTTGACCTTAATCCTAGCTTCTAATGCTGGCAGGTGAGCACTGAATAATGTGGTCAAAGTGTCTTCGCCCAGTGGTTGACTGCAAGGCACAGAACAACTTTTAAACTGGCCGGAGAGGGCTGTGCAAGGCCCATGGTAATGGGCATGCTGAAATGCAGAGGGAGATGATGTGAGGAGGATTTTTCGGTTTAATTTTGGTGATGTTGTGGTCTCGTTAATGATGAAGTCAATGGTTTGTTGAGTGGCCAAAGATATATCCCAATTTGCATGTATGGATAGCGTTGAGGTGAAGTTGTCTAGATGAGCTCATGTACTCAGGCTGGATTCACCTTGTTTGTACTCAGGCTATAGTAGCAGGAATTCAGCTGTTTGGGGTTCAGCATGAGGATGTTAGGTATGAGAAGAACTTCTGCATGCAGGACTACAAAAGGTGGATGGATGATGGACGATGAAGGTGCAGTTCAGTGGGTTGTATGACGGTACAACGCGTGCAATTACTTTGCATGCCGTTGACACGCATTTTATAGCGTGCATGTTTTTACCGCGAATATGCATTTAAAACGCATGCCAATAGAGAGACTCCCCACACCTTCAACTTACTTTATAAATGCGTGGTATTGGCATGCGCTGTAAATGCATTTTCGCTGTAAAAATACGCGTGCTAAAAAATGCGTGGTAAATGCACAACGAGGTAAAAACCTTGTTGTAAAGGCTGTTTCCCAGTTCAGTGTCACCCTCACATTGGAAAATGGAGACTAATTGGCAACCTCATAATGATTCTTAGCAAATTGACTATATCTGGCTAATATGGGGAATTTTGGACAACATCACAGATAACTTTGCAAGAACCTTGATTGGTATTCCCTATTCTGACAGATAAATGTATATGGCTAAAGTAGAATGCAAACTACATGACTTTGGTATGAAAGCCATGGAGAACACTGGGGTATAAAATAGTGCGCAGTGGTGTTTAAAGTCAAAGTACCTCAAGCAACTTGAGTGACATTTGCACTCTGTGTGCAGATAATGGTACACATTGTTTACATTCTTGAGCATGATGACTTCAATGTTGCACCTATGGCAGAGGCCTTATTTGTACTTAGCAAACAGGTGTTATACTTATCTTTCAAATATCTGAACCTACCAAAGAAAGTTGGTGATAAGTCAAAAGTTTACAAGGATTTCATGACTCAGTTGAAGTTTCTCAAAGGTTTTGTTACTTGCCACATTTTAGTGTGTATGAATTAATTTATCATGTATGGATGAAGTGATGCTGAGGTACCACGTATAATGGAGTAGAAGGAAGGAAGAATGAATAATTGGAACATGCATGTAATAGTTAAATATTTTGGAAGAGATTTCAGGGCAGCTTGAGAAATGGTCAATTTAGTCTTAGATGAAGGCGGTAGATTCGACCAGTCCGATGAAAGGGCTTGTCACATGTATGTCAAGATATCAATAACATAAAAATGTTGGCCTAAATATCACTGACAAAAATGTTGTAACATTGAGTGTAGACGTTTTCTTAAGTTCGGGAGTGCAATCGTTTTTTAAACAATATTGAGGACATGGTATTTTTGTTGGACAATGTTTAGGCCACAATATTCTGGTCTAATATCTCTAAAATTGTGCACTTACAGGTGTCAGGTGACTACATTACCACCAGATAAAGAGCACCAAATAATTTTCCTAGAAACACCTTTGAAGTCAATTGGGAAACTATGCTGAGGATGCCACTGGATTCAAGCTAGCCTGGCTGATGAGGGGAGTTACCCTGAAACCGGTCCCAGGATGCTTATTTTTTGGTCCAGGGAAGACTGGCTTGGCAGTTCGGGCTGGACTGTTCCCATGAGGCACAGGGTCAAAACTGATTTGCATATGGCCATGTCTGAACTGGGGTGGTGAAGTGAGCTAAAGAATGATGATGGAATCAACCCAGACCTGTGACTGGGGGTGAGTGTCTGAAAAGTTTCAGCACTCCATCCATCATCTCCTTGTGTTTGCTATGTATGCGAGACCATCATCCTTTCTAACAGCAGATGTTGTCACTTTACCCCCACCACACCACTGAAATCAGGATGATTTTTATCTTGAAAGTTAAAATGTCTGCAGTTTCTGACTTTCAGAAAGAGGTTCAGTGCTGCTTTGTGTGACCGATTTCTGCTACTGGATACCCCATGTGTAAGATCGAACACTATTAATTCATCGATCATCGTAGTCAGCTTTAATTCAAGGGATGCCATCTAATGAATATTCAACCCCAAATTCAAATCTTTGAGAATTGTCCTTTCAATAACCCTTTCCTCCATCAAGAGAGATTGCTTCTGCTACCTTTCTAGGCACTCTATTCTGCGATACGAGCCGTGCTTAGTTTGAACCGATGGTGTCCGGTGCTCGGCACTGGCACTCAAATGTCAAAATGGGCACCTATGACAGTCTGCCACATGGTGGCACTAGTTATCTTATTTAAGGATGAGCACAACAACTATTGTTTATAAATCTCAATGTATTATAAATAACTAATACCCTCCGGCCAAGCCACTCTGATATCTTTGGGGGCCTGGAATTGTCACACTTGTAGGAGTGTGATAGTTAGTAGTTGTGTTTGTATTGTTGTCGGCAGTACTGGCAGGGGGTATGAGAGGTGCGAGCAGAAGTGGCCTCATAACGAGGGCCTGGCACTTATGTTTTTTGCAAATGAAACAGTAGACGTGAGGCTCGTGTGAAGCTCGTCATCAGGTTACACACACATATATTGTTTATTTTGCCTCAGGTAAAAGAGAGGGCCTAGCCCTGGTGTTTATGATCTTAGTTATGTTATTAAAGAGCTTTTTTTCATATTTATCAGTAAAATGTTTTTTAGAGTGTCCTGTATACTGTAACACATATATTCTTACAACCCCCAACCCCAAGCAGTAACAGAGCTGGTTTTAAATATTTAGCAGGTCCATTAATGAAAAATATGGTAAACATTTCAGCTCATATTATGGGGGAGCCCCATTTCTGAGTGTGCAGTCTGACTGATATTCAGAACCGCTCCACAAGGAATGGACACAATGAACCTCCGCACTGCATCGACTGCGGAAACCCATGCAGGGACCAGGGGAAGCTGAGGTGAGTACATCTGTTGGGAGGTTGTGGCGGTAAAACACACCTGGCTCTTCCTTTTTATAGCGGTACCTAAAACCCTACCTCAAACTGAGCCCCAATACAAGCTATTCAGGAAGCCCCTGAAAACCTGAACACAGGCACTCAACCTATCTGGTTGGACACCACCACCTCCTCCCCACCTCTTTCATCGAACTGTACATTCACTATACCTTTGAGGCGCTGAAGTCTTCTACGGATAACATGCAGAATTGCATATCACTATAAATACATAAATTTACCTCAAGGGTCTGTTGCAACCCATGAGAAGTTCTCTGAATGAATGACAGTCAAAGAAACAGAGGAATACATTGTACTGCATTGTACTGCAGCACTTCTGTAGCACTTAAGAGAAATGCATTCACCGAAATGCAGGCCGTGATTTAAGGTGGGGTGGAACAGCACATTGTTTTAGGCCCATGGGGCTTCAGACCTGTCTGTGGTTGGTACCAAATGCCCAAAGTGGGCCTCCCACCCCTTCCTGGTGGCATCCCCAGAGCCCTCTCGCGCCGAGTGCAGTGTTTCCTTCTATACCGATGCTAAACATGCCTACAAGCCCATTAGGCCCTCTCAGGATAACGAGGCCCTGGAGACCGGCAGAGGCCCTGCATGGAGCCGAATAATGGGTTTATGAAGGAATTACGACAACACAAAGTGCTTGCATTAATCTCTTCAAACCCTTTGTAGCCAATGGGTGACCTTTGAGCCAGACCATGACGCAGGCTTTGGCGTGTTGCCCTGTGGTAGTACCTGGAGCCTCCCTGTCAGGCCACGCCTCTGATAGCCTGGCACGGCCGTGGCAGCATCCGTTGGGCTGGGAGGAGTCAGTCGCCAGCCATTTGGGGTCTGCGCCAGTCCTGTTGCCGGGCCAAAGATATTAAGGGTGAGAAAAGCCTTTTCACAATGTGAGAAATATATTTTTTTTAAAACGCAGTGCACGCCTGGTTGTGTTTGTACTAAGGATCCAAACCTGAAGCTACTTCCGAGCCACTGGGGTTTTCCCTCAGGGAGGGCTGGGTCGTGGGAGTAAGTGTGTGATCGGCGGTGAGATCACAGCTATGAAAACAAATGCACATCTGTGTACGAATGACAAACAAGACGTCATGCACAATTAACTTTTCCTTACATACATAAACATACAGCTAGATAAAAATAAATGCACGTCAATATGGCAACAAAACACGGACAATATATGCACAGTGCAAAAGTAATGCTAAGATATGTTTGTGTGCGCGCGTGGTCGCTATACATATCAAAGCTCAGAGAGGCCGCTCGCAGACACGCTGATTGGTCTATTTGAAGTAACAGGAGTCATCAACTGAGATTTTATGTCTTCTGGGAAGAGGATGCGTGAATACCTCTCTATTCACAGAGCACAGAAGAAGGCTAATTGGGGCCTGACAAGCTCGACCCCCCTCCCCCTCCCTATAGAAAACACAAATAAAAAAAAAGGTTTGGTGGGAAAAAACGTGTCCCACTGAGACAGCCAACAACGTACCTACTCCCTTTGTCCTATTTTCCAAAGACGGAGTAAGAAATGGACCCCCCTCCCGCCCCCCTTAACCCCCGCCCCACCCGGCGGAGCCTCTAATTAGATGCGCCCGGAGACAAAGCCCAGCTGTACTGGCAGCGTCTGAGGAAAACAGACGCAGGCCCTGGGACCCGGGGAAGGGTCCAAGCACTGCAGTGCGCTGCATGCATGACAGCCCTAAAAGAGAGGTGAACACGCGCTGCATGGCTGCATTATGTGTACTATGGAAATGCAAGCAGGGTGATGCAGGAGGGAGGGAGGCCCGCACTGCAGGCCAAGCCCAGCATGACTGGGAGCGGCGCTGCATGGATTCATGCTGTACCCAGACAGAAGGCATGCAAAGCTCATTGTAGAGACGCGTCACTTCAGCAATGCACTGCATGACACGAACATGGAGGGTTTATACGGTGTCATGCAGAGAGCGCGGGGGTAGCTCAGCACTGGCGACATGGCGTGCACAAGAACAGCGCAGGTCGGGAGCAGGTCTGCACTGCATGGCAACAAGGAGACTGTACTGAACTGCACGCCGTGGAACAGCACAATCCGGAGCGAGCGACGAGGGGCGCGAATGGCCTCCAGCGCCGCACTGCTGCCTGTCATGGAAGCGCACACTGCAGACAGGTCTTTGAAGCACGGTGGGGCGTCAGCACTGCACTGCACTGAACAGCGTGTCAAGAAAGGCACCATTCAGGCAGGGCTCTGAAGAACAGGGGGCTGGGGCCCTCATCACTGCACTATATGCCATGAAAGGGCGCAGCGCATTGCTGACACTGAAGGATGTAAGAGGTCCACACTGCACTGCATGCCACGGACGGAATGACAATGCAGCAGGTTGGGCTCTGGGGCCTGGAGGGGTCTCCATCACTGTATGCTGTAAATAGCACAATTCAGACAGTGCTCCGAAGAACTGAGAGTGAGCCTCTCTGCACTGCACTGAAGGGCACAATAAAGACAGCTTTGAAGGATTGGGGCACAGCACTGCAATGCATGCCATGCAAGGCACAATGCAGACAGGACTCTAGGGGTCGGGGCTCTCCGGCACTGCACTGCATGCGGTGAAATTGCACAGTGCAGACAGGGCTCTGAAGTCCAGCGCTGCACTGCCCCTCTTACATGCGGAGAATGTCGACAGGGCCCTGCGCGAGAGGAACGCACGGTGCCACTTCCAGCAGTGCGCTGCCTGCGCACTGCCTCAGCGCCCGGAGGGGCGTGTATCCGGGATGGGAAGATATGAATCTATAAACTCCGAGGCTGCCAGAGCTCGTTATGTCTGCGGTGCCCTACATTCAGGTCCTGATGCAGGGAGACGCCTCAGCCAGCCCCAAGTGGCGTAGGGTGTGTTCTCCACCACGCCACCTCCTGCCCATCACACAAAGCCATGGGGGAGGGGCGCCTTCTAGGCGCATCATCTCTGCCGGTAAAATGCAGACGAGATTCCATAGTAAAATGAATTAATTCACAGGCATTTCCATTGAATCCTCATTCCACAAAGTATCAGAAAATGAACGGTGTTGGTTCTTTTTTGGGCGCTTAACATCGCTGCCCGAATACCGCAATGGGTCGTTAAATCGCGATATACATGGGTTACTGACGACAGTTCCTCCGTACAGGCTCTCGGTCCCTTTCAGAGGGTAGCCTGCCAGCCACCAGGACACATTCACGCGTTCCGGGGGCTAGTGAAAATTTGACTGGGCGGTTGAAATATTGACTGGCAAACGTTTGATGGTTGATTGATTTTTTTCCGTACAGGTAGATCGGCGTGTGATCTTTATAAGTGTCTCCCTCTACACACTTTTCGCTTTCAGTTTTTGTGGCGTGGAATTTAAATAACTGCTGTCAGACAGAGAATATATTTACATAGATGTATGTGAGCATTGGTGAAGGAGCCTGAATATGTATGGGCATCCCGGGAGATCTGCAGTTGATAATCCCGCTTGAACCCTCTTGCAGGTCATTCCGCGATCCGGCGCCCACGCCAGCAGTAATCCCTGGAAGGCAAGCGAGCGGATCGACGCCCACGCCTAGTTTTCATATGCGTGGGGGACCCCCACCCCCCTAGACGGATCTCTAGACAATGTCATCAGATGGTTCGTGCATTCCCTTTGCACATACCCGACACCCACCCGTCCGATGGGCGTGACGCGCGCGCCTGCTGTCCAAAAATAATAATGAAAAGGCTTTCATATAATAAAATACAATATCACAGAATCCATTTGAAACCATAATACACGATAAGGCGAATATGCGTTGCATAATATACCCCCCTCCTGCCCCCCCCCCCCGAATCAAACACACCCTTTTAATGTACATGCAATGCATGTGGGGTGCAGCAATGCAAAGTCGCCCCAATAGCCCTGGGCATTAACAGTGCCCGTGGGCGAGGGGTTGGAGCGCCGGGCGAGCATTAATGGAGATAGGGCGAGGCAGAAGGCGTGGAGGGGGCAGGCTGGATGGAGATGAGGGCAGAAGGGAATAAGGATGACAGTAGAGGGGGCAGAATGGGGTTCGTTTGGGCAGAACGGATGGCATAATGGGCAGAGGGAGTGATGGAGGGGCATACGTGATGGATGGCGTTGGAGACAAGGGATGACTGGGGTGGCACAAAGAGGGTGGAGACGAGAGCAGAGGGGTGGCGTAGGGCAGAATGGGAGATATGGGGGCAGAGGGACGAAGGCGGAGGACAGGAGATCTTGGGGTAGTCTAGGACAGAGACGGGGAGTGGGGTGTGGTGGGGCAGAGTGAATGGTGACAGTGGGGCAGACGAGCGGAGAGGAGCACACACGGGTGGTGATCGGGCGGAGAAAGCGTATGATGAAGACGGGTCGGGGGCGCGAGGCGACGGGGGAGGGGAGGCGGCATAAAGGAGGCAGAGGCACTCACGGTAATCCGGGGGATGTTCTTCTTGCCTTGGTAGGACATGGTGGCACTGGGAAGCTGCGGGTTCTCGGTGGCAGGCTGGCTTCTCTCCCTTGCTCCTCCTGCACGCTTCAAGTATGATGGAGGCAGGGATGCTGCAGATCAGGTGCAGGGTGGGGGCAGGGGGCTGTGGACTGGGGGTGTTGTGTGTTTGGACTCTCCCCGCTCAGACAATAGTAAATCCCTTCTTGCAGTGCCAGCTGGGATCCAGAGACAGAATGGCCGATTGCGACTCCTCCCCTCCCTCAGCCGTCCTCCTGATTATGCTGCTGCTGGTGGGTTTTTTTCAGTCTCTTTCTTCCAGCTGCCTCACCCACTTTGCTTCCCTGCAGTCTGTCCTGCGCGCTTTTTGCCACCAGAGGGCGCTAAAATCCCACAGTACACGAATCCAACTCTAGCAGTCTACAAGATCACTCCAACTAAAAAAAACAAAAAAAACGAATTGCAAAACACGTCGTGTTCGGTCCACTCCTCTCTCTGGGAGAACCCCCTCGGAAACTAAATAAACTAAATAACATCACACCAGCGTTTTTAACAAGTCTGTTCAGTCTCCTTAATCACTTATGACTTCCTGAACATGCGCGTTCTCGTGACTGAATTACAATTCTCAGGCGTTTAGAAGTACATTTGAATACATTATTTACTGATTGTATAGAGCACACATACAACGGAATAATCATTTAGCTCAGGGCTTTAAATAGAATAAAAAAACTAGGGGATCTCTCAAAGGGGTGTGGCCGGTGTAATTAAGGGCATAGCCCTAGCTTACAAATACCCAAGGTAAAAAATCTGTGCTTAGCAAAGTGCGCCGCCAGACTGGTGTTTTGCTGCTTCTGTCATTGCATCCAGATATATAATACAGCAAGTAACATTACACCTACAACAAGTAATGGCTATTGGCGTTGCCAATGGTTGTTAGTTGTGTCAGATAAATAAGCAACAACTATGCCTTTGTTGTATAGAATATTGAAAATTCTTCAGCTCTGAAATTATGAGACTGTACAGGAACTAAAACGAATATCTTTGAAGTTACATCAAAGGCAGTGAAGGGTGGCACTGCTGTAGAATTAAGATTTAGTTTTTTCATCCTAATGTGCCGGCAAAAAGGAAGAGCCAGATAGAGACCCATCTCAGCACCTGCTTTTTAGGTCTCGCCTGAGCCAGCGCTTTAGCGCTGCTCTGGCGAGAGCTATAGAAAGCGGGGATTTGGAAGTGCAAACGAGTGCTTTTCAGGCCCCCAACTACAGTGCATGTGCGCCTGGCGCGCGCACCATTTGGCAGCCTGCGTGTACATTTCGCGGGCGCTTTGATGTTCTCAGTGAGCGGCGCGCCCACTGCGAACATCAAAGCGCCCGCGAAATGATTACTTTCACTTTAGCGGCTGCGCAAGTGAAACATACCCTCTAATTCTTCTTTGAGCCACACCTATCCAACCCTTTCATCCTTACAATCTAACGTTTGCACCTACTTGGCAGACAAGGGAACATTAGCACCTCATCTCTACCTCACGTACATGTTTTTTTAACTAAGGCCATGTGCTATACTTTTGTGATTTAAAATAGGGTTCCCTTTTTTAAAAACTATTTTGGTACTTATATGCACTTTATACTGTAGTATAATCCTACACACTTCACGGCTTATTAACATGCATCCAGGCGTAATTAATTATTGTTTACTTTGCTTTGCAGCGCAAAACAAAAGGAGCGTTTTGAATCCTCCTTTACCAGCATTGCAAGTCTTATCACATCAGCCTGCGTTACACATAATTGGCACCATCCCACGCATGCTACAATTTCTAAGAGCAGCCTCTGGTGTTCCTGGTGTGCATCTCTTCTCTGTTCACTGTCAGTGCACATCGCTTGCAGTTCACTTTAGTGCGCTTTCTTTATGTACACTTTTTAGTGTAGTCTAAACATACACACTTCAAGGCCTCCTAAAATGCACACTGCCGCCGTTATTTATTTAATACCTTACTTTTTCGCATGCCTTCTCTGGACATGGAACTTTTATAACATCAACTTGCATAATATGTGTTACACATAATTGGCACCATCGCAGGCGTGCTACAATTTATATGGACAGACTCTCATGTTTCTTAATGTGCATCTTTTCAGTGTTGACTATAAGTGCACTTCACGTGCGGGACACTTAATGTGCTTCCTATATGTACACTTTTTAGTGGAGTCTAAACTTACGCACTTCACAGCCTACTTACATGCGCACTGCCGCCCTTATTTATTTATTACATCGATTTTCCGTACAGAACAAAATAAACATTTGAAAGTTAATTTTTCCGGACATGCAAGCCTTATCGCACCCACCTGCAAAACATGTTTTACGCAAAACTCATCAACCCAGGCGCGCTGCAATGTTTGTGGGCTGTCTCTGGTGTTCTCACTGTGCATTTCTCTACCGTTAACTATAAGTGCACCTCCACTGCAGTTCACTTCAGTGCGCTTCCTGTATGTGCACTTTTTAGTATAATACAATCCTACGCACTACATACTCCTAATATACAAACTAGCTTTCGCGCTGTGCCTGTACATGCTACTACCATAGCTTGTATAAGCGCCAGCCTTCAACATCTTGCGGATTAAACATCGAAGTGGTGCCTTCCCTTATTTAGACATTTTGGCAAAGCAGCTACTTTAACCGCACTACTGGCTTCTTTTATTTCTGAGGCCCATCTTCTTTCTTACAGTTCGCTAGGCTGCAGTGTAAGCTCGTACAGTTAGTGTTAATTTCTTTATATACAGGAATAGAATACTGCATGCATTTAAAATAGTGACTACACTTACAGGCTCATATACATCATTGTTTCACACACACGCTACTTTGAAGAGCACTTTGCATTACTTTTTAATTTGCGCACTAAATGTCACTGCGCTTGCAAGTGTGAGATCGATATCACTGTAGATATAGGTGTGATATCACTATTACTGCAGATGTAAGTGTGGAATATCTATTATAGCAAATATTGGTGTGAGATTGCCATCACTGCAGATATTGGTGTGAGATCACTATTGCTGCAGATATAGGCCTGACATCACTATCACTGCAAATATGTGTCAAATCACAACAAGCATTAGCATAGCCAATAGGTCTCGCCTTTGGGACCTTATAAGTGTTTAGCCATGCAAAAGTTGCATAACTAAATACTTATAAGGTCCCAAAAGCGAGACCTATTGGCTATGCCAATGCCTGTTAGAACTGCCGGTGCTGAGCGCCGAGCACCGGCAGGACCCGGGCCCGGCACACTTAAAGCCCTGATTTAGCGTTTGAATGATATGCATCATTAACACCCAGCCACTCACCTGCGCAGAAGGCTGGATGGTTGCATCTGTCCGAATAGGATTCAAACCTTTCACATACAAGATGCATGCTGCAGCAGGCGCACCACCCACCGTGATATCTTTCCAGCTGTCATAGGCACCAGCCATTAAAGAAAAGTAACATTTTATAGAGCTGAGAACTAGACCTACATGAAGTATGTATTACCTACTCATCCATCTGCCTCGTCTCAGTCCTTATTGGGAGATATTTCATATCTTAACTACAGAAATGATTTCTATACCAAAGCGTACTTACAAACTACCCCCCAATATGACCAACTTTTACTTCCTCCGACCAGCCCATAAAGAGGAAGTTGTCATACGCTACCTGGCCACATTAGGCATAAAGAATGGAAAAAGGAACATATATCTAATTTATTTCCTGAAAAATAAATGCTTAAGTTAATTTAATCAGTGAGCAGTTAACTATCATCCATAATAAAACCTCTATTAGTTATTGCACTGCACCAGAGAGACACAGAATTGAACCCTGGTTGGTGCAGAATTGTGACTCGTGTACCTTTAGTGCCTAAATGTCCCAGTCTGTGACATAAAGCAGTGTGACTATGTATGTCATTATACTAAACCTGTGTTACACACAGAAGAAGGTAGGCTGCTATGAAATGTGCAAAACAGGTTTGATAAAGAAAGGACTTCCAAAATATAGATTTTAGTAATAACCAGACAGTAAGTCGAAGTGCAATTTTTTTATAACTTCTTTAAAAACACACACTTCACAGCTCAGCTGGTAACTCCCTTGCAATACCACTCAAAAAGAGTACATTTGTGTAATCAGGAAGTTTCAGTGATTCTGTTCATTAAAGTCAATACCGGTTTCCAAGAATCCATTACATTTGCAGATTGACCAGTTGCAAACATTTACATTTCTTTCAGGCAAGCAGGCACCCTGGCAAGAAGGCTTGTTTAGCTGTCTGCCCGTCCCTCAGTTTCACAGCTCTGGAGACTCCCTGCAATACACTTCAGCTGAAGCATTTCAGCTGTCGGGATTAACCGTCTCGGGACGGTTGCCTTTTAACATAAAGTAGGGGAACTGTTTTTCCTGAATTAATAAAATTATGGGCACGCCATGCCCCTCAGATCCCGCTTACTTTGACCGCTGCCAGAAAGTAACCAGGACACCTCCCCTTTCTCACATGCTGCTGGCACCCTGAGCCTGCAAAGTCTACGGCTTCATCAGTGTTTTCTGTTGAAAAATATTAATTGCAGCGGCAGCTGGCACAGAAAAACGCGGTGAGGCGGATGGGGTGGGAGCGGGGGGAAGTCGACAGACGACGAAATAGGTATAATTAAATAAATAAATAACACCTATTCTGTCATTTTTCGGCTTCCCCCCCTGCCGCGCCCTGCCCCGCCCCACTGTGCGTACCTGTGCCGGCCGCCACTGAAGTGTCCTAGAAACTTCTGGATTTGGGTGTTGCTTTCGACTCTGCTACAAGTAATGGGAAGATGGTCCTTGACCAGCCGCTGTCTCATGGTGGTAGCAGGAGGGTCAGGCACCCCAATGTAGCCCCTTGGCCTACCCAATGCCCATTCAAAGCAGATGAGAGAAATGTTTCACTTGTGCCTGAGGCCTGTATTTTCCAACCTATCGCTTCACTTGCATGATATCCAGCAGCGATCTGGAATAGTTGCACTATCTGTGTGGATAGGTGTGACAGCATCAGGGATGGAAACTGTTATACACCACTCCCACCCACAAATGAACAGCAGGATATCACACAGCACTCCCACTGCAGTGAAAGGCAGTTCAAGCTCAAATCACAAAGTATTTCAGAGTCAAATGCAGTGAAATGATAATTTGAAAAATGTGTTGCCTTCCTTGCAAAATTAAATAAAATATGAACACGCTTGCAACAAAAACTGAAGAGCAGTTTGTTTTATTTTCTTTCTTTTGTGAATCCATTCGTATCTTGCGGGACTATATTAAAAAATAACTAAAAAGTGAGCAAAAGAAAGCTTGCATACTGAACTGCGGTTAGATATAGGACAGTCTGGGGACCTTTATATTTAATTCGCTTTGTATTCAAGTGCTTGTAGAAAAGTATATGTGCCAGTAAGTTTCTCCGGGACCCCGATTTAAAGTATCAAAGATGATATAAATGGCATTACTATCACCAATGCTGAGGTGACACCACATACTACATTACTAATGACATCATCAGTGGCAGCACAGCTGTGGCATTACAAGCAACAGTATACACAGATGAGAAGCCGCAACGTCTAAGACTGACAAAAATGTAGTACAATATTGATTGAACGAGCAGCCAATGCTGCAGTTCCACTGTATCCTTCAGTACCATGCCCTAAGTGTGAAGGGTATTCCCAGATGTGGGTCCCGTTCTCACTGTGCCACCGGAACCAAGCTGCACCCGAATGCAGAGCCCCAATCAGGGTGAAACTGGCCATGCGTCACTTGTGTTACGGATCAGAGAGGTCCCGGCCTGGCAGTTCAGACTGGCCTGTTCCTCTGGGAACAGCGTCAAGACTGCTTTGCAAACGACTGGCACCAAACTGTGATGGCATGGTATGCAAATTAACGACGGAGTGGAATGCCACTCCAGTAATTACCAATGGCTGAGATTAATTCAAGCATTCCGCCCATCACTTTTTTGTATACCGCAGTCACGCTGGAAGACAACAGAGATTGTGTGGTGAAAAGACATTCCACTGAGAGACAGCCAATGCTCTCAGAGAGATTACAGGTGAAAGGCAGCAGTTCCACTGACAGGCATCAGATTTTATAATGTAATGACAGATTACATGGAGTTAAATGGCTGCAGTTCATATGACAGCCAACAACCTGTAATCTCTCACAGAGCTCATAGGGAGTTGAAGGCTGAAGGTCCACATACAAGGGGCAGATGTGTTCACAGAGGCTGCACAGAAACAAATGGCTGCAGATCCACTGAGAGCCAAAAAGCAACCTTATATACATTATATGGAAGTGAAAGGTTGATGTTGACCATAGAAGTATTTTCTGCAGACCAGTAGGCTTCACTTCTACTAGCAGACAAGGGATGCTCTCACTGAAATCCCATATTTATAAAAGGCTAGAGTACACACCAGAAGTGCTTTCTTGTGCCAAAAAAGTGCAGTTGGAACGCATAGTAGGTTTAATAAAAGTCCCGGAACATGCCATCATGTATCTAGAAGTTTAGATGTATGTGAATATGGACACTTGCAAATTTTTGCTGCACTCGTGATGTAATTGATATGATTGATGATGTCGTCATTGCTTTCACCAGTGATGTCACCGCTGATCTCTTTCATGGAGTCATCCGTGATGTAATGAGCAGTTTATTGAGGAAAGGAGGGTTTTGGGCAGGACTTGCAAATTTTATGGCATTATTTTTTTAACATTTCCTTCTGAATGTATCCATGTTTATTTTCTTGCCACCTTCTTGGTGTTTATCTATATTTATTTGTATTTTGAGAATAAATGAGTCCTAAAATGGGATATTTCCACATTTATTTAGCTGATAAATATGCACTCACACTTTGATGCTTGTCGTGATTTAGCAAATTAAGCAGTCAAATCTAACAAAACCCTACACCCACAGGTAAATATTAGCATTATACTACAAATATATGCTGACATATGCCTGGATTAAAGGAGATCTTAGCCTGTATCTTCCTCCCCATACAGTCTATCTGCTCAGCCATCCTCCTGGAATTCATGAAAGACAACACAGAGAATCAATCAGAAGTAGCACCATTTTCTGTATTTTTCCACTTTTAAAAATAAATACAGACAGGAAACACATTGTTTTCTGTCTGCATGTATCTATAAAAATCAGTGAAAGCGGAAAACTGTGAGCCTTAGTTATGGATAACCTAGAATTATAATATTAAAATACCATCTAGTAATGCTGTTAAAATAGATATTGTTCCATAAAGTATGATTAATTTGCACATAGTAACAAAATACATAACATTTGAAATATTTGGCTATGATCCAAATTATTAGATATGTTCTCTTTTATTTTTAATATAAATGTAAAAGGCGAAACATGAAATTATTTTCTAAATCTCATTAGAATCACATAATTCTTGTGTATTATGGATTTCAGCCACTGGAATGCCGCCATTTTGTTCTCAGCAGTCACTTACCCATTGCCGAGCATGACAGTCCCATCTGAATTATTCAAATGCACTATTTAATATAATATGACTCTTTTAGTTCTGTAGGTACTTCATGAATGCTGTGTAAGCAAAATGGATACCACTGAATTAAATCCTCTATCCACTTTTAGGTGAACCTTGTAAACATCTTCCACTCTAAGACAAATTGTACTTTTGTAAATCAATATCAAAATTTAAAAAATGCCTTTACTGTAACTCCACTTGCTGACTAACATGAATAGACTATTACATCACCCATCTTTCTGTTTACGGTAACGTTTTCATGTTAATGGATATCATTTTCATGCCAAGCAAAAACAAATTATAGCATATAAAATAAAAAGACGGGTACTTGTAAACTTAAAACAAACAATGACATTCATAGTTCTGGTACTTTAACAAACCACTCAATTTAAGTCTAACTTTCCTGGACATTAAATTTTTATGACTATAAAAAATAACATCACCAATTTGTGTTTTGTTATGTTTGTCATTCCAACAGTATGATTTGGGGCAAGTATACAAGATTCATACATTTACCTTCTTTCCTATATTTTAGCCATTCGAATACCACACCCCTTATAGGTTCTTTCTCACCCTCTTACCCTGTTTACCAGGCAGGTCGCTCCCCTCACCGCCACGCAGCCCCCTGTGTGACCACTGACCGCTGCTGCATTGTGTCTGCCTGCGTTAGAGTGACTGTGCCCTCCTTCTCTTCTGTACCCATGAGTGAGTGATTATCCCCCACTGTACCTGTGTATTTTGCTGCCTTGATTGTCCCCCTCTCCTTGGTGCCCAGATTGTGTCCCTTTTTTCTTCTGTCATTCCCCGCGTCTCCCCCTCGCCGCCCGTATCCCGCCGCCGCGTCCCGTAGCTCCGCCCCCCTCACGCCCTATTGGCCGCCGTGTCCCCTAGCTCCGCCCCCCCCTCGCACCCCATTGGCCGCCCCGCTCCCACCTCCCAGCTGCTCCTCCCTCCCTCTCCCACTCATATGGAGGCCGCGCAGCAGTAGAGAGAGCGACCTCTGACCCTGTTTACCAGGCAGGTCGCTCCCCTCACCGCCACGCAGCCCCCTGTGTGACCACTGACCACTGCTGCACTGTGTCTGCCTGCGTTAGAGTGACTGTGCCCTCCTTCTCTTCTGTACCCATGAGTGAGTGATTCTCCCGCACTGTACCTGTGTATTTTGCTGCCTTGATTGTCCCCCTCTCCTTGGTGCCCAGATTGTGTCCCTTTTTTCTTCTGTCATTCCCCGCGTCTCCCCCTCGCCGCCCGTTTCCCGCCGCCGCGTCCCGTAGCTCCGCCCCCTTCGCACCCTATTGGCCGCCGCTTCCCATAGCTCCGCAACCCTCGCACCCCATTGGCCGCCCCGCTCCCACCTCCCAGATGCTCCTCCCTCCCTCTCCCACTCATATGGAGGCCGCGCAGCGGTAGAGAGAGCAACCTCTGACCATGTTTACCAGGCAGGTCGCTCCCCTCACCGCCACGCAGCCCCCTGTGTGACCACTGACCTCTGCTGCATTGTGTCTGCCTGCGTTAGAGTGACTGTGCCCTCCTTCTCTTCTGTACCCACGAGTGAGTGATTCTCCCCCACTGTACCTGTGTATTTTGCTGCCTTGATTGTCCCCCTCTCCTTGGTGCCCAGATTGTGTCCCTTTTTTCTTATGTCATTCCCCGTGTCTCCCCCTCGCCGCCCGTTTCCCGCCGCCACGTCCCATAGCTCCGCCACCTTCGCACCCTATAGGCTGCCGCGTCCCGTAGCTCCGCCCTCCTCGCACCCCATTGGCCACCCCACTCCCACCTCCCAGCTGCTCCTCCCTCCCTCTCCCACTCATATGGAGGCCGCGCAGCGGGTGCTCGCAGCGGGCGCGCCGCCGGCGCGCCGAAGGCACGCCTAAGACAAGCCCGTCTGCGCCCGTCCGCGCCTGGCCTGCGCCCAGCGCCAGACCCCCTGGCCCCCGCAGATGCCAGCCCACCCGCAAGACCTACAACGCCGCCACTCTCATCGCACTCAACACTGGCCGGAGCCCCGGCTGCTGCAGAGCCACCCCAAGACGCACCCACGGACCCTTCACCTGCCAATCCTGCAAGTTCTCCTGCATCCGGACCCGTACCGCACCCGCCAAGCCAAGCACCAACAGCAACCACCTGAAGCACCTGAAGTGCATCCTGCTCAACACCCGCTCCGTCCACAGGCACGCAGTGGAACTCTGGAACCTGCTCGACGCCACATGCCCAGACGTCACCTTCCTCACGGAAACCTGGATGAACGCCTCCTCAGCACCCGACATCGCCATCGCCATCCCGGACGGATACAAGATCACCCGGAGGGACCGCGCCAACCAGAATGGAGGAGGCATCGCCATCGTCCACAAGAACACCATCCGCATCACGACCAACTCCGAAGACACCCTCACAGCTGCCGAACACCTGCACTTCCAGATCCACACCGACCCCAAGACCACCCTCAGAGGCACCCTCATCTACAGACCCCCGGGACCTCGCACACAATTCAGCGAAGACATCGCCGACTTCATCAGCCCGCACGCCCTCCCCTCCGCTTACTACATCCTCCTCGGGGACCTCAACTTCCACCTGGAGAACAACAACGACCGCAACACCACCACCCTGCTGGACAACCTCACCAACCTAGGACTCAAGCAACTGGTGACCACCCCCACCCACTACGCCGGCCACACGCTCGACCCCGTCTTCTCCTCCAGCAAGGACATCACCTTCAGCCACGCCACCGGACTCCACTGGACAGACCACAGCTGCGTCCACTTCAGCTTCAGAAGGACCACGACTCACCACCACCCACAACTGGTCCCCCGCAGAAGCTGGAACAAGATCACTGCCGACCAGCTCACCACATCCCTGAGCCAGAACCCCCCCACCAGATCAGCGAACCCCAACCAAGCCGCCAACAACCTCACGAATTGGATCAGCAACTGCGCAGACGACCTCGCTCCACTGAAGACCCCCCCGCCAGACCCGGCACCAAGAAAGCATCTTGGTTTACCGACGAACTCAAGAGCTCCAAGAAGAACTGCCGGGCCCTCGAGAAAGCCTGGCGCAGAGACCCAACTACAGACAACATGACCACCCTCAAGCTCGCCACTCGAAGACATCACCAGCTGATCCACGCCACCAAGAAATCCGCATTCAAGGAACGACTGGACAACAACGCCCGCAACAGCAAGGAACTCTTCAACATCGTCAAAGAGCTCTCGAACCCCAGCGCCGGAAACAACGACATCACGCCCTCGCAAGACCTCTGCAACTCGCTCGCCTCGTTCTTCCACAGCAAGATCGCAGACATACACAACAGTTTCAGCACACAGCCAACGCACCCTATGACCGGAACAACGCCCCCCACCACCACCCTCCGCGCCTGAACCCCAGTCAACACCGAAGACACCATCCGCACGATGAACTCCATCCACTCAGGATCTCCAACCGACCCTTGCCCTCACCACATCTTCAACAAGGCCGACTCCGTCATCGCACCCCACCTGCGGGACATCATCAACGCCTCCTTCGACACCGCGACCTTCCCAGAGAGCTGGAAGCACGCCGAACTCAGCGCCCTACTGAAGAAACCATCAGCGGACCCCACCGACCTCAAAAACTACCGCCCCATCTCCCTCCTTCCTTTTCCGGCCAAAGTCATCGAGAAAACCGTCAACAGACAACTGGCCTCTCGACCACTCGCAGTCCGGCTTCCGGGCCAACCAAAGCACCGAGACCGCCCTCATCGCAGCCACCGACGACATCCGAGCTTTGCTCGACAACGGGGAAACAACGGCCCTCATCCTCCTGGACCTCTCCACGGCGTTCGACACGGTCTGCCACCGCACCCTAGTGCAGCGCCTCAACAACATCGGTATCCAGGAGAAGGCACTGGAATGGATCATCTCCTTCCTCGCCGGAAGAACACAGAGAGTCCGCCTACCCCCGTTCAGATCCGAGGCCACCGAAGTCATCTGCGGCGTACCACAAGGATCATCACTCAGCCCCACCCTCTTCAACGTCTACATGAGCCCCCTCGCAGCCATCGCACGCCAACACAACCTCAACATCATCTCCTACGCCGACGACACCCAGCTGATCCTCTCCCTCACCAACTACCCCGCCACCGCCAGAACCAACCTACACGAAGGGATGAAAGACGTAGCCGAGTGGATGACGAACAGCCGCCTGAAACTGAACTCAGATAAGACGTAAGTCCTCATCCTGGGATCATCACCCTCCGCCTGGGACGACTCCTGGTGGCCCCCTGCCCTTGGCAGCGCACCCAAACCAACAGACCACGCACGCAACCTGGGCTTCGTCCTGGACTCCTCCCTCTCCATGACCAGACAAGTCAACGCCGTCTCCGCATCATGCTTCAACATCCTACGCATGCTACGTAAGATCTTCCGGTGGATCCCCACCGAAACCAGGAAGACGGTCACCCAGGCCCTCGTCACCAGCCGACTGGACTACGGCAACTCCCTCTACGCCGGAACCACAGCCAAACTCCAGAAACGACTCCAGCGCATCCAGAACGCCTCAGCACGCCTCATCCTGGATATTCCCCGACACAGCCACATCTCCGTACACCTGAGAAACCTGCACTGGCTCCCCGTCAGCAAGAGAATCACGTTCCGACTCCTCACCCACGCACACAAAGCTCTCCACAACCAAGGCCCAAGATACCTCAACGACCGCTTGACCTTCTACACTCCCATCCGCCAGCTTCGATCAACCAGCCACGCCCTCGCCGCCGTCCCCCGCATCCGAAGAGCCACAACAGGAGGAAGATCCTTCTCCTACCTGGCTGCCAAGACGTGGAACTCCCTCCCCATCCACCTCCGCCTGACCCAAGACCACCTCTCCTTCAGGAAGCAACTCAAGACCTGGCTGTTTGAGCAGTAGCGGACCCCCCCCCCAAGCGCCTTGAGACCCTCCGGGTGAGTAGCGCGCTATACAAATGCTTGATTGATTGATTGATTGATTGACCCAAGAAGATCTATTTCACCCTTTCCAAACCACTTGTCACTTACCCTTGAGTCCCCCCTCCACCAGCCAGTCCATGAATCTTCTCCGAACACCCTACTAAGTGTTAAGTCCCCTGACTTCCACCTCCCCATCATGTACAATGAGCATCCTCAGGTGCTGTGGGCTTGCAAATCCCTAAAGTCGTATACCAGGAGTGTCAGTGTTGGCTTCCTTGCCTTCTGGAAGAGCTTGTCCTTGTCCAGCGTTGCATGACCTACATTTTCTATCCCCAGAACCCACCAAAATCTGTGTAACCACATGGTCAAGGCAGTGGTTGTCGTGTCATAACCGAAGGACTACAATTACTTCATTATCCTCCAGTATCAGGTGTGATATTGTCATTCCTTTCTCGGAGTGTAACGCGTAGCCTGGTGGCTCCCTAACAGAATCACCTCCAGGCATCTGGGCAACTTGGCCACTGCCAGTTCTACTATTTGTAGGATTTCTTACCGGAATGAGTCATTCCACAAAATGTCCGTAGAAGGGGGCATATGTGCAAGGAAATGTCGGAGCGTGGAGCTGCACCAAATTTGGCAGCGTCGCGCTCTGACATTTCCAAAACGCATGGATGCGCCATGTTTCCAACAATAGGGCGCACCCCATGTATTTTCACTAGCGCTGGTGCTAAAATTAGCTGCCTAGCACCAATGCAGGCACCCTTAAATCGTGCAAGGGTGCCTGCATTGCAGGGAATGATTGTTTATGTGCAGTAAAGTATCCCTTCCTGCACATAAACAATCCATAATGGCGATTTGCTACTTCTTTGTGTGCTGCAATCCAGCACACATAGAAGTAGCAAATTGTCATTATTTAATGATTGTTTATGTGCAGGAAGGGACACATCAAAAATGGTGGTTTGCTCTTCTGCAGCACACATAGAAAAAGTAAAAACGAGGAGAAATGAAAGTATTTCTTCTCATTGCGCCATTCTAACGCTTGCTATTACATGGTGTTCGTTTTTGGCGCTAGCTAAGATTTACACATCCTTGTAAATCTGGGGCAGCATCAAAATGAAATGGGTGTTGTGGTGGAAGCCCACAGCAACACCCATTGTAGGCCCCTTTCTAGCAAAGTGATGCGTGTAAAGGGGCCCTATTTACAAGACAGTGTTAAGCCATTCAAAGTGGCATAGCGCCACTTTGTAAATAAGGAGAAGGGCATTGCACCACAGGAACGGCTCAATAAGTGGCATTTTGGTGGTGCTAATCCCTTGTTAATATACCACAAGGTGTGTAATACACCCAAAGGCTCCTCAACCCCTCCAGCATTAGTTGAAACGTGTGTGATATTTACCGTCTAGTCAAGGATGTAACAGCATCTCTGTAGGATTTTGGACAGCGTCTCCCATCCCTGGGCATGCGCAGAAGTATTGCTCCTAATGAGAATGTCTTTCCATCGATCCCCCAGCTCTAAACCCAGGCATCTTTCCCACGCTTCCTGAAACATGAGTTTGCGTGGGCCCTTAGGTCTCATGAAGTTTACACATGTCTGATATGGCATGGGCAGTGTCTCTTGAATGGCATGAGTTTTGAGTAACCCCATCCTTAACATGTGGATGTTAAATGCTGTGCCTAAACCATAGATATTGAAAACACTCAACATCAGGCATCCCATGTTCCCCCTTGATCTGCTCAAGTCACCTTTATTGCCCATTCTCGAGCATGTCCTCCATCTTGACACATCCCCATACCTTCCACTTTTCAAATCACACCGGTTGTTCCCAAGGAGATGTCCTGCTCAAACCAAGAGGTGTGAATGTGGAAGGCAAACCTGCTATCCTTAGACGGACATCCATCATGTCCCAGACTCTAGGTGTAATCCTGTCCACTGGAGATGGACACAGCTGTGCACATCTCGGGTCCGATCAACAAAGCAAGTCCGAAAATGATGAGCGAGCTCCGCCCATGGAAATTGGCTTAAACCTGCCAGGAAGCACTTTGTGAGTTCCTTGGCATGCATATTATGAGCAAATCTGGTCACCATCTTCCATTTACGACTGATTATTTTTTACCATATGGCCACAGGATTGAGCTCCTTGGGTCCACTCAGAATTGAAGCCTTCCTCGTCGTTGTAATGAGTGCCACTGAGTTGGGCGATAATACACATCTGTTATCTGCCACCAATAAACCTCTTAGGGTAGGTGCTTTACAGACATAACACAATCTGTTTTTTTTTATTTTTACAAAAAGGGAGGACATTGGCCAAACTTGTGGATTGCAAACAAAGGACAGAAAAGCATGCTTCGATTTATCCACCATCCAGGCTTGCAGTCCCAGAATCCTATAGGGCACCACAACAGAGATGAGTGGCCCAGGAGGGACAATTATGCAAGTGAAGGGATAATTATAGCGCTGGTTCAGAGCGGCTTCCGTTATCCCAAGGGGGCGAGGGGCACCATCATTACTAGGGCAGACTCCATGCCCTGCAGACACGATCAATGGCAATTAGTCATGCCACCTGTCTGGTGTGCCCACCACTCGCCCTCTCCCTCCGTCAATGTAACAACGCAGCATGCGGAAGCCAATGAAACGCTGCGCCGATGTACGGCCATGTTGAATGTTTCAATGACGCTGAACACTCCTTGCCATCACTTTAACACACTCACACTTTAGCACAGTACTCGCCGCCTCTTTCCCACACGCACCCTTTTACCTCAGTCCTCCCACTTACGCGATTCTTATCATTACGGTAGGGGGCCCCTGGGAGAATTCTATCTCGTTCCACCATATATTGTAAAGCAGACTCATTCATTCATTCATACATTGCCCGGTATTGGACATAATTGAATATCAAAATTTCAGAATCTCAGTGGGACTCAAATTGAAGTTATTATTTATTTAATAAAACGAGTATTTCCGATGGATGCTGCTGAGCTGCCAAAAATATCATACGGACCCCCAAAATCAAACACCAGAAAATTAAGAGCCAAATAACGGTGTTTAAAGACTTTTATTGTTCCTAATCTGGAGGGAAAAAAGGCAGGAGTGTAGAGGAGCAGAAAGGATTGTTTTCTTGCTGAACAATTAAAACTCCAAACCCCCCTCTGAGAAAGACAGTACGCAACAGGGCCGGCTTTAGCACTGGTGGCACCCAGTGCGACAATCACTTTTGGCGCCTGCACATCCCTTGACCGCCTCCTCGATTCTCTCACTACCACCTGTAAAAGTGCCCCTCATCTCTCCTATCTTAAGATATTGCTAAGCACAGCGCCCCCCTGAGGTCACAGCGCCCAGTGCGGCCGCACCAGTTGCACTGCCCTAAAGCCGGCCCTGGTACGCAGGTTCGCGGGTTCACACACATTTACCAGAAAGATTTGCTTCTTGAGAGTGTGGCTTTGTTAGGTTGGTGCAAAATCTTGCAAACTCTGTTTCTACATCCATATTGGTACTCCCGGGAAAAAAGAAGCTCACCAGTGGTCATGGGCAGCTCCTCCGTAATGGCGGGGGAGCACCACCCCCCTGCTTAAAGAGGAAAAAGAAAATGATAATAAAAGCATTTCATTATCATTTTGTTTTTCCCTGTCTGGCAGTTGATAACGCAAGTCTTCAGCGGGGCGGTGCCAGGCAATTCTGTGTGCATGGCAGGAGGAGGAGTGGTGGGCACTTTTAAGTGCGCTTGTCTGTTTTCCAGCCTTTTTAGGATGACCAAACAGACTTGCACACTTAGGTTAAAACCACAGGCTCCCAGGCACTGTCTGAGCAGCAAACAAAGCGACTCAGACCAATACCATTGCTTCTCTCATGCTGGGAATAAGAATTCCAGTATGAGAGAAGCGCTATGATTGGCACCTGGGTGTCTGCGCAGTGGGCAGTTTTAGTCCAGGATTGAGAGAGAGAGAAGCAAGGCAGCGGCTGTCAGAGTGGCAGGTAAGTGTAATTTTAATAATTTTAAATGTGTTTAGTTCTGATTGTTCCCCCATCTCACCACTAAGCAATGATAGCAGCCGCCACTGATTAAGGATGACTAGAAGCAAAAATAAATATTAAGAATTATCAACTATACTTACAAATATGCTAAAAGTGTCATGAATAATTCGCTACAGGAATCCACACTTTCCCCCACCCAAAGGTGGCATGCTTCATCATAGGGCCCGAAGCCCTCTCTTCACAAGTGACATTTTCCGGCGCACATCTCCTCTTCTTTAACCTACTTCAATTAATACATCCCCATCCAAAACATTAAAGTAAATTCATGAGCTCTCAAGAACACAAACTTAACTAATCTACAAGGAAAAGGAAAGAGCATCGCCATCGTCCACAGGAACACTCTGAGTCTCGACCAACACCGACGACACCCTCAGCACCGCCGAACACCTACACTTCCAGAGCCACACCGACCCCAACACCACCCTCAGAGGCACCCTCGTTTACAGACCCCCGGACCCTGACCACAGTTCAGCGACTCCATCGCCGACTTCGTCAGCACACACGCCCTCGCCTCCACAGACTACGTCCTTCTCGGGGACATGAACTTCCACCTCGAGAACAACAACGATCGCAACTCCACCACCCTGATCGACAACCTCGTCACTACACCCACCCACCCACTCCGCTGGCCACACGCTCGACCCCATCTTCTCCGCAAGCCTCCACGTCTCCTTCAACCACACCACCGAATTCCACTGGACCGACCATCGCTGCATCCACTTCACCTTCAAGAAGCCCACCACGCACCCAACAGATGCCTCGCCGCTGCTGGAGCAAAGTCACCGAAGACCAGCCAACCACCACCCTCGCCCAGAGCCCTCCCGCCGACCCCTCTGACCCCGAACACCACCGTCCGCAACCTCAGACAGTGGATTGACTACTGCGCTAACACCCTCGCCCGGTCAAGAAACCTTCCAACAGCCACAATAGCAAGAAAGCCAGCTGGTTCACTGAAGATCTCCAGGCCTCCAAGCAAACCTGCGGAAAACTGAAGAAGAACTGGCTCTGTGAACGAACACTGGACAGCTAAGCAGCCCACAAGAATGCCACCCGCAGACACCATCACCTCATCAGATCCGCCAAAAGGGCCTATTTCAAAGACTGCCTAGACAACAATGCACACAACAGCAAAGAGCTCTTCAACAACGTGATGGTACTCTTCAACCCCAGCTCCAATACCAAAGACGTCCCACCTTCGCAAGACCTGTGCGACTCGCTAGCCACCTTCTTCCACCTCAAGATCGCTGACATCCATGACAGCTTCAACGCCACGACCGCCACGACAACCACCGAGACCTCCGCCACCACGACCACCATTCACACCAACCACCTGCTCTCCTGGACCAACATCACTGACGACGACACCACCAAGATCATGAACACCATCCACTCCGGAGCTCCGTCAGAACCATGTCCACACCACATCTTCAACAAAGCCAGCACAGCCATCACACCCCATCTTCGGAAAGTCATCAACATCTCCTTCGAGTCAGCAACCTTCCCGGAGAGCTGGAAGCACGCCGAGTTCAATGCCTTACTCAAGAAACCCAAGGCGGACCCCAAGGACCTCAAGAACCTCCGGCCCATCTCCCTGCTCCCGTTCCCGGCAAAGGTCATCGAGAAGACCGTCAACAAACAACTGACCCGCTACCTCGAGGAGAACAGCATCCTGGACCTTTCCCAGCCCGGGTTCCGCAGCAACCACAGCACCGAAACTGCCCTCATCGCCGCCACCGATGACATCAGGTCCCTGCTAGACAACGGAGAAACAGCGGCCCTCATCCTACTGGACCTGTCAGCCGCCTTTGACACAGTCTGCCACCGCACACTTTGAACACGCCTCCACGACGCCGGGATCCAAGAGAAGGCCCTAGACTGGACCACCTCCTTCCTCTCCGGCAGAACACAGAGCGTCCGCCTTCCCCCTCTCCGCTCCGTAGCCACCGAATTCATCTGCAGCGTACCCCAGGGCTCATCCCTCAGCCCAACGTTGTTCAACATCTACATGGCACCACTCGTCCACGTCGCCCGACTGCATGACCTCAACATCAACTCCTATGCCGATGACACCCGGCTGATCCTCTCCCTCACCAAAGACCCCCACACAGCTAAAACCAACCTCCACAAAGGAATGATGGCCGTCGCTGAATGGATGAGGAACAGCCGACTGAAGCTGAACTCGGACAAGACGGAGGTCCTCATCCTCGGATCCACCCCTTCGGCCTGGGATGACTCCTGGTGGCCGACCGCACTGGGAACAGCGCCAACACCCACTGACCACACACGCAACCTAGGGGTCATCCTCGACTCCACCCTCTCCATGACTAAGCAGGTCAATGCCGTCTCTTCCTCCTGCTTCAACACTCTCCGCATGCTCCGCAGGATCTACAAGTGGATCCCCACCGAAATGAGAAGAACAGTCACCCAGGCCCTCGTCAGCAGCAGGCTGGACTACAGAAACGCCCTCTATGCAGGAGCCTCGGCCAATCTCCTGAGACGGCTGCAATGTATCCAGAACGCCTCTGCATGCCTGATTCTCGACATCCCTCGACGCAGACACATCACACCCCGTCAACAAGAGGATAACCTTCAAGCTCCTCATTCTCACCCACGTACACAAGGCACTCCACAACACCGGACCAGTGTACCTCAACAGACGACTCAGCTTCTACACCCCCACCCGGCAGCTCCGCTCCGCCGACCTTGCCCTCGCCATAGTCCCCCCGCATCCGAAGAGCAACCTCAGGTGTCAGATCGTTCTCCCACATTGCCAAGACCTGGAACACCCTCCCCACCCACCTACGGTAGACCCAAGACCTGCTGACCTTCAGAAGTCTCCTCAAGACCTGGCTTTTCGAGCAGTAGCAGCATTCCCCAACCCCCAGCGCCTTGAGACCCTCACGGGTATGTAGTGCACTTTACAAATGACATGATTGATTGATTGATTGATTGACCTATCACTAATCTACCCCCTATATACCTGTAAACTTGGGTTCTGGAGTAGAGTGCTACTTGCCACAACCCCTAGTAAGGTTTATCTTGATTCTAGCCATACATAATGAGATTTCTTCTCTTGAGTCTCCCCTTTCCCAGGAGTATATATGCAGTTAATGTATATGTCTATTGGGGAGTGAACTCTCGGTCATTTCCCCCTGTCTTTTGTATTTAACCTGTTTTTCCCATTATGCAAAATCTATGTATTTTGTGTTCAGCACATTTTTTAGAAATCTACTGAGATTTCTCCGGCATGAAAATTTCAGTTATTTTCTTGTATCCGACATGGTTCAAGCAAAAAATTTCTTGCAGGAAGAGTTAAACTACAGGCATATCAGCGACTTCCTGCAGAACTCAAAAGTGCTTGAGGAAATAATCACCAATCATCTCTAAGAGAATAAATAGTAACAGATCTGTCTCAATCACTAAAAAACTGCTTTCTGGCAGAAACTGATATCACAAACATGTGGGATAATCTTTTTGAAAATTGCAGTTGGAGGGTCACCCGGCATGCTGATTCTGGTAGAACTCCCAGCCGCCTTCAAAGAGAACACCTCATTCTGCTTCACACACACCTTACAGTAGCCATATCTTTGAGAGAGCTATCAACTCACATCATTTGTTATTTGAAGAATGCACCCAAACTGTAAGTGTTGGACTTGGCCCTCTGTGCAGGGTCGTCACCACACTTTTTGCCTTCACCCCTACTGTTTTGCTGAATTTGTTTTTGTTGGCTTTAGGACTCTGCACACTTTACCACTGCTGACCAGTACTAAAGTCAGTTGCGGCCTGTGCAGGTAAATGTGGTGGGCAGTGGGACGGGGGCGGGGCAGGGGTTGGAGGGGGTGGAAGTGACAAATGACGGAACAGGGGAAAGAAATACATAAATAAAACCACCTACCATGTGCTCGCCACATCGCCGACTCAGTGATGCGGCGAGCACAAGGTAAGTAGTTTTATTTATTTATGTTTTTATTTGTATTTTCCCTATTCCCTCGTTTGTCACTTTGGTCCCTCGACCCAAGGCTCACCCCACCATCCCACTGCACTTACCTGCACGGGCTGCGACTGGCTAAACTGCTTGTGCCCTCTCCTCAACTATGGTAAAATTGGCTTAAACCCAAATGGTACATTTTATTTACTTATAAATCCCTAGTAAAGTGATACTACATGTACCCAGGGCCCATAAATTAAATATCTCTAGTGGGCCTGCAGCACGTATTGTGCCACCCACTAAATTAGCTTTTTAAAACATGTTTCAGAACTGCCATTGCACCCATTATGCAGTTTTGAACAGCCATTTCGACCTGGCAAAACAAACCTTTTGTAGGCCTAAATCTTCCTTTTAAAACATATAAATCACCCCTAGAGTAGGCCCTAAACAGCCCACAGGCCAGGATGCAGTGTATTTAAAAGTTGGCCATGTACTTTTAAGTTTTACATATCCAGGTTGTGCAAAACTCATAAATGTATTTTCTACTACTGCAAGGCCTACTCTCCCATAGGCAGGGCCACTGGAATTATGTGGCAGGGTTAAGTAAATAATGCAGCAAGAAAGGCAAATTATGCGGCACATTTTGTGATAGTATTACTTCCTTATTTGGTCTTTTTAAAATTTGTGAACACTGTCTGGGCATTAATTGTACCCCATTAATACCAGTTTAACACCCAAATATAGCAAAAAACTACAGAAAGATGACCAGTCAACCTTTGTAAAGAGCCCTGTGTGGCTACATGTGCCGCTGTATTCTTACTAACTTTTGAACTGTTTGAGCTAGAAACAATTTTTTAAATTTAAAATCTGCAGATTAATCATCAGATGATGGATTATGTGGCAAAGGTGGTAGCTCTACAATAATGTGAAAATCGCTACAGCCGCACAGCCGCATATTCCATATTTGGATGACATTGGGTTACCTTATTACATTTAATAAGTGATAACTTTTGATTGGCAGTTGGTAAAAGTGTCAGATTTGGTCTTTAAATAATTGTAATATAAACCCCTGTCTAATGGTAAACTTGGATTTTAAATCGCAATTCAGAAAATTCCACTTTTAGAAAGTGGCCATGCTCTTGTCCAAACCCTTTGGTACCTACAGCTTGTTTCCTGGGTCACATGAGTAGGTGTGGTTGGCAGTTGGTCTTTGTGTATTCCTCCCAGTGAGCACAACAAAGGGGAGACTGGTTGTTGGCAGAATGGGCAATCCTCTGTAGATGGGAGGAGTGGAGCTGTCACCCACGACACTTGCATTTCAAAGGCACTGCCTCGGTCCACTCACAAAGAACTTCAGACAAGTCTATTGTCACCCCAGACCCCTTGGATGCAGGACAGAGGAAGGAAGGAAATTCCAGACCCACCGGTAAAGGGAAAACTCTAGAAGCTTCTCCCATTTCAAAGGGGGCATCAGATATAAAAATATGGCACTCAGACCCACTCTTTGGTACACTCCTTGACCTATGGTTGGTAAAAAAGGGACTGCCCTGCTCTCAGAGGACTGCCCTGCTACTTGAGGACTTCCCTGCTCTCTGAGAAGGAAGACTGGACCTGCTCCCTTCATCCCAGGCTACCTGAGTGACTCCAAGGGTCATCTGACTGACCTCCTGTGTGAGCCACAGGGGCACAACAAGCTCCAGAGGCATCTATGCAACTGCACAGTTGACCTTCTGCACTGACCTGCCTGGACTTGAAAATGGACCTACCTGAGCCCTGCTGTCCTGTTCTGGAGTGAGTTCCTGATACCCAAGTGGTGCCTCGCCATGTCCTGGGCCCTTGGCTGGGATCAGAGATCGTTCCTCTTGGCCTGACTCAAGGTTCCTCCAAATCCAGCATGAACGGACAACAAGCCATGCAAAGAGATGCTGCACAGCTGCAAGCTTCATAGGAATTGAAGCGGAGCAACGCAATGCCCCACAGAGCTTCACTGCACAGATGTCAGCCGTATTGGAAGCAACACCAAGCGATGCACAGCCCAGAAAAGCCTTGCCACACAACTGCCAACTTCATCGGAACCAATGCCAAGCGCCGCAAAACTCTGCAAAAGCTTGCTGCACAGCTCATTGGAATAGGCGCAGAGATACGCAAAGCCTCGCCACATAGCTTCAGTGGAACCGACGCTGGACAACACAACACCTCACAAAGCAACGTGGCGCTGACCGCGCACCCAGGACATAAGTTATGTTCCCCAGCGGGCCAAACTTGATCTTTTGCCCTGGCCTGCGCTCCATTGCGGTCTGCCTGAAACTCTGACTTTGTCCTAGTCTAGCACAACCAGATAACCTCAGTTGCCGCTTTGTGCCTTTTGATTAAACTTTTATCTAAATCTTTAAAATTGCATAACTCTAGTTCTACTGATTGTTTTTTTGAAGCTTTCGTCTCAAATCAATTATTAAAATGTACTCTAATTTTATAAATTGATGTGGGATTTTTCCTGAGTTGCGGTTTCAATTTGTTACTGTTTAAGTGCTGCTCTTCTTCTTTAGCTCAGAATGAAGCCCCCCAACAAAAATGGAAGCAAGGACGCATTTCGGGGAAAAATACAGAAAAATGTACCACATTTTTGCGGAATTTCACTTAATTACGCAAAAGCAAATAATGCAAATATCTTACATCTCTACTGTCTACCGGATGCTTTTTGAAGAATTTGCACACAGTGATTCGTAATAGTGGATTTTAAAATATTTCTATAAGGTCTGCTGGAATCCAGTCAACGCCCGACAGGGCATATGTTTCCAAAAAAATGCATCCAAACGAGGTGAAATTAAAGCCCCGCGCACCTCGCTGAAACAAAACTGGGGTGCTGCCAAAGGCAAGAAAACTTGTTTTCCCTTCGCTGCCAGATGCCTGGAATGCTTGGCTCTCGGGACCCACCCCAGGGCTTTCTTTGTGAAAACACAGCAGAGGGCTGGGCAGATGCACAGGCCGGATACAAACATGCACTTGTGCACTGTGTATTGTTCTGGGTGCAGGCCTATGCAAACGCTCACGTTTGGCCACCGTCCATCCACAGATCTCCGGGTACTAAATCCGCGTCGCTGTTTACCCTACATCTGTTCTGGGAACATAAAATTAGCGCTGGCAGTGCTGTGCAAAGAGTTCAAAGGAGACAGCAAAGTGGATGGAGAGTTTGGTGAAACATCTAGATGTTACCGATAGGTAAGGTGTTTCAGCTAGACAGACTTTGCTCATTTAACCTTTCATCCTTCTAAGGTCGAGTGCTACATAGTTGAGTAATGAAAGCACTTATTTCTTTACATTTCTGACTACATCTAATGACATTTACCTTGACTGCGCAAATCACATAATATGTGCTATATGGAGGGCTGTTGTGGAATCATCACTTGTTAACATTTCATAGTGCTGCACTGTGGCATTTAATAGTTATGTCGAGTCATTGTGATATTCAGATGCAAAGCGATACATTTTTTCATTCACTGATTTTATCATAGACTGGTGGCTGTATTGTTATATTCAGTAACTAAGATGCAGAGTGATGCATTGTTTCATTCACTGATTATATCATAGACTGAGTGCTGCATTGTTATACTCAGTAACTAAGAAGCAGACTGATGCAACTAAGATGCAGAGTGATGCATTCGTTCACTGATTATATCATAGACTGAGTGCTGCATTGTTATACTCAGTAACTAAGAAGCAGACTGATGCAACTAAGATGCAGAGTGATGCATTCGTTCACTGATTATATCATAGACTGAGTGCTGCATTGTTATACTCAGTAACTAAGAAGCAGACTGATGCAACTAAGATGCAGAGTGATGCATTCGTTCACTGATTATATCATAGACTGAGTGCTGCATTGTTATACTCAGTAACTAAGAAGCAGACTGATGCAACTAAGATGCAGAGTGATGCATTCATTCACTGATTATATCACAGACTAAGGGCTGGATTGCTAGATTCAGTAACTATGATGCGGAGTGATGCATTCATTCACTGATTATATCATAGACTAAGGGCTGGATTGCTAGATTCAGTCAATATGATGCGGAGTGATGCTTTTTTCATTCACTGATTATATCATAGACCGAGGGCTGCATTGTTAGATTCAATAACTAAGATGCAGAGCGATGCATTGTTTCATTCCCTGATTTGATCATAGACTGAGTGCTGCATTGGTATATTCACTCATTTAGATGTCATAGACTGAGAGCAGCATCGGAACAGTCACTATTTTTATGTCACCACAGAGTACTGCATTGTTGTATTAGTTAATTGTGATGTCACAAACAGACTTTTGCAGTCTTACGATTACTCATTATGATATGATAGTGCTGCTGCATTTTTACAACCACTCTGAATTTGACCACATAGGCTTACATTGCGATCATCATTAATTTTAATGTCATAGCTAGATGATTGCATTGCTGCAATCAGTAATTATGAAGTCGGAGACAGACCCCCTTATACAGTGGAGTGTCCTAGCAAATGATGATTTCGTCATCGTCCAGCAAAGTGCTCTAAGGCTACATTACACCCAAAAAATCACAGTCTGCAATGCTTTTGTGTAATCCATATTAGATTATGGCAACTCAGTATATCTTGTTCTACAAACAAAAATATCAGGTGGTTACAAAGGGCCCAAAACATCCAAGCGTGAATCATCTTCAATCTTAAATATTCCAGAAGTGAATCAAATTCAAAGCTTGCTCTATTATATAAAAAATATTTCACAACATTGTACCAGAATTTGAGATTAAAAATGGCGGAGGGAAGATTCACATTAGAACCGAAACGTGTCGCCATTTTCCTTCTCTCACTCCAGAGAAATAAATGAATTAAAAATGGAAGAGTGGATTTCTTTCACTGTGTTTCAAACTATATGTAGATATCTCTCTCTCTAGTTAGCCGTCAAGTGAGGGTTTAGAAAAAGCAGGGATCCCAAACTGTCCTTTCTCCATTCATTTTTTCATCTGAAATTTACACATGGCTACAGCCCAAATGGTTGAATGGATCTACAGAAAACTGCATCTTAGTCCAGAAAGCGTGCTTTTTCAGACTTAGTGTAAAACCGTTCTGTAGATTTTTAGACATTGAGCTTCAAATACTCTGCATATTTCACATCGCTGAGTATCAGCGGGCCTGCAGATCAAGAGATGAGATCTGATTAGCTGCTATCAAAACAGCAAAGATGTGGCAGCAGCCATTTCAGGACTCTGGGCTCAGTCCAGAGTCCTAGAAAAAAAATTAAAAAGAGATTTTAGGGGGCAGGGTAGGGATACCCTTCTATTCTAGGCCTGGGTGGGGTGGGTCCCATAAGGAAGCCCCTAGGGAGAACACATATTTGAAACATTTTGTTGCAAAAAAAAAACACAGGCTCCATTTTTGGAAAAAAAACCTGGGGCCACGCACGTTTATTTGGGGGAGAGGGTGATGCATAGCCCACCTCTCCGAGCCTCTAAGAGGCCCCAGGATCCCCATCCCCAGGGCAATATGGCTACCTTCCAACGCCTCGTGAGGCCCCGGGGACCACATCCCCCAGGGCTGATTGAAAACTGGAGTGGAGTAGGGCTCAGCCCCTCTCCCCAAGCCTCTATAGGCCCCCGGAGACCCCTTCCCCGGGGTGAAAATTATTTCAAAGTGGAGGGAGGTGCATGGCCTCTGGTACTGAAATCTTTAAAAATAGGGCCTTTTAATTGCCCGAGGGAGATTTTTTTCCCATTGGGCATTTCGGTACTGCGATACCGTACCAGTGCTACCAAGCAATCTGATTGGTTGGCAGCAACAAAGAAAAAAAGTGTTGTGGCTGCCATTACAGGACTTGGGGATTCCTTCCCATGTCCTAAAAAAGGTTTTTAAAAAAGGCATAAAGGGGCACACTAAGGACACCATGACAGCAAGGCATTTTTGAGGGTGACCCAGAGGACCACCTCAGAGTTTAAAATGATTTTTGTTATGAGACACTAGTACTGAGGTACGCCCTCAGGACGTGATGCTCCCATGAGGTACCACAGGAGTACTCAGGGAGTAGCAGCAAAAGGTTCCTCACCATGCTACAGCAGTACTGTGCAATCTTCCCTGGAAGTACCACAGTACCCAAAATATATATATTGAAACATATAAAGAAGGAGAATGTGGGTTCGGCATCTGTGTGGAGTTTAGCGCTAGTGGAGGGTTAGACGCAGAGCCTTGCCCTTCGTCCTACCCCCTGTTGCACACAGGCAAATTGTTACCACCTTCCACTTCTGATAAATGTATCATCTTTTTCAGGGTGGGAAGGGGATGAAGAGGAGCTTGTGAATGCTCATCTATATGTAAGTTTGCTAATGAACACTAATGCACTGTTTTCTAGCCACGCAAGGCCCACTTCCCACCACTGGCAGTGGACTTACACTCATGAGAATATTCATGTAAGAAAATAAATAGTTTTACTAACGCAAAACCAGCTTCTGAGAAGTCCAATAGTGGTTTTGCACTCATAGTAAGCTATCTGTAAGCAATCCTTACATCAGCAAACAATTTCTGAATCTGGCCTTACGTATTCCTTTAGGAACTGTCAGCTGCATTGCTTTTGCTTCTCAGTCTTTTAGGATTAGCCTAGGTAATTGTGTGCCCACAGTATGTGTATGAGCATCTCTGACCAAATATGCTTTTTTCGCCAGAGTTGATTCTACCTAATATGGGCAGAACATCTAACATCAGAAGTAAAATAAATGAACTGCAACAAAATGATCCATTAATGACCTGTGGTTCAAGCAATTTGAGCTAAAAAATCTGCCCATTGCTCTAGTTAACCTACAGAGCAGACTTTTAGCCCAAATCACTCACCAACAAAGGTTACAAAAACAAATGATTTCACAAGATTTGCTTTTTTGGGGGAATGGTTCTGCCCGACACTTATCAGGCTGTTACAATCTATACCATTTAATGTTCCCAGTCAAATGATTTTCTAAATTGCAGGTGCAAATCGTGAGATGTAGTCAATGTCATGGGGCGCACCATTAACACAGAAAACATTTGGTACTCTGCTGCCAAATTATTGAGCCAAACACGTAGAGAACTTTGCAGCAGTCAACAGGTTCAGCTTTGAATATTTTTAAATAATGTTTACATTGAGAAATAAGCATCATTTTATGTATTTGATTAGCACCACTCAGTGCTCCTGCTTTCATACCACTCCGTAAGCACACCCATTTTAGTTCATATTTACCTATTTAGAAAAAATGTGTGAAAGGAACTGATATTTTTTCTGGGAGGGATAAGATGAGAATTAAATATAATTAAGAATGAAAGGTTTTAAAGGTTAAAGAGGGTTTCAAGGACATGTCATTTTCACCGACATAAATATTAAAGTTTATTATTCTGTTATTCGATGATTCCTAGAGAATTGTCAATTTGCTGTCTGGTCTCCTGGATTTCCATCTCTTACGCATTTTATAGATGATTAGTGCATGTCCATCAGTCTTTTAGGTCTAGAGAATGACTACGCAGCTGTCATACAGACCTAGTACTAACACTGTACACTAAGTGGGCTTTGAGTCTGCCCCTTTCTACCATTGGCTTTATTTGTCCAGCTTCCTTCAGCCATTGGCTTGAGGCTTTGACAGTCACGTCTTGGGTCAGCCCAGAGGAGTATTCATCTCTCACCTAATGCTATTGGTTGTGTGGGTGTATTCTTCCAGCTATGCTCCAATGTTTGCTTGAACTGCATCAGTCAGTGACTGCTTTCCTAACTACAGCCCTCTCTGCCCATTCCTGCTGGCTTCCTTCCATGTACTTTGCTCTAATGTGCTATCACTTCATGTGTGGGTATACTAAAGCCAGACCTATTCTCTGTGCATTGATTCTATTGGAATGGATTGCAAACACTCTTAAAAAGCTGTGACTATATGTTATCTTTGTTCTTCTAAAATAACAGAAGTGCGTCCACCTCTTATTTTCAACTGTTGATCTAACTGTCGGGCTGCAAGGGTGTTTTTTCTTCTACAATGAGCAGATTAAGTAGCAGATAAGTTCTTTCCCTGTCCAGTACCATATATAAAATGCTTCAGAATTGTGGTAGTCCAGTGTCCTTTGTCTCAGATGACACAGTAGCATGCACCACAGGAAAGGGTCTCCCAAAAGTGTGATATTCAGTGGCAGCCGGCACAGGTCAGAGCAGTGGGGCGGGGTGGGGAAGAAACCCGACAGACGACAGGTTTGTTAAAATTAAATAAAAAATAAATAGAACCACTTACCTTGTGCTCACCGCATCACCGAGTTCGCGATACCGTGCGCGCAAGGTAAGAGGTTTTATTCATTTTAAAATTGAATTTTAACTAACCTGCCATCTGTTGACTTCCCCACCTTGCCACACCCCTGCACCCCGACCGCTTTTACCTGTGCCTGCCGCCGCTGGTGATATACCTTTTCAGATAAGCTTCGATTAATCCAGACACAGCTAGTTGGCGTTAAGAGGTGGAGCGTGGGGTCAAAGTGATATGGTACTGTGAAATGCAGTTTTGGTTATATTTTGCAACATTTTAGAGTTTTTTAAATGGCATCTTTTATTGTGAGGTAGTGTAGGCTTTTTTTAGGAAGGGAATATGTGATGTCTCCTATTTAGTCTTAGCACTATACCTGTTGCAGCATTTCATGTGAGCTCTGTAGCTCTTGCATTTGCTAAGACAGTTTATGTTTTCATAAATCCTAAGGCAGTAGGCTTGTTTTTCTGCTGTAAAGAATGATGTTATATTTATCAGGTCTTATATGGCAGGCAGTTATGGTTTTTCAAAGGAAGCATAGAATTTAAAAGTCCGATCATATTAGAGAATGAGTCCATGTTTTGTTGATAGGTTGCTACTCAATATTATCCCTGGATTTTTTACATTGACTACAATTTTGTTTTTAAATGTGAATTTTTTTTTGCAAAAATCCTTCCCAGGAGTCGCTCATAAAATGTAAAGAATAAGTGTATACTTCCTTTTCAAAATGCCTGTGAAACACCTTCAGGGGCCTGGTTTGACTAGAAAATGTCTTGCATGGTGCTCTTTTGTGCGAACCAGTCTGTCTCCCGAGGGCAAAAATGTTGAGAATTTCACAAGTATAAATGGAAAGTGCCAGGGCTTAATATAGATATTGCTGGTGTGTCTGTTACCGTGAGTTTTCTTACAGTTGTCACATCCTTCTTTTGAGGCTTTTAAGTGCAGCTCTGTTCTTGGGGTGGTTGGGGCCCTCTGATGGCTGACTCACTCTTAGCCGTCTTCATTCTGAAGGTGGGGACCATGTCCTCTTTCTCTGGTTGGTGACCTTGGAGGCACTCCCAGCACAGGAAGATGAAGGCTGGTTCTCGGTTCCGTCTGATTGGTGCAGGTCCCAGTGCCAGCTCCCTCTTGCGACAGCGCGCCTCGCTCCCAGACGCTTGTTTCCTTCTCTGCTGTTTATACATTGTTTTGCTCTGCTATCACTTAACTCCTTTTGCCACCTTTCTTGACCTCAAGAGTATTCTCTGCAACTGAACTTGCTCAGCCACTTTTCTCTGTAACAGCATTCTGCTGTAATCTTAACTTGTTCTGTCTTCCCTGGCTGTACTACTCGCTCCTTGTCAGCAGCCGCCGGCATGTATCGGAGGTAAGGGAAGGGGGCAGGAGGGGCGAGGACGTGGGGGGGGGGGAGCGGGTATAAAAAATATAATAAAGACTTACCTTCTCACCGCTTCCTCATCGCGTCTCTCCTCCACAGTCCTCCCTCGCTCGGCCTCAACAGGAAGCACACCCAGGCTCCCAGTCAGCCAATCACAACATTGCCTTTGCAGCATTATGATTGGTCTGAGGGCCGTGGTTCGGCACTCAGATGCTGACTGGGAGCCTTTGCATTTTCTCCATGCAGGCTGTAATGCAGCCTGCATGGAGAAAATGCAAAGTGCGCAAGACTGTTTTGGGCGGCCCGAGAGGGCAGGCCAAGCAGATATTGTGCACTTAGGAGGGTCCTACCACTCCTCCCACTCACGCAAAGGTGCAGAAGAAGGAGAAAATAAAATGATAATAACACAAGATAGTATAACTTTATTTTCCCTTTGTTTCACTACAAAAAAGCAGTGGGGTGACGCTCCTCTGCCTTAGCGGAGGAACCGCCACTGCTCCTTGCACCTCTGTAAAGTAACTTGCTTTTTCCGTTGTGGTGGCCTGAGTGGTTCTGGGTGGGAATCGTTGTGATCCATCATCTTCTGAATTGCAATACCTTTTGGTCTTTTGAGAGCTTTGTTGCGGATTACCGTATACCGCACTCTCATTTCTGACACTACCTCCAGCTTCGACATTGTCTTCATTTGCAATTACGTGATGGGACCTGCCCCCTCTCCTCTCTCGGCATGTACCTGGTGCTCCCACCAAAAAACTGGTCTCTGGACTTTATGGACTTTTGGCGTCTGAATTGTTCTCTGCGTCGCTGAAGCTTGTGTTTCGGGTTTCGCTGGCAGGACCATTTTCACTTTGACTATTCTTGGGACCATTGGTCCCTCCTCCTGGCATCCCACAATAGGGGGCTACGGGAGGCCAGAATCAAGTTTTACTTCTCCAAAATCTTCCAAGACTGGCACTGGTTGCCTACTAGGCTATGTAGGTCACGTCTAATGCCTATGCCAAACTGCTGGCTCTGCCAGGCCCTGAACTGTGCCATTCTCCACACCCTTTTGTTCTGCCCGGTGATCACTTCCTTTGGGCTGGAGTTGACATTCTCCTGCTTGATACGCTTGGATATGCTACCCCTCCAGGCCCATCTTGGCAATACTTCATGACACACAGGACCTACCGGCGCTTACCTCCCACAAGGTTTGCTGGCTGGCCTTCCTACTGACTGCTGCTAAGCTGTGCATCCTTCGCCGGTGGTCTACCCCGACTGATCCCTACCCAGGAGGATTGGCTTGAAAGTGTTGCGACCTCAGTGGCACATGAATTGCTAATTCAACAACTGAATGATCAGGAGCATCTGTTTACCAACATTTGAGGCCCCCTCCTCCATGGGACGGAGGCCTCTCCAACTATTGGAGGCTATTCGTAATCGTTTCTCTCCCCCTTATGGTTGTCTTTCAGGGTTTGGCTTTTTATATGTTAGCAGATTAGCTTGGGCAATGTTCCTTCTGCACGTTCCCTCTTCTTAGCCACCCTCTTGATCCCGTCCTGCTATCCGGCCCCTCGACCACCCTGCTGCCCAATCGCCTTCTACCTGTCTTCTTTTGTCCCCGTACTGCTGCTTCCTCACTGTAGGTGTCACTGCCCAGGGTGTATCTCTCTTCGTCTCTGGGCAGCCTCCTTCTTCATGTTTGCCCCCTTGATTCCCTCCTACTGAAGCAGGCAGCTCCTCCCTCTGTCAGGCGTTACACGGCTTGCTTGCAGCAGCCACCCTTGCATGCTCCCCCTTGTTGTTGTTTTGGGTACTCCCTGCGTGCTTACTGCCCCCTTTGGCCATGCAGACTGTTTTTCTTCCACAGGTGATGTTGGACCTCTTTGTAGTTTGTGTTGGCATGCCTCTTTTGTATAAGGCTATGTACCTGTCTACTGCTTTGTAAGCATTTCCTACATTAAACTCAATAAAGATGTAAGCAGAAGTAAAATGGAACTGCCTCTCTTATCCAATCCTACCACGCTGGTCAGCATCTTCGATTCCTGGTTGTGCAAAGGTGCAAATGTTTAGATGTTTTCACAGATCTCATTAATGTTCTTAATCAGATACCTAATTGAGCTCTTCACTGTAACTGGAGCCTGAGAATCCATTTATCTCATTAAACCATGTCCTAGCCTTGAAAGGCGGGTGGAGGTAGAGGAGGAGAAGGGGAGGGGCAGACCACTTCTTTTCTGGAGCTAAAAGGAGTCTCAAGATTTGGAAACTGGTTTTTGGGAGCAAGGATGTGTAGGAAAACGCTGAGAGTCTCTTCAAAACTGTACAGCTTATTTGTTGCAAGAGCTTGTATGGTACAATATACAGGCTGTTAATATCGACCTCCAATAATATTTCATCCACTATATAGACCTACCACTAGTATATACGTTACTATTCTGCAGTGCACTTAAAAAAGCTTACCTTACAATATTGTGGCGACAATACCGCCATGCGATATATGCCATGTGATGTAGTAAACCCAGACAATTCAAGAATACATATTTCTGAGGTGGGCGGGATATGTCGGACAACTATGTTGGAGATAACTCCCTTTTACAAAACCATTCCGCTGCAAATAGATAATGGTGCAACATGGGTCCTGATTGTAAGTACAAAATAACAAATGTCAAGTACAATTTAGGCGATCAATGGATTGATATTCATCAGAGTGTGGGAAGAGAGATTCACTGTAAAATACTAGACTGCTACTGTTACCTTGAACAATTACACAACTTTTACCCCCAGGTTAGTCCTACATGCTGGAGGGGTTGACACATATTAGGAGATGTACAAAAAGAACAATTGATGGGCGGAATGCTGAACAATGTCAAACATTCACCCCAGTACAGAAATCTGGGTTGTGTTTGCTATGTTCACCCTATGTGGCCAAAGATATGCCTGGACTAGGGTTCCTTGCTCACTGTGCCACTGGACTGAAGCTAGTCTGGCTGATGAGGGCTGATACCCGAAACTGGTCCTAGGATACTTGTTTCTGGTCCAGGGAGAACCTGGCCTGGCAGTTCGGGCTGGACCGTTCCCATGAGGAGCAGCATCAAGACTGATTTGCATATGGCTGGGTCCAAGCTGGGGTAGCATAGTGAGCAATAGAATAATGGATTAAACCCAGATCTCTTGACTGGGTGTGAGTGTCTGAAAAGTATTCAGCACTCCGTCCATGATCTTGTTGTGTTCTTCAGATCATCCCGTTTGTGGATAGAGGTAACAGATGAGCTAAGGAAGATCCTCGGCTGTCCGATTTTGCTAGAAATATCCACTGTACTTTTAGGGTGAGACCAAATTCCACTGAAGTTTCAATCTAAAGCTGATAATAAAATTATTGAATTTTTTTTATGCGTGGCCAAAACGACTGTGACTACTCAAAGGAAAAAAACAGAGCCTCACTCAATAGCACAGGCACTCGCACCCACAGAGACTTATGGCTATGGAGAAATTGTCTGTAGATGCGACGGGCAGGAAAGGAAGCTGTAACGCTATTTGGGACCCAGTAATTGCTTACCTGTCAGAGGAGATCGCGGCAGCCACCCTTCAAAGCTTAATTGTGTTAACTGTTTAATATTGCTACACTTTAGAGGCGCAACTAGAGCCAAATTTCGGGGAGGGGTAATAAAACTTTCGGTGGGGGCTAATTCTTCCAGCAATAGGAAGAGTGGAGATGCAGGCACTCTAAGAAGGGGTGAAAACACAACAAAGCCTCGTTAACAAATAAATTGTCTTTTAAAGACCTGTGAAGTACTCGGGTGGGGCTGCAATAAGACGGTCTCAGCCAGGGCTGACTCACACGGATGAGGGGCTGAAGCCCTTTGAGCCCAGTGGGCGTTGCGCGCCTGCTACACTTGGACCTGTAAGTCTGTTGGTTGGCTTGTTTGGTTCACATAACTGGGGCCGGAGAGCTGGGTATGGGCGCCTTTTCTCTTCATAGAAGACTGAATAATGATGCAATGTATCTCCACAAGAAAGGGAAGAAATACTAAACATGTGGACTGGGTGAGAGGTCAGTAGATGTGCGGGTGTTGAGCAGTTGGGTAGGTTTAAGTTGAATGTTGTCTTTGCATTGAGTATCATAACACAACCCTCACATGGACAGAACAGAGCATGATTTTTGGAGTAATTTGCTGATTTATTATTGTATGTATGATGTTGATATATTTTATGTACTCGGAAAAATAATAAAATTGCAATGACTAAATAAGAAAAAAAAGAAAATGGAACTGGGCATTGGAGTGCTACACATTAAGTATAAGTATTGGCTGCTTCTTCAAATTTATGAGTCCTGGAGAGCCCAGCTGGAGGATCTTGGCGGTTTCCAGTGTGCTCAAACTTACCACGGAAATGTTCACTTTATTGGCTTTGGCGCAGATCTGAAAGAGCTTTAGAAAACTTTGACATTTTCAGGGAGTGGGTGCCACTTGTACATTCAGGAGAAAAAATATAGACGTGTGGTAATGTTTTCCTTATTTTTGCTTGCCTTGTTGTCAAAACAACAGCGTCAGGGAGGTATACAGAAAGGGATTTGAATCTATCGTCTGTGACGGCTGCAGACAGTGTTCCCATCTGCAGTGTTCTTAAAAGGAGTAACATTTATCAGCTATTTTACATTCTGAATATTAAAAACAAATGTTTTTTTTAAGGTTAATTATCCATTTTCTCAGAGCTTTAAAAATTGATATCCCAGAGCTCGATGTACTACAAAACTAGTTTACGGACAAATAAACGAAATGTAATAAATTCTACCTATGAGGTTTCGTAAGGGCCCGTGTATTTTAAAGCAGCTCGCTTTTGAAATATTAACAGTTTTAGGACAAGAGGGGCCACTCTTTCAGAAAGTTCAGATCTCTACAATGATGGTGTCTCTTTTACAAAGTGAACAAGTATTGGATAAGCCAATAGATCTTGACTTCATGAGATTTGTTAGCTTTGCCCATGTTTTTTTAAGTTATGTTGCTCAGAAGCGTGTCAACTGTGCAGCATGGCTAAAAGAAAAAAACAGACCTGGCGCAGTCAACACTGGCTGCATCTTAGCTCTTTTTTGTTATACTTCCAACCATGCTGCACAGCATCCGCGCTCTGTCATGACGTTTCCCAAAAACCTATAATCTTCATATTTGACTTGCAGCAGAACCAAAACAGGGCTACTCTAGTGCACATCAGCTGACACCCATCATGTATGCAGTTATAAAATTACAAACATGCAGAGAAATAGTTTGTATAACAATACACACCTCCTCTCAATCGGGCCTAACAAGAATCATCACTGTGAAAACCCTAAGGATTCTTCAGAATGGGTGGGGAACACCACACCCCTTGCCTACTGTGGCAATCTGTGAGAACACATGTAACAAGATGCAAATCTCAGGCTTGTAACACAGTGTGGTAGCAACCCACAGGCACTGGTGCACTGGTTTTAACCAGGGGCATAACACAGGCCCTCGCATCCCCCGCAGTGTGGGGGGGGGGGCCCGATCTGCAGGGGGCCACCTCAGCACTGTACTCACACCGGAGAGCTCTGGATTAAATCCGGAGCGGGGGCCCCTCTATGTACCTTGCAGGGGGGCCCCTTCAACTTTCGTAACGCCACTGGATTTAACAAATGCTTTTCACAATAAATAAGCCAGGCCTACTGCCTACACTGCCCCACAGGGACAGTATGGTAAGCATGGCACTTCTAGTTTCGTGCTTTCAGCATCTCCGTCTGGGCAGCAGCCGCATGAATTGCACTGAGTTTCTAAATGGTAACAAACACTAAATTACAATATTTCTGGAATGTGATTTTCACCCTAATATTCTGGGGCTGGGGTTAGCCTTCAGCTTGATTTTGGGAAAAAGTTGCACTTTCCCCAAATGTTCTAGGCCTGAAGTAGGAAGAGAAGGCAGAATAGAAGACACCACTTAGGGCAAGAAAAATTGACCCAAATGTATAAAAGATAGGAACAAAAAAGGGATGGGAGGGCTTACAATAAAGTAATCGAATTTCCTCAGCTAGTTGCTCGAAAGCTAGAGATGTGGGCACTGGCAGGAGTATCCTGGGGGAAAACTCGAGAAGATTGCACCCCACTCTGTGTCCTCTCCAGAAGCCCCACAATGCCAGATGTGAACATCCTAAGGTAAGTTGCTTGAATCCTCGATCTCATAAGAATCCATGCTTTTCTATGGAACAACTGGTAAGAAGGAAAGGCGCCCTCTGGTGGGAGTAATGTGGAGATCAATTCAGTCACAGGCTAGACTGCTCCTTTGGGCAAATCCTGAGGGGGTAGCTGTGAAGCAGACCAGTAATGTCCCTGGCGCCGGATCAGCGACATTCCGGATAATATACCGTTCCCTCGCCGTGTAAATCGCCGTGCCAATCCATGAGGCAATGCTGCGCTGCAACAAACAAAATGAAAACCACATGGTAGAGACTTTCTCACAACACTAACAGTGGAGGCGGGGGCGGGCAGAAATGGAAGCGAAACAGAAGTATTCCGAGTTCGAGACAACACTCCCGAGAGGGCGAGGCGTCCCACTCCCAGCTCGGAATAACATGCTCTAGTGTCATTTTAACCCTGCTGACCTTCACTGGGACGGTATTTGTCTGTGGAAAAAGGTTGGATCCGGGGCAGATAAACTTCACCGGAGGCCACGGGCGACTCAACGCATTGGCTCGGAATTGGACTCCTTCGCCTGCTGTTCCCCGGTTCAAATTCAGAGCTGATTGGCTGCACCTCGACTCCAGGGCCGCCTGGCTGCTCTGCGGTGATCTCCGTGTAAGGAGCTGGTCGTCTTGGTTCTTTCTCCCTGGCCACCCTCTTCGTTTCAGTTATATTGTTGGTCCAATAATATTAACATTCTAGTCCAGTTTGACGTTTCCACTGAAAGGCTTGGAATAAAAGAATATTCTGAATGGTAACAGCAAAAACTAAAATAAGCATAAAGTGCCAGCTAGATGGTTATATATGAAAACTGTGCCTTACACCAGGGAGGTGGTTCCACCGAGGCTCCAATGATGGATTGGGCTTAGAATCTGCAAAAACCTCTCTTGCAAGGGAGAAGGGCCTGCCAGGGCCGGTTGGGGGTTCTTTGACACATAGGTGAGGCTGGAGTTCAAGGCCAGCACCTGATTGGTGGACATGGACAAGACTTCAGTCCGGTCTAGTGCTTCCAGTTTAGCACATTTCAGAAAAGTTAAAATGACACATTGAAATAGGTTTGTAAGACAAGGACCAGTGTCGTGGCACATATAAGGAAACATTGTTATTTATCGGAAGTATGGGGCAAAGGCTACCCACATTTGTCCCATTCAGGACTCCGTACCACGATGCTATGCATTTTTGCTCTTCAGTTCCCTTTTCCTATATGTACAGTATATTTCTGAATAACTAATCTTATTCTTTTCTATTTTACTCTCCCTTACTATTTTGTTCATGCAATATGTAGTGACATGATATGCCTGTATATGCATGGGCTGAGTGGGTGTGGTGTACAATGTTGAGTGATGCTCTGTCAGAATGTGATGACGCAAGGATTGTTGGTGTGGTGTGCTGTGTAAATCACACAAAAGGGGATGCGAGAAATACTTGGAAAAAGTCTAACCACTGGCTGTTGTTTGAGGTAGCATTCAAACCCGTCGTTTGTCGCCCAATGTGCCACACTAGGCAAAGGGCCACCTTTGGCAAATCAGTATTGACCCTGCTTCTCATGGGAATAGTCCATACGAAGCTACCAGATACGACCCCTTCCAGAAAGGAGCAAGCAACCCCAGATAGGTTTCGGCCTTACTAGTCCCTGTCAGAGACAAGTTTGGACTGGCCGTGACGGGCATTAGGCATTTCCATGGGAGGCTGGAAAGGTGGGAGGTCAGTTTTGTTAGTGGGGGGTCAGTTTTGCACCAGTGTAGCTGTTTAAAAAGCCCAGCAAAGTTCTTGTACATCCAACAGTTTTCAGGCAACAACAAAAAATAGTCAAGATATCTCTGGTGATTGATGTACCTTCTGGAGAGAGATGGGAGTTTTGTCTAGGTACAGTTTTTACTCATCTAAGGTAGCGCAGAGTGTTAATATGCCTGCTGCAGAGAATGTTTGCCATGCATATAAAAGAACAGTATTTTATGTGCATAGCTCAATGGGTTGCTGCTTTCGTCGCAGAGATTCTTTTGTTACTGTGCAGTTCATAAGGTACAATCATAGTCTAGCACAGTGAGCTATGAACTGCCATCAAAGAGCTGCATGCAAACTGCATGGTACAGGTTAGAAAGTTATGTTTATTCCCTGTTTTTCATTATCCCGATGTTGCTAAAAAAGGTTTGTTTGGGTAGAAATAAACCCTAACCACTGTGTTATGTTCTGAATCCTGAGTTTGTGCATCTCCAGACCAAGCACTCTTAAAAAGTAACATTTTCTATACACTAATTTACACATGTATGATTCATATAGTGTGTGTGAGATGTAAAGTGCTCCAATACAACACCCTGCACTGGTATGCAGGGTGCTATAAAATAAATTAAATACATGTGACAGAGGGGCTATTCAGAGATGAAAGGTACTGTTGGAGGGTGATACTGAGGGAATCATTGAAGAGCTCCAAAAAACATTGTCGTATCCTGGTGCAACGTAAGGTCATCATTTTCTATGCTTTAAAAGCCAATAGGATTGAATATATGATGACAAATGTGTTGTAGAATGCACCATTTCCCCCCACATTTTCTTGGGGCAAGAACCCCCCCAAAGCCTCCCTTTGTAGGGGTCAGGCTCGCTCGCTGCACTCGCTATGCACTGTATGGGGGGCTATTCAGGGATGCTTTGAGTTTTGGCATCAACTCAACATCCTATGATTCTGGGCGAATCACTTAATCTAGCCAAAAATGAATGTGCCCTTGTGAAATTTAACTGGTGATCATGTAAAGTACTCCAATACCTCCAGGTGGATTTGGCACTGTAGAATACTAAGACGTGGGTCCCTTGCTCACTGAGCCACTTGAACCAAGCTTCACGCAACTGAAGAGGCCCAACCAGGATGAAACCAGTCTTGGATTACTTGTGTTCAGGTTTAGAGGTGAACTATCTTGGAAGTTCGGGCTAGACTGTTCCTATTGCAGAAGGAGCAAGACTGATTTGCATATGGCTGGTTGTAATCTGATATGCATGGTGTCAAAAAGAATGATGGGTTGGAATGCCACCCTGAAGGATTGGCACTTTTTTGCAATCAGCTGAAATACTACCTTGAGTGATTTCTAGCAGTTAGACTTATTGAAAGCATCTCTCCCATCTCCTTTTGTGTTAGTGTGCAGTGGTAAGCCTGGGAGTTGATTCCACTTGGAGGGAGAATGGAGCCATAGCAGAACTGTTGCTGTACCCTAAGGTCCTAACGTAAAGTACCTCCTACCTGAGTGACTCTAGGCTTTTCTATGAAGACCCTGCCCTCCAAAGACAACATTGAGGGATCAAGTATTTACAATGAACCTGCGTGAGATAGAGCAGAACTCTGGTGGCATTTGGGAGTTTGTCCTGACAGAGGAGGCACACTTTCTAGAGATGGAAAGGGACCCTGTGACCAGAGAGAAATAGTCTGGGGCCACCCACCAACACATCGACTAGCAAGTGGTGTCAGCATGGCTGCTGGCCAAGGAGAGCCCACTGAGCAGGGTGGACAATGAGCACGAGGAGAATAAAAGAAACTACTTAAGTGTAGTTACAACTGTAGTGAGTCTCTCTTTAAGAGCCCAAAGCATAAGGCCTGGAATGAGATAGAAGAAGCAGCAAATGTGTGATCTGAAAAACAGTTCACACAAGTATTGAGCTTTGTCATGAAGGGATTGCAAAATGAATGAAAATCAGAAATACAGCAGTGGTAAGAGCATGCTTGGTTGATCAGTAGAATATAGAAACATTTCTGTTTTTGGGCACCATAAGTTGTGCTCTCTTGGTGTTTATGTTCTGTCCATTAGTTGGGTGGTAAATGCCATTTAAATACAAGCTCCACACACTCAGGAGCTCAGCCAGGCATGTGAGGATTCTTTATCAACAATACTATATGGTGCGCTAATAAGACTCAAAGGAGTGCAGGAGGCATGACCTAAGTATGCGTAAGTCAGTGTGTAGTCCCTAAAAAAGCACACTGAAAGAGTTGAGTGCAAGGAGATCTTTGTGGCTATTGTGCGATCATCTGGATGGTCTCCTAAGGAGCTGGTGCACTCTCTACTGGGTGTCCCAATTATAGGGCGCTCAGTGTGTGTAAAGGGAAAATTGGCACCTGCCTACAGAGGCTGCACTTTTGAAGCACCTATTGCAAGTTACCAGTGGAGATGGTTTTGCTTTCCCTGGGTGATGTCACCTCACCCAGCAGGGAGACTAGCAGTCCTTAGCCCCCAGTCCTGGCCTGAGCAGAAGTCTTGCAGAGCTTCTCCTTCTCTCACAGCCCATCTGACTGCTTGGCAGATGACACATTTTGGGGTCTCAACCTCCCTTTCTTATAGTCCATTTCCAGATTCCAAATGTGATTTAGGTTCTGAGCCTTTAAAGTTTTAAGTTGGGGTTCTGATTCTTTTGAAGTGTACACTTTTCTCTCTATTCTTCCTCTTGGAAGGCTGTCTGTCACAGCAGGAGAGTGTCTGAAGCTGATAGTCCCTCAACATAGGCCACGGTAGTGACTAGAATTAGCACCTGGATGTCAGCCACCGTGATATGTACATCAAAAGGCTCATCCCATGCTCCCAGACACACTCTTTTTGATTCCCTTATTTGCCCCGTCTCCTTACTGAGTTGTGTCCAGGCCCCTTCCTTGTTATCTATCACTGAATCAAAGTGCAACCTTCTGAAGTGTACAGGGTGAGTCTCTCTCTCCCGTCCCCAGTGTGACCCACCCAGTTTACAGGAATACAGATATCCACAAATCTGTCTGGGGGAATTCTTCTACTCCTCAATTCTTCACCAGTCAGGCCGGGGAGTCCCAAAATTAAACCTAGGGTCCTCCATGTAATGTATCACTGCAGGCACACTTGCACTCAGTGCACATACACAGCAGACATACTGTCCAGTACTGTCACCTTCATGTATTATGCCACCACAGGCACACATACAACCAGCACACACAATCACTCTGTGCTCAGTCAGTATACTTTCTATATTGTGCCATGGTGTGCTATTTGCACACACACACACACACACTGCCAGCACACACACACAATATGCACACGCTGCAGAACACTTCACCCTTCATTGTACTTCTCGCAAGCAGACATAAACTCAGCACAGGCTTTAATTGTGCAAGAACTGCAGAGCACTAAATCTCTTATGTAATGTATTCCTTGCAGACATACATACACCAAGTGAATGCATTAACCATGCTTGTAATGCACACTATCCCTGTACTGTACCCTTCCCAGGCACACAGTCACCCAGTGCTGAATCACCACTGCTGCGCTACGTAGCACTCTACATCTAACCAATGTCGGTCAAGGGTAAGTTAAGCACACAGCAACAGAACTTTTAACAAGCATTGGCATAGCCAATAGGTCTCACTTTTGGGACCATATAAGTATTTAGTTATGCAGCACAATATCCTTGGTGCAACAACATCAACTGTTGCATGGCTAAACACTTATACGGTCACAAAGGTGAGACCTATTGGCTATGCTAATGCTTGTTTTTGGACTGCCATGACCAATACTTTTCCTTGATTACTTTCACGCTTGAGGGAGTCACGGTCTCTGGGTTAGACCAAAACTTGTGGCATCCCATGCTGGTTAAAGACCTTCACATTTGATTTAGCTAATGCAGATTTTGTGAGTCACTGTTTTGTTCACGAATAGGCTTGAGATAAGTTACAAGATTCAGTTTAGTCCATATTCGATTCCATAACAAGATAGTTTTAAGCACTGCAACAGCTTTGATGTTCTTCATGCAAGCTGCAACCAACTACAAAATAATTGTTTTTCAATTTTCTGAAGACCCGGGGCCGAACTGCATCCCCAAAGCTCAGCCCAATATAAGATGGATGCCTGTGCTTTGGCTTTGTAGGCCTGAAAGGCTGGCTTTGTCAATCTTTGGCCAAATTTGCAGCTGAAACGCAGCACAGCATTTGATTATTGAGATTGGGTGGCTTCGCTCTTGCTTTTCTACTTGGCCCAGGCCAATTTTATATCAAGCCTTATTCTCAAATAGTCATAAGAATCGACCTGTTGTTTCGGATTGTATAAAACCCATGTGATTTTTAAAAACAATTGCAGTTTTAGTCATCAGTAAAAGGACAACTGCTCTATTCACACAGCCACGTGGTTATCCACTAAGTGGCAGCTTGTGAAACAGGAAAGGAAGAGTTAAATCCGCAAGAAAGAGGGGAAAGGGAATTGGAATCGGAAAAGCAGTGCTTCGCCGTATGACACGTTTCTTTATGGTGATAACAACTACTAAGTGAGTAAATAGACAGGTTTCAACTGAGTTAATACTTAATAATCATCTAGACCTCCTCATTTGACCAAATCGTGTGATCCTGTTCAGATAATTTTATATTCAAATGATTTGTCTTAATCATCTACTTGAAGTGAGGGAACAGAGACGTAGTATATGAGGATAAAGCTTACAGTGCAGTTACGTACATGTGAGAGTCAAACACGACACAGTTATATTTTTGTTCACCAGGGCAAGGCTGCGAAGGTGTTTCTTCACGCAAAGGTGAACCCATGCAAATGTTGAACAATTAAAGCCAATCTTCCAGACCAATTTCTTAAACAAGCTAACATGGATGCCGCATGTTGCATCTTTGCAATAGTTACACGAAGGACTCATCTGCGACGTCAGCACAAAAACTGTCTTTATTAAAATGTTAACAACGGCAGCTTAGGTATTTTGATGCCAATTAAGTTCCACAAAACAAGACCACAACCAAAAGCATTTAAGAAATATTTCCTATCTATTCACCAAATGTTATTTGCTACATCTTTTATAAATTATAAATGCTCGGCTGTATTAAAATTCAAAGGACAGTATTGTTGCTCTATCAAATCCTATACAACATTTTTTTTGGTCTGATGGCATGATAAAGATGTCAAGCATTTTCAGGGCTCGGTTCGGCTCGTGCACAAGCTCTTAGAGCCTACCCAGGCTACCGGCTCTGGTTTGGGTCTCCCTGTTAATTTGTTTGGTCACCAACTGCTAGGTTAGGAAGGAGGGTACAAATTACCAGGTCCACAACCTAGTCTGCCTTCATTCCACACTGTGGAGCTCAATAATATTCAGGTGAACAAGCCAACCAGGGTAAGTGGCTCACGGGGGCTGACATTTTGGAAGAAGAAACACCCCATATCTGAAGGATGAGGCGGGGGTGGGGAGACCCAGTTCTGCTCTAATGTGAAGCCAAGGCGGATGCGTAGGAAAGCGGCAAAACAATCAACAGCGGCAGCGCTGCCTTGTTAAAGACTGTACACACTGTGTTACCACCACAGATGTGTGACCGAGGGTGGCAGAGCCGTAATTAGCTTTCTCTTTCTGTTTACAGCAGCGCTAAGGGGGTTGTGTTCCAGAGGCAGGCTCGGCGCATGGTGGGGGGATGCAAATTAAGGCATCAGTGAGATGTGACGCAACATTCAGACCAAGAAGGGAGCTCTCCACGTCCTATAGTCCATTAAACCTCAGACTCGAGGGTGGGCGCGGTGACAGTGAGGGCCCCTCACTTTGTTTCCTTTGGCAGTCGCGCGCTTGGTCTGAGCGGCTGCCACTTTCCTCAGAGACCGCCGCGCGCTTGGAAGAAAAGGGCTGACATGCATCGCCCATCAATCACAGCATCTCTGACAAAATATGCTGTCGAGAGGGCGACAAAGTGAGTTAGATAAGGCTGGGAGGCGACAACAGAAGTCTTGGCGGCACAAAATGCAGTTTTAGAAAGCATTGTAGTACTCTAGATTGTTGCAAGGCACATTATGTTTATTTATGTTATTTGATGGTTTTCTGTAGCGCGGGACTGACCCGTGGGTGTCCGTAAGCTTTGCATAAAATTACTAAAAATGTCTAAGATGTTGGAGAACAAAGTACAACAGTGAATGTAGTAAGGACACAGATAGATGGAACAGATTCAGATTTAATTATGAATGATACCAAAAAGTACAGGATCATTACATGATTAAGTTCATTTAGGGGAAGGCGAAGATAAATATGGGAGTACCCAGTGGCCGAAAAAACCACCCGAAGTGCATTAAAAACGAGCATTGGCTGCACGCCCTAACATCAAAGTGGCCGCGCGGCCACGAAAGTGAAAGTGATTGCGATCAAAGCGCGGCGAGCGATGCGCTTAATGAGCATGACGAGGAAAGCCATATGGTGCCTCTGCTCGTAAGCGCTCGCCCGCGCACATGCACGCAAGCTGTAGGCCGGCCATGGTAGCATTTTTTGAAGCCCTTACTAAAAGTCTCGCCAGATCAGCGCATGCGCTGGGTCAGGCGAGACCTAAAAAGATGAATGAGCCTGTAGGTCTCACTCCAGCGACACAGGATAAAAAGGACCTGTTCGCTCCTACTGATCACTACACAGTATTTTGCCACCAAAGGAACCTGTGCTGCTTAACTCGTGCTTCCTTTCACCACTGTGAGGGTAATGCTTTGGGCTTCCCTCTCAATCCAATAAGACCACAATCCATGAGACAGACCTATGTCATGGTGCACACATATGATGTGCATTTGTCCATGACAAAAAAAATCTGTTTTAGGGATTCAGACAACAGTACAGTTGGGAACTCAGGACAGGGGTACCTGTCTTGTACCATGCAGAGGACTTTTCCATCCCAGCAGATGCTTTCTTTGGTGTGACACTGGGTCATGTTGGTCATGGTTATGTTGATTTGGCCATCTAGAATGACTTGGTGTTGGGCACGTTGGTGTGCTGGGCTGCATTTTTGTGTGCATAAGAGATAGTGTGTCGGAGTGTATTGTCCTTGTTGGCATGTGTGCTTTGCTTGTGGAAGATGGAGAAAGTGTGAGAGTTTGGCTTGTTATCTGTGGGTCATTTGTTGGATGTTGGTCCTGTTTATAATGATTGAGTATGATGGGCCGAGAGGGAATTCTGTAGATAATTAAGTGTGGATGCTATGAGAATGTGTGCATGACATGTTGGTGTCTGTGTCTTGGGTGAAGCCTGGGAGTGGAAGTGTGCGAGTCACAGAAGGCTCGAACCAGGCTTGAGCCAGGTGCTTGTCTCAGGCTCAGGTTGAGTTCCTTTGGGGCCTTGAACTAAAAACAAGCTGGGCTTTCACATCGCGTCTGCCTGTCACCCAAGTTGTAACCTCAGGCGCAGGAATTTAATACAAACCAGGAAATAAAAGGAAGGAAAAAAGATACCCATCTAGTGACTGAATTGTGATCTATCTCATCTTTCTCACTTGACCAAACTGTGTAATCCTAGGCAAATATCTCTCTTGTATTTGATTTAATAGACTATTACTTTGCTAATATATATTATATTATACATTATATTATACTATAAATTATTGGGCACATGACAACTTACTTGACACTTAATTCACTATGGCACTGTCATCTAAATTCAGACTAACTTCAAACTACCATTTTTTGTAAATGCCCTTCAAAGAAACTATATACTCTAAAAGTACTACGGTGAAATGTTTTGCAGGCTAAGGAAATACACTTTTATGAATTTTAAAGAGACTTTAACACATTTTCACATTATGTTTGTTGCACAAATTACAAGCCCAACATTCTCATGGCTCGGCTTAGAGCCAAGCTAGGCACTTGGCTCCGCTCTCCATGTTAATTTGATGACTCTCCAAACTCTATTTGGGAGTTGGTTACAGCTGAAGGGAGGATGGAGCCCTAAATAGGAGCTATAATGGGTTAGCGGTAACCTAAGGGCCTAAAAGGAACAAATAACTTAACACCTGCCTGAATAGCTCCAGACTCTTCTGTGAACACCCTGCCCTACAACCACCAAAAATTATCTTTGTAGCAACTCGGTGTTACTGAGTAGTGCTTATAAGAAAGGGATCAGCACATCGCCTAACTGGAGCAGCAGAATCCTATTGAGTGGTGTGGGACGTGGCGCGTTTAGGAAAATGTTGTTTCATTGGAACGGTACCCAGTGCTTTAAATGGGGAAAAATAAGTGCAGGTACTCATTAAAATCGAGGTGAGGCAAGTGGGCGGGACTAGGGGCAGGGCTAAGGGCAAAATATGATCATGCATAAATACTTCTGTACCAGTTGCAGCACATATTTAAACACATGAGAAATGTGTTTCTGTAAAAAATATAAAAACAGATTAACTCATAACACAAAATGAAAGTCATGATGGCACTTTCACCCGAATGGTTGCTGCGCACCTGATTGACAGTACAGGGTCTGTCTAGAGACCCTGTCCTGTTAATCACAGCGTGGCACAAACCCTCTAACCCACCTGCAGTTTGGGGACATTCACCTGGGCGCTGCTGGAATCTTTGTCAGCAAATCTGCAAAGGCGGCTTCAGCCGAGTTCATTACTGCCCTGCACTGGAGGAGAAAACTAACCTGAGCCTACCGTGCCGCCGATCAGGGTACCGGTACTCTCCCTGGCTACAGACAAGTGCCGGTACTGATGTTAAAAAAATTCGGAAGTGCCGGTACTCATTACCGGCGAGTACCGGCCCATTTAAAGCACTGGTGGTACCATAACCGCAGTACACTTTTGTGTAACTGAAGTGTCAGGTTTGTGTATCAAGAGATTCATTTTGTGTGCCTGGAGCAGTGCTTAATTTGAACCGGTGGTTTCTGGCGCTTGTGACAGTCTGACACAAAGTGCCGCTGCCTGGCTAAGTTAGAGATGACCGCAACAACAGTTAATTATTAATAAAATATACATTAAAAATAACTATTACCTGCTGCCCAAGCCACTCTTATAGCTTTGGGGGCCGAAAATAGTCTGAAATGTCACACATGTTTGTTGGTTAGTAGTTGTGTTGTTACTATCATGGGCATCATAGCGGGGGCAATGTATGGCGCAAGCTGCAGTGGCCTCCTGACGAGAGCCCTGGCACTTATGTTTTTTACAAATTAAGCACTGGTCTGGAGGAGAAACGTGTTCAACCACCATGTTACTGAACAGAGTTATTTATAACTGGAATTGAAAATCGTCCCTTGTCGCTGCTTCCGTGCTCCCCATGCACAGCCACCCGAGGTTTACCACTACAGGGACATTAAAGGCCGTGACGTGTGTGGCAGCTGTGGCTAACCCTTTGCATAGTGACTCTTGGCTGCTGTGCGCCCTACTACAGCACCTCGTTCCGTTTCCAGGAAGGCCTGTCTTTCTGCCGCGGTGTTTTTGTTTTATGTTTGTGCTCTTTCATCCAGGGTTCCATAGCAACCAATGTTTGTTTGGGGAAATTGCACCTCTTCGGGTTCGACGGGATGTCTGACCAGGGAGTACCGCGAAGTATTGGCTTCCACAGAAAGTGGGAAGTGTGTTTCCAACACGCCAAGCGCTCTCTCGAGGTGTAAAAAGGTCGCGACGGATATTCAGAGGTCTTCCAATGTGCGTGGCTTTGTTAGGGGGTCACCATTGTCACGCTTTGGCGAAGAACCCATGAATATGGTCTGTTGCCACGGCACTTAAAAGTCAGACACTTTGTGCTTTCTCTGCAGTCAGTCGTTGCTTGGAGGAACATAAAGCCCGAAGGCGAGATACTGCACTCCTACCATCAGCCGCTAGGTGGCCACACGTCACCACCAGAGGTACTTGTGATGTGTTCGACTTCATTCTCCAAGATAGGACGAGGTGTGTGCAGCACCATCTCTGTGCTGGGGCTGTGACATGTTGCAATTCTGCAGTCAGAGCAGTAATTTTGCACAAAGCGTTGGTGTGTGTGCGTGTGTTGGGGACGGTGGGCTGTGTACAAGTGAACAATGTCACTGATCATTGATTAGCGAATGCTGTTCAGGCTTGGAGCGCTGTGTCCTTCTCACATCATATCTCTGGTTTAAATATAACCAGGGCACAAGTCCAAAAAACAAAAGTGGGGGGGACTAGCGAAGTTAGTCAGGATGCAACTGACATCATGGCGTGTGACATCACAGCTCGTGATGGCACAGCACATTCCAAGCATGTGGCATCACAGGAAGTGACCTGATAGGAAGTGACTTCACAAGAAGTGACATTAGATATTTAGACCGCACACATGTTTAGCTGGTCTACCATGAGTAAATTTAGGTACATCACGAAATGTAAGAAATTAGGTTTTGTGTCAGGATTGTGCCAAAAAAGTGGCACAACGCCCAACGCAAAATCTGGGCCTCAACCATGGCTTTAAGTGGGCCGGGTCTCACCGGGTCTGAGCACTGCCAGTTTTTTTTAAGGGGGCCTCGAAACGGGTCTCTATCGGGCACTGTTTTGTGCGCTGGCACAGACGGTCCATTTTTTTCCGGACTGCACTGTCACTGCAGCCTGGAAAAAACAGAGCACGCTAGTGACCAGTTTCGAGACAGCAGGCACATCGATGTACCCTCCTCACAAGTGGAGAAGTTACGGCATGATGTCATGCCAGGGGAGCGTTGTAGGGGAAGGAAAATCCTTTAAAGAGTCATTTTCTCTCTGGATTTCCCATCTCTTTTTGAGATGTAAGAGCAGCAACATTGTCGTGGAGTCTCAAGGGCTTTAAGTGAAAGCTTTCTCAATATTCTATACAATCCATAGTTGCTGCTTATTTGTCTTATGCAACTAACAACCATTTACAAAGCCAATAGTCCTGACTTGTAGGTATGGTATTACTTGTTGTATCATATACATGGATGCAATGACAGAAACAGCGAAATACAAGTCGGGCGGTATACTATGCTAAACACAGATTTTTAACATACTGTTTTTAAGCCACGCCCTTAATTACATTGGCCACACCCCTTTGAGAGACCCCCCCCCCCCCCAGTTTTTTCATCCCACTTAAAGCCCTGGCCTCAACTGATACATTTGCTTTTGTATAAAACTCTGAAAACTCTGCCACAAAGAAATTGGTAACGAGGAGAAACATGGCAGTACATCTGTTCTGTTTAATCGGTTCCAAAGTCTGCATTTTAAAATATCTTATGGAGTTAAGGCGCCTGCTGCAGAGATCTTTTTGTGCCCAGTAAATCTCAGAGAATAACAATAATAGTAAGATAATTACTCTGGAGGTTAACACATTTGCTGGAAAGATTCCTGTTTTGTCTAGTACCAGATTTGAGTCAAAGTAGCATAGAGGGTCAATGTGTCTCCTCTAAAGTACATCCTGTAACATGCAGATGGCACATTTTTTATTTTATATAGATCGGTAAGTGGGTTACTGCTTTTAACACAGAGAACCTTTTGTTACTTATAGTTCATAAAATGTAATCCTTCCATTATAGCACAGTGAGCTATAAAGGACATGTGAGTCTTATAACTTGTACCCCTCAATGTCCTATGTAACACATCTTGTACATTAATTTACACACTGACATGATTTACTGTCAATATATAATGTGTATCTTACGTAAAGTGCTCTGACACCCTGCATTGGGATGAGTAGCGCTATAAAAGAAATAAAATAGTGGAATTTAAATTGTTAAATTGAATTGTAGATACCGGGACAAAACCAACACATCCAACATTCTTGCATATGTCATGTATGCAGGGACTGAACAAAGTCAAAAGCATACCTCTCTGAAGTACCTGTGAAGTGATAAGCTGTGTGCCTTTCCTTTCCCTCTTGTTCCAATTGCAATTAAGTGTGAGGCTCCAGACCGCACCCAGCCAGGTTCATGTTGGAAAAAAGGAGGCCTGATGGCCCCTTAACTTCGGCCTTTATTTTTGGCCCAGCTGGAGGTAAAAATTAAAAGCCCCCTGCCTGCCGGCCTGCATGTTGCTGCTGGGAATGGAAAGTAAACAAAATGCAGGCGCTGCTGGACATGTCCCAGTGCCTGAAAATTACACCAGGACAAGCTCAGGATACCGGTGTGTACCCCCCACTTGTGCACTGAATATAAAGTGTGTTAGCGGTGTGCATGCAATATTCTTTTTTTTTTCTCAGAATAACTTTATTTCGCCAACACAATGAAGGCATAAAAAGTATGCTACATGTAAAAACATTCCACAACATTACATTAAAGGTAAAATACAAAGGATTATACAGAATTTCCACATTAAGAAAGTATACATACATAATTTTTAACACAATACAATAAACTGCTTCCTCTTTTAAAGATAAAAATTCAGCAAATTGAACTTCTCTTTTTTAGGGCAGATAAAAAGAAAGATGCCAAAGATAAACATGTAAGAGGGTCAGATAATAAATGCAGATAGTAAAGGGCCACACAACACTGTTTAAAATTCGTTTTGTGCATGAGGGGGATACTAAACTTTTTCCTTTCATTACGATACAATTTACAAAAAAACAAAAAGTGCATATCATTCTGTGTAGATCCCTCATCACAGGTATAAACTGGGAGATCAGAGGCAACATAGATATTACAGGGAAGACCCAACGTCAGAGGAATATAATTTAAGCGGAATCTCACCAAGATATACCTGTGTTGTGGGTTAGTGATGAAGGATAGATATATTGAGTTTATATCCATTTGCATTGTGCTAGGGCTGCCAGGTATGTTTTAACTGTCAACAGCTTGGAATTTAGAGCCTCTCTTCTTGTCTGTAAATTGGATAGCAAATGAACTTTCAAGCCATTCTTAGAAATGGACCAACAGGTTGTAGGGTCTACAAAGAGATGATGTAACCCAGCTGCTTTCAAAGTAGATTCAACATATCGTAGCCAGCTGATATTACCCACCCCATCTAATTTCAGAAAGTCCTTTATAATGTCTCTTGTCAGTGAGATGGTCTCCTTTCGCCATATTGAGTGCCACATTAAAATCGGTGCCACAGAGATTTTATTGGTAATATAAGGGGCTCTCAATTCCATATGGCACTTAAAATTGGCACATAACTTTGGCAGTGAAAGTAACTTTAAAAAAAAGTTATCTTCAATAGACTGCAATTTTGCGCAATCTCTGGTTCCCCAAACAGCCGCTCCATAAGTGGCAGCAGATATCGTCTTAGCTTCATACACTGTTTTTATTACATCTCCAGGTTTTAAACTAGTTTTTTAAATAAATTTAGTTAGGGCCCGATATTCTTTTCCATCTGCATCCCTCTATTTACAATCATGTTTTGCCAGTTAATTTGACGGTCAAACATAATCCCAAGGTAGTTAAACGAATCGACAACTCCCAGTTTTTCCCCTTCAGTGTTAATTTGGGGCTGTTTCCGCTCTTTTCGGCCTGCCACTAAAATAAAAGACTTTGAGTAATTAACTTTCATATCCCGATTGTACATAAATTGCATGTATTCCAACACTAAACAATGCAGCGCATTACTAGTGCGAGCTAGAAGTACTGCGTCATCCCCATATAATAGTATAGGTACCTGTATTAAATTAATATAAGGAACATCTGGAGTAGATACCAGCAGGGCAGATTCTACATCGTTGGTGTAGAGTGCAAATAGAAAGGGGGCAAGAATACCTGGTACACTCACAACCCTTCCATAGCGGACACAGGCTGAGGCACCTGAGTATAAGTCACAAGTAATATTGATAATATTCAGGTCAATCCCCGTTGCCTCCATGATCTGCCACAGCCTCGGCTGTGCCACGCAGTCAAAGGCTGCGGACAGATCCATGAAGGTAAGATGGAGATGGCCTTTTTTTGGCTGCCGAGTATTTTGCTATAATTAGACTCGGGTTCAGGCACTGATCCACAGTGCCTTTCCCTTTTCTACACCCAAACTGACATGGGATTATTATATTCTTTCCTAGGGCCTATTCCTCCAATCTATTTAAAAGAAGCCGACCCATTCGTTTCGCGGTAGAATCTATAAGAGATAGGTCTATCGTTTTTCGGGTTTGACCTATCCCCCCTTTTGTAAATGGGAACATTTACAGTTGTCTTCCACAAAGGAGGGGGCACCTATTTGGGCAATTTTATTAAAAACATTTGTTAAAAGCGGGGCCCAAAGATCTCGGTTCTCCAAAAACAAATCGATAGGGACACCATCCGCTCCCGGTGCCTTTGCACGTTTACACTGATTTAAAGCATATTTTGTTTCTTCAAGTGTAAAACTAACAGCACCCCCTGCTATTGCTAAAATGCAAGCAATATTCAATAGCAACTTTTTGTGGCATATTTCAAAAGAACTTTACCACATCATGGGCTATATTTACTAACGTTTTGTGTCGTGGTTTCTCCATGCAAGGGCCGATATGAACCTTGCATGCCACGGTCTGAGGTAGGCATTACATGAGTGGAGCATGGATGTTCCCATGCATCCACTCATTTATTTTTATGCAAATCCATATTTTCTAAAGACAGTAAACCTGAGTTTGCACCAAAATGAGGGGCCTACAAGAGAGAGGTGTAACTAGGAGAAGTATCTTAATTCCATTCTGCATCACACATACAAAGAGAAATATGCCTCCGAGGGATGCTTTTGAACAGGAAGGTATGCCCTCCTGCACAGAAACAATCCTGACCACAATGCAGGCATTCTTGCGATATGACATAAGCGTGCCGGGGGTTGCACCAAAATGATGTGCCTACCTGAGAAAGGCACAACTAGGAAACATATCTTCATTTCTCTGTGTTACTTCCTCTCTCCTTGTATAGAGTAATATGCCTCTTAAGATTTTTTAGTGCAGGATAGTATACCTTCCTGCACAAAAACAATCCTGACCACAATGCAGGCACCCTTGCGATATGATGCACTAGTGCCTAAGTTGGCGTTAGACAGCCACAAGTACATCAGCACAGGGAGAGAGATGAACAGTTCCATATCTTTGTAAATATGGTGCTGTTCAAATTTTTCCTATTTACACTTCGCAGTGCTGCAACTTTTACCACTGCATTGCGTGAATTTTTAGCAATCCTGCCGACAAGTTTCTTATTATATGTTCATCAACACATAATCAGTGATGTGCATCACGCATAGGCACATTTGTCAAACCAAGATCAACATTTAGTATTTTATCACTGGTGTAGCAGGGTGTGTAAACAGGTTTTTGACACAGCTGAGTTGATTATCAGTATTGAAATAGTAGGCTGAGCTGTTCCGTGTGTGGACCTTACTGTAGTTCAGTGCTGACCCTCACTGTGCAATGCTATAAATAGTACTGAGATATCCACAGAGATCTCACAATGCTCTTCTATCCTGACATGTACCATGCAACGCTTTTCCTGCAGTGAGAAAGATTTCACACAGTGCCTCTATTGCACCTCCTTGTCAAAGACTATGCATTGCTACCCCAATCCAGCGGCACACACACACGCCCATGTAGCTCACACCAGTAGTTTGACTAGCAATAGATATCTAGATGCAATGAGACCTATTCACAAAAGCATTTTTTGAGTGCATAAGGTAGGACTTCTGTAGTACCGTTTTAGATACTCTTACATGCTGTTGGGATGGGAAACAGGCATGTACCCTTGTCTGAGTGACCTGACTGCATGAGAAAATGGTATCCTGACCTATGCTGGCCCAGCAGAAAAGCTAATCTAGCCTGAGTGCTGAGGTCTAGGCCTTTCCATGCTGATTCCAAGATCCAAAATCTGTTCTGTGACCTGGTGGGGTGAACCAAGGGTGTTTCTCTTTATTGACATGAAACTGCTGTCCAGGTCCTGGGTTGCTAAGATGAAGAGTTGGTGGCAGCATATTGATATTTTTGTCAATTGATAGCACTGAGCAGACATTTTTTCCTTTTTCCGGACCCACGCATAGAACCTTCTTTAAAGATGTAACAGTCGGACCCTTGCGCTGACATCCCATATGTGCAGTAAATGCATGCATGTATGGTGAGAATAATAGCAAGGCTCCAAGCTGCAGTAAGAGACTGACTGCTGCACCAATGGGATGCATTTTGGATAGCCTCTCATTTGACACTGCATAAGTTGTAGGATGGGATGCAGCTTCCACGGACAATGCAAGGGCACTGTCCACATTCCTGGAGCTCAAGGGAGTCACATACAATGAAGTGAGGGAGGATGGAGATAAGGTTACCTTTAGAAATTCTATGAGCTCCTTTTAGCAAGGGATTGATCATTAGTCCTTCCTGAGCACTGCCGGTTGGTGGATGGTAGGGAAGAAGGGGTGAGTCAGCAGGTTCTGTTGTCAAGTGCGAGGAAGATATTAGCCAGGGCATACCCTTTTGCCTTTCCTTAATTGCTGTTTTAGGAAGGCTGATGACAATCTCGTTCAATCTCATCAAATGTTTTGGTATGCCCTTGCTTGGAGACAGCCTCCTCACTACCACTGTGAGAGCCATCACCTTGCACACAGACTGTTTCTGCACTGCAGCCAGAAACTGACATATTAAAGGGAACCACCCCAAATTTGTTTCATGAATTTAAGCAGTGGATCATTGATGAGTATAAAGGTGGGATCCACACAAACAAGCCAATCCTGTCTGTTACAGTCTCAACTTCTTCTTGACCAAGGAAGGAAGTTCTCTGCAGAATCCTCAAAGAGCTACTGTCATCCAGGGCTGGTGTCTGCATGTTATGCAGTGTCCCAGAAGTGGGAGGACATCACTTGAAGTCTGTACAACCTGCTGGACAAGTGAAGGGTCTGCCTAACTCTCAGAAGTCTGGCTGTCTGAGTTGAGTGCCTTGCCCAGACATGGAAGAGACGGTCTAGAAGGAGAAGCCCTTGAATGTTCTTAGTCCGTGGAACATCCAGATGAAGCCAAGTGGCATTTGTGTCTGTGATAGGTGCTGATCCGAGCTAAGACAGGTCATCCAGCTGCTCTGCATTATTTATGAGGTGAACTGCATGAAGTGACAACAACCTCCTAAGTACCAGGCCATCAGATGGCACCTTCATCATGATCCATAGGACTCCTTAGGCTGAAATGCTGTGGGCAAAGGTCTCATCGCCATGGTAGCTGAAGAATTCCCCAAGGGCCTGGAACCTGCAACTGCTGAAGATGCACAACCGCTGATCCAGGCCCATTGTTCTCTTTCCTAAGCAACAAGATTTGAGTGACATGGCTACTGCCACAGCTGAACTCCTGCTGACTGTGATGCTGTCCATGTGACTGCAAAGGATACACCGTAGTCACCACAGTGTATCTCTGCACTCAAATTGACTAGTAAAACATCAGAAAGTCTTGTGAGACAGAGAGACAGTGTCTTGCCCTAGAATTGAATGTTTAAAACGATCCATGAGTGCCAATATGAACTTGACTGTAAGATACGAACGTATTTGCTTGATCATTATGATCTGGTAGATTCCATGTGACTTCAGCTTACATTGGCACCCTTCAGTCAGCCCTGAAATTTTAGCCAACAATTTGTTACATACAGTGACTTTTTTAGGCCCTCACATACTATGGGAAAAGAAAAAGTTCCAAGGTTCAGCCACTTTTTCGCTCAAGAAAGAGTAAGAATTAAATGATGGTGTTACATATGACCTTGTGTTTACTTACATCAATGCAAAGTTGCAAACATATAGAAAATTAAGTAACCGAGTGTGTCTTACACTTCTTCTCAGAATGTAACCTGTGTCAGTCCCAATATGTTTTACATCTGATCTGGTCTTCATCTTAACTACAGTTCACCCAGTTGTTTCGAGACACTCTGGGGCTTATTTACCAGCACTTTTTCCCATATTAAAAGTGACGCACCAGCTGCGCAAGGGGCTTCTAAATGAGCCCCTCTGTGTGACAGCAGGTGCTTCTAACACTTCATACACACATAGTCAGTCAAGGCGACCACTATATCGTGGCCTTGGAAACATGTGACAATGTCCAGCCTGCAGGCTGGTAAGATAGCTGGGTAGGTTGAGTACTTGCTGCAATGTCTGTTTGCAATCAGCAAATGGGAGGATCACAATCACAGCTAGACTGTGCCTTTCTACACCCACTTTGGGTGGTAAAATGAGTATCGTTCAGCTAACCATAACACCTTCTGCTCAAGCTCCTAGAGGAAATTCAGTTTGTGGGGTGTGCTCCATAAAAAGTCATCCTTTTCACAAGCGCCCTCTAAGGCTCCTGCTTGATGTTATTTGCAGCTTTCAAAGGCAGGGCGAGACTTGAGGCACAGCGGGGTTTTACTGATCACCTGAGGATGATTTGCGGATTGTGTCTACTTCTTGGTTCAGAGTCCTCAATCCATGGAATCTACCTCTGAGGCGGAAGCCGGAGGAAGCACTCGCCGTTTTTTAAAAACTGTATACTTTGTGATTGATGCATTTTTAAAACCTTAACCTGTACCTGAGCTCATTTCTCTTGAAAGCGCCAAGCAGGCACAACACTATCAGCGGATATTAGCGCTGTTTAGTGATAGCGTTCCTTCACGGCCGCCATCGCATTTGACGCAAGGCCACGCCCCCTGACAGGCCACGCCCAATTCCACTACAAATGTGCCTTCCACGCAAGCGCAGCGGACGAGCGCAGCGGGAGCGCCGTTTGCGCGCCAAAGGCGCGCCTAAGGCAAGCCCGTCCGCGCCAAGACCGCGACAGGTGCAGGAAACTCTGTACCCGGCCTCCCTTTTTTGAGTTACCAGTCCAACTGTCTATTAAACCTACGCAGCGGCAAAATGTGCGCATGCAAAATTGACATTAATACCATCAAGGGGCCTTTCAGCTGCAGGCTATGCAGATGGACCTCCTCCCCCGTCAATACCACAGCCCCTCGAACAAACCCTAGGGACAACAATCCACTCTTTAAAGGAGGGTTGATTAATGCACGCTCCATGGGCTGCCACAACCAAGATATCAAAGACCTCATTCAGGAATTAAACCTTGACTGTCTTCTCATAACGGAGACCTGGCTCACAGACAACAGTAATCCTGACCTAGCTACTGCTCTTCCACAAGGCTACTCCATTTTCAGGCAAGACAGACTGCAGGGGATAGGTGGAGGAGTAGCCCTGCTGCTGCGCAACTCCTTCAAATGCCATACCTTCACCCTGGACTCATTAAAAGGAGCCGAATCCCTCGGATTCTCCATCAAACTCAATGAGTCCGCCTCTTTTTCAGGAGGACTAGTCTACCGTCCCCCAGGCACCGCTACCAAATTCCTAGATACTTTCAGTGATACCCTTGGTCAGCTCCTAACCAGATACCCACATGTCACCCTTTTGGGCGACTTCAATCTACACCTCGACTCTACAGAGGATGCTCAGACACTTAACTTCCACCAAACTCTAGAAATCTTCAACCTTCAGCAAAGGGTTAAGCAACCCACTCACCTAGCTGGACACACTCTAGATGGGGTCTGCACCAACTTTCCCCCTCTAGAAACCCATACTCCGACTCCACAAATCTGGACAGATCATAACCTGATCCCATTTCTCATTAGAACCCCGCAGCCTAAAAACTCAAAAAAACCCTGTTCACCCCCAGAGAACCATGTCAACTGGAAAAAGGTAGAAGACACCTTTAAACTCCAGCCTACCTTTGAGACTCAAAACCCCAGCTTGACTGGTAACGTCGAACAAGACTCCCAATCCTTCCACAATTGGATACTACGCGAAATTACAGAACGTGCTCCACCCAAACGGACTAGGAAATCTGATAGTAATGGCAAAACCAACGCCCCTTGGTTCACCCCAGAAGTAGCCGAGGCTCATATGCTCTGTAAAAAAGGCGAACGCAAATGGAGAAAAACATACGACAGTTCGGACAGAAACTCCTATGTCCAACTAAGGAAAAGTTACCACTCCATTATAAAAAGCGCAAAAAAAGAGTTCTACATCAAAGCCATTAATGAGGCCAAGCAAAAACAAAAAACCCTGTTTGCAATAGTTAAATCTTTCACCCATCCAAAAGCCCTACAGCCCGAAATACCTCCCTCTCAAGACCTCTGCGACCAAATAGCAGACTTCTTTGAAGAGAAAATCAATCTCATTCAGAAAGACTTCCCCCCCTTACCATAGCCCACAGTCCCCCATCCCTCTGGAACAAGCAGGTAAACTAACTGGAAACCTAAAAACGTTCTCACAGGTCACTCTAGCCCAAACCAAGGAAGTCATCCTAGCATGCAAGTCAGGAGCCCCCTCTGACTCCTGCCCTCCTAGAATCCTTCACCAACTGATTGACACTGTCAATCCCATCATAAACAAAATAGTAAATACCTCCCTCAGCACTGGCATCGTCCCCAGGGCATGGAAACAAGCCATTGTTAAGCCCTTAATGAAAAAATTGAACAAATCCCCTTCCGACCTGACCAATCTCCGTCCAATCTCACTTCTCCCAGTTCTGGGAAAAATCACAGAACAATTAGTCTACAGGGAACTCAAAAACCATCTCGAAATGAATAATATCCTCCACCCTCAACAATCAGGCTTCCGCCCCCAGCACTCGACGGAAACTGCCTTGATCGAATTGACTGACTCAATAAAAATATTACAGGACCAAAGAAAGAACGCAGTATTGATCCTGTTGGACCTCACAGCAGCGTTCGACACCATCTCCCATCCCATACTACTGGACAGACTCAGGGACATTGGTATCTCTGACCTGGCATTGAACTGGATAACATCTTTCCTAACAGAAAGATCCCAATCCATCACACTAGGACCTTTCAGTTCTGCAGAGAAAAAGATTAGATCAGGAGTCCCACAAGGCTCCATCTTAAGCCCCCTGCTCTTTAACGTCTACCTTATTCCCCTCATCTCCCTGATCGAATCATTCGGCATAACTGTTACATCATACGCCGACGATACCCAACTCATAGTCCCGCTAGAGGAGAATTCTACATCAGCCGAACAAAATCTAAAAAACTGCCTGAAAAACGTCTTTCTGTGGATGGAAACAAATCACCTCAAGTGCAACACTAGTAAGACCATGGGGAAAAATGTCAACTTCTGTCCTCATCTCTGGTGGCCAGAGGACTCCACAGCCCCTCCCCAGACCGTCACAACAGCAAGAAACCTTGGAGTCACCTTCGATACTGCCCTATCCTTCGATCATCACGTAAGGAAGGTGGCAGGAAGCTGCTTCGGAATCATTAAATCCCTCAAAATTTTTTTTGACTTCCTACCAACGGATGCTAGAAAAGCGGTAGCCGTGGCGCTAATCCTATCGCGCTTGGATTACTGCAACGGCCTAATGGCAGGTGTAAAAAAAGTCACACTCAAAAAACTGCAGAGCGTTCAGCATTCTGCTGCCAGAATGGTGCTTAAACTCCCCAGGAGGTCTTCAGCTTCCACTGCTCTGAGAACCCTCCACTGGCTACCCTTGCACAAAAGAATTCTTTTCAAAATCCTAATCATTGCATTCCGGGCATTCAACCACATCGGCCCCAAATATCTAATTAGGCGCTACCCCCATTACAATCCCCAGAGGACCCTGAGATCCTCCAATAACAATCTACTAAAACCATCCAACTTCAACCTAAAAACCAAAGGGGGTAAAACCCTCACCCACTTATCTTCTAGAGCCTGGAATTCCATGCCCCAGCACCTGAGGTCCCTAACCAAGGAAATCCATTTTAGGAAACAACTAAAAACCTGGATCTTCAGCCTTTCTGACGAGTACGTACTGGACGCCATCTAATCCCGCCTTCCCTCAACCTCAAGCATACTTTCCAGTTAGCGCCAGGATGCTCCTTCCGGAGCGACAGTCGCGCTCTATAAATACCAATACCAATACCAATACCAATGTGGGTGCAGGTGAAGCTGTCATGTGTGCTCCCACTCATGGCAGTGCTCCCAGTGGGGCTTCAGAAGAGCTGAGAAAGTAGCCTGCCATTTTGCTTTAGTTGACAGGCAGAGGGTCTGGAGCTAGAAAGGCAAGGCCTTAGATTAAGACTGCGGTTCAATTAAACTTTTGGAGTTTGACATTGTAACAATTATGGCTGTGAAAATTTACTAGGCATCTCTATGCCTCATGGGTGGCCTACTTGTGAGCTCAGCCATGCCAGGCCACATGAGAAATACTTTGTCAACCTTTCCATTAGAAGTCATTATACATATATATATACATATACACACACACACACCCACACACATATATATATTCTCTGAAAAAAATAAAAGGTTACAGGGACATTATAGTTAGGCTCAGATTTCATTCATACAAAGCCATTGAAATTCAGAAGTTATAGCTACCAGAGCTAACTATAACTTACATCCCCGCAATGTGCTGCTAATGACCTCACATATTAAATCACTCATGACATGGTTAGTGACATCACTGATCACATCATCCACAGAACCACTCACACACCCACTCACACCCCATACAAACTCTTGTACACCCACTCACACACACAATCACTCACATACCCATTCACAGACAATATATAGATATATATTCAAAAATATTAATTGAATTCTCAATTTTAATTTAATTGTCAGAAATTAAAATGCTAATATTATATATATCTTTTTTTGACATGTAATATTTTATAGGTAGTAAATGAAATTAATGTATTTATTTAATGTGATGTAATTTTACATTACCTTTCCATTAACCCTAAAAAGTCCTTGCTAACCAAAGCACTTTTGATACCTGAACCCTAAAAGCCCATATATATAGTAGTTAACTATGACTAGTGAATTTCAGTTGTTTTTTAAATTTAAAATGTTACATTTAAATGGATTTTCTTCTAACTATAACTATAACATCACCATTGTTTTTGTCAGTTTTTTCTGTTTTTTTGTGGGTAAAGTAAGATATTATTACCTAACATAAATTCACTTGAAACCTATGTTTTTTTCAGTGACTTTTCTGACAAAAGTCTCAATATAAAGGGGTGTTGTTTTAAGTAAGCTAGACCTACTGGCTTTGTCAAAGGGCCAGAACACCAAAATAAAAATGTCAAGCCTATTGGCTTTATCAGGAGGTTAACACATCAGCATATATAAAGAAGACATATTGCCATTGTCAAAAAGTCACTGCAATAATTGATCAATCATCATAAACCAATATATTCCTTATTAATATGTCACAATGCTTAATAATAATAATTGCAGTACAGTGAGAAAAGGTCACAGTAGAAGTACATTTTGCGTGATACAAAATTGAATCATTCAAGCATCACCATGATGCATCAACGATAGATGCAATTTATTTTCTAACCATTGCATGATTATAGAAGACAGCACGATTCTCTGTATATTTGGTAAAAACGGTGCTCGAAGGGGGGGCGGGGACAGACTGCTCAGGAGGGAATATGTGCTTGTGAGGATTTTAGGAAAAGGAAAGGCAATGTGCAATATATACGTCAAGGTTTTCTGAAACCTGTCCAGCCTATTGAAGGCAAATTAGTACACAGTAAACATAGCATTCTATAGACGCAGATAGTCAATCTCCGTCGTCTGGGCTTGAAAAATAAGGACCGATTGTCGAAGCACATATCCCCACCTTTGAGCACCGTTTTTACCAAATATACAGAAAATTGTGCTGCCTTCTATAATCATGCATTGATTAGAAAATAAATCGCATCTATCGTTGATGTGTCATGGTCATGCAAAATGTACTTCTACTGTGACCTTTTCTCACTGTACTGTACTTTTTCTGGGTCCAGTAGTGTTTCGGGTCACCCCATTGTCATATAACTCTAATAATAATAATTGTCACAAAATATTCAAAGTAAAGTAGAGCATTTTTTTTAAAGCACCATAAACATGTGTTTGAGTTTTCCTTTCACAGTTTCAAGTCCAAAAAATGCAGCCATTAAACCAACCACATGGGTCCCTGCACTCTAACTGAAGAGCATACTGCTCCAGCTCAGAGTGCATAAAAAATGGAGGTGAGCTCTCGTGGGGGTCATGCATTTAATGACACAGAAGAATTACATTTCTGGGGGGCTTCCGTACTCCTTGCAGCCCCTCACAAAATGTTTTGCGTTCGTTGGTGGTCACCCTGGCCCTCCGAAGGGCATCATGACACCTGCAATATTTTTTTTAAGACCAGCACAGCATTATGACATGCTCCTGGGAGGGAGAGGTGAATATTTAATGAGTGTCCTTGCCCTTTAATATTGATGCAGAGAGAGTGCAACTCATTATCTTTTCCTTTTATTTTGGGTGCCGCAATCCCATCATGCGGGCAGGGGGTGCAGATGTGCGGCACAAACTCACAAACCCACACACACATCCACACAGCATCTCACACACCTACTCACACACCCATGTACACACCCACATAGCCACTCACACACCCACATAGCCACTCATACAGCCACACAGTCACTCACATACCCAATCACACAACCACTAATACAATCAATCACACACCCATACAGCCACTCCCACACCCACTCACAGACCCACAAAGCCACTCACACACCCACACAACCACTTCCACACCTACTCACATGCCTATACAGCCACTCACACACCCACTCACAGACCCATAAAACCACTCACACATCCACACAGCATCTCACACACCTACTCACACAGCCACTCCTACACCCACTTACACACCCACATAGCCACTCTCACACCCATATACCCACTTTATATATCCACACAGTCACTCACACAGCCACTCACACCCCACACACAGGCAGTGATACACTTATAGAAATTGCAATATCATATGTTTGTATAAAATGTGTTGTGTTTTTTAGTATTGAATGGGTGCATATGTTGTCCCTTCAATAATCAATTATATTGCAAAGCCCCTTAAAGGAACTCATTTTCCTTACCTCAGGAAAATGTAAAGGTGAGTTAGGCTTTCCAGTGACTTAAGCATACACATGAACATCTATCTGCAACTAGCACTCAACCCACTGAATTCTCTTACTTTATTGGTCTGTTAGATGAAATTTCTAGCAGGCCACTGGTTTAGCACCACGCCTATAGTCAACGCTTCTTTACCCTAGCCTGCGTCCCTGGCTCTACCTTTCCCATGTAGGCTCTGGGTGGGGGGCGTCTTTAATTCTCTTGGTCACAAGGCTCGCAAGTAGATGCACAATAGTCCAAAAAAAGCCGAATGTTAGGTGATTCTCTTGTACTTAAGTATTACCAAGAGTTCACTTGTTAAAAGTGTTGTCAGTTATTTTATGCAAGATTTTATCTAGAAAAATTAGACATCTTGACTATCCATTGATGGACGGCCCCTGTGGGTGACGCCTGACCCCTCCAACGTGTTCCAAATATATCATGAGCTGATATTGTGACTCAGCGCGAGTAATGCAGAACTAATGCGACTAATGCAACATCAAATCCTCTCATATATGGCTACCGTGACCTTCATCCTTGAGCTATCACCTTTCAAAAACTTAATTGGTGGAAATATATGCCCTGGCAACAGGCTCTAAATTACTTTCTGTGTGGTTTGTACTTGAAATGCTTTTTGGTCAGATGTTTTTAATGGCCCACATTTGAGCGACAGAAGTGCACTGTGCTGGACGTCACTTCCTGGCTCTACCTCCTGGCATTAACTACTGCACAACGATGACTGACACGGAGGTCGATATTGGGTCTTACACAAATGATTGTAACGCGGTGCTGTTTATTCGCTGCAGCAGATTTTACTTCTAGATCCATAAAGGATATTCGAATCTATTAAAAAAGCTAAATAGCCAATAACATTATTTGTTTGACCAGTCTGAAGACGTAAATGTAACTCAGATATTATTGAACGATTGAACGTTCTCTTTTATGTAATCACTGCGTATTTAGTAAGTGTATAATAAACAAAACTAACATCGTTTTTTAAATTGAGAATATGGGAATCACAGCAACACTGCAGTATCTCGTTCTGTTCAGTGATAAATGTGATTTCTCTCTGTTGGGGTTAGCTGCTGTTTATATAGCAAAAACAGTACACGGGTTGTGGGGACACGCCTTGAGGCGGGAGAAATTGCAACATGTTTTCCTTGCAAATTTTCTCCATGCAAAATTTGTTCCTTGCACTTATTTAAATTTTTTCGTTGCACGTAATTTTTTGTGGACATGTTGGGTGTTGTGAAATACACATTGCCAGTCGTGTAAATGAACATTGTATGAAAGGGCAAACTTCGTGGACAAATGTAACGCAAAATGCTGAAATACTGAGGGGGGTGGGGGGGCTGCCAGGTTCAAGCAGAAAATGCCTTGCAGCCATGTCACTTTTGAGATTTACAGATTGCAGGGGAGATTTTGTGCTCGAACTAGTAGAAAATTTGCTAAAGAAACGCACGGATAACGTGAGTAAAATTTACATAAAATATACCAAACTCAACAATAGGGAATTACGAGAGATAATGCTTATTTAAAACAAGCATTGGCATTGCCAATAGGTCTCGCTTTTGTGACCTTATAAGTATTTAGTTATGCAGCACAATATCCTTGGTGCAACAACAGCAACTGTTGCATGGCTAAACACTTATAAGGTCCCAAAGGCGAGACCTATTGGCTATGCCAATGCTTGTTTTGGTTGTTTGCAGTTTTCAGTAGAAGTCCTTTCATTCATATGCCATGATTTAGGATAAGAGCAGAACAAAGCCTTTCTAATCAGTGCCATGCGCTTGTCCTGTTTAACGCCATGGCAGGCGCTACATTTCTTCTTGTTTCTGTCTAAATACAGGAAGCACGTCTTTCGCCCTTTTCAGTAATTTAAATGGTACGGTCAAGGATGATTTTTCCGAGTATGACAGTCTTCGGATGTTTCCGAAAACATCATAAGTCCATTCTAGACTCTTTTTATAGTCTTGCACAAACATAAACTGTATTGGAACACTAAGTAAAAAGTCTGATTAATCTTTTTGCTTTAAAATGTAACTTTTCCCCTTATGTTTACATTTATTTACTGTTATTTTTGGCGAAGTGTTTTGTTTGATGTTCAACATATGTTTCTTCCAGACATACAGAGAAGCAGCTCTCACTGATGTTACCTACCCATAATGATAGTACAGACTGAAGCCACTCCTCCGTCAGAGCACAGGGTGGTTGGACACGAAGTCCCAACGGCAGCAGTAGGATCCACCAGACATCCCGCGCGGTGGTAGGTGGAGGGCGCTTTTCAGCACATGGCTGGGGAAACTGATCACGGGGTCCTCCTCCTTTAGAGCACAGGGTGAAGGGACATGTAGTCCCAAAAGAAGCGTCAGGATCCACCAGACGTTCCGGACTGCATTTGATGAGGAAGCGAACAGAAGAATTCTTTAAATTAGGAAATGGATTATTGTTAAGGTTTATTGAAATTATGATTCTGTTTTGGAAATGTCTAATGTGACCTAAGCATAATCATGCCATGCTGAATTAATGAGTGGCCCAAGTTATGAATTGGATTTACTCTGCTAGTTGAAGGGATTCAGTATTGTGGAGGGTATGTCTCTTGCAGCACTAGAGACAAGAAACACTGAGTCAAATCGTCAGAGGTACATTTTGGGAAGTTTGAATTATTGGAGTTCAGTTGATTATTGGGGTTAGGCTCCCACAGACACAAATGCTCAGGTCCTGCCAAAATCTAGGCCCTAAGGCTTGGTAAAAAAGTTAAAAGACTGCAGTCCTTTTGTAAGGGTAGGGCGACCTGTTAGAGGCAATGACCTAAGGTCTGTGCACACACCCACTGGATACTTTGCACAAGTGTAAAATTGCACAACCAAAGACATTCATGAGATATAAACTTGATTAAAGGGGTTATTTACTCAAATCAAATACTTACATAGGTTATAAAAAGAAACTACAACTTCCTCTAATGAGCATCAGTGAAGATTATACTATGGTGATAATGCAACATAAAAAAAGAAATTCACTAGCGCTGGTGAGTTATGCAGCCATATCCTCCAATGCACAGAATAACGACCACACCAAAACATAGATGACATCACCTTGCAAGTAACATTAATCACATCATAGAAGCTACAACTGATTGTTCATTTACAAGTCAACAGATTGGCAGTGTGAAAACAACCTTGCTTCTGTATGCATGCTTGGCAAAGTCATCCAGGTGTTTAAAGGCGAGTGCCAAAGGCTGTGCTCAGCATGCTGTGTGGGATTCAGCAGTTACCACAGGGAAGGAAAAAGTCCAGACGTTTTGTCTAGAATCTTCCTAGCATCTTCTGGGGGCTTTACCAAACGCCAAATGAAGACACTAGTAAAAGGAATAGCGCGATGATGCATGGCATGACCAAAGGTCTGGTCCTGTGCCCACTGAACACTGACCATAGCCAAATGCAGTGGCCGCATGCACTCTCACAAGGGAAAACAGAGAGAGAAGACCAGGCCCAACTAACCCACTCCAAAAGCAGGAGGCGTGACATGCAGCTCAGCAACTGGTTGTCCCCAATTCAGGTATGCCTTGGGGTGCTTTAAGTAGGCCTTGCGGATCGTGAATTGAGCAAACTAACAGACAGCGCTCACGCTTGCTGGGTGATTTTCTGAATGATGTTTCAACTGTGTCTTTGCGGCTGCATAATAAAGAAGTGGAAATCTTATCTGGAGGTACCGGAAGTGATGCGATGTGCAGTCACACAGAAGACGAACGGAAGAGCTGTGTGCACTTCAAGCCGCAACCCGTAAGCCGCTGAAGGCCGAGGGACGCTGTATTGTGTGTTGTGGCTGGCGTGCTGCAAGTGGAGCAGTGGCAGCAGAAATAACGGCATGCTCCGTGCTGTAATCCAGGAGCCGCAGTAGGCCGAAAGCTGATGATCTGTGTGCCGCAGCCTAAGTAACGCAAGCATGGCAGCGACAGGAGCAGAAAATTGAGGCACTGATGCAGAATGAACCTCAGGGGCAGTACCTGTAGTGGAGTAACAGCTGAGATTTATACGGCACTGTGGTCAACTGAAGCCAATGGAATTCTTGGTGAAGCATAAATATTCCAAGGAATGGTGACTGCTGGTCGGCCATGCAGGCACAGGCAGTAAGTGTACTAGGTTCCCCGGTGACCTGAGTTACGCTGGTGCGGCTTGTTCTTAACAAGCATTGGCCGCGCAACAAGCTAAACGTGCGGCTGCGACCGGGAGTTGAGTGCACGCGTGCGCATGAAAGTGAAAGTGCAGAAGTTAAAGTGATCGCGCTCCAGTTGGCGCCTCGGGCGCTGCAAGCTGGCGGCTGCACGCACGCACGCAAGCGTGCACTCAAGCGCTATGCCAGCAAAAGCGTGGGGTAGCACACTGAAAACCGCGCTTACTAAATGTCTCGCAGAGCAGCACATGCGCTGGCTCAGGCGACACCTAACCTAAAAAAATGCTAGGGCTTAAACATGCCCAGGCGTTTCGAAAGTACAGGGTTTTATGCAACACTTTTCTTTTGAAAGTGCCTGCCATTTTTCTTAGTGCTCACAGTTTTAGTATGCTGTTGTTACATAAGCAATAAAAGTATTTTTCCAAGATCAGTCAATGTTGTTACGTGGGGAGGCGAAATTACAGCTTGAGTTTCCTGTTTCCACAGTCAGCAGTCTAACCACCAAACCACATCTCTTGTATATAACCCCACTAAACAGCTTCAGCTGCTAGGCCGATCAGAAATGACAATTTCTGTACATTCCAGGACACAAATGACATAGTTCCATAAGGAAGTCGGAAACAGCTCCTTATAGTGATACATCCATCAGTTGTGCCTGCATAACAAGGCTCCGGGCAATGGGGATGGGAGAAAATCGCAGCAATGAACCAACACTGATGCTTCAAATAATCCCTAATGAGTTGAGAGGAAGGATATTTTCCAAGCCTACCATGAGCTAGCAATGCCAACTTGAAGAAGCCAAGACTTGCTGTTGGCTCCTCTCTGTTTAACACTTAGGTTCCGGAACTATTGTATTAATTTACCACATCCATTAATAGGGTGAGAGCATCTGCTGAGGAGAATATTCTATGATTGTATGTTGGTTGTCTTCGTAATGTCCTCCATTTTGTTTCTGAATTTTGCAGATGACGTCACATTTCTACAATCTGCTTCTCTCCATGCACCGTTAATAAATCGTGAAGGTGGCTCAAGTACAATGCAGATAGGAGAGAAGCCACCTCATAAAATTATTACACAACAGCAGCATCAAAGACCTCCACATGTCCACAATTTTGTTTATGGACCCTGAACTTTGGCTCACCTCTCTCAGATCTCTTAGATTATTTTATATTAACGATGACACTTGTAGTTAGAATACTATCTCTCATCAAAGCTCTTCTTACATCAACCTAAAAGGTCTCTTATTTCCGATTTCTTCCACCTCTCCCATTCCTATCATCCAAATCTCTCCTCTTGCCATGCAATTACTAAGCAATTGATACAAAGATTTGACAAATTTTACTATTTGAAAGAGGGATAATATCAAGTAATCACCATATTTCTTGTGCACAATGCAAGGCCAACTCTGTTTCCATTGGCCTCCTTACTATTGGTGAATGAACATTGAAAGGGAACCCTTACATGTTCATCACATTTATACTTCATAAAATCAACCATCAACTTTGATGTGAATTGAACCAGATTATCTATCAATATCTGAAGTGGGAATATTTGTCTATTAAGTATATCTAAACAAAAAATACAATAACCTACGAGCTATTTACCTAATTTAATAGCTACATCTCAATCTCCGAAGCATCATCTATCATCATCGTCGATGGTAGATATTTTCAGTTAACGAGCAACATATCCCCCGGACAGACAAAGCCAAAAATTACTTTTTCTCAACTCCTACCATTGTTTCTCCCAGAAGCAAGGGTGGTAAACAAATACTTGTTTTATTTATATGCCAAATAGTATAACGCTCCACCAAAGCATTTATCTATAACCAATAGAAATACTCAAATTTTTCATGATGAATCTATCTACTTGCCCTTTTGGAGCCAAACGGGTTGCTCAATATCTTAATTTTTCCCGTAGAACACATTTGTTCCTTTTCAAAGCCAATCTCCGACTCATCTGTGAGCTCATCCACTACTGTCCTAAAATGATGTAACTCAGTTATAGGTGACTCATTAGGTCATGCCTTTACAGTTAATATCTTCAATTTGTGGCCACCGTCTCCTCCTCACAATTAAGCCCTGATTCATCTTTGGTAATCACGGAAAGTGCGACACTCAAAACATATGCACTGTTGTCCTCATACAATCCTCTTCAAAGCAATTAATTTTACCAACCTTGGAAAGTGGTAAGCCAGTCACGCTGTCTGCAGAAATATTTCTGTAGCTTAGGAGTTCTCTGACTCATCTTAATATCCATGCATCTTTGGGGCTATTTCATTACTGTGGTAATATTGGTCTATAATTTAATTAGCATATGAACATTTACCAGCCAACCATGCATAACATTCAAAGCAAGCCCAACTTCTGGCTGAAGAATAATGGCTTGTTGTCATCTTGAGGGAGTCTCTACCTTGCTTTGTTCTGCCAGCTGACTTTAAGGGCAAAGGAGCCTGTGATTAATAAAATATAGAATTAATTTCCCGAGTTATCGTTGTCTGCCACATTACAATTTTGCTTTACCATTTCTTAAATTCATCATATCTCAGATTTCTGGTAAATATATACTGGCATTAAGGATGAGGTACTAAAAAGAAAGGTAAAGCAGATTAAGTACTGTGCAAAAATTGGAATCTCAAACGGTGAATGCAGATTAAACACTGGCTTTTTCTGAATCCATTGAGGTTTTGTCAACTAACCTATGTACTAATAGGTCAGTTCACAAAATCACTATGCGGAGCGGGCAGCATTCCAGCAACCTCATCAATATTCATGAGGTCAGTCACAAATTGCGACTCACTTTGATTGAATACTATCACCAGGAGGGCGGATTGCTAAGGTCTGCAGACCACTATGTCTGGGTTTGCATTTAAATAAAATTCATTTTTATTGAAATGTAATCTATTCTCCTTAAAGGAAACTAGTCTGAATGTAAGAAAAAAACATGTTTTTTAAAGAAGTTTGTTTAAGGGTTGGCAGCTGTCTGATGGACTGCTGACCACTCAATAACAAACCTTTTTCTACATTCACAAAGAGGAAAGGGTGCAAATGGGACCCTCTCCACTGTGCAAATGGGTTACCTCATCCTTTGAGAAGTCAGTGATTTATCAATAATTTGTGACCAAAATTGGAGAGGCAAACCATTGATATATAGCATTGCAATTTACAGTTTGTAAGGGATGCCCTAAAAATGCCCCTTCCAAAATGCAATTCATATTTCTAAATCCAGTTTGCGATTCGGGTAAACACTTGCTAAATCGCAAAATGAGTTTAGTATATTAAAAAGCCATTTAGTGGTCACAAACAGTGCGATGTAGTGAATCACAGGTTTTGAGACTGCTAAATGGATCCATGCATCTTGCTTTAAGAGGCTAATATTGTAAAAAGCAAAATTATAAAGTATATGTTACAGAAAACAGCAGCATGTATGGAGAGGATTGTTCTTCGACAAAAATCGAAGGAGGTTTGTGAACTACTTGATTCCTCAATTTCTAACAACCCCAACCATAGCTCCGTAAATTTCAGGCCTCTAGGATTTTGTGAAAAAGAGCAAGGCCTCAGTTCCATGCAATCCAAATAAATTTCAACACAAAAGCCAACCTCGGCTGACACTCCTAAAAACAGCAGAGTGCTGGGTAATGGTGAACAAAAACTCCAAAGCTTTGTGAAAGCAGTATATGAAGGTCAATAAACTCCATTGTTCTGAAGAATGGTTTTCAAGATGCCACATACGCATCTTCCTATGCTGCAATAAGTTATCCTTGCATATGTGTGCACTATGCGCACCGGTATAGTCTGGTAACTGCCTGCTGGTCAAAGGTAGATAATTATTAACCCCCACCATCCCAGTCCCACTGTTGTTTCCGAGTAAGTGCGCCCTATACTTTTGAACTGAGATCGCGGACTGATATGTATCGAATTCCTGCAAAATGTGTTATAGAGCTGCTCATGCCATGAAGGAATGCACCCACCATGACAAACTGTTTCAGGTGGCAAAAGGTTACTGCAGATCCTAGCAAGTTGTTTGTCACAAGTAACAAGCCTGACCTTTGACTTACATATGATTCTACTCAAGGGAGTGTGCGAGAAGCATCCTATCTGCAACTGCAAAATGGATCAGTAGAACCTGGATGCTAATATGGTAACAATGGTGGGCTGTACTGGGCCACACAGTATGGTACTTCATTTGGGAAGAGGCAAACATGCTCAATAGAAACAATGGGTCACTAGGACCATAATGATAGGAAGGCATTCGGAAGTGGCGCCATGTCCAGGCAGGAGCCAAGGTTTCACATTCCTTCATCCACCAAAAGGTTCCAGGGTATCCTTGCAACCATCTGATGTAATGCAGAAGGTGGAGTCAAATGAAAATATGAAAGTCAAAACATCAATCTCCCAGCATGACCACAAACCAACTGCCAAACTGGGATAATGGTACGTGGATAGAGGACTGCGTAAAATTTGAAAAATTGATATTTTGACTTTTTGAAGGCGCAAAGTATCAAGTAAGAGATATATGTTTATCATTTAGATGGAAATACATTTGGTGGCACCCTTGTATCACATTTGTCCTCTAGTAGGCCCTGAGCCCCATAATCACAATAACCCCCCACCTATACCAGATGCAACATCAAAACATAAGGCGGTGTTTCAAAATAATGCAAGCCTGTTGGCTTTATCAAGGGATCATCACATCATTAGAACACTAATCGCATGTTAGGATTGAGAATCAAAAACAATGGAAACCATAATGATACGCCTATGCAACCATTACATTGTTCATCAACAAATTGTCACTGAAGCACTTATATCCAAAATAGTCAAATTGTCAATGAAGCACTTATATCCAAAAAAGTCAAATTGACTATGAAGCACTTATATTCAAAATAGTCGCAATCGTTTGCCAAAGTCTTTTTTTGGCACTCTTCAGACTGTCTAATTCAACCACAGGCCCATCCACTCGGAATCCGACCCTCCAGAAACAAAAATTCTGGATCTCAGAGTGCTTTAATAATGAGTGAAACTACTCCCTGGGTTACTTTTACTAGGCCCAGGAGACTTAGAGTAAGTTCAATAAACAATCCTGGGGGCTGTGGCACATCATGGAGCCCCCCCACACCAGTTTAGTAATTTGTTAGTGGTGCCCCAGCCATTGTGGAGCCACCACAAGCAACAAACCACATGCAAGCTAGCCCGTGCGGGGCATTATGGGTCACTCCCAGGCTGGGAACAGTGAATCTTATTGAGTGGCTCTAGTTGTTCTCTGCTTTTGAAGCCTCATGACGCAAATTGTTTATTTTTCTTTCGCAAATCCCATATGCCTGTGCCCACCGAACACTTGGGTGTTGTGCCAAGTTTGAGGTAGTGCGGGAGCCCCATTCCTGTTTTCCCCACCCAGCTCCCTGCTCCAGTTGCCAGTGTGAGCACTGGAATCTTCATTCTCCCAGCCCGTTCTATGCAGGCAGTTTGTGGATGCTGCACTGTGTTGCCCACTCCAGCCGGACGCAGGAATGGGGAGTGGGATGGCACACTCCTATTCGAGGAGGTGAGTGGCAGCGCTCCCACCTCTCATTCCATCACATGTGGTCTCTTTCAAGCTACGCATTCTTCCCTTGGCTTTGGCCCCCAGGTCCAGAGTTGTCTTCTCTCTCTCTCCATTGTGCAAGGGGTGGTAAGTAGTGGTGGAATGCTGTAGATGCTAGGCACCACTGACCAATCCTAAGGTGCCACGTCATCCCTCCACCCCTGCCACAACTCACCTACACAGCATTCTGGGGTGATCAAAAATGGTGCAGCAAAATTTCCTCTGGGAAGAGCTCCTCTGAGGGTCTCAGCTCAGCACCCTAGCTACCAAACGTCTTATGTTGGGTCCTCATGTCTGTTGTTCCTTCTTTGACAGCATGCTTATCTCACCCAGACCTAGTGTAGTGAGACAGCAAATTATCAGGTAAAGATGATCACCTGCCACTTTCCTCCAACAGGAGCTAGGGCAATATCCTTGCAGAGTCGGTTCTGTGTCACACTACCTGTGTGCAATTACCAGGCTGTCTCACACATACAGTCCATGCATGTGTGCAGATAGGTGTGCCCATATGTTTATGTGGAACCAGCCCAATGCCACAAATCCTATCTGTGCTACAGTGGCTTTATTTTAAAAGGCAGACACTGACGGCAAACATTCTCAGACCAATATCATCAGCGGATTAGCCAAGTAACAGAATACACTTTCCAAGAGAATGAGATACATGCACAGAGAATATTAATATATCTTTCACAGACCAGCATATTACTAATCAGAGTAAGAGAATACACCTTCCCATAACATGACTACAACTCTAAGAATAAAATAATACATGTGTACTGAAATCCGTGTTCAAGCTCAGAGAAAAAGAACGGAGATGCGCATAACATGAAAGGAACATCTGGGTCTTGATTCCGAATGAAGTGGCTATTTATCACACCTGATAAAGAATTATACCGTGGTTTCATTATTTATTGGGTGCAATAAATAACACCTATCATGAGTTTTTGGAGAATAACATGCGGATTTTTGTATTTACCACATCAAAAACTGCATGGTACAGCGACTCTGTACATTTTTCCCAGCCAAAATGTAACGAAGAGGTTGAGATATTTAATGTGAGTGTAGTAAATACCACCCAATTCAGAATTCTGATCCCTGTGCAAACACAGGTTTAAGCAGGGGGTGGAAAATTCCGACCCACATGTAACCAGGGCCTTAGAGTAACAACATATGCCATCATGCAACACCTGAGTAATACTCACAATTACACATACATCTTCTGAGGATGTGACAGCAGGATTCCAGACTACCCGAATACATTTAAACAGAATTCCCAATTAATACTCTGAGTAACAGAATACAGTTGGACATAATATGAGGCTCAGTCAGTCAGTAACTCTTCATTTACCAGAATAATTTTCAGGATATGTGAAAATACCTGCACAAAATATTCTTAACACTCCGAGTGAATAAATATACCTAACCAACATAGAAAATCATTAGTTAACAAGATTAATCGAACACACTTGCACAGCAGAGTACTACCCAGAATAACAGAACACACCACCACCGAACACAGGTGTAAGACTCAAAGTAACACAATACAACAGCAGAGAAAACCATTGAAAAGCTCAGATTAACATGATACCTTTTAAAATGCTATGCAAGTAACCTCAGAGTGCTAGATTCTTCCAACACTTTATTAGCATGACGGATGACTAAAGGAATACACCTTCATAAAATAAAATATGAATTATGAGTGTTACAGAATACACCTGCATACAATAAGAAGGTAAAAAAACAAGTATCAGAGTAACATAGTAATGTTCAGGCTGCCAGGATAAGCTTGACTGATGCACAAAGTAAATTAATCTGCATGTTCATACTACAAGTGCAATGTACAGAGTGGAAAATACAATACATTGAACCATAACACTGGAGTCCCAGAAGCCTCAGTGACCCACTGAACTCTGATTATTGCTGTATTTTATCATTTGAACAACAGTCAGGGGTCTCATTTCCTTTCTGGCACTAGTTCCCATGACACACCAGATACAATACTGGTAATTTCAGGAGCAGAAATACTGCATCAATATTTCCACCCAAGTTGAAAGAGGTAAAAGATACCCCTCTATGCTGTACCAATGTAACACTCTGTGTTAAGGAACTCACCTTTAAGAATACTATCACAAAACTAAGAGCAGTGCTTAATTTGAGCCGGTGGTTGGTGGTGTGGACCACCGGCACCCATTTTTAGGGATCAGTATTTATTTTTCCTTATCAGACATTTCCAAAGAGCAAGAGGGAATAACACCCAAACTGGAAAAAAGAAGGAAGAGAAAGACGGAGAAACATCTTAAAGGAGGAAAACAGAAACGTGCAAGCGTGTGGTAAAGAGGCAGAGAATGTCTGGTAGTCGCGTAAAGAAGCATGAGGTGGATTGAAGACTACGCAGAGAGCTTCTGGCACAGGCACTTATTCTTTTACAAACTAAGCACTGAAAGAGTAACATAACATACTATGAAGATAACATTCTACTATGAAGAGAACATTTTAGCAAATGCACATTCATCAATGAGATTACTGAGAACAAAGGGCTGAATCCTTCCAGGAAGCCCACAGATATAATCACACACATGCAAGCACTATGCAGCAGGGAGAGAAGCTCCAGAATCATAGACCACAGAATGTCTGAAGCGCGAACCACACTGTGACCACAAGAAGATGGTTAAAGCTTAGCCTTTCTGAATGTCCCCATGAGGATACACAGAATTAAAGTACTTGGATGCCTTGTTTGAAATATAACAGAATAAAAATCACTAAACCATTCATGTGAAATGAAATGCGCCCACACTACGGTCAGATCAGGTAAATGCGTCATGAAAATAATGCTTCAAGGAACAAAATCAACCATCATTAAATTCTGGAACATTACCGAGAATACTAGACTACAATCACACAGAATGATGGAGTAATGTCTCAGTAACAAAATGACCTAACCTCAAACGAGGTCAGATGAATCCATCAACACAGCATTTGTGAGAAATGAAATGGAATACATCTACTCTTAATATGAGAGTAGCACTCAGTGTTGCTCAGGACATGAGGCCCACTAGGACAGAATATGAGAAATGCTCAAGGGTAATAGATTTTACTTTTACAACATATGTGAGTAAGACACAAAACAAGCATTTACAATGTCAATAGGCCTGGCTTTAAAAGAATGTTGTAGCCAGAAGTCGTCACAGGGCAGGAGGGATCCTGGTAGCCCTTTGGTTAGTATCTGCATCATCCCCAAAGGGAAATTTCTGGGCATAAATATAGCACCCCTGGCACCCTGAACCTCGAGTCACTATGGAGCTGGAGAAAGGACTGAAGAATGACTGCCCTGTTGACCCTTGCACTTGGCAAAGAGAGGCTGCACCATCAGCTGGACTGCACCTGCCGCACCTTGGGCTAGCGAAGAGAGGACTGAGCCTGAGGCTCCTGGATGAGGAAAAAGGCCTCTCCAGCCCCAGACCAAAGAAGTGACCCCATTGGTCAATCAGCTGACCACCCCAGAACCAGCACCAGGGCCATCAAAGCTGAAGTAGCCCAACTCGGCAACTCAGTAGCCACCTCTAGAGAATCGCCACTGACCGCCACTGGGTGCCCCAAGGGACTGATCCTCAATGGACAAAAGTTGCACCCAAGTATTCCAGCATTGGGAGTATCATCTGAGTCCATATTGGGTGCCCAGGAGGGACGCTAACCTCCATTAAAGGATACAATTGTATCTACTGTGACTAGAGACTGGTAGCCCAGCAACATCTGGCCTTCTACTGGCTCAAAGAGGACTTTGGGGATCCTCAACCTCTGTGGCCAAAGTCATCCCTCTTGACCCATGGACTGAGGAGTCGCCGCAAGGACCGTCAACAGCACAGCACCCAGAGAATCCTTGAACATCCTCCATTTGCTGCATCCACAGCACCAGGAACACTCTATTGAAGTCTATGGTGTTTGTGATGTAAGATTCAGAACTGGACTTGGTGACCATGTAACTGTCCAAATACTCCTTATTGACCAAAATCACCATCCCCCTCCCCCCCCCCCCAACCCCCAGCCCTGACCTTCTCCCTGCCAGAATTGGTTGTCCTAGTCAGGCCGGAGTAACAAACATAACTCTTTCAAACTTTTCACAAGTTACCAAACTTTACTGTTACCAATGCTTGTTTGCAGCAGTTGTTACTAAAAGTGCTAAGGTTTATGTTTCCTTTAAAAATCTATATCTCTGGAACCCTCTGGTGGCTTTTGTTTATCTTGGACTTTAAAAAAATTCATTAAAATATTATCTATGTTTATAAATTGGAGTCAGAGTTCTTTCATGTTGTGTGATTTCTTTGCACTAGTTCCTTTGTTTAATCCTTGGTGCTCGAAGCCATAGCTACCACCGGGTTGAGTTAAAGGTTTTGAAAATTAGCCTGACTGTAACCAAGACAGTTTTTGTGAGTGTATTACACTGTAAGGTTACACAACCATACCATATAATACACCCATATTCTCACACTTATAAAAATTAACTACGGGGCTGATTTAGATCTTAGCGGATGGGTTACTCGGTCACAGTGGTGATGGATATCCCATCCACCCGAAATATAAACCCCATGGGATATAATGGGATTTATATTTCGGTGACCAGGATATCCGTCACCGCTGTAACGGTGTAACCCATCTGCCAAGATCAAATTCAGGCCCTATATTTCTAATGACAGATACTCTATTCCACTCCACTACTGCATTTTCAAGAGCTTTCACTGCTCAGCTCCACATAGTAGCATATGGGATTCAACAAAAACATTTATACATAGGTGTCCTCCAATGAAGGCACTGCAATGTTGAATCACCCAATGTTTCACACTGGCAGACGGGGTCCACACTTGTATTTTTATGTGTATGTTGATTTATTCCTTTTTCAGCTAAGCATATCATTGACTAGCCAGCAAGGATCTATTACATCAAAAAACAGCAAACATTTCATTTCATACCTCCTCATTCTCCTCATTCCGCACCACAGTCAAGGTAAAATGAGAATTGCAGACATGCCCGCGAGTCACGGAGTTGGTATGTCTAAAACTCTAATCTGTGCCAAACTACTCTTCTATTTTTAGACGGCCATTTCTGCTCTGCTTCCCTTGTGGTAAGGAAAGTGCCCTAACCGTGCTTCCCTTGGGTGATTTTATATTTTGGGCAGGTGTTTTATCCTTGTCATAAGCTGTGAAATTTCGATTTTCAATGGATGAATCGCCTCTTAAATCAAAATAAACCACATGCAACACATTCAGGAGGTCGTATCAGAAAGGTCGTTTCTTCGTGAGGCATTAAAATTCACATTACAGAAGTATGCATGCATCCTAGACAGACTAGTATACACCTTGGGCCTGATTCACAAAGGTAAACTTAGACGTTTGGTCTCAGAAGGGATCGCCCTGAATGCGGACCTAAAGCTAGTACTCTCATATGCCCTTTGTGTAAATTCCGAATGTCATAAACTTAGATGTTTGGGCCCTTTGTGTTTACATTAACACTGTTTCTGGTTAAAAAAATGGAAACACATAAAGTCACATGCCTATGTTAACTAATCTGCATATGAGTGAACTGGCAAAAGAACCGCAAAATCTATGACCTCAATAATTCCTTGCACACAATAGGTAGAGAGAAACTATAGAGCACACCTATGGATTTTCTACTTTCTATGGGAAGGGAATTACTTCAGAGGGTGTTCTACACCTTATTGCTAGCACACCTGCGCAACCCTACCCCGAACCATAAGTTAAAATGGGAGCAGGTATTGGGCAAAGAGATCACAAAGAAATAATTAGAAACGATCACAAGTACGGTCAAACAGATCTCTTGTAATTCGAGATTTTGATTCACTCAATTCAACTATGTACTTGGACGTACCTAACACCTCATCGCTTATACCAGATGTATGGGGGTACCTCAGGGTTGTCCCTGTTGCCGACAAGGTGACGCAGGATTCTATCATATAGAATTGTGGAGCCCTCCAACACACATGGGCTATGGTACTGGAAACTTTCTCTGAAATAATACATTGCACAATCCCCTGCACACCTGAACTATGCCTCCTGAGACTCATGCCAAGACCCAAAAAAGGCAAAATGCTAAGTAAATGTATAGACTTGGTCCTGGTATTTTTAAGCACCGTTTTGCCATGTCCTGGAAGGCAAACTCAGCTCCAGAAGTAAGATTGTGGATATGTGATCTATGGAGATGGGCAAATGTGGAAGCTGCTGCTATTACACCGGCACAGTCTACTAGCTGGACGCGGCCCATAGCATTGATTTGAGATGTTTACATTACGAAGGTAGAAGCCAAAAGCAACATCAGGCCCCCTGAACTGTGAACCAGTCTGCAGATGTATGCAGGGTACACATCTGCATAGGAAATATAATAACCAGAGAGCCAGTGCCATTGACCCAGACTACTAAGCACACGGGCTGCAGAAGTAAGGCTGTAAAAGAGAGCTCTAGATAGGCCCCCACACTGGCTTGTTGTGAGGTGCTTCTTTCTAATGGTTATTTCTCCTGCTGTCCAAGTTATATCTCATCTGGGGAAGAAAACATCCGAGAGGAGAGTTTGCATTGGCTCTGTGGACCTGTTCAAAGGCTTTGTGAGTGGGTAGGGCGGGATCGAAGTTCATTGCTGTGATTGTGGCATGTAAAGAGTGAAGCGATGGTTAGATGAGGGAAATTGCTAAAACCTAATAAGAAATGTGATGAAAAAAAGGAAATACTTCAAAGCCAGGTGGGACTTTCCTGCAGCAGCTGTTGCTGATTGGAGCAAAGGAAAAATGGCTCTGCCACGTGTCAAGAATTGCATATTCCAGTTGACCCTGGCTTCTAGGAGACACAGACAAATCGTATGGAATATGATGAGGGCGCATGAAAATTAATACCAAAACATTGATGAGGCCTAAGTGGCATTTGTGGCTGCCTTATACAGAAATGTATGTTTTTTTCACTTGGCAGTGTATGTGTTCCAACATGGAACACATGCACGAGATTACAACACAGTGCATGGCTTGTGTAGACCCAAATAATCCACGCGTGGTGCTTATAAACTGCTAATATTATACATGAGTGTGCGGGGGGTGCACTGTTCTAACAGGACTTCCCTTTCCCTGCTTCATTCAAAAAGCCCCTTGTTTGAAACAGCATATAGAGGCACCCAAGTTACCCAGTGGTCTGACTAAATTTACCTGGGTCTGGGTCACAGAATCCAGTCACAGCCAAGTTGTGCTGTAAGCCATGGTAGGCAGTGAGTGTGCACATTGCACAGTTAATCACTACCAGGGAGGATTATACAAAGCGATCTCCACCTATCAGGACTGGTATGAAAATAGTCTGTGTGGACAGTTGTCCTGCTCCAGCCACTCCTCAACTCTCAGCCTGTCTTCATCGCACAGAAATGTCATGTGAATCCAGGTGGAAGGGCACAATTGTCTTGTCAGTCAGTGATAACTTTATTTCGGTCGAACGACCATAAAAGTGCACATGCGTACATCAACAATTACAAAGACATGATAAAACAATAAATATACATATAAAGTTAAAAAAGTTAAAAATAATTAAACTTGAAGTTATCATACAGAGATAGTTAAGTTAAGAAGGTTTGTCTCCTACGCCACATACTGTGCAAATAGCGGGATACAGCAAAGACAATGTTGGGATGAGTATCATAGATTAGTGACCTGCAAGCCTGCTTAAAGTGGCGAAATCCCAAATTCCTACAAATAGGAGTCAACCAACATTTCCTGATTGCGTAATAGGCTGGACAGAAGAGTAGTACATGTGCAACAGACTCTGTTTTATAATTACAAGCAGGACAGCTTTCCTGGTTTTGAGTCTGCCACTTAGACGAAAAGGACCGAACCGGTAAAGTACCAAATCTTAGCTGGATATACAATTTTCGTGCCAATGGGGGTTCTATTTGATCCATGAATTCCTCTAGTTTGGAATCTTGCTTAACCATGAGGAATTCTAGGGACAACCTACCCAAAGCTGAAGAGCTCGAAAAGGAAGAAAAATTCTTCATGGATATCAGGGCAAGAAGCTTTTTCCTTGTTATCCCAGGGCAACTTGCTTCCGGGTTTGCCCACAGATCTGGAAGTCCTAATTGGATACAACCTTCATTAATATGTGTAAGCCAGGGGATCTCTTTATATTTAAGAGCAGGCCAAATCTTTGCAAATTCTGACCTATAGGAGGTCAATTCAGGCACTGACCACAGCCTCTTCCAATACAAAATTGGTCTCGCACTGATGATCTCCTCTATTGGGGCTAGCCCAAGATCAAGCCTAAGGGGAATCAGCGGAGTGCTAGAAGGAAGCCCCAAAAGGGATCTTAGGAAAGACTGCTCAACCTTGAGGAGAGACACTGTCTGCTTATGCCCCCAAAGTTCAGCCCCATAAATTACGGCCACTCTTGCCTGTCGACAATAAATTTCAAGGGCAGGGGAGACAGGTTTAAAAGTTGATTTTTTAAAAACTTTATTTAAACCCCCTGTCAATTGGGCAAGTTTGAGCGTAGACTTAGCAATTTGGGAATTCCAGCTAAAGTTCTCCGTTAACGTAACGCCCAGATAAACAAAAGTTTTTACCCTTTCAAGGGGAATATCAAATAAAACTGGGTTAGGACGCACCCGCTTAGGGGGGTTAAAAATCATATATTTTGTTTTCCCCAGATTTATTTCAAGTCCTCTTAGCTCACAAAACCTCGCAAAACCATTCAGTATGTTTTGTATGCCCGATGACGTTTTTGACAATAACAGAGTATCGTCTGCAAACATCAATGCGGGCACACGACCTGACACCAATTTAGGAGCGTCATTGTCTACCACACGGTTTAAGTGGTCGACAAGACCATTTATATAAAGGCTGAATAATGTCGGGGCCAGGACACACCCTTGGCGAACGCCTTTTTGAACAGGGAAACGTTCAGTAAGCTCACCATGCTTGCCACACCTTACTTGGGCAAAATTGTTGTTATGGAGCCTAATTAGGACGGCCAATAAGTAAGGTGGAAGGCCCAGTTCTGCCAATACTTGCCACAATTTAGTTCGTGGGACTAGATCGAATGCCGCCCGCAGGTCCACAAACACTAGGTAGAGGCTGCCACCCTCAACCAAAGCTGTTTTCCAATACAAGACCTGCAGGCGAAAAATCTGATCTAGGGTAGAAGTACCAGCCCTGAAGCCTCCCTGAAGTGTGGAAAGAATCCCATTCTCCTCAATCCATCCCAAGACCCTGTCCAAAAGAACCCTCCCCATTAATTTTTGTGAGGTGTCAATAAGGCTGATAGGCCTATAATTGGAGGGGGTTAATGGACAGCCCTTTTTAAAAACGGGTACTATTTCGGCCCCAAGCCAGGTGTAAGGTACTTCACCCCCCTGTAGGATACGATTAAACAGGACAGCCAAGTACGGTGCCCATATCTTTGGTTGAGCCCTAAATAAGTCCCCTGGCAATTTATCCAAGCCTGGAGCCTTATTTGGGAGCATTTTTCCGATTGCTGTTTCCACCTCAACCAAAGTGAAAAGTTCAGATGGGGCATAGCACCCTGGGACTGGTAAAAGATCTGGGGTATCAATAGACAGACTGTCAAGATTGCTTGCGCCATAGAGATCACTAAAATGACGTTCCCAAATTGAAGCAGCTATGTTAGGGGCAGGGGTGTGGGAATGCCCACCAACTCCAGTTGCAACAATGGTCCAAAAGGATTTTGTGTCCTTACAGCTAAGCGCACGTCCCAACTCTTCCCACAGTACAGCCTCCCCTTCCTTCTTCGCTTCGCTGATTGCCTTTTTATACAAAGAACGATTTGCTCTAATTTGCTCCCTGTCCTTAATTTTTATTGCAATCAGCAAATCCTTTTTGGCTGTGCGGCAGGTTTTATTAAACCACCTATCTGTTAAGGCCCGGGACTGTTTAACCCTTTTAACTGGGTACAGGGTGTCCTTTAATGCAATAACCAGATTACCATGGATATCTGTAGGGCTACCAAGAGGCCCGACTCTCCCCATCTCTTCTATGAATGGTATTATTGTTCCATACAGCTCCGCCAGCTTACTAATGGACATTTGAAGTTCTGGCCACTTTACTCTCCTTCTACAGTTTGTGATTGTCAATGGGTCAATCACAAGATGGTCACCCGGAGCAGGATTTTTAAGTCCAAAACTTCCTGGTTTAAGGGTCAGGGCTAGAGCATTGTGATCACTATCAGACCTCTCAATGACCACAAATTCATGGAGCCTGTCCCAATGTCTGGCTTCAATGAAAATGTAGTCAATTGTTGAGGTATGATTTGCTCTATTAAACGTTACATTACCAGGTCTATCTGGCATCACCCTACCATTGCATGCTCGCAGTGATGTAGCTAGGGAGAGTGACTGCAATTGCAGAACAAGGGGGGTCCATACCTTGACCAGAGGGGCCAGTGGGTCAGGAATATTCCATAATGCATCTACTTCATCACGATCTCCCGTATTTGATTCCAGAAGAGGCTCGAAGTGGCAGTTAAAATCCCCGCCCAGGATTAGCACAGTAGAGGAGTCAAGTGACTGTAAGAGTTTAGACATTACAGTAATAGCCTTTGATTCAAGGCCCCTCTTAATAGGCCTTGAGTAGACATTTATCAGGGCAATACTTGGGACGTTCACTACATCCAATAATACAAGTTGTACATCCCGAGAATCAGTTGGAATATCCTTCGCCTTAATCCCCAAATGGGAGCCAACCCATATAGACAGCCCCCCCGATGGCCTTCCCCTACCACTCTTACATGCTAGAATGTCAAATGTTGCAAAACCCGGGGCCGCACTCTCTTTAAGCATCCAGGTTTCTTGCAGCATGCAGATGTCAAAGGAGGAGACGAATGTAACCCACTCAGGGTTGGGGAGTTTATTTTTAAGGCCTGCCACATTCCATGAGATTATTTTAATCCCTTCAACGTTGGGGGTTTGCTTAGTTATTTGAGGTTCCAATAAGTTAGTAAAATAGCTCAAAGTTAAGGTACCAGCATCCACCCTCTGTTTGGTTACGCATTCTAGAGGGGGGCATGGGGTAGCGGGAGGGACAGGTAGTTCTGGGGTCAAGATCCTCTTCAACAGGCTTTGTCGTTCAATTTGTCTGGGATTACCATTTTGAAGCAGCCCGAGATGTACAAGTGGATCAGACTGGGTAGCAGCAAGGGGAAGTTTGGTCGTATGTCTCATCTGTCAATCGCAATCATCAAGATTCAAAAGAACCTCATATCGATTCGAGACATCCAGTGGTGTAAGAGGGATCAAATGATCCTGCCTCCCAATACGATTCCCATAGCTCCATGGTAGTACAGTGTCCCACCCTGGAATGCTATCAAGGAACATTGGTTTGGGATTAATTTCGGACCTTTTATACTCTTTTTTATGAAATAAACAAGAATTAGTCAAAGAAACAGAAGGAGCCCCAAGGTATCTTGTTCTGCTCCCTTGGTTTCTGGGGTAAAAAAAGGTTAACTCCAAGGGAGTAATAGAAGTACCAAATGTCTCTGCAGGCCAATTAAGGATATACCTTACAGCCGCAGGGTCCCTAAAGTTAATAAGAATTAAATCCCCCTTAATATCCTTCTTCCTGCTTCCCAACCAATCCAGTCGGCGAACGTGAAGAATTTCGCCATTGATGATATGGGGGAGTGGGCGGTTTTGACTCAGCCAATGTACAGTCTTATTTTTAAGCTGAGCAAATCCCTCCCTCTTACCATCAGGCAGTTTAGGAACTCTCGCCAACACTACCACATAGGGGACTGCTTCAGGAGGTAATTCAACCTGGGGCTCCCTGAAATTTTTTCCCCTAGCAACACTGGGACTCACGCGCTCATTAAAGCCCACATTTTTTCCATCTCGTTTATCCCCAACCCTCTGAGTTTCATTTTGGGCTTGTACGTCCAGATGTCTTACAGATTTAGGGGTTAATTGGGACAGCTCTTTAGCGCTAGTAATCGTTACACTAGCTCCGGCTGGACCTTCTCCTGCGACAGGACATGGAAGTAGTTTGGTTACGACAGGAGAATGGTCCAACATTACTATATCTCTAGTCTGTCCCATTTTATAGTTGATGGCCGATTCTATATTCCCCAGTCTTTCCTCAACCCTCTTTAACCTCTCAATAATAGGTAAAACGAAGGACCTTATAAGGTGCTCAATACTTTCCAGGGGGTCATTAGGTTGTATTTCCTTAGGAGGACAATGTTGGGGGGTGCCTACCTCCACCAGGTTTAGAACAGTATTCAAGGCAACCTTTATGGTTTGTTCAGGCAACGAGGAAGCTTTAGGGATAGTAACAACAGGTTTGGTGATAGACGTATCACTTCTCCCAAAGTCAGTGTGACTAGTTTTAGGTCTACATGCATCTCCGCCCTTCTTTCTCCTTTTTTTGGGTGGTGGGCCGGGAACTTTAGACTGCACTAAAGGTCTAGTCTTCCTTTTAGTAGGCTCTTTACATGGCAGGGAAGAGATTGGTAACACTTCTGTTCCCGACAAAGAGTCACGCGAGCAAGAGATAGTTATTACATGTGTAGAATCCAGAGAATTAGGTGGGGAAGATGGGGGAGATAACTCCCGAAGAAGTGCAGGGACACCATCTAGTGAGGTCAAATCATCGTTAGACGGGTTTACAACCGACTGGGTATCTTGTTGTAAAAGATCAGTAGGGGGCCTTTTCTTCAGGCATTCAATTGACTGGCGGCGCTCAGCCCTTCGCTCAGCTAGTATGTCCTCCCTCTCTAAGTCCATAGTGACCTTACTGAAATATCGGTCCAATGTGCCCTTAGCCAAACCACCAGACTTTATAGATGACGAAAACTCTTGATTCTCAGCCATAGTGTCTTGAATAAGCAAGCGACCACTACAAAAGAAGGGGAAAGGAGTAGACGACCCCAAGCGAAAAATGTCACACACAATATGAGTCCAAGTAACTCCCAATCAAAGTCACTGGCCCACGATGGGCCTATCTCCAACCCAAGACAATCCACAGTGAGTGACAAAGTGTATCCTGATAATCAGGTGCTACTAATATAGCCAGTCAGGGTAGGTCCAATGATGCAAAGTAGAAAGGCAGTATACAGATGGAAAAGATGGCAGGAAAGGCCAACACTTTCAACACTTACAGATTAGTAGAGATGTCAGAGGGTATGCCCAGCCGCGGCCTCGAGCGGTCCTTGACGGGCTAGGACGGGCCCGCCCTTGGCCCGGGCTTCGCCCGGGCGCAGCCCGCGCGCGTCCCGCGCTGCGGTGGTGCTGGGGGCCTGAAATAGGGCCCGGGCGCTGCAAGATGCCGTATGCAGTGCGCGCCGGGCGCTGAGGCCGCTGGGTAATGTAGTTTCCGCCCGAGCCGTTCCCCTCACGGCGTGGATGTAGGCAGAGGCCGAGGCGAGGGTAACAAGGCTTGATAACCCCCACAGGAGAGCCGTTCCCCTCACGGCTGACTGGGATTACACAAAACAGGAGCAATCAGGTAAGCGCGCCTCTTGTACCCCAATGTGACAGGGTCACTTAAGCCCCTCTCCAAAGTTTGGATGCGCACTAAAAGAAGCATTTGAGCATTTCATCCATTTCAATTTAAAGGGCCTTCTGCTCTCTGTGGCTCCTCCCCATAATGGGGAGAGCCTTGGACCCTTAAGCTTCAGATAATGGCATTTTGGGGGCATTCATTTTATCCTTATTTCTCCACAGCAACTGCTCACAATCTATAAGTGATTAATGGTTTGTTTATCCTGAGTTTTGCAGTATTTTCTTGTTTTTCTGTTATATCATATCTATTATTGGTATTAGTGGGTATTTGTGTGTCCAAAATAGTCTCAACTCGCCCCATCAGTGCTTAATTTGAGCCTGAGTGCAGGTGGAGCCCTCCGACACTCATTTTTAGGGACAGGTACATACATGTCCGCATCAGACTTTGGGCCAGAGCCAGTGAGAGAAAAACACAAGAGCAAAAGACCTGGTAGAGAAAGAGGGAAACCGAATTACAAAGAGAGAACGCTGAGATGAAAAAGAACCTGCACGAGTGAAATAAAAGTGCAGGGAGTGTATGGGATAGAAGATATGGGCATGAGCAGGAATAAAGACTATACACCCTTAGTATTCAGTAATCCCGACATTAGTCAGTGATGTCTGTGGGCTTCTGAGGAAAAATGTGGCACCAGTACTTTGTAAGGCTGCCCGGGGTGGGGGTTGCGCAGCGGCCCGCCCCCTTGAGGGCGGCCGCCTTAGTGCCACAGGAAGGCACAGGGGTGGGAGGTCGTGTCCCTGGGCTTGACCTAGGGAGACCCCAGTCAGGTAGCTGCTTCCGGCGGGGAGGAGCCAAGGGGGGGGTACATATTCGGTCCCCGCCCCCTCCTCGCCCTCTTGTCCGCTCGTTTGCCTTGCCCGCCCATCCGCTTACCCGGCATCAGGAGGGACAAGAAGGGGGGGGAAGGTTTTTCTAACAACTTTCACTTTTGTGTTGCAGGAGGAGTTACAGGGCGATCCAGGGTCTGCACATACCAAGGGGTATAGCATGCAGCAGCACCGTGTGGTGCTAAGCCAGGATACCCAGGGATCTTTTAGCGTGTCCACTGGAAGACCTACGGCGCCCCGCTAACCGACAGGCGGTTGTGGGTCTGAGCAACCGGGGGCTGCCATGTATGCTCCGCCCACCCATCACGGGGGGGCGTGGTGAAGCATGTGGACTGGAGGTCCACGGATGGGAGGGGTGGACCCTCCCAACATTTGGTGGTCACCAATTGGCGTTGCCATGGTGACTCTAGGCTTATCAGACGGGCAGGCGGCATGGGGCTGGCCTGCCCTGGGATCGCCCGTAAGATAACCCACCGTGTTTGCATATTTATTATGCTAATAAACCTGCAGCAATATTTCTCCACTTACATTCAGTGTCATGTGTTTTATTATGATTATGTACTGATGTATGCTATGATAACGGTTGCCGATATTGGCACTATTTATTTTACAAGTCAAGCAATGGGCTCCATGCATTAATATGAAATGGGCCCCTCCTCATCGTCAGCTGACACTAATGCGTTTCATATGGACAGAATCCACACCGATGCAACTCAAGTTCGAGATCCGCACAACTGCCCCCACACAGTATGCACTGTGCGTACTTCTGCTACGATCTCCTAAATACTAATTTAATGTACATAGTAGGCATTTCAGGGGTAGGAGGACCTGGTTTGCATGTGAATACCTCTGCACACATCAGGTGCCACATATCAGCCTCTCTGATAATGGTGACGGGGAGGAGGGGGAGGGGTGCGGGGCGAGCTCCAAAGGGCCCCTCTGCCACTGTGCATGGGCGGCTGGCGCTGCTGACCTGACCGCTCCTGACTGGTTGGTGGGGGGCTCTATGTACTTTGCAGGGGGGACCTCCTCAAGTTTTATTATGCGAATGGCACTGGTGGGAATGTATTATCGCTAGAAGCTGTAAAGCGGCTAAAACTTCCGCTTAGGATTAGGTCTCCTACCACAAGCTTGTATGTTCTATAAAAAGGTTGTCAGAGTTTTCTATGAGATTGTGTAATATTAAGAAGTACTGAAGCATGGTGCCGCCATGGTACGGACCTCAGAGGAGTGTTTTTTTCACATTTGCGGCTGCCTGCGGCCCACACAGGGGGCCACCCTAAAAAGGCGGCCTTTTAGTGCCATTTGGACACTAACCCACCCCCTCTAATGCCGGGACTCAGGGAGGAGTCCCCCTTGCCTAGGCGCGCTTGGCGCATCACTTCCTGCGGGCCGAGGAGGTGGGAAGGGTATTTATGCCTCCCCCGGCCATCCTGGCGTCCTCTTTGTGCCGGACACGCCGTCTGAACTGGTCGACTCGTCTCGACTGGTTGTCTCCCGTCGTTTTCCTCGCGTGGAGATTTACGCCGTCTCTTGGTCGTGCTGTGGGTGGCTGCGGTCTTGGTGCCCTGAGGTCGTGCTTGGTCGGTTCGGAAGCGAGGTGAGTGCTGGCTATGGCCCCCCCATACTCCCGCCCCCCCCTTTTCAGTCCCACCATGCTGGCCAGGGCCTGCGCAGGACCTTGTCCGAGTGGCAATTCCTCAGGCCCAATCCCACAGAGGCCAGCTGGGTCGTGCCTGCGGTTGTGGCTGTGGTAAGGGATTGGGACGGGGGCAATGAGAAGGGAGGGGCGTTACTGCTACTCAACCGCATGCACGCGGCCGGGTCCCGAACAACTCTCGCTTTCAGCAATGCTCGATCCCTCTCAGCATCAGCGCCCATAGTGTCATAGAGGTGTTGCGGCAAGGGGCAACAAGTGGGTCAGTGGGCCCGACTGCATGTTCGCACATCTCGCCTCGTTCCCCCATTGTCCGGCCGGCGGTAACCGTCACTTCGGCACAGCTTTACGCCTTCCCCTAATTTAAATGCCGCCCCCGCGAACTGGGTCGGTTTCACCAGTATCCACCCGCGGGGCAGCGCATCATTGGGGAGCCCTTGACCTCGCACTGGTGGGTGGCGCAGGGTGGGGACGCCAACAAATAAGGCCTTTTGTTAAAGAAGCTGCATGTCTAGCGGGGCGCCACGAGGGTTCTCTTCCTCTGTTTATGCTCAGGTACCCGCTAGTGGGGTGTTTTCAGGGGCGGCGAAGTGGGGGGGCCTGCCTCCCAATCAGTCAGAGAGGAGAGGTAGCTAAGGGAGCATGGATGTCCTGCAGTCCCGTATAATACCAGGCATTGCTCCGTTGGGTTAGTTCCCAGGGTCTGGTTCGAGGCAGGGCCTCCAGCGAAGTCGCTGCTGGGGGTTATTGATATGGCGGATTGCTTGCTCGCCACCGCCAACCCCCGCTGGGTGCCGGTGCATGAAATGAAAATGAAAATGTGACTTGTAGAGCGCTACAGTTGCCCTGAGGCGTCCAGGCGCTAAAAAACAGATGGAGCCCTCTTGAGGTTACTTTATTAGGCATTAAACAGCAGGGTTTTTAGCTGTTTGCGAAAAGTAGTCAGATTGGGGTTGTTCCTCAACTGCAGGGGGAGAGAGTTCCAAAGTTTGGAAACATTATACGAGAAGGAGCGTCCTCCCGCTCTAGCTCTGCGAATTCTGGGGATCTCGGCCAGGGATGCTGTAGAAGAGCGGAGGGATTTATTAGGCCTGTAGGGAGACATCAGGGGCCGATTGATGTCTGGGCCCATTTCCCAGAAAGTCTGGTGGGCAATGCAGAGCGATTTGAATTTTATTCTGTCCCTGACAGGTAACCAGTGTAGGGTCTTTAAGCTGGTTCTCACTGAGGTCCTCCGGGGGATGCCCAGCAGCGCTCTGGCAGCACAGTTCTGGGTGCGTTGGAGCTTTTGTAGGGTGTAATCCGGGGCTCCCAGGTATAGGGCGTTATTAAAGTCCAGACGGGATTGGATAAGGCCCTGTATAATTATCTGCATGACTAGCGGGGTCGCAGGGAGGGGGGCGATTAGTGCCTTCTAACCGGTAGTGCAGTGGTGCCGGAAGTACCCAAGGGAGGTCTTGGGTTTCACCGAAATGTGAATTAAAAATGTGAACGGGCGGGTTGCTCATGGGGGTAAAATGCCACAGGTAGCGATGCCGTGGGGTGTGAGATTGATGAATCATTGTGACCTTGTGGTTAAGGTCTTTGACTCTAACTCTAAAGGTTCAAAAATTCTGGTGTTTCAATGGTTGTGGTTTCTGAAGTAAAAATGTTAAAAGAGTCACTCTGGCCTAATGGTTAAGGTCTTAGACTCTTTCTCTGAAGATTGGGTGTTCAATCCCTGGTCTTTCAATGGCACCAAATGCTTAGTTAAAAGTGTAGGCTATTTACCTTTTGAGCTCCCCTGGAATCACGGGTTACCAATAACCCAGGCTGGTTTGCATGTTCCCATGCCCGGGGGGGGGGTCCATGCACAAGGGGGCCAGTAGGTCTAGCACTCCCACTCTGCTCACCGGCAAGGGCTTTGAGGGGCATTCGGCTGGGCGGGGCCGCATTGGTGCTGCTTGTGCATGCAGGCCCTGGCAAAAGGGCAGCTTGGGGCAGTGTTGGGGCGCCAGAGCGGGGATGCCGGGATGCGGACTGTGCAGACCATTTATTCGGTCATCGCCCCTAACATTTACATGTTGTAATTTGCCTCCTCAGAGATTTCCACTGGGTGCAGTCGCTTCGGAGGCGCCAGGAGCAACTCGCGGCTGCCGGGCAACGTAGCCAACGGCAAGGCAGAAAGTAAGACAGTGCAATCCATGCCCCGTGGGCAAGAAATGGGTAGTTGGGGGTGGCAAACCAAGTGTGGGTGCTCATGGTGCAGGCAAACACGTGTTGGCTCGAGGTACCTGGCAGAGATATCATGCTGGTGTGCGCCAATAGGGGAGGGGCACCACTGAGGTGACGTCCATTAGGGGAAATAACCGTTTTGTCGTTACATCCCCAAGGTTTTAAAGATTTGACTCCCACGCCCCGATCGGAAGGACAGACGAGGGCCACGGGTGTCTCAAGCAATTCAGAATCAGTGAGTTGGTTAGTGCCGGGCCCAGCCGAAGCTGGGGGGGGTAAGGGTTTGGGTTGGTGGTGCCAAATCGTTATTGAATGTCTCTGATAACCGTTGTTCTTTCCAGGAACTGGAACAGACGCTAGTTAGACGGTCGCTTCAGGCAGGAGCAAGTCACGGCAGATTTGAAAGATAGGTAAACAATAACCACTCCACCCCCCCTCCCTGTCCCCGGTCCAGTACCTTGGGCAATGATCCTTCAAAGGCAACGAAGTGTCTTAACCCCCGCTTTTATTTGCAGCAAATAGTGGTCCACTTGACTGCAAGCACGGATACCCGTCCCCACAATCTCACCCATTGACGAGGACACGTAGGGTAAGCAAGGCTGAGGGCAAAGAAGTGGGGGGCGATTCTAGGAACAAGGGGTCCAGGTTCAAGGGCCAGAGCAGCACACCCTAACCTGCCACACCCGTAATCGGTGTTTATCTTTCTTCAGAATCGCCGAAAGCACTTCAGCAGGCTAGGTGGAACCAGGAATCAAGGAGAGAAGTAAGTACTTGCTAACGCAGGGGGGATGGACTTTGCAGCAGTGTGAGTGGAGCCCGCGGCACAACGGCATTGGCCTCAGTGGGACAGCTATTTACGATTCTCTATCCCTGCAGGACCTGCATAGGACCCTCCTGTTCTCCCAAATCACCACAGTGGAGGATTTCCAACCCAGCACGTCGCAGGAGTCAATCTGGCCAAACTTTATGGAGATGACAAAGGCTAGAGGAGTGTCCTGGGCAAAAGGAATCCTTGATTCCCGCAAACAGGAAGACTCTGGGGTAGAAGCGGACATAACTGTTGCGGCCATAGCAGGGCCAGTTGAGTCAGGACTCGGAAGGTCCAAACGGTCTCGCCGGCCGAAGAACAAAGAATTCCCGGCAGAGCCCCCTGCACCGAAGGTCAGGGTAACTTCCCCTCCACACAAAGCAGGGCCCGCGGTCACCCCGGCCTGCCCCTCGAATACCACCACAGTTAGCAGCGAGAACACTGATAAAATGGGTAAGATGATGGATTCCATGTTGAGCATCATGGCTGACTTTAGTTCCCGTTTTTGTAACACTGTACCGACTCCCATGCCTGTGGCCTCTGCGCTTCGGGAGGCGGGGGCAACGTCCATTGCGCAAGTTCGGGGGGAACATGCCAGCAGTGCAAATGCACTAAAACCTTTGGGGTCAGCCGCCACTGGGGTAACACCAGGGGCACAACGGGAGCACCTGTTACAGCCTACAATAGGACTCGGCACCAGGAGCGCCTCAGCCTGCAGCTTCCACCCAGCAGCAGGCGGGCAACTGCCGGCTGCACCCATCTCACAGCTATTATCAGCAGGCTCCCCCAGTTCGCGTGTGTCAGGCGGGGTGGCGACCCCATTGGGCAGCTCTCAAGATGTCCACACCCCCGCATTACCAGCAGAGGCTGCCAAAGCAGTATCATCGGCAGCAGCACCACCGCCGCTCATCACAGTGGCACTGCTATCAACCGGATGCTGCTCGCTGGCTTGGCAAGTGCCGTTGGCTGCTAAGGAAGGGATTTGGAGACAGGAGTTTGTGGATATTTTTACCTTGTTAATGCATGGGGCTGATGGACAAGACACTAGAAAGATGGGGGGCAAGGACGATGATAAGAAAGTAAAATACCAGGCGTGGCCGGAAAAAACTATTCAGGACTGGGGGGAGGCTTTCGCTATCCTATCAGCGGTGGTGATGGAGAAAGACCCAGAACAGGGTCCCGCGATGTGGCAGTACTCCTGTTTAATCCATAATGAGGCACAAAAGACGGGGTATTGGGTGGTACAATTACGACCGAGATTTCCATAAGAAAATGTCAATGTGTACAGACCTGGGATGGGACCAAAAGGAAATCCAGCTCTGGGTTGAGCACATGGGGATGTTTACTGCGGACCCTAAGGAGACCACGAAGAGTCAGAAAGGGATGGGCAATTCCAAGGGGCAGAAGCAATCAGGAAAACGTCCTTTCAAGCAGCCCTTTCGGGAAGGTCAGGGAGGCGGCGGTCTTGGAAAAGGGGCAACGGTTTAATTCTGGCACATACAGATTGTACAATGCAGGGTCCTGCTCCTGGGGAAAGGTGTGTAAATTTGCACACAACTGAAGTAAGTGTGGGGCCAGTCACCCAGCAGTGTCATACAGTGCCAAGCGAGAGGGCTCTCCCACGCCTGCCAGCAGGCAAGACAGCTAACCTGATCCATGCAACAGGGCCTCCCCTCCCCGCTCGCCTGCACTCACCTCCACCCCACATCATGGGCCCAGATCCTCCCCTCCCATCTGCCACTACCCTGGTCAAGGTTTCGACTGCTAAGGTGCCCTCACCAATCATTACTGGCAACCTCCTCCCCCTGCTAAGGGCATACCCCAACACAAAAGACAGCAATATTCTGGCAGAGGGTTTCATAGAGGGCTTCAAGATCCCATACCAAGGCCCACTAGTTTGCAGGGACGCAGACAACTTAAGGTCAGCTAGAGAACTCCCCAAAGTAGTGCAGGACAAGGTTATGAAGGAGACCACATTGGGGAGGGTGGCAGGGCCATTTGACCACTCCCCACTGAAAACTATTTTGGTCGCTCCCCTGGGGGCGGTCCTCAAAAAAGACCCTGGGTCCTTCTGCCTGACACACCATCTGTCTTACCCAGAGGGCAATTTGGTGAACCACTGACTGGAGGGGGGAACTTGTTTCGTCTCGTACTGTTCATTTGACATGGCAATGGATATGGTGAGGAGAGCAGGGAGAGGGGCCTGGATGGCCAAGGTGGACATTGAGTCGGCCTTTCGCCTGCTGCCGGTCCACTCAGAGAGTCATCACCTGTTAGGCTTGAAGTGGCAGGGAAAAATTTTCTTCGGAAAATGCATGCCGATGGGTTGCGCGGTATCCTATGCTTACTTTGAGGCGTTCAGCAGCTTCTTACAGTGGGCACTCACATGGTCTTACAGCCTAGAGGGAGTAATGCACTACCTGGCCTTTTTTTTTTAATTGGTGAAGCAGGAACACAGGTGTGAGAAGATGGCCTGGCATATGCTGTCTCCTAGTTATAGGGACACCTTGCACCAGTCCAATTCGACTCTTATTGATGATAGGTTTAAGACAACCTTTAAAGAAAGCTATCCTAGTGGTAGCTGTGGAGAGCAGCCTTCAGGCTAAGTCTTGAAGGAGTGTTAAGCTTATTGTTTTACCATAGATAACCTCTTGAATAACCAAATGAAAGAGTAGTCCACACAGCTATATATATAAAATATATGTATTTATTCTAGACAGAATCCCAAAGTCTCTTTATGAGGCTGTGGCAAAGTTACACATCAAACAAGCATTGATAGATACAAATAAATAGCACTGTTAACATTGGGCCCCAGGGTGGGACCAAACCATATACTAAAATAGTGGTATAAGAACCACGACAATTCTACAGACAATGCCTAGGGCATTTAGGATCGCTGGCCCCTTAAGAATCCACCCCAGGTTATGAGGAAGGGGACCCACGGGAGGCGCGTGCAGTGGAAGTAGCTGCTATCGGGATCTCTATTAAGCCTATGGAGAATGTCGCGGTTGGAAATAAACAGATTAAAAATACTTCTAGCAGGAGTACAAAGTTAAAACTTTAGACTTAAGCTTTTGGAGAGCTCACTACCACGAGAGTACCGAGGTACCACTGTTACCTGCCCCAGGGAAGCCGGGTGCATAGGTCGTTTCTGCTGTCGGGTCGCGGGCTGATTTGCAATGGGAAAATAGTCAAAAGTTCTGCTAGGCAAAAGCGTCGATGGATCCGTGAAGATCAAAGATGTGAAGATTGAAGAGAAGAACCTGAAAGCAGAGGGGACAGAGTCTGGGTCACGGCAAAGTGACCAGGAGGCTCAAAGCAAGGAGCCCTTCGATGTCGGGTGCTTCAGGTGGAAAGTGGTGTAGCTTGGATCTGCAGCCACGGGCTCCGGAAGGCTTCAAGGAAGGCCAGCTTCTGGAGGGCAACTGTCCCACGTCGGATGAGGGTCGCTGTGGTGTTAGTGTCCGGATTGGATCCACTAAGCCTTGGCAACCGCAACCCATGCAAGATGAACAAATTTGCTACGGTGCAGACCCACGAGGTCTGAGAGAGGTCTCCTTCAAGGAGACTGTAGAGCAGGCCTGGAGCAACCAGGGGAACTCTTTATTGTTGAGATTGACCTCCGCTAGGGCCCACAAGTCGAGAGACAAGGGACCGCGGGAGGCGGCAATTTGGCGTGCGTAAAAGGGCACCCACGGGCCACCGGAGGGGGCTAGGGTGCTGGTCTTTGGCACAATTGCTGTAGAGTGGTTGGCTCGTAAACGGGCCAAAGCACAACTTCCCCACTGGTCAGGGTCGTGTGCTACGCAAGAGGTGGCCGGTGTCCTGGGGTATTGGGGATCTCGGCACCCACGCGGTCCATGGTGCCCAAACTCATTGAGCACACTCACTGGCCTCTGGAATGCGCTGGAAACCCACCTCAAGGGTGCTGGAAGTCGTCGAAGTCCGCAGGAGCAGCGAAGTTCCAACCAGGTCACTTGCAGTGTTTCAGGTGCCTGCCAAGCAGGGGGATAACTCCTTTATCCCAAGGGAGATTTCTTCAGTCAGCTGGGCAGCAGCTCGTCGAAGGTCAAGTCTTTGAAGTCCAAGATTAATCTGAGGCTCTGGGGCCACGTTATTCACCTTTATCCCCAAGATTAGGGGAGTGTCCAGAATAGTGTCCACCAATGGCTGGTGAGGCGGGAAAGGGTGGCTACACCCTCTCCCCTTTGTGTGTTTCCCGCCTGGGCGAGGGGCAGGATGCCCCTGAACCGGTTCCAAGCGGTTTTATGCAGAATGAGGACTCTGCAGCTGCCTACGTGCAACTCTGAAAGGACATTTGGTGCACCCACCCTGTTCCAATCCACATTATCCTGTCTGGGAAGATGCTAGCACCTCCCTGCCACAGGAGCCCTATTGTCCAGCTGGCGAGGCTGGGATTTTCCCCAGCAACAGCCAGTCAGGGTCGTGTAGGTGGCGGGCAGTAGCCATTTTGTGTTACTTGTGCACTTTTAAATTGGTGTCTAAATTCTGCCGCTTTTCCCATATCGCCCCTCTAGCAGGGGGGAATCGTACCCCCATGCCCATGGCTGGACTGGGGGTATGATTCCTACATGTTTGACACCAAACACGATATGGTTCTGTGTAGCCATTCTCGAGTTATCGCGATAGACTTATAATGCGGTTAAGACTATATGGTATGGCTACACTACAAACAACCCAGCAATGATTTACGAAGGTTGCAGGGAGGTCCTACTCATGTAGGGGTCCCCCCTCACACATACCTCAGCACCCTGCCTTGTAGGATTAGCAAGGCCTGCCATAGGGGTGACCCATGAGAGTACATGTGTTGTAATGGGGTGGGATATAGGGTACCTACATCCCTGTAAGGGGTGCTAGCACCACCTTACCCAGACTACAGTAGTGGTCTGGTGGTGTCAGTTTGTATGGCTGTCCCAGGGTGGCACAATAAGTGCTGCAGCCCTGGTAGGCCTACTGAGGGACCCATGCCCTGGGTACCATCTACAAGGGACTGTCAGGCCATCCTCAGCATCCAATTGATTTGTACCTAGGGTACTTACAGTAGTTTTAGGGAGAAAGCAGATAGGCTGGGGTCCTGGATAGCAGGATCCCAGCCAGACTAGTCAAAAACCATTCAAATACCAGGCAAAAAGTTTGGGGCAACCATTAGTCAGATTCCACATTCCTGCAACAGGATTGTAGCAAATCACTGCATCACTTCCAAGAACTCGCGGTGCACTTGGGGGTTCCTTTGGTGCCTGGGAAGACTGAGGGTCTGGTGCAGGTTCTCACTTTTCTGGGCATTGAGCTGGACACTGTCCAGGGTGTGTCCAGGCTCCCGGCTGGGTAGGTGCAGGCCTTGCGTCAGGATATCCAGGTGGTCCTGGGCAAGGACAAGGCCTCCCTGTGTGTCATCCAGAGCCTCTTAGGGAAGCTGAATTTTGCAGCCATGGTGATCCTAGCGGGCATAGTTTCGCAAGGAGACTAGCAAGGGCGACAGCGATGGTGCACAAGAAATATCAAATGGTCAGAATAGGGAATGGTTTAAGGGAGGACCTCCTGATGTGGCATGAGTTTTTGCTGAACTTTAATGGGACGATGATTTAGAGATCCCCCTGGGCTGGTAGCCCAGAACTCTGTCTATTCACGGATGAGTCAGGTAGGGAGGGCTTTGGTGCAATAATGGACTGCGAATGGTGCGCGCAAAAGTGGCGGAATGCTTGACGTAAAAGGAACATAACAGCTAATATAACCGTACTTGAGTTGTTCCCTATAGTGGTTGCCCTACATTTATGGCCTGAGGCGCTATCAGCAAGAAGGGTCATATTCTGGTCCGATAATATGGATGTGGTGCAAGCCATCAATGGCCAGACAGCCAAATGCCCCCTGGTGCTGTGTTTGTTGAGGGAGCTAATCAGGGCTTTTCTGCGCTGCAATGTTGAGTTTAGGGCAAGACACATTGAGGGAGTCAAGAATGTAACTGCTGACGCTCTCTCTCTAATTCAGTGGCTCAGTTTCCGGGAGGCCTGGCCACGAGCGAGAGCGGCGATGACCCCCTTTCCAGCACATCTGTGGCAAATTCTGCAATGGAACAGCAACTAAGAGCGATGGGGGAACGGTCTCTGACACCTGGGACCAGCAAGAGATACAAGGCTCATCTCACTACTTTCGCATTCCCGGGAACAGAGAGTGCAAGTATTTGTACTCTGGGCAAAAGGGCAGGAGACGAGTCATTCCTGGGTCTGTGGCCATTCGGTGGCGTGAACCATGACACAAAGCTGAGAGGGGGTCAGGATCCGACCAAGTCTTTCCTGATATGGGTGGCTCTAAAAGGGTGGGCTAGAAAGGAAGTCCGGGTTCCAGACAACAGTGCGCCCATTGACTTTCACACACTCCAGGGCATGCTAGAATCAATGGAGCAGGTCACCCATTCGCATTTTGAGGCTCAACTCTTTGCGACGGCGTTCTGCCATGCGTTTTTTGGGGCATTCCAAATTAGTGAGCTGGTGGCTAGGGCCAAAACAGATCTGTCAGGGGATGTCTTATGCAGCCAAGATGTGAAAGTGACAGATATGTTGGTGATGAATATCAGGAGGTCCACAACGGACAAAGCAGGGCGGGGGGCTGAGATAGTCCTTATGCATCTGGGGGATCAGAGGTACTGGCCAGTTTCCCGAGTCAAAGATTACATAGCGGTTCGTCCCAATTTCCCGTGCTATTTTCTGATACACGCAGACCGGGTGCCCCTTGCGAAATTCCAAATAGATAGGGTCATGTGCGCTTGCCGCGCGCGGTCTGGTCTTGCCCGCCCTGACAGGAAGTACTCCAGTCCCTCATTTAGGATAGGGGCGGACAAAGCAGCGTTCAAGGTGGGCATGGGGCAGGAAAGCATAAAGAAGGTGGGACGCTGGGAGTCCTGTTGCTTTGAGCGCTACATTCTCCCTGGAGTGTGACAATATGTAAATTGAGCGCTACATCCGCCCTTGAAGGTGACAGTATGACAATTGTATATTATGTGTGCAGTGAATTTTAGTAGTACCATGTGTTATTGCAATGTTTGAACATGAAGATCATTAAAATAAGTGTGTGAAAATGACATCCATTTATTTTGCCAGGATTTCAAGTGTGGGTGATGGGCCACTCGTTTGTCGCCAGGTTAGCACAGTGGGCCGCACGCAGGACTTGGATGCGGGGGTTTTCACAGAGTCAGTTTGTCTGGATGGGTTTCCCCCGGGATGAACAGGTTGGAACAAGGACTGGCTGTGAGGGGAGGTCTCCCCAACATCTTGATAATCCATTTAGGAGGCAACAAACTCACTGCCATGGGTAGGGGTGCACTTTTGCAAGCAATGAAGACTGACTTAGTGGAGATCAGCAAATACATGGGGCAATGTGAGTCTTTTAGGTCTGAAATAGTGCCACGCAGGGTTTGGTATGAGGCTAAGTCAGGTGAGGCAGTGGAACATTCATGCAAGAGGGTGAATAGTGCAATGCGCAAGTTCACAGACCAAAGGGGCTTTGGTTTCATCAGACACAAGCTGATCCAGACGAAGGTAAAGAGCTAATTTGAAAAAGATGGGGTTCACTTGTCACAGGTTGGACTGGATCTGTTCCTCTTGGACATGCAGGAGGCCCTGGAAATAGCAGGTGGCAGGTGGGAAAGTAGCTGTAATTGGTGGGGGGCTCTTTAGGCAATGGGGGCTGCCTCCAGAGCTGTGGCGGAGTTACAGGGCAATCTGGAAGCATATAGGTTCAGAAGGGTACCTCTGCAAGAGCACAATAGGGGTGCCAGAGCGAAATCCCAGGAGCCTCATGGGAGGGTCCTGGAAGAATTACGTCGGCGCCCCGTTAGTCCTTCGGGCGGTTGTGGGCCTGAACAACCGGGAACTTGCCTTGCTACGCTCCGCCCTGAAAGGGGCGTGAGTAATAAGGGACCAATGTGTCACGTGATCCGGAAAAAGGATCACCCCATAAGGTGAAGCACTGATTGGGTTCTCCACAGTGCTTAGCTCATCAGGCGGGCAGGGTAGCATAGGTTGGTTACAGCTGCCTGCCCTTGGATCGCCTGTAAGATAACCCACCATATTGCATACTTTTGTATGGAATGAAACTGCCACAATTTTTTTCCCAAACAAAAGTTGTGTTGTGTATTTATTTATTCATGCATGCTCTGTTGCTGTGTGGGTGGGGTGTGTTGCCAATAATGGCACTAAGCCTCTTCTCAGGTAAGTGTTTAGCTTAATATGAATGTGTCTAAGTAGCATCATATGTTATGAGTGCATTTTAAGAAAACATGAAAGGTGTTTTTTGTGGCTATTTTGATTGCACCACATTCTATCTAATGGTAGTGATGTTTTCCTTAAGAAAATGTATGCTAGCTTGGTATTTCTTTACGGGAGCACAGACTTTATTAGAACATACGTGTCGAGCAATTACTTATAACACTCATGTTCGAGGCTTTGTTCCGTTATCAGTTGTTTTGTTTCACTAGAATAATACAGATAACAGACTGTGGAGTGGCTAAGCCAGCCAAGATGGTGGATGCAACTCCTTAGTGCTCCGGCTGCTCGCCCGACAATCGCTGTCCATCCTGGCTGGTTATTTGATGGGGGAATCGCTGTAATGAATGGATGACTCCCTGCACTTCACCTTCTGCTCATAAGTGCACTGGGGCAGATCCAGGAGGCGCCTAGAGTCGAGAGGCCTGTGAGCCTAATGACAGCAGGCAACATGGCAGTGGCCAGTGGCCGCTAGAACAGACTGCAGCTGAGAGACGGGCGGTTGGTGGGGAGACAGTGGTTTTTGGCCTCAACCCCCTGCCTGGGCATTGGGAATCTCACTTGCCGGAGAAGAGGTGTGAGCCCTGGGGGCCCTATAGTGAGTGGTCGCAGGGGCCCCTAGCACCTGGGCCTCACGGAGGGCCGACTCACCCACGTCCGTGCCATCACGGAGGTGCGTGAGAACCTGCTGACCCTCGGTGGCCAGTCGTGACAACAAGGAGCACCGGGCCATTGACCAGCGGGGCTGTGCCAGGACCTCCGTTAAGACAGTATGTGAGAGGCGGCACAGGCGAACGGGGGCATGCAGTGGCCGGGGTCTCTCCCCATCACCCCAGGTTTGCACCATAATCAAGGCCCATGAAGGAGGGCTGTGGCCAGTGGAACTGAGGCTGCCCTTGCTGTGTGCTGAATCCCTTCTCCAGTGAACAACTCCGTTATGGGCCCCATCTCTCTTGGCCCTCTGCTGAACAGGCCATGGAGCCCGGAACGTGCGTGACACTTTGTTGTTGCATGGGCTGGCCCCTGGCTGGTGACTGGGGTCAGCTCTTCAGTGCGGTAACCCAGGAGGGACCCAACCCTGCCACCTTGCCAGGCTTTGACAACACACTAGCACCATAACTTTAGAGAGTACGAGACACCAAGTGGCAAGGGGCCCTCACTTTACTTCTTTCCATTCCCAATGCAGGCGGCATATTGGCGCCATAACCGTAGCGCAAACGACACAAGGTGAGGAGTGATGCTGACGGGTGGTGGTGCCTGATGGCCAGAGTATTTCCTCCCACGGGAGTCTGCCCTAGTAGGCGCCACAATCGAGGTGCATGGGCGGGCAAGACTGAAGTTGAAACACCTGGGCAAGCCTTCACCCACAGTGTGCCTCTCCCCCTGTGCCCAACACCATTGCAGGACTCCTCAAACTCACCCTCTGATTCCTGGCTGGCAGGTCCAGCGGGGCCTGGGTAACGTGTGGCCCTGGGAGGTCAAGGACAGTGACCTGGGCCCGCTGCTGGTGGTGGGGGCATCCAGAGTGTCAGCGCAATATCTCTATGGGATTCCGGTGTTGTTGGTCTACTTGGCGCTCAGCCGGAGGCAGGGGTGACACCAGGTGAAGGGTGGCATGGACTAGCATTGACACCTGGCGGTCATTCCCCCTTGCAACACCCTAAGTCGGTTTTCTGGCAATAGCCAGGGCATGTGGAGGGTAAGGCAAAAGTCGGAGGGACCAGGAGGGTCATTTTCTCATCATAATCGAGGTACGCAAGAGACTTACCAGAATATAAAAAGCTAGCTAGACTTGCAGTGGTGGCTCGCAAAGAGAGTGCTGCGGGTGGTGATATGGGGGAGGGGCAGGGTAGGGGGGTAGTGGAGGCGGACATATGACGGGCAGGAGTGAAGTAAGTAAGTAAATAAATAAAACTATTTACCTTGCACTCGCTGAATCGCTGATTTGGCAATGCAGCGAGCGCAAGGTAAATAGTATGTCCGACTCCACTACCCCCCCACTATGCCCCGCCCCACTGCCCCGCAGCACTCCCTCTGCGAGCCACCACTGGAGACTTGTGCTATACCACCTACTATCTGCCACGCATTGGTGTCACCATCGAGGAGCACAGCGAATTACTGGCAGCCTGGTACTAGACTGTGTACCGGTCCCACTCAGGCCTGAGCCTCGCCCAGCATATCATGACACATCCGTGCGCGCAGCTGGAGGCAATAGTGACTGCATCCCGGCCGAGCGGCTCACACTTCAATGCAAGGGGGGTCCCTCAGCCAGCTGCAGAGAGTCAATCTGTGAATATCTAAAATTAGACCCACCCCATCACCAAGGTGGTCGACTTAGTGTGTGTTACATTTCGCACACAAGCTGACATACTGCAGGCCTTCTATGACTATTACTCATTCGTCTAAAGGGCCCTACTCAACACATTGGCATATCTTGCCACAGCATTTCTGGAGTGCATAGTTCTACACATTTCATCCTCCACCAGGCTCTCTCTGGAGGCGGAGATCATGCCTACAGATGTGACACAGGCAATCCGCGACCTAGCCTGAAACAAAGCACCAAGACTAGGTGGCGTACGCTTGGTGCATTATAGCACTTTTTTCTCACTCCTGCCACAGCGCTTGGCAGAAATGTATAATGCAGCATTAAACACTGGTGAGCTCCCACACTCATCTCGAGAGTACCTTTTGGTTTCCCTACCTAAGCCAGGCCGAGACCATAGCCTCTTACAGTCCCATTGCCATCCTTGGGGCGGATCACAAAATTCTGGGCAAAAACCTAGCTGATCGGTACACCTAGATCCTCCTGGAACTGGTACACACAGATCAAAATGTCTTTGTCTCAATACTCAACACCTCACAGACTATCCGTCGCCTCTTTCATGTACAGGACCAGGTACAAAGGGGACTCCGATTGTCGGCCTGCCTTATCCTTGATCTGGAGAAAGCGTTTGACACCCTAACGTGGCACTACCTATTTGCAATGCTCGACCGCATGGGGATTGGACCCAGACTACTAGCCTACACCAGATTGCTATACTCCAGTCCAACTTACCGGGTCCACCTGGGTCCCTCATCTCAGCCTCCTTCCCGGTTAGCCGTGGTACGAGACTTGGATGACCATTTTCCCCTTTACTGTTCGAGCTCTCCATAGAGCCTCACTCCGTGAGGCTGCATGAGGAGGCTAGTGAGTGGGGCATCCTGCTCGTGGGTAGAAGAGTATCATTATACGGGGATGACTTACTCCTATATATACGAGACACTGCGACTGACCTCATGTCACTACGGGACACCCTGGCGGTGTATGCCATCATTGCGGGTCTTCGTGTTAACTGGGCATAATCGGCTGTATACCTACTCTGCCCTGACCAACAACTGCAAGATATTTATCTCGGGTACACCCACCTCAACTGGCATGCACAGGGGTTTACCTCTATCACAGTCCCCTGGACTTACATAAGGGGAACCTCCACAAGGCCCGAGTGGAAATACAAGCTCAAGTGCATTTCTAGGGATCCCTCACTCTGGCCCCCATAGGTAAGATAGCTTTGGCAAAGATGGTCATCCTGTCCCGCCTCTTATACTATTTCACAAATATCCCAGTTAGACCACCACGCTCCTTCTTCAGGGAGCTAGGCTCTCTTCTCTGCACACTCATATGGGGTTACTGGCGTAGGCGTATTGCTCTTGTTAAGCTGCAGTGGCCACTATCCCAGGGTGGTTTGGGGGCCACATACTTTGAGGCATACTTCCTCGCAGCACAGCTACAATGATTGTTCCATTTGATGGCTGGGCGCTACCTGGATGAAAAGAATATCAGGTCTGGGCCCCTCCCAATACCGACAATCTAACTCCTACTTATACTGAAGGCCGAGGGCCGAGGATCATCTGGACGAAGAGAACAATCTTCCTCCCGGGAAGTTCCTCTTACACCGGCAGCTCAGTGATACATGCCCCACCCTCTAGGACCTGTCAGAGGGGAAACCCGTGGCGCACCCAGTGCTTTAGGCCATCCTGGCTATGGGCGCCGGTCGGTACCTGATTACCTGGTTATACAATACACAGCAATACACGAACTGATGACCGCTTCTCTCACAGCACTGCACCAAAAGTGGGAAGATTAATTCGGGAGGGTACTGCACTATGAGGAATGTGAACGGATGCTGGAGTTCCCCAACAAGGTTTCTCAAAATGCATGCTTCAAATATATACAATTCTTCATCCTACTCATGGCCTACCAAACTGCGGCCCAACTTCACCGCTATTTCCCTGAGATGCAGTGCAAATGTCCACGCTGCCAAGCTCCTGATATGGACCTCATGCACATGCTGTGATCCTGTTCTACCCTCCATGAGTACAGGCACAAAATTTACACCATACTACATGAGGTCACAGAGTTACCAGACATACACAGATGAGAAGCATGCTCACTGGGCATATTTAAGCGCAAGAAGCAACTGAAAATACGAGCCCACTTCATGGACCTGGCTTTACTGCTAGCCAAGCACACGCTCCACACTTGATTGGTCCTCTCCCACAGCTCCCCTGGTAGAGGCATGGAGGGAGGCAGTGCGTAAGAGGGGCGCGGCAGAGGAAGACGCCCTTCAATACGAGAAGGTTCGTCGGCTGCTCAGACAACCCATATCCCCCAGTGGGCCACCCGTCTTGCACACTTCCTGCAGGAGGGAGGAAGTGATTACCTATCTCCATGAAGCACCAGGCCCCTCCCACACACGCAGCAAACACCACCCCGCATGGGGTTACACACGTTAGCATACTCCTGCACTACACCTCTACCCATATCTACACACCTCCAGCACGCCGGAAGACTCACCCGCCGGCTCTCCCCCAACCGCTCACACAATCCTACGCACCTTGTCACTGAAACCAACCCACCCGCCACCGCTCACCAAGCCCTCCTCGTTCATCCCCAGTTACACCACAGCGACGCTTGTCACAGTAGGTCAACCGTATTTAACATCCCAGGCACAGTGATCCTAAAAACACTCATGAATATCCCATACATCAACTTGCCAAATGCACATCTGTTTAAATGCTTCGATCTCTCTGTCACGCACTAAACCAAAGTGCTGTGAGATGTCGTGCATTACTGTTTATGTTGCAAAACTCAATAAAGATATTTTTGAAAACTGTTTAGTTAGAAAATAAAGTTTTCAAGTATGTTGCACCTAAAAGCAGACCGTTGGTACATTATGACCAAAGAGGAGAATGCATGCCACTGCCTGGATGAAGCATGGACTGCACCCATGTAGTTTCTCCCAGTCAAAAAGGTAACGATCGACCTGTTGTTTTTAACAAGCACCGTGCATTTAAGCGGGTAATTCAAGGTGCACATCAATGCAGCTGTAAAGCACTTGTAAGGTTTTTAGATACATTTGCTGAACGCTGGTGAAAGGTTGTAAGTAGCTGAAATTTGATTTCTCTAAGAAAGGAGCCAGCATCCAGTGTCATTGTTTCGTTGAAAGGGAACTCACGTTGATCCTATTTTATTTTATTGATTTTTGTCAGTGTGATTTGTAAATGGTTGTAATTGATTTTAAGTTATGTAAACAGCCAGGGAGATCCTTTACCTGAGATCTAGGACCTCGTTCATGAAGAAAGAGAGTTTCAGGGGATTGATAATGTTATGATTGTTAGATGAGGCTACATCTTTTCCTACTTAAAGCAGAACATGCAACAGCAAACACGATTGCTCCCAACTCGAGGGTTTCAAATGCACAGCACATCTTTGTACACGGTAGGGCAGGGTCACACAAACCAGCACATGCAAGAAATAAGCAGTTTGAAACTCAATAGCCACAACTGCCACATGAATTCACAAAAGGCAACTGCACACAGGGCCATCTCCAGGGCGGTGGCACCGGTGCCACCGTACTTCGAGGGGCGCCCTGTTTGTAAGCATTTTATGGTTTAAAGGCACCTGCTGCTCCATTGCAGTCCTCCCTCAATTTTCACACAACAATAAAAATGTCAAGATAACACAGTGATTAATGTTCTTCCTGGACAGAGAAGGAGTTTTGTCTAGTGGAAGTTTTAACTCATTTTATGGAAGCACAGAGGGTTAATATGCCTGCTGCAAAGAATGTGTACCATGTAGATCGCAAAGCGCATATAGTTTAAATAGGTCAGTGCTTTTGTTAGAGAGATCCTTTATTTTCCCTAGCAGTATAGATGTTAAAATTCTAACATGAAGTGAGCTAATAACTGCCATCAAAGAGCTGCATGCAAACTGCAAGATATATATTAGAGCATTATGATTTTTTCCTCCGTCTTTCCTTATTCTAATGTTTCAAAAAGGGTTCATTTGGTAAAAAAAATCCTTATTATTAAATGTAACCCCTAACCATGGGGTTATGTTTTAAATTCTGAGTTTGTCCTTCTTCAGACCAAGCACTCAAACTATACTGTCTACCAGTATGAATGACATGTCACTCACCTTGTAGTCTTCTGGCTTATGTAACATTTCCTATACACTAATTTACATACATATGGTTGATTGTCTCTGTGTAATGTGTGTGTGATGAAAAGTGCTCTGACACCCTACACTGGTATAGGTGGCGCTATATAGATAATTAAATACATCTGAGAGAGAGTGGTTATGGAGACTTGAGGGGGCACTGTTAAAGGGTGGTAGTGAGGGAATCCGTAGGGGATGCCCATGGGAGGCGCCAACAAACATTGTCAAACATTGTGCCACCAGTGCTAAAGCTGGCCCTAACTGCACGTTACATATCAATATTCAAAACAATCTATAGAACAAATGTATTCTTTTAAGGGGGCAAGATTAATGACATTAAAACAACACCAGGGTAAATAGTGAAAAGAGCACCACTTCAAGGTGCACATAGAAACGGATCACACAAACCAACAGCGGAAGGGCCAAGCAAAACTCTGTGGCACGGAGTGCTCAAGAAATCGTTAAAAACAATTATAATCTAAATATAATCTATCACAAGGCAATCTTCAGGATAAAATCACTCTTCAAGAGGGCACAGGATCAATTAAGACAAAAAAGACCATCAAGCAGCTCTCAGTAAAGACTATATTATACCCACGGTAACCATGCATATATCTTGTATTTATATATGCATAAGAAGCCAACACTGTTACAAAATGATATTGGAATTTTTTTAAGGAAAAACTTAAAAATCAAGAAGAACCCTTTTGAGTGCTGAAGCACACTGTCCTCTAACCATAGTTTAGCTCACACTGTTTAACCCCCTGCATTCAGGGGGAATGGGCTGCCATGCCTCCTCCAGGGAGTTACTGATGCCAGGGGTACAGGAACTCTGGCTAAGGAGGGAGTCCGCCCCATTAAGACTTGTACCCTGGAAGCCCACTCAGATATTAGGAATATAACGTCTGATTCACCCAGTAATTCTTCATTTTCACCTGTTTTACTACAGAAGAATAACATTGGATCCGCAGTAAATCAAAGGACCTTGTGATTCCAATGGGACTGGTAGCAGAGTCACCTGCTTATTGGTAGTAAAGCCCAAGTCATTATGGATTCTCTGTGTTCAAGTGGTCATTACTGCCCTACTGTACATCCTTACCCCATTAATAACCAGTGCCGGTGCTGCTCAAGGCTGGCTCATTGGACAGTATTTTGTGCTAGTCATTGATTTTCATTTGATTCCTGCTTTATGATTTTCATGAGAGTGGACACAGCAGGCTAAGGTTTCGAATCTTCATATAAGTACATGGCATTTTGTGAGGTCATTTGTTATTCATAAACCATGAGTTACTTTTATTGCAGTATCTATGCAAATATAAGCATACATTCCTCATTTCAAAAATGAACAGTTGAGCAACCATCATATCTTTTGTCAAACATACTAATATATTTTCACATTTTAATAGGTAAAAGGCCTGTCATGTAGTGGATCAAACCCTATTATGAGTCTGTAGTCACTGTCACTGCCTCAATTCAGGAAGGACCTCAAGACTTGGCTCTTCGACAGAACTGTGGACTCTCCCCCTCCCCCCAGCACCTTGAGATCCTTACGAGTGATTAGTCGTGCTCTACAAGATCCCTGATTGATTCATTGATAGAGTCAGTGTGAGTGGTAGGAGGATAGCCGCCTCAGTTGGTAAGGTATTTACTAAAAGGGGAGTCACAAGTTCCCTGATGAAGTATTCAAGGTCGAGAATGAGGTGTAACAGGACATGCAAGGCCTGGAGGAAGGGGTATATTGAGTTCACATGTTTTGGGTCTAAGTGTCCAGAAAAGGATTGATGCACCCAGAGAATCAAGGTCTTAGGGTGCAGTACATGTGTTTTGCTATACATACCAACCAATGTCACACACAGTTTTCATAGTGTTGGAACAATGTTAGTAAGATACAGGAACTCCAGAAGATTTCACCTCTACTTTATTCCAGTTGGTCAAACAGGTATTAGTGAACGCACGCTCAGAGAACAAACGTTACAACAGGTTAACAGTCCTTGCACCAACTGCCCTCATTTAACATTCCTCAAATTCCACATTCCATCCTTTAAGACCAGGACTTGTACTAAAGGTATCACGAGGACTTTACAATATGCTCTCAACTATTCACCAGAAGCACATAAATACCACGGATAGGTTGAGACATTTTGATGTATTGCGTTTATGGTGAAGGAGGCAGACATGAACATGGATCATGCTTTGATGGGTAACCAGTGAAACGAGATGAAGGTACAAACAAAGGGGCATATGATCAAGCACTGCTAAAGCGGCGATAATGGGCTTGATAATATGCCGCAGAGAATTCCCATAGAAGCCCATGTTGACACCAGAACATGGCATCTATGGGAATTCTCCAGGGCATATTATCAAGCCCATTATCGCCGCTTTAGTGGCAGTTTTCTGCCGCTAAAGCGGCGATAATTTTAACGCCTTTTGTTGATAATATGCCCCAAAATGATCACTGAATAAGACATGATGATCCCTGTGCTGCCTGCCCCAAAGCATGCATTCTGAATAATTTTGCACATTAGGCTGGGAATGAGGACTCTAGCTCTTGATTGAGAGATTTTTATGCATTATAATTCAAAGAAGGTGTTGATTAAATTGTGCTCCATTCACAGTGTCTTCGATGAACCGATTTCAAAACTCTGTATCTAGAAATGATCTTCCCTTGCTTATTCCAAATCCTAACTCACGCGGAAATATGTACTGATGGAGAAATCGATCCGAACCACGTGTCTGGCAGACCACAAGTGTGACCTCTGCTACACTTACAGCAAAACCACTCAGTAGGCAATATAATACCAAAGATCAAGAGACTCTGGGTTCCAGGTTTAAAAAGCTCCTCCTAGACTTTTCCCAACCCCAGAAGTGATGGTACTGGAGTTGCGATGACCACCAGGCCCCCTGCTACAATTCTTCCCAGCCCAAATAACTACTCTGGGAAGGAAACTTTTGAACATGGCATGAGGAATCCACTCTAAATTGCCAACCTACGACATGTTGCCCTTTGTGTGACGTGGTCGCCTAGCTTTCGACTCTTCAGTGGACTGATCACATTTGTGCAACGGTGGTCAGACAAGTCTGAATAGAGGGCTGTCATTAGAAACTCATTTGTGTTTCCTCAGTGTACACTTGATTGGTCATATCCAATTTATTAGCTGAGTGATTGATGATCTAGTAGAAATTTGTCAGTATGTGATTTGCAAGAAAGTCTTCGTCTGCCTTCTGGATGTTGATGAATTGGCTCCTTCGTACATTTCAGGCTGTCTTTGCACTTTTAGCATCAATTTCATCTTCTTTATCTTGCTGCTCATAGTTATGTTGCATGTAGGGCAACCGGGAACAGTGGATAGCGGGAAAAAGGTGACTCATCAGGACATTTATACAGTAATTTATTTTTTAGCTTGTAAGGATTGCTGTAGCTCACGAAAGAGGCACCAAGTCACAGTGTAGAAGTGGAATAGCACATTCTTTTGGGATAAAATGTCTTTAGGATTTGGATTAGTGGCAGTGCAATGGTGTTCACCGGTCTAAGTAGCACTGTGCATTTTTTCTCTGTCACAGACATGGTATACAATGGTGAAATGCTTGTAATATATTATGTCAATTGGATAGTGACCTAAAGTGTGTGAGGGGCAGCACACCTAGTTGGTGCTTAATTTGTAAAAGAATATGTGCTGGGGGCAAAAGTTTTGCTACAAAATCACAACCAGCATTATTGTATGTTGATGTGCCCAATACGTATACTGCATAGTCTAGATTCCTCCTCATGACTTTAACTCACCACCAAACACTACCTCTCCCTTTATCTCACTCTTGCAGGGATTCCTGCTGTCTTTCTTTGTCATGTTTTCGTCTTTCTTTTCCACCTCCCCTTCTCTTCCCCCTTGTGTATGTTTCACTCTCTGGTTCTGTATCAAAGTCTGATGAGGAGAAATAAGTGGAGGTCCCCTAAAAATAAGCACCACTGGGTCCCATCTGCAACCACCAGCTCAAATTAAGCACTGCTCTTAGCACCTGCCAAAGCTACAGTATTCAGGAGGTTTTTGTTTAGTCTGCATCACTCAACCATGTACAATCACAGAAAGCAATGGAGGAGAAAAGAAAGCTATAAGGATGTTGGTAGAAATAGAAGCCACCATCAAGTGCCAAGAAGCCCTTGGACAAGTGTCGCACTTTTAAAAACCTTACCAAAAATACAATAAAAAACACATTAATAATTCTAGAACTCGGGAGCCAAATGGAATAAGACAGGTTCTGCCTCCTGGTATTCCCCACAGTGCCCCACTGCCAGCAACCCTTCACACCTGCCCCTTTTTATCCGTCTATGCTCACCAAGGTTACCCAACTAACCTTTACATTGAAATATTGTGCGTCAAGCACAACATGAATCTCAAAGTAAGGCCCGATTAACAGTGTCTTAATCAAACTTGGTATGTGTGGTTACTCCTGTTACCACACTTTTCCGAATTACTAGTTTAGAAAAGCAAACACCTTATCACATCAACTTTCTCCTTGTCAAACCTGCCAACATTTCTTGGGAAAATGCCTGGTAAATACGAGGACATGAAGATTTTGTTGTCTAAAGCACCAACACCCACATGTTGTTCCCCATTTTTATGGCAAAACTCGTAACTGGTGCTCCTATTTTCACAGGATAACTCCTGATCCCTACGGTGTGGTCCTTTATCGGGTGCGATAAATATCCCCTCTTTTTCTGGTGCACTCCTAAGCCAGATCTTAGATGTTTGCCTTCTCTTCTGATCTGAAGATAAATGAAGGGACTTGAACTCAGATGCTGGGAATGGAAACCGAAACAGTGGACTCTATTCAGATCTTCAAGCGGATCCTCAGCTTTCTAGCACATGATTTCAAATGCACGCAAGGGCGTGCCAATGAACTCTTGGTCTTTGGAGTATAAAGGCCCAGATAGACTGCAACATTGTTATTTTCTGAAGGGCCTGTGGAGCAAAGTACTATATTAGACCGCTGACATTTAGACTGTGCTCATGGCTAGGACCTTTTCATTGATGTATTTTTTATTCTGTTGTTAATTAGGGGTGTGCGCAATCCTCTTAATTCTCCTATAGGTAATTATGCGAAATGTCAGGAAATTATGCGAACCACAAACCTGCCATTTAGTTCTATTTTTAACACAAAATGCGTCCTTGTGGCCTTGAAGGGCAGGAGGATGAAATTTATGCTAAAAACTCTAAATCGCACATAAAAAAGCAGCCATTCTTTTTCTGTTTGTTTGACTTGTTCTTTTTCTCTCGTAAAAGGATTTCCCCCTGAAAAGATGAGAAATTAGGTGATGTGGGATAATGGTGTGATTTCAGACATTTTGCACAAAAAGGTGACCGCAAAATGCTAGAATTATGCGAGATTACGCCAGGGTAACGTCCAGGTCTGTACTGGCCAGGCCACTGCAGCACAGTGAGACGGTGACTGGACTTCTTTGATTCAGCATCAAATTGAGATGTAATTTAAGATGTATATAATATATAATTTGTATTATGAAGTCGAAGCTATTAAGTCTGATATATTTAATAATAAGGACACCTGATTTATTTATTCATGTTTTTTATTTAATTTTTAAACTGGACTATTTATAGTAGGAAATATTGTTACTATATTGTAAGATTTCAATTAATCAAACAATAAAGAATTAAATTGAAATTGATTCAGCATGGTCTATTTGGGCCTCAAAATGTTTCTGATATTTTACAATATTTGGGGTCATCAATTTCGTGAGAAGAGCTTCAAAGACCCATTGGTCGAGCTTTAACAGCAGTCCTGAGCGGAAGGCAGGCTTTGAGTAATCCTATTAGACCCCTAATGAGAGAGATTTGTTGCAGTGCTGATTGAGCCTGTCTTGCAAGGGGTCTGACAATCAGATTATGTGTGTCTGTGAGGATGGAGGGCTCAGACATGAAGAGAAAGAAGAATGGGCAGGGGCGGGTAGAGGGACAGGAAGAGAAAGAAAAGACAGATAGAAGTATAGATTTATATTGAAGGGGAGAATAGAGATGGAGAGACAGGGATTGAGACAGAACAACTCAGAGGTCTGATTCACAAAGGTAAACATACACTTTTGTGTACGTTTACGATTGTTTGGTATCCACAAAGGGGTTTACAAGTAGTATATAGTGAGAAGTCTCCACACATAAAAGGGTAGGACTGTCCGATCTTTTTATGTGCAGAGACTTCGCACTCGGAAAGATACTACTCGCAAATCCCTGTGTGAATAGTAAACAATTGTAAACGTACACAACAGTGTAAATTTACCTTTGTGAATCAAGCCCAATATGAGAAAGAGTGAGGCGGGCAGTGCTGTAGTTGGAAATAAAGAAGTGCAGGTACCCACTATTTAGAGTATCTGTTTGCTCATGACAAGTGCCGGTACCCTCCCATCAAATGTACTGCTTTGAGTGCAAGGAAAAGCCGGTACACTTCCTTTCAAATGAAAGATGTGCAGGCATGGAGTACCAGACAGTACCTGACCATTTAAAGCACTGGAGGTGGGGTGTGAGGATAAAGACAGAAAGAGGTAGGGAGACAGTGAGTGGTAGATGGAGATGAAAGGAGAAGGAGGAACCAGAGAGAAAAATTCTGAGATAGATAGAGAAACAGTTAAAGGGTAAGAGACTGAGAGAAACGGAGAGAGAATCGAAAAGACAAAGAAGGATAGAAGGAGCGAAAGAGTACGGGAGAGAGATTTATGCATACATTAACTACATTTAAACGTTCTTGTAGCCAATTAGATAACATACAAACAAGTCTCAGGGTGTGAAAGGCAAAGTGGCGCTACCAACAATATTACACAGTATCAAACATGTAAGAACCAAATTCACAGCGGTGCCAACAACAGTGGGAACAACACCCAAAATCCCACAAAACTCAATACAAGATTGATATATATGCAAAAATAGAGTTGATGCACACGCTATAAAATAAATGAATAATTCAATAAGTCAGATGCAGCGAAAAGCTTCAGTTCTTCTTAGTTTATTGGCTTTACTTACTTTTCTACCATTCAGTTATGGCGCCGCGAGTATTTATTTAGATACAATTACATGTTCAAACATGGCGCCCTTTTCAACTCTGTTGCTAGTCACCTTCTTCTTTACTAGTGTTTGTTATGTGATTACGGTAGTGGCCGGCAGCAGCGCCTGTTTCCTGTACTCGGGATTGCAGAAGCCGTATTTTTAGGTAAGCGGGATGGCGTTTGGCGCGAGCATCCTCTCCTAGGCTTGCACAGCTAAGTATTAGAACGGTGCTAATTCAAGATTCTTTATTTTTAGGTAACTTACTACGTCGAGTGGACGACTCTTGTTAAGGATTAATTGGCAATCGGATATTTTGTTACTAATATTGGGAATACTGATTAGGGTAAGTCAGAAAGAAGCTTTATGTCGCCTATGATTAGGTGCGTTTGCGTGATTTCAGTGTTACAAAATTCAATTTATTATTGTTTCAGGTGCTTTTTACTTAGGCCTTTTCACTCGGATGGCCACCTTATGATTTGGCTGCATCTCGATTTGGTATTAGAACGTATGATTACTATCCAGTATCAACAGGTATTTATTTGACTTCATGAGTTTCATGATTGATTGTGCCTCATGTGTGACGCAACGACTAATATTGAGTTATTTGCATTATTGTAGGTTTGCAGTTCTTCAATTAATTAAGGTACAGATATTTTTTTTTTTTTATAACTATTCGTAGCATGAGAATCACAATGAGTAGTTTTCTTAGAGTTATTTTTTCACTGACATCACCGCTGATTTGTGTTCCTCAAAAGTATTATGCTGTTTAGGATCTATGTCTTATATTGATATTTCTACACTATGTATTAATTTTGACTTATACTTTTGCCTGTTTTTTGAACCGCTTATCTTTTTGCTCCGAGTTATAGGAACTGTGTGTTATATTTTCTGTGTATCTTTTGCCGCCATCTTTCTATACATTTGTTATTTGTGTCACTTCCAGCCCTGAGGAAGTCGTATGGGTTAATCCCCTCCAAACGACGAAACGCGTTGGAAGAATTTTGTTAATAAACTAAGAAGAACTGAAGCTTTTCACTGCATCTGACTTATTGAATTATTCATTTATTTTATAGCGTGTGCATCAACTCTATTTTTGCAATTAGATAACATATATTCCATGAGCAACTAACACTCGTAATTTTACACATGGTAGGCATAGCTCAGATAATTATTTTAAAGGCCTAGAAGCAATAAGCATTCTAGAAGCAATAAGCATTCTAGAAGCAATAACCATTCTGGAAGCAATAACAATTGTAGAAGCAATAACCATTCCCAAAATGCTTCATGGATCCTGGGAATCAATTTATTCTCCAAACGCCGGAGTCCTAGGAAGCCAAAAGAGCACATTACAGGCTCATCCATCTTCCTCATCGCTGTCTTTACTCTTTGAGTGTGAGCTCCAGCATAGAGACAGGCACTTCCTTGACACACGCATGATAAACAAATTCTTGCAGCTCAACCAAACTTTTTTGTTAAATTAAGCTAAGGAACGTTTCTTTGGCTGCAAAATGCTACTAGAAGGCTTCCATAGTTTTTTGTTTTTTTAGGTCTTGTGTGACGTAAGCAGCGCATGCGCTGCACTCGTCTTACGAGGCTTCTTGGAATCTATACGATTCCAGAAGCCTCGTCCTAGCTCTGCCTTCAGCTTTAACTCATGCGCGTCGTTTGACGTCACAAATTATGCTAAAGGCAGTGCAATGATTGCACTGAAGGCATGGCAATCATTGCTTGTTGCCACTCTGTCTCCTTTTAGCCACGCCCAGCGGGATTGGATCTCTTACCTGCGGCGTGACACAGTAGGGATATTAGCAGCTTGCCGCACTTTTTTGGGGTAAACTTGTTTGTCAAGCAGACCACTTGCCAGAGGTAATGACTCTGTGGCGTAACATAGGCTCCCGCAGTGCGCATGTGTGTGTGAATGGAGACTTGCTGTCAATGGTGAGATGCTTTATTGATTGATTTACTTATTTATACCAATGTCAGTAGCAGAAAATGGAGACTTGCTGTCTATGGTGAAATGCTTTCGCATTGTCGAGCCTGCGGATGACACCTTGTCTGTTTTGATACTTCCGCTTGCACCTGTGTGAATCATGAGATGCTTTCGCATTGTCACGCCTGCGGATGACACCGTGTTTTTCCCGCCTTACCCTGCAGCCATACTGCTTCTGTATTCGACCACCAGTGCTCCCATGTCACGTGACACTCCCCCATACTGAGGCATTTGCACCAATATCACTTTGCATCATGGGGCTTGTAGTTTCACTTTTTCTAGGGAAAGCGTTGTTTTTAGCTTTGTTCACTGAACACCATATTATACACATTTTTGTAATTCTCCTGTCAAACACAAAGCACCATCTTCAAAGCTGGATTTTAATATGGATTTTATTTGTATTATCAATTTACCATAAACTGAGATGCCGTAAATCTGTGTCGTGGCCCACGATAAGCTGACTGTACAGTAACTTTTAAGCGTGCGTCGTGTTGGATCTTGGGCAGCACTTTTACTGCTTTGCTGTTGCTTCACGAACCAAAGTGACGCAGAAGTGGCAAGGCACACGATTTTATGATATGTTGCGCATGAGGCTCACAGTGCTGCAGACAGCCGTCTGGTTTGTTCTTCTGTCACTGAAGTTGTGCTACTAAGCAATATGATTGACTGCATGGATGATCAGTGAGAATTCAATGTACAGATGAATGAGTGAGAGCATGGACGGAAACATCAAGGCACTGTAAGCAATAGGCCAGACCTCCTGACTTTGCCAGTGCTTCATGTTATGGAACAACCGTGTAAAATGGTCAACGCCAGTAGCTTTAACTTTCACAAATGCGAGACCGATTGCATTGCAAATGCTTGGTGTACTTGCCTGCTGGCTGCGTCGGTTGTCCTCGTGGCCACGTTGCCTCCTGCTTTGGAGACTGGGCCCTCGTGACAGTGAAGCTGGCACGCGCTGCTCACACACCACTCCCCTACAGGAGACTGCCGTTCAGGAGCACGGTCATTGACAGGCAATGCAATTACCTTCATCCAATCATCACACTCGGTTCTCGCAGTGAGACCTGAGAACTGCACGCAGGTTTTGCGGTTCACACGCACTGCGAAAACAGAAGCCTGTGCATTGACCCGCGGCGTGCTTCTTTTAGGATGTAGCCTGCAGATGCGGCCCTGCAAAACAAAGGCCCAAGGGTCATATCCACCTCCCACAGATTAAAAAAAACAATATTCTGCCCACCCCTCAGCTGCCAACATCTGGGGTTAATTGGGGCCATAAAGTAGGTTGTATCTACTAAAACGAATGCAGGCGTCACGCAAGTTATTTTACCCGAATCCCAAATGTGACGCATAAATGATGCTTTTCTGCACTATGTGGTTTTAAAGCTTTGTTATCACGGTCACGTCTGTAGGCTGCAGAAGGGTGGGGTTGTATGATTGTAGTGCACGTCTGTAGCCCAATTAATAACGGTGCAATTAAAGACGAGAGTAGGATGACATCTGATTGCTAAATGAAAGTGCTGCCCACGCGTCCCGTTGTTTGTATATTGCTCATTTTAGTTGTCCATGGAAATTTTGATAAAGCGCGTTGCCATTAATCCGTTAGTGCATTCACTTTGATATGGGAGCTAAACCAGGCCCCTCATTTAGCAGTTATGTTCCGATGAAAACCTACTAAAATATAATTTTCCGTCACCATCTTCCAAAAAGAATGAGGTAGACGCGTTTCCTCTGCGCTGATAGTTAGGCTGATCTGAAACCTGAGGAACCGTCCCAGACTCTGCTGCCGCCACATTGTAATTTTCGTATTTTCAGCCCAGTTAATTTTTGTTGCTAACATTTTACAAGCGTGTGTCTGTTCAGCGTTACATTACTTAATGTGGTTTAGCTGCTATGCATTCCTCTCTCATGTTGTTTTCTTCAGTAAGATAGCTCAGTGAGTTAAACACTCACAACTGAGATAGAGAGGCCAACCTGAGCACTGATTGTAAAGTTTTCTACAGACGCATTTTCTTCTTCAGAAGCAAGGCTTGGCCACACTCAAAAGAGAATTAGGATTTGTGAGTTCTTATAGAACCGATTGGTTACAGCATTTTTTCAGTCGGGAAGTAATGGGATTCATAAACAGACCCTTCTCACGCGGACAGCCAGCAAGCTCGTAAAACAAGCATTTCCAATGCAATAGGTCTCGCATTTACGCAACTGTAAGCTATTGGCGTGGTAAATGACAATGCCTTTTATTTATGTTTTTCAAAAAATAAAAGGCATTTTTATTTGCAATGTCAATAGCTCAAACTCGCGTAAATGCGAGACCTATTGCATTGCAAATGCTTGTTTTAATTGCTTCTACCCAGAGACCGGAGTATTTGTTTCCTATCGCTTTCAATTAGAAGGCAAGGGTGCTCAGTTTGTGGTTCAACCTTTATGCATGTCTTTCCATTGTTTATCGTTCTGCATAACTGAGAGATGGTACACCTTAGAGCAGGGTCTCAGTGGCTTGCGTCTGCCGGTGTGGGGCGGGAAACATCCTTTACCACAAAGGCATTTCCACGCGTTACGTTTACAACGGTACCCTTACCACGTAAACATCTATACAACGCGTATTCCTTCCACGAACGTCTATACCACACAAGCTGGACTGGAACGTCTTCTTCCTCGTCACATTAAGTCCTTCTTTAGTGTTGGCGAAGACGTGAGTTAAAGGCAAAAATTAGAAAAAAATGGGTCTTGGGGGTCTCCCCGGGTCTCCACCCAAAAATAAAAAATAAAAAGTGAGAAAAGAAAGGGGGCTGGGGGGGCACCTCCCCAAAAAAAAGAACCTGAAATAACGCGGGAAAGTGGAGGAAATTGACGTCGTTTTAGGTGAAAGGGAATGACGCTTCCACTTTAAGACGTACAACGTCAACAAGGAAGAACGAAGAGACGACGTGAAGAGGTAAGGGGAATATAAATGTAAAATATATATATATGGATTGAGGGTAACGGGCAGGGGTAATTATAAAAGTATTGGAGGAAGGGGAATCACGTAAGGGTACAGGGGAGGGGAATAACCTTTAACAAGAGTATTCCATTACCATGCAAGTATGCGTGGTAAAGGAATATTCGTGGTAAAAGTTATGCGTGGAAATATCATTCCGTTGTAACGCATGCGTGGTAAAGGCATGCGTTGCAACGGAATTCGTTGTAATGACATACATTCGTGTGGGGCAGTGTCTCTTTTACTGGTTGGCTGTGGGTCTGGCAGATGTTCTGCTACGACAGATGCAGACTCCCTCTTCCCGCTCCTTGTGAGGTCCCAGTGAAGCTCAAGTCCAGCATGTGGGAGTGATGTTGGCTCGCGCACTCAACGTTGGCTCGTGCACCCCAGCTGCTGGGGCAGTTCTGCCACCTCTGTTTTCAGTGGTGTCTGTGCATGTGTGTGGCCTGGCCTCAGAGTATGCCCATTTTAGTGGCTCCCTTCTGGTGCCTCATGCTTCACGAAACACTTGGATTGGCCCAAATTAGGCAACATCCCCACTACGGGAAGGGACTTGAGAAGCCACAGAGGTTGCAGGAGCCTTGCTGATGCAGCTCTGAGATGCCTTAATTCAAGCACACAATCATCAGTTATTCATTGTTCCTGAAGGAAGAGAAATCCCAGGCAAACTTAGAGACAGCACATCTCCCAGGAGCCATATATTAACAACACAGGATGCAGGTCAGAGCTCGTCCAATGGATGCAGTGATGGACCCTACTTTAAGATACACGGAGGAAGGGATTCCTGGAGCCTATTCTCTTTTTAGAACTCTTTTTTATTAAAGTTTGCTCAACATACCGTAAATGCCGGATTCGATGCAATCTTACAGTGTACACTTCAAGCGACGCATGGAATAATAGGGACTCAGGAATGACAGCCATTGCGTGCACAGACATCGCCTAATGGTGAGACCATAACATCAATGCGGGTAGTACAAAGTTACTAGTGTCCCCCCTCCCCTCTTCTCCCAAACCCATCCTCGGTAAGCATGCCAGTTACCCAATACTTTTTCCAGTTTCTGTGGGCTGATGGATCACTCTTTCTACCTGTTACCAGTCTATGTCTGACTTCCAGTCTGTTATTCAGGGTGGCACCTCTGAATGACAGGCGTGCACTGTGATGCGTTTACACACCATCGCTGCCAAAACCAGCCAGTTTTTTTGTACCTAGGCCATGTCTCCTCACCTGAGATGTTTAAGAGAAGCTATTTCGCATCCAAAGGAACCGTCAGGGCGAACACCCTAGCTATAATTTGCACTACTCCCGCCCAGTTGTGTTGTATGATCGGGCAGTCCCAAAGGATACGGAAAAAGGTACCCACTTGCCCACATCACCTCAAACAGGACTTAGAGTCAACCCTTCCCATCTTGAACAGCAGCACTCTAGACTAGCATAATCTGTGAAAGATCCGCAACCGTACCAGTCTAATCCGAGCCTGTATTGCCACCTCCCTCGGACTATGTAATGCCTCCACCCAGTCATCATCCCAGCAATCTCTAGATCTCTTTCCCAGGCTTCTCGTACCGATTTCAAAGGGTCTGGGGAGTCATTAATTCTTTTTTTATAAATCATGGAAATGGCCTTATCTGTCAGTGGGTCCAGGAGGAGGCGATCCTCCAATGGCGCTGCCTTGGGCAGAGGGTCCCCTTCGACATTATGTTGCCACAGTGCATGTCCAAGTTGCATATACTTAAAACAACCATCATCACCATCTCATATTCTTGTTGTAGGACCTTGAAAGGCACCAGCGACTGTCCCCTCCATAAGTCCCCCAGAAGCTCTATGACAATCAGGACCCAGCGTGGAAAACCTTCCAGGCCTCCCACTTCCCTCAGGAGTTCACCATCCCAGAGCAGGGTCTGGCCTATCAGTTTCATTTCCCAGCCCACGTATCTAGGAGCTTTACACCACATCCCCACCACTGTCCGAGTGTGGGGTGGCAGATCACTTTCTCGCCTCTGCCCATAAAGAATCGCAGGATAGCCCCTGTGCCCCATGGCCCCTCTGCCAACCCGATAGGCCGGTTCAGCTCGGTCTGTGAATACCCAGGTGTGGCCCAATAGTACTTGAGCATGCCGGGGACGTCTGCTCTGGCCATTAAATAGAGTGGAAGTGTCCTGCAGCTCCCAACATCCCATTGAAACCCCTCCAGTTGTGAAATCAGGTTTCTACCCGAGAATGTCCCAGGAACCCAGGTGATATAAACACCTTGACTTGTATGTCCTTGAATGGCACCCCGCTTGGGTGTTTGGCTTGGTGTGGCATTTCCTGCGGTTGTGGTTTTATCCTTGTGCATCCATGGTCAAGGGTGTTCTTTTCACAGGCACATTGATGGTTTGGAAGACTCTTCTCACCATGTTCTCACTAGTTGCACAGTGGAAGACTTGGGTGAGCCTCAAAGAGTAAGGAGTGTGACGAGGAAGACAGACAAGGGGGTAGTGCGTGGACTATTTCCAGTAATCTCCATTGCTCGAAGACTCAGTCTTACATTTTACAGTCTTGCCCCCACCTACCCTTTCCCACCTGTTATACGTTTCTACCTTACATTGTTTTGCTTGGTATTTTACATGAAAAAACAGAGGCATGGTGGCCTTTTATCACCACAAGTTCAAAGCAAAGCTCAATTAAAACAATGTTGAGAGCGACCTTTTTTTCTCGGTGGAGCAAAGTTGTTGTCGTCACAGAGTTAAACACACCCTAAAATAGTAAGGACGGTGACGAAAAAGACCTTTAGTTGGTGTAAGGAGGATTATGGGTAAGTGATCTGGGCAATGTCTGCCATTAGAATAAACCTGGGGCTAACATTGGTCATCCTGTATGTGGAAATTACATTTATATCATATGCAAAAATCTATCAAAACTAGGAGTGAATTTTATATGAAAATCTATTTGCATTAATGGAAGGTCCATGTGTGCACAGATGAAGACATTGACTATAAAAGCGCTGGAAAGCAGTTTGATGTAGCAGAACTGGAGGCTCAGCTAGGCACAAATGTACTCTCTAAATAATGAACTAGGAGTGAAAGAAAGCAATGGTTTTTGAAATGTGTTTTCAATTTTGTAGAGAGACCTTTTGGTACCCAATGAGTTCTGATTCATAGTGATAAAGCCATCCGTATATATCTTCATATATGGCAATCTGTTAGGGAGGCCCTTTGTTCTGCTGTCTGTTTTCTATTTTCTTCTATGGCCATTGTAAAGACAAAAAACTCGTATTTACTTTATTGCTTGTTTAATCAAGCAAATGACTACAGGGCACTGGAGGTACAAAGAAAATAAGGAGGCGAGATTACAGCCAGTTATAAAGTCATTCAAGAGCAAATGATTGACAGAAGAGGTGGGTCTTCAGTTGATTGAGGTTAGATCTGTGTAAGGAAGTGCATCTTTTTGCATAATCACCCAAGGGTTTTTGGGGTGATACTGAGATTGCACAGAGGCCTGATAAACAGACATCAGTGCCAGTGCTCTGACCCTAAAAGGTTTATGTCCGATTGACTCACCCACAATTGGCAGGAATTAACTTACTTTTAAGTCCCTAGTGTATGGTACCAGGAGCTTGTAGGTTGAAGTGCCCCTTCTGGACTTCAGCACTTAATGTGCCACCACAAGAGTGACAAAGTAAAGTTTGACTCCTAGCCCACCTTTGCTGGCTGGCAGAGTAGTTCTAAACTGCTAACTCGACTTCACCATTTAAAGTTATGGCAAAGCCTAAACTTTCCTTTTTAATATTTAAATGTCACTCCTAAGGCAGGCCTACAGTATCCTAATGTCAGGATGCATTAAATTAAAGGGCTGTACATCTAGGAGCTCATTTACAAGCCCTGTGCACTACCGGAAGGATGCTCCGGCGGCACACACTTCAGGGCCATACCTATGAGGCCACGTAAAGCCACCCTGTGTGCCTTTTCATGGCCTCGTGGATACAGTGTGAGGCAATGCAGCGCAAGCACCCATAAAACCTGAAACTGTACTAGAGACTGCTTTGACTGCGAAGTAATTGTTCAACCAAGCCTCTTCGGCCTCTATGACTCGCTCCATGCCAGAGCTGGTCACCCAAAGTGCGCTCGAGTAGTAGTTTCCAACTTTATAACAGTCCTCCTACGTTTGCAACGCTTGACCGCGAGCATGGTCCATTACAATGATTTTATGCATTGAATGGAAAAGCAGTGATTTATAACTCCTTTAAAAATCCATATCCCGGGAACTCTTTTTTGTTGTTGAGGTGTCACTCGGAGATACAAATACAACATATTTTAATAAATTGGTGTCAGATTTTTACTCTGTACTGAGTTTTGTTGGGGCGCAGACCTGTCCCCAAACTCTTTCTTAGCAAGAGCAGTGTGAGCCAGTGTTTGGGTAGGACCTGAGGTATCTTTTCAGAATCATTTCAAGTAAACATGGCAAGGAATTGGAAAGAATACAGCAATAGATGGTTTGGACCGAAACTTGTTGACACAAACACAAGGCGAGATTTATGTATAGAAACCAAGATGAAACCAGATAAGAAAGAAGCGTTTCAGCATTTAGGAACAAACTGTTTTGCAAAAAATGGATCGCGACAGCACTGGAAATTGGCTGTCACTAAGAGATACGAAGATATCGCCTCTCGTGCTTTGAATTTATACTGTGAACTACAGAAATGGAATGAGTTTTTATCAACATATTTAAGAGAGAGGGCAAATCAAAGGCAACAAAGTTTTTGTTTCTTTCATTTCGGAGAATTTGTTGTTAATTTAAATTGACATACCTCTTATACTTACATTTCTGCAATTTATCTATCTAAATCAATATTTGCTATATTGGCACTCTGTTAAATAAGGAGAAGAATATCTTTTTAAGTCCTAAGCTACTGGTTCACTGTTTGCTGCAGTATTTTTTAACCAGTGTAAAAATAATATATGTTTCGGATATTTTAACTGTATTTATTATAGTGGTGTGACGTATACTTTATGACGTCCGTAATCTTTTGGACTAAAGGCATATTGAAACTTTTGGTGAGCAATACAAAAAATCAAACGGAAGGTATGATGTGTAACCGGTTGAATTTTATTTGTTTTTTATACAATGAAGGCAAATGTAAATTTTATTTCAGAGAGAAAAAAGAGAGCGCAGTTGACGGAGAAATGAGAAGAGGAGAGACTAAGGCAGAGAAAAGAGGATGAGGGACGGAGAGATCGTGAGAAACTAATGGTAGTTATTCAGAGAGAGACAGACAAACGATGAGAGAGGCACAGAGATAGACAGCGAGCAATGAAAAGAGACAGAGGGACTACACAGAGCAAAAGAGAGATAATGACAAAGAGATGTGATTGAAAAGGATGTCCTGGAAATCTCACATGAAAGTCCTGTGGGTTTCTTTTGAGAGTTGTGCAAGTGTTGTAATGGTGTCCACTAGACGTCCTATGTGGGCTGCTAGTATCCTATAGATTTTTAGTACTGTCCTCTGAATTTCCAGTGAGTGCTGTGAAAGGGCCCCTGGGGTGTCCAGCAGTTATACTAGTGTTTGCTATGAGTAGGCTATGAGCACTGTGTTGATGGCCTTTGCGTGTTCTGTAAATGTTCTCTCTGAGTACTTTGGGTGCCGCGTGACAAGCCTGTGGATCTCTTGTGGTGCAATCTGGTTGTCGTGTGAGTGCCCTTTAGACATCCAATGAGTGCCCTTGGGATCAGCTGAGCATCTCTAGCTGTTCTATGGTCCCGAAGGCATGAATGAGTGATAAACAAGTATCATGTGACTTTCCTGTGAGTCTACTGTTAGTGTTCTGTGGGTGTCCTCGGAGTATTCTGTGGGTTTCCTCGGAGTGTCCTGTTGGTGTCCTGTCAGTGTTCCTGTAGTATTCTATAGATAGCCTTCTTGTGTTCTCCAAATGTCTTCTGAGTGTCCTCTGAGATCCTCATCCCAAGGCAGGCACTCAGTTTTGCTGGCTGTAGGAATGCGCTGGATAAAAACATATGTGCATGGAAGGGGCCCGGAATCTGGAACTGCTTCTGGAATGGTACTGGGTAAGGTGAAGTCCAGCATGTTATTACTCATTACTGGCCCAAAAACTCAACCTGCCGGCTAATTATGCAGAAGATACTGGCCAGCATTGGTTACTCCACTTGAAATGACCTGTTGACTTAGATGGGTCCGGGTGATATAATGCAAAACGGGAGAGCTAGCTCCAAAATATGATGAGGGGTGCCGGAGCCTCCCTTATCTGACAGGTATGTGTAGACCTTGGTCTGAATGGGGGCCTCCTGATTTGTTTGTGGCCCCTGAAGGGTGGGAATCAAATGAGTATGGAATGTGATTTCGCCCCAACCCAGTCGCACAGCAAGGTCACAAGTATACAAAGATACTCAGATTCAATATGTTCATCCATTGTTTGACTGTTTATTAACATTTCTTCAATCTTTTAGAACTTTTTTTTCTTTTTCAAATCCACATGCAAGATTTTCATGCTTTTTCAAAGCTTCAAATGTTCTAGAGCCCTTCCAGGCCTTTTTCACGAACATGCAGAAAATGCATAATTCATCATAAGCAGTGTTTTTCCATAATGACCCAATGCATTTCGGGCTTAAAAAGCCCTTCTTCAGGTGTAACTGCAAATTTAAAAAACAGAAGAACCACCATTACTGTTTTGTTCCAAATAAAACTTGCAACATTATCTCCACGTTCCATCGTGTCATTGGGGCAAGGCACGCGCCAAGTAAGCACTTGATTTTGGATCAGTTATGGAAAAAATTGGATGCATAATACAAAGGCGGTGTGCATTCCATCACTCCTGTTGAGCCCTGAAGGGTGGGAGCACCCTGCGCTGCAGGGTCTACAGGGCCTTGTGTAATCGCCTGTTGGTTCCCCATTGTCCTGTGATGGTCCTCTTGAGGGCGCGTTGGAGTTCTGTAAGCGTTTCACTGATTGTTTTTGAGTGCCAGTGGACAAGCCTACATCCTATTAAATTACCGTAAAGCACCAGGTCACAGTAACCACTTGCACGCTAGGCTCAAAGTGTCCCAGACACACCGTACAGAGACAAGCAAAAACCTTTGTAGACCTACTTGGCTGCACTAAATATGTACCCTGCCCTGCTGCTACTTCAACTGAGTATCCTGAACCCTGCGTACCCCTTCATAATGTATTTGTGCTTACATTTCCTGTGCCTGTCTGCTTTTAAACTTCAGTTTTAAAACACTTAGGCCCTATTGTTGTATAGTATATGAGGTGTTAAAAAGGATTCTGCTCAAAAGCAGGCATACACTGTGAAATCCAACCAGAACTTGTAGCCCAGACTTACAATGGGAAATGGCACCCTACAAAACACCAGAGGTCTCAGCGAAGTGCGCAGAAAAACAAGGACTCACTGTAAGCCATCCTCACAAACCTGCTAGTTTGAAAAATAAAAGCCAACACTGTTCTGTCACTTTCACCTTGCATCGGTCAAAATACCGTATCACATTTTACTAGCTAAAATGTGAAACAGACTGCTTAGGGCAGACATATTTAAATGCCCGCATGACATTATACAGCTGTCAAATGTCACGCGTGACACCTACACCCAGTCCAAGCTTCTTATCCAATAGCAGGTCCCACTCCAGGGATTGTATATTCGCTTTTAGCAGGGTAGGTCTGGGCTCAGAAATCGCAGCACACAAAGTGCTACTGACTAAAGAGACATGCCTGGTATTTGTCAGCGATTTCTAAAGAAACAAAAACGTGGAAAATCAATTCGTACTGGAAATGCAGATTAACTCGTTCACTTTTATATTTTACCTTATACGTTTTGTCATAATCTATTTCACAGGCTTTCTGAACTCCCGAAAAATTAAACGCTTCTGTTGTTGTTGGCTTCTGTGTTTTGTTGATATTACACCATCTCTATACATTACAGTTAAATGATACACAAAAGAATGGTTCTTTGCCTCACCTGGGGGTATAAAAAAAAATAATATGTGTAATGTAAATGGTGCTCATGTAAAGCTCTCCGATGCCGTTGGATGGAGTTTGTGCTATGTAAAACAGCAAAAATAAAAAATAAATTAATATTGACTGTTGATATCACGGAAATGAACTTGGGGGGCTACATTGGGTTCAGAAACAGGTAGGTGGAAACTTAAACAAGCTCTCCAAGTTTGGTTTCAGACACCCTAAGAGGATCTCCACACTGTCAAAAACACTCACACTTCAATATCGGAGAACGCGTCATTAACGCAAATATTGTGACATAAATATGGTCTGCATATCTATTGCCCCATTAGAGTTAATAATAGAAAATCGACATCCAATGGGTTGATATTTTTGTATACAACCTTTAGGACATGATGTTCATGTCACGAGATATGTATGGATACGTAATTCTGACCTACAGACTACAAGAATCTTGGGTTTATGGAGAATTCAAGGTAGAAAATAACATTTTAAGAAACTATTGGCTACCAAACTAGAAACTTCTAAGTAAGGGTGCATAGAAGGGCCCTGGTCTATGGTTAACAAAATTCTTATTGCATAGGTTGACCCTGTGCTATGTCCATTTCCCTAATAATTAAATCCATTATTTCATAAAGTTACATGTTGATGTAACAATCAAGGCCATTGTGGGGTTTGCCCCTATAAACATATTTCTATCCTTTCCATGGCTATGTATTCTTCAGTTTCATTTTTACATGTCCATCTCTTGCACATGACATGTTTTGCTAATTGTTAATAAAAATGTAAATGTAACAGATGGTTGCCAATTAGGTAAGAGCACTGCTTCGATTTCCCTGAATTTCATTTTACAAGCGTTTTCTACCCAGTGTAATAAGATACAGAAAATAATCATGAATGAGACCGAATTCTAAGTGCTCAATCACTATTCAAAATTGTAAATAGTTTATGCACATTCGGGTCAAGCAGTGCACCACAGCTTTGGTGAAGTTGTGCTTCAGGGAACACAGAGTCTCTCATTAGCTGTCTGTTGTTGCTTTTGAAATCAATTCAGAACAGTGCAATGGTGTGTTCTTGAGAATGGAAAATGAAGAGATATCTGGAATGGAATGATGAATGAAAGAGAAAGAAGCAACATCCTACTATAGAAGCCATATCATTTAACCGGATGGAGTACGCCTGTACTTCTTGAACAGTGCCAACCAGGAAGAAGGAAAATCCCTTTCTTCATGTCTACTTTAATTTCAAAGTATTTTATTGGTTTTATATTCCAAGACATTAGCATTTTGGTTACATTTCGGTTACAGGGTTAGCCATACGTGGCTTGTATGACAGTTTTTACAATGGTTCCAACACATGTGCTTGGCTAACCCCACCGCACGTGGCTTAGTGAGAGAAAGAAAGAAGGAAAAGAAGGAAAGTGAAAGAAAGAGAAAGCAGATGGGAAGGGCACAAGAGAGGTTCTGTATCTGTGAGGAATATATAACTTTTTTTCGCATGCGTTTTCTTCGCATGCCGTTTCTACGCGGTCGTTAGTACGACCGCGTTGTTAGTTAGCATACCGTTTGTACGCAATTCGGAACTACGAATTGCAGTAAGGGGGTGCTGGATGTTGGAATAGTATCATTTACTATTCCAACTCCAGTCTATGCAGACACTAGGGAAGGTGTTGGATTTTAAATCCAACACCTTCCCCCCCTTACTGCAATTCGTATTTCCGAATTGCGTACAAACGGTATGCTAACTAACAACGCGGTCGTACTAACGACCGCGTACTAACGGCATGCGAAGAAACGCATGCGAAGTAAACGCCGCTTCCCATCTGTGAGACCTACTGTCGCCTGACCAGGTTGCCACATCGCTGGTTTGTTTGTGGCGATATGGGCAGTCAAGTCAGTCCAACCCACCCTTAGGGTCACCGTGATTGCGCTCATTTACGTTCTTTTATCGCACTTACTGGGGGGGTGGGGGGATCAGTGGGTTTGTGCCTGGGAAGACTTGATTCCCTGGGGGGAATTCATAGCGGTTTGTAGAAATCTAGGTATGTGTCAAGTGACTTCCACATCCCCCTGGCTGCTGGTCTCCAGGGTGAGTTCTGTAGTGTAATGTTGTTAACCCCCCTGAGGTGCGTAATCCAGTTGAACCTTCATGTCTACTTTAGATCCTATATAACAGCAACAGTGGTGATGGGAATTTTCCTTGAAGAAAATGGAGGAGTAAGATAGCTCTTGGACATCTTAATGATGCAAGCTTGTGAATAACAGTAATTTAAGCTATAAATTAGGAGCAAGAACCGTGCATTGTGAATCAGCCTCTATGCTGGAATTGTCGGTTATACTTTTAAGGGTAAAAAGGAACCTGAAATTAGAAATAGGAAGAGTTATGTTTTTCTGGGTTTCTTTCAAGAAAAAGAGGCACAGGAGTCAAGAAACAGAAACTGTCCTACTCAGTATTAGGTAAAGGTTGGAATTATGTTGGCAGGTTGAAACGATGAATGGTATGGTATATGGCCGTTCCATAGTAATATCTGGAGAAACTATGAAGGCAGAAGGGTAGAAGAAGTTGACAGAAATACTTTGCCAAGCACCAAGAAAGTTAATTGTGTGTTAAAAGGACGATTGATGATTTATGATTCTAGAAATAGCAGAATGGCCTCAGCTGCTGTAGTGGTGAATGGCAAATGACTCTGAAAATGGAGGGTTAACTTTGTAAAATTACTAGAGGTGGGCGAAGCTCCCGGAACTCCATGGAAAACTGAAGATTACATAAAAACTCAGCAGAGTTCCACGAGCAGGTGGAATCAGCACATTGCGCTTTTTTTAAGCGCCGGAAGCTTGTTCTGCGCTGCAAAATAAGCTCGAACAGCACCACGTGGTGCAGCAGAGGGCGCTGCTTCTTTGCTGGTGCTCGAATAGATTTTCTACTCGAGAGGCAACTTTCTCAACACGAAAGGCAGCTTTCTCACTCACAACTGCCCGCGACCGCCCGCATTGAGAAAATCTCACCAGGTGCCACACTAGCTCCTGAAAATTTGAGAGAAAACTTCTCCAGTAGATGTTTTGCAGAGTTTCGAGCATAACGCGGCGTGAGCAAAACTCCACGAAATCCATCAGAGAGCAAAATATATCGCCCACCCCAAAAAATGATGAGCCATGACATGTGAGCTGGCGAATGTACAGGAAATTCTGGAGTTAGTTGATTCATTATCAGAGGCAGAGTGGATGATGAATGTTAGTGTGAGCAGCCTTAGTACAAGGGAGTAAAGCATGAAAAAAGAGCGTCTGACCATCGAGGGCTTAGGCAAGAACTTGGGGCCCAGTGCAATGCACATCTTCCTATGAAACAATAAAGTGTGGTGGGATTGAAAGCATGTCTCGAGACAAGTAGGAATGTGAGGGTCTGCATCAGGAAATGTACACATCGATTACTAGTTGACGCCAGATGAGACTCATCTTAATGTGGAGTAAGTAAAGATAATCAATTGGCCGTCAAACATACATGGAGGAGGCTTTAATTATATCAACAAAGCAGAATCTTGGATGAACGAGTGATATAATACGCTAGAGCGCACAGTGAATAGCCTCTTGGCACTTATAAATAAGGCAACAACTACACAGTTGAAATTAGTGACTAGTAACAGGCGTTCAGCCTTCATGAATGTCTGCGAGTGATAGATAGCCCTCAGTGCTAGCCGGCCCAGGTCCTAATACTGCAGTTATCACATCCCCCGAAGCTCCTTTTTGTCTTATATCGGTCGCCGTCTTTGGCCTTTTCAGTCCTAGGGGACCCGATGGGTGTCCTAACTCTGGGGATGGATTTGAAGAAACTGCAAAGAGCTATGGACCAGAGGGCTGGAGAGTGGGAAGCAGGTGTTACTGCGCGTTTTAAAAATGAGGAGACAGGACTGAGCCTCTGGATGACTTGGACTTGGGCTGTCAGGTTCCCTCCTGAACACCAGAGGACATCTTGCATTTCCGTGCACCAACCAACATTCTAGCAATTACAATATGTTCAGCATTGATGCATGAGGAATCGATGCCGCACTGACGGACACAGCAGAAACAAAACCTAAGCACTTTATAGTATATTCAGCGGCACTTTTACAAACATTAAAAATAAATGCATTGTTTTTATATCTAATGAGTCATGATGTCCTTCCTATCCCTTTACAGTAGTAATACATTGACTAATATTCTATGCACATATGCTTATATGGCTTATGCCATTGATTTTTTCATGTGTATTTGAGTCAGCAAAAGATATTCAAGCAAAACCAGGATGCAGGGGAGTTGGTATCCCTGTATTAAGTAACTGTTACATGCGATCTGTGAGGCAGTCAAAGGTGTTGTGCTTTGGTGACAAGTAATAAACTCAAATTTGATCTGGGTTCCATATTAACAATTGTATGAATGAATATTTTCTAATGTAGGTGCTCCAAATAAACATGAGCTATTGCGCCACATTTATTTTCACTGCAATTGCACATAGAGGAACAGGGACTGAGTTCCATTATGAGGTCATGGAACTCTGAGGTGACTTGCAATATTCTTATTATTTACAGCAGGGGTGCTTTATTCCTTATAATACATGGTCACCTCATTACCCATCCCACAAATCTGTTAAATCCACATTGTGTTGCTTTATCATATGAAAGATATATCATATTTATAAACATAAATAATAAACGTAGAATGTGTAGAGTAAAATTAAACACACAAAAATGCAGTTAGATATTTATAGCAAAAATATATTAGAATTAGTTTAATACAAGTCAGAATTTTACAACAAAATGCTGTATCTGAGAATGTGTAGATTTCCATTCTAAAACATGCAAAGAGATTGCACTGCTGCAAAAAATAAACATTTTGCCATCATGTCTCCATTCCGCCAGGTTTAATTTTAGTTTTTTAATTTGCAGTTCCATGTCCTACCTTTCAACTTGGCTGCTGGCACTGGCAGAACGTATTGTATTGTCAGAAATCAACTGTAATAAGTTATCATATTTGAGTACCTATGTCATTTCTTTATTACAAGTCACCTGTAATAAGGAAATTATAGACAGGACTCTGTACAGGAATTTCAGGCTCCCATGTATTATATACATAAAATAACTACATACAGAACTGAGTTGCAATAAGTTATACAGCTGAGTGGCTACCTGATTTGTTTCTTACATGTGACTAGAGCCGTCACAAGTTGCCTGTAATAAGAAGATTTTAGACTGGATTGTACACAGGGAATGCAGCCCCCCTTATTGCTACTCACCTGTAGTAACTTATTGCAGCTCAGTTCTGAGGTTAAAATGCCTGCTGTCCAGAGGCAACTATGGCGGGTGGATGGGCAAGCAAATGGGTGATGAGTAGGTGCATGAAATAACTACATTAAAAAAATAATTATTTACTGTGCTTGCTGCACGACTTGTCATCCTCGCGCCCGTCCTCTTCTTCTCTCGTGACGTCCAGGGCCCCAGTCAACTCCCTTAACCAATCCAGGCGCTGCTCTCATACTGTTAAAGGGCATTAGAGAAGAGCCAGGATTGAATGGACAGCCTTTCTCATTGCTCCCGTGGACACTGGAGGCCTGTGCTTGCTCTCAACCCATCTATGTAAGACAGCTGGGCTGAGAGGCTTAAAGTGCGCAGGTGGGTCTGGCCATCGCAAGACAGCCAGCCAAAGGGACATGCATATTTTTAAACTAATGCACAGGCAGCCCACCACTCTGCCCTGCTGCTATTGCCACTCAACAGGCCCTGCCCTGTCCTGACACTCAGTACAGAATGGGTTGAAAAAAAATAAAATGTTAATAAATCAACTTTTTTACCATTTTATTTTTCATCTCTTGGGCTTTTCTGGGGGCATTTTAGTGGGGCGACCCTCCTCCACTCTAATGGAGGAGCCACCTCTGCTGCGGTCAGAGCCCGCAGCCGAGGGGAAAAGTACAAAAATGAAATCTACCTTTCCTTCTTCTTCTCTGTTTTTCTAGATGTATAGTGATAGATAGAAAATAAATACGTATGGTAAAATGTTTATTTTTTCATGCTTTGGATGTTATAGGAAAGAAATTCTCTCTTCATTTTTCTACACATTCTGAGCTTCAGGTTTAAAAAAAAAAAATTGACTCGTATTAACTGATGCTAATATTTTTTGGCAAAAAATATTGCCCTGCTTTTGGTGTGTTTATTTTTAAACTAGAGGTTCTATTGTATTTTTCATGTTTACAAATATCCCATCTCATCATTGGCATGCATTGTCTATATTATTTACAGTTCACATATGATTTAAATAGAAGAGATATTTGTCCTCAACATTGGACTTGGTTTCTGTAGAATAATGGTAACACTCTTATTGTGTCAAAGAGCACATAGCAATGTAGTGTACACGGTGGGTGAGAAATGTTCTACCACCTCTTCATTGAAATCTATTATAATTTCTCAATTGCTCTGATGTTATACCACCATCATTCTCTGTTTATGGTAACTACTCATAAATTGTGCTAACGGCCTTTCAGCCTACTTTATGCAGATAAAGATCTATGGATGGAAGAAGAACAGATAATACAACATCCTTCAGCGATACAAAATGCTTTCCGAAAAGTGGTAGTCGTGCATCTTATAGCTAAAATTACATGAGGTTTGGTGTGGTCCTAATTCCAAGATAGGGGGAGTTCCCTAGAGAATCAGATTGGGACAAAAAATACGTCTGGGTACCAAAATAAAACTGTCCCCCATTAGCTAATAGCTTAAAAAGTGGTAATATCAGGAAAATCCAGCAGTAAAACAGGCCCACTAGGCTAAAAAACAGTGGCTAAAAACACAGTCTACACACTGATCTGTCAGACCAGTCCATCAGACACTGCCTGAATTTCCTATCAGCCAGTCCGACACTGGTTCTCTATCCCAATCAGCAGCCACACGTCTTCTGAGGATCTAATGATTTAAATATCTGAGTTGTACTACTGAAAAGTGACACCAAAAATATCATAGTTTGAGAACATCGAGGACTTAATTTCGAGAAACAAAATATTGAAAGGTAAGTCTCTATAGGGGAATATAGATTTACTATTCATGACTCCACAGCTACGTAAGATATATTTACCTCGTAGGTACATATCTGGGAAATTAGGTTTAGAAAATATATAATTTCTTAAGTATCCATACTTTATTTTCTATATTATTTCCTCAATAGTGTGTCCCATTGATACTGTAGTTTCAATATTGAGGGGCACACCAAAAATCTGATCTCTGACATACCAATAATCAGAGTCTCAGCAGAGGCGACTCCCATTTGCTGCTGAGAAGCGGGTAGACAAAGCCCGTCACATATACGACGCATCAACACGTGCTTTTGGGTTCGGTGGAGGACCGGTGCCGGGCTTAATTTGTAAAAGAACCCGTACCGGGGCCCGCAGTTTTGGATGTCAGCAGCAAGTGCTGCCGGAGTACAAAGGCTGCGTTGCCTTGATTTCACCCGGTCCCTCTTTAATCCACTGCCAGTGCCGGTCCGAAGCCGAGATACGAGCAGGGCCACCGAGCTGCTCCAGGGACTTCCTTGTGTGATTGACTGACCGACGTGGTAACGACGGCAACGACGTGGGAACAATAAGACGTGGAGCGCGAAAGCGAGAGCGGACGAGAGCGGAAGCGGACGTGAGCGCGAGAGCGGACACTGCACGAAGCGGAAAGCTCAGAGGGCTCAGAGGGCGTGTGGCCCGCGATTCACAGAGGAATCATCGTGAAAAGTGCCGAAATTGGGTGCGAAGTGAGGGGCCTACCCTGGAGACAGTGCGAGTGTCGGCTGGTATTGCCGGTGCCGGTACCGCTAGGGAAGCGCTGCAAGCAGCTGGGTGCCCTCGTGCCCTCCGATAGTCCTGTTTTTTTTGCGGAGCAGGCGGGTGTGCCTGAGGCCACGGAGAGTAGCAGCGGTAGCAGCGGTGAGGCATAGGGAATTCTCTCTAATCCCTCAAATCCCCGAGGAGACGCTTGCCTCAGGAGAAATAGCGAGGACTGGGCAGGCGTGTGTAAAGCTTTTATTGGCAAAGACTCCATTGGCAGAGAATTAATCAGCCAGCAGCTAAACCAGCGTTAAGTAGAAAACTACGGTCGGTCAGTCAGCAGACAGGGAAGGTAAGTGCTTTAAAACATTTTTTTAAATCTTTGTTCTTCCTTTTTAATTAATTTTAAAAACTTTGGCTGAATACAGAAAGGTTCAGGAAGAGCAAGTAAAAGCGTGTAATGAAGGGTTAAAATTGAACTGGCGCAACTGGAATCGTATGGTGAAAGGAGGTAGAGCCATCTACTTGAGAGTTTATTCTGCTTAGTCGGACAAATCCAAGGAATAGACGTAACTAATAAATATTACTGAATATATAAGGAGGACTTTGGAATGGCGCCAAGAAAGGTAAAACCAAGGAAAATTTCTAAAGACGCACCAAAACAAATCGAAGAGACCGAGGTGACGCCAGCAGAAGAAGGGCCAGGAGGGGCGGCCATGAATACTCCGGTGAGAAATGATGAAAGAGAGTTGAGGAAAATCATAAGGAAACCCACTGCAGCTAATAAATTACAAGGTTGTGTGAAAAAAGGCGGTTTAGTGTGCAAATCAATAAAGGACTTTGTGGGGAAGCACTTTAAGAGGACACTTACTCCAGGAAAAGCCCAAGACCAAGAGAGTAATATGGAGATACCAAGTGTAGAGGAGATTGCGGAGATCGTTGATTCCTCCCTCACACAGAGTGACTTAAGCCATATTATCCCCCCCCCCCCATAGTACCAAGACTTTCATCTTCGCCCCGGATTTTTTTTTCCTCGTCAGAAGATGAGAATGAGATATTGGCAGGGAATGGGCCCAAGGACGGGAGGGCCCGCATTGATTTGTCAAATTCTTTTACAAGAACCACACTTGACAGAAGTACGGATCCCGTAGGAAATCAAAGCCCAAAGCCTATAGACTTCTTAAATGAAATATTACGGAATGATACGTTGGGCTTAGATATTACGACATCGCCTTCTGCCTCTATGCTGGACATTATGCTGATGCTACAAAAAATGTTGCAAGGCTTGTTAGAAGTCTCTGTGTTATATAATACCCTATTAAATAGTCATGAAATACAATTTTAAAGAATGATAGAAGAACTACAGGGGATAAGGGGACAGATGCCTACAATGATTAGACCAGTACAAGACCCCTTAAATGAAGGTCTTATTGAAGGGAACACAGAGGCTACTATGGAGGGTTGTGCCCAGCATGATATATATATTTCCAGATGGACGATGCTGGTAAGGAGGAGGGGAGATTTCTATCGGCCAAATTACGAGAACCGAAAAGAGAAGGGCAAGGAACTGCAGAATAGAGAACAAATTTATAAAAATGGAATGCCGCAAAATAAGAAAAGGGAAAGAAGGCAAATAGCGAGGCTTTCTGACTCTGGAGGAGTTGAAGCTGAGGTTGAAGTGAAAAGGGAACCATGCAAATATATCCGTAATGCTTGTAGGGAGGTGGTGTGCCCCAAAATTAATAGAAATAAGTTAGGAGGGAAAGAATGCCTTAGTAGTCCAGTAGCTGGAGGAAGTAGAGTGAACATACTCCCAAAAAAGAATGAACATCAGGGAAGAGGTGATTGGGACTCCAAAACCTTAGTTAAGAGCAATAAGAATAAAATGTGGATATATTTTAAACCAACTGATCAAGTGATGGGGAGGAAGAAACAAAGGAAGATAGTCCCTCTAAACCGCTCCCAGCTCTTATTTTCTTTTTCAAAATGTCCAAGTTTAAAAGAAATTGGTACAAAGGATTTGAGACAGGTAGGGTTTAGCAGTAACATCAAAGGTATTGAATACACAAAGGTCCTAGTCTACTCAGGTCTTGTTAAGGCAGCTATTCAGAAAGCTGAGAAGGAGATATTAAAAGAGGGTATAAGGATAATTTCTGAAGTAGAAGTCGAAGAAGGGAAACAGCGAGAGGGAGGTTTTCTGAGATTCCATGCAGGGTTGGGGGAAAGGCAGGTGAGGTTAATAACAGGGGGGCGTGGGGAGAAGGCTATGATCAATATAGCGGTAGAGAATCTAGAGCCTAATAAAAAACTGGGGCAATTGGGGATCGGACAATAGTATCCTAAGTTCAGACTCATGGGTTTGAATGAGTCAGGATGTCTTAGTGAGATCGACTAGGATACCGAGTTGCCGCATAGCCTGAGATTACTTTCATGGAATAAAAATGGGTTGGTAGGGCGAACAAAGGTGGATAGTCTAAATCACGTCGCAAAATATGTTGATATCATTTGTTTACAGGAGACATGGCTATGCGGCAATACCCCGGTAGTTGAAGGGTTTGCCCAAATTTATAAACCAGCCAGCAAAATGAAAAAATGTGGACGTGCTTCGGCGGGATTATGACCCTCATGTCAACCAGGCTAGTGAAAGAGGTCAAGTCAATTAGTTCATTATGTAAATGGTTGTTGGTCTGTAAGGTATCCTATCCATGTACTGAAGGTACTGAAGGGAAGGTTGATTATTTAATCCTCATAAATGTATATATACAATGGGGTTCCCAAAAAGAATACGAAACAGAAATCGGGTTATTCAAAAAGGATATAACTGCTTTAATTGAAATGTATGGGAAGGACATAATGGTGATAATGGGTAATTTTAACCACAAACTAAACTTTGGAAAGTTAGATTGTTGTTTTGAGGAAATTTTGAGCTCGTATAATATAGGGTCAGCAAAATACCCCACATGTCTAACCACCAATCAAGACGAAGCCTTAGGGAAGTTTCTGGGCTCTAAGGGTTTAATATGTTTAAATGGTAGGAAGGACCCAGATCGACCGGCTACACAGACTTTTAGAATGGGTAATCAACAGTGTCCTATAGACTATATCTTTGTTCAGGCCTGGAACTACGCAATGGTAAAAAAGTTCCGGGTAATTAAGCGTAGGGACAGCGACCACAATGCTTTGTATTGTGAAAATTTAGGGGGGTCAATAAGTATATGTGAAAGGGTGATCCCCCAAAATGTGGAATATCCAAAGTGCCTGACTACAAAACTGACGGAAGAATATGTAGAGAAATTGGTAAGCTTTCAACAAAATTTAACGAAGGACAGTGCTGAAGGTCATCAGGTAGCATGGTATGTGGATAAAATCGCTCAGGCAGTGCAATGTCTTAGAGTGTATCTAAAAGAAAAAAAATCAGTTAAGGTAAAAACACAAGATAGTAAAGGAAGGCTGAGGTGGTCTAACCCTGAATGTCTGAATAAAAAAAGGGCTATTCGTAAAATAGAGCGAGGTCAGAGGAAATGTCATGATCATGGGAACTTAGAGATCCTGCTCAACCTGAAGAAAGAATATAAATCCGTAGTAAGGAAGCAGAAAAGGATTTTTAAAGAAAAATGTTGGGCAAATCTACTTGAGACAATAGAAATATAAAAGGATTCTGGAGGTTGATACAGGTTGCCGCAGGAAGGTCTCCGGGTAATATGAGCTGTGTCGTGGTAGAGTTGGCCTGGGTAAATTACTTAGGAAATCTATATAAAGCCAGTAGGATTTTGGAAAAAGATAAGGAAAAACCAAGTTGGACAGTGTGTGTAGAAGGGTTAAAACCAGCATTTAATGATGAGAAAGTAAAAGAAACAATAAAGAAGTTGAATTCATCTCGCGCAGCAGGCCCCGATAATTTTCCTGCCATCTTAATTAAAACTCAATTAGATTGGTGGGCAGGCTTTTTATCTCATATGTTCATTGCCATTCTGGACTCAGGCTGTATTCCTAAATCCTGGAGAGGGGCCATAATTAGACCCCTACATAAAAAGGGGGAAAGGAAGGACCCAAGGAATTATAGACTAATTAATTTATTGGATATTGGAGAAAAGGTTTTTTCAAAAATAATCCTTGGTAGATTAAAGGAGTGGGTGGAGCGGCGATCGATAGTTCCAATAGAGCAGGGAGGCTTTAAGGAAGGACATTCTACTATCGATCACTGCTTTGCCCTGTGGGCTGTAGCGCGGAAGTCCATGGAGCTGCAGGGCAAGTTGTATTGTTGCTTCGTGGACCTTCGTGCAGCTTTTGATCTGGTGGATAGGGAGTGTTTGTGGGAAACCATGAGAAATTATGAGGCCCCTGCGGATCTTTTGTTGGTAATCCAGGAGCTACACAGCCAAAACTGGGTGCAGGTAATTAAAGACACTTCTGGTGGCCTGACTCCTGAGATAGCAATAAACAATGGATTAAGGCAAGGTTGTGTTTTGGCGCCTCTTCTTTTTGCAATATTCTTAGCAGATTTGCCTCTTACCTTGGGCTCTGCCAGAGGTGCAAGCCCAAAAGTAAATGGAAGGCCTTTGTCCTGTTTGTTGTATGCCGACGATCTAGTAATACTGGATCAAACTGAGATGGGGCTTCAAAGAAAGCTGAATATATTCAGCGAATACTGTACGGCAAAACGACTTACTGTACACATGGACAAAACAAAAGTCTTGTGCTTTGGGAAGAGGTATATGAAGTTTAATTGGTACTTGGACCAAACCAAACTGGATATTGTAAATGAATACAAATACCTTGGAATATGGTTTACGAATTCCCTGAAGTGGGGCATACATCTGGAGGCACAGAAAATAAAAGCACATCTAGCGGTATGTGGGCTGAAAAGATTCAATCACAGTTATGGTGATATGTCCCATAAGCCTCTTTTGACGGCTTATAAAGCCATGATCCCTCCGCAATTCCAATATGGTTCAGAAGTAATTTGTATTGATGGTAAAAGCTCTTGGGATAAAGAAGAAGGGAAATGTCTGAAATCATTATTGTCACTTCCCAGCTCGGCAATGATCCAGGCAATCAGAATGGACTTAGGCCTAACTGCGTGGAACATTCAGGTGCAATTAAGTTTTCTCAGATTTTGGAATCGTTTGAGTCTTGGGGAGGTCACAAAGGTGTCCCAATGGTGCATGAAAGAAATTCAGTCCAGTGAGTTAAAGTGGGCTCAGGCCACAAGAAGAAAACGCCAGACCATTTGTGATCACTTGAATGTGAAAATTGACCCCCTGACTCTACAAATAAATGTAATAAAGAGTGTACTTAAAATGCAGGGTAAAGAATTTTCTAGAGCAACAGATCAAGAGTATTTGAGCAAGAAAGATTCTGTAAAATTCATGTGTTCTAGCTGGGAGAAAGATACCAGCTTTCCCTACCTCGATTTACTACCGAACCGTTGGTTAAGAATGGAAGTACTTAGGATAAGAATTGGCATTAACCCAGCCATAATAAATAGCGCAATAAAATCTGGTTTAATGCAACCTGACGGAAAGTGTATGTGTAAGATAGGATTGAAATGCAACATTTTACACATTTTATTGGACTGTCGAAGATTTTTAAATTTACGTAAATTATTCCTCCGTCCGATATTTTTCAAATATGGTGTAAGGGCGCGCTTACAAGCATGGGAGCTTCTTGCTGATATGGAAAATTTAGATATTGCAACAGCCATTGGGAAATATATGCAGGGCATATATAAGTTCCCTGCCTCATTAGAGGCGTAACAGTAGTTAGTGCCTTATAATTGTAAATGAAATTATCCGTTGTAAAATTGTTTTAAAATTGTTAAGAATGATCTTTTAAGGATTTTATGATTCTTGATGTTTAAGAACATAATTTAGCAATGTGGACATTTTTTAAATGTTATTGTAAAAGCTGTGGTTTAAAGACCAAATGGTCTAAATAAACATTCTTTTTTAACTGAACTGAACAATAATCTGATAGCAGCAAACCTAAGGGACGTGCTATTTTTTTTTTTAATATAGACAGGTTGAATTTTAAACAAACGGGCAGCCAGATGCCTCCACACGTTATGTGGCAACGTCTGTTATAACCTTCAGGTCTTGATTTCAAATTCCAGCCAGACCACCATGGACTTCATTGTTCTGAGGTTTATTAACCGGTACCTCTCAAGTAGAAAAATAGTAACACTGATTAATTCCAACACTTCAAAATGCCCAAAAATTTAATATGAGGCACCATTTAAAAACAATTCTTTAACATGTGTATTATATGAATGATTGCTTTTTTCTTACTATTGCATGTAGTGGTTGTAGAAGTAGTGTTAGTAATATTGAGTAAACAATGCAGAGATCACATATCATAAACTGAAAGCAAGAAATTTGGGGCCTTGTCTGACCCTTGGGCTTCTACTTAGACGCTCCTAGTGAACCACAAAGGAAACTATGATGTGAGGCCACTCCTGTAGTCTACTTGTCTATTAGCCAACTCATGGGACCAGTGCCTAGGGTTGGAGGCAATAAAAGCAGTCATTGACTCCTAAGTGTGATCATGTGGTAACCATCCTTCCTGACAGTAGCAATCACTTGAGCAGGCTGCACATCCAGGATACTATAAATGAGGCGCCTGCTGCTCATTGAAGCTCCCCTTGATCAAAAGGAGAGGAAGCTAACCAATGAATGCCAGCGACTCATGCTGCTCTCGCCTAATCTCAATGGACTCTCTGATTTTGCAATCATCTGCTCTTTCTTATACGAATAGAAAATCATGGAGCTAATTTCAGCCAGCTCACTGGCAAACAAACCCATGATGGCCCTGGAATGCTGCCTCTGTGCTGCCTTTGAATGAGACATACATGCTGGCCAAATCTGCACACCAATGACAAAGTATCCCATGTCTTTGGTACGTTAGTGTCAATGCATATATAGCAAAAGAGTTTAGAGAACAAACCCCTGTGAGACTGCCAAACAACGTATAAGGGCAACGTCCTGCCAGGAAGTGGGAAACCAACATAAGGGGTTCAGTTGGATGCCATGTGCTCCTTTCACGTGTCATATCATAGTATGGTGAGTCAAAAATAAGCATACATTTGCACAGGTCTTGCCTACGGGCCCTATTGACGTTGCCATCGTTTTTAGCTATGCTGCTCAGCATCCTGGATGCTATGCAGCATGGCTGAAGAGTTTGTATAAAGCCTTTGATGTGGCTGCCACTTCATTTTATGGGTGTGTCCACCACACATGCTACATTCGAAAGGGCTGCTCTTACAGCAGGAATTGCTGCCATGACCTAATCGCCCACCACCATCCTGGTTCCATTGTTCCTATAGCCTCGTACAAAGCGGGGCTTGGCCGAACATTTTTGACAGGGGTGATTTTGGTTTCCTACCTGGTACTATTATTGAGTATACTCGTTTCCGTCCAATTACAGAATATGTTTTGTGGCAAATATTATAGAGCAATCTGTGCTTGGCAGACGTAAATCTGCATTGATTCCTGCAAACTTTTAAGACCATATCAGTGAGACTTTTGACCACTGTACTGTGCCGTGGCACCCACTCACCAAGTGATGGACACCAGCTGAAGATCGCTATCACGACTGGATCGGATCTGGTCTGTTGTGTTGCAGCAAAGAGGAGATTCCCTTATCATGGAGCATTGATGACTACTTTTGAAACGTTGGATTTTAGATTATTATATTGTGAGGTCCGGTCTACTGTTTTCAAGTTGAATTGTAAGGGAAATCTGAGAGGGGGGTACAAGCTGCAAATTTGTGAAATCATCCCATATTGTGAAACATGCGTTGGCTGGATGTTTACTTTTTTGCGTCATGCAATATATATGTGAAAGTGATTGACACAATACTACCAGAAAGTGGAATTATATCAAAAATTGGAAAATTGAATAAAGACATTTTTACCTGAAGCAGCAATATTGATAAACGTTTTTGATATATTTTCTTTCAGAGAACTTTCAAGCATATTCAGTGGCACAATCTATAAATTATACTAACTTATGAAGACTTTTAGCCAGTCCTCTTCATCTATTGGTCTATTGTTGTGTCATTCACCTTTTTAATTCTGTCCACTACTGTAAACAGCATGGGGCAATGGGTCATCCCACTTCAGACTTTGGCTAACTTCACTGTGAATAACAGCATTCTGCTCTTTGGAAGAAGACATCTACACACAATGTGTTTCCTGTCAGTGTCTGGAACTACTTTATCAAGATGTGCTTTTGGAGACCAAAATTATTTTTGCTTTTAGGCAATGTTTTTTTTGTATATTGGCAAGGGCCAGTCAGCTTACCTACAAATAAAGTCTTACAAAACCATTACAAAACAACACAGGCATTGATAAAGTGAAAAGACTGCCCGCTAGCACAAGTCATACTGGCTTTGCCAATGCTTGTTTTCTCTTATTTTCTAAAAGAGTGCACAGTGGCTGCTATGAAAACAGAACACATTTATTTCTGATCACTATGTGGGCTTCACATATTACAGAAAATAAAAAACACACGAAAGGTGTTGGGAGGAATGCTTACAATAAGTATAACTTCTCAATCACTCAAGATAGCATCTCAACCCATTGTTCTTTTGCTCACCATCCCATCTTAGTTAAGACCAAGTCATATGCAACTCAGTATTGGCCCGACCCAACAGAAACAGTCCAGTCCTAACTACGAGGACAGGTCCTCCTTGAACTCGAACGCAACCAACCCAAGACCAGTTTCATCTTGATTAGGGCTAATCAGTCTGGTATAGCTTGGTTCCAGTGGCACGGTGAGGGCACACATGTGGGCATACCCTTGCCACTTAAGTTGGTACATCAAACACCCAAAAGGTGATGGTAGAAATGCATGCAACTTTTCTAACTACTGGCAATTGCTTTGGGTAGCATCCCAATGCTTCGTTATTTTGGTCACCATGCCACCTCAGTTTAAACCCAGCCATCTGTGAATCAGCCTTGACCCTGCTTCTCATAGAAACAGGCCCAAGAGCCCGAACTGCCAGGCCAGGTCCTTACTGAACCAGAACACAAGCAGCCTAGGGCTGGTTTCGCTCTATTAAGGGCTCATCAGGCAGGTATCTCTTGGATCCAGTGATACAGTGAGCCTGGGCATATCTTTTGCCTCATAGGGCGGTGCATCAAATACACAATAGGTGATGGTAGAAATGCATGCCATTTGTCTAACCACTAGCAATCGCTCCGGTAGCACTCCAACACATTGTTCTCTTGCTCACCATGCCATTTCACTTTGCACCCATCCTTATGCAAATCCGTCTTGATCTTGCTCTACTGGGAACAATCCAGTCTGAACTGCTAGGCCAGGTCCTACCTGAACAGGAACAAAAGCTACCCAAGACTGGTTTCATCCTGATTGGGCCTATTCCGTCGGGTGTCAGTTGTTTCTGGTGGCACAGTGGTCCCTTGCTCACTGTACCACTGGAATAAAGTTTTGTTTGAGGAGCCCCAATAAGGGCAAAACTGGTCAGAGAGGACCTGGCTTGGTAGTTTGGGATGAACCATTCTTAATGGAGCAGGGTCAAGAATGATTTGCATGTAGCAGGATCTAATGTGAGGTGGCATGGTGGGCAAAAAAGCGATGGGTAGGAATGCTTGCCCAATCGATTGCCAGTGGTTAGACCTACTGCAAGCTTCCTCCTATCGCTTTTTGTGTGTTTGCAGTGATGCTTTAAGTGGACATGGACGTGCCCAAACCCGGGTCCCTTGCTCACTGTGCCACTGGAATCCAGCTACACCCGACTGAAAATCCCCAGTCAATTCAAAACTGGTCTTGGGTTGCTTATGTTCCAGTTCAGGGAGGATCTGGCTTGGCAATTCGGGCTGGACTGTTCTTATTTGAGCAGGGAAATACTGATTCGCATATAGCTGGGCCTCATCTGTGGTGGCATGATGGGCAAAAGGATGCTGGGTTGGAATGCTAGCCCAAGTGATTGACACTGGTCAGACATATTGCAAACATCAGCAATCACAATTATTTTGTTTATAGTGACACTCTAAGTGACCAGGGGTATGCCCAGACGTGGCAAATTAGCTCACTGTGCCACTGGAATCAAGCAACCCAAACAGAAGATCTCTAATCAGGTCAAAACCGGTCTAGGGTTGTTTGTGTTCTGGTTCAGAGAGGACCTGGCTTGGCAGTTTGGGCTGAATTGTTCCTATTGAACCAGGGTCAAGAGGGATTTGCATATTGATGGGTTTAATGTGAGGTTGCATGGTGGATAAACGAACGATCACATAACATAACACCTGCATGTGGTTAGACGTGTTTGAAGTAAAGAGAAAAACAACAATAATTTGTGTTAACGGTATGTCCTTGTACGTTTGTCAAGATTGGAACCAGTGCACCAACAGAATCACAAAAAATGTTGTGCACCTTGTGGAAGTTGTTTATGCGCTGACGCCAGTGCTTAATTTGGGCACTTTCTTATCAGGGCTGGGTCTACAATCTACACCCATCTGCTGCACGTGGTCACATATTGCATTGATATATTTAATTTAACTCGGCGCAGCCATAGAGTGTTGTTCTCGTGACCATCTCCAGTACCAAGTGCGTCCCGGTCAGTAGTGGTGTCGCGGACCTTGCGGCTGTGAGACTGAGCCGAGGCTGAGCCAAGAGCAGCCAGTAGATTCATGAAATGTTTATTGAGGGTGGCGCACCCCTTAGTTCAGTGTTGCCGGTGCCCGGTGGGAGGGCACCGGTACAATGATTCATTGGGCTGGATTTTGGTTCTGCGGGGCCAGGGGCTGTGCAGCAGCAGGCAGCGCGCGCAGATGTTTTTCAAATTTTCACGCCCCAGCATACCTACATGTACCCATCCCACCCTACCGCAAGTCATCCGTTCGTACTAGCAGCAGCCCCAGGCCCGCCCAACAGAACCAGTCAAAGCAGTTTATGTCCCGGCTGGCGCCCTGCCCACCACGAGTACAGGTAAATTAATTAAGTACTAGGTTAAGTAGTAGCCAGAGGTCATGATGCCAAAGTCCCACTGAAAGCAGCTTAATATGCCTCAGTCTTGAGTTTGAGAAAGATAATGTGAAATATCCCTACTACTGTGATGGAAGGATTAAATTATATTAAAGGCAGGGACTACTTTTTTTTACATTTATTTATTGGCGGTTTTATTTATGTCAATACAAAAACATAAAGAGCATGCAAGGTATTACCAGCCAACACAGGCCTTTACGGTGGCGTGTTCACAATGCGGCAAGCGCTAGTGGGATGTTTTGTTGGTTCTGTGTTAGGCAGTGCTAACAGGAGAAATGGGCTGGTTGAAACTACCTCCTAACGAGAGCCCAGACACTTCTGTTTTTAAAAAATTAAACACTGGCTGACGCAGCTGGTCCGAAGTGTGTCATTTTTTTATTATTCTCATATATCGTTTATTCTGGTTTTGGCATATATCTGGTTGACCATTAAAGTGAAACTGATAAATTGATTCTTAAACTGACAGTCCGTTCGCAGTTTGGATGCTGGTTGCATGCAAATGAATGTACATGTTGTGTAGTGGCTTACAAAATACCTTGCGGAATTGATTGGTTTCCTCAACCTTCTGGAATATTTCCATTGTATCTAACAATGTCACCTTTTAGATCAATCACGATCACATATGTAATGTCACCTATGTGAATGCAAAAAATGAAGGGGTGGACATATGATTGAACACTCCTGAGCTTTTACATTTATTGACTTTACTGAATTTTGATTGCAAAGTGGGGTCTGTCCTGCATAAACAATGAGTGGCAAAGCCAATGTGTCTGAGAATAATGTCTTAACACATGCAACTCTAGTACATTAGAACAACTGGAAGGGTACAACCTACTCAACACCTCCGATTCCGGCTTCCACACCAACCACAGCACCGAGACCACCCTAATTGCCCAACCGTCAAAATCAGAACCCTCCTCAACTGAGGTGAGACAGCAGCCCTGATCCACCTCAACCTCTCAGCAGCATTCAACATCATACACCACCACACCTTCATCAGAAGCCTCCACCACATCGGCATCCACGGAGACGCCCTCAAATGGATCACCTCCTTCCTCACAGAACACAACCAGAGAATCTGCCTACCGCCCTTTACCTCCGAGCCCAAGAACATCATCAGCGGAATCCCCTAGGTTCCTCTCTCAGCCCCTACTTGTTCAACTCCTACATGACACCACTGGCCAACATCATCTGTACCCATGGACTCAACATCATCTCCTACCTGGACAAATTCCAACTCATCCTCTCTCTCACGGAAGACCCACCCCCACCAGAACCAAATTCCAGAATGCCATGACAAGCATCTCCGACTAGATGAGGTCCAACTGCCTGAAGCTCAAAACAGACAAGACGAAAGTGCTTATCTTCGGGAGGAACACCTCACCATGGGATGGCATCTGATTGCCCCCGAACTCAGACCCACACCTACCCCTATGGACCACGCCCGCAACCCTGGCATCATGCTGGACAGCAAACTTACCATGAAGCGCCAGCTCCATGCAGTATCCTCCTCCTTCTTCCACACCCTCTGCATGCTTCGAAAGATCTTCAGATGGATCCCCATCAACGTGAGGAACACAGTCACACAAGCTCTTGTCACAAGTTGATAGGACCATGAAAACGCATTCCATACTGGCACCACCACCCATCCCCTCAAGCGACTTAAGACCATACAGAATGCTGCAGCCAGACTCGTCTGCAACCTCCCCAAACGGACCAGATTCACCCTCCAACTCGGAAGCCTCCACTGGCTCCCCACCAGAAGGGATGCCAGTTCAAGATGCTAACTCACACCTACAAAGCCCTAGACAACCAGGCAGGGCCGGCTCCAGGGTGGTGCGACCAGTGCCACAGGTGCCATCTCACCAGTTGCTGACTTCAGGTGGTGCCGTGTTTGCAAGTTTATTTTGGTTTTAAAAACACCTGCTGCCACTTTCCTTGCCTCCAGCACTTCAAAGCAACAATAAAAATGTCAAGCAAACTCAGATGATTAATGTTCTTCCTGGAGAGAGGTGGAGTTTTGTCTAATTGAGGTTATGACTGATCATAAAATAGCAGAGAGTATTAATATGCTTGCTGCAAAGAACGTGTACCATGCAGGTCACAAAGTGCATATAATGTAAATAGGTCCATTGGTTTCTGCTTTTCTAAGAGACATCCTTGAGTTACTTGCAGTTTATACCTTAAAATCCTAATATAGAACCGTGAATTATTAACTGTCGACAAAGAACTCCATGCACACAGCAAGGTATAGATTAGAGCATAGATTTATGTTGCAAAAAAGGTTTATTTGGGTAGAAATGTATTCTTTTTATTAAGGAGAGGCTCCAACTATGGTGTTCCACTTTCAATTTTAAGTTTGTGCTTCTCCAGACCAAGCACTCAAACTAAACTGCCTACCAGTATGGATGACATGCCACTCCTACACCTTGTAGTCCTCTGGATTATGTAACATTTTGTAGTAATGAAGGTCCACGCTGGATATGCTGATTTACACACGTATGAGTGATAGTCTCAGTGTAATGTGTGTGTGATGTACAGTGCTCTGACAACCGAAACTGGTATGAGTGGCCCTATATAATTAATTAAATGCACCTGAAAGAGAGTGGTTTTGGAGTCTTGAGGGGCACTGTTAAAAGGTGGTGGCGAAGGAATCGATGGATGGGGTGCGCCAACAAACATTGTTGCATCAAGCGACACCAGCGCTAAAGCCGGCCTTGCAATCAGGGACCACCGCCTGACCTTCCACCTAGCTGCAAGACAACTGTACTCCGCCTCCCTCACCCACGTTCCTCGCATCTGCAGAGGCTGTTCTTTCTGCTACCTCTCCGCCAAGTCCTGGAACGACCTCCCGCTCCAACCTGCGATGTCACCCTCAAGCACAGACTTCAGAAAGGGACTCAAGACCTGGCTCTTCGACTGAAGACCTGCGAGAACCCGAGCGCCTGGATATCCCCAGGGGTGATTAGCCGTGCACTGTAACTACTGAATGATTGATTGACATACACAGGAGAGAGACCGCAGGAGTGGACAAATAGGACTATACAATGAACAGTAGTTCCTCATACAGTTCAATACACTCACTGTTGTGGAGTATACATAGAATACACCCAAACAGCCAATAGCATTCGGTGAGAGCACTGGATTGATCCAACACATGAAAGACAATGTATCAGGTAAATGGAAGCAAGAAGCTGGTCCAAGAGAGCCAGTGGTTGAAACGGCAATCCAATCTATGCAAAGTGTAAGCAATACACAACCTATGGCTCCCTATTATCAAGGTGCCGAGGGAATGAGAGGGATGCATGGGTTGTCTATATGTGCAGCCTCTCACATAGAATACACAGCACAAAAAGAAAACTAGACATATAAAAGGAGGAAGCACACCTTGGAAATAACTTAATTCTGGGGGGCCCTTGACTCCCTATATGACCTACCATCTGGATAGGACCAAGACGCTCAAGAATATTCATCAAGGTTTGTAAACAATTTAAAGAAATTGTAAGGAATGGTGTAACTAGGTGAATGGGCAGGGGGTGACCTTTGACGAAGTAAGTCCTGTAGGGGTGTCTCAATATTTCAATATACAATAATAATTCTTTATTGTTTGATTACTTAAAATCTTACAATGCGACATCATACATATACTATACACTACAATATGAAACAACTAAAACAAGATAAAAAATACAGCATCAAATTCTAAATGAGTTACAATAAAAATATTCCAGTTTCATAATGTAAACAAAGTTTCATACTGTGCTAATGTTTTCTTAATTGTGATCTTCCAATTTGGCTCTTACTAAAAACTTTACAAAAGCAGAATTCATACTTATATCATTAGAATGCAGACACCTTATCAAAGCTTGCCTACATTACCTTTTTCCTCGCGCATTACAAAGTATCTTAAGTATAGTTTTTCTTTCAGTTTGCAGTTCGGGCAGATACATAATAAATGAATAATATTCTCCTCTCCGGTTTTACATATTCTGCATAAAGTGTCCCCTTACGACTTTATCGATGGGGGAAGATGGCATAGTCCAGGTAGTACACCAAATCTTTCCTTTATAAAGATTTTTTTTTTTTTAATGACCATGGTATTTTTAAATACGCTTGAATCTGCTTTTTTGTAAACCCACTAATTATTGGCCATGCATGTTTTATTTTTGCCAATATGTCTTTATCTTGTACAATTGATAGGTGATTTGTTAATCTGTTGATTGCCTTTTTGAACGATTCCTTGTTTATTGTGGTGTTCCAGATTGACATCCCATCAAATTCTTCCAGCGCTATATTTAAATGTTTCCAGGCTTGTAATTTTCTGTTGTTATTTATTTCTTACCATAGTAGCTGAGACATTTGATTTTCATGATCATTTTTTATCCTGTTCCATACTTTGATAAATTGGCCCTTTCTTGCGTACAACTGGTTATTTAGACCAAACTCCAGCCTTATTTGTGCAGGCGATGCATTATTTGGTAGATGAAATATACCATTTGGGCTCTTCCACCATTTTTTTGTGAACTAATCTGCTCTTGTATTTATCTTTGAGCTCATATAGTGTGTGACTATAAGGTCTCCCTTGTCGTATTCCTCCATGTGGTTTGCCCGAGTTAAGTTCAGGGTATGTAGTGCGATACATGAGGTAATATATATGCGTGCATTCCTGGCTATCAAGTTTCACCTTTATCACCGGTGTGCTGCGGATTGCACTGTATACCTACCACAAGTGCTGCATGGTTTTTCACATACAGCTGGAATTCAGCACACAACAAGGAGCATTGTCTTCCAAGTTGTTAGCTGGTCCTTGTTTGTCCTTTATGTATCCCACCTTATATTCTGTGGTTATTCATTTACTACAGGACCATATAATATGTGAGGAAGAAGTGTTTTTGTGTGTAGAAGGAAGAAAAGATTGGGGATTTTGTGTACGTCTGTTGTGTGTTGAACATCCATGCATTAACAGCATAGGAAAATAGGGATTCCAGGTCCTGATGAAAGCCATGGACCCCGGATGGTGCCACATGCTGAAACATGTTGACCTATTAGATGCAGGAGTAATAATCGCTCCTTGTTTTTAACCATCTCGTTGCTTCATTGAAAGATTAATGGTGGTTCCCATGAGGATGCAACAGTGATTTTTATTTTCCATTATCTGGATAATGGTTCCCCAACCATAAGTGCTTCCTGTGAACATAGGAAGCCTGCCCGTCATTAGAGGATTCTTTAGTGAGCAAGGATGACCAATGATGAAGCATGGCATGGCATGGGGGGGGGGGGGGGGGGGGGGGTAGGCCATTCCTTAAATGTTTTTGTTTTTTATTTATTGTTTACGACCTTTGGTGATTGTTCTCGGGTGCTTGTCCCTATCGAGACTATTGGACATATAGGGACTCAAGGGCACCCCAGAATAAGGGTATTTGCCAGGTGCAGACTCTTCTTTTTTACACGTCTGGTTTGATTTTCGTGATGTGTAGTGTAAGCAATAGTCTGTTTGACGGCTGTACTGTCAAAACACGGAGCTACAAACTGGAAGATGCCATATAGTCCATTGCCTGACCCTACCAACCCTTCTGTGCCTTTCACCTGTATAAAATGGCCGGCGGCAGTCCTAAAATCTATAGATGAAAAAAAGACAGACACTCCATGCTAGAAGCTAAATTTACCTAATTTTATCTACATCATTCTCTGACCGAACTGTTTCATTTCTGCAATAAAACTGGAAAGTAATGCCTTCATTTTAGCTGCAGCCCTGTTGCCTTCAAGAGTACATTTGCTTTTTTCCCCTCCTAACTGCTGAGTGGCCGCCAGCGAAAAGAGCACGTGGGATAGACTTTTTCAACATTGCCATATTGTTTTCATTACACATAAGACGGCGTCCCGAGGCCCGAGAGCCATTTTGGAAACCTAAAGCGCGAGCGCAGTAAATCACACAGCACACATTCACTCACAGCAGCAACAGCCCCCGCCACAACGACAACATATCTTCTCCTTGCTTCTATCGGGGCTCTTTAAACTTTGCCAGTTGTTTAGAAAGCGGTCGAGCCTTCTGGACGTCTTGCCCCGTGAACAGGAGTAAGCGTGGACGTCTGGGGTTGTCCGAGGAGCCTACAGCTGTGTGGCCGTACAGCAGCGCCAGGAAGCCCAGACTGACGCTTTCCAATAAATAATTTAGAGACAACCAGACATCCTGTTGGACAGAACCCCCTGGCACTTGTCCTCAATGAGAGAGCACACAAAGAGAATGGGTGCAGCCGGGCCTTCCTCACACAAACCATATGATCTCATTAAAAATGCAGCAACTACTTCATCCTTTTAAGTGAAATAAAAACTTCCCTCCCTGCCCTTTCCAGACAATGGAATGTACAAACTGAAGGAAATAACGTACAACGCCAAACACCGCTTCCTCCGGTAGCGTCGACAGATTTGGCCGTAAAGTGACATTGTTAAAACATTTCCTTAAAAAGAGATTTCTAATTCGGGCCAAGAGACAAGAGCGATACTGAAGGTGGAAAAGTGCAAAGGGAGCGGGGATGAGTTGCTTGTGTGAAAAGGTGCTGGCATCACGTGATGCAAAAGAGGCGGAGCCGAGGTCAGGAGCGGTACACCTGCCGGAGCATCCTTTGGACCAAGAGGATTTGGATGTGAAGTCACAGTATGCAAAAATAACGCCAGCTTAAACTTGAGCTCTGCAAAGGGGTAGTGACCGCCATTGGCACGTATTACTGCCAGGGGCAGGGATTTTTTTTTGTAATTATGTCTGCAAAGAGTTATTCCAGTATGTGGTGTGGATGCAGTGTGTCAGACATGCCAGCGAGACGTTGTGGCCTTTTGAGATGTTTCCACGTGGAGTTATGCCTGCGGGGAGTAGTGTTCTAAGAGGGATACACGCCCACAAGGGCTTGCATCTTGCTGAGATGGGTGCTTGCAAGCAGCTGTTTCCGCAGAAAAATGCGTCTGCGTTACATTTGGGGTTCGAGGATGTATTGTGCAGAGTTGTGTCTGAAGGGAGCTGTGTCTGCAGGGAGGTGTTTCTGCAGGATGACGTTCTCCATTTACTTGTATCGGCATCAATTTGTTTCTGCAGGGAGGTGTGTCTGAAAGGAGTTGAGTGTGCAGGAAGATTTGCCAACCGATAGGTGTGATTACACGTGGAGTTGTGTTCACGTGGAAATCTGTTTGCAAGGACTTGAGCCACCAGAGTTGTATGCGCAGTGAACTGTGTCTTCGTGGAGATGCAGCCGCATAGAGCTATGTCCCCAAACAACTGTGTCTACGGGACACTGAATGAGCAGCTATGACTCTGCAGGGGTTGTGTTTGTGGCAGGTGCAGTTGTTTCTTAGTGAGCTCGTGTCCGCAGGGGGTTAATCTGCAGAGTTGAGTGTGCGGAGAGTTGAGTGTGCGGGGAGTCAGGTGTGCGGAGAGACCTGTCTACCTGCAGCAGTGTTTGCACCGAGTCTTGTCTGCACAGAGTTTCATGTCTGTGTGAGATGTCGCGCCCACACGGTCCTGTCACCTTAGGGAGATTGCATGATGGCGCAAGATCACCCTACCTTGTTGTCGCTGAGATTCTGCAGCACTTCCTTCCCTCCTGAAGTCCTGATCTCGATGCCAGCCACGCCGTTGCCCGTGGGCGACTGAGGGGTTCCCGGGTCCCCTTGCCTCTTCTCCTGGGGCACCTCTGGCTTGGTGGGGCTGCGGGGGCTCCTGGCACCCTTCTGCCCCACTCCCAAGGCGCCGAAGTCCAGGGTCTTGGACTCGAAGGCCCCCTCCACGCTGCTGAACATGCCACCATACTTCACCCTGGGCACCTGGGCAGTGGTGCCCGGCCGGGCCAGGTAGAAGGGCAGCTCCTCCTCCGGGTCCTCCTCCCGGGTCCGCCGGTTCCCCGAAGCCATGCTTGGAGGGTGCGGAGTCTCAGGGGACTAGAGGACGGGCAAGAAGGGGAGAAGAGAGCCGGGAGGCGGAGGGATGTGGCTGAAAGTGGGGAGAACTGAGAGGGAGGGGCTGGTCTGTGATGCAGAAAGCAGGGTGACGGAGCTGGACGCCGGAGCCGAGAGAAGCAGCCAAGGGAAGGGTGCCTGCTGCTGAGAGGGAGGGGCGGAGGGGGCTCGCACTCCGAGAGGATGACAGGGCAGAGGGAGAGAGGTGGGAATGAGGCTGTGAACGAGCAGGGAGTGACGAACACAGCACCGCACTGAGAGGGACGGCGGAGGCTGAGAGGGGAGGGGAGAGCGGGGCAGGGAGTGGAGACCGAAGCTGAGAGAAGCGAGCAGGGTGGGACGGGGGCTTGAGCAGTGAGGAGGAAAGAGCAAGAGGCGAGTGCACCGTGGAGGGTAGAAAAAAGGATGTGGAGAAAATTCGGATGTAGGGTATGGGTAGAAGGCTAGAGCTGAGAAGGGTGTAGGTGAAACAGAAAGTGCGGCGCAGGTAGGAGAGGGAGCAACTAGTGGGCTACTGATAAAGATGGGGTACGAGAGATGAAGAGATGCAAGTGTAGTAGGGGGGGTAGGTTAAAGGAAGGTGCAGTAAGTTGAGACTGAGCGAGAGGGCAAACAAAGTAGAGTCAGAAGTTTTAGAGGATGGGTGGTAGATAGGAGTTCAAACAGGGTGCCCCTGCCAGGCGTCAGAGCAGACAGGAGCAGCCGGGTCACAAGAGGCCAGAGCCTGTCTGCTGTGAGGCAGTACAGTAGGGCATGTGGAGCGCAGTAGGGTTCCCGGAGGGCAGGGCTGGCTCGGTGCACGGCGGTAGGGCCAGGCTGGGACCGAGCAGAGCTGCTGTAGGGAGGGCTTCACACAGACTGCACCGGGTGCTACTGAGAGACCAGGTCAGCGGCGCTCAGACGGGGACAGACAGTGGTGTCCGAGGGAGGTCTGCGCAGAGCGGGCAGAGGAGTGTCCGCCTTTATACGGTAGGCGGCGCTGCTGCGCCAGGGCCTTGGCACGCGCGGCCAGAGGAAGACACACAAAATGATGAGAACAGCAGCGTCAGGGGAGTGGACACAAGGACACACCGTGCACTGCGATAACCCACAGAGGCGCTGTGCCTGTCAGCATCCTTCGATGCCTCTAAGTGAAGGTCACGGATTGTCTTCAGCTTATGCCCACTTCTCTTCACAGTAATGAATGCTACTGTTTTATCACTGAGATCACCTTTGAATGACTCAAAGTTGTTTCTTCGGTCTAGGAGCCTGTTAGCTAATGGCAAAGTCTCTCTAGTTCTACCGCATTAATCCCCTTAGGCTATTTGAATGCTTTCACTTTAACCACTCCCAACTCTTTTTCATGGCTAACATTGTGGTTGAGAACAGGGCCTGAACTAAACATAAGAATTAGGGGGCATATTATCAAGACAGGCGATACAATTTTCGCCGCTTTAGCGGCAGAAAACTGCCGCTAGAACGTTGATAAAGGGCTTGATAATATGCTCTATGGAATTCCAATTGAAGCCCATGTTAGATGTCCTTCACATCTAACATGGGCTACAATTGGAATTCCATAGAGCATATTATCAAGCCCATTATCGCCGTTTTAGCGGTAGTTTTCTGCCTGTCTTGATAATATGCCCCTAAATGTTACCTCTGTATGGTGCTGAACTAGGGTACCCAGAATGTCAAAACCAAAAGGCAGTAGACATAGAAGTAAGACTAAAAGTTGATTCCAACTCTGGACGCAGAAGCTCTGGCAGAAAAGACTGACAGAGAAGGACTGCACCGCGCATTCACAGGCTCAGCAGACCTGCTAGCTCACAATATCGTGTCTCTTCACACTGCCATTCGTTGAAAAGCTGTTATCACAATATGCGACAAAAGGTGCAACAGTAGGTGATCTGAAAACCCATGCAACCAAGTGGTCGTTCAGCTTGTGGGGGAAGGATCTGCATAGCTGGTTTGCATCTTGTGTCTTGCAACCTGACCAGGGCTTCAGCAGCAGTCTCAGACCAGTGATTCAGGGGATGCGCACTTTATTGCAATTCAGAAGGTTTTGGAAAATGGGCCTCTCCCACGTCACACTCTCATTAAAGTTTTGGTAGCATTCTAGTGAACGGGACCTACTTTGCTAAGGTTAAAACGAACTTCAAGTACCATAAAGTCAGTGCTTAATTTGAGCCAGTAGGTTCCTGTGCTTGGCACCCGCACTTAATTGCCAACACCAACACTTATAACAGCTGCCACATGATGGTGCTGTTTGTGTAATTTAGAGATGAGCAGAACAACAGTGTTTATTAGTCTTCAAAATACATGAACAAAAACTAATACCTGCACCCAAACTTTTCTTATAGCTTTTGGGGCCTCAAATAGCCTGAATTGTCGCACTTACACACAGGTACTGCCACAAGGAATGGGTTATGCAAGCTGGAGTGGTCTCTTGACAAGGACCCTGGAACTTACTTTTTTTTATTTTATACAAATGAAGCACTGCGCAAAGTAAACTATGAAACCTATGATGCAAGTATGAAGATGGTAAAGAAATATACTTGACATTGTAAAGGGAATCATTTGCATTGAATAAAAAAAACCGTTCAGGCCCCCCTCCAAATTTGATAGAACATTGTACCATCCTCTGTTAAACGGTCGCTGATAACAATTGTGCAAAATATTTTTTAAGGAATAAATTACCTCCCTCTAGTGTGATGAAGCCAGAAGAAGACTGGTACGTCTTGTCTTTAGGTGGTGTGGCCTCAAACGTTGATCACAGCTCTTTAATACCTTTGGTACTGCACAAATGTATCAGGGCAGACCAGCAGGGTACCCCTGCTAAAACAATTCAATAACTTTTGTCCTGTATGTGCTGTATGTAATAAGAGAGAAATATGAGCATGCACAACATTTTAACTGATGTACAGTCTCAAAGGACTCTCTCTTCCAAAACCGAGACATATATTCATCTTTATTAAAAGCGCTGGGACAGTCAAGGGAAATCCGCGACGTCGGGTCACTCAGCATTGACATCTCTATACAAGCCGCAAGAAAGCAAAACAACAAAAAACTGTTATAGATATTAAAGGATGTACGTTAAATTGTACCCAGAAACTGATAATTAAGAGATTATTATTTTAGGAGGTGTAAATGCTAGCTTATTTTACAAACCTAAGGTTACTGTGTATGGTAAAGAGGCTGATATGGCAGCTGGGGTGCTAGTGCTACGTACCCAAACCTCAAATATTTTATAAATATTATTTCCTGTTTAAACACATGCAGAAATATCTTCAGAACCCCACAAGTCGCCATAAATAGCTTTGGTTACTGTGCATGGTAAATAAGCTAACATGGCAGGTGGGGTGCTACCTATCCAAACCTCAGGTATTTTATCATTTTTTTTTTTTTTTTTTTTAGTAAACTTATGCAGAAATATCCTCAAAAACCCACAAGTCGCCGTAAGTTGTTTTGAAATCACTGGACCAATAACTTTGCCCACACTCACTTTAGGAAACAATAGGCAAATATTGTGAAGAAATTAAAATGTGGAATTTAACAGATTTTACCTCACCGAACCCTCCCAGAAATGTTACTTATTCTGCCCTTTGACTTCTAGCTGGTCCCTTAAACATGGTTTTGTAGTGGACAGGTTTGAGTACCATGATTGGCCAAAACACTTATCAATACGGTCCTGAATCACTAACCACACAGCTCTTCTATATCATTTGCATAGTTTTCTTGGTAAGATAAAGAACTGGGCCTATTTTAACATACCAAAAGACGCTCTTGTTCAATTAGATGTTTTCTCACTGAATGCTCTGAATCCATCTCGCTTAGGTTTTGCCATGTGATATCCACTCATCTGCACTATATGTGATACTAACATGTTAGACGTTTTCTTAAGTTCGGCCCCTGGTTATATGCTCTGCCCATGAAGTGGGAAACAGTGACTCACGAAGAGACAATGCACATGTAAGTAATGCAATGCAGAACAGGTGAAGAAGGAACCCCTTTGATGCCCCACATTGCCAAGATGCTAAATTGCACCCACAACTCATTTAAGGTCAGCTGGAACATGTGATATTCTTTAACTGCACCGAGAGAGGTGTGAGAGAAGTGATGCAAATTAAAATTTATGTAAAGCGCTGTAAACCTGTGAAAAGTCATATTCAAGTGATTATAAGTTTTCCCTTCTATCGCAAACTAAGAATTGAATCACAAGAACTCACAGCCACTGACAAAGTCTGTTTTGTCAAATCTTTACACTCCGATATTAACATAATAAAACCACACCATCTCAAGATACAGCTAATATAATCGAATTCTTAGGAATTGGGAACCCCAAGATACACTCGGAGGAAGGTTATTCCTGGGTGATCTTGGAATTCAATTTCTCAAGAATTAAGGGGCATATTTACAAGGGCTTTATCTCCGCTTTTTTGGCTTTTAAAGCCAAAAAAGCGGAGATAAAACTATCGCCCTATTAACAAGAGGGTGCTAACATGCATTAGCGCATGTTAGCACCCTTTAACCCAACGCCTCCCTTTGCATCTCTAATGAGATGCAAAGTGAGCGTCACTGGGCAGGACAACCTTGTAAATATCGCTGATGTTCACATCGCGATATTTACAAGGCTGCCCCAGCATTTTAGCACATGATAGTTTTTGGAGAAAACTGCTGTTTTCTCCAAAAACTAACATCTGCTAAAAAGCAAACTTACCTATCCCTAACATTGGGGTGGATTATGCTGATACGACCCTGTGGCTCGTATCAGCAAGGTTATCGCCGTTTTGCAGGGAACATCGCTGGAAAACCAGCGATGTTCCCTGCAAAACGGCGATTTCCCCGCTATCTCTGGAATTTTTATCGCCCTGGAGTAACGCGTTGTTAATAACGCGTTACCAGGGCGAGAAATTCCAGAGATAGATGGCGATAAATAAAGCGCTAAGCGCGCTTTGTGTTTATTTATCGCCGTCATTGTAGATATGCCCCTTAATTCAAGAAACTCGGATATCTAAATGCAGATATGATTTTAAAATGTATTTTTTTACATCTATTGCTGACTGCAGCATAAAGGTAGGCGTATTTCAAAAGCTTTTCCTCTGCAAACTTTGTGAAAATGTTTTTTCCCCAAAATTGTACAGAAAAAAAACCCTTCAAAACTAGATATGTGGGAAATATCCCTGCACAAATCCAGCTTCTTCAAGGATAATTATATTACAAAGCTTCACGGAAAAAAATCTTCAGTATGTTTTTAGGTCTCGCCTAGGCAGCACATGCGCTGTCTATTCGAGACATGCAGTATTCAGGATATGGCCATAAAGCTCCGCCCACTTTCCGCCCATCTTTTTAATTGGCTCATGTCCCTGTCCATTGTAAAGGATGGCTTTTCATTGGTCAATAGGCTGAGGAGTGCCTCCTTAGTGCCACCTTGTCTCTTCTTATAACATCCCATGAGGACACCCCCTGTTACATGTGTTGTTACTCCCCAGGTTTTAATTAAATCTTCAAGGCCCTATTTTCTTAAAAGGCTTCAGGCAGTACACACACTTGGTCCTAAGCTAGGCTGGAAGTGGTTACTTCACTCACTAGAACATCTCACATTTATATGAGACCGTCTATACATTTCCCTTCATCAGCTCCACACAGAGTACAACCTAATGCAGAATTATTGTAATAATTCTTTTGTCACATTTCAAAGCTGCTAATTGTATATGTGAACATAGCTATTTGAATGTACTTGTAGAACTGTCTTGCATGCAATGCATATGGATAGGGTGGATTTACCATATCTTCTGCAGGTTTCAGTACCATATGTGGGCAAAAGAGGTCCCCTTTTGGCCACATATGTTACTGAACCCTGCAGCATGGCTAGGTAAAAAGCATTGTCATTTATAATGCCAATAACTCCAAATTTGTAAACATGCAGCGCTGGTGCATGCTCACTAGGGACGTCTAGAAGCACCTTGTGGTACTGCATTGAGACATGCAGTGGTGGTGCCTTGCTCACTAGGGACCTCTATGAGCAGCTTGCGGTACTGCAACGAGACTTGCAGTGCTGGTGCCTTGCTCACTAGGGACCTCTAGGAGCAGCTTGCGATACTGCACTTAGACATGCACTGCTGGTGCCTTGCTCACTAGGGACCTCTAGGCGCAGCTTGCGGTACTGCACCGAGACATGCATTGCTGGTGCCTTGCTCACTAGGGACCTCTAGGAGCAGCTTGCGGTTCTGCACCTAGACATGCAGTGCTGGTGCCTTGCTCACTAGGGCCCTCTAGGAGCAGCTTGGGGTACTGCACTGAGACATATATTTCAGGTTCCTGGCTCACTATGCAAGCATTTGCAATGCACTAGGTCTCGCATTACTGACAGTATGAGCTATTGGTGTTGCATTATTATTTGCAACGCCAGTACCTCAAACTATCAGTAATGCATTGTTTTGCTTGATGTGAAGTTTTCCTAAAGTGACAGATTTTGCAATATTTGGGAAGTGCAAAGTTGATCAACTTTGAAAACATGCCAGACTGAATGTAAATGTTGCACATCCCCTTTTCAGACCAATTTGCATAAAAATAGGAATATCCATGTGCTTAACCACTTTGAGCCTCCTTTACGAGGATTTTGCGCAGGGCAGCACTGCAAGGAATCTTGCTGCACTGCCCTGCATCAAAAGAAAAGGGCAGGAATGCGCTGTATCTATGAAATATGGTGCATTCCCTTCCTCTTCCCTGCTACAGTGCACGATGGGCTATCATGCGCCAACCAGGCGCCCTTGCGCCATGGTGCAAGGGTGTCTGTGTTTTTGTCCGATTGTTTTTGTGCAGGAAGGGACAACTTCTTGCTCAAAAACAACCACAAGAGGCGTTTTCCTCTTTCTATGTGTGCTGCAAAATGCAGCACACATAGAAAGAGTAAAAAATGAGGAGAAATAAGGATAATTCTCCTCATTGTGCTTACCTAACACAACCCCTGGGGTGGCGTTGGAATCTGATGCAGTTTTATGATTCCTCCTAAATATAGGAGTGCTTCAGATTCCATAGGTGTAACACCCACAGCAACACCCATGGAACGCCCCTTTCAAAAATGTTTTGCGTGAAAGGGGCACATATATACAAGGCCATGAAAAGCCACGCACAGTGGCTTTGCGTGGCCATTTAAATATGCTGCTGCACATTGCGCCACCGGAGCGTCAAACAGGTGACGCTCCGGTGGTGCAAAAGTGCCGCTAAGGGCCTTGTAAATTAGGCCCTTTGTGTTTTAAAGGTAAAGAGATTGTCATTTTATTACTTTTAGCACAAGGAACAATTATACATAATACTTAATCAGGAACATGCCATTTACTACAGAGGTCAGCAAATAAGAAATGGTAAGCTAGTATAAGTTACAGATTAAATTACATTTGACTAAGTAGTTAAATATTTGTAATATATATATACATTATATATATAGGGGCTTATTTACAAGCCCATTGCACCACCTATGCATCACTTTTACTGACACACCAGCAGCACAATTGGCTTCCTCATATTTACAAGAACATGTAAAGTCACCCTGCGTGGCTTTACATGTTCTTGCGTGGCTGATCCAAATTGTGCAGTGGTGTAATCAAAATGTATTTTTAGGAACCATCTGTATTCAAACTAAAAAAAGATTAGTCACTTAGAGATAACTTGTATTCAAAAATCTATTTTTATACGTGGCAACCTTCACAGATTGGCTAACGCTCTCTTTCCATGGGGAATCCAGGAAAGTAGAAAACGCATTTATTGAGTGATACTATTTAGGTAACAACTAAATAATATTTGAGTGAAGGTTATCAATGAAACCACCTATGTCCTTTATGCTACATTTTAAATAAAACACTGCTGAGACAATGTTTTCAAGATAAGACCTTGCATCTGAAATAGCTTTCAATTGACATTTGGTTGCAAAATCTTAAAAGTTATTTTCTGGGCATAAAAAACAAGAAAATGTTGTTTTCATCAGGGAAACAATACAGCAAGCTACAATGGAACATAGTACAATGTAAGTCTATGTATGACGAGAGTCTGTACATGTCTGAGTATGTGTAGTTTCTGTGTGTGGATGCATTAACTGTATTGTGCTATTGATTGTACTTGCTGAGTAAGGGGAGGGGACAGGACTGACAGGAGGTGAAGCTTTCAGTTTGGCCATGACGCCCCTTCCACAATAAACTTAACAAGCATTGGCATAGCCAATAAGTCTTGCCTTTGGGACTTATTGGCTTTGGCAATTGCTTTTGGCGGGACCAGACAGCATAGGGACACACTGGGCAGCATCTTTACTCAGATGACATGCGCCTAAAGGTCATTTGTTTCAGAGAGGCGCTAAAGAAAATTACTCACGATCACACTCAATGCAAATTCAGTTTAAAAAAAATAATAATTTAAACCTTTAGAACCATTTGGTCAGTCACAGATCATAGAGTAATGAACAAGTGTGCACACATGCCAGAGCAGACCTATATTTAGTGTATCAGGTGCAGAGGCACTGGGTATCAGGAGTCTTAGGTGGCATCTGATGCCAGTTATGGCTTTGTTTTTATATTTCACCAGTAGAGGGGGCATGGGTCACTCGGTGACATCAGCAGCGCCAACAACAGCGAAAAAACACTTCTGCTTGCACAACACCGAGCCTCTGATTTAGAAACAGAAGAAAGACTGACACTGAGCAGCAAAAAATGTGAGTGGAGGGAGCAAGGCTGGCGCCATTTTAGATTTCAGTAAAAAAGGTGTATTCAGTGTGAAGAACCACGAGACAACGTAGTGGTTACACTGTCTATCAAATGTATATTGAAATAGGGCAAATGCTTAATTTGTAAGCATTACTCCCATCAGTGAAAAAGCCTGTTGTAAGGCATATCGGTTCCATACTGGTGTATTATAAATCCTGCCATGCGTACAAAGCCATGATGTACACAGCAATGAGCGCCATGCCATAATATCACCCTAACGCCACACCACAACATATCAAAGCATGACATCTGACCATAACCTCATAACAAAACATTGTAATACGATAAAATTAAAACATTGCATTACATTAAAACAACATACTGTTATAGCAGCAAAACACTGCAAACCACCATCACAGCATGACTTTATTCATCTTGTATTTATTTAGGTGTTTTGCATAGAGTCCGAATGTCACACACTGGTAACTTCAGACTGCTAGATACGCAGAATATGAATCAGAAGAAGGTAGATATATAAGTTTAAGAGCGGATGCCCATGGCGGAGGGTTGAGGAAGTTACGAGACAGATAAACGACTATTTTAATCACAAGTAACTTATGTGAAAGAGCCAATAACCATTAAGAATAAAAACTATAATATAATATAACACACTCTGACATAACTTATATTTCACAGCAAAATCCAGTCTCAGCATAGCTTTATGCATCATATCACAATATTATAACAAACGACATATAACATCATCACATTAAAACAACTTACCATCACAACACAGAAGCGTATCAATGTCATTACATAAAATATCATGATATAAATTACAGTAATGTGATATAACATACAATTACCACTACAGCATAATACACAAGAACTCCATCTCAGCATCCCACCACAACAAATCATAACTTCACAATAGAATGTCATAAGATGAAATACCATAACAGCACAACATCTCCTAACATGGATGCATGACAGGTATCTCTATAATGTGAACCTAGCTGGGAAGCTTCTGGGAGCCTTGCAAGAGACACACAGGAGGGAAACATGAATATTGGGGAAGGGTGGCTCTTCGGGTGAGGCTATGCGGACGGTGGAGGGTGGAGCGAATTGAGGCTTGAAGGCATGAATTTATCTTCTCAAGGGGCAGAGAAAACGTTATTGGTATTGGTGTGAATATATCACTTACTACCCCATAAGGGGCATGTGTAGTATAGATTTAAATGCTTGTCTAGTTGCTTTTTTCTTGTATGCATTTCTAGGATTCTTAACTATATGACATTATAACAGAAGGACAGAACATGCAGTAACAAAATACTATACAACAGCACTCCATGCCACTACTGCAGCACCACCAGAAGCCATAACAGATTATTACAGCATTTCATGACGGCACTGCAAAGAAACAGAAGATACCACATTTTTCGATTACGTAATACAACATAACCTCATGCTTTGATTCCTAGATGATAATTCATCTAAATGACCGAGAGTAGCTCAATGACACCACACATCATAAGGGTTGAGCCCTTGTCCCGCACTGAGCTCCTTAAAGGAGACACCCAGTGAATGATGTCACATAGGATCTCCAAACCCAAGCAGACATCATAACACAAAGCAGCATTCTGGAATGCATGTTGGCAACTCTAAAAGATATGGGACGTGGCCAAGAGAGCACTGGAGGACACTTTTAGCAGCTTCTTATTTGCTTCTGAGGTGTTAGAGAACTGCTATGGAGTGGTATAGAGTAGAAACTACAAAATATAACATCTCTACATGTTGGGTGTCGCTGTTTTTGGGATATATACTCCATTACACGCTCAGTTAGAGGCTTTGCTATTTTTCTGCTTGTCTTGTGTGCAGCGGGGGTGTGATATTGAACATTTTCCTTTGTGGTACTTAGAGTGACAGGTCCAAGCATGTCGTTGACACTTTCTGGGCTGAATGAACTGAGAAGGGAAGAAGAAAAGTTTGCACTGAAAGAAGGGAGTTATATTTTGATCTCGAATTGTTTGACCCGGCACTTAAACCCCTCAGACTCTTTCACACTTGCTGATTCCTGCTCGGTGTGTGGCCGCCTTGGTGCACTGGGTGGTAGCAGTTCCTTGTCCCTAACTGACAATACGTACCCAAGGTGGGCAGCCGGCTGGTAGGGGTAGCTTTGGAAGACACGCTCAGCTGTACCGCCCCACCAACCCACTGGCGTGACGAAACTCGAGGGAGCATCCCTGCAAGACATGTGGAGGGGCACCCTCCGGGCTCAATCAGGAGCTCTGCAGCCCGAGTGCTGTACTGAGGGGGCTCCCTGGAGCTTAGGGAACCCCCGCACCGCGGGGGCTGCGGGGGGCCTGTGTTATGCCCCTGCACCAGCCTTCCAGTACACCCTGTGCTCACTGTGTGCAAGAGACTGATTTGTGAACTCGTGAGATGCTCATGTTACATGCAGCTGAGGGGAACCCAAGCAAAAGCAGAAGACAGAAAACGTTCCTCACAGAGGGTTGATTGCTAAGAAAGAAAAACAAGAAATAGCAGCCAACAACTTGTGGATGAGAAAAATAAAAACAAGCACCCTGGAAATGAACGGATCAAGATTAGGCGGAATGATATCCGAAGTTAGGCGCAGCTCCGTGGGAGGAAATAATGGACGATAAGGAGAGACAAAGAAGGCACATTAACCAATTTCAGGCAAGGCTCTTTAAGGGGAAAGCATAAGAACACATAAAAAGCCAATGGGCGGGCTGTTAGCACACAAACTGTATACAACAAATCGAGAGACAGCGCAAGTACTGTCTAGGCTCGACCAAATAAACTGCATATTGTTCTCCCAGCCAATGTGACTGTAAGAGTTAAGGTATGAAGCAGGCTTCTCTCAAGTCTGCACATAGTAGACAAAGGCATTTAACCACGACCAGAGGACCACGAGCTAAATATGAACAGTGGGACAAAAATCGAATTAAATAGGCATTCACAGAATGTGCCAATTGTCACAAAAGGTAAAGGGTGCCAACAGCTCATCCTGTGTGCTAGCATCTATTGCGAAGAAGGCTCAGCTGCTGTTACCAGTCCAGGGCCTCCTTTAAATGATGATGGTGAAGCATGCCTGCAACAGGCTATAACAGCCCTGGTAAGTGCATTGGATCACCTTTAAGCTGCCCAGGATCTACATTTTTAAAGACAAAACTACCCTCCAGCAGTTCGCATACCACGGAGGCTCCAGAAACCTTTCTGGGTCTTGGATTAGGCTGGGAGGATACTGAACCAGGCCATTCATGCCCACTAAGGCCTGCCACCTTTGACACTTATTACTCCATGGGGCGATTGATATTCCTTACTGTTTAGGAAAACTAAGGGTCACAATTTCTGGGGAAATGACTTTTATTAATGGGGATGCCATTCTGTCTAATAACTCTCTGTAGACAATGCCTGGGGCCATTTCTGTTTATTACTCCAAGCCGCCACTTACCTGCATTATGCACTGGGGCATTCAGCCCCATTACTGCATTGGGCCACTACAGCTCCTTACATGCCGGTGCCATTAATGCTTATTAACATAAGGGCCATTCAGAGTCCCTACGTTAATATGATACTCAGAGCCAGGTGCATTAATGGGTATTAATGCCTTGGGTCATTAAAGTTTCTTAATATACATGTCATTTAAGGCTTTCTTCTAGTGGAGGTCATATTCATTCTCACTAAAACACTGGCTCCACCAGATTAGGTTTGGAGGAAAAAACAATTAAATTACCTGTAAAATACTTTGTCAGGGTTTAGTTAAAGTTGACCAGAAGGGTAAATTGATTCAACAAAAAATCTTGCAAAGTAGGAAATACACCATTTAAGGGAGCACTGTTTTAACCTTAACAGCTTAACTGACACATTCATATCCACTTATATAAACACCATATACAAGTGTCTCAAGTGCAACCATGTGAGGGTCATGGGCACAAGGCACAAATGTGAAGGGAAATGCTACTCCAATATTTGCCCACGGTCTGATCAAAAACTGGAAAAAAGCATTTCATACAGAAGTCTGCAGAAAAGAGGCCGTCAGGGGGTTAAAATAGTTAATTAGACAAAATTCGACATAAACGAATCGGATTCAAACATAACATAGAGTTGAGATCACCATTTTAAAAACTAGATAGCATTATTAAACTGCAACAGCATTTGCAACATGAACATTGCCTAAACACAGCACGAGAATAGGAGAATGGAACCCTCTTCGCAAGTCTTTAAAATACAGACCGATCAGTACATATGCTAAATGTTTGAAATGTGGTCTCTAGTTGGCTGTGGGTTGCACCCTTTTCAATTAGGGATGCTCACTCTAGTCAGCGTAAGTGAGTTACACAGCTAAGATAACCCATGCTTACCCCCTTGGCAGCTTGGCTCGAGCAGTCTGGCTAATTTCAGAGGCAATGTGTAAAGCATTTGTGCATACACACAGTAACACAGTGAAAACACTACGAACGTAGTCCACACCAGTTTAGAAAAATAGTCAATATTTACATGAATAAAACAAGACCAATACGACAAAAATACAACATATACAAGTAAAGATATCACTTTTCAAAGGTGAAATAGGTTAAATCCATATAAATCCATGGATGCATTTCTTTTAGCACAAAATATCTTGGATGCGTCAAAAGTCAGACGATGGGAGGCGCATGGGAGCTCAGGCTCCAGAAATGCAGAGTTATTAATCGGTTTGTTACTTTCGGGGGAGGTGATGCGTTGGTTCCTTACTGCTAGGGAGGGTGATGCATTGGTTCATTACTGCTATGTTGGGGAGGTGATGCATCTGTTCCGTACTGTCAGAGGTGGTGATGCATTGGTTCCTTACTGGAAGAGGAGGTGATGCATCGCTCTCCGGACACACAGCCTCGGTTCCTTACTGTTGGGCAATGGAGACAAAGAAATTGGTGCCTTGGACGATGCTTCAAAAATCCAGATGCGATGCAGTATTGCAACCTGGCAATGCAGGTGTTTCGTCAATTCCACAGCTGCGAAGCAGGCGCTGCGTCAGAGTTAGAGCAGACTTCAGTAATGCGGTGCTCAAAAATCACGCTACAGCGGTTCTTCTGCCATGCTGCGATGGAAAGCTGGGGTCTGTGGTGAAAGCCGTGGTCGATGTGCCAATAGGGAACCATGCTTCGGTGCTGGCAGCGGTGATGCATTGAAGTTTGTAGCAATGGTTCAATAAAAAGAGGAGCTGGGAGTCGATGTGTGGATATTCTTCTTCAGTTCACCAGATTTTACTTCCAAGGGCCCAGGAACTGGATTTGACATCACTTGGCACGTCAGGAATCTCAGCAGTAGAGCCCAGGCACTGGTAGTTGAAGTCTTTGGTGACCCTGAGACTTCGTAACAGGAGGCAAGCTCAACTCAAGCCCTTGGAGAACCTTGGAAGCAGGATACAGAAAGCAAAGTCCAGTACTTTCACTCCCAGGAGAAGCAGCAAGCAGCAGGCCAGCACAATAAAGCCACAGGCAGAGTGGCAGTCCCTCCTACAGCATCCAGCTCTTCTTCCAGGCAGAATGTTCTCAGTCCAGAAGTGTTCTGATTTGAGAGTACATATACCCCTTTCTGCCAATGAAGTAGGTAAACTTCAAAGAAAAGACTTTGTAGTGCACAAGACCGTGCATTTCCCTGACCTGGCTCCAAACACACTACAAGGGTGTGAAGGCAGCTTTGTGTGAAGACAGGCCCAGCCCGCTTCAGGTGTCAGTGACAACTCCTTACACCACTCTAGCTCAGGAAGGCCCATCAGCCCGGTGATGGCCCATCAGGACATGCAAGGCACACCTCATCTCCCTTTGTGTGACGGTTAGGAGTGAATGCATACGAGCACAACTGTGATCCTAACCCAGACATGGATTCTACAGACAGGCAGAGGCACAGAATGGTTAAGCAAGAAAATGTCCACCTTCTAAAAGTGTGTAAAAAGGGGACAAGGGCACCCAAAGGAATTAGACAGGGACCTTGGGAAGTTAGGTATTACAGGAAACAGTGGTCCCTGAAAGCGAAAAAATAGTTAGACATACAATGAATATAGTCAAAATTGGTACTATATTTTAGCCAATGTCCAGCCGGGCATGGCAACTTTAATAAGTAGAAATAATTAGTAGTGATCCAGAGAATGTAAGTAGAGTCTTAGTGGGACACAAGCCTGTATCCTGAGACTTACATATCATGAGGACAACAAATTGTGAAACACATTCAGGCAATTACAGTGATGTTTCTGTTTTAGAGATAGTGAGTAGTGAAACATCTAGTACAAATATTGCCACCTTCACAATGTGTTATATACAGAAATTTTAAATGTGTAAGGTGGACACCAAAGTCGACGACGTTTCGATCCTTATCAGAGGGATTTAAGATCATCATCAGGACTAATCAGTTAAATTGCCCATATTTAAATGCCTCGTGTTACCACTTAAGGCAACGGAGCAGGCGCCGCGTCTGGGTCGGATAACTGGTACGTAAAATATGGATGGACGCGTTTCGAAGGTACAATGCCTAGGAACTTCAATTTCCGCAGTTGGGGACACGGTAATAGGAAATCTCAATGTGATTAGAGAGACGAATTCCGTGGCCATGCAAAGGACAGCGCGTTCGGACGATGCCGGATCAACTGTCTAAGTTGATCCGGCATCGTCCGAACCCGCGTCCATGTGGGTGGCACAATCAGTGCTGCAGGCCCACTAGTAGTATTTGATTTACGGGCTCTGGGCACATCTAGTGGACTTTATTAGGGACTTATTAGTAAATCAAATATGCCAATCATGTATAAACTAATCACTAATACAATTTAGACACACAGCATATGCACTTTAGCACTGGGTAGTAAAGTGCCCAGAGTCTTAAACCCAACAAAAAAGGTCAGAAAAAAATAGGCAAAAGATTTGGGGATAACACTGCAAAAAGGTTTAAGTCCAACACTAAAGGAAATCCTTTAGGTGCATGTTACAGCTACACAATCCATTATTAACATCAGGATATCCTCACCCCTTCTGATTTTTTTCCGCAGCGATAAACCCAAACACATTCTTATCAATAATCTCACTAAAATACCCTCTACGTAAAGCAAATACTCATTAGGACCCTACATGTCAAAGCTGTAATGCATAGAATATAAGGAGTGTTTCCCCTCAACGCACATCATGTCATTAGCAATAGAGTGAGTTTTTATTCAACATGTACTTGGGGCACACAGTTTCTGCACAGCCATACCATAACCCTAACAAATTTTCATTGGACTTTCTAAGTTGATTAAGGGTAGTATGGAGCTTAATCTGTGAACCTTCGCTAAATGGATGTCCCAGTGTTCTTCAATAGGCTACAAAAGATGTAAACTTATGGAGTCCACCATAGTCTTGGAAAGACCAAGCCCAATTCTGATCTCAAGGCTTCGGTACACAAAGTCTTTGGGAGAGAGAAAGCGTTTTTATCTCTAACCACTTTCGCGTTAGGCTGCTAAAGCTAATCTTAGAATTAAGCATCACAGCGGAGTAACCAGAAGCAACATACCCCTTTGAGAGGTTCCATCGGGATGCCCTAGTGGATACAAATGGATCATGATAGCAGTAGCACTATAGTGGTCATAGTCCTGCTTTGACTCGACTTTGAAATTTCACCACAACACAGATTCCCTGTTAAAAAACAAGCCAAGGTAGCAGGTGTGCAGTAAAAAACACAAAATCAAACAAACTGAAAAACAGTTACACACTTTGAAAGTAGTTAATGGCAAAAGTCGTAAACACAATAAAATCACCAAATGCATATTTTTTAAAAAAAGGTGAACAACACATTCACATATGGCCACCACGCTACAGAGAGGTGGGAGGGGCAGAGAGGCACAACGGAGGAAGGAGGAAAAGAAATCCATGATAAAGCACTGATGGCGTCATGTAAGGTAAGTAGACAGAATTTGAGTAAGGGTGACGAGAAGCTGTTTAAAAAAACGCTAACAGTAGAGGGAAAAATGAAGAAAATCAATTAAAGGAAGAGCGAGAGGGAAGGGTAGCAAACAGAGCTAATATGGTGAGTGAGAGATGCTAGTGGGTGCAGGGTTGACCTACCCTGTGGATAGAGGAAGCAAAAAGAATGGCGAGGGGGAGCAAGAGGAGGGGCTAAGGGTAAAAGTAAAGGTGTGCTGGAACTTCCCAGTTCTTTGTAATAAAGTTGTGTTTTTAATGCTAGAAAAAAAATCTATGTACTTTCCCTAGAAAGAGATGTTATGCATAACATTTTTACTTGGAGGTTTTCAACACATTACTGTAAACAACATTAAAAAGACACAAATGTATTATACCCAACCAGACAGCAGAACTGAGGTGCCTTCTCAGGTGGATTCTTTCCCAACCTCTAAGGGTAATTAATCCTCTTTTTTGAGCCACTTTCCGTTGGCCTGGTCTGTATTAATCGTCAGGGAATTTATACAGCAATACTGAGTCAGGGGGGGCAGATTTACAAGAAAGTGCCGCAGTGCTGCGACACAAGCCCTTTGGCTGCACCATGCTGCGGCACTTTCAAAGCACAGGAATGCTGCATATTTACAATAATATATTGTATTCCTGTGCTCTCCCCAGCACTGGCGCACAAACAGCAGCCATGTGCAAGCGCAGGGACTCTTGTACCATGGTGCAAGGATGCCTGCATCACGGGGAGATTGTTTTTGTACAAGAAGGGGCACCTTCCTGCACAAAAACAATCACTACAGGCATTTTTCTCTTTTAATGCGTACTGTAGAATGCAGCACGCATTGAAAGAGGAAACAAACGAGGAGAAATTAAAGCATTTCTCCTCGTTTCGCCTCGCTGCGCCACCCCTAGGGTGGTGTAGCATTCCGACGCATTTCCAGGTTTACGATTCCTTGTAAATTTGGAAATGTGTCTGGTTCCATGGGTGTTGCGTGGAAACACCCACAGCAACACCCATGGAACGCACCTTTCATACAAAGTGTTGTGTGTAAAGGGGTCGTATTTACAAGGACAGGAAAAGTTAGCACAGGGTGGCTTTTACTGTCCTTGTTAATATGGGGCAGTGAAATACGCCGCCGGTGCATCACGAAAAGTGATGCACCGGTGGCACAAGAGGCTTGTAAATCTGCCCAAGGATGTCTGAATGATGATGGAGGCTCTCTGCGTCTGCGGTCCTTTCAAGCACTTTTGGGGGAAAGCTTCCTGGAGCTAATAACCTTTTTCAGAAGATCAGCAAACATCCTCTCTCTGTTTCAGACCAGGGCCAGACTGGCTGTGGCGGGCACTGGGCATTTCCCTGGTGGGCCGCCAGGGTTGGGGGCCGGTTTTGGGCCCCTGGGAACCGATTTTGTTACAGGGCCGTTTTTGCAGCATAGCTGCAATATCGGCCGCTGTAACGAAATCGGCCGAAACTGGCTGTGGCAAACAGTTCGGCTGCATCCCCAACTCCCGGGGGGGCCGGCCGAGCACTTTGCCAGGGCCGGTTTTGGTTGCCAGTCCTGCCCTGTTTCAGACCATTAGGAGTGTAGATCGTATCGCTGTTGTGGCCACGACAATCGAGCAGGGACCTAATCCAGGTGTACATGTGGAGAAGTGGAAAAATTACCAAGAAGAAATATCCTTTAGTTTCAGTTTATACAAATATGTATTAGAATTAAAGTAGTAAGTGAGAAATATGAGGCCGGCCTGAAAGGACTTCCGTGGTCCACTCTATCGAAGGTTGCATGGAAGTCGACCAAAAAGGCAAACAACTAGTACACATCCTTCGGCAGTGGGTGTAAATACCAGAGGGCAAACTCAGGTGTAGTGTCCCCATCCTAAAATGGAAACTCACTTGCTCTCTTGGCATATGTGACCATCTTTCAAGGTGAATTAACATAAGGAGGGCAAATATTCTGTCTCTGTAATATAAAAGGCTTTCACTCTGAAGGAATATGGGGTCTTCTAATCCTTTTTTTATGTGACTTTAGAATGTGAGCCAATCCAAGTAGGGGGCAAAGAACCTGTGTGTGCAGTATAAATAAGCACAGGCAGATATAGTGTTGTCTAATAATATTCCCACATTTGTCAAGCGAAGCGCAAACGTATCACCCCTAAGGGTATCCAGGTGCTGGGGGGCCTTCTGGGAGAATACATGAGCTTATTGCCCAGAGTCGCATGAGGCTGAGCTGCCCGGCACCTCTGATGGAACCGTGAGCCCCCCACCCCTTCCAGAGTCAGCCGCTCTGGCCGCTGCACCACACCACTCCCTTACAACTGGCATTTGTCTATGATTTTGGCTATTATAGGAACTTTTACTTATTAAGTGAGTAGATCACCAATAACATATTCCTGACCTGGGACGAGCTGGCTTGAGCATTTACTTACAGAAAGAAGGTAGTTAGTCCATGCTGCCCCTGGTATCAGCATCATTTTGTATTGCTGATTGCCTTCGCAACAGCATCCAGAGCTATCTGCAGTCATGACTGCTGATGGCCTTTGCATCTCCTTCAATGCTCTTTCCTATCCCTGTTGCTTCTTCATAGTATTATTGTTGGACTTCATAGTATAACCTCACTAGTCAGCCAAATGTTCCTTTTTACCGACACAAAATAGAGACACACTTTTTGTGAATTCTGAACCTAAGGGACTCAAACTCAACATCTTAACAACAATTAGGGTATGAATCTTCTCTCTAGTGTGCCTAGAATTACAGAGATTAGTGAGGGAACCAGTTTAGGAATGCTAGCATATTGAGTTAAATAATCATATTCTACAGCCCCTCTCATATACATCAATCAAATGTCTAATATAGTGCAGACATTCAATGCAGCCACAGTCACGTTTTATTCTTTTTTATTTCATTTTGCCGCCGTCCATTTGCTGCCCAAGGTAAAAAAAAAGTGTAGGAGCCCCATAACACAGACACTGGAAACTTGCCACGATTAATCCTTTCCAAAACATTAAAATTGTTAGAATTTGCTGAGCAGCAATGATTTACAGCACTATCATCGAATACAAATTATTAATGAGATTGGTGAAGGAACCTCTGGCTGGCATATCATTGGGGAACCGAGCAGTGAATATTAATATACTTGGTTCACAGTTGATATTGTTCACGGAAAGACCTTTGGTGCAGAGGAGCAACTTGGTAAAAATGGCGTCCCACCAATCAATGATGTCTAACTGGTGACAAGAATATAGCAAAAAATAGACTATGTCCTCATTGAATGACACTTCTCATTATTCACTTATTAAGATATTGGAGTAACCAATGAATGGCTATGTTAGTGGTGCAATTGTATTTTTCTTCTCACTACATATTCAAAACATGTTAAATTGATTGCATAATGTATAGGTACATTGGCATGCTGATGGCATTCTCAGACCTGACAATTAAAAATAGAACTTTCACTGTGTGAGGAGGGGTGGGGTCTTGGAAGGGGCAGTACCTTGTGCCAAGAAGCACCTAAGACACACCTTTGCCCCTCCCCCATCAAACCGCCTACCAAAAAAGGTAAAAGCATGCTGGTTCTGATGTCCTGGGTGTTTCTTCACACCCCTTAAAGGATATCGGATATCAAAAGCCTTGAAAGACAAAAAGGAAATTCACTCAGCTTGTTTTCCGTGCCACTGTGTGATATCACTTTTTCACTGGGTGACCGTGTGAAGAGAGCAGATATTGTGTGACACACTGTTGCACCATGTGAGTTGACAGCTCTGAATTCTATCTTATCAAGTCCTCATTTAGAGCTTGGCAGATAGCCCTTACAAGCCCTGTAAGAAATTGGGATACTGGTTGATGGGAGGTGAAACCCTTCTCATGCTGCAACCACCATTCTTCTCAGGGTGAAGTCACAAGCAAACCCTAAATTAGCCTGTGCTCATCCCTCGGTTAGCTTGGCACAGAGCACTTAGCTCAGAGGCAATGTGTAAAGTATTTGTGCAAAACTTCAACAGTAACACAGTGGAAACACACCACAAAAGGAGCCCACAACCATGTTAGTAAAAAAGAGTCATTTTCAATAAATAATGCATGGCCAAAGCAACAAATATCCAATTAGTAGAACCAGAGATATTGAGTTTTTAAAGTTTTTAGTAAAACTAGTGCCAAATGGTGAAAAGCGCCAACTGTGGATATCTGGTCGCCCTGGACTGAGACAAAGTCGTAAGTTCAGGCTGACTGCGATGGAGTGTGGGCCGGCTACAGGGACCTACTTAAGTCCCTGAGCAGAGTACCTTATATCAGTGGCGGCTCACTGAGGGAGTGCTGCGGGGAGGTGAGACAGGGTGTGGGACAGGCAGGGTAGGGTGGTAGTGGAGTCCGACATACGACGGACAGGAGTAAGGTAAGTAATTAAATAAATAAAACAATTTAACTTGCGCACACTGCATCACCAACTCGGTGCTGCAGCGCTCGCAACGTAAATTGTTGTATTTATTTAATTACTTACCTTACTCCTGTCCGTCGTATGTCGGACTCCACTACCTCCCCACCCTGCCCCTCCCCCACCCCGCCTGACCGCCCCGCAGCACTTCCTCGGCGAGCCGCCACTGCCTTACATCCTAGTTTGCGGAGTGTTGAGAGGATCCACATCAAATATGCACTGCGCAGCCAAAGCGATATGTCGGTTCTGAGATGTGGCGAGACTGCTTGGCGATGCAATGCTTTAGGATGGGTGAAATGCCCTCAGCAAATGATATGCATCACTTCTGCTCAGGGTCGCGCAGCACAGCACAGGAGATGTGTCAGTTCTGATGGATCCACAGAGACTGACAGAGCACCTTAAGCCCACTTCCAAGGGTCCAGGAGAGAGATGGCACCACGTGGCCGAGCAGACTCACAGATGGCAGATTTCAGATGCAGATTCAAGGTTGTTGGAAACCCATTATGTGCATGAGTCTTCATACCAGGAGGCCAGCCAACTAGACCTTGCAGTCACTCAGGGTTCTGGATTCAAGAGATGCAGGTTCAGTCCTCCTCACCCAGGCAGAGGGCAGAAGGCAGCAACTCATCACAGCAGGGCAGCAGTTCTTTCAGGGCAGCAGCCCAGCAGAGTGGCAGTCCTTTCAGCAGCACAGCAGTCCTTGTTCCTGGCAGAGTATCCTCTGGCCGAAAAGTGTACTAAAGTTGTTCTGTCGAGGTCCAGTATTTATAATCAGTTGTGCCTTTGAAGTTGGGGAGAAACCTTTTAGAGGTTTCCCTGTAAAGCCCTGCATCCTGCCTTCCCTTCCCTGGCTCCAGACTAACTAATGTGGGTATACAGTCCTTTGTGTAAAGGCACATCACAACCTATTCCAGTGATGGTCCACCCAAGCACACCTAAGTTCCCTATTGTGTATGGCTGTCTAGGAGGAATACACAAAGCTCAACTGTCAACTACACTCAGTCATGTAACCAGAGGCAGGCTGCAGATAACAAATGGCTGAGGCAAGAAAATGCCAATCTTTCTATAAGGGGCATTTACAGAATTATAATTTAATATCCGATTTCACCATAAATTCAGATTTTAAATTGTGATTCCAGAGACACCAAGCATGAACTGGTTATCTCTTCCCATTTGGAAATGACACATATAAAACATAATAAGACATGTAAACTTAAAAGTGCATGCCCTACTTGTTAAATACATTGCACCCTGCCCACTGTGTCTTCCAGGGCCTGACCCTTGGAGTGACTTAAATGAATTAAAAAGAAAGGTTGGGCCTGGCAAAAGGTTTATTTTGCCAAGTCAAAATGGCAGTTTAAAACTGCACACACCTACTCTGCATTGGCAGGCCCCAGACATGTTTAAAGGACTACTTAAGTGAGTGGCACAATCATTGCTGCAAGCCCACTAGTAACATTTAATTTACCAGCGCAGGGCACATGTAGTGCCACTTTACTAGGTGCTTACAAGTAAATTAAATATGCCAATTGGGTATAAGCCAATGTTACCATGTTCAGAGGAGAGTTCACAATCACTTTTGTACTGGTTAGCAGGGGTAAAATGTGCAGAGTCCTAAGGCCAGGAAAAACGTGATCAGAAAAAATGTGGGGGAAGACCACCCTAAGGCTCAGTGGCATACAAAACATGAGAGGCCCCCCTGCGAGATATGCTGAAGGGGCCCTAACACTCACATCGGTAGCGGCTGAGGAGACCCCCTCCAGAATGGGTAAGCCTGGGCCCCCCCCCCCTCCGCGGGGCTGCTGAGTGAGAGATGATGGCTATATGAGTGGGATTTTATTTACCTAAAGAGCTACTGCTGACATTTTGAGAGCAGTTTTGGTGAAAATGGTCAATGCCAGCACACCCATTAGACTGACTGACATTTTTTGGCTGTCAAATGCAAACACATTGCTCAATTCTTCCTGTCAATGACAGTGAAACTTTGATTAGCTTGGACATTGCAGACAGCAGAAATCACTGCCAGACATCCCACCATAAAAAGGGTGGGACAAACGGACTGACGGTCAATGGTTTCCAATTTGAGACTGATATGACAGTCTACCATTGGAAACCTGGCAGTTCGCGTACCTATAAATGAGGATAGCGAGTCAAGTGTTTGGTAGAGAAGAATAACCCGCAATTTGGAGATGCTGGTCCTCTGAAACCGAAATGGCCAATGAAGTCCTCATCAGTGATCCATAAAGTGGCACACCTACCTCCTTTACCATGATACTTCCATGCCTCACCTAGATCCTATTTTGACCTTTCCCCTTTGCCTTCTTAAACTGCTTGACCACTTTTAGGATATCGAGTAAGAACACCCTCACATACTCTTCAATGATTTGATGACAGCCAAGCTGCTCTTTGTTTTTGCACTTCTTCCTTAGGGTTTTGGCTCTAGCTGCATCATTTTACACGTATTTTCTATCTTCACTAATTTTCACTAACTTATCTATTCTCAAGCGTTTTTTAAATCATTTTCCACGCAGAGCTTGTTCCATACCTCCATGTGAGCCTCACACAAGCATGCATTCAGGGTAATATAGCAGCACGAGAGTTAGTCTGAGAGATCACTGTATGGGATTTCTTTGGGCTGTTTGTGTACTTGTTTTATGGTCTGCTGGGCTGTTTTGTTTTACTGTTGATTGTCATTAGTTTACCACAAACATTACCTGCAGCAGGCACAAATGCATGCAGTCTCCCATACTTTGCAATACACCTATGAAGTGTGCCTCTACGAGTTCAAAGGTGCCTTGATTTGCAAATGTGGGCCACTTTTTTAGCTATCTTAATCTATAATGAAGGCCACTTTTATTTTGGTGCCTTAGCCTATTTTCGGTCCTAGTTGACTCTGTCTCTTCCTATGTCTTAACTCTTGTTTAATAAGGCTTTTGACTTAATGTACAGAGCACTGCTAAATATAGATGATGTATGACTTAACAGTAGTAACACTACTGCTTCTTACTCCCTCCAGAATTCGAAATCTACCTGGAAAACATGATGATTGGTAGAGAGCAGCAATGTTATTGCCCGTTTTCTACACTTTTCCTCACAACTGTCCCCACCTGAGTTCCATTGCAATGGCATGGATTATTTATTGATTGATGCTGTTCTGTGAAACTACTGAGTCAGTAGTTTCACAGGACAATGGAAAGCTCGGGAAACAAGAACACTTGTCAGTAATTTGTTTATTGCAATTTTTCTGTTAAACAGAGTTGTAAATTAGGGTAATGCTACACACCTGGCCAACATCATTTCACCCATGAACACCCACTCGAACTAGAGAGAGAAGCTCGAGAAATTTAAAATTATTGATAAATAATCCATTCACACCTGGAAGTCATGCTTCAACTCACCTTGTGTTTTCATTTGACAATGAAGAACATGCATGCTGCCACATACTCATCTAAGTTCATTTCTAGGCTATACTAAACAATACATTTTAGCCACAACCTCCCTGTTAATGGGCTGTTGAAATTCAGGTGTAGAACATCATAGTGGGCCACATTTAAAATGCATTATAGGCTGTAAACGTGAGATTATAGACCAACATTGCTCAAAACACACCAGTTGCAGTGCAGGCAGACACTTCAAGTGTGGGTGAGTTACAGACCACAGGAGCAATGGGGCATATCAACAAGGGCTTTATCTCTGCTTTTTGGCTTTAAAAGCCAAAAATGCAGAGATAAAACTAGCGCCCTATCAGCAACAGGGTGCTAACACGCAAATTTGAATGTTAGCACCCCTTTACTCTACGCTTCCCCTTGCATCTCTAATGAGATGCAAACGGGGTGTTCCATAGTAAAATAATAGGAGAAATGTCGCTAAGCAACATTTCTCCTATTATCAAGGATATCGCTAACCCTGTTAGAGATAAAAAAAAAGCAGCGCTAACCGCTGTTAAAGCTGCTTTTTTATGTCTGGTATTTTTCTGACTTAGCCATGATATCCTATGGAAGGTGGATATCATGGCTAAGTATGTCTATCCCTATCAGCAAGCTATCGCCAAACCTTGTGGGACTATCGCTGTATTTCCAGCGATAATCTCACAATTGGCAGCTTGCGCTCTGAATTTTATCGCTTTGGAGATAAGCGTTGCTGATAGCACGCTATCTCCACGATAAAATTCAGAGTTGTCCGGCGATAAATATCCTCACGCTAAGAGCGCTGAGCGATAATTATCACCGGCCCTTGCTGTCTTTACTACTTGTTAGAAAAAGTCTCTCTGTGATACCTCTTCTTCTTCAAACAAGTGAGCGAGCATCTACTTGTGAAACTCTACCACTATCCTGCATCCTTCTCCTAGAAAGTGGTAACAGTCCAGGGGGGCATGTGATCAGTCCTTGCTCATATCACAGGATCCAGCTCCCACTTTACACCACCGCACCTCTCAAACGGAAAGGGATAGTTGTCTTTGCTGCATCTCTCACAATAATAGTTCTTCACTGCGGAATCGCTAAGGGCACTTATGTTTTTTGGTGTTGACAAGTACTTTACTTTTCCAGCATCCAAATTCCTGCCCTTGTCTGATAAAATGTGTCTGTAAAACTTAAACTTCATCTTGTGAAATTCACACTTTTTAGCAAAGAGGGCGATATTTATGAAAGGGGGGTTGCATCGCGCTTGACCACGCAAAGTGGTGCAAGAACAGCGCAAGCCCAAAATGTGATTTATGAAACCATGCAAGGTCACCTTGCGTGGCCCTGAGTGGCTTCATAAATCTGGACTAACGCAACACGGTGCAAATGGCTGCGTTGCATCACTCTGCCCTGGGTAGGTGTTCCATGGGCGGTGTGTCAGTGTTCCCAGGCAACTCCCAAAGTTTTTATGCTTTCTCAGATTTACCAAAGTGGTAGACCTGGGAATGCACCAAAAAGATATGTTTTCTCAGGGAAGGCGTAATGAGGAGAAATATATTTATTTCTCCTCGTTACTTCTTCTCTCTATGTGTCCTGCATTCTGCAGCACACATAGAAAGAGGAATATGCCTCTCAGGATTATTTCTTTGCAGGAAGGTGCCCCTTCCTGCTCAAAAACAATTCTCTACAACGCAGGCACCCTTGCACTATGGTGCAAGGATACCGACGTTGGTGCTTTGCAGCCAAAACGACACCAGCGCAGGGACAGGCACAGGATTGAGCTGCATTCTTTTAAAAAAAACAGCGCATTTCTGCCCTTTCTTTTTCACGCAGTAGTGCAGCAAAATGACTTGATGTGGTGTGCTGTACAGCATGACTTTTTAATAAATATGCCCCTGAGTGTGAAATTGGTTTCCATTAAGGCTTGATATTCTTGTTTAAGTTTTGTGTCTTGCTGTTGCCTTAAGAACCCAAACACGAGGATGTCATCCCTGTAATTCAACACATTGACAATGGGATTGAATATTCTGTGAATGACTTCTAGGAAAATTACTCCAAAAGTCACTTGCATGTATCTAACATAAATTAGATTAATGGAAAATAGTATGATATAATGGCAATTTTCTCCCAGCACGAGCAGATAAGCCTTGTTGAGACAGTGTATGGAAATAACCAAAGCCCCATTCAGTGTCTTATCTGACATGTGTGGGCCTGGGTGTCTTTCTATGCCTTTATAGGGTTGATGTATGTCATATTCTGGCTTCATTTCAATTGTCTTTTATGAGTATCACCACAAATGGGGTGACTCGTGGTGCTGTATGTTTGGATACTTCAATACTATCAAGTGTAAGCAGGTTTTTGATTTCCCACTTCAATGCTTTGCGTAGATGGAACACCATCTTTCAAGAACTCTGTGCGATGGATGCAAATATCACATCTACCTGCAGCTTTGGTTGTGTGCCTTTCATCTTGCCCAGACCTTTGAGCAGTTGCAGTAATGTTTATGAGGTTCATTTTCTCCCACGGAGCAAAACCTAAAAGACAAGAAGTGGCTATTTTTCCACATAATATGTGGATTGTTTGATGAATACTAACTTGTATTTCAATGTGGTTTCATATGCCCTCAAATACTGGACTGGTTTTGATGATGCCCATGTGACCAGAATATCTGATCTTTGTAGTGGCGGTTGTTTCATTTTTTGTGGGAATTCCTCAGTACAAATTTTTTTATTGAAGGTACACTGTCCAGAATTAATTCAGCTGTGTGTTCATCAACAGTTAGGATGCTTATGGGGCGTTTATCTATTTCATGTAAATTAATTTAAATGGGATATTTATGTTGGGTGATATCTGGCGGCCACTTGCCCCAGCACGGTGGCAGTCTAGAAGCATAGTGGACATGGCGCAGGCAACCCTTGCTTCTGGTACAGACTAATTTAGACCCCACTTTTACACGTCACAAAAGCATAACCTAAACGTGCATATAGCACATGTTTCCCGTGTGACCTAATGACAATTAAATAACATTTTGCACTTGACATCATTATTGAAGTGCATTCACTGTAGATTTAGAGAAGTCATGCATAACACTATGTGCCTTATCTCATTACACAAGATTTACTGGTTAGTTGATTGAATATGAACCATCCTCATACATATAGAATCTGTTTACTTTAAAAATGATAATGGATTTATGTAAGTGTGCACTAATAATACACGTGTACTTCATATAAAATGTAGTTCTTTGCCATATTTGCAGGTGCGTATTAAGGTTTTTTGCATACCAAATGCAATATGAATCTAATGTCCTGACAAGTTATATTAATTTGTTTCTAAATGTGCACACTCATATTAAATGTACACAATTGATTTTAATATTTTGAACTTGCCCTTACTAGGCCTTTCTATTTTATTCTGCAAATTTACTGTTTTCCATTTCTGATCACATGACTTTTCCCTGCAGGTATTCACATGCATTGTTAGTTTGAGAATAGATACAACACCATATTAGTAATAGGGAGAGCCTTAGAAGAATACCTTGATGGAAGAACATAAAGGATCAGAGCGTTAACTGAAGAGTCCTATTCAACAATGTTACCACGAAAGTTTGATGGAGCAAGGATGATGGCGTTCCCATGTATATTGTTAAATAATTTGCAGATGTTTCAGTTTACAATGTGAAAATGGAGAAGAACAATGGAACCCCTGATGATGTGAAAAGAGGAGTGTTACCTCCATGATTTCAGTGTGAATAACTGTCTGATAATGGAGCACTTTTCTTTGTACTTTGAGAGTATATTCCCTTTGAGTCATGGTTAGTGTGGCTTAGGCTAGACTCTCAAAATTCACTGACCTAAGAAAGCTCTTGACTGAGCTACTGCAATGCTGACACCTTCCTTCATTTCCTGTACTTCCTTGAATGTTCCTATTTTTCAGCAGTTACCTGAATTTTGAGATTACTTAGACTAATAAACCATCTTCTTACTTTGGACTTTAACTTAGACAACCCCAGATTTACTGATGTATAGAAGAGAGGATTGAAAACGCTTCTCTGAGCACCAGATCTTGATGCAAATCTTTTGTATTGCTGTGACTTAATTTCTTGTTTGCTTAATACTGGCATGCCTAAACGTTTTGGGGAGGTTAGGTTTCCCAGTTGTTATTCTGTATCTTTATAGTATGGTGCTGAGATTTGTGTACCTTAACTTGATTGCTAATTTATAATAAACCTTCTTACCCTTAGTCACTGATTCGTGGCCCTTATTGCGTAACCCGATGGGTTAAACTGCTTATGCTTAGACTGCAGTATTTTGCAGTGGCTGTGTGTTGTTTTGTGGAGATAATTTAAGTTGTTCTGTAAATGTGGCACTTAATGCAAAGAAGTTGAAGTGGTTATCGGGTCCATTGAGGCCTAAGATCCCAGGATAGAGATATAAGCAGACGAAAAAGAAGATGTGAGAGTAGAAGACACTGGGGGTAGTTGTTTGCTGTGTTGTGGTGCTGATTGTGAGATGTCGTCAACACCATTATTGAGATAGGGAATTTATCTTTGTGTGATTTTGAGCTGTGGTTGGTATCATTAATCTCAGTGGGCAAGGAGGAACTGTATTAATCCAGGTGATACCCCGCTGGACGAGGTTTCATTTGAAGTGAATGTCAGGATAGGTTGGAAGGTGTTGCTCTGAAATGGTTTTTATGTGTATGAAAATCTTTAGTTTCATTAGAGGGGCAGACACTTTGATGTTGAAATTGCTTACATTTGTTTTGTTCATAAATATCTGACAGAGATGAACTCATGAATTTGTAATGGAGGGTGAACTGCTGCAAGGAGTGAGATTGACTTCATAGTGTGCCTTGCTGATATTGGTTGGTTGGTGTAAATCCGCCTAGGCATTGGTTGGGATACGTCATTGAGAGCCACACTGGTATTGGTTGTAATCGACAAACATAGAATTATGGGTGAAAAATCATTTCCTGATTTTAACAAAAACTAATTTGTGAATCTTGCATAGTTTGATAAAAAAGATTTTTTTTTCAGCACTACAAAGTCTAATAAAGGGAGATGTGATTGTACCTTTAGAAAGGGGAAAGAGGCACCACCTATGGGTAAGCCAGGCCATATTCTGTGAAGACGTGGGTCTTCACACGTGTATTTGACTCGAACAATGGCATAAGGTCACTAAGAAAGATGGTCCTTTGATAGTTACTCACTATGGGACATTTTATTTGGGAATCATTGAACATTTAAGGAGGATGCTTAAGACATGAAACCACCTCCTAGACTTACACAATACAAAGTAATGACTGGGAACATACAACTAATCTTAGGCAGAGAGACAGATTTCAAGCAAGAGTCAAGAAACCCATACGCATTTGTATGAATGCTAGATGAGTTGCAGAACATAAATCTTGGATAACTGATATGATTGAGGGAGCTAGATTATATCCTGCGTTAATGGGTGAGGAAGAAGGGAAAGGTAAACAAAGGGATAATAAAAAGAAGAAAGAGACAGATGACATAAAGAACGCCGCTGAGGACAGTAATAGTGATTCAACTGAGGACATTATACAATGTAACCCAAACCTAAGGAGCAAGTCATGTACATACAGGTGAAACTTTTGATGTGTCTATGGCACCAGTAAATCTAAATTATAATCCAATAAGAGAAAGGTCAGTACTGACAGCCCTTACAAATTCTCTTGCTCTAAATGCCCTTGACAGTTTCCTGTTACAATTGGTCCTGTAGTACCTTTGTATAATCCTGGAGCAGTTGGAACTACTAAACATACTTTGGCTGTTCCTACTGGAATGAGCACTTTAGGCAGCAATCTTGTGGGCTTGACAATGAGAGAAATTCCTCAAACTCCTTTGGCCCCGAAACAAGGGAATACCCCAGGTGCTGTGAGTGCAGACCATGCATTTAATCAGATAGGATTTGACCTGAATGCAAGGTTTTCCCAGGGATCACCACCCCTTTTCACTCCCAATACGAATTTACCTCCAAGCACTAACAACAGTACCCCCAGGACAGGGATGCCGATGAGTTTGCCAAGCTCTGACATGTCCCTTTTCAATTCAACACCTGATGTAAATCATGGTACCTTTAGCTGAGAGATAATTCTTGATACGCCAGTAGAATAACCAGGTCTTAATGCCCCAGAACTCAATGATTGGATTAGAGGTATAGATACCAGACTAGTAGCGGAAATCCCCGAACAAGTGTAAGGAATACTTCTGTCCCAGAGAGGAAAAGAACCTTAGATGTGGCAAAGCTGAAAATAGAATTGGAAGAAATAATACTGGCAACTTTTGACATGTCCCACTTAAATGTCTATCGGGAGAACGAGCTAGTGTTCATGTGTAAAGACAATACTAGACATGCAGGACAGGCTCATTAACTAAATTGCATTACAGATATGAAGTTGACTTGCAGAAAGCCAAAGCCCTACAGTGAAGTTACAGTTTAGGATTTAATGGCAGGTACCTTGCTAACATGAGACCGCCAGTGATTAATTTACACATCAAAGAATTAATTGCCTCCGTTCGAAAGTTGAGTGAATTGAACAGATGGGAAGGAAGATGGGCAAAGAAAAAAGAAACAAAGAATATTAGAAAAGAATTACCTCTGTCTAGATGCTGAGAAAGAAGATGAGGATATACACATGCTTCCAAAGAGGGAAGAGCTTAGTGGAGTTTATGTACACTTCCACTGGAGCAGAAATGATCTTGCACCATTCACAAGTGATTTTCCGAAATTGAGAAAGAACCCAGTGGAATGGTACAGACAGATCAAACGGTTTGTAAAGATATCAAAGGTTATGTGAAATGATTTGAATACCTTATTTGAAATCGTGCATCCAGGTGACTCGTGGGTTGAATGCAAAGTGGCTGTGGATTGACCCGAAAGGGAGCCATTGAGACATCCCACATCACAAGCTCCATCACCAGTGGTGGTGAAAAAGTATGCTCAAGTGATTACATTTTTGAAATATCTTCTAAAGGTAATGACTGGGTTAAGATTGACAGAACAAACCAGGGGCCATATTATCAAGGAACAGCGATAACATTATCACTCCTTGACTGTTTTTGTCACTCATTCCTTTGAAGTATTGCTAACTCACAACAGAACCCAACACCTTACCCACAGTCATCTCGCTAAGTATGAACAAGTCACACTTGGTGCGGACAATGTCACACTGTGTAGATATACTGTGCTTAATCCAGTTACTCTCTTGCCCACACCTAGGAATAATGTTGTCAACGGTAAAGTTGAGCATGATAGTCTTGATGTTACTGAACAATGCACAAAGCAGAGACCTGACATACACGATATGCCATTTCCTGAATCAGATTATATGATGTTTGTTCATTGGCTCCTGCTTATGAGACCATGAAGGAAACCTGAGAGTTGCCTAGACAGTCTGTACAGTCTCAGCCATGGTTGAAGTCTCCAGCTTCAGGGAGTATTTTGTGCCTAAGTGGCTGAACTGATTGCTCTTACTAGAGTATGTTGTGTTTAAGACCAGCTGAGAGTGACCATTTTCACTGATATTCAGTACGGCTTTGGTGCCATTCATGACTTTGTACAGTTATGTTTACAACGTGGGTTTATGACCTCTTCGGGGACACCCATCAGGAACAGCAAGCGTGTCCATAAACTGTTACATGCCCCAATTGCAGATGTGAAGTGTGCTGCACATTGCAATGGTGCAAATTATGTGACAGTGGGCAATAGATATGCGGATGAAACCACAAGTTATTGTGAGATGAACGCTTCTACCTTTAATGGGGAGTACCAGAATAAAAAGCAGGATGAAACAAATTGCACAGCTAGATCCCTGCCCACACTTCATCTTCTCTCGATTAGTATCAGTCCTATGCCCCTATGTCACCAAAATCTTTAATAAATTCTTGGAGTCAGCATCTTTCCCAAGCATATGGAAGGAGACTGTGATTTTTCCACTACTAAAAAAAACAGGACTAGAAATGTATGACCCAGCAAATTATCGACCAATCTTGCAGCTACTGTATCTATCCAAGGTATTGGCGAGATTGGTCAATAAACAACTCACCAACTTTCTTGAAACCAATAACCTCCTGGATCCCTCCCAGACTGGTTTCAGAGCCGATAACAGCAACGAGGCCACATTACTTGCTGTGTCTGACAATATCAGCTCCTTAGTGGACCAAGGCAGAGCCGCAGCACTGATCCTCTTGGATCTAATGGTGGCTTTCGACACTGTATCACATAACAACTTACTACGAATTCTTCACGAAAAACATTTACACTCTAAAACCCTCTCATGGTTCTCATTCTTCCTGAAAAATAGAACCCAAAACATTTAAATGGGTTCATGCTCCTCAAAACCAAAAATTATCAAACATGGAGTCCCACAGGGAGCCTTCCTAAACCCTACTCTTTTTAAAGCGTATGTCTCCTCCCTAGCAGCAATCAGTAGGAAATGGGGCTTTGACATCTGCTCATAAGCTGATGATACGCAATTACTGATATCCCTTGATGACAATTGTGCTGACACTAAAAGCAACCTAATTAATTGTCTTACCGAAATCGCAAATTGGATGACAGATCACTGTCTAAAACTAAATGCTGGAAAATTGGAGATCTTACTCTTCGGCGGTGCACACCTAATTTGGGACAGTACTTGATGGCCCAAAGCTCTGGGAACCGCCCCCGAACCCAAGCGAGTTGCTAAAAATGTGGGCATCCTATTTGATAATGCATTATCTATGCAGGACCAAGGGCGAACGTTATGTGGAAAAAGTTTTGCCACACTAAAACTATTCCGCAGACTCTTCCCTTGGATTCCGCTGAATTGCAGAAAAACTGTCACTCAAGCCCTCTTCCTGAGTAGACTGGACATTGGGAATGCGCTTAACGTGGGCATGTCCGAGTATCTCTTCTCTCGCCTGCAGGTAGTTCAAAATGCAGCTGCTAGGCTGATCTATAATAAAAGCAGGTACAGCTCAGCATCAGACAACATGAAGGAGCTACACTGGTTGCCAGTGCGCCAGAGAGCCAAGTTCAGGCTCCTTTGCCATGCACACAGAGCTTTACATAAGAAAGGCCCACACATCTTGCAGGACAAGATTGAATTTTACGCTCCGCCACGAAACCTGAGGTCATGTCACCAGGCCCTGGCAAAGATTAAATGCACCACCAGAGTTAGAATGGTAGACCGCTCCTTTTCTAAATTGGCTGCTGTTCAGTGGAACTACCGTCTGCTTGACCTACGATTAAGAGACGAATATCGGCTTTTAAGAAAGAAACTAAAAACCCTCTTATTTCCCAGATATTAAGTCGATCAGTCATCATCTTAGAATAGCTCACTCTGTAACCAAATACCCGTTCCTTTACTCCCCAAAGCATACTTTCCTAGCGCCGTAATGTCCCTCTGGATGAATGAAGAGCTCTACAAATACAAATACAAATTAACTACAGTTAATACCTGTGAAGAAGTTAAGAGGTTACAGGAAGAATATTATCATGGACCTCCACTTGTAGTGTGAGATGCCATGGAGCACTTGTATAGGCAAACTTGGTTCAATCCTAGATTCAGATCGATGGTAGAAGGGTTGTGTCACAGATGTGTTGTGCATCAGCAACAGAATGTAGGCAGAAGAACAGCCACGCTGAGTCATATAGGGAGATCAGGAGGTCCCTTCAACAGGATGCAACTGGACATTATCAAGGTGCCTGCTTGCGATGGGCTGAGATATGGTCTAATGATTGTGTGCATTTTCTTGCATTGGGTTGAAGCTTACCCGACCAGAAGATGTACTAGTCTCACAGAGGCTAAGCTGTTGTTGAGGCAGTTAATACCAAGGTTCGGTTTCCGGACTTCTCTTGAGTCAGATCAAGGAACTAATTTTAATAATGAGGTCCTGAAGATGTTGTGCGCAACATTATAAGTCGAACAGAAGCTATATTGCAGTTACTAGCCGCTTCAACAGTAGCAGTGCCATGTCAGTCCCTGTGACTCGATTATGGTGAAGAAGCACGTGCACAAGTCGTGCTTGGAACCTCACAGGCCAGGCCCGTATCAGGTTATTCTGGTCACTACAACAGCTACGAGGTGTGGAGGTCTGCCCATCTGGGTACACACCACACGTACTCCTGGAGTCCCTTGTCCCCATGAAGAGATAACAGCACCTGTCCCTGGAGTACCAGTGGTTACAGTGAGACAAAAGGAGCAGGTTAGTCAAGCTGTTAGGGATCAACAAGAAACTGGCACAACACTTATTCAGCCTGAGGGGGGTCAGTACAGACGGGCCTCATCCTTAAGTGCTGATTGCACCAGAATCAGACACTATCGAAGGGCCTAGTGCAGCAGTAGAGCGAGTTGTTATTGCAGAATGGTGACTAAGAAGACAGGAGAGAGAGAGACACACTTTGTCTGAAGTGTGCATGCCAAACACTATCCCAGAAGATACTGAAGGATCTGGCCTAAGTGACAATGATGAGGAAGGGCCAGCAATAAGGAGATCAAAGAGAGCTAGGGTACCCTGTTGGAGGTACTCCTCACCTGAAAGGGTATATCTTGCTGTGAATGACTGGGAGAGAATATTTTTGATATTATGTTATAACAATTCACATTTAATTGAGCCTCCTTGAACTGAACTTTGTGGCTGAACTGAGTTTTGAAATTGCATTGCCAATGACCAAACGGAGTAAATTTGTCCTGGATGTAATCATTAATATGCTCGAACTAAGCATTTATTAGAGAAAGAACTTAATAGATTTCCCCAAACTACGAAGTAGAGTACCAAGGCCTGAGTCTCCTGAAAGAGCATAACTGTATTATTTAGAAGAACACGGAGTAGGGCTTAAGAAGTATCATGAACATCATTTGCATATACTGTGCTGAAAAGACATTTGAAGTTTGCTTTGATACTTGAACAAGTAGAAATGAATCGAGAAAGGTTTGTGTTGAAAGTGTCAAATTTAAGCGATCTAACATCAGAGCCCTGATCTCATACTGGTAGACGTAGATGCTTATGTGTAGGAGTATTTGTAGTTGTGACACTAGTATTGATTGCTTTGCTTGTAATATTGAGTCTGCCCCATCCTTCTTCTGTAGAAGAGCTTAGATCTACAAGTGCAGTTCAAACCACATTTACCACTGACAATAGTTTACTTGTAATAGATAAAAAAGACTTACATGTAGATGTTTCTATTGGAGATTATTCATTGAATGCTTACTGTTGGACTTATCCCTTTTTGGCTAAAGTTCCTTAAACGTTTTGCCTTCCTCCTAGACATTTTTCTGACATTGTGTTGCCGATTTAGATGCTTTAGGCACTTTGCTCCTGCTGATCAGTGTCAAAGTGCAAGTGCCCCCTGTATAAAGTGTCATGGTAATTGGTTGTTCATAATTGGTATGTTTGTCCTACTAGTAAAGTCCCTAGTAGAGTGCACTATGTGTGCCAGGGCTGGTAATGCAAATGCTACTAGTGGACCTGCAGCACTAATTGTGCCACCCACACAAGTAGCCCTAAAAAGAGATCTCAGACCTGCCACTGCAGTGCCTGCACGCAGTTTGTTAACTGCCTTGTTGTCCTGACAAGTGCACCCATTTGCCAGGCCTTACCCTTCCCTTTTTATTCACATCAGACACCCCTATAGTAGGCCCAAGGTACCCCCTGGGCAGGGTGCATTGTATGTGAAAGGTAGGGCATGTACTGAGGTGTGTAACATGTCATGGCGGTGAAATACTGCCAAATTCGTTTTTCACTGTTGCAAGGCCAACTTGCCCATAGGACAGAATGGGGAATACTGTGTCACATGTTTCCAGCATATCTTCCCATAGGCATAAGATGGAGAGATGCAGTTTAGTGAGCCTGAGCTCAGAATTTAATAACAAATCTTTTTGTGAAGATGGTTTTTAAATTGTGTGTTTAGAAACCACACTTTTAGAAGTGGCTGGTTTCTTGTCCTAACCATCCTGCATGCCTCTGCTTGGTTGTGTATTGACTATCTGGCTTTGGCTGTGACAGGGTCTGGGAAGTGTCCTGACACCAGGGAGGAGTAGGTGAGACAGCAACAGGCTGGCCTGCATTTGGTGTGGTGGGAGGAGTAGCTCCTTTGATGCTTAGAAGGCTGTGCTGCTGTCACAAAAGAATGTCTCCACCTCCTGCGGAGGGTCTGAGGCCCAGACCCTCACTATCAAAGAAAGAAGGTGTGCACTGGCAGGAAGAAACCCAGGTCTGGTTTGGACCGGGCTCAGAGCCCCCTGAACACAAAGACTTTAAAAGCATTTAGGGGTATAAATGTGAGAGCTGAAACCCCTGAACTCAAGACTGAACTCAAGCCTGAAAATGGATTCAAACTACTTTGTGATCAAGAGGAACCTCTGCCAAAGAAGAACAGCTGAAGAGACTGAAGAGAAGGACTGCCTTTGCTGTGTGTTCTGGGGCTGGCCTTCAGTTTGCTGATTTGACTAAGGAGAGGACAAGGGACTTTGCTGTGTGCTGTGTTCCCCTGCTTGAAAGGACTTTGCTGTGTGCTGTGTCCTGAAGTAATTTGTCTCCAAGGGACCGAGAGGAGCTGGCTCCCTGTTGTGGAAACTCAGGAACATGAACGTTTCCAAGTGTGTCTCAGAGATGCTGTGTGCGTGTGCTTTTTGCTGCCTGAGCCCTTTGTGAGAATTGCTCCGTGACTGTGTGGCCTGGAGCAGTCTTGTGCTCTGCTTCGATCAACAACGTGACTAGAAGTGCTGTGATCGTCATCGCCATTGGCCCGGACCGTGGTCCCAAGGGGGGAGCCGTGAGAAATCACCGCTGCCGGCCCGAACCTGCCTTTGCCAAGGAGAGACCTGTGAACCTTTACCATCGTGGATCCGAGGTCCTTTGCCCAAGATCAACGGAGTAGCGCCAAGAGCCGATCAGCTGCGAGGCCGTCCCCTGGTAGCCCGACTCTCACTGTGAGGAGCAGCCGCCGCCAACCCGAAGCCACACAGCGTGACGCCCAAGCCACGAGGAGAGGAGAGAGAGACTGCACCCACCCCAGGTAATGCTCAGCGAGCAGCTTGTGTCACCGCCTGGGGCGGAGTGCGTGCTAAGAGAGACCGCTCTCGGCCTTTCCCATCTTTGCAGTGCGAGCCTCTGCGCAAATCAGTATCGCGGCCTGTACTCACCGAGGAGTGGCAGTACCGGGGTCGGATTGTGGAGGTGCACTTTGTTTCCTTCATAACAGTATTGGGGGCATATTTTGGCAGTCGCTGACCGCGAGTCAGCCAAGAGTGGCATAGAGACCTTCACTAGCACCGTGATTTGTGCTGAACTGCATTATTACTTGCTTTTACGATCCGCATAAGTACTTGCACTACGAACTGCATTATTACTTGCTTTTACGATCCGCATTTGTACTTGCATTACAGACTGTATTACTACTTGCTTTTATGATCCGCATTAGTACTTGCATTAAGGTCTGTCTTATTTCTACATTATGAACTGCATTACGAATTGCATAGCATTGCATTTGGACTGCATTAGACCATCGTGAACTGCTCATCAATATTGCAAGAACCTACAAGTGATTGTTAGCCTAATAACCGGCCCAGTAAAATATTACGAATACGCATATGCTGGATATTTTTATCGTTTGGTCTTATCATATTTCTCCTTGATAAAGATATAGCTATGTTCCTAAATCAGTGTGGTGTCCATTTGTGGTGTTATCACTGTGTTAGTGGGAGGGTGGTTGCAAATACTTTACACATTGCCTTGGAGATAAGCCGGGCTTTCTTAGTCGTGCCAAGCTACCGGAGGGTGAGCAGGGGTTATCTAAGAGGATATCCCACCTTTCCCTGACTAGAAGCAAGGGTCCCTATTTGGACTAAGGTACCTACCTCAGCTAACTAGAGACTCCCAGTTCTAACACTTACTCTAAACTGCTTTATGAGTATGGTGACACCATGGATGCTAGGGATTGCTATGTTTGCATGCAATTATCTGCATCCGTTGCTAAGGGGATAGCAAATTATCCCCTCCCCTTGACAAATGGAGTACCTGTAGTTTATTGCTGAGCTTATTTTATGGGAATGGTTTTCTTCAATGTTATTACTCTAATCATGACTTAGTGTTCTCAGACGTTCCTGTGTTGAAGCACTTGAATCGTTAGCCTGATGCTAAAACCTCAGAGATAAAACAGGAACTATCTTTAGACCCACCATGACATTAGATACAGCTTACGTGCATAGACATAATTTAACTTGTTCCTTAACAGGTATAGAAATTAAATTCATAGATTCAGTGGAAGACAGACGGATAGATATTCTGGCTAAAGCAGAAAAAGTATCTCAATTGGCCTAGAGGAAGTCGAACATAGGTTTGTGGCAAATTTAGCAGCATTGGCCCTAGATTTGCAACATAAAGGGAAATTATGTGCATTCATTCAAACATCTACAACCAACAGAAATGATGTGGGAAACAGCAAATGTGATCATACATTTGAAGTTTGTTCGAAAATAGGGATTATATTTAGATGGAGCAGAGCCTATTTTTCTTGGGGTTTATTACATTTTCTTTTTGTTTGTTCTGTTTATTAGCTGTTTTCATGTATCATTAATATCTAGTTATTTAACTTTTGTGCAGTACAGGGGTGTTCGTAAATGTTTGTACAGTGTGAGAAATTGTTAATGTTAGCATTCTCTGCACAGCTATTTATCACCTTGATACATATTCCATATAGTTTATGCAATGCATAGCATTTATAAGTATTCTAAATGAGAAGCCCTGTGTATAAAGTGAAGCATTATACTCACTATGAGATTGTCGCATGACACACACTGACATCCTCCAGCTCACTTGTGGGTTGTTGAACCATGAGCTTCGATGTTAAACAATTGTAATTTGCCATATATCATACAGTCGTAGGTAAAACAATGTAACCCGGAATTATCAACCAAAGAGTAACCAACAAAAGTAAAGGGGAAAAGGTTCGCTGTTGTTCCATGCAGTTTTCAATCGCTATATAATAAATACAATTATTGCCTTAGTTCTTTAGGTTGCCTCTCTTCTTTTAACGTATTGTACTCCTCCACGTCAACATAGCTATGGGGTCCCTGGTATATGGGTGCATATCAGTTTATTTGCAGATTACATTACGTCACTATCCCCAGTATTCCCTTCAAAGCTCAATGCTAATTGTAGGGCTGTCAATATTCTATCCCAGTTAGATGAGATAGGGAGTTTACGCAAGCCCAGAGTGTCCTCCCTGTGAAGGGATATTCCCTCCACCCTAGCCCAGTTAAGTATTGAATAGGATCAGGCCTGTAAAGACGAGGATTCGCTAGATTTCCTGAATCGTGTGATGAGGCACTTGGCCACCACCAGGGTTAGGTCCAGAAATCTGGTGGTAGCTTTTGTTTCTTATCTCTTGTGAACATGCCCAGTACACAGACCTTCAGTGAGGTTGAGAGTGTTCTGTCAGTGCACTTGGACGTGTACCAAGTCACTTCCTTCCTGTAAGTAAGAAGCGCAGGGTACAACCACAGCATGTGCAGGATATCAGCGTCACATAGACTACTTTGCGGGCAGCATGCATGTAATACTGTATCAGTCTGAACCTTTTGTTGCGAGGGGTAATGTGGGGCTTGCTAGTATCATGTCCCACTCCTTTGATGTGCATGGGCGGGCCAAGTCTGTTTCCCTACGGGTTCGCAGGGGTGCCAAATCTGGTGCCTCAGCGAACCATCTAGTGAGATGTTTCCATTCCCCCAAGACATGTACGTATTGTATTATGAGATGTGTTTGTAATTCTTGTGAAATGTCTACCCAGTGTCATTGCAGTGTATGTATCCAGGATGCGTGAATGAGAAATAGACCAGGCGGCATTCCCTCATTCTCCACTCAGGTATCATATGTCATAAGTGTGCCATCAAGGTAGAGGTTGCCTATGGTGTGAATACCCTTCTCATGCCAGTTTTGCTGACATTGTTCTCCTGCCACTCTTAGGCAATCCCAGTACTAGCAGTGCTGGTGCATATGGTGTTATGTGCTTGGTATGGAACAGACAGAGATGGAAGCAGCGGTTGGCCACTTGTACTAGTAACAGAAGCGTCTTGGGTGGCTTGACGCATGAGTGGAAGAGATGAAGTATTGCATCGTATGTGTTTGGGGGACCGTTCTCTGCCGTATCTGACAGGTGTAGTTCCGCTGCCCATTTGGCCACCCACAGTATCTGGGACGCTAAGTAAAAATGTTCAAGGTTGGGTGGGGTTCAAAGGTGCCTCGTAGGTACTTCTCAGCATGGGGCCCACCGCTTCAAGGCCCGCCCCCTCTTCACCCGCTCAGATTGTTCTTCAAGTTGGCAGGTATGGGAAATAGACTACTATATTCTACTCAATCTATGGGCACGCGCCCATGCGTAGTTTTCACAAGGGTTACCAATATGTTGAGGACGAGGAGGAGGGCAGCCCGGGGACGCCACAATACAGGGGTAAGTGGTTTTAAATTTATTTTTAATTAATGTTTACTTACTTGTTAATAGTGGGGGTGGAGCGGGGCCTGGCCAACTCAGCTCCGCTGTGGAGTGTGCGGAGATTTGTCTTCTCTGCGTTCTACATGGAACGCAGAGACGGCAAATCTCAGATCACTCCGCGGGCAGAGCGGAGGTCTCTGCTCAGGATTAAACACAGCACCCCCTACCTTTGTGGGGAAGTAGTGCAAGGAGCTTTCCATATGGAAAATGCTTTTTGATTGAGGAAATAAAAATAAAAACACAATAAATGAATGTGTAATTGAACAGTGGAGCTGCCTTTCACCCAAGGCATGGTTTTACCTTGTGCACAATTCATATTTGGCGAAATGGCAACTTTGAAAACATCACAACTTATTCAATACTGCATATGAAAAGCTGCAAATGGATCAGATTTTAAGACACACTGCTCCTCAGTTATGTGAAGATGGAAAAATCAAAAATCTGCACCCGTGCACAAGAATACTTTTATACATGCAGAAGTATGATTCCCTATGTAAATTTGGCCTTCCATGTTCTGGTACACAAATGCAAGTATGGAGTAGCCTCTGACCTCCTGGTCATGCGCTGCTCCCCAGCTGCCGCTACCCAGATCCTCGTGATTGCAACCTTGCGCTCAGCTGTGAGGCCGCCGGTTCTATCCCGTAATCAACCAGACCCACTAGTATTATTGTATTTATTGAGTGTGCGCTCTGTTTTTACTTGTGCCCTTTGTTCACTGGTATTGTTGAATTTGTCATCTTATTTAATGTGCTCCCTGATTATTTGTGCCACTTATTCGCATGTACAGTTGTCTTTGTTACTGCCTGCTCCCGCTGATTTTCCAGCCCTGCCGATTCCCGCTCGCCTCCATCCTGCCTACCTGCCAGCCCCTCCCACCTCCCAGGACTACTCCAGTGAGTAGCCTCTGACTCCGGGTAGTGTGCTGCTCCATCGCTGCCGCAGCCCAGCTCGTTGTGACTGCAGCCTTGTGCTCAGCTGTGAGGCTGCCGGTTCTATCCCCAGTCCGCCAGACCTACTGGTATTATTGTATTTATTTAGTGTGCTCCCTGTTTTTACTTGTGCCCCTTATTCACTGGTATTGTTGTATTTTTTGCTGCCTGCTCCTACTGTTTTCTCCGCCCTGCTGATTCCCGCTCACTGCTCTTCCTGCCAGCCCCCACCCACCTCCCAGGACTACTTATGGAGGCCACTGCGTGGCCGTGCTGTCAACACTTCAATGGCAAGCCCTTCTGTGCCTGTCCACACTATGACAGCACCCAGCACAAGGAACCCTGGCCCCCTGCATTCCCACAGATACTCCACTGCAGATTTTCTATGCCCTGAACCCTGGACGCGACAGTGACTGCTGCCTGGCATCGCCTTGCCACAGCCTCACCAGTCCCCTCGTCCCAGGAACTCCCCGGAACAACTCAGCTGTCTTCTGATCAATGCCAGATCGCTTGCAAACAAGCCACCGAAGTCTGGGTCACCATCCCACTCTCACCCCCGATGTGACCTTCATTACAGAGACCTGGAGCACCCCCACATCAGCCCCTGGCATCGCCACTGCAGCATCCAAGATGAAACACAGAGACCGTGCCAAGAAACACGGCGGCGGCATCGCCATCATACACAAAGAATCGATCACCTGCACCTGTACCATCACCAGCGACAAGACCATGCTATTCATGGAACACACATACTTGCAGCTCTGCACCGATGACAAAACCACCATTACAGGAACCCTTTGCTTACAGACCATCAGGACTATGAACCAGCCTCAGCAACACCATTGCGAAATTTATCACCCTGCTAACAATAGAATCTGAACACATTGTCTTCAAGGGAGACCTCAACTTCCAGCTGGATGACCACACCAACCCCACCGACTTACTGGAAAGATTGGACTACATCGGCCTCAAGCAACCGGTCAAGGACCCCCACACACAAAGCAGGACCCACTGTACCACCCCCAGTCGCCACACTGCCAAACTCCACAGTTAGATCAAGGTCACTCAGCACCAGTGGATTGACACCCTCAGCATCACACAGCCCAACACCACCACCAATTTGAACCAAGCAGTATAGAACTTCAAAGCCTGGATCAACAGTGCCGCTGAACGAGTCACTCCCACTAGAGCAGCCAAAATGCACAGACCCTCAAACTGCCAATTGGTACACCCCGAAGCTCAGCATATCAAAACACAGATGCTAGCAACTGGAGAGAAAATGGCACACCAGCAAGAACCACACTGACTGAGCCACCTTCAAGTCAGCCCTCAACAACTACCACCACCAGCTCAAATACATAAAAAAGAGGCCCTGACCTACCAGATAGAAACCAGCACCAACCAAACCAAGAAACTCATCGCCATCATCAGAGAGTTTACCTGCCCGTTAGCCACCGAAAATGCAATCCTCTCCACAGAGAAACTCTGCAACGCCCTCGCCGACCACTTCCACAACAAGATAGCAATCATCTATACAAAGTTCGATCCACAACCTGCTGACATCCTCAACATCGTAATGACCACTACTGCTGACCATCCGCTCACTGCTTGGAAACAAGTCAGCACACCAAACACAACTATGCTAATGAACTCCATCCACTCAAGAGCACCCACGACCCATGCCCCCATTGACGTTTTTACCTCGAAAGAGACTAGATCAGCCACCAGCTCACCACCATCCTCAACACCTCCATCACCACACCAACCTTTTCCAACTCCTGGAAGCAGAAGTTAGACCACTCCTCAAGAAACCCTCTGCAGACCCGAGAGTGCCAGAACTAATGGTCCATCTCACTGCTCCGATTCCCTGCCAACGTCCTGGAGAAGGCCATCAACATCCAACTCATCGAACACTTGCAAAGAAACAACCTGCTGGACTCCTCGAAATAAGGTTTCAGAGCCAACGACAGCACTGAGACAGCCCTCATCGCCGTAACAGACGACATCCACATCTTGCTTGACAGAGGAGAATCAGCCGCCATGATCTTGCTTGACCTCTCTGTAGCCTTTGACACTGTCGGCCACCACACACACATTGATCGACTGCACCAGATCGGAATCACAGCCAACTCGCTCAGATGGATGGCATCCATTCTCACGGGTCACACCCAGAGAACCCATCTCCCCCCTTCACCCCACAACCCAAGCACACCATCTGCAGCATCCCTCAAGGGTTATCAATCTTAAACCTCTACATGTCACCAATCGCCGACATTGTCAGATTCCACGACATCAACATCATCTCCTATGCCGATGACACACAACTCGTCCTCCCGCTCTCAGCAGACCCCTCCTCAACGAAGATCAACTTCCACAACTGTATGAAGAATGTCACAGCCTGGATGAAGAACAACTGCCTGAAGCTCAACGTGGACAAAACTGAAGTACTGATCTTCAGTAGACACACCGCACTCTAGAACAACTCCTGATGGCCATCAGGACTCGAACCCACCCCTGCACCAAAAGACCATGTCTGCAACCTTGGCATCGTCCTGGACAGCGAATTCTCCATGAAATGTAAGGTCAACGCCGTCTCCTCAGACTGTTTCCACACTCTCTGCATGCCATGCAAAGTCTTCAAGTGACTCCCCTTTAGCACCAAGAAAATGGTAACACATGCTCTCATCACCAGCCGGCTGGACTACGGCAATGCACTCTGCACAGGCACTACCACCAAGCTCATGAAAAGACTCCAGACTATCCTGAAAGCAGCAGTCAGACTGATCCTCAACCTACCCAAGAGGACGCACATCACTCATCACCCAGCACCTAAAGGACCTCCACTGGCTCCCTATCCAGAAGAGATGCCAATTCAAGCTTCTGACCCACGTCTACAAAGCCCTCCATGACCAAGGACCTGCTCACATGAACCACCACCTGAACTTCCACCGGTCTCCCAGGAACTTCAGCTCCAATCGCCTCACCCTCGCACAGACACCACGCTTACACCACTGCCGCCCCGGCAGACGCTCTTTCTCCCATCTCACCACAAAATCCTGGAATTCCCTCCCCTTCACCTCTGCACTTCACCCTAGCTGACCCATTTCAGGAAGAGACTTGAGACTAAGACCTGCAGCACAGCAACTGAATACCCTCTTGGGTGATAAGCTGTGCTATATAAAAACCTGATTGATTGATTGAAGCCAATAACATAATTTTGAGTTAGGTTAGTAAAAAAGATTATCCTTAGTAATATCTGGTCCATATTGAAGGGTTGAATACATAAATTAAGGCTAGAGCAAAGTTTATATGGAACTTCATCAGAAATTGAGTTGGAGTTACATTCTAGAATTTGTGGCCATGGAAGGTCGATGCTGTACATAAGTGTAAACTGAGGAGAAGTTTATGTTCTCTTTCTTCTGTAGCAGAGTGAAAGAAATGGGGATGGCAAGAACCAGAAAATGCAAATAAATGATGTTGATAAGAATTGCACTACTGAATATCGACACCAACAGTATTGTGGAATACTAAGATCGAGGACAGAATATCAAGGGACAACATTTAGAAAGGTGAGTGCATATAGAGAAGTATTGATTTAATATTCCTATCTCCACATATATGTACCTTGAAGATATATGTACTGCACATGTATAACAATAACAACTGGACAGCATGAGTTATACATTGAATTTTCATTGAAATATGTCTAATGCTAATGCTTTACCACCCCTTTTCTACCTAGGGTCCTGTAGTCCCTAAAGTATGAGGCTCTGGGTCACCAATATAGACAATGACAAAGGAGGGGTAGACCTTTAGTGATCTTTAATGAGGATTTTTTTTCTATAGCCAAAGTGGCCCACCAATTACTCCATCCTCTTGAATCACATCATACACCACCACCTAATTTGAAATTACCATCTTCCTTTGCCTCAGGACTGATGATGCCAGCAACTCAAAACTGCCTCTCAGCCTCCTTCTGTACCTCATGGATCCGGGCGTGGATCCTGTGCTCACTTTGCCATTGGATTCAAGATAGCCTTGCTGATGACTGATGATACCCAGAAACCGGTCCCAGGATGCTTGTTACTGGTCCAGGGACAACCTGGCCTGCCAGTCTATGGGAAGCAGGGTCTAGACTGATTTGAATATGGCTGGGTCCAAACTGGAATTGCATGGTGAGCAAGAAAACAAAGGATTTAGGCCCGGATCAATGTACTGGGGTGAATGATTGACAATATTCAGCATTCTGTCCCTCCATCGTTTTGTGTTTCCACTGTTTTTTACAGTGACATCAGTAAAAAATAAATTCATAGCTTGGTAACACTTCTTAATTGCTTCACAATGAATTGAATACACCCATAAAATATTTGGGATCAACTAATATATTAGCATTTTTTATTTTATAGATGACCAGAGCAGTGTGGTTGACGTTGAAGAAGATCAGCAACCTGCAGTAGGATGGCACCATCGTGCTCACAGCTGTTTACCGCAGATGCCAGGAAAGGGACACAAAGATTATCAGACCTTCTAGGAGCCACCACTGCCAGCGTCCCATCCTTTGACCCTAAGCATTTTTCTTATTTTTGTTAGCCTGGAGATGGACGTAACAGGCCTTCTCCATCAATCCACCCAGGGTCAGGAATATAATTCCATATCCATCGGGAGCTACTCCATATGAAATTAGTAAAGAGTTGTAGGCATACTTCTTTAAAGGACACTACATCACACTGCAGCATGAGAACACCTCTGTTCCAAAAATCCAGCTACCTCATCTATCATTCTTTGACTGTATCTTTGCCTTTGACCGTGTACAGACCAATTTTAACTTTGAGCTTGGCTTGCACTATATTAATACCCCATACTTAACAGACATCACATAGAGGTAATTTTCTCACATAAGCAGACCCAGGTTGAACGCCTTTGTAACTTCAGCTTCAGACTGCAATCTGGTCTGGACTAGGCCCTACCCTAAAGGCACATAAGATGGCAGCCATCTTGAAAATATTTAGAACTTGATGGTCAAACACAATTTTGAAGTTCTTGATTTATTTATTAACCACTTTGCTGTGACTGAATCTTTGCCGGGACCTTTCAAAACCCTTTAAATTCCAAAATGGATATAAAATTATACAATTTGATTACACGCACGGTGCCATTTATTAGATTGCTCGAAAGACCTTTACTCAAACCTTCGCCAACCTACTGTCACTCATCATCACTAAAAGTTGTAAATTGCAAACTTTTCGTTCAGGAAATAGAGGAAGGAGGACAGATAAAGCGTTATGAGAAGGTGCAAGTTAAAACAGGATTCTAGGTATGACAACAAATGCTGAGGTACCGGGGTGCACATGTAGCAGTGATACCGACACAGACGCAGAGAAGTGCAGGAGTACAAGTGAAATGCAAAATGACCTCACATGGAACTGTTGATAGGGCACATCACATTGCACAGTGCTCGCACCTAGATCTCGACCACACATCTGGGACAAATTACTGACTAAAATGCAAGGCTAGAAGATAAGGAATACTTTTTTGTCAATCACCAATGCTAAAGTACATTTTTTTTCAACCTGCACGATACTCCTGTTGATTGACTGAAAACGTGAAAGACACTTCAGATAGGCAATGACTAACTGGGGCTGACCCAAAATGACCAATTGCTGAAGGAGGCTGAGCAACAGACTCTGTTGATGTTCTCGTCATAAGCTTTTTGTCTAATGCTAGACACACAAAAGGTACATAAAAGAATGCATAAAAGAGTAAACACTTAAAAAAGACAACTGCAGGCGTGCTTGCATGAACTCTACACCCACAGCTGGTGCTTATACTGAAAGCCGTAGGGAACAGCAAAAGTGTACTTCGTTGATCAGTTAAAAGTCGTGCGTTGATCGGCAAAATAAAATAATGCAGATTTGCACTTTTGCATTTATACAATCTTTTTCAGAAATGAGACCAAAGTGCATTGTGATGTAGATGCGTTGTCTATTCAGTGGGTTTAGCTACTGTGGCAAAGAACTCCAGCTCTGCCACTGGGACAAGCCATTAAAGCAATGTACAGGGCGTGGAACAAGGGCTCCGAGTCAGACACTGTAGTGGAAACTGTACTGGGCATGGGAAACAGAGGACAACAGAAGCTTCCTGCCGGGGGGCGAGGGCATGGATAATAATCCCAGCTGTAACTGGGATCAGCGAGCCATCTGGAAGCTCTGCGCTCACTTCATGTCTATTATGAGATTAATTCTAATGGAAACCTGTGATTTCCTGCTTTGCTGCCTTGTTCCTTCTACAAAGGCTTCTTTTGTGCTTTTGACATTTGAAAGCATCTTCCCTCAACACAATGTACGTTCAATATACTTGCTCTCCCTCTGTGTGTCTGTCTGTCTATCTATCTATCTATCTATCTATCTATCTATCTATCTATCTATCTATCTATCTATCTATCTATCTATCTATCTATCTATCTATCTATCTATCTTCTATCTATCTATCTATCTATCTATCTATCTATCTATCTATCTATCTATCTATCTATCTATCTATCTATCTATCTATCTATCTATCTATCTATCTATCTATCTATCTATCTATCTATCTATCTATCTATCTATCTATCTATCTATCTACCTATCTACCTATCTATCTATCTATCTATCTATCTATCTATCTATCTATATGTATATATATATATATTCACTGAAGAAAACATAGGTTTCAGGGACGTTATAGTCAGTTGGACATTTCTCTCATACTAAACCATAGAAATTCCCCCGTTATAGTTAGTTCAGCTAACTATAATTCGCGCACCCGCAATGCACTGCTGATGATGTCACATATTACATCAATCATGACATGGTCAGTGACATCACTGATGACATCACTGATGTCGTTAAAATCTGATGCACCTCCTCACATTCTAATATAACCTTTGATACACCCACTGTAAAATACAGACTACCATTTTCGAAACGCACCCCCTAGCACGTTGTAAATTGGGGGATTAAGTCTCCATGAATCCTGAGGGTCCCTGTCGGCCAATTAGCCCACCAGGTAATTCCAGTAAGCGCCACAAAGCTGCTTTGCAGAGAGGTGGTCCAAGGCCACGTCCCTTTTTACACCTCTCTGCAACGCAGCTCTGTGGCGCTTACTGGAGGAACCTGGTGGGCTAGTTGGACCCCAGGGACCCTCAGGATTCAAGGAGACTTAACCCCCCAACTTAGAACGCGCCACGGAGTGCGTTTGCAGACTTGTCACATCAGGCCCTGGACCCTGCCTTCACCACTGTGCAAACGCACACTGTGGCTCATTTTAAGTTTAAATGTAATTTAAAAAAGAGCCCTGGGGAGTTGGTAGTCCCCGGGGCAGCGTGGGAGGGATTGGGACCCCCCATGCATTTTTTTAACAGCCCCGGGGAGGTGGCGGTCCCCAGGGCTGCGGGGGCCCCTGCTAATTAATTGGCAGTGCCCCCGGGACCTGGCCCTCCCGGGGGCTTGTTTTAAACAAAGCGCTGTATCCTGCTCTTTGTTTTTTTTTATAATTTCGTTGGGATTTGCGACCCCAACGCGATTTCCACCCAAATGATTTTTAAAAAAATGCTTTTTTGGGCCCTGGGGGTCCTTGTGGGACCCCCTGAGCACGCCTAGGTGGTCAGAGTGTTTATACCCTGCCCCCTTTTATTGTTTTTTAACCTCTTTTTCTGTTTTCTTGTGACTCGGTTCTGCCGAGTCACAAGATGGCTACCAACACTTCCTGGTTTGGAGTGTTGGCAGCCAATTAGAATGAAGCTCGTGGTCGGGAGGGTTTGCGAACCTTCCTTGGCCACTCATATCGAAACTTTTACTTTCTTTAATTTCTCAGCAACTACTGAACGGATTTACATCATTTAACAAAAAGGGATCTTTTTGAACGAAGACCTACCTTTTTGCCAAATTTGGTATAATTCTGTTCAGCAGTTCGGGCTGTAGCTTTGTCTAAAGTTTCCTATGGAAAATTACATGGGGAAAACACGTTTTGGGACCACCCTTTTTTCTCGGCCCCCGCTTGAAGAATCACCCCAAAACTTTCAAGACAGAAGCTGACCGGAGCGGGTCACTAGTTTAGAAACTTTCACGAAGATTCGTCAACCGGTGCCAAAGTTATTGCGAAAACAAAAAAAAGCTTCTGCTATGGAAACTAGGTCCTAACTATAACTACCTACTGTGGACTGCCAGTAGGTAGTGTGTATATATATATATATATAAGCACATTTTGAATGCCTAGTTCCAACTGCCGCAGCTCCTGACCGAAGGGCGCGTCGTCCGTACGGATAAACCAGGCAAAATCCGTCAATATCTCAAAAGTTCAATTCAGCCAAGTGAAAAGATGACGACGCCGTGTCTTGCTGTATACCTCAATTTTAATTGTCAGCTGCCGGACGCGTTTCGCCTGACCTGCAGGCTTGTTCACCAACAGTCTACAATAAAGTTCATCACCATTTTGAACACAGAAGGGTCCTGTCACATGATCAAAACTACCACAATAGTGTGTTAGAAAACAGACTCGTAGTTTTCATAAAATCAGTGCGTAAATGCAACAATATAACCGATTTCAAAAATACAAATTAATTAACAAATGCATTTTACTGGTTATACGTGTTCTAATCCTCGTTAAATATATTTTTATAAACATGTGAAAATCACAAGTAAAAAACGAGAAAAAAGATTAGACAAACTAATTTTTTGTCGAACTATCTATGGCTTCACCCATTCACAAATATTTAAAGTTATAAACTTTGTTTAGCAAATCGGACAGAGACAGTTCGTGACATGTGGTGTACAGCCCAAGTGGGCTTAATCTTAGAGGTAGTTAATTAAACAATTTGTGTGACCCTTCTAGTGTGTTCCACCCTGGGTAAAAAACAATCTGTTATAAATTAACATAATCTTCACGTCATGCTATCGCATACGTGAATAAACAAAAATGGATAAAAACTGTAAAGGGAAGAGAGCTGTTATACTCTACATAATCTACAAATGTGTGTGGAGATCCTCTTCCATATTTAAACCTGATGGTACTTTGCAGTTTAATTTAATTATATATGAGGATTCCAATTTTCTCAACGTTTTCTCCCGATTGCCACCTCTAATACTGCATTTCACAGAGTCAATTACAAAATACGACAGACCAGTTGTGTTTTTTTGATGGTGTTGCTCGAAGTGTCGAGCTACTGGGTAGGCTTTGTCGCCATTCTTGATGGCTCTCAGATGTTGAAGTATCCGTTTGTGAACAGGTAGGATCGTACTGCCCACATATCTTAGTCCACAAGGACATTGTAACACATATACAGCATGATCAGTCTTGCATGTATAGTGTCCTCTGATTTTGAACGCCTTGTCAGACAAACCGGTTGTGTATTTGGCAGTGTTGGTGCCATGTACACACGCTTTGCATTTCATGCATTTTACAAAACCTTCTCTTTTTGATAGCCACATGGTAGCTGCCGTTTTTGTAGGGGGAGTTTTTAAAACATTGCTAACAAGCATTTGTTTGAAACTAGTAGCTCGTCTGAATGTCAGCTGTGGTCTTTTTTGGACAATTTTGCTCAGGATTGGGTCACTACGTACTAGGTGCCAATGTTTGGATAAGATGCTTCTCACTTTTTTATGTTGGGCATTATATGTGGTTATCATTCTGCACTCACTGCTGTTAGAGATTTCTTTTTTCTTTTTGGTATTGCTCTTGTTAAAAAGGATTTCCTCCCTTGATCTCTTTTTTGCTGCTTTAATGCAATGTTCTGAGTATCCTCTTGCCTTAAAACGAGTCTGTAGTCTTAAAAGTTCTTCATCACAACTTTCTTGATTACTGCAGTTGCGAATTGTCCTCAGACTCTCACCATAAGGAATACTTCTTATTAAGTTCTCAGGATGAAAGCTTTTGGCATGCAACAACGTGTTCCCTGCTGTTGGTTTGCGGTAAAGGGCCGTTTCGAGTTTGCCATCTTTAATAAAAATGGTCAAATCTAGAAAGTTAATGGTGGATTTACTGATAGTGCTAGTAAATTTTAAATTGAGATTGTTGTTCTGTAATCTCATAATGAATTCATTTAGGGACTCCTCTGAGCCTTTCCATACCACAAATAAATCATCAATGAATCTACTCCATTGCATCACGTTGTTTTGCCATTCATTGGGGTACAACTTCTGGACCACCTGCTCCTCCCACCAGCCCATATGCAAGTTCGCAAAGCTGGGGGCGAAGCAGGTTCCCATCGCTGTACCGCATATTTGGTGGAACAATTCACCATTAAAGAGGAAGTAGTTGTTTTTGAGACAGAAGGATGTCATGTCAATCAACATTTGAGTATGGGCCCAAAACTTGACAGGTCTATTGCCCAAAAAGTGCCTTATTGCATTTAGCCCATCTGAATGTTTAATGCTGGTGTAAAGAGTTGTTACATCAATAGAAGCCATCACAAAATCTTCCTCCCATGGTAGATCATGGTAGATCATACACCTGTTTCAAAAAATCTCCCGTATCTTGTATAAAAGATGGAAGACATTTAGCTAAAGGACACAAGAAGGAGTCAACAAATTTAGATGTATTGGCTAAAGCACTATTAATAGCCGAAATTATTGGTCTCCCTGGAGGATTGACTTGGTCCTTATGAATTTTCGGAATTGTTTGTAAGCCTCTTGAAGATATTGTTGTTTACCCCATAAAACTACATTGCCCCCCTTGTCAGCATTACAGACAATACAATCTGAATTTTTAGACAATTTACTGACCAAAGCAAAATAATCCCTTTGATTTTGTGGAATTTTTTTATGTGATGAAAGTGTGTTAGTACATAATTGTTTGAGGTCATTGATTACTAAATCGTTGTAAATGTCTATGGCATCTCTTCCTGACATCGGTGTGAATCTAGAGGTGGGCCTGAATGGAGTGGGGTCATTGCTCATGATGTTAATGCCTTCTTCTTCTGCAATAAGGGTTGCTTGATTAGTGTTCTCCTGCGAATCTAACAATTCAATAGATTCAGAATGTTCTTGCAGATGAAACATGTCTAACATCAAGTTCATATCATCAACCACTAGTTCATTATATTCTGCAGAACTTAAGGCTGGCTTTGTAGGTGGTTTACGGTTCTCTTTACTGGCAAAATGTTTCTTTAATTTCAAAGATCTGATGAACAAGAGGCTTACAAACAATTGAATAATCGTTCGAATTATGTTAAAATATCTGAGTCTGTATTGCTGCACAGTCATGAATTATTCAATACCAAACTAGCGGAATGGCATCTGCAGGGGCTGTTGAAAGATGAGGAATTGGCATTTTTGAAAATCAGTAATCCGGTCACTCCTGTATTATATCTAATTCCGAAAATTCATAAGGACCAAGTCAATCCTCCAGGGAGACCAATAATTTCGGCTATTAATAGTGCTTTAGCCAATACATCTAAATTTGTTGACTCCTTCTTGTGTCCTTTAGCTAAATGTCTTCCATCTTATATACAAGATACGGGAGATTTTTTGAAACAGGTGTATGATCTACCATGGGAGGAGGATTTTGTGATGGCTTCTATTGATGTAACAACTCTTTACACCAGCATTAAACATTCAGATGGGCTAAATGCAATAAGGCACTTTTTGGGCAATAGACCTGTCAAGTTTTGGGCCCATACTCAAATGTTGATTGACATGACATCCTTCTGTCTCAAAAACAACTACTTCCTATTTAATGGTGAATTATTCCACCAAATATGCGGTACAGCGATGGGAACCTGCTTCGCCCCCAGCTTTGCGAACTTGCATATGGGCTGGTGGGAGGAGCAGGTGGTCCAGAAGTTGTACCCCAATGAATGGCAAAACAACGTGATGCAATGGAGTAGATTCATTGATGATTTATTTGTGGTATGGAAAGGCTCAGAGGAGTCCCTAAATGAATTCATTATGAGATTACAGAACAACAATCTCAATTTAAAATTTACTAGCACTATCAGTAAATCCACCATTAACTTTCTAGATTTGACCATTTTTATTAAAGATGGCAAACTCGAAACGGCCCTTTACCGCAAACCAACAGCAGGGAACACGTTGTTGCATGCCAAAAGCTTTCATCCTGAGAACTTAATAAGAAGTATTCCTTATGGTGAGAGTCTGAGGACAATTCGCAACTGCAGTAATCAAGAAAGTTGTGATGAAGAACTTTTAAGACTACAGACTCGTTTTAAGGCAAGAGGATACTCAGAACATTGCATTAAAGCAGCAATGTTGAAAGCAAAAAAGAGATCAAGGGAGGAAATCCTTTTTAACAAGAGCAATACCAAAAAGAAAAAAGAAATCTCTAACAGCAGTGAGTGCAGAATGATAACCACATATAATGCCCAACATAAAAAAGTGAGAAGCATCTTCTCCAAACATTGGCACCTAGTACGTAGTGACCCAATCCTGAGCAAAATTGTCCAAAAAAGACCACAGCTGACATTCAGATGAGCTACTAGTTTCAAACAAATGCTTGTTAGCAATGTTTTAAAAACTCCCCCTACAAAAACGGCAGCTACCATGTGGCTATCAAAAAGAGAAGGTTTTGTAAAATGCATGAAATGCAAAGCGTGTGTACATGGCACCAACACTGCCAAATACACAACCGGTTTGTCTGACAAGGCGTTCAAAATCAGAGGACACTATACATGCAAGACTGATCATGCTGTATATGTGTTACAATGTCCTTGTGGACTAAGATATGTGGGCAGTACGATCCTACCTGTTCACAAACGGATACTTCAACATCTGAGAGCCATCAAGAATGGCGACAAAGCCTACCCAGTAGCTCGACACTTCGAGCAACACCATCAAAAAAACACAACTGGTCTGTCGTATTTTGTAATTGACTCTGTGAAATGCAGTATTAGAGGTGGCAATCGGGAGAAAACGTTGAGAAAATTGGAATCCTCATATATAATTAAATCAAACTGCAAAGTACCATCAGGTTTAAATATGGAAGAGGATCTCCACACACATTTGTAGATTATGTAGAGTATAACAGCTCTCTTCCCTTTACAGTTTTTATCCTTTTTTGTTTATTCACGTATGCGATAGCATGACGTGAAGATTATGTTAATTTATAACAGATTGTTTTTTACACAGGGTGGAACACACTAGAAGGGTCACACAAATTGTTTAATTAACTACCTCTAAGATTAAGCCCACTTGGGCTGTACACCACATGTCACGAACTGTCTCTGTCCGATTTGCTAAACAAAGTTTATAACTTTAAATATTTGTGAATGGGTGAAGCCATAGATAGTTCGACAAAAAATTAGTTTGTCTAATCTTTTTTCTCGTTTTTTACTTGTGATTTTCACATGTTTATAAAAATATATTTAACGAGGATTAGAACACGTATAACCAGTAAAATGCATTTGTTAATTAATTTGTATTTTTGAAATCGGTTATATTGTTGCATTTAAGCACTGATTTTATGAAAACTACGAGTCTGTTTTCTAACACACTATTGTGGTAGTTTTGATCATGTGACAGGACCCTTCTGTGTTCAAAATGGTGATGAACTTTATTGTAGACTGTTGGTGAACAAGCCTGCAGGTCAGGCAAAACGCGTCCAGCAGCTGACAATTAAAATTGAGGTATACAGCAAGACACGGCGTCGTCATCTTTTCACTTGGCTGAATTGAACTTTTGAGATATATATATATATATATATATATATATATATATATATATATATATATATATACATATATCGGACATTAATCAGTCTGAGGAGATATGTTCATTGGACTAATTCCCTGTGGATGCGTGCTGAATGATTTCCGGTTGACATCTTCTGTGGCAGACGAGGGACGCTTTTAGGATTTCTATTTCTTTTGGAAGACACATAAAACTATAACGGGCGTGAAAGATTGGAAATAATGCCCGAAATATAGTTAAGAACTGTTCTCTGGATAATCAGTGGCAGGCCATACAGGGTTCAATTTGAAGAAGGACAGATTGTTTGCCATTAGCATGTGCGAAACATCTACAAGTATTTCGAGGCTTTTTGGAATATGTCGACTAATGGTAAGACTGTTGATTAGTATGTATTTTCCTAACATCAGCGAGGTAACAGAAATGCTGCCATCTGGGATTGATGTAATATCGGACATGCTAATGGTGGCCGAAAATTACACATTTGATTTGAAGAGCCAGTCCTTTCTCTATTTCTATGTTTATTCACCCAACGGGAGCTCAGTTTGATAAATTGAAAGAAAATGATGCAATATTGTCTTCATAACAGCAAGCATTGAGAAAGGCAACATGTCGAACCTCGCCTGCTTGCTGGCAAGTATAACATTTTGCCATTTTGATTATTGACCACGTGAGTGCCCATCCTGCTTTTTGGAGGAACTGTGGGTATGTATACACACATACATACATATATATTTTTTGTAAATTCCTGCATCTGACAATGTGATCTATAATAAAAAAAATTCCCAGTGTAATTGCAGTTTGTTAATCAGTCACTCTTAACCTACCTGCTGTATCCGTCACTGGCAGTCACTACATCAGTTTTAACATTTAAATAATTTTTTTGTCTTTTGTTTCATCCTATTGTTTTCCTTCCTTTTTTCATATATTCATTTTTTGTCTCTTTATTGTTTATTCTCTTTCTTTTTCTTTTTTTCCCCTTTATCTTGATTCAAGGATATTACATTGTTTTTTTCAAACTTTATTCAATTCATTATTTTGTGAACATGAGTGTACATTTTGCATTACAAGTAATCAATGAATGTTTGATCTATTCAGCACTTATAATCATGGCTGCGATTAATTATCAGCATTATAGCATTATGGGGCACTTGCCAGATATTTGGTTTGCTATTGTATGCTTATTATTATTTTTTATAATCTGTACCATCTATTAATACCTCAGCCGTATTATCATTATGTGTTAAGTGAGGTCGCATTACGCTTACAATGGTACACTCCCACTACTTCAGTATGTTGTTTATGTTTATTGCTAATGAGTATTTTGATTGGGTGAAACTATTTTTAAAAAGGAAGGTCCGGCATCAGCGCGTCAGGTGATCAGGATCGCGGAGGCGATCGAAACGCGTCTGAGGCGGACACTTGTCTGACAAAATGAAATAAATGTCAGAAATCGTGAGACCGCCTGGTGTATTCTTTGGACGGCAGCATTGTGCATGGTTAGAGGTCCGTACCTGTTTTTCAACTCCCTTTGCTGTACTCGGGAGGCCAGGACTTTGTTCGTATATATATATATATATATATATATATATATATATATATATATATATATATATATATATATATATATATATATATATATATATATATATATATATATGCGAAAAGAAAGTATAATGTGCACTCGGGAGAGATAATTTCACCAGGTTTTTATTCCTTCATGTCTATATATATATCTGTATATCTATCTATCTATAGATATAGATATATGTATATCTCTCTCTCTCTCAGGATGGCCACTCACATATGGAGTCAATAATCATATATATGGGAGGCTGCAGCATGTGATATGTTTGATGACTCACCGAGCGGAGAACTCGCACCTAGTCTAAAGGTTCGCAGTACATTGGATGACAACTCAGATGTACGAGAACTTTTCAAAAAATTGGAAAAACTGATGAAATCAGAACAAGCCAAATGGTGGGAGCACAAGTCTCTCAGTAGATACCTCGAAGTTGGACGCATACCTAGGGAGCTTCGCATTATGCTTGCCCCTAGCTATGAAAACCCTGACCCCAAAATGCTCTCAGAGTGGGCTGAGTGCAACTTGGAATCCTCACGTAGATTGGTTGTTCTCCTTGTGAAGTATGCAGATAGTGACCGTGAAGCAATTCAGAGGGAGATTGACTTACTCAACATAGAAATCAACAAAGTAGAGGTAACAGCCCTTATCACCAAATACAGAGAGGATATGTTGGGCAGGCTTGCACGAGAGGAAGAGATTATAAAGAAAAGGAAAACATACAAGTTCCAAAGGGACAAACTTGATTATGAACATGGTCAATTGTTCACGTTTTCTAGGAAATACGACAGCGTAAAAGCAAAAAACAAAAAGGTGATTCTACCAATGTCAGTTCCTAGTGGCGCATCTAAAAATCTGATACCATCCACTTCAATCTCTGACTTGAGCTCGGCTATCGATAGTGAATCCGACAACGAACTCACGAGGGCTCAGAGGTCGGGGTTTCAAAACTTTTCCTTGGCGCAGGAGTTGGACTGTCTGCGCCAGGACAGAAGACAAACCCTGCGCCCACGTGTCCAAAATGTCAAGGACGACTCAGATGCAACATCAAAAGAAGGGAAAGACGACAAAAATGTAAACAACGCAGGCAAAAAATATTACAACAGAAAAGCAAAGAAACAGTGGGTTGGCAAATAGTTGAAAACAGTGATGACCAGACCATTATCAATCTCTCCAACATTCATTTGACTAAAAATGAGACATCTACATTGTCCTTAGGTTTGTCCTTTAGTCCCAGGAGTGACTTCAATTACGCAGAATGCCGCATCGATGTGTTCAAATTTGTACGCAAATTAAAACTACGTAAGTTTCATCAAATGCAACCCGCCAGAAACAGACAGGTTGAAGTTCTTGGCAAAACCTCTTCAGCTTTAACGGTGGGTGATGTGGATTTGATGCGTGATATGTATGACCTACAACAAGAGGCTGGTAACTCTACGTCATCATTCAGCCAAGAAATAGCGCGGCAAGATGTTGGGGCATTAACATCTTTTAAACCCAAATCAACATTTTGCCCCATCATGATTAGAGACAACATTGATCTATTCCATGATAAGGTTGTACAGGAATTAAAAACTTTGTATAAAAGACAAGGGGCCACCAAAAGAAAGTATACTGCCCAGGACAACCAGTATTACCTTCTGATAAAGAAACTTCAGGACAATAAGGACATTATTATCAGACAATCTGACAAGGGTGGTAACATCGTTCTCTGGCCACGCAGTATGTACATGGCGGAAGCCTTTAGTCAATTGAATGTGACTGATTGCTACAGAAGGAGTGACATGGTTCTGGTCAAAGCCTTTTGGAACTTGTTCTATTCAAACTTACTGGCATGGAAAAGTAAGGGGTTCTTAACATCGGACAAATTCCACTTTCTTAAAAATGACCATCCAGTCATGCCAGTACTGTACTTTATACCAAAGGTTCACAAGAATGCCCTATTACCACCAGGGAGGCCAATCATATCAGCCCGCAATAGTATCATAGAGAATGCGAGCAAATATGTTGATTTTTTTCTACAAGATTTTGTGAGACATTTACCCTCATTCATTCTCGATACAGGTGACCTTCTGCGCAAATTGGAGGATGTTGTGTGACATGATGACTATTTGCTTATTTCCCTTGATGTCTCTTCACTGTATACCAGCATTAACAATAGAGACGGACTAAAAGCTGTTGAGTTTTACTTGAGCAAACAGCCTATTTGTTTTGTTGAACACAACAAAATGTTAATGTCAATCATTTCTATGTGCCTAGAGAATAATTTATTTTTATTTCAAAGACAGGTCTACCAGCAGATAAGGGGCGTGGCGATGGGGACCTGTTTCTCCCCAAGCTACGCCTGTCTGCATATGGGACTTTGGGAGGAACAGGTCCTCAAATCATCATTTGAAGAAATTGTTCTCAACCACATAGTACGTTGGTATAGGTACATTGACGACCTTCTAGTTATTTGGAAGGGCCCGGAGATTGGGGCTCTCCAATTCATTGATGACATTAACGAGAATAACTTAAATCTGAAATTTTCAGGTCAAATCAGTTGTGACAGCATTTGTTTCTTAGATGTTGAACTTTTTATCCTTGACAACCATTTGCATTCTAGACTCCACAGGAAGGCGACTGCTGGTAACTCTCTTTTACATGCTTCAAGTCACCACCCTGCACACCTGATCCACAGTATTCCCTTTGGGGAGATGATGCGTATCAGAAGAGTGTGCACCATTGATTCAGACTGTTTGAAGGCACAGTCTGAATGCCGAGCTAGATTTCTCAGACGGGGATATACCACAAGAATGATAGACACAGCCATGTCTAAAGCCAACAATCAGGGTAGAACACAGGCATTGGCCATTAAATCGTCTATCGTTCCTATCACTGAACCAGGGACCTCAGAACCACCCAGATTAATCCTAACGTATAGCCAACAACAACACACTATAAGGAGGATTATTACTAGAAATTGGGCGTTGGTCAAAAGTGACTTGGTCCTGGGGGACACACTTTCTCGGTCACCTAATTTGACCTTCAGAAAGGCACGCTCCATGAGTGATTCCCTAGTTAAAAGCAGTCCGGAGTTGATTGAAAACACAACGTGGTTATCGACTAGCAAAGGTTTTATCAAATGTGCTAGTTGTAAAGCATGTAAACATGGAGTGAACAAAACAGAATATACTACTCCATTGAATAACAGGATCACTAAAATTGATAAGAAACTCACCTGTAAAACAGAGTTTGTCATTTATGTGCTTGAGTGCCCATGTGGACTACGCTACGTGGGTAGCACAAGATTGCAGGCACATAAAAGAATTTTACAGCACATCCGAGCTATTAATCATGGTGATCCCACATACCCAGTAGCGCGCCACTTTGATGAAGTACATGCAAGGAGATCTAGTGAGCTACGATACTTCCTAATTGACTCAGTTCCTCCCCTAAGAAGAGGTGGGAACCGCGATTCTCTGTTAAGAAAACTGGAAACTAGATTTATAATTGAGTTAGATAGCAAGATTCCAAATAGATTGAATTCTAGTGAGGATTTTTTTACTCACTTATGATGCCTCTAATTATTTGATATTCAATCCTGCTATCTTCAACCATTTAAGCTGCTAGCTCTTTTTTAACCTATGAAATTACAATATTCTCTTTTTTTACACATATTTTATTCTATTTATAGCACAATTTTGCACAATAGGTTATTGACACCATTGGAGGATGACACCGGGCGGATAGCAAACTTTGGGTGCTCTCAGTACTCGCTAAGTGCAATAACCCACAGGGGTAGTTCAGAATAATTCTGTAGTAAGTTTTTAACAATATCAACAAGGTGTTAACTGAGGGGAAAAGGGTATTATACCCATAATGTTCCCCTTTCAATCTCTTTTACTCATTTGTCAAAGGTACACTTACAGATGATTTTAACACATTTTATAATGTGTCTTAAGATTTTTATAAAATGTGAGTGTTTATATAACCTTGTTTTTAACCCTGTTTAACCTTATATGACTTTTAATAAGTATATTTATTTATATATTTATTAATCATGAGTGTCTGGTATTTAGACCATAAACTTGCGTTATTTTGCACATAGCGTTACTTTGCACATGGTGTATCAAATTGGAATTCACAATTTGTATTGTAAAATCTGAAAGCGAATTACGCAGCATTATGCTGAAATGTTTTCAGTGTCTATGATTTTGACACGGAAGTGTTTGCTTGTCCTTCCCACGCACTGTCACTTTAAATGGTGTAGTAAGAACCATGTGGTGTATCATGTGACCAAGGCTCCTAGAGGGCTGAAACGCATAATGGCGGCGGTGCAGGGCACGAAATAAAACTTTGAAGCACTGAATCTGGGTTTGCCTCGTCTTTTCCTAGCACACGGATTGTGGGACGAGTACTGGATATATATATATCCATTTGGGATAAAGGGAGCCGTTTAAGAGACATTTACCCAGTTGCCTGTGAGAGGAGCATTCTGGGTACTGTAGTTTGCCGATGCGACTACAGTGGTGCAGTGCCTCTGACCCAGCCCACCTGGATGTGTCACCAATGACGAAACGAGGGGGAGTACTTCAAGTGTTCTGGCAGGAGAGTGCCGTGGCAGCAGGCATCTGAGGAAGACATTATGTTGAAACGCGTCATGCCATTGCTGATTTGAAATTAAAGTCACTTACCTGGATTCCCCGCTGTGTCCCTCCAGTTCTTTGGTATGAAGGAACTTGTTTGGCATATATATATATATATATATATATATATATATATATATATATATATATATATATATATATATATATATATATATATATATATATATATATATGTATACATTTTGGCTGTATGCTAAGGTGGATGTATTTAATCCTAAACATATCTAATTTTGTTTGTATGACAGCCCTGAAGAAGCGCAGTTGGCGCGAAACACATGTTGGCTACTTGTATGAACTTCTTTTGTGAACTGTTTACTTCTAAAAAAAATACGAGAAAATAAGCATCATGAAATAAATGGAAAAGAAGATCAATCATTTGTGGATTTTGAATATTTGATTATTATTGTTCTCAGAGGTTTTTGGTTAATATTTAAATAACACTGGTGGGGACTGGTGTCTGAGACTCTTAGAGCCGGGCAATTTTCCTGCAACCCATGTGTTTTTTCTGAATATATATATATATATATATATATATATATATATATATATATATATATATATATATATATATATATATATACCCACACAGTGCGCCACCAGAAATGGTGTGGTGGCAACACAATACCTGCTTTACCAGGCGTTGCCTTTTCATATTCAGAGTGGGAGCCACCTTCCTTAATTAACTGAATAAATCAGTTTACTGTTGACTCATGCTTGAAATCCATTTCACATGTCTGCAAACATTTCATTTGTGTTTCTTTTCAAATTGAATAGTTTCCATATCCGCACATTGAGGAAAAGCTGAGTGGTAAATGATCACTGCCTTGTATCTCTGACAAGGAAGCATCAAGTAAAATAACAGTTTCTTATAATCATCTGCAGACACAAGATATCTTCTTCTGATATTCCAAAAAGGAATGAGAGCAAGGCTTGCCTTGATTGCCCGATGGAATAGGGAGGAAATAATCTTTGTCACAATGCTCCAGAAAATGGTCAGGTTGGGACAACAGATAAATGTGTGGATAGCATTTCATTGCAGCATCTCACAATTTCTGCATTGAACATCTGACATACTGTTAATTTAGTCAGCTGTTTTGGAGACCAATAGATAATGTGTAGGTAAAAGCAAAATCATTTTAATGCAGGAGATTTTCCAGTGGAATAAAGAGCGCCAAAAGATAACTGCTGTAAATCCCCTGGCTCCAACATGGGCAAGTATCCATACCACACAATGTAAGGTGAACTTGTGCCTAAACCTGCTGCTTCACAGAGTCTCCGGTAACATCTTGAAATGTATTTTCTCATAGGGGATTTGTTCTGTCAATCCAATTCCTTCTCACAAGGATTATTTACATTTCACTTTTACCTCGAAAACCAAGACACTAGTTGTATGTACTTAAATCAGGAAATCTTTCTACCTGCATTATACATTATGTGCTTCCAAACTTGCAGTTCTGCTCCCTCTACGAGTTAACACCTGCATACAGTTCCTGCTTGTCTCAATGGTGTACTTGTTGCTTGGGTTCGAATTCCTTAAAAATCAGAAGACAAAAGGCATTTGGCCAAATAGGAACAGTTTCGATTAATTAATAATTCAGCTGGGAGAATGTTACAGGCACAAGTTTTGAGGACTGTCTCAACTTGCATTGGGTTAGCATTGGTTTTATATACAATGTTACATCAAGCCATAAACATATCCGGCGTACAATATATGGTGAGGAATGTTGGTTGCTGTCTTAGATTGATAAATTATTGGTCAATGGTTACTACAGGTGGGTCTCGACTGTGTGGGTATGGACGGTGATTCTATTAATAAGGACGATAGTTAATTTTTGTTGATGAATGCATTTATATCCATATTAACATACTTATTGTGTTCTAATATTTCTCCAACCAATGTTTTATTTGAAGACAGGGGAGCTTAAAGAACCCCAATTACTCAATCCTCTTTCCTGTCATGCTTGATGACTCTGAGAAGACATAAAACTTTGGGTATGAGAAACCAGTCTGCATGAGTCCTTCAGATAAATGAGATTAAAATAATGAAATAGTCTATGATATTGTTCAACTGAAAGTCTTGAAAAAAACAGCACATTTCCAACTTAACAATGTGCACCCTTCAATAGGACTAAGAAGTTGAAGAAGTCAACACTGCTTCTATCCATGGGGGTCTATCACAAAATGGAACAGTACTGTCATGAGTAAGCAGTGTGACCTTGGGACAAATTAGAATGCAGCCTACATTGAGAAAATGCCCTCCCCATAGGCGCCTCGCTTGGGGCCGTCCCGACCAATCACAACATTACCATTGAAGTGTTGTGATTGGCTTAGGGGAGGGGAGGGAGGCTGCGAGCTTTCTGTTCCTGCCGGAGGCAGGACAGCAGGAGAGCAAGGTCAGGAGCAGAGACGACGTGGGATCCGGGAAGATAAGGTTTTCTAATGTCTTATTAAGCCAAACCCCCCTCCCCGCCACCTCCCCCCCGGGGGTCATGCCAGCTGCTACTTATGGTAGGATAATTCGAAAACATAATCATGAACTTCAATGTATTACAGTTTAATTGTTTTATATATGAATAACAAAGCGTGTAGAAATATTGGATCTTATTGGTTTGAAGTATGCATTAGTCTAAAACATGCTTGCTAAATTTCATGACTCTAGTAGGCCTAGAAAATGCAAAAACAATTGATGGACAGAATGCAGAACAATGTCATACATTCACCGCAGTACAGAGATCTGGGCCAAAAACCATCATTGATTTGCTCACCATGCAATTCCAGTTTGGACCCAGCCATATGCAAATCAGTCTTGATCCTGCGCCCAATGGGAACAGTCCAGCCTGAACTGCCAGGCCAGGTCCTCCCTGGCCTGGAAACAAGCATCCTAGGACCGGTTTTGGGCTTTCAGCCCTCATCAGCCAGGATAGCTTGACTCCAGTGGCATGGAGAGCACGGGACCCATGTCTGGGCATACCCGTCCCACTCGGGGTGACAAATGGAAAAAGAACAATTGATGAACAGAATGCAGAACAATGTCATACATTCACCCCAGTACAGAGATCTGGGCCTAAATCCATCATTTTTTTGCTCACCATGCCATTCCAGTTTGGACCCAGCCATATGCAAATCAGTCTTGACCCTGCGCCCAATGGGAACAGTCCAGCACGAACTGCCAGGCCAGGTCCTCCCTGGACTGGAAACAAGCATCCTAGGACCGGTTTCGCGCTTTCAGCGCTCATCAGCCAGGGTAGCTTGACTCCACTGGCATGGAGAGCACCGGACCCACGTCTGGGCATACCCGTCCCACTCGTGGTGACAAATGCAAAAAGAACAACTGATGGACAGAATGCAGAACAATGTCATACATTCACCCCAGTACAGAGATCTGGGCCTAAATCCATTGTTCTTTGCTCACTATGTCTTTCCAATTTGGACCCAGCCATATGCAAATCAGTCTTGACCCGGCGCCCGATGGGAACAGTCCAGCCCAAACTGCCAGGCCAGGTCCTCCCTGGACTGAAAACAGACATCCTAGGACCGGTTTCGGGCTTTCTGCCCTCATCAGCCAGGATAGCTTGACTCTAGTGGCATGGAGAGCACAGGACCCACTTCTGGGCATACTAGTCCCGCTCGGGTTGACAAATGCAAAAAGAACAATTGATGGACAGAATGCAGAACATTATCATACATTCACCCCAGTACAGAGATCTGGGCCTAAATCCGTTGTTTTTTTGCTCACCATGCCATTCCAGTTTGGACCCAGCCATATGCAAATCAGTCTTGACCCTGTGCCCAATGGGAACAGTCCAGCCCAAACTGCCAGGCCAGGTACTCCCTGTACTGGAAACAAGCATTCTAGGACCGGTTTTGGGCTTTCAGCCCTCACCAGCCAGGATAGCTTGACTCCAGTGGCATGGAGAGCACGGGACCCACGTCTGGGCATACCTGTCCCACTCAGGGTGACAAATGCAAAAAGAACAATTGTTGGACAGAATGCAGAACAATGTTATGCATTCACCCCAGTACAGAGATCTGGGCCTAAGGTTGTATATTTGCTCAGTTTTGCAAAGCATGACATCGCTTTCAGTCCTGACAAGTGAATGCAGCATTTTAGGACAATAATGAGCTAAGCATTTTAATCATGAATGATAGCTTCTCCTCCAGGACATCTTGCACTTCCTCAGGGAGAAGATCCTGCCACCTGCTTATTGATATTTTTTTATTGAAAGTAACATGTTTCTGACACATGATTCGATTCCATAGATTTGTAGTGAGAAAAAAAACTAAATAACTGTCCTACTTTTTATGTATTTTAACATTATGCCCCAATTGACTCTTTTAAAGTGAGAGCTCTGGTCAGTTGAAACTACAATTGTCTTTTAATTATTTTGCTGTGCTGCTTGCTTTTGTGCAACAGTTAGACTTTGGGTTTCCCAACATGCTGTGTTTTATTTTTAACAATGGATATATTCAAGACTCATCAACTGTTGGTAAACTGTCCCTCTCTGCAGGGTCACCTGTGATTTTTTGCCTTTTTCATGAACCCTATTTTTGTTGGCTGTAGAACTCTGTGCACTTTATTCCTGCTAACCATTGTTAATGTGCTTGTGCTCTCTCTTACAAGCATTTGGACAGTAAATTAAATACTACTAGTGGGATACAGCACTCATTGTGCCACCCACAACAGTAGCCCTGTAAAGCATGTCCAAGGACTGGACCCAACAACCTCCGCTGCATCCTGCTCAACACCCGCTCCGCACGCAAACACGCCGTCGAGCTCTGGGACCTGCTCGACACCTCCGCCCCAGACGTGGCCTTCCTCACCGAGACCTAGTGGAACCACTCCTCGGCACCCGACATCGCCATAGCCATCCCGGATGGCTACAAGATCACCCGCAGGGACCGCACCAATGGCAACGGAGGAGGAATAGCCATCGTCTACAAGTCCACCCTCAAGGTCACCACCCACGCAGACGACACCCTCAACACCGCCGAACACCTGCACTTCCGGATCCACACCGACCCCAACACCACCCTCAGAGGAACACTCATCTACAGACCCCCGGAACCCGAGCTCAGTTCAGCGACTCCATCGCCGACCTCGCCAGCACCCACGCACTCGCCTCCATGGACTACATCCTCCTCGGGGACCTGAATTTCCACCTCGAGAACAACAACGACGCCAACTCCGCCGCTCTGATCGAAAACCTCGCCAACCTCGGCCTCAGACAACTCGTCACCGCACCCACCCACGCCGCAGGCCACACGCTGGACGCCGTCTTCTCCACAAGCACCCACGTCGCCTTCGACCACACCTCCGAACCCCACTGGACCGACCACCGCTGCATCCATTTCACCTTTAAAAAACCAACCACGCACCATCGCACCCAACAGCTGCCTCACCGCTGCTGGAACAAAGTCACCGAAGACCAGCTGATCACTACCCTCGACCAGAACCCACCTATCAACCCCACCTGCCCTGACGCCGCAGCCCGCAACCTGTGGATCGACGACTGCGCCACCAACACCCTCGCCCCACTCAAGAGACCCTCCAACAGCCACGCCAGCAAGAGAGCCACCTGGTTCACCGACGAGCTCCTGACCTCCAAACGCGCCTGCCGTAAGCTGGAGAAGAAATGGCTCCACAAACGAACGCCAGAAAACCACGCAGCCCACAAGGACACCACCCGCAGACATCACCACCTCATCAGACTAGCCAAGAGATCCTCCTTCAAAGACCGCCTGGATAACAACGCACACGACAGCAAAGAGCTCTTCCGCATCGTAAAAGAACTCTCCAATCCCAACACCAACGCCAACGACATCCCGCCCCTACAAGAACTGTGCGACTCACTGGCCATCTTCTTCCACCGCAAGATCGCTGACATCCACGACAGCTTCAACACCACGACCGCACCAACGATGCATGACTCCACCCCCCCCCCCCCGTGAACACCAACAGTGCCAACCGCCTGACCTCCTGGGCCAACACCAACGACGACGAGACACGCAAGTTCATGAACTCCATCCACTCAGGATCTCCGTCAGACCCATGCCCACACCACGTATTCAACAAAGCAAACGCGGCCATCGCACCCCAACTACGGAAGGTTATCAACATCTCCTTCGAAACAGCGACATTTCCGGAAAGCTGGAAGCACGCCGATATCAACGCCCTCCTCAAAAAGCCCAAGGCGGACCCCAAGGACCTCAGGAACTTCCGCCCCATCTCCCTGCTCCCGTTCCCGGCGAAAGTCATTGAGAAAATCGTCAACATTCAACTGGACCACCACCTGGAGGACAACAACATCCTGGACCCATCCCAATCCGGATTTAGAAGAAACCACAGCACCGAGACAGCCCTCATCGCCGCCACAGACGACATCAGACGCCAACTGGACAACGGCAAAACATCAGCCCTCATCCTCCTGGACCTGTCAGCCGCATTCGACATGGTCTGCCACCGCACCCTAAAGACACGCCTCCAAGAAGCCGGAATCCAAGAGAAGGCCCTTGACTGGACCACGTCCTTCCTCTCCGGCAGAACCCAGATCGTCCGCCTCCCACCTTTCCGGTCAGAAGCCACCGACATCATCGCGGCGTCCCCCAGGGCTCATCCCTCAGCCCGACGCTGTTCAACATCTACATGGCCCCGCTCGCACAAGTGGCCCGCCACCACAACCTCAACATCATCTCCTACGCCGACGACACCCAGCTCATCCTCTCCCTCACCAAGGACCCTCACACAGCCAAAACAAACATTCACGAGGGTATGAAGGCCATCGCCGACTGGATGAGGAGCAGCCATCTGAAACTGAACTCGGACAAGACGGAGGTCCTCATCCTCGGACCCACCCCCTCAGCCTGGGACGACTCCTGGTGGCCGACCGCTCTGGGGACTGCACCGACACCCACCGACCACGCACGCAACCTAGGATTCATCCTCGACTCCTCCCTCTCCATGTCCAAGCAGGTTAACGCCGTCTCCTCCTCCTGCTACAACACCCTACGCACGCTCCGCCGGATCTACAAGTGGATCCCGACCGAAACAAGAAGAACAGTGACACAGGCCCTCGTCAGCAGCAGACTGGACTACAGCAACGTACTCTACGCAGGAATCCCAGCCAAACACCAACGGCGGCTACAACGCATCCAAAACGCCTCCGCCCGACTGATCGTCAACGCCCCCCGCTGCAGCCACATCACCCCCCTCCTGAGAGACCTGCACTGGCTCCCCATGGACAAGAGGATCACCTTCAAGCTCCTCACCCACGCACACAAAGCACTCCACAACGCCGGACCAGCCTACCTGAACAGCAGACTCAGCTTCTACACCCCCACCCGCCAGCTCCGCTCCGCCAGCCTCGCCCTCGCAGCAGTCCCCCGCATCCAACATACGACCGCCGGCGGCAGATCCTTCTCCTACCTCATCGCCAAGACCTGGAACACCCTCCCAACCCACCTACGACAGTCCCAAGACTTACTCGCCTTCAGAAGACTCCTCAAGACCTGGCTCTACGAGCAGTAGTGGCAGCCCCCCCCCTCAGCGCCTTGAGACCCTCACGGGTAAGTAGCGCGCTTTACAAGTACCCTGATTGATTGATTGGTTGTCTCCAGGCGTGCCTCTACAGCCTGGCTGTCTAGTTTTTAAAATGCCATTTCTACCTTGTAAAATAAACCTTTTGCCAGGAATTAAGATTAATTTTTAATACTTATAGCTCATCGATGAGGTAAGATTTTAAAGTGCATGGTGCAGGGCGCATGGTATTAAAAAAATAGGATATGCATATTTAATGCATTACGTGCCCTGGCATTGAAAAAACACCAAAGTGGTTTTTTTCACTGTGCCAATGGTAGATTTCCTATAGGTTAACACTGGTTTACACTATTACCTATGATAAGTGCTAAATTCAGTTTGGGAATAGTTAGGAAAATGGTCCAAGGATTCACTGCAATAAACATTTATAATCCAACTTGATGTTTGAGTCGTATTTTATGTTACTATTTTTGAAATTACACTTTTAGGAAGTTGTCATTTTCCTGCCTATAACCAAAAGGCTTTCTTGCAAGTGTCCATCTGTCACCTGACCCCTGATGGCTCCTCTGTGGTGAGATGTGTTTTGCTCCCTCATGGTAGACAAAGTGCTCTGGGTGTGGAGAGGGGGGCTCCTCCAGCAGATAAGATGGTCTGTGGACGAACCCAAGCCCTTCCTCAGCATCAAAGGATGCCCACATTGTCACTGGCATGTGGAGCTCACACCTAGTCCCCCTCACTTTTGTCTCTCTAGTCAGGTAGCGGACAAATGCTCGGCCTCCAAGATGGATCTGCTTACTGAAGTAGCATGGGGTAAAAAATAAAGATCGACTGGGAAACAGCCGGAATAATTACCAGTGGCTGAGATTAGTTCAAGCATTCCATCCATCACTTTTTTGTACACGTTAGTGCATCTTGGCAAAATGCCACCTTGGGGTCTTGTAGTCTCCCTGGGTTGATTTAGGAAGGCTCATAGCTCTGAGCTTCAGCTGCAACAATGTCTGTATATTATTGCTCAGACGCCTGACACAAGACCTTCACACACTACACTTTGTAGGCTGCAGTCATTAACCAATTGTTGAAAATGAAGTGCTTCCTTTCAATGTGATGTCTCTGAGTAACTCGAGAGCTACCAGTTGCTCTCCAGCAACTTGTGAGTAGCTCTCTTGTGTATAGCCCAGCCTACTTATATAGAAGCTTTTGCTTGATTGTATTATTATATGCATACCGAAATTGAAAATTGTGTATTCTAGACAAAAATGAGTGCTCTTTCAGAACTCTGAGTTGCTGACTGGAGAAACATGGTTGGATATCAAAATGTATTTAAAGCTATTATTGAGTTGGAGAGGTTTATTTTTCATATTTTAGTTTGGAGCCAGGGGGATTGCAGCTGTAGCTTATATGTATTACCCAAGTAATATTAAAATTAAAATTGTCAAAGCCTTTTTCACATCACTGCTTGAAACCCTGCCTAATGCACAGATGAGATCATGGGGTGGTCACTATTACATCACAAATATTAGTTCTTATTACAGAAAAGGTTGGAGACCCCTGCATAGAGTAAAAAACATGACGTAGTGTAGAAATGACAAAACCCCAGCCCCCTTCTTTCTGTTATCATTTAGGCTATCTAGTAGGAAAAACTAAAGTGTATATATATCTCCAAATGTGCACAGTCGTATTAATTTCAGTGCATTCTAGAAAATTGCCGCAGAGGAGTCTGTTTTATCTGTGCCCATTCATTCTATGAGAAATGATGTGTCGCGCGCTCATCGAATCGGAAGTCCCTCTCAGCGCTGAATGTTCTTTTGCATTTGAGGGTTGATTGCTTTACACTTTCTTTTCCTTGTTTTGCATTATTGCGCCCAGGCACTCAGTCCTTTAAAGAAATCAGGAGATTTTCAGAGAGAGCAGTGCCTCGGACAGGATGAGAGGGCACGGAAGGGGACTCCATTGACAGGGTCCCTGCCGGCCGTCTCGAGGCATGGGCTTGTAAAAACCCTCACCCTCCGCACAGGTCAGATGACAGAGACGTGCACGCACAAATAACGCAATGACCGTCTGCCACGTGCAGCTGTCCGTGAAGCCGCTTGTCTGGAAACCCTCAGGTCCGGAATCGAGAGCCCCCGGCTTGCTAACCCATTACAAATAAATAATTACAAATGCACTTAGTTTACTCCAGGGACCCAGCAGTTCCTAATGTTTTCAGCTGGAGGCAGCATGATTTATGTTCCTTGGGGACCGACGCTCCCTTCTTAATGACACGAAGCCGGAACTTTGAGATTCGTAGCCTCGACTCTTAAAGAAAGTAGAGGAAAGGAACATTGCGGGGTGCCGGGTGTGTGTGGAGGGGGTGGGAGGTGGGTGGGTGGGGGATAGTGGTGTTATGGGCAGGGCAGGAATCTAAAACGTTACTCACATTTGTATATATCCTCGGGCTCCTTCGCTCACACACTTCTATATGACTGCAACAACAAACTAGTACAAGCTTCTTCTAAACGTCTCTTGCCTCCTAGACAATTCTGCATTGCCGCTGCTTTTTTGTGAGGTTTTGTTTTGCAGTTTTTATAGTGCGAACGTCTCAGAGCGCTTTACATGAGCACCAATTGCGTTAGAGACGGACACATTCATTTTTAGGCACCAGGAGATTAAGTGATTTCCCAGAATCACAAGGCTGTTTGAGCCTCCTGCCAGACTGGAACCTGGTTCTCTCGCTTCAAGGTGGGCTGCCCTAGCCCTTGAGCCACACCCTCTCCCCCGAATCACACTTTCCTCAGCCTCTGTATTCTGCTGCTAAGGTTATAACCCCGCACTGTGCCCAGTCCAGCATGTCATGTGACCTTCTTACCTATGTACATCTAATTAACAGCCAACACGTGTTGTAGTTTTTAGGTCTCGGCTGCGAAAGGCTGCGCTTGCGCAGTCTCGCTCCGAGATTTAATGAGTTTGAGTGACTTTGAGAAGAGGGGCTTGCACCCGCCCCTCTTCTCTCCTGTTCTCCATTGGCTGGCCTCTTAAATGCTGGCCAGCCACTGGAGAAGAGGTCCAGTCACTCCGTTGAAGCCCCGTCCTTTTCGGATCGGGGGGCGTGTTTTTTGCGAGAAGTGTCAGGGAGGAGACAACAGCAAAACACGCCCCCCAATCCGAAAAGGACACTCCCTTTCTCCGAGGCATTTTCTGCTGTGCCTCGGAGAAAGGCGGTGGTGTGTCATCCCCGTCCACTTGGATATCCGTGCTAAACTCACACTTCTTCACTCCAAGTCGAGTAGTAAGTGAGAAATGTGCTTCCGTTGTATTCTTGCTAATGATTGTGTAGTCCTTTTTTTGTTTTTTGCGTTTTCTGTTATCTATGACGGTTGCCCGGAGAGAGGCTCCGCCTGAGTAAAGTATACTGCGCGTGGAAGGGTAGGGGCGACCTCACGTGACAACTACGTCCGCTTTACCCCTCCCCCTACATAAAAGGCGGACGCCATTGTTTAGATTGTGGTGCGAAGTGATCTGGTGTTGGAAGGTGAGCATGGTTTGTTTATCACCTGCGTTTGAGTTGGCCGATTTGCGGAGCAGTTCGTCGCCTCCTCTTTGTTGAGTTGAGCTCCGAACGTTTCCCCCTCAATTTAGGTTTTGCGGGTCCGTTGTATTCTTGCTAATGATTGTGTAGTCCTTTTTTTGTTTTTGGCGTTTTCTGTTATCTATGACGGTTGCCCGGAGAGAGGCTCCGCCTGAGTAAAGTATACTGCGCGTGGAAGGGTAGGGGCGACCTCACGTGACAACTACGTCCGCTTTACCCCTCCCCCTACTTAAAAGGCGGACGCCATTGTTTAGATGGTGGTGCGAAGTGATCTGGTGTTGGAAGGTGAGCATGGTTTGTTTATCACCTGCGTTTGAGTTGGCCGATTTGCGGAGCAGTTCGTCGCCTCCTCTTTGTTGAGTTGAGCTCCGAACGTTTCCCCCTCAATTTAGGTTTTGCGGGTACCCCCGATTCTACTGTCACTACTTCCAATGATGGCAATGATATTTAATAAAAATGTGGGCTCCTTGTAAGTGGATCCGATGTTGCCCGTGGATTGCTATCTTAAGGCGACGGTGGTTTATGTTTGCAATCTTTCATGGATCTCAGGTGGGGCTCGATACTGCCTCCGTGGCCTCTCAAATCGGTGACACCTGATCCCTCCCCGTTAATTACTCAAGACTTGTTCCTGCTAAAATAACAAAGTGTCAAAAAAAATAGATAAGCCCACTGTTCGGTATCCGCTGACCACTTATGGACCGCCCAGTCCAAAGTGTCCAAACTGTTTTTTGTGTGCGAGATAATGTGACGTGGGAGATGAAACGTCTCCGTTTCGTCCCTTCTTTCGGTTATGGGGACAAAACAAACTCTGTTGTAGTTTCATATATTGTCTGCTGCCGTCGTACTGTTTCTCTGCTGTAAGGGTTCTCCGGTTCCTTCTCAGGCGGTGAGAGTTCTCAGACTCGCAGGCGAACTGACCACAGCCCTGCTAGGAAAGTGCAAATGTGTCAACAAGCCAAACATTAACTTCATCGTTGGCGTATTTAAACATTCGTCTTTAATGTTTGTGATCAGTTGCCTGTCCTGGGACACAGCCTTGAACTTCTCTTAACACGGAAGTGTCAGTACTTTACAATTTGTAGGAAATGGCGGAGCCTGCCGTCTCAAGTCATTCATCCTGCCAGAATGCTATTAATTATCTAGTTTAAGTTGATGCCAAGGCCTTAATTACATCGTATAAGCCGGATAACCAATAAAGTTGTTTTGTTTACAAACGTGTCCTTTTGGTTTTATTTCATATTGACATCTGTATCCCGTTTTAATACGTGTTACCGACTTTTGCCAGCTGAGCTGATGAACAGGTTTATTTGTAAATCCTTTTAAGTGGGTTTCGTTTATTCAGTGAAGTTGTGATATTCTCTAAAATCAAACAGTTTATGCAGAGCAATTCTTTTGCTGTGTACTTTTGGAAACCATTTCCACGTAGGTGTCAGGGCAACCATTGTGTTGGGTGAAGGATCCTGTGACTTAATATCAGTGGCTACACTTGTTTTTTGCGTTTTGGACAGACTTTAAGGAAACATGTTTTAGTTTCTGGATGAACACTTGCCCTTAGGGATTGCGGGTTGCAAATGTTCTATAAGGCCCTTGAAACCACTGCTATCCTGTCCATCCCGACCCATACTATTTATGTAAAGCTAAATCTTCATGGGAGACATGGATATTCGTGACTATTGGGTGTACCCCACTGAATTTAACTACTTGGGCATCTGCTAGATAATCAGACAAGCATTTACAATGCAACGGTCTCGGCATTGTTAAAGTTAGAGCTATTGGCATTGCTCATGACAATGCCGTTCCTTTAAATGTTTTAAAAACAAAAACATAAACAAAAATAATGTCATGAGCAATGCCAATAGCTCTAACTTTACCAATGCCGAGACCATTGCATTGTAAATGCTTGTTGTGGTTGATGTTGGCTGAAGTTTTATTACCATTATATGAATAGTCTTCTTTTCTTACAATACCCTGGTCATACTTTTATGACCCTGGCCATAAATCACCAATGTGAACTGTCATACATTGTTTGTCATAAATCATTTGCTATTGGTTTCCATGCCCCTTGCGTGTGGGGGTAGCCTCTTCCCGGAGTTAGGCCCCAACTCGCTACCTTGTTAGTCTCTTTTGTGCCCTGCCGTCTGGCGGGGTCCGGACTGCGAGCGCCGTTTCCATTTGCTACCCCCCTTTTGGCAGGCCTACTCACCCTGACATTAGGCACCCCAAAGTGAGTGGCCCTCTTCCTACACACTGCCCTGCTGGTGTGCCTCCATAACCAACCATTGTGGGTGGGTCTCAAAAGTCCCAGCTGCGCCGCTTCCCAAGCTTCACAATAGTAATAATGAGCTGTACTGTGTGGAGCGGTGCCTTATTACCCCCCCCATAACCTTCTCCCTGCAAAGGCAGCTTCCCCCCGTTGGGGGATTAAAAAATCACCTGGCCCCCCATTGGCCCTGTGACTCGGCACCTCTCTGGTGTGCTATTTGGCGCGCGTGGGTAGCCCCCCTTACTTCTCGGCGTTTCATAGCGGTCCAAACCGGATCCTTCCAGGGCCATGGCTGCTGTTCTGGCGATGGCCCTCGAGGCCTCCTTCGGGGGTGACCTCTGCAATTTCCAGGGCTTTCTGGTCCTCTGACAGGCATCCTGTCTTCTTCTTTTTCTCAGTGGACCTCCTCAACACGTTTGGACTAGGGCTGCTAGGGCTGCTGTGTCACATAGAAGCATCATAGACACTCATTTACAGCTTGGCTGAGTCTGGATTTTTTTTAAATAATTTCATTTCTAATTTTGTTCATCAATAATAACGATTAATATGCATCCTCACACCTGATTCTATATATAGACTGAATTAACATAATAGCAGTTTAAGCGAATTTCAAAATGATATATAGAAGTAGTTATTAAAGTGTTAGGTGTCATAACTGTGTAAAACACCATCTTAAACAAGATGCCTTTTATTTCTGTCATTTACTCCTACTCGACCGAAGGTATTCCATTGGAGCGCTTTACATTAGCACCAGTTGCAATGTGCAAGGACAAATTATTTATTTTTTAGGCACAGGGAGATTAAGTGATTTGCCAGGAATCACTGGATGTCGAGCCGAGGCCAAGACTTGAACCTGGATCCCCAGTTCCAAAGTTGGCAGCACTGACTATAAGTAATCATCGTGCTTCCTCCTCCCACTGTACTCCTGTCCCCCGCACACATCTTGTCCCCACAAGCTCTGCAAAACACACTCGAGCTGACATGTTGTAATTGTAATTGTAAATCGGATTTATAAAGCGCAGCTACTGCCCGAAGGCGTCTTGGCGCTATAAAGACTGAGGACAGAAGGGACATTAGTGCTGGGGACAGGCAAAATAATAGATTATTTAGTTCATGCAGTCTGTGCAAATAGCCACGTTTTTAAGCTTTTCCTGAAACTCAGCAGGGATGAGGCTGATTTTAGGGTAATAGGTAATTTGCTCAAAAGCATCGCTGTTGATCTGTAGAGGCTCCTACCTACCCAGGTAGCCTTCTTGAAGGGAGTAACTACCATGTTCCTAGGCAATTCTCACCGTAAGGTTCTATTGGGGACATACCACTTTAGTTTGTTCCTAAACTGTACTGGTCCTTGACCGTGCAAAGATTTAAAAGCCAGACAGAGGGCTTTAAACTTGCATCTCTGTCTAACCGGCAGCCAGTGCAGTTTTTTTATAGCTTCTCTTGCTAATATATTTTTAGGGATCTTTAAAATGAGACGGGCTGCCGCATTTTGTACGATCTGGAGCCTGTTGACCAGACCTGAGTTAAGGGTAAGATAAAGGCTATTGCAATAGTCTATACTTGAGAGGACCATGGCCAATGTCACTGTTTTCAGGAGTTCCCCTGGTATGTATTTCTTAATTTTATTGATTAGTCCTATGGCACAAAAGGTAACAGATGTGATTTACTAATGTCTATTATGATGCCCAAGTCCTTTGTTTTGGTAGAGGGTGTGGGCAGCGCATCCAATACTGGTGGCCATGGCCACCAGTCGGGCGTCCAGAGGGAGGGTTTGTTACCAAAGATAATAACTTCTGTTTTTGATGCATTCAACTTCAGACAGTTTCCATCCATCCACTCACTCACATTCTTCATACATGCACTAAAAGCCTCTCCCGGTTTCTTTTCTCCATTTGTTAGGGACACCACAATTTGTGTGTCGTCAGCATATGAAGCTAGGGAGAAACCCGCCTCTTTTATAATCAGTGCTAATGGCGCTACATATAAGTTAAAAAGTGTGGGGCTCATCGCTGAGCCCTGAGGGACTCAACATGGTAGGGAGAACTGCTTGGAGATTGCTGACCCCATTGCTACGTTTTGCTGTCGATCTATTAAAAATGATTTTAAAAGCTCAAATGCTGTGTCTTTTACTGCTGCCTCCTGGAGACGGTCAGCCAAGATCTCATGGCTGACCGTATCAAAGGCCGCCGAGAGGTCAAGCAGCACCAAAGCAGCCGATCCACCTCCATCAAGAATTACACGGATATCCTCAGTTGCTATGATAAGGGCAGATTCAGTACTATAATACTTCCTGAAACCATGTTGTGTTTCATATAGCAATGAATTTGTTTCAATGTGTTCTGTGATTTGTTTGATCATTCATTTTTCTATACATTTGGCGGCAAAAGGGAGTCTTGCAATAGGGCGGTAATGGCAGGGTTCAGTGCTGTCCAGGTTGTCTTTTTTTTAGAAGTGGAAGAATTGAGGTGCGTTTCCACTGGGCGGGAAAAATTGCTCTAGAAAATACTTTATTAATAATTTGCCCTGAATGCACTGCCAGTAGGGTGGGTATCAGATGCATTATGCTAGGCGGGCAGGGGTTGTATGGGGAGCCAGACTTAATTGACAGGATATGTTCTTTTAATTGGTCTGCCGAGGGGTTCATAAACGTAGAAAGGCTATTTATGTTTTTTCTGGTATCAGATGCATGCTTCGTCTGAATGTTGTTATCCGCAAATTTGTCATAGATATTGACCACCTTCTCCTGAAAATAATTGGCCACTAGATCGCAAAAGTCTTGATTTGATTCCATATGACTAGCCTTGTTAGGTTTGACCAGCTTATTGATAACCGCGAAGAGGGTTTTATTAGTATCGCAAGCATTTTTTATGTGCTTAGTGAAGTATTCTGTTTTTGCTTCTATGATATCTTTCTTATGCCTTGCATGGTTGGCTTTATATGTGATTTTCTCCTCTACCTCATAGTTTTTTCTCCATCTTTGTTACTGTCTACAACATTCCTGTCTCGATAGTCTCAGATTCTCATTATACCACGGTTGGGACACCTTTCTTTTTCCTGTTTTGCTAATGATGGGTGTTATCTTATCGAACGCAGTTTTAAGCCAGCAAGAGAGGATCTTAACATTATGATCCACTGTTAAGATTACACTGCTTTTGAATAACTTTCTTGTTCCCTATGACTTGTAAAATTGTTCAAGGTCCGTCTGCTGTGATCACTGGTCTATTCATTCCCTGAAATTCTTATTGTTGAAAGTTTCATATTTCCAGATGACATTAGCATAGAGTGTGTTGAATAATATTTTATCGAAATGAGAGGGTGCTTTTGTGTTAAGGTAATGACTTTTATTTTTCTTGTGTTCTGATTTGCAAAAGATGTTATACTTTTGCTGACACAATGAGGATTGTGCTGAATTGCTCATATTGACTGCTAGAGTTGTGTACAAAAAGCCCTTGATTTTGTGGATAAGTCACAGATTTTTACCCTCCCTTTATGCTACCAGGGGTGCTGGTTCACCATTCGCCGATTTTGCTGAACATTTGGGAGAATAATTTCAGATTTTTACATAGTTTGTATAATTCAGCTTCTGAGAGCTTTCATGGCATTTACCCTGTATTTCTCAATCTTGAATTTTGCAAAAAAAACCTCTAACATAGCTTTGCTTCAGAACAGAAGAATTGACTGATTCCATTACTTTTGCAATTGTTTTACTGTGCTAATTTGATGTTTGGGAAGGCGCCTCAATGCACACACTAATCTGTGGGAAATCTGTTTAAGGTAAATTTTAGGGTGTCTACATTTTTGGGGATGGTTTTTCTCCCAAAGGATTGAGAGTTTTACATTAAATTTGCAGACTCACACCACGTTGAACTTGTGGTTTACCCGTCATATTTAGAGATGTGGAAGCACAAGGATTCTGATGGTGGACCCTCAGATGGCTATGCTACCAAAAACATGTGACCCAGAAGCCCTTGAAACACTGGAACCCTGGAACAAAGTGGAGTTCTGCTGCTAGATTATCAATGCATCTTATGGAATGAGTTTTCTCTAGACACAGCTGTGGATCTTCTCTTTTTCTGTATATTGTAACATAAGCTAAGACTCTTACATATTAAGTAACTTGAGAGAATGATTTTCTTAATTTGGAGTTTTCTGTTCCAATGTTGGAGACTACATTTGTCTCAAGTAAGTCTATTTTCAGTGCATGTTCTAAGAGTAATATCAAAGGTAAGATCCAAGGTGGTCTAAAGTTAGTAGTAGTATGCACATTATCGTTGTGGACTCTACTGGATGCTAGGAATTTATGGATTTCAGCTTCTGCTTACATCCATCCAGCAGAAGTCGTAAGACTGCTTAACTAATTGAGATGTAAAGTTCTATGTATGACATTCTTTTCATGTGAAGATATGTCTGATGACATAATTTCACTTAAATATTGTTGTCAGTTTATGCTTTTAAACTGTTTTATCTGAACGTGCGATTTTATGTAGTACCAAATGATTGTTTTTATAATAACCAAGTAAACTAATTGAGTTGAATTGAATTGCAGAAATAGTGTTTCTGGCATGTTATATACTTAGCAAAATAACTGTCTTCTGCAATACCCAAGAACTTCTATTATGTCTGAGTACTGATACATAGTGACAGTGACCTAGCATAGGAAGAGGTAACTCTGCGGCTACTAGTGAAGGAAGAGTAGGTAATGTCTAATTAGTTGAGATGAAAGCGTTTTAAATGAGCTGTTAGTCACTCATGAATATTCAGTGGATCAGGCTCCCACAATGAAGTTTGTTGATGGATTGGTGCTTTTCATATTTTGTGCATTACTAACTATGTGCAGAACATGGATTCACTTTCAAAATTACATGTACACACTGACATGGTACTATTGCATTTGAAGCAAATTTGCTATGTCTTGTTAACATGTGTTTTTCTGGCTTATGTTATATAAGGCGTTAATTTATGCCTCAACGCCATCTTGTTCAAAATAGATGTCTCCTCCTGCATGTTCACTGTTCATAATTTCTGCATCACACAGTCAAGTAGAGTCAAGTCTGTTTATTTCTATTGACGTTGTTCTTACTGTTCTAAAAGAAAACTTTCCAATACGTAGACAGTAATATTGCATTTTTCCAAGACCTTTCTAGTAGCTCACTGTACTATATTCATTCACATGAGTTTGCTGTGGTTCATGTAACTAGTTTGTTCTGCCATCTCCAAATGATATTGTGAGAAGCTGGCCTGGTATATGCTGTCCCTTAATTATAGTGAGCACCCTGTACCAGTCCAAACAGCCCCTTATTGATGATAGGTTAAAGACAACCTTTATTGAAAGTCATCGTAGTGGTAACTATGGAGAGCAGCCTTCAGGCTAAGTCTTGAAGGAATGTAAAGCAGCTTGTTTTACCAGCCTATAATCCCTTGAATGGCTAAATGAAAGACAACCACACCAGGGATATATATAAAATATATCTATTTATTTCTAAACACACCCTGCTAGTCTCTTTATGAGGCTAGAGGTCCAAGCACATAAGTTACACTTCAAATATGACAGTAATAGAGCACAAATACACGTCCGGCCCTAGGGGCGAGCCAAACCATATACTAAAATAGTGGTATAAGAACCACAACTTAACTAGACACAAGGCCTAGAGCCTGTAGAATCACTAGGACCCCAAGGAACCACCCAAGGTAAAGACACAGGGGACCCACGGGGGCCGTGTGCAGTGTGAGAACACAGCCGCGAGCTCCCGTTAGCTTCTATGGGGAAAGTCATGGTTAGATTTTTAAAGATTAGGGACACTTAGAAATGACTTAGGACCAAACCCTTTTGGACTTAGGAAGTTCTTGGGTCAACACCCACGGGAGAACCGGAGTATTCGTGTTACCTCACCCAGGGAAGTCGGGTGCATAGGTGTCAAATGGTGTCGGGTCGCGTCGTCGTTTTCAATAGGAGCTGGCAAAGAAGTGCTACTGCCGGGAAGATGCGAAGTGTCCGAAGAGATCCAAGCCTGGATCGAAGTCAAGAAGAACCTGAAAGCAGAGGGGACAGAGTCTGGGTAACTTGCCAGTGACCAGGGGCACGATAGACGAATGCCCACCGATGTCGGGTGTTCCAGGTGAAGAAGGTGAAGGTTGACTCTTCTGCCACGAGGACCAGGAGGCATCGAGGACAACCAGGAGCTGGATTCGAGCTTTCCCACAAAGGATGTTGAGTGCTGCAGTGTCGGTGCCCAGATCGTACACAACAAGCCTTGGCAACAGCAACCCACACAGAAAAGAGAAAGATGCTTCGGTGCAGACCAGCAAGGTCTGAGGAAACACAAAATGGCAGCCCACAGGTCACTCGGGGTGACTAGGCCAACAATCTTCGGTGGATTCTCTGCTCGAAGTAGGGGCTACAAGTAACCCCAAGCACAACTTCAAGAGACGTTGAGAAGCCAATGCACTTGCAAAAGTGCACTGTGACCAGGAGCTCCGGTTCCACACTACTCACAAGGGCTGCGGGTCTCAGCTGTGATGGGGACTCAGGTCAGCCTCTGAGATGTCTGGAATCCTCTTCCTGGGCTGAAAATACTTCAGAGTCCGGTGGGAGCTTCGGAGATGCAGACCGGCAAAATGCTTTGTTGGTGCCTGCCAAGTAGGGGAGTCACTCCTTGACCCCAAGGGAGATTTCTTCAGTCCTCTAGTCTTTAGTAGAGCGTCGAAGTTCCAGGATTCAGCTTCAGAGTTTCATCCAGGGATATCTAAAGTCCTGTTGCCAGGGGTTCCTTACTTATACCTAAGGAAGGGGTTGCACTAACTCGGGGGACCCACCTATGGGAGGGTTTGGAAAGAGGGGTGGCTACACCCATTTCCTTTGTCCAGTTTTGCGCCAGAGCAGGGCTGGTAGCCCCTGAACCGGTTTGAGCTGGACTATGCACAGGGACACCAAATGTGCCCCCAGTGCAGAACTTCAAAGCACTCTGAGAGTGCTCCCACCCACCCCCAAGACACATCAGCCTGTCTGGGAGGTGGTTACACCTCCCTGTGACAGGAAACCTATTGTCCAGGCCTCCCCTGCCGGAGTTTCGGTCAGCAGCAGGAGGCCAGACCCGTGTCTGTGGCTGCAGCATCCATTTTGTGATGCCAGGGCTCTGTTAAGTTTCTACCGGGTATACCAGTGCTGCCATGTCTCTCCCTTTAGAAGGATGGGATCATACTCCCACACCAGTTACTGGTGTGGGGATATGATTCAAGGTGTTTGACACCAAACACAACATGTTTCTGTGCAGCCAGTCCAAAGTTAGCATTTACCGTTTGGTTATAATGCACTTAAGAGTATATGGTCAGGCTGCACCACTGACAACCCCGACGGATAGATTCCGAAGGCTGCAGAGGGGCTCAGCTCATGCCTGGGCACCCTCGCACATATAAGTAAGCACCGTACCTTCAGGATTGATAAGGCCTGCCTTAGGGGTGACTGATAGGTTTGTATGTGCAGTGATAGGTGAACCTATACCTCAGTAAGGGGTGCATGCACCACCTTACCCAGGCTGCAGTAGCAGACCTGTGGTGTCATTTTGGGTGGCTTTCCAGGGGTGGCATAATACATGTTCAGCCCCTGGTAGGCCTCTGGGGTACTAATGCTCTGGGTACATAGTATACCATATACTAGGGACTCACAAGGGTACCCCAGAATCCAATCTGGAGTGTACCTAAAGTACAGGGAATCATTTAGGCTGGGGTCCTGAATAGCAGGGCCCCAGCCAGACTAAAGTAAAAAAACAGTGAAACACCAGCAAAAAGTGGGGGTAACCATGTGAAGCAGATCCTACTCTCCTACAGATATTAGTATATTAGTATAGAGTTGGCATAATTAGTATTCACGTAGTGGGATAGTGCTTAGATGCTAAGTCAATATATCAATTCATAAAACAGTGCTCTGACTTGTTGAGAGTAAAATTATTTTGCTCACACTATGGCAATTCTGCAAAAAACTAATGATTTCCTTTTTTTCCTTTTATATACCCATGGAAATCCAGTTACAGTACATAGATCGGTTCTTCCATACAGAAAAAGGTAGTGCATTAAGTTTATGCAGTATACACACAAAGGCACTGATACATATGATTATCTGAGTTAGGTAAGGAAATATCATAAATATTATAAATACAATAAAAAATATACACACTGGATAAAACAGTCGGATATATAAAACCGAATGATAACAGTTCCTGGTTACATATATTACATTGATATACATGTAGTTTAGGGTACATCCCAAATACCACCACCTCTTATCCAGCCTGGCCATTCCACATCCCTTCTCCACCTTGCAATAGATGACCAAATTGCCCGTCTGAGTTTTCTGGTCTCTCTACCCCTGCACGCATGTTGTGCGGTCTCTTGATTATATATCCCCAAGAGACATGCTAGCCATATTTGAAAGGTGGGGGGATCAACATCCTTCCATCTTGCTGCGATTATTATCCTAGAAACAGCTGTGCAGATAAATACAAAATATTTCTCTGTAGTATCCAGGCCAATACAACTATCATAGCCCATTAGCATCAGGGTAGGGGATAGGTTAATCCTATGTCCTATCAGCCCCTCCCAGAAACTAGCCACCTTGTTCTTTAGAGATAGCAGCCTATCACAATCATAAAACATACGCACTGTTGTTACAGGCCCTTCCCTGCACCTTGGGCACCTATCGTCTGCTCTCTTGCCCCAACTAAAAAGCTTGGCAGGGGTAAAATACAGATTAAACAAAGTTTTATAATGTTGTGTCTTAAGATAGGTTGATCGAAAAGTTTTGGCCGCTAATAATAGAGCCATATACACATCAACATCAGCATTGTTCAGCTTCCCAGCCCAATTAGTTTCGGTCCTCTATAGATTATCTGGGATGATCTTTAGCAGTTTACTGTAAACGTTTTTTATCCTATTACCCCTCCGTGCAATTATCTCCAGTAGTGGTATTGTTTTGGAAGGTACTACCGGTCTACAACTAGCAAAAAATTCTCAGATCTGAACATATTTAAAATATTGCCTAGCAGGGATCCCATAATCCTGTTGCAGGGAAGCGAAAGGGCGCACCTGACCTGACCCATATAGATCTCCTATCGCAATTATGCCTAGTTATTCCCAGTGCTTACCCATATTATCATAGAAAGGGTGCGGAAAGATATGCAATTGCCAGGGAGGGGAATAGCGATAAACGTTTGGGATTGCCTTAGCCTTACGCACCCTGGTCCATATTTACCAGGCGCTTTGCATCACCTTAAGTCGCACCTTCTTGTAGTAGCTTGGCTCCACCTGGCGTAATAACAACCCCAAAGAATCCCTCCCTAAGGTAAGTTCATATATTGTTGGAATCCTGGCTTTCCTTTCCTCCTCTGTCTCTTTACTTGTGGCCGGGCAGAATAGAATCGACATCCGGTGTAAAAAACTCACCCAGTGATCAAATATGATATAAGGAAACGCTAGCCACCCATGTGCCTGTGGAAGTGTAAGGTACTTTAGGGAGCGTCTGACTTTTCCGTATTGCAAAGTGAAATTTGAAAACATAAATTCTAGTGCTTTTAAAATTGCTGTATCTATCGCGAGCGGAATAGAGCGAAACATATACAAGATTTTTGGTAACATTGTCATTTTTAAGATGTTTCCCCACCCAATAATAGATAAGTGCAGCCCGTTTATCCTTTTAAGGTCTGTAGATATTGATTTTATCAAAGGGTTAAAATTAATCTTAACTATTGTGTCTATTTTCGAGCTAATACAGACCCCCAGATAAGTAGCATTTTCTACACACCGAGGATCATTAAAAATTATATTATCTGTACGTACTATCAATATTTTACCTTCATTCAACGAATAACCTGATGCCTGCCCATATTCTTTGGCGATAGCCGCGGCTTCCCTGACTGCACCGGTCGGGTTGGTGGTTAAAATGGCAATGTCGTCTGCATAAGCCAACATCTTGGTTTCGAAACCTCTAAAAACAATTGGTTTGATGTGTTTTTAAGAATTTTTCTATCAAAGGGTTTATATACAGAGCGAATGAAATAGGGGAACAAAGGCATCCCTGTCTAGTCCCCCTTGATATTAAAATACTATCTGATTCTTTTCCCATCAGTTGTAAACGGGCTCTAGGATCCAAGTACATTGCTTGAATGGCCCTGATGATTTGTGGCCCAAAGCCTTTTTGCTCCAATAACCCCCACAAGAACTTCCAGGCCACCCGATCAAACGCTTTTTCGGCATCGAGAAAGATCATGGCTATCTGTCCCCCTGTTGTAGCCTGAATATCAAACAATGTTATAACCCGCCTGATGTGATCGGTTGTCCCCTTACCGGGAATAAAACCATGCTGCCAGGGCGAGACCAGATGACCAATGACCCTCCCTAATCGAGTAGCCAATATTGTGGAGTATAGTTTTGTATCTGTGTTGATCAATGATATAGGCCTATGTAAAGCTGTATTATCTAGTGGTTTGCATTTAGGAAATATGATAATGTTTGTCTCCTTCCCGGATTCTGGTGTTGCCCATTATGTTGTATACCCAGGAACAGATCTAATAGTATGGGGCAATCACTGTTTGTATTCATTTATATATTTCTAAGGGAATACTATCGGGGCCAGCAGTGCTGTTAATACCTCCTCAAGTGAGAAATCCCTGTCTAGCTACTCCTTAGCTTGACTATCAAGTAGAGGTCATAGTTCTGTTTCTGTTATTTTACACAAGACATCCTGTGTTGCCCCTGCATCTTCCTTATAGAGAATCTGACAGTGTTCCTGAAATACTCCCAGTATGTCATTAGTCTCTGTATTTGTTTGACCATCTTTTTTTATGGCGGATATCAGATTCCTAATATTTTTTTGCCTAGCCGATTTCTGCGTAAGCCAGCTGTTTATTTCGGCTTTAATAGAAATAATCCGTAGTTAGGAATCTGCTGCTTCCTGTCCCTGAATTAATGAGGTCATGTGGTCTTCTTCTGCTCTTGGCCAGCTCAGCTAACAGCTGTTCATTCTCTAGCCGACATTCTATCCTAGCACATGCTACAAACCTGATTGTTTCGCCCCTTAGGGCAGTTTTGAAAGTATCCTAGACTATGTTATGACTAGCACTATATCTATTAATGTCTAGGAATTCCTGAGCCCAATTCTTAATATGCTCATTATAAGACTTATTAACCAGGAGCTTCTTGTCAAATATCCACTTACTGAGTAGCTTACTAGGTGTGTCAACCTCAAGATCCAGTATCAACGGATTATGATTCGAGATCACTTTTAGGAGCTTTCTAATCCCCGCTTTATTAGCCAGGTTGTTGAAGTGAAAAAGTAGTGGAGTCTTGTGTATTTTTTGTGAGGATAAGAGTAATAAGTATGCCCTGGTTTATTGGGGTTTTTACTACCCCAGATGCCGACCTGACTGCTAATAAGGGATGCCAATGCTCTGTGTACTCTAGGCTTTCGCCCTTGGTACCGCTGATTGCTACAAAACTCGTTTTTTATATTAAGATCACCACAAATAATTGGGGGACAAGGCCAAGTTGTCAGTTCTATCTCAAGGGCTTCAGAAATCTCCGGGTCATCTTGGTTTGAGCCGTATATTGCACAGATGGTATAGCCTATCTCTAATTCAACCGCTGCCCATCGCCCTAGCGCATCTGATAGCTTACGCTTAGCCTCCCCCATAGCCACCTTGCAAAAATCACAACCCCCCGAAAATTAGAGCTCTGGGAAGTGCAAGCCAGCATATTATACCCTCTCATACCCATCAGATTCCTTTTTCCCCAGGGAATATGCATCTCTTGTACACACTGGCGCTGGGATGCCCTAGGGTAACTATGCGCTATATAAAACTCAAACTCACTCACTCACTCACTCACTCACTCACTCACTCACGACATCCAATGTATTCAATCGAACAAACTCGGCCAGCCTTTGCCTCTTATTCCGGTTATTCAAACCACCCACGTTTATTGTACATATATTTATCTTACCCATTTATGCTTACCTTTGGACCAGCCTGGTATACCTTCATTGCCTTAATCCACCCATAATATAGTGTTTCGGCAGTAGTCTTTAATTCATCCCTGGGTATATAGTTTTTAGAATTTTGCACTCCCACCGCCAGCCCCCCTTGCCCCTCCCCCACCTCCCTGCTTCCTCCCCACCCCCTTTCCCACCACCACCCTTGAGAAGAGCTCAGACCTAGGTCTGCACGTGAAATGAGCACAGCACACATGACCAGGCGCTATATTGAAATCAGCTTTTCATATACTACCCTGTGACAGTTTCTACCAGAACTTATTACATTGTATAAGCGTTAGTATTTATATTGATATTTACCACATTTTTTTTTCTTCTTTCCCCCCAATTGTGCCCCCTTCCCCATGTTTATAATCTCATAAGTTTCCTAAACAGTGATAGTTTAATCATATTAATCATGTTTGCCTAACAGAATTATGTCTCTTTCATTTTAATTTTTCAGACCTTCCAGATATTCTTTTGCCTTGATTTCAGAGGGAAAAAACCACGCCTACCCCCCCATTCACTTTCAGCTGCGCAGGGTTGACCAGGAAGGCCTCTGCATTCTTGTCCTGGAAGGGCTTGATCAGCTGTCTTAACCTCCAACGCCTTTCCACCGTGGCGTGACAAAAATCTGGGCATACAAAGAAAGACACTCCCCCCCACTGGACGTTGTGATTCGGGCCTGGCCCTTTCTGACACCACTTGGCGAAGCAGAACATTTTCTTGGTCCTCCAGCTTCCCATGTATGTCCTTCAGCTGGGACTTGTGTGTTTCAGTTTGTGCTTGTGTTGCTGTAAGGTCTGTCTCTGCTGTAACAATCCTAGTCTCCAGGTCTGACATTCGCTCCCCAATAGCATTGCACGACTTGGTCAATTTCCTAACTACCCCCTGTACCTTACGCAAGGCAGACTGGGCTTTCTGACTATCCTGGCGTGTCTCTTCTCGGTGCATCAAAATCGCCTGGTATATAGCCTCAGGAGTTGGGGGATCCGGGTTGACTGGGCCTGCTGCCTCCCCTGGCGGAGAGCCTGACAGTTGGGTCACAGATGTAAAGTCCCACGTGAGATCTTTGCCACCAAAGCATTGCGCAGCAGATTTCCTCCTTACTTGCAGAGCAGTTAGAGCTTGAGCTCCATCACTTTTTTCAGGGTCAGTGTCAATATTGCTAAGTTCAGAGGAGGAACCAAGGCCATCCTCAGACCACTCAGCACCCTTCGAAAGTGAAAAAAAGCAATCACTTGGCTCCCTCTTGGGATCGCCCTTATTTCCTTTATCCATCTCCTCCACCCCTTGTTGACCATCCAATGGTGCTGCCTCCGAGGGGTGAGCCGTACTCCCCAACTTCTTATTTTCCTGACTGTTGGTAGTACTATTTAGTTGTGGGGGTTTATTCATTATTGCTGAAGGAGCAGTTTTTAGATCTAGAGGTTTTGCATCATTGTTTTTAGGTAACAATCCACCATTACCTTCCCTTCCGCTTGTCCCACTAGGATCCCCACATGCCATTATCCTGCCAGGGGTTATAGTCTCACCAGCCCCCCCCCATCTTGTTCAGAATTGCTCAGGGTCACTGTTATCAGAGCTGTTGCAAGCAAAGGGATGTCAGAAGTCCCTGTTGTTGCTGGTTGATCTTTGGTGCCAACTAGTCCAAGAGACTCTCCTGACTTCTGCTCCGGTCCGGGTTTGCCAGGTCTGTCTCCGCTCTCGGCGGCAGCTCATGCCCTCGCTGTAGCAGATCAGCCACCATGGGGCCGGCAGGACGCAGCTTTCCTGCAGCCCCTCCCCTTCCCCTCTTCTCCAGGGGTTGCTTGTTCTGTGGTGTCTGCACTAGGCCTGGGCTAAAATTCCGTTCCGCTCGCGGAAATTGCGATGATTTGACATTTTCGCGTTCCGCGGAGAGCGCGAAAATGTCAAAATTTCCGCAATCCGCATTTTACCGGAAATTTTTCGCTTGCTCGCGCTGTAAAATAATATATTCTCGCGTGCGCGCGATCGTCTTACCTGAATCCCCGCGTTCGCCGACAAGTTTTCCCGATCCGGTCGCGTTCTCCACGAGATGTTGGATTGTTGGTAGCCATTTGCGCTGTCTCGCGACAGTTCGCGCCCGCAGTAACGTCATTCGTCGTGCGATCACATCTTTCTTCTCGCGATCATGCACCACGAGACAAGTGAAAACAAGATGGCCGCGCCCGCGAGCAACCGCATGGGTAAGTTGGCGAGCCGCGACCACGCAGAAAATACCGCGAACGGGCGGGAAAAAAACTTCCGCATCTTCGCGATATTTCCGCGTGTTTGCGGAGATTTTTAAAATTTTCGCGATAATTTGCGAAAGTGAATTTCGCAAATTCCGCCCACCCCTAGTCTGCACCCGGCGTGCTTCCCTGGGTGCCGACTCTTTCGGGCTCTCCGACCCGTGTTCTGCAGTAAGTCCACTCTGCTCCTGGTGAGCTCCTCCTGCCTTAGCTGTTCCCCCGGTTCCTGGATTCTTTGGTCCCATCACGGCAGGGAGTCTGTCCAGCCCACCGCAGCTTGTGCAGGGTAAGTGCGCTGTTGTAAATTGTTTTAGGATGCTCAGCCCAATTGCAATTCAGTTTGCCCATGCGCAGCAGCAGCAGGCTTTGGCTCCTGGGGGCCTCAGTTTCCTTTGCTTTCTGCTTTCTACTTGTTTGGCTGTTCTTACAGGTCACAGATAGTTACAGCTAAGCACCCCTTGGTCATCATGCTGCTAATGGCCTCCTAAGCGGCTGCCATATTACTTCAAAAAATGAACTATTTCCTATGCAAGAACAATGTATATTAACCCCAGACTTTGGGGTTGAGCCAGAAGACTTCCTGATACTAAAAGGATTATGCCCATTTTCATATTGATTTTGCTTTTCACTTGGAACTTTAAATATTTTGAATTTGCACTTTATTCTTTATTGCACTTTATTCTAAATAGTGAGAGCCTTCATGGCAATGATTTCATGCAGTTGCTCTTTATGATTTCTGTGCAGCACTGTTCAAATGTTTGTAAGAAATCTTTAACATTTCTATATCTGCTCTAGTACTCAATTATTGAGTCTGTTCTTTCTTAATTGACTGTATATTGACATGCTGTAAGGTGCCTTACTTCAGGGAGACATTGCTTCATGAAACTGAGGTTTAACCCCATCTCTGATTCATCCACCCATGAACGTGCTGTTGACTTTAAATTCTGGGGTGTAACATTGTACGGATTCCCCACGCTCACAGTTGCTAAGAGTCAGAATTGACCCATGATGTGTGGATGACCACCAAGCGCTCATGGAAGATAAGTGTTTAAAAAGTTCACCCAAGGCCTATTTTCTATCCTCAACAACGTATTATTTTCTACAAAAACGTTCCGCAATGGAATAATAACCTCCTTCCATAAAGGCATACTTCCAGCAGGACCGAGTAATACTTCAATGAAACCTGATACTAAAACTCCTCCCCTTCCGAGACTCACACTTCTTCATAACATCTACCATCCTTGAATAATTGAACACCTCCTCCTTTCATTGCTTTTGAAAACATTTCCATATTCCATGCCATTGCTTTTATTGGTAGTCACAATTACACTTGAACATGTTACCTTCATTTATTTTTAAACGTTGGCAGCTCTGTGAAGTGCTAAGATTGTGGAGGTTTTAAAAATATATATTGCCACTCTAGCAGCCCTGTAAGGAAATGTTACCCCATCCTTTTGGATTACACGAAATAGCAGGTGAACTACTACTGCTCAGAAACTATTTAGTGTGATATAATGGTCCTGTACACCCAGTCCTCATAAGGGCAGGTCTTACAGTGACAGGCAGTTACTGGTGTGCAGCTGCTGAGCAGATGCTGCCTGTCTACACAGTGCCACTTAGGAATATGGGCAGTCCTGATTAGTACTGGCTACATTTTCTCACCTCAGGAGCCAATATTATACTGCACTTCATAAACAAACAGAAGAGGCCGTGGTTAAATAGCTCAGCTTGCACATCACCATTTCAGGGTAAACATGTAAACAAGAACATAGGGTAATGTGTGCTTAATGGACAAACAACACTATGCCGCCCACCTATTGTTGACAGATAAATGACAGAAATGTTCAAATATTCACAAAATAGTAATATGCCCAAAGCACCATACAAATTAAAAAACTTGGTCCAAGGCTTATGTTTGTACAGCACCGACATTTAGTAACACATAAGGCCAAGTTCAAATATGAAGACACCATGTAGGTCTGCAGTCCCAAATGTTTATATTTTCCAAATATTGAAATTGCTTGTAATCCATGGAAAAGACAGCCGACACGTGTTTCATCGTATGACGACTTTTTCAAGGCTAAAAAATATTGCAGAACTGTAACGCTCAAATTAGTAAATATCCTCAAGAGTTCCACTGTACCTCGGTGACCCGAGGACATGCATCAGTTGTGACGATTTTCTCAACGATAAGTAATGCGATCTAATAATATTTTGAGATCAAAATACACTGTAAAGACACTAAAGTCAGGTAGGCACGCTAGATTGTAAAGCTTGCTATGTTGGGGGCTATGATAAGCCCATAGTAATTGTGCTCTTAGGTAACAGCACTATCGTGAGTCTGGTCAGTGTAGACGGTGACTATGGGCTTATCATAGCCCCCACCATAGCCCGCCTCCTAATGTGCCGTAATTCTGTAACCTGAGGGCCTTCGTGTGGAATATGAGCTGCAACAATTATGCCTGAAAATTACCTCATATGCCCCACCTACCTGCACTTTGCCATTCCCCTCCTGCTTCACCAATCCTTACCATAAAGCTTTGAAGGTAGTCCAACATCAAAACAGTTTGTTTACATTGAGCTCAGAGCAAAACAAATTGAAGGCTTCTTCTCTACACATAGACTGAGGGCCAGATTTATCAAAGGTTCACATAATGCAACGCAGCAAGACTCCTTGCTGCGCTGCATAAAAAAAAGGAAGAGGACAAGAATGCTTCATATTTAACATTATATAACACATTTCTTTCCTTACCTTGCGCTGGCGCACAATGTGCTGCCTTGCGCCAACGCATACACCCGTGTGCCATGGTGCAACACATATAGAAAGAGGTGAAAACGAGAAGAAATTAAGATATTTCTCCTTGTTTGCCTCCCCTGGGAAGACGTAACATTTTGATGCTATCCCAGGCCTACCACTCATGGTAAATCCAGGAATGCGCCAAAATCCATTGGTGAATGCGTGGGAACACCCACGCTCTACCCATGAAATGCCTCCCTGGGGCAGAGTAACCCAAGGCGACAAATTGTGCTGCTTGTGTTACTAAGCGGCGGTTTCTGGGAGAGTTGCATCGGAGCTCTGACCCTGTTTTCATTCCCAGGTCAGAACTGGAAAATAAAGTCAGTTTGTACATGCAAAAATGATAAAGTGCTTTAAAAAAAAAAATTACCCACACACTTGATCTAATCTTGCTGGCTACTGGCTAGGGAGTTACTGAACTCACCACAGTAGCGCTTGCTACTTGGTGAATGACCCGTATTCCCAACACCTGCCCCAAGGCTCAAAGTCTAGAGTAATTGCCGGGCTGACGATCTCACAGCCCTGAGGCCTGTGAGGTCCACTGCTCGGCAAATACATAGCCTCAAGGGTCAGTCTCCACCCCCTGATGACGTGGGGGGTAAAGTGCGCCCTGGGCATTTCAGACTGAAGCCCTGTAGTGCTGGGGCTTCACATCAATCAGGGAGTGGATAGCATTGTCACCCCACCCTTTCGCTACTTGTCACAGGTTGGAGTGGGGCCCCAACCTGTGACGAGGTGGGAAAGGGTGGGGGAGAGGCTACAGGCAGGAAGCAGAGAAATCGAGTCCGAGCCTTCTGAAGAAATAATGAGCAGACTTGAGGTGTCTGCTTCTCTCGCTGACTTGAGGTGTCTGCGTCCCACGCTGCCTTTAGTGTGAGACGCCATTCTGCTTCAGAGTTCCCGTTCCACTGCCTGGAGACTCGTGGAGCGACGATGCACACTGCAGGTGGCATGTGCGTTGGTCTGAATAAAAAAGCTAACACTCTCTCTGTACCGTAGATGTTTTGAATTTTAAGGATTTGTTACTATTTAAAGTGTATATAATGGATTATTGTATGAATTTGTTTTATTGTAAGATTTTAATTAATCAAACAATAAAGATATATATCCCTCTGTACCGTGCGGTGCCTCGAAGCCCCCAATAGCCAGGTAATTTTAAAAAAAATGCAGAGGTTGTGGTCCAAGTGTTGAGTGCTGCTGCTGCTAAGAGGTGTCATATATGACACTTAGAGTTTTTTCTTTTTCATTTTTAAATGAATTTTGGCATCCCACCATATTCCACCGAAATTGATAGGATAGGACACCCCTGTCACCCTGCTTGCAAGCGCCTAATGCAACCATCTATATATGCATCAGGGCACAAGTCCTAAAAAAAAAGTGGGGGGACGCTGTCACCGGAAGTGACCTCACAACAGGAATCTCATGAAAATAAGTGGGGGGACGCTGTCACCGGAAGTGACGTCACAACAGGAATCTCATGAGTATTCATGTGCCTTTAGATGACGGGGCATTTCACAGCACTGCTACCCCTGGTCTGTTCAAGTCTCCAATTACAAATATTAGCATATCTTTGGTACACAATGCTGTCCAGCTTTTGGGCAGGGGGGACGGCGTCCACCCGGAAAAACCTGGTAAAATAAGTGGGGGGACGCCGTCCACCCGCGTGGTACCCCGACTCGAGCCCTGATATGCATGTAGACGTGTATAACCTAAACACAGCTGGCAAACAATGGGTAACTGCAGTGAACACCGTAAAAGGGGGTTACTCAGGATCGTGCACAAAGTGGAGAGGAGAGCAGGTGGTGTAGCTTTAATTCTCATTTAGACCCAGGAGGCGGGGGGCACTCAATGCTCCTCATCTATTGTTAAAATTTCCAATGCACAACATTTAAAAGGCACCACCCTGTAGCCGCAGGTCATTCATAAAAAGAGCTGCTGAGTTTGGCACTGGGGAATCAGTTTCGAATCCCGGCATCCATGAAGCATCCTCTGATTCTGGGCAAATCATTTAAATTCCCCGTGCCGGTAAAAAATGAACACTTTGTGTAATGTAATTGGTGCTCATGCAAAGCGCTCCAATACTATCTGGTTGAGTCTGTGCATCTGACAAAATGTGATCGTGCTCACGTTCCCTCCCTGTCAGGGCCGGACTGGCCGTAGCGGGCACCGGGCAATCCCCCGGTGTGCCGCATGGGTGGGGGCCGGATTTGGGGCCCTGTGGGCCGTTTTTGTTACAGGGCCGTTTTTGCAGCATAGCTGCAAAATCGGCCTTGTAATAAAATCGGCCAAAAACCAGCCCTGGCAAATAGCTCGGCGGCACCCCCCCCCCCCCTGTCGGGGTAGGGGTGGGGGGGTGGCCGAGCACTTTGCCATGGCCGGTTTTGGTTCCCAGTCCGGCCCTGATCCCTGTACCTTCAGACCTGCCACCCACAATGTCAGACCTGGCAAAACAGATACTGGAATCAATAGGTGAGTGGAGCTCCCTGACCTCACTGTCAGTGAATGGAAGGGCTGTCATCAAGGAGCAGACTAAGATCTTCATCAGAAGAGTGCAAAGATTGGGATGTGAGGGCGTCTATCTAAGGTCAATGACCTGTTGGGCGCACACCGTGAGAGAAATGCTAGAATCGCCAGTTGAGTTAAAGATACTTAACAAAGGGGAAGGGAGACAAGGGAAGAAAGGGATAGGTCGTTCTTATTGGAGGGTCAGAGAGACCTTTTCTTGATGCCCTGACACACCCTAAAGAATGTCATGCTTTATCATGGGGTGGTGCTCCTCGTTGGGCTGGCACTGCGATGCCCAACGGGTCCCCCGAAGGGTCACTTTATCAGAGATATTTTCAGAAATCTAGATATAAGGTGTGTGCGGGTCTGTGTGAAAGGGTAAGTGAGGTGGTTGATGTTTTAAAAATTGACTAGAGGGAATAAAGTGAATTGGTTTAATGGGAAAGCCCTCTGTTATCAATAAAAAAACAAAAGGTTGGGTGCTGCTCGAGGGTGGTAATGGCCCTCAGTAGATAGACAAGCGCAAACTCTTAAGAAGACAGGTGATGGTCGACAGGTTCCTCACTGTGATGCAGTCTTTTGTTCTTCTTCAGGACCTAAGGGTACTGAAGTAGGGGGAGGGGGTTATTAGGTAGTGGGCTAGAAAGGTGCCTCGGTACCACTCAATGGACCCAGGAAGTGGTCCTATCTAGTTGTTATGGGTGTGGTGTCCCATGAAGTACGGCAGAGGTGATCACCATTGCTATAGTTGCGTCGTGCAGAAAAGGTGCAGTAACCTACCCGACCTCCTACCAGGAGGACAAGGGCTTTGGCGCAGCCATTGTACATAAGAGAGAAGGAGGTGAGGACAAGTAGCCTGCGAACGTGAGGGCAATGCGAGTTCTTTTGGTATGCTGTAGGTGCTGTATTTTCAGAGCCTTCAACCCAATGAGTTCTTGCAGAAGTGGGCCTGGTTTGAATTCACTGCTCTACTAGAATGGCAGAATATCTCCTCCTCCAACCGTTTCAAGCGACAAGAGGCATTTTCAGACCACTTCCTACTGCTGTTCAAATGGGACACCTGTCTGCTCCTCCTCTCCAGATGCTCCTGCTGCAGGCCCTACTCTGTCACCTTCTGTATAGCGTTGTCACAGAGGCTGCACCACAATTTTTAAATGAAAAGCAGACAGGTGCATTTATTTTGCCTTCATCTTCACTTGTCCATGTCCATCTCTTTGAAGGTCGCAGTGTGAGCATCTGAGCGTGACTTTGGACTACAGCTAGGGATCAGCAGTCTCCGGATAACTTTATCATTCAGGTAGGCTATCAGTTTTGAACAGATGTCAATTCAATATGCAGGATAATGTAGAATAATGTTAGCTACTTCCAGGATGCTGATTCTGTACTTTTTCAAGGAGCACATTACTCTTGTACAGTGCACACTTTGAACTGTGTGGCACCACTTGTTTACACGATTGAGAGCTCTGGAGCTGTGGTTGAAGTCAATGCGAGTTTCTCACAGGGTCTGTTAGTGGGTCAAAAATGTGTTGCAATCATTGGCCTCTCTGCAGCGTGCACAGGGCAGTGGTCATGTATTTGAGCTGTAATTGTGATTCTGTGCAAATGGGTGTGATGGTGCCCCCATCATGGGGGAACACAGTTTTCAATATTATGACAAGGCAAAAGTACAATAAAATGCAGTGGTTGCTTGCTACTTAAAACTCATCTCTAACTTTTACGCCCCACCACTTTAAAAAAATCCACCAGCCACCACTGTTGTCACTCCACATTTATCACGCACTACAAGCCCACGAGAGGTGGTCTTATGTTGCTTGGTAAATGTGACTTTAGTGTTGCGTTGCCCTTGCGTTTCCTTGTGTGACGCAAGGGCAACTTCAAACTATGGGAAATCTGACCCTGAGTTTGGCAAATAGCCTGGAAAAGACAAATAAAAGGACAATTGACTCAAACTGGTTCTGAAATTTGAGACAGATAAAACACATATCTGTTTGCTTTATCTGAATAAAAGTTGGAGCTTCTGACCCACATGTTTTCTGGTTTCAGGTTCTCTTTGACAAGGAAGGGGGTACTCTACAGAGGTCTGTGCAGCCTGAGCTGGTGTCTGACTGACAGTCAAGGTACTCCACCTGGAGTCTGACTTGGAAGAAAGAGCTGTTGCCCTGTCCTGAAGCACCTGGAAGCTGACGTGACTGAGATGGTGAGGCAAGGAGTAAGCTAACCCTTCAGGGGGTGCTGACTGAAAGTGGCAGCTAGCTTTTGATCAAAACTGTCAGCCATCTTGATTGCTACATTCTGTGCTTAACCACTCATCTTCAGCCTCTGATGCGGACAATGAACAAGAAGCTGAACCAAGAAGAACCAGAACTGGGCCTAAAAGATTGTGAGTACGCCCAGGTGTGGCCTTTATAGCTATTGGGTGCTGGTGTGTATATGTGCGTGTGCAGTTGAGTGTATGTGGACATGTACTACCCACACTTATACTATGACAACCAAACCACTCCTATAGTGCCTGTAAACAGCATCAAAGTCATACAATTACCATCATCGCATGGCCTGGTCCATGTAGTTTGTTTAGGTACCTATGAATGAGAGCATCAAAACATTAAAAGAGCAGAAATATTTAGTTTGATCCTCTGTATAAGGTACCCCAGTATTTAAGTGTTTGTATTTGTGATGTATCAGTCATATGCCATCACCTCCATGGGCCTATACAGTTTCGAAAATACTCCATTAATTTAAGCCCCACAGGGGCTCACAAGAAACTTTCAGAATTGCTGATTAACCCGTTGCTCACATTCACATTTCTTTCAGGAAGCGAGTGCCCATTGGAAAAGGCTTTTATTGGACTTCTTCAAATATCAGATCACCATCTCAGTTTCACGGCGCTGACATCTATCTTCTATTTCAGGCTAGGCAACTGAAGGCCAGCATTAACCGCTCTGGAACGGCTGTATTTTTTCATAAAAAGAAGGAATCGTTTCTGCAATTTTGTTTTTTAAACTACTTCCTAATCATTCTACCCTACTTCGATCTTTGAGGACAATGTGAAGTATTTCGTCGGACTAGAAAAAAGGATTTAAAATAAAAAAGATTTTCACTCCTTCATCTCAATTATTTAAATTGCTAGCCCTCCCTTTAGGTATAGTCACCCACTCTCCAATTAAGACGTGAATATTCCTTGCCTTTGTAAAAATCAATTTTGACACATTTATCTGAAAAAGAACACTTTTAACTAGAAAGCTTCAGAACCAGCCTTTGGGCGGGGACGAGGAGGACAAAGGCTTAATAAGCTACTTTTTCCTCTGGTTGCAGTATACAAAACAAGACAAAGTAACATATCTCTGCAGATATAGGACGCACATTGGATTACATTTTATTACACAAATAAAATGGCTGATTTGACAAGCACATACTTAAGAATAACCTTTTATTATTACCTCGTCTCTATAAGAGAATGCAAAGCCAGACAACTCCTTTTCATAGTGCTTGATTCTTCGGATCGTTCTGTAGAAGCAGGTAAGATGGTCAAACACTCCTTCGCGGAATGTTCAAAACTCTTAGGGCCAGCTGTATGAAGAATTTTAACAGTCGGGCCGTTTGTGACCGGTAAAATGCTTTTTATCATGTACAAACCCTATTTTGCGAGTCAGTAAACTATTGCTGACTCACAATTAAGGTTTGCGTGTCGCTATTAGGCAGAGACATGTTAAGGGCATCCCTTCTTAATAGTGAGTCGCACTGGTATGTAGCAATGTTTTGTGACGGGGAATGTGGCCACAAACTATTTGTAGTTATCACCAATTTCAAGTTGGTGGTAAACCATTCGCACACAGGAACAGGTCCCCTAGGGACCCCTTCCCCTTTGTGAATGTGGGCACCAACATTTATTAAGAGCAGGCAGTGGTCCCACCATTCCTGGGAGTGCAGGCCGTTCCCAATGGGTCACAAAGCGAGGCCTACCTCCTTAATATCAATGAGGTAGGTCTATTTGCAACCCACCGGGAATCACAAATTGTGTGTAAAACACATTTGCACATGGTTGTTTGCGATTTCCTATTTGCGAATCACAAAAATTTGCAATTAGGAAATCGCAAACTGACTTTTTATATATCTGGCCCTTATATCTTCTTTCAGTTTTTTTAAATAGAACCAAGATTCTATAAACAGTAAAAGCATGAACTAAAATTCCTTATTTCTTAGGATTTGCCATTGTTGAGATTCCCTCTGGCTTCGTATGTAACTCAAAATCGTTTTAGGTCGAGCCTAGCAGGAGTGCGCTCTGAGAGACTGCTATAGTAGAGTATGGGTGAGAAGCCGCGACCCCTCTCCTCCCATATTTTTCACTGGCTGGTGTCATTGTCTTTTGTAAATGCTGCCTTCGGATTCGTTAATAGGCTTGATAGTCCCTCTTTAGTACGTCCTTGTCTTCATTTGTACCACCACCACCAATACCACCACCACTACCACCACAAATACCACCAATACCACCACCAATACCACTACCACCACTACCACACCACCACCACCAATACCACCACCACCAATACCACCACCAGTAGTACCACCACCAATACCAACACCACCAATACTAATACCACCCCCACCAATCCAATACCACCACCACCAATACCACCACAAAAACCACACCAATACTACTACCACCAAAACCACCACTACCACCCCACCACCAATTCTACCCCCACCACCAATACCATCACCAATACCCCCACCACCAGTACCACCACCACCAGCAATACCACCACCAAGACCACCACCACTACCATCACCAATACCACTACTCCCACCACCACCAATACCACCACCAGTACCACCAATACCACTACCACCAATAATACCACCACCACTAATACCACCACCAATATCGCACTCACCACCACCACCAATAACATCACCACCAATACCACCACCACCATCAACACCACCAATACTGCCACCAATATCACCACCAATACCACTACCACCACCACCACTAATACCACCATCACCATCAATACCACCACCACCAATACCACCACCATCAACACCACCAATACCACCATCAATACCACTACGACCACCACCAGTACCACCACCACCACCAATACCACTAACAACACCACCAATACCAACACCACCAATACCACAACAACCAATACCACCACCACCACCAATACCACCACCACCATTACCACCACCACCAATACCACCACCACCAATACCACCACCAATACCACCACTAATACCACCAATACCAACGCCAATACCACCACCACCAATACCACCATCTTCACCACCACCAATGCCACCACCACCATTACTACCACCACCACCAATACCACCAGCATCAACACCACCACCAGTGCCACCACTACCATCAATACCACCACCAATACCAGCACAGCCAATACCACCACTACCAATAATACCACTACCACCAATACCACCTCCAATACCTCCACCACCAATACCACCATCAATACCAACACCACCACCATCAATAGCACCACCAATACTACCACCAATACCACCACGAATACTACCACCAATACCACCATATCCACCAATACCAGCACCAACACCACCACCAATATCACCACCACCAATACCACCACCCATACCACCAATACCACCACCAATACCATCACCAATACCACCAACAATACCAATACCACCACCACCAATGCCACCACCAGTACCACCACCACCAGTACCAATACCACCACCAATAATACCACCCCACCACCCATACCCCACCACCACCACCACCAATACTTCCACCAATACCAACACCACCACCACCAATTCCACCACCACCAATACCAGTACCACCACCAATACCAATACCAAAACCACCAATACCAATACCACCACCACCAAAACCAGTACCACCACCACCAGTACCAATACCACCACTTATACCACCACTAATACCACCACCAATGCCACCAACACCACCAATACCACCACCACCAATACCTCACCACCAATACCACCACCAATACCACTACCACCACCAATGCCACCACTACCAATACCAATATCACCAATACCAGTACCACCACCACCAAAACCAGTACCACCACCACCAATACCAATATTACCAATACCAATACCACCACCACCAATACCAATACTGCCACCACCAATACCACCACCACCACCACCTATACCACCACCACCAATACCATCCCCATCAATACCAATACCACCACCTCAGCACCTCTTGCTCACTATTAATAGCAGGGGCACTGTACGAGGCCATAGCTGCAGCCGATACCATCCCTCCCTCCCTCCATGCCTGCCATAAAGCCCAGCTCGCCCTGGACCAGGAGTTGAAGCCATGGTCCTACTACAGCTGGCGTGTTTTTTATTAGGTCAAAGATAGCAATGAGATTACACGATGCCACACTACAGACTAAAATCACGGAGAGGGCAGGAAATAGCTCCCCCTCCCACTCTTCCTCCTGAGCTGCGACAGTGCAATCACAGAGCAGAAGGTGTTGGAGCGCTTTGTTAGTGTTTATAGCTCGGATCATATGTAACTCCCACTTCACACTTTGTGTCTGTGTAACTTACAACACTTACACATCTTCTTCACTGCACTATTTATCACTACTTTGAAGACGTCGCAGGCCGGTCTCTTCCTCTGATATTTACAATCTAACAAGAGGTCGAGAAGGCCTGTTATTGCAATGCAATAGGTCTCCCATTTGTGAGAGTTTAAGCTATTAGTATTGTAAACGACAATTCCTTTGATTTATGTTTGAAAACCCGAAACATAAATAAAAGGCATTGTCATTTACAATGCCAAAAGCTCAAACTTGCGTGAATGCGAGACCTATTGCATTGCAAATGCTTGTTTATTTACTCGCTGAGACTAGTAGCCCTAAAATATGAAGGAATAACTATGACTTGTTGAGCTACTCGCATCTAACTTGGGCCAGAGTCCAATTCCTATCCACAGCCTCCTCCTCACTTTCTCACCCTTCTTTCCTCTATTTTCTACCTTGGTTCTTCAGCTTTTTTATTATTCTTTCCCTCTCCTTTCTCAATTTCTCCTTTGCTCTGACCATGTTGACTGATGGGCTGGTCTATCTACTCTTGCGGGTGCTCATCACACTTCTGCCTCCGGCAAAGTTTCTTCTGTACACTGCCTCCACCAAGAGCAACACCGGGTCTGAACCTGAGTATCTGCCAAAGGTATGTCCTCCTCTCAGATAGGCACTGACCTGCCAATCCAGATCTGACAGGAGCAATCTCAATTTTGTGATCAACTAATACCAATTGAAGGAGTTCTCTGCTGGTCAGCAGTATACCCGGCGAAAGGGGTGTGAGATAAGAGTGACACAAAGAGACACTGCAGGCATATTTACAATGCCCCTGCCGCACTTTTATGCCACTAGAGCGTCACTTTTGTGACGTTCCGGAAGCGCGGTGTGCCGGCCCATATTTACAAGACTACGCAAAGCCACCCTGCATGGCTTTTCACGGTCTTGTAAATATGGAGTGAGGCAATGCCTTACTCTGCGTGGAAGGGATGTTACATGGGTGTTGCTGGGGGTGTTTCCACACAACACCCATGGTTTTTGACACTGCACCAGATTTACAACATAGCATAAATCAGGGGCAGTGCCAAAACGAACGCCTTACCAAAGCAGATGTGACAAGGAGAAATATTTACCTTTCTCTAAGTTTTGTCCTCTTTCCGCATGTAATGCATTCTACAGCACACATAGAATGTAGAAACACCTCCTTTGATTCATTTTGTGCAGGAAAGTGTCCCTTCCTGCACAAAAATAATCATGCCAACAACACAGACACCCATGCACCATGGTGCACATGAGCCTGTGTTGGTGCCCAGCTGCAGTTTGTACACCGGGAGAACGGACAGGTATCTTGTAGATACGGTGCATTCCTGACCTTTTCTTTTGACGTAGGGGTTGTGGCGCTGCCCAACGCCAAAATATTGTAAATATGTGCCTGCATAGCTTGCCTATTCTTACAGCTGGGCTCAGTCTGCTTTAATCAAGCGTTGATGTCTAAAACAATAAATCAATTGTTAAGTAGTTCATCTTATAAGTTCCAATTCACTAACCGTAATAGCATGTATGATATACCTTGGAACAATCTCTGTATGGAGGTTGAAGCTATGAGACATCCTAGGGCTGTAACATAAATGGAACTTAAACTACATATCTGCTTCTATGTCGAAAACTATCGTCAGTGTTTGCAAAATAAATCTGTTCTCTGAATAATTGTTAATATGACAAGCTCTTCAGCAGTAATATATCAAATACATATTAGCATTGCTCCGCCCCCTGTAGCAACAAGCGATCACCTCTACACCATTGTCAATATTTAAATAACCTACGCGACTTAAGAAAACATAAAAAGGTCTGCACAAACGAGTAGCCTTCTTTCTTCTCTTATTGAGAAAATAGTGCAGGTCAGAGTTCAAAATCTAGAAAAGGAGGAATCCCAAAAAACAATGTTCGAGATATTAAAGTCTAAATCCTTGATCACAATGCTATCCCAGAGCACTTCTCTGAAGTCTTTCTTAACTCCACAAATCTAAGATGGCAGCCAACCTTGCAAGTCTCATGAGAGGCATGTGGTGCCTTGCACCTGCAGTCTGTTCTGACTCCATCCATGTTTCTTGCATAGTGCTTGCATCACAGATCTGATGCCTCACACCAAGCGGCTTTCACACTTTGCCTCAAGAAATGCACAGTCATGAGGTTCACTGGAGAGCATCTTCTCTCCTTTCCAGTTACCAAATTTGAGCATGGTCTGCCTGTCACGACACGTCCCCACATACTATACCTTTGCTTAATTTGTGCAAGTGGTTGATTGTGGTGGACACTGGCACTCACTTTTGGCAATAGTGCTTGCATTAAACCTTCACCTGGGCATGCAGGGAAAGGAGGAAAAGTGAGAATATCTTGAAAACAGCGACAAGGAGAGAAAGCAGAAATGAAAAAGCACCTGCAAAGAGAGAGAGATAAAAAAACAAGAAGTGTAAGGTGATGGAAGAAAGAGACCTGAGAAGGAAGCAAGAATAGGCAACCTCGGTATTAGAGGTCTCTCTGCTCTCTATCATGCCTCTCTAGGCTGACTATAGTCCAACCCAGACCCGTATCTGTCCAGGATCTCTTGTGTGCGGTCTTAATGCAGGGTATGGATTATCTGTTCTTCTCGGTTAGAGCCCCAACCCACTGACAGGTGACGGTGGGTGAAGGCAACCCTGACCCTGGCAAGTGAGGGTCTCCAGTACATATCCAAGGCCTGAACTGAACTAACAGTTAATGATAGTGTGCAGACACAGCACAGGTGCCAGTTGAGCTAACATGAATTCACAGTTGTGCCCTTTGAAATTAATCACACCACAGCAAACTCACTTCAAGATGTATAAGGTACCGAATGCCTCTGATCAATTTTGGCTTCTTATATATTAATAGCCCTCACATTTGGAGCACTTGTTTACGTCGCAGGACATTCTTATCCCCTTTAAATAGAAGAGGGATCCAAGTCAAATGAGTTTCACAGCCCGAGGCCTCCTATGAGGAAACATTGCTGTGGACCACAGTGACGTAGAGCTCCTTCTCTGGGGTGTCGGGCCCCGGGGCACCTTTGTGGGTAGCTGTGTACCACAGAAGCTGAGGACCAATACATTAAGCAATTGAGCAAGCTGTCAATACAGCCAAGCCTGAAAGGACAAACCCTCCTGAAAAGTTCAGAAAAATGATGAAGCAGATTCTGGTCTATTGACTTCTTTCCTCAGCCCTCCTGGGATCATCTCCACTTCACCCTCGCATTGATTTAGGTGTTCCGCGTGTACGGATGATTAGTTCCCTGATTTTTGTGTTCCGGAAGTGTTTACAACAACCCACCTTTATGCCTCTGATGTAGTGATAAGGGATGGATGCTGAGGAACAAGGACACACCATTGTGTACCTAAGTCATAAGCTCTAACCATACTTTTACAGTGCCTGGTTAACCATGGAAATGGATCAATCTTATTTACTTGGAAGAATACAACGGAAGTGTCAAGATAAAGATTCTCTGGCGGGGAATGAGTCTCAGAGATACCGTTTGCCAGTGGTTGCTTCCTGGTGCACGCAATGGCCATGGTGTGTTGGGTCTCCATATCTCAGGAGGCTTCCCAACATTCTGTAGGAAGGTGTAGCATGCCTTGGCTGCTCCAATGTGCAGTAGACGCCTGTGGTCTGATTTCCACATCTGGGACAATGTGTGTTGAGCATCAAAGCAACAGTGGGCCTTAGGAGTTTTATGTCAACAGCCATCTCAGCGTTCCCACGCTCTGGAATAATCTTCCTCGCCACCTGGTGATGGGTATTGTCGTTCATGTCATTCATCCTAAAAAAGTTTCAAGTAAATTAATCTGGTAAATATGAAAACGCCTGTGACTTCTAACCCAATACATGTATTAAGCCATTAATGTGGAATGAATGTAGCAACCATTATACTATTGAACAAGAGACTTTTCTTGATTTTTTGTGGGTGGTCAGGTGAAGGAAGGCCCAAGTCGTGCCAGCGTATCCTGTCCCATCACAATGTAAGAGAGCCCAGCACACTTGTGCTGCTGTCCTACGGTGCAAATTCATACCTATCATTAATTGCACAGATGTGCATGCATAGATCTTGTCCTTCTCTTAGGACCATTTCCCAGTTTCAATGTGTCCGCAACTCCTCGTTTACTTCTCTGATGGAAGGTATATGGTACTCCGATTATTAAAGGCAAGAAGCAGTCTCCTGTGTATTTGTGACATGGCACAGGCTGGCACACTTAGCACACACAGAGGCACTAATAAAAGGTGAATCTTGTACTGGCAATATCCTTAATAGGTGACGTCATCAGCTCTAAATTGACTACAAACCTGCCTCCATTTTGGATAACGAACACATTTACTGTAGACTGGTGATCTGGCCTTTCTGGGTGGGTGTGCAGCTGGATGACATGTGGCTGTAGAGATGCATGGGTGTGATTAGATGGATGCATTTTCCTGAGTGCACAATTGAATGAATGAATGCATTGGTGTGGATGGGTGGTGTTGGGATGGAAAAATCCACTGCATGGTAATGGACGTACACCCCTGACCTAGGTGCCCAGCTGCACTGATGTCTGGATCCCTAATGCTGATATTTGTAGTCATAAGGCAAACACTGATCATGTGTGCGTGCCATGACATAGGCCTGTCTCATGGACTGTCGTCTTCTTAGACTGCGGGGGAGCCCCAAAGCACTACCCTTATAATATTGAAAGGCCTTCGCCAGAAGTTAAACAGTGCCGGGGCGGTGGTGGCAGCATACCGTGTCATGATCAGTGCGAATGAAAAGGTCCTTTTTAGATCGAGCCTAGAGGCAGCGTTCATGCGCTGCTCTGCGAGGCATGCTGTATTGGAGTATGGAATAGAAGCCATCCCACTCTCCGCCCATATTTGTTATTAGCTTGTGTCATTGCCCTTCGTAAATGCTGGCTTCGGATTTGTAAATAGGCTTATAAGTCCCTCCTTAGTACAGCCTTGTCTTCATTTGTAACCTCCCATGCTACTGGCCCTTTTACCTTGGTTGTTATACGGTAGGTGTTATTTAGTCTGTAAGCACTATTTTTTCTATTGAGTTTCTGTTACTGCAGGCAGGGCACGCGCTGCTTCAGCTGGAACCGCTTGTGTTTATTCAAGCAGCACAGCCACGCTTTATCTTATGTGCTTTTAAATTACCAACATGGGCGCCCGCTTTATCCTTAACACAGGCGCCCCACTTTCAATCACATGGGCGCCCGCTTTCAATCACATGGGCACCCACTTTCAATAACAAACAGGCGCCCGCTTTCAATAACAACATGGGCCCCTGCTTTCACTTTAACCTGGGTGCCCGGCATTATCTCAATCCCCCACCCACCTCGTTGTTACTTAATCTCGGTTTATTATCTGAGCGCTCTGCGTGCTTTCACTTTCCTTTTTGCTTAACAATGTGCAGCCGCCACTATCACACCATTCACGGGACGCTGCCCTTGAGGTAAGTGACTATTTATTCTATTTATTTATTTATTTGTATTATTGAGAATGTTTTCACCGGATCTCGCCCTTGGCCCCTTCTCTCGTAGTTTCAGGGTGCTGGGCAGAAGAGAGATTTCCAGGGTCTCTCCCCTGTCTACTCTCACACAGTCTCTTGGCACCAAGCTGGAGAGTGTTTCCCCGGTCTCTCTCTCCCCGCTACTCTCACACTGTCTCTTGGTACTGAGCGGGAGAAAGTTTCCGCAGGTCTCTCTCTCACCCATGTCTACTCTCGCTCTGTCTCTTGGTACAGAGAGGGAGAGTGTTTCTACCTGTCTCTCAGTGTCTACCCTCACTCTGGGGCATATCAACAACGAGGCAATAGAAAATTATCGCCGCTTTTCGGCCGCAAAAGCGGCGATAATTTTATCGCCTAATTAGCAAGGTCACGCTAATGCGTGAAACCTTGCTTTAGGGTATGAAATCTTAACGCCCACCTTTGCATCTCTAATGAGATGCAAAGTGGGCGTTCCTGACCTGACATGACAGAAGAAATGTCGCTAAGCGACATTTCTCCTATCATCAAGCCCCACGCTATGAAGCATAGCGGCAGGAAAAGTAGCGATAACCCCTGTTATCGCTACTTTCTTACGCCTGCTTCAGGACTGACTTAGCCATGATATCCTATGGAAGGAGGATATCATGGCTAAGTTTGTGAGTTCCTATCAACAAGCTAACGCCACATTTCGTGAGCTTATCGCTGGGTCTCCAGCAATAATCTCACGTTAGGCAGTTAGCGCTAGGATTTTTATCGCTTTTGAGATGAGCGTTGCTAATAGCACGCTATCTCAGCGATAAAAATCCACGCTAGCCGGCGATAATTATCCTAGCGCTAAGTGCGCTTAGCGATAATTATCGCCGGTTGTCGTTAATATGCCCCTTAGTACTGAGTGGGAGAGTGTTTCTCGAGATCTTGTTCTCCCCTCGCTCCTCCCTCTTTCTTTTGGTGTCGGCCTCTGTTTCTTCCCTGGCCGCTGTGCTCCCCATTTCTCAGAGTTGTGAGACCTTGAAGACTGTGAGAGCTCAAACAGTAGATGCCCCAGTTCGGGAAGCACTGGCCGCTGCAGCTTCCTGAGGCTCTGGGGTCCGAAGCTCACATAACCAGGACTGCACGTAACGCAGTAGCTAGTTCCCTGGAGCCCATGATGGCTAGAAGGCACAGGTAAACCTTTAATGTCTGGTGAACACAGGCCTTTTTAGCAGCTGATTATTATAAGGAAACAATGGCTCATGTGGATTAATAACCAGATATATAATATATAAAGCACAATGGCAGTACAAAGGGTTAAAGGTGACGTCAGAAAGAAAAGTTGACCATACACATTAGAAATTTGGTAAAAAACATTATTCTTTGTATTTATAATGAAAAAGTTTTTTTGAGCAATATCATAATACACATTCAAAACAAAATGACAGTTTTTAGCACTTGAAGCAGGGAGCATAGGCCACTGCAGTTGCTTGAAACTGCTTGAAGCAAGGAACACAGCCTTGGAAAGCTCATTGAAGCCCTTGCTGCCCATAAAACATACACTGCTGCAGTTCCTTGAAGTTCTTGTAGAGAGCACAGGCCCCTTAAACCTTGCGTCAACCAGGGAGCACAAACCGCTGAAGCTCCTGGAAGCTCTTGCTTCCTAGAGGGCGTAAACCACGCAGCTTCTTAAAACCCATGCGGCAGACAGAGCATAAAACCCATTCTGCAGAAAGAGCATAGGCTGCTGTGGCTCTTTGAAGCTCGTGCTGCCAGGAGAGCACAGGCGGCGCAGCTCGCCCAAGCTCATGCCGACTTCAGGGCCCAGGCTACACAGCTTCTTGAAGGCCGCGCACCTGCGTGAAGCCACACAGAGAACACAGGCAGCTGCAACTAATTGAAACCATTGCTGCCAAGAAATCACCCTCCGCGGCCAGGCTGAAGCCCCTTGAAGTCCTTGCTGCCAGGAGAGCACCAAACATTTGCAATGCAATAGATCTTGCATTTACAAGAGTTTGAGCTATTGGCATTGTAAATGACAATACCTTTTATTTAGGTGTTTGGAAAACCTGCAAGCAGTGCGTAAATACGCACTTAAGCACATAAATAAAAGGTATTGTCATTTACAGTGCCAATAGCTTAAACTCTCCCAAATGCGAGACCTATTGCATTGCAAATGCTTGTTTATTATTTCTTTTCATTTCAGTGATTACAAAGCTCTCTTTTCCAGCACTGTTGTCCTCGCATTTCAAAACATTAATTTAATCTGGACATAATTTCTGTGGCCAAGAGAGAAGCTAGAAAAATTATTTACCGCTCACTTTAAATGGTATGCATCAAAATATTTTGTCCTGAATATTGTCTGACAAAATAATGTGTTAAAAATATCCCTGATAGAAGTATCACCACATTTAAGTTATTTATAGAAAATCTACACCCAAGGGAGCAATATGTTTGTAAATGATGTTTAGGATATGATCTTTAGGTCACACAATATTTTTTATTATCGCTATTCTGTCACAAAGCCTTTGAACCATATGCTAAATGTCACTGAGTGGACAAGTGAAGGGAGTGACATGGCTCTTTTCCAGATGGTTATTCCCTGAAAACAACGTGGACAGATGGTGCACATCACACCCAAATCCTCAAGTAATCCATCCATCCATCCATCCTTCCATCCCTTCCTTTCTTACAATTGTGTTGCATTTGTTTCCCCACTCTACAGCTCCATCAGCCAGCGCTATATAAAACTCAAATAAATAAATCACACTATACTCTAGTGGTGTCATTTGGGGGATTCTGATCAGAGACAGCTCCTCTGATGATCATAGTCAAAGAAGCCCTAAACACCATTTTGAATGTTATATTTTACACAGAAGCGCTTAATGACACCCACCCCAGCTGAAGCTGCTAATGAGGGTAGTTCATGACACTGCTATCCATGGAATTCTTTGTTCTCAGTTTGGAATGGGGTTGTATGTGAGATTGTTGGGAAAGAATGGACTATTGCGATATCTTGGGTTGTTGCGTAAACTGGGACTCTGGCATAGTGCCACAAGGTTTGCTTTCCCATCCACTTGCTTACTTGGCTCAATGCACCAGTGCTGAATGTGAAAGATAGATTATTGTAGCCCTACAGAACCCCAACCACTGTTGAAGTAGAATCTTTGCTTTTGGATTACTGAAAATCCCTAATCCGGGATCTGGGGCACTGTGGTACCGGAACAAACCTGTTTCGCTCTTCACAATATCACACACAAATGGTACTGCGAAGAATAGACACTTTTAACTAAAAGCATTTATTGCAACAAGGCAAACTTGTTTCGCAGCACATCTAAAATAACTACACAGAATATCATCTAAAGAGCAAATAGACATGTCATGAACAACAATAATAAAATTAACATTTCTATCATAGTCAAAATATCATTTAAAATCCAACACCCTGAAACATACTTCTATGCATTTCGCTAGGAGATCATGGAAAATAGAACTTGCAGCCTAGATTTTCTTGGGGAGAAGCAGCGCACTGCATACCTTGTTGGCAGCAAAAGCTATGGTTATCAGTGAGGTGTGAAGAAGGTGTTCCTGCGAATAGAAAACACATGCTGCGGCAGCGTTCTTTATCCTGGACTCAGCTCGGTATCAGTATCAGGTGCGATGTAGCATCTTCTTGGTGCACTGGCAGAAGTCAGAACCATCTCTGGTAGTATCTTGTGCGATAGTGTGGGCAAAGGACCTCGCCTAAGTGGTCAAGTTGCATTCCTTAGAAATATAATATCAATCTCCGATAACATTTAATATATGACATGTTTAGGAATGTCTGATATTGATTATGTGCATCAAGGTGTGCCTCTCAGACGTATCCTTATGAACATATAAGGTAAATGAACGTCAATTCAGACTGCACTGCTTTGGCTGTTGTTAGAAATGTGGTCTCTAGTTGGCAGTGGTTTGCACCCTGTCCAAGAAGGGACCCTCACTCTAGTCAGGGTAAATGGATTACACACATAAAATAACCCCTACTCTACCCCTTGGTAGCTTGGCACAGAGCAGTCAGGCTTGTCCCAGCGGCAATGTGTAAAGTATTTGTACCCACAAGTGTTAAGAAAGTGAAAAAACCACAAAAGTACTCCACACCAGTTTAGAAAAAAATAATATTTGAGTGGGTAAAACAAGACCAAAACTACAAATATCTAACATACACAAATGAAGATATCACTTTTGCAAAGATCTCTTAAAAGTATTTCTCTTAGAAATTAGTATCTCCAACTGGGGCTATCTCAAGGTTGTGACAGGTACGAATCTAATAGTTTGGTACTGACCACAAGGAAGCGCGGGCCAGCTGCGGAGTCACACGACCCTGGTTACAGTACCTTGGAAGATGATGAAAAACAAAGTTTTTGTATGGTGTTGGGGATGTGAGGCATCGCTGGAGTCGGTGCGGCATCAGTTGCTTACTGCTACATGGAAGGTGAGGCATTGGATCTTTACTGCTAGGCAAGGGAGGTGGTGTGTCAGTTCCCTACTGTTGCAGGGGAGGTGATGCGGCGTGGGCCTCAATGAGTCAGTTCCTTATGATGGTGCAGAGTCATTGTGTTTGGGTGGTCACACACATCAACTATTGACTTTGCAGTTTTGCGGTTGAAGTGCTGGCATCGGCTGGGCCAGGGCTTCGTGCAAGTCTGGGTGGTGTGTCATGCTCTTCACAAGCGGTGCCCTTGGCTCCAGTGCAGACAGCGGCATGGCATCAGTATGGAGCACTGTTGTTGGGGAAGTCGGTGCTGCGGTGCAGGTCGGGCAGTGCATTGTGCTCTTCACGAGTGGTGCCCTCAGCTCTGATGCAGGCAGCGGCCTCAATGACGGCGTCATTAAGTTGCTGTCCTCTGCAACACCAGGGCTTTGGTGTAAGTAAGGGTGGTGCATCATGCTCTTCATGAGCGGTGTCCTTGGCTCTGGTGCAGCCAGCGGTATTGCTGACAGTGTTGAGGTTGCTTTTCTTGGTTTGTAGCAGCAACCATATGATTCCAAGGACCCAGGACCTGGATTTGGCACCCCATGGCAATCAGGACTCCCAGCAGAGACGTCAAGGAGCTGTTGGCAAGATTCAGGGGAAGTCTTTGATGGCCTTGAGACTTCATAAAAAGAGGCAAGCTGTTAGAATTGATGGTCGCTAGTGGGCAGTGGTATGCAACTTATCCAAGTAGGGACCCTTCCTTCAAGTCAGGATAAAAGGATTACACACCTAGATAACCCCTGCTCACCCCCTGGGTAGCGTGGAACGAGATGTCAGGCTTATCTCAGAGGCAATATGTAAAGCATTTGTACATATCAAACACAGTAACACTGAAAATAGTACAATTGGACACCACACAAGTGTAAAATAATAAAGTCTCTTTATCTAAACCAAACAAGACCAAACGACAAAAATCCAACATACACAACTCAAAATATGACCTTTAAAAGGTTCAAGCAATTCTATCCATAGAAATCTATGGATGCGTGATTTTTACAGAAAGTGTCTCAAATGCATCAAAACCCACAAGGCTAAACAGCCACAGAGGAGGGAAATGTTGAATAGCACATCGATGTGTCAGTGTCTGAGTCCTTTGGAAGGCGATGCAACAGTTCTTCTGCACGCAGGAGAAGTGATGTGTCGAATCTGGACTGTAGGCAGAAGTGATGCGTCGATTTCCCAGGCGATTCTAGTCTGCAGGTATTGCGTCAGAAAAACTTGCCGCACAAGAGCGACACATGAGAAAATTCAGGTGCTACGGGAGCTGTGAGGATTTCCATAACTGCTGACCGGTGATGCATCGATTGTTTTTGCTGCACAGCGGGGCCTGCGTTGGAGTTAGTGTGCGGCGGTTTCTTGAGTCACGGACAGGCACCAGGGCCGGAGTGGCCGTAGCGGGCACCAGGCATTCGCCCGGTGGGCTGCCAGGGTTGGGGCCAGTTTTGGGCCCTTGGGGGGCCGTTTTTATTACTGGTGGCCAGCAATATAAGCCCCCTGTAACAAAATCGGCCAAAACCGGCCCTAGGAAACAGCTTGGCTGCACCCCCCCTCCCTTCCCCATGGGGGCTGGCCAGAGCCGTTTCGGTTCACAGTCCGACAGGGCCGGTTTTGGTTCCCAGTCCGGCCCTGACAGGCACTGCTTTGATTTCTTCACCCACATGGGGCTGTGTGTTGAGAATTCCTCCTGCACAGCAGTACTACGTCAGAAAATTCAGCCGCAGGAAGAGCGAAGCATCGATTTTGTAGAATTCTTCAGTTCTTCACAGCTTTCTGTGGTAGGGACAACCTTCAGGGGCCCAGAACTGGAATAGGCACTCCCAGGCAGGTCAGAACACCCAGTAGTGGAGCTCGGGAAGGCTATCAGTAAAGTCAGAACAGGAGGTTAGTATACATATAGAAGCCTTTGGAGACTCTTCTCATGCAGACTTCACAGCAAAGTCCAGTCTTTTTTGTCTCCTTGGAGGAAGCAGCAACTGCAGGCCAACCCAGCAACCCAACATACAGCAAAGGGGCAGTCTCCTCCTCACAGCTCTTCAACTCATCTCCTTGGCAGAGATTCCTTATGATTCCAGAAGTAATCTAACCCTCTGGGGTTTTAGGTCTAATACTTATACCCCTTTTTCCCTTTGAAGTCTTTGTTCAGAAAGTCTCTCTTGCTTAGTAAAACTGGTTCTGTCCTCCCTGGTCCAGGTTTACTACAGCAGTTAGAGATATCATTGTACAGAGCAGCCACAGCCTATTCAGGGGTCAGTGACATCACCTCCCACCACTCTAGCCCAGGATGGCCCATCAGCAGACGCAGGGCACACCTCAGCTCCCTTTGTGTGAGTGTCTGGAGTGAATGCACAAACATCCCCTGTCAGTCTAAAATCAGACGGCGAATCCACAAGTAGGCAGAGACAGATAGGATGGTTAAACAAGAAAATGCCTTCTTCCTGAAAGTGGCATTTTCAAACACACAATTTAAAAATCACCATTACTAAAAGATGTGTTATTAAATTCTGCTTAGAGAGGCCAAACTCCAAATCTCTAAGTGTTCCTAATTTAAAATTACACTTGTAAAATTTTACAAGGCTGCTCTAATGATAGCCTATGGGAGAGTTAGTCCTTGCAATAGTGAAAAGCAAAGTACACAGTATTTCACTATCAGGACATGTAAAACACACCAGTAAATGTCCTACCTTTCAGATACACTACACCTTGCCCACGGGGGTACCTTGGGACTACATTACATGTAGTGCATTACATGTAGTAAAAGGGAAGGTTAGGGCCTGGCAATTGGGTGCACTTGCCAGGTCAACATGGCAGTTTAAAACTACACTCACAGACACCGCAATGACAGGCCTGAGACAAGTTTACAGGGCTACTTATACGGGTGGCACAACCAGTGCAGCAGACCCACTAGTAGCATTTGATTTACAGGCCCTGGGCACACATAGTGCACTTTACTAGGGACTTACCAGTAAATCAAATATCCCAATCATGGATAACCAATCAGAATTACAATTTACATAGAGAGCCCTTGTACTTTGGCACTGTTCACCAGTCTCACAGTGCCCAGAGTACTTAAACCAGCAAAAACGAAATCCAGCACACAGTCAAAAATACAGGGGGTAGAGGCAAAATGTCAGGGGATACCACGCCAAGGATGCCAGGTCTAACACAAGCCGTTGGAGAACCTTGGAAGCAGGATGTAGATAGCAAAGTCCAGTCCTTTCACTCCCAGAACAGAAGCAGCAAAGCAGCAGGCCATCACAAACAGCAAAGTGGCAGTCCCTCCTGACCGCTATCCAGCTCTTCTTCCTGGCAGAATGGCCTCAACCCAGAAGTGTTCTAAAAATATGGGGTCACAGGTCCAGTAATTATACCCATTTTATTCTTTGAAGTAGGCAACATTCAAAGGACATTCCTTGTAGTGCACAAGACCCTGCCTTTCCCTGCCCTGGCTCCAGACACTACAGGGGGTGGAGACGGCTTTGTGTGAGGACAGGCACAGCCCTATTCGGGTGTCAGTCTCAATTCCTCCCAACACTCTAACTCAGGAAGACCCATCAGCCTGGTGATGGAGCGTCAGGCTATGCACAGCACACCTTAGCTGCTTTTGTGCGACTTTCTTGAGTGAATACACAAACAGATCAGCTGTCATCCTAACCCAGGCATGTATCAAGCAGACGGGCAGAGACACAGAAAGGTTAAAATTAGAAAATGTCTACTTCGTAAAAGTGGCATTTTTAGACCTACAATTTTAAAAAACAACTTTACGGGGGCATGGCCCATAAGCATTGCCGACAGGACATGAGCTCCCGCCAGCTATAGAACACAATCCTGTCTAGTCTTGTCATAATGCCATAGCCCACAGCTTCTCCGGGACAAAAAAAGTGCAGTCACTGCCCATGAATCTCAGGTCTCCCAAAAAAGCCAGATGCACCATCGAATCCGGCCGCAGCAAAGAGCTGAGGTGGAGACTGGGCCCTGTCAGACCTGGGCCTGAGGCATGCATCTGTCCCTTGCATCTCGCCTAAGACACCACTGAGCCGGTGGAGAAGGGCAGCCACCTCAGACACAGATTGCCTGAACCGCGCCTTTAGGACTGGGCCCTGCTGGATCTGGGGAATGGGTCAGCCCTTTGCTTCCCTCCCAAGCTGCCACTGGTCCCGAGGAAAGTGCCACATCACACATTTAATGACCACTTGAGTCGTGCTCTCAGAGGGTGTGATAGAAAACAAAACACTGCTGACCGATGACGTTGGAGAGCATTCTGAGGCTCGTCCTTTTCAGCGGGCTGGGCCAGGGCTGCGACATTTGAGGCGGATTTTGAGGGGAGGTGCCAATCTAGAGCGGAGGTTCCTTTGTTGAATGCATTTGGTGATTTTAATCCTGATGAAGATCGGTCCTGTTCCATGTTCGCTTTATGGGTGATACAAAGCAATTTGAATGTGAATCTTCTGGCAACAAGTAACCATTGTAGGACTTTCAAGGCAGGTGAGATGTGGGCTTGTGGCTTTATATGTAAGAGTAGTCTGGCAGGACAGTTCTGAATCCGTTGTAAGTCTTTTCATAGTTGTTAAAGATGGTCCGTGGTAGAGGCTATCTTTGTAATTGAGTTTAGACAGAACGAGAGAGATAGTAACCTGGATCTTGTATGGAAATCCCAGGTGGGGGAAATGCATTGCAGAGTTTTTATAGTAACGGAGCTTGATCTTGCTAGTTTGTCCACTTGGACATTCATTGATAGCTTGGAGTAAATCTGAGGTTTCTTACTTCCTTTGATACTTTAGGCGGTGTTCCCAGGTCATCAGTCCAGGCTGGCAGTGGGTCAAAATTGCCATACATGAGTATTTCTGTTTTTAAAGCATTCAATTTGAGATGTCATCCGTTGATCCACGCCTTTGAGACAGCTGAAAAATTGTGAGTTTCCAATGTCTTTTGGGCTCTCCAGTTTAAGGAGTATTTGTGTGTCATCTGCATAGTTATAACATGTAAGGTGAAATTGATTGTTCAGCGCCACTTATGACTTCATGTAAATGTTGCAAAGCATGGGTGAGATGATAGAGCCTTGAGGAACCCCTGATTTTGTGAAGTATGGTTTGGATGAGAAAGGGGGGTATGAATGACGAGGGCAGATTCTGTGCCTCTTCCAGGATGGAATCCTGATTGGAAGTCTGAAAGTATGAAATTATCTTCAATGGATTGTGACATCTGGGCAAATTCTGCTCTTTGTATCAGTTTGCCCATGAAAGGTCCGTTTGAAATTGCTGTGTAGTTGTCGGGGTTAAGCGGGTCCAGGTTTGTTTTCGTTAGTCATGGGTATATGTATGACTTTTTGAGATCTTCTGGAAATATTTAACCCCGGGCGGAGCTGGGGGAGTGCAACTATGCGGAGGTCCACGGAGTTGGGGAAAAACTCAGTGGAACTCCACTCCGCCACCGGCCTCCACCCCCCCCTAATAAAATATTACTTACAAAGTAATTTAAAAGAAATAAATTCACTTACCTGTATTGGGGCGTCCCTGGGCTGCCCTCCTTGCCGTACATCTTGCAAGAACTGCACATGTGTATGCGCGCATGTGCAGTTCTCATAGACATGCGCATGTGCACGCGTGAATGTGCAGTTCTCGCAGAATGTAGGGTGAGGAGGAGATGGGCAGCCAGGGGACGCCACAATACAGGTAAGTGAATTTATCGCTTTTAAATGGCTTTCTAAGTATTATTTTATTAGTGGGGATGGAGGCGGGGAGCCAATTTAGTGGGGGTGCTGGCTAAATCCGCTCCACTGCAGAGTCAGAGTTTTGCTCTTTACTCCATATTCTCAGCAGAGCGCGGAGTAGAGAAATCTCTGCACACTCCGCTGGCGAAGCAGATTTCTCCGCCCGCCCTTAGAAATATTCTGGTAGTTAAGGAATTGTTGATGCTTCTTCTTACTGGTGTGGCAGCAGAGGTAGTTATAGTATGGTATTGATGACATTTTCCAAGCTGACTCAGGTGAAGTACGGCAAACATCTTCAGCAGCAGAGACAGATGGAAGGCTTGTGAAGGGGAGATTGCTTAGGGGCGGTAATGGGGTGAAGGTGGTGATTAGGCATTTAAAAGGTATTCAGCAAGACAGAAGCAAAGATTGGCAGAGATCCAACTGGTTTGAAGCTTGCAGCAGGTTAGGAGAATGATGACAGTGGCAAAGATCTCTTTAGGAGGAGTTAGAATGTCGGTGGATATAGGCGATAAAAGAATTGCACCTGCCTAAGCAGATAATTTTGTGGTAGATCTTTAGTTCAGACTTACAAGAGTGTCTGTGATGATCTAGGTGAGAGTGTCTCCAAGTCCTCTCAAGTGCTTTGGATGTTGTTTTTTGGTGTACCAGTTCACCAAAGGAGCTTTGGGTAGCAAATAGCATGTTTTTAAGGGGGCAATATCACCCAGAGAGCTTACAATCCATATATTAAGGTTTGCAGCACCAAATGTAATCTAAGTAGTTTGATCAAGGGGAGAATTGGTCACAGGTGTTTCTAGGCTATCGTTGGTGACTAATCTAAAGGAACTGGTGTTCTTAAGTGTGGAGGATGTTGTGGCTGCTAAAGTGATATGGGGGATGCAGATATTGAAAACTATTCGGTGGTAATCTGACCAGGTCACTGGGAGGTTATACACAATATACGTTATACGCAATATTGATGCTATTGAAACTAGAGAAGAGACTGTCTAGCAAATGACCAGAGTTGAGGGTCTGTCTCATCACAAACTGGGAGAGGGTGATAGTATTTAGGTTCTCAAGAAGACAGCAAGCTTCAGAATCACAGGGGTCATTCAAGTGGAAATTAAAGTCACCAAGTGCCAATACATTGTTATACTTTAGGCCAAAAGGTAGGATGTGCTTGGTGAATTTGGGGAGAAAATCCTTCCTCGGTCCTGACAGGCAGTAGATTTATGTGCCACCTAGGGTGGGTAAATTATTAATGTTGACTTTATATAGGTGGTGTGTTTAGAGAGTTCATGCTAATGTACATATAGTTGTGGTTATGGGTCTTGGGGCTAGTGTCAAGCCCAGGCATGAGCAGTGAGGTGCAACTTCTAAGCACAGGGAAGGAGTTGTCTGTCAAGGCGGGAGTCCTCTGAGGTGCAGAAGCCATGAGGAGGTTCAAATGTTGAGTGAAAAGCAGCTGGACAAACAGCTTGGAAGTCCAACTGTGGTAAGTGGGTAAGCGGCAAAACGGACAAAAGTAGGAGTTGGAAATTCAGATGGTGAGTAGCTGGCACTTACCTTAATATTAAATGATCCAATGGTCCTGGAACTGGTGGCAGATGGGCACAAGCAGCCCTGCCTTTGACTAACCAGTAGTGTGTCCGCCGTGCGTTCCAACTGCAGGCACCATTTCGGAAAGCCTCGGTGTAAGTAAGGTGGTGCTCCAACAGGGGGAAACAGGCACAGGTTACGGGCCCTGCTAACATGGCCAGTCACATACACTGGTTGCACTATCACCAGCGTAGTTATAGTTAGGACTGACTTGCCATAGAAAAGGAATTTTTGGTTCTTTAATAACTTGAATGCACATTAGCGATTCTGCAAGAACATTTTCTTGGCTCCTTCATGGAAAGTTTCACACTGATCCGTCAGGTGGGGTCCAACAGCAAAGCCGGGGGATCCCCAAAACATCGATTTCCCATTTTAATTTTCTAAGGAGACTTTGTTCTCCAGTGCAGAAAAGAGAGGAACAGAAGTACACCAAATCTGGCAGAATGTTGGAACTCTACCCGGAAAGCCTATTTCCCGTTATTTTGTGCAAATTTGTTCAGTAGTTTGAGAAATGTCGGTTTAAAGAAGTGCCAAGGGTTGTCATAAAGGGGTTAATCTCCTGGGAAATTTGGTGATATCTGGAACGTTATGCACAGCGGGATTACCAATGTCTGAGGGAGCTATTTTACCAGACAATGGGGTACCATGGTGCACTGGGACGGTACCTTGTGATCTGACTAGCCAGGCCCAACACCCCAAGAAAATGTTGTGAAGGTCACTACAAGATTCGTCCGCTGATCGCACAGTTGAGCTGACTGTGTGCTGACGTGGTAGATGCTTGCAGAATGTAATTATGTCAAGGAATGGAGAATATTTTCAGGTTGATCAGAAAGCTACTGACAAGGTGGGAACATGGAAGTCTCCTGTGTTCATGTGACTAGAATACATCTTGAAGATGCTCTCTGATGTATCATTCTTCTTGCAGCATTCTTCTTATTTTATCCAAAGCATGAGCTAGAGAACATCTTCTTTGAGTCCATCCAGTTGTAGAAAGACCTAGAGAATAGTTTGGATTCATCTGATTAGAGTAGACCGACTAATCCTGGTGGGTAGCCATTGGAGAGCATTAGGAATCCAACTCAGGATCAAGAATGAGACAAAGCAATCGAGAGTATAAGAGCCTTTAAAGGTTAATAGAAGGACTTGGCTGCAAGCTATCCCATACAAACACAGGGACAAACATTTTCTATACTATTACTGAGATTCTAAGTGCACTTTCACAAATGCTTCTTATATGGAGAATTTGTATACTTTTTTCTTCTACTATGTTTTAATATTTGTCTAGGGAAAAAAACAATAATTCTCCCACTGTATACTTCTCCATGTAGCGGTCTCTACATCTAGACATGTTCTTATCTTATTTTAGTGGTGATTTGTAGAGCGCTCGTACACCGGTTGGCTTCATGGCGCTGAGAAAACTAGGTGGTTGCCAGTCCGGAGCAGATTATTCGTAAGCCTGTGTGAATAACCAGGTTTTGAGAGATTTTCTAAAATTTAGCAGGTTGGTGCTAAGTCTGATTTCTGAGTCTGATTTCCAGGGGGATGTTGCCCATGTGATGTATGCCCCTATCTTAACAACAAAGGTAGCATGCCCAAACCAGCAGTTGTTGTGTTTGTGTGGAGTGTGTTCCATTGTACTCAAATAAAAACACTGGCATGCTCCACACCTTCCTTGCACCTTGAGTCAGTTGCCCGCTACACAAAGTGAGACCGAATATCCCCCAATCGAACAAGTACTTTATTCACACCCCTTTTAATCCTTTCTAATTCAACTTTTATTTCAGCCTTCACATACAGAATGACACAGAGAACAACTTTACCCATGTCGTGCCTGACAGAGTGGAGGGGTTGGCATCTCATTATAGGCTCCCCAACCCAACATCCACATTTTTTGTTTTAAATCTGGACAGGGTACCTAATATTAAAATTATGATAAGGACTCCCTGATACCAGTTTTATATCACTTTTTCTGCACCATTTCTCACCTGTGATCTTACACTATATGTTATATTGTCCTCCCCTCCCTATTGCTCCACCTCCATTGTTGGGCTGGCGTGGAGGTGTGTTAGCAGCCCTACGATGAAGAATGACACAGCCTGCTGTGTGTGAGGGCATTATAAATTTGGTGCATTCCCATACACTCATCCACCTCCATGCAGTGTTATTAGCCCTCTTCTATTTGTGATATTAAATTACTGAGCGGGAGGTCGAAGAGGGTTCTTTATCCTCTCACCCCTCATTTTCTTGTGTGTTTTATGCCTGAAGGAGTCACTACTTACTGAAGGAAGTTATCCTATCTCACCATAATTTAAATGAAGTTCTGCTACTAGGAAATCCTTTCGCACTATGACCCGGTATAAATGTGCACCAGAAAAGCAACTTCAGAAAGGAGACTTGACCTGTGCTTCAAAACAATCCTGTTTTCACAGAAACTTTGGTCGAATTACTGCAGTCAGAACATTTCACAAAAAGCAGTTAGGACAATTGTAAAGTATAGAAAATAGCCACTGTACACTCAAAAAATGAAGAATATAGGTCTTGAAAGTGTTAAGAAACCCACAGCCTGATTTGGGCTTGCTAACTCACCATTTTATTGGGATATCGAAGCTACTGGTGGCCATACAGGTATCCCGTACTGCTCTTGAACATAAAATTGAGGCTGTCTCCATTGATTTCAACCTACTGAGGGCTGACTTATGTAAGGTGGCTGACAATGTCAAATATGCAGAGGGCAACACAATAACCCAATTGCAGGGGGAAGTCTCAGTCCTCAAACTCCAGATGGCTCAGATGACTACCATCACAGAGGACCTGGACTGGTGGGCCTAAGAAGTGGAGGGCCATACCAAACGGAGTAACGTTCGCACCCTGGGCTTTCCAGAGAGTGCGTAAATTTCATAATTGGAGCAATTTATGGAGAATTGGGTGCTTACAGAATTTAAACCAAAGCCTCTATCCAAACTGTGTATAGTGGAGAGAGCACATAGAGACATAGCGCCACCTCCAGTCCCGGGGGTGCCTTCTCAGGCCATCATCTCTAAGATCTTTAATTACCGCAATAGAGACGGTATCCTCCAGGTGGCATGGGAGGGCTTGGTCCCCCTATTCAGCAGTGCTATATTCGCTATTTACCCAGACTATACAAAACATGTCCAGGAGCGACGTAAAGCTGTTCTTAGTGCCAGGCAGAAGCTGAGGGCTCTCAACCTTAGGTACATGCCCCTGTATCCAGGAAAATACAAAGTGTTGCACCAGGAGAAGGCACGTTTTTTAAACACCTGTGGATGTCTGGGAATAGCTCGAGATCAGGAGCGAAGCCGCAGAATCCCTACCGGGTGCCAGCCGCTCCCGCTAAATGGGGAACACGCCCCCACAGACCCTTCGACCGCAGCTATGCAAGGGCGACCAACCCTAACTCCCATCCCCTGGGGCCTAAAAAGTCATGATCATTGAGGAAGGTACCATGCATCTATGCACCATTGATTTGTCAGCCCCTGAACGGAGGCCTCAGTCAGAAAGAACTGATACGGACTTCTCCAGTCTGGCATCGGACTTTGTGCCTGATACTATGGTTGCCCCGAAGGTGCAGGCAACTGATCAGTATGAATGAGGGTGACTCACTGAGAGGAGGGGAGCTTGAGGGTCTTCTGTATGACTGCCAAATGACATAAGTAGTTACAGGGATAGCCCATGAGGTGATTGTTGCAAGCATGTCCATTCCTTGAAAATACGTGGAAAGAGAGAAAACCCCAGGCTGTCTATCTCTATGGCAAAGGGCACACATTTTGCAGCAGGGCTGGCTTTAGTGCTGGTGGCACCCGATGCGACAATCACTTTTGGAGCCCCCATGTCTCGGATTCTTTCCCTACCACCTGCAAACGTGCCCCTCATCTCTCTTATTATAAGATTTTGCAAAACACAGTGCCCCACTGAGGTTAAAGCGCCCCCCTCCACAGCTCAGCACCCAGTCGCACTGCCCTAAAGCCGGCCCTGTGTTGCAGAATGTGAGACATTAGGAGACTAGAATGACTGGGATGCTGTTTGGAAACTGAGTACTAGCCAGTCCTTGTTGGACAGGCAGGGATGCGGTCGGAGTCCTGGCACCTGCAATGGGTGGACATTGTTGTATGGTTGCACTATATTTGTCCGTGTGTGGGTGGTGGGGATCAGTTTACGTTGTGTTACATTACATTGTTTGCTATTCAAGTTTCAGCAGACGGGTGGTGTACGGGTGGTGTACGGGTGGTGGGGTCAACGCACAACACATATCTAGTATCGGGGTGGGGAGGGCTTATAAAGTCCTTACCTGGAATGTCCGGGGACTGGGTACATACATTAAAACATACAGGATTCTTACCTTCCTTAAGTGCCGCAAAATTGACATCGCAAGCCTGCAGGAGACCCACCTGGATGATGAGGTGCCACGAGATTGGCCGAGAAATGGAGGGGACAGGCATATAATTCCTCCTTCTCTACATACGCCAGGGCCACAATGGTACGGGTGGCTCCGGGAGTCCCATTCTCTCTCACATACATGGAGGCAGATGTGGGGTCAGGTATGTTCTCATACAGGGCACCCATGATGGCCAGAACATAACTATACTCAACATATATGCTCTCAACACCAACGATCCCACTTTCTGTCACTCAGTACAGGACCTGATATCTCAGGAGGTTGACTTGCCCTTGCTATGGCTGGATGATTTCAACTGTATCTTGGACCCTTATTTGAACAGTACACCTGCTGGGCCAGGCACAAAACCCAATATGATGGCTGCACTTCGGGAAGTCATGGCTGACATATTGTTGGTAGACATATGGCGCCTAAAACATCCAGATCAGAGCATATACACTTGTCACTCCGCCACGCACAATTCATGCAGGAGATTGGATAGGGTACTGGTAGCGAGTTTCCCCAGACTAGACGGCATTCGAATAACGCAGTTGGTACACTTCCTATTTGATCACTCACCTGTTTGTTGTAATGTTGCAATGGGAGATGCAGCTCTGTGATCGTGGACTTGGTGGATGCCCGCAGACATACTAGAGGACCCTATAGGGTGTGAGGCAATTTTGCTCCCACTGACAGGTTACTTCGAGTTGAACTGGGGCTCCACTGGGAGTAGATCCATCAAATGGGAGGCACTTAAAACAGTGCTGAGGGGCACCTGTATGGGACTAACTTGTGAGATCCATAGACAGCTCCAGCTAAACTGAGTAAGGAGGAGCTGTTGTTTGCAAATGCTAAAACGACATGCCCACCTAATGTTGCTTCAATTAGAAAAGAGAAAAACACACAAGGGCATATCACAGATATTTGGAACCATCTAGATAAATACACATTGAAACAGTACCCGCAGCTACAGCACAATGAGGGTGAAAAGTCTGGACGCCTTTTCGCCTGGATTCTGTGTAGGGACCAGGCCCCTATTGTCACAATGTCACTAGTTGCCCCGGACGGCTCTAGAGTTCCTTCCAGGTTTGGCATTGTAGATAAGTTCTGCAAACCCCTGCAACAGGTATACACAGCAGACCCAGACATAAGCATGCACGTCTACTCTACCCTTTTCTAGAGGGACTAGGCATCCACAAGCTTGGGCCAGTGGCGTTGGATGAACAGCAAGGACTAGAGAAACATAGAGCAGAGCTATGTATGCTCCTGGGCTCTAAGACTACTGGTAGCTATGACTTCCCACCTGAATTTTACCAAGCATTTTAGGCCATGTTAAAACAAGGACTACTGGAAGTCTTCTTAGAGGCATAAGAGGCGGGTGTATTAACTATGCAGGAGGGTGAAATATGCATGCGTTTTAAACTGGGTGTGGAAGCAGACAAAATGGCATGGATGCCCATGTACACACTCTTGTTCGCACTCTCAATAGACCCGGAGAAATGTGGGACTGGGGCATACAAACTGGTGGAGTATGACATGTCATTTTGCTATATGCTGATGATGCCCTGTTTTACCTTTCCTTAACCAGGGTAGCTTTGCCGCGGCCATTGCAGCTGCTTGATGACTTCAGCAATATATCGGGTCTTCGCCTAGATTGTAATAAGTCCTTGGTACTCCCTCTGCCATCACTGGTGTGCACACCGGTGACTCAACTGCCGGCTATGGCCCTGTGCTGGGAACTGGAGCAATTTAGATATCTACAGATTCAAGAAGCATACACCAGGTCACTACAACATTGCATAAACGTGTACAGGGTCTTAGATGCTTTGAGGTCTTCAGTGGCCTTCTGGAACATATTGCAGCTCTCCTTAATGGGTACAATGGCAATAGCCAAAATGGTACAGCTCTCAAGATGTTTGTATGTGTTTCAGAACTCACTTTGCCCACTTCCAACCAAGATCTTTAAGCAGTTTGACTCCATCCTTATCTCACTCCTATTGGTGGGCCTATGCAGTAGGTTGACCCTAACAACACCGTCTAAAAGGTTTGACGATGAGGCACTGGACGTCCAGCATCTTGACTTATATTAATATGTTGTACACCTTCAACATGCTGGCAGATGGCTAGACCCGGGTGAGAACTGGGAGGAACGACTACTATGGGTAGAGTTGCAGCAGAACATTCACCATAGTCATTGATAGAGGGAGAAGGGACTTTCGATGAATTTCCGTAATAGTCCGACACACTGCTCTCCTTTAGCAACTATTTGCTCTGACTGTTCTAAAACGGTCCCCATTCCACAGGGAACTTGGAGTATGGACACTAAAACCGATTAGACAATTGATGGACAACATGTCCTTTCAGGTATGACAAGAGGGGGGGTGTGCCCAACTTGGGGACTTTTACCCTGGAGAGATGTTCATCTCCTTTGAGGAGGCTAGCCAAAAATATACACTTGGGCCTGATCCTTTTTTGCATCATACTGTCCTGCCCGTAATTGCCAAGGTTACCTGCCCCACTTACCCTGCTGCACCCACCCCCTCACAATCGCTTGGGATCTTACTAACCTGTGCTTCCAGACACCACCTAATAGCGCTGCTATACAGGGCCATGCATGTGGATGCAGCTGGGCCACCTCCTCAGGCCGGCATAGCATGGGCCTTAGACATAGACACCCTGTTGGATGAAGGGGACTGTACACTACAAGTGTCGGTGAGCTCTGTCTTGTGTAATGCCCGCTTAAAGCTGTTACACCACAACTTTCCTTATGGGACCTACCATACGACTAAGGACATGCAGCGTATGACCCCAATCTGCATGGATAGCTGCCCTCACGGTACAGCCAGTGGTACTAATTTTTTACACTTAGCATTGCAGCCCGGTTCAAAACATCTGGAGACAGGTGGTGGCTGACATAACCAGAGCCAAGCACTTGAATATAGTAATTTCCCTTCACAGTTGCCTCCTAGGCAACATCAAATGACCTAAAGGTATGAAGATACAATATACATTTTTCAACTAGTGTTGGTATTGGCCAGTGGTAGGGTCGCCATCACCTGGATAGGACAGCAGGCACCCGAGATAGTGCACTGGCATAAAGATAGAATGAAGTGTTCCCTGGCAGAGGAATCCCACATGAAACCCAAGAGGAAGGACAAGAAGGTGACTGATGAGCTTTCAAACTTAGGAGATTTGTGTGACACGGTCCCAGACCCGGAATTGCGTATAGATTTAAAAGATAGCAACAGTGCTGATGGCAATGGGGAGGACACATTGGCAGGGGGTCCTGTCTCAGTTGAACCTAAGTGGAGGCATGAAGCATTCCTGCAGTATGAATGTGCCTGTTGTCTGTGGAATACTGTGTGCCCAGTGTACTCCGCAATGTACAATGTAAACCTATATATCAACTATGTATGCCTCATCTTCCATCGCATGCATCACTGCTTGCTGATTTTCTTCTTCTACAAAAGTGAATCTAGTACTTGGAGCAGTGCTTAATTTATAAAATAATTAGTGCCAGGGCCCTCGTCAGGAGGAGACTACAGCTTGCACCATCCGTGGCCCCTGCCAGCGCTACCAATGACAGTTACAACACAACAACAAACCATCGCACTCTTAGAAGTGTGACAATTCATACTATTCAAGGCCCCCAAAGCTAGAAGAATGGCTTGGAAGGCAGGTATTAGTCTTTGAAAATGTAAATTGAATTAATAAGCAGCTGTTGGTGTGCTCATATGTAAATTAGGCAGACAGAGCACCATGTGGCAGACTGTCATAACTGCTGGTGCTGGCAATTCGGTGCAGGTGCCTAGCACTAGAAACCACAGGCTTAAATTAAGCACTGATTAAGATCCACTTAGCATCTTAAAATTTTGATTAATTGTTCTGTCCAATTATATGGATTGCACTATTGCTGAGAAAATGTTGGTACTCTCTCATAAAAATACATTCCTTTATCCTGGAAAATGCCAATAATGCCTAAATAAGAGTTTTGCATTCTTGTTTTGAAGTGCCTGACTTACCTGGGTTGTTCTTGGGCTTAGTTAAGAAGATTCATTAGTGCCCAATAAAGGAAACAAGGAGACTAGACATCACTAAACCTTCTAGTTATACCCCGTGCCGTGGCACAGTAGTAGGACCCATTCTGAGAAGCTGACCTAATTTTCAAATGTTCAACAATTTGTTTTAGATTCCCAGTCTCTCTAACAAGGGAACAAGTGAGGGTGTGGATGTACCTGTGCAAGTCTATTGTAGCATATAGGAGATAGACAAGTTATAGGAGAATAGGGAATTGGATAGAATATTTAGGACAGGATTTACAAATCTACAGGCAGCAATCTTCATCTGGCCTGTCTTTTTTGAGTGGAGATCTCCAACACAGTGGCAGAGATTTCTGCACAGATAAGCATACTACTTAATCATAAATGTGGGAGGAACCAGTGGGGAATGCTGGGAAAATGGGGAATAATTAATCAAATATGGCTGTGGTTAGGGGATATTTAAGGAAGGATTTGTGAGGGACGTGCTAATGCAAACCACACTCCTACAAAAAAGACCATTGCAATTACCTATGTACACTTCTAAAGTTACTAGGTACCTGATTGTGTTAAAACTGGTTGGTATAATGCAGTTCGATCTAATGATAACACTAAGGGTATTTCCACAATGGCGGGTGAGGTTCAAGCCTTTTACTATGCGGATGGTAGTCTTTTGACAATATTAAACCCTTCGGTCTCAGCTCCTGCCCTGGTTTCTCAACTGAATTATTTCCCCCAGTTTTCAGGCTATAAGATAAACTGGTTGAAATGTGAGGCTCTGCCCTTATCGTTCATCACCACAAGCACCTCTCTAGGTAGTCTGCCATTTAAATGTCTTCAATCCCATTTGAAATGTCTTGGGGTGTATATTAATAGGGACCTGGTAGACATGGCACAAAATAATGTGCAACCCATTGTTTATTGCACAGAGTGTGACTTTAAAAAGTGGTCTGTCCTGAACCTGTCCTTGTGAGAAAAGTCAAAGTAGTCAAGGTGAATGCCCCCTCTAATGTAATTACATTTTTGGTATGTTGTCACTGGTTATGTCAGTCTTGTACCTGTGGAGGCTCCATCTACCATTACATTTGGGATACACAAAGACCTAGAATAAAAGGTGCAATGCTATACTCCACATCAGAGATGGGTGGCTTACGTCTTCTTCACTTTGAGGGTTACTGGCTGGCACAGCATTTGAACCACTCTGTGTATTGGGTGCCTACATCCTGGGTCACATCATTATGGGTGAAGTTAAAGTGCCATAAATTGCAACCTTCCTTAGATCTGCCAGTTTTTTAAACTTCAAGACCTCGAATTTCCTCCCCTCCGATGATACACACCTCCCAGTATGCATGGCATCAGACCCACAGGCTGGTGCAAGTCTTGAGTCACATTAATGGTGGCGCAATGTGGCCATAACTGTTGGTGGGGAGGAAATTAATTGGCCCATCTGGATTAATCATGGTATTTACAGGGAGCGTGGCCAACTGCTGAGGAAGATGGCCGCAAACTAGCGCGGCTCCGGCACAACACCACCTGCAAGAATAAAATCCGTTCAGTAATCCGTATTGAAATGAGCCATAATTACTGCTTTTAGTGCCTGTGAGCATAGGGAACGTCTTTCAAATTAGCGTGCAGCGATTTGGATACCGCAGTCTGGAGATACACACTAGGTCCGGAAGTGAGCAAGCGGAGAGGCAGGCGGCAGATCTGATCATCGAGGACCTCATAACAAAGCATATGCAACCCAAAGGTCTGTCCCAATTCTTCTCCATAGAGCGGGTGTAAAGAGTCCCAGGTGGGAGGCCGAAACCTGGAGCACCGCCCAGGCCTATCTTAGCATGCATATTCAACTTCCGGGACAGAGACACAATACTGCAAATGGCGCACAGTGCACCTCAAAAACAGCAGGATAACATTTTTTCCAGACTTCACACTGAAAGTGCAAAAGTAATGCCACAGTTTTCTGGAAGTTAAGAGAGTGCTGCGGGAAAAGGAGCTGAAATACACAATGATGTTCCCTGCCAAATTAAGGGTTGAGTCAGAAGGAAAGGTGTGGTTCTTCAACAGCTCGGAAGAAACATGGGACTGGCTCGACGGTTGGCCCACGGTCGAGAAGCGGCTGCACCGGGACCAATGTTGGCAATAAAACAGGACCAGGCCAGAAAATTGAACAGCAAATAAGACAAACGCCGGCACGGATCGAGACTCTCAGGAGGGGGGTAGCAGTGATTAACGAGCTATAGTCGTCAGTGCAGCGGTGAAGGACCTCGGGGGAACTCCCCAATACGGACGCAACCCAGAACTCTCCTGTTTTACGAAAATGGAGCGAGGACGACAAGGACACTTTTGACCATCCGAAGACTATTACGCAAGTATTATGAAGGGACTTGTTTACAATGTTTACAATGTTTAATCAGGCTCTATTGCTAACCATTGCCAGGTGTGGGGTTTGGATCACGCACCACACTTAGGTTAACGGGACAACGTGGGTGACAGGCGCTCTGCAAATTGGGGTGGTGGGTAGTTGCAAACCTACTGTGCAGAGCAGCAGGGAGGGGGTAGTTCGAAAGGGACTTAAGTTTTAGTTTCTGTATGCTGGGCATAGTGTTTGATGTTTGTTATGATTCCGCTAGAGATACACATCTACGGGCAGGCACAGTGGGACAGGTCCAAGGGGCGGGCGGGCTCGGGTGGACACCGAGTGAGAATGGGTTGTACATAGGTAACCGAACACAACCATGGGCAGTCCACCTGCATCGACATTGAAAATCCTCTCATGGAACGTTAATGGGCTGGGAGACAAGATCAAATGAACTGCGGTCCTTCAATATCTACGCAGACATTGCCCCGTCCTGGTTCTGCTCTAGGAGATGCACCTGTGAGGGCACCATTACCTGGCACTCAATAGGTTTGGCTACACCCTCCGGGCACGTGCGGGCTTTACATCAGGTTCAAGGGGGGTGGTGATCATGGTCAGGAACTCGGTACCGTTCAACCCAGGCCGCGCCTGGACAGATCCGCTGCGGAGAATTGTGGCCATGACCGGGACATGGAAAGTCCATCATCTAAATTTATGCTCTACATGCGTCCCCCCAAGACTTCACGCAATCACTTTCCCGGAGTTTAGTGTGAAATTATTGGACATATCACTCAGGGTGTTAATATTGGGCGGGGATGTGAATGATGTGATGTCACAGGAATGGGACAGGACAACGAGACAAACTAGGACTAGAGCGGCAGGGCCACTTTGCCTCTGCAATTGGCTTGTCGGACTTATGGACACTGAATAATCCCTTGGGCAGGCAGTTCACGCACATATCCTCCATCCACGGTAGTGGGTCCCGCCTAGACTATATTTTTACCCAATGTACACAAGCAGGACACTACCGGGGAGCCCGACACATGGCCAGGGATATATCGGAACACTCTCCGGTGGAGATCTGGCTTCATGGCCCTAACTAGGGACTTCACGCTTCCCCCTTAAATTCCCCCGTGGCACCTTAAAGACAGGGACTTCAGGACAAGCTCAGGGAGCGCACCCAACAATACTTCGCTGAGAACTCTGGGTCATTTGACTCTCACTGCACACTTTGGGAGGCATACAAAGTGGTGATTAGGGGCTACATTCAGGCAGAGGTGGGCGTACAACAGAAGCAAAACCGCTCCAAGTGTGACAAACTGGAGTGTGAGATTAAGGCTCCAGAGCAAGCGGTATCGCGGGAGGCTCCAGGCACCCTGGAGCTACTCATGTGACTTCGCCTTAAACAGAAGGAACTCAGGGACTTGGTGGAGGGTGCGGCGTGCCAACATGTGTTGGCCACACAGAGACGTCTGTATGTTGTTGTTGAAAAGGCTAACAAGCTTATTGCATGGTTAGAGAAGCGGGATCGTGATTGGGTCACGGAGATTGTGACAGACACTAGGGGACACTTAGCGCGTGGGCAGATACTGCAGAGGCATTTGTGACGTATTATGAGAATGTCTACCAATCGGCATCGTCTAGGTCATTTGCTGATTTCGCTGACCGTCTAGCGGAGCTATCCCTACCGACCTTGTCCAATGAGGACAGGGAAGATATCGACCGAGATCTGACAGTGGAGGATGGAAATTATGGCCTCGGTGTAGGTTTGAACTTATCAGGGTTCGGCTGTCTCTCTTATTACTGCTGGTCAAACTACCTTGATGCATTTGTAAGGGGAACTTTGAAATTTTGAGGTGGCAATAAATAGACGCATCACTTTTTATCTTTGATATCGCGAGGTGGTGAAGCCATCAAAAAAAGTTGCGAGGACTAATCTTGGTAGTGGTATGAGAAACCACTACAACTGCCTAAGGGACACATTATTTAATCAAGAAACAGTTTACCTTTTGCCTTGACAAAGTCTAAGGGAAGACGAAACACGTGTTGGCAGTTTTGTTTTGGGATGTATCATCAAGGAATAATAAAAAGAATCACGTCTTGAAGAAAATCCAGTGATGTGGACTCTGCTTTTGAATACAATTGAAGGAATTGGATGATTCAATAGTGTTAAAGAACCAGTACATGATCATTGGCATGCTACACATGAAGCTATCAAATTTGTCCTACACGTAGTTAAGGACTTTTGAGATAAATATAAGGGCGTGCTGTATATTTCTTTCTACTGTTATAAAAATCATTAACCGACATGCGACTGGACTTTGCGATCCCAACCTCCCAATTATGGAGACAAAATCAATTGTCTCATGCCCTAGCGCATGTCCTGGGGAGCACGCATACTGCCCTTCCCAGATCACCCATTACTTAATATATCCACACCTGGGAAAATGTGGGGGGGGCCTTCTAAAGATTGGATATCACACTGTTGGATCACTAGTTTTCTGCTCTGCACTGAGGGCCTGGTGGGAATCTCGTCTTAACAAACAATTCCTGGATGTTGACTGGGATTCTCTACTGGTGGATTATAATAAAGGATTACGGGAAGCACGTTTTAAGTTTAGTTTATTTAAGATCCTTCAAGCTGGCACTGGTCTCCAGCAAGGTTACAAAATGCCTACCTTAGTGTGGACTCAAGCTGGTAGAGATGTGGCCTTTCGGACTGTGATATAGTCCATATTTTAAGGGAATGAGATTGACTGAAGGCTTTCTGGTTGCAGGTTGTGGATTATATGAGAAAAGGAATTAGGGTAGATAGGTCTTTGTCTGCCGAGATAGTGCTCTTGTATCATACTTCTAACCTCCCTTCAGTAACCCAGCATGGTAATAGATATAGTTTTTGAAGCCCTTACCACCAAGTTGGCATGATCTTTCTATTTAGATGTACCTGTGATTTAGTTTTGCTGTGTCTGTTTGCTGGATGCATTTTCTCAGCGTACTCTCTCTAGTGCGTGTGTTAATACGGCTCCTCAAACCTTCCTACCCCTGCATGAGTGTGACTTTAACTCTAACTCGTGCTTAGTTTAGGTGCTCCTACACCTGAGGTTAGAGTCTGTTCAAAATCCATTCCTTAAAAAAAAAGTACCACCAAGTTCGTATATGTAATCCCCACCAGAAATGTAGATTTTCACGTGCCCGTATTTTAATTGTGTTGTGTCTCTTTAAATATATCCATTCCCTCGGGTACTCTCTCTAGTCCAATCCTTCCTCTCCCCTTCCTCAATCCTTCCTCTTCCCACAGGAATGTGACATTAACTCATGCTTAGTTTATACACACACAAGGATGCACTAAGTCTGGTTCTCCAAAATAGTCTCCAGCCTGGCAGCGTCAACAGGATGTTTCTTCCAAATCACAATGTGCAATGCGAACATGACGCTTGAAAACGGTGGTAGCTGTATATGCATATGGCCAGAAAACAGTTTTTTATCATCCTCCATATTTGTTAGTTATAAATTTAGTTTTAATATTAAAAATATATGTGATGCACATTCAGATCTTGGATAACGATGCTACCATAACCTCTAACAAGTTTATCTGTGTGTCTTATGAGACTGACACCAAAAGACACTTTAGGAAAATAAACACAAACTTTAAACAAGGTAGGTAGATACCCTCGTAGTACATATTAATTTTCTTTCTATTGGTAGACACCTGTATGTAATTATGTATTTTATTTCTGGATATTTGTGGGCACACAAGTAACTTTAATGTCCGTAGCAACCTTGTTATCAGCTGCTGTCAAGTCTGCAGACATAGTTGAACAGAACATGAGCATCTTTGTAAAGGGTAGGTTCATACTCTAGAAATGTGAATTTCAAGATGCATTGGTGCTAGGCAGCCAAAAGTGTGTCAGTGCAAGGAGAGAACAGGAATGTGCCATATTTGATAGATATTGCGCATTCCTGCCCTCTCCCTTTCACACAGCACAGCTGTTAGAAATGGGATTCCTGGTTGGCTGAGGTATGCTGCCAGGCAGGAATCACCACTCTAATCAGGGTAAGCTTGATATATTATAAAAGGAAACCTATTACTACTACTAACCTGTGTTCACCCTTTGGTAGCTTTACACAGAGCAATCAGGCTTATCTAAAGAGAAAATTTGTAAAGTATCTGTGCAACACACACACACACACACAGTAACTCAATGAATACACCACAAAAAGACTCCACAGAAGTTTAGAAAAATAGAGAATGTTTATCTGAGTAAAACAAGAAAATGACAAAAATCCAATCAGTAAAAGTCGAGATATGACTTTTTCAACATCAAATGCGAAAACAGTGCTTAGAAGTCACTAGTGGTCAAAAGGTTATGTGAGGTCAAATCCAAAGTTGAGGCCGACCGCGATGGAGGGCATTCTGGCTACCCACAGAGGGCCCGCTAGGAAAGTCCCTTTGATGGAGCACGATGCATCAAATTTTTTCCACGAAGTCAGGTCACTGTGTCATCGTTGAGCTCCGCTGAGGTGAAGGCAATGCATCGTCGAGCCGTGCAGGACATAGTTGTTTGGCCGTGCAGGCTATAGAAGCACTGTCACCGAACAGTCACTGTGTCAAAGGGCGATGCACCAGTTCCAATTGACGCAAAGGTGACAATGTGTCAGTTTTGTTGACAAGCAGCTGCAGAACCCACTTCTGAGGCCCAGAACTTGGAGTGGGCACTTCAAGCAAGGGTGGACTCACAGACGTGCAGCAGTGCAGCATCAACAGGATTGCAGGAAGTCTTTTGTGTCCTTGAGACTTCAGAAAACTGGAGGCAAGGCAGCAAGGCCTTGGAGATCACTTAGAGTGAATGCAGAGTCCAGCTCTCCTTCAGCAGAGTCAGGGAACAGCAGCAGCCGGACAACAAGCAGAAAAGGAGTCCTTCCAGAAAAGCAGTCCAGTTGAGTCCTGTAAGCAGCACAGCAGTCCTTCTGACAGAGGTTTAGTTCAAGATCCAGAAGTATCTGATTTTAGGGGTTCAGAGACCAAGTACTTATACCCCAGTGCCTTGGATGTAGAGGATGACTTCAAAGCAGCTCTCTGAAGTGCACAAGGATCTCTTTCAACTGAGTCCTGTCTGCCAGGCTATCTGTGTGGAGAGGTGGGGGCGGCAAATCAGTGCTTTGTGTGTGGACAGAACGCTACCTATTGAAGTGTGTCAGTCTCTCCCATTCCTTCCTGCCCAGGAAGACCCACCAGAATGAGATGAATGCAGCATCCTGTGGGGCTGTGGGGTTGCCTAGGGGTCTTGAGGTCCACTAGGTATGTGGGCCTCACCATTTCGTTCAGTCACCTCATATGGGCCATTCCAGTGGTCCTGGAGGGCCCTGGGATCTACTGGCTCCATCACCCACACTTTCTTACCAGGTTGAAATTCCACAGTGGTAACATTGTTTTCATACCACTCCTTCATGACTTCCTGGCTGTCTTCAAGGTTACTGGAAGCTTGCTTTCATTACTTAGCCATCTGGCTTCTGAAGGCTAGCATGTAGCTAACTACATCCTGAGGTACCATCCTGGAAGCTTTCTCCCACCCTTCATTTCACCAGACTCAGAGTTCCTCTGAATGGGTGCCATTGAAACAGTTTAAAGAGCTGAAACCCACTCCTCTCTGTGGCACCTCTCTGTAAGGGAACAACAGGTCTGGTAAAAGGATATTACACAGTTTCTTCAGGGCCTCAGGCAGGCCTCTGAACCTCTCAACAGGCCCATTGGTTTGTGGATTGTAAGGGGTAAAGAACCTGTACATTACCCCACACTCCTTCCACATTGACTGCATATAAGCAGACATGATGTTTATGCCCCTGTCAGACACAACTTCCTTGTGTAAAAACCTCTACCAGGGCCTTTGCCACTGCCAATGCAGTTGTAGTCCTCAGAGGGTTTGACTCTGGGTACCTAGTGGCATGATCCACCAGGACCAGGATGAGCCTGCTGCCTGATGCAGTCTGGGGATCCATTGACTGTTAAGTCTTCACTCACCTGAAGTCCAGGTTATTCAACTTGAGAGATGATAGTTCTCTATGCCCCCAAAAACCTATGCCAGCCTAAACTGCGTATGAATATTCAGTTTGCCTAGGATAGATCTCCAGGGGAAGGGGGAAAATGGGACAAAATAAAAAAAGAACATAAGAAACACTCTAATATTGCAGCTCTTAGTTGAAGCGATTCTTCCTTTGCTTGCAATTCTTTTATAGCTTCGGAAGTTGTTGTCCTTCAATGGCTAGGCATCTACAAATATTATAAACAGTAATTAAAACAATATTGATCTAATGTTCTATACTCTTCTTATTGTTTCTTAATTTAGTGTTCATACAGTATTCACAAAATACTTTTGTTATAATCGCACTTTTCAAATAACATGAGCCTTTCTCTTTTTCACTGAAGAGCGATTCTAAAGTGCTATTCTCATTTATGCTGTGGGAAATAAAATAACGTTATGCACTAGTACATAATATAACCAAGAAACTCTCAAGACTTCTTTCTATCTTGAACTTACTAATGATTGCCTTAAATAAGTCCTATCAATATACAGGCACAGGCATCAAAGCTTTTTGCGATCACAAACGGTGCAAATCGCAAAAATTGGCCATTTGCAATCGCAAAATTTGCTTTTGCGATGCATCAAGGGTCAAGGCCTGCGCAATTTGAGAATTCGCAATTAATTGCAAGTTCTCAAACTGCGATTGCATTTAAGGAATCGCATTTTGCGATTCCTTAAATGCAACGCAAGAATCACTTTGAAGTAGCGATTTTGCTACTAAGGGGCGCAAATTACCATGAAGTTGAACTTCATGGTAATTTGCAAAAACTTTGAAAAATGCACTAAACTGCATTTTTCAAAGTTGTAGGTTATACACCCTTATGTCCTTGGGACATGTGTGTGCGCAACATTTGTGCACAGATCAATTTCAGGGGTGCAGCAGGGAGTCCTTGTGACACCCTTGCACCCTTGAAATTGGTACTTGCAAATTGCGCTTGCAATTTCCCATTCATTCCTATGGGCCTGTAGGCTAATCGCAATTTGTGACTCGCAAATAAGGAATGTGTAGGAATCGCTATTTTTATAGCGATTCCTACATGCATAGGCTTTTGCGAGTTCTTAATTGCGATTCCTTAATATTCGCAATTAGGGACTTGCAAAGTCCTACCTTGATGCATGTGCCTGATAGTCCACAAGAGTTTAAATAAAATGTTCACGCTTGTCTTTTATGATGAGTCCTTTTCTTGGGCAATTAAAGTTCTTTTGCTCTTTTATTTCTTGCAGATACGTCTTTGAATTCCAAATATTCGATTCCCTTTCAATTTTCAGGAAACCGAAGGTAAGAAAACCTTTACTTTGTTTATTTAGTTTAACTGTGTAATTATTTCTTTATGCGTGCATTCATTTCAGCATGCATTAAAATTAGAAAGATCTTACTTGAACATGTCTCTTTTTCTTTCGTGTTGCAGGTTGGAAGATTTCAAGGACTGGGACCGGAGCGAGGACAGAAATACCAATGCGTTGAGGAGTTGCCGTGGAAGCCAAAGACTACTCCGGAACTGGGAAGGACATCAGAGCGGAGCTCTCCATGAAGCCGCGTTCCTGGGGAAACAGGAAACTCGCAGAAGACGCGTCATCGAGGATCCACGCTGGAACTCAGGTGAGAGAAGATACACTAACGAACGCAAGCGCGTCTCGTTGTATCTGCGGGTCTTTTATAGGCAATGAGATGGGTGGGGTTCTTCCGTTAGGGTGGGGTGATGGAAACGTGCCACAATGGCTCAGCGCTTGGGACTACAATGTGCTGTTTATACAAATGAGCCCCTGAGCTTCAACACGTGCTAACTGCCCTAAACTTGGTTTATTCTGCATCACATTTCTCTACAAATTAACAGAACACATTTGTAAGCAGTATTAAAAGGTATGAGAACGCTCCAGCAATAATAACATAAAGCGGCATCAGACTTTGCATAAACAATGTACAGCAAAGAGGCCAAATACATAAAGCAGCTGGCAATTAGTACACAGTATGAGGTTGAGGTACATTGATTGTACAAACCCTAACATTGACCCTACAATGTTGATGCCCACCCTCTCAAAAGGGGTGCTAACAACAGGCAAGGTGTTAAGGGGGGCTTTAAGCTTCTGCTCTGTCTTCCTACTGGCCTGGCAGGTCACACATGTCCTACAGAATGTATTTGAGGAATTCTTAATCCTATGTCAATAGAAGAGGGGGACACACCTTGCAAAGGTATTGTTTTGGCCTAGGTGTCCTTCCAGGAGACTCTCGTGAGCCAGCTCTACTAGGAAGGCCCTGTAGCATTTGAGGACCACCAGGGCCCTTGATGTCCCATGCCCAGGAGCCTTAGGCTCAAGGTACAGAGGTTGTCTTTCCAGTGAATGTGGTGACTAACAGAGGCATCACCTGCTGGTTGGGCTTCAGCCTGTTGCGTCCTGTCCACAATGGTGGGAACTCCCTTTGTGCCCTACGGTCCTCCTTCCATGAGCCATCTAGCTAGCTCAGCTAGGTCACCAAGGGAGGCAATGTCCTCCTCAGTGGACTGTGGGGCACAGGTGCTCCATCCATCTCACTGGACGTACATTAAGGGGCTGGTTTACCACTCCCTCTGCCTTTCCCCTTCATGGCATCTGGCTATGCCATTGTTTCAAGCTCCAAACCTTTTTGACTCCCTTCCCGGGCAGCCATGGACCTTGGCCTGGCACAGACCCACTCAGCTAACACGAACACATGATCTTTGAGCTCCACTTCCTTCCAGGTAGTGTGGTCCAGGTCATTCCCTAACAAACAGTCCACAGGCATGGTATGGCTCACTGCATCTTTCAGAAGACCTGAAACCCCCTCCCGAAAATGCAACCAGGGCCACAGGGTAGTTACCCATTCTGTTGTCAGCCACTACAACCTGGTGGGATGCATTAGGAATTACCTGCTCTGAGGAAACCAGCTGAGTCCTTACCGTAGTCATGCTGGCTCCTGTATCCCTCAAAGTCACCACATCTTGCCTGTTGATGGTGACCCATTCCCTATACTTTGTAAGATATGAGGGCACATGGATCCTAGGAACCATCTCACTGTCACCCAGGGACACTAGGGTAACCCCTGTAAACTGCCCCCCCCTTAACTGAGACACACTTCATTCCAGTGAGAGGTGGTGCTCTTTATGGAAACTTGGGATCCCCCTTGTAGTGTCCACACTCGTATCACTCAAAGCACTTGATAGGCTTTTCTACTGTCTCTTTAAATGTGCTGCAATCGGTGCTGATAAGTGTTGACACTGCTTTCTGCTCAATGAAATGTATTGATTAATGCTGAAAAATACATACACTATGTCATGCAATTGTTAAAATAAAGCTGAAAAATGTAGACGTGTTCCATTAAATGTGTCGAATCATGGAGACAAATGTTTATACTGTTTCACTCAAAGTATTGAATAATGCTGATAAGTGTTGGTACTGTAGTAAATGTGAGCACCTACCAGGATCTTTTCAATATGGCATGTGCTACCATAATATAAATATAGTTCAGATAAATGTGTAAGATATCTTGAAACAACAAAGTGTACATTTTGCTAAGATGCTTTGGTACACAGACTTAATAATCAAGATGAACCAACCACAACGATGCAGACATAAAGGTAAACAAGGTGTTTTGTTGTTGGAGGCCAGAGAATAGAATGGTGAACACTAGGGACACTCCCTCGTGGCCTATCTGTCTATTACACTAAGGACTCAATCACTACTGGGCTCAATAATACATTAAATCACAACAGTGACTCTTAACATTTGAAGTTTGATTCTCATTTCTTTTATTATTTCATTTCTTTATATACTTTATAAAATTTCATTTTTTACCTTCTTTTTTCATTCTTTTAAAAAGAAAACTCTTTCTGAAAGTGTATACATCACAGAAAGTGAACTCAATCCTACGATTACATTAAATACACATAACACATATTTTCATATATCAATTTACTTAACAAAAGAGAGAGACCCCTGGAAGATCATATAAATATACCAATTTCACAAAAATCATTCAAACATATTCAAACCCACACAAACTCCATAAAAGTTGCATCTGAACAAGGGGGAGATTAAGAGTGACAAAAGAATCTCCACGACCAGATTGAATCTTATGTTCAAAAAACGGGACTGAACATAAAATTCAATCTGTCGTGGATATTCTTTTGTCACTCATAATCTCCCCCTTGTTCAGGTGCAACTTGTATGGAGTTTGTGTGAGTTTGAATATGTTTGAATGTTTTTTGTGAAATTGATATATTTACATGATCTTTCTAGGGGTCTCTCTTTTTTGTTAAGTAAATTGATATATGAAAATATGTGTTATGTGTATTTAATGTAATCGTAGGATTGATTCAGAAAAAGTTTTTTTTTTTTAAAGAATGAAAAAAGAAGGTAAAAAATGAAATTTTATAAAGTATATAAAGAAATTAAATAATAAAAGAAATGAGAATTAAGCTTCAAATGTTAACTGTCACTGTTGTGATTTAATGTATTCTTTAGCCCAATAGTGATTGAGTCCTTAGTGTAATAGACAGATAGGCCATGAGGGAGTGTCCCCAGTGTTTTTTGTTTTTTCCCCTCTTCTCCCTGGCCTGAAAGTGTAATTTCTAGAGGGGGTCCCCAATTATGCAGTAGCAGAGAATAGAATGGTTTCTTTGTAAGTCTCTTATGTTGGTGAGGGTGTTGTCTACTACTTTTTAGAAGAGTGCTGGATGCTAACACATGATTTTTCTGTGGGGTTGTTCACTCCTGAAGTGGTTTCTTCATTTGAACTAGGCAAACTAAGGCTTTATTTCTAACAGCTGAATTCACTTTCATAGAAAAGTCAGTTGATCTCGACTTTGAGTTTTCCCACCCGTGATCTCTTTGGGCATGAGCCTCAAAAACCTGTGGCCGAGGCAACATTTTGGAGGGTATGTTCGAAATCAGCGGTTTTGTCGGATGCTTCAATATTTTCTATTTTTTATTTTAAAGCTATTAATCGCGCCTTATCTCAGTCAGTGAAGAGGCTTTAAACATTAACATATATTGAGCCTACAGTTTTAACATAAAATGGCAACTTACACCTTTTCATTCTTAGTGTCTGAATCTAGATTTCATGATTCTCTGTTCCCTTCCAGCGTTAAACGATCCCAGTGCTTAATTTGAGCAGGTGGTTTCCGGTGCTCGTCACCGGAACTTAGCTGTCAACACTGGCACTTTTGACAGGCTGCCACATAATGGTGCTGTTTGTTTCATTTAAAGATCAGCACAATAACAGTTGTTTTTTAGTTCAATATACATAAAAAATGACTAATACCTGCTTCCCAAGCCATTCTTCTAGGTTTGGAGGCCTGGAATAGTCTAAAATGCCGCACTTGTAGATGTATGATGGATAGTTGTTGTATTAGTACTGTCAATAGCAGTGCTAGTAAGGGCAATGGGTAGTCCAAGCAGCAGTGGCCCCTGACCAGGGCCGTGGCACTTATTTATTTGCAAATTAAGCATTGAACGATCCTAGAACTTTTAATTGGTGGTGAAGATGTGCATACAAAGAGCAAATGTATGTCTTTTCTCTACATGAGAGCAGTTAAATCAATCATATCGGATTTTTATACTGTATTTGTTCAGTGACTAACACAGCTAGGGCTTGTTTCATAAAGTCATTTCTTAAAAAAATTAGGGGCATAGGTTCTAGAAACTAGCGGAGCAAGGTGTTACGCCAAAATTGGTACCGCCGCGCTCCGTCAGTTTCAAAACACAGGGATGCGCCGTATTCACAAGAATGCGGCACACTCCTGTGTTTCCCCTAGCGCTGGTGCTAAAAAAGCTGCCTAGAGCCAGCGCAGGCACCCTTGCGTCATGTTGCAAGGGTGCCTGTGCTGCAGGGGTGATTGTTTATGTTCAGGAAGGGACACCTTCCTGCCCATGATCAATCTTTACAGGCGATTTGTTGTTTCTATGTGTGCTTCAGAATACAGCACACATGTAAACAGAGAAATACGAGGCAAAATGAAACATTTGTCCTTGTTTCCTCTGCTTAAGACCAGGAATTCCCTGGTGATATTTTTGGCGCTGCCCCAAACCTTGTAAATGTGGGGCAGCGTAAAAAAACAACGGGTGTTGCATCAGAATGCCCACTGCTACACCCATCGCATGCCCCTTTCACGCTAAGTGGTGCATGAAAGGGGCATTAATTTACAAGGCGGCATTCAGCCACTTTAAGCGGCTGAATGTCGCCTTGTAAATAAGGCAAAGGACTTAACACCACCAGAATGTCTTGAAAAGTGATGTTCTGGTGGCATTAACTCCTTGTAAATATGCCCCTTAGTTTCTTTCTCTTGTCTTAGATAGTCATTCACAAAGCATTTTCTGTGGGTAGTTGTGCTTTAGTCTAGGCTTAGGTGTACCTTAACTATACATCTCCAGGAGTAAGAAATGGGTACCCATGGTTGGCATGGAAAAGGTGTTGTGATTGGCAAAGCTTTCTTCAAGAGTATGCATATCCTACGCCTGGAAATAAACGAGTAACTTGCACCTAAGCATTGAGTAGCAGATTATGCAAATAAAATGCATTATGAAAACAATCTGAAAATTCAAGTGTAATTCATATTTTAGAGCTGAATAAGGTTAACTACTTATTGTAAAAGAATCGGGGCTCTATTAATTTTTTTTGTTTCTTGCATTAATACAGGTTGGATTTCTAAATACAATTAATGCAAATTGCAGGAACATTTAATTTTCATACCCCTTACTATTGAGTTTTTGGATGAAGTTTTCATCTTTTTTAAGTGATTTTTTTACATTGATATATTATCGCTACTTTGATACTAAGGTGTTGATTTTTGGTTTGAAACACAGCATGAAACAGCTGTGTTCTAGGGTGTAAGATATCTTGTATCAAAATACACAGATTTAAAGGTTATAGAATAAAGCTGTTGTCAGTGATGCAGCATTAGTGTTATAGGATAAATGCACCTATAATGAACATTTGTGTCTTTAATTAAATAAACACTACATCCTGGCAGTGGAAGCTTAGCCAATTACAATTTAATGGTGAGGAACCACTAAAGGGAAAGCCAATGAGATGCAGAGATGTTTTGCCACTTCACGAGCAGTGCACTGGTGTGCAGCAAGGCTTTAATAAGGGTTTATTAATGAGGAGACAATTGTCAAAATTCACATAGGATAAGGCCCTGCCCTCGCTGAGTGTTTGAAAATTATGTTCGGGGTTTATAGTTTAACTTATGCCGGAGGAACAGATGGAACTGTGAATACAATTTATTTTCAATAGGAGTTTGGAATGAGAGGCTACTGACTATGGAAAAACTCAGCGTATTACACATGGGTTTATTGCATAGAGAGGCTTCAAGATGCATGGCACCAAACCAGGAATGTACCTGTGGGTGCAAATTGTTGCTTGGAAGATGCACAATGTCACCTTATGTGTTGATGAAAATCAAGTGCATACCGCTATTCAGAATAAGGTGAAAATGACAGTGAAGCATGCACTCGGTTAGCTTTCATCATTGGCCAACCGTACATCTAGCTAGTGGATTATCGCCCCCTAACTGGTGAAAGTGGACACTGATTGGTTAGTAGTACAACCATTTGTTCCATTAGGAGAATTTACTAAAATAGAGGGAGAGAAGAGAAATGTGGGGGACTCCATAATGCACATGTAGCAGTCAGAAATGGGATCCTGGAAAAGGTCACTTTAGACCAACTGGTAAACGTTGGTTATAAAAGATTAAACCAATTCCATGTTTGTTTCCTATGTTCCTATGGAGGGGAGGATGTTGATACGAACAACAGAAGGTAAAGGGTCACCAATGCCGGGTGTGATGCGGGGATTCTCTTGTCATTGGAAAGTGGTCCTGTGCATCTTTTAGTAGCTTTTTAGGTCATACTGGACATAACCTTACAAACGAATGGTAGAACTGAGAAGTTCCTGTGTATGCCAGACTCTAACTGCATAGCACATTCTCTCTGAAGAACTCTAGCAATGAAGGAGCGAAGACAGTAGTTGCTCAGTTAATTTTCAAAGAGAATGAGCCTAGAGCAATGGATGGATTTATCCAGTTTTCAGCTATGATCATAAGAATCCCTTGATGAGGTAGGTATGCCGATCATGGGCTTGGCTGACTTTTTCCAAGCATAAGTGGTAGATTTGATATGAGATTGCTCTGGTCGAGCTGGTTTGAGGGTGGATGGCGATTCATTTGGGTACCTCCAAAGGATTTTTATTTGTGGGGGCTTACACCCACGAACTCTTATTAACCCCATCTGGGTAACACAACTAATCACAAAGGGAGTACACTTTTGTGTGTTTGTGTGTATGTGTATGTACATACACATATACATGTATTTATTTATGTACTTATTTTCCTATTTAGCCCTTCTGAGAAAATGTGAAAGTCAGCATTTATTCATGTAGAAGCTGTTCTATTGTACAGAAAAGTAATAAATTAGTGTCTTAATATCAAGTTTTTACTGAATGCCATCAATGTTTCAAAAAGGTGTATGATCTGACAAGGGGCTCCACTACCTCTTGGAAACACAAGAGCTTGGCAACAGTGGAATTATGTGGATAGTGGTAAAGAATCCAACCTCATTCTAGAGATGCTAGTGCCTGGCAACTCCAGAACTTTGAATACTCAGGAGGGAGAAAACAAGCATCTCTGGGAATTATCAATATTCTCACCTATAGAGCTGAAATAGGAGTGGCCCAGCCATCCACTGAAGATATCAAAGTTCCAGCTGCTGGATATACATGCAATAATGAAGGCAAACCTCAGCATCCCTTGGAATTACTAATGCTCGCACCTATAGGGTGAAATATAGACTGGAATAACATCTGAAGATACACATTTTCCTAACTCTACATCTGTAGGTATAGAGGAACAAGGACCCAAATATTTCCAGTAGAGGTCAACACACACAACTTCTGAACTGTAAGTAGACAAATACACGTTGCAAGAACTTCCTAGAAACACTATTCTGTATAACCCCAGATTTCTATATTGGTAGGCCAGGGAATCTGGAGGGAGAATTCACACTCACTGTTGTGTACAGGAGGGAGAACTTACCTGTCTACATATCAAAGACTGACATCTTCAGAGTGGTACATTGTTAGACTCTGCGTTTCCCTGGAGATCCCGCAGCTCATGATATCAGAGCTTTGCATACACAAGATAGAAGACCCAGCAGCTTCCTACAGTTGTGTTGTGTACAAAAACAAAAGCACTTGAACAAAAGATGGAGAACACAGCACTCATCTAGAGATGCCAAGACTGATGCCAACTGTTGTCCTATGTACAGACAAGATAGAGCATAAATCTGGAGAATTTGACTTGTACAGCACTGGAGCATCACCTAAATGGGAGTGAGGCCTTGCGCAATGTACTTCAATCACATTTTGGGAATTTGTTTCATTTTCTCTCTCAACCTCTGCCTTATTGAGTTGGTTCCAGTATATGAACTGAAAGTCACTGAAACCTCCCCTGAAGCAATAAGTAGTCTGATAAACATCTTCACTACAGGCAGAAGAATCTATATTCTACCGGGCATGCAGGTAACCCCTTCAGAAACTATTTTGAAAGTGGGACAGTTTAAGATTCCAATCATACAAACCTCTGGGTTTGATAACCACAGAGGCCTAAAGAAACCAAGCAACATTTCAGAGAAATCCACAATAGCCGTCACCTGGGGAAGTCTGGCTTTTATGACGCAGGAACGGCCAGAATACACCATACCCAGAAGTAACGGCTTCTTGAATGTTATAACCATATCAGGCCCTGATGTGGACAATTAGTGGCTGCAGACCGCCCCTGTTGCTGTGGATGTGCCATCAATTTACAAGTACAGAACCACAGAGATGTCAAATGGGCAAGAACCTAAACTCTGCCAAAAGCATTGGACATCTCACACTGTTTGTTTTATGGCAGGACAATAGCTAACAGGCTGTATTACACTATTGGGCAAACAAATTTGAAATCCAGAGAACTTGCATCAGCAGTAGTTCCTTAAGGAGACCTTTGTCCAACTTGTCAATAAAACAAAGTGACTAAATGATGACTTTGCAATTATCACTGTTAGAACTTGCAAACACATTTGTGACTAACAGATAAGCCAACAAAGAAAATCTCTTTAGCTTTTAAACTAAAGTCTCACAAGTAGATTTCTAAACCCTTATGCGTCCATGGGGAATGTTCTAGCACTAATAATGAGTGTTCTAGTTGGCATACTCATAATCTAAAGGCCTTTCACACTTGTTATGAGCCCTCTACATTGACCCAGCATGTATAACCCAGAGAGCAGGCAATTATCTTATGCTAATGACAGTTAGAATGTTTGTTATAGGTCTATCACTTTGATGAGCTTTGGATTCACACAAAAAACACAAAAAAGTAGCTTTATTACAAAGAAGGCAATTACACAATGCTACTTATGGCGGTTTATTGCTATTTTAGGACCGGACTGGTGCATTATGGGCAGTGTCAGTGTCATTCCTCTCATACAGTGTAGTCTTATGGGGGCTAAAGGACACACCTGGAGTTAAGAGGATAAATGACCTTACAAAAGAAAATCTGGTGTACTGTGGAAGCTTGAAGGGTCTGGAACGTGTATTAGAGCACTGGGATTTTGCGAGCTCTTTTGAGACAATGAAGTGGGAGGGAGAAAATGAGATCTGAATGAGGACTTCTGTGTTTGTCTGAATGACTCCAATTTTTTCCCCGCCATTATTTTGAAAATTTAGAACATTCTGCTATTAATAGGTTGGGTGATCATGTATCATTATAGCCAACCTGCCTTGGGCTCAACAGATCATAGAGTCCTAGTCCTAGCCCGGCAGGCATTTAATGCAGGGAGATGGCACATTTAATTAATCATACAGTCAACTAAATGCTAGAGTGTTCCATACATCAACAGCATCTCTGAAGGGCATCTCCTAAAATGTGTGTTGTTGTGGCAGCAAAGTTCAGCAAAAGCAGCAATCATGATAGTTGTGCAATCCCTAAGGGTTGAAGGGGCAGAAGAGGACTTTCAGAAGTGAGGCTGTCGGCAGACCCGTCGCCTTCCAGGACTGTTTGCGACACTTTACAATGATTGGTTTGTGAGGCAAGAACTCCAACAGTTCCCCCAATTGATTAGTCAAAGTCAAGTTATAAGTGGAACTGCAGCACTTTAGTTGTTTAGTATGCGTATTAACACGTGTGACTGCGCATGCATCTTTCTTATGTATATAGTGCACGTACATATTCTTGTTATTATGCCAGAGCCTCTGCAGTGTTATAGATTTTACCGGAGTTAGAACTGGCACGTGCAAGGGAACAGACCAGGAAAGGCTGCGTCTGATGGCCCACTCTGTGTACCAGTGTTTAAACCTAATAAAAGAGTTTACTTTTCAAATTGCATGGACTACTTCATAACAATTTGGCGATGAGCTGGTTGAAACACCAAGAACCTGCGTATTTGGAGGAAAAAAATTGCATTTTATCGTTTTGAGAAGAAACTCGATTATCCTAGGATTTGTGAGGATTTTCAAGCACTTCTCCTGGATTAACTGCGAAAGTATTCACGCGCTAGGAATCTTTACATTTATTTACGAGTGCATTCAACCGTGTCTTTTGCTGTATCTTTTGCAGCGCTGTGGCATCTTTTGAAGGTACTTCAAAGTTCCTTCACTGTGGCACCCTGATATTTGATTCAAGGATTCCCAGTTTGCACGGCTCCATCGCTTTATTCTTTAGGCTTAGCAAGTGACGTTCCATGTCTGGAACGTGTGGAGCGGATAACATAGCTAGCCATAATGAGCAAGGGCATGTTAATCAGGAGGCTGTGGAACGCTCCACACTAGTTTTGCAACGCAGCGCAGCACGCGATTTCCAGAGTTGAAGGGTCACGCAACGTGCAACATGCTGCCATGTTTGTTTTTTGTGGAAGCCTACGGGAGAGCTTATTGTGTGCCAATAAGTAGCCTTGTTAACAGCTAATCATCTTTCGGTTTGTACAGTTTTTTTTCTATGCAGTTGCAGCGTTTGTGCCTGCTGGTAACAACATATAGAAACTGGGAGAAGTACGGTTTCTTGTTTTCTTTGGAACATTTTGGATACATTCTGGTTTTCATTTAGTTCTTTCTAATTTGGAATTGAGGCTAGGTGAACTAGTCCCTACTGGGTGAAGTGGGAAATCTTGTCCAGGACATACCTTTCAGCAGTTACCCCTACAGTATTTCAGCGAACTAATCCCCCTTTTGGGTGAGAAAGGACGCTAAACTCCCTTTGAAAAGTTTACCATGGCTACACAGAATGTTTCTCTTCAACCACCGCAAGTATTTTGGCCGGTGGGTGGAAGGCCATGCATCAAATGGGTGGAGTGAAAGGCTTACTTCCTAAACGTCCTTGACACTATTGATGAGAATGGTAAAATGACTCAAGCATGGAAAAAGAAAGATTTTTCACATTCTGTGGGGCCAGAGGGTTTGAAGGTTTAGAAGGAAATGTCTAAAACACCTGGTGGTGGGTATGTACATGTGTTTGAAGAAAAGTTAAAGTATTTTGTTAACCATTTTGCACCTAAAATATGTATAGATATTGTGAGACAGACGTTTTTTAGGAGGAAGCAAGAAACAAATGAAATGGTGGACGGGTATATATATGCCTGTGCTAAAAAAGCTGGTTAGTGATTATAAGTTTGATCATTTTCAGGCGCAGCTCATTGAGGATCAAGTAGTTATTTCAATGTATCTTTATTTCGGTTCACATAAAACATTAAAAAAGTTACATCATAAAATTTGTATACAGTTGTTAGGGTATAGATATACAAGTACAGCAGCTTCGCCTATATTTAATAATGCTTCATCGAGGTTAGGGCAATCGTTCAAAAAATAAGTTTCATTTCCTAGCCGCAAAAGATAACAGATAAAATATATAAATAATTAAAAATAGACATAATAAAAAATGTTAAAATCATTTTGTAGTCAGTTAGAGATCAGTGACCATTTCTCCATGTGGGCTCGTAATCCATTATATATATGGCTCTGAAAGATATTCTCATTTAATTGACACAGGTTACAGATACTTTATAGCAAACAATTGATGCACAAGTTGCCTTACAGCACCATTAAGCCTAAAGTGCATATGCGTGATTTGCTGGAATCATTAGCTTAAGAATACATAGTCTTAAATTGTTAGGCCTTGCAATTTTAGCCCTGCTTTTGCCCCTATAATGCTCACATTGAACAAAAATCTGCTCACACTAAAAACTATTATTTGTGATGTGTCGGTTTTCAGTATTCGTCCTGCCTCTAGGCAGTGTCTAGTATTCATGTTACGACAAATGGGTTTAATCCATTTTTTCCTCGGTTTGGCATACGCCGGGCAGGAGAATAATATGTGTAGATCATTATCCTTGGACATATTTTGACATAGTTCACAGTATTCATTACTATTTGCATCTTGATATGTAGCTCAGTTTAACGTATTCTTGTTAGTTCATAGCATTCCATATCTAAACTTCAAGTATAAGGATTTGGCCATTTGTGGACGAACTTCATCTAAAAAAAGTCTCAAAACTGTCTATCTCTTTAAACAAGAGGAACTTGGCTGTTAATGAGCCATTTTCCGAGGCGTGAAACACATTGTTTTGGATGTAAGCCCAAAATGTTGATTTCAGGCGTGCCCTAGATGATGATGACAACTGCATCGGATACTCCCAAAAATGGTACAGGCCCAGTTTCTCAAACCAAGAAGAGACATGTTTAAGCCACAAGATATTCTTGCTCTGGTCTATACTTAAGATCTCCTCTAAACCTTCCTTGTAGTGTGTCAAATCAACGCTTGACCAGAGCCGCCACCAGTATAATAAAGGTCTAAATATTGCATGATGGTCTGTTCGTTTGATATTTAGATCCATAACAATGGGAATTAAGGGTGTTCGTACTGGTAGGCTTAACAATCTTCTAAAAAATGTATTCTCTCCTGGTTCAAAACTCCTTTTACAATTAGGCCCCCATATTTCTGCCCCATAAAGAGAAGCTGATTGGGCTCTGTGTTTGAAGACCTCTAGGGCGGGAGATACTGCCTTGGAGATGCAACTCCCATGTTTCTTTATTATGGGCAATGTGTTCTGAAGCAGGGAAATCTTATTTTTTTCTAATTGTGGCTTCCAAGACAACTTTGTGTCCAGGGTTATACCCAGATAGTTTAAAGATTGGACATATTATAATTTTTGGTTGTTAATTACCAAGTTCTTTCCAAAAGACTTATGTGGGTTTATTGCCATATATTTAATTTTGCTGGCATTTATTTCGAGGCCCTTAGTTATGCAATATGTATTAAAAGAATCCAATAGGCATTGTAGACCTTTGGGGGTCTGTGATATTAGTATTGTATCGTCAGCAAATAAAAGTGCTGGTACTAGGCCCCCCCCCAGCTTGGGCAAATCATGAGTACACCCGAGCAAATGTTTTGGAATATCATTAACATATAATGAAAATAGGGTGTGCGCCAGTATACACCCCTGGCGCACACCCCTTTTGACCAGGATTGCCTTGGTGAGTTCGCCCCTCGGACCCCATCTTACTTTGGGGTAATTATCCTTGTGTAATCTTGTTATTTGTACGAGTAATTCATCTGGCAATGCTTGAAATTTCAAAGATTCCAAAAGTAAGTTCCGTGGAATGAGGTCGAAAGCAGCCCTGGGGTCTACAAAAGCAATATACAAATAGCCCTTTTTTAAAAGAATATATTTCCAGCATAGACAAATAAATCTAAAGACCTGATCAATTGTGCTGATTTTGGATCTAAATCCCACCTGGAATTTGGAGTGCACACTGTTCTCTTTGAGCCATTCGTTTAATCTCATTAAAATATGCCTAGCAAATCTTTTTTGTAAAATATCAATTAAACTTATGGGTCAATAATTTGCGGGGTCGTAACGATTGCCCTTTTTAAATATCGAAATAATCTCTGCCCCTTTCCATGATTCAGGTATGGGAGAGCCAGATGCAATTGCATTGCATAAACGATTTATATATGGCCCTCAAACACTACTGTCATGCTTTAGCATGTCCCCGGGATTTTATCGGGGCCAGGCGCTTTCCCTGACTTGACTGCATTGATTGCCATTAATGTTTCTTCCAGACTAAAGTAGAGATCATTAAAATTATAATTAGCTGCAGAAGGTGCGCTTACAGAAGTTTCTTCATTTTTAGGAGCCGCGTAAAGACTGGAAAAGTTGGCCTCCCATGTTTTAGCGTTGAGATAGAGGTCCTTAGTATCCCTGCCAGCCTTATTGCCCTTTGTAATTAGGCGCCAGAAGTCTACTTGGTCCTTAGCCTTGGCTGCATGGATTAGATCCGTCCAGATGTTGTCGTCCCATGTTTTTTTTGCATGAGCAAGAGTATATGTATAATTAGATCTTTTCTCCCTTATGCCCATTATATCATTTGTTTTAAGTGCCAATATAAGATCGGCTTTTGCTTCCCGACACTCTTTATTGTACCATGGGTTATCTCTTATCTTTGAGTCTCTCCCACTACGATCTTTGGCTTTTCTACTCAGAATCGGAGCTAAATCTTCTATCAATGCATAATGTGCGGCCAGTGTCGGGAACTCAGCTGCATGGAAATCCATATGCAGAGAGATGACATCTACAAAGGTGTCATATATCTGTGCCATAGCTTGAGTGTCTCCTAGGATATGTGGCTACTTTACAGCTAGACGATTGCTACTGACAAGAATTTCATCAGTTGGGATATTACTAACTTCATTGTGCTCATTAAGGTCGATAAAGGGATCGATTGCTAATATCAGATGTACGGGACGGTGAGTACTATCGGTTCTGGAATCTATTATCAAATCAAGTACATATGGCCAAAACTCGATTGATACCAATAAATAATCTATGTAGCTCTTACAATTGCCTCTGCTAAAAGTAAAAGATTTTGGTCTGTCAGAGGGTAAACGGCCACTGCAAGCTCTGATTCCATGTCCTGTTGCCAATTTCATAATTTGTGCGCCGGCTATTGAGCAAGGCACTGTCAAGCTACTTTCAAGAGCAGGGATATTATTTGCTATATCTTCCTCTTCGAAGAGGTCCTCAAAGCCCACCACTGGTTCAAAGTTGCAGTTCAAATCACCCCCTACAATAACCGATGCCCCGGGCTCTAATACATTTAAAAAAGAGTCAAGCTGTTTAATTGTCATGGATTCTTTTGTGGCTGGACTTGGCCTATTATAGATGTTATTCAAGTATATTGTTCTTTTTATCCCATGTTTTAATTTTCACACCTATCAAGTCTTGGGATGGTATGTCCATTTGGGTTAACTCGATTTTAAGAGTGATTCTTATCCATACAAGACCCCCTGAGGACCTGCCTCTAGCTGATTGGGTGGCACTAATACTAAAGGTCTTAAACCCAACCTTGTGAGGGGTATCTAGTGCCCAGGTCTCTTGCAATAGGCAGATATCACTAGTAGTATGCATACGAAAGATCGAACTATACAGGAAAGGCTATGGATAAATGTAGACGCTGAACTTAAGGATAGTTTAGCCATTGTAAGTGAAGCAGAATTATGTAGTCGTAGTGCTAGAGCATTAAAAACGGAATCTAAGGAGTCCTCTGAGGAGATTATAACCAAGAATAGAGCCAAGGCATTGAGAAAATCTAAGAAAGAGATTGCTAAAGGTCAAGAGTATCCCCCAAAAAGTGAGTTTTAGGTGTTATTAATGTGATTGTAGTTCACATCTTGCCTAGCACTTAAACAAAAGTATGCAGCATGCGGTGGGATAGCGCTTACTCTGAAGTTTGTAAGAAAAAGAAGGGCAACAAAGTTAAGTGTGTAAATTAAGGTAGGTCTAGTGATGAAGAGGGCAAAGTGAAAAGACTTATTTATGATTTAAGACTAGATTTATGATTCTGATGAGAATGCAAGTGTTTTGAGTTCAAGGAAGTGCTCATTTTAAATGTTACTGACAGAAGCGTTGGGGCAAGAAAAAAACCTTTATGTTGATGATGATGTGGAAGTACAGATGTATGCATACTTTGGATCTTCTTACACAATTGTTAATGAAGATATATGGAGAACAAAGTTTGCCAACCTGTTAGGAGAGGAACTTCTACAAACAAATATTCACCCAGAAGGATTTTCAGGGGAAGAAATAGGCATTATTGGGTACAGACCTATTGTTTTCAGGTTTAAAAATAGAGAGTGTTGCAGTAAGATATACATTTCAAGGAAAGATCCTTCTCTTCTGGGTTGGAAAGATCAAGGAGAGCTAGACATTATTTTGAATCCAAACAATCCAGTACCTGTCAGGATAATGGTTGAAGGCGACATTAATGGTGCAGAAGTGTTAAAGGATTTCCCAGAAGTGTTCTGTGGTGCCATTGGTAAACTCAAGAACTTTGGGCATCATATCAGTTTGAAAAAGGATGCATGTCCTAAGATACACAAAGTGAGAAATATTCCTATATCTCTCAGGGAAGAGGAGGAAAATGAATTAGAGAAATTAGTTAAAGCAGACATAATTGAGACTATTGAGTCCCCAGAGTGGATTTCTCTGGTTGTGGTTGCAAGATGGAGTAATGGGAAAATAAGATTATGCTTAGACATGCGCTAATTATGTAACAACATTGTTGTGGACAAATTTCCACTCCCCAATATCTCTTAAATTTTAGCATTGGCGAAAGGTGCGGGATGGTTTTCAACTATTGATCTCTCAGCAGTTTATCACCGAATACAGTTAAGTGACGAGAGTAAATGTTTTACAGCATTCATCACCCCCATAGGGTGTTTCCAATATAAATGCCTTTCTGACTAGCGTTTACTGCTGCAATCTTCCAAAGGCTAATGTTTCAACTTTTTGGTAAATATTTGAATGTCAGATGCTTCCAAGATGACATCTTGGTGTTTTGAAAGGACAGAAGTGAAAATGACAAACTTTTGGCTGAAGTTTTGAGTATTTTGATAGAAAGCAGTTTGAATGTGGCACACTCTTAAGTGCACGTTTGGGGTACAGTATGTGTCTTACCTTGTTCATGTCTTGTGTAGTGAAGGGTCACCACCATGCCATCACTGGTTGAAGCCATTCAAAATGTTCCACACCCAACCAATAAGGATGAAGTGAGATCCTTTTTGGTTTAGTTGAATGTTATGCGAAATTTGTTAAATGTTTCTCTAATAGGGTTTTTAACATAACAAATTGTTGAAGTGTAAGTGAAATGTATTTGGCCATTGGACAGTTGCTTGCAATTTAGAATTTGAAGACATAAAAAAGGCCATTAATGAAGCACCGGGTTAAAAAGCTTTGAACCTGGATCGGAGAATGTGGTCACGCTGGATACAAATAACAAAGGTTTGGGGAGTGTACTCTCTCATAACTATAGAGCGAAAGGAGAACATTATTGTCTATGCTTCTCATGCGCTGTCCCTCACTGAAGGAAAATTCTCTGTAATAGAAAAGGAGACTCTTGCTTGTACCAGGGCCTTGGAGCATTTTCGATCTTTTATTTGGGGTAGGCATTGCAAAGTTTTCTTCAATGACAAGCCTTTGGTTAAGCTGCTTTCTAATGAAGGTCTATTTAAAGCTTCAGACAGGATAGCAAGAATGTCCAATGCACTTCAGGATTTAATTTATATAAATGAATATGTGCCTGGAAAGATAAATGTATTGGCTGATGAGTTTTCTCGTATGCTTACTAAAATTCTGGATGCCAAGAAAGTGAGTGAACAGATTTCCATATTACCTTGGTCCATGACCAAGTGATGGCACCAGTTGATGAAGAAGAATGGAAGAAATATTGGGGCATATGTACAAGTGAAATGGCGGAGTGAGGAGTTAGTCTTCCTGGCTTAATGCCTCACTGCGCCACTTCTGAAACGCAGGGCTGCACCATATTTACAAGACTATGGTGCAGTCCTGCGTTTCCCCCTGTGCTGGCGCTACACTTTGCAGCCTAGTGTCAATGCAGGCACCCTTGTATCATAGTGCAAGGGTGTCTGCGTGCAGCGGAAGATTGTTTATGTGCAGGAAGGTCCCCCTTCCTGCACATAAACAATCTTTAAATGCCGCTTTGTAACTTTTATGTGTGCTGCTTAATGCAGCACACACGGAAGTTGTAAAACAGCATTTTTTTTAAATGATTGTTTATGTGCAGGGAGATGGAGCTTCCTGTACATAAACAATCATTGGCCTTTTGTTGTTTTCATGTGTGCTGCTTAACTTAGCACACATGCAAACCGCAAAAACGATGAGAAATTAAACATTTCTCCTTGTTGCGCTAGGGTAAGACCAGGCTTTCCCTGGTCTTAATGCTGGCGCTGCCTCCTATTTACGCCTCCCTTGTTAATAGGAGGCAGCGTCAGAATTAATGGGTGTTGTGGTGGAACACCCACAGCAACACCCATTGCCTTCCCCTTTCATGCTAAGCATAGCTTGAGAGGGGCCCTGATTTACAAGGCAACGTTAAGCCACGTTAAGTGGCTTAATGCTGTCTTGCAAATAAGACGTGGCCCCTATCGCCATCACAGCGTCACTGAAAGTGGCGTTGTGATGGTGATAGGGGCTTGTAAAGGTGCCCCTTTATTCTTACGATACTACTTTACAGGAGGTTATTGTTTATGTGGAACATGGTTGACCCATGAAGCATATTATAGAGAAAGAATGGAAAGTTTTTGGGAAGTAAGAAATGAGTTGTCAGTGGTACAGGGAAATGTGTATAGAGGAGATAGAGTGATCCCTCCTGCCCATATGCAAGTCTGAATTGAAAAATAGTGCAATGAAGGGCATGCAGGCATTGTTAAAACCAAACAAAGAATTAAAAGCTGATACTGGTGGCCAGGCATAGACATGTGTGCTGAGAGAATGCTGAGAAGTTGCATGTGCTGTGCTAAGTCTCTTAAAACTTTGAAACCAAACATGTGTGAACCAATAATTCCCCAAAACACACCATGGCACACAGTGGCTATTGCCAATGGGGGTCCCATTGGTTCTCCTTCTCAGTACATTTTTGCTCTTATTGATGTGTTTTCCAGGTGACCTGTAGTCAAAGTGGAGGGAAAGGTGGATTCTGAAGAGGTACTTACATTTGTTGACAGAGTCTTTGTGGATGAGGGGTTACATGTGCAGATAATTAGCAATAATGGGTTACAGTTTGTATCTAACTTGGCTAAAGTGTATTTCAGTAAAATTGGTGTCAAGCATAGGACCATGCCTTTGTAAGACCCCAGTGGGAGATTTAACAGAGTACTTAAGAATGGCATTCAGCCTGCTACCAAGAATGGAGGTGATTGAGAAATGCAGATTTGTAAGACCCTGTGGATGTATGGGCCCACCACTCTTGAAGTTTTGAAAGCTTCTCCTTTTGAAGTTATGAGGGGAAGAGTAGCAAGGACTAAGCGTAATCCCGAATAATTGATACCGGCTGAAGATACCACCACATCGGCAGAGAAGGTAATGGAAAATATTGAGGCTAAACATCTAAAGTACAAACAGATGTTTGATCTCAAGAGAGGATTTGAGAATGTCGTGATTAAAAAGGGTATGCAGCAGTCTAGAAACCCTGGAAAGTAAAGAAAGGTGAGAGTCAGTTTTCTGATCTTTTCCAAGTTACCAAGGTTTTGATGAATGCAGTGTTATTAAGTGATGGTAAAGTGTGGAACCTTAGGAGAATTGCTGTTTTAAGAAGTGACTGCAATTCCTGGAATGCTGCTGGAGGCAGTGGTAGGGCAAGATTTGAGTTGAATGAGGAATTACGTCAGGAGAATAACAATGATTCTGGGTCAAGTCTCAAGAACGATAACAGAGAGGAAGATGTGCAGTTGGAGGAAGATAGAGTTGCTGAGGCGGAAGTACAGAGAAGTGAAGAAGTTGCTGAGTCTGATCAGGGAAGTGAAGAGGTTGTTGAATCTGAGGATGTTGCAGAGAGGAGTGGTGGCATAGAGACAGTAGACTCACGCTCTTGTGGTAACAAGAGAGTGTGGGTCAAACCTAGATGGTTGTCTGATTGTGTGTGCGATGCAGATTTGATTAAGTGATTTTTAGTGTTACATTTGTAGATGTGTTTTAATTTATTAAAAGGGGGAAGATGTGTTATGTCTAGTATGTGTATTAATGTGTGTGACTGCTCGTGCTTCTTTCTTATGTATATATTGCACATGCATGTTCTTGTTATTATTTGTATTAAGCAGTTATGTCCGTGCCTCTGCCATGTTCTAGATCCTACGGGAGTTAGGACTGGCAGATGCAGGGGAATGAAGCAGGGAAGGCTGCGTTGGGTGTCCGCTCTGTATACTGGTGTTTCAACCTAATTAAGGAATTTTGTTTTCGCATTGAGTGGACTACATCATTATACATGGCCTAGCGATCAGATTCAGGTTGGCTCGTTGGGCCAATGTGTTCATTTAAGGGATTTGTATTTGACCCCATGGCTACAGGTTCCAATTCCAATAGGTTGACTCAAAGTGTCAGGCTCTGAATGAGGATAAAGCCAGTACCACTGACCTGGGTGACAAAAACATCAGTTTTTATAAGGCCAAGAAAACTTTGAGGTGAAAGTGCACTTTTCAAATACACCTATTACTTTTATAGCTGTTGCTTACATGCCAGGATTCTCTTCCCAATATCTGCATGCACATGAGATTGCCCAAGAGTATGCACCTGAATGTTGTTTGATTCAGAGTCCTCGGTATCCCTAACACGAATCTGCCATAGAAAACAAATTAATCTCAAGCCTCATCATGGGGCGGAAGGCACTAGCACTCCTCATGCTGCAGTGATGACGGAAGCAGCTTCAACCTATTATAACTTAAAACTGTATGTATGCAGTGCCTCTCCTTATCTTGGGCCTGGCTCAGGATGAAAGAACCTGAGGGGAAGGATGACATGTTGACCATCTCACATGAAGTGAGATTACTATGTCTAAGTTACCTTATTTGCAACACTAGAGCCCTTCTTTGTCGATGCTGGTGGAATAACCTTGGGTTCAATCACCAATACCAAACTGAGGAGACTCCATAAATAAGGACACGTTTCGTGTCAAAGACAAGGGCTGTCGCTGTTGAGGACATTCCTTGTTCTTCACACTCTAAGATCTTTACATTGTGCTGCTGAGGTTTGTGGCTTTGAAAGATGTAAAGCATAATAATAGTCTCTGTTCTTGACCTAAAATACACAGTGCATGCCTTATCACCTGTGCAGTTCTGGGTTAATCGAGTGCATAACGAGAGAGATATCATGGTGCCCTTTAGGGAGAACAATGTGGGCACAGGGACATCTAGAACACATTACATATAATGGCTACGTGTTTTTGGTGCTCTCTGCTGACGGCGGGGAGTGCTTTGCCCTGGTTGCAATGTACGAAGTTCTCTGTGTTGAGATGTGTGTTTCATAACTACCACATAAACATACATGGTTTATGTTGTTTATTTTGCACATGTACAAGAGCCCACTGTCCTCTGTCTCTTCTCCTCACATCTCATGTTCCAACTGACCCCTGGAGTCGTTACCTGAGATACAAATGAGATAGCAACCACGAGAAAAAGCACACTCCTAACACTGAGCATGAGCGCACTCTTAACACTGAGCAAGAGCACACTCATAATACTGAGCACAAGTGCACTCTTAACACTGATCACGAGCACACTCTTAACACTGAGCAAGAGCACACTCATAATACTGAGCACAAGTGCACTCTTAACACTGACCACAAGCACACTCAACACTGAGCAAGAGCACACTCTTAAAACTAAGATTGAGCGCACCCTTAACACTGACCACGAGCACACTCTTAACACTGACCACGAGCTCACTCTCAACACTGAGCACAAGGGCACTCTTAACACAAGGCACGAGTGCACTCTCAACACTGACTACGAGCACACTCTTAACACTGAACAAGAGCACACTCTTAACACTGACTATGAACGCACTCTTGATACTGACCATGAGCACACTTTTAACACTGAACAAGAGCCCACTCTTAACACTGAGCACAAGCAAACTCTAAACACTGACTACGAGCACATTCTTAACACTGAGCACGTGCACACTCGTAACACTGAGCATGAGCACACTCTTAACAATGAGCATGAGCACTCTCTCAACATTGAGCCCCTCTTCCCCAGCTACAAACTTTGTTGGAATTTTATGGTAGCATTAAAGAGTATGCTTTGAAGTATTATGGTAATGTTTGCTGTCTTACTGTTGTATCTCTGCGGTTGGCGAACTGTAGAGGTGATGGGAATTGAAGTGGTCATATCTTGTTACTTTTTTTTTGTATTGAGTACTGATTTAGTTTTAACCAGCACCTTTATTTTCCTGTGCATGCTCTTGGATATTCAACCACACAACAGATGATAGGATGAATGCTTGTAATTTTTCTGACCACTGTTGTTTAGCCCACCATGCCATCTCAGTTTGAACCGAGTCATAAGCAAATCAGTCTTGACCCAGCTCCAATAGGAACAGTCTAGCCTGAACTGCCAGGCCATGTCCTCCCTGAACCGGAATACAAGCAACCCAAGACTGGTTTCACGCTGCTTGTGTATCTTCAGTCGGGTGTAGCTTGGTTTCCGTCAGTAGCGTAACCAAGACCCCGCAGCCCCTGGAGTGGGGTGACCCCTGAGCTCCAGGGGGCCACCTCAGCACAGTAACCTGGCCTGAGAGTTCCTGAGTGAGTCCAGAGAGGGGCCCCTCCTTGCACCTTGCAGGGGGGGCTCCCTCAAGTTTCGTTACACCACTAGTTTCAGTGGCACAGTGAGTACTGGATGCATGTCTGGACATACCCTAGCCATTTAGGGCGGTACAGCAAACACACAAAATGTGATGGGATGCTTGCTATTGGTCTAACCAATGGCAATTGCTCGGAGTAGCATTCTAACCTATCATTCTTTTGCCCACCCTGCCATCTCAGTTTGTACCCAGTCACAGTCGCGGCCTGCATGACTCGCAGGTGTGGGGCGGGGGGGTCACGCGGGGAGGGAGTAGCGTAGGGGGTTAATAAAAAAAATGTAAAAACTTATCAACCCCATTCCTGGTCATGTCCGGTCCTGCGTCACGTCTCCTTCTCTCTCTGCTGCGAGTCCCAGGGAGCAGGCAGCCTCCCTCCCTTCCCCTAAACCAATCACAACGCTATAAGGGCAGCATTGTGATTGGCTGGGATACCGACCGCACAGGCCTCTATGGGTAGTCCATTTTCTCCATGTAGGCTGCATGCAGCCTGCCTGGAGAAAACGAAGAGTGCATATGACTGGTTTGGTCGGCCCTGGTGCTGACCAAACAGACAGTGCCCACAACAATGGGCAAGCTCTCCTCCCGTGGCCTGGAGCAGGACCGCCCACCTGCCCGCCTCCAACCAAACCCTTCTTCTGCTTTCTCGCAGTGCTAGAAGCGGTAACATAAAATGGTATTTATACCATTTTATATTACTGCTTCTCGCACTGCGAGAAAGCAGTGGGCGATGCTCCTCCGCCCACATGGAGGAGCCTCCCCTGCCCAGCCATATGCAAATAGGTCTTGTCCTGGCTTCAATAGGAACAGTCCAGCCTGAACTACCAGCCCTGGTCTGCCCTGAACTGGAACACAAGCAAACCAAGACCGGCTTCATGCTGATTGTAGGTCTTCAGTAAGATATAGCTTGGATCCAGTAGTAAATTGCAAGCATTCTCCCCTCACCTTTTGTGTATTTAGTAGGCTTTTATCTTACCTCGACTATTTTAGTTGGGAAAAGTATTTTCCCATTGCCATCCATAGGCTAAGATGAGGCCTGGTCCATCTTGACAGTTATAAATGCGTGCAGTTATAAAAATGCAGACTCACCCAACATGTCCCAATTTGGATTGTTAGGGCAATTGGATCATATCTTTTGTCAGCCTGGTGCTTTCTGGCCAGTAGTGCCAGTGGTGCCTCTTCCATCTCTCTGCTGTGTATTCTGCACACAAAGGGTGCTTGTATCTTGTATCTTGAAAGAGGAGATTAAGAAAAACATCCGCATTTTAGTTGCATAATCATCTAGGGAGAGGTTGGACAGCTCAACAGTTGCCCAAAAGCAGCCCATTTCAGCCAACCTACTCTTCGTGTTTGAGGGGAATAAGGCATGCAACTTATAAATAAATGTACCTCACATACACAATCTCTAAGGTTTAGCACAAACAAAGGGGAGAGTAATTTGTACACATACTGTGATGGCTGGCTGGCTTCAGGTGTTAGAAAACGTTATTTAGTAACATGCCTTATGATATATATAAACAATGTCTGTCCTAATTGTAATTATGTTTCCTTTTTAAGTGCTTGGCTTGTGTAGGATGGTGTTAAGGTCCTTCATCTTTTAATTCTTCTCAAACATCGACAGAAGTTCTGTAAGATACTTTAAAGTGTGTGTGTGTGTGTGCACGCACTTGTGTGTGTGTATTTTATGAAGTGGCATTAATGTATTGCAAACGGGCAATGGCTAAGTAAACATCATTTATACCTGTTAGAGAGAAGCGGCCTTGGCAACAGTGGAATTCTATGGACAGTGGTAAAGAATCCAACCACATTCTGGAGATGCTAGTGCCTGGCAACTCCAGAATTTCACATACTCAGAAGGGAGAACCCAAGCATCTCTGGGAATTACCAATGCTCTCACCTACAGAGCTGAACAAAGACAGGATTGACATCCCAACCATCTTGTGAAGCAAAATTCCCACCTCTGGATCTATCTGAGGAAATGAAGGAGAAGCCAAGAATGCAGTGGAATTCCCAATTTTCACATCTACACAGTTGAACATAGAAAGGAGTGACAGCCAAACCATCTCCTGTAGAGAGCAATGTCTCTACTTCTGGATGTGTATGTAAATATGAAGGAAAATTCAAGCATTTCCTGGAGAAACCAACAATCATAACTCCAGAACTGTAACTAGAGAAGATGGTGGACTCAAGAACTTCGTAGCGATACTATCCTCTATAAAACCAGAACTATACACTACTAAGATAGAGAACCTGGTAGGAAAGATCAATCTAAAAAGTGTACGTACAGAGGATATAGAACCTAAGGAGATTCTAATAAAGGCAAACACGTATATCTTGAGAACTGTGTATTGGCAGAACCTGGCAACTTCCTGAAGAGCCCAATGGTCACAATACAGGAACTCTCGATAGACAAGAGGGTACCTAGCAGTGTGCTGGTGCTTTTACGTATATGAGAGGTATTTTACGGATCGGCTGGCGAACACAGTCCTCATTTGAAGAGTCCAATGCTCTTAACTGCAAGTCTGATCACAGACCCAAGCCGAGGAGCCATTGGGAGCAAAGAAAAACCTACAGCACTGGAGCAGGGGTGAGAACCACGCCACTGCATTTAGATTCCATTGGCCACATCAATAGAGGAATACAAATATCTCCAAAGTAACCATCACATTTCTTATAAGCATTCCTCTGTTGGGATTTATTTCAACAGGAGCTTAGCGATTGGCTGGAAAAAGTGGGCAATGTACTTTAGTCAGATTTTGGAAATTTCTTTCGTTGTATCTCTCAACCTTTATGTTGCTGACTTACTTCCAATTTATGAACTGAAGGTCACCGAAATGTCCCCTGAAATATTTAGCGGTTTGGTCAACAGCGCCACTACCCGCAGACACATTGAAATGATCCCGAATCTGGTGTTAAGCACCCCAGAAAGGCATTGGAAAGCAGAGCAGTTCATGATTCCAATGGTATTAACAGCTGGGGTAGATACAGGCAACCCAGGGGAAGAAAGTTTCAAGTCTGAGGTAGAACACGGCGCAGACGGAACAGAAAATGTTAGATCGGGTGTGGGACAAGTCACTGAGTATGGCACGTTTGAGGTAGGCCGTAGCACATCTGGGATAGAACATGGTACATTCAGAATAACACGCAGCACACCTTGGGTGGAAAAAGGAACGTTTATTTTAATACACGGCACTAATGGAACGGAACATGACACTTCAGGGTTAAAATACAGCACATTGGGGGTAACAACTGGCACATTTACGGTAACAAATGACATAAATGGAGCAGAGCATGACACATCTGGGGTAAAACAGAGCACATCTGGGGCAGAAAACGGCACATCTGGGGTAGAAAACGGCACATCTGGGGTAGAAAACGGCACACTTGGGGTAGAAAATGCCACATCGGGGGTAAACCCCAACATAACTGGAGAAGAAAAAGCCACGTTTAGTGCAGAACGTGGCCTAAATGGATCAGAACATGACACGTCTGGGGTAGGAAATGGCACAGTTAGTGTAGAATCTGGCATAAGTGAAGCAGAACTTAACCACAGCACAGCTGGCATAGACAATGGCACATTTAATGCAGATCAAAGCATAAATGGAGCAAAACCTGACACATCTGGGGTAAAACATGGCATATCTGGAGTAGAAAACGGCACAATTAGTGTAGATTATAGTTTAAAGGTATCAGCACATGGCACATCTGGGGTAGAAAACACCATAACTATGGCACAGAACGTCACATTTAATCTAGACCATGCCATAAATGGAGCAGAACATGACACATCTGGGGTAAAAGGCATCCCATCTGGGGCAGGAAATGTAACATTTAATGTAGAGCCTGCCATAAATGGAGAAGAACATGGCACATCTGGGGTAAAACCCATCATACCTGGGGTAGAAAACAGCACATTTAGTGTTGATCATAGCATAAATGGAGCAAAACAAGACATGTCTGGGGTGAAACACGGCATACCTGGGGTAGAAAATGGCACAGTTAGTGGCATATCTGGGGTAGAAAGCACCATCACTGTGGTAGCAAACGTCACATTTAGTTTAGAACATGCCATAAATGGAGCAGGACATGACACACCAGGAGTAAAACACAGCATATCTGGGGTAGAAAATGTCACGCCTGTGGTAAAACATGGCACAAAATGTGTAGATCATGGCGCACCTGGGGCAATACACAACATGTCTGTGGATGACCATGGCACATTGGGAGCAGAACGTGGCATAAATGGGGTAGAACATACACCGTTTGGAGTAAAACAAGGCATAACTGGGGGACAACAGGGCATGTCTGGAGTAGAACATGGCACACCAGGGCTAAAAGACTGTACAACTACAATAGAGCACCTGGCACCAGTAGAACATAGCACATCTGGAGCAGAACATGGCATCTCAGTGGAACAACACAGCACCTTTGGAATGGAATTTGGCAAGTCTAGGGTACAACGTGGCAAAGCCTTAAAGAGGACACACGCCATCACTGGAAAATCCACCGAGAGATCCTCAAGGAGAACCTCATTATCTTATTACCGTAAAAATGTGTTCTAATCCATGCCAGAATAGTAAGGATGTTGACTTGGCAAGAACTGAAGTAGCTTGATCACTTCAGACTTTGAGGCAGAGAGTTGGTGGATATGAACCTCCCCTCACGCCAATGGTCTACCACTTCACAGGACTAAAACCACAGTGGTCTTCAATAGAGATGAGTCTAACCTCCACCCAACGACCGCCTTGAATGATCGCTCACAAGCAACTCACCGATTTAGAAGCGCACTGTCTGTGGTAGCAGGACATTGGCCAAGAATACTTTTCGGAACATCTGTCAAGCAAATTCGAAGCAGAGAACGTGCATGAAAGTTCATTTCCAAAGGAGTACTGTTTCCTCCCTGTCAATAAACAAAGTGGCTCTCATGTGTGGCTTTGCAATGATCACTGTTAGCACGCAAATTATTGCTCCTGCTTTTGTAAACCCACAGTTCACAGGTGGTATTACATGGAAGTAAAGGCCTGCACCCCTCATATCAAGCACTGTAATAATGCTCCACTAGATAAGAAAAAATAGGCTGTTTCCATCACAGATTTCTGCTGATCCCTCCCTAAGGTATGACTTTCATATTACTTTGGTGACTACTGGATTAGTCAACCAGAAGAGTGTATTTTTGCTTTTAAACAAAAGCCTTGAGATGGAATTATCACAAGATAACCACCCTTTACTCTGTATATATACATTAATCTTTAAAATACATTGCATAACTTGACAGCAAGGAAATTATTTCAACATAATACCCTCTACTGTATTTGTTAATGTTCTACCAGTTTATACATTTTAGGTGGCATATTGAAACCAGTAGAAAATGGGCTTTATGACCACCAAGACATATACAATATGCTACTTGGTGCCTATTAAAGAATTGCCTTATGGACACGATTGGTACAGCATGGGCAGTGCCAGTTTGAGTTCCTCATGTGCTCAACTACCAATAGATGTGGGCACTGCTTTGGGACCGGGAAAGCATGCCAGGAGTCAACTTAAAAAAAGGAAATAATATGGGAGGGAGCACGCTCCCTGGAATATAATGACACATTTCTCAAAAACGCATTGTGGTGCATGATAACACTCACTTTAGTTAAACTCACAAGCCTTTGCAATATTCACAATTTTCCGCAGCGGCCGGTGCAGGCAAGCGCCTACGGGGTTGGCACAGCGCTTTGGGGGGGGCGGGGGGAGGGGGCGGGGGGGGGGTAGGGTGATGCCGACAGACGACGGAATAGGAGTTATTTATTTATTTAATTTGCTCTATTCCGTCATCTGTCGACATCCTCCTCGCATTGCCATGCCACGCCTCACCACACTTACCTGCACCAGCAGCTGCTAGCAATTTTGGCAGGCAGTGTCTCTGGACAGGTTTTTCAGGATTGTTGTCCTTGCCCAGCAGGGAATAGCACTGGTGCTTGGGGGTGAATTAAAATCCTTCTCAAAGACCTCTTAGGTGCCAGTCCCACTCCCAGGGTGCAGGTACAACCCCACAAGCTTTTCAATCCGATAACTTCAAAGTGGAGTCAATCAAAAAGGTGGGAGGGAGCACACTGCCTCACATAACAGCATATATTTCTGCCAGAAGCACTGTGATAAATGCAGTGCATGAAAACACTCACTTTAGTCAAATTCGCAAGTCCTTGAATTATTGGTCTGACAAGTTCATAGGATGCACCTGTGCACTGGGACTGAGATGGATACTTGAGAAAACTTTGAGCAGCATTTCCAAGCACCATCACATACATGTGTTACTCTCTGCTGAAGAAGGATAAAAATCTTGAAACACGTGTCTAGCGGTACACAGCCAGTCATGGCCGGTGCAGGTAAGCGTGGTAGTACGGTGGAGCGGGAGGGGGGCGGGGGGGTCAACAGACGACGGAATAGGTTGTATTGTATTTATTTATACCTGTTCCGTCATTTGTCGTCTTCCCCTTCCCACCCCGCCCCACCTCTCCACCTCACCGTGCTTACCTGTGCTGGCCGCCGCTGTACACACCACTGGTATCACCAATATTGGTGAATACTAAAAAGGATTTTGAGTTTAAATAAAGTGAGTGTCCTCATGCACTGCATTTATGTCACTGCATCTGGGAAGCATGTGTGCTGGTATACCAGGCAGTGTGCTCCTTCTCGCGTATTCCAAAAGGAAGCCTTTGTGTGCCATTGCAGCTTGATGCAACAGGTAACTGAACTGTTCCTTGCATCAAGGGCACGTCTGCAGGATGTGAACAGATAAGGGACTGTACGGTGTCCACTAAGCTCTAAATAAGTCGCTTTTTTGTTTCAGCCATCTTGTGTAAAGTTGACAATCCTTTTGGTTGTGCAATCCTTCAAGTTTAAAGGTACGAAAGAAGCTTTTGGAACATGGCACTGTCAGCAGAATCCAACCCTTCCTGGGCATTTTAGGATACCTTAAAGAGTCTCGGCCTGTCATCCGATATTCTCCTCAACTGTTACGTCAAAGTGAAGTAGGAAGAGGAACTCAGTTGAAGGCGGAGTGCATGTTCTTATGGCGATAGCCAGGGTCACTGAAATAATGAGGTAATGGAAGACCAAATTATGCTGAGAAGTAAATTAAATTATGAGGTAATAAAAGTTAAATAATACTGCACATTCAATGGGAGTATTATGTCCTTATTTTGGACATTTTAATACAAATTACTGCTGTCTGGGCAAGGGTTCTAGTCTACCTAAGGGTTAACAGTTTAACCATGGAATACAGTAACCATCAACTAAAATGTGACCAATTAACCTTTGCAACTTTTTAGCAACTTTTTGTCTGTAGGAGTATAATGCAGCAGATTGTGGAATATGTACCAAATAGGTAAATCCATAATTATGGTTTGAACTTTGCAACCACACAATCACAAAATGTCCAGAGGGCCTGGGTATAGCAGTGGGGTGCTGGCCAGTAGTTACTTTCCAACATATGTATACATTAGCCCAAATACTGACTTGCATGTGCTTAAATATATTCACTTGAATGAGCACTGCTGCACAGTCACTCTTAGACACCCCTTATATAGCACTGCCATTTGAAAGTAAATAATCACAAGGCTTGTCATACCGCCAAGACTAGAGTAGGAGAGTAAACACCCTACATAAGGTAATAGAATACTCCACCTCTGCTAACTCTTTGGTAGTTTACTGCTGAGCTCCTGAATTGCACATCCTTGTTGAAGCACCTCACAGGAAATCAAATGTACTAGGTGAAATTACATTGCCCAGCCTATTGCAGAGATAATTTGCAAAAAATGAGTGCCGGAGCTCCCATCAGGAGGCAGCTTGTACCAGCCCATTTCTCCTGTTAGTGCTGCCTAAAACAGAACCAACTGCTAACCAAGAAAGTGCTCAGTGGATGTGGTGTAATGTGCAGAGATGCTAACTTTGGAGCTGGGGAACCAGCTTCGAGTCTGGGCATCAGCTCAACTTCCTGAAATTCTGGGCAAATCACTTAAACTCCCTGTAAATGAATGTGTCCTTAACTGGTGCTCATGAAAAACGCAGGGGTTGATGATTAAGTGCCAGTGCTGATCATCAAAAACCACCGGCTCAAATTAAGCACTGGTCCATTGATTAAGAGGAAGTAGCTTTATTCTCCTCTGTGTCCCAAATCTTAACCACTATTGTCCTGCCTGCCATTTTCTAGTGATGCAGTATTAGCTGCATATACCACAATCTCCATAAAGTTATAATACAACTATGCACAAAACGTTTGGTAGATGAAACTGAATTGTACAAGTTGTTGATGATATTATGTAGAACAATTCGCTCGAAGGGTTACTTTGATAAAAATACATAATTCTTCAATTTCCTTCCACAGTGCCTGTAACGTTTAGATTGCTTATTGTGACAATCATTTATCCTCAGTTTTGCACACAACTGTTTCTCTTTCTCCTCACTCCCACTTTCTTTTTACCTTTATATTCTCGCCACAGTTGCCTTTCTATGTCTTACATATCTATTCTCATTCAATTTCACAGCTCAATTTTTATTTTATACTGCACCAGCTTCCAAAGTCACTTCATTCCTTTCCACTGTTCCTACTCACAGGGGTTTGGTGAGCCCTGGTGATCCGTTTTTGTATTCTTCTTGGATTTTTTTATCTTCGTCATCTGACCTGCTTTCCAATGGCATCCAAATATTTCCACCTTATTTCTTGTCAAAATACACTTTATACTTTTTCTGTTTCTCTTGGACACTTTCTGCATTTGTCCACAAATCAATCTTATTTTCCATCGTCAATGAGCTGTCATATTGGTCCTAGATTGTCTTCTTCGCATCAGAAAATCAAATACAAGAGAGAGTTATTCAAGGTTTGACTGAGATGGAAAATTAAAATAATCACATCAGTCTGACAGAGGGTGCTGGCACCAATGGTGTTAAGTTAGATAGACATGAGCAAAGCAATGGCAATTGTATAAGGATCGTGCTCCTGAAAAGGAATATTCGCTAATGAAATACAAAATGCTAGTGGTTTTCTGGACATCCAGACATTTTAGAAGCTAATTTCAGGGGTTTTACTGGTTTGCATTCGTTGAACTATAACTAATGTTTATCTGTGTTTTTTCATTGATTTGTGACATTTTCTATGACAGACCTCATTCATCTGCTGTGTATCCCACCACTGCTTATATAATATCACTATGTACAGTAATTGTTAGCTGCAAGGTGAAGCGGTTTCCTTTATTTTTTTTCACTTTACTCAAGGATGGTACAGGGACCTGACTACGAACTGTCCGCAGACTTAAACAGCTAAAACTAACATCACCCCCCATGTTTTACTCTTCCTAGGAGATAATGCACACTCATAACCACACTCACACTATCACTTATTGTGAAATTCATGCCTTTTGAGCTTTGTTGCTGTGGGCACTCTGTTGACCTTAACTTCCCAGTATCTTTTGTGCTTTTAAAAAAAATAGACTAATTGTGGTATCTATGCAGTTTGTGATTTGTCTTAATTTTTTTCTACACCAAACATTTTTCTATTTAACCTGTCTTTTTTCTCCTATTTCTTGACCTTTTTTTCTGCATGCATCATAATTGGGAAAAAGTATTTTTCTATCAACTTCCTGCGCAGAGGTGGCGCATAGTGTATTTTCTCAGTTCTAAATTTCTTTACATATAAAAAGCTCACCCAATATCCGTGCATCAAATGTGGCCACATGTGACTTAGCTGCACGTGGCCGCTCAGGCAAATCAGATTTTGCACGGAAGGCAGAGGCAGGGAGAGTGGTGGGTGGGAACATGAATGACAAGTGTATTCATGTGGAATAGAGTGTGACAATACAAATTGCACATTGTTAATGTTGCCCCAAAACATTAATTCATAAAATTCTTTAACACCTAAACAAACTCGTAGGTTATCAAAGTGTATCGATATTGGGGCTTCTGCGTTGTTAGGTCTTTTACGAAGTATTTGTAAGCTACGTATATGTAAACATTGGGTAGTCGTCTTCTGGCATGGCTGTTATGAGCAACTCATACCTGTTTTTGGATCAGGAGTAACTTCATTTTTTCGGCGTTGGACATTGATATCTTTTCAAATACATGCCTGGAAGGCTATGGATTGGGAAATAAATGGAGATAACTAGGAATAAGAATATGATGAAATAATTGTGTAACTTAACTGTCTAGACCAGGAATTAAAACTATGACTGTTGCTGTTTTGCAAATATTTATAGGGGGGGGGGGGGGGTGATATGCATCCAGTGGTCTGGAACTAATGCTTTTTTGAAGGCATTCTGAATCTTTGTTATTTTTCCTTGGCATGACTATCCAGTCACCAATAGCATTATGTTTTTGTGTCATACACTGGTGGAAACATGGATGGCAACTTGTCCAGATGGCCATCCGTTTGATTATTGGGGTAGGTCGACTTAAAGTCTCAAGTCTGCCTTTTTTGGTTTAAGGTTTGACATTCTTGGTCGTATGTGGTTGTGATGTTTTTGTTTTGTTTCATCATGCTATGTCTAATTGTTTTCTTTCTTTGCATCTTGGTGATGTCTCGAGGGCCTGCTAGAGGTTTTGGAACCGAGATAGCTCAACTTTTTTTTTCACTGAATCTAAAGATTAGACTAAGCAATTGTAAAGGTAGTTCAAAGTGTAGGGAGATATATCAGTAACAAAAGGATAGAAGCTACTAGGGAATTCCCCTACTTAGATATTGTTTTGACGAAAAGGGTTCATAGTCACAGGCAGTTAAAGCAAGAAAGCTTTTATTTTTGAAAGCCACTGCGGCGTTAACCTATTTTTCAAGAAAGCTGGGCAAAAGACCACCTGTAAAGTTGCTAAACATATATATACGGCAAGATGACTACCGACAGCTATAGATGGAGCAGGTGTGTACAGCGACCCGCAGCCTCTACAATTGGTGGAGAATGCCTTCCTATGATTTCTTTTGGCTGTCCCAGGTAGCTGTTCTACCTACATATACCATAAAGAGTTAGGGCTACCTTACATAGCGGACTTAATAAAAATCCAACCAGTTCTTCTGTGGCATAGGATTTGGACCTCGGAGGAAACCACCCTTAATAGGGAGAATATTAAAGACTGTGTCAAATTACACCAGGCCCTTTCTATCCCATGGTTGAAATATGTAAGGATTTTATGAAGGATCTGGGACATCCTGAATATTTTGAAGACCCAGAATCCATAACACCCGTTCCTGGAAAAGACTTTCAAATAGACTTTATGACACTCTTGGAGACAAGTAGGCTATCTATAGAAATATCAAGGTCTACCGTTCAGACCAATCAATTGATATTGACAACTTCCGGTATGCAGCCCTACCTCAAAAACATTGAAAGCATACAGGATAGATTTGTTTTAACTTGCCTTAGGCTCAGCAATTTCCACCGCTTAATACGTTTTCCTGTTATTAACGACTGGACGAAACAACTGTGCAACTGCTCATGTGATGTAATGTCCCAGCATTCAAATATTCACATAGTGCTTTTCTGTAAATTCTATGAAGCGCAAAGAAAGCTGTGGATTTTACCAAGCTTAAAGTTGTATGGTTTTAGGCAATGCTGCCCGGCATTTTTATTTCTTCAATTCCTTGAACAGGATTATGTAATGCGGTCTGTCGTAATCTTTTTAAAGAATACTATTAGATGTAGGAAAACGATTATATTATGAATTCCTGCTTACATAATCATGTTGTATACTTATCTATGTCAACATAGGAGATTTTTTAACTATATAAATATTATTGTTGGATTTGTTCCTGCTTTCGTGATTTCTTTTGTAGAAATCGAATAAAGCTTATTTGAATTGAATTGACTAAGCAATTTAGTGGGGTGGGAGGTAGAGTTTGATTTAGCTGTCAGTGTCAATATCTGTCAATATGCTGACTTTAATAAATGATGACTGGTCCATGGCAGTCACCTTGTTTTTGGTTTTAAGCTATATTCTTCCCTGACTTTCATCTCTGTGGTAGGGTATATTTGTCTTGATTTTGTTAGAGTCTTTTGTGAGATGAGATAATTTTATTTCTCTTGCCTTTTCTTCTGGTGTGGAAAATAGGGTGGCAAAGAGGACCACTTCAAAGTGCTCTTTATCCTTTGTTATCATGAGGGCTGACTCGTTGTCTTTAATCTTAAAAGCTTGAATACCCTGATTAAGAAAAAAAGTGATGATACTTGACGTTTTGTCTTTTTAACATGCAAACTCTGTAACAAACTGCATACCCAGATTAGCCTAGGCTTTACTTAATCCATAGGTTTTTTCTTTTATACTCCTCCATTGTCACTTATCTTGCATATGCCAGTGCCAAGACGTCCTTGGGCATTCATTGATCTCCATAAATAGTATCAGTATCAATAATATCAATATCAATTGTTGATTAATGTTTATGACCACAATTGGTGTTGTGAAGTTTTCTTTTGACAACTTCAGATTCTGATGGAAGCTTCTCTCTTTAATGATGTATACTACATTATGATCTGTGAGCTGCCCTTAATAATTGCTGCTATTTTTCTATGTGGAATTACCGTTACCTGAGGTCCTTGTAATTTATGGGATGGAGAAATAACAAAAATTGTGAATTTTTGTGGACTATTATGCGAACATTGGATATAGTGATTTCCACATGTTTTTCCAGGTATTCTAAGCAGACTTTTTTCCTACCTGCAGCTGGTAAAATGTCACAGAGTTGCGGTGTTCCAGCAAAACTTATAATTCAGCGGGGCCGTTACCAGATGCACTGGAATTATCAAGGATAATTGTAGTCCGGATCTTAGAATTATTTAAAAAAATACTTTGCTCTGTGACAAATTAAGTAAGGCTTCCATGAGTTCACAATGATACATTTGTAGCTCAGCTGCTTATTAAATAAATGAGCAGAATTTACAGCATAATGTGTTAAGTAGGTGTAAAGGTATTGGTAAGGGGCTACAAGTACAAAGAATAAAGAAAATGGAGCACTCTTGCCTAATTATCTTTTCAAAAGACAGTCAGGTCCACGTATGGGTAAAGAGGACATTGATGATATTTTCAATGGATATCGTGACAAATTATACAGTGCAAAGTCTAAAAAAATGCTCATCTTATTGAAGTGTTTTTAAAAAGGCTGGAGGTACAATTTGTAAAGTTATTTTGACCATAATCATTAATGTAAGGCCAAAAATATCACGTTTAAGCCTGTCAGGAATTTAGTACTTCAGATTTTTCCATTATGGGGTGTTAGAAGTGCCCAATGCTAGTCATGGGTGCATGAAACAACTGTTTCTGTGGTGTCTGTTGAATTGAAACTTCATTTAGGCCATGCATGGCATTGGATTAAAATTAAAATGTGTGTTTTTTTTCTGGAATTTCAATTTGTTTCCCTGCAAACTGTGTTTAGGTGGATTAATACCTTTGGAGGATGTGTGTTAATTTTCATTTTTGACATTGTGGTATTAATGCTGTGTTGTCTGTGTTGCCAACCATGCCTTCTTTGTCTAACCAGTGTGTGAGTGTGTTTGACTAGGGCACCATTTTTCTTTCTTCCCCATGTAACCAGGGATCAATTTGTATAGTCAGTGTCTATAGGCCTCCATATGTTTTTTGTTTTCCAGGCCTCCTGCTTGTTGTTGTGACGATGTGGCTGGTGGCCATTTTGTGTAGACAGCCAGTGTACTTTTGCTATAGGCCTGCATGTCTTCTTTGTTGTGTTCAGGCCTGCTTGCTTGCTGTTTGACCATGTGGTTGGTGGCCATTCTGTGTAGGCAGCCAGTGTGCTTTTGCCATAGGCCTGTGTGTGTTCTTTGTTTTCCAGCCCGCCTGCTTGTTGTTGTGACCATATGGCTGACGGCCATTTTGGGTAGTCAGCCAGTGTACATTTGTCATAGGCCTGCAGGTTGTCTTTGTTGTGGTCATGCCTTCTTGCTGGTTGTTGTTGTTTTAACCATGCGGCTGGCGGCCATTTTGTGTAGTCAGTCAGTGTTCTTTTGCCATAGGCCTGAATGTGTTAATTGATTGTGGCCTTGCCTTCTTGCTGGTGGTTGTTGTTTTTTTGCATGTGATTTTTCTTCTTTTGTAGAGGAAAACTGTTGCACAGCTTAGTCAATTTTTTACAATAAATTTACTATATTCCTTTAATTTATTATGTGGCCTAGTCTGCCAAATGGAATGAGCCTTCCAGCCAGCAGGCCCAGTGCTAGCCATGGGTTCATGAAAAACAACTGTTTCTGTGGTGTCTAGTAAGTCTAAACATCATTTAGTCCATGGATGGCATTGGATTAAAATACAAAACGTATTTTGTTGTGATATTTCTTGGGTTTTTCTGCAAATAGTGCAGAGGTAGGATAATGCCTTTGGCGGATGTGTGTTGTTGTAAAAAAAAATAGCCCTGTTGATTTTCGTTTTTGGCATTGCTGAATTAACCAATGCTGCGTTCTCTCTGTGTTACCATGCCTCTTATGTGTGTTTGCTATAGGCCACCATTTCCTTTTGTTCCCCATGCCATGTGGCCAGGGGCCATTTTATATAGTCAGTGTCCATAGGCCTGCATGTGCTCTTTATTTTCCAGTCCTTCTACTTATTGCCATATGGCTGGCAGCCATTTTCATAGGTAGTCAGTGTGCTTTTTTTTTGTGATCATGTGGCTGGCGGCTATTTTGTGTGGCCAGATAGTATACTTTTGCCATAGGCCTGCTTTCTCTTTGTTGCCAATGCCTTCTTGCTCATTGTTGTTGTTGTTGATAACAATGTGGCAATGACAGGCAGCCATTTTGTGCACCCAGCCAGTGTGGCCCTTTGCCAAATGCTTGCATAGATGGTTGAGTAATGAGTTAGCAGTTTACATTATTATTATATATTTGAGGATAATTTCTCTTATTTATGAATGGTTTTTTTTCAATAGTATTTTTTTATTGAATTTGAAAAAAATGTAATTGTTATTTTGTTTTATTTTTTTATTTTAATGTTTGTATTTTTTTAGTTTTAAACTTCTTATTTTTTTTTAATGTATTTCTTTTTATTTTTGTTAGATTTTTTATTCTCCATTTTCATAACATCCGGCATCAATGAATCAACCCATTGTCTGCTATAGGTGCACAACAGCATTCATTGTCTAAGTATTCTTCCAGTGTCATTTGTCAGCTGTACCTCCCCCTGATGCACATAAAGCAAACAGTTACATCTGCATGTTTTTGTTGTTGTTCCTCTTTGTTATCCTTTCTGAGTGTACACCATGATAATTTATGTTGGTGGTGTTTTCCGTTTTACGAATGGATACACTATATTGTTAATTATTTATCATAACTTCAGTGACCACACTAAATTATATTGTTTGTTTGTACTACTAATTGAACTGCAACAATGCCAAGTTTCTCTGTTGTTCTTCTTTCTTCTTTGATTTTAGGTGCACAAGAGGCAACATCACCCACAGTACTGCCAGACAGGCTTGTGCACGACGTGACGCGTGACCATATATCACAGACATCTCTTCAACTTGTAAAGCTAAGTGCCACTGCTAACTGTCAGCTCCAAAATGGCCCGAAACAAAGGTACTACCAAGAAAGTGGCCAGTGAGAAGAAGAAGGAGCTTATCACCACTGGTATGTTGACCCAGACCATTTTTAGAAGAAAAAAAACTGTGCCTGCCGCCTCGGCCTCCAAGGAGCCAGCAGGAGCAGTACCCCCACATCACCTGACCCACCCTAACCTAGGATCAAGCCCATGTCTGTCACAGAGGCAGCCATTTTAATTACGGGAACGCCGACAAACAGTGACGTTGAAGTTGACTTATCTCTATCGCAAAGTAGTACCCAATCGTTACAGGCAACTCAGAGAAGTAGACAGCAACAGCCGCAACCACCAATACTAGTTCCTCCCAAAGTTGGAGCAGTCCAAGAGACTGAGCTTCATTCTTGATAGGAAGCCACTCTTTCAGAAGATCCATTGACTTTCAGATCACCAGCAAGAAAAAGGAGGGTTAGTGCATCATCTTGCTCTCCAAACCCTCCTTCTGATGATCTAGGCACCACTTGGATCCCGTCTCAGTCTGAGAGTGAGATACACCACAAGAGGTTAGAGAAAAGGAAGGTTCCTAAAAGCCTTAGAGTTATGGATGCAGATGTAGAAGAAGAGGGTGACGATGAGCCAGTCATCATGGATGTCAGCCTAGCCCCAGTGGAGACCGACGTTACCCCATTCCAAATTGCTGTGAGGGATGTGACACAAACACCATCGCCAGCTGTCATATTTGCACTGTCCCGGCAGTGACCTAAACCACAACCACCTCAGAAGAAGTAGGTACTGCAGAGAGTGAAACATCAAAATGCCCACCTACCGCCAGTTCATCCGACATTGTCAGTGGCACCAGTACCAGAAAGTTGACCTCTCCAGTTTGGGACTTCTTAACGGTTAGCAAGAAAGAGGGGAATATTGTCATATGCTCCATTTGCAGAGCAAGTGTTAGTCGGGATAAGCTTTGTACAAACTATGGTGGGGGGGGGCAAAGAACCCACTTGAGAAAGCACCATATGATCCAGTGGGTGCCACACTTTAGCAGCCAAAAACTGCATTTGTTGTTGATGAAGGGGATGAAAGGCTGCGCAGGGAATCCGATCTGATCACAGTGGATGGTGAAGAAGAGGAAGACATTTTCGTTACGCAAAGCTGTCCTGTCCCCAGCAGAGCAGTAGTATCGCCCACATCATTAACATTGCAATGGCACAAGACTCAGGTCAAGACACCAAAGCAAGCGAGTACAGGGACTGCATCACTGAAACGCACATTGAGCCTACCAACGACTGCTCTCAAGAAGTCACCTGCATCCGTGGCTCCAGGAAAGAAAAAAATCCAGGCTACTATTCCTGACATGTTTAGGAAGGAGGGGCAGTTTGAACGCAACCACCCAACGGCCTGTTTGTACAACGCAAAGCTGGCTAAAAGGCTAGACCTCCTCCCTTTTTCTTTTGTGGAAGGGGTGGATTTTGTTTGAATTTGTGGCAGCAATCTGCCCAAAATGGAAGGTTTCCAGTCAGTCCTATTTTTCCAGATTTGCTGTTCCAGCACTACATCATGATGTGCTGGAATTGCTTGGACAAGCTTTGCAGCAGAGTGCTGTTCACACTATCCACCTAACGACAGACATGTGGACCAGTTGCCAAGCCACTGATTACATGTACATCACTGCACACTGGATCTCTTTTGTGGGGGTTAGTGAAGAGATATCTGCTGAGACTTTTATTGGTGCTCAGAAGCATGCGTCAGTAGCCATGTTCACCATGGAGAAATCCCATACTGCTGATAACACTTTTGAAGACATTAACAACAAGGTCTTTGAATGGCTGTGACCAAGAGGGCTTAACATTGGATTTGTTGCCATGGACAATGGCAGTAATATAGTTAAGGCCATGGCCAATGGTGGCTATTTCAGGGTCCTGTTTTTGGCGCACTGCATCAACATCATTGTACAGGACTTTCTCAAAATAGAAGACCAAGTAAGCAACTTACTGTCCACCTATAGAAGAATCAGCACTCTTTTCAGCCATTCATTTAAAGCTCAGGGTCATTTAGCATGATGATAGAATACCAGTTAAAGCACTCATAAAGGAGGTGCCAACACGTTAAAACTTGACGTATTACATGCTTGAATGTCTGTTTGAGCAGTGCAGACCGATCAATAAATATGTCAAGCAAAGAGGGGATGAAAATGTGAAAAACATGATAATAGTGATGGACCAATGGAAACCTAGTCAAATGCCTGACAGAGATGCTGCTATCTTGTGAGCTGTTCACACTGGAAGTCCGCAAGGAGGAAAGTTCTGTGGGCCAAGCAATCCCGTTGTTGCACATGCTACAGGAACAGCTAAATGAGGTGTCTGCAATGTACGCAGGTCTGGAGGAAAAAAAAGATGCGTATGAGTTAGTGGAGAGCTTAGTCCTTTGCTTATCTGTTAATGCAAGGGTGCAAAGAGACATTGTATCATCGAAACATTACAACTGTGCCACAATTCTTTATCCACAGTACAAACCATTACTGTCTACTTTCAATCCTTTTAATGACAGGGATGTTGCACAATACAAAACATGGGTAGCTGAGCAAGCCAGTGAGCTATAAAAAGAATGGCCGGGAAGTAGAGGCCCACTCCAGCAGGGCACAAGTTCTGCGGGGCCGCCTTTAAGTTCAGAGCTTGAGGGCAGTGCTGTTGGCTTACAGCAGCAAAAACCAGCAACAAGAACACCATCAACCACAAGAACAGGAACATAAGCCCCAAAATCTGCAACAATGTGGTTTTTACTGACAGGGCATAGGTTCAGTGCCAAGGCAAAGGGAAAAGAGGTCGAGCAAGCTGGAGTACCAATGACCATTGAGCGGATGATCAGGCCTATCTGGATGACCCAACAGAGGTCTACCTTGATCAAATCCTATTGATGTATTGGTATGGGAAGAGGCGCCAATGACCAGTGCTCAGCAGGTTGGCAATAAACTATCTGGCTTGACCGGCAGCCAGTGCCTCCGCTGAGAGTGTTTTCAGTGCTGGTGGTGCTGTTGTCACAGTGAGAAGGACCAGTCTCTCACCCCAAAATGTTGAGAGATTAACCATGATTAAAATAAATTAGCCCTTTACTCTATACCTTACACTTAAATGGTGATGATTTACAATGTTGGTGGCCTACCAACAGCTGATCATTTTCACCCTGAAGGTGATTTTTTCTTCCCGTTTGAGATTTGTTCGCTGATGCCGGATCCACTCGACAAGGCTTTGTTATCTGCCTTATACTCCTCAAAGAGTCAGACCCGACCAGTCATTTTAGAATAGATATCACAAACACAAATCTAGTCTACAAAAAAAATTACTCAATGTTTCTCTTGTTGTGCACTAATAGCATTGTACTACAGGTCGATCAATTGCATTTGAGTCGAGACACAGTCGGTATGGAGTTGGACACCTAACTCGGAGTTAGGAGGATCAGGGATGATGGAAGGATGATAGGGCATGAGAGTGACTACTTTGAGAACGGCCACCAGAAGAAGAAAGTATTCAACTCCACTGAAAACAACCGATTTGATGATGACTTTAGAGTGACCTACCCAAATCTGTGGAGTGATGGTGAGTGGTGACAGTGGTGCGTTGATTTTATTTGATTTAGAAAATGCAGTGTGGCTGGGTATGTGTGCTCAGTGCTGTCTGACTCAAATTTGAAGCTAAGTGGTGGAGGGGTGGGGGGCCATTTAGCCATGAATGATCATCACATTAGGCATGTGCTGTTAAGCTACATATTATTGTTACGATTCATGATGATGAATTGATGATCATGACCATTGTGAGTTGGATCAGCCCAGTACCGATAGTTACATGTTGCCACTTTTGTGTGATTTTTGATTGTTATAAAATTGCACTTACACACCAGTCATGAAATTAATAAGTGCAAAAGAACTATACTCTTCTCTTTTGGGCTGCCTCTAAGTCTTCTCGGTGCACTCCTTGTTAACCCTGGGCGGGCGGCCGCGCATGCGCATTTGTGAGGAAGAAGTCAGCGAGAGAAGGAAGAGGGAGCCCCGGGACGCCGCCGCTCAGGTAAGTTATTTAAATTACTTTAAGCTTGTTTTTTAAAAGTTTAGGATCATTCGCATTTTAAAAGCGGGAGGGAGGGAGGCGGGTGGCGGGCAACTCGCTCCGCTGTGGGTGCGCGTAGCCTGCCTGCCCTATGCCTACTTCGCGGATTGCGAAGTAGGCAAAGCTACGCACACTCCACGGCCGGAGCGTAGCACTGCGCCCAGCCTTACTCCTTATGAAGTTTAACTTCTTGCTTTCTCCTTGATTCTAAAATATGATTTTGTTTTTCAGTCTGCAGACCCTCTTACCCTGCACCAAACTGGAAAAGCAACATAACAATCACACTTACCTTACTGGACCACATCCACCAGACACTTATGATTGACGGATAGTCTAAGAGGAATGCAGATGCAACTCCCAATTTGGCAATGCGGTAACACATTTTCTTTTAATAATCAGTAGAACTGTGTGTGTGTTGTTCGCTTGACTCCTACATAATTTGTAGTATAATTGCTATCTTTCAAAGCTGGGTAACACGGGACATTTAGATATATAATGTAACTTGGGTCTCTCTCAGGGCAGACGGACAATTTTGTTTGGTTTGCATTTAAGTTACCTGTACTCATTCCTTCATTTCCTTTTCATTCCATAACAGATTTTTGATGGTTGGCTGCTCAATGCCCAGATGTGTTGTCCTTGTGTAGTGTTTATCTATGTCAAACCTTTACCCAAATCCTCTGTCCTATAAATTCAGCAAAAACCCCTAACCTTCTTTCCCTGGGCTGTGTGATTTATTGAGGGTGTGGCTTAATTTACACCATCAATGGATCACAGACTTGGTGGGGCGAATGGGGTGAAAGCAACACCAACTCAGTGCAGGATCTTCAGTTTTACTCCTATTACTGAAACAATAGTCCACACTGGCTACATTCACCCACCCATGCATGAAAGTGGTTGATTATTTAGCTATAGAAGAACATCATTCGTCAGTATCATCACTCAGGCATTGTGCGTTGCATTAAATGATTAGCTAACAATAACCATTTCCTCCAGACTTTAAGTCTCCTCCTAACTAATCACATTGCAAGACTAAGTGTCACTTTTGTTTCCTCAAAATACTAGCTCACCAATCATTGCTCTGACTAATTTAAAATTGTTTCTTGTTTTTTATTCTGCATCAGGTATTCTTTGTTGTGTGCTAGTCTGGTCTCAAGTGTTTGCAAAGCTAATAATGCATAACACACTAACTCAGTTTGTTTTATTTCCATTTAGTTGGCAGATTAATAATCCTTGGGATTAAAATCCTACAGTTGGAGTTCACCTAGGTGGGAGTGGTATCTGACTTCTGATTCCTGTACTGTTGATAATGTGCTAGCCTGCTACTACTGATCCAGCGGCGCACCACCAACAGACACTCCAACACCATATATTCACCTGGGCCCATCAATATTGCATACACTTTAATTCACTTGGCTAACCGCTGGGGGGTGTTTGTTTATCACTGATCAATAAGTTCTTTCCATTTGGTCGAGGAACCAAATTAGTTGGAACTAGTTGATGGTGACGATGCACATATCCAACCTTGCAAATAATTCATCAATAATATTAGACACAGACTCAGGAAGTTTTCAAAACCTTTATCTAAAATTTTAAATGTGAGTGAGCCATTCACAATACACCACGGACCCCTTCAATCATTTAGAAAGGAAGATTCCATTAATTTAAACACTCTCACGAATTCATCAGATTGACATTGCTCAGAAAGAGAGAATAGAGACAGCAGTACATAAAAATAATATACGAATCATATAGTTACCACGGATGGTGTGAAGACCAACCCCCTGGCCAAAGGGCTGGTAAGGGTCCCCTGGGAAAGATCAGGCGACAAAGGCTTCAGGACAGGATTTAGGACAGGACAGTAGACCTCACTAGAACCGACGACTCGCCGCACCCCTCTCTGACACTCTCTCCCGCCTCAAAATTCTTCCACGATCTTCGTTCTAATACATTTCTTTAAGTCTTTATTGAATCTTCTTCAGCATATCAGCATAATCGATAATTTTGACAGCATCTTCCCTCTCAGCATTCTCTCAGGATCTCACACACCCAATTAACTACCTTAGTTATATCTTTTGGGATTCATGTACCATCCCCTAAAGTTGCAATATCGCAAAAATGCGATTTCTGATTGGACAGGCAAGGGGCATTTTGGTCATCACACCATGATGGCATGGCACTTTCTTTGTTCCCAATCCCATCCCTTTATTAATATTCATTTTATTTTATTTCCACCCGAGTTCATCCAAAATTGTAACATTTTTAATAATAATGTTCATATGATTTCTTTCTCTGCACATCAGACATCCGCGTTTCCCAGGGTTTAGCGGTCGATGGCCTTGGATGCGGTCCAATCATGGGATCATCCGTTCAGGGGAAGTAGAGGTCACACATGCGCAGACGGTGTTCAGTCAAGTACTTGAGTTGTGGCAAGAAGGCCCAAAATCCGAAATAATAAAAGGTCGAAAGGAAAAAATATTAATTCAAGAAATAAATGATTTCACTGTATACCACCTACATCTACTCTATTCCCCTTTATTCATTAAGACTTTCCCTGCATTAGCTCTTTAGTAACAAAGCGTTCTTTAATTAGCAAAGCAGGTGCCATGCATATGGGTCTTGAAGACGCCATGTTAGTGCTTACTGCTAATGCGCGAGAAGTTTCCCTCCAAAGCTATTACACGTCACATTACGTAGATGCAATTAACACATGCGCAGTAAAGTGTTCCCTGTTAGAGCCACGCTTTTAGTCCACTATCCGTATTAATGGCTAGCAAACACATAGGCAAGCTTCACTCTCTTATTTATGTAACTGGAATGTGCAAAGATTAATCACAAACACAATTATTAATTTCATGTTAGTAAATTAATAAGTTAAAATGAGTGAATTGAATTCGAGCAAGTCTCACATAGACGAGTCCTTGTTCCATCACTACTAACAACCAAGCACCTTGGGAAACCCTGCAGCCCTCGCTTCTTCTATTCGATAATAGAAAAATTGTTCCTTGTTTTACTAAGTTGTTGTAGGAAAGACAATGGCAAACCCCCACACCTCCTATAGTGGTCAATAAAGTTGCAGACTGCAGAGACTAGGAGAGTAGTAGGCCAAAAGTACCACATAGGCATAGAACATACCTAATTGTTGTTACATACTATCAGCAATTTTAAAAAAATTACTTTGCGCTAAAAGGCAGCTTTGAAAAGAAAACACCCCTAAAGACCTTGATTAGACATTAGAGGCATAAATAAAGAAACTTAAATATTTATTTATTTTTCTAGTCAAACACAAAATCCACCCCTTTCACTGATTCCCAACAAAAACTGGCCCACCCCTCTCCCCAAACAAATGAAATATTCCAGTCTCCAACCATTATCTGTGAAAAAGAAAGTCCAGAAACCCCGATCCCAAATCCCACATCCTCACTCTCCCCACCAAAATAAAAGTTAAAAGAGGCAGAGGGAGCTAGACACAGTGCAGGATCTCCTGAAGGTGCTGGTCCATTCTTCTCTACTTGGCATCCATGTGAACCAGCCTCGACAGGACGCGGCGCAGCAGGGTGCAGCCTGAGACTGAGAGGGGGGCAGCAGTGTGTGTTCTTGGATCGCGGTCAGCTGCCGGCAGACTGCGGTGCTGATGTTGTGAGTGGGAAGCTGGAGGTGCTGTGTCCTGACTGGGGCCCTGTGCTGCATGGCTGCTTCACCCTGTTGCCCTGGTCCCTGGTGACGAGGAGCAGCTAGAAAGAAAAAAAGACAAATTGTAAACAATGCTCTGTCACTCAGTGACAAAAACATGTTTAAAATATGTAGTGGGTAGCACAGTAGCAGTAGATTGATGATCCCCTAGGGCCATTACATTCTATGTGAATAGAGTCACAGGCACCATTACCTGCCCTAATAAATCTAAAGGCTAATGTCAAAAGCTCTAACTATCTGCAAGGAATAAAGACAGAATAAGCACAGCAACACAACAGTTTGATAAAACTGCTATATTATTTTTCTTTTGAAGGATTTCCTAGTAAGTCCTTAGATGGTTTGGGGCTTCATGAATTAGGCCCATTTACTAATGAATGGTCTAGTTGTAGCTACAATAATGACTCTGATACGATCAGACAACTTAAATTGCCGAACAAGAATCTTTGTGTTGCTATGTGCATTTTAATTTTTTTATCACCGCAGGCCAATTTAACCTTTAACTCCCTTAGCTAGTACCTACATCCTTTTGAGGAACTTGACCCTGGAAAAAGCGATATACTGCAGTTCAGTCAGTGAAAGGATGAAGGACTAGAATATAGATTTGGCACGTTCATCACAGACTATCCTATCCACAGAAGTTACTCAAATTATATTATCCACTCAGCATTGCATTGTTCATCTAGTAATCTTAATCTTCACCCCTGGTTTTGATTTGCACCATTTACGATTATTATTTTCTCTCATCCACTGTTTCGCCATAGAAAACTAGTCATTATTATCCAATCAATCCATCCATCCAAACACAGCTCCAAACAAACCTTTTATCAACATCTATTTACCCAGTCAGGCACCCGTGCTTTCACCCATTCCATTCACCCATCGTGCTTTGCCTTAACCCACCCAAGCATTTCTTAGTTTCAATCATCCTTCACTCAGCCATGCAGATTGCTTCACATCATCATTACCTACCTAGCATCATTCCTTTCACACAAGTATGCTTTCACTCATATATTTCGTATGTCACCTATCATTTCTCCTTCCAACCTGTTTTGTCTTTCCCATCAACCCGTCATTCTTAATGTTCATTTATGAACCTTTGTCTGCTAGGTTGCAGATAGAAGAGGACATAATAACTACCCAACTCCCACTGTATTTGCTAAAGTGGGGTGTTGTTCACGAGTCAGTCAACCCTCTCACAGTGAGCATGTTACAATTTGTCAATAAGTGAGCAATGTGACTTATCACTGCCCGCCCCTGCTGCCGCTGGTTTTCCTCCCTCACTTGTAACCACTGCAGCCGCATCCCCTCCGCTGGCACCACTGTCCCCAGCACAGGCGATCTATGCGGCTAGAAAAAACATTATATATTTATAATTTGAGATGCAGATACGCCACCCCTGTGTTTTTTTAAGCAAAATATAACTACAAAACAAAACATCACTACAGTTTGGTTACAGTTTCTTAATCTTCTATCAAAATGCAAAACATCACGTTGGGCAATTTGTTATTTGCCAATCATTGAAAAGCCAGGGAGTCAAGCCAAACAAAAACATTTTGCAATTATGGAGGGCCAGGGCTATAATGAATCTGAGTTATTGAAGCGCAATGAAATTGTTCAATAATTGGTCAATGATGGACATAGGGTCTTAGCTGGCAAATGTAATTGGGCCGTCCTTCTCATCATACTTCCACGTTCCAGCCATGCTGCACAGTCATTACCTCCTGGTATACCAATAATAAATATATGCTCAACACTGGGAGGTCGACCATGACTATGAGCAAGAAAAAGAAAGCCTTCTCAATAAACATAAGTAGAGACCTTAACTGCATGAAATCTTCACAGTAGAGTACCTGACCTAAAATGGGTTCTCTGAATCTTACTGTATCACTAGTCTATAAGGTGAAGGGGAAAGCTTACAGAAAAAGCAGAAGAAAAAGGGAAGCTATAAACTAGTACAGATAGTTTTGAAGTCAAGTACAGAATCTTGAAATATAGAGAAAGTAAGTAATAAATAGGATAATTAGGGCTGAGCAGGATTTAGGAAACAGATCAAAGTAAAGTTGGAAAAAAGTTAGAAGCCAGACACAGTAAAAAGGAAAAAATAAATTAGAAATGTGGAGCGGAAATAAAAGGATTAAGATAGGGAAATAAATAATATTAGCAGGAGGACTTACTGGGCCCAGCAGAGCCATCTGTGCTCGTGGAGGCACCCCCAGCACCCTCACAGGACTATGCCGCAGTGGTGGTACTCACTGCCATATCCCTCATGCCCCTGGATGCTGATATAAGAAATAAACAAAATTAAATTAAAAAAAGATTAGTAGTATAGTTAATCTCCCCTAAAAAAATTGACTGAGAGAGGCAAACACAGTAACATTTGATTTAACGTTTTCAAATCAGATCTCCTCTTTTATTGCTATTGTGGACCTATTCCTTAATTTGCTAACCCTACCCTATTCCAAATTGCCTAATCTACATTGGAACTACTAATAAATTGCAATGATTGGTCCTTGCTTCTCATCTCATTCTGAATCTCTTAACCTTGGACGGATCTCCCAGTCTGCATTTTCTTTCAATGCGTACATGCTGATGCATGCATATTTACTAGCTACTTAAAACTTTCTACACATCACTGGGAAATCACTTGGGGTTGGGAGTTGGGACTGTACGAGCTACAAAAAAATAAAGGCACAGAGAAGTGAAAGAAGAATGCACTAGCTCACTGTCTAATACACCACTAGCTTAGTGACAGGACAGAGGAGTCTCTGCATGACTTCTTAAATAAACAGTCCAAGCGAGCGCCGACTACACGAGTAGGATTAGGTAGCGCCGCTGAGCAGCTGCCTACACTAGGTTGATCATATAATATTTGTAACATAAACTCAACTCACCCAAGTGTGAGCAAAATACTTGCTAATTGGGAAAAAAATATTAGCATAGATAGAACACAATAAATAAATAATTATTACTCACAAATCCCCAAACCTCCGCGCCCAGCAGGTTGAGCAGGTCCTGGTCCCTGTCCAAGATGTCTGCCCCCGGGGCATCAGCTGTTGGTGGGTATACTTGATGCCTTAACAGCAGCAAACAGCCTGGCGCACCCTCTTCCAATGTTGCTTCTGCTTCCGGAGGGTGTAGCATCTACCAGACCTGCCGCCTGCGGCCAGGGTGGAGGGTAGGTGGCGTTGCACGTGAAAATCCAGTGCTGCCACCTCCACCTCAGTGAATAGTGCGTGGGGCTTCACTCCTTCTCTGCATGGCCTATCGCAAGGTAGGCAGCTGCAGCTGGTGGTTCGGGGAGGCCTGGCGCTGCCACTGATGGAGCAAGGTTTCACATAAAAAGAAACTTGCTCGTATGCAATCCTCTCGAATAACCTGTGACTCTATAATCAACCTGTCCGTGAGTCCTAACAGTGCACCACATTCAACATATTGTATCTAGGGGATGCTTTTCTATGTGCCTTACTAATGAATAACTCAAGTGTCCTAAAATGGCCGCCGAAAAAGCAGGAACTCTTCTGTGCATGTGTCTACTACATCTACGTAGTATGACGTTTTCTGTCGCTTAGGGGGGAAGTCTTTGCAGCTGCGCAATAGCTTCTAATATGGCCACTTTAAAGTAATGCACTAACGCACATGCTGAGCTAAAACTAACCTATGAAAATTCTACTAAGCTGTTAATGCGAAAGATTTATTAAGTAAATGGGGTTAGAGTAGAAGTAAGTGGTATACAGTGAATTCTTTTAAGTTTGTATTCTAACGTGTTTTTTTTAAACTTTATTAATAGTTCAAATTTGGGCCTGGAGGGTGACCGCGTCTCTGTTTCCTTGTGGCTTCCCCGCATGTGCAAACATCTGTTTATTCTGAACAAGTGAACTAAATTGACTGGCTGCCAAACCCTAAGCCCAGCAAGGACATGGGAAACCAACTTTTGACCCTACGAGAGGAAAGAGAAGCAACATTGTAAAAGATACTTATCGATCCACATATGGAATGCTTGTGGGAATAAAGCTTGGTGGTATTAAAATTAGGGGGCGGGGAACTAGACAATAGACTAAAGAAAATTATTGCACTTAGTATGGTGTGATGTCCTCACCCCACTGCTTGGCCCAATAAAATTGCGGGTGAACATGGAATTCAAACATTTGGGGGTGGATCATACACTTGAATTTGGTATAACAGAGATAAGTTATAGATAGTTAGACACACTTGATGCTGAGATGCTGATGCTATACTGAGATGCTGCACGATTTTGCTGTAATCTGACTGAAGAATCTAAACACTAGGGAAATTCGCGGAACAACTGAGGAGGCACATCTAGGAAGGGGTCCGGACGAGCCTGAGCCGGAGAGAGTAGTACCAGAGAGGGGTGTAACGCTGGCGTTACACTAGAAGAGGTCACCTTCCCTGTCCTGCGCTGATCCTGAATCTTTGATATTCTGATGTCGGGGTCCTCACACCATTTCCAGGTAAATATAGTTGTAGGGTAAATGCTCCGTACTTGCTTTCTGTTCTTTCTCTCCTCAGGTGCTGTCATTGCAAGAATTTATTAATGCAAACTGATTCTAAGCTAACTGTACTATTTTTCCTGATGGAGACTTCTGGTATATTCATGTGTATTTGATTTGATTTGACTTACAAAATTCTTAATTCAGATAAACGTTTAAAACTCCTTCTGAGTCTGTGGTTCTTTTAAATAAAAGTTAAATGCATTATTGTAATTTCCTCCCTATTCTAATCTACTACTGCATTTACTCAGGCGATAGGAATGGGAAGAATACTGGTGTGAAGGTTTCCTAGGGTAAAACAAAATTGATGGCCAGTGGATATTTACTAGCTCATTGATTGTATGAATGTATATGGGCCCAAATGAGTGTTGCGTGTATGAATGTGTAGCGCTGGTAAATTCCGCTGCATCAGTTTTACTTGGTAGCAGAGGCATGGTTAGTATAGTTAGTTAGGTGAGGATTGTGTTTGAAATTTTGAATTATTATTCTTTTACGTTGTCTGGAAATTCCTGGGAATATTGAATAGCGGGTGGCGAGTGGAAGCCACACTGCAGTGAGGTTATTGGTCTGGATCAAGAAAAAGCTGAAAGTTACGCAGGACTGGAAGCACTAAGTTAGGGAAAATTTATTGTATACTAGTGAGAATAATTGATAGCGAGGAGTTCGCTGGTGAAATTTTGGAATTATATCACCTAGAAAGAGTAATACTGAAGGAGTAGCAGGTTCTCTGATGCTTGTGTAAAGAGTAAGCAGAAATGTTTTACTCGTAGTGTGTGAAGAGTAAGCGGAAGAGTTTTACTCACAGTGAAAGAAATCTTACTATTCTTTGAATTAGTGGGTCAGATACAATAGCGAATGTTGATACGTTGTTAATTAATGACATTTGTGTGAAGAATTTTGGGAGAAAATAAGTTTTCGCATTACCTTGTGAAGGAGGGGTCAGTTGCAGGTGCTGCACTGACGTCACTGATAGACGCGCTGGGATTGGTTGAAACAGCTGCCGTATAGTTGATGCGAAATTGTATCAGTAGTAAGGAGCGATACTGATGTCACACAAAAGCCACACAAGCATTGGCTGAGCGAGTGAGCAGAGGAGAAGTTGATTGGTCCTCAGAATAGAAAACGCGCTGGTATTGGAGAATTATTAGAATTAAAGCAAGCGTTTGATTGGTCATCAAAATAGAGATCCGGAGAATAAAATTAGATAGAGGAGATTGCATGTACGATCCAACAGTAACAGGGACCAGACCAGATAGCACAAGCACGCAATGTACGGAGAAAAAAGTAAATTGATATTTATACAAAAGGTTAAGAATTACTTCAAAAAGGACAAACCCATTAAGAGTAGAGAGGGGATTCTCATTCCTCCTCCAAATATGCCTGCATCATACTTGATGGTGGAAAGAGGCTATCATACTTGTGTATGGTTAGAAAATTAGGTAGAATACACCAAAGATGATGGAATATTAGCATTCCCTGAGTACGGAAGCTTTAATGGAAGAATATTGTACAATTTAAGAACACGAATGAATGAATTAGACCTAGACTGACTCAATATGAAGCTTTAGAAGAATGGGAAATGGAAGCCTTTGAGCGTGACAGATCACGGAGTAACAGGACCTTAAGCAAATGTTACCCAAAAATTCCCAGAGAGGCTAGAGATAGTCAAATGAAACAATGGAGACAGGCCATGGTGGCAGAAGGTTTATATCCTGTGTTAACATCAGAAGAGCAGCTAGGAGATAAATGTAGAGAGAAGACTAAGCACTTAACCATGACAGATAGCGGGGAAACAGAAGAAGGTTATTTAGAGGACGTATTGATGAAAAGTCCTCCACCTTATAATGATGGATTCAATAGAATGACCCCTAGTGCCCCAATGATAGGAACACCTTTGGTTCCTCAGATAGTACACAACACCACAGATAGGCTACTTCAAGAAAAAGAATGGGAAGCAATAAATAAAAATAGAGACAAATTGATTCAGAGAATAGCTCAGATAAATGCACATCCTGAAGCATTGACCATACCAGTGACAATGAGTCCGGTAGTTCCATTATATGTAGAAAAATCAAACTGTCCTAAAGTTCCTGTAATACCCACCCAAAGTATAGAACCTAGAAAAGACAAGGTAATAATAGATGATCAAGCAAGTGAATGTGAATCAGTAATATCATTGATGGATTTGCCCATACGGGAGCCAATGATGGAAACTCCGAAAATAAATCTACCCAGTTGTTCGAAGGAATTTAGATTAGAAACATCATCAGGAACTAGAAGTGCCACAATAGTAACCCCAGAAGATATAGAGAGAAGGTCTCAAGAAATAGAGAAGCCAAAATCGCAGCCAAAAATATTACACATTTTTAAATTGAGAGTAGAATTGGAAGACATGGTTGCTGGAAATGTGAGTCTGGACACGCTAAACACATACAGTGAGGAAGAATTACTGTTTATCTGTAGAAGCATTACACAAAATACAAAGGCATTCCATGGAAAACTGACAAATTTGGCATCGGAAATGCGAATTGACATAGGGAAGTCAAAGGTGTTGCAGAAAGCCTATAGAGCAGAATTTTCTAATAAGGATTTGGAAAACATGAATGTGTCTGGAAGAAAGTTGCAGATCAGGGAATTGGTATTTCTGTTGCAAAACTGGGGAGATCTTGAAAAATGGAAAGTTACATGGGCAAAGAAGAAGGAAGAAGCACAGGTAAATCGAACGACATCTGAATATGTCATGAGAGAAACAGAAAAAGCTGAAAGGTTGTATACCTTGAGAGAAGTACCCGGAGGGGGGTACGTACATGTGCAATGGAATAGACAGGATATCTTGTCTTTTACGAATGATTTCCCAAAAGTGAGAGAGAAACCATTGGAATGGTATAGACAGGTTGAGAGGTTTGTGAAAGTTTCAAAAGTTTTATTGAAGGATCTAGATGGTCTATTTGACATAGTGGTACCTGCAGATTTGTGGACAGAGTGTAAAATTACTGTAGATTGGCCTAGTGAGAGACTCAAAAAAAGTAACCTCGTCAGAGGATGTGATGAAAAAATATCACCAGGTGATCACGTTTCTGAAGAGTAAAATTCCCCCGAAAGAAACTGATTGGGTAAAAATAGACAGGACAACCTAAGAGAAAAATGAGTCCGTACATGCCTATTACGAATGTCTTTTACAGGTGTTCAAACAGTATAGTGGGTTTGAAAGTTTGTAAAACAAGGACATGACTCATTTTGTGTATCGATTTGTGACTTGGCTGAGATTGGATATATCTCAAATAATTAAGCAGCACATGCTGTGCTGGCAGTTAAAGCCCATTGATGAAATTTTAAAATATGCTAAATATTGTGGGGACGAAATTGATAACAAACGAAAGGCATTAGAAGAAAAAGTAATGTGGGCTCAAGTAAAATTAGCTGAACAGCAAGAGCTCCAATTAAATAAACAGTCAGAAAATCAAGAAAGAGCACAATGTCAAAGTGACAATAATGGGGGAAAGCCACGGGGAAGATTAAATCAGGAAGAGGCAAAGAAAACATTTTGCTTTCACGGGTGCAGGAAGTTGGGACATTGGAAGAATGAGTGTAAAGCTATACAAATTAATAATGTCCCGAATTAAACTTTAAATCCAGAGACGCAGAATGAGGTGTTAATGAGTCATCAGCAATAGGGTATAGATCTTCAGAGCCAATTGCCACCTGCCCCTAAATCAAATTTTGTGAGTCAAGCCAAGTACAATGTGGACGCCTTTGAAGGAAGTGGTAAGAAACATTTTGTAACATCACAGTTTCTTTTGCAGGACCCACTGATTGATTATGATCAGGAATGACGGTGCCCGAGGGGGTAGGAAGGGGAGTGCGTGCTTTGCACATCCTTACCGGTAGATCAGTCAGGTACTTACATAGAGAGTACAGTAAAGGGAAATGGTATTACCTTCTTGTTGGATACTGGTGCTACCAGGTCTACTGTGAGAACAGCAGACATTCCTAACCTGCCCCTCTCGGGAGAGAATATACAATTTGTAGGTGTTTCAAACAAATGGATTAGCACTCCAATCACAGAACCCCTGGAGGTGCGAATTGGTCATTTTAAAGAAATGCATAAATGTGTGGTCTGTGACTCAAGCTCTGTGAACTTGCTTGGGAGAGACCTATTGTGCAAAATCAATTGCACTATATTTTGCACACCGGATGGTGTTGCAATACAAACACCAGATGAAGATGAAGTTTACAAGTTCATGTTAGCTAAACAGGGAACAGAAGTAAATGAATTATTTTAGATGATGACACAAAATGAATTACCTGCAGAAGCCAAACTGACAGTGAATGCAGAAATATGGGATTTTCCTGGAAAAGAAATAGGATTAATGGCAAATGTAGATCCCGTAAAAGTGACTGTGAAAGAAGGTGCTGTTTATCCGAATACCCAACAATACCAAATGAGTACGGAAGTAAAGGCAGGTGTCGCAACAGAGATAGAGCGATTGGTCGAACAAGGCATCCTGAAAGAAATAATGAGTAGCCCTTGTAATTCACCCATAATTGGCATTAAGAAACCTAATGGGAAATATAGGGTGGTCCAAGACCTCAGAAAAATTAATAAGATTGTTGTACCATGCTGCCCAGTAGTGCCTAATCCAGCTGTGATTCTTTATCAGATACCATGGAAAGCAAGATGGTTCACAGTGATCGATTTATGTCATGCATTCTTTTCTATTCCATTGCATCCAGATAGCAAGTTTTTATTTTCGTTCAAATCTGAAGAGCATGTTTATGTCTGGAATCGTGTGCCCCAAGGGTACACAGAAAGCCCATCAATCTTTAATCAGATTCTCAAAAGAAGCCTTGAATCTCTTGTATTGCCCAGAGAGTCAGTCCTGGTGCAGTATATTGATGACCTATTGGTGGCGTCAAACACACGAGAGGACTGTGTACTGATTCAATTGCATTGTTAAATCATTTGGCAAAAGGTGGACATAAAGTGTCCCCTGAAAAACTTCAGGTTTGTAAAAATTGACATCTGAAAGAATCAGAATAATAAGAAAAATGCAGTTGCCACGAACCCAAAAAGAAATAAGAATGTTCCTTGGAGTTGTAGGGTATTGTAGACAGTGGATTGTAGGGTTTGCTTTACTAGCCAAACCTTTGATACAAATGACCAGAAAGAGAGCAAAGGATCCTATAGAATGGGATGAGGAAAGTATAGGATCTTTTAGAAAATTGCGCGTGTATTTGTGTGAAGCACCCGCTTTAGGCATGCTCGACTATTCAAAAGAATTTGCATTATTCTGCTATGAGCGGGGTAATTGCGCGCTTTCAGTTCTGACAGAGAGACACGGATTAATGAGAAGGCCATTTTCTACTACCATGGATCCTGTAGCCTTTGCATTACCAGGTTGCCTAAAAGCTGTTGCTGCAACTTGTGTAAGCATAGAGCAGAGTGAGTCAATTGTGATGGGACACCCAGTCAAGGTGTACGTTCCTCATGCAGTAGTTATTTTACTGACCAGGACCCGAACACAGTACCTTACTCCCAGTAGTCTGACCAAATATGAGAGAATATTATTGGGAGCTGAAAATGTGACAATAGTGAGGTGTACCGTTCTTAATCCAGCCACTTTACTACCTGATCCTTACGAAGAAGAAGTGAGAGATGAGGTCGAGCATGAATGTCTTGATGTGACTGAATTTAGCACCAAACCTCGTCCTGACATACAAGAGGAACCTTTGAAAAATGCAGAACATGAGCTGTTTGTAGATTCATGCATGAGACACGAGGAGGGAGGATTAAGTGCTGCTTACGCTTTATGTACCTTAACTGGAATAGTCGAAGCATCCTATTTACCAGAGGTCAAATCTGCACAAGTCGCTGAATTGATCGGCTTAATTAAGGCATGCAAAATGGGGAAAAATTGAAAAGTAACTATATTTACTGACAGTCAATATGGTTATGGGGTTCTGCATGATTTTGGCCAACTGTGGATGCAGAGGGATTTCCTGACTTCTTCAGGGACTCCTATTAAAAATTGAATTTTTGTGAAAGATTTACTGGAGGCAATTCAATTACCAAAAGAGGTGGCCGTGGTTAAGTGTGCTGCTCACCAATCAGGAAAAGACTATGTGACTGCCGGTAACCGATATGCTGACCAGGTTGCTCAACATTGTGCAAGGCATAAGATTGCCTTAAACAAGAAAATTGAAACCTGTGGAATCAGCTGCCAACTTATGCTACTTGCAGGAGTGGGAACCTGAGAGGAGGTGAAAGATCTGCAGGATGCAGTACACATGAGAGAAAAGGAAGAGTGGGTGAAAATAGGATGTCAAAGAAGGGCAGAAGATGGTGTCTGGGTTTGTTATGATGGCAGACCAGTCATGCCAGACAGTATGCTTGTGCCAATGGCTAGAATGTACCACGGAGACACTCATGTGGGCAGGGATGCGATGATTCGACTTTTCAGACAAGATTGGTTTAACGCAAGGTTCAGAAATGTAGCAGAGAGCCTTTGCCAGAGATGTTTAATATGTCAACAAATGAACCCTGGCAGGAAAACTGTGGTCTGCATGGGAAAGATTGGAAAGGCAGACGGTCTTTTTGTGAGACTCCAACTCCAACTAGATTTCATTCAACTGCCTGCTTATGTGCTTGTCATAGTTTGTTTATTTTCATAATGGGTGGAAGCATACCCGACCCAAAAAAATGACAGCTTGACAGTGGGCAAACTTTTATTAAGAGAACTCATTCCTAGATTTGGTTTTCCAGTAACGATTGAATCAGATAGAGAATCTCATTTTAATAATGAAATAATTTGACTAATCTGTGAAGCGTTCAAAGTCGAACAAAAATTGCACTGCGCTTACTGTCCAGAGGCTTCTGGAGTGGTAGAAGAATTGAATGGCACAATCAAGTCAAGACTCGGAAAGGTGTGTGCATCCACCCCACTGGAATGGCCTGATGCTTTGCCTCATGTTCTGATGGGACTCAGAAGTTTTCCAGACAGAAATACTGGATTGAGTCCCCATGAAATACTCATGGGAAGAGCAATAAGACAAGCAAGTGTACTAGGACACAACCTGTTGAATATAACTGATGACTTGGTTTTGGAGTATTGCAAAGAGTTGTCTGACAGAGTGCGTCTATCTCTCATCAGGTTGGGGAAGATGCTTTCAACAGACAACTGAGCCACTCGCATGATCTAAATCCAGGTGACTGGGTAGTTGTGAAGAATCACACTCGAGAATCGTGCCTGGCACCAAGGTGGGATAAACCGCATCAAGTTAGATTGACTACCTCAACCGCTGTAAAGTGTGCAGGGTTGCCCAATTGGATTCATGCAAGCCATACAGGGTACCAGCTCCTGAAGAAGAAAAGTTACAATTGAAACCGGAAATTGATGATGCTGAAGGTTGTGCAGCTGAAGAACTTTCTATAGAAGATCCTGAAGAAGCTGCCCAAGATCAACCGAGCACTTATCAGGATGACTGGATCCCAGTGGTGGACATACCTGAAGTACTTATAAGAACTAGAAGTCAAACACAGTTAGACAGACAGGAGAAGAGTGAGGACCAGACAGGTATTGAAGAAGTCGCTCAGGAAAGTAGGGAAATTACTGTTGGGAGCCTGAGCAGAAACAGCTAAGGAGAGAACAATATACTCAGACAGAATAAACTCAAAACCTCATCCCGGAGTCTGAGGAGGGACAGTTAGGACTTTGTAGAAAACGTTCAGGCAGAAGAAGGTGAAAAGGTAAAAAGACCTGAACAGGACCAGATAGGCATAGAAACGCAAGTTCAGGATACAGAAGAAAAAACAGACATCACTAATCTTGAACAGGGTCAGATTGAGGTAGATGAACCCATCCAGGCAGAACAGGCCGAAATAATAAGCCCTAGACAAGGTAAGATAGAGAGGAAATCAGAAGACGAAGCTGATCAAGTTGTGCCAAAATCTAAAGAAAATAAAAGGAGTCTTGAAGAACCTGGCAGTGCGGTAAAGTTTCAGAAAAGTCGAAAAGGTGATAATTGGCCAAGAATTATCAAGAGACTGAGATACCATCTTAAGACAATTAGTGAAGAACCTGATCAAGTAAATGAAGTAACTAGTCAATCTGGACCTTCTAATACCAAATCGAAGGAGTCAAAGATTAAAGGCATTGAATAACAAGTTCAAGGGTCCTGAATGGACATATGTTATTCTTGAAGACTTTGAAAATCTCGACTTAAATGAAGAAAGAGATGAAGAGCTGAATGTTGAACGAATTGAAGAAGAAGTGACACCGACCTGAAAGAGAAAAAGGCGCCTAAGGTGTTATCTCATACAAGGTTCTGAAGTTAAGAAGATATAATGTTCTTGCCCAAGATGTCTGATAATAATGTTGCTGGAAAACAAAGCTCTATAAAGAAGTTTTGTAGGATCTGTATATGTAGTTTAATATTAGTCCTCATAATATGGGTGATGTTAGCAATAGCTATTCCCTATCTGATGGTTACTGACAAACAAAATAGTACTAACACACATACAGAAGTTGCAAACTTTAAAGGAGATAGAGTAGACTTAGAAACACCAGATGAGCTAGGTTTACACCACACTGTAGATAAGAATGAAATTGATTTAAATATATTTGCAGTTTTCTTAGTACATTATGTAGAACCTATGGAAGTTGGTGATTGCTACGTTTGTATGAAATTGCCAAGCTCAGTAGCTGAGGGAGTAACTTATCATCATTTACCCTTGACATATGGTATCTCATGTAGTGTACTGGCTAGCTTATTCTATAGAACTGGAAAACTGCAGTATTATTATTCAAATGTTGATGTAATATTTTCAGAAGTTCCCATGTGAAAGAGCATGAACCCTGTCCTTAGTACTAGAGATTCACAATTCATGGGTGAATATTTCCTACCAATGAAGACAATAGATATAGCTGATGCACATAAACGTAACTTAACCTGTCAATTGCATGAAGAAGAAAAGATATTTTTGAATGTAGTAGAAAACAGGAGACAGGATTTCCAAAGAAGATTCTCTGAACCAAAACCTCAGATACCTAAATGGGCTGAAAGGGAAGAGCTTTTAGTAACTGGCAAGACTCATGCTGCTATGTCCCTGGACTTTGAAAAGAAAGGGAAAATCTGTCTCCATAGACTTAAAACAGAATATAACAACATATGTATTGGTTCCAGTGAATGTGAACATAACTTCTTGGTAATTGGGGGTTGGGGACTAAAAGGAGGAACTGATCCAGCATTCCCTGGAATGTATTATATTTGTGGAAACAAAGCCTATTTTACGTTGCCTGATCACTGGTAAGGGAGTTGCTATTTCGGAATAGTGTTCCCTAAAGTTTATCATGTTAAAAGAATCACTGGAAGCAATAATGACAGTAGACTAACTAGATATAAAAGTTTTTCTGAAATAGTAGTTGATATATTCGGTGCATTGATACCTTCAGTGAGGGTTCTGCTAAATTCTCTGAAAATGTGTCAATTGTCAACAGTAGTCGAGCGGTTATCTACTGACACTGCTGGAGGATTTCTACTGATCAATACAGAATTAGTTGCTGTTAGATCCATGGTTTTGCAAAATTGACTTGCCCTTTATATATTATTGGCAAAAGAGGGTGGAGTCTGTAAAATGTTGAAAGCGCAACATTGTTGCACGTATATACCTGACAAAAGTGTAGAAAATTGGAAGATATATTAAAAATGTTACACATTTGGAAGAAGAGCTGAAACCACTGGAGGTTGACAGTGTATGGAAGAAAATAACAAATAGTTTTTCCACCATCAGTAGTTGGTTTTCTAATATAGGTAAAAGAATCTTAGGTCAAATATTATTGCCAATCGTGGGCATAACTTTACTAGTTTTGAAGATAATGTGTTGTCGCAAATGCAGTGGGAAAAGGAAGAAGTACGAAGTGAATAAGAAAGGTAGGAAAAGAAAATTAGAAGAAATACGACTTGAAGAATTGAAGGGAAATATATACAAAAGAATGAAAGGATCACAATTTAAGAAAGATAAGTGAAGGAATAAAAGATTTGAAGACATTGAAATGGTAGAATGCTAAAGTTGGCATCTGATTCAATAGAATTTAGTGATGGCATAAAATGCCATCAAAGAGGGGATTGATGGAGCAAGGTTTCACATAAAAAGAAACTTGCTTGTATGCAATCCTCTCGAATAACCTGTAACTCTATAATCAACCTGTGCTTGAGTACTGACAGTGCACCACATTCAACATATTGTATCTAGGGGATGCTTTTCTATGTGCCTTACTAATGAATAACTCGAGTGTCCTAAAACTCTCCTGCGCATGTGTCTACTACATCGACGTAGTATGACGTTTTCTGTCGCTTGGGGGGAAATCTTTGTAGCTGCGCAATAGCTTCTAATATGGCCCCTTTAAAGTAACGCACTAACGCACATGCTGAGCTGAAACTAACCTATGAAAATTCTACTAAGCTATTAATGCGAAAGATTTATTAAGCAAATGGGGTTAGAGTAGAAGTAAGTGGTATACTGTGAATTCATTCAAGTTTGTATTCTAACGTGTTTTTCTTTGACATTATTAATAGTTCACATTTGGACCTGGAGGGTGACCGCGTGTATATTTCCTTGTGGCTTCCATGCATGCGCAAACATCTGCTTATTCTGAACAAGTGAACTAAATTGACTGGCTGCCAAACCCTAAGCCCAGCAAGGACATGGGAAACCAAATTTTGACCCTACGAGAGGAAAGAGAAGCAACATTGTAAAAGAGACTTATTGATCTACATATGAAATGCTTGTGGGAATAAAGCTTGTGTGTATTAAAATTAGGGGGCAGGGAACTAGACAATAGACTAAAGAAAATTATTGCACTTAGTATGGTGTGTTGTCCTCACCCCACTGCCTGGCCCAATCAAATTGCAGGTGAATATGGAATTGAAACATTTGGGGGTGGACCATACACTTGAATTTGGTATAACAGAGGTAAGTTAGAGATAGTTAGACACACTTGATGCTGAAATGCTGATGCTATGTTGAGATGCTGCCTGATTTTGGTGCAATCTGATTGAAGAATCCAACACTAGGGAAATTCGCGGAACAACCGAGGAGGCACATCTAGGAAGGGGTACAGACGAGCCCGAGCCAGAGAGAATAGCACCAGAGAGGGTTGTAACGCTGGCGTTACACTAGAAGAGGTCACCTTCCCTGTCCTGAGCTGATCCTGAATCTTTGACATTCTGATGTCGGGGTCCTCACACCATTTCTAGGTAAATATAGTTGTAGGGTAAATGCTCCGTACTTGCTTTCTGCCCTTTCTCTCCTCAGGTGCTGTCATTGCAAGAATGTATTAATGCAAACTGATTCTAAGCTAACTGAACTATTTTTCCTGATAGCGACTTCTGGTATATTCATGTGTATTTGATTTGACTCAAAAATTATTAATTCAGATTAACTTTTAAAACTCCTTCTGAGTCTGTGGTTCTTTTAAATAAACATTAAATGCATTATTGTAATTTCCTCCCTATTCTAATCTACTACTAGATCTTTCGACAGTGCATTTACTCAGGAGACAGGAATGGTAAGAATACTGGTGTAAAGGCTTCCTAGGGTAAAACAAAATTGATGACCAGTGGATATTTACTAGCTCATTGATTGTATGAATGTATATGGACCAAAATGAGTGTTGCGTGTATGAATGTGTAGAGCTGGTAAACTCCGCTGCATCACCACTCCCCTGCTCTGCCATGATGCTAGGTGGGGGCTGGGGAAGAGAGGTAGAAGAATGAAAAAGAAGGAAGGAACGAAAAATAAAGTGAAAAATAAAGTACAAAAAGTCTTGCAAAAAACACAAAATATTTTAAACACAAGTAAAATACAAAAACACAAAACACAGGGTAAGGATATAATAAAAATGAGGGGTAGATAGGTCTTACAGAGGTAGGATTAAGAAGATTAGGAGGAGCTTGAAAAATAGGCTGAGCACCATAAACAGAGCAAAACCTGTTTATGTGCCATTTCCAACGCAAGACCGCACGTCATGTTACATTTGACGGTAAACGTTACGTGAACAGGCATCGCAAGCCACTTGCTTGCAGAAGTAGGGTAGCCCACAGATATTTTTAACTACTTTGCAGAGATCTGCATAGCAGAACTTCACGAACTCCTCCCACCCTAAGTTAACATCAGAGAGGTTGTAGAAGGGAGCACTGTGTGTAAAATATATGAGTGAGCCGACGATGTCCTGTTATTGCTCTTAAATCTAGTTTGCCATTTGGGCCTGCAATTTATGGTTGAGTGACCTGTATAAGGATATTTTTGGTTATAAATTCATTTTGTCTGAGACTTTCCAGGTTACGTCATACGGGTCATATTCAACCATTTGGGATCAAACAAAATAACTATACTGCCTGATCCTTTTGGATATTAAAACACCAGACAGAAGGAACACAGGGTCCAGGTTGTTGTCCATGATTGAATGCAGGTCTACAAACAGATAACTTGATATAAAGGCTTTAACTATGTTCATACATTTTGGTGACAAAGAAAGATGCTTTGATAACTTATGGAAAACTACCATCATAATTGGAAATCGGGACAACAGTCCATTACTGCCTAAAGAGAATGTCTCAGACTAGAAGTTTGTTTCAAGAATTTCACAACTATCGCCTAGTTGTGAAAAGACTTAATGAAATTCAACAATGGAACAAAATGTGTTGAGCAGGCGGCATCTTACATAAACATGGCACTAAATTGGACATTTGTGTGACATTTGTGTGATCAGAAGTCTGGAAGTGGCATGCTATGGTGATTCTGAGAACTCTAGATTGAGGTAAGAAACTCTCTTGTACATATTTTGGATGGACTAACAGCTGATGCTGACAAGGCCTTTTGGGATTTAGAAATTGGTGTATTCAAACTGATGACCCACCCCACAGAATGTGAAGAGTGTCCCCTGAGTCTCCAATATCTCACAGCTATTCATTGACCTTGGGCTGAAGTGAGACACCCATGCAGGATTAGGGGAACCCTTAAGGCTTGAGGGCCCCTTGTGCTGCAGCACATGCAGAGGCCTGTGTTACGCCTCTGGCACCTGGGCTATGGGAGTGTCAAGTTTCAGGCGATGAGTCAGAGGCACTGTGGTCTCTCCTAAAGTGCCTGCCCTACTCAAGGCACTATCAGTGAAGGTTGTGGGTATGTCCGTTTCTGTCTCTCTCCTGCAGCCCCTGCACATCCTCACAGATTCTGCGTGTTACCAGGAGCCACAAGTTTGTATTCTGCCAGGGTTGGCTCAGCCGTTCATCCTTCCATGATCAATATTACCTGTGCTATGTGACATCTCTCATTTTAAATCTGGTGCTAACTCCATCAACAATAAATATATTGAAGATACAGTAATACCTTATCATTTAAGCACTAGTACAATCACAGAGCTAAAAATGTGTTGATGAAGCCAAATGCGTACTGTGGCATATTTTTTAGCACAGGTTATAGCACTGCCCACGGTGAAGTGGACCGACACGGTGATATCACTGACAGGACAACATTTGCTCCTCTAATGCGTCTCTAATGAATTTCCTCTACGCTCGCATGCAAAGTGACAGGGTCTGGGGCCAGAGTGCTTCTCAGCTTGTAACAATTATTTGGCAACATTGTTGTCAACACTTTTGTGCTCACTGTTCAGGGACGACCCACTGCTGGAAACAGACTGTATGCAGACTAACAGGCTGGCACTGTTCTCGTTTACCGTGTAGGCTATTACACACAGGCTGAGAGTGATGAAGGCCCCCACCAGCCTGCCCCCAGCACTGCAGGGGCTTCAGAGGCTTGAGTTATGACTCTGGTGTACAAATCTGATTTTGGTACCAATTGAATGGACCACTTGTTATGTGAAGTATCTTCGAGTGCTCCCTCTTATGCTTGTTGTGTTGGTCTGCGAAATTTGGGGTCAGTGACAGCAGAAACCATAAGAGGAAAAACACCACATTATTGGAGTCACTACTGGAGTATGTGCAATATGATTGAGCCTTAGCTGCTACATCTTGTATCTTCAGCCAAAGATGGGCGGGAACTCGGGCTGCAGGTAACTACTTTCCTCCTCTGTTACTAAGTTCTGCGCTTAAAAGAGAGTGGCACTGAATAGCCACTGTTCAGCTGATGCACACCTCCCATTCGCCACTGCCAGAAATTCCTGCTCCCAAACTTCTAGCAACAAGGAATAGGATGTATGCAGTTTGGGAGATGGTAATACCATGACCAAGATCGGGGGAGTAAAGAAGCGGATGATTCACATGACTTCCAAATACAGCATAATAATCAAAGAGAGAGTCAACTTCTTAGCGTGCCACAGCGAAGACTCCCCAAGTCTATCTCCAGGGAGAAAATGATCGTGTGTAGGCGGTGGTCATTAGTGTTGCTGGGAATGTAAGTATTATTGTGGGCATATGTGTTTTATGTGTTGTTTGCTGGGTTAAGGCAGTGCAATAGAGTGTGGGTGAGGTGGCTCCGGAGCAGAGCAGGTCAAGGGAGTAGTCAGAAAATTAAAATGTCCCCCACGGTGAGGCATACCTCTGGGCACAGTGAGCCTGCAGAGCCAGCGAACCCGACCCTCCTTAGAAGAGTTCCATTCATACTTGCTTCCTCCTTTCAACCATCTTATCTATCCTCTCACCTTTCCATCTATCCATTCATCAACCTGTTCTCCTTTCATCTTTCCATCCACTCACATACAACTAAACTTTCATCAATTCCTCTATCCTTACACTGTTTCATATATACATTAATTCTTGCACCAATCAATATATCTGTGTGTCCATCGTTCCACCCATCAATCCTTTGTCTCTTCCCTTCTCATCATTTCACATACCTGTTCATTCTTCCATTCACTCAGACGCTCACTTATTGATCCTTTCACTCTTTAGTCCGTGCTTTCACCTTTTCCATATTCGTCTTTTCACTCTTCCATTTATCATGTTTCCCTTGCATTTTGTACATCCTTTCACCCAGCTATCAATTCACTTACCCTTGCTTCCTTTCGCCCTTTCATCTACCTTTCACCTTTTCTTCGTTCTTCCCTTTCATGTTTTCTTGCTATCGTTCACCATTCTTCCCTTTATTTATTTCCTATTTGCATCAGCTCATCTTTCTTCTCCTCTTCTTTATTTTTACATTCTTTTTTTATCTCTCTCACTTACACTTTCCATTTTCGCTCTCTCGTTCCCTATATTTCTTTTTTTTATTTCTTCACTGTGCCTGTCAGCCCAAAGACCTGCCCTAACATTTTCCAAGGGAGTTATTTATGAGCATTTTCGGGTAACCATTGAGACACATGAGGCCCATAAATATTAAATATTTTAGAGGCAGTGAGTTCACTAGCCTATGAGGGCCCAGTGACACCCCGCTTACCCTGCTAAAGTGGGGGCACGAAGGGGGGCACTACGCCACTGGTCAAGGTGATGGTAGGTAGGTAGACAAACCATCCCTGCCTCTAAATTCTTCTTCTAAGTGGTTCACATGATGGCTCCATGAAGTACATGAAAGAAGTTTCAATTATCTATTTCAACACCAGCGCTGCACATTGGACACGATCATTTTGCAGTGGATAACAATATGCAACGTGTCTGGTCCATTCTCCTAATTCCAAAGCCAGAGTTTATCCCCACTTAGCTAAAGCACCACTACTTAAAAAACAAATAATTATAACTAAAAAGGTTACCTCGGAGCGTCTAAATGAGCTGAAGGGAATACATGAACTGGTAATGTGCAGTACCATGGAGCGCACAGCTTAATGGGTCTGGCAGGCCCATTTGAATGTTAATTATCCCACTTCATTCCTGTGTACTTCATTGTCCAAAAAAATGGCAGAATAAATCACGGGTGCCACTTAGTGAGGCAGAAAGGGATTGGTTTTGAATGGTCAAGGTAAATAAGCACACCTATGGATCAATAAGGTGCAGCCAGGAGTAGCACTTACACTGGCAAATTGGTAGCTCCTACACTTCCCTTGCTGCCACTGAACACAGGGGCCAGAAAGGCCAGGCCCAGAACAGAAAGTGAGCACAGTCCGATTTACATTCTGTACATTGCACTTCTCCTCCCTCCCCTGGCCCTCTACCAGCCAAGAGCAAGACGTTGTTGAGGGATTTGAGTGGAACAAGTGCCCAGCCATAGGATGTCATTATTATTATTATTATTAATAAATATTTATTGAGCCCCTGGCTCCCCTTAGGCATCCCCACGCTATCAGTGAAGAGCAGAGCAAAAGAAGATGAACTGATTAAGGCAGACTCTGAAAGAGCCAAGTCTTCAGCTGCCTCCGGAAGGAGAGATGGGGAATGGTTGAACACAGCTGGACAGGGAGAGTATTCCATAGTTTGGCAGCGTTGTGGGAAAACGTGCGACCGCCTGATCGTGCCCTCTTAATTTTTGGTATCACTGCCAGAAACTAGCTGGCTGACCGGAGACATCTGGTTGGGTGGTAAAAGGCCATAAGGGAGTGGTTTATCTTGGGACCTGTCCCCCAAAGTGTTTTATGAGCTATACACAAAGCTTTGAACTTGATCCGTTCGCTTATTGGCAGCCAGTGAAGTTTTTTAGAACCGACTTAACTGATTGCAGGTAGGGAGTGTGGCAAAGCAGCCTGGCTGCACAATTCTGTACCACCTGTAGTTTCCTTATAGTGGCCTTCGTGGTGCCTAAGTAGAGGGAGTTCCTGAAATCTAACCACGAGAGCACCAATGCCTGTACTATCACTCTTCGTGCCGGAACCGGGAGCAATGGGAGGATTTTCCACAGCATTCTAAAAATGCCGAAACATGATGCGGCTAACTTGATTGCTTGGCTATTAAAATTGAGAGATTTATCTAACCAGACTCCCAAACTTTTGATCTGACCTTTGGGGGTTGGTGGTAGACCAAGACATTTAGGCTAACTTAGTCCCACTGATTCCATTGAAGCGCAGGGGTGGTTATCTAGGATCATTAACTCAGTCTTGTCTCCATTGAGCTTGAGATAAGACTGGTTCGTCCACGTGGCCACGGCTTCCATACAGACTTCAAGATTAATTGGTGTATTCTTTGGATGCTTTAATGCTACTACCAATTGCGCATCATCCACATATCTAATGATTTGAATCCCTGAAGGTAGGACTAGTTTGGCCAGTGGTTTGAGATAAATATTAAAAGGGTGGGACTCAATGATAAGCCCTGGGGAACTCCACACGAGAGTGGCAGACATTTGGAGGTGTAATTTCCCTTCAACACCTGGAATACTTTATCTTTCAGGAAAGATTTCATCCATGTCAAGGCCTTACCTGAGACTTCCACCATTCTGAGCCTGTCAAATAAGAGGTTATAATTGGCCGTATCAAATGCGGAGCTCAGGTCAAGTAGGATGAAGGTCACTGTCCCTCCCTGATCAAGGATTTTCCTGGATTCCTCCACTACTGCTAGCAAGGCTGTCTCTGTCCCATGGTTAGGGCGGAAGCCTGTCTGGGTGGTATGCAGAAGGGAGTGATTCTCTAGGTGTTCTGAGAGGATATTATTTGCATATTTTCCAAGTATTGTGCTGGTCCCGGGAAGCAGGGAGACCGGGCGATAGTTGCTCCAAACCTCTGGATCAAGGTTGGGCTTTTTCAAGAGAGCTCTTATCATAGCATGCTTCCATGCTAGAGCTACCTGGCCACTGGATTGCGAGGAATTTAGTACATCCAGCAAAACCTTAAGAACAGTTTCTTCTACTTTATGTTTATAAAGGGGAGCCGGGTCCAGAGGGGAACCCGATTTGACCTGAGCAAAAAGCTGTGATAATTTGGCCATATCCAAAGTTGGAAGATCTTCCAGATGGGAGATATTGCCACTCAGGGGGTCAATTTCCTGGTCTGACTTGTCTGTACTTATACTTTGAGGGAATGTGTTATAAATATCTAGAATTCTTTTATTAAAAAACTCTGCGAGTTCGTCGCACCATGCCTGCGCGGAGTCTGAGGGAAGATCTGGCGCCGGGCACTTCGTAAGATTTTTTGTAATTTGAAATATTTCCCTGGGCGCATTCGCTGCTGCTGTTATTTTTTCCTCAAAATATAGGGCTTGCGTTCTTTTTATTTCCGATTGATTACATTTGATAACCTTTCTGTATATCTGCTTTTTTTTCAGCGTTATAGTCTTTCCTCCATGCTCTCTCTAATTTCTTGCAATTTTTTTTAAGTTCTCTCAATTTGGGTGAATACCATGGTGTCTGTTTTGCTTCGGCTTTTCCTGAATCCATTTATGTGGAATCGTAGCATCCAAAGAGGATCTGATCCAGCGATTATAATTATTTGACGCTATAGTGGTATTAATCTCTTCCCCTGGTTTGTAGCTTACCAGAGCCTCGGACCAGGCCTCTGATGAGAGTTTTGTCCAGTTACGCGCCCAGTTCTTGTAGGTTTGTGTCCCAGCCGTCTGATGTGGGTTGTTCCAAATAATTGGTATTAAAAAGTGATCTGACCATGGTATCGGGACAGGGCTTCCTGTGCAGAGCTGTGTGTCATTTGAAAAGACTGGGTCCAGAATATGACCTTTTTCGTGTGTAGGACTAGACACTTTTTGTAATAGCTGATTGGCCAATAGGTTATGTGTGAGATCTGCTGCTTCCGCCTTAAGAGGGTTCTCTAAATGTAAGTTCAGATCGCCTAATAAGGTCAGATTAGGTGACGTACTTGCTAGTCTAGCGGCAGCATCTATTACTGATTTTATAAACTGTCCACACGGACCAGGGGGACGGTAGACCAAGGTCCTTGAGAGTATGAGGGTTGAAGCGAAGGAGATTGAAAAAGACATACTTTCGCAGTCTGATATAATGCCCGTCTCTATACGCCCCCCCAAGTGATCTTTCAGAATGATGGCGATACCTCCTCCTTTTTTCAGCTCCCTATCTCATCTCAGGATGTGGTAGCCCTGGGCCAACGCTTGTATCACATCCGGTTCAGAGTCCTTGTGAAGCCAGGTGTCTGTTAAAAACAGGACTTCCTAGTTTCCCACAAGTGTCTCGGGAGAGACCTACAGTTGAGGAGGAACATTTTATGTTCAATCTGCCATTCAGTTGTGGATTGAGATAGTGTGATATTCGCAAGGTCAAAGGAACAATGGGCACAGGATGCAGGGCCATTTGTGATGTTAATGGAATGTATGCATCTATCTCTGAGTGGAATTCGCATTCGATATAGTTGGGAGGCCGAGTACCTTCGGTTATCTTTAGCCCATGGGCCAGGGGTTCTGGCCCCTGGTCCCGGCCGGTCACAGATGGGCTTGCCTTTGGCACACCGGCGGCGCGCCCGCTGCGCGCGTCCACTGTGCGTCCGTGCCTCCATGCGACTTAAGTAGTTGCCTCTACTTTCGCCTGCCTGAGCCCCGCCTCCTCTGGCCGCTTCCCTCCACACAAACGGAACTTCCGCGGTGGACCGTGGATTCGGCGCGAGGTAGAGCCTAAAAGGTACATTGCGCTTTTAAAAAGATATTATCACGGTTAAAATCCAAGTTAAAATGCCTCCAAGTTAAAAATGCCCCCAAAGTGCAAAGTGCTATGGTTCTCGTTCTCTCTAGTTACTCACTTGTTGTTGTTATTGTGGTCACAAGGTGCATGACGTAACCTACATCCATGAGTTCCATAATTGCTGCCTGCAAAGATGAACTGGAGTTTGTGGTTGGGTGATTATCGGAAAGTATGAGGCCACCCTGTTTGGCTGATGCTTTTTGTTTAGAGGCACTTGGGATAGTGCAGACTGAGCTCCGCTGAGCATGGAAGTGCTGTATGGGGCATGCTTTTGCTGTAGCCGGAGGCACTGTCCATAGGTCCACAGGGGATTCTGTTCAACGGAGATTACTTCACAGAAGCTACATGCAAGGTTACGAATAATTGGGTCAGGGCCATGCAGCATAGGGCACAGTTTCCTGTTTACTAAGTCCATACTTAGAATTTCATGCACTAAAGTTGAAATGATTTGCCCAGAAGTTCTCAATTGTTGGTCAGGTGAAAAACCTAGGATTGGATTTAGACTTTCTAGGGACTGTGGTCAGTAAACCAACCACTACACTTCACGACCTCCGTGGCTTCGAAACTCTTGGAAATGGATCAGATGCTGCTAACAGAACCAGGGCACGGACAAGCGTAATCTATAGAGGGATCAGAGATGAATTGTTTGATAGAGTCTAGAGCTCCACACAAATGGAATCGATAATATATTATCCAACAGTAATACATGGCTTTTTGCTTGTGCCTACGCTCATAAAACCAGTGCTCAACAAAACCCTGGTTTCCGATGAACACCTGCACGCAGCATATTTTTGGGGTGTGAGGTAAGGGTGGAAGGCAGTTACCGCACTTGAATACTTGAGATGACCCAGATTAGGTCTGTAACTCATTTGCAATGCTAATGTTCAGGTGTAATTAGGTCATGTTATCCTGAGTCACAAGGATGTGCTTGTGCAGTGTTTCTTCCTTATCCACATTGTAGGACAAAAACTAGCAAGATGCCTCGATGAATTATACATTTGATGCTGATATCTGTAGTGAGCTAGGGATCCTGAGTTAGGTCATTCAAATGTTATTTGTGGCGCTCAGAAATGGCGGACATGAACTGCAAAGGCGCCTGCCTAAGCTGATTATTGGTCACACACTGTATGTGACTTCCAACAACAAAGAGTGGAGCGGGGAAGGACCTAACAATTTTCCTAACTTTGTAATTCGAGGGTTATGAAGTTTCTTGTTCTGTTATTTAAAGTGTGTTTTTAACCCAAACATATCTATCTATCTATCTATCTATCTATCTATCTATCTATCTATCTATCTATCTATCTATCTATCTATCTATCTATCTATCTATCTATCTATCTATCTATCTATCTATCTGTCTGTCTGTCTGTCTGTCTGTCTGTCTGTCTGTCTGTCTGTCTGTCTGTCTGTCTGTCTGGTCAAACAACATATGTTCACATCTGATTGCTATAAAACACAATCGCCCACCCAATATCTAAGTGGACAGATCCAATCACATATCACAAGTGGTTTTAAGTGTTTGATGAAATCCACTAATCAAATGCACAGAACTTAACGTTCGATTGGCACACACTTTTTTTCTTGTTTCGTTATACTTGGCAAAGAAGCGAACCTGGGGGGCCTCATTTACTATATTTTGATGCATAGCAGCGCAGCAAGCCTTCCTGCTGCGCTGCCATGTGTCAAAATAAAAGGGCAGGAATGCCCTGTACGTACAAGATACATCGTATTCCTGTCCTTCTCCCCTGCGCCAGCGCACAAACAGCAGCCTTGAGCCAATGCAGACACCCTTGTGTTATGTTGTAAGGATGCCTGCATTGCAGGGATGATTGTTTTTGTGCAGAAAGGGATACCTTACTGCACAAAAACAATCATTGATGGCATTTTCAACACACGCATAGAGGGAGGAAAAAACAAGGAGAAATAAAAGTATTTCTCCCGGTTGCGCCACTCCTGCGCCTCCCCTGGGGAATGTGTCAGGGTCCATGGATGTTGTATAGAAACACCCACAGCAACACCCATCGAACACCCCTTTCATGTAGAGTAATGCGTGAAAGGGGACCATATTTACAAAGCCATGAAAAGTCACGCAGGGTGACTTTACGTGGCCTTGTATATATGGGCAAGCCCGTTGCGCTGCTGGTGTGTCACAAAAAAGTGACACACTGGTGGCGCAATGGGCTTGTAAATGAGGCCCTGACTATTTTAGACGCATCTGAAGAAGTCCTCAAGTATGTAATCAACTGGCTCTCAGTGTATATATGTTGCCTCGTTAAGATCAAAAAAGAAGGCTGCAGATGTTCAGAAAATAATTAAACTTACTTTTTTTCTTCTCCATAGTATAAACCCTAATTTCACGATCCAGCTCTTGTGTTAGCTGTTTTACATAAACAAAAAATCTTCTGGAAGGCGGGGTGTGGGGGGGAGAGGGGTGGCGTAAAGTGGCCAGATATGGTTCTATATGCTACTGCTAAGCTTCCACAATTCACTCCCCAGGACGATGCTCGATGTCTAATGGAAGGAATATATGCCCTGCTCTTCAGTAATATGAGCCATATTCAAAAATTATTTCCACACAGCGTAAATGGTTTCAGAGATACAACTATAAATACACTTAAAAGAACCTAAGGTCCACACAGACTTCATAAAAAGGAAAATGCGTAAGTTAGTAACTACAAAACATTTCAATACAAATAATAAAGGGAAACTGTGAAAAATAGGCCCCGGAGGGATAATATTTCCTATGGAAGAAAGAGAAAGAACAAACAAGAGCCCTGATAACAACAAAACAATGGGAAAAATCCACATTAGTTTACTAAGCCATTTTTATGGAAAGGCTATAAAAAAATCATCACCCCAAAAGATATTTCATCAACAGTGTCTATGAGAGGGCCTTGGTGCAGTGTTCAATAGAGGACCTAAGAGAACCAAGCGTGTTCATTGTGGGCCATGGCACAGTCGTTAACTTTGGTCCAGGCACACTGATGCTCTCATCCCAAGGTGACCCTTCCTGCACATTAACCTTCCCCTTCCTGCCTTTTGCTGTTTCTATGTGTGCTGCACAACGCAGCACACGTAGAAACAGCAAAAACGAGGAGAAATGAAACATTTATACTAGTTGCACCTGTGTAAGACCAGGGTTTCCCTGGTCTTAATTTTGGCGCGGTCCCATAGTTACACTGCCCTTGTAAATATGGGGCAGCGTCAGAATCAATGGGTGTTGTGGTGAAACGCCCACCACAACACCCATTGCCCACCCCTTTCACGCTAAGTATAGCGTGAAAGGGGGCCTTTTTTACAAGGCGGCATTAAGCCACGTTAAGTGGTTTAATGCTGCCTTGTAATTAAGGCGGAGCCCTTATTGCCACAGGAACGTCACTAAAAGTGACATTCCTGTGGCGATAAGGGCTTGTGAATATGCCCCTTGGTTTTCCTGCAACAGGCAAACATACCAAAGCACTGGGCCTTGGGTCAGTTTAGGAGCTGGCTCGTCCAACTTTGGAAGCCGGGCATAATTCAACAGGGACATGGAGAAGCGGGGGGACATGATTTTCTTTCTTTCTACAGAATTATTGATTCTTCCAGTCACACAAGAAAGAGAATATAGATTTTATTAAAGGCAGCGAGGATTATATTATTTTTTTCACTCTTTAATGACACCCCACAGCAACATCAACATGTTAGAAATACCTTACTCAAAACAAATATTTCCTCCTATAAAGAACCCTGACATTTTATAACTGCTCCCTTAATACTATGAAAACAGACATATCCAAACCTAGCACCAGAAGATAAACGCTTTGCTCTTTATGCACAACGTCGCTTGCATCCCATCACACTCGAGGGGATGTAGAATCACGATCCATTCTTTTTCAATATGAAGCAGTATGTTGTGCAGTCGGCGCTGGGCTTCCTTGATATGCACCCCTAACCTTTAAAGTGAAAATGTTGGCACATTCCCAGTCTTCACATAGTTTCTCCTATTTCACACACCTCCAGAATCATGTGGAGATAAGCAATCTGATGGAACATCCGTGGAAAGTTAGAGAGAATAAAATAGGGCTTGCTACTTCTAAAATCATGCTTGTTCTGTGTGCTCTGATTCATGAATGTGAGCGGCAAAAGAGAATAGTGAATTAGTGTTGTCACTGGTTACATTAGGGGGATTTTAGTGTTGTCCCCTGTGTTTTAAGAGCAACAATAAGACACAATTAGGGTTTTCTTATGTAGGGCAAGATGAGGTGCTGTGGAGTGAACTTCTGTTATGAGATACTCTTTCTCTATTTGAAGGCCTGCATGCAGTTGGGTGGTGGCTGGGGGCGGCGACATTGTTCTCCTTTTAGAATGTTATGGTAAGTTCCAAATGGCAATGTACATGGCCTTACCTGCTGTGTAGACTTCATACAATGTGTACATGTGCTATAACCTAATTGTTGTTAGTTGGTGCATCTTCCTTACTCCTGTTCTGTCCCTTGCTGCTCAGCCATAATGATATCATTTGGAATGTTGAGTGTGTGGGACTTGAGGAGATGGCAGTTGGAAGAGATGGGCTGAGCAGCAAGGAGGCTGCTCCTGGTGGGGCATTACATGGACTTTACCACCTTCCAGTTACCTTTATCTGAAACTGTAACTTAATGAATAAACCTACAACTTGCTTCTACGTAACCTGTCTACGAGACAATCTTCATTTTAACAACATGCCATGTGAGTTGCTGTGGCGGCTGCTCCCAGGAAGCAGCAGTGGGGCGGGGACTGGGGAAGTGGGGGAGGAGAAGGGGTTAAAAAAATAATTTACCTGCCAGCTGCACCTCTCCTCCATCCTCTCCATCCTCTTCCTGGCTACTTCTCTGCAAACAGCAAGCAGCAAGAACCCAGGCTCCCCATAGCCAATCACAACCCTGCAATGCAGCGTTGTGATTAGTCTGAGAGCTGAGGTTAGGCGCTCAGCCAGGGAATGAGAGAGTGGGTATGTTCTCCACCCTGTCTGGGTGGAGAACATGCAAAGTGTGCCTGAATGTTTGGTCGGCCGAAGAGGGCGGGCCAAACATTCATGCACACTTATATAGTTTACCATTCCTCCACCCTGCCCAGCCAAGATCCCACATCAGGAACACATAAAATGAGAATAATATCGAGTTATTATCATTTTCTTTTTTCTTTTTTTTTCACTGCTTAAAGAGTGGGGCAACGCTCCTCCACCTTAGCGGAAGAGCCGCCACTGTGCTACACCATATTCTCTTCTTGTCGCTTTAGTTTGTTTTCTGGGACAGAGCCAAGAGCACATAATTCATAACAACATAACTACAGAAGCTCACCTAGCATTTAGCCTCTTCAGTTGTGTTGTTTGTTTTAATTTCATGACAAGCACTCCTTGTGAGTGCATCTGCAGGCCATCTTGCTCCTCCCTGTGCTTGCAGCCGCCTGCAGAGTCACACCTCGTTGCTTCTCCCTTGTTTTTGTTTATTTCTGATCCACAGATACAGATTCCATCTTATTGATATCATTCGCCCCATCCAATAAACTAATTTCTGAGTCTTTTAAATCACTTCCCTTCAGACTATGGGATAAACATTGAGTCCTCTGTGCAAAGGCACACAAGGGACCCCCTTTGTCACAACTCAGCATTTATCGCTGTGAGCTGTCTTTCCAGTCAGAGCAAGGTGCAGCCAGCAACATGCAGCGCAGTCTCATCTAATCTCAGTCCCCGGCCTCATCTGCATTCACACTAAGGATCCAGGGGCTGCCATGATCTGCCAATTGATCGAGGAAACGGGTAATCACTGTTCTCCGTAACTTGGAGAACCACTGGGTCTGGTAAAAGTGGCGTAACACCAGACAAGCCAAGGGGACGCATCTATGGATTTTTTCGGAGCATACAATACAACCAGGCTTATCATTTTAAGTATTTTGTTTACCTTCTATTGTATTAATTGTTTCTGTGTAGCGCCAGTACAACCAAACTAGTACTTCAGAGTGCTCAGGGGACAGCCGTTAACATTTTGAGATGTAAATCGCCAAACACACAGCTGTTAACATGTAGTGTTGTAAATGGGTTCTCTGTAGGATTGTGTGGCGATATCCTGCCATAGTTTAAGATCTGCTCTGTGTACTAGGAGAATTTACAAAATATTAGGATTGATACAAAAGACTCTTTTTTCATTAACTCTGCATGTGCTGTACCAGCAGAGAAGTCTGACGCCACTCTTGGGTGGTTGACAAAGAAAATGGAAGATATGGTGCATTGACCCATTTGAAAACCATGGACTCAGATCCCCTCCTTTCAAGATTGAACTCAAAATATTTGGCAGATTTGCTTTCAGCAGTGGCAGGACCCTGCTGCGAGTGCAAAGGAAGGCTGCTTTGCAACTTATTATTCAGCGCTCCTTCAAACCAAATCACATCTCTTTCAAACTGTTTACAGTTTACCCAGTCCACCAAAGCAGTTAAACAGCACTAAAAACCAAGAGACACTGCTAAACAACTCCACAAACAACCTGTTGTTGTTATAAAAACACAATATACAGCCTGCGGTATATTTGATTATATTTGAGTTATTTTCCCTATGTTTTCTGTAGTTGGCATGTGAGGGAGGGGTAATTGTTATGCATTTATAATGAGTTAAATGCTTATATTTGCAGTTTAGTAAAATGTACTTTGCGCTTTACATGAGCACCAGTTACATTACAGATTCATTTTTTGTAGTTTCAGGGAGATTAAATGATTTGGCCAGAATCACAGGATGTTGAGCCAACACCAAAACTTGAACCATGGTACCCAGTCAGCAGCTCTGACTGCTACACCACATCCTCTGCTCATCTCTTTAGTTTGTTTTCTCCCTGTGTCTAGTAGCCTCCTCCTGGATCACACCTTGTTGCCTTCTACCTCGTTTTATTTATTTCTGTTTCCACAAATACAGTTTTAGCATAATTTGCCCCATCCAATAAACTAATCTCTAGGTCTTTTAAATAATTTTCTTTCAGGCTACAGGGGTGAATATTACGTCCTCTGTGCAGAGGCACTCAAGGAACCTGTGACACGACTCAGCATTTATCACTGCAAGATGTCTTTCCAGTCAGAGCAAGATGCAGCCAGTGCCATGTGGCGCAGTGTTGCCTAATCTCAGTCCCCGCCTCATCTGTATTCACACTGTACTTATCGGGTACATGGTTTTCTTTCTTTGTCCTCCCCCATTTACCTAATCTTCCCACTTTATAATACCACCAGTAAAAACACAATATATTGCCTTTCTCAAATTACAAGTCATAACACTTTAACTGAGCTTTAGTAACTTATATTGCTCAACTACTCACCAATCTACAATTTACAACAAAAAACAGCTTATTATTAATAACACAGGTAAAACCTGTTGCATTTACTAATGCTTGGTCTATCATACTTGTCTGAGGACTAACTAGTCAGGAAAGGCACATATGTGGTCAAATCCTGATTGGACGTGTATAAGACTATCTGTTGGAAGAATTGACCCACTGTCTATATTTGAGCCACAGGCAATTTTGCCCATCGAAAGAAGGCTGCAATAGGATATTATTTCCTTCTCCTCCTTCCAGAACCTGAAATATTTGTGCCTAGCACCTTAGCAAGTGACAACCCATCAAATGACCACTATCCAGTAGTGCTTCAATATACTCGTAATTACACGTCAGGCATACTTCAATGGTTTGGGTATACTTTTTATGTATTCTGTGTTCTTGCCTAATGGAACCATGTGCATTGTGGAATGTTACAAGGAAGTACTGGTTCTGGTACTTACACTCAGACAGTAAATAAGGACACATACAAACTGGGTGAAAAATGGTTCTAAAAAGAAATACAACCACTTAAACACCCTCTGTGTATAAGGTTAAATAACCAGAGCAGTGGTTAAAACTTAAAATAGTACAGAGTCCCTTCACATCTGCCCTTTTACAGCAGAGGTGCAAAATCTAGCAAATACATCAGTCATTAAAGGCCCTCTAGTGACATACAGGCCTAAGCAGGAGTCCGCTCTGTCAAGAAGAGGACATTTAATGACAGTGATAAGCCTCAGCAGAAGAGTTCTATTGTCATCATAGCACCATGAAGTAAAAGGCATTTCTCAGTCAGTATTCACTCTGCCAATCCATTGTCTTCAATAAAGCTCTCAACATTTTAATGTTCTAATACAATAACATAGCCGGCTGATGAGCGAAATACCAGTGATTAAGAACCCTCTCTATTCATGAGTGCCGAGTAGCATGCTAGGCCTATAACTAGGGAGAGAACATGTAATGGGCAATAAAGTATGAAGCATAAGAGATATAATAAGATTAGTTTATACCATCCACTGAGGGTACATTGTTCTAAATCAAGCAAGGAAAAACAAAAAGACAACCGATAGAAAGATGGAGTAGAAGAGTTCTTTTAGCTCTTAATTGTACTCTCCCGCTCCATTGTCTTCAATGAAACTCAACAAAATTCCTCTTTTTTAATCACTGATGAAGACTTTCCTAACACCTACGAGAGGCAGCAAATTTGTTTGGAATCATATGGGCCTTTCATTCAGCCTTCTACAGTGTGTCTGCAGAATGGTTCTGGCAAAGGAACCAGGCACTACTTGGTCCATTGGAATTCATCCAAAACTGTTATATCTGAATATTTATTATATGCTTTCTTCAATCAGTGGTGCCTAGAAGTTTCTTATATGGCCAACAAGCAAGTCTTTAGCAAAAAGTACTCTCCAAGGGATACATTTCTATATCTTTTGCGATATCTATGGGTAAGCAATGTATTCTCTATCGATAACCTAGTGATATGATTCAAATCCTCTTAAACTTAATTACAATTATTTTATATAGAAAAACTCTGTTACCCTTTTCAGTATTATGTTTTACATAATTTACTGCTCACAACGCAATTCATTCATCAATTTAAAACGATTGTATAAATGACCACACTTTGTTTAAATTTTAATTCTCTGTAATGCACTTGTCCTTGAGTCTCAATGGCTCATGTAATACTAATGCTTCTGAGTGGAAGCAGAAGGTCTAATATAAGAGCCTTATATAAATGTCTTTTTTCAAGTGATCCTTTTTTTGGTCAAATGTTGCTTCACTCTGATATATTTCAGTTGATTTTGATTTTCTTCCCATATCTCTGGGGTCACTGGGGAAACACCACACTCAAGTAGGTTAGGCATGATAAAATATAGATCGCAAGAGGCCATCGCAGGCCTGGATTGTAGGTGTGAAAAATTCACACAATTTGGTTTTGCGTAATTATGCAACATTTCTGAAAAATTACAGGAAACTACATGTAATATTGTGAAATGCAACACTAGCATTTAATGCTGTACTTTGGCACGAAATGCATGTTTTCCAAAATATTTTTTTATTAGGTTTGCCCATAAAACAATACAGCAATATCGTAATTGACTGTGAGAGGGTTATATGCTTTCAGACCTCTTTTAACTGATTAGAAAAAAAGAAAGGGGCTACTACGGGTGTGGGTGGCATGCCTTCTCAGTAGACAAAGTTGGGGAGGAGTGGCATGAGATGAGTACCTTGAGGGAGATCCAGCAACTACGGGGGAAGGGTAGGGAAGCCACAATCTGGTGTTGCATATGTGGTGTAGTGGTGGGAGATACTGGTAGTGGCGGAAGTAGGGAATCCAAGCGGTCAGGAGGGTGGTCGTCATTCTTGATGAGCTGCACGAATTGTGTTAGGAGGACCGCCCAGTGTGGGGAACTAGGCTGTTTTTGCAAATGTTGCACTTCTTCATAATAAAGGGCATTTACCTCAGCCATTGCCCATTTATGCCCTGCTCCGTACCAGGAATTCTAGTGGCGGGGCAGTTGAAGAGTGCCACTGTAAGGTGAGTTCGCGTTTTGCAAGAAGGAGTCCTAGGGAGGCAAACCGAATACGTACTTTATGTTGCTTACGGTGTCTGAAGATGCCTAGTCAGCATGTTTACCCAGTGTGGATATCAGTCAGTTCCGTGACTTCTCATAGTGTGTCATGAACATTTTGGCAGTAGCGTTGAATGGCCGGGCAGAACTATAACATGTGCATTAAGTCTGCATCTAGCACCCAACAGCGTGGACAGGCCACCTGTGCACTGGGGAGATTGCATTTTATTTGATCCTGGGTAAGACATGCCCTGTGGAGAAGAAAGTAATGTAGGTTCTTGAAACAAGCATTTCCACAAACTTGTTGGGGGAATTCCGAGGCTTGAGTCAATTCCTTGTCATGTAGCACCCTCCCATAGTCATCCTCCCATTTCTGCCAAAGGGAGTCTATGAAGATCACCAATAAGTCCAAAATGGCTTTGTAGAGCCCGGTAAAGAGATGCCGGCTGTCTCCCACTGTTAGGATAGTCTGCACAACTGGGTGGGTGGTAGCTTCTGTGTCGGTAGTGCCCCAATGGACATGGCAGGTATGAGCTATCTGTCTGTGGAGTAGAAATTGGATGGGGGGATGGTATAATCTGACATTAGCTGGTCGAATGAAATCAGTTGTCCATCTGCAAACAGATTGCCTATGGTTTGAAGTGACTGAGCTGTCCAAGGCACCATGTCATGGTGTGTGTAAGGACCGGAGAAGCATGGGTGACTTACGTGGGGAAATGCTGGGGCATAAGATGGAATGTTCTTCTCTATGTAGTAGGCACAAAATATGTACATTTGGGGCATCGCCACTTGTAGCAGTTGCCCAGGGAGAGGAATGGATTTGGGGAGTAAGAAGCAAGGAGCTGTGGATGAGGGAAGAACTCACCCCTCACCACTACTCTCTCCCGTATACCGACCAGTGGTCCATCGTGACAACCACTGCAAACAAAGGAGCGCCCAAACCCCCACAGTCCACCGGTAACTGCAATTTCCATTGAGCAACTCTGTGTCTAGAGGGGCCACAAATAAGGTTGCCTAATAGGGTGTTAATTTTTTTGAAGAATGGACTTGGTGAGACAACTGGTAGATTAGCAAAATAATATAGTAGTCGAGGTAAAAGAACCATTTTTGCAAGGGCTAAATGGAGGGACTGCCAGAAATGTATTTTGACTCTGATACCAGGTAAGTCAGAACAAAGGTTTTCCTCGTACAAGTCCAGCAGGTGTGGTAGAGTCATATGCCCAGGTACTGGATTGCTGCTCCCTGCCAACTAATGGGTGTTTCACCTAGATGGACAGGGTATGCAGGATGGGCTGCAGTAAACTCGGTGAAGTATTTTGTATCGAGGAGTGTTCTATGGTAATGTCCTTGAGGTATATTAGCAGATGGTCTGCATATAACAACACAGAATTGGTCCTATCTGCCAGTGGTATACCCCAGTCTTGTCCCTCTGTCTGCAATCGGATGGCCGGAGGCTCCATGGCAAGAGCAAATAGAGGTGAAAGAGGACACCCTTGCCTGGTTCCCCTGTGCACTGGGAAAGAGGCCGAGACGGTTCGACTCAGTCGCACCCCGGAGGTTGGTTTAGTGTATAGTAGCCTGGTGTAGGCCAGGAGTCTGGGGCTGACTCCCAAGATAGTAAGTGCCAGGAATAGGTATGACCATGTCAAATGACTTCTTCAGGTCTAGTATCAGGCAGACGGCTTGTGCACATGGAAGAGGTGGCAGATGTTTGTGATGTACTGTTCCCAGGACAAAACCATTCTTATCAATATGGATCAGGTCCGAGAGGATGCGTGGGTATCGTTCATGAAGGATTTTCCCAAGTGGTTTGTAATCTTCCCACAGTATTGCTATTGAGTAATAGCACGTTAATCGCAAGGGATCTCTGCCCAGTTTGAACAGAGAGACGAGAAGTGACTCATGCGGTAAGTGGGGGAGCTCCCCTGCAGCCAGCGGTGCCTCGAACATTGCAGCCAGGCAGGAGCTAATGGTGTCAGGAATGTGCTATTATATTCTAGTGGTAGGCTGTCTAGCCCAGGTGCTTTGTTGCAGGCAAGATCTTGAATGGCTTGTGCAACGTCGTCCATGGTGATTGCTGCACCAAGGGCTTGACTAATATTGGTTGGGGATACGGGCCAGTTCAATCCTGGGGAGAAAGCTTAGAAAGTGCTCCTCCACAAGGTATGCTGCAGCACTATAGACTGTTGAATAGTATTCATAAAGGGATGGGCGGATCTCCTCCTGCATGTGACCGTGTTGCCACTAGGGCCCATGGGCACATGTGTGTAAGGAAAAAAGATGGGTGAGGGCCTCAAACCGGTGGACGCCGGAGGGGTCTTCAGATGGGATGTCAAGGAGAGAAGGGCAGCGTGCTGTGCAACCTGGGAGAGGCTCATCGGGGGGTTTGTGAATGTTACACACGCTGGGAGCCCAGGGGACACCCAGAAGTACAAGTGGCTGTTGGCGCCTGGTGGGAGCTGGGATAAGGCATTATAAGTAAAGGTGGAGTGGATAAGTTACAGTAAATCACAACATCACAGCATGGCAAACACAGGAGAGCATATACATTTCAAGTACGTTGGGCAGGCCATATCCAGCTGATGCACTTAGATGGGTGTGTCTGCGGTGTCACTCTTTGAGGAATCAGTGAGCCCTGTTGCAAGTTGTCCAACAGGAAAGTGTTATCATCTGTGGAGAAGATGTGTGGGGTCTTATCTTCATCAATGTCAGTGGAAGCAGCGGCAATGGTAGCAGCTGCTTGAAGGGCCCGAAATTGGGTTTCTATAATCTATTCCAGGTTCGAGAGTGTCATCGGGGAGGATCAGGATGTAGGGGTCTGTTGGGGTTTCCTCCATCAGTTCTGGCACGACTTGGCAACTGGTGAGGACTGAGTCGGACGATGTGAGAACCCTGTGCCATAATGTTGGTCCACCCAGTCCCATGCCTCTTTGGGATCTGTGAAGAAGTTAGAGGTGCCATCTCCCATGATCTTGAGGCGCGCCAGGATTAGGAGTGAGTATTGGACACCTAATTGTCGCTGGTGGCATTTGATTTCAAGGAAGTAGGCACATTGCTGTTGAACTGCCCTGGTGTAATCAGGGAACACCATGATCACTTTGTCCTCGATCCAGAGAGGGCCAGTGTGGTGAGCAGCACAGAGTATTGCATCCCCGTATTTAAAGTGTAGCAACTTTGCCAACACTGGACCAGGAGAGGAGCCAAGAGGGTGTTGTCTAGTTGCTATGTGGTGCACACTCTCCAGTGTGAAGAAGGAGGTGAGGTCAGAGGCAGGGTTGAAAAACCCGAAACAGTTCTCCAAGTAAGTGATGGATCAAGTCCCTCCACTCCCTCTGGCAGCCCCAGTAGTCTTATGTTGCTTCACTGAGATCGACCTTCTATTTCCTCTGCTTCTCTCCTCCAGGTAGTGGGCTCGATCCTGCAAGTCAAGGATAGCGCACTTGTTGTTTTCTACCACTGGTTGCAGAGTAGCAAAAATGTTTTGGTCTCTGTGACTCTTGTCTAAAAGTTTTCAATGGTTGTTGCGGAGGAAACTGAGCTCGGTAGTCAGTGTGCCAAACCGCGTCTCCATTGTGATGGGGGAGCGTTCGATGGCAGCCAACACCTGGTCGAACAGATCAGAAGTGTGCATCTTTGGGGCAGGATCCGTCATTGGTGCGTCTGGGATGCCTGACGGTGGAGCTGTGTTGGTGTAAGATGGGCTGGAGTGGTTGACTGGAGTCTGCTCATGATAAAGAGTCCAGAGTGTCTACTTTCCCAGGTAATCTTATGTTACCAGGAAGAGTCCTGCCACCGCCTACTTCTACGAGGGTGATGATGGCAGTCTAGGGTGATTGCTCGATCGAGTCACCAAGGAGTTGGTAGTCTGGCATCAGTGACTGTGGGAGCCTTCCTCCCCAGTCATCGACCCAAGCCCCAATACAGAGGTGGATGAGGCGATAGAATAGGTGTTTGTGGCACAGGGCTCCTAACAGCACTCAATGGTGATTCCTGGTGGTTGGTGTGGTGCCTGCTCCACCCATGCACATGGATTGGGCACCCAAGTAGGGTGAAGGGTTCCTCAGTATGTGACCGGAAGGGCTGAAAATGCGCTTCACAAGGGTGGTAGGAATTTTGTTGCAGTCTTGTCAGTTCATCCCAGTTATTTCTCGGTCCAGCGGGTCCCCCTCACGCGCACCTATATGAGCCCCTATTTGAGGAGGAATGGAGGGGGTCCTCTCTGGGTTCAGGGAAGTCACAGTGGGCCCCAGCCAAGGTCAAGCAAATAAAGGATGGTGCTGTGGCTGGCTCGGTTCCCCTGGGGCACACCAGAAGCTGAGGGGGATAAGCAATAAGTAGGCCGGCACTGGGCAGCTCAGGCTATGATGTGCTGCTGGAGAGAATCCTGAGAGGGGGTCCAGACCTAGGGGTAGTGCCAGGTGCACGTGGTGCCCTAGTCCCCAAGACAGTTGTCCCCAGTGAGAACGGTCCCCCTTGCACACACCGATCAGAGCACCGAGGCGAGGGGGAAAGTAAAATGACCCTGGGCATCGCTCTAGGCCACGTCTCAGGATGCGGTGTGTCGACAGGAGCAGCCATGGTTTACTGTGAGCTCCCCGCTCTGCAATGTCAAGGGCGACTGTATGATGTGCCAACCCTCCTCCGTGCTCCTATCTGAGCACTGATGCCCAGGAGAGGGGAATTGGATCCCCCTGGCCCCTGCTAGAGAGGGAGGGAGGGGGCACCACCAAGCACCTGCCCGGTAGGATGGTAGGATATTAAGGAGTCTTGGTAGCGTGATGGGGGTCAGTGGGGTGTCACATCCAAGAGAGGCCCCTCACCCGGGGCCCCCAGCTTCGGATGCTCCACAAGGAGGAGTACAGCTCCGGATCATCTCCTCTGTCGGCCAGGCCACCACCCATCCTGCATGTGCTCGCTCAGGGCCTCTGTAGGTCTCAGCAGGGTGTTGTTGAGGATAGGGGGTATTGTTGTGGGCTCACACTAGCCAGGGGCACCCCCGCTAGAGAAAGAGGGGGCACCATCAAGTACAGGCATGGCAGGGCTGCAGGGACTCACTGTAGCATGTGGGGGATATGAGGTGCTGCCTCATCAAAGGGGGCCCCACCACACCTCACCTGGGGTCCCCGGTCTCTGTAGGCCCCACCAGGGGGGAAAGCCATCTCCAGATCACCTGTTCCGGTGGCCACGGCTGCAGCTCATCCTGTGTCCATTAGGGTTGGCCAGGTGCCAGGTGCAGGGCTGCAACAGGCTCCTGCAGCATGCAGATTTGATTCTGGCTTCTAGGGAAAGCCAGGGAAGATACTTCAAAACTGGATTAATGTGGTCATAGGAATGGAACATTACCGCCTGCATAACTGTGATGCAGCGCAGAAACTGAGACCTTCTGTACCCCATAACAAATACCTTCACCACTTTAATGGGATTTGATGGCACCATCTTGTGATTCATCTCCTACCTCTTCGACCACTATTGGTTTGAGACTTTGAGTAACCAGCATATCATGAGGATCAATCCTCTTTCCTGTTTTATAACATCTGCTGGAACCATTGGAAGGTGGTGATTATCCTGGAAGTCGTTGTTTGCCCTCCTAGTGGTGCATTCTTTCATTCCTGCAACTTCCTAGGGATCTCTCTGGTGCTGCACTCTGCTTTTCCGAGTGCTGTTTAGTTTCTAAGAAAATAGGTGGTTCTTAACAAGGGTTTCATTTAAGTACACCGTTGGTATTTATTGGGAAGCCAGAGATATTTGAAACTATTTTCTGTAGATTGTGCTGGATGTCTTCTTTTATAAAGGTCTTTCTGTTATCCCTGAATGTGTTGTTATTCTCTTGTCTTCTCCCATGCATGCAGAAGGATTGACTTGCTGCAGAAATGTGTACTTAGTTTGTTGCTTCGATTAGTTTTCCAGGTTATTTGAAGTCTATTCACAGTTTGAGATGTGCAATTGTATTTTTTATTATTTTATTTTATGTATTTTTGTCATATAACTCTCAGTGCAACCAAAACCCACTTCAGATCGCCCTTTCGCTGCCTGTAATAAGAGTGCAGTTTATTAAAGCAGCATACTTACACTTTCTAGACCACTGAGGGCCTCATTTATGAGGCCCCTAGCGGCCCTTTTGCACCGCAGGAGTGTCACTTTTTTACACCCCGATAGCGCAATGTGCCGCAGCATATTTACAAGGCCACGCAAAGCCACTTTGCGTAGCTTTTCATGGCCTTGTAAAAATATGCCTCTTTCACGCAGAACACTGCGCAAAAGGGGCGTTCCATGGGTGTTGCTGTGGGTGTTCCCATGCGACACCCATTGAATCTGAAGCATTCCTAGATTTACGAGGAATCGTAAACCTGGAAATGCGTCAGATTCTAATGCCCCCCCAGGGGTGCCGTTAGGGAGGCGCAACAAGGAGAACTATCCTTACTTTCCTCTTTCTCTGTGTGCACAGAGAAGGAGGAAAACACCTCAGGTGTCCCTTCCTGCACAAAAACAATCACCCCTAGAATGCAGACACCCTTGCACCATTGCGCAAGGAAGCCTGCATTGGAACATGGCAGCCGATTGTGCTCCAGCACAAGGGTAAAGGACAGGAATGCGCTGTAACTCATAGATAAGTGTATTCCTACCCTTTTCTTTTGATGCAGCGCAGTAAGAATCCTTGCGGCACTGCCCTGCGCCAAAAACCTTGTAAATGAGGCCCTGAGTTGCTACTCAGCAAAGCTCTTCTGTTTTGCCCATTTCCCTTCACAGTGTTGATGTAAAACATGTTTTACAAGGTCTTTGAAGCCAGCTTATATTTAGTTCATGTGCCTCCTAAAAGTCATGTGGCTAAAAAAGGACCTTTTGTTCCTTCTGTGCTTTTTGTTCCAACCAAGAACTGTAACCGACTTTTAACAAAGATAATTTTGTTGTGCTCTGTGCACAAATATAGCCACAATTTCTAGGTCAATCAATCTATATCAGTAGAATAATTTGTGAAATACGGTCATTTTAATCACGTGCTCTACTGCAAAGGGCATCTGACTTCTGTCGATGCAGAAGTGGATGGAAATGGTTACATTTCTACCAGTAAGTAACTCAGCAAAAGTTTTATTTTTTTTGCAATCTTATGCACACACTGTACATTTCGTCTAATTTACAAATAACTACTGTTATTAGCTTCTTCGGAATTACACACTCCTCAGATTTAACAGGGGCTCGGCGATTTACTCCTGGAACTTACACCTGCTGAAACCAGATGAAATTTAAAGGGCCAACTTCGAGGAAAATATAGGTATTACTGAGGCAACCACATCCAGAATTACCAATTCCCCCAGCAAATCCTCTTTTCTAAGGGAAACTTCAGGTTCTCACTTCTACTCCCCTAAATCAGCAGTTCCCCTAGTCCCCAATACCCCAGTACCACTAACTCAGGAGTGTGGTTTTTAACTGGTTAGTTACCAGGTCACTCATAGTGAGGGTCAAAGTATAAAATTGTATGTCATGGGCAGTACACGCAAATTAGCTTCTAAAAAAAGGGGAAACGTGGAAAATATTTTCCTTCTAAAACTGAATTTGGAAAACACTGATAGAAATCAAGGGAATGACCAGCACAGAAACTTTAAATGACGTAAGGATGTACCTATAAAGTTTTGCTAAGTTTAGAATTTTTGTGAGTGGTTAAGGGTGCAAAGTTTATACTTCTCCTGTGGACATTGTTGCAAAAAAAAGTTTTGTAGAAGAATTTTGTAGGGACAACGGCCCTCATTTACAAACTTTTTATGCACAGGCCTGATGCGCTGCTGTGCGTTTAAAGGAAAGGGCAGGAATGCACTGTATCTATAAGATATGGCGCATTCCTGTCCTTCTTCCCTATGACGGCCCACGAACAGCAGCCATGCGCCAATGCAGACACCCGTGCATCATGTTGCAAGGGTGCCGCATTGCAGGGATGATTTCTGTGCAGGAAGCGACACCTTCCTGCACAAAAACAATCATTGATGGCATTTTCCTCTTTCTATGCCTGCTGCAAAAGTTCTGCTGGGGCCTATTAAATGAGGCCCCATTTGTTTTAGCTCACGCTATATCAAGTGGTCGTTGCTAAAGTTTAAATACACATAACTTACTTTTGCATGATGTTGTTGTGATGTTTTTTAACTTTGTGTCATTGTGCAAAGCTTGTGAAAAACAATACGTCACAAAGTTTGAGATGAAAAATGTCACAATCTCGCACGGCCCTATATGGGGGAAATGCACTTAGCAAAGTAGTAGCTAATTTACCTTTCCGCAAAACAGCACTCAAAGCAGTATGAGGGAGGAGAAGGGTTGAGGAGCACGCGGCTCCTCCGAAAGATGGTCAAAATCTAAAGGTTAGTGCCAATCTAAAAATTGTCTTCCTCCATACCCTTCCTCTAAGGCGAGACACAGGTGGAAGAAACAGCCACAGCGGGGGATCCAGAGCTGAGGTGCAGACCTGAATGCATTGTAATGGCATGGTGATGGCATGGGCATCCAAATGGGTGTTCCCTTGTCCCACCTGTACATGAAAGAGCACAAGGAAGTCATTTCAGGCTGGCCTCATATATCTCACTTACTACTTTAATTTTAATACATATTTGTAAAAAGATGGGCAGCGACCAACCCAACCACCCGCACTTGAGCTGAAAGAGGACTCAGTTACCACAATACACCATAATACATACCCTTAAGTGTAATATGCCTCGACACAAAGCTTGGGGTTAAGCATCATGACTACTTTTCCTATGAAACAGAAATTATTTAAAGGGTCTACATGAAACCAATCAAATATTAAAAATAAATATATAATTATCACTCGAAGAAGTGTTGCCCTGAAGGTGCCAACAAATGGTATTCGTTATAATAAGGATGGTGTTGCAACAAATCCCTGGTGGATGAGGTGAGAATCAGCCTGATATGGTACATGCTAGTTTGAGACACTACCATAATATTATAACCATGGAATTTTCCACTACTCCTATTCTGAACTGCAGGTCTAAGCCTCAACCCGAGGATGACACTACTGCCACCCGCAAGACAATGTGCCAAGCTGGTACCACTGGTATCCCCATGCAGATGCATGGCACCTGAAGGCCAACATGTAGATGACGTGCAGAGCTTCAAGTGCCACCTTGCACGTTTGCAGACACTGACGTAGGTTTACTCAGAACATACACATCATTTCAATTTGTATGTTATTAGACATTCTTTTGTATTGTACTTTAACAAGCAGGTTCTGGGATAAATGGTCATACCAAGGTGGTCAAAGACCAGGGGGTGAGCCATACAGAATCAGAGTAGACGTGGGCGAGAAAACAAAAATTGACAAGGCTAGCCGAGCCAGAGACGAGGAGCAGGAGCAGAGACCTATAACTAGTTGGTGTGTAAATCATGGAACAAACTTCGTGTAAAAATATGATAAAGTCTCTTCAGATCACACATGTATTTCTTTAACATGCGGAAGCATTTTACCTTGGTGCATCAGATTATATCACTGCATTGAGAGATATTTATAAAAGGTGATAGTTTTTAAACAAGAACTTAGAAATGCTTTTCCTCCACCCCAATAACAATGCCATAAGTAAACTGAGAGGCAAGTCAGATGTCATGCATACTCAGTATGCAGCTTAGATTCTTAATATGCATGTAGCTACAACATAGTCGACTAAATAAAGCACAAGAGATTTTGTGAAGCGCACATCCTGAACTCACCTATTTGAAGATGATATCATACTTGATAACCAAGAAAAAGGAGACACTTTGGAATTAAATATTTGCTTAGGATCACACAGTTTGGTCAAGCTGAGAAGCTAGAATTAAACCCAGGTTTCATGTTTCACATTATGCAATGCAGCCGTCAGGTGGCTCTCTTTCTCTCCATGTTAACATCAAAAATTTATGATATATTTTTTATTATTGCCACATGAAGGTAGAGCATATGTGTCATGCAAAAGGTCAGCTCGTTTTGGGCTTGAGGGTCCAAAAGGAGATCAAGCTGAGCCTGACTAAAGCCTTCAGTGGCTTGCACACCTCCAAATCAGAGTCAGTACTTGTGACCCACGTTTTTCATACTTAGTGGAATCTGCAATCACATCAAGAACTTTCATGGAAAATCAGCCAGTCCAAAAGCTGTAAAGTCAAAATTTGGCAGACAGGCCAGAGTTAGTGTGGTGAAGGAGTTTCCTCCAGCAGAGACGCACCACCCTTTTGGCAGGCCGAAAGGAAATCATTTCCGAAAAAACATTAAAACAGTGAATTTGTTTAGTGGTTTGTCTTTATAATAATGTCTCCGAGAGGAGACTGAGAGACAGAGACAGGGACAGGGACATAAAAACAGAGTGCAGTATTATAGCCTTATAGCCCGCAGCCAAGGATCATACCCGTTGTTAAAAGCCCTGAACCTGAGCTATAGGCCAGACTACAGGCCAGAGCAGCTGGTGAGGGCCTATAACAAGCGAGATTGCTTTTAACACATGGTATAGCCCTAGGTTGAAGGGCTATAAGGCTATAAAAGCATTCCACCCACTGAGGGTAGAATGTTCTGAATTAAACAGGGAGAAACATGAAGGCAAACATTGGAATGTTGGAGCTCTCGGTTTGTACCAGCCTGGAGCTATTCTATTGTCTTCAATGGAGTTCTCAACGTTCAAAAAATCTAATATAGCCTTAGAGCCTACTGTAGCAGGCTCTACCTGCCATTAAAGGCCCGCTCCAGCATTAAAGGCCCGAGCCAAAAGCAAGGGCCTTTAACAAGGGAGTGACCTCTAATGCCCAGTAGAGCCTGCTACAGAGGGCTCTAAAGCTATGAGAACATTCTGCCCCTTGAGAGCAGAATTTTCTAATTTGTAAAACAAAGGACTCATGGAGCCCGCTGTGAAATGAAAAACACATTCAAATGTTGCTCTCTGGGCTTCTATCAGCCATTAGAAGGCACTCAATTGTCTTCAATTGAGCGGTAAACATTCTAATGTTCTAATCTTCTAATGACAGCAGTCAAAAGAAAGGCAAGCTGATTTGCTTGAGTTTTACAGTTTACAGACTAGGGACCGACAGCAACATCTCTACCCAATTCCTGCCATTGAGAAAAATAGTACATAGCGAATTTTGCTCTGTATTTGCCATTGTGCCAAATGTGACATCAATACGGGAAGTTGACTTTGAGCACAGGGCAGTGCTTAATTTATGAAAACATAAGTGCCAGGGCCCTTGCTCTGTATTTGCCATTGTGCCAAATGTGACATCAATGCAGGAAGTTGACATTGAGCACAGGGCATTGCTTAATGTATTTTCTTTATATTCTTTTATTGTTTTCCGTTTTCCTCTCTTTCTTTTCCTGCTGTTAATGTGGAAATGTGATGTGGACTGGATTCTTCTTGTGTTGTCATAAGTCATTGGGCCGAATCATTAAGCTGAAATGCTGCTTTGAGTGTGGAAAGGCGTTGGTACTCTCTGCAAATGTTTTGGTTGGGGGACCATGACAATAAATGGTGGGCGTGAGAACTGACTAGGAGCTTGTGTGGAACTATTTCTGCTGTGGTGAATTCTTTATTCTTTATGAAAGAAAGTAATTTCATAAAAAAACATTAAAACTGTGAATTTGTTTAGTGTTTTGACTTTATAAAAATGTCTCCAAGTGGAGACTGAGAGACCGAGCGAGAGGGTCAGAGAAAGTACAGTATTATAGCTTTATAGCCCGTGGTCGAGGACTATACCCTTTGTTAAAGACCCTGAACCTGATTAATAGGCTGGGCCAGAGGCCAGAGCCGTAGGCGAAGGCCTATAATGAGGGAGTGGGCCATTAACAAACAGTATAGCACTAGTTGAGAAGTGTGGCTCAATGATTAGAGCGGCAGACCCTGATGCAGAGGTCAAGCCCGGGACCAGGGTTCAATTCCCCGCCTCGGCGGGTCTTGGGCTCAAAAATTCCACAGACCTGATAATTCTCGCCTCGGTGCCTATTCCAATCATGGAGTCCCACTCTGCAACTCTGGGCAATAGCTTGTTTAATCTCCACAACGGCCCCCACAATGCTAAGGATGCCTGGCCTCCACCTTGGGGGTGCCCAGGAGTGGATGCCTCACAGGGAAAGCCTGGATGGGTTCCACAGCGGTATTCGTACAAGCGCCTTGAGACCCTTGCGGGTGAGTAGTGCGCTATACAAGTATCAAATTTAGTTAGAAGGGCAATAAAGCTATTAAAACATTTCACTTACGTACGCCTTCATCGAGCGGATCCACCAGCTCTGGGAAAGTGGCATAAAGGTGTGGACTGGTGTGCGACACAGGAGAAGGCTTTATACACGGCGCGCGAGTGCCCCAAGAAATACCGAAGGGTGTGGGGTAAATGGCTGGGCACTGTTGGGGGACATTAATGGAGCTTCCAGATTCCTGTGGTTGCAGTCCCTGTGGGGTTCCAATTTGGGGCTATGTTTTTTTTTTTTCTCTCTTGAAGATGTAAATGAGTATCTGCTATCCGTGATTATGCTGAACTGTTTGTAAGTGTTTAAAATCAATGAAAATTTGATTATCAAAAAAAAAAAATCCACTCACTGAGGGTAGACTGCTGTTGTACTTGGCCCTTTTTGGCTAAAGTTCCCTAAACTTTTTGCCTTCCCCCTAGACCTTTTTTCTGACATGGTGTTGCCAACTTAGATGCTTTGGGCACTTTGCCACTGCTGATCAGTGTCAAAGTGCAAGTGCTCCCTGTGTGAAGTGTAATGGTAATTGGTTGTCCATGATTGGTATGTTTGCCTTACTAGTAAAGTCCCTAGTAAAGTGCACTATGTGTGCCAGGGCTGGTATTGAAAATGGTACTAGTGGGTCTGCAGCACTAATTATGCCTCCCACAAAAGTAGCCCTAAAGAGAGAACTCAGGCCTGCCACTAAAGTGCCTGCGCGCAGTTTGTTAAACTGCCATGTAGTCCTGACAAGTGCACCCACTTGCCAGGCCTTACTCTTCCCTTTTTATGCACATCAGACACCCCATGGAAGGTCCAAGGTACCCCCCCTGGGCAAGGTGCAGTGTATGTGAAAGGTAGGACATCTACTGAGGTGTGCACCATGTCCTGACAGTGAAATACTCTCCATTTCATTTTTCACTGTTGAAAGCCCATCTTGCCCATAGGACAGAATGGGGAGGCTGTGTAATATGTTTCCAGCCTGTCTTCCCCTAGGCTTAAGATGGATAGGTGAAGTTTAGTGTGCCTGAACCCACAATCTAATAATACATCTTCTTGTGAAGGTGGTTTTTGCATTGTGTGTTTAGAAACCATTCTTTTAGAAGTGGATGGGCTTTTGTGTTCTAACATTTCTGTGTGTCTCTGCCTGGTTGTGTATTGACTGTCTGGATTTGAATGTGATAGGCTCTGGGGAATGTCTTGACCCAGGGAAGGAGGTGCGACAGCAACAGGCTGACCTGCATCTGGAGTGTAGGGGGGAGGAGTAGCTCCAGGAGGTGAAGAGGCCAGGGCTGCTGCCTAAAAAAAATGGCTCCATCTCCTGCTGAGTGATTGAGGATCCAGACCCCCACTATCAAATGAAGAAGGTGTCACTGGCAGGGAGACACCCAGAACTGGTTTGGACAGGGGTCAGTGCCCCCCTGAACACAAAGACTTCAAAGACATTTAGGGGTATAACTATGAGAGCTGAAACCCCTGAACACTGGAATGGAACTGTTCAAGACAGTAAAGGATTGAAAACTACTTTGTGGTCAAGAGGAACCTCTGCCAAGGAAGAAACAGCTGAAGAGACTGAAGGAAAGGATTGACCCTTGCTGTGTGTTCTGGGGCTGGCCTGCAGTTTGATGATTTGACCAAGGAGAGACTAAAGGGACTTTGTTGTGTGCTGTGTCCCCCTGCTTGAAAGGACTTTGCGGTGTGCTGTGTCCTGAAGTAACTTATCCCCAAGGGCCCGAGGAAAGCTGGCTCCCTGTTGTGGGAAGTCATGAACATAAAAGTTTCCAGAAGTGTCTCAGCGACGCTGTGTACGTGTGCTTTTTGCAGCCCACGACCTTCGTAAGAACTGCCCCGAGATCGTGTGCACCCTGAATCCAAGTGAGTCTCAGCGACGCTGTGTGCGTGTGCTTTGTGCAGCCTGAGACCTTCGTGAGGATTGTCCTGTGATCGTGTGCACCCAGAGTCCAAGGGAGTCTCAGTGACGCTGTGTGCGTGTGCTTCGTGCAGCCTGAGACCTTCGTAAGGATTGCCCTGTGATCATAGGCACCCGGAGTCCAAGGGAGTCTCAGCAACGCTGTGTGCATGTGCTTCATGCAGCCTGAGACCTTTGTAGGATTGCCCTGTGGTCGTGGGCACCCGGAATCCAAGTGAGTCTCAGCAACGCTGTGTGCGTGTGCTTTGTGCAGCCTGAGACCTTCGTGAGGATTGTCCTGTGATCGTGTGCACCCGGAGCTGGAGTGAGTCTCAGCGACGCTGTCTGCGTGTGCCCTGTTGCAGCCTGAGACCTTCGTGAGAAATTGCCCCGTGACTGTGTGTCCCGGAGTAATCGTGTTCTCTGAGTTGATCGACAGCGTGACCGCAAGTGCTTTGATTGTCGTTGACCTTGGCACTTACCAGCATCCCCAGAGGAGCAGTGGGAATTCACCGCCGCCGGCCCGAGCCTGCCTTTGCCAAGGAGAGACCTTGAACCATCACAGCCGGGGGCAGTGTTCCACTGCCCAAGATCAACGAAGTGGCACCGTAGGCCCAAGCTGCGTGGAGAGGAGAGGAGAGTGAGGTCGCACTCCCCAGGTAACGCTCAGCGAGCGTGCGTGTGTCACCGCCTGGGTGCGGTCTCCGAGAGAAAAGCTCTCTGCTTTTTCCATCTTTGCAGCGCGAGCCTTCGCTCAAGTTAGTATCACGGCCCGTACTTGCCGAGGAGTGGCAGTAGTAGGGCCAGAGTGTGGAGCTGCAATTTGTTTTACACCATACCCGTGTTGGGGGCATATTTTGGCAGTAGCTGACTGTGAGTCAGTACGAGTGGCATAGAGTCCGTCCAGAGCACCGTGATCGGTGTCGGAGTACAATATATAACTTTCTCCGACCCATCTTCCTACTCGGGAGACTCAAGTGACTCTGAACCTTCAACGAGCAATAGAGATAACGAACCACGCCAGTTTTTCCAACCGAGACCTTTTTTAGGGAGAGGCCAGAGACGCCCAACCGGAAGAACAAGATCCACACAATGGTACAATCAAGCTCCACCACCCCAACAATATCAAGGAGAGATCACAACACGGAGGAGAGTGTACAGATGGTAGAAAAGAAGAACCCTATCTTCAACCTATCAACTTATACCCTGTCACGAGATGAAACAACATTACTTCAGAAAGGCCTATCATTCATACCCACGGTAAGACCTGATATCGGCCAAATGAAGTTGGAGATACTACAACTATTCCGGAAAATGCGTTTGAAAATCTTCTTCCTCAATCAAGAAGAAGAAACCACCATCAATTACTCGGGACTAAAAAATCTCTCGACGTTTTTTCCTGCGGCAGAATTGATGCCTGTGGAGCAACTCACTTTTGAAAAAAACGTCATGAGAGACCTGAGTGATCTAGACCAAAAGAAGATCTACACCAAATGGAATCTATCTAAAAATGAAAAAACAGCCTTGGATGTACTCATGAAGAATGAGGAAATCATTATCAAGCCTGCGGAAAAGGGCGGGGCCATTGTCATTCTTCCCCGCGAAAAATATGAAACGGAAGTAGAACGCCAATTGAACCAAGAGGAACACTACAAACGTTCGGATGAGGATCTTGTGAATTTAATCAAACAAAAACTCATTTCCTTGGTTAATATTGGAGAAGATGAGGGTTGGCTATCAAAAAAAGAAGCACTATACCTAATCAATAATAATCCGAGAACACCTCTTCTTTATGTCCTCCCAAAAGTTCACAAAGACATCGAAAACCCTCCCGGAAGACCAATAATTTCAGGAGTTAATTCCATACTCGAAAGACCAGCAAAGTATGTCGATACCTTTCTAAAACCTTTGGTGAGAGACACCATGAGTTACATCAAGGACACGACGCAAGCCATCAATTTATTGGAAGGTCATCCCTTTGATGAACAAGAGGAACATCTAGTTACATTGGACATCGTTAGTCTGTATACCAACATCCCACAGGAACAAGGACTAGAAGCTATTGAGTTCTTCCTAGACAAACGTGAACGCCCACACAATGTCCCTACCTCCTTCATCCGGCAGCTGGCGGAAATTTGTCTAAAATACAACTTTTTCACCTTTAATGGAATCCAATTCCTGCAAATCAAAGGAGCCGCAATGGGTTGTCCCTTCGCGCCTGAAATGGCCATAATGTTTATGGCTCTGTTTGAAGACAGATGGGTCTATAATAACAATCCATATGACGGCCACATTAAAATGTGGTACCGTTATATCGATGATGTGTTTATGCTGTGGCGAGGAGCACTGGATCAACTTTTGGAGTTCGTCACCTGGATCAACAATAGAAATAAAGACATCCAATTTACAGTCAATCACAATAAAGAGGAGATGAACTTCTTGGATCTATTGATACGACACGAGGCTGGTCAACTATACACAACCCTATATAAGAAGAAAACCGACAAAAACACCACATTGCACTTCTCCAGTTTCTATCAGAGAAATGTACGCGAAAATCTGCCCTTCAGTCAGTTTTTACGTATTAAACGTAATTGCATGAAGAAGGAAGACTATTTTGACAACGCCAATGCACTGATGACACAACTGATTGAGAGACAGTACCCAAAGAAATTACTGAAGAGGGCAATGAAGAGGGCGTGGTACATCCCCAGGGAAACCCTTTTGGTATCGAAAGAACGAGATAACAACAAGCCCCTGGTTTGCGTCACTACTTTTTCAGGACGCACAAATGAAATGAAAAAAATAGTTCGAAAAAACTGGACAACTGTTAAATCGATAGAACCATTAAGAAACCCTCCAATTTTTGCACTTAAGAAAAACAGAAGCCTTAAGGATACACTTGTACACGCAAACACGTCAAAGAAACGTGACATCAATCCAATTCGAACTATGATATCTCTACCACCGATCAAAGGCTACCGAAAGTGTGGTAATTGCACATCGGGCCAGAGTACCATAGAGGGCGACATTTTTGTATATGGAAACAAATTCATAAAACACGAACCATTCACGAATTGCAACACCCATAACGTGATCTACTGCGCCTTGTGCCCTTGCCCACTGGCATACATTGGTAAAACAACCCAAGCCATTAAAACAAGAATGACCCAACACCGTTCCAGAATTAAGTGCAAGATTCTAACTGCACCGATGGTAACACATTGAATACCAACATAGCCCCAAAGATATCAAATGGACTGTCCTAAAGCGGGTATATGGAGCTAATGTTGATAGTCTCCTTTACAAGTTTGAGGCAAAAACCATTATGTATTTGAACACAATTGAAAATGGCTTGAACGAAACCAGTGAATTACAACACTGGTCTTGAATCTGTCTCTTCTCAATTCCTCTCTCTTCCCTCTCCAGTACACATCTGTACAGGCGTCTATACTCTGCCATCTCATACAAGGACGTAATACCCTTGTAAAACCCTCCGGTACATACCTGTACAGGCTTATCCACACTGTCACAACACACAAGGACGCTTTACCATTGTACAATTCTCACCACAAAAAGCAAATATCCCGTGTACCGTTAAGTATGTGAAAGTACTCTGTATCATATGTGTCACCAGCACTGAAAGCTCGTGTAAACATCAGTTGTGCTCACAGTACATATGGTCATAACTATACAAACTCAGATCACGATCCAGCAGGTGGGCTCTCATCTCAGCAGCAGGATCGTTGCTAACCAGGTTACATCTGAGAGTGAGGGACACTGGGATAATTAGATCTTTCTAGAGATCAACAGCGGTCCGAGCCCCTTTGGAATCATTTATGCTTGGAACGTTAGACGTTTCGCAATGCTCTTCAGTCAATTTTCATTGTCCCGCAACCATGTTGCCTTAACAAATAGGCAGCTCCACCGCGAGAACGCCCCTGAATGCACACAGACACGCCCCCTCACACGCCCCCGTCTGAATCCACACACGCGAGACCCGGAACTAGCATCTTACTTCCGGAGCGTCGTTGCACACATCCTTAAAATCAACGTATCAGGAGACTCCCCTACACTCTGGAGGGATGATTGATTGCCCCCGAGCTGCATGCTGTACTGCCACGCTATCCATCCGAGAAAGTGAAGCGCTGCTCCACCGCTCTTAAGCCACCGATTCGCAGGAGAGCTTTGACCCCGGCATAAGTTGGTAAGATCATCAGTGACATTCGCTACCGGGTTAGCCTATCAGGCACCCGCCTTTCACGCTGCATGGGTGTCTCTCCCCGCACCAGCTACCCGATGTAGATCGGTAGTACTCCTAAGAAACCGAGAGCTCAGTCCTCGGTAAAGCACACGTATACCCCGCACGAATGTCTCCCCACTTACCAGTCACACACATTAGAACTGTAGCAGCCACAAAACCGAGTGTACAGATCCCGCCATAGCACGCGTACTCCGAGCACCGTGAGAGAGTTCATTGTTTGGGAGTAACATTCTCTCACAGCATGTGGTGTGGGTGGTGCTGCATAGACCATGAAATCTCCCCCTTGGCCCCTCGCCATGTGAGAGCGCACTCGTTCCAATAAAACACCACACCCTTCTTCTTGCCTCACCTATGAGATAATGCTATATTAACGCCACATATCACAGTATAGTCACGTGAACCCACTCGCGAAGCATGGACCGGTTGAAGATATACTAGTCTTACATCACCATAAGTCTGAAAGCACCTTGAGCACCCTTTGCCAGCTTAGACGTTCATTCAGCATAGTAAAAAAAACACACTTTTCCCTGCAGGTACCGGGGTTTTCAACCTCTATTGTCTGGAGGCTCCTCCCCTCTCTCTCCCCTTCCCTCTACCCCGCTGAATTCCATCAGCGTCTACCCCTGGAGCCGTAAGAAACTTAAATATCAGACTCCTATAGGACATCTCAACGGTACGTACGGATAACCATGTTTTTAACCTGTGAATACACGTGTAATTAGTCAATACAAAGTTCATCCTTGCCTCTACAATAATAAGACGGTCATCCCATCTCTCTCCATCAGATACACCCAGTCCTCCGCACAAACATGTGTTCACCCTGATGAAGACCTTCCACAATAAGTGCCGCATAAAAGGTCGAAACGCGTTGGTTTCTAGAGGAGGCAAGCCGTACAAAGAACCTCAAGGAACAATATCGACGTCAAGTCCTTAAAAAACATTCGCCAGACACCCAAGTATAGTGTCGAAAACCTGTTCCCTACTTTCTGGAGGCTTCCTCCTGTTGGCACTCAAAAAATACTGTTAGTCTGTGAGGACTAAAAGAATAGGTCCCAGGTACTTTATACGAAATGTGTAGGACTCCCCTTGTTTGTTGAATATTCTACATTCCGTTGTCCAAAAAAGTAGAATTTAGAATTGTCCTTGTCTTTTCATGTAAATATTGTTGATGCACATGATTGTCCGATTGTCGATTTGGTCTTTATTGTTAAGTGTTTCTAAATGTTCCTTGTAATTTGATTTAAAGTTGTACAGCACGGAACAGATCTTGATGAAAAAGATGAAATATAGTCCATGAATATTACATGTACAAGGTGGAAAATAAAAATCCACTTCAAGAAATCGACCTTTTGATTTATGGTGACAGAGGTATCATGTGTTGTTACTGGAGTACATTATTGTTGGCATTACGAACTGCCTGATTGTTCTATTATGCATTGCATTATTTCTGCATTACGAACTGCCTGATTGTTGCATTACGCATTGCATTATTTTTGCATTACGAACTGCCTGATTGTTTCATTACGAGTAGCATTATTTTGGCATTACGAATTGATTGATTGTTGCATAACGAACTGCATTATTTTTACATTACGAAGTGCCTGATTCTTGCATTACAAACTGCATAGCATTGCATTAGGTCTGCATTGGATCATCTAGAATTGTTCATTAATACTGCAAGAACCTACAAGGGCTTGCTGGCCTAATAACCGGCCAGGTGAAATACTACAAATATGCATATGTTGGATTTCTATTGTGTGGTCTCATCGTATATCTTTTTTTTCAATATAAACATATACTTGTTTTTTATGAAACTCGTGTGGAGTCCATTTGTGGTGTCATCATTAGGTTACTGAGAGCGTGGTTACAAAATACTTTACACATTTGCCTTGGAGATAAGCCTGGCTGCTCGTGCCAAGCTACCGAGGGGGTGAACAGGGGCTATCTGAGAAGGTTTCCTTCCTTTGCCTGACTTAGAAGCGAAGGTCCCTATTTAGAAAAAGGTACCTACCTCAGCCAACTAGAGACCCACGGTTCTCACAACTGCTCTAAATTAAAAAGGGAGAAACATGAACACAAACATTGTAATGTTGGAGATCTGGACTTGATCCAGTTATTATAAGTCCGGAGCTACTCTATTGTCTTCAATGGAGCTCTCAACATTCCAAAGTTCTAATGACATTTTCAGCAGTCAAAAGAAAGGCAAGCTGATTTGTGTGAGTTTTACAGTTCACAGACAAGGGACTGGAGTGCAACATTTTTGCCCAATTCCTGCCACTGAGAAAAATAATGCACAAAGAATTTGCTCTGTATTTGCAAATTGCGCCAAATGTGACATCAATGCGGGAAGTTGACATTGAGCACAGGGCAGTGCTTAATTTATGAAAAAATAAGAGCCAGGGCCCTTGAATGGGGCAGTTGCAGCTTACAATACCCATTGCCTGCCAGCACTGCCAATGACAGTACCAACACAACTACTAAGAGTCACACTTCTCCAAATGTGACAATGCAGACTATTCCAGGCCCCCAAGGGTATAAGAATGGCTTGGAAGGCGGGCATTAGTCATTTTAAGGTATATTGTATTAATAAACAACTGCTGTTTTGCTTGTCACTAAAATAGACAGACAGCGCCATCATGTGTCATACTATCATAAGCTCCGGTGTTGACAATTAAGTGCCAGCGCAGAGCACCTGAAACCACTGGCTCAAATGTATCACTGGCACAGCAAAGTGCAAACTGCTTCCTGAGAAATGTTGGAAGTCATAATTTAATGTAATGTTTAAAACAAGACACCACATCATTACAAAAATTGACAGAGTAGAAGTGTTACTACATTGTCACCTTCTTTCTATGACAAAATGACGAAAAGACAAAAAATGCTTGCTCACCCTCCCACATCATCTATGAGGCAGTAACTGCAAACATGCTCCCCTCCCCCTATTTGACTGAAACAAATATAGAATAGTGCAGGGGTCCAAGGATTTTCTTAAGAGCATGTCTGCATCACATCTGAATGATGGGGTTGCTAAATACCAAGGCTGACTAGTCTTGAATGCACCTCATGTCTTCCCTTACTCTACTCTTCCTGTCTCTTTATCTCACTTTAAGGTTCTTTTTCATTCCTGCTTTCTCACTTTGGTACTGTTTTCTCATCTTTCTCCCTTTCTCTCTCTTTTGCACTGAGTCAAAGCCTTATGATGAAAAATAAGTCCCCATTCCAATAACACAGGTCCTATCACCTACAACCAGTGGCACTAGTTGAGCACTTGTTCTACTACTTTACTGCCAGGTTTGTGGTATAGACATAATACATGTAAAACACCCAGTAACTTAAATCAATTATGTTGGAAAATGGGTTACTGATTGGTTTATGTGTGAGCCCTGATTAAGCAGCAACCACAATTCTAGTTAGGGGAAGGCAGAAGCAACCGCAAATTAACCTGTGCTCATCCACCTGGTAGCTTGGCACAAAGAAGTCAGGCTTAACTTAGAGGCAATGTATCTGAACAACATTCAAACAATAAAAAAGTGAAAACACAAAAAGATCCCACACCAGGTTAGAAAAATTGAACTTATTTTAATGAATTATACAAGACGACAATGAAAAGAATCTAGAGCTTAATTTAATAAATAAAACAAGACCACGATGACAAAAATCCAATCGGTGGAACCGAAGATATTCAATTTTGGAGATTTTAGCAAAAAATAGCGCCAAGAGGTGAAAAGCTCCCAATGGGAGGTGGATCTTCAGGTTAAGTCCCCATTGGCGTTAATGCGTGAATATCACTGGATTTCCAGCGATATTCACGCATTTCGCCGCTATCGCTGGATATTTTAGCACAATGGAGAAAAACGTTGCTAATAGCATGTTTTCCCCGCTAAAATATCCAGTGATAGGCAGCGATAAAAATTAACGCGCTAAGCGCGTTTTGCGATAAATATCGCAACTTCTTGCTAATAGGCCCCCAAATGGCTAAGTCACAAAAATGCCATCTTCCTATAAGTGCCATTTTTCTGAATTGTAATTTAAAATCTGACTTCACCATAAGTTAGGATTTTAAATTAGGATTCCAGAGGCACCAAACATGAACAAAGTTGTCTCTTCCTGTTTGGAAATTACACTTATTGAATGTAATAAATCAACTCCAATGTCATCATATGGGGGCGATCAGTAGCGGTCCGTGGAGGGAGTTCCGTGGGGCGGTGACGCGGGGCGGGGGAGGGGCAGGGTGGGGAAATGTAAACACCGGAATATGGATGAACGGAGGTAAATTAATAAAACGAATTTCGTTGCATTTTGCGATGCAGCGCGCGCAAAGGAATTTGTTTTATTAATTTAAATGTGTACTTACCTCCGTTCATCCATATTCCGGTGTTTACATTCCCCCATCCTGCCCCTCCCCCGCCCCGCCTCACCGCCCCACGGAACTCCCTCCACGGACCGCTACTGGGGGCGATAGGCCTTGCAGTAGTGAAAAACAAATTTAAAGGTTTATCACTACTAGTACATGTCCTACTATTTAACCCCTTCCCCGCTCATGACGGAACGGTTCCGTCATGAGCCACGGTTGCCGTGTGCTCATGACGGAACGGTTCCGCCATGACACGACCGTTGGCGGCCGCTCCGCCTACGCGGCGCTGTTTCCCCGCCTGTGCGGGGGGACAACGCAAATGGGCGGAGTCATGACGGAACCGTTCCGTCATGAGCACAGCTCAACCGTGGCTCATGACGGAGCGGCTCCGTCATGAGCACAGGCCCACCGCGCTGCCCCCCTGCCCCCCCCCAGCGCTGCAGCGGAATGTCCGCAGCAGCGAAGGGGTTAAATACCCTGCACTCTGCCCTCAGGGCTGTCCAGGGCCTACCTTATGGGTGACTTATATGTATTAAAAAGGAAAGTTTGGGCCTGGCTACAGGTTTAATTTGCTAGGTCAAAATGGCAGTTTAAAACTGCACACAGAGGCTCTGCAATGGCAGGCCTGAGACATGTTTCAATGCCTACCTAAGTGGGTCGCAAAATCAGTGCTACAGGCCCCCTAGCACCATTTAATTAGATGCCCAGGGCACATGTAGTGAACTTTACTAGGGACTTATAGTAAATTAAATATACTCGTTAGGTGTAAGCCAATGTTACCATGTTTTGAGTAGAGAGCACAAGCACTTTAGCTCTTGTTAGCTGTGGTAAAGTGTGCAGAGTTCTAAGGTCAGTAAAAATGAAGTCAGCAAAAACACGCCTGAAGGCAAAAAGATAGGGGCAACCACACCAAGGATGCCAAGTCTAACAATTACCATCAGCATAGACATACTATTTTAAGTGCATATATCTGCAACAATTTAGCTGACTAATCATTATTGTCTAAACCACCTTATAATGTATTTTTTAAAACCGGCCTAGGGACTTCGACAGCCTCATGTAATCAAGCAAGTGATCGATAAAAAAAATACAATCATATGTGCACATATGGAGGGGCTTTGAGTTATCCCTCTCCATGCATTCTATGTTCACCTATCATTCACATTTTGTTTCTACCCACCATGGTGAACAGTATGGCGCAATACGGCAATGGGTTAAACTACTTCTGCCATTCAATCTCTCGCCGGTGAATGATCTTATTTTACCACATCACAGGCATTTCTTCCTTAAAGGAGAACTTTAGTGCCAGTACTAGTAAGATATTTACTTTGTCAGTAATGTTTTCTTTCCATTCGTACTCCTTTTTTATTTTTTTCAATGTTCATTGTCTCTTAAAAAAAATTATGCTTATGCTATGTCTTCAGGTTACAGTAATCCAAAGCCAGTAGATTATTTTTTGTGGTTTGTGCTCCGAATAATGAATACATAAAAATGATCATCACACACGCCTGCTGCGGCCAGACCTATTGGATTTAAAACGTCTTCCGAACTGTCTCGCCATTAAAGAAAAAGTGTATTGCGAAATGTGTCTTGGTTGCTACTTAGCTTGAAGTGGAGACAAGCTCCAGAGGCGCGCCTTTGAAGTGCACAGATGCCCTGCCTTCCCTGCCCTGGCTCCAGACTATCTACAGCGGCTGTGCCGCCCTTTGTGGACAATGGAGCGCATCAGGTGAAGGCTCTTTACAATGGACAGCCAAAATGCTGCAGATTTCAGTTTATGTGTCCCTTACATCCAGGCTGGATTAGTGCCAGCACTTGGGAAAGGTAAAAGTGGTTTAATAATGCATATATTTATTGCTTCTACTGCAGTGGCAGCGGAAAGTTCAACATCTCTTATGCAGGTTTGTTCCTAATACCCGGTGGATCCTTTCAGTGTGATGGAAGCTTTTTTTTACAAAGTTAGAAATGCTCTTTTAGAGGTTTCCTCTATCAAAATCACTCAATAGCACCTTGGCCCAAGGAAAGGACTCTGTATATAACCACGAAACTATAGTACAGACTCCTGTCCCTGCACGTTTATCATTAATGAAAGCTACAAATGTTCCATCGAAATTCCCACTAAAACAGCCATGTTGATTTAGATCTAAAACACTAGAGTGTGACCCTAATGATACCATGATTTAATTTCGATTTCACTATGGGTCAACTATCTTTCCTCAGGACATTTTCAGACACTATGCCCTGTAGTGACTGGCGTGATCTGCCTTTGCCTGAAGATGGCAAGATGCAAGTCATGCTGTCTGCACTGGTGTCCACACATAAATACAGAATACAAAGTAACTCAGAATATTTCATTCATCAGAGCTAAAAAACTGGAACAAATTGTAAGACAGAGTAAGGTAACTTGGCAAGCACCTTATTAAGAGCAGGAGCGAAAAGTTATCTCCACAATATAATCCCCTACAATGAGCCTATTTTTGGGACAACAATGTTATTTTTTCTAAACGTCATTTCCAAAAGGGAGGCTGCTAGTTATGCACTTTTCAGAAACCTGGAAGTGGATTAAAAAAAGAGAATATTGTTATATCAAAAGTACAGCATTTTCAACATAACGCTGCCACCAAAAATGGAATGGCTGCTCTTCTTGTGGCAGTATGGAAAGATGTACTGGGAGTTTTTATGATACTTATTTAATCGGATATTTCTACTACAGTTGACGTGGTCGACCACCAATCACTACTCCAGCATCTTACGTACCATGAGTGACTCAAGCAGTGTTCTGACTTCAAAAGCAACATATTCCAACATATTGCCAAATGCAATGCAGCGCGCGCAACGAAATTCGTTTTATTTATGTATTTGTTTACTTACCTCCGCTGGGCCGTATTCCATAGTTTACTACCCCCCACCCTGCTCCACCCCCTGCCCCGCCTCACAGCCCCGCAGCACTCCCACCACCGGCCGCTACTGGTGCCTTGTACCTTTTTTTTTATTCATTTTTTACAAAGCACATCTCTCCCAAAAACAGCCGAATTTGACCCCCGCCCCATTCAAGACCTGCCTTGGGGTGAAGGTTGGAACTCATTCTGCCTTTCTTTCTCACCGCCCTCTTCTCAACTGCAGTTGTCTCTTTTGTCAACATTCATCCGTCTCTTTCAGCCTCCTATCCTATGCAAATTCAGTTTTCTCATCTAAGCCGTTGCCTTACCTACAGCTCCGTAATTTAGTTTTTCAAAAATAATTTTTCCATTTTGCATCATCCCTACTTAGTCATCTACTCTGTCTTGTTTACCGATCCTGATTTCGGTTTAGGATTATGATAGAAAGTTACAACTGGAAACTTAAATTCTGCTTCTATTTGTTTTAAATTCTAGTTTTTTAGTATCTTTGAGGTAAAGCTTCCCATCCTTTTTTAAAGGATTAGTGAAGATTGTTATGTTTCTTGTTTTCAACATCTGGACTTGTTAATTTCAGGCTTGTAATATTGAGCCTTTTTTCATCAATTTATAGTTTTTCAAAATTGACTTTTCATGATAGAAGTGTTTAGAGAACATGGTTGCATGAACATTGTATTTGAAATTTTTGTATTTTTGATATTCACCATCACTGGTGAGAGGTTGAGTGTGTCGGTTCAATGACTGATTTGTAATTATATCTCTCAACTCCCACATGTCACTATCATGGTTCATGGCGGTGATGATCTCGGCTAATGATATAGCAGCTGGCATCTTTGATTTTACAACAAAATTGATGTAGGCTTCAGCTGTCTTGTATGGAGTACCCTAACCTTTTATAGGTACTCTGGAAAAGTAGCCACCAAGGTTTTGATCCTTTCATGGATGATGCACAATGATATAATTGTATTCTTGTAATCATAGACCCCCACCGTTCAATGTGAGTAGGCATCTTGTCATTTAGATTGCCAAAGTTAGTTAATATAGTTTGATCGCCTTGATCTTCATGTACCAGCTTAAAAGGCGTTCCATTCAGGAACACATGGAAATGTTCACAAGCCCAGACTACGGCTAAATTTTCTTTCTCAGGTTGTGAGTAAGCATGTTGTGTCTGGGACAAACTTCTACTGGCATATGCCACAATATGCATTTGAGCCTTTGGGTGTCTGCTGTGCAAGGAAGCGCCTAACTCGACTGGTGCAGCATCCATAACCTCTGTATGATGCTTTGGACTGAAGTAGGCCATTTTGAGCATCAGTTTCAATAGCTTGTTTGATTTGAAACTTTTCTCCCATTCTTTTGACCACTAAAATGAAACATTTTTCTTTGTTAACTCTCACAAAGGAGCACTTATAGTAGCAAAGTCTTGTATGGATCTTGAACAGTAACTGGACACACCAAGAATGGAATGTATCGTAGAAAGAAATGTCTCAGCATTTGACAGTGCTTGTACTTTTGCAGGATCAGGTGTCATATCCCCATCTGAAAAGATATGGCCAAAGAACTTTAACTTTGTCTTGTGGACCTCACACTTGTCCGAATTCAGAGTCAAACCTACCTCAGTAAGTACATGACAACTTGTGTGAGAGGGTTATCATGCTCCTTCTGTGTAGCTCCGAAAATCAATATGTCATCGCTATAACTGAATACAGGTTGTATGACATGTCGAATGGGGTTTTGGAAAAGTTCTGTGGCCAATGACACACCAAAACTGAGTCTCTTGTCTCGAAACAGATCAACATGTGTAGAAAGGTTCGAAGTACTGTACATGCAATCTTTTTCAAGTTCCAGTTTAAATCAAGGCAAGAAAAGACCTCTGCACCATTCAATTGCATTATCACACCAGCAATATGTGGACCTTGATGTCATTCTCATTCAATTGACTTGTTTGCTTGATGCATGTCATCACATATGCATACTGCTTCTTCACGGTCCTTTTTGGACACTACCACTATAGGAGAAACCCATGGCATCAGACCAGTTGAAATGCTCAATAATGTCATGGTAAGTAACAATTCAAGTTCTTTTTCAACTGCATCTTGTAAATCAAAAGCAATTTGTCTATGTCTCTGAGCAACAGGACGGACATCTTCATTAATATGCAACTTCACTTTCATGGTCTTCAGTTTTCCAAAACTATGAAATAATGAAGGGAATTGACTTACTATTTCGTGATGAGCTTTCATGTTGTAGTTCACCGACATCAGTCCCATGTCAGTAGCTGTACTGAAACTGAGCTGACTGGCATTAGTAGCTGTACCTTGAAGCAAATGGATGGGTGCTTGCACCTTCGTCTTCTTGTATTTCATTGTCACTACATGCCTTTTTATGGGCGTCGATGCAGCCCATGTGTACACTTTGGTTTTCAATGGCGTAAATCGTGGTAATGGAGATAATTCATTGTATTTCTCTTTAGGCATTATGTTTATCGACGCATCACTGTTGATGATGAAAGGTATCAAGCAACCATTTATTTTTTATGTGACATTTGGATAATGTTTGTATGACTTTGATGCTTTGTTATGTCATCTTTTCTTTAACTGACATTTTTCCTCACATGCAGCCAGTTCCACATGTGAACATTTCTCTGAGGTAAACATCGAGATAGCACACCCATATTCCTCACTTTCACTTGATATTGAGGTGGAAGAACTGTTTGACAATGATTTAGATGATGATCAACTTCGTTCGGTGTCAATTTGCCTCAATTGATGTCACCGCTTGGCCTTGTGGATGTGGGTCGAATGTTGCTTCTGGACTGTTCTGGCGGCCATTTTTGTATCACAGTGTGACGCACTTACATTTTTCTTTGCTTTACAAACTGTCACAAAATGTTTCTCTTTCCTACAGCCTTTACATATCAATGATTGGACATTTACCTTCCTGTGGAAATGAAAACCCACATCTAAAACATAACTTCTTTTTACATGTAGACATCATTTTGTGTCCTTCAGTCTTTTGCTCACTTTTTATACTCATGACTGATACACCCTGGGCTCCTCCGGCCTCCATGTCAGCAGCTCGTCTTTCAACATGTTCCTCCGCTCTGTCAGCCATCAACACTCGCTCCAGATTAAGAGTTTCTCTCAGCATTCGTCGTCTGAATAAATCGGACAGGCATCTCTAAGACGTATACAAAGCACAGCGATCCAGCACATCACATGATCATTATAAAATACAATATTGTATAACGAAGAATATCATTCCATTCAGCAAGTCTGGTTTCAGATTTCTTTATTTAATTTCTTCTTTAAAATCAGCGTAGCCAACGTGTTTCGTCCTTACGGACTTCTTCAGGGCTACAAATAAGTACACACATAATATACATTATATTTACAATAATAATCATAGCTATATTTACAGTTATATATACAATATGAAAAAAAAATTGGTATCATTAATTCTAGCGTCCAAAGACCTAAAAAGCATTTCCTACTGACACTTACTTGTGGTTCAAAGTAACGGTCCCTCCATCTCGCAGTCCATGTGGTAATGGAACAGTCATAGAGCCTCACTTTAAATAGCCCATGTTATGTGTCACCTGAGGTGAGTCAGGACCATAATTAGCCCTAAATGATCGTAAGAGCGTCCGCCATCTTGTAGGGGCATAAGTGACGCAAATAAGTCGAAAGAGTGGTCAAAAGATGGCTCTCCAATTAAATTGTGTGCTCTCATTCTATGTTGTAAAAGGTGCTGTGCATGAATTGGTTTCATTTGTTGATACTTGGGATGTTACCAGCAACACTATATCGCAAGTCACATGGACTGCGAGATGGAGGGACCGTTCCCTTGAACCACAAGTAAGTGTCAGTAGGAAAACGCTTTTTAGGTCTTTGGACACCAGACTTAATGATACCAACTTCTGTCCGTGTACATCAGCGCTTTGTTTTAAAAAAAAACAAATTCTTAGTGGATGCAATGTTGAACATTTGGCATTTTACATCCTTATCCCTGTATAATATTTTGTTAAGTATACTGTTCTTACATAGAGGCTGGCGTTTTAAACCTTCTTATTTGGTTTACTACCCCTCAACTTATCATGGTATTAAATGACCTCCGTTTGTTGGGAACCATCTTTTTAATATATCTAATGGCATATTATACCTACACACCTGTGCATTGGTTTTAAAAGATATTTTTTCCTTAGCTGATGCAATGCTTAACATTTGCACTTTATACTCAACATTGTATGATAATGCGCTGAGTATATCGTTCATATATAGAGGCTTGCGACTTAAACCCCTTAATTGGGACCACTACCCCCTAATTTATCATGGCATTTAACGGCCTCTATTAGTTGGGAACCATTTCCTATTACTACTTTTTAAGCACTTTTAATGGTACGCTATATCAATATACCTGCACAAAGTTGCATGCCTATATAGCAGGTCACTGTTTGTGAGGATTTGGCTAGTACTTAATATATTAGCTTGAATTTTAAGAAAAATTAGGTACATGATCTGAGAGAACCTTTCTTTTCTCCTTTTTTTCATTGTAATCTACAGATAGACAAAACCTTAGACCCCTATAGGGCAATAGCCGCACCGAGAACATCATACAAATCCGTGAAAACGAATACGGTATGCCCTGCTTATTTTGCACGGTAGAACTGAGACTGTTTTATAGGCTCAATGGATAAATCAGTACATCTTATATCTATGTCTTTCTTTCTGTCATATATCTAGGCCATACACAAATTTGTTTTTATAAAAGGGAGTGTCTGCCATAGATTGTAGCACTAAAGAAATACAAGACTAAGCCCCTTTTATTACAATTTTGGTAAGATTGTGTTTGTTTTAAAAAATCAGCCCTTAAATGTAATACGAGATATACTATTATCTGACAAACCTGTATATCTTGAAGCTATGTTTTTTCTTTTATCAAACACTTGGGCTGCATATATTTTTTGTTTCTTAAGGAAGCGTTTAACATGACTTTCAGCATTGAGGAAACCCAAGAAAAAGCCCCTCTTATCACAATTTGGTAAGATTGCTTCTCTATCTTTAATCGAGAAACTTGTCCTAGTCCCCATGTATAACCAAATGGTACACTTATGTTTAATTAGTTGACTTTCACAGTATATTATTAAAACGTTCTTGCCCCATCCATGTGCTGGTTGAAACATTAACAATAAATGTAATCTATAGATGTTTATTTGAAAGAAATGCATCTAAGGATGTGATATTCAGGCCAGATTCACTTTGAATACAATATGTGACAGCTAGTGATTCAGCAGGTTCAGAGCTAATGATGTCTATCTCGAGTCTTCAAAACTTAATGTGCAGAACGTAGTTGTAAAATATAGGCTGTTGATTTGTTTTTTTTTTCATATTGTATATATAACTGTAAATATAGCTATGATTGTTATTGTAAATATAATGTACATTATGTGTGTACTTATTTGTAGCCCTGAAGAAGTCCGTAAGGACGAAACACGTTGGCTACGCTGATTTTAAAGAAGAAATTAAATAAAAAAATCTGAAACCAGACTTGCTGAATGGAATGATATTCTTCATTAAACAATATTGTATTTTATAATGATCATGTGGTGTGCTGGATCGCAGTGCTTTGTTTATGATTTATAGGATCCTAGGAGGTTTAGAGGTATTGAACCTCAGATCCTTGGCACCCGAGAAATTAATATAGACGTTGACCCCACTGAATGATAGGTGCAGTCATTATTGCCCCATACCTCGTTCTCTTTGTGCATGGTTAACTCTAAGACGTATAACTTCTTCATCATTACATTAATTGAACTTGCAGTGTTTGATAAGTTGATTAGTCTCTCAACAAATTCATCAATTCTTTCACCAACTTTTTTTCGTTCTTGACTGAAAATGTTTCTTTCTTAATCAATTTTAGAGCTGGGGTTTGACTCCATATGCATGAAGCATTGATTTCGCACTTCAAAAGTGACACATGTGGCATGCATGAGCAGTTTACTTTGACCACAGAAAACTCTCTGGGAGAGCACATAATTCTTTGGGTTACTTATCCTTTGTCTTGTTTCCAGTTGTAGCGTCCTCCCCAGCCTGGGCACCTGCCAATGACTATGCCACACACACACGGAGCTCAATATTACACATCTTTATTTGTCTGCATCATTCTAAAACAAGCTTTCATTGCGTTCCACTCTGACACCTACATCACAGCTCTACAGAGTCCTTTAGGAGCCAAAAGGGTTCTATCTCGCCTGATAGTACAGTATGTTAGGAATACTGGAAAAAGTATTTGTGGTTGAATGGATATTGTTAGCTCAAAACATAAAATCCCTCCTTTTGCCTTGCAAATAATGTTGCAGATGCAGCAGTGCATCTGCCCTTGTGTCATGACTCACAGAAAGAATTGTGTATCACAGAACAGGAAGCAGACTCACAGCACTCTCTTTATCTACTTATATGTAAATGCAGATTCAGCCAGAGAAAGTATTGTAAACTTTGGAAGGCTGTATCGTGGAAGTTGCAATGATAAACTAGACTGATAACTAGCACTGAGATATTCCCTTACAAGTTATTTGTTCACTTCCGTTTTGACATAGGCAGCACAAGTATCTAAACCAGTTGGGAAGTTGTCTGCCAATTAATTACTTTAATGGCTGTTCCACTTGCCAGTTAGGGCAACGCAGCGCAGCGCAGCACAGCACAGCAAGACAACTTGCTGCACTGCATTGCGTAACAGGGAGAGGGCAGGAATGTACCATATATACTAAGATATGGTGCATTCCTGTCTTCTCCCTGGCAGGCTCACTGAGTGCTGTCTAGCACCAATGCCGGCACTCTTCATCATGGTGCAAGGGTGCCTGAGTTACAGGCAGGATTGTTTTTGACACTTTCCTTCACAAAAACAATCATCTGAGGCTTTTTCTCTCTGCAGAGCACTTAGAAAAAGGGAAAAACAAGGAGAAATTAAGCAATTTCTCCTTGTTACGCCTCACCTGGCAAAGCATAGCATTTTGACTCATTCCCAGATTTACTAGTGTTAGTAATTCTGGAAAAGCCCCACAAACCATGGGTGGATGCATGGGAACACCCTCGCTCCAACCATGGTATGCCTTCCAGAGCAGAGTAACGCAATGCAGCGAGTTGCACTGTCTTCGTTACTCCAGATTTACTATGCTATGCAGAGCCAAGGTGGTTACTCCTGGCATGGTAAATATCACTTAAGGGCTTGCATCACCTTGGACGTCTTGCGTAACGCAATGACAACACAAGTCTTAAGTAAATCTGGGCCTTAGTTTGTCACCCAGCTTTCTGTTCATCCACTTTGTTATTTTCCGATACACCCAGAACCCCTAGATCTGATGATTAGAGAAATGTAGTATCTTCTCTCTCTCTCTTTGCTCTTTTGTTTGCTTTCCTGCTTAAATTGCTTAGCTGGTACTCTCATGACTCCCCTGTATTTAGGTTTCTAATTGAAGCAACTGCTCATCACTTCCTCATTTGCCCTGGAGCTTGGTAATCTTCAAACGTAAATACCTATCAATGCTTGCATTTGTGCTACTTTTCTCTTAAAGTGATCACAAATACTATGAGCACCACACATTGGAAGACTCCGCTACTGAACCTTTTTGCCACAGATGCAGCTGCCTCCTGTATGTATCTCTTTCCTGTCCCCATTTTTGTTCTGCATCCTCATTAGGTGTGGAGGTGTCAATCTTGAACTTGACACCTTCGGCATCACTCTTGAAAGCCCCAAACAAGACAGTACTTGGTTTGAGATCCACTAGTAACCTCCTTGACACTAACCCCTCACTGGCCCTACAGATACCTTGCATTTCTAAACAAAGCCATCACCAGTGTAAAGGAACATCATGACCGTTTAGAAACAGATCCAATTCAAGATTATCAATGCACCACAGTTTACAATTATTTTGGAAATGCATTTGCTAATCCAGCATTATTGTCTTACGGAAAGGTAAACATACACTATCAAATTTGCATTCCTATATTAGTCAAACTTCTTTATATGCTGATATCTGGAATTCAGGTGAAATCACCACCAAAAGGTGCGATTTCTCATACAATTGCCAATTAGAAGTAATGGAGTAATTTTGCAAGCAGTATTGACATAGTCAGGATATGATGGGTGTTTCCAGGCGCAAATTTGTCAGATCACAATTTTAGGAAACAGTCCAAAATGGCCTGAAAGTTTGAATGTCATGCTGAAATCGCATGCAAGAGCACTGATTTAGCATGTTATACCCATTCACTAGTAGTTTACTTATAATCCTATGATAACTATCCATTCCAAAGTTACTTATACCCTCTTCGTCTGTAAATTCAGGTTCAAAATTACTGATTCTGAATTACTGCATAACTTAGACTATGGGCCTTCATATTTACTGCAACACATTTACAAATACAAGCCAAGCATAGGCCATTCATGACAGAAGAAAATTATACTTCCTTCCTCCCCCAATATACTTTATTCCAAGAAGATGTTATGCCCAGAGACAGGAAAAACCTTAGGTCTAAGGAACTTTACAATTGCCATGTTGACCTAATACATCAGGTAGCTCTTCCATGCAGCTCAATACATGTGCTGATGGAACAGTATGAACAGTATCTTAAGGAGGACTTGCATAGTAACCGGTAATGGATTTATTCGACCTTCCCCATCTTATTTTTTTAACTGTCAAACTGGTGGGCATATTTACAAGAAACTAATGCAGAGCGGTGCAGGAAGTCATTTTGCTGCTCCGCGCTGCGTTAGTTTCAAAGCACAGGGATGCAACATATTTACCACAATATGTTGCATATCTGTGCTTCTCCCTGCGCTGCATTACAAACTGCTGCCATGCGCCGGCGCAGGCACACTTGCATCATGGTGCAAGAATGCCTGCGTGATAGGGAGGTTGTTTTTGTACAGAAAGTGGCACCTTCCTGGACAAAAACAATAAATTGAGGGGATTTCCTCTTCTAATGTGTGCTGTAGAATGCAGCACACATTGAAAGAGGGAAAAAATGAGGACAAATGAAAACATTTCTCCTTGTTGCACCTCGCTACAGCATTCTGACGCATTTCCAGATTTCCGATTCCTCGTAAATCTGGAAATGCATCAGTGGACATGGGTATTGCGTGGGAATACCTACAGCAACACCTCTGTCACACCCCTAACACGCAAAGTGTTGCATGAACAGGTGCGATATTTACAAGCACAGGTTAAGTCACGCAGGGTGACTTTACCTGTGCTGGTAAATATCACTCAGCAGGCTGCGCCACCGGTGCGCCACACAACTTGATGCACCGGCAGCGCAAGGGGCTTGTAAATCTGCCCCTGAATGTGCTGAAATATGTACAATAATTCTTTGAACAGTCAGTGCATTCTAAAGTTGCATTAACGGGCATTAACAGGTAATGCATAACTTATCAATTCAATAATTTGAAGTGTTTTGCTTTGCACCACCATTTCACCTTATGGCTGCTTCACTTTCATTAATGTGCCAGGCGGTATAGATCTAGGAAAAGACTTGCAAAGGCAATTCACTTGGCTAAGATTGATATCTCAAGAGTTAACACTCCAAATGTAAAGCTGGGAGATGGGTTATTGGTAGCTGTTCTCAGTGAGCATTAATTGGGGACAGCCCCTTTATGAAGAGACACAGCACTGATGATGTTTTTCTCTGAGCTAATAAGTTCCTTGAAATAGATTTTGTGGGTGTTTTATATAGTGCTACCTTGACCCAAGGGCATTAGAGCACTTCTCTTGAAAACCTGATTACATTATTTTTTTTAATGTAGTTTAGAAATGGGGACATTAAGGGTGTTAGACTTGGCAAGCGTAGTGTGGGTTCCCCTGACTTTTTGCCTCTCCCCTCTGCATTTTTACAGCGTACTGGATTTTGTTTTTGCTGGCTTAGATGCTTTGGGCATTTTGCCACTGCTGATCTGTGTAAAAGTGCAACTGCTCCCTGTGTAAATTGTAATTAAGATTGGTTATTCATGATTGGTATATTTGATTTACTGTTAATTCCCTTGTAAATGCACTGTGTGTGCCTGTAAATCAAATGCTACTAGTGGGCCTGCAGCACTGATTGTGCCACCCACACGAGTAGCCTTTCAAAAGTGTCTCAGACCTGACACTGAAGTGTCTACGCACACAGTTCTAACTGCCATGACGACCTGGCAAGTGCACCCACTTACCAGGCCCTAACCTTCCCTTTTCTTACATATATGTCACCCCTAAGGTAGGCCCAAGGTACCAACCAGGGCAGGGTGAGCTGATTGTTAAAGGTAGGACATGTACTGATGTGTTTTACATGTCCTGATAGTGAAATACTGTGTAGGTCGTTTTCACTATTGCTAGGACTAGGTCTTTCATAGGCTATCATTGAAGCGTCACTGCAACATTTTACATGTGTAACTTTCCATTGGGAACAGCTAGAGATTTGGAGTTTAGACTCTCTGAACTCAGAATTTAATAACTTACCTTTTCGTAAAGGTGGTTTTTAAATTGTGTGTTTGAAAATGCCACTTTTAGGGAGTGGCCATTTTCTAATTTAACCATTCATTCTGTGTGCCTCTGCCTGTTTATGTATTCCCCGTCTGGTTATGGAGTGGCAGAAGCTGGGGGTGTTCATTCACTCTAGACAGTCGCAAGTGGGGTGAGGTGTGTCCTGCCTTTCCTGGATGACTCATAGACAGGCTGAATAGACCTTTCTGCATTTAGGGGCAGATTTACAAGGAAGTGACGCATCTGCATAGATGCGTCAGATTCCTTGCGTCAGTGCCAAATGTCTGAACGCATTTATTGGCGCAAAAGTGACGCATTGCTGGAGTTGCTCATGAAAGTGATGCAGCTCCAGCAATGCACCACAATAGATGGGTAAGTCCCATTCAAAAAGCCCTGCGTCATTCCTTCCGCCTGGTCTGAGCAGGCGTAAGGATTTGGACGCAGTGAAGGCATAGAGTGAAGCAGTGAAATCTTGTAGATTTCACTGCGTCAGTTCTACATGACTTATTGCGTGGGAAAGCCCACCCTGCATACATTATACCTGACGCAGGTATAATGTGACGCAGGGGTTTACAACGTGATGCATCTCCCTAGATGCGTTGCGTTGTAAATGGGCCGCAATATTTACACCGCCACTGTGTCACAAAAGAGACGCAACGGCGGCGCAAAAGTCACGCAAGGGGCTTGTAAATCTGCCCCTTAGAGTCTTGGGAGGAGTTTTCACTAGCACCTAAATAGGCTGTGTCTGCTCTGCATAATTCTGTCTCCACCTCCTGTTGTGAAGCCGAACCAGGGAGGGCAGAACTGGTTTGTACTGAGCTCAGAGACACTTGAAACAAAGATACATAGAGAAAATGGGGTATAAGTAGTGGACCTAAACCCCCAGAATTTTAGATTACTTCTGGACTAAGAGGACCCTGCAAAGACGAAGAGCTGCAGACCTGTCAGGAGGAGTACTGCTCCTTTGCTGTGTGTTGCTTTGCAGGTTTGGCCCGCAGTTGCTGCTTCTGTCACTGGGCAGTGGAAAAGACTGGATGTTTGCCTTGCTGTGGTATCCTGCTTAGGAAGATTCTCCAAGGGCTTGAAGTAGAGCGTGCATCCTGTTCTGAAGTCTAAGGGACATAAAGACTTCACCTGCAACTTGCTAAACAGCACCTGGACTCTTCGACTGGACTCCTGATTGCCAAAAGGTACCAATTCCAGTTTCGGGGCACTTGGAATTGTGTGGAACATCAATGGCGTGAGCTGCGGCCTGGCCGGGGCCCTGGGCACCGCTCGTGAAGTGTACGACGCATTGCCCCTCTGCAATGCAGCTCCGACACCCGCCAACGCCTGCAAGTTATCGACGTGGGTGACTCCCCGAACTTACAGACACAGTACTACTGAACTGAACCAACACCTTATCGCCGATGCCACCTCACCTTCCTTCCAGCCCGGAATTGATGCCTCGCATCCTCGTGAACTCGACGCCTCACCTTCCCTTGGCCCATCGACGCCTCACCTCTGTGCCACCCTGCAGCGTATTTTGACTTCATTTCCAAGGTACCGTTACTTGGGGGTCCGTATGACTTCGTTGCTGGCCCGCACACCTTGCGTTCTGGCCCATACTTTGGATTTGTGCCTCTCATGACATCGTAATAGTTCCAGTTGGAGCTATATGTTTCTACAAGCTTTATTTTTGCAAAAATTGTTCTAAAATTGATATCTTCATATATGTATGGTGGATTTTTTTCGTTTGGGTCTTGCTTGGTTTAGATAAAGATACTTTATTCTTCTAAACTGGTGGGGTGTCCATTTGTAGTGTTTTCCTGTGTTACTGTGTGTTTGGGTATAATACTTTACACATTGCCTTTGGGATAAGCCCGTCTGGTCCAGCCAAGATACCAAGGGTGTGAGCAGGGGTTCTCTAAAGTGTATCACTCCCTTATTTTGACTAGAAGGAAGGGTCCCTACTTGGACAAGGTGTATACCTCTGCCAACTAGAAACCCCCAAATCTAACAATGGGCCTGATTTACTGTTTGGCAGAGGGGTACTCCATCACAGATGTGTCAGATATTCCATTTGCCTTATTACAAGTGCATTATATCGTAGTCCAGCATGGTATATTTATGGGACATTCTCCTATCACTTCTGTTGTGATTTTTCTCTATAGTTTATTTATGGTGAACTCATGACATGTTTGCCAATTAACTGAATGGTTACATCAAGCAGACAGTGCTGCGACTGATTTATTCAGCCTTTTTTCGGGCATTAGGTCCCATACTTATCAAGGTGTGCATCACCCTTGCACCACGCAAGCAGGCACAAGGGTGAAACAAAACCTATATGAGATTTATCAAGCCACGCAAGGCCACCTCGCATGGCCCTGCATGGGTTAATAAATCTAGAGTAACGCAAGGCAGCGCAAATTGCTGCCTTGCGTTACTCTGCCCTAGGGAGGCATTCCATGGGTGGAGCGTGGGTGTTCCCACGCATCCACTCATTGGATTTTGGGGCATTCTCAGATTTAAGGTTAATGCTAGACCTGGGAATGCGTCAAAATGATAAGACTCCCTAATTGAAGCGAAAGAGCAAAATGCCTCTCAGCATTTTTTGTGTGCAGGACGGTACCCCTTCCTGCACAAATGCAATCCTGCCTACAATGCAGACACCCTTGCTCCATGACACAAGGGTGCCTGCTTCGGCACGAGGCAGCCAAAAGCGTGTCAGCGCTGGGAAAGGTCTGGTACGCGCTGTATAATGTTATATACAACACATTCCTGCCCTTTCCATTTCATGTAGCCCAGTGAAGTCTCTTGCTGCGTTGTGCTGCATGAAAGATTGATACATTTGCCCCTATGTCTCTTGTACCAACCAGATAATAACCAAACTTCAACAACACCATTCGTTCTGTGTTCCTCCAGGGAGTTGCGGGTTCAAATTTCAACATTTCGAATTGTTCACAGCACCTGATCTGCCCGCACAAACTCTGCATTTTGTGCAACAGGATTATTGGTATTTGGAAAGTACTTGAAAGAGAGACCCAGGCTTGGGTGCAGAAATGCATGAAACTTCCAAGCAGTGGCAAGGTGTCTTTGACCTTTATTAGTTTCCTTGTTGCTTAGAGGCTCCATTCGAGATATTGATTGAATGTGTGCAGATTTAGCAAGTGAAACATGGTGTGTTTCCTACTATAAATAGTATCCTTTGTAAACAAGCCAAGCATCACTGTTCAGTGAGGTTTAAGTAATCTGCCTGGCAGCTGAGGCCTATTCCATCGGAAAATGAATTACTTCAAAGTCACTGCACATCCGGGGTTAATTGATCAGAACCTGCAATGCTCTGTCTGTGATATTCCTGTTTTACAGCCCTGGGACACCGACAGCTGCTAAAAATAATGAAACATCTGCAAATGTAACCACTCAGGTAGTACAGGGGCGATGCCCCTGGAAAGAATTTTTGCCATCATACTCGTATCTGCAGTTCTAAAGGTAAAGCGCCTTGTGTAAAAATGGAATCATCATTGGTGGTACAAAAATGATACTGCAAAATGCATCATTTCTAGAATAACCATTTCGGAATATACGTTTAGGTAAACGAAGCCCGATACAAAAAGTAGGCGTCACAGCGAGCGCAGAACAAATAGTGGCTTGTGCCTCGAGGCTAAGAGGTCACAGTCCATATTCCGACCCTGAGACAGGCCCGCCCCCCCACCTTGCATGAAGAAAACTTGGTTGCACAGGTCGCCAGATTCTGATCACCCCAAGAACTGATTAAATGCAGCATGAGGATGTAATGTACGACAAATAGAGATGTCCTCAAGATATATTTTATGAGCCATCAAGACCACCTGTGTTGCAGCTGAGAACTCACCACAAAGTTTATGTTAACTTTCTTTAAAATAGCATATGTCAGAATGTGGGACTAGAGTGAATGAACTGATATGAAAGCAGCACCAAGGGGTCTCAGTCACCATTTTCACTTTCCTTAAAGGTTTCGGTTGGCACCCGCCGCCATGTCACAGTGGCCATCTTGAACCCTTCGCTTTGTCCTTTCTGTCTCCGTCTCTTCCCACCTTTGCAGGTGGCTAAGGGACCGTGGAGGGGCATCATCAGGTGTCACCCTGAAAGAGAGGACAGGCTGCCTCAGGAGAGGCAGCAAGTTTAAATACTCTAGGAACCACGGGCTCGCTCTCCTTCGACGCTGTGACTGCTACGGGGTCCTGCGCCCCCTCTGCTCCTGGGCCGGGTCCACGTTTTCCTGTTCCTGAACAGGAAAAGGCATGCTCCCTCCCCTCCTGTAAGCCAATCACAACGCTGCAATGGCAGCCTTTTGATTGGTGCAGAGTCCCGGACAGCGCCCAGTCGGGCACCTGTAGAGAGGCCATTTTCTCTATGTAGGCTGCATGCAGAAAATTTAGAGTGCGCATGACTGCTTAGGTCGGCCCCAGTGCTGACCAAACAGTCAGGGTACTCAGAGTGGTGCAAGCCACTCCTCCCGACCCGAAAACCCGCCTGCCCCAACCATACCCCTGCCTTCTCCTTTCTCGCACCGCAAGAGGCAGAAAATAAATGGGTATTTAAAATACCATTTTATTTTCGGCTTCTCACACCACGAGAAAGCAGTGGGGCGGCGCTCCTCCGCCCTAATGGAGGAGCCGCCCCTGGACTCTAACTTGGGGTGTGGCTGAAAATAGAAACTAGAACAGAGAGGCCTAAAAGCACACAATATGATGTTCAATCTGGATCGGTTAAAGCTTTTATGTTGGTTTGGGGTTGGCTGTTGTGTTAGGTTGGCCTAAATGTCGGTTTGGCTCTCTAGTCCTAAACTAGGGTTGCTCGCATCCCAAATTCTGCTTTGGCCGTGAAGGGAGGGTGTGGTTGGGGTTTGCCATGAGTTCTAGGCCCCCTCTGTGCTTTGGCTTTCAATCCGTGCAAATATTAAAATCTACAAGAACTGGCAATCAAGGATGTCTACTACACACACATATATATAAATGTGTTTAGGTCACATTTTACTCTTAAACTATGCTAGGACATCACACATTCTGATTCTCATCCTCGATGCTAGATTGAGACAACTGCAAATGTATTTGCGTAATTATTTGAAATTTGAGTATTTGTGTGAAATTTAAACACAGCATTTGGTGCTATTTTAGCACACAAAAAAACACAAGCACCACAAACAACAGGCACTTGCGTTTGTGTTGTTTCTGTCTGCTTCCACTACATTTTTGTATAGAATGGCGCACGACGTAGCATTATAGTGTAATTTTACATAGCATGTGTAATGCAAAATTAGACAGGATTGTACCCACATAATGGAAAAATCTCCTCAGTCTATTAGCTTCTAGCATTGGGTGAGGCAAATTTTAAATTATGGAACGAAATTCCCAAATTTTGGCTTTAATGGAAGTTCACATTATGTACTTTTTCCTTGCTGACGTTTTCTGCTTAAACAACCCTAAAGCCCAGGACTGGAATGGGAACCCAAAGCAGCCCTGGCAAACGTTATCAGACCAGCCCCCACATGGTGCATAGCGAGCGAGCGTAGCAAGTGAGCCTAACCACTACAAGGTGGTTTGGGGGGGTGTTCTTCCACCATGAAAAACTGAAAGACAATGGAGCATTCTGCAACACATTTTCATTATATTTGCAAATGTATTCGTTTTTAAAGCATGATCTTAAAGTGCACTAGGATACGGCAATCTGTAATGGGGCTCTTCAATGATTCCCTCATTATCACCCTCCAACGCAGCCTCTCGTGTCTCCATAGCCCCTCGCACACACATGTATTTTATTTGTTTTATAGCACCCTTCATACCAGTTTAGTGTGTCAGAGCATATTACATCACACACACACACAGAGACAATGAATCATACGTATGTGAACCTGTGTATAGAAAATGTTACATAAAACAAAGAGGACAACAAGGTGTAGGATTCACATGTCATCCATACTGGAAGGCGTTTTTTAAGAGTCCTTGGTCTGGGAAAGCACAGACTTAGGATTCAGAATGTAACACAGTGGTTAGGGATGACTTTATTAATAAGAATGTATTTCTACCCAAAGAAACTCTTTCTAGCAAAATTAGGACAATGAAAGACTGGGGGAAAAAGACATAACGTTCTAACCTAGATTACGATTGAAATTTATGAACTGCACAGTAACAAAAGAATCTCTGTGGCAAAATCAGTAACCCACTGAGCTATGCACATAAAATAATGTTCTGTGATCTGTATAGTGCATGCTGTTTGCAGCAGGCATAGTAACCCTCTGCACTAACTTGGGTGATCCAAAACTGCCAATAGACAAAACTCCAATCTCCCTCCATCAGGTACATTAATCACCAGGGTTATCTTGGCCCTTTTATTGTTGCCTGAAAACTGTTGGATATGCAAGGAACTCTGCAGTGCTTTTAAACCCACTGCATTGTTTCAAAACCGGACCCCAGCAACAAAAGCGCCCCCCAGCCAGCCTTCCAGTCTCCTGAGTAAAGGCGCGATGCCCAGTTCTGCCATTCCAGCCTTGCTACAGCCGATATCTCATATCACCTTTTTGCACAAGGTATGCCCTCTTGTTAAAAAATAATAACCATCCTAGATACCAACAAACCACATTTTTCTCCTAAAGCATAATTTCACAAATTACGTGCAGTACTTCATGATGGTTCTAGATGAAGACATTGGTCTTACAGCTTTCCCAAAATGTGACCATACCAAGGCAGTAGACAATTAATTTACTGTTCTAATCAGCCTACATTTCAACACTGTTAATTGCACAACAGAGGCAGAGTCATGAATGGTGGGGTTGTGATTATGTTTGTGTTTGATAAGTGTCTCTGTATATTATAGTAAGACAGTGTCTTTTTAAATAATGAACACAAAATATGGAGCCTCATTTACAAAAAAAGGATGCAGCACTGTGCCGCAAGCCACTTTGCTTCATTTTGAAAGCACAGAGATGCGCTTATTAAAGACAATACGACACATACGTGTGTTTTCCCATGCACTGGTGCCAATTGGCTGCCATGCTCTGACACAGGTACTCTTGCGCCATGTTGTAAGAGTGCCTACGTTGTGGTGATTATTGCATTTGTAGGGGAAGGGACAGCTTCCTGAACAAAAACAATCATTGGTGGCATTTTCCTTTTTCTATGTATGGTGCAAAATGCAGCCTACATAGAAAGAGGAAAGAATGAGGAGAAATAAAAGTATTTCTTCTTGTGCCATTCCTTCGTGTCACTCTGGGAGGCGTAGGATTCTGAGGCATTCCCAGTTTTACAAAACTTTGTAAATCTGGGAATGTGTCAGGTTCCATGGATGTTGCAGGAAAACACCCACGGAACGCCTCTTTCATGCAGGGTAGTGCATGAAAGGGGCTCATATTTACCAGAGCATGAAAAGTCACGCAGGGTGACTTTACGTGGCCATGTACATATGGGCAGGCACACTGTGCCACAAGTGCGTCAAAAATAGTGATGCACTGGTGGCACAATCGCCTTATAAATGAGGCCCAAAGAACCTTAAACTCACCTCTGGCCTGACACAGCAGATAATTACTATATTTCGATAACACCATCAAAGGTTGGCACTCCATGAAATGAATACCAGCCTTCACAGTGTTTCAGTACATGCAGATGGTACTTTAGTTGGCACCCTGACAGACAAGCACACAATGCACTGGCTACATCAATTAAAGATCTTATGAGGGTACCAAGTAGAATAAAAGGCATGAAGTGGTAGCAAAAGGCTGCGCTGACTAGTGCAAACCACCGGGTATGGGTTTATGCTGTACAAAGTAGCTGACACACTGCGCCATTAGAACAGCAGGTGGACACTGTGTCTAAAAGACAATGTTAACTTCACATACACACTTCTACAAACTATAGAATTCTTTTTAGTATTTTTGTTTTAATTAAGGTATTTATTACAGCCTCAACTGTGACGAAATGTCCAGTAAATATACATCACTATAAAAAAGAACAGAAACATGTACATGGTTAATTAATAAAGAAAGTAAAGAAAATAAAAGATTAGGACAACTCAGAGTCAGTAGGTAGGAATAGTATAACACAGAGAAAAATAAGAATTATCCAGATATTAAAATATCAAAATATCAGTCTATGAGTTAAACCTACGTAAAAAAGGGGGGAGGTAGAGGTGGAGACTAGGTTTATCCTCCTTTATGATACGTAACACACAAAAATCGAATACTTCGAAGAAAACCTGCCCAAAGGAATGGTGATTGGATACAGTGAGAATCCACTGTAATCACTTTCCTTTTTGTTATTACTGATATGGAATAATTCATTAACAACTGTATGTATATTGAGTGCATGTGCATTATGTGTGCATGAGTGCATCCTTATAAGAGTATCTATTACGAGTGGTACTCACAGGACTAGTTCCCATGTAGTCCTGAAGAAGAGCCAATAGGGGAAGGGCTCAAAACATGTTGACTATCCATTACTGAGACAATCAGACTCATTGTGGTCTTTGTTTTCAGTAATAACCCCTGATTTTAACCTCTGACTAGGGGTGAGATTAAAATAGTGACCCACTAGTTAGGTATTTCTAACTTCACCTTTTCCGCTGCCCTTTACTTCACCTTTTTGAATTACACCAGTGAGTGCTCCTGCGTAATCGCTAAATCGCAGCACTCCTCAATCCGTAGAGGATCGTGATGAACCCCAATGATGAAGCATGCCACCTAGGGGTAACCCTGGTGGGTGAGGGGTCTCTAGAGAAAAAGGTTTTCTTCTAGTAAGCGATTGCAGTGAATTCTCGCTGTATCCAATCACCATTCCTTTGGGCAGGTTATGAGTTAAACCTGACAAGATGACCACATTGACTAAAGGAATGCTAAAACAAGATCATTTTTAAGTCACTCTGGAAAATTAAGGACGAGGAAGCTAACCATAACTGGGAGAAAGACAATTCCAGAAGCGGGAAGCCACTGCTGAAGGGATCGGGTGTATTTTTAATCCTTTTATACCCTCTGGATTGTTAAGGTTTACAGGTCTCAACTCCTCATTGTCTTCCAGCATAAACATGGCTGTCATGTGGGGATGTTGTTTCCAAACCCAAGGAAGGTTTTTTTTAGGCAGTCCAATTTGACTTTAATCAGACCCTCACTGATCGCCCAAATGGAAATCTTCAGAGTGGGCATCATGTGACTGGATCTGAGAAAGATGACAAATTACCTGGCAACAGCTTGAAACACAGTTTTTCAAAATAGTAACAGATGAACCCAATAGGTTTCTCTTCATAATCTGACATACGTGGGAACACTTTGGACTGTGAAGTTTCATGTTTAAGTTGGAGACTGATGGTGCTTGGGACTGTGAATTTATGTTATAGTGTTTTGGAGAATGTGCCCGGTCTCTGAGCTTTCAAGGAAAAGGTGAATGGGATATGTGGCCTAACGACCAGATCTGCTGACTTGGGAACCGGGGAACCAGGCTCAAGTTCGGCCTTGTTTTAACAACCTTTAATTTCAGGCAAATTACATAGGGCCTGATTTAGAGTTTGGCGGGGGTACTCCAACACAAATCCCATCCGCCTTATTACAAGTGCATTATAATTATAATCAGGCCCTAAGTGATTTGGCCAGAACCACCGGATGTTGAGTCAAGACTGGGACTCGAACCTTCTTTAGAACAAGATTCAAAGATGACTGGGCTATGTCTAGGATGTAGATGCACCTGAAAGGAACACATGCTTGGAGAGGGTCAGTCAAACATTTGATCTTCGTCATAAAATTTCAACTTCTCACAAAACAGCATGCCCATTCTTAAATTGATATTCCATTTCTGTAAATTATGTCACAGACAAAAAGAGGGAAAAAGTGTATGCTTTTGTGCATATACGTGTATGCACGTTCGTGAGTGGGATGGTAATGTAGGATCTTCATTGAAAAAAACTTGGGTTTAGTGTTTGCCAAAATTGCTATATCACAATTGATCAGTGAACAGTGGATTAACGAATCTGCTGCAGAGATCAACATGCGTGTATCCTGCAGCTCACTTCATTGATTACGCCGGACCATAAAGTAAGCCCATAAACAACCAACAAACTGACCCACTCACTGACTGTCAGACTAGCACTTCTTGCAACGCAAGGTTGCCTACTAGGCCAGTCCTACCTTGACATCAGTCACAAAGCATGTGACCAAGAGACGGCTTATATTTGTATTGTTGGCTGTATAAATAGTTCTTATAAATGCTACATAAATTAAGAAGTTTCAAATGATTGTTTAACTATACTTTGCACAAGTCGGCGAAGGCTAAAGGAACAGCGGCTCCCTAGAAAGCTTCCAGTAAACCCCATCTCAGATTTATTTGGCATGATTACCGAGCATCGATTGGTTGTGAGTGGACAGGCGCGTGAAACACGTGAACCAGCGCGCGCGCTCACTCACATAGCAAGTGCAGAGGTCTGGGCCTTTCAACCTTGTAAATTGTTGGAGAAGATTCGCTCTGTCCCTTTGATGTGTCCGGAGTGCAGCCTCGGCCAGGGCCTGCTCTAAAGCTCACAATCCCCCCCGTATGGAAGAGGGATGAGACGGTTCGCTGACGCCAGCCCGCCGCGCTGCTTTGCTGTCCTGTGTGAATAAAGCCACATAATGCCGCATTTAAAAAAAGAAATTTCACTCCTCCAGACCGTAAACGTTCGTTAAACCACAACAGCTCAGTCTATGAATCAGAGAGATTGTTTCTCTCGGTTGCCATGGTAATCCATAAATACTGGCCAGGAGAACAGAGAGGAATCCGAGTGTGTCTTTGGGCCCGACCATGTCGCTCCCCTCGGGGCGTCAACGAAGAATGCAATAATTCAGTGCCTATTATCGTCTGCAAATATTTCAAAAGAAACCATGTGAAGGGTGGACGGGTCGTTTCAGATCCGTGCAGTGAGAAGTGTTTCTGGAGTCATTTTTGTTTTTCTTGCATTATAGTGCTTTCATTGTGTGATACTTGTTTGCGATAACAGATGCTGTCACCTCCAAACTCAAAGGCATTTACTTTCATCCTTGACCTTGTTAGGTAGGTCGCTCCCTCGCCGCACATCACCGCTGCTGTGGTAAGTTCTGAGCCCCGTGATCTGTGTCCCGTTTTTTTCCTCTGTGCCCCATTTCATTTCTGTGCCCCGTGATCTGTGCCCCGTTTTTTTCCTCTGTGCCCCCGTGATCTGTGCCCCGTTTCCTTTCTGTGCCCCGTGATTTGTGCCCCGTTTTTTCCTCTGTGCCACGTGATCTGTGCCCCGCTTTTTCCCTCTATGCCCCTGTGATCTGTGCCCCGTTTCCTTTCTGTGCCCCGTGATCTGTGCCCCTCTTTTTTCCTCTGTGCCCCCGTGATCTGTGCCCCGTTTCCTTTCTGTGCCCCGTGATCTGTACCCCGTTTTCTTCCTGTGCCCCGTGATTCTGTGCCCTTGCCCCCGTGCCATCCACCGCTCCCGTTCCCGCCGCTGTATCCCCTGCAGCCCCGCCCCCCTGACTGTCCACTCGCTGCCCCTGCCTCCCGCCTCCCAGCTGCTCCTCCCTCCCTCCTCCCCATATATGGCGGCCGCTGCGCGGTGAGGTGAGCGACCCTTGACCCTGTTATGTAGGTCGCTCCCTCTCCGCACAGCACCGCTTGTGCGTCCTGTCCCTGCCCCAGCTGCTGCTGCTGAGGTGAGTTCTGTGCCCCGTGATCTGTGCCCCGTTTTTTTCCTCTGTGCCCCGTGATCTGTGCCCCGTTTCCTTTCTGTGCCCCATGATCTGTGCCCCGTTTTTTCCTCTGTGCCACGTGATCTGTGCCCCGCTTTTTTCCTCTGTGCCCTTGTGATCTGTGCCCCGTTTCCTTTCTGTGCCCCATGATCTGTGCCCCGCTTTTTTCCTCTGTGCCCCCATGATCTGTGCCCCGTTTCCTTTCTGTGCCCCGTGATCTGTGACCCGTTTTTTTCCTCTGCCCCCGTGATTCTGTGCCCTTGCCCCCGTGCCGTCCACTGCTCCCGTTCCCGCCGCTGCATCCCCTGCGGCCCCGCCCCTGACTGTCCATTCGCTGCCCCTGCCTCCCGCCTCCCAGCTGCTCCTCCCTCCCTCCTCCCTATATATGGCAGCCGCTGCGTGGCCGTGCTGCGGGCGAGTCACTGGCGCACCTAAGGCAAGCCCGTGTGCGCCCGTCCGCACCTGGACCTAGCCCAGCGCCAGGACCCCTGGCCCCCGCGAACGCCACGACGCCCGCCTCTGCTACGACTCCAGCACCCTCCATGTACTCAATGCCGGCCGATCATGCACCTGCTGCCTGGTCGCCCCGAAGCGCACTCAAGGACCCTCCTCCTGCCGGAACTGCAGCTTCACCAGCATCCGGCCCACCAACCCACCTACCAAAGAACCCAACTACCTCAGATGCATCCTTCTCAACACACGCTCCGCTTGCAAACACTCCGTGGAACTCTGGGAGCTACTGGACTCCAACACCCCAGACGTCGCCTTCCTGACGGAGACCTAGCTGAACCCCTCCTCGGCACCCGACATCGCCATAGCCTTCCCAGAAGGCTATAAGATCACCCGCAGGGACCGCACCAATGGAGTAGGAGGAGTAATCGCCATCGTCCACAGGAACACCTTCAAAGTCTCAACCAACACCGACGACACCCTCAGCACCGCCGAACACCTGCACTTCCAGATCCACACCGATCCCAACACCACCCTCAGAGGAACCCTCATCTACAGACCCCCGGACCACCAGCACAGTTTAGCGACTCCATCACCGACCTCGTCAGCACACACGCCCTCGCCTCCACGGACTACATCCTCCTCGGGGACCTGAACTTCCACCTCGAGAACAACAACGACACCATCTCCTCCACCCTGATCGACAACCTCGCCAACCTCGGACTCCGACAACTCGTCACTACACCCACTCACTCTGCCGGCCACACGCTTGACCCCATCTTCTCCGTAAGCTCCCACGTTTCCTTCAACCACACCACTGAGCTCCACTGGACCGATCACCGCTGAATCCACTTCACCTTCCGGAAGCCCACCACGCATCACCGCACCCAACAGATGCCGCGCCGCTGCTGGAGCAAAGTCACCGAAGACCAGCTTTTCACCCCCCTCACCCAGAACCCACCCACAGATCCGACCGACCCCGACACCGCCGCTCGCAACCCCGACAGTGGATCAACGACTGCGCCAACACTCTCGCCCCCCTCAAGAAACCCTCCAACACCCACGCTAGCAAGAAAGCCAGCTGGTTCACCGAAAACCTCCAAGCCTGCTTGCAAACCTGCCGAAAACTCGAAAAAACCTGGATCTGTGAACGAACACCAGAAAGCTACACCGCCCACAAGCACGCCACCCGCAGACACAACCACCTCATCAGATCCCCCAAAAGGACCTCCTTCAAAGACCGCCTAGACAACAATGCACACAACAGCAAAGAGCTCTTCAACATCGTAAAGGAACTCTCCAACACCAACGACATCCCACCTTCACAAGACCTGTGCGACTCGCTGGCCACCTTCTTCCATCGCAAGATCACAGACATCCACGACAGCTTCAACACCGTCACCACGCCGGCAACCACTGAGACCCCCGCTCCCACGACCACCACCCGCACCAACCGCCTGATCTCCTGGACCAACATCAACGACGACGAGACCATCTAGATCATGAACACTGTCCACTCTGGATCCCCGGAAGACCCCTGCCCACACCACATCTTCAACAAAGCCAGCAGCACCATCGCACCCCATCTCTGGAAAACCATCAACATCTCCTTCGAGACAGCGATCTTCCCGGAGAGCTGGAAGCACGCAGAGATCAACGCCTTACTCAAGAAACCCAAGGCGGACCCCAAGGACCTCAAGAACTTCCGACCCATCTCCCTGCTCCCGGCGAAGATCATCGAAAAGGCTGTCAACAAACTACTGACCAGCTTCCTCGAGGAGAACAGCATCCTGGACCCGTCCCAGTCCGGGTTCTGCAGCAACCACAGCACCGAAACTGCCCTCATCGCCACCACCGATGACATCAGGTCCCTGCTAGACAAAGGAGAAACTGTGGCCCTCATCCTCCTGGACCTGTCAGCCGCCTTCGACGCGGTCTGCCACCGCACACTACGAACACGCGTCTACGACGCCGGAATCCAAGAGAAAGCCCTCCTCCTTCCTCTCCGGCAGTACACAGAGCGTCCGCCTCCCCCCCTTCCGCTCCGAAGCCACCGAGATCATCTGCGGCGTACCTCAAGGCTCATCCCTCAGCCCAACGTTGTTCAACATCTACATGGCACCACTCGCCCACATTGCACAACCGCACAACCTCAACATCATCTCCTACACCGACGACACCCATCCTCTCCCTCACCAAGGATCCCCACACCGCCAAAACCAACCTCCACGAAGGAATGAAGGCCGTCGCCGACTGGATGAGGAACAGCCGACTAAAGCTGAAGTCGGACAAGACGGAGGACCTCATCCTCGGATCCACCCCCTTGGCCTGGGATGACTCCTGGTGGCTGACTGCACTAGGAACACCCCCAACACCCACCGACCACGCACGTAACCTAGGGGTCATCCTCGACTCTGCCCTCTCCATCTCTCCATGACGAAGCAGGTCTACGCCGTCTCCTCCTCCTGCTTCAACACCCTCCGCATGCTTCGCAGGATCTTCAAGTGGCTCCCCACCAAAACAAGAAGGACGGTCACCCAGGCCCTCGTCAGCAGTGGACTGGACTACGGAAACACACTCTACGCAGGAGCCCCGCCCAAACTCCTGAAACGGCTTCAACGCATCCAGAACGCCTCCTCACGCCTGATCCTCGACATCCCTTGCCGCAGCCACATTACACCCCACCTGAGAGACCTACACTGGCTCCCTGTCAACAAGAGGATAACCTTCAAACTCCTCACCCACGCACACAAGGCACTCCACAACACCGGACCAACGTACCTCAACAGTCGACGCAGCCTCTACACCCCCACCCACCAGCTCCACTCCGCAGACCGCGCCCTCGCCCCCGTCCCCTGCATCCGAAAAGTGACCGCCGGCGGCAGATCATACTCCCACCTCGCCGCCAGGACATGGAACACCCTCCCCACCCGCCTGCGGCAGACCGAAGACCTTCTGACCTTCAGAAGACTTCTCAAGACCTGGCTCTTTGAACAGTAGCAGCTTCCCCCCCTTCCCCCCTAGCTCCTTGAGACCCTTGCGGGTATGTAGTGCGCTTTCAAATGCCATGATTGATTGATTGATTGATTCATCCCACTAAGAGTCAAACATGCCCACCTCTCCCAAGCACATCTCACATCTTTCCTTTATCAATCAACTTCAATTAATGTACTCCTATTCAGAACACTGGAGTAAATGTATGAGTTCTCGAGCACACTAACTTAACAAACTCAACACCACTAATTTTACTAGCAAAAGGAAGCACGCATGACAAAACTATTACCTATTTACAACTAATCTTGGGTTCTAGAGAAGTGTGCTGTTCGCAAGAAAGTGTATTAACACCTCATCAGGAGCAGTAAGCGCTATACAGATACAATAAAAATGAGCTGCAGAAGGATGAAAGGCTGAATCAGCCCAGACAAGATTTGAACCCATTGCTTACCCCTCTCACAATTTCTGCAGCGATGACATTTATCTCCTGCACTGCTCAGTCGTGGCGTGAGCAGGTAAGTGCGGTGGGGTGGGGCGGGGGAGGGGAGGGTGTAAGTGACAAGCAACGGAATAGGGAAAATAAAATAAATTAATAAATAAATAAAACCAATTACCTTGAGCTCGCCGCATTGCCGAGTCGGTGATACGGCAAACGCAAGGTAAGTGGTTTTATTTATTTTATTTTCCTTGTTCTGCTGTTTGTCACTTCCACACCCCCGCCCCCGTCCTGCCCTACCGCGCTTTACTGCATGAGCCGCCACTGGCACTACTTTACCGCCATCAGCATCAAGACCACTCCAGAAGGCCTGGAAATGGCCAGAACCATGCTAGGTTAAAAAAAAGGACTATGTGATACAAAACATACGTCACTCTATTCGCAAAAGACTATTTGCCTAAAAAAGGCCCAACGACGAGTGGTAGTTGTGCATGGCTCCCTACAGTTGTGACGTTTTGTGAGAATGTATTCATTTTCATCTAGAAGCACCTGTGTTAGTAAACCATTGGATTGTTTCAATCAATTAGTGTACATCAGGGGTTTTCTGCCTAAAGAGAGACGGGCACCTGTACTTCATCCATTACTCAAGCGTACCTTTTATCTTATGTGGGAAGAATGTGAACCAAAAGTATATATGTGTCCTTAATCTTCTACAGGAAAATACCCAACTTCAATAAAAAAATATTTCTAGGTTAAATCAAGAGATTTTTATTAAATTGTACAATAGCACATACAAAAACTTGGTGGTTGTATCACATACTTAAACGTCTGTGATGTAAAGGTGTAAACTTCTTGCAGACCTGTGCAGAAAAAAAAGAAGGATTTCTGAACACTCTCAGTCTATCAGAAGCATGGTGAGAAGCCCATCAAGCATGTCCATCACGTCTCATTTCACAGTCCATCAAGAAGAATTGACCACTCCCCGTGTTTCTTTCTCTTTTGTCATTCTTTCGATCCTTCTCCTTCCTCTTTAAGTACAGGTCAGTAAATTAGATTTTCTGTTATACCTACATGGTTTTAATCAGATTTTCTGAAATACTAAGGTCCTGGCAAATTTATCTTTGCACCACCTACTTCTTCTCGAAAACATCCTCGTTTGTTTACCTTGGCAATGATTGGCGAGGGGCAGTGGTAAAGGTGCTCACTGCAGTGTTTTCTCATAGTGTTGGCATGCAAGGCCCTGAAGTATATACCTCCAGCAGACAATTCAAATCAAGGCCAGATACCCAGATAGAGAAATATCAGGAACAACGCGGGCAGAGCCATGTGTCCCAGAACACCGCAAGCATAACCACACTTGCCCGAAAAATGCACCTGCCTTAACCACGGATATGCGTGGTTAAAGCAGATATCGCTCTAGTGTTCAGGATGGGCGACTTCTCGTGGAGAAGCGTTGTAACAGGAAGCTCCAGACGCAGATAGGTAAGTGGGGCTGAGGCTGAGTCTGGAGGGTCACTTTCGTGGGTTGGGGTGGGGTACTTTTTGGAAGAGGGCAGGTTTTTAGGGCTCAAGGCGGGGTAGGGGATTGGGGTAGTTTTAAGGACTGGGTTTAAGGGGGAGTTTTTTAGGAATGGGGAGGTTTTAGGGCACAGGGTGCGGGGGGCGGGGTAGTTTAAAAAAAATGGAGGCAGGGTTTTAGGGCTCTGGGCAGTGTATGGTGTTGGGATAGATTTAGGGGCAGTGCAGGGAGGCGGGGGCGGGGTAGTGTATGTGAAGGGGCTGAGTTTTATGCCTCAGGGCAGGGGGAGGGAAAGAGGTAGCATTCGGGGTTCAGGCTGAATGGTAGAGGCACGTGTGGTTTATCCATACGTGCCTCTATCATACAACCACTTAGATAGGTCTGTAATTCCAGGTGCCCATTTCTCTGTAGTCACAACATCAACATTCTCAAAAACCTACACCTCTGTAGGACCAGGGCCATTACTTCCACATTCTTTACAAAACAAAATGGACATTTGGACATAGGAAATCCCAAGAAGACCTCCCACACAGGGCCAAAATCTCTCCTTGAAGCTCTAAATCCTATCCACGCACACACACTTGGTTAGATGACCTTAAATATATTGCAAATATGGGCCTCTCAGTGTGTATAGGATTTAGCGTCTTGTTCAGCTGCAGTCTGGCTGATAACTCCCTGTCTTTCGGTCTAACTTTGACCAAATTTATAAGTCATGGATAAAATATGTAGATGTGTGGGATCGATGACGTAGAGGGATTTCTTACATAGTCAGGTATGGTTGGCTGAAGCCTGAACCAAAGGGCTGCAAGTGCTACTACTAACCTTTCCCCAATCTTTGAAGATGATTTGTCACCAGGGACAAAGGTAGGAGCTGTCTATGCTACCTTATTTCAACAACATAGTCGGTACCTCTTTTTAAGGCAATACCAACTCCCCACTCAGTATCTTCTGCAGTGATTTTCCTAAATGAGATCTTTTGTGGCAAGAGGATCCAGGACATCCTCAGTTAATCGGCATTGGTGCGAAGTGGGCGGTAGCGATAGGGTTGATCTGGGAAGTCTAGAGTGCTACCCAGAGCTACTCTTGGACCCCTTCGAAGTGTGCCCCGATGTAAGGTTTGTATCCCAAACAGACAGAGTCCCCAGAGGACTGACCAGACTCATCACTAGCTGACTGTGCAATGACCAACAGAAAAAGGTGCAATCAAGGGGAAAACATGTTACTTTAGCTCAAGGCTGAGAAAAAACTCTAAAAGTTAACAAATGCTATTGAATTTGGAAAATGATGAAGAGTACTGACATTCCATATGTAAGCCTGCCCCAACTGGATGTGCCCTTAATTCGAACATTATTGATCTGTTGAAGTTCTGAGTCCTAGCGAGAGAGTGTGTTTGCGTTGTGAATTGTCACTTCCATTGTATGTGTACATTGAGGGTCGATAATGTGGAATACAGAATTGGAAGCGGTAGTTTTATGGTGCAGTTACTTTCTGGAGGTTGGGAGATGGAGGCAGTTATAAGGATGATTAGTATATATTGGCCTTGTTTTTGTAATGGAGCTTCAGGCAGGGGCGTGGGTTGGTCAGTATGATGGGGGGGGGGGGGGGGGTGAGCTTCAGATTTTCCAACAACCGGGCTGGCATGTAATGGTAAAATACATTTTACGCCTAGCAGGGTTCATGATGGGAGGTGCCTAAGGGGCAGTGGAAAGAGAGAGGAATACGAATTGGTAAGAGTACAAAGAGAGAAAACACAATATTTTGTAATAACCAACACTTTTTAGGACTTTCAAAACAGAAGGGAGTGTGTGTGTGTTTTTGTCTGTGTGTATGTATAAATTCCTGGTGAAAACCTACAGACATCTCATCATATCTGACTGAAAACACCTGTACGCAACTATTTATCAGAAAGTACATTTATTAGGGGGTTTAACACTCCAAACATCCCCTCTGAAGCTACGCCCCTGGCTTCAGGTAAAATATACAAAACAAGTTTGTGGTCGCAAACCATGTGATCTACAAAATCACAGAATACATGATTTGCAATGTATTAAACCCCTTCTCAGTGATGGTTCCTCCGCTATTGCGGAGGAGCATTGCCCCCCCCCTGCCGGCCGGAGCAAAAGTTGAAAAATAAAAAAAAAATAAAGCAGGTTTGATATCGTGTTTTTTTTTTTTCTTGGCCAAGTTCTGGCAGAGGGGCCTAATCCATGATCGTCATGGGAGAGGAGTGGTAGGTGTACTACTATCAGTGCGCATGTGGGTTTGGCCACCGTCTCAAATCAGCCAAACCGATGTGCACAGTGAGCTGACTACAATCCAAACTGTGTTGCCAGGTTGGAGACAGCAGGCACAACTTCCCATTCTCTCTGGGAATGCAAATTGAGGGCGTTCAGTCCAGTCCGGACACTGCTCTCATGCTGCTGCCAGCAGAATGAGAGCAGCATAAGGACTGGCCGCAGGGGAGTCTGGGAGCCTGTGCTGCACTGGAGTCAGAAGAGTGGTGATGTGAAGATGCGACAGGCATTCAGGTAAGTTATTTTCTTTTCTTTTCTTTTTTTTTGGGTGTTGTTATTTTTGTCCCTTCCCACATCCCCGCGCCCTGTGCTTTGCCTCGACACCAGCAGTGACTGCCCTTACTGAGAGTCAGAAAAGCCATTTTAGCATGAAAAAAGGGTCCGATGGGTCAGTATAAATCACAGTTAGGAGGTTAAGTAAAAGGGATATCCCAAAGTAATTGAAATTCAAAATGGCAGAACACCCAATTAAGGTGGTATTTGCTGCTGTTGTTGCTGAGAGGGGTGGACCACAAGCCCCAGCCATATCCGCAGCAGAGGAGGCCGCAGGAAGCCACTGAGTCCCTTCCATGCCAGGAGGCGCTTGTTAAAAGCACACCAGGCTCCCGCAGCACGTGAGCCATTGCTGCTGATGTTGCTGAGAGGGGGCGGACCACAATCCTCAGCCATCTTCGCGGCAGAGGAAGGTGCTGAGTCCCTTCCACGCAAGAAGGCACTTGCTAAAAGCCCACTGGGCTCCCGCAGCACGGTAGCCTTTGCTTCTGTTGTTGCTGAGAGGGGGCGTACCACAAGCCCCAGGCATCTCTGTGGCAGACAAAGCAGCAGAGTCCCTTCCACGCCAGGAGGCCCTTGTTAAAAGGCCACCGGGCTCTTGCAGCGTGAGAGCTGTTGCTGATGTTGTTGCTGATAGGGAGCGGACCACAAGCCCCAGCCCTCTCTGCGGCAGAGGAAGCCGTAGGAAGCTGCCATGTCTCTTCCCCACCAGGAGGTGTTTTTTAAAAGCCCACCAGGCTCCCACAGCAAGAGACGTGTGCGGTACACGCCCGGGAGCATGTCTGTGTGAAGACCAGGCTAAGAACAGGCCTGTCTGCGCCAGTCCACGGCCGGTCGAGGCTGGGCTGGGCCAACTCTCTTAGCTGTTGTCTGGATCCTGTTCTTAAATTTCTGCAATGGAATCTCTGAAGATTTAAGTAGTAGCGAAGCCTTGTTCTGCGACTGCCAACAGGCCATGATCAATTGAGGTGACAATTTTGATTCCTTTATGTATTGTTTGTATGTAGGATACTAATCATGGGAAGATGTAAAGCTGCAGCAGTTGCAACCCCCGCTAGTGCCACACTGGATGGTATTCTGCAGAAGGCTGTGAGGGTAATTAATAAGGAAATTGAAATGACAGAGCAAAGACTTTCCCTTGTCCCTATTCCATCAGTTTCTCCTCTGGCCTCTTCGGACATTTGTATCAGAAACACTGAGTCCAGGCCCCAATTACTACTTTCGCCTGAAATGAACATTATCGCCAAAGATAGCTGTTGTAAAAATGTTGATTCAATCTTGCCGATACCTAACTTGTCTATGGGGGAGCCCAGATGCAGACAGGGTATATGAGGGAAAAGGAAAAGGGTAGAGGGGCGAAGATAGATCCCAAGTCAAAGGGTCAGTGCCCTGTGCTTAAAAAAAACAGGAACGTGCCTTTAAAAGGGGGGCCAATAGGGCAAGAGGTGGTTTGGGGAGGGGGGCCTCGCAAGAGACACTGGATACTTCCTTCCTTACCAAAGTAAATCAAATGATAGTAGAGGCCTTGAGCCCTATTTTCGAACGTCTGGGTCATATTGAAGATCAGCTATGTTTATTGGTAAGGAATTCTAAAAATGAAACATCACACAGCTAGGTAAGGTATGCGGCTCATCACACTGACAACCATAACGCATTCCCCACTGAAAGAAGCGCCCCCTCGAGTATCACACACTCCTCCACTTCGAATGTAGCTGGCCCCAATAAGTCTACTTTTCTGATTAATCAGGATCCCTGGGTAACAGTTCCATCTGAGAGAACACGGGAGACGTGCCAAGGGGGTGGCACTTCTGGTCAGACCAGGCGGACCAATGGGAGATTGTACCATGCGTACACCAATTGTCCACCACTCTCATGTACTGACAGGGGCAGGGAAGGTTCGCAAGATTTATTAAATCTACCGCCTGACTGCACACCTATACCCTGGTATTAGCTGGAGACCCCCACTGCCATCAGGGTCGCATGAAGACTGTCAAAGCCTTATAAACAAATCTGCCCATTGGTGCTCTAGCAAAATAAATGGCCAGACTAAGTTGCTCGATAACATCATTATGACACGCCGGGTGGGCTGGTTATGCCACACACCGAAATCTCTGGGGGGTGACTGTGTGGTCCTCACCGTCAAGGACCCAAGAAATACATTCTTTGTGTTGCAGCACCTTAAGGATGTGTTGGGGAAGAATGGTCCCGTAAGAGCATAGCCCCTAGGGTTCTTTTATCCTCCCCATATGGGCCTATACCTCCGAGAAAGGCAAAATCAATCCAGACACAAACAAGGCAAATTTAGTAACACCCAGCCTATCACCCTGTCAAATCATTTTTAAGTGTTTTCTGGTCAAACAGATATTGATTGACTGCAGGATTTGCCCAGTCAACCAGACAATGAGAGAAGCCTAGCCAATTTAGGTAAACATCTTTGGGGTATGGCATGTGAGGAGGTAAATGCATCTGTACAAGAGGTTACTCCAGTTGATGACATATCTGAGGTGCCTTTCAGCTTAAACCAGGGCCCTGCTCAGCAGGCAGTAGTTGCCATGGAAAACTTAAAACACTATCATGGAACATAGCAGGCATTTGTGCCAAATTGGTGAATGAGGTCTGGGTGGTTTTCATTGAAGGCTTTGACCTTTTATGTTTACAAGAAACCTGGTCTTTAGATTATAATTTTATGTATGGCTACTGCTCTTTCTGTGTTCCTGCAACTCACTCTTATCAGGGAGAGCAAAGGGTGGTATTATGGTGCTTATTGCGGTTAAACATGGACCTATAGTAGTCAAATGTATAAGTGTATCTCCTTGGATCCAACTAATAACCATCTCAGGTCTGGCAATGGTTAAAATAATATTGGTAAATTGTTACCCTTACATTTTTGACAAAGGTAATTGTCAAGTAATAGAGTCCCTGCAAGTGGAAATTATGAAAGCAACCATGAAATGGCAACCATTATGTCTTTTATGGGTTGGGGATTTTAATTGTACAATTTGTAAGTTTAATTCTCAGAGTGTGTGCGTTGGAAGACATTTAGGGGCAGCCTCTGACTCACTTTACTCACTCTCCCCAGGGCGATGCGCTAAATTCTATTCTTATGGCCAATGATCTAAGTTTTTTAAATAACTATGGTTGCAAGCCTTCTTTGGATCACCCAACTTTCATTGGTGTTGGTAGAGTTAATGTCAAAGCACTTCACCAAGTTGGTCCAGGATTTTAAGGTTAAGCCAAATTGTGCGAGTGATCACTACCCTCTGATTGTTTCTTTTGATCTGCAACCAAATAGTGGGTGTGGTGATAATCACCCAATCCTTTTTAACCCTAACAAAGGATGTAGGCTGCACTGGGGACATGTAAACCCGGTAAAATTTGAGGAAGACACTATTATAAGTAAATATACCCTAATGGATAGATGTTTACAGTTTGATTCTTCCCCAACAGAAGTGGTTCTGGTGTTCGAGCTATTTTGCCATGATGTAGCACAGAGGCTGACCAGAAAAGTCACCCAAAAGCAACCGCTTGAGGTGCGATGGTTCAATACAGAATGCTCCACAGCCCACAAGGAATTCAAAAGTGCACTATGTAATACCCCCCATGACAGGAAGCTAATCGAAGCCACAAGGAGTAAACACAAAAGGGTGATTGAAGATAGGAAAAAGGAATTAAAGAAGATGGTGTGGGATGACCTGGAACAAGCTGGCTCTCTCAGAGATTAAAAAAAGATCCTGGGAAATCTTTAACGCACATTGTTTACAGAAGAGGTGAGGCAGATGGACTCACTGATCCTAGGAGAAACATGGGAAGCCCATTTTGTAGGAATTTTTAATCCCTTGCATAAGGGGCCAGAGGATGAAACAAAGAAAACTGCCTTTGACCTAACTTTAGCCACCGAACTAAGTCTATCCATTACAGTGGACGAGGTAGAGGTTGCTCTATCACAGGGCATTTGTCTGAAGGTCCCTGGCCCTGATGGAGTGCCCCTTGACCTCTTTAAAAATAACCTTAAGCTCTGGGCACCTTTGCTTACGAATATCTTCAAAGAAGACATTATTGGCCCATTGTCCTCCTCATGGAAGGAAGCAACAGTGGTCCACGAATTTAAAAAAGGAGCAAGAAGTGACCCGGCGTGTTTTAGGCCCATTTCATTGATTGATGCCACGGCTAAGGTTTTGGGCAGGGTCCTCCTTGCACGCTTGGAAGATTGGGCAACAGAAAATGGGATTATGTCCAATACTCAGTATGGTTTTAGGAGGGGGTGGGGTACAACTGAACAATGTCTTAATTTATCTCTAATCATTAATAAGCAGGTAAGGTCCATGAAGAGCTCTATCCATCTGGACTTCATCGACCTATCTAGTGATTTTGATACTGTCAACCAAGATAAAGTATGGGCTATGTTGGAAGGTATGGGTGTGGAAAAAGCGTTATTAACGCTACTCCGCAGACTCCACTCTGGCAACACAGTCATAATAAGATATGGCAGTAAAGAGGAAAAGACACACCCAATTATTTCTATGGAGGGAGTCAGGCAAGGATGCATCCTAGACCCCTTCCTGTTTTGAATTTATACAAATGGGTTGAACGCTTTCTTATTAAGTAAGGTACTTGATTTTCCCAAAATTGGCAATAAACCTGTCCCGCTTTTCTCTTATGCAAATGACACGGTTTTATTAGCAAGGACAGCCATGAGTTTGCAGAAATCTCTTGATGCTTTTACAGATTTTATGACCTCGCTTGATTTAAAAGTTAATTTTATCAAATCATATACAATTATATGTGGACCTAAAACCAAAACGTTTATTGTGCAGGGAAATAAGATGGGAGAGGTCAGTAATTTCTCATACTTGGGCAATCTTTTTAACAATCAGTTGACATGGGAACCACGTTTCACCTTAAGAGCACAGCAGACAAGTAGGGAGATGGATGCACTATTCCGTTTTGCTTGCAAATTGGGGCATAAGCCTGTGAAGGAACAAATTACCTTTTATAGAGCCAAATTTCTCTCTATTGCCAAATATGGGGCTGGGGTTTGTGCCTAGACTAAAATCCAACACCCTGTAGTAATCGAAAATAAATGTATGAAAAGATTACTGAAGCTCCCGAAAATCGCTCCTACCCTATTCTGCCACATGAAACTACGCTTAGAATTTATAGAAGACCTGTAGGCAGTGCCTCTTTGCTCCTATGGGCCAAGATATGGACCTCTGAGGATTTAACGTTTCACCTGATGTTTTCAAAGACTGCCTAAAATCAGACAATGTTTTAAAGATTCCATGGTTTGAATATTTAAGGAGGCAATACCATGAGATTGGTCTGGAATATGTTTTTGAAAACAATGAAGGAATTCCCCTGAATGCCAAACGTATTATCAAGGAGGGGTACTGTTCCAGGGGCAATAGGCTTATTAGTTACCCCTGTTTCCTCCTGCCCCTGCCCAATTTTATCTATTTTTTTCTATCAAGTCTCAGTTCTGATTTTATCCAACCGGGTTCCGTTTATCCACTGTGCACTTTTTGCTGGCATTTCCTCACCAAGGAGGGTGGTCAAAAAAGCTTATGCCCTGCCCATGTGATAATGCCTCCGTTCAAAGCACTATGCACTTAATATTATTTTGTACATTGTATAAATCGGAAAGTACTACATTTTTGCTCCCATTACTGAGAAATACTCGCCCTTGCTAGTATATTGATGGTTCTAACTTTTTACTGTCGTTGGCTACTGCTGAAATCTGTATTGCAGTAGCTAATTCCATAAGAGGCTCTATTGCGATCAGAAAGCATTATGAGATAGATTTGCTTAGAGAGGTTAACTTTTTATTGTGAATCTTCTATGTATTGTAATTTAATCCTTTTAATTTGTAAATCTTTTTGTGGATCTCTGAACCGAAATAAAGTTATTATTGACTTGACTTGGTGGTATTGGATCCCATTTGTGAATCATGTTGGGCAGATTTAGGTAAATAGTGATCCAAGGGACTACTGTCTGATCTCCCAGTTGTGTTCCCGAATGATAAATTTAAAGCAGCACCTGTCCCTCCAAGAGGCATGGACTGTTGTTTGAGAACAAAATAGGGTTGGGCAAGCAAACACGTCTTTTCTCCCTTGTAGGTCATCATCCACACATTCATAGCCCATTTCAGGAGCTTGCAAGTAGCAACCTGCCTAATTATTGTTAATTTTTTGCAGGTGGTTGGGCAATTTAGAATGCACCCGGTTTGTACATAAGTCGAATGACAAATTGCCAACTTGTTTGTAAACCAGTTTTTTGGATGTTTTGGAAGCAGACATTAGTACAGTGGGCTCCAGGCACCGGAAATTATCCTAATTTCTCATATTCACAGCAGTGATGAGCTGACAACGTTTACATGCTGTAGATTGCATGACAGAGAACTTGGATTTAGCACAGAAGTAAACACCCTCACAATGTGATGAAAATTCATGAAAAAATACCATCAGGGGTCAGATTACAGGTTAACAAGCAGCAATATCTGGAACAATAACCCTTGTATGAAAATTCAGTGCACTAACGACTTCATAGATATAAATATAATTCACAAAAGTATTTCCCATTGGATTTACACTTTCTTACATTAACCCATATGGGGTGATGTCTTTGTAAATGATATTTAGAACACAGATATGTATGCCAAATGACATTCGTACAACAACTTTCTGGTACCACATGTGTAAAGCAGCTGTACTTTTATATACAGTATCTGGTTTTATTCAGACGAACTACTCTTAACAAATTTTAAAAAACACGATATTTGTGTCTCTTTAGTACAATTTGTCTGTCTATAGTTACACTCTTTAAAGTGTTTTGTTGCATTGCTTGCCGTCTCTACATTAATGTACTGGTAAGTATTCCTTTTATCCAGCGGCGGTCCGTGCAGGTATACATGGTGGGACAGGGAAGGGGCGGGCGAGGGGGAAGTCGACAGATGCTGGAATTGGGAAAATTGGGAAATTTACATACATTTACATAAATAAATAAATCCTATTCCGTCGTCAGTCGACATCCCTCCCCCGCCCCACACCACCGCGCTTACCTGCACGGACCGCTACTGCTTTTATCACTGTCCCAGGAAGCATTGTTTTATTTTCCCATTTTCAGGCTGGTTGGGGCAGGTTAATCAGGCCTTGTTTTAAGATAGCTAAACCTGTTCCTGGAGAATAAAAAACCCTCTGGGCATCATTTAGATGTTGGCATGAGCAGAGTATCTGCCACAATCAACAGATGCCCAGCCCATCTACCTGGCAATTGGACCTGCGAATGTACATTTCCACCGGGGGTGACTCTTGACACAGCAGCCTGCCACCCAAAGGCAAGATGCATTACAGAGACGGTAGCCTTGTCCTATTTAGGGTGGGGCCACCATCACAAACGTGTCTTTCCCTGGACCATCTGTGAAGGAATAGCAGTTCTGGGGTGGAAAATGTGAAAATGTCCGAGTGAGAATACACCCTGTACTACAGAGACAATTGTCTTTTGCTTTTCAGCAGCAATTTCCCTTCGTTTGTTGATGAAAAGCAAATCCAGAGTGGACGCAAAATGCACGGAGGGCTGCTCAGTATTCAAGTGTGGTGAAATTACGCCACATGGGCAGATACATAATCATCACAGAGATATCCGCCCGGGATATGGTGATTTCTGAATGATGCAGTCGCCATCATCGAGGAGGAGGAGGCCAGGGGCTTATTTTCAGATGACCTGGTTGGCTGGCAAGCCACCCACTGAGCCCCTCTGTCTCGGTTCTGCCTTTAAAATATGGGCACTAAGGCCCCAGGGTCCAAATCCAGGGTCCAATTTTTTATCTTTTTTCTATTTAACATTTACATGCGGATTTGACTAAGTTATTCTATCAAGCACCGGCATGATTTTATATTGTTTCAAATGAAACCCAGCTGATCTTTGGTCTATATATCATATTGTCCTGCAGCCACAAGCCAGGAAATCATTAGTATTATAAAAATGTATCTCTCTTATGGGCTGGTTGATGTCTATTCATTTTCTAAAATTGAACCCTGGTCACCTTACCAGATATGTCCTTCAAGATTCACCCTAGAAGATAAACTTACGGGCCAATCGCCCATGTACTTGTCAATCTTGGTATCTACGTCAACAGTAACATGTCCCTAGAATCTCAGAATGCTAAAGGAGAAAGTGTAAACTTCTTTTAGCAGAAAACACTCATAATAGTTCTACCTTATAGCGAGCTCCATTCCTGTATCCCAGTGGACAAAGCCAATCCTAGGTACAACTCTAATTGTCCTATTGGATTTCAGACAACTTATCCTTTGTGGAGAAGAAACAAAATTGGCTTACTTCAAAACTTTTTTAGGCCCTGTGTTTATTGGTTTATCACGGAAGAACCATATCTTATTGACTCTGCTTTTGCTTCAATGGCTACCTGTTCAAAAACAAGTACTCTTCAAAGCCAGGACTAATATTCATAGTGCCACTCACCAAAATTCCTATGGTTCAGTTGATTTGAGTCTTAAATAATTAGCATGCGCTAGGATGAGCTGTTTTTTCAGCTGATCATGTTCTTCTTAAATAAAGATTTTTAAGTTGGTGCATACAAGTTCCTGGAACTCTCTGTCGGTGTCCCTATGGCATGAATCCTGTTTTTTACAATTCAAAAAGTTGCTTGAAAACGTTTTTTGTGTATTAGTCTCATCTACCTTTTCTCTCGGTTTCCTCCTGTGTCATCTGTACATCCCAGTTCCTTCTGATGTCATGGTGCTTTGGCTCCTAGGGATTCCATGACAGATCCTAGTCTCCCAGGTGATGGAATTGTGTTGGTTCAAAGGACTGGTGGTTGTTACCTGTACCTGGGACCTGGATGGGTTTCTTCTTACTAAGAATAAAACCTGAATTTCTACACTACTACCTGCCTCCTGCGTGAACCTTTCAGCTGTTACAAGATCTTACACTGGCGTAGTCGGCAGCTGAAAGGAAAGAAGAACCCAACAGCCCCAACATTTTATTTAACCAGGTACTGTGAGATTTACACACTCAAAGACTGGGAGCTATCACCGTGCTTTCCTTGCTACCTTAGTGAAATAAGCAGCAGGATTCGCAGGTAAGTATAAGACAAGGTTTATTCGATCCGTGAATACACTCCACCCGTAGCATGAGCGTCCTCTCACTCAGACGTCCGAACGGCAACTGACCAGATACCATCGGAACGCCCGTGAGTAGAACACCATGCCCGAGCTACATTTGAAAGGATACCATACATCACCTAGAGGCATCGCGCGCCTAACACTCTACTACGGCGCGCGATACCGAGTACTACCTACTACATCACCTTCCCCTTTTACAAAAAACACAGAAGATACAACGTGCCTACAGTAAAAATATCATTTTCCTCATTTCATTTTTCCCCTGTGACAACACATGTCAATTCATATCTAGAATAACATTCTTACCATATCACCTAACAAAATCCTTAAGTCTTCTGGGAATCCTAGAAGTGCGTCCACTAGAAGTGTGGAAACTGCTCATGCCCCCATAAGACTGTGCTGAAATTTTATTTCCGCTAGAACATACACCCTCCCCAATGAGTCCAGTACCCAAGTCATTAGAACTCGAACCCTCATAAGACAGAGTGCGTGTACCTGACTGGGACTCGTTCAGCTTTAGCCAATACCCCCAGTGAAGTTCATCACCCACATTTTCCTGTCTTTTCAACAAAATATTGGCTTGTATGTCAGAAATCTTAACGAGCTGTCTCTTGTTCCACCACCCCCTACTTCCAACAAAAGCGGCCCCCTTACTTACTTTGCACACCCTTTCTCGTTTTAAAAACTTTGATTCCCCTTTTTTCACTTTAGTTGGTTTCCTAATTAGGACCCAATCCCCCACAACAACATCTTCTAATGTTGGGTGGCACCTTTTATCAAAACTTTCCTTCATTAGTAACTGCTTAGAGCAAACCCTCTTGGCAACGTCCTTAATATCTACCTTCTTTTCAATAGACCTCTCTTTTAACCAAGATGGAGATAGAGATGTGTGGGCTTCCCTACCTCTCAACAACGAAAAAGGCGATACCCCAGTTGTACAGTGAGGGGAGATATTATAGCTCCACAATTTCTCCTCTAGAAATGCATTTGCATCCAAGCCTGCCGCCAGAGCAGTTTGAACACCTTCCTTTACAATTTTATTCCCCCTTTCGACCAATCCGTTGGAGGTTGGGGAATACAATGCTACCTTGAGGTGTTTTACATCAAGCTGCCTCAAAAATGTACACATCTTTTGCGACACAAAATGTGTGCCATTGTCAGTGACAATACCCTTTGGGGCACCCTCGATCGAAAAGATGTTCCTTAAAAACGTTAAAGTTGATTCTGTATCAGGAGACTCAATGAAACTATAATACATCCATTTGGAAAAATAATCCACTGCCAATAAAATGAATTTTTTATCTTGATTAAGCACGGAGTATGGTCCAGAAAAATCCAGGCCAATTTTTTCCCATGGGGAACCCGGGAATTCGGTAGGATGGAGCGGGGTTTTCAAAGTTCGCCAATGCTTATCTGACAACAAGCACTCAGGGCAATTATCGATAGTGGACTTTACTTGTGCATCTATCGCGGGCCACCAATAATGCTGTTTAATCTTCATCGTAGTTTTAGTGGACCCTAGATGACCTGAATGGGCGTTACTTATAATTACAGGGCGCAATTCGGCCGGGGGAACAAACTTGTCCCCCCGCAGAACAACCCCATTTTCAACCGACAACTCACTCGCCACTTGGCCGAAAGTTCTAAGATCTCCGACCAAACCCCTAGGCTCAGGCCATGTACCAGACGAATACTCAACTACCTTCATTAGTATCGCATCCCTGTCACATGCATCTCTCCACGCACTCTCCGACAAAATTGAATCACACTCTTGAATCGCATCCACCACTGCGACACACTCCACATCATCCAACACAGCATCATCTTCATCATCCTTTTCCATTAGTAGTCTTGACAAGCAGTCCGCTCTAAAAATTTTCCCGCCTGGATATGTTTAACCGAAAAATTAAATTCTTGGACTTTGGAGACCAAACGCATTAGTCTAGCTGACATGCTGGACGAATTGATATTGTTAAAAATATACACCAAAGGCTTATGGTCTGTTACCAACTCGAACTTCCGGCCCCAAACATACATTTTGAACTTATGTATGGCCCATGCACACGCTAGTGCTTCCCTCTCTATCGTGCTGTATAGTTTCTCACATTGTTTCAAAGACCGAGAAGCAAACGCCACAGTTTATTCACGTCCGTTTACTCTTTGGCTCAGTACCGCTCCTAACCCAGACATACTGGCATCTACAGTTATAAGGGACGTACAATCGTCCCTAAATGCAAACAAGGCTTGAGCAGATACAATCAGCTTCTTAACGTTCTTGAACGCTGATTCCAGATCATCATTCCATTTAAAACTACGTCCTTTTTTAAGCAATTCGCGCATAGGCTCTACGGACTGAGCATAATTAGGAACAAACCTAGCATAGTATTCTGCCAACCCCAGAAACAAACGCAGGGCGTCCTTGTCACTTGGAGCTTTTGCCTCCTCAATTGCCCTAATCACTGAAAACTTGGGTTTAATTCCATTCTTGGACACCATGTGCCCTAAGTATTCAAATTCTTGTACCGCGAACTTGCACTTGTCCGCTCTCACGGTCATTTCTCTGGCCTCGAGAACGGTAAGGACCTGCCTTAAAACTTTATCGTGTTCCTCACGAGACTTAGCATAGATCAAAATGTCGTCCAAGTATGCCTGGACCCCCACAATCCCTTCAAACAGTGTATCCATTAACTTTTGGAACACACTCCCTGCAGATGCTAACCCAAATGGGAGATGAAGGAATTTATACGCCCCAAATGGTGTCACAAAGGTAGTTAGCTCTTGTGATTCCTTTGACAATGGAACTTGGTGGTACGCTGACCTAAGGTCAATCAAAGAAAACCACTTTGCACCTCCTAGATTTGCAAGCAACTCGTGTATTCTGGGCAGCGGGTGACAATCCACCACTATATTTTTGTTAAGGGTGCGCAAGTCGGCGCAAAGCCTAATTTCGCCAGATTTTTTTCGCGCAACCACGATGGGTGCCACCCACTGAGAAGAATCCGTCGGTGTTATGATCTTTTGTTCGCACAAATTTTTCAACATGAGTTTAAGATCCTCACGAACGCTCATGGGAACCGAACGGACCTTATGAGAAACAGGGTGTGAACCCGGAACCAGCTTAATGTGGTGTTCCACCCCTTTAACTTTCCCTACAGTTTCTCTAAAAACAAGTTTAAACTCCCTGAGCAGATCTTGTAACTCACTGTCGTTACCTGTTTCTATCGTCTCAATGTCGCAAATGGGCATCTTCCCTAGTTTAATTGGATTCTCATCTCCCGGAACTAGATACAACCCCATCCGAGCTAGATCCTTCCACCCGATTAGATTCTTGCCCTTCTCTGCCACATAAATTTTAGTCATGGTCTCTCTACCCAAACATTGTACCATGCCCGTAAAATACCCCAGCATATTTATATCCTTTTCCCCGAAGGCTTTGGGATGTACATCTGACGTGAGCAAGTCTTTGTCCTTCCAAAATTCATAAAAAGTTGTGTCCCTTAAAGTGGTTATCGGTGACCCTGAATCCGCCATAACCTGTAAAGAAACATTATCAATTTCAGCTGAACATAAAGGACCTTTGATACAACACGTTCCACACTCTAAAGTTACAATAACATTGTTCAAAGAACTTGTACAATCATCAACTTCAGCTTGTAAATATCGGATATTAACCGGTTTCTTAGCGTTTCTGCAAACCCCCTGGAAATGGCCTATTTTCTTGCAAATTACACAGCGTTTTGAAACCGCTGGGCATCCCGGAAAATTACCAATGTGGTTTCTAGATCCACACCTATAACAAAATACATTTTGTTTCTTCTGTACAAATGTATTTCCCTTGGACTTAACATTGACTAATGCTACAGTATTTTCTTGATCTGGCTCAATCGAGTCCACAGCATTGATACCAGGTTTGGCGTCAGCTTGCATAACCTTGCTTGTAATCGTTGAACGTTCAATGCTAAGGGCTAACTCAATAACCTCAGACAAAGGAGGGTTTTTACAACTCAAAATCCTTTCCCTGATTTTACGAGATACACAATTAAAAACAAATTGGTCTCTTATATAATTGTCAGATAATGGACCGAAACCGCAGGTGGTAGCCAACACCTTGAGAGCGGGGACGTACTCCTCCACCTTTTCTTCTTCTTTTTGTTTACGTGTATAAAAATTGTGTCGCTCCAGCATAATATTAGGCTCTTCTTCAAATTGTTTTTTAAGTCTAGCGACAGCTTCCACATATACATTCCAACGGCTATCCCTGGACTGTGCGGCTGGAGGTGGAATGGGTACAATACTATCAAAAATCCTTTGTGCTGCTTGACCCAGGCAACCAAAATATATAGCAAATTTGCGTGCAGGAGAATAACCGTCGGTGTCTATAGCTACAAGATGGTTTTCGAAAAGTCTAAACCATTCCAACCAGATGATAGGTGGGCTACCAGGTTTGCTTAAGAAAGGTGGCGGTTGAGTAAGGTTGAGATTATTTTGTTGATTACTTGCAGACATTCTCCTTCTCTTTTTAAAAAAAAAAAAATGTATTTACCAAATGTCTCTCAAATGTCTCTCAAATACTTCTCAATTGAATCAAACAACAAAGAATATCTTAACCGGCTCTCCCTGACCAAACTTGTCGTGAGTATAGCTGTAAAATGTTACGAACACTGCAAGGGTGATGGTGGTACAATCTCGTGAAAGTCTAATAAAAGCAGCCAAACTGAATATGCAGTGTTTTTAAATAAATGGTGTAAACTATGACGTGTGTATCGTCGCAGAATGAATCCAACACACACGAAATGGGGATTTAAATGACGTGTGTATCGTCGAAGTATGCAGCAGTATTTATAATCCAATCTAGAATGACGTGCGTGTCGTCGAATTATTATTATTAGTGACACGCTGGTACTCGTAATATTCCCCTGGCTGAATTAACTTTTCAAAATATGACGTGCGTGCCGTCGAAATGAGGCACGCAGGCAGGCAGTGACCGGTTTAAGCTTTACCGGCAGAGTTGCGAGCATTTGACCCCAATCCAAGATGGCGTCACGTTAATCACGTGTTGACGTCACATGGGGGGTTGAGTAGTTCGGCAACAGTCATGCGCATGCGTGGAGACTGAATAACTCCCCCTCAGCGATGCGCGAGGAACGCCCACACAATTTACCTTCGGATGCCTCTACCTCTCTCGAGACGATCGACGAAGGCTGGACTTGATGGCAGCAATATCGACAGGCCTCGAAAACTTCGTATATGGAGCCTCCAGAAAATCGCCAAAATCTGCGTGGTTCGACGGGTGGAGCAAATCCCGGTCGTCGCCAGATGAAATAAGCTGCAGGATTCGCAGGTAAGTATAAGACAAGGTTTATTCGATCCGTGAATACACTCCACCCGTAGCATGAGCGTCCTCTCACTCAGACGTCCGAACGGCAACTGACCAGATACCATCGGAACGCCCGTGAGTAGAACACCATGCCCGAGCTACATTTGAAAGGATACCATACATCACCTAGAGGCATCGCGCGCCTAACACTCTACTACGGCACGCGATACCGAGTACTACCTACTACACTTAGGGATATCTGACTCGGGCTCGTCTTATGTGTTGTGTTTTGTGGTCTTCATCTCTCATTAATTGGAGTGTTCACAGTGCTTAGACTTCATCCGTTATTACATTTGAATCTTTGGAATATTTGTTGGATCTGAATATTTTCCTTGGATTGTGTACTTTGGTGATCCCCTACAGCAGCAAATATTTAAACAAAGATATTTCCTGGAAGAGTTATGTTTCAAGCTGCGGCGTTTTAATACATTGTCAAAAGCTTCGTCTTTGCTGTGGAAAGTGCCTCATGTTGAAACTGCATTATTTTATGAGGAATGGGGATGATGAAAATTGATGTTTAAAAATCTGCCGTGTTTCTAACTCCAGCGTGCGCAATATTTGAACTTTCAGCGCACGCCTTTATTGTACTGGAAGTCTCCCTGCTCGTGTACTTGTGAAGCTAGCGTCCGCATTGCTTGAAATTTCAGCACGAGCCTTCATTCTTCTTGAAATCTCTCAGCTCGTGTGCATCTGAAGTTTACCTCACAGTGGTGCCTCTTTTGAATCACTTCAGCCTTCGGACACGCCATTCTTCGACGCACTTTCAGGAACAAGGTCTTCCCCTAATGATCCGCCTTCAACATGATCACACGCGTCACGCCTCAACACTAGAACACCTGTTGTTTACTGAGCGAGACGTTCTTCACGCTGCACCCAGCAGTACGGCAGCCACCCTTGGTGTATTTTATGTGCTCTGTTAACCTTTGCACATTTTCAAATGAAAATACAGGTATCATTTCAATTTGCTTTTGAGAGTTAACACACTGCGCTCCTTTTATTTGGACTCATGCATGTTTCAGAAGCAAAGTACATGCATTGTGATAAGTGAGTACTGCAATCACCTTCAAAATTTTAATTTATTTCTACGGCTGTGACACGCACACACAAGTTCTTTGGAGTAGATATATTAATTTTCACTCATTGCTCTTTGCGTGTCATCTTTTTGGCATCATCTCTGTGGCACGCACACATCACTTTGGATTGACTCATAATTTTTCTTTGCTGCAAAATTGGTTATAATTATTCTTATTTTGTTTCTTTATGTTGGTGTCATTCATAGTGTTTAAGGTTCTTCATTAACCTAGTTTTTTTTCTGGGTTATATTTTAGTGTCTAACTCAAAACAATTGTTATTGTATGTTCTATACTAGTACAAGTTCTTCAGTTTAGCTCTGACAGTCATGCAGAACGTAACTGCCCCTCCCTTCTTTCTCATGTCCCCGGGTGAACCTCCCATAAAGTGGCAAAAGTGGATGAAGGTTTTTGAAAGGTATGCAAGAGTGTGTGGGGTAAGTTCGAGCGCTGAGCGTAGGTCTTCTCTTCTGCTTCACTGTTTAGGGTCAGAAGGGCAAGATGTTTTTGATCACCTTCCAGAAATCACACATGCAGTAGAAAAAGATTTGAATGAATTTGAAATCTGCATAAAAAACTCGATAAACACTATTTGCCTAAGGTGAGCACGATATTACAAAGATATCAGTTTTCAAAAAGGTTACAAAATGAAGGTGAAACAGTTGAGGATTATATCACTCAACTCAGAAAGCTTGCTTCATCATGTAAATTTGCTGCTTTGTTGGATGAAAGGATCAGGGACCAGTTCATGCTAGGGTGTAACATTGAGAAGATACGTGAGGAGTTATGGTTGAGGGATGAACCATCCTTAGATGAGGTCATCCAAGTGGCTAAGAGGCTCGAGCACTCTCTCAAGTGTGTGTAAAAAAGATAAGCAGGCTACTGTTCAAGTTGTTAAGAAGGAAACCAAAACTACTACTAAATCTGAAGGTGTTGGTAAGAATAAAAATAAACCAGTTTCATTTAAATGCTAAAGGTGTGACAAAGTAGGCCACTTAGCTAATGACAAGAGATTTCCTGCCTTAAATGTTGTTTGTTCAAAATGTGAGAAAAAGGGGCATCTTTCAATTGTATGCAAAACTAAGGGTCGGTCTTCCAATGTCAAATGTGTTGAAGCTGAAATTCCAGAGGAAGATTTTGTCTGTGGCCAAATAGTTGTCCAAGTTGACTCTGATACACAACGTAAGTTGTGTCCACTTGATGACATACAAGTAGAAGGTCAATCCACCAGGGTGTTGTTTGACTCTGGTGCCAAGATCACCATAGTTTCAAGATTATTTTATCAAAATAGGTTGGCTCATACGGTCTCACTGTTGAAACCTGATATACATCATCATAATCTTTATTTCGGTTGTAAAACCATAAAAGATACACTCATATTCTTCCTTGGCAGTGGAGCCCATGATACAGTTAACACAAGTTAATAAGATATGTAATACACCAGGTTCAAATGGACAAGTATCACGTACTAAGAGTTGTAAACACCGAGGAAATTACTAAGATGCAACATTTCTATGTGTGTACTCAATTAAAAATCAAGTAAAAAGATAAAAACTGAATATAGTGCGAGTGCAATAATGACTAACAATGTCCACAATTTAAAAAGATTTTGATATAAACTTTGAGAAGGAAGTTAAAAACAGGAACCTTGGAATTAAAGCACACTCGAGTTGTAAGGTTTTTACTACAGCTGGTCCCTGGCACAAGGAAAAGTGGACAGGAGCCTTCGCCTAATGGCCCAGACCCGGCCAAGAAATTTTGCAATGGCACATACAAAGGATAGTCTCGTAACCGATCTTAAAATCCGTAGTGCGTCAAGATGGCTATGGGTCCCCAACTGTCTGCATAGTGGGACCAACCAATTCCTTCTTGGTCTGTCGTTGGCTGGACATGCAAAGAAAACATGGCCCACAGTTTCGTTTGGGTCTGGACAGGATGGGCATCCCTTGGGCTGGCTGGTGTTGTTTAGCCAAAGGTTGGTAAAGGCATTGATGGGTAAGCAGCCAAGCCTAAACTGGGTATACAATTTCCTGTCCCCAGGCACTTTGATAATATGAAGATATTTCTCAAGGTATTTTGAGGATTTTATGTCTAAAAATACATCGGTTAAACAACCATGACGAATCCTCGAAAAGGTGGTCTGTTCTACCAATAGCCAATATTGACGCTTTAGCTGGTCCTTTGAGTACCGTGGTGGAGAGCTAGCAGGCTCATTAGGGAGGCCAATTGCTGCCCGAACAGTGTTAACATATTTTATACACCCAATTTTTTTGTTCCTGTCCAGGGCGGACACTTCGTTAAAAGCAGCAACATAAGGGGCCAGGTCGGGGGTAGTGACCAGCCTATACCAAAAAAGCAAGGGGCGCAGACTCGCTTGGTCATGTATAGACCTAACTCCCAGGTCCAGTTTCAAAGGAAGGTGGGGGGTGCTTTGGGGCAGGGCTATAAGACTCCTAAGAAACTTGTTTTCAACTGTTGTTAGTTTCCTTGCGTCCACCAGACCCTACAGTTCTGCCCCTTAGTGTACACTACTCACAACCTTTGAGCTATAGAGTTTAAGAGCTAGGGCTACGGGCTTCGTATATGATAAGCAAATCTCGCGCCGCACTGCCCCTGCTAGCTGAGAGAATTGTAGGGATGCCTTCTTCAGCTGATTATTCCAGGTCATCCTATCAGAGACCACTATACCCAAAAATTCAAAGGAGCTAACTCTCTCCAAAGGGACATTATCTAGGACCAGGTTCCGTTTAAAGGATTTACGAGGGTTCATTATCATCAACTTGGTTTTGTGGGTATTAATAACCAAGCCCCTTGCATCACAGAAAGCCTTACATTTGTCCAGGAGCTTCTGGAGACCCATAGGAGTTTTAGAGACCAAAAGGGTATCATCAGCGAACAGTAAAGTAGCTATCTTCTGGTTCTCCAACGAAGGGGCATCTGCTGGAGCTGAACATAAAAGGTCGACAATCTGGTTGACATAAAGGCAAAAAAGGGTAGGGGCCAAAACGCACCCTTGGCGTACCCCGCGCCGGATCTTAATTGAGTCGGTAAGTTGCCTCTGGTTGCCCCACCTCACACGTGCAAAGTTATCATCATGAAACCTGACCAAAGGTTCTAAAATTTTGAGGGGCATTCCCATATTCATGAGGGTTTGCCAGAGTTGGTCTCTGGGGACAAGGTCGAAGGTGGTTTTGAGGTCTATAAAGGCAAGATATAAGCTGCCTTTGCCCAACACAACCACCTTCCAATATAGCAAGAGAAGGCGAAAAACCTGGTCAATAGTGCTGGTCTTCCATTGAAAGCCTGCCTGTAAGGGAGAGAGGATGTTCTTCTCATCCATCCAGGTTTGGATTTTAGTTAAAAGCGAGCGACAGAAGACCTTTTGAGCGCAATCCATCAAGCTAATTGGGTGGTAGTTGGAGGGCTTAGACCTGTCCCCTTTTTTAAAGATTGGAATCACTTCCGCCCCCTTCCACGAGTCTGGAATCTTTCCTCCTCCGGCAATGTCATTGGTCAAGTTCATAGAATACGTTGCCCAGTTCGCCCTGTCAGCGCGGAAGAGATCGCCTGGGATGCCGTCTGGGCCTGGGCTTTAGCAAGTATAATGGCATCTAAGGAGCTCATAATCTCTTTCCTAGTAAATACAATTATGCTTCGTTGGGCGTCCAAGCTGGGGGGCATCCGGAAACTATTGGCAGTATTACCTAAAGAATATAGCTCATTAAAATGATTGTACCATTCTAGTGGTGTAATGTTGTTAGCCAGGGGAGGGTTGCGTTCAAAATTTGTCTTGGCCACTAACAGCCAGAATTGTCGAGGGTCAGGATGACCAATAGCCTCCTCTAGCTCTTCCTATCTCCCTTCATCCCATAGCTTTTTGGCTATGCCCTGCACCTGTTTATAGGCCCTTCTGCAGTCACGGATGCTTGCTTGGTCGCTGATTTTAATAGCTGTGGTCAATATTGCTCTAGCAAGCCTACAGTCTATATTGTACCACGGATTTGCCCCAAGGTGGCTACCCCGGAAGGATCTGGTCTTTGAAAAGGGGATGTAGAAGAAGATAGCCAATTGCTCGAAGAATGCTCCGTGAAGGGCATTACAGGAGTTCAAGGAGTGAGAGTCGCTACTTGCTGGTTCCAATGTCGCTAAATGCTCGGCTAGAACTTCATTGATCTTTTGCATTTTAAGTTTGTCAGCCAGGGCCATGGGCCATTTAAGCCGACGCTTATCATTTGTGGCACTCAACTCCCTTGTACATAGTGGGGCAGTAGAGTCCTGCCAAATACTCCCCCATAGATGGCTAATAGATAAGTGTAGGGAGTTTGGATCACTGTCGCAGGCCTGGTGTATAAACATGTGCTGAACTTGAGGCCACAGGGTCAGATCCACTAATATATAGTCGATCCGACTTGACCCCTTTGTTCCTATTAAGGTCATCCCACCACTTCTGTTGGAATTGGTACGTCCATTGGTAGCCCTTAGCCTGTATTTCAGGGAGATTGTGTTCAGTTGGAGGGCAGCATGGGACCAATTTTTCATTGGGGTTAATTCCAACGAGGGTACCCTCCAAACTTTGTCCTCTTCGGACACGTCAAGGGACTCGACCCAATCAAGGGGTTCGAATGTAACATTAAAATCACCACCAATTATCAGCGGATAGCTGACATTCCTATCTCCCAATAGGTTATCCAAGGCAAGGAGAGTCGGTGAGCTACCACCTCTAGCGCTCCTGGCATATACATTGTACATATCGACAGTTAATCCATTCCCCTGAGCTAGCCATACCCCAAAATGTCCTTTGGCTTATGGTGGTGAACCCATTCCACTACGTGGTTATTTTGTAGAACTCATTGAATACAAGAACCATTACACATCCGGTAAGATTTATGTTTCTGAGAAAGGTGATAGCATAATCAGCTGTTTCACCTGGGGGATTTTGGGGTCACGCTTGATCCAGGTAGTGACTGTCCCATAAAATTAAAGAATGATGTAAACTTAATTTGTGAGGGACCTCTTGATATTGAAACTAAGGTCAAGCAGTCCCTCCCCAATGCTTTGAGGATGAACTTGGTTGCCTAATGGGGTTCAAACTTGATATCCGTCTATGCCCTGACTCACAACCGTTTTGCTGTAAAGCAAGAAGTGTTTCCTTGTCTGTGAGGAATGAAATAAGAAAAGAGTTGGACAAACTCAAGCAGGGTGGAATTATTGAAGAAGTTAATGAGACTGATTGGTTGACCCCTGTGGTAGGAGCCCGCAAGGCCAATGGTTCTCTTCGTCTGTGTATAGACTTGGGACAGCTAAATAAATGTGTAGTAGTAGACCGTTATCCCCTTCCAAACATCTCAGAACTCTTGGTCTTGCTTGGGGATGCCAAGGTATTCACCACGATTGACTTGGCTGCGGCATACCACCAAATTGAACTTGCAGAAACTTCAAGGGACTATACAGCTTTGTGAGGATGCCGTTTGGTCTCGTGTCTGCGGCATCCGTTTTTCAGCGTGTAATGGAAAAGCTTCTTAAAGACTGTAAAGGAGTTTGTGTTTATCAAGATGACATTCTTGTGTTTGGGAAAGATCATAGTGAACATGAGAATCATCTTAATGTTGTCTTAAGTAAGTTGTGTGAGGCCAATCTTACCATCAAAGCTGAAAAATGTCGATTTGGTACGTCTTCCATTCATTACCTAGGGCACACAATTTCAGGTGAGGGGATTGCTCCTAAGGCTGACTTGGTTGACACCATTTCTCTTATGTCTGCACCCTCTAGTACAGTAGAACTCATGAAGTTTCTTGGGATGATTGAATATTATAACAAGTTCATTGAAAACTTTGCAGAGAACAGTTGTTTTATGAGAGCCCTCTTGAGGAAGGGTGTTGAATTCAAGTGGTGCGAGAAGTGTGATCATGAGTTTCTTTCCCTCAAGAAAAAAGCTTGGTGATGCTCCAAAACTTAAAAGTTTCAATCCCTCAAAAACTTCCATAATAACAACGGATGCCAGCCTCAAAGGTTTGGGGGCTGTCCTGCAACAAGAAGGTGAAGGGGGAATGAAGACTATTATGTTTCTTTCTTGTGGTCTCAAAGACGCTGAGCCTCTCTACTCCGTTATTGAACGGGAAGCCTTGGCTGTGTTTTGGGCCATTAAAAAACGTAAGAGGTTTTTGTGGGGAAACAAGTTTTTGGTAAAAACTGATCCAAAGCCCCTTTGTGAAACTTTTAAAAAGAAAGGGATTGATCTTGTCTCTAGTAGAATTACGAAGTGGGTCACAGCTCTCCAGGAGTATGATTTTGATATCAGATATATTCCTGGAGTAGAGAATGGCATTGCTGATACCCTGTCTAGGCTTGTGGGTGAAGTGGAAAGGGATAGTGTTGATGAAGATTGTGATGATAATGATATTCATGTGTGTGAAGTTAGTGAAGGGATTGTTGATGAGGATCAGTGGTGACTTGAGCTGTCTTCTGATCCTGCTCTTTCAGAGGTATTATCGCCAATTCATAAGGGCTGGAAGTCGAAGAAACAAGGATCTGAAGAGGCTGCCAAGTTTTGGGGCCTTAAGGATGAGATGTCTGTTTGTGATGGTGTGCTACTTGTGGAACAAGGCGTGTTCCACCAACTAAACTTCGCCAAACCTTAATTGATTTAGCCCACAGATCACATTCTGGGATGTCAAAAACCAAGGAGAGACTTCGGTCATCTTATTGGTGGTCAGGTATGGACCTTCATGTGGAGAGAGTTGTGAGAGATTGCATGGTGTGCTCCACAAGTGAGAAGTCTAAGATAACAAGGGTACAGCCTATGGTTATCAGGGATCTTCCCAGTGGGCCGTGGAAAGAGGTGGCTCTAAGACATACTAGGTCCAGTTCACTCAAATGGTCAACAGGGTTTCATCTTGGTACTAATAGATCTTTTCTCCAGGTGGCCTGAAGTGCAGTTTACCTCTAACATTGAGACTGTGAGTGTTATCAAATTTCTAGAAACCCTCATGTCTAAAGAAGGGTATCCTGAAACCATTCTCACAGATAACGGGGTGCAGTTAGTCTCGCGTGAGATGGGGACATTCCTTAAAGGTTGAGGAATCAGGCACAAAAAAAGTTCTCTTTACCGCCCAGAGACAAATTGAGTCATTGAGAGATTCAATAGGGTGTTGAAGGAGACTATCTCTTGGGCCAAGGCTGCTGGTTTCAATTGGAAGGAGGAAGTTCTTAAAAAAGTAGAATGCTATAGGATGACTCCACATAGCATGACTGGGAAGGCACCTTTTGTTCTGTTCAGAGGTAAGTCTCCTTGTACTTTGGTTGAACCTGCTTGGGTGAGACATTTAGAGGAAACTGCCTCTTCCTCTGGTTCGCAGAGGGTTTCTCCTGACTGGCGTAAGAGAAAGAGGCCAAGAGTCTTTCCAGAAAATTGCATTTTGATTCAAGAAAGTCCACAAAAAACTACCATGGTCAAGGTTGGGGACTTAGTTGTTATCAGACAACCTCTTCCGTCAGCGTCCCGGAAGCGGCCAGCGCCAGCTACTATGTGTGTTTGTTTCCTCAGCCTTCTGCTGCACCTCAAAGGTATAGTAGGGCTGAGCTGTACCAGCTCCGCACTCCTCATTGCCAATGAGGTTCTGGAGAACCCTAACACAATTTGTGAGTTTTGTAATTTTTCATCGTGCACCGCTACCACAGACACTCCTGCCCCAGAGCTCCCAGGTGGGGACAGTCAGGCGGGCCCCTCTATCCAGGCAGCCCTAATTAACGCTTGCTCTTTGGTCTGCCACTTGCAGGATGTTTGGGACCTTCTCGAGGGTGAGTCTCTGGATCTGCTTTTTATTACGGAGACGTGGCTCCACGAGTTCTCCAACCATGTTATAGAACTAGCCATACCCAGAGGTTTTAAAGTGTCGCATAATGGGCAGAGGAGGTGGGGTTGCGGTGGTGTATAGGGACAAGTGGTCCCTTCAATGGGGTGATATTGTGACTATTGGAGATGGGGAGGCTTTGGATTTTTCCCTGACCATCTCCCTCCAATTTTCACTGGGTGGTATTTTCGTCTACAGACCTCCGGGTCCCGCAGGCACCTTTCGTAAAGCATTGGATGATATTATTATACCTCGCTCACTGGATTTCTCCCACTTTCTACTTCTTGGTGATTTGAACATCTATTTGGACTGTACTGAGGAAGGGGATATGTGGGAGTTCGCTGATTCACTGCACCTAGCCCAGATATCCCAATGGGTTAATTCCCCCACCCATTGCGGAGGACACATCCTGGACACTATTTGCTCTAACTTTCCGAATGTTATTAAGCCTCTGTGAGACCGGCCTCGTGGCGTGGGCCCTCCCGACCAGCAAGTCACACTACAAACACGCCAAACCTCGTGGGCACGGCCTTTCGGCTTCCGTGGACCAACATCCCGAGGGCCGACCACATCCCCAACACGCATGCCTGGCCGAGGGAGAACTACACCCCCCCCAAACCAGACCGAGAGGCGCCGACTCTGTCACACCTCTGGTCTCTTCCCCGAGGGAGGTTTCGATCGGCCACCAGGCCCCCGTTGAGCGGGCGCCTCTCCTGCTGGGCGTCTGGAGTCCCTCCCGGACACATCTGAACAGATCAAGGGGCTGAGCGACAGGAAACCCCGACACACCACCCCCCAGGCACCAGACCCCTCTCCGCGAGGACTCCGGACTTCAAAGAGGAAGGGGAGTATAACAAGGGGTGCTGAAGGGACGAGAGGCAGAGAAGACCTGGACTGACGAGAGCCTGCTGACCTGGTCGCGGCTCGATCGCTCACCGAACAGAAGATCGCTATCCGAACTCTGAAACCACCTGAGCCCTGCGGACGCTGTTGCGGCTCCCCGAACTCTGAAACCATCTGAGCCCTGCTGACGCCGTCGCGGCTCCCCGAACCCTGAACCATCTGAGCCCTGCTGACGCCGTCGCGGCTCCCCGAACTCTGATCCATCTGAGCCCTGCTGACGCCGTCGCGGCTCCCTGAACCAAGACCCTCCGGTGCCTGCTGAGTGACTCGCGGCCCGTTCCTCCAAGAGAATCGGCAGAGATCGCCGAGAGAAGCAACATCCCCTCAGCTCGAGGATTGAGAGCTGGGCGCCGGATAACTCGCAGAGACACTGATTCAAAGACTGTCCCGCTACCCCCTTTTCCCTCATCACAAGATCGCTGCCGCTTGTGGCATTTACTTTTGCACCTGCTTACCGGATCATAAAGATCCCTGACAACTACCGATAAAGACTTATTGCCTTATAAACGACCTACTGTGTGGTGTCCCTCTATCCGAAGAGAGAGTAAGCGCAGCGCGTGCGATCCTAGGTGCGAGACCCTTCCAGGAAGGGCCTCTCTGCTCTTGCTTGGCCTAATTCTGGGAAAGGTGGGCCTCAGGGTGGTCGGGAGCACACTCCGCAGCCTCCCCGGGGAATGCCTTCCAACATTTTGTGGCAGACGACGGGATCCGAGCCAACACCTAGAGATCGTGCAGTAGACGGCTGACGCACTACCGAGAAGAATGGAAGGAGAAACTTCACTAGGTGCCGCAGGCACCAACCCAAGCACGGCATTTCAAAAAGACCAGTTAGAATCTTATACGCACCGAGAACTGAAACAATTTTGCAAAGACTTTGGAATCGCTACCACCGGACTGAGCACGAAAGAGGACTTCCAGGGGACATTAAAAACCTGGGTCGAGGCAGAAGCTCCCCGGACACAAACAGAAGGAGAAACCCCCAACGAACCACGAAGCAGCCCGGGGAGGAACGGCACCCCCGAGGGGGGCCTATCCCCAGAGGAACTAGCGGACCGAGAAAGAGGTCGCAACCACGAACTGGAACTAGCAAAACTAAAAATCGAAGGAGAGATAAAACTGGCTGAGAAAAAACTGGCGGTGGAACAGTTACGCCTACAAGGAGAACTAGAGGAAAAGAAACGACAGAGAGAACACGAAGAAAAGAAACTCCAACTAGAGCACGAACGTAGCCTAAAAGAAATCGAGCTCCAGGCCAAGAGGGCGGAGGCCCGACCCTCGGAAACCCAACCCATCTCCTCCACTGTGGAACCGAAGGTCCACATCCCCAAGGATGTGGTGAGAGAATATTATAAGAACGACGACATTCAGCAGTGGTTCAAGGCCTACGAAGTCGCCATGACCTCCCACCGAGTCCCGCAGAAAGACTGGGGGGCTGGACTGTGGGGCCGGTTCCTGAGTGAGGGGAGAGATACCCTGCTGGACCTGCCCTCCACGGTAATGAACTCCTACAGTCACATGAAAGAGGCCCTGGTAGCCAGATATGGGCTCACCCCTGAAATGTACCAGCAACGGTTTAGAGACTGCAAAAAGATACCCGGTACCACCTGGGTGGAGTACGTGAACTTTTACAGCCGGGCCTTGGACGGATGGATCAAGGGCAGCAAGGTCTCCACCTTTGAGGAGCTGTTCGACCTAATCGCATGGGAACACTTGGTCGCTAATTGCTTCGTAGAGCTGCGCCAGCACCTCCTGGACAGCAAACTCACAGACCCTCGGAAACTGGCCGTCGAGGCTGACCGGTGGGTGAACACCCGGACCTCCCGGGGGCCCGTGGGAGACTACGGTCGCCACAGTCAGGGACCCCCCCGCCAGAGAGGCGGAGGGAACCAAGGCCGGCCAAGGGAGCTCCCGGGGGGATCCCCGCTCAGCCCTCCCAGCAGAGGACAATCTCCACCCTTTCCAGCTCCACCTCCGGCCAGCACCGGGCCACCCGGGAGGCCGGGGCCCCGAGTGAGGATCACCTGTTTCCGCTGCCAGCAGACCGGACACTATGCCAGTGACCCTCAGTGTCCCCTGTACCAGCGGACCGCCACCACAACCCCGCCGGCTCGACAGATGGCCTCTGTAGCCCTGGGAGAAGAGGTGGAAGACTCTGAAGAATGGGAACCAGCCGCCATGGCCTTGGTCTCCCTAGGGGACCGGGAGATGGTCCCCGGAACGCCCCTGCCCGCCAACACGAAGAAGTACCGACAGCAGGTAACGGTCACCGCATCAAGGGGCTCCGGGACACGGGGGCGAGTGTCACGGCGGTCCATTGCCACCTGATTTCCGAGGATCAGATCCTGCCTGACGCCTTTTGCCCCGTCATATCATCAGACAATTCCGAGAGCCTCTGCCGGATGGCCCTAGTCCCCTTCGAATGGGGGGAGTCACCGGCAAGTTAAAAGTAGCGGTCCGAACCTCCCAGCCCGTGGACTGCCTCCTGGGCAACGACCTGGAGAACTCCCCGTGGGGACAAGTGGAACGAAGGGCCCACCTCGAGATGATGGGCCTACCCGAGTGGGTATGCGCCACCACGCGCTCGATGACTCTCCGGGCGCCTTCCTCCGAGGGGGGAGAGGCCAGGCCCCTGAGCACCGCCACTATCCCCGAGAGCCAGAATACACCACCAGAGGCCAACGACCCCCTTCTGGACGAACCAACCGCTCCCGGCGAAGAATCCGGGCCTTCCGACCCCGAAGCCCTGACCAAACTCGGGGACTTGACAGAACTGGCCCCGTGGCCCTGCGAAGGGGGCCCCTCCCGTGAAGAGGTCTGCCAAGAACAATCCACCTGTCCGTCCCTCATTGGGCCCCGACAACAGGCCGAGGCCCAAGCAGCCGGCGACCGGACTGGCACCCACTGGGTATACTGGGAGAACGGACTGCTTTACAGCGAACAGAAGTCGGCCGAGTTGGGATCGGCCCGAGTACTAGTCGTACCCCTACGCTTCCGAAATCTTCTCCTGGGCCTGGCCCATGAAGTACCCCTGGCCGGACACTTAGGCCAGGACAAGACCTACCAGCGACTCGTCACCCACTTCTATTGGCCCAAGATGCGAGCAAATGTGGAGGCCCACTGCAAGTCCTGCCCCACGTGCCAGGCAAGCGGAAAGAGTGGGGGCAAGCGCAAGGCTCCGCTCCAACCCTTCCCCGTTGTCAGTACCCCTTTTGAGCGGGTAGGAATCGACATTGTCGGACCCCTGGACCCCAAGACTGCCCAGGGCCACCGATTCATCCTCGTCCTGGTGGACCATGCCACCCGTTACCCCGAAGCCATCCCTCTCCGCACCGTGACGGCCCCCGTGGTGGGCCGGGCCTTGATGGGGATCTTCTCCCGCATGGGGTTCCCCCGCGAAGTCGTGAGTGACCGGGGCACAAACTTTATCTCCCGCTATATGAAGTCCCTCTGGCAGCAGTGCGGAGTATCGTACAAATTCACCACCCCGTACCACCCCCAAGGAAACGGCCTAGTCGAGCGCTTTAACAAGACATTGAAAGGGATGATCATGGGCCTCGAGGAACCCCTACGCCGGAGGTGGGACGTCCTCCTCCCATGTCTCCTGTTCGCCTACCGGGAGGTTCCCCAAAAATCCCTGGGATTCAGCCCATTCGAACTGTTATACGGACACCCCGTCCGAGGACCCCTGAGCCTGGTCAAAGAGGGGTGGGAAGCGACCCCCCGGGGGACCCCCCCGGACGTGTTCCGTTACATCTTGGCGCTCCGCAACCAGACCCGAAAATTCAGGGAACTCGCAGAAGCAAACCTTGAGGCCAGTCAAGAAGAGATGAAGCGCTGGTATGACCAGAATGCTACGCTGGTCGAGTTTCAGCCGGGCCAACAAGTCTGGGTCATGGCCCCGGTGAGACCCTGCGCTCTCCAAGATAAATGGACTGGGCCCTACAAGGTGATCGAGCGGAAGAGCCAAGTCACCTATCTCATCGATGTGCAGTCCCCGCGGAACCCCCTCCGGGTTCTCCACGTGAACCGCCTCAAGCCCCACTTTGTACGGACCGAATTAAGTCTACTCCTAGCCACCGACGATGGGGCCGAAGAAGACACCGAGCCCCTCCCAGACCCCCTGGGGGCGAAGGAAACCGATGGATCCGTGGAAGGAGTGAGACTGTCGACCGCCCTCACAGCCCAACAGACCGACGACTGCCGCCAGCTACTAGGGCAGTTCGCGGATCTCTTCTCCCTGACCCCTGGGGTCACCAGCTGGTGTGTCCACGACGTGGACACCGGAGACAGCCCGCCCGTGAGACATCGGGCCTACCGGGTCCCTGATCGGGTCCGGACCTGCATCCAGACCGAGATGGCAAAGATGTTAGACCTCGGGGTGATTGAACCCTCCGACAGCCCCTGGGCCAGCCCGGTAGTCCTGGTTCCGAAAACGACTACCCCGGGTGTTGCCCCCGAGCTGAGATTCTGCGTGGACTACCGAGGCCTCAATGCGGTCACCCGAGCAGACGCTCATCCTATCCCCCGTGCCGACGAACTCATTGACCGCCTTGGGGCCGCCTGCTACCTCAGCACCTTCGACCTGACCAGTGGGTACTGGCAGATTGCCCTCACCGAGGGAGCCAAGGAGCGCTCCGCCTTCTCCACTCCAGATGGGCACTACCGCTTTAGAGTGATGCCGTTCGGAATGAAAAATGCCCCGGCCACCTTCCAGCGGCTGGTGAACAGGGTCCTGGCCGGACTAGAGGGGTTCAGCGCGGCATACCTTGACGACATAGCAGTCTTCAGCTCCCAATGGACGAGCACCTCCAGCACCTCCGTCAAGTCCTGCTGGCTCTACGCCGGGCCGGCCTCACCATCAAAGCTAGCAAATGTCAGATTGGGCACGGCTCCGTAACTTATCTGGGGCACCAGGTGGGGAGTGGGCAGGTCGCCCCCCTCCAGCCGAAGATCGACGCCATCTTGTCTTGGGAACCCCCTGCAACCCAAACGGAAGTCCGAGCCTTCCTGGGCCTCACCGGCTACTACCGTAGGTTCATTAAAAACTATGGCAGCATCGCCGGCCCTCTCACAGAACTAACCTCCAAAAAACACCCCAAGAAAATACACTGGACTCCCGCCTGCCAGACGGCGTTCGACACCCTAAAGGCCGCAATGTGCGCGGCTCCGGTACTCAAAGCACCCGACTACGCCCAGGAGTTTGTGGTCCAGACGGACGCCTCGGAACACGGCATCGGGGCAGTCCTCTCGCAATATGAAGACAAAGGCATAGATCAGCCCATCGCCTTCATCAGCCGACGGTTGCTGCCCCGGGAACAGCGGTGGAGCACAATTGAACGAGAGACGTTCGCCGTAGTCTGGGCCCTCAAAAAGCTACGGCCCTACCTGTTCGGAACACACTTCCGAGTGCAAACGGATCATCGACCCCTGCGGTGGTTGATGCAGATGCGAGGGGAAAACCCAAAACCGCTACGCTGGTCCATCTCTCTCCAGGGGATGGATTTCACTGTGGAACATCGCCCCGGGACTGACCACGGCCTGTCCCGATTCTTCCGTTTCAGCGAGGAGAACTCCCAAGTGGATGGGTAGTTCTCCCCGCCTTTCAGCTGGGGGGGGCACGTGTGAGACCGGCCTCGTGGCGTGGGCCCTCCCGACCAGCAAGTCACACTACAAACACGCCAAACCTCGTGGGCACGGCCTTTCGGCTTCCGTGGACCAACATCCCGAGGGCCGACCACATCCCCAACACGCATGCCCGGCCGAGGGAGAATTACACCCCCCCCAAACCAGATCGAGAGGCGCCGACTCTGTCACACCTCTGGTCTCTTCCCCGAGGGAGGTTTCGATCGGCCACCAGGCCCCCGGTGAGCGGGCGCCTCTCCTGCTGGGCGTCTGGAGTCCCTCCCGGACACATCTGAACAGATCAAGGGGCTGAGCGACAGGAAACCCCGACACACCGCCCCACAGGCACCAGACCCCTCTCCGCGAGGACTCCGGACTTCAAAGAGAAAGGGGAGTATAACAAGGGGTGCTGAAGGGACGAGAGGCAGAGAAGACCTGGACTGACGAGAGCCTGCTGACCTGGTCGCGGCTCGATCGCTCACCGAACAGAAGATCGCTATCCGAACTCTGAAACCACCTGAGCCCTGCGAACGCTGTCGCGGCTCCCCGAACTCTGAAACCATCTGAGCCCTGCTGACGCCGTCGCGGCTTCCCGAACCCTGAACCATCTGAGCCCTGCTGACGCCGTTGCGGCTCCCCGAACTCTGATCCATCTGAGCCCTGCTGACGCCGTCGCGGCTCCCTGAACTAAGACCCTCCGGTGCATGCTGAGTGACTCGCGGCCCGTTCCTCCAAGAGAATCGGCAGAGATCGCCGAGAGAAGCAACATCCCCTCAGCTCGAGGATTGAGAGCTGGGCGCCGGATAACTCGCAGAGACACTGATTCAAAGACTGTCCCGCTACCCCCTTTTCCCTCATCACAAGATCGCTGCCGCTTGTGGCATTTACTTTTGCACCTGCTTACCGGATCATAAAGATCCCTGACAACTACCGATAAAGACTTATTGCCTTATAAACGACCTACTGTGTGGTGTCCCTCTATCCGAAGAGAGAGTAAGCGCAGCGCGTGCGATCCTAGGTGCGAGACCCTTCCAGGAAGGGCCTCTCTGCTCTTGCTCGGCCTAATTCTGGGAAAGGTGGGCCTCAGGGTGGTCGGGAGCACACTCCGCAGCCTCCCCGGGGAACGCCTTCCAACAGCCTCCTTTTCAAGTAACCTGGACTGATCATGTGGTTATTCCTTTCTCCTGGTTTCTTAAGGACCCTCTCCTTCCTAAAAAACCCACCCAGCATAGACCGGCGCCCAAAATCAACCCAGACGCCTTCAGATTATCTTTGGCAGGGTCCAAGCCAGACTTAGCCCAAGATCTGGAGGAAGCTTGGGAAAACGTTAGTAGCTGGATCGCTCAGGCGGTTGAGCTTACTTCCCTTCCTTTCCCCCCAGGAGAGCCAGAGACTCCCCTTCAAAATCTTGGTTCTCTGAGGAGCTCAAAACACAGAAGCGCACATGTAAAAAACTAGAGCGGAGCAGGCGTCAATCCTATTGCCCTCTGGCAAAAGGGCTGTTAAGGAAAGCTCAAAAACTGTATGCCATATTGCAGGCCAAGAGCCTGCACTATAGTGAGAGAATCGCTCTTTCAAAAAACAACGCTAAAGAAATCTTCTCCATTGTACAGAGTTTTCTGGTACCGACTGCTGAAAGTACCATTCTTCCCACGTCGGCTGTCTAGTGTGAGAAACTATTGAGTTTTTTTATCGACAAAATTCTGGCAATTAAGGAACATTTTAAGATATCCTCGACTTCGACTTCATCAGTCGAGTGCTCTGCCCCATCAGCTGTATTAGGGGGACCACATGGATCTTCTGCTCTCTCTGCTTTTTCCCCCACCACTTTGCAAGATTCTCTGGCAATTTTAAAAACTCTTACATCTAGTTCCCCGTCCAGTCCCTGAGCGGCCAGGCTGTTGGCCTCAGTGGCTGAGACAGTCAACCTAGAGGTTAACACTCTGATTAATCTATCCCTGAGGACAGCCACTGTGCCTCTGATGTGGAAGCAAGCTACCGGCCAATTTCGCTGCTTTCAGCCGTGGCCAAAGTCTGTGAGAAGGCGATAAATAAAGAACTTACCTCCTTCGTGGAAGAGGAAGGCTTGTTCTATCCAGCCCAATCAGGATTTAGGGCCAATTATAGTACTGAGTCGGCCTTGGTTGAAGTGACTGAGGCCATCAGAGAGTGGTTGGACGCTGGTGGCAGAGCGGCTCTGATTTTATTAGACCTCACTGCGGCATTTGATACCGTCCCTCACTCGCTGCTTTTGGCCCGGCTGTCTGACATTGGGGTGACAGGTTCCACGCTGAGTTGGATTGGCTTATTTTTGGACCAATGCTCTCAGCAAGTTTGGATGCCCGCGTTCGCCTCTACACCACAATCTCTGTCCACCGGAGTCCCTCAGGTCTCCACGCTGAGCCCTCTCCTTTTTAATATATATGTGACTCCTCTGATTTATCTGGCAGAGGAGCTGGGGGCCAAGATCATCACCTACGCTGATGATACCCAGCTCCTCTTCACTTGGAGTAAAGATGACTCTTCTCCGGTCCAGGCCAGAGCTTGTTTGTTGGCTGTTTTCAAATGGCTTCATGCTGCAGAGCTTAAGTGCAACAAGGATAAGTCTGAAATCCTCTTGTACGGTACCTTTCCCCCTCAGTTCAAAGAATCCCTCTGGCCGGCCGAATCTCCTTTACCCAACTCAGACAGCCAACCAGTAAAAAATCTGGGGATTTGGTTTAATGAGGATCTCAGGTTTACCACTCAGATAGAAAAATTAGCAGGACAATGTTTTGGTGCCCTAAGATCACTTAGGAAGTTTCTGCCACTCCTACCGCAGCCTGCCAAAGAGATGGTTACCCACGCCCTAATACAGTCGTGCATTGATTATGCAAACGCACTTTATGTTGGCGTTCCTGGCTACCAGTTGAAAAAACTTCAGTCTATCCAGAATGCCGCAGCCAGGGTTTTACTGAATATCCCTTGAAGATCAAGCATACGACAACATCTGCGTGATCTCCACTGGCTGTCAGTTGCTGAAAGAGTGAGATTTAAACCCCTTACCATGGTGCACGCAGCCCTGTATCAGTCCGGCCCTGGCTATCTCAGGAAGCGTTTTTAATTCTACATGCCCTCAAGAATTTGAAACCTGCGTTCTATGGCACAGTTCCTCACAGTGATTCCACGTTTCTGCCGGGTGAGAATGGGCGGCAGCTCTTTGGCCTATAAGGCTGCCGTGGCTTGGAACACACTCCCTTTGGAACTGCGCTGTATTCAAGCTGCTAAGCTGTTCAGGAAACAGCTGAAAAAGCTGCTCTTTGTATCAACTCTTCTGTCTGACTCCCACTCTCTCACAAGGTACCTCGCCGGGACACTGCTGATTAGCCACGCGCAATATAAATGCATATAACATAATATAACAACCTGGGTCCAAAGTTAAGTTCTCTAAACCTATACGTGTCATAAAGGTGCTGTTAGAACTCAAGATCATAGAGTATGGAATTTGAATAGGATATCTGTGTACAAAGGAGAAGAGTTTTCTGGGCCTTCAGTGTAAATAAAGACTTCTAACACTGCCAATTTTGCTCCACCACGTGTGTCCTCTAGGATTGTTAAGAGGCCAAGCTATTTGAGTGATTTTGTATCTTGAAATTTTGTTCTTGTATTTTCTCCTGTTTGTTTTGTTCTTGTTTTTTTTTCATTTTCTTTCTCACATTTTTTTTGTGTTAACGGGGGAAGGTGTGTGGCATCTGTACATCCCAGTTCCTTCTGATGTCATGGTGCTTTGGCTCCTATGGATTCCATGACAGGTCCTAGTCTCCCAGGTGATGGAATTGTGTTGGTTCAAGGGACTGGTGGCTGTTACCTGTACTGGCTGGGACCTGGATGGGTTTCTTCTTACTAAGAATAAAACCTGAATTTCTACACTACTACCTGCCTCCTGCATGATCCTTTCAGCTGTTACAGGATCTTACACCTCCCTTATTTCTCTCTGTTGCCGATTACAAGCCGTCTTGTTGCTGCTGGACAGTCCATGACCCTCCGGTCAGTGTGATCTTCAAAAGCATTTTTAACATAAAATTAAAACATTACCATAACGGGATTTTTACTTCATTTTTATTTGATTTAGGCAGCCATGAATTACACCACTAGCTTTTCCATCTGGGACATGGACCATTGCTTTGCTGTTCTGCCAACCTCTCAGTGAAAATTCGACTTTCTCAGTCGAGATACAACCATGTATAACATTTTCAGGAACTCCTGGTTCATTTGACTTTGATCTTGCTTGATTGCTGCCTAATGGAACCACTGCAAATGGCCTTAAGAGGGTGCCAGATTGCAACAATTGCCTTCAAACATGGTCTAAGAGTGGGGAATTTAAAGAAAGGCCCTGCATGAGCCACATCCAGCCCCTCTGAGCATGTTGCAGGAGACAAGAAAGAAGGCACGTGGTACAACTACTGCTACTTTGCCATGGTCATTCCCACCCTGGCTACTGACATTATTTTTGCCAGGTTCGAGCACTATTGGCCAGCAGGAGACCAGACTCAGGGGAGAGTGGGGACAAGAGCGGGAACGGGGACGCTATGCTTTTACATCAGCAGGCGGGTGCTACACATGAAAGGATGTACTGGGGGCAAGGGCTGCTACTGTGGAAGTTGCACTGGACGTTGGCTGCTTGGGCTGTGTCTGGAAAGTAACACTCTAGATTGGGGTTTCAATGTGAAAAGGTTGCAGTGGGCATTGGAAATTGGGACATGACCACCAGAAGGGAGAAGCAGAGGTTGTATTGTCCCCGTGCCCTGCACCTTTTCAGGCTCGTTGTCATGCTGCAATATTTATTGTTAGATTTTAAAATAAGCCTGCCTTGTTTATTGACGAGGAGGTAGCTAATAATGGTGCAAGTTGTTGTATCTGCTGTGTCTTCTCTTTCCCTGGAAGACATATTTTTGTAACTTATAAACAGATCCTTGTCCCAAGCTGCAGTTGTCAACACAAGCGCCACAAGACCACCTTGCATGCCTGTGTTGGGTATTTTGATAGGACAGTGGAGGTTGCACCTAAGCAGGTTGCACAGGACTTTGGAAACTGAGGTTGTGCCTGACACATTTGTATTGTGCTCTGGGGCTGCTTTCGAGGAGGTTCACAGGTCATTTCTGGGTGAGACTTTAGGCATTTTCGAGGTGCAAATGTACGTAGAAAGTCAAAGCTATTTGGCATTTTGGTTGTGCCTCGAATGTGGGACAGCACCTGGTCATTTGCGCTGAAGCTAGGCATATAGTGGGTGTGCCTGGGTTTTTCATGATGTGATTGATTTCCAAATGTGTTTGGCAAATCACCTTTATCCCCCTGGTATATCAAGGAAGCACCCCAATTCATATATTGATGGCAAATATTATGTTATTTTATTACCTTTGTTAGTATTGTAGGGTTAACTCCAATGATGTCACTTACATTGGTGCTATCAGGGTAAAAGGTCGCATAACATGTTTTGTCAGAGCATCGGGGTCAAACATGAAGTGATGCAATATCTGCTCACCTGTTTTCATAGGTCAACAGAAATCTCTCTTTTCAGAAATAATAAGCATTTTACTGACACGAAACCAGCGTCTGTTGGTATGAGGAAAACGTTTATCTCCTGAACTAATCAACCTCTCACAGTGATACAGTCTGAGCTTCAAACAGATTCTCCATGGAATGATCTAAAGCAGTCAATATTTATTATTTGAGGTAAGCAGGAATATGCATTAAATACAAGGACTGCTCGCCCCTTCTCTTGGCATGATGCATCTTGCGAGTGAGCTTGGAGTCTTGTTTAGATTTACACAACGAATTGATCTGAAGCTTGGTGCATTCGGTGCAATACACACAGGTTTAATACTGGCACATTTCATGTTTCTAAGGGCCTCATTATGACTTTTGCAGTCTTGGAGCAGGGCTTCCACACCGCTGCCCTGCTCTGAGACTGCCAAAGCCATAAAAAACTGCCCACCAGAGTGCGACTTTTAAAGTCTCTGGCTGGCCGTTCTTTGGCAGTCCTACGCCAGTGCCTTTGAAAACGGCACCACAATGGAAGATTCAAAGGCAGTTCCTGCAGGGCATAGACTGTTAAATCCATGCCCTGCAGGAATTGGGGGTGCATGCAGAAGGTGTCAGAACATGTGCCGCCCTGCATGGACCCTAGGCACAAGGGGCCCTGTAGAGCACCTTTGCTTGCTCTTTGCCACACTTTTCATGGCGGTCGCACTTCCATGAAAAGTGTGGTGATGAGGAAACTCGTAACATGCTTGGTGGGGGCGCAGCAGCCCCACTAAGCATATTGCAGCCTCAAGACTGCCAAGATCCTTGGCTGTTGCAGTGGTCCCAGGATGGCCCAACCACCCTGGTCATAATAGGGCGGTCGGAAGACCATCATCGACGTGCCCCCATGAGTCTGGCGGTACGTGGACTGCCAAACTCGTAATAAGGCCCTAAATGTTCTTCTTTCTGCAACTGAGTTAAAGTTGTTGCCATGATCATATATTTTGAATCAAGTCTTCAAGCTGGGATTAGCATGCAGGTATCCAGATTCCAAGTCAGAAAATGTATTGCCTGGGAGGTGAGAAGTAAGAGGACAGTTGGCAAAAATGAGCTACAGTTTTATCCGCTCAACTCCTTTCCATTTAGGACCCAATTCCTAGTCAGAAAGCAATCCCAATTCGACAAGTAATGAGTGATGCCACTCAAATCAGGATTTCAAGAATAGTGGCAAAACTGTACTCCCAATAATTTTTGTCCTGGCCCTCTAACTGGCAAATGCCTGGTGAAATGAAACAGACGGGAATTGAGGAATTACTGTGAGCAATGGGTGCACAAATGCTGCTTCCCCAATAATATTCTTAATTTCTAGGGAGAATCCTTGACATCTCGTCTTGGAATCCCTAATCCTCAAGGTGTCAGTAAATCTGGTTTATCTGCAGTTGCATAACGAAACTTGTGGGGGCTCCCTGCAAAGTACATGGAGGGCACCCTGGGACCCAGTCAGGAGCTCTCAGGCCAGGGGCCCGCCGCCCATGCACAGTACCTTAGGGGGACCCCTGGAGCTCAGGCCCCCCCCCACCAACACCTTGGGGGCTGCGGGGTCTAATGTTACGCCACTGTTTCTTCGGGTCACTTACAATGGGAACCTTAGAGCGCAGGAGATGTTGGCAGAATAGCAGCCATCTCCGCCATGGGAAAACACTCCCTACTGACCCAACACAGGCAAAGGTGGTATTGAACGGTCAAACGGTAGCTCATCCTACCCCAGTCAAAGCACCCTTTTCCTTTCCTCTTTGGTTGGATAGTGTTATCTTTTTCATCTGAGTCAGACGGTGTGGCCAAGGAGTTTAACAACTGCATGGCACACATCACCGGATGGATGCAGGAAAATTGTCTCAAGCTGAATACTGAGAAAACTGAGGTCTTACTTTATGCAAAGAAAACGTCCTTTTGGAACAAATCATGGTGGCTGGTCGTCTCTGGACACTGTTCATCTCCTGTTCAAAAAGTAAAAAATCTGAGAGTCATGCTTGATAATCAACTGTCCTTTTCAGATCAGATCAATTACATCACATCTTTATGTTTTTATACCTTGAAGAACTTAAAAAAGATCTTCCCATCTGATCTACAAAAAAATAGTAATTGTTGCCTTGGCTCTATCGAAGATAGACTATTGTAATGTTCTCTATTTGGGAGCACAAAAGCACATGCAGTGAAAGCTTCCATTTTGGCCTGTCCATGCTAGGGTGAAATTTAAGGCCTTATGCATCATCCACAAGGCCCTCCATGACTTTGGACCTGCCATCTTTCAGAAGTCACTTATGTGGCATGTCCCTTGATGCGATCTTAGATCATCCACCGCTTTATTGGTGGTCATCCCCAGGGCCAAGAAGGCAAACTGGGGGGGGGCAGAAGTTCTTTCCACTTGGCCTGTAAGTTGTGGAACACCATGCCATTCACATTAAGGTCTCAAACTAGCAGGTCGGTGTTCAGAAAATCCTTGAAGACTTTGCTTTTTGCTTCTTGTGTCTAAGCATCTCTCCCGGTCTCTTGCTTGGTAATAGCACTCACTAGCACTAAGACGCCTTGGCATTTACGCGCTTTAGAAAAACTGTACTTACTTAGTTTTTGTCTATCTTCAGACGGAAAAAAGAGCTGATGTGTCTGCTCTGCTGCCTTGTTATGGTGGCCATTTGGCCACTCTTATTTTTCCCAAAGCAGCTCCCAACAAGGGGGTGGAGGACAGTGTTTGGAAAAAAGGTCACGAATGCAGTTGCCAATTCTAAATACAACAGCCTGGCTTTGGTTGAGGCATCTTTAGTCAACATGATGTCCCAGCTGTACGGCAGCCTATCGGCTAGTGGCTAAATGAAGCCATTAGTCACTAAATTATGCCTCATTCAGTTCATGAGATGAAGAGGAGGATACTTGAGACAGGAGGAGCAAGTAATGAACAGGATCTTCAACAATTTATTACATTAAAAGATATATGAGCTACTCGAGCAGGTTAACATCAAAATGATCCTAGCAATGAAATATGAAGAGTGAGAAAGCAGGGTTCCACCGACACTGTGGCCGCCTTTTCCGCTCTGCATGTGTCATCTCCACTTGGCGAAAATTGAGGACAGGCTTTCTGAGGTACTTCAGAATAAAGAGTCAAAAGATCATTCCTCTGACACAAAATCTTAACAGAGACGGAGACTGGGACCAATAATCATGTTCAGATGTGAATAATGCAGAGGAACGTGGAGAGCTCGATGCGAGCTACAATTGCTTGGCAGGAGAGGGAAAGAAAAAAAAAGTCCTTGTAAGGAGAGGCTGGCTCTCTCCTCCCCTCCCGCTTTCTCCTCTTAATACGCTCTGTAGACCTTTCAATAAATGGATCCTTGTGTCCAGGGATCAGCGTGCAGATCTACTGAAGTGCGTAACAGGACTAGGAACCAAAAGCAGTCCTGGCAAAAATGTTGAAACCAGCCTTGGCTCCCCCTTCCCCACTCTCTCTGTCCATACATCCATTTTCTGTCTCTTGCCATCTCTTCTGTGTGTCTACTCCATCCTCCATCCTCTCTCTCTCTCTCTCTCTCTCTCTCTCTCTCTTTCTCTCTCTTTCTCTCTCTCTCTCTCCCTCTCTCTCTCTCTCAATCTCTCTCTCTCTCTCTCTCTTTCTCTCTCTCACTCCCTCCCTCCCTCTCCCTCCCTGCTGTTATAAAGAGATAAATGTACCAGTAGGAGCCTTCAGACTTAAAAAAAAAAGCCTCTTAACGAACCAGCCCACCAGGATAATGTGATACAATATATTAGAATAGACATGTGTGCAACAGACTACCATAACAGCACAAATGGCTTTGACTGTTGGCGGATCACCACTATTTCAAGTCAGGTCTAACATTGATCATGAGCCCCCCCTCCCGTGGCACACTGCACTTAGCATTACAAGCGTACTCAATTATTTCCCTTCCTGAGATCTTTTAACATAAACGTGGAAATTGAAAAAGACTTATTGGGTTTCTTCTGTCTCAATTGTTGATACAATGCACTTGGGGGCATATTTATCATAGTGTTGCCTTACCCTTGCGGCACGCAAGCTAACACAAGGGCAACGCAGCACTAAAGTTACATTTACCAAGCAATACTAGGCCACCTTGTATGGCCCTGCAGTACTTAGTGAATCTGGAGTAATGCAGGGTAGCGCAAGTCGCTCCCTTGCAGTGCTCTGCTCCAGGGAGGCGTTCTATGGGTGGTGCATGGGTGGTCCCATGCATCCACCCATGGATTTTGCTGCATTCCCAGATTTACACGAGTGGTAGACCTGGGAATGTATGAAAATGCTGCGCCTTCCCAGGGGAGGCGTCACTAGGCAAAATAAGTTTACTTATCCTAATTTTGTACTCTTTATATGTGTGCTGCATTTGCAGCACACATACAAAGATGAAAAAGACTCAGAATTTTTGTTTTTGTGTAGAAAGGTATCCCTTCCTGTACAAAAACAATCCTGCCTATAACGCTGACACCCTTGCTCCACGGTGCAAAGGTGCATGTGTTGGTGCCAGCACAAGGAATGGACAGGAATGTGCCATATAATGTTCAATACGGTGCATTCCTGCCCTCTACCTTTCACACAGCGCAGCTCACTTAGGTGCCGTGCTGCACTGAGTTGCGTGAAAGTTTGATAAATCGGTACCTTGATGTGACCTAATTGTGCCAAAAAACGAGTGACAGCTGTGGAATTGGGGACCGGTTGAATTGGTACAGAAGGGTTATTTTAATCCAGTGGGCTCTCTTCTATTCCTGCAGGTGAATCCGCTGTCAGAGAAGCCGTTGATTCAGATAATACTGGGGATGTGCGCTCTGCTACTGATTTATTTGATTTTATACCATCAGGGTCCACACGTATATGGTTTGCATCAAATTCAGCTCCTTTTATTTGCTCTAATTGTTCTGCTTCAGATATACTATTCTAGCTACTCTGGCTGAGACTGAGACTGAGAGGCTCAGGTCTGTCAGCAGTATCTCTAGTGCTACAGTGTATTTCTGAAATAGCCTCATAAAGCGCACTTGCTATATTGTTGCAAGTAGAGGAGTTATCTACAGGCGATCTTGCTGCTAAGACTTCCGTTACCTTGCCTGACTGCAATAGACGGAGCAGGGGCTTACCTATTTTCGAGTTGTTCTTAGCGATGTTTCCTCCCTTAGGCTCCTCTGCAGAATCCTCCTGCATGTTAGTGCCTCCACACACCGGCAGCCGTCCTGCTCACACCGCTCGTGTATTCTTAGGCGGAGCCATGCTGTCTGCTTGGCTCGAAAATCTCTTCCAGCTGGCTACCGAGTGATAGCCGCCCCCCCCAGTGCAGCCACCGGCCAGCGCCAAGTATTGCCTGCATTCAACGCGTACATCGCGTTCACCGCCTCCCCGCTCCAGGCGTTCACAACAGCGCACGTGTAAGTGGTTTTTTTTTCCAATTGCAGCTTAAACCTGCATTTCTTGCCTTCCTGTCTTACCACTCTCCTTCTCAGAGAGCAAGACGCTGTTACATTTCCTTTTTACAGCTGATTAGGTATGGGGGCTCGGGAGCTCCTCCGTGTGCTGCCTCTCCTCGGACGGTGTCAATCCGCCATTTTGCCCCTCCTCCCAAGGGAGAGAGGAGTGACTGAGGATCAGTTTGGTGTGGGGCAAATTAATTTCAAAGGCTCTGCTACTATATCTCTTGATGCAACCCCACCCCTGTCTTTGCAAAGTGAGAACCCTGCAATGGAAGAGGAGGGGTGAATGGCCCAACAGTTACCGTTGAGGGACAGTGCTACAAATTGTGAAAAACCTGGTTATTCAAACTGATCCAGCTGCCTTACAGGAGCGTAAGGAAACTACCGAAAAGAAAGACAGCCCAGCACTCAATCTTTCCAATAAAAAGAGGAATGCTAGAGCTAAAGCTGCGAAGGGTGTAAAAAAATCAATATTGGTCATCATAATCCCAACTCTTCGCGGGTTAGAGATCCTCCTGTGGACAGTCCTCTTCGTCGCTGGGTTCAAGCAAAAGGCGGGGTCAGATCTATAATATCACGGCTATCGGGGGCTAGTCCCTCTGATGCTCTGGAGGAAGAAGAAATGGCAGAAATAGGAACGGATATTTCAGATACGGAGACCCCTGCTTCATGTTCTGAAACGCTCCAACAAGTGACACATCAGATAAAGGAGAAAGATCAGTCTGAGAAGACTCAGGACTTAGAGCAAGTATCGCTGTCTTTGATTTTCCAAGCCCTACAGGATCAGTGAACAGAAGCACAGGAATACTATGCTCAAGCCAGAGCTGATAATCAAAGTATCCAACAGTCACTAAAGGAGGTGAATATGAAGATCGGGACGCTTACTAATGATATTGTGGAGTTGCAACAGAGAGTGGAGACCACTGAAGAATCTAACGCTCAGGCTGCTTACTCACTGCAAAAACACAAGGAATTTATTTCAGCCTTGCAGCTTAAGGAAGAACATATGGAGAACCGCCAGAGGTGTCATAATTTAAGGCTTTTCGGTGTCCCAGAGGATGAAGAGGGGTCAGACCCGAGAGCGTTTATAGTCCAGCTTCTACTGAAGGCTTTCCCCGATCTGGAAGACTGGGATTGGGACGGTCAAGTACAAAGAGCGCATAGACTTCCGCTGGCAAAATCTAAACAGGGATCGCATAATCCTAGGCCATTCCTGATTTTCTTTGGACATTTTTTGGCTATGGCAGGCTGTATCCTTAAAAGTTTGTCCTAGCTCTCCGGTATCTGTTGGTGCTTATACTATTTTTGTCCATTCTGACCTCTGCAAGGTGACAATGGACAGATGTTGGAAGCTGTGCTAATTGATTGATACATTAAAGGCTAGTGGGGCACAAGTGTTCTTGCAGGAGCCTGCCCGTCTGAAAGTTATACGGGAGGGCCAATCGTACTTTTTCTTATCCGAAAAGGAGGTTAAATAAGCAATTCATAGATGGCAAAAAAAAAACTCAGACAAAACTTAATGTGTATTTGTGCTACTTTGCATCAAGAAGTTGGGGGAAAAGGGGAGAGAGAGGGAAATGGGGGAATAGGGTTTTAGGATTGATGATTTGATAACATGATTACAATGTTTTAATGTTTTTTTTTCTTATCCCTTCTTTTCTCTTCTCTGGAATTCTCTGGAATTCTCACTCCTTATCGGACCTAGATGGGACTTAAATATTCACTTACAATCAGATTTTCTTTTGGTGAGGGTGTGGGTTCAGCTCGGGTAACACCGTAGCTGCCAATTCAGCAGCAGCTGGTGAGAGGGTATAATTCCTCCTCTACGATACAGGGAGGGTGGACTCCTCAGGAAGGGGAGGGATGATGGGGCGGGTTTAAAAGACAGGAAATAGTCAAAAAAGGGGTATCTGCGAAACTTAGAAGTAAAACTATAAAGAGAACAGATGTAAATGAATTGTTTAAAAGAGCAGAGGGGCAAAAGGAATTGGGTAGTATGAAAATAAAAGGGAATTATACTCATTATAGATCGGATTAAGTGCCTTGTTTGGAATGATGCTGGTCTCAACAGTAGAATGAAACGGCAATTGGTTTATGAAGAGTTGAAAATGTATAACCCCCAGTTGATGTTGTTAACGGAGACACATCTCGCATATAAAGACGGCGGCTTTTTTAAGCAGTTGGGTTTTGAGACAATAGTTTGTACAACACAAGCTACTTCAACAAGGGGTACTGCTATATTAAAAGACAGACAATTTAATTGTACAATATGTAGGACTCTGGCTGATCAGAGGGGTAGATGGGCCATGGCACAGTTGGAAATCAGGGGGAAGAAATGTGTTTTTTGTTCAATCTATGGCTCTAATTTTGACGACCCTATGGTTATTGATACTTTAAATATGGAAATTTTAGACTGGGAGGGGGAGCGGGTGGTAATGGGTGATTTTCACTGAGTTATGGATTATAATATAGATACCACTAGACAAGGGGCTACCCATAGAATGCAGAAGACTCACGCAGCAATTATAGAACTGGGACGGCTGCAATCTATTAGAGATATATGGGGGTACTTAAACCCAACTATTCCAGGGTACACGTACTATTCCGCCCCTCATAAGTTGTACCCTAGAATCAATATGGTATGGATATCAGACTACGTATTAGCATTATTACCGGATATAGAAATATGTCCATGGGTCACTTCTGATCCCAATCCTTTATTTTTGTCATTTGATTTGGAATATGAAGGCAGGACACCCTAGATACCTTCTAACAGATAAGGGATACTTGGATAATATTAGAAGCCAGCTTGAATTATTTCTCAGATAGAATAGAGGCTCGGCCTCCCCATCTATGGTTTGGGATACTATGAAAGCTGTCGTAAGAGGTATAACTCAACAATGTATACGACAACAGAATAAAGTCTGTGCAAAGGCGAGCAAAGAGGCTATCCAAGCAGTCCGAAGAGCTGAGGAATTAAATTCAGTAGCAATTTGTCTCGGTTCTAATGATCAAGATCAGCTGCTTTTGGCATTGATAGATGCTAGGCTAGATATAAGGAAGACATTCAGAGAGAAAAACGCTGCTAGATGCTATAAGCAAAGGGCGATGCAATATGAATATGGAGAACAAATAGGCAAAGTCTTGGCATATAAAGTAGCAGAGGATTGGGCTAAAACTCAAATAAGGAGTATAAAAAGGAGTAAATAATCCTCTGTATTCTCAACCAAAAGAACAATTCTCTTTGTTTTATAAAGAGCTATATACGTCAGCTATAGATCCAGGAGAAGAGGAGATGCGGCGGTACCTCCAGGATAGAACCGTCCCAATAGTGAGCGACAAAACATCAGAATCACTGGAGAGAGATATTACGGCGGAGGAAATAGATTTGGCAATATCTTCTCTGCCAACTGGAAAGGCAGCGGGAGAAGATTCTATACTCATAGAATTTTATAAGATATTCAAAGATATTCTGACTCCACTGTTTAGAATGGTTATGCAAAGTATAGGTATCAGGGGGAAGGCACCAGAATCCTGGAGCTTAACACAAATGGTGTTTTTTCTAAAAGAGAGCAAGCCGGCTGATGAATGTGGCTCTTATCGGCCAATTTCATTAATCAATGTAGATGCCAAGATCTTTGCTAAGATCTTAGCAAACCTACTCTCTTCATCCATGCCTGGGCTGGTCTCTCCTCATCAACATGGGTTTATCCAAGGCAGGGATACTACAGCCCATGTTAACATGGCAATAGGGGCATTTGATGTGGCTAAAAGGCGGGCAATCCCTGTAGGTATGATTTTTTCAGATGCTGAGAAGGCTTTTGACAGAGTCGGATGGGGTTTGTCTATGGGCTATACTTGACAAGTTTGGGCTTAAAAGCCAATTTAAGCGGTGGATACAAGCCCAATATGATAAGCAAATTTATTATACTCAGGCCTCCAGTTAAAAGCCTTCCCGATTTATTCTGGCACTAGACAGGGGTGCCCCCTCTCTCCCTTATTATTTGCATTATATATTGAGCCGTTTATCTGTACCCTGCAATCGCATCTTCAAATTATAAAGTTCAGTTGTATTTCAGGATATAAACTGAATATTTAAAAAAAAAAAAAAAATACTACTTAATTTCAAACCTGAAAAACCAACCAACCTGCATTGTAGCTACCTATCTGGTGGTTAGGCTATCCGCGTGGATAGACAAGATATTCTCCCTGAAGCATGAATTTCTATTGAAAGACACAATTAATACTCTCAGGAAGTGGCGCAAACCTCCGATTGGAATAATTGGATGCTCCAATATTATCAAGATGAAGATTCTGCCCATATGTTTGTATTTATTTAGTTCTATCCCTATGCGGGTTCCGAATTTATTTTTCAAGAAATTGGAGGGAGCTCTGAATAGCTTCATATGGCGATATAAAAAAACTAGACGAGCTATTGGTTTGTTAAAGCTACCTTATGAACAAGGAGGACTTGATTTCCACGATTTTAAAAATTACTTTTGGTCTGCTTTTGTAACCCATATCCGCAGCCTCTTAAAGCCTGACTACATAAACTTCTTCCATCAATTTATACTTGGTGAGGACAGTAATATGTACATATACAGGACTAACAACCCAGACTATTTTAGGAGAGTCAAGTTTAAGACAATAAGGGGTAGCACGTTCATCTGGCGCTCTATTTTTACTAGATGTAATATGTCACTTCCTTATGGGATAATCCGTTACTCCCAGAGATTTTCCATGATGCTGTTAGGAAACGATGGACTAGATACGGGGTGACTTGTTTGGGAGATCTCTATGGCTACAATGGATTTGTTTGCTTTAGTAGCTTACAGATGTTGCACAAACTGCCTGATTATATGTTTTTAAAATACTTACAGATTAGAGAATATTTGGTCAGACACTTAAATCTGATTAAACCAACTAGCTCTGAGGTACGGGAATGTCTATATAGCGGGAAAACGAAGTCTGTGATAAGTGAAATGTATAAATGCTTACAGAATCTAAGGAAAAATGACTCTGAAAGATTAGCGGGCGGAGGAGTATAGCTTTGGGATCAGAGGTCACATCAAACGCTATAGAACAAGCACTGAATACTGTAGCTAGCCCAGTGCATTCCATTAATTTGCGAGGCAGCAATTCCACACTATATGTTTGCTATATTATACGCTGCAAAAAATATCCAAATGAGCTAGGCTTGGTTCGGGCAGTGATAGGACAAAATGCCCCAGGTGCGATCTATATGCTGCGAATATTACTCATATGTTTGCAACCTGCCCTGAATTAGAGACATATTGGCAGCAGATCGGCAAGTATTTTCTCAGAGGCTGGGGATAACGACATCAATAACAGTTACAGAAATTATGTTGGGATGTAAGATAGCATTTGCTAGACTTACGCGATTAGCTTCAATGATTCAAATCGCTGCTAGATTGGCAATAGCCCGTGTATGGCTCTCTTCCAAGCCACCTTCTGTAAATGATTGGTGGCAGTTGGTAAAGGATATGTATGAAATGGAAAGAGCTTTCGCTAAGGCAAGGGGTACACGCTCTATGATAAAGCTAGAAGCAATATGGGGGCAGTTGTTTTAAGCCACGCTATAATCTTCCTTTGAGGTATTTGCTGTTGGTTTGTTTTGTTGCTCTCTCTAGTTCCTGTCTTTATATTATATATTTTGCTTATTTCCCCTGTTTTCTTGTCATTTTCTATGCTCCTTTATTTGATTTTTGTTTGCTTGTATTGTTTTCCTATGTATGAAAATTGGTGTAGTGTTTGTACCCCATTTGTTGCCAATAAAAAATATATATATAAAAAAAAAAGAAGGGTTATTTTACGATCATGGGTCCATTGTTCATAGTGGTCTAGACTCCCTGAATTCAGATGCACAATGTTCAAGGTCCAAGTGTGCTCTTTGACCGTAGACTTATTATCCAATCAAGCTTCACATTTGCAATCCAGACTCTAACATCTATCACATGGTCCATAGGGACATTGTCGTCTTCTCTAAGTTAGCATGAGCACGCTGCAGACAGTACACTGCTTTGCGCACGTTACTATATAGCTTTATTTTTGCACCTGCTTTGTTTGTAATATTCACATGAGAATCGACCACTGTCTCACTCTCTGCAGGTTACTAGGATTTAGTCTGAACATTGTGAGCAAGATCGATAAACAATGCCCCTTGTTATTCTGTGCTGGTCAGGCCCTAGCACCTAGAGGCAGCTGTTGTTTGGGACAATGTACTTTGGTCTTATTGGAATACCCAAATAGGTAGCACACACTTGGAGAGGGACCTTTCCAGGGAGAAGAGCGAGACAGCACCCATGATGTAAAACTACCATCTATGAGCTAAAGTATGGGGTCTGCAGACAAAACCCAGAGATCTTCTAATATGTAATAATACTGCTTCTAAGCAAGGGAAAGGAGGTTAGGCAATACTGTCTTTTTCATGATGACATCTCCTTTCATGATTTATGGACTAGCTGCTATGCTGACCGTATTTGTATTATGCATTTTTCTGCTTGTTGAGGCACGTATACTGCATGTTAGAGCATGTTAGTTAAAATAAATATTTTAAACCGGTTTGTGTTTCTGTCAGATCTTATTCTGGACAAGTACAAGAGTGTGAGTGAAAAGGTGTGCCTTGCAACCGTGATTCCTGAGACATTTGGGAGTGTTGTGTTCTGGGGTGTCTAATCACTTGTTTCTCTGTGAGTGAGTAGGATAGCAAGTGAGACACTATAGCTAGTCGGTCCTGGGCTCATGGGTACTGAGGTGGTAGGATGACTCAGTCCCTATACACTAGAGTCCCATAAACCTACACATTGTTCTATTTTTGGGCAGAATCCCTGCAACACATCACTTTTTGGATGCTCTTAAGACTTCCTTCCCAACTCTCAACCTGCAATCGCAGGTCATTGTTAATGTGTGAAGTTGCCACAATGATGATGATGATGAAAATGATACAGCAATATTCTGCTACTAACTTCCCTAATTAAAAGTGAAGCTGTGAACAAAATGGTTGAAAATCTCACTCAGTTTGTGAGTGGGAATGGTTGCCATGAATCTTTTAGCCTGGCACCATGAATGTAGGGAAACTCTATGAGAGTCCTATAGAGACCTCTTTCCAGATAGCCATTAACTTGGATTCCACTGTTTATATAAAACTTTCTAGAAGCTGAATGTTTACTGCCCAGGAAAGGGAGAGGATGTGGAGTAACAGCCAGACTTTCCTGCTTTGGCACTGGGGAGCCAGGTTTGAGTCACTGCATCAGGTTATACGGAGAAAATCACGTAATCACTCCTTCCCTAAAAAACTGAGGGGCATATTTATTAAGACATTATTCAGCACAATAAATCGCTGCGCTACGTGATAGGGAAAGGGCAGGAATGTGCAGTATCTAAAAATATATGCTGCATTCCTGTCCTTTCTCTGTGCTGGCACATAATGTGCTGCCTTGTGCCAATGCAGGCCCCTTTTGACCATGGTGCAAGGATGTCTGCATTGTAAGCTGGATTGTTTTTGTGCAGGAAGGTACCCCTTCCTGCACAAAATGAATCCTGTAAGGCATTTGCCTCTTTCTCTGTGTCCTGCACAATGCAGCACACATAAAAAGAGGAAGTAATGAGAAGAAATTAAAATAATTCTCCTTGCTATGCCTCACCTGGGGAGGTGTTGCCTTTTGACACTTTCCCAGGTCTACCACTAATGATAAATCTGGGAATGTGCCAAACTGCATGGAATGCCTCCCTGGAGCAGAGTAAGCAACGCAGAGATTTGTGCTGCATTGCGTTACTCTAGATTTATCAAGCCACTCAGGGCCACGCACAAACGATGGTCTTGAGTGGCTTGATAAATCCAAAGTAGGTTTTGCGTCACCCTCACGCCCCCTTGCATGGTGCAAGGGCAACGCACAACCTACATAAATATGCCACTCAATGGGGCTTGTTTACAAGCCCCTGCACCGCTGGTTCGTCACTTTTTATATGGGTCAAAGTGACGCACCAGTAGTGCACGGCGCTTGTAAATAGGCCCCAGTGTGTTCTACTGTAATGTACCTGATGCGCACGTAAAGCGCTCCAATACATTCAGGTCGAGTTCACGCCATATCAAGGTGCAAAAGAATGTTTCTTTTCATTCTCCAGCCCATTTGTTCTCCCACATGGCAGAGATGAGTTCTCCTACAATCAATCCCGCGACAAACAGGACACACACAAATATAAACAAAAAGCAGTGATTATCTTCCCCTGTCAGCAATGCTCCGAGGATAAAATGTATGCACAGTAGTGGCTGCTACATGAAGGGTGTTATGGTGCAGCATGGGGGGATTTAAAAAAATAAATAAAATATACCTGGAATGGCAGGCCGGCCGCCGCCTCACCTCCATCCATGTCCTCTTCCTGTCTCCAGTCCTGGCCAGCAGCAGGAAGCACCCGGTCACACAGGCTCCCCTGAGCCAATCACAACGCTGCATGCAGCATTGTGTTTGATCTGAGTGCCGTGGTTCGGTGCTCAGATTGGAACAGGGAGCCTGTGCATGTTCCTCACCAGGTTGTGTAATGCAGCCTGGTGGAGGACATGCAAAGTGGGCATGACTATGTGGCCGGCCCTCAACAGTCATGAGCACTTAGGGTGTGCAAACCACTCCTCCCCCTGCTCAGGCCAGCCCCGCCCTGCCACTGACTGCAATAGGAAAAATAAAATGATAACAATGTTATATTATTATCATTTTATTTTTCCTTTTAAGCAGTGGGGCAACGCTCCTCCGCCTTAGTGGAGGAGCCACCACTGTGTAAGCAGAAACACCAATTAGACCAGCAGGATTTGTTGAGCAGCCATTTGAATAAACAACATAAACACATTCAAATATCTCACTGCATTCCCCTCCTGCAGCGTTAACCAGAGAAGTTACTGAACCAAAGAAGCAAGAATGTTTCTCAGACATATTCTAGACAGACAAAGAAATAAAAAAAAATCCATGCCCTTTTCATGACCAGCTGGTAATCAAATTGCCTTCGGTATGTTCTCATTGCTAAAGAATGACGAGAGGGCTGCAGATAAGCGCCCAGGCCAGCTCTCGGCGGGGCCTGGCACACTCCCAGAGCTGCTGTTTTCACTTCCCTCAAGAGTAATTTGAACAGCACTGTGATTGGCTTCCTGAAGGACGCTCTCGTGTGCTGCAGTGCTGAGCTAAAGAAATTGACAGGGTGCCTAAAACCGCTGAACACAAAACCCAAACGACAGACTTTCCTTCTTCTTCCTGGCAGAATTGCTAATCAAGAAGCTAAGGTTGTTCTCTCGAAAATTAGCCATGTGAATAAAACTGTGACGGGGGCTTGTGCCAATATAAGGCCTCTGAAGCACCACGCCTTACAGTGCTATGAGAAGGCAATACATTCCTTTAAAAATAGCCTCGATTTTACTGGGGGTAGTGGAGCACCTAGACAGCAGGAACATTTTTCGCAGGGCTCCAAAAACCCTTGCACCACAGCAAGCTGCCATGTTCATGACAAAGAGCCCTCCTTTACCAGAGACAGGAAAATAGTGAAATCAAGCACTGTCATGCATAGTAAACACAGCACAGAAGCCATTTAAGGTTGTAGAATAATTGTTTAAAATTAATTACTGAAGCAATATATCGATCTTCGACCCATTACAGTACAGGCTACTATTCCCCTACTTGACTTGTCCACAAGAAGACTATCCTCTTTGTAATACTACCAGTTCTAATGCGCTAAGAAACTTACCATCAAACTTACACTTTCTTATCCACGCAAATCCACGCAATCTAACTGGCTTCCAGGAAGCACCTCCCCATATAAGGATATTTCTACCATCACCAAAGCCTGCATATATCCCATTCCTTCTTGACCACCTTCTCCACCATTGTCATTCATGGATTAGAATAATTTCTTCCCTAGGGTAGTATCACAGCCGCTCCACCCGGTCTCAACAACAAAGTATGTTCGGTCACTAAGTTCCCATTTCATCCCTTCAATCCCCTCCAGCTTTCAAAAAATCCTGACACTCCCACCTTTCTACATTGCATGTCCTCTTGGCAGCTACATGTTCTTTCACTCTGTCAAGTTCTAGAGGTAGCAACCACTCTGTTCCTTATCTTCTCACTTAGACAATCATTCTGAACGCTGTCCTTATTTTGAGCCTGCTATATCTACACTAGACCACCATCTTCTATCTCCTTGAGAGTTTTGTGTGGTGAGACACTAGCATCCACCCATGAGAGATTGCGATGGATGATGTTTGATCATGGGTCAAGTGTGTTTTCTACATTGGTGGGAAGCACATCGTGTTTCTTAAATACCCCTCACACACCAAAAGGGCCCTTGGTGTCATGCTTCATCATAGGGGTCTTAGCGTCCCTCTACGGAACACGGCGTGCTACTACCAGCGAATGTGTGGGAGCACTGATGTTTTCACTATGTGTAGTGTGAGAGAGGGTGAATAGTCACTGTATGTATCACTTTTGCAGGTCACGATTGCTACATCCGGAGTAATTTTGCATACCTGATGATTTTTAGGTCTCGCCTGACCCAGCGCATGCGCTGGTCTGGCAAGACTTATTGAGAGGGCTCCAAAAAGTGCTACCAGGCCAGCCTAGAGCTACAGTGCATGTGCGCGGGCGCGCGCACCACGCTTTACCGCAATTACTTTCACTTTCGCGGCCGCACGGCCGCTTTGATGTTTGATCGTGATCCAGATCGCGATCACTTTAACTTTTGCGGCCGCACGGCTGCTTTGCATAGCCAATAGGTCTCGCTTTTGGGACCTTATAAGTATTTAGTTATGCAACTGTTGCATGGCTAAACACTGATAAGGTCCCAAAGGCGAGACCTATTGGCTATGCCAATGCTTGTTATATATTGTGTTTCTTTTTCAGATTGTACTTAAGGAATTACCTTTTTGCAAATCAGATTGAGACCATTGTGTCGTATTTGTAGTATTTACTATCTGCCTACACAGAGCATCTAATCATTGTTGACATTGTCACACATTTCATGTGAGTAGGGTAGGGATCTTTGTACGCATCCTGAAGAAGAAGCAGCACACTTCGAAACATGATGACACACAAAGGAGGTCTTGTACATTAACACAACACACCTCCGCCTCACACCTTTTAATATTACCGGCACCAAAGCATATTACATTTTTCTACTCCACAGGTGCTCGGTATTTTTTAACATTCACTTATCACTCACTCCTGACCCTACCACTCACCCTCTCTCACACTACACATAGTGAAAACATCAGTGCTCCCGCGCATTCGCTGGTAGTAGCACGCCGCGTTCCGTAGAGGGACGCAAAGACCACTATGATGAAGCATGACACCAAGGGCCCTTTTGGTGTGTGAGGGGTATTTAAGAAACACGATGTGCTTCCCACAATGTAGGAAACACACTTGACCCATGATCAAACATCATCCATCACAATCTCTCAGAGGTGGATCCTTTTGTTTATAAATAATTGTAAGGGGAGGTCGAATCCACCCTAGGTGGACGTTTAGGACACCAACTCTCCACTCCCTCCTTTGGTATTTATTGGAGACACTAGCATCCACACCTTCTCTCTCACCGTAGGCACCAGTGGGGTCCATCTCAAAAGTAATTCAGTTATAATATATTTATTTCATATACTTGAAATAAATCACAATGTATGCATTTGAAGAGATACAAGGTTGCATTGACGCTCTCCACCCACATGAGACCTGTACCGCATCCTCCTCCACCTTCTGAAGTTGCATTAATGCATTAAAATCTGTATAATATGATGTAAATATTTTCGCAAGGACAGGCCTCTCTATACTGGTCTTTCTTACCAGTTTGTTTTTGTAATTATTGAAATAGTGTGTATTCTTCTACCAGTGACTTCTATCTATCCCTATCCATCACGAGCACACCCATGCCTCAATTTCCCCTTCATGCAACCTTGTATCTCTTCAAATGCATAAATTGTGATTTATTTCAAGTATATGAAATAAATATACTATAACTGAATTACTTTTGGCGCATTTTCTTGTTTTACATTTATTGTATGCTTTAAAAACTCTTATCTTGCTACTTTGGAACGTAGTTGTCTTTCTACATGGTATTAATTACTAGTGTTGACTGTGATTGCAACACACACTAGATAGATTGTAATTCAATTCTTCCTTGAGCAGTCACGGACCAATTTTTTCATTCCCGCATTGTACCCAGGTCTGGTGACAATTATTGGGTTACCCCATTATTCTGTAATGATTTGGACTCAAAGCATAAAATGATAATAAATCTAAGTCATTTTCATTTTTTGTTTCTCACTGCTAAAAAGCAGTGGTGCGATGCTGTTCCGCCATAGCGGAGTAGCCATCCTGATCCAGAGTAGGCACTTTGGGCTTTAAACCTGTATATCTCCAGTTCTACTGATTTGATTTTTATCATTTTAACCTTTTTTTATTTATTAAAGATTACTCTATTTTTCTAAACTGATGTGGTGTTGTTTTGCAGTGTGTTTTCCCTCTGTTACTAATTTAAGTGTTGCACAAATACTTTGCACATTGCCACTGAGTTAAGCCTGACTGCTCTGTGCCGAGCTACCTGAGGGTTGACTACAGGTTAATTTAGGGTTTGCTTGTGCCCTCACCCTGACAAGAACTGTGGTTCTTGCTTGAGTAGGGTCTCATCTCCCTCAACCAGTAACCCAATTTCTTACACTGGAGATCAACAGTGAGGATTTGGACTAGTGTGTGTGCAGTGCCATAAAGTAAATTTAGTGATACTCTACATCACATATAAATATTTTGAGACCATTTCGATATTTTTATATTCTTCTTGATTAGCTTTCTTTCATTTTCAAAATCTACCCTCATTTCCACTTGACTGTCTGAAACCATACCTGCATTAATGTAGTTTGAGCTGGCCACTTGGAAAATTACACTGTGGCTGGGCTTTACCAGTTATGTAAAGAAAGGGGACTAAAAATGAAGAAGGGCACCAACATGTTGGAGCTGCAGAAAGCTCTGAGGTCAGAGGCAGAGGTCCACCAGTTGATGACAGCCACAGGGGAGCAGGATAAAAAGGATTATATGGATGAGTAGGACCTAGACATCAGCCCCAAAATACTGCCTTCAGTGGAAGAGAATGACCCAACTCCTGAGTTAGCACTCCTTGCCAGATTGGGAAGGAGTGTCTCCTCACATAGCCTGTCCCCAGTGATGCTGGCGGAAAGGAAGGCAGAGAGGGAGCTCAGGCTACAGATGGCCCACCTCATAATGGAGGAGAGGAAGTTGGATATGGAAAAGAATAAAACTGGCCCATGAGTGGAGCATTAAGGAGCTGAAACTTACATCAAATATGGCAAATTCCAGCAGAAATGGTGACAGCATATCCTCAGTGTCTGAATGAGACAAGATGGTGTTTATACCCAAAGATCTGATACCCAGTTATGTGCTAAAATGAGACATTGAGAAATGCTTTTCAGCTTATGAGGTGACCCTGAGAGTACACACTATCGCAGAGGAGCACTGGGGGCAGGGGTGGCCTGTGGAAGCATATGCCTCCAGTGGGTATGGAAACTCTTTCGACCCAAGAAATAGAGGAGTAGAGGAGTACACTCCCATGAAAATCATTTTCAAGCTAAATTTGGTTTGACCCCTGATAAGTGAAGTGCTGCCAGAGGTTCAGGGACAGCTACAAAATCCCCAATCAGTCTTGGGTGGATTACTTGGACTACTCTAACAAGGTACTGAATGGCTGGGTGAGGGGCACCAGAGTTAATTATTGGGTTCTATGTACAACTAGATTCTCAGTGAGAGCATGCTCAATATTTGTTTTACAGACCTGTAACAGCACCTAGTGAACAGCAAGCTGACTGCTCCCAGGAAACTTGCTGAGGAAGCGGAACCTCTGTTTCAGCACCAGAATATCCAACAAGGCATCTGGTTGGACTCCCAAAAAGGTCACCAGGAGTTCCACTAGAAGAAAGAGGGGGGAGAAAAACTTCAAAGTAAGGAGTTCTCAATAGGCCCCGAAAGTAATTCTCAAGGAAATGACGTAGGGATTCTGTTGGTAAACAGAACTGTGTCTTGGGATGTCAGGACATCTGAATGTAGGGGCAGTGTCTCTGTATCACGCTACAGCCTGGTAACCTATATCCAGGCTAGCTCTCAGTGCCTCACCTGAACTCCTAACCTTCCCAAAGTAGCAGGTGATTTTGGAAAACCTAGAACATGAACTTCTAGTCCCAAAGGGAACTGTGGTATTAGATAACTTTTCATTTCTCACTCATGCATTTCCTCAGTAAACAAATGAAAGACATGATGAAAGTTTGTAATACATTTATTGAAACTATTGTAGTCTGTTATGAAGCAGATGTGCTGCGATTAGTAAACAAATACAACTAAGTAAAAGTAATCAACATTACTAGCAGATTGTATAAAATGAACAACCAAACCATGGCAAATTATCTAGAGGTCTAGGCCTATTCTTACTATGCAAGCAAATGGATTTATTAGTGATCTCTGGAATTAGCAAAGGACCCCATACCTGGTGTGCGATCATTCTAGGACAGGTCTCTCTGCCAGAAATCTTTCTGCCCACAAGGGGACAAAACACAGTTTATATGATAAAACTATTGTGTTTTAAAGCTGCAGCTGCCCACTGTGTTATATCTAAAAAGTTAGGAGCTGTTGCTGACTGAGCAGAAAATAGTACAGCATGGTGTTATGTATTCTAAACGTCCTTGTATGAAATGTGCAGATGAAATCTAAAGCAGAGTCACTGAATAACAAAACAACATATATGCTAAACTATGGGAGAACCAAGGTGGGCTCAGAAGTGACATCACTACACCCCCTCTTTGGTCTGGAAAGTAACATAGCGAATAACTAAATGATAAATGTCACAAGCTAAGCAAATTCAAAGTGATGCTAAGAAGCATAATAATCAAATGTATAAGTATTTTCGTTAATGAAACTGGAAATTTAAAAAAGGTGGCCCAATTAAGTTGAGGACGGGGCACCCAAAAGTTCTTCCACAAGATCAATGTTTAGCGAATCCAAAATGGATTCAGTCTCCATAGACGATGGATATCTGAAGAACCCCATTCAAATTCTCCAAAGAGCAGACATGATCCTCATTATCAGCCGATGCTGAGGAAGTGGTCTGTAATCGTGCATCTGTGTTATTACAGCTGAAGAGCAGAAATACCGGTGCAGAAGCACCCATCTCACCAGTAGGGAGTAGCTCATACCTTGCATCCTGAAGCAGCTTCAAGGTCATGGGACAACCCTGAAAATGGGTCATAATCGGACTTATCAACAGGTTCATGTCTTTAGGATCAGGCAACTGCAGAGCAGGACTAGGCTTGGGTGGAGCTTGGGGAGTTGTTGAAAAACTCAGTGAAGTTCTGTTGAGTTCCGCAGGCAATGTATTACAGTATTCTACTCTTGAGTCTATACCTAACAGAACACAATATAATCTACTGCAGAGTGTGGGCAGTAAGTGCATGGCTGCAAGCATGACTTGTGCAAAAAAAGGACTCCAAGGACATCATCTTACCAACTGTAAGAACACAGCAACACGGATGCCGTCAGTTCTTCCCTATCTCTTCATTCTCGGACCCTTTGCTGGTTGCAGCTTGGTGGCTTCGATCATGAAAGCAATGCAGAGGATGAACCACTCCTTGCTGGCACGTGCCAGCAGGCCCATGTTGCCAGTGAACAGAAACAGGCTCATCCCTAGAGTCACAAACGGAAGAGAGGCAGCTACCGTGCCTAAAGCCGCTCTCATTCTCAGCTGCTCTGGCCACTGATCCGGTTCTGGACTCAGGAGCAGAGAGAGACCAGGCTCCAGCAGTCTTGCCATTATTTACTGCACAACACTGATGAGCAGCGCATGAGAAATGGAATCCCACTGAATGAAAGGAGGAGCAGCTCAGCACAGCACCTCCTACACACAGGCACCCACTGTTTGATATCTGGCCATCTTTCAGCAGCTGACTTTTCCCAGCTAGCAAAGTCTCTGGTATGAGAGCCCTGTTGTGTGTTTGTTGATCCGTGATATTTTTAATATGAATAGGGCACAGCATGTGTCACCGTATTGATCTGCGCCACTGTTTGGTGGAGTACAGTAGCGCTCTGTGCATGGTATGCGCCCCTTTGCATGTGATGTGTACCTTCCACAGCTCTGCCCCATCCAGCTTCATTAACAGGTATGGAGTGGACTATGTATGGAGACGGTGGAGTCGGAGAGAGGGCACTACGTGCACTGGAGACAGCACAAATGGCTGGGTGCTGTACCTGCACTCTCCTTTAGCTTGTCTGAATCTGCCTTCCTCCTCCCAGCCCCACTCTGGCTGAGATCCCTGCCCTCCAAACCCAGACCAGCACAAGAAGTTGAAGACCCCCCGACCCACCTGTCCCACCTACCCTTCACCTACAACCACCTCCCTGCCTCGCACCTGATCTGCCCCTCTTGGTGCAGTTACCGAAGGTGCTACCTGCATCCAGCACCACGAAGTATCCTGGACTGGTCAGCAGACAAGATGTTGCATTCTGGAACTTGTAGTTTATGGTGTTCGGTGTCAAGTTTTCCGATATGCCAAGTGCTGCTACCTAAAAAAACAGGCATATTGGAGATGCTTCTTCAATTAAGGGAATATTTTATTAGGCACTTCTGACTGGGGGGGGCTGGGGTGATAACAAGGAATGGGAAGGATGAATATTGGGGTGGGGGTGTGACTACAGGTGAAGCAGGGGTAGAACGTACTCGCCAGTGATTATTAAAATAGTTAACATAGCTAGAATAAACATCACATGTTGGATCATAATGTTTTTTTGGACATGTTACCTTCAAGTGCCAATAGAATAAGTGCAGGCTGCCAGCTCTCTGAAAGCCAGCCATTTTTACCACATTTAGTTTTAGCCTAGGAAACATAAAACAACTAATTAACCCGTGCAAAGAAAGACACGTACATTGTATGTTACAAATAGACAGCTTTCTATTAAAGATTTCAGCATTAACACATTAACCTATCATCAACAGCTACATGGGAATGCTGATGCTTCGAGGCATGATGTTTCATAAAGGATGCGTTGCAAGTTTCTTTTTTAAAATATGGATTATGAAAGTGTTCAACCTTAGTTGACTTTTAATCTTCCAAGAATTTGCGAGTGTGGAGGTGCTGTGGACGTTGCTGACTGCAGTAGGTTTAGTTCGAGCCATTATAGTTCTGCCTATAAATTTGACTGATGTTAAACAGTCTATACTGCCACCCAGTGGACAAACATGCCCAGGCTTATTTACTAAAAGTCTCCTGAGCCCCGTCTTTATTAAAGGTGAGTGCGCCGGTAAACTGCGCTCCGGCGGTGGTTGATGGAGTTTTATTTGCTGAACTACGCACTCCAAGCGAAGCGCGGAGTTGCAAAACTCCACAAACTCCACTGCCGGAGTGAAGTGTGCCACCTACCCCTATGCAGCACAGATGTCAAGTGCCCACTCGAAGGGACACCATAGGCAATGGAACACGGGCTGTATGCAAGTAAAAACGGCCGGTCGGAATGATAATGATCAGTCAACATTCAGCTCCTGGAGCAGTGGGACTTAAAAGACATATCATGTGCTCACATCGTAGCTGGGCTGGTGGTAGTTCCATTATCAGTAGGCTTTGAAATAGGGAATTCATTGAGGAGTAACAAAAATAAGACCAAAATGCCGCAAAGGAGGAATAACAACAAAGGTATGCCCCTAAAAATACTCGAAAACAGGGAATGTATGAATGCCGGCATTACTCCAAAGATTTTCTGGAAGGTACTGACTAAGCCAGTCCCAATTGTATTCAAAAGGTGTGACATACAGGCAGTATTTGAAGCATTAAATATGTGATGCACAAGCTCACCAAAATGCTGTGGGAGATTTGTGCTTAAAAGTGACTGTATTTCACTTGACGTCCTTGCAACCTGAGGTTTAAAGGTTTCTTGGGTAGAAGTTAATGCCACATCTTTTTGAAACAATACGGCTTTGAGTCAGCTTAGCTTGTTAAAGTCTGCCTTCAAAGTTGGAATTGAAGGCCGCAACGAACTATGAGAAACCACATGTGTAGGTGGGAAGAGCATGTTATTGCAGCCGGTCAGTATCTGGGAAACAAACAGGACTCATGGGATCCCCGTCTTCATTCCACAACAGTCTTGATCGCTTAACATTAAATAACTTCCATTGGAAAGGACAGTAAGGAGGGGGAGAATTGAAGGGGCTGGTATTCCTTTTAGAAAATAGGCCAGATTAACTACCAAAGTGTTACATGCCCCGTGAATTATAACATGTTTACAATCAAGTGAGTGGCTGATGGATAAGTCACACTGCTGTGTCCATGGTATAATAAAGACATATAATCTTGCATTTTTTTTTATGGAGTTTAATATAGTGCGAACTTGACCCGGTATCGGGTATCAGAGCGCTTTACATAGCACCAGTTTAGTTACATGAGGATTCAATTTTTTGTTAATAATATAAATAACAGACAACATTATGTTATTCAAACTGTAAATGCAAGAAGATAATGTATTAATGCAATTATCAACAAAAGCAAGTACTTTATCCAAAATATCTTGATAGATTAGCCTTAAATATGTAGCTGCTTCCATTTGTGACAATTTCCAAATTTCATTGTAAGCTGCACAAATGAATCTTTTAGAACACAGGGACTTGAGACCCAACAAACAATCAGATAGGTCCATTTCTTCGGACAGAAGGGTAAGATAGTGTTTTACTGCAGATAGTGTGGAATGTTCCTACCATTGTTGGCAGAATTTCCCTACCAAGTAGGTGGTGACTATCCATGAGTGTTGAGAATGGGAATAACAAGAGTTGGGTCTGATTGCCTTAAACCTTGGTGTGAAATTTAAAAAAAACAAGCATAATAACCATTTGTGACCCCTGACTGCAATAACCACCCATTTGGATCTGAAAGTGTGGTGTTAAATGTACCATTTTGCACCATATTATTGAGCTTTCCTTCAGTATAATGTGTTAAAGGTTGCCAATCATCAACTGGGGCAATGGAAGGAATGTTGGGAGAATTCTTATCTTTAATTTTAGCAAATCCCAGACAAGTAGTCTGTTGAACTGTGTCATTTAGAAAAATCATTTGTGTTGGAATTAAACAGACTCTAAATAAAGTGTCTGTTCCCTGAACATGCCAAAGTTTGGTACCTCAAATTGATTTCATGTCAATGGTCTCCTTCCAGCACTCATATCCTTTTAAGGATAATTATTTGACAAACAAATCTGTATACCTTAGCATAGTTGTGTCAGCATGTATGTCTTTGCCAGTATATAGACAAGTTTAAAATAAAAGAATTTCAGGTCTAATGCTTCATGTCCCGAAAAACATGTGAATTTATCTCGATATGCTTTTGAGCTTCTGTGTGGTGGGGTTTGTACAGTGTTCCCTTTGTGTGTAATTGCAAATTGTACGTTCAACACTGGCTCAATGTAACTAGTAGTGTCCATAATGATGATAACAGAACATTTCACCATAATTAGCAGAATTTAGATACAGGCCCTCACTTTCAAAATGAGTGTAATATTCCAACTCTGAGAGCATGGAGTTTACGGTATCATGATACATCCCAATCATCAGAATGTAACCCAGGTACAATAACATCGTCCATAGAGCCTTTAATGACATAAGGAATGTGCAATATTTCTGTAAGGCCAAATATATCATAGGGGACCTTATCCCAAACAATTCCATCTGTTACTGGGACAGCTGAAATGTTTACAAGAGACAAGTCTCTTTTCCGTTTATGAGAAGATGAGTGAGGTGTCAACACCTCATCCACCAGTTCTGTGGCAGAGCAATCTGGAAGATAATGGCCATTGATCAGCAAGAAGAAAACAGTCACAAATCCAATCCAAAGAAATAGAAAATTCAAGGAAAGAGTCATCCAAACATATATCCAACGAGGGACCAGATAGGTGTGTTTCAGCCATAAAAAGGAAACACAGGCCTGTGTAGGCAGAGTTTAGGTGGAACTGTCAAAAGAGTCAAATGAGAACTCATCTGATCCCAATAGCCAGAAACCATTTGTTGAAAAACAGGAGCTATAGGTGAAGTAAGAGAACCGGTAGAGTCCACTAGTTGCAGATCAGTATAAACAATATCATCTGCAGGAGACGCAGTAATAAGTACAGCACTCATGTCCGTCATATGGCTGACATTTATAGTGGTATTAGGAAGCAACTGAAGTTCATTCTTCGCCCCCTTCCCCAGCTGGGGAGAAACAGCTTTGACGAAGATCACAAGCTGCAGAGGAATTTCCTGTATGGCAGCGAGGGGAGTTAAAGAACTACCAAGGACTCCTTGTTGGCTACTGTTTAGAGTCGGCCACATGATGGAACTTGTGATCAATGGAGACAAAACGATTGTCTTTAAAACCAGCAAGCAGTAGCAACATTACAATTCTTGTACCTTGAATGCCAAGGACTGACATGGGTGGTATGGTGGACCAAATGCCTTCTTTACTGCAATATTTTCCCAAATGAGAACCCCAGTTCGTGGTATCCAGGCAAAAAGTGATGTCTGCTCTTTGATTCCAGTAGAGCCAGACGTCTTCAGCTGCTCAGCTGCTCTTTGGATTGGCCTTTGCGGATGTTTTGTAAATCCTGTAAGCACAATGATCATTTATGTCAGAGGGTATGGCCACTGCCACAATGTCTGGACCGTCAAGGTTGGGAACATACATTTTGATGCAACAGAGGACCTCGTATGGGATTCTGCCACCCAGAGATTGTTTAGAGAGATTATTAAATGCCTTTGCACCTCGTATGGGTGAATGATCCAACTACGCCCTGTACCTATTACTCGTGTGGTTAAGGATTGCTTTAAGTCACAGTTCATCCTCTCCACCACTGAATTTCCATCAGGATGGTATGGAGAAGAATAACGCACCTCTACACCCAGGGAAGCCATAGTATCCTTATATGCTTTTGAGGTTAAAGCAGGGCCCTGGTCTGAGTGGAATTTGGTGCATGCACGTGTTCTGATAAAGACTTGCAAATCTTTAATAACAGTGCAAGCATCATCTGAAGACTGGGGCCACACCCAAAGGAACATTGAGCAGCAATCAACTGCTAGTAGGATAAATGTAGATGCTCCATCCAAATTAGGAGAGTCACAATGGTCCAAATACATTTTACCGAAAGGCTTGTTTGAAATCAACAGGTGTGTCTCCGGTGGGCATGCCACTGTGGAACTTTTAATTTGCTGACAAATTTCTAAACAAAGGATATATTTATTGGCCTGTTCATATAAGCAATGCGACCAATAATATTGCAATAGCAACACAATTGTGTCTGCCACACCGGCATGAGCAGAAGCAGCACCTTCATGTGCAGCTATCACTAAGGCTAGCCTGCGGTCTTGGTTGGGAATGAAACAATTGCCAACCCCTGGAATAGGAACAGAAGGAACTCTTTGTTCACTTAAATGGTACATCTATTTAGCTGGAAAGCCTTTAGGCAAAGGACTTCCGTCACGTGAGCAGTCACTGCAGCTAATATATCTTTATCTGCCCTCGTATGAGAATGAGTAATCACCGCAACAGTTGCAGCTGTACATTTGGCCACTTTCTCAGCCAAGGAATTCCCTACAACATGTGGTCTCACAGGCTGATGAGTCAATGTATAAATGACATCAATCCATGACAACCTATCTTGTAGGTCTGCCACTTTTACCTAAAGCAATTTATGCTTTATAGTGTTGCTTTTAGATTATTTGACTCCATTTTGGTGCCAATAGTGCATATTGTCACTAAAAGACACAATAATACGAATCACACACTATGAGTGTTCGGAATTCAAGATCCATATGTTCTAGTGCAAGAAGTCAACCTAGTTCTTGTAGAATGGAGAGCTTTAGCATTAGTAACATTGACTGTTGTGACAGCCTCAAAGGCTGGAATGAGAGGAACAACAATGATGCATTTCTCTTGTGCAAGTGGTCTTTCTTTTAGTATAGCAGTCAGAATTTTTCTGTGGATGCAAAACGCATCTCAACATTGGAAAATCAATGTGATGTATATGAAATCTGCACTGTTTCACCTTCATTAAAGGTGATATGTGTAAAGCCAGTGACACCCACAACTACACGGATGACCAGGTTTGTATTATTTACATGTGTATGTAAGTGATGCGTTGCAAGCAAGTTAGATTGTAATGATCTGATTATGTGTGTATGTTCTGATGTCCAATTAGAACTGGGAAAATAGGGTTGAATTAATTTCTATAATGATTTAATGTGTTGTGCATAATCTGACATGTATGTTGTGCCAAAATTAAGGAATCCTAATAAGGATTGTAGTTTCCTAAGGGTGTTTGGTGGTTAAAGTAAAGCACACTTCTTAAGGAAGTGTGGTGTAAGGCTTTTTCCCTCATGGGTACATTTATATCCTAGAAAAAGGACACTTAGAAATGCTATATTAGATTTCTTAAAATAGAACTTGTAGCCAGATTTGGTAAATCCCACTATAATGTGATCTACTCTGGTCAAATGTGTGTTTAACTCATCGTCTGTCAAGTAGATATTATCTACATAGGGCAATGCGTCTGGGTCAATATCATGTAGGATTAACTTGATGTGGGCAATAAACAGTCCTGGACTATTCTTATACCCCATGGGAAGTAGAGAAAAACAACATTGAAAGCCCAGTGCCAAAAAGGCAATCCAATCCCTGGTTTCAGGCACTATGGGGCTCATTAGGATGTCGGCGGGACGAACACTGATGGCACGTCGGTGTCGCTCCCACCGATATCCGAAGCAGCGGTCAAACAGCTGCACTACAATGCGGTTGGCCCAACTGCATGTCTGAGAGAAAGACCGCTGAAATTCCAACAGGCTCAATGAGCCTGTCGGCCCTGAGGTCAGATTGGAATCCCTACAATGGGGGCGGTGTCTGCTCGGGCACCGCTGTAGGGATTACAATGGCCTTTTCCGATGGCCTTTCAATGGTGGTCCAACCGCTATTGAACGGCCGTCGGAAACTGACTTTGGGGGGCCCCTAGCAAGGCCACCATCCCTCTGCGGCCTCCGCTCTGAGGCCGGGGGTGAACCACAGGTGCACCCTCAAACATGGCCCATGTGGCAGGCACCATGAGGCGCCTGCCACAGGGTGCAGGGATGTTTAAAAGCATGTCTATTGGCATTGTGGCTTATGCTGCGGCCCTTTTCTGGGCCACGGCACAAGCCTCAATTCAAAGAGGAATGCTTCCGAACGCCTCTACGGCAGTTGGACCCTAATTAGATGGTCAGGATTACCGACTACCTGTCGGCCAGTCCCATTACTGCAACAATGCCGGTCGGACACTCTTCCGACCGGCATCATAGTTAGGGCATTTTGGCAGGAAAAAATATCCAAGTTTTTTTGTATTTTTTTACGGACTATATTATTTATAAGTGCTGTACTATTGTGTATTTTGTATTGTAAATGTGCTTGTATGACTATTTAAATGTCTATAGTCTAAGACAATACGATATGAAAGATCCAGTTTTAAGACAGGACATTTGAGAGAGACAGGGTTCAACTACTCCCTGGTACTCTAATTGAGAGATTATGTCTCTAGCAGGTGCCTTAGCATCCTGTTTTGTGGGGTATTGATGTTCAACTTATGGGCTGGGCCTAATGGGTATTATATGGTAAGGCGAATCCTTATCTCAGCCGACATGATTGCAATATAAAGCTGGGGTTAATGCAAGAGCCCATTCTGCGGCATATGCTTGTTTGACCTCATTAAGGACAAGCACAGAAAATGCTGATAGTATAATAACATCTTCACCTTGTTGGGAAGTTCATATAAACTATGGGGGCCAATCGACCTCTGCTAAGAGAATGTCATATGATAATGTTCCATTTTCCCAGAATATTACTCGAATAGTGGGCCATATGTCACCGTCAATTTGAATGTCCAATTCATGTAATCTGTCTAGAGTGGCTACGTGTCTGTCTGGTGTTTCAACTGTTACATATTGATCAGTTGCTTAACCTGCCAGAAACTCTTGGAGATTCCGGCGCACTATAGTGATCTCTGCTGTGCTGTCGAGGAGAGTCACCACCCACCTCCTGTTCAGGAGGAGAGTGCTCATTGTTTGTGGTGTACTTCAGAGTTAAAGACGCAACTTTCTTTTTTAGAAATTGGTGCTTAAATTGAGGAGGTTTCTCCTTCATCTTTATCTTCATGTCAGACAAGCAGTGTGAGTCCTTTTTTGGTTTCATGTACTCTAATTGTCTGCGTTCAGAACTATCTTCCTCTCTCATAGTGTTTCTCAGATGAGTCGTGAAAGGAACGAAAAGGACGAGTATCAGAAAGCTGATACCTATTAGATGTTTCAATTGTGTGCGATCACACAAATTGTAGAGTGTGTCAGAGGGCTCCAGATGCAGAGAACCTCCTCCAGACCTGGCCTTTTCCTAAGGTTTGGGTTTCTCCCATTGTTTTTTAACAAACTCCAGGTTCTGCTTGGCAGTGTCCTTGTTGGAGCCAGGTTTGCCTAGTTGCGGTTTACTGGACCTGGTTCCCAAATATTCCGTCCTATAGAGGTATATACTTCAGTAATAATTAAAGGTATCTCACGTTCCTGTTGACTGGTGCAACCTTCATGTGCCGCTGTCATATAGCCAGAGAAGCTGTTTCGTCTTTAATGTTAGACAGAATCGTTGTGGAAACCAGGGGAACATTTCCCATTAACTTCATCTCCAAATCTTGGGTGGCAGCTGCCCCGTGTTAGTTCTGTATTTGTTTTAACTGACATGTGTGTAGTGCCATATGTAATGGTATAGACAGCGGCAAAGACTGTGCCCCAAGTGTTACAGTCAACTATTTGAAGGACCATCCCATTGGGTAAGCACATAGTCAATATTTTTTGCTTGTCCTGTAGTCCAGTAAGGGGCAACACTGCTTCAATATGATCTATTTTTTGGGATATCTAAAAAGGAATTCCTCACGAATTGTGGGAATTTTACCTATAATTGAATAAATAATTACAGAACTTATTGTTGGTTCTGCAGGCAACTGCGGTTGCCCTGCTAGGCCTGCCCTTGCTAGGACAGCCATCAAGGTGCATGAAACAAACTGAGTTAAGCATCTATATAGTCAAACTATTCCATTGTATAACTGCACTAGCTCATTAGCATTGAGATTTTCTAAACAAGGGAATGGTGTATAACCAGCTAATGCTGTCCAGGTGGCCCCCTCATTACTAAGGGGACCCGATTGGACATGACCAAGTACATGTATCATGGTGCCTCTGAACCAATTATGATGTTCCCAATGTGAAAGTGGAATTTCTAAGCGCTGATATGCTCGGCATTGTTGAAATGCTGCAAGGTTAGTCTATTCATGAAATGTTCCTGTGTTAGCATTCACAGCTGGAAAACTGAGCCAACAATAAAAGACTTCTAAACAGAAAGCCTCAACCACGAAGATTATGTCACCACTAGGCCTGGGCAAAAATTTCGTTCCGTTCGCGGAAATTGCGATAATTTGACATTTTTGCGTTCCGCGGAGAGCGCGAAAATGTCAAAAATTCCGGTTTCCGCAGCTTGGCGATAATTTGTTTCTTGCTCGCGCTGTAAAATGATACATTCTCGCGCGCGCGCGATCGCCTTACCTGAATCCCTGCGTTCGCCGACAAGTTTTCTTGATCCGGTCGCGTTCTCCATGAGATGTTGTATTGTTTTTAGCCATTTGCGCTGTCTCGCGACAGTTCGCGCCCGCAGTGACGTCATGCGTCGCGCGATCACGTCTTTCTTCTCGCGATCATGCACCGCGAGAACAACTCAAAACAAGATGGCCGCGCCCGCAAGCAACCACATGGGTAAGTTGGCGACCCGCAACCATGCAGAAAATCTCGCGAACATGCCGGAAAAAAACTTCCGCATCTTTGCGATATTTCTGCTTGTTTGCGATAATTTTAAACATTCTCGCGATAATTTGCGAAGGTTAATTCCGCAAATTCCGCCCACCCCTAGTCACCACCTATATTGCCAAGACCATGTAAAGTTAAATGTGCATGGACTGTGGGTTTGCAATTGTCAGGAATTGGGATAGGCTGTGGCTGCACCATATACAGAACAGTAATGGAAACAAAGTGCAGACACTAATATGGATAATCCTTTTAAAGGTTCAAGCTTGAACAACCAAAAGAAAAAAATAGGTGCTTCCTAAAATACCATGGAGGATAAATTCCCAACACCATGGATGTTTCCAGAGGAAGTTTAACCCGTTTGCTGTGTGCATCAGCCAACGGCTGTCGTGAGCACTACCTCCCTAGTGCTGCGCACGTCCATTGGCCGACACGGCCCCTCCCGTGCACGGAAACGCCTGCACCGCGGCGGATTTTACGCCGTGGTTAATGGGTTAAGGGTACTATGGGCACGCACAAGTACTACTTCGGAGACCTGTTAAATAAGTACCTGACTAATTGTTGGTGGCGCCATGTTGCAGGGATTCTGCTGGTAAACAGAACTGTGCCTTGGGATGCCAGGATGTCAGAATGTAGGAACTGTGGGCCAGATGTATCAAAGGGTTTTACCCATTCTTTGTCTATGGGAAAATGTGTTGATATATGGCTCTGTGTCCTCTCTACTACATCATTGCCTGGCAACCCTAATCCGGGCCAGCTCACAGTGCCTCACCCGAACTCCTAATCTTCCCAGAGTAGCAGGTGATATTGCCAAACCTAGAACATGATCCACTAGTCCCTAAGGGAACCATAGAAACAGATCATCACCTTTTGACTCTCACTCAAGCGTGCCCTCAGTAAACAAAGGAAAGACACAATGAAAGTTTCCACTACTTTTATTGAAACTATAGTAGTCTATTATGTAGCAGATGTGCTGTGATTAGTAGACAAATACAACTAAGCAAAGTAATCAACAATAATAACAAACTGTATACAATGAGTAACCCAACTACGACAATTTATCTTTCGGTCTAGGCCTATTCTTATTGGGTAACCAAAGGGATAAATTAGTGATCTCTGGCATTAGCAATGGACCCCATACCTGGCGTGTGTTTGTTCCAGGAAAGGTCTCTCTGAAAGAATTCTCTCTGCCCAAAAAAGAGACAAAATACAGTTTGCATGGTACAATTATTGTGTTGGAAAGCTGCAGCTGGGCTGCCAAGTTATGTCTAATACTTTAGGAGCTGTTGCTGACTGAGCAGAAAACAGTACAAAATGTTTTTATGTATTCTAAAGGCTCTTGTACGAAAGAGGGAGACAAAATCCCAATAAGAGTCACTGAACAACAAAACAACATGTACAGCGTATTTCTAAAATAATGTCATAAAAACGAAAGTGTTAAATGCAGCTATGCTAGTAGAAGCAGTCTAAAACATTTAATACGCTAAACTAAGGGAGAACCAAGGTGGTCCCAGAAGGGACCTCACCACAGGAACAGTGGTAACCAGTCCCTATCTGAATCAAAGGCAGCTACCAAGAAGAGTAAAGGTGGGGGGCACTGTAAACCAGCCCCTGACATTCCCGCAGTCCAGACTCACAGGACACACTGTCTGAGCTTGGTGAGAGCAGGCTGAGGGAGGGACCATCAGGGAGGAATACTGCAAGGTGCAGAAAGAGTACCCCACTCTAGACAGCTTGAGGTGGCAAGCTAAAGCCCAGGCAGCAGAAGATACCTCTGGAAATCGCCTTATCTTTTGGGAGAATTACCTGTTCCTAGATGTAGGGCAGCCTTTGTGCTGGTGGTTCCCCAGTGCTTCTGGGGTTGTCTCACTACATACTCCTGGCAGGACATCTGGGGCAAGACAAGACCTTCACCAGGCTTGTTGCCAACTTCTATTGGCCCCGGATAAAGATGGCCTCAAATGCATTCTGTAGGTCCTGTCCAACTTGCCAGGTCAGTGGGAAGTCAGGGGAAAGCTCCCAGCTCCCCTGACCCCATTACCTGTCGCTGGCACTCCCTTTGAGAGGATGGGTATTGACACCCAAGGCACCTTTAGGCAACAGGTTCATCCTGGTCATGCTGGATCACGCCACCTACTACCCAGAGGCCATCCCTCTGAGGTCACTGGCTGCACCAGCTGTGTCCAAGGCCCTGATGGATATTTTTACCCATGTGGGATTCCCTAAAGAGGTAGTGTCTGACAGAGGCACTAACTTCTTGTCAGTGTCCATGTAGTCCATATGGGATGAATGGAGTGACTTATATGTTCTCTACACACTCATCGTCCACAAACAAACAGGCTTGTGGAGAGATTCAGCAAAACCCTCAAAGGAATGATAATGGGCCTACCTGAGCCCATGGGTCATAATTGGGATGTCATCCTGTCAGGCCTTCTGTTTGCCTACAGGGAAGTGCCACAGAAGGAACTGAGTTTAGCCCCTTTGAACCGGTCTATGGCCACCCTGTTAGTAGACCATTCAGCCCTGTAAGAGAGGTGTGGGAGCAAGTTGCCAGGAACTCCCCACAGGATGAGGTTAGCTACATGCTGGCCCTCTGCAACCAGATGCATTGCTTCTGGAAAAAGGCGAAAAGCAATCTTGAGACCAATCAAGAAGATACCAAACACTGGTGTGACCAGAAGGCTACTCTGGTAGAGTTTCAACATGACCAGAAGGTGTGGGTTATGGAACCTGTGGAGCCCAGGGCTTTCCTGGAACACTAGACGGCCATATGAGGTAAAGGAGCGGATGGGGGAGTCCACCTACCTGGTGGATATCAAAACCCCAAGAAACCCCATAAGGGTGCTCCATGAGAACCCCCTCAAACCACACTTTGAGAGGTTTGAAGTCAGCATGCTCCGGGTGATAGATGAAGGGGTGGAAGAGAAGAGCAAGCCTCTCCTTGACCTCCTGTCTGGTCAGGAGCATGATGGATCAGTAGAGATTGTAAACCTCTCCACTACTCTGACTCTAGAACAGCAGATTGACTATCGCTGATTGCTGGGGCCATTTGACGCTCTGTTCTCCCTCACCCCTGGGCTCACACATTTGTGCACCCATGGCATCGACACTGGAGACAGTGCGCTTGTTAAAAATAAAATGTACAGGTTTTCAGACAAGGTGAGAACCAGTATCAGGGAGGAGGTCTCCAAGATGCTGGTGTTAGTGGTGATTGAGCCCTTCAACAGGGCTTGGTCCAGCCCTGTGTTGTTAATACCCAAGGTTGCCCTACCGAGAATCACTCCAGAACTTACATTCTGTGCGGACTATAGAGAAGTCAAATCTATCATGAAGACTGACGCTCACCTCAACCCCTGAGCTGATGAACTCATCGACAGGCTGGGTACTGCCACATTCCTCAGTAGCTTTGATCTTACCTCAGGGCACAGGCAGATTGCTGTGACTGAGGGGATAAAAAGAGAGATCTGTATTCTTGACCCCAGAGGACCACTACCAATTGAAGGATTTGCCCTTTGTCCTTAAATAATGCCACTGCCACCTTTCCGAGGTTGGTCAGCAGGGCCCGAGCAGGGAAAGAGGCATTCTGTGCCAACTGTCTGGATGACATAGTTCTATTCAGTTCCAGCTGGAAGGAACACCTGTACCACATTCAGGAGGTGCTTCAGGCCCTGCAGCATGCAGGCTTGACTATCAAGGCCAGTAAGTGCCAGATTGAACAGGGTTCTGGGGTATATCTGGGCCACATAATGAGCAGTAACAAGATGCAGCCCCTCTGGATCAAGATTGAGACTACCCTCGTCTGGCAACTCCCTAAAACACAGACTCAGATGAGGGCCTCCCTAGGCCTCATAGAATACTAAAGGAGTTTGTGAAGGGGTATGGCATCATTGTTGCCCCTTAACAGAGCTGACTTCAAAGATGCAGCCCAGAAGGGTAATCTGGACAGAGGCCTGCCAGAAAGCCTTTGAGACCCTCAAGGAGGCCATGTGTACAGCACCTGTACTCATGGCTCCTGACTTCTCTAAGGTGTACATTGTGCAGACGGATGCTTCAGAGGATGGCATAGGGGCTGTCTTTGCACAATTAAATGAGGGGGGCCTAGACCAACCAGTAGTCTTCATTAGAAGGAGGTTACTTCCCTGGGAACAGAGGTGGAATGCAGTTGAAATGGAGGCCTTTGCTGCTATCTGGGCACTGAAGAAGCTGAGACCATACCTGTCTAGGACTCACTTCTGTGTTCAGACAGACCACAGGCCCCTCAGATGGCTCATGTAAATGAGGGGTGAAAATCCCAAACTGTGGATGTGCCCCAACTCTCTACAGGGATGCCATTTGCAGTGGAACGCCGTCCTGAGTCAGACGATGCCAGTGCTGATGGTCTATCCAGGTTCTTCTGTGAATTGAACTTCCAAGAGGTAGGGTAGTTCGCCCCACTTTCAGCTGGGGGTGGCACATGCTAGACCAGTTAGCCTTAGGGCGGTCTTCCCCAAACGTTTTACCTTCCTCCTTCATTTTTGCTGATCTTGTTTTTGCTGGTCTTAGGACTCTGTGCACTTTACAACTGCTAACCTGTGCTAAAGGGCATGTGCTCACTCCTTAAAACATGGAAACATTGGCTTATCCACAATTGGCATTTTTAATGTACTTGTAAGTCCATACTAAAGTGGTACTACATGTGCCCAGGTCCTGTCACTTAAATGCTACTCATGGGCCTGCAGCACTGATTGTGCCACCCACTCAAGTAGCCCTTTAAACATGTCTCAGGCCTACCAGTGCAGCCTGTATGAGCAGTCTTCAACTGCCATTTTGACCTGGCAAAATATGAGTTGTAATCTTTTCTTTTCTTTCTCTCTTTTTGACAATTCTCTCCATGTTTAATCCAAGTTTAAACCAGTTCAAAAAGATAAAACGAGATATTCAGGTCTTCCCTGTTTTATTCGCCATGCAAATAGTTTCAGCAAATGACAATCCACTATGCCTTTTTTACAACTAAAATTCACAATTTCATCCATGATGTAACACATCCAATGCATTTCGAGAACAAAGTCTCTACTTCAGGGGTTAACTGAAACCGGAAAATCGGAATCAACGTAAAGTCAGAGTCAAAGTAACATATCACCACAACCAAAATGATTCTGTGATGCTTAATGCTCTGGGTTCACCATCAAGTGATACTTATATTTGTTTATTATCGCCATACAAAACCCCCCCACAAACATTACACATTTAAAATGTACAGCCTCCTGACACTTCGCCCTCGAACCATCCCCCCATGTACTACATTCACATTACTAAAACGCACTGAAAAACAACCACTGTGTGCTAATGAAACAAACATAAACAAACGTACTTGTTTAAATTATGCAGAGACTTCTAACTCAAATGAATACCCATGTGCAAATTCATTTGAGTTAGAAGTCATCAAAGAATCATCGTGGGTGCGGTGTTGGGTGGAACATGATATTCTATTTTGACTCTGACTGCACGTTGTTTCCAATTTTCCAGTTTCGGTTAACCCCTGAAGAAGAGACGTTGTTCTCAAAATACATTGGTTGGGTTATATCATGGATGAAATTGTGAATTTTAATTGTAAATAAAAAAAGAAAGAATAGGCATTGTGGATTGTCCTTTGCTGGAATCATTTGAATGGTGAATAAAACATGGAAGACCTGAATATCTCGTCTCATCTTTTTTAACTGGTTTAAACTTGGATTAAACATGGATAAAATTGTTAAAAAGAGAGTAAGAAAAGGTTAAAAATGTTTAGTACAAGAGTGAATAGACTCACAGTGGCCTACAGGCCAGTTAAGGGCTGAGCACCTGAAGTTTGGTGTTCCAGGCATTGGACATGTATTCTGCTTCAAGTTTCCACACGCTTCAGGCAGAAGCACATACCAAGGATTGCACGCCAAATACTATTGCCATAGAGCATTATTTAAAAATGGGTAAAAACGTAGTAAAGTAAGGTGTGCATTCTGTCACGTATCTTCTCAAAATATACATTTTGCCAGGCCCAAACCTTCCTTTCTAAATCATATGTCATCCCTAGAGTAGGCCCTGGACTGCACAGAGGGCACAGGGTGTGAGGTGTATTTAAAAAGTAGGTCATGTCATTTAAAATTTTACATGTCCTGGTAGTGAAAAACACTTACATTTGTTTTTTACTACTCCAAGGCGTACCTCTCCCTTAGGATAACATTGGAGTTAACTTAATACATTTTATAGGCTGTAATTTCCATGTGGGGCAGGTAAGCAGTTTATGTTTGGTGTCTTTGGAAATGTAATGAACAATTCTCTCTTACGGTAAAGTTACACTTTAAATTGCAAATTTGACAATGACACTTTTAGAAAATTGGCATTTTCCTGCCATAGCCACTTTGTGTCTGTAACCTGTCCCTTGGGCACATGCCTAGGTAAAGCCGACAGTTGGGCTTTGTGTATTCCATCTAGACTGCCACACATAATAGAGAGCTTAGGTGTGCCTGGATGGGCCATCACTGTCAGGATGGGAGGACAGACCTGAGCACAGCCCACTTACAATTGAATAGGCAGTGTCCTTTCTCCACACAATGCGTACCCCCTGTAGGTAACCTGGAGCTAGGACAGAGAAGGCAGGATGCCTGTGGACTTTAAAGTGAAATCTCTAGAAGCATCTCCCACCTTCCAGAGGAAGGGTACCAGGTATAAATATTGGATCTCAGACACCACCTAGTCAGTACACTTCTGGATCTGTGGATACTCTGTTAGGAAGAAGGACTGCTGTGCTGCTGAAAGGACTGACACTTTGCTGGACTACTGCCTCACTGCAAAATACTGTCTCCTGAACTGCCGCCTTGCTGTGCTGACCAGCTATTGCTGCTGCCCACTTGCCTGAGTGTGAAAGACTGGGCCTGCATCTGTTTGGCCCAGGACCCCAAAGTGACTCCAAGGTCTAGTTGGCTGGTCTCCTGACCAGTGCCTCAGGGGCAGAAGACTCCAACAACCTTGAGTCCAGCACCTGGACTCTGCCAGCTGTGAGTCCCAACCTGCAAAGTGGTCTACCCCAGCCCTGAACCCTTGAAAGTGGGCTTGAAGGAGCTCTGCCAGCCCATCTGTGGATCCAGCAGAAACGACACATCTCATCTGCTGTGTGGTACAATCCCAAGCAGAAATGATGCATCACCTCTCCTGCAAGGGTTCTCTCAGTGCAAGGATTGCACATTGACCTCGCAGCCTGCATCGGAACCACAGCATGTGAGAAGCTTACCCAACACAGGTCCTCACATTGCAAATCTCTCTTCTACGGCAGCCTTGATGTGGGTTCTCACATCTCAGCCTCACAGCCCCTCCAAACCAGTGCATCACCTTGAATGCATGACACTTTCTCAACGATGGACTTTGCGTCGCAAGCCCTCATTGACAGGATCCTCAACAACATTGCCGGACTTCGCATCGCAGCTCAGCAGGTCATCAGAACCAATGCATCTCCTTGGCTGCTCGATACATCCTTAGTGCGGGACCTCACAACACACTACAACCAGGACCTGAGGAACTTTGTTCAGCTAGCCTAACTGGATCCCTGTAGCTGGCCCGTGCTCCACAGTTGGCGCTTTGTGCTTTTTGGGGCTATTTCCACAGAAATCTTTAAACCTGCATATCTCTGTTTCTACTGATTGGATTTTTGCCATTTTGGCACTTATTTTATTTATGAAAAATAACTCTATTTTTATAAACTGGTGTGGGGTCTTTTTGTGTTTTGTCACTGTGTTACTGTTTGAAGTGTTGCATAAATAGTTTACACATTACCTCTGAGTTAAGCCTAACTCCTCGGTGCCAAGCTACTCAAGGGTTAAGCACAAGTTAATTTAAGGCGTGCTTGTGACTTCACCCTGACAACGATTTTGGTCCCTGCTTGAGTAGGGTCTCACCCTTTAACCACTAACCCAATTACTTATAATAGCCATTATTTGTGATATAAACCAGGTACAATGCAGCAGAGATTTACGAATGTATGCTTTAAGACCACATGAATGAATCAATGCACCCTTGCCTGAATGTACATGGGTCATTGCAAACACTAAGAGAGGTCTTAAAAGCCACACCCATGTACTATAAAAACCAATGAATCAGAGTTTTTACTTTCAACCACAGCATTGATGAATATATCCCAGTGCATTCAATGTTGTACCAAATAAAGAGGAAAGGTGTTGCTTGTTTGATTTACAAAAATTATTGTTGAACGTTACCAAAGCAGACTACATCAGACAGGATAAGGGTTTTAATGTGCATGTGCGAGTTGAGATGTGAGGGCACGAGCTAGCATTTGTGGTTTTTTTTGTGAATGTATACATATTTGTGTGTGTGAAAATATTTATCTGTGGCTGTTTGTGTGTTTACGTGCATTATGTGAGTTAGAGGTGGGCGAACCAACAAAGGGGCTTATCATCAAGGCGGCGCTATGAAATTATTGCCGCTTTTGCGTCCGTTTTACGGGCGAAAAGCGGCGATAATTTCATCGCCTTATCAGCAAAGACACGCTATCGCGTGTTTTGCTGACTTAGTGCCCGTTACAACAACGCCCAGCTTTGCATCGCTAATGAGATGCAAAGTGGGCGTTCCGTCCCAAAATAACTGGAGAAATGTCGCTAACCGACATTTCTCAAATTATCAATGGGCACGCTAACAAGCATAGCGATAAGAAAAGTAGCACTAACCATGGTTATCGCTACTTTCCTTACGCCTGCTTTTAGTTTGACTTAGCCATGATAGCCAATGGAAGGTGGATATCATGGTTAAGTATGCCCTGCCCTATCAACAACGTAGAGCCATACGATTATCGCTGGATTTCCAGCGATAATCGCACATTTGGCAGCTTGCGCCTGGAATTTTATCATTTTTGAGATAAGCGTTGCTGAGCTATCTCAGCGATAAAATTCAGCGTTAGCCGGCGATAATTATCCTAGCGCTAAGTGCGCTTAGCGATAATTATCGCCGGTTGTTGCTGATATGCCCCAAAGTATCAAGGAGAGCCGAGCCAGAACCGAGCCAAGGGTCTGGCTCAGATCTTAGAGCCCATGACCAAACATCCCTGGAAATATTTGCTAGGGAAATATACAAAAAAACTTGAAAGAAAATATGATAAAGTCTCTTCAAAATGAATAAAAATGTATTTCTTTAACGTGGAAGCTTTAACATTATTAAGGCCCATTACACCACTGCAATGAGAGGTATCAAGAGTGATAGTTTTGTACAACTGGTAGTCTGAACACACATATCTGAAAGTGCTTTCATATGCAATAATGAAGAAAAAGAGTTTTGGCGAAATAATAAATTTGCTTAAGATCATACTTGTTAAGTGGGGAAGCCGCGAATTATCCAGGTTTACTGTTTTCACTTTGTACAAATCAGCCAGGAAATGGACCTCTACTTGTCTTTCCTTATATAATATTAAGGCTTTGTTTTTACCCTTCAGTTCATTTTCTGTAGTTTTTAAATTCAGCACGAGCTCGAACCAAGGCGAGCGCTTCACATGAGCACCAGTCAAGTTACACAAGATGACCTGCATCGTTTATAGGCAGGGGGAAATTTAGTTACGTGCCCAGAATAGCAGAATGTTGAGCCGATGCAGAGACTCGAACCTGGCTTACCTGTTCTACAGTGGGCAGCAGTGAGTAATGCCACATCATGGGTGGAGGGAGAGAGTGAGGGAGAAAGGCAGGCAGGGCACATGAAAGCTCTGCTCGGTATGGGCTTGAGGTTCCACCAGGACCTCAAGTTGAGTCAGTCTTCAGGCTCGAGCCTGGCTTGAGCTTTCAGTGGCCCGCTCGCCTCTTATGTTAGCGTATACATTGTTTGTGCGCGTGTTTGTGAACATTTTTACGATACTGTACATGAGTTATCCAGCAGATTGTTTTTTTTTTTGTTTTTTTTATTGTACGCACATGTGCTTGCATGCAGCACATGTAGATATCTGAAGAGACAAATGTATAAAGCCTGGGAGTGTGTACAAGGAAATTGGCTGGTGGGGAATGGGATCTCTGTTATGAAGGTGTATCTGCTTTATCGCTGTTGCATGCCGAGCGGCCAGCAGGTGTTTCACCCTGCTTAGCATTCTATTTTACAATTTGGCAACAAGTTCCTAAAGTGGAGGTTTGTAGGTGAAAAGCAAACAAAACATGTCATTTACATGTAATGAGTTTTCACCGGTCAGACACACAGGTGCGTTTTATTGTACATCGCGTCCTCTTCAAAGGTCACACAATGGCGACTCTTGGCGTAGGGACTGCCACTTTGAGAGTCCATCGGGACAGAACAGTTGAAGCTACGCTATCAGAAAATCCACGGATCACACTCCTCTGACAGAGACAGGGAACCACAAATCTAGCCGTGTGGCAGCACCGCCAATGTATGGCTTTACTCTCAACACTCAGGGAAGGTTACCCTTCCTGCACAAAAATAATCATCCCTGCAATGCAGGCACCCTTGCACCATGGTGCAAAGGTGCCTGTGTTGGCGCACGGCAGCTCATTGTGCGCCAGTGCAGGGGAAAAGGAGAGGAATGTGCCGTATCTAATAGATATGGCGCATTCCTGCTCTTATCTTTTGCCTGGGCAGCAGGGCCTACTGGCCTGCCCTACGGCAAAACAGCCATAAATGTGGCCCTCAGCCTCTAAATGGGGCAGTTAGTATGAAATGAAAATACAAGAGATGGTCCATGGAATATTTTTCCAAACGCAATAAAACCGAAATGCTCGAGTATTCATCCACTGAAAAGATAGGAAGCCCGATCGTCACTTTAAAACAATGAGTTTTTAGGTCTTGCCTAGCGACGCAGCGCATGTACTACTTGCCCTGGCGAGCTCTATTGTTGTCGGTTTCTTGGGCGAAGGGGGACAGGACATGTGCACGCGTCGGACAGGACAGGCCATGTGTACGCGTACGGCTCACACGTTCAGCACATCGCGTCGGACAGTAAAGGCGATGTGCACGCGTACGGCTAGCGCGTTCAGTACAACGCACGCTCAGCACAGCACGCATAGCACGCTTTCACTTTCCCTCCCACCCCCCATCGGCTCCAGATTCACAGGGCTCTCACATTCTCATTTGTTCTATGAGGTAAATCTCAGATTTCCCTAACACGTGCTTGAGTGTGACCGTTCTGGTCTCGTGACCTTGCCTCTGAAACCATGGAGTCACTCACTCCATCAATGAAGGCTGCATGATTAGATATCACGAGGACACCGGTTGCAATAACGTTTAATGTTAAACGGAAGAGCCGCCTTCACCTGGAACCATACCAGTACTCTGCAGGGGGGCATAACTAAGGGAGAATGAGAGTAGGGTTTGGCGCTAAAGTCCATACAAGCGGAGGGGAGAGGCAGCTTATCATTAATTATGACACCGCTTTCAAAGAAAGGTAGCCATGTCCAGCCTATTGTTCATAACTGCTGACACCCTGATCCAATCAGTTTGCTATGCTTATCATTAAACACTATTCATGAGCAGCCATTGCGTTGCTGAGGGTGGAAGGGGTGCCAAAACCTCTGTAACCCTGCTCTAAGCTCCTTGGACGACTTTCGTCTTGGCTTTGGACTGGAGAGGACTGCAGCATTCTCGGTCTTCGCAGTCAAGTTGGTACCAGGCTAGACGCTGCACTTTGCACCCGTTGCCCAGACATAGCCATGGAGGAGGCAGAACCAAGCGCTGGCACTTTGGCATTCCACATGCCCGACTGGTTGGTGAGTGCTTGGGAAACACTTTCACGCTGCTTCGACTGCCATAGGGGATGCCTTACTGTTGGCTTGTGTGCTAAAAGCTCATGAGTTAATCTCACAAACCATCCCTGGAGTTGGTTTTACTGCAAACCCTCTCTTAGTGCTCTTATCAACTCTGATGATCTCACCTCTTACTACTCTTAAATGTCCACAAACGACATTTGGCAAATCCTCCCCCTCTGAACTTTTGGTTAAGGTGCTAGGAGCACTTCTGCATTTTAGGCGCTATTTTTACACTATGAAATAAAAGGATTGTATTGTAGTCTGCTCTTGCTCGTTCAGGTATAGTGTGCCAGGGTTAGTTCCCTTACAAGTTTACCTTTGTTGCATGAGGTGGGGCAAGTGATCATGCACTGAACTGGCCCTGTGGTGGACGTTGTGTTCTAGAATTGCATGTGTTTATTGCTGTTGGGTTAGTTCAGTATTTGCTTAAATTATTATTATTTTTATTTAATGCTTGAGACCCCCGTGTTGAACCTCTCAGTTGAGGCAGACCATGTGTAAACAATCACCAGGGACTTCTGGTAAGTGTAAAATTAGGACCCGCCACCAAGGCTTCAGCCAGTATTCGATTATTTTTAAATTGTTGAATATTTGTAGGTCGGGCATCTCTCAATGTAAATCTTTGGCTTATCACGTGAACCCGGCAGAGAAAACACGCTGATATGAATCTCTTGTGGGCAGTAACTAAGTCTCAACACTTTCCTCTTTCACCTGTGATAGGTGCGAGGCTCCTGGAAAGGCAGGTTGAGGTTCTCTCATGCTGCTGTAGAGGATGCGGGTCTTCAGTAACCTGCAAATACCACTCCCAAGAGACTAGAAGCGTTTCAAAATGTACTTCATTCTATATAAAATGCGAATGTAATTTGCACATTGTCTTTCTACCTTTATTATTGTAAAGTGCATTGAATGAAGTAGCTTGTGATGGTACAATATAAACAAGCATTTGCAATGCAATAGGTCTTGCATTTGGAGCAGTTTGAGCTATTGGCATTGTAAATGACTGTGCCTTTTATTTATGTGTTATGAAAACCTGCAAGCAGTGCATAAACACGCACTTTGTACAGATAGTCCTTGCTTATGAAAAGCAAGGCTGGCTGTAAAAGAGGCGCAGTTATTGCCAGCCTTGCTTCTCGTAAGCAAAGGCTATAAGTACAGAGTGCATGTTTACGCACCTATTGCAAGTTTTCAAAACACATCAATAAAAGGCATTGTCATTTACAATGCGAATAGCTCAAACTCTCGCAGAAGCGTGACCTATTGCATTGTAAATGCTTATTTAATTGAGGCACCGAATGGCAGGTTTACAGGCTAAGGGTAGGGTCTGGTTTCTCAGTCCTTTAAGAGTTAATTTTCCCTTTCGACATATCGAGAGTTCTTGGGGACTTATTTACAAGGCGGCGATAATAAATTATCGCAGCTTTTGCAGCCGTTTTCGGCCGAAAAGCAGCGATAATTTTATCGCCTAATTAGCAAGGTCACGCTAACGCATGAAACCTTGCTTTAGCGCCTGGAATCTTAACGTCCAGCTTTGCATCTCTAATGAGATGCAAAGTGGGCGTACCTGACATGACAGGAGAAATGTCGCTAAGCGACATTTCTCCTATCATCAAGCCCCACGCTTTGAAGCATAGCAGCAGGAAAAGTAGCGATAACCCCTGTTATCGCTACTTTCCTTACACCTGCTTCAGGACTGACTTAGCCATGATATCCTATGGAAGATGGATATCATGGCTAAGTTTGTGAGTCCCTATCAACAAGCTAACGCCACATTTTGTGAGATTATCGCTGGGTTTCCAGCGATAATCTCAAGTTAGGCAGTTAGCGTTAGGATTTTTATCGCTTTTGAGATAAGCGTTACTAATAGCACGCTATCTCAGCGATAAAAATCCACTTTAGCCGGCGATAATTATCCTAGCGCTAAGTGCACTTAGCGATAATTATCGCCGGTTGTTGCTGATATGCCCCTTGAGGTTTCTTGATGTATGACGTCAGCGACACAGAGGGATGAACCAGGATGGATGGAGAGTATTTGTACCATCACTCTGCATGGCAGGACATATTTCCAAAAACAAGACATAGGCCACTGCGTGAAAATCAGTGGGGGTGTAAAAAGTGTTGTCAGCTTTAAAGGAAGACAATATTTAATTAAACCACACCATTAAAATACAAAAGAGATCAAATGATGGGTAAAACCTACTTCAAAGACACATTTTAAGCTAAAAGCGAGGCTAAACTGTCATCTAATGAGAAGCACATGAATGCAATTGCTAGACTGTACTTGGTTGGGTGCGGTTGTGAAAAGCAGGAAATAATTAAAACCACACAGGAAGGATTACGTTCCCTTGAGAGCGTTTAAGTGAACTGTTTTTAGAACATTCAGCACCGGTGTCCATTCAGCTGACTTCTTAGCGTTTCTAAATTCAGCAAATGGGGTATTGTGAATAAAGCGGATTCACCAGAATCCCACTATTTTCTTAAAATGAGAAACATGGTTTAGAATAGGGGCCTCCTGCTTCTGCAGCCGACAACATGGCCGCCTTAGTAAGTGTCCTGAGGCTCTATGACACCTGGTAGCAGGGCCCCTCCGAACCTGGCGACACGAAGAGATCTCTCGCCTAAATCTGCTGGCCGGTGGTCAGGTGGGCGCTGGGTGAATGAAGTCTAGTGGTTGGACTTGGAGGGGGATCGGGGAGAACGTTTCCAAAGGTTGGCATCTCCTCGGAGTCATGGCACATAACCCGATCCGATGCAATCAATGGGGCTCACTTAAGAAGTGCAGCAGAAGACAGAGACATTGATTTGTGTTTACTGCTTTCTTCTGTGTTTGTGTACAGTGTGGTCTAAAGAGAGCTTAATATAAACCAAAGGTGGTGACAGCCCAATTGACTCGCACGCTCTTTTCCGTCCTCTCCATATGCAGGGACTATACTGCCACCTTGTGGCAATATGACAGAATACCTATTTTTGCTGAAATAGGAGGTGAGGGAGGCCTGTGCTATCGGTGCTGCTGCATAAAGGCCCAGGATGCACACTGTGTCCTCTTGCACCAATCCATTCTCTCAGCCACACCCTCACCGATAAAGACAAGGGGCGGGGTATGCGTAGTTGAGACGTTTGATGCATTTGTCATTGCTGTACTATTGCTGTACTATTTGCTGCCACCAAACGGGAGTCAAGCTGTGCATCGAGCACGTCGCCACTGGAGGAGGCAAATGTGTTGGGATGAAGCATGACCACAGATCCAATTACATAAGGAAAAGTGTGGCTTTATCTTCGTACGCCACACCGAATTTTAGTTGGTGTACAGCGTGGTAAACTTCAGGCTATGGCACAATATATTATATTATCTTAGAACAATATGGGAAAAAGTGACATAATGGTGGCGCAAGGGGCTTGTAAATAAGCGCACTGGATTGAGATTGAGAGGCGAACAAAGGAGCCTGGCTGCTTGATCTACAACATGCATAAAATATGTTTTGTACCTCCACCTATGTAATTGTGTCTTGTAATTTGATGCACATATCTCTTGCAACACAGCCTCAGCAATAAGACAGGTAAACAATAGCGATTTATTTTCATTGTCATCGTATTTATATAGCTCATCACTACTATTAATGTGGTGGCAAAGTTCTGTTACCTTTTCCCAGAAGCACGTGCAAATACATGGCTATATTAATGCAAAGGGTTTTAGACTGTGGGACTTATATGGATGTGGACCCAGATTAACTATGCTTGTGGTCGGGGTTGTGTCACTTATTGGCGCTTCCTGAGCCTAAATCATTTTTGGAATTTATTAAGTCATGCTAAGCCAAGTAGCATGGTTTGCATGGTTTAGAAAATAGAAAATAATGTAATGCAGCACATAGCACTGCTGTTATAAATTGTTTTTTGATTGAGGAAGATGAAGACCCTTTTCAAACAGCAACCACAATCCTTGTCAGGATGTACCACAAAAGTCACTATATTAACATGTGCCTAACTGTCTGGCTTAGCACAAAAGCAGTCAGGCTTAAGTTAGAGGCAAAGTGTAAAGTGTTTATGCAACGCACAAGCAGTAATAAAGTGAGAACACAACACAAAAACCCACACCTAATTTGAAAAAGAGAGTAAAATGTTATCAATAAAATGAGACTAAAACAACAAAAAAACAGTAGAACCAGAGATATTCAAGTTAAACATTTTAGGTAAGTATAACCAGTGCTTAATTTGTGCCGGAGCTTTCCGGTGCTCAGCACCGGCACTTATTTCCCAGGGCCGGGGCTGTTGAATTAATTTTACCCTCCCTGGGCAGCCCAACCAAGTACCACCCATTAGGGATTAGACTAATGCATTTTAGTGCTGGTGTCCGCATCACCGCACTAAAATGCATTAGTCACGCATTCACATCTGCCTGAATTGAATGTGAATGAAGCGCTGCGGCTTGCATATAATTTAAAAAGAAAAGCGCTGCTGCTGCGCTCAGCAATTCATTTACCTGCCTCGGAGCTCACAGTAGATGATGGCCTCAGGGGATTTTGAACTATGTCTTTTCAGACGTTTTTTTTGAAACGGCACCGGATATAAAAGAACACAAATCTGTTTTGTTGAGGGCCGACCTCAGCCTCTGGGACAAGTGGTTCCGGTGCATTCAGTACTGGGTGCATTCTTCCCTGGAGGCGGAAGCAGAATCTGCTCTGCACGGGCCAGGCACAGCTCACGTAGATTCGGGGCTGCTTTTCATGTTTTCCACACAAAGCTCACATTCCTGTTCAATGTCCTGGTGACAGTTTCAGCCTGGATTCACAATTGTCTTAACTGCTGCTGCAACTCACCGGACAAGTGGTGCTGTTTGCGACCCATTTTGATAATAGTGGGCATTGCCTCCTCAAACCATGCACTCCTCTCTGGCCTGCTGCTGCAGCAGCCCCTGGAAATCATGGTTTTTGCCAGCCCTTCAGGCCTCTGTTGTGGTGGCACAGGCCGATGCACGAGCCCTCTTGTCTTGACACCAGGAATTGCTGCTGGAGCGGGAGGAATTACAGTAAAGATCTTCTTGACATATGCTGCCCTGAGTGCCCCCCTGCTTTTGGAGGTTTGCTGGTGGCTATGGCAGTCATGGTGAGAGCTGGCACTAGAGTGGCTAAAGACCGAGTAACAGCTCTGAAGACAGCGTGCCACACCATGCCCTCTCACAGCAACTTAAATCTATAGCTGCATATTAAATGCAAAGCAGTACAGTACCCTCTGCAGAGAAGAGAGCCAGCATCATCTCTTTCACTGCCGCAGCGTGCCCTCTATGACCGGTAACTGACTCCTGTCTCCAGTGCATCATCATGGCAGTCAGAGCAGCTGTCTGCAGTGAAGGACTCCACAGACTACAGCTACATCCACCATCCCGAGGCAGCAGGCATTATCTACCCACAACTGTCAGTGACTCTTCTTGGTAAGTCAAAGATAATGTGGTGATTAATGTTCCTGCTGGAGAGGGTTTTGAGTTTTGGGTAGTGCAGGTTTTAACTCACCAGTAGTACAGTGGGTTAACATGCCTGCTGTAAAGAATGTGTATTTTGCATGTCACAGAACTGTATTTTATGTGAATAGTTCATTGGGTTACTGCTTTGTAACAGAGATCCTTTGATTACTTATAATTCATAAAGTACGATCCTATTCCACACAGTGGCCTAAATAATGTCATTAGTTAGTTTGTGTAAAAATGCATTCTTATTAGTAAAGACAACGCCAATTACTGTGGTACATTTTAAACCCTGAGTTTGTGCTTTTCCAGACCACTCTTAAAATATAATGCCCACCTAACTATAGATGACGTGATCCTACACTTTGTAATCCTCATTGGTTTTTTAACATTTCCTAGGATGATTCATTGTCAATGTACAATGAGTCTATGGTTTAAAGTGCTCTGGCAACCTGCACTGGTATGAGCAGCGCTAAAAACAAATGAAATGTTTGTGAGAGAGGAACTGAACTATGGAGAGATAAGGGCACTAATGGAGAGTGGTAGTAAGAGAATCTGTGGAGAAGGAGGTCATTGGAGGGGGCACCAAAAAAGTTTGTTGTACTAATGCCAGCTCTTAGTTTTGTCTAATTGGGAAGGTGTTGTACTTGGTCAGTCAGGGGAGGTAGTAGGTGGAGCCGGGGGGGCAGGAGGGGGGGTGGGTGCACTATTAAGTGCACCTGCACTTAATATTTTACAAATTAAGCACTGAGTATAACACCTTTGAGCACAAAGGGCAACTCGCAGTCATCTGGTCGTTGTAGACCGGGGAAAGACACAAGTTCAGGCCAATAGTTATGAGGAGTGGGCTGGATACAGGGAGCATGTTAGTACCACTGAAAAAGTTACCATTTCGAAGTCTGGCACAAAGAGTCCAGTTCATGGTGGAGGATGTGGCGAGAAGAGCATCGCAGGTGGTCATTACTGTAACTCAAATAGCAGACTGGGCATCGCATGACAGTCATTGCTGTAGCACGAAGATCCTATCAGGCATTGCAGACAGTCGCTGCTGGAACTTCATTTTGTTAGTCACCACAGACTGTCATCGCTATAGCCCAAAGTGCAGATATCATGTTGCTGGTCGCCACTGTAGCGTGAAGAGTTGGGTTCACCGGAGTTTCTTGTTGGTGGTTGTCGCGGGTGGCAACATCTCATCGAGAACAGGCCTATTTGAGGTTGCAAAGAGCCCAAAACTTCAGGGTTCCACCCTTTCCTCACAGGAGGAGCTCAGTTGATGCCAGCCAAGGGTCCAGGACCTGGGGAGGCACCTGTTGGGGATCTGTAACTCTCTTCAGGAGAAGCCAGTGGCTCAAGCATGTCCAGTTGCAGGTCCAGTTGCAGGTCCAGTGCATCATGTCAGATAGGCAGTTGTAGGGAGGCCTCTGGAGCTTGTTCTAGCCATCTATCACTCAGAACAGGAAGCCAGTCACCTGACCCTGGTAGTAACTCAGGTAGTTCTGGGATCAAACAGCAAGACAGGCTTCAAGAAGCAGGGCAGACCTCTGAGACTACAAGGCAATCTTCAAGCATCAGGGCAATCCTCTGGTAGTAGTAGGACAGTCCTCTGAGGTACAAGGCATCCTTCCAGGGGTCCTCAACGTGGTCCAGGAGTGAAATGAAGAGTGAATCTTAGGATTCTATTTTTATACCCAGTGGCAGATTTGAAGTTGAAGATATTTCTAAAGTTTTCCCATCACAGATGGTTCTGGAATGTCCTTCCTCTCTGCTCAGGTTCCGAAAGTTTTAGGGTTACAACAAATTGGTGCAAAGTTGTGTGTGAGTGTGCTAAAACATCTCCTTTGAAATGTAAATGGGGCAAGGAACAGCTCTGCCCTGCCCAGTCTGGAAGGATGGCCCATCCTGCCAACACCTAGCCCCTCTTTGTCTCTCTGTCTGGGAGAAATACACAAAGACCAACAGCCAACTGTTAACAGTCATGTGACCCAGGACACAGGCTTCAGGAACAAAATGCTTAGGACAAGAAAATGGCAGCTTTCTAAAGTGGATTTTCAGAACTGTAACTTAAAATCTGACTTTACCATTAAAGAAGATTTTAAATTACAATTCTTTTGTGACCAAACATGACATTTCTTCTTGTTCTCAGACCAAAGTTATCACTTATTACATGTAATAAGGTAACCCTATGGGAGAGGCCTTGCAATAGTGAAAAACAAATATAAGAGTTTTTCACTACCAGGACATGTCGAACATAAAAGTACATGTCCAACTTTTTATATACATTGTACCCCACCATAAGGCCTGTCCACACAAACACACACAACAAAACATATTATTAAAGTTATACACATATTAGACACTCACACCCACAGACAAATGTACACATTTCTACACACACCTTACCTACAATAACAGTCAAACATGTTACTAACATACATTGTCAGACACATATCTCTCTCACTCTCATCTCACACACACACACAAAATAACAAAAGGGAAACAATAATTCCAAACACACATAGTAAGATGCACATTTAGGGCCTTATTTATGAAGGCCTTGCGCTGTCGTTGCATCACTGTTCAGTGGCGCTGTGGCTTCGTAATCAATGCGCCACACTGCACCCTATTTATAAAGTGACGCATCTAGGCAGATGAGTCACTTTGCAAAGGCCTGCGCTGCATTATACCTGCATCAGGTATAATGTATGCAGGGTGGACCCTCCCCCCGTAAAAAAGCCTAGTAGAAGTGGCGCAGTGAAATTTAAGAGATTTCACTGCACCACTCCTACGACTTGACTGTGTCACAATCCTTACACCTGCTTCAAGCGTGGATAAGGAGTGACGCAGGGCTTTTCACATGGGACTTCCCCATTTGTAATGACACATTGTTGAAGTTGCATCAGTTGTCCGACACATTCCAGCAATGCAGCATTATTGCGCCACCAGATATGACATGATCCCTGGAATATCTGTTAAAGCATTGTGCCATGAAACTCCTTAGTGTAAATATGGCGCATCCATGGTGTCGCATGGATGATGCTATGGAAAGTGTTGCGTCGCTGTTTTTGCCCAGCGATGCACCACTTTTCATAAATGAGGCCCTTAATCATTGTACTCATACTGCTAGGACAGAAAGTTATTATCTGGTTTCCCTCATAATGCCAGGAGTTGCCAGCAGCAGGCCAAGGGTTCGAGCTGAGGTCCAGTGGTCAAGACGCCTGTCAACTGCTAAATATCATACATGCTCACCATTAAGTTATACATTTCTATGAGACCGGAGAGGCTCATGAACCAAGGGATTTTATCTTAAGTGACCACTATTACTGAAAAATAGACATTTTTTATTCTAGTGCATGACAGGCACGCAGAAATGTTCCAGCTGCTTCAGGCAGTCACATTATTTATCCTATGGGCAAGAGAGCATAGCCTACTTAGTTTAGCAGTAATGTGCTATAAAAAATAAAGAGCGTTCCACTTAAGTAGAGAAGTAAAATAGACTACCGCAGCTTCCCTGCTTCCTTCTCTACCCTGGCATCTTCATCCATTGCTTAACTTGTACACATGGCTGGGTTTCTTAGTCAAGTTTTCCATTCTGCCCTACGTGTTTGATGTGTATAGTTGGTTTGCTTTTGCTGTTTAGGCATTTCTCAGTTTGTTTCATCAATTGTTATGAACCAGGTAGGTACTGGAATATCGACTGCAAAAGAGAAATATCGTGCTACCAGAATATCGGAGCAAAAATACAGAGAAAAAAAATTAACTGGAGGTAAGTGAATACATGTAAAGATATATTGAAAACACTTAACTTACATTCTATGAACCATGATATACAGATATATATATTACAGAGAGGCACATTTTTTGACAAGACTTTCATGGTTAGGCTATCTGAGACTTCAAGCAACCATTTGTAAGAAACAATGGGGCTTATTTACCAGGTCCTTGCGTCACTTTTCCCATGTAATTACACAAAAGTGGCGCGAGGGGCTTGTAAATCTGCCCCAATGTATTTTTACTTTTGTATCCAAAACAATTAATTTTGATATATACTTTCTCTCACTTTTTTGTTATTTGCATTGTGTATAGTGTTCTGTTGGTATCAGTCTTTGAAGTATTGTTGTCTTGCTTGCTTGAGATGTTATTCTTTATTGATGGATGCCTTCTGTATGAATTTGGTGTGAGGTGTATGGGTGACGTATTTGAGTATCAGTTAGGGGTGTCTCTTTGTTTCTTATTGGTATGGTATATTTGTTCTCCTGTGACATGAATTTTAGAAAGTCGTGTATTGTTTTATATATCGACATATGTATAATTTATATGACATTGAGTATAATAAATTATCGAATTTTGATAATAAAAATCTTTGAATTATGACATCGATAATTATCTCAATGTCAGATTATCTATATTGCTAAACATTTAGATATATACTCTATGACTCCAAAAGGACTTGGTAAGCATTCTTCCTAATAAGGTGGGGTATTCCGCCAATTGAATCCTACAGTCAGTTTCTTTTAGTTTTTTTCCTTTTTGTTTATTTTTTGCGATAGCCACTTTCACTCGGCTGATTGGGCCGTTTCGGACAGTAAAAAACGCTTTTACAAAAAACAATGTGTGATTCGGTAACACGTTGCTGAATCGCAATTTGTGTGTGCGATTCGGTATTTGGAAGTGCGTGTTTAGGGTGTTCCTTCCTAAAACCAAATGTAAATGGTATGCACAAATGTTTTGTGATCAAAATGCAGTCGCAAAACATTCGCACTTTACCACCAATCCAAAATGTGCGGTAACCCATTTGCAAGTGGGAAGGGGTCCCTTCCCTTTAATGAATGGCTGAAAAAATATTTTTTAAGAGCAGGCAGGGGTCCTACCGACCACTGCCTACTATTAAAAAATTAAAAGAAAACTTTCAATTTTTTGATAAAACGCATTCCATTTTCCTTTAAGGAAGACAAACTGCATTTACAAAACCCAAATGATTGTTTAATTTAAAAGCATTCACAGACATGGCGGTCTGTCGACCCCAGCAGACCACCATCTCTGTGATTTTTGTGATTCCGAACGGTTCGCAAACTGAAGCCTCCCTCATTAATATTCATGAAGTAGGTCTATTTGCGACCCACTGGTAATCACATGAAGGGTAAGACACACTTTTGTACATTAGTGTTTGCAATACTAAATAGCGATTTACAAAAATTCACTATTTGGTAATCACAAACACATATGTAAGTACCCATAGTGGGTTACTAGAGATACAAATTCCTCTGAATTTTGCTCGCTGATAACTTTGCCCCTATTTGAGGACGCTCCATAAAACTTTGCAGACCTATTGCTTTGTACAGACTGGTGGGCAGGTGATTTGTCAAGGCAAAGTAAAGAAAAATGCGCAATCTAAAAGCACATTTTCCCCCACTGCATTTTCAATGGACTTTTTAGACGGACCTGGTGCGAAAATGACGAAACGGATTTCCATTAAATTTGGCAGGATTATACATTATGGTGTTCAGATGATCATTTTGGGTAGTGCAGGTTGGTAGGGTAACTATTATTTAAGTTATAAGGAATTTTAACTTCATGTTAGATATAGTCACAGTACTTTCACAAAATGTTGTGGTATTTCACTGAAGTACAGCAGTATGTAGCAATGACAAGTCATTATGAGATTGCTAATGACTGCCTTTATAAAAGTTAAGGCAACCATGTTGTTTTTAGGTACACTGTGGCTGTGTTTTGCATTATTCTTTCAGATATAGGTATGTAGGTATGTATTAGGTTTGATATTTTTCCCTAACTAGTAGCACTTTATTAATTATTAATTAATTAAATAATTAATATTAAAGTGGTTATAGGTAGGGAAAATGTGTATAAGTTTCTATATATTTTTTAAAAAGATTGGAATACTGTAGTACTACCTTGGGCATACTGCTGTAATTAAAATTAAAACCAAGGTAAATCAACCCCTTGTAGGGGAGGGCTGCCATAACGGAAGACTGGTCTGCCCGCGACATGGGTACAGAGAGGCTTTGATCGGTGGGGGAGGGGCCCACACACTGTGTTTCACCTCGCTACAGACCTCCGTCCTGCCATTATTTTGTATTTTTACTCAAAGTGAACCATGTTAGCCCTTCCCTTGCCTAATGCAATTCATGCCCTCTCACCTCAAAAACCTCCGGTATGCTTGTCCCAGATGCTTGATCTTAAGATGGCAGACCTTCCTGCAATTAAAGCGCGATCAACACTAACACCCAGAGGAGCACACGTTTCCCTGTCAGGATGAGGGCTGGGGCCAGTCTTAATCACCGCCGTGGGGGACCCCCGTTGCTCCGGGGCACTTCCATACTGAGCTGTTGGCTCACTCCAACCCCTCTCACCTCCTTCTGTTACCTCTATTCTCGTAATCTATGTATCTATTCAAAACTGGTTTTCCCGAACGTTGAGACCTGAGCAACATGGCTGATGCCCGGTGGAGTTGCTAGACAGCTAATGAGGAGATTGGCCCTGGTTTCCCCCTCGACTGTCACCTACCCAGCCAGACATCGGACATCGGACACAGTTCTTCCTCGTCTCCCTGTTATGGCCCATTCCCCCCCTCCTTTCCTACAAATTCTCTCATCCTCGTTGTTTGTTGGCTGTACCTTACTAGGCTATTGTAACTGATGCAATTTGTAACGCAATGTTCCTCTTGTATATCGCTCTGATACCTCCGGGTCTAGCCAGCACTATATATAAACCTTTTTAGATATACCTTGTAATGCAACAATCCTCTGGTTTTGCATTCTGATACCTCCGGGTCTAGCCAGAGCTATATAACCTTTCTCAAATCAAATAAACTAAAATCTGTTTTTCCTGAATGCTGAGACCTGAGCAACATGGTTGATGCCTGGTGGAGCTGCTAGACTGCGAATGAGGAGATTGGCCCTGGTTTCCCCCTTGACCGTCACCTACCCAGCCGGACATCGGACACAGTTCTTCCTCGTCTCCCCGTTATGGCTCCTTCCTCCCCACCTTTCCTACAAATTCTCTCATCCTTGTTGTTTGCTGACTGTACCTTACTACGCTATTGTAACTGATGTAATTTGTAACGCAATGTTCCTCTTGTATAGCGCTCTGTTACCTACGGGTCTAGCCAGCGCTATATAAACCTTTTTAGATATACCTTGTAATGCAACAATCCTCTGGTTTTGTGCTCTGATACCTCCGGGTCTAGCCAGTGCTATGTAACCTTCTCAAATCAAATCATCTAAAACCTGGTTTTCCTGAATGCTGAGACCTGAGCAACATGGCTGATGCCCGGTGGAGCTGCTAGACAGCTAATGAGGAGATTGGCCCTGGTTCCTCGTAGTCTCCCCGCTGTTGCTGGGTGCCCAACATGTACTTTTAATCTGGAACCACACAGACAGAGAAAAGATCAGAGGGGAAGGGCAGAAGATAATACCCAGGATAGTAACATGAAGTTAGGTCCCGTTATAAAAGATGCGGAGCAAGTAGCCGCCAATTCAAAGGTAACGGCACCCAAACATATTAAATGTGTTTTGGTGAATGCTTGTTCTGTGGTCAAACACAGATATGAACTTGAAGATCTCATTCGATTCTCTACACCAGACATCGTCTTTTTGTCTGAAACCGGGACGGATAATTCCTCCGCCCCTGACTGGAATATTGCAGTCCCAGATGGATATGCATATTTTTCCCAGAACAGAGAATCAGGGAAAGGTGGAGGGATAGCTATCATCTATCGGGCCAAATTCAAACTACACACAGAATCTATTTCTACTCTTCCAGCAGAGGCACTGCAGTTCCGAATAAAACTTAACAACATGCAGATTTTTCAGGGTATCCTGGTATATCGCCCCTCAGGCCCCAGAGGAACTTTCGCGCAAATGTTACTGACTCTCCCGGAATCATATACTGATCCCCATTTCCTTACGGTCCTGGGAGATTTTAACTACCATTTGGAACTAAACAATAATTTAGATACCGTCAGACTTCTAGACAACCTTGTGGCTTTTAACCTTGGGCAGATAATAATTGGCCCCACTCACATGGCTGGTCACACGTTGGATGGGATCTTTACTAACCATTCAGACATTACTCTCGCCAACTTACTGGATCTGCCCTGGACTGACCACAAGGCTATCTATTTCAAACTTAAAATTTCCAAGATGCAGTCCACAGCACAGGCAAGACTAATCAAAGTCCCTATTAGACATTGGGACAAAGTTAAGGAGGGAGTCTTTAAGTCAGCCCTGCGTTCAGGTCCTATTGTGTTAGACCGTGATAATAACACTGCAATACAGCACTTTAACGACTGACTTCTGGCAGCAGCAGATAAGACTGCACCAGTAAAAATAGTCAAAATAAAGAGAGGGAAGACATCATCTCCTTGGTATACCCCCGAACTTAAAAGCTTAAAGATCACCTGCAGAACGGCGGAAAGCCTCTGGTGGATAGACTATGATAATCCAAAAAAAAACCAATACAATCTCTCCATTCAAGCATATAAGGAGGCTATAGTGGCTGCCAAAAAACACTTTTTCACAGTTAAAATTAAGGATGCGGGTAATTCTACCAGAGAACTGTTTAAAACAGTGAACTTGTTGGTTAAACCCCAACAAGTCAGTATTTTTAAGCCAGATCAAAGTTTCTGCAATGCCCTTGCGGAACACTTCCAAGAGAAGGTCAAAGGAATCTATAACAATTTTTCAAATATCATAAAACCTCTGGATACGTTGGTACCCCCCACACAGCTTTTGAGTAGGCTGTCTAGTTTTCAGCCGATGAGTAAAGAGGTGGTTAATAACATCCTGCTTTCTCTGAAATCAGGAGCCCCGACTGACCCTTGTCCACCTTCCTTTATGCATCAAGCTGCAGATCCGATCTGTGAATATCTTACACCTATTCTAAATCAAATCATAAAATCTGGACAGTATCCCGCTATCTGGAATGGGCAGCTGTTACCCCCCTCTTAAAAAACCCAAGTTTGGATCCGAGTAACACTAACAACTATCGCCCCATTGCTGGTCTTCCTTTCGCAGCTAAGGTTTTGGAGAAGTACCTGAATAAAATCCTAACAGCTTACTTAGACACTAATGGCTTGTTAGACTCTTCCCAACATGGTTTTCGGCCACAACATTCGACAGAATCAGCTCTGGTTAAGGCAGCCGAAGAGATTCGTAGAGCTGTGGACGGTGGTGGGAAGGCAGTCTTGGTACTCCTTGACCTGTCAGCCGCTTTCGATACCGTCAACCACATGGTTCTGGCGCAGCGGCTGAGGGAGATTGGGATAGGAGGAACAGCCCTGTCTCTTCTGATCTCCTTTCTTGGAAACAGGGAGCAGAGGCTGTTTTGGGATGGTATGAAATCTGATAACTTTCTCCTTCCTTGCGGAGTCCCTCAGGGGTCAGCCCTATCGCCTACCCTGTTTAATTTGTACGTGACACCTCTAGCTGACATCGTCAGGAAACATGGCTTTGTTTTGGTCTTGTATGCTGACGATTCCCAACTTGTTCTATCTACCAACAATCAGCTCAGAACCATAGCGGGCAGATTCCAATCCTGCCTTACAGAGATCATGTCCTGGATGGGTCAGAATTATTTAAAGATAAATACAGATAAAACAGAAGTGATGGAGTTTGGGCCAGGTCTGCCCCTGTGGAACAAATTATGGAGGCCATCAGAGGCGGGAGAATGTCCGACCCCAGTAGAAAAGGTCAGAAACTTGGTCATCCTCTTTGACAATAAACTCAATCTGGGGACCCAAGTTAACAGGCTTGTGTCCTCATGTTTTTTCCTCTTGAAGACATTGAGGAAAATGTTCCCTTTCATTCCATCAGAATTACAAAAAACAGTGATGGTGGCTCTTTTTCTTTCTAAGCTGGATTATTCCAACGCCTTGTTTCTGGGGATCGATAAATATCAACTGTCGAAATTGCAGTCAATACAGAACGCAGCAGCTAGGCTTCTGCTGGGTTTACGTAGAGGACAGCCCACCTCAGCAGGGATACGATCTCTCCATTGGCTGCCCATAAAACAGCGTGATAGAATTTAAGGCGCTTACATATGTGCATAAGGCAATTTACGGCGGTGCTACAGAGGACCTGAAAAGTTTCTTTGTATCCTATGCTCCTGCACGCCCCTTAAGATCAGCCACTCAAGGTCTTGTTAGAGTCCCAAAGATCAGAAGAGAAGGCTGGGGCAGTCGGACGATTACATACTGTGAGGCCAGGCTGTGGAACAACCTGCCTCAGACCATGAGACTGCAACCTGACCTTCAGGTATTCAAGAAAGGATTAAAAACTCGACTTTTTGTAACCATATGAGTGATCTTTTTCTGTGTCCCCTTTTATTGCACCCTCAGCGCCAAGACGCCTCGGCATTCGAGCGTTATAGAAACATATAAACATAAACATATTACTCCTTCCTCCCCTCCCTCCTACGAATTTGTGAATCATTGTTTATGTGTACTGTATCTTACTATGCTCTTGTATCTGATGTAACTCTTAACGCAACGATCCTAAATGTAAAGCGCTCTGATACCCTCTTGGGTCTGGTTCGCGCTATATAAAACTATAAATAAATAAATACCTGCAAATTACTGTGCTCCTTACAAAAATTTAGAAAGAAATTAGCATTTCTCCCAAGCTGTATAAAATATATAGAAATGTATCAATACATTTCTATGCCTATTGACACTTTAATAAAGTGGTACTAGGTAGTGAAGAACAATTAAACCTACTATTTACCTATATCTAAGATCGTAACCCACAACGCAGCAAAACGCAGAATGCAGAATGCAGTCAAACTATGTTGAAAACTACATGGCTGCCTTTTACCTTTGCAAACACAGCCATTAGCCAATCATATATTGACTTCTTATCCGCATGTACTGTGGTATAATACAAATTTACCATGGTATACCACGGCACAATATATAACTACTTTTAAAAAACGTATAACTTATGCACTACTTACACTTTTCACACACACTACCAAATATTATCATTTGCACCTCTTATTGTATATTCCTGACCCATTACATATACATCTGTTAGCACACTTTCACACTACGGCCCATATGTACGACGAAGTAGCAGAGCGTGACGTTAGCCTCCTGGGCTTAACGAAACGCTCCGCCACTTCGGTAATGCAAGGCTGCACCATATTTACAAGAATGTGGTGCAGCCTTGCGTTTCCCCCTGCGATGGCGCTAAGTTTCACAACTTAGCGCCAACGCAGGCACCCTTGCACTCTGGGTGTCTGTGTGCAAGGGAGGATTGGTTATGTGTAGGAAGGTGTCCCTTCCTGCACATAACCAATCCTATAATGCCATTTTCTAACTTTTATGTGTGTGTTGCTTCATGCAGCACACATGAAAGTTACAAAATGGCATTTTTAAAAAGGTTTGTTTATGTACAGGAAGGGATACCATCCTGTACATAAACAAACCACGTCATTTTGCTTTTTCCATGTACGCTGCACAAGGCAGCACACATGGAAAAAGCAAAAACGAGGAGAAATAGTGCATTTCTCCTCGTTTCACCACCTTAAGACCAGGGTTTTTCAGGTCTTAAATTTGGCGCTGTCTCCTATGTACGCCACCCTTGTACATAAGGGGCAGCATCAAATACAATGGGTGTTGCGGTTAAACGCACACCACAACCCCCACTGCATGCCCTTTCACGCTAAACATAGCGTGAAAGGGTGCCTTTTGTACAAGGCAGCGTTAAGATACATTAAGTGGCATAGCGCTGCCTTGTACATAAGGCAAGGCCCCTATCGCCACGGGAACGACACAAAACGTGATGTTCCCGTGGCGATAGGGGCTTGTACATATGCCCCTATGTCTGTTTCAATTACCACACTCCACTCTATGCCACTCCAGTCTTTGCCACTACACTACGCTAGTACACTCTACACCATTTTCAGTCTACATCACTCCACTATGCGCCACTCCACTCTTTGCTAATTCATGTATGCCACTCCACCCTACACCACTGCACTGTATGCTATTACACTATACACCCTTCCATTCTATGACACTCCAGTCTACACCACTTCAGCTCACGCCCCTCCCCTCCATGCTACTTCATTGTATGCTATTTCACTGTATGCTTCTCCACCCTGCAACACTACAGTCTACGCTATTGTACTCTATGTCACTCCAATGCACACCACTATCAGTGTACACCACTGCAATATATACTGTTCCAGTGTACGCCCCTCCACTCTATGCCACTCCACTGTATACCTCTCTACTATATGCCACTCCGTTCTATGATAATCCACTATACACTACTCCATTCTACCCCACTCCACTCTACGCCACTCCATTCTACATCACTACACTTTACTCTACTACACTCTACACTACTCCACTACATACCACTCCACCCTACTTCAGTACACTGCATGCCAGTAAATTCAATCTTATTCCACTCTACATCACTCCACTCTATGCCAATCCACTCTATGCCAATCCTCTCTGCACCACTACATGCTACGCTATTCCACTGTACCTGTCTCCAAACTACAACACTCCACTGTACACACTTCCACAGTACACTATTACACTGTATGTCACTAATGTCTACCACACTACACTCTACCCCACTCCAATCTACAATATTCCACTCTACTTCACTCCACTGTATGCCACTCCACTTTATGTCAATCTACTCTACGCCACTCAACTTTACCCCGCTCTACTCTACGCCCTTCCAATCTATGCCAGTTCACTCTATGCCACTGTGCTGTATGTCACTCCAGTATTCGCCAATCCACTCTATGTTAGTCCACTCCACAATACTCCACTGTACACGACACCACTGTCGCCACTCCACTCTATGCTATTCTACTCTGTGCCACTTCAATCTATGCCACTTCACTGTATGCAACTCCATTATGTGCTATTCCACTCTATGCAACTCCGCTCTACACCACTCCACTGTACGCTTTTCCACTGTACACCTCTCCACTGTACACCACTCCGCTGTATCCCACTCCACTATATGCTATTCCACCTTATAACGCACCACTCTGTGCTATTCTACTGCATTCTACTATAGGGTACCTCACACTACTGTATGGTGCTCCACTCTAAGCAACTGCACTCTGCACTACTCTACTGTATGCTATTACACTATACCACACTCCATTCTGCGCCACTCCACTCGTCACCACTCAACTGTACACTATTCTACTGTACCCCACTCCAATCTGTGCCTCTACTGTCTACAAAACTCCACTGTATGCTATTTCACTCTATGCCACTTCACTGTACATCACTCCAGTCTACACCACTCCACTGTACCCTGCTCCACTTTACACCACTCCAGTATACACTATTCCAATGTACGCAACTACACTTTACGCCACTCAACTACACACTAATTTACTCTATGCCACTCCACTCTACCCCACTACACTGTACAACACTACACTGTATGACACTCCACTGTACACTATTCCACTTTATGGTAATGCACTGGACCTTACTCAACTGTATGGCACTCCATTGTACACCACTGCACTCTATGCCAATACACTGTATGTCCAATCTTTGCCACTCTGGTGTATGCCACTACAGTGTTCGTCACTCCACTGTATGCCATTCCACTCTACACTACTCCACTGTACGCTATTTCAGTATATGCTACTCTTTTGTATGCTATTCCACTGTATGCTACTCTCGTCTATGCCACTTCATTCTATGCCATTCTATGCCATTCCATTCCATTCCAGTCGATCTGTTCTAATTTTAATATCCTAGTTGAGGATCCTCTTCCCCTTGTGTGGTCAGACCACTTCATCACTTTTTTTTCCTGGAAGGCTGGCCAGCCCCATGCTGCTGAATCTATTTCACAGAAACCGGCCTTTAAGAAGGTTGACCCCGTTTCTTTGGCTGGGGCCCTGGCGGCCTTCAGGCCTAACCTCATCAATAATCTCGAGGGTAGTCTTGCTGGCTTCTCCAACTGGTTGGACAAGTCCATGACCCTGCTGGCTACTCCCACCTCCTCTCGGCCCTCGAGAGCTGCGCCTTCAAAACCATGGTTTTCGGCTGAGTTGCGCACGCTCAAACAAAGTTGCAAAAAACTGGAACGAACCTGGCGCCGCCAGGACTACTGTCCTCTGGCTAAGGCCGCTCTGAGGATTAAGCAAAAGATCTATTACTCTGCCATTTTTCAGGCTAAAAAGCAATATTCACCGAGCGTATTGAGCAGGCCTGTAATAACTCGAAGGAGATTTTTCATATAGTCCAGAGTTTTACATCCCCTGTCGCTCTCAACTGTTCGGGCCCGGCCACGGTTGACTGGTGCAATACCCTTTCCTGCTTTTTCTCGGATAAAATCCGTTTGATACAGCAGTCCTTGCCTGTGTGTTTGGCTTTCCAGGCGAAAGATGGACTGATTGCACCCTCTCAGGGCGCTCTGAATCACGCTCTGTCGGTCTTCTCTCCTGTCGACATGGCTAGTACTCTGAAATTACTTAAGGGCCTTAAGTCCGGTTCACCTTCGGATTTATGCCCTGCCAGACTGCTGGCCGCGGTCGCGGAGATCATCAACCCTGAGGTGAATGCTATAATTAACCTTTCCCTTGGGGAGGCTTGTGTTCCGCCAGAGTGGAAACAGGCAAAAATTCTTCCATTACTGAATAAACCGTCCCTTGACCCCGCGCTGCCCGGCAATTATCGCCCTATCTCCCTTCTCCCTAGCCTTGCTAAGGTATGTGAGAAGGTAGTGACCCGACAACTTTCCGAATTCGTGGAAAGTTCTGAGGCCTTGCACCCAGCCCAGTCTGGGTTTCGGGCATCCTATAGCACAGAGTCAGCGCTAGTGGAGATCTCAGAAGCTATTAGGGACTGCTTAGATGCTGGTGGCAGAGCAGCTCTGGTAATGCTTGATTTGTCAGCAGCATTTGACACGGTGCCGCATGCCAGACTGCTCTCCCGCCTCTCTGAGATTGGGGTCTCTGGCTTGGCTCTTGCCTGGCTGAGGTCTTTTCTGGAGGGTCGTACCCAACAGGTTTGGGTGCCACCGGCCGCCTCTTCTCGTCAGGAGGTCCCCACAGGTGTCCCCCAGGGTTCGTCCCTTAGCCCCCTCCTCTTTAACATCTATGTTACTCCTCTGGTCTTTCTGGCTGAGAAGTTGGGGGCTAAGGTGATAGCCTATGCGGATGACACCCAGCTTCTTTTTACCTGGGGCAAGGGGGAAGATTCCGTCTTGCCTGTGCAGAAGTGTCTGTCTTCGGTATTTGGTTGGCTTGCTAGAGCCCAACTCAAGTGCAACGAAGACAAATCAGAGATCCTTCTCTATGGTAACTTCCCCTTGGACTTCAGACGTGAGATCTGGCCCCCGGATCTCCCTCCTCCTCCCTCTAATGGGAACTCCTCTAAAAATCTTGGAGTCTGGTTTGAGGATAACCTGTCATTCTCGGCCCAGGTGAAGAAGGTCTCGGGTGGCTACTTTGGCCTTCTTAAGGTTCTTAGGGGTTTTCTCCCTCTTCTCCCTAGAACTGCCAAGGAAACGGTTGTTCGAGCACTGCTACTCTCCCGCCTGGATTATGCCAATGCCCTGTATGTGGGCTTACCTGGCTACTCCATGAACAAACTACAAGTGATCCAGAATGCAGCCGCAAGGCTCCTCCTTGGAATCACCAGAAGTAGCAGTGTCCGCGCGCATATTCGTGCCCTGCACTGGTTGCCCATGGCTGAAAGGGTTAAGTTTAAAGCATTGGTCATTGCCCACAAAGCCCTCCACAACTTGGGTCCCATCTATTTGCAGAGGCGGTTTGCCTTTTATGTCCCGACCAGAGCTCTCCGCTCTTCAGCCCTTCTGCTGGCCAAGGCTCCGCGTTTCTCCCGGTCCAGGATCGGGGGCAGCTCGCTCGCGGTCAAAGCTGCCGCGGCCTGGAATGCTCTCCCTTTTTTCCTGCGCAACACTAAGGACCCACTCTGTTTTAAACGTCTCCTTAAAACCCATCTGTTTCCATAGCCTCTCACTTCAGTTCTCCTCACTTGGCTTCGCGCTGGGACACTCCTTGGAGTAACTATCGCGCGTTATATATATATCTAACATAACATAACATAACATTGTTTGCCACTACACTCTACGCTATTCTAGTGTATGCCACTCCACTGTACACTGCTCCACTCTATGCCAATGTACTCTCAATATTTAACCTTAGGCAAATCCAGTTTAGGTTGCTTCACCCTATGCTATTTTACTCTACTCTACTCCATTGTATGCCACTCCAGTGTATGCCACTACAGTCTGTCAGTCAACTGTACCCTATTCCACTGTACGGCAATATACTGTATGCCAGTATCAATCTATGCCATTCCACTCTATGCCACTCCACTCTATGCCACTTTGCTATATGCTATTTTACCTTATGGCACTCCACTGTATGCTAGTCCTCCGTACCCTACTCCACTGTATACTTTTCCACTCTACCCCACTCCAGTGTATGCCAGACCAATCAATCGCACTCTACTACATGCAACTTCACTCTACACTACTTCACTCTATGGCAGTGGCGGCACCTTTTGGTAGTGCTCTGGGTCGGTAGGGCTGGGCGGGGGAGGGGCAGGGTTGGGGGTAGTAAACTCCAGCTTAAGGCCGAACGGAGTTCAGTTAATAAATAAATAAAATGAATTTCATTGCACGCGCTGAATTGCAGCGCGCGCAATGAAATTTGTTTTATTTATTTTTTTATTAACTGAACTCCATTTGGCCTTAAGCCGGAGTTTACTACCCCCCACCCTGCCCCTCCCCCGCAGCACTCCCATGAGGAACCGCCACTGCTCTATGGCACCCCAGTTACACCACTCCCCTGTATGCCACTCCACTGTGCTCCACTCCACTGTATGCTATTCCATTGGATACCACTCCACTTTACAATATTTTCCTGTATGCCACTCCACTGTATGCTGCTCCACTCAACAGTACTCGATGCTACTACACTCTATAAAACTATATACCGCTACACTTTAACAGACTATACCACATTCTTGTCTACTCTACTTCACTACACTGTACAACACTGTATTCTACTCTATGTCACTACACTGCACTCCTATCTGCGACAGTTTCACACACTCTACAATAGGGCATACCACTCCACTGTATGACACTCCACTCCACTCTATAACACTTTACTTCACTATATGTTACATTACTACAGTGTACTACACTCCACGGAACTGTACTATACGAGATGCCACTCCACTGTATGACACTTTAGCCCACTATATGCTCCGCCACTCGGCTACACTTTTCAACAGTTTAGCCCACTGTACACCACTGTACAACACTGCAATGTATGCAGCTCCCCTCCATCTATGTACTCTATAAAACTCCATTCTACAACACTCTATGCCACTGAACCCGTGCTGCACTGTATGTCCCTACACTACACTGTACAACACTGTGCTCCACTCTATGCCATTCTACGACACTCCTCAACTCTATGTCACTTGACGACACTCCACTCAACGGCATTCGACTACATGACACTGTAGTCAATGATACTCCACTGTATGGCATTCAACTGTACTGTAGGGCATGGTGCTCCACTGTACAACTTCCCACTACACTCTACAATATTCCACTCCACTATACGACGCACAACGCCAAGCCACTATATAACACTTTACTCCACTAAACGCAACACCACTCCACTCTACTCCACTGTAATCCACTCCACAACAACAGACACTATGGCACTACACTGTAAAACACTGTCCTTTACTATACTCTATGGCATTATAGTTAACCAAACTCAGTTAAAAAACACTCAACACTATGATTTGAAACCCATTTTTATTACATAAAAAAACCATTTAAATTTAATGAAAAATCAACGGTTAAAGCGAAGTAATAGTTAGGAAAATTTTATTTAGTCTTCATATATAAACCCAACCTAAACATTACAACCTGAAGAAATTATAAATTTATAGTTACAACTTAAATTTCAAACCTACGCACCATTAGTTATAACCTACCTTTAAAATGTACACACCACCTTCAATTTACTATACGTCGTGCGACTGTAAACATTCTTCTTGCATCAGTCGCCACACTACATGAACTTTAACTCACTGTTTCTCCATGCACTCGTTATGCCCTTGCATATATAACTTATAGCATATGAAGTCATAACAGTCATAATAAGATGTATGATATCTGAAATTACATAATTTCTCCGAATACAGTGCATTCTAGAGTGTTGGCAAGTTATAGTTAATGTAGTGTGGCAATTGATGCGAGAGGAACATGTACGGCGGTGCACAACGTTTAGTAAATTAAAGGTGGTGCATAATTATAAATGTAAGTTTATATTACCTACTGGCGGTAGGTAGTTATAGTTAGGACCTAGTTTCCATAGGAAAATCGTAACATTCTTTTCCCAATAACTTTGGCGCCGGTTTACGAATCTTCGCAAAATTTTCAAAACTGGTGGGGCGCTCTGGTCAACTCCCATGCTGAAAGCTTGGGGGTGATTTGTCAAGCGGGGGCCGAGAAAAAAAAGGGGGTCCCAAACGCGTTTTCCCCATGTTATTTTCCATTGGAAATTTTAGACACGGCTACAGTCCGAACTACTGAACGGAATTACGCCAAATTTGGCAAAAAGGTAGCTCTTGGTTCAGAAAGCGCCCTTTTTTTGTTTTTTAAATGGTGTAAACCCGTTCAGTAGTTCCTGAGAAATTCAAAAAATAGAGGACACTTTAGACACGGGTATAGCAAAAACTGCTGAACGGAATTACACCAAATTTGGCAAAAAGGTACTGTTTGGCTCAGAAAGCGACCTTTTTAAAAATTTCGTAAATCCGTTCAGTAGTTTTTGAGAAATTAAGAAATAAAGATGGTGATATCTAGAGACAAAAATGCATTTAAAAAAAATAAAAATCGGCCCAATTTGTGCTGGGTGTGCGAATCTGGATGTAAAATTTTTAAAAAACGATGTGCGGGCTAACGTGCTTCGTTATTAATTAGCCCCCGGGTGGGCCAAGTCCCGGGGGCATGTAAAGATAATAATTGCGGGGGCCCAGGGGGACCCCCGCAGCCCCGGGGACCGCCATCCCCCGGGGGCTTTCTATAAATATTTGCGGGGAGGCACACAGCCCCCCGGCAGCCCCGAGTACCGCCACCCCTGGGCTTCTTTTTTTTTAGAAAAAAATACCTGTGTGGGGGGGCTTGAGTCACCTCCCCGGGGCACTAATATGTACATTTGGGGGTCCGTTAAGGACCCCCGAGCCCTGGGGACCACCACCTCCCCAGGGCTTTGTATAGATTGGGAGGGGGGCCGTGCGGCCCCCGTCCTGGAGCCTGTGGTGGCCCTGGGGACTGCCACCCCCCAGGGCCGGCTCCTCCAGTGTCCCGGGGTGCCCAGCCCTGGGACACTGTTGTTTACAATGACAGGTCAGGAGCCCCATGGTTCCCGACCTGTCATTGCAAACTGCTTTGCTTCACTGAAGCGAGAGCAGGGAAACCTGCTCTCTCTTCAATGAAGTAAAGCAGATTGCTTTTCCTCATGGGGAGCTGCATGTTAGCAGCTCCCCATGTGGAAACGCAATGCCGGCTCCCGTAGGACGCTGGGAGCCGGCGGGGACCATGGGGGCATTGGGGCTCCCCCCACGGTCCCCAACGTATCACATAGGCACCGGAGGATGGGGTCCCCGGGGCGAATAGAAATTAATGGTGGGAGACTTTTTTTTTTATGGAAAAATAAGGAGTCGCATACCAGCGCGGCGTTCAGTGCGGCCCCCTAGTGTGCACGTGAGGGGTACGTGACTCCAAGTGCGAAAAGCTATGCCGGCTACCGAAGGTCGCGGGGAGCCGGTGGGACCGTGGGGGCATTGGGGCTCCCCCCACGGTCCCCAACGTATCACATAGGCCCCGGGGGATGGGGTCCCTGGGGCGAATAGAAATTTATGCTGGGAGACGTTTTTTTTTTTACAGAAAAGTAAGGAGTCGCGTACCTAGCGCGGCGTTCAGCGCAGCCCCCTAGTGTGCACGTGAGGGGTACGCGACTCCAATTTGCTCTGGGTGCGCAACTCCAAGCAAAAATATTTTAAAAGTTTTTAATAAAAACCTAGGTTATATGTTAGGATATTGGGTGGCTCTAAAAAGAGCCCTTGTGTGTATTGGGATATTTTTGTAGCTACATGTAAGTGCCGATACAGAGTCTTAAGTTGTTGAGAAGGACTCTGTTTCCCTTATCTGTGAAATGTACACCATAAGTCCTGTAGGTGCCATCCATATTAAAACGCAGATTGTTGTTGTATATGGACCCCATACTATGGTCTCTGAGATAAGCAGAAACAGCTTTATTGACATTTTTTCTAGCTTTCTCAATCTGTGGACAAAATTGATTGGACCTGTTCCGTTTCTGTCTTTGGCATATGTTAGAGTACACAAAGGCAGTTTGGGGGAAAAGCAACATCAATTCTGCAAAGGTCCTTCATTAGCATTTCCAGTGCTACCCCAGTCAATGTGCCTAGGTCATTGCCACCACAGTGCACAATCATGAGGTCAGGTGGTTGGAGGTGCAAAAAGGATTTAACCAATGGCATCAATTGGTGCCACTTTAATCCTCTCTGTCCAATATCCATATTTTGCAAAGCTAGGTCTTTGTCAATACCTCTGCTTTCAGCATACCTATTGCACCAGAAAATATAGCTGTGTCCAATAATCCACACAGAAAGCATCTTGAAGGGATTTCTGTAGGTAATCAGAAGATGACTGCAGCTGAGGTAGGCAGGTGGAAGAATAAAATCTATCTAAAATGGTGGCCAAGATGCTGTTTTTAAGAAAGTAGAGATTTGATTGGTTGTTTAAGAACACTTTACATTCCAATATAGGATGAATTTTACATTGTTTACAAAGCATTTTTCTTCTTGGTTATTAACATATGCTGGAAAGGTACAGCATAAAGGATAAGGTCAAGCATTGCAAAGCCAACCACACCTGCTATTGTGATTTGAAACATTGTGTGGTGAACTTGTGACCTGGCAGCTAAGTTGAATGTTGCATGACCTGTTGCTATGGAAACTGACATTAAGGACAAGGGGTGAAGATGTCAGTTGAGAAGTATTATTCTCTATGACCAATGGAAAATCGTTTTTCAATTTGAAAAACACTGGGAAGCAATGCCATTTGTCTATATGTTTGGAAGAATTGAGGAAAAGTTTGCCAACACTGGTTCAACCTTGCAGAGTCTGTTGATCTACATTCTCTGTATGAAAAAGAAAATCCTGACAGAGTGTGTGAGATTTTGCATTCAACAGATTTTTTTAAATAGGTGAGTTACATATTTTTGAGGTTTATTTAAAAATGATTTGACATTTTTATGAAACTGTGTTGTTTGAAATATATTATTAAATGCAGAGATGTATATTTGGGATTATTTTTATTGTACTTGAAGTTTGTTTAAAAAACAGTATGTACAGTAATATATATATTTAAGTGTGTTGGAAGACATAGTTGAATGAAGGCTCCGATTTACTATTAATTGGTTAAATATGTACTAATATTCATATAAGGTGTAGTTTATTAGGCATGATTATTTCTTCTGTGTAAAAAGGTATAGTTTAAAAATGTAGCATTATTATAGATAGTGTGGTAAAATGTGGTACAATTGTGTGGTTTTGAAGATGATCATATAAGGTGTTAATAATTATGATTCTGTTATTAGTTTGTACAGTTTGTGCAGTTTTAAAAATCCTCATAAAAAAGGGTTATTTATTAATCTTCTTCTTTAAGTCTGTTGAGAGGTACAGTTTGATGAAGTTGCATATTTGTAGATTTAAAGGACAATATGTAGCTGCAAAGAAAGACAGTACATTTTATTCTTTCTGGTATTTAGTAGTTAGTATGTCATGAGTCAGGTATTAGTTTACATTATATTTATATACTTGTATGAATTAATGAGAGGTACCTGATACATTAGAGGACTGCAAAGGTGGTGAAAATGTGATTTTATAAATGCATGAGAAGTGATTTTGTGGTTCTATAATGTCTAATTTCGTAGTTAGTATATAAGTAAATGTGCACGATCTATGCGGTCCCCTTACCCCCTGCACACTACTGATTCACTACTGCAAAAATCCATGCAGTAGCCATACAGATAAGCAATCACACTGTCACACCCTGTCCACTCCTCCTATCATCCTGACTGAACCATGTCCGTATCTACTCTCAGTGTAGAAACACAAGCACTTAAAAACTCACCCTCATGTCAACTACAAGCATTCTCACTATCTAGTCACTGTCCGTACACCTGTAGAATGCCTCAGGCATTAAGACACAAAGTGCTACAGTGAAAAGTGCACAATGAATGCAGTCTTCTAACCCCCTGTAGACTACTGATTCTGTCTTGCAATAAGCCTCGTAGCGTTCATGTAGTGCCCCAATCAGCCTGTCACTCTCTGTCAACTCCTGCAATCATTCTGACAGAACCATTTCCTTATCTAATTTCTGTGTCAACATACAAGCACTTATAAACTCTCTCTGCAGCGAAGTACCAGCAGTGTAAGTATCCAGTCACTATCCATGCACTTGTAGAGCGACTCAGGCATTAAGATAAGCAGTGCTACAGTCAAATGTGCACAATCTATGCAGGCCTCTAACCACTAGCAGACTACTGATTCACCCTTGGAATAAGCCAGGAACTCTTCGTGTAGTGACCCAATCAGCCTGTCACTCTCTGTCCTGTCCTCCAATCATTCTCACAGAACCATGTCCTTATCTAGTCTCTGTGCCAACACACATGCACTTATAAACTGTCCCTGCAGTCAACTACCAGCAGTGTAACAATCAAGTCACTATCCATGCACTTGTAGAGCGACTCAGGCATTAAGATAAGCAGTGCTACAGTCAAATGTGCACAATCTATGCAGGCCTCTAACCACTAGCAGACTACTGATCTACCCTTGCAATAAGCTAGGTAGTATTCATGTAGTGCCCCAATCAGCCTGTCACTGTCTGTCCTGTCCTGTAATCATTCTGACAGAACCATGTCCTTATCTAATCTCTGTGCCAACACACATGCACTTATAAACTGTCCCTGCAGTCAACTACCAGCAGTGTAAATATCCAGTCACTATCCATGCACCTGTAGAGCGACTCAGGCATTAAGATAAGCAGTGCTACAGTCAAATGTGCACAATCTATGCAGGCCTCAAACCACCAGCAAACTATTGACTCGCCCTTGGAATAAGCCAGGAACTATTCATTTGGTGCCCCAATCAGACTGTGAGTCTCTATCCACTCCTGCAATCATCCTTACAGAGCATGTCCTTATCTAATCACTATGCCAACACACAAGCACTTATAAACTCTCCCTGCTGTCAACTACCACCACTTAAATTATCCACTCGGTATCCATGCACTTATAGATTGACTCAGGTATTAAGAGACGCAGTGCTACAGTCAAATGTGCACAATCTATGCAGGCTCCTAACCCCCTGCAGACTACTAATTCACACTTGCAATAAGCCAGGTAGTATTCATGTAGTGCCCCAATCAGCCTGTCACTCTCTGTCCACTCCTGCAATCATTCTGACAGAACAATGTCCTTATCTAATCTCTGTGCCAACACACATGCACTTATAAACTGTCTCTGCAGTCAACTACCAGCAGTGTAACTATCTAGTCACTATCCATGCACTTGTAGAGCAACTCAGGCATTAAAATAAGCAGTGCTACAGTCAAATGTGCCCAATCTATGAAGGCCTCTAACCACGAGCTGGCTATTGATTCACCCTTACAATAAACCAGGTAGTATTCATTTGTTGTCCCAATCAAACTGTGACTCTCTGTTCACTCCTGCAATCATCCTGACAGAAGCATGTCCTAATCGAATCTCTGTGCCAACACGCAACCACTTATAAAGTCTCCCTGCTGTTAACTACCACCACTGTAACTATCCCCTCAATATTCATACACTTGTAGAAAGACTCAGGCATTAAGACAAGCGGTGCTACAGTCAAATGTGCACAATCTATGCAGGCCTCTAACCCCCAGCAGACTTCTAATTCACCCTTCCAATAAGCTAGGCAGTATTCATGCAGTACCTCAATCAGCCTGTCACTCTCTGTCCACTCCTGCAATCATCCCCACAGAAGCATGTCCTTATGTAATCTCTGTTGCAACACACAAACACTTATAAACTCTCTCTGCAGTGAAGTACCAGCAGTGTAACTATCCAGTCACTATCCATGCACTTGTAGAGCGACTCAGGCATTAAGACAAGCAGTGCTACAGTCTAATGTGCAGAATGTATGCAGGCCCCTAACCCTAAGCACAGTAATGATTCATCCTTGCAATAAGCCAGGTAGTATTCATGCAGTACCCCAATCAGACTATCACTCTCTGTCAACTCCTGCAATCATTCTGACAGAACCATGTCCTTATCTAATCTCTGTGCCAAAACACAAGCACTTATAAACTTACCCTACTGTTAACTACCAGCACTCTAACTATACAGTCTAGGTATCCTCATGTCTATCCCATCTACTTCTCCAATCACTTATCCACCACTACACTTATCCTTTTACTCTGCCAATACCAGCAGTATCTTCTTATCCTATCACTCTGCCAATACCTCAGCACTCATAAATTGACCATGTATTCTACTTGCAGCACTGTAATCATTCCAATTACTTGTAATGTATTTATAGAGTAGCTTAGACACTAATACATGTATACCTCCAATATTCTGTACAGTACGCATGCAAACTTCCAACCAGGTACATACTAATTATACATTCATGCAAATTCCCAATTACTACCCTTGCAGCCCATGAATCGTCTTGTTACTCCCATGCACTTCCGCAATCACCCATCCAGCACTATGTACTTATCGTATTACTCTGTCAATACGTAAGTACTTGTGGAGCAGATTTACAAGCCCCCTGCGCCACTACTATATCACTTTTTGTGACGTAGTGGTGGTGCTGGGAGCACCTCCGTTTTTACAAAGAGAGGAAAAGCCACCCTGCATAGGTTTTCTTCTCCTTGTAAATACAGCCTTTTCATACGCAGCACTTTCTGTTGAAGGTGCATTCCATGGGTGTTGCTGTGTATGTTTCCACACAACAGCCATAGAACCAGACACATGTCTAGATTTACAAGAAATCATAAATCTGGACATGTGTGTGAATGCTGTACCACCCTAGAGGTGGCGTAGCAAGGCACAACAAGGAGAAATCTTTTCATTTCTCCTAATTTTTTCCTCTTTCAATGCGTACTGCATTCTACGCCACACATTGAAGGAGGAAAAGGCCTTCCGTGATTGTTTTTGTACAGGAAGGTGTTCCTTCCTGCACAAAAACAATCTGCCCACGATGCAGGCATCCTTGCACCATGATGCAAGGGTGCCTGTGCTAGCACATGGCTACAGTTTGTGCGCAGGTGCAGAGGGAAGCACAGAGATGCGACATATTCATGTAAATATGTCGCATGCCTGTGTTTCAGAAGTGCTGCAGCAAAAGGGCTTGCGGTGCCACATTACAGCACTTCATCATACATCTGCCCCTATAAATTCATCATACACTACTAAAACATTCTTTCAGTCAATCATGCTGTACACATATATTCAACAAACTTTCAGACAATACCATACAATTATAGTTCTTTTTTTTAACCAGATAAGGTAGTTCTGAGAAGAACTTTTTTTTCTTTTGTATTTTCTTTTTATTTTTTTAACAATTTTGTATTTATTTTGGTGTTTTTTCAGAAACTTAACAAAAAAAGGTACAAAGTAAACAGAAAACTTTTGGAATTAGATGACATTCGAAAAACAAAACAAAAATAAATAAATTAACAACAGTGATTCAGATGAGCAGCATAAACTGCATCTACTCATAGTGCTGCGTATGAAAAGGCTGTATTTACAAGGAGAAGAAAACCTATGCAGGGTGGCTTTTCCTCTCTTTTCTCCTCTCCGTAGCAGATAATTTTCTTGCACTTGCAACATTGCTGCTCCAAAAAGGCAAATTCTGGACGTATATCCATAGGAGGTTGGGATGTTGACGCTCCTGATGTACTTGCTCCTGCTGCTGGTAGATTTTTAGCAGCGCGCCTCATTTCCTCCCAAGCCAGATTGCGAGGATGCTAAGTATGCAAGTGCTTATACTTACTGGCAGTCCCACAGGAGTATTTCTTCTGACTGCCTCTTGAAAGTACTCTGTCACAAATTATGCAGGTCACCTTGGTAGCGTTCACTTTTTTTCTCCTGCTGGATAAGTGAAAAAATTCCACACCACCAACTCTGGCCTTTTCTTAGGTGGATCCTCTACCAACAGTTCTTCATCTTTAGATTCTTCCACCTGCTGGTCCTGTTGTGATGCCATTTTCTTTTGAAGTTCTAAAAAAAACACCAAAAAAATGCCAAACTTGTTCTTGATGAAGAAGAGATGCTCCTCTGAAAATACTCTAACAAGAATAAATAAAATGGGTGGGGTCCTTCAATACTTACAGTGGGAAATGTTATAAACCAATCAAATCTTTTATTTTGAGGTCACATGGGATTCGCGCACCCTACGCTCAGGAAGTGCGCACCCTACGCACAGGAAGTGCACACCCGACGCGACTTCGCGAATATATATTTAAAAATAATATAAGTTAATTACAAGTAAAAATATATTATTTTTATGAATATCTTAGATAATCTCTTGCCCTAATATGTACATTAAAGACACATACATATCATTTTAGAATATAAAAACTTTCACGGGATGCGTGCACCCAACACGCCCCAGCATGCATATGATGTCACACGGGGCCCGCCACCGTGCAAGCATCATGCACCGTAATGCGCATGTGTCACGAATACGGGGGAGCAGGAGTCGCGCATCGGTCGCATACCTATCGCGCACACCACGTAATATTATACGTATTTGACATAACTGGAAAACACGCACCCATCACACACCGTATGCGGATCCTTCATGAATTTTTCAAAATAGCGGCTAAAATGCGCACCCGCCGCGATGGGTATGCTGTGGGTGCGCGACTTAAAAAAATATATATAAATAAATTAAAATAAAATAATTTCAGATAAAAAATGTAAAACATTTTTTAAATCATTTTCAGAAAAATATATAATATTGCTTGATAAATATTATATTTACAAAGAAACAGTTAAAAAAATCTAGATATTCATTACAAAAAATATAGGTATAACTACTATAATTCTTACAAATTTTCAACCTTTGAAATTCACTGAAAAAAACCAAAGGTTTCAGGCACGTTATAGTTAGAAATTAGCATTTAAAAAACCTTTGAAATTCACTGAAAAAAACAAAGGTTTCAGGCACGTTATAGTTAGAAATTAGCATTTAAAAAACCTTAGAAATTCACTGAAAAAGCCATAGGTTTTAGGGAGGGTTATAGTTAATTGGACATTTCACTCGTAAAAACCATTGAAATTCCCTCGTTATAGTTAGTTCAGCTGTCATTTGAGATGTCATCAGTGATGTCATCAGTGATGTCACTAACCATGTCATGAGTTATGTAATATGTGACGTCATCAGCAGTGCATTGCGGGGGCGTGAGTTATAGTTAGCTGAACTAACTATAACGGGGGAATTTCAATGGTTTTATACGAGTGAAATGTCCAACTAACTATAACCTTCCCTAAAACCTAAGGTTTTTTCAGGTAATTTCTAAGGTTTTTTAAATGCTAATTTCTAACTGAAATCTTTGTTTTTTTCAGTGAATATATATATGTACTAATATATATCGATATCTCACCATATATCGCTTCAGTCTTTCAAACAACGGATCCGGACCACGGTATGGTGCAATTATAATACTTTATCCAGTGCAGGACGGCATAACGCAATTCAGTTCTCACGGGTGCCTTGATCACATGACTAATATAGATATATATATATATATATATATGTATATATATATATATATATATATATATATATATATGTGTGTACTAAAAAAAAACAATAAAGGGACGTCCCCTAAAGTAACTATAACTCATGCCCCTGCCATGTACAGTGTTTGGGGCAATGATGTCATTTCAGACAAACTTAAGACAAACTTAAGACAGACTTAAGACAGACTTAAGACAGACTTAAGACAGACTTAAGTTAGGATTTCGTCTTAAGTCTGTCTTAAGTCTGTCTTAAGTTTGTCTTAAGTCTGTCTTAAGTCTGTCTTAAGTCTGTCTTAAGTCTGTCTTAAGTTTGTCTTAAGTCTGTCTTAAGTTTGTCTTAAGTTTGTCTTAAGTCAAACTTAAGACAAAATCCTAACATTACTACTACTAAATGCCTTCTGTGAATAACAAAAGTAGTACGTTTAGGATTTTGTCTTAAGTTAGTTCTGTGAATCGACTCCTATCGGCCCATCTCGCTCCTCCCCTTCGCAGCCAAAGTTGCAGAGAAAACAGTCAACAGGAAACTGACACAATTCATTGAAGAGAACGCCGTCCTCGACCCGTCCCAATCCGAATTCCGAAACAACCACAGCACAGAGACCGCCCTACTCACCACCACAGATGATTTCTGCACCCTCCTGGACCAAGGCCACTATGCAGCCCTCATCCTACTCGCCCTATCAGCGGCCTTCGATACCATCTCCCACCGCACACTAGTCGCCAGACTACATGACAGGAATGCAAGGAACAGCCCTGGACTGGATCAGATCATTCCTCACCGGAAGAAGCCAAAGGATCAGACTACCACCCTTCCTCTCCGACCCCACAAAAATCACCTGCGGAGTCCCACAGGGTTCATCCCTGAGCCCCCCCTCTTCAACATCTACATGGCCCCCCTCGCAGCCATCGTCCAACAACACAGCCTCAACATCTTATCCTACGCCGACGACACCCAGCTCATCCTCTCCCTCACCAAAGACCCCACCACTGCCAAACTCAACTTCCAGAAAGGAATGCAAGACGTCACAGTTTGGATAACCAACAGCTGCCTGAAGCTCAAGTCCTTGTCCTCGGTATCATCCCTTTTGCATGGGACAGCACCTGGTGGCCGACCGACCTCAGAAGCCCACCTACCCCCTCAGACCACGCCAAAAACCTCTGCATCGTACTCGACTCATCACTCACCATGACCCGACAGGTCAACGCCGTCACCTCCAGCTGCTTCAACACCCTCCACATCCTCCGCAAGACCTTCAAGTGGATCCCCCCTGAGTCAAGGAAGACAGTCACCCATGCGCTCATCACCAGCAGACTGGACTATGGAAACGCACTCTACGCCGGCATCAACAAGTCCCTACTACGCAAACTCCAGACAGTACAGAACACCACCGCCAGACTCGTCCTCGGCATCCCCCGACACGAGCACATCAGTCAACACCTATGAAGTCTCCACTGGCTCCCCGTGGAGAAAAGTGTAACTTTCAAATTCCTCACTCATGTCTACAAATGTCTACACAACAACTGAGCCAAATACCTAAACGACAGAATCAACTTCCACGTACCCAAAAGAAACCTCAGATCTTCCAACCTCGCACTGACCGAAACCCCGGGTATCCACAGAGCCAGAGCAGGCGGAAGATCCTTCTCTCACATTGCAGCCAAGATCTGGAACGAGCTACCGGCAGACATCAGACACGCCCCCTCCCTGAACACCTTCAGGAAGACATTCAAGACCTGGCTCTTCGGCTACACAGATCTGCGGACCCCTCCCTCAGCGTCTTGAGACCCTCACAGGTGAGTACCATGCTTTCAATTCCCTGAATGATTGATTGTTTGAGTTCTTCAGTGATGGATGCTATTAGAAATGTTGTCTCGAGTTGGCAGAGGTATGCAACCTGCCCAAGTAGGGGCCGCCATCCAGTCAGAGTAAGCTAGAGATACACTAAAAGATAACCTGTGCTCACCCTCTGGTAGCTTGGCACAGAGCAGTCAAGCTTATCTAAAGAGGCAATGTGTAAATTATTTGTGCAACACACACACACACAGTAACACAATGAAAACACCACTAAAAGACTCCACATCAGGTTAGAAATATAACTTATGATTTTATCCCCTTGAGTGCTCCCGTCGGCCAACGGCCTTCACGAGTGCTACCTCGCTAGTGCTGCGCACGTCCGTTGGCCGACAGGACCCCGCCCACTCTTTAGAACTCCCGCACCGCGGCGGAATTTGCACCGCGGTTAAGGAGTTATATAAAAAGAACAAAAATCCAATAAGTAGAATATGAGTCAATAATTTTTTTTAAAATAAAAAGAATTCTAGTGCTTAGGGGTTATCTGGTTGTGCTGGCCCAGGAAAATTCAACAGTTCAGGCTAACTGTGAAGGAGCACAGGCAGAGGACAAGAGCCACGCATGCCCAGTGAACAGAGTACCTTGATCCTAGATGCATCAGCAAGATGTGGGGTGCACACGAGCGATGCGTCGATGTCGGGCCTGCAGTCGAAGTGATGCATCGATTTTCTTCATGCAGAGTCGGTAATGCATCAGGTCTGTTGAGCGTATTACCGGTTCAGGTTCCGAATACGATGTGCTGGGTTAAACCATGCCGGAGGGACAATTACTCGATCGTCTTCACGCAGTGACAGCAATGCATTGGTTCTGAAGTGGTGGTTCCGGATGAGGTGCTGTATCCCAATTCTACTCCTGCAAAAGGGTTGATACCCCGATTCTTCTACACGCAGACTGGTGATTCATTGATTTCTCTGGTGCAAGTATCTAGGTCCACTTCCACTGAACCAGGCACATGAGCAGGGATACAGACTATGATAGCCTCAAGCATCATGCAATAGGAGGTGAGCCATCAAGCCACTGGAGATCACTTTAGTTGCAAGGAAGAGTCCAGCTCTCTTCAGCAGGATCAGAAAGCAGCACAACAAGGAAGCACAGCAGAAAAGCAAGCAAGTCAGGTCAGCAGGCCAGCAGAGTGACAGTCGTTGATGAAGCACAGCAGTTCTTTTGACAGAGTCCAGTTGTAGGTTCAAAAGTGTCTGATGTGGTGGGTTCAGAGACCCAGTATCCATACCCAGCTGTGCCTTTGAAGTGGGGGTGACCTCAAAGAAGGTTCTTTGAAGGGCACAAAAGTTATTTCTTCCCAGCCGTGGCTCCAGACTATCAGTAGGGGGTAATCTGCCCTTTGTGTGGGGACAGGGCACTACCTATTCTGGTGTATCAGCCCCTCCCTCCCTTTCTGCCCAGGAACAGCCATTAAAATGCAGATAAGTACTCAGACACACCTAACCTTCCTGTGTTTGTGGTTGTCTAGAAGGAATGCACAAAGTGTAACCGTCACCCACTCCAGACGTGTAGTAGAGACAGGCTGCAGGCACACAGAGTTATAAGAGCAGAAAATGTCCACTTTCTAAAAGTGGTACAAAAGGGGGTGGTGATGGACGGAGCATCAGAACCAATCAAACACTCACACCCAGTCAACAGATCTGGGTTTGATCCACCACCGCTCTTTAGCCCACTCTGCCACCCCAGTTCAGACATGGCCATATGCAAATCAGTCTGACCCTGTGCCTCATGGGAACAGTCCAGCCCGAGCTGCCAAGCCATGCCTTCCCTGGACCGGGAACAAGCTTCCTAGGACCGGTTTCTGGCATTTCAGCCGTCTTCAGCCAGGCTTGCTTGAATCCAGTGGCAAAGTGAGCAAGGGACTCACGTCTGAGCATACCCTGCCAACTTATGGCGAACAAAGTGGTACAAAAGGGGGTGGTGATGGACGGAGCATCAGAACCAATCAAACACTCACACCCAGTCAACAGATCTGGGTTTGATCCATCACCGTTCTTTAGCCCACTCTGCCACCCCAGTTCAGACATGGCCATATGCAAATCAGTCTGACCCTGTGCTTCATGGGAACAGTCCAGCCCGAACTGCCAAGCCATGTCTTCCCTGGACCGGGAACAAGCTTCCTAGGACCGGTTTCTGGCATTTCAGCCGTCTTCAGCCAGGCTTGCTTGAATCCAGTGGCAAAATGAGCAAGGGACTCACGTCTGAGCATACCCTGCCAACTTATGGCGAACAAAGCGGTACAAAAGGGGGTGGTGATGGACGGAGCATCAGAACCAATCAAACACTCATACCCAGTCAACAGATCTGGGTTTGAGCCATCACCGTTCTTTAGCCCACTCTGCCACCCCAGTTCAGACATGGCCATATGCAAATCAGTCTGACCCTGTTCCTCATGGGAACAGTCCAGCCCGAACTGCCAAGCAATGCCTTCCCTGGACCGGGAACAAGCTTCCTAGGACCGGTTTTTGGCATTTCAGCCGTCTTCAGCCAGGCTCGCTTGAATCCAGTGGCAAAGTGAGCAAGGGACTCACGTCTGAGCATACCCTGCCAACTTATGGCGAACAAAGCGGTACAAAAGGGGGTGGTGATGGACGGAGCATCAGAACCAATCAAACACTCACACCCAGTCAACAGATCTGGGTTTGATCCATCACCGTTCTTTAGCCCACTCTGCCACCCCAGTTCAGACATGGCCATATGCAAATCAGTCTGACCCTGTGCCTCATGGGAACAGTCCAGCCCGAACTGCCAAGCCATGCCTTCCCTGGACCGGGAACAAGATTCCTAGGACCGGTTTCTGGCATTTCAGCTGTCTTCAGCCAGGCTTGCTTGAATCCAGTGGCAAAGTGAGCAAGGGACTCACGTCTGAGCATACCCTGCCAACTTATGGCGAACAAAGCGGTACAAAAGGGGGTGGTGATGGACGGAGCATCAGAACCAATCAAACACTCACACCCAGTCAACAGATCTGGGTTTGATTCATCACCGTTCTTTAGCCCACTCTGCCACCACTAGTAGCATTTAACTTACAGGCGCTGGGTAGATGGTATACCACTTTACAAGGGACTTACAAGTAAATTAAATATGTCAAACAGATGTAAACCAATTATACCATCTTTAGAGAAGAGAGCACATGCACTTTAGCACTGGTAAGCAGTGGTAAAGTACTCAGAGTCCTAAATCCAACAAAAATGACGTCAGAAAAAAGGAGGTAGATGACAAACAGTTTGGAGTGACCCTTCAGAGAGGGCCGTTTTCCAACAGACACTATTTTATTTAACAAGGACTCACTTTAGACAAATGCCAGGCTATTACACATATTTCTCATACTTGTTGGTACAAGTATGTCAGTAACTTGATAACCTTGTGTTCATGTCATCCATTTTTTTATATATCCATATAGTTTTTCATACTGATCATTTTTCCATGTAAAGTACTTTATTCATCCCATCTGATTTTTTAATTCAATTCCGTTGTTCTTTCCAACCTCCTCAAAGAGTCACATGCAGTACATCATTATAATCCAGTCTAAATCTGTTTTTTCTTGCACCTTATGACGCATCATCCTGATTTTATATATTTTAGCTCATTTAACGTGCATATCTTTTGCAGGTCATATAAAGTGCTTCCTTCTTATGGTCTGAGGAAATATGAATTTTGTGATCAGTTATGTCCCCTATCGTAGACCCCAACGGCTCCATGTGCATGCTATAAGTACATGTATGTTCCCTCCAATTCCAGTTTTGAAGACGCAAATACATGTGCGTCCACCGTCAACATGTCCTCTTTCAGATCCACCATGAATGGGTCAGATATTCCATTCCTAAGTATGAAAGGCCACCGACTTTATGTGGTTCACTTTCCACATTTTACAGATTCAGGCGAGTAGGCCCTGAATTCTGCCATCAAGCCTTTCCTGCTTTCTGCCTCTGAAAGATCCAGCCCGAGCCCGCATCTGTATCCATGAACTTTGTCCTACTCCCTGCGCGGCTAACGGTGCCTGATCCAGCCTGTTGCCTGCCAAAAACTGTATTTCACCTTCAAGATTATCTGCTTCGCTCCTCATCCGATGCATTCCTGTCTAGTAGTTTAGGTAAACATTCCTCCAGCTACCGTGCAAGGGGCCAGGCCTCACTGTCCTCGTGCAAGTAATTCATAGCCCCTGTTACCATGGAAGATTCCTGCCCCCTCGCATCTCATGTAGACACTTAGACGCCCGTACACGCACTAACAGTCAGTATAGAATAGATTCCGTCCGAGAGGCCTTTCCTTTTGGATAATACAGTTCTTTAAACATAAGATATTAGATATGATTTGGGATTAGGTTGACATGACCCCTCAGACTTCTGTCTCCACATGTAGAGCTAAATGTCAAGTCCCCTTCACCCTCTAGTTGCACGTCAATCACACGTCATGCGGCTGCGCGCGCATCTCTGCCAAATATTTCTGCTGACCTTGCAGGATTCTCTTATGGATCCACCCACTTGTGACATCATGTATAATGACGTTTTCTAAGTTACGCCTATATGTCCGCCTTTTTGGTTACGTATGCATATTTTATCTCTCTTATCAACTGTTACGCCTCCTGCATCTGTTACACTATAATGTATTTCTTATAAAAGTGATTACCTGTCAATAATGTATTGCCTCTCACGCGCCGGAGGTGCGTTGCAGGCCCGGTCCCCTGCCACAGCTGAACGGACAAAAACGCGTACCCGCAGGATTTCCTGTATCTCCCTCCGGCCAAGCGGGGGTGACTGAGGCTGCGATCAACACCCAGACGAGGCGGTGAGAAGTGCGAAGTATCTCGACCAGAGCCTAGCTGAGAGAGCAAGATCCGAGGTATACAGAGGCCCACCAGGTTCCGAAGTTCCGAGTCCAGACGAGTCGAGTCCAGTCCGGTCCAGTTTCAGTTCAGTTCCGAGGCCTTCCGTTCCGCGCTACCCGGTGAGTACCATTGCCGGGGAGGCATTTAACGTGCACATAGTCTGTGCCGGTCAAGACGGGTTTGGGTACACAAATCCGGTCTGCACTGTTTCAGCAGTGTATCTGTACTGTTTAGCAGTATATCTAGTATGTCTTGCATATAAATAAGTATTACCTAGTGTCAGTATTATGTCAGTAACTAGTTTCCTATTAGTCATCATTACTCGTTAAAATGTTAAATGTTAAATGTTTTAATACGTTCTATACATTGTGGTGTGAATGATTGTTCATTATTATGTTTATTGTATTAAGTGTGTTTAAAATTAAGTAACCAGATCAAAAATGCCGTTCTTTTCAAAACTAAGACAGATCAAAACTAGAAAAGGGGTACTCGAAGAAGCTGTTCCCATTCCACCTAGGGATACTCCAGGATACTTTATGTATCATAAACATGGCTTAGATGCCGTGTTATTTCTTGATTTATGGGTGGACTACACCAAAGATTTACCAGAGAGTCAAAGATGGCCCGCAGCGGGGACCTGGGATGCAGACTGCATCATGAGAGTAGAAGAAGAATTATGGAAAAAGAAAGCCAGACAGTCACAGAAAGATGCCATTGAATTATGGCGTAAAGAATCATATAGACGTACAGAAAAAGCGCTCAGACAGGAAGAGAAAGGTAGGGAGAATTCAAATAAAAACCCGAGAAAATTTATTAATAGAGGAAGGTACCCGAGTAAAAACAGAACAAGTAGATAGGCAAAGAAACACTCTTATGAATGGTATGTATCCTCTTCTGGCCGAAGGGTTACCTAAGGCTACCCCGGAAATACCAAAAGACTTGACTCCTCCATTGCTCCCGATAAAAGCACATCCTAAAACAGCAAAGGACGTTTTCCTTTCCTCCTATTTAGATGACATAGCTCCCGAGTATGCTAATACCATACCACACACACCGCTTGCCGATGGTGTTCAACACCAAGAGCATCCGTCTGTATCTCCGCAGCAACAAACTCCGGCACTAGTTCCAACAGGTCCGTCCGTTTCCACTGTTTTTCCCGCATCTACAATTTCTATCTTACGTCCAACGAATCCTTTCGTGCCCAGCACCTCAGATGGTGCTACAGGAGGTACGACAGACATGTTTGCCACACCGCCACGAAATAAACAGACCCTTAGAGATTTAGCACTCCAACGTACACCCCAACTAGTGACATCCGACATGTTTAAAGAACATCTTGTGGATTGTAGATACGATCCAGTGCCAGGTAAACAGGACATATTGCTAATATCATCACTACGTATACGACGAGCTACATTATATTTAATGACGATACCAGGAATGGTTGAACATCTAGACAATATATATCACTTTGTCCAAACAGGGCGAGGCCCAGAAAGTATTAACGAAGCTATGGAATGTACAAAGACAACTACTACGTTTTTTCATAAACTGCGTGATCAGGAACCAAGACAGGCCTGGGGCAGATCATGATACCATGCAAAAACTTGCCAAATGGGGTCAGAACATATCAGAAGAGAAACATGATAAACAGGCGTGTATAATCGCCATGTATCGAAAAATCCGCAAGGAAGTAGAACGAATACATAAAGAAAGACGAGAAGCAGACAGAATTGAATCAGAGGGAGAGGAGGAGCAAGAATCAGAACAAATAGAAACGATAGCTTACGTAGGTAGAGGAAGACCCCATAATAATACTAGAGGCTTCAATGATCCGATATGTCCGATACGTCCAGAATGTAACAGACATTTTCAAACCCCTATGTTAAATACAAGGTCCCCTGAACACCTATTCCAAGCCGCTGATAAATTACTCCGAGATCGAAGGGGGTACCATATGCTCGATTCCATGGATGAACAAGAATTAGCCAGGTCAGCAGTACAATGGGCCGACTGTCCTGACAAATACAGTGAAGATGCACTAGCACACACGTTTCTGAATCTTACCCCATACGAACAGCGTTTAGCTAGTATATACATGATTCAACACCTCCTTATATTATATAAAAGCCAACACTCCGATCCAGGACCCTTACCTGACATATTGATAGAACTACTCACGAATAAATGGAGAGGGTCAGGTATTGATTTGATTAAAGAAATTCTAGAATTTCGAAACCAGTATATAACTTTCGTGTGCCCAGAACACGTCCCAGTTCCCACTATGGGAAGAAAAATGTATCACATAGATAGACTGAATCCGTTACGCGAAGTGCACCCAATCAGAGGTGAAGGTAATAACTTTACACGCGTGTTTGTGTACACGCCTATAACTAAAATCGAATTATTAGAAATGAAGAAAGTAGTACCCAGCCATGACAAGGATCCAGCAGGTTTCCACCGTGAGATAAAAGACATGCTACTCATGGGAGAGTATACCTACCCCGACATTATGAAAATATTAAAAGTATTAATGCCTGCCGGTGTTTACGAGAAACTCAAGGAAAAGGAATGGGAGGTGGGAGACCAAAAGATAGATTGGACAGCATTAGAAAACGAAGAAAAGGCCCGAGCTGCAGGAGCAGGGCTTGGGGAAAAGACTACAGCATTACCAGGATTATTAGTGCAGGTACTGCCACGTTTATTAACTACGAAAAAGGAGGACTGGGGTGCAATCTCAGCCTGTAAACAAAAGCAAGATGAAGACACTAGTGATTTCTATTCCCGATTTGAAAAATGTTTTGGTATAAACAGTGGCATAAAAGCAAGTAGCGAGTCATATCCGCATCTGTTTGTGACAAAATTAGTTGAAAATTCCCTACCGCAAGTTAAGAATAGAGTATTGAAATTTGAGAGTACCTGGCAGGGTAACACCCCGTCACAGATGTTACAGATGTTACAATATCACCACAATAGAATTAGAGAAGAACAAGAACACGAACAAAGACGTATGAAAGATACAAAAATGAAAATGCTTGTTGCTCAGTCAGTTCCAGCTGATGGTCACCAAAAGGGTGACTCAACAGGTCCGACGAAAGGGACATGTAACTATTGTAAACAACAAGGGCATTATATACACGATTGTCCAGTCTTGAAACATAATATTGCCACAGGTAGAACCCAGGAACGACCACGTCCACCTAGACAGGATCAGAATCAACAACAAATCCCACAGCATGCACAATCTAGGTCAGTTCCGCAACAACTAGCTCCGCAACAGCCAGCTCCACAACAGACCGTAGCACCACCACAAGTGCAGCCTATTGCTGCCACACAAGCAACAACGCAACAGATGTACCAGTATGCACAAGCAGATTATCCCGATTATCAGCGATACACATGAAATAGCCTAGAGAGGGAAGTTGGCTTACCCCTTATTGAGGTTCCTGTAGATCAAGAGGGACCTTATGTACATAGTGAACTATTAGGGGAAGACAGAAAGTTTTTACTTGATACAGGGGCAAGCAGAACAACTATACGACGCAGTGAAGTTCCAGGGGCACCCCTCTCAGGCTCACAGAATATTTCCCTTGGATTCTCAGGAAAGCCTATCATTAATGAAGTAACACAGCCTCTTCCACTTACGGTTGGTCCATTGACACGTACTACAGATTTATTGCTTACTAAATCATGTCCAGAAAACTTGTTAGGTATAAAAACATTGAAAGCTCTAGGAGCTATAATATGTTGTTCTCCGGAAGGAGTACGATTATTTTTACGTGATTTTAAAGGTCACTACGTGTCCAGAGACATGGATCACCGGCTGCAGAGTTTACCTACGCATTTATGGGCACAAGGCCCCACTGATGTTGGTTGCATGAACATTACACCATATCGAGTTACACTAAAAACAGGAGTAGTACTACCACGAATGCGACAATATAGGTTACCACCAGATGCTGTTGCGGCTTTGCTGCAAATCATTGACGAACTCATTGCACAAGGAGTGGTTGTAGAAACCGACTCCAATATATGCAATTCCCCGATAATTCCGATTCTTAAAAGAACGGATCCAAAAGCACCACCAGTATATCGATTAGTTATTGACCTGCGCGAATTAAATAAATGTATTGTACCACAATACCCTGTGGTCCCAGATATCTCTTCACTACTAACTGCTATTGATTCAGAAGCAACGTTCTTCACTGTAATTGATCTCAAGAATGCTTTCTTTAGCGTCCCAATAGATCCGGAAAGTCAATATCTGTTCGGATTCAGTTTAAATGGACGAAGTTTTAAATTCACACGCGCACCTCAAGGATTTACAGAAAGCCCCAGCATCTATAGCCAAGCACTAAAACGAGAACTTGACAGTATCCACATGCCAGTCAACACTGCCTTGCTTCAATATGTCGATGATCTGTTGATCACCGCCCGAAGCGAACCTGAATGTGAAACAGCGTCACTGACGGTTTTAAAATTTCTGGCCGACAAGGGGCACAAGGTGTCCCCTTCTAAGCTGCAATTCTGTGTCCCGCGAGTTGTCTACCTTGGGCACTCGCTGTCCAAGGAGGGAAGACAGCTTACACCCGACCGCATCCAGTTAATTGCTAACATGCCACCACCCAAGACACAAAAGGGGGTGCGGGCTTTTATAGGCCTCACTTCAAACTGTAGGCAGTGGATCCCTCAATATGCATTTCTAGCAAAACCACTCATTCAGTTGACAACACAGGAGGCCGCCACATCGACTGTCCTCCCTTGGACTCAAGAACATACACATGCTTTTGAAAGCTTAAAGAAAGCTTTATGCCAAGCACCTGTTTTAGCAACACCATGTTACAATAAACTGTTTACACTATTTGTTACAGAACGCGAAGGTACTGCCTTGTCAGTACTCACTCAGGAACAAGCAGGATCACACAAACCATGTGCTTATTTCTCTAGTACATTAGATCCAGTAGCTCAGGCTCTTCCTGCGTGCCTGAAATCAGTGGCAGCAACAGCTTTAGCAATCAGACAAAGCGATGCCATAGTGTTAGGACATCAATTGACAGTACAAGTACCACACGCAGTAGAGGTTCTCTTGAACCGCACACAAACGCAACACTTGACTATAGCGAGACTCACCGGTTATGAATTAACATTGTTTCAACCACACATAGAAATCAGACGTTGTAATACGTTAAATCCTGCCACGCTTTTGCCAGTAAAGGGAACAGATCCATTAGCACATGATTGTATTGAAGTCATTACTATCACGACAAAACCCAGACAAGACTTGACAGATATCCCTTTATCAGATCCAGACTTGACATTGTATGTAGACGGTTCATGTATGAGAACAAGTACAGGAGAGTTAGTGGCCGCTTACGCAGTCACAACAGACACTGAAGTCATTGAAACAAATTGTATTAACATTTTGTCAGCTCAAGCAGCAGAGCTCATCGCCCTGACACGAGCCTGTACTCAAGCAAAAGATAAGAAAGTCAACATATACACAGATTCACGTTATGCATTCGGAGTCGTCCATGACTTCGGCGTGCTATGGCGAGAGAGAGGTTATCTAACTTCTCATGGTGCCCACATCCAACACGGACCCCTCATTCAAGCCCTATTAGATGCGATTCATTTACCTACTGCAATATCGATTATGAAATGCAAAGCCCATACAAAAGTTACCGATATCATTTCTCAGGGTAACGACCTAGCTGACAGAACAGCTAAACAGACTGCTCAGAACCAGACTCATACAACTGACGCGACAAAGACAATAGTTCCGACACCAACACATTGCATGACAGTTAAGGATCCCGCCCTTGATATAATTGACATACAGACACATGCTACACCAGAAGAAATAAAGAAATGGACTGAATTAGGAGGGATCCAAACGGATCAAGGATGGATGACGAAGGAAAAATCTATATGGTTTCTTCCCGATTCCATGGTTCAAGTCATCATTAACACAATACACAGTCCAGCGCACCTAGGAGAAAAAGCTATGCTAGACAGTATTCAACACATTTGGTTCAACAAACACTTGCGAGCAGCAGCCAAACAGAAAGTACGTACCTGTATGATATGTTGTCAGTTTAATCCAGGTAAAAGCATCCCCGTAGAGCAGGGTGGATTTCAACCTCCCGATCATGCTTTTGAAGTCCTCCAGATGGATTATATCCAGATGGAACGATGTCGAGGATTCAAATATGTTCTCGTAGTTGTCTGTGCTCTTTCCCGTTGGACAGAAGCCTACCCGGTTTCAGATTACACTGCCCCGACTACTGCCAAACAGTTAGTTCGAGAATTCTTCCCACGGTATGGTTTGCCACGTGTTGTCTACTCAGATAACGGCCAGCCATTCTCATCCGAACTAATGAAACATGTTTCCCTTTTGTTAGGCTACCAATGGAAATTCCACTGTGTCCGACATCCCGAGGCAGCAGGTCTCGTGGAACGCCATAATCAAACTCTGAAAATTAGATTGTCCAAAATATGTAGAGAAAAAGGTGTCGATTGGATAGTAGCCTTACCAGTTGCACTCTTTTACATGAGAATGGTAGCACATTCTGGAACAGGGCTATCCCCGTACGAAGTGATCTTCGGTAGACCACCAAATATGTGGGGGACGCCTATACCTCGCAAAATCACTGATGTTGACTGTAATATGCTGACAGATTACCTGACTTCCTTGATGTCTGCACTACAATCTTGTCGTTCACAGGTAGCTGCAGCTTTTCCCGATAACACTGAGGTGAAGCCCCATGACGTGCGGAATTTCGACCGGAAAACCCAACTGGAGCCTAGGTGGAGATCGCCAAAACTTGTTCTACTAACCACAAGGACAGCCGTGAAGATCGAGGGACGTAAAGGGTGGTTGCACTCGAGTCATATCAAGAAATTTTATGGACTACCGTCCAGTGTGAACACTAAGCCCTGCATTTCCTCACAGACAGACTCAAAGCTCCCCTTGGTTGAACCCACGAAAACGGAACTTTATAAACTGAAATTAAGATCTAGCAAGTCAGACAATTTGATTGTTTAAGTCCTCTCCAAGGTGAATCGGTTGAATTTGTCTCTGACATGTATCCTCTAGACCGGAATAGAGAAAGAAATCAACAGATGCAGTTTAAAAAGCATGCGTATTGTAAATCACTCCGTAGTCACTGCACAGTAACATTATTAATTTTGTTTTTTCTAAGTCTTCTGATCATCATTTCTAGTATATTGCTGCATATGTATTACCCTATTTCTAAACGTGCTTACAATGTTACTGCTGAACATTCTTTTAGTGAATTACCTCCGCATGAGTTGTCCTATAGATTTGCGCTGCGCAACAACACATTCATTAGTATGTTACATCATTCCCATCAGACCAGCAATGCTACAAATTGTTGGATATGTGGCCGACTCCCTCCCTATCAGAACTATAAGGGAGTTTTGCCCCTCTTTCCATATCCATTCACACACAATGGCTCCTGTGGAGCATGGTTTAGTTTGATTAATTCCCTAGATTCAAATGCCGTAGTTTATCAAGACAACTGGGTATGGGGAAACCTGAACCTGGTTTTGCTTAAAGTCTGCTACCCTAACAAGGAGGGACTTCCCAAAAGAACAGGAACTGATCTAGAAAATGAAGTATATGGATTAGGTAATTTTACACTTAACCTCATGATCCTGAATGTTGAATCCGAAGCTACACCAATCTTGCCCGCTATGTCAGTATTCCCAGTTAAAGGGGAATTATGTGTAAGAAAGAATCGTTCCATACACATGGGCCATAGTAAATGCACCACTGTAATAAAATTCAGTGATCAAGGCAAGTCCACGTTTAGAGCTTCCCGTCATTCCTACTTCATATGTGGCCAGACCGCATATATATGTCTACCTCTAGATTGGGATGGTACCTGTTACATAGCATTCCTTCTGCCACCTGTTTTCCTAGCTCCTCCTGACTATCACAGAAATACCCATTTAGTACACAATATACAGCAGAGAGATCTCCCGATTGTCGATTACACTGAAACGACATGGGAGCAATACACAGATTTCAATAAAGGTTTCTTTCCCTATATAGGTACAGTCACTAATAGTAAACTGATACGTAGATTAACTAGAACCCTTGAAGCAGTAGTAAACGAGACTACTTCCGCCTTAGGCAATTTAACAGAAGAGCAGTCTGCTATGCGGATTGTTGTGCTTCAAAATCGTCTTGTCCTTGACGTCATCCTGGCCGATAGGGGCGGAGCTTGTAGGGTCATCGGATCAAGTTGCTGCATTTTCATACCAGAAAATTCACCGTCAGTATATAAAGCCATAACCCGCCTTCATAAGATTATAAGCCAGATACACCAGAGTCCAGGCACCTGGACTTGGTCCGGTTGGTTCTGGAGCGTGTTGTCCGCCTGGGGATGGAGGATCCTATCCTTCCTAGGTATTGGCTTTCTCATACTATTCAGTTGCTGCTTATGTCTACAATGTGGGCCAGCGATTTGTGGCCTGTGTGCCACATCGTGTATCCCACCTCCAAGTTTTCGTTCAAAATCCCGGAAGAAGAAAGAAGAACAAATGATGCTATATGAACAGATCGATGGATTGATGAAGATCGATATCTCCTGAGGGTCCGTAGGGGACAAGGAGGGAATGAGGAAATATGAATTTTGTGATCAGTTATGTCCCCTATCGTAGACCCCAACGGCTCCATGTGCATGCTATAAGTACATGTATGTTCCCTCCAGTTCCAGTTTTGAAGACGCAAATACATGTGCGTCCACCGTCAACATGTCCTCTTTCAGATCCACCATGAATGGGTCAGATATTCCATTCCTAAGTATGAAAGGCCACCGACTTTATGTGGTTCACTTTCCACATTTTACAGATTCAGGCGAGTAGGCCCTGAATTCTGCCATCAAGCCTTTCCTGCTTTCTGCCTCTGAAAGATCCAGCCCGAGCCCGCATCTGTATCCATGAACTTTGTCCTACTCCCTGCGCGGCTAACGGTGCCTGATCCAGCCTGTTGCCTGCCAAAAACTGTATTTCACCTTCAAGATTATCTGCTTCGCTCCTCATCCGATGCATTCCTGTCTAGTAGTTTAGGTAAACATTCCTCCAGCTACCGTGCAAGGGGCCAGGCTTCACTGTCCTCGTGCAAGTAATTCATAGCCCCTGTTACCATGGAAGATTCCTGCCCCCTCGCATCTCATGTAGACACTTAGACGCCCGTACACGCACTAACAGTCAGTATAGAATAGATTCCGTCCGAGAGGCCTTTCCTTTTGGATAATACAGTTCTTTAAACATAAGATATTAGATATGATTTGGGATTAGGTTGACATGACCCCTCAGACTTCTGTCTCCACATGTAGAGCTAAATGTCAAGTCCCCTTCACCCTCTAGTTGCACGTCAATCACACGTCATGCGGCTGCGCGCGCATCTCTGCCAAATATTTCTGCTGACCTTGCAGGATTCTCTTATGGATCCACCCACTTGTGACATCATGTATAATGACGTTTTCTAAGTTACGCCTATATGTCCGCCTTTTTGGTTACGTATGCATATTTTATCTCTCTTATCAACTGTTACGCCTCCTGCATCTGTTACACTATAATGTATTTCTTATAAAAGTGATTACCTGTCAATAATGTATTGCCTTCCTTCCTGAACCCTCATGGTGATGGAGTGTGAAGCCTGCAATTCGAATTGTATTTCCTTTGTAGAGGAATAAAGCCTTTTAGAACCTCTAATACCACGGATTCTGCCTCTTATATTTACTGAGTTATTCTTACTAGACTTTACCGCATAAAAAATAGTACCGGTAATGAAATATTTACCACAGGTCAGCAGTGCCAGTTTGTTGGTCACCAACAATACATCCTTTTTAAAGATCTATACAGTGTTCTGCATTCTTATTGTGACCCCAGGGTTCCTCTGTTCCTATTCTTATGATCATTCATGACTCAGTTTTCGGCAACTTAAACTCTTGATTGCCTCCTCTTCTTACCTTTGCAATATGTTAGATTCCAAAGTAACTCAGATCCACAGTATTCCCAGCATGCGTTTCCCAAAAGTGTTTAGCAATCGGGTAACTGAAGCCCTTATTTTTATGGCTCTTAGACACAAGACTCTCAGTTTCTTAGTTCCTATATATTGTTTCTTGCATGGACACCGAAGTACATAAACTGAATATGCCTCATTACAATGCAAGCCATTACTCCGCATGCCGTTACAACGCAGTCGTTACAACGACCGCATTGTTACCACGCAAAGTCATTACTACGCAAGTCATTACATTGACTTGCAGTAAATGGTGCGCTGACATTAGAAATGTATAATTTACTATTCCAACTCCAGCCTACGTAACAGTAGGGAAGGTGTTGGAATAGTAAACTATACTATTTCTAATGTTAGCACGCCATCTACTGCAAGTCGATGTAACGACTTGCGTAGTAATGGCATTGCGTGGTTACAACGTGGTCATTGTAACGACCGCGTTGTTCTGGCATCGCAATGCGATGCCCACGTTGTTAGGGTTGCAACCCACATAAACTACATCATCTGTGTTGCATGTTATGTGATCCATGATTTTCTTGTTCTTCCACTCACTAGTTTAAAGGTAGTTGTGTTTACACCATGTTTACATGCCTTGCATGTTGAACCCTTCCAGAATACATTCCTCTTGTTTTTCATTAACTAGTTATACGACTCCTTTCATAATGGTTGAAGTTCACTGAAAGCTAGAATGTCAGCTAATGATGATGTTTTTCGATATGTGATTCGTGCGTATTGTGGCAGTTCTTTTCTTAGATCCTCATCCATTAATAATATTCTCCAATTATTCAGCATTATTCTTTTTAGCTCCTTATCTGATTGATTGTAATTCATAATAAATCGTATGTCATATTCCTTTTTTGAATCTCCCTTCTTACAAATTTGCAGTTCTTCTCTTCTTATATTTCTTGATCTCTTCAAGGCATCCTGGAAAACTGTGTTCGGTAATCCCCTTGCTACAAATCATGACATTATCATCTGTGATTCTTTTTCAAATTCTTCATTTCTGAACAGTTTTGCTTTGCTCTTTATAACTCCCCATAGGGGATGTTCCATTTTAATGCGTTGGGATATTCACTATTTGCATGGAGCGAAAGAGTTGTTTGCTGTGATTTCCTATGTTTTTTTGAGCAAATCTTCCAATTCTTGATATACATATGTATGTCCAGATGATCTATTTTTTATCACTTATATATTATGTAAAATATATATGTTCTCATTCATTCCTGAGATGAAGTTCGTTAGTCAGTCGTTACATTTGTGCTATAACACAAATACATATTGTTGATTAATCTAACCCACATACTAATTTGTTTTGTACCGTCTTCGTTCCCTTCTGTCCACATCACTTCCTGTCCCATAATTCCATCAACAGATTTGCATATGGTGGGGCAACAGAAGTTTGCATGGCAGTTCTCTGCCTTTGGATGTAGTAGGTTCCTTCAAAAGAGAACACATTCTTTTCCAAACAAAATTGTAACATCTCTCCAATCATCTCTGTATGTCCTAACAATCTCATGGATCTGGATCGTAGGAAGGGATTGCATGCATTAATTCCATATTTATGTTGGATTGAGGTGTATAATGTGTGTATGAGGGCAATGTGGTAGCATCGTTGAAGAGGAATAGGTATATCTACGTAGATGTATTCCCTAATAGTGAACTCACTATTGGTCTTCCTGGTGGGTTTTCTCTATTTTATGGATCTTTGATAAGAAATATATAAATGTTTGATGGGATTATCATTTCTCAGGTAATGATATACCTCATGGCACAAGGCATGGAGAAATTTAATGGCAAGGCACGCAGTCTGACATAATCGCTCCACGAGGCATCATTGCACATTACAGTAATTATTATTTTTTTAATTATTTTTATTGAAACAACAACTTTGCCACTCATTTGAGATATTTAGCATCACAATAATACGATGAGACATCAGTACGATGATGGATAATGCACATTTATCAGACAGTAGCTGATTTGCCCCAATCCATCCCCCTTCCATTCTTCTGTCTCAATCATCCAGCTACACTGCTTCTCGATCTTGTCTTAATCTCTCAACCGGTCTGCATAACATCCCCTGATACTCGTTCGACTTCCCCCAAATCTTAGTCCAATTTTGTGGGAAGCCTCTACTCTCATAGTCCGCTCTCTCTGCAAGCATACACCAGTCCATATCAGCCTTCCATTCACTCAATGTCGGGGCTGACACTGCTCTCCACATTCGTGCGATGTTACGATTTGCAACCATGAAGCCTAGTGTTACCCATAGATGCTCGCTGTTGGTGAGGTTCGTCTACCCCCATATATTCAGCAGACACCATCTTGGTGATTTAGTCTCCTCCACCTTACATGCTTCTCTCATGTTCGCCAGCCTCCCAGTACTTCTGAAGAGGTGAGCAATCCCATATCATGTTTAAGAAAGTACCATCCCATTCGCACCCCTTAGGGCAGAGCGGCGAGTCCGTTATCCCCATCCTCACCAGGGTGGTAAATGCAAAGTAGGCTCTGTGTAAAATCTTAAGCTGCACTAACCTAAAAACGCAAGACGTGTCAGTCATCTTTAAACACTGGGAACATTTTAATACTGTTTAGAGGAAACTTCATTTAAGAGAACATGCTTTTATTTATTTATGTTTGTAGACGAATCTCAGTGCCAGTCTGTAGGTATAAAGTATCACCCCGTATCAGAATTAAGGGAGACTTTTTTTCTATTTCAATCTTCTCAATATATTGACATTTTGCAGTAAAATGGCTAACATGCACCACCACCACCACCATTTTTCCAGGCCAAACAAGAGCCCTTTTGAAACACTTTACGTGGTGTAGGTCTCAAGGATTTAAAGACTTTGTCACCTTTGGAAATTGTAGATAACATTGATGTTTTTGAATATGTTGTAAAACAACTAAACATAAACTATGGGAGGAGCACCGACAGGCGCGTGCACATTTAATACAATTACTTATATTCAGATCTTAAGACAGCAAAAGACTTTGGGTAGGAACAGAATTGACCCTTAGCACCACTCTCAACATTCCCAAAGGAATTGAGCAGTCTGAGAAATTTGTACAAGAAATTAGAGGAACTAGTTATAATGGGAGCAGTCATTGGAAGTCCCCGAAGTAAATGCTGTTAGGAATCAGCCAAAAGACATAGGGAAGAAAGATCTGACTTATTATAAGACATTTTTTGCTAATTCTTATAGATGTGGTAGTAGCTACCGTCTTACAAATGTTTATGAAGGATGTCCTGCAGTTGATAAAACATGTAATCATTGCAGGAAAAATGGTCATTTTGAAAGGTTATGTAAAGCCAAGGCTGACAGGAACGTTAACTGTGTTCTCGAAGATGAAGAGAACATTTTCAATCCCAATGCTGTACTGAGCTTTAGTGGTAGTAATCTCAATGTTTACCCAAAGTGTGTAATTCGTACAGAAGGGAAAGATGTAGAAGTGATGGTTGATTAATGTGCGTGGTACAGTATAATTGGGAAGTCTTTGATGGAAGCAGAGTGAGGTGACAGAAACTTGTTACACCCAGATGTGCATACTGGTGGTTATACTGTGCATAACATCAATTTACTAGGTTATTTTTGGGCTGGTATAGAATTTGCAGGTATAAAGAATAACAGCAAGATTTGTGTGGCCACTAAAGGTGATTCTTTTTTGGGTTGGCCTAATCAACAAGATTTAGGTATTTGTCTAAATCCAAATTATGTCCCACCTGTTTTGTCTGAATCTAACACTGAAGAATTTGTGAACATTTTTAGTAACGATTTTCCTAATGAATTTTGCAACAAGTTGGGCAAATTTGTTGGATTTAAGCATTACATTGTTTTGTTGGATAAAGCTGTTCTGGTACAACACAAGGTACGTAATGTACCTCTCCCTTATAGAGCTAAGTTGAAAGAGGTGTTAAAAGACTTGTGTAACAAACAAGTTATTCAACCAATTGAGCATTCTCCTTGGGTTTCACCAGTAGTAATTTATTTACAGCATTACAGGAAGAGCTTAGATTATGTCTAGATCTTAGAAGTCTCACCAGTGGAATATGGATAGATAGGCATCCATTACCCAACTTGCATGCATTAGTTTCTACATTGGCAGGAGCTACTGTTTTTTCCACCCTAGATCTTGTCAGTGCTTATCCTCAATTGGAGTTGGAAGATTAATCAAAACATTTAACAGCTTTTGTCATACTTGAGGGCATGTTTCAGTTTTGGAGGATGCGCTTTGGGTTAGCCAGTGCAGAGTCAGTTTGTCAATGTTTAATGAAAGAGACTTTAGATGGGATTAAGGGAGCAATTTTATTCCAAGACAACATCCTTGTTTTTGGTAAGAGTGAGGAAGACCACATGGCGAATATGCTCCTTCATTTAGAGCAGAAAGCTTTGACTTTGAAAGAATCCAAATGTAGGTTCAAATGTGAGGAAGTAGAATAGTTGGGACATCGAATTACTGCAGCTGTTGTTGATGGTCAAATGCTGAAAACTAATGAGCAACTTTTATCATTTCTTGGTTTGACAGAATTGTGTTCAAAGTTTATTGACACTTATGTCACCAAAGTACAAGCTCTCCGTTGTTTTTAAGGCAGGATCATCCATTTGAGTGGAGAGAAGAACAATAAAATCTTTTCATCGAACTTTAGAATGAACAGGCCAATGCTCCATTTCTTAGATCTTTTGAATTGGGCAAGGAGTATGTTGCTGCGGTAGATGCAAGTTCATAAGTGCTTGGTGGTGTATTGTTTAAAAAAAGATAAGTTCAAAGATGAGGTAGTATCGTACGCATCAAGGACTTTGAGGATGTTTGCTAAAAACTATTCTGTAATCGAGAAAGTGATTTCATGTCATGTTTGCCTCTTAAGTCAAATCCTGAAGCTGTAGAGGCGCATAAAGAATATGAGGTAGCGTGTACAGAGGAGGATATTAACAAATGGTGCAACATCTAAACAGACTCATCTGTCATTTCAAAGGAGTTGTGGATGAATGAAATGAAGGATGATGTTGAAATAAACTTGGTTTGTGGATTCCTATCTAAGGGCTGGTCTCAAAAAGGAAAGTTGAGCAGAAATGTGGCTGTTTTTTAAAAGGTGAACGTTTAGCTGATTCTTGATGATGATAAAATAGCGCCGCCTCAAAGACTGTGAAAAAGGATCTTTTATATAAGTCATAAGGGACACATTGGTACGTCAGCTACTAACAGATGACTTCACATACTTTACTGGTCGACTAGCACAGTTAGATTAGTAGATGGGTGGGTTGAGTGATTCCATGGTTTGTTCCAATAGTGACAAAGCTGGTAAACCTTGCATCACTGAATGTTTGCCAGTAGAGTATGCGCCTGGTCCATGGAGAAAATTGGGAATAGACATGTTACTTCCATTTTAGGTCCATTTTGTGGACTTTCCAAGCAAGAAGCTTTTGCCATTGTTCTAATTCAATACTTCTCAAAGTGGCTGGAAATTCGGATGACTGAGAAAGTGAATTTAGAGTTATTGGAAAATGTGTATAAAAAAATGTGCATTCTGGAACAAATTCAGTTTCCTGTCTCTGCATAGGGCCTTCATCTTCACCACTGTGAGAGTTGTCAGGGTATCCAGATCCAACTTCATATTTCCTTCGATTTTTAAAAGTAAAAGAAAACGTAAGTTAAACATTTGTTTAATTGCATTAAAGAAATTGTAGAAATCACAAATGACCCATTCAAAGACCTGATGCAAATTAAAAATCAAAAATCAAATTTTGTTTTCAGTTCTATTTAGGGACTTTTAACTTCCAACTTGATAGCTGAATGGTACTGCTAAACACAAGTTCTGGATCCCAACATTGCACACCAATGTGAGAAAGTGGCTTACTGGGGATAGATGATAGTTCACCACAAGTAATAATGCCACTATTTTTGATAGGTCCAGTAAAGGTTTCAGTCATTTAAATATGAGCTCAATCCCTGGTAGCTATGCCACATAGCTTAGAGGCTTAACATAAGAAAACGAGTAAAGCATTTAGAAGAACCAAAAAAGTTAAAAAGTAGAAAATAGAAAACAATTAAAAATCCCACTCCAATTTATAAAAATAGAGAATAAGTGTAGGAAGGTGGATATCTGACTATGGTTACCCCCAATTTTTTTGCCTAGTGTCTAGCTGGTTTTTCGACTTAGTTGGCCTGAGATCCTGCCATTCAGGATCTCAGCCCATCTGCTCTCTCTTTAAAATGGACTCCATGTACCCTAGGTGCATAACCCATTGGAACTAGATCACCCTGTGAGCCCCTGTACCAGTGTACACTAGGTACCCAGGGCATTGGTGTATCTAAAGCCTACCAGGGGCTGAAGCATGTATTATGCCACCCCTGGCCTGGCCTAACAATTTGACACAACTGGCTGATCACTCAGCTGGGGTAAGTTGGTGTAACCACCTCTTACTTAGGTGTAGTATACCTATACCTAACTTTAAATGGGACACGTGTTAACCTATAAGTCACTCCTATGGCAGGCCTTAACAATCCTGAAGGCAGAGTGCTTGGTTCCATGTGAGATGGTGCTCTGGCATGAGCTGAGCCTGTCTGCAGTGGTCAGAACAACTTCCTTCTACCGTTTCCAGATATCGTCATACCTTATACTCTTAAGTGCATTATGAACCTCGCGGTTAAATGCTATCTTTGGTTTGGCTTTATCAAAACATGTCGAGTAAGGTGTCATACGAATTGGAATACTAACCCCTCGCCAATTCTGGCGACGGGGTTAGCATTCCACCCTTCTAGAGGGACACGACATGTACAGTACCTGAAACCCGGGTAAAATCAAACATAGCCTCAGCTCCACAAAATGGACGCTGCCACCACAGACACAAGTCTGCCCTCCTGCTGCTGGGAGTCCTTCCAGCTTGGGAGACGTGGACAAAGGGTTTCCTGCCAGGGGAGGTGCGAGCACCACCCCAGACAGGATTTTGTGTATTGGTCAGGTAGGGCTTGAATAGAATCAGACATGCCTGAGGCTCACAAGGAGCCTCGTTGCATATGCCAGTTCAAACCGGTCCTGGGGCACACCAGCCCCGGACCTGGGGTGAGCTGGACAAAGGATTGGGGGTGTAACCACCCCCCTTCCTGGTCCCACCCTTAGGGAGGGACCTAGCAGGTAGTCCGGCCCCTAGAATCCGCTTAAAGGTAGGAGCTGTGTCCTAAGACTTCAGACATCCTGGAATCAACTTACTACAAAGAAGAAGACGGGAACTTCGACGCTCTGCTGCACAGAGGACAGAAGGAAATCTCCCCTATGGTCAGGGAGTGACCATCTTGCTAACGCAAGCACCAACCAGCTACTCGACGTCTGCTTTGCCGCCGCCTCCCGCCGGAGCCCGAGCCCAGAGCTCAACAAGACCTGGACCTCCAGACCTCTCACAGCCCGATCCACAGTCCCTGCAAAGAAGGAACCCGTGGAGGCACCGAGACACGTGGAGCCAGCCATCTTGAAAGACCGACGACAAGCTGCAAGCGCGACAACAGAGGCTCCCTCCAAGTTGTGCTTTGGGTCCTGAGAAGCCCAATATCCAAGCAGCCTCTGCACTAAAAGTGAGCCCTCCAGCATCTCCACGATCTGCGTGGGGCCCCTCTGCACTTTGCATCTCGACGCACCTGCCCGGTCCCTGGCCCGTTGGCTAGTGGCCATTTTGGCGAAGAACCTTGAAAACTATGATGCTGGTCTGGTTGCTCCAGACTGGCCCCTGCTTCCCTCCAAAGGAGCAGCCCGTCTGACCTTGCTGGTCAGAGTAATCAGCTTTCTTCATTCTTCACAACTTCTGCTTTTGCCAAAGCTTGTTTGCTTCCTTTGAGTTGCCGACACCGCTGACAGCGAGAGCCTGCGTGGGTCAACTCGTGAATTGACTCCTGGATGTCGTCGACCTTCAGGGACCACGTGGCTGCGGAGACAAGCTACACCTCGTCACCTGTTTGCACCCGACATCGGCTGGTACCTACCTGGTGCCACGCCGGTCACTGGCTAGTGACTGTGAACACTGTCCCCTCTGCTTTCAGGTCTTCTACAACTCCGATCCACCCTTGGATCCACCGCATCTCTTCTGGACCGACCGCCTGCAGCATCTTTGTCATCAGGCTCCATTGAATCCATAGACGAAACCCGACGCACTTCGAGACCTATGCACCCGCTCCCTGTGGGTGAGGTAAAGCTGGCACTCCGGTGCCCAAGTGTAGAGAAACATCTCTAGTGTCTGTGTTTTAAGTCTTAAGTTCGTAGTCCATCCAGAAGACCCTTCTAGCAGTACCTTTTGAACTTTTACGCACCCATTGAAAACCTATGGGAGCCCGCGTGTAACTTTCCTCACTGCACACGCGACCCGTGGACCTCCTGGTCACTAACTGAAGTTAGCTCCTTGTAGGCCCAGCGATTCTAGAGGCCCTAGGCCTTTTCCCTTTCCTATTCGTGGTACTTTTACCACTATTTTAGTATATGGTTTGATCGGCCACCAGGGCCTATCCATATATAGTGCAGCTTCTGTATATTGTAATACTTTCTTGTTTGACGATTTGTGCTCCTGTGCTCATAAAGAGTCTAGGGTATACTTTGAGTAATAAATACATATATATTTTGAATATATATCTGTGTGGTGTCCTTTCATTGGTATAAAGGGGGGTTACATATGGTAAAACAGCTTGCTTAACACGCTTTAACGAGTTTAGCCTCAAAGACTGCTTAGCCTACGCTACCACTAGGGCAGCTAGTCCGAAAAGGTTGACTTACAACCACACCATAAGGGTTACTTGGCATGGTACAAGGTGGTCACTTTAATTAGTGAACAGCATATACCAGGCCAACTTCTCACATTGGTGAGCAGCGGTTGGATTTGAGCTTGCTGTGTTTTACCGTTGTAATCTCTTTGTTACCAATTGAAAGATCACACAGGTACCTGTAGGTACATATAAAACAAGATTAGATATACTTAAGTTCTACTGAACTTAGTTGTTGTAGAGCAAAGGGAGTAGCACACCCTGACTACAACTACTAGATAGGTTTAGTAGGAAAACCCAAGTGTAGGTAGTTGCAACACATCCACCCACACTTAAGAGCAATGGCTGGGGCAGAGGGGTCCAATGTACCCATCTCTGTCGAGAGTGACCCCCAGAGGGCACCAACCATCTTTGCTACCCTATACCAAAATGAGCTCAGGCAGTTGGCTATTATCAGGGGCCTTAAACAGCCCAAGAACCCTACCTCTACTGAGCTCAGAGAACTCTTACAGGCTGATGAAGATCAGAGAGCTCTCAAGAAAGCCTCCCAGTAGGCCCCTCAGGGACTAGAACAGGAGGCCCCCCTTCTGAAAATGCCACTGAGGTACCCCTTTCCAATAGTCACCCCTTAGATGAGAATCAGACTACAGAGTACAGAGGATGAAAGTGATAAGGGTACTGATCGAGATGGTAGTGAGGATGAAGGGAGAACTAGCCCAGTGCCAAGTGTTATACTTGGCCCAGCTAAACTAAGGCTACTGGGGGCTGACAATGGGGTCACCCCATTGGATCTCCCTAGTGGACTTAAACAGGGGTTTGGGAGGCAAAGGAATCACTCAGGTGACTCTAATGCTTCTCATACCTCTAGAGGCTCTCAAGGTCACTCCAGAAGAAGGATGACCAGCCCTCAGAGGAGGGAGCATGTGGCCAGAATGAAGGAAGCTCAGCTAAGGATCAGGAGACAGGAGCTAGAAGTAGCCCTGATGGAGGAGAAACTGAACAAGGCTAGGCAACCTAGAGAGAGTGGGTCTATACCCACTGGTGGCAGCACTGTCCCTAAGGACAAAGATAGGGTCTTTGACAATAGGAACCTGTACAAGGTTGTGCCCCCCTACAAAAGTGGGGATGATATCCACGAGTGGATGACTGCTCTTGAGAGAGCCTGCAAAGTGCAGCAGGTTCCTGAAGACCAGTGGGCAGCAATCTTATGGCTCTCCTTTGAAGGAAGAGGCAGAGATAGACTCCTCACTGTTAGGGAGGAGGATGTCAGAAACTACAGAGTCCTGAAGAGTGTCCTAGTTGATGGGTTAGGCTTAACCACTGAACAGTACAGGTTAATGTTCAGAGATACCCAGAAGACACAGACTCAGGACTGGTCTGAATATGTGGAATGTGCCACTAAGGCTTTGGAGGGTTGGTTGCAGGGAAGTAAGGTTTCAGATTATACAGGATTGTACAATTTGATGATGAGAGAGCAGATTTTAAGTAATTGTCAAAACCAGCTTCTCCATCAACACCTGGTAGACTCAGATTTGACCTCTCCCCAAGAATTGGGAAAGAGGGCAGATAAATGGGTCAGGACCAGGATTAGGCCTAAAAACCAGGGTGGTGACCAAAAGAAAGATACCACCAAGCCTCAAGAGAAGGGTGGGGATAAAGCAAAAGAGAAATCTTCCTCAGGGCCCCAAAACTCCACACAGGGTGGTGGGTCCCAAGCTCCCTCCTCTACCACAGCTAAAAAGCCTTACTGCCATGAATGTAAAATTCCTGGGCATTGGAAAACTGACAGCAGTTGCCCAAAGGCTAAAAACAAAACTGTTCCTCCAATTACTCATGGCACACCACCTATTACTGTCAGCAGTAATCCCCCAGGTGGTGGGAGTGCCCCCAGAAATTTGGGTGGGTTTACTTGGGGAACACAGGGGGACCCTGGCTTAGCCAATTCCCCTACAGCAACTACTCTTGTCTGTGATGGTGGCATGGGGTTTGCCAACTTCACTGCCTGTCCCAACACTTTGGGTAGGTACAGACAGGAGCCCTACATCAATGGTACAAAAGCTGAGGCCTACAGAGACACTGGAGCTAGCATCACTATGGTGGCCCATTGGCTAGTTCCCTCTGAGCAGCTTTTGCCTGGTTTCTCATACCAGGTAACTAACATTGATGGCAAACAGAACAGTCATCCCATGGCAGAGGTATGTCTTAGCTGGGGAGGTGTCACTGGCCCTAAAAGGGTGGCAGTGTCCCCAACCTTGCCTGTAGACTGCTTACTGGGGAATGACTTAGAACTCTCAGCTTGGGCTGGAGTTGAACAAGACACCCATTCTAAAATGGTAGGCCTTTCACAAAAGGGTAGTGGGGTTGTGCCATTCACAACCCCTGTCCAAATAGATTTCCTCCCTGGAAAGGTTGGAAGGACAGTGGTAGCCACAGCCCAGGCACAGACAAACTTCCCTGTAGAGACTGGCAGAGCTGTGACAGTCACAGCTCAAACACAAACTGAGTGCCCCCCTGAAAAGGTTGGCAAGGCTGTAATGGTCTCAGCCTATACTCAGACTGACATAGGTGTAGTGAAGCCTGAAACTATGGATCACTCCACACAAACAGAGAGTAGTGGGGAGGAAGAAAAGTCTCCCTCTCCCCAGACATTAGGAAAAGGTCAGCCTCCTCAGGGATCTGACCTCACCCCTTGTGAAGTAACTGCCCCAGAGGTAGCCAGGCCTGGCCTGGCAGAGCCTCTGATGTCAGTGGCCCCTTCCAAGGTGGGACCAAGTCTGGTGCAGGTAGCCTGCCTCTCTCTACCCTGCCTCCGTCAGCCCAGGGCTGCAGAGGTCAGGGAGGCCAGTGGACCCCAAGAGGGCCCCTGTCCACAAGAACCCCCCCATCAAAAGAATGAGGATTGCCTGACTAGTAGCCTTAGCCAGGTGATGGATAAAAACATTCCTGAGGGATCTCCTTTACAGGTAGTTAGGGACCTCCCCCAGAGGGATTCTGTTGGGCACAGGCAAACATGGGACCTTAGGGCCCCAAACCTGACCTGTCCCTCCAGTGAGCCCACAAAAGGGACCCAGCCTCCAGCTTTAGGTAGCCAGAGGCTGACCCTGAGAGCACAGTGCAACTCAGCTAAAGAGAGAAAGGCATCCATGGTGGAGGATGATTGGAGGAAGCTGAAGCCTCACTTTGAGGACCCTCACTTCAGTACTCCATCTCTACACCAGCCTTTTACTTTGCAAAGACACACCAAAGGTAGAGATTCCCTATGGTGGGGACCCTATGATACCTTTAGGGTGAGGGATTGCTTAGTGGACCATGAGACAGGGGGTAACCATGCCAGTGCTGGTTCTTCCTTATATGGCCACTTGGGCAATAGAGGCTTACCTGGTCAAGGACAGCCTTATCTCCCTTCGCTTGGGGGGGGGGGGGGGGTTGTGTAGGAAGGTGGATATCTGACTATGGTTACCCCCAATTTTTTTGCCTAGTGTCTAGCTGGTTTTTCGACTTAGTTGGCCTGAGATCCTGCCATTCAGGATCTCAGCCCATCTGCTCTCTCTTTAAAATGGACTCCATGTACCCTAGGTGTATAACCCATTGGAACTAGATCACCAGTGCCCAGTGTACACTAGGTACCCAGGGCATTGGTGTAGCTAAAGCCTACCAGGGGCTGAAGCATGTATTATGCCACCCCTGGCCTGGCCTAACAATTTGACACAACTGGCTGATCACTCAGCTGGGGTAAGTTGGTGTAACCACCTCTTACTTAGGTGTAGTATACCTATACCTAACCTTAAATGGGACACCTGGTAACCTATAAGTCACTCCTATGGCAGGCCTTAACAATCCTGAAGGCAGAGTGCTTGGTTCCATGTGAGATGGTGCTCTGGCATGAGCTGAGCCTGTCTGCAGTGGTCGGAACAACTTCCTTCTACCGTTTCCAGATATCGTCATACCATATACTCTTAAGTGCATTATGAACCTCGCGGTTAAATGCTATCTTTGAGTTGGCTTTATCAAAACATGTCGAGTAAGGTGTTATACGAATTGGAATACTAACCCCTCGCCAATTCTGGCGACGGGGTTAGCATTCCACCCTTCTAGAGGGACACGACATGTACAGTACCTGAAACCCGGGTAAAATCAGACATAGCCTCAGCTCCACAAAAAGGACGCTGCCACCACAGACACAAGTCTGCCCTCCTGCTGCTGGGAGTCCTTCCAGCTTGGGAGACGTGGATAAAGGGTTTCCTGCCAGGGGAGGTGCGAGCACCACCCCAGACAGGATTTTGTGTATTGGTCAGGTAGGGCTTGAATAGAATCAGACATGCCTGAGGCTCACAAGGAGCCTCGGTGCATATGCCAGTTCAAATTGGTCCTGGGGCACACCAGCCCCGGACCTGGGGCGAGCTGGACAAAGGATTGGGGGTGTAACCACCCCCCTTCCTGGTCCCACCCTTAGGGAGGGACCTAGCAGGTAGTCCGGCCCCTAGAATCCGCTTAAAGGTAGGAGCTGTGTCCTAAGACTTCAGACATCCTGGAATCAACTTACTACAAAGAAGAAGACGGGAACTTCGACGCTCTGCTGCACAGAGGACAGAAGGAAATCTCCCCTATGGTCAGGGAGTGACCATCTTGCTAACGCAAGCACCAACCAGCTACTCGACGTCTGCTTTGCCGCAGCCTCCCGCTGGAGCCCGAGCCCAGAGCCCGACAAGACCTGGACCTCCAGACCTCTCACAGCCCGATCCACATTCCCTGCAAAGAAGGAACCCATGGAGGCACCGAGACACGTGGAGCCAGCCATCTTGAAAGACCGACGACAAGCTGCAAGCGCAACAACAGAGGCTCCCTCCAAGTTGTGCTTTGGGTCCTGAGAAGCCCAACATCCGAGCAGCATCTGCACCAAAGGTGAGCCCTCCAGCATCTCCACGATCTGCGTGGGGCCCCTCTGCACTTTGCATCTCGACGCGCCTGCCCGGTCCCTGGCCCGTTGGCTAGTGGCCATTTTGGCGACGAACCTTGAAAACTATGACGCTGGTCTGGTTGCTCCAGACTGGCCCCTGCTTCCCTCCAAAGGAGCAGCCCCTCTGACCTTGCTGGTCAGAGTAATCAGCTTTCTTCATTCTTCACGACTTCTGCTTTTGCCAAGGCTTGTTTGCTTCCTTCGAGTCGCCGACACCGCCGACAGCGAGAACCTGCGTGGGACAGCTCGTGAATCGACTCCTGGACGTCGTCAACCTTCAGGGACCACGTGGCTGCGGAGACAAGCTACACCTCATCACCTGTTTGCACCCGACATCGCCTGGCACCTACCTGGTGCCACGCCGGTCACTGGCTAGTGACTGTGAACACTGTCCCCTCTGCTTTCAGGTCTTCTACAACTCCGATCCACCCTTGGATCCACCGCATCTCTTCTGGACCGACCGCCTGCAGCATCTTTGTCATCAGGCTCCATTGAATCCATAGACGAAACCCGACGCACTTCGAGACCTATGCAACCGCTCCCTGTGGGTGAGGTAAAGCTGGCACTCCAATGCCCAAGTGTAGAGAAACATCTCTAGTGTCTGTGTTTTAAGTCTTAAGTTCGTAGTCCATCCAGAAGACCCTTCTAGCAGTACCTTTTGAACTTTTACGCACCCATTGAAAACCTATGGGAGCCCGCGTGTAACTTTCCCCACTGCACACGCGACCCGTGGACCTCCTGGTCACTAACTGAAGTTAGCTCCTTGTAGGCCCAGCAATTCTAGAGGCCCTAGGCCTTTTCTCTTTCCTATTTGTGGTACTTATACCACTATTTTAGTATATGGTTTGATTGGCCACCAGGGCCTATCCATATAAAGTGCAACTTCTGTATATTGTAATACTTTCTTGTTTGACGATTTGTGCTCCTGTGCTCATAAAGAGTCTAGGGGATACTTTGAGTAATAAATACATATATATTTTGAATATATATCTGTGTGGTGTCCTTTCATTGGTATAAAGGGGGGTTACATATGGTAAAACAGCTTGCTTAACACGCTTTAACGAGTTTAGCCTCAAAGACTGCTTAGCCTACGCTACCACTAGGGCAGCCAGTCCGAAAAGGTTGACTTACAACCACACCATAAGGGTTGCTTGGCATGGTACAAGGTGGTCACTTTAATTAGTGAACAGCATATACCAGGCCAACTTCTCACAATAAGGTAATACACAAAATGGTAACAATACAGCTAAATCCAATAGGAGGAAGAGGAGACATGATTTTTTAAAGTTTTAAACAAAAATAGCACCAAAAAGTGGTCATTTGGTTGCACTTGACTGGTACTTAAGCGTGATATATGGTTCACCACGACGGAGAGTGGGCTGGATACAGAAGCAAGGTTTGACCCTGTCAGTATTTAGTATATATTGCCAAAACTTTACAAAATGGGGAGTGGGGCAATGTGGCCCCCCTCACCAACCCTAACAGCCATGGGGGCCCACATCCGAACTAATATTACTTAAAATGGGGAGTGGGTCGTGGAACCCATCTCCCTGAACCATTAAAGACCCTGGGGAGCCCACCCCAGGGCAGATTACTTTAAACCACCCTCCCTGAGCCATTAATGGCCCTAGGCACCCCATTCTCCAGGGGCCAGCTCACATGCTATGTTCTGGGGAGCCCACACCTGGGACATAGCAGTTTTCCTTCCCGCACCAGAGACAAGTCTTTAAAAATGCTCCAGTCCGCTTGGAGTGGACTTTGATCTATTTCCCTGCCTGCACTCACGCGGGCAGGGAAAACAAATCAAAATATTGCTCCAGCCCACAGGAAGCAGCTAGTAGCGGCCCGTGGTGGGAGTGCTGCTGGGCGCTGACGTGGGGCGGGGGAGGGGCAGGGTGGGGGGTAGTAAACTACGGATTATGGCTGATTAGAGGTAAGTAAACAGTTAAATAAATAAAACGAATTTTGTTGCGCGCACTGCATCGCCAAATGCGATGCAGCGCACACAACGAAATTCGTTTAATTAATTTAAAAAAAGGCCCCGGTGATGGGGCATCCAGGGCTTAAAAAGGATCAGGGAATGGGGCCAACCGCACCCCCCTTAATAAAACCATGGCCTAGGGGTTGGGGTCCCCGGGCCCTAATGAGGCTCGGGGAGTGGGACACACGCCCCCTACCCCGTTAAAATATGTATGGCTCTGGGGATGGGATCCCCAGGGCCATAATAGGTTCAGGGAATGGGGGCCACGCAGCCCCCCTCCCCTTTAAAACAAACGGCCCTGTGGCCGACCCCGCATCATGCATTGCCAAAGGCCATATGCAGTGTGGGGTTGGCCTCACAGTGTGTGTCGTGGCCTAAAAACAAATAGTGAACTAATGGCAAATTATGCTGTTTTTAATTGAAAATTTTCTTGATAATTTAAAAGTTTGTTTCGCTTGTGAAGTTCATTCATCCTCCAAAGTAAGTCTTTCAAAACAATGGTGAAGAGCCCGAGATATTTCATATTTTTGAGTGTGAAATCTTCATTCATGTTGATACAAAAAAGAACCCTAATATTTTTTTTAACTGACGCAAATGTGCCAATGTGCTTTTTTCACAAAAATGAGGAAAAGTGTGCCTTCTGAAACTCCTGATTGGCCACAGGATAAGCCTGTAGCTTTGAAATGCATATTCTATAGTCACTGTAAAAGACATATGCTTTCAATTGGAAGACTTTGCACTTGTAAGTGTGTTCATCACTGTATGTGTTTTTATATAAACTCGTTTATACAGAGAGGTGAAGGTAGGAGAATATTAAAAATGCTTTTCCTGTGTCTCAGTGTCAGGAGCAAACACGTATTTTTGTGTTAAGGCTAAAAGTATATCCTACCTGAAAATTAGAACCGGTATGTTCTAAAGCATGTGGTTCTGTTTTGTAGCAATGTATGTTTGCTAAAAAGTGAATTAGCTAGATTTTGAAACCACAGAATGTCTCACAAAATGTACGCAATGGCATAATATGCCTTATGCAATATTTCTAATGCCACCAGATTCACTCAACCCTGTCACAATGCTTTGCTCTAGGTGTGCTTATACTATAAATTGGCCTGGCTATTGTGTTCCAGATGGTTCACAATGCATATAACAGCAAAAAGAAGAAAACAGCTTTGTGGTGCCACTGAAAGAACAATTGGCTTTGCTTTGGGCTGGTTATCAATGGAGGAACTAAGGGCCAGATGCATCAACGAGAAAACTGGTCGCAAACGGGCAGATTAGCAGAATCTGCCCCTTTGCGACCGGTATTTTTGCATTTGGGATGCATCATCCCAAATGCAAAAATCGGAATTTAAGGAATCTGTAAATAGCGATTCCTTAAATTGCGATTGCATTTAAGGAATCCCAAATTGAGATTCCTTAAATGCAATGCATTAAAGTTAAAAAAATTAGCAATTTCGCTAATAGGGGGAGCAAATTACCATGAAGTTGAACTTCATGGTAATTTGCAAAAACTTTGAAAAATGCACTTTTGTGCATTTTTCAAAGTTTCATGTTGCGCACACACATGCCCTTAGAGCATGTGTGTGTGCAACATATGTGCACAGATCCATTTCAGGGGTGCAATAGGGTGTCATTTTGAAACCCTTGCACCCTTGAAATTGCATGAGCAATTTGCGAGTACCTACTGGTACTCGCAATTTGCTCATGCAATCTCCAATTCATTCCTATGGGCCTGGAGGCCCATAGGAATGAATGGGACGGCATTCCTTAATTGCTACTCGCTATTTGCGACTAGCAATTAAGGAATTTTAAGGAATCGCTATTTTTATAGCGATTCCTACATGCATAGGCTTTTGCAATTCCTTAATTGCGATTCCTTAAAAATCGCTATTAAGGAATCGCAAAAGTTTTTGTTGATGCATGTGCCAGATAGTTTCTTTTTCCAGACATGTAACCATTCAGTCAGGACTGGGCAATAGCCTACGATTGTGAACCACAGAAATGAGGAATAACAACACAACCAGGACCGTTTTAGTAGCAGACAAAAATAACAAGAAAATGTACAATGTATATACATTTTTTATATGTACAGCTTGATACATAAGATATATACAAAAAATAAATAGGTGTACATTAAAAACAATACCTAGAATGGCATTTTTCTCATTATTAGGAATACAACTGTAAATCATTACATTGCTAAAGTTTTTACAATTGAATATACCAATATACAGATTATGTACAGATATTATTTGTCGTCACGGGTTAGTGGTTGGTGGATACTGTGTTGCGCAGTAAGAAAGAGATTATTAGGCACAGTTTGTAAGGGTGTGTGTATACTGCACCGCCATTGGATACAAACGAATTCATTAACCAGAAGCCAAGGCTACAAAGACTCTTGATGCAAATGGACTGGGTTTTCACCATCCAGTCCACCTGTTACCACGACCTCTCTCTCTCAACAGTCAAAAAACCAAATGAGGGACATTATGAGGACTTGAACATGCAAACACGCAAACATTCGCCAGGATGCCACATAATGACTCAGAATCCCACTGTTGTAGATTTCGAATTTAAACACGGTAAATGTTACATTTTTTCCCCTCTACCACCTCGGCCTAATTTATTTGTTAGTTTTTTATACAAGGTCCTTGTGTTCATTTTTTATTCTTGTTTTTTGCTAAACGAATTGTGAATTATTTGCAAAACTCTATCTAGCTTTATGTTTTTTTAAAGAATGTAATACTTGGTGCCCTGGCTGAATTTGTTTTTGTAACACATTGATTATTTTGTATAACAAATAGATTGTTGTTGTCACAAACTGACTCTTTCATGTCCATTTTGAACTGATGCATTTTTCTAGCTAATATATTATCTGTAGTCTCAAATTTACTAAGGTAAAACCTGCCAGTTTCGCTTTTAGTCGAAAAAAAATCCCATTCCTATTTTTCACCTTCTTTAGTACTCTCGGGAGTTTTTATTAACCTTGCAGAGAGGGCATCACAAAAGAAATGAGCAGCCCAAATGTGCAAAGGTAATTGAAAAAGGTGGCTCAGTGGTTTGTTGTTTCTGCTGTAGAAAGAAGTGGGTAAGTTGTAGGTCAAAGGTTAGAGATCGTCCTATCATATATCTCTGAGGTACTTAAGTTAAAAATGTTCCTATTATCAATGAACTCTAGAAGGAGGAGTGGCAAAGTGGTGCAGAGGAAAATAAGCTTTTCCAAAATCCTTTGGAAGGCTGGTAGGGTTTGAAAGAGCCATCTCCACTCCACTCTTGCCCTAATGGGCTTTCTGGCACATCAAAATGCCAAGATATCTCCCAACAGTCCTACAGGAGAATGCAGCCGAAAATGCCACATGCTGGTAAGGTAATTTAAAAAAGTTCAATTTACAATCATATTTGGCTTGATTTCATGTTTGTAATTCACAACATGGTAATGGGCACTCCTAGAGAGATTAACACAGTGTAGTCTGATATTATGCATGGGTAACTTTTCTGTCGAGGATGATGAGTAGGCCTTTCGGAGAGAAGCTGTGGGGAGTGGGGTTAATGCGCCGGAAAGTTTGAGAACACCTCCAAATTCGCTAGGTGGGAAGTGAAACCTTCAAAATTGATTAAAAAGAGGTTTTTTTAATGGCAAAGTATTTTTCATGGTCAAGTTGGAAAAAAAAATTGAAAGGGCAACTGCAGTAATGCTATGCATGTTTGCATGCATAACTGTGAGACTACATATAACACCACCAGTGAAACTGCCTCTGCACAACTGTAATTAGAAGTTAGAAAAGTTTTCATTGAATACTCCTGGAAATCTCTGACTGCCTCAGGTCTCTATGAGTAACCATGGAAACTTTTGAGAATTTGAAAAAACTCATACATATGCATCCATACTAAAGAGTAGAGCCATGTTTGCAGATTTAATGCCTTTTTGAGAGTGGGGGCAGGGGACGTGCTCATAACACAGCAGCAGGAGATTGGGACTTCTGAGAACGTTTGCTCTGATTGAGCATATCAGGAGCAAACCATTCATCAACTGGGTTTGTTCAACGAATAGGAGGTTAGTCAGCCCTGGACCCTCCACAGATGGCTTTGACATTTTGTTAGATTTTTCCTGTAGAAACCTAATGATCCCATTGTAAATTTCAAATTTTAGATGTTCGATCGCTCACGAGGAGCAACTAATCATTCACTGATAAATAAATGGATACACAGGTGGGTGAGATAATTTGTCCAGGAGGAGAAAGAGGGTGCCCCTTTATGAAATTTACATTTCCTTTTATTTATAACAATACTGAATAATATAAGGTGCCTGGTTATCTGTTTGTAACTTTTAATAATGTGTATTTAATATTTTGGAAATTGCATGTTTTCCGTGTATCTTTTACTTAACGCTAGCAATACAATAAATATAAAAACTAAAGAACATGATTGGTTGAATGTGAAAAACCGAGCAGGCCACCAAGCTCTAATGCTGACAACTGGACCACCAGACCACATCTCTTCCATGAAACTTCATACACACCATCCGGAACGAGGTGTATCAAAGGGTTTTACTCATTCTGTGTCTATGGGAAAATGTGTTTGTACATATGGCCCTTGTTGTCTTCTAAGGAGAGGAAGGGCATACTCTAAAGATCAAGCCAACAGGCACTTGTATGCACATTATCACTGAGTAACATCCGTCTTTTCTGTTTTTTGTATTGAAAAGTGTATTTTTCAAGCAAAGAACAACCTACCTCATTGCCTTTCAATCACATGCTCATGCTTCTTCCTATCAGCAGTTGCACAAAGTTGAGGTGAGCAGAGACCAGGCAAGGGGAAAATTGGGACAATCCCTCCACAATGTTGGAAACAGTAGAAACAGTAGAAGTGACATTTTCTATATGACTTTTAATTAGAGATCAAAAATGGCTCTCTTGCATACTAGCTGCTATGCATTAAACCATTGCTTTCATTTGATAACCCGTTACATTCTGCGAAGTGTAGTCCTAGTTAACATCAATGGCGGCAATTAGCCTAACAGTGGCTGAAAATAATGGTGTCCCTCGTGACAAGGCGCAATCTGGTAACCATATTATTCATACACAATGTTCTGCGCTAGTTCTTTTGCACAGAGTTTTCACTCCAGAAGGGAGGCATGCAGCAACAGACGTGCAAGCAAACATTTGTTACGTAACACCCACACTTACATTTGATTCCTGAAGCAAAACAGATTACCAAAAAGACAGTTTGGAGGGCTGAGCAAAACCTTAAGCTATTTTTGTTAGTTTAGAGTAGATTTCACTATTCGAAGTCTTCTAGAACCTGGAGATCAGGGAACAGCACTACCCCGTAAGCTGTACATGGCTCTCTCTAGTAGGTACTACTTTAGAAAACTTAACTTACAGATAAGCAGCCATCATGCTTGCAGTTTTTGGTATTTCCATTGCAAATTATAGTTAACAGGTGCGTTAGTCGCGAGCCGTGGTAAAGGAAGCAAACGAAGGCTGCAATTCCCAGAATGCATCAGTTTGCCAACTTTAGGTCCATCAAAAGGAAACAAGTGTCCTGCCAAGATAAAGGAATGAAACATATTGAAAGCTCACTCTTTAACTAATATTTGGGTGCTGATGGGTTTGCTGCCCTCCACTTACAACATTACGTAGAGAGAAGCTGATAGAGTTGTGGAGATCAACCTCTCAACGCTCACCGGTGTTTGCTTTTAATGCTATCGGTGTAAGGCAAAAATACATAACAGTTTCTAAAGCTTTTATAGTGAGACGAAAAAGGTAGTTAATGTGAATCAGAAAGCAGGTTTGCCTTCTGCTCAGCACCACAAACTGTTCGTGTTCTTTTTAAATAGCAAATTATTTCAATACTGTTGAAACAAGTCAACCAAATCTCACTGGTATAGCCCATGCGAGGGAAACTTCTGTCATTGTTAAACCTCTTTGAGAGATGTCTGTCTGTGCCTGTTGTAGTTGTCAAGTGAAACCTACAGCCTCTAGATTGCCTCTAGATAGCCTCTAGATTGTACCATCGTCTTAGATTTATTTAGAGTCATACTATTTAAAATACATTATAATCGTTGGCTCTTCTTTCTTTTTTCAATACAAATGGTAAGGTTGTCTTTCCTAACAGTAGCTGGATCTCTAGTTTTTTGGGCCAATTCTGCCACCTTGGGTTTTACTTTTTTCAAAATGGCTACCATGAAATTCCTAAATGATTTGTCTCTGGGTAAAAACATAAGGCACTTCTAAGTAAAATAGTTTCTTGCTGCTACCACCTACATGGACCACAAGTTGGGAAAAGGCTTGGCAATTAGCAGGAATTTCCAAGATTTTCTGGGGGGGGTGGATCAAAAACGTCAAACCAGGCCACACGCTACCAGTGCCTGTTTCAAAGTGAAAAAAAGACAACCTGAGAGAAAAAGAAACAGGCAACTCCAGTGATAATTCTGGCCATGTTAGATGCCTTAAATAAACCAGGCAGACTTGCTTCAAAATTTATAAATACTAATTTCATGAGGTTAAGGAGGTGTTTGGATCACAGTATTTTGATGCTATGGGTGCAGAAATAGTTTCCCGCTTGCTTCCTATGTCATTGAGTCATATTTCATACCTCAAGTGGCAATCTGGCGACCTCCCTGTGAGGGCACCTTAAGCAGTGACCTACTATTGCTGTGTCATACAAATGGCCCTGTAGGAATTTCAATTGTGCAAATAAAATTAAGAATTTGGAATGAGTTGCGTTATTTTCTCGTCTCTCTGTGGCATTAGTTTCTAAGGGGCATATTATCAAGACAGGCGATAAAATTATCGCCGCTTTACCGGCAGAAAACTGCCGCTAAAATGGCGATAATGGGCTTGATAATATGCTCTATGGAATTCCAATTGAAGCTCAGGTTAGATGTCCTTCACATCTAACATGGGCTTCAATTGGAATTCCATAGAGCATATTATCAAGCCCATTATCGTTGTTTTAGCTGCAGTTTTCTGCCGCTAAAGCGGAGAAAATTTTATCGCCTCTCTTGATCATATGCCCCTAAATTTGTCACAAAAGCAATGCCTTAAAACCTGAGACCAATCATAAAAAAAACAGTTGGATTTCAATCTGACCCTTTCAGATTTGGTAACAGCACACATGTGCAAATAGGAAACTCTAATAAAACATAAGCAATTAACGTAGAGCCTGATAGGCAAATATATTATGTTTTACATAAGATTTGTGATGAATTCATGTTCAAAAACTAAAAATGTGGAGCCAGACCCTGCTGACGTCAAGGCTTAGTTCTCCACCAGCATCATGGCCCTCAAAACAATTCCTTTGTGTGAAAATGGGAGATTGTGACCGAATCAGTATTATTTTTGGGCGTGCCATCTACAGTTAAAACCTAATGTAATGTGCGTTTGGAAGCAATGCAAGAGTCTGTGTTTTCAAACACTGAATGCTGGAAAACAGGCGATTTTCCAATTTAGAATTAATGAATCACGTTAGTCCCCATTCTGAGAAGGGAAACTCAGAGGGCCTCATTTACTATAATTTGATGCACGGCAGCGCAGCAAGCATTCCTGCTGCGCTGCGCTGTATCAAAATAAAAGGGCAGGAATGTGTTTTGCTCCTTCTATGTGTGCTGCAGAATACAGCACACATAGAAAGACCAAAAAATGAGGAGATATAAAAGTATTTTTCCTCTTTGCGCCACTGCTAAACCTGGAGAGGCGTAGGATTCTGACACATTCCCAGGTTTACCACACTTTGCAAATCTGGGAATGTGTCAGGTTCCATGGGTTTTGCGTGAGAACACCCAAAGCAACACCCATGGAACGCCCCTTTCACGCAGGGTAATGCATGAAAGGTGCCCATATTTAAAAGGACATGAAAAGTCATGCAGGGTGACTATAGTGGGCTTGGAAATATGGGTAGGCACACTGCATCAGAAACAGTGACACACTGGCGGCACCATGGGCTTGTAAAAAAGCCTCAGAGTGCTGCAATAGATGCGCCCCAGGGAAATACTAAACCCTGTAGTATCAATAATTCTCAGAGCAAGATTTCTGGCAGCCAATCACAGGTCAATTGAAATGACACTGTGTTCTTCTGACAAAAAAAACATCTTCCTATCCCTGACTCGTTGACAGAAGCTGCTTTTTAAATTAGAAATGCATGTCACTATAATGCTTGAAAGATTTACCATTTGTATGTGGACCCATTTGCAACACGGTTGTATTTTACTATTTATCTTTGCAAAATGGCGGCTTGAAATTGTCTGAAAAGTAGTCTCAAGAAAAGAAAATGCACTTTGCTCATGCTTTTCAAGTTCAAAGAACAATCATTCATAGCGAGCATTTTGCATTCTTTCCGGGTCATGCACGCGGGCCTCCCAAAACTGGTGGCCCATTTCTCCTCCACAGAAACCTGGAGGTGCCGCAAATTCCCGTCCATCTTGTGAATTGCAGAAGACATAATAACTTAATAAAAATCATTCACCCTGGTATATACAAAATGTGAGCTTTCACTACTAATTTTCAATTTGCGGACGTCTGTAATTGGCAAGTACATTCGATCTATTTTTCTGTGTCAGATGAAGCAGCCATGCTAGACAGCTCGCCCACACACACAGACAACATACCATTGTCAGCTGTGCCATAAAACCACACACACCCCTGGGCCAGGTGTGAGCAATGAGCCTTCACAGTAAAGCCAGTGCAGTAAGATGTGTCTTGTCACACACCCATCCGCACAAAATAGAGGTCAAATGTCAAAAAGAAAAAAATATATATTTAAAAAATATAATCTGTAGTCGATATTCTTAGATACATCGAACCACTCCCGAATTCTATCTATTTTAAATATTTACAACTTTTGTAATTTACTACGCATCAAATAATACATGGTTTCAGACTAGGCAGTGGTATTTTCAATAGAGACTAGGCGCTTGTAGCGAGTACACCTGATATTGGTGACGTCCTGAATCAGTGGCGGTGCTCAAGGGTAGGGGAGAACCACTAGCCTCCCAAAAGGATTGTGATCAGAGCCACAAAAGTCAACAACAAAGGTACCCAAGCACACGCAGAAATAAAGTTTACAACAATTAATGCGTTAATTAGAACATGTAACACAATAAGTCGAAAATTCCAGGTCATACAGTCAATCGACGGGGGGGGCCCAATCCTTGTTAGGAAGACGTATTCCATCAGTAGCTGTGCTCAATATTTGTGTGAATTGGAGCCAGACGCGGTTGGGGGCAGTTGCAGACAACGGACACACTCTCCTCTACTCGGAGATGGGAACCTCACACAAATATTGAGCACAGCTACTGATGGAATACGTCTTCCTAACAAGGATTGAGCCCCCCCCGTCGATTGACTGTATGACCTGGAATTTTCGTCATACATAAATGACTGTTAACTATACAGTGTTCAGCCGTGAACAAGTCGCATGTACAATAATACTAGAGGCGACGAAACACGTGTTGGCTTGGGAACCACTGTGAAGACTGCAAACTTACTATGAGAACTTGAATATTAAATGGAAGAAAGAAACGGAGATTCACTTATTGTGTTACATGTTCTAATTAACGCATTAATTGTTGTAAACTTTATTTCTGCGTGTGCTTGGGTACCTTTGTTGTCAAATAATACATGGTTCAAGCTGTTAACGTTTTTTTTGGAATGGGAATTTAAACACTTATAAAATTAAAATAACATTTCACAATGTACCTTTCTGTTGTTACTCACCGAAATTGCGGTGGATAAATTAGTGACATTTGACCGAAATATTTGTTTCGTTCAATCTGTCTAAATTATGTCGCAAAACCATTGAAAATAATTCTTGAAAATACACCGTGATAACAAAATAAACTGGCTCGTGAAAAAACTGAAGGGAAACTAATCAAGCACATACTGCAAACAGGAACTCAACAAAATAGTCATTGCCCCCTAATTTGCGGCACATTTCTATGAATCCAATTAAAATGCAAGCCAGGCCTGCCCAAATACCTAAGTGGAGGGTCCACCTTTTCCTGTCTGGAGTAAAGCTCAAAACAATGGCGTTATCTGAGAGCGTCAGCTGCTTGTAGGGTACACAACAGATTACAAACTAATTTAAACAAAAGCCCTTAACAATGGGATATACAGAGGAAGTCATCTCATCTTGGACATTATAGGACAATAAAAATTATATTTTGACTTCCATGTGCATTGTGCCCATGTGACTCAAAAGAAAATCTGCAAAACGCATGAACGGTAACTACTCAAGATACTTGTGTTTGGTTTGCTCAGATGGCACCTCATACATGTGGGGACCTAGCCTTAACCTGTACATTTGCAAAGCCATAATTTAATAAAGATGTGTGCACATGTGCTACCCACAAAGTCCTTCAGTTGCACTGACCGGAAGCAGGCGTGGCTCAAGGAAAAGAGCGAGGCAGACAGGGATCACACCTTTTGACACCTGCATGGGATGATAAAAAGAATGTCACAAATCTCTGTTGACTCCTTTGACAGGTACTCCTATCACCCATCTGTGCATAATTAAGCATTGTTCTCAAACTGGGTTCTTACTTTTCATGGCATGCCAAAGAGGGCACTTGCGCAAACCGCCCAGACTTCCCAGAGTAGGAAAATCTATGTTTTTAGTAAGGGAACTGAGTGCAGTGATGGCTGTTGCAAGGCTGAGATACCAACACTGCGCATCTTAGACTGTCGACAGATAATTTGGAAATTGTGAGTAGTGCGCCAGGGGTCATATTACACAAAGTGCCCCGGGGGCGCAATGGCGTTTGCGCCCGCTTTGCACGCCCGGGGCACTTTGGTATTGCAGAATAGGCTGCAGACGCTTCAGCAGCCCCTTCTGTAATACCGATAGCACTGGCGCACATAAAGCGCCAGCACTATCTTCAGGGGGCGTTCTCTCATTTGCATGGGACGTGTCAAATCCCTTAGCCGCTGTGCCCGCGTCGTATTACAGATGCAGGTGAAGAGGCAAAGAAGCTCTCAGGGGTGCACTCACAGTGCATCACTGTGAGTGCCCCCGCTGAGGGAAGCCCTCTGGCGGGGCTAAAAGGGTCCTACGGACCTCCCCCAGGCATCCCTTTGCAGGCGGGGGCAGTCACTGTCTGCAAGGGGATCTCTAATCCCCTTTAAAAGTGCAGGCGGGTGCCGCCTGCACTGTAAAAACACAGAGCAGCTGTAAAGCAGCCACTTTGTTTTTTCACTGAATGCACTGCCCCTAGGGCAGCACAAGTTCATGACTTCCCTGGGGGCAGCACATTCATCATAATAGGGTGTATTTTCATTGTTTGCCCCGGTGCACCTTTTAAAAGTTGCACCCCGGGCAAACAATGAAAATGCACCTTGCCTGTACTGCAGCCCCAGGTGTCCTAGCTTCCAGCTGTGGGATTTTATTCAACAACCTAATGCACTCTGGGATTTGTAGTCTTGTTTCTCATAAATTGAAACAAATCGAATCATTTATCATTGTACAATGGTTAGCAAAAGTAAACTGAACGCAGGTAGATATGGTAAGCGTTCTACTCTGGAAACAGATTGTCCAAGGGTCCCCATTCCAATTGAATTATCAGACAAAGAGACTTACATTCCTAACTTTGGAATCCTTATTGCTTGAGGATGATTGAGCAGAAATGATGTTGCCTGAGCAAAACATGTGCGTTTCTAACCCTTTAACATGGGATGTGGACCATGCAAATGGAGGTGGAGCTATCCACTCCAGCTAACAGCAGGTTCTTGTAAAAAAGGTTTTAGAAAAGGATGACTTCACTGGCCTAAAAAATAGCACAGGAGGAACATGAGAACTTATTTCAGGAAAGAGTTCACAGAAACAAAATCATCTACTGTCATGTGGCCAGTAAAGCATTATACTGCCTCTCCTTATACCTTGTTGGCCTTCAACACGCACCGACCAGAAATACAAAAACAGTGCAGCCATTTCCCGTTGCCAACTGCTGTTGTCTGTCTGTGGCTCACCACTGATTCTTGAAGTTTGTATTCTCTCTATTAGTGAATCTTAACCATTTCCTTGGCATGACCCCATACCAGTTTTGTCACCGAAAATGAAGAGTACTGTGAAACCTTCTATTCTCTATTTTTGACACTAATAAATTTATGATGACTTGTAAATGATTTATCATGCTTCGCTGAGGGGCAAGAATAATGGATATCAGTCAATCGCACTGGGATCTGACCCACCAGTTTGAGAAACTATCATTTAATCACCAATAGTTCTTGTAGCATTCCAAAGGGTCTTCCTTGATTCCTAACTCTACCCATGAGAAACATGTATGTTGACAAGCAGATGTGGTCTGTGACACCATGCAATATGCAAATAAACTAGGATGGATGACCGTACCTAAAAAAGTGGTCACTAGTTATTTCAAAGTCCCAGTTTGGCTCCATCCCGAGCAACAGCAAGTAAGCTTACGATCCTTAGTGTCTCATGATACTCCCACTTAAGTACCCTAACTTACCCTATCAATCCTCCACCACTAGTTTTCTAGTGTCCTAAGTTGGCGCTGGTCCACTTGTGCAAACTCTTCTTATGACAGAATGCATAAGAACCACATATCTGTTTTTTAGTCCCAGAAATGAAATCCTTCACAGCAGCGTCCAACCCCTGCCATGAAGGCACCATTTTGATTCCTGTCCAGCATGTCAGAAATTAAATGGGAAAGGCAAACTCGTCCTCTTGTAGTTGAACAGTCAAAAAAAATAATTTCAAAAACCCATCATCAATGTCAAACTATGTGGTACCGGTACTCAGGGCTGTATTTTAATGGTGCAGTAAATGAGTGTTGTGTTGAAATCTAGATTTGATCATTGTGGCACCAAGAGTATATATACACGCACATAGATAATGGCTGTGCTATTGTGGTCATCTTCAAGATAAGCATGAGGGTGAGAGTCCCCTACAGCAAACAATATCTGGAAGTGCTCATTAAACAATGATGAATGTAGTTTACATGAAATATTGATGGAAGCCATAAAACCAGAGGTATGGCGACCAGCATCTCACTAGTCCTCTACCAGCAGCTGCGCTGTGTGCCTGACACACAGAGCAACCACAGCTAAGGACCTCCATGCCTTCTACAAAAATATTTATGTAATCAACACCCGAACCACACATTACCCTTACTTTGCAAAATTGTCCGCTAAAGACTGCCCATACATTTCATTGATCTTTACTAACCTCAATGCATGACTAGAGTTCGTCAGATATTTGGCCTTCATTCTGCATGGTTCTACATCACTTCCGAACCATAAATCCATGCAAAAGCATCGATTCTAAGTGAAGCCGCTCAAAAAGCCCAACTGCCTACCTCTCCCCCAATGATAGTCCCTCATATTCCTCTCTTCCCTTCTCCCATGCCCATTCTTCACCTGTTCACCATGTTGACATGCACATAGAGGGATCACTCTTTAGTTTGTCACACAGAAATCCCTCCGTCACTCAAAACAGACTTACATATCTCCAACTATTAAGGGTGTCCTTCAGTCACAAGAGTAAATGTGATGATGCAAAATATCTACCACACAGAAGAGGAGTAGCAGCTTCTTCACCAGGACTCATGACTAGAGCCCTATGACTTATTGCGTCTTGTCTTTTGATGTATCCCTCAGCTTGTCTAGTTTTTCTTTCATGTCCCACTCACTCACAAAGTATTAAGGCACCATTTGTTGGATCTGTGTAACCTCAAGTTTCAAAAGTTGAAAGTTTGTAACCCTGGCAAAGTTGTCTCAGCCGAGGTAGATAAAATGTGTTCCAAGCCTATTGGCTGAAAAAGTCATGTGTAAATAGACATATAAAGCTCATATACATCCCACTGAATTTGGAAAACTACACAATGACAAGATTGTGTATACTTTTGTTTTTGTCATTATGAACACACAGGTATTCCTAGACCATCCGCTCCTACGCATTTAGACATGCTACCATGAGTGAGAATGCTGCCATCGCTCTATCCTTCACATTAATGTCTTATGATACCCTTAACTATTGCCAAGTTAGAGCTATCTCTTTACCATATGTTGCAAAGGTACAGCCCAAACGTGAGTTATATTTCTACAAGAGGGAACAAAATGCTTAAAGACGAGCACCTTTCAAAGGCTCCATCGAGGAACATGCTGGAAGGACACACTGCCATTTTGGAAATGTATTCGGACGGCTTTGTCTGTCGCACTGATAAATTCTGCTCTTAACAAACTAAACGTAAGACAATGGGCAATTTTTACGAGATGCCACACGACAGGAATCCTTATCCAATTGGATTCCGTGTCTTCCTTCAAATTCCCCCTGCCCGTTCCTGGAACTCTGAAATCAGATCAACAAATTCGCCATTGGTGTGTTTCCGTTGTTTGGATTCCAAGATTTGCAACTTTGCTGTTCCTGAGTTCTTATGCAAAGAGATCCCCCTGGAGTAAGCAAGCCAGACACTGACAATGTAATCATTTATTGTAAACATCTTCTGATGTTTTTTTGAGTACTTCTCCCATTTTTCCCTGTGTGTGTTTAATATGTTTATATTCCATCCCGCTGTTTGATGGAGTTACATTAAAATCACCCCCCTGCACAGCAGGGATACACTGGATGGTTCCTTGGTAACTTTGGTTCCATATCCAAGGTGTGTTCCTTGACCTTCTGTTATGCTGTGTTTTGTTCAAACCTTTATCTTCTTCAATGAAAGCACATAGTTTGGCAGCATTCTCTTTGTCCCTTTAAATCGACATATGCGATTTTAATAAACTGCAGCATATTGTGTAGCCTTAGACAGGAAGCGTCAAGTAGCAAATCCGGCGGAATGGCTTTCAATTGCGTGGCGGGAGGCAGTAGTCCTGGCTACAGAGTTTTTTACAGGTGTAAACACGGTTCTCTTCTAGCAGGTTTGGAAGCATTTGCCTTTTTAAGGAGTTATCCGCACAGCCTGGAACGCTAAAAAAAGAAAACAGAAAGCCACGTCAGAAAAATGCAATACATTCATTTCATAAAAGGGAACTCCATTTAGATTAGGTTTCTCTGAAGTGCACTTAGACATGCGAGATGCATTGTCCCTTTATTGTAAGAAAACTAAGACCCTGGGCCTGAAGGTTGTGATACATCTGGATTCTGCCATTTTTTTTTTTAGGTCTCGCCTGACCCAGCGCATGCGCTGGTCTGGCAAGACTTATTGAGAAGGCTCCAAAAAGTGCTACCAGGCCAGCCTAGAGCTACAGTGCATGTGCGCGGGCGCGCGCGCGCCGTGCTTTACCACGATTACTTTCACTTTTGTGGCCGCACGGCCGCTTTGATGTTTGATCGCGATCACTTTCTCGGCCGCACGGCCGCTTGGCATAGCCAATAGGTCTCGCTTTTGGGACCTTAAAAGTATTTAGTTATGCAACTGTTGCATGGCTAAACACTTATAAGGTCCCAAAGGCGAGAGCTATTGGCTATGCCAATGCTTGTTTTTAAAGCATTTCCTGTTGAATGCTTCAGGGTCTGACCTTTAGTATGTGCAATTCCCTTTTTTCTCCCTTAGGGGCGCTGAAACTCTCCTTCCAGATACTGAAATACAGCACATGAAGGGGCTCCTGAAACATGATATAAAAACAGCAGTCAAAGCATTTCCTATTTCCCAGATTACCTAGTAGTAATCTTTATCACTCGCTTCTTGGTACTCTTCTTTACTCGCGCCTCCCTTCTTCACCCTAGAGGTTACATTGTAAGGTTTCTACATTATTGTAAAAACCTTACGCTTCAGAAAATTCCCGCTCCCTTTTTCAAGTTTCTCTTCCCCCACATAAAGACCCTTTCTTTCCCTACCCGAGTACACTATAATGGGAGTATTCATGAAATACCCCGATATTAAATGTGACACGCCAATCCAGAGATTGGTGGTGAAGAGATGTCCGGATGGCGGGCAGAACCTACATCCTGCAACATTGAAAGAAGAAGCAGACTCACACATAATACTGATCAGTTTTCCAGGCACTAACTCCTCACCCCTTTCTTTGTTCTATTCCCTGCAGAATATAGCAGAGAGGCATACCCTTAGCTCAACCTATAGAGGAGAATAATGACATTTCTGTCACCCCCTGCAATTTAGTATAATTGATCAAGAGAGTAATAGAGTGCATCTTTTGCACTTTGTGAAAAAATACACCATTCATAAAAAGGTTAGAACTTGACCAAAACACAAACATCTGGGAAGGCTGTATCAATGCCCTGGAAACATGTACAAAACAGAGGCAGCCATGCCACTAACGGATCGAGTCTCACTTGAATCAAATTTCTGGCTATGGCTCAGCCCAGGTTCCTCTCGGACACACAAGCCAAAACAATGTGACCCTCCCCCCCCCCAATTACCCCCTGCCTCCTCTCCCTCCCTTGCAGCATTGTTCGAAACCCAACCCCTCTCTTGTGTGCATCAACAGTGCTTAATTTGTAAAAGAATAAGTACTGGGGTCCAAGGTGTTGTTCAGAATCCACGGCCAGTTGAATGCCAAGAATGTGTAGTCTTGATGCCACCTTTTGCCTCTTTAATTCACTGACAGACACTACCATCCTCTTTATCTCACCCTTTAGGTTCTTTCTAACCCTGGCTTTTATCTCTTTGTCTGTCTTTCTGTATATCCCTCTGTTCCACTTTTTGTTTTTTTTCTTTCTTGAACTAGATCATAGCCTTTTCAGGGAAAATAAGTGGTGGTCACCAAAAATGAGCACAAGTGGGCCCCAGCTAAAACCACTGGCAGAATTTAAACACTGATTATCAGAGAGAAAGGGATGACCATTTCAGTGCCTTCTCAAAGTTCCAGCCTGGAGAAAAAGTTACTCACCTTCGGTAGCGCTCTTTCTGTTGGATACTCCATCTAACTGCAGATTCCTCACCTTTAGAATATTCCCAGGTGCCAGAATGGATCCAGAGGATTTCTCAGCATAGCTCTTCTGCTTAAGTGGGTGTTGTCGTATGACTCGGGGTCGACTCCATTCCACCCCAGAAGGGACGTCTGGAGCCACACTTAACTGCCTCCAAAGGGGGCTGATGTCAGTTTCTTTCTTGATACTATCCATGCCCTCTGCTGTGCAACCCAAAACCCAATTAACTGTGTTAGTTTGCAGATATCTAATTTCGACTTTTTTAACAGATAGCCATTCCACAGGACAGGGATGGGAGAGGACAGTGAGGAGTCTGGGGTTAGACAGAGTATCCACCAGAAAGAGCATTACCAAAGATAAGTTACTTGTCCTTCATATGGATATTTCTAACCACAGATACCTTACCTTTAGAATTGTTTTGAAAGCAGTAACTCTTCAGGTGGTGGGTCTGTAGGATGGCTCAGAAGAAAAGGTCCTGCAGGACCAAACAGCCAAAATGTCCTTCCCACTGGACCTGGTTGTCAAGGCAGTAGTGTTTTATGAATGTGTACACTGAAGCCCACATTGCAGCTGGACTAATACCCAGGGCAAACACTCCACCAGCTAACGCTGTGATAGCAGTAGTATGGGCTCTCATTCTTTCTGGGATCTGCTTCTTGGCCAGAGTATAGCAGAGTACAGCTTGATGCATAGTACTATCCACCTGGACAAAGTCCTTTTCTGCACTGTCTTGCCTTTCTTCACCCCAGAAAACCCCACAAAGAGCTGATTTTCTACACAATGGCAATTGGTGAGATATATGTAAATCTCAGCATCCTTTTGGGATACAAATGATGGAGTTTCTTCTCCTCATTTGAGTGATGAGGTGGAGCAAATAACATCAGAAGTGAGATGAACAGTCTGACATGAAAGGGAGTTACAACCTTCTGTCGAATGGCTGCTCTAGTTCTCAACACCAGTTTGCTGTGAAAGAAGGTGGTGTGGGATGGTTAGACTAAAGAAATAAGAAGCTCCCTCACACAATGAGTTGAAGTTATTGCAGTGATAAAGACTGTCTTTATAGTCAGGAGGCATAGAGGGCAACTTTGCATCAGCTCAAAAGGGATACACGTAAGAAAAATAAGAACCACATTAAGATCACAATGTGGTATCACAAATGGCTTAGGAATGTTACAGACAATGCTAACTACCTGAAGCAGCAGTGGCCAAAGTCCGTTCAAGAACTAATTAATAGTCCAATATTAAGGTCCAGTGTCACTAGAAGTTGCAAAGGTAATGTGACACCAGTACCTTAATGGAAGATGACCCGGAGCTCTGTACATATGATTTTAGGGGGGTGGCCCAGCCCGGCCTCCTCCGGGCGATGACGGGCAAGGACGGGCCCGACCTTGGCCCGCGCGCGTCCCGTGCTGCGGGAGCCCACTTCAGGTTTTAAAGTGCCTCCGGGCCCGCCAATTAGCTGCAAGTGATTGTCCAGCTGACGGCTCCTGCCGCAAAGGAACGTGGATCTTGTGGTACCCCCACCACGGAGCACCAAAAGCAGGAACAGATAGTTGCGGGACCCGCGCCGCGTGAGCCCACGTCAGGTTTTAAAGCGCCTCTTGGTGTGCCAATTAGCTGCAAGTGATTGTCCAGCTGACTGCTCCTGCCGCAAAGGAACGTGGATCTTGTAGTACCCCCACGACGGAGCACCAAAAGCAGGAACAGAAAGTTGCAGGACCTGCTATGTTGAACATTTGCAAAGGCCAAAACCAATGAACAACTGCATAGAACTTCTTGATCCAAGCCTCCTAAAGTCGCGAAGTCTAACATGACCAGGAAATTAAACATGATGTGGATAACACTCATTGCACTCTGTTTTAAGAAACCTAAAAAAACAACATCTTTCTACAGGACATCCACCATTGTAATACTCTTTGCAATAACCTCTTTTTAGTCAATTCTCCTACATGATTATTGTGAATACAAAATTTCACTATTTTTGGAATCAGAAGCCCTCTGCCAAGGATTGATGGGGTAAGAAGACAAGCTAACCACAAGATATATATTACATTTACAGTGAAATGTGTCATGCCTTGATCTATGTGAAAACAGTGAAATTTCCAAGCACTTGCTGTTCGATACAAAAATATGTTTCTTTATTATAATCAATTGTTTTTTTAATAATGGTTCATAATCTTTTTATAATTTCATCACATATATCAAATATATATTTCTTTTTATATTTTTTTATCAATCTTTTTATACATAAATTCCAAAAAGCACAAATTGTTTTTCACAAACACAACAAAACAGTACACAAAAGAATTATTATTCCATTAAAAACCTAGAGATGGAGTTATTAAACATTTCAAAGGCTGGCGGTCGATGAAAAGAAAACACGATGCGCGTTTCGGCATAAAAGCCTTCGTCAGGTGGACCCGTCTCAACTTTCTCTATTATTTGCTCTCGAACTCAAGGTTGATAATAGAGACCAGAATGAATATGGCTTCTCCGTAGTTCAGGGCACACCACCAATACTGTGTTATCTGGTTAAAAGATATCCTATTGCAGCATAAGGATAATGGCATTTAAGTAATGACTTCCTGTAAGAGATATACGATAATGTGTCTACAATTAGGTGGTCAGTTCATATGCGATAAGTCCATGATGATCATTCCATATAGAGTTTGTTGAAATGGATACCGTCCTATATGACACGATGTCCACAGATTAAGAACTTCGATATAACAAGTCCTTATAAATCTTTAACGTTCTAGTAATGAGGAGCCAGCATTAGGTCAAGATTTCTACTGAGCTCGTGCAAACTGCCGAATATATCGTTAACATATAAAGGATCCCAGGAAACCTCACGCCCTCTCTATCTCAAAGAGCAGAGCTTAGAAGTAAACATGAATGATGCCTTCAAGAAATTGTAACACACCAAATTATTTGAACAAGGACAGCTGGCCCGGTGAATGCAAAAAGGCAGAAAGGGTCAACAAATAAGAGTGTCCACTGCAAGTCCTTGCTGGGCCAAAGAAGAAACAAACAATACATCTGACAATTGGGCCTGTGATGAGTCCGTATTACAGATGTCACACTAATCCACAAACTTGTCCCAGAGTCTGGCATAAACAGACTTTGTTGAAGGACACCTAGTGGTAAGGATGACATCTACTACTTTGGGAGGAAGATCGAATGTTGTCAACTGCAGATACTCAAACTCCATGCATGAATGTGTAGGTTTGTCAGGCACGGGTGCAAGATTCTGCCCTGCTTATGCAACAGACGATGATCCCAAAGCAGCAGTTTAATCATAATATAGATGTTCATGCCCAGATGTTCTGGGTCCACACTCTCTTGGCACAATCCGGAGCCAATAGAATGACTTAGGCCCAGTAATTTCCGATCTTCCTCAGAACTCAGGGCAAGAGAGGTAAAGGAGGGAAGGCACACAAAAGGCTCTACTGTAGGCAGAACGTGTCTCTGAGAGAGATCCTTCTGTGGTACTCCAGAATACAACAGTGAAGACATTGGACAATCTCAGTGGTGGCTAAGAGATCGAGCCATAGCTCTCCTCACTGTTGAAAGAAGCACTATGCCACATCCTGGTGTAACTGCCATTCATGATCCATTTGGCATCACCAGCTTGGTTAATCCAACCTAGTATTTAAAGATCCTTCTAAGTGGTGCATGGTCAGAGAAACGTCCTGACAGTTCAGAAGTTTCCAGAGATGCACGACCTCAGTCTTGGCACAAGCACTTCAGCCTGCTTGTTGTACTACCACATGGGGGTGGTGTTGTCCGTGAGGACCTGAACAAGTCTCCACTTGATGGACGGCAGGAAAGCTTTCTCTGCCAAATGGAAGGCTTACAACTCCAACAGGTTGATCTGGAGACAAGTCTCCATCAGAGACCAGAGACTTCTGATATCCAACTCTCCCAGATGAGCATCCAAATCCAACATCCATCACCACCTTCAGCTCTGGGTGAAATAGGGAGAGGGGTCTGCCATTGGGCCAATGTCAGTTGAGCAGCCACTGGCACAGATCTTTCGCAGTCTTCTCCAAAACCAGGATGGAATCTGGCAGGTTCCCTTGATGAAGGTCACTGAGCCTTCAGATCCCACTGTAGAGCCCATCTATGCCATTTGGCATGACTGACGAGCAGGATGCAGGAGGCAAAGAGGCCAAGAATACTAAGACCCACCCTCACAGAAAGGCCAGACTGTGGCTGAAACATCAGGATCTTAGCCTGAAAGTCCTGTGCATGCTGATCTAGAGGGAATGCCCAATAATGCACCATATCCAGGATATCTTTACGGAAAGGGAGCCTCTGCAAAAGAGTCACTTGTGCCTTCAGCAAACTAATCATGAACCCAAAATGAAAATGCTGCTTGCCTGCCTGGAACAGCACGTAGCCCCTGTGGGCTTGCAGGACAGGAACATAGAAATAGGCATCCTGAAGGTCCAGCGCTACCATCCAGTCTCCTGCCTCCAGGGCAGATAGAAGCCGAGTCGATAGAATTTGTGCAGAAAGTAATGGAAAGGCCAGAGATCTAACATAGGACGAAGGCATCAGCTCCTTTTTGTCACTAAAAAAATAGCTGGAGTAACATTCATCTATGACTTCCGAGGCCAGTGTGCTCTATGGCTCCTTTTGCCAAACAAGCCTGAGCTTCTCACAGTAAGATGGACATGTGTTCATCCAAATGCCATTCTGATGTCGGTGCAAGATTCAGTAGGTCAGAAGGGAATGGCAGGCAGTAGCCCCTTTGAACAATTTGCAGGACCCACCTGTTGAATGTTATGGCCTGTCACCCCTTGTCTGCAAATCAGTGATTCTGCCTCCCACTAGATGGTCATGTCCTGCTAATGGCCAACTTAAGTGGCCTAGTGGCTCCTGCAGGAGGGGTAGGGATCTAGGAGGTTTGCTGTCCCTGCAGGTCTGAATATTGCCTGCTGAATCCCATACCCGACCCCAAAAGGATTGGGTTGCCTTTTGATGTGGTGCTGAGTCTTGGAGTTCCCTGTATGTCAGGGCCCCTGGAGATGCCACCAAAGGTGCCAAGAGGTGCCACTGGTGAGGATACTGCCTGGTGGGTGTAGAAAGAATGAGGGAGCACACTGTGGCTCTGCTTTCTTTGAAGCACTGTAGTGCAGAATCAGTCTTCTCACGAAATTGGAGTTGCTATATCAAAATACATATCCATGAGTGAAGCCTGAGTGTCACCCAATAAGCCCATGGATCTTGTACATGCATGGCACCGGGATACGAATGCATGTCCCAACTGCTCGTCCTAAGCAGTCAGTAGTGTCCAGTCCTGATCTGATAACGCATATGAATGTGTGCTGAATAGTTTGTACCAGGTAGGCACAGAATTTCTACAGGGCTGACAGAAAGATCTCTTTAACCATGTCCCATAATGCATGGGAGTACTTACCCAGCAATCGACTGGTGAGCAAAGGGTGAATAGTGCTGAGAACTTCCATTTTCTGAATGCCTCAATTCTCTTTGATTTTCTATCTGGGGTGGTCATAGGGAAGAAATTAGGATTAAGCCTGCTAGTAGATGCGTTAACAGGTCCATGCTCTTAACTTCCAGTGGGAGAGGGGGTAATCGATTCCTTTGGTGTTCAGAGATGTACAGATTGGTTTTGCAATCCTGGATAGCCTTTTTATTTTAATGTTATGTTATTTGTAACATGACTCACCCAGAAGAGTATCCTAGCACTGATAAGAGGGGCTGTTCTGGTTGTGTCTGGAGGTCTAGTTAAATAACAATGTCTTTAGTTTCTTGTGAAATCCAAGCACTGAGGACATGGTTCTGATGTGTAGGCGGGGGTCATTCCAGGCTTTAAGAGCAAGGTATGAGAAAACTCTACAGCCAGATATGGCTTTGATGTGCAGGGGAGAGGCCAGAGGAGCAGAGGTTTCTGGTTTGGGTGTGGCAATTGATACAGCTGTTGATGTAGGAGAAGCCTAGATTGTGTAGTCTTCTGGCCAGGTGAGTAGTGATGCCAACATAGCGCATGTTGCTGTTGTGCAATCTGCTAGTGATGAGGGCCAGTGGACGGTTCTGTGGGTGTTGTTCGGTAGCCATTTGAATTTTTCGTTTTTAGGATCTTGAGCGTGACTTCAGCATTGACTTGGCTGGCCATCGCAAGTTGGTGTTTGTGACTATTCCTTGGGTTGATAGGCAGAGTGTTGGCCCAAGATCATCTAACTTTCAAAGGGAGTTCCATAGCAAGGTGCCCTTGCCTAATAGCACCACTTTCGTTTTGCCTGTGTCATGTTTCAGTCAGTTGATCTTGATCTAGCTGATGACTTTGGACATGCAGTAGGTGAAATTGGTCTGGGTGCTGGGTGTTTCATCCAAGAGAGAAGGAATTAGCTGGATATCATTGGATTTAGTATATCCGTATGAAGCCATATAGGTGTTAAACAGTGTCAGGCTCAAAGAAAGTAGCAGATCCACAAGATAGTGGATTTTTGTATGCTGGCTTTGTGGAGCCATTGTATGAGGATGAGGTGGGAGACGATAACAAAGGCAGCACAGAAGTCAAGTATGAGGAGGGCTGTGGTTGTCCTCTGTCATTGATCAGTTGAATGTCACCTGTGGTGGCAGTGAGGGTGGTCTTGGTGCTGTGGTTAGGCCTCAATCTAGACTGGGTGGGCTTTAAGAGGTGGGTGTTGTTTAGGTGGTCAGCTAGTCGCTTGGTGATGATTTTTGCAGTACTTAACAGAGTAGGGCAGAAAGGAGTTTGGTCCGTAGTTAGCCGGCATTTTTGGGTCCACTGTGGGTTTCTTCAGGAGGTGTAGTATCGCAGCATGCTTCCAGGCATCTGGGAAAATGCCCAGGTTGAGGGAGCTGTTGACTATAGTGGTCAGGGCTGAGCAGATGGGGTCCAGTCGTTTGGTTAAAATATGTTGTGGGCAGTTGTATGATAGTGCTCCCGAGTGACTGGAGCATATGGTTGTGGTGTCTGATGTGGTTATGGTGGGCCACAGGATCATGGTAGAATCCTGGGGTTAGTCTTGATGGGCAAGAGGCCTGAAAGGGTAGGAGGGTCCGGTTGGGGCTCAATGTTATTGTATACGTTGCTGATTTTATCACTGAAATAATTGGAAAGGCTGGTGAAGCGGTCTTACAAATGGGTAATGGTTAAACAGCTTGTGGCTCAGCAAGTAGAATCCTTCAATATAGTGAAGATTTCTTTGCCATCATTTGTGCTATTTTAGATGTATTTGGTCAGTGCTGATTGCTTGGTGGATCTGATTTGCTGGTGGTAGAATCTGAAGGCTGATTCGTAGGTGAATTTGTCAGTTTCGTCATGGGACATTGCTTTCAAGTTGTTTGCAGCGCCATTTGGTAAGCCTTAGTCCTTCTGTGTACCAACTTGCTTGAGGCCTAGTCCTGGTGGTGCTCTTGAGCGCTGGAGGTGATCCAAGGCATGGAATTTGGTGATGGATCATGAGAGTTTGTTGTGGTGCTGTAGTTGCTGGGCTGAGAGCTCTGTGTTTCATGACAGTGGGGAATGAAGAGGTTGACGTAGAAGAGAGCATGGCCAGTCAAGGTGAGGGGATTGGCTTGTCCATTATGATATTGTTGAAGTTCCTGGAAATGGGGTCCGGGAGATGTGATGCAGCAGTGGTGGGGCCCACCACTTGCAGGGTGAGTCCAAGTATCGTTAGGTCCTCCAGGAGGTTGTTGAGATTGGTGAAACTCTCCAGGTGGTACTTGAAGTCCCTGAGGAGGTTGAAGGTGTTGGAGTCAAGCATCAAAGGGATGATGAAGTTTTCAATGTTGTTGCCGCAGTTGAATCGAGGTCCGGGAGGCTAGTAAATGAGGGTGACCCCAATGTGGAGTTGTTTGTGATGTGTAGTTTAAAATCTAGGTGTTCCATGGTGTTACTGTTGTTGGCAGATGTAGTGAAATAGTAAATGTTTTGTAGATAATGGCTAGTCTTCCTCTGATTCTCCAAGCTCTGTCCTGTCTTTCAATCTTGTATCCAGTGGAGATCACTGTGGCAATGTTGGGCCGATGTTGGTGTGAGACAAGTGTTAGTCAGGAAGTGCATGTCCGGTGAGTGGGTGTGCCAAAGGTCCCAGACTTCGGTGGTGTGTCTGGCCAGTGAGTGGGTGTTAAGGAGGAGGCTGGACAAGAAGGTCTGGGAGCTGTGTGAGGGGGGAATGTGGGGTGCAGGGTCATGGCTGGGAGCATATAACAAGTAGCAGGTGACACAGCAGAACACATCTTTGGTATCAGCAGGGGAGGCCCAGCTGCAGCAGTAAAAAGAGTGTCTGGGGTTCAAGGTGTTTAGGGCTAAGTCACAGTACTGTCTAATGGGACAGTATGTGAGAGGAGAACCATGGGCCCTGGTCCTAGGTCAGGGGGGTGTGGATAGGTGCAGATGGGCTTGTCTTTTGCTTGTCTTCGATGTACCAATGGACCTTAAGGGCTTCAGCTGGCATTAAGTAGTGGCAGGAGGGTGACAGAGTTCCAGAGGTGGTCCGCAGGGGAAGAGTGACAAGGGAAAAGGAGGGAGGTCCACAGAGGGGACAAAAGGGCAAACAAGGATGAGCAGAGAAATGTAAAATGCTTTAAAAGGCTGAGAAACTGCAAAACGGGGGCAACAGGCATCTGAAAAAGAAGCAAAATAGTTTCAAATGTGACAAGACTGAAAAGGGGAGCGGCAATTAGAGAGCAAAAGTTAGAATATAGAAGCTGACAAAAAGCAGAATATGAGGGAGAGAGCAAAAACCAGAATAAAAGTTAGAGAGCATAACGAGAGGAAGAAAAATGTTAAAAAGGTAAAAAGTAGAATGTGAGCGAGACAGCAAAAAGCTGAATGAGTAGGTGAGCAAAAACGAGACAAAGAAAAGAGACATAGATGCAAAAAGTGGGAAACTAGTGAGAGAGCAAGTGAGCAAGAATGAAAGGGAAAAAGGTAAAAAAGGTAATAAATAATAAACAAGAGAATTACCAGGAGGAGGAGAGAGACAGGAGTGCAAGACTGGAAGCCTCACAACAGGAGTTTGGTACAGGTAGGTGGGAGAGGCAGGGCCAAGAAGTGCCCGCTTAATGGCTAGTCCACACTGCCACTATCATAAAGTAGGAGAGGAGGTAGGAGTTTGGTGTGGTGAGAGGGGCTGGATCGAGTGGCGGTCGTGGCAGGAAGCAGGTAAGACCACTGGGCGGGGAATGAGTGGAAGGCCACAGGGTGGGGTGCAAAAAGAAGAGTAGAGATTGAAAGAAAGCAGAAAACAGCAGTGGCGGCTCCTCTGCTAAGGTGGAGGAGAGTCGCCCCACTGCTTTCAAGCAGTGTAAATAAAGGGAACATAAAATGATAATAACTCAAAGTTATTATCATTTTATGTTTCCATGCTGCTTTGCGGGTGGGCGGGGCGTCTCTGCTCAAAGAGCAGGGCAGGGGAGGAGTGGTTTTCACCCTCCAAGTGCATAATGACTTTTTGGTCAGCCCACCATGCGCACTTTGCATGTTCTCCATACAGGCTGCATTACAGCCTGTGTGGAGAACATGTCCAGACTTCTAGTCCCCGTCTGAGCACCAAACCACAGTGCACAGACCAATCACAATGCTGCATTACAGCATTGTGATTGGTCAGGGGATCCTGAGTGCTTCATGGTTCCTGTTTTGTGGAATCCTGACGCGGAGGAGAGACGTAGCGGCGATAAGGCAAGTTATTTATTTGCATTCACACTCACTCGCCCCTGCCCCGCCACCCCCGATCGGTGCCGGCCGACACTGAAAAACAGCTGAGAAACGGGCCCAATCATGAAGCAAAAAGGGGCTGAAAAGAGGAAAATATGTGAAAAAAACAGATGAGAGGGTGAATGGAGAGCAAAGAGTAAGAGTTAATAACCAAACAAAAACCAGAATTTTTGTGAGGGAGCAAAAATAAGGATAAGCGGGGTCCTAGAATGGGAGCAGAAAAAGTCAGTGTCAAAAAGCAGAATGTGAGTGAGAGAGCAAAAAGCACAATGTGAGTGAGATAGCACAAATAAGAGGAAGATAAGGGACAAAGAGGCAAAAAAGCAGAATATAAGTGAGAGAGCAGGAGTGAGAGGGAAAAGGATAAAAAATGCAAGGAGTGCTGAGGAAAAGAAAAGACAGAAGTACCAGGTGGAGGAAAGAGACAAGAATTCAGGGCTGGGAGTCTTACAACAGCATCGGACCTGGGTTGGCAATGGTCAGACCTGGTCAGAGGACCAGGCACAGGTACCAGGGGCCAGCAGGGATAGGCAGTGCTTGCTGCAGCTGTCTTTAAGTTGGAGCGGGAGAGGGAAGGGGTTCCAGGGGCAGTGGGCAGGGCTGGAGTGAGGCACAGGGGTAAAAGCATGGAACAGATGGGAGAAAAAGCCGTAAAAAGAGTGGAGAGTAGGAAAAAGCAGAAAAATAATTGGGAAACCAGGGGTAAAAAGGAGGCAAAAAGCAGCTGAAAAATAGGCAAAACAGTAAAAAACAAACAGCTGAGAGAGCAAGCGAGTGTGAGAGAGCAAAGAGTGAGAGGAAATAAAGCAGGCAAATAGCAGATTACGAGTGAGAGAGCAAAAAACAAAATGCCGATTAGAGACCAAGAATCGGAGGAGAAAAGGTAAAGTGGAAAAAAACAGAATGCGAGTAGGAGAGCAAAATGCATAATACGAGTGGGAAAGCACAAATGAGAGGATGAAGAAGGTGAAAGGGGCAAAAAGAATGCAAGTGAGAGTGCAAAAAGAAGAATACGAGTGGGAGAGCAAAAACGGAAGGAAGGAAAATCCATAAAGAAGAATTCTAGTGAAAAAGCAAGTGAACAAGAGTGAGAGAAAAAATTTCCAATAGGCAAAGAGAATGCTAAGGAAAAGAAAAGAGATAAGTACCAAGTGGAGGGGAGAGGCAAGAGGGCGAGGCTGGGAGCTTCACAACATAATCTGAGCTTGATTCACAAGGGCCAGCCCTGGTTGGAAGACCAAGCACAGATAGCTGGGACAAGTAGGGCCTTCCAGTGCATAAGGGCACACTTCTCACACGACTTGGATTTGTGGCCTGAAACTAAACACCAGAGACACACTTTTCTGGGTTCTGTCACAGACATCTTCTTGCAACTGTCTCTACAAGATTTAAACCCTTTAGTTTTAGGATGGAACATGTTGCCTTGCACAATAAAAGAATTTTGAGAAACAACTGGAAAATTAGGAGTTAGCTTCAGATCGACGTATGAAGGTGCAGAAAAAAAGAAACTGGCATCAGTGTACATGGGTGGAGCTTGCATGCCTCTCTAGCCATCACTTCCAGGGTAAAACAGAGTAGACGTGGAACCGCATGCCACCACCTACCAGCGCTGGGGCTATGCTGAAAAATCTTCTGTATCCAGTGAAGTCTGACACTTTCCCTAATTTATTTTTATTTGGAGTGGGAATAATAAATCTTACCCACCCAGAGTCCAAAGCTCTAATCAGTGTTGCTTAATCTGGAGTAGAAATAGTATATTTGCCGCACTCCTCACCCCACAGCATCCAACTCTTTGCCCATTATTGCTTAGTTTGGAGTGGCAATAGTAAATGTGACCCCCATCACCGGTATCCGGTGCTTTTCCCAATCTTGCTTAGTTTGGAGTGGGAATGGTAAACATGAACCCCTCCGGAGCCCAACACTTTGTCCTTGTTGTTTAGTTAGAGCGTAAATGGTAAATAAAGTACCACACACATCCACATAATTGTCACTGAAGGTAGCTAGAACACAATCTTCTAAAACCAAGCCCCACGGTGCTGGGCTGCTTTTCACCCGACACTACTAGACAGATAATGCGTTGAGCCCGAGAACCCCACTTCATTCAGTTCATGTGCAATGTTATTCTTGACATTAAACGTGCAGGTTATATTAAATTTGCAGGTTAAACCATGTGTTGAATGGATGCGCCTCTTGACACTACACATGCTCCCCAGTCAATATGAACTTCCCCTCAATTTAGTGCACTACGAAATTAATGATGTGGGTTGTTTCAATATATGGTTAAAGTCGCAGATCCAATTACCCCGATCGGAATTCTTTCCTTTACCCCGTGACCACCTGGCAAGACTTTGTACCCACATCTGAAGTTTGGAGCTGTAGTATTGGAGTTTTCGTTTTTGCCTTTCCTTACATCATTTGCAACTGACCATATTGATCAACACTGAAGAACACATAAGAAGGATACACAGTTTTATTAGGGAAAGGAAACAAGCGAGGTGTTTCTTACCTTCTTAAAAGGCAACGTGACATCAAGGCCAAAGAATAAAGGCAAGGGAGAAGAACAAGAAGAGGAAGAGAAACTGCAGGAAAAAGAAAAGATAAGGAGAGATGAGAATGCGCAAGGCTCTGTTTACAAAATGGATAATTGTGCATATGCTTCGAGCCCAGCTGGAAAGTGGGCAGCAGACTCAACTGTGGGCCTGATCCTCAGTCATGCCTGCCCACAAAACACCATCTTCATTGCCAGCTCTGCTACAGAGAGTTCTTGAGTTCTACTAATTCAGCCTCCTCTACAACTATCAATAGTTTGACTTTCTACTTACTGAACTAATTACGGTCGTTTTAATAGGCATAAACCAAGAAATACAGTCGCGGCCGGTGCAGAAACGTGTGGTGGGGCAGTGGAGCGGGGCGGGGGATAGGTTTTATTTATTTATTTATTTTGACCTATTCTGTCAACTTCCCCCACACCCGGCCCAGCCTCACCACACTTACTTGCGCCGGCCAACGCTGAAGAAATAACAGGGTGTAGGAAGTTGGAGAGGCTCAAAATGCTGGAAGATGGCACTCCTTTGAGGAAGGTTGGTTCATATTAAATGTAACGGCATCTTCAATAGGATGAGGTACCATTAACCATAACCAATGCCATTCAGCAAAAGCCACCTATTCCAGAGGCCCGCTGCTTTCTTTTTCAGCGCAGATGCTTTCCCAGCTTCCTTGCCCATGTTTGCAAGAACGTCAGTTAGCCTGTGTGCTGTTCTTTTGACCCCATGTACCTCACAGTGTCTTCTCTGTTGGCTGTGTCACTCCCTACTCTGAGATTTATTTAATTACTTTCCATAGTTGGCCTGAGGCACTCACCTAGTGCCAGCTTTGTCCAAGGATATCTTACCTAACCAATTTTGGTTGCATTCTCCATTGCCCATCCACTGAGTGCCGATGACTCTCAAAATTCTAGATTTTAATATTCCTGTCAAAATGGCTGCCTCAAGTCAGAGGTGCTTCTGCATTCAATTTATTAGTCAATTATGAGCTTATTTAGGCTTTGGTGGAGCAAAGGGAATGCCATAAACAGGGCTCCACCAATCTTGCGATTTCTCTGCTCTTTTTAGAGTCGGGTAAAATTGTTGGGTAAATACCCCCATCATTTACGCTGGCTCCATTGGCGGTAACCCCGACGAAGCCCTCCACCTGCCACAGATCCGCTGGGTCACGGTGATGGTTGTCCACCTCTCCATGTAGAGCAGCACAACAGTTTCCCTGCCCGTGTTCACCATTAAGTGCACAGTAGACATGGGCATCGAAAATGATAAGTGGTCCCCACATGCAAGGAAATACTTCCCTGATCGTCAATGCCATTAGTTTTTGCTTTTAAAATACAATCTAATCTAATCTAATTTGCTAAATGGGCTCTTTAAGAATCATGCCTGCCCGGCAAACCACCACTATGAAAAAAGCTGCCAGGGTGGTGGATTCCTTCACAGCAGTGAGATCCCTGCCAGACAAGAAGGGATCTCTAAACTCAGCGGGCAGCTACCTGCAAGAGTGGCAGGGGTCATGACCTCCACCCCCTTGGAGAGACAGTGGAACACCCACCAAGGGCTACATTGGACCTTAGTTTCAACCCTGCTGTACAGAACGATAGGATATGTCTAATCAATTATATCTCAAGACAACTTTTGTATGGTCTTATCAATAGTCTAAGTGCACAAAGATAATATCTCAGCACTTGAAGTGTGAACTTGGCAGCAGTCAAAATATAATGGCCTCATGCGCAAAGGCCTGGGTCACAAAGCAGTCACCGTGTTTGACCAGTAACTGGTTTGCTAACCTGGGCTTATTTTGCACTGATCCTTCGACCCACAAATGGACTTTCAGCAGGATCAGAAGATTCCTACTCCATTAATACCAAAGGGACACAAGTCAGTCTGTGACTGCTATCGAATGGGCAGGGAATGCAGGGAAGAAGGACTGCGAGAATTCAATTTTTTCAATTGTACCCTCTGTCCCGTGATGGGAACCTTTGAGGAGGAAGGGCTGTGATCCAATCAGGAAAAAGATCCCCAGCGGTCCGCTGGATTGCTGTGTGCTCCCCTCAATGCCACCCGCTCATATTCTAAAAGTAAAAACTGTCCCTCATGGACAGTTTCTACTTTGTGAAATTACATCTTCCCCTTTTTGGTGTCGGTATCCAATCAAAGATTTGCAGCAAACCACTGAGAGATTAGATTGAAAATTATTATTAAGTGAGGGATGCCCATTTTGGGCACCCTTTTCCTAACACCTTGCAAGGGGTTGTAACGCGTACATTGTGACTCACAAAGACATTTGTCTTTGATAGGTTGCGAATATAGATTTTTCAGCTGTAAAGCCAGTGTTTTTGAGAATTGCAGGCTGTGTGCATGTCAGGCTCAGCAAATTCTGTCCACTGAATTGAAACTTCATTCAAAGATCGGGTGGTGCTCTGTAAAGGGCGTGCCCCAGCATGAGGCTCATGACCTCAAGATACACGCTTATCAGCGGAGGTAGACCAGTCTACATAGGTAGTCTGACAATTCAAAAAGATGAGGCCTCCAAAATCCAAGTAAGGCTGGAAATGTCTCACCAGGCACTGAACAGATGCCAATGCTTGTTATATGACTGACACTGACCCAGCCTTACTGGAATTTTAGAGACTCGGGCCAGTGCTCACATCAAGGCCTCCGTAATTCTGACACCACTAACTGAAACCAAAGTTCTTCTAGCTCAAAGTCCAAGGGACTCTGACAAACTTGTTTGTGGACCATGGTAAAGTGAAATAACCAGCAGTTTGGCAACCCAAGTGCCTGTCCCGTGCTACAAGAAAGAGAGAAATGAAATAAAAGTAAAAGAAAGAAGGAAGGAAGTTCAGGAGTAATGTCTAGCAAGACCAAAAATCATGTCACATTTGCGGCTGCACAGTGTAGATCCCCATCATCACGGAATATTGAGAACGGATATGCTGCAACAGCAATATCTATTAAAATGAAGTTGTTTATCGGAATTCGAAATCAGATATCAGGTCCTCCCTTGGTATCCAATAGAAATATTCCATAAAATATAGTGCAATATTTTGGCAATGCTATCAAAGTACTAAGGGGCTGACATAGAGGTTCGCAGATGGGGTACCAGGCCAAAAAGTGGCAGAGTACCCTGTCCAACAACCTTACTGCTTTCCAGCTCTGCTTGGAGTCACACTGACATTGGGCCGTCAATCAGTAGACATCAGATTGTCTGCCTTATTGGGGGCACGCATTCCATCAGTTTTTTTCTGTTCGGGACCACCAGGGAGGGCCTAGCTGTTCTAAACAGGAAAGAATAATTGACCTCAGTGAATTGGGAAATACCTCCAAGCATGTTAGGGCCATTCGTTTTTTGGGTGCTTCTTTTAAAAAATGAAACACTTTGCTGTGCAGTCGCCTTTAACATGACCCTCACACAGCAAAGACTGAGTGCGTGTAGTGAAGCCGCCTTGGAGGCAGCTCTTCTGAAGGCACAGATATTTCTGCCTGCCTGGCGAAGATCTCGAAATTAGAATTTTTTAAAAATTCCTGAAATTGCTTTTTATTTCACATAATACCATTTTGCCACTTCTTGAAAATATCTCAGCAAAAGATATTTTTTTCTAGAGCCAGTCTCCTGCTGGTCTCTTGTAAGACGTCTTTTACCTGAAGTGCGCACTCACGTTAAAATAAATCAAGCAAGATACCCGCAAACCCCGTTTCTTACTAACAGCATCATTTCTGGACCTTTTTAAAAGCATTTTGGTATATGATATTGGAAAAAGTTACCCTATTTGACCCAATCTATACAAACTATGGTGAGTTGTACTCTGTCATACCATCCCTCAGTAGACCAGCTAGAATGGAGGACAGCCCGCCAAAAAATAAATGAGCCCCAGACTTATGAAAACAACTGCACAGTCATTACTAGCAATCACAATTAAACATCATTTCTTCCCAAATAATAACCATGCATTTTTGGTGAAGTGCGCAGTATTTTTCTTTTTCTCCTGAAAGTCACTGCCTAACAAGAGAGTAGGGTGTGTAGCACTGGGCATCTCCAGTAGAGGGCGCATGTCTGCTGCGGCTAAACGTCGGTGGATAACCACTCACCTTCTCTTCCAGGTCCTTGATTTGTCGCTTCTGGATATCCGTTTTATCTTCCAGATCCCGTATCCTCTGAAAATTGAACAGGGAAACTTTAGAGCTGGAAAACGGCAGAAGCAGACAGTTGTTATAGCTGACGGACAATCTTCACATAGATTGTTTATGGGAAGAGGGTTGGAATGTGCGCGCGCGCGGGGGCATGTGTGTGTTGGATATAGGGTGACCAACTGGCATTGGTGCAAATTCAGGACGGTGAGTGTAAAAATTCAGGACAAAGGGTAAAAATTCAGGACACAAATTCAGGACAGGAGGTCAAAATTCAGGACAAAACTTCAGGACAATAGATAAGTTTTACAGACACATCAGAGGAGGTCGCGCAATAGTATATAAGTAAGCCCAGCCATATCCAAACATATTCAACCATTTGCAAACCTTTCCATCATGTGTCCTTACATCTATCATTTCACTCATCCATCCTTTCACTCATCTATCCATTATCCATCCATCCACCCTTTCACCCTATCCATCTGTACACTCATTCATCCACTCTTCTACCCATCCATCCGTTCACACACCCATCCAGCCATTTACCCTTTCACCCATACAGCCATCCTTTCACTTACTCATCCATCCATCCAGTCACTCATCCTTCCACCCATCCACCCTTTCAGTCATCCACCCATCCATCCCTTTCTCTCTCCATCGACCCTTTCACTTAGCCATCCTTCCTTCCATCCACCCACCCATCCATCTACTCATCCACTAATGAATCCATCCATTGACCCTATCACTCATCCATCATTTCTCTCATCCATTTATCCTTTTACTCCTTCACTCATGTTTTCCTCCTTTTGTCCATCTACCCTCCCTTTCACTCACTCATCCATCCTTACATCCACCCTTTCACTCATCCGTCCATCCATTCACCCTTGCACTTATCAATTCATCAATCCATACATCCTTTCACTCATCCAGCAACCCTTTTACCCATCCAGCTACCCTTCCACCCATACATCCAGCTAATTACCTTTTCTCTCATCCATCCTTCCACTCACTCATCAATCCATCCATCCTCTCTCATTATCCATCTAGTCAATCTTTCATTCACCCATTAACCCTTTCACTAATTCATCCAGCCATCCACACATCCCTTCACTTACTCACTCGCCCACCTTTTCATATTAATTTTGAACTTCACCCTCGCTGCAGGAGCCATTCCAGGACTGGGGCAGAAGCCACCCAGGGCAGAAACAGGATCCACCACAGGGGGGACAGGAGCCATCACAGGCGGGGGGGGGGGGACAGGAGCCACCACATGGGGGGACAGGAGCCACCACTGCTTACAATTTAGTGACAGTAATTAAGCTCTGTGAAGAGAACCACGTGCTGCCTCGGGTAATCAGGGCGGGTTCTAGGATATTTGGGGTCCTGGGCAGAAAGGGAATGTGTGAGGTCCCTCTAAATTGCAGAAACATGACACATTCAAGGCTGTTTGCATCTGAATAGATGCCCCTGCTCCTGAAGCTGCAGCCCCTCCCTCTCAGTCACCTTCAAGCACCTCTTAACAGCTCATCAAGGGCGGAAGGTGTGAGGGTTGCCATCCCGCTGTGCCTCTCCAATGCTGTTGGTATCCGAGCTTTGGTACTGCATCGGAGTCTGTTACACCCAACCTCAACAGCATCGGAGTCAAGCAGGGAGGTGGGTGGAAGCTGTGCCGGCTTTAGGGTGGTGCGACCGGTGCCCGCTTAAAATTACGGACAAATGGCGTCCGTTAAAGAATCATTCACGGACAACGGACAGACGGCCGAAATTACGGACTGTCCGTGAAATTTACGGACGGTTGGTCACCCTAGTTGGATAGAGAAACGGTGACACCAGTTGAAAAATGTTGGCTCAGAAAAAGGAACAGACGGCCATCTGTAATTACGCATGTAAAGCTATTAAACACTCAGTTACAGTCGATTAGACCTCAAAGCTCGCAAAGCATTAAATGAAGAAATGTCCTACTCCCACTCCCCTTTCGGGTTTTCTCATACAGAGGGAAGGGTGTGCCTCTTGTTTCCCTCAAACTGTTCATATTGTGAGCATCCAATGAATGGTGAGATCACTATATAAACCAGGGTTGGTGACATGTATACCTGTGGTGGGCAGATGCATGTGTTCCCCTAGTTTGTGAAAATGTTAAATGAGTCATTTTTAGACCTGAACTCTTCAGGTAGAGTTTCCCTAAACTTTTTGCTTTTTCCTCCAGGGTTTTGCTGATTCTCTTCTAGTGGCCTTCGGGCTCTGGGAACTTTCCCACTGTACATGCAGTGTGAAAGTGCATGCGCCCTTCCCATACAGGTTAGGAAGTGGTGTTTACCTGATGTTTTCTACAACGTGTCCAGCTTGCCATTGCAGGCCAGTGTGTGCATTTGCACCTATGGTGTTTCTAAACACGTGCCTAACCTGCCATTGCAGGTCTGGGTGTGAGCAATTGCGCTTCTATTCAGGCTGGCCTTTCTAAATCACTAGTCGTCCTGGGAAGGACCTTTCACTACCACCCGAGCACCCTTAAGGAGTGAAGTGAGTGGTAGGTGAAAGGCAGGGCAGGTACACATATGTGTTCCCTGCCCAGGTAGTGAAGAGTACCCATGTGTGTTTTCACTACCTATGAGCTTTGTTCTTCCCATAGGGTAACCTGGGGGAAGGGGTGAAATTACTTCTGGTTGCAATAGTGGGTTGCAGTGGAGCAGCTGCATGAGGTTTCCTATAATTGAATGTGCAGTTACAAACCCTTTCCAGTGGTAAAGTTGCTTTTGTCAGGACTAGTGTAGAAATGACACTTTGGTTTGTGGGCTTTTCTATGCTCTAAAACTCTTTGTGTAACTTTGTGCTTGGCTCCAGTCCACACTGCAGGTTGGAGGAGCACACCTGGGCATTCCCCAGCCACAGATATAAAACACTGGGCATGCAACTTGACCAACAGACCTCTGACATTTGCATGCCTGGCTGGATAGATTAGAGGACTGGATTGCATTGTGCGGAGCCACAGAAGTCTTGCCCGCATCAAAGGCTAGTGCCCCCACATCATGGGCACCTCAGTACGTACAAGCATCTTGTTGGTGGTGAGAGGATTCACTGGTGGCAGGATCCAGCTTGGCTCGCTTTGTTGATTGCGCTGCATCTCTCTTGTACAACACGCCGACTGCATGCTCATTGTGTGCAGTGTTCGACTCACAGGTTGCGACCCTCGGAGGTGTGGGCTTAACCATAGTAGTGCCTCATTCAACCTTGTGAGGCTTCCTGAACTTGGGACCAGAATTGTCTGGTGCGACCCATATCAACACACCCCAGACGTTGCGCCTCATTTTAAGGAAGGTATGGAATTTGCAACTCTTTGTTGCTTGTGACCGGAGTTGTCAGGGTGACACATATCAACGTGCACTGGATGTTGTTCCTCATTTCCCAGGGAGTTACAGAACTTGCAACTTTTCATTGTGTTTGACTGGAATGGTCTGATGCAACCCGTACCAACACGCACCAGGTGTTTTACCTGGATTGCCTGGGTGCGACTCTAATCGATGTGTACCTGATGGGGTGCCTCCTTCACCAGATTTGCTCCTCTGCTTTAATCTCCATTCATCGATTGTTCCCTTTTTGGCCTTCAGCACAGTGGATCAACTAACCTATCGTCACCCGGCCCATGATGACATCGTGTTGCCAATATTGCCCGGCTCTGTGCTTGGGTAGTGAGAGTGACTAACTGGGCTGGAGGAAGGCTTTTCAGAATGATCGGTAGCGGGGCAAGAGACTGTGTGAACCGCCTTTGCTTCACAGAACTGTGCTGGTGCTGGAAGGCCCTTGTGGAACCCTTTGGTGTAACCGGCTATTGCCCTCAGCCCGTTTCTGCTCTGCATCCTGTGTGTGAACTTCTCAAGTGGCTGCCAAACCCCTTCAACGACTGCCTCCTTAGTAATCCTGCTACCTACCCCCACCTCCCTGGGACCCTGACTAAGAGTGACTCTGGCCGTGTTAGGCCTAGTGTCCAAGGGGGGATGGATTATCTCCAATCTGTGGGTGCAGGCTAGTTAGGGTGAGCTGTAGGGTGGAGGGAGGCTTGGACCATGGGGTCTTTCGTGAGTTTTCAATTGACCTGTAGGGTATCAGTGTACTGCATTAGTGTGCTGAGTACATATGTGCATGAGTGCTTTCCGTACGGACCTGCCTGATAGCCGTTGCACCGCGTGTCAGTGCGGAGTGAGTGTGTGTGGGAGTGACAGAATGAGGACTGCCTGTGATTCAGGACACTGGCCAGCGGTGTTGCCTTACACATTGATTTCTTGCCAGAAGAGCATTACGTTTGACATTGGTTTTACCCACGCAGCCTCGGATTGTGGTGCTGTTAAAAAGTGGTATAATGCTGTGTTTTACATATATCTGATATCGTTGTGACCTGAGGTGTACCCTCTAAGTATGTGGTATTGAATTATAAGAATTGTTATGGTGGGCCTGACGTGGATAATGTGTAGCACTGCATAAGGGTGCTGGGTGGTACGGGGGGTGTAATATCAGATCTTTTACCAAGTGTGCATTTTACTGGTGTAATTTTAACACAGCTAGGCCTAGTACTGCTAGTAATTATTCCAAGTGTGATTTATGCCCAGAAATACATGATGCTCATGTTGTGTGTTGAATACAAATGTTATTTACATATATTAACTGTGGAGTCTCTTTTGTGATGCACAGTGTATTTATCGTAAGTGATTGCTGTGCCAGTGCTTTACACATTGCCTCTGTGATAAGCCTGACTGCTCAGTGCCAAGCTACACAAGGGTGAGTGCAGGTTATACAGTGTGTATAATCACCCGCCCCTGACGGGAGTGGTAGGTTATGCCTGGCTAGTGCATTGCCTCAGCCAACCAGAAAGTGCCAGTTCCAACAGCCATTGAGTCTAGTGAGAAGGGATCTGTGTCTTATTTTCTGTGATCTAAACGTAGCTAATTCGAAGTGGGTCTGGGTTTTGACCTCTAAAGTGTTGCTATTCTTAGCTAGGAATGGATCTACATTTCAGTGTCTCTCAGCTCTTCAGCTATACATTTTCTGTGTGGTGATTATGTAATCTTTGCCATGATTTGCATAATACTGTGTGCTGAAGGATGTTTCTGTACTTGTTAAATGGTGTGGAAGAGATGATACACCTGTTAAAACATAGATTGGAATTATGGGATGTGTGTCGGTACATACTCAATGCAAAAAAAAAAACTAATCACTAAATTAATTCCAGCAACTCAAACATCCCGTTATTTACTGGGAGAAAAATGGTCAGTACATATGGGGACATGGGGATTTTGCACTGCTAGGCATCAACATTCCTGCCATGCTCTTTGTGTGTCGAAACCCATGATATGTGATAATCATCACACACAACGAATTCCGAACATATTGGTGTAGGTTTTTATGTGCAATAAATTATCTCACATAAAACTAGGTCACTCATAGAGAGTGCTATTCTGTGTCATGATATAAGTGTCAAGCGGTTGAGGTTGGGAAGTACCTGTTTGCCACAGTCTGGTTACCTTTGTAATGAATCTGCTTAGGAAGTGTGGGTTTGGACAGTAGCTGAACGCTATCTTTGTATTCACTTTAGGCTGAGTGTGTATTCAGATCAGATTATTGGGTTCTTTGTGTGTGAACATTTGGATGCAGATATTCTTCATGACAATTGTAGGTGTGCTTTCACTCAGTTAAACACTCTCGAATGAGACTTTAATGTCATCAAGGATTTTGGGAATTGTCTGAGTGAAAGTTGTGTGAGGCACTTGTGAAAAGTGCTTTGACTTGCTCTAAATACCCGGGAGAGCTGCAGACTGCAAGCCTCCTGAACAAGCCTTCATGGAGGCTTGTCCCAGGGTTCAGCTTCTATGGTGGAAACCTACATGGACCTCTCCTCTGTCATGTGAGCCTATTAGAGATGTCCCAAGTTCCTTAATGATGACTCTGCTCCAGAGGAGCCAACCCCTGTGGTAATGCAGTGCTGTTGAGGTCAGAACTCATTTATATGTAGATTCGGGGACCTGAGAAAGTGAGAGCCCCTCTCCAGTTCTTAATTCATTATAGTGTCACGTTTTACAGGAAGAAAAAAATGGGAAGATGGGTGTAGTTTGTTGAGAAGCCATTATAGTGTCTTGCAAGTAAAGGTTCCCTAAACAAATTGTTTTGTTGAGACCACTTATCAGGAATGTACAATACCACCTGCCTCCTACATGACGCAGGCAGATCATACAGTGAAGGCAACGCAACAGGAGTGCAGACAGCGCGTGGCATCCATTGCTGTCGTATTGTCATTGTCCGTTCAATGATCAGGGGAATTTTAGAACTTACGTAGTATGTGGTTCCACCTTGGTCTTTGAAGGGCTGGGAAGTATGTTGTACATTTATTGCTGTATGAGGGAATGATGACGATGTGTGCTGTAGAATGTTGAGTGAATGACTGTTTTCCGTGCCCAGTTAGTTCTGCGCCAAGATTGTTGATTGGCGATATTAGTAACTCATGGGGTGGGTATGCATTTTCTTGCCTTTGAATCTGTTACTAGGAATAGACACTTGTTTATAAATCTCCCAGGAACTCACTTCTTTTTCAGGTTCTCTTATAGTTGGGACCAGTGGCAGCCCATGAGGCAAAATCGTTGGGGCAGTGGCGCGGTGGGGAGGTGGGGGATATGAAAGTGACAAACCACAGAATCGGGAAAATAAATAAATAAATAAAACCTCTTACCTTGCGCTCGCCGAAGCGGCAATGCAGCGTGTGCAAGGTAAGTGGTTTTATTTATTTATTTTATTTTCCCTATTCCGTCGTTTGTCTCTTACACCCCCACGCCCCTGCCCCCACCACACTGCGCTTACATGCACAGGCCACCACTGGTTGGTACAAACTTTCAAGTCAGACTTCTTTTGTCAATGGCTAGTGCCAATGATTGAAGGTCATAAGATGCTAAAAAACGCTTGCATGAGGAAACCCAAATTTGGCACATGCTAGCCCGAGGCGTGATGGTACCTGATGGGCTTGCTGAAGCAGCTCCATTCGCTCCTGCAATATTTGGCAGTCATACTCTCTGCTTTTTCTCAACATCTGCCGCCTCAATTTTTCCACCGCCGTTCGCAGCTCTTCCTGCTGTTTTTCGCTCAACATCTCCCCAAACTTGATGACGGTTTCCTGCTGCAGAGCATTGTACAAGGTGGCCTCCAGCTCCTGAATTCTCTGTTTAACACAACCACAAAAATAGTGTCAGAAATGCTGACTCAGCCTTTCAAAGATGTAACATTGGAACCTCAGCCCCTGAATACTTTTTTCTATTTCTATGTTTTAGCCTCAAACAAGTCAATTAAAGGATCTATACGCACCCCAAGAATTCAAATAAGAAGGGAGTTTTAGATAACGGCTTGGCATACGTTGACTAGTACAACATGTTTCATGGTCCAACATCTTCAATACGCATCAACATCATATTATTAGTGAACTCCTGAACACAAATACTTTGCTTCGTTCGTGATGACCACATCACTTGAGGTAAACAAATTGGCAAACCTGACACAACCTATGACCTAAAGCAATAAATCATCAATGGAATCATTCTGTTCATCCAAGAGTCGGTGCTAGCACAGTATTAGTCTCATATATTTTAAAACTCACCTTTGGAACTAGAGGGAACGAATTTCCCACTACAAGAGGATCCACAGTGCCAAGGACGATGGATCACAAAGAAAAATCTTTGAAAACTATAATCTGACACACAATCTGAGCAGTTCAAGCCTCCACACAGACACAAGGATCAATTTTTACTTCACATACTCCTACTGAAACTCTGACTGATGGAATGCCATCAAATGACAGGAGATCAGTCATGGACGGTCTGACGGCCATGTTTTAGGGATGAGGTTGTCCATTTAGGGCACAGTAGCCTCCCTGTCTCCCTGGTAGTCTGGAGTGTTGGGGGCTGCTTGTAGAGGTAAAAGAGCTTCAAGGACTTAAAGTTCCTCTGGAAATCCAGTCACTTAAAGAGCCTTGAAGGAGCAGCACATAACCTTCTTCTAAGTCTATTACAATTCTGTGCCAAACTCTGCATTTTTACAAGATTACTTATTGGTTTCTTTTCAGTGCTTCCGATAAAGGCAATGTGATAACCAATCCGTTTGGAAAACTGTGCTGTAAAGAAAATCATTTCGCCTAATTAAAAAATAATAATAAAAAAAACCTTCCCAAGTCCCCCTGGAGAGGGTTAGAGAGTTGATTGAAAGGTGCTCCTTTACTCATTGCCATATGCAGCGGGCATTAGTACATTTCACAGTGGTGAGTCTATCTCAAAGTCCATCTCTGGTAAGAGGTCAAAGTATAAAAATGATTAATTGACTTATGATTGGCTGGGTCAGGGCAGAGAGACTAGAGGCCTGGAAGGACGTTGAGAGGAATAGGGGTGGGGTCCAAAAAATTATGGGCCTCATTTATGAAAAGGGTCGCATCACTAGTTAAAAACAGCGATGCAACACTTTTCATTGCGTCCTCCTTGCGACACGTTGGATGCGCCGTATTGACCAGATACGTCAGGAATCCTGATGTATCTTGTGGCGCAGTAATAACGCATTGCTGGAGTGTGTTGCACAACAGACGCAACTCCAGCAATGGGTCAATACACATTGGTGATTCCATCTAAAAGGGCCTGCGTCAGTCCTTACACCTGCTGTGAAGCAGGCGTAAGGATTTAAGGCAGTGAACTCGTAGAAGTGGCGCTGTGAAATCTATGAGCATTCAATGCGCCACTTCGACCAGCCTTCTTTTATGGGGTATTGCCCACCTTGTATACATTATACCTGACACAGGTATAATGTAGTGCAGGGGTTTCCAAAGTGGCGCATCTGCCTAGATGAATCACTTTGTAAATATGGGGCAGTGTGGCGCACCCGAAGGATCAATATGAAGAGTCCTGGTTTCTTGTAATAATTGCTGGGGAGCCCCAAGTGCAGACACCAGCGCCAACCATCTACTGGGTGGACTACCCACAACCAACCAATCATGTGAAAGACCAGCTCCTATGCTTGGCAGGGTGCCTTTCACTAATACAACTGTTATTTGTTTAATTGTACATGAAGAATGCTGATGTCGCAACCTGGCCATGGTAATCTTCTACCCTTCTTGGAACTTGTTCCCAGGAGGGAGGACACCAGGACACCAGGATTTAGGAAATCAGTTCCTCTCCTTGCACCAGAGGCACCACTGCTTACTTTGTGCCAGTGCTTGCAGGCCCCGCCAGCACTCATTTTCATAGGCACTGGGATTTATTTTTCATCATCAGACTTTGACCAGAAATCAAAAAAGAAGGCAGAAGGGGGAGATTGAACGATTAAGAGAAAGGGAAAGATAGGCAAACAGAGACTAAGGGAGGAAGCAAAGTTGAAACTGATTAAGAGACCGGAAGTGAACGGTGGTGAAAGAAAGAGGCCTAAGGTCAAATCGAGACTAGTTTGTCTCGGTATACGGCATCCCCCTGCATTAGGCAGTGACAGAGGCAGGCTCCTATTAAAAACCTTGGGCCCCGCACTTATTTTATTTTACACATTAACTCTGAGAGGTGCTCAGTTCTTTTGTGCCCACGGGCGCCAGGGAGACTAGGGCATGAGTATTTTAATTAATTACATGGGTAATTGGTGGCAGATTTATAGGCCTGCTGACCAGTCACGAAACCAGAGCTGACATTAAATAGATGCAGCCTGCAGACAGTTCATTTATTGCTGTGATGAGTCAGTACTGCTTGAGGGGAAAAAGCCTAATTGTTTGACTCAGAATCTAAGCTGATTCATTCATTTTGAAAGGAAAAACTACCGGAATCATTAGATGACTCTCTCTTCTCCTGCACAGCAAAGGCATTAGCATTGTAATACTCAAATGGACAAATTAGCTCCTGTGCACATTTGTTTATGTTCAAATTTGCTCCTGGGTAGTTCTAAACAAAAGGCAGCAGTCCCAAATAGGTCAAAGACGGTTCAGCACAGGGAGTTCACTGTTACTTGCTCCCCGCGGTGTCTTCTCTTGCAGAAAACCATACTGCGCTTCCGTACACCATCCACGGTAGAGTCTACGCAGGGCAGTGCCACAAGCCAATTTGCTGTGCCGCACTGCATCATTTTAGGAGCACAGGTGTGCGTTGTATTAACAATAATACAACGCACCTGTGTGCTTTCCCCTGGGCTGGCCCACAATTGGCTGTCATGTGCCAGCGCAGGCACCCTCGCGTCATGTTGCAAGGGTGCCTGCATTGCCGGGAATTATTTTTTTTGTTCAGGAAGGGACACCTTCCTGCACAAAAAACATTCAATTATGGCATTTTCCACTTTCTATGTGTGATACATATGCATATATATATATATATGCAACGCGCATAGAAAGAGTGAAAAATGTGTCCACTAGGGAGGCGTAGGATTCTGACATATTTCCAGGTTTACAAAATTTGGGAAATCTGGGGAAATGTCAGGTTCTATGGATGCTGAGTGGAAACACCAACAAGCAACACCCATGGAACGTTCCTTTCATGCTGAGTAATGCGTGAAAGATGCCAATGTTTAAAAGACCATGAAAAGTCACGCAGGGTGACTTCACATGGCCTTGTAAATATGGGCAGGCACACTGCGCCGCCGATGTGTCAAAAAAAGTGCCATTCCGGCTGTGTAATGGCCTTCCAAATGAGGCCATTTGTGCGGTGTTGGGAAGTACCCTTTGTGACTGGAAGGGTTTTTTTACTTTAAAGCTTTTGGTAATTAATCAACAACATGTAAACATGTAAATGCTAATTGTTTTAGTCACGTTTAGATTGAAAATAGATAACGTAAATCTGCATTTTAAAATGGCTAACAATAGTTGTCATCTTACTTTGTGACACATTAACTTTTTATTTCTCAAGAAGCTGGAGTCCTAATTTTCAAATGCAATGTTATTTTGCTTTCTTTCCCACCTGAAATGTTTTCTTTTTATTGTGATGAACATGGACCGTTATAATCGATATAATCGATAGCACACTCACTGCTACACTTGCAGAGTACAGGCTAGTCCCTGTAGCTCGTTTTGTCGCAGTTAATGTAAGTTTGGAGTAAGCTGAGAACACCTGTATTGTGGAAGGTCCTGAAAAGATAATGAGTACACAATTGTATCATTTCACTTTAACCTGATTGGATTGTTTCATAGGAAGTGGGTGTAGGTTCGACAAATGTTCGAATGGTGTGATTTAAATGTTCGAATGGTGTGATTTAAATAAGTGCAGAGTAGATTAGGAGGCAGTCCGTTTCTTGATGCAGCGCAGAGCAGGGCAGAGGAGATATAGAGTTCTCTCTTTATGGGAGAACTGACCTTCTAAACTGTTTCTTTAAGGCAACAAGATGCTAGTTTGTGTTCTTTCTGTTATGGCTTTGATATGCTTTGAACTCCCTATTAATAGACTTAGTCATACATTGATTATTGATTGATATTGACTTGGTGATGTTGCGTTCTGTAAACCTTAAACCTTCTTAAGCCTTTTTGGTTTTAAACTTTAATTAGTCTGTCTTCAGTGGTGAGTCTAAGGTGCTTCACTTAATTTAAATGTAGGGACTTGTGGAACTGCCTCAATTTTGAATTTCGATTCATCAGACAGCGCTCCATGAGCCCACACATTTGCAAAAGGTAAAGCGCTAGTATTCCCCAACTCCATGTGGGCGCGTCTTCTTAAACATGCAAGGGGTGATCCCAAATACCCCACCCCAAACTGTCATATGCTTTGCTTTTTTATTTTAAAAATAAAAAAAGTTATGCCATTCATCACAAAACGGTGGAGAAATAATGCAGGCAAAGCAGTTTACATGAAAATGAAATGTGACTTGCCATTCGTCTCCCCTACTCCCACCCTCTGTGGCTTCAACGTCCACCAACTCCAGGAAGTGAAGGTACGCATCCACAGGTAGGAGGAATGTTACCAAATACAAATATAAAACAGGTTTTTGTACTATGCTTGCTGCATCGTGGTTGACCTTTTGAAAACAGAAGGTGTTACTTTTTAGATCTCACCTAAAACAGCATATGTGCTGTCTTTTGCAAGACTTATTTTTAGCTTACAGTGCGCTTAGAGCCTGCAGTGGTTGGCTTCATTGTCACTTTCTTGTTTGCACATTTTGGCTTAGCTTCCTCTTCTTGTGTTTGATCCTCCCCTTAAGCGTGGACAAATGACTCTGCCTTTTCACTGCTCACTTTTTCAGGTTCTGATTTTTCATTCCATTTAGACACTTTATAAGAGTGCATGTGTTTTCCAACTGTCTCCCTTGTATGCTTCCCCCCCTTCTGCTGCTTTTCATGTTCCTCTCTTTCAATTGTGTGCTTCTCCCCAACTCTCCTCTCATTACCTTTCCCCCATGTGCTTCTCCCCCCTCCAACTCCTGGTTGCCGTCTTTTAATTGATCCCCTCACCTGTGCCCTGTGTTGCACTCGCCATTTTGGGTCCACTCCCCACTTGCGCCTCCCCCCTTGTGGCTTCAGTCCCTTGCACCCCATTTTACTTTACCCCATCCAGCTTCTGTGTTGCATCCTTCCCCAATGTTGCTTTCCCCCAAGTGTTGCTTCCCCCTTCAGTGTGTCTTGCGTCCACCAAGTGTTGCTTCCCCCCTCACCCGCTTTCAAAAAAACTTTTTGCATGATTTTCTTTTTCTTTTTAATTACCAATTCAACTTGAATCGGTAATTAAAAAGAAAAAGAAAGCTGCTGTCACATTTTGTAGACACACACTCGTGGTGAGTGAAAGTAGAAAACGATACACCTGGCCACTGCGATGTATTTGTTTAAGTCTTTTGTTACGGGGCACAGCATGGAGGATGCTGTATCGCGTGGCTAAAACCATTGGCAAAGCCATTGTGTTCCATAGGCAAGACCTAGTGGCTTTGCCAATGCTTGTTAAAGATTAAATGATACTCATTTAGCTAGCCACAGAAGGATGAAAGGCTGAATTGAAACTTGGGACCTTCAAGTTTCATAGAAATCTCAGGAGCAAATGCATTTTTTTAACAAAACAATCGCAAAAATTACGCAGAATTATGCAGATTGCTTGAAATGGGGTTTGCTGGTATCTCATGTACGTTTTTCATGTAAGGGCATACCACATGTAAAAATGTCACGTGAAATACCAGCTGGAGACTATTATGTGTAGAAATTGCCTCTCACAATACAACATTTTCTTATTTTGCAACCTTGGTTACATTTCACACAGGCTTGCCTACAACAGCCCACATCATAAACATTTCCCTAACTTTCCACTGCTTCCAAGGCATCCCTCCAAATTAAAAAGTCAACAACGTTATCAAACTGTTAGAACTAAAAATGTAACTTTTTTAAAATTTCAAAGATCACTTTTTTCAACACCTACAAGAACTATCGCATTTTAGAGGTTTGTAGCTTTGCACCGCCCTTTTGTAACATATATAGGGGCATATTCACGAGGAAGTGGCGGTGACAGGCGTTAGCCTCCTTGCCTTTACGCCTCTCACCGCCACTTCAGAAACCCCAGGCTTACCCTATTCTCAAGAATGTGGTGCAGTCTGGCGTTTCCTCCTGCGACCACGCTAAGTCTCACAACTTAACGCCAACGCAGACACCCTTGTACCAGAGTGCAAGGGTGTCTGAGAGCAGGGAGGTTTGTTTATGTACCGGAAGGTACATAAATAAACCTAAAATACCGTTTAGTAACTTACATGCGTGCTGCTTCATGCAGCACACATGTAAGTTACAAAAGGGCATTTTAAAGAAAAGGTTTGTTTATGTACATGAAGGAACACCTTCCTGCACATAAACAAACCATGGCATTTTGCTATTTCCATGTGTGCTGCACAAGGCAGCACGCATGGGAATAGCAAAAACGAGGAGAACTTAAGCATTTCTCCTCGTTTCAACACCTTAAGACCAGGATTTTTCTGGTCTTAAGTTCGGCGCTGCCACCTATTATTACCTCCCTTGATAATAGGTGGCAGCGTCGAATTCAATGAGTGTTGAGGTGGTACGCCTACCGCAACACCCACTGCACGCCCCCTTTCACGCTAAGTTTAGCGTGAAAGGGGCCCTATTCTCAAGGCAGCGTTAAGCCACTTAACGTGGCTTTAAGCCATGTTAAGTGGGTTATAGCTGCCTTGAGAATAGGGCGCCTGCCCTATCGCCACGGGAACTTCAAAAAAAGTGACGGTCCCGTAGCGATAGGGGCTTGAGAATATGCCCCATAGAATTATGGAGTCAAAAACTGATAAGGTCTAAAATGTGTTATATCAGCTCACAGCATGCTTTTTAAAGTCATTTTCTCATTGCACTCTTAAGTGCTTGATTCAACTTGCACCCAAGGTTTAGCTTTGGAGGGATTTGTTCTGTTATAGTAAAAGTTAGTCTGCCAAAGAGAAAATGTGCTAGTTGAATCTGCGTTGGGACAAATTCTGCATTTTATATATTTACTTTATTGCACTTAGATGTGCTGTGGACACTAGACAAAAACTGCTCCTCAGGGCTATGAGATACAGGACAAATGGGACGATATTGACTTTATATGGCAGAGGAGAGAGTAATGTTTTATGGTGCCCCAGAGCACTGTGCAAACTAGGTAACATGAACTCTTTAGGGCCTGGAGATACTGGACAAATTGGAAAACATCTGCTTCATCTGACACCGAGGCAATGTGCCCATGGGCATTGTGTAAACCAGGCAAAAAGTGCACTATATGGCCTTTGGGCACTGTGCCAACATGCTGACAAGTGATTTCCCTGTGCACAGACTATTTGTGATGATGAGCTGTTAAGTAGAGTGAGCATAATATGTTAATACTTTAGTAATTGCCTAATAAAATTATATGAATTGTTTTGTTGTCGGCTGGGGGTATTATTAGGCTGATATGGCATGGAATACAAATAGACAGAATTGGATCTGCTGTGTGCATGTATAGCATGGCGTAATGGGCAAAATATGTACAGAAGTGTGGGGCTGTTTTACTAATATTGGTCTGGGAAGGGACTGACACAAATTGGGCAGAGGCGGTCCTCTGAAGGCTTGACACTGATTAGGTCGATGGGGGTTCTGTAAGAGATACTAGCGTTAAATGTTAAGTGCCAGCCCTGATTATGGGGCAAGAACGATCCAGTTGATTGGTACCAATCCTGCACATTAATTAGGTATTAAGTAGAAGTCCTCTTTAGAATTGCCTTTGAACACCATCCAACTTTGATTATTGATTTTGGTCATTAGGAAAGGTAAACTTTGCCACTAACTTAAAATAAATTATTTTGACTGGAACCCCAAATAACCTCTATACTTTAACCAATGTTACAAGTCCAATAAACAGTGCATTTCCACTGTCAAAAAATCTCATGGATGAAAGCTGCACAACCTCCTTTCCAGTAAAGTTGTTTTTTATACCTCTGTTCTTTTAACCCAATGTTACTACGATGATGTCCTTTAGCGGCACCAACCTCTACATATTTTTAAAACATCTCTGATAGAAAACACTCCTCGCATCTTTTCAGGGACTTGCCTGTGAGATTATGCGCTAGTGCATGCGCCTCGCTTGTGAGACACTGTTGTTACCAAAAAACGGCTGGGAGTCCGCCCGTTGCTTTCAATTTGTTGGATTGCATGGCACTCTTCTTTACAGCCTTGTAATTTGTCAAGGCAGGCCTAACATCATATCTGTTCCTCTCTGTGGAGCAGAGACCAAGCACTGATCGATTGAATTTAATCAGTTCCCGTCAGCTGCTACCGACGTGATTGAAGTACTATTTTGTTCTTTTTAACTTCTAGTGCCCTGAAAACAGAAGGCGTGTGACTGACACAAATATGCACAGCAGGACAAACAAACTGCAAATATTTATTTTCTGTAGTTAACTTTCTTTTATGTTACCAAGTCTTCTTTTCTCATGTTGCCCTCATATTTTCTTTTGTTTTTGCTTGTGGGAGCTGTTCTAAAAAAATTAGGATTATCCTGTTGCAAAGCAACATTGTTTCTTTCTTATGCATAATTTCTGAAATGATGCTTTAACACATAATCATGCAGGACACCCCAATCCACCCCACTCTAATCCACCCCACTCCAATCCACCCCACACCAATCCACCCCACTCACTCCCATCCACCCCAGACGAATCCAATCCACCCTACTCCAATCCAATCCACTCCAACCAACTCCAACCAACCCCACTACAATCTGCCCCACTCCCATTTTGTCCCAATCCAAAACAATCTGCTCCACTCCAATCTCCCGTACTCCAATCTGCTCAACATGAATTCAAAACTATCTGCTCTACACCAGTCTAAAACAATGTGCCCCATTTCAATCTGCCCCACTCCAGTCCACCCCACTCCAATCCAAAACAATCTGCCCTATTCCAATCTGCCCCACTCAATCCACTCCAATCTGCCCAACTCCAATTCAATCCACCTCACCACAAACCAATCCTCCACAATTCAGACAAATCAAATCTACCCCACTCCAATCCACCCCATACTACTCCAATTCACCTCACCACAATCCAATCCACCTCAATCCAACCCACCCACCCCAATCCAGTTCACCCCACCCCAATCCAATCCAACCCTCTCTACTCCTATCCAATCCACCCTACCCCAGTTCAGTTCACCCCACTCTACTCCAATCCACCCAGCTCTACCCCAATACAATCCACCCCAACCCAGTTCAGTCCACCCCACTGAATCCAATCCATCCAGCCCTCTGCACTTCAATTCACCCTACTCCATTCCAATCCACTCCACTCCAATACAGCCAACTCCAATCCAATCCACACCCTCCACTCCAGTCCAACCCACTCCCCTCCACTCCACTCTAATTCACCCCACTCCAAACCACCCTACCCTAATCCAGTCCACGCCACATCAAATCAATCTAATCCACCCACCCCAATCCAATCCACCCCATCATGTCCACCCACTCCAATCCACCCCACTGTACTCAATCAAGCCCCACTCTACCCCAATCCAGTCCACCCCAATCTACTCCAATCCAATCCACCCCACTATCTCAATCCACTCCAACCCACTCCACTCTATTTCACCCCACTCCACTCTATGCCACTCCATGCTACGCCACTCTATGACACTGCACTCTACAACACTCTCTGCCACTGAACTCTACTTTTCTCTACCAACTCTGCGACACTTTACACCCCTACTCCACTCTACGACACTATACTCACCTTACTCCACTCTATCACACTCTACTTCAACAAACCCAGTCTACAACACTCTACTCCCCTCATTCCACTCTAGGACACTCTGAGCCACTAACTTTTGGCCATGCATATTGGTGTGCAATATGGCAAAAACACATTGCCAAATCCAATAGCTCTTGTATGGGTGAGACCTATTGGCTTTGCTATTGCTTGTTTTCTGGGTAGCCAACCACAGTAATTCAAGACCGTATTTCTAAAACACACAAACTGCAGTGCTATCCACTGATTACTTGCAGGGGAATCTCCTAAAAATGGCACCCAACCATTAATGTCATAGCTGTGATATGCGTAAGCATAAAGCATAAATATCTAGTTTATTTGTAGTGGGCAAATCAGTGCTCAATTTGTAAAACTATAAGCACAGCAGTTCAAAGATTATTTCTGAAGTTTCCTGCCAGCACTGCCGAAAGCTTTGATTACCGAATTCAAGGCTTCTTAGTGTCTTGCTTCTTTCTTTCACCACTCTACACCACTCTACCTTATCTCACTCTAGTACTTTGTGTGAGTTGTCTCGGTCCTAGTTATATTCTACAATCGTCCCCATATTTAAGAAGATGACAAAGGCGATCCTAAATTTTACCATCCAATTTCACAATCTAGAATCTATTTTCAAGTTAATGGTTAGCATATTAATGGAAAGACCGGAGTCGAGATCTGGGCGGAGGACAATGTCTTTCTTGCTGACACTCAGTTTGGTTTTCACCAAAGGTTGGTCAACATTGAACAGTGTTTCCATTTGTATTACATTGTTTGAATTTGTATTTGCTAATTAGTAAATACACTATAGCAAAGTGCTGTCTACATATAGCCTTTAAGGATCTAAGCTGTTCCTTTGATAGTGTCAATCTCTGAAAACTATTGTCAATTATGCTGTATCTGGGTAAGCAAGAACCAAAGTTTTTTGTTATTTTGATTGTGATAATGCAGCAAATGTTAAATGTAGACTCAGTGGGGAATGCTCTGACTCTTTCAAGATTGACAGAGGTGTTTGTCAAGGATGCATGTCAGCAACTTTTCTCTCTATGATTTACATTATTGGCTTCGAAAAGTCTTCGACGATAGCTGATGTGATATGCCGCAGTCCGTTGCACAACCTATTCCTGTGTTACCGTATTCGAATGACATTGTCCTTATTGCTAGATTGGCTGATGGGCTTCAAAAACTCCTGGATTCCTTTGTTCTTTTTATGGACCAACTGGACCTAAAAACATACATATTTAAAATATTTGTTATGGCCTATGGCGCAATGGCTAAGACTAAATGTATTTGACATACATACATACATTGTGATCTACGGCTCAATAAGGTCCAGGCTTTTGCTTATTGAAGTGTTCCGTTGGACCACGCCTGTTACTTGCATCACTTGCTCAGCATAAGGAAAATTCAAGTTGGGAGCTCTATTGAGGCAATATTTAAATTTGCCTCTAAACTAGGTAAAAAATCTTTGAAACATAAGGTGGACATCTACAAGAATAAACGTTTATCTGTGGTTCCTTACGTTGTGGGCCTTTAAGGCTACACTGATGTTTCTGTATCCAAATGGTAAAAAAATCTTTTCGGAAAATCCTGTTGGCTCTTCCTTCAGTTGTTCCTCTTTTGTTTGTCATTGGATCACCTGTTTGGAGGATTTGATCAAACTCCTGTCTCTCTTGTGGCTTTCAATTTGGACTAATCCCGAATCCAGATGGTCATTATGATAGCAGTGAATCCGCCACCTGTAGGCTGCCAGTGGCGGCGGATTCACCGCCATCGTTCGGTCATTATCCGCCCGCCAGAAAAGGATGGCGGGTGGATTTCTGGCAGATGGGCAGTCCGTCCGCCACTTGTCCGACACAGGCAATCGTTACGATTGCCTGTCAGACCCACCCTGCATCCACAAAATGGTGGCGGTGCCTAGCAGGCACCGTCCGCCAGATTAGGATGCTGCATCCCCGCCAGCCTGTGTATGGCGGTTCAACCGCCATTCACAGGCTGGCGAGGATGTCCTTTGGGGGCCCTCAGCGGACCCCCTTAAGCAGGGGCACTCCAGTTTTGCACTTGGGGGGCACCTATGTTGCCCCCCAACATTTCCCTGCACCATGTGGCAGGCGCTGCACGGTGCCTGCCACGTAGTGCAGAGAGGTGCAAAACTTACATTTTTACCATTGCAGCGGGTGCTGCACCCAGCAGCACCTGCCGCAATGGTAAACATGCACAATGTGACCACCACAGTGGCGATCACATTGTAATTGCACTTGCGGGACCGCCGCCATATAAGCGTCCGGGCCCAATCCCCGTAAAGATGGCAGACGGATTTAAGTCCGTCCGCCATCGTAATGACCTCCCTAGCTTCTATCGTCTGGTGATCACCGGCCGTCTTAGATTAGCTAATGCCCTCAAAATACCACGACTAACGTGTGCAAGGCAGAGTTATTTTCTGATCTCAAAACAACTGTCCACGCCATTAGCGACACGATTAAATCGTTCATTTACGAGTTGTGTGGTGATCCGAGGGACTGTACCGAGTTTTTCAAGCCAGCAGCCAGAGCCCACTCTGAATTATCTACAACAGAGGATCTGGAACCCTTATTCAGCCCGATTTCGGAAAGCTGCCTCTGGATGAATGGGCTTCCTCTCTGTTCATGCGACCAGCGGTCTGTTCAGTCCACTGTGCACTATATATTTTTTGTAGATTGTATCAAGAGCCAAGGAAGTGTTATTTGATCCCATTGTTAAGAACTTTAAATTTAATAGATCAGTTTTGTTTTTAAACCTTTTATGAACTTTAAAATTCACCACCTACAACCCGGAAGCCAGAGGGGCCTAGGTATGGAAAAAAGCAGAGTAGATGAAAAGCGAAAATAGCAGAACTTCAGATTTTAGACAATGTCACTCAGACCTTTTTTATTTGCAGCTGTTTTTATCAGATTATTATTGTGTAGTTATGATTAATTTCATTCAGAATGGTATCAAAATCAGGAATACTTTGTCATTTTAATCGTGGTTTTTTTCCATTTTTCTTTTTGTATTGTTTAAATTGTGGTGATTATTTTTTATCTGTGTTTTGCATTTAATTATAGTCAGTTTTATGGTTCATATTAATTACTAATGACAAATATTGTTTTCTTTTAATTAAATTCAATGCACTTTTGTTATTAATAAAATTTCTGATTAAATTATTTCTTAATGGTGTGTTGTATTTGGCTTTGTATTTTTTATCACTATTCGTAGCCGAGTAACGATGAACTGAAACTGAACCCTAATGCAAGTCCAATTTGTAACGTTTGCACGGACAAAAACTGCTCGGAGCTGCTGATGTATCTGTGTCAGGGCAGAGTCAGGCTTCAAGCTCATTTCACACAGGTGTGTCGTTTCTTTGGGTGGTAAAAGGACCACTAAGTGGTACCGGGTTATTATTATTATTATTTTTTAACCAGGCTTTATGGATTCTTTCCTTTCTGTTGGTTTAATAATTAGATGCGCGAGCCGGGCTTTGTTTCTAAGCGTTCTCTGGCCTCAACGAGCATAAAGTGGAGTTAGAAAGCGGCTGGATTTCAGCCAAAACTACACACACTCACTATGACCACCAGAGGCCGCTGTAACATCAGTGAGGCTCTTCTTTCTTCTGCTGTATACAATCGCATCCGCCCTGTATGTCAGACCGTGGAACCATCAGCGTCGAGCCAGGACCATTGATGTTGCTCGTTTGTGAAGGGTTCTAAGGGCCAGATGTATCAATGCTTTTTGCGATCGCAAAAGTGCCGAGTCGCAAAAATGCGTTTTCCTATGTATCAAACATTTTGAATTCGCAATATGGGTAATCGTAATTTTGTGCGATTACCTAAATTGCGAATGCAGTTTGGGAATCGCAATTTGTGATTCCCTAAATGCAATTTATACAGTTATCGCAAATTGCGCTTTTGCATTAAGGAATCGCAAATTACCACCAACTTCTAGTTGTGGCGCACATTCAGGGCATGTATGTGCGCCACATGTGCACACATGCATATTTCAGGGTTGCATCAGGGTGGCCTTTTGAGCCCCTTAAAATTGTATGCGCAATTTGCGAGTACCTATTGGGTACTCGCAAATTGCGAAAGCAATTCCCATTCATTCCTATGGGCCTCTATGTCCATAGGAACGAATGTGAAGGCATTCCTTAATAGCAAATCGCAATTTGCAAGTCACAATTAAGGAATGTGTAGGAATCGCAAAATATTTGCTGAAACCTACATACATTGCATTTTGCAAGTCTTTAATAGCGAATCAGTAAAATTCGCTATTATAGACTCGCAAAATCCAATTTTGATACATCTGGCCTTAAGTCACTAAATATTTAGCAGTTTAAAAGCTGTGACAATCCGAACATCTGGGAATAAAATGATAATAACGTACACTGCTACCGAGTGGCCAGCATTACATCGTGACGGTAATTACCGTGACTCAATGTAGCTAGATCCCACGCGAGTATCTGCACGTTTTGGGCGTCAGATAATACTGAAGATCATTAATGAAATGAAACCTGTTCTGAAACATCATCGTAGGCCTCGGTTTAAATAGTGAAAGGGAGTCACTCAGAATGTTATGCTAAAGCCATTTGTACAATGACTTGTTTTTATGTAGCGCCTCTTACCACTTTTGCTGCAGTAAACATGTACACATTAGGTATTATTTATTATCTGTCAATTTAACTGTTTACTTTGGAAAGGATTGAAGGCGAAGGCCCTGGCCGTGACTAGGAGGTTAATGTTGGAATTTCTGGGATCGCGATAATGATGCCACGCCATCGTTGTTCCTGTCAGATTTAGCTAAATATAAAAACTAACAAAATATATAAGGGGTGGAAAGGCTGTGGGGGAGGTCTGGTAAATGGCAAAAAAAATCAAATTTCTGTTTTATAAATATTGAATCTGTCTTTTATGCTTCCTCTCCTAGACCACAATTTAGAAAATAAGGTACTTACCACACCCAATAAATGCCCCACCCCAAAGTAACAGCATTTATTGTGCAGAGTAAAACATGACACGTTGGGGCATATGTACAAGGAGTTAACGGCCGCGTTAGCAGCACTTTTCTAACGGTTTTGCTGCGTTATTTTCATCGCCATATGTACAAGCTGCCGCTAACCTCTGTTAGCTGCAGTTTTCCGGCGAAAACGTCCATTCTAAAGATCGCCACTTCTGTTAGCGATAATGACATGCAAGGGAGGCATTCCTGTGCAAAAACGTCCGCCAACCCCACTACGCAATATTTACAAGGGGATTCCTGAACTTCGGAGGACCAAAAAAACTGCCACTAACTGCAGTCAGACGCAGTTTTTTAAGATCAGAAAATAGCTGTTCTTAAATATGGAGATAAGCCTTAGGGCCTCATTTCAGCAGGTTTTGGTGCTGGGAAGCACTGCAAGGAATGCGCACCATCAATAAAAGAGTGTGTATTCCTGGGCCTCAGTCATGAAAAGTGTTGCAGCGCTGCGACAAGACAGCGTTGCAACACTTTTCACTACTCCCTTCTTGCGACACCACGGTGCGCTGTATTCACTATACAGTGCTCCATGACGCAAGTAATGGCAGATACATCTGGAATCCTGACGTATTTGTCTGCGCTAAAGTCACACATTGCTGCAGTTGTGTCACAACCATGACGCAACTCCAGCAATGAATGGGGCCAGCCAAACCCTGTGGCACTGCCTCACCTGTATGCCTGTCATGAAGCAGGCGTAAGGTACTGATGCAGTGCTGTCCTTGAGGGGTGTCAGGGTGTCAGAGTAGTTGGAGATCCATCGGTGGCGGTTGCGCGCTGCAGGGCCATTGTCTGTAAGCGTTGGCATAGTGGTGGTGCTGAGGGAGTTGACGAGTCGTTCTTCAGTGGCCTGGACCCAGCTGCGAGTTGGGGCAATGATGGCGGTGGTGTACGGTGGGCATGGTGAAGAGGTGATTTATACAATGATGGTCGGGCCAGGAGAGTCCGGTGGTGTGGCTGTAGTTGAAGTTCCCACTGGCGGAGGAGACGTGCTCGACCATCTGTCCTGCTATATGGCTTGCAGCTGTGACTAGCTGCTTGAGTCTGATGTTGGGGAGCTTCCCTAGGAGAGGGTGGTGTTCTGGTCACTTGGGTTGTCCAGGTGGAACTTGAGTTCGCCAAGTAGGATGCCGTCGGTGGGTGGGAGAGCCTGGGGTGCAATGAGGTCTACAATGATATCGGAGAATGGGGGTCCATGGCCCGGGCGGCCTGCAGATGAGGGTGCTGTAGAGGATGGGGTTGGGGTTGGGCCTGGAAGTTGAGGTGTTCCATGGTCAGCCTTGGGTCATTAGAGTGCGTGGTCAGTCAGAATATGCTTCTGTAGGTGATGGCAATGCCTCCTCCTGGACGGTCGGGGTGGTCCTTGTGGGTGATTTTGTAGCCGTCAGTGATGGCAATGGTGATGTCCGGTCTGGAGCAGATGTTGGTCCTGGCAGGCGATGTGGCGTCCAGGGTTGATGGCGAGTAGGGTGCTGGTGCTGTAGTGGTGGAGGGTCCGAGAGGAAGGGTCTTTGGTGCTATGGCTTGCCTTTGGCACGGGGGACGTCCATTACAATTCAGGCATTAAATCATAATGCGTTTACAACGCAACTCGAACAACACAGGTGCCTTTACATCGCATTCCATTACAACGCATTTTGAGGACAGTAATGAGGTATTTTTAAGTTTTAGGGTGGGTATGGGTTTCGGGTGTTAGAGATAATATTTTGGGTGTATTATGGGGTAAAATTTGAAATTTGGGGTGTGTTTTGGGGTCAATTATGAAAATTGGGGTGTGCATTTGGGTCAAAAATGATTTTTAGGATGTGTTTTGGGGGCTCAAGGGTGAATTGTAGGGTTCAGGGTTTGCTTTGGGGTGCAAGGGTTAGTTTTAGGGTTGCACTCATTGAAGTGGGAATATAGTTACATCTCCGCTATCCAACACCTTCCCTACTGTTGCAATATGCCTAGTATTACTATGCATTGTAATGGAGTGCGATGTAATGGAATGCGTCGTAACTTCATATATAGCTTTGCCACACCAGTGGTACAGCCGCTGCACGTGGCCGCACAGCGGCCGCCATTGAGATGTGCTGCGGGGGGGACTGGACAGCTGGGAGGTGGGAAACGCCAGTAAGGACACTAGATGGGGCGTGGATGTGTGTGTGAGCGGGTGTTGTAAATATTTAAATGCGAGAAATCTTACCTCGAGGCCGGGTCCCGTGTCTTCATTGCTCCTGCTCTCCTGAGTCTGCTTCCAGGAACAGAAAGTAGACAGCCAGGCTCCCTCCCCAAAGCCAATCACAATGCTGCAATGCAGCTTTGGGATTGGTCATTGGCGCCAGGACAAGGCGTTCATGATATATAGAAAAAGATAATGCCTCGGGACTGATACTCTCACATAAGTTTAGGCGAAGAGATAGATGAATTATCTCTCCCCTGGAGTAATATTTATTTCTCCAACAAAACCTGTATTATTAAATTTTGTGACCAAGTCAACGGCGATTCCAATGAAAACCAAAAATGTATCAATTACTTTTTATAAGTGTGAGGATATTTATTTTCTACCACACTTTTTTAAATTCTTTTGTTTTTAGACATATATATACAAACAAATACAATATTTACAATACTTACATATAGCACAATCACTGAACATATACATATCATCAAACGCCCTTTTTAATGTACCAGGATGCTTATGGGCTTTTTTTGAAACAGCATTCCTATATATAGAAGATCACTACTAAAAACGCACTACGAGATTTTGTCGTTTACAATCTCCTAATTATTTTGAGTGCTCTTTCACAAATGAAGTCAAAACATAAATCATAATCCAGTGAGTGTCTTCAAAATAAATGTCGACGCGTTTCAGCCAAATAACTCTTTTGGCCTCATCAGGACTAGGGCATCCGAACCAATAATTTACAACCTGTAAGAACAAATTAATTGTCCCTATTAATATCCATCTTATCTCTATTTAGATTATATACACAGAAACACAGGAATAATATTAAAAGACACTATATTACAGTTATATTACAACAGTTCAAAACTGAAGTGGCGGCTCATACAACAAAACGTAGAACTTCAAATAAAACACCCAGAGTGTATAACAACCTTACAACCCAATCTAATATATCACCGACAGTGAATGTAAAGCAATTAGGTGTATTAATATGTGGTATGTTGAATAAACTTAAAATACCTTATATTGAAAACTGCATATTACCTATTGTCCAATTAGGGTATGGTCGGAACAAATAATCGTCTTTTCTTTCTTTCTTTTTTCTATAAATTATTTTGGCGGGCTAAAAGCAATCAAAACCAAAAATTATCTCAATGGAAAATCACTCCACCTATAATCAATGTATCTATTTCCAAGTCACTGACTCCCACATCCGTTACCCTTTATCTTAAAGTCAGTATAATCTCAAAGTGCATCGATTGTATCGTTATTTAAAACGAGAAAACCCAAAGTAATTGACACCGTAGGTTACACCCATTAGGGGAAATTAGATAATAGAACCTGCCTATTATTGAAAAGGATATGTGGTACATACCGTGTGTATAATTATTCGACCCTTCCAAAACCACTCGTTATACGGTTCAAGTATTCTGCATATGTTTGTGCATATACACTGTTTTAGCACTGCTTGAGGTCGCCTCGCTCTCAACTCTGTCAATAGAACCAATAAAAAAACCAAATCTAAGTATCAATTCTCTTTAGCCTTGGTGTAACGGTAGGTATATTTACACTTTTGCCGAATCGTACGTCTCCTTACCTCGAAGTTTATACACAGGACCCACTTCTAACGTTCCTTCTCCCTCCAGTCTACACGGATCGCGTCCGATGTCACGTGATGCGGAAGTCTATTTAAACCCGGCAAATATTGCCGTAAACATAATAAAAGGACCACTCTCTCTATGTTGATGGTAGACAACGACATTGCCAACCATAGACCTAGTAAAAGGACTACTATTCAACTGAAACGGAGAACAGTAAGTTTATACATACGGAAACGAATAAATACCCAAATTCACCAAAATGCACATATATGTTATTGCCGCCATCATGGAAAGTCCTAATCAGGTCCTAATGGATTCAATTCAGAGTGGGGATAATTGAATAATATTAAATGCCCTAAACTAGCGTTATATGCTCTTCTTTTCTTTTACTCATTAAATACCTGCTTAAACAAGATTGAAAATAAAATACAAAAAAATGTAGAAAAGTTACCTTATATCCCAGTATATTACCGCCACTCCTTACATTCTAGCTATCCACAATACATTAGTGTAGATAAGTACGAACCGACTATTGCAAGCAACAACGTCTGAAGAACATGTGAACCCTTTTTACGCTCCATTATTGTATAAGAGCCCAGATCTCATCTTTATCATTAAGGCCTAGCGTTGTGGTATGATATTTCGCTATTAGTCTGGCCTCTAATCTGTTAAGTTTAGTTTGTAACTCAGTTTTTTCGAAATTACCGACTAAACACATTACTGACCATTTTAAGTCATTTTCTGAATGCAGATGGTTCTGAAAATGCTGCACCAATGGGGCCCCCTGAACTTTACATTTAATTCTTGATTTGTGTTGCAATATACGTTTCTTTACATGCTGTGTTGTCTGGCCTATGTAATATTTATTACAAGGACACTTTATGCAATAAATTGCATTTTTTGAATTGCAATTGGAAAATGTTTTTTGGTAGTGCGTAAGGCCATTAATCTCCAACTGTTTGGAGTCTTCTGTTAGATTACATGCCACACAGTTTTGGCATCGGAAGTGACCAACTACCGGTGGTAATTGCAGGAGGTTCCGCAGATCTTTTCTTGGTATTTCTGTCTGTCTTGTAGCCCTCACGAGTTGTTGTCGGATATTTTTACCTTTTTTAAAAGCAAACAAAGGTTTCGAAATTCCCAAAGGCTCAATTATTTTCCAGTTATTTTGGACAATTTTTTTGACTTTATTAGCTTTTGGATCAAAAGTCAACACACATGTCAATGGAGTGATTTTATCCTTTGCTTTTGGAACTAATAAGACTTCCCTCGGGGTGTACCACGCTCTTTTGAGTGCACCTTTCACTAATTTTTTCGGGTATCCTCGAGTTATTAATTTGTCTTTTAATATCTCTGCATTAGTGAAAAAGTCTTTTTTGTTTGTACAATTTCTTCTTACACGGAGAAATTGTCCGTACGGCAAATTTTCCTTTAAAGTACGTGGGTGGCTACTTGTAAAATGTAAAAGAGTGTTACGGTCTGTCGGTTTAGTGTATAGACAAACCCCCAGTACTTCATTTTCCTGTTGGATAAAGACATCCAGAAAGTTTATTTTGTCATGGTCAGCACTTTTAGTGAAGTTAAATTCAGCTGTTCTTGAGTTTAGCCAGTTGTGAAAGTCTTGTAGACATGTATCATCTCCATCCCAAATCATAAAAATATCATCTATATAGCGACACCAAAACCCAATATTGGTTAAAAATGGGTTGGTGTCACTATATATCCATCTTTTTTCGAATTCAGCCATAACTAGGTTAGCTATTTCAGGTGAAAAACTGCAGCCCATTGCGACTCCCGATACTTGCAAGTACAAATTTTCTTTGAAATTAAAAAAATTATTTTTTAAGCATAAAGTAGCTAGGGCTATTATGAATTCGGTAGGAACTTGATGGGGGCGATCTCTTTCATCCAGTTTATATTGCATGACAGCCAATGCCTCATCTTGTGGAATGTTGGTATACAAGGATTCGATATCGAAGGACACCAGAAGTTGTTTTTCTCTGTTATAAGGTAATCCTTCTACCTTCGATATCAAATCCATTGTATCTCTCACATAGGATGGAGTCTTTTTCACCAAAGGAATCAGAAAAGTATCAATGTATTTGGCCAATGGTTCCAAAATAGAACCACATGCAGACACAATGGGTCTACCTGGTGGATCTATCAATGTTTTGTGCACCTTTGGTAAAACATATATACTTGGTGTCTTAGTTTTGTCACTATTGAGATAATCAAACTCGTTCTTACATAACCAACCTCCCTCTAAACCATCTTTGGTAATCTCAAAGATCTCTGATTTTAACTCGAGTGTAGGGTTAGTTCCCAGTAATCTGTAATGCATTGGATTAGACAATTGTCGAATAACTTCATGATCATATTTGTCTGTATCCCAAAGCACGATTCCACCCCCTTTATCAGCCGGCTTAATTATTATTGGCGTTCAGCCAGGAGCTGGAGGGGTGGGCATGTGCTCCATTCAGGCTGTAATGTAGCCTGCATTGCAAACAGGACAGTGAGCATGACTGCTTTGCACGGCCTGAGTGGGCCGACCAAACAGACATTGCGCACTTTAGTGTGCATGCCACTCCGCCCCTGCCCTACTCCGTGAGTGGAGCAGCACTACCCACCCTCCCGCCCGCAAAGGAAACATAGCACGATTACATCAGGAAGTTATCATCATGCGATGATTTTTCCTCTTCTTGCACTGCTTGAAAGCAGTGGGGCGAGCGCTCTTCTGCCATAGTGGATGAGCCGCCACTGGGGGTGTGTGATCTACAGGTGCTAGGCCTGCGGGACTCGAGCCCCGGGCCTCCTCCACTACACATCCCACCTTCTCCTTACCTGGACATTGACAACGTGGCGCAATCCGCTGCACTCTCTCCAAATCTGTGACTCCGTCAGCAGCAACCTCAGCCAGGTAGGATTTCACAAGCCTGGGTACAGCAGTCACCAACAAGTCCGCTGGTGAACCTCCCGATGCAGTTGATGCAGCAGGGCCCTCTTAGGCATGAAGTTGCAGCGCTCCCGCCACAAAAGTTCGGCGCAGGTTAGGGGCCTCACCCTTCACAGTATCCGGCCAGCGCAAAATAATCCAGCCTGTGAGGCAGAGAGGCCCAGCCCACCGTTGGCAATCCCCTCCGTTCACCCCAGCGTAGTGGTGGATCGTAGTATGTGATGCAGACCTCTTTACGTTGGTGCGCAGGAGCGCCTCTACCATTCACAGCTCCAAGGGGCTCAAGGTGGTCTTCTCACACACGTCAGCAACGTGTCTCCATGCGACCTGCCAGACTTCACCACCAGGTACGGACGATCGCCGCGCCTCAATGTCTACCGCCACTCCTCATCGACTCCACAGATCATCCGCATCCCACTCCAGGCTCCAGACGCAGGTCCAGCAAGGCATCCAGGCTCCAGGCGCAGGTCCAGCGCGGCCTCCAGGCTCCACTCACAGGTCCAGCGTGGCATCCAGGCTCCAGACGCAGAACCAGCGAGGCATCCAGGCTCCAGGCGCAGGTCCAGCAAGGCATCCAGACGCAGCTCCAGAGAGGCATCCAGGCTCCAGGTGCAGGTCCAGCGAGGCATCCAGGCTTTCAACCTGGTCATCCTGGATGTTGGGTGGCTTGAGGGGGTTGTTGATGTGTGCTGCACTTGGCCCTGGCTGGTCCATTCTGTATTTTATTGGTGTTTTTGCCCTATTTTCTATTGGAGGTTGACTGATAGGCTATTTTTTCCAATAGAGGCAAAAAAAACTAACTTTGGGCTGACTAACGTGCGTTTTTTTGCCGCTATGGGCCTTTCATTGGTTTCCACCCACTAACGCCGAAATTCCTATCGCCATCATGCTAATGTTAGCATCAGTTTTCATGCTGATCCCTGAAGCTATCACCATGTAGCAACATCTTGTACATACGTCGCTTACAAGGCGATAGTTTTCAGAGGTACACAGCGGTAAGACAACTGCTGCTAACTAGTGTTAGTGGTAGTTATCGCCCGTCCTTGTACATATCCCCCCTTATCAGCTATGTTTCAGGAGAAAACGTTTAAGTCATTCTGCCAGCTGGAGAATATGTGTTGCTTGAGACTTTGCTGTAATGGCCGAATACCGAAGCATGTGGCAGTCAAAACACAATCAATTAAAGAGGTACATAAATCAATAACGAGGCCCTTATGTCGAAAGAGACAGATTTATTAGCTCTTCTTAAAGGAACATTTTCAAGTCTGCAAGAAAATCATATGGAAAAGATATTTACGTGTTCTGGGCCCCTCCACCTCAAATAAATTCAATATCTGTCCAGAAAACTCATGCATTGCGCTGAAAGTTGACAAATTAGGGTGATGTGCTCCAGTGGCTAAATTGTTGACTATGGGACCAGATTTCATATATTGTCTTTGCAGCTGTACAATTTTGCACCAACTCGTGCACCAAAGAGGTAGTGCAGGAACAACAATTGCACCAGCTCAGAGTGAGTTCAATAGGAGACTGCAGCTGGACCCAAACCATATATGATGCAATAACCAGCTTTAAAAATCAGGAATTTTGAAAGATCAGCCCGTGACTGCAGCTTACCAGTATTAGTTTTTATTCTCTAGCATCAAGTTGAAAAACAATTCCTTATATTTTCGACATGTTTCTGCAGTTTTATTTTTCCTTCAGCCATATTTTATTTTACCCTTTTACTTCAGAAATCTGAAAAAACATGCACATATTTTACATACGTTCCCCACAGATTTCGGCTGCCCCTACTCTTCCTGAATCAGATTGTTTTGTATTCCATTACCCACCTGCTGTCCGCACGTGCTTACCTGAAAGGTCTACCACTGATTGTCAGATATGGCGGTTCTGGCCTTTAAAGCATACAAATGCACTGTACTGATGGTGAACTAAACGCGGAAGGCGAGAGTGACAAAGAGGACCGCTCACCTTGAGTGGTGGTAATGCAGCTTTTTATTGAATCACAGCCACCCAACTCCTTCCACCTCTGGATCCCCAGGCTCCCTGAGGCGACGGGATTCTACAAGGCGCTGCACAGGTTAGGAATGCCACGAGGACAGAACACCACAAGTCCATCGCTAGCCTGAGAAAGTGACTCACCATGTACGCCTGGTCGAGCGCTTGCTTCCTGTAGTCTAGCTCTTCCTCCAGGTAGCCTTTCAGTTTGCAGAACTGCTCCTAATTGACCAATGGAAGAAGGAAACGGGTCAGGAAGGAAGGCATATCAGGCCTTTTTCACTACCGCCTAAAGAGGTGAGTCATGGTTTTCAGATATACCTAAAGAAAAAGGTTCTTTTGAGGGAAATAGTCTGCTGTGGTAAGGCAAAAAACGTATTTTCTTGTGCTTGATTACCCGCAGGCAGGCATATAGAGCCAAATTTCGGGGGTGGGGGGGGGGGGGGGGGGGCTGAAAAAGATTTCGGGGGGGGGGCTAAGTCTTCCAGCCATAGGCAGAGTGGCTGTAAGAAGGGGTGAACACGCAACAAAAGCCTCATTAACGAGTAAATGGTCTTTTAAAGACCTGTGAAGTACTCGGGTCCGGCTGCAATTAGACGAACGCCAGCCCGCGAGGCTGTCTCGGCCGGGCTGGCACACCTGAGGGGGGGGGGGTGGGGGGGGTGAGCCCAATGGGTGTTGCGCGCCTGATTACCCGCATTCCATAGGATTGAAGGAAGGTCCCTAGATTTACCACGCGTTTAAAAAAATTAAGTATTTATAATACTTTTCTAAACTATAACGTATGGAGGGATGTCCAAAGTTTGTAAAGGGATATTGTGTGGTGTGTCTTAGAAAAGACAGCATGCCTAGTCATGGGGGGACATATTCAATATCTACAGAATCACAGTTAACCAAGGCCAAAGGAGATGACCTGAAAGGCAAAAATGGTTCAAATATTCTGCTAAAACATAAAACACAGAAAGACTGCCAGCAGAAGAAACTGTTCCACCTGGTGAAATTCAGTGAGTTTGCCGAATTGGGGAAGTTTTCTGAACGTTTTGTACTATGTGGTGTTTCACGTGGTTCGTGAGCCAACAGAATGTTCCTAAACTGTCAGGTAAATTTGTGCCTCATGGCATATATTTGTAGAATAGTGAAACGAAAGTCTGCAAACTGCTACTGTTTTGTAACTAATATCCGTAAAACAAGAAAGAATAATCACAATACCTAAAATTCAGCCCAAGCCTATACTTTATACATGTTTTATGGCAGAGTCTGGACGTGATGTCTCTTCTGACTCCAAGCCTTCTTAGTTGACCTCTAGACATGAATCCCTGGCATTCTTGCTGTTCTGACTCAATTACAGCCACTACTCTGGTCTTGGCAAAACCCCACAACACTATCTGCAAACAGAAGGGAGAATTGTATGGATGGCCTTACCATGTCACTCTCCAGCTCCATCATCTTCTGGTGCAGAGCGGCTTCGGCACCTTCAATCTGCTGGATCCACTGGAGGCAAGCAAAGGGCAGAGGCAGGAAGAAGAAAAGCGCAGTGAAATAAAATCTTACTACGAGCTTCACCTCAACCATATCAACTCCCCTCCCCACTTGAAGGGTTTCACCCCAACAAAGCAAACGTGTCAAGAGTGATGTTTGTGGTCACCAGATGGCAAGTCTGACTAAAGTTTTACAAATTCATATTTTAACAGACAGTGCCCCAAAAACTCAACTTCCCATTGAGTGTTTCACATTGAGCTTGGAAATGACAATTGTTTCTCTTTATGTCCCATTAGGAGAGTCACTGCGTCACCGGATCACACATCATAGTTTGGAGCAAGGACAAGTGATCTCTCAACCAACATCCATCGACAGCTGACCATGGAGCGGTGTGTTGGGGCTGTAACTCATCCACTAGTGACTTGTGATGGTGAGCACAGATAAAGACTGGAAAAATGGGACTTGCCACCAATGACAACATGGAACTGAACACACACTGTGAGTATAAAACAACAGGACTGTACCTTCTCTGCCAGGGACAGCACGGTGCTCGCCTGGATGATGGCGACTTGCTCTTCGTTCCTTAAATTCTGCATGGAGGGAAGTACTGCAGTTAGTAAAGAGGCAGAGGTCCTTATTGGTCTCAGAGCTGCAGTGGAGGACATAATTCTAACATAGCTACAAATGAAAGGTTAGGCTGTAGATACAGATGTTTAAAAAAACACATTGCAGCAGGATCCTACAGCTGTGTATAGAACAATTAACTTACACCCCTATAATACTAGAGAGGGAACTAACAAAAATATTACAATGGAATAGAGCTTACAACAACCAAGAAAGGAAGGCCACCGAAGGGCACAGCTAATGGTTTTCTTGCAGATTCTTGCCTATGTTTAAATCGGAATATAAATGATATATAGTAGATCACATAATGGAGTGAGCTATTGGGGACCACTTGGTCATATTTATCAGTAGGATGTGTTTCTTATATCTCTTTATAATTTTGAGGGTGAGGACGGTGCACCAGAAACGAAGTCAAGGGAAAACCTCAAGTTCATTCAAAATGTCCTTTACTCTATAAGTTAGTTTTTAAAATTTCCACCACAGCCAACGCGTTTCGTTCCATTGGAACTTCGTCAGGGCTCAGAAAAGTATCTCACGAGGGCTCAAAACAGTCCTATGCCCAAGATCATAAACCCCTCCATCCAATATTGGAGGTTTGTTCAAATCACCCCAGCCTATATTTGTAAATAGTTCGATCAATATTGTAGTATCTTATCCTCCATAAATATCCGGAGGTTTAATCCCAAAAGAGTAGTCACCCCAAGTTAGTGTTGGGAGAAGAATGGGCCAGTGTAGTGGCCTACCAACCTTTTCAATAGAGACGCGCTCTTCGTTATCGTATTCAAAAACTTTTTGGAGCCCTCGTGAGATACTTTTCTGAGCCCTGACGAAGTTCCTATGGAACAAAACGCGTTGGCTGTGGTGGAAATTTTAAAAACTAACTTATAGAATAAAGGACATTTTGAATGAACTTGAGGTTTTCCCTTGACTTCGTTTCTGGTGCACCGTCCTCACCCTCATGATTTTGTCTGATTCTCAGTGGAGCAGAAGTGCGGCAAGCTCCAGACGGGCGTGCACAGATAAAGGACTTTCTTCACTTTGGAATTGAAGTGCTGAACCTTGGTCATCCGCATTGATCTTTTGTAACAATCTCTTTATAGTTTGATGAAGTGAAATGTTTTATTGGTAGTGGGATACAACTGCTACATTGATATAGCAGAAGTGTTCCTTGTAACGTAATGTAATGTAATTAGACACTTGTAGAGAGCTACTGTCACTCCGAGGAGCATCTTGGCGCTGAACAGAATCCAGAGTTGGAAGCCTACTGAGTGACTGCCAAAGGCGAGGGTACAAGTATTAGATAAGAGTTTTGCACAGGGCGTTCAATGCTGAAAAAATCCAGGTCTTTAGGGCTTTCCTAATTCCTAGATTGGATCTGACGAAGCTGGATAGGTAGTTTATTCCATGCCTTAGACCCAAGTACTGCAAGCGATTTTCCTCCTTTTGAGACCAATCTAAAAGCTGGTATTTTTAACATATTAGCATTAGACGACCTAAGATGCCGGGAGGGCCTATAGCGCATAAATCTGGTTCGAAGATAATACGGACCTGAGGAGTGAACTGTCTTGAAGGTAATTATCAGGACCTTGAATAGCACTTGTTTATGAATTGGCAGCCTTGGGCCATGTAAGCACACTACACTTTGCTGTTGTCCTCCAGGTTCGCTACAGTCTCCATGCCGTAGTGCATGTTAGCGGGATAATGTTGCACTAATCCTATTTCATGGAGATTGATGTTGCCTTCCTGGCTGTGTTTTAAATCAGAAAGAAGGTTTCATAGAGAATTTACAGAGAAAGCTGAGAGATTCCTAAGGCATCCATTGGAACATAAGCAAGATGGCTGCCAAGGATGATCCTTCAGAAGTAACTCAATATGGCCACAGTTATCCATGGCAATGACCTATGAAACATGTTAGATGACGAATTTTCCTTCCAATATATATATTGTAAACCCAGAAGATCATCTAACCTCAAGAGAATGTGAAAATTCTGGATGCTCCCTTTCAGATTATTAAGTAGTATTATGATGGGGCATGGTATTAGATATTGTTCTCGGACTAGCAGAATGCAGAAGGTATCGAAACAAGGAACACCGATCTTATACGCACCAACTATAATGTAATGATGCTCAGTGTTGGAGGGCAGGTGTAACTCCAGGAGAAATATCCAAATGTATCCAAACCTTTTCATGAACTATAAACCAATCACCCTTACATTTTGTGCACCAGCTGAATGAAACAGGTTGATGGAGTTTGAATTGGCAACAGAATGTACGTTTTTGAGTTCAATCCCTCTGGAGTTTCATGGGCACTTACGTAGGACAATGGGCTTTGGGGTGAGGGGAGGGCGAGCCAAAGGCAGGGTGTGTCCCACCCGGGGAGTTTGGAACATGGTGCAGCCCAGATTGCACCAGGCTTCTTTTGGGCTTTTTTGGGGCTGGGCTGTGTTGGGCTTTATCGCCCGACCTATAAACGGGCACTTTATTAAATTCTGTCACCATTTTGTGGTGACACAGTGGCAATCAGTAGCAATTAGGACAATTTTTATAAGTTTCAGGCAAGTTAAGGTAGCTAGATTTAGGTAATCATGTCAGATTTCCATGTCCACGAGGCCATGCGCCTGCTAGCTGAGGCAGATCATATGGACTTGCTGACGTCGGGTGCGTGGGTCTTGGTGCACCAGGGAAAAGGGGCCACAGCCTCGTAGTCAGAGGCCTTTATCCCGGTGGTTGCTCTGTAAACATTTATCAGTGCTTCAGCAGATATGCACAGATAAGAGATAAAGGGTCCTGTTCTCGTCTTTCATTTCGGGGATGTCTTTTGGGGATTTTTTGGGTTTTGGAGCCGCTGGGTAGGAAAGGTATCCTGGGTTTGGAGTGAGGGGATGTTGAAGGTTAGGAGGACAGGCTGGAATTGTGCATTAATCAATCTAAAACAGATCAGAGGGCGCTAGGAAAGGGAGTGAGACTTTCTGTTTTTCCGGCCTGGGAGGTGTGTCTAGTAAAGTGAGGAGCAAAGTGGTGGGAGGTCAGTGAGGCATCAAGAGGAGAAGTCGTCCGTTATATGGATGGGTTTTGGGTAACAGCTCATCAACTTCTGTGGGTCAAGCGAGGCGCCTTGGAAAGCATGGGGAAATCCCAAAGGAATTTGGGACACACTCCTCTAGGATTGGTGAGGCCAGAGAATCAGTCCAAAGTGGCTGAGGCAGGGAAAGGATTATGACATTGTGCCAATGGTCGTTAGGCTGCTTCTGGCTATATGTGCATGGGGAAACAGGACAGGGGTTTGTGACACCGCCAATTCCATATCTCCCATTTGTGTTCTTTTCAGGTGCGGTTGCTGGGCTGGAAGTCAGTGATTTGTCAATATGGATTGTGGGACATTCATTTATTAAATGGGCTGAATAACATGAACTACAGAAAGGCTGAGGCGGTAACTTTGGGCTGGATGAACAGCATTTTTGCAGTGAAATGGCATGGAAAAGGTGGTATGCGCTGGCAGGAACTTTTAAATTACTTGAATCAACTATTGAGGAGGCACAGATGTCCTGACATTTTGGTGTTGCATGTAGGTGAAAATGATTTAGTGGTATGTAAAGGTCTCGCCCTGTTGAAAGAGATGAACAGGGACATCCTGGAAATTAGGAGGCAGTTGTCAGGGGCATTTGTTATTTAAACAGAATTTGCTTTGCAGCAACATTGGAGAGGTGTGATCGGGCCAGCCGTCATTGACAAGGACCTGTGTAAGATTAACAGAGATATGTGGATGTTTAGTAGTGAAGAGAGGTTTGGCAGGGTAGAACATCTGGAACTGGAGTTTGAGGCCACATATCTCTTAAGAGGGGATAGAGTGCATCTATCGCCATACTGGCGACAGTTGAATTTGATTGAGGGAAAAGAGTCCTTAGATAAGGTCCTGACTGGGAGCAGAAACAAGGAAGTTTCCTACAGGGAGGGTCAGAAAAGAGGAGGAGGGAGGATAGGCCATTTCTGAGTGGCAGTGGTCATTTCATTTGTTAATGTTAATGTTAATGTTATGGTAATTTATATAGCGCACGGCTGCCCCAGCCAAGGGGCGTCCCGGCGCTGCGAAAAAACCAATTGCAGAAAGAAAGAGGCGCAAAGAAAGAGAGGCAATTATTGAAAAAGGTGAGTTTTAATAGCCTTTCTGAAGGTCAAAAGGTCCTGCATGCCACGGATAGATTCCGGAAGACTATTCCATAACTTGGCAGCTAAGAAGCTAAAGGATCGGCCGCCTACTCTGGCCAGTCTGGTGCGAGGAATGATCGCAAGATGTTGTCCCTCTGAGCGAAGCGACCTCCTAGGAGTATACTCCGACAAGAGGGGGCACAGCATTGGGGGAGAGGCGGTTTTAAGGATTTTAAAGGCTAAACATAGTGCCTTAAACTGGATCCTTTTACCCACCGGGAGCCAGTGTAATTTTTTCAAGGCTCCGGTCGTCGAGGAGTGGCGAGGGAGACCTACCAGCACCCTGGCAGCCGCATTCTGGACTCTCTGTAGTCTGGAGGTTTCGGCAAGGTTCGCCCCTAATAAAAGAGAACTGGCATAATCCAGTCTTGAAAGGATAGTCGCCTGAACAATTAACTGGCGGGTGCGGCAGTCGAAGAACCTCAAAATAGGTCTGAGGTTACGTAGAATGCCGAAGCAGGTGGCCGCCACCTTTTTAGTATGGTGCGTAAACCTCAGTGCTGAGTCCACCCAGACTCCCAGATTTTTAACGCATTCCTTAGGCTTAGGAGGTTGGCCCAAGACATCAGGCCACCAGCTGTCACCCCAGGACGCGGTATTTTTCCCCAGGAGCAGTATCTCTGTTTTCCCCGCGTTAAGTTGGAGAAAATTCGCCGTCATCCAGTTGGTGATGTCAGTGAGTGTCTGTTTAAAGCGATAAGCCTCCAGACCACTGTTGTCATTGAGATCCACCACCAGCTGGGTATCGTCAGCGTAGGATACCAATGCTAGTCCGCTCCTTCTAGCCACCTCTGCAAGGGGGCGGACATAGACATTGAACAGGGTAGGGCTCAGGGAAGAACCCTGCGGCACTCCCTGTCCGATATTATGCTCCTTCGAGATGTAAGGGGGGGTGGAGACTCTGAAAGACCTGTTGGAAAGAAAGTCTCTAAACCATCCTAAAGCTATCCCTGTAATACCAATTTCCTCCAATCTCGTCAGAAGGACCTCGTGCGACACCGTATCGAAGGCAGCACTGAGGTCCAACAGGACCAGTGCTGCCATTCCGCCGCTGTCAAGGATGGTACGGAGGTCCTCTGTAACACTGAGCAGGGCTGTCTCGGTGCTGTGACCAGCTCTAAACCCGTGTTGGGAGTCATCCAGAATGTTATTGGTTAGGAGGAAGTTGGTCAGAATGTTATTGACGTGTGCCTCGATGATTTTGGCTGGCCAGGGAAGCAGGGAGATGGGCCTAAAATTTTCAGGAAGCATGGGATCTAAAGTGGGTTTTTTTAAGATGGGGGATACCCGTGCCTGCTTCCATTTAGAAGGAATGCTGGCAGTAGAGAGAGACAGGTTAATAGTGCCTCGTATATGTTCTGTAATAAGTTCATGGGCTTCACAGAAAGTCTCCGGTTTTAAGGGATCCGCCGGGGAGCCAGATTTAATTTTTCTACAAATTTTTTGAAAACTCTCTTGCTCAAGAGTAGGAAGAGAGGAAAGAGAAGGTCTGGTAGAGTCCAGAGTAACCGAAAGCTGCGGACATTTAGGGAAAGTGTCATAAATTTTCCTAATCTTATTGGTGAAAAAATTAGCCATATTATTGCAAAGGTCAGGGGAGGTAGTGGCAGTGATAGCAGTTTTTTTCGCAGTAAGGTCTTTCAGAATTTTAAAAACAGATTTAGAGGTGTTGGAGCTACTGTTGATTTCATCGGCATAATATGCCGCTCTTGTTCTGCACACCTTTCGGTGATAGGTTTTCTGGAGTAGGGCATAATTCTGTTTGAGATTGGCATCGTAGTTTTTTCTCCAACCCCTCTCCGCCTTTTTGCATTCCTTTTTCAGAATGGCTAGTTCAGAGTTGTACCAAGGACTAGCCGTATGGGTACGGGCCTTGATCCACCTGGCAGGGATCAGGGTGTCTAGTGCCTGGGTGATCCAGAGGCAAAACTGGTCATACCTTACGTCAAGGTCCTCACTTAAGGGAGGAGGATTTACCACCAGGAGTTCATGCAGATCTTCTAAGCGGAGTTTTCTCCATGGACGTTTTTGAACTAGCGGAGTGGGCACCAGAACAGGGCTAGAATTGCAGGAAATTGACAGTATTACCAAATGATGGTCCGTCCAAGTCATAGGAATAGGCGGGTATGCGGATCCACTCGTAATATTAGTAAAGATGGGATCGAGGAGGTGTCCCGCTCTATGGGTGGGACCACTTACGAGTTGATTAAGCTGAAAAGCAGCAAGATCCGCAAGAAAGGTGGCAACTTTAGGCTCGGTGTCTCTGTCTAGATGTATGTTGAGGTCGCCTATGATCGTGAAATTAGCCGTTTTAGTGATGTTAGTGCCCAGATACTGTAGGAGAGAGTTAATGAAGGGGACGTCAGCGCCAGGGGGTCTATAAATCAAGAGGCCAGTTGCGCAGAACTGTGAGTTGGCTTTGATAGAAAAGCGAACGCTTTCGCTGCCCTTAATGTCCACTTTAGTTAGTTGGCAGGCAAGGTGAGATTTGACTATAAGTGCTAGCCCGCCCCCTCTTGATCTCCTGTTCACCGTGTGAGTGGTATATCCCGTAGGAGTAGCTAAATTGCAAACCGAGTCCATGTCATCTTGGAGCCACGTCTCGGTCGTGAACAGGGCATCAAGGGAGTGATCTATTAAGAGATCATGGATTTCTAGATGGTGTTTTTGCATAGATCTAACATTTAAGTGTCCTAGCCTGAGGGCCTGGGGCGGTTTAGATTTCGATTTGGTATTAGAGCAGAGTTTGGAGGGGTGTAGTAGGGGATTTAGAATATGGGCTGGGTTCCGCCTGGTACATGCGCAAGTGGGGTGCTGGAGACTCAACAACTCGGTCTTAGAATAGCACATCTTACCCTGAAACATGTGAGAGGGGGAACAATATATCTGGCGCCAGGCGCTGCCTTAGCGCGGACGGGCGCAGACGGGCAGCTCTTTGGCGGGTCTTCGGCGGGGCTGCGCGCGATCGCTGCGCGCTCGTGGTACTGCGAGGGCTAAATAGCCCATTTGCAATGGTTATACATAAAGAAGATGGTTGTAAACATACGGGAAGCAGGACAATGGGTGGTGGTAATAAAGTTAAACCTAGAGAAAGGAAAAGTTAAGGGTTAGGATACTTTGATGATAAATGATGTAGGTCAAAGTGTTTACCATTGTAAAGGTTAACAGTTCAATGCTGGGTTAGGAGTTACAGTTGCAAGATAAAGATGTTAAAGGGGCGGTAAATTTAGGGGACAGTGTAGGGGGAACTAGGTCAAGTAATATATAGTGGGGTCTAGTTTTGTGAGGGAAAGGCCTAAGGTAAATTGTATGTGATGTGCACCTGTCTTCAATAAAGCAGCCTTTTTTACACAAGAAGCAACGCTCTTTATGGCCCAATGGGCTTTGGAGGGGCAGCCACTCGGTGAGTTTGGGCCATGGTGAAGTCCAGGCTGTTTTGAGCTTCTTTTGGGCTCTTTTTGAGCTGAGGTAAGAGTGTGGAGGGAAGAGCTGGTGGCCATACACATGTGAGGCACTTAGAGTTGAGTGTTCTGACCAGTGCCGCCCGTGTTTTGTGTTTTTTGTCCAACAGTAACGCAGCACCGTCTGCCTCCCTTACGAGCCCATGATACGATTCGATTAAGAATCGCGAGTGAGTTTTGAGTCTTTTCCTCATTTTCACTGTGTTCTGTTTTTAAATAATTTCCTTAGCGCACGCATGTCACAAATAGAGTCGTTTTCACGTGTGTCTGGCCGCTCTGTAGAATTACACATCAAGTATGCTCACCATTGCTGTGTAGCCGTAAGACACCCACGACTTCCACAACGATTTAGTGGGTTGATGCTAATTTCGCATAATATGGAACGGATGTTCGGTTCCAATAATCACTGGCAATTACCGGGGCGTATAACTCAGAATGTGGTGATTATATGCGCAAAAATGAGAGTTCACACGGAAATGGGCACTGTTCACTCTAATTTTAAATAGATTATTTTCTGACTGCCCAGAACTGTATGTGCTTTTTTCAGGTTCATCTGTACACAGAGGACTCCCTGAACCCTTTTACCACCTCCGCAAGTATAAGTAGGTGGCACACAGACGCTCCAGGGTTGGATGCACCTTAGTGTGTGTAGACCGCCCGGTGTGTCGATAGGTCCTGACGAAAACCTGTGACTACATTCAAAGGTTGAATATTTTTGGATAATACTTTAGGTCAAATCAAACCTACATTAGTATTACACCTCACCACTTTTTTAACTGTGATCCTGCTGCTCCATATTAAATTCATTAGGGAGTACAGTAGGATTACTTTTAACTTTATTTCACTCACTCACACACGTCACTTACACGTACTGAGATAATAACAAACCTGCTCCGCTGTAATCAGGCGTTGAAGCACACCCGGGTGGTATTCGGCTGCCCGGGTGGACCCCGATGATGAAGCACGTCACCAACTAGGTTGGTGAGTGAGGGGTTTCATAAAAAAGAAATAATTTCTCTTTTTACTTCTCTGTGAACTCTCTAACAGATAGAAGGTTTTTACCTTCTCTTATTTAAGGATACCCCCTTCTTTGTTTATTGTGTATACCTTAGGGGACTGGGAGTACCCCTTACAACTTAGTTGTGAAATCCCTTTCTCTCTCTTTTGTTATATTGTACAGTGGCAGTTATGACAGTAGCAGTTATGACAATTTTCCCACCCATCCTTCCGTAGATGGAAGAGTTTTCGGGTTTTGGTTAGTTGAAAGAGGGGTGTCCTTTGGCATTCGAAAGAGTGCTGGTAGTTTTAGTGGAGCACAGGTGCACAGGCCTAGGGTAAAAAGTGTGTGTTGTGCACCTGTCTTCATTAAAGCGGCCTTTTTCACTCAAGAAGCAAATATGTGGTCTGTGCTGCTCCCTATGGCCCAACAGGCCCATTAAGGATTCTGGACAATCAGGCACTCGTAATGTGACTTACAAAGCTGTGAAATGCACCTGAGTCATCACTTCCTCTCTGTTTTATTTCCCCCTTCTCTCACTTGTTCAACAATTGCTCACCAAGCACTTTAAAGCACAATGCTTAATTTATGTTGGTGGTTATAGATGGTGGGCGCTGGCATTAATTTTTGGGAACCGGACCTTATTTTCATCAGACTTAGACCCAAGGCAAGGTAGTTAAAGGCAATCTGAGAAAACAGAATATAAAAAAATCAAAATGGGATATTCTTGGTATTTGACCCTCCCCTCTCCACCTGGCCCCCTACACTGCTAGCAGCGAGCTCCTAAGAAAACGTTTGAGCCCTTGCCTTATGTAAGTATTTATTTGCAAATTATGCACTATTTAAGGAGCATGCGAGGAGCACCTAAGAAATCGCCACTAATTAAATAAAAATACATTTTGTTATTAGGGATTCCATTTATAGTGATTAAGGGCACATCTGTATCTTGACTTTGCAGATTGAACACCTTATTCACTGTATTACTGAATTGGACAGCACTTCCTGCTCAATCAGATGATTACTAAGGAGGCCAAACACGTGCTGTTTTATGCTGCTGAAAGTCAGATCTGACTTGCGGTGCTTATTTTATAAAAGAATAAGTGCAAGTAAGTGCAATTGTCCAAAGCTCTATTTAGAAGCCCTCAGCCAGTGACATTAAATGTCAGCACACTAAATACCCGGGCTGTCTACTATTAAGTCCCCCTCATGCTGCTTTAATCCACTACCAGACAATCCCTGACAATTTATGTCACTCTTGCCGGTTCCTATTTTGTCCTTTTACAATGGTTTTTTCTATCTTTCTCTTCTTCTGTGTTTCCTTTTTGTGTGTTTTTCGTTCTCTTGCTCTCCATAAATGTCTAATGCAGAAAAATAAGTTCCAGTCCCCAAAAATGAGTACTAGCGGCCCCACCAGCAACCACCGGCTCAAATTAAGCACTGGGGCTGTGCAAATGTGAGTGACCTGCCATGCTTCACGTAATGTCTTCAACTACAAGTTTTACCTACATATTACATATTATTTGAAAAGTATGGAGATCTTCCAATGAGATTGATAGCACATCAGTGCAACAACTATGCCCTGGCAACATTTTTATTACAAGGGTGAAATCATGTGAAATTTGTATATGTTACCTTAGGTGAATTTTGTGAAAGTCTGCCATTTCATGGTCACACTCATATAGACAATATTAGCGCTCGGGAGAGTAGCTTAAGCAAAATATTCAAGTTGGAACCATAAAACTGTGACTAAGAGCACGGTCTCAAATTATCTTTCATGCTCTGAACACACGCTATGCCATTGTGTACCGTTTTCACACACACATTTGCATAATACGTGTGTTTCTCCCAAAAATTACGTTTGCACCCTTATACCAATCTCCTTTGGGTTATACCCAATGCGTCCTCAGACACATAAAGGGCCACTCATGGATGTGTCTGTCTTGGTCACACTCTGTTTGTGTTGCAGTTGTTCATAAGAAATCTAAGACGGTAAGGACTAGAACTCCCCTGGGTGTATCACATACACCTAGGGGAGTTGTAGTCCTTTCAGTCTAATAGAATCTGTCCCCTAGGTTCAGAGGACTTACTCTCTTTCTATTTCTTGAGTTCAGAAGAAATCTTAGCCTTAATTGAAAAAAATCAAAAGGTCACTGGAATTTTGTTTACATTCCACATCACACATTTTAAGGAAACTCATACTTACCCCGTTGTCTCCCAGAATATCTAACTGCTTGATGAGGCCCGGGATGCTGACATCCTGCAAGAAAGTGAAAATAAATCAGTATTACTTTTGGTAATACAATAGATAGTAAATAAAGTGCTACAAAGAGGGACACCCAACTGGGACTTAGGCATACATGGCCTCAGTTCTTTGTCAGCTGACAGTCAGCTGGACTCAACAAGCATTGCTGGTACAATATTTCCATTTCAAAAGTCAGCTGTGGAGTAGAGACCCTGCGAAGGCAAGCTCACCCCTTCCATCCTTACTTTTAAGACAAGGTAGGATGTGCTCCTAGAGAGGCACGGCATTTGTGTACCTATTTGTATCTTAAAATACAAGCGGGGTGGGCTGATATAAGTGTAGATACCTTTGAACACAAGGCTATGTTTTGTGCCCCACCATTGACGCAAGTCTAGTAAAGCTTGCAATAAGACGAATGTCAATCAGCGTTAGGCAATCACCCCTACAGCTGGTCTTCGTCCAATTGTACTTTGAAGAAGAGTCGCTGACCTCAAAGTGTCTTCATTCCAGAAGATCTGAAGATCATTGGAGGCGGCGGTGAGTGTGTGTGAGGGGGTGGGGCCGTAAGGTAGACACAGTGTAACACAAACATCCCAATCCCAAGAAAGAACAGTGACTACCAAGAGTTATTGCTCGGAAAGAAATAATTTATAAGATTATAGGGCAGTAAAAATCAGAAAGAATGGCAGTGTTCCGATGCTTTTAACACAAACGGACGATATAAAGTTCCCGGATGTATTTGGAATATCTCCCTGAGGAAACAATAGCTAATGGTTAAGCTGCGGATTTTGAATAGTTCTTTAGATGTCTACTTAGATCAAAATGTTTAAGTTTCAAGTGTAGAGGTGCCCTTGTAGACCCAGGATTTGTGTTTCGCCCCAGTCCTGGGGAGACAGGCAGTAGGCAGCTCCAGACATTCAGGAAAGCACCAGGCGGGAATCGGTTGGAACACTGCGGCCTCAGCCACGCGCGTTCTGACATCGTAAGTGTAACCACACTTGCCTTACCACGCATATGCCTTAACCACACATGTGGTCTAGTTGCTGGCTGCCGGAAGCAGGAAGAGGAAGGATCGGGAGAGGATGCGACAAATCGAGGTAAGTGGGGTTTTGGGAGTAGTTTGTATGAGTTGGGGGTAGTTTTCAGTGCTGGGGGGTCAGGGTAGTTTTCAGGGCTGGGAAGTCGGTAGTTTTAGGGATCAGGGCAAGGGGCAGTTTTCAGGCCAAGGTTGCAGTTGAGCTGGGGCAGGATAGAGGTGGGGTATGTTTAAGGGGTGGGAGCTGGTTTTAGGGCTCAGGGAAGGGGCTGGGGTCGGTGTAGCTTTTAGGGGGCTAAGTTTTAGGGTTCAGGGCAGGGGACAAGCAAGGGGTAGTTTTCAGGCTGAGGGGGCAGTTGGAAAGGAGAGGAGGGAGGTGGGGGGTAGGTTTTAGGGGGTGGGGCTGGTGTTAGGGCTCAGAGAGGGCGACTGGCGTTGTGGTAGTTTTTTGGGGCTAGGGGGTTGGGTTTTAAGGATCAGGATAGAGGGTAGGGTAGTTTCTATGGCTGGGTCGGGTAGAATAGACTGCAGGAGGGCCAAATGTTAGGGCTCAGAGCAGAGGGGCAGAAGTGTGATGTTTACCACACATGTCCCTTTAACAATCATGTCTTTACCATGAAATTGCGTGGTAAAGGCAAGCGTGGGAAAGACGCCATCATGGTTAAGACCGCGTGGTTCAGGCATTCTTTCTTGAGGCATGGGTTGTTCCATAATACAACCGCACCAGGCATGTCGATATCAGTTTTGTTTTGATGAAGTACTTCATTTTGCTGGAGTGAAGCTCCTCCTTATATTCACTGTCCCTGGTAGCTGGGTAGTAGTCAACTGGCAGTTTAAACATTTTGGCACCACTCAATCAGTTTGAAGTTGTTTTTCTCAGGCATTTTACCTCTGTTCGGATCAGATGTGGATTCAGGGTGGCTTCCCTGGCAGTCTTTATTGAGGTGAGGAGATGTGGCTGGGTATGGCAGTATTTTCTTGCTCACAGCATGCAGTGATAGGGTCAAATGGCTCTTGGTAGGCATGATTCTCTTCAAAGGGGAAACACGTGCATCCAAGCCAGATAGATTTAAGGGGAGATAGGAGGTAGATGGGCTGACCTTGTTGGTCTACTGGTAGAAGCTTTCCTCCATCTTTCAACATCAACATTCCCAGGCACATGCACACAAACCGGAAGGGAGCGAATGCACTCATGCTGAATGGGAGAAGGATATTCAGTGCTGGTGCTGAATAAAAGCAAAATTGGTGGGAGAGAATAGATATACCGAACAACTGTGAACATGGATCATTGCAACGAGTGCATTTATACAAGAAACTATCTCTAAGTAACTGGGTTACAGGTTGGGAGGGGTGAAACCCTACTGAAACATAAACCACAATCTATGTCAGGGTCAAGTCACAAGCAAAACCCCAGATTAACCTGTGCTCAACCCTCTGGTAGCCTTGCACAGAGCAGTCCGACTTAACATAGAGGCAATGTGTAAAGTATTTATGCATCACTTTAAACAGTAATATAGTGAAAACACCACACAAGGAAAATCCCGCACCAATTTAGACAAATTGAGTAAATTGTAATAAAATAAACCAAGACCAAAACAACAAAAATCTAAACAGTAGAACAGAAGATATGCATTTTAAAGATTTCAGTGAAAATAGTCCCAAAAGCACAAAGCTCAAACTGTAGCTATTTGGTTGACCCGGACCGGGACAAAGTCAGGCCACTAAACAAGTGTACTTTAAATCCTGGTTGTGAAGAGTTGCAGAGTCCTGTGTCGTAGATGGGTCGCACAGCCAAGGCGATGTGAGCACCTAGTCGGAAATGCATTGTTTCCGAGGAGTTGCAAGGGCCTGCATTGTCGCTGTGGAGGATGTCGACAAGGGAGTTTGTGTGGTGAAGTCCTGCATCGGACATGCAACAAGCACCGGCTGATTTCGAAGAAGCTGCAGGGCTTGTGATGCAGAGTCCTGGGGCATTATCCAGGTTGCTGTCGATGAGAGGGTTGCAATGTGAGCTCTTGCGTTGAGGATGCAACTCACAGCAGTGGTTCTGATGGGGCTGAAATATGAAGTCCTTGCATTGGGAAAAGTCCATGCAGCACAGGCGATGCATCGTTTCTGCTCGAGGTTGTGCCACGCAGCAGAGGAGATGTGTCGGTTTTGCTGCATCCACAGGTGGGCTGGCAGAGCACCTTCAAACTCACTTCCAATGGTCCAGGACTGGGGTGGGTCCACTTGGCAGGGTAGGACTCACACATGGCAGAGTCCAGGTGCCGGGTTCAAGGTTGTTGGAACCTTCTGTCCTTGAGGCCTGAGTGTGAAGGACATCTAACTAGCCCTTGGAGTCGGTCTGAGGTCCTAGGTACAACTGATGCAGGTCTATTCCCGCAGGCAAGGCGGCAGCAGGCCAGTACAGCAGGCTAGCAGTATTTCAGAGCAGCAGTCCAGCAGAGTGGCAGTCCTTTCAGCAGCACAGCCATCCTTCTTCCTGGCAGAGTCCACAGGTCTAGAAGTGTACTGAGAGTTGGGGTCTGAGGTCCAACATTTATACTTGGTGCCAAGCTTTGAAATGGAGGAAGCTTCTAGAGGTTTCCACCCCCCTGAAGTGTCAGGTCTCCCTTCCTCCTTGTCCTAACCCCAGCTTTTCTGGGGCCACGATAGACTAGTAGCAAGCCCTTTGTTAGAGTGCTCAGGCAGAGCCTTTGTGATGTGCAAGTCCAGTAGTTGACTGCTCCTACTCCTCGTTAACTCAGAGTAGCTCATCCTGCCAACACCTATCTTCCCTTTGTCTCGCTGACTGGGGGCAATGCACAAAGTCCAACTGCCAGCTACGCCCAGTCATGTGACACAGGATCATACTGCAGGCACTAAATGGTTAGAACAAGGAAATGGCAACTTTCTAAAAGTGCCATTTTCAGCTTTGGGATTAAACATCCAACTTCACCATTAAAGAGGGGCTTTAATTTAAAAATTTCAGACACTAAACTTGACCTGTGTACCCCTTCTCATTTGGAAGCTATAGCTTATTAAATGTGATCAGGTAACTTCAATGCTATCCTATGGGAGAGGTACGTCTCACTGTAGTGAAAAAATATTTAGGGGTTTTTCACTACCAGGACATGTAAAACGTAATTGGGTGTAAGCCAATTATGCCATGTTTTAAGGAGAGGGCACAAGCACTTTAGCACTGGTTAGCAGTGGTAAAGTGTGCAGAGTCCTGAAGGCCAACAAAAACAGGTTCAGAAAACAAACAGGAGTGTGAAGGCAAACAAGTCTCAGGATGACCCTTCAGACAGGGCCAAGTCCAACACTAACTCTTAAGGACCTTTCCAACTGGATTGTCCCACAGAAGGATTGGCAATACAAAGGATTCCAGATATGAAGAAAGATTAATTTTACAGCAGTGGTGTTTGAGCTGTGGAAAGAATCAGGGCTGATGAAGCGGATGATGGCAGCCAGTGAAGGATGTGAATGTTTAGGGTGGTTTATCGAGTATCACCCAGAGCATTGGGGCCCTCTTTACCTTGACACCTTCCTTCATGCAGTATATCTGGAGGGCACTGACACCGTCAGCAAAGGGATGGATTTGCAGGTTGAATGGCGGCGACCTCCTTTCTCGCTCCTACAATATACCAATGGAAGATATGACAATCCAGGAAAGTTATAATTAATGAATAAGTTAATCAATTACACCTTGTTACCACCTGTTCTTTCTAACAGAACCCTTTTCCAAGTGCTATTAAGTCATTACATTTCTGATTGATGTAATGGATAAGAAAACATGGTAATGTTTTGTTTTTAAGGAAATACACATATCTGTTTTGTAAATAGGAATAGAGGACTGAAATAATGTAGATGGTACTATTCTGTGAACTCTCCTAACATTAAGTTTCTCTGGCTTACAGTATACAGATGCATTGGATACCAGATATTGTGACATGGATTACCTCACATAGAAGTATCCAAATATGGACATATCTCCTGTGTTTTTGGTGGAGATTTGTGTTATGGGAATAGTGAGAGCGAAAACAGATGCAGTTAGTGGGGCTGCCTTTAAAACTCTGCCTAAGGGGGATGGATGGTAGGTGCTTCCTAAGAATCCATAATAGACACAACTATATTACGAGTTGTTGCAGAGGGTGTTGGGAGAAAGGAAAAACATTTGCCTGTTAATTTAGAATGAGGAGCAGAGGATTATTACTCATATTCAAACAATGCTGACCAGTGGCTGGGGTCATTCACTTACATTTTCATTTTGTTAGAATATGCAACCATTGTTCCAGAATATTTTGTTATACTGTAGACTATCCCATTATTGAGCAATAATAGTGCCTCTATTGTGGAAAAATATTTTTTGTGGTCACCATTATGACTGAATATATTATAGCATTGTCCCTATTCACAAAACTATTTACATCCATAAACATATGTTTACTGCCAAATATACCTCCATTTATGCCCAGGAAAGTCCTAAGGATTCCTGGAAGGCGTAAATGCATCAATTACTACAGGTTTCTCCGCCACATATGCAGAGATATCTGCAGTAATAAATCCTACTGAAGAGGTTGGAAGGGTTGTTCCAAAGTGCTATTTGCCTTGAACGTTTGGGAAGGGAACACCCACAAATATGTCCATGTGTAAATTTGTGAGCACTCTGAAACTTCAATCTAATCTTTCCCCATCATAGAAATGGTCTGATATTTACTCCTGTCAAGGGATGTCGTATTTAAGGTTTTCCCCAGTAACACTACCCTTCACCCCCGCCACCTGAGCCTTTCTATGACCAACCTCGAGCTCCAGGTTCCGGAACTCCAGCAGCTCGTTCTGATCACGCGCGTCCTGCAGGTCCTGCTGCAGTCGGTTGTTCTCATTCTCCAGCTTGTCTATCTGCCATGGGAAGGTTCAGAGTTAAGTTTACACTGACAAAGTAACACAGACACCACTCAGAGCAAGAGGGATCACAGCACACCATGGCAGACACTGAAGAGGCTATGTAGGCACAGATCACATGCTTGTGATGTCACAGAGTATCAGGGAGTAGGGTCATCGAGGAAAGACTGGTGGATGCATGGAATGGCCTTCTAGCTGAATTCTTCTCATTTTGATGAACTTTCACTTTACAGTTTGGTAACTGGGACTTGAACTAAATTATGGTAGTTGCACAGGATCACAAAATATGTCCACAATTAGGAGTCTTGAACTTATGAATTCTTTACTCCAAAATCAATGTGTTTTTCACATAAATCACTTGGGCCCTTGGATGTTTACACTCTGTAGTGTTTCTGATTTTGTGTGGGATATGTGACGTTACAACATATGCCATTATCCCGCATGTAGTTGCAATGCAAAACCTTACCCCGACTTACTGTCGGGGGCGCCGGAAGTTGGAATATTTTAATTTATTATTCCACCTCCAGTGTGTGCAACAGTAGGGAAGGTGTTGGAGTTAAATTCAACACCTTCTACCCACTGCTACACACCTTTTGCATTGCAACGGCATGAGGGATAATGACATGCGTTGTACCGCTTGCGGTGTAACTGCTGTTTGCCTTTTGAGTGTAGCACTCACCCTATTGCTGCAGTTCCATTCCACGTCCAGGTGGCTGAAAACAGCAGTGTGCAAGACTTTCTCTGTTGTCTGCATCCAGTGCAGGTTTCATGAATGTGTGCATGTAAGCAGGAACAGTGCAAGGATTTTCTGTGCTCCAGGAAAATAGAAATGTGCCTGCTTCGGTTTACCCCATGCACTTATGAAAACATTTTTCAAACCTTTTTCAGCAATTGTATGCCACCCCTAAAGGACATTTTATGGCTGCTGTCTTATCTTTTTCATGGCAGCACCAGCCCTATATTTATGCAAAACCATTACCTGCAAATCTTTGCTCTGGAACAAATTAGAGGATTACTGTTTCCCAGATACAGAAGATCATATAGCATAACCTCATATAGCATAACCAATTTTTTAAATTTAAATATCATTATTGTATATGTAGTGGTACCGTATATTTTCAGTACAAGAACATGCTTACATCTTCATTCTTCATAATACAATATCCCCTACAAAATATTTATAGATTTTATCCATAACTTTTCTCCCCAGGAAATTACAACACGCGGTCGTTACAACGACCGCGTTGTAACCTCACATACCATTGCTCCTCAAGTCAGAACAACGACTTGCAGAGGGGGCAGAAGGTGTTGGATTTGAAATCCAACACCTTCCCTACTGACGCACAGACTGGAGTTGGAATTCTGAATTATACTATTCCAACATCCAGCGCCCCGCCTCCGCAAGTCGTTGTTACGACTTGCGGGGTAATGGTATGCATGGTTGCAACGTGGTCCGTGTAACGACCACATTGAAATTCCCTGCGGGGAAAAAAGGATGCGTAAAAAAGCGGTATATTCATTCTGAAGTGGTCCAGGGTTATGAAAGCCTTTAATATTGAGTCTGTCGGGAAGTTCCTCGGGATACCAGTACAACATCCTAGTAACATGCATTTGAAATCAGGCGTCACCATAGGCTGAGCAAATCCTCTGGCTGCTGGGCTAACCTATCAATTGGTAAGGTGACCCCAAAACATACCATAAACTACTATCTCTTAAAAACCTCAAGTTGCAGTCAAAGAATTGCATCTCCTTGTGAATCAGGAACAATCTGGTTGTCTCCCTGTTATGTTTAGGAACTCTCTGGATTTGTAAATCAATATCTCTGGTGCCATTGTCACAGGCCACACAGGCTTGAGACCTCAGATTCTAAACCACCATAACCAGTGCTCATGATGTTGCTTGTCATTTGGACTTTCTTGGAATCTTAAATAATCATATTTCCAGCCTGATTGGGCCAAAGTTTAACAAAGGTAACACGTGGTCTGCAATCAAATGCTCAGGATGTCTGTGTACAGGATCCCGACTAATGCTGCACTGCTACACAGTAGACACAGGAAAGGGTGTGACCAAGGGATACTGTTTCAGCACCCAGGCCTGAGGCTGTTTATTGGGCCCATAAATATCAAAATGGAGAAGGGCCTGCAATCTCAAAGGTAACTTAATGCTTCATGGCGGCATGTTTGCCAAGAAGAATTGTGGTTCTTGGGCAGATAACCTTAATTTTGTCATTGTTGTGGTAGATCACCACCAAGTCAGATGACCGGCTTCTGGAGGATCAAGACTGTGAATGTGGCATTCTCTGGTCTCCTGGGCTGGTTGAAGGGATTCATCTTGGGCAGCACTTCCAGTTAGGCAGTGAGCATAGAGCCTGGGGCCATAGCCAGAATTTCAGGCTTGCTATCAGGTTGGAAGGGACAAGAAGCTCCTGTTCTGAAGGCACCAAATGGTCCTCACAGATCCTATTCAGGTGTAGCTCTTCAACTGCCTGGACTCATGTTCAATTTTATAACCTTAGTCTATGACAGATGGATCTACAGCCAACCCCAAATCGGATCAACTACACGTTAAAACATTGGTGCCAACTAACTAGGCTGGCTCTTCCTTGCATTCTGGAGGAGTTGGGTGTACTTTCGAAAGAAACAATTCTGACATCCGGAGCAGGGGTATTGTATTGTTGGGCAGAACAAGGGCCGCTCTCCTCTCAGCATGCCTTCCAGGCTTCTGCACAGGAGACATTGGTTCCTCTGTGCAGGAGGTGCACAGATGGGAAGATCTGTGATTTCACTCCAGACAGGTATGATGCAAGAGGGATGGGGAGAGGTTTGAGCATTGTTGTTCTTGCATACTCCTCTCCACCACAAATCACACACCTGTGTAATTTTTAATACGTTCATGTGCTCTATCCATCTCATAATTTGCTACTAGGAAAAAATGTGTGACTGTGTCACCTTGTCTTAGCTTTTTAAGCAATAAGGTTTCTACCTTTTGCTTCACTGTCTTCAAACTTGCTTCTTTACCTTTTCCAGGGACAGTTTGATGGTTCACTGGACCAATTCATCTAATACTAGTCTGCGACGGAAACTGAGGAACGATATGGAAAGTGATTCCTGTATTACTAAAAGTGCTTCAAGGTAAACTCATTGTAGATTGTGCACTATAGAAACGATAAATAACAATCACTCCTTAGCCACATGGTAACCGGTCTGAATACCTGCAAGTCCACTAATGCGTTCATTCCTGCAAGTTCATAAAATGAGCACAGTTCAGTTGAGTAACACTACATCTGCTATCAGTGCCAAGACAGTGTTGTAGCAGTTAACTTAGGCTATGCAAAATACTTTTATATTTTATTGTGTACCTTTTCTAAAATTTCCTGGTTCCGCCGAATAAACAGCTGTTTTTCATCCACCCAGTGAGAGTCCTGCGAGAATAGAAAGATGTAGAGGAATGAGGTGGGGACCAAGTATGAAACTGTACACAAGAGTAATCACCCTAATTGCAGAGAGACCATTTAGAATATTGAGGAACTACGTATGCAACGCTTCCTTATACCATTATTTTACCGGGTATTTGTACAGTACAGGATTCTCCAATTATTGTGCATCATGGCTGTTATGGCAGATAGCTGTTTACAGTTGTGATTCATCCAGCAGTGGTTCTCCACTGGGGAACTTTGATCCCATTTTAGAGTATGGCGTAAATGGTTGTATGCGGCAATGGCGATGGTGTACTCTCTCAGCCAAACTGAAGGTCCACCCACCTCTTTTAGAGCTGGCTGGACCACCGGTATATTGACATTGGAGACTCCTCGATCTCCACCGCCAACATACACCTACAACAGCCCAAAAGAGTAATGGCTGACAGAGGTTTTCTCATTTGTTGCCCTCCCATATTCATAGTGGGCAGACAAATGGCAAGTTTTTATAGTCCATCCCCACCATGTAAAACCTGGCAGAAAGGGACAGTGAAAAGAGTAAAATGTTCCGCACACTATGGGAGAACATCCTGTGGCGATGGGGTCATTTTGATGGAACAGTTCGTTGAACTTTCAAAGCATATAAGGCACTGTTGTGACAGCGGTTCCAGTAAATGCAAGAGATGTCTGCTGGGCCTTCGGAAATTTCGAAATTTGGTGGACGGGTACTTCCTCCGGGCAACAGAGTATTTTACTCCATCATCCTGGCGGAGTAAATTCCTGTCTGCCACACTCTAAATTGGGCCTTTTGTTCGTAAGCCACTTTGGTGGTTTGGGTCTCTGTTGTCAACATTCTGGAGGTGAGTCTATAGGTTGTGAGTTATCCTCAATGAGGTGTTCCATGAGGAGGTGAGCCTTGAGACCTTCCCACCAAACCCAGGAGAATGCATTAGAGTCTGTCCACCTAACCTGTTTCAGCTGTGATGTGTCACTGTATGACAATAGATCTGGGCCCTCACAAATGCCCTACGTGATTGCATCTCACAGTTATTCTTGTGCAATGTTTGAGGATCTGTTTCTCATCTGTGGTGTATTGTTCTTGACCTAGGTTCTAATGGAAACTTGCTCTCTCTCTTTCTATCTGTGTCTCCTTGTCATTGAAATGAATCTGTCCCCATCTTGCAGTGTTTCTGCTCTGAGTTTAATAGTATTCAATTATTTAACTTTGTAAATCCAAGTGGGCACATAGCTAATGCACATGGTCGTAAAGTGGAAAATGATGGGGTATTAACATTAGCATGTTTGAACAAGGGAAGAAAGAGAGTTTTATATATATATTTGTAAATTGTTATGGTGTTATGTTCATAGAAAACTGTGATTCCTACCAACATTCTGGAGCTTCTAAGGCTGCAGTTCTAGGGCACCTTAAAAGTGATGGAGTTTGAACTAGCCATACCATCCACTCCTAGACCCTGGCCTGTCAGGAAATCTCACAACTTTCCTGTCGTCCAAACAGCTCCAGCCTTAGTACTGTTTTATAGCGCACTAATCTCTATCACTTATGTGTGCCTAACTCGTTTTGAAGAAGATGCTTCATCCTTTTGTTTCTTCTCCTAAACATGCACCATTCTACTCTGACTTCTCTGAAAATAGATGGTGGGACAGATACAGCCACTGACCCATGTAATGCAATTTCAAAATGTGTACCTGGTAAAATTGGTCTTTTGAGGCACCTGCACATTCATTATAAATCTAAGAAACACCAGTGCAAGCTGAGGGGCTACTACAGTGTACCTGGTTTGAATTTACAGCCAAGATGGCACACAGGCAAACAAAAAGACGGAGAGAAAGAGTGGCGGTGTCACGGGTGAGGCTGGTGGACAGATGGGCCGTGCCCAATGCAACAGATCTGATCTGACACGTCAGTGCTCGCAGCTTTCGTCATTCGGGGTAGAGTGTGGAACCCTTAAAAGAGAGGTGGAAGTAGAGATCAGTATCCCACCTCCAAAGAGAGCGTATTTTGGATCATTGCCTATAGCAGAAAGTTTTGCTTCACTTTCTCTGCTTCTACTACCATCACTTGCCGAGCATGGGCGAGACGTGTCTGGCCTAACAACTGTACCTCAGGGTGGTACGTGGTTGGCAGGAACTCTCTGTGTGTCGATTTACCTCGAACCTTGCAGCATGATGCAGCTGAGGCTCCTAGCTGATCGTGGTGACCTTGGTGACTAAGTTTTTTTTTCCCCTTTCAATTGATATCTGTCAGTCTTCCTGGAGATCACTCAGAAGCCGAGCTTAGAAGACAGGCTTAAAAAATGCATTTTAAAGTTCACAACTAAACTGCCTTTGACCCTACACCCTCAAATTTACTTTGTTCAGCGGTTCAATTTCATTGTCTTATTTGAAGGGTGGGTGCCTGCTACTTTTTAAAAAATATTTTTTTTTTATTTGGCGATAGCTCATCTATTCATAGTACAAAATTCCTAAAAAGAAAACAGAATTGACGTATTTACACTATTACAACTGATGATTAACAGCCATACATAGTTCATGAACTTAAAAGGTCTAAAATTTACAAAAATTCACATCTTTAGCAGTACAATATAATTTAACAATATTTTAAAAGCTTATCTAATCCAAGAAAATAGCAGCCTGCCACTATAGTTTAATCCGAGTCTTCCCACAAAGCCTTGAACTTCTTATAGGAGCTGGCTCTTAAAGCATACTTTCTTTCCTGCTCTTTAATTCTAATCAATTTACTAAATAGCTGTGTTGGGATGGAAAAGTCATTCGATCTCCAATTTTGAAGGATCAGAGATCGTGCAGCTAAAACCAGGATACATATCAGTTTTTTCTGTAACATAGTAGCTGTAAACCCTGTGGAGTATCCTAAGACTATTGTCTGGGTATCCAGTGGTTGAGAGACTTTCAATATATCATGACAATATCTATTAACGCTTTCTCAGAATTCACCTAGTTTCGGGCATTCACAAATAATATGAGTCCAGTTCCCCCCTTCCGTTGAATTGCATCAAAAGTAATTTGATGAAATCTGGGGATTCATTTTGTGTAGAAAATCTGGGGTGTGATATAGCAGCCACTTGGAGTAAAACTGCATCCGCTTAAAATTAGCCGCTTTCAGCAAGGTGCTGTTATACTTATTGATCTGATTCCAGTCCATACTGGAAATATGTAACCCTTCCTGGTTTACCAATTTTTTGTGCTTTTTGATATAATGTGTTTGCCCCTTGAGTCCGGAACAAAGAAACCCAAACACTTATTGACAAGCGATGCGTTTAATTTACTAGTTGCTTTACAATCTCACTAGCATCACAGATATGTGTAGGGTTCAGATTCATTAGAACACTTTTTACCCTCACGAATGACCATTGCAGAATGACTCTGCTGTGTCTAAGCATTGGTTCTATTTCAGACCAGGTCTTCCAGCCTCCCATCAAAAAATCTCCTATTTTACTGAAACCCTTATTTTTGCAATTGGACATAATTTCTGGTTCTAATAATGAATCTTGCCCAATTTGGATATCTGAGAGGATGGTTACTTCATTTATAGTAAAGATCGAATAATGTTTATATAGCTGTTTTTTCCGTTTAATGTTCCATTGAAGGGTTTTATACCTTACTTTTTTGGGAGCTATTATTAAAGGCATAAAATCTTCGATTAGATATTCCTTATGAATTAAGTCTAGAAAAAAATTATCATACCTATTAATATTTAAGACCTTCACAGTTCTATATGTAATGTGTGCAAAGTTAGCGTAATAGTACTCTTTCAAATCAGGAAGAGCTAGTCCCCCTTCTGATGCTGGTCTAAAAAGCGTATCCATTGAAAGCCTAGACGCTTTATTTGCCCATATGAATGTAGAAATAAGACCTTGAACTTCCTTATAAAACTTCCTTTGGACTGCATTGGGAATGGCTAAAAAGAGAAAATTACACAGAGGTAGTATCATCATTCGAATTATGCCTACTCGACCTATTATTGAAACTGGGAAATCTTTCCAATTTAACAGTTTTTTTCTTTATTTTATGTATAAGGGGGATATAATTTAAAACATAAAGATCATTAATGTTTTCTGTTCCGTATATCCCCAAATACCTCTTGGGTCGCATTTTAATCAAAGGAACTAAGTCCACCAATAGCGAATCAGGTGTGCAGTTGCAAAGCATAATCTCTGTTTTAGCTGTATTTATTTAATAACCGCCAACCGATTGAAATTCCTTAACCCCTTCAGTGCCCGCCCCTTTCCCCGCCCTGTGCCGGGCGTTACATTAGCGGGCGGGGTTTATGACGAGCTGATCTCGTCATGGGCACAGCGCAACCGCGGCCCATGACGAGACCAGCTCGTCATGGGCACTGAAGAGGTTTAAGAAATTAAAAATTTGCGTCTGCACTTCCCTTTCTGGTTTTAAAAAAAGGGCTATGTCGTCAGCATAAAGCTTAATATTAGTCATTCCCGGCATTGGAAATTTTGTATTACCTACAGTACGAATGGCTATAGCCAGAGGTTCTATAAAGCAGGCGAAAAGCAGAGGAAAAAGGGGGTATCCTTGTCTGGTACCCCTGACCACTCTGCAGGCCCACACCTTCTTACCATTCACTATTATTTGAGCTGTTGTCCCCTCATAAAATTTTGAAATAACTTTAACCAACTCAGGGGGAAAACCAAACTTTACTAGTGAATGAAAGAGGCTTTCTCATCACACCAAGTCAAAAGCCTTTTCGGTGTCTAAAAGCATGATCTGGGTTGGAATTTTATTTTGTATAAAATAGTCCAAAGCTTCAATTGAAAAAGTGGTGTTAAAAGAGAGTTGATGCCCTGCGACAAAGCCACACTGATCTTTATGAATTATTGACCCTATACAGTTGCTTATTCTATTGGCTATCAATTTTGCTATGATTTTATAATCTGAATTCAGCAAATTGATAGGCCTATATGAGTTTACATCCTCTTCATCTTTTTCCTTTTTTTTAAAAGCTAACGACCACTGCGGTGCGAAAGGAGGATGGTATTTCCCCACCGTGCAGAATATGATTAGCCAAAATTACGAGTTCGTTTTTCAGACTTGCGCTAAATTTTGTAAAAAATTCAATCGGGATACCATCTTCCCCGCAGGCTTTACCATTGCCCGTTGATTGAACCACCCCTTCTATTTCTTGCGCTGAAGCATCGACCATTAATTTCATACGGTGATTTGAAGTTAATTCTGGAATTTGTAATCCATTAAAAAAAAGATCTAACTTCTTGCTATCAACCTCTTGTCTATTGGAGTAAATGGATTCAAATGTCTGATAAATTCGCTCTGTTTCATACTTTCATCTGTGATGCGGCTCTTAGTGAGCTTGTTGGTCAATGCATGCACCCTATTCTGAGCTTGTTTATCCTTAATTTGCCAGGCTAGGAATCTACCTGTAAATTCACTCTCCTCGTACACTTTCGGCAGATAAGCAGAATTAGAGGCATAAACTTTGGTGTAGTAATAATCTTGCATTTCCCGGCGTACTATTTCTAAGGCCTTCTTATTCCTAGTGTTTTTATCCTTTAGATATTGCTCATTTGTAAACTTAACTTTTGCTTCAAGAAGATTTCTCTCTAGCATTTGTGCCTGCCTGGCAGCAATCAGGTTAGATTAAATGACGAAAAAAACAATTAGTTAGGGGGTCTTACGGGATTTAAAGACCTGCGCGGACAAATCCCCAAATCACTAAGACTTTAACAACACAAAAGTCCGCGGGTCTACAACAGTCTACCTGAAGCACCAAAACAACAAACCAGCATATTCAGACATAAAGAAGTCCTTCTACAAGGGACCAAGTCCCATCACACACCGAAGTGGCATGCTTCATCATCTGGGACCTCCCTTAACCACACCTGGTGTAGTTAAAGAGCTACAACACCTTTATTTACTGTAAAAAGGAGGAGCTCAAGGATGTTTTAATTGATGTAACATGGAGGGTAAAGATCCCCTGGTGAAAAAGGCTGCCTATAGTGTGGTGAAGCTAAGTGCAGTGTGTGAACTAGAAAAAGTGGTTTAAAATTGATTACCAGAGGAGCCTAGCGCGCAACCAAGATGGCCGCGTAGGTGCGAGGCTCCCGAGGACCTCCGTGACCTCCTACATAAATCCTGAAAATATCCTGTTCTAGATGAGGGGACTGTGTTGGTGAGCCCGAGCTGAGGTGTCACCCGTTTTCCGCTTCCAAATTGGACCTCGGACACCGGCGGGAGCACCGATTGAGGTTTGCGGCCTTCTCCACGCCGGCCCCCCGGATTGGAGTTGCGGGGCGATCCGGAGACAAAGTGATCAACAGCGGCGGGCAGGGCTGGGCGACTCGCGTACCCCGCACTTTCACTTTCGCTTTTGCACCCTCCTTGCTGTGTAGGCGAGGTTGGGTTGCGGGGCGGTGTGCGGTGGTGTGGCCTCGTTGGGGTGCCCTGCTGGCCCGCCGGCTGTGATCCGTCCTGCGGACCTGTGGTTGCCCCCCCCCGGAGCCCGTGAACTGGTTTGTCGGCTTTTTCCGAGGTGATTGGCACGATTTGGGGACTGAAACCATGTCCACAAAGCAAGATGGCGACCGGGCAAAGGTGAAATCGACCCGCCGTGGCGCAGCCCATCAGTCCAACAGCATGGACCGCTACACCCTCCAGAAGGGATCTCCCGAGGTGCCGCGTGGGTCCCCTGAGGGCCCGACTGATGCTCCTGCGCTGCCCGCGGATCTGACCCTGCGAGATGTCATGGGCGCTATCGCTGAGATGAAGGCCTCGGTGGACCAGCGCTTTGACACACTGGCGCAAAAGATTGACTCGGTCCACGTGGATGTTGGCCTGGTGAGGGCTGATTTATCCAAGACCAATGACCGGGTCGATTCTTTGGCCCACACCACCTCGGGCCTTGCAGCGGACGTGGCAGCCCTCCAAAAGGAGGTGCGCCGGCTTGGCCAGGCGAGCGCCCTGATGGATCGTCGACTGGAGGATTCCGAGGGTCGGGCCCGGAGGAACAATGTCCGCATTGTCGGGGTGCCGGAGGGACGTGAGGAGGCGGCGGCGGACCTGTTTGTGGAGGACCTGATTCTCACCCATCTCCAGCCCCGGGGGCTGAGTAAATTCTTTGCGGTGGAACGTGCCCACAGGGTTCCCGGAGGAAGACCTAAGGCCGGAGCCCCTCCGAGGCCTCTCATTGCCCGGATTTTCAACTTTCGGGACAGAGACGCTATCCTTCAGACTTCTAGGCAACAAGGACCGGTCAGACTTGACAATATGGACGTAAACTTCTATCCTGATTTCACCCCAGCGGTCCAGAAGCAGAGACTGAGCTTTCTCGGAGTCAAACGTCGTCTACGGGACTTGAACCTCAAGTATGCGATGCTTTTTCCAGCTAAGTTGCGGGTGGAAGTGGATGGCCGCACGCACTTTTTTGATCGTCCCGAGGCGGCCGGGGACTGGTTGGACTCCTTGCCCGGGGATCGGGGCCGGGGGGGTGGGGGGGGCGCGGTTGGAGGGGAGGGCTCGCCGGATCAGGACTGAGGGACTAATAGTAGGCCTCGCTCTGGACAACATTGTCGTCATTTTTGACTGTTCGTTAAGTCTCCCTCCTGTGGAGGTGGTACGGGGTCTCTTGGGGGCTCTCCCTCCTCCTCTGGGGGACTAGTTAGTTTAATCATTCATGGGGCGACAGGCACACTGCACTTTGGGGGGGCTGTTTGGGCTCATGCAGGGGTGCAGGGAGGGGGGAGTTCTGTTGGGATGGGTGGGTTGGGGTGGGGTGTTGTTCGTTTTTACCGCAAGGCAAACCCTTTATTGTATTGGTGTTTTTAAGGTGCTCTCGGGGGGACGAATGATGGCTTCTGTATGTGATGGGGGGTAGGGACCTGACTTTATTGTCCTGGAACGTTAACGGACTGGGGGATAGGATTAAGCGAGGTGTGGTCCTGCAGTATTTGAAACGACTTTCGCCGGATGTGGTCTTTCTGCAGGAGACACACCTTATTGGTAATTCCTATTGTGCCATGAATCGGCGTGGCTATCGCTTGGTGGCCCACTCGGGCTTCACGTCGGGCTCACGGGGGGTGGGCATCATGGTGAAGAACTCGCTCCCGTTGGAAATAGACGAGGTGCGCCATGATGAGAGGGGACGCTACACTGTCTTAGTGGGGAGAATGGAGGGTAAAGTAGTTGTCTTTGTATCAGTGTACGTCCCACCGGGGTTACAGTCTACGACTTTTGCAGACCTAGGGCGCCTCCTCCTTGACCTTCCGGGGGGGCTTCTGGTGGTTGGGGGGGACTTCAATGCGGTGGTTTCTGGGACCGTGGATCGTCACCCCCCTAGGGACCTCCCCCGGGCGCAGGCGTGGCTGTCCGGCTTCTTAGATACACTGGGATTGGTGGACTGCTGGCGCTTAAAACATCCCACGCAGCTGCAGTACACTTTCCACTCGGGTGCCCATGGTAGCCTCTCACGGCTTGATTATGTCCTTGTCCCTGCGGCCTATGTTGGGAGGGTAGGAGAGGTGCGCCATTTGGCGCGGGGTATTTCAGATCACTCCCCGCTCCTGTTGCACGTTGATGTCTTCCCGAGGGGGGAGGGCAGGGTAGCTCCAATCAATGCCTGGTACCTGCGCGACCCCACTATTCGCGCTGATTTGATTAAATCCTTGCAGCGGTATTTCGATGAGAATGTGGGGTCCGTCCCTTCGGCTATCTCCCTGTGGGAAGCCTTCAAAACAGTTCTTAGAGGGGAGGCCCTCTCCTTTATTTCCCATGCCCGGAGGCGCGAGCAGGAGGAGGTGACCCGGGTGGAGGCCGAAATCGCTGAATTGGAGGGTGATCTAGAGGGTGGGGTGACAGATGCTGCACTACATGTCCTACAACTTAAGCAGGCGGCCTACAGGGCCCTCGTCACGGAGGCGGCCAGGGGCCTCTATAGAGAGCAACAGGGGCGACTGTATGATGTGGGTGATAAGGCTGGTAAACTGCTTGCATGGTTGGATAAAAAGGAGAGAGCGAGTCGTGTGGTCCCGCTGATTGAGAGGATGGATGGTGTGCGTGTCACCGAGCCAGAAGACATTGTCTCTTGTTTCGCGGATTATTTCCGCGAGGTGTATTCCCCGGTTTCTCCCTGCTCGGAGGAGGATTCCCATGCCCTGCTTAGGGATATCGCGCTGCCTTCCCTTTCGGTGGAAGACAGGGTGTCGTTAGATGCCGCTCCTACCTCCGACGAAATTGCCCTCGCCATACGCTCGGTCGCATCCGGCAAGGCCATGGGCCCGAACGGTATCCCTGTCGAGTTGTATAAGCTGCGACCGGATGTACTGGCACCCCACCTCCGTGCGATGTTCCTGGCGGCCCACTCGCTGGGCTCCCTCCCGCCGGACCAACGTCTGGCTACAATCGTGGTGATCCACAAGGAAGGGAGACCTCGAGACCGGGTTACATCCTACCGGCCTATCTCGCTCTTGAATGCGGAGCCCAAAATCCTCGCCAAGGTGCTAGCCAACCGGCTGGTCGGCGTGGTGGGCGATTTGGTCCACCAAGACCAGTCCGGCTTTATTCCCCATCGCAATACGGCCCTTAATCTGCGGCGCTTGCACGGGGTGCTCGCGCGTGTCCCGTTTGTGCGGGAGCCGGCCATATTGGCGTCCTTAGACGCCACCATGGCGTTTGACACGCTCGAGTGGCCATACATCTGGGCTATGCTGGCGAAGTTTGGATTTGGCCCGGGGTTCATCAGCTGGGTCAAATTGTTGTATTCGGGCCCATTGGCGCAGGTGGTGGTGAATGGAAGAGTATCGGTCCCATTCGAGCTGGGACGGGGCACGCGACAGGGCTGTCCCTTGTCGCCGCTCCTGTTCGCGCTGGCCTTGGAACCCCTGGCGGAGTGGCTGCGGTGGCACCCTTCCATCCGTGGTCTCCGTTGGACCCCCGAGTATGAGGACCGCGTGTCCCTATACGCTGACGATATCCTTTTGTACCTAGCCTCCCCGCGTAAATCACTGATTGTCCTGGTTGATGTTTTGCGCTCATTCGGCCGCAACTCAGGCCTTGTCATCAACTGGGCTAAATCATGTGTGTATGTGCTTTCCGGGGAGGCTCCCGTCCTCCCGCGGGGCTGTCCGATCCAGATTGCTTCACAGGGGTTTCGGTACCTGGGGGTTTACATTACTCTGGACCCGGAGGCCCGCTACGAGCGGAATTTGCTTCCCCCCCTCCAGCGCTTGAAGGAGGACGTCGCGCGCTGGCGGCGCCTGCCGCTTTCGCCGCTCGGCCGGGCGGCATTGTTTAAGATGATGTCGTTGCCACGCTTCCTGTACGCTCTCCAGAATACTATGGATTTAGTCCCGGCGCGCTACTTCCGTGAGGTGGAGAGTCTACAGCGCCGCCTGTTCTGGGACGGGAGGCCGCGTGTTGCCCTGGCGAAGTTGACGCTCCCATGGTACGACGGGGGGATTGCCCTCCCGGATATTAAACGGTATTACTGGGCCTCCCAGCTAGCTGCAATTAATCATGGCCTTTACGGGCCCGCCTTAAACCCGGCATTTGAAATGGACAAGATGCTCCTGCCTGGTGGCGACTATAATCGAGCGCTCTACTCTGGCGCGCCCGGACCCCACCTGACGGGACCTACGCGTGTCATGGTACGCGTATGGCACGCGGCTAACGCAGCTATGGGGTGGAAGGACCGTTTGACCCGGGCATCACCGTTGTACGCGTCTGAGAGATTGGGCTCCCTGTGGACCTCGAAGGGCTTCGAGAAGTGGGACACGATCGGCATCAGTAAAGTGGGGGACCTCTGGACGAGGGGGGGATTTAAAACATTCGAGCCGCTGCAGACGGAGTTTCAGCTGCAGGGCAGTGAATACTTTCGGTACTTGCAGGTCCGTCACGCGCTGGGCTCAGTCTTCCCAGACGTCGCCTCCATCCCGGAGTCTTCCCCCCTGGAGGATAGAGTGCTGGATGGCCACGTTCCGGACAGCACGATCTCCCTTATTTACAAAAAATTGATTAATGACCGCTCGGGCTTGCTGACTGGCCTCCGCGAGGCTTGGGTTGCCGACGGGCTGGAGTTGGACGACGAAGACTGGATTTCCGCGGTGGCCTCTCCGAAGGAGGTGGCCATACCGGCTCGCCTTCGCTTCGTCCACCTTAAGATACTCCATCGGGTTTACATGACGGGGCCAAGGCTTCTGCGTATGGGCTATGCTGAGGATGGGTTGTGTAAGCGTGGGTGTGGTGCTTTGGCGACTTTTTTGCATATTTTGTGGGAATGCCCGAAGGTGGAGCGATTCTGGCGTGGTGTGCATGAGGTCCTGCGAGTGGTTACGCATGTCGCGCTGCTACCTGAAGCGAGGAGATGCCTGCTGAATGTGTGGGAACCAACTGACTACTCGGTTCCGCAGACGCGATGGGTGACTCTGGGATATATGATAGCTAAGCGTGACATTGCTCAACTGTGGGGATCCCAGAGGCCCCCGGCGGTGTCGGCCTGGAAAGAACACATGGATTGGTGCATGTTTCGAGAAAAGGTGGTGTATGTGGCGAGGGGTAAGCCTGGGGCATGGGTGAAAGTATGGGGCCCCTGGAACGCCTACCGCGGGGGTATCTGCGCGCCACCACGGCTGCCTGCGGCCTCACCAGCCCCGTCCCCTTAGTTGACTCCTTTCCCTAGCCCCGAGCACGGAGTTCCCCCAGTCCTCGATCTGTTCCCCTTCCCCTCTTTAGACTCCTGTGGATGGCTGGGGTCCCCTATTCGGGGAGCACGTGCTGTTACTTTCGATTGCGGGTTGCCTTGCGGGTGTGGTTTTTGTGTTGTTTGTATAAAATGAAACCGTATTGTGGGGTCAGAGTGATGTGGCCCACGACGCTGATACCTCCTGATTTTGCTTCTCTGCAACGCCAAGTGTTTTTGTACGTATGTCAGATGCTCCTGTCATTCTAGCGGCCGGCCGGAAGGTTGTAGGCCCATACTTGTATATTCTTGAGATTGCAATAAACGGTTTCAAAAAAAAAAAAAAAAAAAAAAAAAAAATTGATTACCAATAGAAAAATATTTTTATTCAATATCCAGTGGTATCAAAATAAAAAAGCAGGAATATTAGAGGAGACCGTGTACACAAATGTTATAGGAACACGTCCTCAAAGGTCTACATGTTTCAGCCAACCTGTGTCTAAACAAAATGACAGTGGCTTTCGTCAGGACCGTATAATAACACTACTGCAAAATTGTGGAAAACAAGTTAAGAAAGGAACGAAACAACCTACACATGTACCTGCTTATCTGAAGATATGCTGCACCGTAGGGATGTACATATATCACCAGTCATGAATCGGGGATGCGTCCTACACTCCTGGTAACAACTCAGGGCGTGAGGCAACGCTCTGTCCGTCGTTACCCCGGACCTTCTTCCCGGTTGTTTCGAGTGGTAGATTAAATGACCCCACAGATTGTGGTCTTAAAGGCCTCACACACATTCTCTAGCGAAGCGGTATTCTTGTTGATACTAAAAAATGCATCTATTTCCCCCTGAATTTGCCTACACCATTCATCATCTTCCAACTGTACTCTATTAAATGTCCATTTTAAGGTTTTTTCATCCCTGCTTATTCCTGATAGATCTAATTTTAATAGTGTATGATCCGAAAAACTATTTTGTATATAAGTACAGTTAATTTGGGACAATTCTTTAGAAATTAAAAAATAGTCGAGTCTGGCGGCTGAGTTGTATTTTGCTGAGTAGCACAAGTGCTCTCTTTTCTCTGGGTATCTTGACCACCAACAATCCAGTAGATTTAATTTAATTTTGCATTCCTTTAATATTGCCCCAACTTTTTTTGTTTCCGCATCCCTGAAGATGAATCTAATCCTGGATTCTGTAAATAATTAAAATCCCCACCTAAAAAAATTGGTCTGGGAATTAGCAACAATGCATGAAACAGATCCTGTAGGGAACCAGGATTATCTTTTATTAGGGCATAGATCGTGGCTATGGTCAGCCTAATCTTATTTACTGTGCCACTGACTAATCCCCACCTTCCCTCTTTGTCTATCTGGGAATGTTTTCGCCAAAAAGGAAAAAATGTGTTTAAAAATATGGCACTTCTCTTTGAGCTGTGCCTGACGATGATAGATAGCTGCTACCAGCCCACTTCTGAAGTATATTAAATGAAAACCTTTTATTTGCAATATAGTGTGTTTCCTGCAGAATAATAATGTCTGGGGAGTAGCCCTTTAGCCATTCTTCCACTGCCCTCGCTTTGGTTTTATTATTCAAACCATTAGCGTTAAAGGAAAGAATTCTAACCCTGTCTCTAGTTGCCTGTTGATTAGGTACCATTACCGATAAAAGTAAATATTTGGTTTCGTATGCACATGCTTATTACTAAATCTTTTCTATGCATTGTGAAGGATAATATATAAAGTGACAGTGCAATCAAAGTACATCAATATCAAACTATAAAATAACTTTCCTAAATTAATCTCCATATTTTTTCCATAGCAGAAAAAGAAAAGAGGGGGGGAGGTGAACTCTCCCACCCCCAGATTTGTACACAGTCAACAACCGACAAGCAATATAATAAAGTGTCAGTGCTGTTAATAATCTTAATTGGAGTAAGCAGCTTCGTAATTTCCCTGAAAGCGTGTTCATTATCAATATCTAAATAACTATAAATATAAAGTGACAATGTTGAATAAAGTGCGTAGTGCTTAGTGCATAATACATAATTGCATACTATAGAGAAATGTGTTTAGTCATACTATCCTTTGACTCCCTGAAGGCATAATTAACATTTGCTACAAAGCAGCCAATATTCAGTACAGCATTGGAAAGAGTTCTAACCAGAATATTGCCTTCAAGCACTGAAGATCCTTTATCGTCAAGCCTAAGGTGTAATAAAGTGCAATAAAATACAATATGATGCCTAAAGTGCTTTAAATGCATACTAAATTTAACAACACAACCCAAAAATCTCATCTAACTATAATAAATGAACAAATATCCATAATCACAATAACTTAGCTCTAAAGTGCAACTAGCGCCAAAGTGCATAATAATTACAGTACTATTCAAATCTCTCACCAGACCGTTGTAACTGTTATACAATTTCCTTCCATTCCGTCTTATAATGATCTGTATATTCTTCATTTCGTACGTATCCTTAGATTCAATTGAGCATCTCCTTTTTTTCCCCTTTGCTCCCTGACCCCCTGAACCCCCCCCCCCCCCCAGAGATGTGGTCGTCCCCTCAGGTACCGCAGCTCACATCTCTCCCTGCCTTTGGCCTATGGGGTGCCCTGTATCTGCACCCTACCCCCCCTACCCCCCCCCCCACATAACAAAGAAGACCCAGTGAGCATAGATCAAACTGAAGTCATTTCCAAGAATTCAATTCAACACCGATTCATCTCGAAGCAGTAATCTCATTCAATAACTCCTGAGCTTCCTCTACACGCGAAAGCATATGAAACTTTCCTTTAACCAGCACCCTTAATTTAGATTGTTGTGCGATGAACGCCTGAGCTCCCTGTGCCTTAAATAAATACAAAAGCTTAATAAATTATTTATGCCTGCGCGCCGCTACAACAGACATATCTGGGGAAATCCGACATTTAATACCATCGCTAATAACAAACTGTCTCTGCTGAATAGCTTTGGTTAGGACAATCTCATTGATTCTGTAATCAGCAAAATGTATTAAAATTGTGGGTGGGATGCGAAGGAACCCGATGCGCCCTAGTTAATGTCAGATCACCAGTAAAATCCGGTAGAACTCTTTGCTTAATGAGTGCTTGGACCCAGAGGAGGGTATTGGTCCCCTCGCTCCCCTCCGGTACTCCCAGAGTTCGAAGGTTAGAGCGGCGTGAATGATTCTCAAAATCTTACAATTTTTTCTCAAGGGCAATATTGTCTGATCCTCCAAATGAGCTATCCTTGACTCTGCCTCTTCCAATCTAACAGGGATACCAGAAATCGATTCTTCAATATTCTTCAGCCTGAGATGGAAAGCGGCTGTCTCGAGTGCTTGGGACTTTTTCATATCCCTGATCTCCTCCAAAATGATATTAAGTAACGTTTTAATTTCCATCTGTTGCGTGTTGGCCCCGGTAGATGAGAGTTGTGGCTTTTCTTGTGTAATAACTTGACCCAGTAATAGTTCTGGGCCCTTCTCTCTTGTTGCACAAGATATTTCCTGTAGATGCTGTAGATGCTGCAGACTTTCTTGGTGCTGTTGTGAGATGTTTTCTATATTAGAAGACTGTTCAGGTAGCGACTGCTGGTCAGATGAGACAGGTGAACTGGCCTGAGAGAGCGACCAGTTTCCCCCCTCTAAGTAAGAAGATGTTGAGGGTGCCAGAGCTAGAGCTGGGACTTGGGAGGATAGGGAAATATTTGGCCTCTCAAGGTGATTACTTACTGTCTCTACTGTCTCTTTTTCTATGGTTACTAACGGGGCAGTACTTGGATGTGATGAGCCTTGAGTATCTAACAACGGGATATTCTTGTTGACGAACAAGGGAAAATCTTTAAAAAATGTTTGTTCTGTCTTGTTAGTTCCAGGCGTGGAGTTGCTAAACTGTCCCTTTTCACCTTCATTAGGTCCATTAATTACGACATTTACAGGACTGAGGTCTTCTCCCCCATGCTGTAGCCCAGGCTTTAGCTCAGGCTGTGACTCATATAGTTCTTCTGTGGAGCTCTCAGAGCTTAAAATTAGCCCTGCGCAGCTAATCACGTCTGGATCTTTGGCTAAAGTCTGTGCCCCTTTAGCTTGTACCAGGCGTTTTTTTGCTTTCAGCCCGGTCGCTCCATCGACTTTTGCTACAGCATTAACTTGTTTCTGATGTCTGCCCATTTTATTTTGAGTTTTAAATTTCTCTAAAACCCTCAAACTGCTCGGTGGCCCAGCCGATAATACACAATGCCTCTCTCACCACCTTGCAGTCTTGACTCCTCTTGTCTTCTCTTGCAGCTCCCGCTTGCTCCCACTTGCTGCTGCTGGCTCTTTTAATCACAATTTAATCACAATTGAGCTTTCCCTGGCAGGGGATTCGTAACTTTTTGCTGTCAAAAGAGAAACCCCCAATCTGGCTGCATAGCCTTACACCTCAACAGTAATGTTCACTGGGCTGAAAAAATGCTTTATGCTCTTACTGAGCACAGATGCAGTGTTTACCGGTGTTACCAGCAACCAGCAGCCTTCCGCCTCCTTCAGCCTTCAGCTTTCGGCCTTCTTTTTTCCCCCTGTGAATTTTCGGCAATCCAGTCTGAGTCTCCACGGCTCCGCATTTAACAATTACGCGAGATTTGGATGGGATTCGCGGCTGCTCAGGACGACATCGGAGCTGAGCGGCATCTCAGCTAAACTCCCGTAATCGCTGCTCGAGTGCTGCTGTTCAATTACGAGCGATTAGAGAGCCCGGTCGCGGCTCCCTCAGCTCCGCGTTCTGTGCATCCCGGAGCAATCCCGGAGCAGTCCACCATTCCACCCTTCACTGCGGTCTACTCTGCAGTGGGTGGCGTGATAATCACCTGTGCTACGGAGAGGCGGGAATCTCCATATCCACAGCGTGCCTGCTACTTTTCATTGATTTATTGCATGCATGTATACATACCCACAGGCATATTAATGGTGATGCATGGTGACAAACATCATATGTGACCTTTGCATTCAAACCTAGCTTTTGAACCAACATACGCTTGCATTTTGGCACTCACAGTTTTGGTTTTTTACCATTATGAACATGAGCTTAAAACCTGATAAAAAGGTGGAGCCACCTAAAGGTGTCACGCATGATATGGTGGTACTTGGTAGTTGAGGCCCCCTATTCCGTCTCTGCTCCCTAGAGTGTGCCTATTTTGTGAAATAGGCTTGCACTGGTGCTGAGGACATTGCTAGTCTGCACAACTGCCCATTCTGTACTTTTTTGTGCAAAGGCTTGCACTGTTGCTTGCTGCACCTCTTTTGTACCAGACTCTTTCACTGCTGAATAATTTACCTTTCCTGTCTTTTTATGACAGAGATTCCCAAAGCAGTTATCCACGTTTGTTCATATTCAGTGTGAGGCAGGCTTGCATGGCTCCTTCTCACACTGTTATGTGAGGGTGGTCTGCGCTGATGTTTGTCTGTTACACTCATTTAATGTTGGGGAGATGTGTACAGCTCGTTTCTGGCTTGTGATTGTTTTATGCGAGGGTAGTTTTAGAACTGCAGCCCATGATGTCCATTTTTGTGTGGGGAAATAAAGCTTGCACTTCTGCTGCCCGCGTTGTGCCCATAATAAAATAAAAGAAGCTTGCTTCCATTACTGCTTATCATGCTGTAGCTTTTTTTATGTTGGGCAAGCTTACACCACCTCTGGGCACGCTGCACTGTCATGCTTGCACGCCTACTGCGTGCTGAATCTGTGTGTGCACGGGCATCATACACCGATGCTGTTTGGGCTGCACCATGTTCTGTTTAGGAGGGAAGCTGGCACTGTTAACATATTTTGTGTGTGAGGGTAACTGCACTCCTTCCCTTACTATACCTGTTTTGCGTATGAAGCTTGAACAGTACGGGGCAGATTTACTGGACTGGCGCATTCCTGCTGATATGCAGGCAAGATGCGTCACGCAAGTTTACCCTTGCGCCATCACAGATGCGCCGCATGTACAATGCGGCACATCGTGGTGCAAGGATAAACAGATGCGTGACGAATCTGATGGCGTAAGGGCGGCGCATTGCTGTAGTCGTGTTGCAAGAGCGACGCAAATCCAGCAATGCTCATGGGCTGCCCATATCTAACATGCTGCATCACGCCTTACGCCTGCTTCAAGCAGGCGCAGGGTTTTGACGCAGAAGCATCAGAAAAGTGACTCATTGAAATCTTGTAGATTTCACTGTGTCACTGTTCCGAGGCTTTTTCCGAGGGAACGCCCACCCTGCATACATTAAACCTGATGCAGGTTTAATGTGGTGCAGGGCTTTACAACGTGACGCATCTCCCTAGATGCGTCACGTTGTAAATAAGGCGCAATATGGCGCATGGTTTACGCCACCGCTGCATCACAGAAGTGACGCAACGGCGGCGTAAATGTGTCGCAAGGGGCTTGTAAATCTACCCCCATATTTTTTGTGAGTGAAGCTTGAACTGCTTCCTCAATGTGTTCCACCTTTCCTGACAGAGAAGCTTTCTGCGTTCCTACATTTGCTACTGCATCCCTTTTACATGTGGAAATGATTGTGTTGACCCCATCATCTCTACAACTAGTACAGGGAAGAAACAGGCCCCACGTGGCTGCGGGGCAAACGTTGATGGTTGACAGCTGACTGAGAGAGACAATGTAAACAAAAGAGAAAAAGAAGGCAGGTTGAGGGTGTGGAAGAGAGGGTTTGATTAGGCTAGGAATTTTAAAGGGGAGGAAAGAATGAAAGAGAGAGGCAGAGAAAGGATAAAAAAGTAAAGGTAATTAAAAATAAATGTTCACAACTAAGATGACGAGGGTGAAAGGGAGAGGAAGAAAGACAAATAACAAAAGGTGATGTAATGAAAGAGAATAAGTGATAGTAAATACAAAGCAAATGAAAGAGAGGGAAAGTGGTAAACGAGGAATGAAAAAAGAGAGCATGAAAGCGAGAAAGAAAAAGAAAGAAGTAAAGGGAACAATGAGCTAAATAGCAAACATAAGTAAAATGTTCTCATTTCAAAAGTCTAACCTGGGGTCTCAATACCCCTAGCAGTTATGGGGGTTTCCTTTATTGTGGAAAAGTTAAAGACAATGATGGTGGCCAACCACAGCTACTCGTTTGCAGTTAATATTTGCTGCCATTGGAATTAGGGGCTTGAGAGAGGAATTTGGCAAGCGTGGGGGGTGGGCATCTTTTTTGTTTGGGCAACTATTGTTGCTTTTCCTTTTTCAACTTGTTGCAAACAGTGCCATAGTGATTTCAGTCCCATAGAAAGACATTGGCACATCAGTTTGAACCATATACAAACCTGCCCCTTCTGGGCGAGAGCTTTTTCCAAGTCTTCGATCTTAGCTTTATACCGCTGAACCTCAGTCAGGAGTTGTTCCTGGGCCTGTGAAGAGAACAAACAAAGTACAAATGTAAACCTTATGACTATGCTTTTCTGGGAAATCAAGACATTGCTTAAACAAGCACTGGAAAATCCAATATGTCTTGTCTCTGTGACCTGTGGGCTTTGCCAGTGTTTTTTGGCATAGCGTCCCACTTCCTTGATGCATGGCTAAAGTTAAAAACAAAGGAAAATAAAACACTAAAGCATTTTTTGTTTCTTCTTAAAGTGAGCATTGAGAGTGGGGGAAGCAACACGGAAGAGGACGGGGGAACACAGAAGCAACATGGAGGAGGGTGGAACCATGAGATTGATTTTTAATTCATCATAGAAACTTGGCTTAATAAATCAGTTTACCCAATCCTTGACCTAGTCCCTCCTGGGTTCTCAATCCTCTAGAGAGGCAGAAAGGATCATGAAGGCAGTGGCCTAGCCATAATCCACAAGAATACCATTATGATGGTTGAAGCAGTCACCTCTACCTACAGCACTTTTGAATATGTTAGCACTACTATAATGATGGAAAACAATTTTAAAAAAACTAATTGTTACCTTCTCTACCACTCTCCTGGCAACACTCTCTCTTTCCATGAACACCTATCAGACCTGGTAACTCACTGCTCACTCTCCAATGCCAATAACATAATCGTAGGTGACTTCAACCTCCATTGGAATGATTATGAAAACAAACTAACCCAATCTGTAAACTAACTCTTACTCAAAAACAACTTTACCCAACACTGCAAAAAACACACCCATACCAGAGGTTAAACCCTTGACACCATTACAGCCCAGGACAAGGCAATAACCATTAAGAACACTCTCCCAGTCAACTGGTGGACTACCACCCCATTCTGTTCCACTCGAACCAGGCACAACCACACATCATCCATAATACCAAAGCTCTCCAGTGGACTAGAAACATAAGCCAGATTCCCCTAGCTGCTCTGGCAGAAAGAATGATTTCTCTACTTCCTCCAACGACAGATCACCTCTCAATGAATGAACTCACAACCCACTTTAGCTCTACAATTTCAGCCATCCTAGATCAAGGAGCCCCTCTGAAACTAAAAATAATTAGAGATACCCCCTCGAGGTCCTGGTTTAACAAAGTCCTCAATACAGAAATAAGGCATCTTAGAGTTGCAGAAAGAATCTGGCGAGCAAACCCATCCTTAACTAACCTTCACCAACTCAGAGCAGAACACAGGAAATATAAAAATCACATAATGAAAGAAAAAGCAGCCTTTATCCTGCAGCACTCTAGACATTGCAAAAAAATGCCCGAAAGACCATTTTAACATCATAAAAAAACAGACTTACAAACTACCCAAAAAAGTCCCTCAGGTCACCAAAGAACACTGTACCAAATTTGCTAAATTCTTTGATGAGAAAATTATGATGATCAAGTCCTCTGTAGAATGCCACACTCAGGCATCTACAGAAATACCACCCCCTTGAAGGTGATGAAACCCCCCCCTTGCTTTCCTCCGACTCCCAAGTAGTGATCGCCCCTCCTGAGACCGATGAGTGCAAGCAAATCCTACGATTCCCTACAACCCCCAAAAGCTGGAAAGTATTCAACACACTCATGGAGATGGACATCTCAAAATTAATTGCGAATTCAAAGCCCGCCTCCCACTTTGCAGACCCCCTCCAGACCTCCCTGGCAAAAAATCTTAATCCCGTTATTACCTCCTCTGGACAATGAAAATAAACAGCTCCTTAAGTACTGGGGTTATGCCAGATTGCCTAAAATTAGGCCAACTCACTGAACTGCTAGAAAAACTGGGATCAGACCCTGATGACCTCAACAACTTCAGGCCAGTCTCCAACCTTCCCTTCCAGGCTAAAATTCTGTCCTATTCCAAGTCAACCAGCACATCAACACCAACAATCTCCTGGACTCACCACAATCGGACTTTAGAAAGGTCTGTAGCACAGAAACAGCTGTACTAAATATAGCAGATGACATCCACAAATATATGGATGCTGGTCAATGCTGCCTACTCATCCTCCTAGACCTATCAGTGGCTTTCAATACGGTGGACCATAAGCTTCATCTACGCACCCTCAACCAACAAATTGGAGTGGATGGTCTAATTCTGCAATGGATCCCATCATTTCTTTACAACCGCTCTCAACGAATAAAAATAAACAACGGAACTTCAAATACCTCTGCTATAACCAGAGGTGTACCCCAGGGTTCAGTTCTCTCACCTAACCTCACTACTATAATCAAACAAGCAAACATCCACTTCTATGCAGACGACATCCAGCTTTACCTGGAAATGTCCACTCTAGATGACATAGGCCGACTGAATGTTATATTAACAATAACCAAGAAACTGGCTATCACGCAACCACTTGAAACTCATCCAAAAGAAGACAGAAATACTTCTCTCAAACAACGGACAGAGCCTACAGATTCAAGAGTGAGTAAAGCTTATCAACTCTTTCAACTATAACCTATCCATGGCTGGTTATGCCAAATTGCTGGGGATCACACTGGACCAAAGCCTGAACATGAGCTCACATATAAAGAATACAGCGAGGAATCCCTTCTACAACCTAAAACTCCAGAAAAAATGTAAGCCTTCCTCCCTTCAAAATGACCTCAAAACCGCAGCACAATCCCTGGTTCTGTCCAGACTAGACTATGGGAACACTACTCTCACAGGCACAGCAAAGTCCCACTTTGCCCCCCTGAGAACCACTCACAATGCAGCATCAAGGATGGCCACTGAAGTAAAAAAACACGATCACCTCTCCCCCTCCCTGGAAGATCTAAAGTGGCTTCCACTTGAAGCTCGCTGTCACTTCAAAATGGCTTGTCTCACTCACAACGTCCTTCACACTGGTAAACAAGCATACTTGGTTGATAAACTCACCAAGGCAGGCCACTCAAGAAACCTGAGAATCACCAACACCCTACTTCTTATACCTCCAAAGAAACATAAAAAGAAAGCCCTGCCTCGCTCCTTCTTGGGCAACGCCCACAAAATCTGGAACTCCCTACCAGTAAATCTCAGGGCCAACCCCTCCTTCATGATCTTTACGAGAAAACTAAAAGGTCTCCTCCTCAATGCCACCTTAATCCTCTGGACAGTAAATCATAGCGCTTTCTGGCAACCTCCACCTTGCTCCAGGTATAGATGGTTGTGTTTCTCTCACCACCAATCCAGTTTTAACGCTCAACTCTGTTATTTACCTTTAATTACTGCTGTCTGATAATATTGCCTGCGTAAACGTTGTAAAGCACTCAGATACCCTCAGGTCTTGCCAGCGCTATATAAAACTCTCTAAATCGATAAATAAATGTCAAAGCAACATGGGGGGGATGCAAAAGCAACAGAGGGGTTGAAGATGGAATACAGAAGGAGTGGGTTGGGATAAAGAACAGAGAGGGTCTGTTGAGGCAATGGGGAGAAGCATACAGGTGAGCAACAGGGAGGGTATGGGGAAAAAGCCCTCAGGCAACACATAGCAGCATGGAGTGCATGGGGAAAGAAGTACATGAAGGAGACAGCTCTAAAACACAAGCAATCTCAAGGAATGATTAACACAAAAGAAAAAAGTAGTTCTTGAAACACAAGCACTGGAAGCAGAGATGCCAGCAAATAAAAGAGACAGTAAAGAGGCAATGCTCCTTGGGAGGAACAAACAAAAGATTGACAAGTTGGGACACGAAGACGACGCAGGCAAGTGAGAGTGACAGGAAAGCCAACCAATGACAAGCTATGTGTGGGCTCCAAGACCTTCTATGTTCTTAGTAAGCCACAATTTGCCTCACAACAGAGCGCATGTACTGTCTAGTAGGCTAAACCTAAAAAGGGCTAAAAAAAGAGCAGAAACAATCGGTAAAAGCCAAACAAAGCCAAGCTTACACAGAAGGCAAGAGTGACTTTCAAAATTACAGTTCCAAGTGAGACTATACATTAGGTCAGACAACCATCTTCTCAAAGGATGCAAAAGGTAAAGCATACGCTAGGACTTGCCATACGTAACATGATATTGGACTTCAGATTGGAGCTATCTGCACGCCACTCAAGTTTTTTGAGGTCTTGAATGCGCGACCAAGTTACAGCTATATCATCAAAATGTGTGTAGGGATCTGGCTACATATGTAATGCCCACTGGCTTTGACAGTTGTAAGAATGGCTGAAGATATGGTTTCCTCAAAGTCTATGCTAAACAGAAGCACTGTGAGGCTAGAAAAAAGGCCTGAGCACACATAGTACCAATATATACATATATTTAAAAATATGTTTCTGAACTATTGTAATATCATCATAAAATGGTAACGTGGGAGATAACACAAACACGTTCATTTGGGGTGACATTAAAGTGTATGAGACATTTTAGAGAAACTTTACACTTCTGCAGAAAATAGAAAAAGTTAACAGTTTTGCCCACCCAAAAATATGTATTTCTTTTCGCATTGCCATAGTAGTAATATAGGATTCCTCCTCCTGGATGCTTTACTTTACATTCTGCCACTAGAACAGAAATCCTCAGAAAAAGAGTAAGGTGCAAGCGCAATTTTAACACTAAAGCAAGGTTGATGAGAGATTCGTACTAGGACATGTTTTCTGCAACATCCTAAAGGGGACCATTCCCGTTGAGAACCATTGATTTGCAAGATAAGCAACTCATCTTATGCCAGCAAGCAGACAAGACAGAAAAAACCCCAAATTAGACTGAAAGGGGCGGAGCCAAGAGAGCCACAGGAGTGGCTATGATGTGCCCCATAAATACTTGCAGTTGTTGATGGTGTAGTTTTGCAGTGGAGTAGTAGCTCAGACTGGCAGTTTCCACTGGAGGGGACCAGTGGGGGTTCTTCCTCCGCAGATAGTGGTTGGTGGCAAGACACAGGTGACAGCCTGGTAGACTCAGGACAGGAATTAGATGGGAGGAAAGCTGCATGAAGCATGTACTTTTGCTCATTGGTCAGGCTGACAGTGTAAGGGGCTTTGAGTTAAGATCTCCCGAATCTAAAAATAGAAAAAGGCTTGAAGGTGCTGTCTGTGTGTGCTTGTGTGTTGGGTCTAAACAGGTGGAATCAAAATCCTCTCAAAGCTATCTGGAGTGACCGACAAAAATTAATCCAAATCCCACTGGCAAATGCTTAGATTTATTACGTTAACTACATTTTTGCTAAGATGGAATTTAAATACTGATAATATATTTTAAACTTCTGGTTTACCAGATTTTTCAGGTAGGGGCAACAGTATCACCCTCGGTTATATGTTTGCCTCTAGCCAGTACACATATGTAGCAAATTTTGGGGTCCTACCTAGTTTATATAGTGATCCCAATGCACTTGTGTTAAGGTTAGGGATTGACTGCACCACTAACAGATTTTGTAACATTTTCCCAAGTTCTAAAACCATAGCTAATAATGGTACACGTCTTTGCTGCAACTTTTTGTCCCTGGGGTAATTGAAAGTAAGGTAGTGACTGGAGCACAAGCAGATATTTTGGTCCACCTAGATGACTCAAGTTCTGGAACTGATTTAAGCACTGCATGTAATCCAGTTGTTTGTCTGATTAGGAATGTTTTATGGACAGGTAATCTCCTGATAGTGAATACTGCTGTTTAGAAATGATTTGATTTTACCTCTTGCAAGACCAATAGTACTTGAGAAATGCTCGGAGCACGGATCCATGTGACTATATTATTCCTTCTAAAAAGGCCACTAAACCTGATAGGGGCCTGTTTGACTTTTGTAAGTACCAGATTGATTTATGTGACCCTTTTCTATTGAATGTATTGTACAGTGTTTGTGCTAACCATATACTTCTTCCTGGTCTACATGTCATGGTTACAGACGAGCTACGTGACCTCCGTACAAATGCGGAGCGTGATTGCGGCTTCACGATGTAGAGTCGGGTTGGCGGTCCAGCTTCGGTGGCCAGAAGCAGACACCACTGCAGTCACAGCGCTTCCGGGATGACCCGCATAGTAGCCGGCAGGTCCCGCTGCTTCGGCGCTTTGGATTAACACCGTTGCCACCATCGGACGAGATAGAGAGACCACGCACGTCCTTCCACAGGTAATCGGACCTCTGGGAGAGCCTGCTATTCCTTCGTTGCCATGCCGGTGCCCAAGGTTGGGACGCGCAGGAGTGCTGTTCCTTGGTTGCCTGTTCTAGCGAAGTGCGGCTGCACTTAGCTATTCGGAGAAGCGAGACTGTCAGTACTAGCAGGCATTCCCCTTGCCTGTTTGTCCTCGCTGAATCCTTGTTCCTTGGTTTCTCTTATCTGTACACACAGGAGTGTGTTAGGATTATCACATACTGTTCTTCTTTATTATTTGCGCAGAAGCGCTGGGTTTTGATTTTGGTTTTCATGCGCAGGAGCGCTGGTACTTTGTTTTGGGCTACATAACGCAGGTGCGTTTACACGTACATTTCCAGGTGCGCTGGAGTACTTAACAATTTCCTAGTATACACGCAGGAGCGCTTGTTCTTTTGCAGTCCTTGCTGATGACTTCCTTGGTATCACATATGAGCTAACCTTACTGTCCTATATGTGGTTTGTAATCCTTATTACAGAAGGGGGTTGGTGTGAAGCAAAGGTAAGAGTTGTTCCCCTATTCTTCCATTCCAGACCGAGTTTCTTGAGGGAATCCGGGGACGTAGCGAGACCCTCAGTCTGGTATACAGGAAGACATATTTTCCCCATCTCTAGCTTCTACCCCCGGTCCCATCTCCATCCTGGTCAGTACACACGCATCTACTAGGGTAAGGGTGGAGACAGCGGTGGTGGTTCATGTCGCCTCTGTGAGATCGCCTCACAAGTACAAGGTAAGACTTGTGGGACTCTGACACTACATCAATCATTTTGAAAATCAGTTTGAAAACAAGGGGTAATTTAAACCCACTATGCTATAACCCTTATTGATACCATGAATAAGGTAATAGGGAAGATATTCATGACAAGAGACTGGCCTTCTGAAAAGGGGATAACTACTGATTGCCAATATAGGTTCTGTCAGGTCAGAAGTACAACTGAGCAGTGCTTTAACCTATATCTTCTGAAATGTAAATATAAAATATGGGAGTTCCCTTTGTTTGGAATTCATGGTTCTACCTTCTGCTTCTGATAGGGTCAGTAGGGCAAAACTCTGGACGATCCTGGGTAAAATGGGTGTAAATATGATTATAGTAAATTTTCGGAAAACAACTTAATCATGGCTTAGCAGCACCTTAGATATGGTCTTGGCTGTGGTCTGTCTTATAGCTTTAATCCATAGGGAGGAGTACATCAGGGGTGCACCCTAGCTCCACTGGTGTTTACTTTATATACTAATCAGCTAGGACATTTGGATGGTGAATCCAATGATACTCTATTACTGCAGCATAAATGTATTTCTGCTCCTTTTTACACAGCGGATGCTGTAATCATGTCTAGGTTAAAACCCCTAGAAGGGATATCTTAGATCACTGTTGGGTGATGTGAATTTTAGCAATTGTTGTGCTGCCTTCGTGCATCGTTTAATGTTAAACTTCTGGAATGGTGATCTATTCTGTGTGTTAAATTTATGAAAAAATACCATATTGTTAAATTTATTTCATCTATTTCCCCCTGCTTTTACAAAAAGTCACTCTTACTTGCATCATAAATTGTGCCCTCACCGCGGCTTCAGCGGGTCCTTACTAGCGCGTTTTGCGCTCTTTGGTGAATCTCGGCGCCATCTTGGGTAGGGGACGCTGACAGGACGCTAGGCCAGGTAGCGCTCTAGCAGTCAGGTGGACTGGCTAGAGGCAATTACCAGCGAAAAGTATTTAAGGGGCATTGGAAGGTAGGCTTGCCGGTTAAGGCTATACATTACTGAGCGCTGCGCTGTGGCATTAGTTGCTGTGCCTAATTTTAAAATTACCCGTTTTTGTCCTTTTGTTAAATTTATTTCATCTATTTCCCCCTGCTTTAACAAAAAGTCACTCTTACTTGCATCATAAATTGTGCCCTCACCGCGGCTTTAGCGGGTCCTTACTAGCGCGTTTCGCGCTCTTTGGTGAATCTCGGCGCCATCTTGGGTAGGGGACGCTGACAGGACACTAGGCCAGGTAGCGCTCTAGCAGTCAGGTGGACTGGCTAGAGGCAATTACCAGCGAAAAGTATTTAAGGGGCATTGGAAGGTAGGCTTGCCGGTTAAGGCTATACATTACTGAGCGCTGCGCTGTGGCATTAGGTGCTGTGCCTAATTTTAAAATTACCCGTTTTTGTCCTTTTGTTAAATTTATTTCATCTATTTGCCCCTGCTTTTACAAAAGTCACTCTTACTTGCATCATAAATTGTGCCCTCACCGCGGCTTCAGCGGGTCCTTACTAGCGCGTTTCGCGCTCTTTGGTGAATCTTGGCGCCATCTTGGGTAGGGGACGCTGACAGGACGCTAGGCCAGGTAGCGCTCTAACAGTCAGGTAGACTCGCTAGAGCCCTATATAGGCTTCACATGCAGGCGCGCAGCGTGTGCGCGCGGCGTGTGTGCCGGAGTCACGCCAGAGTCCAGCCCGTCTGCGCCCGTCCGCGCTAAGGACGGGCTGGGAGACTGGACATACCGACCGCGCTACCACAAGAATTGGTTATTCCTGGCAGGACCTGATTACTCTAAAGCCTCCAAAGCTCCCTTGTCATCATGGGTTTGTACCGGAGGCGTTTCAGACCTTCCCTGGCTGCCACTGTTTCCGGTCCTCTTCCTCGATGTTGGCTCCTGTTGCTGATGTCTCATTTTTAGATCTGAGTCTCAAGTCAGGAACTAGCCCGAGGAGCGATAAGGGGTTTCTCGTAAATGCGAGGTCATTAATTAAGAACAATCTTGCTTTCAAGGATTTCGTATTGGCCAGAAGGCCCGCCTGGGTCTTTATTACGGTAACCTGGGCTAAGGACTCCTCGGGCCCTGATTTGGTTGAGGCAGTACCAGAGGGCTACACGTTGGTGAGAATGGACAGAGTGGCTCGTATGGGTGGAGGGCTTGGTATTCTCGATAGAGACTGCCTTTCCTGCCATGTTACCCCACTAGATGAATTCCAAGATACTTTTCAGGCCCTTCAGTTTTCCATTAATGGATCATATGCAGTGCCGTTTACTGGCTTTCTTATCTACAGACCTCCGGGGACCAGAACTGATTTTGGCCATCAAATGCTCGACATTTTAGAGTCACATTTTGGTTGTGAGCACTGTACTGTTCTTGGGGACCTGAATTTCCATTTGGAAAATCTGGAGTCTACCGAAACTCTATCCTTATTGGATATTCTCTCTGGTTGCGGGTTGAAACAGCTAGTCAAGGGTCCCACCCATCAGGCGGGTCATACGCTTGATGGGGTCTTTTCCAATGATACTCGGCTGACCATTGAGACTCCTATCCCTCTCTCTTGGTCCGATCACTATGCGATCCCTATAGAACTAAGGACTGCTTCTATTAGTAGCAAGGGGAACGAGCCAAGTAAGATGGAACTGAGACGTAGCTTAAAAAATATAACCAATGACGCGCTCGCCCCTAGACTACCTAATCGAGCGATTTCCCCAGAGGAGGATGTAAGCTCTGCAGTAGTGAGGATGGGGAGTGCCATTAAAACAGCTATTGATGAATTGGCTCCTGCCTCATTGCGCTACTCTGCGAGGAAAAGTCCTTCGGCCCCGTGGTTCTCTGAATCACTAAGATTTCTTAGGCAGGGACTACGGAGACAGGAACGTCTCTGGAGGACTACCTGGGATATACTTGAGAGGGATAGTCATAAAACCCTCCTAAAGAACTATAAGGTGGAGGTGATAAGAACTAAGCAAGAGTATTTCACCTCTCTTACCTCCTCCCTCTCCTCGCCGAAAGAGCTGTTTAAAATCGTAGACACGCTCACATCATTGAAGGTGCCTGATCCTGTTGTTAGTTCACAGCAGCTTTGCAATGATGTTGCACAATTTTTTCAATCTAAAATTGTTGACATTTATTCGGCACTAGAGTGTCAGAGGCTAATATTATCTACCTCTACATGCTCTCCTGTTACATCGTCTACATTACCCGAGGAGATGCTTTCAGGATGTCTGTCCAACTTTCCACCCCTTTCCCTCCAGGAACTTGAAGTTCTCCTGACTAAGACCAGGTTGGGGTCCCCTTTAGACCCTTGCCCCTTGAAGCTCCTTAAACAATGTAAGGAGAGTCTTCTGCCTCTGTTATTGGATATTATGAACAGGGCAATGAGGGATGGGACTTTCCCCTCTCAGTGGAAGAAAGCGGTGGTCAAACCTCTGCTAAAAAAACCTACATTAGATCCGGGGGTTCTCAAAAACTTTCGCCCCATTTTGCTGCTCCCAGCACCTGCAAAGATGCTGGAAACCCACCTTAACCAGCATCTTGCAGCCTTTCTGGAAACCTCTGGCCTGCTAGATCACTCGCAGCATGGATTTAGGAGAGAGCATAGTACGGAGTCTGCCCTTACCATTGTACTCGATAACATCCGCACCAGAGTAGATAAGGGTCAGACCACTCTCCTTATCCTGCTTGATCTTACGGCTGCGTTTGATACCCTGTCTCCTTCAGTTTTAACATCTAGGCTGAGGGATATAGGGGTGGAGGGGCCCGCACTCAGTTTGCTGGCCTCCTTTCTTAGCCAGAGGGAACAGAGAGTTAAGCTGGGGGAGTTTTTATCTCCATCCCTTCCTGTGCATTGTGGGGTCCCTCAGGGGTCGGCACTAAGTCCGACCCTCTTTAATATCTATGTGACCCCCCTTGTCAGGCTTATTAGATCTTATGGGATGGAGATAATCTCCTATGCCGACGACACGCAGATATTGATGTCTTTCGCCCAACCTGCCATCTCTGCTGCCTCCAATTTTAGACACTGTATGGAGGCAGTTGCTCAATGGATGATTTGCAATTCATTGAAGCTTAATGGCGAAAAGACAGAAATTCTGGTGTTCGGAGGAAAGGAGGACTTTTGGTCGGCGGATTGGTGGCCCACTTTGCTGGGTGTGTGCCCGATACCTACTTCCCTGGCCAGAAATCTAGGAGTCATGATTGACTCTACCCTAGGGATGGGTCAGCAAGTAAAGATGACTATTTCCACTTGCTGGGGTTTAATAAACATCCTACGGAAGATTAAGCACTATTTGTCCCTTCAAGCCAGAAAACAAATTGTTATTGCACTAATAGGCTCACGACTTGATTACTGTAATGCCTTATACTTAGGCATTAATAAGGGCCTGTTAATGTGACTTCAAATGGTGCAGAATGCCGCCGCTAAGTTTATATTAGATTTGCCTAGGCGGGCTTCTGCGTCGGCTGCCAGAAAGACACTGCACTGGCTCCCAATTGAGGCCAGGATTTCCTTTAAATCTCTGTGTCTGATTCATGGGGCTTTGGCCAATAATAGATCTGGAGGCCTAAGGGACCTGTTGGCCCCTTATATCCCTTCCAGAACTCTGCGTTCCGCGAATAAATCCCTGCTATCAGTCCCCTGGGCTCGTAAAGCCAAGTGGGGCGGCAGAGCTTACTCAACTTTGGCTCCTAAGTTGTGGAACACTCTGCCAGTGGAAATTAAATCCCTTCCCTCAAAGCAAGCCTTTAGGAGGGCCCTTAAGACGTGGCTATTTGCCAAAGCCTACCCTTAGTTTTGGATCTGCCTTTTATGATTTTACTTGGTTAGGCGCCTTGATGCCTTCGGGCTTAGTTGCGCGTTTATAAATTTTCTTTCATTCATTCATTGTTAAGATCAAAATTTTGATTATCTTTATAAACGTGTTATCTTTTTAATCTTTTAATGTGGATTGGCTTTCATATTTTATTATGTCCTTTGTGTTTTATGGCATTTATTGCTGAGTAAAACAAATTTTGATGATGGTTTATAACTTTCTGTCTTGAAACTTTCGATGTATTATCAGAGCGTTCAACCTGCTTGATTGGGATCCTTAAAAATGCATTAACTGAAATTTCTTCTGTTTTGCTTTCAAACCTGAAGAATACACATACACTATTTGTGAAGTGTGCCTTTTGCTAATGAGTACCTGTGCCTCCTATGTCTGTTCCTTGCCTTTTCATTTTCCTAGCTTGTGGCTCTATATGGCACCAGCACTTGGAGCTCATGGACCTATAAACTATAGCACTAAAAGTCTGGAAAATAAAAAAAACAGGACACAGTCAAAGGGGGCATAGAAAGGTACACACTTCACTGAGACATTGCACAAATAGTATATGAGCTTGAGTGCAAGCTGTATGTGCATGTGTTACCACATTAAAGCCAGACCGATTGGATTTGCCCATGCTTGCTGTCAATGGGTTTGCAGTATCTAGACTTTATTGGGTTTGTTAAGGTCAGATTTTTTAATGGAATGAAGACAATGGCTGGTCAATTTAATACAAAAGAGTTAGAGATTTGCATGTGGTGCTTCATTATGTAAATCTGGTTCCAGTATAAGCTTTGATTGTGGGTAGGAAGGTGACATTTTGTAGTAGGCTGTTGTCCAATAGGAAGTATTCAAAGAAGGATGCATGGGAGTCTCTGTCAGTTGAGTATAAAATTGAATAGAAAAATCTGATCAGAGAAATAGATGTGTGAATTAGTTATGTTATCAATGATACAATATTGTTTTTTCTGAAGTGCAATATGTTTGGCATTAATTGTTTAGGTGCTGTGTTTTTGATCTTCAGAGGGAGGCATTAGAACAAGAAAGAGTTTATTAAGTTAAGTTGACACGTTAATTTAAGGGACTTCTTGTGAATAAGTGTAATTTTCCAACCACTTTTACTTCTCTACCACAGTTGAAGATATTATATCCTAATGACTAGATACTAGAATGGAGGGTGAACATAGCCTGGATTCAAGGACTGCAATAGCATCAAGGTCAGAGTCTTAGATTCAGACATTCCCTCCAGGAGGGCGGCTTTGATGTGATCAGAAAGAAATGGGTCACTGGGTTGAGAAGATGTGATTCTTCTGACGTTGCTTCAGCAGAATAATTTGTTATTGTGCTTATGATATCTCACTCCTGAGATTGTGGTAATTGGATGTGTTCTGGAATCTGTGACTACTAAGATTCAGGTTCTGTGGGTGCATTAGAGGTAATGTGTGGGAAGGAATGCTCTAAAGCAGCAGCATGCACTGCCAGGATCAGTTTTCATGCAATAGGAAACCCTACGGGTCTATGAGGGCTTTACACAAAATTGTTTGAACATAGTATAACATGCTTTTTGTGTTTTTAACTTGAAGTTTTCCCCTCACCTCTCTCGTGCCATGGTTTTCTAACAGACTATTGTATTTATTTGACCCTACGAAAAGCCTTAACTTTTCATATGTGTTCTTTTGAAGAGACAGGCTGTTTCCCATGCTTAGAGGCATTTATTGAAAGTCTTCAAAAAGGAATCACATTTTTTTTAAATTCTTGTTTGCATTTAATATACAGGGGTGTAGCTTGGTCGATAAGATTGAGGGGGGGGGGGGTTATGAGCACAAGAATTAAAACAATCACGCTGGGATATCGTGATAAAATTCATAATATGAGAATCACAACACGAGGGGGCTCAAGAGGCAGTGGAAAGAGAGAAGAGGAAGTATTGATAGGGGCACTTAAAACACACCATTCTGAAAACGAATCAACATTTCTTATGGCATCTAAAACAGAGACAAAAGAGAGTGTGTGTGAGTTTGTGCGTGTGCGTGTGTGCGTGTGCGTGTGTGTGTGTGTGTGTGTGTGTGCTTTTGGAGGTGTGGACATGTAAAAGTCCCTGGTGAACTCTGACAGGCACTTCACCATACCCGACTGAAAGCACTTGCTCCCAACTATTTACTACAGAATAGATATTTAAGGGGGGGGGGGGGTAACACTCCAAACAACCCCCTGAAGCTACGCCCCTGTTAATTTAGACCAAATGTAAATGAGGACCTACATTTTTTCACCGGAATATTCTAACTTTTGTAAGGCACTATGACATTTTGTCAATGACTAGGCTGGCACATGAATTTCATTTCATTAACAAACAAACAATGACAAAGCCAATAGGTCTCAGCGGTTGGAGAGCTATTGGCTTTGTCAATGGACTTTAACAAACATCTAAAGAATATGGTTGAATAGCTTTACCATTCCATCAGGTGTTTGGAAGAGAGGGTGTAGTGGAGATTATAGCAGTGGAGCATCAAATCAAGGTACAGAAGGAATGTGCTCAACAGGAAACATCTGCATGTAAATTGATCTCTGTGAATCCAGGTTTATTCTGAGGGCGGCTTTACTGCCTGCAACGAGTCCAAACCAATAGCAGTGAGGGTGTGGGAGGGGTCAAAAGCGGACGGGAACCACCGTAACATCACCTGCCGAGACTATGTCCTCTGTGCGCCTTTGACAGTCAGCACTCTTCCCTGATACAAAGCTTTTCAAAAAAGCCTAATATATATATATATATATATATATATATATATATATATATATATATATATATATGAAAACAAAACTGAGCCCACATCTTCGGCATCCTTACAAACTGACGCTTTATTGGTCTGATTGTTGTGGCAGCTAAAACAACTCATAGTCCTTACGCGTTTCGGCGCCAAGCGCCTTGTTCACAGGTGAGTCGATTTGTGTTCCTGAAGTCCAAGTGGTCACATGGTCAGCATTGAGACCACAATACCCAAAATGCAAGTTGTTAATTTGAATTATGATGCATTTTGGGTATTGTGGTCTCAATGCTGACCATGTGACCACTTGGACTTCAGGAACACAAATCGACTCACCTGTGAACAAGGCGCTTGGCGCTGAAACGCGTAAGGACTATGAGTTGTTTTAGCTGCCACAACAATCAGACCAATAAAGCGTCAGTTTGTAAGGATGCCGAAGATGTGGGCTCAGTTTTGTTTTCGTCTGTGCTAATTACAGGATTTTCCATTCCTGTTTGTGAGCTCGCCCTGCAGAGTTGGAGGCCCCCGGTAAAATGGATAATCTTTGTGTGCATATATATATATATATATATATTTTACAATGGGATATGTCAACATTCTTTACCCTTGCATGTTGCTATACAGTGCCAATCGCCTAGTAGTGTGGTGTCTTGGTGCCGTGAGCTGTCTAACTGCCACGCAGCAGAGGGAAGAAATTTCAAGAAGGTCTGGGACCCCTCCATTCAGGGATATTCGAGAGCTAAAATGGCTTGTTAGATTACAGCGTGCCATTTCTCGAGACTCCAGCAAGTTTCAGCAGACCTGTGAACGTACCAGAAAAAGATCACCAAGCTCTCCTAAAAAAAGATGCAAACGTATTGAATGTTTGTGCATACATTTAAAGCGAGATAAAAAAAATTACTACAGCTTTGAATTCGAAGCATGGTTGTAAAAAATGAGATCCCTCCATGAAGGGCTGTACTGCTTCTTGGAGACGGCGGAGGAGTGAAAAGTAATTTTTGTTTATCAGGCAACTCCCCAGAGATCTTGATGCCACTGCTCTTTTCTCTATTCCTTTGTTTTTTCTGCCTAGAGCAACCGATTTGCAAACACCTGGGGTCAAAACAGCGGAAGAGAACCAGTTCCTATCCTCACACATGCCACAGCTTAAAGAACTAAAAAAAAGCTCCCAAACCTCAGGACCAGAAAAAATTCCAAAAACTTAAATGCAAATCAGATGAAAGACGGATAATGCATTCTCCAGAAGCCTAAAATGCTTCTCCTAGGAAGTGGAAGGAGAGCAGGAGAACCTCGTTTTTTTCCATCCCACATGTGACAGTGAGATCTGAAAGCAGCATTTCGGGACACTTTAAAAAATAAAGATGTAAAGGGCCATCGGAGCTCCAAGCGACTGAAAACTCGAGCGCTCATGTTAAGAGCTCAAAACAAACAACAGAAGTAGTTCCTAAAACAGATGATAACATGGATTGATATAGCAATTGGTCCCTGCTCTCGGGGAGGGCTCAACAAAGCAAGAGGCATGGCACATGCATACCATGGACAAGTGAGGAGAAAGATTAGGAGAGTGACGATGGTGACAGCAAATAGGAAGTTTATGGGCAGGCTGAAGCCCACCAAGTATATACAACATCTCTCTTCGAGACAACGCATTCGCTGTCAGGAGCCGAGACCTATAAAAAGAGAGAAAAAGAAAAAAGGTTATCGTGCCACGGTTATTCAGCTCTGTTCGGGTAGTAAAATGCAGCTATTTCAATAGCCATAAAAGTGAAATGTTGTGCCGGGGTCTCTGTATGATTCAAATACATTTTCAGAAAATGCAAAAATCATCTTAGTTCTGCGGACCTGCTGGTTGGGAATATTTTTGTGGCATCGGGACATTCTGCTGCAGGACATATTACTGCACTGCAATACGTCATTTCCTTTTAAAGACTGGTCTGTATCACTTCCATATGGCTATGAGAAAATAGTCAAATACGTAGCATGATAGTTTAGGTGAAAAACACTGGTCTTGGCCTAGCTATGGCTACTTAAAAAGGCAAGTGCTAATTTTAAAATACGCTATTATTATTTCAAAATCCTTTCAGCCATTCCAACTCATTACACATGAAGTTCAAAATAACTGTGCATTTCACGCAAGCTGTGGACTGTGATTTCTGAATGCAGTGATAACATATGTCTAAAAAATACGATTTCATTCTTGCCTCAAACTTGAGATTAGATTCTGATTCAAAATACGATATTGAAATACAATTTTTTTGTAGGTGAAAATGCACTTGCTTGGCCTAGATCAAATTACACTCAATATCGATTTCTCAAAGGAGGCAGTCATTTTTCACTCTCATTGTCCATGACATGCAACTACTGAAGCAAAAAGGTGCAGTGAAATGTGCACACCCTGCCTATACGTTAGTTATGGGTTAAAAATCCTTGTTTGGAATTCATCTGCTAGATATAATGATTAATCATTGTAAAAAAAAAAAATCTCCTCACCATATTTTTAAATCGTTCGCCAGTCTAATGGTGAAAGGCAAACAGTTGCATATCATACTCTAGAAGTATTGGCAATTATTATTATTTTTATTATTAAACATTTATAGAGCGCATAGCTACCCTCCGGCATCCCAGCGCTAGCGGCTTGAACAGAAAGTGAGTGAGGTTACAGAGCTGGTTGTTGGAATAGCCAGGTTTTCAAAATTTTACGAAACGGAAGGAGTTGAGGTTCAAAGCGGAGGTGAGGAGTTAATGTGTTCCAAAGCTTTGCCACATTATAGGCAAAGGATCTTCCTCCGCTTCTTGTCCTCCTGATTTTGGGAACAACTGCAAGATTAAGATAAGCTGATCGCAGGTCCTTCTTCGGGCGGTAGGGGGTGATAAGGGATTTGTAAATGGCCGGGCCCATTCCCCACATAGTCTTATGGGCAATGCAGAGGGCCTTAAATGTTACTCTTTCGGAGATTGGCAACCAGTGTGGGGTCTTTAAGGCTGTCTTGGCTGACTGAGTTTTTGGAATCCCAAGTAGCAACCGGGCTGCACAGTTCTGAGCCACTTGGAGTTTCCTTAATGTTGCCTTGGGAGTCCATAAGTAGAGGGAGTTGCCATAATCCAGGCGTGGTAGAACCAAGGCCTCACTCAGGGTTCTTTTTGCAGCCATTGGAAGGAGCAGAAGGACTTTTCTGAGTGATCTGAGTATACCAAAGCAGGCCCCTGTTACCTTCGCTGCTTAGTGATCAAACTTGAAAGAGTTGTCTCGCCAGCCACCAAGACTCTTTATCCTAGCTTTGAGGATTGGGGGGGCATAGGCACTTGGGCCATATTTGATTAAGATCCATGCTAGAGTGTTTTCCTAGGAGCATGAGTTCTGTTTTGCCTCCATTGAGTCTGAGACAGGAGTGCTCCATCCAAGAGGCAACTTTCTTCAAACATATTTCGAAGTTAGAAGGGAGGTTGCAGGGCCCGTTAAGAGTTATGACCAGCTATGTGTCATCTGCATAGGTGATGATCTTAATCCTGTGAGGCAAAATTATATCGGCGAGTGGCCGTATATACACGTTAAATAGTGTCGGGCTTAATGAGGATCCCAGTGGGACTCCACAGCTGAGCTCTAGTCTCCTGGATATAGCGTCCCCTGAAAAAACTTGAAAGATTCTGTTATCTAGGTAAGATTGTATCCAGGAGATCGCCTCACCCTGGATCCCTAGCCTCTTGTGTCTCTCCACTAAGATGGTAAAATTAACTGTGTCGAAGGCAGAACTTAGATAAAGGAGGATGATGGCGACTGCTACTCCTTGATCTAGGATTTGTTTAGAGTCCTCGACCACAGCAAGAAGAGCGGTCTCTTTTTTGCAGTAATTCAGATATTAACTTTATTTTTTCTTTGTTACTTTACTTTAGTAGCTTACGTTCCTTTACAGTTGGGTTTTACTCTTTCTCCAAGTTCTCTTTTTGTGGATAGACATTTTCTCCTTGCGTTTAGCTACAATGAGAAATCTGGATCCTTTATATGCCCTGTGTTAGCCTGTCCTGTTATTGCACCTGATGTTCAAATATTGAACATCATGTCGATCTATTTGTAAATTGTTCCCTGTGGTTTGCAGAAACAGTCTTGAGAGTCGTAAGATCACAAGCAGAGCAAGAAATAGGATTGCTGTCTTGAGAGTGATGCAACAGGAATGCATGTTCTGCTTCACAGGTAACTCAAAGGTTCTGCATCAGTTTGATTTTCCCTGAATTAAAATCTGGAAACTGACAAAGAAAATTAAGATTCTTGACAGCTCATTTCACTTTAAGAGCTTTTTTGGCAAAATAAACCTTTCCTAGGGGCTATGCTCAAGATCTTTAAACTACAGTGTGGAGGTCAAATAACCTTCTCATTGGAAAGGTAGGGAGATCTTCTTGTACACCAAGGGATGCAGGGGATCGGTTTTTCCTGGAATCACACAGCAAGCATAAGAGTATACCTCTGCCTAATGAGGAACAGAAAGGGGGGAGGAAGGGGTGTGTGTGCACCACGACTGAACACCACTTCAGTGAGAAGAGGGAAAAAGGAAAAATAATCCTTTTTTATATACAACCCTCACCCACTCTACTAGTGGCATGCTTCATCATCGGGTTCACCCTGACTCCTAAAGGTCACGGTGGGCTCAATCGTGTTCCAGGGACCTCCTTGTATATTAGTAGTCAGGGGAATTTACATATAAATAAAAGTTCCTCATCCACTCCCAAGGTAGCCCGGTATTAGCGGGTTGGATGGGAAATGATTAAAATAAACTATAGAATGGGCAATAGGGATACAATGGTCCTTTGACCCTATAGTGCCAACATGTTTCTGCCCTACACTGATGGCTGTACAAGGTCCAGGGCATACATCAAGGCAAGTTTGTTTTTCTAATACTCCCCTGTGATGTTTCTGTTCTCAGAATTTTCATAACATTGCATGCACAATAAACATTTTTAGGCATGCATAGGCAGAGTATACTTGGTACCACAAGCCAGGTGCGAGGAGACCGCAGTACGTATATCGATGGTAGTTACCCTTGATTGAAGTTTGACTACAGGGCCAACCTCCCTTCACTCCGGTTTGAAAATAGTCACTGGCAGTGTACCTTTGAACCGGCAAGTATTCACTGCCTATGCCTGCCTGAAAAAAATGATTGTCCATGCAATAATATAAACCTTCTGAGAACAGAAAAACCACGGGGAAGTATTAGAAAAACAAACCCGCCCTGACAAATGCCCTGGACCTTGTTCAGTCCTCATTGTAGGGCAGAAACATGTTGGCACTATAGGTTCATAGGACCATTGTACCCCTATTGCCCATTCTATAGTTTATTGTAATCATTTCCCATCCACCCGCTAATAAAGGGATTCCTTGGGAGTGGTTGAGGAGTTTTTATTCATATGTAATTCCCCCAACTACTAATCTACAAAAAGCACCCTGGAACACGGTTGAGCCCACCCTGATCTTCAGGAGTCAAGGTGAACCCGATGATTAAAGATGCCAATACTAAAGTGGGTGAAGGTTGACTAAAAAAAAAAAAAAAAATGAAAAATGAACTTTATTGCATGATTTGATAAAACCTTTGCAAACACAGCAAATAAAAATATCACAGTAATTTAATTTGTTAAAAGAACCCCAGTTCCTGTAGATAAAAGCACCCAACATCCCAATTTGTAAAACTCTCTTGTTAGTACACTGTCCATAAATCCTGTAATGGTGTTCCCTTAAGGGAAAACTGTAGTCCTAGTTGAAGTAGCGCTTGAGTCCCGGATATAGCTAGCCTGTGAGCCGCTCCCCTTCCGATGGCCATTTTGTTTTGTTTTTTCCGACAAACTGTTCATGTGCCTGACTGCCCCACAAGAAGAGTTTGTTCAACGACTATTGTGGTGAGCCAGGGGTCCGAGTTTCAGGCCGAGGAAACGTTAAGTAGTTCTTGCAGCAAGTAATAGGTAGAGTGGTATGAACCACCAAAGCCCTGAGCCAAATATCTGCAGTGGCGTGGCTAGACCCAGTGCCGCCTGTGGGGGAGCCTGTGTTTGCTGCCCGCGGCGGGCATATGCAAGAGCAGGGGCGACAGCCACAGGTGAGAGCAGGGGGGAGGCTGCCGCCCCAAAAACCTGTGCCGCCCAGGGACTGACCCCGCATGCTATGCCACTGAACATCTGTCCTCTTTCTGAAAGTGACAAAAGTGACAGTGGAAACCACAAGATAGGTTTCACTGTAAGGGGTGATATGACTGCTTCAGCCCAAGCCAGCGATAAGGTACTGCCAATATTAATGTAAATATTAATCATCTAGTTAGGAACGGCTCTAGGTACGTGTGTGGTCAGTTGGGCAACCTTGCTTCTGCCTGCTTTGTTATATTTTTAAACCTTCTCAAACTTTGTGAATTTCATAAAGTGAAACATCGAAAAAAGGAGGATTTTGTTGAAGAAAATGACCACAACAAGCTCATAGTGGGTTAATTCAATGAATCACAGTTTTACCAGGAAAATACCTTTATTGAAGCCTTTTTTGGTAAACTGACAGGGACGTTATTCCAAATCCACAAAATGTGCTGCTTGTCACAGTTGCAAAGTTGTGGAATACAGCCAGGTCTGCCTGAGGGAAAGACCTACACAGCCCCAGGTCACACATTTAGCAAGGTATGCTCTCCTGAAAATGCGCACTGAGGGTGGTGTGTGAAGTGAGGTAGCAATAGAACAGGAACTCTTGGATGGCTAATATCAAAGATTGTATTCTATTGTGAGTAAAAATATGTAAATGTTGACAGTGCGAATAAGCAAATCCTTTTCCTCATAAAAACTTTCCAGGAAAACTACTGACGAACGTGTTGACTGAAGAACACCATTTTGTTTTTGACCACGCCTCCCATATTTAGTCCAACACACACATTACTGGTACACGAATCATAAATAACAGTATTGTATGTATAGACCCAGACCTTTGCTTCTCTCTCTGCATCTAAGATGCCACCGGATTGCTCCTGCAACAGTGCGTAGGCCCTCTGAAGTGCCTGGTACTCCTTGGTGAACTGCCGAAACCGAAGCTCAGACTCCTCCACTGCCAAACTCTTTATGGGAGAAAAAAAGAGTAAACATAGCATTAGGAGTGAATGTGGTGAGACTGTTTCTTTGTGTGGCGGTTTTTGTTGAGCATGCACGAGGCCAGTTAGACAAAAGGACTAAGGATTAAAAGTAGGTGTACAAGTAAAGCATAAGCAAGGTGTATACCAAGAGACTTAGGGCCTGATTACGGCTTTGGGTGTGCGGAGCCGGGTTCGCCCTGCCGCCGCACTGCCAATGTCGTGGTCAGACAGCCCGCCAGATTAGGCATTTCCTCTTGTCTGGTGGTCTTTTTTTAATGTTCCCACAGCGGTTCCCTGAAAATGGACACCTCAATGGGAACGCCAAAAACAGTTCCTGCACGGCATGGACTGGTAAGTCCATGTCGTGCAGGAACTCAGGTGCATGCATACAGGGGCACATGTTGCATCTCCATGCAGAGGAGGCACAGTGGGTCCTTCAGGGCCCCTTTTGTTTCCTCTCCGCCATGGTGTTCATGGAGTAGGAACCTCCATGACACCGGCAGCAGAGAGGAAACTCGTGATATGTTTGGCGGAACCGCCGTGTACCCACCAAGCCTATTGAAGCATTCTGTCCATCGCAACTCTGCCAGGAAATGGTGGTTCCCTGGCAGCTGAGGCAGGGCAATGGCGGTCCAACCACCCTTATCGTAATATGGTAGTCAGGAGCCCTAAGTGGATATTACATGATTATCTTGGACTGGATCTATGTGGTAGACAGAAGAATTGGTGTTGATAGCAAGATCATCTAGGATGGGTTAATATCAAACATAAGTGTTGGGTGAAATCACTCGTTTTCTTTTTTGGGAAATAATTACACATAATTTTTGGAAATTCTGTTGCCAATAGGTCATGTGAAAATGAAAAGGGCAAATCTTTCATTAAAACACTTCCTATGAAATACCTTCAGGAGCTAGTTTGAGGAGAACATGTATCTCACATGGCATTTCCAATGTGAACATGTCTCCAGCAGGAAACATTAATGTGAAGTTTCACGCTTGAAAATTTCGAAACGTTTCACAAAGTGCTTGCAAAACTAAACAGACAAATATCTTGTCTAGGAACTATACTACACCTATATGAAATACGATAGTCAATCTGAAAAATGGTCATGAAATAATTATATACGTAGGCTACATTTTATTTAGAGTTTAATGAATTATAATATTAGAAAATAGTTGTATAAAGCATATTAAAGTCTTGTTCCCTTGTTAAAGTCCCTCGCCTTCGGCTCGGGCCTTTAACGCAGGAGCGGGCCTTTAATAGCCGGTATACCCTACTACGGCGGCCTATAAGGCTATATTAAACAGAGGAGTCAATTTGTTGGTAAATTTGTGGAAGTGAATGCATATTCAAAATTAACTGTTCAATAAACACTGATACATGCTGAAACATCAAATATCACGGCTAGGAACGACCTTTAAGCTAAAAGAAAGCTGACTGTTGATCACAACTCAGGCATATAATAAAATCCCGCTGCTGGCTAATCCTATGTAGTCTGTGCAACCACAACGAAATATCAGATTATGATTTGTTTTAGAAGGAAATAGCAAGCACAATGCTTTCAAAGATCATCTTTGTCATTTATCCAAGAGATAACAACTAGTTTTAGCTGTATAATTCATTTTGATAATCCACTGTCATCTTGAGTCAGATAGTAATACATTCTGTTGCCTTTGGTAAAATGTATTTCAATTACACTTTCTCACAATATGCCTTGGGTATGGATCCACATCAATTCTGGTTGAGCAATTTCCTCAAACTGAGGGGCATATTTACAATGAAGTGGCGGAGTGAGATGTTAGCCGCCACGGCTTAACGCCTCACTCTGCCACTTCAGAAAAGCAAAGCTGCACCATATTTACAAGAATACGGTGCAGCCCTGCGTTTCCCCCTGCGCTGGTGCTACACTTAGCTACCCAGCGCCAACGCAGGCAACCTTGCACCATAGTGCAAGGGTGTCTGCGTGCAGGGAAGGATTGTTTATGTGCAGGAAGGTTCCCCTTCCTGTACATAAACAAACTTTAAATGCCATTTTGTCACTTTTATGTGTGCAGCACACATGGAAGTAACAAAATGCCATTTTTTTAAAGAATCGTTTATGTGCAGGACGAGTCGCCTTCCTACACATAAACAATTCAAGGCGTTTTGCTTTTTCCATGTGAGTTGCACAAGGCAGCACACACAGAAAAAGCAAAAAACGAGGAGAAATAAAGCATTTCTCCTCGTTTTGCCAACTTAAGACCAGGTTTTTCCTGGAATTAATTTTGGCGCTACCACCTATTTACGCTGCCCTTGTAAATAGGTAGCAGCGTAAAAAACAATGGGTGTTGCGGTGGAACGCCCACCGCAACACCCACTGCCCACCCCTTTCGCGCTAAGAATAGCGTGAAAGGGGGCCTTATTTACAAGGCAGCGTTGAGCTACGTTAAGTGGCTCAACGCTGCCTGGTAAATAAGGCAAGGCCCTTATGGCCACCACAATGTCACTGAAAAGTGATGTTGTGGTGGCGATAGGGGCTTGTAAATATGCCCCTGTGTATTTGAAGTCTTTACATAAAATGCAGCAAATTCTAATGCGCAGCAGACCGTGAAATGAGCAAGTCAGACATGCCTTCATCTGATCTGGCTCAGTCCCTCTCATGCATACACACCAATATGGAACAAGGCTCATTTTCCTCAGGCAAGTGATACTAAAAGGAAGGCAAGGGCTGGGAAAAAGTCAGTCAGGTGACTTGAAAACAAGAATCACCAAATAAACATGATTCCTAAAAAATTGATTCTAGAGCTTAAAATGTGCAATTTACTGTTATACGGAATCAGATTAACAATATGAATATCCTATATTATCCTACACTACGTTCGTACACTTCTAATAACCTTAGATCTTGTGGCGCTGTACTCTTCAACATAGGTATTGATACTGGAGGCAACATCTAGTGAAACAAGTTTTAAGAAAAAACTAAGAGTCAGTTTTAGTAATATTGAATAGAAAACATTGCAGGTGTGATCAGTGAGAAATGAAAAACGTGTCCATCTTTGGAGGTGACCTGAAAGGACATTCTTTGACTGAATCAGGTCAGATGACATTTTTTTTACCTTTGGAACACAAATATGAAAAATTCCCCCATTTTTAGAGGTAATCTGAATGGATAACTCGTTAAATGTAGCAGATCAGATGACATTACCTGGTTTAAGAAGGCAAATATACATTAACAAGGCTGGGAAAATACTAAAAGCTAGTAAAGCCATCATAAAAGAGACTAGAAGCATATAGCAGTCTCTGTGGGAAGGATAGAAAGGATTTATTCTCCTCTGGCCAACCATGATGCACATTGCAGTGTTCTGTGCTTTCTGCATGTTTCCAATGTACCCTTTAGAGATGTAACTAAGGAGGCTATTGTAATTGTCAGTGCAAGGGTTCATAGCCACGCCTACAATTGAGAAAAACAAAAAAGTTGATGTATGGCACAGTGAGCATGGGATCCATATCTGGGCAGATCTATCGCACTTGGTTGGTCTCTCACTTTGAAAAACAAATGTAATAGGTGGATTGTGTTAATTTATCTCAGCCACTAGTAGTTACTTGGGACCACATTTTAGTCCATTGTTTCTCATCCACTATCCCACTACAGACAGACACCAGCCCTGTTCACAAGAGCCTCGGCCTTGTCCCTGCTCCAATAGGACAGGTAAAGCCTGAAAATGGCAGACCCGCTCCCCTACAGACATCAACACAAGCAACTGCACACCTGTTCTGACATTCTGTTTCTCCTCAGTTAGGTGTAGCTTGAGTCCAATGGCACAGTGAGCACAGGAGTCATGCATTGGCACTGTTATGTGTCTGAGGTAGGCCCATATCGAACCAATGGCATCTATTATCAAGGACACGTTTTTTTCTTAAATTGCATTCCCTTTCACACAATAACCTTTATAATCAATCAATCAGGGATTTGTGAAGCGCGCTACTCACCCATGCAGGTCTCAAGGCCCTGGGGGGGCGGGGGTTTGTGCAGCTCCGTCTCACTCAAAGAGCCAGGTCTTGAGGGGCGAATCGTGCAGCTCCGACTCACTCAAAGAGTCAGGTCTTGAGGCTCTTCCTGAATGCATGCAGCGTGGGGACCATCTGATGCTGAGCTGGAGTTTGTTCCAAGGCTTTGCTGCAATGTAGGAGTAGGCTCTTTCACCTGTTCTAGCTCTGCGGATGCGAGCGGTTTCTCTTGGGTGCATAGAAGGAGAGTCTTTCATTGAGGTATTGGGGTCCAGTGTTGTGGAGGGATTTGTAGGCATGCTTGAGTAGCTTGAAGGTTACTCTCTTCTCAACGGGGAGCCAATGGAGGTCACGTAGGTGCTGGGTGATGTGGTCTTGCCGTGGGATGACGAGGATGAGTCTGGCAGCGGTGTTCTGGATGGTCTGGAGTTTTTGGAGCAGGGTTTTGTTGATTCCGGCATAGAGGGCGTTTTTGTAGTCCAATCTGCTGGTTATGAGTGCCTGGGAGATGGTCTTTTTGGATTCGGGTGGGGATCCATTTGAAGGTATTGCGGGGTATGCAGGGGGAGTTGATGCACATGGAGGAGACGGCATAGATCTGTTGGGTCATGGTGAGGGAGGAGTCGAGTATGATGCCAAGGTTGCGGGTGTGGTCCGTGGGCATAGGGGGTTTGCCGAGGGTGGTGGGTCACCAGGTTTTGTTCCATGCGGAGGGGGTGGGTCCGAGTACCTCTGTCCACATTTGCATGCGCAACAATGTTAGATTTGTTCTCCGAAACTGCTTCGCTTACAGATTTTGCTTTGTCTAATATTACCACGATTCCTTGAACACCATGTACAAGGTCCTGACACACATTGTGCAAATGTTGTTCTATTTTTCATCCACGGGGCGACATAGCTATCTATAAACTAAAACAATGCTGGCTTGCACAGGACTCACAAGGATGCTTTTCATTATAAATAAACAAGCATTTCCTTATTCAGGCAAAGGAGAATTTTGCTGGTATTGATGAAGTCTCCACATGCTGATCCTTTGGCCCCGCAGCTTGCTGACTTCTTCTTTCAAAGGTGCACAGCTCGTGATCACGATGTGGACTTACATTCTTTCCCATCAGGTAACCGAAGTTGGATCATCCAGTACAGGGATTCTTGGTTGTACATACACACTCTCACCCTAGACACTTAGGTTAGGGACTGCACAGTAGGAGTACGACCAATTATCTATATTGTTTTGTATGCTTGCATATATACATTGTGGAACCTTTTATTCTGTTCACTGTTCTGGTGCTTCTCATCACTTTCAATTTCTTCTTTCTATTGATCATTTCAACACATATGTTTTATACAAGAATCATGCTGGTTCAATAAATATTGATAATGTCCCTCTGAGTATTCCTTGTATATTTCTCATAGAGTACTAGAGCAAAAGGCAAAAGATCTGTTACCATGCTTCCTGGGGACCTGGGTTGACATGTTCAGTGGCTGCCAGAACCATTTGCTTCCCAACTAGGTTTAGGGGGGCTTATAGTGGAACTGTGAGCTAGCTAGTCTGTATGGCAACATACCCTGAGGGGTGTATAGAATCAGTCTGGCACGTTCCAGCGTTTATTCTGTTCACAAATGTGCAGTTCCTAGTGTAGATTGGGAACTGCACAACAGCACATCCATCACACTTATTACGGCTTGCTTAGAAAACTGAAGGGCTGGAATGTGGTCCGAGCAATTGTCAGTGCCTGAAATTACATTAAGCATTCCTTCCATCATTTTGTCATTTTTGCAGCATATCCCCTACGAATGCTGTGTATGCCTAGATGTGGGTCACATGACCACCCTGCCACAGGAACTATATCTCACTGATGAGTCATCAGGCCAAAACTGACCCAGGGTTGTTTGTGTTCCTATCTGGATTGGACGTGGTATGAAAGTTCAGGCTAAACCATTGTTATTGGAACCAGACCAAAATTGATTTGGATATTGCTGATGGCACAAATGGTGAAAAACAATAAGCTACTATGTGGCGTGAACAATCGCCAGTGGCTTGGGTTAATTCAAGCATTATGTACGGGGAAAGGAGTTGGCCTAACGGCTAGGGCGCTCGACTTCGGACGTGGGAAACGGGTTTGAGTCTCGTTAATGACGCTGAACTTCCTGTGATTCTGGGCAAATCACTTAATCTCCCCGTGCCTAACAAAGAGTGAATGTGTGTCCTAATGTAATGTAACTGGTGCTATGTAAAGCGCACTGATACCTGATTGGATTCGGATCAAGTTCGCGCTATATAAAACTCTGCAAAAATAAAAATAATTCCTTTCATTATTATTATTTTTTTTTGTTACACCTAGACCTACCAACAATAAGAGGTGTGAGTCCTCTGGAAGAACCAAGCAATTTAGTGTTTTGGAATGATAAAAAAAAGTGTTATATTACAGACTTTCGAATGTGTAAGGTCAATGTCCTAATGCCGTCAAATTGAAAGGTTTCTAGATGTTGCCAAACTTCCTGCTTGAATTACTTTTGGACATATGTTGAAAAAGACTGAGTGATCTTTTCGGACAAAATGATTGGAATTCAATCTAAGTCTGACTTAATAAGAAGAGCTGTTAGCCATCTTTGCGCTTTATTAGGCTAGATCTGGTGTCCTTGATAACAACCAACACATTAACGGATACAGTGAAAGAAGGTGAAACAAAAGGACTACATTTTAGGGCCAGGAAGAAATGTATTTGACCCTAAAAGCAGGAGCAATGAAATAAACCAGCCAAATTAAACCAAGAATTAAACCCGACATTAAATACATTTTCAGGCACCAGCGAGAGGTAATAAACAGATATTGTTCAGCTTTTAGGATCGTACCCTCACTAAAATTCTACACTTTTTGTGCAGTTATTGAGAACTTACCAGTGCATCCAGTAAAATGAAGGCAGCCATGCTTTTCCTAGACATCAACGCGGTACAAAAGGGGGTGGTGATGGACGGAGCATCAGAACCAATCAAACACTCACACCCAGTCAACAGATCTGGGTTTGATCCATCACCGTTCTTTAGCCCACTCTGCCACCCCAGTTCAGACATGGCCATATGCAAATCAGTCTGACCCTGTGCCTCATGGGAACAGTCCAGCCCGAACTGCTAAGCCATGCCTTCCCTGGACCGGAAACAAGCTTCCTAGGACCGGTTTCTGGCATTTCAGCCGTCTTCAGCCAGGCTTGCTTGAATCCAATGGCAAAGTGAGCAAGGGACTCACGTCTGAGAATACCCTGCCAACTTATGGCGAACAAAGCGGTACAAAAGGGGGTGGTGATGGACAGAGCATCAGAACCAATCAAACACTCACACCCAGTCAACAGATCTGGGTTTGATCCATCACCGTTCTTTAGCCCACTCTGCCACCCCAGTTCAGACATGGCCATATGCAAATCAGTCTGACCCTGTGCCTCATTGGAACAGTCCAGCCCGAACTGCCAAGCCATGCCTTCCCTGGAGCGGAAACTAGCTTCCTAGGACCGGTTTCTGGCATTTCAGCCGTCTTCAGCCAGGCTTGCTTGAATCCAGTGGCAAAGTGAGCAAGGGACTCACGTCTGAGCATACCCTGCCAACTTATGGCAAACAAAGAGGTACAAAAGGGGGTGGTCAGACTGATTGGCATATGGCCATGTCTGAACTGGGGTGGCAGAGTGGGCTAAAGAACGGTGATGGATCAAACCCAGATCTGTTGACTGGGTGTGAGTCTGAACTGGGGTGGCAGAGTGGGCTAAAGAACGGTGATGGATCAAACCCAGATCTGTTGACTGGGTGTGAGTGTTTGATTGGTTCTGATGCTCCGTCCATCACCACCCCCTTTTGTACCGCTTTGTTCGCCATAAGTTGGCAGGGTATGCTCAGACGTGAGTCCCTTGCTCACTTTGCCACGGGATTCAAGTAAGCCTGGCGGAAGACGGCTGAAATGCCAGAAACCGGTCCTAGGAAGCTTGTTTCCGGTCCAGGGAAGGCATGGCTTGGCAGTTCGGGCTGGACTGTTCCCATGAGGCACAGGGTCAGACTGATTTGCATATGGCCATGTCGGAACTGGGGTGGCAGAGTGGGCTAAAGAACGGTGATGGATCAAACCCAGATCTGTTGACTGGGTGTGAGTGTTTGATTGGTTCTGATGCTCCGTCCATCACCACCCCCTTTTGTACCGCTTTGTTCGCCATAAGTTGGCAGGGTATGCTCAGACGTGAGTCCCTTGCTCACTTTGCCACTGAATTCAAGCAAGCCTGGCTGAGGACGGCTGAAATGCCAGAAGCCGGTCCTAGGAAGCTTGTTTCCGGTCCAGGGAAGGCATGGCTTGGCAGTTCGGGCTGGACTGTTCCCATGAGGCACAGGGTCAGACTGATTTGCATATGGCCATGTCGGAACTGGGGTGGCAGAGTGGGCTAAAGAACGGTGATGGATCAAACCCAGATCTGTTGACTGGGTGTGAGTGTTTGATTGGTTCTGATGCTCCGTCCATCACCACCCCCTTTTGTACCGCTTTCCTAGACATCAAGGCATCCCAAACATTTCAGAAAGTCTTTACCATTGTAATTACACTCGAAGGAAGGTGGCAAAATCATTTATTGATACAAAAGCACTATTTGCAACCCTGTGTAACTTGCTTGGCTGGTGATCAACATTACCTCATCCAGGTCATCATCCGGGGTGGCCGGCGTCCGGTCAGTACGATAAGATGCCACAGAAGAGGTTTCTGAATCCATGGAGTCATCATCGTACCCAAAAACAGTGTCCACCAGATGTCTCTGAAAAGTAGAGATAAAGAGGGCAACAGGAGCTGAGTCTGGGAAACCAAGTGAGAATCTCTGAAATATTTTTAATTTGTGACTATGTGTGATGAAACATGTGTGCAGCCTGAACATAGAAAAAGGGAAGCTTCAGAACGATCGATGCATAAGAGACAACCACATTGGACCTGCCTACCTCAAACACAGCCTACACATATACCAACCTACCAGACAACTGCAATCCATGTCACTCTCTCTCTCTCTTTAACTCACACATATCACATGGCCACCATAACCTGGAATGATCTCACTCAAAACATCTGCACCTCTTCTTCACTACTCGACTTCTGCAAGATGCTATAGACCTGGCTTCAAAACTAACCCCACGGATCTCCTTCGGATGACCCACACCTACTCTTGCTTGACCTACACACCTGCTCAAGTACCTGGATAACCTAACGGCTGAAAAGTGTGCTCAACTAATCTACATAACATAGCATAACAAGTATCAACGCCCCACTCACAAAGTAGCAACAACCCTCTGTCCAATAGCTCAATAGCCAGCCAAAATCAACTCTTTGACAAAAGCGTTTTCCTGCACGCATTACGTGCATACAATCCAAAGAACGTCGTTCCACATTAAACCAAATACAGTCTAGTTGTGAAGATAAAGTACAAAAATGAATTTGGGGAGTGTCCCGAGAACCACTGGGACTAAAGTTCTTTATTAAATTCAGAAGGATCTGAATGGAAATGGAGTTCAATAATTAGTGTTATAATAAAATGGTTACTTTTATGGAGTGTCAACTCAGTGCAGTGTTGAAGCACTGTAAACATGCCACTGTTCACCAACTTTTCAGCCTTAGAGGGAGAAAATGCTCAGTGAACCCAAAAAATTGCTACTTCTAACCCGCTTCTTACACATTTTACTCCACCACAAACTATTTCACAAGCATCATACAAACACACATATATGTTTCTCTGCATATTATATGAACTACTGAGAAAACCTCAGACTAGCAATATGGTTTGGAATTGTTGAAAACAGAATTTTATTATGTTTTAATTCAAAATATCCGTATTCACGCATACATGGAGCCTTATTTAGATCTCAACGTATGGAATACTCTGTCACAAACATAATGGATATCCTGTTTGCCGTATTACGATCTCCATAGGATGTAATGGGATCGTAATACGGCGGACGGGATGTCCGTCACGTTAGTGATGGAGTATTCCTCTCCGCCAAGATCTAAATCAGGACCATAGTTACACTGGAAGAAAGCACTTCTAAACGACCTAGAAGGGATTGAAATCTCATATTTGTCTTCAAAGGACCGTCATCGTTCTCCAACTTTTTTTTTCAAAATCAGTCATGCAACTTTATGTTTTATAAACTATGTCTTCCATCTGATATAGACTTTTAAAAGTTTGCAACCATGTTTCATGTCAGGCTACCACCCTAATCTGAAATTTGCGTTAAATTAATCCGAGAAATTTAAATAGCAGTAAAGCAAGGACAGAAGTTTTTGTGATATTGCCAAATAGTGTCATGCCACCAGGAAAAGTTAGATTCACTCCACTCAGCATGAAGTGTAAACGATGTAAAATAGATAGGAACTACAGTTATGTTCCCATTTTCAGCAGAGAGAACTCTAAAGTGAAACACGCCAACCTACGCATTGCACTCTGCTTTAGCGCATTCACATGGCAGTATTTCTGCAAAGGGGCCGATTCCGATCTGGGTTGGAAAGCTCTCCGACCGAGCCGGATCCGGAGTGTTTTCGGACTGAGCCGAACTCCTGCAGTCCGACCGAGCGAGTACGATGCGGCCACATGCTGCCTGACTCGGTTCGGTCGGACTCCCATAGAAGTCAATCGGAGCCAGTCGTACGACACGTACATGGGCTCCCATTGACTAAATGGGTACGTCTCGCACAAGAGCGCCCCCTACAGTGTGTACGCGTCGGTGCCATTCGTACTGTACATGCCTGTGTTGGGGAGACCCTTAAGTCTCCCACTGTGTCCGAGTCATAAGGCTGCGGGTGACGGGGGGTCCGACGCGGACCCCCTAAGGCAGTTTGCCGGACGTTTTGCGAGCCGGAAACTTCGGCTCGATCCAGCTGTCCGACGCGTGGATTGTACTGGCTCGGTCGGAATTCGCCTCCATTGCACGGCACGGTTTGCTTACCGACGAGGCGTACGGAGTGGTTTGGACCCGGAAACGAGTCAGTCGGCAATTTCGCGTATCTTGCATCGTACTTGCTCGCTGTACGAGTCAGTCGGTAAACACGTACTTTTTACGGCCGGATCGCGTTCGGAGCCCTTCCGAGCGAGATTGGAATCGGCACCCAAAATCTTGAAGTACTGGATCGTGAAACTACTTTTTACACCGGATCTGACCCAGGAATCCAATACCCAATAGTAAGCTATTACACCAGCATTCCTGTACTCAAGAGACATCTATCCTCCACTAACCAGGCCTTGCTTGCCCAGTTATCATGACAGTAATGATGCTAGCACTAGCAAATCATTGGTGCAGCAATCATTCCTTTATTATCCAGCGGCTATACTAGTAACCATTCCTTTATTAGCCAATCATGGCATCATATCCCAACCCAATCAGCAGTAGGGGCAAGTAAACGTCAGAGAGCAGGTACACCTTTTTTAACTTGTTCCAGTTCTTTCAATTTAATACAAACAGCAAAACAAATTGTTGTCCTCTTTATCTGCGGGCGTCTATTTAGATGGCAAACACCAGGAACCTTCGCTTTTTTTTTTTTACTTTTGAGTAACGTCTACACTTTCTCAAAAACACATTCTTCAGTTTCCCTGTGAATCCTTATAACAACATTTTATTCTGTTGCTACGCATATGCACAATATAAATGACTATAATACACATATAGGAATATCCTATTCATAGTATGTCTGCTCTCATTCACATATGGTCGGAACCTGTTTCCATTCATGATTAACAACAAGGCCACTGGAATTATGCGATTTTGCAGCTGCAGCGATTTTCACATAATTATGCAAGTGCCAGATTTATTACATAATCCTTCATCTGCTTCATAATCTGCAGATTTTAACAAAAATATTGTTTCTAGCTCGAAGGGTTCGAAAATCACTAAAAACATGGCAACACATGTTCCTGTGCAGTGGAAGGCCATTTACAAGCATTGACTGGTAATCTTTTATGTGCTTATTGCTGTATTTGTGTGCTAAATTGGTACTATTAAGGTGAAACCCCTTTTCCCAGACACTTACCATGTGAAAAAATGACAAAATAAAGCGATAATACTAATAGAAATTGTGCTCTTTACACCACATAATTTGCCTTTTTTGCTGCATAATTTGGCACTCTTCTGCTGCATAAATCCAGTGGCTTTTATTACCAACACCAGGTGGCTCATTTAGAGCGTAACAGGTGGTCATCCATCTCATCAAGCCATCGGAGGCTATGGCCCACCCTATTGTGAGATCTCCACGTGCCTGGTGGGAATCACTGCCTTCAACCCAACTGTTGGAGCTTTCCTGCAGCTTTCCTACGAATACAGAAAAGTTTGCTGAGCAGGCACCATTTTGTTTGGGTCCGGATCAGTAAACATTCCAAAAGCAGGAGTCTGATTTTGAAAAAAAAAAAAAAATGGCACGGATGTGTAGGGAGCTTCCTCCCTGTGCTTCAAGGTCTTTTCTTTATTTCCTTGCCCGGGAAGGCTCACACTTGGAACCCCTGAAGCCCCATAATCTATGAATGAGGTGAAGGAATCGCAGGATGGTGACATGGGTGAATCAATTTATTGAGGTCAACCTGTTCCACAAAACTCTAAAAGACCCATCATGTCAAATACACTATCCTTTTCTTCACATTTAACAACCACCTTTGTTTCCTGTGAATACAAGCATACTTTCTCTACTATGTTATGTTGTGTGAATTTATATTGGATGATTTTTTTACTTCTTTGATACATACGACATGCATCAAAGAGGGTGAACTGTGCAATCGGTGCCCCACCACTTATTTTTCATGTTAATTTGCTTTTTTACTTGAATTTCTTGCTGCACTTAAAGTAACACCCTGGGCAAGTGCATAGATTGGCATTTGGAGGGGTAGCCCATGCACATGCGTGTACACACACACACACACACACACACACACAACCACACACACACACACACAGACACACACGTATATATATATGTATATATATATATATATATATATATATATATATATATATATATATATATATATATATATATATATATATATATTTCCCATCCACTGGAACACCCTGTTTACAATTTCCAAATACCTTGATGGGTTTGGAGCTCCTTTTATGCTTTCTGCGTCGGATGAGTTTTTCTCGGTCCTGAAAAGTTAATTAAAAAAAAAAGTTAATTAGAATCAATATTTGTGTTATTAACTCATACCTCTTCCTAAAAGATTCTAGACATGGCTCTTTCCTTGACAAGCTGCAGCGAAACTTCCCCTTTATGATTCCTTTGGAAAGCATCAAGGGATAATCTGTGATGTTCTTGTACTCTGCAAAAACCTAAGACATGACAAACCATTATTTGTGATTACTGGACAGCAAGTCACCAACAACCTATGTGCAGCTATGGTTTCTACATTTCCACCTTTTTGTAGACTTGCCCTAGCGGCAGAGGGTCTATCATTTCTGTAGATGAGGAAACGAATTGTGTTGTGGGAACTCTCTTAATTTAACAAAGCTTTCACCTTCTATGCCTCTGAGAGTAGATTTTAAAATGACCAGTTTAAGTAGGTTTATCTCTGGTCAATCAATGTTAGTCAGAGCCTCCAATGTTGGTTGGTGTAGCAATCAAAGCAACGGGGAGACAAAGGAGGTCAGTCAGACTTTAGTGCGGGTCTCGCCAGCCAACCAAGTCAGCATGGCCTCCGCTCCTCTGTTGAAGGACCCTCCACCATACATTGAGGTACTCTATTGTTGATGGGGATTTCACTGCCTTCTGTCTATCCAGCAGTGCAGCAGTTGCACAGAATCCACAGCAGTTTTCCAAGCAGCCTCCATGTTGTTTTGGCTCAGCTGGCAAGCGATTTTGTTTTCAGAAACGAACCCCTGAAATTAGGGGTTTGTTTCTGCATAACAAAAAGAAAATGGTTCTGATATGTGGTGAGTATTCTTCCAGTCCATAGGGGTCACTAGCATTAGTCCTGGTCCGGGCTGCCTGGACAGAAAATATATATGTTCGAAGGATTCCCTTTAATAGGGGGGTCCTTCCCATATCCATGGACTGGCGGGTCTGTAGTGGACAGCCTGCCAGTCGAAGGGTTTCCAGATCAGAGAAAGCTAGGGCTCAGTCACTGGAAACCTGGTGCTTCACCCACCTCTAAATGAGTGGGGTGAAGAGTGAGTTTGAAAGGGCTACCACTGCTTAGATTCTAAGTGAGACTTGAAGGTATGTGCCTAGGTTCGAGTCACGTGCAGAAAAGGAAAGCGATCAAAATCTTCATGACAAAAACATCAGTGCTGAGGGTAAATTACCTACCGCTGAGAGTAATGCTCTTTTTAACATAACTTTACAGTACTGCCTGGCATATTGCAATTATGCATTACTGCCAATGGTATGAAAATTCCAGCAGACATAAATGGCACTAGGGGCTACTGCAGCCTGCCGTAAAAAATACCCCCTAACATACTTTCATGCTTTCAGCAGTAGATCAAATACCGCTGGAGTGAGAAATTTACACCTGTGAAGTAAAAGTCATGCAGATCAAAAAACGGGTTTTCAGTGTATAAGGCCACAGAGAACAAAACAGTGGTGCCTCATTGTATAGAATTTACACACCATATAAAACCATGTACCCAAAGTTTCATGCTATGGAAGTTGATTATGGGTTTATTTAGCCATTTTAAGATCAAGTTAAAACGGATCCTATTTTGTACAGTAAACTCGCATCAACTTTTGGTAGTATTTTTTTAATGAGAAAAATTGTTGGTGGTGGTACGGCCGTCGCAGGCCATTTTATTACCGGTGGTAGCCAAGTGCATCAGAATTTATTAGCAGGCAGTAGTGCCTCTTTCTCGCATGAGAGCCACTTAACTACAGAGGTTTCACTACTTTCTTTGGGAAATTAGGTCTCAGCTTTCCTAATCCCACTGCTAATAACGTAGGCACTAGACCACTTCTCCCCATCCCAGTTTCTGATTTTCCGCTCCGAGTTCTGATATTCCCAGATATTATGTGAAAATGAAAGTTACAACACACGTTAAAGATTACGCGAAATAAAAAGGATGCCAGACAAGGAATGTATTTTTAGATCCTAAAATCTACTCTTTGGGTATGTTTGAGGCTAGGATGGGATCTACATATAAGAGAATGGAGCTTGTTTTAGTTCCACTCTCCGCATTATACTGAATTATGAGATCCTGTATAGAACTCTACTGTACTGCTCCTCAGTTTCCTTACTCGCCAAACTCGTGGAGTTAAGGACTAAATGCGCTACACAAAATGTTTGATTTACTAACTTGGGGATAGTTATTCACTATAATTGATCGCTCAAATATGGAAATACAAACTATCAGGAAGGACCCATGCTTGGGGAGTGGATTGGAAGCGGTATGAAGGTTTTAGATATTTTACCTCCATCACAGGTGCAAAATAGCCCAGCCCAGGTTGCCAATATTGCAGTGATGTATGTGTGGGCATTTTGTGCAGCTTGTGGAACCCTGGCATTGTTATGTGAGGGTTCCACGTGCTGGGCAATCAACAGAGAGACGGTTGGTGGTGGACTGAGCCGCTACCCTGTCTACACCTACCCGTGTCAACTCGTCAATCACGTTCTGCTGTTCCACCACCTGCATTTTGAGGAACTCAATTTCTTGCTCATCATTGGCTTGATCGAGGTCATTCAAAGATCGCAGCTTCTTTATTGGGGCATGAGTCGTGATTTTTTCTTTCTGTGGTAAGTAAAACAAGTTATACATTAGCAGCAATCAAACGTTAAAAAAATATATTAAAATAGCTGCTTACATATCCTTTTGAGACTTGTAAGTATATGTTAACTCAATTTGATCTCTCTTGAGTCTCTCTGCCTCACCTCACACTTAAGCAGAGCAACAAGTTTCCTAAGATGCACTAAGAGCAAACCTCTAAACTGCACACACTACAACAAAACATATCCCACTCAGGCCAACATTTCAAACCCACACTCTCCCAACCGCAGGCAATAAAGGGAGTAGCCTCATACTGTAAGTTAATGCAAAGTATGACTGTATGTTTATAACACTTCTTCGCTGCAGACCATGCGTAAGCTACAGTTTTCCACGATACAATTGGAGATTTTCTCAGAATATTAGGCACAGCAAAAATATTCCTTCCACATTGGAATCTCTATAAATCCACCCCATCCAAGCACACAGAACAAAACAGTCAATCCTTTACTCGCCCTCCTGGAATTACTTCCGAGTACCATGAAGGGTTCGATGTGTTATACAAATACTATGATACAAACTATTCCAATCTATTGGCCATCCAAAAAAATGCTGTTGGTGTATGCTGTGTTGTCTGATTATAATGTGCTTGCAATTAGCTTCACTGCATAACTGATTGACAGCACACTGTCCTGCATACCACGAATACAAGCAATGCTTGTTAAGATGTTTCTACAAGTGGTAGAGCAATGAAGCATTCCCTGATGATCAGTCACCCACCATTTCTGCATTCTCCTTTGTGATGGTCTTGAGTTTCTCCTCCATACGCTGTAAAGAATGCGTCAGTTCGTCATTCCGCTTGGTGAGGCACTTGTTTTTGTCTAGAAGAGGTTTGCACTGTTTTTCTGCTTCCCGGACCCGCCTTAGCTGGAAAGAGAAAAACACCATCATGTCAATTGTACAGACCCCCTGTTTCATAGCCACTGCAGGACTCTGCAATATTTCTCTCTATGATTACAATGAGTGTGTCTCCGAAATAGTTTGACAGCTAAAGTTTGGGAACAAGTTTAAAATACTGAAATCAAGTTTTTTCGGGCAACATTTCTCCAAATTTCATGAAAAGCATTTGAAATTACACAAAATTAAAATGTGTGGTTTGCCAGTATTTTGCGTGAATTTTGTAGGGAATACCTCTCGGAAAACTGCCATGCAATCTACCAAGAAAAGTACAGACAGGGGTAAGACACAGCGGGAGGATATGTACATCCCGAAAAAGGCGAGTCTTTTCTTCACTAAAATAAACCTTGTTTCTGGCATGCTTTCATCTATCCATGCGATGATGCAAGAGAATCGAAGGGCAGGGATCTTAGCCCTGAGAGCCCTACAGAGAGGATGTTGCCAGAACATATACAGCTCAAATCCTGCTTTTAAAATCATATGTTATTTACATTCAATGAATTAGTGCGCATTGAGAAAACACCAGGCTCTGCCTAGAGCATTCTTAGTGTATGCATGGCACTTTATTTGTTTTCAAACAAGCTTTGCTGACCCAGCTACAGGGATGTAAGTGATAGCAGACTGTGTGCCCATCTGTGCCTGGCATGAAGCTATTCCCATCTGTAGAAGACCAACCAGGCAGAAATTGAGCATTTCCTAGAATTAAAGGGCCTCTGTTCTCATTTGGGTTTCAGACAGAATGATCTGAAATTATGTCGAAATTGGAAAAAGAAGAATACCTCGTGGAAATCACCTGTAAAGTGGACCACTCATCATTATTCTGGCACACCGTTATTTACATGAGTTATCTGAGTATCATGGAATGGATGTCATTTCTAAAGTGTACGGTTGTTGGGCCTGGACAATGGCCTGCTCTTGAAGTTAATGTTATCACAGCTTTTTAACAATGTAAGTATACTATCAAATCGAATTCTGCTTGTCTAGTGACAATATGGTGCAACCATGGTCCCAATTGAAGGAAGACAAGTGGTACAACACAGTGGGGCTAGAGTTGTGGTGTACAAAACTGGTCCCCAAAGGCCACAGCCATGGATGTTTCAAGATTCCACCATTATTGTTTGTGAATTAAATGTCCACACCTTTGATCCAAATAGACTGCGTGCACCCTTTGGGCATGGTGGCATAGGATGGTTTCCAAATGATGCTTACCAGTTCATTCCTTTCATCCACTAGTAAGGTATTCCTGTCTTCAAGTTTACGTATCGTGGCATTCAGTTCTGCCATTCTCCGTTGGTTCCTCCGCATGTCCTATCAATGAAGGACAACAAAGTAAACATGTTAAATAATTTTAGCTGTAATTGAAAAAATTTGTAATTTGGCAAGCAGAAAATGGGAAATGGTATGAATCCTGGAGGATTATGGCAGAAGTGGGCAAGGAGAAAGTCAATAGCTTGAATGGCATGAAAAGGGAAATGAGGGATTGAATGGGGGTTAGTGAGAGAAATTGCTTTGAATCAGCAATCTGAACTTCCAAAAGGATGTCCAATGGTTTCCAAAGGCATTTATGTAATTACTTTTTACCCAGCCTATTATTCAACACCTCACACTTCTTCCTCTGTTCGTTATATAGTTGGACAACAAGATATTTTAAAGTTCAACACCAGCATGAAATCTTTCTCTTGGTTACATGTAACATCATTCAAGGCTGTTACTTAAAATCTCTACTATTCCAGACAGATGGGCTCCAGAGACATTAAGCAGGAGTACGGGTCTCTCAGCCTGAGAAGTGGCCTGGCCACTGCACCATAGTCCTTCATAAAACTCTTGCACCAATATCACACACTGTAATTCAGGATAGTTGTCAAGAACGAGACCTGACTCCAGCAAAGGTCCAGAAAAGAACTGGAACCCTATGCTACCAACCCTGAGTCACAGAAGCCTACTGTTTACAAGCTTACGGGGCTGCCGCAGTGCTCCGACCCATCGCCGGCCCGGCCTGGGATCTCTCTCTTGGGGCTGCTCGTGCCTAGGTTGCACTCAGCTTCTTTTACTAAGAACAGCTGCTCATCCAGGGCCTCCTTCTGAAGTTGCAGCTTTTGCAGGAAGCCAGTCTGTGTCTCCAGCTCTTTTTCGAGAGAGAAGATGATCCTGTCCTTCGCTTTGATTTCATCCATCTGAAGGAAATGAGCAAAATAAAATCCAATATCATTAGTGTACACAGAGCATATTCCTCAACAGATATCTATATGTGATACAAACTGCCAAGAAATGTCTTTACCAAATATTAATAATAAAAAAATTCTTCAAGTTGCAAGTGTGAACATATGCCACTAAAAAACACATTTTAATACTTAAGAAAAAACTATACTCATAAATTCCAAATTGTCTTTACATTCAATGAACAATACATTTAACATAATGTATCCTTATTAATAATGTAAACAACTCAGAGGGACCTTATCACAGTCTCTGCAACGCATTTGCGTTGCCAACCTGCGTAGATGACAGATGTCTGCATTTACACATAAGTCTCAACTTGGGGACCTGAACACTGTATCATGGACTGTCAGAGGGATGCTTAACAAAATTAAAAGAGGCCCCGTTCTTCGGCAAGCCAAGCGCTGCAAGGCTGATGTTCTACTCTTGCAAGAGACCCATCTCTTAGGCAACAAAACCCCTTGTCTCACTTGATTCAGGTACGACACAGTATACCACTCGGGGTTCACACGGGGCTCTCAGGGCACAGTTATTCTAATACACCACCGGGTTCCCTTCACTCTATTGTTTGGTCGGACTCTTGGGGTCGATACACCATAGTGAAGGGCAGCCTACATGGTGAATGTGTAACCATAGGAAGCATCTACGCCCCGCTGATACAGGCATTTATTGACAGACTCACACAACTTTGGGGAGAACTCCCAGACAGCCTGACACTACTGGGTGGGGACTGGGACAATGTCATGTCGCCCTTGGATCGCAGGTGGGGGCCGGGATGCGGGCCCCAGCTGGGGGATCCAAACTTCAGCAGCTGGCCAACACACAAGGGTGGTCTGATGTGTGGCAGGCATATCACCCCTCTGAGTTAGGATTTACGTTACTCTCAGCAGTGCATTGCTCATTATCAAGAACAGATTTTTTTTTTTTACCACATAGTTACATACACAGGGTTTCTCCTGTCTCTATCTTGCCCAGAGGACTGTCGGACCACTCCCTGGTCTTACTCAAGCTGCACATAGGCCCCCAAAAGCACCTCCTTAGGTGGGGTAGGTCACCCTGGCACCTTCGCGATACGAAATACCAGCACGTCCTCCATCAGGTCATTTCAGACGATCTTTCGTCCAATGTCGTCTCTGCCCCCTCTGGGATCATCCTCTGGGAATCTCTCAAACCCACAATCCGCGAGATAGATAGTAGTTTTTGCGTAGGCAAAAAGTTTAACCCCTCACCCAAATAGTAGAACTAGAAAACCGCGAGAGGTCACTTGAAGCCGAAAATGTTACATCTGCCAATCCAATACCACAACGTTTACTCCCCCAAATAGAAAACAAATCCACCAACATCTCACTAACGAGGCGCATGAGATCTGGCTAGCGATCCAACACCGGATCTATCAATGGGGATACAAGTCAAGTAAAATGCTTCATCAGTTGTGCCAAGCTGGGATGTCTCCCACTCCTGTTCCGGCGCTTCGCAATACAGATGGAGTCCTCTGTACTAACCCAGATGATGTAGTACAAACATTTGCGGCTTACTATACCACCCTATATGAGCAGAAAGAGCTCATATTGATTGTTTGATAGAGGAATTCGTAATACCTCCCAAAAAGATCCCTGACCACGTATGAGACCAATTTGATGCTCCCATAACCGTAGAACTCAGTGCAGCGTTAACTAATATACACCCAGGCCGGGCGCTCGGCACTAACGGCTTCCGCAGTGACTTCTTATGGCAGCACATGGCACAGCTCAGCCTGTACTTGTTGGAAGCACTTCATGAGGCTCTTGAGTAACACATCTTACCTTCTGATTGACGCCATGCCGAGATCATAGTATTCCGTAAACCTGGCCACCCTCCAGAAGACCTCTCTTCGTATCGCCCTATCTCCCTCCTCAACTTTGAAACCAAACTCCTTGTCAAGGTCCTCGTGGACCGCATCCGCACTTATATCCACGACCTAGTCCATCTGGACCAGTCCGGTTTCATGCAGCACTGATCTACCCGGCACAACATCTTGCGAGTTCATAACGCCATAGAGAAGGCTCCGGAGCTGGGCCGTTCCGTGGCTATCGATCTGGCAGACATAGATAAGGCGTTTTATTCCTTGAGTTGGACATATTTATTCAGCTCCTCCACTCTCTCAACTTTAGTCCACGCTTTATGTCCTATGTCTAATTATTATACACAGAACTTTCGGCATCTGTGCGGGTAGCGGGGTTCAGGTCAGCACCCTTCCCCAATCCGTCATGGCACGAGGCAGGGTTGCCCCTTGTCACCTTTATTATATGCACTAGCCATAGAGCCCTTGGCCACATGGATACGGCAGGACCCACTGATTCGGGGTTCGAGTGGTCATGGGAGAGGTCTGACAGAATTGCGTTATACACGGATGATGTGTTGTTTTTCATGGCGGATCCTGGGTTTCGGGCCCCCGAGTTCTCCAGATACTCCGGGTGTTTGGGGAGACCTCCAGCCTTGAAGCCAAACCAACAAAGTCAGTGCTGTTTCCCGTGTGTGGGGACCAGGGACGCGGTACCTGGGCAGCGCAGCTATCCCACGCTACAGGAGGTTTCAAATATCTAGGTATTTTTATCTCGCTGTGCCCCACGACATCGTGGACACATAACATTAATGCTGCTTTCAGGTATCCAAGATGATACCAAGATATGATCCCCTCTACCACTGTTACTGTATGGGCGCTCAGCAATATTTAAGATGGTCTCCTTGCCTCGGTTACTCTATCGGTTGCAAACTTTCCATACCAATATCTACACACTTGGTTCGGCCAAGCCAACACACTCGTGAACAACTTCCTATGGGGCGGGGGTGCTGCCTGAGTAGTGCTGCGAACTTGCACACAGTCGACGTACTGTGGCGGGATTGCCACGGTCGATATTTATGCTTATTATGCAGCATCCCACCTGTTGAACATTAATGAGTGGTGGTACAGCCCGCATACAGACCCAGCATTTGCTGTGGAGCGACTGGCAATGGAGGGCATACCCCTTCTAAAGCTTCTTTTTAGCCGCATAAACCTAAACTTCCTACCCCCCGCCAGCAGAACAGCTGTTCAGTTTTGGTGCTGTACTGTTAAGAAAATGGGCTGGGATAGAAGTCTGACACAGATGATCCCACTATGGCAGGGTACTCACCTACGTCCCTTTGTCGAACTTCCAGGATTCCACACATGGGATCTTCTCGGAATCTCTACCCCAGGGGACATTACGCAGGGATCCACCCTTAAATCATTTCAGCAACCGCAAAAAGAATTTTCAGCTGCATCGGACACAGTTTTATAAATATTTGCAGCTGAGACATGCTCTGACTCCCTTGATTCGTTCGCTGGTTGACCTTCCCTTGAGGGATGCTCACTAATGGGTGATCTAGGGGCACACAAGATCCAGCAGATTTATCAGACTTTAACCACCCACACTCAAACTTCACTACACATAACCTGACAGGCATGAGTGGCGGACTTGCCCGACATGACCGACGATGACTGACAGAGGCCCTCGCTAGTCCCTGTGAAGCCACTTTTGCCACACAGTATTGACTTATCCAGTTTAAATATCTCCACCAGGCTTACTTCAGACGCTCCCGCCTCTGGAGGATGGGAGTCATCCATTCCCCTATGTGCCTCATATGTGGTGATGCAGAGGGTACCTTTTTTCACATGGTGTGGAGCTGTGGGGCATTGCAGATGTTCTGGCAGAAAATGTTGTCTTGTCTAGACCGGGTCCTGTCCTGGAGTCTTCCATTTGACCCTAAACTTTTCCTGCTCCATAGTACAGGGGGGATAGGGGGAACCGCTATAAACATTGTTTTGGGCCTAACGCTCGCTAAACGAGACATCACCCAATTATGGAAGGAATCCTCCCCGCCAATGATGGGTGGGTGGAGGGTGGCTATGGACAGATGCATGGGGGCGGAAATCGTGGTATACCTGGCACGTGGTTTCCCGTGGAAACTTAGGAAACTATGGTCCAGCTGGGCGACGTATCGGGGTAAAGACCTGCCCCCTCTCCACCATCAGAACCTCTATAAACTCGGCAACTACATCTCACTGACCCCTATATGCCCAAGGTGAGCCATTCTGTCATCGCTACACATACCATTAGACACATCACGTTCAATGAATAATGTGGTAACCTGTGCCTCATTTTAGTCATTGGGCCTGGCAGTTAGCAGGCTAACTTGTTGTTTAAATATAACTGGTACTACCTCTGCCAAATTGTATCTGTAATGTATGCTTCGGGCTCCACCCAATATGTACCATTAAACTCAATAAAATGTGTTATTAAAAAAAAAAATAATCCCCTGGCTTAATATAACTTTTGTTCAAGATTCCATCCCATATATTAGTCTTGGTATTTATGACCTTATTAAATCGTTTTGTTCACTATTTTCCTGTGGTGACATATTCTTCGAAAAATACATATATAACCTACTTCTTTGCTATTCGTTTAACACATACATTATATATGTAAAGTGCCATATAAAATCCACTCATTTAAAACTACTTTAAAAATCAAGGTACTTCTTGAAAATATTTTTAAAAAGGTGTTTAATTTAATTCAATCATATTGCAGGCTTATTCTTTCCCTAAATCCAGTACATTTTCCTGGCCTTGGGAAACTTGGGCAAAAACAGGTTATATATTATTTGCATAAAACAATTGCTTGTGCATTAAGTATGTTGCTTCAATGTCAAACCCGTCCATGATCCCATCACCATTAACACCTTTAACTTACCAAATCTAAAATTCATTTAAAAGGGTGAATATCATATTAATAATCCAGGAGAGATATGATTGCACCACTCCGATCAAGGTTTGTTGTACCAGAAGACCCTTGCATATAATATGGCTTCAATGGTAATAATCTTAAACTTTGCTGATTGCTACTTTCAATAACAAGATGGGACCTGACATTCATACGACAGACACAATTTGGGCCAAAATTCACCGCTGCGTTTGAATAGTTATTCACACCCTATGCACTGTCATCTAATATGCTTATCCAGGTCTCGCAGGGAAAAGCCCCAATAATAGATAATTGCTTGGCCGAAATGCTCAGGCTCAGGCGGTCAACTTTCTCAAGAGCCATCATGAGATCAATAAAAGTGGCATATAGCTTCTGCCTCACTTGGAGGCTGTATCTAAACTAAATTATGCAGCAAGAATGCCAAATTATGTGCATTATGTGACACATTGTGTGGCTCATAAACTCTTTATTTTGTCATTGTAATACAGATGCATGGAAAAAGGGATCTCAAATGCTATGAAAAATACAAAGGTTTCTAAAGGTATACATATCCTCCTAAACTGTATTTGCCAACATGTAATGATTTTGTCTTGCTTGTAAGTGCAGGAAAACTAAAACACTAATCTGCTAACATTTTTTTTCAATGGCAAAAGTAAAATAGAGTATTGGTCCACATTATGTAGATTTACTAAGTTCCTCTAAGAAATTGCAAGATTTTCAGAAAAAAAACAGTCATCTCTTCTGCTAAATGGTGCACTAATCTCTCTTCTGCAGGTGATATCGTGAACCCCAGCCATGAACCCCAAAATCATTATTCACATAGGTATTGACAAGTATTGTTAATTTACAATAAACTAGAATTTATTATGTGCTATTCTTCTTCAAATAATACAGAAATTATAATAATTCTAAACACCTACGCGATCACAATGGATGCAAGTGTGAAAACAAGGTACACCAAAATCAAATTTCATTGCACATACCCCTTAACAAATTAGTTTAAATCCTACCGATGATACAATTAGTTGCCTTATTAAAATGTTTTATGCCAAGTCTTGTAGAAACACCAAACACATACCTTTAGTTCTAAAGGCCAGTTTTTCAGCATCCCTCTAGCAACGGGTCCATCTGCTTACGGCCCCCCCAATCACCTTTTATACCATTTTCATATATTATGGTCAGAGGGGTTGATTGCACTTAGCTGTTATGCTTGCCACAGAGGGTAGCAGACAATGCCTCATTTCAGATGTTAGGTAGTGCTCGGAAGCTTCTGTTGTTGTATCTTTCTGGTTCTTTCATACCATCTAAGGTCATTTACAGAATCAGACCAGTCCCTAGATACCACAAAGTGTGCAATGCCTCAGGAAATGGAGCAATCCCTTCTGTGACGACTGCGCACATATAATTTGTAAGTCTACATACGTTCCAGATGCCCACATTAGAAGGGAAATGCCTGTTTTCTAGGTCGTAATAATCTGGTATGCACTCCAATGCAATGCATTCAATGCACAAACAGGGGTCATGTGTACATAAAGTCTGTGTTGTAGGTAACATTATCTGAATAAATAGATAAGGCCATGATTTACATGTCAGTTTGTGGCAAGATGTGTGCACGTGTACGCTTATTTTCTGCTCAGTAGAGCGTTGTTGCTGTAGTCAGCAGAAAACATGCCTACATGTGCACACTTTTTTTTATAATAAAAGCTGTGCCTCTCTTTTTCTCCATAACCCAGTTATGTCTTAGGACTGCCCTTCATTTTGGGTTTACCCATGTCTAAACTATGTATTGTTAAAAGAACCTGTTTCCAATTGTAAAGTGTCCTGCAGGACAGAGTTGTACATAACATGCCTAAATTTAAGTGTCCTGCTAGGAGGCCCTGTATAATTCAAGACGTCAGATTTTAATAAGATATGAAGTAAAAGGTTCATGAGTTCTTGTACTGAGTGCCTGCAAGAAAGAACTGCTTCTTTGAGGTCAGGGTCTTGGGAGTAACATATATTTACATGACTGAAGAAACAAAAGTGTTTCCATCCAAAGAAAAAAACATCCATGATGTAGTCCATGAACTAGGAACATTAATGGTATCCAGGCAACAGTTTTACCTCATCAGCAGCGGTGTATCTTCTAAATGACACAATCAAGAACTGAAAGATGGCCAGTTAACTTTTTGAGTGTCTGTTAGTGCTTTACACAAAGGGAATGATTTTCATTTAGTAACCATTTAAGCTATAAACATTTTTTTTATTTGTATCTTCAATTTATGCAGTAGATGGTGGAGAATGTGGCACAAGTGTTAAATATACAACTGTACGGGAAACAATGCAGCCTTACATTCATATAATTAGATTGGCAAGTTTTTGTTTAGCCCAGATAAGCACGCATGAACTGAGGCTGAGGTGTGAGATGAAGATTTAGATCATACACTACAGAGAATGTTTGGATATGGATATATGTAGGTTCCATACCTTCCAGATCAGAGATGTAACAGATGTTAAACATATACAAAAGTAACAAGAATTGGCAAAGCCAATGGCTCTCGCGTTTGGAACTCAATTTCTTTGCCAATGCTTTTGGTGAAACTTTACAGCATCGGAAAATGCTGAGCGCAAAGGGCAAAAGAATAGTGTGATGATACGGCAGGAGTAGCTGCATCATTTTATAGGCACATCCATGTGTGATGATGTGTGCATGCACATATACAAAATTATGGGAAAAAAAAAAGTAATGAGAAAAGGTGAGGAGCTGGTAGCAATTTGATGTCTGGTTGAAGCTGACCGCGATATAGCACAGGTCAGATACAGTTCCAGATTCACCCGCTGAAGGTTTACCTTCTCAAGATTTGTTCCAAGAACCCTGATTGCATTCAAGAGGGTTCCTGGGAGCAGGGAGAGCACCATGGGCAGTGGCCGGTGCGGCATGAAGAGCAGGCCAGGCATAGCGGAAAGGCAGGCTGGAGCTTCATGTTGGTGGTCTTCCACCAGCGATCAATGCTTGCTGTGCAAAAGCGGCAGCTCGCGCTGATTTTCAATGTGAGTGGCGCAGTCTTGGTGTGAACGATCCCCGTTTATGTTCGCGAAGAGACTTTAAGAGCCTGTGGGCCACACCAAAGGTCAAGGACCCGAGAGGCACTACTCCGAGTGAGGGGCTCGCTGCAGCTCAGTCCAGCAGCTGCTTAGGACCCTTTTATGTCCCTGAGGCTCCCTGGACTAGCCCTTTTAGTCACTCTCAGGTGCTGGGTTCAGGGTGAAGTTGCAGGTCCAGTTCTTCTTTCCCAGGCAAGAGGGCAGGGGGTCAGCACAGCAGGGCAGCAGTTCCTTTATAGCAGCAGTACAACAGAGTGGTAGTCCTTGTGGCAGCACAGCAGTCCTTCTTCCAGGTGGAATATCCACAGGCCCAGAAGTATTCTGAGGAGTTGGTGTCTGAGGTCCAGTATTTATACAGAGTTGTGCCTTTGAAGTGGGGAGAAGCTTCTAGAGAAATTCCTCTAAAGTGTACAGATGCCCTGCCTTCCTTGCCCTGGCTCCAGACTAACTACAGAGGGGTATGCAGCCCTTTGTGTGGAGGCAGGACACAGCCTACGTACGTGTAAGTGGGCCAGAGCCCAGCTCCTCCTGTCCATCCCATCCCATCAGTGATGGCCCATCCAGTCACACCTAAGTTCCCCTTTACGTGTGGCTGTCTAGAAGGAAAACACAATGCCCAACTGTCAGTACACCCAGTCATGTGAACACAGACAGGCTTCAGACACCAAATGGCTTAGGTAAAAAAAGCCAGCTTTCTAAAAGTGGTATTTTCAGAATTGCAATTCAAAATCCAGGATTTTACATTGTGATTCCAGAGACACCAAATAGGAACTAGCTATCTCTTGCCTTTTGGAAATTACACTTATAAAATGTACTAAAGGAAACCTCAGTGTTAGCCTATGGGATAGATAGGCCTTGCAGTAGTGAAAAACAAATGTAAGAGTTTTTTACTACCAGGACATGTAAAACTAAAAAGTACTTGCCCTACTTTTCAAATACATCGTCCCTTGCTCTGTTGGCTGACCAGGGTCCACCCTAGTGCTGCAGGCCCACTAGTAGCATGTAATTTACAGGCCCTGGGCACAAGGTTGTGACACTTTACTATGAACTTACAAGTAAATTAAATATGCAAATTGGGAATAAGCCAATCTAGCATGTTTTCAGGAGAGAGCAAAGGCACTTTAGCACTGGTTAGCTGTGGTAAAGTGCACAAAGTCTGAAGGCCAACCATAAAGAAATCAGCAAGAAATGTAGGAGAAAGGAAAAAGGTTTGAAGATGACCCTGCAGAAAGGGCCCAGCCCATCACTTGTCTAATGAGCAATAACATTATATTAAATTGATAGGTGAGTTTTCGACACAGACCCAGAAAATAATAATGAGGAGAGACAAATTAGTCCCACCTGCAGGTGGGAGAAGAAAACTGTTTTATTTAGCAAAGTTCTGTCTCTTAGGGCAGATTCTAAGGGAAAATTGAGATCAAAGTTTTGGTTGTCACGTATGCATGAGGTCGTCATGTCGTAGGTGGAGCGTGGTTAAGAGTGCAAAGAAGGGGAGAAATGCCTTAAGTTTAGGAGTCAAACTAAATTAGTTCAGATGGTTGATCCCAGAGTGGTGTGGCACAGTATGTGTTTGGAGTTTGTTGGTCCATTCTCAAGAGTCAGAAGAGACCAGAAGTTTGAATTGGTAATGACTGATGTCCATCCCAAATGTTTGATAGTAAAATTCATGCCAGAAGTGTCCACTAGGGGCACAACAAGTATTTTGGAGACTGTCCAAATTGAATTGAAAATCTTTATTTGATTATTATTCAATAATCAAAAAAGTACAGAGCACAGAAAAAAATCACCAAAGTTAAAACACATGTTTCGAAATAAAAGAAAAATAAATACAATTCATAAGCCGATAAAAGTTATTAAAAACTAAGACAAGAAAAAGCATCTAAAACATACAGTTCATGCAGCTCTTATCAACAATTTTCAGCTTAATTAAAACGCAAATTATTGATTCAGTGCTGCATTCAAGTGCAAAGCATTTTTCAATAAGGACTCAACAGCGGTTATAATGGCAGGTTCAATAAGCACCTGCAAATAGTTAAAGGCTGTTCTATGCTGGTAGAAGGCCCTGAATCTAAGGATAGGCAACAAGTATATGCGCCGAGGACAATCATCAAACTAAAAAATTAAATTAAATGTTCCAAAGTCTGTGGTGATCTCTGATCTCAGGGGCTAATCAAAATATTGTCCTGGTGGAAAACATACCCTATACCGAAGTGTACCCAGTCGAAACTTAGTAAGTAAAAATCTCCCCCACAGGCTTCTGACTAGGGAGAGGTAAGGCTCAGGACGACATTAGTTGGGACAATCATACAAGCTCTCAAAACTGGCTTGTGCAGTGCAGCATTCTCCCTCTCCTCTGCAACCCGTTTAAGAAACAGCTTTTTAAACTTTATTCCATAGCTTTTGTTTATCAACTAAGGGGCATGGTACAATTCTGGACATCCCAAAAATGAAGCATATTTTTTTTAACTTTATTTATTGAATTTTCTTCACAGTACACAGCAGTTCATTTCATGGTAACAGCTCAAGTACATATGAAGGAGTTAGTCCATACAGCATACGACATTTGTAGTTTATAGTTTTTCCTGCTATTGGCATATATTCGATAGTAATCCTCTTAAGTCACGCCATTATTTCTGTATTCCATACCTCGATCATAGTACATCAGAATAAAATTATTCGTGCTCATATAGCAGCAATCACAGTGCTCGCTGTTTCTCAGTCCGGTTACACTTGGCTGTTTGCCTCCTATGTAGGCCATATTACTCTATTTATTAAAGATAGAGCCAGTAATCAGTTCCCGCGCGGTGGGAAAAGAAAAGGAGGTGGGGCAATGAGAAACTCATATGCATTCAGTCAGCGCACGAGCGCAGGTAATCCAATAATGGGTCCCAAATATCCCGAGGCCGTGACGAGCGTGGCAATAGCTCACTATATATAGTGAGCAGATCCTTCTTGAATATCAGGTCAGTGATCCACTCCTTAAATTTGGCAGCGCGTCCCCAACCCCATCTACATGCCACCCGCCTTTTTGCTAAAAGAATACTTAACGCTGTAAGTTTCCTGTGCGGTGGTGGTAATTCTTCAGTGTCTCCCAGTAATGTGATAATGGGCGATATTGGAACTAGAGTGCCTACCATTTCAGAACAATACAGCTAATTTTTAATGTAAATCAGTCATGGGATTTTGTGACCATATTCAAGCAATCTTGAATGACTTCCCTATTGAAAGCTGTATGTTCCCTGCTCCAGACTGTTATACACAGAAGCAGTGGGGCTAGTTTTACATGGTCTTCAACATACCCCAAATTAAGCTCTTCGTGTACAAAAAAAACCACAAAAGAAACCTGGGGTTAGCAGGGCCCACTCCAAGTAGTTTCCTACAGAACCGGTTCTCCTCCTGTTATATTCTCAAACAATTTTATTCCCCCCAAATGGCGGCACCATATGTAAGAACTGGTAAGCATTTCATTCTATAAATTTGAAACAATGGAACAATTGGTTTGCTGCCTATCACTGAGGAGAACCTAAAGAGAATCCCAAATGTTTTATTAAAACGCTGACTTCTATTGGCCATACAGGGGGTCCAATTATTCTGTTGATCAAAGGTTATGCCAAGATAGGAGAAATAACTCACCCTTGACATGACCTTTCTTTTGATGGTTATTGGTCTGGCTTTCGAAAGCTGCCTCCCACAGACCATATAATGAGTTTTGGCAATGTTTGTATCAAGATCAATCTCGTACATAAATTTAAACAACAGGCCCACTAAGCCCCTGCGACCGTTTGCGGTACGAGAAAGCAATACCACATCATCTGCGTATAACAGGGACGGAACAAAGGAAGAATAAAACTTTAGGCATGCCCTTCCCATTTACTGCCAAAAAGTAATTCAAACCATAAATATATAGTAGAAATAAAAGAGGCACCATGACACAACCCTGCCTGACACCTCGAGGGAGGCAGAAGGAGTTCGTACATTCCCTATCCACACCATACCTAACAGAAGTAGCGATATCTATGTGAAGAGCCCACAGAAAATCAATTCATACCTAAGGCATTCCTAAATCAACCGGTAAGTTCCACAACTTTGACCTGTTAACCCAGTCAAAGGCGCTACTCAAGTCCATGTACACTAAATATATGGACCCTTTTTTAGCCCCAACATATTTCCATATCAGCAGATTGAGGTTTAAACATTGCTCCTGTGTGCCCCTACCCTCTCTAAACGGAACTAAGAATGCTATTGAGTTGGGCTCAGTCATCTATTCTTTTCAAGATTATTCTGCCCACCACTTTGATTATCAAGTTTAATAGGGAAATGGGTCTATAGCAACATGGATCAGGTACAATAGAAGCAACTCTCCAAGACCTAGGGATGCTGTTTATTGCATCTGCATTTACATTTTTTGTTAATAGAGGGATCCAAAAATGGATATTCACCTTGTAGAGGTCCATAGGGACCCCATCCAGCCAGGGTGCCTTATTAGAAGGGCTTGCCTGAATGGGAAAGTTTGCTTCCAACACCGCAAAGATAATACCTAATAGGACCTTTGGTACTGCCTCAATGCAATCCAAAGGTTTCACTGTTCCCATTGAATAAATCATTTTAAAATGTGTCACCCATTGTTCGGGGGTTATGTTTGTACCTAAATAATCGGACAGACTTAAAGACAACTGTTTCCCTTTAACTATCTCCTTAAATCCTTTTGCATCACCAGAATTACAGTATGTATCAGTCGATCCCAAGCTTCCTCTTTCATGGTTTGCTTCCTATGCCTAATTGCTGCCCGGACGATGGGAAAAGGAGAACAGAACCTCCCCCAAAACTTTGTGGGAGACTATCTTCAGAGATGAGGGTTTTCCACATACTCTCTTCACAGACAATGAAACATAGTTGACTTCCAGAGAGATGAGGAATTATTTAAGTGTGTGTGGGATAAAACATGTGTGCATGATTCTTTATAATCCATTGGCCAATGGGTTGGTCAAAAGAGCAAACTGTATGATTAAAGGAGCTATCCACCTGTTCAGTGAGCACGGTCTTTAGAATGTTTGGCATGCTATGTTATGATTTTCTTTTATTTACTTGAGTAGTGGAGATTCTACTGTTAGCCAGTTGTGCTGGCTGAGGGGAGAGGGGAGGGGTGAGTGGGGGGAACCACACTCGGGTTGCTTGTCTCCAATAAACGTATTTCATTATTGGATCTTGGAGTCCTGTGATTACAACATAACTCTTCTCATTCTATGCTCCAAGATGTCATTTGCCCTGGAAATTAAAAGGACAATAATGAGGACAATTGGCCAGTCATACTTTGAAAAGGGTAATGACATCTTAGGAGACAAATTATGAAATACATTTTCCCATCAACTTTTGGAAGGAATCTATTGATGAAAATGAGGGCTTCAAAAACTCATATTTGACTTTTAAAACATTTTCTTCCTTTATTTTTCATTAAATCACATGAATGGCCAACAGATTTTTCACTACTCTCATGTCACTGCTTCAGGGACAAATAAAATTCAAATGCATTCAAAATTATAATAGTATCTTTTGACCTTTCCATAAAGTGCAGTAATTCACTTTCAATACCATGATAGTTGATTTGTTATTTCCTGAAACAGGTGTTAAGCATAGTGCCTGGTGACAAAGACCATCTGCATTAGAGTGACATTTGTTACTCAAGTAGTGACTGGAAAATCGTGAAACACGTGTTGGCCATTCTTGGCATTTGATTTGTTTAGTTACTAGGTTGGGGAAACAACCTTTACAACGCAACTATTACATCGCACTACACTTACAACGCAGGCATTACAACGGAACATCCTTTACAACGCATGACACTACAACGCATACCATTACAACGCATACCATTACAACTCAGACACTACATCGCATGGCATTACAACGCATACCATTACAATGCATACCATTGGAGTTAGAATATTAATTTTTAACCCCTACACTATCCAACACTTACCCTACTGTTGCACCCCCTGGAGTTAGAATAGTAATTTTTAACCCCTACACTATCCAACACTTACCCTACTGTTGCACCCCCTGGAGTTAGAATAGTAATTTTTACCCCTATACTATCCAACACTTACCCTACTGTTGCACCCCCTGGAGTTAGAATAGCAATTTTTACCCCTATACTATCCAACACTTACCCTACTGTTGCACCCCCTGGAGTTAGAATAGTAATTTTTACCCCTATACTATCCAACACTTACCCTACTGTTGCACCCCCTGGAGTTAGAATAGTAATTTTTACCCCTATACTATCCAACACTTACCCTACTGTTGCACCCCCTGGAGTTAGAATAGTACTTTTTACCCCTATACTATCCAACACTTACCCTACTGTTGCACCCCCTGGAGTAAGAATAGTAATTTTTACCCCTATACTATCCAATACTTACCTTAAATGCAATTTAACATTATGCGTTGTAATGGTATGCGTTGTAAAGGTAGTATGCGATGTAATGGAATGCGTTGTAAAGGTAGTTTTTAAAAATGCGTTGTAGTGTCATGCGATGTAATGGAATGCGTTGTAGTGGATGTTGCATTGTAAAAATTGCGTTGTAAGTGCATGCGTTGTAAAAGTATGCGTTGTAACGTCATACATCCCTAGGTTGAGCATACCGAGTTGAAGAGTGTACGTCCGCCGGTCAGAAGAAGTGATGACTTACCCCAATGACAGAAAAGTAGTTGTTTGAGGGAGCAACATAACATAACATAGTCCTAAGCAAGCTCATGGAGGGATTTAAAACTGGCAGGTATTCAGTAAATAAGAGCGAGCACCAATAAATCTGCGTACTTCAAAGTCGGATTGATCCATGAGGGCACAATATTATGCTTGAGTGAAACTCACCTAATTGGTGAATAATGAGCATTTGAGGTTTTCAGCCTTGAACGTTTGTCAAAGCCAAGAAAAATGCATGCTTGTGGTGAATGCCATTAAAGATGTGTGTTTGTGGCAGTTCTTATACTTGTCTGTAGCCCTTGTTGTTCTCCTTTCAAAGACTGAGGAAATCCCTTTCTAGGATTGGAAGGAGAACAGAACACCCCCAAAAACTTTGAGGGGGTGATGAAGGAGGTTTCTTTTCACGGAGATAATTTTGTCCCTGTTTAGAAAATGTATGAAAAGAAAAGAAAATGTCTCGTAAAGAGGTGCTCTTTTTCACCAATGTTGAATAGTACCATGAACATATGGGAAATTTGTTTAAACAAAAAAACCAGGAGTCACATCAGTTTCCAATAGGCACACGCAGCATCCGTCAATTGGGGCAGTTTCCCATGTATGCTCATGGAAAGGTTTGTGAATTGCAAAATGTTATGAATCTGCACACATTCAGAAATGCAACTGGGCAGTGCAGATTATTTCTTTTTTCTTGAAACAAGGGGCATATTTACAAGCCCCTACTGCCACCATATTGTCACTTTTTTTGATGTTGTGGTGGCACCTTGGGCTTCACCTCATTTACAAGGCAGCGTTAAGCCACTTAACTCTGCCTTGTAAATAAGGCCTCCTTCACACGTTGTACTTAGCGGTAAAGGGGAGTGCAATGGGTTTTGCGGTGGGCGTTCTGCCGCAACACATATTGATTTTGACGCTGCCCCATATTCACAAGGGTGGCATAAATATGGAAATGTGGAGCTGTGCCAAAATTAAGACCAAAAGAAACTGGTCTTACCCTGGCGAAACGAGGAGAAATGCATTATTTCTCCTTATTTTTACTGTTTCTATGTGTGCTGCATTGTGCAGCACACATAGAAACAGCAAAATGCCATTGGTTGTTCATGTGCAGGAAGGTGTCCCTTCTTGCACATAAACAATCTTTAAAAAAAAATGACGAGTTGCAACTTTCATATGTGTGTGTGCATTCTGAATTCTTTTCCAGTCCAGGGAGGACCTGGCTTGGCAGTTCGGGCTGGACTGTTCCCATGAGGCACCAAGACTGATTTGCATATGGCTGGGTTCAAACTGGAACGGCATTGTGAGCAAAAAAACGATGGATTTAGGCCCAGATCTCTGTACTGGAGTGAATGTATGACATTGTTCTGCATTCTGTCCATCAATTGTTGTTTTTGCATTCTGCAGCACAAATAGAAATTTTAAAACGCCATTGGTGATTGTTTATGTGGAGGAAGGGACACCTTCCTGCACATTAACAGTCTTTCCCTGCAACGCAGGCACCCTTGCACAATGGTGCAAGAGTGCCTGCATTGGCGCTAGGCAGCTGCAATTAGTGCCAGCGCATGGTGAAATGCAGGGCTGCACAGTATTCTTGTAAAAAGTAGCGGAGCACTGCCTTAAGCCACCAAGGATAATGCCACGCCCGTCACTTCATTGTGAATATGCCCCCAAGTCTTTTATTCTGTGGGTGTAGATACACTGCACTTGAGTTCCAGTTTTATGTTTTGTTCCATATATTTAAATCCACGTCAAACCACAACAGAATTCGAAAATAGGAGAATGTTTAATTAATGATACACTTGTGAAGTTGTGCTAAGTTCACAACTTTGCACTTTGAAAAGGAGTAAAGTTTGACAACTTTACAAAACTTAGGCTGCCAGTGAAGATTTAGAACAAAATAATTTTTGGTGGCCATATTTCCTGTAAAATCGTTTTCTAATTAGGCATTTCCTGAACTTATGTTTTCAAAGTATTACAACTGTCTTGGTAAAATGCATGAGGTGGAAAGGGGAAACGTTTAAAAACTTCACAAACCTCTAACCTAAACAGTCCTTACCCTGCTCCCGATGTAGACCATTTACTCTCCAGCACTCAACACTGGAGAATTTTTCTCACTCAGAACTGCCATCTCCCAGAGCAGTTTGAACCACCTATTAAGCATCACCTCGCCAAGCCTCCACTACGCCCAATGGCCTTGTCAAATTCACACAGTTAATAATAATCCCTTAATGGACACTAACGTGTGTTCTTCAAAGTAAGTGTTGTAATCAACTTGTTCTGTTTCACATACCATCCTCCCCCGAAATAATGGTTCCTTTTACAGTCCACTCCTAAGTCAGTTTCTACTTTTTGATCAGCATTTTGGATTGTAGCAAAGAATCAATCAGAAACACAAAAAGAAAGAAATCCAAAAACCTATGGTGACTGCTGTAGCCTGGCATGACTTACCAGTCTTCGGATGTCCCTCTCACAGTCCCACTTGATTTTGCTGATGGCTTCTTGGTGAGACTGGTGCTCACTTCGCAAGTCCCCAGCCTTGAGTTTGTCCGCATGAGTGATTTGGGTGAGGGACTCATCCACTTGCTTCTTGGCCAGTTTCAGTTCTGTGATCTCCTGCAAGAGTTTAAGGCGCTCGGAGTCAAAGAGCCTCCTGGCCTCCTCGCGTGCCTCGGAGGTCAGGGCAGTCCTTACTTTATCGCTACTGCCATCCCTCAAGGCGTTGACCACCGACTTGAGGCGCTGGATCTCCGCCTCTTTGATCTTGCCTGTCCGCGCCATTTCCTGCTCGTGTTGCTTGATGAGGTTCTCCCTTACGGCCTGCAGCTCCTTCATCTTCTCCTCGTGCAGCTTGGCCCTCAGCTCAGTGACCAAGACCGTCTGCTTGTGTTGCTCCTGTTCCTTAATCCGCTTGGTTTCCTGATTTTTCTCCCTTTCCAGTTTAGTCACCTGTGAGATGGAAAGAAGCACACAGTTACCAGAAAGATTACATTTACATGAGTCTTCTAGTTCTGCACCAGCAGGGAAAACAATGGAAGGACACACATGATGAATTGTCTAAAATATGTTACTCATTAAATAAAAAAGGAGGAACTGAGGAGTAAACTTTGCAGAAATTAAACAGGGATCTATGAAAGGGAGTAAAATTGGAAGTTCCTGGTAGGGCTTTAGCTTATAAATCGAAGTGTGATTTTTACTAAACAAGATACAACACCTCTCCAAATCAGGTCTAAAATGTATTAATTTACATTCATGCTCCACAGAATGTATAGCAGCCATGAAAAACTGTAAAATGGGATAATATTGGCTCTCAGTTATAACTAAAACATATTTTTTTTTAACTAAAAAATGCACCAATGCAGGGACAACAGCTTGCCTGGCACAAAGCACACAATCGACAAGGTATGTCAATCGTTAGGGGTCAATGTAGCTCGTTCAGTGACTTTTGACTGATGGGACGCTGTGTGCCATAACATCCAATGTCCCTTGTAGGATTTGGTGGGTCGGCATTTGGATCAAAGGCGCAACGCATCATTACAGGCCCTTGTTTGCAAAGGATAAACTTGGCAGTCTGACTTGGCAGAAGCAAGTGCACTTGGCACGGCTACTGCCGCACTCCTGAAACGTTGTCTCTCTATTCCAGGCAAATGATAGCAATATACAGTGCAGCAGAGATGGTTAGCGTGGCCAATCTGAATGATATAAACAACCCGGGATAGTCTGAGTGAGCATTAAATTCTCTTCCTGCCTCTGCACCCTACTGGAACAGGCACAGGTCGGAAGATTAGATCCCCTTTCTTTTAAATCTGACTTGATCGGGTAAGTGCTGCTGTTCTCCATAAAGTGCCTAAGAGAGCCTCTCATTTCTGTGTCAGACACATCGGCGATTGAAATAACGCTACCATATTCTTTGTCCATACCGTAGCACCATCGGCTAACACATTTTATTTGATGTATCACATGTGGATCCATTTGCACAAAGGTTTTAACTAATTTCTTTCATATTATAATTTTATAGCATTTTGACCTTGCCCTCCCATCGTGTCCAACAGACATAGATTTGGTCTGTCTGTTTAGTACTGAACAGAATACTCTCATATCAACATTTTTCACTTTTTTGCTAGCTTACTGTATCTCAGATTTCCACAATCAGATACTACTGCCTCCTTTAGGCACATTTCTGCAAGAGTATCTATGTAGAAAGAGGGTAATTGACTTGTTCTCGTTAGTGAATGTGTGTGCGAGAAAACGTCAATGAGAAAAGTGTTACCATGGTCACGTGGGTTCAGCACCAAGGACAGCAGAAAAGGCCTCAGTTCATCACGGCCCAGTGGTCTCCAATCGTTAAATGCAAACACAATCGAACCACGGCCTCGTTGTCCCACCGGGACATCACGAGCACCGAGATCATCGTGCCTTCAAAAACAGGCGAAGTTGAGATGAATGGGCACATTGATGTTTTTAAATAGCAGTCCCGGGGGCTTTTCTTATTTAAAAAAAGGCTGAAAAGCAATGGCCAATAATCTTCAAGGAGGACAAAAAATACTCCGGGTGTCTATTGATTGAGGCACAGTAGCGGGTCCTGGTTTACAGTCGGAACGATTGGCTGATCGGAGCTTGAAAGAGGCCGTGACCTTGATTCATGGCCAGGCAGGGAGCGTCTTTTCAAGGAAAGAATCCGACAGCAGCAGAGCTGCAGCAGAGAGGCCTGGAGTGAAATGCAGAGGTTTCATTTCAGGCAGCAACTAAGAGAGGCTGAGATTCTTGCTGCAAAGTTAGTTACATACCATATGTAGTTTAAGATTGAAGGCCTCATTTACAAGCCCATTGCGCCGCAGTGGCGTCACTTTTTTAGACGCGCCGCTGGCTCAGTGCGCCTGCTCATATTTACCAAGCCACGTATAGGTACCCTGCGTGACTTTTCTTGGCCTTGTAAATATGTTCCCCTTTCACTCATTACTCTGTTGAGAGCGGCGCTCCGTTGGTGTTGCTGTGGGTGTTCCCACTCAACATCCATGGAACCTGACACATTCCCAGATTTGCATAGTGTTGTAAATCTGGGAGTGCGGCAGAATCCTACGCCTACCCAGGGGAAGCGTAGGGAGTGGTGCAACGAGGAGAAATACTTTTATTTCTCCTTGATTTCTGCTCTTTCCATGTGTGCTGCATCCTGCGGCACACATAGAAGGAGCAAAACACCATTAATGATTGTTTTTGTACAGGAAGGTGTCCCTCCCTGCACAAGAACTATCATCTCTGCAACGCGGGCACCCTTGCACCATGACGCAAGGGTGTCTGCGTTGGCGCATGACTGCTGCTTGTGCACCGGTGCAGGGAGAAGAGCAGGAATGCGCTTTACCTTATAGTTACGGCACATTTCTGCCCTCTTATTTTGACACACAGCCGTGCAGCAGGAAGACTTGCTGCGCTGCCGCACATCAAAATATAGTAAATAAGGCCCTGAATGTGAATATGGGATTTATGTATGGTGCTTATATGGCACAAGGAAGCCCTGTAGTTATGACCAGGGGGTAATTTATAGATACGATTTGGCATTATCACAATATGCAAGAAGCGTGTAGATTGTTTTAAGACTGGCACAAAACAATGCACCAAACACCAGAAAGGTATCTGTGCCCTTCAAAGTGTTAAGTTTGCACTTGATGTAGATTGACGGCAATTGAAATAACAACTACTGATGTCAATAGGGTGCCATTCAGCCTCCTCGTTTTTTGCAGTTTTACGTTTATCCTCAGAGCTATGAGACAAGATCTCAGCTTTTGGCTGAAAAAATAGAACTGACTGACAGTCTTGAACATGACGCGAGGCAGCTTTCCCGATATGCCAAAGCATGCCTTGATATTTATTTTAATTATAAAGTAGGATCTCGATTTGCAAGGGTGCTTTGCTGAACAATGCTGCAAGATGAATTACAAATATTTGGCCTCCTCAGATTAATGAAGGAGCTCTCTGGCAAGTATAAAAAGAAAAATATTGCCAGCGTACTGTGGGAGATAAAGAGACAGAAATTTTCAAAGTTGGATAAATAGATTTTGAATGGCTATTTGATAAGGTATTATATGCTACTAATTAATAGTTTAAATATAAATGAACTATGGGTTAGAGGCTTTATGAGATCACGTTTTTGTGGCACATAACCAGATTAGTAAGTAAATGCCTGCACTTTCTACAAGAAAAGAAATATGACCATTTTGGCCCAAAAATATCTAGACTTGTGCTTTTCGTGGCATCATGGCGTCATGAAGGGCAACGCAGCTAACAAATAAGTGAACTAATGATGAAAGTCATTAGAGTTGGCAAGACTGCTTCTGAACATATAAACAACAGTCTTACTACAAAGGAAGCAAAGCAGCGTGAATAGCCTCTTGACCTCTATGCTTACATCCTTACATACCTGCAGGCGCGGCCTGTACCGGTAAGACCAGTGGGGCGCGGGCGGGGAGGGGGGAAGTTGACAGATGACTAGATAGGTAAAAAATAAATAAAACCACCTACCTTGCGCTCACGGCATCACTGAGTCCGCGAAGCGGCGAGCGCAAGGTAAGTAGTTTTATTCATTTTTTTATTCAAGTTTATCTATCCCGCCGTCTGTCGACAAACACCCTGCCCCACCGCTCTTAGCTGTTTGGGCCATGCCTGCATACATCCACAACTCTTCCCTGAGTAGAACGGTGGCAACAGGAGTGGGATGACTGATATCTTCAACTAGCCAGTACCATTTTATGGCTCATTTTCACTCTCTTGATGAGGACTTGCACAATGGGATGGACTGAGGATGAGTTTGGAGTAATTCGACTGAAGTGTGAGGGGCTTGAAGAACTTGTACATACAGTGTGAGGTAGCAAGTGAAGACATGAACAGACAGTGGGAATGAGCTTGAGGCAAATAGAAAGATGGTGCGAGGTTGCTTGGACTAATAGACAGTGTGAGGTATCCTAGTTGTAAGAAATTGGGTTGCTGGTTGACTAGGGTGTGAGCCCTGGTCAAGCAGCAACCATAGTCCTTGTCAGGGTATGGAACAAGCAAACTCCAAATTAACCTGTGCTCCGCTCCTTGGTAGCTTGGCATAGAGCAGTCAGGCTTAACTCAGAGGCAATGTGTAAAGTATTTGCACACCTCAAACAGTAAAACACTGAAAACACACCACTAACACAAGCCCACCACAGATTTAGAGAAATAAAGCAATTTTTAATAACTATAACAAGACCAAAATGACAAAACCTAGTCAGTAGAACCAAAGTTATTGAAAGTTAAAGTTTTTAGGTCAAAATACCAAATAGCACAAAGCTCTAACTGTGGATATCTGATTGTCCCAGACCAGTACAAGAGTCGCAAGCTCAGGAGGACTGAAATGAAGCATGGGCCTGCTACAGGCCAGTTAGGCCCCCTGAACAAAGTACCTTAAGTTCTGGTTGCTGAGTGTTGAGAGGATCTGTGTCGAAAATGTGCCACACAGTCAAACCGATGAGTCGGTTCTGAGATGCGTTGAGACTGCGGAGCGAGGTATTGTTGTGTCATTGTTGAGGATCCCCCTCAACGGGGCTTGTGATGTGAAATCTGGCATCGGGGATGCAGCGGACAGTCGGGGCGATGCGTCGGTTCCAAGGAGATGCGAGGCTGTGATGCGACATTCAAGGTCGTCTATGAGGCAACGGTTGATGAGAGATGCAAGGGCCTGTGCTATGGATGCTCTATGCCTTCGGGGTGGTTCATCAGTTCTTGAGGACTGCAGAGGCGATGCAGGTCTTTCTAACGCACCCAATCCCCACAACAGCAGTGATGCGTCGGTTCTAATCAGAGTTTTCTCTATTACCCGGTTGCCTTTTTTGCTCCTTTTCCCACTGCTGCTGCCCCTATGGCCCCTAGCTTCCTGCGTGTTGCGGCTCCAACCTCCCAACTGCTCTCCCTCCCCTACTTAATGGCAGCCACTGTGCGACCACGTGCAGTGGGCGGGCCAAAGGCAAACCCGTCTACGCCCATCCGCGACCAGCGCCAGGGACCCTGGTCCTCAGACCCCCCCCCCACTGCTACGACTCAGCAACCCTCCATGCACTCAACCCCGGAAGAAACAACAACTGCCAACTGTCAACGCCGAACACCACCCAAGGCCAGTTCTCCTACCGACACTGCAGCCGCACCTTCACCCACCTCCGGACCCCGACAGCTGCCACCAAACCATCAGATGCCAGTGCACCCAAACCCCTGAGCTGCATCCTCCTCAACGTATGCTCCCTGCACAGACAGGCAGTAGAAATGTGAGACCTCCTCAACACCCTTGCTCCTGACGTCGCCTTCCTCACAGAGACCTGGACCAACAGCAGCTCTGCACCCCACATCGCAACCACCATCACCGACGGGTACAAGATCCAGAGGAAAGACCGCCCCAACCACTCTGGAGGTGGCCTCGCCATTGTACACAAAAGCTCCCTCTGACTCACAACCACCATCTCGATCGACCCCTTGCCCCCCATGGAACACATCCACTTTCAGATCAACACCAGAACGACTATACATAGAACTCTAGCCCACAGACCTCTCGGACCCCGGGCCCCGTTCACTAACACCATCGCCGACCTCATCGCACCCCAAGCCCTCACCTCCATGGACTGTGCACTGCTCGGAGACCTAAATTTCCACCTCAACAACCTCAGTGACCCCAACGCCACCGCCCTCCTGGACAACCACACCAACATCGACTGAAACAACTCATCACCACCCCCACCCACAAGGCAGGACACAGCCTCAACTCCATCTTCGCAGAAAGAAACAACATTCGCTTCAATCACACCACTCAGCCCCTCTGAACAGACCACCACTGCGTCCACTTTTCCTTCTCCAAACCCACTGCACACAAGCCTAAACATGCCCCATGCAGAAACTGGAGCAAGATCACCGAAGAGCACCTCAACGCCGCCCTCAGTTGCACTCGTCCACCCACCACGACCGGTGCCAACTCCGCAGCCAACGAACTCCACAAATGGATCACCGACTGCACAAACAAGCTCGCCCCTCTCCAGAACTCTGATAGACAACACACCACGAAAGCCACCGGCTTCACCACAGAACTCCGAGAATTCTTCAATCACAAGATCAGGACTCTCTGCGACAACTTCGACAAACAGAACCAATTCACCGACCCAACACCGGCCCCCAGCAACGCCAACCAGTCGACCATCACCGCCTTGACCCCTGTCACCACAGAAGACAACACAAACATCATGAGGAGCATACACTCCGGAGCTCCCACTGATCCCTGCCCGCCGCACATCTTCCACAGAGCTGCCTCCGCCATAGCACCTGAACTACGACATACAATCAACTGCACCCTTGAAACAGGCACTTTCCACGTCATCTGGAAATGCGCAGAAGTCAACCCCCTCCTCAAGAAGCACTCCGCAGACCCGACGGACCTCAAGAACTACAGACCCATCTCTCTCCTCCCTTTTGCTGCCAAAGTCACCAAGAAGATCCTCAGCAACCAGCTCACAAAATTCATAGAATACGATTCGATCCTCGACACTTCTCAATCGGATTCCGCAACAACCACAGCACCGAGACCGCCTTTCTAGCCGCCACGGACGACATCCACACGCTCCTCGACCAAGGCCACACAGCAGCACTCATTCTACTAGACCTCTAAACAGCCTTCAACACCGTCTTCCACCGCACACTAGCCACCAGACTCCACGACGCCAGCATACAGGAAACTGCCCTAGACTGGATCCGCTCCTTCCTCGCCGGTCGAACTCAAAGAATCAGACTCCCGCGCTTCCTCTCCGAACCCACAGAGATCAGATGTGGAGTACCCCAAGGATTCTCCCTCAGCCCTACGGTCTTCAACATCTACATGGCCCCACTTGCAACCATCATCAGAAAACACAGACTCAGCATTGTATCCTATGCTGACGATACCCAGCTGATCTTCTCCCTCACCAAGGAAGCCGACATCACCAGACCCAGTTTCCAGGAAGGTATGAAGGACGTTGCATCCTGGATGAGTAGCAGCTGCCTGAAGCTCAACTCAGAGTAACGGAATTCCTCGTCCTCTGATCCACCCCCTCCGGGTGGGACAACATCTGGTGGCCCCCTACCCTCGGCAACCCTCCCACACACACGGACCACGCCCACAACCTCGGCATCATACTTGACTCCTCCCTCACCATGAGCCAACAGATCAACGCCGTATCCTCCACGGGCTTCAACACCCTCCACATACTCTGCAAGACCTTAAAATAGATCACCCCCGAATCCAGAAAGACCATCACCCATGCACTCATAACCAGCAGACTGGACTACGGAAATGCCCTCTACGCCAGAATCAACAAATCTCTACTCCACAAACTCCAGACCATCCAGAATACCGCAGCCAGACTTGTCCTCAGCATCTCACGACAAAACCACATCACCCAGCACCTACGAGACCTCCACAGGCTCCCCGTCGAAAAAAGAGTGGCTTTCAAGCTGCTCACACATCCCTACAAGGCCCTCCACAACACCTGACCCCAATACCTCAACAAAAGAATCTCTTTCTACGCCCCCAATAGAAACCTCCTCTCCGCCGACCTTGCACTGGACGAAATCTCCCACATCCACAGGGGCAGAATGGGAGGGAGATCCTTCTTCTACCTCGCAGCCAAGACCTGGAATGAACTCCCCTCAGCATCAGATGACCCCCACACTGTAAGCATTTTAGAAAGAGCCTCAACATCTGGCTCTTCGGATGAGCTGGAGCTGCCCTAAATTCCCCCCTTTCCCCCAGCGCATTGAGACCCTCAATGGTGAGTAGTGCACTTTCCAAATCCCTGATTGATTGATTGATTGAGGGATGCACCGCTTAGCAGAGTAGATGCATCGGTTCTGCTGGGGAACACACTACTCAGCAGAGAAGATGCATCGGTTTTGTTGACAAGCACCTTGGGCCCACTTCCAAGGCTCCAGGACTGGGGTGGCACCACTTAGCAGGGTAGACTCACAGATAGCAGAGTTCAGGTGCAGGTGTAAGGTTGTTGGAAGCCTATTATATCCCTGAGGCTTAAGATCACGGAAATACTGTCTGAAGTAGCCTGAGGCACATAGACAGAGTAATGTTCTAGGTGTACATAAAGAGTCTTAGGTAGACTGGTCCACATGGATAGATATTGTGGGGAGCTTGGAGCACTTGGACAGGCTCTAAGGAGTTTGGGCTCATGGGTAGACAGTGTGTGTAGCTAGTGGCACATCCATAAATAGTGAGGTAGCTTGTGACCCATGGACAGTGTCATGTCCATCAAAAACATCAACTTGACATCAAAGGTGCTCGCTCCCACAGTAAGTATTCTATCCCATAGCACTGCAATGCCACACCTTCTGCAAGAAGTACAGCCCAACCAAAGAGTCAAAGCAGATCAACGTAAGCACTTGGATGTATATTTATAAGTTTTCACCCAATGCAATGCAGTGAATCGACACAACTTTCTGGATTGTGATGTGTTGCATGAAAAGGAGAAAGCAGAATGGTACTATATCTACTGGTTCTCTCTCCCCATGCGCTGGTGCACTCTAGGCTTGTGTCAAAACACACACAAGGGTGTGTGAATGTTGTCAATTATAGGTTTTGTACTTGATTGGTACACCCTCCAGTATGAAATACTATGCTTAGATGTAGTTTAACACTTGTTCTACTTTGTACGTGTGCTGTACAGTGAAGCACACATGCGAAGTGTGAGAAGTTGGCCTGGTATATGATGTTCACTAGTTAAAGTGACCACCTTGTACCATGCCAAGCAACCCTTATGGTGTGGTTGTAAGTCAACCTTTTCGGACTAGCTGCCCTAGTGGTAGCGTAGGCTAAGCAGTCTTTGAGGCTAAACTCGTTAAAGCGTGTTAAGCAGGCTGTTTTACCAAATGTAACCCCCTTTTATACCAATGAAAGGACACCACACAGATATATATTCAAAATATATATGTATTTATTTCTCAAAGTAACCCCTAGACTCTTTATGAGCACAGGAGCACAAATCGTTAAACAAGACAACGTTATAATAAACAGAAGTTGCACTTTATATGGATGGGCCCTGGTGGCCACTCAAACCATATACTAAAATGGTGGTATAAGTACCACGAACAGGAAAGGGAAAAGGCCTAGGGCCTCTAGAATCGCTGGGCCTACAAGGAGCTAACTTCAGTTAGTGACCAGGAGGTCCACGGGTTGCGTGTGCAGTGAGGAAAGTCACACGCGTGCTCCCATAGGTTTTCAATGGGTGCGTAAAAGTTAAAAAGCAACTGCAGAAAGGGTCTTCTGGGTGGACTACGATCTCAAGATTCGAAACACAGACACTAGAGATGATTCTCTATACTTGGGCACCAGAGTGCCAGCTTTACCTCACCCACAGGAAGCGGGTGCATAGGTCTCAAAGTGCGTCGGGTTTCTTCTATCGATTCAATGGCGCCTGATGACAAAGATGCTGCAGGCGGTCGGTCCAGAAGAGCTGCGTTGGATCCAAGAGTGGATCGGGGTTGTAGAAGACCTGAAAGCAGAGGGGGCAGTGTTCACAGTCACTAGCCAGTGACCGGCGTGGCACCAGGTAGGTACCAGGCGATGTCGGGTGCAAACAGGTGGTGAAGTGTAGCTTGTCTCCGCAGCCACGTGGTCCCTGAAGGTCAACGACGTCCAGGAGTCGAGTCACGAGCTGTCCCACGCAGGCTCTCGCTGTCGGCGGTGTCGGCGACTCGAAAGAAGCAAACAAGCCTTGGCAAAGGCAGGAGTCGTGGAAGTTCAAGAAAGCTGATTGTTCTGACCAGCAAGGTCAGAGGGGCTGCTCTATTGGAGAGCAGCTAGGGCCAGTCTGGAGCAACCAGACCAGCATCGTTGATTTCAAAATAGGTCGACAAAATGGCCACTAGCCAACGGGCCAGGGACCGGGCAGGCGCGTCGAGATGCAAAGTGCAGAGGGGCCCCATGCAGATCGTGGAGATGCTGGAGGGCTCACCTTTGGTGCAGATGCTGCTCGGGTGTTGGGCTTCTCAGGACCCAAAGCACATCTTGGAGGGAGCCTCTGTTGTTGCGCTTGCAGCTTGTCGTCGGTCTTTCAAGATGGCTGGCTCCACGTGTCTCGGTGCCTCCACGGGTTCCTTCTTTGCAGGGACTGTGCATCGGGCGGTGAGAGGTCTGGAGGTCCAGGTCTTGTCGGGCTCTGGGCTTGGGCTCCGGCAGGAGGCGGTAGCAAAGCAGATGTTCAAAAGCTGGTTGGTGCTTGCGTTAGCAAGATGGTCACTCCCTGACCATAGGGGAGATTTCCTTCAGTCCTCTGTGCAGCAGAGCGTCGAAGTTCCCGTCTTCTTCTTGTGGTTAAGTTGATTCCAGGATGTCTGAAGTCTTAGGACACAGCTCCTACCTTTAAGCGGATTCTAGGGGCCGGACTACCTGCTAGGTCCCTCCCTAAGGGTGGGACCAGGAAGGGGGGTGGTTACACCCCCAATCCTTTGTCCAGCTCGCCCCAGGTCCGGGGCTGGTGTGCCCCAGGACTGGTTTGAACTGGCATATGCACCGAGGCTCCTTGTGAGCCTCAGGCATGTCTCATTCCATTCAAGCCCTACCTGACCAATACACAAAATTCTGTCTGGGGTGGTGCTCGCACCTCCCCTGGCAGGAAACCCTTTGTCCACGTCTCCCAAGCTGGAAGGACTCCCAGCAGCAGGAGGGCAGACTTGTGTCTGTGGTGGCAGCATCCATTTTGTGGAGCTGAGGCTATGTCTGATTTTACCCGGGTTTCAGGTACTGTACATGTCGTGTCCCTCTAGAAGGGTGGAATGCTAACCCCGTCGCCAGAATTGGCGAGGGGTTAGTATTCCAATTCGTATGACACCTTACTCGACATGTTTTGATAAAGCCAAACCAAAGATAGCATTTAACCGCGAGGTTCATAATGCACTTAAGAGTATATGGTATGACGATATCTAGAAACGGTAGAAGGAAGTTGTTCCGACCACTGCAGACAGGCTCAGCTCATGCCAGAGCACCATCTCACATGGAACCAAGCACTCTGCCTTCAGGATTGTTAAGGCCTGCCATAGGAGTGACTTATAGGTTACCAGGTGTCCCATTTAAGGTTAGGTATAGGTATACTACACCTAAGTAAGAGGTGGTTACACCAACTTACCCCAGCCGAGTGATCAGCCAGTTGTGTCAAATTTGTTAGGCCAGGCCAGGGGTGGCATAATACATGCTTCAGCCCCTGGCAGGCCTTAGATACACCAATGCCCTGGGTACCTAGTGTACACTGGTACAGGGGCTCACAGGGTGATCCACTTCCAATTGGTTATGCACCTAGGGTGCATAGTGTAAATTTAGTTAGAGAGAACAGCAGGCTGGGGGTCTGATTAGCAGGCCCACAGCCTCAATATGTCAAACACCAGTGAAGCAAAAAGCAAAAATTTGGGGTGACCATAGGATAGCAGACCCTACTCTCCTACACAACCCCCCCCCCCAAACGCAGGGACATTAAACTAGCCTTGACCAGTCTCGTCTTCATGTCCTAAGTGGAAGTACCTGGAGAGACCAAAAGCATTCCCATGGTCTGTACCTGGCCGGTGCTCCACTGTAAAGTCCATACTCTGTAGGGAAATGGACCACCTAAGCAGTTTGGGGTTTTCACCCTTCATCTGATTTAGCCACAAGAGGGGCTTATGGTCGGTCTGAATCTTGAAGTGAGTGCCAAACAAGTATGGCCTCAGCTTCTTCAGGGCCCACACCACAGCAAAGGCCTCCCTCTCAATAGCTGACCAATTCTTCTCTCTGGGGGTCAACCTTCTGCTAATAAAAGCAATGGGTTGGTCTTGACCATCTACATTAAGTTGTGACAGCACAGCTCCCACACCCAACTCAGAAGCATCTGTTTGGACAATAAACTCTTTGGAGTAGTCAGGACTTTTCAGGATAGGTGCAGAGCACATGGCCTTCTTCAGGTCATCAAATGCCTTTTGACAGCTTACTGTCCACTGAACCTTTTTGGGCATCTTCTTGGATGTCAGATCATTAAGAGGAGTCACAATGGACCCATAGTTCTTAACAAACTTCCTGTAGTACCCAGTCAATCCCAAGAAAGCTCGAACTTGAGTCTGGGTGGTTGGAGGAGACCAGTCCTTGATGGATTGTATCTTACTCTCTAGTGGTTGAACTTGGCCTCCACCTACAAGGTGGCCCAAATACACAACCTTACTCTGCCCTATCTGGCACTTAGTAGCCTTGATAGTGAGGCCTGCCTTTTGCAGAGCCTCAAGTACCTTCTTCAGGTGGATCAGGTGATCCTCCCAGGTGGAGCTAAAGACATCAATGTCATCAAGATATGCTGCACAAAAGTCATCCAACCCAGTAAGGACTTGATTCACCAACCTTTGGAAGGTGGCAGGTGCATTCTTCAGACCAAAGGGCATCACCAAAAATTGATAATGCCCACCTGGGGTTGAGAATGCTGTTTTGGCCTTGGACTCCTCAGCTAATCTGATTTGCCAATAGCCAGCTGTTAAGTCAAATGTGCTCAAAAACTTAGCAGAAGCTAGTTTGTCTATGAGCTCATCTGCCCTTGGAATAGGATGTGCATCTGTCCTAGTGACAGCATTGAGTCCTCTGTATTCCACACAGAACCTCATCTCTCTCTTGCCATCTTTGGTGTGAGGTTTGGGGACCAGAACCACTGGGCTAGCCCAGGGGCTCTCTGAGGGTTCAATGACACCCAGTTCCAGCATTTTGTGTACCTCAGCCTTTATACAGTCCCTGACATGGTCAGGTTGTCTGTAAAGTTTGTTCTTTACAGGCAGACTGTCACCAGTGTCCACCACATGGGTACACCAGTCAGTTTGACTAGGTATCAAGGAGAACATATGTTGAAATGATTGTAGAACCTGTCTACATTCAATCTGCTGATGATCAGTGAGGTTGCCTCCAAGGGTCACTCCTTCAACTGAGCCATCTTCAGGGTTCTGAGACAACAAGTCTGGGAGAGGGTCACTCTCTTCCTCCTGTCCCTCATCTGTAGCCATGAGCAAGCCCATGTCTGCCCTGTCAACATATGCTTTTAACCACCTGTTAACATGGAGTACCCTGTGGGGACTCCTGGGAGTTCCTAGTTCCACCAAGTAGGTGACCTCTCCCTTCTTTTCCAGGATTGTATGGGGTCCAGACCATTTGTCTTGGAGTGCTGCTGGGGCCACTGGCTCCAACACCCATACCTTCTGTCCTGGCTGAAACTCAACCAAGACAGCCTTTTGGTCATGCAAAGCTTTCTGTAAGGCCTGGCTTGCCTCAAGGTTTTTGGATGCCTTCTCCATATACTCAGCCATCCTGGAGCGGAGACCAAGTACATAGTCCACTATGTCTTGTTTAGGCTTTTTGAGAGGTAACTCCCATCCTTCCTTCACTAAACACAGTGGGCCTCTCACAGGGTGCCCAAACAACAATTCAAAGGGGCTGTAACCAACTCCTTTTTGTGGGACCTCTCTGTAAGCAAACAGAAGGCAGGGCAGAAGGATGTCCCATCTTCGCCTGAGCTTTTCAGGTAATCCTTTGATCATACCCTTTAGGGTCTTGTTGAATCTCTCAACAAGCCCATTGCATTGTGGGTGATAAGGAGTGGTGAACTTGTAGTTGACACCACATTCCTTCCACATAGCTGTCAAGTATCCTGACATGAAGTTGGTACCTCTGTCAGAAACCACCTCCTTAGGAAACCCCACTCTGGAGAATACTCCTAGCAGGGCCCTGGCCACAACAGGTGCTGTAGTGGTCCTAAGGGGAATTGCCTCTGGATACCTGGTGGCATGATCCACTACCACCAGTATAAATCTGTGCCCGGATGCAGTGGGAGGATCCATGGGACCCACTATATCTATTCCCACTCTTTCAAAGGGGACCCCCACCACAGGTAGTGGTATTAGGGGGGCCTTTGTTGTGCCACCTGATTTGCCACTGGCTTGGCAGGTCACACAGGAGCGACAAAACTCCTTTGTATCTTCATTCATGTGAGGCCAGTGAAAGTGAGGGACAAGCCTGTCCCAAGTCTTGTTCTGGCCTAAGTGTCCTGCTAGAGGAATATCATGGGCCAAGGTAAGAAGGAGGCCCCTAAATTGCAGAGGTATAACCAACCTCCTGGTTGCACCAGGTTTGGGTCTCTAGCCTCTGAATAAAGGAGCCCATCGTCCCAATACACTTTATGGGTACCTTGAGCATTCCCAGCAGCCTCAGCAGCAGCCAGCTGTCTGAGGGGTTCAAGAGATGAACAGGTTAACTGAGCCTGCCCCAAGTCAGCCCTGGAAGGTCCCCCTGTCCCCAAAAACTCAACCTGATCAGGTTCAAGCTCTTCAGGGACAGTTCCTTCAGGGTCCTCGAGATCATCTTCCTGGGAAGGCTGATCATCACTTTGAGGCAGGGGGGAAGGCACAGCCTTTACCCTCCTGTTCTTCTTCTTGGTAGGTGCTTGGTCCATTGTTCCAGGATCCAAGACCTGTGGTTCAGTAAGGCACTTTTTGGCCTGTGACCTGGTCACAGCAAGGACATGTGGTGATATACCTAACATCTCTGCATGTGTCCTGTACTCCACTTCTGACCATAGAGAACTCTCTAGGTCATTGCCCAACAAACATTCTACTGGGAGGTCTGCACTAACCACAACCCTTTTGAGGCCAGTTACCCCTCCCCATGAGAAGTTAACAACTGCCACACTATGTGAAGTAGTGGCATTGCTGGCATTGGTCACCAGGTAATTCTCACCTGGTATGTACTGTCCAGGATCCACAAAGCCTGGTGTCACCATAGTGACACTGGCACATGTGTCCCTGTAGGCTTGAGCCACTTTTTCATTAATTAAAGGAGTCTGTCTGTACTTGCCCAGGTTACTGGGGCTCACAGTCAGGGACAAATCTATGTCCCCATCACAGATCAAGACTGCCTGTGTCAGGGTTCGGTCTAAGTCAGAATCTCCTTCAGTTCCCATAGTGATTCCCACTACACCCTTTGTCTGGGGACCAACACTGCTAACAGTAGTACTGGGAGCAGGTGCCTTAGGGGCAACAGTGTTGGGGGCTCCACCCTTCTTACAATCACTAGTCCAGTGAGTTGTATTCTTGCAAAATTTGCACCAGGGTTTCTTTGGACCTTCTTTCTTCTTCCCTTTAGGCTGGGACCCTCCCTCGTTAGTACTAGTTTGGGGCCCTGTTGAAGACTTCTGGTCTTTAGATTTCTGATCTCCACCCTTCTGGTCTGTTTTCTTCTGATCACCCCCATAGGCCCTGGTTCTGGTTCTTTTGCTTAACCCTGGTTCTGACCCATTTGTCTGCCTTATTTCCCAATTCTTGGGGAGAGGTCAGATCTGAGTCAACCAAGTGTTGATGCAGTTGCTGGTTCTGACAGTTATTTAAAATCTGTTCTCTCATCATCAAATTGTACAATCCTGTATAATCAGATACCTTACTTCCCAGCAACCAACCCTCCAAAGCCTTAGTGGCACATTCAATGTATTCAGACCAGTCCTGAGTCTGTGTCTTCTGGGTGTCTCTGAACATTAACCTGTACTGTTCAATGGTTAAGCCTAACCCATCAACTAGGACACTCTTCAGGACTCTGTAATTTCTGACATCCTCCTCTCTAACAGTGAGGAGTCTATCTCTGCCTCTTCCTTCAAAGGAGAGCCATAAGATTGCTGCCCACTGGTCTTCAGGAACCTGCTGCACTTTGCAGGCCCTCTCAAGAGCAGTCATCCATTTGTGGATGTCATCCCCACTTTTGTAGGGGGGCACAACCTTGGACAGGTTCCTATTGTCAAAGACCCTATCTTTGTCCTTAGGGACAATGCTGCCACCAGTGGGTATAGACCCACTCTCTTTAGGTTGCCTAGCCTTGTTCAGTTTCTCTTCCATCAGGGCTACCTCTAGCTCCTGCTTCCTGATCCTCAGCTGGGCTTCCTGCATTCTGGCCTCATGCTCCCTCCTCTGAGGGGTGGTCATCCTTCTCCTGGAGTGACCTTGAGAGCCTCTAGAGGCATGAGAAGCATTAGATTCACCTGAGTGATTCCTTTGCCTCCCAAGCCCCGTGTTAAGTCCACTGGGGAGATCCAATGGGATGATCCCATTGTCAGTCCCCAATAGCCTTAGGTTAGCTGGGCCACGTATAACACTTGGCACTGGGCTAGTTCTCCCTTCATCCTCACTACCTTCTGTATCAGTACCCTTCTCACTTTCATCCTCTGTAGTATGATTCTCATCTAAGGGGTGACTATTGGAAAGGGGTACCTTAGTAGCATCTTCAGAAGGGGGGCCTCCTGTTCCAGTCCCTAAGGGGCCTAACTGGGAGGCTTTCCTGAGAGCTTTCTGATTCTCATCAGCCTGTAAAAGCTGTCTGAGTTCAGCAGAAGTAGGGTTCTTGGGCTGTTTAAGGCCCCTGATATTTGCCAACTGCCTGAGCTCATTTTGATTTAGGGTAGCAAAGAGAGTTGGTGCCCTCTGGGGGTCACTCTCGACAGAGATGGGTACCTTGGACCCCTCTGCCCCCTCCATTGCTCTTAAGTGTGGGTGGATGTGTTGCAATCTACCTACACTTGGGTTTAGCTACTAAACCTATCTAATAGTTGTAGTCAGGGTGTGCTACTCCCTTTGCTCTACAACAACTAAGTTCAGTAGAACTTAAGTATATCTATCTTGTTTTATATGTACCTACAGGTACCTATGTGATCTTTCAATTGGTAACCAAGAGATTACAATGGTAAAACACAGCAAGCTCAAATCCAACCGCTGCTCACCAATGTGAGAAGTTGGCCTGGTATATGATGTTCACTAGTTAAAGTGACCACCTTGTACCATGCCAAGCAACCCTTATGGTGTGGTTGTAAGTCAACCTTTTCGGACTAGCTGCCCTAGTGGTAGCGTAGGCTAAGCAGTCTTTGAGGCTAAACTCGTTAAAGCGTGTTAAGCAGGCTGTTTTACCAAATGTAACCCCCTTTTATACCAATGAAAGGACACCACACAGATATATATTCAAAATATATATGTATTTATTTCTCAAAGTAACCCCTAGACTCTTTATGAGCACAGGAGCACAAATCGTTAAACAAGACAACGTTATAATATACAGAAGTTGCACTTTATATGGATGGGCCCTGGTGGCCACTCAAACCATATACTAAAATAGTGGTATAAGTACCACGAACAGGAAAGGGAAAAGGCCTAGGGCCTCTAGAATCGCTGGGCCTACAAGGAGCTAACTTCAGTTAGTGACCAGGAGGTCCACAGGTTGCGTGTGCAGTGAGGAAAGTCACACGCGTGCTCCCATAGGTTTTCAATGGGTGCGTAAAAGTTAAAAAGTTACTGCAGAAAGGGTCTTCTGGGTGGACTACGATCTCAAGATTCGAAACACAGACACTAGAGATGATTCTCTACACTTGGGCACCGGAGTGCCAGCTTTACCTCACCCACAGGAAGCGGGTGCATAGGTCTCGAAGTGCGTCGGGTTTCTTCTATCGATTCAATGGAGCCTGATGATAAAGATGCTGCAGGCGGTCGGTCCAGAAGAGCTACGTTGGATCCAAGAGTGGATCGGGGTTGTAGAAGACCTGAAAGCAGAGGGGACAGTGTTCACAGTCACTAGCCAGTGACCGGCGTGGCACCAGGTAGGTACCAGGCGATGTCGGGTGCAAACAGGTGGTGAAGTGTAGCTTGTCTCCGCAGCAACGTGGTCCCTGAAGGTCAACGACGTCCAGGAGTCGAGTCACGAGCTGTCCCACGCAGGCTCTCGCTGTCGGCGGTGTCGGCGACTCGAAAGAAGCAAACAAGCCTTGGCAAAGGCAGGAGTTGTGGAAGTTCAAGAAAGCTGATTGTTCTGACCAGCAAGGTCAGAGGGGCTGCTCTATTGGAGAGCAGCTAGAGCCAGTCTGGAGCAACCAGACCAGCATCGTTGATTTCAAAATAGGTCGCCAAAATGGCCACTAGCCAACGGGCCAGGGACCGGGCAGGCGCGTCGAGATGCAAAGTGCAGAGGGGCCCCACACAGATCGTGGAGATGCTGGAGGGCTCACCTTTGGTGCAGATGCTGCTCGGGTGTTGGGCTTCTCAGGACCCAAAGCACAACTTGGAGGGAGCCTCTGTTGTTGCGCTTGCAGCTTGTCGTCGGTCTTTCAAGATGGCTGGCTCCACGTGTCTCGGTGCCTCCACGGGTTCCTTCTTTGCAGGGACTGTGGATCGGGCGGTGAGAGGTCTGGAGGTCCAGGTCTTGTCGGGCTCTGGGCTTGGGCTCCGGCAGGAGGCGGCGGCAAAGCAGACGTTCAATAGCTGGTTGGTGCTTGCGTTAGCAAGATGGTCACTCCCTGACCATAGGGGAGATTTCCTTCAGTTCTCTGTGCAGCAGAGCATCGAAGTTCCCGTCTTCTTCTTGTGGTTAAGTTGATTCCAGGATGTCTGAAGTCTTAGGACACAGCTCCTACCTTTAAGCGGATTCTAAGGGCCGGACTACCTGCTAGGTCCCTCCCTAAGGGTGGGACCAGGAAAGGGGGTGGTTACACCCCCAATCCTTTGTCCAGCTCGCCCCAGGTCCGGGGCTGGTGTGCCCCAGGACCGGTTTGAACTGGTATATGCACCGAGGCTCCTTGTGAGCCTCAGGCATGTCTCATTCCATTCAAGCCCTACCTGACCAATACACAAAATCCTGTCTGGGGTGGTGCTCGCACCTCCCCTGGCAGGAAACCCTTTGTCCACGTCTCCCAAGCTGGAAGGACTCCCAGCAGCAGGAGGGCAGACTTGTGTCTGTGGTGGCAGCATCCATTTTGTGGAGCTGAGGCTATGTCTGATTTTACCCGGGTTTCAGGTACTGTACATGTCGTGTCAGAATAGAAGGGTGGAATGCTAACCCCGTCGCCAGAATTGGCGAGGGGTTAGTATTCCAATTCGTATGACACCTTACTCGACATGTTTTGATAAAGCCAAACCAAAGATAGCATTTAACCGCGAGGTTCATAATGCACTTAAGAGTATATGGTATGACGATATCTGGAAACGGTAGAAGGAAGTTGTTCCGACCACTGCAGACAGGCTCAGCTCATGCCAGAGCACCATCTCACATGGAACCAAGCACTCTGCCTTCAGGATTGTTAAGGCCTGCCATAGGAGTGACTTATAGGTTACCAGGTGTCCCATTTAAGGTTAGGTGTAGGTATACTACACCTAAGTAAGAGGTGGTTACACCAACTTACCCCAGCTGAGTGATCAGCCAGTTGTGTCAAATTTGTTAGGCCAGGCCAGGGGTGGCATAATACATGCTTCAGCCCCTGGCAGGCCTTAGATACACCAATGCCCTGGGTACCTAGTGTACACTGGTACAGGGGCTCACAGGGTGATCCACTTCCAATTGGTTATGCACCTAGGGTGCATAGTGTCAATTTAGTTACAGAGAACAGCAGGCTGGGGGTCTGATTAGCAGGCCCACAGCCTCAATATGTCAAAAACCAGTGAAGCAAAAAGCAAAAATTTGGGGTGACCATAGGATAGCAGACCCTACTCTCCTACACGAAGTTTGAAACGTTTTGAGAAACAAAAATGCTTCTCAAATGTTACGTCTACCTAGAAGAGGTGTTCATTTTTGTCCAAAATCCCTTTCCACCTTTTTTAGTAAAATGGCTTTCTGTCAAAATCCATGGGTGGTTGCATTAGGACACCCGTGTACCACCAATGGAATTCTCCCGTGATGCAAAAGTACCCAGTGCAAAGTGCTAGTAAATTACCCCCAAATGCCATATTCTATAGGGTTTCTTTTGCATCACACACAAAGAGAGATCAAATGTGTTTCATTGCTTGTACACACCTTTTTAGTGTTCATGTTCCTTTTAAACTGTAAAGTCATTTTCAATTGTCGGCTACGGTAGCCTTGTGTTTGCCAACAAGGAAAGCCTGTATCTCAGTACACTACACCAAAACTCAAACACAGTTGGCGGTGTTTAAACAAATATATTCATTGTGGTACATGTTTGCTGGACATGGCCTGGTAAAATAGTTGCAGGGTCCTTTCCTTGGTATCAGCCATCCACTGCATGGCCACGTCTGGCCATGCAAGCATTATTTTGTTAATAAACCAAGAATATTTTTCATTTCCTCAAAAAATATAATCCTAAAAACAGAGAAACAAACTCAAAACCAGTCCAAGCGAAGATTCTCATTAAGTATCCAGTACATGCTCTAGTCATCCTATTATATATGGATTATATTTGGGTGTTGCTTCATTATGTAGACCTTCTGTAAATACATAAGCATTTTATGAAAACCTTTTGTAGCCAACACCAAAGCATCTATTTGAGACTAACTAACTTTATCAGCAGCATTGAGGGAATTCTATTGTCTCCTGAGACACAATTTGGACATGTAGGGGCGGATTTACAAGCCCCTTGCGCCACTTTTGCGCCACTTTTAACATGGGAAAAGTGACACAAAAGTGGTGCAAGGGGCTTGTAAATCTGCCCCGTAGTCCTTATACATCAATATTCAGCAAAATGGAGCTTCCACGGTGCTCAATAAGCTCCTGAACTCCATTCCATATATTTGCACCTTCTGATTTCATCATTGCATCAGTTGAAGGGCACTGACTATGTATTTCATTAATTTCCTCCATCAATACTACTTACAAATGAAGGGCATGGCTATGGGAGTCAGCTTTGCTCCATGTCTAAACAAACCTATTCATGAATGACCATGAGCACGTACATGTACGATCCATCAAGTTCTTACAGACAAAGGGGCGGATTTACAAGCCCCTTGCGCCACTTTTGCGTCACTTTTAACATGTGAAAAGTGACGCATAAGTGGCGCAAGGGGCTTGTAAATCTGCCCCAAAATGTCAACAAATAGCGTAGGCGCACAGACAACATTCTTCTGATGTTGGACTGTTGATCACAGAGCTTCCTGTGATTGGCCTGGCAGTCGTTCCACAGACATTCAGTGTACAATGAGCTCACAAAAACAGGCCATTCGTGTCCTCGACCTCAAGGTCAAATGCGAGGATAACAAATTATCCAGCACGTTGTTCAGGAAGCAGATTGAAAGAAATATTAAAAACTGATTAGTCCAGCCGCCATTCCCGCAGTCTCCACCATAGTATACCCTTGGGACAATTTCTCAGACTATGACATAACTGTTCCCATAAAAATGATTTGTTTTGTGACTCTGAACACCTCTTCCACAGTCTACTGAAGATACACAGAATGATTACTAACACATACACACAAGCAGGCTTGTATTTGGCCCGTAAACATTTTCTCACCCCAAAACAGACCCCCTAAAACTACCAGAAGACCAACCTGTGTGACTAAATATAACCTTTTCAGTAACAGTCTCAAAAGATTTCTGGCAAATATTAGTGCAAGCTGTTCTTACTCGACGTTTCCCTAAATAAAACCATGTTTGCCTTTAAAAGAAGCAGACACATTAGGGGTCATGTAATGAGGGCACAGGACCCCTCATCGATGCCCACCTCTTCAATCACCTAACAGTAGGTTCTACCACGCATCGTTGGCCATTTCAGGCGTGGTGCTTGCATGGCTAGCAAACACAAGACCAATATTAAATTATACACACAGGAGACACTTGCATTAAATTACAGCGTCACGCCAAATGTAACTATGCCATTTGGTGCACCTGCCAGAAGCCCAATATTGCCCAAACTAACCTAAACATCAAAGCAAGAATTCTTCAGCAGATGAGCCAGAATAGAATCAGCACACCCAGGTCATGTCACTGAACTTAATAATTGAAAATAGTTGCTTGCTGATCAAAAAACATGTCACCCTTAATGCTTGAGAGGGGACTTCGATCTTAACCTTTGAATACAGGAAAGGCACTGACAAACTAAACTCCTTAGGGTCTGGATTTAATGACTCTGAGGAACTGCCCTCAGCGTAGCTGCCAAGGTTTTAGATTGCTATGTGTGACATTTTCATATGTTCTGTGTAATTATGAGTGACATTTCAATGACTATGAGTGACACTTTTTCGCAAGCAAAATCAGGCAATGAACAGAGGGAAACATATTAAATTAAATTAAATTTGAGCAACATAAAAAAAATTAAACTGTCAGCGAAGAACCTGAAGGTGCATAGAAGTCTCAGGCATAGCCAACAGCTTGTGCGCTGTAGTGCTTATAATTTTATAATCGAGTCTCTCTCAACACTTAGACAGTTGTTTACAGGTTCTTCAAGGAATGGGCCGTTCAACTTGAGGCCACTCAGCACGAATTAGTTAATATGCAAAATAAACGTCCTGCTCTATTTTCCATCCACATGCTCCAATAATTAGTGTATTTTTGATGCACTTTAACTTCAGTTTAGCAAGCAGTCATGTACCACACGTATACATCCTGGTATCAGCCGCCGCATAAACACGGGCAATACCTTCGAGAGACACCTACAAGCCTCTTGAAAGTGCTGACGTGGTTCCCGTGCTCACTACACCGCTGGATTCAAGCAAGCCTAGCTGAAGAAGGGTGATGCCCTGAAACCGGTCCCAGGATGCTTGTTTCCGGTCCAGGGAGGACCTGGCTTGCCAGTTAGGGCTGGACTGTTCCCACAAGGAACAGGGTCAAGACTGATTTGCATATGGCTGGGTCCAAACTGGAGTGGTGTGGTGAGCAAAAGAATGATTGATTTAACCGAGATCCTTGTGACTGGGGGTGAATGTTTGCATTGTCCAGCATTCTGTCCATCAATTTTTTCTTTTGTATACGTTGCCCTAAGTGGGTAGGGTATGCCCAGACGTGGGTCCCATGCTCACTACACCACTGGATTCAAGCTAGCCTGGCTGAAGAAGGGTGATGCCCTGAAACAGGTCCCAGGATGCTTGTTTCCAGTCCAGGGAGGACCTGGCTTGGCACTTCAGGCTGGACTGTTCCCACAAGTAACAGGGTCAAGTCTGATTTGCATATGGCTGGGTCCAAACTGGGGTGGTGTGGTGAGCAAAAGAATGATGCAGTTTAACCCAGATCCTTGTGACTGGAGGTGAATGTTTGCATTGTCCAGCATTCCGTCCATCAATTGTTTCTTTCGCGAATTTAATTCCCTATCATCACCCAAGTAAAGCACAGTTGAGCTGTTGGCTCGCCAGAGTGCAGTCAAGTGAAAACTAACAGGGTCAAACAGTAGCACGCACCCCGGGCATTTTGGGCAAGGCAGCCTCAGGCGCTGTGAAGCACACACTTACTTGGTCAAATCCTGCGTGGCCGGCAGCTTCAAGCTAGTAAGCAATTATGTGGGAGATGATAGATCATGTATAGTAGCATTAGTAAACAGTGTCAAGTGAGCATTTAGGCCAGCACAGAGAAATCATGTTACATCAGCTGGCCTGAGAAAGGTGCTGTGTCGTGCATGTTGTGTGTGCATGTCACTGACTGTCCGCTATGCGCAAGTCTGTGTGTGGCTGAAAGTGTGGGTGTGACTTGTGTGTGCCTGGAACTTGGAGGAGGTTGGAAGGCAAGCTCAGTACAGATTTGCAACTTGATTACCGGCAGCAACTCTTATTGTACGCCCCTCACTGACTCCGGCTGCCTGGTTTCCCTCTCTTCTGTGGTGACCGGCTGCCTGTATCAGGCATGCTTAAACCCTGCTAAACTTCAGTCAGGGGTCCCGGTGCTCTGGGGCCGCGAACGAACCACTCGGGTCACCCCACTCAGTCCGGGTATTCTAAGTGACACCGCCGCTGCCCGGGCCATGGTAGGACTAGCTGGGTCGGTTGCTCGCAATGCAGCAGGCAGCGGGATTCATTACTGTGCCGGCAGCGGAGCCCATGAACAGCAGGGGGGTATTTCTGAATTCACCTGCTGCCCGCTTGCTTCACGGGCTGCAGCCTCGACCCATGACTAGCGAAACTGAAAGTATGACGTGCTGCTGTGCGGTGATTCAAACTAGTTGTTACATTGTAGCAAGCAGGCAGCTCAGAGCCCAGCCCCCAAGAGGTCTGCTGAGCAGACTGGGCTGCCTGCCTGTCTGTGCCACTAACACTACTGTGTTACAATAATAGCAGCCACCGGCACTACTCGGGCCACAGCTCTTGACAGGCATAGGCGCTTATATGCGTTACTTCACATATCAGTGTGGTGATGCGGACCACCTCACTGAAATGCGTTAGTCTAACGCCTGATGCGTGGTAATTTGAAGGACTGCCTCACTGACTACCCTAATGCAACATTTTCCATAGTATTTCTTGACACTCTGTGTTTTGTCTGGCTGCTAAATGTAATTGTGTAGTATGTGCTACACCGTCTTAATACTGATGACATTTTACACTTCATGTATTTATTTGCATAACGTGCTCAGAATGTCTGTGTAATGGACGTTTTTGAAATACTAACCATCGTTTTTCCCAGGTTATTGTTTATTACTAATGTAGTTGTATGTTTTTTTACATGAACGCAGCACCATTTCACCATTGAATGTTCCTTTTAATTCTTAATCTTTAACTCTCATCTTCATAACCGTACCTCCTGGATGGTTGCATTATCACGGGGCAATATTTTTCTCTGTCTTTTTTCGTTAAGTATCTCATTTTTCTTCATCCACATTGTCTGGAGGTGTAAGTGGTACTTGCTGGTGTGAACATTATAGTTGCATTATCTTGGTCACTACCCTAAACTAGTTTTACAGTATCACCGGTATTTTGGGGAGCTCCTTTGGATGGCACCATCTTGTCACCGCCAGCTTCCCATAAGACGCACATGGGGGTGTTGATGTGCTGCACCTTGAGGACAGTGACAGTGCGCTGCTTCCGCTCGCAGGCTGCAAGCGAGTATTCCACAACCCTGGGCTCTAACTTTTATATTTGACCTGCTTTTGCCTACTAACGACCCTGTTTTGACAATTTTTCAACTACACAAGTCCAACATTCCGCTAGCAGTCTAGTTCTGTGCCGGGTCATTGCATTGATGATTAACCCTCCTGTGACACCACCCCTCTTTTATTTTCCATCATGTCTTATACCTCACCATTAGCACTGATCACGTGTTTTTTTTATTTTCCTTTCCCATTTTATAGATTACCCCAAAACAGACATTCCTCAATTTTATCTTCTGTAAAGTGAGCATACACATATACTTCCTCTGCTGTAGTTTCTAATGTTCTCCTGAGTGCCTGTGACTAATTCAATACATCGCGATCATTTTCCTTTACTTTATTTTTGTAGAATGTTTTTCTTTTTAAGGGTTTCTACTCTCAACAAAAGTAAGACCCAGTCTTGTAAGGACCATCCTGATTACACCACAACCTTGCTGACATTTGTATATTTTATTTGTTGCTCCATAGGGATGCTGGTTCCTTATTCTTTCCTGATGATGACCCCTGAAATGTAATCCTGCTGTGATTGAAATGAGTATCCTGCAGTTTTCTACCTGTTTCTCACAGGACAGACTTCACTGGGAATACATTTGGTTCCTTCCTAAGGTCTAAAGCTGTTTTCCATCCTTTTGGACAAAGCATCACCGTTTTGTCATTTCAATAGCATGCAATGCCTAGTGGCGTCGGAAGGTGGGTGCGGTTGGTGCGGTCCGCCCCGGGTGTCATCACTGTGGGGGGTGACAAAATGGCAAAAATATGTGTTATAAACACAATATTTTTGCCAATTTTGTCACCCCTCTCAGTAATATCTTGTCACCCCCAGCTTGACAAAATGGCAAAAATATGTGTTATAAACACATATTTTTGCCATTTTGTCAAGTCGGGGGGTGAAAGAAATTATCCGCACTGGCTACCACCTGACCTTGCTACGCCACTGACTAGGCCTGTGTCTCCAAGGTCTACATTTTCCCCAAACGATTAGTGAAAGTCATCATCATCAGATAATCTTTATTCAGTAGAAAAGACCATAAAAGCACAGCATAAAAGAAGTTACAAACAGACCACACATGATAAAATCATGAGATAAAATTACTCAGTTACACATCATCGAATTGTCTTTCCATAGTGTCTTGACCAAGTCAAATAGCATACTTTTTCCTTAAACCCCTGAATAAATTTCAATACTGCGAAACAGATTGTGGCAGACTCACACCGTTGTAAAAACAGCAGACCTTCTTGATGAGTTTTAAAACAGTTCCCTGCTAAAATTGGATGTAAAAGCCGGGTTCTAAAAGTGGAGTATAAAGTGCAGAATAACATAAAATGCTTGGTAGACTGTAAGGACACTGAATCACATGGGCAGCGGGGTAATGAAGCAAACCGTGTCCCAGTAACGGGGAAAGACACCAGGAAGTGAATCATATTTATTCAGAGGCGGGTTAAACACAATCTGTATTGTGGTGCCTTTATCCATAGTAGGTAAGGCTCCATCCCTACACAAGTTGATACAGGGATATACGCGTGGATAGTTGCCATGTTCAGAACTTTCTCAAGTCTTATCTTGTCGCTATTTAGTGAAAGTAATTTTTTAACTGCTCAAACTAAGGGTGCAAGCTCCAGTGGCTGTCTTTCTCTGTCAGCACCTTCAGTCTCTCTGTTGCTCCTGATCCACCTTCCACACATCTACATGTAAATGAGAATGCTCACCTTTGACTTTTCCTGGTGCAGCTCTATCTGGATGTCAGTCAGCTTGGTCCTGAGTTCTTCATTGGCCGCTTGGAGAGCGAGGATAAGAGCTTCGGGCTTCTCGCCCTTGCCACTCCTCCACTTCTTTGCCATGGCTGCTAGCTAATGTCCACTTTCCCTTTTTTTGTTGACAAAATTTGTTTCAATGGGTGAAATCCATGTTTCGGGGATGGCGATGGAGCCGTTGACGTATTACATCCCGCAGTATGTGCTGCGCGATCCACCGCAGCGGCAGCGTTGGGCACACTGAAAAATATATAAAAGAGTATGAGACGGGTAAGAGTAGTAATCTTTTTGTATTGCACTAAGATACAAACAAAAAAGCAGAAAACGCAATACAACGAACTAGATTTTAATCGTATTTGTATTTTAATTGACACTATTGAATGCACTGTTTCCATTAACGTTTTCCCTAATATTGTCATTATTATGATCTTTATTACTAGTAGTAGTAATCATAGTTAGTTACATTAGTGCAACTAATATTACTACTATACACAATATTATGGATAGTTCTACTAATTATCCTGATTTACACATCAACATTGAGCTCCCTGTAGCCACGTACGTAAGCAAACATTTTAATCTGCTGTGGGAAAACAAAAATCTCTATTCACAGAATTAGGATTTGCAGATTTTACCATAACACAAATTCCACTTTTCACCAGGGAAAATCTGCAGTTGTGAGCTTGGAGGTAGGAGTGAGAAAAGTGGAGGTTAGTAAACACCCAAAAAGATGGAACTCATTTGCAATCATTTTATATGGCCACTGCCGTCCTGGAAATATTCCAAGGTGACAAAGGATACGAAAAACACCCATATTTCATGGGATTGTTCGAAAGAAGTTTCTCCACCTCAAAACGTATTATTCAGGAGGAGGAGAAGAAAATAAAGGGGCATATTTACAAGCCCCTATCACCACAGGAATGCCACTTTTTTGACGTTCTTGTGGCGAAACGGGCTTTGTCTCATTCAAAGGGCAGTGTTAAGCCACTTAACGTGGCTTAGCGCTGCCTTGTAATTAAGAAACCCTTTCATGCTATACTGAGCATGAAAGGGGAGGGCAATGGGTGTTGTGGTGGGTGTTCCGCCACACCGCCCATTGATTTTGACCCTGCCCCATATTTACAAAGGTGGCGTAAATATGGGGCAGCGCCAAAATTAAGACCAAAAAAAACCTGGTCTTAGCATGGCGCATCATGGAGAAATGCTTTATTTCTCCTTGTTTTTGCTCTTTCCACATGTGCTGCATTGTGCATCACACATAGAAACAGCAAAAGACCATGCATGATTGTTTATGTGCAGGAAGGTGTCCCTTCCTGCACATAAATAATCATTAAAAAAATTATGAGTTGCAACTTCTATGTGTGCTGCACAAAGCAGCAAACATAAAAGTCACAAATCGCCATCCACAAAGCAGGCACTCTTGCACTATAGTGCAAGGGTGCCTGCACTATGGTGCAAGGGTGCCTGCATTGGCGCTAGGCAGCTATAATCAGAGCCAGAACAGGGGGAAATGCAGGGCTGCACCATATTATTGTATATACAGTGCATCCCTGCATTTTCAAAATGGCGGTGCGCTGTATTAAGCCAAGAAGGCTAACGCCGTGCTCCATCACTTCCCTGGTATATATATCACCATGGTTACATGAATTTGTCTGCTATGCTCACTCCTGTGAATTATTTGTTGTTCTAATTGTAAGCAGATGTAAAGATGGGGAGAAACACTGAGTTTTTTGCGAATGCCCTTAGATTCGGAATTGTACTACACACAGAAACCTACGAAGTACAGATTTATGACTTTAAAAAAATCTTTGTGAATAGACCACCATATGGCTATATTAATATTTATTATCGCTGCAATCAAATTATTACTAACCAACAACATAACCATTGTTGTTCTTTTTGATGCTACTTGTATTATTACTGTAATTATCGTTCTTGTTGTTACTGCTAGTCCTACGCAGGACTTTCAGACCAAGGGGAAGGCAGGGAAAATAAGAATATTTTCTCAACATCTAAGTGTTTTCACTAAATATATAGTAGTGGGTGTGGCTAAAACGATAACCTCTCCATAAATATGTTTATGCAGATCTCTTCAGGATCAATGATGGGTGACTGCAGACACCACAAGTTGTGAGTCTGATCCAAAACGCCTCATTCTTTATTTATTGCAATGGCGCAATAGGCTTTAATGGTGTTTCTCCTCTTGGAATGGACATGTTTCTATTAAACTATGTTCAGGCACACTGGAATTATGTGGCAGGGGAGGGCCAAGTTATGTGACGGGGTTGAGTAAATTATGTGACAAGAAACAGCAAATTATGCGGCAGTATGCGGCACACTGTGCTATAGTCTTACTTCATTATTTTGCCATATGTTAACTTATTAATACTGTCTCTGCATTAGTTGCACCTCATTTGTACCATTTTAGCTCCCAAATATAGCAATTACCTACAGATAGGTGACCAGTCAACCTTTGCAAAGGGCCTTCCATTGCAAGGCAACACGTGTTGCTGCGTTTTGAGTAACTTTTGAACCGTTCAAACTAGAAACAAAATTTGTTTTTGTTAAAATCTGTGGATTATGTGGCAGATGATGAATTAAGTGGAAAATGGGGAAAATCTACAACCATGTGAAAATCGCCGCGTCTGTACAATCGCATAATTCCAGTGGCCCTACCAATGTATGAATCAGTTTCAAACCCTTGAAGTGTCCGACCCAGGTGACATTGAAGCCAGAGGTCAATAAAAAACTGTCCACATTTTTTCGGCACAGTTTTACCGATCTCTGGATAGAGTAGTTTTGTAGTATAAGCCAACATGGGCTGGCAAATTTGCAGAATTTTCCATATATTGACATTATAAAAGGAATATTGGAGATTTGCGGGTGATTTGTAGCCAACTGGTCTCAAGAGGCTCCTTCATCACTGAAGAGTGATAACATTATGCCAGCAGGTCTGGAAGACCTCAGGTGATACAAAGACTCAGCTGGCACCAGGCTGACTCTGCCCTAACTATTAGAGCATTTCTAAGACAATGGCCTATCAAGAACTATTCTCACTTTCGAATAGGCTGTCGGCATTAATCTGTACCCAGCGTGGTGCCAGGAGGTTTAAAAATAAAGCATGTGGTAGCTTTTTGAAGCCTCTCACAACTTCTGTTGCTTCATTAAATAAATACTGTATGTTACACTCGCAAAGAAGGGTTGCACCCTCTCTGTAGAGATATTCATACCACAATCCTGGGGTTTAGTATTCCCCCTGACCAAAGCTTCAATGGGAGGCAGAACAGCCAGGATCTTCTGTTGAACATTCCACCAGGGGGCCAAGATGTCATGGGTTTACACCATCCTTCCCATTGGATCTTCAGTCTGATCCCAGGAAAACTAATTATTTCCTCTAATTCTCAGTTCTCTTATTTGCAGATCTGTGGCTTTCAGAAACAGCACCGAACTACTGTCATTACCATTCCTTTCAGCACAGCGAGGCCACATTAGTGACAGCCAGTGCTTAATTTGAGCCGGAGCTTTCCGGTGCTGAGCACTGGCACTTAATTGGTTTCCGGTGCTCAGCACTGGCACCTAATTGTCAACACCACACTTAGGGCAGTCTGCCCGAGGGGCGCTGCTCATGTGATTTAGAGATGAGCAGTATAACAGTTGTTTAGGAAAACAATATACATAAAAAAATTGCTAATACCTGCCTCCCCGGCCATTTCTTTAGCTTTGGGGACCTTGAATAATCGTAACTGTTGCATTTACATGCAAGAGAGATGGATAGTAGTTGTTTTGGCAGCGATGACAGGGGCGATAGGTGGTGCAAGCTGCAGTGGCCTCCTAGTCAGAGCCCTGGCACTTAATATTTTAAAAATTAAGAACTGGTGATCGCAGTGTCCTATACAATGCATGACCACTTGGTGTTCTGAGGATCTGTTGGTGGTTAGGTTGTGGTTCATTCAACAACAACAAAAGCCCAGAAGAAGCAAGAAGACTTAAATTCACTACCACATAAACTAAAGTACCTGTTACAATCCAATGGACTGAGCCAGCTCTGACTAACTGATGAACTGATAAATTACATTGAAATCTACACAGCGGTTAAGACATTTATTTGCAATGCCAGATAGCCCGACTGTGGCTTCAGTTCATCTCGCTAATGTCCTCAGTGGACTGTTGCCCACAGCAAAGAAAAATAAAATAAGTATTAGTTTAGCACCTTTGTTGACTATATTGGCTGGCAGGGTACAGAGACTGAAAAAGAGCTGGGACTGAACACCACTTTCACCATAAGTGGGACGGCCCTTCCAGAGCTGGGTTGAGCCACAGGCCAAGGGGGCCATCTAGTCAGAACTGCAGTTGGCATTTTGAAGAAGAACGTCATTACATCCACCATTCATATTTTGGAGTAAATGACTTTCATGACTAATGAAATGAAGGTAAAAATAAAAGTGTTGGGACAGATGGAAATAAACCTTCTTTCTTTATTTCTATGAGCAAAGCAGAAGGTATTATAGCCAATGGAAGTTGTAAGATTCCTAATATCTATACAGGAAATTTAAGGAGGAACTGTGTGAGAGATAAATATTACCAGGAAAACGAAGTAGTATAATGCAGATGGTGTTAGGGACTCTCTTGGGTAATAAATATAAACCAGAGGTGAGAAATATTGGCTTATTTGCCTAAAAAGAGAAACAAGTTAAATCACATTTTTAACTTGTTTCTCTTTTTAGGCAAATAAGCCAATATTTCTTGAAATGGGTATAATGAAGTGATGAAATGTATGCACCGCTGTTGCTCTGATTTAATAAACACATAAACATTTAGAATTATCCATAGAGATAAACGAATTAAGCAGCTCAATCATTCTTGAATATTAGATTGCGCGAGCAGGTGACAACCAACGGAGTCATATTGATGTTTAGCATTGGCTTGGTGGAACTTGTTGCTCTCCCCGTTCCAATGTCTGAGCCTATGAGAAAGATTCAACTAACTTGACCTTGGTGGGCGGAATTTGCATAGTCGCGCTATGCAAAGCTCCGCGAAACTGTAAAAAATCTCCACGAGCACACAGAAATTCTGCGAATATGCGGAATTGCTTGGAAGCGATCCTTTTTTCCTGTTCGCGAACGCTGTTTGCGTGCTCAGGGGCAAATATCTTGCGAACACGCATTTTGAGAACGCGAACAAGCAAAAAATTCTACGAAGCCGGGGGAACGCAGAATTTTGGGCAATTCCCCGTTCTCCGCGGAACGCGAAATTACCCAAATTCCGCAAATTCCGCGAGCGGAACGGAATTTACCGCCCAGGCCTAGCTATAGCCTGTCCGTGGCGTAACGCAAAATGAAAAGGCCTCCCCGCAGAATGTGATGAAGAGCCCCTGAGTCTCCTGTATCTCACCAATATTAATTACCAATTGGCTGAATGGGGGAAGGCTGAATGGTCGGCAGCCCCAGACGGACTGGGGCTCCCTGCACCACATGAACTGTAGGGGCCTGTGTTATGCCCCAGCTGGAGGTGAGAATGAATTAACATATGAGTACACTTATGATGTCCACACTACAAGCAATCAATCTGTTGGAGAAATTACACCATGCAGGAAAATGCAAGTCTCATGACACTAATGCTTATTAGAAGTTAGCTCAGAAAGTGGTGGTCAAACAAATCAAGCTCACCCAGCCTGCCTCTTAAATGTTCAGAGGGCACCCAATTCCCCCCTTGAGCCTTTAATCTCTGCTTCATGGCTTCTCTCATCTTAACTCTCTTCCTGAGAGTTGTACTCTTTTCACTTTTCCTTCATTTTAATTTTGTACCTCCAATTTCTTCCTATTTTAATAGTACAATCTACTGTTCACCTTTGAACTTTAGAAATGGAGATAAGATGGCCACAAGGTGTGTTCGTTTCCAAAAAGTTGGAAATGTAGAGACGAAAATATCTGTAAATTATGCTTTCACAACCCTTTGGATTATGTTTTCATGACCTTTTGTCAGCCTCTTCACCAAAATTAATTATATCAGATCGCATTCTCCAAATTTCATGGGCACTTTCATAAAAAGCTCTGCCTTTTTAAAAAACTGCTGATTTCACAATTTATTTTGCAAATCACGAAATCCTGGAGGGTTTGCTAAAGGGTGGCAACAGTTTGTGATTCCGTCATACATGGTTGCAAGCTAGCAGGTCATGCTGGCAGCAGTGAAAGAAGCTTCCCTCAGATACGTAATAGCGCCTGGATGGGCAGCATAAGGGCAACCTCCCTGGCCAGCCGCACTTCAAATGTCCCAGAGCCTGCACACTGAAAGGCAGTGCTTGTTAGACTGTGGTTGCTACAGACTTCCACCTCCCCTCTCTCTCCTGGAAAAGATGAATGGCAACCTGCTACAATCTTTCCTTTCTTCCTCCCTTCCCTTTCGCCACTTTCACATTCTCTAAACCCCCTGCAAGAAACAGAGGAGAAGCGGGACAATGCCATGGGCCTTTTGAATTTTGATTATGTAAGTGTAGAAAACACAGCCTCACACCCTGGCCAGTCAATCCTCTGCTGCACCCAGAAGAGAAACTTGACAGCTCAACTAGAGGTGCACAGAAGTAGCATGAAGGCTGGGTTGGTCTTGGGCTCGAGGGACCAAGAGGACCTTGTGACACACCAGGAATATGGCATGCGCTAAGCTCGAGCCTTCAGAGGCTTGCCCATCCCAGTTATTTAGTATTTATGAGTCGGGTTCCCTCGTGCTTGCACCACGCAGTGAGGTGCAAGCACGACGCAAGCCCAAATTGCAATTTATGAAGCTGGCTTCATAAATCCACAGTAATGCAACGCAGCACAAATCACTATGTTGCATTACACTCTGCCAGGGAGTCTTTCCATGGGTGTTGCATGGGATTCCCAAGCAACATCCATGGATTTTGACACATTCACAGATTTACAAAAAGTAGTAGACCTAGCAATAAACCAAAAGGTGAGGCATAACGAGAAGAAATATCTTTATTTCTCCTCCTCATTACTTCCTCTTTCTATGTGTGCTGTGTTCTGCAGCTCCCATAGAAAGAGGTATGTTCCTCAGGGTATTGTTTTTGTGCAGGAAGGTGAACAAAAAAACAATCCTCCTTACAACGCAGGCAACCTTGAACCATGGTGCTAAGGTGCCTGTGTTGGCGCTAGGCAGCAAAAACAACACCGGCACAGGAACAAAGGCAGGAGCGTGCAGTATTCTTTTAAATACAGTGCATTCCTGCCCTTTACCTGTTGTGCAGCGCAAGGTGACTTGCTTCGTTGCAGTGCTTGACTTGTCATAAAAATGGCCCTTGATCTCTTGTTTGTTTACGGTGTTTTCTTTGCCGTCTGCTACTTGTAGTTGTGATTTTATAATGGGCTCAACAAGAAATAAAGTCCAAGAATGGCAAAAACAGTCTAAAGCAAATTAGCCCCTCACACATGAAGCTGGGAAAAGAGAGCTCTGGATAGAATTGCATTCCTTTACCATGTATGCCTTTACCACACATGCCTTTACCACACAATTTCATGGTAAAGGCATGTGTGGGAAAGGGATGTGTGGTAAAGTTCACGCCCCTTTCCCTCCACTCTGAGTCCTAAAATCCTGGCCCCTGCCCTATAACCCATCCCCTGGGCCCTAAAAACAACCTCACCCCTTAAACTATCTTGACTCCTGTTTAAAAAACTGCCCCCTTGCCCTGGAACTGCTCCTTCCCCTCTTGCCTGAGCCCTAAAACTCTGCCCCCTACCTAAAACCTACCCAGAAACCCCTCTGCCCTAAGCCAAAAAAACTGCCCCCCTGCCCTGGAAACTGCCCATCCCGCCCCCTGCCCTGAGCCCTAAAATTGCCCCCTTAATTAAAACCTACTCCCCACTCTAAGCCCCAAAACTGGGCCCCTCCCTTAAATCCTACCCCCAGCCCACCTTACCTCATTGCAGCCCCATCCTTTTGGTAGGTACTCCTTTTTGGGTCCTCTCCCCGCCAGTCAGAAGCTAGAATATCGACTGCCTTAACCACGCAAATGCGTGGTTCAGCCATATGCGTGGTTAAGGCAAGCGGTGTTCAGCTTGCAATGAGACGGTCCACGTGCTTGAAGCAGCGTTGTAAAGTCTGTTTCCCCCTTTTGATCCAAAACCCTATCTATAAACAATTGCAGACAATGTTTAGCTCCAAAAGTTAACTCCACTTCAAAGGAGGCGCTAACAGGAGATATATTATTATTTTGCCTTTCTTTTCCGACTATGCATGCATGTTGCACTGTGCAGCACACTTACAAAGTGGGCAAAGCTTTAAAACTTGTCTAGGCATGGTACTTTGTACAAGAAGGGCACCCTGCCTGTAACAAAACCTATACTAGACTCACTTATACACCCTAGCGCTATGACGCTAAGGTGCTAAGGTGTGTGCATGGGGCTCAGCAGCTTAAATCAGCGCTGGCGCTAGTGAAAGGGGATGAGAGAGCCATATCTCTGAAGATATGGCGCTCTCCTGCTCCCTCCCTGTCATGCAACGCAGCGCCGCGCCGCCTCTAGAGTGCTGCGCTGCTCTGCGTTGTGAGTATTTTTTGAAAATCTGCCCCCAGGACTGTTTGAAAGCATCATACGTTATATGGGGCCACTAGTCAAGCATGCAAAAGGCATTCAGAAAAATGTTCACATGACTCCTGCCAAACTCACCTGGGTGTTCAGCCGTCAACGTCCATCCTCTCTGAAGCAGCCAAGATCTACACAGAAGGAAATAAAGGCAACAATAAATCGGGTGAACATTACATTTGCAACAGTTCAGTCACGAGTATTGTGCGATTGTTTTTCAATGTTTCCATTCAGAGACAAATTGTCATTGGCAAACAAGCGTGAAAGCAAAAAACAGAAGCGCCTTGTTCGATTCGCTCCTGAAAACCTCTGAAGTGTGGCGCTGGCGCGAGAAGCAACTGCAGAAAGAACACAGGATTGCCGCGCGGCGAGAAACACCCATTATTTGACGGTGAAAATGTGGAACCCTTTTTTTTGTGCCTCACCCAGGGCAGGCAAGGAGTGGCTGCTGCAGGCCTGGCATTTTGTTCACGGGGTTTCGGCGTGCTTGGGAGAGAGAGGAGCCTCCTGCTGCTCGCGCCAGTTATCCGCATGCCATTCCTTTCTAAGCCACAGGGATTCCACATGGTGGGAACCGCGGGCGCGCGCGCACTCTGCTGCTGCGCCTTCCTGCAGTCAGTCCGCAGTCATTCATTCCACAGTGACTGATGCCAGTGTGTCGAATAGAACCCAGCAGTATTCCCTGAACAGCCAATCAATGACAATTCCTCCTATCTGGATCTTTGTACATCTTTACATTAGTCTTTCCATTTTCCAAAATATATTTTCTCACCAACATCTATATTCATTTGGAATACAGCAGGCGCGCTCCTTACAATTCTTACAAGCCCTAACCTGCGAAAAACAATGCCCACCTCCCTGACAAGCATGGTCGGTTCTGAAGCCAATTTTTCATAATTGTGTGTTTGCACTTATATTGACTTTAATATCTGCACATGAAAATGTATTTACTGTGTGTGATTCACTTTTAGATTGATCATAGCTAACGTAGGCTTGTATTTCAAAATGGCTGACGTCTGGTTGCCATCTTGCTTCACATCACGTGTTTTACTTTATTCTCAAAGAAGCTAACTCCACACTTACAATGCAAATGTGGCCTTGGTCTTGCTCTCATGTGAAATGTTTTCTTATACATGATAAATGCAGAATGTCCTATTTAGTTGCTAGTGTGCACATGCGGAGTACAGCTTGGTATGGTATATCCTGTTAGTGACAGATAACTGTAAGTTCAAAGGACATATAGAGAAGCCTCATTATGTAGGAGGATCAGAAAATAATTAGTTTGATTAGCTCGTGCACTAACTCGGATTGGTTCGTTATATGGGAACCCAGTGTAGGTATAGCAAATGTTAAACTTGTGTGGTTTAAACTAATGCAATGCAGGTGAAAATTCAGAATCCTTCTTTCCTGACTTATTAGAAGAACGTTTTCCCAGGTTGTTTGATAGAGGCACGGATGGCGCCCGAACAGTGAATATGTCTGAACAATGCTTTCATTTACCACCCATGCTTTTACCATGCATACCTTTGCCATGCAATTTCGTGGTAAAGGCATGATTGGTAAAGGGATGTGTGGTAAAGAGCACCCCAGCCCTTCCACCCTGAGCCCTAAAACCCTGGCCCCAGCCCTATAGACAACCTGCCCTCCCTCCTGAGCCCTAAAAACGACCCCACCCCTAAAACCTAATACTACCCCTTTCCCCCTGCCCTGAGCCCTAAAACCCTGGCTCTGCCCTATAAACCGAGCCCTAAAAACTACCCCACCCCTAAAACTACCCCACACCCCACCACACCCGGCCACAGCCCCTCTTAACTGTCAGCATGGAGCTTTCTGTCCTGACATTTCCTGTTCCTGTTCTTGTCCATCAGGATATCTAGACTACACACTGTCTTAACCACACATATGCATGGTTAAGGCATCTGCGTGGTTAAGGCGAGCATAGTTGCGCTTGCGGGGAAACGGCACGCTTGGCACTGCCCGCAATGTAAAGACCATTTCCCGTTTTCCCGACTTAGCAGAGTAGGGTGCCTTCTTCATGGGAGATCTGATTTTATTTATTTTTTCTTTTTCAGACAATTTTATTACAGTTCATCTTTGCTTTCCTTTGCTTTCAGGACTTATGGATTGCTTTGAATTATATATTGACTCATGCACTCATATGTTAATTATTGATTTACAACTAATTTGTTGATTTGTGTTGTAACCTTGCTAATCTCTTAATAAACCTCTATGGTTTTGAATTTAACTACTCTCTGTCTTCCATTTCTAATATGCTTCACATGATGGAAATGTTTTGAATTATGATGTCCAGCCTAATCGACAACTTACCTGTGGAGTCACGCTACGCCATTGCCACCATTGCCGCCACCGCCAAGGGTCAAACGCTCACCAGCTTCTTCCGCGTCGCCGCCCCGGGACTGCAATTCCCGGCAGCCTCAGCGGCGGCGCGACGTGCTGACGCGGACCAAGCGCCAGGAGGCGCATAAAGGCACAGAGGGACCGGCGGAGCGCGGGGGAGCAGCCTAATCGACAACTTACCTGTGGAGTCACGCTACGCCATTGCCACCATTGCCGCCACCGCCAAGGGTCAAACGCTCACCAGCTTCTTCCGCGTCGCCGCCCCGGGACTGCAATTCCCGGCAGCCTCAGCGGCGGCGCGACGTGCTGACGCGGACCAAGCGCCAGGAGGCGCATAAAGGCACAGAGGGACCCGCTTCGCGGGACGCGCCGGGCTAAGCCCGGGCCAAGGGCGGGCCCGTTCAAGCCCGTTAAAGACCGGGTAAGACTGGACTGGGCCACCCCATTGACATTTACATCCTGATGTGGTATTGTAGTTATTCCATCTAGTCATTTACAGTCCAAAATTCCTCTGGCAAATTGCCAACTGCTTAACTCAAATTGTGTGAAGGCCCCACATATCAGTACATGTCTGAAAGGATGACGAGGGGTTCTAGGAGCAAAAATGCTCAGGGGGTGGCACATACATCTGGCCCGATTGACCAATTTATAACTAGGGCAAATGAAGCCATTAATCAAGGTATATCACTCTTGGAGCGAAGAGTTTCACAAGATTTAGCACTAGCAAGACGCTCCTCGTTAGGCCCTATGGCCTTAGCTAAGACACCTACAAGCTTAAACACCATTAGGCCTCTCATTGAAGTCCAGGTTGAAACTCACGGTGTACCTAATACGGTTGATCTGTCAGCTTCTTTAGCCCTCTCAGATATGCACTCTAGCAAAGATCTTGAGAGGACGCCTAATTTGTTTTTAAGCCCAAGGCAGGAGGGGCCCAGTCCAAATCTCCCAAGGGGGGCAAGGGAGGGTGCCATCCCCAAACGGAAGAAGCCTAGGGTTCCGAAAAAATGTAACTCCAAAGCCCCGAATAAAACTTTGACTACTCAGATGTCAAGGAAAATCAAAAATAATCCTGTCCATAGTGCCCTAGATAAAACAGCCATAGTTACAGCAGACCCTAGTATGATTCCACCGGCCCCTAGCGATCCAAGTAGTTTGGGCAAGGGTTGCAAAGTTTGTGAGGCTGACAACCAACTTTTAAATGTACTAGGTGTACTCTTCAGAGAATATGTGCAACCTATTGCACTTTCTCTTTCTAATATCGAAAAGCACCTACTCTCCATGAACCTATCTTTGAATGCACTTAAGAGTGATGGATTGGCCAACCACCAGGAGCTCCGGGCTACTCCCTCGACCGTGAGGATGGAGCAAGTAGTGGCGAGTGCTCCCCCGGTTGATTTAAATTTGTCACCAAAATCTTTGCCAGCAAAATCTTTGTTAGCTGCTTCTAGGATAGCTGGTGAACCCACCAAACCCCCTACCTCTGGTGCAATCTTAGAAAACACGTTATCTAAATGCCTGGGGTTAGTACATCAAAACACTGCAGTAAAAACACCGGGGCCAGTTCACCAAAACCATTTACCTAAATCCATGGGGTTAGTAGAACAAAAAGACAATTTCAGGGGTGAGTCTGGTCATCCTATACACTTACCTCCAGAATGTGACCCATATGTCGTGATCATGACTGGTGTTCCTGAGTTAAGGCCTCCCAAAGAAGAACCAACGCGGTCCTTAAAAAATAAGGTACAGCATTGGCTTAATGTTAATAGACCACTCCCTCACTTTTGTAGTAGCAGGATCCTTATGGTGCGTAGGGTTCCTTGGATAGGCAGTGAGAAGAAAAAGATTCAGGGAGATTGCATTATTGTCAATTTTGATAATTCTCGAACGGCTGATTATATCTGCCGTCGTAATACATGGCCCAAAATTGACGGAATAAAGGTGAGGAGACTCTCTTCCTTTTATCCTCCTATAAATTGTTGTGACGACACTCCCGATAGGGGCACGTCTAAAGCAAGATCTTGGAACAATAGAAGGGAGAGGGAGGCTTGGTTAGGCTATGAGGGTAGAGATACAGCTCTTTCTGAAGGCTGGAGTGGCATACCACTTGCTAACAGATTCAGCTGTTTGGAAGAAGTAGATTGACCATTATTGGGTTCTGGATCTGTCCCTGAGGACAATAAATGCACTAGCCTCAACCCAGTCCAACTCGTAGACTGCTTTTTACCCATAAACTGCTTATCCCCCATCCAGCCTACTTCTTCCCCTGACCCTACTCCTCAAAAAGATCTGCAGACCCCCTCCCACTGCCTACGCTCCACCCTTGTACTAGGGTCTGGGAAGGCACCACTTGTGCCCTGCATCGAGCCTGTGAGCCATGATGTCTTTCAGCCGCAACCTGAATGCCCCAGTATTCCAAATAGAAACACTCCTATTAAACAGGGCGACACTATTAAGATCCTAAGCTGGAATGTAGCTGGCATCCACAGGAAACTTCAACTGCCTGAGTGGAATGCCCTAGTAGAGGCGCATACGATCTGCCTATTTCAAGAGACTTGGAGCATGGAACCCGTGTATCGGGTAGGCTATATTACCCATTTCGTTCCTGCAGTACCTCCAAGAAATGGGTCAGGTCGTCCGTCGGGAGGCCTACTCACCTGGGTAAGCATTGCCTTAAATCTCCAGATTGAGTCAAAGCTAATTAATTCTCCAGATATTTTAAAAATCTCTCTGAGTGGATCACAAAGAGGACCCATCCTTGACTTATATAATGTATACGCCAGAGGTACCAATATGGCTCTCCATCCCCGACAGTATCTATTCTTGAAATGGCTCTGAATGAAAATTTAGCTGGATCCCAAGTTTTGGTTGCGGGTGATTTCAACTGCACCTATGAGCCCCTTATACAGGACAACATTTATGACCCAAGTGAGGATGATGTTAGATGGGGTATCCCGACCTTAACCATCCCTCCGATCAAAAAATGGTCCAAAACTGCTATTCAGCTCAATGCCCTAACGCTGGAATTTGGGCTAAGAGCAGTTAATGGTCGCACGCGTTCTGATCCTTTGGGTGCGGCTACGTTTAATAGAGTCAACCACACCTCTAGGATCGATTACATCTTGCTAGATTTCATTCTTTGGAGCTTTGTTCAGGACATGGTAGTCCTGCCTACAGTTGAAAGCGATCATAATTCGCTTTCATTGTCCCTTAGGAACCCATGGCCTCACGAAAAGACCGCAAAATCCCTGAACCCAGCCCACAAAAAATTCTGTATCTTCGTGTGGGAAACGTCTAAAATGGAACATGGTTGCGAAGGATGAAGCTAAACTAAAAATAATCAATACTGTACTCATAGATGCACAGTTAGAATTGGAATTGGATAGGTCAGACAAGGGTGAGCTAAATCCCGGCCGTGTTACCCCTATTTTTGAGGAGACCATTAAGTCTATTGGGAATGTATTCCTAAAAATGAATCAAGTGGGCAAAAATAAGGTAATGGGGCTCCCAAAGGGAAAGCACGATTGGTATACACCTGCTTGTAGGCACGCCAAATCGCTTTTGATTAAGGCCGTCAAAAGCAAAACACAAGGAGACATTCAGGGAGCTAGGCTAAATTATAAGAAAATCCTGGCTAGTGCTAAAAAGGAGTGGGAAATCGAATATTGGCGCTCTCTAAAAGAGGCAAGCTTGGGGAAAGACGCAAGACGTTTTTGGGATAGGATTAGAGCCAAAAATAGACCCGATACTGACTTCATTACATGCAATATCACTAGCCAAGTTTGGGTCAACCACTTCTCTAAACTATATGCAAATCAATCAGGTGCCACCCCTAATGCTCTCTCCATGGACATTTCTAATGAAAAACATATAAGGGAGGGGGCATTAGCAACTCCGGATTTGCTAACAAGGAGTGATGCTCTAGCAACTGGAACATTATGTATAGCTCTGCCAGTAAACAACAGGGTGGCTGACTCCATCTTCTCGATCAAAGAAGTGGAGTATGCAATTACTACCATCAGGCCCCAAAAAGCAGCTGGCCCAGACGGCTTACACGGGGACTTGTTGCGAGCGGACATCCCGAAATGGGGCAAATTTATTAACTGCCTGCTTAATGCCATTAGTGGGGGAGCGCCAATCCCGGCATCCTGGAAAGGGGCGGAGGTCGTCCCCATCTTCAAAAAGGGGGCCAGGGACGACCCATCAAATTACAGACCCATAAGCCTGCTAGATATAACACAAAAGGTGGTCGGGAAGGTGTTGCTGGTCAGATTATTACAATGGATCGACGAAAACGGCATCCTCTCCGACTACCAGGCTGGCTTCAGAGCAGGCACCGGCACAATTGAGCAAGCGTTTAGATTGCTGCTTGTGTATTGGAAGGTGGTGGTCTTGGGCAAAGGCAGTCTTTACCTTGCCTTTATTGACTTGAAGACTGCCTTTGACCTAGTACCTAGGGAGGCTCTTTGGAAAGTCCTTGCTGCCATGGGGGTGCCCAACTACTTGCTCCTGTTATTGGTAAGGCTGCATGTAAACACTTTTGCCCAAGTTAGGTGGGGGAGGAATGGTGAGAAAACTAACAAAATCCCGGTAGAGAGAGGGGTACGCCAGGGATGTGTTCTAGCTCCCACCCTTTTTTCGCTATATATCAACGGTGTGGTTGAGCATCTATTGAAAGACCCCTCAGATGAACCATCCCTGGCGGGGGAACGCATCCCGACCCTCCTCTTCGCGGATGATACACTCTTGCTCTCCAAAACCCCAATGGGCCTCCAAAAACTCTTAAATAATTTCCAGCTCTTCTGTGCAGAGCGGGGTTTGGTAATTAATAGAGATAAAACAAAGTATCTTGTGTTAAATCCCCCTAAAAAACCCATACGCCCCCCAAAATTGAATGATGAACCTTTGGGGAGGGTGGATGTGTTTGACTATTTAGGGATTCGTTTATCCCATAATATGCAGTGGGGCCCCCATTTATGCAAGATGCTGTTATCTCATAAAAGAGTTACAGGGGCTCTCGTGAAGGAGCAGCGCTCCTGTGCTATAAGACCGATAGCCCCCGTTATTGACATTTATGCAGCAAGAGGAGTTAGCTCTGCCCTTTATGGTGCCGAGCTCTGGGGCTTTTGTGACACTGGCGACTTATCACGAGCAGAGAGGAAGTTTTTCAGGGTCATTATGTCACTTCCCCAAGGCACCCCCACAATTCCATTAATGCTCGATCTTGGTTGTCGCCCCATCGGTGATCTGGCGAAACTTTGCCCTTTATTGCTATGGGCTCGCTTGTGGCGGGTCCCGGAACTAGCCAAATATGCCAAAGGTCTCTCGGAAATCATGTCACTCCCAGGTTGGCATAGGATAAAATGGTTGTGTGACATGAAGGCCCTTTTGCATAATCTGGGGCTAAATGCATCATGGGAAAATAAATCTTCCCCTCCGAAAGCCACGCTTAAGCTCTTATATTGGAACTGGATTGCGACCCAACGGATCACGAATACATCATTGGGGAGACTTACTGAGGACTTCCTGAATTTTAAGGATCACCCAATCCGGGAACTATATCTCGACATCATCGAGAGCTCCTTTGATAGAGCTTTGTATTTTAAGTTTAGGACCGGGACCCTCCTACTCTATAGCTTTACATCACGATGGAATTCCTTCCCTCAGACCTCCGATCTTTGCCCTTTTTGCACATCCAGACGTGAGTCTGTGGCTCACTTTTTATTCGAATGTCATGAGTACGCCCTCCCAAGGAAAAGATGGCTTAAGCAACTGTGCCGCTCCTTGGGAACTAGACACTATATTGTGGCACTTCGTATTTTAATGTCAGATGCTCGCCCTTTATACGTTTGTGCCCTTGCAAAATTCTTATCTTGGCATGGCGTATCAGAAGTAAAAGGCTTAAGGAAATTGTTTAATTCATTCTTAAATAACTATTTATGATCTGTTTTGCACTTTATTGTAAAAATAGGTTTCTTCTTTTTTAAATGAAATTAACTTATTCCATTTTTAACTGTTATGCTTTTATGATATGTTTTTATCGAAATAAAGCCTTTGACTGACTGACTGACTGACTGATGTCCAGCCTTAGTTGTGAACTCAAATTTATCAGAGAGCACTTTAATGGGCTCCAAATGTGCACAAAGGAAAGTGCTCCAACAGTTCCAAGCTTGTGCACAGTGGGTACCAGCGAAGCCCAAAAGCTGGATGTGACCCAGTGATGTCCATTTTTATTTATTTTTATTGGATTTACATAGTGCTAGTGTATCCAAAAAGGACTGGTATCGCACTTAAAGGGAGGAGGTAGTGGGTGGTGAGAAAAGGGGAGGACTAAACTGTTAAAGAAGACAATCTCAGGCCTTTTAGCCTTAGAATAGTTCCCAGTCTGATTATATTCGATTAAACAAGCTTTGGTAAAGCCAATAGGTCTTGTCAGATCTAATGTTTTACCTTTTTTAATGGCATACATTTGGCATACAAATTATATGTAGTGAAAAAAAATATACTGCTTAAAAGTCAGAGCCATATACTTAAAATAAAAAATATCAATTAAAAAATAACCATTCCATTTAATTTTAATGGAGCAGAGCAAGTACTTAGAAATGGACTGGAAACCCTTTGTAGATATATGACTTGTAGTGTTGGTTATTCTTTTATACAACATCACTGCAAGCCCCATAATTCGAAGGAAAACATGTGGACTTGAGCAAGATATCACACACGGGTTATGAATGCACATCACAGGATAATATGATTCTCATTGCTGCAACGAAGAGGCACTCTTTGCTTTAAATTGCTATAAGCTGAAGGTATAATGTAAAAACAAAAAGGTGACTAAAAAATATATAAAAAAGAATTGAAAGAAAATAATATGAACTGCCTTCATGTTTATAAGAAAGTAATAACCAAAGCCTTGGAAAAAAAGGGAAATCTTTACGTTAGAATGTCGTCCAAAGCAATGCTTGGAACGCCAGTAAAATAATGTTACATTTCGCTTTCTGTTCCTACTTCTTGATAACCAAGTAAAAAGGACCCCCTTCACTGAATACAAAATGCTGAGAGTCCATTTCCCTGCCATATGTGCTATGCTGTGCATTTCAATTCCCCACAGAAATTACCCCAATCCATAAAACATAAGAACTGTTTGGAAAACCAATGCGGTGAGATCTTAGGGTTGGGCTTAGAAAATAAAAGTCTGTGTTGCGTCAAACTGATTTCACAGCAAACAACTGAAAAATGAATGGTTAAAACTTTGTTATAAAGCAGACAGTCCAGAAAAGCATTGCTTTTGCTCATTTTCTCCGTAATCCGATGTTAACGAATTTAAAGCAGTAACAGTTTTCAAATATACCTAACACCCTAGCACCATAATATCTCCAAAAAGACCTACATTGCAGTAGCGGCTCGTGCAAGGAGTGCCGCGGGGAGGGGCAGGCTGGGGGGTAGTAAACTCCGGCTCACAGCCGACTGGAGTAATGTAACTAAATAAATAAAGAAAACAAGTTTCATTGCACGCACTGAAACGCATTTGGCATGTAATGTGGTAGATTAGGATGGAGTGCAGTAAAGTGGAGTGAGGTAGATTGGAGTGGGATAGATTAGGGGGTTAATGGTAGGGTAGGTTGGAGTGAAGAGGGATCGATTGGAGTGGAGTGGGGCAGATTGGAGTGAGATAGATAGGTGTTGGGTAGTTCAGAGTGGAGTAGACTGGAGTACAATGGAGCAGAGTGGGGTAGATTGGAGAGGAGTAGATTGGAGTGAAGTTGAATAGAGTGGTGTGGGTAGATTGGGTTAGGGTGGAGTAGATTAGAGTGGAATTGAGTAGATTGGAGTGGAGTAGATTAGGGTAGACTGGAGTGGGGTGGATTGGATGGGGTAGGTTGGAGTAGGGTAGTTTGGGGTAGGGTAGGGTAGATTGGGGTGAGGTGGGGTGGATTAGATTGGAGTGGCATGTGGTATATTGAAGTGAGTTGGGTAGATTGGGTACAGTGGAATGCATTATGGTAGATTGGGGTAAGGTGGAGTTGAGCAGATTGGGTGGATTGGAGTATGTAGTTAGAAGTGGGGTAGATTGCAATAGAGTGGAGTCGGTAGATCAGAGAGGAGTGGGTGGAGTGGAATTGGATAGATTGGATTGGGGCCGAGATAGATTTGGGAAAAGTGGAGTGGGGTCGATTAGGGTGGAGTGGAGTGGGGTAAACTGGGTGGATTAGTGTAGGGTAGAATGGAATGGAGTGGAGTAAATTGGAGTAGGGTAGATTTGAGTGGGGTAGATTGAAAAGGGATGATTGGAGTGGGATAGTTTGGAGTGGGGTAGATTGGAGTGAAGTGGGGTAGACTGAAGTCGAGTGGGATGGATTGGAGTGTGGTAGACTTGGCTGTGGTGGTGTGGAGAGGGAAGTTTGGGGTACAGAGGGGTAGTTTGGAGTGGAGTGAAGTGGAGTAGATGGGGTAGATTGGGGTAGGTTTGGAGTGGGGCGGATTTGAGTGGAGTGGAGTGTCATTGAGTGAAGTGGGGTAGATTATAGTGGAGTATATTGAGTGGATTGAGTGTGGTAGATTGGAGTGGAGTAGCGTAGATTGTGGTAGACTGGAGTGGGACAGATTAGGGTATATTGGAGCGGGGCGGAGTGGAGTGGGGTAGATTGGAGTGGAGTGGGGTAGATTTGAGTGGAGAGGAGTTGGAAAGCTTGCAGTGGAACTTGGAGTGGGGTAAATTGGAATGGAGTGGGGTAAATTGGACTGGGGTGGATTGGAGTGGAGTGGAGTAGAGTGGAGTGGGGTAGATTGGAGTGGAGTTGTTTAGATTGGCATGGAGTGGGTTTGATTGGGATACATTGGAGTGGGATGGATTGGGGTAGAGGGGAGCGGGGTAGATAGGAGTGGAATAGAGTGAAGTGGAATAGACTGGGGTAGATTGGAGCAGAGTGGGGTAGATTTGGGCCGAATGTTGTAGATTGGGGTGAAGTGGGGCATATTGGAGTGAGGTGTGGTCAATTGAGTTAGATTGAGTAGAGTGGAGTAGGTTGTATTGCAGTGGGGTAGATTGGAGTGGGGTAGATTTGGTTAGGGTGGTGTAGATTAAAGTGGGTTGGGGTAGAATGGGGTGGAGTGGGGTAGGTATATTGGGTGGGGTAGATTGAGTGGGGTAGATTAGAGTGGAGAGGGATAGATTGAGTGGAGTGGGGTAGATTGGAGTGGAGTAGCTTGGGATAGATTGTAGCAAAGTGGAGTGGGGTGAGGTAAATCGAGGTACATTGAGTTCAGTGGGATAGATTGGAGTGGAGTGGGGTAGATTGGAGTGGGGTAGAATGGAGTGGGGCAATTGGTGTGGAGACAATAGGCATAGAATGGAGTGGCTTGGCGTGTTGTCCCGTGGAGTGAGTGGTGTAGATTGGAATGGCGTGGAGTCAAGTGACATGGCTTAGTGTGGCGTAGAGTATCTTAGACTGGAGAGGCGTAAAGTGGAGAGGTTGTCTTAGAGTGGAGTGGAGTGGCATAGAATGGAGTGGAAGGGCATAGAGTGGGAGGACATAGAGTGGAGTATGCATGGTGTGGTCAAGCACTGCCAAAACAGACAACACATTTTCTATTTAAATGACCATTGCACTTTCCCCAAATATGGTTTTACTGCACACAAACGATAATGTGTGCAAATGTCATCACCTAGTATATTGATGTTTTCGTTTGTATTCAAATATGTGTTTCCAGCACACTTTAGAGTTACCAAAAAAAGTGCTTTATTTATACTAATTCTGATATGTTCTGAAATATCCACATAATTATTTTTTTTGTTGTGTGCTAGAAAAGAAAATCCTACACCCTCTCCTTTTACATGGGTACTCCACAGGATTGTCACATAAATTCTCTCATGTTGAAGTCAGAGAAAGAAAAGGAGACACCAAGTTCCCTCAGAAGACAGAGCATGGCATTTGACCTCTGTCTTTGAATGCACAGCAAATGTGACAAAATAAGAACAAGATTTAAAGTGAGTTTGTGGGAGAATACAGTAAACAAGGATTGGGCAATGAGAGAGACAAACTCAAGCTGGACAGCCTAAAGCAAATAAAGGCAGCCCATAGAAAGCCAGAAAATGTGAGTTACAAATCAAAGAGCCAATGATAAGCAACGGGCAGAATGCATTCATAGGTCAGCTTCCTGAATGCCCCCAAGATGTATTTAGCAAACCAGACAGCTGTGCTGTATGGTCAGCTTAGACCTAAAAAATCTAGTCCATCTCACTAAACATTGAATATGGGACAAAATAAAATAGCTGTCACAAGTTGGTCACCGCCTTAGCTGCCTTTCAGAAAAGATACCGATCTGAGGAAATGACTACTTAACAGACAAATAGATGAAGAAGGCTGACAAATAAACACTATATGTAAGCGTGATATACATTATTTTTTTCTTGAAAACAATAGAATGGTGAGAAGATAAAGCTGTCTCAATGGCCAGACCTTAAAAGGATGTATCTTGGCGAGGTGGTTGTCATGGAGATGTAATGCTTTAGCAAATTAGGACGGCCTGGGCTGCCAGTCCTACATTTCAAACAGCAGAAACAAATGTTGCTGTGGCCCCCTCTCAAGCCCAGACAAAAACACAAAACCCTCAAAGGAGTACTACAATTGCAGAGTCTTCACACTACATGGAAATTAACTCTGTGCAAATGTTTCCAGCTGCCCATGTGGTGATGTTTCTTCGCCGAGCGGATGTGTGAAGGGTTACTGAAACCGTGTTAAACGCAGTGGCACTTTGTGAAGCAGCAGGTCAGCGATCTATAAAAAGTCAGAAGTTATCTTCTTAAGAAGGATTTTGGAAGAGGTAAGTCTTCAGTGACTATCAAAATTTGAGGAAGTCGTCTTCAGCGCAGAGGAAAGATGGAATCTAGTTTCCAAGAAAGAAAGTGTGTCTGTGTCCCTAATGTGCAGGGACCTCCCAGAGGGGATTAGCAAGCCATAACTAGGGACCAGGGTAACATTGACCCAGAAGCAAGATTACTAGGTGCAGCCTGCAGGCCAATGCACTTCCAATGTGCTTCGGAAACCTCTCTGAAGCTAAAGAATGCAATGGAACAGTGCCGGAGGAGCAAGGGCACCTTAGTTTTGATAATATGGAAAAAAGTTTGGAGTTCGCCTATAAGCACCAAGTTCTCCATCAACAATATAAGCACCACAATAACAGTGAATGATGTATTTAAAACTGTGGAATACATTGAAAAACTGCAGTTTATGTAACTTTCATTTATGTTTGTCCTGGATGAACTGATTTGGGCAAATTTAATTGTATCTATTTTAAAAATCTTTTAATTTTTTTTTTTTATTGACATTTGTATTTTAAATTTACAGTACAATAACATTCAAATGACCATAACTGCCAAGTGAGAATATTGCAGCAAACATATCACATGTCTTGAGCATCGATGACATGAGTACACTGTGTCGGATATGGTGTGGAGAAGTTATCCACAACAACGCTTCACTTGAGAGGTAGTGTGCGCTAGTGCACAACCCTGATGCTGCACTTTGTGATGCTATATTATGCGTAATACTGCCTAGTAATGAAGATTGGGAAGAGGGTACAACATAATGAGGACAAAATAACTTGACTAAGGGAGTGGGGGTAACCGCCAGTGACCCAAGGCCCTGAAGTGTAGTGATGACTAAGGAACTGCTTTTGTAGCGCTTAAAGACCTCACGCCTCAGCGAAGCGTGTAAGGTTTGTGTGAGGCTGCCCCTCTTATGGCGTTGTGCTGGTTAGAGTGGAGCACCCTCTTGGCGCTGAGGCGACCTCCCTCTCCCCCTGAGTGTCTGCTGCAGGCATGACGACTCCCACCATTCAATCACCATAGCCCCCAAATCTGCAACAATAGGGAACCTGCGGAGTCCCAGTAAGTCCTCCCTCTGCAGGCACATTACATGTTTTCATATGAAGAAAATGGAGAAATAATAGAAAGTTGATTGAGGTTTCACATAAGGGGCCATATCATGCCCGATGTGTGTTATGCACACATTAGTTTAAGCACCTCCATTTGCACACATGCACTAGCCATGTCACTGATAGGTCAAATCATCTGTTGCAGACATGCTCTCTGGTGTGAATAGTTGTTTAACAGAAGGGAACCCCAGTAATCACCAGAGACCTGAGGCAATTGGCAGAACAAGGAAAAGATGTCTTTAGCTGAAGGAATATGCTGACATTATGCTCAGTCAAATGACAATTTGAATCAATTTAAAAAAGTGACAAAAATTACTGTAGTGAGTGTCGGTGCAGAACAACATGCTCGGTGCTTCTTCATTAGTGACACACATAAGTGCAAAACATGATCATTGCGTGTGTCAAAATAACAAGTACAACACAGCCCATCATAACAAATTATATATTCAAAAGTGGATGTGTAATATAATCAGTCGACTGCGTTTCAATCCTCAACAAAGAACAGGATCATCATCACTCTATCTTGAGTATAATGATGCCAAACATGCAACAGTAGAAGAAGGTGACATGAACAGAAGCTGTGCACCCTTTTTAAAGGCAGGCATACTGCCCACTGCTGTATAAAGACACCTCATGAGCAGTTAAAGAAGTGAAAGAGGAATCAAGCTAGCTCAGCAAGGTGAGTGCAAACTACACAATATTTAAATGGCTAAGATTTCCCTCTAAACTAATGGAGGCTAAAATTTTGAGCACGCCCCTAGTGCCACTCACACGCCTTTAGGCCCCACAGGCAGATAAGTACCAGACAAGTTCAGTCCCGGTCAGCACTGCACCCTGCACATGCGAGGACAAATTGACAAGCGCTTTGTAGGATACCGCCATGATAGTACAAGAATGACTTGTGCTACGCGGTGTTCAGTGGTTAATTTGTAAAAAAAGAAGTGTTGGGGCTCTCGTCAGGAGGCAGTTAGCACTAAAACAGAACCAACCATTAACCATTAAAGAGGGGGAGGATGTGGCGTAATGTGGAGAGCTGCCGACTTTGGAGCTGGGGAACCAGGTTCGAGTCTCAGTGTCAGCTCCACATCCCGTGATTCTGGGCATTTCCCTTAATCTCCTTGTGAATGAATGTGCCCTTAACTGGTGCTCATGAAAAGCACCGGTGTTGATGATTAAGTGCTAGTACTCAGTGTCACAACACTCACCTGCGAGTCCGCCGTGAGGGAATCGGCCAGCGTAGGGGCTCTAAAAACTTCTTCTGCCCAACAACCTTCAGCGCGTCCGCCGTGAGGGGAACGGCCAGCGGGAGAACCACAACTCCCAGCAGCCCTTAGCCCAGGCGCCTGCCGCTGAAGTCATCAGGCAGCGCCTGGGAGGCTTTTAAGCACCGCTGTTGCCCCGCCACGCGGGACGCGCGCGGGCGAAGCCCGGGCCAATTGCGGGCCCGTCCCCGCCCGTCTCAGCCAGGAAGAGCCAGGGCAGGGCCATCCACCTGACATCTGTTGCGCGCCATCGACTGATCCAAATTGACTGTGCTGCCACCGGACTGCCCACAAAGGTACTGTTTATATTGTCCGCAAACATTCCCTTCGTGGCCTTATAATGGGCAAGAGGAAACTTATGGAGGGAATAGGGGGCGTGGGGGGATCGAATGCTGCTAATGTAGGCCAGGGGGCCAGAAAATCCAAGCAAGCTAAGAAAAGTAAGAGAATGCTTAATGATCATGTTATGGATCGAATTGAAACACTAGTTGATGAGTGTGAGGGTATACTAGCGGTAGATTCCACCCAAAGTCTAGAAGCTAATAAACGACCACCGCCAGTTCGTATACCCAAGATGTTTTGTAAAACGCCAAGTATAAATTCGGCTACTGGAAATAGCAATATAACACTTAGTCAATCTAGTTCAGGGTTGACCATCATCTCGCCTGATCAACCACCCCTTCCCTCTTTGGCACAGACAGAAATGAGTCATCTAGAGCCTTCTGTTATAGTTTGCACTAATCGCTTTGCTGCCCTGGCAGAGGAAATAATAACTCCACCTGATTATCTGGTTACCCAGGTTCCACTAGAGGTACACTGTCTTTCCCAAATAAATAACGAAATAGACCCTAATGCAAGTGACCGGATCTTGATGTCAACTATAAACTCACTTGAAGCCCAGGTGAGGGATCTTAAATCTTTAGTTCTAGACTTAACAGCTACCGTCAGGACACTATCTCTCCAACATATAGCTCACATACCTCGAGATGCTCCTCCCCAACCTGTTCTGACACAAGATAATGCTATTACTGCAGATAAATCTAATTTTGTGCATGTTAGTCTCGCACCTACTGCTCCTCTCCATCCACCGGAAGGGCAAAATGCAACATCTCTGCTGACCAAAACCAGAAGGCAAGTTAGAGCTACACAGAATAATAGCGATATCCATCTCGCAACTCTAAGAGCCAGACCCCTACTGCTGACTCCAATTGCATCTGGCCCGCACTTTCCTGGACCTGCCACCACACGTAAGAGGCAGACAGTGTTTATGGTTAATGTCGCAAAATATCTGGGCCATGAACCCGAGGATTCCCTTAAGAATAAGGTCATCCATTGGATTTGTCACGTTAGAGGGTGCCGGTCGCTGATAAGAGAGGATATTGCTAAGGTCATAAGGCACTCCTCCCATGACCTCCGAATAGACACATTGGAAATCACTCTGACTTCATCTCAGCTGGCCGAGGACCTATTACCCTTAGAATATAGGACCTCTGCCCCTGATCCATCTGATATCCAATTTAGATCTACTCCATTTGATTCTAATACAAACATGAGGGCCACAGCTCCCAAATCCAAATCATCTAGGGGGTCGCAACAAAAATGACTGACTACTTCCAGTTGCACAAATCTCTCTTGGGCACATTACAGTTCAGGAGTGTGCTACTTTGGCCAAACATTCTAACATGTCTATTGTATGGTCTAGTTTATCTAACCAGGCGTTACCATCTGTCATTGAACTGCCTCATACATCTATTAATAAACAACATTCCCTGCATATAGACACAAGTATTGGTGAACAAGGGTGTTCCAGAGATAGTATTTCCAATCTTAAAGTTATCTCTTGGAACATAGCCGGTCTTTCCAAGAATCTAGCCATACCTGATTGGAACAAACTCATTGACAACTATACCATTTGTATCTTCCAAGAGACCTGGAGTACGATTCCCCACCATAAATTTGGTTTTGCCTCCTATTTTATTCCTGCAGTATTACCAGTATCAGGAAAGGGGCGGCCATCTGGTGGCCTCCTTATTTGGGTTAGCATTACGCTGGATTGCACGATTCAAACAACTGCGTTCAATTGTCCAGATCTTCTAAGACTGACCCTTAGGGATAACAAAGAAGGGAGGACTCTAGAAATTTTTAACATTTATGTACGTGGCACAAAAGGTGGAATCCAATCTCCAATAATCAGCTGTTTGGAAGCAAAACTTTCTCGTTGCCACCCCGAATCTGGCATCCTGGTGACGGGAGATTTCAATTGTACATTTGAACCTCTTGCCACCGAGGATATGTTGGGCTCGGAGGAGGACGACGTAAAGCAGGGATTCCCCCTGTTGAGTCTACCCCCGATAAAAAGGTGGACTCAGCTAGCCATCCAGCTAAATTCTATAACATTAGAGTATGGTCTTAGGGCCACTAATGGAAGATCACCCTCTGACCCCCTAGGAGCACATACATATAATAGGGTGGGTTTCTCCTCACGTATTGATTATATTTTGCTAAACCAAAATCTTTGGAGACATCTAATAGACATGGAGGTTGTACCTACTACCGATAGCGACCATAATTTACTGTCCCTGACGTTAAATCCCATATGGCTCCCCAACCCCGAAAATATGAGTAGAGAGGCCCACATGACATCAAGGGACGTTACTCCCTCGAATTGCGGAAGGAGCCTCAAATGGCAAAAGGTAGCAATGGACGAGGGAAAATTATCTGTTATAAAGGAGACCCTGACAGAGGCCCTGAGTGACCTACAAGAGATCACCACAGATCTAAATAGTACACAGAAGGTATCTTCAATCTACAAGGGTTTGGTCAGTACTTTGGGACCCTTATTTTGTGCAACCATGGGCAGCAAATTATGTACTTTGAGCAGGTGCACTACCAACCCATGGTATATGAGGACCTGCAGACGGAAAAAATCTGCCCTAATTATGTCCGTTAAAGGCAAGTCCCCTGGCAGGATCCAGACTGCTAGAAAGGACTACAATATGACGGTCCTTAAAGCGAAGAGAGAGTGGGAGGAACAGCACTGGCAAGCATTAAAAGCAGCCAGCATAGGGAAGGATGCTAGCCTTTTCTGGAATCTGGTCAGGAGAAAGGTCCGCCCTGACAGTGAACTGATAACGAATAACATCCCGAGTAAGGGATGTTATGATCATTTTTGAACTTATACTCTGGTCCACAGGAAACCACCTTAGTTGGCCCAATTATCGATCCTCTGGCCCCGGGCCAGGAACCAAATATAGAACCTTTTTCTGAGCAGGAGGTTGAAGCTGCTATTCAGCGAATAGTCCCGGCCAAGGCAGCTGGGCCCGATGGCCTGCCAGGGGACCTCTTCCGAGCAGACTCGGCGAAATGGGCAAAATTTATTGCATGTCTAATTAATGCTATTAACCGTGGTTGTTCCATCCCAGACTCTTGGAAGGGAGCAGAAGTTGTGCCCATTTTTAAAAAGGGGGGTAGGGATGACCCTGCCAACTACCGCCCGATAAGTCTGATTGACTCAACCCAGAAAGTAGTTGGTCGGGTATTGCTAGAGAGGATCCTTGCATGGGCTGACGAAAATAGGATCCTTTCCGACTATCAAGCTGGCTTTAGAGCGGGTACAGGAACAACTGAACAGGCGTTCAGGTTATCACTCCTATATTGGAAGGTCGTTAAGCTAGGCAAAGGCAGTCTTTACCTCGCATTCATTGATCTAAAGACTGCCTTTGACCTGGTCCCTCGCGAGCGCCTGTGGCAAGTTCTGTCAGAGCAGGGGGTGCCTAGGTACATCCTTAATATGCTAATTCGTCTGCATGAGGACAATTATACCCAAATAAGATGGGGCTCACAAGGGCAAATAACAGCACGGATACCGGTGAACAGGGGAGTCCGCCAGGGCTGTGTGCTAGCTCCCACCCTATTCTCCCTGTATGTCAATGGGGTGGTTGAGCACCTACAGCAAATACCATCAGACACCCCAGCCCTGGCGGGGGAAAAAATCCCTACTCTCCTGTTCGCCGACGACACCCTCCTCATCTCAAAAACCCCAAAGGGCCTGCAGACTCTTCTAAATAGCTTTGACCAGTTTTGTAACATCAGAGGGCTGTCCATAAATGTCCAGAAAACAAATTTCCTAATTTTAAATCCACCTAAAACATTTAGGAACCCTCCTTTACTCAACAGCGTACCGCTGGAGAGGGTTGCTACATTTGATTATTTGGGAATTCGTATTTCTGATTCCATGCTCTGGAGATCCCATGTGCAGAAAATGCTCTTGAGCCATAAAAGGGTGGTGGGGGCAATTCTTAAAGAACATCGTTCTTCATTAACTAAACCAATTGCCCCAGCACTAACAATCTATAAGGCTGGAGCTGTAAGTTCGGCACTTTATGGTGCCGAACTGTGGGGTCTATCCAATATAGACCAAATCTGCAGATCAGAGAACAAATTCCTGAAGGATCTATTGATGCTCCCCCAGAGGACACCCACTAAGCCCCTTCTATATGATCTTGGCTGCCACTCGCTTGGAGACATAGCAAGATTACGTCCTCACTTGCTGTGGGCCCGCCTGTGGCAGACACCCGAACAGGCTAATTACGCCGCAGGGCTTAGAGAGGTAATGGACATGGATGGGTGGTACAAGTTTGACTGGCTAAAAGGTGTGAAAAAGCTTCTATATGATCTCGGCCTCGAAGAGGCTTGGACCAATAGAACCTCCCCACCAAAGGCAGAAATTAAGAAAGCTTACTGGTGGTGGGTTACTATGAATGACCTCCTCAACCCTAGAGTTGGAAGATTAACAGAGGAATTTATGCAGCACAAGCATATAATGTATTTTGAACCCTACCTGGACCTAATACAAAATCCATTTGACCGAGCTTTGTATTTTAAGTTCAGGGTAGGTATTCTCCCCTTGCAAGAATTGACTGCGCAGTGGAAGCCACCTTACCAAACTCCCCCCTCCTGCCCAAGCTGTGCGGCTGTAATAGAGTCAATTCCACACTTTATGTTTGTCTGTCCTGCCTATAAAGTACCAAGGGGGCGTTGGCTGAAACCACTTTGCAGGGAGTTAGGTACCCGTGGCCATCAAGTAGCACTACGCATTTTAAGATCTGACTCAAGGGACCTCCATGCCTGTGTAACAGCCAAATTTCTTAGATGGGCATGGAGCATTAGAGCGAGAAACCTGAGAATTAATCCCTAAATAACTTGCTTTCTAGCACAAGCACTTTCCCTCCTACAGGCACAATGTATATACAAATTGTAATTCCTTTTAATGACCTTGTTTTTAAATGTCTCTTTTAACAATTTTTTTTAATGTACATTGTTCCTAAAAAACGTATCTTGGAGTATTGTAATTGTCTACTTGGGACTGTATAGCTTTTAAGATATTTTTTTATCGAAATAAAGCTTATATTGATTGATTGATTGATTGATTGATTGATTGCTAGTACTAAACACCGGAAACTCCCGGCTCAAATTAAGCACTGCTGTTACCCTTCTGCCTTCACTCATCCAGGTGAGTCCAATACGTTTTTCTAGGTCTCAGAGGCCATTGATGTTCCGGCTTCAGGTGAGGAGGCATGCCTCAGCCATTCTAGAGTATCCTCCCAGACCACTGCCACTTCCGTTATTAGTGGGGAATAATATTTCAGTAAAAAAGGCAGAATGTGTTGAAAGGCTGCGTGTCCTGTTTCTGGTGTTTCAGCCAAGACAGCAGGAGGAGGGGCAGGCTGTTCCTGGTTTTTCTGATGGCCTCCAGGTGAGCAGAGGCACAAACACATGTTCTCTTAGTGAGTCCCCAGGAGCTGAAGGTGGCCAGCACTACAGTTGAGGAGATGTAACCAGGGGATGGAAGAGGGAGCAGGTGTAGGGGAGATTGTGGCAGGGAAAAATGAGGGGGGGAGGGGTGCAACAGAACAGGAGAAAAGGTCCACCTGAGGGAGGAAGCCGATAGACTTACAGGGAGAAAAAGACATACATATGGAGCTGCAGATCCTTTAATGGGTTTCTTTCTAGCATATTTAGCAATAGATCAAAAGTAATCTAACCTGAGGAGCAGCCCACTGCTTTTCCAATAGGCATTGAGGCCAGAAGAAACACAAAGGCAAGTACTCTCCATGCATCCAGGAGTTAAAGAAAGGCATGCACTAGAGGTGGGCAGGGGTGACCAGAAGAGAGGATCTGTCGAGATTGAGTGTTGAGCGGAGCCCGGAGCGAGAGGAAGGCAAAGGGGAAACAAGCAGCAGAAAAGGGAAATGACCCACCTGAAGGAGGATATAAAATATACATGCTAGAAGGAAGGAACAGACAAGTTTGGGGTGCTACTCCTAGAAATAGGCTTCTAGAAGCATTGCCAATTGAGCACAGTTCATCGAATCTGAGGACCAACCCTCTGCTGCTGTTCCAGCATAGGCAAAAAGACAGGTTCTCTCAGTTCCACCAGGATCAAAAAAGAAGCCCACATCAGAGGTGTCAAGGGTTCACCAGGTCAGAGAAGGCCAGAAGGGGGTGGGAGGTTCAGCGGAGCCTGCATCTGACTCAACACAAAAGAAGGTATGTGTACAAACTGGGAATCAGACATACAAAATGATAGCACTGTGGCACGTGAAAGCGAAACCAATTTCTGAATTTGTGCACATTGTTCATGATATTGTTTCAGTGACTTTAGGAGTCGTGAGTGCACAGCCCGTGCACTAAAAATTAAGCTCGCGTAGTTTGTGAAGTTCGCGCTACTTCGCACTACGCGAACTGCACGTAACACAGTGCGAACACGCGTAGCGTAGTGTTGCGTAGTGCATTTTTTAATTGCTCGCGGTCCTCAACGTCAAGTTGGCGACCGCGAGCAAGCAAAATGACATCCCGGCGAGACTTTTTCCTTGTTCGCGATCAGCAACATCAAGTTAGCGATCGCGAGCATGGAGAATAAACCTCCCGGCGAGATTCCCAATGCGAGGAGGTCAGGTTTCTCATTGCGAGTGGTCGCGTATGCTCGCGACCGCTCGCGATGAGAAACTACCAGTTCGCGTTGAGAAAGCTACCGCTCGAGTAAAAATCGACTCGAGCAGCAGAAAACTACAGCTCGCACTGTGCAAGATACCATTTTCAATGATTGCACAGTGCCGGTTGCTTGTCCGCACTGTGCAATCATTGAAAACGACATCTGGCACAGTGCGAACAAGGTACTACGCAGTTCGCGAAGTGCTACGCGTAGCTCGCGTAGTGCGAACTGCATTTGCGTAGCTTCGCGAAGTGTTACTTCGCGAACTACGCCCAGGGTTACTAAAAATATATCTTTCGTTATTTCCTGTTGACTCAGGATGTAATTATTGTGGCCCGCAAATCCTGTGGTCAAATTGGTGGTGCCACTAAAGTGAGCTTCTGACTGGGTCCTCCTCGAATACCTCATATTCGCCAGACAAAGTAACCTTTTCCAGCAGTAAAATTAACATAAAATCACTCCCTGATACTTTTCAAATGTTTTGCTACCCAAAAGATTAAAACAACCAGCACTTAATTTGCGCAGGTGGTGGTCCCAGTCACTTAATTTTGGGGACTAAGGCTTATATTTCATCCTGAAACTATGACCCAGCCAGACCAACATAGAAAGAGATAAAATAGAGAAGCAATGAGGAAGTGACAAAGAGAGAAAGCTGGGATGGAAAAGAGACAGGAAGCGTTTGGGATTTGAGGTTGAATGAGGACAAAGGTGTTTGGTAACCCTGGCATCCAGCAGTGCCTACAGAAGCCCCTAAGAAAAACGTTGGCGCCTGTATCTCTATTTTTTGGGCAAACTAAGCATTGCAAACAGCTCACCTTATTTGTCAGTTCTTTCCCATATTCAACCACAAGCACTTCACAGTAAATGACATGAGTCCAGACCAAAAAGGAGAAAAAGAAGACAGAAGGCTTTTTCCACCTATGCCCCCAGAATATAGAACATCATCCCCATATGCATTAGGACTTCCCCAGTGCTGCTCCAATTTAAGAAAGAGTTGAAGACACACCTCTTCAAAGTACACTACATCATAATGCAATAACAGTCTAAATACCAGCTACCTCTCCTACCACTCCTTGACTTTATGCTTGTCTTTGACCGTGGACAGTTGTCCGCTGCCTTTTGGCTTGGTTTGCATTATACAAATACCACATAAACACATACAGCTACATTGGGCCTCCGAAAAGGGTGAGTGTGCTTAGAACCTGTGGGATGCAGGTGCATGCATTCTCAAAACCAATCACATTATCTAACGAAATATTTTTTGGATTCTGAAATGCGCCTTGCCATTCCACTCAAATGCGTAATAAAAATAGAGCTGAGAATGAAAACTCATTTTTCAGATTTCAGTGTGTACTGTTACACGCCTTCGAGTTTCAATTTTTGGCACCTTTCTTAGAAAGTGCAATTCTTCATACTGCTCATGCATTGTTCTATTTAGGAAAACACCATTTTAACATTTAAGTGCTGTCTTTGGAATATTTGATCATTCAGGTATCATATATACATCTATAGGCAATGCCCACCTGATGTATATCACAATGTGATTCCTCAGTGGACTAACACATCCACTGCACTGATTTGTGTTAAATCCAATGAATGAATGAATAACAAATGTCTTGAGTGCACTGCTGTGAGCAAAAAGGGTATGAAGTTCCTCTGAGTCAAAGTGAATGAACAGTGAGATACAGGTGGGATCTAAGCCAGGGATGATGATCCCACACTATGCACAAACAGGGGGAGGAATTCCACTTTCGGAATTAGGGCTCTCACACACCTAGTAAGCTAGGTGTCATGCTTCATCATATGAGTCTGCCCCTTGTCAGGTCGGTGCTGCAATACCCGACGGGCACCCAGTACGGGGCTCTTTAGCGGGAATCTTTTGTTCCTGCCGTTAGGTGCAGTGGGAGTAAGAGGCCTAGTCAGTGCTTAATTTGTAAAAAAATAAGTGCCGGTGCTCTCACCAAGAGGCCAGTACAGCTAATGCCACACATTTCTCCAGCCAGCGCTACCCCTGACAGTACCAAAACAACTATTAACTATCATACTCCTAAAATTTTGACTATTCAGACTATTCAAGGCCCTCAACGCTATAAGCATAGCTTGAGCTCTTGTTAAAGTCATTTTTAATATATCTTGAATTAATAAACATCTGTTGTGCTCATCCCTGAATTAGAAAGTCAGTGCCACTGTGGTGCAGACTTTCATAAGTACCGGTGTTGACAATTAAGTAAGTGCCGGTGCTGAACATTAGAAACCACTGGCTCACATTAAGCACTGGGCATATAGTTTAGTCTGGCTTTGCATTCTATAAGCAATTACGAAAGACTGGGGAAAAACAGCAAGGTTCAACTCTTAATGCCGTGCAGTTAGCATGCAGCTCCTTGATGTTGGTTCATAACTCGCTGAGCTACATTAGAAGTTTTGTAACTGGTGAGAAGCAGGCAACAGAAGGAACTCTGCAGCAATAGCAGTAACCCCCTGAACTGTTTAAATGAAACACAAACCTGTGACCTGCATCCTGGAGCATGTGCTTTGCAACAGACAGATGGATCTTCTATGATATTTTATGATGAGCCAACCTGCCTAGTCTGCAAACAATCTCTCCACTAAGCACTTTAACCGCCGGAGATATCTTTCTACTATTATACAAGCAGTATGGAAGATGGGTTCACAAAGAGATCTGTAGCTGGTGCCTTAACCCCACGTTTTAAAAGGCAACCTGCCTATGACCATTTAAGTAAGTTTTTACCCCCAATTTATGTGATCACGGAGTACATTTTTTCTATGTTCACCACTGCCTACTAATCAAATAATATCTCCAAAATCTAAAAACAATGCCTTGAATTTTTTCTGTATAGGTTTAATACTTCCAGGTTTTTTAGCTGTTGAAATGCAACTTTCCACTTGTTTCCTCCTGTGAAGCACTTAAACCCCCCACCTGTATCTGGTACACTTTATATAGAACTGCTAATCAATCAATCAATCAATGGTGCACCCACCATCTAACACCGAAAGGCTGCTCTATACAGGTCTGATAAAAGATAATCACATTAAGGATGGTAAGATGGAAGGACAGGGAAAGACCTCTGCTTGAGATGTGAAGGGGAATAAATGATGCACTCCACCAGCACTAATTCAACCCCAGACAGAGTACACCCTGTCTTATTTCGCTTCACAAGTTAAATCAGCAGCAGTGGAGGAAGTGATGCAGCCGTGACCCCCACACAGTATAAAATGTTATTTAGCACAATCAGCAATCTGAATGCTTTATTGACAAATATAACACTGAACACTGGCACACAGCTGATTTCAGAAAAACAAGATAACCTGAACATGCCACTCGAGGCAAGTTTTCATCGAGTGGCATGTTCAAATAGTCATGTATTTCTGCCATCAGCTGTGTACTAGTGTTCAATGTTAAATTTGTCTACAATTCATATTGATTAATATGCTAAATAACGTTTTATCGTGTGGGGCCCATGGCCGCAGTTCTTCCGCCACTGCTGCTAGCTTTTAACTTTAGAAAAAAGATTTCGCTCCAAAAGTTAAAAGCCAGCAGCAGTAAAGAAAGAGCTGCAGCCATGGGCCCCACACTATAAAACGTTTACCATAATCATACATTTCTATGTTAAAATTGTAGACAAATCTAAGTCTGGTGAAAAGCATTACTTACTGGCACTGCGGGACAGTCTTTTTACTTTTAATTATTCGGCGAGGGAGGAAGCCTGCTGCACCACACGCTGATTGCTTGTGGCATCGGATAATGATCGATGCCGCAGCTGCGCAGTATGCTGGGCGGGCCGCTGGTAAAAACACTACTCATTGGTCCGATTCGGGGCACAAACGTCATGATTCGCCAAGGAGGGACGGGACCAGGATAATATATTTTGCAATCGTTTATTGGTAGTGCATAACGCAAGCGCGCTACCAATAAATGACTGCAAAACGGAAATGGGGTGTGACGGTGTTGGTGGCCTACGCTGAGGCAGGGACCTAGCCCAGGCAGTTTCAGAGGGTAATTGAATGTGTGTTGCTCACGTTTAGGCAGGCGGCAGAGCCACTGCATTAAATTTGAAATATCTTACGCACGCATGCAATCATGTACAATATCCGCTCTTCACGGGAATGGCAAGAGACTGGAACGGTGGCACCTACTTTCAGAATGCGCATCCAGTTATTACTTATACTGCATGTGGACTTGACAACAGTGTAGACCCGGCCCGGAGAAATAAGTGCCGGTGCAAAGCAACGGAAAGCACCGGCACAAATTAAGCACTGGGCCTAGTGTGTGTAGATGTGAAGGGAGTGGATTAAAACAGGTCAGTTAGCCCTAGCAGTAATTTATCAGGAGGGTAAACTGCCTGATTAAAAACAGGGAGAGTGGCGGTGAACTAGAGGCTATGTATCTAGCTGTGTACGCTCTACTCTCATTCGGTCAACATGTTTCGAGCCCTGGGTGTCAGGAGGCTCAATGCACTTCTTCAGGACCAGAAAAACGCTATCTACACAACGTGATAAGGGAAAAACTACATACCACGTTTTCAGGTAAATAACCTAAATGCAGGGACAAAAGGTATGTTAGCAAAACATTTTTTCAGGTATCTCATAAATCTGTTAAAAAACACATAGATTTAAGTGTACTGGTGTATTGTGAGGTCATACATCCATGCTCTACACCGTGCTCGTGGTGTAGTTGTAGGATAACAATTCATGCACTGGTAGTGTATTAAAAATCCCAGGTGTATAGGATAAGCACAATAGTACTGAATAATACAATTACAATTACAGATAAGGTAGAACAGGTGCTCACCAAAATTGTTGTCTAAGGAAGGGGTTTAAACCTTTAATCCATCCGATTACAATACTGACTACACACCATCACGTTAATGCGTGTACATACGCATTCTCTGCACGGGCATAATTGACTTACTTTCTCATTATGTACTTCCGTTTCACCATTTCAAGATGGCCGTACCATCTTCCAGAGGTCCGGAACCCCTTCCTTCCTCTGTCTCAAGTCTCGCGAGAATCCCTTTACTCGCGGGAACGCCCTCCTACCGTGGATGACTGGGAGGTATACCTGCGCCCCAGACACGGCGCAACCCACCATCCCGGTTCCGGCGGCAGGGTAGGTGACGAGACGGGCGTTCAGTGAATGCTGGTAAGTAGCTTTCTCACAGCGAGGATTCCCATGACGCCATGGACTACTACATAGGTGAGTTTACACAGCGGGGCGATTTGAAGTGCCTTGTCCCACCCTTGAACTTCCCCAACTACCCGTGCTTCCCTCTCATTGGTGTGTGTAGCCCTTGTGACCTTGGCGTTTCGGCAGTATGTACTCTGTGCAAGTTACTGCCAGCACTCGTACCGCTCTGAGCAACACAGCACATAGCCCCATTCTACCTGGGACACACGGGCACTCGGTTTCCACTATGGCGCAGGTCAATCTGGACTGGACCTTCGGCACCTCCCACCTGTCAACTGCCCATCAAACGTTTTTGTCTCCTGGGCCCGCTTGGCTTGTACATTAGATATGAGGTGGTTTTTAATATTTTAATATTGCATTCAGCATCCTCTTTCCTCACCTTACTCATTTAGGACACACATTGGTGTCCTTATGACCGCCGGATACTGTTGCAGGCTACCTTAGACAACAGTTTTGGTGAGTACCTGTTCTACCTTATCTGTAATTTTCATTTTATTATTCACTACTATTGTGCTTATCCTATACACCTGTAATTTTTAATACACTACCAGTGGATTAATTTTTACCCTACAACTACACCACAAGCACGGTGTAGAGCATGGGTGTATGACCCACAATACACCAGTACACTTAAATCTATGTGTTTTTTGGACAGATTTATGAGATACCTGAAAAAATGTGTTGCTAACAAACCTTTTGTCCCTGCATTTAGGTTATTTACCTGAAAACGTGGTATGGAGTTTTTCCCTTATCACGTTGTGTAGATAGCGTGTTTCTGGTCCTGAAGAGGTGCCTTGGTCCTCCTGACACCCATGGCACAAAACACGTTGACCGAATGAGAGTAGAGCGTACACAGTTAGATACATAGCCTCTAGTTCACCGCCACTCTCCCTGTTTTTAATCAGGCAGTTTACCTTCCTGATAAATTACTGCTAGGGCTAACTGACCTGTTTTAATCCACTCCCTTCACATCTACACACACTAGGCCTCTTACCCCCACTGCACCCAACGGCAGGAACAAAAGATCCCCGCTAAAGAGCCCCGTACTGGGTGCCCATCGGGTATTGCAGCACCGACCTGACGAGGGGCAGGCTCATATGATGAAGCATGACACCTAGCTTGCTAGGTGTGTGAGAGCCTAGTTCCGAAAGGGGAATTCCTCCCCCTGTTTGTGCATAGTGTGGGATCACCATCCCTGGCTTAGATCCCACCTGTACCTCACTGTTCACTTTGACTCAGAGGGACTTAAAACCCTTTTTGCTCACTGTACCTGTGGGGCATATATGCTGGACCTCTTTAAACTTGCCCCTCCGTCCCTCTTGTTTGCAAATAGAGTGCACTGCTGCCACAAGGTGTCCCAGTACTAAATGCAAGGTAGCAAAGAAACAGAGGTAACATAAAGTAGTGTTTATTAAACAGCCAGGTCTTCAACTCTTTTCTGAAAGGGTCCTCATTGGCAATAATCGCGGGTTCGAATCTTGGATAGGTACGCTCAGCCTTTCATCATCATGAGCTTGATAAAACAAGCAGTGTTTGGTAACAATACCCATGTGTTTTCCCACTCCAGGAAACTCACACATGACTGAGCAGCTTACGAGTACAGATTATGTTATAATGATGCGGATTGGACAATAATCAAAAATTTTTTTAATGGTGGCATTTACCATACAGACCATTGTTTTCTGTGATCGAGGTGACCCTTTTGACCGATGGGAAAGGCTCGAACCATATAGATAGGCCATACTGCAAAAGACAAAGGGACATATGTACAAGGGGAGTGCTCCACTGGAACGTCACTTTTTCCGAGGTTCTGGTGGCGCAATGCCCTGCACCATTAACGCCGCTTTGTAAATATGGTACCCTTTCACACAGTTTTCAGCATCAAAGTGGCGTGCAATGAGTGTTGCTGTGGGCGTTCCACCTCAACACTAATTGCTTTTTGATGCTACTCCAGATTTACAAGGATGTGTAAATCTGAAGCAGTGCCAAAACTAATGCAATGGAAAAACGTGGCGCTACATAATTTGCAGCAGCATCGCGCTGTGTCGTCGTAATTATGCCCCACAATGTCATGGCTGGTTTGGGGAACCAAAAGCACCCCTGGCAAAAATGGTCAAGCCTGCCCTTTTCCCTTCGTCCCCTCGCGCTCTCTCTTTCATCCATCCATCCTCTGTCTCCTCTCTCTCCCTGATCGCTTTCCTTCTTACTTCCCCCTCCCTCCCTCTCTTTCTCTATCCCTTGAAGCCTCCTGTGCCTGATGTAGGTTACCTCAGGGAGCTTGGAAAGTGACAAAGGCACCAGGAGTAGCCTTGGGGTTTCAAATCCGGCTCCAAACCACCGGGGAAATACTCAGTGGAGTAAAAAGCCTGTGCAATCCTGCACATTGTTGCCATACAATAAGAGCAATATTAATAAATCAGTTAGTACCCTCCTCGTTGCTCACATATTCTTTTGCATAGGGCAAGATTTCTACCCTTGCATTTCTATCCTTTCAGTAGGTCAGGACTGCATCATTTGTATTTCTAAGTATTTTCTTCCCTTCTCCTATCGAGTTGTTTTTCGGTTTTTGTCTCTTGCTCGAGATCAATGTGACAAAGGGGGAAGGGTGAATCCGGCCTTTGTTTTACAGAGGAACAGGATGAATTCCTATATTAATGCAGGTCAGAAGATAGCTGAACTTTGAAATTTTAGATGTTTTTTTTTGCTTTGCAAAGTTTGATATTTTATGTTTTTTACGAAATGGATGTGTGCTTGGGATAAGTTATATTTTCTTTGAGTCTTCCAGTTTCTTGCTATGTATTTAAAACATAAATGGGAGAGCCATGCAGTGGATTGTTTTTCTTATCCTTAAACAAATAAAATAAGTTCAACTGATATAATATTGTACACATTTGCAGAGCGCCTAATGTTGCAGGCTGGGAGACAGGCTGAAAGCTCACATACCTGGCTTATGCCTAACCAATGAGAGCTTCTTCCTATTAGAGCCAGCTTTCCAGAGGCGCCAGCCTGCCCACAAATGTGCTGACAGCCCGGCAACCTCTGCTGAATTAGATACTACGTCAAGATACTGAAAGGGCTGTTCTGGGACGAATATATTTTGTAAATTCAATAACAATCTTTTTCACTGCACTCAGATCAATTTTTCTATCTTAGCAGCCTTCACACTAGACCAAAGGGAAAAAGTGGAGAAAAGCTGCATGATTCCTGGCAGTAATATTTGAGGCAGCGAGACTCAACCAAACCAAGCCCCAGAACGTTCAATACGCAGAAGGGGCAGGCCTGGATCCAAGACGATTAAGATTGATTTTGTGGCTCTTTACACATGAATAGTTGATTAATGCACGTCGGCCCATATTCGCGTTAATCACCCTTTGAGTAAATTGAGTATAGGAAGACGCGTTACTGGTTAATCAAATAATCTCTCCAAAGCAGATTCCTCCATTGCGCTCTCTTGAAGTTACTGAAGCGCCTCTCCGAGGGATGCAGGAGCACACGTTGGCAAGATCTCTGGCTGGCTACGTGATCCTGATTAAGAAAGATCTCAATTGATTTGAAACATAGAAATCACACAGTTGCTTCTCCAATTTCAGAGGATGGAGTATGTGCAAAGAGTAGCCAAGCACTTTAACTATGTTAAAAAAATGGAGGTGTTATTTCAAAAAGGTTCACAAAGAAATGCCTGCAAACCTGTGCCAACCCTAAATGGGCATAGGTGAGCAGGTCACTATTTAGCAGAACATCTAAATTCATAAATGTACCAGATGTACATAACATTCTGCCTGTCCTGATTCCTAGAACACGGTTTGAGAGTTTCTATGCAAAGAGTGGTCATTTAGTGCACATAAGTTCATTTTCAGTGCACAAAATGCTTTGCAAATCGAGCTTGCGAATCTGCACCCCCCCCCAATACCGAAGTGCTGCATTCGCAGTTCAGCCTGAATAATTAGCATTAGTTCATGTTTTTTTGTAATGTAGCATCAGAAGCCCAGAGGGGACAATGACAGCAAGGAGCAGAGAAGAAGTGTAGATGATGGTGCGGAGCAGACAGGGGCAATTTATTAAGGTGCATTGAAAGTTTTAGGATCGAAGACTCATCAGCTGTAGAATGGACGCCATAGACATCTGAAAACTAAAATAATTAACAAGGATTGGCGTAGCCAATTGGTCTCACCTTTTGGATGCCAATGCTGACCTACTAGTTTTCCCCTTATGTTTTTACCACACCAGTTTACTGTGGGAGGGGCCTCCGTGTAAGAAGTACACCTGGTTGCATATATGGAGTCTGAATACTATGAGAGTTTTTAATGGTTGGTAATTACACAAACGGATGTGAAACAGCACTGCATTCACGCCGGCTCAACATTCGGGCCAAATCATGTAATCTCTCTGTGCACTCATGTAAAGAGTTGAATAACTTCGGGTCGAGATCATGCTATATAATGGTGTGGGTTCAAGTCTCAACATTCTGAGGAAATTATTTAATCTCCCTGTGCGCTCATATAAGGCGACTCAATACCTTCAGGTCGAGATTGAGCTATATAATGATGTGGCCACAATGGTGACAGACAGCACAAGGCAATGCAAACATTGAAACAAAAGAAAGACATGATTGCTAATTACATCACGTGATATGCATACTGAAATATACAAAAGACAAATGATCACTTTTTTAATGAAGTTACAGTCGATGACATTCACGGACATTTACATTCTTGCGAGTTATTGCAATTTAAACCTCATTCAATCTTCACAGCAGTATTTCCTAATGAAATATTTATCTGTTTTGATGTTTTGTCACTTAAATTAGCAATATAGTATGTTACCCATATAATCTGCCTGACCTTAAAATGACTGTCTTCCAAGGTCATAATTGAAAAAGGATGTGGAGTAACGGCATAAGCTGACAATTTTCAATTAGAAGGAACTAGGTTTAAGTCTCGGCGTCAGCTCAACATTCTGGGCAAATCATACAATCTCCCTGTGCGCTCATGTAAAGCGTTTGAATACCTTTGGTTCTAGATTGTGCTATATAATGGTGTGGCTGGGATGGTGAAACACAGCACGCGGCAACGCAAACATTGAAAAGCACAAGTACTACAGCACTGCTCAGTGGGAGTAAACAATTGACGAAAGGTGGGACAAAGAGGGAAGATTAAGCACTCTTCAGCAAGGACTTTTAAAGGACACAGACATAAACAAATGAAAAGCAGTGGGAGGCCTGTAAGCCCACAAAGTATATACAGAATGTCTTGGAGAGACAGGGCGAGAGCTGTCTAGGCTCGACCTAATAATGACAGTGACACAGAAATGCTCTAGTGAAAATTCTGGAATTTCACTGCGCAATGGCCTTTAAAAGCAACCTGCAGTCAGGGGTTGTGGGTGGTGAAGCAGTGGATTGCCACTTGAGAACCTCTTTATTCTATTAGTAACCCATAAGACCTGCTTCCCAAAAACTCAGAGTTTTCCCAAATCTTCCAACCTAGCAAACTTCTTCATCATGTGAGAGGGACTGAAATGAAGCGGGCGGGAAGTTTTAGATCTTTACTGCCTAAGAACCTGTAGAGGGGCAGTAGAAGAGGGAATGGCAACTGAGAGGGGTGTGGCAGGAGCATAACACAGGCCCCTGAAGCCCATGGGCTGCAAGAGCACCCCCGCCCTTCAGTGGGGCCCGAACTCAACCTAAATTCTATGAATATCTGAATTGTTAGGGTCCCCTCACCAATTTCTGCAATGGTCGTCCTATCATTTTGTATTACACCACTGGGGTTTGAAGCCAGTCAAGACCTACAAAGCTTCTTCTACACTTCAAATCTACAAAACAAATAAGTCTGTACCTCCTCAGTTGGAAAGGAGGACGGAAAACCCGCAATACATCTTCAGGGCACAGAGCCTCTAACATTCAACAAGAGCTGGAAAGCTACTCTATGCATGGCTTCCCAGCTCACTGTGTGATATCGGCTGTTCACAGAGTGACCAGCTGAAAAGTGCTGACCTCATGTGAAACATGGTGGCACCGTGTGAGTTGGCAGGTCTGCCTTCATTTTGGAATCCACTTATCCTAATGAAGTGAGTATTGTTGACCTGGAGTATATACCCAGGGCCACTGGAGTTATGAGCAATAGAGGCCCAAATTCTGCAAGATAGTTGATGAACTTGAGCAAAACAAAATTATGCAGCATTCTTTGTGGTTAGAAGTAAATTATGTAGGACATTTTGTGCCATTATTTTAAAGCTATTATGACATTTTAACACACACACGTTTTGGTATAAAATGGATCCCAATGTTAAAGAAAAGACAGAGTTTCTAAAGTAGGAAAAATACTCCTACATCAGTCACCATTTAAAACATTGACCACTCTGTCTTGAAATAAGCAGCTACAAAACTCTTTTTTCAGTTATGCTACCCCATCTACCACCGGCTGCTAAAACTATTCCTTCTTGTTTCAGTTCTTTACCACAACAGTGATTCTGGACGTCATCATAATTTAATGGTATTGACTGAATTATTGAAATTGTGCTGCCATGACATAAGTGGCCTCATGCTGGCAGTAGTCGGCGTACGTTTCCAAGCAGCTTGTTTCAGTTTATTTTATTTCTGTATAATTTTGGGGAAACAAGAAAGTTCTATCTGCTACTTTCTACTTGTGTCTGTAAAATATGGTGTAATGTATATATATAAATATATATATATATCAGTCAGTCAAAAACTGTTAATTTCAGATATATATAAAATCCTTATAACCACACTATTTAGCAAGCATGTGCGATAGGCTGGCTAAAACAACATACAAAATGAAAATTACAGTACATAAAACATAATGCATAAAGTGCCATCAATTACATACAAAGGACCAGCGGCGATGCACTTAAGGTGAGAAAGAAACATCCCAGAAAAATGAAACAATCTATGAAGGCATTGGACAGACTGATTCTCAAAAAGCATAAATTCTTAAAAGTCTCAGCATTATGACAGCAACATTCAGGTAAAAAGGATAAAGTGCATATGCTCCTTCAAGGATCACTTGTGTCGGTATCTCAACAGGTAATATAGTCATGGCTGTGAAAAAGAAAACAAATAGTGTCCCTATCGTGGAAATCTTGAAGGGAAAGACTACCTAGAACTGTTAAGGAGTCCATCATCTAGCCTAAGATAAAAAGTGAGTCCCATACAATACAAAAGAAATATGTGTTGAAGGGATCGTTAACAGGTGCTGTCAGAATCATATCACGCTCAGCAAATGGACAATACAAATGCGAATGAGCCAGGCAGTGTGCAAATATTTTTTCAAAGCAATCACTTCGCTAGTGTCAGAGCGCAAGATATGTTGTGCAGGTGCATATTGTCTAAGTCCCAAGTGCTTGCATACAGGTTTAAGCCATTTTCCATGTGTTCAAACGTAAGCAGGGCAGACAAAAGGCAAAATGATGGAAAGTTTCATCAACGGAAATACAGGAGGAAACACTTGCTGGAGCTATAATATTTCTGCCCCTCCCCCCAATTTAACACAGTCACTATTCACAGGCAAGACCCCGTAACTCCATTTAAACTAAAATTGCAGGGGGAGACACCCTGGGACAGTATCAAGGAATGACTCAATGACATGGATAATCTTGAGATCTAGAAACACATCCATCAAGCTCCCCGTCTTAACACACTTTGGTTCTCGCAATCACAAATAATCCTTGAACCGCTCTTTAACTAGGAGCGAGAAACTGATTTCGCAGCATCCCGGGCGTCCCAAAGGGAGGGCAACCCAATATCATAAAACATAGATTTGATGTATGCAATCCAGGGGGTCCTCTCACAACCCAAGGATCTTAGGAGTGTCTTTGTGGTTGTTCTAAATGATTCCAGATGATCTGTGTTCCAGGGTCTGTACCAATACATAATGGGTCAAAACATCAAACTAAGCTTGATTGGATCGATACCAATGTCCGTGGGGGAGGCGGGATTACTCTGAGGTTGATTAAGAAGACTCCTAACAAACTTCTTTTCAGCCTTGGAAAGGTCGTCAACACTCAGGTGACCCCATAGCTCCGCTCCATACATAACTGAACTTTTAGCTTTTAGATTGTAACTCTCCACTGCAGGAGAAAGGGGAGATGCCTGGACTTCCTTGCACATTTTATTCATGGCGCCTGATTCTTGCCAGATGTTCAGGAGCTCTTACCAATGTGCACAGACCAATTCATCGTATGTGTTTAACACACTCCTAGGTACACAGATTCCTGAACTTGCTCCAAAGGAGCACCCTGGACCAGAATGTTCTCTCTTCCTGCTTTGTATGGGTTAAATACCATGAACTTGGTTTTATTGATATTAAGTTCAAGGCACCTGGCGCTGCAAAATGTATATATACATATAGTCACTGGCTACCCTCCATTGAGTGACTGCATTTGGCCTGCATGTTGCCCCTGCACACTGTGCACATTCGCCTTAAAAGTGTCTCATTTTTTGCAGGGCTACAACTGCTGCTGTGGACTCAGCCTTGCCGGCTCTCATACTGCTGCCCTGTCGCCTCAGATGCAACCTCCGCTTCATGATACTTATTTATCTCGTTATGTTTTCAGCGCATAGCGGGGGAGGCACTAGAGTGCTTTCAGGGTTCATATCCACAGTTAGCTTGCACTTCAACAGGCCTGTGACGTTGGCCTTTTTTGATGTTCGTATTTCGTTGTTCTGCTTTCCTCTTCGAACCGTCCGTGATAGCGATTTAAAAAAAAAAATCCTTGATACAGTTTTATAGGGCGCGCACACGGCCCTAGGAAAAACCAGATTAGTAACACATGCTTATGTTTTTAGGCAGTAACACAAATGTATGTTTTTAGGCAAGGGGAGATAACGTGATGTGCTCAGAATTAGAGGATGGTCATTTTTCAAGGTCGGCAGCTCTAACTGATAGCAAAACTCTCCTCCTTGTTAGATAGCCATGGGAGTTTTACATGGGTGTATGTGTAACTGAAAAGTAATTGTTTCTTGCCTGTATATTTGTAAGTATAATGATGTTTTGTTTCCCTGGATATGGTACACATCGGATCAAAAATGCAACCCCACGCACGACTAAAGCTAAACCCTCACAGGCCACCCGACAGAGCGTTTATCGCAAACTAATGGGAAACCAGGTTCGCTGACAAACTTTAGCAGCTCGTGGTGAGAGATCTGGCTTTATATTTTCCAAGTATCCGCGTCAACAAATAAGGAGATAAGATATGAGGTCGGTAATGATAGCTTTAAGAAGCAAGTCTAAGCACATAATTGCTTTTTTTCTCAGTGATCATGACCTGAGCTATATGTCGTCCCGAGACTTGTATCAGGGTAGTGTAAGACGGTCGCAATGATCTGTTGCAATAGTGATATGTGGCATAAATGTATAGTTACTATAGTATCACAAAGATGATCCTTATGTCCTGGCATTCCTTTTGTGTTTGCAGCTGGAGTACTTGTGTTTTTTACTGTTTATTTTGTTTAGCCCACTGTAATCCACAAAAGCACTAACAACCCAAACTTTCTTTTAAAAAGAACGTCCTTTTGGGCTCCAAGCAATCTTTTTAGGATTATAAAAGTATTAACGGAAATCTACTCTGTCAGTCCTACTAACACCTACGCTAAACGATTCCCTGTGCAAGGTAACTTGTATTTGAATGGCGTCATGGCGAGCTCATCAACCGCCCCTATAACCATGCTCTCCCACTATATTATTTATTTAGTTAGGAGTTATGTATAGTGCTACTGCATGACTCTTCACAGCTCTAGACAGGATGCCCTAACTAGTATGTACAAAAGTTTATGAAATGTAGAATGTGTTCCTTTGCTCATTGCATCATATCGCTCTATGTTCTTTTCATCTCTGTCCCTTTTTTCTCTCTTACTCGCTCTCTCTCTCTCTCTCCTCTCTCGCTCCTCTGCCTGCTGTAATTATTCTCAGGGAGAAGTAAGACAAGCCCCAGCTCCAGCCATTGACCATCAAAAAACAGACTCCAATGGCTCCAGTCCACTGGTGAATTGCCCAATAGGATAAATAGCCCGTCCAGATCTGGATCCAGAGGGGATGACTTGGAAGATTTATTGTTGGGTATCTGTACCTCAATGCAACCCAGCCTACTGCTTGGTACAATAAATCTGTAAACACCTCTGCCCTAAATCTTATGTTCGAAAGCAAGCTCACAGTACTAATCATAAGATATTAAATACTGGTACTCTCCAAAATGGATCACACTTTTATTCATTCCAATTTCTTGACTGGCACAGAAAAAATATTTTTCATTTGGAATCTTTGATTTTTTGTGCTTCCATACTGTTTGAATTATTGGTCTTTCAATCAAATTGGGAACAGACATAGCAATATACAATTGGTTTAGAAATATGTTTTAAATACTTACCCACACAAAGGAATTGCAAAACATCATATAAAAAATACACACACACACACACACCCACACACACACACATGCTTGTGCTAATGCTACCTACTGACCATTAGCATTGCTGCTGCTGTGCCAACCCTGTACTTGGTTCATGTGTTAGAGACTCTGACATCCTACTTCTATGCAATACTTGAGCGATATTTCACAACAGTTGCAGAATCGCTACATTCCTGGGACTGTGCCTATAAGGTAATATGGAGATTTCCCAGCTGCAAGGGTAATGGAGAAAGTAAAATAAAAGTGCACCAGGAAGACCAGTAGAACTTAAGCAAGGACAGTCACATTTCAGTACCAATCTCTGTTTAGCAATGGGTTGGAGACCTTGTTGCTGCATAAAATTCCAACGACTTCATTCGTCTTGATCAATTCACTGTCATAACACAGCTTATATTTCTCATTACTGACAACAGTCATTGATGCACTTGCCACATATAAGTACAAAGTGTCAGAAGATGAAGCTTGCCCTAGACACTAAAATTAACCTTTCTCCCACAGACCAGGCAAGCACCATCTTCCATGCTGGCCTTGTATCAGCATCAAGACCTTTATCACAGACATGACAGTTTCTTGCATAACATTTGCATATTGCAATCCCATCTGCATAGCAAAAATCTGTGACACCGTGTTAATAAACAAGTTTGTTAATAAACAGATTCACAGCAGCACGAAACAGCGGAATCCACTTCCATTGTTGCTGACCCAGGAGGTCAGTCTTTTGGGTCTTCCTGGTTTATTTGAGATACATATTTTGTGACATACTTTCTAAAACAAATTGTTATTGATTGTCATCACCAAGATGTGAAACCTTTATCAAAAAATAGACATTGTAAAGTAAACCTGCGAATCAGGTATATACAATAGACTCCAATCTATGCATACTTGGTATCCTAAACATATGGTTTGACAAACCCAATAAGACACATCCAAAAACTATCATTACTGGGGTAGACACACTGAATGTACATCAGATCATCCACAAATCAACACACATCGCTGGACACATCCTAGATGTCATTTTTTGCAAATCCAGAAGTAGTAACCATTCAAAGGATTACCCCAGTCACATGGTCGGACCACCTTCTGGTATCTTTCCACACAAAACACCACAAATCAACATAGTGAAGGCTACCACAAATGCATCCACTTATTGACAGTGGAACAAACTAAAGTTTGAATACTTAGAAACACAGCTAACTTCCATCACAGATCTAGACACAATAAATTCAGTTCCAATATTTTATGAGTGGCTCCAGGAAGCTCTTGATAACCTAATACCACTAGGAACAACAAAATAGGATAAAAGAAAACAAGCACCTTGGAGGAATCCAGAACTGAAAACGATAAAACAGGCTTCCCCAAAGTGTAGCTCATGAGCTACTGGTAGCTCTCCAGCTACCTGCAGATAGCTCTCCTGTGTGCAGCCAAACTTGCAAAATTAAAAAGGTTTAGCTTGGTTGAATTAATATATGTACACTAAACTTGAAAGCATGTATTCAGGACGAAAATATGTGTAATGTTTGGCGAAAGATGGTTTCATTTTCAAAATATATTTCACAAATATGCTGCATTGGGGACATCTGTTACTAATATTATTACTTGGTACCAGGGGCATTGCAGCTATGGCTGTTATGCATTACGAATGCAGAGGTATTCCAAATTATTAAAGCCTTTCTTTACATTTCTGCTGACTACTGCCTGAGGCACTGAGGTGATATCTCCTGGTAAACTTACATATGTTGGCCACTAATATTATCTTGTCAGATGTGTAACTATCACAATGCTAATAATAATTGTACCTCACAATGATTTTCAGTTAACACAAGTTGCTCTTATTATACAAAAGGTTGGAGACCCCTGAAAATCAAGACAAACCTCACTGAAACAAACTGAACAGATAATATACAAGTCAACAATCAAAAAAGCTTTTTAAAAAAGGTACTATTTAGACATGTTTCAAAATGCTAAACGTGCAAATAAAGAATTTTATAATTTTTTTATTGAATTTAAAAAAAAACAAATGCACTCGGGGAGCTCATCCCATGACTCAAAAATGTACTAACAATCTGGCAATTCATTTCACAACCAAAGCAGGCATCTTGAACTCCTATTTAAAATAAAGGAAAACCACCTGTACCAACCTTTTTCCAACAATCCCCTTCAAGGGTAGGCTATCCCAGCCTCTTCATTCCTTCAAACAACTAAAATTTATGGATCTTGTCAAAGCAAGCAGGACAGCCATCTGCTCTTCTGACACTTGCCCACTACAAGTCTTCAAGAACATTCTTCTGACTACCTCTTTTATTGTACCAATCAATAGGCTGGGCTGCATTACGATGCAGGTACAGCAGTAAGAAAAATCATCAAAAATGTGTTATCTACAGGAATCTTTACAGTAGACATAAGAAAAGCTTAAATACAACCATTATTAAAGAAAACAAACCTGGACCCACATGACCCAGACAGCCACAGACCTATTTCAAATGGACCTTTCCTGGGCAAACAATAGAAAAAGCAGCATGCGGCCAGATGGCACAGTTTATTGAAGACAGCTCCATACTTCCCGACTCCCAAATAGAATTCCGTCTAGAAGCAGGCACGGAATCTGCCCTCATCGCCATATGGGATCACCTTAAAAACAAAGCAGACTGGAACGGGGTCGCTGCTCTACTTTTCTTGGAACCTTTCATCTGCCTTTGACACAGTTGACCATGACACTCTAATCCAAAGACTCTATGAAGCCGGCATAGAGGAGACTGCTCTCGACTGGATCACATCCTACCTTCAAAACAGGACAAATGTTATCCATACTCCCCCTTTCTCATCCAAACCATACTTCACAAAAGCAGGAGTCCCTCCAGGCTCTATCAGCACTCCCATGCTTTTCAACATCTATATGAAGTCATTACCAATAGTGATCAATGAATTTCAGTTTGCATTCCATAACTATACAGGTGACACACAAATACTTCTTAAACTGGAAAACCCCAAAGACATTGTAAACTCAAAAATCTTCAGTTGCTTCAGAGCCTTTGATCAGTGGATGACATGAAGCCATCTCAAATTCATTACTTCCAAAATAGAAACACTCACATGCGGTGACTTGAAAACCAACTCTGCACTTGGCCTGATGATCTGGGACCACCTCTAAAAGAATCTAAGGACATAAGAAACCTTGGAACTACCATGGATCCAAATTATCAATTAAGGCCCAAGTGGACAAGTTAGCAAGATGAAGCTTCATTACCATAAGAAATCTGCGACGCATCTTCCCATACCTAGGATTTTCTCACAAGGTCCAGGTTACTATCTCTCTTGTATTGTCTAACTTGACTACACCATTGGCCTCTGCCATGGATCATCTTTATCAACTTTAAATAAACTACAACAAATTCAGAGCTCTGCTGCCAGACTACTCCTACATGTAAAGCCACAAGCCTGCATCTCCCCTGCCTTGAGGGCTCTACATTGGTTACCGGTTGGCAGAAGATCCACCTTCAAGCTGCTTTGTATCACCCACAAAGCAATACATGAAACATGACCACTTTTTCTCAGGAATAAAATCCCCAAATACATGCAACAAAGGAACCTCCGCTCAAGATTGGTATCTCACCTCAAAACCGCAGCATACATTAAAAAACATGGATGGTACATCTTTCTCTGTTCAAGCAGCCACACTATGGAATTCATTACATAGGTGCTATAGATAATTATATTATCTTCAGAAAACTATTTAAGAGCTGGCTCTTCCTACATGACCACCACACGCAAACACAAATGGACAGCATATGCCTGTGAATGAAATAAATATGTATAATTTGATTATATGTATGTATTTAGATTTGTGCATTTCTTTGTACAAAATGTTTACTTATGACTTAAAAATGTACCGATATTGTTTAAGTCTGCTGAACAAATGTATATATTAATTATAGTTAAAAAATATTTATATAAATATATATTTATACATTAATTTATGCTTAACATGTATACAGGTCACTGAGTATCTTTCACATATGTTATTTGATTATATGCTTATGCATCTCTATTTATTTATCTACCACAATATGTAAATATGATCATAACAATTGTATCTATAAGTGCTTCAATATTGAAATATTGAGGAAAACATCAAATAAAATGTTTTAAAAAAATATATATATCTACATATATATTATATATATTTTTTGTATATACATATAAACACAAATAAATTAACTTTTATGTACAGCAACACCTGAAGTCTGTAAGGGAAACCGTGGTACGGGAACACACTGGTTACATTTTGCTGCTTTGAGAACAACCTGTCCTAATTGTGAGACGGATTTTGGCTGCCGCACCAATCCGGTGCAATCAAATGCCTTCAGCTCCCAGCAGAGATCGATACATTTATCACTAAATCCGAGGTAGTCATATTACACAGGGCCCTGGTCAAGGGCCTGTCTCTATACACCTCAGACATGCTACACAGTCCTTGGCAAGGAAAGCTCAATATCGAATGGCTGCTCTGTAACACACACAAGATCAATGTCCAGGGGATCCGGCTCGCGCACTGTGGACACACACTGTCGGTTGCATACTTGAATAATCACAGTATGGATGTCTTCCTGGAGGTTTTCACAATGTAACACTAGTTGCAAAATTTAGCACTGATAATTGCAGCAGCTTCACAAGTTTGCCTTTCCAGGAACTCACAGCCAGGGCCTGGAACGTGATTCGAGCAATTTTGTAACAAATAATGAAATCATGTCTTATTTCACCTTAAACAATTACCACTTTCATTGGGAAAACAATATTACATCTGCCTCACTCACCTCAATTATACTGCATGTTAGAAAGCAAGCAGGGTAAGAACAGAACGCCAAGATTGAAGACAAGTTTATTTAGCATTTCTAGGCTGATATAATACATATTCATGATTCATCTTGTTGATGTAGCTGATACAAATACATATTGATCTAGCTGATTTTAAGTCGTGTCAATCCATAAATTGGTTAGTGGTGTTATTTATTTATTGGTGTTGTTTTTTTTTGTTAGTAGTTTTATGAAGAACTAACGTGCTGCCACTTGGCCACGAGCAGGAGTGTACACAGGTCAGTGAATTATGTGATTCTGCGTCCACAGTGTTTTCTGCATGATTATAGATTTGACACATTTGCCACATAATCCATAATCTTCTGTAAAATTTTAACAAAAAAGATTGCTTCCAATTCAAACAGATCAAAAGTTACTAAACACACTGTCACACGTACTTAGATGGATCACCTCCTTCCTCACCGGAAGAACACAGAGGGTCCGCCTACCACCTTTCACCTCCAAACCCAAGAACATCATCTGTGCTCAGCAGAGGACCACAAAGAAAAATTAAATAAATAATTAAATTTCCCTTGTTGTCTGTCAAAATCCCCCCCACCTGGCCCCATCGCTCTTACCTGCAAGGGCTGCACCTGTCTGTGCTGCCCCCCTTGGCTCATCCCTCAGCCCCACACTCTTCAACACATATATGACCCCTCTGGCCAATATCGTCAGACCTCACTATCTTAGCATAATACTTTACACAGACAACACTAAACTCATCCCTTCACTCACGGATGACCCTACCACCACCAGGACCAACTTCCAAAGATGCATGACAAGTGAAGCCAAACATGGACAAAACAGAAATATTGCTCTTCGGCAACAACAGCAACCCATAGAACAACGTCTGGTGGCCATCAGACCTAGGACCCGCCCCCACCAACGACCATGCTAGAAATCTCAAAATTATCATTGATGACAAAATTACCATGAAAACTCAGATCAATGCCATCTTCTCTGCCTGCTTCATCACTCTGTGCATGGTATGTAAGATCTGCAAGTGGCTACCCCTGCACACAAGACACACCATGACACAGGCCCTCATCGGCAGCCGACTGGACTATGGCAACGCTCTTAACTTAGGAATCGCCACACCCAAGATGCCTGCTTCCAGTCCATGGAGGACTTAGCTTGGCAGTTTGGGCTGGACTGTTTCCATGAGGAACAGGATCAAGACTGATTTGCATACGTCTGGGTCCAAACTGGAGTGGCATGGTGAGCAAAAGAACGTTGGATTAAACCCAGATCATTGTGACTGGGGATGAATGTTTGCATTGTTCAGCATTCCGCCCATCATTTGTTCCTTTTGCTTCCACTGAGATTACAGCATCAATGCCAGGATCGTCAACCCCTTTAAAAAATGGTCTAGTGATCACTTCCTAAAATTTAGTACTGTCTTTCAAAGTTCCAGCCTTCTGGCGGTCCTCCCATACTTTGTTTCTAATCTCGACATTTCTGTCTTCCACAACCTGTTTATATAAACCCCTAGCTTGTTTGACTTAGGATACTACCCTGGGATATCTTTTTAGTGTAGCTAGCAAAGTTCTATGTGCGGCTGAACATTAGCGAAATAAACCAACAGGAAATGGCCTCTCCTGGGCAGAATTAAGAGACATAAGACTAATACAAATTGTTTACAGATTTTGGAGAATTGGATTGGTGTCAGTCCCATTTCTTCTGAAAGACAAGCCATAATAGAAATCCTTGTTTCATCAAAAATTAGATGATTAAATGCAACTGGATTAATTTTGCCCCATATATTCTGAGGACTTTATTCCTAGTCAGTTTACCTTAGTGGTCTTAATAAGAGAATTCAATTGAATAAAAAGGGGGTTATGATCGCTTATGCAGCTACTGGTTATCAGGAAATCAATTAAAAAAGGGCATAATTCAGATGACAAAAGAATATAATCTATAGTACTGCCCTTATGATCACCTAGAAAGGTTGGGACACAGGTGTTTTTGTGCCACAAACATCGCTAGTGAACCCCAGATTATATGTTAAAACCAGATCATTTAGTGCCTCATCATAAACAGAATGAGAAAAATGGGTGGGGTTGCCAAAATGACCTTCACTAAGGCCACAGACCCTAGCATCTGAAAAGCTGCATAAGGTGATGTTAAAATCACCAACCCAAATGATACACACAGTGCATTTAGCCTTCCGGAAGAAGTCCTTTAAAAAATCACATAGCTGATCAATAGTGTCCCTGGATGACTGATTAAAAATATTATTATAAAAATTAATTAACAATATATCAAAATCACCCCGCAATTGTTAAACGGTAACAAGAAAAAAGGGGGAAGACCAACATTTTGTGATAATTATATTCGGGATTTTAACGGAGAGAAAGGTGGCCAACCCGTCTCTTGTTCTGCTTGACTTTGAGGGCAATGCAGATTGAAAAAGGTCCTGATTCCCATTTGATTGCATCCAGGTTTCTTGACAACATATAATGTCATGAGTGTGAATAAAATTTATAAAATCAGGATATATAATTTTTAGTCAGGCTCCCGCAATATTCCAGCAGACTATACTGAGAGCCTTTTTTTATTCATAGGCGTTGCTTCTGGCTGGACCTGTGCCAGTTCTCTAGGAACTGTATACAAATGAAAGGGGGTTGTAATGCGGGAATGAATACGCATAATGTAGCTTGTCCAATAATTACACTAATTAATCACTGGCAATCTCTGCACGATTTCTGCAAGTTTATTTTAGACAATTCAATTAAGCTTATAATCGTTCACTCCTGCAGTGAAAACCTGGGTTCTCCAGTGTTGTCAAATGAATTAAACACACACAAAAGATACACCCTATTACACATACTTAAAACACATCAAATAAACAGAATATGTATAAGGGACAATTACCGCAAAATATTTACTCATACATAAAACACATCTGACAAGTCTTCAACATTTAATGTACTGACAAGGAAGTTTTTTCTTAGTCTTCCTATTGTTTTATCAATCATGGCTGTGTTGTTACTTTTTCACACAGTCCAAATTGGAGATAGTCTGTGGGTTGTATACACATGAGGAAAAGTTTTCTCCTATATATTTTTAGATGTGTATCCAAATGTATTTAAACAAGTTGAATCAAGGTTATAGAGAGTCCTCTAACAGAAGTTTTAACGCGTTTCGGCCAGGGCATGACTGGCCGTAGCGGGCATCGGGTATTTCCCCAGGAAGCTGGATGGGTGGAGGGCGATTTTTCAGCGGTGAGGGCCGTTTTTGTTACTGGGGGCTGGTTTTGCACTGGTGCTACAATATCGGCCCTCAGTAACAAAAGCAGCAGGGGGGGGCTGGCCCATCAAAATTGCCAGGGCTGATTTGGGTTCCCAGTCCGGCGCTGGTTTCGGCCTGGAGATTTCAGGCCTCTTCAGGACAGAAGAAAGACAAAGTACCCACATTGGGGAATATAAATACATATGTATATATTCAGCTAAGTGCATCCGGCAGAAAAAAATGGTGCACCGGCTGAATGTGACCAGGTAAGTGTGCTTAACAAAAACTGGCCCACCATACTCATATGTAGCGAGACATAATAAAACTTCAGCTTTTGTTCTCCTTTATTCACATGTACCAGGAGGACGGTAATGGATCATAGTGCCCTGTGTTGTTTGAACCCTTATGTATCCATAAAACGACAATAGGTGGTATTAGGTCATACATGGAGGCTTTGAAACATGCAGAGAAGGTGCGTGTAATGTGCCGCCTCCTGGGGCTGAAGAAGGCCAAGTCATGTGACGAAATACCTGAGATGAGTGCAGGTCCGGCCATGCAAGGGAGTAAACCGAAACATTGGGACTTACTGAGAGTCCCAATGGGAGGATGTGGTCCTCTTCTGGAGGAAGACTCCTGTAAAGTTCAAATGCCAGGAGTACTGTGGAAAGGAAGGAAATTCCTGGGAGCGCTTTAGTGAAGCACACAAAACGGAAAGTACAGGCCCTATGTAAAAAGAGGGACAAAGCATCAAACAGTGGGCAAGGTTCTGGGGTGTCGACTCATCTACAGCCTGTGGTCCCCGCTACCTATTCCCAATGATCTACAAAACTAGCAAGAAGATCATGTACAGGGGGAAGCATTCAAATCCCACAAGGGAGCAGATATAAACCATGAAGTGATCACACTAGAAAAACTGGGGAAGGAGAAAGGAGCCTCAGATTGAGGGCTTCTAGTGATACACAGGGACATTTACAGGTAAGCTACTGCAAGAACACTGTGGGGTATGGACTCTCCTACGTCAGTCACCAGGAAGCCCTCTAGTAACTGAGTCAATGTATTGCTCATGTGTGCAGTTGTCCCTTATTGTCTGGGTGCAATGGATTCAGGTGTGGCAGATATTGTAGGTTTAACAGATATGTTGCAGATGGGAAAGTTAGAAGATTTCCTGTAATATCAGTCAATTTCCTCCAGTGTGGGCAGAGGATCAAAAACATTTCCAGTTGGAATGTAGTACCTGCAGCCCATTGAAATTGGACAGTCTTAAGCGTCAACAGAAATGGGTTTGGATAGTATTGATGGTCTGTAAAAATAACCTAGAGGGAGTACCGGAATGATACTTAAAGATTGAAATTGGGTGCCCTGCCCATCCGAAAGGTTCTTTGCCGCCATCTTGGTTTTAAAATGAACAATCACACAGTCTCCTGTTGACTCTATTCTACAAGGGCCCAGCCAGGGGGGTTCTCCGCACCATCAATATCTGGGAAGGTGGGTCCATCATCCAGCCCCTCTTATCCTTGAACCAATGAATAATTTTATTCTTCAGGCCCAGATAATCCTCCTGTACATGTTGCGAAAGGGTGGGGACGTTTTCTAACACTATAACTTAAGGAGTACATTTGGGTGGGGGGGGGGTGAGTTGAGGATAAGCATACCTGGATTCTGGAATGGTTGGGACTTCATTAGATGTACCCTTCCTGGCAGGGCCAACTTTATCCAGTTTGAGGGCCTTCCTATTATGTATCTGGCTCACACTCAAAGTGCCTGTGCATGCATTTAATGGGGTTGATAGATGCATGGGGGACCACAGCTAGTGGTTTGGTTTGTTGCAGGTTGGGATGAGGATGCCCCCGGTCCTACACCTGGTCCTGCCCCCTTGCTAATAATGGAATGAGATGTTAAAGGGGGAAAGTTGATTCAGAATATGTTTGGTCCACTGCTACAATACCACCGGTGAACACTAAAGAAACAAGTTTTTGAGATGCAATAGGTCTCGCATTTGTTGGAGTAGGACCTATTGGCATTATAAATGGTAATGTGTTTTACTTATGCAATAAGTCTTGTATTTGAAGGAGATATTGACACTGTAAATGAAAAAGTGCATGCTATAAAGTATGTCTGTTAGAAACCCCAAAAACATAGTAAGGTTTTTAGTAGGGTCGCCAATTATTGTTCCGCAATTAAAAATAACAGACCATACAGTATGATAGACTCCACGACAGGATCCCGTGATAGACCAACTAAGATGCCCTCATGTGCTTCAACATGTGAGACAAAATGCAGTGAGTTATCTCCCATTAGAAAACTGTGCAAGGTGAAACACAGACAAGCGGCAGAGCAGGGAAAGTGCCTAGTTATTGTTTGACCATGAAACTGTGAATTAGTATTCTGTGAATTCTGAAACCGAAACCAATTGCTTACATTGTGTGCTGTGTCCTAATTACTATTTGCTGAAGCCTGAAGAAAGTGTCTGTATGCCAAGGACAGATGTCAAGAAAGCGAATTTTAGGAAAAGGATATCATTTATGCAGTGTGAGAGGAATTTTGGATGCGTGCATGAGCGTATGTGTAAGCAGGAAGCGCCAAGGGAGTCAAATGGTATGTAGGAGAGTTGTGGGAAAGGAGGGGAGTGGCATGGTGACTTGGTGTGGAGCGGGTGTTTCATTAGTGAAGGGAACAAGGTAGGAAAAAAGTGGAAAGAGAAGAATGAAAATAAGTTTTTTATGTGCTCCCCAGACACCCCCGATGATGGACAATGCGATGGTTCAGCTGCAGCTGATAGAGCTCCCACATGGCGCAGTGCAGCCAGTGCCGCTCTGCCCCTCTGTGACACTGCAGACTGAGAGACAAGTGTCCCTGACGCGACAGTAAGACGTCTGCTTTATTGTATGTATCAGGGCCGGCGCTAGGCATGGGCACTGTGGGCAGCTGCCCAGGGCCCCGCTCTCAGCTCACGAACACAAGGCCCCACACCAGTGTGTCACAGCTAAGCCAAGGTACACTGGTCCTCTCCTGACCCCTGCTCATCTAATTTGACAGGAAGGTAGCTCCTTGTAATTGTGCCCATGGGAAGGCACCCCCTGGGCCTCACAACCATGGTATAGTGAGGCTAGACCTAGTGGAGGGGGGCCCTCCTATTGGCCCAGTTGCAAGGCGACACGTTTTGCAGGTTTGCCTCCTGCCCTGTGGCTCATTGAGAGGCACCATAGGACGCCCATTGTCCTGCAGCAGTTATAAAGCTTTCTGATGAGAAGCAACTTTCACACATTCAGCCCATTATGAGCAGCTAAGAGGTGCTTGCAGGTGTCTGAGAGGGAGGGGCTGTAACCCAGGAGGGGTCTGTGCAAAAAAGCTTCAGGATCAGGGTAATCAACTGAGATGCAAACAGCCACGAATGTGTAAGGTTGTATGCTAATTAGAGGGGCCTCGCACATTGCTTTTCTGCCCAGGGCCCTCCAAATCATAGAACCGTCCCTGGTATGTACCCTGCTGCGACTTCCCGTTTTCTTCTCCCAAAAAATCCCAACAGTGCAATGAGGAAGTGATCCATAGAGGGCAAGGTATTCGCATCTAAAAGTGAATGTGGATGTTTCCCAGACTCACTAAACTTGCTTCCTTTAACTTATTTTCGAGCATGGTGACGGCTGCCTGTTTCTATCAGAATGTAACTGACAGGCTCTGCGCGTGTGACATTTGGCTGCTTCTGTCACGCATTTACACACACAGGGTCAGTTCGATACCATCACAGCAGCCATACTTAGCATCCCCCGGGCGCCACCATGAGAGAGGGGGCTGTGGTTTGAGAATGTCTGCTGGGTTAAAGAATGCACTGCACAGATCTTGCATCTGTGAAAGGAATTGACGCGTGGCGGCTGAGACAAGTTGCGTTTTGTTAAGCGGTCTTTGCATAGCGCTTTGGTCGCCATGTCGTTGGCCCGTGGGCAATTTGGCTGCAACAAGTTAGCCCGTGGAACGCCCACTGTCTTAATTTGCACTGGTTCAAAACATTGACAAGACATGTTTTTCATTGAATGCTCAATGTTGTAAGTTGGTCATTTTTGTGAAAAATGCTGTTGTTGAAGAAATTCACAAGAGTATGTGCTTTTTCATCTCAACCTTATCACATTTCGCGACATCACTTCCAAAGAGGCTCCTTCACATTACGTCCTGCCTAACAATCAAATTTGCGACATTGACCCCCATTCAACTGAGCACTGGCGTTCTGGACTTACCTATCAGACCTGCTTAACTCTGGCTTCTCAGAAGCCTTCTTTACCTGGCTCCTGTTGTGGACATGGAAGGGCTCCTCCAACAAAAAGCAACTGCTGGCTCAGAGAGAGGCAGCTCGGAACAAGTATGAGGACACCATGGTACAGTTTTGGTGCTGGGAAGTGGAGGCAAGAACAAGAAAATAGAAGAAAGGAAGTTTACAGAAACTGAGGCAAGGTAAACAGCGGGATTGTTTACACACCAGCTCACTCCGTGTATGCTGAGAATTCACCGCATCAGAACATAGCATTTGTGTTTGCGGCCCGTCTGATTAAGGGAAACACTGGGTATGTGTTCGAGGGTGGTGGGAGGGTGGAAGCAGCGATGGCGTAAAGAAACCTTTTAAAAAAAAGTTTTTAAAACAACAGATAAAGAAACTAAGCGTAAGAAAACTGTGCTTGGCCTGTGCTCCTTAGCCTTGACTGGAAATGAGGTATCAGCTGTATGAATGACTTAGGAGGTAGCAAAGAAGAGTGACACAGGTGTGAACCAATGGCAAGTAGCAGGGGGGATTAAAGTTATTTTGTTGATTACAAAAATCTTACAGGCATGCAAATGCTATGATTACTTACCGGTAATCCCCATTACTCTTAGTCCTACTCGTCTTCGACCCAGTCATCACTAATGAGGTATTCCACTTGACAGGAAACAAAACAAGAAACGCTTTTAGGCTCCACCCACCCTCCTGCCAGGGACTATAAGTACGTAGCCACACAGAAAGCACATCACTGACATACCCAGCAACAAAGGCCTGAACAGGGAGGGCGGGTGGGAAGCATGACTGCGTCGAGGACGAGTAGGACTAAGAGTAATGGGGATTACCGGTAAGTAATCATAGAATTACCTCTACGTCCCTCATCCTCGACCCAGTCATCACTATTGAGGCATACCAAAGCACCAAACCAGAAGGCCTTTGGAACACCACACACAGAACAAAGACCGAACACAAAAGCGGAGTGCAGCAAATGAAAAAGCTTTAATAAATACACAGATCAGGTAGGGGGAACACACCCCACAGTACGCAACACACCACAACCAAAATTGGTCCGGTCAGACAGAGCACAATTGAAACGATAATGCTTCACAAAAGTAGAATCAGAAGCCCAAGTCCCAGCCCGACAGATCTCATCGAGGGAAACTCCATGAAAAGCAGCCTAGGAGGCAGAGACACCCCTAGTGGAATGGGCCTGAACCCCAGAAGGGCAAGGCAAACCAGAGCCCTGATAAGCCAGAGAAATTACAGCCTTTATTCAGCGACCCAGAGTAAGACGAGAAGCAGCCTTACCACGACCAGCCAGACCAAAGGTCACAAAGAGAGAGTCGGAAGAACGATACAACGCAGAGCGGTCAACATAAATAGACAAAGCGCGCTTCACATCGAGAGAGTGAGGCAACAGCTCAGCAGTCGAGAAAGGAGAAGGACAAAAAGAAGGAAGAATCAACTCCTGAGAGTAATGAAAATGAGAATGAATCTTGGGAACAAACCCAGGATCCAAGGAAAGGACGGCAGCGTCATCCCAGAAACGTAAAAAGGGAGGAGAACAACGCAAGGCAATCAGCTCACCCAACCTCCGAGCAGAAGTAACAGCAACCAGAAAAGCCACCTTAAAGGAAAGGAACTTAAGGTCAACAGATTCCAACGGTTCAAAGGGAGAATACTGCAGAGCAGCCAGGACCAAAGAAAGATCCCAAGGAGGAACAGGAGAACGAGCAGAAGGAGAAGAGAGAGAAAAACTCCGGAACAACTGAGAAACCAACAACCTATCCGAAGAAGGGAGCGAAGCCGGATCCCGGAAAGCCCGAACAACAGCCCACTGACCCGTCAGAGTAGACAAGACATAGTTCTCCAGAAACCCATCCAGAAAAAACTGAAGGATAGAAGTGATGGCAGAAGCAACCGGGCTGAGCAGCCAGGGAACCAGACCCCAAGCATCCGCAGGAGGGAACACACCCCCAGGGCAGAAGACTCACCAGCACCGAAGAGACCCGCAGCCATGACAAAGAGACCTGTTCAGCCCAGCAGCACAGGAAACAAGGCACGGTCGGAATCTAGAAGGCCAGGGGTCCCGACTCCTGCATCTCCCACGTTGGTCCAGAAGCACCCCCAGAGCCCAGCAAAGGAGGGAACAACAGGACAAGCAAGTAGCAGGTAAGTGCCCAGCACCTACCCCAGCGTTCCCCGTCAGGTCCACCCACAGGAAACAAAACAGGAAGTGCTTTCTGTTGGCTATGTACTTATAGCCCCTGGCAGGAGGGTGGGTGGAGCCTAAAAGCGTTTCCTGTTTTGTTTCCTGTCAAGTGGAATACCTCATTAGTGATGACTGGGTCGAGGACGAGGGACGTAGAGGTAATGAGCACTGCCTGGGCTCGACCTAAATACGAAAAGCAAAACTGCCCAAAAGACACCCCTTCCGTTAAGGCGCATTTGCTGACTAATTTCTGCCCGTCGCTTTTTGGTTCTCTCAAAGCATGAACAACGTCAGGCCGGGGGTCAGACTCGGCCAGAAAATAGGCCCGGGAACCAAAATAAATGTGGACCCCATTAATTCATTAGAAAGCTAAAAAGGTGCCCCATGTTTGCCAACTGGGACAGTTTTGATGTATGTAAAGCTGGATGAGTAAAACAAAGGAAGGATAAGTGAAAGGCAGGGTAGATCGATGTCTGAATGAAAGGATGGATGGATGGATGAACAGATGGATGGCTGAGCAAAAGGGTAAATAGAGGGATGTATGAGTGGATGGATGGAGGGTTGGAGGGTTGATGGATGGATGGATGATGAATGTATTGATGTATAGATGGATAGATGGATGGATGGAAGGATGGAACAATGGATGGATGGATGGATGGGACAAAGGTTAGATGGATGTGTGTAAGGATGGGTGGCTGAGTGAAAGGGTGGGTAGATGGATGAGCCAAAGAGAGGATGATGGATGGATGGATGGAGTCAAAGGATGGATAGATGGTTGAAAGGATGGATGAATGGATTGATGAAAGGGGGTGTATAAGAGAAAGAATGGATGATTGAGTGTATGGATTGGGTTGATGGATGGGTGTCCCCGGGCCAGTGGTGGGTCTCCTTTATGGGCTCCACAGCTAGACTACACCATCCCTGTTTTGTGGTCCACTTTTATTGTATCAAGAGTAAATATTTATTCACTCATGGTACAATAAAAATAAAATGCAGACCCCCTTCGGCTTTAGCAACAATCTAAGGCAGCTAGTGGTATTGTTTCTTTGCTGACACAGGGCATGAAGATACCTGTGCCATTCCAGCACACTGTGAGCATGTCTGTGTGACTTTGTGTGAGTTAAAGTGAGAGAGAGTCAGTGAAGGCATACGTCAGAGAGAGTGAGAATGAGTGACAGTAAGGACGAGTATGTGTGAGAATTAATGTGAGTGAAGGAGGGAGAATGACAGTGAGTGTAACTGAGTGCTACTGTGTGTGAAAAACAGTAATACTGAGTAATTCAGAATGAGTGAGACATAGTGGGTCGGAAAAGAATGAGTGAGACTGCATGAATTAGTGAGACAGAGTGAGACTGAGTGAGTCAGTCAAATTCACTTTATTCGGTTAATTAAAACCATAAAAGCATGCTACAAAATACACAATAACCTTATTTACAAGAATATTATAAGATCGCATTCATCAGTGAGTCAAAGTGAGACAGTAAACTTAGGGGATTAGTTACAAGAGGCCGGCGCTGCCGGAGCATCACTTTTTTAGATGCGCAGGCCTCTCAATCATACCTAAGAGGCGACACAAAGGCCCCCTGCATGACTTTGCATGGCCTCATAGATATGACGTGAGGCAAGGCATCACAAAGCGCTGCATGCCTTACTCTGTGTCAAGGAAGTGTTCCATGGGCATTGCAGTGGGTGTTCCCATGCAACACCCATGGATTTTGATACTGCCCCATATTTACAAAGGCATTTAAACCTGGGGCAGCACCAAAACCATACGATTCCCCAGAGCAGGTGTAAAAAGGACAAATGTTTTCATTGCTCCTATCTTTTTTCTTATTTCCATGTGTTGTGCATTCTGCAGCACACGTAGAACGAGGACCATGCCTCCACAGATTGTTTTTATGCAAGAAGGTGCCCCTTACTGCACAAAAACAATCCTGCCAACAACGAAGAACAAGGGTGCCTCTGTTGGCTTTAGGCACCAAATTGTGTGCTGGCGGAAAGGACAGGATATATTCTCATTCCTGTCCTTTCGATTTGGTGTAGGGAAGCACCGCAAAAAGACTTGTAGCACTGCACTACGCTAAATATTAGTAAATGAGGCCCTTAGTGCTAGAAAGTCTGAGAGAACCCTTCAAGAAGAAGCTAATTTGAACAAAGGATTCCTCGCACCACTTTTGAAGGTCACCAGCCACCACTGTGCACTAATCCCATTATTGCACACTGACACATTAAGCTCCAAACCTTGCACGTGTAAATCATTATGCACAATGCCCAATGTCCCTTATACCCCCACCCCTGTTCCTCCCTCATTCTGTGCAAACAGTTGGCAGCCCCAGAATTCATATATCGGTTGCCAAATGGGTGCTCAATGCACTTCAAAAGGATATCAGACCATATCCAAGTTATGGCGAGAATATTGTCCAGATTTCTTCTTGTGCTTCAGAGCCAATAGTGCTAAACTTTTTATGTTTATCTGTTACTTATTTTATATACCATACAAAGCGGATTGAGAGCTGACTTGATTCACCTTTTAAGCAGCAAATGATGGCACTACTGCACGATCGAATAATCCAGGTGCAAAACATTGGTCCTAGCCCAAAACTTCCTCAGCGACTTTAAACTCCAGTAAATGCAGATCATGTGCAGTAATGATTCCTCTGATTTACTACACAGTCTGCATTGCTTGTTCATATCTCAATTTCTGCATCTAAACCTTTAACTTTTTAGGGTTATCAGGTCGCATCGGCATCTCATATATTTAGTTTGGCCCTGCTGGGGAGATGCAAGCTCAGATAGACTGGAAGGCCAACAGTGGATTACAAGTCCAGGGCCCAACTGCAATGCTTCTTGTTCCCTAACTCCCTTAGGTCTTGTGTGACCGATAAGACTTGTGCGTTCTTCATTACCAGTTTAGCCATAACCTTTATAGGAAGATCTGAATTAGTCATGTTTTCCACACTATTTATATATGGTGTGGCAAATCACCCATGACGGTCTCAAGGCGCTATAGTTGCTAACTGCCTGTGTTTTTTAAACGAGATGAAAACAAGGAGAAGGCGCACAATAACTGTGGGGAAAAGCAAGGAGAAAGCAATGAAAATGAAGGGAAAGCAAGGAGAAGGCACTCAAAAAAAGTGGGGAAATGCAAGGAGAAAGCAGTGAAAACAAGGGGAATGCAAGGAGAAGGGCCTCAAAAACAGGAAAAAGCAAGGAGAAGACAGGAGCAAGAGAGATGCAGCTGCAAGGGGAGAGCTTAGCCTGGGGCCTTCTCAAAGGGGTTGCGCTACGGCCTCCATTGAGTAGGTCCTGGGAGGAGTGATGGGTGATGGACGGGGTCGGCAGGGCTAGATAGAGGTTGGAAAAAGGCAAGAGCGGAAATTAGGGAAATTCGACTATTAATGAGACATCTAAAAAAGATCTTGGCTTGCCCAAATTTGCAAGCATTATTAAATATTGTGGCCAGCAAAGAGATGCCTTCTCTTTCCTATGGTGCTATAATGTTTAAAGACCATCGCTTTGACCTGCTGGATACACAGCCATGTGCACAATATAGCAGCCTGTTTGCTTTCCCAGTGTGCACCCGTCATCCCAAATTAGGCTGGAATTCAACATCTATAAGCAACATCTGGTGCTGTGTGCCAAATGGATAGTGTACTGTGCTGCCATCTGAGGTCTAGGGCAGTTGATGTGCGGGGGTGGGGGGGGATGGAGAAGGAGAAAGAGCCAGAACAACATGACCGGATGGAGAAGGATCATTTGTGTCCTTTTCATGATGAAAAGCATCATCAGTGGAGGCACAGAGTGAATCAGGAAGAACTAGGGAAAACTGAGCTGCACACTGTTACATAGACATTGATCTGCATATAAAAAAATCTCAAGCCATGCATGCACAGAAATGCAGTGGCAGCACTATTTTGCAGGAAGCTAGAGAGACGAGAAAGGATAGATTAATTTAATGTGTCACTTCGGTGTCTCCACTGTTTAATTTGGATCAGTTATTACTGCAGTAGGTCTCTGATGTCTAGTGGCTGAAGAACCAGATGGCACAACACAGTAAAAAGCGGATCAAAAATATTATTCAGTTATTTTATTTCTAGAACCAAGCCAAGCCTGGTGCAGGTAAGTGAAATAATACTTTGCAACATCTTATGCAGTGATTTACAGTTGAATGCAGGTTCAAATGCAGTTGGTTGAATTACAGGTAAATCACTAGTTTGAAATTACTTTTCAGTTACTTTACAGATTACTGTGCACGTTTTGTTATAGATTACTTTTTAAGCTACTTTTGATAATCAGTGTGATATGCCTAGATATCACACTGAGACATTTTTTAGACAAAAGGTAAGTAATTCGCTTTTAGTACACTTGCACTTTTTCAATGTTTCATACAAACCAACTCCACACTTGAAAGTCAATGCAGTCCTATTGAAGGAAATTAAGTTAACGGTTTGCAGGTAAGTACTTATTTGTGGGAGTTGGTATTCTGGGTTTAGGGAACCAGGGTTCCCCCAGGGTCGAGGATGCACTCTCAGAACACCCTCAGCGGCACTAGGGTGGCGGGGTGCAGAGTGAAGAGGCTCAATGTTATCCAGTGGTGGATAGGGGGCCTCCAGTTGGTGGCTGCTCACGAGCAGGCCACAAGGTTGTGGGAGCAAAGCTCTGGGTGTTAGGCTCAGGACAAAGGGGGATCCGATGTAGTACAAAAGGTGCACCCACAGTGGCACTGGGGCGGCTGGGTGCAGGGTGTTGGTTTTGCGTCGGGTGCCCTGTTGTTTTGAATGGGGATTGCTGGTTTTGTTTTTTAGCTGCAGGCTCGGTACAGGAAGTCTTACAGGAGGAACCAACAGCTGGGCAGGTAAGTCGGAGGGCTCTGGGACGTAGGTGCACCTTCGGTTCTCTTCTCCAGGGTGCAGGGCAGATGGATGCATGGGTGTCTTTTGAGGTCAGATTTTACCTCACATAGCCGCTAGTGGTTGGGGGGGTCTCCGAGCAGAGGCTGCAGGCGAGGTCGGGGAGTCCTGGAGGGGTCAACCCATGGTGGACTCAGACTCTGGAGCACTGGGGAACCTTGCTGGGACCGGTGGGCCATTCTGACTAAGGTTGTAGTCGTTGGGTGCAGTGGTGGTTCCAGGCGTCGGGTTTCTTTGTCCTCAGCAGGCTCAGAGTCTTTCTTGGCTGTTTCTTTTGAACAGAGCTGCTGTTCTCAGGAGATGTGGTCTTTATTAAAGGCAGTCAGTCCTCCCAGGGGTTCTGGAGGTTGCTGGCTGCAGGACAAGGTGACTTTTGACTCTGGAAACTGCAGACGGGCCGGTAGGGCTGGGGCCAAGTCAGTTGTTCTCTGCAGTCTCCTCTGCTGGGCGTCTTCTTTTGTCCTTCTTCTTCATAGTTTGCAGGAATCTGTCTTCTTAGTTCAGGTCTGCCTCCTAAATACTGTATTCAGGGGGTGTTTTAGGGGACTCAAGATCAGTAGCCCATGGGTTACTCACCGTAGGGTGACTACAACCTTGGTGTTCTCATCCCACATGGGGGAGTGGGCACAATTCCTAATCCTGATTGGAGAGTGCCTGTCTTCTGCAAGATGGCGGGCACTGAAGAGTGGGCTTCACCTCGCCTCCCCCACCTGAGGTGTTCGATTGGTAGAGGTGGGCACACCTTCTGGACTGTGCTACATTTTCCCGGCTGTCTTCCCGAAAAGGAGGGGAGAAAGGAAAGAGGCCTTCTCCTGATAGCAGGAGAGGCTGGGGGTCGTGTTACGTAGGCAGCAAGGCCTTTGAAGCTCCCCGGTCACAGATGGCTCTTCATGGCCTGGGGAGATGTGACCACCTCTGCCCAGGAAAGGCTTTGTGTCTGGGCTCAGGGAGTGAAGGCTCCCACCCCAGGGGTCCAGAAACATGCCTTTATGTGGCAATCTGGTGTGTACCAGTCAGGGAACCCACCAGAGGCTGGTCGTTTTTCAGGGGGCATCTCTAAGATGCCCTCTGAGTGCATTTTTCATTAAATTCCACATCAGTGTGGGTTTAATGAGCTGAGAAGTTTGATACCAAACTTCCCAGTTTTCAGTAAAGCCTTTATGGTGCTGTGGAGTTCGTAGTTACAAACTCCCTGCACTATATACTCTTAATGGCATTACTGCACTTACAATGTGTGCCATGTCGACTCTTCACTTTGTTCTGCACCAAAACATGCAGCCTTCAATGGCAGTGTGTGTGTGTGTAAAGGTACAGGGCCTCTAAGGGTGGCACAATAAGTGCTGCAGCCCTTAGAGGCCTTCCCTGGCTACAGTGCCCTTGGTACCCATTGTAACTTTGACAAGGGACTGGCATGTGGCCAGACAGGTGCCAATTGAGGGTACAAGGTACAGTTTTGGGAAAGAACACAGGAACTGGGAATCTGATTGGCAGAATCCCAGGGCACATCAAGTCAAAGTGCATCAGTAGTCTAGCAAAAAGTGGGGGTAATGCAACAGAAACACAGTTTCATACAGATGTGGCAACTGCATCGTTCGAAGGAGATGGCTGGGGTTCTAATCCCGACTTGCTATTTTAGCATCATTTATGTTCCTACAAAATCCCTTCACCTCTGTTTGCATGGGATCAATTAGCCACAAAAATGATTAGGGCCCACGTAGAGGCCAGCCAGATCAAAACCCAACAAATATTTAGTTCATAGTAATCCTTCATTATGTAGGACTCATTCTAGGTATGTCTGTCATGCTATAACCTAATGAAATACTTTGGGATGTCACCACCCCTGTACTTTTACGGTCAATGGTTGTTCTGCAAATAACACACTTTAATTTATGCCATTTCTCTGCATCTTTCCACTTGGCATCCAGAAACAGCATTGTGTTATATGCAATACTACCTTTACTAGGTGTACAGAAATTGTGTGCTAAAACCAGGACCACTTCAGCCAGGTGTACAGACACAGTGTCACAGCTGCACATCCAACTCCATTACATGAACAGAAGCAGTATGAGAGGAGAAATGTTGGGATGGGATTGTCAGCTGTTTGGTAAACTGACATTTTATTTTTGCAGCGTTTTATATAGCGTGAACTTGACCCAAATCCAATTAGGTATCAGAGCGCTTTACATAGCACCAGTTACGTTACATTACATGTGGACACACATTCATTTTTTTTTGTTAGGCACGGGGAGATTAAGTGATTTGCCCAGAATCACAGGATGTTTTAGCGTCGTTACCGAGACTCGAACCCAGTTCCAGCAGGTCCGAGGTCGAGCGCCCTAATCGTTAGGCCAACATTTACCCTGACTCTCAGTACCTGACTGCATGTGAAACCAGTTTGCTGACTTTTGTTTGTCCCTTGAATCATGCAACCTACAGTCTGTGTGCAGGCCTGTCTGTTGTGAAATGAGGTCCAGAACCTGTTCTGTTACCTGGATAGGAGCACCAACCATGCCCTCATAGTGGGCGGTGGACAAAAGCCCATGCGCTAGGTGCATAACATCTAGCAGTGTTTTGGTGGTGTACCATGTTTTATGAATTAGCAATGTGGCCAGTCATTTTTCTATGTGTCTTTGAGATGGTAGCATACTGGCTCCTTTTGTGTAAAGTTCTACTTTGCTGACATTCTGTGTGTGTCGAGAGTGTGCATGGGTAGAGGGTGTTTAGCATAATTATGGTAGTAGGCCTCTGAGTGTTGTGAGAGTGTGAGTGCTAGGGAAAATGGGATCCATTAATGCCCCTGGTTTAGCATGACACCAGATGGGAAATGGACGTGGCCTCTAAAACAGTGGAATGTATTGCCAGCATTCCTGTGGTTAGAGGGTGGAGAAACTGAAGAGTAGAGGATGGAGGCAAGGCTATCCTTAGAATGTCACTGAGGGGCTGGTTAGCAAAAGGCCCCTGAGAGTGGCCCCTGACCGTGATGGCATTAAACAGCGGGGGGATGCTGATGGATTTCTGCGACTGCCTGGGGGGTGCTGGCACGATTCCCGCTTGGCTGCCCCCCTGCAAATGGTCGCTGGTATGAGCGAGGGGGTGGGGGAGACTGCCACCCCAAAACTTGTGTCACCTGGGGCAGTCCGCCCCACGCCCCCTCCTTGCTATGCCACTGGTCCCTCATTAGTTCTTCCTGAGCACTGCTATTTGTTAGATACTACAGGTGAGGTATTAGACCGTAGTTTCTGTTGTTCAAGGTGAGGAAGATTCTAGGAAGTGCATGCCATTTTATCTGTCCATTATTACTGATTCAGAAGGCTGAAGACAGGTCGATACAGAGATCACACACTCCATTGTGCTGTTGTTTGGGATAATACTACTTGGAACCAGCATCATTTCAATACTCTGTGACAGTCATCACCTTGCACAAAGACTATGTCTGAGAAACAATCAGAAAATGACGTAAAAAACCACCCCAAACTGTTGATGAAGCCTTAGACAAGGAATCTGCATCCACTGTCTGGAAAGTGTGTATAAAAGTGTGACACCAACCAGCCCTCTTTTTTCCAGTCTAGGGTTTTCATGACCAAAGAACACAGTGCTCCTCAGAGTACTTGAAGGAGGACATTGTGACCAAGGCTGGTGTATACATGACAGTCAGTCTCCCAGTGGTAAAGGGATTTCACCTGAAGTCTGCACTTTCTCCTGAGAAGCTATGGGTCTGCCTAATGCCTAGGAGCCTGTCTGCCTACTGAAAGAGGGAAAGTGAGTGCCTGACCCTGAAGGACAAGAGACTTTCAAGGGGGGAAGTCCAATGTGTTCCTGGGGTGAGGAACACACAGGGAAAGCTTGCTGCCCTTGAGAACAAAGCAGAGAGACCCATGCTCTGATGGTGTCTCCCAGTTTCTCTAAGTTGTTTTAATTTGATCTGTATACAGACTTGCAAGTACCATTGTGCCTTCTGACAGCCTTCCGTGACTTAGAGCGCTGGTGCTGCCACTGCCAACACAGTAGAAGAGAAGTCGCATCACTCCTGAAGTAGGAGGTTGACCATCCTGGAAGGCAAAAACTGCTGAAGATACATCATTGCTACCAAATTGGCTCGCAAAAATGTTATGCTGCAGGACCTACTGTGCTGACTCTGTTCACCGATTCCTGTTCCAAAGAGAGGACACTGCTGAGGCCCTCACAGTGAGAAGCGGCCAGCACGAACTGCGGGGTGGCAAGTTGCACCCATCGCACCACTAGATCTGCAGCAAACAGTGAGGGCTTAACTGTGAAAATAACAAGGTGCAAAAAGTTTGCAGAGAAATATGGCACAAGAATTTTAAGACTTTTTGCCTGATTGGAAGTCTAGGGTGGGAACTGTTGATCTAAGTTGCTCATCTAATCAGTGAGGTAAACAGAAGTGAAGATCTCCACATATGATGCCTATGCCCACATCATTCTCAGGGACAAAATAAATTAGAGATGTCCTAGATGAGGGAGAGGGTTTCAAGAGCGGATGTAGCGCCTTACTGAAGATCGTAATTGGAATTACAACACTATAATTGTGATTACTATTGAATCGAGCAGTATTTCATATTACTGTGAGAGTAAAGTACTTTTTTGTATAAAACAATAGCACTGGGTTGGATAATACATTATTTTGTCAATTGGTTTACTGTTTAATTCTGAGCTCTTGACCTCCCTCCCCCTCACCCCACCCCCACTTCATCCTCGAGAAGCATCTGGCTGTTCGCCATCACTACTCTGAGTGTCACAGGTGGACAGGGGTGTACTTGGATTAGCTTGCAGAGACACAGTACCACAGCCCAAAGCAAAACACCAAGAACCACCATGGCTGAAGCCCAAAAGCCCCGTCTGCCTTGCAGCCCTTTAATGTGGTCCAAGAAAAAGAGCAACTAGCATGTATGCAACTAAACAGGACCCCCACACAAATACTGGGTGCACAAAACACACAGAAACAGGGCAATTGTGGAAATACTAGTCGACATAGGTAAGAAAAACAGTCAAAGATATTGACTGTCATACTTAAACTTAAACTTTGTCTCAAAGCAAGTATGGATAACCTGCACACCAAATTTATTACAAAATTAAGCACAAGTATAATTGATTATTGTAAAGTAAACCTATATATACTTAAACTTTGTGACAGCATGACTGAAGCATGCACAAACTGTAAGTAACTAGTATGAATGCAACACCTGCATCAGATGCCTAGAAACGTGCACATCACCTGTACTTTTCCACATTTTGTGCAGTCACAGCCAGGCGGCTATTACAAATCAATATTGTGCTTTTAATATCGACCTGCATAAATATCAACTCCTTAGTATAGACTACCAATATATCAAGGTGGGTAACCAAAGTAAGCAGCTTTGGAGTGAAGAATAGTAAATATATACACTTCGATATATGCTTAACTTGACTATATAGTGGTAGTAAATATTGTAAAGTCAATTTAAAAACTATGGGGCCGATTCACAAAACTAATATAAGATAAAATCCTAAACTTACTACTTTTGGTATTCACAGAAGGCATTCAGTAGTAGTAAAGTTAGGACTCCCAACTCTACTACTACTAAATGCCTTTTGTGAATACCGAAAGTCGTAAAGTTAGGATTTTGTCTCCGTTTAGTAGTAGTAAAGTTAGGACTCCTAACTTTACTACTACTAAATGCCTTCTGTGAATACCAAAAGTAGCAAGTTTAGGATTTTATCTCAGATTAGTTCTGTGATTCGGCCCCTATGACATTCATTGTGGCATACAACCATCAGACAGGAATGTACTACTTGATAAAAGTATATAGAGAGCAACAGCAGTTCCTGCACTTGGCATGCAGAACAATATCACAATAGCACTACTGCCTTCAAATATTGCACGCATACAATAATAAGAGCAGAACCAGCTGCACAGCAGGTATTAAAATGGTCTGACATCAGTTATAATTCACACACAATTTGCATAACAACAGTTATTCATGCACAACTTGTATGGAAACAACTTAATAGCAGCATTGCTGTAAGAATGTAATAAGATTGTGGCTGCATGAGTGATGACTTCAGCAGGTGTGCAGAACCACCATGTCAGCAGTAGAGAAACAGTTTGGCTACATCGTTTCTGCTTGCACAATATGCAGAAACCTGCATTGGTAAAGCCAATAAGTCTGATGTTGGCTGCTAGCCCTTTGGCTTTGCCAATGCATGGTTTGTTATTCTATGCTTTTGTAAAATGTTATTGCTTGGGGATCTGCTGGACGGCCCACTATTAATATATAAAATAATATTAGCTAAAAGCAAACATATTTTAAGCCTTGTCTGCTATCATTCACAGTGAAGTTATCCGATAGCAGGAGTGGCCTAATGCTTTGCGGTAGTGAGTAAAATAATTATGTAGGGCTGGCTATTTCACTGTAAAAAAGGTTAAAGGGGATTTAGAGTTCAGTGAAAATGACAGTTAAAACATACTGTTTTAAATTAATAAAACTGCTGAAATGGAATGGTTATAGTTATCACCAGTATCTATAATTCATGTCCTGAAGTAACAATAACTCACCCCCACTGTGCACAGTATTGTCATCAATGATGGCAAGATGTTGCAGTGATGTTATCAATGATTTCATAGAATATGTTATGGATGATGTAATAGAGGCGATAATTGGCAGGGCATGACAAGAACACGAGTTATAGTTACTTTAGGGTATGTAATATAGGTACTCAAGATAACTATAACTGGTGTATTACAGTGGTTTTCTTAATTGAAATGGTATGTGTTAATTTACATTTTCATCTAACTATAACATCTCTTCATCCTTTTTTTGTTGCTTTCTAAATTTCTTTTAATATAAAGTCTATATGATGTAACAATATAAACAGATAACCATAATCAAATGTACATTTTATAAACTTAAACATAGCAATGTGTAATGTTGGACCTAGTCCTTTCTGCAGTCATTCCCAGACTTTTTGTGCCTTCTGTCTTCCTCCTCCTACTTTTTGTTGACTTTAGAACCCTTTACACTTTACCACTGCTAACCCGTGTTAAAGTGCTTGTCTCTCTCCTTAAAACATAGTGGAATTGCCTATACCCAGTCGGAATATGTAATTTACTATTTATTACTTAAATTAACTAAAGTCCCTAGTAAAGTGGCACTACATGTGATCAGGGCCTATATATTAAATGTGTTGGACTTGGCCCTTTTTGCAGGGTCATCCCTAAACTTTTTGCCTTTCTCCTAGCCTTTTTTCTGACATGGTGTTGGTGGTTTTAGGACTCTGGGCACTTTAGCACTGTTGTCCAGTGTAAAGTGTGTGTGCTCTCTGTTTTAAATATGGTAAGATTGGTCTACACCTGTATTGGCCTATTTAATTTACCTGTCAGTCCCTTGTAAAGTAGTGTCTCATTTAACCAGGGCTGGTAAATTAAATGCTACTGGTGGGCTTGCAGAGCTGATGGCGCCACCCACCAAAGTAGCCTTGCAAATCTATCCCAGTCCTCTGCCATTGCAGTGCCTGTGCGCGCAGTGTTACTGCCCCTGTGATGTGGCACCTAAAGTGTGTGCCATGTCCGTGACCCCCCTTTTACTGCATATCAGTCACCCCTAAGGTAGGCCCTAGCTAGCCCTATTGGCAGGGTGCATTGTAGGTAAAAGATAGGACATGTACCTTAAGTGTGTGACATGTCCTGGTAGTGACAAAGAGCCACTACTGTGGGGCTGCCCTCCCATAGGAATGCATTGGGGATTCCCTGATAAGTGTTTCAGTGCTAATTCCTGATATGGGAGGTGCAGTGTGGTCAATTTTGGTATGTTTGGAATAGTGATAATAAATGCTACGCAATGGTGTGCGCAGATTTATTATAACTATTTTACATAAAGTATCATTGGCCGTTTGCTGTTTTCATGTGTGCTGCACAACACAGTACACATGGAAACAGACAAAACTAGGAGAAATTAGACATTTCTTCTCATTGTGCCAGGGTAAAACTAGGTTTTCTCTGGTCTTAATTCGGGCATTGCCTCCTATTTACGCCTCCCTTGTAAACAGGGGGCAGCGTCAGAATCAATGGGTGTTGCAGTGGAACGCCCACAGCAACACCCATTGCCCTCTCCTTTCACGCTAAGCATATCGTGAAAGGGGGCCTTATTTACAAGGCAGCGGTAAGCCACGTTAAGTGGCTTAACACTGCCTTGTAAATAAGGTGAAGCCCGTATTGCCACAGGAACATCGTAAAAAGTGACTTTCCTGTGGCAATAGGGGCTTGTAAATATGCCCCACAGAAAGAGCAAAAAAAACAAGGAGGAATAAAAGTATTTCTCCTTGTTGCGCCACTCCTATGCCTCCCCGCTTTAGAAATAATATAAACGTATGTGCCAATGAATGACATTGTATTACAGAGAGTGATGGACAGTTGTTCTAATAATGTGCTATCCCTTTTGGTGGCTTGCTACTGTGAAATAGTTTTATTTTGCCATCTGTATGACGTATTGTGTACTGTTTTATCGCCTTATCCGATAGCTCTACAGAAGGGATAGAGCATGTGAAATAAATAGAAACACTCACTTTAACACATGTATTTAAAATTGAGAAAATGCCTGCATGAATAAATATTTTTCAATTAGCATTTGTAACAACATCTGCTGTCATCTTGGACAGATGGTTAGTGGGACCACAGTGATTCAACAGTAAAATGTAAAGTGCATAAAGATAATGTCATCTTTACATGGAGAGCTACACAGTAGGGCCTTTGCTATTTTGCTCTTATTCTGTTTTACGAGCATAGAAATCAGAGAAGGCAAATCACAAAGCTTTTTTTGAGATCTGGCACTGAGATAGATTCAGCTGTTACCACTCTCAAGAAATGAAAAAAAGCATAAATAAAAAATAGACGTATATATAAATAGAGGGACTTTAGGTTAGATTTCTTCATGCATTAATCTGTTGAGCTGTCTGTCATTCATGCTTTACTTGTGTCCACCCCAGCATACAGCATTGGATCAGATCACTTCAGAGTTGTCTGTCTTGCATTGATTCCATGGGCATATCTGCTCAAGAAGCAATTGCAATGCTCAGGCTGGTGAGGCATTACTTTCCAAGTGCTTTTTCTTCCCATGCTGTTTTTTTTAATGTTGTATGTTGTGTCATATTTTTGAAGTCATCTGTGTATGTTTAAACTATATCATCTGTTTATATTCAAGCCAGTAGAGTATTTTTGCTTCAGGTGGAATCACATTGTCATGTGAAGTGTATTAATATTAAAAATGTGTGGGTATTTTTTCAAATTAATATTTTGTAGCTTTTTTTGGTTTAGTACAATCATAGGGTCACCAATTTAGGAAGTGGTGTGTGTTCTTTTTACTTTTTATATTTTGTTGAATGTGCTTGAAATACAAAAAAAATAGACATTGGTCTAGCTAGCCAATGCAGTGCTATATGGTTTCCAAAAGCTTGCTTTATTCTGCATTTTTGAAGACTGTAAACAAACCACTATTTCTGCATGTGTATGTTCACTAAATGGTACCATGCAACCCAGATGAGTGGAGGGGTCTGATTCTTCCTATAAAAAAGGCCTGTCAGTGTCATTCCACCTTAGTGACTCATGAGGGCAGCGAATTCAAAAGGATCAGGCATTAACCAGCTGCTTCAAAATTGTTGGCCAAGGGTTAGCCAAGAACATTCAGCAGCTTGGTATGTTTTTTTCTGAAAGTTTGCAGAATTGCATACTAAATTTATGAAATTATGCTTTTTAGAGTGAAATGTGGTTTGTAGATATCTTATGCTGCTTTTTCCATATAAGCCTTTACCACGCGCAAAAAATGTCTCATGCGATATCAACAGGCCGGCGACTGACTCTAATCGAAAAGTTTCTCAGCAAAATATTTTCTGCATATACCTAACTCTGGCGTAGATAAGCTTACACAAACCGCGCCGTTCGAAATTCTGAGACATTTCGTGTCCCACAAAATATGAAAATTATTTGAATTTGGAGGCATAGTTAACATTTCACCCAGACCTAGGCATCACCCTCTTGCTCCACCGGAAGCAGTGTCCTGGTCCCTGCATTCTGGTCTCCTTGTGAACCAGGATCTGAATGATGAGAGAAAATTCACTTTCATATTGATGCGGTTTAACTAACTCCTCCTAAATATAGGAGTGTATGTTTTTTAAATAATGAAAAGTGTTTGAATTCAGTCTATTTAGACAAAACCAAGGTTGACATGCTGCTAATAGCAATAATATTTATTAGGTCTGAGTAATTACGTCCCATTACGTATATGTCTCCAGCCCCTGGTTTTTAGAATTTCTTGCAAATCAGCGTAAAAGAAACAAGGTATCCCAGAAGGCTGTTCGGGCTGCAGAAAGCAGAACATTCGTCTCAGGCTGGAGTTGAGACAATTTTATTCACTGCACTGCAGACAAGCAAAATATTCGCAAAGCAGCACCACGGAAGACCAGATTTATTGGCGAAGGCGCATGACTGCACTTAAAGTTAATTAGCATTGCCTCTGAACTAAAGGAGGCAGCCGAGAAGCATACTTCGCTTCGATCAATATCTGCTCGGCCGTGTGATATTAACGGGCAGGGCGAGCTTATTTTTATGCCTCTTCTCCCCCTCGCGAAACAACACGAATACATTCTCCTCGAGTGCAGCTCTGAGCTGAAGACAGCAGTGCAGCAATGAAGTCTGTGCGGACAGAGAGGGGCCCTAGAACTGTCGAATAACGCATTGCTTAATTTGATCCGGGGTTGTCGGTGGGCCCACTTGTACTGGTTTTTGGGGACCTGCACTTATCTTCCCTCATCAGATATTGACAAGCAAGGCAGGAAAAAACACACAAAAAGGGAAAGAAGTGGGAGGATAAAGACAGAGAAACCCGCAAAAAGGAGCCTGCAAGAGTGAGATAAAAGGGCAGCAGTGTCTGTTAGGGGCTTAAAAAGGGTGACTGGTGCGCCCATTTTAATAGCAACACCGGAGCAAAGCTTTGGGCCCGATATTCATTCTTTTACAAATTCTAACATTGGTAATGTTGAGCGCTCCATTGAAGACAGTGGAGTACTCCGGGCTCCTAATGGCTTGTAACAGCCCAGAGCATCAACATTCTAATGTTTTTTCACAGCTATTGATGTGAACAAAGGCCTCAAGGGCTCCTTCAGGCCTTTGTTTTACACATTAGAGCATTCTGTGCTCCAGGGGTGGAATGTTTTAATAGCCTTAGAGCCCTCTGTAGCGGGCTCTACCGGACAATAATGCCCTGCTCCCTTGCTAAAGGCCCTTGCCTTCGGCTCGGGCATTTAACGCTGGGGCGGGCCTTTAATGGCCGGTAGAGCCAGCTACAGAGGGCTCTAAGGCTATATTAGAACACTGGAATGTTCAGAGCTCCATTGAAGACAATGGACCAGCAGAGGCCCAAATGAACTGATAAAGGCGCGCTGCTCTCAACATTTCAATGTCCTAATACCCAGTCTCTGCCTTTCTCTTTTCCCAGCCTTTTCAAAATACATGGGGTGGGCAGGGGGAAAGCGAAAGGCAGAGGCTGTGCTGCAGGGCTCACCGGAGCCTTCCTCTTTCCTAGCTCAGAGTCACTGGAGCCTTGAAGGGAGGAAGTGGTAATTCTTCTCAGCTCCTGGGTCTCCCTGGCTTCGCTGAATAAAAAAAGGAGTTTAGTCAAGCCGGGTGGAACCAGGGGCTGACTTCAGCCGCCTTTCACAGCTGTTGCTGTGAATGCTAAATATCTAACAGCAATGGCCCTGCGCGCTCTGTTAGCTGTTGAACAATCACAGCAACAGCAGCGAAACGAAGTCTTTGGAGCTTTGGGGATTTCAACCCCTTCAGGCTCTGATGCCTTTGTTTTTATAATTAGGACATTCTGCCCTCCAGGGTTGAGAATGTTCTAATAACCCTATAGCCCACCATAGCTGGGCAATACCAGCCATTAAAGACCTGCTCCCTTGTTAAAGGCCCAAGCCGAATACTGGGGCGGGCCTTTAATGGCCGGTATAGCCTGCTATGGTGGGTTATAAGGCTATATTAAGCACTGCCCTTAAGGGAAGGAGCTGGGCCAATAGCTAGTTAGCTATTTAAACTCTTCTCCTTTAAACTTTCAGAAGCACTGTTCTGTTAGGAAATCTTAGGATCCTTCACATTTAAGTGTCTTCCCTAGGAGGTTGGTTTTTCAGGAGCCTAGACTGTTGTCAAGTTTCCTGTTTCCAAAAAAAACAATATACAAATATTGCTTTTTGCTTTCATAAACGTCTTAGGCCCCTTTTCAGTTCCCAGGTTGGCAGGAAACTATTGAACATTCTATTTAATACTTTAAAAAAAAAAAAATACATGTTCACACAATTTTTCACTGTGAGTATCTCTGGTTCCACTGAATAGGTGTTGGCAGGGACCTTCTCGGTTAGAGCTTGTGGGACTTTGTTGGATGAAAGGCCAAGTGGGCTAAATGCACAGCTTTGGGAAGCATTAAATGCGTGTTGCATTAAATTCACAGCACGGGATCCTTTCAGTGAGTTCCAGAGAACCAATTTGGCTGTGATATTGGACTCTTAATACCATATAGCTAGGAGACCCCCCCACATGGTCTCATAAATAAGACACTAAGTGGCAGCAGAGAGTGACAGAGTTTTCGAGTGACATGGTTTACTGACAACCACACTGGCACATATAGCCTCCATCCTTGGGGCTGTATCTCACACTTGTACATCTAAGCAAGTGCAATGGTCTGTTGAATAAATAGAAGGTAAATAAGCACTGGTTTGTGAGTGGACACCAGCACCCTCTGATCTCATCCATCTGTCCTTTCCTATGTGTTAGGGCTGTTAAAGTATTATCTGAAAGGTGTAAACAACATTGTCTGAACTTACCTCAACAGGGCACGTTACACAGGACACGACACACACATGCAGCACAGCTTGGATGCTCCATTAAGTTGTGCATTGTCACAATTGTATGCTTCTCTAATTGCATTTCATGGGGCTAACTCATAACTTCTAAAAGTACCCAACAAACAGAACATTGTACATGTGCTCAACATTGATCAGATAATCTATATAATTTGGTGCCATTGAGCTGATCACAGCATTGCTTATAAAAATCACAACATACACTGTCATTCAGCAGAACACCTTACGATAGAACTGTGAAATGCACATGCAACACCATCCAAATTTACAAGTAACTGGTCATTAAGGCTCCTAACAACACATTCACTCAAATGACACACATCAAAATCCATTGATCTGCCACGCATCTCTACAAATTGAATGACTACGCCGTAGTGCCACACTAGTGGCAGATTGGGCACTACACAAATTTTAAATGTCAATAACACAGAGACAGAGAAGTCTGCTGTGGAAGCCCATTTGAACCTAAACATTTGTGGCTCAGGGCAGGTTTGCTGGCACAGGGGTAGACTCATGCCACAGTGTCATTTTACATGACATTTCTTAATGCCTTGCAACATAGGGATGTAGTGGCATAGATGAAGGCTGGGTCTCATCACATGCAGGAAGCAGCTGGAGAGGAGAAGGCAGAATTGGAAAGTCCATAATCATTGCAGTATGCCCATTCTTCAAGGAGTGATACAGAAGAACACCTGGTAGAGCATCATGGGAATGCCCCATCGACATTTGACTCTATACTGAGAGCAGAACTGAGGGCCTCTACTACATTCTTCAGTCCTGAGCAGAGTCGGTGTGTGAGAGCTGTGCTTGGAAACACATCAGGCTGTAGACTTTTTTTGACTCCATGGTAACCCTATCTGGTTCTGGCTGCACTTCTACACATTGGAGCACGACTAAAGACTGCTTCTGGTGAAGGTTTGGAAATTGGTCCAGAATTATTTCTAAGGAATCGCTATTAAGGAATCGCAAATCCTTATGCATGTAGGTTTTGCCAAAATATTAGCAATTCCTACACATTCCCCAATAGCAAATCACAAATTGCAATTAGCTATTAGGGAATGCTTTCCCATTCATGCCTCTGGGCCTAGAGGCCCATAGGCATGAATGGGAAAGCATTCGCAATTTGCGATTACCAAATAGGTAATCACAAATTGCGAATGCAATGTCAAGGGTGCTAGGAGGCCATAAGACCCCCCTGATGCAACCCCAAAAACGGTATGTGTGCACTTAGAAAAATTCAATTTTATGCATTTTTCTAAGAAACTGCGAATTACCATCAACTTGAAGTTGATGATAATTTGCGATTCCTTAATGCAAAGTCGCATTCTGAAAGTGCTTCTTGCATTGCATTTAGGGAATCGCAAATTGTGATTCCCTAACTGCAGTCGCAAAATAGGTAATCACAAAAGTTGCAAGTACCTATTTTGCGAATGCATTTTGGGTTGATGCATCCCAGAAGGCTTATTACCGGTCACAAACAGGCCGCATCTGTGAATCGGCCCGTTTGCGACGGGTAAAAAGCTTGATGCATGTGCCCCTATGTCCTGAAGTCTGCTGGTTCCAAATACTATTTGGTGTGAAGTTTCTCCTCCAAGTATTCACCAAGGAATTGGATCTGATGGCAAAGGTGTTATAAGACAAGTGAAATAGTGTTGTTTTCATACCTAAGTGCATGGATGAGCTTTTGAAAAGAGGAGGTGGGGGTTGCAGTGAAATATTAATTCTAGGCAGTTATGGTGTCCCCCTAAATCTCTGAAAATCCCCTCTTCTGCATACTCATAAGTTGGAGTTCATTGTTGTAAACTTCCTTAGGCTAGATTGGTTTGATGTTCAATCCAGAGACATGAGGTTTCAGCCTAAGGAAGAAGCTGTATGGTATGTTCTTGAAGCATGTGTCTTCAAAAGGGAGTGGTTACAAATGGAAAAAGACCGGTGTGCTATTGGCCCATTGGCTCTCCAATACGGAGCTGACCCTGAGTTGTGGTGGTCTGAGCCAATTGGGCTTCTGTAGTTTTACACTTTCTTTTGCCCCCTTGGCACATCTGCAACCGAGTTCTCTGGCATATCCAGTAGTGTAACAAAACTTGAAAGGCCCACCCTGCAAGGTACAGGGAGCCCCCACCCGACTCATTTAGGATCTCTTAGGCCAGGGACTGTGCTGAGGGGACCCTAAAGCCTTGAGGGCCCCCCGCACTGTGCGGGCTATGGGGTCCTCTGTTATGCCACTAGGCATACCATCTGCTCCGGTTCTGGAGGTTAGAAGCACAGGACCATAGGGCTGGAAACACTGTGACACTAAGTTTGGTGGTGCCCTTCTTGCAAAATTTCCAGAGAGGTTGTTTTCTTCTTCCTAGTGTAAGCAGCAACACCGAGCTCACCCTTTAACTAGCATTGTCAACTCATTATTATAATTTTTTATATAATTAATTGTCTATTAGGAAGGAGCTTGTGTCGATACTGTGGGCTCTGGATAAGATTGCCCCATCAATAAGAAATCAAGCTGTTGTGCTTTGAACAGACAACATGGTGACTAGAGGCTATGCGAATAGATGGTGCACTGTAAGGTTTCCAGGCTTTGACAGACTGTCATCCTTAATACAATCCTGGAAGAAAATGAACCTCAGGTCCAGGACGCATCATGAGTACGGTGGTCTGCCCTTCTAGAACACTTCACCTTCCATCAAACCTGTTCTCTGCATTTTGAAGGATGCCTAACTACCCAGGAACATTACTCTTCTTCCTTCTTTTCATTAGGGTTTGTAAATATGGAGTTAGGAACAGGGCCGGACTGGGAACACACACCAGCCCTTGCACTTAAGACTGACCGACCTCAGGGGGGGTGCTGGTAGGACACAGCTGCTGCTTTTGGTACAAGGGGCCGATATTGCAGCACTGCTGCAAAACTGACCCCCTGTACCAAAAATGCTCCCCCCCATCTGCCCCCACCCTTCCGGCCCCCTGGGAGAATGTCCGTTGCCCACTACGACCAGTCCGGTCCTGGTTAGGAATAGTAAATCTATACTTACTAATACATACTTACGGTCACTATCTTATGGTAGTCAGTATTTGGTCATGCTATTCTAGCAGGGGAATTTTTTGTTATTCAATAGTGTGACAAACAACTCTGCCCACAAAATGTGGACTAGGTGTGGGTGGAAATACAACATTGTTTTTTGGCACTCACTAAAATGTTCTCCTGTGTTTTCCGAGCCTAACCTATTTACTTACATTTCAATTTAGTATGCAGTAAACTACATTTTCTCACACTATTGGTGGTGTGTGTTTCTTTTGGTGTGAAAGAAGACACATGCCACTACAGTATCTCCACACAAAGTGTTTGCACGAGGAAGTAATATTACAGGTAAGTAATCAGAACATTTTGCCTCAGTGTAGTTAGTTTGATTTAGGATGTTTGGAGTGCTAAGATTTCATCATTCCTGTTTGGAGTGAAGTGAAGTGTTTGCATTGTAGACCTTACTAAAATTCATAGATGAAACCTGGTCTTGGCAAGCTGATGATAATGAAATCGGTTTCAACATTTAGATTTGGGGCTGTAGAGCCAAATCCTACTTAGGACTCTCATTTGAGAAGGAATGATACAGGACCTAGACCATCAGAACCTCCCTTTATCACTTGCTTGTTGTTAGAATGAATCGGTATACAGTTATGACAAGAGCTGAAAAACCACTTGTTTTGTTAATATTGAAAACGTTGATGTCAATATGAATAACAACACATTCAAGTATATAAATAAAATTGCATCTTTATTGAACTCCATGTTAACTCCAACTCAGAAATACGTAGTTATGCACGATATAAGACCCAGGCCCTAGGTCACTGATTGACAGGTCACAGGTAGGATGGCACGTAGCTGGCAGACAAATGCACAAACAGGAAACCCAGGATCAATCCCACAGATAGACGCAGCAACACCACAATGGTCCAGGGAGATGGAACTCAATAAAGTGCACATGACCGGAGGGGTGCACGTGTTCCTAAAACACCATAACGATAGATGCCACATGAAGTTAGGAACACATGGCCAATCAGGACACAGTACATGCAGTGATCATGTGCTCCCCATGTCGGACATTGGGTCACATTACTCACTGGCCGCATTGTGTCCATGCAAGGTCAAGGCCCACCAGGATTCCTCATCCAATACACTAATTGATGGCACCAAAGACAGAGGTTCACAGTGCTTCCCAAAAAAGGATTGCCTGAACGATTTTACTGCATTCAATGAACTGTATAAAAACCCATGTTAGGCTGATTGCAAATTGAGACAGTCCTCAGACCCTATGACTGTAACTGTGCTCCCGGCAGTATTGTTTAATTAAATGTAGTGTTCCTGTTTTGCCAAACGCCTCTTGTATTTTTTTTTTCAAGGTATTTCATGTTCAAGCAACAGTTTATATGTCACTACTTTAAATATGCCCTTGGGTTTCAATTAGGAGACTGTAATCTCTGGTGTTTCAATACACCATGGCATACGTGTGTTAAATAATACACCTGCATAAACAAATAATAAATAAATAAAATAAATACATGCATGCATAAATAAAAAATAGTCACTATAATAAACATTTCTTTGTGACAGCAGTGCAAGGGTTCTACATCTGCAAATTTTCGAACTGCTGGTCACAAGCGATGCCTGCCTCCTTTCGCCATGGACTCATTTTGTCTTAAAGGCCAATCAGTTTATCCTTTCCACAATAATACATCTTGATTTCAAGGATGTAAAATCCTCTAATTCTGTAGTGTTTAACCCTCGAACGTTCATGGTATCAAGTTCTCTGATAACATCACAATTTCAATCAACAAAGTGAGTGGGTCTGGTGTACAACCACAATTCCTCTGTTATGACACAGATGGACTTCACTCATATCTGTAGAGTTCTACAAATAAAGCGATGGTGTCTAGTGAGTGGTTCACCCTGTAGTCTTTTGTTAGTCCTCGATGCTCTGTCACTTATGGATGACCTTATGGACCAGGGCAGGGGTGCTAAAAACTAAAGCATTTGCCTGTCTCGGAGACAGTGAAGAGAAGGCAATGATGTGGGTCATGAAAAACTGCCCTAATCCAACTGGGACGTTCAAGCAAGATGAGACCCATCATGAGCAAGTCTGTGTGATCAGATCTTCCCCCAACATTGGGGCTGTGGCACATTCTTGGGGCAATGTCCATTCAAACGTATGGGAATGCTGTCTGTCTGGCCAAGTTGCTTCTTAAGATTCTGAAGGTTTTCAACCAGCCCCTGGTACATGCACTAAATTCGCATTTAACAAATTAACCAAATTGATTAAAAAAAGCTTTTTTCCTTGACATAGTTCAAGATGAGTTTTTGATCCACCGTGAAGAGCGTCCCTTGTGCCGCTGTCATTGGCTATTGTGCATTTGCCGGAGCCTGAAACAGCACAGCAGTAAACCAAAGGTTGATGAGGGCTGCTTGCTCAGCAGATCCCACTGCACTCACCGCAGCCTGAAAGCGAGTGATACAGTTTATGTGTGGCAGCAACCTGCACCAGCCACTAATAACAGCATAGCCCTTTGACAGAGCAATGACGTATTCCCAAGCCTTGTGCTGCCAAAGACTCAGAATCACCATTAATCACTTTGAGTAAGACATCAAATGGCTGACCCACAAAGACTAACCCCCATCCTGAAACCTGAATGATTATCACAACTAGAAGTGTTGGGTGCCAAATAGGATTTGTTCAAATTCCTTCAGATGTTGTCCTTCCTCCCCATGTCACAAGGACAATGCATGCATAATGAATAGGTCAACTCATATATTTTGCTGAATCTTGTAACTCCTTTAAATCGCTTCATCTGGGTATATGTTCATCAAAATGCCCCTCGCCCCAAATGCAGGGCTCAAAGCGAAAGACAGAAGTGATGGTACCCGTAAGATGGAGTATCTCCTGCCTCTTGGAAACTGAGAGATACCCGTTCGAGAAGGCAAACAGCCATTAGTACGCAGATGTTAGTCCGCGTACCATTACTTCGCAAGCGTTACAACGCATGCGATGTTACAACGCGTAGCCTTTACTATGCAAGTTGTAACATCGCATGCGTTGTAACGCTTGCGAAGCAAAGGCTATCAACATCGTTGTGTGGAAACGGACGGGCTTCCGTTTCCACACAACGACGTGTACAACTGACGCTGGAAGCCCGGAGAAGAGGAACCACAGCTGAAGGAGAAGAGAGGAACCGTGGAGGGAGAGGTAAGAGGGGTTGTGTAGTATTTAAGGGTTAAGGGTAGGGGGGGTCATGCATGGGGTAGTCTTTTTGGTTTTAGTGTAGTTGCGTTTTTGTAGTATAGAGTAGTGTATTTTGGTTTAGGGTAGTGTTGGGGGTTGTGCAGGGTAGTGTTTGGGAGTAGGGACAGCACTGGGAGTAGGGGCAGGGTCATGCTGGGGGTAGTGTTTTAGGGTAGTGTTGTGGTGTTTGTGTAGTGTAGGGTAGTGTTTTAGGGTTTAGGGTAGTGTCAGGGGGTCGTGAAGTGTAGTGTTAGAGTGTAGGGTCCAGGCAGGGGGAAGGGGGGAGGTCGTGTAGGGGGTAGTGTATTAGGTTTTAGGGTAGTGTTGTGGTGTTAGTGTAGTGTAGGGTAGTGTTTTAGGGTTTAGGGTAGTGTTGTGGTGTTTGTGTAGTGTAGGGTAGTGTTTTAGTGTCAGGGGGTCGTGAAGTGTAGTGTTAGAGTGTAGGGTCCAGGCAGGGGGAAGGGGGGAGGTCGTGTAGGGGGTAGTGTATTAGGTTTTAGGGTAGTGTTGTGGTGTTAGTGTAGTGTAGGGTAGTGTTTTAGGGTTTAGGGTAGTGTTGTGGTGTTTGTGTAGTTTAGGGTAGTGTTTTTTGTGTAGGGACCGGCTTGGGGGGTAGAGTCAGGGTCGTGCTGGGGGTAGTGTTTTAAGTTTTAGGGTAGTGTTGTGGTGTTTGTGTAGTGTAGGGTAGTGTTTTAGGGATTAGAGTAGTGGTGTAGTGTTTGTGTAGTGTAGGGTAGTGTTTTAGGGTTTAGGGTAGCGTTGGGGGGGTCGTGAAGTGTTGTGTTAAAATGTAGGGTCCAGGCAGGGGAAAGGTCGTGTAGGGGGTAGTGTATTATGGTTTAGGGTAGTGTAGTGGTGTATAAGTAGTGTAAGGTAGTGTAGTGTAAGCATGATTTTAGTGTGATGTTTTTAATTAGCATAAGCCATAGTACATTTATAACCATTTGCGTTATAAATGCATGCGCAGTTAAAACTTGCGAAGTAATGGTTTATGCTAAGTAAAAACATTGCAGTAAAAGCATGCGAGGTAATGGTATGCGAAGTATCGACATACATTCATCTGAGAAGCGCTAGTAGTCGTCCTTCAACTGAAAATGTGCAGGAATGGAAGACTGTAAGACGATTGCATTTCCAAGCAGTGCTGCTATTTTTTCATCAGGGCGGATTGGAAGGGGAGCTGCCTATTAGAGAGGTGCTGCTCGCTGAACCCGAACTGACGTGTTGGCAGGCCCGGGGAGTTGAGGGAGCAAGGGTGAGTTTACAGCCTAAACTACGCTGATTGTGAAATAGTGGGGGTTTCTGGAGACGGGATGCAGGAGGATGGCAGGCGTGTATGTCACATTGAGTAGACTGTCCAGAACAGTGTAGAACATGAATTGGACAGCAACAGGGGCTGGATGGGAACACTGGACTGTAACCCCTCACATGACAGGCAGTATAGGACTGTAATTTTGTGCATTCTGGCAGCCTAGCACTTCCAGATGGCTTAGCTTGAAAGAGCCATGTTGAACCTGGCCATCTCTGGAGGGTCACACCCAAACCTTTTGCCTTTACCCTTCCCTTTTTTACTGAATTCGTTTTTGCTGGCCTTAGAACTCTGTGAACCTTACCACTGCCAACCAGTGCTAAAGTACTCCTACTCTCTCCTCTAAACATGGTAACATTGGCTTATACCCAATTGGCATATTTAATTTTGTTATAAGTCCCTAGTAAAGTGGCACCACATGTGCACAGGGCTTGTAAATAAAATGCTACGGGTGGGGCTGCAGCACTGACTGTGCCATCCGCCTAAGTAGCCCTTTAAACATGCCTTGGGCCTGCCACTGCACAGCCTATGTGTGCAGTTTAAACTGCCATTTTAATCTGTCAAAAACAAACTTTTGCCAGGCCCAAACCTTCTTTTTCAATTCATATAGGTCACCCTTAGGGTATGCCCTGACAGCCAGAGGACAGGGGGCAATCTATTTAAAAAGTAGGGCATGTACTTTTAAGTGTTACATGCTCTGGAAGTAAAAAACTCCCAAATTTGTTTTCCACTACTGCAAGACTTATCTCTCCCACAGGTTAACATTGGAGTTACTTTATCACCCTTACTACATTTTATAGGAGTAATTTCCAAAAGGAAATAGATAACCAGTTCATGCTTGGTGTCTTTGAAATCAGAATTTACAATTCTAACTCATGGTGAAGTCGAATTTTAAATTGCAATTCTGAAAATCCCACTTTAAGAAAGTTGCCTTTTTCTTGCCTTAGCCATTTAGTGCCTGTAGCCTGTTTCTGGCCACATGACTGGTTGTAGCTGGCAGTTGAACTTTGTGTATTCCTCCTAGACAGCCATACACAATAGGGAGCTTAGATGTGCCTGGATGGGACATCATGGACAGGATGGGAGGGATGAGCTGGGCACAGACCCACTTACACCTGACTAGCCTGCGTCTTGCCTCCAAACAAGGAGCAGCATACCCCCTGTAGCTAGTATGGAGTCAGGGCATGGAAGACAGGATGCCTGAGGACTTCAAAGTCAAACCTCAGAAGCTTCTCTCTCACTTCAAAAGGCACAACTGGGTATAAATACTGGCCTCCGACACCAACTCTTCAGTACTCTTCCGAACCTGTGGATACTCTGCCAGGAAGAAGGAAGCTGTGCTGCTGAAGGACTGACACTCTTCTGGACAGAACTCTGCTGGATCCCTGCTTTGCTGTACTGACCTGCTGCCTGCTGCCTTCTGCCTGAGTGAGAAGGACTAGACCTGCATCTTTTGAATCCAGAGAGACTCCAAGGGCTAGTTGCCTGCCTGATCTGAAGCCTAAGGGACACAACAGGCTTCCAACAAACTTTTATTGGCACCTTGACTCTGCCATCGGTGAGTCTATTCTGCCAAGTGGTGCCTCCCCAGACCGGAGACCCTTGGAAATGGGCTTACGGTGCTTAGGAGCCTCTGTGGATCCAGCGGAACCAATGCATCTCCTCTGCTATGCGGCGCAAACTTGAGCAGAACTACCATATCACCACTACTGCATGGATTGGACCCGTCACAAAGATCCGCATTGCATCGCAGCTCTTCAAGACAGCTGCATTGCCCTGACTGCGTGACCCATCCTTGGCACAGGCCCTCACATCCCTCATCGACGGCAGCCTCGATGACGGAATCAGACTCTGCATCGCAGCCTCACAGTCCTTCCAAACTGACGCATCCTCCATGCTGGGCTTCACATCACAAGCCTTATCGACGGAATCCTCAATGACAATACAGGTCCTCTCATCGCACCCTCGCCACATCTTGGAACTCACGCATCACTTTGGTTGTACGACTCATCATCGACACAGATCATGCAATGCTTTGCGAACCAGGATTTAGGGTACTTTGTTCAGCTGGCTTAACTGGGTCCCTGTAGCCATCCCAAGCACCATCCCAGTCGGTCTGAACTTGTGACTTTGTCCCAGTCCAGTGCCTTTTGACGCTATTTCCTCTGCAAACTTTAAAAGTCAATATCTCTGGTTTTACTAATTGGATGTTTGTCATGTTGGGCTTGTTTTATTTATTAAATTAAGCTCTATGTTTCTAACTTCATGTGGGATCCTTTTTTATTGGATTTTTACTGTTCAACTGTATGAAGTGTTACACAAATACTTTACACATTGCCTCTAAGTTAAGCCTGATTGTTCTGTGCCAAGCTAGCCGAGGGTTGAGCACATGTTAATTTAGGCTTTGCTTGTGACTTAACCCTGAGAAGAATTGGGGTTGCTGCTTGAAAAAGGTTTCACCTCTCTTGACCAGTGACTCAATTTCTTACATCCATTATACTGGCTATTTTTTTTGTTCTATGAGCTGTGAAGGGACCAATAAAAAAAAACAGCCTACAAACTTAACCTTTCAAGGTGGCCCATCTGGTACTGCCAGATTGCTAGACTGCCCGAAGGACCAGGCCAGCAATGACAGCTTGAGGATTTTGCAGAGATGCTGCAATAAGTGGTGTGGGTCAGTGGCTGAGAGTGCCTCGGTGATGGTTTGGGCCTGGGCGGTGGAGAGAGGGCTGTCAACTCTGCTGTTCCTGGAGATCGGATCCTCCAAAAGAACTGCTAGCGCCATGACCGTGATCCTGAAAAGGGCTTGTCTGCAAAATGACAGTGGCAACTGAGCCATCAAATGGTGTTATTTTATGGAAAGTTCCCTAACATGAACTGAGGCCTACAAATGGAGTCATGTGACACACCATGGGCCCTGGTCAGCCAACTGTGGGGACATGATGCAACATTTACAGGTGCTGAGGGGTGGAGATACAAAAACAAGATGATGGATGGAATGCTTGAATTATTTTCAACCACTGGCAATCGCTCGGGCCGCATCCCAATACATCATTTTTTGTCAACCATGCCACCTCAGGTTGGACCAAGCAATACAAAAATCAATCTTAACCCTGCACCTCCTGGGAACAGTCCAGGCCAAACTGCAAGGCCAGCTCCTCCCTGAACTTGAGCACAAGCAACCTAGCACTGGTTGTGCCCTAGTTAGGGCTTTTCAGTCAGGTATAACTTGGTTCCAGTGGTACAGTGAGCCCAGGTTCCACGTCTGGCCATAACTGTTGCACTTATGGCAGCAAATGCAAAAACAAAATAATGGACAAAATGCTTGAATTAATCTCAGCCAGTGGCAATCGCTTAGGGCTGCATCCCAATCCATAGTTTTTTGCCCACCATGCCACCTCAGTTTGGACCCAGTTATATGCAAATCAGTCTTTACCCTGCCCCTCATGGGAACAGTACAGCTCTAGCTGCCGGACCAGGTTCTCCCTGAACAGAACACAAGAAACCTAGGACCACTTTTGGCCTATTTAGGGCTCTTCAGCCAGGATATACCTGGGTTCCAGTGGCACAGTGAACCCAGGACCCACGGCTGGGCATACCCGGTGCACTTAGGGAGGCAAATGCAAAAACAATAAGATGATAAATGGAATGCCTGAATACTCTCAGCCACTAGCAATTGCTGTAGGGTGTATCCCAATCCATCGTTTTTTGCCCACCATGCCTCCTCAGTTTGGACCCAGCCATATGCAAATCAGTCTTGACCCTGCTCCTCATGGGAACAGTCCAGCCCGAACTGCCAGCCAGATCTGCCCAATGTGCAACTGATAAAATGTGCATACTCTGCAGAGTGGTACAACTCCTAAGAGAACGGTAAATTAGATATGGACAATTCTATTAACTCCTTGAGGGAAAATAGCATATATTTAAAGTGAGATAATAAGTGTAGAGTGTATATTTGAAGCCCTACTGGGCTTTTTAGCCTGTTAATTGCAACCTAGCCTCTCCAATCTGTTGTAATGTCAGCAAAAGTGAGATCCCTTGAAAGCAGTGAATACACTCTGTTTTTGAAATACTGCTCTGTGACTGTGACCTGAGGACCACATTCTTTAATCTAAAAAATTCAGTTCCACACACTAAATTTAACGAAAAGCGATCAATGTGAAAAATCAATGCCAAGCACATTCGATCAAATAAATACTGGCACCAGCATCACAGACCCAGCATTGGAATCATGTGCTGACAGGGACACAGAAATAAAAGTGCTACGTAAAGAAATCAAGAGCAGTTTTACCACAATTGATAGGAAAATAAACTCTCATGTTCCGCCTATATCAAATGAAATAAAGAATGGTAAAGCATGCCTCTAGATTAGACATGGTTGAAAGGACAATATCCAACATTGAAGATGAGGCCACAACATAGAAAGAGGATTTACTCAAAGTGGAATAACTGATGGAAAACATCCATGCTAAAAATGAGGCTGTGAAGGGGTCTCACCGTAATAATGAGTGGCAGAGACCACACCCGTAGGACGGATGGAAATCATCATCGCAACTCTTCTGACGATTGTGTTTGCAAAAATACTTTTGCATCAGCAATGATTGTTGAAAGAGCACAAACAATATTGGCACCCCAGTCCTGCATGCCTGCAACCTAACCTGCCTGCAACCTAACCAGATCATTCCAAGATTTCTAAACCATAGAGATGGATCGTGGTAGTTTGCCGTGCTAGGTCCAAGGATGCAATGAACTCTGAAGAATCGAAGAAGCTTCTTCTTGGATTTCACTTCCACATTTCAAGAAGCCACCAGATGATCCATCTTGATAGTGAAGAAATGGTGGAGAAAATTGGACCTGAATTATGCAGTTCTGTTTCCTGCTATGAGGCACATGGAGCACAGCAGAAATACCCCCTTTTCCTTGACACCAGGCACTGCAATGAACTACATTCAAGTTCATAATAAAGACCTGAGATAAGCTGCCAGGGCAGCACCCTATCCAGTGGAGCTGGAACAAGTTTCAGAGTGGGGGCGCTGCAATTAATGTTATATCACTGAAGTCACACATGTAGTAAATGTGCTAACAGGCATTCAGCAGGAGAGTGGCGAAGGTGTGGATTTAGAGCTGGTGGAGCATTGTGGATCACAGGTGAGGTAGCGCAATGTCGTTTACAGAAACTACATTTTTTGTTGAAATGGCCACTAAATATGCATAGACATTTAATTTTACTGGTAAAACTATATAGCACACAAACAATGGTGTGTGGAAATGGGGTTTCAGCGAATATTTATCATTTGCACCAAGTAAAGTGTCTTGCTTTGTTCCTAATAAAATATTTATTTCTATCGCACTTCAGAATTTCCACAAAAAAATGTGTTTCATTTGTTTTTTTCTAATTGCTGATATATTTGGAAATATGTGTACAGTTCATTTACAGGTATTTGAATGTTGTTCTTTATTAGAAAAAAGTAACATTCTGCAGCTGTTCCTTTCACTTCCTGTACCCCAGCATGATTGTCAAATAGGTCAATTTAACAACATCCTCTCAATTTGCAGTCAGAGAAATAGAAGTAAACACCAGTTTCCAAATAAGCAGGGATTTGTCAGAAGACAAGCGCAACAAAGGGGACATTATAAAAACAAAGTGTAAAGGTATCTTTATCGCTGATTCACCTTCTGAACTCCAACATGTCTGTTTATAGGCATGCTGCAGCACCCCCAGCACCCCTACTTCCAGCGACTATGACCCTACCCTGCAATAAGTAAAACTGTTTAATTATCCACTATATCCTACTAAATCTGCTGATGAAGGGGTTATTTTGCCATGTTGAGTTGACAGAGTTAAACCTGTCCGGCTGCAGAGGCTGCAGAGGGATGCGTAGAGTCACATTTTCAGCTTGTCACTGTAGTGGTGGCACAATTATTTCTTCTATCTACTAGTGACATTTAACTTATTATTACTACTATTTCGATGTGAGAGTACGAGTGTTTTTAACAGCAGTTCTGAAGCCGCACTTTGGAAGTAATGGTTTAACTTTCTTTTGAAGGGAGAACTGTTACCAAGCCATCAGGGTTCATAGCCATCCAGGTTCATGTTATTGAGCCAGGTTTGTACTCTTTCTTGTTCACAGAAACTTCGTCATGGTTGGGTTGAGCTTGAGTTAGGTGCTGGCAGTGTTTCAGGTGCTGGATGACTGAAGAAGAGGACAGTGGCGGCTCCTCCACAATGGCGGAGGAGCATCGCCCTAATGGCTCAGAGCCAGCAGCTAAAAAAGAAAACAATATCTTACCATTGTTTTATTTTTTAGCTGATGGCTCTGAGCCAGCATGTACAGGGAGGGGTGGAGCTGGTGCTGGGCCATGGGAGGGGGGAGGAGGAGTGGTATGAACACTTGGAAGCGTGCAAGTCAGTTTGACAGGCCGTCTCATTCTGGTCAAACTGACATGCGCACTTAGGTATCTCCAACCCAGCTGTATTGTACAGCTGGTTTGGAGAAACAGCAAAGACTCCCTGTACCTGAGCGAGCATTGATCCAGCCCACTCAGGCCAGTCTCCACGCTGCTTTCATGCTTGAGAGCAGTGTGAGATTGGATGGGAGTCGTGATGCTGTCTCAGGAAGTGCTGGGAGCTGGAGCTGCAGCAGAGGGGCACAAGGCGGACAGCAGCACCAGGTAAGAAGACTTTGTTTAGTAGTTTATATTATTAATCTCCCTGCCACACACACTCTCACATGCTTCACACTAACCCACCTTCCCCCTGCACCTCATCCACCCCCCTGCTGGCATTTTTCTGTGTTGGCCGCCACAGGCAGAGGAGACTATCAAGTAGAGTATATCACCAGCATATTGGTGTCATCTGTAAGTAGAACAATTATATCCACACAGGGGATCTGATGGGATAAGCTCAACCAGAATCATACTAATCCCTAATCATCATGAAACTTGCAACATGTACGCCTGGTTTTAAAATGAAGCAGAACTGCAAAATCTCATACATCTAAGTTGTGTCATGTGTACTCAGTAGTGTATGTGTGATAGAGCTGCCAAGGAAGAGATCTTTTCAGGACAAGAAACCTCACTCACCTGAAGGTGACCTGCTTCATCATTGGGTTCCTTCTTCACACCCGGACTGAAAGTTCCATGGTGTGGGCTACAACTTCCCAAGGAGGAGCTGAGGTGTTTTTCAAGGATGAGCAGTTGGATGGGGTCAGTGAGGGACAGAGTTAGGAAAAGTGCAAAAAATGGTGATAAATAAAATGTCTATAGGGGACCGGGTAAACTTTATTTAATTGGCCACTTGGATAGGGTTAAAAAGACTAGGGTTTAAACAAATATCAGTGGTCAACATGTATCTGTACCCAAAAGGGGTTCCGGGGCATTTGTCAGGACCTAAAGAAATATATAGTCACTCTGCATAAGATTGTGATAACAAAATAAAATATACTGGCCACCAAGGATAACAATGACCTTCTGGGCCCACCATCTTTCTGAAAGTAATAATAAGAACAACAGGTTATAGAATGAAAACAAGGGACATATATCATCACAACATTCAAGGATTTCAAAGGGCAGCTTAATTGCACCAATGCATGGTGTTTATTCAAACTTTTTTAGACAGTTTAGTGATCTGGTAAGTATCACCATATCATTTACTACTACATAAAATATCTAAACAGTTTGAATTTGTAAGTGTCCTTACAGTTTGATTTACTGTGGGCACCATGACCCTCTGACTCCTACATGTTTTAGCGCCCTGAGGAAGGTGCTACCAGGTTTTTTGGGTCATCACCAAAAAGCACCTGTGCGCAATCTCAGAAGACAAGACGAGAGGAATAATACACTCAGCTATTGCCTTGAATGTATAAATAGGTCTATTGGAGAAAGTGTTAAGTTGCAACACTTAGAGAAATTATATAAGCTTTGCTCGGATAAAAGAGATGACTGTCTCTAAAGACCCTATCAGATATAAGACACTTCTTGTGTTTCTGATGTTCGTTATATTCAATGTTTCTGTTTTAGTGTGTTAATGAATGAGGTATGAATGAGAGAGTATGGGAGGCTTGCATGGTCAGAGATATATATTATATTTTGTTGGTGCTTGTTCCACAGTATTGTAATTTTGCTACATATGAGAATGTATGTTTTTGCAAATAAACTATGTAAAGAAACTCATTTTCTACATAAATATGACAATAAAATACCAAGGGCCATATGTAGGTAATTTCTATATACCGATTCCTAAATACCGAATTTTACCGATTCGGTATTTAAGAATCGCTAAATAGAATGTAGGTAAAAAACCGGTAATATTCGGTATTACTGATTCGGTATTAACCGAATCGGTAATAAGGAATACCTTCCTATTCATTCCTATGGGCCTGGAGGCCCATAGGAATGAATGGGAAGCCATTGACTATTACCGATTCGGTAAATACCGATTCGGTGATAGGGGGAGCATATTCAAGGGTGGCAGGGTGTCACATTGACACCCTGTTGCACCCCTGAATCGTGCATGTGTGCACATGTGGCGCACATACATGCCCTAAGGGCATGTATGTCTGCCACATGGCATACCTAGAAAAGCACAAAATTGCTTTTTCAAAGGTATTCAGTATTTACCACCAACCTGTAGTTGGTGGTAAATAACAAAATCCTTAAAACAAAAAAGCACTCACTTCAGTGCTCCCTACATAGGAATTAAGGATTCGGTAATTTGCCGATTCGGTATTTTACCGATTCCTTACAATACCGATTCGGTAAATTACTGAATCCTTAAACCTGCCTCCTACATTGGAAAGGGCTAAATACCGGTCGGTAATGGGAAAATTACCGATTTTCGGCCGTTACCGACCGGTATTTAGCTATCTACATATGGCCCCAAATAACAAGATCTAAATAAGTTAATATATATATTTTAATATATGTCTAGAAATCATGGCTGTATATATAGATGCTTTTGTTTCTTGGCTCCTTTGGGACTCTTAGTGAGCCTTTGTGAGATGGTGAGAGATTCCGCCAAGCAAAATATCTATAGGTAGGAAGCCTTGTCTTTTGTCTTATTGGAATTGTAGCCCACACCATAGACCTTGCAGTCCGGGTGTGACGAGGAAAATCAATGATGAAGCATGTCACCTTAGGGTGAGTGAGGGTTTTTGTCCTAAAAGGATTTCTTTCTTGGCAGCTCCATCACACATACACTACTGAGTACACAGGACACGACATGGATGTACCAGATCTGTCAGTCCTGCTTCATTTTAAATCCAGGTGTACATGTTGTGAGTTTCATCTGTAAGCTGGGGACTATGTGGCTCCATGTAGAGGTGGAAGATGACATTGGACAGTATGGGACTGTTGGAACTGTTGTGAACTCCACAGGTAATAGAGTTCTCTTGGGACCTGGAGGTGTCCATGTGAAAAAACTGGTGTTGGTTGGAAGGGTAGGAGGAGAACAATGAAGGCACTGCCAGTGAATCCCATTCAAAACTCAAGGGTGCATATGATGGTAGGATGGTTGACTGTGTCAAAGGCAGCTGAGTGGTCTAGCAATATCAGGAGAAATGGGTCAGGAGGCATCATCTACAATGTGTAAGATCTCCATGCTGCTGCGTGATCTGAGGCCAGACTGGTAGTCATGCAGGAGATGGTTAGCATTAGTAGAATACTTTACCCTTTATTAGAAGACTATACACTCCCATCTTCTAAAAGTATTTGTTTGTCACAGGCATATTTATAGGACATCAAGATAAGCATAAGCAGCTGAAACCAATTCTCCACAAAAGATTGGAAATTATTCCCTAGGTCAGGACTACAGTCTTCACAGGTCTCCCAGGTAGAGCAACACATTTGAGTATAAACTGGAATATGCCCCAGGCTCTCTTAAAAGAGCAATCTGCCTCCAAAAAGCTACAAGTAATATTGCATGTTAGTGTTCTGTAAAGCCAGAACAGCACAAATAAGATAAAATAATAAACAAAGGAAAATCTATGGGCAATTTGTAATTCAGAAACTGGCCCATTCATGCTTCAACTAAACAGACTACCAAAAAGATGGACACAAAGTGATTTTGATAGGTCTAAACGTGAATTTGAGCTGATTTGGCAATGATAGCAAATACTTTACCCTTGAGCTATTTGCCATGGAAAGTCACAGCTAAAAGCAACAAAAGGGAACCACGTGTCACCAATCTCTGTCATACCACATACCATATACAATACCTATCTAACTTGTGACTCCAAAACAGGGGATGGATATCTGCTGTTCCAGGTACTCAAGTTCGGACTGCTTTATTGTGGCAGTTAAAACTTCCAATTCAAATACTATGAAAATATAATTTGCCACGCTTCATTAAAAACAGTGTCCATCAAACCCTGCTTTACTTTGACCACTATCCCAGTAAACACATGACTCAAGATACAACATCCTACAAAGATTCAATCTATTTGTCACTACAATCACGAGGATTTCAATATTGAAGAGAGTTTCAACATCAATATTGACAATTGCCTGACCCAGCAAAGCATCAACTACTTCAATTAAACCATTGATAAAGGCATTTTTGGCATTCCACAACTGAGCCTCACCTTGGCAGCGGAAGGTACAATGGTATGAAGCTCAGCCATGGCTGGTACAGGTAAGAGTGGTGGGGCGGGAGGGTGGGGTGGGAAGGAGTCAACAGACGACGAGGAGCAAAAATTAAATTTAAACCACTAACCTTGCGCTCGCTGCATCATCAAATGCGAGGTAAGTGGTTTTCATTTTTACATTTTTATTTTCACTAGTCATCGTCTGTCGATGACCCCATCCTGCCTCACCATTCTTACCTGCACCGGCTGCCGCTGATGAAACCAGAGAGGAATAGTGACACACATTCCATTAGGTTCCTCTTGCACAATACAGTGACTTTTGCCTATCTTAACTGGCTCAGCCAACATTAAAATGGAAAAACTAAAACAATTTGCGCTCGAGGATCTTGGGTACCACTGGAAAAAATGCAGTGACCATGTGAGTTTTATTCTTCTTGGAGAATGAATGCTCCTGGTTTCTTTGTTAAGGATGGAAAGCAACATTGAAATATCAATAGTGGCAATGGTAGATAACACCATAACTTCTTTGATGAAAACAATAGTTTCCTCCTAATTCTTTTAGACAGATCATTGGCCTTTACATGGTGGACCATATCATCTTTTTTTTTACACTCAAAGAAAGGCTTGGACTTATTAGCACAACATTGAAATAGATTAAATACTGTAAAGTGATGGGAGTTATATATATCATTACCAATATTAAAAATCCTCCTTCTCAAATCCTGGGGAGGGAAAACCTTATCAGAACTTCAACGAAGCCAGAATTTCTTGGATATCATAATTCTTAGTTCATGGGTGCTGCCCCAACTGATAGATGAAAAAGACTGGAGCAGCTATTTAAGCTATATTAATTAATCATGAAAACAGCAACAAAATAAACGAAAAAGACCGGCTACCTGAACTATACAATACAGTGGTTAGGAGGTAGGCTAGAAGTAAACACATTATGTTCTTGAAAGCACAGAAAAAGGGTTGTAAATAATACCTACAACGATCGTGTAGAAAGAGCATTAGTCTTGTTACAAATGGTAAATCGTATTTCATATCCAAAGATCTTAAGTTGCCCAAACAGTTAAAAATGCTGCACATTGCAGAATGATGTAACACACAACTCATTGGAAGCAGAGTATCTAAAACTTCAAGATCGCTGCACGTTGCGGAACGAAGTAACATGTGGCATATGATTTCAGCGTGGGGTGAAGCCCTGACAGCATCAGCAAGAAATGCCTGACTTTCGCAGAAGAGGTTGACTACATTAGAAATTATTGTGGACACGCCAGCCCACACCAAGAACCGAGGTAAATAGCTTGTTTTGCCACACAGCAAGGAAAACAGCAGTGGATAAGCCTAATAGAGCCAAAAGCGTCATGGATCGAGTGTGAAACTGAGATCTGCAACCAGGTACACCAGCGAACATTTATTCCTTTTATGGTCTGTTTGCTCCTTACTCCTGCTTGCTGTTAATCCTTCTCCAATTGTCAATAATTAGAATTCCAACTCAACCATTCCCCCACGGTATTCTACATGCATGCCCAAAGTATTGTGTGTGCAGCAAACAAGATACAATATATACTATCTTTCTAATGGGCATTAATGTGTTAGAATTAGGGGGACTCTAAACCGAATTCATGTTATTTGTATTGAACCACAGGGCTTTATTTTGGCACCATTTCAGTTCAATATCTTTATTGAGCACCTCAGCATTAGCAAAAACATTTGCTAAAACAGTATTTCTCCAAATCAAAAAAACTGTCTAAACCTGACATCCATCTGAATGAAAATTGGATAAATGTGTTCCAAGCTATTGTCTTTCACTCAAATTGTTGAATGGACAATATCCCTAGGATTTATACCAGACACAAAACGTAATCTTAAAGCACGTATTGAAATTCTGGATAAAGGGGCAGTTTTACAAATAAAATTGTTTGACAATGGTAAAACATTCCAAGAGTTTAATGTCCGGAAAAATGCAGTGCGGTCGCAAATTCTCTCTCACCTCAACAATGGAAATACTCTTCACATTGTACTTCTTAAGAATAGCCAGCAACCTCTGAAGGTCTCATTGCTGCAGCTGGGATTGTGCACAGTACCCGCAAATATAGTAACATCACATTAGTAATCTCCTCGTTAAGTTAGTTTCCAATTGAGGCAACATGCCTTTACTATACCACCTGTATGAGCACAGCAACAGTCCTACCAGGTAGCATTAAAGATAGAACAAGAGTTTGATAAATTTAAAAGCTAGTGTTAAGTACTATCAAATAGCAAACGTTGCTCATAACATTTTCAAGGAGTCCTTTGTAGGTCTCGCCTAGTGTTAGAGCGCGCATGCGCTTCTTGCTCTGCGAGGCGTCTTGTAATCAATAAGATTTCTGAAGGGGGCTTAATTATTTATGCAAAACGCTGGCCTCCGATTGAAAATGAGGATTCTTGGTTAATGCCCTGTCTCCTTTTGGCCCCGCCAATATGGACTCTATCGTTTACTTGCGGCGTTACAGGGTGGGCTTTATCTGGTGGGTGAGCACTATTTTGAAACTGGACATCTGATGGGAACAATGGCGGCTGCAAGAGATGGAAGGCTACTCGGATGAGAACAGGATTTCTACTCGTGCTACAAAAAAAAGTCAGAAGCCGCTTCTTCTACAAACCCTGTGCACATCGAGCAAGCACCACTAGTACCAACGAGTTTTACCACTGAAAGAAATCACACTCCATCTTTACATACCATTAGGAACTCAAAAAAGAACACACTCTGGCCGTGAAATTCTATCCTGTAAAACGGGCAGCCTGCGGAACAAGCGCGGCCACTAAATAAACCAAGCATGTCCGATTGCTTCTACTTTTTTCACCAATCACTTGTATTCCCATACTAAAGCTTGTGCTCTGAAAGGGTTAACCCTGGTCAGGCAAACACAGCCCACTCCAAGCACTATATAAACGCTGGGGAGGAGGAAGGCCGGGTGCACTCTCCACCTCTCCACGCGCTCATCTTAAACAGACACCCCACCACAGATCTCCAGGGCAGCAGTGCCAGACAGAGAGCAGGCTTGGGTCAGGCAGCAGCGTGGAGAACTCCAGGATGTTGTGCCACGCGGGAGCCACAAAGATGAGGGGCCTTTTCTGGGCTCTGATCTGTGTTATGAACTTTTCAGGTGAGTGTTTAGAGGGCAGGGCAATAAGCGCGTGCTATTCAATGAACGTAGCCGGCAGTAGCGCTGTGCAGACAGTTGTTACCCCACTGCCCGTTTCTCCCTGCCCACTTTGTGCAGAGCTGCCCTTAGGAAGGTTTTAGACTGATGTGTTTCTTTTGCTTTGTATTATAAATCTGCAGAATTGAAAGCATGCCTGTTATTTACACAGAGGAAGTAACAAAGTATTGCTGTTTTCCTCTATATATGTATATATATATATGTGTGTAGAATGTAATTCGCTATTTTTATTGCCATTGAATGTGGTGAGGGGCCATGTCTCGCAAGAGGTGATGCCTTGAATCGATCGTGCTGCCCCCATGCCCCCATCAACATTGATAATGAATAGCGTATTACATTTTGCGCATGTTCTTATATACCACATGTATTACACTATACATATATTAATATTGTTATTTTAAGAATTTTGCTATGTCTGTGTACCTTCCAACACACAATAAGGAAAGTCAAAGGAAGATACAGTGCCACGTTTGCTTGGCTGGGCACAGTGGAGCACAGGGATTGGTCCATGTTGGTGGCAGAGGGAGTAGTCAGAAGGCACACCTGAGCTCTGTAGATGCTGGGACACCCACAGGTTGCACCCGGTGGGTGCTGGGGTCCTGATATGGGACACAGCTGCAGGCTGTGGGCAGTGGTCTAGGCAGGAGTCTAGATTACAGAGCATGCACCTGCCCTTCTCCAGACATCCGAGCACTGTGGACAAGGGCTATCCTTTAGCTTTCATGGAACTTATTCCTCATGCTGATAATTAGAGGTGTTCCTGCTTCTGTTTTCCATTGGTTTTCCCTACTGTTCCAGGCGCATGTTTTCCGTTTGCCTGTGCTTTCCTCCATGCCTTGTGCTGCCGAAGTGCACCTTGTGTTCATTTATTTGCTTGATTAATTGGCTTATTTTATGAATCTTTTTAGGACCCATTGCTGGCACTTTGGTTGCCCACCTTTCTAATTCCTGTAATTATATGCCAATGCCAAGCATGTACCATTTGCCCACCTTCCCATGCTAAGTGTTACTTTGTCCAGTGGAGTCTTGTCCCAAAACCTCTGGAAATTTGTTCCAAAATTCCCATCCTGATTTCCCATTTCTGTGCGCTGAATTAATGTGCATCCAACTGGTTACTCACTGTGAACTGTGCTCAAACAGACCTGTATCCCATGAGGGGAGGTGGATTTCATATTTCTTATAAAAAGAGCTCAACCCCACTAGTGCAGCCCAAATTGGACTAGTTTCTGAGACAAGTTTAAAGGACAAGTTGTAACAAAAAAAACGCTACCAGCTCACTGTATGTCGGATGCCCTTGTTTCTTCCTGCTCTCCTCAAATAGTAGCCAGAGAACTGGTAATACTTTGATATATCAAGTCCTGAAATGTGTGATAATTTCCACTTATGCTATAAATAGTGTACATTTCCTTTTGTTTTTTTAATGTCCTTATGCCATTGTCTTTTTCTCACAAATATTCCAACAAACATAATGAAATATGATCTCTAACAATCAACACATTGCACAGGGCACGACTGGCGGTCACACCCTGTACACAGTAAGCTATGGGCATGTTGTCCATATGTAGAGTTGAACAGGTATAAGGAGCTTGGTTAGTGGGTTAAGAGTGTAACCAAGAGCTATGCCCTATGTGCATAGCTTATTTGCATTATGTTGCGGTATTTATATAGCGCTTACTACCCTGATGTGGGGTGCGGAGGCAGTTGCCTACATGAGTAGCTCACCATACGTTTAGGGTGTGTGGTCTGAAGGATGTTGTTTTAGTAGTAATACTATGTAGGAAGTGTTTCCATGTCGTGCGAGATGACCACCGAGGTGCGGTTATGGGGCGCTGCGCGTAGCGGTGTGTTGGATGATGAAATATAACAGACAGACGCACAGTTTTACGGTTTTCAGCCTGCTGGTAGCTTAAAGAAGCTGATATGGTCATGCCCAGTGTTAGAACAGGATACTGGTACAGGATATGGATGAGACCACTCCTTGTGCACAGTGTAATCTAGCCATGGCCAGCAGGCACTGGTGGCTGGGCAAATGGTATGCCCATTGCCGAAAGGCCTTCGCTTCCCTTGGGTCAGATGTACTACAAAAATAGGGGCACTAATTGAAATACACTATTTTAAAGCTAAAAAATAATGTACTTATTAAACTCTTATTATGGAGGTGTAATTGTTGTCTAAGAAGATCAGCTACAAAGCAACACAGTGGAAACTCTGTACAAATTCCCTAAACTAATATTCAATTGATCAGAAGTCATGATTACAATCTAAGGCCTAAAAACCAGCAAAACTTAGTAGATATGTTTAACTACACCACAGAACGCTCCACGTGACCTGTTCTCAATCTCACGCATTGAAGTTATGGGTGCTGTCTTCACAAATGACTTCAGCAAGGGCATAATCAATCACATCTCTGAAGGGATAAGCAATTTTTTTTATTGCATGCCGTAGGAAATGCTGTATAGGTCTCGCATTTTTTAAACTTTGACCTATTGGTATTTCAGATTTTTTAAACACATGAATCAAATTCATTGTCATTTACAATGCCAATAGCTCAAAATCTCACAATTGCGAGACCTATTACATTGCAAATGCTTGTCCCTGTTTGTTTCTGGCAGCTCCTGTTGTAAATACAGTAACGTTCAAGAGAATACACCTAAAGAGTCCTAAATATCTTCCACTAGGGGCAGCTCCTCTGTCAAGGCGCAGGAGCGTCGCCCCACTATTAAACTGCCCCCAGAGATAGAAAGGTAAAATGGTAAGAAAGTTCATTTATTACCATTTTATTTTTCAAAACTCCGAGCCGAGTGTCAGGACGGGGGAGTGGGGCTTTCTGATTTCTGCTGCTGCAAGTCAGGCAGCAGCAGAAAGCAGTGATGGGCAGGGCACATAAAGTTTAAAGCGCGCATGTCTTTTTGACAGCCAACCAGACATGTGCCTTTTAAACCAATCTAGAGGCTCCAGTGTCCTCGGGAACGCGAGAGAAGCTGCTCCCTCCAATCCTGATGCTGCTCTCATGCAGCATGAGAGCAGCACCAGGATTGGTTACTGCAGTTTCTTGGTGCCTGCCTGCCTGGAGAAGACCCGAGCGAGGAGGAGGAGGAGGAGGACGACGATGTTGTGTCAGGAAGGTAAGTTAAATTACTTTTTCTTTACTTATTTGTTTACTTTTATTTTTGTCCTCCCCCACCCCACTACCCTCCTTACATTCCAGCAGCCACTGCTTGCACAGAGTCTAACCATGACCATGGAATCCTAATGATTAGGAGCAAAGTTTACTATTGACTACAGATCACATAATCCTAGCAAAGTTATAGAAATCTTTGCCCATGTTCATTAAAATGCTCAAGTTCTTCATCTTATTTAAGAGTTCCCTACATTTCTCAAGATCACAGCTAACAGCAATACAGTCTTGAAATCCCGAAATATATGACTCTGACACCTAGTGCAAGAAAATCTCCAGAACAGGGAAGTCACATACACACCTTTATATTAAGGAAATGGCAGGGGGGGGGGAGTCAATATCCACTCTAGGCGTCCCTTAAGAAACTTTAGATCATTGAGGCTAAGAACGTTATCGTTCTGTATTTTCTATGTAGGATCTACAGATGTGGCAACAAAAAGATGTGTACATTAAAAATTGTGATTATGATTGAAATTTTTTACTAACAATAGGATTACAATTATTTAGGCTCAGCAAAGGTCCTTGGAAGGCCATGGGGTAATTTACATAAAAAACTATTGATCCTGAAAAGCTATAGTTGACATAAGAGGGAGAAATACGCTAACATTGATGAATGATGTGTAACACTGTTTACCTTTCTATGTCAACATTATTTGCATAAGGTTATTATGAAGTAATATATTTAGTTTCATAATTGGTTGCCTCTGAAAAGAGAAGAAATCATGACACCTAAAAGAAGTATAATTTTGAGGAAATCCCTGCTGCTGTCACTTAGAGGACACACACACACACACACACACACACACACTAAGCACAGAGCTGATTCATGGCCCTGGAGCCAACGTGGCATGAAATTCCTGCTTAGCAGTGACTGGGGTTTCAGACTGGAATCTCATCACACATCAGGGCTGGAATAATGGAAGTGCAATGGGATCGTGGTGCCCTTCTGTGGTAATGGGTTCTCGAGATTACTGTGTGCCATGGATGACCCCAAGTAACAGCTAGAAAAGGCAGTCGGCTAAACGGAAGCACATCTGCTCGCCTCTTGTGCCACCACATCCTGCGGCCAGCGTTGTCTCCTTGCTACAAACCTCACTTTTGTGTCGGATATTCGCGTCTACCTACAAAAGAAATCAATAAAGGAAGGCTGGCCGTCTTGGCCTCCGGCATTTCCCATAAAACATTCGGGGTTGTATGTCTGAATGCAATAAGAAAAATATCATTTAACATTAATATTGCGGCTTAAGTATCCTTTACAAAAATATCGCTGCAGTAGGAATACATTTTCTACTATTAACTTCAATGGGGCAATATTTTTGTTAACGGTGTTTTAGTCACAACGTTTTGCCAGGCGATATTTAGGCCTCGGTGTTCTGGTACGTTGTTTCTGTATTTAGGTATGATTTAAGCACAGAAAAAGTCCTAATTTCCTTATGCACCACGTTCTTGCACTGTATAAAGCTTCACTACGCATGTAAAAGTTATTTTTGCAGAATGTATGCAAAGTATGTGTAAATGACGCAATTTTAAGTTCTACGTTGCAGCCTGGAAATAGCTGTTTCCAACGCAGTGCATGTTTTCAACTACTTCTTTCGAGGAGAGGTTTAACGAAAAGAGGGATAACACGAAGAGAGGTAAATTCCTAAAGAACATAAACACAGTACGGGGTCTGCCTTTAAACTACAGGCTGCTGTTGCATAAGAACAGTAGGAGTCTGGCTCCAGTGCATCGTTTGAGGAGAGTTTCGTTAAAAGTTCAACACATAAATAAGACAACTTCCAAAAAAAGGTGCAGGGAGCCTGGGTATGCAAGTAACCCTGAAAAGGGAATCCAGTAGAAAGGGAAGCAGTCATGTTGAGAAAGCGCGGGTGTAACGCTTGAAAATATTACACTGTATATGGCCTACTTTTTTTGCTGTCTTTGGTATTTTTTTCTCGTTTGCTTCTATTTTCTCAGTTAACACCATGCGTGGTTGAAAAGTAAATGAACAAATAAAGAGCAGGCGGGGAATTGGCAGACTGGATGGGCCAGATAATGCTAAGGCGCTGTTAAGTTCTATTTTTGACAGTAGGTGGGCGCTCTACTCCCAGGGTGCAGGCATCCGCTGCCGCGCTGCATCTCTGAGGCCAAACGCTTCCGAAAGCATCACCCAGCCCGACCTTAGAGAGCGTCTGTGGCGGTCACCCTGGGGACGTTGCCTAGCAACTCAACGTGATTCCCGCAGAGGCTGCCACTCAGAGCATGAATACCAATGTGGATGACAAGGCGATGGTGTGAGACTACCTCCCGCGGCCGTGTTTACTTCCTATTCATAAATTGATTACATGAAAAAATGTAATGAAATGGAACAATAGGCCTGCCTTTTGTAGAAAAAATGAACAATACGAAATTGCGTATTCAGAGTATAATCTTAATAGGATTGTAATCAGTCAGAACAGTTGTTAAATAGAGGTGCAATGAGCATGTTTTAAATCATGAGTAAAGTGTTTGCATCTGCATAATGAATTTAATATATAAATACAATAACCCAAGAATCAATTCCCGAGGAGTCACTTTCTTCTTCCGATTAATTGCTGGGCGATAAGCTTCTAGCATAGGACACAATTCTGCCAGAGCACAGAGCATTTACAATTAAACAGGCCTGGTGCCTAGCAGTGAGCATTACTCATTCAAGTAGGCCCTGAGTGCGGGGGTAAAGGGCAGCCCAGCAGTGCACGTGCTTCAGTGCCCTTCGATGGCTTGTCTTCCAGGAGTATCAAAGCAGCTGGAAGGCGCCCACTGTGTATTGGCTCCTGTGAGTCCCAGGGGATGCTGGTCTGGGGTGGCCCACCCATGTCTGCCCCTCCAGGAGCGAGGATCATTGGGCGCATTTTAGCTTCAATTACAGCTTGAGGGAGATAGATCCTCCCAAACAACTGACCTGGGATGGCGGATTTCTGAATAGCAGAAAGAGATGAACTCCGTTTACACACCTTTAGCCCATCACTCTGTGGAAGATCTCTGTGAACTGCTGTCAAAGATAATACAATCAAACACGATAAAAGTAAGCTTAAAAACCACCACAGTTGCTGAAATCGACATGACCACAGACGCAAGGTATTCCAAACACATAAACATTCGGGAAGGTTTACAAATTGGACACTAAAAAGACCCCCAGCAGTAAAGCAACGCCCTTCTATTATATGCCATCATTTCTACTTCTCTGGAAATGTGGTAGTAAAATTTAGAAATAACACATATTTCTTTTCTAAGGTATTACACTTTATATATAAACACAGTTCAGAAACCTTTTATATCTCTCTGGAATATTTTCAAAATATATCCAGAGATGAGAGTAGAAAACAAGGTGAAGAACGTGTGCCTTCTCCAAGTAGAGCCACATTATGAATGTATCAATGAACGCTTCTGCACACCAGTTTAAAAGGGTGGTACACTTTAATCCCTTTTTCATTGCTCAGTGCTTCCTATTTTGCTGTTGGCCATCTTTTGGCCGACGTCCTGCACGTGTCAATTACAGCACTCAACAAAATATACCCCCGCCCCCCCTCCCCCCTCCAAAAAAAATAAAAATAAAGCATGACAACAAGTTTCAAATGTTAATGCACGGTATATATGTAACGTCCATCATTAAAGGAAATAGTCTGTAATAATCATTCGATTTTTTGCCATAGATTAAAACCGAGGAGAGAGAGTGAAAAGGAAGTGCACTGGGTCACAGTGCTACAAAGAAGGCAAGCCAGAGTTGGTAACCTAGACCCTTAGAGGCAAGGGCAGCCATGTATACACATTAACAAATGTCAGTGTCTGTTTATACACAAAACGTCGTATTTATCATTTTTTCACGTAATATAGCAAGACAACTTGCTGCCAAGGTCGCACATAGAGCCAAATTTCGGGGGTGGGGGGGGGAAGGGGGGGTGGAGGGCGGCTAATACTTCTAGCAATGTGTTCTTGTATAATGTAACTGTTGCTTCATGCAGAGAGCCTCAGTACCTTAGGTTGGAGCTCGAGCTGTATAAAACTGCAAAAAACACAAAGCCTAAGGCTACTTTTCAGGAAATGCATTCTCACACTGTGGCAGCAAAAGTAATTTAGAACTTTAAAGAATAGGCAGAGTGGAGATGCTGGGGCTCTAGGAAGGGGTGAGAAAACAACAAAGCCTCCTTATCAAGCAAGTTGGTCTTTTAAAGACTTGTAAAATACTCAGGTGCGGCTGCGATAAGACACCAGACCAGCAGCCCACAGCAGCTCAAGAGCTGTCTGTGTGTGTGCCTGGGAACCTGTCTCAGCCCGGGCACACACACACGACGGGGCGGGGGGGGGGCTGTAGCCCTTTGAGCCCTACGGGTGTTGTACGCCTGCTTGCTGCACTGTGTGAAAGGTAGAGGACAGGAATGCGACAAATCCATCAAGATATGGCCCATTCCTGCTCTCTCCTTGCGGTGGTGCAATTTTTGCTGCCTAGACTAATGCAGGCACCCTTGCACCATGGTGCAAAAGTGCCTGCGTTACAGGCAGGATTGTTTTTTTGCAATCCTTTGAGGCTTTTTCCTTTTTCTATGGGGCTGCAGATGCCAGCACATGTAGAAAGAGGACAAAAACAAGGAGAAATGAAGATATTTCCCCTGGTTACGCCTCCCCTGGGAAGGCGTAGCGGTTTGATTTATTCCCAGGTCTACCACTCATGGTAAATTTGGGAATGTGCAAAAATCCATGGGTGGATGCGTGGTAATACCCACACTGCACCCATGGAACACCTCCGTGGGGCAGAGTAACACCAGACAGTGCCCTGTGTTGCCTTGCGTTGCTCCATACATACCAGCCACCACTGGGACATGCAAGGTGGCCTTGCAGAACAAATATCATCTAGGTTTTACATTGCCCTTGCATTATGTTGCATAGCGCAATGGTGACGCAAAGACCCATAGTACTTAATAAATACAATAAACAAGAAAGCATCATTCTTCACTCTGATGGACTAGATGAAGTCAACTTACAAGACAAAGAGCACCTTCAACCTTCCTTTGTAATGCATTGGGTGGATTTTTGTTGAGTAAAAGGAAACTATTTATAGCTAAATATCATACATAAAATACATTTTATCTCCAAAAGAGTGAACATACTCTTCGAATGTTGAGTTTACCACTTTGCTGCACTTATCCTCACCCTTTGCCCCCTCCCCTTGGTGCCTAGATGTATAGAAGGGGGTATATGATAAACAAAACATATTTATGTGAGTAATAAATAATTATGAAATAGAGTGCAATTATGGCAAAGCGTCTTGGAGACAGAATGTGACTTTCTAATTCCACTTCAGCATTTTTAGTGTTGATGGAAGAATCATGTGAGAAATATGATAAAACGATGTGTATACTTAACGCACATAAGCATCAAGCGTTAATAATTAGTCTCTCTGCATCCCTTCAATGTTGTTGAAAAAAACAGATCACAGGCATCCATCGAGCTTCAAAATAGTAAGGAAAATGATTTTAAAGCTGACTTATGGGAAAATGTCCCATTCATTCTGATGGGGAACCCGCACTTGTGAATAATACTGCCACTGAGGGGAATAGAAATGCCAGGGTTTAGATGTAGGAAATGTTTGAAACACAGGGACCTAACAGCGGCTCAATAATTGTAATCTACACAACATTGTGCTGGCCTAATAAAAGCTTCGAGCACTCCTACCGCACTTGGTACAAAGAGCATTCTGTTTTTCAGATCACATTTCACATTTAATAGGATCATTTTATTTTTCATGGTAATAATGTGCTGAGTAGATTCACAAACTGAATGCTCATAAGTAATGGTATTCCAGGTTGTGCCTGGTTGGCTGCTCATGACAAAGGGTGTCTCTATCGTGTATCTGGTTTACCTATAATGCATAGGTGTTAATTTAGACAAATACTGCAGCTTGTAGCAGACTGGACACAACACACCCCTCTTATTTCACCGTTAAAGGGGCAAACTCATAATTTACAGAAAATTCCACTGATCGACCCGAACCTTCATCATTAATCAAGCGGACTAGCGCAGCAAAGCGGTGGCCAAAGCATTACTGCAGCTCCCCACAGAATGTCATCAATACATACATATTTAAGCAAATAAATGAATAAATAAATAATGGTTACACCTGCTTCAGCCATCACAAGGGAAGGCATGCCCTTTGTTGTGAACCACAATGCAGACCAATTATCACTGTTTTTGCGGTCCTCTGATCACCAGAATGGAAGGCGCCATGTCTATGCCAACCTCCACTCTACTTTGTACTGTGTCCACAACCTTCAACCAGATGCTTTTACCCCTTCTGTGTGATTTTATCTGCCATAATAGACTTTCTGCCAGCTGAAGGGGGTTTTATATGAAGACATTTCACAAGCCACCTTGACTTCCAGAAGTCACTCCGTACTGTGTGTCCCAACGGAGTCAGCAGAGTCCTTCTTTCCACCACAAGCTCTGCTTCAGCTTGCTAGGTTGTACTTAATGCTGGTATAATTCCTAGTCTAATGTCTCAGTTACAAGAAGCATCTACCTGCAGATTCTCATGAAGCAAGTCTTTGTATTGTCCATAAACCATTAGAAAGCTGATGCAATTTTCAAGCTCCAAGTCTATTAGCTGAATGATGTAAGAGTCTGATGACCTGCATGGCCCAAGAGATTGTCAGACTTACAGGCGTAGAAAATTGTGGTCTTGCTCATCTGAGAATTTATCTAGGAACTAGAATATCTCATCCCAAGCTGCCTTTTTTAAACTTTATGCACAAAATGTTGCGGTCCATTAAGGGTTTCCAAGGATGGGTGTTCATTTCAAGAGAAATCAGTAGGTGAATATACTTCAAGGGAAAGCCAAACAAGAAAATGTAAGCAAATATCTTTTTTGAAAAATCTGTTCGCATTTTCCAATGAATTTGTAACAAACCAACATTTTTTGCTAAATAAATTGAAAATAAATTGATTTAATATATAAAAAAGAATATCTTGACTAGCAAAAACATGCTTGTAGCAGGAAACCTATCAACAGCCATATTTGTATCTATTGGACTCATACCCACTTCCCTTACAGTTTAGAAAGATTTGGCCTCGAATATTGGACCTTTTCAAAACTCGTAAGAAGATGTGGCTGCAAAACCGCTAACAAATCCAAATAGGGATGGATTTGGTCAATATCAATCACCAATAGAATATTTAGAAAATAAAATCTTCCTGGCCCTGAGAAGAATATGGGAGCACGTGAGTTTCTCCCTGCAGCCAGTACATGCTCTCGGGAGGTTGAAAAGATGATAAGGAGAAGCTTTCACTCAAGCTGTCCTGAAATAAGAGATATGATGAGACACACAAGCATGAAACAGTGAGGAGTGAGTTTCATATTGCTCAACGCCAGCAGCGGTCCGTGGAGGGAGTTCCGTGGGGCGGAAAGGCAGGGCGGGGGGTACTAAACACCGGAATATGGATAATTGGAGGTAAGTAAACTATTAAATAAATAAAATGAATTTCGTAGCGCGCGTTGCACCACATTTTGTGATGCAGGGCGCGCTACGAAATTCGTTTTATTTATTTAATTGTTTACTTACCTCCAATTATCCATGTTCCTGTGTTTAGTACCCCCCACCCGACCCCTCCTCAGCCCCGCCTTTCCGCCCCACGGAACTCCCTCCACGGACCGCTGCTGCTCAACGCTAACTGATACATCTTTAAACTACTGGGAACATTTAATGTGTATATTTAGTGCTTATGACATCACAACACCGTCCTGTGCCAAAACACTAAATTCACGAAAGACAACGTGGAATAACACTTGAACGCTTCGCCCGACCCTCATTAACGCGTGCTCCCTCTAAAAATATAACATAGAAATTGCTGACCTCCTGGATAGTCAACACTATGATGTACTTTTCGTTACTGAGAGCGAGGGCGACCCGGGATCCAGCCCTGATTTTGGTATTGCAGTCCCCACTGGCTTCTCTCTATTTAGAATAGGCAGACCACACAAAAGTGGTGGTAGTCTTGTTTTGATATATAGTAGCTGTCTCACTGCTATCGGTGATCCAGCTCTATTTTCAGACTGCGAAACCCTCTTCTTTAAATTAGGAATCAACTGTGATATCACTTTTAAAGGGCTGCTTTTATATTACCCACCAGGCACAAGAAATAGTTTTTTGATCAAAGTTGGCTCACTATTAGAAAACAGCCTCTGTGCTAACGATTTCACAATACTAAAGGGTCTATTAGGATGGCGGATGGATGGCCGACGCCGGGCCGGCAGCAGCTATCCGTCCGCAATCGAAACCCAGAAAACCGCCGGTCACATTAGCAAATCCCGACCGCTACCAGTAGCAGTCCTCCCGCTTGCCTGGCGGGTGGAACTGGACCGCTAAAATAGGGCCAGTGCTGGGCCAGGCTCCGCCAGCACGATTATCTTTCCGCTGCGATGGAACCGGCATTGAAAAGCTGGCGGAGACAGATTCCGGGGGCCCATCGCGGGCCCCCATTTCATTGGGGGGGGTGGGTGCACTAGGGGGTATCCATAGTACCCCCTACATGTCCCTGTACCAGGTGGCAGGCACTGTGCAGTACCTGCCACGCAGCGCAGGGAAATGCAGGACATGCTCCTTTTGACATCGTGGTGGTGCTGCTGGCAGCAGCAACCGCCACAATGTTAATGACCACGATTGTACCGCCGCGATCGGATTTCGACTGCGGAGCATACTAATTGGACCGGCGGTTATGCCGTGGTCCTTGCGGGCGGTCTTTTCAGGCTACCATGGCGGTCGGGGTGATTTTCAGACCGACATCCTAATAGACCCCTAAGTGATATTAATTTTCACATAGAATGCTATTCAGACAAAGACATGGATGCTCTTCTAGAAATGATAACATCACTTGGACTTACTCAACTCATTAAGCAACCCACACATCAAGCGGGGCACACTCTTAATGGTCTTTTTACTAACAACCCTCTCATTGTGCTAGATGATGTGCTCCCTCTCAGCTGGTTCGACCACCAGGCTATCTTTTTCGAACTTAACATCCCATATAAACACCATGTTCCTTCTAAAACAGGTGGTCCCTCCTGCTGGAGGGCATGGAGTAAAATCAATAAAAACATTCAAACCCACCTCCTTCTTCAAATCCAACCTAGTCTACCTTCATATGCTGAGGTAGCATCCGCTTGCTGTATGGACTGGCTCAACTCCTCCTTTTCTAAACTCATCCCACCCAAAATCTCTCACACTAACAGAAGGGAACCCTCAGCTCCTTGGTTCTCTGAGGCGTTCAGACTTGAGAAGCAAGCCTGCAGTAGACAGGAAAGATGATGGCGCATGAACTATGATTTGCAGGAGAAGCACTCCTACAACTTAGCACTGACCAAGTTAAAAAATCTTTTAATTTAAGAAAAAAAACGACTACTACGCTCAACTAATTGAATCAGCCACAAACTCCACTAAGGAAATATTTCAGGTAGTTACTAAGCTCACCTCCGTTCCCAGTAATAACGCTGTTGCACATATCCAACAGTTCTGTGACACCCTTGCTTACAGCTTTAGAGACAAAGTGGACCAAATATTCCAGAACTTTGACATCTCCTATATGGTACATGTCAAAGACCAGCCCCTCAGGCAGAACTAACCTATGCTCCACTAACTGAATTCTCACCCACCTCCCCTGACCAAGTTGCAACAATACTTAATGGCTCAAAATCTGGTTCTCCACAAGACCCCTGCTCTTCTAGTATACTCAAGCTTCCACCGTAGGTGATTGCTACTAATCTGTCATCTATTTTTCACTCCATGTTCTCAACCAGAGTTTTTCCATCAGTTTGGAAAAAAGATTCTATTCTTCCCTTAATAAAGAAAATGAGCCTGACTCCTGCAGACCGTAATAATTACCGACCCATTTCCCGCCTTCCACTTCCTGCTAAAATCATGGGGAAAATACTGAACATGCAGTTTGCCCAATTTATCCATGTAAACCATCTTCTGGATCCAATCCAGTTTGGGTTCAGACCAGGGCATAGCACAGAAACTGCCCTCATCAAAGTCACAGAGGTGATAAGAGCTGCCTTAGGCATTAAAGGACTTGCATCTTTTATTCTCCTCGACCTATCCGCAGCCTTTGATACGGTTGATTATAAAACCCTGATCAACCGTAAGTAAGTAAGAGATTTATAAAGTGCTCAATTGCTAAGGCATCTTGGTGCTGGAATAGCAGAGCTATGAGAAAGCCCAAGAAGGAGCCAGTTGCTACTGAGTGGGAAAGAGCCAGGTTTTCAATAAGGCCCCGAATTGTGTATGGACAGGTTGGGACCTAATGTTCAGTGGCAACTTGTTCCATAGCTTGGGAGTGAGATGGGAGAGGTATCTGCCTCCCCATTTTGTCTTCTTGACTTTTGGGACATTAACCAGTGCTTGCTTTGCTGAACTTCTGGCTGAATTAGGTGTTAGCGATAAGGCCTTGTCCCTCCTGACCTCCGTCCTCTCAAAAAGGATTCAATCAGTGGCTTTGGGCTGCTATGAGTCCTCTCCTTTCTCACTTCCTTGCGGGGTCCTACAGAGATCCTCACTTAGTCCAACACTATTTAACATATACATCTCTGAACTGGCTACCCTAATCAAAAGCTGCGACTTCTCACTTACCTCCTACGTGCACAACACTCAAATAGTAGTGTCAGCCTTCAACAATGATGCCACAGTGTCTACCCACTTCCAAGACTGCACGAGAACGATTAGTTCATGGATGAACGGGCACTGTCTGAAGCTCAATTTAGGGAAACCCACCGAGGTTGTAACATTCAGCATCCTTTCGCCTTCCTGGTCTCCGTCTTGGTCGCCAGTGGAGCTTGGTCCCCCCACCCCTGCGACCAAAGCCAAGAACCTAGTTATACAAATTGATAACAAGCTTAAGTATAGTGCTTAGGTTTCAGCTGTAGTCTCTACTGCCTCCCATACTCTCAGGATGATCAAGTTGAAAATTGTTCCTTGCATTCCTTCAAAAACCCTAAAAAGGTTGTCATCGCTTTAGTACTATCTAAATTAGACTACTGCAAAGGCCTTTACATGAGCCTTCAAGAAAACCAATTAACAGACTTCAAACAGTATAAAATGCTGTGGTCAGAAGGGTTCTAGAATCGCCTAGATTCTATTCACCATCCCCAGGAATCCAGAAGCTTCACTGGCTTCCTGTGCAAAGTCACGTAAAATGCAAAGCCCTGTGCATCGCCCACAAGGCACTGCACAACACAGGCCCCAAGTTTCTGAAACACATCTTCCAGTGGTACTCTCCTAGCAGACGCCTGCACTCCTTGGGCGCCAGAAGTCTCACAACCCCCAGATTCAGGAAGTCTAACTGGGGTGGAAGAAGTTTTGTCACCAGTACAACTAAACTTTGGAACAGTCTTCCTCCCCATATCAGAGCCATCCCCTCCTTGGTTTCCTTGAAGAAAGAACTCAAAAACATGGCTTTTCAATAATTAGGGTGTTCAGTTTGTGCTCTGGTACAGTTAGTGCCAAGACACCCCAGGGTACAAGTGCGCCTTATGAATTTTATTAACGTAACATAACCATACCCTATATTATTACCTGATTTAACACAAATGTATAATGAGCATGCCATTCAACGTTCACTTTCTATTTCCACACAATCATTAAAAATTACATTGCATTGTTCGCAATAATTTCAATATACATTAGGAATGTCATACTTTTATAGTTCAGCTCCATGGTGTTTAAAAGGGGTTAAAACAGTGTAAAAAGTATCCAAATGGTTCACATGCTTTGAAAAGCACATGTTCACTACAGAAGCAGAATGTTGGCACTTATAGAAATGGTTATTATTAACCAACTCAACTGTGCTACTTGTACTGACTTCAGAAGGATGAAGGGCTGAGTGGACCTTCTGGGATTCCCAGCTGTGTGCATACATTTGAATATTAGTCGCATTAAAGATTGAGTTACTCCACCTGGCAACTACCAGTGTAGGTGTGCACTTTAAGATGCTTCTAATGTCTCATGTACAGTTATTATAAATCAAAACCAATAAAAATAAAAACAACTGAATGCCAAACCAAATAGGAACTACATATTATATGTTCAGTCGCACCATCGACTTTCTTCAATTTGTATTGTAATGAATGCTTCATTTGATTTCGGAGGAGATTTCATAGCTTGAACCCATCTCATGAATGGAGAACATAAAATCCCTGTTGGCCATTTTTAGACATAATTGCGATATTTTATTGGAAAGCTAGATTACTTCAATTAAAGGATGAAACCATTCTTGTCGTTAATGGGCCGTGTTAAATTAACCCAACCGCCCTTCCTCCCTTGTTTCTTAAATTTAAATCCTACAACGAAAATTAAAAACATCCAGCATTTCGATAATTAAAGATTTTTTTTTTAAAGACACCGTCCGTAAAATGTCTTGGCAAAAAATAAATTAAAGCCTGGTGAAATAATCACCTACAATAGAACAGTCTGGGCTGGGTGTGGAAGATGATTTAGTGACATTCAAGATGGAATATACTGTAAAATATCTTCTATGGCCAAGAAACGGACCAACATCTTTACAGGGCCCCAAAACATTTTCTTTTCTGAGCGATTGTGGTTTAGACATATGCTGTGCTTTGGGCATGCATTCACCTCCCCAAAGCGTCCATCTGTTGTGCAATTTTGAAATGCAGATTGTCAACAATAAAGAAGCTTATGCCAAGCCATCTCTTTAGCTTGGAAATGAGGGCTGATGCACCACTGCTGAGGTATAAATACAGTGTTAGGAGAATTATCTTTGGAATTCGAAACTATATTATAAAACTGACAAGGGCATTTATATTCTCCAAAGGCTTGTAAGGTGGGCTCACCAAGATGCAGATCTCTGCACACGATTTTGCGGTAAATTGTTTTCTTACTTAGATTATTGGAGATGACCTAGGATTCTCTGGAACTTCACCTGAAGACATATTTCAACAGATATTCTGCCTTTACTCAGAGGAGGAAGCCTCTATTTACCAAAGAACAGGCCACTATGACTGAAGGGGCCCAGGACGCCATGAGAGAAAGTCCAAGAATCAACATTTGGTAGCCCTTAAGAATTCCTACTTTGTCCTCCCCCATTCTTACATAGAGTTGCTGCTGTCAGGATCATTCTGCACCGCATTTTAATGACTATCAATCAATCAATCAAGCTCTAGCCCTATAAGATGAAATACAGGAAAAGACATTTGTAGTTTTGCACCCCAATACTGTTTGTATGTTTCTATCTCTCGAATCTTGAATTTTAAGCCTTTTTAGTGAATTGTTATGAGTTGTTAGTTGATATTTTGTACATTTTATTTTTAATTGTAATGTATGATTGATTGAACTGCCTACTTTTATGACATTAAGTTGTCGAATAAAGCATTTGATTGATTGATTGATTGACTATCATAACTAAGAATGATCAGGGCATATGGTTTTGGGTGAGATGGCACAGTGTTCATGACTTTTGACATGTGAATAATGGATTAGACTGCATCATGAAGGAATGGATGTGCTTTGTTCTGCTATGTCTTACTTATGCTACTCTATGCAACATTCTGCTCAGTCTTTGGTGTGGAACCAAGGCTATCAAGGGAGAGAAGTCAGCTTGTATATCAAGAGAACATATTTTGCTACCAGAGATCTCTCAGATTACCATGGATAGTACTTTGAGAAACATGATCAAAAAGGGTTATCGCAAAAGTCATATATTACTGTAAAATGAAGCCGCTCCCCCTCCCCTTGTTGTACAAGGCAATGATTGGTTGATGAAGTTTATGTGGAGGCAGCAGTGCAATGGACTCAGTCAGAATTCGAGGAGGCTGGGCTGAATTGATTAGGATTTCCAATAATGTAGAGGAGAGACATCCTCTGTCTAACAAATCTTCCTGCACTAATAGGAAGCCCCTAATTCAAAGATTTGGGCACAAAGGGGCTAAACCCTGGTAATGGATGAATTTAAGAAAGGATATGAAAGTAGGAAGGACTCTTTATTTGAGGCAAAGGGTTGAGCGACCAAAGGACATGGGCAATACATGGGTATGTATAGTTTCTTGGGGATTTTGCAGGTCTTTTTGGATGCCTAATGAACAACCCTTAGGTGAGGAGCTCCCCCTTCTACTGGGAACACGCTGTAGGAATCCAAACTTATACCGCATGCAAACCATAACCAGATTCCACTAGATAAAACACTCTTGACATGAACGAAAGCCATCCTAATGCCAAACACTCTTAATAAGTGAGCAGAGAGCTGGAGCTCAATTCATAATAGTAGCCCTGTCCACCCCACGGCTAGTCTCACAGCATTAGCAGGTGCGTTGAAACCGACACTCTCACTATAGGTGAAAGGGGCCCACCCGCATAAAGCCCCAAACTCTACTCCACAACCAACGTTTATCCAAGAAAGAGCAGACAGTACTCCACATCTCCTTATTCGGCCACTTGTAATCTGACCATAAGATCCTCAACCGAAGCCCAGACGCGCTGCTGCATTTTGCGCAGGCTGGTGATTAATCTTTGATAGGGCCCATACAGCAGGCTCAGTCAGAGAAACTGCAGTAAGATTCAGACAGGAGACCTAATATCAGCTTAACCTAATTTCACATCAATCTCGAAATTTCCTGGATACAGTTCAATGCAGTCCCAAAGATACCCCCTGACAAAATGGCAATGGATTAAGGATGAAGCACTTGCTTTAAGATGGACAAAGACTTTCTTTTAAATAAGGATGAGGTTCAAGGCAGGACTAGATAATATGCAATCGCAGAAAACAGATTTCTGCTGCAAATTTGACGAGCGACCACTAACCAGACCCAAGTACCTAAGGAATGTTTGCATTGGACAAACATGTCTGTGGATCTTCCCCAGCACTCTCAAGGCTTGATAGCAATTCTGCTAGCTTCCACTATGAGAACTATTATCGCTTCAAGCCACTGTAGCCTCATGCTGAGTCTTTCCCATTATTACATATAACCATTCAATTGTTGCACCCTTCAAATAAAATGTTTTCAATTGGAAAAGATGATGCACAACATACACTGTTTTTATTGTTTACCACAATTAAGCAGTGCAACACATAGGGGCTCATTATGATGTCAGGCGGAATCACTTCTGCCCGACTCTAACTCGGTCATGGGACTGACCGACACTCGGTCATCGGTCCAACTTGCCCCATTAGGATGTGACCGAATACTGTTTGATCGCATTCCTATATTTCAGTATTGGAGCATGCATTACGGATGTAAACTGGCTGTAATGTCTGTTCCCATAGTGCAATGGGAGGTGTCTGCCACAAGGTGCAAGGATCAACAGGGGGGCCCCGTAGGTGCCCTCTCGCCTTCAACCAGAGACCATGCACCAAAGGGGGCCCTGCTGGGGGCCCCTAAACACGTTTGCCGACATGGTTTCTATATTTGACAGACCAACATGGAAACCATGTCAGAAGCCATACATTGTAATCTCAAGTGTGGAAAGAGCCGCACTTGAGATTATAGGCCGCATTCCGACTGGCTGAAAGGTCTCCAAGCTTGTCGGAAGCCAGCCGAAATGACCGGTTGGATTCCTTTCCGACCGCCTCCATCAAAATGAGGCGGTCGAAAAGGAATACCACTGGCCCATTACGATGCGGACCTAAAGGCTCTGACCTTTACAGGCCGTATCGTAATCGGCCCCTGAGAGTTTTGGAAATATTTCAACAACTTGCATGTCTCATGGCATTTGTTCTATACCCTGCCATGGGCCTTTCTTCCATCAACCAGATGTGCCCAATAAATTGATTACTGCCACAAAAGATTATGCTATACGTATAGCCGTATGTCCTGTAATTGCTATAAGATAGACAGCACAAATAGGTTGAAGCTAAACACATGTCACTTGGTGTGTGAGGGTCAAGAGACTTTCTCACACTCTATTGGTGTCATGCTTTATTATCATATCTCATCCTGGTCTCTTAAATAAAAAAGAAATAAAACCACTTACCTTGCGTTTACCTGTCTATCCTAATGTAATTACAGGATGTACGGCTTTATGTATAGGATACCCTTTTGTGGAGGTAACTGTTGAAGGTAGGACGTATCTTACACCCTCATCTCTTATCCCCTCCATTGCTCCGGATTGTTATCCATGGGTTTTTGGTTTGTGTGGAGATATTAAATTGATTAGCCACAGAGAACAATCCCAAATGTAGCTCTAAATTGTTTCTGAAGGGCACATCTCAAGAATACTGGGAGACCTAGTGGACTATAACTATAGCAATTAGATCTATAGAAGTTATTTTAAGTAGATGTTTTGTTCATGGTGGCACTGGCCACCCTTTAGCATGCCTGGAAACAAGTGATACTGGTCTGAACAGAAAATATCTATTGGCAAAATTCTGCATCCAACAATTTCCCATGAGTAAATATTACATGATATTGCTTAATGCAGAAGTTTGAGAATTTTCTAACATTTTGAACATGAACATGTCATTAATTTTAGCCATGAAATGTAATGAATTTCACCTGTGAAGATTATAATTTTGCCTCAGCATACTCTTTACAATCATGTTGTCCACCGCCTTTCTGCCTTGAAAAACACACAAAAACACACAAAAAGGCAAGAGTCTTATGTTTCTGAGGAGTGATGTCCTATGAAACACCACAATATTTTATATAATGTTTCGCCACTTAGAAAGTTGGAGAAAAAACAGAAGTTACATTTGCTAATGCATACTACTGCCGTACTAGCTCTTGAAAATTGGCTGCCCTGTGGATTATTTGAAGGAGTGGAATGAGAGAGGAAAAGATTGCACAGAATGTAGTGGATCTGATTGGCAAGGTGATTGATGCTGTGAGTAGTTTTGTCATGTTCTATGGCCTCAGTTCACAAAGGTCGTTTGCTTTGTTTTACCCTTGTAAATATATGAGTATATCACAGATAAATCTCGAGTTAAGACATATCTGCTTAGAATTTTTTTGTAAATCATTGTTGGAAATTCAGGAGTAATTTACAAATTAGAAAGTAAGAGAAAATACTCCGAAAAAAAGGTGTTGCGACACCGGTCCTTAGTTTTTTCTAGATTTGCAAGTATAATCGTGGGATTTTTTTGTGAATCCTTTGAAAGTCAGAAGTCATGTATAAATCACAGAAGGAAACTTCTAATATATACATATCAGACTTATTTCAAATTCTTTGTGAATCATGCTTTAGACCATAAATTCTTATGGAGGAAAATGTTATTATGTAACCCCTTCAGTTGCTTACCACCAAAAGTACACACATTCTTACAAACACCTTCCTGAGAAAAGGGATGGTTCCATTAAACATCAAGATAAAAACTGAAATGCCCACAACACATCCAAGTGTGTGGATGATTTATCTCCTATAATCCTGCATAACGTTTTTTTTCTTTTGCAAATTGTGAACCACCTTCAAAACCACTGCAATCAATCCATTCAAAAGGCTATGGAATTGGTTGGTATTGGTACCAGCTCTCAACTTGGCGCCTTGCACTTTTAGTTTAAAAAGGGCAAGAAAAACCTTAACCAGTGCAGTAGTGGCCTTGTCTGCAAAAAGACACATAGCTTTGTTTCAGACAGACAGCTCCTCGTGATTGGGAGTTATTTTGACAGTAAAGGCTTTGCGCGCAGGAATTGATGTTGGCATTGCATGATATACTGCTGCATAAAATCTAGTGTTTTCCACGATTGACAGATGCAGCAGAGGGATCTTCTGAACCTAGACTCATGTAAAGGCAAAAAAGTACATTTCCAATTTCCCTCTTATTGACTCCGAACATTTATCAACGGAAGGTTGTAGCCAACCACAAGGATTTCATTGCATTTACATTTCTCAGCAAATTCCCATCACTTCCAAATAATCATTACATATTCCGTGAGCATAATCAGGTTTTTGTCAACAGTTTTTAAGTTTCTATTTGAAGAATAACATCTATGCCAGAAAGGTATGGAACACTTTCAGTTCCCAAATTTGGGATTTGGGCAAGAAGCTACATTGTAGATGTTATCCACTGCAGAAAATGAAAAAAAGCACCTTTAAACTATACTATTTTTTATTTTAACAGGTTTATGTAAGGTTGACCTCAGTGAGTGATATTAGTGTGATTTATGCTAAAAAAGTTATTACATAGACAACAAATTAAGTTTAACTATTATAATAAAATGAGGTATAGATAAAATGAGAAATAAGTAAAATAAGTAAGGAAGGAAGAAGAGAAACGAAAACGAATACTTAATTATCATGTGTTCATGATCTGCCATTCTCAATGCATTGATCAAGACAAGTGTCTCTAGTACTAATGGGTTTTCCTACATACACGGTTTCTTGTTGAAATGCTTCACCAATCAGTAAATTAACAATAAACAGTCTAGTAAATTACTTGGTTTTTCAATGGGTGAAGTTGTAGACTACAATAACAAACTGCTGCTCTATATGGAGGATGTCTTAATGCATTTTAATCAAATGTTTTATCATGAGGCTATAGTAGCTAAGAATAAAATAGTTTCTAAAATTGCCCTTCCAATCAAAGAAAGTGTTCTAAGAAAAGTAACCTATCAATTGTTCTTGTAATAAGTGTTAGGGCAGGTGGTAGCTTTGGAAACTTTAAATGTAATCCAGCTGTCAAACTTTGGTATCAGTGGGGATGTGAAGCTGATATGACCCTGGTTAAGGATGAGTTTAATCAAGGCAAGGCAAGATGCCACCATATGAGATCAAGTGCCAATTGGACACCGCTCACCACAGATGACACACTCAACACCATGAAGAGCATCCACTCCGGAGCCCCCTCAGACCCTTGTCCATATCACATCTTCCATAGACCAGTCACCATCATCGTCCCCGAGCTTCACCACACCATCTACTACTCCATTGAGACTGTTACCTTCCCTGACAATTGGAAACATACCGAGATCAACCCCCTGCTAAAGAAGCCATTCGCCGACTAGACAGACCTCAAGAACTACAGGCCCATCTCCCTGTTCCCCTTCCCAGCCAAGTTCATCGAGAAGGCCATCAACAAAATGAGTTAATCGAAGGGAACCACATCCTGGACATCTCCCAATCCGGCTTTTAAAGCAAGCACAGCACTGAGACCACACTGCTCGTTGCCACCGAATACATCTGCTCCCCCCTAAGGTAAAACCACAGCCCTTATCCTACTAGACCTCTTGGCCGCCTTTGATATGTCTTCCACCGCACCCTAATCACAGGACCCCATGACACCGGCATCCACGACAAGGTCCTGGATTGAACCCACTCCTTCCTTACCAGCTGAACCCAGCTAGTCAGACTACATCAGTTCCTCTCAGAACCTACAGAGATCAGCTGCGGAGTGCCCCAGAGTTCCTACATGAGCCCCACCCTCTTCAATGTCTACATGGACCCCTCACTGCCATCGCCAGGAACCACGGACTCAACATTGTCTCCTACGCCAAGGACACCCATCTGATCATCTTCCTCACCAACGAACCCACAGCTGCCAGAAACAACTTCCACAGTGGGATGAAGGCTGTTGCCACCTGGATGAAAGATAGCTGCTTCAAGCTCAGCTCGGACAAGACTGAAGTACTCATCCTGAGAGCCATCCCCCAGCATGGGAGACTCCTGGTGGCCTGTCGCACTGGTAACCCTCCCCAAGCCCACGGACCACGCACGTAACCACTGCATCATACTGGACTCCTTGATCATAATGAACTGCCAGATCAACAGTGTATCCTGGTCCTTCCAAACACTCCGCCTGTTTCGAAAGACATTAATATGGATCCCCACAGAATCCACGAACTCATCCCCAGCAGACTCGACTACGGCAACGCACTCTAAGCCGGCGTCACCAAGAAACTCCTCAGGAAACTACAGAACGTTCAAAACGCTGCAGCCAGACAAGTCCTCAACATCCTCCGCCTCAGTCACATCACTGAACACCTTTGACAACTCCACTGGCTCCCAGTCAACAAAAGAATTACCTTTCAACTCTTCACACATGCCTACAAAGCTCTCCATGGAGTAAGACCGGCATATCTGAGCCACAGCCTCTCATTCCACATACCCTCCAGACACTTTCGCTCCGCCCAATTGGCCTTGGCCCCCATCCCACAGATCCACAAGACCAAACCAGAGGAAGATCTTTCTTCCACCTTGCCGCCAAGACCTGGAAGACCATGCCTCTCCATGTCTGGCAAGCACCGTCACTGACTCCATTCAGGAAAGATCTCAAGATCGGGCTCTTCGATTGAACCCCTGCACCCAGACAGCTCAGCACCCCCTCACCCCCCCACCCTCAGTTCTTTGAGACTCTTATGGGTGAGTAGCTGCACTTTATAAAATCCTGATTGAATGATTGAAGGGCTCTCATTAAGTGATATTGGAAGGGTCACATCGAAAGGGAAGCATGTCAAAGTCTATCTTGGCATCTGGTCGTGTCATCATCCAGTTTGCATTCAAGTATGGATGTTCAAATCTCAGTTGTCTTTAGTGTCCTGCAGTTTCTGAAGACCATTAGTCCTTTAAGTCTTCCAGCTCATATATGCATACAAAGAGAGTTTTCATGGCAATGTGTTTCTCTCTGCTCAGTTCTTGTAGTGTCACTCCCTGCCTCTACATCTGCAGGCATAGTCTACTCCAAAGAATATTGTATGATCTGGTATGAAGTGTTTGGACCTGGAACCTCCTCTGCCTCCAAGTTTCTTTCAATTGTTGCCATTCAGTGCCAGCATTTGAAACATCCGTATTTCTTTATGCATTACAGGTTCACAATAGCGTACCTGTAGTTATGGTTGCATCAGATTTTCTGTCGGAAAGGCATTTCTGTTTAACTAATACTTTGGCACCATTCAACAAATGTGCAGAAAACTTTTCCCCAGAATTCACCCACTCTGGTTCCTTCATGTGAACTTTTGTACAGATACATCAAGCAGGGGCCCAGTAACAATGGGGTGGGGTTAAATGCCACTTTCCATTTAATTACCATTGGATGTTTTGCTCTTTCAGACATATAAAAGGCTTAATGGAATTGCACCTATTTTGGCATGAAGTTAGAACTTTACTCAATGATTGTTCTTTTGTTGGCTTGGTGTAAATCGGTTTAGCAGTGTAAGAAACCGGATTGTTATTTGAGGTGAATGTCTACCCAACTCAAAGAACAATCGCAACCTTTGTCAGGAAGAACCCTCATCGTCACTAAATTAACCTGAACTCAAGCCCCTGGTATCTATGGCACAGTACAGATAGGCTAAATTAGGGCAATGTGTAAAGTATTTATGGAGTACCAAAACAGTAATAAAGTGAAAATGCAAAACAATAATGCCAAAATGGATTTTAAGAAATAGAGCAAAAATTCATAAACAAAATGATACCAAAATTACAAAAATACAATCAGGGGAACTGGGGACATGAATTTTTAGAGTTTTAAGTACTAGTATCCCCAAGAGTCAATGATAGTCAAGGGTCGAGGTAGATCGGACCTACGCATAATATGAGGCCGGGCGCGATGGAGCACGGATCAGATATAACAACCAGGTTTGTCCTGGTGTATGATTTTTAGGTCTCGCCTGCGAACGCAGCGCGAAGCGCTGCTTTCGGCGAGATCTATTGTTGCTGACTTGCCTCGGAAGTGGGACAGGAGATGTGCACGCGCAGGCTTTTGGCGGATTTGAGTTGGTGTACGCGCTTACAGCCACGCGGCGTGCACATCTCCTGTCCCCCTTCCCTCGCAAGCCAGCTAGCAGTTTCACTTTCGTCCTCACCAGCCTCGTAATTTTTTAGGTCTCGCTCTCGCTGTGAACGCGCTTGCGCGTTGAGTGCCTTGTGAGTTAATTATAGGTCCGCAGCGTGGGGCGCCTGTCGGCATGCTGTGATAATGACCTTTGGTTTTTTAAAGCACGAAGGCTGTGTTTGCACTTTTTTTTTTTTTTTAAATAGGCGGACACGTGCAGAGAGACCACAACTGATAGAAGAACTTCCGGCAGCAAGGGGGACCAATAGTTGATTTCCCGTGATTTCGAAGATACCAAGTTTTGCCAAAGCGCAATAACAATGCTTCAAAATAAACTATTTTATGCACATCGCGTTACAGTTTTCAACCCGATAACTAAACAGTTGACAGGCTTATCTACCACCGCTTATCGCTGCTTAAAATCATCCCCCAGGGGCACAAAGAAAACAATATCCTGCGGAATACTGGGGGGGAGGCAGGGCTGACCCTGCTCCCTGAGGGCACAGTCCACAATGCCGCAGATCACAGGCAGTTATGGGGGAGGGACAAATGGTTGTAAGAAGGCTGAGGGACAATATGGCACGAAAAACGTTTGAGTTCCTACCCATACCAGGCGCACCCAACCCTCCCTCCCCAAGATGCCGCGGTACTCACAGGGATCTCTGCCATGGCCAGCATCAACTCTTCTTCCTCCATAGCTGCTCCCACGGGTGCAGGCGCTCACACGCCCCGGCAGCAGGGATTCCGTGGGCGGGGCTTGAGGCGGGGAGGAGCGGCCACGCGCCGGGACTCACGCGATTCTTGTGATGTGGCGGTTGGGGTCCAAGCGGCTGGAACGGTAGACAACGCGCACCCTCCCTACAATCCGCCACTTGCTGGGATGGGGGCGGAACCGCTGTACACTCACCCCCGGCCCGAGCGGTTGAAATCCCTGCCCGCAGTGCCGGATCCGCGGGAAAGCAGAGGGGGTCTACTGCATCACAGCCAACCCAACTGCACAGTTTGCTGACACAGGGAGGAGGTAGCCCAACTAATGCCCGCGTAGAGCAACAGCATCGACGGGCTGGTAGACGGTTGGTGACCGGGGCTAGTTTCAAAGTAGCTCCTGATGTGCACCTTTTAAGATTATTTTAATGGCAGGTCTATTGTCGAAGTGTGCCCAGGGTTTTACGTGGGGTGCGTCCTTCCGCTTCTCAGACCTAGCAGTAATTAACAAGCATTTGCCATGCAATAGGTCTCGCATTGACGCGAGTTTGGGCTATTGACATTGTAAATAACAATGCCTTTTCTTTTTGTTTTCTTTTTCAAAACAAAAATAAAAGGCACTGTTATTTAAAATGCCAATAGCTCAAACTCGTTTTTAGATGTCATTGAAGAGCTTTCTGCCAGGTAAGCCTGCACTGTGTTTTTGGGGAGATAGTAATATGCAGACGTGTTTTAGCGATTGGACGAATTTTAAGTCTGGTTAAAATGAAATAGCACACGTTTCATAACTTAGTATTACTTTGCACAGTTGCTGTCAAGAGTTGGTTTCCCAGGCTTTTTGCACGTTTAAATTGTTTAGCACTCGGTGAAGCTTGACAGAGTGGGCGGAAACTCGTTTTCGATCTGCTTTTCTCAAGCTGGGGACATAACAATAATTTAGTGAGCCACGTTTTGCAATCTTGCATTCATGCCAAAAGCCGATAACACATGATTCTTGCAAAAATTGCTGTTTGGTCAAGCAGAATTCCAGACGTAGCTTTGCCTGAGATGTGGAGGTTGGACAAGAAACAATCATTTGCAATGCAATACGTCTCGCATTTACGCACGTTTATGCTATTGGCATTGTAAATGACACCGCCTTTTATTTATGTTTTAAAAACCAAAACATAAATAAAAGGCATTGTCATTTACAATGTCAATAGCTCAAACTTGCGTAAATGCGAGACCTATTGCATTGCAAATGCTTGTTTACTTCTGACATCGGCCTTTAAGTCTCGATCCACAACAGGAGTACACTTCGAAAGCCCCCCAGTAACTCAGGGGAAACACTTAAGGCCTGATTTACAAACAGCCTTTGTAACCGTGGCAGAGGCTCTGCAGTCATGGCGGATATTCACGCTGCAATTCTCATAGTCGAAGATTCCGCAACAACTGCAGAGCCTCCACCACGATTGAAGAGCCTCCACCACGACTGTGGTGGCTCTTTGTGAATTGGGCCCCAGAGTCTCACAGGGTGTCAGGTGGATGCCAACTGCATGATCAAGTCCAAGCCCAGTTGCCATTGGTAAGCTGGGCGGCTGCAGCAAAGGCTCCTTGTACCCTGTTGTATCCCTGTAGCTTGAAAGGGAGGTCAGCCATATGACATTGGAGTCCACTTCTTTGTTCTGGGTACAAAACGGAGCAGGTCCAGCCTGCCAGGGCTCCTTTCAGTCGCAGACAGCAGGTCCAGTCCGCTTCTGTTCTTCCTCAGGTCCAGAAAGTGTTCGAAGGTAGGTGCCTGGATGTGCCACTTTTATGCCTGGCACTAACTAGTTGGTGGAAATGACTCCTGGACACAAACTAACAAATAAGGTGAAAGTTCCCGGGGCTGACCCCACCCACTTCGGGCATTTCAATATGGCAAAAGTCTTCGGCCACAATAAACTTGGGCTCTGATGGCTGGATGGGTATCTCAAAGAATAAACCCTAGCCACTCAACTGACAACAGGACCAGAACACAACACCCAAACTATATCATAACGAGTTAAGTCACATTCCGGTGTCCTCTGAAATTTCAAAATGAAGAGCAAACAAGGCCATATCAGTGGCTGGATGATCCCTATGCAAATGCTAATAACATCAATTTAGAAGTTACTTCTGTTATTTAGATGGGACCCAGCATAGAACCGCAGACTCCATGAGCCTCTGACAAAGATGGCCCCTGTGGAACATACTAAGCAGTCAAAACAAAGGCTCTGCAGCCTCTACTTTAACAAGCATTGAAAAAATCAGAAGGATTGGGTGTTGTATAGCACTTAGACAGAGCAGCGAATGGGCAAACATGCACTCCATGATCAGGCGAACATGTACTCAGAACAAATCATCTACAAAGACACACTTTCAATTAGTTCCACAGACATATATGGACAGATGTACACAGACCAACAAACATACATGCATCACCACCCAAACTTACCAAGACTTATACACATGGCCTCAGGGAGTATGTGGCTATAGAGGATCAAATGATGTGGCAGTTCTGACTAAATTATGCACACAAAAAAAAGATGTGGCATAATACTGCACATTCCGTGGCAGTATTGTTTAGCTCTTTTGTCATTTGAAAACTGACTAGTAATTTGATCTCTTTAATACTCATTTGCTTAAACTCACCTGTTATCCTTTGTAAAGGGTGTGACATTGTAGGGCACTGTTGGAACTGGCACTTTCTGGTTGGCTGAGGCAGTACCCCAGCCAGGCGGAACTACCACTCCTGTCAGGGGAGGGTGATTACACTCACTGTATAACCTGCGCTCACCCTTTGGTAGATTGGCACTGACCGGTCAGGCTTACCACCAAGGCACTGTGTAAAGCATTGGCACAGCACTCACTCACAATAAATACCTTGAGCATCACAAAAGAGACTTCACGCGTGATGCATGTAAATGATGTTGGTATTCAACACACACAATAATCAACACAACATAAGCATCATGTATTTCTGGACATAAGTCACATTGGGAATTATTACTTGCAGTACTTCGCCCAGTCATGTTCAAATGACATCTGTAATAAGCAAAAAAGGAGGAAAATATATTTTTTTAAATTAGCTTAAAGTACAGCAACACATGAAAGTCTGGGTTTTATTAAATACAACTTAAATCTAGCTATATTACCTTTCTTATACAGCTATACCTTCCATGCACGTATGTATCTTTATATTTATTACTTGACTTCCAATTTAGTTGCTCCATTATACTAACCTATATCCCACACTATACCTCTCTCAATATATCCTCTACCTCCACTCACTGACTCATCCCAAAGCTCATTCCACTAGTCTCTCCAATGCACTGCCTTATTTCTCAAACTATACCTCCCTCAATGTATCTTCTACCTCCACTTTCTGACTCATCCAAATCCCATTCTACTGTTATGATCTCCAAAATAACCCTTTCTAGACGTTACCCTCCTCTACCCCTCCTTGCATCATCTCAAACCCCTTTTACTACTTAGATCTCCCAACAATCCTTTCTAAACCCTTCCCTCATGTATCCATCCTTTACTCATCTGATACCTCTCTCCCTAATCCACTTCTAGAGACTCTTCCCTCCTCCATCTCTCCTTTACTCATCCCAAACCTCCTCCTACTGCTATGATCTCCAAATAAACACTTTTCAAGACCAGTCCTCCTTCTACCTCTCCACCATTCTTTTCAAACCAACTAACAGACTTGCATGTCCAACGCTCAAATGTATTTCATATTTTCCTATACTAATTAACCACAAATAACTTTCTGGGTTCTGGAGTAGTGTGCTACTTGCCGAAAAGCACTTTGATGCCTCGTCAGGGGTAGTAAGTGCTATATAAATGCAATTACAATTACTTGGTAAAGATGCTAATCTTAACCCCATCAGCAACCTTATGCAGTGCAATCCGTTGTCCACCCCAGGCCCACCCTGGCCATTCTAATAATTCAATACCACACAGTTAGAGGGTGCGCCCCAAGTCACAACAATATCAGAAATATGTATGTACAACAAATTATAACACTTTTTAGCACCACAACGGCCCGAGGCCACAGGTAAAACCAATGTCGAACTTAATGCTATTCTGGCAAGAAATCAACGTATCAGGCAAACCGTTGTCCAGTGCACAACATACTCCCTTCGCACCGCTCCCCACAGTGCCACAGAATCAGACAAGTCCATACAGAAGCGCTCACACACATACGCACTTAGCACAGTAATGGAGTGCACTGATACCCAGAAGGTCAATTGGTTATATGCTGCAGACCCCGTGGCCCCAAGTCTCCCTATGCTGTCCAACTCACCCCAACTATCCTATGCCAACAGGTCGGAAACACCCCATCCCCCTTCCCGGGCACTAGGTCGCTCACGGCAGAAGTCATACTTAGTCAGGATCCCTGGAAGCAAGTGGGGTTAGGCAGCAAGGTCAATTAGGAGGCAGTCGGCAAAAGAGGTTTGGCCACCACTCGAGAAGTTCACCCACAGGATGGGGTGCAGACATGGACTAAGGGGAATTGGAGCAGACATGGACTAAGGGCAATTTACAGTCACACCAAAGGTGTTCTCAAGGGCTTTCCGGCACCAGACCAGTTCTTCTAATCATTCTCTGAAGCATTCCTCCAGCCCAGTCAGTCACTCTCGCCACCCAGGCCTGAGCCACGTAATACTACCTGGCAACACTGTCGTCAGGGTAAGCAGGTTGAGGAGAGGGCAGATGGTCCGCCGTGCTGAGGGCCAAGTATGGGAATGGTAGATGAATGGAGAATGAAGCAGGAGGGGGGGCCTGTCGGAAGGAGTAAGCACCCCTCAGGTACTCGTTGTTCAGAGTCGCACCCAGGCAATCCAGGCACAACGTTGGGCATGTGATGATATGGGTCACACCAGACCATTCGTGTCACACACAACAAAGAGTTGCAAAATCCGTGCCTCCCAAGAAATGAGGCACAACGGCTGATGCAAGTCAATATTGGTTACATCAGACAGTTCCGGTCAGACACACAATGAAGAGTTGCAAATTACGTGCCTCCCTGGAAATTAGGCACATCCTTTGGTGCACATCGCCATGGGTCGCACCAGACACTTCCAGTCCCACACACAGGTGCAAGTTCAGCAATGCTTCACGAGGTAGAGTGAGGGACTACTATGGATATTCCCCCACCTCCGAGGGTGGCAACCTGGAAATTGGACACCGCACGCAATGAGCATGCAGTTAGTGTGAGCATGTAGTTAAGTGGGCCACGTGGGTCCCACAATCAGTGAATCCACTCACCAACAACAAGACGTTTATGCGTACCAAGGTCCCCTGGATGGGGGTGCCACACACTTTAGATGTGGGCCAGACTTTGGGCTCCGCACAAGGCAATCCAGTCTCCAGGCACAGTTTTTAGTTCCCTGCCCACACCATGCGCTACCAGTTGGAATCCAGCAGATGATGTGGGCGCTTGAGAGGACACTGTGCTTCAGGTGTCACAGGTAGTCAGTGTGGGTCCCGCGTAAGAGATATTTGATTTCCCTGAGATTCATGAAAGAACAAGGGCAAGATCAACAAGCCCTTGGAGAGCACACTTCAGGGTGCCATACAGCAGCAGGTAGTCGGCCCAGGCCAGCCACGATTCAGGAAAGGCACATGGCACTAATCCTCATTCTGCACAAGAGTCCTGTGGTAATGTGCACCACATAGTCCAGGTTCTCCCGTCTTATGTCCCCACAAGCATATCTCACCCGCGCTGAAGTATGGAACCACTAGTTGTACAGTAGTGTGCCTTTGAAGTTGGTGGTTCAAAGAGTCTCCCTTTGAACCAAAGATGTCTCCCCTAAATTTCAGTCCATTGGTGCACACTGCATGCCAATGGCAGGCTGGACACGTCTTTCAGAGCACCAATGGTGTGAGGGCGCAGACCAGCATTCAAAGGCAGGCCGGACACATGCTTGCAACCTCAGATAAGCACCACTTCCTAATGTCTGTTGGAAAGATGCGCACACTTTTGCACTCAAGTCACAGGGGGAAAGTGCCCCAAGAGAATCAGCAAAACCTGGGAAGGAGAAAGCAAAATGTTTGGGAAACCGCTACCTGACAGGCACCAAATGTGGATTTTTGTAATATTTGTATCTATTTTGGCTAGAAGGAGCAGGTGATGTGCATCAAGGGTGATGTGAACAACTGGGTAAAAGACCCTTGGTGATGCACCTGAAGGGAGCACGGGTTCATGTGCCTCTTTTGAGTGTTGGGTGCTTTGTCGCAGGTGATGACTTTTTCTACAGACAGGTGAACGCTGTGTGTTGCCCTTTAAGGGACTATATTGTGATGCAGAATAAAAGGCCTGTGATGTGTGGCAACTGAAGTACATAGAGATGTATATTGCAGGAACATGGTCATGTACAGTACGGGGCACACGTGGATGTGACCGCACCATTTTTGTACAGCCTCATTTGTCCTGCTTGAACTCTCGACCAGACACAGTGTAAAACACGATTTGAAAGTATTTGTCACGATCAACCGAGTTTGGCGGTACATATCCCAAATCCTCGTCAAAAGAGAAAGGTTTTAGGGCTTCCGTGAGCAGAATCAAACCCCGAATTTCAATCCGCCCAGGAACAAAAAGCAAGCTGTTAAATAGGTAATTATACTGGTTGGCAGCACTGACGCTGTGCAAAGCATACCAATTCCGCGCTGTCCTCCGCGGATAGCGTGTCTTACTTTCAGAGCTCATGAGGTGACCCAGATTGCCTGTCCCAGCACAGACTGTTTGTGATTGCCGCATCATTGCTGCCAAATTCCGGTTCACTTTTGCATCATTTTTTGCTTCGCTGTATATATGTCATTTTCAGTTTCGCAAATCCTGTTCCTCTATTACACATTTTAAATTGGATTTTTTATTTAAACTAAATTTAATTTATTATTCTGGCAACGAACTGTGATGTCACAAATACAACTATCTGATACCTCTTTTAGGGCATAATTTAGAAAGATTTTTCGAATTTAAGTGGAATATCTATGCAGAAAATCTGGTCTGCGGATAGAAAATCTTTGATCTTATTTCACAGACATTTGTGTCTGCGGATTAGATTTAATGCTAAGGAGGACGCGGACTGTCCGTGGTCTTTACTTCCGGGGACGCGGACTGTCCATGGTCTTTACTTCCGAGGTGTGATTGACTATGTGGGCCGCACCACGAAAACTGTGTCGATCATACACGATCTCATAAACTTGTGTATACTGGCACACCGATGGCAAGGCACTTTCCATGTAGAAACGCAGGCAAGTTTACTGAGTGCCTCTCCATAGTGGGTGAAAGGGGGAGCCAATGGCATATTTCAAGGGGTTTCCTCATAGGAATATGGTTTCCCTCTGGAGATCTAAAATTAAACGAAAAAGTGCGTTGTGCCTCAAAGTATAATTCAGTGGAGTGAGTGTCATGTCCCAGTCCAATAAAGCACTTATGCTTGAATATGCACATTATTGCGCAAACACCTTTGTTAATACAGTCAATAACATTTGCCTTCTAGCCAGGGTCCTTGCGCTTCAAAATAACTTGAAACCACTCTTCATGTGTGTTATATTATATGTATTTCACTACCATCAAATACGCTAAAACTATAAACCATGCGATACAATAAATATCAGAGAGTAACACCTGAAGTGCGAAATGGTCGGCGTATCTAGGCTCCTTGTAAAAAATTGTGACAAGTGGAAATGCAAAGCAAGGAGAGATTTAATATGCGTGGTTTTATAATCAATTAAAATGTGTGGTGTGCCAGGCTGGCACAATTAGAGTTTCTTCATACAGCCGAAAAACCCTCTAGGATATGTTAAACTAAGTATAACCAAGCTGTATGAGATTTTAGAGGCCTTGCCTGTATACTTTCTTATCCACAATCATCAGCTTTTGTGGAAAACAGAGTACAAAATAGACATTTGCGAGATACTAGATCCAACATTATCACCAACACCACCAAACAAGCCCAGACTGATGGAACAGGGCATATTTAAACCCCACCAAGCCAAAAATGCACATTCACTTTGATATTTGGTGAACACCATGGTCTTCTTCAGCACTCTCATTGGTACGAAAACTCTGAATTGCTGTTATCACCCATTCCTCCTGCACAGAGTTAGACTCTACCTTCCCAAAGTAGATTTCAAAAGCCCCATCTAAGAGTTTTTCATTTTACAACTGGCAGTGACAATGTCTTTTTCGCTTGCATCCCAGACTCTAACCCTACTCTGATAAAGAGGTCTTGTGTGCCGTCACATGATTATCAAAGAACCAAACTACGATGGCCAACATTATGAGGGCCCTGCACCGGAGACCTCTAAAGGCCCACGCCGTATATACAAGCTGCTGCATCACAAACCAAGCAAACTATGCCATGTTGGAGGACCAGTCGTGCATAATGAATTTAGTCTCCTCACCCCCACAGAAAGGAGAGGACAGTTCCTCTCCTCAAGGAGCACCTCATTTCCCACCAATGGGGAACTTTTCAGCTTCTCTTACTCCAGGACAATAATGTAAAGGTGACTCCTCTCTACTCCCTTCCCCCTATTAAACTAGGATCTTGGATCATTCCCTACTCTGCTAATATTTCCAGGGTCTTGCACTTTCCTGATCCATTCACACTTTATAGGTTCTGGGAAGGGTTAAATCCATATATACATATAAATAAGATGTGTGCCAGGAAGATGCCTCCACTAAAGCAGGGCACTAAGGAGAAGGTTTAAATGATACATCATATTGTAAACAATCTGTGAACTGCCGCTGGTCTACTCTACCCATTTGGAGTGGTGGCCTCCAATACTGGATGGAAAGTTTTGAGTGAGGCCTGAACAGTGATGATCATTCTTCTAATGCATCTCACATTTTCACTCAGTATACTCCTCCCTATGCATCACTGCTGTTAACGAAACTTGAGGGGGCCCCCCTGCAGGGCACGTGGAGGGGCCCCCTCCGGACTCAATCATGAGCTCTCCGGCCAGAGTAATGTGCTGAGGCCCCTTGGAGCTTGGGGCCCCCCGCACGGAGGGGGCTGCGGGGGCCTGTGGTACGCCACTGCTATGCATCCCAACAATCCTCTTGATTTTATTTGTCTTTTTCACATTGCTTATCCACTTTTCATTCATTTCTTATTAGGACTCAAAAAGGTTTACCCTCAAATGCAATTGACTCAGATATCTTAAAGATCCATGGGATGAAAAAAACCTGTTGATTGGCTCATGCATCAAGTGATGTTTGTCCTGATGAAGACCTAATTCCCTACAGTGGTGCCTGCTGCAAGGCTATGGCCTTGTGACTGAGGAGCTCAGTTGAATAACTGGACTCTTCACAGCCTAACACATTGCTTATTTCAGCCAGGACGTCCAGTCCTGTGACCCTCAGTGGCACACCATTTATTGTCTGTGAGAATATACTGTGGTTAGTTGAATGGAACAGAGGACTAGCACTGTGTAAATTTAGTGTTTTAAATACAAGCTTCTGTTGATTTTAATTGAAAATGTTTTTACTGTTAGATGTGATGGAATTGATCCTGGTAATCACCTTCCGCACTCATCCTCGCAGTGGTGACGATTCTTTATGTTACAGATTTAAATCAATGGAAATGACATGCTGCAGGGGGGTGAACATTGAACATTGATTCAAGCACAAATTTATAAAGATGGAGCTAGAATGATGTCCATGTGCTGTCTGTGATTGAGTAATTGTGTATTGATGGCAATGGTGGCTCCTCCGCTAAGGCGGAGGAGCGTCGCCGCACTTCCTTGATACAGCAAAAGAAAGGACAAAGTAAAATGATAATAACATGATGTTATTATCATTTTCTTTCGTCCTCCTGCTGCGGCAGCTGGCATGAGGGGGCGGGGCTGGACATCAGTGGAGGAGGGTACAACCCTCCTATGTGCGCAATGACTGTTTAGTCGGCCTTCTCGGGCCGCCCAAAACAGTCATGTGCACTTTCCCTATTCTCCATGCAGGCTGCATTACAGCCCGGTACAGAAGGGGGTGGTGATGGACGGAGCATCAGAACCAATCAAACACTCACACCCAGTCAACAGATCTTGGTTTGATCCATCACCGTTCTTTAGCCCACTCTGCCACCCCAGTTCAGACATGGCCATATGAAAATCAGTCTGACCCTGTGCCTCATGGGAACAGTCCAGCCTGAACTGCCAAGCCATGCCTTCCCTGGACCGGAAACAAGCTTCCTAGGACCGGTTTCTGGCATTTCAGCCGTCTTCAGCCAGGCTTGCTTGAATCCAGTGGCAAAGTGAGCAAGGGACTCACGTCTGAGCATACCCTGCCAACTTATGGCGAACAAAGCGGTACAGAAGGGGGTGGTGATGGACGGAGCATCAGAACCAATCAAACACTCACACCCAGTCAACAGATCTGGGTTTGATCAATCACCGTTCTTTAGCCCACTCTGCCACCCCAGTTCAGACATGGCCATATGAAAATCAGTCTGACCCTGTGCCTCATGGGAACAGTCCAGCCCGAACTGCCAAGCCATGCCTTCCCTGGACCGGAAACAAGCTTCCTAGGACCGGTTTCTGGCATTTCAGCCGTCTTCAGCCAGGCTTGCTTGAATCCAGTGGCAAAGTGAGCAAGGGACTCACGTCTGAGCATACCCTGCCAACTTATGGCGAACAAAGCGGTACAGAAGGGGGTGGTGATGGACGGAGCATCAGAACCAATCAAACACTCACACCCAGTCAACAGATCTGGGTTTGATCCATCACCGTTCTTTAGTCCACTCTGCCACCCCAGTTCAGACATGGCCATATGAAAATCAGTCTGACCCTGTGCCTCATGGGAACAGTCCAGCCCGAACTGCCAAGCCATGCCTTCCCTGGACCGGAAACAAGCTTCCTAGGACCGGTTTCTGGCAGTTCAGCCGTCTTCAGCCAGGCTTGCTTGAATCCAGTGGCAAAGTGAGCAAGGGACTCACGTCTGAGCATACCCTGCCAACTTATGGCGAACAAAGCGGTACAGAAGGGGGTGGTGATGGACGGAGCATCAGAACCAATCAAACACTCACACCCAGTCAACAGATCTGGGTTTGATCCATCACCGTTCTTTAGCCCACTCTGCCACCCCAGTTCAGACATGGCCATATGAAAATCAGCCGGCATGGAGAACATGCCCACCCCTCCAGCCACTGGCTGAGCGCCGTATCACAGCTCTCAGACCAATTACAACGTTGCATTGTAGCGTTGTGATTGGCTGAGGGGAGCATGGGAGCCCTGGGCCTCCTGCTTCCTGTTTCTCCAAAGAAGGGAGAGGGTGCAGGAGAGGTGGCGGCAGCCGGCCAGCCAGCCAGCGGCCGGGAGGTAAATGATTTGTTTTTTTGTTACCCGATCCACCCCCCCGTCCACCCCTTCCCCTCACCCACCCCACTGCAGATGGGAGATAGCAGCCATGAATAATTGATGGCTGACTGAAGGACACTTGTTTATTTTGGAGTCCACCGCCCTAGCATACGAACGTGTGATGTGCAAGCTATCACCGACCTCCACAGCATTCTGCATCAGGTCACTGAGCTAGCTTGCAGGCTTCAGCGGCTGGCCGAAACAGGAAATGCATCCGAAGTGGTCAATTCTGCAATGGACACTGCTAAAAGTAATCGAATGTTAAAACATATGAAACATCCAACTTATGGAGCGAGAGAGAGATTGCTCGTGCCCTTGAAGCTCTGATCTGAAACCTCTCTGAAATCAAAGACTCTCTTCAATATGGAAATTGCACTGAGAGATACACACACATCATTAAGTTTACTGTTGTTTTGCTGGAAATTACCACTTATAACACACATAGGACTGTTTCACAATTCAACCCTTGTGTTTCATATTGAGGTAAGCATTGTTTGTAATTGCATTTGCTGTGTGCTGGTCTCTGGACCACTGTTTCGTTCCATTCTTGTTTAGAGAGATTAACTACAGGCTCTTTGGTTTCCCTGTTCTGCCTTTTTAACTGTACATTTTGTAGCACAGCACCTATGGGGCACATTTACGAGCCTCTTTCGCCACCGGAGTGGCACTTTTTTTTACGCTTCAGTGGCGTTGCGCCATTTCCCATATTTAAAAGGTGGTGCTAAGCCACTTAACGCGGCTTAACGCCACCTTGTAAACATGTCCCTTTTCCACCACAGTACCCTGCGGCAAATGGTTGTGCAATGGGTGTTGCTGTGGCCGTTATGCTGCAACACCCATTGCTTTTTGACGCTGCCCCAGATTTACAATGCTGGGGCAACGCCAAAAACTAAGGCCAAGTAATACCTAGTCTTAGAATGGTGATACGAGGAGAAATTATTAATTTCTCCTCGTTTTTTGCTCTCTCTATGTGTGCTACATTCTGTAGAACACATAGAAAGAGCAAATCACCATTATTGATTATGTGCAGGAAGGTGTCCCTGCCTGCACATAAACAATCACCCCTGCAGCACTGGCACCCTGCCAACATGGCAGCAGGGTGCCAGTGCTGGCGCTAGGCAGCTTTTTTTGTGCCAGCGCTAAGGGAAACACAGGGGTGCACTGTATTTTCGTAATTACGGCTTATTCCTGCGTCTAGAAAATGTCAGAGCGCGGCGCTGCTGAATTTGGGGAAGCATTGCACTCCGACATTTTCTTGTACATATGTTCCTCTGTGTGTTTTTCTACTTTTCCTGTCCCACCTATCTCTGTGCCGTCATTGACTCAGGGCCATGCAACTTTCAGAGACATCCCCATTATGGTCCTCCCACATTTTTACATCTCCTCTGTGTAATCCTCCTTCAGGGCCTCTAGCCCAGGCTCTCGGGTAGAGGGCAGAAGACTTAAGGGTATGTTCATGTAGCATCTTCCCTGTTTAAGAGTGATAACGTCTGGAAATGGCTTTGGGTCTAGGGCCGAAAAGCTAAAATATCCGTTGCCAGCTGGACAATTCAGGTAAGTAATTGACATTCTCTCTCAAGGACAAGAATCCATCAAGTGCTCATCTCCTGGGGGACTAGTACAGTGGGTTTTGTGGTTCCCATAAGTTAGCCAAATCTCTTCTCTTGGGTGGACCCCATAATGCCCCACTACTGTGGAATATGCTATTTTCATAAGATAGAGCTACCTCCTTTCCAAGTCGAAGCCCATAGATCCACTATATTGGGTTCTGTGGCTTCTATATTAGAGGGGCTTTTCCTCTTTTGGATGGCCACTATAGACCCTCTACTGAGGTTATGTATATCTTATAATCACACTGAAGATTATGCAGGGAATGCTTGCAATTTGTCAAACCCAGGGTTCGCCAACCTTTTCTGTAGAGAGAGCTACATCTGATCAGTGAAAATCCTCATGAGCTACTGAAGACTAAGCAACTTGTGCATTGTTATCAGACACCCATAAGCCCAGCTTCATTGGCTAAGCCTAATGTCCATTGAGCCAGATACTATGGTTTGAACAAAATACTTTTGCTAGGGACAAATGACAGGGCTGCCAGTTGTATCAGTGAGATTGTGGCCTTTGGGGATGTATGAACCGGTGTGCATATGAATGGAATATATGTGTATGGGTGTCTGAGAACCTGTGTCATATGTACTTGTGGCACAGGGTATACCTTTTGCGGTATGTAGCTCTGTTACATGTATAACACAAACATAGAGCCATTTTTGTTAATGCGTGAAATTTAAAGTGAAGAAAAATAATGTCCTGGAAAAATGTCCACAATTTGGAACATTTTTCTGCACTTTAAATTCCTCCCACTTAAAATGATGGCTGTATTTTTCAGTTATAAATATGAAACCTTGTCTATCAGCCTCTGGGAGCAAGGTGCCAACTGTGTGTAAAGGTGGCACTTTGAAATGGGAGAAAAAAAAACTAAAGAGCGAACTTTATTTTTACATGGATACCATAAAACTCATCATTTACATTTTCTCCCATTTCCAAGAGTCACATTTACAAACAGCAGGCATCTTGCTCCCAGTGGCCTGTAGACATAGTGCAAATTAATAACAGAAAAAATACAGCCATCTGTTTAAATGTGAGGAATTTAAAGTGAAGAAAAATGCTTGATTAAACATTAAGATGTAATTGGCTTAACTGAAAGTGGAGAAAATCATTAAGACTTAATGTTTCATAGAAATATTTTTCTTCACTTTACATTTCTCCCATTTAAAGAAAAAAAAGACTGCATTTTCAGTTATGAATATGGTGGTATCTATTGGACACTGGGAGTAAGAGACCTTCTGTTTGTCAATGTGACACTTTGAAATGGGAGAAAATTTAAATGAAGACTTAACTTTATCATTGAGGTAACTTTTCCTTTTAACTTTCTCCTATTTAAAAGCATTTGGAAACATAATTTTTTTCTCATGCTTAAATATTCAGTTGACAAGGACTTTTATTTAAGAGTTATATACCTCAGTGTGTTAGTTCTCACATTTGTGCCCCAGCCTGGGTCATACATCGGGCTGGCACTGCTCATTATCAGGCCCTGCTATCTGCAGCCTGATGATAATAATGTAAAATAAACACAGCCGTCCCTTAACTTTAAAAGGACATTGCGACCCAGTGCTTATTTAAGAATAAACTCAAGGCTGCAGCTACTCTGAAGGTGTCTACACTTGGGTACACCTGGCCTAACCAATCACAATCACTCTGGGTAGCATTCCAACTAGAACCAAGCTGGACCCAACTGACAAGCCCCATTTAGGATGAAACCGGTCATGGGTTTCTTGTCTTCCGATTAGAGAGGACCTGACTTGGCATTCGGTATGGACTGTTCCTGTTGGAGCTGGGTCAAGACTGATTTGCATATGGTTGGGTCTAATCTGAGATGCTATGGAATGCAAAAGAATGATGGGTTACAATGTTACACAAAGCGACTGCTAGTGGTTAGACAAATTGCAGGCATTCCTCCCATCACCTTTTGTATGTTTATCCGGCCAAGGGTGTGCCCAGACAGGAATCCCTTGACCACTGTGCAACTGGAAATAAGCTGCACCCGACTGACGAGCCCCATTCCTGGCAAAACAGGTCTTGGGTTGGTTGTGTTGCGGTTCAGAGAGGACATGGCTTGGCAGTTCTGGCTGGACTGTTCCTATTGGAGGAGAACCAAGACTGGTTTACATATGGCGGGGTCTAATCTGAGGTGCTATGGTGGGCAAAAGAATGATGGGTTGGAATAATACCCTGAACAACTGCAAGAATCCCTTCGATTACCTTCTGTGGGTTCTTATAAGATAGTCAATCCCTCTCTGAGGTAGAGCTCAGAGATCCACTACTATTCATCTATAGACTCATTACTCTGACCTTCTCGTCTGAGATCTACAAGCTCATTCTAGGGTGGGTTAACACTGCTCCTTGTTTCACACTACCGACCAACTTCTGTCATTTTTATGTAGAGTGTGTTCTGGGTTGGGCCATCATGATCTGGGAATGGACCATCAGACCTATAACTGTAATAGCTTGAACCCCCTGAGTTGGGCAATTACCAGAGCAGATCACCGGACTTCTAACAATGACTCTCATTAAACCAGTGCATTAGCTGAGCTTCCTTTGTTCCAGAATGAAATAGAAGATACCGAAATTAGAAACTCTGGAACTCAACAGGCAAAGGAAATAATGACGAAATGAGTTGGTGGCTGACCTTCCAATGCATCAAACTGAGACTTAAAATGCCTAAATGATGAAATCATGAAATTCAAAAGGTAAAGACAATATCACCGAAACAACCCGTAGATCTTGCTACATCTGACAATAAGAGAAAGAGAATCAATGCCTGCAGAAAAACTCCCTTGCTACAAGACCTGACCATTTTATCAACTCCCAGCATAATGACATCATATGTCAGAGAGAAGCTCCATGGTAGGTCAGAGTGTGCCTGCCTTCTACTTTACAACAGGATATACGAATCAGCCATATAAACTGCAAAAAGACTCCATTGATCCACACAGATCACTATTGCGGAATGTCCTTCAAAAGAACTGCATATGATCCTCATGTAGTTCTGTAACTCATAATGCACCGCCATCAACATGACCCATTGGCAAGCATTCTGTGGCATCAACACTAACAATCGTATTTCCAAAGCAAAGAAACTACCTAATGTACCTAAGGGCTTCCCCTTCGTACTTTAAAAAGGATTGAAAACACTGTAGGAGGAAGACAGCTTCTTCTGTACGTCCAATGGAATGAATCAGACTTGTGCTCCACTGCGTACCTATATGCAAACAATCTTCCTTCAAGACACTTCATTATCCAAAGGTCTAAGCTGTGGTGCATTGTTCCTCCAAGCTAAATATAATAGAACCAATAGAACAGAACACCACATGCAAGACTGCCACTTCAACTAACAACCTCCTCTAATAAGAAAAAGAGCGTTGGTGGAACTTCACTCCCAGACCAGACAGAGAAAATGTGCAACTCCTTAACAGTCAGGACAAGAAACATACAAACCAACCTGAAGTTCAGGAAAGAACACCTGGCTTAACCCAACTAAAGTATGCAGTATCTCATCATGCCAATCTTTTCATGGGAAACTGGGAGGAGAATATTTTCACTGATCCCGGGTTCCGCAATGACATCGCACATGTCTCGATATGGCTACGCTACATCGATGGCCTTTTTATCATCTGGGTAGGCGATCAACATGAGGCCAAACAATTTATTGACAAGCTTAACATCAATGAGCAGAATATCAAATTGAGTGGCAACATCAGTAATCAAACTGCTGAATATCTTGATGTCAAACTGGATATCATAAATAATCAGATTCATACGTCCCTCTTCCGAAAATCCACAGCGGGGAACAGTGTACTTCATGCCCTCAGCAGCCACCCTGAGGCTCTCAAGTGGAGTATTCCTTATGGGGAGCTGCTCAGGGCTAAAAGGGACTGCAATACTGAGGCTGGGTATCAAAAAGAAAGGGATCTGATGTGCGAACGCTTCAGAGAGAGAGGATATCCCAATTGGGTGCTTAAGAAAGCCAGGGATAGAGCAGACGGCATTGAAAGATCCTTGACGATCTCAGAAACTGTTAACAAGGACAGCAATGATGATGGTGATAATACGAGAATTATTATGACTCACAGTACAGACTCTAAAAACATCAAACGCATTCTGACTCAAAATTGGAACATACTCAAATCAGATAACATCATTGCGAACACTATGGCTGACAGACCCAATATAACCTATAGAAGGGGTAGAAGCATTAGGGATCAGTTAGTGCATAGTGATGTTACTAACTATCCTGACAGGAATTTGCATGGCCTACAGGGTTTTTTCCTTGTGGGCACTGCAAAGCCTGTAGAAATAGCAAATTCTTCAATTATGTAGAGTATAATGGTGTACGCAAGGAAATTACGAAGTTTCTAACTTGTAGCTCCATTTTTGTTATCTATGCGATTGTCTGTGAATGCAATTTGTGGTACATTGGATCTACAACTCTAATAGCCAAAAAACGCATTTTAGAACACTACAGGGCTATCCTGTATTGTGATCAAAAATACCCTGTAGCCCATCATTTCCAGGATAGGCACTTTTCCAATGCGATGGGTCTCAGTTTTCTGATTCTAGAACAAGTGAATAAAGGATCCCGTGGAGGAAATAGGGTTCTTGTACTCAGACAAAAGGAGTCGAGACACATTATCCATTTTCAAACAAGAGCCCCTGGAGGCCTTAATCAGGATGAGGAATTAGCTGTACATCTTCATCTTCAACATAATTGTTTATCCTGTTACATTACCTGCCTTTTATTGTGCTTTTGAATTCTATTAGGGTTAGCAAGTAATTTTGATGATTTTAATATTAGAATATGCAGTGTATGAGCATGTGAATTTTACCCTGTGTGCTATTGTTTTTCCTCTACAGCAGTTAAACAGATACATATATATCTATTGATCATTTTGTATTTGACATTCATTGAATGGCAATATGACACAGTAATGTGGAACGTGATGTCCACACTATTTTTTAACCTTTTTTCTTTCTCTGTTTTCTTTTCTTTATCTATGCACAGGAGGAAGGAAGGGGCCCACTCACGGGGTTCACCTACATGGGCTGCCTACCCTTTCTACTTCCCTCCTTTTCCTGTGTGGCACTTCAACACCCACATAAGACCCTTATCGAGCACTTATGAGATGGGGTTTTGTCTCCAGCATTTACCCCAGTAGGACCTTTATATTTCGGATTATAATGTAGCGACTACACACTGGTGTAAGATGATTTTGGGCACTGGCCCTTGTTCTCTCTTGTCTATGCCCTGATGCATATGCCGGTTATCGATTGTGGCTATTTTGAGTATACTAGAGGGTGCGGGCGATATATTCCGCATCATGTCTATTGTATCCACTGGGATTGTGATATTGTATATGATATGTACTCTTAAAAGGAATTTCATGAATGGTAATATTTGTGTGCAATGAAGGGATACACAGGTGCAATTAATTGCAATTACCTGTCTGCGAATAATTCTTCTGTTGAATGTGTATTTTGAAGTAGATGTGTACAACACACTTCCATTGCGTGTATCTCACACACATAGATACAATGTCGCTCGAGTCGGGGATCGATAAAGTTCATGTTGAAACTAACACTGATTACTCGTTCTGGTACATACTATTGTGGAATAGGATGTATGACGTTACAACGCACACTTTTACAACGCATGCACTTACAACGCATTTTTTACAACGCATAATCCATTACAACGCATGACATTACAACGCATGACACTACAACGCATTTTTAAAAACTACCTTTACAACGCATTTCCATTCCAACGCATACTACCTTTACAACGCATACCATTACAACGCATAATATTAAATTGCATTTAAGGTAAGTATTAGATAGTATAGGGGTAAAAGTTACTTTTCTAACTCCAGGGGGTGCAACAGTAGGGTAAGTGTTGGATAGTATAGGGGTAAAAATTACTATTCTAACTCCAGGGGGTGCAACAGTAGGGTAAGTGTTGGATAGTATAGGGGTAAAAATTACTATTCTAACTCCAGGGGGTGCATCAGTAGGGTAAGTGTTGGATAGTATAGGGGTAAAAATTACTATTCTAACTCCAGGGGGTGCAACAGTAGGGTAAGTGTTGGATAGTATAGGGGTAAAAATTACTATTCTAACTCCAGGGGGTGCAACAGTAGGGTAAGTGTTGGATAGTATAGGGGTAAAAATTACTATTCTAACTCCAGGGGGTGCAACAGTAGGGTAAGTGTTGGATAGTATAGGGGTAAAAATTACTATTCTAACTCCAGGGGGTGCAACAGTAGGGTAAGTGTTGGATAGTATAGGGGTAAAAATTACTATTCTAACTCCAGGGGGTGCAACAGTAGGGTAAGTGTTGGATAGAATAGGGGTAAAAATTACTATTCTAACTCCAGGGGGTGCAACAGTAGGGTAAGTGTTGGATAGTATAGGGGTAAAAATTACTATTCTAACTCCAGGGGGTGCAACAGTAGGGTAAGTGTTGGATAGTGTAGTGTAATATTATGCGTTGTAATGGTATGCGTTGTAATGGTAGTATGCGTTGTAATGGAATGCGTTGTAAAGGTAGTTTTTAAAAATGCGTTGTATTGTCATGCGTTGTAATGTCATGCGTTGTAATGGATTATGCGTTGTAAAAAATGCGTTGTAAAGGTAGTGCGTTGTAAAGGTTGTTCCCCGTGGAATACAGCCATTAGGCTTATGCAAGGGCTGGTTCAGCATGACAATATTTACAAAAGTAATGTACATAAGAAATCAATTTTGCACTTGCAGTATTACATTTTATTTGCCATATACAGTGTTTGCTTTTTGCCATTGCAAGATGTCCGACATGAAATTATGTTTGGTCCTTCTTTACTTTCTGTATTACTGAAGAAGTTGTCTCGTGATTGGGTGCAAATTTCATGTGATCAAGGTTCTCTGAACCGAAACGCGTTGTGGAATAAATGGTGGATTAACTACTCTCACTGAGTTCCGCGATTTTCTGAGAGCGCGCTTACTAACTTTTACGGTGTGGATATTGAGTGCCGCTGTGCTCCGCCGGCATGCGCGCCACCCTCCGAGGGGCCCAGACAGTTCGGAAGGAGCAACTCAGATGATATATATATATATATACTAACAAGCACTGAAACCACTTACTTTGCACAACCATGCACGACACAAAAAGCCTTACTATATACACTAAACTCTAATATGACACCCATCCACCTTATGCATACACTTCTCACAGAGTAACTTACAACTCGTCCAATAATGCTAATTATTTCCAATTTGAATGCAACTACAATGCGATAATCTCAAAGAGACATTTTTCTATTATATCGGCCCAGTCAGCGATATATCACCATCTTTTTAGGAGTAGTAAGCGCTTTATAAATTTAATTTATATTCAACTGAAACAAAAACTCAATAATCAAATCAATAAATAGCATTTCTTCCTGGTGCAGTGTTAATATATAGGCTGTCTGATCACCCTAGTTTATCTAGAGGAAGCCTTGGAAATTCATTGTTCAAAGAACCACTCCACAAAACTGTTCATCCCTAACATTCCCTTAAGGGATGCCTTTGCTACGGTTATGGATTCAATTGCTATGGCAACAATTACACATCTTCCTGGAGATAGCCCTTCAAAGACCAAGCCATACTCACTGACTGGCAGTCCGAATGAATCATGGAACGAATGCAGCTTTCAAACAAGTTTCTTCCATTACTACTGCAGTTTTTTAAAGACTGATATAGCTGGCAATACCATAAGGCAACACCGCCCACAGTGTAAAAGGAAGTGACGCATGCAATTCACAGAACAACAAGAATTAGCAAAGCTCACCACTGCATCCTGTGTACAATGCAACGTTTTCTTAAACTTTAACTAGGAGAGATCCTGAATGCAGGCAGTGGTGCCTACAACTTTAAAAATACGGTGAGCACGATGGCGCCAAACTCACTTATTTACTGCAGCACATCTCTCGCCATATGTCCTCAAGCAGGAGAAGAAAGGACTTCCTTCCTGCTCAGGGGAACACCAACAACCAATCCTGGAGCTGCTTTCAGGATGAGAGCAACTCCAAGATTGGGAGGATCAGGCTAATCTACCGCTCATTTTGAGGTTTGGGGCCTGTGCCAACAAACCCCCAGCTGTTTCACAGCCATGGGATTGCTGGGTGCGCACTGTGCATTTTGAGCTGGCCGTAGCATACCAGTCTGCCAACCCGAAATGCGCACTGCAGGGGCAGCTGTAATCCTGCAATCACAGGATTCAGCACCGCCCTCCTGCATTCACACCGCGCTTGTAAGTAAAATGACATTGATGTGACATTTTACTTATTTGTGTGCCTGCTGCACTCGCCGAGGGTGGGGCGACGCTTCTCCGCCCTCGAGGAGGAGCTACCCCTGAGTGGGCTACAGCTGTGCAATTTTCGCTCACATACTGACCAGCACATGCAATAAAAGTCTAAACTCCTCTTGCACATAAGGAAAAGCAGCCTTCAGTGAGACCTAGCTGGTGTAGCACGTGCACAAGTGTTGTAATCTCCCCCCACACACAAACCATGTCTGGGATATCTAGCAGCAGTCCACACTTTCCTCTTGAGTTTACACATACACACACGCAAATAACACATTGTGACAACCAACGCCAAATTGGCACGAACTACATAACAGGCTTGTTACACTTACTACACCTAATAAACTGGACCCGAACCTAACCATATCTCTTCCTCCCTATAGCTCTTACCCACACTGAAAACTCTGTCCTAGTTTCAATGAACCAGTGTGAATAAGCGTAAGAGCTAATTACAGTAGCGCACTTGACTGCATGTTCCCGGTTACCTGCAAATCACAGACAACATCAAGAATACAAAACTACCCATACCTGAAACATGTACCTCAACCACAATAATTGACTTCCTCTACACTATACATGGCATGCACCTAAATAGTCTGTTGAATTTATCAGTGTGGTTTGTTACTTGCCTTTCCAAAATAATTACAACTAGCAGTAGAAACCTACTCTGGCTCCATGGATTAGTGTAGTGCTTGTCCAAAACGTGTGCCAATGCCTCGTTAGGGGTAGTAAGCGCTATACAAATCCTCAAAACAATACAAGCACCTCGCCCCCCCCCCCACACACACACACATTGCAGTAGTGCCACCAATAGGCAGCATGGCCGGTTGGGTACAGAGAAATCGATATAATCAGCAGAAAAATACAGTGATATCATTGCACGGTGCACACATCACTTGCTCACCACATCTACATCACTCTATGAGTCCGCCCCTGGAGTCTTTAAAATTGTGCAAAACATTCAAACCAAGGGGCAGGGAATTATGTTGTGTTAAATAGAGCATGAATAACCAATTTCTTAAACCGTGATTTTCACAACTGTGACCACAATCAACCCTCACAAACTTCACTCCTGTTGGATAGCCCTGGTGAGGTGCCGCATGGGTCACCAGGCACTAGGAAACATACGTTTTACGTCATTGATGATGACCAATTAGGTCAAACACACCGTAAGTTGTTTGCGTTCTCATTTCGATGGTAAGTGATCAAGCTATTCGGGCTCAGCTGCTTTATTTGGGACAAAGTAAAGGCTGATTTCATTTTGGCTGGTCTTGACCTGCAATTGCATAGTAGAGCTAAAATGATGGAATGCAATGTTCCCATGTAGTTATCATGTAGTTGATTTAGCCGAGAACTTCTTAACTGTCGTTTATGAGTGAGTTATGCATGAAAAAGGATAAGGAAATAGATTTATGTGACATTTCAATATCAATAACAAAAAATTCTTGGTGTTGCTGATGAATATACGAGCTGGGTTAGAGACATGTTGTTTTATGCAATGCTCCTAGCCAGGAGAGAGATCTGCCGAAAATGGGTGAGCAACATACCACCACAGTATGCAGAATGGTCGGAGTCTCTCATGTATATGTCCAGGATGGATCTATCCGGAAAAAAGTCAAAAAAGAAAGCCTCCTGGAATTTATTACAGCTATGGTTGGAGAGCACAGAAGGGTTGCTATAAAGTTTCTTTTTGCTATCTTAAATTATGCAAATAAGATCTTAAATAATGTCCAATGATTACACCGGCAAACAAACTCTTTGACTGCTACAGGGTCTTGTCACACTCTTAAAATCATAAGCAGTTCCGGTGTTTACACTGTGTGAGAGAGAAAGCCGTAGAAAGGCGGGGTTCTATTATAGTAAGCACATTAATGGTCAGTATCATTTCTCGAAAATAAGGGCAGAAATAATGGACACCTTGTTTTGTTTTTCTTCTCGAGGTGAATGAGAACTAAAAATAAATAAATAAATAAATAACAAAAAAATCCATCTACGTGTTTGTAAATTATACACTTTTAGATTAGGTGCTCATAGAAAAAAATGTGATTTAGCAAAGCGTCTTTATTCAGTCACCTCACAAGGTATAATTTAGCCATTGATTAAGTTGTGAGTTTTTGAATGTGTGTCTTTGATTCTTTGTCTATCTGTGCACAGAGATTCTACTAGTTTAAATTTATATTGTTTATGATACTTTGCCTTAGACCCTTCTTCCAAAAGGCCCAAGAAGTGGACCATTATTTGCCCACCCCTGAAGACACCAATAACACAGGTGCAGGTCCCTCCAGGGGTGGACAAATAATCACTCCAAGAAAAGTACAAAAATAAAAGAACATACCAATTAAAATTCCCAAAATACAAGATTTTTTCTTAAAATTCCTTATAATTCAAAGGCAATATGAAACGACTAACTCAGTCAAACGTTTGTCAAAGTTCCCTGTGAAAATTGTATAGTGAAGGTGTTAACTGTAATTTAGGAGGTGGGTAGGCAGGAATGAATATTTTTTATGGCAAAAAACATCCAAAGTTGGCTACCTGTGTGCGCACATTCATGAGCTGTTAGTCAGCTTCGAATAGGATTTTCATTAAGTGCAACCAAAATCATTACAGTATGACTCCACGTCTGTGCACAAATGTGTTGGTACAGGTGGCCATCTTGGAATGTTTTTTGACATACTTCAATATTGCTGCGAAAATTGAAGATGGCCGAGATGCATTTACAAACAGTAAAAAAGTAAGTTTTTTTTAAAGCAGATGTCTTGCGAGTAATGCAGGGTATTTGTGAAGCTGCAGTCTACAAATTAACATTTTATCTGTCTCATTTGCCTCTGTGGTGTGTCTGATGTCAGGACCATTGCTAGTGATAACAGGAATTCTCCCTGCAGGAACGCCCACAGACATATCCTATATGATGCTTCTCTGTGATGAAGAGATGTCTATGTCAAACTGTTTTAAATTTTAACAGTAAAGAATGAAGCTTATGTGGTGTCGCACAATCTTCCAACATTTGGAAACTTTTAGGAACCCTTTTAAGCTAGATTGTTGTCATTTGGCAACATGCATCAGCTGTGAGGTGGGAATTGACATTTATTCTTCTGGTGCATACTTGATGTGAGGTACCCTGACTTTCAGTGATGTCCCTGCTATCAGTAAAGTCTAGTACACTTTCTCAGGGCTGCAGACTGGTCTTGCGGGTCCATTGTAGAACATTGTATAAAACACAAATTCTTTAGTGGCTCAGATTGTTGTTGAAATGCTTTAAAGTTGGAAGATAAGACCTTATATCTTGAATTTGAATCAAGGTTCTCCCTCGCTAACGAAAAAGAAGATTTAGATTTTGTTATACACGTGGGGCCTGATTCACACATTTGTTGTTTCACCGAAGTATAACTTAGTTGCGCAACACAAGGCATTTACAATTCTAAATTCTACATATCTTGATGTGTGACTAGGGACATTTGGGATCTTAGGAACATAACGTGTAGTAATGAAGCAAAGTCATTGCAGGTTTAGAAGACTTTTGGTTATTCAGAATTTAGGCTTTAGCTAGGGAAAAGTACTCAAAAGTAGTAAGCATATAAAATCCTTAGAATAATCAGCAATTTGTACACTATTCACAAACATTTTGCAATGTTGTTCTCTCCCTGGATTTTTCAGGTTGAGAAATGGAAGAAAACTCCAAATTTCGTGGGAGGGAGGAGGCAGAGAATTATCCACAGGAAAACCTATTTTCCTAGTGTAGGAAAACAGAATAAAACCTTCCCCCAAGGTGGAGTCTTCAAATAACAAAACTCACATGGTATCCTCAGTAGTACTTCTGAAAAACTTTAAGGAGCCCAGCTGCCGAAGTACACAACTGGCAAAGTACGTGAATATCCAAAACTCATAAATCTACAGCCTTGCGCAGGAGAACATGTATTTTTGTGAGTTGGGCCAATGACTTGTGATAGGAAAGCCAATAAATCAAACATGTCTTTCCAACATGGAGTCACCTGGATATCCAAGCATTCTGGACCTTGTTGAATCTCAGGTAAGAAACTCCCACCACTTGGCTTGGTCCTGTGGAGATGCTACCAAGGCCAGGCCGTGCAGCCCCCAGATTTATTTTCCTTTTTGTTTTTTCATTTCAATGTTAGCTCTAACACCTGCATGTCCAAAGTGAAGTTTAGTAAACAGTTAAGGACTGCCAAAGGAGTCACACATGATATGGGTCCACTTAGTGGCTGTGTAATTGGATGACATTTGAACTTGATGCACCTCCTGCACTACATTTCCATAATCTGCGCTAACCATATAACTCTCATAATTCCCAAGTGGTTAATGGCATGATTGACAACTTCAGTAAGTATTGACTTTTCAGCTAAGTGCATTCTGAAAGCTGAGAATTATAAACCTCCATAATTTTAATGCATAGGGAAAAAATTACAATTCCAAGAATGTCTGTGTTATCAAACCAAGTTAGAAGTGGTTGAAAAGCTCAACATATGGCAACTACGCTTCAGCCTGCAACAGCCAAGGTTAACAACTGGCTTAAAATTAAGATGTAACTACTTAATAATGTTACAGATAAAAAAGAATCGACTTTATATGAGTAAATACTGAGTGTACTAAAGGCTAAATTATCCATTGCCTGTGGCATAGAACATTCTTGATCTATTTCTGTGGGCCACTATAAAGGTAATGGGCTAGTAGACAGTGACACTCCTTCCCACTGAATCTCTGAGGCCGTTATGGGGTAGCCTGGACTGCAACCAATGTGTAACTGTGGCAATGAGCTGACAACCAATATAGCAGTACATTTTGTTTGCTAACAGGTACCTAGTTTGGCTACAGTTATACTTGTGATAAGTACAAAGTACTATTGTACTAGACTGGGTTGCACTATATTGAATGCTTAAAAGGGTTGCCCTCTAGAAAAAAGGAAATGATGACAGGAAAGGGTTAATGACAGAGAGAACCCAGGAAATGGAGAGGGAGGGAGAGAGAGGGGGAGGGAGAGCTTGGAATGATAATGCTGCAATTGAACATAATAACCTTCAGATGGGAAACTTGGGCAGCAAGGTCATGCATTGAAATGGCAAAGCAAACTGCCTTATGATGCACTTATTATTAAAAGAAAACCTTCCAGTTATGGCTGTAAAATTGAACATTTGATGCGAGGTATGTCCAGTTGCCTATTTTTTCATGGAATGTAGAGTCAGTGCCTCAGATCTGAAGTATCAAAACAGAAATAACACACTAAATCAAGTACATACACGAGAAATGTATAGCTCTGAAAACACACTGGTAAAGCTCCAGCCCACATGGCTTCTGTGTGGGACATCTGGAAAGACTGGATGGGAGTGGTAGTGCGGATTTGGCCACAGATTCTGCCTTTTTAATGTTTTATAACTTTGTTATACATGGGATTCTGCAAATAGCTGTATAAAAACCCTGTCAATAATTTCTTTATAGTCAGCGGCTTGTGAGGCACTTAGTCCATGTTGTCAAAACTCAACTGTAGTGGCTTATAAAAGTAGATTTCTGATGTTGGCCAGCAGCTGAGGTGAAAGCCAGGTCAGGTCATGGAGTCAAACAAAAAGGAGATATTTATGGCAACATGTTTGTTTCTTGCACTCTTTAGGCAATTACAGAAACCTTAGATTCTCTCTGCATGTTTCTAAACATTCCAGGTTTCTGCAGGTTTTTTTTTAAACTGACTTGTATTAAACTGATTCTAATATATTTCTGGCAACAAATATCAAACCGTTTTTTGATGTGTTTAATTTTGCACTAGAGGGTCTATTTTCATTCTAATGTTTTGCAAACATGCCCTCTCTTTAACTCCTTGAGTGCCCATGACGAGATGGTCTCGTCATGGGCCGCGGTTGCGCTGTGCCCATGACGAGACTATCTCGTCATGAACCCCGCCCGCTAATTCAACGCCCGGCACAGGGCGGGGAAAGGGCGGGGCACACAAGGGGTTAAAATGAAAAAAAAACACACAGCAAGGATTTAAGTGGTTGTTGGAAAGATGATGGTGTGACCATTTACTTTATTGAATAAAGTACCCCCTGCTGTAAATGATAAGGATATTTCAAGTCAACTCTGAGTTCCATAAACTTATAAAGGAGCTCAACCTTTGGACTGGTTCCTCTATATTGTCATGGAATTCCCTTGTGACTTGCAATATCCTTTTAAGGTACTGCAGGGGATACTTTATCCCTTACATCTTTCTTAACCTTAAAATGTTACTATACACACAACACATAGGGAAATCTGAGGTTTGAGTGGCCTTAATCTAGCATAACACAGTTCAAATTGTATTTACAAATAAAAAGCTTATGCAATATATAGTCTTCTGCCGGCCCATGCTTCCCAAAAGGTGAGAGGTTATGGGCAACCCAAATGCTACAGGCCCCACCCCCTTCAATAACGGGAGTGCATAGCTACACCACATTACCCACACCACATAGTGGCTTCTGTGGGTCCAAACACCTCAGAAGGTGATGAGAACCCAAAAATGAAAAGAGCGGACAGCAAAATGTGCTTAAGGATTGGTGGGCAGAAAAAAAAGAATTGGTGGGAATTCGTGGGTATACCTTCAGGCAGGGTACCTCCTAAAGGGAAGCAGAGAAAGCACAATATGATTCAATGTTTGGGCAAACAAGTGGCAGTATCGACATAATCACATAAGTGTAGCCTCTTCGACAATGACATGTACCTCCATCGATCATCTCCTCGTTAGCCCAAGCAACTTTCAGTGTCCAACAGGGGGTAAAAGGTAGCAATGGGACTGACAACCCAAGGGTAAAGAATCAAAGAACTCCTGCATAAACATCTCTTCCTTACTAAAACCCAAATTATGCATAAGGTGCACTGTCTCCGTTTGCGCTGGGGTGCACCTTTAAATATGGATGCCCAGCTCGGAGCGGGACAGTGCACCTGATTACAATGAAAAATACACCGGCCTCAGTACAGCTGCAAACTCTGGCAAGATTGGGGAGCCAGTGTGCTCACAGTAGGCCAAGTGGTCTATCTTTTGGAATGTGCAATAAACATAGCTAAACAACTGATGCTGGGTGGGATATGAATATGTGACATTACAACGCGATCAAAATGATCGTGGAATGTTACATAGCAGTTTTTACAATGCAAGTTGTTACAACGACTTGCGCTGGAGGGCGCTGGACTTAGGAATAGTATGATTTACTATTCCAACACCAGTTTACGTACAGTAGGGAAGGTGCTGGAATAGTAAATCATACTATTCCTTAGGTTAGAGCGCCATCCAGCGCAAGTCGTTGTAACGACTTGCGTTGTAATACCCGCGATGTAAAGGCATTGCGATGCAATGCCCGCATGGTAATGGATGTTTCCAGTGGGATTTTGTCCACTCCTTGTACCCTGTCTGTACCTCCCTTCCATTTGGTACTGTACCTACACCTTTTCAGTACATGAGAATTCAGTTATTTGGGTGGTAAGAGCAGTCCTTGCGGCAATTCAATTGATCGGTCTCCAGAATGTGCAAAATCATTGCATAGGACAATGCTTTGCGGATTTCTTAAACTGTCCGAGGTGAGAGTTTCATCTAGTTAAATATTTTTCTTTACATTTTAATACTTGCAGTTTTGCTTTTAGCATTACAAATAATTACAGGATGCAATGTACCAGAACGGAAAGAAACAATAGAGCCGCGTAAACTTCTCAGGCCATTCGAGGAACAACTTCAGTCCTTTGTAGAGTTGAAGTGGAGGCATCGCTACCAATGGTGCTGCAGGTGCACAGGCAATGAAAAACAGTGAGATTCCCTCTGCACCTAAAATAAATATGTTTTAGCCTACTCAGCATTGGAATATGGTTGCCATTTTTAATGCTGGTATTGGGGCCTATGACACTCTTGTTATGCCACTGGACAAAAGGACATCTCGCCTTGAGAAAGCTCCATTAGGAACGAAACACGTCAAATGATCTTCCAATAAGAATGTACCTTCTCAACGCATCAATCATTGAATCCACATCTCTTGATTCGATTACAGAAGTCATTTGACTTTAGCTTACATTATTGAACTAACTTCTTGTGATTTTAGACTGCAAGACATTATCTTGGACTGTGTGAAAGAAGACTTTTTTGGGGGGCTCAGTCGTAAGTTACCAAATATTGCTCATCACAATAGTGTGTTTAGTCAATGCCTTTTCTGAATACTGTTTTTCTACATTATTTAATAAACATATTACTACCATGCAGTAGCGGCTCATGGAGGGAGTTCGGTGGGGCAGTGAGGCGGGGCGGGGGAGGGGCAGGGTGGGGAAATGTAAACACCGGAATATGGATGAACGGAGGTAAGTACACATTTAAATTCATAAAACGAATTTCGTTGCGCGCGCTGCATTGCATTTTGCGATGCAGCGCGCGCAAAGGAATTCTTTTTATTAATTTAAATGTGTACTTACCTCCGTTCATCCATATTCTGGTGTTTACTAGCCCCCGCCCCGCCTCACTGCCCCACCAAACTCCCTCCATGAGCCGCTACTGCTACCATGACTTATACAATACCATTGTCTGAACTAGATTGCTCACTTAGGATATGCAACCATGTATTTTACATCATCTAGCAATGGGTCCCTGTCAATGTCTCCATCTCATTTGCCAGCTTCCTGCTACCCTAACCTGTAGGTCAACCATGCCAGTCATCCAGGCTGGGAATTTTGAATCCTTCTGCCACCAGTTGCTCCTGTAATCCACAATTCGGCACCCTCTACATGGCCTGAACACTCCCAGTCATTTATAGTTGAATGATCCTCTCACATTGTCAGGAATACAAGTTATTTCTGATGAATAAATAGTTGTATATGATTTTGAATATTTTCACACTTTATAAAAAAACAACTTTCCTTAAGTTACCCATACTAGGCCTCGGCTTCATTTTGAATTCTGCAAGTGACTCTAAGGTTTCCGTTTTTTTCTCCGTCCACGTGCATTCAAAATGCACACAAGTGAAATGCTTTGCAGCAATATTTTGTTCTTGGTGAACTCAGCTGTCCTTTCAAATTGTAGCCATTCAAGGTTCTGCCACTATGTCTGCATAAGTTTCAGAGGGCCAATTCATTAAATATGTCTATCAATCGGCACCCGTGATTTCCAGTGGCAAAGCAAGGGGGCGGAGTGGTGGGCTGTCTCGGGCAGCACGAGTTTTGGGGGCAGCGTTCTCCCCTCAGCTCTTACCTGCCGTTTCGGGACAGCAATCTCTCAAACCCCCCCCCCGCTCTTTAGTGCGGCCGCCCCGGTTCGGCAAATGCAGAGACTGCCCCGGGCGCTCTAAGGGCTAGCAACGCCACTGATGATGCCGGCGACGGACGCGGATCTGACCGATGCAGCCTGGTGACGCGTGGGGGTGCTACTGATGGGGAGATCTCCGGATCCAGACTGATGCCTGGGGGAGGTTCTGCAAGATTTGTGCTGTGAAGTCCAATAACATTAGGTCAGAAGGACATAAATGATTATTCATTAAGTAGACGATGTTTAGTAATGCTGCTTCTGTATTATGATCGGTTGAGACTATGAAATATTTAGCTTACCTTATGCTGACTGTGTGATTTTCACTGTGTATTTTCTTATAAAAGGGGCTCATTGTGTAGGTGAGCCAGAGCTGCTTGCCCCGACTCTTAGAAAGCAGACCTATGCCAGTCTGACTCATGATTTGAACTCAGAAAAATGTTAGGAGCATATCTACAACGCGGCGATAGAAAATTATCGCCGCTTTTGCGGCCGTTTTCGGGCGAAAAGCGGCGATAATTTTATCGTCTAATTAGCAAGCTCATGCTAACGCGTGAAACCTTGCTTTAGCGTGGGGATTCTTTACGCCCAGCTTTGCATCTCTAATGAGATGCAAAGTGGGCGTTCCTCACCTGACATGACAGGAGAAATGTTGCTAAGCGACATTTCTCCTAGCATCAAGCCCCACGCCCTGAAGCATAGCGGCAAGAAAAGTAGCGATAACCCCTGTTATGGCTACTTTCCTTACGCCTGCTTCAGGACTGACTTAGATATGATATCCTATGGAAGGTGGATATCATGGCTAAATTTGTGAGTCCCTATCAGCAAGCTAACGCCACACTACATGAGATTATCGCTGGGTTTACAGCGATAATCTCAAATTAGGCAGTTAGCGCTAGGATTTTTATCGCTTTTGAGATAAGTGTTGCTAATAGCACGCTATCTCAGCGATAAAATTCCACGTTAGCCGGCGATAATTATCCTAGCGCTGAGTGCGCTTAGCGATAATTATCGCCGGTTGTTGCTGATATGCCCCTTAATGTTTCTCCTGAGGCTGATTCTATGTTACAGCTCCAGATGCATGTGACTGACATAAATGGTAATTCCCTATACATTATATTGCTATGATTTTGCTTGAATTAAACCTAACTATATTTTGCCTTCTATAATGAACCTTTATACTTTTAATAAATCTCCATGGCTTCATACTTTGCTGCTGACTAAAGAAGGCTTATTTCTTTGACGATGCTATCTAATTTATAGACTAATACGTTCTGTTAGGGGTGCACTACGGCATTTACTCTTGAGGATAACACCCCCGCGAACCTGTGCAGACGCTTCATCTACTGTCGTATCAGCTTATCATAGAGAGTGTCAAAGCGGGACACCGTGTTTACACTCTAGGCCTTTACTTTTTTGCAAATCTGTCACCAGATGCAGTTCAATCAATTCATCAGGGTTGGTAAAGCGCAGCTACTCACCTGCGAGGGTCTAAAGGTGCTAGGAGAATTTCGTACCAATGGCTGACTGTAGGACAACAAATCCACAATGCACTCATTTGGCATATGCGAGACATGGGCCGGCACTGTAAACAAGACACCCTGCCAAATGGAGAGATTGGGCAACTTCTACACATACAAATGTCCTTCGCGGACATCACGGTTCCCTGCACGGGCCTCCTCACCATCTCAACTCAGCCGAGCCCAAATCTCTGGCAGGCTGAACCAGGCCGATGTGGTGAGGCAAAAAGGTGAGTGCCAGCCGGCTTGAGAAGTACCCTCCTTACCAGCTGCTGCCTGTGCAGGTAAGAGCAGTAGGACCTGGTGGGGAGGATTTCGAGGGACGATGACGATGGGAAATTAATTATTTATTTCATTTTCACTCGTCATCGTCCGTCTAAATCCCAGCTGCCACCGGGCTCACCGCCCCACCGCTCTTACCTTCACGGACCCGGCTGCTCCCATCCTCAAAGCCCACATTTCTCACTGCTCAAAGAAGTCTGAAAGACAATAGGAGTGAGGGGGTGTCCGCCATCCTCCCAAACTGCCACTTTATCTGCAAGTTTTGCTCATTGATGCCTTGTTTAGATGGAGAGAAAGTGTACACGGGAGCAGGAAAGGTCTATGAGAAGAAAGCGGTAGGGTGAGGCACATACACCCGATTTTCCGCGCTTTCTTTCCCTGGCATTAACTGTCCTCCGTCAACCCCCCAGACCCTGTTATTGTTACCCGTTATGTCCCCTTCATCATTAAGTCTGCTCCCAGTGCCTCCTCAGAATCCCACATAAACACGATTATTTCATGGTACGCAACAAAATCCCAGCTTTCACTCTGCATTTTGCCATTGGGAGGCACATCTTTGAGTTAGTTGCATGACCGAGCATTACTTTATTCTGCTGTTAAATTAAAATAGCTCCAGGCAGAAAAGGAGATTTCATAAGAGAAGGTCTTCCTGTAGCACTCATCTGGACATCCTTTATCGACTAGCGAGACGCACGTGTGTGCCACACAGGGCAAAAATGGCCTCATGTTTTACCCTCACTCCAAACCATGTGTCTGCCCCGGGCTTTGTGTTAATTCATTTACTGTTTTATTTTCTTCCGCTGGGAGGCAGTTTCATGCATTCAGTTCCCTTTCCGTGAAATGTCATTTTGATTTCCTCAGAGCTTTGTAAAAACGATACCTATTGCATTATGGAATTAAATGTTGCAGGCCACTGTGGGGCGAGGAGATTCTGGTTTCCCCCACTCCCCCCTTTATCCTCTTATCCGTGAAAGCACATTCTGAAATTCTCTTTAAAGCAAGTAAATGAATCTACACACCAAACTGGCCGCACTGCAAATAAAATATCTTGAGTTCCCTTTAGATGCAGCAGTGACGGTGCTGTAAACATCTGAAAGCAAACATCTGAGGGCTAGTGGATGCACCCGTCTTACACAGGTCAGGGGAAATATGATGATGGTCTTGGCTCAATAGTTTGGTGTGGGTGAACCTTCTTTCTCCAGAATGTCATAATTTACACGCATTTTATTATTCAATCCAAAATAGCTGTGCAAAAATTTCAAAGTTCATCACAGTCGTTTGGCACAATAGGCCACATGTAAATATATAGATTAAAAAAAAAAACACAAGAAAATAGCTTTAATAACAAAATAATTATGAAAAGTATATATGTTATGGTAATTCGTTGATATAACGTGCAAAAGAATTCGCACTTTTAGTTCTAATGTATTTTACCCCAGGAAGGGTAACTGCTCGGTTTGGTGTCTTAGGGGACTAATGCGCCCACTGTAGGGGTCTGTGATTGACCTCATGGCCACAAGTTCAAATCCTAGCGGGTCCACTCAGCCTTTCATCCTTCTGAGGCCGATAAAACGAGCACCCTTGAGTTGGGTAACATTTAACATCCCTTATTCACCACCAAGATACCCTTGTTATGTTATGTTAAATAAACTTGTAAAGCGCACGTACACCAAGCGGTTTCATGGCTCTGGAGTCCAAGGGGTACTGCCACTTGACAGGTTTAGTCATATGCCTGGCGGAAGAGCCAGGTCTTTAAAAGTTTCCTAAACTGAGCGTAGGAGGTCAGCAATCTAATATCCAGAGGGAGGGAATTCCAGAATTGGGGGGCCAAGACCGCAAATCTTAGTCCTCCATGTTTCTTGGGTTTAAGGACGGGGTGACCAGAATATTCAGATGACAAGACCTGAGATCCCGAGAAGGGACGTAACGTTGAATCCGAGAGGATATAAATGCCGGGCTGTTGCCATAAAGAGCTTTAAAGGTGATCTACCCCAGCTTTAATGCGCAACCTTTGGCTACTGGGAGCCAGTGTAATTTTTCCATTAGTTGCGTAACATGGTGCCATTTAGTACCCTTCTGAGTGAATGTAGGTTATGTTAACTAGTTATATATGAGTTCAAGCCAATGCTTGGCACTTTAGACTCTCAAATACATTCATTTTTTACCCCTTAAGGCAAAAAGAATTGTTTAGGAGCAGGACAAGCTAAGAACATAGCGGGGATCTGTGTTGGGTGGTAATCGAGAATTCTGAATTTCTGAAGACAGTGTTAATTAATGGGCTAGTTCACCAGTAGATTTTACTCTACTATAGCGATAGGGAAATTCCATCTGTGTAATTCCCCATGAATGCGTCATTTGCCACATAAATTGGTGGAATTTCCGTTACCAGCTGTAAAGTTAAAGTCCCTGCCCATCTGTGCTATGGATAACCACAATTTCTTTTTCCTGGAGTTTCCCTCTGTATTTTTCCCTCTTTGGCCCAGTTGAAGAAGCTGTGAATGAACTAAAAGCAACCTACAGACTGCAAATGTAGTGCTCTTTAGTAGTACCCTTGGTGCGCCATAGATGAGGTGATTCCCAATTTGTCTCCCCACTATGTATTCTTGAAGGGGTAGCTCCGTCAAGCCCTTTGTATAGAGCCTAGTTAGGAGCCGCATCTAACGGTTATTGGGGTGCTGTAGCTCACCCAAAGGTAATGCCTTGGGACCTTCCCATGTAAATTAAATGCTGTCAACTAGGGCAAATGAACGTGGACATTACAATCATTATGTGCAATGGTTTTGCAATAATAATCAAAAACACAAAAATAAACGTGCAGGCCCAAGACTTCTCTCGGTATCCTTCCATGATGGGTGTGAGATGAGGTTGGTGATGGCTGCTGCTGTTCACAAAAAGACAATGGCAGTCACACCACCCGCTGGGTCTGCCTCTCCCAGATTGTATTTAGATCCTATCTGAGAGGAATACACAAACTTTCCACCAGATTATGCCCTTGCAGATTGTCCTTGTCTTATTGTGCAGAGGCATCAGCCCTGACAGTGAAGTCTGGGAGCAGGGTAAGGTTTGGCCTTCCCCAGTACTGAGGCAGGAATCTCTACACATAACTGCTTGGTTGGAATTTCAGATTTTGGGAATGTACTGGCACCATTGACAGAGGACTGCTTCCAAACTACCAGGGACTGAGAATATAAATTTAAGTCCAATGACCACTTGGGGAAGACCGCCACCAACAAACATCTGCTGGACCCTGCTGATACATGTCCTGGATTTGGAGCTCTTTGATGCCTGATTTCTCGTGGCGGAAACTAAGCCTTGTGTCATACTCAAGCTCTGCTGACATGCCATTCTGTTGACCTTGCCTGCACGAAACCTCCTAACCAGCCTAATCTGTCCAGCGACATGGGCACAGCACACCAAGAATACCTCCCTGGAAGATGGCTGTACTTCAAGTGCAATTGAGAAGTATGGAAACTCTGACCGGTGAGCACAATTTGTCCATGCACAAACATTTTGCTTTGTTCGACTCTCTGAGATCTCCCTTACTTATCTTTTTCCTGTTCCCAATTGGCTTTTCCTGGTGAGGAGTGAGCACAGGACCATCATCTGCTGTGGTGACCTGATGCCACCAGCCACAGTTGGATGTCCCCTCTCGGGCAGAGGCGCGGTATCTTATCAGCCCCTGAGCTGACCAGATCTAGACAGCTAAAAAAAAAAAAGCCAGTGTGGTCCTAATGTGTACCATATATCTGTGACCTGGCACCCCAATTGTGCCCTGTTGATCATCATGTGGCATCCACTGCACCTTCCAAACCGTTATCGGTCCCTCAGAATGTAATGTCATTTTAGTGATTCTGAGCAGTGTAAACTGTGTGTAACTGGGGTTTCCCAGTTTGCAACTGCCTTTCATTGTGTAATTTTGTTGCTATATTAAATTTCCATTATCTGATTACTATTTAAATGTATCTAATTAAATGACTTGAAATATAATTAAAATATTTTTCTTTGATAAAAAATAACAACTCTGTCTAGACATTCCTATCTTTATAACTATAATACTGGTGCTGTACTGACCCTCTGAGTTAGTCATTGACTGAGACATTGAGAACATGTCCTGTGTGACAGCTACCCCTTGCTGCTTCGCTGCCTCCCTGGTTTCTGAATTGTTTTGTTATTGTATTACTGTGCTAAACCTTGTTTAACTCATCTTTGTTCAATGTTGTTCTACTTGTTTAGTTTTGTACTGCCTTTGTTTTAATTTCTATTTGTTTTTGTGCCCACTCACTATCCTGCCATGTTTCCTGATACATCTTCCTCCCACCCACCACCTCCCAGTGTGCCTCTCTCCTCCCAGGACCTACTTAATGGAGGCCACAGTGTGGTTGCACCATAGGCAAGCTCATCTGCTCTCATCTGCGCCTAGACTGCGCCCAGTGCCAGGAACTCTGACCTTCCCTCAACTTGTAATTAGCTCTGAGCCCTGGACCCTAGATTCTGCAAATACAACTGCCGTCACACCTCTCCCTTATCAACAGTAGGACCTTTTTCCTGCCAGCACTGCCTATTCTCCTGCAACACTGGGGCACACACATGCACGATGCCCACCACGGCGACCACAACCACTTCAGAGCAACTTCACTGCCTCCTGCTCAACGCATGATCACTCTACAAGGATGCCACCAAGATCTGGAGCACCATCACCTCCCTCACCCCGATGTTATCTTTCTCACCGAGACCTGGCTCAACCCCACATCTGCACCCAACATCAACTCAGCAATGCCCGAAGGCTACAAGATAGCACATCGAGACTGCATCAACAAACAAACACAGAACGGAGGTGGAACCACTATCATCCACAAAAATAGCATCCACTGCACCACCATCGCAGATGATACCACCCTGATCATGGAACGCCTCAACTTCAAACTACATACTGACAGCAAATCTGCCATCAGAGGCATCCTCCCCATCTGACGTCCAGGACCTCGCCCCAGCTTCTGCAACGCTATCCCCAAATTCAAAGCCTGCTCGCCATTGACTGCAAACACTACATCTTCCTCAGAGACCTCTCAAGTTTCACAACAGCCATCTTAACAACACTAACCCCGCCAACCTCTTTCAAAGCAAGAACATCAGCCTTTCACAACTTGTACCATTCCCTCATACATTGCATGACACACTCGACCCCGTCGTCACGGGCAGTGAAAGAGTCAAGTACAGGCATCTTATCAAGCTCACCTGAACAGACAACTCCATCGTCAACTTTACCATCACAGGATCCCAGGGTACCACCACAAAGCCACCCAGCACCTCACTCCTCAGCTGGAACAACATATAAAAGAGCCAGTGGACCAAAGTCCTCAACACCTCCCACCCTGACGCCGCAAACAACCTAGAACAGGCTTTCAAGCACATCTCTTCATAGATCACCAACTGCGCAAAAAGGGTCACTCCGTCACACCCACCAAACTCAAGAGATCCTCCAAACAGTCTAGTTGGTACACCATGGAACTGAGAACAACAAAACGCAACTGCAAGCAACTGGAAAGGAAATGGTGCACCAGCCAGGAACCCACAGACAGAGCCACTTTCAAGACATACCTAAAACAATACTACCAACTCCAGAAAGAGACAAAAAGGGTCACCCTTGCTGACCACATAGAAGCCAGTTCTAACCGTAGCAAAGAACTCTTCAACATCATCAGAGAGTTCTCCAACTCCCGAGGCCCTGAAACCATCATCACCCCCTTCCAGGAACTCTGTGACACCCTGGCGGACTTATTCCATGACAACATCTCCACCATCTACATAAACATGAACCCCAGCCCCTTACCACCCACATTCTCAGCCTCCTCATTTTCACAGATGCCAACCCCTACCACCTGCTCACCACATGGGACCAGCTCACCACTGAAAACACCACAGCCATCATTATCTCAATCCACTCAGGAGCATCCAAGGACCTCTCTCCCCACGACATCTTCAACCTCGGGAGCAAGACAATATACAACAACCTCAGCACCATCTTCAATGCATCTATCACCACAGCCACCTGCCCTGAAGAATGGAAACACGCAGAGGTCAAATTTGTTCTAAGAAAACAGTCCACCGACCCCAGTGAACTCGAAAACTACTGTCCCATCTCTCTGCTCCCCTCAAAAAGGCCATCAACTGGGAACTCACGGAACACCTGGAGAACAAAAATCATGTGGACTCCTCCCAATACAGATTCTGACCCAAACGCAGCACCAAATTAGCCCTAATCACTGCCACCGACAACATCCGAGGCCTCCTTGATTGGGGAGAAACGGCGGCTCTGAACCTCCTCAACCCTCAGCAACTTTCAACACCTTATCCCACCACACGCTTATCAAGAGGCTTCACCACATTGGAATGCAAGGAAACACCCTTAAATAGATTGACTCCTTCCTCACCAGAAGGACCCAGAGAGTCCTCCTTCCTACTTTCACCTCTGAACCTAAGAACATCATCTTCAACATCCCTCCTGGCTTGTCCCTCTGTCCTACACTGTTCAACACTAGGCCCGGACGGAGCTCATGGAGTTCCACTCCGCGCAGTTCTATGGAGAGACCAAAAACCTCTGCCTAATTCCGCGGAGTTCCATGTCGGGTGTAGTAGGCAAGTAAGGCAACCTGATGTAAAATGCAGAGTTCGCTTGGGTGTCAGAGACAACAAGGGCCGCTACACCATTGGATGACCACCCATCTCAGCACCCCAGCTTCCTGTTGGGACTTGTGTACCTGCAAAGGAGGCATGAAACATCACATGAGGCACTAGGAGCACATGACTCAAGTTAGGCAAATGAGGTCAGGTGACATGAAAGTGAAACACCGTAAGCGCTATCAGCCTAAACAGTAAACACTCCACCCTTGACATACAAGTGAGCAGTGCATCCAGGCAGTGGAGGATGATGTATTTACGGGAGTTACTCCGAGTCCAAAGCTGCTTCAGCTCCACTACAGCCACATCCCAAGGCCTGTGCAGTGGTAGGGTGTCGAGGGCTGCTCTCATTCTGCGGCACTGCCCATCATGTCCCAGGTACTGCTGCTGGTGCTGGAAGTCGTGGGTCACTTCCTCTCTGCAACTGGACTGTAGCTCCAGTGGTGCAGCCAGGGCACTCGTGCTACCAATGTGTGGCTGATAATGGGCGGATCACAGAGTTTTTTGCTGAACTTCGTGCTCCAAGCAGAGTGCGGAGTTGCAAAAACTCAGCAAACTCCCACAGTAACGCGGAAATTCCCTCCTGCCCCTATTCAACACCTACATGGCTCCTTTGGCCAGCATCGTCAGAACCCATGGACTACACATTATACCCTATACCGACAACACCCAGCTGATCCTCTCGCTATCAGAAGACCCTTCTACCATGATGGCCAACTTCCCCAGGTGCATGACGAGCATCGCCGACTGGATGAAAGACAATTGCTTAAAACTCAACACAGACAAAACGGAAGTACTAATCTTTGGGAACAACATTTCCCCGTGGAGCGACACCTGGGGCCGTATTATACATGCAGCGCATTTTCCTTCACTGCGCTGGGCACACCTTTGAAAACGTGCACCTGGTGCAATGAAGGAAAATGTATTATGATGAATGTGCTGCACTCAGCGCAGTTGCGAACTCGCGCTACCCTGGGGGCAGCGCATTCATGTGAAAAACAGAGCGTATGCTTTTAAGCCATTCCGTGTTTTCACAGTGCAGATGGCAACCCGCCTGCTCTTTGAAGGGGTAATTGAGATTCCTTTCAGGTGGGTGAAGTGAGTCACTGCACCCACCTGCAAGAGGATGACTGGGGGTCCATGGGACCCCTTTTCCCCCCTCCGGGGAGCTGTTATCAGGGGGTGCACTGGCAGTGCACCTCCTGAGAGCTTCTTTGCATCTGTAACCCCGTCTGAATCACGACACAAGTGCAGAGGCAAAGGGATCCCCTCATTTGCATGGGGCACAACCTCTCTGAAGATAGCACTGGCGCTTTATGTGCGCCAGCTCTATTGGTCTGACAGAAGGGGACGCACAAGCGTCTGTGGCCCCTTCTGTAATACCAAAGTGCCCGGGGGCATGCAAAGCGGGCACTTGTAAAATATGGGCCCGGGTGGCCTTCCGAACTAGGACCCTCACGCTCTTCAACAGACCTTGCCCACAACCTTGGCATTATCCTGGACAGCTAGTTCACCATGATACCAAGATCAATGCAGTCTCCTCTGCCTGCTTCCTCACTATTTGCATACTTCATAAGATCTTCACATGGCTCCAGCCAACACCAGATGCACTGTCACTCAAGCCCTAGTCACCAGCCAACTGAACTACAGCAACGCACTCTACGTAGGAATCACATCGCACCTTCTGAAGAGACCATATACAATTCAGTGGCCGGACTCATCCATGACCTCCCAGAGTGAACCCACATCACCCTCCAACCTCAAGAAGCTACAATGGCTCCCCTTTCAGAAGAGATGTCAATTCAAGATGCTTATCCACACCTACAAAGCCCTACTCAACCAAGGACCAGCCTACATCAACCACCGCCTGAACTTCCACCAACTTTTTAGAAACCTGTGCTCCTCCGCTTTATCATCACTCACACTCCTCGCATTCACTGAAGCAACAGCGGAGGCTGCTCCTTCTCCCACCTCACTGTGAAGTCATGGAACTACCTCCCTCTTCCCCTCCAGACCTCATCCTCACTGTGGGAATTCAACAAGGGACTCAAAACCTAGCTGTTCAACTGAACCCTCCCTTAGCTGCAGCTTCTCAGCATCTGGATACTCTTACAGGTGATTAGCCACGCTCTATAAGTCCTGTTTGGTTGATTTATTGTTTGACTGCGTGAACAAACTATGCAGAGAGTCTACGGGGCATCGGAGGTACGCTTTCTGTCACAGAAGAGTATCCAATGTCCTGCGTAGAGAAGGACAATGTCTGCAAACTCACCTTTGCCATTGCAAGGTTGTCCCAGCAAATTCAAGCATCAAAAGTACAACATTACCAAATTCTAAATCAAGCCCCATATTATGTATGTGTTTGGTTGTCATGCTGTTTCGAGTGTCTTTCTGGAGATCTTTGCCACTTTGGGTAAATGGTATCTGAGAATGGGGTTTGTGCAGTGCCCAGTTTGTGTTATGAGTATGGAGTAATTGTCTATGGTGTCTTGTAAGAGTGTCCAATATATTCTTAGATCAGTCTGGCTGTGGGATCTTGGGTGTGCATTGATTTTACTGTGTTATATGCTGTCTTGGAGAGCAATACTGCTTTATGAAATGTTATGTGCTGTTTCGAGCTAGGTGAGGTCTAACTATGCGGTGCATCTGAGCTGGGTTGAATAAAAGTCTGTAGCTCTGACTAATGTATACTTTTGGCGGTTGTGATTGTTAACCATTGTAGGTGGTACGTTTGTGAGATCAGTGATAACCAACTATATGGAACATCTGAGCTTTACTGTGTGTGCTGAATGCTCAGTCTAATAAGCTATTTTGGATGTTACCTTCATTCTAATGAAAACATATTGTTGTGTGCATGTCAACTTTCAAGTACCAGTCGTATCCACATTGCACTGCACTCCCTAGTGCAGTCTCGGCAGGGGTGCAGAGTTGTAAGTGTTGTTTGTCATCAAGTGTGCTGTTGTAATTTACTGATACCCAACTATATGGAATGTCAAAACTGTGCTGGATGTGTGTACTGGGCATTCTCTGATGTGTTTTGCCTGAGGCTCCGACTTGTTGGTACTGACACTCATTTCTGGGGACTGAGATGTATGTTTCATCATAAGACTTTGCCAAGAGCGAGGAAGAAAAAGGCAAACAATAGAAAAGGATGAAGAGAAAAATAGTAAAACCATGACAGGGAGAACGTCAGAATGAAAAAGAACACATAAGAGGTAATCAAAACTAGATACTCTTGGTATTCGGCAACCGCAGCATGAGGGGCGGGCCACCTGTACATTTTTTAACAAGTTAGGCATTGGCACCATATGTGCCTTCCACCTCCATGTCTCCCATCTTGGCACTACCGGAGATGGTGAATGTTCTATGGCTCAATACATCAATAATACACACTTATTTCTACAGATTATGCACTCACATATCATGTTTATTGATTGGTAGTTTCTTTTGGACCACCAAAAACAAGATGCCACTCAACAGGTTCTAATAGACACTAAAACAGATCTCCTTCTGCATAACCTATGGTCGTTGAACCTGGGCTCCACTCCAACTGGTGCAAAACATTGCTGACTCAGAAAGGAGAACATCTCATGACTCCATGACTGCTGAGTAAAATTCAGGTACCTAAGCATTATTCGTAGAGAATTACGCACTAAAGACCTAACGGGTCAAGCAGCCAAAGTTCATCCCACACAGCAAACAGACTTCATTAGGCACTCTTTCGAGGACTCAGTGAATCTGGATTCCACTCCAGACCATGTAGAGTGATGCCCTCCATCCATGTCATTAATGGCACTGTTCCCAGTCCTGGGCATTGGTGAGATAGCCTAATGCAGTCTGTGTTGTAGTCTTGTTTGACTCCCACTGATCTAATTACATCGAAACCTCTGTAATCAATAATAGGTAGGTGAAAAGTTCAGGACTGGGGCCATGCCTGTAATGACCTGGAGTGTGGAACTGGCAGTCAGGCTGGAAATGGTCTAAGACGCTACCAACACTGCAATGACTGCACTGGTACCCCCTACCACAACTAAACTTCAGGTTCCTTAATATCATCCAAAATGCCTAACACACACTTATGATTCCACAGTTGGCCTCCAAAATGCGAGACATGAAAGAAAACAGCTATCCCTGCCCTCTCTGCGACTAAGCGAACCAGTGTTCCAACAATTAATTCAAAGGTAATGTTCTCACAGATACTCTCATTGAAGGAAACACTTGTCGGCATTATCAGTCATACCAATCTGAGATGTTTGAATTTTCCAGCTTGTTTCCCAAGATCATAAGTTTGGATCTTAACAAAGTTAACTTACCTTTTCTTTCTTCAGAGGTCTGTAAATGGGATATTAATAAATTGGGTGATAAGAACTATTGTTTACAGCAAAACTGCAGTGCGACGTGGCTTATAATAAATTATTTAGACATACGAAAGCCTATATCCAGAAAATACTGTGGAATTAAACATCAGTAATTCAGAATGTTTGATGTATTATTGAAGAAATCTTGCCAGTTCAGTAAGATGTTTCATTTGTATTCATTTGTTTTTTGGGAGCTTTATATAGCGCAAAGTAGACTGGAAGTATCAGAGCGCTTTACATGAACACCAGTTGCATTACAGATGGACACATTCATTTTTGTTAGGCACGGGGAGATTAAGTGATTTGCCCAGAGTCACAGGATGTTGAGCGTCTGGGCCAAGACTCGAACCCGGTTCCCCAGCTTCAATGTTGACCGCCCTAGCCATTAGTCCACATCCGCTCCCCACATATGTAACACACATTCATGCTTATGTGAGGAGGTTTCTAGGCAGGGCCATTGCTTTTGGGACTCTGATTGCTGCTGGAGGATGGCTGAATGACAGCTGGATGTGGGATCTCAAAGTTCATTGTGCCTGTGTTGTGGGTTCTCCAGGTTTGGGACAGCTCCAGTGCTGCCTGCCCTGAGTTGTATTGCTTTATACAAACTCACTAAAACAGACTATTTCCTTCATCCTGTCCTGATGCTCAGAGAGGACCAACTCTAGCACAAACATTCAAATTACAAAATTCCTGGCTTTGCGGTTTCCTCCCAGCCTATTTTATAGGAGAATGAAACTATATTTATTTTAATTCTATTTACACAGGGGATGATGGTGGGGTGTTTGGTGCTGGTGTTCTCGTTGCCTAGAGTCATATTGCAACATATGCAAGTAATGTTTCTTTCTACAATTTTGCATCCTGTCTCAGAAAGCTTCCACAATATTCCTAAAACCTTGAATGAAAACGGACCTTGACTTAAACTTTTGATTGTCAAGTCTCCTTTGTCTTTCGAATGACTGTCTCCTTCCTTTCTAATCCTTTGCATTTCGGCTCTCTCTGAGCACAGCCTACTTTAAGTCGCATGTTTGCATTAATCCCTATTATTGTATCTATGCAAATTGCCCTAACCACATTTCAAAAATCACAACCTCTCCTTTAACCATCATACCCCTGCAACCTAACAATATCTCATACTACCAACCAATGCATGAATTCACATATCCGCTCTCGCTGCAGATCACAGATAACTACTATTAATTTAATCAGTTTTATGAAAACTGGAGTAAATGCATGGCATGGCTTCCTTAAGAATGTAAGACTAATATCAATAACCAACAATCACACCTCCTCCCACCCCCACGAAACAAAACAATATCATTGAGTTCCCGAGTAGCGTGCTGCCCCATGTAAAGAACTTCAACGCCTCATCAGTAAGTGCTATATAAATGCAGTTACAATTCAATACAATAGACAACCTACTCTGAAATTAAAACCATAAAAAGTGCCTTATACTGCTTGGCGCTCTTACCCTCACACAAGCGAAAACGTCCAAGGATCAAGTCCATCACGCACTACTGTACCAGTACACAGGAGTAAACCACCCATTTCCCACCGAACAAGCGTAGAATAACTGAAGAGATGTTCAACATGCCAGTGGCCAAAAGAGGACATTACCACAGTCCACCACTGGAGGACCCAACTAGCTACATACTAGAACTGCTTCTAGACATCTCAAACTTACAATCAGATATGGGATGATATTAACAATATAATAATGCCCATCCCAGTAGATCTCACCACCTTTTATCCCTTTAACCTATGCCTGCTCAGGACCATAAACTTTAAATAAAATATCTCAGAATGGACAAACCAATGCAGTATCCAGATAAGTGAACTATGAACATAAGAAATATCATAAAGGGACCTGGAGAGCTGCTCAAAGCGGAGAGCTTACTGAAATCCATAAACTGTGTGCCTGTCTCTCACATTTCTTCAACCATCACAGTGATAACACAATCACCACACCTCGGTGGACATCATGCATAACATGGAAAGGCTTCCCACACAGGATAAAAACAAAGACAATAGACTTCCAACCACACACCGTACACAGTGTAGAATGCCACACATGTAGGCAAGAGCTGCAGCGCCCCACAAAGGGACAACGTAAATCCAATTTTTGGTATAAAGAAAAAAGTTATTCTAAAGTGAGTATGTTTTCTGTTTGCCATCCAACAAAACACAGACTTGGTCTTCTCCCCACACTGGAAACAATCTGCAAAACAAACTTTTTTCGAAGGGAAAAGTATTGTCTAGGTAAGATTGTGTGGGCTTGGTGGTTGAAAATCCTTCTCTTGTAGTTATTTTTGTGTTTTGGATGGTCAAGAAATGGTTACGCTTTTCTTGACTTTTTGCTGCTGCACATATCCTCTGGAGCATCAGCCCGAACTGATTTTTGGATAAGAAACAAAAAAAAAAATGATTGCTTTAACAATTCAAGCTGAATCTGAAATTTAAGTAAATCCGACAGCATTTTGCAGCGGGGGATCCAGGCCAGCTTTAAATCCTTTGTATTCCCAAGTCATCCCGCACTGCTGTTGTGAAGCATCATTTTGCAAGCCGCTGCATGTCTGTTGCATTTGTTCTGCCCATGTGTATCTGGTTGCTCTATTCGGTGTGGAAGGCAGGATAGGGCATGTGTGCAGACAACTGCTGCTGAGAGTGACATGTTGACACAGAGTAAGAGGGCAAACACCAGGGCCCGTATACCTCGGCCTACATAAGAGGACACCACTGGCAAGTGATGAAGAAGATCTGGCAGGCCATGCATTAAATCATACTGAAAATGACTCTTATGTAACAGACGGCAGTGGGCTTGGAGCACAATATGCAATGCAACCAGATACAAATACATTATTAAAACAGCAAAGGAAAATGGTCTCTCTCAGAGAAAATATTGCAGGCTGATCAAAATGCAGCCACAGTTGTGTCCGCTAGTCTACAACAATCGACTTGTCCATTTTTCTAGCACCATGCAGTAACCTTTGGGCAACAACCTGATTTTTATTAAAATCGTTTCTTTCTTGAGTAAAAAATGCATACTTGTGGGTTGCTTCTAAAGTAGCTCTGCTCCACCAGCATCCTCTGATTCATTCTGGCTACCTTGTGGTCTCACCCTCTTAGACTTTAGGAATTACTTGTCCTGGTTTTAGTGACCATCCCATGTTTCTTCAAGGTTATGTGATCCAGTTTGTATTAGCCCTCTTAGTCTGAGCCCACAACCAGGACACAGACGTCTGCCCCAGCCCTCGTACGTTCCCTCTCTCACACCCATCTGCACCGATGGCTTCCCAGACGTCAGCCCCTCTATAAGCTGCCCACCACAGAATGGGTTACAGAACTCTACAGAGCAAGAACATTTACTACAGGAAACGGAATGTTAGGAACCACTTGCAGTACAAAGGCCCTTCTATAGCAGGCTCTGGCGCCAATTTCTAAATTCAAGCAAAACTCGAATTGCCAAATGCAAAAATGAAAGAGGCCTTTGAGAAACAAATAAAAGATCTGTTAGTCAACCCAAAAGGACTCGTTTTATGAACCTTAGAAGGATGACAGGTTAAGTCAGTCCAGCCAGAGTTTGAACCTGTCACATGCTCACACATTCCGACATTGGATAGGTCACGCACTAAGTTCCCATACGAGAATTTGAATTTGAGATTCACAATCTCCGAGGTGGTCGCTCAACCCAGTCACTTGATTTTGAATCGAACTTCAGACCTTCGGACTGTATAGATATCAGCGGCAGGCCCCAAACCGCTAAGTTATCCTATTAGCGTCCCAACCAGTGACCTAGTTACCACACTAGGACTCAAGCCAGTGACGTACAGGTCACGCGCATTTCCGAAGCGGGCAGTCCACTCACGAGCCCTGTCACAGGCCAGTGCACTATAAAATAAGAAACAGCCAAACGCAAACCCGGAGGGATGCCTTTAGCGCATTAATAATGTACATCTGCTGTGCACCCGTCACGTGCAGTGCTTGGCAGGAAAGTGTAGGACCCCTGCACTGGAAACATCTCGCGCTAACCACAGAGGATAAACACGGATACACAAGGCACCATTCTAAAGGGGAATCTGTGCGCCTGATTTGCAGCTGGGCTTGTCGGAAGACGGTAAGAGCAGGCCCGTCCCATGGCAGTCTCATTCATGTAAAATATAAAGACACAAAGGGAGCCCAGCCGAATCCCCGTAAGACACATGGAAGCCGAGAAAGAAACCAAGGTGAATTCAGTATCAATGAGTACAGCTATCGCCCACTGCCATTAGAGGCCAACACTCCGCAGCCGAGGGCACTCCCTGGCACCAACTACCGCCCATGCTGGCTCTGAAAAGGACTGTAAAGGGCGAAGAGGATAAGCAAGAAAGACGACAAAACCCTCCGTCGCTTACCAGGTCGATGCTCGGGAAAGGCGGCTGCCCGGAGGCTGGGAACACGAGTCCATTTTGAGGCCGCTGCCGCTGCGGCTTCCTGGAGCCCAACATCAGCAGCTGTGCTCTGGTGATGCTGAGGATGGAGAGAGAGTGGTACCCGCCCCCTCCGCCCCCTCCTCTTCCGAAGAGATGCAGTGAGCTCATGGAAGGAAGGCCGCGTCTCTCCCCATCTCTACGATGGAACCGGCGGTTCCTATGGCAACGACTATCCTCCTAGCCAGGCCCGAGCTACTGTACTTGGTACATTAGGGGTGAGAGGACGTGTATTTCTGGCAGACAGACTGTGACATGCAGCGGAAGCTGGAAAAGGGATGGGAGGCTGAGCACCTCCCAAGGAGACACCACGGACTGGAGGCCCCGGCGCCAAAGCCTCAGACTGCAGGTTGCTTACACTAGCACTGTGTCGTGCATAAATACGGCACTGTGTTGCGTTGTATTGTTCAGTTTTGACACCGCTGGCCACGCTATAATATGGGGAGATGTCTTGGAATTCTAATCGCCGCTTCAGCTCTACCCAACCGGCTCTACGCAATGTGTTGACTCGGGAAGGATGAAGCACCCAGATAGCGAGAATTCAAACCAAAACTCGTGTCTGGAGCTGGCGCGTTAATCTATGTAGACACCCGCCAGAATCGTTTTAGGGTCTATGTGACTCCAAAATATAATTTGTTGCGAGTAACACAATCCCGTGAGTGAGTTCAATTGAGATATTGGGTCTAAACACGGTTCAATGTTCTCTGCCTTTTGTTCATACGAGAGTGACATATCGTGCCGAGGTGGGCCTATAACCCTTGTATTTACAACAGCTTGGAACCGCAGACGTTTTGTAATAAACGCAACATGAATAACATTTCATCAAAGATGCTGCTTTACTGTCCCTGTTGAGGCAATAAAACACATCCACTTCCACAAAATGTATTTTATCCCGTACTAGCACCGCGTCTAAACTCCGCTTAAGGTTATTGGAGCGCTCATGCACTGAGGCAGAGTGCAGCCTTGTGCAACGCAATTAACCCACCCCCTCACACTTATCTTTTATTAATAGGATCTGTGCATATGTGAACATGTGAGGAAGGAGGTGGTCTGAGTGAGAAAGGCAGAAAACAGAATCATAGACAGTGACGACAGAGAAAAACCATCAGACTCACATAGAATTTCCATGTTCTTATGTATTTGTTAAAACTTTAGGGAGGTTCTTAAAAAATGAGTGAGTCGCCAGTCAGATAGAGGAGGGTGTCTTCTTTATTTACCTGTTAGGAACTTAGGTGGTGCCAAGTACATTGCTCTATTCGTACATAGATCTAATATAGCCTTAGAGCCCTCCGTAGAGGGCTCTACCGGTCATTTAAGGCCAGCTCCGGCGCGGGGGGGGGGATTAAATCCCCTCCTACCCCCAGAGGCCTTTGTTAAGAGCAACAGCTGTGAAATGAAAAAAAACATTAGAATGTTGTTATACGTGCTTTTAATGGCCATTAGAAGCCCGGAGCACTCCATTGTCTTCAATAGAGAGCTCAACATTCCAATTTTTTAATCTCTATCCACCAACTGTAACTGTTTTGCAGCTTCCACTCTACACACACATATCAACATTCTATTACATTATTCCCCATCCACATTCCAGACACCAGCTCAGACAAACAGAGAATGCTACACACCTCCCTTTCTTATGTACAATAAAACAAACATTCATTCCCTTCCACAGGGACAAACATTCACAATCACACAATCTCCAACATGTCTAGTTTACATATTCACCCAACAGCCTATTAAACTGCTCAACACGCACCCACACAGACATGTGAAGATAACAACTATCCATCACAGTACAGTGACAGGCCAATGCATGAGGCTTTCCACATCTAATGTCAAACAAAAAAAGAGACAAATAGAGTGACTAACATTGCAAACTGGTCAAACCCCTGCAAGTGCAGTAAACTCTTTAGAAAAAAGGCAATACCACCACACGTCTGTACACTCATCATGATGCCATATAACACATTTACACAGAGGACATAGTCACAGATGCCCAGTCACGCGACAGCCAGGGCACAGAACCCTGAGGTATCCTTCGACATATGGAATTCCTGTCATCCACAAGTCTATACATTTAAGGCATAAATAACACGAAAACAGAAGGTTTAACCACACATTACCTCAACTTAAAACTCCCTTGACCAGACAACAACACAAACCTGTCATTACAACAACAACCATATACAATATGCCCCAGACATCAACATCACCGGACTAAATTATACAGGTAACAAGGTCACACGCAGTCCCCATACACAACAGAAATCTTCAAGTGCACGCAGGCCATCACCATCATGGCTCCAGAGTGCTTCTGCATTTTCATGCAGACACTTTCAAAATCTTATCGCCAGTTTGTTATGTCTCAAGGAATGTTGTTAAAAAATGGGTGAGGAGCCAGTCTGGTACAGGAGGGTATCTAAGTTATTTACACAGGTATAGTGTCCGGTACAAAGCTCTAGTCAGTGCTTCATTTTCATCTTCCCATCAACTGCAATTATTGCCCAGCTTTTATAGATATATATATATATATATATATATATATATACACACACACACACACACGCGCGTTCTATTTCATCATTCACCCTCAGTATTCAAGACACTAGATCAGCTACACAGGGAACAGGGCCACGTATGCGGGCTACACAATTGCATTTCTGTAAGGCCCTACTCTATTTCTAGCTTTATCCTAACTCTCTCCAACTCTTCTATTTGCGAAACGTACAATTTATTGAAATTGGCCACCTCTGTTACATATTTTGCTTTGTCACACGCTACCATTGTCTCTGGGTGATGCAGGATTAACTGTTAACACTCAACTCATTCTATGTACATCAAAATTATGAAATTCTGAGTTCAAACTTCCAAAATATAAATCTTTGACCTGCAGTTCATACACTCAGTGATGCCTCAGGTACACAACCAGTGAAGCTATTTGATCAATTAATTTGCATTCTTGTTTCGAATCCTTACTAATGAGAGGTAAAGTATTCATGCCCTGGGCCGAATTTGTGCACGGAAAATTCATAGAAATAAAACATAGCACAGTTGCCCGAGGAGGCATTTAGGTGCCTCACACTAAAGAAAATTAGGGGCATAAAATGCAGCTGCGGCTGGCACGAATTGGAGGTAGGGGGCAAGGGGAAGCGGGGGAACCAGGTATTAAAAAATAAAATAAAAACTTACCTTCTCATCGCTTCCTTGCCACGTCTCTCCTCCATTGTCCTTTCTCGCTCAGCCTCACAGCCTCCCAGTCAGCCAATCACAATGCAGCTTAGCAGCGTTGTGTTTCGCCTGAGCACCGTGTTTCAACAATGCTGACTGGGAGCCTTGGCATGTTCTCCATGCAGGCTGTACTGCAGCCTACATTGAGAACATGCGAAGTGCGCAAGACAGTTTTGTCCGTCCTGAGAGGGCCGGCCAAGAAGTCATTGTGCACTTACGAGGGTGCTACCGCCCCTCATGCAAAGCAGTGGAAGTCCCAAAGCTTAAACCAGGCTAGCTGTCATGACTCCTTTTTGTTATCTCTGTTGTCGTTCCTCAGTCTAAGCGCCAGGATGCCCGTAGGGCGATAGTTGCGCTATATAAGTTTCCCATCAATCAATCAATCAATCAAGTAGGAGAAAATGAAATGATGATAATGCAAGTTATTATCATTTTATTTTCCCTTTGTTTCACTGCAAAAAAGCAGTGGGGCGACGCTCCCCCGCCTTAGGGGGGGGACCGCCACTGATAAAATGGTATGCAAACTGCAACGGATGGTTTGAAGAAAACAGAATATGCAGACAAACAAAAGCAATGGAAATCTTATAGACAGAGAAGAAAAGCAGATTGAAAAAATGAGAGAGCAAAACAGACAGTTCTGATTTAGTTGGGAAAAAGGGAAATCAGTGCATCTTGGATAGCCTTTATGAAGGTGAGGAGCTATGACTGAGGTTTGATGTTGCCGAGAAGTGAGGTAGATGCTGAAAAGATTATGCATAGCGAATCTTTGCAAAAAGAGAACAATTCGTCGGAGATACCAATTATACTCTTCAATATCAACTTGATTTGCACGATTAATAGAAACCATTGCAATCAGGTAATGAAAAAGAAACATAGCTATTACGTCAGTTGCATTAAAATGTACCAGAATGACAACTGTCAGGTGTCATCTGGTAACCTTAATGCAGGTATTCCCTAAAGCATTGCACCAAGTTGTTGTAGCTGACAGCCACTACCCAGTGGCTCTGGATCCCTTTGAGTGGGGGAGGGGGTCTCAGGTTCCTTGAGGGAAGTTGAGTCTGTGTATGCCTGTGGATTGTCTGCTTGGCAATGACCTGGAGCACACCATCTGGAAGTAGGTGTAGCTCAAGACCCACATGGAAATGTTTGGTTTTGCCTGAGTGGGTGTGCCTGATAGTCCAAGGCTGCACTAGAGGGTAGCTCGGAGGACCTGGAGCTTGGAAGAATAGCCCAGGTGCTTGCCAAAGAGAGGACAAGAAAGGGTGCTGGAAACCCACTTATGAAACTCCTACTGTCCAGAAGGGAGCTGAAACTGAGGGAGTTACCCCAGAGCCTACAGGGGAGGATGTTATTACCCTGGGGAAGCTACCTGAGCTGGCCAACTGGCAGCAGGAAGGGATTCCCATCAGAAAGGTATTCTGCAAGGAGCAGATGGCATGTCTTGATCTTGTAGGTCACCAGTATCAAGCCAGGCACCTGGCGACACCTCTGGTGACCACCTAATTTACTGAGAGAATGGTCTCCTGCATAGTGAGTCTAAGGCTCGTGAGCCTGGTCCAAACCATGTGTTGGTGGTCCCCCAGTGCTACAGGGCCTTCCTACTGGAGCTGGCTTATGATGTACCCCTTCAGGTCATTTGGGGTAAAACAGGACCTTTGAGAGGCTTGTCACCAAGCGGAGGGCCACCGATGCTTTCTGTAGATCCTGTCCTACCTGCCAGGTCAGTGGCAAGGCAAGCGGGAAACACAAGGCTGAAACCTTTCCTGTCACAGGTACCCCCTTTGAAAGGGTAAGCATTGACATTGTTGGGCCTCTGGACTTCAACATAGCCATGGGCAACAGGTTCTCCCTGCTCTTGGTGGACCATGCTACCCGGTACCCGGAGGCCATCTGTCTGAGGATGGCGACTGCACCTGCAGTGGCCAGGGCACTGATGGACATGTTTACCCATACAGTATTCCCCAAGGAGGTGCTGTCAGATCATGGGACCAACTTCAATTGGCCACATATAAAGGCCATGTGGAAAGAGTGCAAATATGCAAGTTTTTCACTCCGTACCACCCTCAAGCCAATGGTCTTGGTGAGAGGTTCAACAGAGCCCTTGAGGCGGCAGTGGGACATCCTCCTGCCATGCCTCTTATTTGGCTATAGGGAGGTACCGCAGAAAGGGGTTTGCTTCGACCTCTTTGAACTTCTGCATTGGGCCCCCTGTGAGAGGACTTCTCAGTCTGGTGAAGGAGGGCTGGCAGCAAGCTCTGAAGAAGGCTCCCTAGGATATTGTCAGCTACATGCTGGCCATCCATAACCAGATGAAGCATTTCTGGAAGAAAGTGCAGGAAAGTCTAGAAGCGACCCAGGAGGTCATGAAACACGTGTGTGACCAGAATGCCACTCTGATCGAGTTTCAGCATGGCCAAAGAGTGTGTGGGCTATGGAGCCTGATGAGCCCAGGTCCCTGCAAGACCTCTGGTCTGGGCCCTGTGAGGTGAAAGAGCGCAAAAGTGAGGTAACCTACTTGGTGGACCTTAAGACTCCCAGTAACCCTTTACAGGTTTTGCATGTCAATCGTCTTCAACGCGACTTTGGGAGGTGTGAGTTAAACATGCTCCTGGTCACGGATGATGGGGTGGAAGAGAAGAGTGAACCTCTTCCCAACCTCCTTTCTTCCAAGGAGCAGGATGGGTCAGTGGAGGGTGTCAGCCTTCTCCCTACAATGACCCTAGAACAACAGAGACTGTGCCAGTTGTTGAGGCAGTTCGCCTCACTACTCTCCCTTACCCCAAGACTCACTACATGGTCTACCTATGATACTGACACTGGGGATAGTAGGACTGTGACGAGTAAAATCTACAGGCTGTCTGATAAGGTGAGAGCCAGCCTTAAAGAGCAGGTCTCTAAGATGCTCAAGTTAGGAGTTATTGAATACTCAAACAGCCCTCGGTCCAGCCCAGTGGTGTTGGTCACAAAGGCTGCCCCTACAGGTTTTACTCCAGAACTTAGGTTCTATATGGATTATTGTGGGCTCAATGCAGTCACAAAGGCCGATACACACCCCATCCCCAAGCTGATGAGCTCATAGATCGGTTGGGAGCTGCCAAGTTCCGCAGCATGTTTGACTTAACATCTGGGTAATGGCACATTGCCTTGACCGAGGAGGTCAATGAGAGGTCTGCATTCTCTACACCAAAAAGGCACTTACAGTTCCGGGTAATGCCCTTCGGGTTGAAGAGCACCCTGCCTCCTTCCAGAAGTTAGTCAACCAGGTCCTGACTAAGTTGGAGAACGTCAGTGCCACCTATCTAGATGACATTGCGGTCTTCTGTTCTAGCTGAGAGGACCACTTGTGTTACCTCTGGTAAGTGCTTCATTTTCTGTAGAGGGCAGGACTGACTATTAAGGCCAGTAAGTGTCCGATAGGGCAGGGTTTAGCGGTCTACATTGGTCACCACATGGGAGGAGGCATGGTACAGTCCCTCCAGGCCACGATTGAAACCATTCTGGCTTCGGAACTCCCCAAGACACAGACAGAAGTGAAAGCCTTCTTAGGCCTCACTGGTTCCTACAGATTTGTCATGGGCTATGGCACCATTGTTACACCCTTGACAGAGCTGACTTTTAAGAAGCAGTGACATCAGGTCATCTGGAATGAGGCATGCCAGAATGCTTTTGACTCCCTGAAGGAGACCATGAGGACAGCACCCATGCTCAAGGCCCCTGACTCCTCCCAATAATTCATTGTGCAGACAGACACATCAGAGCATGGCTTAGGGGCCATGTGCTCACAGCTAAACAAAGAGGGCCTGGATCAATCTGTAGCCTTCATTAGTAGTAGGATACTTCTCTGGGAACAGAGGTGAAGTGCAATAGAGAGGGACGCCTTTGCAGTGATCTCGGTGCTGTGGAAGCTGAGGCCATACCGATTTGGTGCTCACTTCTGGGTTCAGATAGACCACAAACCCCTCAGTTGGTTAATGCAGATGAGGTGTGAGAATCCCAAACTGTTGAGATGGTCCATCTCCCTAAAGAGAATGGACTTTATGGTGGATCACTCTTCTGGAACAGATCACACCAATGCTGATGGTCCCTCCAGGTTCTTCCGCTTTAGTGAAGAGAACTCCCAAGGGGTTGAGTGGTTCTACACAGATTCAACTGGAGAGGACACATGTTAGACCTGACATCCTTAGTGTGGTTCCCCCCTCAGGTTTTGCCTTCAGACCTACTGTTTTTGCTTACTTTGTCTTTGCTAGCCTTAGGACTCTTCACACTTTACCATGGCTAACCAGTCCTAAAGTGCTTTTGCTGGTCCCCTAAAACACGGTAACATTGGCGTAAACTCAATTGGCCTATTTAATTTACTTTTAAGTCCCTTGTAAAGTAGCACTACATGTGTCCAGGGCCTGTAAATTAAATGCTACTGGTGGGCATGCAGCATTGGTTGCACCTCCCACTTAAGTAGCACCTTAAACATGTCTCAGGCCTGCCATTAGAGCCTGTGTGTGAAGATGAAACTGAGTTTGGACCTGGCAAAGTAAACCTTATGCCAGGCCCAAGCTTTTCTTTTTAATACATTTAAGTGTCCCCTAGGGTAGGCCCTGGACAGCCCAGAGAGCAGGGTGCAATTTATTTAAAAGCAGGACATGTAACTTTAAGTTGTACATGTCCTGGTAGTAAAACACTCCTCACTACTGCAAGGCCTAGCTCTCTCATAGGATATCATTAAAGTTGCTTTATCGTGTAAGTATAATTTACAATAATGGGAAGAGATGACCAATTCATGTTTGGTGTCTCTGGAACCACAATTAGAAATCCTAACTCTTGTTGAAGTCGGATTTTAAATTGCAATTCTGAAAAAGGCACTTTTAGAAAGTTACCATTTTCTTGCCTTAGCCATTTGGTGCCTTCAATCTGTCTCTGGTCACATGACTAGGTTTAGCAGACAGTTGGGCTTTGTTATTCCTTGTAGACAGCCAAACACAATGGGGAGCTTAGGTGTGACTGGATAATCCATCACTGACAGGATGGGAGTGAGGAGCTGGGCACAGCCCCATTTCCACCTGCATAGGCCATGTCCAGCCTCCACACAAAGGCCTGCATAACCTCTGTAGGCAGGGCATCTGCGTGTCAAAGGCCGGACTTAAAAAGCTTCTCCCCACCTCAAAGGCACAACTGTGTATAAATAAGGACCACAGACATCAACACTTCAGTACACTGCTGGATCTGTGGATACTTTGCCAGAAAGAAGGACTGCAGTGCTGCTACAAAGACTTCTACTCTCCTGTACAGCTGATCTGAAGGAACTGCTACCCTGCTGCACTGACCTGCTTCCCTCTTGTCTGGGTAAGAAGAAGAGTCTACAACTTCATCTTAAACCCAGGACCCCGGACTGATTCCAAGGGCTAGACTGCTAGCCTCCATATCTGAGCCTCAGGGATGTAAAAAGCTACCCAACCAGTTCCTAACTCCTAAGTGGTGTCTCTCAGGCCCTGTATCCTAGGTGTGGCTCAAGGGCTCTTAAATTAAGCTTTGGGGTCTCCATGCATGGGCCCGTTTGCACCAAGACTGCAACACGAGCAATGAAATCTAGCACAAGCCACAGCCAGCCCGTCTCTTGGCACAGCAGCATTGACCGCCAATGTGAAGCACCAACCCACCTGTCCGCGACACCCGACCTGCTCTTTGCACCACAACAACAACTGCCTACAACGCTCTCCTTGCTCTCAGTTACCATCGCCAGCGCGAACGGAACACTTGGCACTAAACTTGAGAAGGTAAACCTTCAGCAGGACTAACATGAGACGGTATCCAACCCGTGCTCCATCACAGTTGGCCTGAACATTTTGACTTTGACCCGGTCCTGCACGATCAAATAGCCGCGGTTGGCACCTTTTGCTTTTAGGGTGCTATTTCACATTTTATTCTTTGAAAGTTCCTAATTCCAGTTTTTCTGATTGGATTTTTGGTAATTTTGGTCTTGTTTTATTTATTGAAGTAAGCTCTATTTGTTATTGCGGTTTCAAGTGCTGCAGGAATACTTTACATATTGCCTCTAAGGTAAGCCTAACTTCTCTGTACCAAGTGACTAGAGCACAGATTAATTTGGGGTTTGGATGTGACTTAACCTTGACAAGGATTGTGGTTGCTGCTTGAGTAGGGTTCCTCCCCTCAACCAGCAACCCAATTTCTTACACCAATGTTTCTAGCACAATAGCTTATATTTATCTTAATACCTCTCCATTTACAATAAAAAAAAGTGCTCAATTGACACATCAGGTTATTAAGTTTTCGAGTGCAAGCAATATTGTCTCTGCCACACTTCGCTGATGGTATCCGATCTCCATCTAAATATCCATCGCTGCAGCACCAAAAACCATCAGTACTGGGTGGTAGTCTGTTGTTTGTCTATATTAGTGCACTAATGTGTTCTGTTCATGTTGTCATCCAACAATGTGCTCCACCCTCCTCAATTCTATTCACGATGAAAACTGTATCAGAGTCCTATATCTGTATCTCTGGTTGCCACATATCCAGTGTCTCATACAAGTAAATTTACCTTTTGGCAATACCATACTCAGACAGCCTGACCTTACTAGAAAAAAAGCTTGCCATTAGAAATGACCAATATAGCCATCAAATAGTAGTCATGCAACGAGAGATACACTTACTAAAACCACCTAATAATATGAATGTGGATCTAACAGCATAAACATCTGTAATGCTGAACCCCGTCATTCCAGCATAAAAGGATGGTAAGGTCAGCTAATATTTGCCATAAAAATTTCAAGTTAAATAAAAATCGCTGTAATGAACACTGACATAGCAAATTTGCTAATGTAATTTTATCCTTACATTAATAAACGTAAAACTGATTATATATACAAACATTATAAAACTGCATAAGGGAGAGTACCACAATCAAAATACGAATATAGTAAATAATGCATAGAACTAAATTAAAGTGTGCCGTCTGGTCATTGCTTTAAAAGATAACTTGTGTAATCTATTCATTCTTCCACCCCACCCCCACCCCCGGAAGAAACCTTTTGTGCATCTATCCAAAAGTTCTCCTTTCTTCGATAGCTTTTGTCAATCACCCCCTACATGAAAATGAATACTAGGTTAATCATTTGTAATTTGCCATGAGAGATGTAATGATGCTGGTCATCAAATTGTCTGACCTCTAGTGATGTTTGTGCTTTTTGGCAAATCTCGAAACTATGACTATTAAACTGAAGCTTAACCTCTCTGGTAGTGTGCACCACATAGTAAATGCCATTAGGGCATCTAATAGTGTAAATAACATAAACTCACATGTCTGTAAGCTTTGAATCTTGAACAATGATTGTATCTGTGTAGGGGTTGTGTATCGAATCAGATCTGATAACATATTTAGGGCCATACTTAAGAATTTAGTGGCACAGTGCAGTGAAGCAAGTCACCTTGCTGCGCTTCCCTGCACCACAGGGAAAGGGCAAGAATGCGCAGTATTTATCTAATACTGTGCATCCCTGCCATTTTCTCTTGCGCTGGTGCTGTTTTGGCTGCCTAGCACCAACATTGACACCCTTGCACAATGGTGCAAGGATGACTGTGTTGTAGGTACTGTTGCTGTTGTGCAGGATTGGGCACTTTCTTGCACAAAAACAATCCTGAGAGGCTGTTTCTTCTTTCTATGTGTGCTGCAGCACACATAGAAAGAGAAAAAAAACGAGGAGAAATACAAATATTTCTCCTTATTATGCCGCACCTGGGGAGTCTTATCTTTTGGCACTTTCCCAGGTTTACAAGGTCTTGTAACACTGGGAATGCGTCACCTACCCAGGGCAGAGTAACGCAGCGCAGAGATTAGCGCTGCTTTGCTTTACTCCATATTTTTGGAAGCAAGCAGAGTGGATTTGTGTGGCTTCAAAAATTTGACTTACGGTTAGCATCCCTCTTGCACCACATTGAGTGGTGCAAGAGCGATGCAAATAGGGTCATAAATATGGCCCTTAGTCTCTATGCAAGTGGCTAAATCATGGAATTCATTACCGCCAAAAGTAAGGTCTACTAAGAACCTTCTCAGCTTCAGGAGAGTAGTCGAGAGCTGTCCCTTTTCAACATGATCATAATATTCACATAACAACATTCTACAGCAATAATAATAACAAGATATTAAAAAACTCTGCTATGTTTATAGCAATGCATGCATAGTTATACCTTACACATTTATATATATCTATGTGCATAGACATTGTAACGTATATGTATGTGTGTATGAGTGAGAAAGTGGATTATTAGTTGCAGTAGATGGTAATCCACCACAAGTAATAATGTCACTATTCTTGTTAGGTCCAATAAATGTTTCAGTAATGTAAACCTGAGCTCAAGCCCTGGTAGCTATGGCACATATCCTGTCTATGGCACACAGCAGAAAGGCTTAACTTAAAAAAATATGTAAAGAATTCAAAAGTACCAAAACAGTTAAAAAGTCAAAAACATAACACAATAGAATTTCCACTCCAACTTATATCAATAGAAAATAATTTAATGAACAAAATGACACAAAAAAACACAAAACTCCAATAAGAGGAACCAGAGAAATAAAGTTTTTAAGTTTTACATTAAAATAGCACCAAAAAGTGCTAAGTGCCATCTGTGGTCATGTGGTTATGCTTGACCGGTACCAGGTGATGATTTAAGGCCAACCACGATGGATGATGGGTTGGATACAGAAACAAGTTTTGTCCTGGTTGGAAGTTTTACCATGTGAGTTTGTCTCTGAAATAGAAGTCAAAACTCCTCAGCGGTAAAAGACAGCAGGCTGTGGCAGAGAAGGGCATTCACTTATTTGTAGTTCACACAGAACTGGTGTTCCAGGGTCCCCTCATTCGGGTTTACTTGGGTCACAACAACAATGTGATGGCCCAGGGATTACTGGAGAGCTCATTCATTACCAAGGACAAAATGTTGGCAACTTCTTCCTTGAATGCTGGCTCTTACTTTCTGTGACAACCTGCAGATGTTAACAAAAGACACTTTGACGGCGGACCGTAGTTTCTGCACCTCACTCTAGTTTCATTTATGTCAGGGGTTCTTGCGTAACAAGCCCTGGCACCAGCCATCAGGTGATGCCTCTGTAGATCAGATCCTAAGCAGGGGAAGGGTTGGGCGTGCGCCAAGTAACGAAGTCCAGAGAGTCAATGTTATAAGTTTTCAGTAAGCCTTTATTTGCAATTTGTGGGTTCTCACGAGATTGGAGATTTTTAGGAGGCAGCCAAAGCGTTTCGTTCTCAAGATGAGAACTTCGTCAGGGCTCAATGACTAGTGTCTTTCCATTGATGTTACAGTTGCTACACTGGTTTGCAGTCCCAATTGGGTGCAAGGTAGAATATAGGAGTCGCCAGATGTGGCCTGACTCCAGCAAGACCTTTTGTTTAAAAAAGAGTAACACGAATGAGTCATCCACAATTAAGATCAGTGTTTCGAATAATATTTCTGGAAACGCTAGGGAAATAACAGGGCCTTGGTTGGCTTCGTAATTGAATCTTTAGTCAAAAGTCTCCTGCCAGAATAAATGCTTATTCTGGCAGGAGACCTTCGAATAAAGAGTCACCAGAGGAACCACATGCTATACACCCCACACATTTTGACCTGGCTGATACGCCACCAAAGTTTGTTTGTGGTCATTCCAGTGCTTGATCATCTACTGGACAACCTCCAGCATTTTAATAGCCGTTTCATGTACTCAGCCATGGGGACTGCAGGCCCAGCGCATTGTCTAAAATGTCCTATTTGGTTTCTTTGAGAGGTTTCGCCCATTCTTCTCGGTCAAGACTTAAGGGACCTATGACAGTGTTCCCATACAAATACTCAAAAGGGCTGAAGCCCACTCCCTTTCGTGCTACCTCCCTGTAGGCAAAAAAAAGCATGGAAGTAGGGTCATCCCATTTCCCACAGAGTTTCTCATAACCACATCTTTTAGGTTTTTGTTGAATCTCTCCAACCCCTATTGGTTTGAAGGTGAAATGGGGTGGTGAGCTTGTAATTCACCCCACATTCATCCCACCTATCCTTCCATGGTCTGCGATTACCACTTTGGGTAACCCTACTCTATATATACATATATATATACATATATACATACATACAAACATTCATACATACATACATACATACATACATATATATATTCACTGAAAAAACCATAGGTTTCACACATGTTATAGTTAGCGGAAATTTTACTGATAAAAAACCAATGAAATTCCCCCGTTATAGTTAGTGCAGGCAACTATAACTCACACGACCGCAATCCTCTGCTGATGCTAATACTGTATTTAGACACTTATTTGCCCATGTCTTCTTCCATACATTTTTAGCTATACATATATTACAAATATTTTTTTTTCATAAAGACACATATGTCATCAGCAGAAGATTGCGGTCGCGTGAGTTATAGTTGCCTGCACTAACTATAACGGGGGAATTTCATTGGTTTTTTATCAGTAAAATTTCCGCTAACTATAACATGTGTGAAACCTATGGTTTTTTCAGTGAATTTGCAAGGTTTTTTAAATGCTAATTCCTAACTATAACGTCTGTGAAACCTATGGTTTTTTCAGTGAATTTGTACGGTTTTTTAAATGCTAAGTTACTTTACGCCATTCGTGGCGTGCGCGCCCACTTAACGCAGTTCGTTCCGTGCGCGCACGGTGCGCTTCGCGCACCGTGCGCGCACAGTGAGCACGCGGTGCGCTTCGCGCACCGCGCGCCCACTTTACGCAGTTAGTGCCGTGCACGCACGGTGGGCACGCAGTGCGATGACAAAGCAAGAAAGCACGTCAACAAATCTGTTTCTGCTTTCCTCCGTGACTATGGTATGGGTGCCATTTACCACAACAACTTGCGTTATGACATGCAAGACATTTATAGAGGAGATGGTGTGCACTTCAATGATGAAGGGAACAGAGTCTTCCTCTTGAACCTTAGACTCTGCATCGGTACTTACTTGTAGGTACCACTAAAAAATCATTTCATAAACACAACGGCTCTTTTTAGAGCCCCCTAATATCTAAACACTTAAATCTGATTTTCATTTTTTTTTTTTTTTTTCCTACCGTACGCTTACCGTAAGCTTACCGTACGCGTACCCCGTGATTTTTTTTAAAATCAATAAATGTTTTCTTTGTACTTTTCTGTCCTTCTTTGACCCCCTTACAAATGTTAGGGGGTCTGTAACTCTCCTCATTGCCCCCTTTCCTTGTTTTCACTCTTTTTTTCAGAGTGAAATACACAAAATGGCGGCCGCCGCTTCCTGGTTTCGGCCGATTCGAATGTTTACTAAGATGTAAGAGCCAATCAGAATCGCGCTCGCGCACGCCACCGTACGCTTACCGTAAGCGTACGGTAAGCGTACCGTAAGCGGGCTCAGATATATATATTGATTTAAAGGCTATTTTCTCAGAATCTACTGAACAGATTTACACCAAACCTACAAAAGGCACTTCCTTGACCTAGGGACTACCTCTCTGCCAAATTTTGAGTAATTCTGTTCAGCCGTTCGGGCTGTAGCTCGTTCTAAAGGTCCTATGGAAAAATGCATGGGAAAAACGCGTTTTGGGACCCCCCTTTTATCTCAGCCCCCGCTTGACGGATCCCCCCGAGACTTTCAGGGTAGGAGCGGAGCGTAGCGCCCCACCTATTTTGAGAAATTCGCGAGGATTCGTCGACCGGCGCCAAAGTTATTCAAAATAGAATGTTGAGGTTTTCCTATGGAAACGTGGTCCTAACTATAACTACCTACTGGCGACCGCCAGTAGGTAATATACATACATACACACATATATATAGATATGTTTTTGTACCAAAGATACGCAGCACTCCATAAATCCAAATTATCTGAAGTTTAATTCACTGAGTCGATTCACACCAACGCGTTTCAGCTCTGCTAGGCCTCGATCAGGGCTGAAACTCGTTGGTGTGAATCGATTCAGTGAATTAAACTTGATCTAAATCGGATTTATGGAGTGCAGCGTATCTATTGTACACAATTAATTTCAGGGCTTGAATCCAGCCTATCACGCTAGCACCCATTACAGAGCGCGCTGCATGAAGTATTCTTTTGGAGTGAATATATATATATGACATCTCAAATGACATCACTGATGACATCATCCAGTGAATGTGGTTTGGTTCGTTATTTAAATATGTATTATATATATAGCAATCTGCATTGAAGAATGAGAGGACATATAAATATCTGCATGGAGGATTTAGTAGCAGTGTGATTGACTGTTTACTTGACTAATTTATAGTGTCTCACTAAATATATTGGATAGTGACTAAACTGTGTGAATATCTGTATCACTTTGTCGGATGTATGACGTTACAACGCACACTTTTACAACGCATGCACTTACAACGCATTTTTTACAACGCATAATCCATTACAACGCATGACATTACAACGCATGACACTACAACGCATTTTTAAAAACTACCTTTACAACGCATTTCCATTACAACGCATAATACCTTTACAACGCATACCATTACAACGCATAATATTAAATTGCATTTAAGGTAAGTATTAGATAGTATAGGGGTAAAAGTTACTTTTCTAACTCCAGGGGGTGCAACAGTAGGGTAAGTGTTGGATAGTATAGGGGTAAAAATTACTATTCTAACTCCAGGGGGTGCAACAGTAGGGTAAGTGTTGGATAGTATAGGGGTAAAAATTACTATTCTAACTCCAGGGGGTGCAACAGTGGGGTAAGTGTTGGATAGTATAGGGGTAAAAATTACTATTCTAACTCCAGGGGGCGCATCAGTAGGGTAAGTGTTGGATAGTATAGGGGTAAAAATTACTATTCTAACTCCAGGGGGTGCAACAGTAGGGTAAGTGTTGGATAGTATAGGGGTAAAAATTACTATTCTAACTCCAGGGGGTGCAACAGTAGGGTAAGTGTTGAATAGTATAGGGGTAAAAATTACTATTCTAACTCCAGGGGGTGCAACAGTAGGGTAAGTGTTGGATAGTATAGGGGTAAAAATTACTATTCTAACTCCAGGGGGTGCAACAGTAGGGTAAGTGTTGGATAGTATAGGGGTAGAAATTACTATTCTAACTCCAGGGGGTGCAACAGTAGGGTAAGTGTTGGATAGTATAGGGGTAAAAATTACTATTCTAACTCCAGGGGGTGCAACAGTAGGGTAAGTGTTGGATAGTGTAGTGTAATATTATGCGTTGTAATGGTATGCGTTGTAATGGTAGTATGCGTTGTAATGGAATGCGTTGTAAAGGTAGTTTTTAAAAATGCGTTGTAGTGTCATGCGTTGTAATGTCATGCGTTGTAATGGATTATGCGTTGTAAAAAATGCGTTGTAAAGGTAGTGCGTTGTAAAAGTTGCGTTGTAAAGGTTGTTCCCCCACTTTGTCAGTTGTTGTGTAAACTGCTGCACCAGTTGGTTACTAGCTATGTGAAAGTCTATATTAAGTATTGGTTAGTTAACTGAGCATTTGTATGGGAGAGTGAATGTGTGTGTGACTGCCCAAAGATGTGTGAATAGTTGATTCAGTAGGTATATGATGTTAAGACTACATGTTATAACAGTTCTTTGGGTGAGTAAATATCTTTATGGGTGTGGTGATGAGCAAATATATCTCTCAATGGTGCATGTCCAACAAACTAGAAAAATAAAAGACAGTGTATGTGACAGTTGTATATAAATAAGTATACATAAGACTGATTGTATGAGTGACTGTATGGATAACTGTATACTTTTAATAGTGATTTTATAACAGACTAAGTATGAGTTACTATCTATATGAATAAATGAAGTGGTGTTTGTATAAGTGTGTAGCTGAGTAAATGTAAGTATGATCCATTGTTTGCATAAGTGAGTAGGATGACTGCATAAGTGAATAGGATGTGTGCTGGTGTGTAATGCGATATAGGTGTATAAGTATATTTGATAGTGTTCTATTGATCATTGACAGCATGTATGAGTGAATCTATAGGTAAGTGATTAGATGTGTGTTTAGATCTAGGAATCACTGAGTGGGTTTTTAGAAACTTGTATTGGTGTGTCAATGGATTCAAATATGGTACTCTGTATTGTACAGTGAGTGATGAAAGGTTATACTACTGTATGATGAGGTGTATCTGATTGTCACGTGGATGATGTCATCAGTGATGTCATCAGTGATGTCATTTGAGATGTCATTTGAGATGTCATCAGTGATGTCACTGACCATGTCATGAATGATGTAATATGTGACATCACCAGCAGTGGATTGCGGGCGCGCGAGTTATAGTTAGCAGAACTAACTATAATGGAGGAATTGCAATGGCTTTGTACGAGTGAAATGTCCAGCTAACTATAACAGTCCTGAAACCTATGGTTTTTTCAGTGAATTTCGAAGGTTTTTTAAATGATAATTTTTTAAATGTAATAATAGTTATATGTATTTTTTTATACTGCTTTTCTACAGTTTTTTAACTGTTTATTTTTACATATTTTATTTTTTTAATTACATTATATATTTTTAATATAAATGGAAAAAAATGTTTTTTAAAATATTGAAACTGATTTTTATTTTGTTTTATATTTTTATTTTAATATATTTTTATTATTTTCTTAATTTTTTTTCAGTTGGAATTACCAATGTTATCCTATGGAAGGAAATTCAAATTGCAGGTAAAGTATGTTCACGTTACTTTTGTAATCCAGTGCTGGACTCCTAGGTTCAGCACTGGGACCTCTATCTAAAACAGGCAAGTAATTACGTTTTTATCGTTGGCACGATTTTTAGAGAATATTTGTAAGTTTCAAAAATCGATATTTAGAAACTTTTTCAGCAAAAAGCAGGCAATGATATCCTATGCAAGTTACTGGTAAGTACGGTTAGAATTACTTTTCAGGATCAGTACTGGGCTCAAAGATGCAGCACTGAGGTCTCTCCTGATAACAGGTGAGTAAATTGGAATTCGTAGTTCGGCTGATTTTACTTTGGTCCAGTATATATACAGCCACTTTCCTACACCATCCCCTCCTTTCACCACTGTGTAAACACACCCTGTGTCCATTTTAAATTGGGAGATTAAGTCCCCTTCAATCCTAAGGGCCCCTGGGGGCCAACTAGCCCACCAGGTACCTCCAGTAAGCGCCACAGAGCTGTGTTGCAGAGAGGTGTAAAAAGGGGCATGGCCTCTGAACACCCCTCTGCAATGCAGCTCCCTGGCGCATACTGGACGTACCTGATGAGCTAGTTGACCCCCAGGGACCCTCAAGATTGAAGAGGAATTAATTCCTCAACTTAAAACGCACCACTATCTACAAAGCCCAGGGGGGTGGTGGTCCCCGGGGCTGGCGGGGGTCCGTCACGGACCCCCCAATTTAAATAGTTAGAACCCCGGGGAGTTGGCTGTCCCCGGGGCGTGTGGGGGGCGTGAGGCCCCCCACACAGGGTATGTTTTAAAAAAAAATAAAGCCCCGGGGGTGGCGGTCTCAGGAACTACTGAACGGATTTACACTATTTAACCAAAAGGCACGACTCTGAACCAAGGTCTACCTTTCTGCCAAATTTGGTGTAATTCCATTCAGCAGTTCGGGCTGTACCTGTGATTAAAGGTCCCTATGGAAAATTGCATGTGGAAAACACGTTTTGGGACCCCCCTTTTTTCTCGGCCCCCGCTTGACAAATCACCCCAAGACTTTCAGGATAGGAGCAGAAAAGAGCGCCCCACCACTTTTGAAAATTTCACGAACATTTATCAACCGGCGCCAAAGTTATTCCAAATAGAATGTTGAGGATTGCCTATTGATAATAGGTCCTAACTATACCTACCTACTGCCGTCCGCCAGTAGGTAATATATATATATATATATATTATCTACTGGCGGTCGCCAGTAGATAGTTATAGTTAGGACCGAGTTTCCACAGGAAATCTAAAAATTCTACTTTGAATAACTTTGGAGCCGGTTGACGAATCCTCGCGAAACTTTCAAAACTAATGGGGCGCTCCGCTCAGCTCCTACCCTGAAAGTCTGGGGGTGATTCATCAAGCGGGGGCTGAGAAAAAAGGGGGGTCCCAAAACGCATTTTCCCCATGCATTTTCCCATATGACCTTTAGTCGAAGGTACAGCCCGAACGGCTGAACAGAATTACTTGAAATTTGGCAAAGAGGTAGTCCTCAGGTCAGGCATGTGCCTTTTGCATATATGGTGTCAATCTGTTCAGTAGTTCCTGAGAAAATTGCAGTTAAAAGTACATAAATATCTATAAGCGCGCACCGTGCGCGCACGGTGCGCGCACCCTAACGTGCGCAAGCGTAATTCTGATTGGTGGTTACATGTCAGTCAACATTCGAATTGGTCAAAATCAGGAAGTGTCGGCCGCCATTTTGTGTGTGTTGAGTGCGACAGTGAAAAAGAAAGGTGGGGAACGTGAAAAGGGGGCAGGGTAAAGAGTTCCTGACCCCCTAGCCTTTGTCAGGGGGTCCCTGAAAGACCCCGAAGGGTGAAAAAAACATTTTTATTTTTTTTAAATCGCGGGATGCGCGCACTGTGCGCGCATCGTGCGCGCACGGTGAAAAACCTTAAAAAAATAAATAAAAACATTTTAAACGAGCTTTTCCATATTACAGGATACAGTCAATATATAACTATATACATAGCTAGTTTATTGTAAAATAAATAAATAAAAAATAGAATAATACATACATAACTTAGCATTTAAAACACCTTACAAATTCACTTAAAAAACCATAGGTTTCACACACGTTATAGTTAGGAATTATCATTTAAAAAACCTTGCAAATTCACTTAAAAAACCATAGGTTTCACACATGTTATAGTTAGCTGGACATTTCACTCGTAAAAAACCATTGAAATTCCCCCGTTATAGTTAGTTCAGATAACTATAACTCGCGCGACCGCCACTCTATCACAAGGATGATGTCATCAGTGATGTCATGAGTGATGCCACTGACCATGTCATGAGAGATGTAATATGTGACGTCATGAGCAGTGGATTGCGGGCGCGCGAGTTATAGTTATCTGAACTAACTATAACAGGGGAATTTCAATGGTTTTTTACGAGTGAAATGTCCAGCTAACTATAACATGTGTGAAACCTATGGTTTTTTAAGTGAATATGCAAGGTTTTTTAAATGTTAATTCCTAACTATAACATGTGTGAAACCTATGGTTTTTTAAGTGAATATATATATATATACACATATATAGATGTGGTTCTCTGGTTTTGATAGTTTAAAATGGTATGTTTTAACTGACATTTCCTCCGAACTATAACCTCTCTTTGGACTTTGTATGTATATATATATATTCCAAACACACAGCACTCCTTCTGGAACAGCAGACCCGTGGGGAAGTGGTGCGCACTCCAGCGGAGTACACTGACACGTGATTGAGAAAATGTTTGTCACCGTACACAACGTACTCTCAGGACCAGGCAGGGTGTGTGACAATCCGAGTCACACACCCTGCCTGGTCCTGAGAGTGCATTGTGTAAGGTGACAAACAGTTTTTTCATATATATATATGAACTGAAAAAAACGTAGGTTTCAGGAACGTTATAGTTAGTTGGATATTTCACTCGTACAAAACCATAGAAATTCCGGCGTTCTAGTTAGTTCAGCTAACTATAGCTCATGCCCCCGCAATGCACTGCTGATGACGTCACATAGTACATGATTAATGACATGGTCAGTGACATCACTGATGGCATCTCAAATGACATCACTGATGACATCATCCAGTGACTGTGTGTTTCTGTAAAGTTTAATTTTGTTTTATATATATGCCAAGCTGTATTGCGGAATGAGTGGGTGTATAAGTGTCTGTATGTAGGATTTAGTAGGTATGTGACTGACTGTATAAGTGAGTGATTAAATGTGTCTGGGTTAGTGACTAAACTGTGTGAAAGTCTGTATCAGTCTGTCTGTTGTTGTGTAAGCTGCTGTATGGGTTGGTGAGTAGCTGCATGAGTGTCTATGTGGGTTATTGATTGCTTGCCTGAGTATTTGTATGGCTGCCTGAGTGTGTGTGTGGGTGGGTGGTGTGTGACTCTGTGCATAGATGTGTGAGTGGTTGATTAACTGGGTGTATGGGTTCAAGAGTACATGTGGAAACAGCTGTATGGGAGGGTGAGTGTGTGTATGGGTGTGTTGGTGAGTGAATGGATATCTCAGTGGTACATGTGCAAGTAACTACATATGTAAAAGGCAGTATATGTGAGTGATGGTGTATATAAATAACCATATGTGAGAGTCAGTAATTGTGAGAGTGGTTGTATGGATGAGTGTGTATTTGTATCAGTGATTCTATAAGAAAGTAATTATGTGTTAGTATCTGTATGAATAAGTGAGGTTGTGTCTTTATAACTGTATAGGTGAGTAAATGGAAGTATGATTGATTCTTTGCATGACTGACTAAGTGTGTGAATATCTCTGGATAACTGGCAGTGTGTGAGTGTCTGTATAGGTGTATGAGTGCATATGATAGTGTTGTATTGATGAGTGACTGCATGTATCAGTGACTGTATGGGTGAATGAATAGATGTGTGTGTAGACCTAGGAATCAGTAAGAGAGTATTTAGTATTGATGTGTCTACTTTTTCAAAAATGGTAGTCTGTATTTTAGAGTGGGTGTATCAAAGGTTATATTCAGGTGTGAGGAGGTGCATCAGATTTTCACGTGGATGATGTCATCAGTGATGTCATTTGAGATGTCATCAGTGATGTCACTGACCATGTCATGAATGATGTAATATGTGATGTCATCAGCTGTGCATTTTCGAGGGCGTGAGTTATAGTTAGCTGAACTAACTATAACGCCGGAATTTCTATGGTTTTGTACGAGTGAAATGTCCAACTAACAATAACGTTCCTGAAACCTATGGTTCTTTCAGTTAATTTCTATGGTTTTTTAAATGTTAATTTCTAACTATAACGTGCCTGAAACCTATGGTATTTTCAGTGAATTTCTATGTTTTTTTAAATGCTAATTTCTAACTATAACGTGCCTGAAACCTATGGCTTTTCCAGTGAATTTCAAAGGTTTTTGAAATGAAAATTTGTAAGTCTAATGTACCTCAATCCTATGTTTTTTGTATTTTATATATATATATATATATATATATATATATATATATATATATTCACTGAACAAACCATAGGTTTCACACACGTTATAGTTAGCGGAAATTTTACTGATAAAAAACCAGTGAAATTCCCCCGTTATAGTTAGTGCAGGCAACTATAACTCACGCGACCGCAATCCTCTGCTGATGCTAATACTGTATTTAGACACTTATTTGCCCATGTCTTCTTCCATACATTTTTAGCTATACATATATTACAAATATTTTTTTTTCATAAAGACACATATGTCATCAGCAGAAGATTGCGGTCGCGTGAGTTATAGTTGCCTGCACTAACTATAACGAATAACTGAAAAAATCTTCTGGTAAGCAGAAAAAACAATTTCTAAAAAATATATTCAAAAGAATGAAAAATGTACAAAATGTCTGTACTCGAAAGGATGTTTTGAACAAAAAAGGAGAGGAAAAAATTGACAATTTAGTTAATGCAAATATACCTTTAGCAACTGAAAAGATTTATATAAATAGAAAAACAGCGTTTAAAGAGATACGTAGAAAAATGTTTCAGAGAAGAGTTATGTCCAATTTGATGAAGGATGTGAAGAAATATAAGAAAAAGACAAAGTTTTATAAAAGAAAAAAAGAAATAGAAGCCATTGCAGCAAAGGCATTAGAATTAAAAAGGAAACTATTCATTTTAATTTTGAATAGGATGCGTACATTAGACAAAATGGTTAATGTACTGAAATCACATAGCAAAAGGAAAAGAGTAGTGAACAGAACAAACTTTTGTAAAGTGTTTTTAGGAAAGTGGATGCATAGTTCAAGTAGTGAACCTTTTTTTAATGAAGAGAGCTATTTTCAAAGTAATAGTTTGCTGCATGCAGTTGACACCAGAGGTCGTTCTTACGAAGTAAAAAATGGTTGCATAATGGAGAAGGAGATAATGGTTCCAAGAGATGAGGTACAAGTGATGGCAGATGAGGCTATGGGGAGACGTCCTAAAGCCCCAGTGTACACTTGGAATTGTAGTAGTATTTGCACTGTGCGTCAGGAATCTATTGACAAATTTCGAGAGTTTCTAAGAGAATATAGTAAAAAAAGTATAAAACAGAAGATTAAGGTGCTTCAAAGTCTGGATCCATGCAGAGTGAGAGAGAATACTGGTTTGCAGGGTCATTCTCTGGCTTGTCTATCTAGAAAAGTGTGCAATAGTGTTTTCCATCATTTTAGGATGCTGGCTGTTCATCATACTGAAATGAGAAAGTTTGTGAGACGGTTGTATTTTGCCAAAAGTCCAGCAATAAAGTTAAATGAATTGAATAGGGCTCTGTTCCGAGGAACGGTATCAGATGTAGAGAAGGTTGTGGATGAAATTCAGTTTTGTTACTTTGGTCCTGAACAAAACAGTGCAGAGAAGGACACAGTAAATGAGGAAGAAGTGGAAGAGAATGTAGAACCCTCTGTAAGTAACACATTTAATGATCATATAACAAAATTTGCAATAGTCTCTAATGAAAGACCAAATTTTACTTGTATTTGTTGCCGCAGAACTCATTATAGAAAACAAACTAGGAATGTTGATCTCTACAGAAAGAGTGAAAATGAAGATAATTATAAGTGGAAGGATTTTGCCACATATATATTTCTAGAAAATTGTTTTGATTTGGGTGAAGATCAGCGTATTTGTAAATACTATTACAACAAGTTAGAGGAAAATAGAATGCCGACCAGAGCTGTACATAATAATTTAGAATTGGATGCTATTCCTGCTGAACTTTCTGAATTAAATACATATAAGTCTATACTCATTCAATGTGTTCATCCGTTCCAGACCATAGTACGTATGGAGCCCAAAACTCGTAAATTGCCTCCTTCTGATTTACTGAGAGGTTTAAAAGGAAGAGTGGTGTATTTGCCCTTGGATTTGAAAAAAAATATGGAAACTATTGATGCGGATACTTTGGAAACTGAACCATTAATTATTCTGGTTAATGGTGTACCTACAAAGAATAAGAAGATTTGTCAGGAGCTGGTAGATGTGCGGAACGTACAAAGAGCAAATTTGTATTTGAAAAGGAATAACAAATGGTATGAATCAATTTATATAGAAGAAGAAGAAGAAGAAGATTTACAAGAAGACACAGAAACACCAACTGGACAAATTGAAAAAGTGGACAAGTCAAAGGAAGAAGAAATTTATGAACATTTTAGCATACATCCTCTTCATTCAAAAGAAGTTATGGGAGATAATATTGATCTCTTTCAGATGAAGAAAGCAAAAGGAACTCCCGTGAGTGTATGGGAGGAGAGCTTGGAAGCTCGATGTTTTCCCCAGCTGTTTCCTAAAGGAAAAGGAGGACGATACGATGAACGTCCAGAACAGATTCCAGCTTCTGAGTATCGGACTACAAGACTATATGCTGAAGATCCCAGATTTCGACAAAGTATTCCTTATTTGTTCCATCTTTTATTTGAAAGCGACTTGTCTGCACTGTCTTATGCAGTAAATCACATTTTAAAAAGTGGAGTACATTTACAAAATGTGTCTGCTAAGGATTTTATGGAGAAAGTGCAGCACCGAGATGATCATTTGGAAACACAACTGATCAATCTGATGGCTTGTCAGCGTGGGACAAATGAATATTGGTACCGACGCCATGGTGAACTAAAATGCATGTTACGGAATTTAGGAACACCAACATGGTTCGTTACCCTAAGCTGTGCGGAGTACGCTTGGGATGATTTACTGGATTTTCTACGAGAGGCAAATTCAAACATTAAAAACATTGAATACAAGACAGCAGGAGAACTGTGCTCATTGGATCCGGTTAATGTTTGCAGATATTTCAATCATAGATTTGAGGCTATGATGTCCTTCATCTGCAATAAAAAAAATCCACCTCTTGGAGAAGTAGTAGATTTCTTTTGGAGAAAAGAGTACCAGGCAAGAGGTGCTCCTCATATTCATATGCTGTTGTGGATCAAGGATGCCCCAAAGTTTGGAACAGATACTGATGAAGCAGTGTTATCTTTCATTGAAGAATATGCAACATGTGCTATACCAAAAAGCACAGAAGAGAAAAAGTTAAAGGAGCAAGTTTTACGTTTCCAAAGTCATCGGTGTGGAAAATACTGTCGACGGAAATACAAGAGCAAAGATAAATACTACACTAAATGTCGATTTGGATTTCCTAGACCTGTTCTTTCAAATGGAAGAGTCAACAGTTTTATGTCAGCTGTGAGACATACTATCACAAGGAAATCACCTAAGAATACCTACAACCTAAAAAGAAAAGAAGAATCCAAAAATATAAATGACTACAACCCAGTCATTTTATCCATGTGGAACGCTAACATGGATATACAGTATGTAGCTGACAATTCCATTGCTGTTGCTCGATATGTAACGTCTTACATTACGAAATCAGAAAAAACAGAATTGAAGGAAATGTGGGAAGAGATTTCTCACGAGAAGACTGTCAGTAAGAAGCTGTACAGTTTCAGTTTGAAGATGTTATCGCATCGAGAAATTGGATCCTACGAATGTTCAGATAGGTTATCTTCTGCAAGTCTCTACTCGAAGTCAAGAAGAATAATTTGGGCAAGTTTAGGCCTTGCAGCAATGAGAAATCGGGTACTGAAATCTGTTGGAGAAATTGAATATTTGGCCGAGAATGACCCAGAAAGTACAGATATTTTGAAATCAAACATGTTGGACACATATTATCCCAAGAGAAGTCAACATCTGGAGAACATGTGTCTCTATGAAGTGCTGCAGAACTACATTTATTCACGGAAAGCCGCAGAAGACATCAACAATGGAAAATATAAAGTCGTTGGTGAGGAAGGATGTTTAGTGAAGCAAACAAAAGGAAGTTTGATAAATCACAGGAAGCTGAGTTGCGACACTACTGACAAGAAGGAATTTTACTACTTGGCTCTTTTACAGTTGTTTAAACCATGGCGTACAGAGGATGAACTACTGGGAGAATTTCAAAGCTATGAAGATTCTTTTAATGCTTGCAAAGACAGCATACAATGCAGTACATTCTCAAGTTATCTGTAAATGTTAAATGAAGAAATTGAACAGGAAACTACAATTGCAGCAGAAATAGCTAGAGACAGTTCTCAGGACAGCCAAAGTTCAGGAACACTCAGTCAAGATCCCCTAGGACAACCAATCGTTGAAAATGAAGCATCAATAGCCATGAATGAAGTGGAAACGGCTATGAATCAAGCTCAAGAAGAATTTATAGACTTAGAAAATTTGGAAAGACAACTGAATCAACGCGACCGCAATCCTCTGCTGATGCTAATACTGTATTTAGACACTTATTTGCCCATGTCTTCTTCCATACATTTTTAGCTATACATATATTACAAATATTTTTTTTTCATAAAGACACATATGTCATCAGCAGAAGATTGCGGTCGCGTGAGTTATAGTTGCCTGCACTAACTATAACGGGGGAATTTCACTGGTTTTTTATCAGTAAAATTTCCGCTAACTATAACATGTGTGAAACCTATGGTTTTTTCAGTGAATTTGCAAGGTTTTTTAAATGCTAATTCCTAACTATAACGTGTGTGAAACCTATGGTTTTTTCAGTGAATTTGTACGGTTTTTTAAATGCTAAGGTACTTTACGCCATTCGTGGCATGCGCGCCCACTTAACGCAGTTCGTTCCGTGCGCGCACGGTGCGCTTTGCGCACCGTGCGCGCACAGTAAGCACGCGGTGCGCTTCGCGCAACGCGCGCCCACTTTACGCAGTTAGTGCCGTGCACGCACGGTGGGCACACGGTGCGCTACGCGCACCGCGTGCCCACGTTACGCTAGATGGGCCATGTACGCACGATGCGCTTCGCGCACCGTGCGCACATGGAGGACATATGATGCACTTCGTTTTGAAAGGTAATATTTTAATTTTTCGTAATTTTTATAAGCCATGCACAAATGGTGCCCTTCGGGCACCATTTGCACACGGGGTGGAGAGAGTGTGGATAATTTTTTCTTTTATTATTTTTGTTTAAAATATTGTGGTTTTTCACACCTCTAATAAGCCCTGCTCATTTGGTGGCTTGCGGCCACCAAAAGCACAGGGGGTGGGGAAAGTGTGGATAGTGTTTTTTTTTATTACATTTTTTACCGTACGCGTACGGTAAGCGTAATCGGCGAAATTAGCGAAAAAATAAAAATTCAATTTTTGGCCTTGGGGGGTCTTTGGGGACTCCCTCAACATGGCTATGTGTGTGGGAGCTGTCTAAACAGCCCCTTTACATGTTTATTGGTTTTATTTAACAACCTAACTCTCAGTGCGAGAGAGAAAATGGCGGCCGCCGCTTCCTGGTTTCGGCCGATTCGAATGTTTACTAAGATCTAAGAGCCAATCAGAATCGCGCTCGCGCACGCCACCGTACGCGTACGGTAAGCTTACGGTAAGCGTACCGTAAGCTGGCTCAGATATATATATTGATTTAAAGGCTATTTTCTCAAAATCTACTGAACAGATTTACACCAAACCTACAAAAGGCACTTCCTTGACCTGAGGACTACCTCTCTGCCAAATTTCTAGTAATTCTGTTCAGCCGTTCGGGCTGTAGCCCTGTCTAAAGGTCCTATGGAAAAATGCATGGGAAAAACGCGTTTTGGGACCCCCCTTTTATCTCAGCCCCCGCTTGACGAATCCCCCCGAGACTTTCAGGGTAGGAGCGGAGCGTAGCGCCCCACCTATTTTGAGAAATTCGCGAGGATTCGTCGACCGGCGCCAAAGTTATTCCAAATAGAATGTTGCGGTTTTCCTATGGAAAAGGGGTCCTAACTATAACTACCTACTGGCGACCGCCAGTAGGTAATATATATATATATATATATATATATATATATATATATACACACACACATATATATATTTAAAAAAATTGTGAATAATCTTTAGTTAGGAAAACTATATTCATTCTTTTAAAAAAAAAAAAAATATTATACAGAAGTCGCGCACCCTTCGCACACCCTACATGATGGCTGCGCACATTCCTGTAGTCATTTTGAAAAGTCACACTGGGGTCGCGACTTCGGCGTGATTTGTAAAGTATGGAATAGCTTTAAATTAATTATAAATAAAAGTTTTCCTTTAAGTGTTTGTCTAAATTTATTAATTAAAGCATTTTTAAAGTATTATTTTCAAAATAATTTTGACTAAAACGTTTTTCGATTATTATTGGATTCGGAGGTTAGGAGGGATGGCTATTTCGCTCGATCTGTTTTGCAAAATTTTTTGGTCTAGGCAGGTGGACACCCTCCTCCGGGTGAGGTACAGCTTGAGGATTCTATTCAAAAGGTGAGGTATCAACAGGCATAAGTATCCATCAGAAGTGCAAGTTACTTACCTTCGGTAAAGCTTTTTCTGGTGGATACAGTATCTGCCTGTGGATTCCTCACTGTCCCACCCACCTCCCCGTTGTCCACCTGTTTCTACCAAAAAGATGCTTTTACTGTTTGGCATGAATGTTTTTAATATTTCTTAATCATGCTTATGTTTTAATAGTGAGAAATGCTTGATCTGTTGCTATTTCTTTATGCCTTTATTGGCTATGCATTTGTATATATTACCTACTGGCGGTCGCCAGTAGGTAGTTATAGTTAGGACCCCTTTTCCATAGGAAATCCGCAACATTCTATTTTGAATAACTTTGGCGCCGGTCGACGAATCCTCGTGAATTTCTCAAAATAGGTGGGGCGCTACGCTCCGCTCCTACCCTGAAAGTCTCGGGGGGATTCGTCAAGCGGGGGCTGAGAAAAAAGGGGGGTCCCAAAACGCGTTTTTCCCATGCATTTTTCCATAGGACCTTTAGACAGGGCTACAGCCCGAACGGCTGAACAGAATTACTAGAAATTTGGCAGAGAGGTAGTCCCTAGGTCAAGGAAGTGCCTTTTGTAGGTTTGGTGTAAATCTGTTCAGTAGGTCCTGAGAAAATAGCATTTAAATCAATATATATATCTGAGCCAGCTTACGGTACGCTTACCGTAAGCTTACCGTACGCGTACGGTGGCGTGCGCGAGCGCGATTCTGATTGGCTGTTAGATCTTAGTAAACATTCGAATCGGCCGAAACCAGGAAGCGGCGGCCGCCATTTTGTGTATTTCACTCAGAAAAAAAAGAGTGAAAACAAGAAAAGGGGGCAAGGAGGAGAGTTACAGACCCCCTTACATTTGTGAGGGGGTCAAAGAAGGACAGAAAAGTACAAAGAAAACATTTATGGATTTTAAAAAAAATCACGGGGTACGCGTACGGTAAGCTTACGGTAAGCGTACGGAAGAAAAAAAAAATTAAAAAAGAAATGAAATGCAGATTTAAGAGTTTAGATATTAGGGGGCTCTAAAAAGAGCCGTTGTGTTTATGAAGTGATTTTTTAAGTGGTACCTACAAGTAAGTACCGATGCAGAGTCTAAGGTTCAAGAGGAAGACTCTGTTCCCTTCATCATTGAAGTGCACACCATCTCCTCTATAAATGTCTTGCATGTCATAACGCAAGTTGTTGTGGTAAATGGCACCCATACCATAGTCACGGAGGAAAGCAGAAACAGATTTGTTGACGTGCTTTCTTGCTTTGTCAATTTGCGGACAGAAATGATTGGACCAGTTCCATTTTTGCCTTTGGCATATGTTGGAAAACACAAAGGCAGTTTTAGGGAAAAGTGAAAACAGTTGTGCAAAGGTGTCCTTCATAAGCATTTCCAGACCTACCCCAGTCAAAGTGCCTAGGTCATTGCCACCACAGTGCACTATTATGAGGTCAGGGTGTTGGATTTGCATGAAGGATTTCACCAATGGCATCAATTGGTGCCACTTTAACCCTCTCTGACCAATCCATTTAATGTCTACATTTGGCAAAGCAAGGTCTCTCACCATACCTGTTTTCTCTGTAAACTTTTCACTCCAGAAGACATAGCTGTGCCCTACAATCCACACTGTGAACATCTTCAAAGGAGAACTGGATGCACTCAGGAGGTGTCTTTCAGTAGAATGGCAATAAGAAAAGAAAGACAGTTTGGAAATGGAGGCATACATATTTTTTTCAAAACAAAAAGAACTGATTGGCTGTTTCATACCATTCTAGAATAAAAACTAGGCTGTATGTGTAAATTAATAGAAGCATGTTTTGTATTGGTACAAAAAAATGTGTTACCAAAGAACAGTACTATGGATTTGCTGTTAGGTTTGAAAAGTCAAGCACTCTTGCTCTGTGGAATTGAAACATTGTGTGGCGAACTTCTGACCTAACTCCACACAGCAGTGTTCCATGAGCTGTTGCTATGGTAGCAGGCAGAAGTCAAGTTGGGGGAAGGGTACTAGGCAGAAGTCAAGTTGGGGGCAGGGTACTTTTGGAAAAGGGTTGGTTTTCAACCAATAGAAATGTGTGATTACATTTGAAAAAAAGGGGGAAGCACTGAGATTTGAAACTTACATGTATATGTGTGGAAAAATAGAGGGAAAGTTTGCCATTATCTGGTTCTGCTGAGAGGAGAGAGGTGTAGAGAACAGAGATCCTGGCTCTGATAATCTGCTGTTTGAGTGCCACATTTCTTTCACAACTAACTAATTTTAAAGGTGAGTTTAGAGTTTGAGAGGGGATGTATATGGTAAATTAAGAAATGAATAATAGAATTGGAATTCCTTTTGTAGAAGTTGTGTTTATTATTTTCTGTTTTGGGAGAAATTTAAATGTGAGGAACATGTAAAATAATATGGACAATTTTTTCATGATAAATTAAGGTGTACTGGTAAAAATAAGGAATACTTTAAGGGTTTGAGGTTGCAGTCAGTAATGCAAATACATTCAGCATCACTAAGGCTGGTTGCCCTTGCTGGAGTGTAGGCAGTCACCGAGGATACACATGGTGGTGGTCTGAAAAAGCAGTTTGGACATGGGCTTTTTAAGAAAATCTAAAAAGTGGATTCATAATGTGTCAGTCTGTAAAAGTGATTTTCACTTGCCAAAAAAAAAGAGCAGTAAGTGTGCATTTAAATTGGCAAAGAAATTTCGTTTTGTGACTAATGTGAAAACATGACTCTGTGTGCAAATAGGAATTACAGGCAGAGATTTATTGCGTATTGCTCTGGTGATTTCACAGTTGCATTAGATGGAAAGGGGGAGCGATTTTTTGGTGCAGAAGCAGACTCTTAGCACACACCCAGCTCCTGTCCATGTATAATCATGCACAGTATTTACAAGCGAGTGGGGTTTTCAGGTTTCAGTCTGTAATGCAAATACATTCAGCATCACTAAGGCTGGTTGCCCTTGCTGGAGTGTAGGCAGTCACCGAGGATACACATGGTGGTGGTCTGAAAAAGCAGTCTGGACATGTGCAATTTAAAAAAATCTGAAAAGTGGTTTCATAATGTGTCAGTCTGTAAAAGTGATTTTCACTTGCCAAAAAAAAAGAGCAGTAAGTGTGCTTTCAAATTGGCAAAGAAATTTCGTTTTGGGACTAATGTGAAAACATGACTCTGTGTGGAAATAGGAATTACAGGCAGAGATTTATTGCGTTTTGCTCTGGTGATTTCACAGTTGCATTAGTAGGAAAAAGGGGGAGCGATTTTTTGGGGGAAGAAGCAGACTCTTAGCACACACCCAGCTCCTTTCCATGTATAATCATGCACAGTATTTAGAAGCGAGTGGGGTTTTCAGGTTTCAGTCTGTAATGCAAATACATTCAGCATCACTAAGGCTGGTTGCCCTTGCTGGAGTGTAGGCAGTCACCGAGGATACACATGGTGGTGGTCTGAAAAAGCAGTCGGGACATGTGCAATTTAAAAAAATCTGAAAAGTGGTTTCATAATGTGTCAGTCTGTAAAAGTGATTTTCACTTGCCAAAAAAAAAGAGCAGTAAGTGTGCATTCAAATTGGCAAAGAAATTTCGTTTTGGGACTAATGTGAAAACATGACTCTGTGTGCAAATAGGAATTACAGGCAGGGATTTATTGCGTTTTGTTCTGGTGATTTCACAGTTGCATTAGTAGGAAAAAGGGGGAGCGATTTTTTGGGGGAAGAAGCAGACTCTTAGCACACACCCAGCTCCTGTCCATGTATAATCATGCACAGTATTTACAAGCGAGTGGGGTTTTCAGGTTTCAGTCTGTAATGCAAATACATTCTGCATCACTAAGGCTGGTTGCCCTTGCTGGAGTGTAGGCAGTCACCAAGGATACACATGGTGGTGGTCTGAAAAAGCAGTCTGGACATGTGCAATTTAAAAAAATCTGAAAAGTGGTTTCATAATGTGTCAGTCTGTAAAAGTGATTTTCACTTGCCAAAAAAAAAGAGCAGTAAGTGTGCATTCAAATTGGCAAAGAAATTTCGTTTTGGGACTAATGTGAACACATGACTCTGTGTGCAAATAGGAATTACAGGCAGAGATTTATTGCGTTTTGCTCTGGTGATTTCACAGTTGCATTAGTAGGAAAAAGGGGGAGCGATTTTTGGGGGGAAGAAGCAGACTCTTAGCACACACCCAGCTCCTTTCCATGTATAATCATGCACAGTATTTAGAAGCGAGTGGGGTTTTCAGGTTTCAGTCTGTAATGCAAATACATTCAGGATCACTAAGGCTGGTTGCCCTTGCTGGAGTGTAGGCAGTCACCGAGGATACACATGGTGGTGGTCTGAAAAAGCAGTCGGGACATGTGCAATTTAAAAAAATCTGAAAAGTGGTTTCATAATGTGTCAGTCTGTAAAAGTGATTTTCACTTGCCAAAAAAAAAGAGCAGTAAGTGTGCTTTCAAATTGGCAAAGAAATTTCGTTTTGGGACTAATGTGAAAACATGACTCTGTGTGCAAATAGGAATTACAGGCAGAGATATATTGCGTTTTGCTCTGGTGATTTCACAGTTGCATTAGTAGGAAAAAGGGGGAGCGATTTTTTGGGGGAAGAAGCAGACTCTTAGCACACACCCAGCTCCTTTCCATGTATAATCATGCACAGTATTTAGAAGCGAGTGGGGTTTTCAGGTTTCAGTCTGTAATGCAAATACATTCAGCATCACTAAGGCTGGTTGCCCTTGCTGGAGTGTAGGCAGTCACCGAGGATACACATGGTGGTGGTCTGAAAAAGCAGTCTGGACATGTGCAATTTAAAAAATCTAAAAAGTGGTTTCATAATGTGTCAGTCTGTAAAAGTGATTTTCACTTGCCAAAAAAAAAGAGCAGTAAGTTTGCTTTCAAATTGGCAAAGAAATTTCGTTTTGGGACTAATGTGAAAACATGACTCTGTGTGGAAATAGGAATTACAGGCAGAGATTTATTGCGTTTTGCTCTGGTGATTTCACAGTTGCATTAGTAGGAAAAAGGGGGAGCGATTTTTTGGGGGAAGAAGCAGACTCTTAGCACACACCCAGCTCCTTTCCATGTATAATCATGCACAGTATTTAGAAGCGAGTGGGGTTTTCAGGTTTCAGTCTGTAATGCAAATACATTCAGCATCACTAAGGCTGGTTGCCCTTGCTGGAGTGTAGGTAGTCACCGAGGATACACATGGTGGTGGTCTGAAAAAGCAGTCTGGACATGGGCTTTTTTAAAAAACTGAAAAGTGGTTTCATAATGTGTCAGTCTGTAAAAGTGATTTTAACTTGCCAAAAAAAAAGAGCAGTAAGTGTGCATTCAAATTGGCAAAGAAATTACGTTTTGTGACTATTGTGAAAAGAAATGTAGTAATATATTTAAATAAAATAAAGGATTTTTTTTTTAGTTTTTTTCAGGTATTGCTGAAGAGCAGTGGACAAAATTTAAGATGCCTACAAAATCCAGAGTTCAAAAAACGCACAAAAAAAACCTATATTTGAAGACAACTAGAGGACCAAAGTTAGTAGAAGATGCTCATGTTGGGAAAAAGAAAAAATCTTCTGGTAAGCAGAAAAAACAATTTCTAAAAAATATATTCAAAAGAATGAAAAATGTACAAAATGTCTGTACTCGAAAGGATGTTTTGAACAAAAAAGGAGAGGAAAAAATTGACAATTTAGTTAATGCAAATATACCTTTAGCAACTGAAAAGATTTATATAAATAGAAAAACAGCGTTTAAAGAGATACGTAGAAAAATGTTTCAGAGAAGAGTTATGTCCAATTTGATGAAGGATGTGAAGAAATATAAGAAAAAGACAAAGTTTTATAAAAGAAAAAAAGAAATAGAAGCCATTGCAGCAAAGGCATTAGAATTAAAAAGGAAACTATTCATTTTAATTTTGAATAGGATGCGTACATTAGACAAAATGGTTAATGTACTGAAATCACATAGCAAAAGGAAAAGAGTAGTGAACAGAACAAACTTTTGTAAAGTGTTTTTAGGAAAGTGGATGCATAGTTCAAGTAGTGAACCTTTTTTTAATGAAGAGAGCTATTTTCAAAGTAATAGTTTGCTGCATGCAGTTGACACCAGAGGTCGTTCTTACGAAGTAAAAAATGGTTGCATAATGGAGAAGGAGATAATGGTTCCAAGAGATGAGGTACAAGTGATGGCAGATGAGGCTATGGGGAGACGTCCTAAAGCCCCAGTGTACACTTGGAATTGTAGTAGTATTTGCACTGTGCGTCAGGAATCTATTGACAAATTTCGAGAGTTTCTAAGAGAATATAGTAAAAAAAGTATAAAACAGAAGATTAAGGTGCTTCAAAGTCTGGATCCATGCAGAGTGAGAGAGAATACTGGTTTGCAGGGTCATTCTCTGGCTTGTCTATCTAGAAAAGTGTGCAATAGTGTTTTCCATCATTTTAGGATGCTGGCTGTTCATCATACTGAAATGAGAAAGTTTGTGAGACGGTTGTATTTTGCCAAAAGTCCAGCAATAAAGTTAAATGAATTGAATAGGGCTCTGTTCCGAGGAACGGTATCAGATGTAGAGAAGGTTGTGGATGAAATTCAGTTTTGTTACTTTGGTCCTGAACAAAACAGTGCAGAGAAGGACACAGTAAATGAGGAAGAAGTGGAAGAGAATGTAGAACCCTCTGTAAGTAACACATTTAATGATCATATAACAAAATTTGCAATAGTCTCTAATGAAAGACCAAATTTTACTTGTATTTGTTGCCGCAGAACTCATTATAGAAAACAAACTAGGAATGTTGATCTCTACAGAAAGAGTGAAAATGAAGATAATTATAAGTGGAAGGATTTTGCCACATATATATTTCTAGAAAATTGTTTTGATTTGGGTGAAGATCAGCGTATTTGTAAATACTGTTACAACAAGTTAGAGGAAAATAGAATGCCGACCAGAGCTGTACATAATAATTTAGAATTGGATGCTATTCCTGCTGAACTTTCTGAATTAAATACATATGAGTCTATACTCATTCAATGTGTTCATCCGTTCCAGACCATAGTACGTATGGAGCCCAAAACTTGTAAATTGCCTCCTTCTGATTTACTGAGAGGTTTAAAAGGAAGAGTGGTGTATTTGCCCTTGGATTTGAAAAAAAATATGGAAACTATTGATGCGGATACTTTGGAAACTGAACCATTAATTATTCTGGTTAATGGTGTACCTACAAAGAATAAGAAGATTTGGCAGGAGCTGGTGGATGTGCGGAACGTACAAAGAGCAAATTTGTATTTGAAAAGGAATAACAAATGGTATGAATCAATTTATATAGAAGAAGAAGAAGATTTACAAGAAGACACAGAAACACCAACTGGACAAATTGAAAAAGTGGACAAGTCAAAGGAAGAAGAAATTTATGAACATTTTAGCATACATCCTCTTCATTCAAAAGAAGTTATGGGAGATAATATTGATCTCTTTCAGATGAAGAAAGCAAAAGGAACTCCCGTGAGTGTATGGGAGGAGAGCTTGGAAGCTCGATGTTTTCCCCAGCTGTTTCCTAAAGGAAAAGGAGGACGATACGATGAACGTCCAGAACAGATTCCAGCTTCTGAGTATCGGACTACAAGACTATATGCTGAAGATCCCAGATTTCGACAAAGTATTCCTTATTTGTTCCATCTTTTATTTGAAAGCGACTTGTCTGCACTGTCTTATGCAGTAAATCACATTTTAAAAAGTGGAGTACATTTACAAAATGTGTCTGCTAAGGATTTTATGGAGAAAGTGCAGCACCGAGATGATCATTTGGAAACACAACTGATCAATCTGATGGCTTGTCAGCGTGGGACAAATGAATATTGGTACCGACGCCATGGTGAACTAAAATGCATGTTACGGAATTTAGGAACACCAACATGGTTCGTTACCCTAAGCTGTGCGGAGTACGCTTGGGATGATTTACTGGATTTTCTACGAGAGGCAAATTCAAACATTAAAAACATTGAATACAAGACAGCAGGAGAACTGTGCTCATTGGATCCGGTTAATGTTTGCAGATATTTCAATCATAGATTTGAGGCTATGATGTCCTTCATCTGCAATAAAAAAAATCCACCTCTTGGAGAAGTAGTAGATTTCTTTTGGAGAAAAGAGTACCAGGCAAGAGGTGCTCCTCATATTCATATGCTGTTGTGGATCAAGGATGCCCCAAAGTTTGGAACAGATACTGATGAAGCAGTGTTATCTTTCATTGAAGAATATGCAACATGTGCTATACCAAAAAGCACAGAAGAGAAAAAGTTAAAGGAGCAAGTTTTACGTTTCCAAAGTCATCGGTGTGGAAAATACTGTCGACGGAAATACAAGAGCAAAGATAAATACTACACTAAATGTCGATTTGGATTTCCTAGACCTGTTCTTTCAAATGGAAGAGTCAACAGTTTTATGTCAGCTGTGAGACATACTATCACAAGGAAATCACCTAAGAATACCTACAACCTAAAAAGAAAAGAAGAATCCAAAAATATAAATGACTACAACCCAGTCATTTTATCCATGTGGAACGCTAACATGGATATACAGTATGTAGCTGACAATTCCATTGCTGTTGCTCGATATGTAACGTCTTACATTACGAAATCAGAAAAAACAGAATTGAAGGAAATGTGGGAAGAGATTTCTCACGAGAAGACTGTCAGTAAGAAGCTGTACAGTTTCAGTTTGAAGATGTTATCGCATCGAGAAATTGGATCCTACGAATGTTCAGATAGGTTATCTTCTGCAAGTCTCTACTCGAAGTCAAGAAGAATAATTTGGGCAAGTTTAGGCCTTGCAGCAATGAGAAATCGGGTACTGAAATCTGTTGGAGAAATTGAATATTTGGCCGAGAATGACCCAGAAAGTACAGATATTTTGAAATCAAACATGTTGGACACATATTATCCCAAGAGAAGTCAACATCTGGAGAACATGTGTCTCTATGAAGTGCTGCAGAACTACATTTATTCACGGAAAGCCGCAGAAGACATCAACAATGGAAAATATAAAGTCGTTGGTGAGGAAGGATGTTTGGTGAAGCAAACAAAAGGAAGTTTGATAAATCACAGGAAGCTGAGTTGCGACACTACTGACAAGAAGGAATTTTACTACTTGGCTCTTTTACAGTTGTTTAAACCATGGCGTACAGAGGATGAACTACTGGGAGAATTTCAAAGCTATGAAGATTCTTTTAATGCTTGCAAAGACAGCATACAATGCAGTACATTCTCAAGTTATCTGTAAATGTTAAATGAAGAAATTGAACAGGAAACTACAATTGCAGCAGAAATAGCTAGAGACAGTTCTCAGGACAGCCAAAGTTCAGGAACACTCAGTCAAGATCCCCTAGGACAACCAATCGTTGAAAATGAAGCATCAATAGCCATGAATGAAGTGGAAACGGCTATGAATCAAGCTCAAGAAGAATTTATAGACTTAGAAAATTTGGAAAGACAACTGAATCAAGAGCAGCAACAAATTTATGAAGAGATCAGAAGCAAAATTGAACACGGATTTCTACATGAAAAAAAAGAGTGCTCATGCACATCATTTCATCCAATCAGGATGTATGTAAGCGGACAAGCTGGAACTGGAAAAAGTTTCCTCATAAAAGTCATCAGAAGCTACCTACAGCAAAAAACAGATTCTACTTTGTCTTGTGTGGTTACTGCTCCAACTGGGTTAGCAGCATATAACATAAAAGGAATCACTTTACATCGTTTGCTAATGTTACCAGTGGAGCATGAGAACAAAATACAATACAACAAGCTAACTGGAGAAGCATCCTTGGAAGTTTCAAGAGTATTGAAGAAGATGCAAGTTCTCATTATTGATGAGGTGAGCATGGTATCAAACTTAATGCTTGCCTTTGTGCATTTAAGAATGCAGCAAATTTTGAAGACAGACTATGACATGTTATTTGGTGGAAAACACGTCATAGTTTTTGGAGATCTTTTGCAACTTACTCCAGTTAAAGGACAACCAGTGTTTAGTACTGTCACACATGAAGACACGAAGAAGTCATTGGGAAGCATCGGAAATACAAATATTTGGTCCTTCTTTGAGTACAAGGAACTTACTACTAATATGAGGCAAGCAAGCGATGAAGAATATGGAAGTATTCTGAAAGATATCAGAATTGGACTACTCACAGAAGTTGGCAAAAAAGCATTACAGAGTCGGCTGCTACATAATTTATTTCCAAAGGAAGAAATAGTTGCAGAGAAGATATACAAGAACATTGCAGAAAACAAAAGTGTCATCTGCTTAATGCCAACTCTACGTGAATGCTCAATATTTAATGAGGAGCTTTTGAAATTGGAAAAGGAAGAGATCAGGAAATTGGAAGCAGTGGACAAAATTGAGGATGGAAGAATTACTGTCACAGTAACAGGCAAACTGAAAAATAAATTGGACTCACTAGAGAAGAACATCTCCAAAACAGCTGGATTAGAAAAAAATCTATATGTTTGCATGAACTGTAGAGTATTTTTAAGAAGAAATTTGGATGTTGAAAAAGGTTTAGTTAATGGAGCTATGGGAAGAGTTGTGGGTTTTATTAATTATCAGAAAAAAGATGGAATTGAATGTTTAAAAATAAAATTTGATCAGATAGAAGAAGTTAAAGATATTTGTCGTTGTACAGTTCGTTTCATGCTTGTGAAAGACTTATATGTACGTAGGAAGCAGTTTCCGTTTTCTCTAGCATATGCTGTAACTATTCACAAGTCTCAAGGATTGACTGTAGATTGTGCATTTGTGAACATTGGTTCAACTGTATTCAAAGAAGGTATGGCATATGTTGCTTTGTCACGAGTGAAAACATTATCAGGTTTATTCATGATAGACTTTGATGATTCAAAAGTTAGTGCTGATACAAACTGTGTAAAGGAGTATAATAGATTAAGAAGAAGCTATGCTCCTCATTTAGGTCAGTATCCTGTGTTGTAAAAGAAAAGATGAGAATATCTGTAATGAAGATGTAGAGAAGAGGAAAAAAAAGAGGAGTGATGTAATTGCAAGCAAAAAGAAAAAGGAAAATGAAGAACAGGTTGTAGGATGTCATTTTGAAAATAGCTCTGGTGTCAACTGCTACGCAAATGTAGTGCTGAATGTTGCATTTTATCTGGAAAGTTTGCAAGAGCAGATAATAGTAAATCAGGGAAAAAGATTCTGTTCTGAGCTGAGTCTCCTTTTTCAAAAGCTGAGTAAAGATAAAACTCAAATAGAAAGTGCTACTGAAATTAGAAAACTTTTAGATATATGTTCAGGACGAACACAGTTTTCTCAAAATGTACAGCAAGATGCACAGGAATTCTTGATGTATTTTCTTCAGGTACTGGAAGAAGAAGGGGTTCCCATTGAAAATGTATTTGGTCTCTCTTATAAATGGGAACATAGTTGTGAAAACTGTTATAATATATGTGGCTCTAATGTTGATAATGAAAGGTTTATTTATTTGACATTGCCAGACAGTAAAACAGTCACTTTTGCAAAATTAGTTAAAGATGCTAATCATAGCATGAAATGCGGTGAGTGTAAATCTGACATGTTTTCAACATTAATTTTAAACGAATACGGAAAGTATGTAATTTTAATGATGCAACGATGTAGAGCTGATGGTTCAAAATTGGATACTTTAATAAAGAAGTTTACAGGACAGCAATTATCAATTTCAGGAAAAACTTTTGTAACTGTTGCAATAATTTTCCATGATGGACCTACTGTTACTTCTGGACATTACACAGTTTATCTTAAATGTGAAAAAGGCTGGACACTGTGCAATGATTCCCAATTGATTTTCAAACAACGTTTGCCTTTTGATTTAGCAAATTCCTATCTAATCTTCCTGAAACCTAAATTTTAGAGAAACTTGGCAAGATCTGGACAAAATAATTTTACCATTTTACTGGATTACCATTGGAAATTTCTAAAAAAAAAGATTTTTTAAATTATCATTTGGCCTAATGGAAAGATAACCAATTGTAATGTTGACTTTTTTAATTTTTAATGAAACTTTCAAAAACCAATAATTTAGAGATAATCGGTAACATCTGCACAATTTAAATTTTGGAATGTTATTGGAGTGCCATTGGAACTTTTTTCAAAAATGATTTTAAAAATTACTATTTGGCCATGCGGAAAAGTAACCAATTCTATTGTGGACTTATTAAATTATTAAAAAAAATTTCTTGAACCAAAATGTTACAGAGAATCGGTGAGATCTGGACAAATTAAACTTTAGAATTTTATTGGATTACCGTTGGAAATTTAATCCAAAATTTTTTTTTAAATTACTATTTTGCCTAAAGGAAATGGAATCAGATGTATTGTGGAGTTATTTGAGATATAATATTGTGATTATACTTCTGAAACAAAAATATCAGACGGTATTTTAAAGAAATAAGTATTGTTTTTTGATGATATTTTTTTAGAATATTATGCATTTCTGTAATGTTAAGTTTAAGTGAGAAGAGATTCTGGGCTTTTTTAATACAATCTTTGAGATTGTTATTTTTTTTTTGCCCGCTGTTAAATGATGAATGCAATTGCTTTCACAATTTAAAGTGAAATGCAATATATTCTGAAAACAGCAAAAATAAGGCAAAAATATTTTTTTAAAAATATGTAAATACGAGTACTGTATTTTAAAATGTTTAAAAAATATTAATACTTTTTTCTTTTTTTTCAGATTGATATAGAAAATTTTCGAAAACTAGACCCATTTTTAAAGGAATTTTTTTTTTAAAAAACAAATGAATAAATATTTTTTGGAGTGGGTATGGTAAGTCAATAATAATAATTGTAGTGTTTCAAAGTCCTTGTAATGTGATTATTGATTTTTAGTGTTTTTAAAAAAAAAAAAAAAAAAAATTACGCGCACGGTAAAAAAAAAAAAAAAAGTTTTTAAAAATATCTATAAAAAAAAGATGAAAGATAAGGTTGGCTCTTAAAAGAGCCGTTGTGTTCATGCAGGGAGAGAGGAAAGAAAGAATGGGAAAATTAGTCTCTGTGACAAGTGTGCTGATCTATTTTGAGGTCCACTAGGGAAACACTGGTCTCCCTATGACAAATTAGATCATGACAAGAGGCACATCGAATATCAACCCTCAGAAATCGAGGGTTAATTTCCAGAGGGCCAGCAAAAGGAGATGCTCCCCCCACAGATGAAGGGCTCACCTGACCTGCAGAAGAAGGAGTCAGCCCTGCAGATGATGGTCCAGGCTGAGCTGCTGTGGATGTGCTTGGTTGACTTTCTGAAGGGTTACCTCCAAAAAGTCGAGCATGTGTCCTTCTGTGTACATCCTTGAGGTGTCTCTTCATGGTATGATTCCCAAAGGAATACTTCCTGTCAGGATTACCTCTTGAAAGTACACGCTTACACAGCTTGCAAGTTACTAAGGGTGCATTTACCTTTTTCTGGCCTTCAGGAAAAGTAAAATAATCCCATACATAAGAGGTCTTTTGTTTCCTCGCTCTCTGCCTCAAGGTAGTGCTGCTAGTGCTAGCCTCACTCTCAGAAGAGCTCTGCTGGTCTGCCATCGTATCACAAAGACAACCCAGCTCCTTCTCCTAAGGGATCACAAGCAGAAATGAGGGGAATGGGTGTGGTGTAGGAGAGTTCTAGAACTGAAAGTAGTTTCAACCAATCAAAAGTTGTGTATCATGATCACATGACCTACCGTACGCTTACGGTACGCTTACGGTACGCTTACGGCAAAAGTGCGCATGCGCGTAAAAAAGACACGCGCTTGCGCGCATGCGCATAACAGTCACTACCCGACACTTCCGCGTAACGTGCGCGTGTAGCGTACACGCGTACGCGTCCCACGCGGAGTACGCGCGGCTACGCAAATTGCGTAACTATACGCAAACAGCGTAGAAAAATTACGGGCGTTGCGTAAACCGTACGCTTACCGTAAGCTTACGGTACGCGTACTAAAAAAAAAAAAAAAAAAAAAAAGGAAAAAATGTATTGCTAATAAATTTTACCTTTTTGAATTATAAAATATTTTTAAAAAAACATATTATAGAATTTTAAAAATTTAACCACAGTCTTAAAAAAAGGATAGAAAATTTTAAAAAAAAATATGTAAAAAAAATAGAAAAAAATACATAACTTAGCATTTAAAAAACCGTACAAATTCACTGAAAAAACCATAGGTTTCACACACGTTATAGTTAGGAATTTGCATTTAAAAAACCTTGCTAATTCAATGAAAAAACCCTAGGTTTCACACACGTTATAGTTAGGAATTAGCATTTAAAAAACCTTAGAAATTCAATGAAAAAAACAAAGGTTTCACACACGTTATAGTTAGCTGGACATTTCACTCGTAAAAAACCAATGAAATTCCCCCGTTATAGTTAGTTCAGCTAACTATAACTTGCGCGCCCGCAATGCACTGCTGATGACGTCACATATTACATCACTCATGACATGGTCAGTGACATCACTCATGACATCACTGATGACATCTCAAATGACATCACTGATGACATCACTAATGACATCATCCTTGTGATAGAGTGGCAGACTTCCTCTCACCCTAATATAACCTTTGATACACAGATTCATAAATAGAGACTAAACTTTTCAAAACAATGGACATACCAATACCAGTTACAACAACCTCTTCAGTAATTCTAAGATCCACATACACATCCACTCATTCACCAACAGTCCTATACAGTCACTCATACATGTACTCACTCATCATATGTACTCATACACCTATACATCCTGTTACACAATGCCACTCATCCGTAGAGTTACTCACACACATAGTCACTCATGCTAATAAAGAATCAAACATCCATTTACTTGCATATACAGTTATACACACACCACCACACTTACTTCTACAAAAACTTACACATACTTAGTCTTTTAAACAATCACTTATAGAAACACATACTTATTCATACAGGAACTCTTTCAATCTCTCACTCTCACATATACTCACTTATATACACCAATAGTCACATATACTAGTTTAAAACATATGTAGTTACTCATAAAAACACTGTAGAGACAGTCATTCACTCACTAACACACCCATACACACACTCATCCACCCATGCAGTCCTGCACACATACTATCTTCAACACATACAAACAGTAAGTCACTCATTCATGCACCTATGCACTACGTAATACCCCCCATCGAACCATAAAGACATCAGACACTTATACTGATACCCAAAAAACCAACTAATAACCTATATAAACACTCATGTAGCTGCTCACCAACCCATGCAGCCACTTATACACAAAGTGAAAGACTGATACAGATATATACATATTTAAACATTACTCACTAAGCCATGTATTCACTATGATACACCTAATCAGTCAGTTACACAATCAATTTTTCAAAAACAAATCATCCATTTAGACACTTATATACCCATTTATTCTTCCATCGACCTTGAGATATACATATATAAAACATATTTAATTTTCAGAAAAACACACATTCACTGGATGATGTCATCAGTGATGTCATCAGTGATGTCATTTGAGATGTCATCAGTGATGTCATGAGTGATGTCACTGACCATGTCATGAGTGATGTAATATGTGACGTCATCAGCAGTGCATTGCGGGCGCGCGAGTTATAGTTAGCTGAACTAACTATAACGGGGGAATTTCATTGGTTTTTTACAAGTGAAATGTCCAGCTAACTATAACGTGTGTGAAACCTTTGGTTTTTTCATTGAATTTCTAAGGTTTTTTAAATGCTAATTCCTAACTATAACGTGTGTGAAACCTATGGTTTTTTCATTGAATATATATATGTATATGTATATATATATTTTTAGTATGCTATATACATGTGAAAATGTGTTGGTCCACCTGTTTACCTCGGTGGCATGGAAAAAATGGGTGGAACTGACGTCAGCACGCAGATGAGGTCCTCTTATGGCTCCTATGACTTCATACGGTGTCGCGAGCGGAGCCGTGCTATTATGACATCGTCGTCCACATGGGAGAGCTAGGAAAGAATTTCCGCAGAATGGTGCCACAGGGGATATTCACCTAAATGTTCAGGCTGGTCCTTTGGGAGCAACTGTTTATGTTGCCACTCCAGGAACCGAAACCAGTTATCAGAGGGCAGAAGACCTTCAGATGGCACACGAGGTGGGGAGCCCAGTCGTGTGCACCAGCGGGGCGGCGCAGTGACAAGCACCACTACCCACAGAAAAGGTAACAAGGGCACTGAATAACACAGGATCTTCTCTTTGTATCTGGCAGCAACAATAAGATTAAAATGCCCTAGTTCCAAAATGTAGAATTAGTGCTACAACGGTCTTCAATAGGACCTGCGATGGATGCCGCTTCTGCCTTCCGTACACTGGAGGCGCCACATGGGTCACGCGGTACGGTCATACTGTGGTGGGAAGCACACTTGTTGACCTCTCATGACATTGCTCCACACTTCGGGGACAAAGCTTTCCATTAGCTGTGTTTTCTGATGACGTGTCACGCCGGCCCCATCCAACAGCAGAACCTCTTTAGATCCAAACAGACTCTTCCACTCTCTCACCGGAAGTGAAACCAGGCCATGCGGACTTTTTCACAATACAACAGCTGGGAATGCACTTTTCGGTAAAAAAAAACACATTCCTTCCTCCTAATTTATCAAATAAACGACTCACTGAAGAACAGGGGCCAGCTTCAATCGGTAAACAGCCGTTACAGCGACTTTTTTACTTCGTGATACCATTACAACAAATGCATTACCACGCATGCGTCGTACATCGCAAAGTCATTACTGTGGAAATTTAGCTTGCAAACTGAACATTATCTGCGCCATCTTGCCTCTCCCCAGCGCCCCGCACAGCGAATGCACGGCCGCCATTTTAGGCACCCCACTCTCTCCCCGCTCATTCTCGATCGCCAGCGCTTTCCCCTGGTGCTGCAAGCATCCCCCGTGCGCCGGCCACCCCCGCTCTCTCATGCAGGCCGTAAACCCTCTCCTTCTGCGCGACCCTGCTACGGAACCACATCCGACCGACATCCCATACATGGTCATGCCTCTCCTTTGATAACCCCCTTCCTCTGCGCCCCATTGTCCGAACTGGTCCCAGGCCATCACCTAGCCCGGCGGATGCAGTTTATTGCCCCTACTGTAAGGGAAACACCCCACATCAAAGGGATTACAGTAGATCAAAGCCCCTACCCCCTGAGACCCGACCGGTCACACACACCCCCCGGGAATTGGCGGAATACCCTGCTGCGCGATAGCCATCTCCTACTGCGGGTAAGGCGGGGACTTCTACTGTAGCTATGTGTGGGAACGGATCTGAGCCGGGGCTTCAGGGGATGTTCTCTCATGCATCAAGGGAATCTCGAGAATGTACTATGTGTAATAAAGCAATAAACCTGTGTATAAGAGACCAGGTCTCAGAGATGCAGTTAGAGCACCTCGTGACGATACCTTGCTGTCTGATCTGATGTGTTCTGCTCCGACGGAATAAAACTTTGTTTCCTGCCTTCCAGTCTCCGGCGCATGCCTCTTTCATTGGTAAATTATCGAGTGGTATGAGAGGCAATTACCGCCGGGCAAATACTGGAAAGGTTATCGATTGAAACTGCCGCTACCATTTAACAATTGGCGTCCCAAACGTGGGGCCCATCAGCGACACGTGGATCCAGTGGGAGAGGTCCCGACGACAGAGTGAACGACTGCAACGATCGGGAGAGCTCCTGCCCAATAGACCCTCGTCTGGCAGCCGATCATCCGAACTTCACTGGTTCCGAGCAGACCTCTCTCGAGTGATCTACGGTCCTGACTGGGAACCATCAGGAGTGCCGCGGCAAATACGGAGAGTAGAGGACGATCGGGCGCTGGAGGCGGAAGACGAGAAACTGTCCACGCGGTCCGGGTAAGGTCGTGATACACGACAAATTGCAAAATAATTGATTGATTGTCTGAAGCTTTGGAATACTAGTATTGCTCATTGATTGTGCTCATTGATTGTTCTCTTTGAGATATTCGCTGTCTACAAATGGGGAGGAGTAGAAATACTCTCTCTCTCTCCCTTTGCAGATAGTGAAGGGTAGGTAACGCAGACTTTTGTCCCCGTTGAAACCCGTCGTGCCTATCTTTATCTCCCCACTGATTGATTGTCCGAACATTGATTGTTTTGAAGAATAGTGCTCTTTGAGATATTCTCTGTTTGCAAATAACGTAGAATAGAAATATTCTGTCTAGTCTTTGCAAATAGTGAAGGGTAGGTAATGCTGACTTTTGTCCCCGTTGAAACCCGTCATGCCTATCTTTATCTCCCCATTGATTGATTGATTGATTGTCCGAACACTAGTTGTTCGATATTGGTTCTTTGGAGGTATTCTCTGCTTACAAATAACGAGGAATAGAGATATTCTGTCTAGTCTTTGCAAGCAGTGAAAAGATAGGTAGTGCTGACTTTTGTCCCCGTTGAAACCCGTCATGCCTATCTTCTCCCCACTGATTGGTAGTTGGTTCTGCCCGGACCGCTTATTAGAGGTGAACCACCCGGCTCCACTGGAGGGCACCCCTTATAAGGACATGTTCACTAAATATGGACTAGTCGCCGTAGCTTATAGCAAGCTATGGCATAAATATACCAAGAAGGACCCCGAGAGTCAGTAGGCCACTGATGGGATCCTTCGACGACCATAAGATAGAAGTGCTAGAAATAGCTCTGCGTAGCAATAAGACGACGCCTACTATGCTTGACAGTATCGGCATGTGGCGCAAAGATGCAACACAACGGAAAAAGAGGGAAGAAGTAAAAGCAGAAAAGGAATTACGAAAAGCAGCTCACCTTGCCACTAGAAAGTTAGAAGAAGAAATAAAGGAGAGAAGGGAAACTAAACTAAGACAGGAGCCCGAAACATCAGGCCAGTACGCTGTTAGGACCCCTTCTTTGCTCTACCCTGAGTTGTCCTCCAAGCAGCGAACGAATGACGAATTACTGTTAGGTCCCCCGATCATTTACATGCCCCCTCCATACACACCCTCCCAATCAATAGTGCAACACCCACAACCCCCGAACACGAGCGAAAGCAGTACAGGGGCCTCGGTCCTCACGGCCTCCGCGCCGGCTGAGCCTCCTGTACTGAACACAACGTCGGCAATAACGCTGGATGACCCTGAGGTGAGAAAGGAAGATTCCACCAGAATGAATCGACTAACGAAGGATGAACGAACAGGAATCGACAAAATAGTAAAGGCACTGGTGGGATCCTTTTTTGACCTTACAAAAACTAAAGTAACGCTAGGAGTTAGCCCTTTGTGGGACATATGAAACCAGGGGAAGGAGCCAAGCTCACGGTCGAGACGGCCACGAGGTAGCCCGACTCCATTACTCTCGCTACCTAAACATGTCTGCCTCACTGCCCACCCCGCCCAATAAGCATGACAAAATCCTGCACAAACGGAAGCCTGCTGACACCCACCATCGACGTCACCAAACTAGGGCTAGATCGCGCGCAATTGGTCTATGTTATTTTTCCGATTGCACAGTAACCTCCTTGTGCTCGTCATCAGATTGCAAATATGTACAAACACTCCAACGAAGTAGTATAGTTATAACATTTTAATAACTTATAAGATATAACAAACACACCAACAGGGTAAACAGGTTAAAACACGTTTTAAAACAACTATTTACATGACAGTCTGCTGCAACCTCCATCCCAAAGCCTTAACGTCCACGTGACACCGTCCTCGCCTCTCCTTCCTCGAAATTGCAACATTGGCCTGTTTTGGGCGGTTCTTTTAGTTGACTTTGGGCTATAAAAGCCATGCAAAAATCCATTGACATCAGTGGCGGACGACTGTGCGAATAGGCCGGAGGCTATACGAAGCGCCGAAGTTCTGGCAACACCAAGGCGGAGTCCGCCACGCTGTGCGGGCCTTCCCGTTTTCTTTCTTCTTTCTTCAATAACGGCTGATGCCCTGGCGGGGGAGGCGACGCGGACGGGCCTCCCCCACCTCCCCAAGTGGAGGCTCACCAGCAGATGAGGGCACCCCAGCCATCTTTTTCATCGGCCTGCTGAATTTCACCCTGGCACGCTGTGCGGATCTTCCCATTCTCTTCTTCCTTCAATAACGGAGGGTGCCCTGGCGGGGGGAGGCGACGCGGACGGGCCTCCCTCACCTCCCCAGGTGGAGGCTCGCCAGCAGATGAGGGCACCCCAACCGTCTTTGACTCGCCGGCCAGCTAAGCTGCACCCAACCGTCTTTGACTCACCGGCCAGCTGAGCTGCACCCTGCCGCTGCACGCGACCACCGGACAACCGCCCAAGCACGGGTTCACCAGGATCGCCACTAGCTCCCGACGCGAGGAGTGGGCCCCCGCAGCCAAGTAATCGGGGACCCACCCCGGTGGCGGTACCATCCAAACTGCTGTCGTCGCTGCTACTGGAATCACCCCGGTGGCAGTACCATCCGAACTGCCGTTGTTACTGCTGTTGGCTCCTCTCCGGTGGCTGTACCGAAGAGCTGCTGCTACTGCTGCCCTTGAACTCCGGCGGTCGGCTCCTCCGGATCCAGGCCTAAAGCCCACCGTGAGACAATTCTGGACTCGAAAGCTTGTCTGCTTGGGCGTGGGCCCCACCCTTGACAAAATGCTCCCCTCAGCCTTGCAGAATCGGCTGGAGTCATTTGACACTCGACTCCCGCGGACTTCTGGTAAGGACAAAACCGCCGCCATTGCTCTTTGCCCCGGACGGCAGCCACCTTGCCTCCGCTTGGTGCAGTGAGAAAGACTGGTGCGAAGCGTCGGCGGAAGAACCCGCCTGCTGCCCCGCCCCAAGAACGAACCATGGCATTTCTACGGGGTCGCAGTGACGCCATGCTGACGCAAAGTTGACGCTAACAAAAGTTCTCGAACTACTGAAAGGAATTCTGGTCCAACAGCTAATTCATGGAAAGACTTAGACTGTACTCTGGCCCGACCTCGCCCCAAGATGGCGCCGATGTAGGAGAGGCCTACAAACCCTTGTGGCGTCCCAGTCACGTGACATTTGTGTTAAAAAGAGACATATATATATATATATGCGATGCTTCCACACATGATGGTTGGGGAGGGGCGGGAAGGGAACCGATTTTATGCCGTAGTAGCGTTGCTCATGACACTCGACGCCTCCCACCCCGTGGCCGGCCTGAACGGTTGTAGGCCCGTATCTTGTATACTGACATTGTTTTAAATAAAGGGCCTCTTGAAAGAATTACGGAATCAGTGTCATGACTAATCACATAGGTTGATAAAGATTTCTTCTTTTGAATAAATGATTGTTACTCCCAAGCAATAGAAAATAGATAATGCAGTCCCCATTTGCCTGAATCTCTTTTTGATTAACGGAATTTGTACCCATCACACCTATCTTTTTCCAAGAGTTGTTAAACAATGGTCAACCATAGCTCAGGGTATATGCCGAACGCAAGGTATGGTATCTTGCACCTTAATACACGACCGATTGAGAAATGCATGTATGACAAGGGAACCCGAATTTAGGAAATGAAATAAATTAGAGCATCTTTGTCTCGGACAAAAAAAAAAAAAGAATAATAGGTCGGTGGTATCACCCATTCCTGCGACTAGCCTGGTACGTGGTAAGTAGAACTTTTTCGTGTCTGCGCGCGCTAGGGTACTTTGAATGCTGCACATCCCCTCCCCTCTTTTTCCCCTCCATAGGTCACGACGAAGCTCCGACTGAAGAATGAAGTGGACATGGACCGCACCGAGTTCAATATCAGGGAAAATTTAGACAAACGTTGTGAGATAGTGCGTGAAGTGCAGACCACCATTGAGAACATGAGAAACTGTATGGCATGATTGTGCGTGTGTGCTATGATTACACGGTATGAATGTGTGTGCATCTCATGCTTAGGTCACTTGAAGAGAGCGTCACTGTATGATTGAAATGCTCGCCATCGATCAAAGGGAGGAGAATAAAGGGTCCGACACCCCCTAGGATAAACTACAAAATACTGAAAGTACGCAGCATGCATAGGAAAGGAGGACAGGAAAGGAGAGGTCCCGATGCTCAACGTAGCCCTGAGTCTCCATCTTAAGTTTCTGCGCTTGATGCATGTACTGTCACACCCTATCCGGCATTTGTGTGTACGTGATCACCGAATTTATGTCTTTTCCCCGCTTGTGTTTTCTTACATGGAACAGACCCATGCTACTCCATGTTGTGTGTGCACCAAGTGGCCTATTATCTTACCCATGTCTCTCTCGTTTTGTGTCGTATGTATGCCAAATAGCCTACTTGATGCACACCTCTCTCTCTCTCTCTCTCTCTCTCTCTCTCTCTCTCTCTCTCTCTCTCTCTCTCTCTCTCTCTCTCTCCCTCTCTCCCTCTCCCTCTCCCTCCCTCCCTCCCTCCCTCCCTCACTAAAAAGCCTTCTTACCCTCTTTTCTGTTTGAATAAATTAACGACACATACCTCCTCGGTAAGTGTATAATTGGCCTGGAGCACGGTGGTGTTCGAACAAATTGACTGAAACAAAACGACCGTACTTTGCCACGTTACTACCTCTCCTTTCTAGAAATATTGAGCTTAATTGGCTGAGAAAAGAAAGGACAGGTAAGACGACTGATGTCTCCCAATTTGGCCCTCATCACGGGGACTATATGTCAGTGGTTTCCGTTTTTTCAGAGCTTTAACAACACCATCTCCACCGCCCAGAATTACCCCCGCCCAATTACCCCGAAATAGAATGTCTAAAGCACCCCGTTCTCCCAAGATAACCCCAGCCCTATACTAGCCGCCTCAGAGTATTTCGAACGAAACAGCTGATGACCTTATTCACTAATAATACATCGCCTAAACTGATAAAGGGTTACCTATTGTCGCCAGCAAAAATGATGCTTAGCTTATGTTCCTCCCCGAAATGGATACTCGTGAACCCGTATTAAACAAATCGAGGGAGGAGAGGGCTTGAAGAAATAACAATAAATTTTATTGTTATCAAGGTCCAGCATACATGCCCAAGCAATAGTGAAAACAGAAGGTATGCAGTTCCTAACGTTAACGCAAGGTGTGACAGAATAACAAGTGGGTAACACAGTGGTGACAGAATGTCGCGCGGACACTACGGGCCTTAATGAGGACATTCCGTGGAGCATGCTGACCTGATCTCACCAGTTTTCTCTCCTTGAGTTGCTGCATCCTTTTGACTGTCACCCTCATAAAATAATACTTTTATTTCTGCCAGTAAATATGAGTATCTTGGTGTGTGGTGTGGCACTGTTAATATGAACTCCTCAGTTGCTTTATAAAACTTCACAGTTCCTAGCGGGCCACTCTGACCCCTATGGAGTCCTTTATTAAATGGATGGTGACCACACTGTATTAAAATTATTTAGTGGATCACCTACCCCTGTTTTAATTGGTTCACTTTAACCCCATTTGCACCTACACTCACCTATGTCTTAATATTGTTTTTTCGACCCCACACACACATCACTCACCGGCGTTGGAATAAAAGATCTCCGCTAGGAAGGCCCTATTAGGTGCCTGATCGGGCATTGCACTCGCCGGCCCGATAAGGAGCAAAGACCCGGTGATGAAGCAAGACACCCGCTTGTTGGGTGTGTGAGGGTCTTCTTTTCCAAATAAGGAGTAACCTTTACTCCTGCTTCTCACCATAGTTCCCCGTCACCACTGTGTTACCCACTTGTTATTCTGTCACACCTTGCGTTAACGTTAGGAACTGCATACCTTCTGTTTTCACTCGTGAACCCGTGACAGTAGCACCTCGCACTTTCTTTTCATAAACTTAGCAGTCCTCGGAAGGAAATATGTAGTAACAAAACTTGTGTTGAAACGAACGGGCCTCTGCCGGAGAAGCCGGTTCGAATTTTTAATAGACTAGAAGGTTGACAGATGTCAGGCTTCCTGCAACCAGTATCGGGCGCAGGAATCGGCACCTAGAGGGCCAGACGATGGACAGGGACACCCACAGAAACTTGCACCACAGCAATGATTAATAAATTAGTAACGCACACACCAACATCAGAGTTAACAGACACCAATCATACAGCAACCGATAAAAGCATGTCCGCAACTACTCGGTGGTTGGGAGAGAGGATGAAGTATGTAAATGTCTTCCCTGCCAACTCTCTAAGATTTTTGTTTCTTGTACCCATTTAAAGATAACGTGCTGCCATCGGAAGGGAGGGGTCGGACGTGACGCACAGCCTGGCTGCAGACCATGGAACATCTATGACATCGACCAAGGGGGAAGCTACGAAGCAAAAAGGGCGTGAGACGAGACACCATTTTCAGGATAATAAGCGCGAAGGGCTACATCGAGGCCCCCCTGCTCACTGACCAGCGTGCCTGAAGTCTCAACCCGTCGGGCCCGATTGATGGGCCCAGTGCTGGAAGATTCTGCTCCCCTTGGTCCACAATTTTTTGATCCGATCCCACTCCACCCCCTCTTCCCTCGGCATCCCGAAGCACGTCACACCCTTCTCTCTCTCACCCTCTTTTATATGGATTATGAATCTGACTTACCTACAGAAGAACAAAAAGCAGGTACCCTGTCTCAAAGTACCTATGGTGAACTGTGTTAAGGAACGGGGCTGTGATCGGAGAACAGTGAATGGTCACACCCTGCAACGTGAGAAATTGGATTTGAGCTGGACCTTAGCTCCACCGCCGGTGCTCAACAGTGCCAACGAAAGAAGAACAACAATAAGAGCTTACCAGTAATGGCTCTTATAAAAAAGGACACTGGAAAGAAGAACCCATGTCAAAGTTGAAAATCCTCTCCCAACCACCTTTTTATATTAACTATCTTCCTATCAAGTTTTCATGATGTTGCATCAATCACTTCCGACTGTACACTGAGATGTTGAAGAAAATGTAACTTTGCATAGTGACATTCATACAACACCAGCCATGTACACGACTATACTGACTATTTTCGATCCACACAAAGTCTAGGCCTTAAGTAATGTATGAAATATCTCTTGTTTTGCCAGAAACATCCTGTTTGCTTTACAGTATCCTATTTGTGCTCAAACAAACTCCCCTCCTCCTGTCCCTGGGCCTGACATGCGGCACAGCTGATGTAACTCTGTATGTACTACCTCCTCGCCTACTTTATCACCTATATGTAACTATAAGCAAATGTGTCTGATTACTCCTGCCTGCCCTAAAAAAACTCTGTATCTTTAAGGAATGTACGAAAGACATTAACGATATTATAGCTGAAGGTTAACGAAGATAAACGTCGGCCAGGCAAGCTGGCGAGATATGTTAAAAGGGAGGACTGTGGAAATTTAGCTTGCAAACTGAACATTATCTGCGCCATCTTGCCTCTCCCCAGCGCCCCGCACAGCGAATGCACGCCCGCCATTTTAGGCACCCCACTCTCTCCCCGCTCATTCTCGATCGCCAGCGCTTTCCCCTGGCGCTGCAAGCATCCCCCGCGCGCCGGCCACCCCCGCTCTCTCATGCAGGCCGTAAACCCTCTCCTTCTGCGCGACCCTGCTACGGAACCACATCCGACCGACATCCCATACATGGTCATGCCTCTCCTTTGATAACCCCCTTCCTCTGCGCCCCATTGTCCGAACTGGTCCCAGGCCATCACCTAGCCCGGCGGATGCAGTTTATTGCCCCTACTGTAAGGGAAACACCCCACATCAAAGGGATTACAGTATATCAAAGCCCCTACCCCCTGAGACCTGACCGGTCACACACACCCCCCGGGAATTGGCGGAATACCCTGCTGCGCGATAGCCATCTCCTACTGCGGGTAAGGCGGGGACTTCTACTGTAGCTATGTGTGGGAACGGATCTGAGCCGGGGCTTCAGGGGATGTTCTCTCATGCATCAAGGGAATCTCGAGAATGTACTATGTGTAATAAAGCAATAAACCTGTGTATAAGAGACCAGGTCTCAGAGATGCAGTTAGAGCACCTCGTGACGATACCTTGCTGTCTGATCTGATGTGTTCTGCTCCGACGGAATAAAACTTTGTTTCCTGCCTTCCAGTCTCCGGCGCCTGCCTCTTTCATTGGTAAATTATCGAGTGGTATGAGAGGCGATTACCGCCGGGCAAATACTTGAAAGGTTATCGATTGAAACTGCCGCTACCATTTAACATTACTATGCATTTTTTTAGAACGCATGGTCATTTACCACGCATGCTTTACAACGAATTTTGTTGTAAATCTCAGTATGGTAAATGACCATGAGTTCTAAAAACAAGTAGACGATCCACGTCGTTGTAAGGAAACAGAGGCTGTTTCGTTTCCTCACGACGACGTGCACCGCCCCTCAGAGACGACATGAAGCAGGAACCACGAGGAGTGTGAGGTTAGGGGGATTGGGCATAGGGTGTTGTTACTTTTCTAGGGTTTAGGGTAGTGCAGTGGTGTTTGTGTAGTGTAGGGGGTCATGCTTGGGGTAGATGTAGGGTTTAGGGTAGTGCAGTGGTGTTTGTGTAGTGTAGGGGGTCGTGCTGGGGTAGTGTTTTAGGGTTTAGGGCAGTGAAGGGGTGTTTGTGTAGTGTAGGGGGTTGTGCTGGGGTAGTGTTTTAGGGTTTAGGGTAGTGCAGTGGTGGTTGGGTAGTGTAGGGAGACATGCTGGGGTAGTGTTTTAGGGTTTAAGGTAGTGCAGTGGTATTTGGGTAGCGTAGGTGGTTGTGCTGGGGTCGTGTTTTAGGGTTTAGGGTAGTGCAGTGGTGTTGGTGTAGTGTAGGGGGTCGTGCTGGGGGTAGTGTTTTAGGGTTTAGGGTAGTGCAGTGATGTTTGGGTAGTGTAGGGGGTTGTGCTGAGGGTAGATTTAGGGTTTAGGGTAGTGCAGTGGTGTTTGGGTAGTGTAGGGGGTCGTGCTGGGGGTAGATTTAGGGTTTAGGGTAGTGCAGTGGTGTTTTGGTAGTGTAGGGGTTGTTCTGGGGGTAGATTTAGGGTTTAGGGTAGTGCAGTGGGGTTTGGGTAGTGTAGGGAGTCATGCTGGGGCAGTGTTTTAAGGTTAGGGTAGTGCAGTGGTGTTTGGATAGTGTAGGGGTCATGCTGGGAGTGGTGTTTCAGGGTTTAGGGCAGTGCAGTGGTGTTTGGGCAGTGTAGGGGTCGTGCTGGGGGTAGTGATTCAGGGTTTAGGGCAGTGCTGTGGTGTTCGTGCAGTGTAGGGGTTCGTGCTGGGGTAGTGATTCAGGGTTTAGGACAATGCATTGGTGTTCATGCAGTGTAGGGGGTCATGCTGGTGTAGTGTTTTAGAGTTTAGGGGAGTGCGGTGGTGTTCGGGCAGTGTAGGGGTCGTGCTGGGGTAGTGTTTCAGGGTTTAGGGCAGTGCAGTGGTGTTCGTGCAGTGTAGGGGGTCATGCCGGGGTAGTGATTCAGGGTTTAGGGCAGTGCAGTGGTGTTCGTGCAGTGTAGGGGGTCGTGCTGGGGTAGGTAGTGTTTTAGGGTTTAGGGCAGTGCAGTGGTGTTCGGGCATTGTAGGGGTCATGCTGGGGGTAGTGTTTCAGGGTTTAGGGCAGTGCTGTGGTGCTCATACAGTGTAGGGGGTTGTGCTGGGGTAGTGTTTTAGGGTTTATGTCAGTGCAGTGGTGTTTGTGTAGTGAGAAGTGCATGCGCTGCTTCGCTAGGCGAGACCTAAAAAAACATTGCACCAAGATGGCTGCCAACACTTCCTGGATTGAAGTGTTGGCAGCCAATTAGAGCCAAGCTTGTGCTTGTGTAGTTAGATCCAAGCCCAGATATATAAAGATTGTTTTCCTTTAATATCTCGAAAACTACTGAATGGATTTACACCATTTAAAAAAAAAGTCGCTTTATGAACCAAGCACTACCTTTTTGCCAAATTTGGTGTAATTCCATTCAGCAGTTTCAGCTGTAACCGTGTCTAAAGTGTTTGTGTAGTGTAGGGGGTCGTGCTCGGGGTAGTGTTTTAGGGTTTAGGGCAGTGAAGGGGTGTTTGTGTAGTGTAGGGTGTTGTGCTGGGGTAGTGTTTTAGGGTTCAGGGTAGTGCAGTGGTGGTTGGGTAGTGTAGGGAGACGTGCTGGGGGTAGTGTTTTAGGGTTTAAGGTAGTGCAGTGGTATTTGGGTAGCGTAGGGGGTTGTGCTGGGGTCGTGTTTTAGGGTTTAGGGTAGTGCAGTGGTGTTGGTGTAGTGTAGGGGGTCGTGCTGGGGGTAGTGTTTTAGGGTTTAGGGTAGTGCAGTGGTGTTTGGGTAGTGTAGGGGGTGTGCTGAGGGTAGATTTAGGGTTTAGGGTAGTGCAGTGGTGTTTGGGTAGTGTAGGGGGTCGTGCTGGGGGTAGATTTAGGGTTTAGGGTAGTGCAGTGGTGTTTTGGTAGTATAGGGGTTGTTCTGGGGGTAGATTTAGGGGTTAGGGTAGTGCATTGGGAATTGGGTAGTGTAGGGAGTCATGCTGGGGGCAGTGTTTTAAGGTTAGGGTAGTGCAGTGGTGTTTGGGTAGTGTAGGGGGTCATGCTGGGGGTAGATTTAGGGTTTAGGGTAGTGCAGTGGTGTTTTGGTAGTGTAGGGGTTGTTCTGGGGGTAGATTTAGGGTTTAGGGTAATGCAGTGGTGTTTGGGTAGTGTAGAGGGGTGTGCTGAGGGTAGATTTAGGGTTTAGGGTAGTGCAGTGGTGTTTGGGTAGTGTAGGGGGTCATGCTGGGGGTAGATTTAGGGTTTAGGGTAGTGCAGTGGTGTTTTGGTAGTGTAGGGGTTGTTCTGGGGGTAGATTTAGGGGTTAGGGTAAAGCAGTGGGGTTTGGGTAGTGTAGGGAGTCATGCTGGGGGCAGTGTTTTAAGGTTAGGGTAGTGCAGTGGTGTTTGGGTAGTGTAGGGGGTCATGCTGGGGGTAGATTTAGGGTTTAGGGTAGTGCAGTGGTGTTTTGGTAGTGTAGGGGTTGTTCTGGGGGTAGATTTAGGGTTTAGGGCAGTGCAGTGGTGTTCGGGCATTGTAGGGGTCATGCTGGGGGCAGTGTTTCAGGGTTTAGGGCAGGGCTGTGGTGCTCGTACAGTGTAGGGGGTTGTGCTGGGGTAGTGTTTTAGGGTTTAGGGCAGTGCAGTGGTGTTTGTGTAGTGAGCAATGCATGCGCTGCATCGCTAGGCGAGACCTAAAAAAACATTGCACCAAGATGGCTGCCAACACTTCCTGGATTGAAGTGTTGGCAGCCAATTAGAGTCAAGCTTGTGCTTGTGTAGTTAGGTCCAAGCCCAGATATATAAAGATTGTTTTCCTTTAATATCTCGAAAACTACTGAATGGATTTACACCATTTAAAAAAAAGTCGCTTTATGAACCAAGCACTACCTTTTTGCCAAATTTGGTGTAATTCCATTCAGCAGTTTCAGCTGTAACCGTGTCTAAAGTGTTTGTGTAGTGTAGGGGGTCTTGCTGGGGGTAGTGTTTTAGGGTTTCGGGCAGTGAAGGGATGTTTGTGTAGTGTAGGGGGTTGTGCTGGGGTAGTGTTTTAGGGTTTAGGGTAGTGCAGTGGTGGTTGGGTAGTGTAGGGAGACGTGCTGGGGGTAGTGTTTTAGGGTTTAAGGTAGTGCAGTGGTATTTGGGTAGCATAGGGGGTTGTGCTGGGGTCGTGTTTTAGGGTTTAGGGTAGTGCAGTGGTGCTGGTGTAGTGTAGGGGGTCGTGCTGGGGGTAGTGTTTTAGGGTTTAGGGTAGTGCAGTGGTGTTTGGGTAGTGTAGGGGGGTGTGCTGAGGGTAGATTTAGGGTAGGGTAGTGCAGTGGTGATTGGGTAGTGTAGGGGGTCGTGCTGGGGGTAGATTTAGGGTTTAGGGTTTAGGGTAGTGCAGTGGTGTTTTGGTAGTGTAGGGGTTGTTCTGGGGGTAGATTCAGGGGTTAGGGTAGTGCAGTGGGGTTTGGGTAGTGTAGGGAGTCATGCGGGGGCAGTGTTTTAAGGTTAGGGTAGTGCAGTGGTGTTTGGGTAGTGTAGGGGGTCATGCTGGTGGTAGATTTAGGGTTTAGGGTAGTGCAGTGGTGTTTTGGTAGTGTAGGGGTTGTTCTGGGGGTAGATTTAGGGTTTAGGGTATTGCAGTGGGGTTTGGGTAGTGTAGGGAGTCATGCTGGGGGCCGTGTTTTAAGGTTAGGGTAGTGCAGTGGTGTTTGGGTAGTGTAGGGGGTCATGCTGGGAGTGGTGTTTCAGGGTTTAGGGCAGTGCAGTGGTGTTCGGGCAGTGTAGGGGTTCGTGCTGGGGTAGTGATTCAGGGTTTAGGGCAATGCATTGGTGTTCGTGCAGTGTAGGGGGTCGTGCTGGTGTAGTGTTTTAGGGTTTAGGGCAGTGCAGTGCAGTGGTGTTCGGGCAGTGTAGGGGTCGTGCTGGGGTAGTGTTTCAGGGTTTAGGGCAGTGCAGTGGTGTTCGTGCAGTGTAGGGGGTCGTGCAGGGGTAGTGATTCAGGGCTTAGGGCAGTGCAGTGGTGTTCGTGCAGTGTAGGGGGTCATGCTGGGGTAGGTAGTGTTTTAGGGTTTAGGGCAGTGCAGTGGTGTTTGGGCAGTGTAGGGGTCATGCTAGGGGTAGTGTTTCAGGGTTTAGGGCAGTACTGTGGTGCTCATGCAGTGTAGGGGGTTGTGCTGGGGTAGTGTTTTAGGGTTTAGGGCAGTGCAGTGGTGTTCGAGCAGTGTAGGGGTCATGCTGGGGGTAGTGTTTCAGGGTTTAGGACAGTGCTGTGGTGCTCGTGCAGTGTAGGGGGTTGTGCTGGGGTAGTGTTTTAGGGTTTAGGGCAGTGCAGTGGTGTTTGTGTAGTGAGCAGTGCATGCGCTGCATCACTAGGCGAGACCTAAAAAAAACATTGCACCAAGATGGCTGCCAACACTTCCTGGATTGAAGTGTTGGCAGCCAATTAGAGCCAAGCTTGTGCTTGTGTAGTTAGATCCAAGCCCAGATATATAAAGATTGTTTTCCTTTAATATCTCGAAAACTACTGAATGGATTTACACCATTTAAAAAAGAGTCGCTTTATGAACTAAGCACTACCTTTTTGCCAAATTTGGTGTAATTCCATTCAGCAGTTTCAGCTGTAACCGTGTCTAAAGTGTTTGTGTAGTGTAGGGGGTTGTGCTGGGGTAGTGTTTTAGGGTTTAGGGTAGTGCAGTGGTGGTTGGGTAGTGTAGGGAGACGTGCTGGGGGTAGTGTTTTAGGGTTTAAGGTAGTGCAGTGGTATTTGGTGTAGTGTAGGGGGTCGTGCTGGGGGTAGTGTTTTAGGGTTTAGGGCAGTGCAGTGGTGTTCGGACAGTGTAGGGGTTGTGCTGGGGTAGTGTTTCATGGTTTAGGGCAGTGCAGTGGTGTTCGTGCAGCGTAGGGGGTTGTGCTGGGGTCGTGTTTTAGGGTTTAGGGTAGTGCAGTGGTGTTGGTGTAGTGTAGGGGGTCGTGCTGGGGGTAGTGTTTTAGGGTTTAGGGCAGTGCAGTGGTGTTCGGGCAGAAAAGGGGTCGTGCTGGGGTAGTGTTTCAGGGTTTAGGGCAGTGCAGTGGTGTTCGTGCAGTGTAGGGGGTTGTGCCGGGGTAGTGATTCAGGGTTTAGGGCAGTGCAGTGGTGTTCGTGCAGTGTAGGGGGTCGTGCTGGGGTAGGTAGTGTTTTAGGGTTTAGGGCAGTGCAGTGGTGTTCGGGCAGTGTAGGGGTTATACTGGGGGTAGTGTTTCTGGGTTTAGGGCAGTGCTGTGGTGCTCGTACAGTGTAGGGGTTCGTGCTGGGGTAGTGATTCAGGGTTTAGGGCAATGCATTGGTGTTCGTGCAGTGTAGGGGGTCGTGCTGGTGGCAGTGTTTTAAGGTTAGGGTAGTGCAGTGGTGTTTGGGTAGTGTAGGGGTCGTGCTGGGGGTAGTGATTCAGGGTTTAGGGCAGTGCTCTGGTGTTCGTGCAGTGTAGGGGTTCGTGCTGGGGTAGTGATTCAGGGTTTAGGGCAATGCATTGGTGTTCGTGCAGTGTAGGGGGTCGTGCTGGTGTAGTGTTTTAGGGTTTAGGGCAGTGCAGTGGTGTTCGGGCAGTGTAGGGGTCGTGCTGGGGGTAGTGTTTCAGGGTTTAGGGCAGTGCAGTGGTGTTCGCGCAGTGTAGGGGGTGGTGCTGGGGTAGTGTGTTAGGGTTTAGGGCAGTGCTGTGGTGTTCGTGCAGTGTAGGGGTTCGTGCCGGGGTAGTGATTCAGGGTTTAGGGCAGTGCAGTGGTGTTCGTGCAGTGTAGGGGGTCGTGCTGGGGTAGGTAGTGTTTTAGGGTTTAGGGCAGTGCAGTGGTGTTCGGGCAGTGCAGGGGTCATGCTGGGGGTAGTGTTTCAGGGTTTAGGGCAGTGCTGTGGTGTTCGTGCAGTGTAGGGGGTTGTGCTGGGGTAGTGTTTTAGGGTTTAGGGCAGTGCAGTGGTGTTTGTGTAGTGAGCAGTGCATGCGCTGCATCGCTAGGCGAGACCTAAAAAAAACATTGCACCAAGATGGCTGCCAACACTTCCTGGATTGAAGTGTTGGCAGCCAATTAGAGCCAAGCTTGTGCTTGTGTAGTTAGGTCCAAGCCCAGATATATAAAGATTGTTTTCCTTTAATATCTCGAAAACTACTGAATGGATTTACACCATTTAAAAAAAAAGTCGCTTTATGAAACAAGCACTACCTTTTTGCCAAATTTGGTGTAATTCCATTCAGCAGTTTCAGCTGTAACCGTGTCTAAAGTTTCCTATGGGAAATTTAATTTTTTGACCTCTATTTTTTTCATTTCTCAGGAACTACTGAACGGATTTACACCATTTAAAAAAAAGGTCTCTTTCTGAACCAAGGGTTAACGCTTTGCCAAATTTGGTGTAATTCCGTTCAGCAGTTCGGGCTGTAGTCGTGTCTAAAGTTTCCTACGGGAAATAACATGGAGAAAACACGTTTTGGGACCCCCCTTTTTTCTCAGCCCCCACTTGGCGAATCACACCAAAACTTTCAGGATAGGAGCTGACCGGATCGGGCCACAAGTTTTGAAAATTTCGCAAAGATTCGTCAACTGGCGCCAAAGTTGTTGGGAAAAGAAAAAACAATTTTCCTATGGAAACAAGGTCCTAACTATAACTATCTACTGGCGACCAGCAGTAGATAATATCTATATATATCTAGATATACATCTATAACTATCTATCTATCTATCTATCTATATATATAACCTACTGGCGGTCGCTAGTAGGTAGTTATAGTTAGGACCAAGTTTCCATAGAAAGAGCATTTTTTGTTTCGCCTATAACTTTGGCGTTGTTTGATGAATCTTGATTAAATTTTCCAAACAAATTCTTTGTTCATATCAGCTCCCATGTTGAAAGTTTCGGGGTGATTCATCAAGGGGGGGGGCCCGAGACAAAAGGGGGGTCCCAAAACGTGTTTTCTCCATGTTAATTTCCATAGGAAACTTTAGACAAGGCTACAGGTCAAACGGGTGAACAGAATTACCCCAAATTTGGCAGGGAGAAGGGTCTTGGTCTAAAAAGCATGCTTTTCTTTATATGGTGTAAATCCGTTCAGTAGTTTTGGAGAAATATCGAAATTTACAGATATCGATATTTGGGAATTCTGCCATCTGATTGGCTGAGGCGTTACGAGCACGAGCTTGCTGCTTATTGGCTGCGAGCGGAGTGAGCTGTTGCAACTTGGAAGTGTTGGCCGCCATTTTGTGATTCTGTCGAAGCGAGTAAGAGGAAAAAAGGGCGAAAAACGTAGGAAAGAGGAGGGTAGGAGCACTGTAACCTCTGTGGGGTGTTTAGGGGGTGCTTACTCATACCTACTGGTCTGAAACTGCTGGGTACGGAAATTAAGTGAGGTATTGCGTAGTCTGATGCTGCTGAGGTGAGCTGCTGCGGGTGTTGGGATGAAAGCGTGAGCCTAAACTGTGTGTCTTATGGTGTGAAGTCATGTGCCCTGGCCTCTGCAGCACACCTGTGGAAGTAGTGTCAGCATGTGTTTATACCTACTAGGACGAACTGCTGACTCCTACTGGTTTGAAAGTCCTGGGGTACGGAAAATATGTGAGGTATTGTTTAGAGTCTCATGGTGTTAAGCTGAGGTGCTGCTAGAGTCGGGGATGAAAGCGTGAGTCCAAACTGTGTGTCATATGCTGTGAAGTCATGTGCTCTGGCCGCTGTGCCACATCTGTCAAGTAGTGTCAGCATGTAGTTATACCTACTCGGAGGAACTTTTGTTTTGAACATTGTAACTTGTGTATGGTTGTGTATGGTGCTCAGGGGGTGTTATACAGGGAGTGTGAAGGTAAATTTGCGCGTATCAAATCAATATGGTATTTGTAAAGCGCAACCTACTCACCCCTATGGGTCTGAAGGCCCTCGAGGCCGGCGTGGAAATTATGTGAGCTATTAAGTGAGCTATTGCCCAGAGTCACATGGTGCTGAGCTGAGGTGTCCAAAGGTGTCCTTCATAAGCATTTCCAAACCTACCCCAGTCAATGTGCCTAGGTCATTACCACCACAATGCACAATCATGAGGTCAGGGTGTGGAAGATGCAAAGAGGTTTTAACCAAAGGTAGCAATTGGTGCCACTTCAATCTTCTCTGTGCAAACCATTTAATGTCCTCATTTTGTAAACCTAGGTCTAAGTCAATACGTCTGTGTTCTGCATACCTCTTGCACCTGAAAATATAGCTATGTCCTACGATCCACACTAGCATTTTGAAGGTATGGCTGGAAGGTATGGAAAGATGTATGTAGCTCATGCAGTTCCTTGGTAGAATAAGAGATATGTTTAAAAATGGGGAAGTACTTTTTTTTGCCATACAAAACGATATACGTGATTGGGAGACAAAAAGCATTCTTTTTTAAAAGTAGGGTGCACATTTGTTTTGTGGAAAAGCATCTTTGTGATTGGTAAAGAAAAAGCAGTTTCAACGTAGAGTACATATCATAGGATAAAATTTGCTCAACTGAACCACAGCTGCTACTTGCATTTGGAATAGTGGTTCCAGTGGATAATAAAGAAATGATTTATGCAATGAATCTGCACAATCGTGATGAATATGTAAGGACTGATAATGTCAGGGGGCAAAATTAAATCTCTACACAGTGTATTCAAGATGATATTTTATAGAAAAACAGCAATTAGTATATACACTTATTTAAATCAAAAGCGCAAAACTTAGTGCATGGTGTCCCCAAGTGAAAAAATGGAATCAAAAAGTGACTATACATTGTGAAACAAACACATTTTTAGTACATAGTTTCCATAAATTTATAAAGAACGGCCATTTAAATGCATTTTGACAACAGTCCACATATACAATGATGCAGGCTGGGTAATGGTCCGTCCTATGTACTGGTCGACGGCGTTTCGCCCCTTCTGCGAATGTAGGGTCTCTTCAGGACTAACAGTGTAGGGACATCTAAAATAAATTAATAGGAATTAGCAAAAGGCCCATATACCGGCACAGATGCGAGAAACTATAAAAAGGACTTAAATGTACACTAATTACCTGGATTGTAAAAAGGAGCGCAGTCTTAGTGAAGGTGTGGTGCCTTAGTGCAAAGTGAAAAAAAGAACTCACGTGAGGACCCAGCCGGGTTCTTCAATGGTGTGTTCAAGGAGAGGAAAACATGGAATGTTATTGCTGCGTGAGTAACTGGTGGCAAGCAATTGAATTACTAGGCACAATAGCCAAAGTACTCGATGTAAATAATAAAGATACCTCACGTGCTGTTTTTCTATAAAATATCATCTTGAATACACTGTGTAGAGATTTAATTGTGCCCCCTGACATTATCAGTCCTTACATATTCATCGCGATTGTGCAGATTCATTGCTTAAATTCTTTCTTCATTATCCACTGGAACCACTGTTTCTTCGTATATAACTTAATACCCTGGTTCCTTGTGAGTAGGGTTCCCCTGTTTTTTGTAGTGACTTGCATTTGGAAGGCACTGTTTGAACTTAAAACAATCGTGAACTTTTAACCTGCACGTGCCGTTAAATGTTCGAGAAAATGTTGCAAAAAAATATCGTTAAGTTTAAAAAAATTGATGAACTTTTAACCTGCAGGTGTTGTAGAATGTTCTAGAAAGTGTGTTGCACTTCTCACTTCTATGTGTTGTTGAATATTAAAAAAAAGATTTATATGGAAAATTAAAAAGAAACCAATAGAGAGAAGTTTTGAAACCTAAAAGAATCAAGGAACTATTCTAATTTGTTCTTTACATGTGTTTATGTATGGAGCAACAAAATTATAGACACAACAGCACCAGGAAGAGGAAGAAGCAGGGAGTGGGGGTACGGGGGGAGATGGGCAGAATGGCACACATGCACAATTAAGTACAGCACAAGTATAGACAAACAATGGCCAAAATGAAACACACCAACAAGGAGCACAAGTCACACAACCCGCCAACATCACACCACTGAACGAGCATAGAAGTGAAAACCACGCTGCATTCATAAAGGATCTGTACAAAGGCCGGTCGTTGGTGTTGTGGGATGTCTGCAACTGTGGTCATCATGTATGAGATACCCAGCACGTGGCACATGGGCGAGTTCACTGTGTGTTACGTTGCCAAACAGCTGCTCCTCCCTCCCATGAGCCCCCACACCTTTCTACGGTGCGCTGTTGTATCTCGTGCACTCGTACGGCACACCATTGTAATGCCTATTCGCGCATGTCCTGCTACATTCAAACTACACCATCACAGTGCCGTTTGGAGGTTGTGCATACCATTTTACAACATCGAGTGCTGCGGCCTTTGTGGCAGGCCACACCAGAACACAGAGACACACTTACCGCACTTCCTGTACATGGACATGTCCGAGACACCCCGTTCCCCTTGACAGATAGGCACACCCCTGCGCTGACCTGTATACTCCGGACCAGCACACGCCAGTTGTGCATGCAGGAGGATGCATGCGTAGCTACATGTCCAGGCTCACTGCCAACGCTGTGATGTTCCAGGGCTCGTGCCTATCATGCTAAGACAATGACCACAGGGACATACTTGCTCAGATGCGGGATGGGGGTCGTTGGCGGTCCTGGAGTTGTTGCGATGAGTCTTGTGGCCCTCATGGGTATCCCTGTATCATGCTCATTGACTCTATGGCACCTGTGGGTGTTCTGGTGTGGCTCTTGGCTGTGTTCCGTTTCATGGTGCAGGTAGTCGTCCTGCTTAACACCAGCAGAAAGCAGGTGTAAAATCCCTGGTGCTAACGTGGCTTATCACCGGAATTTGTTTCGCATTGCAGTTGGTGTGAAAGTTGTGATGTGATTTTTTTTGTGTGCAGAACAATATACGAACTGAGCAGTGTATCTCATCAAGATCCAGCACCTGACGCACTATTCCCAATCAATATCAATACAATGAGATTTCTTAATTGATTTTGTGTGTACACTGTAGGTGCAGCCACTACCTCAGTGCAATTCAATACAGGATTTTAGCATTTAGAATAAATCGCAAAGGTGCACCTTGTGTCTTTTTGTACGGGAACGGCTAGTCTGCATTTCATTATCAGCACTTTAATGTAAGTAAAGTTGAGATAAATCTAACACACTATTGAGAAGTTGGTGCAAACTGCAGACATCACCAGTATTCCCGCGATAAGTGCCCCGAAATTTAACACCATGGTGGACTCCATCAAATAACAGTAATCATTTATTTATTTATTTATTAACTGGCACATGCATCAACAAAGACTTTTGCGATTCCTTAATTGCAATTTTTAAGGAATTGTAATTAAGGAATTGCAAAAGCCTATGCATGTAGGAATCGCTATAAAAATAGCGATTCCTACACATTCCTTAATTGCGACTCGCAAATTGCGAGTGGCAATTAAGGAATGCCGTCCCAATCATTAGGCCCATAGGAATGAATTGGAGATTGCATGAGCAAATTGCGAGTACCAGTAGGTACTCGCAAATTGCTCATGCAATTTCAAGGGTGCAAGGGTGTCAAAATGACACCCTATTGCACCCCTGAAATTGATCTGTGCACATATGTTGCACACACACATGCTCTAAGGGCATGTGTGTGCGCAACATGAAACTTTGAAAAATGCACAAAAGTGCATTTTTCAAAGTTTTTGCAAATTACCATGAAGTTCAACTTCATGGTAATTTGCTCCCCCTATTAGCGAAATCGCTAATTTTTTCACTTTAATGCATTGCATTTAAGGAATCTCAATTTGGGATTCATTAAATGCAATAGCAATTTAAGGAATCGGTATTTAGAGATTCCTTATATTGCGATTTTTGCATTTGGGATGATGCATCCCAAATGCAAAAATACCGGTTGCAAAGGGGCAGATTCTGCTAATCTGCCCATTTGCGACCAGGTTTCTCGTTGATGCATGTGGCCCTAAATTTGTACGGCGCAACAGCTACCCAAAAAGGGTTTCCGGGCGCCAGGTGGACACGGTGCAAATTATAGCAGCAGTCGGAAAAGTTATTGGTTAAATAACCAGGTCTTAAGGTATCTGCGGAAGTGTGTGTAAATGGTTTCTTTGCGAATGGCAGAGGAAGAGCATTCCAGAGTGATGGGCCTAGATATGCAAAAGATCTTCCACCCATCCTGGAGAGTTTGAACCTGGGTACTGTGAAGTTTCCGTGAGTTGCAGACCGTAGATGACGAGTGGGAGCGACAAGGGATTGCAGATACTGTGGCGCCGTACACATTTTGATTTTGAACATATGGCTCAGGGCTTTGAGCTTAATACGGTTCTCTTCCCTGAGCCAATGTAAGTCACGGAGGTAGCCAGAAATGGGAGTGGCTTTGGGAACCCTGCAAAGAAGTCTTGCTGCAGAGTTCTGTACCAACTGTAGCCTTCGGGTCACTGCCTTGTTGGAACCTACATAAAAGACATTCCCATAGTCCAGCCGTGAGTTGATGAGGGCATGGACCACTGTTTTCTGGGTGTCACCTGGGAGCATCCAGATGATCTTCCTAAGCCATTTCAGGATAGTGAAGCATACAGCTGTAACCTTGACTGCTTGAGGGTGCATGGTATGGGAATCATCAATAGTTACCCCCAGGTTACGGACATGGCAAGAGGGCCGCGGGAGGGCACCCATCTCGGCAGGCCAGTGTAGCGGGCCCCAAAGATCTTTCTTTTTACAGAGGATCAAGACCTCGGTCTTTTCACCATTTAACTTAAGGTGGTTGTGATTCATCCATGTTGCGATTTTCCCCAGGCCCATCTGAAGGAGAGATGTTGAGCCGGGGTCGGTGTTAGAGAGAGAAAAGATGATCTGGGAGTCATCGGCGTACATGAAAAAGAGTCAGGCCGGCCTGTTCGGCTATGTCAGCTAGAGGCCTGACGTATAAGTTAAAAAACAGAGGGCCAAGGATGACGCCCTGGGGTACACCGTAGGGTGAAGAGTGAATGTTGGAATTAGCCGTGGCAGAGAAGATTTTAAAAGTGCGGTTGGCTAAAACAGAAATGATCCAATCCAAGGCTGAGCCACAGATGCCCAAATACCTCAGTGTGTTGAATAATATAGGATGGGAAATAGTGTCGAACGCCGTGCTGAAGTCCAACAGTATGAGCGCAACTGTATCTCTGACATCGAGATGATGGCGCAGCCTCTCCGTGACCGCCAACAATGTTGTTTCTGTAGAGAATCTGGTTCTAAAGCCGGATTGAGAGGGGTGGAGGATTTTGTAGGTTTCGACAAACTGGGAAAGATGGGAGTGAATGTGTCTCTCAAGGATTTTGGAGAAGGCTGGCAGAAGGGAAATCGGTTGATAATTAGAGAGAACACCCGGGTCCGCGGTTGGCTTTTTTAGGAGAGGGGTTACCATGTTGTGTTTCCAATGTGAAGCGACTGTGAATTCAAGTAGGGAAGAGTTTAGAACATTCAGAATAACCGACAGATGAGAGAGGTCAAGCTGTTTTAATATCGAGATTGGTAGAGGATCCTTAGGAGAACCAGACTTTACTGTGTCTAAAATGATTTTCAGAGAGTCAAGGTTTAGAGGAGGCCAGGAGTCTAAGTGGGAATCAGGGTGGGGTGAAACAGTCAAATAGGGAGAGGATGTGTTCTGGGGCGTGATACTGGATTGTGACTGCGGGGGCCTACTTGTATGTGAATTGGCGATTTCTAGGTACATTTTCTCAATTTTATGCGTATAAGATTGGGTAAGATCATCACACTGGCATTTTTTTAGGGGCAGAGGTTTTGTCAAGAAAGAGTCACACAGCAGTGAAGAGAACAACCAAAAACGTTATTAATTTTTTTTTTCAAACTTTATTTTTTTATAAATATATACGTAAACGATAAACGAAAAACTATTTTCAAACTTTATTTTTTTATTAACATATAAAACGAATAAACAAAATTTAACAAAAATAATAGAAAACAACAAGGCGAAACACTCCTGTGGGGACCATGGATGTCGACGACAGAGCCTGGAAAATAAAGGACGTGTGTAATGAGCATATCAAGGGAGAGAGACACAGAGAAGGAAAAAAAAGCCAGAGAGAAAAAGAGAGGGAAGGAAAGAAAGGGAGTGAGAAAGGGACAAGGAAGAGAGAGAGTAAGAAGGAAAAGAAGGGAGAGAGAGAGAGAGAGAGACAGACACTGCCGCCTCTGCGCATCCATGAGCAAATAATTACCTGGTGCCACCGGAGTGTGCAGCAGTGGGCACTCCACGTGCCCGTCAAAACTCCACACATCCCAGATATGTCGCGGAGTCCTGAGTCATGAATGGCGGAGACCACATCAGCTTCTCCGTGGATCTCACAGATGTCGCTGAGTCCTGATTCATGAATGGCGGAGACCACATCATCTTCTCCACGTCCCGGCAGATCTCACACATGTTGCTGAGTCATCAATGGCGGGGACCACATCAGCTTTTGGGGCCGCTAAGCCTGTGGAACTCAAGTGCGTGCCACGTGGTGGTAGGCCCCTGATGGCCATATAAGCTTCGCTTGGTACTAACCCTGTGCATCTGAAGTCCGCGCCAAGGGGGTGGTAGGCCCCTGACGGCTATACAGATCATCAGGGTGCGACTAACCTTCTATGCAACTTTTCAAAGACTCTTTATGGTTGAGACATGTGGAGCATCCGCCATCTAGTCAGCACCGGCAATAAAGGATGTGACCTTGTTGATCTATTATATTTGCGTGGTCACATGGCCTGTGACGCATGTGCCGGATGGGTGTGGTGTGTGTGTGCAAACCTGCCCTGAGGGAGTGGCTGTGAGATGTTGAGAACTAGACCACTGACCTGCACAGCAACAGCGAGTACGCCAGCGACAGGTAGCTATGTGGGGCCATCGTTGGATCGTAATCGCAGTTGCGTGACGTGGCGTACGACGGAACAGGGCAGGGATAGCTACAATGACGCGGACTACTTGTAGTACTGCGTCTGTGAGTCGAGCGGACGGGCCGCAGCTGGCCCTCTGCGAGCCTGGGTGTGAAGTGTTCATAACTCACACTACATAAGCATTGAAAAACCATTTTGTGATTCAGTCCGTCAGCTGGCATTTGTCCGAGGCATTTGTGAAAACATATCAGAGTTCTTTCTGTGATAGATACCCCTTTGACGCTGCCTCTCCCCACATCAGCATATAATGCACCCTCTTCCCACATTACCATCATACCCCCAACAACCTTCTTGGGCCTGGAAGTGTCCCTGTGCGGTTGGACAAAGAAAAGTCTTAGTCATGTATAGATTTACATATAAAAACAAAATATTTAAAGAAAAGAACAACAAATAAGATTGAAGGGAGTCTGGTGCTGTGGTCGCTGCCACGAAGTTGGGGTGACTGCAATTCTGGACTCAGGACACAGTTACACATGTGGGATCAGCTTGTGTTAAAGAGGGTTAGAACTACGTGTCGCCGGCGTTGCATATGGAAATATGCCTCACTGATCAGAGGGAGTCTGGTGCTGTGGTCGCTGCCACGGACTTGGGGTCACTGCCATTCAGGACTCAGGACACAGTTACACATGTGGGATTGGCTTGTGTTGGACAGTGTTAGTTGGCACCACGTGTCCAAAATTCAAATTGCGAGGTCTGCTGCCCGCAGTGCGGACTGCTGAGTGTTCATTTGTACTTGAAAATGAATTTGGTCATTGTACTAAAGCTATTACTGATATAAAAAATGTTCAAGAAGAAAGGATACTAAAAGGATATTATGTAGATTTGAGGCCTGTAATAGTTACTTGCCTAGTGGACTTTGTAGTTAATGAATGAAGAAATAATTTTCATTGTGAGCCCTACTGAGTGCAATGTAGGCGTATGATGAAAAGATTAAATAAGTATAGTATACATTGACGAAGTGTTGTATTTTCTGAGTACAATCTTGTTGTTAGAAATTAGCATTTAAAATTTGAATTGCGAGCTGTACTGCCTGTAGTGTAGACTGCTATTCCACGTTAGTTTGCATTTGAAGATTAATTTGGTCATTGTAGTAAAGCTATAACTGATATAAAAAAGAATTCTTGAAGCGAGGATACTAAAAGGATAATATGTAGGGTGTAGGACTGTGATAGTTAGTTGCCTACTGGAGTCTGTAGTTGCATATGGAAATACCCCTCACTGATCAAAGGGAGCGTGGTGCTGTGGTCGCTGCCATGGACTTGTGGTGACTGCTATTCAGGACTCAGGACACAGTTACACATGTGGGATCGGCTTGTGTTAAAGAGGGTTAGTGGGACTACGTGTTGCCGGCCTTGCATATCGAAATATGCCTCACTGATCGAAGGGAGTGTGGTGCTGTGGTCGCTGCCACGGACTTGGGTGACTGCCATTCAGGACTCAGGACACAGTTACACATGTGGGATCGGCTTGTGTTGAACAGAGTTATTGGCACCACGTGTCGCCGCCGTTGCATATGGAAATATGCCTAACAAATCAGAGGGAGTATGCTGCTGTGGTTGCTGCCATGGACTTGGGGTCACTGCCATTCAGGACTCAGGTCACAGTTCCACATGTGGGATTGTTCGGCTTGTGTTGAACAGGGTTAGTGGCACCACGTGTCGCCACCGTTGCAAATGGAAATATGCCGCACTGACCGAAGGGAGTCTGGTGCTGTGGTTGTCTCACGGAGTTGGGGTCACTACCATTCAAGACTTAGGACACAGTTCCACATGTAAGACGGAGGTGGTCCTTTTCGGGAACAACCCAGAGTTCTGGTCACCAATATGGTGGCCAGATACAATGGGGTCTCTGCCAACCCCTATTAGGAAGGTAAAGTACCTTGGAGTCTATATTGATAACAAACTTAGCTTCAAGGATCAAGTGAACGCGTTGGTCTCTGCAACAACATATACTCTGAGATCTTGCAAGAAGATCATGCCGTTCCTCCCCAAAGAGAGCTAACAAACAGTTATTTCTGCTTTAGCAATGTCTAAATTAGACTATTGCAACAGTCTTTATCTTAATATCCAGGAAGGAATCATGGGAAGACTACAATTGTGGCAGAATGCAGCTGCCAGACTATTGATGGACATACCTAAATATGCCTCAATTACAGCTGAGATTAAAAAGTTACATTGGTTGCCCATCAAAAAACGTGTTCATTTCAAAGCCCTGTGTGTGGCCCATAAATCCCTGCAAGGTCATGGACCAATGTACTTGAGATGCCACTTCCAGTGGTATGTTCCTGGAAGATCTTTGCGTTCTTCAGGAGCAAAACAGGTACTAGTGCCCTTTATACAAAAGGCTAACTGGGGAGGCAGACGCTTTATAGTGGGTGCTGCCAAGGCTTGGAATGAGCTCCCGCTGCATCTTAGGGGCATAACCAAACATCTGGAATTCAGGAAGGCCTTGAAGACGTGGCTTTTCTCGGTCTAATAGTTACCTCCCTTGCCCCTGCTTTAGGCCTCCATAGGACATTGTGTTTCAGCGCCAGGACACCTTCGGGAAACAGTTTGCGCTTTAGAAATATCAATATCAATATCAATAACATTAACATTAACATGTGGGATCGGCTTGTGTTGAAGACGGTTAGTGGCACCACCGGCCAGTGTAGTGCAGGTTCAGTGGCACCACGTGTCGCCGGTCTTCCATATGGAAATACCCCTCACTGATCAAAGGGAGTCTGGTGCTGTGGTCGCTGCCATTCAGGAATCAGGACACAGTTACACATGTGGGATCGGCTTGTGTTGAACAGGGTTAGTTGGCACCACGTGTCGCCAGTCTTCCACAGTGTAGGCCGGAGGCAGCGGTCAGCAAAGGCTCACAGGCAGGTGACATTGACTTGAGCTGCACAGATTGGGAGCATTTGGTCTTCTTAACCCATTATAGTCTCTTATAAAATTTGCCTCGCTACTAATCTTGAATTGTGAACCGTGTAACCCCAGTGTAGGGCGGAGGCAGCGGTCAGGTTGGGCGCATAGCCACGTGGCTATGATTTATGGTGCAGTGAGGTAGTAGCACCTGAAGCACACAGCGTGTGTGCACCGTGTGATGATGCGTGGTCTGGGCAGGCCGCACTAGGAGCAACGTGTGTTGCGAACTGGACTGCGACATCTGCAATCGCCTCTACATCTGAATTGTGAGCGCTGCTGTCCGCAGTGTAGATCGAAGGCAGTAGTCGGTACAGACATAAGTCTGTGGTGCTGTGCCGCTGGGTTCACAGGGGGCCTGTGTCGAGGAGGCCCGCGGTTATGGCGGCAGCCACGTGCCAGGGTGAGGGCTGACGCTGTGACAGACTCGTTGGTCTTCCCTCAAGTGAACCACGCCTAGGGCCTGGCCTATTTATTCATACTCCTACGCTGGAGTGGCGTACGTTGGAGCAGCCCACTCCGCTTCATTTGCAGGGGGGGACAACACAGCTACTTGATCGAGATCTTCCCCGCTGCCTGAGGTAACAGGGTTGCATCCACTGTGCACTACACTACAAGTATCAATAGTATATCTCCACATGGAGAGGTTTGTGCTTTGCATAGTGAGGCCTGTGCAGCACATCAGCGTTACACTTGGCATTGTGTGCTTTATTGTTGATGGGTGACTTGCCTTCTTCATATATAGTTGGTTGCCACATCTCCCAACATTCAGCTATTGTGTGTCTGAGGGGCATGGCGTTTTGGGAAGGTCCGTTGCCCTGTTTTACGCTGCCTTGGTGTTAGTAGGGGGGGAGTGCGGGGGGAGGTTCTGGTGGTGGTGGCGCTGGGTGTTGTGGTCTTGTTGCGTGTCGGACCTGCATGATCAGTAGCTCTATCACGTGTTGTACTTTAGATGTGGCTGTGAGTTGGGTCCAATTCACGGAATAGATAGTCGACCTCCTTACACCAGTTAAAGGTTGATGTTAATTTGTTACTGCTAACTCGGCTTATCGCCTGCTTTTTGGATCGCATTGCAGATTTGGCTGGTCGTTGAAAGTATGGGGAAGTGGTGTTTTTGTGTTTTTTTGCACGAGAAGGCCTACTTTGCATTTCATTAGCGTTAGTTGTGGCTCTCGCTTGTGGCAATTTTGTTGGCGTAAGGTATCGATGCAAGAGTGGTGAGATTTGCAGTTTTCACCAAGTTGAGAATGGGTTGATAATTAAAAAACTCAGAGAAAAAGATAGGTTTAATGAACATTATAATTAGAAATTAGCATTTAAAAAACCTTTGAAATTCACTGAAAAAACCATAGGCTTCAGGCACGTTATAGTTAGAAATTAGCATTTAAAAAACCTTAGAAATTCACAGAAAAAGACATAGGTTTCAGGCACGTTATAGTTAGAAATTAGCATTTTAAAAACCTTTGAAATTCACTGAAAAAACCATAGGTTTCAGGGATGTTATAGTTAGTTGAACATTTCACTCATAGAAAACCATAGAAATTCCCCTGTTATAGTTAGTTGAGCTAACTATAACTTGCGCCCCCGCAATGCACTGCAGATGATGTCACATATTTCATCATTCATAACATGGTAAGTGACATCACTGATGACATCACTGATGACATCTCAAATGACATCACTGATGAAATCATCCACGTCAAAATCTGATGCACCTTATCAGACCCTAATATAACACTTGATACACCCACTCTAAAATACAGACTATAATTTTTGAAACCATGAACACATCAATTCCAGTTAGTACATATCCACTCACTAATTCCTAGGTCTACACACACATCCATTCATTCACCCATACAGTCACTCATACATACAGTCAGCCCTCAATACAGCATTATCATATCCAGTCACATATCTATACAGACACTCACACACCGCCTCTCATTCATAGAGTTATTCACACACCTGGTCAGTAATGAAAATAATCAATCACACTTTCATTTACTCACCTCTACAGTTATACACATACCACATCACTTATTTAAACGTATACTAACACATACTTACACTCTAATACAATAACTAATACAAGCACATACTGATCCATACAGGCACTCTCACAATCACTCACTCTCACATATAGTCATGTATACAGTCCAACACTCATATATACTGCCTTTCACATATGGAGTTACTCACACATGTACCACTGAGGCATCCATTCACTCAGCAAGACACTCATACACACATTCACCAAGCCATACAGCCCTTTACAGATACAGACTTGAACACATATACCCAGTGAATTATCCACTCACACATCTATGCACAGAGTCACACCCCCCACCCACCAACACAGGCACTCGGGCACCCATACAGGTACACAGACAAGCAATCAATATCTCATATAGATCCTCATTTAGTTGCTAACCAAACCATGGAACTGCTTACACACCAACTGACAACCTAAACTGTGTGACTGTCTGTATCAGTAGCTAACACATGAATTAAGCAAGACACAATTAATCACTCACTTATACAGTCAGTTACACACCTACTTAATCATCCATCCTGACTCTTATACACCCATTCATTCATCAATACACCATGGCAAATATATAAAAAACATATTTACATTTTATAGAAACACACATTCACTGGATGATGTCATCAGTGATGTCATCTATGATGTCATCAGTGATGTCACTGACCATGTCTTGAATGATGTAATATGTGGCATCATCAGCAGTGCATTGTGGGGGTGCGAGCTATAGTTAGCTCAACTAATTATAACAGGGGAATATCTATGGTTTTCTATGAGTGAAATGTCCAACTAACTACAACATCCCTGAAACCTATGGTTTTTTCAGTGAATATACACAAAGTTTAAAGAGAGGTTAAGTTAAAACATACCAATTTAAACTATCAATACCACAGAAATTCTCTAGTCATGTTTATCTCAAGCAACTATAAATTGTGCCTTAAAGTAACTATAACTTATGCCCTTGCAATGCACTGCAAATTCACTCATAAGATGACTGCACCTGGCAGGTACCTGAGTTATAGTTACTCAAATCAACTATAACTCGGGAATGTAAGTGTTTTTTAGGGTTAAAATATAATGTTGAAACTAGATTTTGAGCGATTAAGGTTCAAAATATTTGTTTATCTGGACAGTTGGGTGTGCAAGAGTCTTGCAAGAGACCCACAGTCGCACAAAATCAGAAATAGAGTATCTGATTGGTTGAGATGGATTATTTTCCCATCAGCAATCTCACAGGTGTGAGAGGCTCCTGTGAGTTCCACAGGAGCTCGCACTCTGATTGGCTGACTGATAGAGAAACAGAAATTAAATGCCCGCCATTACTGAATATGGAGAAAAAAATATTGGTTTTGTGAAAATTATCAGGAAAAAACTATATAAGGGGGAAGGGTAACGGCGTCCTGACCCCTAGTAATTGAGAGGAGGTCTATGAGGCATTAGTAGTGTGATGAAGCAAACTGCAAAGTCTTTTAAACAAAAAGTTGAGATCCGGCAGGAGTTTGTAGGAAACTCTCACAAGACTCCGAGATTGTGAAAAAAATGGAGGGATCAGTCCCTCCCTACACTCTACTATGCAAAACTGTCACCTAAGGGAGGGGTGTCATTGGAGAGGCTTGTTCATCCTCACACCCTACTACACACAGCTCTCATTCTGGGGGGGAAGTCTTAGCAGAGAGGACAGTCCCTCCCCACACCTTACTAATTACAACTGTCACCATGTGGAGAGGTCTCAGCGGAGAGGTATGTCCTTCCACACCCTACTACAAACAGCCATTGCCTTCGGAAGAGGTTCTCACGCAGAGGCTAGTCCCTCCTCACAATCTACGATGCACACTCATCTTGCATGGCCATGCGTGGTGTGGACATTTGACATTATAGTTCGGTATGGTAATAATATCTTACTTTGCATTAAAAAAACCTTAGAAATGACTGAAAAAAACAACGTAGAAATGTACTAAAGAAACACTTAACAATATATTATAATTATAGTGTATTACCTTTACTTGCATGGTTTCAATCAAAATATATTTTTTGTGTGTCTTCTCTTACTCTCTATAGGTCAGTCCCCTTGCAAAGAAAAAAATCTGGTAGGAAATTGCCAGGCAAGTGTGCCAGCAGGTGGTCTATAGATGCAGCAGCATTCACTGTAGAAAATGATTGGAAGACCTTTGACAGTGAACACACCTTATCACCCTAAATAAACTTTGGAAAGAGTGTGCGGCACTCCTTGAAACCCATGATGTGGCTCATTCTGGCCGTGGCCTACCCTAACCTCGATGAGAAGCTGAAAACCATGGAGCAGCAATAAGGGGCTATATGAACTAAACTGTAACAATGCACATTATTTAATTTTAGCCTTTATTTTAAAAAAAAAAAATCAATGTAAGAAAATGGATTATTATTTGGGGTCGTCAGGCACCCACCTCAAAGAATAAAAACACAACACTTGTTAGGGTAAACCCTCTAAAGTTACTAAGTTATCTGAGCTCAAACACGTGGTAGTTATAGCATAGAGCAGATATGCTGAACTCAGGGCAATGTGTAAAGTATTACTGCAGTACCATACAGAAATAAAGTCAAAACACAAAAAAATATAAATTCTGAACCAATTTAGAAAAATAGAGTACATTTTAATAAACTTAATGACACAAAACAACAAAAATTCAATATGGGTAATCAGAGATATGAATTTTGAAAGTTTTAAGTAAAAATAGTGTTAAAAAGCACTGAGCTCTAATAAGAGTCGATGGAATCAGTAGGCTGGGAATCAAGGTGCAAATTGAGTCCAATTGAGACGGAGCACGGGTCAGATACACCAAGCAGTTTTTTTCTTGTCCAAGTTTTACATTCTAGTTTAGATTTATTTTATGGAGCTCAAAATCATCCATCATGGCATGCCTGAAGCTGTATCCAAGGAAGTGACATTGAATCCAGACAATTTTGCAGCACGGTCCTGCTGACAGCACTGGTGATCGTGAAAGTACAAAACTTTCTAAGTCTCAACCCTTGTTGTATTCTTGAGCAGCCCTTTGGCATCACTTTTAAAGCTCCCAGGACATGAAAGGGTGCACTTAGGGGCCAGGCCTCACTCCAACAAAAGACCACCAGCAAGGTCCATTCCAGGTCTAAATGGTACTGGTTAACTGAACACTTCCGGAAAAAGTTGTTTTTGAGCTTGGTGTTTTCCTTTAGCCACACAACCCTTGGAGTCCACTTCCATGCCCTGGGTTCAGGAGGGAGCCAGTTCAGTCTTTCAAGGCTCCTATCATGGCACAGACAGCATAGTGAAGTCAGTTTCTGTTCTTCCAGAAATTGTTCTGTGGCAGATTCCTTGGGGTGTTACATTCATCGTTGGCACATGTTTCTGGGTAACCTCTGGCTCTTACCTAACCATTGTGGTAAACCTTCACACACATTTTGCAGCAGTTTCTGTTAGCCCTACTGCACACAATCCCACAGTGAACATTACTCCTAAAATTCAAGAATTAGAAACCCTTCCACTCTTGTGCAGAGCCTGTATGCCCACCCAGAGGTGTGGCCTGTCCCATCCTCTAAGATCCCTTAAAATTGATTCTCAGGGTATATCGTATGCCATTGCGTTTACTACCAGCCTAGCTAGGGGACAATTGTCTTCCTTCTCTAGGCCTCACTTTACATTTACTAGTTAAACAACAGGCCCCTTTTCAAGTAAATGATGTTCCTAGGTCTACCCTAACTTGTCTTCCTGCATGGGAAGGAAAACACATTCCCACACCGAAGCTACTGTTTATTCTCTGGGAGAAATTTTTACACCTCATTAAGGACAAGAATTGGCAGAACAGCTTTCCATAGGCTAATATTATGCCTGCTGAAGGGTTCAGCAGGTAAAAGGTTACTTTCTCAAAGTTACTTTTAATAAATATCTTCTAAAAATCCGATGTTACCTTTAAATTTGGATTTTTCATAAATATTAAACATCATCTTAGAATGACTTTTATAGCTGTTTCCGGTCTAAAGTTACAGATTAAAGTTTATAATCTGTATTGTTCTTTGAGTTTTCTAGGATTCAGCTAGAGCCCAGCAAGTGAAAATAGGTTTGGCCCCCTATTTACTGAAGAAACATGCCAATTCTAATTTTGCAAACGTGTTACACTTTTAAATATAAGGCACTTTACACTGTGGGCAACAAGATGTAATTAGGGCTGACTAATTTAAAAACAGGATTTCCTGCCTGTCAAAAAGGGAAATGTTGAAAGGTTTGACAACAGGTTTTTATGCTACTACAGTCAGGCCACAGGTGGTAGGGCTGAAGCCATGTTTTCCATGCCCACTCTGTTGATGGCACAATAAGTACTTCACTCTGCAGGTGGTATTTAACTTTCAGGTCCTAGGTGCATTTATCACACTATATACAAGGGACTTGTATGCAGGGTAAAAAACAGTCAGTCAGGGTTAAGCCAATGTAATCCTTTTTAAAAGCAGGAGCTTTGTTTGTGTTTAGCAGGGAAAAAGTACACACAGGTCTAAGTCCAGCAAAACAGATAGTTAAAATGTATTGTGAAAATCACACAAAAGATGGTTATTTACTGCAGGCAGCAATTGAAATTAGTATTATAAAAGGTTTTAGGTATTGCCCTATTTAATGTGTGTGAATTTGATTTTGACCTTTGCAGCATGTAATTGACGAGACAAATGTGTGTTTTCAGATTACTGCAGAGCAAGTGAAGGAGAAGTCACCCAAGCTTCAGTGGAGAAGCAGAAGTGTCATTAGGAATCAGGAGGTAGAGCAACTGACACCAAGTGACCAAGGTGCACTGAGTGGACTAATTACTCAAAATTATGCCCAATGAAGTGAATTACAAATTTGCCATTTTGCAATATATTTTAGAGTAAAATGCATCCTTACTTCAATTTATGGAGCGAGGACACATTTGAACAAAGCCCTGTGAATAACGACTGCTCACGTTCTTTTGTTCCTGTGCATTTGCAGTAATTTTTTACTGTGAAGGGCACCATTCATAGTAAATATTTACATGAATGGGGAGTAATTATGCTAAGTGGAGTAATGGCAGAATTTCAGGAATTTTGCATAGCAATCGTAACACAAAATTCCTGAAATACACAAATGACACCCTTAATGATGATGTTTCTCAAATATACTTTTCTTCAAATCATTGGGTGCCAGTGGGCATCACCTCCTGATCATGAGGTGGAATGAATACACTGCTTCAAGGCGTTCTCCGACAATTCTTCTTCTACAGGGTCCCTATAAGCAATGTGGAGCTATTGTTACACCTATGAAGAATATCATGTGAAAATAACTTTATTATGGTGAATTTAAAGAAGAATTCGAATGAAAGAGATGAAGAATAAAATTGTTTGAAACCATTGATTGAAAGGATTATCATTATTACTTATAACCCAGGAGTGCCGGAAGGGTTTGTATTTTCCCTGTCGGAGAACGCCTTTAAATAGTTTGAGGTGTAACATATCAGTAAATGGTTAGTATAAATCAGTACTTAGGATACATTGTTGATTCATTTGATTGTGTAGCATATGATAAGTGTTTAAGTATGTTGTAGATTAGAGTATCAATAGTATAATGTTTTCAGTTTAACACTCAAAAGTGAACGTGGTTTAATTCTCTTTACATTTTGAGCAAATTTACAGCAGTTTAGTATTAGCATTACAAGTTTAAGAAACATGTACACTTTTTAAAAAGTGCTATTTCATCTTAATTAGAATTGTTGAGATTAAGTTAGAAAGATATTAGGTGAATATTGAATGAATATTTAATCTAGGTATGCATTGTGTGACATGCCGCCTAACAGAGAGAGTGGATAACTTAGGGCCTGATTACGAGTTTGGCGGTCCTGGAGTGGGCCACCACACCAGCTTTCCGCTCCAGGACCGCCAAACTCGACCGCCACCTACCTGCCAGATTATGAGTAATTTCATTGTTGGGCAGGTGGTGTGGTGGTCCCACGGCAGTGCAGTTTAAAGGCTCATAGTGAACCTTATAACTGCTCTTTCACAGGACTGTGAATGGACGTTCCTGCACGGCATGGACTGAGCTGTCTATGCTGTGCAGGAACATAGGGGGCACAACATGTGCCCCCCAGCATGCACCCTCATGCACAGGGGCAACAGGGAGTCCTGTAGGGCCCCCTTTGTTTCCCCACTGACAGCCTGTTAAGGCACGCTCACCTTCATGAAAAGGCTGGCGGTAACTCGTAATATGCATGGCGGTGCCGCAGTGGCACCACCATGCATGTTGCTTTTCCTGGCCGCCGCCAGGGATCGTGTACCCCTGGCGGTTGTGGCTGTCCCAAAATGCTCTGACCGCTGTACTCGTAATACAGCGGTCAGACCGCTGGTGCGGCAGTACCCGGCCTGCACCTCCACCACGGGTTCGGCAGTCCGATAGGCCACCAAACTCATAATCAGGCCCATAGTATGAGATATGGATTGGATAAAAAATTAAACTTTGGCATTGATCCTAACCCAGTTTAAAGCAGCTTTTTGCAAGTCTAAATTTCCTCATCTAGGACTTCCAGGTAGAGGCCCAGGCCTTGCAGCAACAGTGATATGGCGTTGAAATAGGTTCTGAGGTTGCGATGAGCAGGGTTGGGATACATATGCTCCTATTCCTCCAACACAATTGTGGCGGATGAGCTGCCAAGCTTCCACTCTAAATAGGCTACACAGAGTAGTGTATTTTAATGGCTCCATCATTTGTGTTTAGGGTGTAACATCGTCAATGGAGGGATTAAAATATGGCAGTGACGGAGGATAGTTGACGAACTTTCATCCATCAACTCACAATACTCTAAATCAGATGGGCAGACCTCAATGGAACGATACGTGTTTTTAATGGTCGAACTATAAAGCAGGCACTTAACAATTTTTTTTTTTTACAGAGTTTTACATATCGCGACTTGACCTGAATCGGGTATCAGAGCGCGTTACATAGCACCAGTTGCATTACATGAGGACACATTCATTTTTGTTAGGCACGGGGAGATTAAGTGATTTGCCTAGAATCACAGGATGTTCAGCGTCATTGCCGAGACTCGAACCCAGCTCCCCAGATATGAGGTCGACCGCCCTAGCCGTTAGGCCAACTTCTCTCCCTTAGTGAGCAGACATGTTTTGTGACGATTACAGAAATCTGGCTGTATTATTCATTCAGCCATGTCCTTCTCATGAGGTTGTGGCAAAGTGAGTAGTGTGGCAGCAATAGACTAACTCTGACAATACAAGTTTGTAATTCATGTTCATTAAATCTGCTTATTTATAGCAGATCATATAAAACAGTATCAAAACAACTGGGAAAAGTTCGCCACTTTTCATATTCTATTCTCCATTAATAGGAAACATTTTTATCATTGATATTTCTCAGGAATGAAACATTTCTACTTTCCCTGGGGTACTTTTGAATCTCTTGTTACATCCTTCTACTAAATAACCGAAGGTTTAGAAAATGCTGACAACACCATTAATGTCAGTTTCTAGAACCCAAGCAGAGGAGAGTTCTGATTCAACACGTTGAGATTAAAAAATAATGAGTGACATTGACTAATATATCTTCTGCTACAAAATCTGGATCTGCATAAAGAGGTATAAAATAGAGTCTTTATATTTTAAGTTATATGTGGGTAAAGTTAGGACTATTGCATCAAAAAAAGGTGAGGGGGAGGTTAAGGGTTTAGGGTCAGATAACTGGTGGTCCATGGGTTTGAAAATGGAGTAAAGGTGTGGTGGAAGAGCCTGAAGTCAGTGTTCATGATGGTGGCAATGAAAGCAGGGGTTGACCTAGGGTAATTAAAAAGTGATTAACTGTGCTTTGGTCGGGGTCAGAGGTCAGGGCTCATGTATGATGGTTATTAAAGGACGGTTATGAGAATTGAGCTCAGTGGCAGGTGTCTGGGTCAAACGCCAGTGGTCAAGCTTATGATAGGCAATACCAGGAGTCAATGGTAAATTGGACAAAAAGTGTCTGGGCAAGACTAGAAGGCTCAAGGGACATTTACCTAACTTATAAAAATGTAAGGGTGGGGGAAAATAACTATATGGCGAAATCAGGAAATAAAGGTTTGGAGGTCAGGGATAAGTGAGTTCTCAATCCTCAATTTCAAAGTGTAAAAGACATTTAAGACACTCTTTAAATATAACTCGATAAAGGTAACGACTTATTGTTAAAGTACAAATCTCAGAATCATCTATTTGACATTATTTATTCAATATCAGCGTTATCCGATAATTACCAAATCAGCCGTCTTCAATCAGATGGAGCATATTCAAGGAGAGGAAACCCCATTTTTGGACTAAAGGTAGGCGTCGGGCATGATGAGCCTCCATTTCGCTATTACTTCCGTTGAAGGCCTTTATGACACATTACAAGCAGATAATGGGATTGCGCATGATACATTGTAGGGTTGAGGGGATGGCAGATTGGAGTTGTGACTGTGGGGATAGTGGCTTAGTTAATATGGAGAATGGAACATCTGGGCGAAGGGTGTCTTGGGAAGATGGACTCTCGGTTTTCTGGAGAAAGCTGGGGGCTGTGACAACTGGATGGTGGAGTCCCTGGCAGGGTAGTGACTGAGGAGATGCTTGTCGGTGCCATGTGGGAAAAGAGGTATCCCCAAGTGGCTGGCTGGACTGTTCTCTAGACCTTACTTACATGACATAGTAGAATCACTGTAAGAAAAAGAGAAATCCGAACATTGTAAGTAAATTTTTCCACAGAATGGAAACCATTGATGGCTTCTTCCCATCTTATTTGTTTACGCTTCACAATCTTTTACATTTCCAAACATAGGACTCTTTTTCTCCCCTGCTCCCTTAAGAGAGGTGAGGGTCTGAGACAGGGGCATATATCACAACGTAAACTCCAAATGGTTCATATTTAATTACATATACTTTACACGCATATCAGTCTGTTAGACCACACAATATATATGTTGCATTTTGTCTACCCGCATTCCCATGAATATTCAATTCTATAAACATTTAACGAGACAAGAAAATGTCCCATTGAAGCAATTTCTACCTTATGTTCAATCTCTAAATACAAATGTAACTACGCCTGGGACCTTTCGGTGATGTGGTCACTAGTTTGACTCGCGTCATGGATCTCAGTGAGGCGCTATTCAAAGGTCTATGCACCAGGTGTAACTTTTGTGAAGACATCCTACCTTCAAATAAATAATATCAGAGCTTCTTAGAATTATTGTCTACTTTGCAAAACATACTCAGATATTTATTTGATTTTTTTGTGCTGGGGGATTCGGAGTTATTTTATGTTTTGAGGGTAGCCAACCCTCATTCACATCATGACATGGTTGCACACTTAAGCAGATAGCGCTGCATGGCTGTGTAAGATGGCACTCCGGTCCTCGTGTTTAAGTGAGCTGCTTAGGTTACACACCTCCTTGTCCATATGGACAGGATTAACGTGCACACGTGCATACATCTAGATTCTATGCAATTATGCCACCACTTCTGTAATTTAGACTTAAATTAGAGTTCACATCGGGGCGCTTTTAAAGTATGAATGCGTTTGATGCAATAGAAGCCAGAGGTTTTCCTTTTACTGACTCACGTTTCAAGGTTATTATTATGATATATTTTATCAACAAACAAACATATATTTTGCTTTAACAAAATGAATTCTACTCTACTGAAATTATAGGCAGTTTTTTTATAGGCAGCATCGATTTACATGTCTGCGTGCTGTGACCTTATAAGCAGAAACTACAATCTATGGTACTGCCCATAAAGCGGTCTACTTTAACATACATTCATTTTCTGCTGAACGTGAACCGCTTTATGATTTGACAAAGTGGCCACTGATGTAAAATCCCCTGTCCGTTGAGCATACGTTTATTTCACGGCTGCAAAACTCCATATCTTTTTGGCGAGTCACATCCCTTTTCCTAAACATGGATTCGCTTCTTATCCTCAACCCCGGAATGCACTTCATGTTGACCCCAGAAAAAGGGGCCTTACTTTCCCTTGCTGGGAGCAAGATACCACTCAGAACATGAATGCATTCACTTCCTCACCAAACCTCTTCTGAACAGATAGGGGGCAAAGGCGCCTGAGCAAACACCTATGCACCAACACTCTAACCATCTATCTCTCCATACAGTGAGTTAAGGTACCAGCTAAGAGCCATTTCTTTAAAGAGAATAAACTTTCTTTCATCATTCCTCACAAGCAAATGACATATACATGACATCATTCTTGAGCCACTCTAGATGAGCTGAAACTTGGCAGAATATTACACCTCACCAATAACTATAGCACAGGGCTTGCTAGGCTTGAGCCCCAAAAAGCAAAACAAGCACTTACTAATTCAATTGAGTTGGCCTTGGCGAGCCCGTGTGGTGGTTCATTTAGAAAAAATATTGCAAGAGTATGCCATAAAAGAACAAACAAAATATCATCTCCTAAAGGTGATAGCTTTATTTTTTAAATAAATAAACATAAACAACATTTTAAAAATAGACGTGGGGTATAATTTTGATACAATAGCACTGGTGCTTCCTAGCAGACAGCTGCACATAGAATAGGTATAAAAAACATTTTTGATTTTAATTATATTACCGAAAATGCGATTCTTTTGGTGCAAATAATAAGTACTGTTGCCCTTGAAACCTTAACATATATTTTAAACACACAAGGGTAACTAAACAATGCAGATAAAGAATGGGATGAAATAAACATTGGCAGAGTAAGGTCACTGAAAGAACCATTTTGTGAACGGGGACAAACCATCTCTGTGGCTTCTATTGTACCCCATTGATGTCCCTGAGCCAAAGGTACCTTTTTTAACAAGGTCTCATTCATTTCAATGACATATATTTTGCCATATGCTCATTAATGGGTTATATGATGTATGTGACCCCTTCACAAACAGCAGCATAGGTATCTCAATGTAGAGCAAACAGAAAAAGAACCCTGACAGCCTTCTCTCATGCAAACAGTTCACCCAAGAATGAAAATTCACTCACACTCCCTATCCAGTAAGAAAACAAAGACCAGGAATCATTCACCCACTCACCACTTAGAATCAATCTTCGAGGCACTGCCCTTTCTTTCATGACAGTGCAGCTGAGGTTTCATGACCTTGTGTTCTGCTCAGTCACTCGGGTGCCATTTAATTAAACTCACCATCACTGTGAGCACCTCTTAAATCCATGCATCTTAAATAAAAGAAAAAGGCCTTAAAAACTCACAACATCAGATTCAGTAACCGCTTACCAAATGACAGCGGTGGTACAGATTTAACATTTAATATATGTGAATTTAGTCTCGCCAGTGTTTTTTTGATTAATATGCAAATAACCACAAACAATTAAAGAGCCCCCACATTTGATTAATTGAGCAATTCATCAAGTCCCTGGAGTAGAAACATTCTGCCAGAACCGAGAGGACACTCGTGAGCAGTAACAAGGGACCTCGGCTGCATCTTAATTAGAGAAGCCCCCCAAATGTAACCACCACAAGGGCTTCTTAGGTCAAGGGACTGGTGGGATGTGGGGGGTCCCGGTTGTCAGTAGGCTACTCCCGTAAGCGCGGATGCCAGAAGAAAGGTTCCTTCTTTTGCTTTTGCTCTTGAACGAGGAAGCATCACTCTTCTTTCGAGTTACAATATACTTTTGAATGTGGCCCTTATGCTAGACACCCATATTGGGTTTTTTTCTTCCTTGCTTGGGATCTTCCCTAGGACCCCATTTCACTGACAACTTCCCCTTTTTCGTCCTCACCTATAGATGGCTTTATATTTTTGGCTCGAGGTCATGTCATCACACACCCATACAACATACACATATATACATACAGAAAGAGAAAGGGACTTTTGGACCTCTGATTTTACCCATTGGCTGTTGTTCAGCTGGCTTGTGACAGTAACTTACATAGGCTTTGCCGCCAGATTTGGTATCAGCCCAGAGCCCACTGGTAAGAGCCCATGCAAACGTATATTGGCAATGGCCATAGGTAGACACTCGCCTTCTAAAGGTGAGACCCATTGGCTTCGCCAGTGCTTGTGATTTTCTGTTTTCCTTTTGCTGTTATCTCCAATCAATGCTCCCTCTGTTTTTTATACTTATAGCAGATAAAGATAAAAGACAAAAAATACCCCACACTGTTTTTGTGATTTGTATTCACGTTTTATTCTTAGTACGCAGGATTTCATTCCGCTATTTTATATGTGCATTTTAAACATTTATACTATCTTGTGAACCCTGAATGTGGTGTGATGTGAATTTTATCTCAATTTTTTTTTAGCATTTCTATTTCCATACGTTGTACTCCCATGATTGCGACTTGTATTAAATCACTAACTACATAATCAACATTTCAAGAGGATCTAGAAAATGATTGTCAAGGTAGGGTTGATCAAGTTTCTCCAGCAGAGCAGCAAGCACAACATTGAACGCAAATCACAAATCAACATTCAGTGAGGCACCAAGTCAAAGTCACACATGCCATAGAGCAAGAAATGACACAACTGTACTACAGTTACATTGACCCCTAATATAAATTGACAGGCATACACCTGTGGAAATCGATGGTTCAGGATTAAGAGGAGGAAGGTTGGCCAGGAATTGTGGAAATTCAAAGGTGTGGTTAGACTAAAACAGATATCGGGAAATGGAATGGTGACCACTTAACAACTAAGGGGCCTATTAGGATGGCGGACGGACCTGGGTCCGCCCGCTATCCTAGTGGGAACGGGACCGCCTGCCTGCCATGCGGAGGCCCCACATCCCTGATCATAATGTGACCGCCACCGAGGCGGTCGCAACAGGCAATTTAACATTGCGGCGGGTGCTGCTTGCAGCAGCACCCGCCGCAATGGTAAAATGCCATGTTGTGCATTTCCATGCACAACGTGGCAGGCACCACGCGGTGCCTGCCACCTTGTGCATGGAAATGTAGGGGGGTACCACGGGTACCCCCCAAGTGCACCCCCCCTGCAATCCCCCGGGGGCCCGCAATGGGCCCCCAAAGGAAATCCCTGCGATGCCGCCCTGGAAAGGCCGTGCAATCTACACATCATAATATGGATGGGGGTGCCTGCTAGGCATTTCTAATAATAATAATAATAATAATAATAATAAAAGTCTAGCATTTCTAGGTAAAGGATGTTAACCCCTTCGATGCGAGTGACGGAGCGGTTCCGTCATGCGCGTCGGTTGTGCTGTGCGCATGACGGAACCGCTCCGTCATGGCCCCGCCCGCGCACGGAACCTTCAGCACGGCGCGGTAATCCGTGCCGCGCTGAAGGGGTTAAATAAGTCTAGCCTGCAAAGGAGACAGGCAGAAAATACTAGGGTGTGTTAGTGGCTTGGTAATAATGGCAGGACCTTTCCCAGCAGTTTTAATAAACAATCGTAATGATTGCCAACCGGTGGAAAAGCGGCAGACGGACTTTCCGTCCGCCGCGATATCCACCACCATCGTAATGTGGCGGTGGGTAAATCACGTAACGATGACGTGACGGTCGCCACCGCCGGCACGGCGGGCGGTGGCGATTATTACACCATCGTAATCACCCCCTAAGTAGTATTTGCGTAAAGGAATACATATCAATTCTTACAGCATAGATTATATTAAATTCTTAACCCAAACCTGCATTGGGCTTTAGATGTGTAGGCCCATCAGAAATTTTTATACAACAAATATGTCCATTCAAATTTGATCAGGAATATTTACAAATGTTTTTAGGGGATAGAGGATTGTGCAATTTCAAAATGAAGAACACATTGCAAGAGGAGTTAATGTGGAAATATTTGGAACTAGGGTGCTTGAAGGAAGAACTTAGTTAAACGAACCATTGAGTACAAAGAGTAAACAGGTCTCTTTACATATACCTGCATTACCAATAATCACCAGCAATAGACAATGTATCTTTGATGACGTCGGCATGGGGTGTGAGTCCTACTGTGATATCATTCACAGGATGCCCCCTTTAACACATCTATCATCAGATACAGCTCTTTTGTCTACACATCAGAAAACAACACTGCAGATTAAACACGCTCCCGGCAAAATGTTCACGGCAGTGATGAGGCGGGACAACATCTGTTAGAAGTGGACCAGAAAGCCCTGGGATTCTCAGAATATGAATAGGGTCGGGGTAGGCTGAATCCCACAGGCGCACCTGCAAAACTCTCATGAATTGGCATTTGGTTTCAGAGAATACTTTGAAATCGCTCTCTCTCTTTGGAAAAAGCATGGTGCACAAGTGTTATTACACATAACTTGGCTCTTGAAATTGGAAGGCTCTAACCAAACCGGATGTATTGAAATAATTTGATAAGATAAGTTTAGGGGGAAGCAAAGAAAAGGCTTTCTTTTAAAATAGGACGGATTATTCCTTTCCAGGAATAATATTGCTGGAGAGTATGCGGATATGTTGTAATTGATACTCTTTTATGTTAGATATGGAAATAATTGATTGTTTGACACATTTATAAAGGTCTCCCTGCACCATGGCACGAAGAAACGAGCCGAAAATGGAAAAGTGTTGAAGTTTTCGTCCGAAACACAGATGAAAAGCCCTAACAAAAAAAGTCAAGTTTTTAAAGCTTTCCTAAAGCAAAATGGGAAAAAATGCTCTAAGAGTAGAAGCAGTTTATTCCAAAGTTTGGGAGTGTGCCTGTCCAGAGGAGAGACATTCACAAGAAAGTACTGTGAGGCCTGTGAATGAAAAAGAATCGTTGAGAGTGTAGTGAATAAAACGTTGTGACAAGGGGGACTTTTCTGTTTGATAGACCATCTGGTGCATAAAAAGTGGGTTTTGAAACTAATTCTCTTTATTTTACTGAGAGGCCCAATTAGAGCCCAATTCACAGCTTGCAGATCACCCACACTGCCATGTTTTAGATCCTGGGAGGTTTGGCAATTGAAGAGTCTAGCATTTCTAGGCAAGGGATGTTAAATACATCTAGCCTGCAAAGGAGACAGGCAGAACATACTAGCGCGTGTTAGTGGCTTGGCAATAATGGAAGGACCTTTCCCAGCAATTTTAATAAACAAAAATACGACGAGGATGCAGTAATGATTTGGGCTGAGATCAAAATCAAAAATGCCTCTTAAAGATTTCACTTTAGTTGCAGGAGGTGAAGGAGCATTACCCAACAACTGCGTCACAGAGAATTTTGTCAACTATCTCTATGATTCTCCCACGAAGAAGAAGCTCTGATTTGTTGGCAGTAGGCATCAACAAATTACCCGCATGGACATTTTGAAAACAAGTCACGAGGCCAGTGGCTAAGAGAGGAGTTGCGCAATTAAGACAAAAAATAAAAAAAAAAAAAAAATAGAAATGTCACTACAGTTAGATGATCTGATTAAGGATATCAAGGAGGATTATAAATATATAAAATCATAGGAGAAAGAAATTAGGCTTTAGGGATTTCACAAGTGATAGAGTACATAATACATCAAAATGACTGATGCCTACACAACTGTATACATTCTGCAAGAAAGGAGGAGGAAGGGCAGCTATTGAGCTTTTGATACTCATGTCAAAAAGTCAAGTTAAGAGAAGAGAGTGATCACCCACATCGAAGTCTGCAGAGATATCAAGAAAATCACCCTAAAAAACATAGCAGCAGAGTATTCTTGATCACAAATGACCCTTAATTCATCGAGGGGCAGTGTGACTGCAGTTACAGTACTACACAGTGGGAGAAACCCAAGCACAGAAGAATTCATTTACTGCATCCGCAACTTAGGTGAGTACAACAGTGTTCTCTTGCAGGGTAACGGGTTAAACGTCTGTGCTCAAGCAAGATGAAGATAGGCTCTTTAATGCAGTATAAAAGTAGTAGGACCGCTTCAAAGTAGCTAAACTCTTTTCTCTGCATGAAGGACATGTCCTACATTCCAACCTATTTGCGCGCACACACATACACACACACGCAGGGTTCTGACACTTAACAAATGAAACATAAATGTGTGGCAGTGAACAAAAATAACAAAATTAATAGACATTGGCTTTTTGTCAATCTGGACAATACTGGAGCCCTTCACAAAGATTTTTATTTATTTTGCTTTACTTATATGCAACATTACTCTTCTCCATGCAATGGTCATCTCCAACAACTCCACAGGAACACTCCATGCTCCACATCTCGCCATTCTCCAACACAACCCAATTCATTTTCATCTCCTTGATTTTACAGAGCAAGGACACAGACATTGCTTTCTACATGACTTGGGTATTGCACCATGTAAGAAATTCGGTTACTGGTTAAGAGGGATGAAACCCTCCTCAATCAGACACCACAATCCTTGTCAGGAGTAAGTCACAAAAAAAAGCCCAAATTAACCTGTGCGCAGCCCTCTGGCAGCTTGGCACAAAGCAGTCAGTCTTCACTTAGAGGCACCGTTTAAAATATTTATGCAGCATTTCTAACAGTAATAAAGTGAAAACGCAACACAAGAAAAATTCCACACCAAGTTAGAAAACTAGAGTACATTTTAATAAATAAATCATGACAAAAGCAACAGAAATTCAATCAGTAGAACAGGAGATATGCAATTGTAAAGACTTAAGTAAAAATAGCACCTAAAAGATCAAAGCGCCAACTGTGGATTTCTGTGGATTGTCGCCATATTCGGATTTGCACTAGACCGGAGCAAAGTCGCAAGCTCAGGCAGACAATGATGGAGAATGGGCCAGCTACAGGGACCAAGTTAGGTAAGTTGAACAAGAGTACCTGAAATCCTGGTTGCGAGCAAGTGCGTAATTCCTCATTGAAGATGCGTCATGCAGCCGAGGTGATGAGAGGTCCATGTCGGAGATGCATCATGCAGCGTCAAAATGAACAAAGATCCAACTGTGGATTTTTGTGGATTTTTGACACAAGTGGTTTCACGCTAGACCAGGACAAAGTCACAAGCTCAGGCAGGCCATGATGGAAAATGGGCCGGCTACACCCAGTTAGGTCAGTTGAACAAGAGTACCTTAAATCCTGCTTGCAAAGAGTTATGGAGTCCCGTGTGGAAGAAGCATCATGCACCAGCATGATGCAAGTTCTAGGTCAAAGAGGCAGCATTGTTCTGAGGCGTTGCAAGGTTTCTATGCAAAGTCCTGCACCTTCGTTGGCGGAGGCTGTCAATGAGGGGTTTGCTATGCGAAGTCCTGTAACGAGGATGCGTCGCACACTGGTTGGTTCCTAAGGAGATGTGGGGCTTGCGATTCAGAGTCCTGCATCGCTGTTGAGGCTGTCATCGATGAGAAGCTTGCTATGTGAGGCCCTGCATCGGGGATGCGTCGTGCAGTGGCGGTTCCGGAGTGCAAAGGCGATGCAAAGTCCTTGCACAGTGAAAGTCAACGCAGCAGAGGTAATGCGTCGGTGGTACTCTGGGTTAGTCCATGCAGTAGTGGTGATGAGTCCATTCTGTTGGGTCCACAGATGAGCTGCCAGTGCACCTTCAAGCCCCCTTCTGAGGGTCCAGGACTGGGGTGGCACCACTTGGAAGGGTAAGACTCACAGATGGCAGAGTCCACGCAAAACTTAAAAGTACATGTCCTACTTTTTAAATACACTGCACCTTGCCCTCTGGGGTATTTAGGGCCAACCATAGGGGTGACTTATATGTATAAGAAAGAAATGTTTGGGCCTGGCAAAAGGGTGATTTTACCAGGTTGAAATGGCAGTTTTAAAACTACTCACATAGGCTGCAATGGCAGGCCTGAGACATGTTTAAAGGGCTACTAAAGTGGATGGCACAATAAGTGCTACAGGCCCACTCGTAGCATTTTAATTTAAATGCCCTGGGCACATATAGTGCCACTTTAGGGACTTACAAGTAAATTATATATGCCAATTGGGTATAAGCAAGTACTACCAGGGTTTAAGGAGAGTACAAGCACCTGAGCACTGATTAGCAGTGGTAAAGTGCGCAGAGTCCTTAAGCCAGCACAAACGAAGTCAGCGAAACAGGAGGGTTGAAGGCAAAATGTTATGAGACAACCACGCCAAGGATGCCAGATCTAACACACCATAACTGGCTCACATACCTTACAAATCATCTTTCTAAAATACGGCCCCCTGCTATACCCCTTATTGCATTATTGCTCTATTTAAATCCACCACACCTACCCTTTTAGGGGGTATCCACATTTCCTTAGGAGATACAAGTTGGTCACAGACTCCTTGCCTGGGCCTAATGGACGAACCCTATTGTATGATATGGTACTGGACTGCCTCTAATGGGTTGTCAACTTGAACCACCTCCGGCTTTTTTTTGATTTATGCTTTCCACCTATTCAATAGGCTGTAGTCAGTAGCTGCTGGTCCGTTTATACTCCATTCACGAACGCGTTAGGAAACACATTCTTCTCCATTTATAATTAGCCTCCATTACTTATAATTAAAAACGTCAGGCCTTTTGTCTTGACAGCCAAGACTTTGTGTACAGTACTCATTTCGTGTGGTAAACAATTAGAATCAAAGTATATATCCCTATTGCATCCACTGAGAAAATCGTCTCTTCAAAATGCAAATCACTTTCAACTCATTACTCGCCCCCACAAGTTTTACAAACTTCAATTAACTATATGTAGTTTCTCCCACACATTCTAGTTCAGTGTATTGTGCCTACTGCGGTTTCTTGTAAGTAAAGCATCTGGCCTCTTTGAAGCCAAAAGAAGCTAGAATGGTGGAGTCTGCTGCATATTCTCGCCATTTCTGAGCTCCACTTGTTTCCCCCCTGCACAGTCCTCACAGATAAATTGGGTCTGACTCAAGCTTCTGTTATTGGCAGAAAAGACCTTGATAGATATAAAAACAGCCTTGTTCCTCCAATCCCAGAAGGCACTCAGCAACAAAATAATAGACACTGATGTCTTGTAATTGTGATGCAGTTCTTGGAGTGGCCCTGTGAGTAGCACTGCACACCAGTAAGTGAGAGACACATACATAAAATACAAAGTGTTCTATGGCTTCCCAGCAGGCCAAAGACACAACTCAAGACTTTGCCTCCACTTCATCAAAGTTCAAGAAGTGAAATCCACAACCCTCTCCTTACCGAGGATCAAGTTTCAGCAAGGCCTGAGGCTTCCACCTCATACGTGCTTGGGCTTGGTGCAAATTAATAGCTCCATGACAGTCCTGAAACATCTACCTTTTCTTCATCATATTGGTTGCATGGGCTCAATATGCTCAGCAACTCTCCTTACAAACAGCACGTAACACCATAGGTGGCCAAGAACTAAAAGTAACCAATCATTTTCCTCTTTTTTACCACATCTACCAGCCTAATCCTGGACGTGTCTACTTGATCATTCTTATAAAGATCTTTTCCACGTACGTCACTGCACCTCCCTATATGTGCACTCCTAAATTATTGTCAGGATGCTGTCTTATAACTCGCACGATTCCATCCTCTACATCTTATCAAGTTCTTCACCTTCCTTATCACATTGTCTTAGAAGACGGATACTCATTGGACTCCCTAGAACACCTGGCCAGAGAGGACAAACCCCCACAGAGTCAATACTCACCTTGGGGTGTAACAAATGGTACAAGTGGCATGGGCGTTTTTCTAATAAGAGGCTGATAACACATCTACATCTTTCAAGATAAAATGTTTGCCATCATATAGATTGGGTAGTTTTCACAATATTCAGCAGATGATAACTTTTGACCCATTTGTAACTCAAGTTCCTCAAACAGTGATGGCCTTCCTGTGATTTGGAAAAACCAGTGGGCCGACCATTCTGTGGGTAAAAAACCATTCTCAATTGTTAACAAGTGAAAAGTCATTAGGCAAGGCCATGTTGAAAAGACAAATGCAAATAAAGTTCTCTCCCTAAATGTCCTAAAGTAGAATAGATTTAAAAAAAAAATACTTTGTATGGTGCACCCATAACTAGCTCCAGATCTGGAACTGCATATTTAAAAAATCTGGAAAATGTCATGAGTTTTGGATTGAAATTTGATTTTTCAATGGATCAGGGAAAAATGCGTGTCAGGGATCTGTAGACAGCAGATTTATTTGTGTTTCCTTTATATAATCAATCCAAAGTTAGTAGAACCCCACAGCCAATATAATTCAGAAAGTCAGTTTATATCCAATGAAACCAGTGGTTAATCTTCAATGATGATCCTCTTTGCTGAAGAGAAAAGAAGGAACTGTGGACCAACTGGGTAGCTCTGTTCAAACCCAATCATCTGCTAGACTCCGCCATCTCTCTGTTTTGGATAGTGTGGGAAATAATGTTTATATCAAATGTATAAAGCTTGGTAATTACGGTCATGAGTCAGTAGCATACAATTTGCATCGTGAAATATGGAGACAGTTGCAAATAATTATTTTCCTTCAGATTTAAAGGGGAAGTTTAATGGGTACTGCCAAGTGAAGCATTTTAAGTCCATAATCATACCCGATCAATGGACTGTGGCATGCCTAATTGAAAAAGTAGAGCAGCAGAAAGCAGTGCCAGGTCCCTCCATTTATCTTGTCAGATTAAGAGCTGATATTTACATGGCAAAGACTAATCTGGCTAGGACAAGAGGGGCAACTTTATTGAAGTTATTGGCTGTGGATCCAAACAAATATTTTTATTGCAAAAAAAGACAATTAAGCATGAACATTGAATTGCATCCTTAGTAGCATCCCAGCACAAGCAAGTAACCATAGTTGTACAGTAAATCATGAATCAGAGCCCATCATTAGTGGGCAACCCCAAACAAAGAACACTAGGGTCAATCGTAGCAGTCATTGTACCACCTTGGACAATCATTGCACTTCCCCCAGATTGTGACCCATTTCTTGGAGCAACCTGTTCCTGCATAGATGACCCTCTCCACCAACATGCACCAGTCCATGTCTGTTTTCCTGGCACTCGGCTGGGGCATCTGGATAGCTCTCCACTCATGCACAATGTTGTACTTTGCCACTATCAACCTCACAGTCATAAAAACCTAATCTTTAAGCCTGGGAAAAAGGAGTGCATTTTGGTAGTTCAGTTTCCACATCTAATTTCGAAAACGTGTGAAATAGGTGTTCAATGAATATTCAATTAAGGACCCTGATAGGCAGGTTAGCGTCCATCCCTTTGAATTAAATCTCTAAAGTAAATCCCTGTTCCTTCACTTTTCATGACTATTTTTCAATTTGCACTTGTCCTTGAGCATCTCCCGCATTTGAGTGTAGTCCTTGTCATAAGTCTGTTATGTTCAGTCCACTCTACTATGGACCCAAGGACAAAACAAATACCTATCCATTCCGTTTCAATCTACATGCAAATAATGGTTCCGTCAGAAACATTCATGCTTACATTTCAGAATTTGAAAGAGTAAATAAATGTGTCAGCCAAGAAGATTGTTATCCAAATCCAAAGGAAGCATTGTTTGAAATAATTTATAATTCACGGTTCCTATGAATACAAGGTTGCACCTTGTTGTTCCTATGAATACTAAGTTGCTCTTGATGTTTTTAAACACATTGTGAGAAGTTTGCCTGGTATATGATGTCCACTAATTAAAGTGGGCACCTTGCACCAGTCCAAACAATCCTCATGGTGATTTAAGAGGTCAAAGATAACCTTACAAAGCTATCCAAGTGGTAGCTGTGAAGATCAGCTTTCAGGCTTAGTCTTGAAGGAATGTTAAGCAGCTTGTTTTACCAGAATGCAACCTTGTTGTATTGGTTAAAGGAGAACCACACAGTAGTTATAAGAATATATATGTACTGCTATAACACCTTAAATACCTTACAGTATCTGCTACATGCAGATAAACACAAAGCACGCAATACTGTGGCACAGAAACAATCGTAAGTAGCACTAATACACAGTGGCCTCCCGGGGAAGACCAAACCATATACTAAAATAGTGGTATAAGAACCACAACTCGAGTCAAGACAGTGTCGAGAGGGTAGAGAGTTGCTGGGACTCCAAGGAACCATGTAGAGAACAATGAGAGAGCTAGGGAGGCGTAGGGTGCGTCCGTATCCCCTGTATATATATCAGTTTTATCAAAGTTGGACGAACCCAAAGATGTTGGTACGATCACTGTCAGACAGTGCTTGGGAACCCACTAGGTGAATTAAAAGACCCCTCACACACCAACCTAGTTGGTGTCATGCTTCATCATTGGGGTCCCAACCGGGTGGCCGAATGCCCCCCGGTTGTGCTACGACGCCTGACTACAGCGGAGCTGGTGTGGTGCGAGGGTGTGATGTAGTGAAGGTTTAAAAATATCTCTGAGAATCCTTGCCGTGGGAAATGTATTGTTGGCGGCTCAGGATATGTTAAAAATAAGATTATGTGGTGCAACTACGAAAGAAATTAGTTTCTAATAGTTGTATGTGTTGTAGGTCTACATGTTTCAGCCCTCATCGAGATGTCAGGGGCTTTCGTCAGGACCAGTGAGTGCAGTGAGTGGCAAAGTGAAGGGTGCCACGTGATGGGTGAAAAAATTAGAAAGGTTTCTTACCTACACACTCGCTAAGGTGTGTGGACCAGGTGTCTGCGAATTTGCGGACACCGCAGCGAAAAAAGACCTGTGGGAGGACGAGAAGACAGCACAGAAACATGTATAACAGTGACATATTGTACTGAGAATCGCAGCAACTATAAAATGCAATCTTACGTGCTGTGAAGAAACACACACTTTCGGGCGGTCGTACCTGTGGCAACACACACACTGTGCTTGTGTGGCATGCTGCTAGAAGGGGTTTGTCGAGGGCAAATCACTAGCAAATGCTAAGAGGACGCAGGTCCCCCTGTTGACTCTATAGACAAAGTGGTGATAAGCAAGACAAAACAAGCAATAAAATCAAGCAATAAAACAGATAGGAGTGCAAACTATGCACGTAGGGTGCCTGGTGAGTGAATGCAGCAGGCAAATAGGTGGTGGTACCGTGAGGCCTCTGCCTAAAATGGTCGGGCTGTGTCACAGTAGGGACCCAGTGAACGCTAGCAGGTTTGACTTGCCGAGTGGCAGTGCGCGTTGCTTAATTGGTGCTGGGTATGAGGGAGGGGTGGTGTACCCCTGTGCGACGCGCTGGGGAGGGGGGGAAGTAAGGAAAAGTAATTACACTATGGCTGAGTGAGATCGCTGCTCAGGATGCGGAGGAGTACGCTCCTCGAGTCACAGGTTCTGTGAGGAGAAAGGTAATGGAGGGCATGAGAGGCGGGATGTGGAAAGCAAATGCAATCCACCGAGGAAGAGCGCGCGTCACCTTACTTGATCGTGGAGCTGCACCCGCCTGGCACCTACTGAGGTCTCCCGGGTCCTGGATGGTGAGGGATCCATGGTGGAGGGAGATTAAATAGTAATGGGCTCCATGGGGTACGTGCTGACTGACCGGAGGTCGCGGGCTGGAAAGTCAAGCCTGCGCAAGTGCCGAGCCGGAGTGTTGGCTTCACGCGCATGCGTGGAAGGAAACGGGTGTCCCGCGCATGCGTTGAGGTGGCTAATCATGCGCGCGTGCGCAATAGAGACATTGTGCAGCGCTGGAGTGGCGGCGGGCCAATGGGAGGAGAAACAGCGCCGGGCATGTGGGCACAAAGATGCCAGGTTGGGAGTGAGCATTAATGGCTGTATTTGTGCCGATGAGTAAGTGCGAGAAGGAGAGGCGAAAGCTCATGCGCGCGAGCGCCAAGTTAACATTAGGCAAAGTAGAGAAAAGGAGGGAGCTGGTGGTACTGCCAGGCATGTGGAGGACTGGATACCCGGAAAGGGGTCAATATTTGGTGGCTACAGTTGGGCCAAGCCAGTAGATGAATAAGCGAGGTTAGGATCTCCTGAGACTGTTCCAGGGGATATTGTCATTTAAGCCAATGGTGTGGCTAGACAGACGGTATATCCATCTTTGTTCTTGTGCCAAGAGGTGACTCTGGATGTTGGGTAGGTTGTAGTCTAAAGCCTCCAGAACGACCCATCTCATATCATTGGTCGTGTGGCCTTTCTCTAGGAAATGGTTGGTCATTTTCGTGGTGTTTTTCTTGCAGCGTATTGTGCTGCGGTGCTCACAGATCCTGGTTTTTATTTTGCGAGTGGTCATGCCAATGTAGATGAGGTTGCATGGGCAAGTTATCCGGTACACAACATTTTCTGTGTGTTGCAGTTCGTGTGCTTGCGTAGTTCCCATGTTTTACCAGGTTCCAGATTAAGGTGTTTGGTCGTCTCGGTGATGTGGCAGACACTGCAGTTGCCGCACGGGAAATGCCCTTTGATGTTAGGAAGGCCCCAGGCGTTTAGGACCATGTTGGCGGGTCTGGGAAGGAGAGAAGGTCTAGTAGATACTATGGTGTCCTTAATGGTTCTGGCTCTTTTGTTTGACAAGAGGGGAGGTTCCCAATTGAGATTGCCTGTGCTCAGGATTCTCCAGTTCTTTCTAATAATTTGGGCAACCTTGTTAGTCACCGTATTGTAGGTGGTCACGCATGTAAGTGGCGGACTTGTAGGTTCTTTAATGTAGTTTTCTAGTAAGCCATCGCGATTTTGGTTTCTGGCCCTCATGTTGGCTTTCTTGGTTATGTTTGGTGGGTAACCCCGTTGGTGCAGCTTGTGGCAAAGGTCCGTTGCCTGTACCTTGTAATCCTTTGTGTCACTGCAGTGCTCGGGGGTGAAAACTGGTAAAGTGTAGTAGAGAATTGCGAGCCGTGGGTTTGAAGTGAGTCTTGCTCATAAGGCCTCCTGATGCTGCTTTTATGTCTAGGTCCAGGAAGGTGGTCTGGTGCCTGTCTGAGCTGTGTGTGAACCTGAGGTTGGGGTCACACGTGTTGATCCATTCACAGAAGGAGGCCAGCGATTCTTCTGATCCTTCCCAGATCAGAAGGATGTCATCAATGTATCGTTTGTAAAATTTGATTTGAGGAATGCGTGGTAAATTATTATTGAGGAGATGTTTGGTCTCAAAATTGAATACGTACAAACCCGCTATGCTGGGGGCGAAAACGCTCCCCATCGAAGTGCCGTACTTCTGGAGATAGAGCTTCCTTTCATATTCGAAGTAGTTTTCTTTGAGCGCAAGAGTTGCACATTTTAGTACAAAGGAAGGGGGGGGTGCGGTATTGCCAGTCGGAGTCATTGAGAGCCTCTTCTAGTACTCTAAGGGTATCATCTTGTGGGAGGCTCGTGTACAAGCTCTCTACATCAAGTGATACCAAAAAGGAAGTATTGGGGTCGTAGTGTATGTCCGCTTGAAGTCCTAGAAGGTCTTTGGTATCTTTTAGGTATGTGCTGGTGGACTGGACCAATGGTTGTAAGAAATGGTCACAGAAGCGTGACAAGGGTTCCAATAGGGACCCGATGCCTGAGACGATGGGACGTCCAGGGGGAGGGGTTTCGTTCTTGTGGATTTTGGGAACAGTATAGAAATATGGTATTTTGCCTTGTGTGGTTGTGAGGAATTTGGCCTCATTCTTAGATATCTGGCCAGTGTGTTCCGCATCGTCCACTACAGTTTGTATGCGAGTTTTCAAGGAGGAGGTGGGGTCACGTGTGAGCAACTCGTAGTTTTTGGTGTCATTTAATAGGCGCTCACATTCTCGGTGATAGTCATCTTTGTTGAGTATTACCGTGCCTCCCCCTTTATCAGCTGGTTTGATAATGATCTCTGGGTTGTTTTTTAGTGATTGTAGGGCCATCCGTTCTGTCTTGCTTGTATTTTGGAACATGTGGGGTTCTTTGAGGGCTTCTATTTCTTTGAACACTGTTTGCTCGTATACCAAAATTTCGGGCGGGGTGGAACTGGGTGGAGGTATGAAGGAAGACTTAACTCTGAGGGTGGTGTCCCCTTGATCTCCTGGATCAGTGAGTGTGGGGGCATTCTCAAAGAAAGCCTTGAGCTTGAGCTTACGAAAGAACTCTGCTAGTTCACAGTGCAGTTTAAACTTGTCAAGTTTGGTTGTCGGGGCATAGCCGAGTCCTTTTTCTAGGATGGCTACTTCTGTAGATGTTAAGACATGTTTAGAGAGGTTAGTAACAAGGCTCAGCGTGTGCTCGGGCCTGGTTGTTGGTCTCTGGTTTGGCTCCTTGTCTGAGCTCCCTGCTGTGGGTTGTCTTGCCAGTGTACCGTGTTCCCTCTGCGTCTCCTTCTGCGTCCTCGTAGGCCTCTCCCTAAAAAAGACTGTGGCTGGTTCTGGTTCATGTACGGTGGTGGAGGTCCAAATGGTGGGTTCCAACCGTAGCCAAATTGTGGATGTACGTGAGGGTACATAGGTGGGTATAGCATGTTGGGTCCCTGGGGTCCTTGGGACCATGGTTGTTGCCATCCTGATTGTCCACCTCTGCCTTGCTGGCGTCTGCGGTAGTTGCTGTTGCTGGAGCCACTGCTCACTGACGACTCTTCGTCCGACGATGTACCTGACGTGTCAGCACGGTGGGGTGGTTGGTAGTCAGCTTCGGCGTAGGGGTAGGTCTTTGCGTAGGAGAATCTTTTCAGATCCTTCGGGAATTTGGTAATTTTGCTTTGAGTGAGGCCCTCTTTGTATTCATTGATTTCTTTATTGGTTTCATCCAGTCTTTTTTTGAATGAGGAGAGTGTGGCTTTAAAGTGAGTTTCCGTGGCTTGTATTTCGATGAGGAAGGCGTCAGAAAGACGTTTGGATGTCTGGATGATGAGAATCATCCAGTCGCGTGTGCATCTCCATGCTATCTGTGCCCAATCTTTTCGAAAGGTGGGATCTTCGAGAAAGATGCGTGGGGCGTTGGTGACAATTAGGCCCCTGGGTGCGGTATTGTTCCGTAGGTATTCGGTTAGAATAACTCCGTGGAGTATAGTTCTTATTCGGTTGCGTTTCTTTTCGTTGAGATTGTCCCAGTCAGCTGTTTGGGCAATAGAGGATGCCAGATTGAGATCTGCCAGTAGTGGGGGATTGTCAAGTATGCTATTGACATCGTCCAATGTGAACCCTAGGCCTGGGTTCTCAGCCATAGTGGAAAAAACAAAAGGGGGGGGGTTGTTTAAGCGTGCGTCGTAAGAGGAGAATGCTCTCACAGCTGTGCGCTGTGAATAAATGTAGAGAACAATGAGAGAGCTAGGGAGGCGTAGGGTGCGCCCGTATCCCCTGTATATATATCAGTTTTATCAAAGTTGGACGAACCCAAAGATGTTGGTACGATCACTGTCAGACAGTGCTTGGGAACCCACTAGGTGAATTAAAAGACCCCTCACACACCAACCTAGTTGGTGTCATGCTTCATCATGGAACCACCCAAGGTGAGTAAGTAAGGACCCCACGGAGAACAGGTGCAGTGTGAGAACACGACCGCATGCTACGTACAATTCAATGGGAGAGTCACGGTTGCAATTTTAAAGTTTAAGGACCCTTCCCAGTGAATTACGAGGAAACCCTTTGGAACATAGAAGGTTGGAGAGCCACCCCATCCATGGATACCAAAGTACCAGAGTTATCTATCCTAGAGGAGCCGGGTCCATAGGGTTGAAGTGGCATCGGAAACCGCCGTCGTTCTCAATGGGAGTCTTCAAAGAAATGCACCGCTGGAACGAAGAAAAGTGCTGGTGGAATCCGCAGGTGGATTCTTGATAGGAACCTGAAAGCAGAGGGGACAGAGTCTGGGTCAAGCAAGAGTGACCAGGGGCTCGGTAGACGAATGTCGACCGATGTTAGGTGCTTCAGGTGAGCAGAAGGAGACCTTGACTCTACAGCTGCAGGGACCAGGAGATGTCAAGGACAAGCAGGGGCCGGATGCGAGCTGTCCCACAAAGGATGACGAGTGCTGAGGGGTCAGTATCTGGTGGGAGCACCAACAAGCCTAGGCAATGGCAACCCACGAAGAAGGGCAAGAAAGGTTACGGTCTGGCCCAGCAAGGACCAGAGGACTCAGCACATCAAGGGGAGTCAGGGCAGGCCTGAAGCAACCAGGGGAGCCCAAGAAAATCAGGAGTACCCCTCAAATGAACCCACAGGCCAGAGGCACAGGAGTCGCGAGGGGACCTCCAGCAGTTTCACCAAACCACAGCTTGCAGGGCACAGAGTGCAAGGAGGCCAAAGTCCTTGGTACGAAATGTGCACAGAGGTTGGGGCTATTGATAGCCCAGTGCACAAAGTTGGGAAACACCAACAAGCATATTCACTTGCAAATCTGCGTGGTGCACAGGGGTTCAGGTTATGCATTCCCCACGAAGGATTCTGGCCTCAAACTTGGTCAGAGGGCAGCTCAACCTCAAGGAACATAGGAACCCCCTCCTGTGTTGCTGGAGCCTTCGGAGTCCGCAGGAGCACAGGATCAGCTGAGTGCAGGGGAGTGACTACTTCACCCCAAGTGAGATACTTCAGTTGTCCTTGATGCTCCACACGTCCTGCACGGAGCCACAGGCACAGATGATTCTTTGGATGGAGAGGGAGACGAAGTCGGGCCCAGTCGAAGTCCAGAAAAGTCCAGAGTGTCCAGAAGGTCGAAGGTCAGTGGTTTCTTGTTCAGGATCTTGTCCACATCAAATCTAGGGTCCTACAGTCAGGTAAGCCCTTTTGTACCCACGGGAGAGGGTTGGACAGATTCAGGGGACCCTCCCAGGGGAGGGTCAGGACAGTGGGGAGGTTACTCCCATATCTTTTGTCTAGTTTCCCGCCAGAGCAGGAGCCAACGGCTCCCAGAACTGGTTTGAGCTGGACTATGCACAGGGACACCAAATGTGCCCCTCGTGCAGACTTTCAGGCACTTTGGAAGTGCACCTACCCAGCTCCAATACACTGAATCCTGTCTGCGAGGTGGTCACACCTCCCTGTGACAGGATGCCTATTGTTCTGCCTTCTCCTGCTCGAGCTTGGCTCAGCAGCAGGAGGACAGAAATGTGTCTCTGGTCGGCAGCAACCATTCGGTGCTGTCTGGGTCGAGAAGGCTGGTACGGGGAAGACCAGGGACACACAAAGCTTGCTTCAAAAGGGTGGAATCATACCCCCCATACCGGTTACCAGTGTGGAGGTATGATTCCAAGGTGTTTGATACCAAACACAACATGGTTTTTTTCAGCCGTTTTCGAGTAAGCATTTACTGTGAGGATATAATGCAGCTCTACCTATATGTCTGGCTGTGTCACAGACAACCCGGGAGAATGGTCTCCGACGGCTGCAAAGGGGCTCTGCTCATGCAGGGGCACCCTCTTACGTAAAACCCAGCACCCTGCCTTCAGGATTGTTAAGGCCTGCTATAGGGGTGACTTGTACGTTTTAAGTGTAGTGACCTGTAGATAGTGTAAACCTATATTTAACGTAAGTGGTGCATGTACCAGCTCACACAGGCTGCAATGGCAGACCTGTAGTTCCATTTTGCATGGCCGCTCATGGGTGGCATAATACATGCTTCAGCCTATGGTAGGCCTCTGGGGTACCTATGCCCTGGGTATATGGGTACCATATACTAGGGACTTATAAGGGTATCCCAGTATCCAATCAGGAGTGTTCCTAGGTACATGTCAATACATTTTAGGAGGAAAGCAGATAGACTGGGGTCCTGATTAGCAGGATCGCAGTCAGACCAGTCAAAACGGTGTTACATCAAGCAAAAAGTGGGGGTAACCATAAGAAGCAGATCCTACTTTCCTACACATATAGTGTGAAAAGAACATCCCAAATTGGTGCATTGATATATTTCATGAATCATATGGTGAAATGCTGATTATGTAATCTAAAGAGTGACCCAGGACAGTGAACTATTTTTGGGTTGTTCAGAATGACTCAACATGTACTTCAGGGTACAGTCCCTAGTGCTAACTTGAATTTAGTGCTGCTACCATGGGGTCAGTTGATCACCAGCAAAAATGCTCCATAGCCATCAGACCTGATTTCTGATCTGGGAAGTTCTGATAAAAATATCTGTATTTCCAGTGATATGGTGGAGAAGGAGGAGAGCTGCAAAGACAAACACAAACAAGACAAAAAACAAAGACCTGTTGGAATAAGGAACAATTCTTGCCACTGTACTGTTTAAAGATGTGATCATCATAGTACGTTTTGCCACAAATTGGGATCACTAGGGAAAGTTAAAAGTCGTTCTGTGCTTGTGTAACCTTTCTGATCTCCCATCCATTCCAAACTCACATAGGCAGAGCATCCAAGCTAAGAGCTTTGACAAATAGGACCATGCTGCTGGGGATCTATTTTTAGTACCTTCCCTCACCCACCAGGCTCTGTGAGGCGTACAGTTACTGTGCATGCTCAATGAGGTACAGTCCAAGGGAATGTCTTCTGTCTTCATAAGTAAAATCCACAGGCAGGCATATTAATGACAAAATTAAATATTAATATGCCAGCCAAATGCATCATGTTTTGACACAGGTGGCGGGCCTACGCCTTTTGTCTGGCAGTAATCACCAAGTACTGTAGGAACGCTAATCCCTATACCTGTCAAGCTCCTTGCTTAGGAGTAAATTGACATTTTCATCAACATATTGAAAGGACTGAATCAACATAAAAGTCAGTGTTTATTTGGGCTGTGTTTGATGGTGCTCAGCCCCAGGACTTATATCTTGAAACCAGCATATATTGATGGCAGCCAACCAAATGGTGGTGCGGTGAGTGTAATTTGTAAAGAGCACTTGGGCAGAGTTTTTACAATCTGACATACAATTAAAAATAAATATAAAACCGACATGCCAAAGCCATTCTTCTACATTTGAGTAATCAAATGTAGTCCAAATCATCCTATTAATGTAACAGTTAATAGGTGGTGTTCATAGTGGCATTTAGCAGCACTGGAGGACCTGTAGGTGGTGCAAGTTGCAGAGGCCTCCTGTGAAATATCTTGAAATATGGCACTTCTTTCTTTTTATAAATCAAGCACCGATTTAAATGCATTCCACATATAGGTCAGAATTTAGGACATTTTGCTTTTTATTGCTACTTCTACTGCCATGTAATTCAATGGCAATTCTATTGCTCAAGACATTCTGCAGGTTTCAGGAATTCAACGTCAGCCGAGGGAGGTACAGTCTACTGCAGAGGTCTTCAAACTTTTTAACTCTGAGCCCCTCTGTAGTATGTTGCTTTAAGATAAGTTTATACGATCTAGAATCGTAGAATGTATTGTGTTGCGACATTCTCTCCTAAGGCAGTTCTTCTGTGGAGACTGTTAGCGCTGGATGTGCTGTGCCTGTATGCGGGGGGCTGTAATAAAGAATCCAGATAATTCACCAATCTTTTGAGTGGAGTTCTTTTAAGGATGCTACACCAATTTGGCAACAAGGATGCTCAGCCCCCTGCCAACTGAATAATAGATTTTCAATTAACTTCATACTTAAACCGGACAAAGATTCAACGTATTCAACATTATTTTCAACTACTGCACTACTACATGAAGGGGAGCAACAACGGACAACTCGACATTGCTGTGAGTTTAGTTAGTTGTATCATTTTCGATCCCCAGCGTACAACGTTATGAAATTGCCCATAACTGCTGACGCGAGCGCTGTTTACCTTTGAATGGATTTCAGTTGCTGTCCCGCCAGCCATTTTCCCAATGCACGGCACCGTCTTGAAAGATGCCTCTACTGTCTGCATTCTAGCAACGCAACACGCTGATATCATTGCGCGTAAGCTACGAGGTCACGCAACGTGACCCTAGCGGCCATTTTAAATGTCTTTTTCTTAAATTTGCTGCTAGTACGAGTCGAGCACATCAAGTTCAACAGCGTTTATATGGAATTCTCCACATACTTGTGAATTGTAAAATTCAATTCAACCGATTTCATTCTACATTACAGTAAGATTTTTACTTTATCATTTTACAATATTTTCAACTGTATCTTTCATTAATTAAACATGGATGGAGAATCTAGTACAACCTCCACAGCAAGTAATATTGCACAAAATGCAAATGTCAGTATTACTCGAAGTAATCCAAAATAATTTTTGACTAATCCTGGAGAACCTTTCATTAAATGGCAAGAATGGAAAGAGTATTTCATAAATTATATTGCTACTCTTGAAGACAATGGTAGTGTTATGTCTCCAGAAAGAAAAAAGAGAATTTTGATGCATTGTTTGGGACCTGAAGGTCTCAGAGTTTATAACCAAATGCAGAAAAATGAGAGAAGTGGCGATGTTGATGTTTTCAAATGCGCCATAGCTGATCTAGATGACCATTATTCACCGATTGTTTGTGCAGCAGTATCTAGACGTACATTTTACAAACATAAACAAGAGACTAATGAATCGATTCAAGATTATGGTGCCGATTCCGATCCTGGAAAGATTTTCCCCGTACGACTCGTATCCGGTCTTTTTACTGTACGAATCGTACAAGTAGCGTACAAACTGCCAAGTACGATTCGTATGGGAAAAAGTCCATACGAATCGCATTTGGAAAATTTCCCCACACGTCCTCGGGTCGGAAAAAGTGTCCGACACATCCCCGGAACATTTTACGTACAAATGTGAAAAGTGAAGTCCGAGCGCGCAAGTACGATCCGTCCCGTGCGTCCGATGTGACAACCGTATGGAAAATGCACCGTACTGACCGAACTCCCATAGCAACCATGGAGACATGTGCCCGCATACGCGCCGAACACCCCCCCCAGCCCCCATGAGTATGTGCCGAACACCCCCCCAGCCCCCGTGAGTACGCGGCGAACACCCCCCCAGCCCCCGTGTACGTACGAGTCGAACCCCCCGTGTATGTACGAGTCGTACCCCCATGTATGTACACCCGTGTACGTACGAGTCGAACCCCCCCGTGTATGTACACCCGTGTACATACGAGTCGTACCCCCACCCATGTATGTACACCCGTGTACGTACGAGTCGAACCCCCCCGTGTATGTACACCCCCACCTGTGTATGTACACCCGTGTACGTACGAGTCGAACCCCCCCGTGTATGTACACTACGCGCTGGGGGTACGCACCGTACATACACGGGTGGGGGTACGACTCGTACGTACACGGGTGTACATACACGGGGGGTTCGACACGTACGTACACGGGTGTACATACACGGATGGGGGTGTACATACACGGGGGGGTTCGACTCGTACGTACACGGGTGTACATACACGGGGGGTTCGACTCGTACGTACACGGGTGTACATACACGGGTGGGGGTGTACATACACGGGGGGGTTCGACTCGTACATACACGGGGCTGGGGGGGTGTTCGGCGGGTACATACGGGGGCTGGGGGGGTGTTCGGCACGTACTCACGGGGGCTGGGGGGGTGTTCGGCGCGTACTCACGGGGGCTGGGGGGGTTCGGTGCGTACTCACAGGGGCTGGGGTACGGCGCGTACCCGGCCCCCTAATCTGGTCGTTTTGCGGCGTACTTCGCTTTTCTGGCACTTTTTGGGTGCCGTAAAAATATTGCCATCCGGACTGCTGTCGGTTCGAATCGTACTTCCTGGTTCGTGAAACGCTGCCTGAAAGCGTCCCGACGTCACGTCGGCGCTTTCCCGGATCACATTTGTTTGTATATTTTCGTCGGTCGGTGTTTTTTACGATTCGTACGTAAATGGTGTTTCCGTGCGATTCGTACTTGCATGTTTGTAATGTTTTTTTCCCGGGTACGAGTCGGACGGAGAAAACGCTCCGACCGACGGTTCGTACCCCGTTTTTCCAGGATCGTAATCGGCACCTATGTGTCTGCTTTAAAAAACCTAGCTATCAAGTGCAAATTTGGTTCTTTACATGACGACATGATTAGAGACCAAATCGTCATGTGCACAAAAAATAAGAGTATCCAGGACAAACTTTGGATGGAAGGTGATGCTAGTCTTAAAGATATTATTACTTTAGTTAAAAAAGCAGAACTCTCAGAAAGATGCGCTAAAGCAGTCTCTCTTTCAAATGAAGCAATTACTGTTAATAAGATTACTGACACCAGAAAAGATAAAAGTCTTACTTACAAGCAACCAAGATCTTATCAAAACACCAATTGGAAACCACATCAAAATTCTAATTTCAAAAAAGAAGAAAACTTTTCTCAGTCTGGTTTTGTATGTTACAGATGTGGAAGCACATCTCATATGGCAAGATTTGAAAAATGTCCTGCCAAATCGACAAAATGTTCACAATGTGGAATTGTTGGACATTTTTCCAAAGTTTGTAGGAGGAAGCGCTCTAAAAAATCACATGTAACAACAATCTCCATTTCCTATCATTGCTAAATCAATTTGGGAAAACAAGTTTGTTAATACTATTGGTCCACAATTACAACCGACCGATGTGAACCCGGAAAGCTTCACTGGACAAAAAATTGAAATGCTTGGTTTTAGATCTTTAATGTTTGAGTTCAAAGGTAGATGAGCATTATGTAAATTGTGTGTAGCCAAGGATGGACCGTCAGTTTTAGGTTGGAAAGACCAACGTTCTCTTGATATTATTTTGAATCCCAATAGTCCTGAACAAGTTTTAGTTATGTGTGAAGCAGAAAATACAAAAAAGTGGGTCCTGGAAGAATTTCCTAAAGTTTTTGGTGGCGGTTTTGGGAATCTTAATGGTTTTACACACAACATTTTAGTCAAACCCAATGCAGTTTCCAAAATCCACAAAGTGCGTCATATTCCACTAATTGTACGAGATGAAGTAAAAACAGAACTTAAGAAATTACTAGATGCTGAAGTAATCGAACCAATCGAAGCATCTGATTGGATTTCTCCGATTTTAATTGCCAGACGTGCTAATGGGAAAATTCGCATGTGTATAGATTTGAGGTATTTAAATGACAATGTAATCATTGATCAATTTCCTCCTCCGAGGTTTGACGAAATGCTTCCGTTAACTAAAGGTGCCAAATGGTTTTCAACCATTGACTTATCCTGTGCATATCATCAGATTTCTTTACATCCCATGAGTAAACATCCGCAGCTGCGGTATTTCAAAGACTCATGCATGAATTATTTGGTGATATGCAAGGAATAATATTTTTCCAAGATGATATCCTAATAATGGGACCTAATAAGAAAGTTCATGATGAATGTTTGAGAAAGGTAATGAGTATCTTACAAGACAAAGGAGTCACTGCTGAACTTTCAAAATGCAAATTTGCAGAAAATAATGTTACCTATCTAGGTCATGAAGTCAGTGCCTTAGGTATAAGACCCAAAACCAGCCTGGTAAGTGCCATCAAGGATGCTCCTTCACCCAAATCCAAAGAGGACCTTAGATCCTTCTTAGGGCTCGCAGAATTTTATTCAAAGTTTGTGGACAAGTTTTCAGAGAAAACTCACATAATGAGATCTCTACTTAAAAACAAAACACAATTCATCTGGTGTGCTTCTTGACAAAAATCTTTTGAGGAAATTAAAAAAGCTATTGCCTAAGCACCTAGTCTTCAAGGTTTTGACCCTTGTGCAAAAACCATTGTCACCACCGATGCTAGCAGCAAGGGTTTAGGAAGTGTATTGACCCAATTAGATGATAACAAAGAAGTCATCATCGCTTTTGCATCACGTTCTCTCACTCCTACTGAGGGACGTTATTCTGTTGTAGAACGGGAGACCCTAGCTTGTGTATGGGCACTAGAACATTTCAGGAAATTCCTTTGGGGCAGGAAATTTATTTTACGATGTGACCATAAACTTTTAACTAAATTACTAACTACGGATGGTTTAACCAATGCTACAGCCAGGCTTGCTAGATTGTCCATGAGGTTACAGGATTTATGTATGAGATACAATATATGCCTGGTGTCAAAAACTTTACTGTTGATTTTTTAAGTATGTCTTTACCATTAGTTGAACTTGACATGAATTCTTGGAATGATTTTTCAGTAGCTCACATATCATTAAACAAAACTCAGAGTAGTTTTAGCAAAGAAGAATGGCTTGAAGCGGAGAATTCCGACCAAATCTTACTTGTTCCTAAACAATTGATTATGAAAGGATGGCATGGCATAGACAAAAAGTTTGTTAACGATGATTTGAGAGGTTTTTGGGAAGTTCGAGATGAACTTAGTCTTTGTGATACATTGGTTTTACTTGGTGATAGAATTGTGCCACCAAAATATTTAAGGAAGAAGATAGTTGATTTAGGTCATGAAGGACATTCAGGAATTACACGCACCAAACTTTGTTTAAAAGAATTATATTGGTGGCCTAGGATTGATTTAGACGTAGAAAGATGTGTGAGGTCATGTGTCAAATGTGAAATTTCTGATAAAACACTTAAAACATTCAATCCACCCTTAGCTTCTCCGTGTTGTCCTAAGTTCCCTTGGGAAGTTGTTGCTATTGATTGCATGGGACCAATTAATTGGCAAGATGGCTCACAAAAGTACATTTTGGTGCTTATTGACACTTTTTCAAGATGGTTAGAAATTTGTGTTGTGGATATTATCAATACTAAAACTGTAATAACATTTTTAGACAATATTTTCTTAAGAGAAGGCTTCCCTGAGTTCATTCTATCTGATAATGGAGTACAATTTAAATCTCTTGAGATGAAAAACTATTTAAGTGCATCTGGTATCCAACAGAGATTTACAGCATTAGATCACCCAAGTGGTAACGGTATTGTTGAGAGAGCCAACCGTAGTATTCAAGGGGTTCTTCAACTTGCTAATAAGAGTAATCTATCTTGGGAAGAAGAATTAAAAAAAACTTCTTTGGGCGTATAGAAGTACTATCCATGGTACCACCTGCAAAAGTCCTTCTTCCTTAATGAGAGGCAGAATTCCTCATTCAAAAATCAATCCTGGTTGGTTAAATAAAAGTGAAATGGTTCAATGTGATATACCTATTGTGAGAGAGTATATTAAAGAATCTCAGATGAAAAACAAAACCTATTATGACCTAAAACATGGCACCAAACAAGTTAATTTACATAAAGGTCAATGGGTTCGTATTAAAAATGCTAAGAGAGTTTCTAAAACTGAAAGCAAGTTTAGCGAACCTAAACTAGTTGTTAAAGTCATGAACAACACTGCTTTACTTCAAAATGGTGCAGTGTGGCATTGTCGTCACCTTGCACCAGTTTCATATAATACTGAAACTGAAGATTTTAGCAAATGCAAAAATTTCTGGTGGTTGGATACATGTGATATTTCACAACATATTGAAAATTCTACTTTAAATGGTGATAATTTGAATGTGACTCCTGATTGTTTAACTGTTCCAGGAACATCATCCGATGTTAACCCTGAAAATTTACATGATTGTACTGTTACTCCAGAATGTGTTTCTTTACCAGAAACTTCATCAGGTGTCAATCCCTCACTGGAGGAGAATTCACATGATTTTCCTGATTCTGTTACACCACAGTTATCTTGTGATAAAAGGGTGATATAAACATCCAGTGGTAGAATTTTTTTAAAAACGAAATTTTTATAAATATTTGATTGTAGTTAATTTATTTTTATTTATTTTTTATTTTATTTTATTTAAGATGGTGGATTGTGTAGTATGTTGCTTTAAGATAAGTTTATACGATCTAGAATCGTAGAATGTATTGTGTTGTGACATTCTCTCCTAAGGCAGTTCTTCTGTGGAGACTGTTAGCGCTGGATGTGCTGTGCCTGTATGCGGGAGGCTGTAATAAAGAATCCAGCTAATTCACCAATCTTTTGAGTGGACTTCTTCTAAGAAAGCTACACCCTCCCACTCAAAACGTATTGAATTCAGGCCCCCCTCCAAAACTTTATGGAAAGACTTGGGGTTGGGAGGGGCAGTAGTGAGCACAGGGGGCGGGCGTGTAAGATCATTTCATGGGTACTTTTCAGTATCTCATCAGCAACACTAAATCGGAGAGTTATAAATGAGAAAATACATAAAAAACCTGAAATAGAAAAAAACCCTACCCCCACTATCTGGGGTCTTGTGAAACCCTCACATTCCTGGGCGCCATTGCATCTGCACCTTCTCCGCTAATGATAGCTGCAGCCCGAGTAGCAGGCTATCCCCTCTGCCTCTTTCACCCCTTCCCCACCAAGTCTATCCATCACTCCGATCTTGAAACAGTACTCTCTCCTTTTCATTAAAGAATTAGATCTCAGGTGTTGGCCACCGTTTTGCAGCCAGGGTGCACTCATCCCTAATGCTATCCCCCATGCCTCGATGGTAAAGTAAGACCGTCATAAATGTGATGCAGTGGGCCTTTCACATTCCTGGGCCTCAGTGCCACTGCATCTGCCTCACAAATGAGAGCTAATATAATGCCTTGTGAAACAGTCAGTCTCCTCTACCGTTTGTTAAATCACCCCCATCTTCCTTTCTGCCATCTCTCTGAGGCTCAAGGTAAGGTGTTTCCTCTACTTCATTGTTCTCCTTTCTGGTGCCATTGGCTCAATGCCCATAGCAACACTGGCACAGAAAGAGAACACTGGGCCCAAATACCAGCAAGGAATGATGAGTGGTCCCTCATTCTATTGCTCCAGTGCCAATGCACATTCTGCATTCACGGTACTGATGGTATTTAAAAAAAAGTCTGCATTTCTCAACACCTTCTTCAGGCATGTCTCTGAGGAAGTGGGCACGTTGTCTCTGTCCATTTGTAAACGAAAAGATTAGACCCCACATAATGCTCCCTTCTCTAGACTATCTCTTTGACGCTATCTATGAAGTGTGCCCTCTATGGATTTTGCTCTGTTACGTACATCTACATATGTTTATATGTAGATGTACGGAACAGAGCAAGGCTGAGGTTGAAGTTAGCCAGATTTATGAGGACCAATATATTTTTGAACTTGCAAAACCAGTTCTCATACATCTTGTTAAAAACAACCATCCTTGAATTGTTAATGGGCACATGGAGTACTTGGAGTGTGTCGAGAGAGAGGGATCTCTTAAAGTGCTTTAATTTAAGGAATCACTTGAAGTATCATAAAAAATTTTATTATAGAGTTTTATATAGCGCAAACTTGACCTGCATCGGGTATTAGAGCGCTTTACATAGCACCAGTTGCGTTACATTAGGACACATTCATTTTTATGTTAGGCAAGGGGAGATTAAGTGATTTGCCCAGAATCACACGATGTTCAGCGTCATTGCCGAGACTCGAACCCAGTTCCCCAGATTCGAAGTCGACCGCCCTAGCCATTAGGCCAACTCCTCTCCAAAACATTTATCTATTTTGAGGGATAATGTAAGGATGCTTAGTTTTGAAAAGTGTCATTTTAATGGACGTGTAAACATGTCTGCATTCTGTAAAGTCTGGTTCGCTATTACTTTGAAAATATTTGTTTTATCATATACACTAAATCATTCTGTCTGCAGCCTATCTTATACTGTGTGTAATACAATGTTTAAATAATGACTTAAATATTCACAGTGCTTTATGTTGCTTACTGGGACCTCACAGCACTATAAAGACACGAGTCACTATTCTGCAATGCGCCAAGGAGCAGATTTCATTCTGTAATTCCTTGGTCTCGCAAACAGACATCTTCAGTGTTCGCATTAACCAATTCATGATTCATAATGGAAGAGAGTGCATTTCCCACCAAATAGTTTATTTACATTAATTTCGCATTCACGATGTGTGCATTATTTCATATACAGGTGCTGTGAAGGTGGAAAAACAATAAATTACAATTAGAACATTTTGTTGTGTATAGCCATGCCTCAGACAGAATTTGAATTTTTCCCTGTTATTAGTACACACTTTAAACAGAAAATGTTAGAACATAACACTTAAAAATTAATTCGACAGCTGGCCTAATGACCCCTGACAGATAATTCAGGTAAACAAAGACCGAAAAGCCATGTCAAGAATGAATACACACCAGTTCTACTTGTAGCACCATGCCTGGGCATTTACTGAATAATAACATGTGAACAGATGGTGGCAACACTAACTTCAATCATTTCATGTAAATGAAGACAGCCTGGAAACACGAACAATAAACAAAGTGACACTTCCAGGCCATCTTCATGTACAAGTGCTTATTGAGGCATTTGCGCCCCACTGGGAACGCCGCCATGGACCCCCAGGGAGACGGGGGGGAGGGGGGGGGGCACCCACAGTTTGAAGAACTCAGGCCTATAGGCACCTGGATCCGAGCAAGAATCTTATATACATTGGGATCCTTTTGGAGGCCTTTGCTTTGTCTCTATGCTAAAAACAGCAGTTTCTCCAAGGCTCCACGAACATTTTTGTTGTTTCACCAGTCATGGATGTGAAGAAAGAAAATATGTCTGAAAGGGTGGCCTTGCTTGCATTTGAATGTCACATTGTTGAAAATTCAGTTGTCGGATGCCTTTTCTTTCTTCTTGTCAAAGTCAAAGTCGTTGGTGAGAAGTTCTGACAGTGTGAACATAAAAGTCATTTAAAATATTGATGATGGAATACTGCCTGGACTTTCAAAAGATATTTTTACTTGTAAGAATGTGCTGTGGTGACAGCCCTAGCACTGGGGCCTCTGGCTGATTGGACAGGCCAGCATTCTATAAGAGCAAACCATGAAGGTCCCACGTTATGGGTTTGGACGATGACTTTGAAGAGAGCTAGCTTGAGATTCCTTAGGTCTCCCTATAGTAACTGCAGCTCATGCTATCTTTATTTTTTGGGTTTTGCTTCTTTAGTTCGCTTACATGTTAGGTTGTAGACACACCTTCATATCTGCTACTCTTTCTCATTTTTGAATCAGCCCAATAGACTTTTCATCTATTATCCATTAATGATGGTGGAAGGGTACAGTATGTCTCTCTATAAAGGTGTTGATCCATCTCTATTCCAATATGAAACCTTTAAATAGATTCCCTTCTATGGTTTGGCTTGACAGCACAGCTGTTGCCAGACAATTATGTGAAGAGAATCAGGAGAGGAGCTTTGGCTCCGCCCACATGCTGGGAGCCAGGAGTGCATGTTTTGATTGGGCAGAAGTTGTGTGCTTGCCCTCCATGCAGCAGCGATCATTTTATTTATTTACCCAGCTTTCTGGGGTTGAACTTACAGGGGCACACTCATGAAATTGTAATGCTATTAAATTGTGTTAGACAACTGGATAATGTATAGTGTTTTTCACTGTCAGCAGCTTAGATGAGAGGGGGCGGTCATTACTCTTACATGGATAATAGCCATATACTTGATTGGTGTGTAGGGAAATGTTATGCCTGGTGCCGTAGGTCTGTCCTGTTAATTATGAAAAGTCATTACAAAGGCCTTAGGGCTTGCTTACTTATTGCGAAAGGCTTATGGTACAGCCAGTAGGCCTCTAAAAGTGGATTATTGCCACATTATGTTATAGGCCACATAAAGGTATCTGGTTACGTGTAAAGTCACAGATAACCTTTGTAGGAAAGGGTTAAGAAGTTGGTCACCACTTTCACAAACCCTGGGAGTATGATTTCACTGTGATGGGTCTTCTTAGGCCTTATTGAGAGGGGCTGTATAATGTTTTGCCAACCGTAATTTTGTATATATTTGTAATTTTATAAATGTGTGCCTGATGGCTTCAAGATTCTGCGCACTTCTGTAGGCCTGGGTTGTATATAGTGTCAAGTCGTTGGTGAACGGTAGAGCCATTCTCAGTTCATGGGGAAACGTTATGTCAGATTCCTTAGGTGTAATCTGTTTGTAATGAAAAGTTATGACAAAGCAAGAAGGCCTTGCACACTTATTGTGAAAAGCAAATGTTAAAGGCAATAGGCTTTTACGGGTGAATAGTTATCACACTGTGCTAAAGCCTGTGCGAAGGTTTTCCTTTACATTAATCTCAGAAATTACTTTAGTAGCTAATGGTATGGCATTGGTGGCCCAAACAAACCATAGATGTAGGTGATTTGCAACATGGTAATCCTTATTAGGATCTATTAGTATGGGTAACGGATTGTTTTGACAACTGTATTTGGTACATATGTCTAATTTTATTATGGTATACACAGTAGGTCTGATTTGCTAATGGTGACAAGCAAGTGATAAATGTTATAGGTTTGATCGTTTTAATGGAAAGTTATGATAAAGGAAGCAGGCCTGAAAAACAGATTGTGAAAAGCATATGTTAAGTCATTCAGAATGTAAGGGTCAATTGTAATTACTCTGTATTAAAGCCTACCAATAGGTTTGTTGTGACATGGAATCTAACAGTAGTAGGAAAGCATGTTGGTGTTGTTACCCCCTCTGACAAACATTGGGTATAGATGATTTGTACTGTAATACTTGTTAGGATCCTCTGATGACGGTTATATATTGGGACCTTTAGTCAGTCAACGTCTGAGGGGAGAGCAAAAGGACACTCTTTGTGGTAATAGGGCACTATACAATAGCCCTTTACATAACATTACATCATATTTTGCTTTGCCACCTGTAATTTTCTATAACGTTATTTTATGACGGTATGCCCGAAGGATGCCTTTTGGGAAAGAGTATGCTCAGTACAGGAGGCCTTAGTTGGTTATGGTGATAAGCCATTGATAACATCTACAGGCCTTTGGGTCCACTCTGCTCTGCCATTGGTCTTTTTAAGTGTCATTTACACTCTGCTTCCATCCGCGAGAGCACACTGCATCAGTCCTTGGCTCTTTTGTCGTGTAATTGATGCCTTTTTCTGTTCAAATGTATATAACCACCTGAAAATGAGCACGCTTCAGGATAGGGCTGGTTGGCCAGTCCTTTACTTTTGAACTTTCTTTACTATATCTCTTCAAGATGGACATCCGCCCCAATGTTTAGTTTTGTTATTGGAAGCATATGCTTCCTATGTTTTGAACTGAAGTATGCAAAAAGTGTTGGATGGAATGCTTGAATTAATCTCAGCCACTATTAAATTCTTTGGGTCGCATGTGATTTTGCACACCATGCCACCTCAGTTTGGACCCAGCAATATGCAATTGATCTTGATTCTCCCTCAATAGGAACATTCCAGCAGGAACTGTCCAGCCAATCCTCCCTGAACTTGAACACATGCAACCTAAGACTAGTTTCACCCTTATGAGGACTCATCAGTCTGGTAAAGCTTGGTTCCAGTGGCCACAGTATGCACAGGACCCACGTCTGTGCATACCCGTCCCACTTAGGGCATCACTCTGATGAATTCAGAAAAGTGATAGATGACATGATTTAATTAATCTCAGCCAGTGGTAATTACTCTGGGCCACATGCCAGGTCATTATTATTTTGCACAACATGGCTCCTCGGTTTGGACACAGACATATGAAAATCAGTCTTGAGTTGCCTCCAATAGGAACAGTCCAATCGGAACTGTAAGATCTGTCCTCCCTGAACAGGAACACAAGCAACCCAAGACCAATCTTGCCCTTAATAGGGCTCATCAGTCAGGTATACCTTGCTTCCAGTAGCAGAGTGTGCGCACTGTTTAGAAGGCAACATGTGTTCTCTTTTCTAACTGTATTCTTTTAATTTATCTTGCATATGTTGTTGAGATTGTATGTGTGTAACTGTGATTGTGTTGATGGTGAATAGAAGGATGTGTCAATAGACTGATGAATGGATGAATGAGTGCAAAGATGAGTGACTGAGTGTATGTCCAAGGACTTATTGAGTCTCTCTACCCATCGGTGGAACAAAAAGCACTTTCATTCATAAGCCAGATCTATTGGCATTGCCAGTGCTTGTCTAATTATGTGGGGCCTCAAGCTGTCTTACTTGCAGCACATTTCACACCTCAGTGGGTCATCCTCATGAAGCTAGTAATAAGGGCCTTGTGGAACTCTGCTGTCTGGTTCCACTGCCACATGTGTGGATGTGGAATACGTGTTAGCTTGTGTGGGCTTGACTACAAGATAATTAGTGGGCAGAGACTGGGGTTTCTAGGAACGTTTATAGTCCGCTTTCTCTATGCACTTCCGATTTTCTGTGTATATTTTTTCCTGAACAAAGTGGAATTTCTCTGAAGTGTGTCCTGAAGAAGGGTTTGTTGAGTGTTTTAGAGTTCTTTTGCAGAAGTTAACTGATTTTCTTTATATACGATTTGAGGTAGGTTTCTTTGGGTACTTTATGTCGTCTAATGTTTTCCATCGCTTAAAACTGGCGTGGCAGGAGACAATTATGCTTTATACTCATCGCATCTGTGACTGTAATTCTTATGGGTTAGAAAATTCACTCGAAGGAAGACAGAAGTTCTCGACTATGCAGGGCTCTTCGTGGTCTGGCTTGACAGCGCAGCTATTGCCAGGCAATTACGTGAGCTTTACTAGAGAGGGGCATTCACTCCGCCTACATGTTGGGAGCCAGGAGTACATGTTTTGATTGGGCAGAGGTTGTGTGCTTTAAAAAAAATTTGCTTGTCCTCTATACAGCTGTCACCATTTTCTTTATCCAGCTGCCTGAGGTTAAACTCTAAGGGGCACACACATGACACTGTAATGCTATCAAAGTGTCTTAAATAACAAGATAATTTAGTTTTTTTTTTCTCTGGCAGGAGCACAGATGGGAGGAGGGCAGTCGTTAACCTACATGGATGTTTAGATCTGGCTTGATAGTGCAGCTGTCACATGACTTTTAACCTACATCAATATTATTCTACAGTTCTTTGTTTCCACACAAATACATATTCATTCCCATGCTATTTACTTGTAATGCTCTACATTGCCATACAACATTCCTTAAAGCCAGATCTATTGCCAATGCTTCTTTTTCTATTGCGGCCTGCAGAATATCACTTTGTTTAGAATTATTTTTATTATTCTTTTTTGAGTAAGGGGGAGGAGCATTGTTGATGACTTAATGTAAAGGGTTATACAGTTGGTTTTTATTTTACGTTAATGAACTAATGAAGGTCAATTTGTGGGAGTTTTCTAATCTTTTTCTGTGGGTTTAAAGTCGACTGTCTGTTTCCTTCAAGGGCAATTATACCTCATTAAGATATCAGGGGTTTGATACTCATTGCATGATTATGGAACTGAGGCAGTGGTGTGTGCTCTGGAAACGGCATATGCAGACAAAATACACAAGTGCAGTGCTTAATTTGAGCCAGTGGTTTCCAGGGGCTGCGCACCGGCACTTAATTGTTACAACAGCACGCATGACAGTCTGTCACAGGGTGGCGCTGTTTGTCTAATTATTATTTATTATTATTTTTGCAATTTCTTATAGCACGTATATAACCCAAAGGTATCAGAGCACCTAACAACACACAGGAGACAGCGTTACAGCGGGTTACAGTGATAGTAGTTAAACTGATGTTTACATCAATGGATATGTACAGGAGTTGCCACAAGAGACAGTAACAACAATTGGGCAGAAGACATACACAGTTAAAGCATTGATTTAGATGGTTGGATCATATAACAAAGGCAGGTCAGGGTGCAGTGGAGAGAGTACTTAAGTCTGGTTGAGGGTGATACATGGACCTCCCGATAACGGCTGACGACGTAGCCCAGGTGATCAAAAGCTTGCCCTTAGACAAGGTCCCCGGCCCAGATGGCCTGACTACTGCCTTCTACAAGGCATATGTTGAGGAACTGGCTCCCCGGCTGTTGGAGGTGTACGAGGAGGCTCTGCAGGTGGGAATACTTCCCAAATCTATGCGTGAAGCATCGATTATTACCCTTCTTAAACCGGACAAACCGAAGGACGACTTGGATTCCTATAGACCGCTCTCCCTAATAAATGTGGATGTGAAAATACTGGCCAAACTGCTGGCTAATAGAATACAGCCGATGTTGCCCCTGATAGCCCTGCCGGACCAGTCTGGGTTTATCCCGGGGAGGTCTACGTCTCACAATCTCCGCACGATCTTCTCTATCCTACATTACTTGCATCCGGACGTGCGAGCTGCGGTGGTCTTCTTGGATGCCACCAAAGCGTTCGATACTCTGGAATGGCCATATTTGTTTGCTATATTGAATCGCATGGGTTTTAGCCCGCTCCTCATCCGCAAAATCCAGCTGCTCTATACCATGCCCTGCGCCAGAGTTAGAGTGAATGGTATGATTTCGGACGCCTTCCCGATCTCACGGGGTACGAGACAGGGCTGCCCGCTGTCTCCTTTGCTCTTCGCCATCGCGATGGAGCCGCTCGCGGCTAGAGTCCGACAGCACCACGCGGCGCGTGGTATAGGCCTGAGCTCATGAAGTCTGCTGATCTCGCTCTATGCTGATGATGTAATGCTCTATCTTACGAAGCCCGAAGAGAACTTGGATATAGTCTTGCGCGAGTTCATCCGATTTGAGGGGCTGGCCGGTATAGCGGTAAATTGGTCCAAATCGGTGGTCTTCCCATTGACGGAGAATACCCCGCCGATGTTCTCAGAGTACCCCCTGTGGTGGGAGACGGATGCTGTAAAATATCTCGGCATTTGGGTGAGTCGCGTATCTCAGGACATCTGGTCGCTAAATTTTGGAAGAGCTATTACGTGGCTGGAGGAAAATGTAAAGATATGGATGAGGTTGCCTCTGTCACTAACGGGCAGGATAGCTTTGGTCAAGATGGTGGTCCTCCCTAAATTTCTATATTTATTCGCGAATATACCGCTCCCCCTGACGGCGCATTTTTTTGCAACTCTGCGATCGCATATTCTTGAGCTGGTGTGGGCGGGAGGACAGGCGCGTATGTCCTGGGACGTGCTCACTTTGCCATTCAGTCAGGGTGGGCTGGGAGCGCCAGACATGCGCCTGTATGCCCTGTGCGCACAGGCCCAATATTTACACTATTGGGTGCATCCGACACCTTTCCAACCGCACGTGGCTGTAGAGCAGGACACTGTGGCGCCGGTGCCGCTGAGAGTGGCCGCTTGTGCGAAGGCGCGCCGCCCCATGGGGAATGTGGATACTGCGGAGATGCTGCGCTGGGTCTGGGTGGAACTTAGGCGGAGGGCGGGAGTGCCGCTCCTGTATGCCCCGTCCCTGTCCCTGGAGCGTAACCCGCTGCTGCCGTGTATAGGAGACGGAATTAGCCTGCCCATTTTGCGGAGGATGCACCTGCACACGTTTGCAGATCTCTTTCCAGATGATAGCTTCATGCAACCACCGGTGGCAGCGGAGGGACAAACGGTGCCTTTTTCGGACCTATTCCTATACCATAAACTGAGGGAGACCTGCAGGGTGCTGAGTGCGGATTTCCCGACGCCCCCCCCCCCCACGTTCCAGGCATTAGAGGGGGTGGTGGGCTCCACGTCCCCTCGGAGATTAGTCACTAGACTGTAGAAATCCATGCAGAGCGCGGCGCAGGTGGTTAGACCTCGATCCCTTCAGCACTGGAATGAGGAGCTTGACTCTCCCCTATCGGAGGAGCAGTGGGTCTTCTGCTGTGGGCAGCTGGCTGAGCTCTCCCCGAATTATAAACTGAGGCTCATACACTTTAAGTATCTGCACAGATTCTACAGAACACCGATTGCGTTACAGAGAATGGGCTTGAGGGAGGAGGTTGGCTGTTGGAGATGTGGGGGTGAACCTGCCTCTTTTTTGCACATGGCGTGGTCATGCCCCAAACTTGCGGGTTACTGGTCTCGGATATTCACTTTGGTCAATCAGATGTTGGGTCGTACTGATGCCCCTTCCCCTAAGCTAGGAATACTAGGCTATGTTAAGAACACACCTCCTACGCACCGTAAGCTACATGCCATGCTCCTTTTATTTGCGAAACGGCAGGTGGCGGTACACTGGGGCAGGAGCCGGGTGCCCTCGGTGAAGGGATGGCTGGAGGCCGTGACTTATGGCCATGTGCAGCTGAGTGTCTTTTGGGACCTGATGCCAGCGGCCTCCAGGCCGCGAGATATCTGGGAACCCTTTGTACGGTGGGCCCAGGAGCGACAAGAGATGGAGAGGGAGGGGGCTGCATTGGATGAGTGAGCGGGGGTTTAGTCTATGACTGGTCGTCACCAAATTGGAGGTTGGGGGGCCCAAGCACATTTCCAAATGTTACTGGATGAACGGAATGGAAGAGATGGTCTGTCCCTGCGCTGTTGGATCCCCTCAGCGAGGGTAGTATACGTTGACATGAACACTCTAAGACTTGGATGTATGTACGCGATTGCATTGGCATGTATCGTAAATATACTGAGGATATCATATTGCTGGAATATGTTGTTGGTTACAGTTTGTAATGCTGTGTTAAGTTCAATCAAGCTTATAAAATAAAAATAAAAAAGTCTGGTTGAGGGTGAATTAACCAAGAAGTCTGCAAAATAGGAGGATCTTGAGGTCCTTTTTGGAGGTTGCTGGACAGGTGGTTAGATGGAGTGAAGCAGGCAGAGAGTAACAGATTCTGGTGGCTCTACCAGAGGAAGACTGGTTCATGAATCGCTCTCGACTGAAGGAGGGGGGTTACAGTAGCAGGGTTTGGGCATGTCTGGAACCTCTATTTGCGCCAGAGATTTTCAGTTTCTCGTTTCGATAGGAGCGTGAGGAGGAGAGCAGCGCTCTATGGGTAATGCAAGCCAATTTGAATTGGGCCCTCGCTTCAATGGGGGGCCATTTGGAGGCTCATATGAAGACGAGTATAACAAGAGTTGGTTTTTAACTCAGTATACCTTAAAATGGCGATTACCTGCCTCTCAAGCCTTTCTTGCAGCTCTGGGGGCCTGGAATAGTCTGAACTGTCGCACTTGCGGGGTTTCATGGTTAGTAGTTGTGTTGGTTCTGTCATAGGCGGCGTTGACAGGAGCAATGGCCAGTGCAAGCTGCAGTGGCCTCCTGACAACGGCCCCTGCACTTATTTTTTCACAAATTAAGCACTGCATGTGGTTCCGGTTCACAGTATATAAAATAACGCTAAACTTGCAGGATTTACCCCTTAAAGTGGAGTACCTCCTGGGCTAGACGTATTTTTACTCATGTGCCTCTAGCTGGAGGGTGAACCTGTTTTTTCTCCTGAGAAACGTATCTCCCGCGGTTACCAAAATATTCAATGATGCGAGAGACACACAAAGGCGTGTTTCAATATTTCTAGTCCAACAGTCTCCTGCGCACTCTGGTGGACAATGTTTGCGTAGCTGGTAGCCTGAAGCGAAACAGTGGGAATAAAATCGAAGCTTTTCATAATACTAAATGTGGCAGTTATGGGTCACATTTTGCGCAGAAAGCACTCGTGTCCCCGCACACGCTGGGGCAGATCGTGATTTATGAGGACTTAAATTTAGAGGGACAATGAGTGAAGGGGAGAGGGGGTAGAGTGAGTGTAAAACAAATATATATATAAACATATACAGATATCGTCGTAGACAGAGATAGCTTGCTAGAGATAGAGGAAGATAGCTAGATGGATAGACAAGGCGTACAGAGTGATAGATAGATATCTACCCTGATGTCTCTTCCCGTCTTTCTCTGTTTCTCTCTCTCCGTTTCTCTCGCTGTCTTTCCTTGTCTCTCACAGCCACTGTCTGTTGCTGCCTTTACCTCTCCAGTGTATCGGTCTCCTTCTCTCTCGCGCTCTATTTCTCTACCTATCTCTCCCAGTCTCTTCTTGTCTTTCTCCGTGTCTCCTCTTCTATTCCCCTGTCTTTGCCTGTTTATCCATAACTTTCTACTATGTTATCTGACTCTCGGTCTTTCTTTGTCTCTCCTCGTCTATGACTTCTTTAATTTTGTATTATTCACAAAGTGGAAAATGTTGGATATAAAATGATGTTTAGGATTTGGGCAATTCGCAATGATGCCGCTGTATTTTTCTGTCATCAGCAGTCAAGCGTTTGCCTGCTATAGGACAAAATGTGTTTTCATTGCCATCTTTACCCCAATTGGCAGAGACAGCAGATAATTTGTTTTTAGATCTCATTTAAAAGCATCCTCCACAGTCTAAGATCCATTTTCTACAGTACAATATATATATATATATATCTATATATATATATATATATATAAATACCTCCTTGAAAGTACCCCGGACAGCCATGCAGCCCTCAAGGACGCCACCCGCAGACATCACCACCTCATCAGACTAGCCAAGAGATCCTCCTTCAAAGACCACCTGGACAACAACGCACACGACAGCAAAGAGCTCTTCAGCATCGTGAAGGAACTCTCCAACCCCAGCGCCAACACCAACTACATCCCACCATCACAAGAACTGTGCGACTCACTGGCCACCTTCTTCCACCGCAAGATTGCTGACATCCACGACAGCTTCAACACCACGGCCGTCCCGACTACGCCAGACCCCACAGCTACAAACACCACCCGCACCAACCACCTGACCTCCTGGTCCAACGTCAACGACAAGACACGCAAGATCATGAACTCCATCCACTCAGGATCACCATCGGACCCCTGCCCACACCACGTGTTCAACAAAGCAGACGCAGCTATCGCACCCCAGCTACGGAAGGTCATCAACATCTCCTTCGAGACAGCGACATTCCCGAAAAGCTGGAAGCACGCCGAAATCACGCCGAAATCAACGCCCTCCTCAAGAAGTCCAAGGCGGACCCCAAGGACCTCAAGAACTTCCGGCCCATCTCCCTGCTCCCGTTCCCGGTGAAGGTCATCAAGAAAATCGTCAACATACAACTGACCCGCCACCTCGAGGACAACGACATCTTAGATCCGTCCCAGTCCGGATTCAGACGAAACCACAGCACCAAGACAGCCCTCATTGCCGCCACAAACGACATCAGACCACAACTGGATAACGGCGAAACGTCAGCCCTCATCCTCCTAGACCTGTCAGCCGCCTTCGACACAGTTTGCCACCGCACACTAAAGACACACCTCCGAGAAGCCAGAATCCAAGAGAAGGCCTTCGACTGGACCACGTCCTTCCTCTCCGGCAGAACCCAAAGCGTCCGCCTCCCACCCTTCCGCTCCGAAGCCACCGACATCATCTGCGGCGCCCCCCAGGGCTCATCTCTCAGCCTGACGCTGTTCAACGTCTACATGGCCCCCCTCGCACAAGTGGCCCGCCATCACGACCTCAACATCATCTCCTACGCCGACGACACCCAGCTCATCCTCTCCCTCACCAAGCACCCGCACACCGCCAAAACCAACATCCACGATGGAATGAAGGCCGTTGCCGACTGGATGAGGAACAGCCGCCTGAAACTGAACTCGGACAAGACGGAGGTCCTCATCCTCGGATCCACCCCCTCAGCCTGGGACGACTCTTGGTGGCCGACCACGCTGGGAACAGTACCGACACCCACCGACCACGCACGCAACCTAGGATTCATCCTCGACTCCTCCCTCACCATGTCAAAACAGGTCAGCGCCGTCTCCTCCTCCTGCTACAACACCCTCCGCATGCTCCGCAGGATCTACAAGTGGATCCTGACAGACACAAGAAGAACAGTGACACAGGCCCTCGTCAGCAGCAGACTGGACTACGGCAACGCACTCTACGCAGGAATCCCAGCCAAACACCTGCGTCAACTACAACGCATCCAAAACGCTTCAGCCCGACTGACCCTCAACATCCCCTGCCGCAACCACATCATCCCCACCTGAGAGACCTACACTGGCTCCCCGTCGACAAAAGGATCACCTTCAAGGCACTCCACAACGCCGGGCCAGCCTACCTGAAGAGCAGACTCAGCTTCTACACCCCCACCCGCCAGCTCTGCTCAGCCAGCCTCGCGCTCGCCGCTGTTTCGCGCATCCAACGAAAGACCTCCGGCGGCAGATCCTTCTCCTACCTCGCCGCCAAGACCTGGAACACCCTCCCGACCCACCTATGGCAGACCCAAGACCTTCTCACCTTCAGAAGACTCCACAAGACCTGGCTCTTCGAGCAGTAGCAGCACCCCCCCCCCCCCCCCTTCCCCAGCTCCTTGAGACCCTCACGGGTAAATAGTGCGCGAGAGAGAGAGAGAGAGAGAGAGAGAGGGGGAACGCTTTAGGTCAGCCCCTCACTCAAGATTAGATGGCTTTTCTCATCATTCTAAATTCCCTGCTTCTTATTCAATTGTTTTCTTCCCTATTCTTGTGTTTACCTGGATTATTTCTTCTTCACATCGTTTCTAATAGGATCAATTGTAAGTTAGAACGCTGCTGTGAGGGGACTGGTTAGGTCTCTCCGAGACTTCTAGTAATCCATATAGCAAGGGTAATCCAGGGTGATGTGAGGGGGGGCAGCAGCTAGTGAGAGCAGCGGGTGAGTTTACAGCGGAAGGAGGACAGAGTGCGACAGAGGGAGGGAGAGGGGGAAGACAGAGAGCGGGAGACAGAGAGGGAGAGACAGAGAGAAAGGGAGACAGACAAGGAGACAGAGGGAGAGGGAGGGAGACAGAAGGAGAACAGAGGGAGACAGAGGGAGAACAGAGGGAGAGGAAGGGAGGGAGACACAGAGAGAGGGAGACAAACAGAGTGAGTGAGACAGAGGGAGACAGAAAGAGACAGAGAGAGTGAGACAGAGAGGGACGGAGACAAACTGATTGAGAGAGAGATAGAGAGAGGGAGGGAGACGGAGGGAGACAGAGAGAGGGAGTGGGAAAGAGAGGGAGGGAGACAGACAGAGCGGGAGGGAGGGAGAGAGAGGGAGGGAGGGAGGGACAGAGAGGGGGAGGGAGGGAGACAGAGGGAGACAGAGAGGGAGGGAGACAAACACAGTGAGTGAGACAGTGGGAGAGAGAGATAGAGGGAGAGGGGGAGAGGGAGAGGGGGAGAGAGGGAGGGAGGGAGAGGGAGGGAGACAGGGAGAGGGAGGGAGACAGGGAGAGGGAGGGAGACAGGGACAGAGAGATAGGGAGACAAATAGAGTGAGTGAGACAGAGGGAGGGAGGGAGACAAGAGGGAGGGAGACAGGAGGGAGGGAGACAGGAGGGAGGGAGAGGGAGGGAGGGAGACCGAGAGAGAGGGAGACAAACAGAGTGAGTGAGACAGAGGGAGGGAGGGAGACAGAGAGAGAGGGAGGGAGGGAGGGAGACAGGAGGGAGGGAGACAGATGGAGGGAGACAGAGGGAGGGTGGGAAACAAGGGGGAGGGAGACACGAGGGAGGGAGACTAGAGGGAGGGAGACAAGAGGGAGGGAGACAAGAGGGAGGGAGGGAGACAAGAGGGGGACGGAGACAAGAAGGAGACGGAGACAAGAGGGAGACGGAGACAAAAGGGAGGGAGACAAGAGGGAGGGAGACAAGAGGGAGGGAGACAAGAGGGAGGGAGACAGAGAGAGAGGGAGGGAGACAGAAAGAGAGAGGGAGGGAGACAGAAAGAGAGAGGGAGGGAGACAAGAGAGAGAGAGGGACTGAGACGAGAGGGAGGGACTGAGACGAGAGGGAGGGAGACAGAGAGAGTGAGGGAGACAGAGAGAAAGGGAGACAGATGGAGAGAGAGAGAGAGAGAGAGAGAGAGAGGGAGACAGAGGGAGAGAGAGAGAGAGAGAGAGAGAGATAGATAGATAGATAGATAGATAGATAGATAGATAGATAGATAGATAGATAGATAGATAGATAGATAGATAGATAGATAGATAGATAGATAGATAGATAGATAGATAGATAGATAGATAGATAGAGAGGGAGACAGAGGGAGAGAGAGAGAGAGATAGATAGATAGATAGATAGATAGATAGATAGATAGATAGATAGATAGATAGATAGATAGATAGAGAGGGAGACAGAGAGAGGGAGAGAGAGAGAGAGAGAGAGAGAGAGAGAGAGAGAGAGAGAGAGGAAGGGAGATAGAGCGAGATAGAGCGAGATAGATAGATAGATAGATAGATAGATAGATAGATAGATAGATAGATAGATAGATAGATAGATAGATAGATATGTGTGTATGCCGGGTTTGGTGGCTCAGTGGACGAAGGCGTCCGCTGCAGGGGCCTGTGTTCAACCTCATGGGCACAGTTTTTTTTTGTTGCTCTAGCCTCGTCCCCTCCCCCACTGCCCCCGCCCCCACCGGTGCGGCCCTCGGCCACAAACCACACTGTAAATTTGGCCCCCGAGAGAAAGTTTGTGAGTACCCATGCTCTAGAGTGTGCTGCTTCGTAGGCCCGCCTGCAAGACTGGAGATGAACTTCAGTATGGATTGTGGTGGACAGGCCTTCAAGGTTAACTCACAATTGACACCACTAGGGTACACCTGCTTGTGCTAAGACATCAAGCCTCCTAATGTATAGTGGGTCCTTGTAAGGTCTAGCATGGGAATATGCTCCCTCAGTAGAGTGGTCTGGTGGAATGGTCATGAAGGCTGAACCCAGTTCCCCAGTTCCAAATTCGACAGCTCTGGCCATAGTGCCACATCCTCTCCCCCACTGAACACTATACTGCCCCACTGAGAGAAACTCGCACTGCCTTCAGCTACAACCTAATTGTGCCCGCTATAAGAACTTGGATGTGGCTCAATTCAAATTATGCACTTGAAAAGAGTAATATGCTGACTAAAAAAAAAAATGAAAAGCAAACACTCCTAGGGAATGCAAGATTAAGTAAAGCATGTGAAATGTAAGCAGAAACAACATGGTTAATTTAACTATCTCTCACTCACTATTCAGAAATCAGCGAGTGGTTTTACCTGAAAAGTTAAGGACATGACTACAGGGCCCTGAAGGGAACCGTTTCAATGTCCATTGCTTATATCCTTAATAAACGTAAGCAGTATGGTTTAAAAAGACCTCATCCATAAACAGAGCCATGGTACACATTTTGTTTTCCAATCCATCCATCAACCAGGTACTGCAGTACCTCCAGGAACGGTGCACTTCCCCACCTGGGGACAACAATGCTGTTCAAAGAAAGACAAGAAAACAAAAGGAGCGCTTCACTGCAAAGTCTGTAAAGTGATGCTGATGTGTCTGGATGTGAATAAAACCAATCTGGCCACTTTGCAACCACTCTGTCTTGCTTTATTTAGTGATGTATTTATTTTTCATATTTAAAACCTTCTATTTCTCTCCATCCTGCTGCACTTTGGAATAGAAAAATGTCAGAAAAAGGGCATTTCCCGCAAGAGTGTTTTTCGTTTTTGGATCCATTTCACAGGGAAGCAACTAAATGACAGAAGGAAAGAGGTTGTGAACCGTTTCTTCAAGTCACAGTTTTCAGTAAGTGAGGAGCAAGACAGAAAGAGAGGGGATAATAGGAAGAGAAGGGGAGACAGCTGCCAGCACAAAAAGAAGAGGACATTGCCCGAGTCCTATTCCTTCTCTGCCCGTCCCCGAACGTCCATGAAAGCAAGCCGAGCCTTATCTGAATGCCTTTGTCCGCCCCCAAAATAGTGCCGCCTGGGGCGGACCGCCCCCACCGCCCCACCCTAGCTACGCCACTGCCTGGCCCGATCGCCAGGCCTAAAGTGTCAATATTCTACGCTAAACTTCACCCCGGCCCTAAAACCACCCAAGTGTCACCGTGCCAAAATCCTACTTCAGTTTCACAAGTATGCTTACTTCGTAAAAAACATAAGCAGATCCACAAACTGTTTACTTCAGATTCCTGCACACATTTTTCCACAACGTCATGGACACCTACCACTTTTTGTGATACCTACTTTTACAAATAAGCACTGTGTATGGAGAGAATAAATTAACATTGCACGGGTAGGGAAGGGTACTGTAAATTTGCATACTTGTCTTATTTATTTCCCTTTGTGAAGCACTCCGTTCCCGCGACACCGCATGAAACCATGAGTGGCAAAGTCAATAATTCTCGCTTTTAAAAGGAATCACCTGAACATTTGGTTTTGCCACTGCTTTTTGGCGATATTGTTCCACATCAGCAAAAATAAACAAGCATTTGCAATGCAATAGGTCTCGCAGTTACAGGGATTTAAGCTATTGGCATTGTAAATGACATTGCCTTTTATTTATGTTTTTAAAATGAAAACAAAAATAAAAGGCATTGTTATTTGCAATGTCAATCGCTCAAACTCGCGTAAATGCGAGACCTATTGCATTGCAAATGCTTGTTTTTTGTGTATTTTTTCTTTTCATTTGCATTTCAGCTCTCCGAGGCAGTGCATTGCTTTTCTCACTATCTTTCCTCGCCCCACACACTTTATTTATCTTTCAATTATTTTATTTTATTATTTGCACAAGCCCGGCTGCTGCACGTTGGTACCGGGCGGCTTGCTTCTGGCAATTTACTCTTGAGGAACCTCATAATCTCCCCGCTTTAGTGTTTTATTATTTGAATGCTTTTTGTGAGGGGCCATTAACAGGACAGTGCTGCTGGCAACTTGCTTCAGGCCATGTTCTCCCGCTCCGCCTCATCCTTCAGCTGTGGGAATGAACAAGAACACTGACAGCAGTGGGCCTCAAACATTGTACTTCAACAAGCGACCTATCCACCTACCCAGAGTACTGAATTTGTTTTTTCCATTTGGACCTGCCATACATCCCAGTTCGCCAGCTCAGATCCAGTGATCGATTACTGCTATGCCCCAAACGTATTCATACAACCAGATTTGGGATTTGCTCCTTCTCTTTCTTGGCTCCACATCACTGGAATCAGCTGCCCATGTTTATCAGCGCATGCCCTGATTTAACTCTCTTTAAAAAAACCTTCTTAAAACCTGGCTGTTTAATCTCTAACCTCGGCAGTGTACTTTGAAGTGCTTGGGTGTTCAGGCAAGGGGGCCATGGTGATTGGCTAACACATGTGGTTGATGTCACAAAGTTTTGACTTCATGAAACATTTTTCTGCAAGACAGTAGTCTGTTGATGTCCTTTCCATCAAGAGAGGTTTGTTTCCTTTTTCAATTGGAGTGTCATTCACATCCCGGTGGTTACAGTCTCAGTCTCACCTTATTCACTCAAGATACGTATCAAGCTACTGCAGAAGTCCTGTATTTGCTTTGTTGTGTGAGGTCTCTACTACAGGCTTAGATGTGCTAGGGTAGTTTTTTGGGAAACGCCAGACCTCGCCACGCTCTATTGCACTTCCTGTTGTTGTTACCCATTTACCCATACTCCTGTGTTGGGTTTGCCCTCAGTTGAAAAGTGACAACTTTGGGGTAGTCACGCCCTATTGTTCATTTTCCTTTGGGACTCCCTGCTTGGTAATCTTGAACTTCAATGCTGTAACATTGCTATCAAATGCCCATTGTATGTGCTCTAACTTCCTAAAATATGTTGGTACATTTAACTTTCACAAAAAGCAATATTATATGGTGCTGAAGCACACCCATGACATATAAAAATAAATGTCAATTGTGGTTGCAGCACCCACTACAGGCGAAGAGAAAACATGGCTTCAGACCTATCCTTTGTAGCTCAACAGCAGCAGTTTAAACCATGCTACACAGACCTTTCAAAATCACCCTTTTGACAGCTAGGAAAACCTGCTTTTAGATATAAAATAAATCACCCCTAAGCATACTTTGCTGCCCTAAGGTAGGGTGCACGATATTTAAGCGTGGGGCATGTGTGACATTTGAAATACATGTTCCTCCAGTAACTAGGTCCAAACCGACAGTGCCACTAGTCAGGCTATAGATGGCACATAAGAAATCTCAGTCTAGACTATATACTTTTAATCAATGACTTTTGGCCTGCATAAGCTACAGCCTCGATTCACAGACTTGGTGTTCTAAGTAATAAAAATCCAACCTAATGGTTAAGTCAGAATTGTAGTAAATATTTGGTAGATGTAACTTTTGGAAAGTTACCTTTACCCTGCTTGAAACTGCTGGAGTAAAATGTACATTAGCCCTCCAGCAACTGTGCAGTCCAAACTTGGTCTGAATTTGGTGCGAATGAGGTATGAAAATTACTCTCAGAGCAAAGGAGAGGGGTTTTTCTTCCCCTTGAGGGAAGTCTAGTGAAGTTGGAGCCAGGAACTTCATTAACTTGAAAGAAGATCTGGCCTTTAGCAAGTAACAGTAGGAGAATACCTGAAGAAAAAAGCCTTTTTGTACCCCTCATCAGATTGGCATCAAACCCAACTGGAGGAAAACTACCACCATATTTGGTTGGGGTGACCACAGAGGAGGGGACTACTTATTACCCTGGCCACACCTCAGGGTGGACACACAGGCTCTGCACAAAAGGAAGAAGGGCTCTTCATCTTGAGTTTTGAAAATGAGGGGCTCTGTGGGATTGTTTGCAGTAAGACAAAAAGTGGGAAGGGTTCCTCCAAAAACCTTTTATCTCATTGGTTAGGTAGTGCCCAGAAGTCACCTTCAATCCGCGTGCAGGTATAAATTTGGCATCCTCAGGGACCCTCCTCAGAACAGTTTCTGGACCTGTGGAAAATCAGAGAAGGACTGGACATTCTGTCTGTGCCCTGTAGAAGAAAGTGGACTCAAAGGGTCAGTTGGCTGACATCCAGTGTGGGTGGAGGGACACAACAAGCTGCAGGTGGCCTTTCCCCTTAACTGCTCAGCTGATGAGTGGTAATTGTACTTGGACTGCTATTTGTTGTTGGCCTTTGCATAACTCCCTCAAAGTCTTTAAGTGACTTCCCCATGAAATCATATGTGCCCTTAGATTTGTACCTCTGTGGTTGATACGACACCAGAAGAAAATATGGAAACTTTTGAAAACTTTTTCTCAAGAGCCTCAAGGGACCTACAACTAAAAGTATCGAATCACCAGTTCCACTGCATCAGATTGAATTATAGCTCCTTCCTGTTCAAGCCTCCCACCACCTTCAAAATATGACTTAGTCCCATTTGGTGTTGGGACTTTCCTGCGAGAAATCTCCAAAACTCCAGAGGGACCAACCTGCTTCAAATGTCTGGCCTTCAGCTCCATGGCGATGGCTACAAGTTCAGCAGTGGCCCACTGAGGTAGGATTTTTCATCTAAAAAAATTGATAAAATGTAATTCTGCATTGGAACTTGTTAGACTTGGTCCTCTCTGTAGGGTCTACCCCAAACATTTTGCTTTGACCCGTTCTATTTTTCTGAGTTAGTTTTTGTTGGCCCTAGGACTGTGCACTTTACCGCTGCTATCCAGTGCTAGAGCAGTTGTGCCCACTCCGTAAAACATGGTAAAATTGGCTTACACCTGATTGCCACATTCAGTATACTTCGAATTCCCTAGTAAAATGGTTTATCACATACCCCTGTACTCTAACTTTCAAATAGTTTAGACTATTTTAATCGGGTTTAATGGCTGGTGCTTTGTTCTTTTCCACAAATTACTTTCTAGCGAAAGAGAGCCCATTGAGCACTTTCAAAATAATCACAGCTTTTTTTGTATTCCCATTGCCAATGTTAGTTCATGGTTCCTTGTCTTACACTATCAGACTTCAAAAGGAGTTACTGTAGCACATTCAGCGATTGCTTACACCCAGAGCCTGATTAACAAAATGGACTATGTAGTATGTTTTATAGTACTGAAAAACATACTACAAAGTGCAATTCAAAAACGATGTGCAGAGTTTTACGACTCTGCAATCCCTCTATGTGTGCGGAGTACCCCGACCCGATTGAGACTCCGAATTTGACTCCAAGTGCAGAGAACTCTGCACACATATGTATAGGGGGCATGGAGTCATAGAAATCTACACAAAGATTGTAAATTCCAACTAAATAGTAAACTTACCACCAAGTGCAAGTTTAGTTTTGTGAATCCAAGCCCTGTGCCAGTGTTTAATTTGTGAAAGTATGAGTGTGGTTGCCCAAGCTCTGCTTCCCTATGAATTGTTGTCGCACCAAAATTCAATGCACTGTGGGTCAGATGTACGACCATTTCATATTGCGAGAAGCAAATTGAGACTTTTGCGAATCGCAAAATGGAATGTTCAACAGTGTCTCAGAAACTGCACTTCCTAATGAGGTCGCAAATGACCTGCTTCATCCATATTCATGAGGCAAGTCGCAATTTGTGACCCATTGGGAATGGCTAGCACTCGCAGAGATGCTGGCCTGCTGTGGTCCGCAGACCACCATGTCTGTGACTGCTTTTTCAGTAAAGCAGTTTTTTTTTTTTAAATGGAGTCCTTAAAGGAAAACAGGGTGCATTTAAAAAAGAAAAATGAAATGTTTCTGTTTCATTTTTTAAGAGAAGGCAATGGTCCCTGGGACCACTGCCTGCTAATAAAAAATATTTTTGCATCAATTCACAAAGGGGAAGTGGTTACCTGGGGACCCCTTCCCATTTGCGAGTGGCTTCCCACCTACTTGAAGTAGGTGGTAAACTGCGAGTGTTTTGCAACAGCAAATGCTGCCGTAAAACAATGGTACATAGTATTCTGACTCGCTATTAGGAAGGGGAGCCCTTGGTACGCCCCCTCCTAATAGTGACTCGCAAACAATATTTTCCAAGTCGTTCGAGAGGCACTGACTCGCAAAATAGTGTTTGCACATACCAACACCCTTTTTGCGGTCGCAGCAGTGGCGTAACACCGGCCCCCGCGATGTGGGGGGGCCAAGCTGTAGGGACCCCCTCAGCACAGTACTCTGACCTGACAGCTCCGGATTAAATCCGGAGCAGGGGGCTCCCTTAAGTTTCGATACACCACTGGGTCGCAAACAGGCTGATTTCCCTTTGTGACCGCAAAAAACAGTCGTACATCTGGCCCTGTGTCCTTGAATCCACCTCAAACCTCTTTAAATCACTACCAGACATGCACTGCCTTTTTATTTCACTCATGATGCTCCTGCTTTTCCCCTTCTGACAGTTTTTCCTTATTTTTCTGCCTTCTGCTTCCACTTCGAGAGTTTTCCCCTCTCTTGCCCTCTGTGAATGACTGACGCGAAAAAATAAGTGTCGCCCCCGAAAAGGAATGCTGGTGGGCCCCACCTTTTCAAATTAAGCAATACTCACGCTTATTGTGGATATTTGCATTTTTTAGAAAGAGCTGTATTACTCCATTTTGACATATTTTACCTGAAAAGACTTTCTTTATTGTGAAAGTTCTTTGAATCCAAATTCAATCACATGTGTTTTAACTATACATGGGTGCTGTGCACTGGTTGTGGGTGGGCGTTGTCCAGAAACAGCCACTCAGACGGTTGCGGCTGTTTTGCTCTCACGCTCTTATCTTGAAAATACGCCGTTAAACACGTTATTTGGCATCGCAGTCCTAAGATAACCAGAGGTTCAGTGATACAAAGTCCATCCTTTCGCCTCCATGGACTGTAGTGTGTGATATCCAACAAATATCCTACACTCCGGCCGTTAAACTTTGTTTTTCTAAAGTTCACTGTGGTTGCGCGCCAAATGTCTCAGCCGCTCTGGATGTCGTCCAGCTCGGAGCTGCATGGACAAGTCAAACGAACACAACAGAGTCGGGAAGTGTCATTTTTACGTTGAAAATTCAGCTGCAACCTAATTCCTTTACGTTTCATTCTACACAATTTGTTTTAGTGACAGCGTCAATGGTTGTCAGACATGACGTAGAACAAAGCACAGTCCAAGGACAGAATGTAGCCCAAAATGTTTTCTGCACGAGACAAAAACCTTAGCCTTTGTGGATGAACGTGGATGCCACCTAAGGAAGGGACATGGTCCAGAAACAATGCACAGGGTCCTTGTTAGATTCAAAGTAGATTTAACGAATATTAAAACCTAATGCAAATTGAATGGATTATAAACTTTCTGAAAAGGGCGAGATATTCTGTAACATAAATGAAGAAGATCTGGAAGACCCCCAGTTTGTAACTGGAGGGCGGTTTTACATTTTACCTTCATTTGTTTACTCTTTGGCTACATTTCTACAATGAGGAGCCAAGTAATGATGCACTTAAAACTTCAAACTGCTTGTATAATACATACCATATATTTTACGAAAAATGTTTTTAGTGTACCCATTCTTGGTAAGGAGGACTTCAGAAGAGATTCAACCAAAGATGCCCATTGTGGAGTAGCACCATGTACTTACATACCCGAAACAACTCTTTTCTCCAGCATATGTATCATAGATTTTATTTTGGTTTTAATTTGAACTTTAAAGATAAAACGAACTTCAGTTCATGCTTTCATTAATTTGTAAAAAAGGATATTTCCGAAAAGTCTGTTTTCACTATCTATTGAGTTGAATGTCACATGATTTGTTTAAATAACTTTATTGTTTTGCATTCACACTACTTGTGAGCAAGGAGCGAACGCTCCAAGACGTGTACAGTGACTTTGCCGAAATAAAATCACGCATAAGAAAATCTGTGGCCATGGTGTGTTGTCTTTGGGATGATTGGAGACAACGCTTTGTTGTATATATATATGTATGTATGTGTATGTATATATATAGTAAGGTCAGATTTTCCATAAGAAGAGGGTTTTTTATTTTTATTTCGCTGATAACTTTGACGTGGTTTGACGAATCTTCATGAAACTTTCCCAAAAAAAAGTTTATCCACTTCAGCTCCTTCCTGGAAAGTTTGAGGGTGATCTCTCAAGCGGGGGCCAAGAAAAAAGGAGGCCCCAAAGCGCAATTTCCTCCTGGAATTTCCATAGGGATTTTTGAACAGTGATACAGAGAAAATGGCTAAAAAAAATTAAATCACACACTGGCATAACGAAACTTGAGGGGGGGCCCCTTCAAAGTACAGGGAGGACCCCCTCTCCGTACTCACTCAGGAGCTCTCATGCCAGGGTACTATGCTGAGGGGGCCCCCTGAAGCTCAACTGCCCCCCGTACTGCAGGGGCAGTGGGGGCCTTTGTTACTCCACTGAAATCACATTTGGCAGAAAGTGATCTTTTTTTGATTGGTGTAAATCTGTTCAGTTCTTTTGGGCAAATTAAGGTTAAAAAATAGATGGTTGCTCCATCAGGAGTCTCTCACATTAGAAAACTAGAGCATTTTGATTGGTCTCAAGGACTTATTTTCCCATTGGCCAGTGCAGTTCTGCAGGATCCACGGTCATGCAGAACAAGGCGATCTCATTGGCTGAACGCATCATGTAAGAAAATATTGCCGCTGAAATTACATGACACGAAACTCGGTCACCAGGTCCTGAAAATATTTTTTTTAAATTAAAACAGTGCCAGACAGGGTAGCAGTACACTGACCATTATGTGGGGTACCAGACAGGCCACTCGGGGCACCTGCGTAACGAAACTTGAGGGGGCCTCCCTGCAAGGCACGTGTGGAGGGGCCCCCTCCGGGCTCAATCAGAAGCTCTGCAGACAGAGTGCTGTGCTGAGGTGGCCACTCGCACAGCGGGGGCTGCAGGGGCCTGTGTTATGCCCCTGACCCTGGGGCAATAAAAAAAAAAAAAATTCACCCTGCCAGTCCCGCAGAAATCTGACAGGATATTTTAACAACTTCTGTGGAAGTCCCACTAACTCCAGCAGGACCAAGCACAGACCCGTGTACTCCAGCAGGACCGCCATTTGTTTTGTTAAATGAGAATGTGGGTGGGAGTCCATGTGTGTTTGGCTTCTCACGGGAGCTTGACCGTCTCTAGGGATTGGGAGAAGGTTCTAGGGTGTGGTCAACCACATGCTGCGCATAGGCCACAGGCTATGAACGACAGGGGGTTGGCTGCCCCGTGGGGCAAGTGGTGTTGGCTGCAGGACCTGGCGGCAGCCCATGCTCAGCTGGCCAACCCTACTCTGCGCATGGACAAAGGCCTTCCTCCCTGCAGCAGGTATTTGGCTACCCGCAGATGGCTGGGTGCAGGACCTGGCCACAGGCTGTGTGTGGCGGGAGGTTGGCCACCCAAAGAGGCTGTGTATGGCAATAAGATCTTACCTTATATTAAAAGAATCAGAAATTTATTGGAGAAAGCAAAGATTATAGTGACTTCATAATTAGGTATGTTAATAAAATGTGACTGTATATTAAAAAAAACAACAGCAATCCACTGAAAAAACATAGGTTAAAGTTACGTTATAGTTTGAAAATGTCAGTCATATTTTCATGTTTTAAACACCAAAAACAATTAATTTCACCAGTTATATTTTACTGCCCTAACTATCACTTCCAACCCATGCCCTGCTTATGACCTCACGTATCACATTGTATGATGACATCAGTGATGAGATCCCAAATGTCACTATTGATGATATAACCGATGATATCACTACTGACATCATCAAACCTATTGCTATTTAAATTCCAGTATAAACCAATACAGGATTTAAAATATGAAATTAAGTACTAAATGGCACAAAAACATGTAAACCATAAATTACCATTCACACATAAGTTCCTTTAGGTGAACCTCACTCCTCCTATGCACATGCTTAGCCTAGTACAGAAAGGTTTATGGATAGCCAAACTCAGGTGGGAAATCAACAAAACACAAGCGGGCAAGCCTGGACAGAAGACTATCTTTGGCCTGTGAGCAACTTTTCACGGAGAACCCACTCCGTCAAGGCATTCAAGCCATGTTGCCAAGCCCCTTCCGTGCACAGTGTTTGTCCTGTACTGAATCCTTCACGGGAAGTCGACCTTTAGCGGGCAATCCACCATACATGGGGAGAAAGTTACTAATGTGAACAGTTTTTGCCTTTTACAGAACCACATCATTAAGAGCCCACTCACTTTAAACACCCAGGTCCCCTTAGGTGGTAAAAAGCCCTACTACGTACAACCTTCATCCTGTTCAGAACACTTTGCAGATAGCTGACCTCTTGTAGGCAATCAAGCATGCATGGGCAGGCAACTACCTGGGGATAAGTCACCACTCCTATGAGCAACATTTCGAGCAGATACTACTTCCTCATCCTCCAGACATTCAAGGTCCCTTATGAGGGTAAGCACGGGCTATGTACAACTTTCACCCTGTAGCAAAGCTTTTACAGATAGACAACCTCTTGTGTGCAATCATCAAGGCACGAGTTGGCAAGTTAGAATGACATCGCTGGTGTCATCAATGATGTCATTGGACGTCATGAGTGATGTGAAATGTGAGGTCATATGCAGTGTGTGGTGGGGTGCAAGTAATAGTAAGCTCTGTAAATGATAAATGTGGAATTTTAGGTGATTTTTTCCATTTAAAATGTGACATTATGACTGACATTTTCTCCTAACTACAGTGACAATTTAACCTTAGTTATTTTCCAATATATATATCAGCGCACTTGCCTATCAATCCCCTTTCAGCTTGAAGAAGGCAAGAGCAGACCCAGATTCTTTCCAAGTGATTTTATTTTGCTGTCACCTTGTCGCCATGGCGCGTTTCGGCTGGTAAAACGGCCTTGATCACATGACAGCGCATGGGCGGCAATACCTCCTTTTAAAGTGCAAAGTGCAACGGCATGGAAATAGAAAACATACTGCACATTTTATAACATTCACATCAATTACAGCATAAATGCTTAAATTGTGTTAAAAATGAGCATATGATATTGCAATAGCCATCGGGAAACAAATCTCTGTAAAATACAGTAAAATACATAAACACTACCCAATAAATATGTATATGGATAAAATCCTATATATTATTTAAAACAATATTATTAAAACAACATTGATGGGTACGGGGATATATATCAATCTTAATATCACTCTATCCCTTCATCATATATATATATTCTCGTTCTCCCGATTAATGCTAACATTTCCTGCTGTTGTAAGAATAAAGTGACTGAGTGCTTAAAAAGGGTTGCCCCCCAATATCCTAAAAAACGAGACCCCTGTGTGTAAATGTTTTGTGCAAACGTGCAAAAAGAGTGCAAAATAAAGTCTTATGTGTACAGATAGTGCGAGCAGCTTTAGCAAATATCTGACCAATGTTCTAGGTATGGACAATGCCATTTACCCATAAGTGCCTAAATGTTACTTACATCACGGTCAGTGTATAAGAGATAGAAGGAAAAAGAACCGATAGTTAATTTTAGAAAAGATCAATAGGCTGATTCCCACAAAATTATATATACAATGTAAAAATTGTTATAAAATCATTCCAACCTAAAATCTCAATAAATTAACTAAAATCCTCCTGTTTTGTAGTGTTTCTCAACCAGTTGATTCATAAAATATATACAAGTTGTTAGATACCTCTATTCTGGTGTCTAAGGTTAAGGGGCATAGATCTTGTTTCAGTAATACCCCTATATGATGAGACAGTTTAATGAGACAGTGTAGCCCACAAAACAACAGCCCAACAATCCAACAAGGTGTCGCAAATACCTAATAATTTAAATACATACTGAATAAATAAGTAGATAAATAAATAAATACGCACATGAATATTGTATAAAAATGTAAAGTAGATAACATGGACCAAATTAAAAACAATTGCTGGTCGTATCTTTCATAGATATGTGTGTAAATCTTCACAGGTATTGAGACCCTTTGGTTGTTTGGTATCTAGTTCTAATATATACCTGGTATCCAAACGACGCAGTCTGGCTTCTCTATTACCACCCCTTTTATTAAAAGGCACTGTGTCTAACACAGAATATTTAAGATGTTTGAGGCTGCTCTGATGTTGTTCCTTAAAATGCCTCGCCACGGGGTAGCTGGGTTCTTCATTTACAATAGCCCGGGTGTGTTGCAGAATTCTTTTATGCACTGGCAGTTTAGTACTGCCTATATATGTAAGGTTGCAACTACATATCAGTGCATAGACTGCATACTCTGTTTTGCATGACAGACATTTGGATGTGGTGTGTTGCTTTGAACTAACGGCAGTTTGATCATTTTTAATGTTCCCGCCATATTGGCATGCCTTGCAATTGGAGCATTTACAGAAACCTGTTCTGGGGGTCAACCATGTATTAGATTCCACATCTTCTGGGTTGTTTTTCATGAGTGCATTACCCATTGATGTTGTTTTTCTAAACGTTATAGATGGTTTTTTAGGTAATGCTCCACCAATGACAGGATCTCCCGTTAGTATGGGCCAATTGCGTCTTATTATTGCCCTGATCTGTCCTTCCTGTCTACTGTACCCCAGTGTATGATGGTATTTGTGTTCTTCGTTGTTGATTGGTGTGTTGTTTTTACTCGTCTCCATATAGAGCAGTTTGATTTCCGCCACTACTTGCTTGTTGAATAAATCTATGGCATCACGAGGCATAATGGGTGTGAATTTAGATTTTTCTTTGAAGGTGGTTTCTGGTTTGGCACATGTTTCAAAACCCGGTGAGAATAAATCCTGCATTGTCAATTCCGGGTATTCACCTGTATCCGCGCCCGATTCACACTCATCAATGGTTTCGCATTCCTGACCCAGATTATATAAGTATTTAAGAGATCTTAAATCGGCCACATTCAGACTGCCCGTCTCAGCCTTTGCTGTTGGGTTGATGATATGTTCTAATGTTCTAATGTAGTTTAAGTTTCCTGACGAACTTGTACAGGGCGGCTTGGGTATTCGTATAGTCAAAATTGGTGGAGGGACAGTATGACAGGCCAAGTGACAGGATCTGTTGTTCCGAGGGATTGAGTTCCATATCAGTAAGATTGATGATGGTGGGGTTTTGATCCACTGTCCTTTCAATCTCTGTAACACCTTAGCTTTCTTGGGGTGTTATCTTTTCCTCCATTGTCCCGTCCTCTCACTGGTTTCGAATTTCCACCGCTGCCACCTTTCTCTGGCTGCCCTCCTTCTTTGCCTCCTGTTCTTGGTCCTTAGTTTTTTGTAGTTTTTGTCGTTTTTGTGGCCCTGGGTCTGAGAGTGTCCCTGCGACTCATTCTGAGGCAGTCCAGTTCTTCCCCAAAGGAAGGTTTAGTTCCCCCTAGGACTGGTCTGCCTCTAGTGTTCTCCATCTCAGTTTCACTCTCAACAGCAGAATTTCAAATCTGATACAGAGGTTGATGATGCACCCCCCTGTTCACCATTTCGTTCCTGCTGTGTTCTATTGCCTCTCATAGATTTATTTTTATATACATCATATTTACAGGCAAAAGTAAATATCTGACCATTGGCGTAATCGTATTTATCTCTTTGAAACTTGTATATTTTTGTTGGTTTGATCTTTTCTTCCTCTTTATTGAGCCTTATGTCATTTCTTCATGATATTTGTTCTTTAACTGTGTATCACCGTATTGTTCTATTTCCCCACTGAGATCTTAAATTTTTGGTTGTAGCTCCAACCTGTCCACCTCTGCATACTTAACCAGTATTTCCACCAATCTGCGGGAGGAGTCCAGGTTGCATTCTGCCCACTCAGCCATCATGCGTGGGTTAGGAGTATCATAGCTAGGTGCTAGCATAATTCTGAGCCCCCTCGGGATTCTGCCTGCATCTAGATATTTCTGGAGGGACTTAGCCTCCCACCACTTGGCAGTCTCTTGTTTCATTAGCTTCTCTAGTGTACAGAAATTTTCCTTTAATCCCTTAACCGCCATTGATGTTACCGCGGCACCTTAGTCATTGTTTTGCTGTTGCTGTGGGGGATTGTCCGTAAACATTTCCTCCGCCGCACTCTCCCGATCTCTTAGCGCTGCGGCAGACATGGTGATAGCAAATTTATGCACTATAGTAAGTTGCTGAAAACCGCAGTCCCAATTGTTAATGTCCCTGGGACCGGAGTTACAGCTGATGCCTCCCCGCCTGTGCCGTGCTGTTGCGCTTATATGAAAAGGAAATACCTCGCTTCCAGGTGTCTGTGTCCGCCGAGGGCAACCGCTAACGCTTTTCCTGAGCAACTCAGCCGAGTCGCTGCCAGCGTTTCCGAGAGTCATACCCAAGCCGCAGGCACCTTCCCGCTGGTCAAAATTCCTCAGTTCTGTTGCGCAAACACAGGGGGCTCCGTGGATTCCTGACCCGGAAGTGAATGAACAGCCTTCCGATCCTCCTGCTGCCCGATGCCGTCCCCCGAAGCTGCCGTCACCAGTTACCAAGGGTGTTCGGAAGACAGAGACCACCAGCCTCGGAGCCGACTTGTGGAGAGGGGGTCTGCTACACCGGAGGAGGTCAGTCCGGAAATAATATCAGCGCGCTTGCCTATCGATCCCCTTTCAGCTTGAAGAAGGCAGGAGCAGACCCAGATTCTTTCCAAGTAATTTTATTTTGCTATCACCTTGTCGCCATGACTCGTTTCAGCAGGCAAAACGGCCATGATCACATGACAGCGCATGGGCGGCAATACCTCCTTTTAAAGTGCAAAGTGCAACGGCATGGAAATAGAAAACATACTGCACATTTTATAACATTCACATCAATTACAGCATAAATGCTTAAATCGTGTTAAAAATGAGCATATGATTTTGCAATAGCCATCAGGAAACAAATCTCTGTAAAATACAGTAAAATACATAAACACTACCCAATAAATATGTATATGGATAACATCCTATATATTATTTAAAACAATATTATTAAAACAATATTGATGGGTACGGGGATATATATCAATCTTAATATCACTCTATCCCTTCATCATATTTATATTTTCTCGTTATCCCGATTAATGCTAAAATTTCCTGCTGTTGTAAGAATAAAGTGACTGAGTGGTTAAAAAGGGTTGCCCCCCAATATCCTAAAAAAACGAGACCCCTGTGTGTAAATGTTTTGTGCAAACGTGCAAAAAAAAGTGCAAAATAAAGTCTTATGTGTACAGATAGTGCGAGCAGCTTTAGCAAATATCTGACCAATGTTCTAGGTATGGACAGTGCCATTTACCCATACTTCCTCATCCTCCAGACATTCAAGGCCCCTTATGAGGGTAAGCACCTGCTCTGTACAACTTTCACCCTGTAGCAAAGCTTTTACAGATAGACAACCTTTTGTGTGCAATCATGAAGGCACGAGTTGGCAAGTTAGAATGACATCACTGGTGTCATCAATGATGTCATTGGACGTCATGAGTGATGTGAAATGTGAGGTCATATGCAGTGTGTGGTGGTGTGCAAGTTATAGTAAGCTCTGTAAATGATAAATGGGGAATTTTAGGTGCCATTTTCCATTTGATATGTGACATTATGACTGACATTTTCTCCTAACTACAGTGACAATTTAACCTTAGTTTTTCCCCAATATATATGCTACTTCTCTTTATTAGTCTCAGAGGAATAATTTGCGCATTTTAGTGCTATAAAGTATTGTGTGTCCCAGACTAAGACAAAAAGACACAATGCCACTGCGATAAGAGACCATAGAGGTCAGTCCTGCAGCTATCATACCATCTCTGAAAGTGTAGGAGGTTGAGTGGTTTGTATATTAATATGAGGAAGATATCTACGCTGGAGACAGTAAATTAGTAAGAAAATCTTCCTTCTACCGGAAGGGAGGTCAATACCTTTCTCTTGGGCCTTCCGCTTAAGGTCTGAAGTCTAGAGCCATGCCTGCTGATGCATGGACAGACCAGCATTCATGTTCCTACTGACAAGGTCAATGAGATCTTCGCAAATCAGGTGTTTTTCTGCTGCTACCTCTCTGCCTACTCATACAACAAGCATAGGCTGTAGCTTGCAATAAAGTCAGTGTCTTATCTCAGTCAGAGACCACCACAAAAGCATTTGTTTTTCTGGTAGGAATCAAAGCATTTGACCTCCTTGTCCATTTAGCAGGATGTCTTTCCCCCGAGGGAAGGAGTCCGCACCACAACAAAGTGAGTTGCAGATTACCAAGATTAAAGACTTCTTTGTCTTTAGATGCCCTATATTTATCACCTAATAACTTTGAGACAGTTAGCTTGGAGCATAGTCTCTTCTGAAATTCTTGGAATTATTTCAGGACACCAGACTCACCTGAGAGTAGAAGTCCTCACTCCATGGCATGTCTACAACGGTATCCATGGACACAGCCATCAGGGCCTTGACACTGCACAGTGCTGCTTGGTTGGGTGCAGGTCCCTCTGATTTTGGGTAAAGAGGTTGGTGCCCAGGTCTGCACTGTGAGGTGTCTTGAGCGGAAAATACCTTGCGTTGGATCCACTAAAGTCTTGTCCAGTCCTGATGCCCTTCTGGAGCATTTTAAAGTTGATCCAGAGCCAGTATCTAGGGTAATATGAGTGACACCGAGGCTGCTATCTGTGGCTGGCTCTCATCGCCTGGAACAGCACTGGGAACACAAGGAGCCGGGAGAAGAAGGAGCAGTTTCCAGAGACTCCCAATATTGCAGTCTAGAAAAGGGCCTGAGGTGAGACTGGTGGTCAACACTGGAAGGAAGGCCTGCTCTTGGGTCAGAGGTGAACTGGGATAGTCAAGGCAACAGATGGACAGGCTGCTCCAGATCCAATCGATTTGATGCAACCCATATTCCCAAAGAGGACGATGGGCAAGGACAAATGCAGAAGTGATGAGGTTGTGAAGAGAGAGGTTATCAGTACCAGCTAGGCCTGCAAAGGGCCCAGGTCTAGCATGTGCTGGAAATTTTGGCACAAATTTGTAGTCCTCCAAGATCTAGATATAGGTTGATGACAAGATAGGAAAGTTACATACTCTGAGGTATGTTGCACTCTGATATGAATGTAACCTCCCAACAACACTACTGCTGGAAGCTACTTTGATGGGTGGAATCATTAAGGACTAACTCTGCAGGTTTTTTTTCTCTTGTTTTTCAGTAGAATCTAAACATCATAGGAGGAAGGCCTTTTCTGCTATTTCTTTTCTTTTGGGGGTTTTTCAACGTGTTCAATGGCATGGGACTGGTTATGAACATTGATTTGTCATGCAATACTGCAAAATTTAGATAAAAGTATTTTTTCCAAGTGTTTCCTTTGGCCTGTCATGGTTGACGGCGCCATGCTCAGATAGTATCCCAGTATCCAACTACAATATTCCTGCACACCAGCCTACAAAATTCCTGGACCTAAAACCACCACGCTCACCGAGCACTCCAGAGGACAAGAGCTGGAGAATCTGTTCTTTTGGAACAATGATTCTGGCTCCTACTGTAGGGACTGCACTGTGCTCAGATTTGTAAGGAAGCAGAACCAACAGCTGGGACATTTTGTAAGGGATAAGATACCAATAGACCCAGAAAGAGGGATATGGTTCTCAAGTATTTTTTCCGTTTTGGTTGGAAATTGAAGACCCTAGGGGCATAGCCAATTGTAAGAGGGGATAGACTGCAATGTCTCAAAAAAACGGCTATAGAAAAGGTTGGGAGTCACCCTTTAAGGAAGGCATGGTCACCTGGGGAGGCGGGATAGCAGCAGCCACTTGAGACTCAGGTTATGCCCCACCACTCTTCTACCATGGAACAAATTAAAAGTTATGATAGTGTTCTAGGGGGGCGGGTATTGCATCCTCAAGTTCTTCAAAAAATGATTAAATTGCAAGAGAAGCCTGAAGAAATAGCTGGGTTCCCGACTTGCTCTCTCTTCTTTCAACAGACCAGTATAAACTAGTAGGTGTCTTGTAACAAAAATTGCTGGGAATTGGGGAATATGTGGAAGCAGAAACTGTGTTACTAACTGGCACTCTAATATTTCTACAGAATTAGAGGCAAGTGGGAAGCTACAGGAGACCACAGCTGTTAGCGAGAAAGAACTCTTGTCCACGTATTTAGGAGATATAACCTCAACCTTTTTCAGCCCAAGGGACCAGCGGCCGAAGAGTCTGAAGGACTTATCTAGGACTCCGGAAGGAGCAGGTAGAACCAATTTGCACTCGGGGGCATGAAGTATTGATCCTAACCACCTTGTGTACAATGCATAAAAGTCCTTTTTTAGTTTCAGTTCTTCATCTCCTTTCAGTGTTGTTGAATGATTTGAACAGATGTTTTTGCCATTTCTGAGGCTGATGGCACAGAAAGTATGGCAATTTGTTTTGGGAAAGAGGGATCCCAGTTAACCTGCATTTTGCAGGCCCTTTTGCAGATGATCATGACTGAATCTTTGTTGCTGAGTTTGGAATAGTGGCGCCTTACTCGCAAAGTTCCCAATTTAGAAATTGCTAACAAAGCAATTTCTAAATAGTATTCCTTAGGATTAGGAGTACATACTGCTTGTAGAACTTTACGCTAAGTGTCTTGTTTCCAGAGGCTAACTTCACAGGGGCTTCTAAGGCTGGCATGGGTCCAGCCACTTTGGGAAGACAGTTGTTGAGTACGTTATGCCTGTCCTTCCTGTACATATTTATTACGGCAACCTGGAAACTATAGCTTGTTTATGCTGCACTCGTTTTCTTCATATAATTTGATTTCAGGGTGGTGTGCCATTATAATGTTGTTTTTTAGCCAAGCTTTTCATATAGATCATATACATTGGTGTCAGGATTCCACTTACCAATCCAAGACTGCAAAACATGGTATAAAGGTCTTATTTTATTTATTGGACATTCATGGTTTATACTTTTAAAGATACATAGATATGAGACCTGCCTCCTTTGTGATATTAAAAATCCGGACACCTATATATATGTAAATCGTGGTCTAAACATTACAGTGTCAGACTGTCCTGAAAGCAACTACTCAAAAAACGTGAGTGCAGCACAAAAGGTGCAAGTAACCAATGAACTTTGCAGAACTTTGGGATGTACGACCCAGTGTCAGTAGAGCCGAGTCATGCCATGCTCTCTTTTACATGTTATGGTGAGTTCTAACCGAAACGTCAGCTACAACTGACCCATTTAACCCGGATCAGTGCATAAATAAAGTATTGCCCATTTTAATGTGCAATGTGTATCCAGATCGGTGGCTCGACAGACAGCAATGTCAAACCCACCTCATATAAACAAAAACAATGTTTTTTGGGGTGCAATCCGTTCTTCTGGAACTCTTCGCGGTAACCATGTAATAGTGTCCCAGACCTGAATCAGCAGTTATTTAGGTTTAGGCCCAGGAAAGACCTCCTGGGAGAAGCACAAATCATGGCAAGCTCCAACGACTACATTTTAATACAGCTGCTGTTTGGAAAAATCGTCCCTTAAATGGGCTTTCCTCAGTAAGCTTGAGGAACGTGCTCTGGTACCGTGCATGTGGACTACAAGTAGGATGCTTTCATCTCTAGACCATCTCAATATCTTTGTCGCATGGCGATATTGTAGAACTAAGCAGCATACCCACTGGTGTCCCTGTGCTTCTCAGAACATGCTTTTCCAGCCAAGCGTGGATCACACATGCTGCTGATAGAGGAGATTTTAATATCCTTTGCATGTCTCAGAGAGGTCCCCATTCGTCAAGACAGTTTCTGCATAGGAAACTGTCCAATTTAACACCAAACCATTTCTACTAACTATGTCACGTGTATTGGTGGCATATCTTCTTCTAACCCAACACCTAATATGTGGAATTCCTCTGCATCTTCTTTCACTTACACACTATAATCTCATCATGAAACATCTTAAAAACCATTTCCTTCCTCAGCAGATGGTTATGCTGCCGCTACAGCGAGCACTAAAAGTCAAATTTCTCGCTAATTGGAGATCTCTAGATCTGATAACTCAAGTTAACAAGGAATCTCTGAGGTCACCACAAACTTAACATTCTCAGAGGCACAGAGATGCTAGAAGAACCAGTGGCACTCTCAGTGACACCCATATGCAGGTATCCATGAAAAGATGTCTGAGTAATTGCAAAATAACCTGCAGGTAATATGTTGTTACAGGAACAAATGCATTTTAGATAGATAATTGAAGGTCTTAGGATATATGCCAGAGATTGAATACTATTACATTGGTGTGATTATTACTGTTGTTGTTATAGACTGTAAGTGACTCTGTAAATCAGAGATTGTTTATCATTTAAAATGCTTAGTACGTCATTAGCTAATGGGCTGTGAGTAGTCACTGTACACCAGCAGCTGACCTGCTGGTTGCTCCTTAGTTGGCACGGAAGGATCCATGGAGCTGCTGGAAAGCTAATAAACTAGAGGTTAATTAATGCACATTTTGTGAAGACTCTTCACTTCATTTTGTCAGCAAGTTGCCTTCCCAGACATGTACCAGCAATGGTGGATCAGAACACATAATGTTACCAGTGTCGGCTGGCAGGGAACAGGGGTGGCGGGGTGGGGAGGCAGTGGCAAACTCTAAATTAAAAAAAAAAACACCTTCTCACGGCTGCCGTCTCTCCTCAGCTTCGCTTACTGGCGAGTCCCTGAAGCATGAAACACATAGGATTCCCTAAGTCTATCACAACACTGCAATGCAGCATTGTGATTGGTCTCAGCGCCATTGTTCGTCGCTCAGACGGGGACTGGGAGCCTGTGCATGTTCCTCATCAGGGGTACATGCAAAGTGTGCATGACTGTTTGGCAGCCCCAAGACAGCCGGCCAAACAGTAATGCGCACTCAGAGTGTGCATGAACCACTCCTCCCTCTGTGACCCCAACCACGCCCTAACCCAGCCCAGTAGGTTTGAAAAATAAAATGGTAACTATGCTATTATCATTTTATTTTTCCTTTTTCCTTCTCTGAGATCAGTGGGGCAGAGCCGCCCCCTACATTTTACCCAGAACAGCCAACACAGGTGGTGTGCTGTGACTCTGCACTTCAGGAAACACACTTTCATACAGTAAGCTTTCATGAAGCAACCCCTCCATCTTGTGAATATGTTATCATAAAATTTCTGGCCTAAAATGTAGGGAAGGCACATGCGCTCGGACTGGGTAGTTGAGGCAATTGTGGGCCTAAATGCAAACCAACCAATGTTTCCAAGACTCTTTTGCCTGTGTGTGACTGCTGTGCAAGCCAAGCCCTCAACACGAGCCACTCTCTGTTCCCATGACTTTTGCTGAGTGCTGCTGATGGATGCTTCCAGTGCGCTACATGTTCTGCGTCACAGTTGTGGCTACGCAACACTGGTAGTGGCCTGGTATTCAGCAGCAGCGCTCAGGTTCTCTGCTAATGTCACCCACTCTGCCGCTTCTGCCTATCACCAACAATATGCACACACTCTTACCAAAGACAGGGGTAGAGCAGAAAAAGGATCAAAACTAGTCATTCAAACAAACAAAGGACAATCTGGTTTAGAGTCCCATTCAATGTCATCATAATAAAATTATTACTAAGCATTCAGTGGACTTGGCATTTTGACTAAGTACAGTAAAGATAATTGAGGGTAATTGGGATCCTGAATACAATGAAGCGTCTACAGATGGTATCATAACAGTTACATCCATTTCAAAAGGAAGGAAAATAAAAAACTGTTAGGGCTATCTTAAGACTTTACAGACACATGGTTCATAGTGTTTCGACCACCTTTGCACAGTGGTGGTGATGCACACTTAATTCTCCTTTTGTGTGGTCTACTGTTATTACGAGTCCCACTCATGGATGCATCTGGAATGCAGTCAGTTGTTAATATTGGTGAATGCAAGGTCAATGTAAGCCATGGTACAGGCATGCATAGCAACGTCAATACCAGTAAATGCAATGTACGCCATAATTTGTGCATGCATAGCAATGTCAATACCAGTAAAAATTATGTAAATATACACTATGACAAATGTACGCATAATAACGAGAATGACGGTAAATAAGATATCAATGACAGCCATGTTATATGTACATGTAATAACAAACTTGTATCATTGCTGTCTAAATCATGCAAGATTACCTCCCCATCAACCCAGAGTCAGATACGTGTTCAGACAGGCCCTGCAACCCAAACCAAGCCTACCAATTGATAAGTCACAGATGGGGTTACACTTAGCCCGAAGATAAATGCGCTAACAGGAAAAACCCTGATCGATCCAACAGATGGACAGTTACATCACATACAGGTCTGAGGAGATTGGCCCCAATGAAACATGTTTGGTCAAAAGTGCACTTTCCAAAAATACCACAAAGTCAGAAGACACAAGGAACACTCAGCCAATCAAGACACAACATGTACACCACATAGAGTGATCACGCACTCCCCATGCCCGCAATCTGGACACATACACCATGGACCACACTAGCTCTCCCGAAGGTGGCGCGCCACCATTCGCCTCCTTATTAGATGGTTGTATTTATGGTTTACGAGTAGGCTAGGATCTACATGCTTTACAAGAATGTATAATCATTTTATTGTACCTCACAAAATGTATATATTACTGTCCAAACCTTCTATGCATTGAGACTGTCTTCAGACACAATTGTTGATACTATCCCAGCCACCGCATTTAATTAAACCAACTTGTTCCTGTTTTGCCAAATGCCTCTTGTCTTTTCAATTTTTCAAAGTAAATTAATATCGAAGCAACACAGTTATGCCGCGACTGTATTTTTTGTTCCAAATCAGGCCTCTGTCAATAGAGTGAATAAATGGATTAACATATATGAAAACTACTTCGAGGGACTAGGTAGGTTAGAGCAGGCAGGAATCAGGTATCTGTGGGCCCCCAATCCGTGTGAATCTGAGTTGGTGTCGGGAATGCTGAGAGTATGCTGCATTTGAATGTTGGTGTGAGTGCACGCTAGGACATAGGGACAGTTAGAGGGAGACATGAGCCCAGACAGGACCTCCCTGCTGTTGCAGTAGCCTCTGGGCCTAACATGTGATAAAGAACTTACTTCCTACCAGCTAGGCTCCTGATTCTTGTATGAAGACCCCTTTAACTACAACAGTTTTGTTAGTGAACGTTTGCCATAAGGAATGTGTTAGACCTGTCAGCCCTTTGGGTGGTCCCTCCTCATCATTATTTATTTTGTCCCACTTTTGCCTCAAACCCTGTTTGAATTTTTCCTTTTTGGGAACCACCAGACTTTTTCGTGTTGCTGCAGATTCAGGGAGCCATTTTAGCTACCCCTGAAACTTCTGTCTGATCCCACCGCTGCCACCAATTTATGTTGGAAAACCACTCCCACACTAGAAGGGGTGGTGGTGGTCTTCCGGACACACTGTGGTAGCTTGGCTCGAGTGGTCAGGAATCAGGCTCCGTGCTAAGCATACAACATACCCAAACAATAACCATGCGTGCATCCGTTCCAAAAACGACTCTACACCGTAAAAATTATGAAAATAACTCTCTTTATCTTCTTTTTCTCTTAGTTGCTGATTGGAGAAAATAAATAACAATCACAATATACAAACTTTTTTAGAAAGTGCAGGTCAAATAAATACTGGCTTAATGATTCAATAAATAGGGGTGATCATAAATACTGAAGGCATAAATATAAGTGCAATACATACAGGCAATTAAATATTCTGAGGCAATAAATACTGTAAACCAATAAATATTGTGCATCAATAAATACTGTGGACCAATAAATACAGTGGAACAATAAATAGGTTAAATACAATAAATACAGTGCCCCTAATAAATACTTAAAAGCTGACAGTGGCACTCATGGAATCAGATCACTTTTGAATTCCTAAGGGCTGATTTGGCCCAGGCACAGCTTGTGGGGATGTGGAAGGCTTGAGGGTGTCTACTCCCTGGCTTGGACAAGGCTGAGGCCTAAACTGAGGTAGATAAAGGGGGGAAATACCAGAGACCTGGCTCTCTCCCTCCACACAACTTCTCTAGATTAGTCCCAGCTCACCCCTGGCACAGTCAGGTTGGTTCCAGCACCTCCCTAGCCCCTTAGAGCAGTCTCTCAGGTCTCCACAGGGCCTTAGGCGCCCTCTACTCCACTTACTGCCCTTTTTCTGATGCTCCGACGCCGCTGGAGTCGTGTCGACGCCGTGAGGCGGTTCCAGTTCGATGTCGGCGGCCTCGGCACAATGTCAGTTCTTTGACGACGCCGGTAGGCGGCTCCGGTCTCGATGTCAGCGGCCTCGGTTCGATCTCGACCTCCGATTCGATGGCGTCGGGCAGTCTTTACTCGATGTCGACTTCGGGCGGCTCCGGTCCGATGGCGACCTCGGATTCGATGACGTCGGCCGGCCTTGCCTCGATGTCGACTTCCGGCGGCTCCGAAGTGCGATCCTCACTCCCGACCTCCGGTGCTCCTCTCCTTAGGTTTCCGGCGACTCCGGAGTGCGACCTCCACTCCCGACCTCCGGCACGATTCTCACAGGTTCCGGCGACTCCGGAGTGCGATCCTCACTCCCGACCTCCGGTACCCCTCACCTCGGTCTCCGACGACTCCGGAGGGCGGACTTCACTCCTCCGATGACGCCGCTCACTCGACCTCGGGTGACTTCCTCCTCGACCTCTGGTATTCCTCACGACCTCTGACGGCGCCCTCTCTCGACCTCTGGCGGCTCCGGGTACGACATCAGCTTTTCCAGTCAGCGCCGCTTCTCCACCTCGGGCTCCAGGTCTTAGGCTACTCGACGTCGGACTTCAGGGAAACCAGTTTCCAGGTCAGGATCTTGCTGTTCTCTTGTTTCTAAGGCCTGTTCCTGCTGTCCAGGTCCTTAGGATGGTTTTTCTGGCCTCTTCCCACACAGGGCTCCAGGCTGGGCTCAGTCAGTAGGGACTAGTATCAAGGGTGGGTTTATGGACCCCACTCCAGGCACAAGTTTCCACCCCTGCTGCTTCACTCCTTCCTCCTTCAAGTTTCTGCTGCTCACTCTTCACCAGTCAGGTGCCAACTGCCAGCTCCAACTGCCAACTCTCTCTCTTAACTCCCCAACATTCTAAACCGCCTCCAACGGTCACAGGGTTCTGGAATGTTCTGGAAGGTGCTAGTAGGTTCCAGTGGATGCTGGTGATGTCACAGGTGGCCACCATTTTGTGCTCCAGGCCCTCAGACAGAAGTTTCAGGGGTAGCTAAAATGGCTCCCTGAATCTGCAGCAACACGAAAAAGTCTGGTGGTTCCCAAAAAGGAAAAATTCAAACAGGGTTTGAGGCAAAAGTGGGACAAAATAAATAATGATGAGGAGGGACCACCCAAAGGGCTGACAGGTCTAACACGCGTCCCCCCCAGCTGAAAGTGGGGAGAGCTACCCAACCCCTTGGGAGTTCTCATCACTAAGGCGGAAATACCTTGAGAGACCGTCTGCATTGGCGTGGTCCACTCCAGGCCGATGTTCCACCTGAAAGTCCATTCCCTGTAGGGAAATAGACCACCTCAACAACTTGGGATTCTCCCCCTTCATTTGCATCAGCCAACGAAGGGGTCTGTGGTCGGTCTGAACTAGGAAGTGCGAGCCAAACAGGTATGGCCGCAACTTCTTCAGAGCCCATACCACTGCAAAGGCTTCACGCTCTATTGCACTCCACTTCTGTTCCCTGGGAAGTAGTCTCCGGGATAGGAAGACCACGGGTTGATCCAGACCCTCTTCGTTGAGCTGCGATAACACTGCCCCAATGCCATGTTCTGATGCATCTGTCTGGACAATGAACTCCTTGGAAAAGTCTGGGGCCCTTAAGACCGGGGCCTCGCACATGGCTTTCTTCAATCTCACAAAGGCTTGCTGACAAGCCTCCGTCCAGACTACCCGTCGAGGTTGTTTCTTGGACGTGAGCTCCGTGAGGGGGGCTACGATGGTACCGTACCCCTTCACGAAGCGGCGGTAGTATCCCGTGAGGCCCAAAAATGCTCGGACCTCAGTCTGTGTCTTGGGGGGTTCCCAGGCCATGATGGCCTCGATCTTCGCCTGGAGGGGTTGCACCGCTCCCCTACCCACCAAGTGTCCAAGGTACACTACCGACCCCTGCCCGATCTGGCACTTGCTGGCCTTGATCGTCAATCCAGCTTGTCTCAGGGCCTGGAGAACAGCTTGCAGGTGGCGCAAGTGATCCTCCCAGCTGTTACTGAAGACGGCTATGTCATCCAGATAAGCAGCAGAGAAACTCTCCATTCCGGTGAGGATCTGGTTTACCAGGCGCTGAAACGTGGCAGGTGCGTTCTTGAGCCCAAAGGGCATCACACAGAACTGGTAGTGGCCATTGGGCGTGGAGAAGGCTGACCTTTCCCTTGCTCCATCAGTCAAAGAGATCTGCCAGTACCCAGAAGTAAGGTCAAAGGTACTTAGATATTGGGCAGCTCCCAGCCGGTCAATCAATTCATCCGCCCTAGGGATCGGATGAGCATCAGTTTTGGTCACTGAATTCAGTCCCCGGTAGTCCACACAGAACCTCAGTTCCGGTTGGGCACCCGGTGGTGCAGCTTTTGGTACTAGTACCACCGGACTGGACCAGGGGCTGCTAGAAGGTTCGATCACTCCTAGCTCCAGCATCTTAGTGACTTCACTATGAATGCTGGCCTTCACCTTGTCTGACATCCGGTAGATCTTGGACTTCACAGGTGGGCTGTCTCCTGTGTCCACGTCATGGACGCACAGGTGAGTCCTACCCGGGACAAGGGAGAACAACGAAGAGTACTGCCCCAGGACCTGGCGACAGTCCTCCTGCTGTTCAGGAGTTAGAGATGGGGAGAGAATCACTCCCTCCACCGACCCATCCTTCTCTTGAGACGCAAACAGATCAGGGAGAGGCTCGCTTTCCACGTCCTCTCCTCCGTCAGTCACCATCATCAAGATGACTTCGGGCCTCTCGTGGTGGGGTTTGAGGCGGTTGGCATGCAGCACCCGCAGGGGCTGACGAGGGGTCTTCAGGTCCACCAAGTAGGTAGCCTTACCCTTCTTCTCCAACACCTCAAAGGGTCCTGACCAGCGATCCTGGAGGGCACTAAGCTCTCCGGGTTCGATCACCCACACCTTCTGGCCAGGCTCCAACTCCACCGGGTGAGCATTGTGGTCGTACCACGCCTTCATCACTGCTTGGCTGGCTTCCAAGTTGTCAGAAGCTTGCTTCCACAACTTAGCCATTTGGCTCCGGAAGGCCAGCATGTAGCTCACCACATCCTGGGGAAGCTTTCTGGGAGTTCTTTCCCATCCGTCTCTCACCAGGTTGAGAGGTCCACGTACAGGGTGCCCATACAGAAGCTCGAAGGGGCTAAAGCCCACTCCCTTCTGTGGCACTTCCCTGTAGGAAAAAAGTAAACAGGGTAGGAGGACGTCCCATTTCCTCCGCAGGCTTTCAGGCAGACTTCTGATCATGCCCTTTAAGGTTTTGTTAAACCTCTCCACCAGACCATTTGTCTGGGGGTGGTAAGGAGTGGTGAACCGGTATGTCACTCCACACTCCTTCCACATGGCCCGCATGTACGCTGACATGAAGTTGGTCCCCCTGTCGGACACAACTTCCTTGGGAAAACCCACTCGGGTAAAGATTCCCATCAGGGCCCTTGCCACAACAGGTGCTGTTATGGTCCTCAGAGGTATTGCCTCTGGGTACCGTGTGGCATGATCCACCAGAACCAGGATAAACCTGTGACCAGCTGTAGTCGGCGGATCTAATGGACCCACAATGTCGATGCCCACCCTTTCAAAGGGGGTGCTAACGACAGGAAGTGGTTCCAGGGGAGCTTTCAGCTTCACCCCTGTTTTCCCACTGGCTTGGCAAGACACACATGTCCGGCAGTAGGTATCGGACGACACTTTCATCTGAGGCCAATAAAAGTGTGGGACAAGACGGGCGAAGGTCTTGTCTTGCCCCAAGTGTCCTGCCAATGGTATCTCGTGAGCCAACTCCAGAAGGAAGGCTCGATAACGTTGAGGAACTACCAAGGCTCGTGACGATCCGTGTAGGGGTGCCTTGGGTTCACTGTAGAGAAGGCCATCCTCCCAGTAAACACTGTAGTTCCCTTCAACGTTCCCTGCTGCCTGGGCTTCGGCCTGTCACCTCAGCCCCTCAAGGGTAGGGCACTCCCTCTGGCCCTGGCAGAATTCCTCCCTGGACGGGCCTCCCTCCACGTGCCACTCGGCCGGGATGGGTAGGCCCTCCAGTTTCGTAACGTCCCCCACCGCAGACTCCTGGTCCACCACCTCCGGTGGCCTATCCGTCCTACGGGGTGGGGACGCCGAGGCAGGCTCCTCCTGTCCTCGGTTCTTCCCTTGACTGGCAGCTGGCTGGGCCTTTGTTCCAGGCTCCAGCCGAAACGAACTCCCTCTTCGGGTAGTCGTGGACCTTGTGCTAACACAGGCCCAGTCAGGTGTACCCAGCATCTCGGTGTGAGTCCGGTATTCCACCTCCTTCCAAGCGTTGTGCTCCATGTCATTCCCCAGCAGACAATCGACTGGCACGGCAGGGCTTACGGCAACTCGAAGTGAACCTGCAACCCCCCCCCCCCATTCAAAGGGAACCTCGGCCACTGGATAGTGGCCTGTTCTGCCGTCAGCCATCGCGGCTGGGTGGAGTACATCAGGAATTACCTGCTCTGGAGACACCAGTTGGCTACGCACCATAGTCATACTGGCTCCTGTGTCTCTCAGAGCCTCCCCTCTTTGGCCGTTGATGGTGACCCATTGCCCATACTTTGCGGTATTTGCGGGCACCTGGATCTTAGGAACCATCTCCCGTTCTCCCAGGGACACTAAAGTGACACCCGCCCACTCCCTTCCCTTAGTTAAGGGCATCTCCTCCCCGAGCACTACACTAGCTACTCCGGGGGTCTTTCCTCCAGTGGGAGGGGGTGGTCGTTTCAAGCACTTCGGATCTCCTTTATAGTGTCCAACGCCACCGCACTCATAGCAATGGACAACCCTTGGCTGCTGACTCTGGCCAGGATTAGGGTTTCTGGGCGGGTTAGCCTTAGGGGTGAATCCTGTTCCCTTCCCTTGGAAGTTATTTTGGGGGCCTTTGGAGAACTCCTTTTTCTTTTCCCCTCCCTCTTTCTTCTGGGGGGCGCCCTGTCCGGCCTTTTGAGTATCCCCTCCAGTCCCCCTTGTGGACACCCGGGTACTAGCCCAAATGTCCGCCTCCTCAGCAAGCTTCCGGGGACTGGTCAGCTTGCTATCCACCAGGTGTTGCCGCAGTTCAGGGAAACATTTCTCGAGCAGGTGTTCCTTCAGTACCAGGTCAAACAACCCCTCGTAGTTCCTCACTTCACTGCCCTGAATCCAACCTTCCATTGCCTTCTTTGCATAGTCCAGGAAGTCCACCCAATTCTGCGTGCCCAGTTTGTGACTACCCCTGAACTTCTGTCTGTACTTTTCAGGTGTTAGTCCAAACTTTCTGATGAGCGCCAGTTTCATGGTGGGGTAGTGGGTCTGCTCATCCTCTTCGAGGGCCAATAAAGCATCCCTACCAGCTGGAGGCATGTACTTGTACAATCCCCCTCCCCAGTACTTCTCTGGAACCCCATGGGCCCTTAACGAGACCTCATAGGCCGCTAGCCACTTGGCAATATCGTCGCCCACTCCATAGCTAGCTACTATGTCCTTTGGCAGGTATGGTTTAGGTTCCCTGGGAGAACGGGAGATGGTTCCTAAGATCCAACACATCTTTAAGTTCTTGCCAGTTATTGTGAGGCCAAACACTGATGAAAAAAAAAAGAAAATATTGTATATTTATTTTGGGAAATCAATACAGTAGGTCTTGCAACAACACACATTCTACACTCAGCTGTAAAGAAGTCATGACACAGTAGAACAGTTGTTGTCAACACCAAGGGAGTTGGCGATTAAGTGACTTACCGAATAAAATATGGTTCCAACTAAAATGAAGGAGAGACTGTGGATGGTAAGAAATGTCAATTTACAGAGGTGACTGAAATAGCAAATGTAGTATAGGAATAAGATTTCTGACTGAAGTCAATTGAGAAAATTGACTCAAGAAGATTGAGCTAATTTGATGTCATTGAAAAAAGAAGGGACTAATAAGCGCTTAAGTGAGGAGAAACTAAAGAGAAGGGTGGTGGTGAAAAGGTTGGGGATGCTAATGTTGCAGCGTGGAACATCAAATTCCCCTTTCGTCACAGACCAAATACCTCAACAGCAAATTCACTCAAATACATTAATTGGTGGGGCCCATAACACCAATACTCACACTCAGTTGATCTGCTTCCCTAGAGGAATAAGCTTCCAAACGCTGACATGAAAGGAATATCTTTACAACACTCTAAATACATTGACTTCAACCCTAAGATATTTCTCCCATAAGGGGATGAATAATTTAGTTGTTAACTATAGTTTTAGTGATTAAACTCATTTATCTATACACTATTCTTTATCCTAATTATCTTCTTCAAATAATCAACACAACACATTTGTCAATTAATCAAATATTCTTTATCTAAGAAATATTGCAAAATCGTTAGAAATCATCATCAGCATTGCAGAACATCCTATTTACCTAATCTGGCTAAAAGTCGTCCTCTAAGTCAGTCAGGTCGAGGAAAAAGTCTTTATTTCATCAAAGTTAGGCCGCAATTCAGTCTCTCAAAGATTCAGGATAACAGCTGTCCAGCAGTGTCACCGTCCTCTCCGTCAGCATAACGTCAGGAAATCGAGTTCGTCAAAGAAGAGCGTTAGCAATTAGTTCAATTCCCTACCTACTTTTATAATGAAAATAATGTCAAAAAGTATAAAGATTGGGGTTTTAGAAAGTTCTGATTGGTCGACTTGGGGTCGAGGGGTAAAGTTCTCATAGAGTCTGCATAATGAAGTCATCGCACTTGCTGGTTCCGGTTTTCAAATTGTCTATTGTCTTGTCGTTGGCGTAGTTCCCGGAGCAACCTTGACTAGGTCTTCAACTCCAAGGGTCAGGACCAGGCCACTGCTGCTGGCAGTAACGCATGCGCACTTCACCCAGAACCTCATGTTTTCAGGATCAGTCACGTTCAACGTCTCGTTCAGCCATCTTAACTAGGCCGAAATGGGTAACTTAAGCAAAAGAAACACAAAAACGTAATTAAAACATAGAAATGGATAATAAAATGTTAATCCCTCGCTAATACCCATATTTGTGAGTAATTATCTAGCAGAAAGCAACATCCAAAGCGTTTATACTCACTTAATAAAGCACAAATCACAATGACATCACAAAAGCAACATTTATCATGCAATATTCTAATTTTCTACTATTAGTATGCGTACATAAGTTAGTTCACAATTAGTTTAGCCATGCAAAATGCAATTCCCACGTGTAATTCTTTTGTTAATATGATTGATAAGTCTTTCACTTGAAACCATTAGTAACATTACTATTAGTTAATTATTCAGATTAATATAAACATGCAGAATGGGGGGGTATACAAAATGTTGTACCACCCGCTCCAGCACTAACAAGTCTGGTAGTGCACAGTACAAACCAACTTTTAAAGGGTGTGATCAGTGTGGAAGTACAATGCACACTGCAGACTACAAGGGTTTTTTGCAGTGGTAAGGATTGTTGCGTATGTGGAAAAGTGGTCACTTAGCTAGGGTGAGCAAAGCCAAGAGTAGAGTGTGGATAGCCAGATTAGAAGCGGTAGAAGATATTGTGAGAGTGTTGTGCATAAAGAATAACGATGAGGTGAAGTAGAGTACAGCCAAAGTGATGTTTCTAGTGAATCACAGAGAAGTAGACTTAATGGTGGACTCAGGAGTACTGAGTATTTGGAGCACACCATTTTGACAAAGGCATGGAACCCAAGGAAAACCTGTTAAAATCCCAGTCTGGCAGCTTCAACATAGAGAAAAGATAAACTGCGATTCTTTATGGGTTTGATTGAGCATTATTCTAAGCTAGTAGAGAATTTTGCAGAAAAGACAGTCAATGAGGGAGTTGTTCAGGACATGGAAGGAATTCAAATGGATCAAGAGGCAAGAGAAAGACTTTAAAATAACTAAGCATGAGGTATCAGATGAAAACTGTTTGTCCCTGTTTGATATCATGGCTACTCACATTTTGACTGTTAATGCTAGTACCATTTGTGTGAGGGTGGACCATTTGGAGGGCAGAGGAGTTGTGGAAATCATGGTAGCCTTTGCCTCAAGGTCGGAGAGTACTATGGAACACAATTACTCAGTGACAGAAAAGGAGACACCGACAGCAGTCATAGGTGTTGTGGTACTTTCGCACCTATCTTTAGGGTGTAAATTGTAAACTGAATACTGACCACAATCAACTATTGAAGATACTGCAACCAGGAAGGACAGGCAAAAGCTTGGCAGAGTTGACAAGGTTCACCAGAGATTACAAGAGTTTCCATGGAAGCAATGAAAACATTGGTCCAGGGCCCTGCTCATTCAGGAGTGGGCATATACTGGATCTTATCTTTACCAACAATACCTTTTGGAAGTCCAGGATCCAGTACCTCTCCCTTGGACAGATCACTTTTTGATACCTATGATCTCCAGGCTTCCTAAACAGTTCGCATTCTCCAAGAGGAATGTAAAGACAGACCGACACTGGTCTCAGTTAAATCGGGAGAGCTAGAGATGCTCACTGAATCAATCCCTTCCCCACTTGGGCTCTAATCCTCAAGTTGCCCACAATAAGATCACAGACTGGCTGACTCACTCCTTGGATCAAAATATCCCTAAGCAGGCAATACATTAAAATGCTAACAATAAGTCTGACCCGTAGTATGCACTAAACCCTAAAGAAAAACTGCAAGGTTGTGTAAAGGGAGTGGAGGAAAGATTATGGGGAATCTAAAAAGAAAAACCACATTTATAGGGAGAAAGTTAGGGTCTACAAGTCAGAAATTCGTCTCGCCCAGGGATCCTATTTTGAAAGTAGAATAAACAAGGCCAGTAATTCCCCCAGAGAAATGTTTAAAATAGCAAACATTTTGTTGGACTCTTCATCCAACGCACTTCTACCTGAACCCTCAGCCAATAGAAGGAACGTTTTGGCCTACTTTTTTGATTAAAAAATTCTTGAGATCTATCAATCCTGTGAAAAAGACATTGGAAAAGTTGTCCCTCTATACTTTCCCAATTCCCTCCCCGCTCATTAGAGGAGGTGAGTGCGCTTTTTTGTAAAATTAAATCAGGATCCCCTTTCGACCTGCCCCCCCCCCTCCCCAATCCCTCAGGATCATTGCTCTTGAGCCTGAAATCATCCTCCCGATTTTGCTCCAAATGCAGAGCTTGTCTCTGGAATTGGGAACTGTACCTCAGCCCTGGAAACATGTGATGATTAAAGCCATCTTGAAGAACCCCCAACAAGGATCCTACCTGCTTGGGAAACGCCTGCCCTATTTCACATTTACCAACTTTTAGTAAGATGGGAGAAAAATATGTCAATAGATGTCTTTCAGATTTTCTGGAAGCCAACTCTTTTTTCAGCAAACACAAACTGGTTTTTATCCCAGACACAGCACTGAGAAAGCCCTTTTGGCTATGTTGGAAGAGGCCATAAAAAGATTGGATCTAGGGGCAATGGTGGCTATCGTACACCTGGATCTCAGTACAGCCTTTGACACTATTCACCACCCCACAATTCTGGATAGGGTTGGCAAGGCTGGTGTCATAGGGAAAGCCTTGGACTAGGTTGGTTCTTTTCTAAAGGGGCACACATTTCAGGTCTTTGACAATGGCTGTACATCAAGCACCTTGTCTGTCACTTATGGGGTTCTGCAGGGATCCTCACTCAGCCCCACGTTATTTAACATCTACCTGCAACCACTGGCAGACCTGGTAGCACCTTTTGAGATATCTATAGTCACCTATGCCGATGGCACCCAGCTGGTGTTTTCACTTATGTCTTGTTCTGTTCTGCCCATAGTTGAGCTGGGTTTTTGCTGGGATCAGATAGCCAGCTGGATGACTCAATCCTGCCTTAAGCTCAACTGAGCTAAAACAGATATAATGATTCTTGGGATTATGTCTCTTGCCCAACACAATTTGAATTTGCCAATATGCCTGGAACTAATAAGTCAACTATAAAAAGCCTGGGGATGTGGATTGATGACACCTCAGGCGTTCAAAGCCCAAGCCACTAAAGCATCAGCCAGTTGCTTTGGCCTGCTGTGGATGCTACGTAAGATTTTGCAGCTGCTCTTCCAGGCCTCGAGAAGGGTGGTAGTCCAGGTATTAAATCTTTCTCGACTGGAATATTGTAATTCCTTAAGCCTGGGCTCCCCAAAGCTGCCATTCAGAAACGCCAAGTGGTACAAAATGCGGCTGCATGTATGCTTCTGGGTCCCAATCAACCCGGCAGGGATTAAGAGATCTACACTGGTTCCCTATTGCTCATAAGATTAAATTTAAGTCCCTGTGCATTGCCCATAAAGTCCTTCATGGGAAAGCACCCCCCACCATCCTTCAACAATTTGTTACTCATTATGCCACTAGTAGTGCCCTCTGCTCTTCCAGCCTGCATTTCCTCATGGTTCCTGCAACTAAAAGAGCCAGGAAAGGAGGACGCTCCTTTCACTTCAATGTTGCCAAGTTTTGAAATTCTCTCCCCTTGGCAACTAGGTGTTTGGACAACGAGCTGAGCTTTCACAAAGCCATTAAAACCTGGCTCTTTTAGCTTTGATTTCTAGATGACTGATGTTCCTCGATCTCCGGTCTCTGTGTTCCCTCTCTTAGCGCTGGGATGCCTCTGGGTCGCCATGCGCTCTATAAATCCTATGATAGAATAGAATGACAGAAATGGAAGCGAAATCAGTGAAGAGTCACCTCAGAGATGTACTTCCAAACTTACGCTACTATGGAAGTTAAAGGATTATTTGACCTGTGGAGCTGGTGGTAACTTAATTCTGAGGGGTGATATAAAAGTTGGCATAGTTAATAAATTAGGGACACTTGAGACAGACACTGACAAAGTGGCAGCTGATAAAGAAGTTATGGGTAGGATGAGGATGTGAAGAAGTGAGCTGAGATCTGTAGTTTGTGTTTGGAGAGCGGGAAAAAGTTAAAAATGTGGTATGGCCACATGGGAATGTATAATACCTCAGGGGAAGCATGGCAGAAGGTTAGCCTATATATTGTTGGACTACTGGATTACTTAGGGGAGTTAGAATGGGACACAGTGGTGATGGTGGATGTGTTTTCAGGGTGGCTGGAGGTAGAATTCATTCAGAACATAACCACCAACTCCATAATAAAGGAGTTTCTGAAAACATTCAGGATGGAAGGCTATTTAGGGTACATAGGGCTAGGTGTTCTAAAGGAGGTTACAAACACAAACCTATGCGATTCACAAAATCACTGAGTTTGCAAGCTCAAAATTTATATTTGTCATGTATAAGAAATATTTTACGAAAAAAAGTTTTTTTGGCAACCCATACTGTATTGCAATTTGGAAGAGACATGAAAAGGTCATAATAACCTATGTATCAGTGGTATTCGACCGGAACTCTGCTCGCGAACCATTCATAAGCTACAGACTTCTCAAAGGAGGTGGTAACTAATGGGACCACTGCCTACTCCCCTTGATGATTTGTCCAAACAGAAAGCATTTTTTGTTTTTTAATCAGCACCATTTTCAGTCTGGAAATGTAGGCCACCAGCCCTAAATTTGTGGACAATTACAAGGGGTCACAATTTGCGACCAACCTAATGAATATACATTCTGAAACCACGCTTAACTAAAGATTTTAAGAACCAACCTAAGAGAATATAGGATCGTTCACACAAAAAAGGACCAATACTGGTCACGAAAAGTCAGTGTGCAATTTGCAACCACTTTTTGAAACCCCTATCTTAGTACATCTGCCTCTGTGTTATGAAGAACTTTACACAACTTATTTCAAACTGGATATAGAACTTATCTGCGCGTGGAGTGAAGCATTTAAATACACGGTTGTACAACCTACAAAGGAATGACATTATAAAATGTGCCACCCGACTGATCAAGGGTGCCATACACATGGCTGTGAGTGGTAAGAAGTGTGTTAGGGATTATGTAGGTGAGATGGTTTGCACATACTGGACTACTCACAATTGTGATACAGTGAAGACTCAACTTCAAAGATTGACAGAGAGCCAAAGTCAAAGTTGTTGCTGCAGCGGATTGGTTAGTATAAAGGGATGGAGAAGAGGAGAGAAAGGGGACTGGAGAGGAGATACAGCCAGAGGATTGGGTGAAGATCAAGTTGGGCACGGAGAACCACTGCAAGTGGAGGGTGTGTACGATTGGCATGTGATGTCAAAAATGGTCAGAGAGAGAACATAAGCAGGGGGCTATAGAAAGCAAGGAGAAAGGGTAGTGAGAGGAGTTGGCAGGGGCAAAGGGAACAGGATAGAGCATGGGGAAGATTGCAGCAGCTTCATGGTGACTTATGATTAGAAATACTCATGTGGTGAGCAATGCTAGAGAATGAGAGGGAGAGATGTGCAGGTGAAGAGAGAGCAACAGTGCATTTAGAAAGAGCTGTGTATCGCAGTGTGCATTTTAATGAAGACTCTTCCATGTATCCAGGCTTGCATGCATGGATTTCTGGGAAATTGAGGCCTGTAAGTCCAATGGGGTTACTAGAGCAAGCACATTTTAAATGCTGTAGGGTTTCCCGTTTGTGAGGTTGTTTCGGAGATGAGATAACTACCACTAAGAGTGCCATTAGGATAGAATTCAATGTGATCATACTAGGGCAGGCATAGCAATGAATACGGACAGAGGTCGTGGCTCAAGCCCAGCTATCCCACTCCTTAATAGTTATTTTGGAACTCCATGTCATGCTTTAGGGAAGATCCGTGAAGAGCCAGGCGGGATTCCCAATCCTCACCAAACCATTCAGAGAACCCTAATGTAAATAGAACATGTTTAACCCCTTGTGTGCCCATGACGAGCTGGACTCGTCATGGGCCGCGGTTGCGCTGTGCCCATGACGAGTCCAGCTCGTCATGAACCCCGCCCGCTAATGTAACGGCCGGCACAGGGCGGGGAAAGGGCGTGGCACACAAGGGGTTAAGGAGCAGGATAGGGGAGATGAAAAAAATATAATGGCTGGAATGGGATGCTAGGACTACTGTTTCCCAATACGGACTTTGCGGTGACAAGACCATTCATCATCCTGGATACTGATGGTGAAACCCAGGATGCCAGGCAACACAAATGCTGAGCAGGTGAAGGTAAATGAAAGCAGGAATGTAGAAACACAGGACAAGAATAACAACAATCAGGAAAGAAACTTTTTAACAGAAGGGAAAACCAATGGGAAACGGAGAAAGAGAAAGTGGAACAATGAAGAGCAGAGTGATGAGCTAGTGTGAGGGGGACCCAGTGCAACTCCCAGGCACCTCTGAACTCTCATGACCAAAAGTCATGTACAAGTTCTAAACTTTTTAACATGCTCTGCAGATTGGTCTACATCTCAGGTGCCCTCATCCTCTTCTCCACACTTTTCCTGGAGAAAATGAAAATGTGGACAGGATTCTGTTTGATGTAACATGAGATGCTACCCTTATTTACATACGAACAAGTTACTTAACTTCTGTAACGATATACCTGCAAGAAACATAGGTTAGTTATAGATTCCTTACCTTAGAATTACCCCCAGGTTAGACTGGATCCAGAAAGTTCTTCATTAGCAGAACCTCTGCGCGTCGGAAGGTGGCGTTGGTCCACTCCGCGTCCGTCGTCGGAGTCGCTGGGATGACGCCGCAGTTGCTACATAGATGCCGCCCTCGCGCGCTGACATCAGTTCTGTACACGACTTTCCACGCCAGAAGCGCAGAGCCATGCAAGACACTGACCACTGGTGCACAAAACTAGGGCCCTGAAAGGATGTCCTTAACCCTAGAAGTCAGTTTGCAGAACGGGGAGGATGGGTGGGGCGGTAATAAATCTATAACTAACCTATGTTTCTTACAGATATATCGTTACCGAAGGTAAGTGACTTGTTCATCTGAAAGAAACAGTTAGTTATAGATTCCTTACCTTAGAATAGATACCCGAGCAATACAAACCCCGGAGGTGGGTCTGCAAACCAAGTTCACACCAGAAAGTCCTGTAGAACAGAACGGCCAAAGAAGCCATCTCTCCAGACTTGGCTGTCCAGGCAGTAGTGTCTTGTAAATGTGTGCAGCGATGCCCACGTAGCTGCCTGACAGATGTCATTTAGGGGGACTCCTCATCCCAAAGCAGTAGTAGCTGCTGTCGCCCTGGTGGAATGGCGTGTGCAGCCCCACTGGAGGCTCCTTCTTAGCCAAAGAATAGCAGGCTTTGATGCACAGAACGACCCACCTGGAAATGGTCTGTTTGTGCACGGTCCGACCTTTCTTAGCGCCCACTTAACCAACAAAGAGCTGGTCGTCCACCCGGAATTGTTTGGTGCGATCCCAGGGTCAGCTTTAGCGCCCTGTGCGACAATGTGTGTTGGTGCTCCCCACAGACTCCCTTACTACTACCCTTTAACAGTGCCCCCTAAAGTCTCCATAACCACTCTCTCTCTGATGTATTTAGTTATATAGCACCACCTATACCAGTGTAGGGTGTCAGAGCACTTTACATCACACACACATTACAGAGACAATCAATCATATGTGTGTATATAAGTGTATAGTGGAGAGGTGTGGTGCAGCAGCCAGGGCAGCTGACTTCAGAGCAGAGGGTTCACGGTTCGATCCCCGGCTCCGGCGGCAGCTCAGCTCAGCACCGTGTGACTCTGTGCAATAGCTCACTTAATTTCCACGACAGCCCCCAGCGCCTTGAGAACCTTAAGAGTAGCTGCGCGATATAAAAAACGGACTTACTTATTTACAAGTGTATAGGAAATGTTACTTAAGCCAGAACTCTACAAGGTGAATCACATGTCATCCATACTGGTAAACTGTATAGGTTAAGAGTGCCTGGTCTGGAGAAGCATAGACTCAGAATTTAAAACATAATCCTGTGGTTGGGGGTTACATTTAATAATAAAGTTTTTTTTACCAAAATGAACACTTTTTACAACATTAGAATAAGGAAAGACGGAGTTTAAAATTATAATGCTCTAATCTATACATTGCTGCTTCCTTGCAGCTCTTTGATGACAAATATTAGCTCACTGTTCCATGCTAGGATTCTACACTGCTAGTAACAAAAGGATCTCTCTGATAAAAGCACTGACCTATTTAAACTATGTGCACTTTGTGCATGGAACACATTCTTTGCAGCAGGCATATTAACCCTCTGTCCTACCTTAAAATGGGTTAAAACTGCCAAAAGACAAAACTTCTTCCCTCTCCAGGAAGAACATTAAGCAACGAGTTATCTTGACATTTTTATTGTATGAAAATTGCCCGAGGCCAGCAATGCAGCAGCAGGTGCTTTTAAAACCATAAAATACTTCCAAACATGGCACCCCCTGGAAGAGTCAGCACCCGGTGCGGTGGCACCGGTCACACTGCCCTAGAGCCGGCCCTGTGCGATCCAAGTAGAAGGAAGCACACGTTTTGAATCCAGAGGGTGGAGCCTCTCTTCCTCTTTCAAAGGATGCGGAAAGAAGGTGGGCAAAGTGATAGTTTGGACAATGTGGAAAGAAGTAACCACCTTGGGAAGAAAGGAAGGTCTGGTTCTTAGGACGACCTTGTCCGGATGGACAGCCAGAAAGGGAGGCTTGGAAGATAGAGCTTGTAGCTCACTCACCCTGCGCGCAGATGTGTTGGCCACCAGAAAAGCAGTTTTCAAAGTGAGGAGTCTGAGAGGACAGCTATGCAGTGGCTCAAAGGGAGCGCACATAAGATATGTCAGAACCAAGTTCAAGTCTCACTGGGGCATTACGAAGGGAACAGGAGGGAAAAGATGAGTAATGCCCTTCAGAAATCTATTTACAACAGGGGACTTGAAAAGAGAAGGCTGATCAGGGAGCCTGAAGAAGGCAGAAATGGCTGAGAGGTAGCCCTAAAGAGTGCCCAGAGCAGAGCCCTGCTGTGCCAAAGAAAGGAGGAACAAGAGAACCTCAGAAAGAGGGGCAGGAAGGGGATCCACAGCCTTTGCTGTGCACCATGCCACAAATGTATTCCATTTGCAGTCGTATACCATCTTAGTGGAGGGACACCTGGCTGCCAAGAATACATCACAGACTTCGGTAGGCAGGTCAAACGACGTCAACTGCCGCCGCTCAATCTCCACACAAGGAGGTGGAGGCTGGACAGGTTCTGGTGGAGGACCGTCCCCTGTTTCTGCGACAGACGATCCTCCAGAAGAGGCAGTCAGATCGGAGTATCGATGGCCATGTTGAGCCCAATCCGGAGCCACAAGAATGACTTGGGTACGGTCGCGCTTCATCTTCAGCACTCTGGGCAGAAGTGGCATAGGCGGAAAGACATATAGAAGACCGCAACTCCACTTGCGACGAAAAGCGTCGCCTAGCGAGTGCCACCTTGGAAATTCCAACATGCAGAATTGCTGACATTAGGCATTCTCTTCGGTGGTGAATAGATCTAACCAAGGCTCTCTCCACTGCTGAAAAAGACCTTGCACCACCTCTGAGTGAAGACGCCATTCGTGATCCATCATGCACCTGCGGCTGAGTTCATCTGCCGTGGCATTCAGTGAACCTGCCAGGTGTTGAACCACCAGGGATATGCCCGGATGTTTCAGCCATGTCCAGAGGCAGAGGGCCTCTTGACATAGGGTCCACGACCTCACCCACCTTGTTTGTTGCAGTACCACATGGCTGTGATGTTGTCCATGAACACCTGCACTACTCTATCCCGGACAGAGGGAAGGAATGCTTTGAGTGCAAGACGGATCACCCAAAGCTCCAGAAGGTTGATGTGGAGCCCAGACTCCGCCGGAGACCTGAGGTCTCTGATTTCCGCCTCTCCCATTTGGCCGCCCCATCCCAGAAGGAATGCGTCTGTCACCACTGTGTGTTCTGGTTGAGGGAAGGGAGAGGGATTTGCTGTTTACCCAATCCTGGTTCGTGAGCCACCACTGCAATTGGCGTGCATTGCCCTCTGAGATCTGGATGCAAACGGACAGATTCCCATGATGCTGCACCCACTGGAACTTCAGGTTCCACTGTAGTGCCTGCATATGCCACCTAGCATGATCGACCAGCAGGATGCAGGAGGCCATGAGGCCCAGCAGCCTCAGGGTCATCCTGACCGAAACCTAGGATAGGGGCTGAAAGATCGGAATCATAGACCGAATATCCCTGACTCGCTGTTCGGGAGGATAAACCCGAAACTGCATCATGTCCAGAACTGCTCCGATGAAGAGGAGCCTTTGTGACTTCTGTACATTGATTGAGAACCCCAGCAAATGCAGGAGGTCGGCCGGAGTCTGGAGGTTCGGATACAACAGCCTGGAGCGAGCCCGCCTTCAACAGCCAGAGATAGGGGAAGACTGGAACCCCTGATATGTGCAGATGAGGTGCGACAACCGCCATCACTTTCGTGAACACTCGAGGGGTGCTGGTATGACCAAAGGGGAGCACAGTAAACTGAAAGTGCTCATTGCCTACCGTGAACAGCAGGTAATGCCGGTGGGCCGGCAGGACGGGGATGTGAAAGTAAGCGTTCTGCAAGTCCAACGCTACTATCTAGTCTCCAGAGTAGAGGGCAGACCTGACCTGAGCGAGCGTTAACATCTTGAACTGGTTGACATTTCTGAGATCCAAGATAGGACGCATGCATTTTTCCTGGGTACCAGAGAGTAGTGGGAATAGCAACCACGACCTACTTCTGGAGCAGGGACGCGCTCAATGGCACCCTTGGCCAAGAGTGCCAAAACTTCCTGTTGGAGAAGGGCCAGGAGATCTTGCGACATGCAATGGTACTGAGGTGGCATGGAGGGAGGGATAGTCTCGAAGGGGAGGGAGTAGCCCCTCCAAACTATTTGCAAAACCCACCTGTCCGACGTGATGGTGCACAAGTGGGGGAGGTGTTGGTGGATCCGGCCTTCTACTGGCGTTTGGTGGCCCTGAAAGGTCAGACTAGGAGGGTTTGGAGGCTGCTGCAGAGGGGGCTGTGGTGGACGGGCCCACCTGCTGGACCCCAGAACCATGCTGGTGGTTTCCACGTCCCCGGCCACGCTGGGGCTGAACAGCTTGCGCTGGCCTGTGGCTCTGAGCGGGACACAGTGGGGCAGCCCTTCCGTAGCCACGAAAGGGGCGAAAGGCAGACTGCGCAGGGCGGGTGGTAGAGAGGCCCAAGGACCTGGCCGTAGCCCGAGAGTCCTTAAAGCGCGTTGTCTGTCTTTGCGCCGAAAAGGTGACGGCCATCAAAGGGCATGTCCATAAGGTTGGATTGGACATCCCCGGAAAAACCAGTCGAATGCAACCAGGTGTAGTGTTGAAGGGCTACTGACGTGGAAATCGTTCTGCCAAGTGCGTCGCCAGTATCCAGCCTACGGCGGATGGTAAACTTCGCTGCGTCTCTCCCCTCAGCAACTGCACAGGAGAGTACGGCCCAGGCCTCCTCCGGGCACTGAGGCAGCACCTGCGCCACCGTATCCCACACAGAGTGAGTGTAAAAGCCCAACAGACAAGCGGTGTTTACCGACCGCAGTCCCAAGCTGGCAAAAGAAAACATTTTCTTCCCAAGGTGGTCCAGCTTTTTGGATACCCTATCCGGTGGTGCAGTAGGGAAGGCGCCTTAAGAAGTGGAGGCTTGAACCACTAAGCTCTGTGGGGTGTTGGGAGAGGAAAGTGTCCACATAAGCCCGTGTGTTGGGCCTGCACCAGGTGCCCAAAAAGGATGTCCGTGAGGGCTTCATTAAACGGCAGCAGGGGCTCTGAAGAGCTCGCTGCCGGATGAAGGACCTCTGTCAGGAGGTTAGTCCTGACTGCCATCGTAGGGAGCTTGAGGTGGAGAGTTTCGGCCGCCCTACGCAACACCACTGCGCATGACGCTCCGTCCTCCCTAACCACGGTAGGAGGAGACATCATGCCTAGGTATGGGGAGGTATCCAGACCACTGGCATCCCCTAGTTCCTCTCTCCAGTCCGGATCGTAATGTAACTGGTCTGTTAGAGGGTCATCAGACCCCTCCCAGTCTTCCTCACCCTCCTCTGTCTACCAATCTGGCTGGAAATGGCCAGTGTGGAACACAGGAACAAACGTACCCATCGGCGCCAGATCCGGCATCGGTCGACGCTGGTCCGGCACCATCGGGGTGGAAGCCGGGGTCAACGCTGGCTGGGGTCCAGCCGGCGTCAGTTCTGGACGTGGTGACAGTTGAATCGGTGCCGGTGGAGGTGTAACAAGGACGACTGGCGCCGATCCGGATCCAGGCCTGGATCCAAGGGGGCCCTGTGGTGCCGAGGCCTAGGGCCCCCAGCCGAGTCAGCGGGCTCCGAAGGCGTGCCGGCAGAGTCGGGCTGCCCAAAGATGGCGTGCATCGCATAGTAAAATTGACGAAGCTGGGCAGGGGTTGCTCCCAGTCTCGAGAAAGGAGGGAAGGCCGGAGTCGAACCTGAAGGCTCCGCACGCGGAACCTCGAGGGGGGGGTTTGACATCACCCGCATCCTTCGTCACGTTGGCCGACGGACGAGGGGAAGTGGAAGAGCAATGATGCTTCTTCGACTTCTTCCTGTGCTTCGACTTACCTGATCCCGAGTGCGAAGACTTAGAAGATGACTGATGATGACTCTTCGATCGGTCCCTCGACCTCCCACGCTACCGGGATCTTGAGCGACGCGGAGCCGACTGCCGGGCCTCGAGGACCTTTCGGGACCGTTCCCGCAAAGACTTCGGGGCCATGGTTCGGCAGTCGGAGCACAACTTGGGGTCATGGCCGCGCTCCAGGCAGTAGAGGCACACGCGGTGTTACATCAATCGGTTACAGGAACCACATGCTTTGAAACTGGGCATCCCTCGTGCACCAGGAGTCGATTGAGACTCAAAAACAAAGTCGACAAAAGTCGCAAAAAAGTCTGTTAAAAAGTGACTGGGGCTACCGCTCTCTCCGGATCTGCGCTTGCTGGTGTGGAAAAAGAAATAACTGATGTCAGCGCGCGAGGGCAGCGTCTATGTAGCTACTGCAACCTCCTCCCGGCGACCACGACTCCGACAATGGATGCGGAGTCGACCGGCGCCACCTTCCGACACGCAGGGTTACTGCTGACGAAAAACTTTCCGGATCCAGTGTGACACCTGGGGGTAATTATAAGGCAAGGAGTCTATAACTAACGGTTTCTTTCAGATAAGTGGTTTAGAATGTTATCCGGTGGACAGTCTGTATACTGAAAAGGGGAAGCTGCTTCATCAACAGTGGAGGTTGCTACGGGGCGGGGAGATGAGTCGGGCCAGGGGGGATGATAGTTTTTTTAAAACACTTACCTGGTTACGACTGTAGCTTCTCCTCCGTCTTCTTCTCTTCCTGGCTTTTGGCACCACACAGCCTCTCCTAAGCCCATCATGACGCTCCTGTCACCAGCAAGACGGCAGTGTTGTGATTGGTCTGAGCGGCCTGTTTGGCCGCTCAAAAAGTGCCTGGAAGCCTTGGGACTGTTCTCCACCCGACTGTGAAACATAGTCAGGTGGAGAAATGCTAAGTGCGCATGACTGTTTGGCCGGCCCAAGACGGCCAGCCAAACTGTCATGCGCTCTTACGGTGCACAAACAAACCACTCCTCCTCCCTGTGACCCCATCCCCGCCCTAACATAGCCCTGTAGCTGGCATGAAAAATAAAATTATGATAATGTTGTCCTTATAATTTTATTTTTCCTTTTTCCACTGCTTTTCCACTTAGCGGAGAAGCCCATGCTGTTCATGAAACATTGCAACTGGTCTATACACATATACACAAGTTTCACATCACTGAATTGGCACTTCAAAGAAATGGTCTACGAGTGAATTGCAATTTTTAATATTGTCAACGTTTTTTCAAATCCGGAACAAAGACTTGGTGCTTTTCTACAATATGTCCTCCTCGTATTAATTAAAAACTCAAACAAAATCTTCAAAAAACACCCTATGATCACAGAATGATAGGCTGTGAGCCTTTCAACTAGTGATAGCTGAGCGCTGGTATCTTACCAGTGCAATATCTTTTTAATGGAAGAGACAATCCATCAATTCCATTGGGGTTGTCTATGTTCTGTACATTGCAAAGTGAACAGATTTACCACAAGTTATTACTTTAAAAAATCCTGATAATGAAGCAACCTCTCAACATTACATTTTGATAAAAGAAACAAAAGCCACTCATTTAAATCTATATTTTATTTTTTATCCAGTTCAATTTAAATAGGACTAAATCCATTTACACTGGCAATACATTGTGCTAATACATAAATTAAAAATGCAATCATTCACTGCTTCACGTTAAATTATATTCCCCAAGTAGAAATATTTCACTGTTCCCGTTTTACCAGTTTCAAAGTTTTTATTGCACTCTACCTGGATATTTAAAAAAAATCTATCACAATCAGATCATTGGAAATTGTCTGATGTGGACTATTTTGTTCTGTTTGAAACCATCAGATTGAACATTAATGAACATTGTGGAAAAACAATGAATCATACACATTTGGCAAACAGAAGAAGATGATTGTATTTGTCAGCATATTCCTCTTTTGGTAGATGAATGTACTCTTTTAGAAGATACATTGACTCAATCAAGAAAGAATACAGATTCTAAAATTCGAAAAACCCATATTTGTATGTCGAAAGAATTTACAAGCAGCTACAATCGTGAAAATACCCGGCAAATAAAGCTGAAAGTGAATCCACATAACAAAATGAGTTGTGGAAGAGGTTTCTTTAATAATGTCATACCTAATTTAATCTAAATATGATCCAATTTCCTTTTGGTCACATGAAATCCTACTTGCAATGAAAGTATACTTTTTTTGAAGCCAATTAAAACTGACAATTGCTCAATCTGAGGACGCATGTCATTTCTACCATGTCCATTGCTAGAGGCCCCATTCCCTCTGAAAATTTTAATCTCCATCTCTAATTCGTGTGTTCTGTGGATGTAGGCAACAGGCTGAAACGTGTTGCATATAGACCTGCAATTCAAGTGAACCACACTGAAAACTGTATTTGTAATGTTGAAAAACACTTATAAAGCCTGAGGAATTTCATGGAATATTGGCCAACAAGGCATACATGCACGGTTTGGTCTAGTTTCACCTAAGACTAGTAAGAATATTTGGCGGTAATGCTGCTTTAAGTAGCCCAACTTGGTTGTGTATGTTGCTCAAAACACATCTCCTGTATTTGTGTGCATACTTTATTTCCCATGATTTAAGCAACACAAGCTATTGAAACATGCATCCATCAACGTATTCTGAGACTACTGGTGCATCTGAAGATGTGCAAACTTCAGAACATAAGGCTTGCTTCACTGACAAACTTTAACATTGTTCTGAATTAAGATTCTCCCTCGTGTGGATGCATTACGGACAGGTTGTGCACCAAGCATGATTGTTTCTGTGGAAAAACTACAAAGTTTTGGAAGTTGCTAGCAAACCCCTTGTTCACAATAAAACTGACAAGGAAGATGTGTTCTATGTTGACGAATTCCCAGGGGATCAAAGATAAGAGATATGGGGATGGGCTGGTATCTACGCCACATTGTCATCAATAAGTCTTTAAGTGAGGAATGTTTCCAAAGTGAACACAAAACATGAAGTTGTCATTTTGGAAATCTGTGGGAAAATCTTCACATTCCAGGACATCAGACCCTCATATACAGTAAATATTGCCTAGTCAAAGGCATGCTTTAAAAGTTGTAATGTCCTTTCCTGTACCTTCAAAGAATTACCTGCATAACACGCACCATGCACATTCTGGAAAATATCTAATTCATCTGGTTCTCTGGGACCTTTGCTACTTATAGCTAATCAACGTACATTAAATTATCTAGATCAAATACAAAATTCATTCAACTTTTCGAAGTATATCTCGTCATACAAAATGCAGACTATTCACTTTTGTATAATTTTCCAAAATTATGTCTAAGCAGAACACTTCTGTGAATGTCATTTATAAGGTCTATGCTAAGCTATGAACTATGTCAGCATTCAAGTAATTTAGGGCTTAAAACTCAAAGAATGACTTTTTATTAAAGAGCCTATACTACCAATGGCCCGCATCAGATTCTGCAGTTAACAATACATTATTTGACCAAGTAACAAAATTGAGTGATAATGTGCAATAGTCCCTGGAGGTCATACCAAACCTGTAGACAAGATAAACCTAAAACAGTGAGCCTCAAGATCAACAAGATAAATAGTTTCACTTTAAATGTCTAGGTGAACATTTAAAGAGACAAAGGATTTAAGAAAATTACTTTGGCAAATAAATTGCATGTTGCTAATTACAAAAAATGCACAAGTGTTCTAAATCCATGATTTGCCTAAATGTTTTCTACAGTAATGACACAAATGGTCAAATTATTTACTGCACAATAAAAAAAATCATAACCCCGTAGCAGGTAACTATGCCAGACAAAAATGCAGATTTCCAAAGTTTGTAGGATCATTTGGTCCTAAGTGAGGATAATAGGCAAGTGAAATTCTAGAACAGAACATAAGACAATTTCCTTTTTGGTTTATTACAGAGAATCCTATAACCACAAAACAGATATAAAGGCTGCAGAAAGCCAAGCTAGGAATCCTTGACTGGCCGTGTGGACTTTAGGTGTTTGAAAATCCTCATACTTTTTACAGCCTACACATGTGTATGTAGAATTTTCGGTTCCATTTATTTTTAAATATCAATATAATTTCCAGTCCAAGATGCCCCTCAAAAGGTTGTCTTCTGTGGGCAAAAAGGAAATACTAAGTTCTATTCTTTAAATTGAATATGTAGAAGGGCTAGACTGCAGCGATCAGTTTTCTAAATTAGTAACATTACTTTTCTTTTTTTTTAAGGGACTACGGCTTTAAGGAGAAGCGATCAGCAATGTGTATATAATCAACCAAACAATCTGGCAAATTTAACCATATGATGAAGCTGTTGCTTATTGAACAATAGTTCCATATCTTGTGATTAGCATATAAAGCTGGCCACTGCCCACTAAATCTGTAGATGGAAGTGAGAGGAAACTTTTAATTGGACTCATGCATACTCTATCCGTCTATAATAATGTGATGTTTAAACTTGCAGTTTCACTCTTTACATGCATTAGTTGTAATTTTAGGTGAAGTTACATAAGCTAATGAGGGTTCAGTGATGTCATTCTTTGGTCATGTTGAGCGGGTGTTCTTAAGCTTTGTGCCCAATGCTTTCTTTCAGAAGGACAGCACTGACACTACTGGGAATACTTGAGAAAGGGGGTATCTGTACCCATCAAACAATTTTTCACTGCAACATTGTCAACCCACCACCTAACTGGACTGTTGAGACTTGCATCCCTAGTTCATCTGACCTCCAATTCGACACAAATGAAAAATCCTTCAGGTATCAGAGGAGCTGGAGTAATTGCTACAGAATAAAAACAAATTTGAAAAACAGTATGTGCATAGCTCAAACCAGGCCACAGACACCCACAGACTGAGTTGTTGATCCCTCTTATCTCCATCTATTCAAGTAGACACAGACTTAAACAAAGAGATGTTTATGGGAGGAGGGAAGGGGATCACCTGGAGGAAATATGGGTTGAAGTTCACACAATACAAGAGTCCCAAAAAGTCAGCAACTAATACGCACATTATCCCCACTTACCCAAGAGTAATAGAGAGACTGCCATGCATCTAACACATAACAAGGTGCGGCAACTCTTAAAGGTGACAACTGAGGTCTAACCTATGATATCACAGGGCAAGCTCTGATCAAGTGGAGTATGTCCTTGTGAGCAGATGTCTGGACTGTTTCTTTTGTAATAAAGCACAAGGTGTAGCCCATACGTCTCTTTCACAGGTCAAACAGGAGCAAGAGCTGGTGAAAAGTTATTGCACCTGAATACGGATGTTTCTCCTCACCGCTCTAAGGAAAGACAATTGTTGAGCATGAACCAAAGACGGTTTAACTTAACCCAAAAGATAGGGAAGTAGTCTGAGGAAAGAGCCTACGGCAGCAAAAGGAAACAGTGCTCTTTTCAATTAAGTCATCAAGGATAGGGAAGATCTGTGCAACCAGACACCTCAACAGGACCACTCTTACAGCTGTGAATGTGTTCAGGACAAGCAGGGAGACCTCAAGCTAATGAGAAATCCTGTATATTGCTAGTGCACTCTCAGCTGCAAACCACAGGCACTTCTTGTGATTTGCCAGATGGGAACTTAGAAATGTGCAACCTTTAAATCAATTACATATAAACAGTCCAACTGGAGGCAAGGCATCTCCTGCACAGTAGCCTTTTTAGGGCATTCCTATTTGCATGCTGAGCTGTGCACCTATAAGGCAGTTTGTGTTTTCATCTCCCAAACTTTTAATACAACCACTCAGCAAGACAGCTGTGAGGGTGTCCTTGAATTTTTTTAATTATCTGCCCCATTTGGCATTACAGCTTGCAAAGGGTACGTTCACAATCATCAGTCATGAAGGGAGAGGGCCTAACGGGACAACCCTTAGTCTACATTGCCACCGTACTTGGTCACCTTCTTGTCAGGAACTGGAATTGAAAAGATAAGCTATTTTTGCCAATTTAGGGCAGTCAAAGCCATGCACAATTGAGATAGTGGGTGGGAAGATATGTGCATTGCCTTAACTACAGACACCTACAATTTGTTGTCTACCATTTTGGTGACCACAATGAGTGCTCTGCATCTTCCACAGCTCTGACAGGAAAAAGCAACCCCTGTAGAGTCCTGCATTTGAGCAATCAGTTAAATAGGATTATCCATGAGAGAATTACAAGTACTTCGCATAAACAGGTCCTTCTCTTCCTACTTAGAGCTCTTAGTCCAACGTTTCCATCTCAGTGCCCACATTCACTGGTGACGAGAGCGAGTTAGAAAGCAAAGTTTAGGTGAAAGCCTCCTTAATTGAGAATTACTCACAGCTATCAGTAAGGTAACTAAGGAGCAGGAGTGTAGGAAACGTTGAATAGTCATAGTGTAATAAGCATCGGGAAAAGTACTCCAATTAATCAATATTCTACATCATGAAGGTGGGCCAAACCCCCTTGTAGTTCATCAAGCTGCGAAACCAACAATGTAGCCTGAGGAGGTGGCCAATTCTTGGCCTGTCAAGGTGGTTGATGTGCAGCTAACAGAACGCAGGGAGAGCAGCAGTAGCCCAGCAGATACCAAAGTGCACACTGCTGGCCCTGGTTATGCTAGCAGAGGAAGCCACTTTATTACCCAAGAAGTAACAACAAGAAATGCACAGGCAGACTTTAATGGGCTTGAGACTTCACAACCCAAATATGCAGTAGGTAGGATAATTCTATTTTATTTAGTTTCTTTTAATAGGAGCTGGAGTACTGGGAATCAATGCGACCCCAGGCTTACCCATTGCTGACCCTGCCACTGCATGACACCTAATGCCATAGGACATAAAGAATGTGGCAGGAAAAGAAAGAAAACTGGATTTCTGTAGCCTCTTGACTTCCCATTGCTTGCCTCTCTAGCAGCTTAATAGCAAAGAGAATGTAGTCAATGGCTGTGGCAAGGGCCTGGGTGTTTGATCTCGATCATGAAACCCTAGGGTTGGCGTGTCATCATCAAGATCTAAGGGGGCATGATGTCACCTCTGCTGTATTTTTGTAAATTGACACAGTATAAAAATAGAAAGCCTGGGCTGCTTCAGAAAGAAAAAGCAATTGAGGTACTCTGGAGAAAACCCTGTGTGAGCATCCACGTGCTATGTCACTTCCGATCAGGTTCATTTTAAATTACAAAATGGACTTATCAGAGAGGAAACTGGTATGAGTTTGGAACTGGTTTAGACTGAGACTTACACATTGAAATGCTATTTTATGATGTGTTAACTGCTCCAGTCCGTGAGAGCAGGAGCCACGGGTCACAGGAGTGTTGGCAAGAACTGTGCTGTGGGCAATATTGTAATGCTGGGGAGTACATCATAACATTAAGACACTTCCCACAAGAACATGCAGACATTAAGGGAAATAAAGATCGAATAAACACATCGCACAAATATTGCAACAAATAACATGGGATTTAAGAAAATAAATTGGAGGAAAAAAATCCGCGAGTAGAGACGAAAGTGAACATAGGACAATGCTCCATCAGTGTGGAAATAGGGAGCACCGCATGTGATTTTGGGCGAACATGGATGCAAACAGAACACTCAAAATGGCGTAGGACATAGGGACATTTGGTGAAAATCGAGAGGTAGACAGTGACCCAAGACGTCAAGTTTCTTCCCCTCCTTTTTACCCAGAGTGTCTTTGAACCTTTGGCGACAAACAAATCCTGCTTTGCACTTGGTACTTCAGAAGACGGGAGAAGCAGAGATATGGCAACTCCATAGGTGCCTCTGCTCTAGCTCCCCCTACAGGAATGGTACAATTGCTTGGGAGTCAATGTAAACATTTTCGGATATGTGCTAACTAGCTTTAAAAAAATGGAGAAACAATATAAAGGAGGATGAAGCTAGAACAGTGATGAGGTACCGTGATTTAAGTTAAAGGTTTTCTTTGTACAAAATGTATTCATTGCGAGTGTGTTTAAAATTGTTTTCACATTAAAAGGACGCCGGGGCAGAGCTAAAACGGCCCTAGCCCAGACGGGCACACATGCTTTAAACGAGTCCACGTGATTTTCCTTGGGTGCTTCCGTCGCGTGCCCTGGCGAGTTTGCATTACAGTCCTTTATTAAAGTACACGCGCTCGAGTCCTGGGTTGCTTTCTCGAATCTTGGCTTGCAGTTCCGGTTCCAAGCGTGACACCGACATGGAACTATGAAAAGAAACGATAAAATATATATTTATACAAAAATGACTCGATGTAATAGCACGTTTATAATTGCACCATCAGCAGGTCAAACAGCAGAGTAGAACAAGTGTGGAAGAGCAGGCTGGAAGACCAGCCTGAAGGAATGCCCCCCTGTTAGAAAAACCCCACTCCCACACCGGAAGGGTGGTAATGGGATTTTCCCGGACATACACTGTGGTAGCTTGGCTCGAGTGGTCAGGGGTCAGGCACCGTGTTAAGCATACGACATACCCACACAATAACCATGCGTGCATCCGTTCCAAAAACGACACTACACCTTAAAAATTATACTGAAAATATATCTCTTTATCTTCTTTTCTCTTAGTTGCTGATTAAATAAATAATAATACAATCACAGTACACAAGGCTTTTCCTTAAAAAGTGCAGGTCAAATAAATAATAACACTTTACCGGTGCAATAAATAGGATCAAGTCAAATAAATACTGTGAGGGAATAAATACTGTGCAGGAATAAGTTAGCTCAGGACAATAAATACATTACAGGAATAACTTAGATAAATACAATAAATACAGTACCCTCAATAAATAATATCAGCCAACAATGACATTTGTAAAATCAGATCACATTTAAAATACTATTGGCTGATTTGGCCCAGTCACAGCTTATGGTTAGGTGGATGGCCTGAGGGGTATACTCCCTGGCTTGGACAAGGCTGAGGCCTAAACTGAGGTAGATCAAGGGGGAATCTAGAGATCTAGCTCTCCCACACTACACAACCCCTCTGTATTAGTCTCAGCTCACCCCTGGCACAATCAAGCTGGTTCCAACACCTCTCTAGCCCCTAGGATAGTCTCTCAGGGCTCCACAGGGCCTTAGGCGCCCTCTATTCCACTTACTGCCCTTTTTATGAAGCTCCGACGCCGCTGGAGTCATGTCGACGCCGTGAGGCGGTTCCGGTTCGATGTCGGCGGCCTCGGCGCAATGTCAGTTCTTGACGACGCCGATAGGCGGTTCCGGTTCGATGTCGGCGGCCTCGGCTCGATGTCGACCTCCGGTTCGATGACGTCTGGCAGTCTTGGCTCGATGTCGACTTCGGGCGGCTCCGGTTCGATGACGTCGGGCGGCCTTGGCTCGATGTCGACTTCCGGCGGCTCCGGAGTGCGATCTCCACTCCCGACCTCCGGTGCTCCTTCCTTCAGGTTCCGGCGACCCCGGAGTGCGACCTCCACTCCCGACCTCCGGCACGATTCTCTTCAGGTTCCGGCGACTCCGGAGTGCGATCTTCACTCCCGACCTCCGGCACGCTTCACCTCGGTCTCCGGCGACTCCGGAGGGCGGACTTCACTCCCCCGTCGACGCCGCTCACTCGACCTCGGGTGACTTCCTCCTCGACCTCTGGTACTCTCCACGACCTCCGTCGGCGCCCTCTCTCGACCTCTGGCGGCTCCGGGTACGACGTCTGCTTTCCAGTCAGCGCCGCTTCTCCACCTCGGGCTCCAGGTCTCTAGGCTTCTCGACGTCGGACTTCAGGTAGTTACCAGTAACCAGGTCAGGTACTTGCTGTCCTTTACTTTTAAGGCCTGTTCCTGCTGTCCAGGTCCTTAAGATGGTTTTTCTTGCTTTCTCCCACACAGGGCTCCAGGCTGGGCTCAGTCAGTAGGGACTAGTATCAAGGGTGGGTTTATGGACCCCACTCCAGGCACAAGTTTCCACCCCTGCTGCCTCACTCCTTCCTCCTTCAGGTTTCTGCTGCTCTCTCTTCACCAGTCAGGTGCCAACTACCCGCTCCAACTGTCAACTCTGGCTTAGCTTCCCAACATTCCAAACCGCCTCCAACTGTCACAGGGTTCCAGAATGTTGCAGAAGGTTCTAGTAGGTTCCAGTGATGTCACAGGTGACAATGGGTGGCCACCATTTTGTGCTCCAGGCCCTCAGACAGAAGTTCCAGGGGTAGATAAAATGGCTCCCTGAATCTGCATCAATACTAAAAAGTCTGGTGGTTCCCGAAAAGGAAAAAATACTAACAGGGTTTGAGGCAAAAGTGGGACAAAATAAATAATGATGAGGAGGGACCACCCAAAGGGCTGACCGGTCTAACACCCCCAAAAATCCCATTGCTGCCACCAAAGTAGGAAGCTGGCTCTGTATATACTATACCAAAGGAAGGTATAGTGTGCACAGTCCAGTGGAACTCCAAAGGTAGCTAGAGGTAAAAGTAGATAATACCTTACTCTCTATTTGTGGTAGTGTGGGCGAGCAGTAAGGCTTTATCAGAGGGTAGTGTTAAGCATTTATTGTACACACTCTGGCAAGAAATAATGTCACACATTCAAAGACTAAACTCAGACCAATTTGTTTGTATAAAAATATTACTTTGTTATTTTATTTCTAGAACCAAGCCAGGCCTGGTGCAGGTAAATGAAATAATACTTTGTAAGGTTTATGCAGTGAATTACAGTTGAATGCAGGTTCAAATGCAGTTGGTTGATTTACACGCAAGTCAATAATCAAAATTACTTTTCAGTTACTTTGTAGATTACTGTACACATTACTTCTTGGATTACTTTTTAAGTTACTTTTGCTAATCAGTGTGATATGCCTAGATAGCACACTGTGACATTTCCTAGACAAAAGGTAAGTAATTCAGTTTTTGTATATTTGCAGTTTTTCAAGGTTTCATATAAACAAACTCCACACTTAAATTTTTTTTCAAGGAAAAGCAGTCTATGCAATCCTATGGGAGGAAATGAAGTTATCGGTTTACAGGTAACAACTTAGTTAAGGGAGTTGGGTTTCGGGGGTTAGAACCAGAGTTGAAGAGGCACTCTCAAAACACCCTCAGCGGCACCAGGGTGGCCGGGTGCAGAGTGCCGAGGCCCAATGTTATCCAATGGGGGTTCGGGGGCCTCCTGTTTGAGGCTGCTCACGAGCAGGCCACAAGGTTGTGGGAGCAAAGCTCCTGGACTTAAGCTCAGGGCGAAGGTGGATCTAAGTTAGCACACAAAGTGCATCCACAGCGGCACAGGGGTGGCCGGGTGCAGGGTGCGGTTTTGGTCTCGGATGCCCTTTATTCAATGGTAGTTGCAGGTTTTGGAATTTGGCTGAGTGTTCGGTCCACAAAGTCTTTCGGGAGGAACCAACAGCTGGGCAGGTAAGTTGGAGGGCTCGGGGACGAAGGTGCACCTTGGGTTGTCTTTTCCAGGGCGCAGGTCGGCTGGATGCAGGGGTGCGTTTTGAGGTCAGATTTCACCTTACCGGGCCACTCGCGGTTGGGGGGGGGGGGTCTCCGTACAGAGGCTGCAGGTGATGTTGGGGTGTCCTGCAGAGGTCAACCCATGGTGGACTCGGACTCTGGAGCGCTGGGGTACCTCACTGGCCCTGGTGGGCCACTCGGGCCGTAGGCGTCGGTGCAGTGGTGGTGGTTCGAGGCATCGGGCTTCTTTGTCCTCAGCAGGCTCAGAGTCTGTCTCTGTAGTTTTTTTTAACAGAGCTGCTGTTCACAAGAGATTCAGGTCTTTGTGAAAGGCAGTCAGTCCTTCCAGGGGTTCTGCTGGTCGCTGGCTGCAGGATAAGGCAACTTTTGGCCCAGGATCTTTGGAAACTGCAGACGGGCTGGTAGGGCTGGAGCCAAATCAGTTCTTCTCTGCAGTCTCCTCTGCTGGGCGTCTTCCTTCATCCTTCTTCTTCATAGGTTGCGGGAATCTGTCATCTCGGTTCAGACTTGTCCCTAAATGAAAAGGGTGTGACACTGCTACTAATTATGGAGGTCAAAGCACACTGGACCTCCTCTACTTCTCTGTAACAAAGCACTCCAGTCCAGCTAGAGTCTCCACTTCTGATTCATTGGCTGATTTGAATTTGATTTTTTTTATCACATTTACAAAAGTGCAAAACAGATACTTCCTGAACAACGTCATCTTGTTCTAGAGTAAAAATGGTATTAAGCAAACAGAAGCCCAAAAAGGAGTGGTCTGGTGGACCCCAAGGAAAATAATATGGAGAAAGGGGGCATGCCTTGGATGTTATTCCTGATCAGCAAAGTTTTGAGGTTTTTCAAAGCTCACAAAAACAACATTTTCTGTTACTTTTTTAAGTCTTTAGATTATAAAGAAGCGTTGCGATGAAAGTAATTTCAGGCTCACTTTGCAAGGTAGGGTCTCAGGATGTCATAAAGTAGCTCAGTTCAATTTCTGACAGATTATTAATACAAACCAAAAACAATTTGAAAAATGGCGTTTAGTTGTATGTTAACTGTTGTACAAATTAAAAAATGTCATCCAACATGGGATTCCACTCAGACCAACAAACTCAGAATAAAATACAGAGTAGGAGGAGGGAAGAGTGAAGAGACCACCACTTAAACTGTAGGAATTTCAAAGGGATGGTTGCTCACTTTCGGCTCCTTCTCTATAAACAATATTGCTTTCAGAATGCACATATCAGACTGCATGATCCTCCCTACGCATCCCTGCTGGATGTTTTCCAGAATATGCTGGCAAAATGGCTTGGTGAGTTAAGCGTTTTCCTTGACAGCTACTGTCATCACCAGGTGACAGGTCTAAAACTCAACCAAGGGAACTAAGTATTCCATTGTTCTAAGGTAGGCAAACTGCTTAACAGTAACACCTCTTTTTTCTATGGCTAAGAAACTGCAAAAAGATGGCGTAACATTATACAAGAGAAAGTTGTTTTAAAATTGCAAGTTAGCAAATGTTTCTGTGACAACCTTAAATGTAGAAAGAACGGTAAAATGAACTAGCAGACGATAGGTTACATTTTGGGGAAAAAATGTACAACATAATTCATAACTATAGGAAATTAGGTGAAATCCTACTCAAGCAGCAACCACAATCTCTTTTAGGGAGCAACACAAGCAAATATCAAATTAGCCGGTGCTTAGCCCTCTGGTAGTTTGGCACAAAGGAGTCAGGCTTAACTTAGAAGTAATGTGTAAAGTATTTATGGAGCACTTCAAACAGTAATAAAGTGAAAACACAACATAAGGAAAATCCCACACCAATTTTGAAACAAATGGAGTAAAATGTAATAAATGATATGAGACCAGAAAAACAAAAATCCAATCATTAGAACCTGAGGTATGCAATTTCAATGTTTTAAGTGAAAATGGTGCCTAGAAGCACAATGCACCAACTATGGTTATTTGGTCTATTCTGACCGGGACTAAGTCACAAGTTAAGGCCTACTGCAATGGAGCGCAAACCTGATATAGGGGCCAAGTTAGGCAAGCTGAACAAAAGTATTTAAATCCTGCTTTGCAGAGCACTGCAAGATCACGAGTCTAGGTTGTCTCGCACAGTGGCAGTTTCGGGGAAGTTGCGGGGCTGATATACACAGTCCTGCGCTGTTGTCAAGGATGATGTAGATGAGGGCCTGTGATGCGAAGTCCTGCGTTGTGGATGCGTTGAACAGTGGTGGTACCGAGGAAGCTGCGGGCTAAGATACGAGTTCCTACATTTCTGGGATGCGTTGCGCAGTGGTGCTTCCGATGTGCTGCGAAGAGATGTGTCGCGCTGTGTCGGTTCTGCTCATGGACTAAAGCTGGGTTGGCAGAGTACCTACAAGCACACTTCCAAAACTCCAGGACTTAGCTGGCACCGCTTGAGTGGTAGGACTCACAAAGACAGAGTCTAGGTGCTGAGTTCAAGGTGGTTGGAGCCTTCTCTGTTCCTGAGGCTCTGATGAGGAGACCAGCCAACTAGCCCTTGGAGTCACTCTGGTAATCCTGGGTTCAAGATGCAGGTTCAGACCTTTTCACTCAGGCAGCAGATAAGCAGTCCTTCTTGCAGAGTAGCACAACAGTACTCCGTTTTCCAGAGGTGTACTAAAGAGATGGGGTTTGAGTGTCCATTTTTATACCTTCTCACTTTGAAGTAGGAGAGGTTCCTAGAGTCTTACACTCCCAGAGGTGCATGGAATTTCCTGCCTAATTGCCCTCGCCCCAGATTGTCTGTTAAGGGCCTAACCTAGAGGTGACTTTTATGAATACAAAATGAAGGGTTTGGCCTTACAAAAAGATTATTTTTCCAGGTCGAAATGGCAGTGTAAAACTGCACACAAAGGCTGCAGTGGCAGGCCTGAGACAAGTTTAATAGGCTACTTAAGTGGGTGGCATAATCAGTGCTGCAGGTCCACTAGGGGTATTTAATTTACATGCCCTGGCTAATGGTAGTATCAATTTACTAGCTGACCTGAGCAGGCCAAGAATATGATAGTTCACACATCACTAAGCTGTGGCCTAAAGTATCCACCAAGGCTTGAAGGCGCTTTTGACACTGAAACCTGTTTCCTCTCACTTTACCCTTGTAATGTAGAAAACAAAAAGGGGTTATGCTAATGATTGTTAAGTCATTTTTGATTTCCTACTGTTTCTAGTACATTTCTTTTTATTGAAAATGAAAAATATAGATAAGGAACCTGGTGACTTGACACGAACATTGGCTTTTTCTGAACAGAGCTTTTCCTTCTGCAAAATCGAAATGTTATTGAATTTCATAAAGATATTCAGTGTTTATAAATCTAATAAAGATCTCGAAGGCAAATAGGCAAATTGCTTTTTTGTGCACCAAAACTTAATTCAGTTGCAAAAAGAAATGCTAATCGCCGGACCCGGCAAATCAGGGGCTACTGGGCTCTAATAGCGACAATGCAAGCATTTTACTGCTGGTGACCAGGGGTTCCCTTTACTGTCGAACCGAGTAGCTAGTGCAAACTTTCAACACTTGACTTTCAAGGTAGCAGAGTGGAGAAGGCCAAAGATTACTCAGGGAGATGGTCTGGGGCAGAAACTCGAAGGGTAAAACATACAGTAGCAACTAATAATGACTTGTCATGCCAGGGCTTTATTTGAAAAGAAAGAGTAATTTAATCATGCTATACAGCTGATACTACACATGAAATGCAGAGAGTGCAGATGGTATATATAATTATCTCTTTGGAAACTACTCTCAACTTTTTACAGGGAACATAACAAAATCGGGACGGAGGTAGAGTAAACGAGCCAAAAGACCTATAAATTACAAAAGCCTTTTACTCAATCAGGGCGAAATATGCAATTATCTCCTAACTCTCTGTAAACCTATCTTAGGGTGTATCAATTAATACAACGGCCCAGCAACCCAGTACCGCTGAATGTTGATGTGCAGGAGTCTGTAGTGTGAAGTTGCCTGCTGAGCCGGGGTGTCGCACTCACCGGTGAGTGGCAGCAACCATCTCCGCCCGGCCCTTCATCTTCTTTGCTCCACCAGGAGGTGCTGTCGTGCATTGCATGATTCTCTGTTCCACGAGCAGAGAGGCTCAGTGGGCCCAGAAGGACAGAACCCACGCTTACTCGGGCTAGTAGGAGAGGGAGGTCATTTTTGCCTGGTCTTTTTTGGGCCCAAAGCTCCACCCACAGCGAACAGATCACCTCAGTCACGGCGATGATCTTTCAGAGTTTGAGGCCGTAGAGGTTTGGTCAGAGTTGAGTTCTTCCCTACCACCTAGCTATCCCAGGAGTTTCTACTTCTAGTGATGAAACGGATTGCGGTTACAAATATTTATGTGCATCAGGTTGTCGCAGGCACTTCGTAGTGGATTCTGTCTTGTGTAGTCACATTTGCCAGCTGCCTCCCGCAGTGATCTGTGGAAAGGTGGGAGAGATGCCCCATGCAAGCACATATTCGCGGAAGGGACTACTTTGCCCATGGTCACGCTGCAGTGGAAACAGTGTCACAAGACCTTACCCCACAGCCTGAGAGTATTGGTGCCTTCTTGTAATACAGCTGGCCAAATTCTGTTCTTCCTGCACATCTGCTTATGACCCTCATTTTCGGACAGCCTTTTCCTCATGCATACCTCATCACCCTCACTCGACAATAAAGTGCTCCATCCCTCAAGGTAGGTTCACAACAACAGGGTTCTTTGTATTGAGCCTGGCATGGAGGGTCAGCATTCAGCAACCCCCCTCACTGGCGTACAGAAATGTTTCTCAGTCTCCACTGGTGAGCATCAGTTACTGGTTGATGAGAATTCTCTGCAACAATAGTTTCTGCTTCTAACCGACACCATACTTGTATTCCTCCCTGACTTGTCCTTTACTGTCTTTTTCTCGTCTTATCTACAGGAAGGAAGGGTGGTACTACGGGCTCCCGCTTGGTGGAGACCAATAACAAAGGCACAAGTACAGAAGAGGCTTCCTAACACACAGCTAACTTTCCACCTGTTGGGAGAAACTTCTTTAGGGAAGAATAGATCAAATACTGGGCATGGGCTGTCACTAAACTTCAAAGGAACCCTCTTTTTTATATCCTCCACGCCATAGATTCTGACCCACTGCTAATGACAAAAACCAAAATAAAAACCAAAGACTTGCTATGGAGAACTCAGAGCAGGGGTGCCCGCTGTTCTGAGCCAAGCCAGAGACCTTTCCCATCCAACAATCAATATAAAACTGCAGTCGTACACAGCAGATCTAGGACCAGATGTACGACCCTCAGTGTTTCCGACTCGCAATTTGCATTCTCTTGTGACTCGCAAACCCTGATGTACAAGTGTCTGAAACACTGTTTGCGATTTCCAAGTGGTCGCAAAGGACCTGCCTCATTAATATTCATGAGGCAGGTCACATTTTGCGCCTCATTGGGAATGGCCGACACTCACAGGGATGATGCCCTGATGGGGTCAGAAGGCCACCATGTCCGTGAATGCTTGTTCAATAAAACAGATTGTTTTTTTTTTTTTTGTTTTTTTAAATGCAGCCCTTTAAGGAAAACGGGCTGCATTTAAAAAATAAAAATGAAACGTTTCAGTAAAAATGTTTTGCGAGCAGGCAGTTCTCTTAAAAAACCATTTTCGCTGCCATTGACAAAGGGGCAGGGGTCCCCTAGGGACTCCTTCCTGTTTGCGACTTGCTTACCACCAATTTGAAATTGGTGGTAAATGCGATTGTTTTGCGACTGTGTTTGCCGTCACAAAACAACCTTATATCGTCCTGCGACTCATTTTTAGGAAGGGACGCCCTTGGCATGCCCCTTCCTAATTGCGACCCGTTAAACCAATTTTACGAGTCTGTAACAGGTTACTGACTCGCAAAATAAGTTTGGTATATGCTACAGCCCTTTTTAGCGGTCGCAAACTGGCCGATTTCCCATTTGCGACCACTAAACACAGTCGTACATCTGGCCACTAGAGTCACAGCAGATTCAGGTTATGTGGACAATTACACTCAGACTAAAGTACGGCAGTGCAGTGGATATTCCAGAGGACAAAGTTTAAGGTGGTGCAAGCATGGCTGTTTCCAGAAGATGAAGGCCTGTAGTTCATTATAGCTAAGCTGTAATATCTCAAAAAAAATATTGAAATGAAAATACGACCATATGTATAACTAAAACACAAATATACTGTTTTACACTATAATTATGAAAGGCTTTAAAAACAAATATAATGAACTCATTCTAATTCGAGTCCTAACGCTCTTGTTAAGCCCTGACCTAAACCCTGAGCCTCAACTTAAGGCTCCTTCCTTTATGCCAAATAGAAAAAAAGAAAAAGAAAGACTGGAATGAAAACTAGGAAGAAAAGTGAAATAAAGGAGGCATAAAGATGGAAAGAATTCAGGAAAAAGATGGAGAGAAATATATAATTAAGTAATCGTGGAATGCAGTAAAACAAGAAGATAAGGTGGAAACAGAGGGAAAGAAATAGAAGAAAGGAGTTATCATAGAAGGAAAGGAAGATAGAAAGTAAGAAGTAATGAAGAAAAAGATTGTCTGAAGTTAAGCAGGAAAAAGATTAAAATATGGAAATAAGGAAATAAATGGGAAATAAAACAGCAGGAAATAAAAGTGTAAAAAAGGACAAAGAAGAAAAAACAATAGAAAATTCAATAGGTTTGGCATACGCATGCTTGTGCGATGTTAATTTCTTTTCATTGCACGCATATGCCATAAAAGAAAAATAACCCAGTCACCTAAATGCGGCCTCCATTAGCTTAGAGTACAAATATTAAAACATTTAAAAAAAATAATTGAGGTTGCCATTTTACTATTGAAAAGTTTGGTCTAGCAAGCTTTTCGATTATGCAATGCACTGTATTATTATTATTATTATTTGTGACAAAGACAAGAATAAATCATCAGCTAAAGTAGCAACCGCAGGAAGTTACAGCGGTAAACAATTTATAATATCAATTTGTTTTCAAAATATTCTTTGGAAGAAATTGCTCATTTACCACCTCTGAGAAAGTGGATTCACAGCAGATAGGCAATGGTCAATCTGATTGTTTCATGAGTCTCCACACGAAACTTCCTGGATAGCCTTTAGCGTTTTTGGCCACATTATTTGAGAATTGATAAGTAAAATGTACCATTTGTGCACACTGTTTTCGGAATTCTCTCAGGGGAAGCAAACCTCAGAACGACTGCTGAGCCAGTCAATTTCACCTGCTTGATCAATGCAAATTAAAATACATTTCAAAGTGGTTGCTCCATTACTCTCTCTCCAAGACTAGTGAGTTATGAACATAAGCCTAATGCAATATTTGACTTGTGTAAATTTCTATGGATGTTTGTGGATTTCAAATAATTCATAAATGGGTTACTATCCTTGGAGTAACCTAGCTATTAGTACATTCCCGACTTTAAAAAATAACTTTAATCTTTTTTAAAAAGTAGTAGTTTATAGGAGCTGTTAGCTATCTTGTTCCTAACTGATGTCCCTGGCAGAACAATAGATTTATAAATTTAGTCTAATCCTAACTTGTTGGTGTGGAGTTCATCTGGCTGTGATGGTAGCAGTGGGGAAGAGTACAGCAGAAGGAGGCAAGTCTCCACCTCCAACAGCAGGACAGGATAATTCAGAGCTGCCGACGTGCGATATGTCCCACAGATGAAATTTGACAAAGACAAGGCTAGAGTGTAGGTTAGAACCACTGAGGGCACTTATTACTCACCTCCATTTAAATTCTCACTTCAAGCTCAACCTCTAAAGAAGATAAATAAGAGGACTGGTAGAGAATCAGCACTTCAGGGCACTTGGATCCTAAGTACAATCCATGTTATGCAGAGAGTCTACCGTCTGCAGGGTCTGACGTTAGGTGTATGCAGCAGGGACTCAAGTAAGACCTTAGAACAAATAGGGGACCTGAACATCCTGTATTCATCGAGAATGCAAAAACTTTTAAAAAACTATTACTGGAATTGACCTGGTCAGTGGAGAAATGTAGTCAACTGCTGTACTGTTGACAGGCAAAAGCTAAATGCAGAAAAACAAGGGTAGAAATAAATAAATAACCCCAATCTAATAAGACTAGAATTGAATCAGTGAAACACTATGGCACCACAGCCTTTTACACAAAGCTGGCCATAAGCAAATGTTTCAGGGAATGCAAAAAAAGACAGCTACCAGAAACCAACCATAAGCCAGTTAATAATTATAATATCCATAGCGAAAGACTCGCAATTAGTTCCCCAGACAGAAATCTATAGGAAACAAAAATTGAAAAAAAAGTTGTGGGGAAAGGAACTGTCCGTACCACACCTGGTGGTAGACAGAAGGAATATGAGGTATAGACTTGAGAACAGAGTGGATGACTCACCTCAATAAAATGAATGGGCTCTACATCAATGTTAGGACTATAAAACATCACGTGGAATATATACACACTGAAAAAAAACTAGTGTTTCTTTGGAAAATCTCAGAAATGCTACAGTGGAGCAAGTATAATGGTGAAAAAACAAATTTACAACCAATATAAGGTATACTAGGTATAGAAAGACAAATGTCCAGAAAGGTAGCATGGCGACCATGATTACTTATTAGGAACAGGATTTTCTAAGTTATGCCTCAATATCTCTTGCAGTGCTGAAAAATGAATTGGGTTAGGCAGTTAAGTCATGCATGGATAAAATAAATATTTCATATTTTTCATTTAAAAGAGCTTTTTTGGGTGGGATGTGGGGGTAGGTCGTTTAGAATTATAAACACAAGTATAACATTTACATTACTCAATGAAATAATTACCTTTTCTGAGGAAATAACGCACAGCAAAGTGGGGTTGCAAATACCAAGCTGCAAAAGATAAAAACAGGATTTGATTAAAATAGGGGTCTCTAACCTTTTCTACAATGAGAGCTACTTCTGATCAGTGACAAGCATCCACGTTACTAATGGATATTACCACTGGTACAAAGGTGGTGGCAGCAGATTTGAGTATAATTGTGACCCCTAGATGTGAGACTACAAATCATGACCGCCCCAAAGGGTCAGGTGTAGTTACCATCAGTAATACCATGAAAAGGTTTAGCATTATGAAATGCCTCTAGATGACTGATGAAAAAACACAGCCATAGAAGCAAGTGCCGTCTGGTACAAAGGAAATAATGATAGCAACACAACTACCCAACTTAATATGAATTATCATTCAAAGAGCAGCTTTAAATATTTTTAGGAAATGGAATCACTGCATCTTCAAACATTCGCGCTAATACTTTCTGAAAATACATGTTTTGTATCAAACGCACAGATATTAGGTAATAAACAAAACAACACATGAAAAAACTATTTTGCCCCAAAATAGAAGTTTTCCTTTCATGGTCCACGAAGATCCACCTGCCAATTTTATCATCAAGTACTCACATGAACACATAACCAACATGGACAGATTCTGCTTCAACTGCTCATGGTTTACCATTGCATGCATGTACAGACACATGCACACATAACCAAATACATGTAAACATACCCGCACATGGCACACCCATTACCCATCCCCTGAAACAAGTGGCTTTGATAGCCCCATAGCTACTTGATGGAAATACCTGGATTAAACATTAACCCCAGCACTGGATAAAACACCACCACACATATGTTGGCAAATATAAGCCACTATTTGCCGCCAGCTTCTGATGCATTTCTCCATGTAACTCAAGAAAGAAAATCACGTAATTTAAACACTCTGGACCGGATTCACAAAGGTGAACTTACCCTTTTGTTTGAGTAAAAAAAAAGTGGTATTCACAACCTACGAGTTTTATTTTACTACTATGGGTCAGAAATTTTAATTGTAATCCTGGCCATTCTTCTGTGTCCCTTTAATGTGCTTCCCTTTTATTTTATTTGCAGGGCAAATCACCTTAACAGAATATGCACACTTGGGTCTAGTAGGTATCACGTGCTGGCAGACTACAAATAGCGCGTTGCATTTGTGTTTTTTAACAGGAAAGAGTGTTTGCACACTTGTGCAGTATACAGTTTTCTTCTAAATCTTGATTTCACAGTCTGCAGACACCATGAACGTGCATGGCATTTATAATGCAGTCCCAGACAAACACTTTGTTGTAATTACCAGTTATTTCTACAGTAGTACAACTACTGCATTACCATTAGTACTGGTGGTGGTGGTGGTGTTACATATGTTGTGTAATGTTCTTACTTGTATCCCCATGCCTGTATGCATTTATATTATTGAGAAAATAAACATTCAACGACATTTTAAGAGCATATTTAAGCCATGGATAACTCTTGGCAAAGTGTTCCTTATCAATAACGAACAAGTCACATTTCCTAATCTTTCATTTAATCAAACTTTACAGACTATTGCTCATTTCCTATTAATGTAAACCCCTCGATTCTTTACTTCTACTCTCCAGCGATAAATTCACAATTGCTTCAATGGAGAAAGAAACAAACCGTGTGAATGTTTTTGTTGCATAGTCAGAAAACATGAACAGTTTAGAAGGTGGCACCTGAACAACATTCATGTATCTATGGCCAATTGGTATTATTGTAGCCAACCAGGACTAATGGGCATATGTACAACATTTAGGGATTGGTATTTTCTAACTGCGATTCTTATATATTCGCAATTAGCAAATTGATATTCCTTGTTTTTTATTGAAAAATCCACAGAATCAAAATACACATAAACACTTGTCTTAAATCATAACACAATAATAATTCAGTTCGTCCGCCTATACAAACATTAATCTCAATCCATCATAGTGTCAATTGCTCCTACAAAAAAAAGAAAAGAATAAGACACAAGAACCAAGAACCAAAAAAAAGGCACAGGAAATTACAGCTCCTTCCATATACACGTTATTATTAATCCGCCATACAGTCAATCATTGCCCCTCACACATAAAGACCAATCTTTCTTTTTCTGGGCGCTTTAACAGAGTAAAGACTAAATTCCATATTCAAAATATTACAGAACTTGGCCCTCCACATTTCAAAAGATGGAACCTCGTGGCTATGGATACTAGAAATGTATACATTGGCATCCCTTGGCGCATCTCCTCTCCAATCCCTAACAGCATCATGGCCGTTGAAATTTTAATGGGTACTCCCATAATCTCTGACAAAACCTTTCTATAGATCCTACCAGAGGAGTCAGAGTGGAACATTAATAAAATATATGAAAAATATCGGCATTATCTGCACCACACCGAAAACATTTCCCATCATTATGACTCCCCCCATTTCATCATTTTGGCGGGGGTATGGTATAGTTTGAATAGTGTTTTATAATGTTGGGTTTTTAAATTAGCTGCCAGCAAAATTCTCCCAGCAATATCAATCTATTTCTCTAAAGAAACCGACTGATTTCCCAACCAGCTTCCCCACTTAGTTATACTTCTCCAAATCGTCCGATCTTACAGCTAATAATATTTTATACAGAGAACCAATGTTTTCCTGACGCCTAATAGCTTCCACAATCTTATATGATGTCAGCCTGATTGGATGTTTGCCTAAAAAATCCCTTATCTGTAGAAACTTGAAAAATTGGGTTTTAGATAGTTGATATTTATCCGCTAAGCCTGAGAATGAGAAACAGACCCCGTCAGCCAGTTAAAAATCGCCAATTCAAATAACTCTCGATCTCCAACTAGCTGCCACATAATCCCAGAAGATCGAGGGTAATATTCCTACTGCGGTGGTAGGTGTATACCGGGAGACCCCAGGAATCTGTACATTCTTTCGAACTATATTCCAAACTTCAAAAACTTTAAAGCGGGTTCTTTTATAATAGCTACCTTCAATTTTCTTAAACAAACAGTTATTCACCTCCGAATCCAAAACCATCTGATTAATTGAGGGGGCCTCAGCCGGGTTATTCACTTCCTCTCCTGTCAGTAATATACGAATGTTTGACAAAATGCAGACATAATAATAGAGGGCAAAGTCAGGAACCGACCATCCACCTCTCTCTCTCTCTCTCTCTCTCTTTCGAGGAGGAGGAGGAGGAGTCAAACCGAGCGGCTCTGCGTGGTTTCCCTGTGGTCCACATATATCTTGCACAGAGTGATTGCAGATGTTGAAGTTGTCCAGAGGTTACTTCCAGGGGAACTGCCCTAAAAAATACATTACCCTAGGCAAGATATTCATTTTAAGTACATTGGCTCTGCCAACCAAGGAAAGATGCAAACTCTCCCAACTGCTAACTTAACTTTACCTATAATATCGCCCCAGTTAACATCGACAATCTCTTTTACATGGGCCCGAATCTTAATGCCCAAATATATAGCTTCATTAACGACTCTAGGGTCGTTACCCAAAGTTTGGCTTGTGCATAGAATTTGGGTTTTGGATGTATTGAGTTTATAGCCTGAAACAATACCAAACTCCTGTGCCATCCGTTCGATTTCGGGTACAGCCGTACCTGGACTAGCCGTTACAATCGCAATTTCATCTGCATACGGCAAGACACAAAAAGAATCCTGCCGAACAGTAAAGGGTACAATCTGGTTGCTCCGCTCTAACATAGTTAAAAAAGGATTAATATAAAGCGCGAACAGAAGCGGGGAGCAGGGACATCCCTGTTGTGTACCTTTGAAAATCTGAATTGCCTCAGAACAAAACCCCATTGAACATATTTTGGCTGTGGGAGATCGCTATAGGGCCTGAAGAGCCTGACTGTATCCATGACCAAACCCCATTTGCTGTAGCCCCCCCCCCCAGAGAAAGTCCCACGAAACACAATCAAATGCTTTTTCAGCATTGAGGAGGATCAATCCTAGCTCCCTAGACTCTACCTGTGCTATGTCAAACAGGGTCACTACTCTGTTGATATGATTTACAGTTCACCTTCCCGGTATAAAACTGTGCTGCCTTAACGAGACCAGGGGAGATATGACTTTCGCCAACCGAGTTGCGAGAATTTTTGCATACATTTTACCGTCACAGTTGGTGAGAGAGATTGGGCGGTAGGACGCTGGTAGGTCAGATGGTTTACCTTTCTTTTTAAATATGATGATGCTAGCTTTGTTCCAGGATCGCGGTGCCCCCCCCCCCAATTTGTGCCGCTTTATAAACCGCAAGCATGTTAGTTATTAGATCTTGAAAAAAGTCTTACATATTTCCAAAGGGAGTATGTCTGGGCCTGCGGCATTTCCAGTCGCCAAGCTGTTAATAGCCTGTTCTACTTCATCTAAAGTGATAGGGCTATCCAACATCTCAGCTTTCACCTGGTCCAATTTTTTCCACAGCGAAGGTGAAAGCCCTATATCTGAAGGCTGTCGCCCAATATCTTGCCCTGTATACAATTCTGTATAAAAATCAAAGAAGACCTTAAGAATTTCCTGAGGGTTGTAAACCGTATCCCCTGAGGCATTTTTCACGGCAGTAATTCTTTGTCGAACCTCCTTCGTACGTAGCTTCTGAGCTAAACATCGCCCAGTGGCCTCTCCAAACTCATAACAGTCTTTTTTATAAGTTTGATATTTTAAAGCAATTTCTTTACTCCATAACAATTTTTTTTTATCTTCACATTTAGCCAAATTAGTTTGCAAAGCTACAATATTACTACCAGTTGCTATCCCACCTGCCAGATTCTCTTCAGCTATTTTAAGTTTGTTGTATAGCTCCTGCATTGCCAATTTGGCTTGTTTTTGCTTATATAACCCATAGCTCATAACTTCTCCTCTAAAGCCCGCTTTGAATGTATCCCAAACAATCCCCCATTCTGTGGAATATCGATTGATTCGAAAAAAATCTTTTATCCACCCCGTCATATGCTCAAGAAAAGAGTTATCCAGAAGATGTTTTCTATCAAAAGTAAAGCCTCTTGGGGCTACACATGTACCAAGTGCCGAGATATCTAAAACTACCGGTGCATGGTCCGATGTAATCCTTGGATAAACGCATATTTTTTTGTCCTGCAAATAATAGACGGGATACAAAAAAATAGTCAAGCCGTACTAGCTTATTATGTGGATAGGAGTAAAACGTATACCCTGGGTCTTGCGCATGCAAATTGCTTCAAACGTCCATAAGGCCATGATCGGCTATCGGATAGCCTTAAAAACTCTAGGCTTCCTACCTTTATCGTTCTGGCCACAAGACTGAAAATCAGCATGGCTCAAATTGATATTAAAATAGCCACAGAGCAATAACGGAGCCGGCCATTAAGCAAGCTCTCCGTTTAAGTATTCAACAACAGGGGCTCTCATCGAGGTTGGAGCCATAAACAGTGCATAAGGTGACCTTCATTCCCCCCAAGACACATTCCAAAATAGAAAAAGGAACAAAATGAGGAGTAGAGAGGTACCACTCAGCATGAGTGGTGGAGGTGGATACATCCTCCCGGGATTAAGTTTGTAAATATAGTGATCCACCCACAGGTGTATATATACGTCAGGTCCTCCCAAATTAGGTATGTAGCCCACAATTGTGGAAGATACACATTAGTTGTTTAAATACCCCTCACACACCAAAAGGGCCCTTGGTGTCATGCTTCATCATAGGGGTCTTCCCGCCCCTCTACGGGACGGGGCGTGCTGCGACCTATGTTTGCACGGGAGCACTGTTATTGTGAGACAACTATGTGTCGTGTAGGGGTGTGAGAGGAAGGGTCGAGAGTGAGTGGGGGGGTGAATTAAAAGATACCTGTCTCGACGGTCTAAAAAATGTAATATACCTTTGAGCTGGTATCAATAAAAGGTGGGGAAGGAGGTGTGTATGCCTCAATGAACTATACCTCCCATATCTGCCGACATGTTTCGAATCTCCCCAAGCTTCTTCTTCAGGACCTTAAGGAGCCCTTCCTATACTCACAGTGATGTGTTGGATAGTCACAAATGTATGGTGTAAGAAAGATTATATAAGCAGGGGAATTAACTGCATGGAGTTATAAAGCCTCAATCGGTCTGTAGTCATTTCAACTTGAAATTTATAAGATTTTTCACCATGAGCCTCAGGACGGGTGGAGGGAGTGCCTGATAGGCTATAACTCCTGGGACAGTGCCCTGCCTTGTACAACCTCACCGAACACCCAGCGGAGCCGTTCGGGGAGGTTGTACGTTCTGAGGCTCATGGTGAAAAATCCTATAAAATTTCAAGTTGAAATGACTACAGACCGATTGAGGCTTTATAACTCCATGCAGTTAATTTCCCTGCTTATATAATCTTTCTTACACCATACATTTGTGACTATCCAACACATCACTGTGAGTATAGGAAGGGATCCTTAAGGTCCTGAAGAAGAAGCTTGGGGAGCTTCGAAACATGTCGGCAGATATGGGAGGTATAGTTCATTGAGGCATACACAACTCCTTCCCCACCTTTTATTGATACCAGCTCAAAGGTATATTACATTTTTTAGACCGTCGAGCCAGGTATCTTAATTCACCCCCCTCCACTCACTCTCCACCCTTCCTCTCACACCCCTACACGACACATAGTTGTCTCACAATAACAGTGCTCCCGCGCAAACGTAGGTCGCAGCACACCCCGTCCCGTAGAGGGGCGGGAAGACCCCTATGATGAAGCATGACACCAAGGGCCCTTTTGGTGTGTGAGGGGTATTTAAACAACTAATGTGTATCTTCCACCATTGTGGGGCTACATACCTAATTTGGGAGGACCTGGCGTATATATACACCTGTGGGTGGATCACTATGTTTACAAACATTCCAAAATAGCCCAACGTCCCTGAACAGCAACCGATATACGACCCGTTGTTTGCATTGCTGGTCTGGCTAATATCGCAACCCCCCCTGGTCATAGTTGATTACTTTGAGGCTGCTAAGACTACATAGCCCAATTCTGACAGGATCTTCCGGTTCCCCCATGGTATATGTGTCTCCTGTAGACACACTAAATCAGGCTGAATTACATGCAGCTCTGTGGCCACTCTTTGCCTTTTATTATAGTTGTTTAACCCACAAACGTTTAATGTCCAAACTCAAAGACCTAGCTTTGCCATAAATTCCATTTACATACCAACATTTGCTCACATCAAAAAAAGGAGACATTGTCAAAATTCTCAAAAACGTCATCATTGCTGTGGATTATTTTTGTTTTTTTATCCCCACCTCTCTCCTCTCTCTGCCAATCCCATTGTGTTAATTCAGGGAATGCCTCCGTAAATAGTTCGATAATAAACGTGCGTGGGTCCTACCCTTCTGTGCCCTCAGGAATTTGGAGGACTCTCAGATTATTTCGGCGAGATTGATACTCTAAATCGGTGAGTTTCCACTGGGTGTCATCTTTCATGGTTCGCAAGGTCTCAGTCAATGCCTTTTGTGCGGCCAGTAATTCTTCAAGGCAAGAAATACTGGCTTCTGCCTTACTAAACCTTGTGGTGAACTTCTTACAAGTTTTAGCTATGTGGCGTACTGAATTTCGCAATTTACGACAAGAGTTTGGAGCCCTTTGACTCTCGGCTCGTGTCTCCTCTCTATGTGTCATAATAGTTTGATAAATCAGCGTCAGCGAGACCTCCTCTGATGGTTCTGCTGATTTTGCTTTCAGGATGTCCGGGTTATCGCCCGACCTAGTACCAATGTTTGGTTCTGTAGAAAAGGAGTAGTCCTATTGTAAGGTGTTCCCGCCATTGCTATTATCTACCCGTTTAGTTCCCTCTCTTAAATCGGGATTCTTGTGAATTGTCTGACGACTGCCATCCGATGAATCCCCTCCCGTATCCTCTAGAAACGTGCTATTGTGACCGCTTATCCCATCATCATGTAGGGCAGCCTGCATCTGTACACTTGCCTCTAGATCAATAGAAGAATCTGAATGATCCGAGAGTGAGTAAACATTTTCCCCAGAATCTACCTCCTTTATAGGAGATTTCCTATTCTGGAGCTCCATCTCCATACCAGAGCCCGAACCGGATTTTTCCCTATTGTCGGTATTAGTATTGATATTAACAGAGGTGTTAGGGGTTAATCTCATCTCCGACTCGCCATTGTTTAGTGCAGTTCCAGAGGAGAGTGAGTCTAATGGTGGCATCTGGGAGAAGTTCACACATAACATTCCAGTTGGTTGAGCACCCCCACAGAAAAGATACTGGGGTATAAGTAATATCAATATTGCCCGAGCCACTATGGTGAGTGGTAGAGTCCTTCTCTATAATATCCTGCCGCCCCAAATTGTCAAAGACCTCCCCGTCTCCATTTTCCATCAAAGGAGTATCCACCTGGGAAGACTGCACAGATATCTTTTTTTCTTTCCCCACCGCAAACAACAGGGGAATAGTGCGCTTATCGGAACTGTCTTTTGTATTTTTATCGCCGGCGACAATACCTGCGTTTGCTGCAGCCTCCTTTTTGTTTGATTTTCTGTTCGCGCTTGCACCATTCTTGCCTCCAGCTGTGCTTGCTCCTGTGCTGGAGGCATCACCCTGGGGGCGAAGTCTCCCTCTTCCAGCTTTCGGAGGCATCATAAGCTGTTCAGTGCTTTTCCCTGATAGCTTTCCGTAGGATGCGGCTTCCGCAACACGCCTCCCGCTCCACCGCCGGCTCCTCGCTGTGAGACAGTAACCGCCACGAAGCTGCCAAACCTTCGCCACAAATGCTGCTGCCGCGAAACCCTGCATACCAGGAACACTGCTATGGTACACACATCGGGCAGCGGGATACAGTAGGTGCTTTTCCTTCAGTGTATCAAATCTTCATAGAGGTGTGGGAGCCCGGGAGCAACCCGCTCACTTGTCAGAGCTGGAAACCGCCATCTTGCCTCGAACAACCCCGCAAACTGCTATTCCTAATGTACAAAAACGTACAACATTTAAATAGCAATTTCTAGTGGAATCCAATTAGGAATTGCAGCCATCACAGGGATGGTGGCCTGCTGAGGTCAGCAAACTTCCATGTTTATGATTGCTTTTTATACAGCACTATTTTTAAAAAATGTAGAATGTTTTCCATAAAGGAAAACAAGATGAATTTCAAACAAATAAAATGAAGCTTTTAAGTTTCATTTTTTATGAGCATGCAGTAGTCCATGGAACCACTGCTTGCTCTTAAAAACCATTTGTTTCAACAATCACAAAGGCGAAGGGTTCTCCAAAGGACCCCCGTCTAATTTGCGAATGGTTACCGCCTCCTTTGATGTTACAGAAAAATATGAATATTCTGCGACCCTAATTCATAATACTGTGATTCTGTATTTGAAAGGGAGGCCCTAAACAAGCCTCTTCCAAATACCGAATCCCTAACACAAACTGCAATTCGGCAACGTGTTACTAAATCACAATGTGTGCTTTGTACATTTGAAAAAGCCTGTTTGTAGTCACAAACAGCCCGGTTTCCGACCGCAAAACTGCTTTGTACATAAGGCCATTGTTGTATATTGTGAAAGACCACTTTCCATACATTCACAAAGAGCTCTCTCCTTGAGTTGTAATGTAGCTGAACATTTCCATTTCAGATCATGTAAAACCAGAGCCTTCAATGTTTCACATGGACAGAGAGGCCTGAAACTAAGACTTTTGTAGAGTGAGTCTGGGTTTCAGCTTAACCATAAATGACAGTCGCTTAAGGTCTCCTTGCTGAGGTTTTTCTCAGGAGCCTTTGTCCCATGGCCATCTTGCATAAAGCAACCTCTAACAATAGGTTTTCATTTTTAGGTCGAGCTTCGACCTGTTGTATGTCTTCTGTGGGCTTATGGAAACTCACTGATTGTCATTGGTTACTATCTGTGGCATTCAGAAATACTGGCTTCTTATTGGTGCATTTCTGTAAAAGTCCCGCCTTTGTGTGCTCATCTCTATTTCCGGTGATTTCACTCACACTTTAGAGTGCACAACGAAAACGTTTTTCCAAACACTTTTTGGACAGGAAAACTCCCAAAAGGATCGCAAGGAGCAGCAACAAAATCAGTGGAGCTGCCAGAAGAGACCCCGTAGGCCACAACAAACAGCCTACGCTTTGAAGCGCAAACGTCTCGGCTATGAAGCTGTACCGTTTACTTCCGGGTGATTTTGAAAGGACACTGCACTGCTGCATAGTGCGTCTGCGCATGACAAGAAGAACACATGCGCACAGGAACTCTGTTTTTTGTAGGTTGGGGTCTACCGGTTGTTTCTGTTGATTGTGTCCACCGTGGAGAAGGGCAGGGGCACGAACATGATGCCAGGGGAGACACATTTCAATACAGCAGGGCTAGCTACAAAGGGCCCAAACGCCATCTGCCATAAATGCAGTGTCCTGCAGCAGCTATGGCTCTGAAATACAACAGTGGGAGGGACACTACTTCTGTCTAACATGGTTAGGTGAAACAGGGGTGAAGTGTGGCACAGGTGGGCAGCTTTGCCTGTTAACTTATATGCCAGCTGGATGGTTGGGGTAGTCGTCGTGTCTTGAAATTCGGTAACAGCAAACAAATTTGATACGTGAGTTGAGATGTACCACTGTGCCTTTAAAAGCTTCCAGTGAAGTATACATTGACTTTCTCTGCACTTGAAACATCCCCATGTGAATGTCTTCAAGTTGTACACATTGCTGATTGTGTGGCCTTGACTCAAATGGAGAGATTGTTACACCAGAATCTTGCAAAATTTAGTTTGCCTTTTTTTCTCAAGTTTTTTTTAGGTCGAGCCTAGCGTTGCAGTGCATGCGCTGCTTGCTCTGCGATGCATGCTGTAGCAGGGTATGTTTTAGAAGTGGAGCAGAAGCCGCACCCATATTTTTCATTGGCTGGTGGCATTGTCCTTGGTAAACACTGGCTTTCGATTCAATATGAGGCTTCTTAGTCCCTCCTTGTTACCGCCCTGGCTCCTTTTGTGACCGCCCATTAGGACTGGATCTTTTACTCGCAGTGCTACACGATCTCCATAAGTCGGTAAGCACAATTTTATTTTGTTATTTGCAGCGCGGTCCTCTTTCACTTTAGGGACCGCGCTTGTTTATTTAATTAATTTGCCACACGATTTGCCACGCGGTCCGCTTACTTTAGCGGCCGCGCTTGGTTTATTTACTTGTTTCCTGCAGTTTATCTCTTGCGGCGCGCTTGTAACTGGCTGAGCTGCATACCAACTCGAATATAGTAGCCGCTGCCTGGCAGAAAAGTAGAAGTGACGTCTGATTGGTAGTGCTGTAAACTTGGAAGCGAGACTGCCCTTAAGTTGAATACAGGGGATGGCACAATTTGAAATGAAAGATCCCCCGTCTCCCCAGATTTGAATGGAGATGTTTCTGTCCTTAACAAACCATTAGCCCTGGCAGTGCAATCCTTTCCTTTAAATGCACGTTGGCGTACTCGGTAAAACTCCGAGCCCCCATCCAAGTTGAGTTACTATTTTTAAAGTGTGTGACGTTCAAGAACTACCCATTAAGATTCTCCTGAGTGTCTACCGGCTCCTTCGCCGGAGGCCGATTAACCTTAGCTATCCCTGCGATAAAGTTTGTTTCCCACAATATTATTCAGGCTCTGTTATACTGAAGCTGATAGAAGTACCCGTGTATGTCAGACAGATATTGTTCATTCATCCGTAAGTTGGGACCTGCGATTGAGCCAGGTGCCATTCTAAGATAGGCACCAACACCTGTTTCAAGCTAGCCTTTTTGCCTCTTCTTGAGTAAACAGACATTTCCAGATTATACATTGCAAACAGGGGTGCAAGCCATTGGTGAGAAAGCTGGGGGGATGCTCTCAAGCCAGGCCGAGGTGATACAAAGATGGAATCCCGCCATAGCAATAAATGTAAACATCTGTTGGGGCCCCGGAACCACATCACTGTGAACTCCCAGTCGCATGAGTGGGGGGGTAGGGTAAATCTGCAGGCGCGCAACACCCATTGGGCTCAAGGGGCTTCAGCCCCCCCTGCACCCGAGTACTTCACAGGTCTTTTAAAGACCATTTAGTTGTTAATGAGGCTTTGTTGTTTTCTCACCCCTTCTTAGAGCCCCAGCATCTCCGCTCTGTCTAATGCTGGAAGAATCCCCCCCCCCACCCGGAATTTTTATTAGAACTTCCCCCCCCAACGAAATTTGGCTCTAGTAGCACCTCTGGTGCTTAGCATAGCGTACCTCCCAACTTGTATTTTTCTGTCATTGCATCCAGATATATGATACAACAAGTGACATTATACCTGCAACAAGTCAGGACTATTAGCTTGGTCACTGGTTGTTAGTTCTATAAGATAAACTAAGTATCCACTATGGCTAGTATAGAATATTATAAAAGCTTTCACTTAAAGCCCTGGTGACACCACGACAATGTTGCTGCTCCTGAGTTTCAAAAAGAGAAGGGAAATCCGGAGAGAAAATGACTCTCTTTAAGGGATTGCTAAATTCATATTATGTTTGTTTTTTAAATGAAGGAGCTATTAAAGTGACTTTGTATATGTAGAACTAGTGAGAAGATAGTGTGCTGGACTAATGCCATTGCTGCAGTGGTCTGTGCCAGAAGTCTTGGTTTTGTGTCCGACCCGAACTTCGAATTACATCTTTTAGAGGGCGGTAAAATGAGAGTTTCTATTTTCGGGGAAAAATACAGATTACCCTTGCCCTTTACCTCGGTTTCTCTTGCTACAAATCCTTGGTGACTTTGCGTCTCTGAGAAGGGGCTTCAGGTCTCTCTGCAGAGCTAGGCAGCCCCCCCACATGAGGGTGCCCATTCCTCCCAGCCGGGGAACTTGACCGGATCAAGCCAGGCTTTCCCACACCAGCCTCTTCACATAAACATAACAAGCATTTGCGATGCAATAGGTCTCGCACTTACGCAAGTTTCAGCTATCGACATTGCAAATAACAATGCCTTTTATTTTTGTTTTTAAAACATAAATAAAAGGCATTGTCATTTACAATGCCAATAGCTTAAACTCACGTAAATGGGAGACCTATTGCATTGCAAATGCTTGTTTTATAACGGATTGCTTAAAATTAGCTCTTTTTTATTTTGACCTGACTTCGTGCTCGATGGTTATAGTTTGTTGCATTTTAATCACAATTTTATTAAATACTCAAAGACTCCAAATAACGGTAGCGCGAGGAAAATGAAAGCACAAAGGGTGCTATATCTATCCGATTGACAACAAAGGAGTTGCCTAAAACGCCAGAATAGACAGAAAAACCAGTGATGAGCTGACGAGAGAGAGGTTTTTGACTGGTGCAAGTGGTAAATAGTTGGTTTTGAATGAATACTAAGTCATACGTAGATTGCTTGATAAGCAGCAATAAACGAGGGATGTTGTACTTTTTAGGGCTGTATGGAGACTCTCTAGCAGTAAATCAATAGTTTTGATATATCGCTGCTCGTGGAAATATTCAAGCACAATTTTAATATTTTTCTTTGTTGAGAAAACATACTTTTTAAAATCCGTTATGCCTTCGCTATTCATGTTCAATATTCGAGTTTAATGAAAATGTTTACTTGTTTATCCAGCATTACTATTTACTGTATTACTTATATATGCTTAGTTGGTTTATCATGAATATATTTAAGTGCATTAAAAGATTTAAGAAATGAAAGCTGATCCATACTTTTGTCTGTCGCTTGAGTTCTCTGCCTGACGGAATTAACAGCTTAAATGTGGGGGCGAGCGCCGCCGGCTGACCTAATTATCCGTCAGTTTCCAGCTGATCCAGGGGCCATCCATCCCTGAAACTGACCCGCGGCACCCTGCAGTCACCAGTCACAGTGGCGGAACACCGTTAATCCCGCAGCTGGGGTGCCTGTGGTGCGTGAACAGCTAAGGCGCACCGGGACCTGTGCGCGCGGCTCGTGCCCACTTCCCTAATGATCTGCCGTAGGCCCCGCAACGCCGATGACTCGCTTGTGCCACAAACAAGTGCCAGACCCTACCTGACTCCCTCCGGAGGTCACATCCAGCGATCCGGCCGCCCGGCTGGGGCACAGTGCACCGGGACATCGGTGAGGCCTGTCTCGCTGTGGATGGCGTCGCGGGTTGAGGCCTGCCGACTCCAGGTGAGAGAGAGTGTAGCGGTTGTGGACGGCGGCCTGGAGTTCACGGGGGCCTGCCTGAAGCCATGCACGGAGGACCGAGCCTCTGAGACCCCGCGTGGGGCCGCCCCGCTGGCGAACACCTGAACACCCGGCCGTCTCACCAGATTTCCCTACAGTGCCGCGCGGAGCAGATCCTGTGGCCAAGAGAGATGGAAGGAACGAGACACTGAAGCACGCCGCAGCTCAGTTCTCAGCAGCGGCTGCGCAGCTAATGTGGCGAGCCCAAGCCAACGGCACATGACTTAAATCGCCAGGAGATTGGGCAGACAACACACAGCCCCCAGGGAGTCAAACAACTTTATATCCCAGTTAAACAACACCAAGCACCACACAAACGGTAGAAAGCGCATGGGCCCTCTTCCAATGCCGGATGCGACCTGCGCTCATTTCCCCCAACACCCACTACCGGATGCCAACACTGCACATCACAGACCTCTTGCAGTCTACGCCGCCCACGGGGCGCACCGACTGCGCATACAAATCTACACAGACACATTGGATAAAAGGCCAGACGGGCGTGCACTCGGGGCTAGAAAGCAGGGCAGCTGAAATCACGAAATCTGACATCAAGGCGGCGCCTGGGAGGCTGAATATGCTCCAACGGACTTTAACAGGCAGCCTGCGGAATAAAGAAGTGTTGGAGGGATATAGAGGCACCCTCGAGAAGATGACGCACCAGACGACCAAGAGCAGGATCTGCGAACCATAATGCTGTACATTCAATCCAGTCTGAGGAACATTGATGCTAAATCAGACGTGCTCACCACCCGCATGGACAGGGTTAAAAACAAATTGGACGAGCATGACACCTGACTCGATCACGTTGAAACCAGAGTCTCTGAAACCAAAGACAACCAAACGGCCACGGCGGAACGCCTGCTGCAAACGGACACAGTGCTAGAGCTCATAAAACAAAAAAACTAAGACCTTGAAGCCTGCTCAAGAAGCAACAATCTCCGCATAACGGGCATCCCAGAGTCCACAGCTATCTCCAGAATGGAGGACTTCGTCAAGACTATGCTGAGAAACCTCTTTGGCTCAGACCTGTCACCGGTCTTAATCATCGAGCGGGCCCACAGATCGCTGGGGCCACGCCCTCCACTGGGAGCACCTCAGAGGCCCATTGTGGCTCGTACTCTAAATTATAAAGACCGCAATACCATTCTTCGACAAGCCAGGGAGCGGGGCTGCACTCAATACAAAGGTGATGTTGTGTCTTTCTCCCCGGACTTCACCCTGGCGGTCCAAGCTGCTTGACGCTAATTTCTGCCAGTGAAACAGCTTCTGCTAAAAAAACAACATCAAATACGCCATGCTTTAGCCAGCCAAACTCAAAGTCACCCTCAATAGCAAGACAACTAATTTCACAGATTCGAAACTGGCCCTCAAGTTCGCCAAGTAGCAAACTCACAAAGAACGCTCTCCTGAAACTCATGCTAGTTCCTCCACGGCCGACACAAGGCTGAGTGATAACGACTAACTGTCACCAGCACGGACTCCAGAGACGAGCGCAGGGAAACCCAAAGCGGTCAGCCGCCGCCTGAGCCAACACTACTGGGCTCTTTGGAAGCTGATGCCCTAGCTCAGTGAACTGCGCTTAAGACGGGGCTGAGGCAGGGTGGGGAAGGGTGGTCTTTCTTCAATATCCTTATGCTCAGCCACCCGGCCTTAAGGCGGGTAGACCCCGCGGTGTCTCCACTTCCCCCTGAGATAACTCCCAGAAGTTGTGTTTATGGGAGGGATTATCTCAACCTAATTGGGGGGGTTGGAGTGGGAGGGAGAGGTCCGGGGAGGGGGGCATTGTTTAGAGATTGTTTTCTAAAGTTTTTTGTTTAAATAACAATTGTTGGCACATCAACATCTTTCCCTATCACCATACCTGAAACCCCCAATATCACACTGACACGGGCCAAACACGAACACATCACCAGAAATTCCTTAACTGCATTTGGCTAGGAAAGATACAGTCAAATTAATATCTTGCAATATACAGGGACTTAACGATGCCAGGAAAGTCTGTCTTGTACATACATGCATATCTAAACAGTCACGCCATAGACATTTGCCTCCTTCAAGAAACCCACCTTTCCAATAATACACTACCTTCCCTCCTCACTCGCAGATGGGGGCACACATACGCTTCCTCTTACTCTACGAAAGGGGGTATGTTTTTTAATACGTCAAGATTTGGCCTGGACTACAGATCACTGCATATGTTACACTGAGGGGTGCTACCTCATCCTCGCAGACAAACTGCATAATCATTCTGTCACTCTCTCCACCGAGCATGGCCCAAACACTGACGACCCAACCTTTTTTGCTACTGTCTGGCAACCAATCGCAAGCATCACCCCGCAAACAGTGCTCTGGTGTGGAGACTTTAACGTCCCATTGACGGATGACATGGATCGTGCAGGGGGCGCCAGACGACCCCACCCACAAGCGGCATCCACACTTGCAGCAATTATCACAGATAACCTCCTCTTAGATACATGGCAAGAAACGCATCCCAACACACGTGAGGGCACCTGTTTCTCCCTACAACACAAAGCGTGGTCAAGAATCGACTATTGGCTAACGTCCAAAACCATGCTCCCCTGGAATCCCCAGGTTTGTCACCTCCCCCACACCCTTTCAGATCACGCACTGGTCCTGCTGACCCTTTATCCCCCCCACGCACCAACACACGCATTCTCCTGGCGACTACCCCCCAAACGCGCTCAGAGACCAAGTCTTTCGAGAAGAGATACGCGCTGCCATTGAAGAATACTTTGCACACAACACTGGGTCAGTAGGATCCCCGCCACTCTTTGGGATGCCTTGAAGGTGATTATTCGAGAGGAGTGCATAGCCAAGCAACACGGGGTGCTCAAAGCCATCCGAGGTGTGCTCTCAACTCTCAAGTATGAAATTGCTGCACTTTAGTCACAATTTCATCAATCTAATGATCCCAAGACACTAGTCGAAATCCGTATTAAATTAACAGCATACCAGGAAGAAGCAGCTAGGGAGGTCACATTCCTGGGTAGAGAGACACAGGCATGCAGATATGGTGAGGGGGACCACCCGGGCAAGACACTAGCCAGGCTGCTCCAGATGCCTCGGGCATCTTCTTACATTACAGGTTTGATAGATTGAGAAGGCCAGCGCTGCTCCTACACCCCCGACATTATGCGCGTCATGGTGGAATTCTTCACCCAGTTATATTCTACTTCCCGAGAGGTTCTGCCCTCGGAGCTGCAGTCATACTTTGACGCCACCGAACTAGTATGGCTCTCCAACTTCCACCGAGACTTTCTGGACTCTCCCATCACCACTGATGAGGTGCAACAGGCCATCGCTGGCCTCTCTTCAGACAAGGCCCCTGGCCTGGATGGCCTATCTGCATCCTTCTACAAATAATACTGAGACCTATTAATCCCTCGGCTGATGGAGGTATACCAGGATGCGTCAGAGGTGGGCTCGCTGCCACCCTCAATGCAAGAAGCTGTAAACTTCATGCTTCTCAAACCTGATAAGCCTGCTGATCAGTGTGATTCCAACAGGCCCCTATCACTTATTAACACTGATAACAAACTTTTTGCTAGGGTGCTAGCGAATAGGCTACAATTGCTGCTACCAGAAATGATCAGGCCAGATCAATCCGGATTTAAACCGGGCCGCTCCACAGCGCACAACCTCCAGAACATGTTCGCAGTAATGCACTATCTACACCCCCATACGACAGCGTTGGCAGCTCTGCTTTTGATACATTGGAATGGAGCTTCCTGTTCCCTCTGCTGGGCAGAATAGGTCTTGGTCCCATCTTCCTTGCACAAATGAGTCTCTTATATACACTGGCCACTGTCCGAATACGGTTGAATGGGCAAATAACAGAGCCTTTCCGGGTCAGCAGGGGCACACGACAAGGCTGCCCCCCTCACCATTACTCTTCGCCATTGCAATGGAACCCCTTGGTGCACACATGACAACACCATGCAAATCGGGGGTGGGATTCACAACACATAGTCTAACTATGTCTCTGTACGCAGACAATGTCACACTCTATGTGATTCATACAGAACAGAACCTCTCCCTTCTAATTTGTGAGCTCATCCGCTTCGGTGAACTATCTGGTGTCCAGATTAACTGGAATAAATCAATACTTTTCTCACTGACAGAAGCTACAGTTCCGTTTCCCACAGAGTAACCCCTCCAGTGGGCAACGGGACCAGTCAAGTACTTGGGAATACACATCAGCAGAGATCTGCTCGAGCTGTGGCAGGCCAATTTTGGCAAAGCGGATTGGTTCGAGGAGTGCATCCCCATGTGGTCGAAACTCCCTCTATCTCTGGCAGGCCGAATTGCCATTGCAAAGATGGGGATTATGCCCAAATTTCTCTATTTATTCATAAATATTCCCACTCCACTCACACAAGCCTTTTTCAAAAGACTTAGATCGAACCTCATCGTGCTGGTGTGGGCCGAGGAAACAACCCTGGGGGGGTTGGGTGCACCGAACCTACAGCTATACGCGCTCTGTGCCAAGGCGCACTTCCTAAATTATTGGACACATCCCACGCCATTTCAACCACACATCGCAGTGGAAATTGACGCAGTCGCACCCTGGCCTCTGTCCATAGCCCTCAGCCCTCATCGCCCCATACAAAAGGCCAGTTTCTGAAATAGATACCTCACAATGTCTGGGGTGGGCGTGGATTGGGCTGGCGCGATGCGCGGGCATTTCTCTCCTATACGCCCCTTCAGTCCCGATAGAGAAACATCCCCCATTACCTCCCCTACAAGATGGTGGTGCCTGCCCCCGAGGAGCCAGGCTCAACATGCACAGCTTTGCTGACCTCTTTCCGGGTAATCTTTTTTGCGGCCCGCCGATGGCACCCAGCACACCACAGGACTTTTTTTTGTATTACCAACTACGAGAAACGTGCCGCAAGCTCTTACCAAAATTTCCAGCACCACCTGCGACCCTCTCCGCACTAGATTACATTAACACTGCCACTTCACTGCGGAAACTCATCACGTCACTGTACCATAACATGCAAAGCTCCACGCCTGCAGCACAAACACCAGCCCGGGCAGCCTTTTCCACTCACAGATGCGCAATGGTCGTTCTGCTGCAGCCATCTTGAGCTACTATCCCCGAACTACAGGCTGCGTCTCATTCATTTTAACTTTTTACATCGCACCTATCGCACCCCAGTGTTGTTACATAAAATGGGCTTATCACCAGACTCTCAATGCACTAGATGCCATGCTGAAACAGCAGATTTTATTCATCTCGCATTGCACTGCCCAGCGGTTGCGGCATATTGGGTAGAAATCTACCGGGCAATAGGGGGAAATCATACAACTACAGATGTCACCCTCCCCTCTAGTTGGTCTACTTTGACATGTGGCAGAGCTACCCAAGACCTCTCGCAAACTCGCTGCGCTGCTACTATTTCTTGCCAAACGCAGGATTGCAATGTGCTGAGGTTGCACCCTGGCACCCAGTCTGAAAGACTGGATAAAAGACATGGTTTATTGTCATGTACAGTTATCAAGTTACTGGGAATTAATGTCTCCAAGATCCTGACCCCGGGATATTTGGGATCCCTTTCTTAGTTATATGCGCCAACAGGACACGACCCCCAATTCACAAAACACCCCCTAGTCATGTGTTCCCGAATGTATTCTCCATGTCATTGAACTCTTGATATATGTTGTTGTATACGCACGCGATGTCAGATGCGAAATCTCATTGCTATGTACACACTAAACAGTAATGTATGTAACCGCCAACGCTATAAATAAAGTGCTAAAAAAAAATGTGCTTAAATGTGGATGACACTTGGTAACTAATTATAGTAGACAAGTCACTAAGTACTACAAGCTAGGCATACAACATTTGGCACTAAGAACAAAACCCAGTGTGTGGATTGCATAAAAAATGCTGTAAACTATAGTTGTTAATGTATAATGTGTGTGTGATGTAAAGCGTTCTTTGTGTAGCTTGAAGGATCATATAGGCTGTTTCTTAATCTGTGAATTCTTGAAACATAACGCCCCATGTTTCTTTTGGGTTCAACAATTTTCTTGGTAAAATATGGGTGTTACAAGCCTATAGATGTATTGGCATCATTTTGTCAGTGTGTATAATGAACGTGTAAATGCACAGGGCCACCAGCAATAGGTCTCACATTTACAAGACTTTGAGCAATTGGCATTGTAAGTGACAATGCCATTTATGTATGTGTTAATTATCAAAACAGATAAATAAAAAGCATTGCCATTTACAATGCCAGTAGCTTAAACTCTCGCAAATGCGAGACCTATTGCATTGCAAATGCTTGTTGATTTTATTTGAGCTATTTAACTTTCACTGCTTACTCTTTCACACTTTTGCCCGGGTCCGTTACCGATCAGCAGGATTAAGATCGGGTATAAACTAAATAATTTGAATAAATTAGATGTATTTGTTGACTGTAATCCATACTCTAATCAAAACTTACCAATTCCATGTCATTTTCTACACATATGTATACTTCCTAAATTCTTATCCCAAAATCGCACTCATACGCACACACACTGGCAACACACGTTTTTGTTTACTTTTTGCAGATTTATATAGCGCAAACATGGACTAGAGACATTATAGTGCACATGATTACATCACACTTTTTTTTCGGCATGGAAAGATTAGGTAGGTATGTGTGTATGCATATGGTATATCTATAGCGCAAACCTAGTCAAAAGTTTGCAACGCTCTGTACATGGTCAAAGACAGGCTTAAAGTCAGTGAGTAAGAGGAGAGGAAGCTGAGTTGTGCACGGTGAATGCACAGTGATGAAGTATACTGTCAAGACATAAATCGTCAACTCTTTCCGAAAGTGGAGCAGTGTTGGGGTAGTCTTGATGGATACTGGTATGTGCTTTCAGATCCTGGATGCATAGAAGGATATGGCCTGTTTCCTTTTTACACTTCCTAATCTGCAGTTGATTGTGCTCTTGTTGCAGGTGTGCAGAGAACCGCCAGAGTTGGTGAGATTTTCTATAAGATAAGCATGGTTGCTGGTCCTGAAAGCTTTGTAAATGATGATGTTTATTTTGAAGATGGTGCGTGTTGGCAAGCGGAGCTAATGGAGATTTATCTGAATGAGGGTGATGTGATTTCTTCAGGCCTTGGATGAGATTTGCTGCGGTCTATAGGACATGCAGATTAAGCGATTTGCCCAGAATCACACATTGTTGAAACAAGGCTGGGACTCAAACTTGGTCCCAATTCCAAATTTGTTGGCTCTGGCCACTAGGCCACAACTCCACCAGTGCTCGCTCACTCACTCTCCCTAGCACGCACCTTCTGCTTTGTTAGATTTCGTTTGCAAAGACATGTATAGTGTTGCAATGCTATTTACTATAGCCTTGCAATGTACCAGTACAGACTCTCCTGCAGGGTTGAGCTCTGCATTTTGTGTTCAAAACAACAAAGGTAAGATCCTCTCATCCCTAGCCCCCAGAACGTGTGCCATGCCAATAAATCTGGCTTTATTGGGATATGGAATGTTCACTAAGTATGCTAACGTTTTAGCACAAGAAAGCCTATACTAATGGCTTTGACAATGCCTATTTGAAAGTTACAAACTAGACAAATGCAATAAAATATGGACAACTCTTCGCTTATGCAACCATATAGTTAAATGAGACAACAACTGCTTATATCCCACTACCATAAAGTAAGTTTAACATGATGAGTGGAAAGGATTAAGAACGCTAGGATGCAGATATGTTCTTACTGCAAGAAATATAAATACATCATTTACATAATATACAGATTATAAAATAAGTACATGTTACACTCACCAGAATCCAACTATTCCAACTTGAATTGGAGCACTCATCCAGGGGAATCGCTATAAAATAAAATAAAATAAATACTTTTAATGTCTGGGATTTATTGCGTCAGCCTGACCTTCTGCGGGTTCAGACATTTAGTAGATTTTAATACATGGAAACTATAACATCAGATAATTCCGAATTACAGGACAATAATATATAAAGCACTAGTTGGAGTCTGACACAGGCAAGCAACTAATATTCAAAACTAGAGTTTTGGTCAATTAAAGAACGAACAAGAGACTGTGTAGGAGGCTCACTTCTGTACTCATAACGTTGGGTCCTACAAGCCTTTTTTTTTTAGCTCGAAGCCTACCAAACAGCACAGCTGTCTGGTTTGCTAAAGACATCTTGGGGACATTGTGAAAGCTGACCTAGGAATGCATTTCAGCAGTTGCTTACCATTGGCTTTGAGGATTGTAACTCCGATTTTCTGGCTTTCTATTTGCTGGCTTTATTTGCTTTAGGCTCGCCAGTTAAGTGTGTCCCTCCCATTGCCCACACCTTGTTTACTGTATTCTTCCATGAACTCTCTTTCTGTAAACAGGCCTTTAAATCTTGTTCTTATCTTGTCACATTTGCTGGGCATTCAAAGTCAAAGGTCAAATGTCAAGCTCTCTCTATCGAGGGAGCTTGTTGTTGACTTTCCTTTATCCGACTTCAAAGGGAAAGAATTTATGTGACAATCCTACCGAGTACCCATGTAAGAGCAGTGGGAGTTAGATTTTCCTTTTAGCACACAAAAATTTTAAAAAATGGACTGCGCTGATGTTTCAGAATATATCAGAATTAGTACACATTTTTTTAAAAATTCTGATTTGTGGTGGGAACAAATATTTCAATTTGATCAAAACAAATCAATACACTAGGCGATGACATTTGCACACATCATCGTTTGTGCACAGAAAAACCATTTCCTGGTGCAAATGTAATGCTCATTTCAACTGAAAATGTATTGTCTGTAATGGCAGTGTGCTACTACACCATGCATACTCCCCTTTACGCCACTCCACTCTATGCCCTTCCACTCTCTGCCACACCACGCCACCCAACTCCACTCCACTAGAACATACCACTTCACTCTACGTCCTTCTGCTCTAAGACACTCTACAACACATAACTCTAAGCAACTCTGATCTACGCCTCTCACTCCCCGACACAACACAACACAATACCACACTCCACTCAAAGCCCCTCCACACCACTTACCCAACTCCACTCAAGACCTCTCCACTGCAATGTAACCCAACCTACCCCACCCCACCCCACTCAACTGTACTACAATCTACCCCATCTACTCCACACTAATCTACCCCACTCCACTTCACCCAATGTATTCCACTCCACTCTACCCCACTCCACTTCAATCTTCCTCAATCCACTCCACTACAATCAACCTACCCCACTTAATCAATCAATAAACTCGGAATTGTAGAGCGCGGTTAATCACCAGCGAGGGCATCCAGGCGCTAAGTTGTTGCTGGGATCAGTCGAAGAGCCAGGTCTCGAGTCCAGTTCTGAATTCTGGTAGAGAGAATGATGTACAGAGGTGAAGAGGAAGGTTGTTCCAGGACTTGGCAGCAAGGTAGGAGAAGAATCACCCTCCACTGTAGCTTCTGCGGATGCAGGGAGTGTGTGTAAGGGTGAAGGAGAAGGAGCGCAGGTGAATGGAAGGTTGGTGGAAGTTCAGTCGATGGTTGATGAATGTTGGTCCTTGGTCGCGAAGGGCCTTGTAGGCATATGTCAGCATCTTGAATTAGCATCTTTTCTGGATGGGAAGTCAGTGGAGGGTCTTGAGGTGGGGGGTTATGTGGCTCCGTTTGGGGAGGTCGAGGATGAGTCTAGCAGCTGAGTTCGGTATCATTTGGAGCCTCTTTAGGAGTTGGTTCGGGATTCCCGTGTTGAGTACGTTGCCGTAGTCCAGTCAGCTGGTGACTAGGGCTTAAGTGACGGTTTTCCAGGTGCTGATGGAAGCCATCGGAAGATCTTTTGGTGCATGCGGAGGGTATGGAGGAGACTGCGTTGATCTGGCGTTTCATGGTGAGCTTGCTGTCCAGGATGATGCCAAGGTTTTTTTTTTTTTTTTAATATTTGTATTTGCATTTTTTTCCTTTTTATCACAAACAGGAGCAACCAACCAGACAGGTCATCACTGGTCATCACACCCACTTTGCTTGTCTCCCACTGCCCCCCCTATGAGGAGCCAGTTCAATAATTGCTCCGCTTATTACACCATCGTCCTTAATGGTCATATCCGCCCATGCTCCTGTGCTATCCATGCCCTCCGTGGACCGTGCAGGAACCCCCTCCCATCCACCCTTCTAGGGACCTCCCTCCAGGCCATGGTATTTCCTCCACCTAGACCACACCCTGCTAAATTTCTTGGGACATCCCCATGCCATGTATGTAACCCTTTCTGCTGCCATGTAAAGGTCGAGACCCCTCCTCAATTCCTCCAGTCGGGGTGGCGCGGGCGCTCCCCAATATTTTGCCACATCCCTTTTAGCTACTACTAGGGCTAGAACCAAGAAGGTCAGCAGTGGGCGAGTGAGATCTACATCGTTGGTCATGCCCAGTAATACCAGTTTGGGATCTTCCTGCAATGGAACCTCTAGCACTTTACCGAGCTCCCCCAGGATCCCTCGCCAATATGTCTGAATCTGTGGGCACTTCCAAAGTATGTGGTAGAAGTCCCCCCCTTCCCTTCCGCATCTCAGACAGGTCGTGTCCCCTATCTTCCCCATTTTGTACAATCGTAGTCTGTCAAAGTAGGTCCTATGCAGGATATTAAATTGTATCAGCCGCAGCCGAGACTTAATCGCCACCTCTCGTGGATGCATGAGAACTGTGCTCCAATCCACTTCGTCCATCTCACCCACTTCTTTCTCCCAGGTATCTCGAAGCGCCCCCAGAGTGTCGGGCATGTTGTTCATGAGGGTCCGATATGTGAGGGACACCGCTAGGATGATGCCAAGGTTGAGGGCAAAGGCTCTCGGTGTGGGTCCGAGTTTGGAGGGCCACCAAGTGTTGTTCCATAGTGAGGTGTTGTTCCCAGAAATCAGCACTTCCGTCTTGTTCATTTTGAGCTTCAGGCAGTCGGTCTTTATTCGTTTGCTACACTCGTCATGCTGTTATGGAAGTTGGTCATGGTGGTGGAGGGTTCTTAGGGGAGTGAGAGAATGAGCTGGGTGTTGTCTGCGTAGGGTATGTTGAGGCGATGTTGACTATGGGGGCATCATGTAGCTGTTGAGTAGAGCGGAACCAATCTAAAACTTACTCTACTCTACCCCACCCCACTCCACTCCCATCTAACCCAATCAACCCCAACCCACTCCAATCAACTCCACTGCACCCCATTCTACCACACTTAACTCAAATCTACCCCGCTCTGCTCCAATTTACCAGACTTTGCTCCAATCCACCACACTCTGTGCCAGTCTACCCCACTCCACTCCAATGTACCCCAATCCGCCCCACTCTAATATACCCCTATCCACCCCACTCCAATGTACCTCCACCCCACTCCAATCTACCTGATTCCATTCCAATCTACAGCATTCTACTCCATTCAAATCTACCACAGTCCAATTTACCCCACTCCATTCTAATTTAACCCACTCTCTAATCTCCCTCACTCATCTACCCCACTCCACCACAATCTACCCCACTCCACCACAATCTACCCCACTCCACCACAATCTACCCCACTCCACCACAATCTACCCCACTCCACCACAATCTACCCCACTCCACCACAATCTACCTCACTCCACCACAATCTACCATAATCTACTCCACTCCAATCCACCCCATTTCAATCCACCCAATCTACCCCACTCCACTCCAATCTACCCCAATCCAATCTACCCCTCCCCACACAACCCCAATCTACGCCACCCCAATCTACCCCACTCCAATCCACCACACTCCACTCCAATCTACTTCAATCTACCTCAATCTATTCTACTCCAATTTACCCCACCCCACTGCAATCTACCCAACCCCACTCCAATCAACCCACTCCACTACAATCTACCACATTCCAATCTACCCCACTCCACTCATTCCTCTTCAATCATCCCATTTCAATCAACCCAACTTCATTCTACCTCACTCCATTCCAAACTACCCATCTCTAATCCACCCTAGTCTACCCCACTGCACTCTTCCGCAATCTATCTCAATACACTCCAATCTCGACTCCACTCCAAACTGTCTGGCACCACTCCTATCTGTACAACTCCACTCCAAGCCCCTCCACTCTACCCTATTTCAATCTACCGACTCCAATCCACCCAATCTACCCACTCCTCTACCTTTATCTACCAGACTCCATTTCACTTTACCCAATCATCTCCAATCGTCCCCACACCAATCTACCCTAGTCTACTCCACTTTAACCTACCCCACCCCTTCCCAATCAACCCCACACCACTCTATCCAACTCCATTCTAATCTACCCTACTCTACTCCAATCTACCCCACTCAAAACTACCGGTCAACTATACTCAACTCCACTCAAATCTACCCCAATCCACAGCACGTTTCCAAACACTACCCCACTATATCCCAATGCACACTCTACCCCGATCTACCCCACTCCAATCCAATCTACCCTACTCCATTTTACCCCACCCCACTCTACTCCACTCCGCTCCCCCCTTACTTACCCCACACCACTCCAATCTACCCTGCTCCACTCCACCCTAATATACCCCACTCAATTCCATTCTACCCTACTATAATCCACCCAATCTACTCCACCTCATCCCAATTTACCCCACACCACTCCAATCTACCCCACCCCCCAATCCACTCCATTCCATTCTACCCTATTATAATCTACTCGACTCCAATCTACCTGACTCCACTGCACTCTTCCTCAATCTACCCCACTCCACTCCAACCTACCCCTTGTTAAATTAAGACATCACACATATGAACCACAAAATTCCAAAGTCGCAGAGGTTATCACATTAGTTATTTCACATCATTAACACGCTATGAACAGGAATCCGTGTACAACAACATTGATGAACTCTTCTTCTTAGCTTAATGAACTTAAAATTTTAACACAACCGTAACGATGAAGGCGAAAATGTTGAGCTTGGCAAATCATGACCTGGTCAAATTAGGTACCAGTGCAGCATCTAACTAAACTAGCACACACCGGTCATCATTAAAAAGGTTAAGAAACCCCACATAGCTGGCACATAACTCTGGAAATTCTTTGACTGATTTAAAGATTTATAAAAGAACCATATAAGCATGAAAGTTGTCTAAAGAAGTTTTGATTTATTGTGGTTTTATATTTTACGAGCAATACTAAGTAGGCGACAGAGCACTTTAGATAGGAATGGAACAGTGTCACAACATCAAAATATATAGATGTATGCATACCCTCCAGGATATTGCTGCACAGACAAGGACAATTTGTGGCAAACTATGTAAACTTCTGCGGCACGCTAATGCTCTTTTAGCAGTATTTTTGATTCACTATAGTTTGTTGCCGTCCATTAGTTTTGTTTTGAATTTTTAATGTTTACTGAGTCACACTGTTAAAAGATAGATAGGTGCTTTGAGAGTTGCAATAGATTAGGAAGCCTATAAAAAAGTACCCTCATCAATATGAAATCTCAAACAATTATAGGGAAGAAACAAGAGCTTTTTTTAAGAAAAACTACAAAAGTTAAAGAGCAAATATCGCACAAACTCTTGTTAAATAAATGATTGCAACAGCTTTATACTGGCAAAAAGGTCTTAAATGGAAACGGAGATGCGTTTTCCATTCAGTAATAATGCCCTAAAGCAAATCATGTACTGCAAATACTCATATTAAAAGACACTTAATGAATCTCTTTATGCATGTATGCTGTGACAGTGGATAATTGAATAGCAATGTATTTACAATCTCCACAGGCAAGAAGCCTACATTTCTGCAAGGAGGTTGGAGCACCTATTAATTGAAGTGTAATGGGCGCGCGGTGCTAACACCAACATCTCTGTGGCTCTAGTGGAGAGAGGGCAATGTAGTTAACGAATTTAATCATGATACCTATGCCAGGGAACGCGTGTTAACGTTGCATAACTTTTACTTGTTTATGAATGGATCTTCATTAATATTCATTAACTTTAATCATTATTCTTAAACAGCGAACAGTATAGCCAGTTCATACTAAGCAAAAGAATGTGGAGTAGCCATAAAAACTGGAAGAATTATACATACCAGTGTGACAATATCACCTGAAAAGCATGCTTGCTCGGATGGACCAAGTGTCTTAGTGAACGTCATGGGTACAGCGGACTAGGGTGAAACTCTGTGCGTCAAGTCTTGGTCCTTGGTGCTTCACAGTGGCTGTGGTAGCGGGTTGAAGAGTTTGGGCTACTAACTTGCCCCAGCAGGCTTCTTCAGGTGTTGTGTCCCTGTGTTGCAAACTAGGTCAGTCAGCTGGCCCTTGGAGTTCCTTAACTTGACTGGACTCTGGAGACACCATCTCCCTGAGTAGGCCACGTCAGGCCCAGTCCTTCTCTTCACTAGCCATCAGGTGCAGTCTTCGATGGCACAGCCTCTCTTTGCTAGTCCCTCGGTGCAGCGGGGCAGTCCTCATTCGGTCCTTCTTCCAAGTTGGTAAATATATGAGGTCTGGGTGTCAGGGGTGCCCCTCATATGCTCGGAAAATACCCTCCCTATCCAGTATGAGATTGGTAGCTATTGGGCTACTAGGTTCCCTCTCACCTGGTGACCATTTTCTGTAGAGTGGGGCATCTCGTTATACCAGGATGCACCATTCTGCCCACTCCCAAGATGGTGAGACCCCTCTCTCTGTGTTCAGACCTCCTTAGCCCACCCCTGGGGTATGGATACCTCAGGACGACATGCCCCAAGGAAAAATGTTTTGCCAACTGGTTTTCCTTCTCTGTTCCCGGTGCCAGCCTGTCTGCCTAAACAATGGGACAGCCTTCCTCACTCGTGTGACTCATCTGCTCTCCAAAAGGCGACTTCCCCTTTGAAGCCTGCCTTTTGGGGCTAACGCCTAAGTGGCTTCCTGCAGGAGGGAGGTGACACTTCCAACACCTGCAATCCCTCATCGTGCTCCTCCCTAAGAGTCACTACAGGGTGGCAGAAAGCTGTCTCGTGGAACAGGGTCCATGTGTGCTTGTGAAGGCAGAGGAATTTTAAAGGTAACAAATTGCCACCTTTGCTAAAGTTGACCACTGCAACAAGTTACATTAATTTAACAGGCTTAATGTTACAAGTTATTTGATACCTTGGAGTAGCCATTTTGATTGCACTGTTCAAGAGTTATCACCACTGAGGGGTCAGCGTGTGGCTCTGTACTCGCCAATGGGGTAACCAAGATTTCCACAGTAAAAACTGTAGATTTGCTTGTTTTACTGTCAGGACATGCAAAGTACATGTCCTGCCTGTGTCATATGTTGCACCCTGCCTTTATGGCTCAATAGGCATGCCAGAGGAGAGACATATTATGGGGAAGTGGTGGCTTTGCCATTGCTTTCAATGGCAACGTCGGGCTAACAGTGTACGACTGCTCTACCAGTCTGCAGTCACGGTCTGGGGGACATGTTTTGCTTGGGGGACCCCGAAGGAGGGGGTGCACAATTACTGCTGGATGTCCTGCAGTACCCTTCTAACTTACTTGCCCAGGGCACCAGAGTAACATGTATTAGGGACTTACAGGTAAATTAGCCATTTCCAATGGAGTACAGGCAATTTGAGATACCCTTTAGGGTCAGGGCAATGAGGTCTGGTTAGCAGGACTCAGTGAACTCTTAAGGGTCAAACAACCAGCAGCATCAGTTGAAAAACTCAGGCATGACCATACTAAAAGAGGCATTTCCTCACAACCATCCACACATTTGAGGTACCATTTTCATGGAAGAAAAGTAAGAATGCAAGATAGCAGGATATTAGCCACTGGTATCAAATTTAGTTCTTTAATAGCTGGTACACGTGGGGAACTATGGTAAGACTTATGGGAGAAGTAAGGAAATGCCCCTTTTTGTATTGTCATCCCCAAAATTGTGGACCAATGCTGCTGGTTTGTCTGTTCAAAGTACACTGTAGCCTGCAAACAATGTGTGCCTGCTAAATATGTATGCTCGATTGGCGTATATCCGATTGGCATAAGCTAACTTACGTCTAAGTCCCTAGTATATGCCACCCGGGGCCTTTAAGTTAGAGGGTCACCCCATGGACTGCAGCACTCGTTGTGCCACCCTGGGTGTGAAAAAGATAAAACATTGCTCTACGTCTGGCACTGCAGACTGAAAAGCTTTTATTGATTTTATAGGGGTAAAACATGAACAAAGCATATAGGAAATTATTCATAATCAAAAATCATATATAATCATAAATCATATTTAAAGCATACATAAGAGATATATGGAGTGAGCGTAGGCAATTGCAAATAAACCTGAGATATTGTGTTAGAGTCAGATTGGTGGAATCGTTATCATGGTGACAGGAATGACGGGACGCGATAGTGCTTCTCACACTTATCTGAGAAAATGAATAAATGTTGGGATTTATGTGATGTGGTAGCCGGTTGCTGGCGAGTCGGTGGTGATACAAATGGTAAGAGTACGATATTTTGTGTATTGTAGTCTGGAGTAAACGGTGCATCATTGAATGGGATGTGTATGTTGTAACCACCGGTCTGTTCATACTTTAGGTACTATGTGCATGAAGTGGTCTCAGTCCCCAGATAGGTTGAGGGCACCTTGGTTGTAGGGTGACTCAGAAGTGTTGATATTCGACCAGAGCCGTCATGTGGTAATTGTAGAGGGAGTGTATGAGATTAGATATATCAATGGTAATAGGCTTGGTTTGATCACAAATGAGGGTCAAGGGGATTTAATAAAGAGAGAGGCCGTTGAAAAGGGGGGGTTCAAGGAGGCTTTCTGGTGACGAAGTAGCTGTCCAGCCTATCCCAGATGGATTTAGAGGATGATTTCCATTGAGAGTTTTGGAGTGAGTTATTGTATGCGCCCCTAATGTGGGTGATCCAATTGATCCAGTTGTTGAAGGAGGCTTTGTGAGTGCTTTTCCAGTTGGAAAGAAGTATCTTGGCTGCAGATGTTATAAGCAAGTCTAGCAGAGCTCGGTTGGATGGGCTATCTGAATTAGTGTTGAGAAAGCCCTTACTGAGGAAGGCAAGTTCCTTCTTAGGGTACTAGTTGAAGAGATCCGATAAAAAAAAGAGAAGACCTTATTCCCGAACTGTGAGACAGGGTGGGGGGAAGAAATATTTAATGATTCCCCAAGGCAAGACCTACATACAGTCCCCAAGCTAGTTCAGGAACAGCAACTACTCTGTGCTCTGCTGAACGTGCGGTCCGTTGGTAGAAATAAATATCAGATCGCGGATCTGATTCAAAATACCACACCTGATATAATTTTCCTGACGGAGACCTGGACCGACAATACTTCGGGTCCAGACTGAAACGTAGTACTACCGAAGGGTTATGCAGTTATTGCACAGGATAGAGAGAAAGGGAGAAGGGGGGGGGGGGGGGGGGTATAGCGATTATCTATCGGGACTATTTAAAGACGGGAGTAGAAACTATCTCTGATCTACCAGAGGAAGCGTTATATTTTACCATAAATGTAAGTAATTTTTTTTAAGTTTCAGGGACTTTTGATTTATCACCCTCCCGGTCCTAGGGCCGTTTTCTCACAGTCATTAATGATGCACTTGGAATCCAATGTTGATTCCCATCCTTTTATTATTCTCGGTGATTTTAACTATCATTTGGAATTAGCGAACAATCCGGACTCTGGCAGACATCTAGACAATTTGGCAGCTTTTGGCTTCAGCCAATTAGTAAACAAACCCACCCATCAGGCAGGCCATATTTTAGATGGTATTTTCATCCAATAGTACAGATACGGATTTGATCAGTGTCACCGCTTTTCCCTGGTCAGACCATAAAGCGGTCTATTTCAAGATTAGGGCCGCTCTGACAACACACCAAACCCACATGAAACCGTTAAAGGTAAAGACCAGACGATGGACTAGTGTCCAAGCCGACAGTCTAAACATGGCCCTTGGCCAACTTCCCCTTTCGCTGAGTAAGGACAATAATGAGGCAGCATTCGTATTTAATGACTGGCTCGCGACAGCAGCTGACTCTGTGGCACCTAAAAAACTGCTAACAGTCAGGAGATCAAAACCCTCAGCCCCTGGTATGGCTCTGAGCTAAAAGGCTTAAAGGTAATCTGCAGAAAGGCGGAGCGCCTCTGGAGGCAGGATTATAGCATAGACAAGAGAACAATCTATAATCATGCCCTCCAACAGTATAAAGACGCAATAATTGCTTCTAAAAGACTGTTCTATACCACTAAGATAGATGAAGCAGGTAACTCCACCAAAGAGCTTTTCAAAACGGTGACTCTGCTTTCTAAATCACAGCCAGATCAAGACATGTACAACAAACTAGCCACATACTTTCAGAATAAGGTCAAACTAATCTACGATGATCTCCTCAACACTCGTTTGAGATCAGATAAGTCAGAGCAACCCCAGGTCGAGATGGGTATAATACATCATAGGTTAGTAAGTTTCCCAGCAATCACTAGCGAGGAAATATGTAAACTTATTGTCACTACAAAATCAGGCCCACCTAAAGATCCCTGTCCTCCTATGATTATGCACTTGGCGGCAAACAGAATTGGGGACGAACTAACTCCCTTAATTAACCAAGTGCTGGAGTCAGGTAGTTATCCAACCTGCTGGAAGAGAGCCACGATCAGGCCAATCTTGAAAAAACCCACTTTAGACCCTTTAGAACCCAAGAATTATCGCCCAATAGCTGCTCTGCCCATAGCAGCCAAAATCTTGGAGAAATAAATGAATAAAGTACTGACTGACTACCTCGACACCCATAATCTGCTGGTCTTAACTCAGCATGGTTTTCGTTCACAGCATTCCACGGATTCTGCTCTGCTCGTAGCAGCAGAGGAGATCCGAGGAATAGTGGATAGAGGGGGCAGGGCAATCCTCGTATTGTAAGACCTGTCAGCAGCCTTTGACACCGTGAATCACACGGTGTTAGTACAGAGGCTACAGGAGGTTGGTATCGAGGGCCCAGCTCTATCCCTTCTCTCATCGTTTTTGGAGGGCAGGGAGCAGAGCCTATACTGGGATGGCTTTCAGTCCGACGGTTTCCATCTCCCCTGTGGGGTTCCACAGGGATCAGCTTTGTCACCCACGTTGTTTAACATCTATGTCACCCCCCTGGCCAGACTCATCAGGAAGCATGGTTTTGCTCTAGTGTCCTACGCGGATGATTCCCAGCTTATAATCTCGACAGCTAACCAGTCGGATGACACAGCCGTTAGGTTTCATGCGTGTCTTTTGGAAATAATGACCTGGATGAACCATAGCTTCCTGAAGATCAACAGACAAAACTGAGATCATTGAGTTTGGTATGGGGCAACCCCTGTGGAACGACTCCTGGTGGCCTCTGAAGGCTGGAGCATGCCCTTGCCCTGTATCCAAGGTGAGAAACCTTGGTGTCATTTTTGACAGCCAGCTAAGTTTCTCGGCTCAGGTGAAAAGCCTTACCTCTTCCTGCTTCTTCCTAATAAAAACCTTGAGAAAGATTTTTCCTTTTATCGCGCAGGAACTACAAAAGACAGTCGTGGTGGCCCTTCTGCTGTCCAAGCTTGACTACTGTAATGCCTTGCTATTGGGGATTAACCAACAGTCACTGCAGAATGCTGCAGCGAGACTGCTTTTAAATATTCCTAGAGGCCAATCCACCTCGGCAGGAATTAGAGCACTACAACAACAACGTGTGGAATTTAAGCCATTATGCATGGTCCACAAAGCAATCTTTGGGGGAGGAGCCAAAGATATTCAAAAAATGCTGATCCCCTATACTCCCGGTCGAGCCCTGAGATCCAGTACTTTGGGCCTTCTTCAGGTAAATAGGACTAGGAGAGTTAGATGGGGTGGAAGAACTTTTTCAAACTGTGCAGCGAAGTTGTGGAATAAGCTGCCCACAACTATGACATTTTTGCCAAACCATCAATCCTTTAGGAAAGTTCTGAAGACTTGGCTGTTTGCTTCAATTTAGTCCCTGCGATAAGACTGCACCACTTCCACACTCACAAGCGCCAAGACGCTACGCCAATTGAGCGCTTTATAAACCTATATCCTATCCTTTCCTAGATGAGGTGGGCAAGGTCCCCTACTTCTTCATTACAGTTCCAGCAAGTGGGGTCATCTAGAATTTGTAATGAGTTTAGTCGAGTTGGGATCCAGGATATTTTATGAACGAGTCAGAATTTAGATTGAGAGTACAGGTGAGATTTTCTGAGATGTGACCGATTTAAAGATATTGGACCAATCTGAGTTGGTTATGGGCTTGGCAGAGTGGTTTTGCCAGAAGGCAGTTATCTTTTTGTTTAATTGCGTTGTCTTTGGGCGAAGAAGATTATATAGGTAGGATACTTGATGGCCAGATTTGTTAAGATTCGCTATAAATTCTGGCAGAGCGGGGCAGACACCGTGGCACTTAGTTTTCGAGATAACGGGTTTGATTTTACGGAAGTTGTAGAGTTCAAAACCTTCTAGGTGGAATGCTTTCTGGAGTTTGGAGAAGGTTAGGGGTTGGGAAGGAGAGCCAACTTGGTATGGAAAGTAGATACCCTTGTCTATCTAAGAATGGTAATGCATAGTTTTGCCATTGTATTTAAGGTGGGGGTTGTTCCAGAGTGAGGCCAAGTTAGAAAGCTTTATACCGGAGGGTAGTTTCTTGTCAATCTTCAGTATTGAGGTTTGTGTCTTGTGGAATACATATTTGGATTTTTCAAGGTGCTTTGTGCTGGTAGTTAACAAGGTTTGTTGGTGCAGGTTGCTTACTAATTCCTTTTCTACTTCTAGCCAAACTGGAGTATAGTTACTAGGGGGGTGAATCCAGTATGAATATTGTTTGGCCAAAATTACAGTTTGATAATCTCTGAAGTTGGCCAGATTAACTCCACCTAGTGATTTGTGAAGTCTGAGTTTTTTCATGGCAATTCTAGCTTTTTTATCTTGCCATATAAAGCTAGAGATCAGTTTGTCAAGTTTGTGGTGAAACTCTTCTGATAAAAGTAAAGGAAGCATGCTGATGAGGTAATTGATTATAGGAGTGATCATCATTTTTATGGTTTCAATTCTTCCCCACCAAGTAATGAATTTAGGGGACCATGTGTCTAGGAGTTCTTTTATTTTCTGAAGGGTAATGCTTTTGTTATATTTGATGGTGTCTATCAGGTCAGATCTGAATTCTATGTCAAAATATTTTATGGAGCCTGTCTGCCAAGATAAGCCTGATGAGCCTAGTACCTCTTTTGTACAATTAATGTTTAGGGGTTTCACCTCCGATTTGTCACTGTTCAATTTGTACCCCGAGAATTCTGAGTAGAGTTCTATTGTGGAAACGAGAGGTTGTTTGGAGGGGCCCGGGTTTTCTGTGACTACCGAAATATCGTCTACATAGGCGGCTAATTTTACGTTTATTTAATTGAGCCCAATTCCGGAGATCGTTGGCGTTTTTTAATATCTAATAAAAGGGGTTCAAGTGCTAAAAGAAATAAGGATGGGGAGAGAGGGCAGCCTTGCCTCGTACCTTGTTGTAGGCTGAGTGGGTGTGACAAGGAGCCATTAATTGAGATACTTGCGGTTGGGTTTTTGTAAAGTGCCATGACCATTTTTATGAAGTGCCCTCCAGGTTAAAGGCTTCCAAGCAATGCTCTAAGAAGGGCCAAGCTACTGTGTCAAACGCCTTTTCAGCGTCTAGTGTTATTGCGACAGAGGGTGAGGCTGATTTTCTAGCTCGTCCATGGTATGGCATAAGAGGTGTGTGTTGTCATTTGACATGCGGTTCCTAAGAAAACCAACTTGAGAGTTGCTCATCAGTTGGGGAAGGTATACATTAAGTCTTGCCGCCAGAATCTTTGCATACATTTTGCAGCCTAGATTTATCAAGGAGATCGGCCTGTAGTTTTTAGGCAGAGCTGGGTCCTTCCCGTCCTTTGGAATCACAATAATGTTGGCTTCAGCAATTGTACCCTCGACTGTGCCGGATTTGGATATGTGGTTAAACAGGGAAAGCATGGTTGGTTGTAAAAGGTTGGAGAAGGATTTGTAAAACTTGGCTGGAAAGCCGTTCGTGCTGGGGGCTTTGTTTTCTTTTACCATTTTAATAGCCTTGGCCACTTCAGAGATGGCTATCGGGCTTCTGAGATCAATTTTGTCAGTTTCTGAGAGCTGTGGGATGCTAAGTTTTTGTAGGTAGTTCTAGCATTTAAGTGGGTCAAAGGAATGGCCGATACAGAGTTTCATAAAAGCTACTGAAAGTGTCTAGTATCTTGTCTGGGTTGATATGGATTAGGTTTTTGGTATCTTTAATTGATGTGATTCTGTTTTGGTTATTGTTTGTGCTTGAGGTATGAGGCAAGCATCTTGTCTGCCTTGTTAGCTTCGCAAAGTTTTAGGCCTCAAAATGTATTTATCAATACACCTGCTCTGTCACTCAGGATTTTATTATACTCCTATTTCTTTTGTGTAAATTGGGCTAGAGTGATGCTGTCCAGAGATTTGGAGTGTGATAATTCCAGTTGCTTTATTTCTTGTTCTAACAATAGTAGACTAGCATTATTAGGAGAGAAGTCGGCCTAACGGCTAGGGCAGTCTACCTCGAATCTGGGGAACTGGGTTCGATTCTCGACAACGACGCTGAACATCCTGTGATTCTGGGCAAATCACTTAATCTCCCGTGCAGAACAAAAAAAAAAACAATGTGTCCTCTTGTAACGCACCTGGTGCTATGTAAAGCGCTCTGATCCCGATATCTTCGGGTCAAGTTTGCGCTATATAAAACTCTATAAAATAAAAAAATAATTATTAGCTTTGTTTACCTTGGTTTTGATTTCTATAAGGACTCCTCTTAGGGTTGGATTTGAGGGCGTCCCACAGTAGTTTTTAAACTGCTACCTCGACTTTGCAATTTAGTGCAATGACTAAGCCCAATCCTTCCTTTTTTTATATATGTAAATCAACTGTAATGCAAGCTTATGGCGTCCTAAGGCAGGGTGCTGTATATTAGAAAGTGGAACATGAAATTTTACATGCTCCAACAGTAAAAACCTGCACTTGTCATTTTTACTGTGGAAAAGGCTAGTAGCACCACTGGGTAGTGTAGAGTTACAGGCTGCGAAAGCAGCTCTGCTAACTTCTGACTGGGACTTCTAAACTTGGTACAGTAAGGTATCAAACAGCTGGTTAGATTAATGCCGACTTGTTGCCCAAGTCGAAATTAATGCAACTTGTTGTGATGTGCAACTTTCACAAAGTTGTCACTTTGTTGCCCTAAGTCTTCTGTGCCTGGTTACTGCTGAACATGAAGTCTGTCCCCGAGGCAGCTTTCTGCCCTCCTGGGGAGATGTGAAAATGACTCCCAAGAAAGGACACAATAGAAACCTCAGTGGGGGAGAGGTGTTACCTCTCCCTGGTAGGAAGCCACATGGATGTTGGTCTAAAATGCAAACTTCAAAGGAGAAGCTGACTTTGAAGGGCAAATGGCAAACACTTGGGAGAGGGCTGCTCTAGTGTTTAGGTAGACAGGCTGACACTAGGTACAGAGAGCGGAAGCCAGTGGCCAAAATGGTTTTTCAGGAGCATGCAGGTAGCCCCCTTGGTAGCCACAACTTTGGGTTGTGCTAGGGAGCTATTCATGCTAAGCGAGAGGTTCTGCCATCTTGAGAGGGGGCAGAATAGAGACTTCTGGGATATCTAGAAGTCTCACTTCACAGAAAGTTGTCATCAGGAGGGAGGGAACATGGTACCCCATTGGTTAGAGACCACAGCCTCCCTGAGGGCATTTTCTGGGCATAAAAATGGCACCCCTGGCCCCCAGATCTCATTGGACTGGAGAAAAGGACTGAGGAAGGACTGCCCTGCTGCACCAAGTATCTGGCGAAGAGAGGTTGCACCGACGTGGACACAAAAGCTAAAGAAGCCTGCTGGGGCAAGTTGGTAGCCAAGATTCCCCCATCACTGCTCCTTGCCGCCATGCAGCCTAAGGGACTAAGACCCAAAGCTCAAAAGTTGCCCCCTAGTCTTCTGAGTTCAGCTAGGTCACCAAGAAGGCAAGTTACCTTCAAAAGAAGAAAAGTGCTGAAAACGCTCTACCGGGTGATTCGTATTCCAATTGCGACTGGACTTCTAACCAGCTCAAGAAGACTTTGAGGGCTGTCGATCTTTATGACCAGGATTGCCTAACAAAGCCTGTGGACCGAGATGTAGCCCTTGGAAAACCACTGTAGACCGATATCAGCATCTTGAGCATCCTGTATCCCTTGCCTCAGGACCACTCCATAGAAGCCAACAGCAAGGAGCCACAGACGGTGAAACTGAACTGAAGACTGCATTTCTTGACTAGAGGACTGTTTCTGTGGACCTTGTTGGCCCCCTGGATGCCTCCCTGTCAGAGTTAGCCACCTCAAGTAACTCTAAGTAACCACAATGATACTTACCAAAGCTTTCCTTGAAAACATATCGTAATGGCAAATTCATTGAATTTGCCTATGCTTGTCTGCGATTAAGTAAAAAGTGTTGATTTACTATACCTTGTGAAATATGCATCTTCAAAACCGTCCAGTGAATCTTTTTCATTTTGGTGTCTACATTAACATAAAATATAATCTATTTTTGCAAACTGATTTTGGATTTTTTGAGTGTCGCATATATTTCTTCTTCAATCGTTTTGGTGCTGTTTAAAAGGATATACACTTGTTCCTTTGTGTAAGCCTGACTGCTCAGAGCCATAGTTACCTAAGGGTTGACAAAGGTTTAACAAATGAAACCTAATGGTCCTAAAGGGGTTGGCAAGTGTATTACCCGGTGAGGGTGCACAACCACACTATATAATACACCCCATTTACTCACAGGAGAAGAATGGCTAGGCAAATCACACACCTTAGATTCTCCAGAGTCTCTAGTTCTGAACCTGTTCCTCTACCATGTGTTTGGCCATGCACACACATGGTGTACCAATTTAACAAGGGGAGTGGGGAATGCTTAATGATCGGGTTTTTGCACTTGGCTGTGAATGCGAATTTGAACAGTGGCATTCGTTTGTGAATAGTGTTTCTACTCAATATCAGACATTTCCAGAAAATTATGGGTAAGGTGGGCTTGAACAATTCATGCTAGTCACACCTACTTAGATTTTCCGGGGGTCACTAGAAAATATTTGGAGATGGAGGTTTCCCTGCCATCTGACCCATGGACTAAAAATGCTGACAGTGTCCTGATCAAAATTCAATGACTATTCATGTTTCCAAAATGCTCTATACAGTTTTTGTCTGCTACACCCTACTGAAGTACGGCTACCAACAAGCTTTTCCCATTTTTACAGATTAAAGTATGGGATAGCTGCCTCACAGATTTGTATGTCAAAATGCTGACCCCAATAATATGAACTTAAAACAATATATGCCAGATATTAAATTGATCAATATCGTCAAAGTAAGTATACAAAGGGGCATATGGATTTACTGTTCAAACTCCATATCCACTTACCATAAGAACATTTACAATTCAATATCATGGATTTTATAATGTTGCAGGATTATATTTTAAAGTTGATATTTTGGTACCACAACCAAGGAGAATGTAAGGATGCCAAACACTATGCCAGAACGTATATCTACTGCAAATCTTCAAGTTAGGAAAAGCAAGTTATCCAGTTAAGTTAATGGAACTCAACTCCCCTCAACAGCAGGATGGGAGGTTATGGCCCTTGATCAAGGTGCCTAAGGGCCTAAAAAGCATAAGGCGGAAAGAGGCCAGTAAGAGGCATTTATTGCGCCAGGATGCCTACATCCTTCTTTAGTTTCTATATTTTTGACAAAAAACTAACTTGTGATGCCCATATCTGTTGGCCATGCACTGCGAGTGTCAACCACCTTTGAAGCATTGGGTTCAGAGGCTAAGCCATGCACAGCGAGGTTGTCCACCCATGAAATGTTGGGTGCATGGCCTTGACAGAGGCCAGGACCTGTGGCCTACTGCTGCAGCATATGGCCGAAGTCCATGCTCTCCAGGTGTTGGCAGCCCACAGGGAGGTCCACAAGAGATAGGCTGTGGCCAACTCAGAGCTTGCTTGGACAAAGACTGTGTGCAGTGAAGGTTGGCAAAGGAGGGCTGGGCGCAGAGTGCCAGAGCTCGTCGCAGGTGTTGGCCACCCGCATTGAGTTGGGTGCAAGGGCTGGCCAGATGCCAGGTCGAGCTGGCCACTCCCACTGCACACAGTCACAAGTTGTGCGCAGCGGGAGACCAGAACCTGGGGCTAAACCCCGCCTTCAGCTGTGCGCAGACGTGAGCATAGGAATTGCAGAGCATAGCTAAAAGAGTAGTGGCATCATCTTAGGTAAAAACTGCGGTAGATGGATATAAGACTTTTTATATTGAAAGTGGGACACATGGAAATTAGATGTTTACATGGTCTTGACCACATGAAATTGGAATTGTTTGTTTGTTATTGTTATAGATGGTAGATACACAGGCCTTAAAGGATCTATGATATAATTGGAATCGATATATGTAGGACACGCATAAATGAGATGCTACACAAGTTGAGATATAAGATTTAACGGTGGGGATTTTTTTGTTTTTGATTCACGTATATTATGTACGGATATATTGTATGAATATATATTGAAATTTCTAATAGTGGGATGTTATTGTTTTATCAGGGACACACAGAAGTTTTCGCCGGGACGGAAGTAGAACCAGCTTGGTGGTAGGATAGCATCTAAACTATGATGAAATAATCTGTGGCTGAGATGGAATGTGTGGCACTATGTGTAGTGAAATACTGATGTTTAGCCAATCATGCCATTATATAGATATTGACAAGAAATTTTCCAGGAATACAGGTACGCGTCTTGAAATTATAATAATAGTAATTGGAATATAGTCCATTGGCCCACGGCATAAGGATAGTTGGTTTGATCCATTTTGGAGGGGATAATAATCACCCTTTAACACTGCTAAAGATTGGATCTGATTTCACTGCACCACGTCCCTCCTCACATCCTAGGATACACTGAATTGCAATTGGATCATGAGATGATTAATATGACTAGGAACTGTGGTAATGATGTTATTCACAATGCACTATTTAAAGTTTAGTTATAAGGAATGTTTTGGTTTCCAATAATACAAACACATGATGTGACAGTGCAGTGTTTGTACACTACACTACAACTATATTTATGTTATTTTCCAGCCCTGATGAAGTCGTGGGGAACACCCCAAGCAACGAAACACGTGTTGTCTGGTGGGGCAAAATATGAAGAAAATTAAAGACAAGGAATGAATACAAATAATGTGTCATAATATTTGATTTGTTTGATCAAGCTGAGTGTGTGCTCGGGCAGTGTATTAAAGCTAAGAGAAGATGGTTGGGCACAGGAATCTCTTTAATGTTGTATATGGTCTGAAAACCCCCAACCTATGTTTAAAAAAAAAACCTGAGCAATTAAACTACGAAACTACAATTGGTTAGTTATAGTATTATTTTTATTGTGTCAATTAATTAAAACCAATACAATTAATCACAGAAAAGAGAATAAGAACAGAATTAAAAACTTGTAAGCCATCAGGACTCAAAATATTAAAAGAGTACCTAAAGCACCCCAAAATAAAATATATAGATGTGTAAAATAGCTGTCCTGCCGCAACAATAATATTCAAAACGCTCATTTCCTTCGATGTCGAATGGCTGTAATGATTATATTGAAGAATTTCCCAAAGTGTGCCAAATATATGGGAACGATAGTAGTCATGCAGAAATCCAATGCTGGGCCCCGTTCAACAGAAACACTGATTTCAATAAAGAGCGACATGCCATTAAAAATTCTGAGCAGCAGCCTAGCAGATTCTTTTTTACTATCACAGAATCTGCAGAGCATGCTTGAAGCTGTTGAAGCCCAATTAGCACCAATACTCATTGATCAGAAGGGCCCTGGTAATACTCTAAAGGACGATTGGAGAGGCCGTTGAAAGGGGGGGGTTCAAGGAGGCTTTCTGGTGACGAAGTAGCTGTCCAGCCTATCCCAGATGGATTTAGAGGATGATTTCCATTGAGAGTTTTGGAGTGAGTTATTGTATGCGCCCCTAATGTGGGTGATCCAATTGATCCAGTTGTTGAAGGAGGCTTTGTGAGTGCTTTTCCAGTTGGAAAGAAGTATCTTGGCTGCAGATGTTATAAGCAAGTCTAGCAGAGCTCGGTTGGATGGGCTATCTGAATTAGTGTTGAGAAAGCCCTTACTGAGGAAGGCAAGTTCCTTCTTAGGGTACTAGTTGAAGAGATCCGATAAAAAAAAGAGAAGACCTTATTCCCGAACTGTGAGACAGGGTGGGGGGAAGAAATATTTAATGATTCCCCAAGGCAAGACCTACATACAGTCCCCAAGCTAGTTCAGGAACAGCAACTACTCTGTGCTCTGCTGAACGTGCGGTCCGTTGGTAGAAATAAATATCAGATCGCGGATCTGATTCAAAATACCACACCTGATATAATTTTCCTGACGGAGACCTGGACCGACAATACTTCGGGTCCAGACTGAAACGTAGTACTACCGAAGGGTTATGCAGTTATTGCACAGGATAGAGAGAAAGGGAGAAGGGGGGGGGGGGGGTATAGCGATTATCTATCGGGACTATTTAAAGACGGGAGTAGAAACTATCTCTGATCTTCCAGAGGAAGCGTTATATTTTACCATAAATGTAAGTAATTTTTTTTAAGTTTCAGGGACTTTTGATTTATCACCCTCCCGGTCCTAGGGCCGTTTTCTCACAGTCATTAATGATGCACTTGGAATCCAATGTTGATTCCCATCCTTTTATTATTCTCGGTGATTTTAACTATCATTTGGAATTAGCGAACAATCCGGACTCTGGCAGACATCTAGACAATTTGGCAGCTTTTGGCTTCAGCCAATTAGTAAACAAACCCACCCATCAGGCAGGCCATATTTTAGATGGTATTTTCATCCAATAGTACAGATACGGATTTGATCAGTGTCACCGCTTTTCCCTGGTCAGACCATAAAGCGGTCTATTTCAAGATTAGGGCCGCTCTGACAACACACCAAACCCACATGAAACCGTTAAAGGTAAAGACCAGACGATGGACTAGTGTCCAAGCCGACAGTCTAAACATGGCCCTTGGCCAACTTCCCCTTTCGCTGAGTAAGGACAATAATGAGGCAGCATTCGTATTTAATGACTGGCTCGCGACAGCAGCTGACTCTGTGGCACCTAAAAAACTGCTAACAGTCAGGAGATCAAAACCCTCAGCCCCTGGTATGGCTCTGAGCTAAAAGGCTTAAAGGTAATCTGCAGAAAGGCGGAGCGCCTCTGGAGGCAGGATTATAGCATAGACAAGAGAACAATCTATAATCATGCCCTCCAACAGTATAAAGACGCAATAATTGCTTCTAAAAGACTGTTCTATACCACTAAGATAGATGAAGCAGGTAACTCCACCAAAGAGCTTTTCAAAACGGTGACTCTGCTTTCTAAATCACAGCCAGATCAAGACATGTACAACAAACTAGCCACATACTTTCAGAATAAGGTCAAACTAATCTACGATGATCTCCTCAACACTCGTTTGAGATCAGATAAGTCAGAGCAACCCCAGGTCGAGATGGGTATAATACATCATAGGTTAGTAAGTTTCCCAGCAATCACTAGCGAGGAAATATGTAAACTTATTGTCACTACAAAATCAGGCCCACCTAAAGATCCCTGTCCTCCTATGATTATGCACTTGGCGGCAAACAGAATTGGGGACGAACTAACTCCCTTAATTAACCAAGTGCTGGAGTCAGGTAGTTATCCAACCTGCTGGAAGAGAGCCACGATCAGGCCAATCTTGAAAAAACCCACTTTAGACCCTTTAGAACCCAAGAATTATCGCCCAATAGCTGCTCTGCCCATAGCAGCCAAAATCTTGGAGAAATAAATGAATAAAGTACTGACTGACTACCTCGACACCCATAATCTGCTGGTCTTAACTCAGCATGGTTTTCGTTCACAGCATTCCACGGAATCTGCTCTGCTCGTAGCAGCAGAGGAGATCCGAGGAATAGTGGATAGAGGGGGCAGGGCAATCCTCGTATTGTAAGACCTGTCAGCAGCCTTTGACACCGTGAATCACACGGTGTTAGTACAGAGGCTACAGGAGGTTGGTATCGAGGGCCCAGCTCTATCCCTTCTCTCATCGTTTTTGGAGGGCAGGGAGCAGAGCCTATACTGGGATGGCTTTCAGTCCGACGGTTTCCATCTCCCCTGTGGGGTTCCACAGGGATCAGCTTTGTCACCCACGTTGTTTAACATCTATGTCACCCCCCTGGCCAGACTTATCAGGAAGCATGGTTTTGCTCTAGTGTCCTACGCGGATGATTCCCAGCTTATAATCTCGACAGCTAACCAGTCGGATGACACAGCCGTTAGGTTTCATGCGTGTCTTTTGGAAATAATGACCTGGATGAACCATAGCTTCCTGAAGATCAACAGACAAAACTGAGATCATTGAGTTTGGTATGGGGCAACCCCTGTGGAACGACTCCTGGTGGCCTCTGAAGGCTGGAGCATGCCCTTGCCCTGTATCCAAGGTGAGAAACCTTGGTGTCATTTTTGACAGCCAGCTAAGTTTCTCGGCTCAGGTGAAAAGCCTTACCTCTTCCTGCTTCTTCCTAATAAAAACCTTGAGAAAGATTTTTCCTTTTATCGCGCAGGAACTACAAAAGACAGTCGTGGTGGCCCTTCTGCTGTCCAAGCTTGACTACTGTAATGCCTTGCTATTGGGGATTAACCAACAGTCACTGCAGAATGCTGCAGCGAGACTGCTTTTAAATATTCCTAGAGGCCAATCCACCTCGGCAGGAATTAGAGCACTACAACAACAACGTGTGGAATTTAAGCCATTATGCATGGTCCACAAAGCAATCTTTGGGGGAGGAGCCAAAGATATTCAAAAAATGCTGATCCCCTATACTCCCGGTCGAGCCCTGAGATCCAGTACTTTGGGCCTTCTTCAGGTAAATAGGACTAGGAGAGTTAGATGGGGTGGAAGAACTTTTTCAAACTGTGCAGCGAAGTTGTGGAATAAGCTGCCCACAACTATGACATTTTTGCCAAACCATCAATCCTTTAGGAAAGTTCTGAAGACTTGGCTGTTTGCTTCAATTTAGTCCCTGCGATAAGACTGCACCACTTCCACACTCACAAGCGCCAAGACGCTACGCCAATTGAGCGCTTTATAAACCTATATCCTATCCTTTCCTAGATGAGGTGGGCAAGGTCCCCTACTTCTTCATTACAGTTCCAGCAAGTGGGGTCATCTAGAATTTGTAATGAGTTTAGTCGAGTTGGGATCCAGGATATTTTATGAACGAGTCAGAATTTAGATTGAGAGTACAGGTGAGATTTTCTGAGATGTGACCGATTTAAAGATATTGGACCAATCTGAGTTGGTTATGGGCTTGGCAGAGTGGTTTTGCCAGAAGGCAGTTATCTTTTTGTTTAATTGCGTTGTCTTTGGGCGAAGAAGATTATATAGGTAGGATACTTGATGGCCAGATTTGTTAAGATTCGCTATAAATTCTGGCAGAGCGGGGCAGACACCGTGGCACTTAGTTTTCGAGATAACGGGTTTGATTTTACGGAAGTTGTAGAGTTCAAAACCTTCTAGGTGGAATGCTTTCTGGAGTTTGGAGAAGGTTAGGGGTTGGGAAGGAGAGCCAACTTGGTATGGAAAGTAGATACCCTTGTCTATCTAAGAATGGTAATGCATAGTTTTGCCATTGTATTTAAGGTGGGGGTTGTTCCAGAGTGAGGCCAAGTTAGAAAGCTTTATACCGGAGGGTAGTTTCTTGTCAATCTTCAGTATTGAGGTTTGTGTCTTGTGGAATACATATTTGGATTTTTCAAGGTGCTTTGTGCTGGTAGTTAACAAGGTTTGTTGGTGCAGGTTGCTTACTAATTCCTTTTCTACTTCTAGCCAAACTGGAGTATAGTTACTAGGGGGGTGAATCCAGTATGAATATTGTTTGGCCAAAATTACAGTTTGATAATCTCTGAAGTTGGCCAGATTAACTCCACCTAGTGATTTGTGAAGTCTGAGTTTTTTCATGGCAATTCTAGCTTTTTTATCTTGCCATATAAAGCTAGAGATCAGTTTGTCAAGTTTGTGGTGAAACTCTTCTGATAAAAGTAAAGGAAGCATGCTGATGAGGTAATTGATTATAGGAGTGATCATCATTTTTATGGTTTCAATTCTTCCCCACCAAGTAATGAATTTAGGGGACCATGTGTCTAGGAGTTCTTTTATTTTCTGAAGGGTAATGCTTTTGTTATATTTGATGGTGTCTATCAGGTCAGATCTGAATTCTATGTCAAAATATTTTATGGAGCCTGTCTGCCAAGATAAGCCTGATGAGCCTAGTACCTCTTTTGTACAATTAATGTTTAGGGGTTTCACCTCCGATTTGTCACTGTTCAATTTGTACCCCGAGAATTCTGAGTAGAGTTCTATTGTGGAAACGAGAGGTTGTTTGGAGGGGCCCGGGTTTTCTGTGACTACCGAAATATCGTCTACATAGGCGGCTAATTTTACGTTTATTTAATTGAGCCCAATTCCGGAGATCGTTGGCGTTTTTTAATATCTAATAAAAGGGGTTCAAGTGCTAAAAGAAATAAGGATGGGGAGAGAGGGCAGCCTTGCCTCGTACCTTGTTGTAGGCTGAGTGGGTGTGACAAGGAGCCATTAATTGAGATACTTGCGGTTGGGTTTTTGTAAAGTGCCATGACCATTTTTATGAAGTGCCCTCCAGGTTAAAGGCTTCCAAGCAATGCTCTAAGAAGGGCCAAGCTACTGTGTCAAACGCCTTTTCAGCGTCTAGTGTTATTGCGACAGAGGGTGAGGCTGATTTTCTAGCTCGTCCATGGTATGGCATAAGAGGTGTGTGTTGTCATTTGACATGCGGTTCCTAAGAAAACCAACTTGAGAGTTGCTCATCAGTTGGGGAAGGTATACATTAAGTCTTGCCGCCAGAATCTTTGCATACATTTTGCAGCCTAGATTTATCAAGGAGATCGGCCTGTAGTTTTTAGGCAGAGCTGGGTCCTTCCCGTCCTTTGGAATCACAATAATGTTGGCTTCAGCAATTGTACCCTCGACTGTGCCGGATTTGGATATGTGGTTAAACAGGGAAAGCATGGTTGGTTGTAAAAGGTTGGAGAAGGATTTGTAAAACTTGGCTGGAAAGCCGTTCGTGCTGGGGGCTTTGTTTTCTTTTACCATTTTAATAGCCTTGGCCACTTCAGAGATGGCTATCGGGCTTCTGAGATCAATTTTGTCAGTTTCTGAGAGCTGTGGGATGCTAAGTTTTTGTAGGTAGTTCTAGCATTTAAGTGGGTCAAAGGAATGGCCGATACAGAGTTTCATAAAAGCTACTGAAAGTGTCTAGTATCTTGTCTGGGTTGATATGGATTAGGTTTTTGGTATCTTTAATTGATGTGATTCTGTTTTGGTTATTGTTTGTGCTTGAGGTATGAGGCAAGCATCTTGTCTGCCTTGTTAGCTTCGCAAAGTTTTAGGCCTCAAAATGTATTTATCAATACACCTGCTCTGTCACTCAGGATTTTATTATACTCCTATTTCTTTTGTGTAAGTTGGGCTAGAGTGATGCTGTCCAGAGATTTGGAGTGTGATAATTCCAGTTGCTTTATTTCTTGTTCTAACAATAGTAGACTAGCATTATTAGGAGAGAAGTCGGCCTAACGGCTAGGGCAGTCTACCTCGAATCTGGGGAACTGGGTTCGATTCTCGACAACGACGCTGAACATCCTGTGATTCTGGGCAAATCACTTAATCTCCCGTGCATAACAAAAAAAAAAACAATGTGTCCTCTTGTAACGCACCTGGTGCTATGTAAAGCGCTCTGATCCCGATATCTTCGGGTCAAGTTTGCGCTATATAAAACTCTATAAAATAAAAAAAAAATTATTAGCTTTGTTTACCTTGGTTTTGATTTCTATAAGGACTCCTCTTAGGGTTGGATTTGAGGGCGTCCCACAGTAGTTTTTAAACTGCTACCTCGACTTTGCAATTTAGTGCAATGACTAAGCCCAATCCTTCCTTTTTTTATATATGTAAATCAACTGTAATGCAAGCTTATGGCGTCCTAAGGCAGGGTGCTGTATATTAGAAAGTGGAACATGAAATTTTACATGCTCCAACAGTAAAAACCTGCACTTGTCATTTTTACTGTGGAAAAGGCTAGTAGCACCACTGGGTAGTGTAGAGTTACAGGCTGCGAAAGCAGCTCTGCTAACTTCTGACTGGGACTTCTAAACTTGGTACAGTAAGGTATCAAACAGCTGGTTAGATTAATGCCGACTTGTTGCCCAAGTCGAAATTAATGCAACTTGTTGTGATGTGCAACTTTCACAAAGTTGTCACTTTGTTGCCCTAAGTCTTCTGTGCCTGGTTACTGCTGAACATGAAGTCTGTCCCCGAGGCAGCTTTCTGCCCTCCTGGGGAGATGTGAAAATGACTCCCAAGAAAGGACACAATAGAAACCTCAGTGGGGGAGAGGTGTTACCTCTCCCTGGTAGGAAGCCACATGGATGTTGGTCTAAAATGCAAACTTCAAAGGAGAAGCTGACTTTGAAGGGCAAATGGCAAACACTTGGGAGAGGGCTGCTCTAGTGTTTAGGTAGACAGGCTGACACTAGGTACAGAGAGCGGAAGCCAGTGGCCAAAATGGTTTTTCAGGAGCATGCAGGTAGCCCCCTTGGTAGCCACAACTTTGGGTTGTGCTAGGGAGCTATTCATGCTAAGCGAGAGGTTCTGCCATCTTGAGAGGGGGCAGAATAGAGACTTCTGGGATATCTAGAAGTCTCACTTCACAGAAAGTTGTCATCAGGAGGGAGGGAACATGGTACCCCATTGGTTAGAGACCACAGCCTCCCTGAGGGCATTTTCTGGGCATAAAAATGGCACCCCTGGCCCCCAGATCTCATTGGACTGGAGAAAAGGACTGAGGAAGGACTGCCCTGCTGCACCAAGTATCTGGCGAAGAGAGGTTGCACCGACGTGGACACAAAAGCTAAAGAAGCCTGCTGGGGCAAGTTGGTAGCCAAGATTCCCCCATCACTGCTCCTTGCCGCCATGCAGCCTAAGGGACTAAGACCCAAAGCTCAAAAGTTGCCCCCTAGTCTTCTGAGTTCAGCTAGGTCACCAAGAAGGCAAGTTACCTTCAAAAGAAGAAAAGTGCTGAAAACGCTCTACCGGGTGATTCGTATTCCAATTGCGACTGGACTTCTAACCAGCTCAAGAAGACTTCGAGGGCTGTCGATCCCTATGACCAGGATTGCCTAACAAAGCCTGTGGACCGAGATGTAGCCCTTGGAAAACCACTGTAGACCGATATCAGCATCTTGAGCATCCTGTATCCCTTGCCTCAGGACCACTCCATAGAAGCCAACAGCAAGGAGCCACAGACGGTGAAACTGAACTGAAGACTGCATTTCTTGACTAGAGGACTGTTTCTGTGGACCTTGTTGGCCCCCTGGATGCCTCCCTGTCAGAGTTAGCCACCTCAAGTAACTCTAAGTAACCACAATGATACTTACCAAAGCTTTCCTTGAAAACATATCGTAATGGCAAATTCATTGAATTTGCCTATGCTTGTCTGCGATTAAGTAAAAAGTGTTGATTTACTATACCTTGTGAAATATGCATCTTCAAAACCGTCCAGTGAATCTTTTTCATTTTGGTGTCTACATTAACATAAAATATAATCTATTTTTGCAAACTGATTTTGGATTTTTTGAGTGTCGCATATATTTCTTCTTCAATCGTTTTGGTGCTGTTTAAAAGGATATACACTTGTTCCTTTGTGTAAGCCTGACTGCTCAGAGCCATAGTTACCTAAGGGTTGACAAAGGTTTAACAAATGAAACCTAATGGTCCTAAAGGGGTTGGCAAGTGTATTACCCGGTGAGGGTGCACAACCACACTATATAATACACCCCATTTACTCACAGGAGAAGAATGGCTAGGCAAATCACACACCTTAGATTCTCCAGAGTCTCTAGTTCTGAACCTGTTCCTCTACCATGTGTTTGGCCATGCACACACATGGTGTACCAATTTAACAAGGGGAGTGGGGAATGCTTAATGATCGGGTTTTTGCACTTGGCTGTGAATGCGAATTTGAACAGTGGCATTAGTTTGTGAATAGTGTTTCTACTCAATATCAGACATTTCCAGAAAATTATGGGTAAGGTGGGCTTGAACAATTCATGCTAGTCACACCTACTTAGATTTTCCGGGGGTCACTAGAAAATATTTGGAGATGGAGGTTTCCCTGCCATCTGACCCATGGACTAAAAATGCTGACAGTGTCCTGATCAAAATTCAATGACTATTCATGTTTCCAAAATGCTCTATACAGTTTTTGTCTGCTACACCCTACTGAAGTACGGCTACCAACAAGCTTTTCCCATTTTTACAGATTAAAGTATGGGATAGCTGCCTCACAGATTTGTATGTCAAAATGCTGACCACAATAATATGAACTTAAAACAATATATGCCAGATATTAAATTGATCAATATCGTCAAAGTAAGTATACAAAGGGGCATATGGATTTACTGTTCAAACTCCATATCCACTTACCATAAGAACATTTACAATTCAATATCATGGATTTTATAATGTTGCAGGATTATATTTTAAAGTTGATATTTTGGTACCACAACCAAGGAGAATGTAAGGATGCCAAACACTATGCCAGAACGTATATCTACTGCAAATCTTCAAGTTAGGAAAAGCAAGTTATCCAGTTAAGTTAATGGAACTCAACTCCCCTCAACAGCAGGATGGGAGGTTATGGCCCTTGATCAAGGTGCCTAAGGGCCTAAAAAGCATAAGGCGGAAAGAGGCCAGTAAGAGGCATTTATTGCGCCAGGATGCCTACATCCTTCTTTAGTTTCTATATTTTTGACAAAAAACTAACTTGTGATGCCCATATCTGTTGGCCATGCACTGCGAGTGTCAACCACCTTTGAAGCATTGGGATCAGAGGCTAAGCCATGCACAGCGAGGTTGTCCACCCATGAAATGTTGGGTGCATGGCCTTGACAGAGGCCAGGACCTGTGGCCTACTGCTGCAGCATATGGCCGAAGTCCATGCTCTCCAGGTGTTGGCAGCCCACAGGGAGGTCCACAGGAGATAGGCTGTGGCCAACTCAGAGCTTGCTTGGACAAAGACTGTGTGCAGTGAAGGTTGGCAAAGGAGGGCTGGGCGCAGAGTGCCAGAGCTCGTCGCAGGTGTTGGCCACCCGCATTGAGTTGGGTGCAAGGGCTGGCCAGATGCCAGGTCGAGCTGGCCACTCCCACTGCACACAGTCACAAGTTGTGCGCAGCGGGAGACCAGAACCTGGGGCTAAACCCCGCCTTCAGCTGTGCGCAGACGTGAGCATAGGAATTGCAGAGCATAGCTAAAAGAGTAGTGGCATCATCTTAGGTAAAAACTGCGGTAGATGGATATAAGACTTTTTATATTGAAAGTGGGACACATGGAAATTAGATGTTTACATGGTCTTGACCACATGAAATTGGAATTGTTTGTTTGTTATTGTTATAGATGGTAGATACACAGGCCTTAAAGGATCTATGATATAATTGGAATCGATATATGTAGGACACGCATAAATGAGATGCTACACAAGTTGAGATATAAGATTTAACGGTGGGGATTTTTTTGTTTTTGATTCACGTATATTATGTACGGATATATTGTATGAATATATATTGAAATTTCTAATAGTGGGATGTTATTGTTTTATCAGGGACACACAGAAGTTTTCGCCGGGACGGAAGTAGAACCAGCTTGGTGGTAGGATAGCATCTAAACTATGATGAAATAATCTGTGGCTGAGATGGAATGTGTGGCACTATGTGTAGTGAAATACTGATGTTTAGCCAATCATGCCATTATATAGATATTGACAAGAAATTTTCCAGGAATACAGGTACGCGTCTTGAAATTATAATAATAGTAATTGGAATATAGTCCATTGGCCCACGGCATAAGGATAGTTGGTTTGATCCATTTTGGAGGGGATAATAATCACCCTTTAACACTGCTAAAGATTGGATCTGATTTCACTGCACCACGTCCCTCCTCACATCCTAGGATACACTGAATTGCAATTGGATCATGAGATGATTAATATGACTAGGAACTGTGGTAATGATGTTATTCACAATGCACTATTTAAAGTTTAGTTATAAGGAATGTTTTGGTTTCCAATAATACAAACACATGATGTGACAGTGCAGTGTTTGTACACTACACTACAACTATATTTATGTTATTTTCCAGCCCTGATGAAGTCGTGGGGAACACCCCAAGCAACGAAACACGTGTTGTCTGGTGGGGCAAAATATGAAGAAAATTAAAGACAAGGAATGAATACAAATAATGTGTCATAATATTTGATTTGTTTGATCAAGCTGAGTGTGTGCTCGGGCAGTGTATTAAAGCTAAGAGAAGATGGTTGGGCACAGGAATCTCTTTAATGTTGTATATGGTCTGAAAACCCCCAACCTATGTTTAAAAAAAAAACCTGAGCAATTAAACTACGAAACTACAATTGGTTAGTTATAGTATTATTTTTATTGTGTCAATTAATTAAAACCAATACAATTAATCACAGAAAAGAGAATAAGAACAGAATTAAAAACTTGTAAGCCATCAGGACTCAAAATATTAAAAGAGTACCTAAAGCACCCCAAAATAAAATATATAGATGTGTAAAATAGCTGTCCTGCCGCAACAATAATATTCAAAACGCTCATTTCCTTCGATGTCGAATGGCTGTAATGATTATATTGAAGAATTTCCCAAAGTGTGCCAAATATATGGGAACGATAGTAGTCATGCAGAAATCCAATGCTGGGCCCCGTTCAACAGAAACACTGATTTCAATAAAGAGCGACATGCCATTAAAAATTCTGAGCAGCAGCCTAGCAGATTCTTTTTTACTATCACAGAATCTGCAGAGCATGCTTGAAGCTGTTGAAGCCCAATTAGCGCCAATACTCATTGATCAGAAGGGCCCTGGTAATACTCTAAAGGACGATGTGCCTGGACTCCCTGCTTAGAGATGCCTTATGATATTGCTGCCATCTCATTTCCTCACATGATAATAATTTGGATGGTGTATGGAATGGCATATACTATTGTCAAGTCAGCCTTCCTCGAGACAAATGCAGCATGTTTCCTCAGAATTGACTTGACACTCGAGTAGGGAATGGTGAGAGCGAACGTGTCCATGTTGGCATCCAAGTCCAGAACTGCCTTTCTAAGATTTAAAGCCATGGATTGCTTGAGATGGTCGAATCACTCGAAGAGCCTTTTTTAGAGTGACTAGTTTGGTTATTTATATGGTGCAAAATTATGTGAGGAAAGCAGCTTTGCATTCAATATCCTGTGCATTCAGGCATAACTGCTGAAACAGGGAATGGAGAGTGTATTTTGGGAGATTGAACTGCCTTCTATAGGCATTACACCAAGACCAAAATAGGTGATAGTTTCCAAGGAAATTTGTGTTACCCATAAGAAAGATTGGGTAGTAACTTTGCTTGAATGACTCGAGAGACGGCCTCTGCTGAAGGTGAGTATAATTTATTGTAAAGTCTTCATAAGGCAAATGTAAGTGCCTGCGTTTTCCTGCTGATGTGTTTGAGGTGGGCACTGGGTTTGCCTGTATCCATGAACCGGACCTCATGATCACTATAATTTGATGCTTGAGAAATGGATTGGTTCCCAATCTTCCATCGTAGTTTCTGTTTGTTCTTATATCTGCAAAAAAGCATCACTTTTGTTTGATCTGGGTTGGCCACTAACTAATTCGATGTGTTGTTGTTGTGGAGCTCTTTAAGGGCCCACTGCAAATCCACTTTTGTGTGATCCAAAATAAGTAAGTTGTTCGCATTCTGATCATGGGGAGAATAGCAGAGCCGATCTTTGGTGGAAAAGTATTTTGCCTTTGTCATAGAGCGATCTATGCCTGCTGAGTAAAGATTGAACAGCACAGAGGCTAAAACACACCCTTGTTTTAGGACCTGTCTCGTCAAAATTCATTTGGTAGCGGAGTTGTCTATACTGGTGGTGACACATACCCCCATATCCGAGTAGAGAGAGATAATTGTTCTGAGTTGGGAAGTGGGAATACCCCCTTCTGCTAGTTTTGCACACAATTTGTAGCGATCAACTCCATCGAATGCAGCAGTATAGTCTACAAATCAAACGAAGAGGGGTGGCCAAGATGGAAGAGAGGCACAGTAGGCCAAATGTGATAGGGCCACTATGTTGTCCAATGTAGAGGAATGCTGTCTGAATCCGGTTTGGTAAAATGGTATATTTGCTTCAGCTGCCTGTGCTTCTAGTTCCTGGACTAGAATTATTTACAAAAATGTTGGCATCAACATCGATTAGCCAGTAAGTTGCGGGCATTTCAGTTCCCCCTTTTTTGTGAATTGGATGAAGAATGGATCCCTTCCACGACCGCAGGACTTCGGCTGATTGGAAGTAGTCCATGTACAAGCAGTATACAAGTCAGTCCAGAAGTCCATGTCCGCCTTGAAAAGTGCACATGGAAGACCATTGGGACCCGGTGCCCAGTTGGCCCCATGGCGTTTATGGCTTTATAGACAGAAACCCGGTTGAAGACCAAGGATTCATCCTTCTCATCTTCGGTCCCTTTGTCTGAATCCTGCCACTTATGGGAGTCTCGGTGGCAAGCCGAAAGGCTGGTGTCAGTGTATAGATTCTGTACATGTACTACCCATTTAGTTGTTGGAACACCGTTCCCTCTAACCATTGATTTATTGCTTAATTTATTGATGTATAGCCAGAACCTGTCTTGAGTGTTCTGGAATTAACAGGGAATGTAGATGTAGCCATTCTGATTGCAGAAATCTAGCCTTTGTGTTCCATAGCAGAGAACGGTAGGCTTTGCTCATTTTGCTCAACTGTTGATGTGTCGTCTGATTTTTTTTTAACCTTGTATCTTCTGAAGCTGCATTCAGCGCAATTTTGCTATGTCTTAGCCCAGATGTCGTCGAAAAAAGATGGGCAATGACTGCTTTGGCCCTCTAGGTTGTGAAATGCGCAGTCTATAATTAGGTTCCAATCACGTTGCCAGAGTTAGCACGAGTATGTGCCAAATGCAACTTCCAGATATTAAATCGATCTGTGGTTGTCTTTCTCCAATTCAGTCACCTTACTAATGTGTCTTTCCGTACGCATCGTGATCATGTAGGCTTTCCATGTAGCTCATAATATAGCAATTGCACACTTGAGAAATTCAACTACGACACCGCAGTTAAAGTGCAGTTATGGTTACGAGTTAAACTAAAAAAACATTGAAATCAGCAAGCTATGGTTAGGGGCAAATTCAATAACTTGTATAACGGTCATGCAAATCATAATTTGCACACCAAATCCAAAGCTTATGACTCAATACTTATACCAATACAAGACAACACAAAAAAATGAATTAACATATAATAAAACCAGTTAATGATGCTCCATTCATTGCCATATCTGTCGAAGTATCATGGGTAATGTGTTACATCTAATCTCATCTAGAAGATGATTTACATTTGAAATTGCATCTGTTTCACTAAAGGCGAGTTCAGGAGCATTTCACATAGTACAGCTTAATGGCTGAGATCTAAGTGTGCATGTCGGTTTGGACGTACCAAGGCAGCCGGCCAAACCGACATGGGCACTTGCAGCAGTGTCCACCACTCCTCCTGCCGCTGTCCATCAGGATGGCCCGGCCCTGCCCTTGACTCGACTCAGGAAGAAAAAAAAATGATAATAACTTGTGTTATTATTATTTTATTTTTCATGTTTTCACTGTTGAGAGAGCAGTGGGGCGATGCTCCTCCCCCTTAACGGAGGAGCCGCCGCTGATAGGTAATTCTGCTCTCATCTATAGCAAAAATGGCTGAAAGGCTTTACACAGAAAATATGCTTTTGCTGGTCTGCTGTAAATCCCTTTAGCAGTTTTTGAGATGTCATTCTTTAAAAAAAAAAAAAAGAAGGTGCCATGTGGGCTTTCTAGGGATATCCATTTTGCACTATTTAAAATAGCAAATCATTCTATACCGACCTTGAGTGAACTATTTGAGAATTCTTTTTTCCTCTTTTTAAAACAGGTTAGTGTGTTACAGTTCCGTTTAGGTCTCCGGGGTTCCCCACAGGAGATTTTCATTGAAGTTAGAGGGTGGTGTCTTTTAGCATGTAAAACGCTAACCAGAGAAAGTGTTATAATGGGCTATCAACATGGTTGACCCTAAATACGGATGATATTTTATTCGAAGACAGTCCTTTAGAAACTGCCAGTGTGTCCTGTTGTCAGAATGGTTACCACTCACAATAACACATTTGGGAGATTTAAGTCCATCATGACCATCCACTGAAATATTCTAAATTGTGATTAATGATATGCAAGTTTTTAGTTATACATGCTGCATTTATCTTTGGAAAACGCAAGGCATTAAAACACATTATTGTACACACTGACCTAACAGCTACTCAGGAAACACATGACTTACTATAAGTAAAGTTGCCCATCTGTGTGGTAGCTGCAAAGTATGTAAAAGCAGTATTAATTGCAGGCCAGACCAGAATGACCTCCAGTCTTATCACCTGTTCCTTTGACTTAAACCAGTATGCACTAGAATGTCCCTGCAAATTGCAGGCAACCTTAATAGGGAAAGGGAGCCTGAAACATTTATGAGCAAGTAGGAATAATGATTACTCTTACCCGGTATCAATACATTTCCAAAACAGTAAAACCAAACTAGTTCAATTTTATGTAATTGACCGGATTATGGATAACAATCATGGAGGTTACAAAGAAAAACTACAGAAATTTAAAACAAGATTAATTTTGGATCTACAAACACAATCTCCGATTGGTGTGATTACGGCTGAGGAAATGGCTGTATTCATTAGATGAGTGGATCTATATACTTCATGTACAATAAAACTTTTGAAGTAACTGCCCGACAGAGATATATGATACTGTAAATTGATGACTGTTGGTAGATCAATTTGAGTAAATTGGATGCAAGGCCATTGTATCAAGTGGTATATCTCATTGCTATGCATCATAACACATGGTCTGAATAAAGGACTTGGCCATAGTATTTGGAACCGCACCAGCATATGTGAGTTTATTATGATGAAGCATTTATATTTCAAAGATTATCATGAGGTTTTATATATTATATACTTTATTGCACTAAGGTTATTCTGAATATATCACCAGTGTTTCCAACCATCACATTCCACACATAAACATATGACTAGTCTACCTACTAATCCTACCTCACATACTACTCCAACTAGTAAGTTTGATCGTGGATTTACTAGGTTGAGTTTATATTACTCATTTTCATGCTGCAAAGAGGAAGACATTCATAGCAACATTCCTGAACACATACCCTAAAATGAGTCTGATATACCATCCAGGTGGAGAGTTGTTCTCTCCACTAGGTTACATAGTCCTTATATCACCTCCTTAATTAATCCTAGGGACTTAAATTATGAATAGGCTTTCCTGTTTTCAGTTTCTATTTTTGGGAAATTCTGGTGGGTTTTTTTCTCTGCGTTTTCAATACCTTAAACAAACTGTGGGTATTAGTAGTTACATATTTTCGCACCATTAAAAACGCCAGAAACAGTGTTTTTCCGTTTTTTATGGAATGTTTTGCTTTTAATTATTGCCTGCTTTCTGCACTGATAGTGTATGTTTATAGACAGCATGTGTACAGGGTATATGAGATCAAAATACATTTTTACAAATCAAACTTATTGTAGCACACCATACAATTCTTTTGGTCATGTGCGATCGCTGTTTCCTTCCTATGTAAATGTTTATCTGTGAAAAGGCCCTTTCAACATTGGCACTTGAGACGGGCAAATCAAAACAGCTAGTACACAATTTGCTAACTCTGACCAATGACATAGCCTTCCATGCCAATACTAGTGCACCTGAAGATTGTGATTCTCTAGGATATGTTCTGCAACATATGCATTAAATCGGGCACATATGCCCTCAGTTATTGAAGCGGTCAAAAATGAAGCAGTACTTTTCAAAGTCTGGAGAAAATTCAGAAGGGATCTAGAACTTGTGCAGAGTACCTCAGTGAGGCTTCATTAACTTCAAATGCCATGGTTGGGGAAGGGACATTTCTATGCATCATTGCAAGCCATTTACCACAGACTGTAAAATAAAATTTCCTGAATTGCTCCTCAACATTTCTTTGCTTACCAAGTGGCAAGAATCCTAACATGGAGCATGTTGCAGTGGCAAAGTCACTAAAAGTGTTGTCCAGCCTACTCTCAAGGAGATGTTTCACATCTACACCAATTACGCTGAACACTTGGTAGACAAGGGTTTATTCAGACTCTAGTTTTTTGATTATGTCCAATACAGCAGTTATGTTTTCCTGTAAAAACCTAAGCATGCAGTAGACTGTACGTTTTCACATCACTATCAATATGTGACCAAAGATCCTCACATTTCTTGCCTTTGGCATCATCACTAAGCAGGAATTCTGAAACGGTCGCCAAATCAATAATATAGCATTCACAGGCTCTAGGACTGAGACCACCGGCTAAAGAACAAGTTACTTACCTTCGGTAACGATATATCTGTAAGAAACATTAGTTAGTTACATTCCTCACCTTAGAATATCCCCAGGCGTCAGGCTGGATCCGGAAAGATTTTATATCAGCAATACCCTTGCACGTCGCTAGGTGTCGTCGGCGGCTCCGCGTCCGTCGTCGTGATCGCTGGGATGACGTCGTCGGAGTACTTAGATGCCGCCCTCGCGGGCGGACGTCAGTTCTTGTCCATAGCTTTCCGCGCCAGGAACGCAGAGCCATGCAAGAGACCGACACTGGTGCCAAAAATCTAGGGCCCTGAAAGTGGGTCTGCGAACCAAGATCACACCAGGAAGTCCTGGAGAACAGAACGGCCAAAGAAGCCGTCTCTCCGGACTTGGCTGTCCAGGCAATAATGTTTGGCAAACGTGTGCAGCGAGGCCCACGTTGCTGCCTGACAAATGTCCTGCAAGGGGACTCCCCGGCCCAGGGCAGTGGTCGCCGCTGTGGCCCGAGTGGAACGGGCCCTCAGCCCCACAGGAGGTTCCTTTTTAGCTAAGGAATAACAGGCCTTGATACACAAAACGACCCACTGAGAGATGGTCCGCTTGTGCACCGCCCGCCCCTTCTTAGCGCCCACGTAGCCAACAAAGAGTTGTTCGTCCACCCGGAACTGTTTGGTGCGGTCCAGATAGACGGACAGCAACCGTTTTGGGTCCAGACGGTGGAGCCTCTCTTCCTCTTTTGAGGGATGCGGAGGCGGAAAGAAGGTGGGCAGTGTAACAGACTGGCCGATGTGAAAGGCAGTTACCACCTTAGGGAGAAAGGAAGGACGAGTCCTGAGAACAATTTGTCCGGATGGACAGAAAGGAAAGGGGGCTTAGAAGACAGAGGTGATGGCAACCAGGAAGGCAGTCTTAAGAGTAAGAAGACGAAGGGGACAATTATGAAGTGGCTCAAAGGGAGTGCACATCAGATAGGTCAACACTAGATTCAAATCCCACTGAGACATTACGACAGGAGGAAACATGTGAGTAATGCCCTTAAAGAATCGAGAAACAGGGGATTTGAAAAGAAAAGAGAAGGCTGATCAGGAAGCCGTAAGAAAGCAGAAATAACTGAAAGATATCCCTTGAGGGTGCCCAGAGCAGAGCCCTGCTGGGCAAGGGAAAGAAGAAAGAGGAGAACCTCAGAAAGAGGGGCGAAGAGGGGATCCACAGCCTTTGCTGTGCACCATGCTACAAATTTATTCCACCTGCAGGCGTATACCGATTTAGTGGAGGGACGCCTGGCTGCCAGAATAACATTACAGACTTCAGGAGGCAAGTCAAATGGCATCAACTGTCGCCGCTCAATCTCCACGCATGGAGGTGGAGGCTGGACAGGTTCGGGTGGAGGACCGTCCCCTGCTGCTGCGACAGAAGGTCCTCCTGAAGAGGCAGTCGAATCGGGGGATCGACCGATAGACTGAGTAGCTCGGGATACCAGTATCTTCGTGCCCAATCCGGAGCCACAAGGATGACTTGGGCCCGGTTCCGCCTGATCTTCAGCACTCTGGGCAGAAGTGGTATAGGCGGAAAGGCGTACAACAGACCGCAACTCCACTCGCAACGAAAAGTGTCACCGCACGAGTGCCGCCTTGGAAATTCCAAAGCGCAGAACTGATGACATTGCGCGTTCTCTTCAGTGGCGAATAGATCTAACCAAGGCTCTCCCCACTGCCGAAAGAATCCTTGCGCCACGTACGAGTTCAGACACCATTCGTGATCCATCATGCACCGGCGGCTGAGTTCGTCTGCTCTGGCGTTCAGAGAGCCCGCCAGGTGTTGAACCACCAGGGTGACGCCCTGATGTTCCAGCCATGTCCAGAGGCGCAGAGCCTCCTGACAAAGGGTCCATGACCCCACCCCGCCCTGTTTGTTGCAATACCACATGGCGGTGATGTTGTCCGTGAACACCTCCCCCGAACAGAGGGGAGGAATGCCTTCAGTGCAAGTCGGATCACCCGCAGCTCCAATAGGTTGATATGGAGCCGGGACTCCGCCGGAGACCAGAGGCCTCTGATCTCCACCTCTCCCATGTGGCCCCCCCATCCCAGGAGGGACGCATCCGTCACCACTACATGCTCCGGTTGGGGTAGGGAGAGGGATCTGCCACCGACCCAATCACGGTCCGTGAGCCACCACTGCAACTGTCTTGCAGTGCCCTCCGAGATCAAGACATGGTCGGACAGGTTGCCTCGATGCTGGGCCCACTGAAACTTCAGGTCCCACTGCAGAGCCCGCATCCACCACCTGGCGTGATGTACCAGCAGGATGCAGGAGGCCATCAGACCCAGGAGCCTCAGGACCAACCTGACCGAAACCCGGGATAAAGGGCGAAAGATCGGAATCAGAGCCTGAATATCCCGAACCCGCTGTTCCGGAGGATAGACCCAGAACCGTGCCGAGTCCAGAACCGCTCCGATGAAGAGGAGCTTCTGGGAGAACTCAGATGCGACTTCGGCACATTGATGGAAAACCACAGCAAATGCAGAAGGTCGCCCAAAGTCTGGAGGTGGGAGACGACTGCCTGAGGTGAGCCCGCCTTCAACAACCAGTGGTCGAGATAGGGGAAGACTGGAACCCCCAATCTGCGCAGATGAGCTGCGACCACCGCCATCACTTTCGTGAACACCCGAGGGGCACTGGTGAGGCCGAAGGGGAGCACGGTAAACTTAAAGTGCTCGTGGCCCACCGTGAACCGCAGGTAACGCCGGTGGACCGGCAGGACGGGGATGTGGAAATAAGCGTCCTGCGAGTCCAACGCTACCATCCAGTCTCCAGGGTCTAGGTCAACCAGAACCTGAGCTAAGTTGAGCATCTTGAACTTCTCCAGCCGGAGGAAGGCGTTGACGCTCCTGAGGTCCAAGATAGGGCGTAGGCCCCCGTTGCCCTTCTTGGGAACCAGAAAGTAGTGGGAATAACAACCCCGACCTACTTCTGGGCCAGGAACGCGCTTGATGGCCCCCTTGGCCAAGAGGGCCGTAACTTCCTCCTGCAGAAGTTGCAAGTGATCCCCCGACATGCGGTGGTACTGCGGTGGCATGGCTGGAGGGGTCGCCTCGAAGGGGAGGGAGTAGCCCCTTCGGACAATTTGCAGCACCCACCTGTCCGATGTGATGGTACGCCAGTGGAGCAGGTGATGGCGAACTCTGCCTCCCACTGGCGTGGAATGGGCATGAAAGCTCGGACTAGGAGGGCTTTGAGGCAGATGCTGCTGGGGCAGATGTGGACAGACCGGCTTGTTGTCCCCCTGCTCCGCCTCGGCAGAATCCACATCCGCGACCGCGTTGAGGCTGGTTCTGCGGCCTGTGGCTAGACGGACGTGAGGGGGCGCCCCTTCCTTGGCCACGAAAGGGGCGAAAAGCGGAAGATTGCGGGTGCGTGCCGAGAGGCCCAAGGACTTGGCCGTAGCCCTGGAGTCCTTAAAGCGCTCCAGCGCACTATCCGCTTTGTCGCCAAAAAGGCGACAGCCATCGAAGGGCATGTCCATGAGGGTGCTCTGGATATCCACGGAGAAGTAAGTTGACCTCAGCCAGGCGTGGCAACGGATCGCCACCGTGGTTGCAAATGCCCTGCCTAGCGAGTCCGTTGTGTCCAGTCCACATCGGATTGAATACCGTGCCGCATCCCGCCCTACGGCAACAGCCTGGGCGAGCCGTGTCCGGGCCTCCTCCGGACACTGGGGCAGCACGTCCTCCACCGTATCCCACAGGGAGTGGGTGTAACGGTCCAAAAGGCACGCAGTGTTGATAGACCGCAACCCCAAACTAAGGGAGGAGAACAGCTTCTTCCCAAACTGTTCCAACCTTTTGGAATCAAGATCCGGGGGAGCGTACGGGAAGGAGGTCTGGGAGGTAGAGGCCTGGATAACCAGGCTCTCGGGGGTGGGGTGCACCGACAGAAAACTGGGGTCACCCGGTGCAGGGCGGTGGCGCCGGGCCACGTTCAAGTCCACAGGAGGGACTGTGGAGGGCTTGGACCAGATGCCCATCAGAACTTCGGTCAGTGCTTCATTGAACTGCAGCAGAGGCTCCGAGGAGCTTACCGGCGGTTGAAGCACTTCAGTGAGGAGATTAGTCCTCACGGCCACAGCATGAAGCTCCAGTCAAGGGGTTCGGCCGCCTTGCGCAGTACCACAGAATACGTAGCACCCTCCTCCGTAGCCACGGAGGGAGGGGAGATGAAGCCAGTGTCAGGGGAGGTATCAAGACCACTGGCATCCCCCAGTTCGTCTGCCCAGTCCTGAGATAACTGGCACTGCTGTGCCAGAGGGTCCTCAGACCCCTCCCAGTAGTCTCCGTCATCCGACTCCTGGTATACAGGTGGAAGGGTCGGAGCCGGGCGGAAGATGAACCGGTCATCCATCGGCACCGTATCCGGCGCCGCTCCGACGCCAGGCCCATACCGGGACTAAACCGGCGAACGGCGACGCCAGCGGAGGGGTCGTAAGGTCGACCGGTGTCGACTGGGATCCAGGCCTGGTTCCCGCGGGGGCCTGCGGCATCAGGACCGAAGTCGACGACGGCGCCGGGACCGGAGCAGCCGGCTTGCTAGGCCTCCCAGTCAAGCCTGTGGGGCACGAAGGCGCGCCGGCAAGCGTCGACGGCGGAACCAGGCTCCTCATGGTCACGAGGAAGTCTCTGATCTCCGCCGGAGTAGCGTCAGACCCAGGGACCGGAGATTATGGGGTGGGACGGGACTCCTGCGGCTCCAACGGAGCAGCGCGGGTGGTGCCACCCGAGTCGCGCGACCGGCGAGGGGAGTCAGAAGAGCGATGTTGCCTCTTCGACTTCTTCTTACTGTGCCTCGACTTACCTGAATGCGAGGACTTCGACCCCGACGAGCGGTGATGGCTGCGGCTCCGCGACCGGTCCCTCGACCTCCTCCTCGACCGGGACCGTGAGCGGCGCGGAGCAGACTGCTGGATCTCGAGCAGCTTGCGGGACCGCTACCGCCTAGCCTTTGAGGTCAAGGCCTGGCAGTCGAGGCACGACTCGGCATCGTGGTCGGCCCAAAGGCAATAGAGACACCGGCAGTGGTGATCCGTGACCGACATCAGTCGGTGACAGGCGTCACAAGGTTTGAATCCAGGCATCCCTACCGGCAACAGAGTTGAGGTCGACTGGAAATGGAACCAAAAGAGTTCAAAAAGTTTAGTCAAAAAGTGACTAAAAGGGTATGCTGTTCCCGGATCGGCGCTTACTGGCGCGGAAAAAAGAAAAACTGACGTCAGTACGCGAGGGCAGCGTCTAAGTACTCCGACGACGTCATCCGGCGATCACGACGCCGACGACGGACGCGGAGCCGCAGACGACGCCTAGCGACGCGCAAGGGTATTGTTGACGAAAAATGTTTCAGCATCCAGCCTGACGCCTGGGGTTATTCTAAGGTGAGGAATCTAACTAACGTGTTTCTTTCAGATTGACACCGTTAGGATAACTCTTTCTTTGATGCCACGCAAAGCACAACATGAGAAATTTTAGCATTTTAGTTACTGGGCGTACCGAAACAGTGCACCCGAATGGCCTACAAAGTCAATAGCATTCTTCATGAACTCTGAAGATTGCAAAGATGCTTTCAGCATACCATCTAGCAAGTGACAAGGATCTCTTACAAGGAAGCACTTCAGCTCTCTCGTATTGACTTTGACATGTCATCATACAACTTTTTCATATACGTAGCTGAATTACAGCAAATACAAACAATAGCCCTCCAATCTTTATTGAACTTGGTAGGAACTTTTTGCAGCAACATTCCAAGAGACACTGCGTTCCATGTTTACTAAGTATCTGGTGTAATGTTTTCACCACTATCTCAGATGCTTGGTGACAACACTCTTTTCACATATACCTGTCACTGCACCTTGCATTGAATGTTTAAAGCCTGGGTTGTTTGGCAATACACCTACAATCAATAATGCTGGCTAGAAAAGGGGGCTTATGTATCAAAGGATTTCACCCATTCTCTGTCTGTGGGTAAATGCGATGGTACATATTGGGAAAGATTCTTATGAAACCAGCCATTCTACCTATTCGGCGAAATCAAATGTAGCCAAAATATCAAACATTTGTGATATTTCCTGATTCTCTACAGTTTATGAAATCACTAAATAAGACCTAAAACATGCTTCTAAACAATGCATCTTTAGACCAAAGACCACAAAAAAGAAAAAAGCAGAAGGAAGAAGAAACAATATTTTAGTGACATCCCTAAACAACAAAACTCAAGCAGAATAATGTTAGCCCAGTCTTTCTTGCTGCTGCCTTGTATAACAAAGCTACATTTTATTGGCCCCTTCAGGTAGAAATAAAAATGACTCTTTCACTCATCTTTTCCTTTCTTTGAATGGCACTTAGTTTGTGAAGGTGTTTTTTCAGTGTTTACATGTTTATACTGGTGATGACTATTTTCCTTTCAGTGGGGTTTTATCAGTTATTATATGTTTAAACCTAAAACTAGATAGCCTAATTAGGAAGCATCTTGGGATGGGCGGCATAATTCTGATCCTTATGACTACTGGCATAACCGATGCAGGAAAATAGGATCACCCTTATGCTAATTGGTTTACAGTTCAGCCACCCCAACCTTGAGAAATTATGGGACTTGCAGTACTTCTAATTATTTTGTCAGATTCCAGAGTCCTCTGATCTTCACCTCCCCAAGATGGCTGCCCCATTCCAGGAGTGCCTTATCTGTTACTACTGTGTGGTCTGGTTGAGGAAGAGGGAGGGGTCAGTCTCTGAACCAACGTGGTTAGTCAGCAATCACTGCAGGTCCTGTGCAGTTCCTCAGGCCGCCCGAGCCATGGGGTCGGAACAAGCCACACAGACTGCCACACAGAAGTTGCTGAACTTACACATTCTTGTGGCTGGGGTATGGCCGGTGTAGCTGAAAGCCCCTTATGTAGACACAAAAGGGGGGAAAGGCAGACGGGGGATATGTGGCCACTGAGAGGCCCAATGACTTGGCCGTAGCCCTTAAGTCCTTAAAGTGCTCCAGAGCCATGTCTGCCTTGCCTTTGAAAAGATGACTGGCATCAAAGGGTATGCCTACAAGAGAGGCCTGAACATCCCCTGAAAAGTCAGAAGTTCTCAACCAGGCGAGGCGTTGAACAAGCACAGTCGATTGAATCTCTCTGCCAAGCGAATTGGTCGTGTCGAGACCACAAATGGCTAACTTTGCCACATCTCTCCTGTCTGATAAAGCTTGGGAGAAGATGGCCCAGACCTTCTCAGGAACCTGTGGCAGTACTTGTTCAACCATTTCCCACAGGGAGTGGGAGTAACAGCTCAATAGGCATGTGGTGTTTACCGACCACAATGCGAAACTGTTGGAAGAAAAACATTTCTTACCCCAACTCTCCAGCCTCGTGGAAGGGAACGAGCCGTGGGAAAGGTAGAGGCTTGGACCACCAAGCTCTCAGGGGTAGGGTGGTTGGTGAGGAAATTTGGGTCCCCCAATGCAGGGCAATCATGGCAGGTGATTGTCCGATTTACAGGAGCCCCTGTGCTGCGCTTAGGACAGGTTTCCAGTAGGACATCAGTTAAGGCCTCAATGAAGGGCAGCAAAGGTTCTGGGTACGAGACACCTGGCTGCAGAACTTCTAAGATATTTGTCTGACTGCCAGGGAAGGGAGCTGAAAGCTCAGCACCTCAGCTGCCCTTTGCCCAACCATAACGTATGACGCTTCCTCCTCCGTAGCCACGTTAGGGGTGAAAGCAGGTCAGATTCTGGAGAAGATGTCTAGTCCGCTGGCCTCACCCAATTCCTCGTACCAGCCTATGTCTTGATAAGGCCGGTCTTGTAAAGGGTCCAGCGACCCCTCTCAATCTTCCTCCATCCCTAGCCCTTCAGAATAATGCTGAGGAACTGACCTTGGACCTAAGAGTTCCGTCTGCGCCGGTAGGTGCCGATCCGTCGTTGGGGATGAGAATGGGACCGGCGGTGTTGGGAGTCTCTGTATCAAGGCTGGCACCACGGAAGGTCACAATGACTCAACCGGCATCGGTCTGGATCCATCGCAGGATCCATGGAGGGGTTGATCGGGGCTGGAGTCTCCGGCAAGGAACCTGATGGAGCCCCCTCTGAGCCTCCAGGGTTCAAAGGCGAACCTATAGGGTCAGGGCGTCCAAATATGAGGCACATGGCTTCATAAAATTCTTTGAGCTGGGCGGGGGTTGCTACGGCTCCTGGGAAGGTGTGGAAGCGCTAACCCAGGCACAGGTTCAGAGAAACGAGGTCTAGAACGCAGAGACTCCTCCGTCGCGTTGGCCGACAGTCTAAGCACATGTTTTTGAGCTTCTTACCTGACCGACTCGATGACTTCGAGTGGGAGGACGAAGACTTGGGACTCCGGGAGTGGTCCCAGACCTTACTCTCGTCCAGGGCCATAAATGAGACCTCTGAGGAAAACGATGCAGTGCCGATCTCCGGCCACTAGCAGCTTTAGGGACCGCTCCTTCAAAACTTACGGAGCCATGGCTCAGCAGTCAGAGAACGACTTTGAGTCGTGGTCGCGTTCCAGACACCAGAGACAAACCAGGTATGGTTCTGTCAATGACACAGCGCAGAGACAGAAGCCACATAGCTTGAACCCAGAAGTCTTCTTGGACATGAGGGAAAACCTACACACCAAAAAAGGGGTCGACAAAATGTTGTAATAAGCCTGTCAAAAAGTGAAAGAGGATAGCTCTCTTCACAGATCTGCGCTGGCTGGGGCGGAAAGAAAAGAACGAACGTCAGCATGCCGGGGTGTTGCCTATATAGGTGACACAGACGTCACAATGGCGCAGACAATGTGAACAACATCACGTGGAGTCGACCAACCAACCGGCGCACAGGGTTATTACTCAAAGAAAAATCTTCCGGATCCAGCCTGATGCCCGGGAAAGGAATCTGCATCTAAAGGTCTCTATCAGATTACCTTAACTACAAGACAGTATATTCTCACGCACATTTAGAGGCATCATGTAACATGTAGTTTATGCTCCCACCCATTAGGTTGTACAGTGTAAAACAGTATCTTTTTACACTGAAGCTGCAAATGGAATGGCTAGACTTCTCCTTATTTTTTGGGGCGGTTTTTTTACACTAGTTTAGTGCCACTATCACACCTGGTAGCTTTCGGCATAAAATCAGGATTAGTCTTTTTACCAGATCCATCAGTAAGGTGCTCTATGACTCCATAATTAATTCCAGGAATTGTTTGTATTTAGATAATTTGCAAAAAAAAAATTCTCAACGCTACTCCTATTGTGGTAGTCCATTTGCATTTCTATGAATGATGTTGTATTTCATTTCTAACAGTGCTGAGCACACTCTCATATTGAGAAAGGCTTCTCTGAAGCAGAAACATGTCAATTCTGATAGCACTAAGGAGTTGCTGATTCAGGAGTGCTGTAAAAACAAATTTATTAAACAGTGAAATAATCCCACAAGGGAGGAAACAAATATATTAATATATTTTTTTAAATAATGAACTTTAATACATGTCCTTATACTTTCTCATTGCGATAGGTCCACGTCAGTGAATTAGCTCACTACAAATAGGTGAAAAGTTACCAGTAGTGAAGTTACACTTGTACATTCTGTTATAAGAGGCTCCAACCTCTCACTCAAGGACATGGAGACATGCAAGTCTACACCTAGGTATATTAACACGGAAAACTGTGATTAACACAAAGTGGGGAGAACTACATCTAGATGCAGGATTAGATCTACATGTGAGTAATTATACACATGTGCATTTACCTTTCTGAATCGGCCCCTCTGTTTCTGAGAGCTTCTAAACCCAAATAACATTTGCATTAACAATTTATTATTTTGAACAGTAAAGTAGGCATAAATTGCTTTAAATCTTCACCATTTTTCTACCCAACACACATTTGGCAGAAAAACTACCAAGATACTCTTCAAACATAATTGAAGTCTTAATACTTAAGAAATGTTCTGTAAAAAAAGTTATTCTAAAACACTTTCTTAAATAACAACTGCTTCCTGCATTCTAAAGTACACAAGTTGTAACTGTTTGCACAGTGTAGCAGGACAGTTTTTGGGAATTCCTGGAGGCACAATAAGTTTTGTGCCAAATCTGCTCATTCCTCCTCTTTACAATGAGCAGTCTTGTACAAAGGGTATTATAATGACAAAGGACACAATTGCAGATAGGACAATAACCTTCAGCTAAACCATGCCAATCTTGCTTTTAGGGATCCTGTTAAGCACTCAGTAAAATGGAATTCAAGCGTATACTGTTGAGACAATGTGGACTTACCTTTAAAAATGCTTTCTTTTCCAATGTATTCATTATAAATGGAGGGATGGCTACAAAAACAAGAAATAAAAAATTAGTTTTACAGTATGGCCTTGTACCAGTTTCACCCCCTTCCACTATTACAAGTAACAGGGCCCAATATAGAGTTATGCGGACAGGGTACATGCGAAAAACATGTTTGAATACCCGGTTAGTCAAAACTGTGGTCTGCTCACTCTTTTATGAGTCAGGCGGCCCATCACCTTTCCGAAAGCAGTGCCCTTGCTGGCTCCATCGCTTACACCAATGAGCTGGATTCTGAGAAACTAAAAAGGTCTTGTGCGTAGTCCTCTGAAAGACACACTAACCTAAACTTGCACTGCATTCAGGGGAACCGTCATAAAGGCGGCTACTCTGAAGGCACAGAGATCAATGCTGGACCCGTAGCCATGTTTAATTATGGCGGACGGTAGCAAGCTAAGATGGTGGAGGTAATTACCACTGCCAACCTGGCGGACAGGCAGGCCGCCAGCCAAACACTAAATTGGACCCATAGTGTATAATGACTACACAACATATGCAATAGCTGTTAAATAAACTCCCATGTAACCCACAGGGCAATTTATGGAAGGCATACAATACTAAATGTGACACAGTAAGTGTATCCGGCAATAATGACCAAATGTTAAAAATCGAGTGCAATCAGAATAAGCACCAAAGGCACCAAGTTTTCTTAATACTGAAGTGCAGGAAATTTGAGTCAATTTTGCGCATAACATGAGATAAAATGGAGATCCCCAGATGCACAGAACAGCCACAGTAATAAAAAAGTTTACCCCAAAAGTTGGCAAATACCGGTCCACACAAATAATCAGTTACTGTGTTTCAACAGTTCATGAAATTAATTAGACATGTATATTAGGCAGAGGTTAGACATTTAGGAGTTTAAACCATTTGTTTTTAACATTCCCATGTTGTTAACACTCAATGAATCGGCCTGAATTGGTACAGACTTGAAAGACGCTGGTCTGCAAAAACAGGTGGAAGACTTATTACTTCCTAACTGGCCACCTGTCTTTATCAAACTTTTTTTTGTTGCTAATACAATATGCACTTGTATTTCCATTGTTATGCTCTGCAACAACTCCATTCCCCAAACTGCAATAATTATTGACCAAGCTAAGCCAGGCACTGTAGTTTAAACAGAGGGCCATACTTTGGCTTTAACAATTTGTTTGCAAGTTGTTTACATTTGCTCTCGTCCTTTCGCTGTCAACATCAGCCAACCACTACTGCTGGTCGAAGACCCCTCACATATGAGGACCTATGACAGATACCGCGCCCATTAATATTACAGGTATCTGAAATACAAGCGATTGAGGAAATTGTGTAAATACAGTGTCTCTGTTCATGGAGCAGCCATGCATACAAGTACTCATACATGCAGTCCACCACTAAGATATTTCTACACTGATATTCAGAACATCATAGGTTATGAGTTATCGTGTCTACACTCTGCCTATACGTACCCATCCCAGGAGCAGCCATCAGAATCCTAGAGATGACCACTTGTGTAATAGCCTGCTGAGCAGCATTGACTGACTCGCCTAGTCGGTTCTCATTTTCATCAGTGATGGGAATACCACATTTCAATTCCCTGTTCAGTGCAGAGACAAAGGATTATATGTGTATTTTAGAGAGACAGAAACTTCATACATGCACACATGATTTTCCAAGAGACATTTTCTACCAATTGAAAAATAAATTAACACCTTCCTGACGAAGTAGACAAAAAAAGCAGGTTTTCATTATGCTAATTTTGCAGCAAGGGCTTCATGGAAAAACATACATTTATTTTAAAATTACAAACATTTACAGTATCATAAATGCCAATTTTTATTATTTTTTGCCTTTTTCATTTTGGTGATTTTTTAAATTATAATCTTTCATATCTATAAAAACACGTGGATATTTACACTGTATTCAAAAAGGGTTTTCATTAGTTCTCCTCAACTCCATAAGATACATTTACAGAAAGTTGGTCTAAAGGGGAATAATTTAGAAGGCCCATAGTTCTCATGAAATGGTGGCCTTTCAGAAGTAGGCTAGATAAAAAGAATTGCAAAAACAATGATTATGCCCCCTCCAGGAAAAACAGGTTCTCTGAATCAAATTAAAACATTATGTCCGCGCACATGATTTTGTAAGGATGGCCTCAACGTACCAAGGGCCTGATTTAGATCTTGGTGGGCTGGTTACTCCATCACAACGGTGATGATTATTCAGTCTCCCGTATTACAAGTGCCGTAGGGTATAAAGGACTCTTAGTACGGCAGATTAATGGACTCTTAGTACCGCAGATGGGATATCTGTCACATTTGTGATGGAGTAACTCAGTCCACCAAACTCTAAATCAGGCTTGAAGTCTTTTTCAACTAGCTGGATTCTCTGAAAGTATGAAAGAAATCCTTTGAACATACAATTCAGGACTGTGAACAGAAAAGCCACTACGGAGTGCAATTGTCAAACATTTGCAATAAAAAGAAATATACAAAACTCAGACAACTACATTCCTTGAGTGCAAAATAAGATTGTCAATAACCCAGACATGCCACAAAAACACAGCTTTTATATGCAGCTGCCACGGATCGGAGATAGGGGGAGAGGGAGTGGGGAGATGGGGGGTGGGAGGAGGAGTACGACGACGACACACGGGAAGCGGGTATAAAACAAAAATTAAATTCTTGCCGCTTCGTCTCTCCTCTGTAGTCCTCCTTCGCTCTGCCTCAACAGGAAGCACACCCAGGCTCCCAGTGAGCCAATCATAACGCTGCCTTAGCAGCGTTGTGATTGGTCTGAGAGCCCTGTTTTGGTGCTCAGATGCCGACTGGGAGCCTGGGAATGTTCTCCATGCAGGTTGTATTGCAGCCTGCATGGAGAACATGCGAAGTGCGCAAGATTCTCGGGCCGGCCAAGCAGTCATTGTGCACTTAGGATGGTGCTACCACTCCTCCACTTTGCCGCCCCATGCAAAGCTGCGGAAGTAGGAAAAAATACAATGATAATAATGCGAGTTATCATTTTATTTTTCCTTTGTTTCACTGTGAAAAAAGCAGTGCGGCAACACTCCTTCGCCTTTGCGGAGGAGCCGCCACTGTTTATACGTGTTATGGAGAGATGTCCAGAAGGAGTCATATTTCTAATGGAATTAAAGTATTTATGTATTGTAAACAGTTAACAAAGAAATCACACCAGTTGGTTGACACATTGTCCTGAGAATCATCATCATTTTAGCTCAAAGGATTTTTAAAAAACATAACATAAATCCAAAAGTTGTAGTTATCGTAAATATCACTTACCTTTGTCTCATTAAGGGAATATTGATGCAGTTAGCAGCAGCCACAGCAGCAAAAGGAACAAAACGTCCTATGAGAGGTGAGACGTGCTGCATAAAGGGAAAAAACGATCACTTGCATTTCCAGCATATACATCTCTAGGATGTTCCAAGTAAGTAGTTAACATTTGGAATTACTCAAGGTAAATATGTTATTTTGTTAAAATTATTGGATTCATGGTAACAACACACTAGTCATAATTCCTTTAGTGATGTGACTGCTCCAAACATGTAAACGTTAGGAAAGTCACTAAGATTTGGGTCACTTAGGACCTTATTTAAATTTGGGGTAATGTCATGTACTATCATGTAAACCATAGTGCATGGATGACATTGGCACATTGAAAAGCGCTGGACAGGACATTTACCACTTTTTAAACGGATATCCCACTTTGCCAAACTGCAAAATAGACCATTAATGACCGGCCATCAAAAGACTGGTCAGTGTAGCCGAGGTACCGAGAATATAATTGCACGACTTTCTCTGCGAAAGGTCCATGTATCAAACACAATTTTGAGCTAACATCAGACTTGTCACCATGCCACTCTTCAAGACAGAACTCGGAAGGTAACTCCTTACAAAGTTTTAATGTATTTTAGATAGGCCCTACTTGCCTTTTCGATGTTCCCTGCTTTTCATTTTTTTACTATACACATTTTTTAAGGGGGGGGGGGTGTCTGTTGGATTATGTATACGGGTAGTGTGAGATAGTGGGGTGTGTGTTTGCACACGTATTTGTGTGTGTATGCATGATTAAACCACAATATGATGCCGGACTATTCCACACAGTGTTAGTACATTGCAGCAAAAAACAGAGAAACACCATCTCTGTAAGGACAATTACGCAGACCCATAGTGTGTTTAGGTTCTACTGAGCAAGTGCATCACAAAACTAATACATCTGTTACATTTGCCTTGGTCCACTGTATAACCTACCCCATTATCAATGTGTGTGTGTGTAATTACAATAGTGCATACATACTCCATTACGGTTAATGCTTGCTCCTCGTATACATAGGTTTATATATATATATATATTCACTTAAAAAACCATAGGTTTCACACAAGTTATAGTTAGCTGTACATTTCACTCGTAAAAAAACAATGAAATTCCCCCGTTATAGTTAGTGCAGGCAACTATAACTCACGCGACCGCAATCCTCTGCTGATGCTAATACTGTATTTAGACACTTATTTGCCCATGTCTTCTTCCATTAAATTTTAGCTATACATATATTACAAATATTTTTTTTTCATAAAGACACATATGTCATCAGCAGAGGATTGCGGTCGCGTGAGTTATAGTTGCCTGCACTAACTATAACGGGGAAATTTCATTGGTTTTTTACGAGTGAAATGTACAGCTAACTATAACTTGTGTGAAACCTATGGTTTTTTAAGTGAATTTGCAAGGTTTTTTAAATGCTAATTCCTAACTATAACGTGTGTGAAACCTATGGTTTTTTCAGTGAATTTGTACGTTTTTTTAAATGCTAAGTTACTTTACGCCATTCGTGGCGTGCGCGCCCACTTAACGCAGTTCGTTCCGTGCGCGCACGGTGCGCTTCGCGCACCGTGCGCGCACAGTGAGCACGCGGTGCGCTTCGCGCACCGCGCGCCCACTTTACGCAGTTAGTGCCGTGGATGGGCCATGTACGCTCGATGCGCTTTGCGCACCGTGCGCATGTGGAGGACATATTATGCGCTACGTTGTGAAAGATAAGCATTACTATTCAGTTTAGGCTACATATGCCATGCACAAATGGTGCCCATCGGGCACCATTTACACACGGGGTGGGGAGAGTGTGGATATTTTTTTTTTTTTTTAATTTATTACCGTACGCGTACGGTAAGCGTAATCGGCGAATTTTCGGAAAAAAATAAAAATGAATTTTTGCCCTTGGGGGTTCTTTGGGGACACATTTAGCAAGCCTAGGTGGTTGGGAGCTGTCTAAACAGTCCCTTTACGTGTTTTTTCTCTTTGTTTTTCATCCCCCCCTCAGAGTCCGAGAGAGAAAATGGCGGCCGCCGCTTCCTGGTTTCGACCGATTCGAATGTTTACTAAGATCTAACAGCCAATCAGAATCGCGCTCGCGCACGTCACCGTACGCGTACGGTAAGCGCACCGTAAGCGCACCGTAAGCTGGCTCAGATATATATATTGATTTAAAGGCTATTTTCTCAGAATCTACTGAACAGATTTACACCAAACCTACAAAAGGCACTTCCTTGACCTGTAGACTACCTCTCTGCCAAATTTCAAGGAACTCTGTTCAGCCGTTCAGGCTGTAGCTGTGTCTAAAGGTCCTATGGAAAAATGCATGGGAAAAACGCGTTTTGGGACCCCCCTTTTATCTCAGCCCCCGCTTGACGAATCCCCCCGAGACTTTCAGGGTAGGAGCGGAGCGGAGCGCCCCACCTATTTTGAAAATTTCGCGAGGATTCGTCGACCGGCGCAAAAGTTATTCAAAATAGAATGTTGCGGTTTTCCTATGGAAACAGGGTCCTAACTATAACTACCTACTGGCGACCGCCAGTAGATAATATATATATATATATATATATATATATATATATATATGTGTGTGTGTGTGTGTGTGTGTGTGTGTGTGTGTGTGTGTGTGTGTGTGTGTGTGTGTGTGTGTGTGTGTGTGTGTGTGTGTGTGTGTGTGTGTGTGTGTGTGTGTGTGTGTGTGTGTGTGTGTGTGTGTGTGGGTGTGTGTGTGTGTGTGTGTGTGTGTGTGTGTGTGTGTGGGTTTGTGTTACTATCCTTGTGGGGACTTGGGTGTGATAACACACTCACGCTGTGGGGACTTGATTGCACTGTGGGGACCTGAACCCAGGTCCCCACAAGGCAATGTCCTTTAAATGATAGAAAATGGCTTCAGGAACATCTGTGTCAATTTTTACAACTTTTTAAAAAATTGTCTTGTGGGGACCTGTGTTTCATAAAGTGTGTTTATATTTCTGCTCAGCTCTGCCCCTGTAGACAGGAGGCGGTACTGCAGTCTTAAACACACTTTGCATTTAAACACACTTTGTTCACCAGGAACACAAGTTAGCAGCAGAAAGCACAGATATTTCAAAGGAAAAGCTGCAAAACCCTGTGCTAAAAAATATTTTTCATGCAAAGTAACATTTTCCCCATTTAATAAAGTAAAACTTTATTTACATGAAAATTTTGAATTTAAACTATTTGAGTTTAGAAATTGTTAGTGGTTGTATAAACATTGCTAAAAGCAATTTGGGCACGTTTTAAATCCCAGATTACGTCACTATTGCAGTTTGATCCTTATTTGCAATTAAAGAATGATGTTGCATTAAAACATGATACAATATAAACTGACAAATTTGATTACATATTAATATTCACTTTGGAATATGTTCTTCAGATGATGGCTAGATGAGTGAGTTCCTAGAGTTGCATTGTGCTAACAGCTACGCTCTCTCAGACGCCAAACTGCAGTAATGTCATGCCCACAGCATGGGGAAGTTTAATTTTAATAGAAAAATCATGTTCTTAGAACATTAGCTACATTCTTCGAAAATATATTCAAATGTTGCCATAAGATGAAATAACATTTAAATCCTTTGAATTGCTTAATTTCCAAACTATTCCCAATGCTTTACAAATTAAAGCAGCTTCATTCCCAAAGATGGGTGAAGAACAGTCATATAACAAGCATTGGCAAAGCCAACAGGTGTCACCTACGAGACAGCTACTGGCTTTGACAGAGTTTTTTTGACCTGCTGTACAGCAGCGTCCCTGCTCTGCCGCATGGATGCAATTGAAATTAAAACAAATTATAAGCACTATAATGCAGCCAAAACAGACCACATCATGACACTTATTTTTATTGCTGGCAGGAGGGTGGGTTGTGTGAGGGGTCAACACTATCAACAGAGGAGGTGGGTAAAAGAAAAATCACTGATGCTGCCACTACTGATCACAGTATATAAAGAAGTTGTCAGAGCCTCCTTGGCCTTATTCAATTATAAAATGCAGGCTCTGATATATATGAACCTTAACAAAGTAGGTGCAGAGACACAGGGTCCTGGTTCACCCTAATTAGTGGCTATGTTTTAAAAGCCAAAACAGGGGAGGTGGATAGGACACCAAATCCCTATCTTGCATTAGGGCTCACGGTGCCCTTACTACTGCGTTGGCACCTACACTTATTACAGTTTGGACTAAGTGCTTCAGCTAAGGTGCAAAGTTCTGCTGTAAAATGGGCCATCTCATGTTGGTGTCCACTTCAATTTGCCCTTCATGTGTATTTAAATATAGTTTGCCTTCCAAGATCATACTAGTTTAACTACAGCATACTGCAGTAGCATAGGCTGTGCTCAACCACCTGCCTTATGACTGAGAAGGTCTTCAAGCCGAAAGTGTGGAGAGGATGTGGCGTTATGCTAGAGCTGCAAACTTGGAACTCGATTCTTGACATTGGCTTGACATCCTGTGATTCTGGTCAAATCACTTTATCTCCCTGTGCCTAAAGAAATTGTACATGACTTAACTGGTGTTCATGTAAAGTGCTTCAAAGAGGAGTGACACAAGCACAGCACTGGTGGGAATGAGGGATTACAGAAGTATGTGAGAAGTGGCTTTTATTGCTTCACCATAAGAACTTTTGTGTGGGTCAAGCCTACTAATGCATTCACAGCTATGGGTGAGGGTGATATAGACTACTGCTCAGGTCTCGAGATCTGTCATGAGGTAGCTGCAGCCTGTGACACATCACTACTAGACATACTGAGAAGATGAACTGCCTGTGTGTTGATATTCCTTCCTCTTTCCTTCAATTGGCAATGTTACTATCATCTGCCTTGAGAAGAAACTCAGGCAGAGCTTCAGGGCAATGACCCTCACACATAACAAATTTCCCATTAACAAGTGAATAGGCCGGTGCACCTGAACCTTCTTAAGTTGATTCTACTCCCATAGTGGGAGATGGGCCCTGCTAGTAAGAGCACACCTTCGGGAAGAGAAGCAGTATGTGTTGTGCCTGACCTAAGACCTTGAAGGCAACTAGACAGGAAATGAAGGATCCAAAACAGAGGGCTTCACTGATCAAAGACATTTGCTCACGGCATTACCTACATCAATATCAAAATGTTCAGAGCACATAATGCTGTACACAGATGAATCATATTAGCTACTCAGAGCCCTTACTATGACTATACACTTATACTGTATAAAAAAAAATTACTCAATCCTGGAGAGCCTCATACTCCACCCAAGAGAAGAAAGGCTTTCACCGCAGACATAGGGTGCATAAAGAATGGACAAGTATATCACATTAAGGGGGTGAAAAGTCTCTTGTTTAGAAGTGAATTATTTTTGGCATAATATGTTGTCTATGATCATATTGGTCAGCAGTTGGGAGCAGAGATTGTGGGATTCACTTAACTGCAGACTATAAAGAGTGTTTATAACATTTGGAGGCCTACCTTTAGCAAGGAATCTACCATACTTATATTGGAATTGAAGCATGAATGTTGCTGTAAATATACTGTCATTTAAGGAGGGCAGCACGTTTTAATATTTTGGGTAAGCCTAGAAAATTAATGGTATACATCTAAGAAGAAAGAGCCATAGCATGGATATGGGTGCGGGCAGAAAACAGTAGATGTGTGTCTGTTTTGGAATGTAATTGCACTACATTACCTACAGCTCATACCCTTGCATGGAAATAGTCTAAGTTAGTGGCTAAGCTGTAGATAGTATATTATATAAATACAACCATGATTTATTCACATTTTGATCATGTACTCATGTGGCATTGAGAGGGATTCAATCAACTTTGCCGCATAAAATGATTTTTGTGTCAAACGTTGACGTGAGTGCAGCACCAAATTCTCTGCTCTGTGGTGCACAAACCCACTATCAGGGTGGGAACAGTTCAAAGACAACTGGAATACGCACAAAGCCAGATCTACTCAACTAATGTGTCCTGCCTTTGCATGAAGTTATACCACCAAATGAAACCAGGAGCAAACAATGGGTATACGGAAAAGCCTAGGATATTTCCTGACACACATGTAATTTCTGCAAAAATATCCACTTGACACAGCTTACTTGACATTGTGTTAAAATTTGTACTGGAGAGCTTCATTATATATAAATTTCACAAAAGGCACTACTAGCTTTCCTTATCACTGTCATGCAATGCTTAGACTCACACAAAACAGACATCATTGGCATGCGACTCTTTGAAAATATGGTGCTGTACTATTTTTACTGTTTGTCCAAGGGAGTGCAATGGAAGATTACAAATTATTATATAGCACTGTCCCATGTTTAGTTTATCTAGATCACTGGGTGGCACCACAGCTCCATGTTTCTGAACTAGAGAGTAGCCAGAAAATGAATATACTTCCCGATTTTGAACTAAAGCTTTGATGGCATCAAGTAAGTGAGCCCAACCCGCCCTAGCTGAGCTCCCTTGTTACCTCCATCCAAGCATCCTTTCACCCTACCACCTTTTGATATCCACTATTTCACCTTTACAATGTGTCAGTCATTCATTCTTTCATCCATCATTCATTCTTTCCCATTACATCCATCAAGCCATACATCTATCCAGTCTGCCATCCATCTATCCACTTTGCTATTCATCCACTCTGCCATGCATCCATCCATCCACCCACTCTGTCATCCCTCTCTCCATTCTGCCATCCATTCCTTCATCCACTCTGCCATCCATCCATTATCCACTCTACCGTCCATCCATTCACTCTTCCATGTATCCTCTCTGCCATCCACCCATCCACTCTACCATCTATATACTCACTCAGCCATCCATCTAGCCATTCATCATCATCCATCCATCCACTGTGCCATTCATCTACCCACTCAACCATTCATCATCCATCCATCTATCTATCTATCCACTCTGTCATCCATCCACTCTGTCATCCATTCAGCCACCCATCTACTCTGTCATCCATTCACTCATTCATCCACTCTGCCTTACATTAACTAAATTCATCCACTCAGCGATCGATCTATCCATCCATCACTTTAATCTGTCATCCTTTCACCTGCCCATCTACCTATTCATTCATCCATCCAGCAATACCTTTACTTTGCCATCATTTCACCTGTCCATTCACCTATCCATTGCTTTACGCTGCCATCCATCCATGTCTTACCTCTGCCATCCTTTCAGATGTTCATCCACCTATCCATTCACTCTCTCATCCATCCAGCTATTTACTCTGCCGTTCTTTCACCTATCCTTCCATTTATCTATCCATCCATCACTTTGCCATCCATCCATGTCTTACCTCTGCCATCCTTTCACATGTTCATCCACCTATCAATGTGCTCTCTCATCCATCCAGCCATTTACTCTGCGATCCTTTCACCTGTCCATCCAACTATCCATTCATTTCATGCATCCTTTCACCCACTCATCCATCAACCCACTCATTCATCCACCTACTCATACACCCATCTTCCTTCCTTTCACCCATCCTTCCTTTAAATATTCCTTCTTTCTTTCCTTTTCCTTTTTACTCATCCTTTGTTCTTACTTTCTCCTGTTTGCTTTTCTGTTGAGGCAGAATTCCTTTATTGCATTAATTACGACATTTAGTCTGCTCAGGACAGAATAGGAGCAAAATAACTACAGCTCCCGCTGTAGCTGCTGAAGCAACACAACACCCCTGTTTCTGAGCTGTGCTAGCTCCAGCTTATTCACTAACTTGTACTTATCAAGTTATTGCATGCCCACATAGACATTCTGGGTTAATTCAAAACAGGCACACTGCTCCCTTCAGCATGATATGCTTTCTGGACTCTTTAAGCATGTAACTTGAGTAAGAAGAGTCTTAGACTGTCCACTGAACTGTGATCATTCACAACAGGTGTGTTTGTGGATTTGCAGCCAGTCAGGGAAGACTTCTCAAGAGTGGCTGAACTGCCCAATAACTACACCTTATCTCTGTGGGGACTTGAACATGTTATTAACTACACATTATTTATGGGGAGATTTGAACATTATATTCACACACTTTCTTTGTGGGGACTTGAATAAGACACAATCTGTGTGAGCTCTTGAACCGTCCTATAATCACACACTATTTGTGTGGGCACTTACACATCATAATCTTCACACACAATGGTTGAGGTGACTTGAACATGATTACCTTCACACACAATCTCTTTGAGATCTTAAACATTCCTATAATCACACACTATCCTCATTACGATGTCGGTCTGAAGGCGTCTGACCGACAGTCGGATTCCCCTAGACTGTGTTGGGACCCACCCGTCCAGCTCAGTCAGAAACAATTCTGACGGACTGATTACGATGCCCGCGATCGAAAGGTGACTTCTGAATCTGTTCCGACCAGCATTTGGAGAATCCAAGTCGGTCGGAACTGATTCTTACTGTTCAACTGTCAGCGTTTCTGCCTGACCAATTACGATGTCAGATTCCAACAGCCTTTCCGACTAGGTCTGTCTGACCCAAAAAGGCTGTTGGAAACTGACTTTGGGTGCCCCTAGCACGCCTCCCTTTATCCTAAGTCCTCCGGTTTGGGCTAGAGGGGATATCCAAGGGACCCCCTGAGAAACCATGCACAGTGTGGCAGGCTCCATGGGGTGCCCGCAACAGGGAGCAAGGTTTTCCACAGACACCCATTTTCCCAATAGGAGCCTGTGTTGTCATTAGGAACACAGGTTCTCATTGAAGTCAATGGGAGTCCTTCCGAACGGTGTCTGGAAGCATCGTAATTGGTCGGGCAGAACCACCGACCACGAGTTAGTTAGAACCGAATCCGACAAAGAGTCGGGTAGTGTAGTTTCCGACCAACATCATAATGAGGCACTAAGTATGTGCGGGGTTGAACATACCTATAATGCATGTTTGAACATGAACAATTGTACCTTCACATGCTATCTATGAAAGGACATGAAGATCATCTTTAAACACTGTCACTGTGGGGACTCCAAGACTACTATTGTTGCACACTATCTCTGTAGGGACTTGAACATAATAATAAACACACACTATCTTTGTGGCTGCTTGAACACCCAGTAACCACATACTATCTCTGTGGGGAGATTTGACTATTATATTCACACACTATCTTTGTGGGGACTTGAATATGATTAACTTCACACACAATCTGTGGGAGGCCTTGAATATTCCCATAATCACACATGTCCTGATTCACAAAGGTAAACTTACATTTTTGTGTATGTTTATGACATTTTGCAATTCACAAAGCAATTTTACAAGTAGTATCTTTACAACTCCTTATCTTTTTATGTGCAGAGTCCCTGCCACGAGTTTAGAGACTCTACAGCCGTAAAGATACTACTCGTAAAATGACTTTGTGAATTGCAAAAATTTGTAAGCTTAAACAAAAGTTTAATTTGACCTTTATGAATCAGGACCACAGTATCTCAATGACACTAGAACAGCATTTTAGTGGAGACTTGAGCATGATCATCAACCGCTATCTTTGTGGCGACTTGTACATGATTATCTTCACACACAATGGCTGTGAGGTCTTGAACTTTCATGTAATCGCTTAATTTCTTTGGGGACTTAAACATCATTATCTACACAGTATTTACATGCTCTTTCTTTGTGGGAATTTGATCATCATTACCTTCTCACACCGTCTCTTCGAGGTCTTGATCGTACCTATAAGCACACACAATCTTTGGAAAACTTGAACATCCCTATAATCACACACTATGCATATGCAGATTTGAGGTTCACTGATGAAATATCGATGTACAAAATATCGATATACAAAAATATCGATGCAAAAATATAGGGGCCAATTAGGATGGCGGGTGGATCGCCCCCGCTGAGCCCGCCATCTATACCTGAAAGACCCCCCGCCATATTAGACCGGCGGAAAAGGAGCATAACATGGTGGCCGCGTCTGCAAGACACTGCCATCCCTATTACGATGCTGGCAGAAAGCAGCCTTTCCATGGCGGCATTGCCGCCATGGAAAGGCAGGCCGTTCCTGCTGTTGGGGGCCCATTGCGGGCCCCCAGGGTGTTGGGGGGTGCACATGGGGGGTACCTATGGTACTCCCCTACATATGCATGCACAAGGTGGCAGGCACCAGGCGGTGCCGGTCACATTGTGCATGCAAATGCACAACATGCCTTTTTTACATTGCGGCGGGTGGCGCTTACAGCACCGCCCGCCGCAATGTAAAAAATGCGGGATGCGCCCGCCAGTGTGGCGGGCGCATCCTAATTTGAATGGCGGGACCGCCGCAACATCGGCGGTCAGTCCTGTGCCCCGATGCGGTGGCGGGCGGACATAGTCCGTCCATCGTAATAGGCCCCATAGAGCACAAAAATATCGACTCCCTATATTTAAACAGGTAAGTACAAGAATATCAAAGAAAAAATATTGTAGTAAAAAATATAGATGTACAAAATATCGACTTAAATATATATATTACATAAAATAAATATATCAAATATTATTTTTAACAAAATAAATGTAATATACATTTTAACTAAATATAACAAATTTAATTAAAAACATATAAACACACAAACATAAAAATGTCTACATATACATATATTTACTTAAATATAATTTATTAACTATTATCTTTATTTCATTTTTTAACTTTTAAATATAAAAAAAATATACATATATCAATAATTTAAAATAAAAATATACCCATTTTAAAATGAATTCAAACAGTTAACTAAAAATTACTATTCCCACTCCAGTGAGTGCAACAGTTGGGAAAGTGCTGGATAGCGGATGAGTAAAAATTACTATTCCCACTCCAGTGAGTACAACAGTAGGAAAAGAGCTGGATAGCGGATGAGTAAAATTACTATTCTCAGTCCAGTGAGTGCAACAGTAAGGAAAGTGCTGGATAGCAGAGGGGTAAAAATTACTATTCCCACTCCAGTGAGTGCAACAGTAGGGAAAGTGCTGGATAGCGGATGGGTAAAAATTACTATTCCCACTCCAGTGAGTGCAACAGTAGGGAAAGTGCTGGATGGCGGAGGAATAAAAATTACTATTCCCACTCCATTGAGTGCAACAGTAAGGAAAGTACTGGATGGCGGAGCGGTAAAAATGACTATTCCCACTCCAGTTACTGCAACAGAAGGGAAAGAGCTGGCTAGCGGATGAGTGTAAATTACTGGTCCCACTCCAGTGAGTGCAACAGTAGGGAAAGAGCTGGATAGCAGATGAGTAAAAATTACTATTACCGTCTCCAGTAAGTGCAACAGTAGGGAAAGTGCTGGATGGCGGAGGAAGAAAAATTACTATTCCCACTCCAGTGAGTGCAACAGTAGGAAAAGAGCTGGATAGCATATGAGTAAAAATTACTGTTCCCACTCCAGTGAGTGCAACAGTAGAGAAAGTGCTGGATGGCGGAGGAGTAAAAATTACTATTCCCACTCCAGTGAGTGCAACAGTAAGGAAAGTGTTGGATAGCAGAGAAACAAATTAATAATATTTAAATATTTTTTAAAATGTAAATATAAAAAATAAACAATATTTAAAAACAGATTAAATATATTTAACATTAACGTTAAATATATTCATTACAGATATCAAAAAGGTAGAACTATTTTCTAAAATAAATACATTTATAAACAATATTTATTTAAAATAAGCAAGCAAAAATAAGCAAATATATTTTTACGTAGACAATCTCTTGTTCATAATCAATGAGACATGGCTGGCCAACCCCCGCTACAACACACAGCCCTGGTTTTTTTGCGTAGGGGATCTTTCATGCGCAATCTATGAGATGTGGTTTGCCTAGCCCGTAGAACGTAAAACCTTTGCTTTGTTCAAAGGTCTTCACAGAGTCCACTCTCTCCAGACACCCAGACCACTATTAGGTGGCAAAGTTCCAAATAGGCCCTGTCTTCACCCTAAAGTGAACCATTTGTAGGTAGACGACCTCAATGAGAAGTAAGTGGTCATGCCTCTACAAAACTGACAAAAAATATACTTTTGTAAGCTGTGGTGCATCACTCACAGAGCAATAAAAAGCAAAGAAATGAATTTCCTCTGATCAAAATACACCAAATATTTCCATCCAGGGAGCTTACATCATAAGCTGGTACTGTGTTTACTAATGCCTGCCCAGAAGAAAAGTGTAGGTGATGCTACCTTCTCCATTCAAGCCACCAAATAATGGAACTCCCTTCATGAAATGATTAGAGCTGCTGAGAATCACATAGACTTCCAAAGAGTGGTTAAGATTGAGGTTTCCCCAACATAATAAATCAGAGAAACTATATGATCTCTTTCACAACGAGTACCCTCATACATTCTGACCACTCTGCCTATAAACAGACGACACTGAAAGACCCTTTAAAATTAAGGGAGAACTAAAGCACAATACCTTTATAAACACCCCCCTTAGTAACATCAGGGGAGAACCAGATCACCCTACAAATATATCAGTCATGTGTCCGTCTCAAAAATACATAAAGAACAATAGTTGCAAATCACAGAGATCATCCCTCCTCCAAATCTCACCTGACCAACCCAAGGTATAAAAATTGGGCATAACACAGTACCTCACATTAGAAAAAAGGAAGCATAAAGTTGTAAACAAAGGAAATATTCATTCCGCTTTCCATTAACATGAACTCACATTATTGATCACACCTCCCTCCTAATAACTTAATCTACCACAAAACACTGGAGGAAACGCATGCAAGAGTTTCTTGAGAGCACAACACTAGCCGCACTAATCAAAAATAACTAACAATCCCTAATGACCACCAGACTAACCACAGACCTTGAGTACTGAAATAGTGTGCTACCTGCACAAAACACTTCAATATCTCGTCAGTGGTAGTAAGAGCTATATAAAGCAATTGAAATACAATAAACTGGCTTGAATACTTTTTGGCTGCAAGTTACTAACTCCTTTATGGTGTGCTAAATTCCATACTACAGATTTTGTTGTAATACATCATGTTTGCAAGCAGATTATCTTTTATTTGAAAGAGCATGATAACGAGAATTTAAGTGGTTTGTGAGACGAGTGATGGTGTGACCATGTATTATAAGCCATAAAGTCCTCTCTGCTGTATGTTAAAAGGATATTGCAAATCACCTTGTAATTTGAATGGCTTACAAAGGAATTTGGATTTTAGCCATATTCTGCTAAACAGGATCATGGAACTCCTTACTGATTTCCAATATCCTCTCCATGTACAGCAGCAGTGACTGTAACCCATTTAAAAACATTTTTGGTGTTCCCGCCCGACCAAATAAAATACTATCTCCTTCTATATTTCATTGCTTATCTTATGTATTTCTGTTCTATTTATATTCCAGTTAAATAAAGTCCTTTTTTAACAACATAAAGTACAGACTGGATATTGATGTTATTAAGTGCTGTTCACTGTTACATACTATGGGGCCGATTCCGATCCGGACCGAAAGGGCACCGAACACGATCAGGACGGAAAAACTACGAGCCGTACGCGTGTTTTCCGGCCGACTCGTACAGCTGTACGAGCGAGCAAGTACGATGCGAGCTACATGAAATTCACCGACCGAGTAGTTTCCGGGTCCGAACCACTCCGTACGTCTCGGTCGTAAGCTAACCGTGGCGTGCAATGGATGCGATTCATGACCGAGCCAGTACGATGCACGCGTCGGACAGCCTGTGCGAGCCGGAGTGTCCGGCTCGCAAATTGTCCGGGTGGTTGCCTTTGAGGGGTCCGCGTCGGACACCCTGTCACTCGCAGCCCTATGACTCGCACACAGGGGGAGACCCATGGATCTCCCCAACACAGGCATGTACGGTGCGGATGGCACCGACGCGTACCCACTGTAAGGGACGCACTTGTCCGCGACGTACCCATTCAGTCAATGGGAGCCCATGTACGCGTCGTACGACCGGCTCCCATTGACTTCTATGGGAGTTCGACCGAACCGAGTCCAGCAGCATACGGCCGCATCGTACTCGCTCGGTCGGACTGCAGGACTCCGGTTCGGTAGGAAAACACTCCGGATCCGGCTTAGTCGTAGTGCTTTCTGACCCGGATCAGAATCGGCCCATGAGTCTAAATTATAAAGAATGGAAAGTCCATCTCAAGTGGCAAGACTTAATTCGATTCAGGTGCTTGGCACAAATGAGCCTCTAGATTTACCCTGAGGCAAATTGAGAGAAGGTGCCCTGTGCCCTCTTTTGAATGAAACATATGTGACAGCCCTTCAGGCATTTTTTTTTTATAGCAATATCTATTTAAATCACTCTAGGTGGTGTCCCAATGCCATTTCTGGTATATCAACAGTTCCTACATATCCCTTCCAAAAGGCTTTTCAGTGCTGTCTGCTCTGAGGGTATTGGAGCACTTTACATGAGCACCTGTTACATTATACAAAGTTGTGGGTCCAATACACACTGCATCACTGGAACCAAGCTATACCTGTCTGATGATCCCTTACTAGAGCGAAAACTGGTCCTGGGTTGCTTGTGTTCCCGGGTCACGAAGGGTCTGGGCCTAGCAGTTTGGGATAGACTGTTCCCATTGGAGCAGGGTCAAGGCTGATTTGCATATGGATGTGTCCAAGGTGGCATAGTGTACAAAAAATCCATTGACTGGGATGCGGCCAGAGTAATTACCAGTGGCTGAGATGAATTCAAATATTCCATTCATAATATTTTGGTATACGCTAGTGTGTTGCCCTAAAACTAGTCATAGTATGGAATATGGGAATATTTTCATTTGGCAACTTTCATGCAACAGAGTCTTGGAAAACTCTATACATATCAAGTCAGAAACTGAGCCTTAAGTTACTCAAATAATACCCATTACGGGAAAATATGCATCCTTCCACCACCTCTACCCTCCTCCCACCCAGAGAAATGTAAATTGAATCGTATCTTGTCTTGATAGTTTTCATTTGCTTGTGCTACTTTAAGGGCCTCATGTACAAAAAGTAATTTTTCCAGTTCCTATTTAGAAATAGCAAAATGTTATGTACTATGGGTCCAGAGTCTTAAATAAACTTTTATGATTCGTTATTTAAGAATACTTGGGGGTATATTTACTAAGATTTAGAGCTGTGTTTGCATCTCAAAAGTGATGCAAATCAACGCTAAATCTTTCCAGGGCAAATCTTGTTTTGCACTGGAAAATCACTTTAAATTAGTGCAAAGCAGCTTATTTATTGGCAATGGAGCATTCCATTGGTGGTGCATGGGTGTTCCCATGCAACCACCCAAGGTTTCTGACACAAAACCCTATTTACTTAAAAAAGTAGAGAGGGTTTTGCGTCGAAAAATAGTGGCCACTTCAACCAGGTGCTATCACTGAGAAATGCTTTTATTTCTTTTTTTTCCGACTTTGCATGTTTGCTGCACTGTACAGCAAACATACAAGGTGGAAAAAGTTTTAAAGTTAGTCTAAGCATAGTATTTTGTACTAAAAGGGTATCTTTCTAGTACAAAACATATGCTAGACTCACGCAGACACCCTTGCACTATGGTGCAAAGGTGTATGCATTGTGCACAGAAGCATATTTCTGCGCTGGTGCTAGGGAGAGTGCCATATTTCTGTAAATGTGGTGCTCTCCTGCTCGCTCCTGCTCGCGCAATGCAGCATTTGCAACTGCTGCACTGCGCCGCTTGATAAATTATTAAATCTGGTAAAAGGGGTTGCAGTTTGCACATTGAATTTCACCGAATGCATCTGTATTTTGCGAACCAACCAATGTACTAATAGGTCAGTTCACATCATACAGAATCACAGTGGGTTGGATTTTGACCTATCTTATTAGTATGCCTGAGCAAGGTCCCAAATTGCAACCCATTATGATTGGCTACAATCACAGAGATGGTGGCCTGTGCGTTTAAAAATGTTGTATGTAAGGCGCCTCTTACCCATTTCACATCATCCCAAATCTATCCATCTGAACTTCCCTACATATTCCTCATGCCATTCCGGTAATTCTCTTCCTTCTCTGAAGTTCCACTAAAGCCTTATACATATTTCTCTAATTTTAGACAGTTCTTCATACTTTCTACATTTTATCCCTCTTCAAAAAGCAATCCCCAAACAGTCCGTGTCCTTCTTACGTCATGCCTCTCCGTGGTCTCCCCTTTATATGTTTTATTTTGCAGCTCTGTCACTTTCTCCTTCCCCACATCTCTCCATTTCAATTAAATGAACAACTCGAGAAAACACAACTCCAAGCGTTTACTTTGTGAAGGGCTCGAGATCTGAGGCCTTTCCTCCTGCACAAAGTCATGGCAGAGATGCAGCTATTTAATTACAAATAAAATAATGTGCACTTTAAAGTTGGTTCTGGCCTTTAAAATAATAAACGCTGCGTGATTGTTACAATTGCAAATTTATTTGGAGATGGAGTTTCTGCTCACAGACAGCTTTTGTCTGCACGCCTCAGCCCCATCCTGTCTGCAATCACGGCCGAAGGCAGGTGTGTTAGGAGCAAACCCATCCCCCAGTCTGGGAAGGTAGCAGACTTCAGGGGTTTTCGGCCGCAGGGGTCTCTTGCGATGCTAATGACCCTTTTGTTATGCACAGAGACGCGCATTTGCAACTCTGCCATTCTGAAGTTGAGTTTCTGTCCAAGGCAGAGAGTATTCCACTTGAGGTCTGGAAGGAAGGCCTTTCTTTTATCCTCTTCAGGATGCAAAACAACATGAAACACTTTCATGCCTTTCACTAAAGGCGCGAAAAGCGTGTTCTTTGTCATGAACCTGTTTGGTTTTAAATCGACAAACATTCTCATGTTTGCATTACAAGCATTTTCCTGAAATTAGGGGTATTTCACTGCCACTGTTCTAAACACAGTACTTTTTTCAACAGGTCTCATATTTTAGAATAACCGCAAAAGCTATCTCAGATGTATTCAGCGCCTGAGTGCTACATTGAGACACGTTAATAATAATAATTACATTTTGTACCGATTGTCAGGGCTTTTTTCTGATGGAAGGAGGTGCTTCCAGAGGCCCAATAATGTGAACACTTACGACACCCAAAATTGAAAACACAGTTTAAAACAAAAAACAAGTACACTTGTGCTTTTATTTTCTTTTTAATTCAACATTTGTTTTACACTAGCTCCTTTAATGGGGAGGATGTGGCCTATGGCCAGAGCTGCTAACGTTGGAACTGGAGATCGTGGTTTGAGTCTCAGCATCAGATCCAGTGATTCTGGGCAAATCACCTAATCTCCCAGTGCTTGAAAAAAAAATGTGCTTGTGTAATGTAAGTGCTGCTCATGTAATGCGCTCCAATACCTTTGGGTCGATTTTGCGCTGTATAAAAGTTGCCAAAATAAATGTAAGATCTTCAATGAACAGCATTCATAAAATGGTGTTCTGGGGCATGCATGCACAAAATACACACTATTATGCTGGTAAATAATTTTATTATCACTTACTGAACTCGTAGTTGCGTTTCTTAAACCACTGCACCTTCTGCAACATTGTAATTTGTATCGATGTATGTTAAATGGTAAAAATACTAGAAATAAAACCTCAGAATCTGATGCAAAATTTCACTTTAGATGCATAGTTCACACATCTTGTACTCATGTGCGCATAATTTGCTTTTTTAATTTCGTGAAGGCGGACATTATTTCACAGGCTGTGAGTATGCCATTTACAATGTATTCGCTTGATTCTGCAAAGTACACACATTCAATACTGATGTGGTATGAGTTACAAGAGGCGTTACACACTCTCATTAAGGGGCACATTGATCAACAAATCATGCGATGCAACGCAGCAAGCCACCTTGCTGCGCTGCACTGCTTGATAGGGAAAGGGCAGGAATGCGCTGTACTTAACATTATACAGGGCATTCCTGTCATTTCCCAGCGCTGGCGCACGATGGACTGCCTAGCACCAGCAAAGGCACCCATGCACCATTGTGCAAGGGTGCCTGCATTGTAAGCAGGATTGCTTTTGTGCAGGAAGAGGCACCTTCCTGCACAAAAACAATCCTGAGAGTTGTTAGAAAGAAGAAAAAACAAGGAGAAATAAATATATTTCCCCTCATTGCGCCTCACCTGGGGAGAAGTAGAATTTTGACGCATTCCAAGGTTTACCAGTGTTAGTAACTCCTGGAAAGTGCCAAAAGCCATGGGTGAAACCTCTGGAAACAGGTTTCGTTCAATGAACAGACTTGACACATTGAGGCCTCAACTTCCTTCTACACCCACCAATCCTGTCAGGGCTCAAGAAACTTTCTGTGTATACATGCCCAGAAAAGACATAGACCTTACCCACACCCCTCCTCGTTGAGTGTGCATCTCAGGTATCTACATATAGTTATTAGGGACAGACTTCGATTCCTGGAATGTTATGAGATATCCCTCTGCGAAGAGCAAATCTATTTTTGCAACATCTATTGGCATGTAAAGTCATTGTTCCTTTTGAATATTCCCAAATTTTGTGTCAGTATGTGTGAAGGGCTGTACAGAACCATAGAATATGTACAATGCCGCAGTCTATTGGTTACAAAAACTGGGGGGGGAGGTCAGGGGGGGGTAGGCCCAAAAGGACCAGAGCCAGGTAGGGCCGTACAAAAAAAGGGGGAACCTGGCTCGGTTTGACCTTCTGCTCTTATTATTTTCGAGCAACAAACAGACCACTATCTTTTCTGCTTGAATGGAATTTTTATTAAACCATTCCTATTCTTTGCAATTATTTGTTTATCAAAAAGATTTTGATTGCATGAGAAGTGACACACATTTTTCAAATTAACATACAAAACATGAAAAATACTTATAACAATTCACAATAGACAACGCATGAAATGCTTATATACAAACACATTTATATACAATAACGGACTTTTGCATCATAACATAAGAGTGATCCTATGGCTATCTTGCTTTTGGAGCCAAACGTGCCAAACACGGGAAAAATTTAGAGTGTGGGCATACGATTTAATGCAAAACCCTCACAAAAAGCTTATTCAAATTCCTCCGTGTTGAAAAAAAAGTGCCGACGCATTTCAAGACCCAGTCCTCTGGTACCGGGACTCTCATCAGGGCTTCATGTTAGTGGTCAGCGATTTCTGATTGCCTGCTTCTCAGATAGAGCTGCTGCTCTTGCTCCTATCTGCGTGATGACCAGGGACGGAAATCACCGCAGTGCGTTTCATAGTTAATGCTGGGGGAATTTCTTTCAAACTTTCACGGGTCCCTCAGAGAAAGGGATATTGCCACCACAACGTAACTTTCAGTGACATTGTGATGGCGATAGGGATCTGGCCTTATAAATAAGGAACCCTTTCATGCTGTATTTAGTGTGACAGGGGAGGGCAATGGGTGTTACTGTGGGCGTGCTACCACAACACTTAATTGATTTTGATGCTGCCCCCTATTTACAGGGGAAGCGTAAATTTGAGGCAGCATCAAAATTAAGACCAGGGAAAACCTGGTCTTAAACAGGCGAAATGGGGAGAAGTTATTTATTTCTGCTAGTTTTGCTGTTTGTGCAGCACACATAGAAACGGTGAACTGCCTATGATTGTTTATGTGCAGGAAGAGCCCCCTTCCTGCAAGTAAACAATCATTAAAATAAATTGCTGTTTTGCAACTTCTATGTGTTCTGTATTAAGCAGCATGCATATAAGTTACAAAAAGGCATTTAAAGATTGTTTAAGTGCAGGAACGGGGGCCTTCTTGCACATAAACATCTTCCCCCTCAACACAGGCTCCCTTGCACTATGATGCAAGGGTGCCTGCGTTGGCACTAGGCAGCTAATGTTAGCACAGTAGGCAAACGCAGGGCTGCACCATATTCTAGTAAATATGGTGCAGCCCTGCGTTTCTAAACTGATGAAGATTGTCATTAGCCTTCTTGACTAACACACTTCGCCACTTTATTGTAAATATGCCCCTGCAAGTCAACAAAATGCAACTAGCATTAAGTAGACCCCGGCTCCTGGCATTTCATTTTTACCTCCATCTAGATTTATTGATTTGGGACTTAACTATTTAGCCTTCTGCCTGCTCTGAGGTTTTTAGGAATTAAACCCAGCAAGTAGCACTGCATCTCAATAAAACATATTTATGTGTGTTGACATCCAGCATGGTTATTTTCCCTTGACGTTTTCCACTATCTCTTTCAACATTTATTCCACAGTTGAGTGTAATTTTACTTAAACTGTGTTTTTTTTAATCACAAATCAAGAAACAGCACTGTCACTTCGTACGTATTGCTGAAGCACAGCCTGCCTAAAGAACATAACAGGTGAATGCAGGTTTCCCACTATTTGAACAAGCTCTCAGTAGGTGCACCTTAGAAGACTATATGGTAAACCTTTGCAAACTGGAAACCTTTGACCAATGGCCCATTCACTACGTGGTCAGTCAACATATCCTGAACATAAAACAAAAGAAATCTTCCACCATGTCAGGGCCATTGATTTTTTGTTTTGCTGAAATAACTCTCATCATTGATCATTTGTTTTAACAAAACAAAAAAACAAATTACTTTCAATTATGCAAGCAAGGAAGTTACCGAAAATTTGGAAAAATGATTCCGACTACGCCGGCGTAATTTTTCCAGGTGGAATTTCAAAATAATTACACAACATCCATGTGACAACATTAATATATTCACACCTTGTCTTTGCATGGACCTTCATATGAATACACACTATCCCTGTGGGGGTTTCTATATAATCACACACCATCCCTGTGCAGCCCTCTGTATGAACATACACTATAACTGTGAGTGAGTACTTCAATATGATCCCACACCGTCCCTGTGGAGACTTGTATATAATCACACACCAGCTCTGTGGGCACTTCAAGATGATAGCACAGAACCCTGAGAGTGTCTCAGTATAACTGGACACCATGTCTGTGATAGCTTCAATGTGATTACAATTAATCATTTTTGGGGGTTTTACGATGACACTTCCGCCCCTGTGCGGACTTCAATACAATAACACACCTTGCCTGTGAGGACTACAATATAATCACACAATATTTCACAGACTTCAATATAGTCACAACTCATCTCTGTTTGGGCCTTAATTTGATCACACACTATCCCTGTGGGAAATGCAAGATGATAACAAAGGGCCCTTCAATATGACCATACTCCATGCATGTGAGTGCTTCTTTATGGTAGCACACCATCTCTGTGAGAACATCATTATGATAACACAAAATCCTCTAAGAGTTCAATATGACCACACACCATGCAATTGAGGACTTCAATACGATCAAACCTCAACCTTGTGAAGATTTTAGCATGAACCCAAAACATTCAAATTAAGGTTTCAATATGATCATACATTATCACTGTGAGGACTTCAATATGATCACACTGTCTCTGTGGTGACTTCAAGATGATAACACAGAACCCAGAGAGGATCTTATTATAATCAGACACTATGCCCATGAGAGCTTCAAAATGATTACACATCATCACTATGCGGTATTCACTACGACACACCACCACTGTACAGACGTCAATACAATAACGCACAATACCTGCGAGGACTTCAATATGATCACACAACATCCAAGTGACAACATCAATAAATTCACACCTCATCTCAGTTTGTGCTCTAATTAGGCCTGGGCGGTAAATTCCGTTCCGCTCGCGGAATTTGCGGATTTTCGGTAATTTCGCGTTCCGCGGAGAACGCGAAATTGCCCAAAATTCTGCTTTCCGCGACTTCGCGACATTTTTTCTTGTTCGCGTTCTCAAAATGCGTGTTCGCCAGATATTTCTCCCCGAGCACGCAAACAGCAACTGTGAACAGGAAAAAAGCATCGCGAACAAGCAATTCCGCGTGTTCGCGGAATTTCTGCATGTTCGGAGATTTTTACTGTTTCGCGGAGATTTGCGTAACGCGATTACGCAAATTCCGCCCACCCCTAGCCCTAATATGATCATACACATACCTCTTGGAATTCCCTGTAGCGTAATCAAGCAGACTTACCAAAATATTATGCAAGATCACATGGAAATACGTGAGAAGAGTCATTTTGCATGTGTCCGTTTTCTCTTGGAGCTAAAATGCCCCCTCACATCCAAAAAGGACATAAGGATCACATTTTGCACTAAGAAATAGCTCTAAATACAACAGAACATGAATAGTGAGCGTGAGCAGCTGCTTGCTAAATGTGCACTTGGGGTCGGCTTTTCCCCCAAATTACTACTGGTATTTAGCACTAGTTTCTTAGCACAAAATAAACCCTCACGTCCAAAATGGAAAAGGATGCATTTTGCGCTAGGAAAATAGCTCTAAAATGCCCTTGGTCATCACCCTTAGCAGGACAATCAGATATCTATCTAGGTGTGGGCACCACCCAGTGACTGTCCTCGGGTGACAACAAGCAGTACACTCTCCATCTATAGTGTAGCCTTCAATGAGGAGCAAAATAGGCATTGAATATAGAAGAGTGGTGAACTGGGTCACAACCATAGAGACACTTACACAAGGCGGGTGGGAGGACGGGTATATACATTTTGTTATCTTTTCCTTGTATTACCTTTTCTCTTTATTGTTGAGTGAAACTTAATTTTAAGAGGTGAATACACTGTACCTTTTGCTGTACTGTTAGTAGACAGGATAACCAAGGGGACCAAAACGTGTGTCACTGGCCTACTATGGACAAATACTAGATCCCTATTAGGCCAAGCACCTGGTCTTACCCAGGAGTTGGGCTGTGCGGGAGGGCGGGGACCCCAATGTACATATATCCTGGGGATATGGGACCACAATTGATTGCATAATATCTGACCTTGGTCTCCTAACACAGAGTTAAAATAATGTATGGTAGATGAGTTAACTATGTAAATCACACCAGCATCTTGTAACATGCAGTAGAGATATTTTTTTAAAGTAAGGAAAATAGCTTGAAATGCTACAGAACATGTCTAGCAGCGTGAGCAGCTGCTCACGCTTGCTAAATGTGCTCTTGTGGTAGGATTTTCCCCTCAAATTACTCTTAATTGCACAAGCAGGTGTATTTACATTATTATCTGTAATTCCACGTAAAGAGTAATGAGGATTTATCAAAATTACTTTGATTACTGCGGCGTAATTAAAATCATTTCCAGATGTAACTTCTATATGATAACACAACATTCAAATGACAACATCAATATATTCACATATTGTCCTTGCTTGGACCTTGATATGATCACACACCATCCCTATGGAGACTTCTATATGATTACAAACAGTCTCTGTGGGGACTTCAATATGATAACACAGAACTCTGACAGGATCTCTGTATTATCATACAGCATGTCTGTGCTAACTTCAGTATGATTACTGTTAGAAATACTTTGACACATGATCACTGTGCAGATTTCAACACAATAATAGCCATGCCGGTGAACACTTCAATATGATTAAACAACATCCAAGTGACAATGTCAATACATTTATATCTCTTCCCTGTTTGGGCCTAAATATGATAGTACACTCTCACTGTGAGAAATTCATAATGATAACATAGAATCATGTAGGCACTTCAATATGAACATGCACATACCATGCGAGGACATAATTACTGTACCACAAAACCCTCTCAGGACTTCAATATGAGCACACACCATCCTTGTGAGAGCATCAATAGAACCATGTCATCCCTGTGCAGGTTTAAAAAAATTCAGCGCTATTATGCAGACTTACGCAAGAAGAGTAATTTTCCAATTGGTGCTATTTTCTTAAAACAAAAATGATTTGATTTGAATACTTATTAAACGTGCGATTGCCCAGAGGCATCTTGGTCCTAATGTTCGATACGCTACGGGTTATGGCTGAGGTGAAATTCTGGCTTAGCAGAGAAAGAGCCAGATTTTTACTGCCTTTCTGAAAGACAGAAGCGAAGGGCTACTTTTTATTGTAATAGGGAGGAGTTTCCATATTTTGGCTGGCCTCAACAGAAAGCTTCTCCCTCCCCACCTAGCCTGCTTGAATTTAGGTACTTGTAGAAGTTTTGCATGCGCAGATCTCAGACTTCTTGCTGGTACATACCATTTCAGGTGTGTTCTCAAGAACTGAGGTCCTGAGCCATGAAGGGCCTTATATGCCAGACACAAAGTCTTGAACATAATCCTTTTTTCCACCGGTAACCAGTGGAGGGCCCTTAGTCTGTGAGAGACTGGTTCGGATCTGGGAATATCCAGCACTAACCTTGCTGCTGCGTTCTGGAGATGCTAAAGTTGTTAGATGTTGGGCTTGAATCCCTGCATTCAGAGCATTGCCGTAGTCCAGTCTGGACAGGGTCAATGCCGTAACAACTGTTTTATGTGAGTCATGGGGAATGAAAGGACAAATTCTTCAGATCATTTTTAATATGTACCAGATGCCCCCTCACTTCCAAAATGGATGTGAGGATGCTATTGCACTAAGAAATAGCACTAATTGCAACAGAATATGAACAGCATGAAAGAGCAGCTGCTTGTTAAATGTGGATTTGGGGTAGGATTTTCCCCCAACTTACTGATGGTATTTATCATGAGTTGGTAAGCACAAAATGAACACTTGCATCCAAAATGGACACAGAAATGCTTTATGTGGTTGAATGCTAAATGCAACACAATATAACCAGCAGTGCAAGCAGCCACTCACACTTGTTAAATGTGCTCTTGTGGTAGTATTTTTCCCCCCAAATAACTCCTCATCATGCTAGCATGCTAGCAGATGTAATCGCATTATTATTGCTAATTCCACATCAAAGTGTAATGCGGATTTACCAAAATCACTCAGATTACTCCAGCATAATTAAAATGACTTAGAGACCTAACTTCAATATTATTGTACAGCATCCTTGTACAGGTTTTAGTGTGATCACACAACATTTCTGTGGGAACTTCAGTATGATCATACACCATCTTTGTGGTGACTTGAAGATGGTAACACAGAACCCTGAAAAGACCTCAGTATAATCAGACACTATGTCCCTGAGAGAGTCAATATGATTGCAAATCATCACTAAGGGGTACTTACTATGACACATCACCACTGAGCAGACTTCAATACAATAAAACACCATGCCTGTGAGGACTTCAATATGATCACACAACATACAAGTTTCAACATCAATCTATTCCCACCATATCTCTGCTAGCTTAATATGATCAGACACTATCCCTGTGGAGGGGCTTCTAAATTGTCTATGTTGGGACGTCAAGATAATAAAACCGAACCCTGCATAGAACTCAGTATAATTGGACACCATGTCTGTGATAGCTTCAATATGATTACACATCATCTTTATGGGGTATTCACTATGAAACACCACCACTGTGCAGACCTCAATACACTAACACACCATGCCTGCGAAAATGTCAATATGATTACACAATATCCAAGTGACAGCATCAATATATTCTCACCTTGTCCCTGCTTGGACCTTAATATGATCACACACTCTCCGTGTGGGGGCCTCGATATGATCACTCACCATCCCTGTGGGGACGTTTATATGGTCATTCACCATATCTGTGAGGACTTCAGAATGATCACACAGCATCTCTGTGGGGACTTCAAGATGATAACAAAGAACCCTGAGAGGATCTCAGTATACTCGGACACCATGTCTGTGGTAGCTTCAATTTGATTGCACAGCATCACTATGGTGTATTCACTATGATACACCACCTTTGTGTAGACTTCTAAATAATAACACACCATGCCTGTGATGATTTTACTATAATCAAACAACATCCTAGTGACAACATCAATATATTCACACCTTGTCCCTGTTTAGGCCTTAATATGATCACACAGTATCCCTGTGGGGCATTCAAAATGATAACATAGAATCCTGCAGGCACTTCAGTAGGAACATACCCCATCCCTGTGAGGACATTATTACAATAACACAAAACATTCTGAAGATTTCAGTATGATCACACACCAACCCTGGGGGCTTCAATATAACCATGTCATCCCTGGGCAGGTTTCAGTTTGATCACACAACATCCCTGTGGGGGCTTCTATATGATCACACACCATCCCTGTGGGGACTTCTATACGATCACACACCATCCCTGTGGGGACTTCTATACGATCACACACCATCCCTGTGGGGACTTCTATACGATCACACACCATCCCTGTGGGGACTTCTATATGATCACACACCATCCCTGTGGGGACTTCTATATAATCAAATGGCATCTCTGTGGGGACAGTATGATGACAAAGCATCCATGAAAGGCTTCAGTTTGATCACACAGCATCCCTGTGGGGATTTCTCTATAATAAAATTGTTGCACCTGCCAAACTGGCAAGTGTCCCTCAGAATGCACTGCCTGAAATTCAAATGGAAACATTTTAATCCATTTTATTTCAAGACATGAGGGGTTGTGCTTTCATTACTTCATGCAATGTAGTTTTCTTCTGTGTGTATCCACAATACAAATGTTTGAGAAACAACAATTGTATGTTTATTTAGCCCCAATTCATTTTGGGCAACATCCTGCCCTTCGTCGGGGGGGTTATTTCTAGAAAAAACTAAATGAATGGTGCAATGAGGCGACAAACGTTTCCTAAAAACCATATATATATATCATGTCACATTTTCAATTGCTTCTCTGGAGGATCTGGATGGTGCCTGACTTGGAGCATATATGGAATGTGCGTTTTTCACCGTCTTGGTACGGCGAAGGCCCTATGAACTGCAAAAGGTGACAATATATCCCACTTGCAGAACATGAAGCAGGAATCCACCCAGCTCTCTGTGAGTGATGCTCGACTGCCTTTGGTGCTGTTTGTACAGAACTTCCATCTTCTGCTGGAACTCACTGCCATGCTAACCGTAAATTTTCTTTTGCAGGACCTGTGGCCTCGGATCTGCACTCACTAGTTTCTCCTTTTGTTGACTTTTGGTCTGTGTGATACATTGGGTTGCGAAGGCATCCACCACGGTATATACCACTTACACCTCCTGACCCGGTCCCACCCCCCCACATTCTAGGCTATTCTCCACTTGAGGTACCACCTCTTCAGATTTTGATGGGGTTTCTAATAGATCCACTGATGGAGAACGTCAACATGTTGGGCCCTGTTGACCCAGTGGTTCTGTTTGGGTTTCAGGTCCGCTTAACACATTCTTCTACATGTTCATATGTTGAGAAAATAGTATGTAAAGAGAGGCTTGTGTTGGGGTTGAAAGGGTTAAATTTAAGAAAAAGATAGTACTAGCTGAACCACTGAGGAGCTGTCGATAATGTTGAATTAAAAAAATAGGCAATACAAATTGGCTAAGTAAGTTTTTTTCTCCATTCAGCCATTTGAATTCACAAAGAAAGTTAGAGGATCCGAAAGGATTTGTTTGGCTGCCACAAAATAAAAGAAAATATTGTGGCTACCGTTAGAGGACTCAGGGCAGATGCATCAAAGGGTTTTACCCATTCTATGTCCATGGGAAAATGCTCTAGTACAATCAATCCATACAGTGCGCTCCTTCATTCCCCCTGAAGCAGTAAAAACGCCTTGGCTAAACTGGACTATGGAAATGCACTATACTTAGGCCTTCAGAAACAACATATGATTAAACTTCAGCAATCACAGAACGCTGCCGCCAGATTGCTGCTAGATGTTCCCAAATTCCAAACCATCTCCGAAGGTTTGGAAAAACTCCACTGGCTTCCTGTCTAGAAAAGGATAGACTTTAAAGTACTATGTCTAGCATACAAAGCGGTCCACGGAAATGGGCCAACGTTCATGAAGCAACACTTCACCTGTTACCATCCATCAAGGCACCTACACTCAGCACAGAGCAAACTCCTCCAAACACCAATATTCAAGAAAGTAAGCTGGGGAGGAAGAAGCTTTGTCCTGGGTACTGTGAGGCTGTGGAACTCGCTTCCGTCAAATATCAAAAGCTGCCCAACACTGCTTGGTTTCAGAAAATTGCTAAAGACATGACTTTTTTTAAATTAATGCACTATCTCCGGCAATCTCCTCCGCAAAGTGCCTTGACGCTGCCGGGCAATCGTGCGCTATATAAATTCCAGAATCAAATCCAGAATCAAATCATACATATGGCCCTCAATGACTTGTCCCCAAATCACTGAAAACTTTCAAAAGGCAATTTATAACATGCACATATTTTTAGAATGTGTCTCTACCCCTCAACAAAACTGTAGCACCACTGCCAAGCTAACTTTCTCTGTACTTGCACATTGTGACATTAGCCACAGTCAAGACAATTGGGGCCTCATTACGATGAGTCTCATCGCGAGTTTAACTTTCGACTGCCGCATTAAGATGAAGGCAGTTGAAAGTGAAACTGGACAGTCATTACAGCTGGATTCTGATGGGCTTTAGGAGCCCATCGGCCAGTCGGAGGCCTGAGCGTAATCCCTATGGATGATGTTTCCGCCGTAGGTATTGCAATATCAGTTGCTGAGAGGCTTTCCACGTGGGGCTTTCTGACATGGAAAGCAAGCCAGAAAGTAACTTTGGGGGGGCCCTAGCAGGACCCCCCATTAACACTGCGGCCTCCGGTTGGGGGCTGAGGTGCCCCCTGTCAATATCTGCACCATGTGGCAGACACCTTATAGCCCCTTCACGACCACGCTGATCACCTCTTTCAATGCGAGTTTCTCTAAAGGCTGCCCTGATTTATACTAAATAATGAAAAGCAAGCTTTCACTGTAAAGTTCTAACTTTTTTGCCGAATATGGTGTAATTCAATTCAGCTGTTTTTTTCTGTATCAATTCCTAAAACATCTTATAGAAATTTACATGTTTTAGGGCACTTCATTTCTTGGCCAAATTTTTGTGATGATTTATCAGCAAACTCCAAAGTTAGTTTCAAAACAGGCAAGCTGCTAGCCTTTTGGCTATTGCAGTTCTTATGATTTATGATTTGTAAAGCGCACAAATACCCGGAGGCGTCTTGGCGCTAGACAGAACTGTAGGGAGCAAACAAAAGCAAAATGCGCGAGAATCATTTATTAAATAACCAGATTTTAAGGCTTCTCCTTAAAACCATGAGTGAGGGTGCCATTTTCAGAGTGGCAAACAATTCCACTGACGGGCTGTAAGCCTGAAGAAGCTTCTACCCCCCCCCCCCCCATGCAGCACGCTTAAAGGAGGCAACCTTGAACAGGTTGGCGGAGCCAGATCGCAGTGTTCTGCCTGGAATATACTGATCAAAATTCTTCGTAAAGAAGGCAGGGGCCTTTCCATGAAGAGTTATATAGGCTAAACAAAGAGCCTTAAAAGTGATCCGATGGTAGACCGGAAGCCAATGAAGTTGTCTAATAGAGGCCCTGGCTGATGTTTAGGGATTCCCAGAAGAAATCGGGCTGCTGCATTCTGAATGGTCTGCAATTTTTTAAGCAGACCTTTTGAGAGGCTAATAGGCTTTAGCAGTAGTCTAGTTGCGATGACCACTTCTTTCAGTAAATCAGGCGGAAAACATTTTCTTTAAAGTTCAGAGACAACAAAAACAAGGTGCGGTGATTTGGTTGATTAGATCTTTGTATTTTAGTTCACTGTCTAAGATGAAACCTGAGGTTTTTAAATTGGCTGGGGTGCAATACCCATAACGGATGGCCACCAGAGGGGAGACCAAATGACTGAATCGTTCCCAAATTGGATTACTTCGGTTTTGGAAGAATTAAGCCTCAAGCAATGACAGGCCATCCATTTGCTCACTGCACTCATACAGTTGGTAAATGTGGCGCCAGCAGCACATCTTTAGCCAGGGACACTATAATCGGAGTGTCATCGGCATGGGACGCCGATGACAGCCCAAAATATTTTATCAAAATGGCGAGTAGGATGAAGTAAAGATTAAACAAGGTGGGGAACAGGGAAGATCCCTGAGGGACCCCACATGGCAGGCAAAAAGATCCTTAGTCAGAATCACCAAGTGGCACAACTTGTTGCCATCCTTAAAGGAAGGATTTAAGCAGCGCCAATGCTAGGTCTACCAACCCTAATTCCCTCATATGGTTAATCAGTAATTCATGGTTGACCGTATCAAAGGCTGCAGAAAGATCCAACAGAATCAGAACTGCATTGCCTCCGAGGTCGAGATATGAGCAAATTTCCTCAGTGGCTGTAAGCAGGCCAGATTCAGTGCTATGATTTGCCCCGAAACAAAACTGTGTGTCACCAAGGAGATGATTCTCCTCCAAAGAGGAGGAGAGTTGGCGGTTCAAGACTTTTTCTGCTACTTTTGGTTACAGTTCTTGCTTTGTTCTGTCATGGTTTGTGCTGAACTTTATTATTGGGGAAGCAGCGGGGCTCTCATCAATAATCATCATTGGCTCAAGGCAACAATTTTTGGGGGTTTAAAAAAAACACAAATTACTATAGTAGCCCCTGACACAGAAGGGGACTGCTTTGTGCGTTCATCTGTTCCTCATGAAAGGGCAGCATGCTGTATCTCACAGTAAAGTCAGCCCAGCCAGTAGCTGAAGTGTGCTGGCCAATTGCAACATGATGCATAATTTAACAGTGGATGAAAATGTAAATGACACAACAATAGACTAATGGCTGAAGTCTGGTTGAAACCTCCTATAAGTAGCTATGTTATACATAAACTTTTAGAAACACCAAAAGGTTTTTTGAAACATTCTTCAAATAGAGAGGCTTATAAAGACAGACAGATAAGGATGCTTGCAAAGCCAAATGTATAGACAGGCTTGCAAAGACAGATACATAGGGTTTGATAGATTGATAGAGTTGTATAAATGTGTATTGTTAGATAGAGTTGTATATAAAGAGCTGTGTATATATAGATAGGGTTGTATAGAGAGAGAGAGTTGTATGGACAGGGTGGTATAGATAGAGTTAGATAGATAGATAGATAGATAGATAGATAGATAGATAGATAGATAGATAGATAGATAAATGGAGATGCATAGATAAATAGAGTTAGATAGATAGATGGACAGAGATATCTACATAAAGTTTTATAGCTAGAAAGAGTTATAAGAATATAGAGCCAGATGTACGACCATTTTATTTTGCGCCTCGCAATTCGCGACTAATTACAATTCACAAATTGCGAGGTGCAAAATAAAATGTACAACAGTGTGTTTAACACTATTTGCGATTCCCAATGGGGTCGCAAATTGAGAGGCTTATTAATATTAATGAGCTTCTCGCAATCTGTGAGCCCATTGGGAATGACAGGCCCTCCCATGGTGGTGGCCTGCTGGGCTCAGCAGACCACCGTGTCTGGGACTGCTTTTAAATAAAGCAGTTCTTTTTAAAAATGCAGCCCGTTTTCCTTAAAGGAAAACAGGATGCATTTGAAAAAAAATGAAATGTTTTCGGTTGATTTTTTAAGGGCAGGCAGTGGTCCCTGGGATTTTTGCATGCATTTGCAAAGGGGTCCCCTTCCCATTTGCGAAATTTACAACCTACTCGAAGTAGGTGGTAATTCCAGTGTTTTGCGACCGCAATTGCGGTAGCAAAACATTAGTACATGGTTTTGAGACTTGCTATTTGGAAGGGAACGCACCTTCCAAATAGCTAGTCGCAAAACCAATTTAGTGAGTCGCAAATAAATTGTGACTCGCTAAATAGGCTTTGTACATGCCCATGATGTTTTTGCATGTGCAAACGGGTTCGCAAACCCATTTGCGCATGCAAAAATGGGTCGTACATCTGGCCCATAGTTGTATAGGTGGATAGGGTTGTATAGATACAAATGGTTGTATAGACAGAAAGAGTTGTATAGATAGATTGAGTTGTATAGATAGATAGGGTTGTATAGATGGATCAATCCATAGATAGATTTGCATAGGTAGTTAGGGTTATATAATTAGATAGGGTTATACAGGTAGATAGATAGGGTTCTACAGATAGTCAAATAGAGCTGTATAGATTTGTATTTAGGCACACAGATAGAGTTGTGATAGTGTTGTATAGCTAGGGTTGTATAGATAGAGTTGTATAGATAGATAGAGTTGTATAGATAGATAGGATTGTATAGATAGATAGGGTTGTATAGATAGAGATAGCTAGATAGATATTCATAGATTTGTATAGATTGAGTTGTGATAGAGTTGTATAGACAGAGTTTGTATATATAGATTGGATTGTATAGATAAATGGATTTGTAAAGATAGAGTTGTGTATATACAGATAGAGTTGTGTAGATAGTTTTATGGATAGAATTGTATAGCTGTATAAAGTTCTATAGATATAGTTGTATAAATAGAGGTGTACAGGTACAGTTATATACAACAATAGAATTGTATATATAGAGTAGTAAAGTTAGAGGTTGATAGATGAATAGAAAGATAGATGGATAGATAGATAGATTTGTATGCAAAGAGTTGTATAGATAGAGAGCGTTGTAAAAATAGGGAATTGGTAGTTAGAGTTGTGTAGATAAAAAGAGTTGTACAGGTAGAAAGCTGTATAGATAGAGTTGTATGTATAGAGTTACATAGATAGATATAAAGAGTTGTATAAATAGATTGAGTTGTACAGACAGATTGCTAGATAGGGCTGTATAGATAGATCAATATATAGGAGGAGTTGTATAGGAAGATAAGATTATATACTTGGATAGGGTTATACAGGTAAATAGATAAGGTTGTGCAGATAGATTTCCAAAGACAGATAGCTAGATAGATTTCCAAAGACAGATAGCTAGATAGATTTCCAAAGACAGACAGATAGATAGATAGATAGATAGATAGATAGATAGATAGATAGATAGATAGATAGATAGATAGATAGATAGATAGCTGAGCAGCCCCCCCCAGGCTGATTTTGGCCCGGGGACCCTATCCCCAGGGCCCGGCCTTTACATTTAAAAATAAAAAAGAATAAGGGGAGGAGAGGCCTCCCGGGGAACGCATCCCCCAGGGCCTAACCTCCAGTGTGAGTGCCCTGGTCCCCTCCACTGTCCCTGCCAGCTACCCGCCTCCTGCGGGGAGCCGGCATTGCTTTTACTGCTAATATGCAACTCCCTCTCTGTAAAAGCAGTTGTGCTCTACTTTGAGCAAGCGACCATTGAAATCCACCTGTTACTGTTTTAGTTATCTCAAGTTACTAAAACTCATGACCTAAAGTAACTATGACGAACCCTCGTCATGCACAGTTTTGTTATCAAGTATGTTATTTCAGATATCATTAGGGATGTTATCAATGCAGTCATTGAAAATGTAATCAGTGATGCAATATGGAAGGGTAGAAGGAGTGTATGAAGGTGTCATGAGTTATAGTTACTTTAGGGTAAAAGTTAGTTAATTTAGATAACTGCAACTAGTGGATTACTGTATCCACTCTAGTTATAGGAAGGGTTACTAGAGACAGGAATTCCTTGGATTTTGAACATTAATAATTGCTTCCATTTGATGAATCTCCATGAAAATATGCAGACCTATTCCTCTTTCTCAATTGGTGGAGTATGAAACGTTTTGCAGAGATTCATCAATAACGTGCGAAGAAAAAAGGAGGGTCTTGAAACGTGCTTGTGCACCAATGCATTTTCCATAGACTCGTGCATATAGTGAAGACGGCTGGACAGATTTGAATTAAATTTGTCAGAATTACACATTATTGTGCACAGATGATTCTTTTGGGGACTACAGGTATTTATGGGAAGTATGTTTTAAGTTGTAAGCTATTTTAACTCAGTGATATCTGTAGTTGTCGTATTTTTGAAAACATTTTGCAGTATTTTGTAGAAGTACTGCGGTATATAACGATGACAAATCATATTATGATTGGCTAATGATTGTCTTTACAAAAGTTAAAAGATGCCATATTGTTTTTAGGTACACTTTGGCTGTCCATCAGATATAGGCAAGTATTAGGTTTGATATTTCCCCTACCTATTACCACTTTATGAAAGTGGCCATAGGTAGGGAAAAATATTTATATATTACAAAAAATATTTACAATGTTACCATAGTACTGTCTCAGGAGTGCAGCAGTACTTAAAATAAATTTACAAAAATAAAAAATACACTGTAATACACTGTATTTTACAAATGTAGTGTTTTACAGTGTATTTTATATTGTTAAAATATTAAAATATGTGCAAAAACGTCTACACAGTACTGTGGTAATACCTACAAATTACTGCATTGTAAAAAAAAAGTAAAACAATGTGCAGTGCTCCCTTAACCCTTTGGGCGCGGTCGGAATTCCCCCGCTGTGCGGGTGAATTCCACACGTGCGTGGTTCGGCCTTTTATCTTTGGTAAACACAGGCATTAGCCAATGACATACTGACTTCTCATCCGCATGTACCATGGTATGTCTCAAACTTACCTCGGTAAACCGCAAACTTACCACGGTGTACCCTCGGTAAATAAATAACTAATTTTTATAAAACGTATAACTTTAACACTACTTACACTATTCATACATACTACCAAAATGTACCATTTACACCTCACAAAGTGTATTCCACACACATTAAATCTTCATCTGTTTTCACACGTTCATGCTATGTCTGTTTCAGTTACCAAACTCCCCTCTATGCCACTCCACTGTACATCACTCCACCCTACACTCTACGCTAATCCAGTGTACACCACTCTACTCCACCCTATGCCACTCCACTCTACACCACTTCACTGTATGCTCTTACACTCTACTCTACACCACTCCATTCTATCACACCCCAGTCTATACCACTCCACTGTATGCCCCTCCACTCTACACTACTCCACTATACTATATTTCACTGTACATATTGCCACTCTACAATACTACAGTCTATGCTGTTGTACTCAATGGCACTTCACTGTGTGCCACTGCACTATACACCACTGTACTGTATGCTATTCCAGTGGACGTCACTCCACTTTATGCCACTCCACTGTCCACCACTCCACTCTGACAATCCACTGTATGATGTTACATTGTAAACCACTCCATTCTACATCACGCTACTCTATGCCACTCCACTCTATGCCACTCTACTCTACTACACTCTATGCTATTCCACTGTAGGACACAACAATCCACTCTACGCCATTGTACTTATTCACTATATGCCACTCCACTGTCACTACACTGTATGCCAGTAAACTCTAAATTTTTCTACTCTACACCACACCACTCCACTGTACACTACTCTATTGTATGTCACTCCATGTCACTGTTCTCTACATCACTGCACTCTATGCTATTCTATTGTACAACATTCCACTCTACCACACTTCACTCTAAGCCACTCCACATTACGGCATAGCACTGTATGCAACTACAATCTACCCCACTGCACTTTACCTCACTCCACTCCGTCACTCATCTATATGGCTGTGCCCAGTGCTAGGAACCCTGGTACAAACACCTCCCGTAGCTACACTGCTGGCAAACTTCACCTTCTCAACCCTGTACGCTGCTACGAATGCTGCTGCCGAGCTGCACCCCAGGCCACAGGGGGCCCCTTTGCCTGCTTGCATCACCACTTCACCTGCCTCCACACACCCGCTATCACCGCCACACACATACTGCACCCCTTACCAAGTCAGAACAAAACAAAGTAAGTTAAGTCCTATTTGGGATGTGGATTGAGAGCAAAGGCATCATAGATGGGAGGAGAGCCCATGCTCTTGATGGTAAAGCAGAAATGCAAAGGTGTGAGCGTGACCTCGAGGGTGTATCGAGCTTCTGAAGTTGTGACCCTATGGGTGGGTGCCTGAGACCCCAACTGGGACCCTGGGGTGGTGAGGGTAAGCACTGGGCCTGTCAGTTAGAGGAGGTTGTCTGCTGTTTGAGATGTAACCCTGGAATGCGACTCCATCTCCTGTAGGGGCATATTTACAAGCCCCTATCGCCACCAGAAAGTCACTTTTAGTGACGTTATGGTGGTGATACGGGCTTCGCCTTATTTACAAGGCAGCATTAAGCCACTTAATGTGGTTTAACGCTGCCTTGTAAATAAGGCACCAGTTCACGCTATGCTTAGCGTGAAAGGAGTGGGCAATGGGTGTTGTGGTGGGCATACTACTGTAACACCCATTAATTTTGACACTGCCCCATATTTACAAGGGTGGCATAAATATGTGGCTGCGCCAAAATTAAGACCAAAAAACCTGGTCTTTGCCTGGCAAAACAAGGAAAACTGCTTTATTTCTCCTTGTTGTTGCTGTTTCCATGTGAGCTGCGTTGTGCAGCACACATAGACACAGTAAAATGCCATTGATTGTTTATGTGCAGGAAAGTGTCCCTTCCTGCGCATAAACAATCATAAAAAAACTGACTAGTTGCAACTTCTATGTGTGCTGCCTTAAACAGTATACATAGAAGTTACAAAACACGAATTAAAGATTGTTTATGTGCAGGAAGGGACACCTTCCTACACAGAAATAATCATTGCCCTCAGTATACCATTTCAGTGGGAACTTTAACATTCCTATAATTACATACAACCTGTGTGTGGACTTAAACACCATTTCTTTTAATACTCTCTGTAATGAGATTTAAGCTTTGACTTTACACATTATGACGGTGGGAACTTAAAAACAATCATCTTCACACACTATCTTGGTGGGGACTTGAGCAACACAATAGTAGCACACTGTCTTTGTGGGGATATGATCATCACTATAATAGCATGCCATCTCTGTGGAAACTTGAGGTTTACTGTATTACACACAACATCTGTTTTGACCTGAACATCACTATAATAACACACTATATCTGTGGGGACTTGCACATCACAATAATAACTTACTATCTCTGTGAGGACTTGAACACTCCTCTAATTACACACAGCCTCTGTGTGTACTTGAACATCATTGGTTTCACACTCTTTATAATGGGATTTAAGCTTTGAATTTACACACTATTTCAGTGGGAACTTAAACACAATCGTCTTCACACACAATCTCTGTGGAGATCTGAACATTAGAATAATAACACAGTATCTCTGTGGAGATCCGAACATTACTATAATAACACAATATCTTTGCGGGGACTTGAACAACACTATAATAACACACTATCTGTGCGGGGACTTGAACAACACTATAATAACACACTATCTGTGTGGGGACTTGAACAACACTATAATAACACACTATCTGTGTGGGGACTTGAATATCAATATAATAACACACCATCTCTGTGGGGACTTGAACATCAATATATTAACATACCATCTCTGTGGGGACTTCAGCACTCCTCTAATTACACATAATCTCTGCGTGGACGTGAACATCATCATGTTCACACTCTTTACAATGGGATTTAAGCTTTGAATTTGCACACTATTTCAGTGGGGACTTAAACACAATCATCTTCACACACTATCTTTGTGGGGACTTGAACAACACTATAATAACACACTATCTTTGTGGGGACTTGAACATCATATTCCTTGGTCCCATATGTTAATTTAGCTATGTGTTAGTTCCCTTGTCTCCTAAGATTTTAAGCACTAATAAATGAGTTAAATACAGTCTTAATTGTCTTTGGGTAATCATGATGTGATAAATTCTGACACATTAACATAATCTGTTTTTTGTGTCTACCCCTAGTATACATGCAGAGATTCATATATGAATAGATTATAATGTTGTTTGTGTATTATGTTGATAAATTAAACATTTAGCCATGTGCCATTGACTGTATTCAATCACAAATGGTGGTATGGACTAGGTCCTCACAAGGATGGTAGCACGTGTTCAGGTCCCCACAAGGATGGTTCTGTGCGCGTGATTAAATAACAATATATTTGCAAATTTGAAGCAGGATCCTGTATCATGAATTTTTTCTTGATACTTTTCTGTTATTAGTATGTTTTAAAAACATTGGGAAAGGTTAGTCCCCACAAGGCAGGTATCCACACATAGTCCCCACAAGGATGGTAACACGTGTATGGGTGTGTGTGTGTGTGTGTGTGTGTGTGTACGTATGTACGAACAGTTATGATATCTGTAAGTGAGAAAATATGGATTCAAAAATATATATATATTAAGTGTTGTAATTAATAATCTGACACACGCCCAACTAATCCATTCTGGCCACATACATCTGCTAAAAGTTGTCAATCAAACTATAGCAATACCAAAGTGACACAAAACAGGACAGTTATACGCGATTTATTAATTTTTTTGTTAAATTCGAGGTTTGTTATTTTACAATTCAAGTAGAATTTTCTTTACCTTAAAATTAAGTTGACATTTTAGACTGAAGCAGAGCAAACACAATCAACTATAAGCTCTTCTTTAAAAAATATTCTTTATATATATTATCACCTACTAAATGTAACCAACATAGCACCACCAGAGACAAGCAAAAAAGGCTCCATTAGAAAAATCATGCACCTAATTGTCCCCCTCATCTTGCTGTTTATCCATGCAAGTTCAGTTGCCCATAAGAGGCTATCGGTTTCACTTTGCGACAACTACCAAGGCTTAACCAGCTTTCCAGTGCACGTTTTCCCTCAATGTGAACCATCCAATTTATATGATTTTCATATTATTCATCCCTTTTCTATCAGCTGATTTCAGCGCTCCTCAAAAACTTCAAATACATTAAAAGCATCTATAGTGGCTTTGGCTCAAAGAATCTAGAATGAAGAAGCTATAAGCAAGCCCTGAAAAATCAATTTTGCTATCTTATCCAAGCCTTCCTAAAAAACTGTTTGGGTGATACCATAATGTTCTTAGGTGTGTGAGAAAACATCTTCTCCCTTTACAAGGCTATGGAGGGGGTGCAAGACACTATATGGCTGTACAATAAAAGAAAGTACTTGATGAAAGACAGATGGATTAAGTATGTGGTACAACCTCATCTTTTAGAGTATTAGAGGTGAACCCAGGGGACTTCGCTGCATTTGCAATTTAGTTTCTCACGTGACATACTGCAATAATGAAGTTGTTTTGGGCGCTATGGTCGGGAGGCAAATAACTGCCTCAAGAATAGTGCGGCTTTGAGGATGATGATCCAATGTTTCTGGTGGTCATGGCTAAAAAAGCGCCGGCAGTACTTTGGTGGCCCTGGGTAAGTGATACAAGTCTTTCTGGTTAAAATTCGGTGTGCATTCTCTTACGTAGCTTGAATGAGGGGTGTGTAAACTGACCTAGAAACACCCTGCCCAATTTACAAATCATTTCAAGATTACATCAGGTGGAGCAATTGCCAAAGAAAGTCAACCTTTGTATGCAACAGTCCTTTATAAACAGGCAAAGTCTAACCAAGAGGAATAGATCACTGGATCCAGGGGCATGAGAAAAATATGTCCACTCGTTTTTTCTTTGACAGTTGTGCTGACATAAGGTCTCAAAGTTAGCCATGAAGTGAAGCAAGCACCATAGGCACACCCAGTGCTTAATTTGTGCCAGTGCTTTCTGGTGCTTAGCACTGGCACTTTTTTATCAGGGCTGGGTCTACACCGGACATCAATGACTGCACGTCGTGAGTCACACAAATATAATGGACTGCAGTGTTCACACTCTGTCTCCCAAGTCCCCGGTAAAGAGTGCTGCTTTACCGATAATAAATTAATTCCAATTTGCCTTTAATCAGTGCTGCCGGTGGGCAGGGCACTGATTTGGCTGGATTTGGTCCTGTGGGGCTACAGCAGCCCCAGCAGCATGCGTAGCTTTTTTTAAAGGACACGCCCCGCCCCCTGCACGAGTTACAATGCACGGGCATTTCAGCACAATGTCGATTGCAGGCCCTCTTCTTAATAAAGGCAGTAACCCAGTAAGTAATTAAACGAATGATGCTTTTTTTTTGCGTGGTCATGTGGTCGTGGTTGGTAAACTTGTAATGAACTGACTCGGCCTCCGAGTCCGAGCAATCATGGCGGTGGCGCCAGGCTCAATGTGCAATCCTCCGGCCCGGGAGACTGGAAGGGCAGGGCCTTCATCCCTTTCGGTCTGTATTCTTTTCTTTCTATTCATTGACTTACATTGAAAGTGCTGTTTTTCTGTGCACTGTTTCATCTCCTTTGGATGTACTTTGGTATAATACATGGTTCCCCTAGTGGCCGTCGGGAGCCGTCATGTTGCTGGTCATCTGAGCTGCCTGCTCCACTTCCCTGGCAGTCTCCTAGCGGGGGTGGTCGCAGAAGGTAAGCCTCGAGCCCCACCATCTACACTGCTGGTGGGGCCATAGCACAGACTGGCTGCTCTGGGTTAGATGTGCGCTTGGACCCGAGAAAGAGAGAGTGTCTGCCGAGGCTGCAAGCAGTATTTATCGTGACCCTGGGCAAGTGGTATACACCCGACATGGAAATGGAGAACAGCAACATTTGCCTTTTTTTCTTGATAAAACTGCAGGGCGGGGCTAGAAAATCTGTAATATTGCCCTCCCCCCAACTACCCCAGAAAAGCATTTCTGTTGGTTAACCACACACTGCAGTGCGTCCCCAGAATATGCAGGATATCTTCCTCTGTCACCCATTTAGCTGTAGCCCACGGGGGTAAAATATCAATACCCGTAGACCTATTTGAAGTTCTTTACTTAACCAATAGATAAGGCGTTTGTGTTGCAGGTGCATTTTGTTTCCAATGTTAAGTTTCAGTTCAAATTTGCTTTTTCATGCAGTCAGTGCAAACAGTGCCCTTGATTTACCTAGGATACATTCTCGAGTTTGTTACTTTCTTGGGGCTTATTTTGTCGATCAAAGAGCTTAATAAAGACTAAAGAATAGTCGAGCCTTTAATCAACAGCTGTGGGCACTCTCACTCATTCCTTTTACAAATTAAGCACTGGGATAGAGAGAGTCCACAGATCTTCTTGCCTGTTAGTCCTTGTGATGCGGTAGTCATACGGCCCAGATTTTGCTGGTGTTCTGACATAGTTTATCTTAATTTCACTTGCATATTGTTTTTGCTTCCTGCACAGCATGCCCTGCTTATGCGTCCTTTTTGAACAGTGGGGCTGTTTCCTTGTGATGCCAGGACATAACTCAGAGGGACAAACAACTTTATTACTAAGCAGTTTATGCTACAGAGATGACCGGAGTAAAATATGCATTAATTTTCCATGCATTATTTCTAGAAAAATGCAGATCCTATGCTCACAAGCCTCGTTAAATTCCCATTACCATGCTGGTGAATGTAGTTTTGACAATCTGTTCACCTCACGTGTATCAATAAGGGGGGGGCGGAGACACAAAGTTGGCACTTCACTCCATCTGAGACAATCAACTACTCATGCATATCCAGATATTGCTTCATGTAATTGACGGAACATGAGAAAAACATAGCCCTATGAAGTACCGTTCTTTTCCTGTTAATAGAAGTGTCATGCAACAATGTCTTTTTTTATTGGAAAAAGTTGGAGGAGCTCAGTTAAACATACCTAAGGGAAAGGACTGACTATTCTATAGCCTAAATGTGTCATCATTTTTATCTCACTCCTTAAGCTTGCATTTGCCTTGTCATTTTAATCAAAACTGGTGATCTTTCAGCATTCCCTCTCCTACTAGCTCAGTTTCATATGCCCTTTTTTGTGTGTCATTGTATTGTTAAAAACTCCAGTTGTCTACACAATTGCCCCTGAGACTGCTTATTTTTCTTTCTAAATGCACACCTCCTCCTCTCTTTCCTACAGCATCGTATTCACAGAATGTATATCACGGTGTGACACTATTTCACAAGTCAAGTATAAGTTACACGCCTGAACTGTGACCAACACCCCTTTTGCAGGAAGATAGCTAAGTGAGATATGCTCTACCTGTGGCGATGGATGCATATATGTGTGTAAGCTTCACACTTAGTCATTCATCCTTCTGAAGTAGATCCAATGAATAGTAACACATAGTATTTACACTGCATCAAAGTGACAAAGCCCACAGTTAGCAAGCACTATAAAAACAAGTTATCACGCTTCATGGCTCTAATATTTATACCACTCGTATAGCACTATATGAAATGAATTGTCTAGGAGCAAATGTTATTCACTTGTTTGATTCAGAGGCAGAAGGCTCCCTTGCTGAAATTCAGATCGGGTATTGCATCTGACTTTCAGCCATGCCAGTTGAGGATGTGGGTAGAGCCAATAGAGTAAGTGGGTGGAGCCCGTGGAGGAAGTGGTTGGAGCCTGGGAACGTGGGTGTGGACTCCGACAAACATTGAGCACCTGGACTTCATTTTTCACAAATTAAGCACTGGGCACACCAAATAGTACATCAGTGAGACAGCTTTGCTTTGTTTTAAAATAATGATTAACACAATCCCACAAGTTACTATCTGGTAGAACAAGCAGGAACCCGGGAGAACTGAGGAAGTAGATAGATGCTGCACATTTCCCGTATGCCCTAAACACGACTGCCATTTTTCAAAAACGATTTTTTAGAATCCTGTGTATTGCAACAACAAAAGTGCAACACTCATAGTGGAAATCTTGATGAGGTATTGGGCAGACCATGGAATGCTTTGGCAGCGTTATGCAACCATTTTGAAAGATAAAATAACTGCTCCATTGTGAGAAGTTGGCCTGGTATATGCTGTCCACTAGTTATAGTGGGCACCTTGTATCAGTCCAAACAACCCCTTATGGTGATAGGTTAAAGACAACCTTTATTGAAAGCTATCCTAGTGGTAGCTATGGAGAGCAGCCTTCAGGCTAAGTCTTGAAGGAATGTAAAGCAGCTTGTTTTACCAGTCTATAATCTCTTGAATGATCAAATGAAAGGACAACCACACCAGGTATATATTTAAAATATATGTATTTAAGATAAAACACACCCCTCTAGTCTCTTTAGTTTGGGCACTAGGGGTGTACCAAACCATATACCAATAAAGTGGTATAAGAACCACGACTGAACTAGACACAAGGCCTAGAGCCTGTAGAAGTGCTTGGACCACAAGGAACCACCCAAGGCAGTGTGAGAACACAGCCGTGAGTCGCCGTTTACTTCTATGGGGAAAGTCGCGGTTGGAAATTTAGAGTTTAAGGACACTTAGAGAATATCTACGAGCGAACCCTTTTGGACTTAGAGGTGTCTAGGGCCAACACCCACAGGAGCACCGGAGTACTCGAGTTGCCTCACCCAGGGAAGCCTGGTGCATAGGTGTCAAATAGTGTCGGGTCGGGTCGCGTCGCGTCGCTGTTTTCAATGGAAGCTGCTCAGGAAGTGCTGCTGCCGTGAAGAGGAGACGTGTCCGGAGAGATCCAAGCCCGGATCTAGGATGGAAGGAACCTGAAAGCAGAGGGGACAGAGTCTGGGTCACTTACCAGTGACCAAGGGCACGACAATCCAATGCCCACAGATGTCGGGTGCTTCAGGTGAGTTGTCGGGTGTCTTGACTTTTCAGCCACGAGGTCCAGGAGGCGCCGATGACGACCAGGAGCTGGATTCGAGCTGTCCCACGAAGTCTGTTGAGTGCTGCGGTGTCGGCGACCAGATTGGACCCAACAAGCCTTGGCAACGGCAAGTCACTTGGAATCAGAGAAAGGACGTTGTTGCAGACCAGCAAGGTCTGTGGGACTCACCCAGCGAGGGTAAGTCGGGGCACGTCTGGAGCAACCAGGCAAGCCCAATCAGAAGAGGAGTTGCCTTCGTGGGGACCTACTAGCCAACAGGCTAGCGATCGCGAAGGAGCCTCGAGCGGTCGCAATGGAAACTGGCCCACAGATCACTTGTGGAGTGGAAGCCAGAAATCTTCGGTGCAGGAGGTGCTCAAGGCTGGGGCTACTCGGAGCCCAAAGCACAACTTCAAGGAAGACCAGGAAGATGATGGATCAGCAAAAGATCACGGTGTCCAGGGGTCACGGTTCCACGTCACCCACAATAGCCATGGGCCTCAGCTTTGGAAGTCTGGAAATCCACCTCTGGGGATGCAGAGACTTCGGCGCCCGGCGGGAGCTTCAGAATTGCAGACCGGACAGTTGCTTCTTTGGTGTCTGCCAAGCAGGGGAGTCACTCCTTGACCCCAAGGGAGATTTCTTCAGTCTTCTAGTCAAAGTAGAACGTCGAAGGTCCAGGATATATGTTGCAGAGTTTCGTCCAGGGTAATCTAAAGTCGCATGGACTGGGTTCCCATACTTGTACAAAGTTTGGGGGTTGGACATACTCTAGGGACCCACCTATGGGAGGGTTTGGAAAGAGGGGTGGTTACACCCATTTTCTTTGTCCCGTTTCGCGCCAGAGCAGGGGCAGGTAGCCCCTGCAACCGGTTTGAACTGGACTATGCACAGGGACACCAAGTGTGCCCCCAGTGCAGGACTTGAAAGCACTAGAGAGTGCTCCCGCCCAGCCCCAATACACATCTGCCTGTCTGGGGAGGTGGTTACACCTCCCTGGGACAGGAAACCTATTGTCCAGGCCTCCCCTGCTGGAATTTCAGTCAGCAGCAGGAGGCCAGACCCGTGTCTGTGGCAGTGGCATCCATTTTGTGATGCCAGGTATGTAGAAAGTCTTTACCGGGTTAGACCAGTGTGAACATGTCTCTCCCTCTAGAAGGGTGGAATGCTACCCCCGCCGCCAGAACTGGTGGGGGGAGGGGGGTAGTATTCCAAAGCGTTTGACACCAAACACGACATATTTCCATGCAGCCAGTCCAACGTTAGCATTTACTGTAAGGTTATAATGCACTTAAGAATATATGGAGTATATGGTCAGGCTGCACCACAAACAGCATCTGAGGAGGTACTCCGAACGCTGCAGAGGGGCTCTGCTCATGCAGGGGCACCCTCTCACATAAAAACCAAGCACTCTGCCTTCAGGATTGTTAAGGCCTGCCATAGGAGTGACTTATAGGTTTTATATGTGTGTGCAATGGTAGTGATATAGGTAGCCTATACCGCTATGAGGGGTGCAAGCACCACCTTACCCAGGCTGCAGTAGCAGACCTGTGGTGTCATTTTGGAGTGCTTCCCAGGGGTGGCATAATACATGATTCAGCCCCTGGTAGGCCTCTGATGTACCTAGGCCCTAGGTACATAGTATACCATATACTAGGGGCTTATAAGGCACTCCAGAATCCAATTAGAAATGTACCTAATGTACATGGAAACCATTTTAGAGAGGAAGCAGCTAGGCTGGGGTCCTGATCAGCAGGGCCACAGCCAGACTAAGGCCAAAAAACAGTGAAACACCAGCAAAAAGTGGGGGTACCCATGTGAAGCAGATCCTACTCTCCTACACATAAATAGGTGTCTTAGTCAGACCGTGTACCTGAAGAGATACCCTAATTAGGGTAGAGGAAGAGAGACTCAAAGCAGGAGTATGAGTAGCAAAGGTGTCCAAATCAAGTCTTATTACATGAAAACTGCCATCTCACCGACACTTTATGCTGATAACCAATCCATTTCTAACTAAACCACTCTTATAAATAAGGAAAGCCTCTCTCTGTTGCAATTGTTTTTTTCTTCCATAGCATCAGATCACAAAGGCAGTGAGGGAAGAGGTAAGAGCAAATACATAAATATCACAATTAAATTATAACCAAATGAACTAAAAATATTGCCCTTGCACTCCTGTTATTTTAGAGCTCTCAGGGGCACAACTCCAACAGCATGCACAGGCCAAAGCAAGCTTTTCCTTTGCATAGATATAGTTAAAAAGAGCAATATTACCTTCGTCAGTGCATTAAGTCCCAGAGCTGTGACAACAGCACCTGTGGTGGCAGAAACATAAGCTGTTCCCAGTTGGCTAAAACAAGAAAATTACAAGTGTTTGTATACACACACCATTCCGCTTTCGGGGTTTATATCTAAACAGGGTACACTATCAGCGTGCAAGCAAACCCAACATTCATCTTCCAAATTGTACTTTACAGAAAATGTCACGGCCAAATTAATCCCCAAAACTAATGACATTGAAAATTGCTCAGTGAATTGATTTCATTCAGATTTGTATTAAATGGACTTGAGTGTATCACAGAGTTGTTGCTGAGGGGTATTTTGCTTGCGTCTTATATACCCCTCCATCGGGCACCCTCTCTGTCTTCCACAGACCTCAAAGAAAAAGAAGCAAGTGGGTGAAAGGAAATTGCATGCTGGTGAGGGAGCAGTTGAGAGCACCGTGCTGGACCAAAGTTATGTCATGAAATGTTCAGTGAAAAACTAGAATGTGCTAACATGCGCATATTATCATATCAGACATTTATAAGCAACATTAAATTATTTCCAATTAAGTGAGAAAAACAAACATTAACACCATAGGAGCATTACTAGAAAACAAAGAAGAACATGCATTTGCAACGCTGTGTGGTCTGGCGTTAATCTGTCAACGTTTGTAATCACAGGTATTCATGAATAAGGTTTATGTGTTGCATGCACACATTTTTAGCACAGTAAGATCTGTCATATGGGCGTTGGCATTGCTGGGAAAAAGGTGCAAATAAAGGACTACTTTCTTCATAGAATGTACATAAAAGATAAAGGACTGAACGTGAGAAAAGATTGAATGTACTTTTTAGATGTAAAAGTGTCCCTCATGAATTCCAGGGCCAGCGCTGTCTGGAAGGTGGAATACTACACAAATAGAGAACAGTGTGGGGTGAAACAGTAATACAGTCAGCTCTACGTATAATTTACAGGACTGACAAAATATGTCTCGCAGACAGCTGTGCTGCCAAGCTACGTATGAAAATGGACAAAATTGTAATAATACGTCTCCAAGAAGAAACAGGGATTGAAACTGATTTTAAAGGACACAATATTATCTAAAGGTGCAGTATGACAACGGGCAAACATATGGAAATGGTGCAGTATATAGTAAGATGGAGTAATTCATTGAAACGTTACAATATATAAACAAGACAAAAGTAAGTGGTATAATTCTTCACATGTTGAATAATAAACTAAAATTTTTAGCTGCAGAAGCAAAGTAAATCTGTACAGCAACATTGTAACTGTGTCTAGTTACCCGTGCCCATATCGAAAATATTAGGGTATGTTATACGCATTTGCAGATGGGCAACCTTTGCTACCCCAAACTAAGTGGGCTGCCTTAGGTTCTTTCTAATATCACCACATTATTGAAACTATTTCTAAAGATCAATGTGAACCCTTGGAGAAAAAAGGATGGTGGAAAGAAAAGACTGGAGTCATTAAAGGAGAGGATACAGGGATCCATGCAGTCCTGCAGATACCAGCCATCACTTTTCAGTCTATGTGCATCACACCATAAAACAAAGGTAACAAGAAAACAAATTTGCAGAAATCATCTTGCTTTAACTAAATATTCGACAAAATAAAATCATACCTTACGGTAATTGGGGCATCTCCACTCCGGTTCGTGTAATTTACAATTGCATTGAAGGACTGGTTAATCCACTGCCAGAAAAGCACAGCTGGAGTTGTTCTTGGAAAGAATTACAAGTATTTATTTTAATTGTAGATGAAAAGCTTATGCAAAGTTCAAAAAAATCATAGCAACAACTAGTACACGGAGTTAAAAACATTTGTGAACAAAACAGGAGCTGACATGAAAATATGATTGCAACTTCATTAAAGGGCCTGTCACTAATTGCGTGGTAATTTTTCGGCATTTGGTTCAGAGATGTCTGCAGATTGGGGACCTCAGCCTGCATTAAAAAGAAATCCAAGACCATTTTAAATCTGTTTTTAAAATGCTTAAAATATACCTGCTCTTCCTAAACGTGTGGAGAAGCTCAACCATGTGGTAGCAAATTTGTCATTCCATTTCCTCGTGTCGCGAGCAGAACCCAATCCACTGTAGCATTCACAACGCATGCAGCATACTGATGCAACTAACTCTAACTGATCCAGGCAAAAGAAAGAGCTCCAGAATTAGGAAAAACACGCCTGTGACTGCAAGAACAAAAGAGTGAAGGTACTTAAGAGGGTCAAGCGTGGTTTAGTGAGTTCCATTATAGTGTAGGCTTTTTTCCATGGTCGGTGCTGGGAGATGCTAGCTAGAAAGTCTGTTATGACTGAACATGTATAGCTTACCGGGATCTGTATGACAGGAGCTTCTGATAGTAAATTCTATTTTGTGGATAAACAAGCAGCATTCTAACATTGATTCAGGGCAGGGGGAACTTTTGATCAGTTGTAGGACCTGCTGATTTCCAGTTGCTTGCTATGCTCTATTATGCATTTGCACAGAAAGTATCAAGTAAATTGATCCAGGGGACAGATATAGGTGGTTCTTCATATAGGGGAGTCATCATCTAGGACAGAGGGAGTGATTGAGCAGTATATCATACTCTGGGAATAATAATCGCTATTCAGTTCTCAGTAAACCAGAACTGCCACAACATTGGGCATATCAGCAGCATAATTCTAGGGTGGCGACTGGCATGAAGAACCTCCAGTGAATTGTTAACTGGGCATAGCTGGAGACCATAAGGCTCTTTGAAGAAATAAAAACACTAAGTGGGTGTCTGAGGCAGATTGCAAGCTTTTTGCCGCTTTCTCCCAGATTTTTGCTTATAGCTGATCGGAGAACTGGAGACCGAGGTTATCTAACCATGTTCTGACTGGGTTGCAGCAAATCTTCCGCTTGGAGTAATCTTTGCCTCCACTGTTCTTGATGCATTTGTAAATCACTGAAACATTTAGTCGACAGTCTGCTGGTGATTGCTTGGTCCAAATCAAGTTGTAAATACATTTAGCAAAAATGTTTCTCTAACTGCTGCTTTATAGATAATGGCATGGAATTGCTGGTTATCTTGTGTGAAGATAGGTTAGAGGTTCAGGGCTTATGTCAGAGTTCCTGATTATATTTTTCAGATATATATTTGTTTAAGAGTTTGCACATCTCCCTGTATTCAGAGGTTACCAAACAGCTGGGATGCATTTGTTTTAAGCTCACTGTTTACCCACAGGCAGCCGTTTAACTATTTTTCTATGTTCTTTATTGCTAGTTAGGTTTATGGATAATTCTCCTGGTTGATGCTAGTACAAACGGGCTGAGAAATGTTTGTGAAGGTGAAAACAATTGTTGGTAGTGGGAAGGAGTGTAGTTAAAGAAGCTTCCCACCTGATCCATGGAACCTCAGAGTTTGATGGTTCATTTAGCCAATGGAAGGCTTGCAAATATTCTTATGGCATCTTGACCTAGGAAGCTTGGGTTTTTGTAGTGTTTGCAGGGGGAGCTTTGAGTGTTTATCATCCTATAGACATTTGGTGAATAGCTTATTGTGCTCTTTAAAGAACGTTGGTTGTAGGGGAAACATAGGGATGGGATAATCGGGTGCATCTATATCCATGTGGAGCTTAAAAACCTCCTACTTGAGGTGCCCAAACATATTTTTTAAATTGTAACTTGAATGTCAGCCACTAGTGGTTGTTTTACACTTACATGCAGGTATAGGGTTTAATTTGTGCCGTGGTTGTAGTTGGACGCTGGCACTTGTTAGTGTGGCCCAGATTTTTTTTTTCTTAATCTTCAGATTTTGACGAAGACCGAGAATGGTAGAAAAGGGAGTAAGAAGGAGGAAGGGCAAGAGAGGAAAACATTGATAAAGCGAGAACACCGCATTCACTAAGAACTTGCAACAGTGTTTGGGTGTTGGAAAATGGAATGGCTGTTCAAGACCAGGCAGCCTTGGTATTTGCTAGTCCAGGCAGTCAGCATTTTGAAACAGTTTGCGTACGTACGCTTATACATGTATTTTATTTTGTTTTTACACATGAGGCACTGCCAGCAGAGCAAAGGACAAGAGAAGGTTTCAGTCCATTAATAATATGAGGCAGGTGTATTAAAAGCAGCTCAGTAATGGTGACACTTATCTAAAGGCACAGGTGAAGATTACAATATCCCACCTGACGTAGAAAAATAAATAGTCACATTAGCAGAAGAGCTGCTCCTTAAACGTTTACAGAATAGATTGATTTATATATTTTTTCAGACAAGATCCACAAAAGTCCCCTTTCATTTTACATGAAGACAACAAAAGTCTAAATATCGTTCAGGTTTTCAGAACTATTAAAAAAATAAAAGTATGAATATTTGGTTTGTGAAATAGGTAATGTTTGCAACTTTTGGTTTACTTGATAATACACGCCTCCTTCTCCAGTTTATTTTAATCAACACAAAGTCATTGTGCTCCACAATGAAACCATGCAGCTGTGCAACATCATAATAGCTTACCTGTAGAAGGTCATCATGCATCCTGTGATCGTCATGTTCATAGGTACTTGAGCAGACATTCGGCCAATGAGGATCATCTTCTCACCAGTGTCTGGGTGAAATGCGGAGTCATAGACGTATTTGGCTCGCCACAGTTCATCTTCTGTCAGTCCAGGAGTCACAATCCCTTGCCTTGAGTTAAAGACAAGAAGGCTCTTCAATTTGGTATACAAAAATAAATAAGCGTATTTTTTCAATTACAGTTTTTTATCAATAGGGCAATACACGTTAAAAGCAGATTTAATAATAGACATTCATTACATTTCTATAACTTGGGAGTCTTACAAGTTTAGAAAGTGGAGCCCATTGGTCAATACAAGTGCAGTGTAAGCCTGGCTCATAGACCATATAACAATAATGAGCATGGCGTTGCTGCAGCAAATTGTATCTGCTATTAAACCCATTTATAAGCAACATGCATATGTTTACGTTTAAAATAATACAAAGTTGAAGAAGGTAACACGTACATAAAGTGCTTAATTAGGTTAGCCTAGCTGTTGATTCCATGTTAACTGGGAAATAATGCATTAACACAGAAGGACTTGTTTTTCACGTTGAATAGTTGTTTGTGCAATATGTTTTTCTTCTCTTTGGTGCAGAGGTTACAACTTCAGAAGCCTACTGTTAGCTAGTGAATAGAACTTGTGTTTTTATTAGACAGCTAATAGTGAGGTTCTCACCAGGAAGAGACGGAAACAACATGGAAAATAATTCATGGGCAGAAGTGTTTGGACCATAAAAAATAACATTGTAGCTTTTCAAGGGTTAATGTCTGAAACTCTATTATGCCCCAGTGAGAGGACGGGGAGTGAATCTGTTGTCAGTAGTCTGCTGATATTCGATTTGTGGATGAAGAAGACAAAAGAAAATAATGTTGCAACATAGAATTTGTGTGTTTATTTTAGTGCGTGTTCCTAGAGTAGCTCGGATTCCGTTCCCTGACATTCTGCCTGTAGACTTGTCTCTGATATTCTTGACTTCTCTACACATGAGGTTACTTAGACTGATTCCGAAAGTCTGCTGGTTTACGACTGTGAATGATTTCCAGTCTTATTTGCAAAGTCTATATGCTTGCACTTTGATCAATCTCTCTTCAGAACTCTTTATTGAGTTTCTGAACGGACACCTTCTTCTCTCATTAACAAGATTATTTAGACTAGGGAGTTTCCTTTATGGATCACACTTGCTTTAGTATTACTATATTTAATGAGATTCTAATAAATTGTTGAATTTTAAAATCAAATATTGATTATATTAACTTTTAATGCTGAATTCTAAAGATTAATGCCTAATGAACAAAATATGAAAGACGAACAAGATTTGTGAAATGAAACCCCTTTAACTTAAATAATTGTCATTATTTACTGAAACTGAAAGTCTTTTCATGATTTGTTGCTATGTAGATGTTTGCTCTTATTCTATTCTGTGAAACTTGTGGAGCACGCAGCTATATGAAGGCCTCCCAGCACTAAAACAGTCATTATAGCTGCGGCTGCGGCTTTAGGGCTGGTGGCGCCCTGTGCGACAATGTTTCTTGGCGTCCCCCCCAATGACTACCTCCATCACGGATTCTCACTGGCACCCTTTAACAGTGCCCCCTCAAGTCTCCATAACCATACCCTCTCCAGATGTATTTAATTAGCTATCTGGTGCCACCTACACCAGTGTAGGGTGTCAAAGCACTTTACATCACACACACATTGCACCAAGCCAATCAATCATATGTGTGTAAATTAGTTTATACTAAATGTTACATAATCCAGAAGACTACAAGGTGAGTCACATGTCATCCATACTGGTAGACAGTATAGTTTAAAAGCTTAGTCTGGAGGAGCACAAACTAACAATTTTAAACATAACCCCATGGTTGGTGGTGACATTTAATAACAAGGATTTTGTTTTTACAGTAATGTACCCTTTTGATACATTACAATAATAAAAGACGTAGGAAAACATCATTATGCTCCAATCTATACCTTACAGTTTGCATGCAGCTCTTTGACGATGGGTATTAGTTCACTGTTCCATGTTAGGATTTTAACATCTAAACTGCTAGTAGGAAAAGGATCTCTCTGACAAAAGCGCTGACCTATTTAAACTATATGCGCTTTGTGATCTGCATGGTACACATTCTTTGCAGCAGGCACACCGGTCGCACCGCCCTAGAGCCGACTCCCCAGCAGGGGTGAATTACTGTAAAATCAGGTTTTTAAGGCCTTACGAAAAGAGAGATTATTCGGCAACTGCCGTAATTCGAGGGGAAGAGTTTTTCAGAGTTTGGGGGCCTGATGGGAAAATGAGTGGCCGCCCCAACAAGATCTGCTGAACTTGGCGACCTGTAAAAGATGAGCATAGGGTGATCCGAGCGACTTTACAGGAATATAAGTAGTAGCAAGCTATCTTAGCAGAGCTGGACCTCTCTTATGAAGTGATCTATACAGAATGCATAAGGCCTTAAATTTAACCGGCTGCTCCACTGAAAGCCAGTAAATATCCTTAAGAGCCTTTTTTGCAAAATGGTTCCTAGGGAGATTCATAAGAAGCCGAGCAGCAGTGTTCTGTGTAGTCTATAACCTTTTGGCCACTTATCAAGGTGCACCAAGGTAAAGAGCATTGCCATAATCAAGGCGAGAAATAAGGGCCTGGACAATTAATCTTCTGGCTAAGAAAGGGTGAAGACTTAAAACCTTTCCTAAAAGGTCTAAGGACACTGACGCGATTAGCCACATGTTTATTTTCTTGGTGCTCCAGTGTGAGACTGGAATCTAGCCACATTCCAAGACTGTTTTTTCACACCTTTAGGGCTTGGGAGTCTGTGTAAACAGTCAGGCACAGGGGTTGGAACTTATTTTACTGAAGTTATTGCCCAATCCCATAACCTCAGTCTTGTCTTCATTGAGCTTCAGTTTGCAGTTGGTCATCCATCTGGCTACTTCCTGAAGACAGTGAGCCATGGAATCAGGAGAGATGGCTATCACCAGTTGGGTGTCATCGGCATACAAAACTAGTGACAACCCAACAGAGCATTCAATTTCAGCCAGGGAGAGCATATAAAGATTAAAACGTGTGGGGCTCAGGGGAGGAGCCCTGAGGCACCCCATAGCTCAAAGGAAGACTGTCAGAATACTAGGAATGATCTAGCACCTGGAATGTTCTATTCTTCAAGATGGAAGAAAGGCATTTCAGGGCCCTGCTGACAACCCCCACTTTGGATGTCCTGTGGATAAGTGTGGAATGATCCACAGTGTTTAAGGCCATGCTCTGATCTAGTAGAATAATGGTTGCCGAACATCCTGGATCCAACATTCAATATTTCTCTTCCATTAAAGGTCCATACGACCAGTGGCAGGGTATTTAATAATTATACTCGCAGAACGCCATAGAAAACCCCACTCCATCAGCAGACTTGTAGACAAGTTAAGGTACAATAAAGTAGACTGCGCAATATTGAAAATGCTAAAACATAGTCCTATGTAATGTAATGTAACAAGAATTACTAAAGCGCACTATCACCCAACGGGTATCCTGGCGCTGAAAATAACAGGGGTTCCCCTAAATGCACATATTTACCCACTGGTTGAATATCCTGCACTACATCCTAGGAAAGAGATATGTTTTAACCTTCTTCCTAAACTGGAGGAAGTCTTCTAATTGCCTGATATTGGGAGGGAGATTGTTCCACAGATGGGCAGCCGCAGAGCTAAATGCTCTCCCTCCAAACCTGGAGGTTCTCATTCTGGCAGTACAAACCAGATGAGCTGTGGAAGATCGAAGGTTTCTTACGGGAGAATGCCAAACAAATGTTTTCTGCAGTGACAATGGTCCAAGTCCATGAAGGGCCTTGAAAACAACGCATAATGATTTAAACGGAATTATCTGAGCTAGAGGGAGTTAGTGGAGATCATTAAGAGCCGCAGAGGCGCTACATGGCCTCTTTAAGGCTAACTTTGCGGCTATTGTCTGTATTCTTTGCAGTTTCATAATTAGGAAATTAGGCGCACCGAGTAGCAGGGCATTGCAGTAGTCCAACTGGCTCAAAATAAAACTTCGTACCACTAGAGCCCTGGCTGACAGTGGTAACATAGGGAGAATTTGCAGCAATGCTTTAATGAGGGAGAAGCAAGTTCCAACTGTTTTGTTCACATGTTTTTCCAGACTCAAATTGTTGTCAAAGACTACCCCCAGATTACGCACTGCTACCGCTGGTGTAGGAGTCGTATCTGCCTGAATGGGCAAGAAGTTGGCTGGAATCAGGCGGGGGATTTTCTTAACAGTGCAGTATAGGATTTCCGTTTTCCCCCATTAAACTGCAGGGAGTTATCCATGAGCCATCTAGCAGTCTTTTGCATGCAACGCTAAAACATAGCCATATGAACAAGTTTTAAAGAGTAAAGAAGAAGGGAATAAATAGACCTAACTTTAGAGTAAAGAAAATATGCTTACCAGTAGCCTTGGAGGTTATCTCACACTGTTAACTCATTGGAGTGAAGACACACGATACAGTGCACTAGAAAGGTGTCTCCTGTTTGTGAGAAGAGAACCTCAGGCTACTGTAATTCAACTACGGAGTTCATATTTGAATGAAACCGGAGCTGTGCACTTCATTCGCACCATTGTCAGTACCCCTACATTGCACATGAATGATAAAATGATAGGAGACACTCAATTGTTTCTTGCCCTGAGGTCTAGGTCTGTTGCTCTTGTATAGACCTCAAGTCTCATCTGTCATGAGCTTTGTTTTCTTCTTGTCCTTCAGGTCTAGAACTAAGGAACAAGAGGAAAGCAAAATACATCACAAAATGACAAAGTGGTGTGTTTAGTCATATCTAAAATATATGACTTTTCTATGAAACCATAGTAGCAATCTTCCAAAAATAAACAAGGAAACAAGAACATACGTTGACTGTAAGTAGGGATTGTTAAACTCATGCAGCCTGCATAATTCAGTCAATTCTGGACATGCAAATGAAGTATATGTGCTGTTCACCCTTCACACCACCCACCAGACCCAAACCTAGTCATGTCACCAAATGTATACCAAATGTATACCTTCTGTGATATATGCTCAATCAGTGACAGTGTAACAAATAAAACCTAGCAGTCTGTCTGAACCCCAAACACTGTAATGGCCACAAAGGCCACGTCTGGCTGCTATGACACAGATAAGTTATAGCAAGATGCGCCTAAGAGGCTAAAGAGCAGAGTGAGGAGCGCTTTTTGATTAGTGGTTAGGTATAGTTCGAATGTGACGACTGACCCGAAAGGCAAGCCAAAATCAAGGAGGCTCGGTGTACAGAAGTCAGTCATTGAACAGGCGACTAACTGGTAACAAGGAAGACAGAGAGCATCACTGCAGTATCTCCAAAAGCAGGAGTATGAAAAAGATGTCAGTACATCATGAGAACTACTCATCATTACTCAGAACCATGCACCGAGTCACCTTGATATTCAAGGGATTAGTTCACCAATCTTCCATAGTAGGAGCTAAAATGCCACAGTGTCCCACAATTGGGATGGAATATTTACATATGGAAAAAGGTCTATCTATCCTCATTTGGTGGCGATCATATGGTCTCTTGATAGGATGCCCTATAGGGCCAGTTCCAAAAGTTTAAGTAGTATTTGTTGTTCTCTCACAGTAAGAACTCAAAACTGTTAAAGAGAATACTAGTGCAAAGAAAAATCTATACATCATGTATGGGATTGGTGCTCATGTTCTGATCAACCGTATCCCATGTCCGTTAAATCAATACATTTGAAAACAAGAGCCTTGAATAGAAACATGTATAAGCGGAGCTGTCAAATGAACAGACCTGTGTTCTTTTACTGATTTCCCCTGAGATAGAGATGATGTTCTAAAGATGAGACTTAAGAAGTGTGTGTGGGAGGGGCTGGAGGTGGTTCGGTGGAGTGGACCGAGGCTTCATTGACTTTGATTTGAGGAAATAGTAAAAGGCTGAAACACAAATGCTCTTGCCACAAAAAAAAAAAACTTCTTGCCCACTTTATTAGTAGGAAAGTTGTTCTTGAAACAACTGCACTAGGTGAAGGCCTCATTCTAAATAATATGTGCAAAACATTATAAAAATGTACTTCAGTTCAAAGCTTTCAATTTACCTCAGTTTTGAACTTTATGAATGTAATGTCTATGGACATTGTAGCCTTTCTCTCAATCCTATTGCAAAGGTTTCAAAGATTCACACCCAATTTGAGAGTGCCCATCTTGTGTGTTTCATTCAGTTAACCAGATTAAATTCACTATCGACAGCTGGCACGCTTTAGTGAGGCAAAAGCTGCTATCATTCCCCAGGAAAATTAGTCAGTGGGAGGGCATTATATAAACATCCTTCTGGCCCATCTGTAGCTGCGGCATGATGAAAGAAACAAACCCTAAAACTTTCATCAACCGGTTACCAGATGTGACCACCAGACATACAGAAAGAGAATATGACCTGTTCAGCAACTATTGCCCAAAGTATGAAAGTGTTCATCTTTAGAAGAGAAACGTAGGAGGTTAGGCAACACAAGTGGAACCAAGGACAGTGAGCGAAGTCCTCCCATAGATGTTTCAAAATAGCAGGCCAGTCTGGTGGGAAAAAAAAGAAAAGGAGGCAGCAGAGAGGCACACTAAGAGAAGCGGTCATAGAGCTCAGAAAAAGGTATGAGACAGACGCATATACCTGAGAGATTCATGATGAAGTCTGTGCAACATTTATCCTCATCTCTACAGTTTTAATACTATTTAAATGTACAAGTCTGTTATTTTAAAATGCAATAACTGCTGCCATAATTTGTCTTTGAACAATGCTCTTAGCCTGCCTTTAGGTCAAATCATTGTAAAAAAGGACCCAAGGTTGGAGGGCGAGAATTTGGCAAAAAAATTATATATATATAGAAATTATGAGTAACTAGGCAAGTGACCCCTTGACCACCAAGAGAAAGAACTGGCAGGTGACTGCAGCACGTTCATAGCATGTGTCACAGGAACAACTTGTAAAGAACTGGGTGGACAGATAAGCAGCACTGAAGCCCTATGTGGGGATCTTCTAATCCATTCTATATTGATCCACTGTGCTTACTTTATGAATTCCATAGAATTGAATTCCCTCCACAGCATAAAAAACAATGTGTTGTAGGAGTGCAAACTTTTCCTGTAAGTGATAGAGGTTTGGAATTGCCTGGAGTCACACCACAGAGTGCAGTGTAATGATTATGCTTAAGAGTAACAAAGAAAAGACAACATTGCTTGCACAATCAGGTGATTACTAACATGACTGCCTGGTTATTCCCACCTGATTGTGAACTTTGTGCAGCCATGATTCTAAGGTAAATCAGCCTCCAATCATAGAATCACAGTACTATGCGCGGACAAATGGATTCAGTCGGAGACTGGACGTCTAACCGTTGGATATCTTTACTTCAGGGTTGGAGTCTCACTCTACCTAGATATTTTGAAGGTAGAATAATGACAGATAGAACTGGTACTTGTAAACAATAGTAACACAATGCATTACCTTAAATTACAGTCAAAGATCTATTCGGACTCATTACTGGCCAATTAATCTAGCTGTTCATTCAATCCACATACAAGTTATTCATGTAAAAAAGTTACAATCTTGAGGTTTGTCCCTATAAGCGTTGCTTGAGGATCTGTGTGCCAAGCAGCTGAGTGTTGCTTGGTGAAGACGTCCTATAGCCGCAGACATTTAAAAAATGTATTATGTGGGAGGCCAAAGTCTACTTATTTTGTCAGTAAATGACTTAAAGGCCACAGAGATCTGAGCTTATGTTCTAGCAGGAGGTCATATTGGGCAGAGGGCGACTACTGATGGTGAAGATTGAAGAGGATGCAGTGTTACCCAACATAAAAAAGCCTCTTGAAATTTGGAGTATTTTCAAATCTCTGCACATATCCCACCATAAATGGCATATATCAGTCCTGTGAACCTTACATGTTTCAGCTACAAAAAAGGGTTGAAAAATATGAACATAAAAAAGGTTTGTTGGGACTAAGATAAATATAAACTAGTGAAAGCATTAGAACCAGATCACATAAGCCCCTACATTAGTCAGAGAACTGGAAACACAACAATGTCCAACCTCTGCTTATGAGTAAAGAATGTAAAAATTAAAAAAATTAAAAACGTCTTGACTTCCGAGAATCCTATATCCCCATATAACTGACAAAAGCCAGTGTTTAATCTTGCAAAAATGGATTGAGGCATATATTGTAACGACTTGAGAAAACTACTGAGCCTAAGTAAGCAGAATGATTTAAAAAAAAGTTGTCCTACCATCTAGAAATTTGGAGTTACCTTTATCTATGATTTAGGCATTCGGACAGTTCAGCTAATATAGACAATAGATACCAAACTGTCTTGCCAGGATTTCTATGGGTGATTGTTAGACCTCTCAGCCCTAGGGTGGTCTCCCCCTACATTTTTTTTCTCCCTTTTTGCCTCCTATTTGGCTGCCATTTTTGTTGGACATAGGACTCTGGGCCTCTTACCACTGCTAAACAGTGCTGTGGTTCAGGTGTTCTCCCTTAAAAAGCATAGAGACACTAGAGTATCATCCATAGGCCCTGCTACTGCAGTGAGGTCTACCCTTCATTTGCAAACTGGTAGTCTGCATAGTCTGGGACTTTTTGGAACTGTAGCCTTTTGTCCCTGGTTGACAGACAGGTTGGAAAGGGAATATCCCAGAGCCTCCTGGATTTTTCTAGAGATTTCAAACCCCTAGATTCTTCCAGAAGGCGCCGTCCCGCCCGGTCACCAAACATTAGGGTATAATAGGGAGGGTTCTGGCCACACATCTCTGTTACACCACTGGACTAAGGAGAAACTCTGCTGGAGTAAAGACTGCTGCGCCAGGAGGACTGCCCCTGTCTACTGAGGCCGACTGCTCCCAGGAACTGCTGCCCCAACGAGCTGAGCTGCCATGCTGCCTGCTGATCTTGACCTGCCAGAAAGAAATTAAAACAAAATAACATCTCCAGGGTGTCTCCTCCAAAGAAGAAAACTACAAGGATTGCCCCTGCAACGCTGGCCACTTGGACCTGCCTTGCCTTCAAGAGGACAGCAACTGCCTCTACAGTGCTGGGTGTGGAAAACTATCCTTTCTATCACCCCTGAGATCAACGCCGCCGCCCGGGCCTGAAAGCGCTGGGACTGGGAGCGCTGTGAGGAAGAGCGCTGTTTCCCTCAAAATAACCGAGGCCGGCCCGGGCACCTGACTACACTGCACCCTGCTCACACTGTGTGGTGGACGAGAAGCGCTACAGAGAAACACGCTGCAAGATCCCCCTGACCGCCGCGGGCCCTGTGACCTGTTAAGTGCTGCTGTGTTCACCACCGCCGGCCCGGGAGCCGTGGGAAGGACAACAGGGCTTCCCCCGTGACGTCAGGAGAGCCGCGCTCGGATTGGCTCCAGCCGGGGGGTTGCCCAGGAATGGGGAGCGCCATCCGGGAAGCCGCGCTGAAGCCAGAGGAGCGTGAGGCGTCCCTCCGTCCCCAGAGCCCACTGGCCGGCACTCAGAGAAGGAGCGTCCACACCCCCAGGTAACTGCCCAACCAGGGAGCGTGTGTGGGGCAAGGGGGGAGGCGCGGGATCACGGGAAAGGGTTCGCGGCTTCCCGCCTGTAACTGCTGGCCTCGGAGTCTGTATAGCGGGGCACTCCGCTGTTCCCTGACATTTCGGCCCCTATCTTGGTAAAGATCTGCCCCGATCCCCCTGCAGAGACTGAGCGCATACTGGGGACAGCGTTACTTGAATAGAGGGCGTGCCGGGGATCACCTCGATTATGCAGCGAGCGCATACCGGGGCACAATAGCAACAAGGGTACCAGCTTTCCTAAAGATAGCATTTGGCCAGGTACAGCGGGGGCATATTGACGGTAAAAGGCCCACGCTGACAGCAGAATTCCGGCTGCAAGGCGCCCCCCCTAGACTGCCGAATATCTGGGGCACATTGCCGTTTTGAAACAGACATTAGTAGCGGAGGCAGCGCTGGGCTGGCGGTGCCTCCAGGGACTCAGCAGGATTGCTAAAGTCCAGATAAACAGCATGAGAGGCCCTGCGCGCTAGGACCAGCGCTAACATTAAAAGACCTCATTAATTTAGCCCACAACACATTTCTCACAGGACTTTTTAACTCCTGCAAATATCAGGGACTGAACTAGTGCCATAAAGTGGGCCTAAAAGACTGAACTGATACATGCACAATTGTTTGCCTAAAGAAACTGCCAGGACTTGAAGGATTATTTCCTACCACAAAGAACACGGTCAGCAAGTAGTACAATTTAAGAGTTCATAATTCCTGTGGGATATGTTTATTGTTGATCTTTCCTGAAGTATTGATAAAGACCTTTATATTTCCATATACAACCGGTGTGGTGTTCCTTTATGAGTGATTTACTGTGTTACTGTTGGGAGTGTGTTGCACAGTTACTTTACACATTGCCTCCTGTGTTTAGCCTACCTGCTTTGCACCAAGCTACCATGTCGGAAGCGGTGGTCCCTACTTGGACTAGAGTGATACCCCTGCCAACTAGAGACCCCGGTTCTAACAGTAATAATATGGTACAAGTCAGAAAAGCAACTAAAAGTGTCATGCACATATTTCAGCACCTTGGCTTCCACATGCCGATGTAGTGGGTGTTTGAAACAGCATGAAATGTAGGGAGAGAAGTTACCATCTATGGATATTACTTCCCTCTACATTACCAATAGGACCTCATCAATTGATGAGGAATGTAAATAGATACTCTTAAATTTCACAGATTTGCATGCTTTCTCAATACAAGAGCAATCAACGCCAGTGACTTCTGTGTTTCCACTAAGTCTATTACTGTGGTTACAATGCTGGCATGATTAACAGAGTCTCTCGCATGATCTAATCCATTTTGCAAATGAGAGCTGGGGCAGCTAAAGCCTTAGCCAATGTATTAATCAACAAGTTAGCACAAAGTTTTGTGTCACCCACCAAATATGAAGTTGGATGAAATGATCCTACACTGAGGAGCAGCATTTTTTTCCTTAAAAAGACTGTGATGTGTCATTTGCCAGCATGGAGGTAGTGTTAGCCTCTTTAACACTAGTTTTCACGTATGGCTCCCCCGCTTCTTAGACAATAGCTGTCAGCACCGGTCTATTTTTATCCGCTAACTCGAAAATCATATATCTAGCTGTTTCTGGTCGTTGAATAGCATAACTGGAGGGTATTGCTAGCATCTGGGACGAAGAGGAGGCAAACTAAACCAAGATTTCCGTGGTGCAGGATCTATTTGTTGCAACAGATTAAAATTCTATTTCTATTCTATTTCTGCATACCATCCGATTGGAAATGCGCCATGGAAGTTTCCCTTTTAAAGAAACCCTCACTAGATAGATCCCTCCAAACCTGAGAATCTGAGACCAATATCTCTGTTACATTTGTTTGCTAAGGTTGCCGAAAAATGTCACCCAGCAGTTGATGAATTCTGTGGAAGAGGAGGAACTACTACATGAAACCCAGTCCAGTTTCAGACCGTTTTTCAGCACAGAATCTGCCCTCTTATTTGCTTCTGAGTCATTGCGCCTCTCCGCTGAGAAGGGCAAGACAGCTGCCTTAATCATGCTCGACTTAAGTGCAGCTTTTGACATGTTGTGCCACAGTCTCCTATTAGAACGGATATGGAGGCTCGGTGTGTGGGGCTGCGTACTGGGTTGGATTGCAGACTTTGTCCAAGGTAGGACCTTTCAGGTTTTTCAGGCGCCCTATACCTCCAAGATACTACCTCTGCAGCAGAGTGTGCCACAGTGCTCGGCCCTGTGTCCGACCTTATTTAATTTGTATATGCGCTGCCTTGCAGAAGTAATCGAGTGCCAAGGCGTTAAAATAGTATGCTACACTGATGACACCCAATTGATCATAACTTGACGCAGGACAATAGCAAAGCCACAGACTATTTTAGAGCATGTCTGGCGGACCTGGCCGAATGGATAGATTCCAGTTGCCTGAGGTAAAATTGAAATCTTGGTGGTAGGAAAACAACCTTCTTTATGGTCTACAGCCGGTGCACTAATGAATTAGGCCCTATGCCCACTTCTAAACCAAAGGTGAAAAACCTTGGCATCTGGTTTGACTCCACCTGATCTTTTGATGTCCATATTTCCGCTGTTGCTGGAACCTGCTTTGGATCACTAAAACTGTAACCTACACACTTGTGGTATCACGTATTGATTGCTGCAATGTGCTCTACATAGGGTCCTCCAAGGGCAGGTTGAAAATGCTCCAGAGGGTGCAAAAGCTGCAGTACGTTGGCTCCTGAACATTCCTAGACACTCGTCTATTGGCACAGCTCTTGCTAATCTTCATCGGCTTCCTGTTAAGGATAGAATTTCTTTCAAAGCTCTATGCTTCAGTCATAGAATCGTCAATTAGAAAGGGCCCCGCTGTTTATTCCCTCTAATTAAACCCTATCTCCCAAGACAATGCTTGAGATCTTCAGGGACTCTTTGGACAGTGATCCCTAAAATTTGTAGAGTATATAGAGGTGGCAGTTTCTTCCGTTTCTTGGCTGCCAGACTTTGGAATTTGCTCCCTGTAAATCTTGACTAGAACTCTGACGTTCTATTGAGGAAACATTTGAAAACTGGTTCTTTAAACAATCTTTAGGTAGTCAGTCAGTATCCAGTTGGCTCTCTCACCCGGCTTTCAGTTGGAATCCACTGCGGGACACTCTGAATTGGAGTAACCAGATGCTTTACAAATCTCTAACATAACATAACATGAAGATATCACGTTGAAGGAGTACTGCTCTGAAAGTTCATTGTGGGGGAGGGATGATAGAGATTTTCAGATTAAGCATTATATCTGACACTACAATTGGGTGATAGTTAACATCCGATGCACCTGCACATTTCTTACCAATTAGAGAATAATCTATCCTAATATAGTGATGATGATATGGGGAACAAAAATAATATATTGTTGTCTGTGGCTAATTAATTAACTACGGATCACGTAGGTCTAGGATTTCAATGAGAACCTCGATTGCCTTCAGCACACAACAAATCCTGGAATTCCACGGTTTATCAAGGGTCTCTTAAGCCAGGTTTGGAATGCAATTAAAGTCAATGGATGATATTAAACCTTCATTGGGAGCAACTGAACTAGGTAACATTCTTTTGTGTAGTTCGGTACGGTTGTGTGATGCCTGCTTAATACATAGACTAGACAAACACTGAACACAAAAAATGACAAACACTAGAGAAATATTCTCTAACTTACCATTGACTTTGAGGGAGGATCCTCCATCGAGCAAACTCTTGCAGATAGGTAACTGCTCACACTACTTAAATGGTTCAGTAAGTTAGTGTGAATGCCCATTTGTGGGGAAACCAATGTTACACCTAAAGATAAAACTTAGACTTTGCGGTGGTACCGTTTGACCAGATTGGACAGCAGCAGACAATTTTTACTGAATAAAAAATCTGTTAAAAAAGAGAATGTATGAATGCTGCTTTCAGGATTTGACTAGAAGGGGAACCAATGAGCATGCTGAACTTTTGTTCAAAGTTGATATTGATTCAGTTAAAAATGTGTTAAAGTATAGTTTAAACAAACTTACAGATGCCTGGATTGTCCGCATCCCTCTTTAATGCCCTGGAGTTGGAAGCTCCAGAGTTGCCCTACTACCATCTGAAAATGTGCACTAGTCTCAACCCGATATAGAACCAGGAGATTAACAGTTACTCCTCCAGGGAGATTCGATTGGGGGGGGGGGGGGGGGGGGAGTACAAGCCTTCAAGGGCCCAATAGGTATCTTGGCATCAGTGGCCAAATGACGTTGCTCATCCTCAACTTCCACCTGGACCCCATGTTATTCATGTTATTCTATCTAGGTATAGCAACAGCAGCAACCTTACTGTAACGCTAAATCTACTGCATAGAGAAGCACTGGTTGTTAGAGAGGTTAGTGGCTGGTAAAGGATTCAATAACTTGAATGCTTAACTGTGATTTATTTGAGAGAGCAACCAAGTTGAGTGGCTTTCACTAACCTGAACGGCTACCACTAGATTGTTTCTGATGATATTGTGCGACTAGCATCCGCATGGAATCAATTGGACCCAGATCTGGTGTGTGGTTACCCCTACTACTTTATCTCCTTTTCAGCCTCCCTGAGTCCTAATTTTTCAAAGGGAAATGATTGACTTTTTATTTCTATTTAGAAACATTCAAACTGCAAAACTACAGCATTATTAAAGGCCCAGGATGAGGTGTAAAGAGGACCAGCCATAATCGGCTTGGCAGGATTGCAAAAAATCTCTAGGAAACCCTAGTGACAGTTACAGGAAGTAAAAATTGAGCCTAGTTCTCAGCTTGTAGATTAAGTTAGAAGGGGATGTGTATCGTCAGACTGTCAAGACTTAAGATCTTGTAAATTGCTGGCCTCCTCAACAATTACATTTATAACATCTGAGGTTAAAGATAGATCTATAGAGACTTCTTTGGATATTAAAGAGGCGACTGAGGCCAAGGATATCAATTCAGGCATATGAATGTCTGAACTCTTTTTAAATAATCCATTGAATCAGCCCTAGGCTTGGGAAGCTATAAGAAAAGCTGGTGAATCCTCCAGCATATCCACAGCTTGGGAAGTGTAGGCATAGGCATAGAGGAAAACCAAAAGTTTTGAAGCTAACTGCAAAGATTCACTCAGGAAAGAATCAGAGAAAGTGGAGTTGTGATTTGTTCATAATGGAGTTCTCCATTGGAGGGGTACCATGATATGGCTAAGTGAACTTCAATGGATCCAATATCATAAAATACTTCCTCTATTGGTAATGTTGACAATCATCTACCCTACCATAGCTTGGTACTTCTTCAGATGCGGCGAATATCTTTAAGAATACATCTGATGTGACACAAGTTTAGCAAGCAGAGTCCAATGGTTAAACGAAGTCGGTCATTATCTCAGTACATGAGCAACAAATGCATTTTGATGCAGACTCCCTTCAAAAGAGTCAGGAGCTGAAGAGGGAGTATGATCACTTTAAAGGCAATAATTGTCAGCAAGAGACAATGTTCAACATGCCAGAACATATAGTGAAAGTAGTCAGAGAAAAGAAAAGAAGCAATGGCTACTTCATTGACTTCCAAAGTAGAAACATTGGATTCTAAAAGGTGATTAGTGATTTAGCAGGGTAGTGAAATGCAAACAAAGACTATCAGATACTATAGATCACTGCACAGATTATTGCGTTAATGCATCCTCACTAAATAAAGAATTGGTGTAAATTAAATACAAACAAGAGGATCTAGAGAATCACTTCCACTACGACTTGATAAAAAAACCAAACATAGGAATGCCTTGCAGTGGTCATCAAAGAGCTGTTAAAAATACATTTGCCTAGAATTCATGTGACTTCAGAATTATACGAGCACTTAATATTCCATTTCACCAGCCAAGACAGACTGCATATCCGCCAACATTTTGTGATATTCTTCCAACTAAATGACAAGGGAGCAAACTTTGACAAGGTCAATAACAGCTCAAATATATAAAGTGATTAATGAATTTGACTCACGGAATTTTTAGACATAGCAATTAAAACTACCAAAAGAAGAAAAGAACTTAGACTTTTAATCCCTAATGAGTGCAAATAAAAGCTTTGGAAAATGGCAGAATTACCATTTATTCCAGATATTGAATCAATATGAAATATTTTGAATGAACTACAGCAGTTACAACAAGTAGTAATGTAATGCTGTTATGTAATCTTCTGAAGGTTTAACAGTTGATCCAATGTATAGAACAGAAGAGAGGAATCTCCCCGTAGAAAGAAAGGTTTAAGCTATGTGCTACAAATTGGCACCAACTGGACAAGAGAAATCCCAGGGGAAGGATCAGGGCCCTCAATTGCAGGTATTTAGGGGAAGGGATATGGGAGAGGAGGATCAAGTTCATTAACTGGGGGCAGGTACAGGGGAGAAAAAGAAGTCCAGTCTCTGGAGGTTATTTCATTGAATGCAAAAGGCTTGAATATATCTTGCAAGAAGAAAGAATTGATGGCCTGGTTTAAAGATAACGACCCATATATTATTTTGTTGCCAGGAAACAGACTGTGTTAAACCTAAAAAGCAAATAAAATGACCATTGATTTGGAAATCTTATTTATTCCTTCGCAGGTTACTCACTCACAGTGGTGCTGCAATTATGTTTAGAAAAGGGTTAAAAACATACATAGATTAGAATCCTTTATACATGCACTGAAGGTTAACATCCGAGATATATATATATATATATATATATATATATATATATATATACACACATATATGTCTATGAATGTATACTTATATAATCTTTTTGTAACAGTGAACTGTTAGAGCTCCATTCAGGATAAAACCCAGCACTCACAGCAATTAATTATTGCACTAATGAATGTTCGAGTTATTTTAATGAAAGTGAAACTTTATTCAGTTTCCGAATCAAGAATACTTAGGTACAGATAGGAAACAAGACTAACACTAAAACTGCAAGATTTATACTAGAATAAGGAAGTTTGAATTGGTTGATCCTTGTAGAGAATTTACTTGCTTTTCCTTAAAGGTCGTGCTCCTCTACTCGTTTAGGACTTTATCTAGTACCCTTATTCCTATAGAAAATTGTAGGTTTGGTAATTCCTAATAATTTATCGGATCATGCTGCTATAAAGATAGGGCTACTACTCAGGTTTTGAAAGTATTTGCCTGGATGGTGGCAATTTCACAAACTACTCCAGAAAGAGTGGAATTAGATGATTGAAATGAAGGATTTTTCAGAATAAACTATGGTACCACAAATCTGTTAGTGGAATGGTGTGCCTATAAATCTACACTCAGAGAGAAAACCATGAGTGCACATGCATGAACGTGGGCAACCATCTTGGAATAGGTTAAATTGCTTTCACTGGGGAAATAGCCTTTAGAGCGCGTGCTTTACATCCCCTGCCATTACAACGCGGTCGTTACAATGACCGCGTTGTTACAACGAGAAACATTACATCGCCAGTTGTTACAACGACTTGCTGTAGGGGACAGAAGGTGTTGGATTGTAAATCCAACACCTTCCCTGCTGTTGCACAAACTGGAGCAGAAATAGTAAATTATACTATTCCTAAATCCAGCGAGCCCCCTACAGCAAGTTGTTGAAATTACTTGCGATGCAATGGTTTGCGTTGTATCAACGCGGTCGTTGTAACAACCGCGTTGTAATGGCATGTGATGTAAAGCACGCGTACTAAACGTATATATTCATTTCACAGTGGGGGATCTCAGATACACCAGACCAAACGGGATGTTGAGAACAAAGGAACACTGGGACAAACCCATTAAACTGGAATCTAGCAAAGAGACAAGAAGGAATAAGTGCTCAGTTCCAGAATCCAGCATGACCTTTAATAACTTTGGCAAGGAACCAATTTACAAACGTAGGGTCATATCTATTAAGAATGAAACGCCACAAAAGAACATTTAAACTAGTAGGCAAATACGACACAAGCAATACACTGTTTAAAAACACACAACAAGTTGGCATAAGTAAAGCATCGAGAAATGTCTTACTGCGAGACTACAGGAATATATCATAGCTATATTTGAACGTATTCCAAATCTTTGTTTGCTTCAAAATTTAAAAACCAATAGCTTTTATTGACCATAAACTTGAAACATGTGGCTGAGAAACAACTCCTCTTTCCTTACCTGTAATCATGCACAATTTGTCTTGCATGCTCCAGACGTTCATTGGACAACAGGATATTTCGGGGGTCAGTTACCGTGAAGAAATGCTTGGCTCGCCCTACAAATGTGCTCTGATTCCACCGCGGCTCTTTGATGTTGATGTTAAATGGGATTTCCACTGACATCTTCAGAAGCTATAAATAAAAATACACAGAGAGTTACTTTTAAAGTTTGAATTTACCAAAGAGGAAGAATATTATGCAGGCTTCAATGCCCCATCTCCAGTGGACATTTTTGAGGCCTTCTTGCCTGCGCCTGCTCAAACACGTATTCCTTCATTACTTGGGAAGTGAAGTCAGTGAGAAGCACAGTGTGCAAGTTACATTTCCTTGTATGCTTTGTACTCTAATAGGTCAGATAATGCCTTCAAAAGATTGGTAAATACGACAAGAATTTCCCTTAAGTTCTACACAGAGGCAAAAACGTCAAAGGTGTATAGGATCAAATCTTCATTTCTAGATGCACGCGGCACAATTTTTCAACTCCAGTAAACATAAAACCATGAACACAAGCCTCTAAACAGTTGGCTGGTCACGTGATAAGAATTTCCATCCATGCGTCATTTCATAAACCACTTGTCACACAGAAGCTCTTCTGTAAAGCTCTTCATTTCCCGCGGGGCTTTTAAATGTCACAAAAATGTAAACAGGAGGGCATATCATGCTGCCTTCTTGCTAAGTCCCACAGGAGTCAAGCCACTTTCGACAGCAAATACAGTAGCAGAGTCAACTCTGGTATTTCAGGGAACCTTACATTTTGAAAAAAATCCATGCATGGCAATTAAATTAAGGTATGGCCTACCTACTGGGTACATGCAAGCATACAATTCTAGATTATTGGTATTTTAACTCAAACAAGACTTAACAAAAAAAGGCTCAACCCGCCTAATTGTTGGTGTGCTACACTATCAATGTTACAAACTCACCCGCAATAAAATCGACATAGAAATATATCGTAGACATAATATCGACTCAAGAAATACCGTCTAGGAAAGCACTCATTTAATATTAACTCCACAGGGATGATATTTCAGGGCGTATATCCTAGTCTTTACATATTTCAGGTCAATTTTCCGACAACCATATTGTGGTACACCACCACCTAAATCACACCTTCTTGTGACCATCCCATTCATCAAAGGGAGACCGGTGTGGCTAGGAGGTGGAGGAGGAAGGAGAAGAATGCCTGACCTCTGTGCTGGCTGAAAACCATTTCTGCAGACTCAGCGGCACAAGATGACGGATTATTGCCCTGGACCTTGTTCAGGCCTTGTTTGAACAAATGAGATTTTCTGATTCGAAGCCCGGGAGAGACGGTGTCAGTTCTGTTCCATTAACCACGGGCACGCTAGGTCAATACGTCTCTCTCTTTAGCATTCGTGGTCACCTACTGCAAGGCTGTTGCGCTAGACCTGCTGGATTGCACGCCCCTGTCTACCTTTATGTGGAGGGAATATCATTTGATTCTGCAAATGTCAACAAAGCAGGAGGCCATTTCAGAAAATGATAATTCCTCTCTACATGAAAGAACTGATTCACTCAGTTACAGAAATAACAACAAAAAAACAATAGAATACAGCACTAATATCAAGAGGTCTGTTTTACACAGTAATAACTGTTGTGTACACATAACATGATTTGACTAATGTATAGGTTCACAACTCTAGGAAGGTTTTATGCAACAAAGACCCTATTCAATAAGACGCACTTATTGCACTCAAACATAGTGGCCAGAGAACTGCACGTGATTTGTTTATTCTTTGTCAGCATGTATCCTCTCTCTAAGCGCTGGCAGTTTTACCAAAGATGGGAAAAGATGCATAGAGTGTTTAGGAGTCTCCCACAATCACAGAATTTGCTCAAATTGAAAAGCAGGGGTTCAAACTCAAATCTCTTCGATATATTGCCAACATTTGCATAAGGGCGGGAAGGGGGTGACGAGGCCCTCGTGATTAAAGGCGTAGCAAGCTTTTTGTTGAAGGGGTGTGTGTGGAGGAGAGAACTATCCAGTTTTTGTTTATACCAATGACTTCTTGAATTGAAGGTGTTACTAAGAATTCGAGATGTTGCCAGATACAGGAGGAATAGTTAGCTTGTGATAATCACACATGTTTATCAAGAGAGGAGTCCACCTGTTGGTTACTTGCCCGAGATCGCACAATTTTGCTTTCATCAATATGGCCATTTTTAGTAGGAAAGTCGAAATCCAAACCCAGATCTCTTGGTTCCATTGTTGACTATTTAACAAATACACCGGATGTTTTATTTATCACTGTCAAAGTCCAGCATATTGTCAGATGGGGAACAGTGGTCTAATGCACTTAATTTCTGAATAAACTAAGATATTTGTGCTCATGCTTCCATTACGAAAACCCATGCGGAGCAATTGATCCAAGCAGTGCATACTATGTACCGGTTGGTTGATCTAGGAGGATTCCGTACAGCCTTAATTTCGCTGCAGCAACTCATCGATTTCTGCCCCCCACCCTGCGATTCTGCAAGAAATTAGTCCGTACCATATCTACTGATCATTAGCAAGGTCGTGGAAGCTACTGTCTAACGAGGCATATAAACATTCAGAGAATTGTCGAATGCTCAGCCATTGTCAATCTTGCTTTAGTCCTGGTCACTGAACTCAAGTAAAAGTTACTCGCATGTTTAATTCTATTTCTCCATCATTGACTTCATATACATTTAAACCTACAGACAATGGACAGTGGATCATATGCGAAATGCAGCCCCCATGGCGTCAATCACCCATACAATATAAACAATAGACAATTTTGTGTGCCGAAAGCCAAATGTGCCCCCTGTCCAGGAGCACCTCCCCTCTGAAGGGGATACAAGACAAAAACAACTGGATTGGCTCAGCACCACAATTTGTCAACACTAGAGTCCGTAAAAGAATGCGTGCATAATTATTGAGGAAATCGGATTTGATACAGAAAATCACTGCTAATGCATAGTCGTCTTGTCTTAGTCTTCTTTTTTATTCCATTTTAAACAAAAGTCATCAGCCAACACGTTTCGTCCTCTGGACATAGGAATCGAATCTGTTGTTGTCCAATTGCAACTGATATTGTCTCGTGCGGAAGACTATTACAACCAAGTGGTTTCTGTTCACAGTATTACACAGATAATTCAAAAGAAGGCGATATAAAACTATGCAGATGTCCAATATCCAAATATGTGCATAACGAGGTGTCCGAAGGCACATGGCATGATAACCATAGCAATAGAGTAATGTGAAGCCAGTAAGTTCAATTAGGAACTTACAGGAAATGGTGGATAATATCTGCGTCCGATGGCTGTTTAGGAGACACCGCACTCTGCTCAGATCCAAGTCGATCTGGATATTATCCACCATTTGCTGTAAGTTCCTGGCTTTTGTTTAAAATGGAATAAAAAAGAAGAATAAGACAAGACGACTTTGCATTAGTAGTGATATTCTGTATCAAATCAGATTCCCTCAATAATTATGCACGCATTCTCTTACGAACTCTAGTGTTGGCAAATTGTGGTGCGGAGCCAATCCAGTTGTTTTTGACTTCATATATTGTTGATCATCTCCGCGTACGTGCTGGATCCTGTAACACATTTTTATAGGAATATGTTAAAAAGCTAATTTTCTGTCTTTGCAATAACCCCAATTGGGCAACTGGGGGATTGGTATGCCAAATGGATATGAGACAATGGACAGAAACAGATGTTGCAAACAAATTGCACATAAAGCTCGAACCTCACCAGTGTATATTTTTGTAATCTGAATCAAGACAGCAATGGTCAGCAAAGATGTAGAATTAACTCCCAACTGGCTGCTCTGCACATCTCCGATTGGGGCCTCTCTCAAGTGAGGAGCATGAACTGCTAAATATCATAGAGTCGGCTCTCAACTTTACAACAAGGAGTGTGTTAGCCATCTGATAGGACGCTAAGTTACTCAATCATGCTGTTTAAAGAATGTCAAACCGAAAAAAAAAAAATACAAATGTTTAAGTATGTAAATATATTTAGTTAGCAAAACTAATATTTCAGACATCTTTCCACGTCTAAGGTACGAAGAGATCACTCTTCTAGAAATGTTGAAGTCAATGCAAAGATACCAGTCAAATGGCATTAATTAACTTACATATCTGCAGTGACTTTCAGTCGGAGGATGGATGAGTTCCCAAGGATACTGTATTTTAATGGAACAATGTACATGGTGTGTATGCACAAAGCCTGGATATCACTCTTTCTATCTGATGTTACGGTACTAAAAAATCCACTTCCAAGATATTCTCAGATGGTTGGGTTCATGCATTATTTAAATATGGCCCCCTCAGCTGGGACAGCACAGATTCATCCCCAAAGGAAGAAAGAGATTCCCACACGTGGGAAGAGTTTAAAGCTTCATTCAAGTAAAACTGCATGGCTAGGTGTAGACAAGCATAGATGAGGTGGTAGGGGACGTGGCCAAAAACCAAGGCAGATGTTCACGCCCTTAGTGAGTTCCCAAAAGGCTGAACCGTTCAAGTGAATACTGCACAAATCCTAAATGATGGCTAAATTGGCTAACACCTGGGCTTACTTAACTTTCTTATAAAGCCTAGTGCAGAAAATGTATCTATTGTATAGAAAGTTGAATGTCACATGTGGACTGCAGCACTTATTGTGCCATCAACTAGTGTGATGAGATAAACAATGTCTTTAGGGCTTCAATGTGGAGCTTGAACTCTGTGGAGCTTGAACTCTGCGGCACTGACCTGTCAAAAGCACCATTTGACAGGTAGGGAAACCTGATTTTAAATTCTAAGTCATACGCAAGTAAAAATTGTTGTCCACAAAGTCTGGTGCATAATATTTTAGAGAATGGAACATGTGTGACATTAGAAATAAAATGTTCCACCAGTAACTAGAGCCAAAACGATATTGCCACTCTTCAGGCTGCAACAGGCACATACGAAAGTCAAAATACAGATGTACTTTGTAACTGTTGATCCATACCAGCTACAGTCTCCATTCAAACACTAATTTTTAAATTTAAAAAAAAATCTAGTTTAACTGTAAATTTAGATTCTTATTAAAAATATCGGAAATGTACATATGAGAAAATTACCTTTAACCTGCCTGAAGCTGCAGGAGGTTCATTTGCATTAGTCTTATAGCCACTACTCACCTGTTTTTGGCCTGAATTATGTATGAAAGAGGCATGAAAACTGCTACCAGAGCAGAGACAATGGCCTGGCTGCAGGGAGGTGTTTTCTCCCCCTTGCAGGAAGCCCAATTAGGGCAGACCCAGGAACTCCATTAACATCCTGCACGGTCACAAGCAAATGTTGTGTTACCTGAAAGGCCCGACTTTGGCTGCCGCAGATGGACTGGCACCAAACCCTGTTATAGGCAAGCTAAGACCAAAACTGGTTGTGAGTGTTCACAGAGGAGGGGGCTGTATATTACCCTGACCACAACTCTGGGTGGTCACGCAGGCTCTGCACAAGGTAGAAAGGGTATCTCCATTTTTAAATTTTGAGACTATGGCGCACTGTGGGATTGTTGTAGTATGGCAAACAGGAACTGCTGAAAAAGTGGGTAGGGTTACTTTCAGGAACCTTTACCCCATTGGTTAGGAATTGCCCAGGAGTCACCCCCATCCACTAGCCAGAGCCAGTAATTAATGTGGCATCTCAAGACACCTCCTCAGAATACCTTTCGGTGCTGCGGAAAAACAGAAGAAAGAGTGCACTTGCTGTCTGAGACCTGGAGGAGATCTGATGGACTGGACCTGGTCCCACTTGTACCCAATGGCAACAGGAATACAACAAGCTGCAAGAGGCCTTTTTCCTGAAGTGCCCACGCTGACCAGTACCAACTGGATCTGGTCAGGACCCAGTTATTGACTTCTGCCTGACTGCCCAAGGCTCTAAATATCTCCCCTCAAGCCTTGGGGCCTTAGAAGTGAACTTCTTTGGTTGATTGGGGGCTGGAAGAAAGATTGGCACCTTTTGAAACCTTTTCCTTCACAACTCCAGCAAGAAAAGCCAGAAAGGTATCCCACCAGCGGCTCCACAGAGTTAGATTGGATTTTTGGTATTTCCCACTCAAATCTTAGAAAGAATTTAGTGAGAAATATCCAATGCTCCAGACCAACCTGCTTCAGGTATCTGGCCCGGGGTTCCACGGCGGTAGCCAAAGTTTCAATGGTGACCCGCTTGAAAAGGACTTTTCTTCTCAAAAAGGGCATTCTGCATTAGGACAAAAAGTGCCAAAGACCCTTTTGAAGTAGGTATTAGAACATGTTTTGGCATTTCTGACTTCCAAATCTTCACCGGGCTGAATCAACTTGATGAACCTGACCCAGGCTCCATTGAGGTCAGCCTCAAATCAAACCTAGGTCCAGGTTTTCTATTAACATCGACTAACATTGGTGCTTGGTGGCGATATTTTCATTTAAATCTTTCAAAATCATGTCTCTGGTTCCCTTTATTGGACTTTTTTTCATTTTGGTGTCACTTTGCTTATTTAATTTTTCTCTATTTATTTCTAATGTGTTGTGTCTTTGACTTTAACTGTTTTAGCACCTTTAAATGCTTTACACATTTTCTCTAAGTCAAGCCTCTCTGCCCTGTGTCACTGCTAACTGGGGGTAAGCTCAGGATTACATTAATGAAACCTTTTCTAGACATAGCAGGTTAGTGACATTATTACTTGTGGAAGACTGCCATTCCCCTCCATTTTAATTCACTTTCTTCCACCCATGAACAGAAAATAGACAAGTGGCTCTGGATATGGGCCTCCTCACTGCAGATGAACAACAACTATCATGAACAGTGGCCAATGTGGAACCCAATCTTGTCCTTGTAGGACCCACCGTTGGATATGTACCCAATCAAATGGCAGAATTAAAGGAAAGTATCAGATGCTTAGACAATACATCCAAAGAGTCAGAATGAAGGTTTAGAAGAAATAACATGTTCATTAATGGCTACTGGTGAAAATGGAAGGAGTTAGCTTAGAATCGTATCTTGAGGGCTGTTTCAGTCACTGGACAATGACAAACTCTGTCCAACTTCTTCACAGTAGAGAGTACTCATAAGGTTCATGTAACACTTATGCCTTGGGGGATGCATACCAAGTTGGAGAACCACTGTCTGCAAGACTATTGAGACTGTTATTATTTATTACACAAAGTACAGCAACATGGCCCTAAAAAGTTGTAAATAGCACCATTCTAATGCATCCAGATTGCACAGCATAGTACGGGCCCAACACAACGCTTTCCAAGTACCCAAACAAAGGCTTTGAGGACTGAATGTTAAATACAGGCTTAATGTTCTTGTGAAAGAAAAATGAAAGCTTGGGAAGAATCAGTGTTCTTACAAAAGGATGGGAAATGTGTCTACAGATATGCAACAGAGAAATAATGTCCAGTATAACAGAACAAAGAAAGCACCACTACAGGAGGAGGAACAGAAAATGGACAAAAGATGCTTGTAAACACTCATATGTACAAATCAAAGCGGAAAAGCAAAAGGCAAAAGTGGAGCTTCATGCATGGAGAATAGCAACTACATCCAGAGACATGCCAACAGGTAATGGCATCTGGAACAGCCAGGCACTGAAGTGTCCGAAAAAAGGTAATCTGCCTTAGACAGCTGATGACTTTGACCAGGCATCGTGTGGATTATGGCTTTCAGATGTGCATAGCAGGGGTTGGCCGGGGTTGACCTAACCTTGCGAGCAGACAACTCTTGATACCCGTGCGTTAAGCCATGCACAGCAGGGGATGATCATAGGACTTGGCATTCAACCAGACCTTTGCTACAGACACACGGCAGCATCCCTATGTGAGGCCTTTGGCCAAGTGCAGCGGGTGTTGGCTAATGGCCCTACCTTTTTGCACTATCCCCAAAAACTTTGCCCACTCCATTCCCTAGTCTTATCTTTATGAAACATGATATTCATGCAATGGGCTTAATTTACAAACTGCCTGCCAAATATTAGTCTGATTCAACAAACAGCTCCAAATTTGTTGGACAATTAAACTATTTTTCCCGCTCATTTAGCAAGGTTTTGAACCCACACCTTTTTAATTACAACTGCACCCCCCCCCACCCCCACCCCCACTTCTTCCACTGTCCCACTCGTATTAGAACTGCATGAAATCTGAATTATTTTTGCTGGCTGTAACTTGCCTTGCAGCTTTATTAAACAGTACCAAACATACTAGCTGATGAATTCTCATCCCTCTAACTGACCCTATTAATGACTTGATGGACTGGCACAAAAACAATAATTTGTCAACACGTGCTAAATTTTGTGCTTGTTTGTCACACAGGGACAAAGTTATTAGTAAATTAACACTGTTCCCTCTTTCCCTTTTTTAACTCTCCCTCCCCGTTGATGGACATATACAAATTACAAATATGCTTAATATGTTAAGCATCTGACAAATGTATTGCAAATTCGTCAAAGAATGCTAAAGTATAAGCAAATATAGCAAATCAAAAAATGAATTTTCAACTATCAAGAGATAAGCCACCCAACAGACCATAGCTCATTAATCTATTTCACAATCCTGAATGTGGGGCCGTTTTTCAGCAACAGTAGGTATGAATTTGCCAAGGTGTAGTGTTCCTCTCACCAAAACAACAAATTGCCAGCAGTTTTGAAGAAAAATATCTTATTTCACAATTATTTACTTTTTCACATGAGATATTACATGCCCACTGCAGTTCATTCATCAGTAATATTTTATTTGATAGAGGCACAATCTTTCAAAGCCGTACACATTTACAAAATCACAGTTTTTAGGTTACCTACCATACAGTACAAGCTGTCTGGTTGGAAAAAACTATTGAGTGTTTACCATGTACTTAGAGTGGGCTTACTTCCTGCCCTGCTTACCATTGGTTGGCTTTGGCTTATTGTCACTCGTATTGTTTGCTTCTTATTCAAAGGCTTTCAGTGTCCATCTTGTGTGTGTCTCTCCTCTGGAGCATCGCTTCTTTACAATCTTTCGGCTTGGCTGACTCATATCCTTCCACTGCTTACTTTTATGTAACCACTTTATTTTTTATTTTTGCTTAAGCACTCCGTGAGAGTGCATGTGTCTCCTATCTCTTTTCCTTGTGTGCTTCCCACTCAGTACAAATATTCTGCCCGCCTTAGTCTCCTTCAGGTTTCAAACTCACTCTTGTATACTTCTCTCCCTAGAAACTCTCCCTTAATACGCTCTCCCTGTTGCTTTCTCGTGTGCTTCCCTTATCCCTAAGTAATCTTCCACGTATGTTGTTTCTCAACTACCGCACCTTGTTGCTTCCTCTTCCCTCCCTACCTGCTTCTCCGTTGCCACCCTGTCGTCTTTTAAATAAGGGATGCAAGCAATATAATGTCTTTTTTAAGCCTTAAAGTATTTATGCTACTTCGGCTTCCTTTTTTTTTTTTAATACAGTTACATCTTGGATCAGTAAATTAAATTAAATGTTACCTACTACATTATGTAGGTGCCTTATGACACATGCACGCCCACACATCATCTGAAATGCGTCCAATTACAAAATAATTTGGCCATGTCGTCGCAACTTTTTTCCTGTTTTTTGGCCATGCTGCTAGCATTGCCAATGCTTGACTGCATGACCAAGCCAATCGGTGTAGCCTTTGGGACCTATTAGCTTTGCCAATGCTCATTGCTTCCCTGAATAAGAGAGAAAGGGTAAGATGACTAACATTGTCAGCAAATTACTACAGTAAAATTAAAAATATTCCTATCAATGCATTTATCTTTGATGCTTGATACGAGAGACATTGTAGAGAATAACTTTTTTTGTAAGTGATTGACAGAACTACAGATTTATTTGCACTTGCAAACTTGTGAAGCTGTGCAACCAATGTACTGTTTAGATTTTCATGGCATTCTTTTGGAAGTGTCACATATTTACAGCGCCCTTTCCATATCACAATCGGTTAGTTGTGTGGTTTTCATATAATTCAGAGCATTATACTCTCATTTAAAAAAAAAAAAAACATTTAAAAAAAGGTATGTTTTTGACATAGTTTACCGTGCTAGCTTAAAGCGGTCACGTATATGAATACCTGTAGAGCCACTGATATGCAAATCCTAGCTCACGTTGATGAAAGCAGATTCACTTGGAAGGAAGCCACGGGAGAGGGATAGCAGAGGTTACGGTTTCCCGGTAGTAAATTCGGAGAGCGAGTGCTGCAGCGAGAAACCATGCGTACGCCACCATATGATTGAATTGTTCTACTTCGGATACATAGAATGTCCTCCCTTCTGTTGGTAAACGTATTGAAGCAATATGAGGTACTTATGTCTGCCTTGAATGCTGCACACTACAGAATTCTATGCGTGTAGAAATACCCTTTTCCGACAACCAGTTTAGACAATTACTCCTTGCTTGGTTATTTACGGACTCTACACAAAACTGCATCAAACATAGAACAAATCCGCACAATTAAACTCTTTCCAATCTGAACAATACTAAATATGTCTCTACAACACACTACTGTTAAAGAAATGCACGGTTGCGTAAATTTCAGTATACTGTGATGCAAGTAAGGAAAGTCATCCCTGCCCCACACAAATAACTGGAAATGCCCTATTTTCCCTCCCAGCCTCCCTCATTCACTGACACTCTTATATCACCATCACTTCGTTTCTTTCTTCTATCCCATACAAATAAAGTGTTTTTCTTTGCTATATCTTGCCTTAACTCGCTATGATTCTAGTACCTATTAAAAATGTCCAATATAGCACAATCTTCACATGTAAATCATTTTGTTTCTTTCTACATTCTTGCATCCTCAAACTGCATTCAGTCTCAAAAATATTCACTGCATTCTTTAAATCCGGCATTAAAAAACTGTCCTTTAATTAAAACCTCAGTTTGTCACCCCTCCTTTTTTCTTTTATTTCAAATCTCTCTGACCTTCCTTTCCATCTTTTGCATGCCTTCCTGTCTTAGCACAAACTACGCTTGGCATGTGCACGTTAGACTATTCTCTATTTCAGCAAATTTCCTTCAACTCATTTACTCTCCTTATACTGAAAATCTACCTATGCAAACTAATAATACCTCATCTCCATTAACTCCTGTATTAATCCCACCAGCCATGAACTTGAGCTCACCCCCCTTAATAATGATTGCAACCAAACACGATTACTTTAGTCCACCGCAAAAAACTGAAATGACTGAATGGAATGGTTTGCTTTGAGCGCACAAAACGAATCCCAATTACAAAAGAGTAACCAATAACCCTGAACTAACCATTACCCTGGCGTTCCAGAGCAGCTTGCTGCCTTGGGTAAAGCGTTCCGATGCATCGTCAGGGGTAGTAAGTGCTATATAAGGCAAATGCTACTTACCAGTATGCATCTGTTCTTGGCATGCAGAGCTGCAGATCTACACACTGTGCATAGATCGCCATCTGGTGTTGGGCCCGGATGTTGCAGTTTTTTTTCTCTTTGAAAGTCTTTGGAAGTCAAGAGGTATGTGACTCCTCCTTTGGATCGTATTGCGCATGGGCTTCGGCTCCATCCTCAGATTGTTTTTCGCCAGCAGGGAAATGATGGAGCGTAGTAATAAACAGTGAAGATGTCCATGTGTGTTGTATCTAAATAAGATATACTGGAACAGATAAAGGTAGCCGGGGAGGCGGGTGGGCGTGTGTAGATCTGCAGCTCTACATGCCAAGAACAGATGCATACTGGTAAGTAGCATTTGCCATTCGAGGCATATGAGCTGCAGATTACACACTGTGCATAGATTGTATAGCAGTACCCATCCCTAGCGGCGACCACCAGTATCTGTTGCAGTGGTTTGAAACAATGTTTTGAGTACAGCCTGGCCTACACTAGCTTGTTGCTTAGCCTGCACATCTACACTATAGTGTTTAGTGAAAGTGTGCGGTGTTGACCATGTAGCTGCTTTGCAGATATCATCTAAGGGGATGTTCCCTAAGAATGCCATGGAAGCCCCTATCTTACGTGTAGAGGGGGCTTTAGGGGGAACAGATAGCGTTCGTTTTGCTTTGTGGTAGCAAATCTGAATGCATTTGACAATCCACCTTGCTATCCCAGATTTGGAGATGGGGTTGCCTTTATGTGGTGGTGAGAAGTAAACGAACAATTGTGTGGTCTTATGAAAGGATTGTGTTCTCTCGATGTGGTAGAGTAAGGCTCGGTTGACATTTAATGTGTGGAGAGCTCTTTCAGCAACGGTTTGTGGTTGCGAGAAGAATACAGGTAGTTCCACAGATTGGTTTAGGTGAAAAGGAGAAATTTTAGGGAGGAATTTTGGATTAGTACGGAGAACAACCTTGTTATGGTGCATTTGCAGAAAAGGTTCTTGAATAGTGAGTGCTTGTATTTCACTGACCCTTCTGAGGGAAGTGATGGCTACAAGAAAGGCAGTTTTCCATGTTAGGAATTGAAGTTCACATTTGTGTAGAGGTTCAAAGGGTGACCCCATTAGTCTAGTGAGAACGATATTTAGGTTCCACACAGGTGAGGGTGGCACTCTGGGGGGAATTATTCTTTTGAGGCCTTCCATGAAGGCTTTTATGGCAGGTACTCGAAAGAGTGATAGATGTTGCCTGTTTTGCAGGTAAGCTGCTATGGCTGCAAGGTGCAGTCTAATAGACGTGTAGGCTAGATTGCATCTTTGGAGGTGTAGTAAATAGCCTATGATGTGTTGAATGGACACATCTAGGGGATCAAAGTTATTGTTGTGGCAATAGACCACAAAACGTTTCCACTTGGCTGCGTAGCAAGCTCTAGTGGTAGGTCGCCTAGCTTCTCTAATGATATTCATACAGTCAGGAAGAAGATTCAGATAACCGAATTCTAGGATTTCAGGAGCCAGATCGCAAAGTTGAGATGAGCTGGGTCCGGGTGTCTGATCTCTCCATGGTTCTGGGTTAAGAGGCTTGGAGAGAGGTACAACTTTTGGTGCGGTACTACAGATAGTTCCAGCAGTGTGGTGTACCACGGTTGTCTGGCCCACGTTGGAGCTACTAGGAAGAGTGAGGAAGTGTTGTTGTAGTTTGCGCACCACTAAGGGAATGAGTGGGAGAGGCGGAAAAGCGTATGCAAATCTGCCTGACCAGTTCATCCATATCGCATTGCCTCTGGACAATGGGTGTGGATATCTGGCAGCGAAGCTTGGGCATTTGGCGTTTTCGTGGGTGGCGAAGAGGTCTATCTGTGGATGCCCCCACATTTGAAAGTACGGGTGAAGAACTTGTGGATGGAGTTCCCACTCATGGATTTATTGTGTTTGTCTGCTCAGCAGATCTGCTAGAGTGTTCTGGACTCCTGGGACATGTTGGGCTAGGAGGAAGATTTTTTGGGGTATGGCCCATCTCCATATGCTCTGTGCTAGTTGAGAGAGTTGCAGAGAGAGTGTGCCGCCTTGTTTTTGTAAATAGTACATGGCTGTCATGTTGTCTGTGCGGACTAGGACGGCCTTGCCTGATATGTGTGTCTGAAAAGCCTTTAGTGCTAAGAATATTGCTAGTAGTTCCAGATAGTTGATGAGGAGCAACTTTTGCTGAGGTGTCCACCTGCCCTGCATGGTGTGATGTAGTAGATGTGCTCCCCAGCCGGAGAGCGATGCGTCCGCTGTCAGTACTATCTGAGGAACAGGGTCCAGGAACGGTCGCCCTTTGGAAAGGTTTTTGGTGGTCCACCACTTTAGAGAGCGAGGGGCACGACCGTCTACCAACACCAGATCTGTCAGTTGATCCTGGGCCTGGTTCCATTGGCGCGCTAAGCATTCTTGGAGAGGACGCATTTGGAGTCTTGCATGAGGTACTATGAATATGCAAGAGGCCATCATTCCTATGAGTTGCATGAACACTCGAGCTGTAAGAGAGTGTTCTGGCTGAAATTTGGCGCATAGGGCCTGAATGTTTGCTATCCTGGCAGGACTGGGGTAAGCTAGCGCTCTTGAGGTGTTTATCGTGGCACCTAGGTATTGCTTTATGTGGGACGGTTGCAGATGGGACTTCATGTGGTTTACTGTGCAGCCCAGTTGGTGAAGTAGGTGTATAGTTGCGTGAGTGTGTTGTACACACTGGTGGTATGAGCTGGCTTTTATTAGCCAGTCGTCCAGGTATGGGAAGACGTGTATGTGTTGTCTTCGCAGATGGGCTGCCACGACCGCTAGGCACTTGGTAAACACTCGCGGTGCTGTGGTGACTCCGAATGGGAGCACTTTGAATTGATAGTGTTGACCGTCCACTACAAACCTGAGATATTTTCTGTTAGCTGTGTGAACGGGAATGTGGAAATAGGCGTCCTTGAGGTCTAGGGTGGCAAGGAAGTCATTTTGGGAGAGCAGGGGAAGTACCTGCTGAAGTGTGACCATGTGGAAATGGTCTTAATGTATATAGTGATTTAGGGGTCTGAGGTCCAGGATGGGCCTTAGAGTGTTGTCCCTTTTTGGTATGAGGAAATATAGGGAGTAAACTCCCATATTTTGTTGTTGGGTAGGAACTGGCTCTATCGCACTCTTTTGTAGGAGGGAGATTACCTCCTGCTTGAGAAGTGACAAATGTTCCTGTGACATTGGGCGGTGTTTTGGTGGAATGTTTGGGGGGACTGATTTTAGTTCGAGGCAATAGCCTGACCGAATTATTTGTGTCACCCATTTGTCTGAGGTGACAGTAGCCCAGACATGAAGGAAATGTTGTAGTCTGCCCCCGACTGGAGTGGGATGGTCTGGGGGGAGTGAAGGGAAGTCATTGGGTAGGAGTGGAGGCAGAGCGGGAGGTATTAGTTTTGCCTCTGCCTTTATTGTTGTTACCCCTGTAGCCACCTCTATGGTAACCCCTAGTGACGGTGGATTGTGTAGGGGCTTTATATATAGAAGCGCTGTCGGAGGAGTAGCCTCTAGATGTGCTTCGAAAGGAAGACCGGCGAAAGGAGCGTCTAGGCGGGTGTGACTGTAAGGCTCCCATAGATTTTGCCTTATCGGTGTCTTTCTTCATCTTCTCAAGGGCTACGTCTACGTTTGGGCCAAAGAGCCTGTACCTCTGGTTTAAAACCGGAAATGCGCAGCCAGGCATGCCTACGGAGGAGGACGCTGGTATTAATTGCCCTAGAGGCGGTGTCGGCAACATCGAGGGCACAGCGTATGGAGGAGTTGGTGATGTTTTTTCCCTCCTGGATTAGCTCGTTGGCTCTATTCTTGTACTTGTCAGGGAAGTGCTGCATGATTGCTTCTAGCTCATCATAATACGCCCTGTCGTATCGTGCTAAAAGCGCTTGTGTGTTCGCAATGCGCCATATGTTGGCCGCCTGAGATGCTGTTCGCTTGCCAGAGGCATCTAGGAGTTTGGAATCTTTATCAGGTGGTGGTGCCTCGTCTGATGCCTGGGAGTTTGCACATTTTCTTGCAGTGAAGACTACGAGGAAGTCTAGTGGTGCGGGCCCTCTGATATAGGTGGGGTCTGTAGGGGCGTCCTTATATTTCTTTTCAATACGGGGGTTGATGACCCTGGCTCTGACCGGGTCTTTAAAAACCTCTGGCGCGTGTTTGATAACACCTTTAAGCATGGACAGAATGGAAGTGGCCCTGTGGGTGGTATCAAAAGTGTCTAGGAGGAAGTCCTCCTCCACGGGGTCTGTATGGAGATCAATTCCGTGGTAGTGTGCAGCCCTATGTAGCAGCTGGTTAAACCCCATAGTGTCTTCTGGGGGGGGAGCATTTTGAAGGGTAAATGTCGTCCTGCGGGACGCTAGGGACGTCTGGGATGTTGTAGTCGTCCCATGGGTCTGGGGAGCCTGTAGGAGTGGGGTCTCCAGTGGGTTGGTCATGGGGCTCCTCTCCTATGTCTTCATAGACATCGTCATCATCCTCATCTGGAGAGGGTGTGGGGGAATGATGAGGTAGGGGAGGCAGAGGAGATGGAGGGGGAGGTAGAGGAGGAGGTGGAGGAGGGGGTGTGGGTAGTCTCAATGGGGAGGTACCACAGTCCCTTTCCTTTGGAGGGGGAGCCGGGGAAGGCTTGTCCAGCGGCCTCTTTTTGATGCTGATCATCAAATGTCCAGTTTTAGGGTCGCCGAAGGGGTCGGAGCCGGTGGTTTTTTAGTCTAGGAATCATCAGTTCGTTGTTTTGAACTGTGTGGTTTAGACATGTCCGGTTGTTTCCTCGGTTCCGAGATGGCTTTCGGCTTCGAGGTGTGGGTGTCGATGGGTTTGGCTTTCCTGCTCGGTTCCGAAGATGGTGTCGATACCGAGGAGCTATTGGGTGTCTTCGGCGCAGAGTGTTTCGGTGTGGAAGTCGGTGCGGAGGAAGCCATTTTCTTTTTCGGTGCGGAGTGTTTTTCGGCACCGACGGCAGGCTGGCTCGAGGCCGAGCTGCCAGAAGGCTTGATTGGCTCCTTCTTAACCGGGCCCGAAAGCGAGGTATGGGAAGCAGTGTCTTTGGTCGTGCCTAGGCCCGAGGGCGAAGGCGTGACCGAAGCCTTTTTCGATGCCGTCGAGGGTGGGGGGTGGGGATCGATAGTAGTACTCACGCCCCTCTGTGCCGGAGTGATGTCTTCGACATCTGAGTCGTCGGCTTCGGAGGCGCTGACGAGGCCCTCTTCAGTGTGCTGTTCTTCGGGAACATCGACGCCTTCTCCGAAGATGTCGCCAGGGAATGCAGTCGACGCGTGTGCCATGGTTCTCCTGGCTCTTCGGTCTTGAATAGTATTTTTGGACCGGAAGGATTTGCACGCCAGATAGTCTCGAGCCTCGTGTTCTGGAGAGAAGCAGAGGTTGCACACCGCATGGAGATTGGTGTGGGGAAATTTGGACCCACATCGAGGACACTTCTTAAATGGAGTCCTTTCCATGAGCCAGGACCGGAGCTGAGGAAGGCCTGAAGGCCTGCGTCGACGCCTGGAATCGAAGTTTCTTGATGAGTCGCGTCGAGTGGGGAGATCGCGATCGAGAACAATACCGCGGAAGGGAAGGATTGCGCGCCGATGAGAAGAACTGTAACTGGAACGGTTCGGAACCGGAGCGCGAAGAACACATCCGAGCCCGATGGTGGAAGAAAACAATCTGAGGATGGAGCCGAAGCCCATGCGCAATACGATCCGAAGGAGGAGTCACATACCTTGTGACTTCCAAAGACTTTCCAAGAGAAAAACAACTGCAACATCCGGGCCCAACACCAGATGGCGATCTATGCACAGTGTGTAATCTGCAGCTCATATGCCTCGAACATATAATTACAATACATATAGTTTCACAATTGAATATAAATCAGTCTTTGAACTTATAGAAACAAATACATTCCCTTTCAAATCGGGAATGGCCCACTATTTCTCACCTAAATAAAGAAATATATATATATACATTTAATGTGAATCTATATGTGGATATTTTATAATTGGTTGAAAGCTGATGATGCCGAAGCTAACCAGGGAGAAAAACTGATTTATGGCTTGTGTGCTTTTTTACTGTTTGAGAACTCTTCTTGGAGTTTATTTCACAAAAGTGTCGGAGTTTTTTTGATTTTTGTTTTCAGTTTCTTTAATCACTGCTTCATCTAATTTATTACAAAATAATCTGCCCCCCCCCCCCCCAGCTTGATCACGCTCATTGATAGGGTGGAATTTCTTTGTTGAATCAGACTTTCCCTGAGACGGCCGGCCAAACACACATGAGCACTTCGGGAGTGGAGTGCGCGTAGCACTCCTCCTCCCCCTCCCATGTCTAGGCGCTGCCCCTCCCTACAGCGCTGGCTAAGAGACAGCAAATGAAAATGAAAACAATGCAAGAGCATCGTTTTATTTTACATTTGCTGGCTCTGAGCCAGGCAGTGGGGTGATACTCCTCTGCCATTGCGGAGGAGCTGCCGCTGCTAGGACTTAGGAAGAGAAGAGGAGCGGCGTCGCTGGAGGAGGCCAGTGGCAAAAGGTACTTTTTAAAATCTATTATTTATAAACAACCCCTGCCCAACCCCCTCCCTCCTCCTGCGCTCCCCCTCCCGCCGCACCACCCTTTATTTGTGGCAGCCACCACTGGGTACCTGAGGACATTTAACATGTATAGGGTTACATTGCAAGCGATGATGATGTTTGCCCAGAGCCTTGTTATGTCCATCAAAAGGTGTGTGAAAAGTGTAAGGTAGCTGCAGTGTGATTAAAGTAAAGGTGTTGCAAAAAGCTGCCTGATGATATCAAAAGAAAACGGGTATTTTCACAGACATAACCTAGAACAAAGACACACCGCAGACAAGGCCAACACGGTACACAGGCAGTACATTTTCACATGAATAATACTTACTCATCATTTATTTAAAAACAAAGGTTAAATGAGATCCGATAGCAAAACCCACGTAAAACGTTAAATCAAGAGAACGGCATGTAATATTCCACGTCTGCCTAAGTGTTTGCTATATAGCGAAATATAGGAATACTTCAAATTGGCATTAACGATAAGAGGCGGGCATTTCTTGCTCACGCTGAACTGAAGAAAAATTCATCCTCTGGCATATGCCGCCTTTTTTATTTTATTTTATTTTTACATTTTTCATAAGATTCAGACCTGGTTCTTCTGCAAACTTTAGAGCGGCTACGTGTGTGTGTGTATCTTGTAAACATCGGTAACCTATACTGACAGCTGCAGTCCAGCTTACGTGGCCGTGAATGTTAGTAACCAAGAAACACCAAAGGCACGTCTACTGAAATCCCAGAAAAAAAAATGATACCCACCTTTTAGGTCTGGCTTAAGACACCTTTAACTAGGAAATCAAGTACAATCTGTTAATACTGTTTACTCCCTGGAGGGGGACAGATAGGTCACCTATGGCACATGGAGGCTTGTGACTGAAACTGGTATGTTGATCTTCATCCCACAAACCACTAGACAAAAGTAAAAGGTTTTTCACAGGACATCTGGGCTCAATTTTGCTACCCAGCTCAAAGCAACAAGGCAACCCTTAGAGAAAACGTGTGAGGTGTTAGTTGCAGCAGCACTATCCCATAAACATACAAGTAAGAAATAAAGAACTAAGGGGTCTATTAGGATGGCGGGCGGATCGCCACCGCCCGTCTAGCGGTGGCGATCCGCCCGCCATTTTCCACCGCCCGCCTACCATTTCCCCCCCACCAAATTACGATGGCTACTGGGCGGAAAAGGGCTCCAATATGGTGGCGGTGTCTACAAGACACCGCCATCCATATTAGGATGGGCGGCGGTGCAGGGCTTTCCATGGCGGAAACCTTGCCATGGAGAGCCAGGCGGCGTTCACTTTCGGGGGCCCGTTGCGGGCCCCCAGGGGTTGGGGGCGCACTTGGAGGGTACCCATGGTACCCCCCACCATTTGCATGCAAAGTGCACCGCGCGGAGCCTGCCATATTTTGCATGGTGGCAGGTGCTGCTTACAGCATCACCCGCCACAATGCAATATATGCGGGATGCCACTGCAACCATGGCGGTGGCATCCTAATACCAATGGCGGGACCGCCGCACCTGTGGCGGCTGGACAAGTTTCCTGGTACGGTGGTGGGCATCGTAATAGGCCCCTTAATTCCCAAAGCAACTCAAGATGCATTTAGAATGGCCCATGTTCGTGCCTACCACTGGCCAGTTGACTTTGAAGTCCATCTGAGCCAAACGTCAGGCCTCTCTCACTAATTCCGTTCCACTATGACAATACCAAGAGATCGGAGAGCAAACTGTGTATCTCTTCTCCACACTAAATAAATATCTTCTCTAAATGTCTAGGTCAAACTAAATCAGAGTGGTTTACCAAATCACTGTGGTTCAACAGCGAATGCAAAACTACACACCACCCGATTAAGACCTGGTGGACGGATAAAGTTTTTTTTCTGCATCAAGCAGCACCCTAAATTTAAAAAGCACATCAACTTAAGACAACCCTGAAAACAGGCATTCATAGCCCTGTCCCAGGCACTCAAAGGTTCATGCTCAGTAAAACTTCAAAACAAACAGACATCAGACAAAGTAACTTTACACTTGTAAACCAACCACCCCTAGCTCTCTGACTGAAAAGCTCAATGATATGAGATACCAAGAGAAATGGCACTTTGTGCTGCCTCGTTCAGCTAGATGCCTGGCTATGGCTACTCTTATTTAACCTCCGTCAAGAAAACAAATGAGGAGAAATCTGGCAAAGAGCCCATCACTGCTCTAAATCTGCATACCTCGTGCAATCAATCCATTACATCATTCACTGGGAGTTGTGCTGGCCTGCTGAACAACAACGTTTGGTGGTACTGCAGTATAACTAACACTGCCATTTAGCACAGGCTGTTCTTCATAAGTATTAGAACTCATTGCATTCTGAAATCGACAAAATTAATGTCCAAAATCGACCCAACACGTGAAGGAACATCTAATCCAAACTCTTAGTCCAAATCCACTCATTGTCAGCAGCATAATAAAACATCTTGTTCCGCTCACGACAAAAGCGCTTCAAAACGTTATGGCTAGCTGGAAGACCACTGATCCACCCTTCTGCCCTCCATGGTGTCTATATGCTAACAGCACTGCATTGGAAGTGACATGACAAACAGGGATTTCCTACAATCACATTTGAAATCCTCAGGGACTTCTCTTGCTGACTACTTGAAAACTTGCACAGCAAAGACAAGAGAATATGTTAACACATGCTCTGCAAATGAAGTCTCACAATTACCTTGAAGAGAGGAGACTGTATCCACTTACTTGTGCTTGCACTAACTCTCCAAGGCCCTCTCCTCCAGACATCCCATATACTTATACTGCACCACTTAATCCTCATCTTCAAAATCTAGTTTTACCAATAAACCTCACAGTGCCCCATCCATGCTCTCAATTTAGATGGGGGACTCCACTTTCCATTATGCAGCCCATCTCCTGTGTACTTTGACCAACCATTTGGCCCCATCAAAAACCTGATGCTTGATGGGTTGTGCACTCTTATTGGATCATGTATTGATTTCCTGTTGCTTCATTGTTTCAAAGTAAAAAGAATATATTTAAAACGAAGAAATATGGAACATGAGGGCCTAAATCAGTTAAATTAAAAATACAAGTCTTTAGGGTACACCCATACTAAATCTTTACCACAACATTGTCTGATCACTACACTTTGGTCAATACATTGCATTGACAACTATATAGAGTGCCCTTACACTGCTGATGAGGGGTGATACCCCAAAACCGGTCCCAGGATTCTTATTTTCCGAACCAGGGAGGACCTGGCCTGGCAGTTCGGGCTGAACTGTTCCCACATACGGATGACCTTGCCACCAATAGCGCATTTCTTCCCAACAGCATTAATGATACAGTGGCATTTTAAACTTTGGCAGCATATTCTAATACGGCCGCAATGTTCTCATTGAAGGGTTAAAATTAATTTTTTATACACACAGCCACGTTACCGACAGCACTACCCATAGCGTTCTCCATCTTGGCAGCGGCAATCATAGGGTCGCACCTTTAACTCTGGAAGCTGTTAGTTTCAAATAGGACCTCATTGAGCCCACTGACACGCTCTAGTTCATTTCTTCTGCATGTGTATGACCACGCCTCCGGCAGTGCTTTCTATTCCAGCGACGCCAAGGATGCGGTTGTGCTTTTAAACCTTGACAGTTTTTAATATGGCCCAACTGAGCCCACTAATTCATCTTTTTCAGTTGTAATTGACAGACAACACTTGATGATTTCTAACAGAGGCTATATGCTTGCTTTCCTGCATGGACGCACCCAAAATATGTCCTGATCAATCACTATGGGTAAGCCCTTGTGATCTGGGTCCTTTCACTCATGGGGCATCCTTATTCTATTCCCCTTAATTAGTACTGTTCTGCCGTGTCCCATCCCAATTTCCTAAAACACCTCCCCTTCTTCTCCTTTCAGAAATTCAATACAGTTGCACCACTGTGCACACTAGTCCACAGGTGCAGTCCTTGACAAACACAGCTATGTGTTCCCAAGTTGATGGTACAACAACTATATTGATTTTAAAAAGAATGGAGTTGGTGTATCATGTTGATGTACAGGTAGTGTAATCACTTTCCCTATCACCTTTCCTTCTCCTCCATGTCCCAGACTCTATTCTCATCTCAAATCTAACTTCTATACACAGCACTGACTGACTAATGTGTATTCCTGTCCTAATGAGGACCTTAATTTGAACAGGTCGAAATGCCGTCGACTACTCAGCGTACTCCTTGGCGTCCTTTGGTTCTTAACATGATCTAAATCGAGTATGGTTTCACTGATCTCGATATGTATCCATTTTAAAAGTTTGCGCCTTTCTCGTTGTTTTTTGCACTTTGTCACATGTCTCACTTGCGCCGTTCACTCTCACACAAGCACTTTGTGTGCACTATTTCGTGGATTACACCTGCGAACAATGTAATAGAGCTATTAAAACTAATACAATTGTTAGTAAAAGATTCTAATACAGACAGCATTTTGAAAAATTGTTGTCTCCCCATTTCTGTTCTTTCATAATGGATTTCACATTTTGCCAAATTGGCTAGAAGAACTACCTGTTGAGACATTGACGTTTGTTACTGCAAAGCAGAGTGAGGCAGCTCGCAGCTCCTTACCCATAATAATTTTCCGAGATACAGAAGGATTTTCTGAAGCTAGAAGAACCTTAATTCTAGAAATTGTGCATCCAATACATGGGGCAGGTAAGGCAAGATGATCTAAAAATCTAAAATAATTCAGGGAAAAATATTCATTTCTGTTGGGAATTGCACAGACGAAAAATGAGCTGAGTAGTGTATGGGGCATTTTCACATCATGAAAGGAGATTTGGCATAATTTTCAAGAAAGAATTAACCTAATTTGGCATAATTTTTTCATCACACATACATACGCAGAGGGGAACTATGTAACCATTTTTGTACAAAAAGTCTTGTTGATTCACTTGCAACTCTTTTAAAAGAGCAGTGGATCTATTCTGAGACGCAAATGGGCATCGGGCAAGGCAGGTTTAAAAACAACATTCAGGTTGCTGAAGTATGTAGATTGGCAGCAGTCAAAGTGCTGGCTGTAGCCTAAAGAGGTCAGGTAATCCATTCCCCCACCAAAGTATATTCGCCCAGAGAGGTGGGCAAGCTACGAAATTCATAGGGACAGAGAGGTCAGAGCAAATTCCTTGTTATGGACTGGATCTTGGAGACAAAGCATGAGCAACAGAAATTTCCATTTGTCTATCTTACGTATTTTCCCTTTCTAGCTCGGTATTTAAATAAACTGCAATTTTCTGTGTAAGAAGTAAAAAAAGACAGTTCTTAATTTCTTTTTCTTCATATTGTGTTACAGCATCTCTCTTTCGTTATGCAGGACAGTGCTGTTTTTTCTATTAAACAGATGCATAATAGAGGGGGAAAGAGCCATGACTTATCGTTCAGTTGGGCCCCAGAGCCAAGTCAGATCCAGACCTTTGTCTCGAGCCAGTCTCGTCTTTCCCAACTTTAGCCAGAGTGGGACTTTAGCAAAAGCACCAATTCATCAAGCTTGGCACAGGAGCGATGGAGTTGGGACAAATTCTTGAGAGTGTCCAGACTATGGGAAGCACAATGTTGTAACTCTATGGTCTGGAGGCAGGTATCATAGTATAGTCTTGTGGGCAATCCTGAAAAACTTCCAGTCAGATAGCAGGACCACAGGGCAGGTGCTAACTATCTAGACATCCAGGTATTGCCATGAACTGACCCTGGATAGAGAGAGGCTTGGGGCTTGAATCTGAAAGGAACATTTACCACAAAATGAATACAGGGATGGAAAAATGAGATGGCTGACATCCTTTGAAGTGTAAGAACTTTTGTTGGCCGATCCTTGAAGGTTAGAAAGAGTGGACTCTTGCTTCCCAGAATCTCTGAAATACTGAAAGAAAACAAATGGACCCTGAGATCCAAGGCATCAAGTACAATCCATCCGTATGACATGTGCAGAAGAGATATCAATTATTATTCGAAACAGCGTGCAAGGAGCTAGGCTCATGATTATCAAGCAGCGTTCTAGAGTAGTTTGTGGGAGTTGTCAGAAACAGGCACTGATAACCTCCCAGCTAGAAGGGATGGACGTCTATCTGACTGTGGTAGTTCAAATGGATTCACAAATGTGGAAACAATATAACAGAAAAACAGGGGATTCGAGAAATGATAGTCAATGGTTTAGTTCAAAAGTTATGGATCGAAGTTAAAAATTCAAGGGCCATTCCCTTGCCAAGTTGCAGTTAAACGCTGGTGGGATAGACAACGGAAGGGATCTAGTGCGGTGTGGCAAAGCCCGGTGGCACTACTGGAAATCAGATGCAAGCCAGATTTAACAGTGTCACTCAGCCCAGTGACCAATACAGACCATCTAACTCGAACAGTGCCACTGTGTATCCCCTTCACTGGGTGCCCGAGTGAGGAGCCAAAATCACATGGTGGCAGGGAAGACAAGCTGGAAACCACTGCACAACGTGACTTTTCAGCTTCTTTTTTGAGGCTGTAAGCAGTCGATGTCCATTAATGGGTGTCAAAATACTCATGGACATCTACGACAGCCTATGCAACCCTTTGTTTTTTTTTGGTTTTTTTGGGAGGTCGTGGGGGGATTCGTATGAGGGCGAGTTCCTCCTAGGTAGCTCTGGGCTCGAGGACCCGGCCCCTCTTCACACTTTTGAAATATATTTATAAGTGGACAGGTCAGCCAATATATCAGGGGCACTCCTAAAAGTGGCATTTTCTCTATGCAAGTCTCCTTGTGCTGTTCAATAATCATATAGCCCTCTTGAACACAAGTCAACTCATACTGCGCTTGACACTCAAAAGTTATCAAGTGTGTTCTTTTTATGTGACCTTCTGAATCAACAAATTGGGGGCATCAATATGGCAGCCTGCCCTTCTGCCCTGATCCCGCCACAAGTGTGGTATTAATAGGACATTCCTTGTGACCTAGAATCCTTATATAACTATAAAAAATCTCCGTTAGCTGTTCGTGTTCTTATTCTGCTCAGAAGTCTGGATTCCGAGAATCCTCCTGGAAATGTTCAACCCTGGCAGCGTCAAAGCTTTTTACCGCCTTGTTGCACAAGCTCCTTCTCTTTTGCCCTTCAGCATTAGCATAGGTTTCCGCGTGTGCATCGTACTGACAGCTTTCCGTTCTAAACAACAGCTGGGTATGCAAATTCAAAACCTAATATCTACTTCGGTATCTTTGTTCTCACGTCATAAGAGAATAACAGGACTGTTGTACCATCCAGCAGGATTTCACGGACACATGTAGAAATATACACATGTAGAACCCTATTGCCAATGTGCCGTTTCAAAAATAAGATTCCCCAGTTTACAGTGACTTACTGTTCAAAGGTTAAAAACATTACAAACTTCTGTTTCAAATATCACACTTTATGTACTGTCTGCACACAAGAGACCTATTGTCTACTGTACATGTTAAAATTAAAAACCTATAATTCTACCATACTATCTGGCTCTGCCCCAAAATAGTGTATTACTGGATGGCGGTAATGCGGACTCTCTCCCAGGTCACACATTACCACACTCCCAACCCCGAGGTGCTGCCAGCTCAATATCTGGGAACCAACAGATCTCAGCACGGTTGGTCAGGATTGGGTAACTCTGGGCATGACAATAGCGAAACGCAACATTGCACAACGCTGGGGGTCCAGAGCTAGCCCCACACATGATCAATGGTGTAAAGACATGGACATGGCGATGACGGCGGAAAAGTCAGTATATATCCATCGGGGGTGTCCAAAAAAGTGGGAGAAGATCTGGGGAGATTGGAACGCCTACCGGGGCAATATATGTGAACCCCCCGCCCCACTGGACGATTCGGAATCTGCTGTCAGTGTATAAGCAATCTATGATGGACGATTAAATAATATATGTATCCAGTAGAGACATGTGGACGCAGGAGATGAAGCTATGGGGTCTGTACTGTGAGACGTACGTGAATGAATATCTGTATACCAAAGGAATTGTGTCATCATGTCATACAAACAGAATGCAACTGTCACACTTTGCAAATTGTTCAATAAAAATGGTTTGAAAAAACCCCAAAAAAAACTATAATCACTCATTTCAATATAAACATTGAGTTCATTCTGTTGTGAAGAAATTAATTTCTATCCACGCTATAAAGCCTGAGCTACTGGAATAGGTCTACAAGATGCTTTTCTTTTGACAAATGTGGTAGTACCCGTGCTAAACAGAGCCAGGGCCAGCTGAGATCTGGTTCTGTATGCCTCTCAAGTCAGACCCGGTGCCGGTTAATACTCCAGAGCGTGTCCCAAGCATTCCGCCGACACCATGACACAGGCAACAGCAGCCCTACAGCAGTCCCCTTTCAATTTCCATAAAAGAACGCGCAATGTCATCCTTTCCCCGAGGTGCACTGTAATAAGATGTGACGACAACCCTTGCTATGAGTCCTATCATTGCATTTCAGTATGCAGAAAAAAAGCCTCCGTCAGCACTAGGGGCGCAACTACACCTGATCTTCAGGGGGCTAGTACTTCAAGCCGCAGTGCTGGAGCTACCAGGTCATGCGATGTGAGTAGAAACATCCTCAGAGCCAATATGAGAGTACAATTTGCATGCATTAGCACATTAAACCCAGACATACTGGCAAACAGCATTTGTGCAGGTCTTCATTTTCATGCTTCAGCACATTACAGCCAGGTCTATTGGATTTGCCAATAATTTCCACTCAGACACTAAGTACTGATGGAGCTTCGAGAACATTCACTACACCTGCGAGCATTGGATGTCTGCAAGATGGTTTGTTCCAAGCAAGTCTTGTGTATGCGTGATTGTCTGACACACTGAAAGGAAAGCACTGAAGCCTTATTGAAAAGGTGTCTTCTCTTATTAAAAACAACTAGACACATAATAAACAAAGGCTCCCGTTAACCCGGTCGTCAGGCCTAGTGCCGACTCATATTCTAAAGGCAAACCACCGCATATAACCCCTCCCAGACCTTCCCCCTCTCGCAAGCTGAATCCTGCACTATGGAGCGCACTGGCATCCACACTTACTCCATTATCTACCCCCCAACCTTACAAAAAAAGTAGCTAAAGGATTTAAACACAACATTCTAAAATCTCACCCAGAAACCCCAATCTCGGATTCCTACTTCTCAATTAACAAAGGACATATTACTAATGACATCATCTTCTACACTAAAAGAAGAACTCAATGGAGAAAAGCCTTTCTCGCTCTACTCTCGGTTAACGCCACAAGGAAAACAGCACATGGACTTACGCTATCTATCCTCCCCTCCCCAGTCTATAAAGCAGCAGCTACAATCGGACCGCAACCTAAACCTGCTAGATAACATGTTTCCCCTCATCAAGGACAAAGTTATAAGAACACCCTTCCCCCCCAGCCAATCGTTATCACGGCTCAAATACAAACTCCTGATCTGACTCCTCAAGTCATAATACCCATATGTCCCTCCCTACACCTACTCATACACCCAGTTCAGACCCAATTGGCACTAATCAGCATCAGCATCTAAGCATGCAACCAATATAGCGGACCTTTTACTCGCTAACGAACCAGACATTTTAATCCTGACTGAAACATGGCTAAATGAATCATCTACGCCCATCCTGGACATACTAGTACCCCCAAACTATGAAATCACGAGACTAGACAGAATTGATAGATTGGGTGGTGGAATTGCATGCATACACCAGAGCAATCTAACAGTGACCAATTCCAATGCCCCGGCACCGCCCTCCTGTGAATACCTTTGTGTAAATATCTCTAGTAATAACAAACATATGCTCTCTGCACACATTTTACCACCCTCTAGGAGATAACCTCTTATTCAGAGAACACCCCATGGATGCTCTTGCTGCAAATGACGGCCAACAAATAATGCAAATATTCTTGGGGACTTCAACTTACACTGGTAGGACCAAAATGACCCAGGGGTCAATAGCCTCAAAGCTCTCTTCTTAGACCTAAATCTTAGCCAAATTTGTAACAGCGCTACACACGATAAAGGCTCAACCCTCAACCTAGTAACCTCCAAAGCTAACTCCATTCAGCTTGACTCAATCCTACCGTGCGATTGGTCTGACCATCACATCATCACTTTCCATATCATGGAATCAGTTAAACGGCTTTCGACACCGCCCCCAAGAACAAAGATCTGGAAGTGGAACCTTAAAAACGTCGATCCCAACCTACTTGTAACCTCTAATCCGGAAGACCTAGCCGATGTACATTGTCTGACCAACCACTATTTCCACTCCATGAACAACTTATTAGACGAAATAGCTCCCTTACAATTGAAAAGAACCACCACAAAAGACTCACAACCCTGGAAAGACGATAGACTAAATGAAGACAGGCGATCACTAAGAGCAATTGAACGTCGATGGAGATCTGCACCGTCCTCTGACCACCTCAAATTACTAAGAACTACTAGAAACTCCTACTTTAGTATGATCAGAAGATCTAAAACAGACTTCTTCAGTACTCAACTAGACCAAGCCAAGAACCGCCCCAAAAAACTATTCGATCTAATCAAAGCCCAAACCAAGAGTATACTCACCCACCCCAAGGCTATCCCAGAGACCTTACCCAATTGTGAGGGATTTGCCTCATATTTCATTATGAAGTCAGAAACCATAAAAACCGACTTGCTTAATGACCTTTTAACCCTTACGGACACGCAGAAGAACTCCTCAGGGCCCCAGACAGGGAACACAGTCAAAGGCTCCACAAAATTCAACCTTAAAAAACAACGCTTTCCGGTCTACCTTCAACTCTTACAGTGAAGACACTATACTAAAAACGCTAACCACCTTGAATCCCATCAGTCACTTCACTGACCCGCTTCCTGCTAACTACTTAAAAGATTTCAGTGAACTGCTACTACCATTATGGACCAAGATTATCAACACCTCCCTCCATCAAGGAACCATCCCAGAAATCCTGGAAACTGCTCAGGTAGCCCCTATCCTAAAAAAACAACAGCTGACCCATCGGACTTAAATAACTATCGTCCAATATCCAACATCCCCACCCTAGCCAAGCTCTTAGAAAAATGTGTTCACATACAGCTTATCAATCATATTGAACAATTCAACCTGCTCAACCAATACCAATCAGGCTTCCGGGCAGGTCATAGTACAGATTCAGCCATGACCTACATAATAGACGATGCATTAAAAATCCTTGAGCAAAACGAAGCCTGCTTACTTATCTTACTTGACCTTTCATCTGCATTTGACACCATCAAACACGACAACCTGCTAGAGCTCCTAAAGCACAGAATGGGACTATCTGGATCTGTGCTTTCATGGTTTACCGCTTTCCTCCAAAATAGATCTCAAAGAATCAAGCTCAATCAATCCTTGTCTAACCCTGTCCCAGTCACGTTAGGAGTATCGCAAGCCTGTTCCCTTTCACCCACACTTTGCAACCTCTTCATGTAGCCTCTCACCGAACTTCTCAGTCTCTCCAATGTCCATTTTCACATCTATGCAGACGACACCCAACTCTACATCAAGATTCACTCACTTGAGGATATCAACTCTCTCAACTCAACGCTACAACAAAACTCAAGCATGGTTGGCCGAAAACCATTTGAAACTAAATTCCCTCAAAACGGAATTCCTCTTAACATCCTTGACTGGATGAAGCACGTAACAGCACTCAAAGGACAACTGTTCATTGTCGAATCAGCGAAATCATTGGGTGGGACACTGGACAGAAACATAAAGATGCAGAAACATATCAGTGCCTCCACAAAAGGTGCAAATTTCCACATGAACACCTTAAGAAGACTGAAACCCTTCCTGCCAGCAACGGACTTCAAACTAGCAGTTCAAGCCCTAGTAATCCCAAGAGTGGAATATGGGGCTGTAGCACTATGCGGCCTCCCCAGATCGATGACAGTCCCGCTAAGAGCCGCTATCAACTCAGCCGCAAGACTCATCACAGGTTCTAAAAGAAACACTCACATCTCCCCAGACCTTAGAGCCCTCAACTGGCTACCGTTCGAAGCTAGAATTCATTTGAAAATTGCATGTATGACACACAAGGCCATACATCACAACACTCCGAGCTATCTAGATCAGAAACTGGTGCTCTCCGCTGGTAATAGGTCCTCTAGGAGCTCCAGGAATCTTCTGCTGAAACCACAACGATTTGCCAAGAAGAAAACGTACAACCGGACCTTCACGGGAATGGCTCCTAGGATTTGGAATGCTTTGCCTACAGAAACAAGACTGAACCCTTCCACTGCCTACTTCAAAAAAGAAAAGAAAGCGATTCTCATGGCGAAACTCACTTGAATTATGTACTTTCCACTGTAATATAAGTATTAGTCTTTATTAATGATCCCCTGTTATCGGAATCACGTATATTACTATTTTTACTATGCATGCACCTGTGTCCAACATCTTCCTTGTAAATCGCTGATACCCGCAAGGGCCTTGTTCGCGCTATATAAAACCTTCAAATAAATAAATTAAATAAACAAGAAGATTTGCATGGGGAATCTCCTAATAAACACAAGAAAGTGCTCCCACAGACATCAAGAAGTAGACTGTTACAAGTGTGACACGTGAACTGGGATAAAGAATATTATACATGACTTCTATCTGAATGTCACAGAATGAGGGGGGTACACAAAGACCTCAAAAGGAAGGCTCGGTCACAGAGCAGGATAACTTCACAATGTAAAAACATATGTGTTTATATTGTTATAGCACAGACTTATGTGGTAAGTTGTATATTATGAGGAGTGATGGAAGCCGAAGCAAGACTCCACACATCAAGCAAAGTCTTAAGGCATCATCAGAGGTTAAGTGAACTGCACAATTTTAGGTCAGTTGCCAAGCTGGATTCAAAACCGGGTCCCCATGTTGACTTAGTCACTATACCACATCTTCTTCCTTAGTTGATTAAATAAAACATTCAAAAAAGGTTAAGAGTTGGAAATGCTCCCAAAGTTCACCTTCACCAATCCTTGTGTACACTTATATTCTTTTGATATTTTCCCATGGGCATTATAATGTGATATATAACAAATATTTACCTACCTCTAAACAATGTAAGGATTTATTAATAGTGATGCATCTCCCTTGTACCCATCAGGGTGGAACAGAGATAATGGTTCAAATGATGAGAACCTTTTTCACTGGGTCATTTTCTATCATTTAAAATAGTACACAAGGTTTGATGAATCCTAATTTAGTCTTTGGCACTACAATCCTTTCTTGAAATAGCTATGCACTACTTTGACAGAAAAGCACCAATATTGCAAATGGCAACTATAAAGCCAGTTTCTGTTTGATGAGTTGCAGGTTAAATATCTTAAACAGATAATAAAAAGGTGCCTGCCAAGGTCAAATTTGCACTAGTCACATTTTCTTTTTCTCTGAATGAAAGAGGGGTGGCTAAAAATGGCAAAATATAAATGTGCGTATGCTGCACAATAAGTTCATTATGGTAAATAAGGTTGACAGTCATGTTTGAGAAGGAGCTGAAATAGCATGAAAATGATGTCTTGTTATCGTGAGCAGCCACAGCATAGACCCATGTATATGAGAGGGTGTGGCTCCAGCTGACTGGCACAACCTACACCACCAACCAGCGAGGAGCTCTCGTCTCTCCACCTGAACAGATGCCGATGATCTCTCACAGGAAGATGGAAAGAATAGCTAGCAGTCTAGGGGAGTGCTTAGACCTTTTGCCTGCAGAGGGAACCATTATTGGAGCCTGAGGAAGAATATCATATGGTGCATTGTAAAATAGAAGACGCTTTAAAACTAGGTGTTGAAACACTGGCCGTGCATTTCGGGTTAATGCTCAAGTGACAGTAATGAATCTTTTGTGAAACTCCGAAAATAATCTGACACCAGTCGGTGTTGTCTGTCTGTGAGCTCAGCTAGTTTCACAAGGGAAGGCTCATTTTCATAAAACTAATATACTTTTTAGATTGGCGGCTAGCTGTTAAATTGTTTAAAGTATGTGGCAAAGAAAAAAGGGAGGACATATCTTGTCTACTTGTTAAAGAAGTAGCATTTAATAATTTTTTTTTTTAATCTAACAAAACTAATTCCCTGTTAAAAAACATATTAACCAGCCCATTTGACAAATCTGAAAGAACCTCAAAGGCTACATCGAAGATGTTGTGCATCTGTTCTCACTAAAATAAATGTGAATATGTTGTCTGAGTATTGTACGAAACACTTACCAAAAAGAGACAAACCCAAAAACACAAGTTTTCGAATACCTGGGTGTTAGACCGGTCAGCCTTAGGGCGGTCTTCTCCCAAAGTTTTTGCCTTATTCATCCATTTTTGCTGAGCTGTTGTTGGTGTTAGGACTTTCCACTTTACCACTGCTAACCAGTGCGATCGTGCATGTGCTCTCTCCTTTAAACATGGTGAAACTGGCTTACAAATAATTGGCACATTTAATTTACTTGTAAGTCCCTAGTAAGGTGGTACTACATGTACCCAGGGGATGCTACTAGTGGGCCTGCAGCACTGATTGTGCCACCCACCTAATTAGCTCTTTAAACATTTCTTAGGCCTGTTAATGCAGCCTGTGTGTGCAGTGTAATCTGCCATTTGGACCTGGCAAAATAAACCTTTCGCCAAGCATAAACCTTCCTTTTTAATACAAATAAGTCACCCACAGGGTAAGCCGTAAACAGCCCAAAGAGCAGGGTACAGTGTATTTAAAAAGTTGGACATGTACGTTTAACTTTTACATGTCCTTGTAGTGAAAAACTCTTAATACTGCAAAGCCTACCTCTCCCATAGGAAACAATTGGGTCCACTTATTACATTTAAGAAGTGATATATTTCAAGTGGGAGCAGATGGGAATGGAGAGTTTGGTGTCTAAAGAATTGTCATTTAAACCCATGTTTAATGGTAAAGTCACATTTTAAGTTACAATTCTGAAAATGCCACTTTGGCATTTTCTTGTCCCACCCATTTGGTGCCTACATACAGCCAGTTTCCTGGGTCACAGTACTAGATGTAGATGGCAGTTGGTCTTTATATATTGCTCCCAGATAGTGAGACAATGGAGCATAGGTGTTGGCAGGATGGACCACCTCTGACGTGACTTGATGAGGGGGGGTGGGGGGGGAGGAGCTGTCAACTGCTACACTTGCACATCACAAAGGCTCTGTCTGAATACATTCATTAACGGTTTGACACTAGTCTATTGTGACCCCAGACAAGTAGGGACAGGTCAGGGAGTCAGGAACTCCCAAACATTTCTGGGGGTGGAAACCTCCAGAACTTTCTCCTACTTCAAAGTGGGCACCAAATATAAATAATGGACCCTCAGACCCAACTCTTCAATACACCTCCGGGAGACTCAGTAGGACTGCTGGGTTGCTCTGCAAGGATTGCTGTGCTGCCCTGCAAGAAGGAGTGTTACTCTGCTGCCCTCCTGCTGGAAAGGACTGGGTGTGAATTTTTAACCCAGGACCACCAGAATGACTTTCAAGAGCTCGAAGCCCTTATTGGCTGGCCTCCTGATCAGAGTCCCAAGTACAGAAAAGGCTCCAACCAATCTGAACCCATCATCTGGACTATGTCTTCTGTGAGTTCTATCCCACAAGAAGTACCACTCCAGTCCTGGACCCTTGGAAGTGGGTGTGAATGTGCTCTACCAGTCCACCTGTGGTCATGTGGGCAGAACGAATGCAACGCATCTCTTTGCAGCTCTGCTTCGTAACCACAGCTGTGCAACTCATCCCAATGCAGGAACGTGCATCTCAGCCCTTAGCCTCTTCTGAACCGCCGTTGTACCATGCATTCTTGATGCAGGAATTTACACCGCAAGCCTCTTGTCGACAGCATCCTCAATGAAAATGACACAGGACCTCGCATCACAGACCAACAGCTCCTCGTAGCCACTGCTGCGCGACATCCTCGAAACGAGCGTTAACAATGCTTCGCAACCAGGATTTAAGGTACTCTTGTCCAGAAGGCCTAGCTTGCTTGGTCCCTCTATCCAGACCGCGCTCTATTGCGTTCGACCTGAACTTGTGACTTTGTCCAGGTCTGGTGCGATCAGATAACCACAGTTGCCGCTTAGTGCTTCTAGACACACTTTTACCATAAAACTTAAAAAAAATTGTGTATCTCCTGTTTTACTCATTGCATTTTTATCATTTTGGTGGCAAATTATTTATTTAATTTTCTCTCTTTTTTTAGATTGGTGTTCTTGCTGCGTTTTCACTTTATTACTGTTTGCATTGTGCATAAATACTTTACACATTGCATCGAAGTTAAGCCTGACTGCTTTGTGCCAAGCTACCAGGGGGCTAAGCACAGGTTAATATTGGGTTTGCTTGAGACTTCACCCAGACACAAACTGAGGTTGTTGCTTGAGTATGGTTTCATCCACCTCAACCAGTCACACAATTTCCAACACTTGAAAATTCAATATTTCTCCATCGACGCGCCCAGGATTTGGGGCAATAATCTATATCTACCAAGACCTCGCCTACCCTTATGCTATGTATGGAAGAGCTGAAGACACACCTCTTTAAAGAGCCTTCGATACGGACATAAAATTAGTGAGAAAGACAGAATTATAAAATGATAGACACAGGATGTCAAGAAGCACACAAAATGGCAAAAGGTGCTAAGGCATTGAAGGTAGATCAGCGTAAAAGGTACAGGGCAAAATAGAAGAGGCCCGGGCTGTGGAATCAGGAACTAATAGAATGGTACAGACAAGGGTCTAAGAGTGGAACAGGTAAGAGGACGATGGCCAGCATTCAGTTGTTGGGAACAGCCACACAGGGCTTTCCTCCTCTAACAAGAGTCTGGCTAAACGCAACAGAAGAGCAGTGCCTGGAAGATGACCGGTTGCAGGCTCTATTCCAGTTTTCCCTCCTCCTGTGGATTTCTGCCTCTCAGGACTTCTCTGCATTTTGCACCCTAGGTCTGTGACTCTTGCTTCATCTCTCCCAGTCAGCCCCAGTGGCTGCATGACCACCATTTAGCCTAGGCCAAGGTATTTATTAATAAACAAAAACTGTACAATGACCATTTTTAAATCAAGCATCAAACAACAAATTGCCTGCGGTCATTGATTTAAAACATTACTCATCAAATAATCACCGAAATTTATAACAAGAAATGGGAGTACAGGGGTGGGTTAGGCACAGTTCCCTACAGTTAGCAGACAGCTCACATATGTAATAATATATATTACTCAGAATGAATTTTCTTTGTCACACCACTGGAGCTTTAATGTCCTTTACAAGAATGTGTACCTGCAGCTGCCAATTTGCGGCTGATGCTCTGAGCCTCCCAGAGTGCTCATGCTCTGCTCTTTACTAAAGAAAGAATTATGGAGACCGCACACTGCCTTCAGGAGATCTGAATCATCACAGATCTCCCCCGGACACAACTAAAACAGCAGCAAACTGCGTGGATGCCTAAAAAGACAAGGTAAACATACAAGATAGCCGCCATGTTCTTAACAGGAATCAAACGTGTTATAGTAGAGCATAAAAAAAGATAAAATTAAATTTAGGGGAAAAAAAAGAGACGACCGGCAGGTCACATCTGTGCTGTACTTTGAGCGTCAATGTTTTAAAACAAAAGTCCAGTCTGGCCCCTCCAACAAGTCAAGAAAAAAAAATGGAAATGTTTCAGAGGAAAGGGCTACAGACAACGACCTTCACAGGAGAGTGATCCCGGGAACAAGCTAGCACTGAAATTAAATGTAGCTCAAACTGGTCCAGCGCACCATGTAAGTGGGCAATGAAATCTCCTGGAATTTAAATCGATTTTTCAGGACAAAATAAAAATGGATTAAATGAGGGAGTTTAATGATAACAAGCAGATTGTGAAAAACAAACTTTGACTTCTATACTGGAGTGATTTGGAAATGGGAAAATCCACTCTCCTCTGCTGGGTGCAGATGTGTAAAAAGGCTTTACAAGTTGCAAAATCGAACTGAAAAAACGAAGAAAAAAATTGAAACAAAGGTTATATTCACTTTAAAGAATCATTTGGTTGCTATTTCAAACTGAAGGTTCAGATTTTACAATTGCCTCAATTCTAGGTAGCAGGTATTGCTTGAACGCATAGCATAGGAAACTGCTAAGAGCCATGCAATGTTATCCGACAGCCTGGTATCACATGCATAAGCAACAATACATTAAAACAATGTATCCAATAAAATGCTTTTATGGCAATTGCAAGGTTGTGAACAAGAAATACAAGCGTTACCTTGACTTCTACTGTAATTAAGGAACAGCAAACACTTTCACAGTAGACTCCTGCTTCCGATTAACTTGACCTTCTCCTATTTCTGAAACAAAAAAATAGGTACAATTATTATTTTCCATGCAACTGAGTGAAGCATGTGCCTTGCTCACGAACAGAACAGAAAAACCTGAACAGAAAAATCAAGTGCAATTTCTTACAAAAACGTGAACTAAGCAGCAGGGGCTAGCCGGGCTAATATAACCCCAAATTTAATAAAAAACAAGGTGAAAATGTTTTTTTTTTTTCAAGACACATTTACATTTTCCTCTTTCCATTAGGAGTGGTGTCATACTCTAAAAAGCGTTTCAAACTTTTAACTATCAACTACAGGCGGAGATAATTTTGTCTCAATGGCGTTTTTAAATGTATGTAGAAAACACAGGTCCACGAATGTGTCATCAACAATCCAGAACTTTGGTACTGTTCTTGGATACGCCTAACACACATATTGTCAGCATAAGGTCTTCAACCTAATGAGCACCAAAAGCGAGATCATGTTCACAAGTGGCCCGTCCAAAACTCTGCTCCTTTAGCCCCAGGAACAAGGCCCTACCCTAACCCTTGATATCTCTTCCTTCAAGCACACAAACACCTTTAAAGACAGTGAGCTGGAAGTAGGTGGGTCTACGGCCTAGACTGTGTATATTCACAATTCCTGGCCTAGAGGAGCCAGTCCCTCCAGGATGTATCAACTCATGACTCTATGACTGAAGTTGACACCAGCTGCACAGGACAGGTTCCTTTTCTCACACTCCCAATATTCCCCAGGTGGACGTACATACTCTCTCCTACTTGACCTCCTGGTGGCCACTTCCTAAGCTCTACAAACTTGTAGCTTGCTGGGAATTACAATAGGAGAAACAATGGGAAGATAGAGATAGCAACATCATTGAAAAGGCCGTCGGACTAATTTTTTAAATAAAAGACACCAAAGGCTCTCCAGCCACATAAAGGAGGCACCAATGACCAATTTCTGACTGAAAGTTTTTTAAATTCCTTCAAAAAAGCAGAATGATTTTATAGATGACAAAAATAGAAATACCCATGTACCTACTACTGCACTGTACTCTGCTTTTTTTTGTGAGAAAATGTAATTCAGTGATCATTACTCTAGCTCTCAACACAATCCCAATATGCCCCATGATCACAGGAAGTGATCATCATCCATCTGCACAGGAAGTGACATCACTGGTTTCCCACCATACCCATCTTTAAAAGAAGAAGTCAGACAAGATGACTTCATTTCCTCATTACCCAGCTGCACAGAAAGGGACATGATGTCCTGCCTTCTCCATAATTCAATCAACTATTCAAAGTGCCCCCATCGCCCAGATGTTCCCGACAAAGGGCGTACACAGACAAGAGTGTTGCCAGTTTGGTCCTGTTAGAGCCAGAAAGGGCCTCGGGACAGACCCCTGTTCAACTAAAATAGCAAGGTAAAATATAAGCATGTGCCTCACCCAGCAGCCCATATTGGCAATCCCCACAATCACACTAAGACCCAGATAACCCAAACAAATAGCAATCTCATAACACATAGACCCACCTTTGTACACAACCCACAAATCCTCAAGCTATAGAGCTTACATTTCAACTCATTAATGCTCACTCTACATTACTCCCCGAACCAGACATCATCATCTATTACAGTCTTGATGCCCTCTTCATCGAAGAAGCATGGTTTACCACAAATATCCTGCATATGATAAATGTCCTTCTTTCCTCAGAATACAGCTTCCTTCATGTAAACCAGGCACATTAGAATGGAGGAAGCCTCTGTGCCATCCCTAGGTCTTCCTGGTCTTGCACCAAAGGCAAGCAAGTAACACTCCACTTAATGGAGCTGTCGATATGCCATTTCCCACACTCTGCAACTCAGACCAACACCTTTCAACACACCTACAGGCCTCCGGGCCGAACAAGAACTTCAGTGATGAATTTTCAGATCCCTTCGCTACCTCACCTATTTGACATGCCCACACCACCCTGGTGAGTGACTTCAACCTTTCAAACAAAACATGCTCAAAAAACCAACACACTCCAAAGGCCACATCCTTGCCCTGGTCTTCTCAACATGACCAACAACCCAATGCAAACCACTGTACCCTTGGACTAGATCGATCTCTTTGCCATCCTTATAGCCCTACTCTACATCCTACCAACCCAAAAGAGAAGACCAAATCATCAATCCTTCAAATAATTCTCCCTAGACAACTTAATGCTTTAACTCATTTCTCACCATAGCAACTCCATATCCGATGAGAACACCCTTCTAAGCAATGTCAACTCTTCTGGAAAACTGTGCAAATATTCATGCCCCAATTACAACACGCAACTGCAAGCCAAAACATTCAGCTCCATAGTACTCTGAACAACTCGCTAAGAATAAATAATCTCCCCACAGACAGAAAAGAACATTGAAGTATATCCCTTTATATTGAAGTTGCTCTGTGCAACATGCAGCAAGCTGATCACATCAGCCAAAGCAAACTACTATACGAAGACCATTAATGAAGCCACCAACAGAAGCATAACACTTCAAGACAACCAAGAACTACATCAGCACCCTCCCAGGCCTACCCATCCTCACTCCACAGAAAAGTGCAATGCCGTCAACCTCTTCTACAGTGGGAAAAATATAGAAGATCCAACAACAGATCAACAATTCTAAACCTACTTCATCTCTTTCACTCACCCCTTCCCTCAGACTCCAGCAATGGTCAGCCTTCAAAGCCGCATCTCTTGCAGATCTTGATGGCAGATTCAACTCCCTCAAAGTCAATTCTTATGAAGATGATGTATTCCCCTCATCCTTAATCAACCTTCTCTTTGAGGACCCTCTTTTGCCTCTACTGACCACTGTCAGTGTCTCCCTAACTAAAGGCATCTTCCCAGAAGCTCTCATGACAGCCCAGATCCTCCCACTCAAAGAAACCTACACTTTACCCTGGCAACCTCACCAGCTACCAGCCCATCACTCACCTACCATTCATCAGCAAGATAATTGAAGAAGCAATCTATGTTCAACTCCAAGATCACATTAAAGCTAACCAACTCTGGCATGACTACTGAAATGGGTACAGATCACACTACAGTTTGGAGGACATCCATGTAACACTTACTACCCCTCCTGTAACCTTCAGTATGTCCCATAGTGCGGGATTGCTGTGAAGTCCTCGTGGTCCGCCTCCTTACTCTACCACTCTGCAAACACGCCTCCTGGTGCACTGCTAGTTTGGGGATGAAGTCCCCTTGGCTGCTGAGGCTCCTTGGGAGTGAACAACCCCTCCTGTCACCTTCTATAAGTACCACACAGCGGAATTCTTAAGAGGTCTTCGGAGGCCAAGCCACCTTTCTCCACCATCCTGCAAAAGTGTCTCCTGGCGCACTACTGGTTAGAGAATGAAGTTCTCCTGGATGCTGAGGGACCTTGGGAGTCAAGAAGCCCTCCTCCTACTTTTTGTAAGTCCTACACAGAGGAATTCCAGAGAGCTGTTCAGAGGCCCCGCCCGCTTTCTCTACCACTCTGCAAAGGCCATTACTACTAAAAAAAAAAAAAATAGAAATTCACTGGAAAAAAACGCAAATGTTACAGGGATGTTATAGTTAGGGTCAGGTTTCACTCATAGAAAACCAGTGAAATTCAGCAGTTCTAGTTAGCTGAGCTAACTATAACTCGTGCCACCATAATGCACTGCTTATGAGCTTACATATTACATAACTCAGGACATGGTCAGTGACATCACTGATGACATCTCAAATAACACCACTGGTTACATCATCCACAAAATCACTAACACACCCATTCAAACCTGCATAGAACATTTCATACACCCACTCCCACACAACCATTCACAAATCCATTCACAGACCCATACCGGTACTTACAGACCCACTTACTGACTCATAGATCTACACACACACAGCTCCTCACTCACCCATACAGCCATTCATACACTTACTCACTAATACAGCGACTGACATATCCACTCAAACACCCATACAGCCACTCACACACTGAGTCGGTCACCCATAGAGCTACTTGCACACCTACTCACTCACGTACAATCAACTGCACATCCACCTACTCACCCATACAGTTACACGAACACCCACTTACTCATACAGATACTAACATATACTCACTCACCTATACAGTCACGGATGAGCACACACTCACCCATGCAGCCACTCTCACATTCACTTACTCACCCATACAGTTAATAATATACCCCATCACTCACCTATACTGCCATTCACATACCTAGTTACCCATATACCACTGACACATCCCCTCACCCACACAGTCATACACACACTCACTCACCCATACAGTCCCTCATACAGACACACTAACTAACCCATACAGCCACTGGCTCACCCACTTGCTCATCCATACAGGCAGTCACACACCCCCTCAGCCACACATACACACACTGATACAGGTACTCAGACAACCAATCAATCACCCATACAGCCACTCACATACCCACTCACACACCCATACAGACACAGACACCAACTGACAAACTGTTACAGACATTCACACAACCAGTCCCTCACCCATGCTTTCCCTGAGACACCTAATCACTCACTTATACAGTCAGTCATGCACCCACTGAATCATCCATACAGGCACTCAAACACCCACTGATTCACCAATACACCTTGGTATAATATATAACACTCATCTTTTTAAACATTCATAGTCACTGAATGATGTCAGTGATGTAATTTAAGATATCATCAGTGATGTCACTGACCAGGAGCGATGTAATATGTGAGGTCATAAGCAGTGCATTGCAGGGGCGAGAGGAATAGTTAGCTCACCTAACTATAACTGCTGAATATCTCTGGTTTTGTATGAGTGAAACCGGAGCCTAACGTCCCTGTAACCTTTGTTTTTTTTTACAGTGAATTTCTAATGTTTTTATATTCCACTCCCTAATTATAACGTCCCAGTAACCTTTGTTTTTTTCAAAAAAAGAAAAAAAAAATATACATATATATATACATACACACACACATACATATGGCTACATTTACAGTGAATGGCGGCATTCTGCTCATTCACAAGGAGCACATCAGCAATCAAAGTACCTTCCTTCATGCATGGGATTCTTATGGCAATATGTGCTTTTTGTGATCCAAAAACATGTTTGCTTTTATCAAATGATTTTGTTATATTGGTGAGGCCTAGGCAGCTCCCATAACAATAAGGTTTTGCAAAAAACATGTGAAAACAAAACAAGCATTGACAAAACTAAACAGCTGACAACAAAAGCTAGACCTATTGTTATTATTAATACTTGTTTATTTTTACTTTTTATGTTTCTATAATCTTGACAAAACTGGCTTTACACTGATTTCCACTGTCAATATTTTTTTAAATACAACCAAACTAAACAGGTTTTATTAAATCATGATGCAAAGAAACAGTACCAGAACTGTGAAGTAGTTTAGCAAAACGTTTTTGCTTTTTTATTTGTTTACATTTCATTTTGAAAGCAAGGAATCTCAATCTTGCTTTCAGGCTTCTGCAAGTATTTGCTTCTAAGTAGAGAGTAGGAAGGCACAAACTTTGCAAACGTATGTACACTTTTGTATTCTCTCACCACTGCCAATAGCACAAGACTTTGCCCTTAAGAACCATAAATACAAGTACCATGAACATATGGATACAAATCTTACCTTAAACTCTGCCAATGCTCTTTCACAGACCTTTATGAGGTCCTATAGTCTGGCAGTAAAAGGGTTTGTGCTGCAGCGGGTTCAGTCTACTTGTTCAAAGAACAAAATAAACAGGAAAACGTGTTGTCCTTGACCCCAAATGTTAACATCTGAAGACTAACTTTATGAGCTCAATTGACTTTGTTTTGAAGATGTTATCTACTGAACAGGGGTAGAACAGCATGAATATCCTCTATAGTGAACAAGGAAAGGCAGCCAGGCAAGGCTGAAGTGGGTTCAGTAACTATAAATCTCCCCTGGCTCCCCCTCGATCTGTTAACTGCACTTCAAAACAAAATGGCACCTTAAAGTTTCAAAAGAAAATGTCTCCAAGTTCTCAGAAGATCTCGACATGCCTTAAGCGCAACGACGGATTTCAGCAAATGACGCGGCGCTCCCTCCCCCACATTGACCAATGGACGAGGCGGCCTCTTTTGAACCGGAAGCACTTCGGTGCTTCCGGCTCGAAAACGTCCAGCCTGCGCCCAGATAGACCGGTCTGATCCGGTCAGCCTGGGCGCCCTCCTTAAAAAGGGGCCGTGGGGAGCACAACAGTCTCTTGTTCTTGCTCCCCACAGGAGCGCCCACCAGGCCGGCTGCGGGCCCGTAATCTCTTTTCTTTTTTCTCTTTCAGGTTCGAGCGCAGCGGAACGTCGAAGGAAGCGGAGGTGAAAGAGGGCGAAGTTCGTCATCGCAGATCCGATCTCTCTCGTTGTTTTGCAGGTCTGGGGGAGCAGAGTCATCGCAGGAGCACTGCCGGCATTCAATGCGACCAGTTTCCCAAGCCGCCACTACCGTGGAAAAATCGAAGGGGACGTGGCGACGAGAATCGGCGTGTTCGGCTGGCCGCTCTGAGGCGATGTTTAAGATCACCCGGGATCACTAGCTGCCCCCCCCCCCCCCCGGGAGTGCGGTAAGCAACAGGGAAGGCGGGGGGAATAAATCCTAGGGGGCGCGGCACGGCAGATCCCTGCTTAAAGGCGGACTGCAAGCTCTTGTTGTATTGCTTCCAGAGCTATTAGGCATTCAATTGTGGGATGTGTTCTTGTGTAGCGTAACCGGTGCTCGTGTAAAGCGCTCCAAAAAAGAAACCATCGGGTGGAGTGCACGCTATATAAATCCGCATACAATTTTAGCTTAAGGCAGGCCTTACACTTGAGCCCTATTTGGTTTGCTTGCAGCGAGAGAAATAATTTGTGGCGGTTGAAAAATATTAGACCAGTACTTTTGGAGATTAGGCATTGAATTTTGGGATCAATTAATGCAAATGTTTGCTCAGTTTAAAGTATAGGCATAGAGTATTTCCTTCATTGCGGTTGGGGATTATTTTAAGAGGCTGCACCCAGGGCGAGTGTTGCTGGGGGCAGCGCATTAATTGGGGGAGCACTATAGACCACTGTAGCTCAAGTGAATAGGTGTTTTAAACCGCTAGTCTTTCAATACACTGTTTGCTCAGTCTAAAGTGTTGGCAGTGGTATACCCTTCAGTGAGATTGGGAAATAATTTGTTCAGGTGACCATCTTAGACTCGCACTCTGAAGATTAGGTGTCAATCCTTGGTCTTTCAATGTCAATGTTTACCCAGTCTAACGCGTAGGCAAAGGATATTTCCTGTAGTACGGTTGGGAGATATTTAGGAGTGCTGTGCCCAGGGTGTGTGTTGCTGGGGTCTGCGGCGCAGTAATTGGGAGTGCGCTACGATTTAAAGCGCAAGCGCTTCCCCTGCAGCATGTGAGCAATCTACAATCAGGCTGAAGTGTGAGTATCCCAAAGCAAAGGTCTAGGGGCTCACAGAGATTAGAAGTTGTTGGGTAACAGATAGGTAGGGCTTCGCGCAGCGAAACCGGCTTTTACTTGTTGTTTTCACAGCCACAGCACGCATTCCGGGGAGGACAGGACAGTGCCTGGATAAAGAGGTCGCTGGTGGTCAGTGGAGGAGCTAGTTTGGGCGGCACCGGTTAGCCAGCATCTTATCGCTTCTGGGAGCCACAGAGGGTTTGAGCGGGCGGCTCACCTGAGGTTACTGGGTTAGCCAGTAGGTCGTGGCTCTGGTTGCGTGGGTGCAAGGGTTGGCTGGGGGCTGCTGCTTCTTGAAGGTAAGAGGTGACACTGGCATCTATCTGGGGCTGCGGTTACGCGTGCAGGCAGGTCTCATATAATTTGGCATCTTTCGCCATGGCCCCCCCGGTTCGGCGGAACGAGAAGCGATCACGCACGGATGTTTTGCTAGAGGCATTAATGCAGCAAGTCTAGGTCATGGGGCAGACCCTCAACAGGTTACAGGATAAGGTGGAGGGTCCAGAGGTGCCAGAAGGGAGGGGTAGGCGGCCTATTGTCCCACCAAAAACATACTCCCCGCCACCGCCCAAGAGGAACAGGCGCAGACCTTTAGGGAAAGGGACAGGGGTGGTGCCGAGAAGTACGCCTGCACCTACGCCAAGCCCTCAGGGCGAAGGGGGCTCAGGTGATGCAGTCCCACCTGCAGACACGCCGTGCCCCTCGGGCGAAAGGCGCCTAAGTGGTGCAGTGCCCGTGGGGCCCATTGAGGACCGGGCGGTTGTCCCTGCCCTCCCCCTCGGGGATGGGACAGGGGGAGCCACGCCAGCTCAGCCTGACATAGCCGCCAACCTGGCGGTAGTACTCCCTTGGCTGGAGATGGTGGGGAACTGGTCTCACGCCACAGGGGTGACAGCTGGGGGGGCCGATGCCATTGAAAGGGCGAAGAAATTGATGGCTGAACTAGGTAAGGGGAGGCCAAGTGAGGTGACGGCAATACCGGCAGGGGGTGCAACACCCGTTGTCTCAGCACCGGTTCCAGGTGGCGAAGGTGTCCTGGGAACAGTCAGCAACGCGAAGAACACCGAGGCGGGCAAGACGGCTGATGCGGCAACACCAGCAGGTACAAGGGCAACACTGCCTCCACTAGGCTTGGGAGAGATGCGCTCAGGGCGGGAACAGTTGGGGCGGTATTTCTCTCAAGAGACTAAAGAAAAGATTTGGAAGGGGGAATATGTTAGCATGTTTTCCCGCTTGATAGACGAGGCGGAAAGGGAAGAGGCTAAAAAGAACAAGGAATGGACACATTACAAAGAATGGTCGAACATAGTCCTGAAATACAGAGTAGAGGAGAACCTGGCCAATTGGATACACGGCTTCACTATATTCATGGCCGTCATGTTGGAGCGCTTCTCTGAGGTTGGATCTGAGATGGCATGTTATCAGAATAGGATCACCGTCGCACATGCTACACAGGGAGGTGATGGGTGGAAAAATTATGATAAAGAGTTTAGGAGGGCAAAAGCACAGGATCCAACTCTAAGATGGAGCCAGACAGACATGTTTATTCATTTGAGACATTTGGTACAGGGAGCAACTGATAATGGGCAGGGGCAGGTACCCGACAGTGTTCGGTCCCAGCCCTTTAAAGCAGGCCCCACCGGTAACACGGGGGGCGGGGGTCACGGGGAAGACAGGGAACACTGGTAAAAAAGGCGTCTGTTTTGATTTTAACAAGAGAACTTGCAGTAGAGCGCCAGGCACATGTGGGTTCAAGCATTCCTGTGGTTACTGTGGTAACACATCCCATCCTGAGTCCAGGTGTCACAAAAACTCCTGGGTCAAAGGGGGCAAAAAGCAAGAATAGTAGTATACTTCTAGGAAAGGTTAGATCCCCAGTTAACGTTAGCGCTATGATACCTTGGTTAGAGTCATACAATTGCCCCGAAGCAGCCAGGACGATCAGGGAGGGGTTTGTTGAAGGTTTCAGGATACCAGCCCAGGGCTACAACGGGGTGGCGCACTGCCGGAACCAGCTGTCAGTTAGGTCCAATGTAGACATAGCAACAGCAAAAATCCTCTAGGAAGCCATTTGATGAAGTCCCGATGAAGGATTTTGTTTGTTCACCTCTAGGGGTAGTACCTAAGAAAGCACCAGGCGAATTCAGACTGATACACAATCTTTCTGCACCAAGGGGCTGTTCAGTGAATGACGCCATCTCTGACACACTTTGTAGTGTGAAATATGCATCTTTTGACCAAGCAGTTGACATGCTTAGGTCGTTAGGTCAGGGAGCTTTGCTAGCAAAGGACGATATTGAGTCCGCGTTTAGATTGCTACCAGTCCACCCTGCAGATTTTCACTTACTGGGTTTCCAATTTCAGGGAAAGTACCACGTCGACAAATGTATGCCAATGAGTTGCTCAGTGTCCTGCGCCTACTTTGAGAAGTTTATCTCATTTTTAGAATGGGCATTCAGGAGGGAGTCGGGGCATCAATGGGTGCTACATTACCTGGATCATTTTCTTTTTCTGGGGGCGTCACACTCTGGGGAATGCAGGGCAGCATTGTCAAGGTTTTGCACCTAGATGCAGGAGTTCGGTGTGCCCCTGGCACCCAGTAAGACAGTGGGACCAAGCACAGCAATTGAATTCCTAGGGATTGAACTAGATTCTGTCCAAGGGGTCTCGAGATTACCAGCGGGCAAAGTCAAAGATTTTGGGGTGGCATTGCAACACTGCCTCAACAAAGATAAGGTTACGCTGCACCAGTTACAGCAGGTGGTAGGGCAATTGAATTTTGCACTACGCATAATCCCAATAACGCGCCCATTTACCTGCACCATCGTACATGCCATGTCAGGCCTCAGGGAGAAGCATCATCACACCAGGCTGTCCGGCGAAGTCAGGCAGGACATGTTAATTTGGAAAGCATTCTTGCATGACTTCAATGGGAGAGTGGTGTGGCCCAGCCCATCTAGGTCCAGCCCAGAGCTCGGCCTGATGACTGACGCTGCAGGTAGCGAGGGATTCTGGGCCATCTTGGGGTACGAGTGGGTAGCTCAGCGATGGCCAGATTGGTGGAAAACATCTGGGCTCACCACAAACATAAGCTTCTTAGAGCTTTTTCCGATTCTTGTAGCACTGAATGTATGGGCGGAAGGACTAAAAAACCAGTCTGTAATATTCTGGTCCGACAACATGGCTGTAGTAGAATGCATAAATAGCCAAACGGCTAAATGCGGCATGATGCTGCATTTGTTGAAGAAGATTGTGTTACAATGCTTGAAATTGAATGTGCTTTTTAAAGCTAAACACGTGCCAGGTATTCTGAATCTCGCGGCTAATGCATTGTCTCGTTTTAAAATGCAGGCATTCAGGTCACACATCCCAGAGGCAGCGGTGCACCCAACACCTTTCCCAGGACAGCTGTGGCAGCTTGGTGCCCCTGAGTATCGAACCTCGTGGCAGCTAGCCTAGCGCCCAGAACCAGGGGTGCCTACGAAGGGGCATTTGGGTCTTTTTGTTTGTTCTTGGGGAAGCAGTGGGAGCACAAGTGGCATAATCATGAGTCAGTAGTTGAATATCTTGCTTTCATGAGGTAACAAGGGCGCACGGTATCAGGGGCTAGAAGACATATCTCAGCTATATCATTTTTTGCAAAGATAAACGGAAGAGGGGATCCCACAAGGAGCTTCGTGGTACGCCAGGCACTGAAAGGATGGCAACGCCTGCAGGGAGGGCAGCCGGATGTCAGGAGACCCATAGGTTTAGAAACACTGGGGAAACTAGTAGGGGCACTGCCACAGGTTTGCACTTCTCCAGGCGAAGTGGTTCTGTTCCAAGCGACATTCTGCCTTGCATTTTACGGCGCATTTAGGGTAGGCGAGCTAGTCGCAAAGAATTAGACAGATTGGCTGGGGGGCCTGCAGTTAGGACACGTTAACATAAAAAAGGACTCAGTGCTGATTTCCATCCTAAAGTCAAAAACCGATCAAGATGGTAGGGGAGAGAGCATAGTATTACACAGAGCAGGGGACACTTCATGCTGCCCTGTCTACAGGCTTGAGGCCTTTATGGCCCAACGGCCACAAACCATGAGAGGGCCTCTCTTGATACATGGGGACAGGTCACCGCTTACGGTGTTCCATTTCAGGAGAGTCATGCTTCTGGCATTGAAGAAAGCCAGGCTAGACACTGCCGACTTCGGGACTCATTCGTTCAGGATAGGGGCAGCCACTGAAGCAGCAGCCAGAGGGCTGGGGGACGAGCATCTCATGAGGATCGGAAGGTGGTCTTCTAACTGTTACAAGAGATATGTGCAGCTGAACATGCTCTAGCACGGTGTGACTGTCCATGTTAAGTGCGCAATGGGTTTGCTCCCTTCTTCCTGTTACTCAGAGAGAGGGGTACATTTCACTATCATTTAGTGCTAGGTGCAGTTTGTTGTGGGATTTGTGTGCTGCATGCCAGCGTGGCAAGGCATTTACCTTGGCTCTCTTGTTTCCACGTCATTCGCAGTTTCTTCATCCTGTGACTCAGGGGGGAAGCCTGCACTCGTTCACACTCACAAACCACAGGAGCAAACAGAAGAGCGTCGGACGACAAGCTTCGGGCATGCAACAGAAATGGTGGCGCAAGTTCACTATTCGCACCAGGAAGATCAACATGTTTGGGTGATAGGGCACTCATATGTTCGCCGTTTGAAGAATTTATTTTCAGGGCCTGTCAGGACTAGGGACCATCAACTAGGGATAAGGTTTTCATTCATCGGACAGGGTGGCTTGTGCGTAGGTCAATTCAGGGGTTGGTGAACCGAGCTTTGAAAGCAAGTACGGTACCACCGGCGATCTGGATCCTGCACCTGGGGGGTAATGACTTGGCCAGATTAGGCAGGAGAGTACTAGTGGAAGATCTGCTCACAAAAGTAGGGTGGCTAGCGAAGCAGTGTCCTCAGTCGACAATAGCATGGTCACACATGATCCCCTGGTTCCAGTGGAGGGGGGGGGGCGAGTCAGTTAGTGCTTTGAACTATGCGGTAAAGCGGATCAACAACAAATTTTATAAGTTATTCAGGACCCCTAGATTAAGGTCCATAGGACACAGATACATCAAGGGGGAACAGTTTTTTCTGCAAGACGGGGTGCACCTCTCACATAAAGGGAATCAGGTTTTCATGGAGGACATCCTAGCTTGGGTTGAGAGTATGAGGTGCAGTACATGACCTTCCTAGTGAGTGAGGGGGAGACCAGGTAGTCGGGCAACTAAGCTTGCCTGTGGCGGTAAGGTTATCATTGGTAAGCATAGTCTTCGGTCCTTAGCGGTCAGCACCATGTATCTCCAGGGGTAGTGACAGCTGGTAAGTAGGCTGTCGGGTGCAGGGGCGTCATCCTTCCCACTGGGCTTGGGGACGCATGCGCATCAAGGCGCCATTATGCCCCCCGTAATGGAGTTTAAGGCACAGGGCTAGGGGGGGCCCGGGGAAAAATATCCATCCGATAAGCTGTACCCCCTGCGCATCCTTATAACAGGGGTAGTATTTGCTAGAACACTGGCACTGGGGGAGCTGCCAGTCATTGACTTTGCCGTAGGCTCTAGATGGGACACGCAGAAAGTAAATACATGCATTGATAGATTTAGGGTAGGAGTCTCTTATGTATTAGACTGTATTAAGGTTAGCCCTGGAATATCTGTCTATCAAATGTATCTTTACTTTCTGCATAAAGTTCTGTATATAATGTTTTACAAATTGTTTGTTAATTTTAATAAATACGGCCACTTCGGTGCTTCCGGCTCAAAAATGTCCAGCCTGTGCCCAGGTAGACCGGTCTGATCCGGTCAGCCTGGGCGCCCTCCTTAAAAAGGGGCCGTGGGGAGCAGAACAGTCTCTTGCTCTTGCTCCCCACAGGAATGTCCACCGGGCCGGCTGCGGGCCCGTAATCTCTTTTCTTTCCCACCCGCCATCCCCTAAGGCAAGTATTGTTGGAAGGTTTGTTTGTTGGTTGTGTGTTTTGGATAACTATCTTTTGTTCCCCTTTTTTCCAATTTATTTGCAGGTAACAAAGTGATTGTATGGAATTGATTCTGTATTAGCGTATGAATAAAAGCATGAGGTTGAATTTCTCTTTCAGTTAGATATTGTCGTATTTAGGGTGTCTCTGGTCAGGCGGTAAGGTCATGATTGGTAAGCATAGTCTTCGGTCCTTAGCGGTCAGCACCATGTAACTCCAGGGGTAGTGACAGCTGGTAAGTAGGCTGTCGGGGTGCGGGGGCCGGGGGAGTCATCCTTCCCAGTGGGCCTGGGGCCACCCCCGCACGCGCATGCGCATCAAGGCGCCATTATGCAGACGTCTGCAGCCCCCCGTAATGGAGTTTAAGGCACAGGGCGTCGGGGGCGGCCCGGGGGAAAATATCCATCCGATAAGTTGTACCCCCTGCGCATCCTTATTACAGGGGTAGTATTTGCTAGAACACTGGGACTGGGGGAGCTGCTAGTCATTGACTTTGCCGTGGGCTCTAGATGGGACACGCAGAAAGTAAATACATGCATTGATAGATTTACAGTAGGAGTGTCTTATGTATTAGACTGTGTTAAGGTTAGCCCTGGAATATCTGTCTATCAAATGTATCTGTACTTTCTGCGTAAAGTTCTGTATATAATGTTTCACAAATTGTTTGTTAATTTTAATAAATACGGCCGGGGGGGGGGGGTTACACCCCCCTAATCCAAAAATTATATCATTTTTTGGTGTGCTTTCCAGTAGTGTTACGCTGGGGGGTGGGGGGGGGGGGGAGGGAGGTGCCATCCCTAACCCCAGGGTCTGTAGTTGGTGTAGGGGACATAGGTGAGTACCAGACCATATGGTATTATTTCTCCTTACATCCCCACTGAAAACTCTTGACAACCATCAAAGCACTGCAACCTCTTTCATGAACCAGATCGTTAACTTTATGTGGCGACAGGGAGAGGAAGCCAGCCAGCGAGTCCATGTACTTATGTTCACTAAATACTGTGGGTCTCTGGGAAAGCTGCCGCCTCAGCTGTCAGACGCGAGGACATCTGCATGATTGTGCAAAACAGCACCCACCCTCACATCTGCTACACAGCCAATCAGAGATGTAAAAAAGCCATTCCGCTTCCGCCAGTCTTCCACTTGTCAAAGACAACACCAGGCGCATCCAGTTCTGAGAAGTCACGTGATCTCCCCATGACAGGCGCGAGCAACATTAAAATGTAATTGAATTCGGTGACTACGTTGTACACAGGCGAGAGACGGATATGAAAAGGGAACAAAGGCGTCTGTGTGTTTAGAGCAAGTACAAAGCCAGAAGATTAGATTATGAAAGAACATGATAAAATGCCCAACTCGTCCAAGTCTGGCTGTTCATTAATTCGGAACTAGTGATCATCGAGGCAGGGGGGACTCTGGAATGCGCTCAAAGAAAACAAAGGCTAGTGTGGACATAGCTTCACTTACGGACTAAACCATGTGAATGCGATTTTACAACTAAAAATGATCATTTTCTGTAATCAGAAAACCAAATGCAAATATGAATGTACAAAGCAAGAACGTCTAATACAGCATGAATAAAAATGGTTCAAAGAATAAAAGCGATCCTCACTTTTCCAGTGGCAGACAGCATTAAATAAGGCAGTGGGCCCAGATCCATGCCAGATTTTCATAATCACTGATTTGGGGAAGGAAGAGAAGGAGGGAAGGAAGAGAAGGAGGGAATGGAGAGAAGGAGGGAAGGAAGAGAAGGAGGGAAGGGAGGGAGGGAGGAAGTGAGGGATTTTTAAAATAGATTAATTACGTGCAAAAATATTTTATGTGTATATCGTGATACTCTGAAAGAGATCTGTCCCTGCTGAAAGTAGGCTGGACAACCAAGTCATATGTATTTGAGCCTACATTGTCCATCAGTGACAGCATCTTAGTAACTAAGCCGCCCATCACTTGCAAAGCAAAAAAGACACACAATTGACGGAATGCACAACATATCATAACATTCACCCCCAGTCAAGAGATCTGGGTTAAATCCATCATTCTTTTGCTCACTATGCCACCCCAGTTTAGACCTGGCCATATGCAAATCAGTCTTGACCCTGTGACTCATGGGAACAGTATAGCCAGAACTGCCAAGCCAGGTCCTCCCTGGACCGGAAAAAAAGCATCCTAGGACCGGTTTCGGGGTTTCACCCCTCTTCAGCCAGGATGGCTGGATTTCAGTCGCACAGTGAGCCCAGGACCCACGTCTGGGCATACCTGGCACACTTAGGGCGAGGAAGCAAAAGACACACAATTGATGGACGGAATGCAGAACAAATCATAACATTCAGAAAATTGATTTAGGCCAAGATCTCTGTACTGGGGTGAATGTATGACATTGTTCTGCATTCTGTCCATCAACTGTTGTTTTGCATTGGTCATCCCGAGTGGGACGGGTATGCCCAGACGTGGGTCCCGTGCTCTCCATGACACTGGAATCAAGCTATCCTGGCTGAAGAGGGGGGAAACCCAGAAACCGGTCCTAGGATGCTTGTTTCCAGTCCAGGGAGGACCTGGCTTGGCAGTTCGGGCTGGAATGGAGCTTCTGAGATATAGGTAAACAGGATGAAGAGCTCAGATTCCCCAGGATAAGAAACGTTTAATTGATTAATAGTGTAAACTTGATAAAATGGGAGAACAACCTCAACAGTTGGAACCACATAAATCAGCACAGTGACCGGATTTAACTGCAAAAATGCAGACCGATTTATCAGATTTATAATCTATTTCATAATTATATCTAGAAGTATAAAGTATTAAGGGGCTAAGAGACAAGTAGTTTAAGAAGAGAAGTGTAATTTACAAGCAGGTACAAGTGGTAGGGATTCCCTAACCGGATTAATGGAAGAAGAACCAATAGACAAAGACACCTACAGTTTGGGTGTGCTACTACCAACAATCCGCCAGCAAGGCAGAGCGACTGCAATAGTAACTCTAGGGTGGGATACTCAAAGTAGGGCCCAAGGGCTATTTGCGGGCCCCTTCTGACTATTACATGAGGTCCCATGGAGAACAGATGCTGGACTACTATTGTCTTGACAGATCACTAACCTTCAGCAGCAGCAGCTCAACATCCTGTGATTGAGGGCAAATCACTTCATCTCTTCCGGTTATAAGTTGTACTATTGAAATATAAATTGCATTGTATAAATCTGCTAATTTAAAGTATCATGCAAGAAGAAACAAATAGTTCTACCAAAGCGGATTTTGACAGTATTTTAGCTACGGGAAACTGATAAGAGAAGCAGACCAGAAACAAGCATTGGGAAATGAAGGAAAATATGCTACAGACAATAAAAATGGTGGAAAAGTGGCAAGCACAGGAACCAATGAAAAGCCAGGAAAGCTAGGAGCGGAATGTGAGCCCCTTTTAAGATTTATATTAAAAACAATAGATTTCACAAGCACAGCGCAAGCGCTGTGTAGCCAGAACCTAAAAATTGCCTATAGCTACACAATTTGATCAGGTGGAGAAGCCTGGATTCATCCCAGGTTCTCTGGTTTCACATAGCGCAATTCAGCCATTACATGGGCATCTCTTTTACATCAAAAGTTAAGGCTTTATCTTGAATTGCTGGTTCATGAGGGTAGAGCCTGGATGGCAGACAGAAGGCACATAAAGGCCTGATTTTTGGGGGCCCAAGAATACAAGAGAACCTCGAGCTGGGCCAGGCATATGGCTTGAGACTTCAGTGGTTCGCCCACTTCTATCACATAATGGCGGTTAAGGGACAAAGGTATGAGGAGGATATGATTTTTCCCTCAATGTCCACACCACATACATGCTTCATTTCCACAAAGCACACCTGACCCTCACTCTGCTGGCATGACTGCAGTCCTCAATCATGCCACAGACCATACTTTTTGTCACCTGGGAAAATATTTGAATACCCTTGCTCGAGGATGGTAGTAATGTCAGTGTTCGGAGGCTTGGTCATGCCAAAAGTGGTGAACATGCATGTTTTTGGTCATATACCACTTCTCATTCAGTTAGGCAAGGGAAATGACACTGGCAACAAAACCTACTGCCACGGTGGAGCAAAAAAAGTAAACGAATGTGCTTCGTGCTTTTCACTACATGTTTTGGGGTAAAATGTCCTCTACTGGATGGAACACACAGTAGGAAGTACGATTAAAGAGGATTTCCATTTATACTCCCACAGCATTTAAGGAATCTTTATCATGTAAAAACCTATATAAATAATAGAGAAGTCTGGGATGTGTAGATCTAAGTCTTGTTTTGTGAATCTGGCAGTAAATGGCTAACTGAAGTACAGGTGTATTGTACACATTGCAACTCGTGTATAAAACACAACTGAAAAATACAGTTGGGATAGGATACTGTAACAATGAACTTATTAAAAATGTCTCTTGACAACTGGCCCATCTAAACATGGGCTTAGGTGAAAAACATGCTTTCAATACTACCTCCTCCCCTCTCACAGACGGCCTCTCACCAAGGAACAGTCTAGGCCAAGCCTCAGTGCCTTAACAAAGGGGCGTAAAACTTCCTCTTAAAAAGGATACGGCCCAATAAACTTCTTAGAGTTATCTGCCTTGACTTCTGGAACACTTCTCCAGGGATGGTGGAAGTGTTGTCGTATAAAAAACCCTAACTGTGCGAGCTTTTTTAACAGAACATTCAAAAGATCCCAGAAGATGTGTTCCAGTAGACAACACAAACAAGACCGTGGAGTAAGTGCTTAGGGTATACAGAAAAGGGACAGTGCAGATAAATTAAACTGAGAGTCAAAATATTCATGTAGTAAACGTAAACAAATAACTTTTATGAAACATGTAAGCTTTTCATCAAATGGGTACGAATGTTCGGACTCAAAGCTTCATGGGTGCGGGGTGGGGCTTTGATAAAAACTTAAGAAACCAGGATATATTTCCTCATATAACACGCATGGCGCAGACCTTAAAGGGGAAGCTTCTCCACCTGCCCTTCACTTCTTTACACAGGGTATAAGAGATGCAATACGTCCTTGGTCTGAGGTACTCGATTCATGTCCATACAATGCCGGCCATCTCCTCGTTGATGGTTTGTAGGTTAAGCTTTAGACTCAAGCCACTCAGTTAAATTGTATCACAACACTTTTTGTTACAGAACTGCTCTGTATAAGAGTCTAATTAACTGATTCACAAAATTCCCATTTACTTTACCACGTTATGTACCGGCAATTAATAAAAGCAGCAGATGGTTTCAAAAACCGAACATGGAATAAGAAATGTGGCATGCTTTTGAAGCAGAAAATTTGACAAGCATGATGTATATTCAGTTTGTAGACAAGGAGAGTACTGTTCCTTTGTGGGTATGTAGGTCTAAAAAAGTGTTATCAGAGTGCTCATTTTAGGAACACGGGCCCTCAAACACCACAAGAGGTGTCATGCTTCAACATCGGGCAGCTCCTTATTGGGCCGGTACGGCAATGCCCAAAGTGTCCCTCGAGGGCGCTCATTACCGGGGATCTTTTCTTTTTTGCCGATGTCAGTTGCATGGGCGAGTGTGGCAAATTGTGATTAGAATGGGTAAGGATGATGTGTGTTAAAAATAACTATAAGGGGATCCGTACGGGAACTCGGTTTTATAGTAGGGTCCATTTGTCATGGTTAAAAATGTGGTTTGAGCATAGAATACATGTAATGGTCTATTTAGCTGCAATAAGTGTAAATCAAAAGGTCAACATGTTTCATGCCTATTACAGTCCCTGGAGGATCATGGGATTCTTCAGGAGCAAGAAGACCTTATTCTACTCTAATAGGGATGGATAAGTATAGTGTGTAGCACCATGCCATGTATACTTTACATAGACATTCAGACAATCTTCTGGGGGTAGACCCGAAAATTTAGGAGGATACGGCCCCAATCAGACAGGTCAAGGCATGCACTGATGAGCGTGCGGTAAGCACCCGAGCGTGGTGCATCTGCCGACCTATCCCAGGCCCTCCCACTGCCAGAATGGAGTCACTCCCCAACCCTGATCACACTTTCTTAGACCTAGATACCCACATAGGAACAGTACACACCTTGTTCTCATAGCTGTAGATGCTTGTGTGCTGGACCTTATAAAAAGCCATTCTCCCGCCATCCTTGTATTGATATTCAGTTAGCAGCTCAACTACTTCACAACTCAAAAACAAAGTGGCAGGGCACTTTCACTCTCTGCACTCACTTTATTGAGGTATTCCTGCATTAATAAGCAGACATCAATGAATGTGCTTACTAACAATGGATATATCAACGCTAAAGAGAGAGCCCTAACGTCTCTTTCGTTAAGGTTAAGACCCTCACCTCAGTCCATAGGAAAAGCATTTTGGAACTAAGAATATATCTCCATTAAATTTTCGCCAAGCTTTGTCCAAAGACCTCAAGTTTGGTCTTCAAATTTTTCTGCAGATTGGTAAAGGGAGTAAAGGAAATGAGGATATCATTTTGTATGAGCATGTATCACTTCATCCTTGCAAACTTCACCAAAACGGCTGGACAGATTTATACCAAATTTGGCATAAAGATTATACCAGCTTGGTGCAAATCTTTAACAGTTATCAACAAATTAGAACTAGCATTGGCAAAGACAATAGGTCTGGCCGTGGCATGCATTCAATGTTGTTTTTCCCAAGCATATACAATAGAACCTAATCGAGGAAGGAATATGCTTTCTAAAAAAAGAACGTAAACACATATATACAAAGCCAATAGGTTTGGTGTTGCTATCAGCCTTTTGCCTTTGTCAATACCTGTTTTGCTTTGCCATCGTTTTTTTGAAGAAAAAAAATGCATTTATGAGGATCTGCCGGGCCCTCGCATATATAAAAAATAAACACTGGCTAAAAGCAAAAAAATAATTTGGCCTCACAAAGCACACTGCCATAGAAGTCCCTGGTAATGAAGGGAACTACTTTGAGTGTGGATGTGCCTGTTTTTAACAGCGACCTGCCATGACTCGCAGTGATATTAGCAAATGACAGAAGTGGCTTGACTCATTGGCTTTTGCTGTATGCTACTGTGGGCGGAAGAAAAATGTGAATGGCAAAACAAGAGACCAGTGGATTGCGAGGGCTGGCCGGAAGCCCTCTTCAGTAAGCATATTTTAGATGCAATTTTAGTACAAACAAAATTAATCAAAGCAATGCATGGACACCAGCTACGTCGATCTGCCCTGCCACTGAAGTATTTTCTTTTTAGGTGGGTGTGCACATGTGACCAGGCAAGATGATGTCACTCAAAGTGAAATACAGACAAAGACTAAAGTGGGCCGACCTATGCAGTATTCTGTCGTGGGTAGAAGTGAAACGTGCATGACCTTCAAACAGACCAATGGATTAAGGGGGTTGATCCAAAGCCCCTATATGTATGTATTGTACATGTTTGTATCATGATATTGGCGAGACGGCAAAAGTATGAAGACCATAAGGTAAAAAAAACGCATACATAAAAATAAAATAAAAAAGACAGCAAAACTATAGCATATATGCCGCTGGGTTTGAAAACCAGATTTGCGAATTCACAATAAATAGGATTCATTGGAATGTACTGTGATTCACAAAGCAGGGGGGGTTCATTAGGAAGCAACAATCACTTATTTGGCAGAAGGAGGCAAGCAATTCGTTACCACAAGATTTGCAAACTGTACATCCCTGGCTTGTAAATTAGGCACTTAACATATGTTGTACTGTAAGGACAAGAGGAGCCCTTCTTAAAACTGGGAAGATGAAGTCGGCACTTGACAATGGTTGACAATGTCAGTGTTCCCCAGAAAAATACACAGCATAGGAAATAGTACTGGATTCACAAACTCAGCAGAGCAGGGATCGTGTGCAGTCAATATTGGTTTGTGAACCATTAGGAAATAAATAATATTCAATGCTAATACATTCACAAATCTGTATTCATAGCTTGGCAACATTTTTAAAAACTATATAAACGATATTTGTTAAGCCCTCAAAAATCCTGACAATTAGATACATTGAAGGAAGTTGTCAAAATATACAGACGAACAACTACAACATTTAACTGAGAAAAACGTTAGAGATGTTAAGGTTAAAACATAAATTTAAACAACCACAGAAAATAGAAAGTTCTCAGTGTAATTATCACCAAAATGATAATACACCCCGGGGTACTCTAAAAACAAAAGAACCATACATTTGACGTGCGCTATATTGGGAGCTGTAGGCTCACCTATCACTGGCGAACCTCAAATGTGTTTAATTTGCAAGCCTTAAACAAAATGACCCATAACAAACTCACATATATCCTCATTCTCCCTCTCATTCTCTCTTTCACTCTCATTTACTCTCATTCTCACTTACTCTCAATCTCTCATTCACTCTCATTCTCTCGTCTCACTCTCAATCTCAATCTCTATCTCTCACTCACTTACTCTCACTCCCATTCACTATCATTCCCTCTCTCATTCTCATTCTCTCTCTCCCTCTCTCATTCTCATTCTCTCACTCACTCTCTCATTCTCTCTCTCCTAAAGTTAAAGGGAAATGAAGATTGATGATTTTGTCTATTTTGGCTACAGCGAATAACCTCAAAGTACGTAAACTTCCCAATTCCCGATTCTGTGATACCGTAAACATACTTCCCACTCGGTCATTGCAGGCTCACCTTCACTGCTACCACCATCCCTTGTAAAATATGCATACGAGTGAGAGGGAGTGGGTTAATTTATGTTTAAGTGTCTGAATAATTGAGTCACTCAGTAGAGCAGGGGATACCAAACTGTGATGGCAATGGCACAATTATTTCTTTCTTTAGGAAGGTATTGGCATTTACTGAAAGATTCTGACGCAAAGGAGATAATTTATCAATGTATTATGGTCATGAGGGGTTATTGTAGGTTATGACATACTCCTTATGTGCAACTGTATAATAGCAATTTGACTGTTGCAACATTGTGTTAAACCTTAACTTTTCCACAACTTAACCTGAACTCCCTCTTGAGCCTTCTCACCAACAGACATCTTTCAATACACGCAAAACACACCACATCAGGAATGACATCAAAACTGATTACACAGGGATGAAAATCAAACTTTTGAGGTCAACAACGTGACACCAACTTTGCAGTTTCAGAAAGCTTAGTCACAAAGATAGAGATAAGGGGCATAAACATTGAGGACTGTTTTAGTGGAACATACCTTTTATGTGGACATAGCGCTCACAAAAATATAGCAGCTGAGCATAGCCAACAGCTGTTTATTGACAAAAATCAAAGGAGAGAGAGAGAGCCAGGCTCTTAAACAGAAGACGCAGCACAAGCAAGGCCTTGCAGAACAACCGGTCCCACAATCCACGATACAATGACTCCATATCCAGAATCCTCTAAAATGAGTCCCAAACACGTATTTTTCATTCTCTTGGGAAATACCATACAAGTATTAGTAAGGTTTTACAGCATTTAATGCCTTCGTATTTTTGTGGACGAGCATGGCGCATAAAGACCCCCTAGCACTGAAGGAGCCTTATTTTTCCTTGTTAGTATCCACAGTTCATAACTTATGAATTATGAAAAAAAGGAATGCTTATGTTCGGAATTCTCACTTCCAAAAGAAGCGTAAATATAACAGAAAATAAACATCTGGTCTTATCTGGAAAATGACAATCATCTTGCAAACGGCTTTTCATTCCCACCAAGGAAAAATCCCATTGTAAGACATCAGCCATTTATTCTTACAGGTCAGAAGTTGCATCACCTACCAGCAGACAGGAGAGTGACAACAACAATTCACATAAAACCAGCAACATAAAAGAAGGACCACAATGACACAAAACAGGCTGTAATTAAAAGGAAACCAGCCAATCCGATCTGAAGACTGAGGCGGGAGCTCATCAATCAAGTACATAAATGCTGAATAATATTTGTAAAGAAAACCATTTCTTATACATAGCATTTTTCCCACATCAAAAAGTTATTGATCTTAAAAGTAACACAGCATGTAATATAGGGCATCTATATGCTTATTTTTAAGCTTATTTTCTTATAATTCAAAACATCTTGCTTTTAAAGGGGAAAGATTTCTTTACAATATGACTTCTGTGTTCATTAAATAGCCCCTGCCATATGGTGAAAACAATGTAATTCCAAGAGGAACACTTCCTAGGAGGTGTAAAGATATACCAAGCAGCAAATAGCTTGGTGTATATTTCTCTGGGCTGATCCAAGATGGGATTGACAAAGTCCTAAAGAAATGGATAAAGGCGGATGGCCCAAGGCCCATTCTCTTTGTATTTGAAAGTAAGGGTTGTGCAGACAAATGTCCTATCAATTGGGACCTAAAAAGGAAATTGTTTAGAAAGATATAAAGGAAGTAAGCAGAAACACATATCTGAAACTGGGCAATTATGCAAGGATCAGGTGTTGAGCTTCCCACAATTATCTGCACATGTAACAAATACCCGGAAGGGGAGGTGGTGCAGAATATTTGAAAAGGTGCATCATAATTGTCAGTTTTAAGTAGCTGTGTGTAGGAAAGGAACATTTGAAGGTTGTTTATCGAATTAGAAAAAAAAAAATTAAAATATCACAGAGTTAAAAAAAACAAGAGCAGGCATACTTTATGCAAACCTGGGATGGAAAGATTGGTGAATCAGTGAAGCACTTGTAACTGAAAACTATGTGTAGACGAGTTTTTCTTTTATTGTTTTACTTATCTTGTAGACTAATTGTATATTTGTGCATCAGATACTACTTGATCCAAAAGATTTAGAAAGTAAAGCAAAAAGGCATAATGGCTGATAAAATTATATGAATGCCAGATCAACCCACACAAGCCCTATAAAGCATGTTTAATTGCCTGTTGGGCACTCCTCTTTGATGGTAGAAGGGCAATTTGTTACAATCTAGCACCCTCTTGTGGTGGGTGCTTTGAGGCTGCTACTTGCAGTAGCCTTAATATGGCAACAGTCCTGAAAGGGAAACGGCCTAGTCTGTTGCCAAATGCTTATTCTTCTATCATCATTTTATATTATTTCTTACCAAAGATATGTCATAGGGGCACAACAAACTGTCGAGCCGCACCTTCTAGGTAAAAAGTGTAGAAAGCAGACAACGATATTGATAAACGACTTAATTTACATTTGGTTTGTGTCCTACACTGTGTAGTTTCAGAATGATGCACATAACTGGGGTTATAAAAGAGTAGCGGCTTACACAAACTTACAGAAGACGGAAGTTATTATCTTTTTTTGGCCTTTGCTGTTTTTTGTATTGAACAGCTGTTGCTCAAATGGTATTTTCCAGGAGATTCTATTTTTAGAAAGTAAATGTAGCTAATCAAATTACAGTGGTCCTTTTAAATGCTGTGAAGGTATCTAGGCAACAGCCCCGACACTTATTGATGGGGAGTTTGAAGAGGAGAGAGCGAGAAACAAACAGGAGACTGACAAGAAAATTTCAGCAGAAAATCGATTTGCCTAAAATGTGCATTACTACAGTCAGCAGTCACAACATTTTAATGCCTTACAAAAGTGCCTGGATAATTATTTATTTATACTGAAAACGGGCTCTTCTTGCATTAAACCAGCTAAATCTGATTACATCGACCATATCTGGGATAACAGTGAGTGCCTGTGTAACAGTCGCCATGGCAACCAGAATGGCACGTTTCACCTACTTTGATATCCCGTGCCAATAACCAGCGAATGAAAAAAAAAGAGGTTAATTCCAGTTTCAGTGATGTCGGATCCGAGTGGAAACCCTATTGTGCACAGACGTGTGTGCAGCTGAGACTACATCCTGAGCAGTGTGTGTTCTAAGAGGCGCGCGGTAGGCTTCTAAACCCACCGGGACTTCAAGGAGAACGAGGCAGGATGCCTGCAATTCAGAATACCCTATCTGTACAAATAAAGCACTGGAGTCCAGTAAATAAAACAGAAGGACAGCTGCGAGTATAAAGGATTGATGAGAGCGTTTGGAGCATTTGAAGGAGTGTATTTTACTTCAGTTGCTGATATAGCGCACACTAGCTAAGCCAGTGGGTCTGAACAGAAGCATCTTCAACATACGGTGCTTTACATAGGACAGTATATTTCATGGGGTCAGTTTGTGGGAATTTTAAAATAAAGTGTTCATGGAGAACAGGGAACCCTGAATTTGGGACAGTACTAAATTTTACATATTTGGTTCTAGCATAACTATTTTATGGTTGTGTCGAAGTCAGGTATTGAACCCATGTCCCCAAATTCCAATGCAAGCGCGACCTATTTACCTATAATGCTTCGTACATGTTTTAATAATGTTACATGACAGTGGAGGCTTATAATATTGAAGTAGAAACGTGGGGATCCGTTCTGTAGACGCCGCTGTGGAGGGACAGGCATTTGCAGAGTTGCTCCATCCCAGCATTGGAGCAGTTTGTGGGGGCTGCAGCTCTGGACTGGGGCGCGTGTGGGTGCGGCTCATAACAGGACAGCAGGCCGTGCAAATAGGGCCGGACTGGAGCTGAAAATAGGGCCTGGCAAAAGTGTTCAAATCCAGCCCCACGCTACAGGGGGCGTGGCTACAACGGGGCTGGCCAGGGTTAAGGCAGGTCATTCTACTCTGATGGCAGCCCCCTGACCTGCAGCCCACTGAGAAATCCAAGAGTGGCAGAATGTCCAGTCGGGTCCGGATTTAACTGTATTAAGTTATAGTTAAGCCAATGGCTGGAGGAGAGAAAAGACCAACACGCCCCGAATCCGAAAAGGGCGCTGCGTTTCTCCGAGGCATTTCTGCTCTGCCTCGGAGAAAGGCGGTGGTGTGCCTTTTGCTCTGCCTTGTTCGACCTTTCATTTTGCATTTAATTCAGGGAACCCCGTGGCCAGCGCTTGACGCAGATCTGGTTCTCTACTCCTTTTAACACAACTTGGCCTCTACTGGCTTTTATAGTCATTAAGGCCCGGATACCGACGTTTGCTGGTTTTGCCGCTATCCTTACAGCCCTTTAAACAGAAATTACTGACCAGGCGTAGTGGCGTTACATGGTAGGAAGGGTGGGTGGACAGATGGGGCTGCATCCCCATATATAACTGTCATGGTGCCCCCACCCCTTGGCCCCCCTCACCCCACCCCTCCCCTCCACCCCTCCTCCTCAGTCTGGGAACAGCCACGTGGTTCCTGTGCTCAGTTCACGTTCCTTTATCTTCCATTCCCCAAGAGGACTTGCTTTTTTTAGGGATGTTGTTTTTCATACAGCGCTTATGGTGAAAAAACTCGCCTCTAAGCTCTTTGTGAGTTCAGGCTGCGGGTGGGTGTTTAGAAGGGGTCACAACTGAGAACTGTGAAGTTGAGGCCGAAGGCACTTTGAATTTCTCAGTGTCCCATAATTCAGGGGTTCAGAATGCGTGCTCATCCGGGCCTTGGCCTCTCTGAAGAGCGCACAGAGCACTAGTCGAGTATGCCAGTTGTGATTCTGTGTGCGAGTGTGTGAATCAGGTATACAGCGGTCGCAACAGTAATGCGGCGATAGTTAAAAGAGAAGGCAGGTGAGTGAGCCCGCTGTGTGCGCGTGTGAGGGGGTGGTGAAGGGAAGAGAGGCAAGGGAGTGAAAAGAGGGAAGGAATGACGTGTGGGATCTGCAGAGGAATGGTTCCAGAAAGATGGCAAGAGGAAAAGGTTGTAAGCATCTACCCGGAGGGCGGCAGGAGAGAGCGGTGTGAGGAGGAGAGAGGGGGTGGGCGGACCACGGCGAAGGCCTCTACCCTTTCCGGAATGTTTAATTTAAACTCTGCTTGAAATGTTTGTGACTTTATATACCTGTGTGTGCACTTGTTACACGCGTGTGCACAATCTGGCCCCTTGTGTGCCCCCCCCCCCCAAAATACTTCTTGAGACACCACTGGCACGCGGCGACCCTGGAGACAAGTGATCGGTGAGCGCTGCACTATACGAACACAGGGTAACGCGTCACTTTCGCGCTTCTAACTAGTGCACCGAGTGGTGTGCACTGCCCGCTTGTGAATATAGTGCCCCTCCCACAGCCCCATGGGCACGGGCCCAGCGCACAGTGTGCCAGGGCCACGACTCAGGCTGCATCTGCATTAGATTTCGTGTGGGTAAAAGGGGCCGCAGGTGGCGCTGAGATGTGAAGTCCTTGATGTGGAACGTGCACACCGCCCAGACAGTGTGGGATTCTTGGCACTGAAGGTACAGACAAGGCGCATGCGCAGCTCACAGCCTGGCACAGTATGGATGCCAGCGTAAGCAGCGGTGCAAAGGTAAAGGCAGGTCTGTTGCACACATAGAAACAACTTTTGAGTGCACAGTAAACATTTTACCCACGAGCATACGTGTAGCACATGTAAGAGACACATAGGACTAATTAAACATCCATGCATACATGCGCTATGTTTCCTTCCATCCTCTGCTAGACCAATAGCAGCGCCAGATGCTCACACCAACCACACAAGAGGCAGTGTGCGAGAGGTGCAAGCTTCCCTTGCACACGTGCAACATGAAGTGTAGCCGTGCAAGCTTCTACCACCTTCAAGAGGCACAGCATATAAGGTGCAGGCTTCTCTTGCACAGAGCGCACATGCAGGGTTCCATCACCTGCAAAAGGCATAGCATAAGAGGTGCAAGCTTCTCTTACATGCAGGACATGTGCGGCATGGACTGTAGCAATACAAGCTTCCACCACCTGCAAGAGGCAGATGTCGGTCCATAAAGCACATGGGCTGTAACAGTGCAAGCTTGTCTCTCGGGCGCACATGGTAATGTGCACGTGGGGGCAGAGGGCAATGGTGAAGCAGAAGGAAAGGCTTTTTGGCGGTGTTGTCCTCAAAACCGCTTTCAGATTTTGCAAACCAGCCAAAAGCTGCAAGGAAAGCATACGTCACGTTGTGGTGCCCGCAGTCTGCTGACTCCGCTGCCACAGCTTGGTCCAAGGAGACATGTGGGACAGAGGTTAGTCACGGCGGAAGGAACTCCTAGGGTTAACTGGCGGGGTTGGGGGTAAGGCTAGTGCTGCGGTACTCCTCACGAGTGGCGTGTTTTTTTCACTGTCTGCTGACGTCACTGCGAGGGTTCATGGCTCCCCAGGCCGCCGGATCTAAGGACTGCTGGCCTTGCCCGTCTGAGCGGCATAAGTGACTGCACACTTGTGCATCCGTGCCGGCCGTCGAATCATCCCGGACACTCGTGCGCCATCACGTGTGCACACACGAGTTCTCTCGGCACGAGGGGGTGCTGTCGAGAGCGTTGCACTTTACACCAACTGTTTGTGTCGATTCTCGGTTTCTTCATCACCCCGGTGGGCTGGGAGGAGCCCTTCCATACTGGTAGATACATTACTAACAAGCATTTACAATGCAATGGTCTCGGCATTGGTAAAGTTAGAGCTATTGGCATTGCTCATGACAATGCCATTTCTTTGAATGTTTTAAAAACAAAAACATAAACAAAAATAATGTCATGAGCAATGCCAATAGCTCTAACTTTACCAATGCCGAGACCATTGCATTGTAAATGCTTGTTGTGGTCGTTTTCGTTGCGAATTTTCGACCAGTGATACTCTAAAGTACAACTTAGCAAAAGCAGGGGGTGCGTTAGGTAGTGGGCATTGGTATGGGCACCCTGGCGCCAATACAGAATGTCGATTGTAGGTCCCGAACAGACGCAATAACGTGATTCAGCAGGTAAACCCGGCAGGAGACTTGGAGGTACCCTCACCAAACATCAGAGCGAAGGGGTTGTGTGGATGCAGTCCCTCGCCGACCTCCCATGGAACACAGGGCTCCACATTATTTCCAAGAGATATCACAACAAGCATTAAAAATGCAACAGGTCTCGTCTTTGTCCAAGTTAGAGCATTTTTTTTTTTAGCAAATGGTGTTTCTTTTTAGAAGTGTTTTTATTATTGTGTTAGCAGTTTTCAATGTACATAATTTGCATATTTATGCATGCATTTAGAGGTTTCGTTATTTAGATATGCAGATTTATTGTATGTGTATATATGTGCATATACATGTTGGTCTATATATGTATATAGTTATATAATAGCATAGTGTGCATACATATACAGATCTATACATGTATCAAAGCATATTTGAGTGATATTGGAATGGATATATGTATATATAGTGATATCTTTAATAAAATTGCTTCAACTTTCACAAATGCGAGTCCTGTTGCATTTGTAATGTTTGTTATTCAGTGTATACACATATGTATATATGTGCATATATATGTGGAAAGATATATGCATATATATATTGACATATGTATACATATATATCTATATATATATATATGTATGCGCATATATATGTGGAAAGATATATGAATATATGTATACATATATATCTTTATGTATATGCATATATATGTATGCATGCATATAGGTAAGTGTGTAGGCCTCCTTTTGTTCGAGTCTCTTGGTTGGGAGCAGTCAGGAGCCTCACACCTGATGCAAATGCAGCAGGGAAAACAAAGGCTCACACTTTGTTAGCACTTCACACATACTTAAGAAAGGCAGCTTGTGGACAATGACACAAGCCAATGAAAAATATGGGCAGAGAGTGGGCGGAGCTTCAAGTCCATACCTAAATACAGCATGCCTCGCAGAGCAGCCCATGTACTGCCCAGGCTCGGCCTAAAAACTGTATTTGATGCCCAAATGCCTCAGCTAAGAAGCTTATAGGAGCAATTGGCTCTCCACTTGCTTACAATTGACAGTACCGATTATAAACTTTAAAGAGGTTTATCTTGCACAGAGGCACCACATAAGAAATGACCCATCATTAATCTCCTCAGCAAGCAACATTACTGGCATCCCACAAAAACCAACTTGAAAAGGAGAAGCCAACAAGAGGAGATCACTTCACTTCCCATCATTCATCTGCACAGGAAGTGACATCACTTCCTGCCTTCTCCTTACTTCAGTCAACTCCCCATGGCACCCCAGCAAAGCGCGGACTCAGACAAAAGCACTGACTGTTTGTGCCAGAAACTCCTGTGCGTCATCCAGCCCTGCATACCATCAACCCCCGCACCGAGATACAGACAAGCCAGACACTCGCATAGCATTGGCACTACACATACACAACCTTGTACACGCCCCACTAACTACTGCACACACCTCTTTAACTACAGAACACACATTCCAACTCATGCTCATTAACGCTCACTCAGCATACTCCATGCACCAGATGTCGCAGATCGCATCAGCTATGACAAGCTTGACACCCTTCTCATCACAAAAACGTGGCGCACACCCACATCATCACACATCCTATGAACCATCTCCACACAGGCTACTGCAGCCGTCGTGTGGACTGTGCACAAAAGAAGGGAGGAGGCTCTGCTATCATCCGTGAATCAACCTGGTACTGTACCTTATGCAAGTAACACTCAACGCCAAAGCCTCCTTGGGCGTACAAGATCATAATTGATGAATTCTCGGGTGGTCTCACCAGCCCATCTTTCAGACACACCCACACCACCCTCTTGGGTAACTTCACCTTCCCAGAAAACCAAAGCTCAAAAACACAAGAGACACCCTCGCCTACCTCATCGACACAGTCAACACGATACAACACATCGCTCAACCAACACGCTTCAAACGCCACAACTATGACCTCGTCTTCTCAACAGCACCAGCAATCCAACGCAAACCACACATGCTCCGGATCAGACCACCTCACCATCTCTATCTCCCTTCTCAGCATCTATCAACAACAGACTGTCTGGTCTGCAGTGGTTTCTACATCCTGGTGCAAGAAAGCACCTCGTGGCAGCAGAGTTCAGCCACACAGGCACCTGGGGAGGATGTGGCCTAACACCCAGAGTGGACGACTTCGGAGCGGAGGATCGGGTAGGTTCGAGTCTCGGCAATGACTCTAAACATCCTGTGATTCTGGCAAAATCACCTATTCCCCCCTGCCGAGCAAAGATGAATGTGTCCTCGTGTAACATAACTGGTGCTCATGTAAAGCGCTCCGATACCCTCGGGTCGAGGTCGCGCTATAGAAAACTGCAAATGTAGTGCCAAGAAGCAGGAGCAGACACCACTTGTCCTGTCAGCCTCCTAGACGTGCGCTCTGTCCAGTTTGTAACGTGTCCCAGCAGGAGGCGCTCTGCAGCCCTGACCTCTGCCCTCCATCACCAGGGACCATCACCAGGGGGGTGGGGGGCACTCACTCTATTCTTCACGGGTGGGCAGTGGCAGGGGCGCCGGACAGTGCTCACATGCCCACAGCTCGTTCTTGCCCTCATCGCTTGGTTAACGCCTGGTCTGCAGTGATTTCTACATCCTGGTGCAGGAGAGCGCCTCGTGGCAGCAGAGTTCAGCCGCACAGACCACTGGGGAGGATGTGGCCTAACACCCAGAGCGGACGACTTCGGAGCCGAGGATCGGGTAGGTTCGAGTCTCGGCAATGACTCTAAACATCCTGTGATTCTGACCAAATCACCTATTACCCCCTGCCGAGCAAAGATGAATGTGTCCTTGTGTAACACAACTGGTGCACATGTAAAGCACTCCGATACCATCGGGTCGAGGTCGCGCTATAGAAAACTGAAAATGTAGCGCAAAGAAGCAGGAGCAGACAGCGCTTGTCCTGCCAGCCTCATAGACATGTGCTCTGTCCAGTTTGTAACGTGTCTCGGCAGGAGGCGCTCTGTAGCCCTGACCTCTGCCATCCATCACCAGTGACCGTCACCAGGGGGTGGGGGGCACTCCCTCTATTCTTCAAGGGTGGGCAGTGGCAGGGGAGCCGGACAGTGCTCTCATGCCCACAGCCCCTGTTCTTGCCCTCATCGCTTGGTTAACGCCTGGTCTGCAGTGGTTTCTACATCCTGGTGCAAGAGAGCGCCTCGTGGCAGCAGAGTTCAGCCGCACAGGCACCTGAGGAGGATGTGGCCTAACACCCAGAGCGGACGACTTCGGAGCAGAGGATCGGGTAGGTTCGAGTCTCGGCAATGACTCTAAACATCCTGTGATTCTGGCCAAATCACATATTCCCCCCCCTGCCGAGCAAAGATGAATGCGTCCTCGTGTAACACAACTGGTGCTCATGTAAAGCGCTCCGATACCCTCGGGTCGAAGTTGCACTATAGAAAACTGCAAATGTAGCGCCAAGAAGCAGGAGCAGACAGCGCTTATCCTGCCAGCCTCATAGACGTGCGCTCTGTCCAGTGTGAGGGATAGAGGGGGGCGCACAGCTCATGTGCCCCTACTGCTCTCACTCAGTTGTGCGCCCTTAAAATCACAAACGTATCAAGCATTGACAACCCCAACAGGCTGGGCTTTCGTTGCTTCTCTTTGTGTAATGCAAGCAGATGCCACAAAATGAAATCAAATCAAATGCAGGTGTCTAAACTTGGCTGCCGCACGCTTGCAATAAACATGTTTACATTATAAAACATTCACTGAGGCAGCTGCTTTACTAGTGGGGTTTTTAAATAGCAAGCCCTTCGGTTGCACGGGACATTGTACGATTATTTGAGAAGGAGACGAGAATAAATCAACACCAAACCTTCCGATCACAAGCGCTCTGATCACAGGGACCTCTGACGGGTCACTCACGGGTCTTACTACAACAGCTTTAAAACAAGCGCTCGCCATGACGTAGACTTTTGGCTTTTTCGCCCGTCCCACTTGGACGGCCTCGCCTGCTTTCCTTCTGAAGTAAAAGGTTTCTTATCTTTATGGGGCCATGTGTTTGGCCCCATAAAGATAAGAAACCTTTTACTTCAGAAGGAAAGCAGGCGAGGCCGTCCAAATGGGACGGCTCAAAAAGCCGAACAAAAATGTCATGAACAACTCTTTTCCAATGGCTGGCCACCGTTTAGCATCAACGGTGACGCCAGCCAATGGAAAAGAGGGGCAGGGCTTAACCCCTTCAGTGCCCATGACGAGCTGGACTCGTCATGGAGCACAGTCGCGCTGTGCCCATGACGAGTCCAGCTCGTCATGGGACCCACCCTTGGGGGAAGCGCTGGCGCTCCCCCCGTGATTAAGCGATCTTTTTTTTTTTTGCTTGGGAGGCAGGGGAAGACCTTCCCCTGCCTCCCCCCGCCCCCCCCGCCCGCGTCATCAATGACGTCAGCGCGGGAGCCGCGCTGACGTCACCAGAGGCTTCCCCTTTGCTCTCCGAGGCGCTGGAAGCCATTTGCTTCCTGCGCGTCGGAGAGTAAAGGTCAGTTTTGGGGCTGGGGAGGGGGTATCAGTGGATGTGTGCGCTAGGTAGGGTGGGGGCACAATGTTGGGGGGGGTGTAAGTGGGTTTTTGAGATCTCTGCTTTGTTTCTGCTCTTTGATCGTCAAAGCGCAGGCAATTTGATGCGAATTTCGAAAAAAAAAAACGCTCGTTTTCGTTTTTTTGTCTGTTTCACCTGGGGGGTGCTGCTAGCGTGGGATGGGGGTGGGGGGGCGTAATACAGACAGTCCTAGGGGTTCCAAAGTGGCCAGATTGATTTTATTGGCTTATAAAAACACCAGCATCCGAGTTTGCCAGTGCAGTTTTACTTTCGTTTTCTCCTGTAACTTTGAACTGCATTGTTGTACCAAGGGGGGGCGAAGAAAGTGAGACAGGGGTTGCAAAGTGGCCAGATTGATTTTATTTGCTTCCAAGTACACCAGCATCAGAGTTTGCCAGTGATGTGCTTTTTTCGTTTTTTTGTCTTCCTTTGAACTGTATTGTTGTTCCCAGGGGGCAAAGTAAAGTTAGACAGAGGGATTGCAAAGTGGCCAGATTGATTTCATTTGCATCCAAGCACACCAGCATCAGAGTTTGCCAGTGCAGTGCGACTTTCGTTTTCTCAGCCTTACTTTGAACAGTATTCTTGTTCCCTGGGTGGGCGAAATAAAGTAAGACAGAGGGGTTGCCAAGTGGCCAGATTATTTTTATTTGGATCCAAGTACACCAGCATCAGAGTTTGCCAGTGATGTGCTTCTTTCGTTTTTTTGTCTTCTTTTGAACACTGTTGTTGTTTCCAGGGGGGGCGAAATAAAGTTAGACTGAGGGATTGCAAAGTGGCCAGATTGATTTTATTTGCATCCAAGTACACCAGCATCTGAGTTTGCCAGTGATGTGCTTCTTTCGTTTGTTTGTCTTCCTTTGAACAGTGTTGTTGTTCCCTGGGGGGGCGAAATAAAGTTAGACTGAGGGATTGCAAAGTGGCCAGATTGATTTTATTTGCACCCAAGCACACCAGCATCAGAGTTTGCCAGTGCAGTGCGTCTTTAGTTTTTTCGCCTAACTTTGACCAGTATTGTTGTTCCCAGGGGGGGCGAAATAAAGTTAGACAGAGGGATTGCAAAGTGGCCAGAATGATTTTATTTGCATCCATGCACACCAGCATCAGAGTTTGCCAGTGCAGTGCGTCTTTAGTTTTCTCGCCTAACTTTGAACAGTATTGTTGTTCCCAGGGGGGGCAAAATAAAGTTAGACAGAGGGATTGCAAAGTGGCCAGATTGATTTTATTTGCATCCAAGCACACCAGCATCAGAGTTTGCCAGTGCAGTGCGTCTTTAGTTTTCTCGCCTAACTTTGAACAGTATTGTTGTTCCCAGGGGGGGCAAAATAAAGTTAGACAGAGGGATTGCAAAGTGGCCAGATTGATTTTATTTGCATCCAAGCACACCAGCATCAGAGTTTGCCAGTGCAGTGCGTCTTTAGTTTTCTCGCCTAACTTTGAACAGTATTGTTGTTCCCAGGGGGGGGCGAAATAAAGTTAGACAGAGGGATTGCAAAGTGGCCAGATTGATTTTATTTGCATCCAAGCACACCAGCATCAGAGTTTGCCAGTGCAGTGCGTCTTTAGTTTTCTCGCCCAGCTTTGAACAGTATTGTTGTTCCCAGGGGGGGCGAAATAAAGTTAGACAGAGGGATTGCAAAGTGGCCAGATTGATTTTATTTGCATCCAAGCACACCAGCATCAGAGTTTGCCAGTGCAGTGCGTCTTTAGTTTTCTCGCCTAACTTTGAACAGTATTGTTGTTCCCAGGGGGGGCGAAATAAAGTTAGACAGAGGGATTGCAAAGTGGCCAGATTGATTTTATTTGCATCCAAGCACACCAGCATCAGAGTTTGCCAGTGCAGTGCGTCTTTAGTTTTCTCGCCTAACTTTGAACAGTATTGTTGTTCCCAGGGGGGGCAAAATAAAGTTAGACAGAGGGATTGCAAAGTGGCCAGATAGATTTTATTTGCATCCAAGCACACCAGCATCAGAGTTTGCCAGTGCAGTGCGTCTTTAGTTTTTTCACCTAACTTTGAACAGTATTGTTGTTCCCAGGGGGGGCGAAATAAAGTTAGATAGAGGGATTGCAAAGTGGCCAGATTGATTTTATTTGCATCCAAGCACACCTGCATCAGAGTTTGCCAGTGCAGTGCGTCTTTAGTTTTCTCGCCTAACTTTGAACAGTATTTTTGTTTCCAGGGGGGGCGAAATAAAGTTAGACAGAGGGATTGCAAAGTGCCCAGATTGATTTTATTTGCATCCAAGCACACCAGCATCTGAGTTTGCCAGTGCAGTGCGTCTTTAGTTTTTTCGCCTAACTTTGAACAGTATTGTTGTTCCCAGGGGGGGGCGAAATAAAGTTAGACAGAGGGATTGCAAAGTGCCCAGATTGATTTTATCTGCATCCAAGCACACCAGCATCTGAGTTTGCCAGTGCAGTGCGTCTTTAGTTTTTTCGCCTAACTTTGAACAGTATTGTTGTTCCCAGGGGGGGGCGAAATAAAGTTAGACAGAGGGATTGCAAAGTGGCCAGATTGATTTTATCTGCATCCAAGCACACCAGCATCTGAGTTTGCCAGTGCAGTGCGTCTTTAGTTTTTTCGCCTAACTTTGAACAGTATTGTTGTTCCCAGGGGGGGCGAAATAAAATTAGACAGAGGGATTGCAAAGTGGCCAGATTGATTTTATTTGCATCCAAGCACACCAGCATCAGAGTTTGCCAGTGCAGTGCGTCTTTAGTTTTTTCGCCTAACTTTGAACAGTATTGTTGTTCCCAGGGGGGGGCGAAATAAAGTTAGACAGAGGGATTGCAAAGTGGCCAGATTGATTTTATTTGCATCCAAGCACACCAGCATCAGAGTTTGCCAGTGCAGTGCGTCTTTAGTTTTCTCGCCTAACTTTGAACAGTATTGTTGTTCCCAGGGGGGGGGCGAAATAAAGTTAGACAGAGGGATTGCAAAGTGGCCAGATTGATTTTATTTGCATCCAAGCACACCAGCATCAGAGTTTGCCAGTGCAGTGCGTCTTTAGTTTTCTCGCCTAACTTTGAACAGTATTGTTGTTCCCAGGGGGGGCGAAATAAAGTTAGACAGAGGGATTGCAAAGTGGCCAGATTGATTTTATTTGCACCAAAGCACACCAGCATCAGAGTTTGCCAGTGCAGTGCGTCTTTAGTTTTCTCGCCTAACTTTGACCAGTATTGTTGTTCCCTGGGGGGGCGAAATAAAGTTAGACAGAGGGATTGCAAAGTGGCCAGATTGATTTTATTTGCACCAAAGCACACCAGCATCAGAGTTTGCCAGTGCAGTGCGTCTTTAGTTTTCTCGCCTAACTTTGAACAGTATTGTTGTTCCCTGGGGGGGGGGCGAAATAAAGTTAGACAGAGGGATTGCAAAGTGGCCAGATTGATTTTATTTGCATCCAAGCACACCAGCATCAGAGTTTGCCAGTGCAGTGCGTCTTTAGTTTTCTCGCCTAACTTTGACCAGTATTGTTGTTCCCTGGGGGGGCGAAATAAAGTTAGACAGAGGGATTGCAAAGTGGCCAGATTGATTTTATTTGCACCAAAGCACACCAGCATCAGAGTTTGCCAGTGCAGTGCGTCTTTAGTTTTCTCGCCTAACTTTGACCAGTATTGTTGTTCCCTGGGGGGGGGGCGAAATAAAGTTAGATAGAGGGATTGCAAAGTGGCCAGATTGATTTTATTTGCACCAAAGCACACCAGCATCAGAGTTTGCCAGTGCAGTGCGTCTTTAGTTTTTTCGCCTAACTTTGAACAGTATTGTTGTTCCCAGGGGGGGGCGAAATAAAGTTAGACAGAGGGATTGCAAAGTGGCCAGATTGATTTTATTTGCATCCAAGCACACCAGTATCAGAGTTTGCCAGTGCAGTGCGTCTTTAGTTTTTTCGCCTAACTTTGAACAGTATTGTTGTTCCCAGGGGGGGCGAAATAAAGTTAGACAGAGGGATTGCAAAGTGGCCAGATTGATTTTATTTGCATCCAAGCACACCAGCATCAGAGTTTGCCAGTGCAGTGCGTCTTTAGTTTTCTCGCCTAACTTTGAACAGTATTGTTGTTCCAAGGGGGGGGCGAAATAAAGTTAGACAGAGGGATTGCAAAGTGGCCAGATTGATTTTATTTGCACCAAAGCACACCAGCATCAGAGTTTGCCAGTGCAGTGCGTCTTTAGTTTTCTCGCCTAACTTTGACCAGTATTGTTGTTCCCTGGGGGGGCGAAATAAAGTTAGACAGAGGGATTGCAAAGTGGCCAGATTGATTTTATTTGCACCAAAGCACACCAGCATCAGAGTTTGCCAGTGCAGTGCGTTTTTAGTTTTCTCGCCTAACTTTGACCAGTATTGTTGTTCCCTGGGGGGGGGCGAAATAAAGTTAGACAGAGGGATTGCAAAGTGGCCAGATTGATTTTATTTGCACCAAAGCACACCAGCATCAGAGTTTGCCAGTGCAGTGCGTCTTTAGTTTTTTCGCCTAACTTTGAACAGTATTGTTGTTCCCAGGGGGGGGGGCGAAATAAAGTTAGACAGAGGGATTGCAAAGTGGCCAGATTGATTTTATTTGCATCCAAGCACACCAGCATCAGAGTTTGCCAGTGCAGTGCGTCTTTAGTTTTCTCGCCTAACTTTGAACAGTATTGTTGTTCCCAGGGGGGGGCAAAATAAAGTTAGACAGAGGGATTGCAAAGTGGCCAGATTGATTTTATTTGCATCCAAGCACACCAGCATCAGAGTTTGCCAGTGCAGTGCGTCTTTAGTTTTCTCGCCTAACTTTGAACAGTATTGTTGTTCCCAGGGGGGGGCGAAATAAAGTTAGACAGAGGGATTGCAAAGTGGCCAGATTGATTTTATTTGCATCCAAGCACACCAGCATCAGAGTTTGCCAGTGCAGTGCGTCTTTAGTTTTCTCGCCTAACTTTGAACAGTATTGTTGTTCACAGGGGGGGCGAAATAAAAGTTAGACAGAGGGATTGCAAAGTGGCCAGATTGATTTTATTTGCATCCAAGCACACCAGCATCAGAGTTTGCCAGTGCAGTGCGTCTTTAGTTTTCTCGCCTAACTTTGAACAGTATTGTTGTTCCCAGGGGGGGCGAAATAAAGTTAGACAGAGGGATTGCAAAGTGGCCAGATTGATTTTATTTGCATCCAAGCACACCAGCATCAGAGTTTGCCAGTGCAGTGCGTCTTCATTTTTCTCGCCTAACTTTGAACAGTATTGTTGTTCCCAGGGGGGGGCCAAATAAAGTTAGACAGAGGGATTGCAAAGTTGCCAGATTGATTTTATTTGCATCCAAGCACACCAGCATCAGAGATTGCCAGTGCAGTGCGTCTTTAGTTTTCTCGCCTAACTTTGAACAGTATTGTTGTTCCCAGGGGGGGGCGAAGTAAAGTTAGACAGAGGGATTGCAAAGTGGCCAGATTGATTTTATTTGCATCCAAGCACACCAGCATCAGAGTTTGCCAGTGCAGTGCGTCTTTAGTTTTTTCGCCTAACTTTGAACAGTATTGTTGTTCCCAGGGGGGGCGAAATAAAGTAAGACTTAGGGGTTGCCAAGTTGCCAGATTGTTTTTATTTGCATCCAAGTACACCAGCTTCAGAGTTTGCCAGTGTATTGCTACTTTCGTTTTCTCATCTAACTTTGAACAGCATTGTTGTTTCCAGGGGGGGCGAAATAATGTAAGACAGAGGGGTTGCAAAGTGGCCAGATTGATTTCATTTGCATCCAAGTACACCAGCGTCAGAGTTTGCCAGTGTTTTGCTACTTTCATTTTCTCGTCTTCCTTTGAACAGCATTGTTGTTTCTAGGGTGGGAGAGGTTACCATTTCTGTAGGTACTGCAATACCTGGTTGATGGGTGAATTGGAAAGCATAATGTGCACCATGGTTGTACTTTATACTCTTTGTAAGTTGACACCACTACATTACACCTGCTTGTGCTAAGACTAGAGGTATAAAAGTGCAATAAATGGCAGACACGCAAAACACAGGAACACACTGGGTAGGCACTTCTACGGGCATGGAGAACAGAATTTCCTATAATGTAAAGACTTACTTCACACAATGGAGAGGGTGTGAATTAAGTTTGGAAGTGTCTTTGCAGGAGGAGAAATTTGAGGTTAGTTTTGAAGGACTGGGAAGAGGGAGGGGGTGGTCCGGAGCTGAGGCTCAGTTCCAGAATCTTGCCGCGTTGCTTGTAAAGGATTGGGCCATCAATCTTTCCTTTTTGAAAGTGGGAGGGTCAAGCAAAACATTTTGCGCAGTACGTGATGGTCTAGAGCATTATATGTATATGTTACAATAAAGTATTTTTTCCTCTTTTTTTTCTAGACTAAAGCTTTTCAACGGTGGCTGTTCTGCAGTTTTGTGTAGTTGCATTGTGTTGGTAAGAATTTTTTTGTTGTTGTATTTACACCAAATGAGTAATAATGTAATGTCCGAATGATTTTTTTTGTAAGTGATGTCATAATGGCGGCATATTTAGTTAGTGGTTTGAGCATGAAAATCTTTGCGATGTGTTTTGCATAGTCTTATGTGTAATTGTTTTTCTCTTTCTTTTTTAGTGGGATATTGTTGATCCATACTGTGTCTGTACAGAGTAGGTGGTGGTGAGTAGTTTTGCTGCCTCTGGCAAGTGAGTGGTATTGTTTTGGAGTATATTTGAGTTTTTGATAAAGGTGCTTTTTGCTTATTACTTATTTTACAAAGAGTTTGTTGTTGTTGACAAGTTACATTTATTAGTAAGCAATATGGCTAGCCGTAGAATGACTGCTCAACAGGTGGTCGGTATGCTTCTTGAATCTTCCTCTGATCATGATTATGAGACTGACAGTGCGTCTGAGGGAGAGGAGGGAGGGGAAGATTCTGGCAGTGAGTTTTCTCTCAACATGGAATCATCGGATGATGAAGGTACTCTCAGTGCAGATGAAGGTACTCTTGGTGTGGATGAAGCAACTCTCAGTGCGGATGAAGTGCCTGTCTTAGAGGAGGAAACTGCTGTGCCGATGGTGCAAGAGGCATCTGGATTGCAGTCTGAGGCTGCTAGGCTTCCTACTGGAAGTGCTGGACTTTGGGTTGATCCAAACATGGTGCAGCCGGTGTTGCCTGCCTTTAGTGGTGTTGCAGGGTGTACAGTGAATTGTGAAAACTTTTTGCCTATTCAGTTTTTTCAGTTGTTTATGGATGATGTATTTTTGGGTGAGATTGTTGAGCAGACGAATTTGTATGCTGAACAGTTTTTGAGGATCAACAGTGACAAACTTAGGCCCCAGTCTAGAGCTACCCGGTGGACTCCCACATATCTGGAAGAGATTAAGAAGTTTTTGGGTTTGACTTTATTGATGGGTGTGGTAAGGAAGCCAACCTTGGCTTCATATTGGTCTACTAGCCCCTTGTTGGCAACTGCCATATTTCCTGCAGTTATGACTCGTAATCGGTATTTACTTTTGCTACGTATGCTGCATTTTGTTGATAATTCAATGGCGTTGCCACGAGATCACCCTGACTGTGACCGTCTTTTTAAGATTCGGCCCGTTCTTGATCACTTTGTGGATCGGTTTTCTGAGATCTATACTCCCGGGAAAGAAATATCTATTGATGAGTCTTTGGTCTTGTTCAAGGGCCGTTTGGTTTTTAGGCAGTACATCCCTAGCAAGAGGGCACGCTATGGAATTAAGCTGTATATGTTGTCTGAGAGTAGGACAGGATATGTATTTAATTTTCGTGTGTATACTGGTAGAGATTCTGCCATTGACCCCCCAGGATGTCCGTCCACTTTTGGAGTTGCAGAGAAAATTGTGTGGGATCTTGCTAGGAGACTGTTTAACAGAGGCCACCATTTGTACCTGGATAACTTCTATACTGCTGTGCAATTATTTAAGGAATTGTATAAAGTGGACACTTTTGCATGTGGCACAATCCGCTCTAACCGTAAAGCTTATCCGAAAGAGCTTGTTTGCAAAAAACTTCAGAGGGGGCAGTGCAGTTCCTTGCGTAGTGATGAACTACTAGCTGTGAAATTTGTGGACAGGAGGGATGTGTACATGCTGACTACCATCCATGATGAGAGTACTTCACCTGTGGCTGTTTGGGGTCAGGTTGCTGAAGTGCGCAAACCTGTGTGCATTCTAGACTACAATAAGCACATGGGTGGTGTTGACAGAGTAGATCAGAGGTTGGAACCTTACTCTGCTATTCGTAAGGCTTATGTTTGGTATAAGAAGTTGGCCATCCATTTCTTCGAATTAGCAATGTTCAATGCTTTTATTGTGTTCAAGGAGTGTTCTCCTGCGTCAAAGTTGACATTTATTCAGTTTCAGCACTCTGTGATAGCTAGCCTTGTTGTTGTGGAACAGGCAAGTGTTCCTAGATTTGGAGTGGTGGAGGATGTGGTTCGATTGAAAGATCGCCACTTTCCTGATTTCATCCCTCCCACACCGGCAAAAGATTTTCCCACTAGGAGATGTAGAGTCTGTTGGCGAAGAGATAAGCGGAAGGAGACTCGTATGTACTGCTCCGACTGTCCATCTAAACCTGGGCTGTGTGTCCCTGCTTGTTTTAGAGCGTACCATACCCAAAAGAAGTTTTGGGAGCAATCATGAGTGGTAAAGTTAACTGATTGGTTTGTTTTCTTTGGAAAATGTGATTCTGTTTCCAGGTTGGCTTTAGTGCAATGTGTTAAGTTTCTGATTTTGTGTTTGTAGATTTTTATGTATTTGTGATTTGTTTGTGTTTTTATTTTTGGCTAAAAAAATCCTAAATGTGTTGGCAGTGTGTGTGGACTGGCACTTCTTTGGCGGTGTACGTGGAATGGTGCTTGGCTGGCGGTGTGCGTGGACTGGTGCTTGGCTGTTGGCGTGCGTGGCCTGGTGCTTGGCTGGCGGTGTGCGTGGACTGGTGCTTGGCTGGCGGTGTGCGTGGACTGGTGCTTGGCTGGCGGTGTGCGTGGACTGGTGCTTGGCTGGCGGTGTGCGTGGACTGGTGCTTGGCTGGCGGTGTGCGTGGACTGGTGCTTGGCTGGCGGTGTGCGTGGACTGGTGCTTGGCTGGCGGTGTGCGTGGACTGGTGTTTAGCTGGCGGTGTGCGTGAACTGGTGCTCGGCTAGTGGTGTGCGTGGACTGGCGCTCGGCTGGCTGTGTGAGTAGTGACTTGCTGCTGGTCACTACACACACTGCTAGCTGAGTGCCACTCCACGCAATCCATCTACTTGTGTAGTTTCTGTTTCAGGAATGTGGGCGTGTGAAAGTGATGGGCCCTTGAATGGCGCTGTGTGCTGGTGGGAGTTTTGTTATGTGATGGGCCCGCGGCTGGCGGTATGAATGGTTTTGTATGTCTCACGCGTATGAAAGGTGTATGAATGGCCTGTAAAGAGGTTGGTGCCTTGTCGTGGCTTTACAGCTCACGAGCTGTGAGTCAATGGTTCAGTTTCTCGCCCTTTCAATTATTAACAGTGCATTTCATTGTTGTGAAATCACTTGCTAATACAATTGTATATTCTAAACCATCACTCACTCTCGTGCCAAATCCAACCAGTATGTGTGTGTGCTTGAGGTTTAGATGGCTGTGCAGTAATATTTGCCTTTCTGAAGCAGGGTGTACCTTGTCCCTTTTGTGAATTTTGTAATGTGTTTTTTTTGTGCCTGGTGGTGTGAATGGTCTTGTGTGTATCACGTATGAAAGATGTGTGAATGGCCTGTAAAGCGGTTGGTGCCTTGCCGTGGCTTTACAGCTCACGAGCTGCGAGTCATTGGTTCAGTTTTTTCTCCATTGAATTATTGACAGTGCATTTCATTTTTGTGAAATCTCTTGTTAATAAAATTTAATATACTGAACCATCACTCGCCCTCGTGCCAAATCCAACCAGTATGTGTGTGTGTTTGAGGAATAGGTGGCTGTGCAGGATTCTTTGTCTGTTTAGTTTCTCTGGCAAAGTGTATGTTCCATGTAAAAATAACCCACCGACTGTACATATTGTGGTAAACCCATGGGAGTTCATGGTGATGTCTCTCTTGTGAATTTCAAAAAGGTTTTTTATCCTCAATGTCCTGCAAACCTCAAAATATCGATCACATTGTCCATGCAATTTTGTTCCAAAATTCTCACGTTGTAGAAACAATGTCGAAACTTTCTTGTTTTGCAAGGGGGTCAACTGTCTTTTTGGCCCGTGCTCGGCGGCCATCTAGGGAAACCTACCAAATCCACCATTTCTGAAAACTAGACACCCGGCGGCTTCCAGGGAGGTATGGCTTGCGTGGATCCCCCAACGTTTCCTTACCCAGAATCCCCTGCAAACCTCAATTTTTGCTGGAAAAAGCACTTTTTTCACACATTTTGGGGTGGGAAAGTAGTGGCATCACCGGGCTCACACAAATTTACCACCAGCCAGCGTTCCCCCAGGTCTCCCGGTAAAAATGGTGCCTCACTTGTGTGGGAGGCCCAAGTACCCGCCGCAGGCAAGGGCCCAAAACGCAGTGAGGCGACATCAAAAGGGCCTGTTGCAAAACCACCTGGTTTTGCAAGGGGGGTCACTTGGGTTTTTGGCCCGGTGCTCGGCGGCCATCTAGGGAAACCTACCAAACCCACACATTTCTGAAAACTAGACACCCGGCGGCTTCCAGGGAGGTATGGCTTGCGTGGATCCCCCAACGTTTCCTTACCCAGAATCCCCTGCAAACCTCAATTTTTGCTGGAAAAATCCCTTTTTTCACACATTTTGGGGTGGGAAAGTAGTGGCATCACCGGGCTCACACAAATTTACCACCACCCAGCGTTCCCCCAGGTCTCCCGGTAAAAATGGTGCCTCACTTGTGTGGGAGGCCCAAGTACCCGCCGCAGGCAAGGGCCCAAAACGCAGTGAGGCGACATCAAAAGGGCCTGTTGCAAAACCACCTGGTTTTGCAAGGGGGGTCACTTGGGTTTTTGGCCCGGTGCTCGGCGGCCATCTAGGGAAACCTACCAAACCCACACATTTCTGAAAACTAGACACCCGGCGGCTTCCAGGGAGGTATGGCTTGCGTGGATCCCCCAACGTTTCCTTACCCAGAATCCCCTGCAAACCTCAATTTTTGCTGGAAAAATCCCTTTTTTCACACATTTTGGGGTGGGAAAGTAGTGGCATCACCGGGCTCACACAAATTTACCACCACCCAGCGTTCCCCCAGGTCTCCCGGTAAAAATGGTGCCTCACTTGTGTGGGAGGCCCAAGTACCCGCCGCAGGCAAGGGCCCAAAACGCAGTGAGGCGACATCAAAAGGGCCTGTCGCAAAACCACCTGGTTTTGCAAGGGGGGTCACTTGGGTTTTTGGCCCGGTGCTCGGCGGCCATCTAGGGAAACCTACCAAACCCACACATTTCTGAAAACTAGACACCCGGCGGCTTCCAGGGAGGTATGGCTTGCGTGGATCCCCCAACGTTTCCTTACCCAGAATCCCCTGCAAACCTCAATTTTTGCTGGAAAAAGCACTTTTTTCACACATTTTGGGGTGGGAAAGTAGTGGCATCACCGGGCTCACACAAATTTACCACCACCCAGCGTTCCCCCAGGTCTCCCGGTAAAAATGGTGCCTCACTTGTGTGGGAGGCCCAAGTACCCGCCGCAGGCAAGGGCCCAAAACGCAGTGAGGCGACATCAAAAGGGCCTGTCGCAAAACCACCTGGTTTTGCAAGGGGGGTCACTTGGGTTTTTGGCCCGGTGCTCGGCGGCCATCTAGGGAAACCTACCAAACCCACACATTTCTGAAAACTAGACACCCGGCGGCTTCCAGGGAGGTATGGCTTGCGTGGATCCCCCAACGTTTCCTTACCCAGAATCCCCTGCAAACCTCAATTTTTGCTGGAAAAAGCACTTTTTTCACACATTTTGGGGTGGGAAAGTAGTGGCATCACCGGGCTCACACAAATTTACCACCACCCAGCGTTCCCCCAGGTCTCCCGGTAAAAATGGTGCCTCACTTGTGTGGGAGGCCCAAGTACCCGCCGCAGGCAAGGGCCCAAAACGCAGTGAGGCGACATCAAAAGGGCCTGTCGCAAAACCACCTGGTTTTGCAAGGGGGGTCACTTGGGTTTTTGGCCCGGTGCTCGGCGGCCATCTAGGGAAACCTACCAAACCCACACATTTCTGAAAACTAGACACCCGGCGGCTTCCAGGGAGGTATGGCTTGCGTGGATCCCCCAACGTTTCCTTACCCAGAATCCCCTGCAAACCTCAATTTTTGCTGGAAAAAGCACTTTTTTCACACATTTTGGGGTGGGAAAGTAGTGGCATCACCGGGCTCACACAAATTTACCACCACCCAGCGTTCCCCCAGGTCTCCCGGTAAAAATGGTGCCTCACTTGTGTGGGAGGCCCAAGTACCCGCGGTAGGCAAGGACAACAAACGTAGTGAGGCGACATCAACATTGCCTATCCCAAATGTCGCCTCACTACGTTTGTTGTCCTTGCCTGCCGCGGGTACTTGGGCCTCCCACACAAGTGAGGCACCATTTTTACCGGGAGACCTGGGGGAACGCTGGGTGGTGGTAAATTTGTGTGAGCCCGGTGATGCCACTACTTTCCCACCCCAAAATGTGTGAAAAAAGTGCTTTTTCCAGCAAAAATTGAGGTTTGCAGGGGATTCTGGGTAAGGAAACGTTGGGGGATCCACGCAAGCCATACCTCCCTGGAAGCCGCCGGGTGTCTAGTTTTCAGAAATGTGTGGGTTTGGTAGGTTTCCCTAGATGGCCGCCGAGCACCGGGCCAAAAACCCAAGTGACCCCCCTTGCAAAACCAGGTGGTTTTGCGACAGGCCCTTTTGATGTCGCCTCACTGCGTTTTGGGCCCTTGCCTGCGGCGGGTACTTGGGCCTCCCACACAAGTGAGGCACCATTTTTACCGGGAGACCTGGGGGAACGCTGGGTGGTGGTAAATTTGTGTGAGCCCGGTGATGCCACTACTTTCCCACCCCAAAATGTGTGAAAAAAGTGCTTTTTCCAGCAAAAATTGAGGTTTGCAGGGGATTCTGGGTAAGGAAACGTTGGGGGATCCACGCAAGCCATACCTCCCTGGAAGCCGCCGGGTGTCTAGTTTTCAGAAATGTGTGGGTTTGGTAGGTTTCCCTAGATGGCCGCCGAGCACCGGGCCAAAAACCCAAGTGACCCCCCTTGCAAAACCAGGTGGTTTTGCGACAGGCCCTTTTGATGTCGCCTCACTGCGTTTTGGGCCCTTGCCTGCGGCGGGTACTTGGGCCTCCCACACAAGTGAGGCACCATTTTTACCGGGAGACCTGGGGGAACGCTGGGTGGTGGTAAATTTGTGTGAGCCCGGTGATGCCACTACTTTCCCACCCCAAAATGTGTGAAAAAAGTGCTTTTTCCAGCAAAAATTGAGGTTTGCAGGGGATTCTGGGTAAGGAAACGTTGGGGGATCCACGCAAGCCATACCTCCCTGGAAGCCGCCGGGTGTCTAGTTTTCAGAAATGTGTGGGTTTGGTAGGTTTCCCTAGATGGCCGCCGAGCACCGGGCCAAAAACCCAAGTGACCCCCCTTGCAAAACCAGGTGGTTTTGCGACAGGCCCTTTTGATGTCGCCTCACTGCGTTTTGGGCCCTTGCCTGCGGCGGGTACTTGGGCCTCCCACACAAGTGAGGCACCATTTTTACCGGGAGACCTGGGGGAACGCTGGGTGGTGGTAAATTTGTGTGAGCCCGGTGATGCCACTACTTTCCCACCCCAAAATGTGTGAAAAAAGTGAATTTTTCAGCAAAAATTGAGGTTTGCTGGGGATTCTGGGTAAGGAAACGTTGGGGGATCCACGCAAGCCATACCTCCCTGGAAGCCGCCGGGTGTCTAGTTTTCAGAAATGCGTGGGTTTGGTAGGTTTCCCTAGATGGCCGCCGTGCCCAGGGCCAAAAAGCCAAGAGACCCCCCTTGCAAAACCAGGTGGTTTTGAGATAGGCAATTTTGATGTCACCTCACTATGTTTTGCGCCGTTTCCTGTCGCGGGCACTAGGCCGAGCCACACAAGTGAGGTACCGTTTTTCTCGTAAGACTTTGGGGAACGCGGGGTGGGTGGAAATTTGTGGATCCACGCAGATTCCGGAACTTTCCACGACCGAAATGTGGGGAAAATGTGTTTTTTTTACCAATTTTTTAGGTTTGCAAGGGATTCTGGGTAACAGACCCTGGTGGGAGGCAGTCAAGTCACCCCATCCTGGATTCCCCTGGGTGTCTAGTTTTCAAAAATGTATAGGTTTGCTAGGTTTCCCCAGGTGCCCGCAGAGCTAGGGTTCAAAAACTACAGCTAGTCATTTTTCCAAAAAAGGGTCATTTTTCACTGCGAAATTGAGGTGTGACCAGGTTGCGTTTTGCGCCGTTTCCTGTCGCGGGCACTAGGCCGAGCCACACAAGTGAGGTACCGTTTTTCTCGTAAGACTTTGGGGAACGCGGGGTGGGTGGAAATTTGTGGATCCACGCAGATTCCGGAACTTTCCACGACCGAAATGTGGGGAAAATGTGTTTTTTTTGCCAATTTTTTAGGTTTGCAAGGGATTCTGGGTAACAGACCCTGGTGGGAGGCAGTCAAGTCACCCCATCCTGGATTCCCCTGGGTGTCTAGTTTTCAAAAATGTATAGGTTTGCTAGGTTTCCCCAGGTGCCCGCAGAGCTAGGGTTCACAAACTACAGCTAGTCATTTTTCCAAAAAAGGGTCATTTTTCACTGCGAAATTGAGGTGTGACCAGGTTGCGTTTTGCGCCGTTTCCTGTCGCGGGCACTAGGCCGAGCCACACAAGTGAGGTACCGTTTTTCTCGTAAGACTTTGGGGAACGCGGGGTGGGTGGAAATTTGTGGATCCACGCAGATTCCGGAACTTTCCACGACCGAAATGTGGGGAAAATGTGTTTTTTTTGCCAATTTTTTAGGTTTGCAAGGGATTCTGGGTAACAGACCCTGGTGGGAGGCAGTCAAGTCACCCCATCCTGGATTCCCCTGGGTGTCTAGTTTTCAAAAATGTATAGGTTTGCTAGGTTTCCCCAGGTGCCCGCAGAGCTAGGGTTCAAAAACTACAGCTAGTCATTTTTCCAAAAAAGGGTCATTTTTCACTGCGAAATTGAGGTGTGACCAGGTTGCGTTTTGCGCCGTTTCCTGTCGCGGGCACTAGGCCGAGCCACACAAGTGAGGTACCGTTTTTCTCGTAAGACTTTGGGGAACGCGGGGTGGGTGGAAATTTGTGGATCCACGCAGATTCCGGAACTTTCCACGACCGAAATGTGGGGAAAATGTGTTTTTTTTGCCAATTTTTTAGGTTTGCAAGGGATTCTGGGTAACAGACCCTGGTGGGAGGCAGTCAAGTCACCCCATCCTGGATTCCCCTGGGTGTCTAGTTTTCAAAAATGTATAGGTTTGCTAGGTTTCCCCAGGTGCCCGCAGAGCTAGGGTTCAAAAACTACAGCTAGTCATTTTTCCAAAAAAGGGTCATTTTTCACTGCGAAATTGAGGTGTGACCAGGTTGCGTTTTGCGCCGTTTCCTGTCGCGGGCACTAGGCCGAGCCACACAAGTGAGGTACCGTTTTTCTCGTAAGACTTTGGGGAACGCGGGGTGGGTGGAAATTTGTGGATCCACGCAGATTCCGGAACTTTCCACGACCGAAATGTGGGGAAAATGTGTTTTTTTGCCAATTTTTTAGGTTTGCAAGGGATTCTGGGTAACAGACCCTGGTGGGAGGCAGTCAAGTCACCCCATCCTGGATTCCCCTGGGTGTCTAGTTTTCAAAAATGTATAGGTTTGCTAGGTTTCCCCAGGTGCCCGCAGAGCTAGGGTTCAAAAACTACAGCTAGTCATTTGTCCAAAAAAGGGTCATTTTTCACTGCGAAATTGAGGTGTGACCAGGTTGCGTTTTGCGCCGTTTCCTGTCACGGGCACTAGGCCGACCCACACAAGTGAGGTACCGTTTTTCTCGTAAGACTTTGGGGAACGCGGGGTGGGTGGAAATTTGTGGATCCACGCAGATTCCGGAACTTTCCACGACAGAATTGTGGGGAAAATTTGGTTTTTTTGCCAATTTTTTAGGTTTGCAAGGGATTCTGGGTAACAGACCCTGGTGGGAGGCAGTCAAGTCACCCCATCCTGGATTCCCCTGGGTGTCTAGTTTTCAAAAATGTATAGGTTTGCTAGGTTTCCCCAGGTGCCCGCAGAGCTAGGGTTCAAAAACTACAGCTAGTCATTTTTCCAAAAAAGGGTCATTTTTCACTGCGAAATTGAGGTGTGACCAGGTTGCGTTTTGCGCCGTTTCCTGTCGCGGGCACTAGGCCGAGCCACACAAGTGAGGTACCGTTTTTCTCGTAAGACTTTGGGGAACGCGGGGTGGGTGGAAATTTGTGGATCCACGCAGATTCCGGAACTTTCCACGACCGAAATGTGGGGAAAATGTGTTTTTTTTGCCAATTTTTTAGGTTTGCAAGGGATTCTGGGTAACAGACCCTGGTGGGAGGCAGTCAAGTCACCCCATCCTGGATTCCCCTGGGTGTCTAGTTTTCAAAAATGTATAGGTTTGCTAGGTTTCCCCAGGTGCCCGCAGAGCTAGGGTTCAAAAACTACAGCTAGTCATTTTTCCAAAAAAGGGTCATTTTTCACTGCGAAATTGAGGTGTGACCAGGTTGCGTTTTGCGCCGTTTCCTGTCGCGGGCACTAGGCCGAGCCACACAAGTGAGGTACCGTTTTTCTCGTAAGACTTTGGGGAACGCGGGGTGGGTGGAAATTTGTGGATCCACGCAGATTCCGGAACTTTCCACGACCGAAATGTGGGGAAAATGTGTTTTTTTTGCCAATTTTTTAGGTTTGCAAGGGATTCTGGGTAACAGACCCTGGTGGGAGGCAGTCAAGTCACCCCATCCTGGATTCCCCTGGGTGTCTAGTTTTCAAAAATGTATAGGTTTGCTAGGTTTCCCCAGGTGCCCGCAGAGCTAGGGTTCAAAAACTACAGCTAGTCATTTTTCCAAAAAAGGGTCATTTTTCACTGCGAAATTGAGGTGTGACCAGGTTGCGTTTTGCGCCGTTTCCTGTCGCGGGCACTAGGCCGAGCCACACAAGTGAGGTACCGTTTTTCTCGTAAGACTTTGGGGAACGCGGGGTGGGTGGAAATTTGTGGATCCACGCAGATTCCGGAACTTTCCACGACCGAAATGTGGGGAAAATGTGTTTTTTTTGCCAATTTTTTAGGTTTGCAAGGGATTCTGGGTAACAGACCCTGGTGGGAGGCAGTCAAGTCACCCCATCCTGGATTCCCCTGGGTGTCTAGTTTTCAAAAATGTATAGGTTTGCTAGGTTTCCCCAGGTGCCCGCAGAGCTAGGGTTCAAAAACTACAGCTAGTCATTTTTCCAAAAAAGGGTCATTTTTCACTGCGAAATTGAGGTGTGACCAGGTTGCGTTTTGCGCCGTTTCCTGTCGCGGGCACTAGGCCGAGCCACACAAGTGAGGTACCGTTTTTCTCGTAAGACTTTGGGGAACGCGGGGTGGGTGGAAATTTGTGGATCCACGCAGATTCCGGAACTTTCCACGACCGAAATGTGGGGAAAATGTGTTTTTTTTGCCAATTTTTTAGGTTTGCAAGGGATTCTGGGTAACAGACCCTGGTGGGAGGCAGTCAAGTCACCCCATCCTGGATTCCCCTGGGTGTCTAGTTTTCAAAAATGTATAGGTTTGCTAGGTTTCCCCAGGTGCCCGCAGAGCTAGGGTTCAAAAACTACAGCTAGTCATTTTTCCAAAAAAGGGTCATTTTTCACTGCGAAATTGAGGTGTGACCAGGTTGCGTTTTGCGCCGTTTCCTGTCGCGGGCACTAGGCCGAGCCACACAAGTGAGGTACCGTTTTTCTTGTAAGACTTTGGGGAACGCGGGGTGGGTGGAAATTTGTGGATCCACGCAGATTCCGGAACTTTCCACGACCGAAATGTGGGGAAAATGTGTTTTTTTTGCCAATTTTTTAGGTTTGCAAGGGATTCTGGGTAACAGACCCTGGTGGGAGGCAGTCAAGTCACCCCATCCTGGATTCCCCTGGGTGTCTAGTTTTCAAAAATGTATAGGTTTGCTAGGTTTCCCCAGGTGCCCGCAGAGCTAGGGTTCAAAAACTACAGCTAGTCATTTTTCCAAAAAAGGGTCATTTTTCACTGCGAAATTGAGGTGTGACCAGGTTGCGTTTTGCGCCGTTTCCTGTCGCGGGCACTAGGCCGAGCCACACAAGTGAGGTACCGTTTTTCTCGTAAGACTTTGGGGAACGCGGGGTGGGTGGAAATTTGTGGATCCACGCAGATTCCGGAACTTTCCACGACCGAAATGTGGGGAAAATGTGTTTTTTTTGCCAATTTTTTAGGTTTGCAAGGGATTCTGGGTAACAGACCCTGGTGGGAGGCAGTCAAGTCACCCCATCCTGGATTCCCCTGGGTGTCTAGTTTTCAAAAATGTATAGGTTTGCTAGGTTTCCCCAGGTGCCCGCAGAGCTAGGGTTCAAAAACTACAGCTAGTCATTTTTCCAAAAAAGGGTCATTTTTCACTGCGAAATTGAGGTGTGACCAGGTTGCGTTTTGCGCCGTTTCCTGTCGCGGGCACTAGGCCGAGCCACACAAGTGAGGTACCGTTTTTCTCGTAAGACTTTGGGGAACGCGGGGTGGGTGGAAATTTGTGGATCCACGCAGATTCCGGAACTTTCCACGACCGAAATGTGGGGAAAATGTGTTTTTTTTGCCAATTTTTTAGGTTTGCAAGGGATTCTGGGTAACAGACCCTGGTGGGAGGCAGTCAAGTCACCCCATCCTGGATTCCCCTGGGTGTCTAGTTTTCAAAAATGTATAGGTTTGCTAGGTTTCCCCAGGTGCCCGCAGAGCTAGGGTTCAAAAACTACAGCTAGTCATTTGTCCAAAAAAGGGTCATTTTTCACTGCGAAATTGAGGTGTGACCAGGTTGCGTTTTGCGCCGTTTCCTGTCGCGGGCACTAGGCCGAGCCACACAAGTGAGGTACCGTTTTTCTCGTAAGACTTTGGGGAACGCGGGGTGGGTGGAAATTTGTGGATCCACGCAGATTCCGGAACTTTCCACGACCGAAATGTGGGGAAAATGTGTTTTTTTTGCCAATTTTTTAGGTTTGCAAGGGATTCTGGGTAACAGACCCTGGTGGGAGGCAGTCAAGTCACCCCATCCTGGATTCCCCTGGGTGTCTAGTTTTCAAAAATGTATAGGTTTGCTAGGTTTCCCCAGGTGCCCGCAGAGCTAGGGTTCAAAAACTACAGCTAGTCATTTTTCCAAAAAAGGGTCATTTTTCACTGCGAAATTGAGGTGTGACCAGGTTGCGTTTTGCGCCGTTTCCTGTCGCGGGCACTAGGCCGAGCCACACAAGTGAGGTACCGTTTTTCTCGTAAGACTTTGGGGAACGCGGGGTGGGTGGAAATTTGTGGATCCACGCAGATTCCGGAACTTTCCACGACCGAAATGTGGGGAAAATGTGTTTTTTTTGCCAATTTTTTAGGTTTGCAAGGGATTCTGGGTAACAGACCCTGGTGGGAGGCAGTCAAGTCACCCCATCCTGGATTCCCCTGGGTGTCTAGTTTTCAAAAATGTATAGGTTTGCTAGGTTTCCCCAGGTGCCCGCAGAGCTAGGGTTCAAAAACTACAGCTAGTCATTTTTCCAAAAAAGGGTCATTTTTCACTGCGAAATTGAGGTGTGACCAGGTTGCGTTTTGCGCCGTTTCCTGTCGCGGGCACTAGGCCGAGCCACACAAGTGAGGTACCGTTTTTCTTGTAAGACTTTGGGGAACGCGGGGTGGGTGGAAATTTGTGGATCCACGCAGATTCCGGAACTTTCCACGACCGAAATGTGGGGAAAATGTGTTTTTTTTGCCAATTTTTTAGGTTTGCAAGGGATTCTGGGTAACAGACCCTGGTGGGAGGCAGTCAAGTCACCCCATCCTGGATTCCCCTGGGTGTCTAGTTTTCAAAAATGTATAGGTTTGCTAGGTTTCCCCAGGTGCCCGCAGAGCTAGGGTTCAAAAACTACAGCTAGTCATTTTTCCAAAAAAGGGTCATTTTTCACTGCGAAATTGAGGTGTGACCAGGTTGCGTTTTGCGCCGTTTCCTGTCGCGGGCACTAGGCCGAGCCACACAAGTGAGGTACCGTTTTTCTCGTAAGACTTTGGGGAACGCGGGGTGGGTGGAAATTTGTGGATCCACGCAGATTCCGGAACTTTCCACGACCGAAATGTGGGGAAAATGTGTTTTTTTTGCCAATTTTTTAGGTTTGCAAGGGATTCTGGGTAACAGACCCTGGTGGGAGGCAGTCAAGTCACCCCATCCTGGATTCCCCTGGGTGTCTAGTTTTCAAAAATGTATAGGTTTGCTAGGTTTCCCCAGGTGCCCGCAGAGCTAGGGTTCAAAAACTACAGCTAGTCATTTTTCCAAAAAAGGGTCATTTTTCACTGCGAAATTGAGGTGTGACCAGGTTGCGTTTTGCGCCGTTTCCTGTCGCGGGCACTAGGCCGAGCCACACAAGTGAGGTACCGTTTTTCTCGTAAGACTTTGGGGAACGCGGGGTGGGTGGAAATTTGTGGATCCACGCAGATTCCGGAACTTTCCACGACCGAAATGTGGGGAAAATGTGTTTTTTTTGCCAATTTTTTAGGTTTGCAAGGGATTCTGGGTAACAGACCCTGGTGGGAGGCAGTCAAGTCACCCCATCCTGGATTCCCCTGGGTGTCTAGTTTTCAAAAATGTATAGGTTTGCTAGGTTTCCCCAGGTGCCCGCAGAGCTAGGGTTCAAAAACTACAGCTAGTCATTTGTCCAAAAAAGGGTCATTTTTCACTGCGAAATTGAGGTGTGACCAGGTTGCGTTTTGCGCCGTTTCCTGTCACGGGCACTAGGCCGACCCACACAAGTGAGGTACCGTTTTTCTCGTAAGACTTTGGGGAACGCGGGGTGGGTGGAAATTTGTGGATCCACGCAGATTCCGGAACTTTCTACGACAGAATTGTGGGGAAAATGTGGTTTTTTTGCCAATTTTTTAGGTTTGCAAGGGATTCTGGGTAACAGACCCTGGTGGGAGGCAGTCAAGTCACCCCATCCTGGATTCCCCTGGGTGTCTAGTTTTCAAAAATGTATAGGTTTGCTAGGTTTCCCCAGGTGCCCGCAGAGCTAGGGTTCAAAAACTACAGCTAGTCATTTTTCCAAAAAAGGGTCATTTTTCACTGCGAAATTGAGGTGTGACCAGGTTGCGTTTTGCGCCGTTTCCTGTCGCGGGCACTAGGCCGATCCACACAAGTGAGGTACCGTTTTTCTCGTAAGACTTTGGGGAACGCGGGGTGGGTGGAAATTTGTGGATCCACGCAGATTCCGGAACTTTCCACGACCGAAATGTGTGGAAAATGTGGTTTTTTTGCAAATTTTTTAGGTTTGCAAGGGATTCTGGGTAACAGACCCTGGTGGGAGGCAGTCAAGTCACCCCATCCTGGATTCCCCTGGGTGTCTAGTTTTCAAAAATGTATAGGTTTGCTAGGTTTCCCCAGGTGCCCGCAGAGCTAGGGTTCAAAAACTACAGCTAGTCATTTTTCCAAAAAAGGGTCATTTTTCACTGCGAAATTGAGGTGTGACCAGGTTGCGTTTTGCGCCGTTTCCTGTCGCGGGCACTAGGCCGAGCCACACAAGTGAGGTACCGTTTTTCTCGTAAGACTTTGGGGAACGCGGGGTGGGTGGAAATTTGTGGATCCACGCAGATTCCGGAACTTTCCACGACCGAAATGTGGGGAAAATGTGTTTTTTTTGCCAATTTTTTAGGTTTGCAAGGGATTCTGGGTAACAGACCCTGGTGGGAGGCAGTCAAGTCACCCCATCCTGGATTCCCCTGGGTGTCTAGTTTTCAAAAATGTATAGGTTTGCTAGGTTTCCCCAGGTGCCCGCAGAGCTAGGGTTCAAAAACTACAGCTAGTCATTTTTCCAAAAAAGGGTCATTTTTCACTGCGAAATTGAGGTGTGACCAGGTTGCGTTTTGCGCCGTTTCCTGTCGCGGGCACTAGGCCGAGCCACACAAGTGAGGTACCGTTTTTCTCGTAAGACTTTGGGGAACGCGGGGTGGGTGGAAATTTGTGGATCCACGCAGATTCCGGAACTTTCCACGACCGAAATGTGGGGAAAATGTGTTTTTTTTGCCAATTTTTTAGGTTTGCAAGGGATTCTGGGTAACAGACCCTGGTGGGAGGCAGTCAAGTCACCCCATCCTGGATTCCCCTGGGTGTCTAGTTTTCAAAAATGTATAGGTTTGCTAGGTTTCCCCAGGTGCCCGCAGAGCTAGGGTTCAAAAACTACAGCTAGTCATTTTTCCAAAAAAGGGTCATTTTTCACTGCGAAATTGAGGTGTGACCAGGTTGCGTTTTGCGCCGTTTCCTGCCGCGGGCACTAGGCCGATCCACACAAGTGAGGTACCGTTTTTCTCGTAAGACTTTGGGGAACGCGGGGTGGGTGGAAATTTGTGGATCCACGCAGATTCCGGAACTTTCCACGACCGAAATGTGTGGAAAATGTGTTTTTTTTGCCAATTTTTTAGGTTTGCAAGGGATTCTGGGTAACAGACCCTGGTGGGAGGCAGTCAAGTCACCCCATCCTGGATTCCCCTGGGTGTCTAGTTTTCAAAAATGTATAGGTTTGCTAGGTTTCCCCAGGTGCCCGCAGAGCTAGGGTTCAAAAACTACAGCTAGTCATTTTTCCAAAAAAGGGTCATTTTTCACTGCGAAATTGAGGTGTGACCAGGTTGCGTTTTGCGCCGTTTCCTGTCGCGGGCACTAGGCCGAGCCACACAAGTGAGGTACCGTTTTTCTCGTAAGACTTTGGGGAACGCGGGGTGGGTGGAAATTTGTGGATCCACGCAGATTCCGGAACTTTCCACGACAGAATTGTGGGGAAAATGTGGTTTTTTTGCCAATTTTTTAGGTTTGCAAGGGATTCTGGGTAACAGACCCTGGTGGGAGGCAGTCAAGTCACCCCATCCTGGATTCCCCTGGGTGTCTAGTTTTCAAAAATGTATAGGTTTGCTAGGTTTCCCCAGGTGCCCGCAGAGCTAGGGTTCAAAAACTACAGCTAGTCATTTTTCCAAAAAAGGGTCATTTTTCACTGCGAAATTGAGGTGTGACCAGGTTGCGTTTTGCGCCGTTTCCTGTCGCGGGCACTAGGCCGATCCACACAAGTGAGGTACCGTTTTTCTCGTAAGACTTTGGGGAACGCGGGGTGGGTGGAAATTTGTGGATCCACGCAGATTCCGGAACTTTCCACGACCGAAATGTGTGGAAAAGGTGTTTTTTTTGCCAATTTTTTAGGTTTGCAAGGGATTCTGGGTAACAGACCCTGGTGGGAGGCAGTCAAGTCACCCCATCCTGGATTCCCCTGGTTGTCTACTTTTCAAAAATGTATAGGTTTGCTAGGTTTCCCAAGGTGCCCGCAGAGCTAGGGTTCAAAAACTAGAGCTAGGCACTTTGCAAAAAAAGGGTAATTTTGCATTGTGAAAATGTGGTGTGACCACGTTGCGTTTTGCGCCGTTTCCTGTCGTGGGCACTATGCCTACCCACACAAGTGAGGTACCATTTTTATCGGGAGACTTAGGGTAATTCAGATTTGTAAAGGAACTGCTATTATATATTGACTTTACATGCATTTCTGCTTTCCAAATGAAAGATATTGTGTAAAAAAGAAGTCATTCTAAAAAATGACTGATAATTCTCATGCTAGTATGAGTATTCCCAATTTCAGAAATGTGCAAATATCTACTGTTTCTAAACTCTATATTTTGTTCCCAAATCAGAAATACATAGGTGTCTTTCATACCGTTTTTTCCATGTACACTTTTTTACAGAATAATTACTATATACCCGATACATAATAAAAAACCATTGCAAGTTACTACTCAGTTTTTGGCTCTGGGTTCGTCGGGTTCTTGGTGAACCTACAAGTCCTATATATCCCCACAACCAGTAATGTCCAGCGGATGCAACGGTAAATTGCTTTCAAAGAGCTGTCATAATTAGAAGAAGTTACAGGTGAAAACGTTGACACAAAAGGCTGTTTTTTTCAACTGAATTTCAATTTATACTACATTTAACTGTTTGTTTCTATAACAAAACCTTGATGGATCTACACAAATGACCCCTTGCTGAATTCAGAATGTTGTCTTCTTTTCAAAAATGTATAGCTTTCCAGGATCCACTATTGCTTTTGTACCCATTTCAGCCACTAACTGGAAGGAGGTCAAAAGCACAAAAAATTGCAAAAATAGGCTATGTCCCAGAAAAATGCCAAAACTGTGTAAAAAATGTTGAATTTCTATCAAAAGTCAAGTATCCCCGAAAAGCTGGGAAAATGGTGATTTCAACCCCACAAACCTTTTTTTGATAACATTTGCAGGGAAAAACCCAGATGCTTTCATTTGCAGCCCGTTTTTCCAATTTTTCCAAAAAAACCCAAAATTTTGCTGTATTTTGGCTCTTTTCTGAGACCCCTCCAGGGGAATCCACAAACCCTGGGTACCTTTAGAATCCCCATGATGTTGGAAGAAAAGGACGCAAATTTGGCGTGGCTACCTAATGCGGTCAAAAAGTTACAGGGGCCTAAGCGCGCACTACCCCAAATAGCCAAAAAAAGGCCTGGCACAGGAGGGGGAAAAGGCCTGGCAGCGAAGGGGTTAAAGACCCTTAAAGAAAATACCTAAAAACATTAAATCTCGCCAGCGAGACTGCGCATGTGCGCAGCCCACGCTAGCCGAGACCTAAAAATGACTCATGTTGTTGATGTACATGCACATATGTTTTCTTTGTATTGTATGATCTTCTGAGCGCAGTTAATAAAAAGAGTTATACAAAAAAATAATGTACAACCTAGGAGCCGCTTGCGGCACACCTGACTTTTAAATGGAGCACCTGGTAAACCACTTATTTTTAGGAACACGTTCATTTTTAAAATCATTGCGCAACAAACATGTAAAAGTGTGATAAAATCTGTTCAAAATTTATTTGTTTAAATTTCAGTAACGTGCAGAAGGATTTCACTATAGTACGTCAGATTATGTCACTGCACTGAGAGGCATTTATTAGAAGTGATAGTCTTCAAACATGAATTTAGAGACATCATTGCCTCACCCTGCCCTGCCAACAGTGCCATTAGTGAACCAAAAGAGGACACATTGATCATGTGCACCCTATGGGTGGCCTAGGTTGTTAGTATACTTGGAACAAAATTGTAGTTTATTTAATCAAACAGAAGAGAAGGTTTTGTACAGAGCACATCCTGAACATGTGTATTTCATGGTACCCTCACATGCGATGAAGAAAAACAAGGAAACGTTAAATAAAACATTTGCCTGGGATGACACATATTGGTCACGAGGAGAAGCCTCGAATTAGCCTAGGTTTTCTGGTTTCATACAATGCAATTCAGCCACTAGATGGGAATCTCCTTCCCTCTCACGTTTTACATCAAATGGTAATGGTTTGTCTTTAATTGTTGATACATAAAGTTAGAGGCAGATTGGAGCCACATGAAGGGTAGTTTGTTCTGGGGTCGAGAATACAATAGATCTTCAAGCTGAGCTAGGCAACTGGCTGGAGCCTTCTGTGGTTCGCCCTTTCCCATCACATATTGGCAGTTTACGGGAGAAAGGCTTAGGAAGGATATGATTAGACCCTCAAAATAACACCACTCACTGTCCACACCATGTACAGGCTTCGCTTCCCCTATGCTCACCTCACACCACCCGACCTTCGTCCTGCTGGTATCAATCTGGCCCTGGGTCATGCCACGGACCATACTTTTGGACACCCTGGGTAAATGTCTGCATGTACATTTGTTTTAGACAAAGGAGCTACCAACAATGTTAAATCCCCAGAAATTTAACTTCTCTCTCTGGCCAAGCTAAATAAGTAGGAAGTGGTGAACGTACCTGTTCTCCGCTCCCTTTTACATCAATGGTGTGTAAAGCAAGAGCTTTTTCGAGCCTAACAGAGAAGGGAAGAGAGGGAGAGACAGCAAAGAAGGGAAATAGTGACACAGATTGGAAAGGGGAGAAGGAGGAATGGATGGGGGGGGGAAAGCATGAGAGTAAATAAGATGGAGCGACGGGAAAGAAGCAATGGGAAACTACAAGAGTGAGAAGCAACATGATAAAGTGAAGTGAGGCAAGATACACCACAGTAATGTACTATATTTGTAAAGGACAGAAGGAAAAAACGAAGTGGTGGTGATAGAAGAGTGTCAGTGAATAAGGGAGATAGGGGAAGGGCAAATAGGACATTTCCATTCATTGCTGTGGAGCAGGGATGACTTTCCTTACTACCATCACCGTATATTGCAAGTTTACTGCACAACTGTGCATTTCTCCAACAGTAGTGTGTTGTAGAGACGTATTTGGTGTGGTTCAGACAGGAAAGAGGTTAATTGTGCTGATTTGATCTGTTAGATGCAGTTCTGAGTAAAGTCCGGAAATAACCAAGCATGGAGTAATTGTATAAACTGGTTGTCAGAAAAGGCCATTTCTACACACTTAGAATTCTGTAGTGTGCAGCATTCAAGTACCTCATATTGCTTCAATACTTTGACCAACTAAAGGGAGGACATTTTATATATATGAAGCAGAACCATTAAATCATATGGTGGCGTACGTATAGTTTCTCGCTGCAGCACTCTCTCTCCTAATTTACTACCAGGAAACTGTAAGATGCGTTCGACGTTAAATAACTCCAGCGTTGACATGTCCCTCAAAAACGTCTCACCTTGTTTTAATATTTCCTTTACGAACACCATCAAGCTATTCCAGATGAATTTACTTTCCGACATAAATGAAGCGGAAAGTCTTACCCCAAAGAATGCCTCATCGACAATGGTTCCTGAAGTGCAAACAGACCACCAACGAAGCACTATGCTTCACTTTCCCCGGACTCAGTGTCCAAGATAAAACTTTATTGAGACAGCGTGACTGGCAGCAAACAAGCTAGATCCAACAGTATTGTGAGGAACCGCCAATGGGGAAAGGCAATAACGACCGCCAGCCTCAAGATGGCGGCAAGCCGTCAACGTCGCTGCAGAGTGGCTCACGGTGCGTCCGTGCACCAAAACGTCCACAAGAGCCTGAAGACGAAGGCGAGGCAGCCGTACACGTCACACTGAATATTAACATAGAGATCTGCACCGGAGGACTGCACGTGACCAGAAGCATGACAAAGGTAAGCGCATGCGTGTGCATTTGAAAATGTTTTGAAGATGAATGCTGCAGTTAAACTGACAACATACCAAAAGGGCAGGAACGAACCGTAAAAAACATGAAAAAGGCTTACCCCCATACTCGCACGAATAAAAATGATGGCCGGGAAACGTAGATTCAACAACTGCCTAAAATAGCATGAAAACAGAAAATAAGTCCACTGCTAACCCTGTGCTTGTGAATCACACGGGCTGGCCCTTGCGTTTGCACAGTGCAGACAGGAATCATGACACCATCCCTTAAGTGCCGAAACCATCACAATCCAGGGCAAACGCAATAATTGTACACCTCCTCTCCACACACGATGTAGCAGGAAAACACAAATGTGGCAACAGTGTGCTGAACAACTATTTGGTTTCCATCTGCGCAGCAACTGGATGCAGAGTGTAGTGACAACTTATCTTAGAGACAGCATGTACAAAGTACCACCATTTATGCCTTTTCCTTGATGTCATGAGGGTCACAGTAGATTTCGAATCACTTTAATTCGCTGCAACTGTCAATTGAGCATCCATAAACATATTCACCATCTGCGCAGGCACTGCACACTGTAAGTTCTTACATCTTCATGACTAAAAATCCCAAATTGTCATTTTCTTCCTTTTGTGGCTGGAACACCATTTCTTCCTTTTGTGGCTGGAACACCAAACGCGGTTGTAGTAGAACTACTCCTCCAACTCACTGTAATCCTTTATGTGGCACACATTGTGGCTGGAACACCAGATGCGGCTGTAGCTTAGCTACTCCTCCAACTCACTGTAGTCCTTTATGTGGCACACGTTGTGGCTGGAACACCAGATGCGGCTGTAGCTTAGCTACTCCTCCAACTCACTGTAGTCCTTTATGTGGCACACGTTGTGGCTGGAACACCAGATGCGGCTGTAGCTTAGCTACTCCTCCAACTCACTGTACTCCTTTAGATGGCTGTAGTATTCCCAGGCTGTAGTGTCCTTTGGTGATGACACTGCTCTGTGGGGCTGTCCGTTGGTGAGGACACTGGTGGGGCTGGCGCTGGCTTGCCTGGGAATGCTTTCTTTGTAGATGTGTTAACTTGTAGCAGTCTCCTGGTTTCTCTTTTTATTTCTTTGTAGTTCCTTTGTTTCAGTGCTGTACCAAGAGTCTCTAGGGTTCAAGTCCGCTCGTCGCCAAAATGAATGTTATAATCTCTGTAGAATGACAACTGGAGCCAGTATGTATTATCAGTCTTCTTTATTCATCTTCCAGTTCAGGTTACAACTGTCTCTACTCCAGCCAGCCTAGTGTGGTACCAGCCCCACCAGGAGCAGCCTGCCTAGCTGCTCAGCCCATCTGTAACTGCCAACACTCATCCACTCAGACACCCAGGCATTCCACTCATCACAGGCACACCAACATTCCATGACCATCTCACGCTCTGGCTGAGCAGCTAGAGGCAGCAGGGCTGAGTACATGTTATACAATTAAGTAGGGTATAACACATTTTATATATATGAAGCAGAACCATTAAATCATATGGTGGCGTACGTATGGTTTCTCGCTGCAGCACTCTCTCTCCTAATTTACTACCAGGAAACTGTAACCTCTGCTATCCCTCTCCTGTGGCTTCCTTCCAAGTGAATCTGCTTTCATCAACGTGAGCTAGGATTTGCATATCAATGCCTCTAAATGTATTCATATATGTGACAGCTTTAAGCTAGCACGGTAAATTATGTTACAAACATACCATTTTTATTTTCTTTTTAACCCTTTCACCGCGGCGGGAATTCCGCCGCGGTGCTGGGGGGTGCGGGGGGCAGCGCGGTGGCGCTGTGCTCATGACGGAGCCGCTCCGTCATGAGCCACGGTTGGGCTGTGCTCATGACGGAACGGTTCCGTCATGACTCCGCCCATTTGCGTTTTCCCCCCCGCACAGGCGGGGAAACAGCGCCGCGCAGGCGGAGCGGCCGCCAACGGGCGTGTCATGACGGAACCGTTCCGTCATGAGCACACGGCAACCGTGGCTCATGACGGAACGGTTCCGTCATGAGCAGGGAAGGGGTTAAAAGGAGAATATAGTGCTCTGAATTATATAAAAAACACACACACCTAAATGATTGTGACATTGAAAGTGCACTGTAAATGTGTGACACTTCCAAAAGAATGCCATGGAAATTTAAACAGAACATTTGTTGCACAGCTTCACGACAATTTGCAAGCGCAGTGTAGCTCTGTCAATCACTTAAAAAAAAAAGTTATTCTATGCAACGTCTCTCGCAACAAGGCATCACAGATAATTGCATTTATAGGCTTTTTAAAATTTTACTGCAGTAATTTGCTGACAATGTTAGTCATCTTACCTTTTCTTTCCTATTCAGAGAAGCAACAAGCATTGGCAAAGCCAATAGGTCCCAAAGGCTAGACCGATTGGCTGTGTCATGCAGTAAAGCATTGGCAATATGCTGGCAGCAAGGCTAAAAAACAGGAAAAAAAGTTGCAATGAAACGGCCACATTATTTTGTAATCACACGCATTTCGGATGATGGCTGGGCGTGCATGTGTAATAAGGCACCAACATAATGAAGCAGGCACCATTTTATTCAATTTACCAATCCAAAATGGATCGGTAAATTAAACAAGCATTAGCATAGCCAATAGGTCTCGCATTTGGGACCTTATAAGTTTAGCCATGCATTTTTGACATTGCTAATAAGAATACCTTTTATTTTAGTTTTAGTTTTTAAAACATAAATAGAAGGCATTGTCATTTACAATGCCAATAGCTTAAACTCGCGTAAATGCGAGAGCTATTGCATTGCAAAAGCTTGTTATAATATACTGTTCGTAAATCATGATGTTAGGGTCCGATAAAGCATTTATTTAAAGATGATACAGAAGAACAACATTGTTGATCGACTGATTGTTTAAATAGCAGTCTTTATTCAATCTTAATGTTTATTGTATTCTCTTTTATTTCTATGACACATTGCCTTGGAAATTATGCAATAAATAATAAAATTAAAAAAGGCAAATACACTTGTGCACACCGCCCGAGTGACATTTCAAGTCAAGCAAGTGCTTATAAAAATCTGATGTTCACACCAATGAATAGGAGTCAGTTGCAGTCTAATAAAAGGTGATTAGGCCTGGGGCAGCGTCCGTCACATGAAAAATAACCTCACCAGCCTTCGAGACACATGGGATATCGGCTAGTTGGGAAGAAATCACTGTATCTGGAGATCCTTTTTTTGGAAGTCAAGCAGCCAACTATGTAGCCATGATCAGCCATCTATTAAAACAAGCATTGGCATAGCCAATAGGTCTCGCCTTTGGGACCTTATAAGTGTTTAGCCATGCAACAGTTGCATAACTAAATACTTATAAGGTTCCAAAAGCGAGACCTATTGGCTATGCAAAGCGGCCGCGAAAGTGAAAGTAATTGCGGTAAAGAGCGGCACGTGCGCCCGCGCACATGCACCGTAGCTCTAGGCTGGCCTGGTAGCACTTTTTGGAGCCCTCTCAATAAGTCTCGCCAGACCAACGCATGCGCTGGGTCAGGCGAGACCTAATAAAGAGCAGCACGCTCTTTTTTGTAGGGGGGAGTGTGGGTGATACGACTTACGAAGTTGTCTCCTCCACCCAAACACAGTTTCAATCCTGTCCTCCTGTTGTGGCTTTTCCCGGAGCAGGGCGAAGTGTCAGAGACTTGAAAGGGACACACAGGACCCCGTGGTGTCCTTTGAACTGTGAGGCCTACCTGCATTGTGACCCCACCGCGCTGAGCAGCTGCTCTTGTGGTCTAGTTTCTCCAACGTGACTTGACTTCAAACAGCGTTATGGGCTTTTTCCCTTTGACGAATAGACGTAAGAGGTGCCTTCTGAGTCGAACTAAAAAGTGCCACCAGCACTAGCAGGCCTGAGAAGTGGGCTCACTTAGGCTTCAGTCATAGGTACGCCTCGAAATCTTCAGTCAGATGCAGTCAGACCTTACCTGGCCTTCTGTAAGGTGCAGTCTGAAGTGGCCTCAATTAGACGCAGGACTCAAGTCTGGCTCAGTCAGAGTTAAGAATTAGAACATGAGAGCTTATTCAGGCCTCATCAGTGCACCCCTCAAGAAACACGGGTAAACACTACACAGCATGATGTTTTATAATTTCACCTCACTTTGAACATTGCCCGTCTATCAGCAAGTGCAAACAAGCAGGTTGAACATGGAGCTCGCGGAGGGGGTTTGTATGCATCACGCAGGAAGATACTAGAAGGAAAGGCGCACTAGGGAGCACAAAAATGCACGCGTTAAATAAGGTTACGCAGGAAGCCTGGGGCCCAGCGAGGCTAGCACGGAGAGCTCTACCTGGGAGGGAGGGAAGGAGGGAGTAAGCACGGAGCTTGGCGCTCTAAAGAGAAAAGGGGGAGGGAGGGTGTTGCGGGGGATGCCGTACAAGCAAAGCGGGCGAGCAGGGGCTCCCTTCTCGTAGGACTGGGCTCCACTCACTAAGCAGAGGGAAGAGACTCTCACATTAAAACGAGGACATAAGCGACCCCAGCGTGCTGCGTTGAACAGCCACACCCTCAGTCAACATGGCCTCGCACATAGGGAGTAAGAAGAACAGCCACCCCAACAAACACCCTTCAAAAGTCCGGAGGGCACAGCAGTTATAGCCTTGTATATTAGTCTCCAGCTCGGACAGTGAACAAGACAAAGACCACATCATGCGGAGACCGCCACACTGCATAATATGCTTCACCTCAGCGACAACAAAGGTGGGAAAGACGTACATGACCTTATACAGCAGCTCCAGGGGTCCCACATGCATTTGTTTTTGGGGGGTGGTAAGCGAAGGTCAAGTGGTCATCCCTTTTGAACATGAGTTAGGCCCTATTCGATAAAACTTGCGAGTGTTCACTGGACCCACTGCTGGAAAGAAAAGAAACAAGCAACAACAAGAGGAAGATGGGTAAAGAGAAAGACAAGCACGTGCGTTGAAAGTTTAAAACAAGCTGCGAGACGCGCTATGTGGTGGGGGAGGAGCATTGAAGCGAGGCGCGCGTGCGCGCTTGGCCGAGCGAGAGGAAAGCCAGATGGCGCCTCTGCTCGTGCCTGTGCGCGAATCCGCACACTGTATGCCACACAAAGCTGTGGTCGGACTTTAAAAACTCCACTCCTAAATGTCTCGCCAGTGCAGCGCATGCGCTAGCTCAGATGAGACCTAAAAAAGGAAGCAGAAGTAGCATAACTGGCAGAGGGGATGGAAGCAATATAAAATATTTTGTTTAAAAGAAGCCAGGGGTGGCAATGTAGAAGCAGGTATGGAGGGAGGAAGAAGCAACAAGGGGGTTAGGGGAGAAGCAGCAGAAGAGGAAGAGTAACATAGGGATAAGGGAAGCACACGAGAAAGCAACAGGGATCGCAGATTGAGGAAGAGTTTCTAAGGAGAGAAGCATACAAGAGAGAGTTTGAAACATGAAGGAAACTAAAACATGGTGTCAGACGGGCAGATATTTGTCTGGGTGGGAAGCACACATGGAAAAGAGATAGGAGACACGGAGTGATTACGCAGAAATAAAAACAAGCATTTGCAATGCAATAGGTCTCACATTTACGCGACTTTAAGCTATTGGCATTGTCAATGACTATGCCTTTTATTTATGTTTTAAAAACGAAAACAAAAATAAAAGGCATTATCATTTGCAATGTCAATAGCTCAAACTCGCGTAAATGCGAGACCTATTGTATTGCAAATGCTTATTTTCAGAGGCATGAGAGAAAGCACTGTCCGGGAGCTCAGCCTCGTCGCCTTAATGCAGTTCAGCATATTTTGTAAGTTTGTCAGTCGGCAGCCTGCTTGCTTCCCATACTTTCGGATTTAGACGCCTGCATTAAATAGTGTTCTCAGAGAGGCGGTTCCCAGCTTCGCGGCACTCTTTCCGTGTTTTATACCTTAGAATGATGAGCTGCTGGGTGAGTCTGCCGCAGCTCTCAGCAGTAGGTGCACTCGCACACCGAGCTTCCTGTCCATCTTTCCAGGTTTCTCCTCACCTTACTGGCAATGTGCGTGAGGCTGAGAAGCGTCAAAACATGGGCTGTAATCTGAAACAAACCGAAACAGTGGAGTGCGCTTCCGGCTTTGCTTTTCCAGAGCGCCTAATCATCAACCGCAGCATCGCCCCCAGGAAGTCGCCTCGCGATATCTCCTCTGCTCGTGCGACTCAGCCGAGCCTCACCCCCCCCCAGGAGCCACCGGGGCAGGGCACAGGCCTGCAGCTGTGGATTCCTGCCGTGCTCGGCTGGATGGACATCCCTCTGGAGTGGGGTGGGTCTGACAGACTCCACCTCAAGCTCCTGTGCCGGGACAGGAGGAGTGGAGGCCTTGAGGCAGTACTCCTGTCCCGTGCAGGGGGAGACTGGTCACCCTCGCGTTAGGGGCATCCAGTCTGTTAAGGAAGAATGGGAGGGGTGTTACAGGGGGTGGGACGGGTGGGGGAGGCCTCTCGATGTTTTACAACATCTTAATGCTCGATTGGAACTTCAAAGGTATTAGGACGTGCACTCGTCAAGGAGAGACAAGATTGTTCGACATGGTGCGACCTTTTATGGACCAAACCAAATGTTGTGCGCTCACAGCTGTCCTTAAATATGGGAGCACAGACAGGACTCTTGGGGAATAGTTATCTGCCATTGAGTGCAAAGGCGAGGGCTCACTTGACTAGAAGTGCAAATAATGGCATACCGCAGAGCATGCTGGGAGACCGGCCTCCGCAGTGTAGTGCTGCCTTTTATCCCTAGTAGTAAGTAGGAGGCTGGTGCGTGGCTCCGACGTCACAGCTCCAGCACTCACTTATCTGTGTAATATAGAATATACCCCATACCACCTGTCGCACACAGGAGCTTGTGTCTTTTCTCTCACGGAGTGATACAGTGTACACTTTTCAGACTGTCAGACAGACACTGCTCATTCAGTACTGTGACAGAACTGTAGGCACGCTCCTGTAAACACAGCAATTCCCACCAGATAAACATGCAGCGCCACCTCCCACTGCAGGGGCAGACAGGTGGGGTGAACGACTGGCTTGCAAATAAACCAGACTGACTTGACCAGGTTTGTCAATTATTCCGCAGTGTCGCATAGCTCCTCGCACGCAGGGCTCACCGCCCCCAGCGCCTATCGCTGTCTGACCTGCCCTCACAGAATATATATTTATCTCCAATAGCCTTCCACCTGCATTTGTTTTTTACTAGACCTCCCTTCATTTCCACTCGCGGCCTGGCTGCAGACCTGGGAAGCTCGCGGGGCCAGGGCAAAGAGACGGGGCCGTTCCCACTGCAAGGCAACTGCGCCATCCCCTACCTGGACACGGTGTTCCTCAGTCCGCATTCCCAGACACCTTTGCGGCGCCAAATGGCTTCTACTAACACTAGTGTTGACTTAACAGTGCCCTCATTACACGTACCCGAAGAGAAGAGCTCATGCCCAATTGGCCCTATTTAGGCTGTGTTGCGCCAATTATTCACCCACTTCCAGGCCCTCCGAGGGGCAGCGGAGGGGGCTCCTGGGTGAACAGCCCTGGGCCTGGCTTGCGCATCCATGCTGGGTGCTGAGGGGCCAATTCACTACAAGAGACCCCACCCACTCGCCTTGCACCCAGAAAAAGGAAAAAAAAGTCCCTCTGTTCGCCAGACACAATATATTTGTATTCTTAATGTCGGCCATTTATTGAGAATCATTTATGGTGGCAGGAAACCTTTGATATATAGAGTGTAGAAGTAAGTTTTTAATCTCACTTATTTTCAAGCACCGAGACGGCAAATTACGTTTTTGATTACTGTGGGAGGATAATTGCACAGTCTGCTGAAATGGAATAATATTTCGATACAGTGCACTGGCCAGAAAAAGAAGTTTGTCGAAAATGGCCAGAAAATGTGGGGTTACGGCCAGAGGTGCTAATTTTAGAAGTGGGGAGAAATGCTCGATTCTGCGCAGCTCAACATCCTGTGATTCTGGGCAAATCACTTAAACTCCCGATGCCTAAAAAAAAACGAAACAAAAACACATGAATGTGTCGTTGTATAAAGCAACTGGTGCTCCTGTACACTGCTCCAGTACGTTCGGGTCAAGTTCACGCTGCACAAAATGAGTAAAAAAAACAAAAAAAAAACAAAAAAAATCATAAACACTTTGTTGAAAGAGTTAATTTGAAAGCGCGTCTGCATGCAATTCCCGCTGTACTTTTTTGTAATTTTTGTCGAATTCTTGTCAACAGACATGACAATGTATAAACCGGAAATAAATATATGCCACTATGTTGGCAGAGTGTGCTGTACACATTTATCCACATTGCCGTTTTCAACATTTCTGTTGCTAGAAATACCCTTATCTAATTAATAACCTTTTCGTTAAGGATGTGTTTCTTGTAGTTGGATCTAGCAGCTCTGAGGAGGGCTAGATTGGAGGGGGAAGGGTGTTGTTCTTTCAGACTATCTAAGAGCGCGTCTTTCATTGTTGAAATCTGCATTGAACCAAGATTTTGAAGGGATGTTTCTTTGTGTTTTGGAAGGGGCAATTTGGTCAAGAACGTCTTTGACCGATTTATTAAAATGTTCGATGAGGTCATTAGCGTTTTGGGATGGAGGATTGAGCAGAAGTTGAGCTTGTAGTTTAGTCTCCAGTTCGCCAGGTGGGATAAAATGAAAGTTTCTGGTCAGTTTCTTTTGTTTGAAGGTATTAGAAGGAGATTGAGTGGACGTGGAAGAGAGTGTGAAGAGAATGAGGTGGTGGTCAGACCAGTCAATGGGGATGATATTGGATAAGGTGGCCAGATCATTGTTAGCGATGATAGCGTCCAGAGTGGCCCCTTTGGTGTGAGTTGGAGTATGACAGAGTTGTTTAAGATCACTAATCTCAAGAAGATTAGTGAGGAGGTTAACTGTGGGGTCCTTAATATCATTCCAGTGGACGTTGAAGTCCCCAAGGAAGAGGTTTTTTGAGTTGGAAAGAGAGGATTGGGTAATAAGGTCAGCTAGTTCATCAGCGAAGGGGAGAGGGTGGTAGATATTATAAAGACGAATAGTGGGGGGGGGGGGAGTCGTGGGGTTTAAGTTCTGCTTCAAGGTATTCAAAGGTGGTATGGTCAGAGTTCTTAACAAGGGAGAGTTGTAATTCATTTTTAAAGATAATGGCTAGACCACCTCCTGTTCTGACAGGTCTATCTTTAGGGTAGATTTGAGTTGAGTGGAGTGGGGTAGATTGGGCTAAATTAGTGTGGGGTAAATTGGCATGGGATAGATTGGATTGAGGGAAGTGTTGGGTGCATTGGGGAGGAGCGGGGTAGCGTTGGGGAAGAGTTGAGTAGATTGTGGTAGATTGAGTGGATCAGAGTGGGTTAGCTTGTGGTGGATTGGCGTGGGGCAGATTGGGGAAGACTGGAGGTGAGTGGGGTAGATTGGGGTGGACACGGGTAATTTTGATAGAGTGGAGTGGAGTAGATTGGATTGGAGTCGGATATATTAGGGTAAATTGGAGGGAGGTGGATTGGGTTAGATTGGAGAGAAGTGTTGTAGACTGGAGTGAATTGGATCAGAGTGGTGTAGATTGTGGTGGGGTAGATTAGATTGGAGAAGAGTGGACTGGGGTAAATTGGAGTGGACTGGTGTAGACTGGAATGGAGTAGATTGGGGTAAAGTGGAGTGGGGTAGAGTGGGCTAGATTGAGTGGAGAGGGGTAGACTGGAGTGGGACAGATTGGATTGAGGAGAGCGGACTAGGGCAGATTGGAGTGGGGCAGATTTGAGTTGTGTTGGGTAGACTAAAGGGGACTGGGGTAGAATCGAGTGGGTAGATTGGGGTAAATTGGAGTGAGGTAGATTGGAGAGAAGTGTTGTAGATTGGAGTGGACTGGAGCGGAGCGGGGTAGATTGTAGTAGAGTGGGGCAGATTAGATTGGAGTAGAGTGGACAGAGGTAAATTGGGAGTGCAGTGGGGTTGGTTGGAGTAGAATAGAGTGGGGCAGACTGGGGTATAGTGGAGGGGTAGATTAAAGTGGAGTGGGGTAGATTAGGTTGGACTGAAGCAGATTGGAGTGGAGCAGATTGGAGTTGTGTGGGGGTAGAGGGAAGTTGACTGGTGTAGACTGGAGTGGGACAGATTGGAGTGGAATGAGGTAGACTGGAGTGGAGTAGGTTAGGGTGAACTGTAATGGTTTAGATTAGTGTAGAATAGAGTAGAATGGAGTGGGGTAAATTGGAGTGAGGTGGATTGGCATGGGATATATTGGAGTGCGATAGAGTTCAGTGGGGTGAGGTAGGGAGAAATGGGGTGTATTGAGGTAGATTGGAGTGGTGTAAATTGAGGGGGAGTGGGTAGATTGGGTGGATTAGGATAGGTTATGGTGGAGTGGAGTAGATTGTGGTGGACCGCTGTGGGTTATATTGGGGAAGGTGGCTGCAGTGGAGAGGAGTAGATTGGAGTGGAGTGGGTTTGTGGTAGATAGGAGTGGGGTAGAGATTGGGTGTTGCGTGGGGCAGATTGGGATGGAGTGAGGAAGATTGCAGCGGGGCAGGGTAGACTGGGGTGGATTTGAGGCAGGTAGATTAGAGTTGATTGGCTTAGACTGGAGTGGACTGGAGTAGAGTGTAGTGGGGTAGATTATAAAGTTCTGGGGTGGGGTGAGTTACATTAAGTGGAGTGGGGTAGATTAGGGTGGAGTGGAGGGCTAGATTAGAGTGGGGTCGAATGGGTTAGAATGAGTGGGGTAGATTAGAGTAGGGTAAATTGGATCACAGTAGAGTGAATTGGGGCAGACTGGAGTGGATTGTGGTAGAGTGGCGTGGGGTAGATTGAGGTAGAGGGTAGTGGGGCACATTGGAGTAGGGCAGAGTGCATAATGGAGTAGTTTAGATTGGGGTAGATTTTAGTAGACTGGAGGGGGAGTAAATTGAAGTAAAATGAGGTAGATTGGCATGGGACAGATTGGACTGGGGTAGAGTGGGGTGGGGAGGAGTGGGGGTATATCAGACTGGGGTAGATTAAAGTGTGGTGTGGTAGATTGTAGTGGGGTAGATTGGGAGGAATAGAGTGGGGTAGATTGGAGTGGGATAGATTGTGGTGGAGTGGGTTCTACTGGGGAAGATTGAAGTGGAGTGGATTGCAGTAGGGTGGATGGTGGTAGTTTCGAATGGGGTAGATTGGAGTGGAGCAGATTGGGGTAGAGTGGTGTGTGGTGGATGGAGTGGGGTTGTTTGGGGTGGGGGAGAGTGGAGTAGGGGAGACTGGAGTGGAGTTGCTGTACATTGGGATGGATTAGGGTAGATTGGAGTGGAGCAGATTGGGGTGATGTGGAGTAGAGTTGGGTAGATTGGGGGGGAATCGGGTTGACAGGAGTGGGGTAGATTGAATTGGAGTCAGGTAGATTTGGGTAGAGTGGAGTGCGGTAGATTAGAGTAGAATTGGGTGGAGTGGGGTAGATTGGGGTGACTTGTCATAGAGTGGGGTGGATTGGAATAGATTGGAGAGAAGTGGGGTAGACTGGAGTGCAGTGGGGTAGATTGTAGTGGGGTAGAGTTGATTGGGGAATATTGGGGTCAGGTAGATTGGAGTTGTGTGTGGTAGAACAGAGTGGATTTGGGTAGAGTGGGGCAGACTGGGATAGATTGGAGTGGACTGGAGTAGAATGTAATAGGGTAAACTGGAGTGGTGTGGGGTATATTGGGATAGAGTGGAGGGGGTAGATTAGAGTGGGGTAGAGTTGGCTCGATTGAGCGGAGTCGAATAGATCATAGTGGTGTAGAGTAGATTGGAGAAGGGTATATTGTAGTGGAGTGGATAGATTGGATTGGAGAAGAGTGGACTGGGGCAGATTGGATTGGAGAAGAGTGGACTGGGGCAGATTGGAGTTGCGTGGGGTAGAGTGTAGCAGGGTAGAGTGGAGTGGTTTAGATTGAGGTAGATTTGAGTTTAATGGAGTAGGGTAAACTGGAGTGGAGTAGATCGGCATGGGATAGATTAGAGTGGGGTAGAGTTGGGTGGGGTGTATTAGAGTAGATTATGGTGGAGATGGGGAGGAGTGGGCAGATTGTAATGGGGTAGATTGGGTGGATCAGAGTGGGGTAGATTGTGGTGGACTGGAGTGGGGTAGATTGGAGTGGTATAAATTGGAATGAACTGGGGTAGAGTGGACTGGACTGTGGTAGATTGGAGTGGAGTCTGGTAGATAGGAGTGGAGTGAGGTAGACTGGAGTGGGTTGGATTGAAGTGGAGTCATGTTCATTGGAGTGGAGTGGGATAGATTGGACTGAGTGGATTAGGGCAGAGTGGAGTGGGGTAGATTGGGGTAGACTAGCGTGTACTGGGTTAGATTGGAGTGAAGTGGAGTGGTATAGACTGGGTAGATTGGAGTGGGTGGGGTAGATTAGAGTAGATTGGTGTGAACTGGAGTGGAATAGGGCAGATTGGAGAGGGATAAGTGTGTGTGTGTGTTTAGTGAAGGGGCATAGACTGGCGGAGAGTAGTGTGGCGTGGAGTGGCATATCATGGAGTGGAGGGATGTGTAGTGTCATAGAATGGAGTGGCGTGGTATAGAGTGGAGGGGCATAGAGTGGAGTGGTGTAGAGTGGGTGGCGTGGAGTGGTGTAGAGTGGAGTGACATAGCGTGGAGTAGACATGGTGTCATTACAGACAACACATTTTCAATTGAAATGACCATTACATTTGAACAGACATACATACAGTTTAACTACGCAAAAACAATAATGTATGGAAATGTCATCAGTGTATTGATGTGTTCTGTAATATTCAAATATTTGTTTCCACACTTCAGAATTACAAAAAAAGTTATTAATTTGTACTTTCCTAATTGTGATGAATTCTGAAAAATCAGCTCAGTTCATTTTTGTTGTGTGCTAAAAAAAAAGCCTTTTGTTTCACAGCAAGATTTGTCACATAAATGCTCTCACTTTTAATTCAGAAAAAGAAAAGCAAGCACTAAGCTTCCTCTGAAGACAGAGCCTGACATTTGACCTCTGTTTTTGAATCACAGCAAATGTGACAAAGTAAGAACAAGATTTAAAGGCCTGTTTACATAAAGCAAGCATTCAAAAGGATACAGTAAACAGATGATGCTCCACAGAGGAACACACTCAAGCTGAACGGATTAAAACAAATAAAGCCAACAAATAAAAAGCAAGCAACTAGGAGTTACAAACTACAAAGCGAATGGAAAGCAATAGGCTAAATGCATTCCCAGGGAAGCTTTCGGAATGCCCACAAGAAGTCGTTAACAAACTAAAAATCTGTCCTCTGGTAGGGTTCGACCTAAAAAAGTATAACTGAACATCCCGAAAAAGCCCCTCTTTGAGCTTTATGCAAATAACAATAGTTACGAAAGAAGCTGCAAAATTAGTATTGCAATGCACATTAGAATTGAAATTAAAAAGTGCAATTGATAAGAGGTAGATAAAACAGCTCTTTGTTACAGGTTTACAAGACCACACTGGTGTGTTCCTAGTGTGCAACGGACATTTTATCTTCACCTTTAACGCCCCAGTTAAAAAAAAAACAACCTTTTTCCACCAATTTTTACACAATTGGATTCCTTGGGCGAAACCTTTATCAAGCACACTGGGCATAAAGAAACCTTACATTTTTCCTGGCACAGTTCTTCCTCTGCAGGGTTTGGTGAAAGCAAACGCGAGCTGAATCTCTATGGAAATGAGTGACTGGCAGGTCCCAATGAGACGCCTGTAGCAGCAGGGACGTGCTGCTGCTTGTCAATCTGAAAGCCTAGATGCCAATCGACACGAGGCAGCAGAGCAGCAGAATACAAATTACTGCAGATTAGCTGCCAACACTAAAAAAAGCACAGATTGACACTAAAGCTAATTTGGTGACAAAGTAGATGCAAATTCATTCAAATTGTAATTGTTACAACGTTCGCGTAAATAACAAATAGAATGTGACCTTATTTTGTCTAATTAAAGATAATCTGTGTCCTTAATGACAGTCTATTTGCTGACCATCAATGCTAACCAGGATTTTTTTTGCCAGATGAACAACATTAATGCCCACAGACCAGAACAGTCTACCATTTCCCCCACAAAGAAGTGTAATAAGTCATATTTGCATGTTTTGGCACTTAAAGAGCTGAAGACTGATAAGGATTAACCATATTAAGAGAAGGCAAAAAATTGACCTCTTCAATAGTTTCAGTAGTGTGTATGTGTCAATACAAATGGTGCTGCTAAGTGATATAAAGAAGTGTGCAGAAGAGGTCTTATTTACAAACAGCTATGTGTACTACTGTCAGATACTGGACATGAATAGATCTAATAGTAAAAGCTTCTAGGTGACTTGAAACTCCAAATGAGTCAAACAGAGCACACCATAGAAGTATCATATAATCAGGCCTACAGGAAGTATGTTATTCTGCAGCCCTTGCTTTTTTCACATAATTATGAATTTGCCACATCTGCTTCATAATCTGCAGATTTTAAAAACAAAGACATTTTTTACCTCAAATGTATCAAAAGTAACTAAAACGTAGTGATGTGGGTTCATGTGCAGTGGAAAGGCCCTTTCCTGAGGTTAACTGGTCATCTTTTGGTTGCTTTTTCCCCCTGTATTTGGAGGTTAAACTAGTACTAATGAGGTGACTTATTTGCCCAGACAGGATCACTATGTGTACAAATTACAAAATAATGAAGTAATAGTGTCAAAAAATGTGCTACATTATGCTGCATAATTTGCCTTTTATTGATGCATAATTTAGTCAACCTCTGCTGTATATTTCCAGTGGCCCAACATATAACTAACAGGCTATATAAACAGTGCTTTAAGTGGGCAGACACTTTCGGGTGGAGTTCCTGCAACCTCTTTGATATGAAAGGGAGGGCACATTTACTTCAAATTGAAGATCACTGGCAAGTACCAGGAGAAAACTGATATTCTAGGACAGTGAGTACCTGCAATTCTATAGTTCCATTTCAAGCACAAGCTATAGCCTAAATTATTGGTGGTTTTAGATCATAAGAGCAGTTACAGTAAAGACACATGCCATGTGTTTACATGGGATAGCCTGACCAATCTGCACAACACAAATGCTCCTGCAATAGCTATGCCCTCTTTATCACTGAAAGAAATGAGCAAGCAACTCAGTCATTACAGCACATGCCAAAAAAAGGCACTACATTCATAGAGCCACCATATGCTCGAAAGAAATAAGTGTATATACAAAACTGTCCACTGCATATATCATTTCAAAAGAATTTTATTATTTTAAAGACGCAAATATGAAACATAAGATACAAGCACAAGTGATACATCTGATATCAGACAATAAGGTAATAGATACATTAAAATAAAATTAAATAGTAGGACAACAAATCATTGTCATTCATTAATCCGCAGAACATCAGATAAATAAATTACTTAAGGAGGGACGACCCAAAATGATATCTGGCAAAGATATTTATCAAAAGTATCACCCACAGATGGCAAATTAGGGAGAAGAGGAAAGAGAAGAAAGGAAGAAAGAAAAGAAGGAAAGAGTAGGAAAGAGAAGAGGAAAGAAAAAGAGAGACAGAGAAAAGAAAAGAAAAGGAAGAGGAGAGGAGAGGATTTCCAGAGGATTCACCCGACACACAAGACAACACTAACCAGACAAATCAAAAGGATATTGCTCCACCAACCCTTCAGAGGCCAACTCCATGTATGAATCTAAGGCTTTCCAAACACCAGAATAAATAGAAGGGGATAGATGAGCATGGTCAACTGACGTATGAGCACTTCGTAGAAAGGAAACCCAAGCCCACCAAGTATGGTAAGAGACGGACGAAAAGATTTCCACTCCATGAGAATTACTTTGACTGCAATAGTTAATAAGAGGTTCAGCAACTGTAACTCCATGGGATCTAAAGGCAGAGGGACTGGGGCCGCCAACGGACCCAAAAGAATTAATGGAAAAGACAGTTGGAATTTGATGTTAAAGATGAGCATGAGGTGTTTGTGAACTAAATCCCAAAAGGGATGGAGAAGGGAACAATCAAGGAACATATGTTGAAAATCGCCTGGTAGAAGCCCACAACTCCAGCACAAATTGTCTTCTTTGAGATTAAGTGAATACAGACGAATGGGAGTCCAGTGAACAAGATTAATAGAGAAAAACTTAGACTGCGTTAGAGAGGGGGCTATTTTGTTACGAAGAGAAAATTTACCAATATCTTGCCAGGTATCAGAAGAGATATGAGCAGTAACACTATGATCAAAATGATGTAACCATTTTTGCTGTGTGACAGTTTGGGAAGGGAGTGTAGAGGACGATAAAAATTTGTAAATCCGAGACGCAACATGACCAATCCTGATCCAAAGCTGAAAAAGCGTAATCATAGGGGAAGAAGGATGAAGGTGTACTTTAGCAAGTGCAACCTTAATCTTAAGAAAAGTATAAAAATCTAAATTAGATAAAGAGAATTGTTGAGCAAGGGATGAGAAAGGGGAAGGGTCATTGTTGGAATCATAGAGATGTTTAACAAGTGAGACACCTTTCCCAGCCCAGTAAGACATCAACTCAGGGTCAATATTAATTTTGATTTTAGAATTGCGCCAAATAGACGACCATCTAGTTTTATGCAGTGGAATTGCTACTCTCTTATCAACCTTACGAACCGCAGCAATAGTGTCTAAAATAATAGAGCGAGAGAATGGAATAGAAAGGGTGTTCGTGGTTAAAAAAGATGCAGTCGGCAATGGGGAGGCCAGTTCCTGTTCTATTGTCAACCATGCTGGAACATGAATAGATGGAGAAGAAAACCAAAGGGCCCCCTGGGACGCCAGAAAAGCAGTTTGATACTTCCCCCAATCAGGAAAATTACAGCCACCCATATCATAAGATTTCCGTAAAAATTTATAAGCAATCCTAGCCCTTCTATCATTCCATAAAAATTTAGAAGTAAGCAAATCAAGTTCATGAAAGAAGGAATCAGAAAGCCTTACTGGAAGCATAGAAGAAACAAAATTAATAATAGGAGTGATCATCATTTTAAGAGTCTGCATTCGGCCCCACCAAGAAATATGCTTCGGAGACCAATTTTCTAAAAGACGTCTCACTTTAAGAATAGTTTGGGATTCATTATAAGTAGCCGTAGCATATAGGGTGGAACAAAAATAGATACCCAGATATTTTAGCTGTTTAGATTGCCATTTAAAGCCCGCCGAACCCATATGAGAGGAGAAGCAGTAAGCATTTAAGGGAAACATCTCTGTCTTATCTTTGTTCAGAGTGTAGCCTGAAACTTTTGAAAAAAGAGAAATCGTATCCGAAATAGCAGGGATGGCCAGTGCAATATCATCGGAAAAAATGAGAACATCATCTGCATATGCAGCTGTTTTAATCTGCTGAGACCCAAAAGAGAACCCCTTAATATCTGGATGCGAGTCAATCAACCTAAGGAGAGGATCAATGGACAACAAAAATAAGAGAGGGGACAAAGGACACCCTTGTCTAGTACCCTGACAAAGGTTAAAAAAGGAAGACGTAGCACCATTCACCCGTATGTTAGCCCTAGGTCGGGAGTAAAGAGACATAACCATACGAATAAAGGAATCACCAAGATTATGTGCACATAGAACAGCTCTTAAAAAAGGCCAAGAGACCTTATCAAAGGCCTTTTCAGCGTCAAGGGCCAAGGCCGCCGCCGGAGGATTAGAACGTTTGGCGGCACCAAGAATATGACAAAAAGTACGAATATTGTCACGCGCAAGACGCCTCTTTACGAAACCTGTTTGGGAGGGATGAACCAATTGAGGAATAAAGGACTCTAAGCGTTTAGCCAAGATTTTAGCAAAGATCTTAGCTTCCATGTTAAGAAGGGAAATGGGACGAAAATTTTTGGGATCTGCGTGATCCTTCCCTTCTTTGGGGATAACTACAATAGTAGCATCAGCCGCGGAACCAGACACAGAACCATCCTTAATAAAAGCATCAAAAACGGATTGGAGTTTCGGGACAAGCACGGGAATAAAGGTTTTATAAAACGCAATAGGATATCCATCAGGACCAGGAGCTTTACCAGACCGAGTAGCTTTAATCGCGGAAATGATTTCATCAGAAGTAATCGGACAATTTAATGAGTGATTATCTTCCTCCGAAACAACTTTCAAAGGAACCGACTTCAAGAACTCCTGACATTGTTCAAAAGAAGCTTGAACAGATGGGGTATATAAAATTATTATAAAAATCGCGGAAAACCTCAAGAATTTCTGCAGTTTGGAATTTTTTCTTACCAAGCTGGTCAGTAATAGAAGGGATTTGGAAAGTATTACAAGAAGATTCCTGAAACTTTAAAGTGGCTGCAAGAATCTTGCCCGCACGATTTTTTAACAGCAGTCTCTTAGATTTCTGAGCCTGCAGGCCAATATGAGCTCTCTTAGTGACGATAGTATTGTACGAATACTTTAAATTCTTAATAGATTGGAGGCAGGTCTTATCCTGAGAATGTCGGAAAAGGGATTCCTGACGTTTGATCTCATCTGCTAAGTCCGTGAGTTCCTTTTTAATGGCTGCGTTTCTCCTTGACATACATTTAATGACCTGACCACGGAAAGTACATTTAAAAGAGTCCCAGAGAACAACAGGGGAACTGACTGACCCAGCACTCTCAATAAAAAAAGTCTCAATGTCATTGGAAAACTCTCGCACCAAGGACTCATCATGTAAAATTTCTGTGTTTAGTCTCCATGAACGAGCTCGTGCCCTAGGGACAAAGGACGTAAGAGTAAAGGTCACTGCGGCATGGTCAGAAATTAAAATAGGGTGAATAAGCGGAGAAGAAGAAGATTGAACCAGAGAAGAGTGAACCAAAAGATAATCAATGCGTGAAAAGGACGAATGAGGGGAAGAAAAAAAGGAGAAGTCACTACCAGTGGGATTATGAAGACGCCAAACATCCTGAAGATGGGTAAGAGAGCACATATTAATCATTTGTTTGTGTGCTTTAGGGGGACGAAAGTTAAAGGCAGAATTCCTATCTAAGATGGGATCCATTGGCAAGTTAAAGTCACCACCTACAATAAGATTACCAGAGTGAGGTGTATCATCGAGCTTTTTGGTGATCGCATTCCAAAAGGACGGGTCATCCTTATTGGGGGCATAAATATTCATGACAAATAGGTCAGCATTACCATTGGACACCTTAGATAGTAACCAACGTCCCTCTGTATCCTGTTCAGAGGAAACGATAGATAATCCAGAGTGTTTAGAAACTAAGGTAATTACCCCATTTCTTTTACCACAAGCATCCGAACAAGAAACATCAAAGACCCACTCTTTCTTCAGAAACAACGCCTCCTTGGCAGAGAGCTTTGTCTCCTGAAAAAGGACGAGATCCGAAGAAAGAGATTTACAGTAGTCCAAAATCTTTGACCTTTTAACTGGGTGATTTAACCCTTTAACATTAAGGGAAAGTATATTTAGTCCAGACATAGAACCATTATCAGGAAAAAAAGATAATTCATATGTGACAAATGAAGTGCAGCAACCAGGAGAGCCAACCAGCAGACATCAACAGCCAACACAAAACAGGGTGAGACCAAAGAGGAAATCTGAAAAGAAAAAAGGAAAGAAGAGGAAAAAGAAAGCAAGAAAATACACAGAAAGAGAGAGAGAAGGGCCCATACGGCAGGTCTGAAAAAGACCAAATTCATACAAGGGGGGACATGGGAAAAAGAGCGAGGGGCCAACAAGAGGAATAAGAACAACAGCATAAACAGCCCCAGAACAGTGCATAACTGATTATACATGTTTAAAAGAAAAACTATCTAAAAGCTAAGAACTGGAATTAATTATAACATTTTGGAAAACAAAGCGAAATGAGAGACTATAAAGGCAACACGTTTGACCAAGTTAATATATAGGTATCAACTAAAATGAAACCTGGAGAACGGTAAGAGCAGGAAAGAGAGAAAAAGAAACAAGTGCAGGCAATAAGAGCTGGTGGAAAGTGAACTAAAAGGTAACATTACTATTAGGTAGAGCCAGACCAAAGTGGACTCCATCAAGAGAAAAAGGAACAAAATGAAGAGAAAAGAAGAAATACATTCTAAAGCATACTATATGATACATTATGGGAAAAATAAGTGAAACATAATAAAAAACGGTATATAGTATCCTATTAATATAACAATCAATGAATCCCTGTGGCAGCTAAATAAGAGAACTAATACTATATATAAATATGTAAAATCTATATACAAGCTTATAGATAACTGTCCATGAGTAGATAAAGCCATATACACACAAATTGGCAGAATAAGGTACGCTTGCCTAAGTAAGTGAACATGTAGGTAAAAAAGGCATAAATCTATCAAGTACAAAGCATCTATAAAAAACTAACCTACTCGAAAAAGATACTTAATAACACATTGTAAACAAACCACTCAGTGAAAGATCAATAAAGTAGGTATAACTAGCAACTATATGGACGCCACAAAGTGACACTAAATATAGCCATAAATAAACATCTAGTAAACATATATGATTAAAACATCTAGATAAACCATACAGCAACACGTTAATAAAGCAAAGGAAAAAACAATGGCCTACTCCATAAGTACGGGATAACAAGAGACAACCATGAGGCAAAAAGACCGACCACAAAAGGATAAGATAAACCAAATTTCACATCAAAAATCGACGCACATACCGAAGTCATACAACGGGATAAGAAAAGGACCAGGACCTAATACGTCGAGAGACAAACTGGGGAGGCAAGGAGTAACAGGACGACACGCGAACAGAAGTGAAGACAAGCCATCAAGAGATGCTACCACAAAAAATTGAAAGGTTTATACAATAAAACTAACAACAATAAAGACCATTACACCATAACGATAACAAGGGAGCACCAAGAGACGACAAAGACACACCAAAACCAATGGACATAAAGACCACCGCGCAGATCTAAAAGCAACTAGACTTAATAGATCTGACAAAGAAGAAAAACAATGCAGTATGTATAACCGCATCAGGTGCCAGAAGAACCAGGAACATGTGAAGCCACCGTTTGAAGATCCATCTGCAACTCCATCTGATTATCCAAAAACGAGGCCAAATCAGCAGGTTCGTCAAAAATTCTGACACGACCTTTGAAAGTAATGCGGAATTTTGAAGGTCCAGCAAAGGAAAAGGGGATATTCATCTCAGATAAACGCTTCCGGAGGTTAAGAAAGCCCTTCCTCCTTATCACCGTGTCCCTGGCAAAGTCTTGAGAAATTGAGATACGATGGCCATTCCAAGAAACAGCTCTAACCTTCCGCATATGAGCCAAAATCTGCTCTGTATGTTGATGACGCAGCGGTTTAAAAATTATCGCTCTTGGTTGCGTAGCAGACTTGGGGCGAAAGGTGGGGACACGGTGTGCCCGTTCCAGTTCAAAATCTTTATGGAATGAAATTTGTAGTGTAGATGGAATCCATTGATAAAGAAACTCAATCATGGAAGATGCATCTTTCTCAACATCCTCTGGAAGACCAAAAATACGCAGATTGGATCTGCGATTACGATCCTCTTGTTCAGTGAGGTCTTTCCTCAATGCTGCCATAGAACGCTCTATCTGCGTGAGAGATCTAGAGTGCTTTTGCATGGTATCCTCTGCGCCACTCATCCGTGCTTCTGTACCTGAAACACGAAGGGAAAGGGCCTTGAAATCATTCCTGATGGCTAACACCTCTACCTGCAGTAAATCTGTTTTAGTCTTAGTAGACTGCACAATTTCATAGACCTCATTAAGGCGCGTCAGGATGGACTCAAGAGTCGAATTAGTGTCTTTTGGAGCCGACTCAGGTGTGGGGGATACCTGTTTGGACCTCTTAAGAGATGTTTTAGAGTCCTTAACATCTTTAGCATTCGGTGAAGGGGCCATATTCTCAGCCATAGGGCAAACCACCTCAACAGGAACAGAATACACCTCTTCAGATAGAGTGAGAGCAAGAAATGCCAGGGGCTGTAAAACCCTCAACGTGCGATAGGAAAAACGAGCAGGAAGGAATAACGCACTTGCAGCAAAAAGAGCCGAACAGTGAATATGGCAGGCGATCCCGGTCAGGAAAAAAAAAAACACCTCACAAAAAAAATATCATGTGCTGCAGGAGCAAATAGGCACACACCGACTTCGAAAACAACCAATATAAGCATAGAGCAAGGAAGCCTCACATAAGGAGGTTACAGTGACGTATAGTATAATAGCAAAAACCTCAAAAAGTTCTCACATTGGGCAGCACTGCAATATGCGGCAGAAAAAACAAAATAAGCACAAAAAAAAGTGAAAAAACGTCACCAGTTCCTGTATGACTCCATTCCTGACAGGATAGTCCAGTAGCGTCGTCGTGTAGAGGCGAGAGTAAAACTCCCTCAGAGAAGAAACAAAATGGCGGCCGCTCGTGAAATCATGGAGCGCCACCCTCAAATGCCGATATATGGACTCTGGCCACTTTCCACCACCAGAAAACTCCCTCGTAGCGTACACGGCAGTTTCACAGGCAAGAAATCATCTTCTGCGCTGAGCGGGGCAATCCTCAGCGACAGCAATATCTCCGTCAGCCCTCGCTCTTTACGGAGCTCAAGCGCGATCCGCCATCTCGCAGCGGCGCGCAAGCCACGCCCATGTCCACTGCATATATCAATTAAATAGAACAATATAAGCACATCCTAGCACAGAGGTGCACTTAGGTAGTATGGAAATCTCGTTTTAATGCACATTATAGGAAGAAAAAAAAAAAAAAAATATATATATATATATATATATATATATATATATATATATATATATATATATATATATTACTGGCACATGTAATGTAAAGGGAAAAAAATTAGCAAAGTTACGTTTTGGACCACCGTCCCCTACACTAAAAAGCAGTTATTTTTAGTTGGATGTGCGCGCAATCAGAAACAATGACATCACTCACAGTGCAAGAGTGCTAAATGGGCGTCAAATTTACAAAATAAGAGCAGCCCGGCTCCAAGTTGCAGCTGCCGAGCCCTTCGAAAAACTTTAAGCAACAACAAAAAAAAGAAAACATTGGTTACACGCAGGGGGAATGGAGGCGCAGCAGGTGTGAAGGGATCGTGCTAATGAGCAGCAGTAAGCAGGGAGAGGCGAAAGAGCAACAGAAGGGGTGCTGATAAAGAAAAACAAAAGCAGAAGGGGTGGAGATGGGTGGGCAAAGAAACAGATAATCAGGAGGAAAAAAGGATTGTGAAAAGGGCAGGAGTGTGGATGGGGAAGCAGCACACAGAGGAGAGGGGAAGAGAGCAAAAACACACAGGCACTCCCCATAGAGTGCTAAAAATAAATGAACAAAGTAGTTCCCTTAATGTGATATAAAAGATTCATAACTGCATGTTAAAATAAAAAGATCCTACAAAGTAGGCACAAAAGGTACACTTTCACCGAGTTAATCTGGTGGTTGTGAGTTTTAATGTTTTTTTAATAATACATTAATAAGAGGGAGAGATGGCTTCACCTGCATCCATGTATGTCTTCTCTAATCTCTTTTAGCTGTGCGAAATACTGATTTAACACCAACTTAACACATACTTTCAGAAAGTAGACACTGTTGTAAAAAGTTTGCTTGCTGGAAATAAAATGGTTTCTTTGAAACATTTTCAGTGGTCTCACAACACTGGGAGCATCACTCCTTTGGCCTTCCAACAGCTCACCCTCATGAACTACTGCTCCATCCTCTTAACAAGAAGTATTGTTGGGCTTAAGCACCCTGGGTCTCGGAGCTTAATGTCCATGCCTATTATGTATAATGAATACAATTTAAACCTTGTGAATGCACTTCTCACACTTTACCGAAGTACGGTTTGGGATAAGTACCATGGGTCACTAAACTTGGCACCCATTTCTACAACTCACAAAAAACTCACAAAGAACACAATCTAAACAGAATAGTCCTGCTGAGGAAAGCAGAAGTACGAAGAATCCGAGTTAGGAGGAACGGCGGTGGCATCCGAGTCCTAAAAAGGGGAAACTCGAAATTTTGAAGCCTGCTTACGTGCTGGGGGACTCTTTCGCTGCTCTGCCCTGCGGTCCTGCGTTGTTGTCGCCGCTACTGGTCGACTTCCTGCTGCGTGTCTCCCCCGCCGCCGCTACTGCATTTCGCGGCCGAGAGCGGGGGAGACTACAATCCCCAGACTTCTTTGCGGGCCCTGACGCCACCTACACGCCCGGAGGCGCACAAAAGACCGCGGCTCCCTCTGGGGAGCGGGAAACTCAAAATTTTGAAGCCTGCTTACGTGCTGGGGGACTCTTTCGCTGCTCTGCCCTGCGGTCCAGCGTTGTTGTCGCCGCTACTGGACTCCTTCCTGCTGCGTGTCTCCCCCGCCGCCGCTACTGCATTTCGCGGCCGAGAGTGGGGGAGACTACAATCCCCAGACTTCTTTGCGGGCCCTGACGCCCTGACACCAACTACGCGCCCGGAGGCGCACAAAAGACCGCGGCTCCCTCCGCGTCGCGGGACGCGCGCGGGCGGTGCCGGGCTAAGCCCGGGCAAAGGGCGGGCCCTCTGTAGCCCTCCGGAGCCGAGGGAGGCCGGGCCGGGCTCTCCCCCTTGACTTTTGTCCGTATTGTTCTTATTCCAATGTAATTCGCTTTGGTTTGTTATTCAGTGTTATTTAGTGGTTTTTATTGTAGTCCTTGATTCGATCCCTTTCGTTTCTTTGTACGCATTACTGTAGTGGCGTACAACATTTGTTTTACTAACATGGCTGATTGCGCTAATAAGGGTACCCTTGATGGTTACTTATTCAAAGTCAACTCGGGACTAGATCGTGAAGCCACTCTTGCAGAATTAAGGGCGAGGCGACGCAGCTCTATCGAGCTCATTAAAAGCATGCCTTTATCCACGGCCCCTCTCCATGTAGTGACTTCCCCAGACCCGAGTGGATCTCCTTATAAAGAGACTTCATATCTTTCTGGTAATAATGACTCTCAAACATTTTCTAGAAATTTAATTTCTGTTGAGTCATCTAATGATTTGTCCCCAATTGTTTTACCTGTACCCCTTAGCCTAATTACCGAACCAGTTGTATTGAATGGGTCATTACCACAAGTTGCTAAGCCTTTATCTCTAAAGGTTAATTCATCTAGGCAATCTAAACTATCAGGCCCATTACCTAGAAAAAGGAGGAAGATGGACTCTGAGCTATTAAAGAACAAGAAAAAATCCAGTCGCAATTCTGATCTGGTTTATAATGGCAAAGACTCTACTCCCTGCACTGATAATACATCTTTCTCCGGTTTGTCTACATCTCGCTCTGTAAATGATCTAACTATCACGGAGCTACTGGGTAACATAGATCAGTTATTGAAATCTTTCATGCTACCTATTGTTGAGAGCTTAAAAGCTATTGAAAATAGGCTAGAGAAAGTAGAATTTCTAATGGGTAATAATAGGGAGCCAACTATGAGTTCTGCAAAGCCAACTACGGTGTCCCCTACCGTTTCAGTTTCTGCTGCTTCACCCTCCATTGCATTACCTCAAGAGCCAATCTCTCAAATTAATCCGAGTATTAACAATGCAACCAGCAATAACGTAGGAGGAACTACAATTCCCAAGTTAAAGCAACCTATTATTTCAACCAGGGACAGAGATCCCATGAGAGAAAATATTTCAATGCAACAGGGTCCAACGTGCGATAGAAAAATTAGCAATACAGTTCCAATTGCAAAGACACGTGGGCCTTTTTCTATTGACTTGCCACCAGAAGCTGTCCCTCTTGTAGTTGTTCTTGTGGGTGTTCCAACTCTAAAGGGTGATGTAACCGAGGGATACTCGCAGCTAAAAAATAAGGTGATTCACTGGCTCGGACAAAATCGCCCTCTCCCCTCGTACATCAATGGGGAAATCTTACATGTTAGGCGCCTACCCTGGCTGGGAACTACATCAAAGAATATAAATGGGGACATCATTTTAATCAATTTTAGGGACCCTAGAGCTGTAAGTCTTATTCTTAACTGGCATACAAATCTTACAAGGTCTTTTATCACCACTTGGGAATTAACTTACTTTTACCCCAGATCCCAGGCAGCTTTTACTATTAATCCCGGGGCTTTACTTTGCAACCAACCCAACCCTTCCATCCCGCTCAGAAACCGCTATGAGGCATTAGCAAATCTTGAAGACGTGGATTGACTCAATAACCCCAAGGCCCTGTCATTGGTCCCTGACGAGCTATCTCCTGACTTATTTCCATCTTTTAATGAGTCAAGAAACTTAGTACCAGAAGTAAGTGCAGACACTTGTATTAATCATCTTATTGTCCCTGATTCTTTACCATCTGTCAACCTCTTGGCTGACATTGAGGTTATTACGGGGAATTTACTCTCCTGGAATATTGCTGGGTTGTCCTCTAAATTGGAATTAGAGGATTGGAAATGTTTTGTTAATAATTTTGATTTATGCATATTCCAGGAGACCTGGTTGTGTGAACCCTCTTTTGTACAGGGATATTTGAATTATTTTGTGCCTGCATTAAAGGGCCCAAGGGGGAGACCTATGGGGGGTCTAACTATATGGGTCCGCCAGAGCCTAAAGATAGCTATTAAAGTTGTTGATACTAACAATCGAGATATCCAACTAATTAGAATGGACCTAGATAAACTAGGAATGTTAGACATTTATAACGTCTATGTCCGGAGCAATAGGGGGGGGGGGAGGTCCGAGGCTTTAGCAGCCTTGGGTTGCCTTCTTGACATTCACTCCCCAAACAACAACATTGTCATTGCGGGTGATCTCAATAGAACATTTGAACCCCTAGTCAATGAAGATGATCTTTTTGGAGACGAAGAGGACCGGCAATGGAGAGTTCCTAAATTGGAGCTTACTCCGGTTGTGCGCTGGACCGATGATGTGATCGGTCTAAACGCCCTCTGTTACGAAAAGGGCTTAAGAGCTCTAAATGGAAGGACCAGTAGTGACAGAAACGGGACCAGCACATTCGATAATGGGCGTTATCATAGTAGAATCGACTATGTTTTATGTAGTCTTAAACTATGGCCCATGATCAGCGACATGGAGGTCGTTAGGAGGACAGAGAGTGACCATAACCCCCTGTGCGCAACTCACAAATGGTGGTCCCACATCAATCGGCACATAGGCCCTTCTGAGATCGCCCCTCCCCTGATCATTCCAACTAATGATATGCATAGATTAAGGTGGGAAAATATAGTAATAAATCATCAAGCCATTGCTAATATTAGTGGCCAGGTCGGTAAGGCAATATTGGCTATTGAGCACTCTAACTCACTCAGCAATGGCTTAGATATGGTAGTAGGAATACACAATACCCTCTTCTGTACAATCAAAGACTACTTCCTTAAACCTGTGAAAAACAAAGGAGCCAGAGCCCCAAAACCTGCTAAGTGGTATAATGACCAGTGTAGGGAAGCACGACTAGCTTTAGGTTATGCCATCAAGGGGGGGCAATCTGTTGTAATTCAATCTGCTAGAAAGGATTACAAAATGAGTATATCTAGGGCAAAGAAAGCTTGGGACGAGCGCAACTGGTCCGAGCTAAAGTCAGCTAGTGACAGAAGGGATTCCCGGCTGTTCTGGCACATTGTCAGGTGGGGAAACTCGGGTTTTCCCGAGCCCCCGCACAACAATGTGCCAGAGGAAGATTGGGTAAAAAATTTTAAAAATCAGTACGCTGAGCCAACTAATGCCGACCTGGGCTTGGAAATTAGTGTAGATCAACCCCAAGAAATTTTTTTTTAGTAATGCTGAAATCATGATGGCCCTTAACTCAGTGGCTTGTGGACGTGCTCCTGGTCTCGATGGCGTGCCAGCTGACTTATTCGTTAATGACAAAGAGCGCTGGTGCAAGTACATTCATCTTCTTATGAATGCTATTGCACTAGGTGCAGCGGTACCAACATCCTGGCAGGGTGCAGTAATTATACCTGTCTTTAAGAAAGGCGACCGGTCCCAGCCGGGTAATTATAGACCTATAAGCCTCATAGACACTATTCAAAAGGTTGTGGGGCGTGTAATTGTTAATAAGCTTCTAGACTGGGCGGAGGAGTCTAATGCCCTTTCACCCTTTCAGGCAGGTTTTCGTCGGTCCACAAGTACGGTGGACCAGGTCTTTCGATTTACCCTGTTGCAATGGAGGACCGTTGTGCTGGGTAAGGGAAGTTTGTATGCGGCCTTTGTTGACTTGCGGGCCGCTTTTGACCTTGTTCCTCGGTCTAAGCTATGGTCGGTCCTCAAGAAGCAGGGTCTTCCAAACGAGTTACTATCCCTGATAATGAGGCTTCATGAATCTAACTATGCAAGAATCCAGTGGGGGGGGGGATTAGGCTCGGTAACTGCGGACTTCCCTGTTGAGAGGGGAGTTCGGCAGGGATGTTCGATGGCTCCCGTGCTTTTCACCTTGTATATTAATGATGTTGTTGCCCGCATGCTTTCAGCACAAGTGGACGCCCCTTTTTTAGCTGGGACCAAAATCCCTATCTTAATGTTTGTAGACGACACGCTCATCCTATCTAAAACCCCTAGTGGCCTGCAGCATGCCTTGTCTATTTTTGACCAATTCTGTGGGGAATACGGCTTAGAGGTTAATACAGCCAAAACAAAGCTTATGATTTTTAATCCCCATTGTAGCTTTAAATCTAAAATTACCTTGAATGACCGCCCGCTAGAGGTAGTGAATACTTTTACATATTTAGGTATGCATATATCTAGCGAGAAAAGTTGACGGCATCACATTGATATTGCTACACTTAGACATAGGCAATTGTCTGGTGCTATTTGCACAGAGCACAGAAAATCTTTAACCAAACCTGTAAAACCTGCCTTGCAGATCTATGAAGCAAAGGCTTTAGGCTCTGCACTGTATGGTGCTGAGCTCTGGGGCTTTGAGAAGGTAGTTGCACTTCAATCCTAGGAGAATAAATTCCTTAGGGCTATAACTGGTGTCCCTAAAAACACCCCATTGTTGCCCCTCAAATATGATTTGGGTAGAAGAGCAGTTTCAGATTTGGTAAAGCTTCGCCCGATCTTGTATTGGCGCAGGCTATGGACGACTCCTGTGCTCTCTCACTACGCCGAGGGCTTCTTAGATATTATACGATCTGATGTATACCACAAAATTGGATGGTTAAAATCACTTAAGATATCCCTGACTGAGCTTGGTATGTGCTCTCTCTGGGAAGATCCGGCGAGAGCAATTTTTCCATCTAAAAGCATTTTAAAGAGCACTTATTGGGAATTGGTTGCCTCCCGGCACTGGAGTAGCTCCAGTGCTGGCTCTATGACTGGAGTATTTTTAGAGGCCAAGATGTACCCCTGCCTAGAACCCTATTGGGATACTATAACTAGGCCTAGAGAAAGGAAGCTCATTTTCCAACTCAGAGCAGGTGCTCTTCCCCTCAAATCATTGACAGCTAAGTGGGTAGGTGGAACTTGTGATAGCTGCCCTGTCTGTGGTACCAATAAAGAAACCATCGGACATTTTTTATTCTCTTGTAAATCTTATGCGGTACAAAGGCGCATATGGTTGTCCCCGATGTGCAAAAACCTAGGGACAACCAGTAGTATTGTTGCTTTGCGTATTATATGCACCAGCACTTTGACTTGGATTTCAGTAGCCACCGCAAAGTATTTAGGATGGGCATGGGTGATTAGACAGAGATTGCTAGTCATTTGACTATTCTCTAGACCAGGCAGAGACTGCTAGTCTTTCGACTATTCTCTGCTATGTTATCCTCTTCTGCATTTTTTATCTTGTATGTCATTTTAACTTATTTTTACCTAAATTATTCTATTTTTTTATGTAACTTACCATTGCTAACAGAACAGTACGTTCTATCGGTATAGAAACCAAGTCAAGAAACTTAAGAAGTATGTTTTTATCTGATGTTACTGATTGGAATTTAATTCTACTTTATATTGTTGTATGTACTTGTTTTTTTGTTACTGTATTCTGCTTTTATGAATGAAATTCGAATAAAGCATACTTTGACTTGACTTATAAGTTACCGGCTCACAGGCAGATTTGAAGTGGGCTGCAGTGTGGGAGGCTGGCACCACTATCGCTAATTTAGTTTCTGCCCTCGATAAACAGCAGCCTTCACAAGCATCTAACCCACTGTGTAAATGACACCAAGGAACTAGATATGATTCAGTGCGTAGTATGTGCAAGTATGTGGGTCAAAGTGTGTGAAAAAGGTTGCCAATCCTTCACACGAATTCAGGAACTAAGGGCCAGATTAGAATGGCGGGCAGACTTATGTCCGCCCGCCAGCCTATCGGGGATCAGGACCATCCGACAGGCTGTTGGCAGTCCGGCAGTAGGCAGTACGATGTGATTGCCACCACGGCAGTCGCAATGCCTATATTTTGCATTGCGGCGAGTGCTGCTGGCTGCAGCACCCGCCGCAATGCAAACAAGCATTGACATAGCAAATAGGTCTCGCCTTTGGGACCTTATAAGTGTTTAGCCATGCAACAGTTAATGTTGTTGCACCGAGGATATTGTGCTGCATAGCTAAATACTTATGAGGTCCCAAAGGCGAGACCTATTGGCTATGCCAATGCTTGTTTTAATCCAAGTCTCCCTTTACCGCTTCCATCACCTGAAGTCTAAAATTATCCTTGCCTCCTTTAACCTCTATGCACTCCATAACCATAAAATTGGACTTCCCTCACATTACTTCTCCTAACCCTAAACTCAGCCTTACCTCCACTATCAATCCAAGACAAATAGAAAGAAAAAAAGCATTTGCAATGCAATAGTCTCACATTTGCGAGAGTTTAAGCTATTGGTATTGTAAACGGCAATGTCTTTTATTTATTTGCTTTGATAATTCACACATAAATAAACGGCATTGTCATTTAAAATGCCCATAGCTCTAACGCTGGTAAATGTGGGACCAACTGCATTTCAAAGAAGCAGCCACCATTGTCCGGTGCTGCTTGGAAAGTGAAAGCGCTGAATGTTGCAGAAAGCATGTCTTGCCTGCAGCAGGAGAAACTCATTACAGAAAATAGTGCTTACCGAATAAAGAAGACGTACCGTTGTAACAACCAAATAAAAGGGGCAGTCCTGAAGGGAGGTTACAAAGGAAGACAAGGTGATACTAAGGAGGGACTAACAAGCCTATCAACTAATCAAAAACAAGCATTTACAAAGGACAATGACACAAGCCAATGACAAATATGGGAGGAGAGTGGGCGGGGCTTCAAGTCTATACTCGAATACAGCATACCTCACAGAGTAGCACATGCGCTGCCCAGGCTCGATCAAAAAATGCCAATGGCTCTGCTGTACAACTGAAATCTCCACCAGTGTGTTACACAGCTTACAAGCACAAGAAGTTAACTCAAGAAGTTAACTGCCTTAAGATGCCTGATATGTTGCTTTCTTCCAAACACTGTAGTTTCAGAAATGTGAACACCTTGAAGAGCATTTGGTTAACAGTTCTCCTTAATATAAAAAAAAAACATGTTTTGTATTCAATAATCCTTTCAACCGCCCAGCAACATGAGCACAACAATGTTCCCCAAGGGAAAACGAGTAAACCCACAATTCTAACTCCCTGGAAGCTTGTGGCCGAATTACAGAGGTTGTTTTTTTTTAGGGAAATGTACGTCAATTAGAATATAGGTCTCAGTGCAAGTGGCGCAAGGCTCAACAACTTAGCTACAGTACAAGGAAATGAATCCTAGATATTTGTGTGACTGAAGAATCGTCGGTAAAATGCCCTCTTGCGCCGGAAAATGACAACAGACTGAACCTGAAGTAAGATATAGTCCACACAATAAATGAGCCTCGTCGATGCCCTGCTTAATAGCTGTAGCACCCGCCAGCAGAGTGTTAACCTCACCTCCCTGCCCACACCGCTGGTTCCCACACTCGGATCTCCCCGTGGCCTAGCACAGACTCAGACGGCTTCGGTAGCCGCGCAAACCCGCCCAGGCCCCCAAAGAGTTTGGAAAGAGCAGCGCCAGCTGTGAACATAGCTGAGAACTGGAAACACAGCTGTCACCGAAGGCCTACTTGGCTGGAGGGGGGACCGGCAGTAATGAAAGACAGGCACCCGTCAACTGCTACACCCGAGGCCCGTTTCCAACAAAAGGGCTCGCGCGCCTCTCGGTTGAAGAAAGCAGAGCTTTTGTTGAGGTCCAACGTGCTAGGTTCACACAATGAGCGAAAAATAATAAAGCCCAGTTGTGGCGGCGCCAATGCCCTCAATTGTCACCTTGCCCCCTAATGTTTACCACTAGAAGGGAAGCCCATCCTACGGTGATGACGCCCTCTGTGGTAAAGGACGCGGTGTGCTCTATTCAAATGCGCACAAATAAAATGTAATGTATAGCGCTCCGTTGCTTCCTGGCTAGGTGGGCGCTATGTAATATCAACAAACATACACAGAGTAGCGAGGATATGGATGAAGTGTTTTAACCTCGTAATGGACATTGCACAATGCTGCACAGGGTCCACTTCACATTAAAAGGCGCAAGCTTGCTATTCAGAAAAGAAACGGGGGAACATAACATTGACACCACAAGACTGGGAAAAACCTTTCCTACAATAAAGCAAAAGCGAGGCTTTGAGTCAACCTAGGGCAACAGCGCGTTGCAGAAGCCAGCATGCTGGGGAACGTGGGCCGTTCCAATGCAAACCCTTCCCAGAGTGCACTGCTTCGAGAGGAGCTAAAGAGGAGAGAGGGCGCCTTCATAGGCATTTGTATGGAGCACTCACCCTCAATGGCCGTGCGGCGCTGGTTGACTCTCAGAAGGGCAGACGTGTAGCGAGGGGAGGGAACAGTGAACACCCAAGCTACCATTTTCAATTAGTGCTGGTAAGCCGATGACACTTGGAATACAGTTTACAGAGATGTTAAAAAGATGCAAGATATTGTTGTGCCAGATCTAAGGCGGAAACTGTTCGTCATTGGCCAGTAATTCAATGAAGTCTCCCACACAGAATACAAATGCCAGACACAAGTGGCCTTTAGACCCACAAGATGACATTATTCCATGGGGTTAGCCGAGCTTTCTCCAGAAGTGAAATGCAGCAGCACAGGTTTAGTGCTGAGAGGAAAAAATACTGACTACAGGTTACTAGGACTCTAGAATCGCTAACAGGTTTTATTTTTAACTCTTTTTCTTCTAACAAAAAAAAAAGCGCTAGACAGTTTGCAGCATAGGTGCTAAAACGAATACATTATTCACCCAAGGACTAAACAAATAACCACGTTTTAAACACATGCTAATCAGTAGAGAATAAAGATAGTGTTGCATGCTGAAGATACTTTTTAACACCAATAACCCTCATCTTTGAAACACTGCTAAGAAAGAGGGCGCACACAGAGTGCTTCAGACCTTATAAAAACAAGCGCGCGCGGGGGTGGGGGGGGGGGGGGGTTAGTGTGGCCGAGAGCTGGCAGCGTTTCCCTTGCGGGAGCGAGCGCAATACTTGCTACCATATGGCGCTGCTCGCTCCCGCAAGGGAATCGCCAGACGTGCACGCGTTGCCATTGGTAGCAATGCAACGCGTGCACGTGTTTGCCCGCAAAGCTGTACCGATGACTAAAGGTCTCTCCTATGTAGCGCATGCGCGCTGCGTAGGCGAGACCTAAAAAGGGACACTGTACATGGCCCTACACTACATGGCATGCTGTGTATGCCACATGGTGCAGGGATATAAAGGAGGCAAAACCATAGGTGCCCCCCAGGCCCAGTGTCTGGGGGCCATGGGGTAAGGGGGGGCTACTAGGGGCCCCCAAAGTCCCTTTCCGCCAGCCTTTTTGTGGCATGTTCATCACCATGAAAGGGCCGGCAGAAAGGAACATCGTAATGCCTTAGGCGGTGCCTGGTAAGCATCGCTGCCATTGTAGGCATTACAGCCCCCGACCGTCCGCCCGCCATCCTAATGTGGTGGGGGGTATTCTTTCCTGCGATGTCGGTGGGACTGCCACCGACGGGCTGTTGGTGGTAGTCCCACTGTCATCGTAATTGGGCCCCAAGACCCAGGAATTAAAAGTGGTTACCTTGTGCACATTTCAGAAATCCAGATAATTTGTTTTACACAAAGCCACAGACTGCCTGCAAAATCCCCTTACATAAAAGGGTGAGCAGTCATAAAAAGTGGACCTTTAGATTAATTAATTACAGCAATGGTACATGATCTTGGAACTACTGAAATTAGAATAATTCAGGCTAGACAAAAATTACAAAAACACACACAACGAATAACATTTGTGGATTATGGTATATACTTAAATGTAAACGAATTACATTTCAGATTTTTTTGTATTTGGAATTGTTATTAACAAAGGGCAGACTGAAGACATAAATGGAAACATTAAACCTGTCGGGGACACATGCACATTCTTGGCTAGGTTTCGACAAACTTGTCCGCATCTGCAAGCATTAACATTCCTGTTCCATAATCTGATCAATGAAAGTAATACAGAAGACGCATATGATGACCTTCTTGCACAGATAAGCACTTTCGGTGACCACTTCTACAGACTAAGAAAAATGCTTATATCAGCACAACGTTTAATCAGAGCAGAAGTAGAGAAAAAGCCGGACAAAAAAAATGCATTTGTCATAATGGCAAGGATAACCCTTACAAAGCCTGCTCTTGGCAGGTGCCCCTTCACAAAGCAGCCATCTTTGGCGTAACTTAGAGGAAGATTTCATCATTCTGCAACCAGCTGGTTTTACAGTAGAGTGCAGTACCCCCTCAAGAGAACGAACACACGTGCACCAACCTTGCGGCAAATGAACAAGCACATGAAAAGCAATAACCCGTTCTCACGAGAGCTTTCAATGTTTTGCACCTTTTCAGTCACAAAAAATAAGCAAAGGGCAGCAGACAAGGAATTTTACATTCCGTTCCATTTTGACAGCATGTAATGTGCAGGGTCCATCGGGTGCAAATGGCAGCTCGTCCACGTCTGCCAGTCGAGACAGATTGTGAAAAGGAGGACCTCTTGCTCTTTACTGGTATCGCCAAAGCGTAGAGCATTTTATCAATAGCTCATTAGCGCAGAGCTTATCTAGCAAGGCAATGAATCCGTGGGGGGCGTTTGCCTCCCTGACAGCCCCCACCCTCCCCAAATCAGGCGTGCGGGCTCCCAAACGCTGATCTTACCTCCTGTCTCCCAGCAGAAGATCTCAAACATCCGATTGCTCCTACGTGGCTGCCAACTCAAGCCAAGTGCAATATACGAAAAAAATAGAGAGGACGTAAGAAAGCTGGTTTGAAACTGAATGACAGTCAGAGCGGCAGCAATAGGAGGGTCTTTGTGGTAGTACTTCACATAAACCTCAGTGATTGGATAGTTAAAAAGCCACGCCCCTAACACGAAAGCCCACCCATACCCAGTAAAACCGCCCCTTCTGCTGCACCGGAAGAGACCGCCCTTGCGGCTGCACCGGAAAAGGCCTCCCAGCTGATCCGGAAGGCATATGTGAGCTTTATCCGCTGGTGCGGTCACTCGCACCTTTTAACGCAGCTTTTCGATTTAATAATCTGGGAAATGGGTCCCTTATCTGTTACGCGGTGCTCTGCCTGCTAGAGAAAGCCGCGCATCTGGGGAGTAGGCGTCATTCGTGCGGGTCACTGCCCCCTGTCTTACTAATGGAGATCTCGGGTTCAAAGAGCATGGTATTGCAACAAATGAGTTTCTGAGGGGTTGGGAGTGCTGGGTTAGGGGCTATGTCGAGGGGGGGTTTCGTCGTTAGGGTCGGGTCTATTGGCATGTATGCCTAGGGTCACTTCAGCCTGTGAGAGTGGCACTTCGTGACGTCACGCCACTTTCAAGTTTCGATGCCTTCCCTTGCAGGCATTCAGCAATAGTTATACATATTTATGTAGCGCGGACTTTACTCAGTAGTAATCGTGTGCTTCATAGGAGAAATATTTTGTTACATGAAAGTTACAGACGGTTTAAGATATAACCTATGAGTTGCTGAGAGATGGGCTTTGTGGGACACGGGGTAAAGGGGGCGGGTTGAGATAGCAGATGGCAGTGTGCATGGCCAGTGAGGTACCTTTCTTCCTTGTTGGAATTTAACCTTTTAACTGCTGAAGCTTTCCACCCCAATGCTGAGCTCTTTTAATGCCTTTTTTTCGGGTGCTTTCGCTTATGCCTTCATAACTTTTTTCCTCTTAAGATGTCCATGTCAAATGTGAATCGTTTTTTCCTAACATCATGGGGATTCTAAATCAATCAATCAATCAATCAATCATAACATTTGTATAGCGCACTACTCACCCGGAAGGGTCTCAAGGTGCTTGGGGGGTAAGGGTCCGCTACTGCTCGAACAGCCAGGTCTTGAGTTGTTTCCTGAAGGCGAGATGGTCCTGGGTCAGCCGAAGGTGGATGGGGAGGGAGTTCCATGTCTTGGCCGCCAGGTAGGAAAAGGATCTGCCTCCGGCGGTGGCTCTTCGGATGCGTTGTACGGCGGCGAGGGCGAGGCTAGTAGACCGTAGCTGGCGGGTGGGCGTGTAGAAGGTCAGGCGGTCGTTGAGGTACTTGGGGCCCAGGTCGTGGAGAGACTTGTGTGCGTGGGTGATGAGCCGGAACGTGATCCTCTTCTTGACGGGGAGCCAGTGTAGGTCTCTAAGGTGGCCGGAGATGTGGCTGCGTCGGGGGATGTCCAGGATGAGTCGGGCGGAGGCATTCTGGATGCTTTGGAGTCTTTTCTGTAGCTTGGCTGTGGTTCCGGCGTAGAGGGTGTTTCCGTAGTCCAGTCGGCTGGTGACGAGTGCCTGGGTGACCGTCTTCCTGGTTTCGGTCGGGATCCATCGGAAGATCTTGCGAAGCATGCGTAGGGTGTGAAAGCATGATGAGGAGACGGCGTTGACTTGTCTGGTCATCGAGAGTGAGGAGTCCAGGATGAAGCCCAGGTTGCGTGCGGGGTCTGTCGGCTTGGGAGTGGTGCCCAGGGCGGGGGGCCACCAGGAGTCGTCCCAGGCGGAGGGCGATGGTCCCAGGATGAGGACTTCCGTCTTGTCTGAGTTCAGTTTCAGGCGGCTGTTCTTCTTCCACTCGGCGACGTCTTTCATCCCTTCGTGTAGGCTGGTTCTGGCGGTGTCGGGGTCTCTGGTGAGGGAGAGTATCAGCTGGGTGTCATCGGCGTAGGAGATGATGTTGAGGTTGTGTTGGCGTGCGATGGCTGCAAGAGGTCTCATGTAGACGTTGAAGAGGGTGGGGCTGAGTGAAGATCCTTGCGGAACGCCGCACATGACTTCGGTGGCCTCGGATCGAAACGGGGGGAGGCGGACTCTCTGTGTCCTTCCGGCGAGGAACGAGATGATCCACTCCAGTGCCTTCTCTTGGATGCCGATGTTGCTGAGGCGTTGGACTAGGGTGCGGTGGCAGACAGTGTCGAACGCTGCAGAGAGGTCCAGGAGGATGAGTGCCGCTGTTTCCCCGTTGTCGAGCAGGGCTCGAATGTCGTCGGTGGCTGCAATGAGGGCGGTCTCTGTGCTGTGGTTGGCTCTGAAACCGGACTGCGAGGGGTCCGTTCGTCTATTGTAAATGTACCTATGGTTGGTAGATTACCCTAGAGGGGATGAGAAATAGACCAAATATATCTTTTTTTTGTTTTGTTTGGGGGTGTGGGGTGACTGCTGCTCAAGAAAGTGTATGTTTTGTCTTTTAAAATGGCTTCAATAAAAGGTTTGCTGTGCTAAAATCGCCATTTTCCCAGCTTTCAGGAACAAGCTGAACTGAATAAATATTTTTTTACCACACTTTTCTTAGAGGTAGCCCATTTTCGAGTTTTTATTCTTTCAACGTGTGGTCGAAACTGGTATGAATGAAAGAAATGGGAGATCCTGGAAAGCTATAGATTTCTGAAAAGAAGACAACATTTTTATTTCAGCAAAAGTTAATCTATGTAAATCCCCTCAAGGATGAATATGAGTAGAAAAAACAGCTATTTGTGACGCTTTTATCTGTAACTTCTTGTCATGATGGCTGAAAGCAGTATAATTATGTCCTCTAGACACTTTTGTTCACAGGGATACAGTGGGATTGTAGGTTGTCCCAAGAACCCGTGGTACCCAGAGCCAACAACTGAGCTGCACCTTACAATGGTTTATCATTCTGCATAAAACAATTTGTATGCTAAAACATAAAGAGAGAAACAAGGTTATGAAGGGAAATGTCTTCTTTTTTGTACACCGGCTTACGTTTGGAAGTCACAAATACAGAACAATTCAATTGGTAATAACCGTTTTACTATTCTGTATTCCTTCCAGTGTCCTGATAAAAACAGCATCTCACTTATATGGCTTGGCTTAGCACCTGCAATACAAAAAGCCCCAAAACCTGACATGGAGACATCATATTTCACCCAGGAGAATCCACACATATTTAACAATACGGGTAGCTGTGGATTTTGCACACACATATTTAACAATACGGGTAGCTGTGGATTTTGCACAAACAACAACTGCCCAGCAGGAGTTCGCTGCCCGCTGCAGATGTCAAAGGCCATGTCTGGTGACTGACAGCCACAGCTTTTGCTGTGCATAGCAAGTGGTGGACTCCACTGTGGGTTGGGAGCAGTACTTGGCCACATAAAAAGTCTGAATTGATCCATTGCGTTAAACATCGTGAAGTGTGCTTATGTCTTTTGACTGTTACAGCACAAGTATAAGTTAGAAGGTGAAGAAAGGTTTGACTATTCTGAAAGAGTGGCTCAATATCTGCTAGGACAGAAAGCTCAACAATTGTGTACCCACTGAGAGTTCTTCATTTTATCACAATTCCCTAGAGGTGTGCTGTGAGGTCAAGGGGGCACCCAAAGTGAACTCCACTGTCGGAGAGTGGCTACTGCCCACTCTTCCGTGGCTTTATGAGACTTGTGGTTTTGGTGCGGTGAATAGTAAAGAAGCAGGCCATTTTACAACACTCTTTAGGTTGCGCTACATGCTGGTCTACATATACCTGGTCCACATAGTCTCCCCTAACTGTGGTTCTTTTTTTCCATATGTGTGCATCCTGCATGAAGGGTGTATATGTGTCTATTTGTGCTGTGAGTGAGTGTGAGGTATGAGTGCATGTCTGACAGTCCATTTTGGCTCCATGTGCTCGTGGCAGCCCAAAGTTTTTGAGGATCCTGTGCAAGGCTTCTAAGATCTCTGCTGAGCTGGAACTCCGCACTTTTGCATTCCTTTCCATCCTCCTCCTAGGCGTTGACTTCCTTAGATGGTTAGTTTCTTAGCCAGATAGATTAGGGTCTTCGTGTGACGTGTCTTGTAAATAAGGCAGGCAATGTAGTTCCAGGATGCTTCTCGCTTCAATCAGTAACCAGCTTAGCAAATCAGGATGGTTGTGATGTGTTTGTATTTTTCTGAGTCTGATACAAGTCAAGCAGCGGAGTGGATGGCTGCTGTTAGAGGAGTGCAAAATGGTTTTTCGGTATCTCATCAACAAGTGCATTTCCGTAGTCTATTTTTATATTACAAGAGGTTGTGCGACCTGTTCAAATTTCTCAGATGAAAGGAAATGTTTCATACTTGTAGTAATTTGAATTGAATTTGTGCTCCTTTGACTATGTTGTGTCTGGAGGTGAAGGTTATTGTCCAGGTAAAAAAACAAGTGATTGTGTGCAGTTTACAATGGTTGGTAGGCACTTGAGGTTGTTGTTGGCTATTAGCCATGTTTTAACTGATGTAGAGCTGTTGGGGGGAGGGGAGTTATCAGTAGAATTCTGATGTCTATAGATTTAGTTTTGGGAGGTACTGGGACATCCATGATTCCATTTTAGTTGGTGTCAGAGTGAGGAACTCTGTCCATGAATGAACAGATTTTTAGGAACAGTTGTGTCTTGTACACATATGAATTGTATGAGATGTTGGAGTTGTAAAGGAGGTTCCTAAAGGATGCCAGTAGAGGTTGAGAAGGGTTGGGAGACAGAATAGAGCCTGGAGACACTTTGTGTAAGTGGCATGTTGAAAAAGGAAGAGTTGAGCACTTTTATGAATTGAAAATGATAGTGTAGGTAAGAGATAAACCATTGGAGCACAGTCCCATTCTGATTTCTAAGACTTTAAGTTGCTTAGGTGGTTGACTGTCAAACTCTGCAGAGGTTAAGTAGGCATGATTCTCCTTTATCTAACATGAGGAGAGCATCATCAACAATATGTAAAATAGCCGTTTGGGTACTGCAACATGTTCTGAATCCAGATTGAGAGTGATCAAATGTATCATCATAGATGTATTGTTTAGGTTGGGATTCCAGACAGGTTTTAAGGGCTTGAGTCAGATAAGGATGTTGTGAAACGAAAAGTTAAAAAGTTGTTTATAGGTTTTCCGAGTCAGACCTTTTTTTTCTAGAATAAGGGTAACTTGACCAATTCTTAGAGCGTTTGGTACTGTACCTCACATTAGCTGTGCATTGATAAGTTTAGCCCAGGATGGTTCCAGAGGAGGGCTGAATTCTTTCATGATGGAGCTGGGGATGAGATCAGAAAAGTGAAAGGAGATTTTCAGTTTGGCCATATTTTTCCACAGATCAGTGTGTGCAATATCTTTGAATTTGTACCTGGTGGCAGTGGACTTTGGGGTTTTAGATCATAAGTGGGGAAAGAAGGTGAGGATGGGCAACTCAATTTGTTTGGTTTTGTGTTAGTTAAATGATTCCAGGCAGTTTACCTTTTGGCAGGGTCATTGCTGAGGAGGCCTTTGTAGATTGTTCAACAGCAAAAAATTTGTATTTCTTTTTTTTTTGTTGGTATGGTTGATTTCTTGCCATATGTATTAGGCTTTAGCTTCAAGTTCTTTTCCTGTAATTGTTCCTTTCCATTTAGAGGTTCCCTAGGTTGGGCATAGTGGGATATTGTCTTCATCTTTTTTCCGCTAGTCTAGCAATCTTTCTGTTAAGATTGAGTTGTCTGTTGAACTATTTTTAGCTGAGTTTAGACTTGAAAGGTTTCAGTTCTAAGGGAACCTCATCACTGACAATTATGGATATGGAGTTTAGATAACTGCTCGTCATGTTTCTACTTCTTGGGGTAATGGGATGGTAGACAGTGAAGTGATTACTCAGGCGTGTGGGTCTATTGGGTTGGTGTTTGAGAAGTTTCTGGCCCATTGTTTCTTGTGTTGGGGTTGACTATTAGAGCTCCTTTTAGATGCATGGAGAGAGCGAGAGAATGAAATTAGCAGTGGTCAGACCAGACTACTGTGAATGGGTTTTAAATTTTTATCTGATCTTTGCTATCACAAGATCTAGAATTGTGCCTTTCACAAGAGTAGAAAAGGCGGAGAGTTAGGAGAAGTGATTGCTTGGGAAGTTGTTTAGTTGCGAGATGTGCAAGTCATTGACCTAACCCTAGGGTTGGTTAAAGTCTCAGAGGGAGATGTGGTCTGTTGAGGCTGACAGTTTCTCGATTAGAAGTTTTGGTATTTGTTCTATGAACGGGCGATTTATCCCTAGGGCGTGATAAATCAAGTAGAATGTTGATCGAAGTTGAATGTGTAGATAGGATTTCTATTGAAAGGCATTGAAAAGTGTGGAAATTGTTACTTTTGGCTGTTAAGCAATTGATGGAGATTTTGTGAATGATTGCCAGCTCTTATTGTCTTGACCCTGTGCAGGTAATGATGAAGTAGTTGGGGGTAATCAAGACATCTATAAATGAATGAATGAATAAATGAATGTTGCATTTGTAGAGCACTGCTGTTGCTCCGAGTGGAGCATCCTGGCGCTGTACGGCAATTGAAATGGAGTTCATAGCACACATGAACAGAGTCAGTTTTCTAGATAAGAGAGAAGCACAAAGATCCAGGTTTTCAGTAATTTCTTTAAAAAAGTTCTAGTTGACTGGATCTAAAATGGCTAGGAAGAAGGATCCACGCTCCAGTCCCAAGGCCGTCAAGGGATTTACCACCTTTAGGGCCTCATGTAGGAAGCCAAATACCGGTCGGTAACGGCCGATTTTCGGTAATTATACCGTTACCGACCGGTATTTTGGCTTTTGAGATGTAGGGGGAGAATTTCATGATTCGGTATTTACCAAATCGGTAATATTACCGATTCGGTAAATTTACCGATTCGGTAAATACCGAATCATGAAATGAGATGTAGGGGGAGTGTGTGGTGGGTGTGGGGATTCGTTATTTACCACCAACTAAAGGTTGGTGGTAAATGACGAATAGGTGACAAAAGGCATTTTTGTGCACGTTTAAGTGTGCAATGTGGCAGACATACATGCCCTTAGGGCATGTATGTGCGCCACATGTGCACACATGGCCGAATCAGGGGTGCAACAGGGTGTCAATGTGACACCCTGCCACCCTTGCATGTGCTCCTCCATTACCGAATCGGTATTTACCGATTCGGTAATGAGGCATACCTTCCCATCAATGGGAAGGTATGCCTCATTACCGAATCGGTAAATACCGATTCGGTAATTACCGTTTTTTTCCGATTCGGTAATATTTACCGACTCATTACCTACATTGCATTTACCACTTCATAAATACCGAATCGGTATGATTCGGTATTTATGAAGTGGTAAATGCCAGCCCACCTACATAAGGCCCTTTGTCTTGTATCTAAAGGTAGGAGGTTTAAGCAAGTTTGCTGATGAAGATCTGAGCGTGCGAGCGGTAACATAAGATGTAAATCTGGAAACAAAATATTTTGGACCTGATGCTCTGAAGGCTCTAGAAGTGATTAGCAGGATCTTGAACAGTACTCTTTTATGATTTGGTAGCCAGTGCAAAATGTTTAGAGCTGCTGAGGCCGAGGAGCGGCGGGGCAATTTCAGTACAAGACGAGCGGCGCATATTGTACTGTCTGAAGCTCGCATAGCACTTGTTTGGTGGCACCTGCATACAGGCTATTTCAGTAGTCTAATCTTGACGTAATTAGTGCGACTGTCTTTCTTGCTGAGCAGGGGATGAAGTCAAACAACTTTTTCAGAGATTTTATCAGATTGAAACACATCCCTGCCACTGCGAGTGCATGTGGGAGGAAGGAGAGAGTCGTCAAATTTTACGCCAAGGTTTTTACCACCTCAACGGTATTGGGTGGGGAAGCAGCTTCAGGTCACATAAAGCTGTGTCGAAAGGGTTTGAGTTCCCTATTAGCATGATCTCCGTCTCATCTGTATTACATTTAAGATGGTTGAGTGCCATCCACCGGATGACTTCTGTTAGGCATAGCTTAAAGTTGTATTTTGAATCTGTTGAATCTTTATCTAGGACTAGGATCAACTGTGTGTCATCAGCATACGATATTAAAATATGATATCATCAAGATGAGTGGGGCCATGTAAATATTAAGTAGTACAGGGCTAAGAGAAGATGCCTGAGGTGATGGGTCGTTCAGTTGACAGGGTCCTAGAGTAACAGTTTGCCTACGGTCGGGAAGGAAGGACTTCAGCCAGGCTAGGGCAAGATGGGACATGCCACAACGTTTTAAGCCATGTAGTAGTAGATCATGTGACATGGAGTCGAATGTGGCTGCTGCGTCCAACAGGATCAGTACTGCATTCTTCCAGAGTTAAGGGTTTATTTTAAAGTATCTGTGATTTCTAATCTTTATTTCTGAAGTGGTGTGACTGCAACAAGCTTCCAATCTGCAGGGCCTTCTGCTGTGGCTCGTGAAGAGTTTATTATCTTATTAATTACTGGATTTACAATGTCCACAATGGCATGGAGAACAACAGGCGGGCAGGCATCAAAAGAAGAGCCAGGTTTACATGAGAGAATTGTTTGACCCGTCTGATCAAGGCTAATACTATGAAAGGCTTGGGGGGATGGTCCTCTGTGAGAAGGAGATGTCGGAGTAGTGCTAAATGTTTTGGATGTTTTAAATTTTTTCTTAAAAAAAGAGAGACCTCTGATTGCATAAGGTCTGAGAGGGGGGATATCTTTGTCTAGAGCTTTTGGAAGTAGGAAGAATTTGACAATTTTGAAGATTAATGTTTGATCTTGTTGGGTGTCTTATTGGCTTTGAAAAACAGTCAGTTTTTGCTAATTTAATTTGCACGTGGTAGGTTTTAAGGGCTGCTCTGAATTGGACTAGGTCTTCTATTTTGTAAGCTCTTTTCCACCTCCGCTCAAACTCTTTTTACAGGGGAGAAGGTAGTCTGCCAATGCCTGACTGTACCAAGGGGCTGAGGCCCTGGGAATGTGTTTCTTTTTTATTTGAACTAAAGGGGCTAATTTTTCACTGACCTTGGTGATCCAGGACTTATAACGCTGTAAGTCTTCAGTAGTGTTTCCTGATAGAGTGGGTATAGAGGCTAATGCTCTTTTGGTCAGATCGGGGTTGGCTATCATCTTGGTCCCTTTATGAGTCCTTAGCGGAATGGATGTTAGGGAGGTAGGGGAAGGGCTAGCTTTGGATGATTTAATTCTAAACGGAATTAGCATATGGTCTGACCAGGCTTGAGGAGTTGGGGTTTTGACTGTAAGGGTTGGGAGCTTAGAGCATACCTCATCCAGGATATGTCCTATGCGATTTGTGGGTAGTGACACTAACTGATGGAGCCCGAGGATCTTCAAAGTGTCTAAGAAGTTCCCTACTCCAGTTTCATTTCTACACTCAAGGAGGAGGTTAAACACTCCCAGAAGGGTAAAATTAGAATATCAAAGAACTAAAGGGCCTAATATATCCCCAAAAGATTCTAAAAAGTTGGAACAAGGGCCAGGGGGAAGGTAAATGAGCCTTCCTGCTATGAAGAGAGATCCATTAAGCTTGAAACAGAAACCTGAGGTTTTCTGCCCCTGTCAAATGAAGAAAGTGATTCTATCCTGTCTGCGGATGGTGTATCCTGGGGGTGGGGCCTGGGCACTGTCTGGGTTGCACCAATCTTTAAGCCATGATTCTGTAATAAAAAGAAAGTCGAGCTAGAAATCAGTAATCACATTATGTATATCTTGGGCATGTTTACATAAGGAGCGGGCATTGATGATCCCCCACTTTAAAGATTGATTGAAGTGCAGCTATTAGGAGGGTTTGGTGATTAAACACGTCTAGTACTGATTGTGAGGCTGCTTTGAGCCAGGTTTCTGTGAGGAATAAGAGGTTAAGGATTCTGTATAAGATAAGGTCTGATATTTTATTTCTTTGTTTTGCCACTCGTCTGCCATCGTGGCAAAGGTAATTGATGCTTTTGCATAGAGATTGGAGGGGGATGCTATAGTAATTTTTATGAGATAATTTGTTTTGCATATCCTTTCTTTTATTGATTGTTGGTCCCTACAACTAGATATGATAGGTTTATTTTAGGCCCTGTGAGTGTTGGATTGTATAGGCTTGATTTTTATATTATAAGAGATCTTGTGTCTTCTTGCAAAATGTCTCATTTTTATTTCTTGGGTCCTGGTTCTTTGTTGTACCTGGGGATGGTGTTAAGATGAAAATGATGCAAAGTGGTGGGGATGTGGACAGGTGTGCAGGTTGCAGCACTGACGAAAGAAGACTGATCTCCAGAGAATGGCATTCATTTTGGACAAGAGTAAGTCCCAGTTGCTGGGGAGGGGAGGGATGCCCTTAAAAGTGGCATGAAGTGGAGAATTGTGTTGGGAGGCTGAATGGGGGTTGTTTTCTAATGTAGTTATGGGAGTGAGGCCACCTAGCATTTGGAATCGTGTTTGAGGGTGCTGATTGAGCCTGAGATTGTTTGGGGAGGTAAATGGGACAGTAAAATAATTATAGTCTAGCCTAGTTAAGTAGTTCCTGGAGGATCTGGGAGAAAGAATATTGCCTCATGGGAATATGTTATCTGAATGATTTTGGGAGTCAGGGTAGCATCTAGATTGTAGTGGTGTTGTCCTATAATTGGCCAGTGCTAAGTCGTTTGTATTGTCCTGTCTTGATGGAGGTCTTGTGGGTATTGACATGGATTTGTGGTAGTTGTGAGTGTATTCTCTCCACAAAGAGTGGTTTGGAATTGGTGACAAGATTGTTTGCAATTGTGCTGTCAATCTATTGGCTTTTGGGTGTTAAATGATGAGGGATTGGAGAGTAGGATGCGCGGTGTGGGGGATAGTATTGTGTTTGATGCAGAGGGAGTGTGAGGTTAATATTCAGGTTGAAGTGGGATTTTTTGTGGTTGTTGAGCTAGAATAGTTGTAAATAGGCATCGAAGATCTGGAGCCTTTTGTCTAAAGCTTGAATCATTTGCCGTTGTTATATATTGTTTAGGGGGCCTCTGAATTGAAAATAGTTGATAGGGTTATGTTTAGTTTCTTGCAGTGAGGGATTTTTTTTAATGTGAGGGAGATGGGGAAGCTAGAACTGACCCTGTTCCACCATAGAAAAGCATCAGGAGCGACAAAACAGAGGTTAGTTTTAGGTTTTCCTCCTCTGTGACCATCATAGAATTAGACTCCTGCCTGACTTTTACCTTGAGCAGCATGGCTACCTTGCAAGGAAAGAGCTTTTCTGATATACAGTGGTTTTGAATAATGTATACCCTACCAATGGGGTTCTGATGACCAGAACCAGCTGGAATTCCCCAAGAAATTAGCTTGTGGGCAGGTGGACTCCAGAAGACTCTGCCCTGGCGCTAGGAACTGAAGGCTACCCCAAAGAAGTGAGCAACTTATTGCGTCTTGCAAAGTATCTGAGTGAGCATGTGTTCTCTGGGAAGCGGTCTTCAAGTAGTTATAGGAGTGTACAGAAGTTGGTGGCTTTTTTGCGCAGTTTTATATAGCTCAAACCTGGTCCAAGAGCATTAGAGCGCATTGCTGCCCTTCTTTTAACAGCTTTCCTCCTAATGTAGGATAATAGGACGTTGAGCTGTGGCTAGGATTTGAACGTGGTTCCCCAGTTGCAAAGTTGGCAGTCCTAGCTGCTAGTCCACATACCCTCCCACTGTAACCTCATACAATGTCCTGAAACTCAAATCTGTGGTCTGAAAACATGAATATTCACTTAATTGTAAAGTCAATTAATGAAACATTTCCCCCTTTCGAGAAAATCTTTCAGAAACTGTGGAAGCAGCCACTGCGTGGGATTGCCATGCTTGTGGAAGGCCTCGTGCTGCCTCTAAAGGTTTAACATTGGGCATGTGCACTGTTGAGATAGAGGCATCAGTCACTGATTTTCCTTGACAGTGTTCTAACAGTAGGGAAAATGTAGAATGGCTCAAATGTGCAAAGAGTAATTTCTTAGTGTTTCAGGCATATTTGTGTTGTTTAGAGGAAACACACTTCTGGTTTGGAAGATCGGTTTCTTTTAAACTATAATGTTGGCTGAGACAGTGCTTACAAATAGTCCCCACTCAGCAAAACATCAGTGCTGAAAAGGGGGTGGTGGTGACGTCTTTCACAGCACAGAGATCCCTTGTGGTAGTTGGGGAACTCTGAATTGAATGCCCGTTCCTCCGTCTGGGTGGCTGAAGTCTTGGCCTCTGTCCCCCTACAGACTTGTAGACCATTGGCCAGGGTAAAATGACCTTAAAATTATTTTGCTTGGACATAAATCAAATGAGATTCAAACTGGGGTTGTAATAACAGTTTAACAAACATTGCCAAAGCCCATAGGTCTTAGCTTTTAAAAATGCACTCTGTGGCTTTACTAATGCTTGTTTGCATTGGCCAGATGAAAATCCAATATGGACTCCAATGTGTGGCGAATTTTGTGATATTTGTCTGCATGATTGTGACCAGATTTTACCTGGAGAAATTCATGTGGGGAAACACTCGCAAGGCTAGTCTCTAAGACATTTCACTCGGCACAAAGAATATTGAGTCCCCTGTGGGAAAATATAGAATTATTAGAAGATAAGCTAACAGGACATATCAGATCTCCTTTACAAAGCCATTCACAAGACTCTTGACCACATTATGATAGCCTGGGTATTGATACCCGTTTTATTAGTGTGATGTGGTCTAGGTGCAGACACGTCCCCTGAGTGGATTCTTTGAAATGTGCAGTTCTACCACTGGTAAGTAGGGTTGCACCTTTCTAAGAAATAAGTACCGTCCATTTGTTTACTTTTTGCTATACTGTGAAGGGCAGCTCCTGGTAGATACAAAAGATATTTGTGTAAAATTCACAGTATTCTTTTGTACCATGGCAAATATCCTTCTGTGTGTGTTAATATTATTTATGTAGGATTTAGACAGCTACGAAATACTTTTAAAGTAATATCACATGTTTGCTGTTTTTGGTTTAGGTTTTTCAAATGTTTGTACTGGCTTAGACATTAAAATACATTCCAAGCCGATGATAAACTGGAGGACAACAATGTTAATAATAATGCTGGACTTCAAAATGTTAAAAGTATGCTAGGATGGCATATTCTTGCAGAAAAGGGAGTATAGTGTAAAAATATTGATATTGCTTCATTAACACAAGTGGGCTATAATGTATGTGTTCGCACCAGCTATGAACCATGACCCTTACTTGTGCTCAGCAACAAAATCATTTATTCACTCAGCTGTTTCCCAATGACCTGTTCACAGCAGCTCACCTGAGCCCTCAGGCATTCCCCCATTCGCATTTTCAGGAAGGGCGGGAGCGATGAAGCAACAGAGAGGAAAAATGAAAACTAGGAAGTGGACAGCAGCCATGCGTGCAATGGTTACCGGCAGCCCTCCAAAAGAAAAATAAACCGGATTGGGATCATTACTTGCACAGAACATTGCATTGCATGTTCAGGGGCTTTGAAATGTTTGAAGTTGTTACATTGTAGCCCAAATAAGGCCCCTGAAGTAGTGTCCTCTAACCTCTGCAGACAAATGTCGCCCTATTGTGGACTGCATGAGTGAACAATTATACACCCAGAGCATCTCAAAGTTTACAGGTAAATATTAAACATATGGCGGACACAGGAGGTACAGACTGTAAAGACACCCTCTGTGCTAATCAGTGTGGCAGCTCCCAGGAAGCAGCAGTGGGGAGGGGGGAAGTGGTGGAGAAGGGTTAAAAAAAATGTATCTGCCGCCGCTTCTCCTCTGTCCTCTTACAGGCTTCTTTTAGTGGAAACAGTAAACAGGACGCACCCGGGCTCCCCGACTCCCCATATCCAATCACTATGCTGCAGGGCATGTTCTCCTTGCAGGCTGTAATGCAGCCTGCATGGAGAACATGCAAAGTGTGCATGAATTTGTGGCCGGCCGGCCGGAGTGGGCTGGTCAAACATTCATGCACTTTTACAAAGTGCCCACCACTCCTCCCCTTGCTCTGAAAGCAGAGCAGATCTGCCCCGCCGAGACACAGCAGCAGGAACAAATGAAATGATAATAGCACAAGTTGTAATTTTTTTCCACTGCCAAAGGCGTAGAAGCCACCACTGGTGCTGATGCAAGAGCTCCCAACCTATACAGGAAGTCAGTTGGCTTTATAGCTCTACATGAAATACAGACACAACAAACCTGTTAAATATTTATGCTTTTTATTTATTAAAAGCATATTAATATTTCTTTATTGAAACACAGCTATCGTATAGTATATTGATGTACAGAGGATGAGGGCATAAAAAGTACATGTCTACGTAAGCTTGCAACAATTACATTCTTTTTTATAGATAGTGTAGAACAGCAATCAGCTTTAACTTGTGTTAGAGAGCTAGTAGAATAGCATGGATGCCATGAGCCCTGGTGCAAGCAAGGAAATGACCCCTTTGACTGCTGTTGGAGTAGTACAATACATCAAATATCAGGGCTCAGTAGGCCCCTCAGGACTCTCTGCCATGGTGCTGCTGCTCGTGCTGCACCATTGGTAGCTATGCCTGAGCAGTTAAAGAAACTCCTAACTTGTTTTAACTTGATACACCTGTTCCATAAAACACGGAACTATGTTTCCTTGCAATCATTTATATGCAGAAACCGCTTACAGAAAACTAGCGCTGGCATCTTTTTCTCACCATTGAACTGCGTTGTCCAGTCAGCTGCCTGTGCATGACCAATTGAAGGATGAACCCTGTTAATACCAAGCCAGGTCCCTCTTCCTGTGTGTTTTGTCAGCAGCCATAACATCTGCATGCCTGTCACTTTGCCTAGGAGCCCGAAATTCATCGCTTTAATCCTTAAAACATATTAGCCTGATTGTACTGTGGTGCAGAGGAAAAGGGGACATGTAAATACAGCCACATTGATTGAAAGACGCTGGAATCCTAACTCAGAGAGACTACAGACACATGGGTTAAAAAGTCACCCTTTGCTCCTTCCTTGGCTCACTGGTGTGACTGTTGGGTGATGTTTGAGAGTCAAAGAGGGTGACCAACTGTCTGTAAATTTCACGGACTGCCTGTTATTTGCGGCTCTTGTCCGTTGTCCGTGAGGATTTCTTTCACAGACGCCGTTTGTCCGTTATTTTGGGGATGGCAGCAAGCTGTGCTGTACCCCTGCGACAATCGGAGAGCCAGCTCGCACTTCTCTTTGAACTCTAGAGGCTGTAGTAGCCCCTCCCCGACCGCGCTCAGTCTGTGGACAGGCCCGCTGTCAATCTGACAGTGGATGATTATCACATAAAGAATAACAATGGGCCAAAGGCGCAGTGAAGCACCCGCTATATCTGCTTAAGTGGCGGTGTCACGGGGTCAGATAAAAGTGTTTCTTGGCCCTTCCTGACTTTGATCTGAGGCTCTCAGGTCAGCATGAGACAGAATAACAAATAAACACAGCAGAATAATCATCACCATGATGCAACTGTGGGTAGGGGGCTAAAGGGTGCCAAAGTAGCCAAAGCGGCGACAGAAAGAGATATTATTAAAATGGTGAATCAAATGGAGTGAGAAAGCGAAGGAAGAACAGAATGCATATAATGAAAGAAAGCTGGGTAAGATATAAGAGAAAGATTTAGATTTAACAATGGAAGGAAAGACAAGAGGATGATCAAATGAACTAAAGGAACAAAAAATGAATCAATGTGGAATATGGAAATATGAAAAGAAAATGAAATATGAATTTAAAGATTAGAGAGAAAGAATGAGAGATGAAATGAAAGGATGCACAGACAGAAAGTTGGAAAGAGGAATAAATGGAGGATGTAAAGAAGAAAGTAGAGATCAAAGGTGGATAGAAAGGTGGATAAGATGAAAGAAGAACATAAGGAAAGAACAAAAATGAAACTACGGAAAGAATAAAAGAAAGACGTCAATATAAGTAAATTCAGTTTCTTTCCTGCTCTAAAAAGCATGATTTTGCATTATTTTATGCAAATTTTCATCCGGGTAATAATTTTCATTGACTTCAAAAGGAAAGACCAGGATAGCTCATTTTGCTTCTCTATTTAGTGCCACAAGTGGGTATTTTATTTTTCTGGCTACTCTCTTGCAATGGGCCCTTGTGTAGTTACAGCATGTGGCATTCCTTCATGTGTAAAACGTACCTTTTGTCCGGAATTTTTGTCCTGAACTTTAACCTTCTGTCCTGAATTTTTACACTCACTGTCCCCAATTTGCACCAATGCCAGTTGGTCACCCTAGAATCAAACTGGCCACTTTGCACTGCATGTCCCTAAAGAAGGTGCACACACAGTTCCTGTACAACATGTCCCCAGCATACACTTACTGAATAAATAAAAACAAATGCATATTACGAAAACATTTTTAGGAAAAAGAAAAGGGTCAGGACTGAGTGTCCAAAATCATAACCTATACATTAAGGTAACAGACTTCAACAGAATAAAAGCCATACATTGCTAACAATGCAGCTGAGAGGAGCCAAGTAATAGGGGAGTGTCTTTTAGACCACAAAGCAGCGGGGAGGGAATATAAAGGTAAGCTATATTTTCCTGGGCTGGCAAATATCAGAAGGACATCTCCCATAACATACAAGACATCATGCAAACTGTTAACCATCAATTAGACTTTATACCAATAACAATGTGAAACAAGATGCTATGTCTGCACACACCAGACATAGAACATAGAAGTTATATTCTTTCCTCATTCGGTGGGATAATCCTCGCTTGCGTGTCCCAAATAGAATCGAAAATTCTTGTAGCAAATGCTGGAAAATATCTAATTTTATGTCAGAACCAAAGGCTCAGATTATGTTTCTTTAAAGCTGACCCACCACAGAAGTAAACACAATAAGATAATGGACGGAGTGCTGAAACTTTTCACCCCCAGTCACTATTAGATCTGGGTTAAATCAGTCATCATTATTTAGCTCACTTCGCCACCCCAGTTCAGATCCAGCCATATGCAAATCAGTCTTGACCCTGTTCCTCATGGGAACAGTCCAGCCCGAACTGCCAAGCCAGGTCCTCCCTGGACCGGAAACAAGCATCCTGGGACCAGTTGCAGAAGCAGTCACAGGCACTATCAGTTTTTAATAGAAATGCTTAAATATAGAATCAGAGGACCAATCTGCAGCTCTAAGATTATCCTCCATTCGGAGGCCCTGGTAAGAGAGCTTTGCTGGTCATCGCTCCCCTAGCAGAGTGAGCGCCAAATATACTTAAAACAATTTTGGCTTCTGCCATAATCCACTTGATCCATCTGGCCAAGGTGGCTGCTGACACCGGCTTGAAAGGCTTGAATTGCCAACAACAATTGACCAGGCACGTCAGAATGAATAGCCCTAGTACATTCCTCATAGGTCTTTAAGACATTTCACAACACACAGTTTATCATTGTGTGGAAAAGCGGGGTAATCACTAAGCCTAGAACAAGTTTTAGTACGTCTAGACATTAGAAAAAGACACTCCTTCCGGAGTGTGTACTCTATGTACTACATCCAAAGCTCTGATGTCTTAGGCTCTGCAGAAAGACACTAAGCATCGTAGGTTTAGCAGCCAATTGCTTACAAGACAAAAGAGAATTGTCTGGCGAGTGCTCCAGTAAATGCAAAAGGATTGCAACATCCCACAAATTAGTGTATATAGACCTGGGAGGATTAGCCACCCTGATAACTTTGTGTAATCTACAGACCAAAGGATGCATTCCTACAGGCTTACTGCCTCGTGAGCATGACTTGCAGAAATAGCTGATCGAAAGTTATTTTGTGACCTGTAACACAGTCTGGCATTTGCCAATTCCGAAAGGAAGTTAAGGACATCCTTGAAATCGGCTTCAACAGGATTCAGATGTTGTTCCATACACCAACCCACCCATCTTTCCCACGCCGAAGAGTACTTCTTGCAGGTGGATGGTGCCCACGCTTGCTGAATGAATCTAGCAGAACTGTCTGGAATGCCAGGCTCTAAGTTACATCTACCAGTATCTTCCAAGCTATCAGCTCAACTGATGCCGCAACAGGAGAGAAAGCAGAAAATTCAAGAAATCGTGAAGAAATTTCAAGCACACCCGAAGGGCTATCAGGAAGACCGCAGTCATCTTGAGAGTGTGATGGAGCGCAAAAACCCTGGTAACGGGGAAAGCAAACCCGTATCGGTTTCCTCCCTTCGGCAGACCAGACATCACACTAACTCATTCACACATGCAGTCATTGGTGGGGCCCATAACACCAACACTCACACTAACCATTCCACGGTCTGCACACAATAGGAGGGATGAGAGGTTCAAGCGCTCGACATGTGAGGGGAACACTTTATATCCTATAGGGAAAGAAAAGTTATTTTACACCAATGTACATCAATACCCCTTCCACCTACAGATCTCAATCCTAAACATCAAGGCACTCCTCCCACATGGTCATTGGACCATTTAGTTGGATTGGTTGATGGTGATTTAGAACCAGCTAAAACACATTCAAGATTTAGATCTTACCTTTCTTAATAAACCACAAACTAATTTCTTGTTAATATCTATTTATCTAAATTTCTTGAAGAATTAGGTTCGCATTAGGAAAATTTATATCAAATTTCAAATAAATCGCAGAACATCATATTTACCTAATCCTGGCTATCTGGAGTCCTCTAAGTCATTGGGTCTGCATACTTAAATCTGTCGTCAATCGTCTAAGCAGTTCAAAGTTCTTTGCTCAGCACGCTACAGTCTCAAAGGATCGGCAAAAGACCAGAGACGTGCAAGCATCTATCAGTGCCCATAGAATTAGGAACATTTTGCAGTCATCAGATAATTGGGCAGCATCCGGACCACCTAGGATTCAGGAAAATGCAGTCAGTCGCCTAAGTAGCGTCGTCAATGAAGTCGATGTAGGGAATGGTCGAGAGCGCGAACGGTAACCCTCTCTAGTCTACCATGTACTTTTATAATAAAATAAAATCCAGAAGATACATTTTGTAATTTCAGCACGGTTATGATTGGCTGATTGCGATCGTCCGATGCTAAAGTGTGGGACCTTAGTAGAGTTCAAGGGGTGAGGTCATCAAGTCAGTGAAAGTCTATTCGTTCTGGTTTTACTGTAAATCAATTGTCTCCAGTCTTGGCCGTCTTCCCACAGTGTCCTTGCTTTGGAACATGGAGATCACAGTTCATGACGGGGTCTGGAAGACTTTGTCGCTTCTGCGCACTTCACTCTGCACCTCATGGGACAGTGGCCACTTCGTCGTGTAGCATCAGCGGCCATTTTGGGTTTTAGGCCCAAACGTCAACTTAAGTGAAACAAACACAAAAGAGTAATTAATGCATAGAAATAATAAATCTAATGTTAACCCCTTACTAATCCCTCTATGTGCTTGTATTTATCTAGCGTATAGCGACATTTAAAGCAATTATATTCACCCTTTTGGTCCTCCTCCTGGGCAACATTACAAGACATTACAAAAGCAACATATATCATGCAGTATTCTATTTACTACATATACTACTGTTAGTATGCGTACGGATTTTAGTCATAAAGGTTATTTAGCCTTGCAATATGCAATCCCACGTGTAATTTGGTTATTAGTATTGTTGGTTTAATATACATGCAAACTCATTTAATATTATTATAATTAATAGATTATTCAATTAGTATTTTCATGCAGAATGGGGGAGGTATACAAAATGTTGTACTACCCGCTCCATCAAGTGACTGGGAACCAGGGCTGTGTCTTCGAAAATGGAGTTAGCAATATGCGGGTCGCTTTCTGCCATCTTTTGTGCGCCGCCACTCTCGCAGTCATGGCATACAGAGGAAAGGAATAATTCACCCCTGTCAGCCAGTCTTTGAGAAAGGCACCCGTCGCCTTTGTTGCTGGATTAGACCTCCTACTGTAGAAATCCACAAGTTGTGTGTTCAGTCTGGAAGCAAAGCCATCTACCTGACAGGACACCAGGAGATCTTGGACTCCTTGAACACCAGAGGAAGCAGCTTCTAATCGCATCCATGAGGAACCTCCAACTCCAGTCTGCAACGATGTTGCACTGTCCCTCAATCAAAGATAACCTGTGCTTCAGGCAAAAAGGCCAAAAGTTCTTGCCCATTTCCAAAAGCATTCTCGACCTGTTTCCAGCGAATTGGTTTATGGACCTCACCATCAAGATGTTGTCTATTCTCAGCAGTATACAACAATTGTTCTTTCTGGGGGTTAGTGTTTTGATTGCAAAGGACCCTGCCAATAATTTAAGGCAGTTAATGTGGAGGTCTAGTTCTTGTGGTGACCACCGCCCACCTGGTGAGACCTCTCCAATTCTGGCTTCCCAGCCTCATCTGCTGGCATCGGATTCTATAACCACGTCCGTTCTGGAGACGAACATAGCTTGACCATTCCAGACCTCACTATGCATCAACCATCAATGAACTTCTGCCTTCATTTATTTTGAAAGCGGAACAAGATTTGAGTAAGTGAATCCATGTTAAAGGTTGCGATTCTTCATTCTCTACAGAGACCTGTAGTGTAACTGCCTAGCAAAATCACCTGGATCTGCAAGGCCAACTGAACTTCCCACTGATCTCAACGAAGTCACATGCTTGTTCAAAGCAGATCTCAATACTTTCTTCATAGTCCTGATTTTCTAATTGGGAAGTTGCAGCTGGGCTTTGAGTCTATCTGAAAGCCCAAGAAATTATATTTGTTGCATGGGAACTAGTACTGACCTCTTTTAGTCAATAGAAATCCCATATCCTTCAAAAGACGGATTGCCCAAGAGAGATGCTGAATCAGCAAGGGTGGGGACAGTACCTTTCCTAACATGTCCTCTAGATGGACAGTCAGTCGAACCCATTCTCTGTCTCTTGACAACTGGCTTCATCAGCTTGGTGAATGCCCACGTCGCAGAGGAGAGACCAAATGGAAGAGCTAAGTACTCGTACCATTGAGACCACCATTGAAACTGCAGGGAGTGGATGTGGGGAGGGAATATCGGGACCATGAGATATGTATCTTTGAGGTCCGGCCGGACGATCCAGTCACTCTTCTGTAGTGTGTCTCTTAAAAGAACTCTTTCATGTTAAAATGATAATGAATGATCCATCTGTTGAAGTGTCTGAGATTCAGAACAAGCAATTGGCCCGCCCTTCTTCTGAACCACAAAAATGGTGCTGTAAAAACCCCTGGGATCGGGGAGGTGGGAGTAATTGCTTGTTTCAGAAGTTATTGAATCTCTGAATGGATAAACATCTAATCTTGTTCAGAAAAATGGTGAGGGCTCAAGATCATGTGTTGTAAGGACTTGCTCAGCAATCCCAGCCTGAAGCTCTGAACCGTGTCTGAGATCCAAGCATTGTTCCTCAACAGTGCCCAGTTGTGGCTAAACTACAGTAGTCTGCTCCTCAAAGGAGTCTACGAAGAGGAAATTAGGGCTACCTTTAAACTGAGCAGCGTTGGTTGCCTGGTATGTGCCTCGGTTGACGTATCTATAGAAACATCCCCAGTAGCCCCATGATCTGGTAGGGAAGAAACCACGCCTGGAACTATCCTGTCAGCTGCTTTGTCTGCAGAATCGAAATCCATGCTGAGGTACTGGGAATATATACGCCTGGAGAGCACTTGACAAAAAAGGGAAGGATAGAAAACCTATTTGAGAGAGAACGGCATTTTGTCCAACAGTGTGAAGGTGTTTACAGATTTCTCTACATCTTTCACAAATTTCTCTATAAACAATTTACCTTGCGCCATATGCTCTACCTCTGAAGAGGCCAAAACCATCAGTTTGAAGCCAATTCTCATAAGGACTGATTTGCGTCATGGGGGAAACATTAACATATTACACGAGGTGCACAGGGATGGAGATTGGGGGTTGGAGAAGCATATGAGGAAAACAGCTGTAAAATAAACACACACTCCTGGAGTGTTTCACAAAAAAAAGGAGTTCCTGAAAAGGGAGCACTCATGAAAGAAACCAATGAGCCAGTCAAAGGGGTGGTAAAGAGGATATGCTCCATGGCAGGGTGGCAGACACTCTGGGTGGGCTAAAATACATAAAGCCAGGATAAAGAAGAAAAACACACTGCAGTGGCAAAACACAAAATCAGTGGTAAGCAATGGGTGGAATTACTCTGCAACCAGGCAGCGGTGCTGTCTGGTAGGCTTTGTCCTAAAACAGTAGGATTGCATTTGTAGAGAGATTTTGAAAAATATACTGTCACTCTTGAACAGCAAAGACATGACCAACATTTCTTCTCGAAAGCTACTTACCATTATCATGCAATGTCAAGTATAGGTGTAAGAGGACAGGGTGCATAGCAGGTGTTTATGATTAACATGTAGTGAAATTGACATAAAATGAATCTAAGCCTATCTCATTGAGTAACCAGTGGTTATCATCCGTTTCAGCTGGCCCTCAATGACGGATGTTGGAAACTCCTTCTAAATATGGTGCTAATAATCATATGAGGATTAATGAATATTGCTTCGATGGGAATGTCTCCTGCATGGTAAATGGGCATGCACCTCTACCCTGAGTGCCAGACTGCATGTGAAACTGTTACCCCAACTTTTTTCTGGCCTTGGCATCTCACTGATCTAGTGTGTGCACAGAAACTTAGGCATGTCCCTGGTAACGCAAGATCTAAGATCTGTCCTGTGCTTGGAGGGGCACTTCGAGCATGCCCTCAATCAGGCAACGGATGTCTGTCATTTATTGCCGTGGGTATATTATATAATGCAGTGTTGGCAGCATACTGTGCTCTGAAAATGTGTTGTGCGACCAGACCTTATGATCTTTGTAAGTGAAAGCATGGTCTGAAAAGTTCTGCTATGGTGTGAACCCTAGAGGCGTACTCTGACATTCTGTGTGCCTGTCGACGGTTTACTTATGTGCAGGGCGTGTGTGGAACTTTCATAATAGTAAGACTCACGCTCTCATTACAAGTGGCCCAGTGTTTGGGTGGAAATGTATTGACCCTGATTAAATCCAACTAGCTGGGTTGCATTTTTTCTCTGTTAATGGGTATAGAAATGCAGGTTTTGGTGCTCAACTCACTAAAATCCACATGTCCAGTATTTGTTGGCCATTGTTTCTCCCATTAATTTTGACAGGTTTGACCTGGTGAAATGTATCAGGGGGAAACTGTGGGAGTGTAATGTTAGATGCTAAACCGTAAAATGCAATATGTGCGGTTACCACACATATGGGAGTTAAACAGGCCGCTTGTACTAAGGGCCTCTGTGTGGTATATGAGTCTTAGTACTAAGGCCAGTGGGTTCAATTTTGGATCCCCCTGCAGGGCTTGACAAATCCACTCGACCGCTCGCATTTGCGAGGTAAATATATTGAGGTCGAGCTATTTTTAGGTCCTACTCGCCTTTCTGGCGAGTAGGAAAACACTAACTTTTGTCCTCTGTCTTTGAAAACGCAGAAAATGTGACAAGATAACAAGATTTAAAGGCCTTTTTATTGCTCACAAAGCAAATGAGCAATAAAGATGCCTTTAAATCTTGTTATCTTGTCACATTTGCTCCTCTTTCAGAGACGGAGGTCAAGTAGGTTACTGTTAGGTCGAGGAGATTTTTCAAGGTACTAGACCTGCAGGACTAGTACCATTTTTTTCAGATTTTTCGCGCCTTGCCCTGGTTTAGCATGGCAGAAGATGGAAGTGAGGATAGCTTCACCATAGGAAGTGTACTGTCTGCATTCCTGTGGCTGGTTGGTGGAGATCCAGGCACTGAAGCATGGAGGATAGAGACAGGACTGCCTTTAGAAATCCCATGAGGACCTTGGTAGCAAAAGGCTGATGATTAGTACTTCTTAAGCACTGCAATTAAGCAGATGGTAGGAGGGAGGGGAGGAACTGTATTTTCTGCTGTTCAAGGTAAGGGCATTTCTAGGCAGGGCCACTTATTTTTTGTGTCTCTGACTACTTCTTCACAGAGGTGATGGCAGCCAAAATGATGTGCCATACTCTTGAGGGACTTTGGAAGGAATCCTATAAACAGGTCAACAAGCGAGTGATGACAAGGTATTGTTTTAACTGGGAGAATTAATTGCTCTACATTGAATCCATAATTCCCGAGCCAGAAGGTAGCAAGACACTAGTGGGTATCTTAGTTAGTGCACTTTACTCTCCCACTGTTAGAAATTGGGTTTCTGGTTGGCAGGGCTATGAACCCCGACCAAGCAGGAACCACACACACTAAAGTATCCTGTGCTCACTTTCTGGTAGCTTGGCACAGAGCAGTCAGTCTTCAGTTAATAGGCAATGTGTAAAGTATTTGTGCAAAGCACTTCAAACAGTAACACAGTGACAAAACCACAAAAAGACTCCACAGCAGGTTAGCAAAATAGAACTTAATTTTATAAATGTAAGAAGTCCAAAACATCAAAAATTCAACAAGTAGAAGTCAAGATATTAATTTTTATATAATAATTGTAAAATAGCACTTGGAATCAATAATCGATTAAATGGGATATCTGGTCGTGCTTGAAAGGGGCAAAGTCAAAAGTTCAGGCCGACCAAGATGGGGTGCGGGCCGGATACAAGGACACACTTGGGCCAGCTGACCCAAAGTACCTTGATCTAGGATGTGTCATGGAAAAAGATGCGAGGTGCAGTTGAAGCAATGCGTTGGTTTGAGCCACGCAGTGGACAAAATGCGCCAATTTTCTCCACGGAACTGCGGCAATACGTTAGTTCTGAGTGCGATGCGCTGGTTCCAAATGCAATATGCAGCTGCTGCTCCCACAGTAGGTGATGCCTCGATTTTGAGGGCTATACTCCTGGTCCGCGCGATGCAACGATGAGGATGCACTGGGTTTGACTCGCACAAACATCCATTTCGATAAGGATGTGTGGGTTCTAGTTGAAGCACCTCTTGATACCCACTTCCAAGAGCCCAGGACTGGGCTGGCACCACTTAGCAGGGGAAGACTTGCAGCACGTAAAGGGTAGGTGTTGTAGCAGAATGAGTTGAAGTATTTGATGTCCCTGAGACTTAGAACATGAAGCAAGCCCTTGGAGTCACTCTGGGTTCAAGTGATGCAAGTCCAGTACTTCTCTCCCAGGCAGGAGGACAACAGGCAGGAGGGCATCTCGGGAAGGCAGGAGCACAGCACGGCAAGAGTCCAGCAGAGTGGCAGTCCTTTCAGCAGCACAGCAGTTCTTCCTGGTAGAGTCATCACAGGCCCAGAAGTGCTTTAATCTCATGGTGTCAGAGGTCCAGTACTTATACCCAGTTGTGCTTTTGAAGTCGGGGAGACTTCAAAGAAAGCTTTGAAGTGCACAGAGGTCCTCCCTTCCTGCCCTGGCTCAAGACTCATTACATGGAGGTATGCAGCCCTTTGCCTGTGGACAGGACTCAGTCTACTCAGTGTAAGTGCGAGACTGTGTCCAGCTCCTCCCCCCCCCCCCCCCATCTCCCAGGCAGGTCCATCAAAACACACCTAAGCTCCCTTTGTGTGTGGCTTTCTAGAGGGAATGCACAAAGCCCACCTGTCGCCCAACCCAGACTGAACAGACTTAGACAGCATGCACCAAATGGCTAAATTGTGAGTCCAGGGACACCAAACTTGAAAAGTCTAACTTTTCCCAATTAAGAATTAGACTTGAAAGATGTAATAAGGTAATCCCAATGTTATCTTATGAGATAGCTGGACTTGCAGTTGTGACAAATTAAATTGGATGTTTTTCACTACCCAAACATTTAAAACTAAAAAAAGTACATGTGCTGCCTTTTAAATGCATTGCTTCCTGCCCTGAGGGTCATACAGGGCCTACCTTAGGGTGAGTTATATGTTTAAAAAGTGAAGGTTTAGGCCTGGCAAGAGGTTTATCTTGCCAGGTCAAAGTGGCAATGTAAACTGCACACACATGATGTGCCATGATTGGAGGGCTACTAAAGTGGGTGGCACAATGAGTGCTGCAGACCTACTAGTACTGGTAGCCCATTGGCCAGTAATTGCCACATATCCCCCTAGGAACTTTCTGGGCATAACTATGACACCCATACCTCAGCTCACATCTGCACTGGAGAAATGACCAAAGAAGGACTTCCCTGCTGATCCTTAGACCTGGCCAGAGAGACTGGACTGCACCTTCACTCCTCGAGCTACCAAAAAGAGAATTCTCCCTGTGGTGCGTGGCTTAAGGAAAGGTCGCTCCCAAGACCAAGGAGGAGAACTACTGGGCAATTGATTGACTTCCTGTTACAGCGCCAGGGCCACAAAAGCTGAAGAAGCCCGCTTGGCAAGTCAGTATCCACAAACTCTTATCTGCCAACATTCAACCTGGGATACCAAGTGCCGAAGCTCAACCTGTGTTTGCTGGACCTGGGAGAGATGTATGAGTGTATTTTGCTCACCCAAGATGGACACTAGCCTTCACCAAAGGGAATTGCTTGTTTCGTTGTGGCTGGAAACCAATAGTCCTGTGGTAACTGGTCTTTTACTTGGCCCACCAGAACTTTGAGAAACATCAACCCCTGTAGCCAAAGTTGCCTCACCAGACCATGGAGTAAGAAACAGCTCCAGGAAGACCCTGTCGACCACACAGCAGCCTCAGCTTCTTACAGTATCTTCAGCATCCTGTATAACTTGCATCAGGACCATTCCATTGATGTCTGTGGTGATTCACCCTTTGAGCTTGGAACTAGGACTTGAGATTGTTTTGGTGCCAAGGTAACTGTTCTACAAATCCTTACTGGCCTCCTTGACCGTCTCCCTGCCAGAGTTGGTCACCCTATGTGGGCCGGAGTATCCGAACACAACTTTACAAACGTTTTACAAAAATTCCAAAGTTTCCATTAACCCCTTGTAGTTACCAATGCTTGTTGACTTTTTGGGCAAATAGCAGTGATTTACATTTTACTTAAAAATCTATATCTCCAGAAGCCTCTGGTTCTATTTTCAGAATTTGGTGTTGGATTTCTTTCCTGTTCTTTGTGGCTTAGACTTGTTCGTTTGTTTAAGTCTTACTGCTCAAAGCCACATCTACCCAGGGTTGAGCGTAAGGTTTTACAAACGAGCTGGACTGGACATAACACAGCAATGTGAGTGTCTTGCATGGTGACATCTCACAATCACACCCTATATTACCCCACTTTCCTCACACCAGGGTAGTGGGTACCCTGAAATAGCTTACTGCTAAGAGAGTGAAGCTTGTCCTGCCCAAAGACTGCAGGATCCACTGGTCTCCCGCTTCTTCTCTTGTCATGATCTGCATGAAGAAACCTACCCTTGACCCTTCCACCCCAGGCAACTACAGACCTATTTCTCTCCTTCCTGGCTTGTCTAAGGTTTGTGAGAAAATAGTGAATAGACAGCTGTCGGAGTTTGTCGAGAGTGGGGGTCTTCTTCACCCTGCCCAATCTGGCTTCCGCTCCTCCTTTAGCACGGAAGGTGCTCTTGTGGAGGTCTCTGAATCTATCCGAGAGTGTCTTGACGCCAACGGGAAGGCAGCCTTAGTGCTGCTTGACCTGTCGGCGGCCTTTGACACTGTCCCCCACTCACTGTTGCTTGACAGACTGACAAAGATTGGGGTGTCTGTCCTGGCCTGGGGCTGGATTAAATCCTTCTTGGATGGCCGGCTCCAGCAAGTCTGGATACCACCGGTGGCCTCTTCACCCAGACAAGTAGGCACGGGGGTCCCTCAGGGTTCCTCCCTTAGCCCCCTCCTGTTCAACATCTACCTCACTCCTCTGGTTTACCTAGCGGAGGGGTTGGGGGCTAAGGTCATTGCTTATGCCGATGACACTCAACTTCTGTTCACTTGGGATAAGCAGGGGTGCTCGGTGGCCCTTGTACAGAGATGCCTCTCCTCGGTTTATCCTTGGATGGCTTTGGCTCATTTAAAATGCAACGAGGACAAATCTGAGGTTCTGATGTTCGGTAATTTCCCCTCAGGGTTTAGAGAGTCAATTTGGCCTCCCGAGTTCCCACCACCTGCTTCTAACAGCCAGACCGTGAAGAATCTGGGAGTCTATTTCGATTGCAATCTCTCTTTCTCCAGTCAGGTCAAGCGTTTGTCAGGTTGCTGTTTCGGCCTACTCAGAGTTCTGAGGGAATCGGTGGTTCGGGCGCTTATTCTGTCCCGTTTGGACTACGCTAATGCCCTCTATGCTGGGATTCCAGCTTATGCTCTCAACAAGCTTCCAGTGACCCAGAATGCGGCGGTTCGCTTGCTGGGTGGGCTGGGTCCTAGGCAGAACGTTCATGGCTATCGTCGCTCCCTTCATTGGCTTCCGGTTAAGGCTCGTGTGGCCTTTAAAACCCTCACCATAGCCCATCGTGCTCTGCATGGGCAAGGCCCCGGTTACCTACAGAAACGCTTCTCGTTCTACGTGCCGGGTCGATCTTTGAGGTCCTCTTCTCTTAGGCTAATGAAGATTCCTGGTTTTCAGCGTCACCGGTTAGGCGGTGCCTCTCTGGTCGTGGCTGCAGGCTGCGCTTGGAACGCGCTCCCCCTTTCACTACGTTCTGTTGAAGATCTGGAGGTCTTTAAAAAACTGTTAAAAACGTACCGCTCCTTAAACTCCACTTTTAATTTGGTTCTTCCCTGACCGTGCCGGGACACTCTTTGAGTATCTGCGCGCGTAATAAATGTACATAACATAACATAACATAAAGAAGTATTCACCATGCGACCCAGCGCTCCTGCTTCAACCCCGAGGGCTTAGTGCTACAGCTGACACTCAAGGTGTTCACAGAGTGGACCTGCTGCATGAGGCTCCAGGACCGTGTTTGCTGAAGATGAGTTTCCACCTACATCAGCTTCCTGGGTCAGAACATGCTGAAGATGAACATGAGCCTCTCGGGTTGCAACTGCTGTCTATTAGCATCCGCCTGCATTGGCCTCTAGGGCTGCACCTGCTGATGATAAACGTCTGCCCTACGATGAGCCAAAGTCTGCGAACTCCAACAACTCAACCTAGTGTATTGCTCACCACCCTTGATCCTGAATTTAGCTACATTGTTGTGCATGGTCTTTCGCCTGAGCACCAAAGAAGACACTGATGGCAACAACCTGTGCCTGGGACTCAGCAGCTTCACTAAGCAAGTAACACGGTACTTTGTCTGCATGAACGGAGAGACTGTGCCTGAGAGCCTGCATAGGGAACTGTTGCTGCTAACTTTTGCCGACATAGACTTTCTGGGTCAAAATGCAATTGATCTAACCTATGGCCCAATCTTTGGAGTAATCACTAGTGATCTGCACCTGTGCGTAGCCTATACCTTGAAGAACCAAGACCTTATGGGCCTGGCGGTGCAGGGTACGCCTTAATCTCCTGAGTTCACCTGCTTTGTCTTACAGAGACACGTTGCACTCCGTTAGGCGTAGAAGATAGGATTTATTAGCTGCAGCTAAGTACAGTTGTCCCAGAAGTACACTCGGTATGTTCTTAGGAGACTGCCACTTTACTTCGTGGCGCACAATCTTTTATAACATACATATTCGCAAAGAACACTCCCAATGCATACAGGGTCAACCAATGAGAAGAATGTGAAAACAAGATATTAAGTAACTCAAATAAGCCCCTCTCCCAACAGTGTTTGTCACCCTTCCCCACAAGTTAATCAGTGGTAGTGTTTATAAGTCGACTTGCAGGTGGCAGGACACATTTGTATGGCCTAGAGGACAGTTGTGAAATGAGAGAATACGAGTAAAGAATAGCGAAGGCCAGAGGATACGATAAAGTCAGGAAAGAATGGTGCGAACCAACAGATAGTTGAAACAGGGATCAGTCAGACCAGACGAGGATTAGTGGAGTCGGCCGGACCCTGACACCCGCTATAAACAGAGGCAGGAGGTTATTTGACACGTTGCAGTAGGATGAGAAAAAACAACTCTTCGTTCACCGTGCCGCCTGAGTGAGGGCAACACAAAATGGCAGAAAGACACAAAATGGTGGCTAAATACGAACGGGTTCGGAAACTGAATTACCTCAGACCCTCCTTTTGCCATTACTCAGGCAAGACACACAGACTCATTTTAATCTGAGTCGATGTCAATGGCCATGAGGTCATCAACCTGTTGCTGCAACATCATTTTAATGCTCTCCGTCTTCCGTGGCACAGGCCTTGGGACACACATAGTGGCACAAAGACCACAGATGGCGGGGCCACACTGCATACAGAGACAACAGGAAAAAAATGATGGCCAAAATCACTCCAAGGAATGTTAATACCTTCCATCCCCATTTGGACAGTAATCCCCAAAACCATTCCAACAAAGACCAATCTCCTTCGTCCTGATGAATCGACTCGGAGATCACATGTAATTTGGAGATGGCTTGGTATACCATAGGTGCGTCGTCAGGTATATAAATGCAACAGCTAGATCCGATCAATTTACAAACTCCACCACGATCTGCAAGAATAACATCCAAAGCAATCCGGTTCTGTAATGTCATGAGACAATCCACCTGAAGTTCAGCTGTGAGATTGCTCAAGGCTCCTACAGTGACATCTATGGTAGTCTCAACAACACGAATCAATTGCCTCATGTTTCTACTGTTGGCCATTGGGCCCCAAAAAGGAAGAAATCCTTTAAGGAAATCACCTCCCTCTTGTCCTGCCGTGTCTTTAGAATCAATAATCCCTCTGCCATATCTGTTTCTGTGATGTCCCGAAGGAGCAGTATATGTAGGGGGGAGAAGAAAGGCTATATAGCATGTTCCTGAAAAATCCGTCGGTAGCCACGTGTAGGCTCTATCGTGGCAGACAAAATACGTGCCCTGGGATGGCACTAACGGTGGTGAATTCTGAGATGTGTGAATGTATGTATGGGAACAAACACTCTTTCCTTGTCCAGTGTCAGTAGTCTGGCCATTTATTTGTAAACAAAAGTTACCTCGATGAGGCACAGTCCAAATAGGTGGAGATTTTCCCTGCCTACTCCTATCTGTAAGGCTAGTGGCGTAACGAGTCACGTTCCAAGCATCGTATGCCCGTTTCTCATCAACGGGAATCTTACCATTCTCCACGATTCTAGCCATAGCCACTATTCCTTTTATCAGAGAACTATGACTAAAATCTTGTCCACTACCATATGAACCAGCTGGACGTCTAAATCGGTTCTGATATGCATTTGAAAACATTACAAAATAGGCCCAAGCGGAATCTTCAAAGGAAAATGGAAGGGCTAAATATGGCATCCTTTTTTCGGTGGTATGAGGCATAAGTCCACACACCCAACAGTCGGTTGTGTTGACTACCAATTGGTGTTGGTGCAATAACTGGACAAATGAATTGTTAAAATATTCTGTTCTTCTGATTAGTTCATGTTGGGGAAGCGTATATAATTGATGTGGGGAGATAGTAGAATGAAAAGACAAAGAAATAGAAGTAGGAACAGATTTGTGCTACATAACATGAACAATCCAACCTATACAAGCCAATAAGATACTAGAAAACATAAGAACACACAATGTTATGCCTCATTGACTGTACACTAATTTACAATATTTCTTTTTCATCTCTTCCTTCTTATTATTCTTTCCCAATTTGACATCCATCCTCTAAAATTGTTGCTCACAGCAATCTTCCTTACTCACTTGGCTGTGATTATTAGCCGTCCTATGACACTGCAAGTCCTGGGGGCCTAGCCCCTATACAGGTCACGAACCAAGACTCCTACCGTGACCCTGCAACCTGGACAGATGATACATGTCATAAAAGAGATGAAAATTTCAAGTGTCCTTGACCAGTCTAGGCCTTAAATTATGTCGAGTTCTGTTCAGCACAGTTTGGTCCTGAAATAGTGTCTGTGGATCTGTAGTGTTCAATCGAAGATGTGGCTGTACTGCTTCTTGTAAAACGTCGTCATCTTCTTTTTCAGACTGAGCTCCATCTAGGTGTGCACTACTGAAAGGTACAAACCGAGGGACCCTTTCGCCCTCAGAATCACCTACACCCTTACGGACCCACTGGTCAAAAGGCAAGGGCACCTTTTTGCAGTGTACGCCATGGATCCAGTTCTTTTTCCCTTCGACCTTCACTGCTGTACACGTGACTAGAAGAACCTGTTGAGGCGCCCTCCAACGACGCTCCAAATTCCTTGTCCTCTGAAAAATTTTCACTCAGACCCAGTCTCCCGGTCGGATAGAATGACCTGGGTCTGTGGAGGCCTCTGGTAAAGCGTCTCGAACCTGTTGGTGGAGAACACATAATTTAGTGGTGAGGTCATGCAAATAATCAATCAGCATTGGATACTGTATGTCAGAATACTTTTTAGGGCGAGGGACTCCCCAAACATTAGCCGGGCGCCCAAAAACAACCTCGTATGGGCTGAGTCCCAAACGTGAATGTACAGCTGTTCTAGTGGATAGGAGAGCCAAAGGTAAAGCATCGGGCCAGGCAAGTCCCGTGCTAGCCTGTACCTTTGCAAGCTTAAGTTTGAGAGTGCCGTTATAGCACTATACCAAACCCGCTGATTGGGGATGGTTCGCCGCATGGAATTTCTGGACGATACCGAGACCGGCACACACCTTTTTCATAATTTGGCCCACAAATTCACTTCCATTGTCACTCCAGACAATGCGCGGCAAACCAAACCTAGGGAAGAACTCTTTCAGAAGAACTTTGGCAGTGGACAAAGCAGTGTTGTCTTTCAGGGGGTAGGCCTCTATCCATCTGGAGAAGGCACACACCACCACCAAAACATATTTGAGATTGTTGCATCGTTCCATGTGAATATAATCAATTTGCAACACCTCAAAAGGATATGTTGGGGGAGCAAAATGACCTGCTGGAGTTGGGGTTCCTTTTCCTGGATTATGCATCAAGCAAACGATACAATGCTTCACTAAATTATCTGTACATTTTGGAATCCCTTCGTTCAGCCACACTGGAGCCAGAAGCTTACATATTCCTTTCGCACTGATGTGGGCTGGACCATGTGCCATAGCAACTACAGGCAGTACATAGGCATCTGGTAACAGCCAACGCTGATGTTCTGACAATTCTATCCAACATCCCATCGCGTCTAACATTCCTGTACTCTCTTTCCACTTACTCAACTCTTTCTCTGTAGCCTCTCCTTGAATCGATCTCACACTTTCTATTGTATCCTCACACATTCCTTTTTCCTTGACCCAATTTGCAGGGCCCGCAACATACATGCGACTCATAGCATCTCTGGCTGTTTCTCTCGCTATCTCATCCGCAAAAGCATTTCCGCGACCAACATCATCAGTAATCCTCTTATGCGCACTACACTTTATGATTGCTATCTGGGTAGGCAAAGCAAGTGACTCAAGAAGATCAGTTACCAACTGACCATGCTGTATTTTGGTACCGTGGGAGGTAAAGAATCCTCTTTCCTTCCACAAACGTCCAAAGCTATGTGCCACACCAAACGCATACTGGCTGTCGGTATATACATTCACTCTCTTTCCCTTAGATAACACACATGCTCTGGTCAAAGCTAATAGTTCAGCCGCCTGCGCTGAATTATGTCTGATGCGTGCTGTCTCCACAATTGTATGCAAGGTGGTAACAGCGTAAGCGGAAGTTGTTTCACCATTAGGGAGTTTAAAACAAGAGCCATCCACCCATAGGATCCCATCCGGGTCCATTAGTGGTGTATCTATCAAATCAATCCTACCTTTTGTCTCCTCCTCAGTACGGAGAAAACAATCATGTTGTTCCTGAATACCTTTCTCTTCTGGAAGAGGTAACAATGTGGCTGGATTTAAAGTGTTACATCGTTTGATGTGCACGTGACTAGCCAAGAGCGTCAGTTCATACCCAGACAAGCGAGCGCTTGTAAGATGCTGCATTTTTGTCCTATTTAGCAAGGTATCCACTGCATGTGGTACCATTACAATAAGAGTGTTATCAAGCACCACTCCAGCAGATTGACGAATAGAAATTGCTGCTGCTGCTGTAGCTTTAAGACAACTAGGCAATGCCTTAGCTACTGGATCTAATGTAGCCGAAAAGTAGGCACATGGCCGCTGCTTGTCTCCAAATCGTTGTGTTAAGACTGACAACGCGCAACCCTCTCTTTCATGGACATAGAGCCTGAAGGGCTTACTGTAATCCGGGGTACCCAACACCGGAGCAGAGCACAGAGCAGCACGTAAATCAGAAAAACTCTTCTGACATTCATCAGTCCAAGGAAAGGGTTGGGGTGTGTCTTTCAAAGTGAGTGCCAACAAAGGTTTAGCCAACAAAGAAACATTTGGAATCCACTGTCTACAATAAGAGGTAATGCCCAGAAAGGCACTCACTTCTCTTTGTGTGGATGGCACAGACACTTGTGCAATTGCTTGAATACGTTCTGGGGTCAGTCGCCTTCCCTCTTTCGACAAAAGATGACCTAGATAGGTGGGCATATTGTAATTTAGAAGGTGATCATCATTTGGACCCGTAGCCCCAAGTGTTGCAGGGAGAGAGAGAGAGCAATTCAAGTGGAAATTGATCTTTAGACAAATACATTGGGGAAGTCAGTTTCTGCCCCAAAACGAGATGTACACAAGAAGGAGAACAATATATCGTTGCATGCAGTCTTTTCAATAAATCCAAACCCAACAGATTTTCGCCGCAACCAGTCGTTAGAAGAAGCGGAGCTTCCAAATCATAAGGACCAATTGAAATAGGCAGAGGACAAGAGACCGGGCTATGAACTGGGGCGCCAGAAAATCCTACAGATACGTTTGTTAAGCCAGACAAAGGTGCCCCAGGGAGTTTGGAGTGAATAATAGAACTTCTCATCGCACCAGTATCTAAAAGAAATAGCTCTGAAACACCCATTGTAGTGACATTATCATAAGGCCCATTCTGATCTACTGGAATCGATACAACTCCCTTACTTTGTCTATGGCTGTCCTAGTTAGCGTGAAGACCGTCATTCTCACCTTCAACATAGTAATACTGTGTAGACTGAGTATTTTGTTGATCAAAGTAGTTCATAGAATGTGGAGGTGGAGGGGAACGCTGTGTCTGGGGCGACATACCTCGACCTCTACCCCTGGGCGCTAACTGGGAACCACCACGACCTCGTGGAGTAGATAGTCCTCCGTTACGCTGTAATAAAACCGGGCAGCTATTCTTAAAATCACCTTCCTCCCTACAATAGGCGCATTGGTTGGGACCTAACAAAGGCCGCGGATTATAGGGCTCAGGTGTTTTTAAACACCCTCTGAAACTGGGGAGGCTGTTGAAACTGGCGCTGAGCAGAGCGAGGAGGATAAGCTTGTTGCAGAAGAACCTTAGTTTTTAATTCTTTAGTCTTTTTCTCTTGCTTGTCTTTTTCTTCTTTGTCCCTGTTTTCGTAATATTGAGCAGTAGCCAATATCTGAGCCGAAGAAGAAACAGCCCATGAACTTTCAGAGTCTTTTAACTTACGTGACAACTCGGGGAGCAAATTGAATACGAATTTATCTACAAATAATCGCTGTCCACCCTCCGTAGTCATATCCTGACCACTGTGATCAATAAACGTCTCCTCAAAACGAGTGAAGAAATCAGAGACACTCTCATCTTTCTTCTGTTTACACGCGGCTAATTTATCCCAATTAACTCGTAAGGCGGGCATCATTGTTTTCATTAAAGTAATAATCCTACCAGGGAGTTCCGTGATCAAAACATCAGGCTTAGCACCACCCACTTGTGCTCTATCCGAGGCAGTTATAGCATCCCATGTACCACCCAATTCTTGAACGTGATCCTCTCTACGAATCCGAGCCCATAACGCTTGTGGGACTATATTTCCCATCAGCATGTCAATATCCGCTAAGTTCATAATACAGGCATCAACAGTCTGAGACAATTCTTTATAATAACCAGCAGGGTTTTTACAGAGATCCGGTAAAGATTGTTTGAGGGCCAAAACATCAGATCTCTTCCAGGGCACATGTACCCATATACACTGGAAGTGAGCGGGAATAGCTAGATTATTACCTGCTTGCGCAACCTCTTCCCTCCATATCGGAGGAACCTCTCTCATTGGGTAATGTTTCAATGTCTGCCGAACAGCAGGATCAGAATCAAGAAAAGTTTGTGAATAAAATAACGACCTAAAAGTAACAAGTGTCCTTACAGCGTCCTCAACCTTAGAACCCACAATGAATCCTTTATCGAAATTAGCCTGAATATCCACCAAACCCTGGGGAAGTAAACCCAAATCCATATCCTCCCATTCTTTAGCGAGAGTGTCACACATAACATTAAATACATATCTCTGCGTGGGGGCCTCCCACTGATGAAAGGTGGCCATGATATCTTTCACACTATACTGGGGACCCTTCTCGATCCATTTGCGAGCAAGAGAGTCCAATGCCACCCGTTCGTCGGAACCTGGAAGTTGACTACGAGACTGTCTTCGAGAAAAAGCTGGAGACATGTTCAGAGTCTCAAAGAAAGGGGACAAGAAACCAGATATTCGTTTGCACACAGTAGGAGAATTAGACATAAGGACAGGGGAAAAGGTATTAGGCGATACAGGAGAGGAACTGGCAGTTATAAGGGGAGCCGAAGGCAAAGAAGATTGAGGTTCAGGAGATGGAGACAAAGGAATCGGTGGCACGAGAGGTGGGGGTGGCAATACCGGAGGAGGCAATTGTGGAAGAACCGGAACATGTGGGGGGACAACAGGTAGATGAACAGGTTGTAACAACGGGGGTGCATTAGCACCTTGTACATAGGGTGGAGGCAATCTCAATAGGTGAGACATCAAAGGGTCTTCCTCCAGGTCCTTACTTTTATCAGAAGTGGAATTAGGCAACACCGGATAGCATCTATCTATTGCCATACGATGCTGTCTCTCTGAAATTTCCATTGCATTATCAATCTCATTATCTTTAAACTGCTGGGCAGCCTGTATAATCGTCATATTTTGTGCTTTCTTATCTCGTTTTGCCTGCTTAATTTCTTTCTGTTTGGCTTCCTTACGCCAGAGGCGAAGAGTCAAACATTGCCGGCCGGGCTTGTTTTTTTAACAATATCGCTTCCAAATTGTCTAATATGTCAGGCTCAAAACTACCATTTAGTGGCCACTGTAGAACGCCATCGTTCTTCGTGTATCGGATCCATGCCTTATTAAAGGCGATGGGGCCGACACCATGTTTTGAATAAAGCTCATAGGTGGGAGTTCCAACCGGAGGAATCGGACAAGAGTCCTCCAGCCGGGAATCCCTATTATAACCAAAGCAACAGAACTTCTTAAACTTATTCAGACCAGGCATCGTTATTTCACTGGACTGTTTACAAACATCAAGGGGTTAAATCAAATACTATAGCACAAACGTACTCACCCCTCGGCTTCGGCTTTTGCAATAGCCGAATCAAAGACCCAAATCAAAACAAAAATAGTGGGAGCTACCCACCAATACTTAACTAAGTGTCTTCTTACGCCAACAGAGGCCCGTCTAATGTCTCGCGATACCAAACACCATCAAAGGGACCAAAGCAGGGCGGCAGTCAGGGCAGCAGTCATCATCAGCCGTCAGACAGGAGAAACCGCACTGCAAAAGACCTTCGGACCACTTCGACATACAGGGGTCGCTTGACGTGGTTCGCGATTCCTCCAGAATTTTCCTACGGAGCTCCTCACGATCCTCGGGCAAGAACTGCTACCTCTGAAGCCGCCCAACACTGGGCGCCAATTGAAGAACCAAGACCTTATGGGCCTGGCGGCGCAGGGTACGCCTTAATCTCCTGAGTTCACCTGCTTTGTCTTACAGAGACACGTTGCACTCCGTTAGGCGTAGAAGATAGGATTTATTAGCTGCAGCTAAGTACAGTTGTCCCAGAAGTACACTCGGTATGTTCTTAGGAGACTGCCACTTTACTTCATGGCGCACAATCTTTTATAACATACATATTCACAAAGAACACTCCCAATGCATACAGGGTCAACCAATGAGAAGAATGTGAAAACAAGATATTAAGTAACTCAAATAAGCCCCTCTCCCAACAGTGTTTGTCACCCTTCCCCACAAGTTAATCAGAGGTAGTGTTTATAAGTCAACTTGCAGGTGGCAGGGCACATTTGTATGGCCTAGAGGACAGTTGTGAAATGAGAGAATACGAGTAAAGAATAGCGAAGGCCAGAGGATAAGATAAAGTCAGGAAAGAATGGTGCGAACCAATAGATAGTTGAAACAGGGATCAGTCAGACCAGACGAGGATTAATGGAGTCGGCCGGACCCGGACACCAGCTATAAACAGAGGCAGGAGGTTATTTGACACGTTGCAGTAGGATGAGAAAAAACAACTCTTCGTTCACCGTGCTGCCTGAGTGAGGGCAACACAAAAAGGCAGAAAGACACAAAATGGTGGCTAAATACGAACGGGATCGGAAACTGAATTACCTCAACCTGTACCCATATCTTTGCCCAGTAACCCAAAAAGAAGGAAGATGAAGTAGCCCCCATACAAATAGCTGTGTTTCATTAGATCCTCTAGGTGATATAAAACCTTGTAACGGAACTGCCTTTGGAATGTGAAGTATTTAGTAATGCTGTATGATTAAAGTACTTTTACCTAAAAGGCTAGCTCTGGGCTAGTCAAGGTTTCTTTTGTTGATTTGCTGTTGACCTCTGACCTCTTGTTGCCCTCATTACTGTCTGATTCAAATCACCACTGATCTGTAGATCCGAATGTTGCTGTGGAAATGATGCTGAACGTAGGTTCCGTACCAGTTTGCTCCCGCTTTAACCAAGCCAAGCACATCTAAGACTGCATTTGATGCTAATGGCAAAGCAGGGGTAAGGGGGCTAGGTAAATGAGAGAATCGAAAAGAGAAATAGTTAATTTATAGTCAGGCAACTCATCTTCTTTGCATTATTTACCTGAGAAGCCTGTGACTGGTCACCCCAGTACCCTGAGAGACAAATGTGGAAGGGACTGGACATGGTTCAATTTTGTAGAGCCATAGGAAGACAGAGGGAAGAAGCAACACACACAGTGGCAGAGTGGGGTGGAAGGGAAGAAGCAACAGGCACAATGGGGGTTGGGGTGGGATGGAAGAAGCTACACAAACAAGGGGAGGGAGGGAAGAAACTACATGACAAGAAGAAGAAATAAAAGAAGAAGCAACGCGAGGGAAAGAAGATATAAAGAAAAGTAGTACCTCAGTCACAGCACCAGTCACGATGAAGCAATCAGCTCTTGGTCCATGCTCCAGGTGAAAGAAGAGGAAGTGAAGCTGACAAGTGTTGCCCGATAGGGAGGTACCATATGAGAGTCACAATGAATCCCACAAATGCTAAGCAGTGAGCGTGCTCCACAGCCCTGGTAGAAAACAATATCCTTTGCAGGTGAGATCGCTGTCGCTGGCGAGATCTAAACAGTAGTCTTCTGTCAGACAACTCGAGGATGGCACATGGTGTGTTTTTCTGGGAACATGTTGATTTTAACCTATTTGGTTCAGCACAACCTTTGAGACCTTGTCTTGGGCAACCAGTATTTTGTGGTTTGCTGGTGTGTTGCCTGTTCCGCATCCCACAATGATGCAGTCTAAATTTTCAAATGAACACCATTCCACAACCTGTTCTCTGTACTAAAAGTGATTCTAATTGGGCATTATGCTTCAAGACTAACATGCACAACAACTACAGAATGTTTGGATTGCAATATTCGATCTATAGCCAATTTCTATGACATCTGTGAAAGCAGACATGCCCACTCTCGAACAAAATACCGTTGTATAGCATCCACTCATATTCTGTTTAAGTTGCACACAAACACACCTCATCATGTCACATCTAGTTATCTCTACATTAACATCCATCTGTATACACTTTTCTCTACCTTATAGCATGTTCATGTTCTGCCACATCGAGATGCCTCCCCATTCCTCGCCAGCCACATATGTTCATAACCACCTACATATGCATTCTTCACTTTCACATCCCTTAGCATTCACTTCCCTCATCCTGACTCAACATACCTTATTCAATTCTCCATTCTTATAACCTTTCTCACACCTAGAAAATAAAAATGCCTTTTGGGTGTTTAGACTTGGTCAGATTTTTCCAAATGTGTAAAGTTATGGAGATACTTTGCAAATGTTAAATATTGTAAGAATAATTCTCAAGCTGATGAATCTGCAAATAACCAAATTCTTTTTTCTTGTGCTTTTTGTCCAACAGTTATTTTGACTACAGTTTACTTTGCACGACGACTAGGATCTTAGTCTCCGGGTGTCTTACTAAAGATGTATCAGGCAAAATGTTTGTCCCTGTTACGGTATAGAAGTGAGGTTTGGGGGTTTGTAAAGACTGATAAATTACAGTTAGCAGACAACCAGTTTTTACAAAGAATAATGCTAGTTCCGCAAAGCACCCCTGCATTCGCAGTTCATGCGGAGCTTGGGTTTAGTCATATAACCGACATAGTGGCTCATGGCCCACTACTGTGTTGGATTAAGATCTGGTGAAGGGAGGAGCTGAAGCTCAATCGATAGATTCTATTGGATTGCATGGTCCTTGACCAGGATTATAGAATCCCCAGTCTATAGTAAGTTAGGGCAGCCTTTACTTCGCTTGGGAGATCCGATATTTTTACTGCACCCTATTCCTTATCTTCTCTGGATTTGAATGGTATCAAAAGATTGTTACTTGAGCAGGCTCAGCTAGCAAGAGAACAGATTGAGCTGCAGAAACACTCGGTGCGGGGGCACATGCTCCTAAAAACTGTTCAGCGGATAGAGCCATACTTACTGCAGGTGCCTTATCACTGTGACAGGATTTTACTATCCAGGTTTAGGTTTAGGTTTAACATGTTACACCACTTATTGGCCTTTCCAAGGGCTTGAGTCCATTCTGATAGCAGGGTGTCCTGCGGCAGTGACAATTGGCCTCCGCAGGACAACCTACACTTTGTAATGTTTTGTGATTATTTTAGCAGGCACAGAAAGCACTTTAGTACCACTGTTGAAATCCCTAAACTTTTCACAAGTATGCCCAGCTCTTGTTTATCTGCAGATGCTTCCTAATGAATTTGTGTCGATTGCTGTGCTTTTTTACGGATGGCACTAACGTTCAGGGGATGCAGACCGGCTTGAATTTCTTGCATTTTATGATGAGTTTTTACTTGAGATGTATTTTGTGTATGAGAGTTTTATTGAGATAATTTTGTATTATGTTTATTGTGTTCTTTTATGGTTGTTTTTGTCAGCCGAATAAAGATTTTATGATGATGACCATTGTGTGCTTTCTGTTAATGGTTCTAAAGTTTGTTGTGACAGACTCCTCTAGTATTTTAGAATGGCAATTGTGTTATTGAAACCTCATTTCACTGTCTTAACCCAAATATGAAAGCTCACAGTACACTTCCAGTTCCAAATTGCTTTAAAGACGTGGCTGTTCCACATCTCCCTCACCTCCTGCTTTGACCATGACACACCACTATGAACAATCAAGTACTTGCCCGAAACAAGAGAAGATTCTGAGAATAATACCTGCCTCTTGAAGCACCAACACAATGACTACAAAGGCTGTCTATGTATATGAAAGCGCCAGTCCTCTGGGAGATACCTTACACTCCTCTGCACCAACAAGGCCAGAGCATCCCTCAGATACTCACTCAGAACACTGACAATTGCCATGTAGGTCACACAGAAGACATTCATCTATCAACCATGCATGTAATCCCACGCGTCCACACAATATACAGGTATTACCATGCAGATTAGAGTCACAAAGGTGGCAAACACATTACAAGTGCAATACGGAAAATAAACACACTACACTACAGGAAATCGGGGGTTAAATAATAGCATTGTTTGTGCTGTTTTTTCCGAAGATTTATTAGCTGTTCATTTGCAATAAAACATATCTATTAGCAAAACAAACATTAATTGAGCATAAGCAGATCAACTGGTCAGGAATTTCTATTTCTAGGATAAACTCTTGTCAGACTCATCCTCCAACATTAAAAAACAGAATGGAATGTCATTTTTGAGTTAAGAAAATCATCAGTCCTGTTTGATCGTAACATTTTTATCAGATACTCTTATAGAAACAGAGAGAATGTATTTGTTCAGTTATATGTCAATCATGGATTGTTGTGCCTCCTTTCTAATTGATTAGGCCAGCAAAATGAGAATCCTTTCCCAGATTTCTTTTAATGTGAACGGGTGAGAGGAGACTTAAGCCCCATCGCACGCCCCAGCGTGACATCTCCAGACCAGCACGTAGGACCAACTTAGACCTATAACATCCACATGTACTTGCCTCTGACCACTTATACCTTTACTGTAGCCCTGAACTCTTGGTCTGAAGCTGACATCTGACAGACTGTGTGTTTCCCAGTGTTTGCATCTGTTTGGGTTCACGCCGTTACCTCCTTGTCCTCATTCCTTCATTTGCAATGGGCAGCTTCAGGTCATTCTGGAATGCAAGTATCTTTGAGCCATACAAAACATAAGCTGGCACATCCAGAGAGGCGTTTATATAATAGTTGTGCTGTGTTTCAACTGTAAATGCCTACCTGAGCTTTGCCTATGGTATCTTTTTGTTTACAGTCAGCTCATGTGCATCTGGGAAAGGGTCGCAACTGGTATTCTTAGTGTCATTTACATAATTTAGGTGGGTGGGCAAATTAGCAGCTTCTGGGGACCTCAATCTTTATTTGACGATCTCACAGAGGCAGATTGCTTAGAGGCCAGGTCCTTCCTTTGAACTGAAGGGTAGATCACAGTTTTACATGAAGCAGTACGCTGTTCTTCCAGTTTTTTTAGGTAATGTTTTGGATGAGTAGAGTGCTATCTGATGTGTGGACTGTGATCCTTCTCTATTCGAACAAGATTACTTCTTTTTGGTCTTCAATTTGGACAATAGAGAAAGGGTAAGAAAAGTCCTATACCTCCACCATTGTCTGCTTGATTAAATCTACTATAAAGAAATATTATAAGTTAACTGATGTTCCTCAAACCCCAACTTTTAAGACTAACTGTGGTGGAGGGGTGCCCTTTTGGGTAGTATCCACGTTGTCTTCTGGGTGTTTTCTAGGCAGCAACTTGGGCATCTCAAGAGTTCAGGAGAGCAAATTTGGGGAATAGGTTCATATTTGTCTCTTTCACACCTGCTTTGGAGATGTCATTTGGTTTCATATTTCTGTTTTCTGGGAGCCGCTCTTGTTCTCCTTGTTATGGCCGCATTCAGTAGGTATTGTGACAAGACAGTGATACTAGAAGGTAATGGCGTGATTACAAGTACTTTTGTTACTCAAAGTCTAAGCTTTGTCTTGGCAGCCTTAGTCACCTACATCTTTGCCCGACGGTTCTCTTCTGAACTAAGGCTTAGATGTGGCATGTTGTAGTGAGGGAGAGAGACGGTCTTGTGTGTCAGATCCTGTTCAGTGTTTCACAGGAGGGTAGACTGGTCCTCCTGGGCCCACACTGTGGAGATTGAGGTTGTTTACCGTTGGTGTCCATGGGCCGTTCTACAATCACTGTGCAAAGCTAGGCCAAGTACAACCCTCCCACACTGGACTGTCAGTATAGCGTGGGTGAGCACTTACAGGCTTCAAAGGGAGGGAATATGGGCGGACAGTAGCTCAGAACTCACCTGTTAACCAATGGACCTAATTTATGACCAGTACAGTGCCTGTCTTTTAGAAAAAAGTATTTTAATCATACAACAAAATTAAATGCTACACTTCAATTCAGTTCATGGCAAATGAATATACGGATGTCTTCCTGATTGTATTCTACGGAAGGTACTACCCCCTTCTACTCCAGTATCCCCCCACCAGGATAACCATAGGAACTCCAACTCCAACATATCTGGTAGTAGATGCATAAAGTAGACATAGTGCATGTTACCACTGTTACCCCATGTGGCTAAGAGCACAACTCAGTCATTCGTTCTTATCCTCGGTTTACTCTGAGACAAAGCCTCAAGTGTCCCTTCACGACTCCACTGGAGCATGTCGCAGTCCTTTTGCTACAGTGAAGGCACACAATGCTTGAATGTTGGTTATCGTAGGTCCAGTGGTGAGACAGTGCAGCCGCGCCTTCTACCTTTGTGGTAGCATCTCTTTGATACTGATATCATTGTGTGAAGGCAGCAAGGCTGGTCTGGGATCATGGCACAGAACCTTCTCCAGTTGTTGCTACCCAGACTGCTCAGATTCCCTCTGGCAGTGTGGAGTTATGTCCTCCTCAGCAGTGAGGTGTAGTTACAGCCTCCCAGCCTGATAGGACTGACAGTGGCAAAGTGCCTCCTGTTCTTCTGAAGATGTCCGGAGCACTCGTTAAAGGCCCATGGTGGTTGCCTGCAATTACTGATTTGGTGAATTCGTCAGGCAGTTCTCAGCAGTGCTTAGCCATTGGTTGCAGGTGGAACCCATCTGCATTCATTTTTTGGGGACCAGCACTTACTTTACCTCATAAGACTGACCCCAGAGAGAGAGAAAACACAAAAAGACAAAAGAAGGACGAATTAAAAAATCAGAAAAACTGAGACAAAGAGAGAAAGTAGGAAATAAAAAGAACCTGTAATGGTTAGATAAAGCGGCCTGGGGTATATAGAGGTATGTGGGGGGATCAAGACTATACAGCCTTGGTATTCAGCAACCATGACTTTCAGATGCCCGAGGTGCAGACTTCTGAGAAATCTTTGGACACCAACACTTCTTATTAACGCACTTATTAGTTTACGAATCAAGCCCTGATCTCAAGAAGGAATCATGCAGTGTGACAGGGGAGCACACTCAATACAGGTTGCTCCAGTCTTTGCTCTCTGACACAGTCAGCTTTCTCTGGAAGCTCTTGCAGGAACAGGTGCACTCTTTCCTCTTTCTCGCACCAGGGAGGCACATCTCTAGACATCAGGCAAATTCTCTGATCCAGCACTAGAAAATGCATACTTCAGGTGATTTTCCCTAACCTCATGGAGGCTGGCTGTCAGACACACACCAGCCCCGTTTACACAGCAGCTCCAACACAACACTCTTGTCCTTGATCAAGAAGAACTTGGGACTGGAACAAAGTGGTTTGAATCCCACTGTGATTTACATTTTCCAGTTCTGTTTTCACACTGGAAGAGTGAGAGAAAATATGCTTAGTTGCATTCTCCCAAATAATCAATTATTCACAAAAATGGCAACTAAATGGAAGGAAATCAATGGAAACCAGGAAAGACACCACTTCATTATCCTACAAAGTATCCAAAGATTATGGAGTAGACGCCTCACTCACTGAATCAGGACATGCTTCATCATAGGCACCTATACACACACCCTTGTAGGGTAATACCACCAGGGCGGACTCAACCAGAAGGATGGGAGTTCATATATAAAATGTTTCTCTCGATAATCCAGGAATCCAGACAGGAAAGAAAGAGCTAAAGATGCCTCACTGCATACCCAAAAGGAATACTCTTTATTTGCAGGTTACCTTGGGTATAGATACAAACAAAAACAAGGTTTTAATTTAGCATTAGTTTCTCAATTGCCCCTGATTTTACTTTTTAATTTGCCATCATGTTTTGGCCTACACCAAGAGCCCATCCAGATATGGGGCCTTTATCAGGGCTGAATGCCTATCAATGCCTACCTAAGCATGCATTCCATGCACATACATGAGATGTAACGCTCTCACCTAAGACAGCGCTCCCTGATTCAGGGGTATCCTATTGTCGAGTTGTTCAAGGGTTATGCGTGTCTGGTGCCAGGTTACATCCTGTAGTCAAACATGCGTCAAGGAACTGTCACTGCTGGTGTAACCTACACGCTGGTGCTCAGACCTCCGCAGATTCAGCATGTCACGATTCAGTGAGTGAGAAGTCTACTCCAAAATCTTTGGATACTTTGGTAGGATCGTGAAGTGGTATCTTTCCTGGTTTGCATTGTTTTCCTGCCCACTAGTTGCCCTTTTTGTGAGGATATACATTTTCCAAACAGGGAATGATGATCCCCAGTGGGTTTCCGAGGTCCTTGAGAAATGTGGGTCTACGGGGTGAACATGGAATATCACACCCAATATGTCACCTGTATATTTTGCTGACTTTCAGGCAAAGTGTCTGGGTAAACTACTTTTAAGTCTTTGTGTGCCCTATTTGCTTTTTAGTGATGAAAATGTTATAGTGCACGGCCACCATATCTACCCATGTGGCTATACACCTCCACCATACCTTCCCTACTTGCTTACCGAGTAAGATGTGAATGGTGGATAAAACGGCACAGGGAGCTCATGCCATGCTGGGCATGTTGATAATTGCTTCCTTGATGGCAGACAGCAACCGTGTGATAAGTGGCTGATGGCTGGATGCCCTCAACTTCATTTGGATGGGTGGTAGAAGGAATTCCCCACAACGGCCTAATGGGAGGGGTTGCTATATGTAAGCTGACAACCAGCTAAGGGAGGAAAAGGAGCTGAGGCGAGGGGATGCTGCCCGTGTGAGGAATGTTTTCAGCTTCTTGCTGCACTCCCTAATGATTGTTAGGCCCTCTTCCTAGGGAAGGTAATCAGCAGTCTTGCTCAGGAACCCACACAACATCAATTAAAATGCCACCATCTTGGGTCATGCCCCACATCTTTTGATGTGGATACCTTGGAGTACCTTGATATCTGATACAGAAGCCGAACAATATCCATACCTGATCGCACATCTATGTAATCCGGCTGTAGCCATGTTGGAAGAAATAATGACTGCCTGCCTAGTCTACCTGCTGCTGAAAAATGTCAGACGCTATGGACTGGATAAAGAAAACTGCTATAAATTACCTCTATTTTCTCTATAGTAACTTTATTTGTTCTTTATTGTTAGTTGGCATTAATCTTCTCCCTAACATGCACCTAGAATTATGTCAACCTTCTGTTTTAACCTTGAATTTTTTCATTATGCGAATTACTTGAATGGAGAGATTACTGTTCATATACAAAGCACTTTGACCCCCATCGGGTAATGTGCGCACTGTAGAAAATTGCAAATGAATATATTAATAAATACCGAACCCTATTTATGCTTCGACCTGCCGCATTATCGCTAGCTACAACCCTGAACACCTGTATATGTAATGTGGTTATTCATAGAAGTCCTTTTCCCAAGTCTGGTTGTGTGGCACTTTCTGTTTTCGGCACTGTGGGTATGGAAAGTTGCTGACCTTTAGAGTTGCCTATCTGCCTTAAAAAGCGTCATTTATTCTGAGACCCCCAAATACTAAATAACAACAAAATAGTTGAAAGCTTCTTTTAATATATATTTATTCGTTTTGTATAACTGCAAAGACAACTATTGCAGTGCTATAGACATCCCCACCTTTCATTAGCAACATTTAGTCCATTACATTGCTCTCTGTAGCCCTATCACATTCCCCACTTGTATGTCCAAACCCAAACCCCTCTCGCCAAGAGTTCAGGTAGGTTGATCAAACCTATGGGACTCCACACCCAGGGGGACTCTGCCTCCGGGGCGACGTGTAGATCCAACAGCATGTTTGTTATCATCTGCCAGGTTTGAATATCCTCTTGGGCCCTATCATCCGATCAACCATTGCAATTCGCATCTCCTCAACTACCAACCATTCTCTTGCATCCCCAATCTACCGCAATATAGGAGGGCCCCCAGGTGTGTCCACTGTATCATGATGATTCTGCGCTTTGTAATGCCAGTGACTCAAACCGGTACCTAATTTTCCCCTTTTTATATGTAGGGCACAGCCCCACCACACTGTTTTTGACGGAAGAATCTACACTCAACGGTAGGATCATTGCTAAGTATTGAGTAACCGTACCCCAATATTTTGTGATCACCGGGCAGCTCCATTGCATTTGTAGAAGATCTGCCACTGGTCATCTACATCGTGGGCATTCCCCTGTGTGTGTCGAGTAGATTTTACTAAAAGCAAGGGGATGAAATAGACTCCATGCTATATCTTGACTTGTATCAGACGAAACCGAGCATTACTCCTTACAATCTTATCACTCTATCCTAATCTGGGCCAGTGAAAGGGATTCCTATATCATGCTCCCGTTTAGCCCTCACCACCAAGGGTAAATTCACCTATGCTTGGATTGGTGCGCTATAGATTTGGCATACATATATATCTACCTCCTGTCTGCAGGTCCACCACGGTATTTAGTGTATGCGATTATGATGTGCGTCCTGAGAAGCTAGCACAGTATCTGTGCACTACTGCTGTTACATTGAAGAACGTCAGGAATTGTCCAGGTTCTACAGCAAATTTTGTTGTGCTTCTTTAAATGCGAGATAGTTTTCCATCTCATATAGATCTCCCAATTTCCAGCAGCCGCTGTTTATCCTTCTCCTATAGCTTTCCTAGTTCCCATCAGCCCCCTTTATCCATCTGATCTAGATCTCCTAAGTCCCAGCAGCCGCCTTTATCCATCTAATATAGATCTCCCAATTCCCAGCAGCCCCCCTTTATCCATCTCATATAGATCTCCCAATTCCCAGCAGCCCCATTTATCCATCTGATCTAGATCTCCTAAGTTCCAGCAGCCCCCCTTTATCCATCTGATAAACATCTCCCAATTCCCAGCAGCCCCCCTTTATCCATCTCATATAGATCTCCCAATTCCCAGCAGCTCCCTTTATCCATCTCATATAGATCTCCTGTGAGAAGTTGGCCTGGCATATGCTGGTCACTAGTTATAGTGGCCACCTTGCACCAGTCCAATTCGACTCTTGTGGTAGATAGGTTTAAGACACCCTTTTAAAGAAAGCTATCCTAGTGGTAGCTGTGGAGAGCAGCCTTCAGGCTAAGTCTCAGAGGAATGTAAAGCAGCTTGTTTTACCTTATAATCTCTTGAATTACCAAATGAAAGGACACCACACAGGTATATATATCAAATATATATGTATTTATTTCTAGACACACTCTACTAATTTCTTTATGAAATTAGAAGCCAGATACACATTCAAAATTCAACGTTTCTCAATAAGTTAAGCACAAATATGGCTGGAGCCCTAGGGACGTACCAGACCATATACTAAAATAATGGGTTAGGAAAGTCGACTTGCAAAATGACAAGGCCTAGGGCCTGTAGAATCGCTGGGGCTTCACCACTGCAGTGAAAGCAGGTAAGTAGTAGGCCCACGGGAGACGCGTGCAGTGTGTGAACACAGCCGCGGATTCCCTATTGATTATAATGGAGCAGGTCACGGTTTGATTTTTAAACTTTTAGGGTACTTTGAGGAAGTCTACAAGCGAGCCAATTACAAGGTAAGTAATTCGAGGGCCAACACACACTAAGGCACCGGAGTGCACGAGGTACCTCACCCAGGGAAGCCAGGTGCATAGGTGTCTTTTGGTGTCGGGTCGCGTTGCTGCTTTCTATGGAGACCAAAGAAGACTTGCTGCTTGCGTCGACTGAAGAAGTGTCCAGTGGAATCCAAGGATGGATTTGAGTTTCAGATGACCTGAAAATTGAAGCATAAGTGTTCAAAGTCACTTGCCAGTGACCGGTGGCCAGGAAGATGGATGACCACAGATGTCGGGTGATTTCAGGTCGTCGATGGTGTTTTGACTCTTCACTCACGAAGTCCAGGAGAGTTTGACGATGACCTGCAGCTGGATTCAGAGTGTCCCACAACGTCTGCAGCTGACTGCGGTGTCGGCAACCAGATTGGAGCCAACAAGCCTTGGCAACTGCAAGTCTCATGTAGAGTGAAGAAAGTCGATGGTGCAGAACAGCAAGGTCTGAGGGACTCACCCAGCGAGGGTAAGTGAGGGCAGGCCTGGAGCAACCAGGCGAGCCCTTTGAGTTGATAAGAAAGTCGTTGGGGGACCCACAAGCCAACGGGCAAGGGATTGCAAAGGCGCTTCTTCAGGTAATGCTTCACAGGAGCCCAGGGTCACTCGGGACGGGGTAGGCCTCTGATTTTCGCTGCAAATCCTGCTGGAGGCTTGGGCCACAAATGGTCCAATGCACAAGTTTGTAGAACGTCGTGAAGGGGTTGCACTTGACAATAGTGCACATTCCCCCGGGTATTGCTGTTCGTCATCACTCGTGGGGTCCACTCGCCACAGCTCTGCTGGGGACTCACAATGGCCATCGAAAAGTCAGGAAATCCACTTCAGGGGCTGCAGGGACTTCGAACTCCAGCGGGAGCGGGAAAGTTTGCTACCATTGATTAAGGTTTTTGGTGCCTGCCAAGCAGGGGAGTCACTCCTTGACTCCAAGGGAGATTCTTCTGTCTTCCAAAGGTAGTGGAACGTCGAAGGGCCAGGATTATTCTTTGTAGAGCGTCGTCCAGGGTTATCTGTTTTGCAATGGCAAAGTTTAATGTCTTATACTGAAGATAGGGGAGGGACTAGCTCTATGACCACTCCTCTAGGAGAGTCAGGGGAGGGGGTGGTTACACCCACTTCTCTTTGTCCAGTTTCGCGCCAGAGCAGGGGCAGGTAGCCCCTGAACCGGTTTGAGCTGGCATATGCACAGAGAAGCCTATTGCTCCCCCAGTGCAGGACTTCAAAGCACTCTAGGAGTGCACCCACCCAGCCCCAATACACTAAATCCTGTCTGGAAGGTGGTGACACCTCCCTGTGACAGGATGTCTTTTGTTGGGCTTCCTCCACTGCGAGTTTGTCAGCAGCAGGAGGGCAGCCCAGTGTCTGTGCTGGTGGCATCCATTTTGTGATGCCAGGGCTCTTTCAGATTTCTGTCGTTTTACATGTCGTTCCCTCTAGAAGGGTGGGATCATGCTCTCACATCATGGACTGATGTGGGGGTATGATTCCAAGTTGTTTGACACCAAACACAACATGTTTTGATGCAGTCATTCCAAAGTTAGCATTTTAATGCACTTAAGAGTATATGGTTTAACCGCATCCACAAACAGCCATAGAGAATAGACTCTGGTAGCTGCAGAGGGGCCCTGCTCATGCATAGGCACCCCCTCACATTGTAAACCAAGCACCCTGCCCTCAGGATTGATAGGGCCTGCCATAGGGGTGGCTGATAGGTTTATATGTGTGTGTATGGTGAGATATAGAAACCTATATCTCAGTGAGGAGTGCTAACACTACCTCACACAGGCTGCAGTAGCAGGCCTGTGGTGTCAGATTGAGTCTGCTTCCGGGGTGGCGTAATACATGCTGCAGCCCCTGGTAGGCCTGTGAAGTGCCTATGCCCTAGGTACCTAAGGTACCATATACTAGGGGCTCATAAAGTACCACAGTATCCAATGACTAGTGCATCTAATATGCACACCAAGTCGTTTAGAGAGAACAGAGAGACTGGGGCCCTGATTAGCAGGGACCTAGCCAGACTATAGCCAGAAACCAGTGTATACATCAGAAAAAAAAGTGGGGGCAACATAAGTGCAGATCCTACTCTCCTACATCTCCCAATTCCCAGTAGCCCCCTTTATCCATCTCATATAGATCTCCCAATTCCCAGCAGCCCCCTTTATCCATCTGATCTAAATCTTCCTGGTCCCAGCAGCCGCCTTTATTCATCTTGTCTAGATCTCCAAATTCCCAGCAGCCCCCTTTATCCATCTGATCTAGATCTCAAAATTCCCAGCAGCCCCTCTTTATCCATCCTGCCCCTCGAGAGGTGGAAGCCTTTCTAGAAACAGGCAGTCCACCCGTCCTATTTCGAGCTCAGTTCAGTATGGGTCGCGAGACACGTTTTCCATTGTTCCCCTCGGATCCCGGACCGTGCACGTGCCAGCACAGAGGTTCCTGTACTTAATTTCCACTCTGGATACAGCCCGGAGCTGCAGCGATAAGACCGCCTGTGCCTCCCTGGGTTCCACGGTGCCGGGTCATCAATCATTTCTATGAGCAACTAGAGAAGAGAATTAAAGAAAGGGTTGCGTTTGTTAGCTTGTCAGGCAAAGAGGGATTTTTATTGACATGCCTGCAGGGATTTTAATGTTTGTAAGATTCTGTTTTTGTAAAATGTTTGGATGCAAGCACTGTAGCGAGACTCTAAGCACAGCTATAAAAATGTGACGAATCAGGTCTACCAAATAAGGACATCTTACCCAGAAGCTGCGGCCTTTCCTACCTACAGAGACTGGTATCGTTTTTAAATATGTATCTGTTCATAGGTTTCTTTTCGTGCACTCTTTTTTTTTTACACACAAATCTAGCACTGGTCTTAGTCAGTGTTCATACATTTTCTTGGGGTGATTCTTTTGGTTAATTTTATTGCTTTTGTGATATTCTTAAACCACGTCACCATCAAGCAGAGGAACTCACAAACATTTCCTCAGAGGTCGTAGTGCACAGTCTGGGGTATTACCGGGGGCCGCACAGATGACAGTGGGGGGGGGGAGGTGTTGGTGAGGGGGGGGCGAAGATAGGACATGCCATGGTGGGGAGTTTGGTCAGCAAATTCTACCTGCCCCCCCTCCCCCTCCATTCCAGCCTGCTAGGGAAGCACCCCATGCCCGGTACAGCCAGTCTGGCCTTGTAAGTATGAAATATGTCACAATTCTTCCCATACATATAGGGGTAAGTGAAAAATCCCCATTATGGGGATTGAGTTTACATTGAGATGGTTGTCTGCCAAAGATACTGCTATAAGCCCAGTGCCCCTCACTGCAGTCGCATCACTGTTCCTGTGGTGGTGATGGGGCAGGAGCCAGCCTTTGTATGGGTTGTCGGGACAGGAGTCAGATGCTTGTGCTCTGCTGGTGGAAAACATGGCGCTCCCTCAGGGGACCACTTGATTGTTAAATACACTCAGGGAAAATTTTGTCTCGTAAAAGGCAAAAGGCAGCATGTGAGATTTGAAGGAGACAAGAAAACGGCAGAACCATTTTCAGCGCCAGCTACAAAGTGTGATAAAATGTTGGAAAGTCTACCTCACGGGGCAGATATTGCAAAAGCAGAAACTCTACAAGTATGATTAGATCACTGTTTGCCGTGGGTCAAAGGTCCCCTTGCTGCGCCACTACAGCTGATGTGAGGACATATGTGTTCCTCTCATCTCACCCCAGTTCAGTCAGCGAGAATGCTCATGCTGCGTGTGATGAACCCAGCTCATGTTACTTTTGAATGAAACATCTACAATCTCGCCAGAATCGTTTTTCAACCTTTTCTAGGATTGTGACAAACAGTAGCATCACTTCACATCAATGGAAAGCAGTGCAGTTGTGTTGGAAACCAGACTTCTCTAAAGTAGTGTGCTGAAAATGTTTGACGGAAAAATATTTTCTGGGAGAATTGGGATAAGAGTCACCATCTGGTGCTTTACAAGCCTTTCTAGCAACCAGAGATGGTTTATTCTCACTTTGAGAGATTACTTTAATGTCTTCAACCAGGGGAACGAAGCAGCGAGTGCACCTAGTTTCATGTGCGTAATTATTACACATGGACACGAGAAGGGCGCGAGGACCGCATGAGATGCACTGACCATACAGCCTAACACCTCCAGGTGCCTCCCATCTCCTCGCAAGCGCAGAGACGTTTTAATGCATGGGCAAAGTGGGCTCTGGCCCAGGGCCCCAGCCTTTCAGGGGGCCCCCTGACAGAGTCAGCTCCATTCTCCAGAGTTTTGCCCTAATGACCTTGAATATTTCTTAAACAGATTGTTTTAAATACTGTTTTCCTTTAATTAATTTTTTTATGTACCTTAACAGAGAAATGTTGTTGTGTTTATGTTTCATGCAATATACATAAAAAAGTTTATTTTAGATCAAAACAAGGCCTTACATATAAGATATGGGAGGGCGTTACAAAGATTATTTGCAGTAATATTGCTGAGCTGCTGCTGTATTACAATATTGAAAACACGCATAACTATCCCTGAATATTGGATGTAAACACATTTAGGGCCTTATTTATGAGAAGTGATGCATGGCTGTGTGAAAACAGGGATGCGTCACTTCTTAGTGCACCCTCCTTGCTACATGATGGATGCGTCATATTTACTGTATGACGCATCATGTCGCATCATGTTACAGATATGTCAGTATTTCTTACGTATCTGTAGGCGCAAAAGTGATGCATTGCTGGGGTGTGTCTGAAAATAGACGCAACTCCAGCAATGTGTCCTTTCACATGGGGCTTGCCTGCGTCAGTCTTACGCCTGCTGTGTGGCAGGTGTAAGATATTGAGGCAATGGCGTCCTAGAAGTGGCGCACTGAGTTCTCATAGATTTCAATGCGCCACTTCTACGAGGCTTTTTGCGGGGCAACACCCACCCTGCATACATTATACCTGGTGCAGGTATAATGTGGTGCAGGAGTTTCAAAGTGATGCATCAGCCTAGATGCGTCACTTTGCAAATATAGAGCAACATGGCACATTTTTTACGCTGCCGGTGCATCACAAAAAGGGACGCACTTGCGGCATAAAAGTGAAGCAAGGCCTCATAAATAAGGCCCTTAGAATTTGAACGAGTGTTCCTTTGCACTGTCAGGGAACTAATGAAATGAAATAGTGTATTTAATAAAGTGCACAACTACTCAGACTAGAGTGTCCTGGCGCGTGACAGCGGGAGGAAAACGTGCATAAAAGACCCACCAGTTAGTAAAATCCAGGTTTTTAAGTTCTTCCTGAAAGAGAGTAGTTCTGTGGTTAGTCTCAGAGACTCAGGGAGGCTATATTCCACAATTTTGCGCCTAGAAAGCAGAGGGATCTGCCTCCAATGCGGGCACAGCATTTTTTAGGCACGAGGGCTAGGTTGGCATTGGAAGATCTTAGGGGTCTAGCTGTTGTATAGCGATTAACGTGCTTATTTAGGTAGACAGCAGCAGCTCCTAAGCCGTGGAAAGCTTTAAAGAAGATGGTCCTCGCTTTGAAGTCAATACGTTCTTTTATGTGGAGCCAGTGTAGAGACTTGAGAATAGGGGTCATACTAGATCTGGGTTTAGGTCTCAGGATGGCCCTGGCCGCCGTGTTTTGTACCACTTGTAGGTGCTGAATAAGGATTTGGGAAGACCAAGGTACAAGCTGTTGACATAGTCAAGCTTTGATGTCACCAGAGCCTGCACCACGATCTTTCTGCTCTCAAGCAGCAACAGTGGCAGGAATATTTTTAGCATCCGGAGTATGCCAAAGCAAGCGCCAGTTAGATTTTGGATTTGAAAGCGCATGGAGATTGTCTTTTCTATGACAATTCCTAAGTTTTTTTACTTTCTCCGTTTCCGCGGGTGGGGATGGCAGATCTTTTGGCCACCAAGAGCTTCAGTCAGAAGTTTCTGGATTACCAAAGAAAACAACTTCACTTTTGTCAGGATTGCTCTTCAGCTGATTGATCTTAAGCCAGTTAAAAACCATTGTGAGGCAAGACCTAATCATTGCCCCGTCAAAGTCGGTTCCTTTTTCACACATAAAAATCAGATGAGTGTCATCAGCATAGGAAACAGTTTTGGCGCCCTCTTCCTCTACTAGAAATGCAAGGGGGATAGATATAGATTAAAAAGGGTAGGACTAAGAATGGAGCCCTGAGGGACACCTACATTCATGGATGGAACCGGGGATGAGAAAGTGGGAGCCAGAAGTCCTGAGATCCATTTGCCAAGAAGGATGACATCCATGTTATGGCTCCTGGATGTTAGCAAGTCTCTCCAGGAGCCTCTTAATTGGGACCGTATTGAAGGCCGCCGACAGATCGAACAGTATCTGAACAGTCTTGCCTCCCTGGTCCAGCTTACCCTTGAGATATTGAATCAATTCCAGCAGAGCGGACTCCGTACTGTAGTTAGCCCAAAAACCGGAATGGGACACATGAAGGAGCTTCCCATCTTCAATGTGTTTTTGGAGGGCCTTGTTTACATGCTTCTCTAATACTTTGGAGAGGGCCAAAAGAAGGGAGATTGGCCTGTAGTAGGCAGGGTCCATCGGTTTGGCGTTAGCCTTTTCTATCAGTGGAAGAATCTTAGCATTCTTCCATAATTTCGGCGTGTTGCCTGAGGAGAGGGAAGCATTAAAGAGCTGGTTTACAGTGGGGTTTATGGTGGAAGCTAATAGGTTCAGGATATTCGCTGGATATGGGTCGGCAGGAGAGCCAGACTTAATGCTTTGGAGAAGGGTCAGTGACTCTTCAAGCTGAAACTCAGGGAAAGCTAGTAAAGATGGAGGATCCAAGAGGTGAAATTTGCTATTAGAACTAAGGTAGAAGGTCAGTTCTTCCTCTGAGATGTTAGTGAAGGCTTGTTCGGTCACGGGGATCTTTTTGTGGAAGAATTGAGCTATTTGCTTAGACCATTCTTGCATGCATGGCCCTTCCTTTGTGCCAGCTTTCGGGGCGTTAAAGGATTTAACTATGCTAAAGATTACCTTACTCTTATTTTGGGCATTTTCTATCTTGGTTTGGAAGACGTTTTTCTTGGCTGCCTTCACGAGAATCTAATGAGCTTTTAAGTTGTCTTTATACACCTTCCTGTCCACAGGTAGATATTTTTAACGCCATTTACGTTCCATTTTTCTACAATTTCTTTTGCTAGATCTGAGGGAATCATTAAACCATGGAGCTGGTGGGGGCGAACTCCTTAAGGAGCAGGAAAATACCGGTACAGGTGCATCAATGTTAGTTTGGAGCCATGAATCTATTGAGAGGGCATCCGAGTCGAGGCAGCCAGACAGCTCCAGTGAGGAACGACCGAGGGTGTCTGCTAACATCGGGATGGATATTTTATGGAACGTTCTGTAATTAGGGACCCTCTTCCCTGCGTTAGCCCGAGGGGCTGTGGCAGAGTTGGGAATGACGAATTTTAATAGGAGGTGGTGAGACCAGATAATGGGAAGAGGTAGGTTTACTGATATGTCAAAGGTGTGAAAGATTTGGCTAGGGTATGGCCCTTCTCATGGGTGGCCGAAGAAATAGATGGAAACGTGTTGCAGGCATGCAGCGTCTCCAACAAGGAAATTGGTTGAGGGTCTTTTCTATTGTCCAGATGTATATTGAAATCTCCCAGAATAAGGCAGTTGTTGTATTTTAAGGCCAGGGAGGTGGTGGCTGTATTAAGCATAGTAATAACATTTCCAATTGCACTGGGTGGTCTGTAAATTAGAAAATCAGCTATGCTATGATGGGGGAAGAAGGTACAGTCGAAGTCTAAGGACTCTGCGCCCTCAATGTTTTCCATTGGGATGGGAGAGCAGTCTAGTAACAGATTGTAAATTATGGCGACACCGCCCTCTTCCCACTCGGTCGGTCCCTCCTAAGAATTTTATAACCCGTAGGGATGGCCGAGGCGATAGTAGGGTTGGAGGCTTCAGACAGCCAGGTCTCAGTGAGAAATAAAAGATCAGGCTGTTTGTCTAAAAGTAGACCATAAATGTGTGGTTCATGCTTTTGCATAGAGCGACAATTTAAAAGGGTGGCCTTTAAGTCCTTTGTTTTCTTATTGTTTTTACACTTATTGTTGCATGGGAGGATCTTGGGTGTGGGTTTCCTGGGATGGAGGAGAGACCAGTTGCACTTATTGCATCGAAAGTCTACCTCCAAGCTCGGATCAGCCGCTGTACACTGACATAATGGTAGCCGCCTAAGGCTAAGCAGTGTTTCCCTATTGTAATATAGTGGAAGAAACTCACCGGAGGGGAACTGGCCTGCATGGTCGGCGCCAGAAGCCTCCGGGCGCAGACGGGCTTGCCTTTGGTGCGCCTTCAACGCGCCAGCGGCGCGCCCACTGCACGTATCTGTTTGCATCAGGAATATATAGGCTAATGCCTATGATGTAAACTGTATCGCTAACGGAGCTGAGGAAGCGGAAACTGCGTGGGCGGAAGTGAGGAGCCAGATAGTAGCCCCAGCCCTCCGCACAATCAGCGAATCAGCCTCGGCGGAACAAGGACTGGAGAAAAAACTAGATGCGAATCGTAGTAGCTGAGGAGGTGTAGGCAAGCAGAATCAAGTAAAGTGCAAGTGCTCGTAGGTAGGAGAAATTGTTAAAAAGCACAGAGTAATTCAGCCACACATATACATTTTAAAAAGTATAAAATAAACTACGATCAGGGCAGGAAACACTAATTCCCACCGCTGTCAGCTGCACGCGTCCATTTAGATTGGGAATATATAGGCTAGTGCCTATGATGCAAACAGGATCGCTAACGCCGCTGAGGAAGCGGAAACTGTGTGGTTAAACAGGGGCTCAAATTGGATCATAAATTCAAAGCTGTTCTGAACTGGGGCCCCCAAAATATGTTTGGCCCAGGGCCCCCAAAATCCTTAAGATGTCCCTGCGCAAGCGAGTGACATCACTGAGAAGAAGGAGGAAGGGGGCACAGGTGAGCAGACGAGACACTAAATTATTGAGCAAGCTACTTTAATGCTTTTGTTTTTTACTGTGACTGCAGCCCCCAAGGAACGAACAACAGGCAGAATAATGGCTACTGAGTGTGCCTTCTGTTGTTTCTACCTGGGCCCGCATAGAAAGGTCTGGCGGGCCTGCGGGCCATACTTTGAGTAACTATGTTGTAAAGCAATTGCTCAAAAAGCCAACAGTGATGTTAAGGGCAGGGTGGTGCAGCTGTACATCATCGCATGAGTGCTGACAAGGTAATATGAAAGGTATGTTTTCACCCAACCTCCAAGATGTAGATAAGGGGAAGGCGTACTTGGTTAGAACAGAAACATAGATTTGGGTCAGAGTTCTGCCTTGACCCTTAGCTGATAGATAATATATTGTTTGATAAGTAGTCTTTACAGGAGAGATTTTCATAGTTCCGATTTATGGACACAGAGAGATCTTCCCTGCTCATCGCTTTGTCCAGAAGGAGATGCCATTAAAGTTGGAAACTTACTTTAAAGTCTTCAGTATTATTTTATGAGCGGAGTGTCTATTGTGGCCTATTTGTCATTCACAAACATAAATGAATTTGTAGAGAGAAAGATATATTTCACAAAGAAATTTACAGTTTGACAAGGTTCAGTACAAGTCCAACACCTACCCTACTGTCCGCACAGACAGGAGTTGGAATAGTACAATTCCAGCATCCAGCGCCCCCCTCTGCAAGTCGTTGTTCCGACTTGCAGGGTAATAGTATGCATTGTTTCAACGCAGTTGTTGTAACGACCGCGTTGTAATTGCATGCGGGATGACGGCATGCATGAAAAGGAGGCATATTCCGCTTTTACGTGAGTTTAAGCTACTGGCACTGTAAGTGGCAATGCCTTTTATTTATGTTAATTTTATTTAAAAATAAAAACAAAAATTATAGACATTGTCATTTACAATGCCAATAGCTCAAACTTGCGTAAATGTGAGACCTATTGCATTGCAAATGCTTGTTTTGCTTAGACATTTGGAGGAGGGCAATTTGGGCTGGAATGCTCCTATTGAAGGGAGGTCAAGACTGATTTCCATACTTTCCATCTTAACCCGGAACAGAGACGAGTCGGTGCCTGCATTCCTCCTCGCTACGTTCGCGCTGAAGTTTCTTTAGATCGGGTGACCCGCCCCTCTACAGGCTGCAGGCTCTTCATTCGGGATTTCCTCCACACTGGAACATCCCCACTCAATTCACAGAGGTTTTCCTTGATTTTTAGATCCGTTGAGACGTAACCCACAGACAGACGGATATTCAGTTACTCACTCTTGGGATTTCCGCATATCGAAGCTTCCCCACCAGCAATTTGGATCTCATTATCACTTTCTTTAACTAGACCAGCCGGGTTGGAATTATCATCGGCGGAGCGATTACACAACAACATCAACGTTTTCTGTACAGCCCTGAAGAAGTCAAGAGATACCTCCCATTGTGACGAAACACGTGTTGGCTGGTTGTCCTTTGTCCTTTTTCTATTGAGATTAAAACTATAAACGTTTACTTTTCGAGTGGACATTAAATAACAACTCTTCAAATGCTCAAAACATTAACAAACTCTGTTTTAACTGTATAAGCATGTGCCTAGGACTTGGCTTTTCAGTAACTTGTGGGGGTTGACACCCACACATATACGGGGGTTATAGGGTAATTCCTCCAACCTGGCAGCACCGTGCAACACTCACACCTCAATTACCTACGCACTTACAGCAGGGCGCCACACTTCCTGGCACATCCAAAACCCTACCTCCAGACAACGTGATTTCCATATGAATGGTTCCAAACTGAGGTGAGTGGTGTGCAAAATAACAATAGACGGGGGGCACCGGTGTCTGAGATTTATTCTTGCATTCCACCTATCACCTTTTCGTTTATTTCAGTGTGACACCCTGAGTGCGACAGGTGTGTCCAGATATGGGTCCTGTGCTCACTGTGCAACTGGAAACAAGCTACACTTGACTGAAGAGCCCCCTTCCTGAGTGAAACTGCTCTTGTGTTGCTTGTGTTCCAGTTCAGGGAGGACTTGGCCTGGGAGTCCAAGCCAGACTGCTCCTATTGGAGCACGGTCATGACTGATTTCCATATGGCTGGATCCCAAACTGAGGTAGAATAGTGTGCAAAATAACATGGACAAGGCTGCGACCCTAAGTAAATACCAGTGGCTGATATTAATTCTAGCATTCCACCCATTATTTTTTTGTATACTTCAGAGGGCAGAGCTAGGCCTGGGCTTAATGGCTATCTTTCATGGATCACAAAGCAAGATGACAGACCTTTTCCTAGCAAACCCTTGATGAACACAGACTGCAGCCAAATCCAAGATGACATTAATTACTTCCCTACTTTCTCTATCACGTTTCTTCAGCCAAATACATTAGAAAAGCCTGCAGATGCAATTAAAAATGTCACCTTGTATTATTATGGGATGTGTCAGAAAAGAGGATTATTTGTCGAGGTGATTGTGAGACATCACCAAGTAATAATGTCACTTTTCCTTATCAGATCCAGTTAGGTTACTTCAAATTAAACCTTGGCTCACACCTGGGTAGCGGTGCCACAGAACAGTCAGGCCTAAGTCATATGAAGCACGTGTAAAGTATTTAGCAGCACAAAAACTGTCAATAAGTAAGAAAGGCAACCCAATAAAAATCCCACTCCAATGTATAACCTTAGTTTATATTTCTATCTTTAATTAGACACCAAAATGACAAAAATCTAATAAAGGGAACCCGAGTTCTGATTTTCAGTAAATCACTGCAAATCACCCAAAGAGTTTTGCAAATCACAGCTTTTCACGTGCAAGTGTAGTCTATGAGCCTGGAATATGAGGGTCCAGGGTATAGTCAAAGTTCCATACCATCTGCGAATGAGCATGGGTTGGATGCAGGCCTCAGATTGGTCCCTGTTAAAACATTTCCTTCACATTTAAAAACGTTTCTGGTTCTTTTTCTAGTCAATGGGCTGGTCGGCAGGGTCCTCTGCACCTTGAGTCCGGCATTAACGTTGAAGGACAGGCCCATGGGTGTCCAGTGGTCCAGTGGGGAGCCTTGGTTCTCAACAGCGTTTGAGGATACTTATGAACTGGTAAGTAGTGGTAGTGTATGAGTCTAAGATTCTGTGCCCGGAAATGTTATTTTTTAGCTTTGGCTCACAAGTTGCAGTTTTGTGGGGAAAAGAGTACACGCTAGCACCAGCCAAGGGTGGAAGACCTGCGGGGGGTCACTTCTTCGGGGCTAGAACTCAATGTCACCGACTGCACCAGCAGAGTCCATGTCGAGTCCAGCGGTAACTGGTAAGCTGGGCACTTTACAGGTGCAGGACTTCTTTAGCTTTTGTGTCCCTGGTGCTTAAAAGGAGGCTAGCCGGCTAACCCTTGGAGTCCACTCACTGGCTCTTGGCACGGTTTGAAACAGCTCCACCTAGGCTAGTAAGTGAAATATTACTAGTGGACTGCTCCAGGGGTTCCGAGACACTTTTGCAAACCGACTCAAGCTTGACAGTGATAAAACACAAGGAAATGAGTACTTGAAATACACCTTGGATTTTTTGTGATTCTGAAAAAAGAGTTTTATGCCCCCATTGGAATATTTCCCTCTAACAGACTGTGAAAAAATTATGCAACTCTAAAAGTGATATATAGAATGACCAGACCCATGGGTATCATACCCATTGAGGCCCGCATGTAATTAATTGCTGGTTTAAATATCCTCATAGAATATCACCTGGAAGAATAATACTTCGGATCAGATGTTTCTCCTGGCTGACATAGTTGCGGCTTGGACTTGGTACCTGTGGGATGTATCACTTAGAAGTGTATCTGTGCGTGTCACACACCACAATTGACAAGGTGTAGGAAGCAATCAACCTTATACCTTCAGATATCACTGAGCATGTGAGAAGTACAACTCTGGTTGCTGGCATGAGGACGACACCTGGTGATGTGTAGTGTGTGCGGGGTGTCCTGAAGGCTCCCTCTACAAGTTGGAGTAAGTGCAAGGTGATTAGTGACGGCGGGTGTGAGAAAGACATAAAAATGACACAAGTTCTCCAGTGTGAATGCCACTCCTTTGTTGCAGTTCACTGTGAAAGTTGCTGCTGCCGGTGAGGATATGTAACACATCATTGATTTAGTCACTAAGGATGCTTTTCTGACTGAACAACAAGGGGTTGCTATAGTTGTTCACAGAGCTATAGTGTGAAAAGCACCAGAAACTCTTGTTGCCAGGGACGACAACATTGGTTGTTACAATACTTACAGTACAATGTTACAGGACAGCGAACTGCATACATACTGTGTAAGGTAAGCTTGCGTGAGGCATGCAGACTTGGTGTTCTTGGAGGCATTGCCAACAACTCGAAAATAATTTTTAAAACATGATACCAATTATAGGCACAGTGAGCTGCTAATGGTCAGGGGCAGTGCTATGTGCAGAGGTGTATGTTGCGGTAAGGAAGCACAAAGGCTAATCCAGAGTTGAGTGTAAGGAATTAATTGAGCAATATGAACTAAGCAAAGTGAAGACACAATGACAGGTGGTGAGGACATCACAGCTATGGGCAAGGTATTAGAGTCCAGAGTTTTATACTGTACTTTGAATAGAGAGCTGAAATTTGACCTCTTCTAAAAAATGATCCAGAATTTCTGATCCCCTACATTAAAAGATATTGACAAGTACTTTACAGTAAAACACCGAAGCTAACCATCCATGTTTTGTAATAAATGTGGTCAGTAGCAGGGTTTTGTATGTATGGCACTGGTACTCACATTTCTGTTGGGTTTAAATGCGCAGATTTGTGTGCAGGAAGGACCCAAAAGAGGTTTTCAGTGACTGAGGGGGAGACATATGGAGACGTACAAGGATGGACTGGGTGATGGCATTTCTGAGTAGGATGAAATGGGAGTATATATTTTCCATCTGTATTGGCAATTTCCCATCCTGAATAACTTGGGCAGCTATTTAACAAAACATGTGACAATGTCTACTAGGCATTGGATTGGTTGCGATTTCTGGGTAAGAGTGGGCACGACTGCATCAAGGCTCAAACGTGTTTGTAACCTGGAGGCAACATGAATTTTATCTTCTGGCTCAATTCTGCAGTTTTAAACTTAGGGTAGGCTTGTGAACTGTTGTTAAGAACAACATAAATGTGAAGTGTCCACCCTCACTCTAATCTTTCCCTGTTCTGAAAGACTTTATTTTTATTGGTTTTATAGTAAATTTGTTTGCAGGTCCACTGGCGAAAGGATGGCGGGGTGCTGAGTTGTAATGTAGCCCATGTATCGCCTCAATTGCCATGACTGTTTGAGAAAGTATCAATTAATAAAACTTGGATGCTGTTTGACTCGGAAAAAAAAAAAGTAGCCGCAGTGTTGTTCGGCCCATCTTGAGAGATAATTTCGGGACCCTTGGGTTGTTAATGGTTTATTGTAAATAGCTTTACATAATGAGTTTAGATAGGTGTTTATTCTATAGAGCTGAAGGTTAGAGGAAATCAGTTGTATTAGTTGAAGTATTGTATAGTACAATATTTAGATGAAAAATTACTGCACATAATGAAGATGAGAAGATGGAGAAAGTAGTGTTTAGTAGGCATGTATGAGTGTACTTAACTAAATTATTATTACGATGTTATGTTTATACCATGGGAGCTTGTCCCCATCTCATTGCACTGTGAAAATGAAGTGAGTAGATGGGGTCCTAATGAACACTAAGGTGAAGGAATGGATATAGTTTAAAGACAATGCCGACAGACTGTCTTAAACTAAAACCTGTTCCATGATAGAACTGTTTGTATGGACTTTTAGAAATTAAATGGAATTCATACACAGATGATTGTAAGCAGACAGAAGAATTTTAGAGAAAACCTGAGAAACAACGTTGACAAAGGTTTTTTTCTTTGAAAGGTATGATTGTAAGATTTGGGGGGAAAAATACATATATAATTTGGTTTACTATATTCTGTATTTTTGTGAGCAACAATATGAACTTTAAAATAATTATAATAAATTGACTGTAATTTTAGACATGAATATTGTATACAATTTCTTTTCACCCTTGCAATTCTTAGAACGGAAATTACAGTAATTTTGTCAGGGGATTTTGTGATTAGCCCTAACCGTCATTGGGTGAAGGGGTCCTTTTTGTCATTGTAGGTTCCAACCAGAATCTCCTAAAATCTTTCAGGAGGTCAACTCTAGTTATGCAGTACCATACCATGTGAATTATAGCGAGGACTTGCTAACACTTACAGAACGCTGAGTAATACCATTGTCCGTTCCATCAGTAACCAGGCTTGCAAACTCCACAGTGGAGTTGACTAAATCCGTCTTGATCCTCTGAACCCCTAAAACCACTCTGGGACTACTCTGTATTTCCAGACTTGTATCCATTTACAAACCTAGCATTTCCCCCAAAATCATCCTGTCCATTCCATTTGTCTACGTTTTACAAGAACCATTTCTTCTCTTCCTGGGCTTCCTGAGTGTATGGCACTCTTATGAGTACTTTAGACCATTCTCAAAGGCCTCCTTCCAACCTCTGAAGAGATAGGCTATGTAATGGGGCTAGGGTTTCCACTTAAATTAAAGGTGAAATCACACAAACTAATTTAACCAGATTCCTCAAAGACATCTTCTTGCTAGATCCATGAAATTGCTAGCGTCAGAAGAAGAGAAGTATGTGGCCATTCAAATTCAAAAGTCCTGAAATTATTATTTGGATTGTAGGTAAAATATTTAATTAAAACACAATATACACACAAATATAAATAGCTGTGATGAGATTCTATAGACTGCTGATATTCCGGTTATTAACTGGTAATACACAGAAGGTTCCATTGGAATAGATCCCGTGACTTCACAGTTGCAAAAGTCTTATAAATTTACTTTTTACCAAGACTATAGATTCCCTTCTGCGCCTTTAGTATGTACTAACAGAAAAGATTAGTGTTTTGATTGGATAGATGCAGCAAAAGTCTGCTTTCTGAGGTGTAAGTATAACTCGGTGGTCTGTATAAAAGAGAGGAATAAACAGCTTTTGGCCGAAGCTTCTAGTAGCGGTGTAAACTGAAGCCTAGCTCTCTAGTCCGTGACCTGAGTCTATGAGAACTGCTTCTCTGGCCCCTCTTCCCCATAGTACATGGTCCGCCCCAAAGTACAAACCGCCATACCAGCATCCAATAGTAAATGTTATCCATCACAATGACCCTACAGTGTGACGCAAAAAGCCTTTTGCCATTCTAATGACAAAACTATTGTCTTTGGTAATGTGGGAAATCATGATCTTTGATTTTCATCTCAAAATCGGGGGAGCGAGTCCTCAGTACACCCAGGAGTCCATTAAGGGCTGTTCTAGAGACTTCTTTCATGTTGTCACCCAAGAATATTCATTCCCTGTTCGCAGAGCCGACCATATTTCTGTCATCAGTGCTCATTTGGACGTCATGCTCAATCGTAGCCAAAGATCAACTTATAAATCCTCATTAAACCTTGAAGTAGTTTCATCTCAGATTCCTATCAGTTCAAGTGCTGGTCTTATGTTCATTCTGTTCATTGTAACTTCTCTGACAACATCAATTTACTCCTACCAGTGATATCGGATTTTCAATACCAATTTGGCTCAGACCACAAACTAAATTCTGTCTGGTGGCTTTAGCGGTGGGTGTTCTTATCCACCCGGATCTTGTTTGGGTGCGGTAGGACACACGGCGCTGCGCACGGACACTGAATATGCCTCCTCACCGGCTCCAGATAGGCAGGAGATTGGTCGCTGTTGAGTATCCCACCGCCCCTCCTAATTGTCTTTTCGGGCACGTCCGCGATAGAACCACGCGTCAAACTGCACGTTTCTTCAACAGACAAGACAATAAATTGCTCCGAGAGGCAGTGAGATGTGAACGGATTTCGCTGACTGCGTTACATTAACGACGTTCTTTCTCTTAGTCTGTGGCGAACAATAAACAGCCCAGGGGCCGGGCGGTTCCTAAAGGGCGCCTTTTACCTTCATTCAAGACTGTCGAGTAAATGTGTTACATAACGAACAGGAAAAGGCTATCCTGCGTTGCTGGAACGTTGCTTTCAGAGGCCTGGAAAGGACTGACGCAAGGAATTCTTAAGACCTGTAAGAAGTGACACCATTCTACTCAGTGCGTCTTTGGACCCCTCACGTGAACCCCCCTCTCCTCCCCCTCGCCCCTACATGCTCTAATATTGTGACAGTTGCGCTGCAATTGGCTCTTCATCACATATTTTTTTGTATTTGTTTTGTGGGTCAATGTATAATTAACATGCCACGATAATGCCAAAGCCAACGGTATTCTGACATATTCATTCGAGTGCGTGTACTGGGAAGATTAGATATCAGCATACTGTATACAGGAATATCAGCTGACATAAATATCATGTTCACAATATTGTTTACCAAAACCTTTCCATTGGGTCTAGATTTTTTCCATTATTAGTATCAATGGGTCAATATTTGGGAAGACAATATTTCAGGCACAATATTGTTGCCAGGCGATATACTGACAATGAAATCCCAGTTTCGCACCAGGATAAGTGGATACTCCATCCATGTTGATTCCTGAAGCACTCCTGATGATGCTCAAGGCCAATAGAGGGCTAGAAATGAACAGGGATTATCTGTAGGCAAGATGCATGGGACTACGCTGTGAGAAGTTGGCCTAGTATATGCTGTCCACTAATTAAAGTGGGCACCTTGCACCAGCCCAAACGACCCTTATGGTGATTAGGTCAAAGATAACCTTTATGAAAGTTACCCTAGTGGGAGAACAGCCTTCAGGCTAAGTCTTAAAGGAATGTAAAGCAGCTTGTTTTACCCAATCAGAACCTCCTGAATAATCAAATGAAAAGAGAACCACACAAGTGTTATATAAAATATATGTATTTACTACTAAACACTCTCTACTAGTCTCTATACGAGATTAGAGCACAAAGCACACAATACTTAATCAATAGAACAACAGTAAATAACACAATACACAGCGGGCTCCAGGGGGAAACCGAACCATATACTAGAAAAATGGTATAACAACAACGACTTCAATAGACACAGGGCCTAGAGCACGTAGAATCGCTGGGACCCCAAGGAACCACACACAGGAGTGACACAGGGAGCCCACAGAGGACGGGTGCAGTGTGAGAACACAGACGCGAGCTCCGTACAACTCTATGGGAAAGTCGCGGTTGGAAAATTACAGTTTAAAGACACTTCGGAGAGGACTTCAAGCAAACCCTTTGGAACATGGAAGTTTCTAAGGCCAGCACCCTTGTGAGTACCGAGGTACCCGTGTTATCTATCCCAGAGGAGCCAGGTGCATAGGGGTCAAGTGGTGTCGGAAACCCTTGTCGTTTTCAATGGCGTGATGCGAAGAAGTACTGCTGCCGGGAAGATGAAAAGTGTCCGGTGAAATCCAAGCCTGGATCCGAGGTGAGAAGAACCTGAAAGCAGAGGGGACAGAGTCTGGGTCACTTCAGGGTGACCAGGGGCTCGATAGACGAACGCCCACTGATGTCGGGTGCTTCAGTGTGAAGATAGGATGCTTGACTCTGCAGCCACGGAAACCAGGAGACGTCGATGATGACCAAAGTCCGGAGGTGAGCTGTCCCACAAATGATGTTGAGTGCTGAGGGGTCAGTGTCCGGATTAAACACCAACAAGCCTTGGCAAAGGCAACCCACGTGAGCAGAGGAAACAGGTTACAGTGAAAACCAGCAAGGTCCAGGAGTCTCTCCATGCTATGGGGAGTCAGGGAACGTCTGGAGCAACCAGGGAAGCCCAAGGAAAATCAAAGTGACCCTCGCCAGGACCAACAGGCCAACGGACCAGGAATAGCGAAGGGACCTCGAGCGGAATCACAAAGTACCAGCCCACAGAGCACTCGTGGAGTGGAGGCCGGAGATCTTCAGTGGAAATACTACTAGGGGTCGGGACTACACATAGTCCAAAGCACAGCTTCAGGGGTCACCAAAAAGCATATGCTGATGCAAAAGTACACTGTACACAGGGGTTCAGGTTGCACGGTCCCTACGAGGGATACTGGTCTCAGAATTGATGAGAGAGCAGATCGACCTCAGAGATGCTCGGGAACCCGCCTCCTGTGTTGCTGAAATCTTCAGAGTCTTCAGGAGCTCGGGAGATGCAAACCGGTCAGATGCGTTTAGGTGCCTGCTGCTGTAGGGGAGTAACTCCTTTACTCCAAGGGAGATTCTTCTGTCATCCAGCGAAGTGTAGACCATCAAAGTACTTGGTTTCTGCTTGCAGAGTTTAGTCCAGGTAAAATCCAAAGTCCTGTAATCAGGTTTCCCACTTTATACCCAGGGAAGGGGTTGGACTGACTCTGGGAACCCACCCAGCCCCAATACACTAAAGCCTCTCTGGGAGGTGGCCACACCTCCCTGTGATAGGAAACCTATTGTCAGGCCTTCCTCTGCTCAGCAGCAGGAGGGCAGACTCTTGCCTGTGGCTGGCAGCATCCATTTTGTGATGCCCAGGTTTGAGAAAGCAGGTACCGGGCATACCGGTGCTCCACATAAGTCCCGCTAAGAGGGTGGAATCATACCTCCCCCGCCAGTTACTGGTGGGTAGGTATGATTCCAAGGTGTTTGACACCAAACACGACATGTTTCTAAGCAGCCGTTTTAAAGTTAGTATTTACCGCAAGGTTATAATGCACTTAAGTATATATGTTTGGCTGCATCATAGACAACCCCAGAAAATAGGTTCTGAAGGCTGCAGAGGGGCCTTACTCATGCAGGGGCACCCTCTCACACAAAACCCAGCATCCTGCCTTCGGGATTGTTAAGGCCTGCCATAGGGGTGACTGATAGGTGTATGTGTGTAGTGATTTAGAATAAATATAGTATAGCTACGTAAGGGGTGCATGCACCTCTTTACACTGGCTGCTGTAGCAGACCTGTGGTGTCAGTTTGAATGGCCTCTCAGGGGTGGCACAATACATGCTTCAGCCCCTGGGAGGCCTCTGGGGTACCTATGCCCTGGGTACATGGTGTACCATATACTAGGGACTTATAAGGGTACCCTAGAATCTAATCTGGAGTGTACCTAAAGTACATGCAATCAATTTACAGGAGAAAGCAGATAGACTGGGGTCCTGAATAGCAGGATCTCAGTCAGACTAAGTCAAAAACCAGCAAAACACCAGGAAAAAATGGGGGTAACCATGCAGTCATATTCTATCTTCCTTCCTACATACGCAAACACTCAGATGAGGGCAAGTTTAGTCTCTGGGGTTCGACCCACTGGCGGGACGTCTTGTCAGCATAGCAGTGTTACAAGTAGTTTCTAGGTCTGGGTTTTGACAGCAAAGCTGTCAGATGACCTATTGACCTATTGTTTATAACATACATAGACTGGATTATGGAAACTCTCTTCAAGTCGGAATTCTAAAGGTTAATCTGGGCCCCTCTTAAAGCTATGCTCCCAGGGGCCACTTTGCTTCTGGGTGCAAAAAATCTGACCACATCTATCCTGTTCTTCTACCTCTTCAATAGTTACCCAATGAGCTCAATATCAGACTTAGTGTATGACTCACAATGCACTGCACACCTCCACACCTACCTAGCTGGCTGACTAATTTAAAATCTCTGGTTCCCTTCAGGATTTGAAGAATGCAGAACTTTACCTTCCTAAGCTTCCCAAGTTCAAGCATTAGCAGTACATAAAGAAGTTTTTCTCCAGCAGTGCAACTAAGATTCCCTCCTACTCTCAGCGCAGCCCTCGTCTTACTAACATTTAAAAGGAATTTTAATCTCTTCTATTCCAAAGACATTTTAGTTAATGTATGTTTCTAGCTACATACCCTAATCTTCATTGCTTCAAACTGACTGAACATACATTGTGCTTTTTCTCTCTGATGTCTTTTGTAACAATCTGCAATACTCTTGAAACTGTCTGGCATGACTGGGCTACATAAAACAGTAAAATAAATAAATAAAATAGAGTCAACTTCGGGTCCTCCCCTTAAACCATTGACTTTCTTCGACCTGTCTCTTTCAGCCATTGGCTTGAGACTTTATCAATCACATCTTGGTTGAGCCCAGTGAAAAATGTATCTATCAATTGTATTTGTAATTGTATTTATATAGCTGTTGCCCCTGACAAGGCTTTGCGGTGAGTAACAGGGTACTCCAGAGCCCAAGATTAGATGTTAATAGTAGATTAGTATTTTTTTTACATTCCTTTGAGCATTCGGTGTGTAAGGTTTGGGTTTGTGCTCTTGATTTCTTTTGTGTGTAGTAGAGCTTAGAGGAGGAATAGAATGATGGAAATGGATTTGAAAGGGGAAGTAGTAAGTTGTTTTTGTAAGTAGTGGTTGTCTGTGAGTTGGGTGTCGTGGGTAAAAAAGGAGGGTGACTTTGAGAAGGACTTTGGGGGTTCATAGTAGTCAGAAAGGTTTGGGACGGGTCAGTGAGAGGAGAGATGGGACAAAGGTCAAAAGGAAGAATTGTATTTTTTTTGTTAGTTTCATAGTAAAAAACAGAAATTAACATATGCACATGACACTTGGTAATGTTGTATTGGTTGGAGCGAACCCCTCTAAATATATGAATCAATAAATATGTGCACAGAAACAGTAATATTTATTATGGTCTGATGTGCACAGTTATCGTATGATGAAGTCTGCACATTTTTTGATGACATATCTTAGAATATTAGTAGGAGGCATAAACTCGTCTATATTTGGCACCTATATTTACATAGAAGAAGCAATTACGCAATTGTCTGATGTACACTTCTCTTGTGATATAATATACATTTTCTCCTTATATGAATGTATGTGCTTGTAACAGGAAGCTTAGATCAATGTAAAGTGAAAAATTTATAACAAGCACTTCATGTCTATACTGTGAGAAGCACAGTTGGTCATGTCTGAGTATACTGTAGCGATACTCTGTTGTGTTGTGACTATAGTTGTCATGTGGGGAAGTGCCAGATCTTGAGTAATCGTCTGAAGCTGAGATGGTTGTTAGTCAATCTTGTGTTTGGCAGAAGTGAATTCCATACTGAACAGAGAAAGATGTTCCATCCATGTTTTTTTCTTGTATGTGTGAACGTTGAGGCAGGGAGCCATTCTTGAGCGTAGGTTTCATTCCTATTGGCTGTTTGGTTGTATCCTTCTGCCTCCACTCAAATGCTTGCAATTACCTGCATGAGGGACAACTGTAGCCCTCTCTTTCAGCTGCTGCTGCTGGCTCTCTCCTGTGAGTTTCATTCTATAATGGTGACACTGCATGCATTAGCACGTGAATACAAGATCTAATGGATTTGCCAATGCTTGTCCTCTTCAGGGGCAGCTCCTCCATGTGGGCGGAGGAGCGTCGCCCCACTGCTTTCTCGCAGTGCGAGAAGCAGAAACTTAAAGTGGTATGACAATACCATTTTATGTTTCTGCCTCTCGCACTGAGAGAAAGCAGAAGGCAGGGTTTGGTTTGGTTCGGTCCTGCTCGAGGGCAGGGGAGGAGTGGCTAGCCCACTGTTGTTTGTGCTGACTGTTTGGTCGGCCCCAGGGCTGACCAAACCAGTCATACACACTCTGCATTTTCTCCATGTAGGCTGTATGCAGCCTACATAGAGAAAATGGTCTCCCCATTGACGCCTGTGGGGTCGGCATCCTAACCAATCACGACGCCGCCATTACAGCGTTGTTATTGGCTTAGGGGAGGGGAGAGAGGTTACCTGCGGCTGCTTCCTGTTGTAGACAGTGAGGACGACGCAGACCAACGACGCAGGACGGGCCGGCAAAGGTAAGTTAACAACTTTTCTTTTTTTTTCAATAAACCCCCTGCGCGCCTCCCTACCCCTCTATCTTACCGCTCCCCCCCACCCCGAGTCATACCGGCAGCGACTGGTTCTCTTTTTGTGAGGAAATGGTGTTACATAGCATAGAGTCTGCAGTGATGATGAATCATTATACTAACTCGTTTTCATTCGGTGCATAAAACCACAATTTGTGCTGTTTGGAATCTAGTGTTTTAGTTACAGTTTATTGGTATATTTAAGTTATGTGATCAACCTCAAAACAATCGAAGCTCTATTAACCCTTCTGAGCTTCCAGGTGTCAGCATTGAACACAATTATTTTCCCGGATTTCAGAGACAGACTGGGCTGAGATGAGATTTCCTAACACTGAAACACTCTGCTAGGGAGGTTGGTCGGTTGGAATCTATTTGATTGCTACACATCTAATTGACAGTGGATTAGGTCTTTCCACTTTCGTGATGCAAAGCCAATCGGGAGATCTCCCAATTTCCTAACTGACCAGTGCATCTTTGATGCTATCTGCAATGGGTTCTCAGCCAGGCACTGTTGGGGATGTTAAGATTGTTCAAAATGAACTAGAATACTGACGTATGGATCGTTCCATTGAAGGCAGTGGCGTGTCTTAGGGCCAAGAATGTTTGCTATAAGCCTTCTGTTCGAACCTTCAAGTATTTGTTTTTCTGGTTTACCCTTTTCTATCTAGAACATTTTAACCTTAGTGCGTGAAACATTCTAATAACCTTGTAGACCTTTTGCCTCAGTATACATTTTTTGTTACAGGTCCTCTCCTTTGTTATAGGCCTTTACCAGTGCCTCAGGCCTGTAACTTTGGTTTGGAGCTTTGAACGACCAATATAGTCTTTGACAATAGGAAATAGTGCTGTAACAGTGTCTGTTTTCTGTAAATTCCGTGCGCGCCATTATGCCTTTGAAATAAATGTACTAAGATTTTTGGCAAGATCTGTAGCTCGTATTACGTTAGTTCTTGCTATATTTCTGTTTAAAGCATTGTATTATACACTCCACATATATTTAGTCACAAATCTAAAAAAATCAAAAAAGCACCCCAGTGAAATGCCAAATATTGATCAGACAGTTTTACAAACAAGAAATTATGAATTTTTCTATTCTTATTAAGCTTTTATGCCATCCCAACCATACTAAAAAAAAAAGTGCTAATCTAATTCTTATGAAACACTGTCCGCACATAAGAAATGTAGGGGTTGACGCTCATACGGCACTAAGCTATCGGTAGATACCCTTGGCACAAGTGAGATCGGGCAGACGCATTTTTAACCTCTGCCAGTCGGAAGGGCAGGGCTGGACTGGCCGTAGCGGGCACCGGGCATTTCCCCGGTGGGCTGGTTTTGGCCCCCAGGCGGGCCGTTTTTGTTACCGGGGCCGGCAATATCGGCCCCTTGTAACAAAATTGGTCGAAATCCGCCCCAACAAGCATCTCAGCCGCACCCCCTCCCCTCCTCCGGGAGCCGGCCGAGCAGTTTTCAAGGGCCAGTTTCGCTTCCCAGTCCGGCCCTGCGGAAGGGGCACGGGTATGGGCTGTCTTCTCAATCCGTTGATTTTTGCCCTGGTGGTCGAGCCTCTAGCACAGCAGCTTCGTCAATCAGGAAAGCCCCTTTTAAAAATAGTCATGTTGCAAATTACATTATTTCACCAATCTACCGATCCCTGCCTTCATAGCATATTTTGGAAGTAGAATACAATGTTGAGTGGCCTATTGTGGGGCTCGTGGAGGCTCAAAGTGGCACTTGCTCAGCTGCAATTACCGTTTGCGTGCAGAGGGCTAGGAGCTTGGTGTTCGAACACTGTTACCTGGTGGGACAGCTCCAATGGCCAGCTCATTGGATGGCTGGGAGGCACTTAACAGAGGTATGCCCGGGGCTGGGGACAAGAGCATTGAGGCCTGTACATGAAGTATTTCTCCCCTACTCAGCACCCTCATTCGGATGGCGCACAAGGGTCTTTGTGGAGCCCTGAGGGTCTCGCCAGGGTTGCCACTGTATGCCCCAATGATCCCCCTCTATTCTATTTGTTCTTTCTGAACAGGTGTAAGTTGAGAGGGAGTGGCACTCTAGTAATCAATGGGGGTGGGTACTCTGGGTGACTTGTTCCAGGATGGGCTCCTCACTCCCTTTGACCACCTGACGGAGCAAACAGTACTTACACCAGGTCTGCTCTTGGCACATATGGGGGAAATGGAGTGACGGTGGGGCATTACTGACACGAGCCGGGGATGCTCACCCTGACACAGGCACTCTACCCCATGGGCAATGGGCGGAAACTGATTACTTGGCTTGCAAGAGCCATCTCTTACAATCCTCAACCGGGAGCCCTATGGTAAACCTGGGAGTGAGACATAGGCCAGTTGTTGACACATAAGGTTTGGGACCGGGCACTGATGTACCCGAGGAAGTTATCATGCAATGCTCGTTTTCAGTACACGCTGTTCAACATATTACCCACAGCCTACTTAACGCTGGCCAAAATACATAAGATATACCCTACTGCATATCCGAAATGTTGTTGGTGCTGGGCCCCTGAGGCAGATATTGTGCATATGTTTTGGAGTTCTCCAGTGTCCCGCACACTGTGGGTGATCTGCGCCACTCTCTTGCGTGTCACAAGTTGTGATGATCTGGATAGCATGGTTGGCTGCTTGTTAGGCCTCTAAAGGCTACGTAAAGCAGGAGGGTTCTCAAAATTGATTTATTGACTTGGCGCTGCTGCTACCCAAGAGAACAGTTTCTATGCCGTGGAAACCACGTTGTTACTTGGTGTGACATACTGGCAGAGCGTGATTGTCCAGTGGTGTATGGTGGAGTCCGCTGCACTGCGTCATGAGGAAATACAAGAATTGAGAAAGAGCCAGATAACTGCTTCATGCTCTTCTGGGTCACCCTGGTGGAGATGAAAGCTCGGCATGGTCTGACACAGTGAACACCTTGATAACACCTCCTTGCAGAGGCATGCCTCCCACTACCCTCCTCCCGCATCGCATGAGTGGATTTACTACAATTAGGGTGTTGATGCATTAACTCTACCGATCCAGTGTGGGAGCCACAAAAGTAGCCCAATCTTCCCCTCTCCTGCTGTGGTTGTTTCATAGTTAGGACAGCAACACTCGGGTACTGTTTGCATTCCACACAGGTTTATGGGCTCACTGTTTGGTCTGTGTTCTATCGATTACGCATAGTCGGTCCTCTATGTAATCCGGATATAACTGTTATGGCAGGAACGCAACAATTCTTGGTTCATTGAAGATGGTTGTTGTATCGCTGTATCATATACTGTCAAAATTCAATAAAGATGGTTTTAAAAAAAGTCACTAAGCTTTCAAGTGCCTTTCACTCTTCTCAAACATGAGTTTTCTCTAATTAACAGGTCACCTGATAAGTAAAACAATGGTTTTCAAAGTCAATAATATTGTTTCTTTCTGCTATGACTAAAACCCACGGTTTCCAATTGTGAGTAGGAATATTCCTAAAAATAGTGTTGGGGAAAAAAACAGGGTCAAATCAAGCCCTAATACAGGAGTAGACATGCTCAACATCAAAATAATTCAGGAAAGCACTAAAGTCCAAAAAAGCAGACTCACCTTTTCAAAACCGCATAGAATGAAACTCAAAAAGCCACAATTGTATGGCCAGCCCGCCATCAATTTGAACCCAAAATCTCACATGTAAACATCACCAGCATTGTATAAAACATTCTGGAGTGCATTCTCAAAATTAAACATACTTGGTGTTTTTTGGGTATATGCCCATTCCCATTGCTGTATAAAAATAGAGTTTGTTCCCCAATTCACTTTAATCAGAATGGCCCAAGGTTGGTGGTCACAGATGGCCCCGCCTAAAAGGGCTACTGCCTCTGAGAGGCAAATACAAGTCACTCCTTTACTTGGTCTGCCCACTCCTATATGCAGGTAGACAGGCTGGCATCCCTTATACAGGGGTAATCCCGCTGCAGTAGTGGTTTTCCACGTGGTGTGGCTAATTATACTGGACAAACTTCAGGGTTGTGCCCATATCTCTGACCTCAGGAAGAAGAGTCGTGACATTTTGGATTTGGGCAGAGAGCTACACTGTGGGATTGTTTAGTGCCAACCTCACAAGAAATGATGTCAGAAGAAGTAGGATTGCTCCATTTGAATTGTAGCCCCACTTGCTAAGGATAGCTCCCCGTCCACAATTGACTTGAAGTGAATCGTCTCACCTTGAACCCTTAACTTTCAAATTCTAAGACCTTAACCATTAAGCCACAAGTGACACAAGTGTGTTAAAACATAAGTATGACATTCGAGCCAAAATCAAAAGTCAGTATATTGCTATTGGCGAGTTTGCATTGACAGCTTCATTATCTATACAATGGGATGGAAGGAGAGGAAGAGGGAGAAAGAAGTTTTTTTTAGCTATGTGGAATTATAGTCTTAAAAAGAGGCTTTTTGCGGATACAGTAAAAGGAAAAAAAATAGATAATTACTAAGAAAGAAATAATCTTGGTATATATTTGTTAAGGATTGGAATTCATTGTAAGTCACCAGACACATTATCATTGAAACCCTAGCTTTCAAACCCTTGCCCTTCTACATAAGAGTGTAAGACCTTTACCATTTGGTTACTACTGACTCTCTTCTATGTTTGGTCGACATATAACTATGAAATTCGAATCAAAATCATGTCCATATGTTGCCATGGATGAGTGAACATTGACAGCTTCATCATTTACAGAATGGGATGGAAGGTGGAGAGATGGAGAGCGAAGTTTTGTTTTAGCTTTGGTGCATAATTTGATTAAAAAGAGATATTTTCAGTTAAAGTGGAAAGGAAAAATAGTTGATAATTAGTAAAAAGAAATCATGTTTTCCTCTTTTGATAACCAATGGCAAATTGTTTGCAACAGACCACACACTTGACCATTGAAACACCAAGACTGGAACCGATAACGATCAGCGTGTTGGTTTAAGACCTCAACCATTAGGCCACAAGTGACTCTTTACTATGTTAGGTTAAAACATAACTTGTATTTGATCCAAGATAATCTGGTGCCATAGTTTAATAGTTTAATAAACACCAGGATTTGAGTCCTTAACCTTCTGATTGAGAGTCTATGATATTTACCACTAGCCCACTCTAAATAAAACATAACACAAGTATGATATTCGTCCACTAGCGACTCTCTACTATGGTTGATCGATATATAACTATGCCATTTGATCCGAAATCACAAGGCAATGTAGTGTGATAGGTGAGTGTACATTGACAGCTACATCATTCACAAAATGGGATAGACAGTAACAGAATTTTTGTTTTAGGTTTGTAGCATGATTACTTAAAAAAGGTATTTTCAGCCAGATTGGAAAGTAAAAATATCAATAAAAAAGAAACCGTCTTTCCTTATATTTATAAACACTGCAAATGACAAGACGCATGACCATGAAAACACCAGGGCTCAAATCCTCTGATTTAGAGTCTAAGATCTTAACCTTTAGGCCACAAGTGACACTTTGCTATGTTGTCTCAAAACAGAACTATGACATTTGATCTAAGAAAACAAGATAATGTGCCGCAGGTGAATGTGCATTGACACCTTCATCATTTACTTAATATTTTGGAAGGAGAGTGAGAGATAGGCAGACAGAAGGATTTTTTGCTTTGGGGTAGGATATACCTAAAAAGAGGTCTTTTCAGAAAAAGCGGAAAGGCAAAATAGTTGATAATCTGTAAGAAAGAAAACCTTTTCCCTATATTTGATAATCGTTTGACCTCTTTGCAACTGACCAGATACCATTACCATTGAAACACGAGGACTCAAACCCTTAACATTAAGAGTGAGAGTGTAAGACCTTTACCTTTAGGCCACTAGTGACTCTTTACTATGCTTGATCAAAACATAACTATGACACTCACCCAAAAACACATGCCCACGTTATGCCACAATTGAGTGTGCATTGACAGCTACATCATTTGATGGGATAGAAGGTGGTGGAGAAAGAGAGAGAATATTTTTAAAGATTTAAGTTAGAAAGTGGATTATTAGTTGAGCCGGTTGTGAGACATCAACAAGTAATACTGTCACTATTCTATACCTGGTCAAGTAGGTCACAATTTAAACCACAGCTCTTTTCTGGATAGCTTTGGTACAGAAAAGTTGGGCGTAACTCAAAGGTAAACAAGTGTAAGCATTTATCTGAACCAACACTCATAATATGTAAGAAACACAACACAATAAAGATCACACTCCAATGTATGAAAACAGTACATATTTGTATCATTAAATAGAGTACAAACAGATGAAAATCTGATGAAAGAGACTGGATTTATGATTTTTTAAAGGTTTTCATAAATCACTGCCATTCACTCAAAAGGTTTTATAAATGACTGTTTTTCACTTGTAGGGGTAGCCTATGAGCCTCGAAAGTCAAAGTCTTCAGCTGATTGCAATGGAGCGCCAGTCAGATGCAGGGACTGTGGTGGTCCAGTTCCAACTTTTATCTTTGCACTAGAAACTCTTCTGGTTCTTTTCTTCGTTGACAGGGCTTGTCAGTGGGATACTCTGCGGCTTGGATCCCACATTAGGCTTGATGTCATTGGACGGGTGAAGTCCAGTGGTCCGGTGTGAGCCTTGGCTCTCAACAGAAGTTAGAGGCTATCCGCAGACTGGCAAAACTTTACCGTGGGTGCATTTTGAAGTCAACGGCCTAGGGAGCTTCTATGACAATGTGGATCTGAGTAGCGGTAATCTACTAGCCTCTGGTTCTTCATCAAAATGCATTATCTTTGATCTCTAGGCACACAAGGTGCAGTTCTTTCCAGGAAAAAGTGTACACTCTAGCATCAGCAAAGGTTTTTGGGGTAATGTCTTGGGAGCTAGGACTCTATCTTGTTGCCTACACCAACAAGGTCCAGGGCAAGTCCAGGTATAACTGATCGGCATTTTGCAGATGTAGGACTTCTTTAGCTTTTGTGTTCTTGAAGCTCAATAGGAGGCTAGCCAACTAGCCCATGAATTCCACTCATTGGTCCTCGGTACAAGTGGGAGTAGGTCCAGCCTTAGCGCGCCTCTCCACAACTTTAATAGCAGCATCCCATCATTTTCTGACGTCCTGTCTTGGTTGAGCTGGTGCAACCTTTTCTGGTGCAGCCTTTCTTGCTGAGGTTCACCTGTTCAGCAGGTGTTGTCATTCTTCTGTTCTTTCCTAGTTCAGTAGTGTTCTGAGGCTAATTTTGAGTTTGTGGGTGTGGATGACTCCCTAAGTAATGGGGATAAAATTCTCACAGGTCAATTCTACAGAAACTTACATCACTTCCTTGGGGATGGGAACGAAACATTCCCACAGTGCATCTCTATGCCCAGATCCAAGATGTCACAACACTTATTCCTTTGGGCAGAGCTATGGGCACACCCCTGAGGAGTGTCCACTATAATGAGCAACTACTCCTGAAAAAACAATTCTGTAACAGGGTTTCCCCCACTGGAATACATGCCAGCCTGTCTTCCTACACAAAGGTGCAAGCAAGCGCAGGTGTGACTTGCATTTGCCTGTCAGTCGCAGCTGCCTCTTTGAAGCTGGGCCATCTGTGGCCATATCCCTCTGTCCATCCTGTCAGGAGGAGGCCATTCTTCCTGCTATCAGCAGACCATTTGTTCCCCTTTCCTGGGAGCAATTGACAACTCCAGCAGAAGGGCAGCAGGCTGCCTTGGATGACAACTGCTGCAACGACTCGGAAATGACTGCTACAACTATGGGGCAAGAAAGTGGTGACTTTCTAAAATTACTTTTATTTTAAAAGTTACCTTAAATCTGACTTAAGTCGGATTTAATATATCAATTAATTTGAAGCATTGATGTACTATATTTGGTGGTCCTAAATGGAAGATAGCACTTAGCGGTTGGGCGAGTGTAAAGCCATGTTAGCCAATCAGACTACCAGCTTTGCTACATTGAAACAACAATGGCGAGACAGTAAAAACATAACAGAATCATGTCCTTTGTAATATTTAGCACCGTTCCTCATGGGCTTTTAAGTCCTGTCTTAAGGGTGACTGATAAATATTAAAACGGAAGGTTGTTGATTTTGGCAAAAGATTTTTGTTTTTCCATGTCAGGGTGGAAGTTTCAAAGCTGTCTGACTGTGCAGCAGTGGCAGACATAGAGCCATGTTTTCACCTTTTCACTCCAGTGATGGCACAATAAGTGCAACAGTCCACTAGTGAAATGTATCTTATCAGCCCTGGGCACAAGTTGTACTATATACGAGGGACTTACAGGTAATTTAAATATGTCAGTCAGGTATTAGCCAATGGCACATGCATTTTAAGGGTCGGAGCACAAGCACTGGGATCTGGTCAGCACTTCAGAGTGGAAATAAATAGCAGCCTATAGTAACAAGTTGGGGTGATCCTGCAAAACAGGCATTTCCTCACACTTTGGAGCATGACTTTCTTAAAAAGAGGTATTTTCAGCAAAATGCAATAGGAAAAATATTTGACAATCAATAAGAAAGAAATCATCCCTCCCTATTTCTATTAAACATTGGAACAGTTTGAAACTAACCAGAGACATGACCATTGAAAACACTAGAACTTGAATCCTTACCCTACAGCATGAGAGTCTATGACGTTTACTATAAAGCCTTAAATTACTAGTTTTTGGATCAAAACTTAACTGTGACATTCTATCAAGAAACTCAAGTCAATCTGGTACCATAGGCGACTGTACTTTGATAGCTATATCATTTTCAGAATAGAGAGCGTAAGGGAGACTTTTTAAGCCTTTGTGCATGAAAAATTTAAGAAGCGGTATTTTCAGGCAAGTTGAAAATAAAAATATGTTCTTTAGTATTGAAAAGACTCATAAAGATTGAAATACCACTATTCAAACACTTGACCTTTACCATTAGTGTGAGGATCTGTGGGGCCTTTTCGTGGAATACACAAAACCTTTATTGGGTCCAGTCAGGCTAGATTGAACAACATTAAGCTGGGTAGCTATGGCTTTCAAGCGTGTTGCAAGAGAAAGACTTCAAGTGATTTGGGAAGTATGAGTTTGTTTAATAACCGTACACAGTAAAGGAGCCCATGACCGGCCTGCCTTCTGCATCAACCGTTCAGCCAAGTCTCCTGGATGATCAGCAGAGGCAGCATGAACTCAGAGCATCACATCAAAAGTCAACCAAATCAACATGCTAAATCAGAACTTATAAAGGCTTAACACACTGCATAAGAACTTTGTAAAGGCATGTGACCCGTTATACCTACTGAAAGGCATGAAAGACATACTGTACACACTATGGTACAACAAAGCAGCAAGGCTTGAACAAAGGAACATTAGTGTAAAGCATTTAACAGAACCAAACAAATTAAATAAGAAAGTCACACCAAGAAAAAAGCACACCAATTTTTAAAATTAGAGTGTATTTTTATGAATTTTTAGAGTGCAAGATGAGCACAGTTGACTGAATGGTTCTGCAGATATGATTTTGAAACATTTTATCACTTTTAATTCCAACAGCAAACAAGCATTGGTCAACAAAAAGTTTGTAAACAGTTCAAAAGTTTGTGAAAGTAAGTTTGACTACTCTTGCCCTGCTTGAATGACCTAATCTGACAGGATGGAGATCTAGGGGGGTAATGGGGTAGGTTTGGACAGTTACCTGGCCACTAGAGCCTTTGGCAGGCCAGTTCCAGCCTTTACAGCACAACTGCCATAGACGACAATGGCCCGGTCCTTATGCTGGAGATGCAGGGTGAAAGATGCTTAAGGATGCACCGGTTGTGATATGGTTGAAGGGGGTGCCTTTGTGGTGGTTCCTCGGTCACCGGTTGATGGGGGCAACTTTAGCCACAAAGTTTGGGCTCCCACAAAGTCTTCTTTCTGGGGGTCGAAGGTCAGCAGCAACTGGGATTTTGGTCTCCTGAAATAATGGTTGGTGCAAAACCCTTTAGTGGGGGCTACGGTGTCCCTCTGAAGTGACCAACCCGGACTTTGACGGCACTCCAGGGTGCAGCGGACTCGGGTGGAACTTTAGGCCATCGAAGATAGGTCTTTTTAGGTTGCCAGCAGCAGCTAGCAGCAAACCTTCTCTGGTGGCTAGAACTTGGCTGGTTTGGGCTACTTCAGCTCTTTTGTACCTGGAGCTAGTTCCAGGGCATCAGCAGACTGATCCTTTGAGTCATTGCTGTGGTCCAGAGCTGGGGATCGAGCTTTCCCTGAGCTAGGAGCCACAGGCACAATCCAACTTTGCCAGCCCAAAGTGCAGGTGCAGTTCAGGAGACGGTGCAGCCATCCTTTGTGCGATTCCAAGGGCAGCAGGGCAATCCTTCTTCGGTCCACTTTCCAAATCTAGTGTGATCTAAGAGTCTAGGGTGTGAGGGGTGCCCTTTTTATCCTGCTAAAGTGCCGTAAGGAGACTACACAGTCACTAGCCATGGGACTAACAGTTCCTCTCCTTTTGGGTGATGACTTTCCAGCCATGTGTGGCATCTGGCAATCCCAGAGTTCACCATTCTGGCCACTCTCAAGATATTGGAACCCATCTTTCGATGTAAGGAGCTTGGTAGCCCACCCTAGAGTTGGGGTTACCTGGGGGCTACACACCAATGGTAAAACCAGATTGGGCACTAGTCTTCCCTCTCTGTCCCTGTCTCCAGCTTGTCTCCCTAAACATTGAGCTGTCATTTGGGAGTGTTATCACCATTTGCCCATCAAAGGAGGATTACCCTTTGACGCTCGCCTTTTGGGCTAACACCCCGAGTAGCTTCCTTCAAGGGGGAGGTAACACCTCACCCTGCAGCAGGCTGTGTTTGATCCTACGGCAGGGAACTGCCCACAGTACTTCCCATGCAGGCAGAAAGGTGTCTGTTGGTCCCAGTCCGTGTGAGGATACTGGACCATTGGGGCACAGAGTAGTAACTTTCTAAAAGTTCTTAACTTTAAAAGTGATATTAAATTTGAACTGGGCATCAGATCAGGTGTAATGCCATTATTAATTTGATGATACCTCACAGTACCCAGTTAGGTAGTCCCATGTCCTAACAATTAGGCTAAAAGTAACTCTTTACTATGTTTGATCAAAAAATTACTATGACATTTGATCCAATAATACAAGTCAATTTGGTGCCTTGTTGAGTGTGCATTGACAGCTCCATCATTTACAGAATGAGATTGAAGGAGGGTAAATGGGAGAGAGCATTTTTGTTATATCTTGAGGCATGATTTACTTAAAATTTATATTTTTAGCCAAACAGACAAGGACAATCAGTAACAAAGAAATCATCCTTCCCTGTATTTTACAAGCATTGAAACTCTTTGTAACTGTCCGGACACATGTCAATTGAAATACTAGGATTTTAAACCTTGATCTTCAGAGTCTAAGACCTTAACCGTTAGGTCACAAGTTATTCCTTTCTATGTTGGGTCAAAGCAAACTATGACATTTGATCCAAGCACACAAGCTAATGGGGTGCCATAGTTGAATGTTGCAAGCTTCATCATTTATAGAATGGAATGGAAGGAGAGTGAGAAAAAAATATTTTTTTAAATCTGGGTGCCATGATATTCTTAGAAAGAGGCTTTTTCAGTGAACAGTGAAAATATGTGCTAATCAGTAAGAAAGAAAATATGTTTGCATATATCTGTTGAAGATTGGAAGACTTTGCAATTTACCAGGCACATTACCATTGAAACACCAGTACTCAACAATGGTGTGTTTTTTTTCGCTAGGCCTGACTTCTGTCATGTTACTGTAGAGCGAAGGTGGAGGCTGAGACAGCTGATTGCACCAATACAGGCCTTGGGGTCAGAAGCTTATCTACTCTACCCCGCCAAACTAAAGATAGTTACAAAAGGCCAGGTGAAAATGCTATTCTCCGAAATAAAGGTGAAAGAGTATATGGTAGATGTGACAAAACACAGCACCAAGTGCACCACTCTATTCATGTAATACAAATAAATCCAAATTTTCAAGGTAGTACGTTTTCCAAAGAGTTCTTCTTTAATGTTCAGTTTAAAAATGTAAATATTTTGACAACAGCAAAAAACAGCCGACGCGTTTCGTCCAACTTTGGACTTCTTCAGGGCTGTAACAGAATTATATACACAAAAACACAAAAAGTATAAGTGACATACATAAAGACAAAAACACGAATAGCACATACGATACATATATAAATACTAAAAACATGTTAAACTAGAGCATATTAATATCAAAATGATGACAGGCTCAAATGAGCACATCTTAATGCTGCTAAAAAGGCTACAACAACAGACAACAATAATACAGTGAGTAACCATGTGCATTGGGATAACAAATCAATATTATCGTGAAACATGGGGGCACCCCTCAACATATGTCACATGTTAAGGATGAACCCAAGATCTCATAAGTGGAAATAGGGACCAGAAAAGAGAAAAGGAATGGTAGGACAGGGGAAAAGAAAGGGACATCACCCCAATGCGATATAGAGACAATGGGTAAGTGGAACAAAACCAACTAGTAAAAATAAAACCAAGAAGTAGAAATAAGAAGAAAATGGCGTCTAATTAAGACAAAAAGCTCAGTTTGTACCCACCTAAGGTCGTAGGTTGAAATATAAACACAAATGGTTTTGATTGGCTCAAATCGAAAATCTAACACAGTGTAGCTGGATATGGTACATCCATGGTATAAGATCAAAATCCCTAAAAGGAAAAGAAGATCACATGAGGGGCCCTATGAGGGAAAAAGCAACTTCTCTAAAACGATTATCATAAACGTAGTCAGTGTGTAAACCTACTTACTATATAGAAGAGGAAATGGATAGTACCATTTAAAATTCAGAAGTTCAAAAACGGTGTTCTCATAGCGTCAGTGACAGATCGTAGTCAAATGATAAGAACGAATTTGTCTTATCGTTGGATACCTAAAAATAAGGGGAATATATTTGAGGCATGTTTCTCACAAAAGATTTGGCGTTTTACAGAACTGACGCTATGAGAACACCGTTTTTGAACTTCTGAATTTTAAATGGTACTATCCATTTCCTCTTCTATATAGTAAGTAGGTTTACACACTGACTACGTTTATGATAATCGTTTTAGAGAAGTTGCTTTTTCCCTCATAGGGCCCCTCATGTGATCTTCTTTTCCTTTTAGGGATTTTGATCTTATACCATGGATGTACCATATCCAGCTACACTGTGTTAGATTTTCGATTTGAGCCAATCAAAACCATTTGTGTTTATATTTCAACCTACGACCTTAGGTGGGTACAAACTGAGCTTTTTGTCTTAATTAGACGCCATTTTCTTCTTATTTCTACTTCTTGGTTTTATTTTTACTAGTTGGTTTTGTTCCACTTACCCATTGTCTCTATATCGCATTGGGGTGATGTCCCTTTCTTTTCCCCTGTCCTACCATTCCTTTTCTCTTTTCTGGTCCCTATTTCCACTTATGAGATCTTGGGTTCATCCTTAACATGTGACATATGTTGAGGGGTGCCCCCATGTTTCACGATAATATTGATTTGTTATCCCAATGCACATGGTTACTCACTGTATTATTGTTGTCTGTTGTTGTAGCCTTTTTAGCAGCATTAAGATGTGCTCATTTGAGCCTGTCATCATTTTGATATTAATATGCTCTAGTTTAACATGTTTTTAGTATTTATATATGTATCGTATGTGCTATTCGTGTTTTTGTCTTTATGTATGTCACTTATACTTTTTGTGTTTTTGTGTATATAATTCTGTTACAGCCCTGAAGAAGTCCAAAGTTGGACGAAACGCGTCGGCTGTTTTTTGCTGTTGTCAAAATATTTACATTTTTAAACTGAACATTAAAGAAGAACTCTTTGGAAAACGTACTACCTTGAAAATTTGGATTTATTTGTATTACATGAATAGAGTGGTGCACTTGGTGCTGTGTTTTGTCATTTGTATATTCCAAGTATTGGAACGGCATTGTGCTGGCGGGTGCTAACCAATAGTGCACACTCCTGGTGAATAAATAATCGTTTCACCTTATTACTATATTGAGTTATTTTTAAATCCGGTGCTGCCTCAGGGGGATTCCGCTAGCATTGTGGTTTTTATTTATATATGGTAGATGTGCTGGGCTACAAGGAGAGGGGAGGTCATTAACAAAAAAAAACAAAAAAAAAAAAACAGTTAGATTGGGAGGACAAGGTTACTGACACCGGGACACTGGGAGGATGAGGCGACAACTGCTTTCTCAAGCAATCACACATAGGTCATGATTGACCTATTTGCCTGTAGGGGAGGGGGGGGGGGTAGGGAGGAGGGGGAGGGGGGTAGGAAGAGGGGGATCACAAAAAAAATACAGCATATTTGGCATTTTCAGCACAGCACAGGTTGGTTTTGGTTGGTTTTGATTATTACATTAGTGGTTAAGATAAGATGAATGTACGGGGTTTTCTAATGACATGCAAAATAGCCTCAATTAACATTTGTGGCCTCAACGATGTTCACAAAAGATTACGAGTATCGGCTCTACTGAAAACAATGAATCTGGACTTAATCTGTCTCCAGGAGACACATATAAAGGGTGGTAGGGGGTTTTTGCTGGAGCAGCTGGGATTTTCTCTATTGGCTAACACAAAACAGGGGTCTAAAACTAGGGGGGTTGCGGTGTTGGGTAAAAATAGGGATATGGTAGTAAGCAGGAAGAGAGAAGATCAATGGGGTAGATGGGTGATATTGGAAATTATATTTAGGGGGGAGAGGTTCACGTTGGTTTCAGTCTACGGCTCCACTGAGGATGATCCTGAAATGTTTTTTTTTTTTTTTAAGTTTTCAAAAACCTTTATTCAGCAGATAGTGTCGATACACGGCTTGGTGCCTACAACCTCGTCGGGCCGGCAGCGTAGTATGTTAGTCAGAAGAGTTTAGGTATACACAGCGGTTCGCCAACAACCCTAAAGGGCCGGCCGCGTCATAGTATATATGTGTTACATTTCCTAGTTGTGTGCGAGGTCATTATAATGGAACATTATCGCAACGTACATTGTGCAGCTGAGGAGGGAAGAGCAAAGAGTAGTCCGTCACCGACATCGCGACCATTAGGGCCCAATCAAAGAAGTGAAGCAACAGTTGCTCAAAAAAAAACGAGGCATCAAGGAGGTACACGTTGAGCGGGACCACCCCGCCCCCCACCCGCCCGCCCACCCCACCCTCTTTCTCATTCAGACAGGACTCGCTTTGCAAGGGGGGGGGAACACACCTATCCGCCGCAGTCAACAGCCCGGCGGGCTTCCCCGTAGGCAAATGCGAGGGGGGGGCGGGGGGGGGGGGCAGCACCGTGCAGTCCATCCTACTCCGGCGCCCCATCGGGGGCATCAGGCGATGTAGCCGCTAGGTAGCACCGCAGCGGAGCCCATATGTCCGCGGGACGGGACGTCGTTGGCAACAGTTCAGAATAAGTGCTAATCTGTTCTTGACAGTAGGCAAGGTCACGAATCCAGTCCTTGAACTTCGGGGCTCTACCCCTACCCCATCGACAAGCAACCCGTCTTTTAGCAATGAGGAAGGCAAGCGCGACAAACTTGCGGTACCCCGCGCGTATGGGCTCTACATACCCCAGCAGAGCAAGGAGGGGAGAGGGCTCCACTACAGAGTCGATCATTTTGGAAAGTGCTTCGCATACTTGACACCAGAAACGGTGTACTGCTGCGCATTCCCATGCAAGGTGCAAAAAATCCGCCCCGGGGGCCTGGCATCTGTCACATCGGTCATTATCCCGAAGCTGAAAGCGGCAAAGTCGCGCAGGGGTACAGTACAGTCTGTGGACATACTTGTAATGTATTATCCTGAATCGACTGCTAGCCGAGATGCGTTCCGTCTGCAACAGACAGAATTCCCACTGTTTGTCCGTGAGCGGGGCAGGTAGCTCTTGGTCCCATTTAACACGCGCTGCCAGTGAAGGCGCCGGCATGGAGGAGTGCACCGAACGGTATATTTTAGAAACGAGTTTGGTCGGGACGTCGTCGCGCAGGATGCGGTTCAACGGTTCCATGGGCGAAGGTTCCTGTGGAAAGTCAGGCATAAGCGCCCTCATCCCTTGTCGGAGCCTGAGGTACAGGAAGACGTCGAGTGGAGAGGGCTGTATGCCTGCATACAAATCGTCCATCGATCGAAAAGTGCCATTATGGAACAGCTCCCCCCATGTCGAGACGTGAATGTTGTGCAGTAACTTGTGGAACCCCGCCTCCTGCAGTAAGGGCATACTGGGGTGATAAGCCAGGGGCAAGAGTGGCGCGTATAGGAAATCCAGGCCCACCTTAGCAGTCAAGTGCGTCCACGCGGACACCGTACTGAGCAAAGCTGAGGGCGTTTTATCTCTACCTGTCACCGGGATAAACAATGCGCCCTCTACGGGGACCGGGTGTGCCAGCCAATGTTCAGCCGCAAGTTGGGGCATATATCTGGGCTGTCTTATCCAAAAGAAAGCGAAATGCGCCTGAGCTGCATAATAGTACAGTTCAAAGTCGGGGATGCCAAAACCACCCTGATTGTACGGCTTTATTAGAGTCTCCCATCTCAGCCGAGGCGCCCTGCCACCCCATACGAGTCTAATAAGCTCAGTGCGCAACTGCCGAAAAAAAAAGGCGCCCGGATGGAAGGGAATATTAAGGAATAGATACAGCAATTGTGGCAGTATCACCATTTTGATCAAGGACGATCTGCCCGCCATAGAAAGAGGAAGGGAGTTCCAGCGCGTCACATGCTCCGCAATGCGCATAATCGCCGTACCGTAATTAGCCCGCATGAGTTCCTCCCTGCTTTTTTCAACGCGTATGCCCAGGTATTTAAAGTCGCCCTCACACCAGGTGAGGGGGAAATCCATTTTGAAACGCTCGGTTGAAGGCGTTAAAGGGAACAGACAAGACTTGCCCCAATTTATCTTGACCCCAGAAATCTCACCAAAACGGATAAACTCCCTGAGGATCGTATTGAGATTGGCCACAGGGTCCCGTATATAGATATATCTGTCTCTGAAAGCATCGTAACCCCTTGTCTTTATGATGTTGCCGCAATCTCGCTGCCAAGGGCTCCATAGCAAGAGCAAACAGCAGAGGCGATAGTGGGCACCCCTGCCTGGTGCCTCTGGATATGGAAAAAGGAGCAGATAGCCGACCATTCACCAACACTTTGGCTCTAGGGCCAGTGTATAGTAGTTTAATCCAGGAAATGAATATACTGGGGAACCCCATTCGCTCTAGCACTTGGAACGTATAATCCCATTCCAGGGAGTCGAAGGCCTTGGTGGCATCAAGGAAGACCGCGGCCATAGGAAGGTCATCATGCACCGAGTTCAGAATGGAAAAGAACGTGCGCAGAAAACGGGCACAAAACCAGCCTGGTCAGGCAAGATCAAGTTGGGGAGCAAGAGATTAATGCGAGTTGCTATGAGCTTAGCTAATATTTTCACATCACAATTTAGCAGAGAGAGAGGCCATTAGCTGCTTTACCTGGTTTAAGCAGGGACGTGATGAGGGCCATACGCATGGATGGGGGCAGGGAGCCGACCTCCAGAGCATCTTCATAAACTTCTCTCAGGACAGGCGCCATAAAGTCGATATAGGTCTTATAAAATTCAATGGGTATCCCGTCAAGCCCTGCAGTCTTACCCGACCGCATGTGCATAATAGCCTCCCGCACCTCGTCCAGCTGGAAAGGGGTGCTAAGAAACTCCTGTTGCGTAGGGCTAAGCCAACCAAGCGAGACATCCCCTAAGTAGTCCTGCAAGTGGAGAGCTCCGGCTCGGGCAGACGAGTAAAGCCGGTGGTAGTGCGCGACGAACCTATTAAGGATCTGTGTGGTGTCTCTGTACAGCACGCCATCCTCCCCCAAGAGCTCCACGATGGTATTAGAAGGGCGCATCAGGCGCACTGTCGCCGCCAAAGCCTTACCCGGCCTCTCACCTTCGCCATAGCGGCGAGCAACCCAGTGCTTGCCTCTGAATTTCACCTCTCTAGCGGCTTCCTCCGTGTACTCAGTAATCTTTTCGCGGATGCTCGCAAGCGTGGCATCATCGGGATTGGCAGCCAGCGATGTCTCAAGCGTCCCCAAGTCCGCCTCCAAGAGGCGAAGACGCGCCAGCAAGCTCTTCAGTACACCCGACCATTTGGCTATGCACATGCCCCGTAACGTTACCTTAAATGCATCCCAGATGGTCGCGACATCTGCCACCGAATCTTTATTGCGACGGAAAAAGTCAAGACATTCTTCGCACAGTTCTTCCTGAAACAGTTCGTCCAACAGCATCGTGGGCTGTAGACGCCAGGCCGTCTGCAGAGGGCCAAGGTCAGGAGCCCGCAGAGTGACTCTGACCGGCGCGTGGTCAGAGAAGGTGCGAGGGAGGTGAGCCGCCCGGCCGAGTGCTGCCAGAAAACGCGGCGCCAAGAGGATGTAGTCGAGCCGCGCCCACGATTTCGCCTGAGCCGTGGTGTGCGTACCCTCCTGTGAAGTAACGTGGAGGTGCCGCCATGCATCAATCAAGTGGTGTTCTGCAAGTATCTCCAGCAGCGCTCTGCGGGATTTGGTGAAGTGATGGGGAGCAGGGTGGGATCTATCCATCTGCGGATCAAGAGTGGTGTTGAAATCCCCCCCCCCCCCATATGAGGTGCTGCGGGCCGGCACCTATTATGGACGCCTCAAGGTCTGTGAAGAATTGCGGGTCATCTACATTGGGGCCATAACAGCAGACTAGGGTCTCCGCCAGCTGGCCAAGCCTACCACACATCAGACTGTACCTGCCCTGGGTGTCATTCTTACAGCCAGCCAGAACGAAGGGGGTACCTTTTTTCACTAATATCGCTACGCCTCGTGAGTAGGAGGAGTAGGAGGAAAACGCCACGTACTTAGCCCATCGGCAAGCGAAAGTCGGAGCAGTCTGGGTGCTAAAGTGAGTCTCCTGTAGGAACGCTATGTGGACGGTATGGCGGTCTAGGTAGGAGAGGATCTGTCTACGTTTCCTCGGGTCCCCCAAGCCTCTAACGTTCCAAGTCAGTATGTTCAAGTCAGTGTCCCCCATTAGAAGTTGGATGAGAAGAAGGAACAAGGCGCAGTGGCCAAGGAGCCAGTGCCCGGACATCTACCCAATGAACACATGTCAATTTCACACACCTCACAGCACCGCTAGTAGCGGAGTATGCCTCATGCCGCACAAATGTACCTAAATGCAGTCCTCGGAGGTAACAGCACCCCCATTCCGTGAATAGCAACATCCTGACATCATCTGCGCACCAAAACGTACCAACATAACAAAAAAGAACTACACCCACACCCCTCCCAACCCGCAGCCCAACCTTGGATCTGTAACCCGTCACAGTCATGGTCTCAGCTATCGAGATGTACGTAGATAGTACATAGTATAAGAATCGGGAAGAAGTGAGAAAAAGAGACGAGCCGCTATATATCCAAGCAGGTACATACCCTGTAACCCCCTCCCCCACCCACTGAAGCAGCCCCAACTTGCCAGAAAGTACATCCCACCCCCCTCCCCAAATTGCCACTACACAGCTCAACAGGAGCAACATAGTCAGTTTATCCATAGGGGAACACCCTTCGGGGGACATCCAGAGGACACGCGTAGCCACCCTGTGCGCCAAGCTCCCCAGCACAGACAGAGGAACAAGGGAGGGTGGTGCCTGGAATATCTTACCAACCGACAGCCATCAGCCATCCAGTACAGCGCAATGCCGCCTTGAGGATAACATCCAAGCGGGCATGTGTGGAGGATCTCCAGAAAAGCGTCATAAAGCCCTTCCCTGGGCCCCGCTGCGAGCCCCAGAAGACAGAGGGAAAGACATTCACTGTTCGTCATCTTGCTCAGTACTATCCTCTCCGCGCTGCCCATTACGTGCATGTTTCAGGGATCTCAGAAAATCGTCCACTTGCTGCGGGCTTGCAAAGAAATGTTGCTTCGCCTGATGGGTGATTCTCAGTTTCGCTGGGTACAGCAACGCATAGTCAATTTGAAGGGCCCTAAGTTTCTTTTTCACATCGATGAACTTGCGCCGCTGTTCCTGAACGACAGGAGTGAAGTCCGGATAGAGGGTGAAGTTGACACCATCACAGGTGAGGTGCTGATTTTGGCGCGCAGCCCGCAGCGCCGCGTCTCGGTCCCTATAATTCAGCAGCCTCGCTATGATGGGCCGAGGTGGAGCCCCAGGTTTGGGACGCGGCCCAAGCGAACGATGCGCTCTCTCGACTATGAACTGCTTGGAGAGTGCCTCAGAACCCACGGAGGCCAGGAGAATCTTCTCCACATAATCTTCCATGCGCCCTGTGTTGGTGGACTCCGGAACCCCCACCACGCGAATGTTATTACGTCGGCCGCGAGCCTCCAACTCCTCGTTTTTAGCTGCGATAACTCTCAATACATTATCCATTCTTGAGAGTTGTGAGGTATGTGAAGCAACGGCATCATCATTGTCGGAGATCCGTCTTTCAGCCTCGGTGATACGTTCTTCATGAACGTCCAGTTTCTGTGCAAAAGCATCCATTCGGGAAGAGATGCGATCTACTTTGTCGACTACAGTAGCGAAGCCCTGTCTCATCTCCTGCATCAGCTGCTGCATGTCCAGCGGCAGTGAGCCCAGCCCAGCGGCAGTCGCTGGGGGGTCGGCCGGGCCCCCAGAGTCAGGCGCGTCCCGCAGTCCCTTCTTGGCCCCCGGGGCCTCGAATGAGAGCTTAGGTTGTTTGCTGTCCTGTTTCCCCATTACTGGTCCTCCGGGCAGGGGCGATGTAGAGCCAAAGGAAGGGGGGGGGGGAGACGCGGAGCACACCGGTCAGTCACAGTCCGCCAGCAAACACCTCTCGATAAGCAGCCGACTGTTGCACAGTTACAGGGCCCAGCCAGATCACCTAAGGCAAGGACCGGCAGGGAGATAGCACCTCAAGGCCACCGAAACGGTCAGCAACAGCGAGAGAGCAGTCACCGCCGCAGTCCGCCGTCACTTCGTCGCCGTACATGCAAGGGCCAGACACAGGTATTAGGACGCCCCCCACGATAGGAACCACGCGGTTGTGTCGCCCAGGACCTGCCAGGCAGCCGCCTCACGCACTTGACTGTCGTATCACGGCCCAGATGAAGGTCCAGGGCGGCAGATGGCCTCAATAGTACCCCACAGGGACCAGAGCTCCACCAATAGCCCCCACGCCGGTACTCACAGGTACTCACAGGTCAGCAAGCGATCGCCATCCGCTCCAGGGGGACACTCAGATCCGCCGAAGCCGCCACCCCGCGCCTCATCGTCACAAGACTCCACGCACGGAAATGTGCAGAGGACCTGGGAGAGGCCCGCACAGCAGGGATCCGAGTCTTCCTCCGGGCCGTCCGTGGTGAGAGGGTGGGGGGCCAGACGGGGTCACCACAAGTCGATGGGGGGAGTGCTCCAGCCGTCTGCAGCGCTCGGCAGGAGCTCCGGACCTCGCAGGACCCAGGATCAAGGGGGGGGGGGCCCCCGCCACAGGACACTTACTCCGGCGTCACAGCAATCCCCAGGCAGGAGGGTCGATCCGCTCTCCGAGGGCAGAGGGGGGGGGTGCACTGATGAATTTCGCCGCGGGGCCCACTTTCCTCGTGGCGCGCCGCGGACTCGCGTAGACCAGCCGCGGCCGCACTCAGCTAGCGCACGGGTCGCGGTCTCGCTCCAGCTGCCTCTATCTTCGCCGCAATCGGCTCCACGGCCACCAGACTCAGACCGGAGCTGCAGGGGGCTAGTAGAAGTACAGCCCAGCGGTTATTGTCGGTCCGTCAGTCGGGAACAACAGGATAAATGTAGGATTCCTGATCCAGGCTGCAGGAGCCTCACAGGAGTGCGGCCATTCTGCTTGCGCGCCCTCTAGCGCCCCCCATGATCCTGAAATGTTTCCGTTTTTAGACGCAGAGTTAGCTTTGTGGCCTGAAGCGATTATTTGTTGTGGCGATTTTAATATCCATTGTCCAGCTGGGGTATCTTTAACTGCAGGGAGGGGATATACCGGTAGGAAAAGAAAAACATTTAGGGCATTAAAGGACTTGGCAAAACATAATTCATTGATAGACATTTGGGCCACTGTTTATCCCCTTATGGACGGAAGTACATTCTTCTCAGCACCACATAGGGTTTTGGTCAGATTAGACTACTTTTGGATTTCCAATTCCCTGGTCAGTAGATCTCAAATAGAAAAGCACCCTCGGATTGTATCTGATCATAACCCCCTGATTTTAACTGTCAAAATAGGTCAGCGGCGGGTAATGGATACCTTTTGGACGTATGAAAGAGCCCTGTTAAAGGAGGAGGCATATATTAAACACATGAAATCTTGGATCAGGAATTTTTGGGAAATAAACAGGGGGACTGCAGATTCTGGAATGGAGTGGGACGCTTTTAAGGCAGGTATACGAGGAGAAACGTTGAGTTATTCATTGTATAAACAGAAAAGAGAAAAAGCAAGATTTAACAAAGTAGTTATAGAGCTAGCTAAAGCAGAGGAAGACTTATACTTAGCGGTACAGCTTCAACAGTCGGTGGAACAACTGGGCTTAAAGATAGTTAGTCTTAAAGCAATGGCAGTAGAGAGCATTGCCAGTAAGGCTGCTGCCAGATATCTAACAAAGAGAGAGGAGGCCTATGAGTTGAGCGAGAGAGTGGGGCATATACTGGCTATCCGCTCCAGACAAAAAGCTTCGTCAGCAGAGATTAAGAAGATCATGGATGTTCAGAGTAACGTGGTCACAGAACCTGTTGCGGTAAGGGAAGTGTTTAGGCAGTTTTATGAGGGCCTGTATAGCTTAGATAAGGATCTAGATTCAGGGGACGTTCCAGACTATCTTAATAATATCAGGCCAACGCTTCTTCCTGAGGAAGACAGGGGTCTGCTAGATGCACCGATTAAGCTGGAAGAAGTGATGGTAGCACTGGATAGCCTTCCTGCTGGTAAAGCTACGGGTCCAGATATGATCCCAGTAGAATTCTATAAAGTTTTTAAAGAGGTATTAGACGCTGAGCTCTTCCACACTCTGCTACAGGCACAAAGAGGGGAATCTATTCCTAACTCGTGGGGAGGGGCCGATATTGTCGTCATTTTGAAAAAAGGTAAAAGTCCACTGGCACCATCTTCGTATAAGCTCATTACCCTAATGAATGCAGACGTTAAAGTCTATTCTAAAATACTCGCGAAGAGATCGGCCGATGTAATCGAGACTTTGGTTAGTCCTATACAACATGGTTTTATACCTGGCAAGGGCACAACACATTAGACAGATATTTACACTCTTCGATGCCGCAGTGGTCCCAGGAGATCCTATGGCGGTATTGTTACTGGACACCGAAAAAGCGTTCGATAGGGTCTCCTGGGAATTCTTATGGTCAGTATTGAGATGGTATGGATTCGGCGAGAAATACATCAGAGCCATTCAGACTTTATATAACAAGCCATCAGCTAGAATTAGGGTTAACAAAGGACACTCAGCCGCAGTGCAAATAGAAAGAGGGACTAGACAGGGGTGTCCGTCTTCCTCCCTCTTGTTTGCGCTTTATATGGATCCATTTCTGCGTAGATTAGAAACTAATGTTAACATCCCACCAATAATAATTAATAATATGGAAATTAAGACGCAGGCATATGCGGACGACGTGGCAATTATTACATCTAACCCCACTCTTGCTATTAGTGCAATAGAATTGGAAGTACAACATTTTGGTCAGGTGGCAGGCTACAGTCTTAATAAGACAAAAACACAGATTGTAAGGAACTCACATGTGTTATGTGATGATAACAGAGTAGTTAATTGGGCAGTATACCTGGGAATAGGAATATCAGCAGACCTTGAGAGAGTGGTTGAGCAGAACATGACTCCCCTAATGGCAAAAGTAAAATTAGATTTAGACAGAATGAATAACCTCCATCTCTCTTTAGTGGGCTGCACGAATGTCATCAAAATGGTAATACTGCCCAAATTTCTCTATTTATTTAGAGCAATACCATTATTTTTTGGGGCAAAATGGTTTCAGGCGTTAGAGCTGATGCTAAATAGATTAATTTGGGCCCATGGAAAGACTAGGAGGGCGTATAGCTTTAGGCTATATTATTTGGCTACAGCACTGCAATATATGCAGGGTTTGATTGGTGGAGGGGCACATCCTAGAATTTCTAGAATGTCTACGGCGGTGTATGCAATAGTTTTGGGGGTGGATGCCGAGAATTGTTTTTTAAACTGTATGGATTTCTCCTACTTCAAAAGAACAAGGTTTAAGACAGTTATCGCCGCTGTTAATATCTGGATGACCTTCCTGAAAAAATCTGGGTTGGGCAGGTATAATAGGTACACCCGAATGTTTGAGAATAAATCCTTACCAGGGGAGATATTCGCAGATTTGGTCTTTGCAACTTGGGAACATAAAGGGATCAGGAGGATAGGGGATATTATTGGTCCAGAAGGGATTGTGACTTAGTAACTAAACATCAAATAGACAGTAGGAGCTTTTTCAAATATCTACAGGTTAGAAGCTTTTTTAAATACTAAGCGAGGAGGGACCATAGGGTTTAATAATAATGAAATTCTAGATTAGATTGAGAAGGGGGGAGATTTCAAGATACGCAGTTTTTATGCAAGTTTAGTAGCTGGCAAAACAGATGATCTTGCTAAATATGGCGATAAATGGGCTATGAAATTGGGTATTGAGAATGCCTGTTTTCAGGAATCGTTGGATTTGGGACGTATAGTGCTCTGCTCGGCACCATTACAATCACAGCATTATAAAACTCTATATTGCTTGTATCATACACCGGCTAGAATAGCACAATGGGGTGGTACTTTAGGGATTCATTGCCCACGTTGTAATCAATCACAGGCGGACTTAGTCCACATTTTCGCTACCTGCCCCCAACTCTCTACGCTGATTAAGGAGGTGGAGGGATTCATGGGGATGTACCTCGGGATTCAAATTACAATTACACCAACTGTGATTTTACTGGGAATAATTTTAGATAGTGATGCTATCAATCAAGACTTTATTTTTGTAGCCATGGCAGTATTTCGACTTGTGATAGCGAGAGCATGGTTGGATAAAACACCTCCCATAAGGAATCAATGGCTGTCCAATCTTTTGGCAGCCTATAATTTAGAAAAAGGGATCTATGAGCGTAAAGGTAGAAAGGGGAGGCAGCTGGGATTGAGAATCTGGGATCCAATACGGAGATGGAAAGAGCAAATGGAGCAAAATTTTGCCATGTTGTTTACATTACCCTATTTTGAAAGAAAGATTTATGAGTTATCACACAAGCTATTTTTTATTATAATTGATAGATAGGGTTTTTGTTTTGTTTTCTTTGGTTTTCTGTATAGTTACCAATGGATGTATTCTATGCTGTGCTGTATTGTAATATATGGTATATGAAGTTTTTTAATAAAAAGAATAAAAAAAAAGAAAAAAGAAACACCAGTACTCAAACCCATGACCTTCTGAGTGAGAGTCTAACACCTTTGTTATATAGAAAGAAATCACCTTTCCCTGTATTCAATAAGCATTGGAACTCTTTGTAACTAACGGGACAAATTACAATAAAAACACCACAACATGAACGTTTAACCACCGAAGTTAGAGTCCAATACCTTAGCCTTTAGATCACAAACAACTCTTTACTATGTGGTAACCATGACATTTGACAAAAGGACACTAGCCAATGTGGTGCTGTAGGTAGGTGTACACTAACAGCTACATAATTTGCTGAATAGCGGGGAGAGAGAACGCAAGAGCGACACATAGAGTGGGACTTTTGGACATGACGAAAAATATCTGCCAATCATCGAGGAGGAAAATATGTTGACTGTTGAAAGTCATTGCAAGTGAATAATGACCATTGAAACACCAGGACTTGAACCCATAACCTTCTGTGTAAGAGTTGAAAAACCAAGCCATTAAGCCACAAGTCCCTCTATAGTTTACGCAGGTCAAGGTGGAGCCATAGGTGAGTGTACATTGAAAGCTACATCATTTGCAGAATGAGACGGAAAGTTGGAGAGAATTGTTGTTTTAGCTTAAGGGCATGATTTACTTAAAATAGGTTTTTTCAGCCAAAGTGAAAAGGAGAAATATTTGACAATCTTTAACCATCTTTGATAAACAATGACATTCTTTGCAACTGACCAGATGCATGACCATATAAAGATCAAGACTTGAACCCTGAACCTTTAGAGAGGGTATAAGACATTAACTATTAGGCCGGAAGCAGCTCTTTAATATATTAGATCAAAACATTACTATGATATACGACCCAAAAACTCAATTTAATGAAATGCCATAGGTGAGTGTTCATTGACAGCTACATGATTTTCAGGATGGGATGGAAGGACAGAAAGGGTGGAAGAAGTGAAAAGGAAAACTATTTGGCAATCAATGAGAAAGGAAATGTGTTTTCTTTTATTTGTTGAAGTTGGGAACTCTTTGTAGTTCACCAGACCCACAACTATTGAAACACCAGGACTCGAACCCTTGATCTACAGAGTGAGTCTAAGACTTTTACCATCAGACCACAAGTGACTCCTTACCGGGTTGAATCAAAACATTACTGTGACATTCGACCGCAAAACTCAAGTCAATGTGTTACTATCAGTGAGAGTTTCTTGACTGCTATACCATTTACAGATTGGAATGGAAGGCAGGGGGGATGGAGAGAGTTGTTATTCAAGCTTTTGGCTTAGAGAACTCAAAAAGAAGCATTTTTAGAAATAGTGAAAAGAAAACATATGTGTCAATTATTAAGAAAGAAACAGCCTTTCACTGCATTGTGGTTCATTTACACTCAGATACGGTTGTACTCTCTTGGGAGGTGAGAGCACTGTTCTAGACCAGGGTTCTCCAAAGTCGGTCCTGGAGGGCTGGATCCATGCCACATTTTTAGCATATCCTTGTTTAGATAAATGTAGTTATCTTAAAAATCTGGCATGGATCCGGCCCTCCTGGACTGACTTTGGAGAAGCCTGTTCTAGATCAATTGTCATGAACAGGTTCAACCAGTTATGTTATACTTTGTTCTTTTTCCTGTTTTCCGAGTGTATTAAGGATGCATACATTAGTCGTCATGAGATTCATTCTGAACCATTAGTGGCTGTCTCTGTATGTGAGAGAGAGAAAGAGAGAAACTACTAAAAAAGAATTTCAGAGCAGATAATGACATTGAAGAAGAAGAAGGCTCATAAGGGGAAAATTCACCAATGGTCCATGTATTCCACATGATCCTGCAACGAGAAAAATGGCATGTTGTGCATGTGCAAAAGGGTGCTGATATAGAGACTTCAATAAGTGTAGGCTTATCTAACGTTGTCAAGGTGTGAATAATTCAAATGTGACTAAGCCCAACAAAGTTAGCGGAAAAGGAGTGGACGAGGCAAGTCATTCCATTACCAATTCCAAATGCAATGCCCAAGGACAAGAAGGAAAACATACACGAAGGAAGCTGGGCATACATAGGTTGCTTGTATATAACAGAGAAGCAAATGATGTCCTCCTCTTATTAATATTCCTTTCTTTGCTGTGTCCCAAACAGCCTCAAATTGGCTAATTTCTTGAACTTCTGTGTGCACATTAAAAATATTGATAGACACAGCTGATAGTACCCTGACCAAATGTGTTCGTATTATCTAGCCCAGGTACAATATACTAGTGGTAGTTTGCACCTTTTGCAAAATGGTCATTGTAAATAATTCACTAGTAGTTTCATTCTTTGCCAGACTACTCTCTCTAGCCGATCCTTCTTAATACGTTAGTGAGTGAGCAAAAATGTACGTTTTTGTCAAGTTGCAGATTTCTACCTTGTACATTGTCGAAAAATATCCTTACTAACTAATACCCAAAATGTTTTAAGGCTTAGGAGTCGATTGTTGAAGGAAAATTGACAAGGCAGAAAGTCTTTTCCAAAGCAAGCGGCTTTCACAGTGAGAAAGCTGCACACAAAGACCATCGATATTATTAAACTAAAAACAGAGACAAGGCAAGGGTGCCGGGGCCCTAATGCAAGAATGGAAAATGTAGCCCAAATCTTGGTCGGGTGCTCAAAGACAGCTGTAAATGGGATGCAGTGGGCCTCTCACAGCCTTGGACACCGGTGCCACTGCACATGCTGCACTATTGCCATTTATGCCGCTAAGATCCAGAGCATTCATGGAGCATTTTGAGAAGAGCTGAATGGAAAAGGCCAGTGGTGAACCTGCCCTTCAGTTTTCCTTGTACGTGTTCGGAGCGCCTGGGTGACTCACTTGGCATTTACTCTTGTGCGCAGCAGCTCAATATTTAGCTTGAACTTTTCCCTGCTGAGTATCTGATAATCCTTCAAACAAGATGCTGCAGTACTCCACTCTTGCTGAAAAGAGGAAAAGTAAAGCTGGACTCCATCATGGACAGTGTCTCTGGGGGAACTGGCCTTAATCTTCCTCTTACACTAGGCAAGTGGACCAGGAGGAAGCTCCCTGTGGTCATGTCACGGCCAGGGTAGACTCTAGCAGCGCACATGACTGTGAGTCGCTGGAGCTGAGGATGTGAAAAATAAATGATAAACTACCTCCAAATATCTCGACTTTTTTTATCACATGCACACATGTGCTTTTTGGACCTCCACAGTTGTCGGTGAACCGTACAATATTAAACAAGCATTGGCATAGCCAATAGGTCTCACCTTTGGGACCTTATAAGTGTTTAGTTATCCAGCACAATATCCTTGGTGCAACAACATAAAGTGTTGCTTGGCTAAACACTAAACACTTATAAGGTCCCAAAGGCGAAACCTATTGGCTATGCCAATGCTTGTTACTACATCCCAGCTCTAATTGCAGCCACATGACATCCTGCCTACCCTCCCACCATCCCTAACCCATTACTACACCTTTCCTGCCTCTCTCGCTCCCTTCCCACGCCTCAGTTTCTTTTCTAACCATTGCACGTACCCAGGGCTGTTGAAATTATGCGATTCTGCAGCCGCAGCTTTTTTAGCCATAGGTATGGTTTGCTGCATTTACCACATAATACATCATCTGCTGCATCAATCTGCAGATTTTAACAAAAAAATATATTTTCCATCTCAAACAGATCAAAAGTGACTAAACATGTGGCAACCTGTTTGCATGCAGTGGAGTGCCCTTTGCAAAGGTTAACTGGTCATCTTTCAGTTGTGTATTTCTGCATATGAATGTTAAACTGGTACTAATTATATGAACTTTGCCCAGACAGTTGTACTATATGTAAAAAATTAAAAATAATGAAGCAATACCATGAAAAGTGTCACATTTTGCCCCGTAGTTTGCCTTTTCTTGCTGCATAATTTAGTCGAACCTGCTGTATAATTTGGTGCCCAACTGCCGCATAATTCAAGTGGCCCTGCCCGTAACACATTGCCACCACTCCCGATCAACCTTACTCCACTCTTGTGTCTGCCTCCTGGAGCACTAAAGGCAACCTTTTGGTGTTTAAGGTTTTACGTGTGCAGTCCCTCAGTGGCCCCTGTCTTGCCCGGTGTGTTTGAATAGAAATCTTACCTTTGTGCTTTAGTGAGTGATAATAAACGTAAACAACTGCTATTGTTTTTTTAATTATTTTTTTCTCATCTTGTACATTTTATGCTTGGGGTATACACTAGGAGCAGTGCTTAATTTGTTTTAAAAAAATGTGCCAGGACCCGTCGTCAGGAGTTCATTGCACCTTGCGCCACCCATTGTTCATGCCAGCGCTGCCAATGACAGTACCAAAACAACCACTAACCATCATCCTCGGACAAGTGTGACAGTTCAGTCTATTCCAGGACCTAAAAACCATAACCGGAATTAGCCACCTTAATGAACACACATCGTTGGTAGGGACTTTTCCGTCCTAAATAAAAAGAGGGCATTTTCAGCCAAAATCCAGCACTAGAAGAATGAATTGAAAGAAAGTTCGTACATGTATTTATTTATTTATTTTTTACAGAAATGCCAGATCACTGAGCCGACTTTGACGGAGCTATGCATTCAAAATTGTTGCATTTTAAAAAGTCACGTTTTACCAGAAGTAGGAGGTCGCTGGGCTGGAGGCAACACCACACGAGGGCGTTTCCGCCAGACGAGGGTGCAGCGACAGACAAGGGAACGATGCTCCACAACAGACGAGAGAAGCGACGGAACAGGGACACCGCGCGTAAAAAAAGATTACTGCGCCATAAGAAGGTAGACCAGTCAGGCCAGGTTGATTAAATCAAGGAAAGAGTAGGGCACCAGATTAAAGATGCTGCGCAAAACAACTTCGCGCTTTCGACTGAGGCAACAACTTCCCGCATTAATTGTGCATCTTTTTTTGCAAATTGTGTAAAAATTAAGGCGCACACAGGTTTTGTTGATGCCTCCTACTGCCAGACTTTGCCACTCGTCTGCGCGTGCAACGACGCTAACACAAAGATAGACGTTTTTGCACCAGCTGTGGCTGCAGCTTGCATAGTTGACAAGCCTTGCGTTAAAAGTGGGACGGGTGGGGGGAGTGTGGCCCAGAGCACACACAGCGTTTCCCTTGCGGGAGCAAGCCAGGGGCACCATGTGTCTGCAAGTTAATTACAAACATATGGTGTCAAAGCTCGCTCCCGCAAGGGAATCGCCATACGTGCACACGTTGCCATTGAAGGCAATGGAACGCGTGCACGTTTTTGTTACACAAACTGCATCGATGGCTAAAGGTCTTTTTCCAAGCAGCACATGCGCGCCGCTAGGCGAGACCGAAAAATTAAAGCTGCAGATAGACAATGGAGACTGTTTGAGTCTGGCGCTAACCAAGACCTTTTGATTTACCTAAAATTAAAAGTACAATATTCAGACTCCAAGGGACTTTCAGTCCGCCATCTTCATCCATTGATCAGTTATTATATCATTCACATACTTCTTTCACCCACTACAGCATTTTGCATGGCCTATGGAGCTAGCCTACTTCAGCCATTAGATAACTTAACTGTGAGTGAGGACACTATGTCCCTTCACACAAAAAAGCAGTTTCTTTAAGTGACAGGGACTGATGGCAATGTGTAATTTATTTTCTTTTACTTTTAGTCAAGTTTTTTTATTTTTTTATTAGATGACTGCCCAGCAGATTCTCCAACAAAAACATTTGCAAATACAATGACATAATAAGCCAAGCATCGGATATGCAATAGGTCTCACATTTAGAGCTATTGTCGTTGTAAATGACAATGTCTTCTACCCATGTGTTATGGAGTGTGTATATGTATTGTAGAATTATGTGGGTTGGATTGGAATTGTTAGTTGTGGAATTGTGTGGTGTGGAGTGGATTTGTGTAGTGAAATTATGTGGAATGGTGTCCAGTGGAATTATGTGGATAGAAATGATGTTGTATTGCGTATACTGGAATTATATAGAGTGGGATTTTGTGTTATGGAGTGTAATTATGTGGAATTGTATTTTGTGTTGTGAAGTGGTATGTAGTGGAGTTTATGTGGTGTGCTGTTAAGTTTTGTGGCATGATGTGTAATTCTGTGGTGTGGATTGGATGTATGTGGTGTGTTGTGTAATTCTGCTGTTGAGTTGAATTATGTGGTTTGGTGTTGAATTATGTGGTATGGAATGGAAATGTGTGGAGTTGAATTGTGTGGCATGGAACTGTTTCGTGTTGAGTGAAATTATGCTAATTTGGAATAGTGTGGCATGGTGTGGAGGGTATTTATGTGGATTGTTGCTGTGTGACAGAGTGATTTTATTTCGAGTGTATTTATGTGATATTAAGTAGAATGTAATTTTGTGTAGTTGAATTATGTTGCATTTAGTTGTATTATGTGGAGTGTAATTATGTTGGGTGGTGTTGAATTTTGTGGCGGTGAATTGTGTGGTGTGGTATTGTGTGTCACACTAACCATCCAGGTATGCTACACAGAATGAAAATGTTGAAGGTGCTTTCATATGCCATAGAGGTGGGCTAGCAGCTTGAAAGCTCTAAAGCCACTGAAAAGCTCGAGCCAGGCTTAGCTAGCGCTTCTTATTTAACTTCAAGCCCAAATGAAGCAGAGCTTTTATGTGGCTTCTCCTGCTTTCCACATCCTACCCTCTTTTATTTATTTTTTACGGAGTTTTATATAGCGCGAACCTGACAGGAAGGTATTGGGTATCAGAGCGCTTTACATAGCACCAGTTGCGTTACATGAGGACACATTCATTTTTGTTTGCCACGAAAAGATTACGTGATTTGCCCAGAATCACAGGATGTTCAGCGTCATTGCTGAGACTCGAACCTGGTTCCCCTGATTCGAGGTCGCCCACCCTAGCCCTTAGGCCAACTCCTCTCCTTTAGGCAAGGAGTTAAAATCAATCCATTAATATTTGAGATACAACGGAGAGACGCATAGCTACCCATTTAGTGAATGGCTTGTACAAAGTTAAACCAGAACAAGCCCCTTGGTCAACACAATATCTATTGCAAGTGAGAGCCCATGGGCTGATGCAGGTGAGACCTAAAAATGAGCAAAATCAAATGGCTCCTCCGTTAAAGTCTCTTGTGCCTTATTTTCCAGCAAAAAATGCTAAACTGGAAACTAATGTTCAACACAATCAGGAAATTCACATTGGTTTTTGCCAGTTAGGTTTGAAACAACACTTGGAATGTTTATGAATACGTAAAATGTTACAATGTTGTGGCTGCTCATTTTGTTGTGCGCCTTTGAGAGCAACCCATTTCCCCAACCTTAATTTTATCGTTCTTACTTTCTGAGTATGCAAAGTGTTGAGTTACATTTACCAACGCCAGTGTTCACAGAAACGAATACTTGAATTGGGTTATATAAATTACACATAGAGGTCACTGATTGTGGGCTGCAAGATTAACCTTGGTGCAAATAAGATACAAAATGCTTGAATTAAAAGGGTGCTTTACAAATGAAGCTGTCACAGGATGGTGCACCTTCAATGGAGTTTATTGGAACCTGGCCAAGGTTAGACCTGCAGAGCATGTTATGTTAATCACCTCTTTACTACATGTCACTCTAAGCATCGCAATGGTTTGTGCGGTGCACAAATGTTTTGTAGGGTCCGTCATTTCAGAGGGTTGCCCTAGGTGGGACTGGCACAAGCATCCTAGGACCGGTTTTGGGGTTTCACCCCTCTTCTGCCAGGATAGCTTGATTCCAGTGGCATGGAGAGCACGGGACTCACGTCTGAGCATACCCGTCCCACTTGGGGTGACAAATGCAAAAACAACAGTTGATGGACAGAATGCAGAACAATGTCATTTTTTGATGGACAGAATGCAGAACAATGTAAACTGGGGTGGCATGGTGAGCAAAAGAATGATGGATTTAACCCAGATCTCTTGACTGAGGGTGAATGTTTTGATTTGTTCTGCATTCCGTCCATCAACTGGGTGTCTTTTGCTTTCTCGCCCTAAGTGCGCCAGGTATGACGCAGTCTCTCGAGTGGGGAGCATAACAGTAACGTCTGAACTTATATACAGACTCCGATTGGGTGCAGGGTTTGATATATATTCACCTTTGATCTTGTGGCATTTGCTCTTGATATTCTCTGAAAACGAGAATCACAAGCTGAAATTTATATTCTTACTGGGACAGATCTTGAGTAGAGCACAGGAATTTTTATGAAATTGGGAACCTGGCATTGCATTGGTCTGCGAAATTCTATAGGAGCCCTGATGAAGTTCTCCCAAAGAGAACGAAACACGTTGGCTGGAATTTAAAGCACTTTTGATACTGATTGAAAAATAAAGAAACCTAAGCAAAAAATTATCTCTTCAATCTGGACTTTGTTATTCTGCGCACGCCCATCAAAAATTATTTAAAGGATCTGGAGCACAGAGGCATTAATAGATGGTTGATGCCAGGGCATGTTGCGCGGGAATTGTATATATTCAGAACTGGTATGAGGTGCAGAAATTTGTAGTCGACCATCTTTTCTATTTTTTTATGTTGTTATACTTGTTGTCATTGATTACCCTGGTCTTTAAATCCTCAATGAGGGTAGTTAGGACTTCCGGAATTGTTGCCATTTTATCGATTGTAGGGCAACAAGCACATTCCGTATTTAATGTGGTCGCGTAGGCCTGTGCTCGCATGATTAGAGAGTTGAGATCAGCCAATTTTTGATCAATCCCTGTGATTGCATTTGCCATGATGTTTAGCAGGTCTTCTTGTACATCCATCTTGTTTGGATGGTAATTCAATGCCTCCAGAGTGAGTTTTGATGTTTTGAAGAAAATGTCCCATATTGTCCCTGAATCGGTTGCTGGCGCTGTTTTAGTTGTTAATGCTGGAGCATGGGTCTCAAGGCTTTGACTCAAATTCACTCCTTTAGGCGTTTTCTTCAATGGTGATGATGATGTTACAGATTGTAAGGTTTTTTCTAGTACCTTGATATTCTGATCTGCTTCCTCGTGATATGCTTGCATTGATGTTTGATTGAGAATTTTTACCTGGTCCTCTATAGGTTGTTGGGCCTCAGTGCTAATAAATAATTCTTGAGTTTTGTGCCAGAATGAGCTATCAGGCTCCTCTTGTAGACATTCTGTCGCCTGCAGAGATTGTTCTCTAGATCTAAATAGCTCCAAATCTGTTATAGAGCCCCATAAATTGTATTGTCATTCCATTGGTTCTTGTTGTAACATACACTCAGTTGGACCCATAGCTATTCTTGGGTCATTTGCGTTGTCGAGGGCATTTATGTCGTATACTACATTTGTGTCCTTTACTTGTGTGTCCCTAGTTTTCTTGTTTATTGGTGTAATTGGTGGGGGTAATTGATTTTCTCCTTCTTGTTTAGTGAGCATTGTCCCTGCTGGATCTTTTAAAAAGTCAGTCTTGCATGGAACTTTATTTGTTCTTGTAAATATATGAAAGATTGGTGATATTAATGTTTGCGCCTCCCCCTCCGTTTTTGCTTTATTGTTGTTGGCCGGCATTCCTTGCACTTTTCATTTCCTTTTTGTTGCAGGGCAAGACGCTCTGTCTCTTCCTGACCTCATATTTTGTTATATTTAATTTTCTTTATTTAATTATTGTGTTTATTGTTCTACTTCCCCCTTTTTTGCACAAGGCTGCAGACTCAAAGCAATCTCTGGGCACAAGGGAGACGAGGGGGCTCTAAGGGGCACGGACGATTGATTAGCTACAGACCGGCAATGGCTCACGCTGTTACCGACCAAAAGCTCTCTACATCACCTTATTCCTTACACCTTACACCTTACAGCCTCGCTCCACGCTCCACCTTGGCTTGCAGCTCCGGACAAATCCAGCACAGCGTAAGCAATCTGCACCCTTGCTCCAATTGGTCTGCTCGGCCTGCCCCACAGCCACTGTGACACCCTCACCGGGCTACACCAATGCCTTGAAGCCTGGTCTAATCCGGGCAAAGCAAGCAGGGCACCAGGAACCAAGAACCGGAGCACGTGCAGCAATTTCGGCACTTTCGTCAAATATAATTACAACTACGGTGTCCTTCTTCGCACCGCTTCAGCTTCAGGTGACTGTGGACAATGGGAGCAAAGTTTTAAACCGCTATGGCCCTCTCACCACGGCCGCAATCTACCCCACCGCTTTCCACGTCTGCCGCACTGTCCTGTGTCCACACTACCCCACAACGCAGGCGGCGGCAGATACTGGGCTCAGCGGCTGTCCACACAACAGGGGGGGGGGGTCGAGGATGGCTCACCGTGCACACAGCGCTGGTGTCTTTCCGTGGGGGTCCTAGCGGCACTCGTAGACTGTGGAGGCGGTGAAGGCTGGCACCCAGCTCACAACGTCGGAAGAAAAGGCAAACTCCCAACCGTAACAGCCCAGCCGCCAACAGCACAGCACAGCAAGACAAAGCAGGCGGAGGGGAGGAGCGAAGGAGCGGCTCCCGGCGATGGCGGCTCTCTGCGTTGGCGTGGGCTCTCCGCCGCTTCTCGCTCTCCCGGCAGGGCACCTTCAACAACCGCAGCTGCCCAGCCGCCAACAGCACGGCAAGACTGGCGGGGGCGGGGGCAAGCGGGAGCAGCTCCCAGCGATGGCGTCTCTCTGCGTCCGCACTCCGCACTCCGCCGCCGCCTCTTGCTCTCCATCCTCCTCTCTCTCTCCGTCCTGGCCTCGTTCTCGCAAGCAACAAGTCCCCGAATCCATTCAATCTCATATATGAGCGCTCCATCCAGATTGCCACCTTCTCCAAGCACAGGCCTAAACCAGGCGACACGTTGTCGAGATGATGGAGAGAAACAACAAGTTGTGTATCATCGGCGTAGGTGACAATCTGGACTCCAAAAGGCTTCACTATCTCCGCCAAAGGGCTCATATAAACATTAAATAGAGTGGGGCTCAGGGAAGACCCCTGTGGGACACCACATCTGATGTGTTCTGAGATGGTGTCTTCTTCAAAAACTTGGAAAGACCTACCCTCCAGAAAGGATTGCAGCCACTTTAGGCCCCCCCCTCCCCCGGTCACTCCCACATCCCAAAGTCTCTGGCTCATCGTATGGTGATTAACAGTGTAAAACGCTGCACTGAGATCCAAGAGAATAATGGCAGCACAGCCTCCGCCGTCTAAAATGTTCCTGGATTCTTCCACCACTGCCAAGAGGACGGTTTTCGACACAGGGCTCAGCCCCTGCAGCCTAAAAAAAAAAAAAAGACCCCACAAGGGACAGGTAGAGCATTCTCTAGTATGTGTGTCTGTGTTGTGGGTAAGTGATTCCCCCTGTTTGTTTGAAAAAAAAAAAAAATTATCCGCAGGGGTTTGTCAGCCCAAGACCCGACGCTCTCAGTAAATGGATCGTGATGTAGTGTTCTTTATAGAGGTGAGTCTCCTGCTCCTTCCTAAATTGGAGCAGGATTAGTCTGAGTTAGGAATTAAAGGTTTAGGGTACTAGGTTAAGGGTATGGGTTTAGAGGTAAGACTTTTGGAGTAGGTTTGGGGGTTTAATGGTTATGGCTGTAGGAGTAATTGGTACATGGTTCAGAGTATAGGTTTTGGGGTATAAGTATACGAATTTGAGGTATAGGTTTAATGGTTTGAACAGGGCCGGACTGGGAAGTGAAACCGTCCTGGCAAACTGCTTGGCCGGCCCCCAGGAGGGGGGAGAGGGAGGTGCGGGCGAGCTGTTAGTTAGTGCCGGTTTCGGCCGATTTTGTTACATGGGGCCGATATTGCCGGCCCCCGGTAACAAAAAAAGCCCCTCAGGGGCCCAAAACCAGCCCTCACCCTGGCGGCCCACCGGGGAAATGCCCGGTGCCCGCTACGGCCAGTCTGGCCCTGGGTTTGAAGTATAGTGATTATGGGGTTAATGTGTAAGTTGAAAAGGGTTAGGAGTTGGTGGTTGGGAATATCAGGTTTTGAGTTAAGGGTATGGGTGCGGGTCAGGCATTATGGGTTTGTTTGAAGTTTAGGGATTAGGGGTACACGGTTAATGGTGTAGGACAAAAAGATCAAATGAGTTGGGTTAAAATTTTAGGATACACTGATAAGAGTTTAGGTTTAGGTGATAAAGGCTTTGGTGTTAAGGTTTAGCTGTATTAGGGATAATTTGTATTGATTTAATAACAGGTATTAGGGGAATGTAGTAGGATAGAGGTTAAGGGTACAGGGCATAGGGTTAAGGGTGCAGGAAAAAAGGGTCAAGCGTACGGGGTTGATGGTATTGGATTATTGGTTTGAGGAGCAGTATTAATGGTTTGTGGCATAAGGTTAAAGTTTAAGGGGCCTATTCACAGAATATATTTTGTAGCACTTTTAGTAGGAGTACAATAGTAGTACTAATGTACTACAAAACACTATTCACAAACCTATATGCAGGGGTCTAAGCCTTCACCTCTCCTATCTTTTACATGTGGAGGTCTCCACCCCGACTTCAGAGATCTCCGCACATCAATCAATCAATCAATCAATTAATCAGACATTTGTAGAGCTCACTAATCACCTTGAGGGTCTCACGGCGCTGAGGGGAGGAGGAGGTGCAGCTACTGCTCGAACAGCCAGGTCTTGAGATGTCTCCTGAAGGTCAGCAGGTCCTGGGTCTGTCACAGGTGGGTGGGGAGAGTGTTCCATGTCTTGGCGGCGAGGTAGGAGAATGATCTGCCGCTGGTGGTCATCCTGTGGATGCGTGGAACGTTGGCGAGGGCGAATCAGCGGAGCGAAGGTGGTGGTTCGGGGTGTAGGAGGTGAGTTGTTTATTGACGTATACTGGTCTGGTGTTGTGGAGTGCCTTGTGAGCATGGGTGAGGAGCTTTAAGGTGATCCTCTTGTTGACTGGGAGCCAGTACAGGTCTCTCAGGTGAGCTGTGATGTGGGTGCGGCAGGGTATGTCGAGGATGAGGCGTGCGGAGGCGTTCCGTATGCATTGTAGTCTTTTCTGGAGTTTGGCCGTGATTCCTGCGTAGAGGGCATTGCCGTAGTCCAGTCTGCTGCTGACGAGGGCTTGGGTGACTGTCCTTCTGGTTTCCGTGGGGATCCATCTGTAGATCTTGCGTAGCATGCCGAGGTTGTTGAAGCAGGAGGAGGAGAAGGCATTTACTTGCTGGGTCATTGAGAGCGATGAGTCCAGGATGAAGCCCAGGTTGCGTGCATGGTCAGTTGGTGTCAGTGCAGATCCCAGTGCGGTCGGCCACCAGGAGTCGTCCCAGGCGGAGGGGGTGGAGCGGAGGATGAGGACCTCCGTCTTGTCCGAGTTCAGTTTCAGGCAGCTGTTCTTCATCCATTCGGCGACGGCCTTCATTCCTTCGTGGAGGTTGGTTTTGGTGGTGGCGGGGTCCTTGGTGAGGGAGAGGATCAGCTGGGTGTCATCGGCGTAAGAGACGATGCTGAGGTTGTGTGATCGGATGATGTTGGTGAGCGGTGCCATATAGACGTTGAAAAGGGTTGGGCTGAGGGATGATCCTTGGGGTACGCCGCAGGTGATGTTGGTGGCATCGGATCGGAATGGAGGGAGGCAGACCCTTTGTGTTCTGTCAGTGAGGAAGGAAGTGATCCAGTCCAGGGCTTTGTCGTGGATCCCTGCGTTGTGGAGGCGTGTACGTAGGGTGTGGTGGCAGATGGTGTCGAAGGCGGCCGAGAGATCCAGGAGGATGAGGGCCATGTTTTTGCCGTTATCTAGCAGGGTCCTGATGTCATCGGTGGCAGTGATGAGGTCAGTTTCGGTGCTGTGGTTGCTGCGTGTAAATATGCGAGGGGAGTGGCTTGAAAAGGGGAAATACTTACCATTAAACAACAGGCCTAAGGGATGAGCAAAGAGGGGTTAATGAAGTTTTAGGGAAGGGTTGATAAAGGGATATGCACCTACCAATAATAGAATGTACCCATTGTTATTCATAACCTGTACTTCTATAGTTACTACAGCCAAAAAAGTCCCAAAACAGTTCTAACTGTATTCTGTCTCAGTTGTGGAGTAAGCCTAGTACCAAATATAGTTCACTGCTACTGAAACATCCTTCCATTCACAATAATGAGGACAGGGACTTAAAATAAAAGTCCATAGGACTTATGTTAAATTAACTTATTTTAATGTTTAAAATAAATAAATAAATGTAATGGTAAAATAATTATATATAAATAAAACGTAGTTGGCATTAATGTTTTTATTTGCATTTCAACCTAACACTATGCATTACAAAGTCTGCCCTCAACTGAGCAGTTGGACTAAAACAAGAAAAGTAATCCCCCGACTTAAACTCGCCCCCCTCCACACAATTGACAAAATAACATTTACATCAATATGGGGCATAAGAGACCCCCATGGCTCCATTACAGGTATAATATTGGGATAGAGGTTAGCTATTCAAACTAATTCTAATGTCCTCTGGCAACATTTCCGGGCTTCACCACATGTGTCCATCATTTGCACTGCCTGTATTCCAGCCCGTTCACCTGTGAGCTTGCGTGTCCCAACAGGGCTACAACTATGACTGAGCAGTATTGTCGTTTCTCCAGGGGTTCCACATTTCCAGGGGCAGCACCTTTATTTATACCTCACCTCTTCTGCCCGCATACACCATTCTAGGTTTGATTCCCATTCCCACATTGTGGGTAGCACTGGGCTGCCCAATCCTTTAACTATATCCCGGCTTGCCACAGCTAAGGCTACATTGCAAAAGAGTGTTGTGCGTTTCTCCAATGTTTGCTTCACCTAGATAACCAATGCTATATCCATAAAAATAAAAACAAAATAAGTAAATTATTTCATTAATTTCAATTCTGTACAAACTTGTAATAATTTTTTACTGCATAATAAATAATAATAATAGATCACTTGTAGAGCGCACGGCTATTCCCAACGGAAGTGTCCCGGCGCTAGTAGTACTAGTTGACCTGGGCATGGGACCCAGAGGTGAGAGTTAGGGAAGAGCAAAGAGCCATATTTTTAATGCTTTCCTGAACATTTGTTCAGAGTTGATCTTCCTTAGATGTTACGGCATAGTGTTAGTTTTAACCGAAAAGGATGACCTCCGGTCCTGGCCTTTGCAAAACGTGGAATGACCAGAACATTCTGGTCATTTGATCTAAGTGCTCTCTTGTTGCTGTATTTTCGAAATCTTTGCCTCAGATAATGCAGACCAGTGTTGTTCATTGTTCTATGTGTCAAAGTGAGAGCTTTGTACTCTACTCTTCTTTTCACAGGTAACCAGTGAAGACTGAGCAGATGAGGGGTTATGTGGTGACGCATTGGCACGTTCCGCACAAGCCTAGCTGCTGCGTTCTGAATAATCTACTCAGGAAGTCCCAGGTAAAGACTGTTCGCATAGTCAAGTTGGGATGTGACTAATGCGTGCACCACAGTCTTCCTGCAGTGCATAGGAAGATAGTAAAGAAAGCTCCGTAGAGCCTTCCACTTCCAAAAACACTGCCATGAAACATGGGCAATTTGAGCTTTGCTAGACAATTGTGTGTCAAACTTAAAGCCCAAATTCCTGGCAGGTAGCTGGAAGAGGAAGTGGATTTAGCTCAATCAGCCACCAGAGCTCTGGCCGTGGGGTAATGGGTTGATTAAAAAACAGGATCTCCGTTTTATCTGTGTTTAATTTCAAGCAGTTCTCTGTCATCCAGGATGAGATGTTCAAAATACACTGCTTAAAATTAACAAAGGCTGTCTCGCTGTGATCTTTAAAGGAGAACACTAATTGTGTGTCATCCGCATACGAGATGACCTTCACCCCATATTTCTCAATTATTTCTGCCAAAGGGGTAAGATACACATTAAAAAGCGTAGGACTTAAGGCCGAGCCCTGTGGAACCCCACACTTAAGGGGGCTGGAGGTGGAGGTATGAGGATGGAGAACCACTTGCTGCGTGCGCCCCTCTAGAAAAGAGCAGAACCAGGCCCAAACTGTTCCTGACACCCCAAGACCCTTGACTCTGTTTAAGAGGATTCTGTGCGACACCGTATCAAAAGCTGCATATAAGTCCAGCAGCACCGGCATCGCACAGCTTCCTTGATCTATGGTTTCCCGGATAGTCTCTGCCACTTCCAGCAAAGCCATTTCCATACTATATCCGGATCTAAAACCAGACTGGGAGTCGTGAAGATGATGGTTCGACCCTAGGAAGTCCCTGAGTTGTTTCTGGACTTCCTTTTCTAGAATTTTAGCCGGAGCAGGAAGGAGAGAAATTGGCCTGAAATTTTTGGGCTCTGTGGGATCTGCATCTTCCTTTTTCAAAATGGACTGGATATATGCATTTTTCCAGCTGAAGGGGTAAACCCCTGTCACCAGCGAGGAATACCAGATATCATTCAGTACTGGGAGAAGCCAAGGGGCAAGTAGTTTAAAAAATCTGGCCGGACAAGGGTCCGCAGGAGAGCCTGATTTTATCTTGTTAAGTTCCCCCAAAGATGTTTCTAAGCTTAGGGGGAGAAATGCTGCCCACATGCTAGTTGCACACAGTATATGAGACGGAAAATCTGGTGGTCCCGAGAGTGGGAAGGAGGAGTAAATATCCAGTTTTTTTGTTTGGAAGAAAGTAGCTTGTTTTTCACAAAGAGTTTTGGAGGAAGGAATAGTGCTTTTCAGTGCCTCAGGTTTAATAAAACCCTGGACATTATTAAACATTTCTTTCATCGACTTATCGGAGGAGTTAATCTGATTGGCAAAAAAAGTCCTAATGGACTTACGCTTTAAGGATTTAAGCGTTCTTAGCGCTGCTTTATATGCACATTTGGCTGCAGGCGCATAGTGTTTACGCCAAGCACGCTCCAACCTCTTGCATAGACTCTTCTTCATCCGGAGCTCGTCCGTAAACCAAGGAGCTGAAAGTTTGCTCCTAGCAAGCTTCCTATTTTTCGTTGGGGCGGTTTTATCCAGAGCTGACGTGACCCACTGATTAAAGGTTTGTGCATCTTGACGGGTGTCTCCTGTGAGGCGGGGGAGAGTGGTCTTTAGCTTAAGGCCCATTGATTCAGCGGAGACCTTACTCCAATTCCTCCTGACCTCCAAGGTAGGTCTTACCAGATCATTGCGGGAAGACCCGCAAATACTAAAAGGAATCAGGCAATGATCTGACCAGGTCAGAGATAGCGGGTCCTCTACCTGTAAAGCATGATCATTGGTGAAAAGTAGATCTAACATGTGGCCGGCCACATGAGTAGGTGCCGCTACCCTTACAATACAATTAAATGTTATGATTTAAGTAGGATATGTTTTGCTTAAATCTTAGGAAAATGTATTTTAATTTAATATATTCAAAATAATACAATATTTAATTCAAAACTAAGTTAATAATGCTGTGTCATTTTTTTTATTTTGTTCTACATTAAATTATATTTTAAATTAATTTACTTTGATATTTACCTTAAAATGTGTTTACTATTTCTTTTTAATCTTTAATAAACTTTTTAACTTTTCTTTTCACTTTAGCATAGAGAAATCTCTGCTCTGGTGTTTGAAATATCGGCCTATGTGTGAAAAGTAGTATTTAATAACTTTAGAATTGTAAATTTGTCTCCACCTCCTGAATTCAAGGAATGAACACATGTAAGTCTACCCCTTGTAGTAAATTTACCCTTTTAAATGGTGAATAGCATAAAGTAGAACATTTAATACAAAGTGTAAGAGTAAAGTTACATGTGTATATTTATTCACATGTAAGTTTAACCCTGTGAATAGCCCCCTAAGGTTTTAAGACTTAGGGGCCGATTACGATATCGGTCGGAAAGCCTCCGACCTTAGGTCGTAGGCTTTCTGACCGAGCTCATCAGTTTCACTCCTGACTGCCTAATTACAATTTAGGCGGTAGGAAGTGAAACCGGCCAGTCATTCTGGCTGGATTCCGACAGGGTCAAGGAGCCCATTGGCCAGTCGGAGACTTGCCCGTAATCCATATGAACAGCGGTTTATGCCATCCGGATTACGATGCATGGTTTCCGGCAGGAATTTCCAAGCCGGTTGGGGGCCGATGGGGCACCTGTGCTGCCCCTTTGTTGATCCCTGCACAGTGTGGCAGGCACCTTGAGGTGCCTGCCACGTGGTGCAGGAATGAACACAATCTCCCATTTTCATATGGGAGCTTGTGCTACGGCCGGTTTACGGCCGTAGCCCATGCTCCCATAGGGAAATATGAGTATACAACCGTATCATGTGCGGTTGCATCTTAATTAGGCGGTCGGGACCGCCGACTGGAGGTCGGTCAGACCTGTTTCGCCAGACATCGTAATAAGCTCCACCGAAGTTAACGGGGTAAAGGTTTGAATTACATGGTTAAGGAAATAGTGGGTAATGGGATGCGCTTATGGGTTGAGTTTAAAGGCATATGGAGAAGTGTTTGGGGAATAGGTTGCAGAGATAAGGGTTTGGATTACAATTTTGGCATTTAGGAGTTAGAAATTAAGGATATAGATGTTATTGCACTGGGTTGATGGTTAGGGGGATACTTTATAGGGTTAAGGTGTATAGTGATAAGTGTTTTGTGTATGATGTTAAGGGTTTAGAAACTGATCTAAGTGTTTGGGGTTTAGGGTATACCGGTAGACCTAATGATTGTTTGTTTAGTGTCCTCTTTGAAAATATGTTTAATTTAAGGTGAATTGAGAAGTGTTGCAGTTATTTTTAGCCTGTAGCTATGAGAAAAGATCAAAATGTTGCATTTCACTGTAAACCTGCACTTAATTAATTTCAATTTAACGCACTTCAATTTAAGGGCAGCTCCTCCTTGAGAGTGGAGGAGCATCACACCGCCGCCTAAATTGCCCCCAAAAGCATCAGAGATGTAAAATAAAATAAAATGAAGTTAATTTATTTCCATTAAATTTTTCAATCCCCGTCCTGAACAAGGGTCAGGACAGGGCAGGCTTGCTGAACCAGCAGCAGGGAGGAGGGGGGGGGCCGCCTAGGCACTTTTCAAAGTGAACATGTCCTTTTGGCCGGCCGGATTGCTACGGCCAGCCAGACATGCGCACATTGAAAGCTTAAACGCAGCTAGCTGGGTTAGAGCAAGTGAAGGGCTCCAGTGTCCTTCGGAGCAGCGAGAGAGGTTGCACCCTCCAATCATGGTGCTTCTCTCATGCTTCGTAACAGCATGAGAGCAGCACCAGGATTGGTTAAAGCAGTTGGCAGAGGGCCCGCTTTGAACTGCAGCAGCAGGAGGACGACGTGCAGCGAGGAGAAGGCTGTGTTCAAAGTAAGTGGTTTTAAGTTTTTTTACCCACCTCCCATTTGCCCGTCCGATCACTCCCCATAGATGCCAGTCGCGACTGCTTTCATTTCAAAGGGAAGCAATTAGAAGAATTAAAAACAAACTGTAACTTTTTCTCAGTAAAAAAAATAAGAATGAAGGTACAACCTGCAGGGCACACAATTCTGCTTGTTTTAGATCAGGATTTGCAGAAGAGAATGTAGTAGCAGCAAGATACCATTCTTCAGGGGTGGAGATTTACAAGCATAGGCATGCACGCACACGCAGCTATCACCTAATTACCCTTGTAGACCATTTCTTCAGCTTTTGAGTTCAGTGGGTTGTATCCTGGTCCATGAGTCACCTGAAAAGTACAGAGCAGTAACATCAACCTAGAAAAAAAGTGACATATAGTAGCAGGAGCTGTTTTCCAAGGAACAGGCAGGAGAGGGAAGGAACTGTCCTTAGAAGCATTTAGATGAACTAACCTGGCATTGAGCTATCAGGGAGCTGAGATTGTTCTGAGAAGGCTGGTTGTAAGCTGATGACAGATTGTTTTATGGGTTATGAATAAGAATAGAACTGGGGCAGCAGGGGAATGTCAGTTAGAGGTATGCGTGAAGTTGAAAATTCATTAGAGGTCCACCTTTGGATATTTTGCTGTAACCTTTAGGGAACCAGACAAAGTGTGTAGTTCTGTTGTTAAAATAAAATAAGAAGCATTGTCAGCATCTCAGATGGCAGCGTCAATCATTCCGTCCCCGCTTTGTGGGGCAATGAAAGTGCAGGCCCTGCTTGGCAACTGCCCTCATCCACAGCTTTGGCCACCCACCCAAAGAAAGTAAATTGAGCTGAAGCACTTCTAGTGAAATTCCACTGCCAACCCTTTCCACTGCAAAGAAAAAATCCAAGTATCACCGTCCGCTCTGTCTCTGCCACTGCCCCTCTGCTCACTGGCAAAGACCTGCTGTTAGATCTCACCATCAGATTACATGAGGGTAGGATAACGACATACCTATACAAAAAGCCAACTGACAGAAAGAGCTGGCTACTGTACAGCAGCTATCATCCTGCTACACTGAGAAATAACCTTCCCTTCAGCCAATTTCTAAGAATTAGAAGAAATTGTAGTTCAACGGAGGACTACAAAATTGAATCAGAGATACTGGCTGACAATCTGCTGAAGAGACAATACCCTAAGAAACAGGTTCACTCTTGCATGAAACGAGCAAGAAACAATAATCGTGAAAGCCTCCTAGAGGTACATGAGAAAGAACCCACTGACATGTTGACCTGTGTGAACACATACACACCTAGATCCAATCTAATAAAGAAAGCAGTGAACAAACACTGGGCAATTCTGAACACGGGTACACTGTCAATACCCAAACCAAGGTTTGCGTTTAAACGTACCAACAATTTGAAAGATATGTTGGTGCACACTAGACCCAAGAAGAGCATCATCCCTAACCAGAGGCAACTGTGTGATCTCCCACCATTGACAGGACACTATCCCTGCGGCTCTTGTACTGTGTGCCCACAGACCAGACACACCAAACAATTGGTTCTATCTGACACATTTACATGGATGCTAATCTAACACACTAACTTTAACACCCCACGTTGTGTGTACATGCTGACCTGCCCTTGTGACAAGAGGTATTTTGGCATGACCATGAGGCCCGTTAAGGTCAGAATCACTGAGCACAAGAGCAATATTCGTTGCCATAAAACTACCACCAAACTATACACTGACTTCTTTGAACTCGGACACCCCCCAGAGAGTCTACGCTGGGTCAACCTAGAATCCCACCAACAAATAACACAGACTGCTTTGTTCAGGATTGAACAAAGGTGGGTGTTCCGTCTTGACTTAGCAGATGACGGCCTGAATGACGCCATACCCTGGAGCACCATTAATTAATCTGATATACACAACCATTGTCCGCAACTTTAACGAATGAGTGTATCAGCTTAGGACTCCACGCTAGTCTCACACCTCTTCATACATCTCTGCCACATGATATCGACATCAGGCTAGTCAGATATGGAGATTAGGCTTTGTTAGGACGATATATCTAATAATTAAAAATAGAGTACAATACTACACTCTAAGATGGCCGACATACGAATCACCCTATTGGCAGTCGCCAGCAACTTATGCACGAATTTAGCGCAGTGACGCGAGTGCTTTTGCACTGTATGTATTCTTGTTCACATTGTTGATAAAACCGCGCCACTAAATTCCAAATTTGAAGCCCTTGATGCGCATCCACATCAAGGTAATAGCAGGAACTATAGACTTTCACCACATTTGTAATGAAGGAACAGTTAGGATTGCTCTTTGCATAGAGGCCTGGTTAGGGCTGTATTTGGAATGGAGTGCTAGGTAGAACTGTGTGTGCTATGGTTCACAAGAATTGTGCCTGTGATGAAAGTCTATTTATGAGTGTATCTGTGGTTAAGAACCAGTTAACATCCTGTCTGCAGTGGGTGCAGGATCGTCGTCTTCAGCATGAGTGAAGAACTCCTGCAAACTTAAAGACTCTGCATGCAACCACCATTGGGGTGCTGACTCAGACTTTCCTGGAAGTACCCCTAGAATACACCCAGAAATAAAAATAAAAGTGATCTCGCCTTTTGCAAATTTAGTAATAAAAAAAGTGGCCAACATTTGGATTCCCCCACTATGGCTACTCCAGTATGCGTCCCATGTGTGTGGGACTTGAACTTCAAAGGATCTCCTTACTCAGCCTATGAGCCACTCCTAGTATTTCAAGGATAATTTGGTACTGGGTATTGATTGGTAGCACATTTAGCTCTCACATGTCTAGACACAGGATGTAGCTGGAGAGTGGCAACTTAGTGAAGCAGCAAATAGCATGAGTCAGGAGAAATTTGATTTATTTTCCAATTAGAACTATACTGCCTGCAGTGGCACACTTAATAGGACGTGATCGAGCTCATCACAACACCCACCCAGTGCTACATTGTGTGTCCAGTGCACCATAACATCTCCTGCACACTGCTGTCTGCTACTGCAGCCTTCTCATTATATAAAGATGTTCTCAACAGCAGTCCACAACCGGTAACTGTTAGATCTGACACCCTTAGGGTGGTCTTCCCCCAGCTTTTTAGCCTGCCTCCCTCAGTGCCTGCCTCCCTCAGTTTATCTGAACACATTTTAGCTGTTTTTTATACTCTACACATATTACCACAGCTGGCCAGTGCTAAAGTGCTTGTGCTCTCCCCCCTGAACATGGTATCATTGGCTTAACCCCAATTTGCATATTTAATTTACCTATTAGTCCCTAGTAAAGTTCAGTACATGTGCCCAGGGCCTATAAAGTAAATGCCTGAAGAACTCATTTTGCTACCCACTTAGTAGCCCTCTAACTATGGTTCAGGCCTGCCATTGCAGAGCCTGTATGTGCAGCTTAAACTGCCATTTTGACCTAGCAGGATAATCCTCTTGCCAGGACTAAACCTTCCCTTTTTATACTTATAAGTTACCTCTAAAGTAGCCTCTGGCTAACCCACAAGGCAGGGTGCCATGTATTTAAAAGGCAGGGCATGTACTTTTAGGTTTTACATGTCCTGGTAGTGAAAAACAACCAACTTTGTTTGTCACTACTGCAAAGCCTATCTCTCCCATAGGATAAGATTGGGATTCCTTTATTGCATGCTTTAAGTGCAATTCACAATTGTGAAGAGATAGACTTTCCACGTTTGGTGTTAATCAACACACAATTCAAAATCACGACTCGCGTTGGATTTTTAAATTCCAGTTTAGCAAATGCCACTTTTAGAAACTTGGCATTTACTTACTTTAGCCATTTTGTCCCTTCTGCCTGTCTCTGCAATACATGCAATACATGTCTGGGGTGGGTGACACCCACTGCATTCCATCGAGACAGTCACACACAAAGGAAGGTTTGGTGTGCCTGATTGGTCATCTGCAAGCAGATGAGCCATCCTGAGCAGGATAGGAGGGAGGGACTGACACTTACACCTGAAAGGGCTGTATCCTGTCCCAACACAAAGGACTGATTACCCCGCTGTAGTGTCTGGTACCAGGGCAGGCAGGGAGAACGTCTATGCACTTCAAAGCTTTCTTTGAAGTTTCCCCCACTTCAAAGGCACCACTGAGTATAAGTACCAGACCTCTAGCACTACCAAATCAGTACACTTTTGGACCTGTGACTACTCTGCCAGGAAGAAGAACAGCTGTGCAGCTGAAAGGACTGCCACTCTGTTGGACTGCTGGTTTGCCGAACTCTTCCTCACTGTGCTCTTGCCTTGCTGATGCCGCATCGTGGAACGCCTGCGTGCCCCGACTGCTTATTGCCGCTTATCAGGCCCCACAACTGATAAATGCAACCTGCACCCACGGCCAGTATACATTTGAGAGCCATGGGATCTGGGTAGCAGCAGGCTTCTCTAAGGAAATCCACGAACGTCGCAAGGCCTTTTTCCCTCAGGCCCCTCCTCTGGCAACTGGGCATTAAATATGGCCTCTTCAAACCCACACATCTTTGGATCCCCAGCGACTGCGTCTCAAAGGAATTCTTTAGCCCAGAGGACTTCCTCATTTCCTTAAAGGTTTCATTCCTCAGGACATGGACATTGTTGCTTCTACCCTTGGAGACAGCTCCACTCTGCCATCGCCAATTCTTCCCACACCCTCCAGCGGGCTCTGGTAGAACTCTGGAGGTTCCTGATACAGAGGCAGGGACCCTGATAGAGTTGCTTGCTCCTTGGGAGACAGGACCCAGGCTCACCAAGCGGTGGTTGCAGTCATGCAGGAGCACGACAAAGACAAGTCGCACTTTCCCCTGGAGCCCACCCCTGCTGAGGAGTGTGCAACCTGAGAACTGGCGAACTGTGTCCACCATACCCTGCTGGAGGAGCAAGGATCACAACACTGAGAACTGATTGAGGGGCCGGAAAACTTAGTACCAGATTACTTTATTATAGACAGTTTCTTTGCATACTTTAATGTTTCTCTTCTTAAAGTTTGATTGCTATCTGCATGCATCCTCTCTGTTTTGTGCCTTATGTACTATGAGTTGTTTAATCTTGAGAGCCCCCTCTTCCAACCCACCTCTCATATGCTGCCCCATGTACCTGTCTGACATGAGTATACAGCATGAAGAACCCAGCGACCAGTGCTGTACTGCGCTACCACCGCTCAATCCGCCTACATGTCATTGTCCTTCGCAGTCCTGCGCCATACCCCCAAACCTCCTGGGAATTGACAGCGGCCTCGACCCTGTGCCCCACCGATAACACATTCTTCATACTTAGCGTCCCCGCTCTCTCCTTGCATGACTCTATACATGACCACCCAAAGCATAGCCATACCACCTCTTTCCTTTCTCGAATCCGAGCCCTGGGCCCACCTTCGCCCTATGCAAACAGTTATATTAACATCCACCCCCTGCTAGAGGGCCTACCAGGACGCAGCTGCGGGCCGCTTGTCCCAGCTCCTCATGCCCTGTACGAGGCCCTGCCCCTACCTCCCACTAGTCCCTTCTCCATCAACTGCATTGCACTGACATGGGCACCGCTTACACACAAATAGGGGCTTTGGGACCCCATGGTTGACAACCCCGGCCACTGGCTAGCCACAGGACTGACCTCAACCCTCCTCTTCTTCCCAGTCGCACAACCGGTGGTGCCACACCAATGTTCCTTCTTACTGCATGGGACCCTGGAGCTTGCCTTTTTCCTCTCCTGCATGCCTGACTGTAAAGTGACCTTGGCTAAGACTGCACCGGCGCACTGGAATACTCACAAGCCAGCCATGCCACCCGAAGGGGCCCCCCGACTACGCTATGGCCCGCATTCTTGGCCCCGTAGCGAACAGCCCAATGTCCTCAGAGGCGCGTCACTTGTGCCCAGCTTACCCCTCCCCCTATTATCCTACCTTCCCCTTTCAGACCACCCCCACACATCCTTGGGGATTCCTGTCCACTCATTCCTAGTACTATCAGGTGCCACCCAGTGGCCGCTCTGCCTAAGTGACCGCTTCCCTTGCCCGTATGCTCTCTGTTACTCCTCTCTCCCTTTTGCCCCTCCTTTTTCTGCCTACTCCTCCCTACACCCTACTCCTCACACCCTCCTCACAGCCCCTCTCATACAGCGTGCCCTCCTAACTTCACCTCCTTGCACACCCTTGCACTCACCCTTCTCCCCCTCCACAAGCGAAGGGTCCTTCTGGGAACATACCATTGCAACCATTGTTTTAGGTAATCGGGGCCCACTCCCTTGAGGGCCTTAAAGACCGTGCAGAGGGCTTTAAATTGTGTCCGTTGTTTAACTGGGAGCCAGTGTAGTTGCTTTAGTTCTTTCTTAACCGAGACAAACCCTGGTGTCCCAGTCAACAATCTGGCCGCCCCGTTTTGCACGATTTGGAGTCTGTTTAGGTGTTTTTTAGGGATGTTCAGATAAAGTCTGTTTCAGCAGTCTAACCGTGACATAATGAGTGCCGTGACCACTGTTCTAAGACTGTCGCCCGGAAGAAAAAACATTATTTTCCTTATGATTCTGAGGAGGAAGAAACTCGATGAGACAACCCCATTTATCTGGTCCCCGAAACTGAGTCTGTTGTCCACTATAACCCCCAGGTTCTTCGCTTTCTTGGTCGGTATGGGGAGAGTTCCCAATCCTTCCGGCCACCAGTCGGGCGTCAAGAGGTTCAAGTTGTTGCCAAATATGATAACCTTTGTTTTGCCTAAGTTAAGTTTCAGGCAATTTGAGGACATCTACCCCATAGCGACTTTCATACAGTCATGGAATCTTTTTCGTGTTTCATCCCCTTGCCTACGCCGGAGAGACAACATTATTTGCGTGTCATCCGCATAAGATGTCAATTGGAACCCAAATGATCTTATCAGAGCCGCCAACGTTGACACATAAACATTTGAAAAGTGTTGGGCTGAGGAATGAACCCTGTGGCACCCCACATGGAACGGAAAAGGTATTGAACTGTCTTTATCTGGGTCCATATTTTTGGTTCTATCTGTGAGGAGGGATTTCTATCTGTGTACGCAGGACCAGGCGGAGGTGTTCACGCAGACGTGGACCCCCTTTCTTCGGGAGACGACATGCTAATGTCCTGTCCAGATCCTGCTGGATCATCAGACCGACCGTGATGATTGCCGGTCGGCATAGCCCCCGTGCCCCTCCCCTCTTCCTCACCTTCCTCATACCGCATAGATACTCCTGACTACCCTCTCATATCCCCTCCATTACCCTCCCATGCCTCCCTCTCTCTTCCCCTTACACGCACATTTCTCACCCTCTCCCCCCGTTGAACACCCTCCTTCTACCCCCTTGTGTCTTCTAACCCTCCCCTCTCCCCCCATCAACCCTCCCCTCTCCCCCCATCAACCCTCACCCCCCCCCCACATTCTTTCACTTTTCCCGCCACAGGTCGCATAGGCAGGCACCTGTCCCTTCCCCGATCCGATGTGGGCTGTCACCACCACACATTCACAAACATGGTGCACCAATCCCCTCCTTAGGGGCGCAATCCTGCTCCTCTCCTTCTGCAGTACCCAATAATTTGGACCAAGACGACCCCCCCCAGAATCACTCCCCCTTCAAACCACACCCTACTGCTCCCCCCCCCTTTACCTGTCATCGATGTTCGAGATCTATGGTACTCTTCCAGTCCTGATTTATCAAGGGGGTGTTCACGCCCCCCCTCTCTTCTCCCTCTCTCTCATTTTCATCTCAGCTCGGAGGCCCTTGCCAACTCGCGACCTCCCTCCCTACCAATGGGGGGAATGTGAGGCACCATCCCTGATGCCCACTGCATTGAGTACTGCATATTAAGATGTTCGACTCCCTGTAATGTTCATATTGATGAAATAATCGATATTTTCCTTTATGTTGTAATGCTCCCCTCCCCCATCTCCTCCCTCACCCTCTTATCTCCTTCCCCTCCCCTTCCCCACACCCCCTCATTGCGGTATAGATGTATCCATGATGCTATAATCTCATCGTTGTACTATGTTGTGCGCCTGTTGCCCTGCTGGGTTTCTTTTTTGATACCCAATAAAGAATTACGACACACAAAAAAGACATTCTGCCAAGATCAAGGTGGCAAAGCGAAGTAGCGACAGCCCTAGAAAAAAAAAGGTTAATAGCCAGGAAAATGCTGACTGATAAAGGTGTAAATGCAGAAAAATGAGTATGACTACCTTAAATTATCCGCGACTAACATTCATTGCAATCTGCACGCATGCCCCATGAATGCAACGGTCATGGATGGAGGGAATCTGATTGAATTCCCCCACTGCCGCCCGCGAGAGCGGATGATTAAAAGCAGCTTCTGCGGCTGGCTCAGAGCGGATTCAGAGCTTAAAGGGGCACCGGGGAGCCTGTGTTATCTATTGCCCTCCACTGGAACATTTGTCATGTCCCTGGCACCTCCTGGTGAATCGGGGAATTAAAAAACGTGTAATCTGAGCTTCACGCATTGCCGAACATACAACGCTAATGGCGGCTGAAACTTGAAACACGCACAGGCCCGGCACAAACTGCGCGCGGAACCGTCTCTTGCATGTTCAAAGGACTAGATTTAACTAATAAAACAATCCCGTAATCAACCTAAAAAAAAAGATATAGGGCATTGTTTACTAATGGAAATTCCCTGGTACCTCTGGAGGAAAATTTGAGATGTGTGTTAAACTGACCCAATTGCACTCAGTAGCGGTCTTTGCTGCTCCTGATTTTAGCACTTCTTCCAGAGTGAGGCTGTAAATACTGCACCTTCAGCAACAGATTTATGAGCTGTTCCGACCCCTACCAGGATTTAAGACTGTAACCTTCGATGTGCAGTAGGGTGACCAACTGGCATTGGTGCAAATTCAGGATGGTGAGTGTAAAAATTCAGGACAAAGGGTCAACATTCAGGAGACAAATTCAGGACAGGAGGTCAAAATTCAGGACAAAACTTCAGGACAATAGGTAAGTTTTACAGACACATCAGAGGAGGTCGTGCAATAGTATATAAGTAAGCCCAGCCATATCCAAACATATTCAACCATTTGCAAACCTATCCATCATGTATCCTTCCATTTTTCATTTCACTCATCCATCCCTTCATCCATCCTTTCACTCATCCATCCATTATCCATCCATCTACCCTTTCACCCTATCCATCTGTACACTCATCCATCCACTCTTCTACCCATCCATCCACTCATCCATCCAGCCATTTACCCTTTCACCCATCCAGCCATCCTTTCGCTTACTAATCCATACATCCAGTCACTTATCCTTCCACCCATCCACCCTTTCAGTCATCCATCCATCCTCCCTTTCTCTCTCCATCGACCGTTTCACTTAGCCATCCTTCCTTCCATCCACCCACCCATCCATCTACTCATCCACTCATGAATCCATCCATTGACCCTATCACTCATCCATCCTTTCTCTCATCCATTTATCCTTTCACTCCTTCACTCATCTATTCATCCTTTTGTCTACCTACCCTCCCTTTCACTCACTCATCCATCCTTACATCCACCCTTTCACTCATCCGTCCATCCATTCACCCTTGCACTTATCAATTCATCAATCCATCCATCATTTCACTCATCCATCCACCCTTTTACCCATCCAGCTACCCTTTCACCCATACATCCAGCTATTTACCTTTTCTCTCATCCATCCTTCCACTCACTCATCAATCCATCCATCCTCTCATTATCCATCTATTCAATCTTTCATTCATCCATTCACCCTTTCACTAATTCATCCAGCCATCCACCCATCCCTTCACTTACTCACTCGCTCACCTTTTCATATTAAGTTTGAGCTGAACCTTTTTGAGAAGAGGCCCATCAAGAACTTCACCCTCGCTGCAGAAGCCATTCCAGGACTGGGACAGAAGCCACCCAGGGCGGAGACAGGAATCACCACAGGCAGGGCCGGACTGGCCGTAGCGGGCACCGGGCAATCCCCCGGTGCGCCGCACGGGTGAGTGCCGGTTTGGGCCCCTGGGGGCCGTTTTTGCTACAGGGCCGTTTTTGAAGCATAGCTGCAAAATCGGCCTTGTAACAAAATTGGCCGAAAACCGGCCCTAGCAAAGAGCTCAGCGGCACTCCCAACCTCCCGCGGGGGTGAGGGAAGGGGGGCAGCCAAGCACTTTGCCAGGGCCTATTTTGGTTCCCAGTCCGGCCCTGACCAGGGGGGGGGGACAGGAGCCATCACAGGCAGATGGGGGGACAGGAGCCACCACATGGGGGGACAGGAGCCATCACTGGGGGGGGGGCAGGAGCAATCACAGGAGGGGCAACAGGATCCACCAGGGCGGGCACAGTGGTGGGCATGCAGTATTCTAGTATCATCTTGGTCTCTTCCAGGGTGGGGTAGGGCTCCTCACCCCCTCCTGGACAAGACAACGAGAGGACAGGCTCTCTTTCTAAAATGTTAGTTTTGCCATCCTGCACTGTGATGTACAGTACTTAAAGGAGATCTGATTTAACTGATTGTCCTCCATACTTTGTTAATCAGTGTGGGTGCGATTGTGCTATTTCTTTATTTTATTACATTATAGACTGCATGTTTGAAGAACCAAGGTTTGCTTACAATTTAGTAACAGTAATTAAGCTCTGTGAAGAGAACCACGTACTGCCTTGGTGTAATCAGGGCCGATTCTACGATTTTTGGAGCCCTGGGCAGGAAGGGAATGTGTGAAGCCCCTCTAAATTGCAGAGACATGACGCATTCACTGTTTGCATCTGAATAGATGCCCCTGCTCCTGAAGCGTCAGCCCCTCCCTCTCAGTCACCTTCAAGCACCTCTTAACAGCTCATCAAGGGCGTAAGGTGTGAGGGTAGCCATCCCGCTGTACCTCTCCAATGCTGCCGGGTATCTGAGCTTTGGTGTTGCATTGGAGTCTGTTACACCCGACCTCAGCAGCATCGGAGTCACGCAGGGAGGTGGGTGGAAGCTGTGCCGGCTTTAGGGTGGTGCAACCGGTGCCCGGTTAAAATTACGGACAAATGGCGTCCGTTAAAGAATCCTTCACGGACAACGGACAGACGGTCGAAATTACGGATTGTCTGTGAAATTTACGGACGGTTGGTCACCCTAGGGTGCAGGAGTATTTCAGCCAAGGCTTCATTAGTCCTTTTAGTTTGCAACAAGGGCCAAGTGAGCAGAAATCAAAATAGGGTTAAGTGCCTTTTACCTGAATCTGCGAGGGACTTACAGGCAGGCGCGCAACGCCCATTGTGCTCAAAGGGCTTCAGCCCCCTCCCTCCCCCGTCGTGTGTGAAATTTCACTCTAGTTGCGCCTCTGCTTCTAAGCCTGGGCGTTGAACTACGCTCCGTTCGCGGAGCTTGCAAAGTTTAGGCAACTTCGCGATTCGCATAGAGCGCGAAGTTGCAGATTGCTACGCAATCTAGCGCGTAGCGTAGTAGTTTTGCTTCCTCGCGCGCTCAATATTCATTCTCGCGCGCGCGGTAACGTCTTACCGTGATTCTGCGATCGCCAACTTGCTTTTCTGTCCGTTCGCGAGCGCTATGAGATTTGTACTATGGCTGCCCAATCCCGCGAGAGTGTGCGAACGCGTCATTCGGGAGCGCGAGCTGACTTCCGGCGGCTGTCTTGGTAAGATCGCGATCCCGAACATGCAAAAACTACAATCTGGCAAAGAATATCTCTCGATCTTCATAAAACCTTCTCTAAAATGATCATTTAGCTCATAAAACTCCTCAGATTGTGATTTTGCTGTAGTCTTTTGTGTAAGGAGGAGTCCTTTAATTTTTTTAACTCTTTTTTTCAAGAGGAAGGAAGTGCCCCTGAGTGTACAACTTCCTGTTCCTGTCCAGCAGGCTCCTCCCAGTGCTTTGTGCATGTGCTGTTCACTTTCATTTGGATTTGGAGCTGGAAGGATCACTTTTTGTGTCTGTCTGCTCATACCATTGGATTGGATTTATTTGAGGACTTTTTGATTTGAGATTTAATTTACTACAAGTAAGTTGGAGAATTGGTGTGTTTGTTTCATTGGGGCTTGTATTTGTATTACCTACATTTTTCTGGGTTTTTCATTGTTTTTTAAAATTATTGTTGTGGCGGGTGGCCTGTGCTTTCAATAGGGGCCTAGTTGTTTTTCAGCCAGTAGGGTACCCATGGGTTCATGTTTCGTGGTGTCTGTAGAATTTTCAACATCATGTAGGGCATGGATGGCATAGGATTATTTGTAATGCTAAATGTGGCTGTGGTGTATTTCTCTGTTGGTGTGTGTGTGAAATACTTTTGTGGGATGTGTGTGCTTGATGTGTAACTTCTTTCCAATCCTTTCGTAGCCCTGTTCATTTTCATTTGTGGATTAAAGCTGTGTTGTTTAGCAGGCCTCCTTTGTCCGGTCATATATTATAGGCCTGCTTCAGTTCATTGTTTTCCATGGCCTGTTGTGACCGTGAGTGCCCATGTGGCTTGTGGCAATTTTGTGGTGGTAGTTTAGTAGTGTGTGCTTCTTTTTCCATAAAGGCCTGTATTTCTTTTCTTTGTTCCCCTTGGATTATGCTTGTTGTTGTGTCCTCCTGGCCATGTGTGTGGCGGCCATTTTGTTAAGGCAGGCATTGTGCTTTTGCTTACATTGAGTGTTCCAAGCTTGTGGCCTAGTCCGCCAGTAGGCCCAGAGGTAGTCAGCCTCAAATCTTTGGTGCGTTATTTAAATTTACAGTTTGTGTTGTCTGTTGATTTTCTTTTACACCATGGATGGCTTTGGATTTTATTGCAAAAGGTGTTTTTTGGGGTGGAATAGCATTTTTTGGGTGTGTGTTAAATAAATAGGGCTTTTTAGGCGGTATGTAAGCCTAGGGATTCAGCTCGCGTACTTTTGGTAACTCTGCACAGCGCGACAACGTGGACTTACAGTTTTCGTCATTTTCGCGCTCGCAATATGCGTGTTCGCGCACGCGATAAAGCCTTTTTGTACAGTTCGCGATCCCAAACACGCAGCTTTTGCAATCTGGCAAACAATATCTCGCGAGCAACATAGATCCTTCTCAAACGCTTTTTTGTGCATTTCTGCTAAAAAAACTCCTCAGGTTGTCATTGAGCTGTAGGTTTGGAGCACAGAGAAGCTTTTATTTTTTTCAAAATATTTTTATGAGAGGAAGTAAGTTCCACAGACACTAAAACTTCCTGTTCCTGTCCTTTGTAATCACTTTTTGGTTATTTGTGGTGGGTGGCCTGTGCATGTGTGTGGCGGCCATTTTAGGAAGGCAGGCATTGTGCTTTTTGCATAGGCCTCCAAGCTTGTGGCCTAGTTTAATAATTGTGATGACCACCCACCAGACACTAATAAGTTATATTTTATATTATGGATCTTTTGACTGATGTTCTTCTGGCTTTTTTGCTTTTAGGTGCACAAAAGACAGAGGAGGTGTGTCATCATCATCCACTGTTGTGGTGCCAGACCGACGTCCTGCTGCTGTACACAACGTGACGTGTGAGTGACCTGACCAGGCATCTCTGCAACTGAGTGCTGTTTTGACATCTGTTGAAGATGCCCCCAAAGAAAGCAGGTAGCAGGTCCTCCGGTACCAAGAAAGTTGCCATGGAGAAGAAGGAACAGAAGAAGAAGGAAGTGTTACTTAAGTCTGGTGTGCCTCCCAAAACCTTTTTTGGTACACCAAAAATGACGCCTGCATCAGCGGTGTCGGGGGGCCAAGCTGGGGGCAGCACCTCCACATCAGTGGGCCCAACCCATCAACCCAGGCCCAAGCAGATGAGTGTGGAAGAGGTAGCCAGCCTTATGGTGGAAAGCAGTGATGCTGAGCCTGAACTAAACTTATCGCTATCTCAAAGTAGTACACAATCAACGCAGGATGGAACATCATCAACACAGCAGATAAGTGGTCAACAGCCACAGCCACCGCCCGCCATAGTAGCTGTTGTTCCTCCCGAAGTAGGGGCAGTTCAGGAAATTGAGCCTCATGCAGAGGAAGAAGAGGAAGCCACTCCTTTAGAAGTTCCATTGGCTTCCAAATCCCCAGCAAGGAAAAGGAGGGTTAGTACATCAAGTTCTTCACCAAGCCCCCCTTCTGATGATCTAGATGCCACTTGGAAGCCACAAACTGAGTCTGAGAGGGAAACATATCACAAGAGCAGGCATGGGAAAAGGAAGGTTCCAGAAAGTCTTACACTTATGGATGTTGATGTAGAAGAGCAGGATGATGATGATGATGATGATGATGATGATGAGCCAGTCATCACAAACATCACTCCCGGGCCTGAGGAGATGGGGACCAACATTTTTACACTATCCAAAATGGATGCGAGGGATGTAGCACGCATACCTCCAACACAGGTAACACCAACACGACCTCCAGCTTCCATATTTACATTAGCAAAGGGCCGGCAGCGTCCTACATCCAGCACAACAAGCACCACCTCAGCAGAAGTAGGTAGTGGTCCTGCACAGAGTCAAATTCAACACACACCCTCCAGTTCATCCGGCATTGGAAGTGGGAGTGGCACCTCCGGCAGGAGACAAAAGTTAAGCTCCCCAGTGTGGGACTTCTTTACGGTTAGCGGAAAGGAGGAGAACATTGCTATATGCTCCGTTTGTCATACCTCTGTTAGTCGTGGTAAGCTTGGTACTAACTATGGTACCGGAGGCCAAATGACCCATCTGAAAAAACACCACGCAATCCAGTGGGAGGAGCACCTTAGTCGCTTCAAAACTGGAACCATTGGCCATAAACGAGTAGAAAGTCCACTCCCGGTGGAACAGGAAGAAGAGGGAGACATTCTCTGTGGTAGTGGTACACAAAGTAGCCCTGTCCCCAGCACTGCAGTGGTAACGCCCACATCCTCAGCCACATCTCATTGGCACAAGAGTAAGAGTCAGCCTGAGACACCAAGGAGTACTGCTGGCCCAAAAAGTGCGACGTTGACCACAGGAAGGAATACCATGCAGCCTACCATTCTTAGCATGTTTAGTAGGCCGGAGGGGCAGTACGAACGCAACCACCCAATAGCACGTTTGTACAATGCAAAGCTGGCAAAATTGTTAGCACTGGACCTTCTCCCTTTTTCTTTTGTCGAAGGGGTGGGTTTTCTTGAGTTTGTGACCACCATCTGCCCAAAATGGAAAGTTCCCAGCCGCTACTATTTCGCAAGAGTTGCTGTTCCAGCACTACATCACGACGTGCTGGAATTGCTTGGAAAAGCCTTAAAACAGAGTGCTGTTCAGAGTATACACCTGACAACAGACATGTGGACCAGTTGCCAAGCCACTGATTACATGTGCATCACTGCACACTGGGTCTCTTTTTCGGGTGTTAAAGATAAGATATCTGACGGTGTTGTTGACACCGCTGAGATTTTTAAAGACACTCGCAAACATGCAACTGTAGCCATGTTTGCTATGGAGAAATCTCATACTGCTGCTAACATTTTGGATGAGTTTAACAGCAAGGTGTTTGAGTGGCTGCGACCAAGAGGTCTTCCCATTGGTTTTGTTGCCACGGACAATGGCAGTAATGTAGTTAGGGCCATGAAAGATGGTGGCTATTTCAGGGTGCCATGTTTGGCACACTGCATTAACATTGTTGTTCAAGACTTTCTGAAAAATGAAAGCAAAGTCAGCAGCTTACTGACCACCTGCAGAAGAATATGCACACATTTCAACCATTCTTTTAAAGCCCGGAAGGAGCTGAGGGTCATTCAATGTGACCATAAAATGCCAGTCAAAGCACTCATCCAAGAGGTGCCAACACGTTGGAACTCAACGTATTACATGCTTGAGCGTCTGTTTGAGCAGTACATACCACTTAATGCTTATGTCATGAAAAGGTATGGGGATCCTACTGTGAAAGGCATGAGAGTTGAGATGGCCCAATGGGACCTTGTCAAAAGCCTGACAGAGATGCTACTTCCTTTTGAGGTCTTCACGCGTGAAGTGAGCAGGGAGGACTGTACTATGGGCCAAGCTATCCCATTGTTGTACATGCTAGAGCAAGAGCTGAAGGAGGTGTCAGAAATGTACGCAGGTGTGGATGACAAAGTAGACGCATATTATTTGGCACACACCTTATCCGCTCGCTTATCTCACAATACAAGGATTCAAAATAACATTGTGTCACATCCACATTACATTACTGCCTCAATTTTGGATCCACGTTACAAATTATTGCTGCGCAGTAATGAAGTCATTCCTTTTTCAGAAGTGAATGTTGCCCAGTACAAAACTTTGATAGCTGAGGAAGCCACTGAGTTTGAAAACGAAAGGATCTTCATTAAAGGCCCGCCCCCCCAGGGCAGAAAAAGTACTGCAGGGCACCCAGAGCCAAGTTCTACTTCAGAGGCCAAGAGCAGTGCGTTTGCCTCCCAGCAGTCAACAACACTGCCAGCAATAACATCAACAGCACCAACAGGATCATCAGGCACATTTAAAAAAACGGCATGTGATTGGTTTCTACGGAAAGGGTATTGTACGTCCATGACTGATGCAAAGGCAAAAGAGGCCCAGGAAATCGGAGCACCCCTGAACATTGAGCGGATGGTTCAGGCCTATCTAGATGACACAACAGAAGTCTTCATGGAGCAAAGCCCATTGGTGTATTGGCATGGGAAAAGAAGCCAATGGCCAGTGCTCAGCAGGCTGGCGATAAAGTATGTGGCTTGCCCTGTTGCAAGTGTCTCTTCAGAGCGTGTTTTCAGTGCTGCTGGTGCCATTGTTACTGTCAAAAGGACCAGTCTCTCGCCCAAAAGCGTTGAGAGGTTAAATGAATCAACACCTTATACCACCGGAGTACTAAATACGTGAATCACAGCAGGAAGAGGAGAGCGACTTCGATGACAGTAGTGGGTTGTTAGACATACTTCTGTCTGAACCACCAGAGTTTGAGGACGAGCTCCTATTCCCTGACAACTAGGCTTACAAATTGTTCTCCCTTCCTTTATTTGTGTGTGACTGTGTATCTGTTTTTCTGGTTCAAAATCTTATCACAACAAATCCATCAACAGTCTCCTCTTTTTATTTCCCTATTGAGGTTGCACGTCTGTGCATAACTGTCCACTCCACTCCTCAGGGTCCTGCTCCATCTTCCTTACTCTCCCTAAGTACATTTCAAGCAAGCCAGACATTGGATGGAGATGGAGAATAGTACAATACATGTTGCCTCTAACAGTACCACCATAAGAAGTGAAACGTGACACCAGCTATATTCCATTTTGTTTCCAAGCCGAAAGAAACTCATCACTGACTGGCAGAAGGCTAGACAGGCATCAGATCAGACAGCCAAAGAGAACACCAAGACAGGTAATGAGTGATTATTGTGAATGATGGTGGCATGCATTGCATTGGATGCTGGCTGACTACGAATAATTGTGCATGAAGTAGAACTAGACTAGTTTATCGACAAAGTAAAAGTGACTCAGGTGTGGTGACAGTTAATGTTTCCTTGTTGTTTAATAATAACCACATTGTACTCCTACCATTGCAGGTGCCGGCCAATATCCGTTGCAATTTAGTAATATGGAATATATTCTAAACTTAATCAGTCACTACAGACTGAGTTGGTGTTGGAGAAGACGTACCACACGGTCATCATCATGATGCTGCTGAGCATACTATCTTTGCACACAGTCAGTTGGATCGGAGAAAAATGATGGAATAACTGCATTTCATGGGCTGACTTAAAAGGTAAACAGTTTGAACAAGGACTACAGCACAGACCTAGGCTAGATGTCCATGTAGTGGTGTGGACTGGAGTAGAGTGTAGTGGTATGAGGGACAGCGGCGCATTGATTTATTCACTTCGTTTGGAAAATGCTCGGTTGCTGCAGTGCATATGACATTTCTCTGGCTCGCTCAAAATGTAATTAAGGGGTAGGGTGCCTGGCCTGTGCCGCGGTTCTCCTGTTCTGTGGCTGTGCTGGCTCCTGAGTCCTGTCCCGTTGTTGTTGTACCTTAATGCTGTAGAGTAGACACTTATGTATCCTATCCAAGCTGCCTCAGTCTGAAAGTGTTCTCTCCAGAGTGTTGTGTTCTCATCTTGCACTCCACTGTAATTGAGTTTATTGTTTTAAATGCAGTAATTTTTCAATACCCCGTTTGTTTTTCCATCTACACTTACAGGCCGGCCTTTAACCTGTGCTATAGTGGGAGAAACGACTCACACTTACCTTACCAATCCGCATCAGGCAGGCAGTGGTACCCAAGATTGATGTGCGGAGTGTCCATGGAAGGGAGGACCAAGAGGAATGACGATAATGATGCAACTCCACATTTGGACCAGGATAATACAGTAACTTTAGTATCATTCATCATTCATCTTTAAATTTATTTTATTGCTTTTTTCTCTTCAATCATTACGACTGTGTCTTGTGGTTTGTTTGGTAATTGATCCCTACAACTATTTTTTAATTTCCTTTGCTTGCTTGAAAAATAAAAGTAAGCCCGGTACAGCATGTAATTGGGTTCGGTCTGAGCTCTGAGGGCAGCAGACAGGCAAGGCAAATTTCAATTTCTTCCCTGACTGTACTGTCTCATTGGGTAATAGGTATAGTAAGTACAACTCATTATCATTACCATCAAGTTCTCTTCCTCAGCATGCATGCATTTGCTTTTTCTCACTTTATACTTTGATTTCTTTGATAATGGATCATGGTCGTCTTACAAGATTGTGTTTTACTTTTGTTGTGTCAATGCATACTGTCTGTTTTTCTTTCTCAAACCTTTCCCAAAACCCCACTTCCCATCCATTCATCAATCCCTAACCCTCTTCCCCCGGGCTGTGTGATTTATATTGAGGTGTGATGTGATGACTACATTATGTACACCAATTGATCACACGCTTGCTGGGGCAGATGTGGTGAAAGCAACACTAATTGAATTTCAACTGAGGCTGTGCAAGGATCTTCTTCTGCTATCCCACCCATGCTGTAGTTTACTTTGTGTTCTGTTCTACTACTCCTCCCACAGTCTCTCAGTCAAGTGACTTTCTCTTTCTTTTTTCAAATGCTATTGCCAGTGTCGACTACTACCACCACAATAATGGCATCTTGTCCGTTAATTTGGGAAACCAACCATGCAGCCATCAGTGTGCCGAACTTCATCATCAATTGCAGGTAAAATAAGTTTTGTGGGAGGTATGGACTAGGAGGAAAGACTGACAGTACTATTATGACAATTAAAATAACTCAGTGAGGGGTACTGCATCTATCGGTTTGTGTGTTACAAAATCGGCAGATCTTTTAAATCAAACACTGGCTGTGGGCATGCAGCAGCACGGAAACAAAGTAAACAACCATGTAACTTAGATTGAATTCAGAAAACTGTAACCCACCACAAAACATTAACATCGTATAAGTAAATGATAGTATATATTTAATACCCCTAACAAAAATAAACTATCCCACTCTGACCTAACCCACCCCCCTCCCTAACCCCAACCAATGTCCAAAACGAAAGTTGCGAGTCCCAAATGTCCGGAAAAATCCCCAACGCCCACAAACCCACCCACCAACAAAAGGAATTAAAAAAGGGGCAAATGACGAGGTCCTCTATCGTCGGCGGGCCTTGAGGTGTTTATCCACCAGGATCTTTACCCGCTCCTCCAGGTTCTCCTCCAAGCGGGCCACCCGGCGGAGCACCTGGCGGCGAAATGTCCTGCAGTTACATGCAGGGTGGGGGGCAGCAGTGCTTGAAATAGATGGGCGCCGGCAGCCGGCTGCCGGACCACGGCGCCGTGAAAGTGGAGGCAGGGCCTGACTGGGGCCCGGGGCATTGGAGGAGGCTGCAGCTGCAGCCGCCTCCTCCTCCGCCTGAGCCACCAGCCGGCGATAATGTTCACCGATGGCCTCCAGTTTCCGGCGCCGGGCCCTAGTGGCCAACTCCTTCCGAGATGGTTTTGTTGGTGTGGAAGGAGTATCTAGAATCAAGAAAGAAAAAGAACATGTTGTAGCCAATACTCTTAACACTGAAATCATTCAACACACAGTGTCACAGAATCACTAGCAAGCACAGTTCATAACATTTGTGATTTGGTGGTAAGTATCTCTACTCCCACTTCCTTGGGCTCTAACATTTGTGGGAGTTTCCGACATTATAATCGTACTATGTACTCCGGTACACCAGTCGTGTTGTTGTTATCTGTAGTTTAGCCCAATTACATAACCTTGTTGTAGCCGGCATGCCAGCTCAGTCAGCTAAGCTTGCACCCAAGACAAACAGATATGAGCCACATGATGCAGACTCACGTTAGTTTTATTTACTACTACTGTCTGCAGGTGGGGAAGCTCATATTTTTGTATGACGCCTTACGGCCGTTGGCACTGGCCATACTCTGTTACATGGAGGCAAATGGCATGCACAATTTTACTTACACCCTGCCATGGGTACTACAAAAAGGCTGATTATTTATCTGATCCAATGATCATTGCTTAAATTCATATTATAGATGCTAATACGATACAACATCAGGCCAGTAGTGGTCAGTGGTGGGAGTGCTGCCGGGCGGTGAGTCGGTGACGTGGGAAGGTGCAGGGTGGGGATAGTAAACTATGGATTAAGGACAATCACAGGTAATTAAACAATACATTAAAAAAAAAAAAATGTTGCACGCACTGCATCGCATTCGGCGGTGCAGCGCACACATTGAAAATAATGTTATTTATTTTTATGTTGATTACCTGTATTTGGCCGTAATACACAGTTTACTCGCCAGTGCCACCCACCCGTCCCCTCCCCATGTCGCCGCCCGCAAACACTCCCACCACCAACCGCTACTGCAGAGGGTACTTTGCTTTCATTGATTGTGTAACCAATAACCATAAACAACAGATAGGCCACCCTTTGCAGGCTGGCTGCCACAATTCGAAAATACATTAATAATAATAGGTAGGGAGTGGTCCCCAGAGTGGGAGGAAGGGGCTTCCGCTTGATAATGTATATATATATAAATATATATGACGTGCTTGCAAACTACTGCAAGTGTACTGTATTCTGATAATACTACCTATATTCCCCTAGGCTTTGCTACTGTCGCGCAGTTTCTTTTACATTTTCTTCAAAGTAAGAATCTCCAGTGACACTTTCCAATCCTATACTGTCTATAGTACATCCAGGAATACATCCATTCAAGTAAACATTTATCCTTCTTTTTTATATCTCTCATACTTAGTTGGTTTCACCAACAATCACCCATGCTTCCGCTCCTTCCTTGCTTGCCTTGGCTTTGAGTTTGAATTTGAACCAAACAACGCTGATTTTTGCTATCTAGCACTATCCACCCATACTTTGTCGCCCACCCAGGCAGGCATTCTTTCACCTTCCACCCATCCTTCAACAACCCTTGCATCTGATCTGATTACTATCAGCCACCTATGCATGCTTCCAACAACATATCCTTCTCTGCCAGTCAGTCATATTATTTATCTCGCCCGTCCTTCCACCCTTAGTTCTTTCCCTCTTTGTTCAACACATCCATCAAGGTCATCTGATCTGAGTTTGTCTTCTCCATAAAACCTTCACACAGCTGATTTTGGAGTCAAATCGAAGAGGCCATTGGTTACTCTAATCACGCTGCTAGTGCTAAGTAAAGGGTGTCTTCTTCAATCGTTGTATAATAATAAGTCGCACAGTACAGTGAAATAGTTAACACACTTCCATCTAGTAGTAATGTCAAGAATTAATGAATATAACTTACCGCCGCCGGCCACTGCTGCTGCATCCCCCCCTGTCTCGTCTGCAGGTGCCGCCACTTCTCCTGCTCCCTCCGGAATGGCCGCATCGCTGGCCCCGACGGCACTGGTGGATGGTAGTGTGCCTATAAAAAAACATCACACATTTTTAGATGCCTGGAAACCTCCCCCTATTTTAAGTGTTGTTCACTTGGAACATTGAAAAAAAAGTTAATACAACATACATCAGCACTGGACAGTATGTACAGTCAGTAGACAGACACTAGTGGTGATATGGTTCCACTTCCTAGGGTCATCTAGTCCTACTCTACTCTTTTGAAAGTTAGCCTGAGCCATGTGTAACCCTTTTAGATTCATCTTGTCGACTACCACTCTTTTGGCACATATTTAATTATACCTGCAAGCTTAGTGAGATGTGCAGTAGAGTAGATGCCTTTGAGGCCACTTGACTGTTGCGTACAAGTGACGAGGTCGGAAAAAAACACACTTATTGAGTTTGTTTAGTTCATATTACTTAGCCATCACATACATGTTACAATTTTTGCCATGACTGCAAAATGCTTCCATTCACCAGTATCCTATCTAACGGCTAACTCGCAGCATTTTTCTCATATAATAGGCGGATTATTCCCTTCTACAAACCAGAGATTTACAGAACATATTATGATGCAAGATTATGTAACCAGTATTTCTACGTTCTACGGTGAGGGGTCTTCCAGAATTCTAAAGATCTTGGCTCTTGTTCTTGTTGTCATGCACTTGTAAATGTTTACTGTTTTAATGTTAGGCTTTTTGCTGGCTTATTGACTATGGCTGTAGTAAAATAAATTTCATATTAACAATGTACAGATTTTGATACTTGTTTCAAATAAACCTTTTGAACTTACACATAGACTCTGTGGTATTTGGTGTGGTGGGGTGGACTTACACAAGGGAGTGTGCAAAATGGTATTATTATGTTCTGGGTTGTCTGTCTCAGTCATCATCAACATTTTGTATCTTCTTTGTGGGGGGGTTCGGGAGTGGGACCCTAATGTGAGACACTATAGCTAGTCGGTCAGGGGATCCTGGGTTCTTCGGACTTGAGGTGTGATCGGTAAGGTCCAACCTCCCATCAGCAACATCCTATTTTGTTGTGCATAGTTCTGTATGTGGCTCTGCAGAATCACTAGACAATAGTAGTATCATGTACTATCCGATCAAAAATACTAGTCAAATATCTGGTTGGCCATTTTGTTTGTGGTAATTGTCAAAACCTCAACATTGAGAAGACTTGAAGAGGACAACCCAAAGGACAGGAGGACACAGTGGCTAGAGCTATTGGTCAATCAGAGTTTTATTATTCCAAAGAAAACCTTTTATAAAGAGTGGGCAACTGTGCAAGCTTCGCTACAGACTGAGTAATATAATAGTAATAGTAGTAGTAGTAGTACAGAGAGTCATAGCAGAGGCAGTTAGAAGCAACTTAGTTAGAGGCAGGGATAAACAGAATTTGGAAACAGATAGTCAAGGTCAAAGAAGTAAGCTTTTGTAAAAATAGAATTAGAAAGTGGAACCATAATTTATAGTTCCGAAAAAAAGATGCAGTAAAAGTTAGGGAAATATAAATGTCAATATAACCACTGGAGAACTTACTGGGGCCAGCAGCAGGAGCCTCGGTAGAGGAGCGGTCCTCCTGTGGGTCCCCCGCCGACTCCGACCCCGTCTTCTTGCCCCTGGGTGGTGCTGATGATCATGTAAAATATAATAAAGAAAGAGACAAACATTAAGGAGTGCTGTGAAAGAAATAATAATAAATCATTTGGAAAAATAAGTCAAACAAGATTTTAGGAAACAACTATTGCAATAAAATTGAACTATCTAATCAGATGGATCAACTACTGGCTTCTTCCTGCATTCACGGATCGTCTACTTATTTATGAACACTCCAGTGTTCCATAATCATTCTGATTACAAATACTAACGAAGCCTAGTAAGTACCACCTGACCTACACCACCTATTCCAGACGGGCCAATTGTTCTCTAAGTCTGCATTTCCATTTTTTTTCAGCCATCAAATGCATAGATGAGATGGAGGACACATGCATACATTAGTGCATACATAGAAGATACAACAAATTGAGGGTTGGTTGCATGATTCTGATCTAGTTCTGCTACTGACTGACCATGCTAAGCCTACCACTCACTAAACAAAGTACAAAAGGTTCGACGGAGGACTGGGGTAAGCAGCACTCAGTGACAGAGGAGGCGTCATGCAGACCGCATAAAACAATTATTAACTAATACTAACAAACTAAACCTAGTATCCAATATCCATCCACCACTATTTCACAGTAGGACAATGGAAGGACTAGAGTCTCTCTAACAAATCGCATTACCTAACTTCAGTTCTCTAAAATAAACTCTTATATAATCAGCATCAGCACAAGCTAGCGCAAACTAAGTTGCAAACCAGTAAGAGTACCACCGAGCACCTGGGTCCTTAAATCAAAGAACATTTTGCTTTTTGGAACTTAATTTACCAGCAACGCTTGGCACGCAGCAGTAATCTTGTTGTTCATCAAATTTAATATACACAATAAGTTACTCACCAAGCCCGACGACCTCGACACCTAGCAGGTCCAACAGGTCCTGCTCCCGGTCCAGGATGTCGGACCACCGGTGGGCTAGTTGATTGTGGGTGCGCCGGACCCCAGAGCACCGGAACACGGCCCGGCGCACGTTCGCCCACCGACGGTGCCGCTCCTGGGTAGCATAGCCTGAGCCGGAGCCGGGCCTGCCGCCTGCTGCCAAGGTCGAGGGAAGGTGGCGCTGGATGAAAAAAACAAGGGCAGCCAACTCCTCCTCCCCAAATAGTTGCCGGGCCTGCACCCCTGCAGGACGCATTCTGCCGCAAGGCAGGCGGGCCTTCTGTGCTCCTGCAGGTCCCTTGCCCTTGCCACTGGGACTTGCTGTGCCCTTGGCCATGGCTCTGGGGTGGGTGGGAGGCGGAAAAGAAAAGTTAGAAGGGGAAAAAAAAGTTAGGGGGAAGAAGATAGAAATAACTTTATAAAAGTAACAAAAACACAGTGAAAGTAGAAATAAAATGGAAAATATAAACTTAGGCAAAGAGAGAGAGATAGATAATAATTAAAAAAAGTCAGAAAAAATGTTTTAAAGACAAAGGATGGCAAAGATAAAGGGAGGATACAAAAGTAGGCCCAGAACCATAGCATAGAGTGAAAAACAAGATGGCCGCGCCCATTCGCGACCGCGTGGGTAAGTTCGCGCGATATTTCTCGTGAACATGTACTATTCATCGCGAACAAGTAAAATGCGCTCCCGAACACGTCAATGCACATCGCGAACATGCTATCCGCGACCCGGAAAAGGAAATAAGGCCTCGCGAGCGGGCGGGACAATAGAAAAACAAGATGGCCGCGCCCATTGGCGACCGCATGGGTCAGATCGCGAGATATATCCCCCGAGCATGCAAACAGCTCCCCGAACATGCTTACCGCGCTCGCGAACAAGAAAAAGCCATCGCGAACAGGTTGCCACAAGCAACTACGCAAGCTCGCGAAGCTACGCGAAGGTCGCGTAGTGCAATGACATCTTGGCGAAGCGCGGCTACGCGAACTACGCCCAGGCGGTTCAAACGCCAATGTATCAGATTTTCATGCTTTCTGGGTCAGTAGGATGATTACCATTAGCTGGGTGATAATCACATATATTTATTAAATTATAAATGACTTTGCCCTGTGAACTGTGTGAACATAACATGTTTTAGATTAATAAGAACTATTTTAGCTGGACAAGGGGGAACAGTATTGGTATCAGTCTTCAACACACGCAAATGTTCTTTTTGAGTGCTCTAAATATAAAAGCAGTACTTAAATTGGGTAGGTGCTTACCGGCACTGAGTACCTGCACTTCTTTGATTTGAAAGGGAGAGCACCTGCACTTCTCAGCACTGCTGCCATAAATGTAATAGAAGACCGGCACTTCTGAGGAGCAAACTGGTGCCACTGGTGCTGGTTGGGGTTGCATCACTGAATTCAAAGGGATTCTGTGAAATCCAAGCATTACAAAAAGAACAAGGGTTGCAAATGAGCAACACCCCTCTGCAGGGGAGTGGTCCGGGTGTAGTATGTAGGTGGAGTTGCATTTAGGAGCACAGTGTCCCAAATATATTACTAAGGCATGGCGTGGTAGTGCACAGACATTTACAGATAGCACAGTTTTCATTGAAATGACAACTATATTTGCAGAGATATACAGTTTTACTGATTAAACTATATAGATCACAAACAATGTGTGGAAATTGGGTTTAAAAATATTTTTCATTTGAGCATCACTAAGTAAAGTGTCTTGATTTGTTTTGATCATATTAAAATCTTTGTTTCCATCACACTTCGGAATTAAGGAAAAAGCGGTTTGTTAATGCTCGCCTAAATATTTATTTTGAAAGATTTGAACGGTTCATTAATAAGTGTTTACATTTTGTTGTGTGTGAGCAGAAAATGACATCCTACAGCCTTTACTTTCATACTAGCAAGATTGTCACATAGTTCACTTTACAAAATTCCCAACCTTTGCATTAAGAGAAAGATAACACCAGTTTCCATGTTAAAGTAATACGCTGCAATTTGTCAGAAGACTAGACTGACATCTGTCTCTGAATAAACAACAAATGTGTCAAGTTAAAAAGAAATATTGTCGTCTTTAATCCTCCTTCACCTTCAGAACTCTAGCATGGTTATTTTTGGGCAGCTACACCATTCTCCTCCCCTCACCTCTCCTTCCAGCGCCTTTCACAAGTACTTTAAAGAGTGAGTACCTGCACTTCTATATTTCCATTTAAGGCAGTGTGTAAAAGTCCTAGATTCTCAACAAAAAAAAGTCAGGCACAGCAGCACCACCGTATGAAAATCTGCCACACGGCTTTGGAAAAATAAGAAAAAAATGTGTAGTACCATATTAACAAAAAGTCGCATGTAATAATATCATGTGTTGTGCTTGTGCAAAGACAACAAGTATAGCACAACAGAAAAGCATTGTGCCATGGTGCATAGCTGATGCCTTGCGTGACTTTAATAGCGTGAATCGGGGGAGGAGCCTAGCGCGCAACCAAGATGGCCGCGTAGGTGCGAGGCTCCCGAGGACCTCCGCGACCTCCTACATATATCCTGACAATATCCTGTCCTAGATGAGGGGACTGTGTTGGTGAGCCCAAGCTGAGGTGGCACCCGCTTTCCGCTTCCAAATTGGACCTCGGACTCCGGCGGTAGCACCGATTGAGATTTCCGGCCTTCTCCACGCCGGACCCCGGATTGGAGTTGTGGGGTGATCCGGAGGCAAAGTCAACAACAGCGGCGGGCTGGGCGCGGCGGCTCGCGTACCCCGCACTTTCACTTTCGCTTTTGCACCCTCCTAGCTGTCTCGGCGAGGTTGGGTTGCGGGGCACTGTGAGGTAGTGTGGCCCCGTTGGGGTGCCCTGCCGGCCCGCCGGCTGTGGCTTGCCCCGTGGCCCAGTGGTGACCCCCCCCCCGGATCCCGTGAACCGGCTTGCCCGACCTTTAAGACGTGCCTGGCACGGCAGTGGGACTGGAACCATGTCCACAAAGCAAGATGGAGATCGGGCAAAGGTGAAATCGACCCGACGTGGCGCAGTCCACCAGTCTAACAGCATGGACCGCTATACCCTCCAGAAGGGATCTCCCGAGGTGCCGCGTAGGTCCCCTGAGGGTCCGACTGATGCTCCTGCTCTGCCCGCGGACCTGACCCTGTGAGACGTGATGGGCGCCATCGCTGAGATGAAGGCCTCGGTGGACCAGCGCTTTGATACACTGGCGCAGAAAATTGACTCGGTCCTTGTGGATGTTGGCCTGGTAAGGGCCGATTTATCCAAGACTAATGACCGGGTCGATTCGTTGGCCCACACCACATCGGGCCTCACGACGGATGTGGCAGCCCTCCAAAAGGAGGTGCGCCGGCTTGGCCAGGCGAGCGCGCTGATGGATCGTCGCCTGGAGGATTCTGAGGGTCGGGCCCGGAGGAACAATGTCCGTATTCTCGGGGTGCCTGAGGGACGGGAGGAGGCGGCGGCGGATCTATTCGTGGAGGACTTGATTCTCACCCACCTCCAGCCCCGGGGACTGAGTAAATTCTTCGCGGCGGAGCGGGCCCACAGGGTTCCCGGGGGAAGGCCCAAGGCCGGAGCCCCCCCGAGGCCTCTCATCGCCCGGATTTTCAACTTTCGAGACAGGGACGCTATCCTGCAATCCTCCAGACTACAGGGGCCGGTCAGACTCGACAATATGGACATAAATTTTTATCCTGACTTCACCCCAGCGGTCCAAAAGCAGAGACTAAGCTTTCTCGGAGTCAAGCGTCGTCTACGGGACCTAAATCTCAAGTATGCTATGCTTTTCCCGGCTAAGCTGCGGGTGGAGTTGGATGGCCATACGCACTTTTTTGATCGTCCCGAAGCAGCCGGGGACTGGTTAGATACCTTGCCTGGGGATCGGGATCGGGGGGGTGGGGGGGGAGCGGTGGGGGGAGAGGGCCCGCCGGATCAGGACTGAGGGACTAATATTATGCCTCGCTCTGGACAAAATTGATGTCACTTTTGACTGTTCGCCTGTTCGAGTAAGTCTCCTCTTGTGGAGGTCGTGTGGGGTCTCTTGGGGGTTCTCCCTCCTCCTCTGGGGGTTTAGTTAGTTTCACCATCTATGGGGCGACAGGCACACTGCACTTTGGGGGGGCTGTTTGGGCTCATGCAGGGGTGCAGGGAGGGGGGAGTTCTGTTGGGGGGGGGGAGTTGGGGTGGGGTGTTGTTGTTCGTTTTTACCACAAGGCAAACCCTTTTCTGTATTGTTTTTAAGGTGCTCTCCGGGGGACGATTGATGGCTCCTGTGTGTGATGGGTGGTAGGGAGTTGACTTTGTTGTCTTGGAACGTTAATGGACTGGGGGATAGGATCAAACGAGGTGTGGTCCTGCAGTATTTGAAACGAATCTCACCCGATGTAGTCTTCCTGCAGGAGACACACCTTATTGGAAACTCTTTTTGTGCCATGAATCGGCGTGGCTATCGTTTGGTGGCCCACTCGGGCTTCACATCGGGCTCACGGGGTGTGGGCATTATGGTGAAGAACTCGCTCCCGTTGGAAATTGATGAGGTGCGCCATGATGATAGGGGGCGCTATGCTGTTTTAGTGGGGAGAATGGAAGGCAAAGTAGTGGTTTTTGTATCGGTATACGTCCCACCGGGGTTACAGGCGACCACTTTTGCAGACTTGGGGCGCCTCCTCCTGGGCCTTCCGGGGGGACTCCTAGTGGTTGGGGGGGACTTCAATGCGGTGGTTTCTGGGACTCTGGATCGTCACCCCCCTAGGGACCTCCCCCGGGCCCAGGCGTGGCTATCTGGCCTCTTGGATACACTGGGATTGGTGGACTGCTGGCGCTTAAAACATCCCACGCAGCAGCAGTACACTTTCCACTCGGGGGCACATGGTAGCCTCTCACGGCTTGATCATGTCCTTGTCCCGGCGGCCTATGCTGGGAGTGTGGGGGAGGTGCGCCATCTGGCGCGGGGTATCTCAGATCATTCCCCGCTCCTGTTCCATTTTGATGTCCTTCCGAGGGGTGAGGGCAGGGTGGTTCCCATCAATGCCTGGTACCTGCGCGACCCCACCATTCGCGCTGCTGTGGTTAAATCCCTGCAGCGATACTTCGAGGAGAATGTGGGGTCCGTCCCTTCGGCTATCTCCTTGTGGGAAGCCTTCAAGACGGTTCTCAGAGGAGAGGCCCTGTCCCTCATTTCCCATGCCCGGAGGCGCGAGCGGGAGGAGGTTACCCGGGTGGAGGCCGAAATTGCTGAATTGGAGGGTGATTTAGAGGGCGGAGTGACGGATGCTGCACTGCATGTCCTACAACTTAAGCAGGCGGCCTACAGGGCCCTCGTCACGGAGGCGGCCAGGGGCCTCAGTAGGGAGCAGCAGGGGCGACTGTATGATGTGGGTGATAAGGCGGGCAAACTGATAGCGTGGTTGGATAAAAAGGAGAGAGTGAATCGTGTGGTCCCGCTGATTGAGAGGGCGGATGGTGTGAGTGTCACAGAAGAAATTGTCTCCTGTTTCGCGGATTATTTCCGCGAGGTGTATTCTCCGGTCTCTCCTTGTTCGGAGGAGGACTCCCATTCCCTGCTTAGGGATATCGCGCTGCCCTCCCTCTCGGAGGAGGACAGGGTGTCGCTGGATGCCGCTCCTACATCCGACGAACTTGCCCTCGCCATACGTTCGGTTGCCTCTGGCAAGGCCATGGGCCCAAATGGCATCCCTATCGAGTTATATAAGTTGCGACCAGATGTACTGGCGCCCCACCTCCGTGCGATGTTCCTGGCGGCCCACTCGCTGGGCTCCCTCCCGCCGGACCAGCGTCTGGCTACTGTCGTGGTGATCCACAAGGAGGGGAGGCCTCGGGACCGGGTCACATCCTATCGGCCTATCTCGCTTTTAAATGCGGAGCCCAAAATTCTCGCCAAGGTGCTGGCCAATCGGCTGGTCGGCGTGGTGGGCGACCTGGTTCACCAAGACCAGTCCGGCTTTATCCCCCATCGCAATACAGCCCTTAATCTGCGGCGCTTGCACGGGGTGCTCGCACGTGTCCCATTCGTGCGGGAGCCGGCCATTTTGGCGTCCTTAGACGCCACTATGGCGTTTGACACGCTTGAGTGGCCATACATTTGGGCGATGCTGGCGAAGTTTGGATTCGGCCCGGGCTTCATCAGTTGGGTCAAATTGTTGTATTCGGGCACATTGGCGCAGGTGGTGGTGAATGGAAGAGTTTCGGCCCCATTCGAGCTGGGCCGGGGCACGCGACAGGGCTGCCCCTTGTCGCCGCTCCTGTTTGCGCTGGCCTTGGAGCCCCTGGCGGAGTGGCTGCGGTGGCACCCCTCCATCCGTGGACTCCGTTGGACCCCCGAATATGAGGACCGTGTGTCCCTATACGCTGACGACATCCTTTTGTACCTAGCCTCCCCACGTAAGTCACTCATAGTCCTGGTTGATGTTTTACGTTCATTCGGCCGGAACTCAGGCCTTGTCATCAACTGGGCTAAATCATGCGTGTATGTGCTCTCTGGGGAGGCTCCTGTCCTTCTGCGGGGTTGTCCGATTCAGATTGCCTCTCAGGGGTTTCGATACCTGGGTGTCTACATTACTCTGGACCCAGAGGCTCGCTACGAGCGGAACTTACTTCCCCCTCTCCAGCGCTTGAAGGAGGACGTCGTGCGCTGGCGGTGCCTGCCGCTTTCGCCGCTCGGCCGGGCGGCGTTGTTTAAGATGATGTCGTTGCCACGTTTCTTATACGCTCTCCAGAACACTATGGACCCAGTCCCGGCGCGCTACTTCAGTGAGGTGGAGAGTTTACAGCGCCGACTGTTCTGGGACGGGAGGCCGCGCATTGCCCTGGCGAAGTTGACGCTCCCATGGTATGACGGGGGGATTGCCCTCCTGGACATTAAACGGTATTACTGGGCCTCCCAGCTAGCTGCAATTAACCATGGCCTCTATGGGCCCGCCTTGAATCCGGCGTTTGAGATGGACAAGATGCTACTGCCCGGTGGCGACTACAATCGAGCGCTCTACTCTGGCGCGCCCGACGCTCGCTTGACGGGACCTACGCGTGTCATGGTCAGAGTATGGCATGCGGCTAATGCAGCTATGGGGTGGAAGGACCGTTTGACCCGGGCGTCACCGCTGTATGCGTCTGAGAAGTTGGGCTCTCTCTGGACCTCGAAGGGCTTCGCGAAATGGGACATGATAGGCATCAGTAAAGTGGGGGATCTCTGGTCGAGGGGAGGATTTAAAACATTCGAGATGCTGCAGACAGAGTTTCAGTTGCAGGGCAGTGAATACTTTCGATACCTGCAGATCCGTCATGCACTGGGCTCCGTCTTCCCAGACGTCGCCTCCATCCCGGAGTCTTCCCCCCTGGAGGATAGAGTGCTAGATGGCCACGTCCCAGACAGCACGATCTCCCTTATTTATAAAAAACTGATTAATGATCGATCGGGCTTGCTGATTGGCCTTCGCGAGGCTTGGGTCGCCGACGGTCTGGAATTGGACGAGGAGGACTGGACCTCCGCGGTGGCCTCTCCGAAGGAGGTGGCTATACCGGCTCGCCTTCGCTTCGTCCAGCTTAAGATACTCCACCGGGTCTACATGACGGGGCCAAGGCTTCAGCGTATGGGCTATACCGAGGATGGATTGTGTAAGCGTGGTTGTGGTGCCGTGGCGACCTTCCTGCATATCTTATGGGAATGCCCGAAGGTGGAGCGATTCTGGCGCAGTGTGCACGAGGTCTTGCGAGTGGTTACGCGTGTTGCGCTGCTGCCGGAAGCGAGGAGATGCCTGTTGAATGTGTGGGAACCAACTGACTACTCGGCTCCGCAAACGTGGTGGGTGACTCTGGGATATATGATTGCTAAGCGTGACATTGCGCAGCTGTGGGGATCCCAGAACCCCCCGACGGTGTCGGCCTGGAAAGAGCACATGGACTGGTGCATGTTTCGAGAAAAGGTGGTGTATGTGGCGAGGGGTAGGCCTGGGACATGGGTGAAAGTGTGGGGCCCCTGGAACGCCTACCGTGGGAGTATTTGCGCGCCACCATTGCTGCCTGCTGCCTCACCAGCCCCGTCCCCTTAGCTGACCCCTTCCCCTAGCCCCGGGCAAAGGGTATCCCCAGTCCTCGCTGTGTTTCCCTTCCCCTCCTTGGATTCCTCTGATAGTTGGGGTTCCCCATTGGGGAGCACGTGCTGCTACTTTCGACCGTAGGGTAGCCTTGTGGGTGTTGGTTTTTTTGTTGTTTGTATAAAATGAAACCGCACTGTGACGTATTATGGCTGTGGCCCATGATGTTGATGACTCCTGCTTATGCTCCTTTGTAACGCCAAGTGTTCTATGAACGTATGCCATATGTTTCTGCCATTCCTAGCGGCCGGCCGGAAGGTTGTGGGCCCATATTTGTATATTCTTGAGATTTGTAATAAACGGTTTCAAAAAAAAAAAAAAAAAAAAAAAAAAAATATAGCGTGAATCACACACTCCAGGACATATTTACCACCCACAGTCAAGCAGCATAAAATGTGTAGTTTTACAAAAATTATAAGCTTTAGAATATCATGTGATATTCTGCTTGCACTTTGTTTGCATCTGGTTTCATTTGATGTCATACAAATTGAGGTCATGCTACTTTATCAGCTATGGCTTTCTGTGAGCATCTAGGGATGTTTGCACTGTTTTCACCTGTTTATGCCCTGTTTGAATTTGTTAAGATGTGCTTGGCACTTTGGGATGCAAAATATTTGGCATTGTGCTCACATCAACTTTGTGGTGCAAAAAATTCTAAATAGCAAAGTTGATCAAAACTGACCTCTGTGCAGCTTTATGTTGTTTAGCTCTGCTTTTTGTCATATGCACACCTGTACAAACACACGGTAATTTTGGGCCCAAATGCTTATACACTATATAGTTCTCAATGTAGTAAGAACCTTACCTTGGGCTATGAGCTTATTAATGCAATATGTTAAAAACATTTTTATCATTGTAAGAAGCTACATGAAGGAAGGGAGTGTCCAAAGACGGCTTTATATCAATCAGGATTTATAAAGGGCAGCTAATCACCCGAAGGGTGTCCAGGTGCTTGTAGGCCCTGGGTGCTTTTTCGAACAGCTAAGTCTTGAGGGCCATTAGGAATTCTGGAAGTGAGGTGGTGGTCCGGAGGTGTGTGGGGAGGCTGTTCCAGGTTTTTCCTGTGATGCGGGAGAAGGCGCATCCAGCATTTCTGCATCTGGAGATGTGAGGAGTATGGGCAATGGAAGTATGAAAGGGAGGCGGAGAGTAGTCTTCTCGACAGCTGGTGGAAGTTCAGGCTGTGGTTAATGTATACAGGTCTTTGGTTGTGTAGACCATTGGGTGCCTGGGTCAGCAGCTTGAATTGGCATCTCTTCTGCAGGGATCCAGTGGAGTTGCCTGAGGTGGGGTGTGATGTGGGTTTGTCAGGGAAGGCCGAGGGTGACTCTGGCTGCGGCGTTCTGTATGGTTTGAAGTCTCCGTAGGAAGTGTGTGGTGATTCCTACTTAGAGGGTGTTGCCATAGTCCAGATGGGGGTAGGAATTAGCCACAATAAGATTTTACGTAGCATGCGCAGATTAAAGAAGCAGGGGAAGCAGATGCAGTTGATCTGTGATTTCATGGTGAGCTTGTTGTCAATTATGATTAGGGCTCCTAGTTATATGGTATTTCTTTTTTAACATTTCCCTCTGTATTTATCCATATTTATTTTATGCCCATTTTATCTGTATTTATCCATATTTATTTTGTGTTTTGGGTATAAATGTAGTTGTAAAACTACATTTCCATATTTATTTAAACGATAGACACACACTCATGATTTGATGTCTGTCCTGTTTCAGCTATTTAAGTTTCCAAATAATACATAATAGTACATCCACTTGCAAATATTATCATTATACCACAATTGTATGTTGACACATGCGGTATTAAAAAAAAAAAATCATCCTGTTTTTTAATTTCCCATGCTGTCCATCTGCTCAGTTGTTGGGCTATTATTCATGAAAGACAGCATGAAGAGTCACTTAAAAGAGGCACATTTTCTGTATTTATCCACTTTAAAAAATAAATGCAGACAGAAAACACATTGTTTTCTGTCTGTATTTATCTGTAAAAATCCGTAAAAACAGAAAACAGGGAGCCTTAATTATGATTCAGAGGTTTATGGTGTGGTAGGAGGGAGTGGGTGCGGGTCCTAGGTCTGATGGCTACCAGGAGTCGTTCCATGTGTTGCTGCTGACCAATACTTCAGTCTTATCTGTGTTCAGCTGCAGGCAGTTGTTCTTCATCCAGTCGGTGTGGCTTGTCATGAATCTGTGGAAGTTGGTGCTGGTGGTGTTCGGGGTCGTCGATGAGTGAGAGGATGAGTTGGGTGTCGTTTGCATAGGAAATTGTTGTGACCGTGGGATCTGACGATGTTGGCCAGCGGGGTCATATAGGTGTTGAAGAGCGTGGGGCTGAGGGATGAGCCTGAGGGGACACCGCAGGTGATCTCCTTGGGTTCAGAGGTCAAATGTGGAATGCAGAGCCTCTGGGTTCTTTCGGTGAGAAAGGAGGTTATCTATCTGAGCGCATCCCCTTGGATGCTGATGTGGTAAAGTCTTTTGATCAAAATATGGTGGGATACAGTGTTGAAGGCTGCTGAGAGGTCGAGGAGGATCAAAGCAGCTATTTCTGCTCAGTTGAAAACAATTCCACAGTAGCCTACTTAGGTAGGTCTCACTACGGCAACCAAAAGGCTTCCTACAAAAGTACGTTTTTAGCTTTAGTGTGCCAAAGCTCACAATCTTTTCTGACGGAGACGTTCTGAAGGTGCGAAGATCCTATCAAGATTGCTAGAAACAGGCATACTTTTTAATGCAAAATTAAGAGAAGGTATATAGCAAAATGAATTTCACTATGAATGAAATACTCCACCATGACTTCCTAACAACAAGGCCCAGTAGACCAATAGTGTCAAGACCAAGAAAAAGACATAACCTATGTGTCTCAAACATATTTGAGCGACTAAGTTGTTCTTAGCAGTACTCATACCTTCACTTGAGTTATATTCATAATATGAGTAGACACTCGTATTTGTATTTTCAAACAATGTTATATAATATAGTATAATATTACATGAGTACATTTGTTGCAAGGGGCTGGTTGGGGGCATATTAGTGTTGCATGCCTGTCTACATAGGTGAAAACCCACATGCTTGTGGGTGTTTACAGTCATCTGGAAGGAATGTTGCCATCCCATACAGTTAGAGATTTCCCCCCCTGTGAAGGCAGGAAGAAATCCACATCCAGGCGAGGAATAAAATAGGAATATCCTAAAATTGATGGGGGTGGAGGTGAGGATTTTTTAGATGGGATATTTGTTTTCATCCAAAGTGAACAAAGTTAGCAAGTGAAATTGCTCTTGGCCTGCACATTTATGCATATACAATTGTATGGCCTTAAATTAACACTTCAGCAAAAACTTAAGTAAGCATTTAAAATGAACTGCTTTAACCAGAATGCTAAGGGGTGAACTGTGCTGGGAGGTGAAGCAGTGTGCTCCCATCCCACTCTTATTTAATTTTATGTATAGGGTTTTTATTTTATTCATTTAATCTTTAACTACCACCTTTCTCAGTTGGTCCTCCGATGGATCTTGTTTTGTGCTGAAAGGGACTGGCTATTCGGAGGATGAGCAATTACCAAATAAGGATCAGGAATATGATAATTGCTACACTCAATCTTATATCATTCAATGCTTAAGTGAGTCAATACACAGACCAAAAATGTACCAATTATGATTTTACCGACAAGTAAATAGTGAGTGAAAATCAGCAGAGTTAGTTGAATCTCAAAGTTTAGTGTTTCATTCAAGAGTAAAGTAACATTTAAATGAATGGCATACAAAATTAAACTAAACTAAGTTTAATAAAGCAATATCAAACTCTATGAGATCCAAGGATAAAGGGATGAATCTTGCTCAGCCGAGAGAGATTAAGTTGACTAAAGCATGTGGATCAATCAGAAATCAGTTGAGCCTTATATAAAGCTTTGGGAAAGTTCAGATAGCTCTAAGTGACCAGTTCCGGTCTGTTAAAGACAGGAAATCTGTCTCATTCTGTTGCTGTAACGTCAAAGTCACAGCAGCATCATGCAAACCCTTTCAGCCGAAAAGGCTCCACTACGCTAGCATACCAGCCGGCAGCAGATCCTAGTATTACGTCACAGTTCACGTTGTCTTTAAATGTGCAAGCCGTCAATCTCAATGCTGCAAAATGGGTGAACAAGCAAACCAAACAAAACAAGCAGAAAGATCTCTTTTCAATTCAAAAGTCGTGAGCAATTATACTCCATGGGTTCTATGGGTAACACTTCTTGACATCATCAGGAATATCAGACCACTCAGTCCCATTGGTCATCCACGAAAAGATGAGGATGACGTAGTAGGTATAAACATACAATCCAGAAGAATTAAGTGATCCAGGTTACGTAGCTTCCTTAAACTATTACAAGTTTAGTCATATTGAACAATACGATAGTTTCAGAGAGTAAGCAAGATCATGCTTTCGTATTTTCAGTATTTAGTTCTCAAGCATCTGTTCTAGCATTCATGCAAGTTCAGTCAAACTGTGCTACAGATGTCAAAGGAATCAATTGAAAGTTAGAGCACAAGTGGCAACTTTATGCAAAATTCACATAGGCTTCAGACTATTCAGTTCATAAGTTTACATTAGAAAAAGGAGCAAGATTTGAGGCCTACATTAAATACAGATCGTTCATGATGAAATAATGCTAAAATATGAATCTCGCATTGCATACTATGGAATATTAATCGATGAACTAAATGCATTAATATCATTTCAATTATATCGTAATTAATTCATGTAAGTATAGGGTACTCTACATCTTTGAAAATATCACTGTGACACACAAATAGATTATATGAGTTTTCTTTGCACATATATAGCATTATGGCACACACATAATTATAAATACGTTTATTAAATGATTCACAAATGATCCTACAACTATCGCTCGTGCAGCACCTACTTTTCTTTTGTCATTTTCACTGATCACGTTACACATGAAATACTATTAATTCCTAACACATGAAACATTTAATTTTCGCATATGAATTTCTTAGTTATTGTTATTATCACATTATCTAGTCACAGGATCATATGTCATTAAAGTGATAATAGTTACATCTATTTAGTAAATATAAATTGCAACAAAAGCTCATTCTAACATTGTGCATGCTTTTACGATGCAGTATGTAAATTAGAATTACATTTTGTCATTTTCTAGAAACTTGGAGCTTAACACACTTTTTGTCATCCTCCATGTAAGTAGTGTCACAGATTATTGTAAATTGTCGCAAATTAGTGAGAGGAAAACCTCTGCACTGTCAGGTTCACTCTCATTAAGAAGTGTCAGGCCTACCTCAACTACCTTAACTATCCATCATGGTAGACCTCCCATGCGCAATCCACAACTTCCTCTGGAGTGTATGCCATATCTGATTGTTCTTAGAGATGTACCCGAACTACCTCCAATCTAAACTAAAATTTTGAGACCTTAAGGAAGACCTTAAGGAAAAAAACAGTGCACTTGTTGAAAACAAACTCAAGGTGGCACAAGAACCTGGCCCAAGAAGTTCTATAAGTCAGAAGAGTACCCTGGCTTGGTATTCATCCTAAAGATTGCCCTGGGGATTGTATACTGGTGAACTTTAAGACCCCACTAACTGTGGAGCTTCAACAGGGTCAATTAAATCAGTTGGCATCTCCGTCAGGCGAATCAAGACTTCCCCTCTGGGGAATTTTTGCAGGCCTCTCACTGACCTGAACAACATAAGGGTTATGACTAGGCCGGATATTAGGCCTGGCTTCCCTGGTAGTGAAATTACTAACACCCCTAAAAAAATCTTACCAACCCTTATCGTCTCGGGTGGCCAAGAATGGCGTTCCCTGAACTTGGTATCTGGTGATATTGGACCTTTTCTGAGCTCAAGCATGTATTAGGGAGCCTTTGACACTATTACAATCACTGTGTCCAGCTTGAAGTTGGGGTCCTACAGCACGGAGGGAGAACATGGCGGCCGTGAGCTGAGCGATCGCTTGCTGATGCCGGTAGCTCTCCAGCTCTGCCATTACAAATTATGCTAAAATTATCTACGGAGCTGTTGTGAACTCTCTTGAAAGCTTGCTAACCCCTCTTTTAGCCTTTTTTAGCCTTTTACCTGCGTAAGTCCACCGGGGATGTGTGTTGGAATATTGCCGGACCTCCCATGTTGTCTCTCAGCTGTCCTGGAACTTAGGAGAGGCTGGAGCTCCGCGGCTCGAGGGTTGCTCCGAAGGGGGCTCACTCGAGGCATTTCCGGGAGTATCGCAGGTAGAGCCAGCACAGTGAAGGCAGCGGTTGCCGCTGCATTCACCCTGGAGACGGAGATTGGAGCCGAGGAGTCCGGTGAATCAAAGGGTTTTTTTCACTGTAGGGAGCAGCAGTTTGTGTCCGACTGAAGACGGAAAAACAAGTGAGGTTGAGAAGGTATTGGGGCCCTTAGGAAACAGGGTTGAGGGCGGCGAGAGCAACTAGGGAACCTGTGAGACCTCTAAATTGGGTAAGTCCTCCGTGCCTTATTGTCTAAGACGAAAGGGGGACCCTGTTTCCTTTAAACCTGCTCTGATTAACAGCTACCCACAGGAAAATAAGTTAAATGAGACAGCCAAAACGGGCAAAATATCAAAAACTCCAAAAAACCCTAAAACCCCTAAAATTAAGTCAATCGAAAAAAGCAGGAAGCGTGGGGCATCACGGGAGCCCCAGACACAGGAATCCAGAACAGGAAGATTAGGCAAAGATACCAACAAGGCCCTCTCGGAAAATAAAGCAATATCAGGTGAAAAGGCGGAGGGCAGCATTGACGAAAGTTCCTTTCCCTATCGGGAAAAGGTGCAAAAGACCTTCGAAAGAGGGGTTCTCCGGCAGACGCCAAAATAAAAGTTACTCCCTCGTTGAGATCTTATTTCAGAGTTCTCCCATAGGTTTTAGATGTGGTAAAACAGGAAGAAGTTCTCAGAGAAGGTCTCGGGAAGCCTAGGTTTAAAAAGGAGTCCCCTTCTCTCTTAGAAATGGACGCAGAAAGTCCCTCGCCCTTGCTTAATTCCAGCTTGGTTCCGACACCTATATCAGCTGCAACTTCAAACCCCCTAATTCATCTGAATTACCAACTAAGCAGATCGTTCAGTCCATTCACTTAAAAGAGTTTGGAATCTCAGAAGCGACAGAACACAGTGTGGCCATGAGCTTAAATTAGCAAATAAGGAGTTATGATGGGGTTAACTCTGTTGGAGAGGTAGCGAGAGATGCTGGAAGCAAAAATAAAGAAACGGGGGCAGCTTTGGGAGATAGTCCCTCCTCAGGGAGCTCATTAGAGCTGTTATTTCTCACAATGGCATCGGATATTAAAAAAGTATTCGCAATCTCGGAAACAAATTAGGGAGAGATTAGACTTTTCTGCGAGTCACTTGAGAAAAAATTCAACATCTTAAACTCAAGGACGGTGGTTTTAGAGAATTCTGTGGAAGAACTTAAAGAAGATTTGGGAGCAGTTAAAGCGGATATTTTCACACTTAAAAAAGATGAAGCTGCACTCCGTGATAGAGTGGAATCACTGGAGAACAATTCTAGACCCAACAACTTGCGCCTCTTAAATGTACTGGAAGGTAGGGAGGGTGAAGATCTAAAATCTTTCATTGTTACCCTCATTAAAGATGCAGTTCAGATTGATGATTTGGCAGAAGAACTCAAGCGGACCCTTTCAGAAGGCACCCCAACCGAACAAAACCGAGGAAAATTCTAATTAACTTTCTCCCCTTTACATTAAAAGAAAAAATACTAACAGCTGCCCTCAAACAGAAATCTTGGAAACCGAGGGACTTTGCTTTTGAGATCAGGTCGGATCTCTCACGCATCACTCTAGATCGTCAATGGGAGTTGGGCAAGAAAATGGAAGATTTTAAGAAATTAGGGGCCGTTGTCCAACTTAGATTCCCAGCACAATTGAAAATAATGTTTAACAACAAGATGTACAATGTACGCACGGTACAGGAAGCTGATGAACTCTTGGAAAATCTAAAATAATCTTCTCTCGTATTAGACACAAACACGCAGGATTCATCTTATCAGTAAGAGTCTGTGGGGTAGGAACCTGGTTGTTATAAGATACTCCATTGGTAAACTTACATAGCACTTATCACAATAGATTTAGTTACACTAGGGTCAGATATGTTGACTAGGTCCCCAATGGTACGAATTTATTCATTTATTCTCTTAGCATTTCACTAGCAAAAGGCAAGAGCAGGGTGGAGCAGGGGTTACCGGCAGGCAGAATTTGGACTTGTCCAGGTAAATGGGGATAGGGTTCTTCAGGGTGGGGAGGGAGGGGATGAAGGGCGGGGTGGGGGTAGCACGGATGGGGGAGCAGTGCGGTAAAAAAAAAAATCAAATCTCATTCGTCCTTTAACTTAGTAATGTCTTATCTGCTACTATTTTTGGTTTGCTGTCGAAATTTGGTAGGTGGGGTAGAGTCAATGCTCGGCTTTTCAACCCTCCATGAGGACATTACAATGTTTTTCGTGGAACGTTAATTGCCTACGAGTTGAGAGCAGGAGGGAAAATGTTTTCTAGTATTTAAAGGATTCACCTGCAAATATAATCATCTTGCAGGAAACTCATCTCCTGAGAGAAGAAATTACTGAAATATGTGGGAAATATAGGTGGATTGAACATTGTCTTTGTTCATGCCAAACTGCCAATGTTAGGGGTGTTGCTATTTTAATTAAAAGACAAGCGAATGTTGGCATCCTGAATGTTTTGACTGATGCCAGTGGTAGATGGGTCATAGATAAGATAGCTGTGGAAAGTACAACCATCACAGTAGTTGGATACTATGGCCCCAATCAGGATGACCCCTCGACTCTGAAAACAATCTTTTGGGGTTCCCAGATACGACAATTTTAGCAGGAGACTTCAATACAGTTCTGAACCCTATGCTGGACAAATCCCCAAGTAGTAGGGCCAATGTCCTGTCCAAGTCTAGAGCTTACTTAAAAACTATGATGAAGCAAAATGCACTTTCCGATATCTGGAGGGAAAGATCGGGCACTCAATTGGAAGTGTCTTTTCATAATAAAAAATATAGACACAAATCTAGGATCGACTATATCTTGATCAGCAATTATGTAAGAGGTAATATCAAAGGTATAGGCTATAAGACCCCCCATCTATCGGATCATGCGGCCGTATGGATTGATTTGGTCTTTGCCAGTAATGGCCAGCAGAGGGTTTGGACATTTGATCGTACACTCCTCCTAGATGAGGAGGTAATTGGATATTTATCTCAGGAGATAAAATCATTTTTAAACATCAATATAGGTTCAGCTGATGCACTGGTAGTATGGGATACTTTAAAGTAATTTATGAGGGGTCTAGTTACAAATAGAACTTTCTATAAAAACAGGCAGTACAGAGAGGAAATTGCGTCTACGGAGCGCCAAATGAAGGAAGTGGAAAAAAAGATTATTAATGAAACCGATCAAGACCTTACTCAAATATTAGTAACTAAACTGGAATCCCTGAAAACCCTGTTGAATAATACAGTTCAGACAAGAATTTCCTACAGGTGGGAGGTGAGCAAGCTCGCTCACTTTGAATATGGTGAGGGGGCTGGTAGATTACTGGCTTGGAAGGCCAAATTGGATTGGAGTGCGCAATCTGATTAAACAAATAGATATTGCACACACCAACAAATCTATAATCAAAGAAGAAGAGATAGGAGAAGCTTTTCATATCTTTTTTAAGGACCTATATGACGAGGATAATAATATAGATAGCTCATCGGCACGTGATTGGTTATACCCGATCCATCTTCCAGTCTTGGAATCCACTAAAAGAGAAAATCTAGAAGTGGAAATATCACAACAAGAGGTCAGGAAGGCACTTCGTGCCTGTAAGGCTGGTAAGGCCGCAGGGCCTGATGGCTTGCCGGCAGAAGTGTATAAAATTCTGGGAGAAGAAATAATTCCATTCATGACTACTATCATTAATAGAATTTTGGTTGATGGGGCTAAACCACCTACCTCGTGGGGGGAAGCTACTATCACACTGATTTTAAAACCAGGTAAACCTGCTACAAACTACGGGTCTTATAGGCCTATCTCGCTTTTAAATTCAGACTACAAGGTTTTTACCAGGATACTGGCTGATAGGTTGGGTGCAGTTGCAGGAGATCTGCTGCATACTGACCAGAAGGGCTTCCTAAAAGGTAGAAATCTTTTCGATCTTACGCACAACTTTATAGGCGCGATTGACTTTTCCTCTAGCTTCACACTCCCGTTGGCAGCAATGACATTGGACGCAACAAAAGCCTTTGACAGGGTAAATTGGAATTATTTGACAGCTGTGCTTGAGAAATTGAATCTTGGGCCAAGATTTCATCGAACTATCAATCTTATATACAGTGATCCTTCGGCAAGACTGGTGGGGAACGGGAAATTGAACGGGAAATTGACCAAACCCTTCCCGATTAAGAGAGGAACTAGACAGGGCTGCCCCCTCTCCCCCTCCTTTTTGACCTTTATATTGAGCCATTTGCTCAGTGTCTTAGGGAGGAGTCAGTCATCTTACCATTTAAGAGTGGTTCTTGGGAGAGGAAGGTAGCCCTGTATGCTGACGATATACTCATTCTTTAGTCGAATCTAGAGTCATCTTTCCCTCAAGTTATCAGCTTAGCTAGGGAGTTCGGACGAGCTTCCGGCTATGAAGTAAATCCTGAAAAGACCTCGGTCATGACTTGGAACCTGCCGAAGGATCGACACCAAACCAAGGAGGAGATGCAGTATTTGGGAGTTAAAATCGTCCCTAATATAGAGAAGATTGCTAAGACAAATCTTTTGAATACTCTAAAAGAGAGCAAAAAACTAATGAAATCCTGGGCTCATCTTTCCCTGACCATTTTAGGTAGAGTCAATTTGATAAAGATGACAATTCTACCAAAAGCAACATTCCTTTTTAATACCATCCCATTACACTTTGAAAAACAAATAATTGACAGATTTCAGCTATCTATAAATACATTTGTGTGGGCCTATAAGGCAACCAGAATATCTTGGAAAAAGCTTAGACGGAGAAGAGAAAAAGGTGGTCTTGCTCTCCCAGATGTTCAGTATTATGCGTGGGCGTTTCAATTAACCCACTCAAGAATATTGCTAAAATCTCCAGATTCATCAGGTAGAGGGAAGATGTTTACGGCCATGTTAGAACAGGCGGGGCTTCCACATGAAGGTTTTCTTTTCAAATATGGAGACAAAAAGTTTAAAAAAAAGGTAAGGCTGAAGGTTTTATGGGGCGCAGCTCAAATATGGGCTAGAATTAAAAAGTTAACAGGTCTAGAATATTGTTCAAGCTTAGCTCCATTGTGGTATAGCCCGGGGGCTCCAAATTGCATGAAAGATATGTTGGCTGTACCTCTAAAAACTGCAGGGTTAGCAATATGGGGAGATTTAGCTGTAGAGGGCTCTCTCCTACCTTGGGCAACACTTAATGAGAGATTGGAAGAGGGCATGTCCAGATTTAAATATCTACAGTTGAAGAGCTGGTCCCAGAATCTTAGAAAACCAATTGGGCTGGGAAATGCTCTAGAAGAACATCTGGTAAAAAAAAGTTAGCAGGGAAGAAGGAGGTATCTTTTTTTTATTGGGCAATTGAGGAGGCCATTGATGGGGAGTTTAGATTAGCTGGTGAGCTCTGGGAAAATTCCATTCCAGATATCGATTTGTTGGAGTTTTGGCAAACTTCTTACAGCACATTGTTCTCAGTTGTGAAGCCAGCCTGGCTGAGAAGAAATCATTACTTCACTACACATAGGGCCTATCTATCCCCGGCGAGACTTTCTAAGATGTCCAATGGCCTACCTGCTAGATGTAAAAAATGTGACATGGAAAACGCCCCCGGCACACATATGTTTTGGGCTTGCCCTGCCATTTTGGAATTCTGGGAAAAAGTTGGGAATACCTTAACGACTATTTTGGGACGCCCAGTACACATTTCCCTTAGTTTAATAATTTTTGGCATACTTAGCGATATCACAGGCCCTAATAGAGGTTTCTTATTTTTTGCCATATTATTGGCTAGAAGGGGAATATTTAAGAGATAGGTTGAGTCCTCACCTCCCACACAGTCTGATTGGCTCTCTTCCTTGTATAAAACATCTAAGACCGACCTGGCCAGACTAAAAAATTGCAAGAAATGTGCCATATGGGACTGTCTCTTAGATTGGTCCCCAGCCTAGACAGCCATTACTACTTCGTTTTTTGATTTTGTAAAACTCTTTTTGTCCAATGATTAAGCCTCATGGGAAGCTCTCAGACTGTGCAGCACCCACTTAACACCATTGGGGACCCAGGTTACTGTGATCTAAGGCGGGATTTCAGCAACAGTCCTCGGTTCTCAGGAATCAGAAGAGAGCGCAACCACCCTCTCAGTAACAACGAGAGGTCAGTAACAGGAAGGAAGTTGGTTCGTTACTGGTAGGCGGGCATCAGACTGGAGGGGTATCACCCCTAAGACCTACCTCTCCTAAGTGAGAAAAAGTGGTGACCTTCGGATTTCCAGTTAGCTGAGGTTAGAGGTGAATGAGGAAAAAAAAAATCACTGTGTCCAGCTTAGCTTTCACTAAATACAGTCTGAGTTACTGGCCAGAGTCCTCCTACTACAAGTCTCCGAAACCTGTCGCGCATGGAACTTTCTCGCACAAGGGAGGCCAACAGGGTGAACAAGTCATTAAGGCTTCACCTGTAACAAACCTCGCTCCTTCAAATGTGACACACTGATGCTACAGCCCTACCCGCATTTATGGATCAGCCTTTAACATCCCCCACCCAAGATCACAACATAAAGATTGGAATATACTCCTGTGGAATATTCCTGGTCTCCTGACCCTAACTCCATCGTCAAGTCCCATGAAAATCTTTTTATTACCCTTAAAGCCTCACTTAGTAAAGATGCTTGTAAAGCCTTTAGGGTACATACTTGCTGCTCATGGTTTAATAACAGTTGTAGGAAATCAAGACATGCTCTCATCCAGAGCCTAAAGGCGGGCATTAGGAAAGATATTGTCAGAGTTAAAAAGGACTCTAAAGAGATAGTCTCCTAGGTGAAAGCAGATTGGGAATGAGAAATGTGGGCGGATTTGGTTGTAGCTGTCAGGGAAGGTGACACTAAATCATTTTGGGAGATTGTGGCCCATGGCAAACGCAATGCTATCAGTAGTGTTGATTACAATCTCCAACCTCAGACCTTGGTGGATCATTTTCAAAAAAACGTATGCAGCCAAGCCCGATTTTGAGAGAAGAGAGTCTGTTAACGACTTGCCCCCTCCCTCTCAGATGAGGGTACTCCTTTGACATTCCAGAATAAAGACTTACTGATGGTGCTCACTGCGCTTCTGGCACACAAAGCGACAGGCCCTGACTCCATCCCGGACCTTTTTTAGAACGAAACGCCTGATATGGGCTTCCTATTTCTAGCTGCTTTTTCATTCTATTTTAGAAGGTGGCCCGGTTTCCAGTGCTTGGCATCCCACTGAAACTTGTCCAATTTATAAAAAAGGCTGTAAACATGACCCAGATAACTATAGGCCCATCAGTCTCATTGACACGTCCCTGAAACGTTTCTTTCATCTTATCCTGGGATAGTTGATGGATAGGATCAAGGATAATTCTATTCACTCTGAGATGCATGCAGGTTTTAGAAAAAGGGTTAGCATGGTGAACCAAATCCTCCATTTCTGTGCCCTTTATTGGAAAACTGTCACTCTCAACAATGGCCACTTGTACATGGTCTTTTTTGACCTGAGAACAGCTTTTGATTCTATTCCCAGGGGTAAGTTGTAGGAAGTCTTGACAAAGGTTGGTGTTCCCACTAATATCCTGGCTGTTCTTGTCAGACTGCATGCACCTAACGCAGCTCGAGTTACGTATGGCAGCAATAGTGAGCTCACAGACCCTTTTGATATTGAAACTGGTGTTCAACAGGGTTGTGTGTTGGCCCCAACACTGATTACCCTCTACATAAATGACCTAGTCCAAGCTCTTGATTTCCCTAGAAATGATGCATCTAAAACTGTCCCTCACTAAAGTGCGATGCCGCTTTTTGCAGATGACATGCTTTTATGTTTTAAAACTCTGCGTGGCCTGCAGGTTATACTATATCGTTTTTACACTTTTGCAGTGATCAGGGCCTTGAGCTTAACATTAATAAAACAAAATGTATGGAATTTAATCCCTACAAATCAGCCAGAGGAAATATCATGGTACAGGGAGTCCCTCTAGAACAACTGCTGCAGTTTGTGTATCTGCGTCTCTGCTTAACTCACAAAATGAGCTGGCCCATGCACATTAGGAAGTGCTAAATGAAGCTCCAACAAGAAGCTGGTGTTGTAGTCAAACTGCGTAAGAGGGCCCATGTGAGTTCCCTTGAACCACTGGTGGAAATATATAATAGTGATTACCCCATTATACCTCTTTACATAATTATGTGGCATTCACAGTAAAAATCTACTGCAAAAAGCACCATTCACTGTCGAAATTTACACGAGTGGCTGGTATTCATGGTACTTGGTTTAAATGTGTCCTGGTGCCAAAAATTGACTTGAGGAAGCATTTCATGCTGAAATATAGTATGAACTCATGGATTTCATTTCACGTAATTTTGTGTCATTTCGTGGAAATTTCACCCACTTACGGGACAGCACATTATACACATTGTTTATACTAATTATGCACCTCTAATCAAGATGAGCAATGAGCTCAAATGATGCAAAACTGCATAAAATGGCTCAGTCTGAAATTGAATCAGAAGCTATTATTTTCCGATCCATGGCTTGTTCCATGTCTCTTACCACGTTTTAAAAGTCCCAGTAAGTTCATCCCAGCTTCTTTAGTTTACTTTCCCCAAGCACCTGAAAAAAGTAGTGCAGGAACTTTCTTGGAGATGCCTGATTCAACTGGAAGATAAATTGGTGTTGGAACAAAATATATGCATCAGCAACATTGACGAAATGTCATACCTTTTCATCATTCCCAGGTACTCGCACAGGTTGATCAATTAAAGTTGGAGAATGACAGGCTGTGGATCAAAATAGATGAATCATCAATCCTTCATTTCTTTTTTTTTCTTCAGTGTTCTTTAGGAGATTACGTCCAGCAGGCTTCGTGGGAGAGAAGACACTCTCCTGAGGTAAACCGTGTCTGAGCTCCTTCACTAAGCTAAGCATGAAGGAAAAATCCTGTAGTAAATACATGTGTTCAAATAAGCCACAATAAAAACAGTTCTTGGGGTACAAATATATTTTAAATATCAAGAGGAATCGCAATACAGAACTGGTCTGGGATGTGGAGTTAGTTGGCAATATCATGGTTCAAATTTATTATTAAGATGCACTTTTACTTTCAATAACATTTTCTGCATTGACATGTTCTTAATGTTTTTTTGTTAGGTTCTGAAAACTAAATTCTTAGTTGTGGCTTTCTCCCAGAAAGAGTCCTTTAACGTAGTTTTAGGGACATTAAGATGCAATGTTGGAAAATGATTATCGGATGAACATCTGTTATTATTATTTCTTTATTTTTTTCATCCGTTTTATACTGCACTTTAAGTAGCTCATACTTTAGTAGGCACTCAGGCAAAACCAAGTGTCTAATGTATTACAAAATGAGTCAATCTAAATTCAACACACAGATGCTGCATTTTCAATCCTTTGTTCATTCTTTATTCATTATTACAGCCACAATGACTACTCAAACAGCCAAAGCATTTCTTTCCATCTGGCAACATATTCAGGGCTGTGAACAGCATAAATACATAACAATTATATCTTCTAAGACCAGACTTTAGATATTAAAAACAAAAGATTCCCTTTTTAATTATGACACACAAAAACCAATGTGTATAAAAAACATGGCCATGAAAAACCAGCTATAAATTAGCATATGTTTTCTCCAATTGATTAAACATCAAGGGTATTGTATGTCACCAAATATACCATTAACCATGTGGTGGATGTATCATATTATCACAAAATGTGATGTCTTACATTTGACTACTTCTTTAAGGCACTCTGTACTGTGCACAGTCCAATAATCATATTTGTTATACACAAATAAGGCCGCTCCCATCAGAATGACCTATATGGTGCTCAGGAATGTTATGTGTATGTGAGTGTGGACATCTCACAAAAAGTTTAGGACTGGCCTCACACACCACCTGGTGTCATGCTTCATCATCGGCCGTCCTCGCCCTCTAAAAACTTGGTTTGATAGAGGACGGGCATACACCTGACGGCAGGGATTCACTTCTAACTAAGTGTGGGCCCAAAGAAAGTGAGTGAAATTAGTACCCTGTGAAAAAAGAAAGAACATACCAAGCAACCATCAGGAATTTAGGTCATTCATGAAAAACCAATCGCCACCCCACACTTATTAAGCGCGCGTGGTTTTTAAGTGTATAACACATGTCTGTCATACGTGAATACACAAGTGAAAAGAGCAAAGGGGAGTATTAATTCCCACATCTTATAATCATATTTGCCACACAGTAAGATTATTATGAAAATGTTTTATTCCGTAGAAGATAATGAGGAGTGATCCTTCCTAAATTATAAACAAAAGGGTATATATATTGCTAGGATATAGCCAGAACGTTAATGAATAATATGCTTCTGTGCATCTCAACATGAATACAATCTTTCCTAGCTAACTGTTGACCTTTATTGGAATTTGACTGTCAACATTTATAGAAAATCAAATTCTGTCACATTACAATGCTCTGAAATTGTTTCAATGAGCATACAAAAAGTTGTACCTGGATGGGAATACAATTGTTTTACATCACTATTTGTTGTCAAACTTATTATGTGGTAGAATTATAAACAAAAAAAGTACATTTAATACTTGCATTTTCATGCCAACATTCCAAGATGATAGGCAGTACAGAATGTTACCCTCCTTGTAAGGATCTGATAATCCATTGCTAGTAAGCAGCCAAAATACATTTTTCCCTCAAAAGAAAAAGTAAAAGACAAAGTTGCAATCGATATTGAGGTCCCATTTTATCAGATATGTATATCAATCTAACTGTGATTGATGTGCCTATGTTATTCAATAATGTTTAATTATAGCGGACATATTTGATAGTGTGAATTTACTTTATAAAAATAAAAAATGTTAATAAATGCTATTGGTTACCAAAGTAGAGAAGGAGGCAGAGGTAGAGGCTAGGTTTACCCTCCTGACAGTTATGTAGTTGGACAGCAATCGAGTATATCTAGAAAAAAAACTGCCTTTATGGAATTAGATAGGATACAGCAAGAATTCGTTGTAATCCCTTGTCTAGAAAAACAACCTTTTTCCTAGAGACCCCTCACCACTCTTAGTGAATCCTGTAATAAGTACACAAACAATTCACACCTAATGCGCAATGTATACATACAGTTCTTGTGACTAATCTGTGTTTCTGTAGATGCTATATTATTGCATCATGGTCAAAGCCAGGGGTAGAAGGGCTTGTAGTCACACTTTCATCAAAGCCGCCTCTAGTACAGTAACCTGCTTCTCTCCTTGGAGACTGCATAAGTATAGCATCTACTGAAACATTAATCACGAGAACCGTATGTATACAGTGCACATTAGGTGTGCATTGTTTGTGTCCTTATTGCAGGATTCACTAGGAGTGGTACAAATGAGGCTGGACCCCATGGAGTCCTGATGAAGAGCTATTAGGGGAACAGCTCGAAACATGTTGACAAAAACACATTACTTAGACAACCCGACTCGTTAAGGTCAGGTTCCTTCTCAGTAAGCAACCCCTGATTTTTAACCATACCAACTAGGGGCAGGAATAAAAGAGTGGCCTATTAGTTAGGTATTTTTAGGTTTTCTTTCCCTTTCCACTCCACATCGCTGCACTACACATAGTCTACAATAAAAAGTGCTCCTACGTTATTTGCAAGTCGCAGCATGCCTCAATCTGTAGAGAATTGAGAGGAACCCCAATGATGAAGCATGCCACCTAGGGGGAACCCTGGTGGGTGAGGGGGGATTTCTTGCTGTATCTTATCTAATTCCCCAAGAGCAGATTTTCTTCTATATACTCGATTTTTGTCTAACTATATAAATGGTATTGGGAAAGGGGAAGTCATAATGACTATTACTTGTTGGACAGTGTCCAGTTGACAATTTGTTGACCAATAAAGAGCAAAAGGGATTACTTATTGTTGAATTATTAGGGTGTACCCCAATGCGGTACAGTTAATGAAAGTGCAACTATTATTAAAAAAACTACACATTTTAGCACCTGCCCATTTAAAGTTGCTGTCTGATGCACCATTACAGTAATGTTAAATAATGAGTGCAACGGGTACCAAATCAATGCCCCAAAACTGCACTTACCACTCTTAGCTTAGAAGGCTCTTCATGCCATGTACTCTTGCCATCCCAATCAAGTGCCATTTTGTCTACCTGCCTATGTAGCCGTGGTGGGGACACCATGTGAACCCGACCATGTGGTTTACAGTCGTTGCCATCTTAGAGTGATAGCTTGGCAACATATCAAAAATCAACGCACTGAAAATACACTTAACAAAGGTATCGTAAACGGTTCTTCATGAAATGAACCTAGAGTGCCACAAATGGGCACTATTATGTCAGCCTTCCTATATAACCATAGTGGGATCATCACATGATCTCAACGGCATGGCAAAAATAGGCTACAATCTTCACCATCTTAGAGTAGTAATTAAACAACCATCCTATTTTCAGCTGGACTGGCAGAGTATTTTGTACATTTATAGAAATCTGTGTTGTTTTCTGAAAAACAGGAAGCATATTCCAATGGGTTTATGCGATACAGATCAGGGCACATTAATTTGTGAAAGCAATCGCCATCTTGTAACTATTGCCAGAGACACCAAGCAAAGGTTAGTTGTCAACCTACTGTGATAGTGAGATCATTTCAGTGGCTCAAATCTATATGTGGGGCAAAACCAATATGTGGCTTCCCCGAGCGAGACTCAGTCTTTCTTACACATGGACAACAATGACATTTGTAAATGTTATCTTACTCCTATGTAAATCCAATATCTAACAAAAGAACCACATACTATAAGAAAAAGCACAAATCTATAACCTTCATTGGTTTGTATAAGGCTACAACGTATATGTAATGAATCACCTCTAGAGTCGATGAATGTCCTATTCACAGACAAAAACATGTGAGACTTTAAATGAATAATATGGATAAAATCTATCGTTACATATGTACTTCTCTAAGGTCTGCAGGGAAGAGCTTCACTCTCTAGTGATATTCCTTATACATATCCCGAAACGCCATAAAAAAATCAATGATCAGTATATTTTAATAAGTCTTCATCATGGTGACAAAAGAGAGGGACCTCGGTTAGTTGAAGCCTAAGGTCCCCAATTACTGTGGCAAATATATGATATATATATGTGTCAGTTGTTAATATTATATGTCAATCGCATAATCAGGTGGCAGTATGTTTATAAAAAACTATTACGTTAAAGAAACTATTGCACTTCATTCTCTATATTCCGACCACTGGTGGCCAACCTTAGTCTGCTGATCCACTTCCCCTCCATTTGCTTCAAATGTAATTCTCTTTCTGTTCCACCAACGTTCAATTTGATATGCTCTACCCATGGAACCAAATGTCTGATTTATCAGCATGACATTACTTACAGTGCATGACCACTGGAAAGGTGCAATCAACATTTTTTTTATACATTGAACATGTTCTTAAATTCTCAGTTTCCATTGTCTAGTTGTGCTACCCACATAAATCTTCTTGCATGGACTTCCAACTATATGTATGACATAGGTTGTGTTACAATTGATAAAATAATTTAATTTAAAAAGAATTCTACGAATTTTAAACAAATTCTTTGATCATGTAATAGCCATACTGGCAGATGCTGCAGTTGGTGCATATGAAAAATCCTTGTGTTTTTTTGGGACCAGATATGTGTAGTCTCTGTCACATCCTTATGTGAAATGTAACAAGGGCACACCAATTTCTTTAAAGTCTTAGCTCTCTCATATGTGAACTTAATGTTTTTACTTATGACACCTTTTAAATCTGATGAGTTTAACAATTAATGTTAATGCTTTTAAAGAATCCTGAAAAAACGTTCACAATTACCATTGTATTCTGTAACAGATACTAAAGGTCACTGATCCTACTTTTTCTCCGTAATCACCAATGTGTCGGATCTTCTTAACTGTTTTACTTTCTTTTCAGCTTTTGTTTGATAATTCTCAGAATACCCCCACAATCCAAATTTCTGATTGATCTCTCTAATGATATGATGAAACTCAATATCATTGCTACAATTTCTCCTAGCTCTCACCAGTTCTCCATTTGGTATGCTTTTAATAGTAGAGGTTTGATGAGCATTCATAGCATGAAGGAGACTATTGCAGGAAGTTTCCTTTCTAAGCATCTTGCTCAGGATCTTATTGTTTTGGATATAGAATTCTAAATCTAAGATCTCAATATTTGCTCTACAATATTTTATCATTAAGAATACATAAATGGATTGCAATTTAAAAATTCATGATACTTCTCAATTGTGTAATGGTACCTTTTCAGATAACTATAACATTGTCAATATAATGACTGACCCCAGAAATAGGTGTGGCCTAACCATGCAGCAGCAGTTGTGCCCCTGGCATGCTCCTTCTCATACCAACCCATGAAAAGGCTGGAATAGGAGAGACAAACCAGGAACCCATCGCAGCTCCCCACAGATGGTAATACTTCATCGCATTGTGGGGGAAAATGTTGTTTTTTAAGAGAATATTGAATGTGTCAAATAACATCTCAGTGTCTTTGAAAAAAAATGATTTTCTACTGGACAGAATGTGCTTTTAGGTCCATGGGGACACGGGTGCAAATACTTGTTACATATCATGTCACAAACATCATGGCTTATGTATCCATTGAACATCATCAAATTTGTTAAAGACATGCTTGCTGCCAATGAAATATGCTTGTAAATTTGTGACAAAAGATTGCAAAATGCCATTCACTTATTCAATATGTCTGTCAGTGGGAGAATTGTTTCCTTAACATATATGTCTCCCTGGTGGAATGGGAGCTTTTTAAGTAAGATATATATGCATATGCAAAGATAATGCGGTAATTTACCAAGATTACTTATCCAAATCTTTGCCTGGCATCCTGGTGCACAGTTACACTCATACACAGAATATGAGAGAAGAAGGGCTACTACAGGAACAGATGGGCTTCTTCGTGTGGGAGAGGCAAAGCTTGTTAAAAGAGTAGCAATGTCAACGTTTACAACACAGCAACAGGGAGACAACAGAAGATCAACAAATTCATGACATGTAACAATGAGTTCTGCATTTATGTTCTATTGTGCCCATGTGGGCTCAGGTATGTTAGGAGCAGAGTCAAGAAGAGGGTACTGGAACATTAAAATGCAATCAAAAATTTAGATGTAACCTACGCTGTTGCTAGACACTGGGCCAAGGAACACAGACAGGATTCTAACTTTCTTGTCTTTTTTGGTATTGACAGGTTCGAAAGGAGCACCAGAGGTGGCAACAGGCAGTGACAGCTAAGACAGAGAGAGTTAGAGTTTATACTTTTGCTATGGACTTAACAAGAGCGAAGAACTCCAAATTAACATTGGCTGATGTGGTAGCATTTTATTTTTACTTTACACTTCTCCACTATCTAGGAAGTCATTCGTCTACAGTTGTTAGGAGAACTTATTCTTAAATTTTACATTTGCTCCTCAATTTTTTTTCAAATGTTTCTTCTTATGTTCCTTCCTTTCCTTCTTTTATCCTGGTTCCTTTTGCTTTTCATTTCATTTCACTGAACTTTCTCTCTCTGCATTTGTCACCAGGCTGCTCCCCTACAAAACAGGTGTGACCTTTACATCTCTTTTTTTTGTCCCCCTTTTCCTTGACACTTTACATATGATTGAGTATTTCAAGCACTGCCCCCTGCCTCTGTTTAACGGAGATCTGAGAGAGTCAATAATTTGTCTCACATTTTTCATATCCATATCACACTCAGTATTAACCTTGTTTGCATTATTATTTTTCGTTGATCTTGATTGCCAGTAGAAAGCTACACAGGATTATGGTAGCAAAAGAGGTCAGCCACTTGGCTTCCTTTCTGTAAGTGTAATTACCATTCTCCTCCACTTGGGTTCAAATGTATATGCTCTTTCTATGAAACTAAATGTCTGATTTATCAGCATGAAATTACTTACAGCGCATGACTACTGAATATTTGAAATCACCATTTGTTTTATACATCGAACATGTTCTTAAATTCTCTGTTTCCACTGTCCGGTTATGCTCCCCACATAAGTCTTCTCGCATGGACTGCTAACTATATGAATGACATAGGTAGTGTTACAATTGATAAAATAATTTGATTTACATTTTTTTCTACAATTTTTAAACAAATTCTTTGATCATGTAATAATAACCATATTGGCAGATGCTGCAATTGTTGCATATGAATAATCCCTGTGGGTTTTTAGAACCAGATATGTGTAGTCTCTGTCACTTCCGTATGTGCAATGTAACAAGGCAATGCTCATATTTTTGGAGGCTTAGCTCTCTCGTATGTGATAGAAATGGATTCGCATTTTCGCACTACATTACTGCCACTTGGACGATGAGAATGGGCCACTGGGCCTATGAAGCAATTTGTCAGAAGTTGAATCCGAAAAATGTATAAACCTTTCTTCTTTGAATTTGATGTGCATTCTGACAACTTATATTTTGGAAATGTTTGATGAAAACTGACAGAATTGTTTATTGGGCCACTAGGACACCGAGTAATTTGCTAAAGACAAAAATAAGTTACATGTATTTATGCTATCCACCCCCTTATGCTGTCCGCCAATTAAGATTGTATTATTGTTAGAAGGGCAAGCAGAATGTCTTATTGTGTATTATATTAACTGTGATTGAGATTTGGTATTACTTTTGTTTTACCTGAAACGTGGAATCGAGACAATGAGAGTCAGTGCAATGTTTTGCATATCTCCCTGTATTCTTTATATAAGTATTTTGTTTATGATTATCACTGTGATTGTTTGTTATGGGCGATAGAGCACATTTTAGTAACCATGGCTGTGACGAAGACCCGTTTGGGTTGAAACGTGGAGCCATTAAAACCATTGAAACTGAACTGACACACTGCTTGCGGGCTTTTTATCTTGTGGATTTACAAGGTTCACTTCTTCCTCGATATATATATATATATATATATATATATATATATATATACAAAATAAATTTTAAAAAGTCCCCTTTTTTTACCCTAATCTACCACCTAGTAATAAAATTGATGTTTTTCATGAAGCGATCATAAATGATCTCTACAAGCTCAATCGTATACAACAGCAAGATAATTTAACCATACAAGGAAGAAAAGAATTAAAAGATCTTCAACAAGATGAAATGATTTAAATAAAACCTGCTGATAAAGGCGGGAATATTGTAATCCAGAACAAAGAAGATTACTTTCAAGAAGCCAATAAACAACTGAAAACTGTCACATGCTATGAAATCTTAAGAAATGATTCCACTAAGGAAATCGAAAAAGCTTTGGATAAAAACCTCCAAACATGGCTAAATCAAGGACTAATTGATGAAGAAGAAAATAAATATATGGTGGTGGAAAATCCAACAACAGCCACCATATACTTCCTACCAAAAATACACAAAAGCAGACACAATCCGCCGGGCAGACCAATAGTGTCTGCAAATGGCTCAATACTAGAACCAATGTCAAACTATATAGATTTCTTTCTTGCCCCGTTATTAAAAGTTTTGAACTCCTACTTAAGAGACACTACAGACATCTTGCAAAAACTAGAGGGAATATCATGACATCCAGAGTATGAACTAATTGCGCTGGACGTTGTTGCTTTATATACCAACAGAGAGCACAAGATCGGAATTAATGCCTGCAGTTTCTTCTTGGGAAAAAGAAACATTCAATATCAAAAGCACAACAATATGCTAATTGACATGATTTCCTTCTGCCTACATAATAACATCTTTATATTCAACACATAATTTTTTAGACAAATGAAAGGTACAGCCATGGGCTTTTCATTTTCTCCAAACTATGCCAACCTGGTTATGGGATGGTTCGAACAATAAATCGCCTGAAAGCCAGAAAATGATCTATTTGTAGACAAAATCATTTTATCGCTAAGGTTTATCGATGACCTTTTCATCGTCTGGGATGGAACAGAAGAAGACTTTGCCACATATTTCAATATCCACAATAACAACGAGACCAATTTACAATTCACGTATGACATAAGTGCAACCAAAATAGCGTTCCTAGATACTGAAATCTATACTGATGGAAACACGTTACAAACAACTCTTTTTAGAAAGGCAACAGCGACTAATGCAGTCCTGTACGCAAATGGTTTCCATCATGAAACTCAAAAATGGAACCGTCCGTATGGAGAATTTTCAAGATTACGGAGAAATTGCTCAACAGACAGTAAATTTGAAAGACACACGAAAGAAGCACAGTCAAGATTCAAAAAAAGAAATTATCCCACTAAAGTGATTGATAAAGGCTTACAAAGAGCAAAGTCAAAAAAAGATCAGAAATTCTGAATTATTCTACAAAACCCTATCCAGTAGATTCCCCTAAAATCAGATTAATAACAACATATTCGATGGAAGCAAATCAACTAACCCAAGTCATCAAAAAACATTGGGGAATCTTAAAACTCAATCCAATTCTATCAGGAATAATTGGCGATCATCCAAACATCACAGAAGCAGCGTTCCAAACGAGGGCATTGACGGAGATATATATATATACGATTGACAAAGGCTTCCAGTAAGCTGAAACGCGTCTCTCCTTGTCTCTGGGATTGAGAGCGACCTGGCAGAATAAACAGATGCCGAATCCCAAACCACCTCGAGTCCGTACCTTCTTCCCTGGAGTTTCTGTGGGAGCTGGAGTTTTGGGTTCATATATATATATATGAGGAATTGTAGCAACACCGAAGATCTCAATGCAGAATTAGCGTGTCTGAAGGGTCGCTTTGCAGCCAGAGGCTATCCCCGGGTTTGGGTGGACACAGCTATTTGGAAAGCCCGCAAAAAATGAAGAGAGGAAATACTCTTTAGCCGTGAGAATAGATCAGGTATGCAGGACAGTGATAATGAGAGCAAATGCAGATTAATTACCGGCTTTAATACACAAGAAGGTAGTTTACGAAAAATCTTGCAAAAACACTAGCATATCATTGTGAACAAACCCATCCTTAAGAAATCTGTGGAACGCAGACCACTGATAACCTTCAGAAAGGCCAAGTCGCTTAAACAATCTTTGGTCAGTAACATGCTTCCAGCGACACAAGGAAAAACAGCTCAAAATTGGCTTAGTAGGAAGGAGGGATTTATCAAGTGTGCTAAATGCAAAGCATGTGTCCATGGTAAAAACACCTCTACTTTCATGGGAGGCCTTTCGCCATATGCGACCAAAATTAAGGGGTATTACTCCTGTAAATCAGATTTTGCTGTATACGTACTTCGCTGCCCGTGTGGCTTGCGGTAGGTTGGCAGCACAATACTCCCTGTGCATAAGCGAATCCTACAGCACCTGAGAGCCATTAAAAATGGGGATAAAACCTACCCCGTGGCCAGACACTTTGACCAATTCCATGACAGAAATATTAAAGGACTTGAGTACTATGTAATCGATGCAGTTCCAGTGAGTGAGAGAGGTGGAGATCGAGTTAAAAAATTGAGGAGATTAGAATCAAATTACATTATTAGGCTCAATACTAAGATCCCTGAAGGTCTTAATATCGAAGAAGACTTTCACACACATCTTTAAAGTTAGTGCGACTTTACTCCCTATGCCTAAAATAATTTTTAGAATGAATTTTAAATTGTATTTCTTGAAAGTTTTGAGTTATTATTATTTGTACACGTTCACATTTTAAAAGACTTGTCTATTGCAGTAGACTGCACGTATAATGGGCATGTTTGGGGGCTCAAAACGTCGTTTGCCCACTTGGGCTGAATCATGTATAACTTGGGTTCTTTTAGTACTGCTATTGCAATTTATGCAGGGTCACTGTGTTTGGAGATTAGCCCACTGGGGCATAGTGTGTATTTATGAGTGGTACTGATATTCACCCGAGTTCAATTAGATTATCTTCCCTTTTCACACTACAATATGTATTATACTTAAATATTGTCAACAATTTTTATTTTAGAATTGTTAGTGACTTTAATGATAAGGGCAGACTGATTGTATCAATATGAGATGAATTTATGGAATTCCGTTTTGAGTTGCCTATAAGTCCTTTGTTAAGTTTAAACTACGAGTCTGTTGTCACTCTTTATTGTTTAGTAGTTTTACACGTATCACGGATGCACTAAGCACTTAAAATGGCGGAAAAACTTTATGGAAATTGTTAGTGAACAAGCTTGCTGGACAAGCGAAACGCGTCTAACAATTTAGCTGACTAATAAAGAAAACTCTGCGCATAAGACACGGCGTCGGCTTTCCTGCTTTGGGAGGAAGTTTTGCTGATATTACCGGACCGTGCTTGGGAGGTCCGTTCGTCGACGCGCCCTCTGGTTTGGAGGTGGTGGGCATACCGAAGCAAACGGAGGAGAAATATATATATATATGTGTATATATATATATATATATATATATATATATATTATCTACTGGCGGTCGCCAGTAGATAGTTATAGTTAGGACCGTGTTTCCATAGGAAATCCGCAACATTCTATTTGGAATAACTTTGGCGCCGGTCAACGAATCCTCACAAAATTTTCAAAACTAATGGGGCGCTACGCTCCGCTCCTACCCTGAAATTCTCGGGGGGATTCGTCAAGCGGGGGCTGAGAAAAAAGGGGGGTCCCAAAACGCGTTTTCCCCATGCATTTTCCCATAGGACCTTTAGTCCGAGCTACAGCCCGAACGGCTGAACAGAATTACTTGAAATTTGGCAGAGAGGTAGTCCTCAGGTCAAGGATGTGCCTTTTGTAGGTCTGGTGTAAATCTGTTCTGTAGGTCCTGAGAAAATAGCATTTAAATCAATATATATATCTGTAAGCGCGCTCCGTGCGCTTACCGTACGCGTACGGTGCCGTGCGCGAGCTCAATTCTGATTGGTGGTTACATGACTGTAAACATTCGAATCGGTCGAAATCAGGAAGTGTCGGCCGCCATTTTCTGTCTCTCGCACTGAGAAACAAAGGTGGGGAACGTGAAAAGGGGGCAACGAAGAGAGTTGCAGACCCCCTAGTGTTTGTCAGGGGGTCCAAGAAGGACCCAAAAGTACGAAAAATACATTTAATAATTGTTAAAAAAAATCGCGGAGTGCGCGTACGGTAAGCTTACCGTACGCGCACGTAAAAAAAAAAATAAAAAAAAATAAAGAAGTAACAATCACATTTAATAAATAAACTAAAGGACCCACAAGGGAGAAAAAAACAAATGTTACTGTGTAAAAAAAGGCGAGGCGCGCACGGCATGGACTGCGCAACGTGGGCGCTCGGTGCGCTTCGCGCACCGAGCGCCCACAGCGCGCGCACGGTTCGCGAAGCGGCACCGTGCGCGCAGGGTGTGCGCACAGTGAAAAACCAGAAAAAAAAATAAAAAATAAATACATAACTTAGCATTTAAAAAACCGTACAAATTCACTGAAAAAACCATAGGTTTCACACACGTTATAGTTAGGAATTATCATTTACAAAACCTTGCAAATTCACTTAAAAAACCATAGGTTTCACACATGTTATAGTTAGCTGTACATTTCACTCGTAAAAAACCAATGAAATTCCACGTTATAGTTAGATCAGGTAACTATAACTTGCGCGACCGCAATCCACAATGTGTAATTTCAGATGTCATCATTGATGTCATGAGTGATGTCACTGACCATGTCATGAGTGATGTAATATGTGACGTCATCAGCAGTTTATTGTGGGCGCGCAAGTTATAGTTACCTGATCTAACTATAACGTGGAATTTCATTGGTTTTTTACGAGTGAAATGTACAGCTAACTATAACATGTGTGAAACCTATGGTTTTTTAAGTGAATATATATATGTGTATATATATGTATATATATACATGTGTATATATATATATATATATATTTATATATATATATATATATATATTCTAATCAAACCAGCACTCCTTCACTCTTCAAAGCAGGCACCAGCAACACGAATTTTGGGAGAAGTGTTTAATTAGGCAAAAACACTTGTAGGTCGCGCATTATGGTGAACACAGCCAACTGGATCACATAGCGCGGACGCCTTTTACTAAAACCTTAAATACCACTAGTGAATACCAAACAGGTAGTGGCCACGGAAAACATACTAATGCAATCATTCATGGAAATGTAAATAATAAATTTTAAAAACGCTAATGTTTCATTATAAAATTCAAAACATGAAACATGTAACATATTGGTTCCTTACTATTGCAACATAGAAATCGAACAGTCAAAATTAAACAAACTAATGCTGAGCAAGGTAAAGCGACACAATATGGCACTCTGCAAAACCCCAGGCATAATTAGAATGGTAACCTGCAATGTTGCCTTGGTGTTCTGGCAAAAGTATCCAGCCTGGATCAAACATAAGAATTAATGTGTACACTCTTGGTGTGGCGTGGCGTGGCGTGGCTCCAGCTGCAAAGTCGGATGCACGTAAGGGATGGGGACAATGCAGTTAGCTACCAACTTATATCATAACGAGTGTTAATGCAATCTAGATGCAACTGCACTACGTAAGGAAAGCCAAAGGAGCAAAATGAAACCGAGTGGCTAAAATCATAGCGCAAATGCAGATCCCAAGTGGGCATGCAATTGACAGCAAATTAAGACGACGTGTGCTGTCTGAATTAAAAGAAACGATGGCTAATTGGACAAGTGTCCCTGACGTACCTCCTCAATCAAAACATACAAGAGACAATCCTTCCGCTGAACCACCTACCCGCACAACAGCAAAAAGTTACCTGATCAAAAAATTAAATGCACAAAATTGTGAAATGAGTGTTCGACAACTAAAGTGACACTAACCCACCCGAGTGAAATTTTTTAAAAGGGAATAAATAGAAAGGCCAGCAGAGTATTTTGCTTGCAGCTGGAAGCGTTGGAACTGGGCTCAAGGAGCATGAGGTGCATGCCCAACTAAAAACGGGAATGTTACAAATTAATATATAATTCCTTGTCCGAGTTCAGACCATTGGGGATCTTGCTGTTAAGCAAAATAATGTAAGGAGACTCGAGTCTACGCAATTTGAGTTCCTTATTGTACCCCTTATATGACTGGGAACTGAATCTGTGACAAAATACACCAGATCTGCACTGTTGCCCCATGTACGTCATTAATGCGTCGTGCGACAGGATATGTCTTGCCATCCTTAACAATTGCTCTTAAGGGTTGAAGGATTCTTATGTGTTTAGTGCTCTCCACATAGCGTTTGGGACAAGAACATTGGAGCACGTACACCACATAGTCATTCCAGCAGGTAAATAAATGACTGATTTTCAAAGTGGTGTTACTCAGAGGACTATATACCTCACTGGTATTTTGGCCGATGGTACATGCCTTGCATTTATGACATTTGTCGAAACCTGGGGGCAGTGCCAACCAAGACTCTGATTTGGCCATTTCCGGACTACTGGGACACAATTCTCCCCTCATAGATTTTGCCCGCCTAAAAGATAGGAGTGGATGTTTGGGCATAGAGGGTCCAAAAGTCGGTTCGCTGTGAATCAGATTCTAATGTGATTGGAAGATATTCCTCATTCTCTGGTGGTAAGAGTTATACCCCGTAATCATTCTCACAGAGCCCTGTATATTAGATTTAGTTTTACTTGGTTTGAACAACAACGCCTCTCTAGGAATGGATTCAACTTTGGTCTTTGAGTTCTTCAACACCTCAGGGCTGTAACCATGTGCAAGGAATCTGAGGTCTAGCTCAGCCTGTACTTCCCTCAAGATTGAGCCTCGCTGCAATTTCTTTTCATGCGCAGGTTTTCCTCATAAGGAATGCTCTGCCTCAGTTTGAGGAGATGAAAACTCTGCGCATGAAGTATGGAATTGCTCGCGGTCTCCTTGCGGAATGTCCTATTGTGGATTCAATTGTTGTGACCATAGACCTTCAAGTCTAGAAACTCGATCTCACTTGTGCTGATGTTACTGGTGAATACTAAATTGAGATCATTGACATTAAGCCGATCCACAAAGGCCCTGGCTGATTCTAGAGGTCATCGATATACCGTGACCAAAGGACAATGTCCTCAGTCCATTCTTCTGAAAATTCCGAGGTGAGCAACTGCTCCTCCGACCAGCCCCATATGCAAGTGCGCATAGCTGCGGGCAAATCAGGTGCCCATCGCAGTTCCCTGCAACTGTTTGTAAAGATGTTTATCGAACAGGAAAAAGTTGTTGTCCAGACCCCACTCTATCATTTGTAGCAGCATGATAGTGTGTTGATACGAACTAATGGCTCTGGCACCCAGAAAGTGTTTGATGGCTCTTAGACCTTGTTCATGTCTTATGATGGTGTACAGGGATATAACGTCTAACGTCATGAAGACATACGAGTCATCCCAGACAGTGTCATAGATTTTCTTGAGGAAATCACCTGTGTCAAGTATGAAAGATGGTAAGTTTCTGACAAGGTCCTGAAGGAAGCAATCAATGTACTTGGAAGTTGTTTGAAATAACCCCCCCAATTGCAGATATAATAGGTCTCCCAGGAGGATTACTGGCGTCTTTGTGTATTTTCGCAATTAGATAAAGCACAGGAATTACTGGATGATCAATTTTAAGAAATGTCAATACATCATCATTGAGTAACCCCATGCTGCGCCACTTAGACAACTGATTATGAAACCCCTCCTTGACCTTGTTGTAGCTGTTGTGGGACATTCTGCTGTAGCATTGTGCATCATTTAATTGTGAGTAAGCCTGAGCTTTTTTACATAGACAACGGTCACAACACTATATTGCCCCCCTTGTCAGATTGCTTGATAACAATTTCATTTCTTGCAGAATTGCATTGTATTCAAGCAATCTGCCTGCATTGTCAATGTTGAATTGTTTTCTAGAGTCACATGCAAGTCGCTTAAGCTCCATAGTGACCAGTTCAGAGAAAATGTCCAAGCCATCTCTGGCATGACTGGTGTAAATATCGATTTCGGCTTGAAAGGTGAGTGAACCCTGCATGCCAAATCTACCCCCAGGTCTGTGTCAAGTGGTTGGTTTTCTGAATGGATCACTCTTGCTAGTTGGTCCAAATCTTGGAGGAGTTTCAGATCCACCACTTGTAAATTCGCTGATACATTCGTGGCCACTTGGGTAACCTCAGATCCTGTGGTACGTGAGTGGAAATATTTTAGTAATTTAATTTTCCTGACAAAAATCAATTTTAGTCTGTACATAGTTGAAATTAGTAGGTTTACAAAATGTAAGACCCAAAGAAAGAAAAGAAAGAATATCTCTATCACTTAGTTCCAGTTCTGAGAGATTAATGACAGTTTTGAGGACCCCTGTGTTTATTTCTTGGAGCGGGTCTGTCACTGTGCTACTGACTGTTCGGTGCTCCCTTTCCAAAATATTAGAAAGTGAGTAGGGTGATAATATATGTAAATTCGGTAAAACCTAAAATCGAGATCATGTACTATACATCTTATATAGGCCAACTACAAATTTCTCTTTAATAGACCCAGTTAGAATTGACTATAATGTATTACAATGAAAAACCCAAAATCACATAATTGTTGTAAAAACTATAAATTGTTTTATTTAAAATTGCTTGTTATTTTAAAATCAAAACATATTATTACAATACAAATCAAGCAAATTGATACCAAATCCACCCTGTCTAAACCAATAAACTCTTCAACACTTTCATATCCTGGTTTAATAGCAGTTAGATATTGAAAGAGACAGGTAACAAATACAAATACCGATATAATACATATTAAAATACACAGAAAAACTGTTGACACGGCGTTTCGGTGAAAGTTTGCTATATCTTCACCTTCTACAGGCCAAATCTTTTTTTCAGTTTATCTAGTTGCATTTTTGGAGAGACTCTAAAGAGGTCGTCTCCTGCTTTCAATTGCGTAACATCCAGATGATGATGAAAACAGGATTATTCACCCCCAGAGTCAATAGAGAGGGGTTCTAGATAGTGATCCAATGATTCAAGGACAACAAATTAAAATCATAAAATCATATATGTTGTATGCTTTTAGTTGTAACTATCATTAGTGAGAGGAAAGTTTGTTTGCAGGGGAACTACCGGCCTTCAAATAGCTGTAATCCTTTTCAGAAGTGACTCTGCCTAGCAATCCAATCGGCATTGCCAACAATCCCCACTTTACTATTGCGTATTGCCGTATTTAGAAATTGTGGAGAATGGAGTCAGGAAGTCGATGGACTCTCAATGTGCTGGTGGCCGTGCGGCTCAGTAATCCAGTTGCGATTTTCTTTTTCTACGAAGTAATATTTCGATCATCGTGCATGGTGAGTGGTCAAGTGCAACCCCCCACTGGTGCCCAGCTATCAGCTGCGCACTGCATTTGGCAGATGGCCCACCTACCAGAGACTGCAAAGGCCCCAGGGACCTCATCCCTGGCGCTTTTACGCATATTTCTAGGGGAGAGGGGCTTGCAGCCCCTTTCCTTAAAAGGTTTGTAAAATGGCTTGGGGAGAGGGGCCTCCCGCCCACCTTTCAAAAAGAATACAGCCCCGTAGATGGGTTACACCCTCCCCAATAATATAAAAATAAAAAACACAAATAATTGCCAGTTCCAGCCAGCAGCCAGGATGGGTGCTGCATGGAAGCTGGCAGGACGGTGGGGCCCTAGGGCTCTGTCCGCAGCCCTCAACATAAAATAAGGATTTGGGTGTCCTGGGGGAGCACAGGGACACCCAAATAAAAATAAAGTTTAAAACGTGAATAATAAATGAGCAGCAGTAGTCGCTCATCATTATCCACTTCTCTTTGAAGGAGCGCCCCGATGGCAGCAATTAACAGTTTGAAAAATGTTTAAAAAGACTCAAAGAAATGCTCATTTATTTTTACAATTAACCTTTATTACATTTTATTTATGGCAAAGATTTTTATTAAACATTGTACTGTGCGAATTGTTGAAATATGCATTTCATTATAATCACTGGTTATTTTTTTAACAAAGACAACACATGCGTTTTATATATGTTGAAATCTTGATCCCTTCATAAAGCCAATGGGCCCACATTTATATTTTGGTACACAAAGAATTGTCACAGTGGAAACAAATTTGGAAATGTAAAAGAACATACATTTGTTAGCAATTCAAACAAATTTAGCGACAACACCTATTACTTGCATGTATGATCATCATTTAATTGATTATCCAAGTTTTCCGTCAAACAGAAGATCAGCAATTTAAATCAAAGCCAAAAACATCACAATATCAACATTTTCAAAGATATATAGGTGTAAGGTACGTGATAGGTGCAAGATTTTGGGATTAGTGCAGGGCGTTGTGAGGGAGGGAGGTTGCGAAAAATTTAGGAACATCCACAATTCGTTGAAGAACCTAACCTGCCAGTTAAATGGCCACAAAATTTAAATCAGACAACACAGAATAAGACAGCAGTTGTACATTCACTGACAATCTCCTGTGTGGATTGAAGATAGAAGTAAGTCGACGTTTCGACCCCTATTAGAGCCAGCAAATTGGTTTGCTTGGGGTTGGGGTCTTCATCAGGACCAGGGAAAGGGCTTACACCTAGGAGCAAGGGTCAAAGATGAAAAAACGTGAGGTGTGTCTATGGTAAACCATTATAATTAAGACTGAAGCAATGATAAAAATTACCAGCATCAGCAGCAAGCATCAAGCTGGAAAATCGGGAAGGGGCCAGTCAGTGCTCCTGGGAAAAAGGAAAAGAGACGAGGAATACTAAAACCATACTTAAAAACACAACGAGTGTCAGTTAAACCTGAGTCACCAGAAATACTCACCCAGGGTGTAGTATTCCAATACTCGATAAGTGAGACAAGGGAAGGCTGAGTAAATCAGCACAGACACTGATCCATTGGTGTCCAAAGCTGGAAAGAAAGGGCGGGGGGGGGTTATTAATCTCCCACACTCGGATCCTGTCCGAGAACATAGCGCATATAAGGTTGATTAACTTAATATATTACGTGGGAAAAGGTGAGTGCGCGAAACAGAATTAAATCGCAGCGCATGTCAGGTGCGTCAATGGCCATTAACAGAACATACAGGAGTGTAGGGAAGACCATCTCCACATAGTGTGTGGCAAAACTCACTTATATAGTAACAGAACGGAGAGAGCCACTAAGTCCGTAGACTGCAACATACCTCGAGGGCCGCGCCGAGTGAACTGACAGCTAACCCTGGGCTTCGTCACATGACTATAAAAATACGGACTAGTCGCGCGCACAACCAGAATGGTTGCGCCTTGATTGGTGGAGACTCAGGGGTGTGTGTGGTCACGTGTTCGTATGTGATTACACATCGGAACCGGGCCGGGAGTCTTATGCCCGCAAGATTGCGTAGAAGAGAGAAGGAGGGAAGCGAAACCACAGAGGCTGCAGGCAGTAACATACCTCAAGGGCCGCGTGAGTCGGTCTGACAGCTAACCCTGAGCTGCGTCACATGATCATTTATATACCCAACAGACGCGCGTGCACCCGGTGAGATTGTGCCCTGATTGGTGGAAATTCAGGGGTGTGTGGTGTTAACTGTGCTGATGTCAGCTCGTCTAAAGCAGGGACCATTTGCTGGTTCTAGGTACATGACCACAGTACTAAAAAGCAATACAATAATATGGTTGCTGCAGTAAATGATACGGAAACAGCCATAACATTGGGCATAATTGATACATCCCTTGTTAACGCTCAAAGAACATACGGAATAACACAGGCGAATGACACCACTAAAAGGCACAGCAATTGAAGTGCACAATGGGTTTAAATGTAATTCAAAGGACATATAGCATCACATAAAACCACAGCAAATACCTTATGTAGTGGGGTTCACCATGAATTATACCAGACAATTTAAAAAGTATAGCCCACAATATCGTAGATGTTTAACCATTATTTATTAAAGATAGTTGGGTAAAGGTTGCGTCAAGTTCATTAAGGCCACAGAGGACAGAGTCAAAACGGTCCATCCACTTACACTCCCTGATGTTAAGAATTGAGCCGAGGTCTCCACCCCTAACACCCAAAATCTTGCACCTATCACGTACCTTACACCTATATATCTTTGAAAATGTTGATATTGTGATGTTTTTGGCATTGATTTAAATTGCTGATCTTCTGTTTGACGGAAAACTTGGATAATCAATTAAATGATGATCATACATGCAAGTAATAGGTGTTGTCGCTAAATTTGTTTGAATTGCTAACAAATGTATGTTCTTTTACATTTCCAAATTTGTTTCCACTGTGACAATTCTTTGTGTACCTAGCTATACCCGAGTCCAGTGGTCTACCGGGTTACCCCATTGATACATAACTCTCTATAGTGCAGGCGCTGTCCTGCGAGGGTATTTATTTTTAACTTTTTTCAACTCCTTTTCACTATGTTAGGCAATGAGACGCTATCATACACTGAGGAACACATCACCACACTTATTCAAGATCCCTCCAATCTATTCATTTCTTCAAATACCCCAAACATTGATGTGTCCCTTAATGAGAAGATCAACAAACTAGAGAGATTAGAGAAGAAGCTGATCCGCACCAGGCTGCACGGCCATTTCTTGACCAAGTATTTACAGTCGAATGTCATACCGGTTGGTTTACAGGTTAAAAACGAACCAGCGATCTTTGTGGATCAACCAAAGTTCAAGGAGGGCTTCAGCTTCGTGGCTAACAACTGTTCGCGCCACTGGATGGTCCTTGGAGTGGAGACTGCCCTTGAACAGGTGGAATTATTGATGAAGGAGATTGCTGATTTAAAGCGGGACATTTCTACAGATAATGCTCTAACGAATGCCAAGGAGGCTCTAGAACGCCTTGAGAAAACCATCAAGGAATTTGATGTTAACACACAAACCAAGAAACTGGACAAACTTTCTAAAGACGTCCGTTTTTATGATAAGAAATTGACCTACCCATACCTACAGGAAGATTACTACAAACAAGACCAACAAGGTCGTTTCTTCAACAGAGGGAGAGGGGGTTATCAAGGCACCCGTAGATTCACGAATTTCTCGGAGTCGTCTGGCTCCACAGGCAGTGAGGGAGAACAAGCAGTGAGCTACACAGGGTACCAACCTCAGGATACTGCCTATTACCCACCCTCTGGACCGGCTTTTTTAGAAGACCGACAATGGCGACCACCCAGGGGAAGGAATGCGAATTGGAATTGGAACAGGGGACGCGGACGCGGCCGCCTGCAACAAGCCCAGGTTTGGGACAGAGCTCAACAACAAGGGATGAATACTGCCCAGAAGCAGGTACACTTCCCTCAGGAACCACATGGGGAAATTCAAACGAGACGTCGAGTCTATCGCTGGTAGGCACATCAAAAGACCCCATTATGAACCTGTCTGATCATATACTTACCGATGATGAACACCGGATTCTGAGTAAAGGCCTATCATATGTTCCTACAACCTATCCCAATAAATTCAACCTACAGACTGAGTTGCACCGGTTTTTTCGAAAGATACGGTTACGCTACTTCTTCCGTCAGGCTCCTGTGAGTACGACCACATCATGCACTGGCCTACGCACTCCCTCTACATTTACACCTACCTCTCAGATGGTTTCACATCGGATTTTGACCTACGAAAGTACTGTACTTAAGGAGGCACTAGGAGTATGCTCCACTAGAAAGTATGTCAAACACAATGTCACCTCTGCGGAACGAAAGGCCCTGGATGATTTGAGGAATAACCATTCTATTGTCATCAAACCCGCTGACAAGGGGGGAGCCATCGTACTACAGAGCGTGGATAACTACAAAGAAGAACTTTACTCTCAATTGAATGATGGCATCAGCTACACCAGACTCAACCTAAATCCCACGAAAAAGATCAGTACCATGATCCTTCGAGTAACCCAAGATGGCCTTGCCCAAGGCTTCCTTTCGAACTTGGAGTTCCAGTTTTTGAATCAACCTCAGCCTCGTCTTCCGACAATCTACACCTTACCTAAGGTACATAAAAACCAGGAAAGACCACCCGGCCGCCCCATAGTCTCGGGGTGTGGCTCAATTCTTGAGCCCCTGTGTAAATACATCGATTTCTTCTTGAAGCCTTTGGCAGAGAATACAGATTCGTACCTGCGGGACACGATGCAAGTTATTAATCTGGTTGATGGGATGCCCTTCGATCCAGCCACCCAAATTCTTGTGACACTGGACATTGTGTCTTTATACACAAGTATCCCTCAACGACATGCTTTGGAGGTGATTTTGAAATATTTGGAGACAAGAACCCAACCGGTGCAAGTTCCCTCGGATTTCATCATTAAATTGCTCAACATAGCAATGACGCAGAATTTCTTTTTCTTTCAAAATGACTTCTTCATGCAAACAAAAGGCGTGGCGATGGGTGCCAGCTTTGCCCCAGACCTGGCCATTCTGTATATGGACAACTTTGAACAGACCTTTGTCAGTAATATCACTAACCCATTCAGGCAAAAAGTCAAGTATTGGAAACGATATATCGACGACGTCCTGATGATTTGGACAGGCAACGACCAGGAACTGGATGAGTTTTTCCTTTGGCTGAATGATAGATCGGCTGACATTCGGTTTACCATGACCAAGGACAAGTCCAGTATTGATTTCCTTGATATCACTATCAAGGCTATGGACGACTGTCTGTATACAACCCTGTTCCGAAAAACCACGGAAAGAAACACCTTATTGAGGTATGGAAGTCACCACCCGAGAGGACTACGCGATAACCTTCCTTTCGGACAGTTCCTGAGGATCAGGAGGAACTGTTCCAGAAAGGATGATTTTTTCACGGAATCCAATGACCTCATCCTCAGACTGATTGAACGCGGCTACCCTCGGAGGCTTGTCAAGAGGGCCCGCAAGAGAGCCTGGTACAATCATAGAGACCTCCTCCTCACTCCTAAAGCACGGATGGATGATCCTAACAGGCTTATATGTGTCACGACCTTTAACACCATGAGCAATGATATCCGCAAAATTGTCAATAAACATTGGCACTTGGTGTCAGCAGAACTACAGCTCACCGAACCCCCAATGCATGCCTTCAAGAAAGGCAAAAATGTCCGCGATCATGTGGTCAAATCACTCTTGGAAACACAGCCTAGACCAACAATTGAATCGCTCTGGCATCTTCCAGCCCCCACGGGCCACGTCAAATGTGGACAGTGCAAAGCCTGCAATTTGACCCTTGAAACAAAGACGTTCCAACATAACAACTGCACGGTGGATTTAAAGACGCTCACCAATTGCAATACTAAGAATGTCATCTACGCGATAGTCTGCCCCTGTAACAAGATCTACATAGGCCAGACTACCCAGAAAGTGAAATGTAGGATACTACAACACTGTAGCAGGATTAGATGCAACACTCCTGGAGCACCCATGGTTGACCACTTTAATACATGTAACCATTCCCCCGAATCGTTAAGATGGCTGGTAATTGAAGCCATAACACTGGGTGTTAGGGGTGGAGACCTCGGCTCAATTCTTAACATCAGGGAGTGTAAGTGGATGGACCGTTTTGACTCTGTCCTCTGTGGCCTTAATGAACTTGACGCAACCTTTACCCAACTATCTTTAATAAATAATGGTTAAACATCTACGATATTGTGGGCTATACTTTTTAAATTGTCTGGTATAATTCATGGTGAACCCCACTACATAAGGTATTTGCTGTGGTTTTATGTGATGCTATATGTCCTTTGAATTACATTTAAACCCATTGTGCACTTCAATTGCTGTGCCTTTTAGTGGTGTCATTCGCCTGTGTTATTCCGTATGTTCTTTGAGCGTTAACAAGGGATGTATCAATTATGCCCAATGTTATGGCTGTTTCCGTATCATTTACTGCAGCAACCATATTATTGTATTGCTTTTTAGTACTGTGGTCATGTACCTAGAACCAGCAAATGGTCCCTGCTTTAGACGAGCTGACATCAGCACAGTTAACACCACACACCCCTGAATTTCCACCAATCAGGGCACAATCTCACCGGGTGCACGCGCGTCTGTTGGGTATATAAATGATCATGTGACGCAGCTCAGGGTTAGCTGTCAGACCGACTCACGCGGCCCTTGAGGTATGTTACTGCCTGCAGCCTCTGTGGTTTCGCTTCCCTCCTTCTCTCTTCTACGCAATCTTGCGGGCATAAGACTCCCGGCCCGGTTCCGATGTGTAATCACATACGAACACGTGACCACACACACCCCTGAGTCTCCACCAATCAAGGCGCAACCATTCTGGTTGTGCGCGCGACTAGTCCGTATTTTTATAGTCATGTGACGAAGCCCAGGGTTAGCTGTCAGTTCACTCGGCGCGGCCCTCGAGGTATGTTGCAGTCTACGGACTTAGTGGCTCTCTCCGTTCTGTTACTATATAAGTGAGTTTTGCCACACACTATGTGGAGATGGTCTTCCCTACACTCCTGTATGTTCTGTTAATGGCCATTGACGCACCTGACATGCGCTGCGATTTAATTCTGTTTCGCGCACTCACCTTTTCCCGCGTAATATATTAAGTTAATCAACCTTATATGCGCTATGTTCTCGGACAGGATCCGAGTGTGGGAGATTAATAACCCCCCCCCCCCTTTCTTTCCAGCTTTGGACACCAATGGATCAGTGTCTGTGCTGATTTACTCAGCCTTCCCTTGTCTCACTTATCGAGTATTGGAATACTACACCCTGGGTGAGTATTTCTGGTGACTCAGGTTTAACTGACACTCGTTGTGTTTTTAAGTATGGTTTTAGTATTCCTCGTCTCTTTTCCTTTTTCCCAGGAGCACTGACTGGCCCCTTCCCGATTTTCCAGCTTGATGCTTGCTGCTGATGCTGGTAATTTTTATCATTGCTTCAGTCTTAATTATAATGGTTTACCATAGACACACCTCACGTTTTTTCATCTTTGACCCTTGCTCCTAGGTGTAAGCCCTTTCCCTGGTCCTGATGAAGACCCCAACCCCAAGCAAACCAATTTGCTGGCTCTAATAGGGGTCGAAACGTCGACTTACTTCTATCTTCAATCCACACAGGAGATTGTCAGTGAATGTACAACTGCTGTCTTATTCTGTGTTGTCTGATTTAAATTTTGTGGCCATTTAAATGGCAGGTTAGGTTCTTCAACGAATTGTGGATGTTCCTAAATTTTTCGCAACCTCCCTCCCTCACAACGCCCTGCACTAATCCCAAAATCTTGCACCTATCACGTACCTTACACCTATATATCTTTGAAAATGTTGATATTGTGATGTTTTTGGCTTTGATTTAAATTGCTGATCTTCTGTTTGACGGAAAACTTGGATAATCAATTAAATGATGATCATACATGCAAGTAATAGGTGTTGTCGCTAAATTTGTTTGAATTGCTAACAAATGTATGTTCTTTTACATTTCCAAATTTGTTTCCACTGTGACAATTCTTTGTGTACCTAGCTATACCCGAGTCCAGTGGTCTACCGGGTTACCCCATTGATACATAACTCTCTATAGTGCAGGCGCTGTCCTGCGAGGGTATTTATTTTTAACTTTTTTCAACTCCTTTTCACTATGTTAGGCAATGAGACGCTATCATACACTGAGGAATACATCACCACACTTATTCAAGATCCCTCCAATCTATTCATTTCTTCAAATACCCCAAACATTGATGTGTCCCTTAATGAGAAGATCAACAAACTAGAGAGATTAGAGAAGAAGCTGATCCGCACCAGGCTGCACGGCCATTTCTTGACCAAGTATTTACAGTCGAATGTCATACCGGTTGGTTTACAGGTTAAAAACGAACCAGCGATCTTTGTGGATCAACCAAAGTTCAAGGAGGGCTTCAGCTTCGTGGCTAACAACTGTTCGCGCCACTGGATGGTCCTTGGAGTGGAGACTGCCCTTGAACAGGTGGAATTATTATGCAAAAGTTGGTCGCACACTGCTCGTCACACCAGCAAGTTGCCCCAAAGGACTGTGGTAAATGTAGTGGCGACGGCGGGTACGCCTATGCCACGATGTGTAAAAAGAACAGTATGTGTTGCGTTAGCCATCCCTGGACACGTGTTTCGAGGTAGTTGCCTCTCGTCAGCAGGGAGCAGGTCAGTGTAAAGGGGTGCCGTGTGGACTGCCAAAATGTAATTAAAACAGGTCAAGTACCTCTCATGGCGCGCAGGTGCAGATCCAAGGCTCGTCAGCCCGTTGGCTCAAGGGAGCCGTAATAAATTATGCAAAAGTTGGTCGCACACTGCTCGTCACACCAGCAAGTTGCCCCAAAGGACTGTGGTAAATGTAGTGGCGACGGCGGGTACGCCTATGCCACGATGTGTAAAAAGAACAGTATGTGTTGCGTTAGCCATCCCTGGACACGTGTTTCGAGGTAGTTGCCTCTCGTCAGCAGGGAGCAGGTCAGTGTAAAGGGGTGCCGTGTGGACTGCCAAAATGTAATTAAAACAGGTCAAGTACCTCTCATGGCGCGCAGGTGCAGATCCAAGGCTCGTCAGCCCGTTGGCTCAAGGGAGCCGTAATAAATTATGCAAAAGTTGGTCGCACACTGCTCGTCACACCAGCAAGTTGCCCCAAAGGACTGTGGTAAATGTAGTGGCGACGGCGGGTACGCCTATGCCACGATGTGTAAAAAGAACAGTATGTGTTGCGTTAGCCATCCCTGGACACGTGTTTCGAGGTAGTTGCCTCTCGTCAGCAGGGAGCAGGTCAGTGTAAAGGGGTGCCGTGTGGACTGCCAAAATGTAATTAAAACAGGTCAAGTACCTCTCATGGCGCGCAGGTGCAGATCCAAGGCTCGTCAGCCCGTTGGCTCAAGGGAGCCGTAATAAATTATGCAAAAGTTGGTCGCACACTGCTCGTCACACCAGCAAGTTGCCCCAAAGGACTGTGGTAAATGTAGTGGCGACGGCGGGTACGCCTATGCCACGATGTGTAAAAAGAACAGTATGTGTTGCGTTAGCCATCCCTGGACACGTGTTTCGAGGTAGTTGCCTCTCGTCAGCAGGGAGCAGGTCAGTGTAAAGGGGTGCCGTGTGGACTGCCAAAATGTAATTAAAACAGGTCAAGTACCTCTCATGGCGCGCAGGTGCAGATCCAAGGCTCGTCAGCCCGTTGGCTCAAGGGAGCCGTAATAAATTATGCAAAAGTTGGTCGCACACTGCTCGTCACACCAGCAAGTTGCCCCAAAGGACTGTGGTAAATGTAGTGGCGACGGCGGGTACGCCTATGCCACGATGTGTAAAAAGAACAGTATGTGTTGCGTTAGCCATCCCTGGACACGTGTTTCGAGGTAGTTGCCTCTCGTCAGCAGGGAGCAGGTCAGTGTAAAGGGGTGCCGTGTGGACTGCCAAAATGTAATTAAAACAGGTCAAGTACCTCTCATGGCGCGCAGGTGCAGATCCAAGGCTCGTCAGCCCGTTGGCTCAAGGGAGCCGTAATAAATTATGCAAAAGTTGGTCGCACACTGCTCGTCACACCAGCAAGTTGCCCCAAAGGACTGTGGTAAATGTAGTGGCGACGGCGGGTACGCCTATGCCACGATGTGTAAAAAGAACAGTATGTGTTGCGTTAGCCATCCCTGGACACGTGTTTCGAGGTAGTTGCCTCTCGTCAGCAGGGAGCAGGTCAGTGTAAAGGGGTGCCGTGTGGACTGCCAAAATGTAATTAAAACAGGTCAAGTACCTCTCATGGCGCGCAGGTGCAGATCCAAGGCTCGTCAGCCCGTTGGCTCAAGGGAGCCGTAATAAATTATGCAAAAGTTGGTCGCACACTGCTCGTCACACCAGCAAGTTGCCCCAAAGGACTGTGGTAAATGTAGTGGCGACGGCGGGTACGCCTATGCCACGATGTGTAAAAAGAACAGTATGTGTTGCGTTAGCCATCCCTGGACACGTGTTTCGAGGTAGTTGCCTCTCGTCAGCAGGGAGCAGGTCAGTGTAAAGGGGTGCCGTGTGGACTGCCAAAATGTAATTAAAACAGGTCAAGTACCTCTCATGGCGCGCAGGTGCAGATCCAAGGCTCGTCAGCCCGTTGGCTCAAGGGAGCCGTAATAAATTATGCAAAAGTTGGTCGCACACTGCTCGTCACACCAGCAAGTTGCCCCAAAGGACTGTGGTAAATGTAGTGGCGACGGCGGGTACGCCTATGCCACGATGTGTAAAAAGAACAGTATGTGTTGCGTTAGCCATCCCTGGACACGTGTTTCGAGGTAGTTGCCTCTCGTCAGCAGGGAGCAGGTCAGTGTAAAGGGGTGCCGTGTGGACTGCCAAAATGTAATTAAAACAGGTCAAGTACCTCTCATGGCGCGCAGGTGCAGATCCAAGGCTCGTCAGCCCGTTGGCTCAAGGGAGCCGTAATAAATTATGCAAAAGTTGGTCGCACACTGCTCGTCACACCAGCAAGTTGCCCCAAAGGACTGTGGTAAATGTAGTGGCGACGGCGGGTACGCCTATGCCACGATGTGTAAAAAGAACAGTATGTGTTGCGTTAGCCATCCCTGGACACGTGTTTCGAGGTAGTTGCCTCTCGTCAGCAGGGAGCAGGTCAGTGTAAAGGGGTGCCGTGTGGACTGCCAAAATGTAATTAAAACAGGTCAAGTACCTCTCATGGCGCGCAGGTGCAGATCCAAGGCTCGTCAGCCCGTTGGCTCAAGGGAGCCGTAATAAATTATGCAAAAGTTGGTCGCACACTGCTCGTCACACCAGCAAGTTGCCCCAAAGGACTGTGGTAAATGTAGTGGCGACGGCGGGTACGGTAAGGAATTTGATGTTAACACACAAACCAAGAAACTGGACAAACTTTCTAAAGACGTCCGTTTTTATGATAAGAAATTGACCTACCCATACCTACAGGAAGATTACTACAAACAAGACCAACAAGGTCGTTTCTTCAACAGAGGGAGAGGGGGTTATCGAGGCACCCGCAGATTCACGAATTTCTCGGAGTCGTCTGGCTCCACAGGCAGTGAGGGAGAACAAGCAGGGAGCTACACAGGGTACCAACCTCAGGATACTGCCTATTACCCACCCTCTGGACCGGCTTTTTTAGAAGACCGACAATGGCGACCACCCAGGGGAAGGAATGCGAATTGGAATTGGAACAGGGGACGCGGACGCGGCCGCCTGCAACAAGCCCAGGTTTGGGACAGAGCTCAACAACAAGGGATGAATACTGCCCAGAAGCAGGTACACTTCCCTCAGGAACCACATGGGGAAATTCAAACGAGACGTCGAGTCTATCGCTGGTAGGCACATCAAAAGACCCCATTATGAACCTGTCTGATCATATACTTACCGATGATGAACACCGGATTCTGAGTAAAGGCCTATCATATGTTCCTACAACCTATCCCAATAAATTCAACCTACAGACTGAGTTGCACCGGTTTTTTCGAAAGATACGGTTACGCTACTTCTTCCGTCAGGCTCCTGTGAGTACGACCACATCATGCACTGGCCTACGCACTCCCTCTACATTTACACCTACCTCTCAGATGGTTTCACATCGGATTTTGACCTACGAAAGTACTGTACTTAAGGAGGCACTAGGAGTATGCTCCACTAGAAAGTATGTCAAACACAATGTCACCTCTGCGGAACGAAAGGCCCTGGATGATTTGAGGAATAACCATTCTATTGTCATCAAATCCGCTGACAAGGGGGGAGCCATCGTACTACAGAGCGTGGATAACTACAAAGAAGAACTTTACTCTCAATTGAATGATGGCATCAGCTACACCAGACTCAACCTAAATCCCACGAAAAAGATCAGTACCATGATCCTTCGAGTAACCCAAGATGGCCTTGCCCAAGGCTTCCTTTCGAACTTGGAGTTCCAGTTTTTGAATCAACCTCAGCCTCGTCTTCCGACAATCTACACCTTACCTAAGGTACATAAAAACCAGGAAAGACCACCCGGCCGCCCCATAGTCTCGGGGTGTGGCTCAATTCTTGAGCCCCTGTGTAAATACATCGATTTCTTCTTGAAGCCTTTGGCAGAGAATACAGATTCGTACCTGCGGGACACGATGCAAGTTATTAATCTGGTTGATGGGATGCCCTTCGATCCAGCCACCCAAATTCTTGTGACACTGGACATTGTGTCTTTATACACAAGTATCCCTCAACGACATGCTTTGGAGGTGATTTTGAAATATTTGGAGACAAGAACCCAACCGGTGCAAGTTCCCTCGGATTTCATCATTAAATTGCTCAACATAGCAATGACGCAGAATTTCTTTTTCTTTCAAAATGACTTCTTCATGCAAACAAAAGGCGTGGCGATGGGTGCCAGCTTTGCCCCAGACCTGGCCATTCTGTATATGGACAACTTTGAACAGACCTTTGTCAGTAATATCACTAACCCATTCAGGCAAAAAGTCAAGTATTGGAAACGATATATCGACGACGTCCTGATGATTTGGACAGGCAACGACCAGGAACTGGATGAGTTTTTCCTTTGGCTGAATGATAGATCGGCTGACATTCGGTTTACCATGACCAAGGACAAGTCCAGTATTGATTTCCTTGATATCACTATCAAGGCTATGGACGACTGTCTGTATACAACCCTGTTCCGAAAAACCACGGAAAGAAACACCTTATTGAGGTATGGAAGTCACCACCCGAGAGGACTACGCGATAACCTTCCTTTCGGACAGTTCCTGAGGATCAGGAGGAACTGTTCCAGAAAGGATGATTTTTTCACGGAATCCAATGACCTCATCCTCAGACTGATTGAACGCGGCTACCCTCGGAGGCTTGTCAAGAGGGCCCGCAAGAGAGCCTGGTACAATCATAGAGACCTCCTCCTCACTCCTAAAGCACGGATGGATGATCCTAACAGGCTTATATGTGTCACGACCTTTAACACCATGAGCAATGATATCCGCAAAATTGTCAATAAACATTGGCACTTGGTGTCAGCAGAACTACAGCTCACCGAACCCCCAATGCATGCCTTCAAGAAAGGCAAAAATGTCCGCGATCATGTGGTCAAATCACTCTTGGAAACACAGCCTAGACCAACAATTGAATCGCTCTGGCATCTTCCAGCCCCCACGGGCCACGTCAAATGTGGACAGTGCAAAGCCTGCAATTTGACCCTTGAAACAAAGACGTTCCAACATAACAACTGCACGGTGGATTTAAAGACGCTCACCAATTGCAATACTAAGAATGTCATCTACGCGATAGTCTGCCCCTGTAACAAGATCTACATAGGCCAGACTACCCAGAAAGTGAAATGTAGGATACTACAACACTGTAGCAGGATTAGATGCAACACTCCTGGAGCACCCATGGTTGACCACTTTAATACATGTAACCATTCCCCCGAATCGTTAAGATGGCTGGTAATTGAAGCCATAACACTGGGTGTTAGGGGTGGAGACCTCGGCTCAATTCTTAACATCAGGGAGTGTAAGTGGATGGACCGTTTTGACTCTGTCCTCTGTGGCCTTAATGAACTTGACGCAACCTTTACCCAACTATCTTTAATAAATAATGGTTAAACATCTACGATATTGTGGGCTATACTTTTTAAATTGTCTGGTATAATTCATGGTGAACCCCACTACATAAGGTATTTGCTGTGGTTTTATGTGATGCTATATGTCCTTTGAATTACATTTAAACCCATTGTGCACTTCAATTGCTGTGCCTTTTAGTGGTGTCATTCGCCTGTGTTATTCCGTATGTTCTTTGAGCGTTAACAAGGGATGTATCAATTATGCCCAATGTTATGGCTGTTTCCGTATCATTTACTGCAGCAACCATATTATTGTATTGCTTTTTAGTACTGTGGTCATGTACCTAGAACCAGCAAATGGTCCCTGCTTTAGACGAGCTGACATCAGCACAGTTAACACCACACACCCCTGAATTTCCACCAATCAGGGCACAATCTCACCGGGTGCACGCGCGTCTGTTGGGTATATAAATGATCATGTGACGCAGCTCAGGGTTAGCTGTCAGACCGACTCACGCGGCCCTTGAGGTATGTTACTGCCTGCAGCCTCTGTGGTTTCGCTTCCCTCCTTCTCTCTTCTACGCAATCTTGCGGGCATAAGACTCCCGGCCCGGTTCCGATGTGTAATCACATACGAACACGTGACCACACACACCCCTGAGTCTCCACCAATCAAGGCGCAACCATTCTGGTTGTGCGCGCGACTAGTCCGTATTTTTATAGTCATGTGACGAAGCCCAGGGTTAGCTGTCAGTTCACTCGGCGCGGCCCTCGAGGTATGTTGCAGTCTACGGACTTAGTGGCTCTCTCCGTTCTGTTACTATATAAGTGAGTTTTGCCACACACTATGTGGAGATGGTCTTCCCTACACTCCTGTATGTTCTGTTAATGGCCATTGACGCACCTGACATGCGCTGCGATTTAATTCTGTTTCGCGCACTCACCTTTTCCCGCGTAATATATTAAGTTAATCAACCTTATATGCGCTATGTTCTCGGACAGGATCCGAGTGTGGGAGATTAATAACCCCCCCCCCCCCTTTCTTTCCAGCTTTGGACACCAATGGATCAGTGTCTGTGCTGATTTACTCAGCCTTCCCTTGTCTCACTTATCGAGTATTGGAATACTACACCCTGGGTGAGTATTTCTGGTGACTCAGGTTTAACTGACACTCGTTGTGTTTTTAAGTATGGTTTTAGTATTCCTCGTCTCTTTTCCTTTTTCCCAGGAGCACTGACTGGCCCCTTCCCGATTTTCCAGCTTGATGCTTGCTGCTGATGCTGGTAATTTTTATCATTGCTTCAGTCTTAATTATAATGGTTTACCATAGACACACCTCACGTTTTTTCATCTTTGACCCTTGCTCCTAGGTGTAAGCCCTTTCCCTGGTCCTGATGAAGACCCCAACCCCAAGCAAACCAATTTGCTGGCTCTAATAGGGGTCGAAACGTCGACTTACTTCTATCTTCAATCCACACAGGAGATTGTCAGTGAATGTACAACTGCTGTCTTATTCTGTGTTGTCTGATTTAAATTTTGTGGCCATTTAACTGGCAGGTTAGGTTCTTCAACGAATTGTGGATGTTCCTAAATTTTTCGCAACCTCCCTCCCTCACAACGCCCTGCACTAATCCCAAAATCTTGCACCTATCACGTACCTTACACCTATATATCTTTGAAAATGTTGATATTGTGATGTTTTTGGCTTTGATTTAAATTGCTGATCTTCTGTTTGACGGAAAACTTGGATAATCAATTAAATGATGATCATACATGCAAGTAATAGGTGTTGTCGCTAAATTTGTTTGAATTGCTAACAAATGTATGTTCTTTTACATTTCCAAATTTGTTTCCACTGTGACAATTCTTTGTGTACCTAGCTATACCCGAGTCCAGTGGTCTACCGGGTTACCCCATTGATACATAACTCACATTTATATTTTGTCATTTGGATCCTTTGTCAAAATCAGTAGGTCTCCCCTACTTAAAATAACACTCAGGCTCTGTGCTCAAACCTCCTCTGCCCATGTCATGGGTGCTCAACCATCTGATGCCCATGACATGGGCGCAGAGGGGTTGGTTGGGCACAAGGCCTGGTCCGTGGCCAACCTCACAACACGAATGGCGGTATGGATTTGCGTGCCTGAATGAGTTTGGACACAGGGCCAGCCACAGGCAAGGCCCTGTCATCAACCCCATGCAACGTGGGGGCAAAAGCACTGAGGATGGGGCCCGTGCATGGCGTGGGCTTTCCTGCATGCGAGGGGTTGTATGCAGGCCCTCGCCGCAGACCTGGCCCAACAGTCTATGCCACACAGCGTAGGGGTGGCTCTCTGTGAGGGGTTGTACACAGGGCCTGCCTACTGGCCAGGCCCTGCCCCCAACCCCACACCGGCCATGCGTGGCATAGGGTTGGCATTACGTACGGCAGTAAAATATGGCTTTACAATTTTTTTCAAACCTAGAAATTCACTGTAAAAAACAAAGGTTCAAGTGACGTTATAGTAAAGTATGGTAATAGTCTCTTTCTTTGCTTTAAACAAACCTTAGAAATTCACTGAAAATGCCAGAGGTTAAGGGGATGTCGTAGATATGGGAAAATGTCGGTTAAAACATACAGTTTCAAACTAACAACACCATTGCAAATTACCCATTATTGTTATTTCAAGTAACAGTAACTCGAGCCTTAAAGTGACTATGTCATACATTCATCCTTGTCAGTTGACTGCTGCAGTAGCCAGAGGATTAGAGCTCTATAAATATTAAAGAACACAATATAGCAGGAAACACTCCAGCTGCCTTTATTGTGGCTGCCAATAATCCATTGTTACAACAAACAAATGATGGACGGAATGCTGACAATGCAGAGATTCTCCCCCAGTCAAGAGATCTGGGTTAAATCCATCGTTCTTTTGCCCACTACGCCACCCCAGTTCAGACATGGCCATATGCAAATCAGTCTTGACCCTGTGCCTCATGGGAACAGTGCAGCCCGAACTGCCAAGCCATGTCTTCCCTGGACCGGAATCAAGCATCCTAGGACCGGTTTCTGGCTATCAGCCGTCATCAGCCAGGATAGCTTGACTCCAGTGGCGTAGTGAGCACGGGACCCACGTCTGGGCATACCCATCCCACTTAGGGCGAAAAGCGTTACAACAAACAAATGACTGACGGAATTCTGACAATGCAGACATTCTCCCCCAGTCAAGAGATCTGGGTTAAATCCATCGTTCTTTTGCCCACTACGCCACCCCAGTTCAGACATGGCCATATGCAAATCAGTCTTGACCCTGTGCCTCATGGGAACAGTCCAGCCCGAACTGCCAAGCCGTGTCTTCCCTGGACCGGAATCAAGCATCCTAGGACCGGTTTCTGGCTATCAGCCGTAATCAGCCAGGATAGCTTGACTCCAGTGGCGTAGTGAGCACGGGACCCACGTCTGGGCATACCCATCCCACTTAGGGCGAAAAGCGTTACAACAAACAAATGATGGACAGAATGCTGACAATGCAGACATTCTCCCCCAGTCGAGACATCTGGGTTAAATCCATCGTTCTTTTGCCCACTACGCCACCCCAGTTCAGACATGGCCATATGCAAATCAGTCTTGACCCTGTGCCTCATGGGAACAGTCCAGCCCGAACTGCCAAGCCATTTCTTCCCTGGACCGGAATCAAGCATCCTAGGACCGGTTTCTGACTATCAGCCGTCATCAGCCAGGATAGCTTGACTCCAGTGGCGTAGTGAGCACGGGACCCACGTCTGGGCATACCCATCCCACTTAGGGCGAAAAGCGTTACAACAAACAAATGATGGACGGAATGCTGACAATGCAGACATTCTCCCCCAGTCAAGAGATCTGGGTTAAATCCATCGTTCTTTTGCCCACTACGCCAACACAGTTCAGACATGGCCATATGCAAATCAGTCTTGACCCTGTGCCTCATGGGAACAGTCCAGCCCGAACTGCCAAGCCATGTCTTCCCTGGACCGGAATCAAGCATCCTAGGACCGGTTTCTGGCTATCAGCTGTCATCAGCCAGGATAGCTTGACTCCAGTGGCGTAGTGAGCACGGGACCGACGTCTGGGCATACCCATCCCACTTAGGGCGAAAACCGTTACAACAAACAAATGATGGACGGAATGCTGACAATGCAGACATTCTCCCCCAGTCAAGAGATCTGGGTTAAATCCATCGTTCTTTTGCCCACTACGCCACCCCAGTTCAGACATGGCCATATGCAAATCAGTCTTGACCCTGTGCCTCATGGGAACAGTCCAGCCCGAACTGCCAAGCCATGTCTTCCCTGGACCGGAATCAAGCATCCTAGGACCGGTTTCTGGCTATCAGCCGTCATCAGCCAGGATAGCTTGACTCCAGTGGCGTAGTGAGCATGGGACCCACGTCTGGGCATACCCAGCCAGAAACCGGTCCTAGGATGCTTGATTCCGGTCCAGCGAAGACATGGCTTGGCAGTTCGGGCTGGACTGTTCCCATGAGGCACAGGGTCAAGACTGATTTGCATATGGCCATGTCTAAACTGGGGTGGCGTAGTAGGCAAAAGAACGATGGATTTAACCCAGATCTTTTGACTGGGGGAGAATGTCTGCATTGTCAGCATTCCGTCCATCATTTGTTTGTTGTAACGCTTTTCGCCCTAAGTGGGATGGGTATTCCCAGACGTGGGACCCGTGCTCACTACGCCACTGGAGTCAAGCTATCCTGGCTGATGACGGCTGATAGCCAGAAACCGGTCCTAGGATGCTTGATTCCGGTCCAGGGAAGACATGGCTTGGCAGTTCGGGCTGGACTGTTCCCATGAGGCACAGGGTCAAGACTGATTTGCATATGGCCATGTCTAAACTGGGGTGGCGTAGTGGGCAAAAGAACGATGGATTTAACCCAGATCTTTTGACTGGGGGAGAATGTCTGCATTGTCAGCATTCCGTCCATCATTTGTTTGTTGTAACGCTTTTCGCCCTAAGTGGGATGGGTATTCCCAGACGTGGGACCCGTGCTCACTACGCCACTGGAGTCAAGCTATCCTGGCTGATGACGGCTGATAGCCAGAAACCGGTCCTAGGATGCTTGATTCCGGTCCAGGGAAGACATGGCTTGGCAGTTCGGGCTGGACTGTTCCCATGAGGCACAGGGTCAAGACTGATTTGCATATGGCCATGTCTAAACTGGGGTGGCGTAGTGGGCAAAAGAACGATGGATTTAACCCAGATCTTTTGACTGGGGGAGAATGTCTGCATTGTCAGCATTCCGTCCATCATTTGTTTGTTGTAACGCTTTTCGCCCTAAGTGGAATGGGTATTCCCAGACGTGGGACCCGTGCTCACTACGCCACTGGAGTCAAGCTATCCTAACTGATGACGGCTGATAGCCAGAAACCGGTCCTAGGATGCCTGATTCCGGTCCAGGGAAGACATGGCTTGGCAGTTCGGGCTGGACTGTTCCCATGAGGCACAGGGTCAAGACTGATTTGCATATGGCCATGTCTAAACTGGGGTGGCGTAGTGGGCAAAAGAACGATGGATTTAACCCAGATCTTTTGACTGGGGGAGAATGTCTGCATTGTCAGCATTCCGTCCATCATTTGTTTGTTGTAACGCTTTTCGCCCTAAGTGGAATGGGTATTCCCAGACGTGGGACCCGTGCTCACTACGCCACTGGAGTCAAGCTATCCTAACTGATGACGGCTGATAGCCAGAAACCGGTCCTAGGATGCTTGATTCCGGTCCAGGGAAGACATGGCTTGGCAGTTCGGGCTGGACTGTTCCCATGAGGCACAGGGTCAAGACTGATTTGCATATGGCCATGTCTAAACTGGGGTGGCGTAGTGGGCAAAAGAACGATGGATTTAACCCAGATCTTTTGACTGGGGGAGAATGTCTGCATTGTCAGCATTCCGTCCATCATTTTTTTGTTGTAACAATAATCCATTGTATGTCATTTGTGCTTGCTCTGCTCAATTTATACAGATGTTGGATTTCAACACACATATAGTTGCCTAACAAAATCCTCCTCATACCCTGGTTTCTGTCTTAGCAATTGTCTGTCTGAAGAATTATTGTTTTGAACATCAGGGATATTGCTTATTGTGTTATTTGTGTCCAAGACTTTTCTGTATGGTTTTATTAACTTCAAAAACTGAAATTAATACAACACATTCTGAAACATGAGGTCGTACAAAAACGAAATAAAGTCAATTACCCCAATTCACAAAGCATTTTTTGGCTGTAAACTAACTAACTGTTAGGAAAGATTACCTAACAGCCGGATTGGCATATTCTACTATGTGCACAATGACTGAGTACATTTTTACAGCAATAAGGAAGAATTGGTTCGTTGACAATGTCAGCCTGACACTTAGTTCGTGGAAGCTGTCAGTGTGGTACCTTATGTTGTGGAAGCCCGCAAACTCGTGTTCGGAGTGTCTCAAGGTTCCTTTCTCAGCCCTGGCCTCTTCAACATGAACACAACCCCTCTGGGCAAAGTCATCCACGCACACAATATCAACATCCTCTCCTGCTCTAAAGACACACAACTCATGCTCTCAGACAAGACCCCCAACACAAGAAACAAGTTCACTGCCTGCATGACCGAAGTCTCTAACTGAATGAATGCCAACTGTCATTAGTTCAATACTGACTAAACAGACGTAGTGATATTCGGCAAGAACACTTTACCATGGGACTGCAACTGGTGGCCGGCTGAACTCGGACCCAGAACCCATGCAAGGAACCTCAAAATAATCATCAACGGTAACCTGGATATAGCTACTTAAGTCAGCGCCATCACTGCATCCTGCTTCCACACCCTGATGATTTCAAGGAAGAGATAGAAAAACTGTCACTGACACTTTAGTCACTGGAAACGTGAACTACGGGAACACCCTCTACACCAAGCAGCTCACTAGAAGACTACAAATCAACCAGAGCTCGCCAGCCAAACAATCCTCAACCTCCCACACAAAACTCACATCACACCACACCCCATGGAGCTTAATTCACTCCCGATACACAAACATGCTTACTTTAAACTCCTCACACACACATTGAAGGCACTACACAACTTAGGCCACACCAACTTGTGCAGTCGCATCTCCTTTCACCAACCACCCAGATACAGGCGCGCAATTACCCATTGGACTCAAAGGGCTTCAGCCCCCCCATCGTGTGTAGCAGCCCGGGATGAGACAGCTTCCCGGGCGCACACACAGCCGCACCCGAGCACTTCACAGGTCTTTAAAAGACCATTTGCATGTTAATGAGGCCTTGCTGTTGTTTCACCCCTTCTAAGAGCCCCTGCAGCTCCACTCTGCCTATTGCTTAAAGATTCAGCCCCCCCCCCCGAAATCAGCTCCACTCTACCTATTGCTTAAAGATTCAGCCCCCCCCCAAAAAAATTCTTAGCCCCCCCTGAAATTTGGCTCTAGTTGCGCCTCTTCCCAGACACCTCTGCTCTACAAGTCTCCTTCTATCTCACATTCTGCGCATACACAGAACCAGATCAGAGGGACAGAAATTCTCTTACATAGCTCCTAAAGTATGGAACGTTCTTCCACGCCACATCACAGCCACCTCCTCTCTTCTCCAATTTCCGCAAGAAGCTGTATACCTGGCTTTTGAAGTAACCAACCTGCCACAGGCAGTGCTAAACACACGCACATCACCGCCAGCATACCCTAGTGGGTGGCAGTGCACTTTACAAATACCCATTACAGTGTTTGAACCTGTGTTTTAAGCAAGCATGTACTTTCAAGTAATGGGTACCTGCACTGCTGTATTTTGAGAGGGAGTAAACCTGCCCTTCCTAGCAGTAGTGCAATACTTTTAATTGTAGAGTACAACACTTCTCAGAAGCAAGTAGGTACTCTGGTATAAATTACCAGCACTTCTATTTTTCCATTTCATGCTTGGGTTTCACAAATACCACTATGACTTTTTCCCACTTTTGGAATTGTTGCAGATATGATCTAAGGTGTGCTTTTGCAAAGGGGCAGGAGTAAAACGCCTTTCATTTCTGGGAAGGGGAACGAAAAACCTCCAAATGTTGCGTGGGTGCAGGGAGAAGCGTTCTTCAAGATGTTTAAAGCAAATCACATGACTAACTCAAGTGTACATCTGGAAATGCGCGTCCAGTGAAGCTTTCCAGACGTACTGCTGCCGAGATTCGTAAATAGGGCGAAAGTAATAATTGTGTATACGTTGGCCGGAGAGTTTTAATCAGAGTGGACTGTGAATCGGGCCCAGTGTGTACAAGCCTACGCATCGGCTGCTGCTTCTCATATGTTACAAGTAAGACCAATGTACATGAATTACACATGTTTCATATACATTTCTAGGCAAAGCCGGAAGTGCATGCCGGGTGAAAGGTTTCCCAGAATCAATCAAAGCCATATTCAAACGATTAGATAGAGCCATCTTTAACAGGCATCTTTTGCTAGGTCCCTTCTATATCACATAATTATTAGAAAGTCGCACACAAGTTTTTTTCTAGCTGCTCCCTAGCAAAACATATAAAAAGGTGGCTTTGGAAACTGGGCAACTATATATTGACGTTGCTGGACGTGTCAGAGAGAACATGGCACTTCAGTTCCTGTTTTACTTTGTTGCATGCAAGTGCCACAACTGTACGCGTTTTATGCCTTAACGTTAGGCTGCTAGGCGTCGCTGCTTCAAGGTAGTCTTAGAGTTGACTTATTAAATATCAGATTTATTATTTAAATATCATTCATGGGCCCGCATTCTGGCACTGAGACTGTCCACCAAGTTCCATGGCTCTTTTTAAAACCTTTCAAAAGTATGAATCCAATATTGGTTAAAGAGTGCTTGAGAGGAGACAAAAGGGGGGTGAGGAAGTGAGGACATGATTCGAGGGGCGAGGTGATAAGCATCTGCCTATGGTCACCCTCGATGTCCTGTGAGGAACAGCTGCTGTTGTGTGCGAAATACAAATTCAGCAGAGGCGTGTAAGAGATGTCTTCTAATCCATACTTTCTTCCATCCAGCAGGTGTCGTCTGTCTCTCCCACCCTCAACACCTTCTGATTTTATCACCTACACCTCAGCTGCTTGTTTTCGGTTATTCTCAACCTGATCACTTATAAGGGACAAATACACTATTTTGGTAACTTGTACCTTATGATGTACTCTTTGCTCTTTTCGCCTTTCTACTCCTGTTTTTGCTTATCATGGTAAGAATCCTAGTTAGTGACCACAAAGAGAGGGATGTCACTCAGAAGATGCTTCTGTTCCCCTGGAGACATTGTGGTTCTGTGCTTGTGTGCCCACTGTCTCAAACAACATACTCACGAGGTGCCCGCTGGCAGCACGGTGCTTTCATCTCAATGTGCCACACCAAACACACAGGCTCATTTTCAGTATGATATATGCACCATGTTCTGTAGTCTCTTTTATTCCAAAATCAATATGTTATACCCAGTGGGGCCAGTCGAAATGTGTACAGGCAAAAGTGCTTTATTTCCGCAGTACTTCCAACCCCAGTTAGAAAGAGAACCTTCATGGAAGACGAACTAGAAGCTGCTCAATGAAAGGCACTCAGTTTACCCAACCTGAGTCATTAAAGCCTAGATTCATTTAAACATTCATTACATTCCCAGCTGAATGAAATAAATGTCTCTAGCTATGTGCATTAATGTGGCATCTAGCCAATGAGAGAAGTCTATAGTGCATATTTTGTGGCAGCATTAATGTCTGAGCCTTATACGGTTAAAATGAATTTCTTTTGCCATTGTATAGGATTTCATATTGTTGCTTCGACTCCTCTAATATGCTTATTTTTATTTCGCTGTCGCTGTCATGACAGTTGTATTTCTAGGAGGCTGCTTCTTTGCTGGTACTCTATAGATCATGTTCACCTGTACCCCCGCAAAACCTCAGTAACAGCATACATTTTGGCGAGATCGACAACAGTGGCCTCTTTAGAAGAGAAAGGTAAGGTGTGGAGACATTGTTGACAGAAAAAAATGCTCGGGCCACTTACAAAGTAAAAATATATATATATATATAAATAAAACCCTATATATATATATATATATATAGGAACACTGTGAAGCCTACGAAGGAATAAAAGTACAAACTACATATACCAGGATGCCGCACTTGTGAATCTCACCTGTTAGCTATTGAAAGGCAGAATAAATTGCATGCTGGTCGAAGTGTTCTTTTCATTTACCTGCGCCGTGACATGGAATGCCTGTGAACAAGGAGCATAACCAAGCTCCGAAACTCGTAAGACTTTTCATTTTTACTCCGAAGTTAAGTGAATCCTGTTGCCATTACTAGGATCCTTTTCAGTGTGCCTCTTCGAACCGAGGTTCCATTGTTTTCAAAATTAATTACGGCATGCCAGCCGTGAAGAGTGCACCGCCCTTGAACTGTGAGGGGCCACGGAGACACAGAACTGTGCTAAGTCTCCGAGTGGTGAAATGGACGGCCTAATTGAGGATGATCGGAAACTTTGGAGGCCCACTGCAGGGTTAAATTCATAACTGAAAGCCATGTTTAAGCGCAGGACACACTGTTGGTTATATTTACAAAGGAACACTGTGAAGCCTACGAAGGAATAAAAGTACAAACTACATATACCAGGATGCCGCACTTGTGAATCTCACCTGTTAGCCATTGAAAGGCAGAATAAATTGCATGCTGGTCGAAGTGTTCTTTTCATTTACCTGCGCCGTGACATGGAATGCCTGTGAACAAGGAGCATAACCAAGCTCCGAAACGCGTAAGGCTTTTCATTTTTACTCCGAAGTTAAGTGAATCCTGTTGCCATTACTAGGATCCTTTTCAGTGTGCCTCTTCGAACCGAGGTTCCATTGTTTTCAAAATGTATATATATATATATATATATATATATATATATATATATATATATATATATATATATTATCTACTGGCGGTCGCCAGTAGATAGTTATAGTTAAGACCGTGTTTCCATAGGAAATCTGAAAATTCTATTTTGAATAACTTTGGCGCCGGTTGACGAATCCTCGCGAAATTTTCAAAACTAATGGGGCGCTCCGCTCAGCTCCTACCCTGAATGTCTCGGGGTGATTCGTCAAGCGGGGGCCGAGAAAAAAGGGGGGTCCCAAGACGCGTTTTTCCCATGCATTTTCCCATAGGACCTCTAGTCGAAGGTACAGCCCGAACGGCTGAACAGAATTACTAGAATTTGGCAGAGAGGTAGTCCTCAGGTCAGGCATGTGCCTTTTGCATGTATGGAGTCAATCTGTTCATTATTTCCTGAGAAAATTGCAGTTAAAAGTACATAAATATCTATAGGCGCGCACCGTGCGCGCACCGTGCGCGCACCCTAACGTGCGCAAACGTAATTCTGATTGGTGGTTACATGTCAGTCAACGTTCGAATCGGTCGAAATCATTGTTTGTTTTGGGTGCGAGAGTGAAAAAGAGAGGTGCCGAACGTGAAAAGGGGGCAGGGTAGAGAGTTCCTGACCCCCTAGCCTTTGTCAGGGGGTCCCTAAAGGACCCCGAAGGGTGCAAACATTTTTTTTTATTATTTTTTTTAAATCGCGGGCTGCGCGCACGGGGCGCGCACGGGGAAAAACCTTAAAAAATAAAATAAAATAATACATACATAACTTAGCATTTAAAAAACCGTACAAATTCACTTAAAAAACCATAGGTTTCACACACGTTATAGTTAGGAATTAGCATTTAAAAAACCTTGCAAATTCACTTAAAAAACCATAGGTTTCACACATGTTATAGTTGGGTGGACATTTCACTCGTAAAAAACCAATGAAATTCCCCCGTTATAGTTAGTTCAGATAACTATATCTCGCGCGACCGCCACTCTATCACAAGGATGATGTCATCAGTGATGTCATGAGTGATGCCACTAACCATGTCATGAGTGATGTAATATGTGACATCATGAGCAGTGGATTGCGGGCGCGCGAGTTATAGTTATCTGAACTAACTATAACGGGGGAATTTCATTGGTTTTGTACGAGTGAAATGTCCACCTAACTATAACATGTGTGAAACCTATGGTTTTTTAACCTCTTCAGTGCCCCGCCCTTTCCCCGCCCTGTACCGGCCGTTGCATTAGCGGGCGGGGTTCATGACGCGATAGTCTCGTCATGGGCACAGCGCAACCGCGCCATGACGAGACTATCTCGTCATGGGCACTGAAGGGGTTAAGTGAATATATATATTTACTTATATATATATATATATATATATATATATATATATATTTATTAAATCCAAATATAGCTTAATCATGTTAGGCACACAAAATTACCATGCTATGTGATTTTAACGTAAAATTGTTTTATGAAGGTATTTATACTTTTATTCATGTGTGCATTTACGCAGATATTGTAGTATGTTTTCTATGTTTATAATTTGGCTGCGAGCACTGTCACTTTAAAAAGGGCGTTTAAGCAAGCCAGCGTTGTCATGTGATCAAGGCCGGTCACGGCAAAAACGCATTATGGCAGAATAGAGTGAGCGAAAATAAAGAAATTTGCACTGAATTGGGTCTGCACTCGTTTCTCTCCTGAAGGAGACAGAAGTGGCGAGGGTTTGGATATATATATTTTTATTTATATATATATATCCACGCTCCCAAAAATAATTACCAGCTCTCGCGGGGGGTAAATCCTCGTTCGAATTTAATAGCACACAAATTTCAAACAAACGCGTTTCAGCAATACGCCTTCCTCAGTGTTGGCGGCCGCCGCATTTGAACCTCGTCATATACACATCATAAATCATGGCTAATTGAAGGTCAGGCAAGGTATGTCATTACAATGCCAGGCTGTACAGCTCACATTGCGTCCTGTTGCTATGGTGCTTCAATGTACAAAGTGGTGTTTCACAAAAGCCGTGCTTTATACAGTTAACATTCGTGCACAGTACATGTAAAATAGTATGCATCAATTGCGTGTAGGCCACAGCCTTCATTACAGGTATACATTCTGATCACTAACACAATTGTATCACTGCAGCCTGATTAGGCCCTGTGTGGGTTCGCTTCCTCTAGCGCTCAACATTTCAACATCTTGACATTTTTTGCTTATATAGAACCATCTTACATGTCACATATTTGTGCCCAGAATGGGCCGTATATACAGTTGTGTCAATGCAGTCTGATTATGCCCTGTGTGAGCTTGTTTCCTCTAGCTCTCAGCATTTTCACTTTTGGACATTTTGTGATTATATAAAAACAACTTACATGTCCCGCGCTAGTGAGTACGAGAGCATTTGGCAGAGTGGAGTGTGGATATATATATATATATATTAAACTTTTCGCCCAACAAGGAGAGGCCAAAACGGGTTTCACCATTGCCACACTTTATTAGATGAGGGTTGAGGCATGACAGCAGGAAAGAAAGCCTCACTTCTTTGAAAATTGTCCAGCCCGCCCGACGCGTTTCGTGCATAGCAGCACTTCCTCATGGAACAACGACTTTCAATCAATCAATCAATCAATCAATCATAGAATTTGTAAAGCGCACTACTTACCTGTGAGGGTCCCAAGGCGCTGAGGGGAGGGGGCTGCTGCTACTGCAGAGAGGACAAAGTGGTCACATACTCCTGTTGTAATTGTGATTCTGTTGAAATGGGTCTGATGGGACCCTTTTGATGGGGCTACACTGTCTTCAAAATAATAAGGCTAAAGTAGAGTAAAAGAAAATGTAGTGCTCGCTTGCTACTTAAGTTATCCCTAACTTTACCCCACACCACTTTCAAATGTCACTAGCTGCCACTGGCAGCAACATTAAGATGGCCAAGAGAAAATGCCCACTGAAATTTAAAACATTCCTCTGAACGTTATTTTTCTTCTTCTAGGAGTTGCGTGATTGGGCCTGGGCTCTTTCTAACTGCCCCCCTGTCACGCACCTCCTTTTAAAAAGGTGGGCTGTGCCCCTGCCCACTCGTGCAGGTAGAATAGGGGCATGGCGAAGGGGACAAGTCCTTTCTTTGACAGGAATGCAAGACAACAGTAAAAATGTCCAGATTACTCTGGTGATTAATGATCCTGCTGGAGAGCAATCCTTTGTCTGTTGGTAGTTTTGAAATGCAGATAAACTGTAGTTTATGTGGATAGCTCAGTAGGTTACTGCCTTGGTTACAGAGGTTCTTTTGTTACTTGCAGTTCAGAAGTTACAATCCTAACAGGACAGTGACCTATGAACTGTCATCAAAGAGCCGCATACAAACCTGAAAGGTATAATTAAAACTTCTTTTTTTATGCAGTTAATATTTCTCCAGTCTTTCAAATTATAATGTTGCTATAAAGAGTTTGTTAGGGCAGACATACATTTTAATCAGTAAAGCACCCCCCCCCGCCCCCACTCCACCACTGGCGTATGCTTTAAATGTGCTTCTCCAGACCAAACTCTCTTAAAACATACTGCCCACCAGTATGGATGACATGTGATTCCTACTCCTGGTAATCCTCATTGGCTTATGTGACATTCCCTATAGGCTGATTTACATACTTGTATGATTGATTGTCTCTGCATAATGTGGGCACGATGTAGTGACACCCTACACTATGAGTAGCGCTATACAACTAATGAAGTGCATATGAGAGAGGGGCTACGGAGATATAAGGGGCGCTGGTGGAGGGTGGTAGTGAGGGAGTCTGAGGAGTAGGTCATGAGTTGGAGGGGCTATGGAGAGATGAGGGACACTGGTGGAGCGTGGCAGCGAGGGCATCCGAGGAGGGGGTCATGGGGTGTAGGAGGGCTACAGAGAGATGAGGGGCACTGGTGGAGGGTGGTAGTGAGGGCATCCGAGGAGAGGGTCATAGGGGGAGGAGCTATGGAGCGATGAGGAGCACTGGTCGAGGGTGGCAATGACTGAATCCAAGGAGGTGGTCATGGGTTGTAGGGGGGCTACAGAGAGATGAGGGGCACTGGTTGAGGGTGGTAGTGAGGGAGTCTGAGGAGGAGGTCATGAGGGGAGAAGCTACAGAGAGATGAGGTGCACTGTTGGAGGGTGGTAGTGAGGGAATCCAAGGAGGGGGTAATGGGGGGAGGGGCTATGGAGCTATGAGGGGCAATGGTGGAGCGCAGCAGTGAGGGCATCTGAGGAGGGGGTCATGGGGTGTAGGAGGGCTACAGAGAGATGAGGGGCACTGGTGGAGGGTGGTAGTGAGGGCATCCGAGGAGAGGGTCATAGGGGGAGGGGCTATGGAGCGATGAGGAGCACTGGTCGAGGGTGGCAATGACTGAATCCAAGGAGGTGGTCATGGGTTGTAGGGGGGCTACAGAGAGTTGAGGGGCACTGGTTGAGGGTGGCAGTGAGGGAGTCTGAGGAGGAGGTCATGAGGGGAGAAGCTACAGAGAGATGAGGTGCACTGTTGGAGGGTGGTAGTGAGGGAATCCAAGGAGGGGGTAATGGGGGGAGGGGCTATGGAGCTATGAGGGGCAATGGTGGAGAGTGGCAGTGATGGAATCCGAGGAGGTGGTCATGGGGTGTAGGGGTCTTCAGAGAGATGAGGGGCACTGGTGGAGGGTGGTAGTGTGGGAGTCTGAGGAGGAGGTCATGAGGGGGAGAGGCTACGTAGAGATGTGGGGCACTGTTGGAGGGTGGCAGTGAGGACATCCGAGGAGGAAGGCATGAGGGGGAGGGGCTATGGAGAGATGAAGGGCACTGTTGGAGGGTGGTAATAAAGGTATCTAGGGAGAAAGAGGTCAGTGGTGGAGCACCAATAAAGACTTTTGCACTAGCACTAAAGTCGGCCCTCTCATGGCCTTTCTGTTTTTGTTTATTTAATTAGCAGTCTGGTCATTAGGGCCTCTGTGGAATATATTTTAAAGTGTGTGCTCATTTTTCTTTACTGTTATATTCAATGATTTAAGTTTGAGGGTAATTTTCCTATTGTTTTTACTGGGAATAATGAAAATGGAGTCGGATGGTGGCTGATATGGGGTTGGGGCCCAAGGTCAGCTGTGAGCTAAGGTGCAGGGAAGATGGATGGTAGAAAATGGATAATCAGGCCGGAAAGGGAGTGTGCTGCAGAGTCCGGGGTCTCTGCAGGTAGTAATGAAGAGAAATTGTCTCAGAAGACTGGCAACGAGGGAGGCTGAGTAGTGTTACTTACCTTATACTCCCACCTCAGAAACCTCCTCTTCCCATCCAAGGGACCTTACATGGGATAAATGACAAAAAGTAAAATGAAACGTTTGTTTTATTTTCTAAGAGCAGGCAGTGGTCCGTGGGACCACTCCCTGCTCTTAAAAATATTTTTGCATCCATTCACAAAGAGGAAGGGATCCACTGGTGACTCCTTCCTCTTTCCGAGTGGCTTACCGCCTACTTGAAGTAGGTGGTAAACTGCGAGTGTTTTGCAATTGTGGTTGCAAAACAATGATACATACAAATGTGGCTAGCTATTAGGAAGGGACGCCCTTGGAATGCCCCTTCCCAAAACAGTCTTGCACAATAGCGTTTGTGCATACCAACACCCTTTTTTGCAGTTGCAAACAGGCCAATTGCCCGTTTGCGACTGCAAGAAAAGGTTGTACATCTGGCCCTTAGTAAACTAAAAGGCAAGTATGTTGTTATGTGTGCCTTACTTGTGGCTTAGATTCTTAGTGCAGGTGAAGCACTATTATAGTAGACTAACTCAAACAGAAAATTTGTTCTGGGTGATAGGGCCCCGTGTGGTGTTGATGCTCACTCTTAGCGGTATTATCCTAATTCATAAATAGTTGCTATGGTGCTCAAGGGAGGGGAAATCACCCACACCCACGATATATGACCCCTAGGGATCTACGTACAAGTGACAACAAGCCCGAGCACTCATACATCAAATGATGTATGAGTGCTCGGGCTTGTTCTCAAAGAAAATGTGTTTTGTACAGTGCACATCTAGAACACGTGTATTTGAAGGTGCCCTCTAATGTGATGATGAATAAAGGAGGCTCAGGGAAATAAAGGTTTGGCTAGGATCACACAATTTGGTCAAACATGGAAGCTGGGATTCATCCCAGGATTTCTAGTTTCACATTGTGCAATTCAGCAACTAGATGGGTGTCTCATTCTCCTGTTTTGCATTACAGATTAATGCTTTATCTTTCATAATTTGACTATTTTAGCACATGAGAAAAGAGTTCACGAAAACCTATGTACGGTTGAGTTTATAAGGGAGTTTTCAAAGAATAATAGAAGGCTACCTCCATGACTGGACTGCTAGTTTTGAAATGGTAGGTGTGAAAACTGCTGGCAGTTTTCATAAAATACTCATTTTTCTTTTTTCAAATGCGTTACTGTTTTTCAAGAATTTGTATCTTTGAAAGTACATCGCAAAAGAATGGTAAGAAAGTAAAATGTATCAAGTTAAATTTGTGCAGAGAAATAAGTGTTGGACAAATTGCAACAAGTAAATAGCCAGCCTTTCTAATACAATGATGTCAAGGCTTTCGTGTGGTAATAGGGACTTCCTTAATCTTGAACTATTATAATATGCTCGGTATTCAAGTACTTGTATTGAAGCCTGGCCTGCTGGAATTCGAGGGTTTGCAGTTAGGTCCAGACATTGCTCTTACTTTCAAATAACTCTCCAATGCTCTGTATACACACAGAATCAATCTGTGGTATCATGGTGACTGTTTGCAAGTAGATATGATGTAATCTAGGGCATGTAGACTTCCTCCAGAAGCAACAAATTGGGCCTGCAGTGCAGGGGCGGCTCCTACACTAAGGTGGAGGAGCAATGCCCCACTGCTTTCTCGCAGTGCAAGAAGCAGAAACATAAAATGGTAATAACTTTCAGTTATTACCATTTTATGTTTTGTTGCGGGTGGGGCTGCTCTGCGAGCAGGGGAGGAGTGGTGTGCCCACTCCTGAGTGCGTAAAGACTATTCGGTCGGCGATCTGGGGCCGCCCAAACCAGTCATGCACACTCTGTCCTTCTCCAGGCTGATTAATTAAAATTAATAATATTAAATTAAACCCCAGCACCACACCCCTACAGCCCCCCACCCCTCCCCCATCATGCCGGCCGTGACTGCTGCAGTGCCCCTCCCCGAAAGCACCCTTGGCCTACCCAAATAAAAATTCTTGGAGCCGGGCCTGGGCCCAAACGGGTTTCACCATCGCCACACTTTATTAGATGAGGGTTGAGGCGTGACAGCAGGAAGGAAAGCCTCACTTCTTTGAAAATTGTCCAGCCCGTCCATATATCTATGTCGAGAGTCCTCGTCTGCAACAGTCTCCTCCATGAGAGATAAAAAACGAGCGTAGACCCAACTTGCGTGCAATTATTTGATGTATTTTCTCACAACAAATCCGCCATATATATATATATATATATATATATATATATATACATATATATATATATATATATATATATATATATATATATATCTACACACCAAACACCTCCTTCACTTTCAAAAAGAGTCCTTGCACTCTAGGGAGGGTCGAGCAGTGAATCTTTATTTAAAACTGTTTCCCCAGTGACGCGTTTTGGCATTAAAATGCCTTTATCAATCTGGACACACAGTGTTTGCGTTTTTGTTATGAAATGCAAGTTAAGTCTCCATCCTCGTTAACATGAAGTGAATGCTCTCCATATATTAACTTTTAAATGCAGACTGGCGTCATGGTAGACGGAAATTGTCCAGAGTGCCTGGTGAGTATTCAAGTGTCCACGTTGTGCAGATAAAGAAAGCATGGTAAAACTTCTTGGTTTAAAAACAGCATACAATTTTGCAGTTCACCTCATTTAGAGTTGCCGTTCTCCCTCCTCTCCACTGCCTCGAGGCAGTGCCCTGCTCCGTAGTCCTGAAGATTTTGAGCAGGCTGTGACGGGCTGTATATCAAAAGTGTCGGCCTTTCAAGCTTGAGATTTTATTGTCCTCTCGCACCTCTGGCCTCATTCCACTAACATGCCACAGTGACAGGTTTCGGGGCTGAACAGATGCTGCAACGATATATATATATATATTTCCCTAAAGTAACTATAACTCTCGCCCTAACTATGTACAGTTGTTTCTCATCAATGATGTCATTTAAGATTTCGCAATGGTATTATGAATGATGTCATAGAGCATGTCATGAGTGATGTAATATGCAGTGCTTAATTTGAGCCGGTGCTTTCCAGTGCTCAGCACCAGCACTTAATTGGTTTCCGGTGCTTGCACTGGCACCTAATTGTCAACACAATACTTAGAACAGTCTATCACATGGTGGCGCTGCTCAGCTAATTTAGAGATGAGCAGAACAACGGTTGTTTCTGAATACAATATACATTTAAATTCCTAATACCTGCTTCCCCAGCCATTCCTTTAGCTTTGGGGACCTGGAATAATCTGAACTGTCGCTATTACATGCAAGAGAGATGACTAGTAGTTGTTTTTGCAGTGATGACAAGGGCGATGGGTGGTGCAAGCTGCAGTGGCCTCCTGGTCAGAGCCCTGGCACTTAATATTTTACAAATTAAGCACTGGTAATATGTGAGGTAATTAGCAGTGCATGGCAAGGGTGTGAGTCATTGTTTATTGACTGGTGAAATTCATTGATTTTATTTTTTTAAAACAGTATGTTTTGACATTTACACCTACGTATAAAGTTCCATTAACCTATGGTTTTTTCAGTGAATTTCTAAGGTTTTTAAAAATTTAAATTAAGATATAGTTATCAAGGGCCTAGCCCCAGGTTGTTCTTGGGTTACTGTAGACACTGAGAAAACAGTAGCATAAGTTGTGCAATTCTTGTCTCCACCTTCTATGTTATCATCGTGTACTGTACCCACAAGCACTGTAATGTCTGCAGTGGACTACATGGCTCTGTAATAAAAATGAAGTGGGAAGCAGATAAATAATGGGGAGACTTACTACTATGGAACGACTGAATGTGACGCACCATGTAAATTGTATTGTGTATTGTAACTGCTATGCTGGCCTGATACTTCGCATTTGCAATGTGTGTATATTTGCCAAGAATGAGTTTACCTGGAACAGTGCCTTGGGCAACTGCTGTAAAAGTACCTGCCTAACTGTCATTATTATTAAATGCTAATAAATATATGTTTAAATAAAATAAGATATAGCTGCAATTCCTAACTATAAAGCCACTTTAACCTTTGTTTTTCGTGAATTTCTATTTTTTTTAGCATAAAATAAGATGTCCATCGCCATTTGTGGCTGAGGCTTGGATGCACCCAACTCCCCGCTGGTGCCCGCTACCCCAAGGATTCCTACTCCCGGAAGCACACGGCACTGGGGAAAGGGCACATGGCCTGGCCTTTGGCTTCCTATTTCACACAGCGCATTACTTTTGGCGACCTACTGACAATGTTAAAGGGTCAGAACACCAAAATATAAAAAGTTGGCCTACTGGCTTTATCAAAGGACCAGCACAACAAAATATATAAAGCAAACCTATTGGCTATGTAAAAAAGTCACCAATAACCATAGTCAAATATATATTTCATAAATCCTCCCAGTGTAATATTTGGTAATAAAATATTTCCAATAAAGACTAAAGCCTTTTAAAAGCTTTTAAAGAAAACATTAATATGCCTTTGAGTCTTTTTAAAAAAATGTTTAGCCCACAAAGTGCAAGCATACAATCAACCACTAGAGCTTCCTGCACTCCAGTTGAGGAGCATACATTTCCAGGTCAGAGTGTTTTTTAAAAATATGGTAAATTCTCCTGGGGTCACAGATACAATGACCCAGGAAGCTTAATGTGTTTTTTTAAATATTGCTAGGGGGTTGCTGCTCTACCTGCAGCCCCCCCCCCCACAACATAAAAGATGTTGGTGGTGCCTCTGCTTCTTCTAGGGGGTCCACCAAGTTCCAAATATATGCCTATAAATATCTCAAACGGCATTAAGGAACGTTCCTTGCCTGAGCAGTGAATAATAAAAGAGCATCTTCTATTATTCTTTTTTTATTTACTTTTTTCTTAATTTTACATTTTTTTTGGTGCCCGCTGCCCATCTGAGAATCCCCCTCTTTTAAATTTTTTTTTATTTGTTGGGGACCATGGGTGAGCCCCAAGAACCCCACATCCCCGCCGTCTCCTCACCAGTACCCATATCAGGGTTTTAAAAGTGGGTGCCCTGGTGCCCACCCAGGGCACTAACTGCTTTTTTGATCATTAGGGACTATGAGGGGAGCCCCATGGCCTTTGCTGGCTTCACAGCCTGCACCCATTGTGGTGCTGGTGGGTGCTGAGAGTTTTTTTTAAACGTGAGTGCTCCGGTACCCACCTGAGACACCCACAACAAAGGGCATTTTTGGGGCTATGGAGGATGCCCCAAGGCCCCTGCAGACCTGCCAGCTCCCCAACCAGCAGCCATTTCCTCTTTGCTCCCACCTGGGTGGGAGTAGCATTTCCAACTGCTGCTGCCTGGGCGGGAGTACAATTGTCTTCCTTGCTCAGGAAAGTGCACGTAGAGTATGCCTGCATTCTCCCAGGCAGGGAACTATAGTGTCCTGGAAGATTGTGTTCCTGGGACACTGCAAGTGTATTGGACATGTGTTGTAGGTTGCTCCAACAGGAGCTGCTTTCCACCGAACCCTTGGAAATTAACCAGAGATCCCTGGTTTATTATTTGCATTATTTATGAAGCACTCTAAGCCTGAAAATATATGCATCTTCATATCATGTATTCATCTACATATCATGTGCATAGTCATAAGATCCAGAAGTGTTATTTTCTGTTTGGTGTTTGTCCACACTGATGATCAAACAGTGCCAGAATATGCCTGTCTAAACTCATGCTGCACTTTACAAGCACTCAATGAAGAGCTCTAATCTAAGGAGCAAACTCAGAGGAGGTCTGCGACCTCTCCATTTTTACTAATTATTTAATTGTGGTCATTTAAGTGTTGCACCCCTTCTAAAATCATTGTTTTTATCAAGTCACTGGAGCAAGCAGTAACATTAACATACAATATTGTCTCTTGTTTTCCCATATTCTGAGTGCTTAATTTAACCAGGATCCAGCATGATACCCGCAGAGGTCTTTACTGTGCAGATTGGTAGCAAAAACTCCTAACACTGACTGAGATGTCTACGTCAGGTGTGTCTCTTTTCTTGACAACATAGCGTCATCATATCCCCTGTATGAAAATAATATAAAACGTGACTCAAGTTCACACAGAGCCATCAGCCTGACATATATTGACTGAAAAGTTTTCTCCAAGATGAGACTTAAAGCTGTCAAGGATTGAATCTAAAAAGGAAATGTCCTAAATCAAATTCAAGCAGACTTTAGAGAAGGCCAATCAACTGTTGACCAGATTTCTATCTTTTTGCACATAGATCAGCAATACAATCCTGCAAGTAAAATGCCACTCTGTTTAGCCTCCATGGATTTTATGGCTGTATTTTAGCTGGTACCCAGGCTTACACTATGGAAAAAGCTTCAAGAGATGGTCTTTAATAGAACTTTTGTCGCTAATGAGAATGTTGTACACGGATACCATCCTACAGATTTGTCTAACCTAATAACAGGCTTATCAGCCAACGATTGGCAAAAGTCAGCGGCGTGAAGCAAGGTTGCCTATTTTCTCCCCTACTATTTTCTCTCTAAACAAATAACCTTTACAGGGAGGTCTTGAAAACAACTTCAGGCGTATCAGGAATAGACAGTTTTCCTTTTGGTGTGCTACTATACGGCAATGGTTCTATCTTGCTCGCCAATGCTCCAAAAGGATTGCAAGTCCAACTTTCATCAGTGCAGAATTCTACAGAGTGACCGGCCTGAAAATGGAAACTGTGCAAACAAAAGCTATGGTTTACAGAAAAAGCCATAAAAGACCCTACATCTTTCACATATATCGCACAAAGTTAGAAGAAGCAAGCTCATTTTTATATCTTCCTTTACGTATCTCAACCAACCTACAATGCAACCAGCACACTAGAAAAGCGACAGAGAAATCTGACGCTTCCTTCATCACAATCCTTCTAATGGTTCACATTCACTGTCATAGAATCTCAGTACCCTACAACAGAGTTGTCCTGACAAATGCTGGAAGTCAAAGTGCCCATGGTGTGGAAGTTTGGGGCCTGGACAAAAATGCATAAGAAATTAGATGTCTTGAAAGGAAATTCTGAAAAACACTACTGATGCTACCAATACTATTTTCTGCTGCTGCTCTAGAGGCCGACGTTACGTTTGCCTCCATCCTAAGGAGATGCCAAATGGCCCAAACAAGGTAAGGCCTAAAAAACATGAGATTTTCCAGAACAAACCTCATAGAAAAAAAAGCATGGAAAGAACATCTTAAACTCCATCTTCGTCACTTGTTGGGAAAAACAAATACATTGCCTCGGTCTAGTTCAGACTCTGGATAGCACTTCACGAAAAGGTATGATGATACAAAGAATAAACTAGACTACTGATCTTTCGTTCAGTAGGTCAGCAGACCATGTCTTTGAGTGCTTTTAAATAAAGCAGTCATTTTTTTAAATGCAGCCCGTTTTCCTGTGAGGAAAACGGGATACATTTAAAAATGGGACCAAAGCCTGCTCTCAAAAAATATATTCGCACATACTAAGGAGAAGGGGTCCATTTGCGAGTGGTTTATCACTAAGGCTCTCTGTTTTCCATTTTTACTGATTTTTACAGATAAATAGAGACAGAAAACATTTACACCCTTATGCATCAAGCCAAAATCCAGTCGGTAAAATACCGATTCCTTATTAGCTCCCGGTATTAAGTAAAAAATACCCAATCCCAATGCATCAACCCAAAAGCAGAAATCGGTATTTAAGGAATCCTTAAATACCGATTCTTTAAATAGGGATTCCTTAAATACCGATTCCTTAAATAGCGATTGCATTTAAGGAATCCCAAAGTGAGATTCCTTAAATGCAATGCATCAAAGTTAAAAAATTAGCGATTTCGCTAATAAGGGGAGCAAATTACCATGAAGATGAACTGCATGGTAATATGCAAAAACTTTGAAAAATGCACTTTTGTGCATTTTTCAAAGTGTCATGTTGCGCACACACATGCCCTTAGAGCATGTGTGTGTGCAACATATGTGCACATATCATTTTCAGGGGTGCAACAGGGTGTCCTTTTGACACCCTGGCACCCTTGAAAGTGCTCCAGCTATTAGCGATTCGGTAATACCGAATCGCTAATACAGAATGGCTTTACATTCATTCCTATGGGCCTCCAAGCCCATAGGAATGAATGGGTAGGTATTCCTTATTACCGATTCGGTATTACCGATTCGGTAATAAGGAATGTTAAGGAATCGCTATTTGAATAGCGATTCCTACATGCATAGCCTTTTGCTATTCCTTATTAGCGATTCCTTATTTTTCGCTAATAAGGAATCGCAAATGCTAATGTTGATGCATATGCCCCTTACTTTCTTGTCTGCATTTATTTTTAAATGTGGATAAAAACAGAAATTGGGTGGCTTTTTGAGTAATTTTAAATACTGTGTGTCATGACTGCCAGGCCAATAGCTGTGTGGATTGATCGGTAAGAGGGTTAGAAAAGAAAGGAATTTTCCTAAAGAGGCTTTAACAGCAGTAAATATGAGCAAGGTTGATACTGAAATCTGCATTGATTTATCTTTTGCCGGATTTCACAGCATAGAAACCTGACAGGCACTCAACCAGGAGTGCATATTTTTCGTTTAAATAAATGTGGAAATATACTATTTTCAGCTTCATTTTTCCACAAAACCCAAAATAAATATGGATAAATACAGATAAAATTAGCACAAAAAAATATGGATAAATACAGACAGAAATGTCAAGAAAAAAAATAACATAAAACCTGGAGCCCTACTTATCACCTACTTGAAGTAGGTGGTAAACTGCGAGTGTTTTGCGATCGCAATTGCAAAACAATAAAACATTTAAGTGAGACTTGCTATTAGGAAAGATGCCCTTGGCACACCCCTTCCTTATAGTGAGTTAGAAACCCTATTTTGCAAGTTGGTAATAGGTTACCGACTCGCAAAATAGGGTTTGTACATGGGACAGACCAATTTTGTGGTCGCAAACGGGCAGATTTATCGTTTATGACCGCAAAATATGGTCGTACTTCTGACCCTATGTGCCAAAGGAGCAACTCTTGTGTATATTTTTTAATTTCCTCTTCAATATATTTATTCTTATGTTTGTGATGTGATTGTGCCTGTGTGCTGAATGCACCTATAAATAAATTCAAACTTGGTGCTTTATTCGGAAAAGAATAAAAAGCACCACGGGCCAAAGTTCTATGCAGAAGTACACAGCCTGTGCTACATGTAGTGTCTTGTGAATTAGAAATGAGGGAACCCTTTTGGCTCCAGATGGACTGTGTAGAACTGTAATGTAAAAGTGTTAGAGCAGAATGCACTGAAGACTGGTTTAGAGTGTTGAGGTCGTAGTTATACGCAGAAGAATAAAACCGTGTAAGCTCCGTGTGTCCTTTGCGGATACCCAGACTGGGGATGATGCTACACTACTGAATGTTCAAGCTGCTGAATACCAAAGCTTCGTAGTCTTGATTCCACACCATGCCTATCTCATCCACCACAATTCAATCCCTGGCCATGTATTTCACTCTTACAGGTTCTTTTTCATATCTGCTTTCTCTATTTGTCACTGGCTTGCTGTCTTTCTCTTCCTCCTTTTTATTACCTTTCATGTCTTTCTCTCTCTTGATCTGTGTCAAAATTTGATTAAAAAAATTAAGAGCAAGTCCCCCCCCCCAAAAAAAGTGCCAGTGGGCCGCACCTTCACTGGCTCAAATTAAGCACTGCATACTGTGCTGACTTACCTGGCTTGCAAACAGAATTATTTTAGGAGGGGCCCAAGACCTCATTACAGCAATTTAATAATTAACAAGAGGTTGTGGTGCTCTTACAGCATTTTCTAACTTTTTTATTTCATGCTGTTTTGAAAGGCTGTGCTAAGGATGGAAACCCGGCAAATGTGCTCTGTTGCAGTTCTGGTAAGCATTAATAGTTTTCAGTTTTTTCTTTTTTAGAGTTCTGCATCTAGGGGCACAACTAAACTCAAAATTCGTAAAAAAGGGAGGCAAACACATTGTTAAGGCTGAGCAGAGCCACGGACGCAACCAAGTCCAAATTAATTCTGTGGGGCTCTATTCACTCTTCTGGAACAATGCATAACGTTGTTCTCCCCTTAACAGGCTTTAATATAATTTACAGGGGTTTGGGGTACTGCCTCAAGGAACTTTTGTACTACACATGGCAAATGTTAATTTATTAATACACATTGGGCCAGTAGAACTGGTATGATGTGGAATGCCAGGTTACATATTAGAGAACTTTCTGTGGCAAATATTACATTCTAATAGCCCACATAACATGTTTATGTTGTTTGCACAGTAGGATATTGGCAGAGGAGACAACTCTTGTGTAGTGATGAATCACAAGGAAAGGTAACTCCAAGACCTTTAGTATAAGAAAAAGAAACACCCTCTGCTTGCGGGAGTCAGAAAACAGTTACTCAGGTCCACCTCACAACATTCTAAGGCAGCCTTCATAGAAGATTCTAAGGGTGAACCATGGGAGAGAAAAGGAGGGGGGGGAAAGGGATGTACCATAGGAAGAATTACAACACATCTTCCTCCCTGAAGAAAAGAAGAAAGCATAAAAGAACTGGTGGAAAGAGCACAAAACAAAATAACAGGAAATAGCATTAATAGCGTCTTACGCAGAAGACAAAAATACAAATACAGATCAGAAAATTAGATTTAATCACCCTACTTTGTAATCTTTGTGCCAATCAGGAGCACTTCTGAATCTTATTCCTCTTCTCATTTGTGCATCAGCAGACCTAGCACCAAAGCTGGGAGGCAAATTGTCCATTCTAGTTCCTTTCATATCAGGGCCTATGGCGACCTGATCCATCCTCCATTTTTTCCCACCTTCCATAATGACTACATTCTTCTTGACCTCCTTAATTTTCTCAGGAGCATAATATTTGTCGCCTTTACCACAAATGCCATCAGGTTTTCTTATGTTAGCTTTTTGTCCTGGTCTGAAAATTCTCTCCCTCACACTCCATCTCCTGTCATACCATTCCTTATACCTCTTTTGTTTGGATTCCAACCTCGCACTGAACTTTTCCTGATTGATCTCTACTTTATCTTTCGGGCACAACCAGTTAGGGGACAACTTAGATCCCGCCTTTCTCCCCCTAAGCAACTCAAAAGGAGTATACCAGTAGTGAGACTGGGTATAGTATGATACGACCACAGCATGTCTCTTATTGTAGACTCAATGTGCTTTCCCGATTTTACAGCGAGTTGGATGCACTCCTTTAACATGCGATTTGCCCTCTCAACTTTTCCGTTAGCTTTCGGACAATACAAAGGAGTTGTTATGTGGGTAATGGACATATCTTTTAAAAATTCTTTCATTTCCTCCGATACCAATTGGACACCATTGTCCGTAATTATTGTGGAGGGAATACCTTCCTTAGAAAATACGTCACTCAAAAACACAATAAGACTCTTTGTATTGATATGATTCACAAACTTATATGTGATCCAGTTCGAGTAGTAGTCAATGAGCATTAACAGGTACCAATCTTGCGGTCCCCTAGCAAATATTGGGCCAGTGATGTGAAAACCCAGCTTGTCCCAAGGAAACTTGGGAACTTTGACAGGTATGAGAGGAGTATGTCTTGTGCTTCTGCATTTATCACTCAGTCCACAAGCATGACAGTCCTTAACCTTATCTTCCATTAAATGATCCATGCCAGGAAACCAATAATCCGCTCTTAATCTCGCTTTACATAAACTCCTTCCTAAATGTCCCTCATGAGTGAGCTTAATTATTGGCAATCTCATCCCATTGGGTGAGACAATTTTCCCTGATTTGAGAAGCAGGTTTCCCTCAATAGACAGATCATCTTTCACGTTCCAGAAAGGTTGTATGTCTTCTGGAAGCCCTTTACATTTTTTGGGCCAACCATTGGTAACATATAAACAGAGAAACCCCGGCACTCTAATAAAGTAAGGCCAAATTATTAGAGTGCCGGGGTTTCTCTGTTTGTTTGGGCTACGGGCCAAGTTGACCTGTTTGATTGATATTCATGGTAGTGGGATATCTGACCTCGAGTTGGCACCTTTGAAATGTTTGTTTCATCACTAAACATGTGTCCTGTATCGAAATGCCTCTTCATCTGACTCAAGTGTTTATGTGACTGTGCGACTCAATATCCACCACTACCTTGTGTGTTGGTCACATTGGTAACATATGATTTTACCTTGCTGATTACCTCATCCCTTTCCAAGTGGTGATCCCATTGTTCTTTTGAAACAGCAGGAAGATTAACCTCCAGCACACTCTCCTTCCCAGAAGCATCTACGTATTCTTTCTCAACGGAGGCTCTAGATAAGAAGTCTGCAACTTTATTTAGATGTCCAGGAACATAGATCATTTTGAAATTATAGCTTTGAAGACCCAGCGCCCACTTTGTAATGTGGGGCGTCATGCTTTCCATTTCTTTTTTAGAGAACAAAGACAGTAGAGGTTTGTGATCTGTACATAGTTCAAAAGGTACACCCCAAACATAAAATCTGAAGTGTTTTATTGCCCAATACACAGCTAACGCTTCTTTTTCCACAGTGGAATAGTTTGTTTCAGCTTTGGACAAGGTTCTGGAAGCAAAAGCCACAATTTTTACCTTGTTGTCAACCCTATGTGATAGGGTGGCTCCAATGCCTCTTCCACTGGCATCGGTGGAAATGATGGTGTCCTTGCAAACATCAAAATTTCCAATGAATGGGGCAGAACTTATGGCTTCCTTAATCTTCTCAAAGGCTTCCATTTGATCATTACCCCAAATGAATATGCTGTTTTTCTTTATGAGATCTCTGAGAGGTTGTGAAATCATAGCAAAATTTCTAATGTACTTAGCCATATACTCAGCTAACCCTAAGAACGATAACATGTCATCTTTACTCTTGGGGATAGGCGCTTTTCTCACAGCAACTACAAGATCAATCTTGGGTTTTATGCCCTCCTCCGAAATTGTGTGACCTAAGTATTCTACTGAGGTAACACCAAGTTTACATTTGCTCGCTTTAGTGGTGAACCCCACTTCTCTTAACTTCTTGAGAACCAATGTTGCATTAGAGTTGTGTTCTGTCTCACTTGAACCATAGATCAAAATATCATCCTGAAAGCACATGGTTTTAGGACAATCTTTTAAAACATGTTGCATAGCTCTTTGAAATGCAGAAGCAGCAGACGCGAGTCCAAATGGCATCCTTAAGAATTTATAATTGCCAAAAGGAGTGGTGAATGCTGTCAGTGGTTGCGAATCAGGATGTAATTTGATTTGATAGTATGCCGATGAAAGGTCAAGCAAGCTAAAAAACTTGGCCCCATAAATCGTGCTCACCATTTCATTGATCCTCGGTAAAGGATGCCTATCAACAACAATGTTTTCATTTAAGGCTCTTAAGTCCACACAAATTCTAATACTACGTCCCTTATCCTTAGTTGTGATAACAATGGGTGCCAACCATGCAGAACTTTCTATTTCTTGAATGACACCTTGGCTGACTGGCTTCTCTAATTCTACTTTTAGTGGTTCTCTCATGAGCAAAGGTATTGACCGTGTTTTGTGTATCACCGGGATAGCCCCATCTTTTAGAACAATTTTGTGCATATAGTTTTTTAACAGACCCAATTTTTCAGTAAAGACATCTGGAAATTCTTTGGTAAGGTTGTCACCAATTACTGGGGGATCAATTAGTAGTACTTGTTCTAGATTATTAGGGTCCAGAGTTATCCATAAATCTTTTTGATGTTTCCATCCTAAAATACTTGAACCTTTCTTTGTAATGTACACCTTCCCTACAGTGTATCTGTCCTTAAATGAAATTCTCATTCTCACCATTCCTTCCAAGGGTATAGATTCTCTGTTGTACTCTGACAGACTTATATCAGCTTTTTCCAAATTTATGTTATGTCTAGAGAATTTCTCATTAAACATACTCTTATCAATTAGGGTAAAAGGAGAACATGAGTCCGCATACACAATGAATTTTTCATCATCTAGACCAATCTCATATGTGGGATACTGAACTTTCTCCTCCGTGTACTCTTCCTCAATCTGAAAAACAAATGCCTTATCCTCCCTTTCCTCTTCCACCATATTTTCAACCACATGAACCGTGGGGATAAAAGCTTTACATACTTTAGAAAAATGACCCCTCTTGTTACATTTCCTACATAGCATGTTTTTAGCAGGACACTTCCAATTGTTCGCTAAATGGTTGCGACTACCACATTGTAAGTCATCTGACTTATTACTGGGCACTTCTTTTTTTCTCGCACTAACTTTGCAAACCGCATCATCACTATTATCTGCCTTAGATTCGCATTTCTCTTTAGACACCTTAGTTATCTTCATTTCACGCATACATATTGCAGTGTGTTCTAATCCCTTTGCAATGCTTATAGCTTCATCTAAGTCAGGATTTCTAGTAAGTAATTCCTCCTGAATTTTCCCATTGTTACTACACCTCACTAATTGGTCCCTGATTAGTGAGTCAGTGAGTGCCCCAAACTCACAAGTTGCGGCCATTCCTCTCAACACAGCTACGTAAGAAGAGACTTTCTCATCCTTCTTTTGACATCTTTTAAAAAATGTATGTCTTTCAAGTACTACATTTACTTTTACTCTAAAATGTTCCTCTAACTTCCTTAACGTATATTCATAAACATCAACACCAGCATCCTCCTCCACAGGTTCATCCTCTACTAACCTTCCTGTAATATCCTCAAACTTTTTTCTTCCCTGTATACCTAGATTGTGCAACAAAATGTGTTGTTTCCTTATATTAGAAAAATTACCTCCCCCTATAGCTATCAGGTAAGATTTAAAAATTCCTTCCCACCTTCTCCAAGGTATTTCTGGCTCACCTAATTCGTTTAAAAAGGGGGGTGGCTGACTCATGCCTGCACCTGCTATAACTTTAAACAAGATAGTAACATTTTGCACAAAGAAAATATAATACTAAGAAAGCTTTGCTTTGAAGAAAAATGCTGTGGAGAAAAGGTTAGTGACAATTACCAATTTAAATTGCATCAAAATATTAAAAAAATATGTATGTAATAATTGTATCTGCCCTCGTTAAATAAAAAAAAAAAAACAGTTCCCTGTCTAAAGTCCTCTTTCTGTTGCCATGAAAATATGGATTTCTATAACAAACCAAGCAGTCCTAACAAAAGAGCGGAAACGGTCGCTCAATGATGAAAAAACAAAAATAACAAACGCTTCCTCAGATGCAGTTCCTGCTATGAGCCTTGAAAGCAAAACAGCTGTTCCTCCTGTCAGAATAAAGAAAATTTCTCACCACAAGCTGCAGTAACTAAGGATAATCCGCTGATGCTACGTTACTGCTGGCAACTACACATCGCAAAAGTTAAAGAAAGGACAGCGCGTTGTTAAAAAAAATCACCGTGAAGCGGGACTATGCTCTTTCACTCCGCTCCTCCTCCGGAACATAGGCACTGCGATACGGGAAGCAATAACGGCTTCGACGATGCAGTTCCTGTGACACGGAGTGAAGGCAAGGCGGAAGGACCACTTGAAAACACGCTCCAGACACCAACAGAAGATCACAAAAGGCTGCGTTACCGCTGCAAGGCACCAAGTTCCGACATGCGAAGGGTGAATGGCACGCTCTAAAGTTCACTCTTCACTTGGTTTAAACTACTCGAAGAACACCACACTTATATTAAAATCGCAGCCAACATGACGATCTTCTCTCATTCTTCGTCATATTCCAACGATGCCACAGAAGGAACAAATTAAATGTACCTCGAGATAAACGGAGCACTAAGGCAGCCGTGAACATTGGTGATTGATTACACCTCCAAAATATTCTTATTAATATTTCTGTCTTTCCAGAATGCCCCTCCGCTACTCATATGTTAGATTGTAACTGATGTCCATAAACATTATCCAAAAAGTTCGAAATTCACTTCAACATCACACTCCTAAACCTCAAAAGAGTGAAATCTCACCGCCTGTAGTGGACATTAATAATGACAGTCCTTGAAGAAATGGTTTCTCATCTGCTGAAATCGTTACCATCTCTTCCAGACATTCTGCAAGTCGAAAATCAACAGGGGAGGGTGCTCCGCTGTCCCTGTTACAGCGTCCCTTCACTCGTCGGCAAAATGTAGTGATGAATAACAAGGAAAGGTAAGTCCAAGACCTTTATTATATGAAAAAAAACACCCTCTGCTTGCGGGAGTCAGAAAACAGTTACTCAGGTCCACCTCACAACATTCTAAGGCAGCCTTCATAGAAGATTCTAAGGGTGAACCATGGGAGAGAAAAGGAGGGGGGGAGGAAAGGGATGTACCATAGGAAGAATTACAACATCTTGCTATCAGAAATGTAAGGATACCTTATGTCCCAGGTCTATGAGGCATAGAATGTTAACTCTGTATTCTGTGATAGATAATGGTACAACTCATCAAATATTCTTGGTTCTGAAATGCTTGCGTAGTCATAAAGCCTGGAATGCAAACATATTTAGAAAAACTTGTAGTATTACATGCATGAAAACCATAAACTGATAATTCCACACCATAGGTGGACATCATTTTGGGGTTAGCATAGGTAGAAGATGCTACCTCTGACTGACTTACTATTTGCAACCTCTCACACAGCCCTTGCCACTTCTCATCTCGGACTTTAGGAAGATAGGGGCAATATCAGAAAGTGAACTCAACTCTAAGAGCCCAGTTTATTTTTTTTACTTCATATTTGTGTATTTTTATTGATACATCAACCATGATCACTTGTGCTAAAACAAGGGTATGGAGAGTAAAGATGTATACATTTTACTATATTACAAAGTATTATAATAACTAGAGTAACGAATCCATGTGAATTGCAGGATATTCTAAAGGTTTATGGTAACAGAGTATAATAAATATGATTCAAATCTATACTTCCTTAACATCATCAGTAATCAATAGAAATAAGGAGATTATATAAGATTCTATTTACATTTTGAAGAGAACAACTCTGACAGGTATTTTCGTTACTTACATTTCGTTCTCTACACCTAGCCTTTGAGCAGCTTATAGGAGGCATTGAAGAACTAGACATGTGACAAGACGTCAATAATAACTTTGCTATAACTTAAGTCTTTGCAATGTTTTTTACAGATAAAATGATGAGTGCATTTCTATCTAATATGTGTGCAAGGAAAAATGAGTATAAAATAAGACTTCTTGGTGGAATATTCAGTAGTAACATGACAAGATACGTACAGAAAGAGTTTAACTATATGATACTCACTTCTGACAGGAGTGGCCGAGTTAATCAGAACAGTTGACTAAGGTTTTGGACAAACAGGAGTAGCCATAGCATGGGAAAAGACTGGGTTTCAGGCAAAGTGGTGTCTGCGGGGTTTCTGCGACAATTGGGCATAATAGATACTCCCACACATCTAATCCCAACATCATTTGATTTTCAGAGGTAGAGTGCTAGCTCTTCAGAACAGGAAGCAATTACACTAAAGCAGAAAATACCTGCATTTAGTAGTATACATTTTTAGCACTGCCAACAAAGTGCTTCTTTAAACTAGGTGCTCTTTTGTGTGTAAAGAATTGGATTATTTGTTGAAAGGGGTAAGAGCCCACTTTAAAGCTTTTTCACAACCCTTGTCAGGGTGAACTACAAAAGTCACTAAATAAATCTGTGCTTATCCATCTAGTAGCTTGTCACAAAAGCAGTCAGGCTTAACGTAGAGGCAATGTGTAAAGTATTTATGCATCACTTAAACAGAAATAAAGTAAAAACACAACACAAAAACTTAATCCTATTTAGAAAAATAGAGTAAGGTTTATTAAATAAAATGACAAAAATCCAATCAGTAAAAACACTGCCAAAAGGCTGGAAGCACCAACCACAGGTATCTGGTCACACCAGACTGGGGCAAAGTCACAAATTTAGGCCGACCGCGATATAGCGCAGACTGGATACAGGAGCAGGTTTGTCCCACTGGGAGTTTTATCATCTGACTTTTGTGTGGGGAGTGCATGGTTCCCTCTGCAGAGCTCAGCCTTAGAGCCAGTGAAGACAGCATTTAGGAGCTGCATGGATCTGGGGTTCTCTTAGTTGGATCCAGCAAGCTCTTTCAATCTGAAGCTTTGCAGCACTGCTTTGCGTCACGCTGTCACACTCAACTTTGTATCTGGTGAAGCTTTTCAGTGAGAAGCTGTGGTGCTCAACAGGATTCTGCATCGCTATTTGTCAAATCTAGTGAAACCTTCAATGACGAGCACAGCATTTCTGCAAGGGTCTGCATCGATCTGATGTTATAATTTTTCTTATTTAATTGTTTATATTTTGTATGTATTCCTTGTGTATGTATGTTTTATATATATATATATTATATACATATATGTATAATATAACATAATTAATAACACTCGTTTTTGCATTATATATTAGTTTTATTCATATTTTAAATGTATTACTATGAATATGTATCTATATATATATATCATTCATATACATTTTTATATTACTAAATGTAAAATATTTAAAAAATAATACAATGTATAATAAATATTGTATCAATTATGTTATATATATATAGAAGGATGGAGGAGGATATGCTACTCACAACATTAGACAATACTTGCCTATATACTTGTATCAATCATCAACAAGGTATAGCCGCGGTGAAATGGTTCTTAGACAAGCGACCCCTCAGATTTCAACAACATAATGCCATGCTTTTAGAGATGGTTACATTTTGCCTTGAGAATAACATCTTTATTTTCTCAGGCCAACTATACAGGCAGCAACGGGGGATCGCAATGGGCACGTGTTTCTCCCCCAGCTATGCAAATCTTTTCGTTGGCTGGTGGGAGAAGCACGTGGCCTGGAAAGAGACACCATAAAAATGGTTTGACAATGTAACACTATGGGACCGCTATATCGATGATTTATTAATTGTATGGAGAGGTAGTCGCTCTTCAGAGGAAGAGTATATAGCTTTCTCCAACTCCAATGACCTCAATCTAAAATTCAGTGGACATATTAGTGATACTAGTGTAGTATATCTTGACCTAGAAGTCTATGTTGCAGGCAGTAATATTTTGACCCGACTGGATCGAAAACCACCAGCGGGGAATTCTGTCCTGCACGCTAGAAGCTTTCATCCAAAAAGCATGATAAGCAAAATCCTGTATGGAGAGCTTCTGCGATTGAAACGTAACTGCACTACACAGGAGGAATAACAAATAGCTAAGGAAGATGCATTCAAGCACTTCAAAACCACGGGATATTCCCAACACTCTCTATGTGCAGCCGAAGAGAGGGCCAAGAAGATTACCGGAATAGAACTGCTAGTACCCAAAACATCTAATAAAACAACCACTTATGCAGAGACTAAACCAGCAAGAATGATCACCTGTTACAACGCAAAGACCCCACAGTTAGTGCACATTTTCAAAAAGAACTGGCATATTCTTCAGACAGACTCCATCCTTAAGAACGTCATTCCTGTACAACCTTTGATAACGTACAAATGTCGTAAATTGATCAATGATCATTTGTGTTAGACCTGGCGATTTCTGGTTGGCTAAGGCTTGCGCCAAAGTCAGGCAGAAACCACCACTCTAGTCAGGGCAAGGAAGTTACACGCCAAAGATAACCCCTGCTCACCCCCTTGGTAGCTTGGCACGAGCAGTCAGGCTTATCTCTGAGGCGATGTGTAAAGCGTTTGCGCGCGCACCCAGCAACAACACCCAAGGCCCACCACAAAGGAAACTCCACACAAGGTATTCTATAAAAATAGCCTCTGTATTATACACAACACATTAGATAAAAACACACACTTTACACTGTGCCAACAGGCACGGGCAGAATTTACAAGGGATTATATACAAGACAGGGCCACCTGGACCACTGTCAGGAATTAGCACTTTTTAGAACGTAGCACAAAAACATATAAGATCACTGTAGCACAAAAATAATATGTATAGCACACAACCAGTACTTACTGGTATCAGGTAAGTACCACCTACGCAACCCTAACTACCTTAGGAAACTGTCACGCAGGGGACTGGAACCTCACTAGCACCACCTGTACTAGGAGAAAGCAAACAACCACCTAAGTATCAAAATACCTGTAGGGGTAATAGAACGTTACACATGATGCATCACATTCAGAGGTGTAGGGAAGGAAAACACATGATGCCTAAAAACATTCAGAGGTGTAAAGCAATGGCACATGACGCATAAAAACACATTCAGAGGTGCAGGTAGGGACAACAGCGCAAAGCTCCACATGAGCCACCACCTGTGGCAGTCCCTGGGCCAACTGGCCTGGTAGGGGCTAGGACGCCCTGTGTTCAGTCAAGCTGCGCCAGCTGCGCAGACTAAAACGAAAATGGTCCCCCACCTAAACGTGGCAGCTGCCCACTAAGTGCTGGGCAGCTGGGAAACGAAACTTCAGGCACTCTGCGTGCCTCTGGAGCCCTCTCTGGGCTCTGACCATTCAAAATGCCCCCTAGAGCCTCGCAGGCTCTAAACAAATACTGGGCCACTAGTGGGAGTCTCACCGGACTCAGTAAAATACTGCCACCACGTTAGAGCCACACGGGGCTGAAGGCACACTGTGGACCTGTTGGAGCGCCACGCGCTCAGAAACGACAATGTCCCCCACGTTGGAGCGTCTAGCGCTCTAGACACTCATGCTCCCCTTCGTTGGAGCGCTCCGGGCGCTCTGAACACCAGACAATGCCCCGTTCAGTTGGAGTCCCACACGGGGGACTCTTCCACACTGCTGCCCCCCACGGCCCCCACTCACCGGGATTGCTGCTCCGGTCACGGCGGCGCTGCTCTTCTGGACTTCGCAGGGCTCTCACCACTCGGGAGCCCTGCAAGGGAAGCAGACGCACGTCTCACCGGAGCGCGGGGTAGGCTCCCGTCCGCTTCTCTCCTCCCTCGCGGTCAGGATCCCAGGAGCGCGGGGTAGGCTCCCGTCCGCTTTAAACCGGCAATAAGCGGGGTGGGCACCCGCCAACGATCACACAAGGCGGGGTGGGCACCCGCGGCCGTCCTCATGGCCAGAGGCACTAAAATCAGCGGGGTGGGCACCCGCTAGCAGAATCAAAGCGCACACAGCGCTATAAAGTCACGCACAGCGCTCCCAGCGCTAGAAAGCCCAACAAGCGCTCCCAGGCGCTACAAAGATAGCAAGTCCAGGAAAACAGCGCGCACAGCGCTACAAAGTTCAAGGAGCGCTCCCAGGCGCTGTAGATCAACAAAAAGGTCCAGTAAAGAACAGGGGGCAAAGGCTGGGCCCAGAGCCAGCACACAGGGCCCTCCAGCAGGGAGGCAGTCCCCAGTGGCGGTCTCTCCTGGTGCCCAGCAGCAGCAGGCCCCCCCTCAGATGATCCTGCAAGAGAACACCAAATGTAAGGGGACACAGCCCCTTTTTATACAGTACAAGTCTTTGTCTGAAGGTGCAGGGAAGGGGCGAACCAGTTCCAACTGGTTCCTGAGCACTTTGTTTTGCTCAGCCCCTCTCCCTATTCACTGGCAGGCCAGGGTCATCAGACGCACCACAGGGGCCGGAGCCAGCAGTGTGTGGGGAAAGCCCTGTCCTATTCAGGACCCAGGTATACTCCTCCCCAGCCATCAGCATGCTAACTCCCCATTCACCACTGGGTGACTCCTCCTGACTCTGGGGATTTCCCTAGCCCGTCACATGACCTCCACCAGCCAATCGCCAGACAAGCCACACATTTCATACTGCACACTGAAGTGCCCACTTCTAGAAGTGGCACTTCCACACTAGGTACATGCACGCCGCACACATCAACGCGCAGCATTCACTCACACGAGTCCGCACATACCAAACACGGGCCTGCACACCCCACGCATCAGGAACTACCAGGACACATACATTCCCCCATGCATTCCTATGGGAGGGCAGGCCAACCTCAACACACGCACGCACTTTACCCTGGGACACAGCGGTAAAGTGCGCCTCAACCAAAAATCACTACACCAAGTTACCAATAAAAAGCAAAAAAGTCTCGGGGGTGAACCTGCCAGAAGGGCCAAGTCCAACAATTTGGTTTATAGCCAATATTGTACATTTACCCCAAAAAGAGATAGTGCTACCGGCTTTTATCCATGCATGAAGTGTAAGGCTTGCAGGTATAGCCAGAAAGTCATCAACTATAGCACCCCAAAACATGGACCCAAAGCCATGAGAAAAATCAATCGATTATTGAATTGCAATTCTGAATTTATGGTATACTGTCTGGAGTGCCCATGCCCTAAACGATACGTGGGCAGCACCATCCACGCTGCGAAAAAACGCATCTTAGAACATATGCCTGCAATCTCCAAGAAAGACGCTACATACCCTGTAGAACGTCACTTCGAGATTGCTCACTACAGTAACCAAGACTTAGTTAAATTTTTCTGTATTGACCAGGTCACAAAAATGAAAGAGGTGGGGACAGAGTTTGACCCTTCTGAATAATGGAATCCAAATACATCATTGATCTGAATACCATGTTAAATAATGAAGAAGAATAATGTGTTCTTCTAGATTAATAGTATGTCACCATCTAATTATTATTGCTTTCTGTCCTTTGATCATCCAAATTCCTTCCCTGAAACCAAATAAAACTACTAATCATATGGAGCAATTTGGTCAGTATGCCCATTAGGGGCTCTATCTTCTCTCCTTAATTGGTAAATTTGCCTGCCAATACATTTGGCTGCTCAAACTCTCCATAATCTTGCAGCCTCTTATCGCTTGTTTGCCAGATTCATGGTTTGCCCATTCAGGGCTTTATTTATTTTTCAAAAACTAGGAGGCCTTGTATCATATGTAAGAAAAATTATTTTCTGTACAGAATGAACTATAAATATAATTGACAAAGGTGACAAACGTATATATAGATGTTTTCTGCGTTGTGTTTATCTTTCGCAATATGATCATGTTCTCACCTGCCTTGTAGAAACGGATATACAATATATTGAGATCTTCATTTCATTATGCACTGTTGCCGGAAACATGCTATAAGATGGCCGCCATTGTAGAAACATATTATTGTTGTATGAACTTTTTTGGCCATCTTCGCTGTTAATGAAATCTTTTGTACGTAATCACTAATTCACTTTATAATGATGTTTTATCAATATACTCACTGACATCGAAAAGGCGGAAACGCCGAAACGCGTCTGTTAGGGCAGGGGAGGTTCTGCACATTAAACCATCACTTTATTGAATTCCTGTGAGTGCTTTCTTGTTTTCCGGTCGACCTGGATTGTCCACCGTTGTGGAATCATATATATAGATATATATATATATATATATTCACTGAAAAAACCATAGGTTTCACACACGTTATAGTTAGGAATTAGCATTTAAAAAACCTTGCAAATTCACTGAAAAAACCATGGGTTTCACACACGTTATAGTTAGGAATTAGCATTTAAAAAACCTTAGAAATTCAGTGAAAAAACCATAGGTTTAACACATGTTATAGTTAGCTGGACATTTTACTCGTAAAAAACCAATGAAATTCCCCCGTTATAGTTAGTTCAGCTAACTATAACTCGCGCGCCCGCAATGCACTGCTGATGACGTCACATATTACATCACTCATGACATGGTCAGTGACATCACTCATGACATCACTGATGACATCTCAAATGACGGGGTGCGCGCACGGAGCTTGCGCAGTGCGCGTACCTCGGGTTTATACATAATAAAACAATATTTCTTATTGGTTATCATTACTTTCAGTTTCTAATTGTATCAATACCACACCCAATCCCCTCATGGCAAGTCATGTGATCAAGAATCTTCACTTTTGATTGGTTTGAAGTACTTTCTGTTCCAGATTCTTCCCAAACCACACCTACTCCCCTCATTATTAGTTCTGATTCCTTTGGAGAAGGAGCTATTCTGTTGTTGAGAGACAATGGCTGAACAGCAACCTACTTCAGACAGTGAGCAGGACACTCTTGAGAGGCAGAGGAACAGGAAGCAGAAAGACAGCTTTATATGGCAGTTTTTCACTTTTCCAGAGAATGAGAAAAAGGTAAATGCACCGAAAGTTACATGTGTACTTTGTAAAAAAGTCTTATCTCGTGGGAAATATTCTTTTAGCATTCACACTATGTTGAGACATGTTTACAAAATGCATCCAGTATCTTATCGTCGAGCTTCTGGAGAAAACCCTCCACCTGCTCAGCCGACGACATCAGCAGCAGCTCAGCCGAGCACATCTTCGGCAGCTCAGGGGAGCACTTCAGCTGCGATGGTGCCTTCACCTGTTTCTTTACCTCTTGTTGGTCCACCTTGTTTGGCGAGGTTGTCTACACGGTGCACTGATTGCGGTTCTCTTATTTCTGTGGGGGAGACCAGTCTTGATCTCCTTCAGAGAAAATTTGATGCGCATACGTGCACTAGGCCATAGATGTTTTTTCTTTTTTTGCATTTTTCTCTTCCTGTTTCCCTCCATTAACTCAAGGGCTCTTTTAAGAGCCACTTATAAACTTAATCAAACAAATTTTGTTTTTAGAATTTTTTTTTGAAATTTTTTTGAGGTGCGCGCACCCTGCGCGCACCCATGTTTTTTTAAATTTTTTTTTTTTTTTGAGAGACTACAATTAAAAATTGAAAATGTGATTGTACAGAAGTACAAACCTCAAAACCCCACTCGCTTAAATGCGTTTTTTTTTATTTTGTTTTATTAAGTTTTTTTTCGGGTGCGCGCTGGGTGCGCGCACTCGGCGATATTTTTTTACAAAATATTAACCTTTTTTTTTGCCCTACAAGGTCCTACTTTAACCCCCTTACAATGCCTACTGGGTCTATTTCTACCCACTCTGCCCCCTTTTCAAGTTCTCCCCCTTTGTTTATCACCCCCTCTTTATGCGATTGACAAAATGGCGGCCGCCGCTTCCTGATTTCCACCGATTCGAATGTTTACTAAGATCTAACAACCAATCAGAATTGCGCTCGCGCACGGCGAGGTGCGCGCACCCAGCGCGCACGGAGCGCGCTTATATATATATATATTGATTTAAAGGCTATTTTCTCAGAATCTACTGAACAGATTTACACCAAACCTACAAAAGGCACTTCCTTGACCTGGGGACTACCTCTCTGCCAAATTTCTAGTAATTCTGTTCAGCCGTTCGGGCTGTAGCCCTGTCTAAAGGTCCTATGGCAAAATGCATGGGAAAAACGCGTTTTGGGACCCCCCTTTTATCTCAGCCCCCGCTTGACGAATCCCCCCGAGACTTTCAGGGTAGGAGCGGAGCGTTGCGCCCCACCTATTTTGAGAAATTCGCGAACATTCGTCGACCGGCGCCAAAGTTATTCCAAATAGAATGTTGCGGATTTCCTATGGAAAAGGGGTCCTAACTATAACTACCTACTGGCGACCGCCAGTAGGTAATATATATATATATATATATATATATACATATATATATATATATATATATATATCACCAAACGACCACCTTCCTTCAAAGAAGTCCAGGGACACAGCGGGGATTATGTTGAAGCCTTTATTCACAGATTTTCAGCATGGCATAATGCATTTCGACTTTACGTCTTCTGCTGAATTGTTGTCACCTGTTCCCTCCTTTGAACATCTCATTGCGCTCCCATTGGTGGGAGATCAGCTGGTCCTGCTGCCATATAAGGAATGCAGTTTCATGTACAACTACAATTCCCAGCATTCATTGTTCAGGTAAGTACTTCAGCCGGATAAGGTTGTAACTGCTGTCAGTGCTGAACATTGCATCACAAAGGGGGGCCATTAAAACAAAATTATAAACGTGTTGCAGGCTTCCTCAGGTCCCCTACGTCCAGCCCCAGTAATGAGAACTCACCGGGCCTGAGGCAAACTGAAGTCATGCTCGCCTCCCCATGTAATCACGGGCTGCCTGGTCGCAGCGGCCACTGGTATGGTCCGTTCTCGAGGCGGTCCTGGCGAAATCAATACCTTGATTACACAGTCCGAGTTGCCAGGAAAGACCAGGACACTTGATGGACGGGTCCCTGTATCGCGCTCCCGGCAGGCGCGAAAAATATCACCAAACGACCACCTTCCTTCAAAGAAGTCCAGGGACACAGCGGGGATTCTGTTGAAGCCTTTATTCACAGATGTTCAGCATGGCATAATGCATTTCGACTTTACGTCTACTTCAGATGCTGCTGCTGAATTGTTGTCACCTGTTCCCTCCTTTGAACATCTCATTGCGCTCCCATTGGTGGGAGATCAGCTGGTCCTGCTGCCATATAAGGAATGCAGTTTCATGTACAACTACAATTCCCAGCATTCATTGTTCAGGTAAGTACTGCAGCCGGATAAGGTTGTAACTGCTGTGAGTGCTGAACATTGCATCACAAAGGGGGGGCCATGTAGTGGCAGGTTAAAACAAAATTATAAACGTGTTGCAGGCTTCCTCAGGTCCCCTACGTCCAGCCCCAGTAATGAGAACTCACCGGGCCTGAGGCAAACTGAAGTCATGCTCGCCTCCCCATGTAATCACGGGCTGCCTGGTCGCAGCGGCCACTGGTATGGTCCGTTCTCGAGGCGGTCCTGGCAAAATCAATACCTTGATTACACAGTCCGAGTTGCCAGGAAAGACCAGGACACTTGATGGATGGGTCCCTGTATCGCGCTCCAGGCAGGCGCGAAAAATATCACCAAACGACCACCTTCCTTCAAAGAAGTCCAGGGACACAGCGGGGATTCTGTTGAAGCCTTTATTCACAGATTTTCAGCATGGCATAATGCATTTCGACTTTACGTCTTCTTCAGATGTGTATATATATATATACATTCATATTAATACATTTGAAACATAAAAAAAATAATGTAAAATAAATATTTTTAGAAATCATATTACACTATAAATATAAATATGTTCTTATATATATTTATAGAAATACATACACATATATATGTGTGTTTGTGTGTTTATATAAATATATAATTATATATAGTAATAAATATTAGTGGAATATATTTATTTTACATTCTATTACATTTATATATTAAAATATGTAATATTTACTACTTCAAACTCTATTTATATTAAAAATCGATATTAGTGTCAAAAATATTCCACCCCCCCCAATTTTTTGTGCTTACCATTATAAGTATAGAGACATGACATTTTGGTAAATTATATTTTTGGCACATTATTTGTGTCAAACAATATCGTTTACTTTGTTGTGTGTCAGTGATCCAACATACGAGGCACCATCCTAAACATGATCTTGTACCTCTCTGGCAGATAAAGAATTATTTTGTTCCTAACACACTCATCATCCCTATTCCGCACTAACTCCGTGGTTCTATCATCTTTCCAATCCTCTTCAACACTTAACTCAGCCCATTTCCAGACCCCACCTAACTGGTTTCGACACAGAAGACACCCAGAACATCTTCAAGGGGTAGACCCTGATGGACTAGATTGCTTTGGCCTACACCACTCCCTCTTAGCTATGGTACCCATTGAGGCTAGCCACCTGAAACTCAGCTCATCCCAAACCAAGAACCTCACTGGCGGGATATAGTGGAATTAGCACCTGATTGTCATCTGAATCTAAGAGTTTGGTCCTTCCTTATTGACAACAACTGAAGTAAGAACTCAAGAGTGATCGTGGAGTTTCACTTGCACTCACCTCACAAGTGAACTAACACCTTCTCACTATACAAACCCTTTAATTAATTCTTCCAAATTTAAGTTTCTCACAGAAAGCCCAATGTCAGACACTTTATTTGGACACACCACTCTACCTACTCAGAAGACTAGAAAGGATGATGCAGCAAGACAATTACTACATTTACACCAGCTACCCATGGCCAGAAACTCCTCTTTAAAAGTGCAAAATTCTAGAACTCGCTCCTGGCAAAGACCTGAAACTTTCAAGACCAGATAGAAATCATGAAGGAAGTAAAGGACATATCCTAACAGATGACACCACTAACGCAAATCAGTAACTTGCCCTAAGAGCACCACAAAGCTTATTCAGTCATTGTTAGAAATGGGGTTTCTGGTTGTCAGTGTATGCACCTTGTACAATCAGAAACCACCACTCTAGTTAGGGTAAGCTAGATACACACTAAACAATAACTTGTGCTCACCCTCTGGTAACTGGGCACAGAGCAGTCAATCTAAAGAGGCAATGTGTAAAGTATTTGTACAACACACACACACACACACACACACACACACACACAAACGGTAACACAATTAAAACACCACAAAAATGCTCCACACAGGGGTAGAAACACAGGTACAACAAAACCAGAATGACAAAAATCCAAAAAGTAGAACCAAAGTTATGAATTTGTAAAGATTAAATCAAATTATAGTGCTTAGTGTCATAAAGTTCCAACCGGGGACATCTGGTTGCGCTAGACCAGGGTAAATCAAAGGTTCAGGCCGACCGCGATGGAGGGTAGGCTGGCTACAGGTCTCGCACAGGTCCCGCTAAAAAGTATCTTGGATGAAGAAAGCATCAAAGACTCAATGCTAGGAGTAGAGTCCTTATCGTCGATCCTATGGACGCAGGTGATTCGTTGCTTTCGATCCACGCAGTCGATGAAGGCTTCATCGATTAACCCCTTTACGATGCAAGCGATGGATTGTTGTCAAGCCGTGCAGTCTGTCGAAGCACTATCATCAAGTGGTAGCTGTGTCAGCGTCAAAGGGCGATGCATTGGTTCCAATTGGCACAAAGTCGTCGATGTGTCAGTTTTGATGGACTGGAACGGAAATTAGAGCAGAAATCAATTGTCAAGGACCCAGGACTGGATTGGCACAACTCAGCAGGGCAGGACTTACAGATGGCTGAGTCCAGATGTTGTTACAGGGTTGAAGGAAGTCTTTGATAGCCCTGAGATTTCAGAACAGGAGGCAAGCCCTTGCAGTTACTCTTTGTTCAAGTGAGATTGGTTCAGTCCTCATCCTCAGCAGGGCTGAGATCAGAAGGCAGAAGGGCAGCACAGAAAAACAGAAAAGCATTCATCCAGAGCAGCAGTCAAGCAGAGAGGCAATCCTTGTAGCACAAGTCTTCACTCCTGGCAGAGTTCTTCACAGGTCCAGTAGTGTACTGTCTTGGTAGGGCCAGTTGTGCCTTTGAAGTGGGAGTGACGTCAAAGAAGGGGTTTTGAAGTGCACACAGGCCCTTTCTTCCCAGCCCTGGCTTGAAACTATCAGTAAGGGATAATAAGTCCTTTACGTGGGAAACAGGACACTGCCTATTCAGCTGTAAGTATCAGTTCCCCCCCTCTTCCTGTCCAGGAAGAGCTATCAGAATGCAGATCAATTCTGTGTCACACCTACCATCTATGTATTTGTGGCTTTCTAGAAGGAAGGCACACAGTGTAGCTGTCAACCACTCCAGCTGTTTATTGGAGACAGGCTGCAGTCATGCATGGTAGTAAGAGCAAAGAAGTGCCCACTTTCTAAAAGTAACAATGTTAACAGCAGCTGCAGTGCACTCAAATTCAACTAATTAAATCAGTAAACCTAGTAATCAATTATAGTCTCACTTGGTATGCACTCTCTGAGGTGGTTCCACCCCTCCACCAGTACGAACAAAAAAAGCAAACTAGAGCACAATGTTCTAGACAGAGTGTGCACTACCTCGTACACTCACTCATGAGTGTGTATTGTCAAAATGCTATTAATATTTATTCAAAAAGGAGGACAATTGAAAACACAGTGTCCCAAACAATTTTGTAATTTATGATCTCCAATAAACGAAGAGACGTGCAATCGTGTTGTGGAAATTCTTGTTGTTCTTTATTATTCTTTTATTTTCGCAAAGTGTAAATCCAAAATGGCTTCAACTTCCATTCATATGATCGTGGACAACATAAATCAGTTCATTCCCCATCCCAATGCATTTCGGGTGTATCCTTCACCCTTCATCAGGGGAATCTATCGACGATATATTGATGATATACTAGGTTTACTGATTTAGTTAGTGGAATTTGAGTGCACTGCAGCTGTTGTTAACATTGTTAGTTATTTAATCTGTTTCTACCCGACACAGCGATAATAGTAGCACCACATCATGTCGCTTGAAGAGATTTTGTACCTCACAGAAAACAAAGCAGAGACCAAAGTATATAGGGCATTAGAAGCGCAAGAAATATACGGCCTCATTTGCGAGGTTCGCACCTTTGATGTCACACAAGGACCGGTCATTCAGCAATTGAGACAGAATACTTAATGCATCATGAAATTAATCAACATTTGCATGCCACAACCCTAGTACAATATCATAAAGCGAGCAGGATTCCGAGAGGGCTTAGGTTACCGTTAAAACCTATGATGTTCAAAATGAACAAGAAATTCATGGATAAGTGGTTCTCTATCCTTAATAAGTGTTCATTGGACTTGATCCTTTTTATTGTGGAGGAACTTTCTAGTGTTTTAGTCGGTTTAGAACAGGAAATCCAGGAATGACAAGATTCTCTTAGAACACGCATGCAAGGAGATGAGTGGTCGGCAGCATTAGAAGAAATCAATAAGAAGCTAGACCTTTACACAAAAGAGATTCATGAACGCAAGGAACGAAAATTTAGATGAGACACTATAGATTACAAGCTTGGTGAAGTTTATTCCTGGGCGGAAGTGTATGCGCAGAGGCGCACATACCAGAAACCCGGGAATACTTCTTCAGAGGAGAGTATAGCCTCAATTAGTGACCCTCATTTAACTAGACCACAAGTCCCTCCACAGTTGACTCAACACACATACAGGTACCATCTACATCTGCTTCAAAGGTTTCTTTTTTGGATACCAGCCCTGATGCCAACGACCGACCGTTAGAACAGACTACAACACAAACAAACAAACCAAAACCCGTAGAGGTCATGGAAAGCTCAAAACAGCCCATTACAGGACGCAGGCAGAAAAAACATTATTTGTAAATATTTCTTCTGTTTCATTATCCCAAACACAAATGGCAGTACTAAACAAAGGCATGTCTTTTGTGCCTACATTCCATACCTCAACCTTCAACACAGATATAGAATTCTACAAGTTTATGAGAAAACTCAGGTTGCGTTACTTTTTTTCAAACTTAAGTCCCACGGGTACCGATACCAATATCACTGAATTCAAAGAATTCAAATCAAAAAGTACTTTCATTGCCCCTACTTCTCATAAGGTTCTTGATACTTTCGAGGCATTAGTGAAGAGAGACTTATCTCGTTTATCCACTCCATCGAAGAAACACCATAATTTGACACCATCAGATAGGAAGGCACTGAAAACTTTGAGAATGAATGACTCCCTAGTGTTTTCTTTGGCAAACAAGGCAGGCGCACTAGTGGTCATGGTTCGCAGCTTCTATGAGACTAAAGTAAACGAGATGCTGTCTGATGAATCAATGTATTTACCTCTGAATAGTGATCATACATTTGAGTTTCAATCTACTCTTTTCAAGATTTTATCTCATGCTAAAGATATGGGTTGGATCAGTGATAAGACATTTGACTTTTTGTACTCCAAATTTCCACGTAGGCCAGTTATTTAAATGCTGCCCAAAATTCATAAAAGCCTCCGAGACCCACCGTTGTATCCCATTGAGTCAGGGTGCAGTTCAATCCATGAGCATTTGGGTTATTATCTAGACCATGGGTACTCACAAACTTTCTCTCGGGGGCCAAATTTACAGTGTGGTTTCTGGCTGAGGGCCGCACCGGTGGGGGCGGGGCCAGTGGGGGAGGGGGCGGGGCTAGAGCAAAAAAAAACTATGACCATGAGGTTGAACACAGGTCCCTGCAGGGGACGCCTTCATCCACTGAGCCACCAGACCCGGTATGCACACATATCTATCTATCTATCTATCTATCTATCTATCTATCTATCTATCTATCTATCTATCTATCTATCTATCTATCTATCTATCTATCTATCTATCTATCTATCTATCTATCTATCTATCTATCTATCTATCTATCTATCTATCTCTCACTCTGTCTTCCTCCCGCTGTCACCTCACCCCCTGCTCTCACTCCCTGCTGCCCTCCATCACCTCACCCTGCTGTCCTCTGTCACCTCACCCGCGCTGAGACAGCTTCCAGGGAACGCACACGGCCGCCGCACCCAAGTACTTCACAGGTATTTTAAAGACCATTCACTTGTTAATGAGACTTTGTTGTATTTCACCTCTTCTTAGCGCCCCTGCATCTCCACTCAATCAGAGGGGAGATGCAGGGGCGCTAAGAAGAGGTGAAATACAACAAAGCCTCATTAACAAGTAAATGGCCTTTAAAAGAATCGCCCGGCCTCACAGCTCCGCGCTGCTGTAACCGGCGGTGTTTGCTGACAAGCACAGGCACTATGTCTGCAAGGTCCGTACTATGAGTACCCGTGATCTAGACACTTTTTTACAATCTTTTGTACAGTCCGGACCCACTTACGTACAAAATGCTATTCATTTTGTTTTTAACTTTTGGGTGATCTCAATCTACCAGCTGGAGAAGAGATCTGGCTAGGAACTGTAGACATTGTATCTTTATACACTTCCATACCCCATGCGGAGGATATTGAAGCCATTGAGTGGGCCCTGCTACAGCAGGAAGATATGCCAGCCAACAAAATCTTTCTTCTAGAACTTTTACATTCTGCCTAATTAACAGTTATTTCAAATGGCAGGACAGATACTTCCTACAAACCAATTGTACTTCCATGGGTTTTGCAGGCGCACCCAGTTACACTAATACCTTCATGATGAAGTTTGAGCAAGAGAACATACTTAACGATACATCATGGACTGATCATCTCATCATATATCTACGATATATTGATGATATTTTCATCATGTGGCGAGGAGCGAAAGATGAGTTGGTTGGAAAATTAATGTCTCTCAATGACATTAACCCAAGAATCCAGTTTACGTTTGTTCTTGACAGGTAGACATTATCTTATTTGGATGTACAAATCGAGTTACAAGACACAATGATCACCATCAAGGTGTTTAAAAAAAACCACTGATTGCAACAATACATTACTGTTCGGCATTTTTCATCCGCACTCCCTGAAAATTTTCCTTTTTCACAATTTTTAAGGATAAAACGTATCACATCAGATCCCATGACAGCTAAAGAGTCAGTGGAAGCAGCGAAACAGAGTTTCTTAGACAGGGGTATCCCAATGAAGTGTTAGAAACATCAGCTTTCCGATTGGATGAGTTTTCCAGATCCAAGCTATTAGAAAAGCGAGTGAAACAACCAGAGAAAAGGGAAGTATTTGTGTCCACATTCTCAACTCAATCTGCAGCCATCAAGAAAGTGATCTTAAGGAGATGGGATTTGCTGCAGACAGAACCCGATTTCAGGAATTTATTCAAAGATTGCCCGCTTTTTGCCTACAAACGTTCCAAAAATCTCAAAGAAAAATGAAGAGGAAGGAGAAACACGAAAGCCATCAACATAAGGGGATGCTGCAATGTCATAACTACCCACACTGCAATAATGTGATTGTAGGAACATCTATCTCACACCCATGGTCAGGCAAATTCATTAAACTTTATTTTACAGCCAACTGCAACACGCAAAATGTCATTTACATAATACGTTGCCCTTGTGGCATGTACTATGTGGGGAAAACTGAAAGAGCATTGCGGACTCGAATAACAGAACACAAGAGTAGGATCAGGACGAGAACATTAACCTCACCTTTAGTAAGCCATTGGGTAGACGCGCATTACACAATCACACAATTGAGGTTTTCTGTCTTAGAAATTGTGGAGACTCATCATGATAGAGAGATGACAAAACACATTACTCAGAGGGAGACATATTGGATCAGATACTTGGATACTATGAGCCCTAGCGGCCTGAATGAGAAACTTGAGCGTTCTTGTTTCCTGTAGGAACTATATGTTTATAACAGGATACTGGTATTTCTTCTTTCAGATGCACTGTAAAAATCAGGCGATACTGATTTAATTGTTTTCATGTCCCACATTTTGTATGTCTTTTCATAATTTGTAATTTTGGTTTAAATATAGCATCAACACTGTTTGAGGAGAATTGAGTAATGTGGATTTATGTCATATTTTGTACATGTACCCATTGTTGATTTGTTGTATTGACAATACATGCACATTGCCCTAACCAGAGAATTGAGTGAGGCATAGAATCTGTTTAGAACATATAATATCACGCATATGTTTGTGGGCTGATCCCCTTAGGTAGAACTACACATATAGAACAATGTGATTTTCTAGGCATCAATGTTCGTATTTGTCACCAATTGCTTATTCATTGCATGTATCGCACCATTGTGTCAGGACCCCAAGATTACAGATAGGTTTAATTGCGCATTGAAGACTCAAAGTTTGTACACCCCGAGCAATGGAAGGTACATGGGTGGAGCTGACTCGGAAATGGCGCCAGAAAAGGCCACCAGAACCGAGTAGCTGTTAGCGTTCTAGTGTTTGGCAGAGAACGCGCTGGAATCCTAGGTGAGGCTCGCGCTGCTTAGGAACTGCGCACTTCACCGAGAATTCTAGAGAGTCAGGTGCGCACTTCAGAGCGCGCTGACAAAAAGTGTTTCAGGTTTTGTTTGAAGGCTTTTCAGAATCAAAACTGAAGGGCTTTCGGAAGTCTCTAGATACAAGTTAGAAATCCGAGTTCAATGAAGTAGAGTGACGTGTGAGGAGAACAGCAAGTCTCAGTTTGTGAAGATTTCGCACCGAGCCGTCAGGGAGAGGAAGCAGCTTCTACAGGAGCATCTGAAGGAAGAAAAAGAAAAACGAAGCTAAGTTAACGAGTGTATATTTGTCACCTCAGAGAACTGAAGTAAATTACTGATATCAATAGAGTTATAGAACTTACTGTGAGGAAAGTGGCTTTACTGTAATTCTTCACAGAGGTAACGAGTTGTAACGGCAAGTCCTGAAAAAACGAAGAGAGAATTGCAATACATGTTAGAACGCTTGAGCAACTACAAATAATTAGAATAAGATAAAACAATACTTACCACAGAAATAAGTCGTCGGACAGTAGCTAAGAACAGAGAGTAAAATACCATCACGAAAAGAATAAGAAGAGAAAACATTAAATACACAGATGAATAATTACAAATAGGAAAAGACCTCAAACTCAGTAAGTAGAATACCAAATTAAAATAGATAATACCAAGTTAAAAGAGAGCAGAAGTTCTTAACAGTTAGATGTAAATATATTGCAGGTGTGCAAAAAGAAAAAGAAACTGTGAACTAAGGCAGATACCAAGGAAGATAAAACATAGGAGAGTGAAAAGAAAAATAGGAAAGTAAGTAAGAAGCACAGGGAGAAAGATTCATATGAGGCAGATAAACTTTGGGTTCGAGCTAGTTCCTTTTTAATTGCAGACGAAGAATATAGTTAGGAATAAAAGGCACACACAGAAAAGAAATAAAAGAAATAGAAGAGAAGCTGAGTTCTGGAATTGGCATGGTAAGGAAATAAGGCAATAGGGGTTAAGAGATAACAGAGGTTAAGGACTAAAAGTTTATGATAACAATAACTCTTGTCTACAGGTTACCTCTTCAGCAATAGAAGTCTGCTGGACGGACTCCTGAAGGAAGCCGCAGAACAGTCTCTTCTCTCTTTTGTTATTTTATCCATTTTCCCCCTTCCCCCAAGATAGCCACTCTAGAGACTTGTCACACTAAGCTCTGGATTGCTGTCGGGGTGGATTTGGGAACTAGCATCTCTGTTCCTGTGTAGTTGAGTACCGTAACTAGAGTCTGACAGAGTGAAGTGCCCACGTTGCATTTTACACCCGAACAGAGATGGCTGAGGGAATAGACGTACAAGGTTTAGGAACAATATTAGATACCATACAAAAAGAGTTAAGTGCAGTCCGAGAGGAAAGCCAGAGCCTCAGATTAGAAGTAGTAAATTCTAGAAAAGAAACCGCAGAATTGGCGCAAAGGCTTAGACAACCTTTTGGTTCAGGGTCGGACGCTCAATCTTCATTGACAGAAGGGACTAATAGGATGACAACTCAGGTGATTCACTCCCTCTCACCTGTCATTCCATTAGCGGCACCCGAGCGTTTTAGTGGGGATCCGCAGAAGGCTCAAATATTCATTACGCAGTGCTCATTACACTTCATGTGCCGCCCTTCCATTTTTCCAGATGCTCAGTCTCGAGTGGCCTTTGTGTTGTCATACTTAAGTGGGGATGCAGCATCCTGGTCTTTGCCTCTGATTTCAAAGGACGATCCCATATTGCGGAATTATGAGAACTTCAAAGAAGAGTTTCTTCGAATATTTGACAGAAGGCGGATATCCCAAGCCGTAGACAACGAGCTACTCGACCTGAAACAGGGGAACCGCGATGTGGTCTCTTATTTGGCTCAATTCAATAAACTAGTGGTGGAAACCAACTGGCCTGAGAGTAAGAGAGCAGCGGTGTTTTATCGAGGTTTAAGAGATGAGCTAAAGGATGCATTGGCCGGAATACCCAATAGACCCACAGAAATCTCAGCGTTGGTGGATTTAGTGCTGGAAATCGATTTCCGTCATGGGGAAAGAAAAGGTGAAAAAAGGAAAGATTTCAAGTCAGTGATTCCAAGATTTGATCGAGTAAGGTCGGAAGGAGGACGAAGCAATGAAGGTCAGCAGGGCATCGAACCAATGCAGATTGGTACAATACGGGGTCCTCTTTCCAAAGAAGAGAAGGAAAAGAGAAGAACCAACAACCTATGCATGTACTGTGGATCGGGAGGTCATTTTGTACGTGTGTGTCCAAAGAAACCCAAGGGAAGTTTCAAGCCGAAGGAAAACTAAAGGCACCATCTGTTGGAGGAGTTGAACAGGTGATGCGATTTTCGATCAGACTCCAAAGGAACATAGGGTGGCCAATACTCTATAGTCTGCAGCGCCACATCTAACTTTATCAATGGAAATCAGATTTCGACACGTGACGCTGAGGGAAGTCTCAGTGATGATCGACTCAGGAGCCACCGGAAACTTTTGCGATCTAAGGTTTGAGAGCAAGGTGGGAATCGAAGCCATCAAAAAGTTAAAAGCTGAGCCCGTTAGGGCTGTGGATGGAACCAATCTGTCCTCAGGTCCAATAATCAGTCACACAGAATTAATTCATCTGATCTCGAATGACGGACATGAGGAGAAGATCCAGTTTAACTTGATCGATGCCCCCCAATTCCAGTTGATCCTTGGGCTTCCCTGACTTACTGAACATAATCCAACAATCAACTGGAGTACCAGAGCCATTAAGATGGAATCAGATTATTGTTTGGGAAATTGTTTCAGAGGCCAGCTGCAGGAGCAAGAGGTGAATCCTGCACATTCGTTGTGTCAGACGGGAGGATCAATTTGTGTAACCCATGTACAAGACATACCAGAGGAATATCGAGATTTTGAAGACGTATTCAATGAAGTGGAGGCAGAACAATTACCACCCCACAGACCTTATGATTGTAAAATTGAGATAGAACCCGGTTCAAATCTACCTTGCAGCCGTGTGTATGCCCTTACGGAAAAAGAACACCATCACCTAAAAGAGTATTTGGAAAGTATCTAGCAAACGGCTTCATTCGTCCGTCGCAGTCCCCAGTCTCCTCGCCCCTATTTTTTGTGCCAAAGAAAGAAGGAGATTTGAGGACTTGCATCGACTACAGAGCCATCAATAAGATTACAAAAAAGAACCGTTATCCATTGCCGCTAATATCTGTTTTGTTAGATCATGTGAAAGGAGCAACAATTTACACGAAGTTGGATCTGAGGGGAGCGTATCATCTGGTGAGAATGAAGGAGGGCGATGAGTGGAAGACAGCTTTCAGAACGAGGTTCGGCCTATTTGAATATCAGGTTATGCCCTATGGGCTATGTAACGCTCCTGCAGCCTTTCAACACTTCATTAACGACGTATTGAAGGAATTCATCGACCAGTGTGCACTGGTGTACATTGATGACATCCTTATTTACTCTGAGAACAAGGAAGAACATCAGGATCAGGTTAGAAGGGTCTTACAGAAGTTGAGAGAAAACAGACTGTTTGTAAAGCTAGAGAAGTGTGCTTTCAGTGTCTCTCAGGTTGAATTTTTGGGTTTTGTAATTTCACCAACGGGCATTCTTATGGACGGCAAGAAGATCGAAGCGGTGATAAATTGGAAGTCCCCCGAGAGCGTCAAAGAAGTACAAAGCTTTATTGGTTTTGCCAATTTTTACCGGAGATTCATTGGAGAATTTTCGCATACGATTTTACCACTCACCCGTCTATTGAAAAAAGGGGTCAAATTTGAATAGACAACTGAAGCTGAAGAAGCCTTCTGATCCCTAAAGGGAAGTTTTACATCAGCCCCAATCCTACAACATGCAGATCCGACTGAACCATTTTATGTGGAGACCGATGCCTCTGATCAGGCGGTGGGAGGAATTTTGTCCCAACGAAGCAAGCAAACGGGGCAGCTGCATCCAGTCGCCTATAGGTCAAGAAAATTAACTCCGGCAGAAATAAACTATACAATCACAGAGAAGGAGCTATTGGCCATAAAAGACGCATTCAAAGATTGGAGACATCAATTAATGGGGGCACAGCATCAAGTCACAGTATATACAGACCATAGAAATTTAAAATTTCTAAAAACAGCCAGAACCTTAACACCAAGACAATTGCGATGGTCGCTGTACTTTGCTGATTATGATTTCGTCATTACTTATCGACCAAGGGCCCAGAACGGAAAAGCAGATGCCTTGTCTAGGATAGACACAGAAAATCAAAAGACACCTCTAGGAAATCAATCCATTATCCCAAGTGAAAAGATTATTGGAGCAATCACTTCAGTTGATCTTGAACAGGGTATCTCTGACGCAATGGATGAAAAGACCTTGAAAGAGTGGGCGAAGAAGGAAGGAAGAGAGGTTCGTAATCAGTTGCCCTACTTCCAAGGAGCTCTGTATATTCCCACTAAAGAGTTGCAGCAACAGATTATCAAGGAATGCCACACAAAGTTAGCAGGGCATAAGGGAGAGGCAAAGACCAGAGAACTGATCCAGCGACACTACTGGTGGCCTGAAATGTCGAAGAGTATTGAGCAATATGTTAAGACTTGCGAGATTTGTGCTCAGGGAAAATCCGAAAGGCAGGCCCCAAAAGGTTTACTTATGCCCTTACCCACTCCACCTTATCCTTGGCACACTGTTACATTAGACCTCATTACTGACTTACCCCTTAGTCAGGGCTACAATACCATCTTAGTAGTGGTAGATTCCCTTTCTAAAATGGCTCATTTTACAGCTTTAAAGGGAGTGCCAACAGCTAAGCAGTTGGCGACTCATTTTAGTGCTCAAATAGTGAAAATACATGGAATCCCTAAAATAGTAATCACAGATAGGGGTCCACAGTTCATTTCCCACTTTTGGAAATCTTTCATGGAAGGGTTGGGTACAGAAGTCCGTTTTTCCACCAGTTACCACCCAGAAACTGACGGTCAAACCGAGAGGGTGAACCAAGAACTTGAACAGTATTTGAGATTGTTTCTTTTGAAACAAGAAGGAAATTGGTAGGACTATGTGTCGGCTGCAGAGTTCGCCCATAATAATGCAAAGAATGTTTCCACTGGGTATTCCCCTTTCTTTAGGAATTATGGAAGACATCCCAACTCGACCCTCAGGCAAACCGAGATCTCAGTTCCGGCGGTGGAGGAGATCGTAACACAGTTAGATCAGGTACATAAGAGGGCAATTGAAAATCTTGAACTAGCTAAAGAAAAATATAAGAGTTATGCAGACAGAAAGAGATGAGTAGGCCCCTCATTGGAAATAGGAGACAGGGTTTGGTTAAGTACTAAGAATTTGAGATTGAAAGGTAATCGGAAGTTTCAACCGAGATTTATTGGTCCATATCTGGTAGAGGAGAAAATAAATCCGGTGACTTACCGAGTTCAATTGCCACCAAGGTTGAAAATACATCCAGTTTTCCACATATCCCTGTTGAAAAAGGCTCCAGAAAATCTACGAAAAAAACTGCCTCCAAGGCCTCTTCAGCTAGAGACTGGTACTGAATTTGAAGTCAAGGAAATTCTAGACTCCAAAATGCAAAAAGGGAAGTTATACTATTTGGTGGACTGGAAGGGTTATGGGCCGAGGAAAGATCTTGGGAACGAGATGAAGATGTCCATGCTCCAAGATTAGTTAAGGCCTTTCACCTACGATCACCAACTAAACCCCAGAGGAAAGAACCTACCTTGTTGGAGGGTACTGTCAGGACCCCAAGATTACAGATAGGTTTAATTGCGCATTGAAGACTCAAAGTTTGTACACCCCGAGCAATGGAAGGTACATGGGTGGAGCTGACTCGGAAATGGCGCCAGAAAAGGCCACCAGAACCGAGTAGCTGTTAGCGTTCTAGTGTTTGGCAGAGAACGCGCTGGAATCCTAGGTGAGGCTCGCGCTGCTTAGGAACTGCGCACTTCACCGAGAATTCTAGAGAGTCAGGTGCGCACTTCAGAGCGCGCTGACAAAAAGTGTTTCAGGTTTTGTTTGAAGGCTTTTCAGAATCAAAACTGAAGGGCTTTCGGAAGTCTCTAGATAAAAGTTAGAAATCAGAGTTCAATGAAGTAGAGTGACGTGTGAGGAGAACAGCAAGTCTCAGTTTGTGAAGATTTCGCACCGAGTCGTCAGGGAGAGGAAGCAGCGTCTACAGGAGCATCTGAAGGAAGAAAAAGTAAAACGAAGCTAAGTTAACAAGTGTATATTTGTCACCTCAGAGAACTGAAATAAATTACTGATATCAATAGAGTTATAGAACTTACTGTGAGGAAAGTGGCTTTACTGTAATTCTTCACAGAGGTAACGAGTTGTAACGGCAAGTCCTGAAAAAACGAAGAGAGAATTGCAATACATGTTAGAACGCTTGAGCAACTACAAATAATTAGAATAAGATAAAACAATACTTACCACAGAAATAAGTCGTCGGACAGTAGCTAAGAACAGAGAGTAAAATACCATCACGAAAAGAATAAGAAGAGAAAACATTAAATACACAGATGAATAATTACAAATAGGAAAAGACCTCAAACTCAGTAAGTAGAATACCAAATTAAAATAGATAATACCAAGTTAAAAGAGAGCAGAAGTTCTTAACAGTTAAATGTAAATATATTGCAGGTGTGCAAAAAGAAAAAGAAACTGTGAACTAAGGCAGATACCAAGGAAGATAAAACATAGGAGAGTGAAAAGAAAAATAGGAAAGTAAGTAAGAAGCACAGGGAGAAAGATTCATATGAGGCAGATAAACTTTGGGTTCGAGCTATTTCCCTTTTAATTGCAGACGAAGAATATAGTTAAGGAATAAAAGGCACACACAGAAAAGAAATAAAAGAAATAGAAGAGAAGCTGAGTTCTGGAATTGGCATGGTAAGGAAATAAGGCAATAGGGGTTAAGAGATAAGAGAGGTTAAGGACTAAAAGTTTATGATAACAATAACTCTTGTCTACAGGTTACCTCTTCAGCAATAGAAGTCTGCTGGACGGACTCCTGAAGGAAGCCGCAGAACAGTCTCTTCTCTCTTTTGTTATTTTATTCATTTTCCCCCTTCCCCCAAGATAGCCACTCTAGAGACTTGTCACACTAAGCTCTGGATTGCTGTCGGGGTGGATTTGGGAACTAGCATCTCTGTTCCTGTGTAGTTTGAAGTACTGGGTTTTTCAGAACCAACCCAGCGGTGTCAGGGGACACACCCGAAGACTTCGAGTTCTTCCTGTTTCGGACCACAGAAACACAGAGTCTTCTAGGTGAAGTCAAAGATCGTATTTATTGGCTGCAGACCAATCACAGGTATCCGAGAAGTACAACACGGTGTATGTTCTCAGGAGACTGCTCCCAACCAAAAACCAGTCTTTTCTTATATACAAAGTATTACGCTCTGGGCAACACCGCCCCTATTTTACAAGTGGTCGTTCACATATTTTCGCTTCAAAGAAAGAGCAGAGTCATGATGATAATCCCACATTTCGGCTCGGCCAGCACATAAATATTTACCCAGCGAGGCTCAGAACCCTCATCAGATATCAGCAGACCCCAATAAAACGGACACCTCCTACTCGTAAAACAAGCCATAAAGTAGGAAACAGAGTCAGGTGTGAAAGGGATTAGTCAGGAGTCGTGTGGGATACGCGACTTTATGATGTGTTGGGCCATGATGCTAATCCCATAAGGCCGCAGTAAAAGAAACCGGCCGGGCAGGACTGACCTCGGGCAGCGGAGTCAGTTTGCATAGGTCACAAAGAAGTCAAAGAAAGATTGCATGTCCTTTAGGCCTAGGCATGGCCTCAATGTGCAGCCTATGTGAGGGCAACCACAAAATGGTTACCCTTTTAAAATGGAACCCGAGGGTTCGACATGTAGTAGTATCGTATACACGGTGAATTCATCGGTGAAACATGACGAAAATACCCATACATACCGGATTAGTCATTTGCGGTTCGCTGATACCAAAATCGGCAGGGTAGGACCATGCTACCAACATGGTTCCGAAATTTACAGTACCACAGACCCTCCTTTTGCCCTTACATAGGCAATAACTATACTCATACTAATCTGAGTCCAGGTCTATATTCATAAGGCCATGGAGATGTTGCTGTAGCATCATCCTATTGCTTAGTTCGTCCCTTGAGACAGGTCTCCTTACACATGATGTAACACAGAGGCTACACACTACAGGAGCACACTGTACACATAGACAGAACAGGAAAATAATGGCTAAGATCGTCCCAGTGACTATTAGAATCTTCCATCCCCAAGCTGATATCAGTTCCCAGAACCACCCCATCATCGACCAGTCTCCTTCATCCACATGAATGGATTCGGAAATCTTATGCAGTTTGGAGATGGCTTGATAGACTGTCGGAGCGCTATCTGGTATGAAAATACAACAGCTTGATTGGATAACCTTCCATACCCCACCACGGTCTGCAAGTATGACATCTAGAACCATACGGTTCTGCAACGTCATGAGGCGATCCGCTTGGAGCTCAGCTGTCAAGTTACCAAGGGCACCAGCCGTTACATTAACAGTGGTTTCAACTACACGAGTCAGTTGTCTCAGGTTCCTACTATTGACCATTGGTCCCCAAAACGGCAGGAAACCCAGGAAAAAGTCTCCCGCTTCCTGACCGGCAGTATCCTCCTTACTAACAACGCCTCTCACAACTCTGGTCTTGTGATAATCAGAGGCGGCAGAAAATGTCGGCGGTAGCAAATTTGCAACATAACACGTGCCCGAGAAATCAGGGGGCAACCATGTATATTCTCGATCACTACAAACAAAGTATGTACCCTTGACAGCCAAAAATGCAGGGGGAAACTGTGATGGGAAAATGTACGTTTCAGCACAGTCAGTCTTCCCTAACTGAGCTCTTGGATTCTGACCATTACCTTGTAAACAGAATCGACCTATGTGGGGTACGACCCAAATCGGGGATGAGCTTTTGCGCTGTTTCTCGCCCAGACTAATGCTATACCCCGTCGCGTTCCAACCCACATAAGCTCGCAACTCATCCTTGGGAATAGATGAATATGCGTCGATATCTCTGCTCATATCAGCAATTCCTTTCATCAAGGCTTTATTGTTCGTGCTAGGTCTAGTGGAACGCGGTGGTCGCGGGGAGTAGGTTTCAAGCGCAAAAAGAAACATAGTCTGGAATGCCCATGATGACCCATTGTAGCTAAACGGCAGCACTAGATATGGGATACCCTTATTAATGGTATGTGGCATCAAACCACACACCCAGCAATTTGTCGTATTCATAACTAGTTGGTGCTGGTGCAGGAGTTGAATAAACAAATTGTTTACGAACTCAGAACGTCTAGCTTGTTCGTGTTCAGGCAGAGGGTGGAAAGAGTGTGAGGAAACAGTAGGAGGAGGTATGGGCTGTATAGTGGGTGCAAACGGCACTTGAAAAGACAATAATAAATAACCTACAGAAAACATCATCATGCTAAATAGGACAAACAAGCATAATATTACAAAACGTTTGCTATTCATTACTTTACATATTCTGCTCTTAAAATGTATTTCCTCAGCGGGTCTCTTCATCTCGAAAAACTCCATCCTCTAATCGTGCTGTCCGCGGCGGATGAGTGTCTTCTGCTAAGGAGTACACCTGTCAGTCCAGGGAACGCCCTAGACCAACCAGACCGTTGACCTAACGTCTCCGGCTTGTACCCCAAAGTCTTGGCACCGCGGCCCTGCAGCTGAACCCGGATGGTGGTTCGAAAAAGCAAAAATAAGAAAGTTTTTCAGATGGAAGAGAGAGCTGCACTTCTCAAAAAAAAAATATCAAAGAAAAAGGATTTTTATTTGTCCATAGTTCTCGGCCTCAAATTGTAGCGACTTCTTGTAGGTACTGTTTGGTCTTGAAACAAGAGTTCAGGCTCTGTAGTGTCCAATTGAATTGACGGTGGCACAGTTTCTTGCAAGATGTCATCGCTTTCCTTCTCAGAAAGCGTTCCTTTTACTCGTGCATCGCTAAACGGCAGGAACCGAGGCACAGTCTCAGTCTCTGAGTCAGCGATCCCTTTCTGGACCCACTGGTCGTAAGGCAAAGGCAAAGGGACCCTTTTGCAGTGAACGCCGTGTATCCAGTTCTTTTTCCCTTTTACTCGGACAGCCGATCTCGTGGAAAGAAGGACGAGATGGGGGCTGGTCCAACGGGGCTCATCATTCTTTGTCCTTTTAAAGTTTTTGACCAGCACCCATGATCCAGGATTGATAGGATGTCCTGGAGTTTCAGAGACCTGGGGCAGAGTATCGTGCACCTGTTGGTGTAAAACACGCAATTTAGCCGTCAATTCATACAAATAATCAAGCAGTACTGGGTGTTCGATCTCACTGAATTTTGTCGGCCTGGGCACTCCCCATATATTGGCCGGGCGGCCAAACACGATTTCGTAAGGACTAAGTCCCACTCGTGAATGCACAGTCATTCTTGTTGATAGGAGTGCTAAGGGCAGAGCGTCAGGCCATTTAAGACCAGAACTCGCTTGGATCTTGGCTAATTTGAGCTTCAATGTGCCATTATAACACTCTACTAGTCCAGCTGATTGGGGGTGATTTGCAGCGTGGAATTTCTGCTTTATGCCTAGTCCCTCACATACATTCTTCATCACTCGTCCCACAAATTCACTCCCATTATCACTCCATACCATTCTTGGCATTCCAAACCTAGGGAAAAATTCCTTGACAAGGGCTTTAGCTGTGGATAACGCAGTATTGTCTTTTAGGGGATACGCTTCTATCCACCTTGAAAAAGCGCAGAGAACAACAAGTACATATTTCAAATTGTTGCACCTTTCCATGTGGATGAAATCTAGCTGCAAAACCTCAAACGGATAGGTTGGAGGCGCAAAATGACCAGCTGGAGTTGGGGTTCCCCTACCAGGATTGTATTTCAAACATACCATGCAATTTTTGACCACATTCTCTGCACACTTGGGAATTCCAGCATTCTGCCATACTGGAGCTAACAACTTACAAATCCCTTTTACACTGATATGCGCCATTCCATGTGCCATCGTGACCACTGGAAGCACATATGCATCAGATAACAACCATCGCCGGTGTTCTGACAGATCAATCCAACAACCATTTTCATCCAATTTACCCTTACTTTCTTTCCACATGCTCAATTCTTTCTCTGTGGCTTCAGCTTGAAGGGACTTCACACTCTCTATCGTGTCTTCACACATTCCAACATCACCAACCCATCTTGCAGAGCCTGCAACATACATTCGATTCGTCACATCTTTTGCTGTTTCTTTCGCGATTTCGTCAGCAAACGCATTACCACGACCAACATCATCAATAATCTTCTTGTGGGCACAGCATTTCACAATCGCGACTTGTAATGGCAAGGCCAACGACTCAAGGAGATCATTCACCAACTGACCATTCTGAATCTTAGTTCCATGCGAAGTCAGGAACCCACGTTCTTTCCACAAGCGCCCAAAACTATGGGCCACGCCAAAGGCATACTGACTGTCAGTATATATGTTCACTTTCATTCCTTTCGACAACACGCATGCTCTTGTAAGTGCAATTAATTCCGCTGCTTGAGCCGAATTATGTGGTATACGTGCAGTTTCAACAATCGTGTGCAAAGTCATGACAGCATATGCAGCAGTCGTATCACCATTCGGAAGCTTGAAACACGAGCCATCCACCCATAAGGTACCATCACACTCAACCAGGGGAGTATCTTTAAGATCCACTCTCCCTTTTGTTTCTTCTTCTGTTCTGAACAGACAATCATGCTGTTCAATCTCATCTGTGTCTGCTGAAATCGGTAATAATGTAGCTGGATTCAACGTGTTGCACCTCTTTATGTGCACATGACTCGCTAGCAGTGTCAACTCATAACCTGACAATCGAGCACTAGTTAAGTGCTGTGTCTTGGTCCTGTTTAATAGCGTGTCCACTGCGTGTGGCACCATCACAATCAACGTGTTGTCCATTACTAACCCAGCAGACTGTCGAATAGAAACAGCTGCTGCCGCTGTGGCTCTCAAACAACTTGGCAATGCCTTGGCTACCGGATCCAAAGTCGACGAAAAATACGCGCATGGACGCTGTCTGTCTCCAAAAGACTGTGTTAGCACTGACAACGCACAACCTTCTTTCTCGTGAACATACAATGTATAAGGTTTACTGTAGTCGGGGGTACCCAACACAGGAGCCGAACATAATGCCTTACGTAATTCCGAAAAACTTTTCTGACACTCTTCAGACCATGGGACGGGATTCGGGGTATCTTTACATGTTAATGCTATCAAAGGTTGTGCCAGCAAAGAAAAACTTGGGATCCACTGCCTACAGTATGAAGTAATACCCAAGAAAGCACGCACTTCTCTCTGTGTTCTTGGCACGCTCAATTGTGCAATGGCCTGAATTCTTTCTGGGGTCAGTTTCCTTCCCTCCTTCAACAAGAGATGACCTAAGTAGGTCACTTCTTGTCGACAATATTGCAGTTTTGAGAGAGACACTTTGTGATGGAAGGCAGACAAATGACGCAACAATGACAATGTAGTTTCTTTACAAATCTCCTCAGTATCCGCGGCGATTAGTAAATCGTCAACATACTGAATAAGGGTAGCACCACTAGGTAAGACAATTGTATCAAGCTGCGCTTTTAAAGCCTGACTGTATATTGATGGACTTTCACAGTAGCCCTGCGGAGCGCGTTTAAAGCGGAAGCTGCGACCTCCTAAACTAAAACCAAAAATATCCCTGCTTTCCTCTGCAATCGGAATGCTAAAGAAAGCCTTCTTTAAATCAATCACTGAGAACCAAGCAGCAGAAGCTGGGATCATAGTTAACAAGGCAGTTATGTCAGGGACAACTGGAAACTGTGGCACAACTATCTTATTTACTTCTCTAAGATCAATCACAAATCTGTAAACAGGTGACTGAGAAGGGTCAGTACGTTTTAAAACAGGCAAAACAGTACTATTGCAAACGTTGCCTCTTGTCTCTTCGATTACATCCTTTTCAATCAAGTCATAGATGATCGCTAACAACGTTTTCTCACCTTCATTAGAGATCTTGTACTGGGGAATGCGTGGCAATTTAACATTGGCTTTCAAAGTGACCACATATGGCGGTATTTCCAAGCGACCCACATCGTTAGAACCAGTAGCCCAAAGGACATCCGGAAGAGACGAAAATTCCGCTGCCAGTTTATTCTTCGACAAATACATTGGAGAAATCACTTCCCTACCCAGTGTAAGCTGTACTCCCGAGGGGGAACAATATAATGTCGCATGTAATCTCTTTAACAAATCCAATCCTAACAGATTTTCACCACAACCTGTTGTTAGGATAAGGGGTGCTTTCAGCTCACAAGGTCCAACAGAAAGGTGCATAGGACTAGAGATCGGGTTCCTAACCGGGGCACCAGAAAAACCTACTGAAACATTCATTTCGCCAGACAAAGGCGCGCCAGGGAGTTTTTAGTGCATAATTGAACTCTTTGCAGCACCAGTATCCAATAGAAAAGGCTCTGATACACCCGCTGTAGTCACCTTGTCATACGGTCCACTCTGGTCCACTGGCACTGAAACAACTCCCTCTCTCTGTCTATGGCTGTCCTAGTAATTATCACCCTCCGCGTTTCCATCTTCTGCATAATAGTCGTTATTATAGTACTGGGCTGTCCCACCAGTTACATTGGCCTGCTGATCAAAACTGTTCATCGTATTTTGAGGCGGAAGAGGACGCGCGTTCTGGGGAACATTCCCACGCCCTGTACCTCTAGGAGCTTGCTGACCACCTCTACCTCTCGCACCATAAGCGCTGCAACAATATAGGACAACTATACTTATAATGACCTTCTTGTTTGCAATACGAACACTGATTGGGACCCACAGGAACACGCGGTTTGGAATACCCGAACCTTTGCGAGTTACTCTGAAACTGTTGGGGTTGTTGATAGTTACTCTGACCTTGCTTATAGTTATCCTGATCTCCACGTGGCGGGTAAGCCTGCTGTAGAAGAACCTTTGTCTTTAATTCCTTTGTTTTCTTGTCTGCTCTATCCTTCTCATCTTTATCCCTATTTTCGTAATACTGTGCAGTAGCCAGTATTTGCGCTGATGAGGAAACAGCCCAAGAACTCTCTGAATCTTTTAATTTCTTACACAACTCGGGAAGCAAATTATGCACAAATTTATCAACAAATAACCGTTGACCACCTTCCGTACTCATGTCTTGACCACTGTGGTCGATAAATGTTTCTTCAAACCTGGTGTAGAAATCAGACACTGTTTCGTCTTTCTTTTGTTTGCATGCGGATAACTTATCCCAATTCACACGCATCGCTGGCATTAAAGTCTTCATGTAGGTAATAATTCTACCAGGGAGCTCTGCTACTAAGGGCTCAGGTTTCGCACCACCAACTTGTCTAGTGTCTGTAGCAATGATATTAGCCCATGTGCCACCTAGTTCTGCAGCATGATCTGCATTTCGAATCAAACCCCATAAAGGCTGCGGAACGACATTCCCGAACAACATATCTATGTCAGCTAGGTTCATGACACACGATTCTGCAGTCTGCGATAACTCCTTATAATATCCTGCGGGGTTTTTACGGGGGTCAGGCAATGTCTGCATAAGGGCTAAAACTTCTGATCCCTTCCAAGGAACATGTACCCAAACACGTTGGAAATGAGCTGGCATAGCAGCAATACCGTTAACGGCATCAGCCGCAACCGCGTCCTTCCATACCGGAGGGACTTCTCTCATAGGGTATTGTCTAACCTTCCTATCAGAGGAGTCACGTTCAAACAGTGACTGAGAAGGACCCTCGATCCTAAACGACAATAATGTCGCAACTGCTTTCTCAACATCGGGACCCACAATCGTAGCTTTTCCAAATTCAAACCGTACATGACATAAGTCCTGCGGGCTTAAGTCCAAACAATGATCTTCCAATTCCTCACAGAGGAATACACACATTTTCTCGAAAACGTATCTCTGTTTTGGTGCTTCCCATTGATGAAAAACATTTACAACAGACTCTACATCATATCTTGAAGGAAAAACAATCCATTTATATGCCATGCGGTCTAATACTTCTTTCTCTTCATAACCTGGCAGTTGACTACGCAACTGCGTACGTTGTGAACCAGGGGTCGTACTAGATGACCCAAAGAGAGGCGATATAAAACTAGTGACCGCACTAGCTATTCGTTGCCGTGTAGAAGGAGAAGTTGAGGCAAGAACAGGGGGAAAGACAGAGGGAAGAAAAACGGGTGCAGATACAGGTACAGGGGTCGTATCAGGAAGAGCGCCGAGGGAGGCAGCTGATGTACTAGGAAAAGTCGCAGGAAGCGCAGAAGAGATAGGTAGCGAAACCGGCGGCCCTTGAGAGGGCTGCGCCGTAGGCATAGGAGCCGGCTGAGGAGAAGCTGGCGGCTGCGGGAAAGCTTGCGGCAAATTAACTAGAGGCCGTACATTTAAAGGCTGCGGAGGCGCTGTAGCGCTCTGCGCATACGGGGGTGGCGAACTCAGCAAATGTGACATTAGGGGATCTTTCTCCTTTTCTTCTGACGCATCTTGCTGAAGGGGCGGCAAACCTGGGTAACATCTATCAATCACTAGTTGACGTTGCCTGCGCAACTGCTCATTCATTTGTTCTTCCTCATTATCTTTAAACTGTAAGGCTGCTTGCATTATCGACATACCTTTCTCTCTTTTATTTTTCTTCGCTAGTTTAATTTCTTTCTGTTTGGCTTCCTTTCGCCATAGGCGGAAAGAATCAAACATCGCCGGCCGGGCTTTCTTTTTAAATAATTTAACTTCTAAGTTATCTAGGATTTCTGTGTCGAAACTACCGTTTTGGGGCCATTTTAGAACACCATCCTTCCTGGTGTATCGGATCCATACTTCATTATACGCAATGGGGCCCACGCCATGTTTCACATAAAGCTCATACGTTGGAGTTCCAATTGGAGGAACCGGACACGAATCCTCTAATCGGGAGTCTCTATTACAACCCAAACAAAACAAATTTCCAAATATACTAGAACCAGGCATCGTCGCTCACTAGTCTAGTTTCAAACTTCAAAGGATTATCGAATACGATAGTCTCGTGAATACACGAGTCCTTCGGCTTTGGCACTTGCAAGTTCCAAATCAAAGCGATCCCGAAGGGATACCAAACCAAACTAAGGACTGGGAGACGCTCCACTTATACTTAACTGAGGTATCGATGACGTCACCAGAAGACTCGTTAGATCGTTTCGCTCTACCAAATCATCAAGGTTCCAAAATAGGGCGATAGTCAGGGCAGCAGTCCTTTGTAGCCGTCGGGACGCGGAGAACCTCGCAGTAAAGACTTTCGGACCACATCGACATGCAGGGGTCGATGAAGTGGTGGCCTCCCTCCAGAATTTTCACACGAAGCTCCTCACGAACCTCTGGCTTGGACCGGTACCGCTGAAATTGCCCCACGTTGGGCGCCAACTGAAGTACTGGGTTTTTCAGAACCAACCCAGCGGTGTCAGGGGACACACCCGAAGACTTCGAGTTCTTCCTGTTTCGGACCACAGAAACACAGAGTCTTCTAGGTGAAGTCAAAGATCGTATTTATTGGCTGCAGACCAATCACAGGTATCCGAGAAGTACAACACGGTGTATGTTCTCAGGAGACTGCTCCCAACCAAAAACCAGTCTTTTCTTATATACAAAGTATTACGCTCTGGGCAACACCGCCCCTATTTTACAAGTGGTCGTTCACATATTTTTGCTTCAAAGAAAGAGCACAGTCATGATGATAATCCCACATTTCGGCTCGGCCAGCACATAATTATTTACCCAGCGAGGCTCAGAACCCTCATCAGATATCAGCAGACCCCAATAAAACAGACACCTCCTACTCGTAAAACAAGCCATAAAGTAGGAAATAGAGTCAGGTGTGAAAGGGATTAGTCAGGAGTCGCATGGGATACGCGACTTTATGATGTGTTGGGCCATGATGCTAATCCCATAAGACCGCAGTAAAAGAAACCGGCCGGGCAGGACTGACCTCGGGCAGCGGAGTCAGTTTGCATAGGTCACAAAGAAGTCAAAGAAAGATTGCATGTCCTTTAGGCCTAGGCATGGCCTCAATGTGCAGCCTATGTGAGGGCAACCACAAAATGGTTACCCTTTTAAAATGGAACCCGAGGGTTCGACATGTAGTATCGTATACACGGTGAATTCATCGGTGAAACATGACGAAAATACCCATACATACCGGATTAGTCATTTGCGGTTCGCAGATACCAAAATCGGCAGGGTAGGACCATGCTACCAACATGGTTCCGAAATTTACAGTACCACAAGTTGAGTACCGTAACTAGAGTCTGACACATTGTTTCTGTTCATTTTTATATATAATGAATTATTGGTATTTTCTGATCACATGGGTAGAATTGAGAAATGTGGATTTATGTCATATTCTTGTACATGTACTCATTGTTGATTTGTTCAGTTTATAATACTTGGTATTTTCTGATCACATGTATTCACTTTTTGTTTCACTGTTTTTGACTTTCTCCCATCATTTTTTTTACTTTTAGCTTTCACTAAGTTTTCACATTTTACCTTCCTACACTTATCTAACATGGCCACCTCTTGTCACTTATAGTCCCTCCTTTATTTTCTACATTAGTATTCTTGTCAGCCGTTGTTATTGACAGCTGTCTAGTTATATGTACCATACTAGTGTTGTGTTCGTTTTATTTTTAGGCCGTACAAACTATTTATTTCTTATTTCTTATTCTTTCAGATTGTTGGTTCCTCTTTCATCCCTCTCTTTGTCTTGGATGCGTTTGCTCACTTAATCTACTTCACTCATCCAACATGGCCAAGGGTTTTGTATATTTAGTCCATCTTTTATTTCTACGTATGAGCATGCCTCTTTTTTATACGAGCGGTTGAACATGAGTCCGGGACTCGTGAGGCTTTTCAGTTTGAAGGATCACGCCGTACGTTTCCAGCTTTTTAGAGACCGTTTGAGCCCTAGTCATTGACTCGCGCAGTTTCACTTTGTATCAGTGGCGTTTACAGAGGGGCCTGCAACAGACGCAGTTTGCATCATACAGTAGCACGAGTGAGTACTTCTATTTTTTCACGGTGAGTGAAGTTTCAGCTTGGATTATGATGCCAGCAGCGTATTTATTGGATTATATGTATTACTTTCAGCGTCGTGCTTATTGTTGGTATCGGCACAGTGTGTGCCACTCTCGGATACGATTTGACTGGTGCTTGGCGTCTTGCACGCCCGGTGAGTGTTTTAATCTTTTACTCACGTGCACTAAGTTTTGGCATACTTCGGTCTTTCCTGCCTCTTGTCACTATTCTTAGTTTCTCGCATTTTTACTCCATAGGTAACTATTGAACAGGTGGACACTAACGAAGGTAGATACGTTTAGTTCTACTCACTTTCTAGGATTTCATGATAGATTTCCTTCAGATAGCTTTGGGAGTAGTTATGCACAGTTTTGGTGATTTTTGTCACTTGGACTTTACTTATTTTCCTCACGAGCACAGCCATAAACATTGTTATTTTCAGCACTAAGTTCTGTCTACACAGTTTTGGTGACTTTGTTATTCTGATTTGGTTTATCCTTCTTACGAGCACTATCATGAACGATGTCACCTTCAGTGTCGCCTGTGTTTATTGTTCCACATTGCATTCCATCGCATTTATCACTCTATTTTCTGTATAGCACTGTATGAACCTCCATGAGGCTGTGGGTTTATTGTCTCAGCCTTTGCAAAGTTTATATTATGAATCATTGATTTATTACTGTATGTATTTTCTCATAGATCTCCCCTGATGAAGGGTGCAGGATACACCCGAAATGCATTGGGAAGGGGAACAAACTGATTTATGTTGTCTATGATCATTTGAATGGAAGTTGAAGCCATTTTTGATTTAGATTTACACTTTGCGAAAAGAAAAGACGATTGGACGTCTCTTCGTTTATTGGAGATTATAAATTACAAAATTGTTTGGGACACTGTGTTTACAATTGTCCTCCTTTTTGAATAAATATTATTAATAACATTTTGACAATACACACTCATGAGTGAGTGTACCAGGTAGTGCACTCTCTGTCTAGAACATTGTGCTCTAGTTTTTTTTTCTTTTCACTTTCTAAAAGTGCCATTTCTAAAGTAGTAATGTTAAATCCAACGTTCCCTTTAAAGAGGATTTATCATCACCATGCCAAAGATATAAAGTGTGATGTAGCTAGTCCCTTCTGATCAGGAATTCCAGCTTAAAAATGTATTATGGAATTCCCAATGTTAGCCTACGAAAGGAGTAGGCCTCACAGTAGTGAAAAACAAATGTAGCTGTTTGTCACTACTAGGACATTCAAAACCTAAAAGTACTTGTCCTACAATTTACTTACACAGCACCCTGCCCCATGGGCTACCTAGGGACTAACTTTGGGGTGAGTTATGTGTAATAAAAGGGGAGTTTAAAGCTTGGCCAATGTTTTTAAATGCCAAGTCGAAATGGAAGTAAACTTCACACACAGGCCCTGCAATGCAGGCCTGAGACAGGTTTGAAACGCTACTTGTATGGGTGACACAATCAGTGCTGCAGGCCCAATAGTAGCATTTAATTTACAGGCCTTGGGTATATGGTATACCATTTTACAAGGGACTTATAAGTAACTAAATATGCCATTTGTGTATACACCATTGTTAACATGTTTAGAGGAGAAGCCATGCCCTTTAGCACTTTAGCACAGGCCAACAAAAAGAATCAGCAAAAAGAGGAGGTGAGCAGGCAAAAGGATTGGTGGAAGATCACCCGAAGGATGACAGGTCTAACAGTCATCCACATGTTGATGGCAAGTATCAGCATATACAAATTAATATTTCATTTAATAAGAAACTTAAATTATGCATTTCAGTATTTTTGAGATGTTCTCTTTACAAGTGTTGCAATATGTTATGCTTGGAACCCCCTTATATATTCTAAAAACATGTTTTTTATATAACAGACTTATAATGAGTTTTCAATCAAGTGATTTCCACAGCAGATTAGACCGTTTACCTGCACTGTAAATGTTCTGTATTGATAGCAGTTTTCTTAAGTTCAGAAGGAGGAAAGGCTGAGATGTCCCTGCTGGACGTACATTTTAGATCCCTGTAGAAGGCACATATGCCTATGTGTTTACAGATGCATGTTTTTGACAGCTTTGGCAGTTGCATTTATCTTGCATTTTATAGCTCGGATAAAGGATTACATATATTGATGAGAGAAGATTTATAAATTAACACGATTTGAGGAAACAATATTTCTTTTAGATTTATGTAGCACTGCATGTTATACGTTACCACTAATATTTATTTTCTAATTCAATGCAGAGATAATTTCCTATCCTTATCTTGAGAGGCAATATCCTTGAGGCACAAATGCCCTGTGATTTGAGCTTATTTCCTTATTTTAGTGGTATTGCAGAGGGAGTGTTGTAGGGTTCTACTGTATGTATTTGTTGGATGATAGCAGCGGCTTCTATCATTTCTGCAACCACAGACACATTAAGTAACTCTTGTCTCTAATCCTTATTCTCCATGAAAGGGAAATGAATAGGCACAGTGAGAGAGCGACAGGGAGCACTGGCAGCTACAAAAGAAAGTAAACAAAGGGAAGCTCATCCAGCAAAAATGTCTGTGGAAGAGCAGAATAAATGCTTTAATGTGACTGTTCTACATGTCAGACTGGCAGCCCCAGCCCAGCTAAATAAAGCCTTCTCAGCTTTTGTGCGCCTGACTGCATCAATTACAGGAAGAAATTTTTGATGACCCACTGCGATAATTCCTCTTGTGGGGAGACGCAGGGCCTGTGCTAAGCATTAGAAGGGTGGGCAGCTGCACACCACACCAACATTGGTCAATTTACCAGTGCGGCAGAGCCAGGCCACACTGTGATCCCCTTGTGCCCCCTCCCCATCCAGTTGAGAACGAGGTGTGTCTCGCTGTTCTTGGGCCCAGAGGAGAGAGCCCCCCTTCTCCTGGGCCTCACAGTCGTGTAGCACAGTGAGAAATATGGGAGGGGGTAATCCGCACCTACCCTTTGCATTGCTGGACAAGTCTCCATCTGAGTTAATATTTTAAGGAGGCCTGATCTAGAGGACGGTGATTTTGAACGACCCCCCCCCCCAAAAAAACGGGCTATGTGACTTACTTCCCCTGTTCCCCAACACATTTCTTCTGATGTCGCACAATATATCCAGCACGTGTAATTTGTCTCCATGCACAAACGATTGTGTGAATTGATAATGGAAAGTTGGCCACTATAGCTTGGCCTTGCTGTGCAAAACCTTGCCTGAAAGGCTTAGGGGGGTGAACTTCCCCCGCTGGGCCTCATACTGCCCGCCCATATATTTGAGGCCAAGGAAAGTGGACTCTCCTACATTGGCCTTTCATTGCTAGACTGTGACTCTGAAGCCCGGGCAGTGGGGCCCTCTCACATGGGGCCTCACAAGACCAGATCATGGACGTACGGTCCAGATGGCTGGGCCATCCTCCCATGTGCCTCGCATCACTAGAGCATTGCTGAGGGACATAGAAGAGTGTGGCCCCCCTCCCCTGGCCACAGCAGCACTAGACTATAGTTGTGTGGCCTAAGGAAAAGTGGCCTTCTCCCTTGGCTTCCAGCTCTAGATCATCGCTCATGAAACTGGAGTGATAGCTGTGAGACCCATGGAATGGGGGCTTTCTGAAGGGGGTGGCAATGGCACCAGTGCTCATGGATGTTGGGGACCCATTACACCCCAATTATTTCTATGCTTCACTGTCCATCATCATTTACTTGCAGCAAGGTCCATGGTGCTGTTGCGATGCCATTGCCCCCTCTACCATGTGTCTCACAGGCATGACACAGTGCTGAAGGGCCTAAGGGAAGGCTCCTGTTCTCCTGCACCTCAGAACACTGGACCATGGCTGAAAGGCCAAGGGGAAGGAGGCTCTCTGAGGGGTGGAGAAAAAGTGTAGCAAGTGCAGTGGCACTGTTCTTGGCCCAATGAAATTATGGCTGCATTTTACTGGCCAGTCAGTGGTCTGTGGGTAGAGGGATGGGGAGGAACAATTTACCTTGATTGCACCAGAGCCCATTGCACCATGGATGAAAGGCCCCTTATCCTCTCAGCCATAGCCTTTTACTGCGAGGACTAAAGGGCATGGTCCTTCCACTGGGCCTCACAACACAGGACCATGCTTGGAGGGCCCGGGGGCTGAGCCCACTATTAGAGGCATAGCTATCGGTAGTGCAGCAGGTGAAATGGCACTCGGCCTAATTTACACAAATTATGGCTGACTCTTGTCATCAATAGCTCCAAGCCGTGGCCCAGCACCTCGGCACCGCGAGGCCCATGGAAGGGGTCCCCAGATTTGCCTCTTGATTACTTACTGTATTTTTTTTTATTCATGTTCAATTACTTATCGTTTGCTTGATAAAACGTACAAACCATGGTATGAAAGCAAAAGCGCACGGGCAAATTTCTCAGAAAAAAATATATTGCTGAAATTAGAAACAAATGTTAAAAAAATGTTTTTGTTTTTTTAGAAAGAAGGGAAAAGGATAAAATCAGCATTACATAGTGCATCAGAAGACGTTCATACGAAACTCCGTAGCTCAAGGAGAGGACAGTGTGCACACTGTGTTTTGTTGCGGTTTGTGTCTCCTAAACAACCTGATTTTTGAAAAGTGCTAGTACTTAACTGTTCAGTTTGGCGTGATTAAAATAATGTATTACTAATGCAAAGCGGCGGAATGTTTTTACGATAGCTTTTCAGACAGCACGGAATAAAAGATATTTAAATTTGATAGTCCGCCAAAAGAAGTTGTAAGAATGGGAAGGAATGAATTGAAAAAAGGACTTTACATGCAGGTTAATGTACGTGCCATTGGCATGCAAATAATGCTTGACGAAAGACAGGAGGTATCTTGACTGTTAGGGCTTGTTTTCAAGACGTTGAGTGCAGAACGTATGATGTCAGTAAATTTCCCAAACCTTGCTGGGTCACAGGGGCAGATTGGGAAAAGCACAGGTCCGTAGCCCCTTTGCAGGGGCGTATCCAGCGAGGTAGTAGTAAAGGACCCGACAGGCGTCGACGATCTCGGGCTAGTTTGGGGCAATAACACAGCAGAGGTTGCCAGGATTAATGGAGATAGTTGCACAGCCTGCATGAGCTTCCCTCGCCTTCCCTTGCCCAGGAGGGATTGAAGTCCATAATTGGTAGGGTGAGGAGGCGCATGTATAAAATGTAGCTGCGGGCGTGGGCACATAGTGTTTGGTGCAGGTAGGGCTGCACTTTCCCAGCTACCTAAGTGGGGTCCAGAGGTTCCATGGCTGTGGAACTACGTAGGCACAGGTTGATGTTTCCTGACTTCTATTCCGCACCAACCGCATAGTCTCGCTACCTCGAGCATTGTGTCCCAATGGGCTTGTTGGCGCATTCCTACAATGGTTGACACATTGTGGTTGTCTCTACCTAGCCTTTGAAACCTAACCCAGGTAAGACCTTCAATGCGCACATGGGCTAGGTTTGGGACATGTTTGAGTAGACATAGGGTGTTTCCCTTATTTAGTATGTCGTGGTGGCCGCCTATCTGATAGTGAGGGGTTAACACCAACTCAAAGGTGGCAGCTAGAGGGCCTGTATGGTTTGTTTTAGTGGACCTCTACGGAGCCCTGGAGGGCCGTAAGATGTCGTGGGTCCACGGGTAGGTGGTGTGGTGGGGCTCATTGAGGTGCTTTTAGGGTTGGGTGACTGCCCGTTTGGGGGTGGAGGTTTATAAGTGCGCCCTGTCTTTTGGATCCTCAGGTCATCTGTGCGTAGCTCTTTATTTGCTTTGATTTGGGTGTTGTGCCCACTCTTCTCTTGATGAGAAAGGGAGGGATGCCAGTCTCGTGCTCTATGTTGTCCACTGACCCCTCTCTGTGGCCAAATATTGGATACAAAGCGATGTCTTGACACTAGGCTGGAGGCTTGGATAGTTTACGTACATTTATTGCTAGGGCTATGTTTGCCGCTGTTGAGCTTTTTTTAAGCTGTTTTTTTGTTTTTTCTTTGCTTTCTGAGGGAGTGGCTGGGTGTTCTGATTTGGAGGAGATTCTGCCTCCTCGTTGTTGCCCTTAGCTGGTGAAGCAGTGATGTGTGTGCTGTTATTGGTATTAGAAGGTTTTTGGTGTGGCAGAAGCTTCTGGCTGTGTTCCCTTCATTCTTCTTCTTAGGGCCTTCCCTTCCCTTCGTTGGTGTGATATTGTTCGTCTGGGAGTTTTCTTTCTCCTCCGTGCATTCGTTGTTTGCTGCAAGGTTCTTATTACTATTAGATGTTCTATCCAAGCTTCTGATAGTGGCAACCAGATCCAATAGGATTTCCTTGAGTAAACACAGTTTGTTTATGATGGGGGCGCAGGGCCCTCCTTCAGCCACACCCAACATTTTGGCTTCCATGGAATCCAGTTTTTTGCTCGCTTCTGCTAAGCAAAGGGCCAATGATTGTGATAAATCAATTTGCAGCTCCATTTTGGATGGCTGACGTACCAGAGCTCTAGCCATTGCATCTTCTGAGACACTGATAGAGGTCAGGAGCAGATCAACAGGTTGAACAGTAGATGAGAAGGCTTGGGGATTCGTGCCTTTTTGCATTGAGTGCTCTGAAGGGCTTGGGTGTAAGCTTCAGGGTTTTTTCCAATTTGTGATTCAACTAGGGTTGTTGAAATGCTGCCTAGATCGTAGTTGAAATCCATTTCGCTGTTTCCATTTAAAATGACTGATTTGGGTCGTACATTCAGAGGAGAATCATGTTGATTTGTGTGAATTTGGGAAATCGTTACCCTTCCGTACTTGACTGTATAGGTGATTGATTGGCTTGCACTAGTTTCTCTTAAGGCGTCAGTTGTGTAGGTCTTGGGCAGAAATGTTTGCCCTAATTTATGTGCATTGCCTGGCCCTTCTGATTCTTCAGATCTGACACGGTTTATTGGGGAGTGCTGGGTTGAGTATTCAGGGCATGCTGGACCCCCGCTCAGCTTTGGGCAAGAGCGAGTCCTGTCCCTCTCGGTTGCTACGATGCCTGATGCTGGGGTGTTAGTCACACTGTTCTTTAGAGATTCTGCTCATTTGTCACATACTGTCATTGCATCCTGTGAGGTTTGAAGGTAATGGGTGATAAGTCCTGTTGAGGATCGCATGAATGTGAAGGAAGGGGTGATTTTAAGCCGTCCTTTGTTGGTTCCTGGGGCTCTTCACCATCAGAGTTGGTTGTGCGTGTAGATAGATTTTTCCCCTATCCAGGCCCTTCGGCTGCGGCCTTAGTACAACTTGGTAGTTTCCTTCTGGGCATTTTACAAGGGCAGCTAGGGGCCTGCACGTTACACTGCTGTGGTTTAGCAGGCAGGCGCTGCTGAACACTGTTAAACAGAAAATCAAACCACTGCAGAGGTTTAGTGCAAATGGCAGATGCCACGTGTTAGAAATGGGGGTCTCTAGTTGGCAATGGCTGGCCACTGTCCAAGTAGGGACCCTTCTTCCTAAGTCAGAGTAAGCAGCCTACACCCTTTGACAACCCCTGCTAAACCCTGTGGTAACGTAGCACGAGCAGCTAGGCTTATCTCAGAGGCAGTGTGTGAAGCATTTATGACCATACACAGTAATATAATGAGGAACACTACAAATGGACACCACTCAAGTAGTTATGAAAAATAGGTATTTTTATATAGACTTAATCACAAGACCAATAACAGTAAAAAATCCACAATACTATAAAAATATAATTACTTTAGAAATGCTGCAAGGAAAAATAGTTCAGGATGCACAAAATGATGTCTAGTTCAAGGCAGGGGTCTCTGCGACCCTTTTACTCACAAAGTATCTGGTTCCTGGAGCAAAGCAACAAAAATGTCGCTAAGGAGTTGTAGCGAGAAAGTTCCTCACGCTAACCAGCGATGCGTTGAATCCTTACCGCAAGGGAGGATGATGCGCTGGGTTGCGGGCAGGACAAAGCGACAAGCTTCCTCACACTAAGCCGGTGATGCGATAAAATCCTTGCCGCGAAGGGAGGATGATGCACCGAGCCTGTTGCGTGTGCGATTCTGCTGCGTTGGAGAAAATGGCGCTCCGCGAGGGAGCGACGATCTGGATACGATGCGGGGAAAATGGCGAACGCTCGGCGTCCGCGCTGCGATGAGCTTGATGCAATGATTTGGGGTTAGCGAGCGCTTTGGGGCCCGCTAACAAACAATGCGACAATCCTCGGATAGCGGGCGTTTTCAGGCCCGCAGACAGGTGCTGCGACGATCTTCGGATAGCGGGCGTTTTCAGGCCCGCAGACAGGTGCTGCGACGATCTTCGGGGTTAGCGAGCACTCGGCGACAGCGGAGCGGCGATTTTCCTCACGCTCACCAGCTGCAGCGGCTCGCTAACGGGGGTTAGCGTCGATTTACAGCGCTCTCTTCTCAACAGTAAACTAGAGGCCCTGGAACTCACAGGAGCCTCACCTGTCGATAGAAATCCTCTCTGGGAGGAAACAGGAGGCTGATGGTGGAGTCTGATGTGCCTGAGACTCCAGACTCTCTTCTAGCCCTTGGGTAGTTGCTGTAGCTAAAATAAAAGTTCAATCCAAGTTTCTTTCCTCTCCTCTTGAGTTCAGTAGTAACAACTGCAGGCCAGTCCCAGAAACAGCACACAAGCACAAGGACAGTCCTTCTCCTGCAGATTCCTGTAGTCACACGGACAGAGGTTCTTCTTCTTGTAGTCCAGGAGCAATACAATTTGTAAGGGTTTGTGGACAAATATTTATACCCCCAAAGTCTTTGTTCTCAGGGGTCCCAAGTCTCTGAACCCAGCCAGAACCAGTTCTGCCCAGCCCTGGAGCACTTAGTTGATCAGGCTGCATCCTTCCTTTCAGAAAGAGGGGGTCTGCCTCAGACGCACAGTGGGAGGTGGAGCCAGCATTCACCTTGCCAGGCACAGCCCTATTCAAGTGCAGGAGCTACCCCTCCCCTCACACCAAGGCAGGTCGCTCTATTCAACCCAGGTCTGACTCAGCCTGCCCTGTCCCTCCAAAACCAGACAGCCAATACACATAATAGCAGAGCAAACTGGAAGGCTTAGGCAAGAAAGTACCTATACTCTAAAAGTGGTAGTTTCAAACACAGAATATAAAAATAACCTTCACTAAAAGATGTATTTTAATATTCTGAGCTCAGGCATACTAAATTCGTTTTTCTACCATGTTCTGTGGGTCAGTTAGGACTATAGAATGTAATAGCCCAGGCCTCCCATTCTGGCCTATGGAGAACAGGTAGCCTTACAGGAGTGAAAAACGAAATTGGGTGTAATTCACTACTAGGACATGCTACACACATCAGGGCATGTCCTACCTTACACATACAATGCGCCCTATCATAAGGGGGGCTTACAGGATGCCAAGGGAAGGTTTAGGGGCTGGGAAGTGGGTGCACTTCACAGCCAAGATGGCAGTTCTGGACTGCACGCAGACACTGCAGTGGCAGGTCTGAGACACACTTTACAAGCTGCTTCTGTGGGTGGCACAAACCAGTGCTGCAGGCCCACCAGCAGCATTCGGTTTACCAGCCCTGGGCACACACAGGCCACGCTACTAGGGACTAACAGGTAAACCGAATAAGCCAATCATGGATGTACCAATTCATATGTCATCTTTACAAACGGAGCATTCGCGCTGTGGCACTGAATGGCAGTGGCACAGCGCCCAGAGCATTTATAACCAGCAAAAACAAAGGAGACACAGCGAAAAAAGGAAGGGAGACTCACGCCAATGGTGCCAGGTCTAACACACGTCCCCTCCAGCGGAAATGTGGGGAGAACTACCCATCCCCTGGGAGGTTCTCATCACTAAGGCGGAAAAATCTGGACAGACCATCAGCATTGGCGTGTTCTGTACCAGGGCGATGTTCCACCGTAAAGTCCATACCCTGTAGGGAAATGGACCACCTTAATAACTTGGGATTCTCACCCCTCATCTGCATCAACCATCTGAGGGGCCTGTGGTCTGTCTGAACCCGGAAGTGAGTCCCAAACAGGTATGGTCTCAGCTTCTTCAGTGCCCAGACCACAGCAAATGCCTCACGCTCAATTGCACCCCACCTCTGTTCCCGTGGAAATAACCTCCTACTGATGAAGGCTACATGTTGGTCTAGTCCCTCCTCATTCATCTGTGACAGAACAGCCCCCACCCCATGCTCTGAAGCGTCTGTCTGGACAATAAATTCCTTAGCAAAGTTGGTCGCCTGGAGTACGGGTGCTGTACACATGGCAGTCTTGAGGGCATCAAAAGCTTTCTGACAGGTGTCAGTCCAGTTCACAATCTTGGGCTGCTTCTTGGAAGTCAGCTCAGTCAAGGGGGCAACAATGCTGCCATACCCCTTGACAAACCTCCTGTAATAACCTGTGAGTCCTAAGAAGGCCCTCACCTGGGTCTGGGTCCTTGGGGGCTCCCAAGCCAGGATGGTCTCAATCTTGGGCTGTAGAGGGGCCACCTGGCCACTCCCTACCTGGTGTCCTAAGTACACCACAGAACCCTGCCTAATCTGGCACTTACTGGCCTTGATTGTGAGGCCTGCTCTGCGCAGCGCATTCAACACTTCCCAGAGGTGGCGTAAGTGGTCCTCCCACGAGGAACTAAATACGGCAATGTCGTCCAGGTAGGCGGCACTGAAATCCTCCAGCTCAGCCAACACCTGGTTGACCAACCTCTGAAAGGTGGCAGGGGCATTCTTCATCCCAAAGGGCATCACACGGAACTGGTAGTGCCCATCTGGGGTGGAGAATGCGGACCTCTCATTTGCCCCATCAGTTAAGGCGATCTGCCAGTACCCAGACGTTAGATCAAACGTGCTGAGGTACCGGGCAGCCCCTAACCGATCTATGAGCTCATCAGCTCTGGGGATGGGGTGCGCGTCGGTCCTCGTGACCGAATTGAGACCTCGGTAGTCCACACAGAACCTAAGTTCTGGAGTGTCACCAGGCGCTGCGGCCTTTGGTACTGTTGTAAATAAAAACTACGATGTGATTAAGCATTTACTAAAGACATTAATTCCCCTCTTATAGAGCATGTTTTCTCCGTTATGTTGACCGAAGTTCGGACTCCATTTTGTATTATCATGCTTCCACGTGTTCCCCACGAGAAGAGTCCAACCTCTGTGTTAGCTGCTCTTGTAATCTGCCTAGTAACAGTCTATAAATAGCTTCTTTGTCCATCTGGCACATGCCCAGACTTGACCACATCTGTTATCAGTTAGCCTTGCTTGACCATGTTTTCGCGGGCTCAAGGAGTGTGTCAGCTCCGCCCACATATTGATCTTGCATCGAAAATGTCCATAAAAGGTAACATTCCTTGCCTCATGTTGTATCCGCCCACTTATGAGCCCCTCTGTTGTATATAAAAGGGGACCGTGTACGCAAGTTCTTTGTGCTACTCTATGCAATACTGAAGAGTGTTGTGTGGATTGTAGGACCACCCTTAAGGGTTAATAAATGCTGTCTTTGTACTTTGCAGTTTCCGTGCCAACTTCCTTATAGATTCCATTACAGGAGAGCGAACCCTTGTGTCCTGCGGGCCTAGCTGGGGCCTGTATTCATCAATTGGCGCCCGTCACGTGGGGCTCATCGGCGACTCGGATGCTCGAAGGACTGGTCGCGACGAAGGTGAGGAACTTGGCCGGGGACGTGATCACTGCCAGCGGCGTCTTAGCCCTGGCATCCCGAGGTTTTTCTTCCTTCCCTTCCGAGCTGACCGTCTGGGTGGCGCCGGTCCTCGACTGAGACCTCTTCTGTCGGACCTGCCGTGAAAGCCGTTTGGGCGATTGTGGAGCTTGGCAGTTGGAATCTGGACTCTTGATTGGTAAGAACCGGTGTACGGTACTTGCTCCGAGTTTTGAAGCCTGGTCCGGCTATTTGAGTTTGATTTGGGATGACTAGTCATATTTTGTATTTGTCTTTGTGAAAATATATGCGTTGCAACACATATAGGCAGGTAATGTGGAGAGATTTCTCCGGAGCTGTGTAACTTTGAACGGCGCAACGATTAAGTGCCACTTTTTCTATAATATTGCATATTTTGCATTATTTCTGAGCATGCCTGCTTTCAGCGCACTCCGTAAGTGGTGTTGCTGTTTTGGGAACCGGTTGAACCTCGAGGAATCTGCTCCAGCTCCCCCAGAGGGGACTCCTAATAGGGATATGTACGTGAAGCATGGTCTTTCTTCCATAATGTACAGCACAGTATGGAGGAAATATACAAAAAAAGATCCTGAGTTGCGATGGCCTTTGTATGGATCGTTTGATATACGTAAGATTGAGTATGTGGAACAGTGTATGTGTAAGCGGCGTGCTCGTCAGGATATGTTTGAGTGTGTACGGTTGTGGGTGAAGGAGGTGCGTGAGCGAGAGAAGCGCGAGAAAGCGCTGTTTGATAAGGAACAACGGAAGAATGATCATGTGCGAGCCCAGGAAGCGAAGCGTCGGGAAGACAGAGAACAGACAGAGAGACAAGAGAAAGAGCGTAGGCTGCAAGTTTCGGGTCAATATGCTGTTCGGCAGCCACTCTATCCTGTCCTTAATAATCTTGATGATGATTTTTATTTACTAGATCGCTCTCCGCCCCCTTATGTTGGCGCATCTGCTCCGAGGCCGCAAGATTCTGTCCCGAGTCCGGGTAAGGTAGATACGCGGTCCATGTTATCGGCTGAGCATATGGCTGAGCTTCGGCAAATCTCTTTCCGTGCACTTAAGGGTAAGGTGTCCGTGGATGAATTGTTCCATACCTGGGGGTCGTGGCAGGATAGAGAGAGATTGTATTTTTTGAGTCATTTCGCTGAGGAAGTGATTGCTGCTTTTCGGAAATATTCTAGTGTCTTTGAGCCTGAAGAAGTGACATCGGATGCTAAAGCATTACATGATGGTGTTTTTTCTCCCTCTAAGGCTTCTGATACGGCTCGGCGGCTATTCGCCTTGCGGGACGCGGTGCTGGCCCATAAAGAAAAAGCGCGCCAACGAGCAGGGGAGGAGACGCAGTCGGATTCGTGTACTACAGGAGGCCACTCATCCACCTCTCAATCAGATAAGAGCGATCTAGTGCATGCTAAGCCAATGCGCGAGGCGGCGCCTTTGTACGTTCCTCCTAAAGGAGCGGGGACTAGCTCGGACATTACCTCCGCCGATGCTAAGGGATATTTTGTGTATAATTGGGTTTATACTCCGTGGCATAGAGCTGATGTGATGGCATTAAAGAATGCGTTGTCTGATCCCCGCAAGAATCCAGCGGCCTTCTACGAAGAAGTCGAGGGGGCCTTGAATTCTTGCGTTATGACTTTAGCAGATATAGACCTGTTCTTTGGCCTTATTCTACCACCGGATATGTGGCGATCTGTCCGAAAAGTAGATGATACAGTTGCCTTTAAGGCCCGGTGGTCTGACCTTGAGGATGAGGATAGGGAACGGAAGCCCGCGCAGAAACCGCCCCAGATTATTTTAGATCTCCCTGCTGCTATTGTGGCTAAGTTGAAGACAATTATCCCCCCTAAAAAGATTGACTGGAATATGTTAGCTGCATGTAAACAGAAAGTTGACGAGTCAGTTGCGGACTTCTTTACGCGCTTTGAGGAGACGTTTCATGATTTTAGTGGCCAGTCGCTTACTGACGATACGGGCCGCCACCTTTTTGCGGATAAATATGTGGCTAATCTGCTGCCGGCAGTTGCGGCCCGTCTAAAAGCGAGTGAAAGTTCTTGGTCTACCGCTACACCGACGGCCCTCCTGACTATCGCCCAGTATTATGAGCGTCAGGAGCAAGAAGCAAAGGGCCAGGAGGAAAAGAAATCGAAAGATTTGAAAACAAAGGTGATGTTGGCACAAGTCTATGGCCCGCCCCGGCGGGGTAGTAATAGAGGTAGGGGAGGATCTTATGGTCCTCCCTCGGGCCGATCTGATTTGAATAGGAACCAATGTGCGTATTGTAAGCAATCGGGTCATTGGGCTAGGGACTGCCCGGTGTTGCATGCTTCGCGTCAGGGGCATACTCAGGGTGGCCCGCGAGGTAGAGGGGGTTTCTCGAACTTTAGAGGGAATTCTAACGAACAGGCTCGTTTTGACTCTGCTGGGCAGCACCGAGATAGATCGAATGTTTTTGATCGCCAGCATCAGTACCAAGCGTCGGGGATTGACCGGTCGGGGTACTATGACTCTCAGCATGCATAGGAATGCGTTGGATGGGGGTTAGAATCAGTTGAGGTGCCGGTCGATCAGAAGGGCCCTTATGTATCGGCTGAGGTTTTGGGCTCTACTGATCAGTTCCTAGTGGATACAGGAGCGACACGTAGTGCACTGTCTAAGCAATTGGTTCCGGGGGCTCCCCCATCCGGCTTAATGGTCACATCGGTAGGGTTTGACGGAACACTCTCCCGAAGCCCTCTTTCGCAGCCCCTCATGTTTAAAGTTGACTCTTTTTCTGCACCCTGTCCGTTTCTGCTTGCCCCGTACACACCGGACAACATTATGGGTCTTGATATGTTAAAGCATTTTAGGGCTACGATCCGTTGCTCCCCTGCTGGTGTACGGGTAATATTGAATGACAATTACCCCCGATCAGAACGGATGTGTACGATGTCTGAGGATGCGCTGTTAGCTACCCTCCCTCGTGCTTTGTGGGCAACTTCGGATACTGATGTGGGACAAATGGTGATTCCACCGGTCCACATTAGCGTCAAGGAGGGGGCGGTGTTACCACGCCTCCCACAGTACCGTATTTCCCAGGAGGGCGAGGTGGCTCTCATACAGATAGTGCAGGATTTGATTGCGGTAGGGGTAGTGGAGGAAGTTCCCTACAACATTTGTAACAGTCCGATCCTTCCCATACTGAAAAAGGATACGGATGCCAGAGTTTATCGGTTTATAATTGATTTGAGGGAAGTGAACAAGATCGTGATACCTCAGTACCCAGTGGTTTCCGATATCACGACGTTGCTTACCTTGGTCCCGCCTACGGCGACCATGTTCTCAGTGATTGATTTGAAGAATGCCTTCTTTTCCATTCCTATTCACCCTGATAGCCGATATCTTTTTGGATTTACATTAAATAATAGATCTTATCGTTTTTGTAGGATCCCCCAGGGCTACACAGAAAGCCCTAGTATTTACAGTCAGGCTTTGAAACGACAATTGGATTCCTTTGCTCTGCTCGAGGGGGTCGCCCTCATTCAATATGTCGATGACATCTTGCTGGCGGCTGACACCCTGGAGTTGTGTGAAAAAAGTACGTTATCCTTACTTTCCTTTTTAGCATCCCACAATCATAAGGTATCTAGGAAGAAATTGCAATTCTGTAGACCAAAGGTGACTTATTTGGGTCACCTTTTGTCTAAGGAGGGGCGTGCACTCACACCGGATCGTATCCAAGTAATTCTGGATACACCGAGACCGTCCACACAGAAGGATGTGCGTGCATTTCTGGGTCTTGTTTCTTTTTGTAGACAGTGGATATTGGGGTTTTCGCACATAGCTAAGCCATTGTTAGCCCTCTTGACAAAGGACACGCCTATCCCAATCCCTTGGTCAGATGAGTGTGATACTGCTTTTCAGCAACTACGGCAGGCCCTTTGTTCAGCACCAGTGTTAGGGACCCCTGATTATGCAAAACCCTTTTCGTTGTATGTGCACGAGAAAGATGGATGTGCATTGTCAGTTTTAGTGCAGATGCACGGCGATAAGCAGCGCCCTTGTGCATATTTTTCGGCTGTACTTGATCCTGTCGCCCGAGCATTACCGGGGTGTTTTCGCTCGGTTGCGGCGACAGCTGTGTCAATACGCCAAAGCGAGGGAATTGTGTTATCCCATAAGCTGTTGGTATTAGTCCCCCATGCTGTCGATGCCCTGCTCAATCAAACGAAGACGCAGCATTTGACCAGCGCCCGTTTAACGGGATATGAGTTGACGCTTTTGGCTCCTCATATTACGATAAAAAGGTGCGTAACGTTAAACCCGGCAACATTGTTGCCATACCCCGAAACCCAGCCTGAGGCGCGGGAAGCGCATGATTGTATTCTCGTGACTGAGGAACAAACAAAGGGTCGTATTGATCTCCAGGATACGCCCTTTCCAGATGTAGATGGAGAACTGTGGGTGGATGGATCCTGTCTGAAGCTACCAGATGGTACGACTTCAGCAGCATATGCAATTACTACATTACACACGATAGTGGAGACAGCACGCATACCACAGAAATCAGCTCAAGCAGCGGAACTGATAGCATTAACACGAGCATGTGAGCTCAGTACAGGACTATGTGTGAATGTTTACACAGATAGCCGCTATGCCTTCGGAGTAGCGCATGACTTCGGCCTACTCTGGAAGGAGAGAGGGTTTTTGACGTCACATGGAGTACAGATAATGCATGGAGAGTTAGTTCATAATCTTTTAACTGCATTGACATACCCAAAGAAAATTGCCATCGTTAAGTGTAGCGCCCATAGGAAAGTAGTTGATAAAGTTGGAGAAGGGAATGCGTTGGCAGATCGAGTAGCACGGGAGACTGCGATGCAGCCCGGTGCTACTGCCATGTATGTAGTAAAGTCACAGGTGGAAAGATGGCATGATGCGAAGGAGGAAGTGCGAGAAATGCAAAGGACCGCTTCTGACAAAGAGCGGGAACAATGGGCTAGTGAGGGAGAACTGGATGACGAGGGCTGCTGGAGAAATAAGCAGATGGATAGATGGAAATTACCCACGGCCTTTGTACAACCTATGGTTCAGATGGCACATGGGCTAGCACATGTTGGAGCTTCCGCAATTGTAAAATTGCTTACCCAAGTCTGGGAGCATCCAGAGATTGCTAGCACAGCGAAGAGGGTGGTGCAGACCTGTATGATCTGCCTGAGGTATAACCCAGGAAAGGGCACTCGAACTCCAGCAGGAGGGTTTGCGACACCTACTGCACCCTTCGAGGTTTTGCAGATGGATTACATCCAGCTTGAGCGCTGTAACAATCTGAAGTATGTTCTAGTAGTGGTCTGCGCTTTCAGCAAATGGGTTGAAGCGTACCCTACGAAAGACAATACTGCAATGACTACTGCGAAGTTGCTGCTGAAAGAGTTCTTCCCTCGATATGGCGTCTGTAGACTTCTGTGGAGTGATAACGGCCCTCACTTTGTAGCGGATGTTATAAAGTATGTCTTGAAGGGCCTAGGCATCACTCAGAAGTTCCACGCCGTGTTTCACCCTCAGTCTGCAGGCCTAGTTGAGAAGTATAATGGTACACTGAAGCTTAAGATTGCTAAAATTCAAGCTTCAACGTCTTTGACTTGGCCAGACGCTCTGCCACTGGCGTTATTGTCAATTAGATCGGTACCACACTCTCGAACTGGCCTTACACCTTATGAAATTGTTTTTGGACGCCCAATGAATATTTGGGGTCCACCAAGACCTAAGGCAATGTATGATGTACCTTGTGTAATGATGAGCGATTATCTGGCACAGTTAACGGATAACTTGGTTTCTATCCATCAACAGGTCCGAGAGGCGCTCCCTGATCGGTCTACCGGTGAAGGACATGGTCTCCGGCCTGGGGACCACGTGATGGTGAAAGTTTTCGACAGGACGAACAGCTTGGAACCGAGATGGGTGGGTCCTGAGCAGGTCCTCCTCGCAACGAGGACGGCTGTGCGAGTCTCCAACAGAAAGAATTGGATCCATTCCCTGCACTGTAGGAAGGTGCCGTCCGGATTGGTGGAACCTGCCGTGCTGACCGATCAACGAGAAATCTTGGCTGCAGAGACAGGCCGTGCTGCGGAGCCAAACGCCACTGAGGAGCTCTTTTCGGACCACGCGACTCCTGGAGGAAGGCGATATCATCTTCGACCAAGGAAGTGAGTTTTCCAGTACCGGGACATACTGTCAGAACGGCCCTTGGGTTAGTGAAACGGAGAGCCGATGAGGCAAGGGGGGGGGATCAGCCCTGCATTAGTGTAGCGACACCCGTCTTGGCCCGCTGGTGAAGAAATCAACCGCTGCCCAAGGGGAAGAGTTCTGACAGACTTTTAGTTTCAGGAAGATATTGGGTTTTATTTTTACCTTGACATGGAGAGAAAGAAAATCCTTTGTGCATTAGGGTTCATGTTGACAGTAGCCATTGTTGGGATAACCACATGGTTCGTGGAGGATGTAACTCCTGCTCGGAAGATTCTTGTGTTGACAACTCCGGTGCCTGAGGAGCACTACTTTTATACATTACCGTATCAAGAGTTGAAGCATCGACAATCTTACTTGAATAACACTTTCATCCAGATGCTGCATCATACCCACGTTGCTACGAATGCTACGAACTGTTGGATATGTGGGATGATGCCAGCTCATCAGAAGAAAGGAGGAACGCCATTTATACCACTTCCTTTCTCTCATAATGGCTCTTGTAGAGCATGGTATACTTTGCTTTTTGCTACTCGGAAACCAACAGTGGGACGATTGCTCTTCAGACTCAATAAAGAATGCCATCAAGACAAAAATGGGTATCCACAAGCGAATGGGACAATTTGGGAGTGGGAAGAGTACCGACCAGACAATGAATCCATTCCCTACATCTTCACGAACACAAGAGACACTGTGGGAAAGGATAAATTTGTGATTCAAGTAGCACAAGCTCAAGCGGACCTATGTGTCCAGAGTGTGGGTTTTATCCCTGTTGGTGTTAGTGATTGTATTACTGTTCTAAACATTGACGGGTTGAACAATAGTACCTTTTTAGCCTCCCATAATACGTACTTTGTGTGTGGAAATAAAGGTTATTGCCGGCTGGGTGGTCTGGGGTATGCTATGTATCATTTCTATTACCTCCTGTATTCCTAGCTCCCGCGTCTTATCATAAGGATCTGAAATTATTGAATAATGTGACTGTAAATAGGTATAAACGTACTTTATCAATTGACGATGTAGATCAGACTGATACCAGTCTGCAACAGTATATTGATTTTAACTTAGGACTGTTTTTCTTTGTTGGAGCTGCCCTGAACAGTAGGAAGATCCGAAGATTAACAAGAGTGGTAGAAGCTGTAACAAATCAGACCGCTGCTGCACTTGGGAATCTTACGGAGGAATTGCAAATTACTAGAATTGTTGCGTTGCAGAATCGTATGGTATTAGACGTTATGCTAGCTGACAGAGGAGGAGCATGTAAAATTATTGGAAGTAGCTGTTGTGTGTTTATCCCTGATCATACGCCATCAGTTTATAATGCCATCAATAAACTGCATAAAATTGCAGCTGAGATCCATACAGAAAACGGCACTTGGTCCTTTTCTGGATGGTTTTGGGCGTTAATTACTGCCTGGGGATGGAAGGTTCTAACTGGTCTCTGCATTATTGTAGCGGTTCTGTTTTTATGCTGTATCTGCGTTCAATGTGGTCCCTCACTCTGCTCATTATGTGTATCATTTTGTATCCCCGATAAGAAAACTATTGCCAATGTTGCTCACCAGAAACGTTTAGCTAAAGAAGTTGAGGAAATGATGACAATTGACATACATGATGATTATCCCAGCAAGCCGGATGTCTTCAGTAAATGCTGAAAGGGTCGTCTGTTGTAAATAAAAACTACGATGTGATTAAGCATTTACTAAAGACATTAATTCCCCTCTTATAGAGCATGTTTTCTCCGTTATGTTGACCGAAGTTCGGACTCCATTTTGTATTATCATGCTTCCACGTGTTCCCCACGAGAAGAGTCCAACCTCTGTGTTAGCTGCTCTTGTAATCTGCCTAGTAACAGTCTATAAATAGCTTCTTTGTCCATCTGGCACATGCCCAGACTTGACCACATCTGTTATCAGTTAGCCTTGCTTGACCATGTTTTCGCGGGCTCAAGGAGTGTGTCAGCTCCGCCCACATATTGATCTTGCATCGAAAATGTCCATAAAAGGTAACATTCCTTGCCTCATGTTGTATCCGCCCACTTATGAGCCCCTCTGTTGTGTATAAAAGGGGACCGTGTACGCAAGTTCTTTGTGCTACTCTATGCAATACTGAAGAGTGTTGTGTGGATTGTAGGACCACCCTTAAGGGTTAATAAATGCTGTCTTTGTACTTTGCAGTTTCCGTGCCAACTTCCTTATAGATTCCATTACAGGAGAGCGAACCCTTGTGTCCTGCGGGCCTAGCTGGGGCCTGTATTCATCAGTACCAAGACCACGGGGCTGGACCAAGGGCTGCTAGAGGACTCAATCACCCCCAGGGCAAACATTTTGGAGACCTCCTCCTTAATGCAGGCCCTTACCCTGTCGGTCACCCTGTAAGCCTTGTGCTTGACAGGAGGACTGTCCCCGGTGTCTACCTCATGGACGCACCAGTCAGTGACACCAGGTACCAGGGAAAATAAATCTGGAAATTGCCCCAACAGCTGGTGGCAATCTCTCTGCTTTTCTGGGGTCAGTGTGGTGGAGAGGACCACACCCTCCACTGACCCATCCTTCTCTCCTGCACACAGGAGGTCAGGAAGAGGCTCACTCTCCTCCTCCATCCCTGCATCTGTGGCAAGAAGCATGCCCACTTCAGACCTCTCAAAGTGGGGCTTTAGGCGATTCACATGCAGGACCCGCAGGGGGTTCCTGGGAGATTTAAAGTCCATCAAAAAGGGAACTTGACTTTTTCGCTCCACCACCTCAAATGGACCGGTGCACTTATCTTGGAGCGCACAGGGCTCCACTGGGGCCAGTACGCAAACCTTTTGACCAGGTTGAAACTCGACCAGAGTGGCATTCTGGTCGTGCCAACGTTTCATCTCCTCCTGGCTGGCTTCCAGATTTGCCTCAGCAATGTTTCTGAAACGCCGAGTTTGGTTCCTGAAGGCCAGGATGTAGCTAAACACATCCTGGGGAGGTTTCCTGGGAGATTGCTCCCAGCCTTCCTTGACCTAACTCAGAGGCCCTCTTACCGGATGGCCATAGAGCAGTTCAAAGGGGCTGAACCCTAAGGACTTCTGTGGCACTTCCCGGTATGCAAACAACAGGCATGGCAAGAGGACGTCCCACTTACGCCTCAGGGGCTCTTCTAGGCCCATGATCATGCCCTTCAAGGTCCGGTTGAATCTCTCAACCAGACCGTTACCCTGGGGGTGGTAAGGAGTGGTGAACTTGTAAGTCACCCCACACTCCTTCCACAGAGACTTCATATACTGGGAGATGAAGTTGGTCCCCCTGTCGCTCACCACCTCTCTGGGAAACCCCACACGGGAGAAGATCCCCATCAGTGCACGTCCCACCACGGGGGCCGTCACTGTCCTGAGCGGGATGGCTTCAGGGTACCGGGTGGCATGGTCCACCAAGACCAGGATGTACCTGTTGCCCATGGCTGTCTTGGGGTCCAGAGGCCCCACAATGTCAATGCCCACTCGCTCGAATGGGGTGCTAACAACTGGGAAGGGTTGGAGTGGGGCTTTGATCTACCCCCCACTCTTCCCACTTGCCTGGCAAGTCTCACAGGTCCTACAATACGTATCTGAACTCTTGCGCATCTGGGGCCAATAAAAGCGGGTGACCAGCCTTTCAAAGGTCTTGGTCTGCCCCAGATGTCCTGCCAATGGAATGTCATGAGCCAACCCCAGTAGGAAGGTTCTGAAGCACTCGGGTACCACCAGCACACGGGCTGACCCCGGCTCAGCAACCTTAGGCTCGCTATACAGGAGACTGTTCTCCCAATAAATCAGATGTGAACCGGACATATTACCTGCTGCCTGGGCTGCAGCCTGTTGCCGCATACCCTCAAGAGAGGGGCAAGTTCTCTGCTGTTCACAAAACTCCTCCCTGGTGGGCCCCCCTTCCTGCTGCCAAAGGGGTCAGCTCAGGCAGGTCCCCCAGGTCGGTACTCTGCTCCCCGGTAGGCTCCAGGGCATCCCCCTCAGGGTCTGCTCCCTCCTGGGCCGTGGGAACCAAGGGGGCCGGTTTCCCGCGCCCCCTGCCCCCTCCCTCTAAGGCAGGGACCTGGGCCATATTCTCAGGCTCCAGGTCTTTTTCAACACTCTCTTTGGCTGCCATGGACCGAGTGGTAGCACATGCCCACTCAGGCAGTCCCAACATTTGCAAGTGAGCTCTCCTCTCCACTGTAGCCCACGGTGAGTTCTCTAAATCATTGCCCAACAGACAGTCCACAGGCATGGCGGGCCTCACAGCCACCTGAAGAGTTCCTGAGACCCCCCCACCCCCACTCAAAGGGAACCTGAGCCACCTCACATTGGCTCTCTGTGTTGTCTGCAGACACTACTGGGTAGAATGCATGGGGCACAACCTGCTCTTTGGATACCAACCGGGAGCTGACAGCAGTTACACTGGCTCCGGTGTCCCTCAGAGCCTCCACTCTATGGCCAATGATGGTTACCCACTGCCTGTATTTTTTAGTGTTATCAGGCAGTGCAGGCTTAGGAACCATTTCAAAGTCTCCTAGTGAGACAAGGGTCAATTCTACGGGATCCCACCCACCTTGGGCACCCATCTCCTCTTCCCCCAGGGCTACACTAGCAAGCTGGCGGGGTGGTGCACGGGGTGGTGCAGGAGTATCCCTTTGGGGACACTGGGGATCAAAGTACCTGTGGCCCACCTGGCCACACTTAAAACAATAGGGGGCCCTCTGGAACAGGCCTACCTGTTGGGGGCATTGGCTTCTTATCTTGGGGAGGCTGGGACACCACTGCCTGGTTCCCTTGGGAATTATCTTGGGGCCCTCGGTGGAACTCCCTCGATTTACCCCTGTCCCCCCCACCTCTCTGCTGGGGACCCTGCCCACCTTTGGCGAAGTCTCCCACTGGACCCTTGCGAACCCGGGTACTCACCCAGCGGTCCGCCTCCTCAGCAAGCTTCCTAGGGTTAGTCAGCTTGCAATCTATCAGATGCTGGCGTAGCTCAGGAAAACAGTTACTAGAAAAATGCTCCCATGCAATCAAGTCATACAGTTGCTCAAAAGTTTCTACTTTGCTGCCTTTTACCCAGCGCTCCATTGCTCTGCCAAAAAAAGACACATATTCAACCCACGTGGTACCCTCTATCTTCTTGCAGGTTCTAAATCTCTGCCTGTACATTTCAGGGGTCAAACCATAGCGGGTAATCAAAGCTTCCTTCATGTGGGCATAAATCATCCTACTCTCTGGGGGTAGGTCCAACAAGGTATTCCTCCCCTCACTCACAAAGCGTCCCCACAACCCCGCTCCCCAATCCTTCTCAGGGACCCGGTGGGACACCATGGCTAATTCATAAGCGGCAAACCATTGACCAATATCCTCACTTTTATGAAAATCCTTAATAACCTCTTTAGGTATATACACTCTACTCTCAGTATGCACTACTGGTATGCTGCCACCAGAGGGGGAGATCTCAATACTCTTGGCCTTAATCTCCAACTCCCTCAAAACTCTCTCATGTTCAAATTTCATCTTCATTATCTCAACTTCCAACTTCTTATTCTCTAGTTCTCTCTGACCATCCAATTTAAGCTTAGCCATCTCCATATTATGCCGCCTATCTCTCTCCCTGTCCTCCATCTCTTCTGGAGTCAGGCCCCTTGAGGACACACTAGTGCCCGGGCTGGAAACTGCTTTATCCCCTACCAAATCTACAATTTCTTCCTGCTGCTCTCCTGCATTATTTCCCCCCTCCACAGGCCCTTCCTCATTCCTAGGGGCATCCCTGGCTTCTAGCCAGGCCTTCAACGCCTTGTAATACTCTTCCCTTCTAGTGAGACCTGTGATAGGGACTGTGAAGCGTTTGCAAAAATATTTGAGCTGCTTGGCATTGTAGGTGTCTAATTTCTCTTCTTCCCAGGAGAGATCCTCAGAGGCATTGGATCTGGGCTTGCCCATTGTGGCAATAACTGGCAATAACGATCAAAAATAGAATCAAAAAATCTCAACAACGTACGTGGTTATGTTATGGTCTGCACTCACTGGTAGTGTACACTATAATTACTGTATGCAATCATAAATGCAAGTCCAGATCCTCACCGCTGACCAACAATGTTAGAAATGGGGGTCTGTAGTTGGCAATGGCTGGCCACTGTCCAAGTAGGGACCCTTCTTCCTAAGTCAGAGTAAGCAGCCTACACCCTTTGACAACCCCTGCTCAACCCTGTGGTAACGTAGCACGAGCAGCTAGGCTTATCTCAGAGGCAGTGTGTGAAGCATGTATGACCATACACAGTCATATAATGAGGAACACTACAAATGGACACCACTCAAGTAGTTATGAAAAATAGGTATTTTTATATAGACTTAATCACAAGACCAATAACAGTTAAAAATCCACAATGCTATAAAAATATAATTACTTTAGAAATGCTGCAAGGAAAAATAGTTCAGGATGTACAAAATGATGTTTAGTTCAAGGCAGGGGTCTCTGCGACCCTTTTACTCACAAAGTATCTGGTTCCTGGAGCAAAGCAACAAAAATGTCGCTAAGGAGTTGTAGCGAGAAAGTTCCTCACGCTAACCAGCGATGCGTTGAATCCTTACCGCAAGGGAGGATGATGCGCTGGGTAGGACAAAGCGACAAGCTTCCTCACGCTAAGCCGGTGATGTGATAAAATCCTTGCCGCGAAGGGAGGATGATGCACCGAGCCTGTTGCGTGTGCGATTCTGCTGCGTTGGAGAAAATGGCGCTCCAAGAGGGAGCGACGATCTGTATACGGTGCGGGGAAAATGGCGAACGCTTGGCGTCCGCGCTGCGATGAGCTTGATGCGATGATTTGGGGTTAGCGAGCGCTTTGGGGCCCGCTAACAAACAATGCGACAATCCTCGGATAGCGGGCGTTTTCAGGCTCGCAGACAGGTGCTGCAACGATCTTCGGATAGCGGGCGTTTTCAGGCCCGCAGACAGGTGCTGCGACGATCTTCGGGGTTATCGAGCACTCGGCGACAGCGGAGCGGCGATTTTCCTCACACTCACCAGCTGCAGCGGCTCGCTAACGGGGGTTAGCGTCGATTTTCAGCGCTCTCTTCTCAACAGTAAACTAGAGGCCCTGGAACTCACAGGAGCCTCACCTGTCGATAGAAATCCTCGCTGGGAGGAAACAGGAGGCTGATGGTGGAGTCTGATGTGCCTGAGACTCCAGCAGGAGGCTAGCTCTCTTCTAGCCCTTGGGTAGTTGCTGTAGCTAAAATAAAAGTTCAATCCAAGTTTCTTTCCTCTCCTCTTGAGTCCAGTAGTAACAACTGCAGGCCAGTCCCAGAAACAGCACACAAGCACAAGGACAGTCCTTCTCCTGCAGATTCCTGTAGTCACACGGACAGAGGTTCTTCTTCTTGTAGTCCAGGAGCAATACAATTTGTAGGGGTTTGTGGACAAATATTTATACTCCCAAAGTCTTTGTTCTCAGGGGTCCCAAGTCTCTGAACCCAGCCAGAACCAGTTCTGCCCAGCCCTGGAGCACTTTGTTGATCAGGCTGCATCCTTCCTTTCAGAAAGAGGGGGTCTGCCTCAGACGCACAGTGGGAGGTGGAGCCAGCATTCACCTTGCCAGGCACAGCCCTATTCAAGTGCAGGAGCTACCCCTCCCCTCACACCAAGGCAGGTCGCTCTATTCAACCCAGGTCTGACTCAGCCTGCCCTGTCCCTCCAAAACCAGACAGCCAATACACATAATAGCAGAGCAAACTGGAAGGCTTAGGCAAGAAAGTACCTATACTCTAAAAGTGGTAGTTTCAAACACAGAATATAAAAATAACCTTCACTAAAAGATGTATTTTAATATTCTGAGCTCAGGCATACTAAATTCGTTTTTCTACCATGTTCTGTGGGTCAGTTAGGACTATAGAATGTAATAGCCCAGGCCTCCCATTCTGGCCTATGGAGAACAGGTAGCCTTACAGGAGTGAAAAACGAAATTGGGTGTAATTCACTACTAGGACATGCTACACACATCAGGGCATGTCCTACCTTACACATACAATGCGCCCTATCATAAGGGGGGCTTACAGGATGCCAAGGGAAGGTTTAGGGGCTGGGAAGTGGGTGCACTTCACAGCCAAGATGGCAGTTCTGGACTGCACGCAGACACTGCAGTGGCAGGTCTGAGACACACTTTACAAGCTGCTTCTGTGGGTGGCACAAACCAGTGCTGCAGGCCCACCAGCAGCATTCGGTTTACCAGCCCTGGGCACACACAGGCCACGCTACTAGGGACTAACAGGTAAACCAAATAAGCCAATCATGGATGTACCAATTCATATGTCATCTTTACAAAGGCAGCATTCGCGCTGTGGCACTGAATGGCAGTGGCACAGCGCCCAGAGCATCTATAACCAGCAAAAACAGAGGAGACACAGCGAAAAAAGGAAGGGAGACTCACGCCAATGGTGCCAGGTCTAACAACACGTAAACGTCAAGCCTCCAGCCATCATCGGGTATTTGAATAATCATTGGAGGGGAGTCAAGCTGATGGACTTGTGGTGGAAGTGGGGAAGCTCATGGTAGGAGGAAAACCACATTGGAACCTAGTCTGGCCATTTCCGCTCCCCTCTGGCTCAACCTCCGGCCGCAGAGAAAGCACTGCTGCTACGCTACTCCACAATTGCACTGTTGCATGTTCCCCCTGCACAATTGCTCAGCCCCTGATCCTGTCCCTCCACATCACTCACCTGCCTCCACCATCCTGCCAGCACACGATCACTGGAATGTAAGTGGCAGGGGTGCTGGGCACTGGGCACAGGGTGGGAGGGATAAGCAAAGTCGAATCCAGATAAGGTAAGGACAGAGACCAGGCATAACGAGGGCAGTACAGTCGAGGGGCCGCTCAGGTGCGGGGGCGGACAAAGGACCCGCACTGGCAGACTGAGGAGCAGACCCGCCAACTCCATCTGCCAGCTGCTGAGAGATGAGGCTAGCGGGTGGTCAGCTGCGGTGCTTCATTAGCATCGGATTGGAGAAAACAAGAAGGAACAAAAAGTAATGTTGCTCAGCCTGCTCAACCCATGCTGACTCTCCCCCGATGGAGGAGGCGACCAGGAGGCAGGGCGCAGTGAGCACGAGTGTGAGGCGAGGTCGAGATCCATGGCTCCTGGCCAGGAATGGGGAGCTCCACCTACCTGCTGTTAAAAATTGGGTTACTGTTGGGGGGGGGGGTGAAATACTTCTCAAGCAGCGACCACAATTCTTCTCAGTGTGATGTCCCAAGCAAATCCTAAATTAACCTATGCTCAAAGCTCAGGTAGCGTGGCACAGAGCAGTCAGGCTGAATGTGGAGGCATTTTTATACACGATGGACAAAATACCTTTTCCTAAAACATATTTAAAGAAGTCAAGCATTTGGCTTTTGAGGAAAAGGAAAATAATTTAATGAAAGTAGCTGGGTATAAACAGCTGGTCAAGTCTACAGCTTGTAACAGTGGGTTCAAGGTCAGCCCCATCAATTGGTGTGAAAGAATTTGATGTAGTCACAGTTTTATTATGTGAGTTGGCTTAGGAAGATTATCAGGCATAGAATATGTTTCTGCCTGAGTGTTGTCACATAATAGTTTATAAATGTTGTAGAAGAATTGAGCAAGATTATCACAAAGTTGGTTGGTGTATTGTAAGCTAACAGAGAAAGCTGAAGGAGATTGTGGTTCTGATACAGGAAACAGTTGAATACTCACCTCGTTAAAGATCACTACATCATGATATAGAAAAAAGTCCACAAACCAACTACCCCTTCTATCATATTGACTGTGTCTTTGACCCTGTACACCTCTCCATTGCCTTTCAACTAGGTTAGCACTATAAAAATGCCACTTACATTTCTACATAGGTACATAATATACTAATCTGGAAATAATTTGTTAATATTTATTTAAAGATTTAAACATTCGGGAGTACCTGGGGAGTTCCATATCGGGGCTTGCGAGCTATAATTTGGCAGTACCCATACTATAGCTCGCAAGCCCCGATATGGAACTCCCCAGGTACTCCCGAATGTTTGCAGGACTCCTTAGCTCTCCCTCTGAAAAGGGGCGGAATAACAAATTGGGGAGATCTCCTGTTAAACGGTAACTTAAAACCATGGGAAGAGCTGGTAGTATTAACTGCAAACGAAATCTCGAGGTTTAAGTTTTATCATTTGGTTGACTGGGTTAAAACTCAAACTATTTGGCCAGATGATGTCACGAACTAAGAGGGTGAGCTACATAAAGCTCCTGGGAAGAAAGAAGTATTGAAATGGTACTGGGGCCTAGTGGAGAAGAAGAAAGCAGATTACGATATTCCAGACCGCAAATGGAAGAAGATCTTTCCGGCTGAAGACTTGAAACAAGCTTGGCAAGTATCCTACACTTATTTATGGTACATTACAATTTCTGCACCTCTGAGGAAAAATCATTTATTTACTTTGCATAGATCATACTGGACCCCTGAGAAGCTCTCTAAAATGAATACCCAGGTGACAAAAAAATGCCCAAAATGTGGTGAGAAAGAAGTAAACGATATTCACATGTTCTACTCTTGCCCCCAACTTGATCTGTTTTGGAATGAAATTGGTTAGATCATTGGCAAAAGTTTAAACTCGACTATTAAGGTAAGAGCTTTTACTATTATCTTTGGCATTATGGGTAGTCATGATCTTAATATTAACTTGACAAAAAACAGAAACATCTTTTGTTTACATATATGCTTTTAGCCAGACGCGAGATATGTATAAAGTGGATACTTCCCTCTCCCCCACTGATCCATGAATGGGTTCGATCAGTAGAAAAGTTTAGGAATCTGGATAGAGTTAGGGGGGAATGTAAACGAACAGAGTATTGGGAACTATGGGATAATTTCAGGCGGTAGGGCAGGGAGGGATGTCCAATGATTTAAACACCGCGATCAAAAATCGATGGATCCATGGATGCAGTAACCAGCATCAAATTGGCTCATGGAATCGGTGGATTTAAGGCAAGGCCTCTATCTCTGCTCCAAGGGCGCCTAAGTTAAGAGGAGACCCGATTGCAAAATTGATAAGATCGCATAAATAAGGACAAGAGAAAAAAAAATATATATATTTATTTAAAGATATACGTTTTGGAAAAGCCTCAAGCCAAACTTTCCATCTGGTGTGACTAATGCAATGTATTTGCACTTAATAGAAGCTTAAAATATATGTACTTATTTTATTAGGGTTATTATTTATATTTTTCATTGTTTTGCAGATGTCCACGCTAGGACAGTTGCTTCTTGAAACATCGATTCAATGATGTCAGAAGTCTAAAAATCAACTGATGTCACTTGCTGTGATGTAATTTCCTGTAATGTCAGGTTGTATTCAAACTAGAGGGGGCTCCCACATTTTCTTTCTCCCCAACACCCCCAAAATCCTAGAACTGTCCCAGGGAAGATCCTTATCACCCGGACACTCCCAACAACTGGCGTGTGCAGAATTACATCATGATAAACATTGGCTGGGGTGAATCTTCAGGGGGTTGTTTGGGGGTAAACCCCCCCCTAATATATTTGCCTATCAGGGCTCTACCTAACTGGTCAGATTTTTTGTTTACATCACTGCCACTGGAGTGGGCGGTACTGAATCATGCCACTGCTGTCAAAGACAGAATGTTGTGTGCGATGTGCTAGCAGAGCATACAAGACATGCTTTATTTAAAGTTCTTTGCCAGCAGTCAGGCCCAATTATTCTGAGCCAAGGTGTAAAAGGAACAGCAAAGTACTTGCATCTATTGCTGTTTTAGAGACACTTCAAGTAGGGTGTCCTAGTCAATCCTCGCAGCTCTAGCACCTTGTGACATATGGAGTGACAATAAGTCATGTGTGGGGAGGAGTTGGCCTAAGGGCTAGGGCGAAATCGGGGGAACCGGGTTCGAGTCTCGGCATAGGACGTGCATCATCCTGTGATTCTGGGCAAATCACTTAATTTCCAATGAATGTGTCCTCATGTAACACAACTAGTGCTCGTGTAAAGCGCTCTGATTCCTGATATCTTCGGGTCAAGTTTGCACTATATAAAACTCTGTAAAAAAATGTGTCTCCTGAGACTACTGAAGTTACTTATATATTTATTTACATCCTGTTCAGAAGTGGTTTGTGAAATGCTTGTGAATTTTTTCAGTGGCAAATGTGTAGCTCAATAATGCAATTTTATCCTTATAGGAAAAAATTCACAAGGATTTCCCAAACTACTGTTGAGCAGAGAGTATGAAGTATAACTACCGAAGACTTTTCATTGCCAGTTAACACAGGTTGTGCTCCTTACTTTTGTGCCAACTGGTATTTACCTAACCTGCATAGATCTCAAGTTGTTTCTGTCAAGTACAACGCCCTTAGTCATTCCTGACTACTTATCTAACAGCACATTTTACACTTTGATGAAACTTCAAGTTTCAGAATGTAAATTGATGTTGAAAAGGAAATGCTGGCTCAAGTATTACCCCCAGGTCCCTCCAGTCCTCGTCCCCTTCATACTACACAAGTGAGATAATCTATTTTACCGACATAAAAAAGAAAATAAGAAATGCTGGTACACCCTGGAGGCTCCTGGGGCTTACTTGCTGCTGGGCGGCGGATGTCTGCTGGTCTTCTTGGTCTCCCCCCCTGCCGGGCTTGGGGGGAGTCTTGCTGATGCCTCGGCGGTTCCTATTTGGGGGCTATTACTTCATCTCAGCTGGTACTTCCTCCCACTGAGGTGTCTTTGTCGCACCTCCCGGGTTGCCGGGCACGTCAGGGCATGGCAGTTCCTGCTTGCTGTTCTCCGGCGGAGTGCGGCAGCCCCCAGTTGGTTGGGGTGCTTCCTGCCGGAGTTTGCCTGACTTCCTGGGTTTGGGGCAGGAAGTCGGGTGTTTGTTCCCTTGCGGCTGGCGTCAGTGGCGTGGGGCACTTGCCGGCCCTCCTGTGAGTACCGCACAGTGGTTTTATTCTATTTATTTTCATGCTCTGGGCTCATTCTGTGCTTGTTTCCTCTTGGTGCATGCTGTACTTTACCTGAGCTGTAGTGTGTTGGTCTGTTTTGAGGACCCTGCTTTGGGGTCGGTCCACTTTCTGTCCTGCCTCCTTCCTCGGTAGGAGGTCTGCCTGCAGTTTCAGTGTGCCATTGATCAGTGCCCTACAGGTGGGGCTTCTCTGTTTGTGGCCCTCTTCTGGAGTTCGTCTTGCTGCTTTTCTGTGCTTCCTGTCTGGGTCAGCTTCCTGTGTTGCCTTCCCTACGGTCCAGCACCAGTTCTGTTACTCCTTCGCCATTGGTAAACATGCTAGGAAGAGCAGGCATGTTAATGTTTCCTCCTCATCTTCCTTGGCTTCTTCTTCTTCACCTTCTCCTGCGCGCTTCAGACGGAGTAAGATGGGAAGTGAGGCCCATATTAAACGTCTCATTAAGGAGAACTTGCTGAAGATGGGTGGCGCACCTAGGTCCAGGAACTCTGGTAGGGCCCCGCCATCACCTTCTTCTGCTTCTGAGGATGAGTGGTTGGGGAGTGATGACCTGAAGGGCACATACATCGACAAGGAGATGTTGCCGGACTTGTTGAAACATGTGAAATCGAATATGGGGTTTCCTTGCAATTATGCCAGAAGCACTTCTGGGTGTTCTTCGCTTCGCCAATTCCAAAGCACTGCTGTGGTTGATGTTCCGGTCCATCCGTATATCCGGGAGTTGCTTAACAGGGAATGGAAGGACCCTGATTGCATTATGCTTCCCCGTTTCATGGCAAAACTCTATCCTCTTCAGGATATGGCCATGGATTTGCCGGACTCCATTCCCATTGATTATTTTGTGGCCAGTCTAGCGCGTCGTACTTCATTGGTTGAGCATGCGGTAGTGAGGGATCCTGTGGAGAAGAAGGTGCACGCTTGCCTGCGGAAGGTTTATTCTGGTTCCCATCTGGCGCTCCGGGCTGGCATTTATGGGACTTATGTGGCTCAGTCACTTATTTCAGATATCAAGTCCCTGTACGGGTCTATGAATGATTCAACTGTTTATTCAGGGCTTCTGGATCATATTGAGCGGCAAATGGAGTTCCTGTCTGATGTTTCCTTTTACGTAGTGCGTACCTCTGCCCTTTCTGTCAGAGCTTGTGTGGCTGCTCGCCGCAATTTGGAAGGATAATAAGACAGATTTGGCCCAGAAGTCTTCTGCGCTGCGGTTGCCCTTTCAGGGCACCATGGTGTTTGGGCAAGAATTGGAGGGCAAGTTGCATCATCTGTTTAAGGAAAAGAAACATTCTTCTTCGTTCAAACAGCCTTCCACTAGGCCAGCTTCTTCGAAGCCCAAGTCCTCCTTCCATCCTCCCTCTCGCAGGCAGTTTTCCCATGGCAGGAGACGTTTTCAGTATGGGAAAGGTCAGGACAAGAAGACGAAGTCTCCTCCTGTGAAGCCTCGTTCCTGACTATCTGGCAGCTGGCGCTGGATCCTTGGTTGGAGGTTGGCTTCGGTTCTTTCTTCCAGCCTGGATGAACTCCTGTTCTGATTGGTTGGTGCTGGCAATTGTAAGGTTAGGTTACCTCATTGAATTTTCGGATCCTCCTCCGGACTCTGGGGCCTGTCTGACTCCCTGGCCATCTTGTCCATCCAAGAGGTTGGAACTCTGGGGATCGAGGCTGTGCTGGACAAGGGAGCGGTGCAGGAGGTCCCTCCTGTGGAGAGGGGTCGGGGTTTTATTCCATCATTTTTCTGGTCCCCATGGTGACAGGGGGGTCCCATCTTGTCCTGGATCTGAAAGCCCTGAACAAGTTTGTTTTGCATCTGCCATTCAAGATGGAGACTCTTCAGCGGGTGATTCCCTGGTTCTCCCGGGTCATTTCATGTGCACACTGGACCTTCAGGACACTTATTATCATGTCCCGGTTCACCCCGTATCTTGTCGATTTCTGAGGTTTTATCTGCAGGGGAGGCATTATGAGTTTCAGGTCCTACTTTTCGGCCTGAGGTCGGCCCCCATGGTGCTCACCAAGATAGTGGTGCCATTGATGGCTTCATTGCATCTTCAGGGGGTTCTGCTTTACCCTTACCTGGACTATTGGCTCCTCCATGCTCCCTTCAGGATTCAGTTGTTGAGGGATCAGGCACTGGTGTGTTCAGCCTTGAGGGCCCATGGCTTCCTATTGAATCTCTCCAAGTGTCAGATGGTGCCTTCACAGGACTTAACGTTCATAGGGGCTCGTTTCTGCACCAATCTGAATCGGGTCTTCCTGCCGGTGGCTCGGGCAGTGACCTAGTGCTCCCTTGCTTTTTGTTTTCTGGAGGGTCATTCTTTTCCGGTCCGTCTCTGGTTGCGCCTTCTGGGTCTGATGGCGGCTACGGTGTTCACGGTGCCTTGTGCACATTTCCCTCTGCGTCCTCTTTGGTCCTTCCTGTTGGTTCAGTGGGATCCATTGTCTCACGATTTGTCCCTCTTGATTCCTGTATCTCTCTCGATCCTCCCTGCTTTGCACTGGTGGACAGTGTCGGGAAATCTCGAAAGGGGTCTGCCTCTGCACTCTCCCCCTCCGGTTGTCCTCACAACAGATGCCAGTGCAGTGGGGTGGGGCGACTTTGGGGTCGGACTTCCTTCAGGGTCGTTGGTTGGTTCTGGAGAGTCGGCGGTCTTCGAATTGGCGGGAGTTGTCTGCTGTGTCCCGGGCAGTCATGGGGTTCCGGAGTCAGCTAGTGAATCGCAATGTGCTGGTTCGTTCAGACAACACAGTAACTGTGGCCTACTTGAATCACCAGGGGGGTATCCGGTCCAAGTCCCTGAATGCTGTGGTGTCCCCGTTGTTTTGCTTGGCGAAGGGGCACATCTTGTCTCTGGCGCCTGATCATATCTGGGGGTAGACAATGGGGTAGTGGATGTCCTCAGTATGTACTTCCCTGCCTCCCGGGAGTTGGCATTGACTCCGGTAGCCTTTCGTCTGGGGTGCGTGAGGTTTGGTCTTCCTTATCTCGACCTCTTTGCTTCCCGTCTCAACGCTCAGCTTCCCCGCTTTTGCTCCTGAGTCCATCAGGAGGGCTCTTGGGAGATGGATTCTCTGACCCTCCCTTGGCCATCTCGGCTGCTGTATCCCTTTCCTCCCATTGCTCTGATCTCTTGGTTTCTATCTCGGCTGGTGATGGAGGATCGGGAGGTGGTGGTGGTGCCCTTCTGGCCCCACTGGTCGTGGTTTCCCTCTCTGAAGTTGTTGGATGTTTAGGGTCCTTGGTTCTTGCCATTCCCTCCATCTCCCTTGCGGTCTGCTCCGATGTTGTCCCTCCGGTGGCTTCATCTGTCGGTCTGGAGGTTGAAAGGCAGGAGTGGAGGAATAGGGGTATCCCCAAGCATTTAGCTTTGGCAATTCAGCAGTCCCGGAAGCCGTCTACTCTTAAGTCCTACGGTCGTCACTGGGGGGACTTCGGGCATTGGTGTCTGGGTATGGAGTTGTCTCCTTTGGTTTGTCCTTTGCCTGATGTTCTTCAGTTTATCTGGTAGGGGTTTGAGAAGGGTATGTCTGTCTCCACTTTGTGGGCCCAGTGTGCAGCTATTCAGGCTTTCCGTTCCCCTAGGAGGAATCTGCCTGATGTGGATGACCTGGTTTCTCATTTGTTGCACAGTTTTTCCATTTCACGTCCTGTGGTTCGGCCTTCTTTTCCTCTTTGGGATCTCCCTTTGGTGTTGAATGCTTTGGTGGCTGCACCTTTTGAGCCTTTGGAGGATGTTGATCTGAAGTTTGTCACTTTCAAAGTTTTTTTTTTGGTGGCTATTACTTCGGCTAAGCGCCTTGTGAAATTGGGGGCTTTGATGGCTGGGGAGCCTTTTCTATCCTTTTCTCATGATGGCGTGGTTCTTTGTTTGGATTCGTCCTTTGTTGCCAAAGTTCCGTCCCAATTCCATCACTCCCAGGAGCTGGTCTTGCCTGCTCTGTGTGCGGATCAGGTGGATGAGAGTGATCTTCCCTGGTCTTTGCTAGATGTTTGACATGCTTTACAGATCTATGTGGACCGTACTCGTATCTTTCGGCAGTCTGACTCCCTGTTTGTTTCCTTTGGGGTGGCCTCCAGGGGGTCCAGGGCTTCCACTTCCTCCATTGGTCGCTGGCTGAAGCAAGTCATCATGTTGGTTTATTCCCTTTCGGGCTCCCCTCCTCCGGCTGGGGTCCAGGGGCGTTCTACGCAGGGGTGGTGGCTTCTTGGGCAGAGGTTCGTCGTGTGTCCCTTTCTGAGATTTGTAGGGTCATCACTTGGGTGCCTGCTAATACCTTTGTTAGGCATAACCGGATTCAGAATGTTCTGGGGGATGATGCTAACTTTAGTTTGGGGGTGCGTCCCCTTCATAACATCCCTCCCTCTCTCCCGGGTTTCCCAGCCCTTGTCAGGGGCTTTGTGGTTCAGGAGGAATGCTGGGTAGAGTATGGTTATGTACTCCCAGTAGAGGGGGGGGGAGGGGTGTACCAGCATTCCTTCTTTTCTTTTTATTGTCGGTGAGATAGATTATCTCACTTGTGTAGTATGAAGGGGACGAGGACAATGGGACCCGGAGAAATGAAGATTACCGGTAAGTAATAGGACATTACATGCGACTTGAGACCCAGCTGTGATCCTGCCCCTGTGCTCCAGACATCACGCCACTCCCCAATCTGTTGGAACTTTGTGCACATCCATGATGAAATGGTAATTATTCGTATATACTGAAATTGTCAGTTGATAATGCATGCCTGGTGCTTTTCTCTTGACACCTCTCTAGAGTAGGTATTGTCATTAGATTGCCACTACAATAAACTATAGTTAAAATTACAAAGGCATTCAAGTAATATTTGAGTGCATCATGTTGAAAAGGTGAGCTGTTCCTCTCATTGTACAGCCACACCTGCAAAGTTTCCCCATGCTAAATGTGATGATTTTGAGCAAGTACCAGTTTTTTGACCAACAGCACTTAATGCCTTAGGAAATGTCAGTTTTGTTTTACCATTAAACTATGAATTAAAAAATAGCAATATGAAAAATGCTGATGGCTAATAAGTTAACATGATCAGTGGCAAGCATTGCATTGTGTAGCTGAGCTGGGTGGGGCTGTAAAGAAGTATTGACTCTGTGGTTTAAAAATACTGTGAATCAACTTATTTTACACTAATATTGTTTCATTCAGGGTCAGGCTGGAGTAGTGTAGAAATCTTACCTGCTTATCATAGTAGAAATTCAGTTTTATTTCAATATCTGAAAGGATCATTGATTATTTAACACTGTTCTTTGGTTTATGCTTTCTAATTAACCAGTAGATGTTCCCTTGTTTCGACCGTGGTTACTATAGTTCAGGTCGTGAGTACATTTCCAAAATATGTCCATTAAGCTCTGCCAGAACAGCTGTAAGTAGCTCTGTGTTATGCAAGACACCGTTAGCCAGTCCTAACTGTTTATTTCACAGCACTATTGATGATGAAAAGAAAATTTTTGAAAAATAAACTACAAATATCCAAAATACAATTTTTATTGCTAAAGAGTCATGACTGCATACTTTTGCCACATATAACAGTGGAGCCATATGATACCTCTAGCAGAGACTATGAGACCCTCAGATATGCTCTGGTTTAGTCTTCTAGGCTGGGCCTTTCCAGACACCGACTGGTTTGACTTGCATTCATAGTATGCAGTGCTCTCTGCACCACAGTCATTAAGGTTCTGCAGTCAAAGCAAGATGTCAACTTCTATCAGGAACTAATGTAAGTAGGGTGTGGAACTAATGTAAGTAGGGTGTCTGAGAAGTGGCGCTTGTAAGCTACCCTTGTCTCGAAGCTTAAAATATTATTGGAGAAGGTACAGAGGGTTGTCAATGAAGGGAGATACATTGCCTTCGTATGATTCTCATTATCTGACGTGATGCATATCCTTTGGCACAAGCCTGCATATATAGTTTACATGTATGTAATGCTGTTTCTCAAGGTGTACTTGACACACGTGTCACACTGTAGCTAATGGTGTTCCATCTCCACCCACTATGGCCATTCGTGTACTTTATTTTGGTCCCCTAATTTATTTCTGTGAGGTCAGATTGTTTAGTCACTGTGAAGTGCAAAGCTTGTAGACCTTCCATCCCAAATGCCCTTGTCCACCCTCTACATTTTTAGTTGGGTACACCACATTGCTTGTTGGGACTCCTCAGGCAGACACCCCCCTAATAATTGGCTAAGCTGCGTCCCTGAACATTAGGCTTTTTGAGGGATAAATTCAGGGGTGGCTCCTCAGTGAGAGCGTAGGAGCGTTGCCCCACTAACCAAAATGCACCCAAGCCCCAGAGATGAAAAATAAAATGGTAATAAAGTTAATTTATTACCATTTTATTTTTCATCTGCCCATCCCGAAAAGATAATCAGGACGGGTCGGATCTTACAGCAGCAGGGAGGAGGGTGGGCTGTTGGCAGGGCCGGACTGGGAACACAAACCAGCCCTTCTGCTGAACCGGCCCATAGGGTGGTGCTAGCGAGAAGCAGTACTGTTTCAACTTTAGCACTGCTGCTGGTTTTGTTACAGGAGGCAGATATTGCAGCACTGCTGCAAATCTGGCCCTCACCGCTTGAAAACTGCCTCCCACCCTTCAGGCCCACAGGGAAAATGCCCGGTGTTTGCTACGGCCAGTCCGGCCCTGGCTGCCGGGCACTTCATTTCAAAGTGCACATGTCCCTTGGCACGGGCGTCTTGCGACGGCCAGCTAGACGTGCACTTTAAAACCTCTGGGTTAGAACAAGTACAGGCCGCTCCCTCCTATCCTGGGGCTACTCTCATGCATCATGGGAGCAGCGCCAGGATTGGTTAAGGCACTTTTCTGCGGCCCGTGCTCAACACCGGACTGCAGGTGGAAGATGTGCAGTGAGGAGGAAGATGTGTCGCAAATAAGTGGATTTTTTTTTTTTTTTTTACCCACCACCCATTTGCACTCCCACCTCTCCCAATAGATGCAAGCCACCACTGGATAAATTATGAAATCATTTGTGACGAAGCGCGCAACGACCATAGGGCTGAAAGGGCTTCAGCCTCCTTCGTCATGTGCCTCACCCTGGGCTGCTGCAGCCCGAGCTGTTGTGGGCTTGGCTGGGCAGTTTCTGGAGTCTTATCTCCGGCACGCCCGAGTTTTTCACAGGTCTTTAAAGATGATTTGCATATTTACCTTTGTAAACTGGTTGCCGAGACTTAGTTTTTTTTCTAGTTCCAGTACCCCCTGGACACCCACCCTGCCTATTCCTTACATTTGTATTTTACCTTTACTGACGTAGTGTGAGAATGCATTTCATAAAAAGGAAAAAAAAGTAGGGTTGCCAAAAGAAAAATACCAGCCATTTGTTGTTTAACCCCTCCCCTGCTCATGACGGAACCACTCCGTCATGAGCCACGGTCGCCGTGTGCTCATGACGGAGTGGTTCCGTCATGCTGCGGCCATTGGCGGCCGCTCCTCCCACGCTGCGCTGATTCCCCGCCTGTGCGGGCGATTAGCGCAGTGGGCGGAGTCATGACGGAACCACTCCGTCATGAGCACAGCTCAACCGTGGCTCATGACGGAGTGGCTCTGTCATGAGCACAGCGCCACCGCGCTGCCCCCAAACCCCCCCAGCGCTGCGGCGGAATTCCCGCCGCAGCGAAGGGGTTAAAGAGCCTGCAAAGGCATCATCTCAACAATGATAGGGGTATCAACAAAATAGTATGTATTCATTTGTAATGTGACTTTTCTGTCTTTGTTCTCTTTAATTATCAGTCATGGATCATTCAGGCAGCCCTAGAACACAATTAAAAATGCTTTCTATTTTTATTTTCTGTCCGAAGTATGCACAGATAAGTGCTGAAAATAGGCTTTAGGTGACTGCTTATTTTTGTACGGCCATGGACATCAATATAATGAGCTGGCAACCCTATAATCACAAGACTGGAAGTTTGTTGCAGGATGAGCACAATATTTATTTCCTCCACCCCTGAACAGGGCCGGACTGGGAGCGCAAACTGACCATGGCAATTGAGCTGGGCCGGCCGCTGGGGGGTGGAGGAAGGGGGGGAGGGGTTGGACGTGGAAAGCACTGCAGCAGCTTTTGGTACGGGGGCAATATTGAAGCACAGCTGCAAAACCTGTGCCCTGTACCAAAACCGGCCCCCACCTGTTCCGGCCCACTGAGAAAACACCCAGTGCCCACTACGACCAGTCCGTCCCTGACTCTGAATAATGCCATGGTAGAAATAGTTTAACTTATATCTGAAACCCTACGCCAGCCCTCAATAACATGCTGAGTTACTTCAAGTGTCTGGAAATGCACCCTGCATTCAGACAACTCACTCTTCATTCTCGCCCTTCACTTTCACATTAACCCGGCACTCACAGCGATCACAATGCACTCACACTGATCACCATGCACTCACACCATTCACGCTGCCCTCACAGTGACCACACTGCACTTTTGCCATGCACAATGAACTCCCACCGTTCTCCCTCCACTTACCCAGTGGTCGCATTAGCACACCGCTCACTCTGCACTCACAGTGATAACTCTGCACTCACAATGCACTTGCGCTGTTCACCCTGTACCTCACCCTGCAGTCAGATGAGCACACTACTCACCCTGCATTCATGTGACACTTTACTCACCTGTCCCCCTCACTGCTCACTCTGCAATCTCACTGAAACAAGCCAATCACTAATCATACATTTATTCGTCCCACTCTGCACTTACATCCACACCCAAATTCATATAGTCACCTCACTCACCCTGCAGTCACTCCTCTTACCCTTCTCTCACACTGTTGCATCGCTCACCGTGCACTCACATGGGCACTCCTGTCACCCACAGAGTGCAGAGGGTTAATGTGCCTGCTACAAAGAACTTGTACCATGCAGTCACAGAACTGAGTGTGAGTAAACTACGAGAAGCCCTATAAAAATATGAAATATTTATCAGAAAGGGGCTATAGAAAGTTGAGTTGCATTGTTGGCAGATGGTAGTGAGGGCCCCCAAAGTTCGGGTCTAGCTGCGCCCTTGTTAGCGACCGACTTAAAAGCTGGGTAACCGGTTCGAGTCTCGGCAGGATTCTGGGCAAATCACCGATTCTCTCCGCGCCTAAAAATGAATGCGCCCGTCTGTAATACAACTACTCATGTACATCGCTCCGATGCCTTTGGGTCGAAATCACGCTATGTAAAAAACTGCCACAACAAAAAATTAGGGGCACATCAAACTTCTGCTTATTGGCTGCGGTTGTGTACATATAGATGAAACCTTCACTTTCTCTATTTTTATCAGTTTCTATGGGTTTGCAGTATTTCTAAGAAATTGGTTTGACAAGTTTTGAACTTCCCCCACATAAAAGCACTATTCGATTCTACCAGGTACAGTTTAGGCCAAATAAATAACGTGCAAATTAACAGCACATGGCTACAGTACCAAAGATGTCCTCTTAGTGGCGCTTCAGGATTACATTCCACGAGCATTAAAACTCGGAGCCACTGCTTCGAAAATCTCAGATTTATCTTTATTGAGCAGCAGAGGATATAGAGGCTTCCCGCTGACACTCTGTATAATATCCGACAAATCGCTTAATCTCCCTAAGCCAAATGTAATTTGGAACGTGGAGGCGCATGGTATTTAATACATAGAATCGAAAATAAAACTCACAAGTGAGTTAAAGTCAGAGTGACAAACAAACTGTGGTGTAACTTTGAAAAAAAAGCCAGGGTTTACAATTTTCGACTTCCGTATAGCGCTTAAATTCGCAGACATCCGGCATTGGACTATGGGAAGAAGTCTTAAAATAGTGCAATTGCTGGGCGGAGTGATATCACGGATTGAGGTCATGCCAAGCATATACCCCCAATTTCCCTCACCTTAGAGTGGGATATTTCCAGGGCACAAGTCCTATAAAAAGAAATGGGGGACTAACCTAGTTAATCAGTATGCAAGTGGCATCACATCATGCGACATCACAGCGCGTGACATCACAGCGCGTGACATCACAGGAAGTGGCATCACAAGAAGTGACATCAGATCTTAAGACCTCACATATATGTTTTTTTTTTTAATTGTATTTATTGATTTTTATCAAATAAGGAGATACAGTGCAAGAAAAAATCCATCAATTTACAGACACAGCTACATCAATTGACATAATGTTTGCATTGCAGGCAGAAGCAACTTATAGCACCAGATACAGTCCACAAAGTCCGTAACGTTACCCATATTCTTTTGAGTAGGGGCTCAACAAAACAGCGATGAGAGCAGTACGTGTCAGCTGAGGTCAACATTCACCTTAGTCTGTTACAGCACATCACATCATGGAACACCAACTGTAGAGTATCGGAATGCAGCATTGCTCAACGCTGTTAGCATGAAAGTGTGAGGGAAAATCTGCTAGCGACCTAGGGTGCAGAGTACATTCAGCATAAGGTCAATTTACAGTAATTCATCTCAAGCAGTTACACTCCATCATTAGGTGGAGGGGCATTTAACGGATGTGTCAGGAGGTAGCTTTTCAAAGCCCAAATATCTTTCGGTCTGGAAGCCAGAGGAAGTGCTGAGCCTCTCCTGACAGTATATTAGGTCAGTGGGCCACTCCTTGAATTTCGGTGTGTTATAATGGTAACTTCTTGTGATGAATGAAGATGCAGATTCAAGATGTGGATTTCTAGTGAGGTTTATTCATAGCCACAGGTAATAACAGCTCAGCCACCCAACTGTCAGCAGGCTCACCTCCAGACTGTCCACAACATTCTTCCAATCAGCCCATGGTAGGTTAACATTCTAGAATACCAACATCTCACAGAGATGTCAGAGATGGCATTTCTGAAAGTATTATGTGAAAGTCATTACAACATATCTCCCTCCTTTACACACTACAGAAGTGAAATAACATACAAATAAACAAAGAAAAAAACACATCATGCAACATAGTCATTCAAATAAGAGGAGGTGCGAGAAACCCTATTGGTTCTCATAACAACTTCAGGGACAGTTTTCTTTCCTAAAACATCTTGAGAGGAATCTAAAACATCACTTTTATTACATATGGCAACACGACCCAAATTCCACACCCTGTGATCAGAAGTTCTTATAGCGTTATTAAAAACTTTTATAACTCTTATGGGTTTTGAAAATTTGGAACCTGAGACACAAAAACCAGGGGGCAGATTTATGAGCCCCTTGCGCCACTTTTGCGTCACTTTTAACATGGGAAAAGTGACGCATAAGTGGCGCAAGGGGCTCATAAATCTGCCCCCAGGTCTTTTGATCCTAACCAGATCACCAACAGAAACTTTGGTCGATTTAACAGCGTGTCGCACATCATAATTTTCTTTACTCTTTAGACACTTTAAGTCTTCTTTCTTCTGCCATGAGATAGAATCTAAAACCCCAACTTTGGATGAAAGAAATTTATTCACCCACGGTGGTTCTAAAAAAGTATCAGGATGCCTCCCCCTAAACAAGAGAAAAGGAGATTTCCCTGTTGTAGTATGGGGAGCAAAACGATACACACAGACTCTTTTTGATATTTAATCTTTCCAATTAAGACCGTTTTGCTTTGCCAGAGAAATAGTTTCTTTAAGGACCCTATTGAACCTTTCGACTGTACCATTTGACTCAGGATGATATAAAGCACACTTCTTATGAGTAATCCCACAATTATTAAGAAAATATTCCATGCCCCCAGAAACAAGTTGCACACCATTGTCAGCCAATTTGGTTTCAGGAATCCCTTCCCTAGCGATGAGTTTCTTTAAACAGTTAATAACAGTAGTAGTGTTCACATTCTTTACAAAAAATATCTCTGGCCACCTTGAAAACGAATCCATGACAACAATGATAAAGGTCTCAGAACCATCGCCATGAATAGGTCCTAAAATATCAAGGGCTATGTCTTTCCATCCTCTTCGCCAGTGTTATAATGGTAACTTCTTGTGATGAATGAAGATGCAGATTCAAGATATGGATTTCTAGTGAGGTTTATTCATAGCCACAGGTAATAACAGCTCAGCAACCCAACTGTCAGCAGGCTCACCACCAGACTGTCTACAACATTCTTCCAATCAGCCCATGGTAGGTTAACATTCTAGAATACCAACATCTCACAGAGAGGTCAGAGATGGCATTTCTGATAGTATTATATTTAAGTCATTACAACATAGTGCCCTCCCTCTGCCCCATCTACACGCAATGCGATCCTTGGACATCAAAAAAGCAATGGCCAGGTACCGCCGGTAGGGCTTGGCCATCATTTCAGTATAGCCGAGTAGGGCCTCTAAAGGTGTGCGGTCTAGTGTTACCGAGGTCATCTGCTTCAGAGCATCAAAGATCTAACCCCAATAAGCATGTATTCTTGGGCATCCCTAAGCCCAGTGGAGAAAATCTGCACCTTCTGCGCCGCACCCATCACATCTGTTGGAATCCCTCAGCTTGTCTTTGTGCATTTTGGCCGGGGTATAATATAATCGATGTAAACATTTGAAGTGTGTGATACGGAGTCTGCTACTCGCCGAGATTTGTTCCATTTTGAGACAACAGTATACCCATTGTTCGTCTGAGATCTCATGACCCAATTCTAGCTACCAGTGCATGCGTGTGGGGCAGGGGGTAGTCTCCTGGTGAGTTTGTACTGTGTGATAGAGTAGTGAGACTGCATGCCCCGGAGAGGTAATCAGGTGCAGAGGGGCCAACATGGGTGGTTCTCGGGGAAATGCTGGGATGTTGTGACGTAGGCTTTGCCAGAGCCGAACATAGAGAAACACATCTAGTGAAGTAGATGGAAGTTCCCAGAAGAATTGCTCCAGAGAGCGGAACGTCCCATTAAGATATAGATCTCCCAAGTCATGATTCCCGTCCGCTCCATGAGCTTACGGAACCCGGTTCACTGGAGTATTTGAATCTGGGGGTGATACAATAATGGAAGCAGCGGGGAGTAGAGCATAGGAGCTTTCAAAAGGGTCATGATGTGCCTCCAAGTATTAATCATACATACGACTGACGTAGGCCCCTTGTCTTGAGGTCGAGGAATATTACACAGCACACCCACGAGAGGAATCAGGTCAGCTAGCCACTGCTCTACTGCTACCTGCGGCATGTACCTGGGTGGGTGGAACCAATAAAAGGTGTAGTGTGCCTGAGCGCATGTGTAGTATAATTCAAAGTCAGGGACTTCAAAGCCGCCAGCAGAGTACGGCCTTGTAAGGATATTCCATTACAATTGGGACTCCCCCCCATATTAATCTGATCATTTCTGAGCGTAGGGCCTTAAAAAAATGCCCACCAGGGTGATTCAGGACATTCAGGAACAAGTACAGTAGCTGTGGAAGCACGACCATTTTCATTAACAAGATTCGCCCGCCATGTAAAATGGGAGTGTGAGCCAGCATGTTACACAGTTAGTAATGTGGTCTAGTGCTTTGCCGTAGTTAAAAAACAATATATATATCTCTTTTATTGGCTTTTGAAAAAAGATAACAGTACATTCAACATTGTTACAAAATTATGGTGAAAACGTTGCATGACATAATAGAAGTACTTGGGGCCTCTTCCGAAGTCCCATTCGCACATCCATCTTTTAAATTGTGACGTCATTTATAATCTCTCTAGTCACTTACAGGTTGCATTTCGTGTCAGTACTCCCATCCGATATGATCCAACCAGGAGTAACGTTTCACCATGCTCCTGCAGTCCATATGGAATGATCTGACAATTGTCAGCATTATCGCTCATGCGGGTTTACATGTGCACAACTCTTGTTATCATCATTTAACAAAGTGTTCATCCCTTTCAAAAATAGCTTGGAAAAAAGGCCATGTCAAATAGGAACACTTAGCGAATAACCGGGGAAAGCCTCAGAGCAGTGATCCTATGTCTAGATGAGCAAAGAAAAAGAAAAAACCCAAAAAGAGAAAAGAGTTAAAAGGAAAAAAAAGAGGGAAAACAAACTCAGAACTACAACTTATCATAAACTACCAGTGGGCCAAAGCTTGTGTAATCATCTGACGTTTATAAGATTCATGCTGTCTAAGGAACTGGGGGGCATACAGGGGGGGGAGAGGGGGAACGAGCCAGGGGAGGGACGGGGGAGGTGACCCCAGGAGTCTCCGGTACCCACCCCCCTAAAAAGCCATCGTAACAGTCAGCCAAGAGCTAAAGCACAGGTACTTGTTCTTCCTCCAAGTCCCCAGAAGTAGCAGATGGTTTGTGCGAGGACTGTTCAGGCATGTGCCGTGTATCCCATGAGCTTGCTATTTCTGCCCATGGTTCCGCTAGCGGTTGCCGCCGCTTTGTGATTTTAACTTCTTTAAGCAAGGCTCGTTCCTCCGCCCTAAGCCATGAGGAAACATCCTCCTCCCAGGTGAGCACCAAGGGCGATTGCTTCGCCTTCCAACAAAGGGCTATTCTCCTCTTAGCCAAGAGGAGGGCCAGGTCCACAAAACGATGACCCAACTGTCTAGCTTTGGGTCGCGGGAACAATACCAAAAGAAAGACCTCTGGGGAACACGCCAGATTCCTGGACAAAACTTTGTTGACCATATCCACAATTTTCGCCCAATACTCTGCTAGCCTAGGGCATAACCACACCATATGATCGAAGTCCGCATCCCTATGCGAGCATCTGGCACAAACCTGGTCATCACTGCCATACACTACATTCAACCGGTGTGGGGTAAGGTACGTTCTGTGTATCAAATTAACTTAAAGGCCGCATTCCTGGACACCTTCTTTGGGCTACGCAATATCTTCAACCATTCCGTCTCAGACAGTTGCCTATTCAAGGTACCCTCCCACCTCTCCTGGAGGCCAGGTAGCACTCTAGGCATAATTTCCATAATTGCCAGGTAAAGCCATTTCACCAAATGTCCTGCTGCGCCCAGCGTCACTACCACCTGCAAGGCCCTGTGAAAGTGCTTTGCCGTAGTTGAGGCGTATTAGCTCCTCCCGATCCCTAGATATACGTATACCCAAATACCTCATGTCGGGGTCACACCAATCTAGTGGGTAGTCGAGAGGAAAGTGTACAGCTGCTTATATGGATCCCAGGTAACCGTCCAAAAATGATGAATTCGTGCAGCAGGGGGTTAAGGTTTTGTTGCGGGACTCGAACGTAAAGGGTAATGTCATCTGCGTAGAGTGATATAATATCTGATGCAGGTTACAGCGCAGAGCTTTGTCTTGGTGGTGCTGCCACAGCTTGGCCGCCAAGGGCTCAACCGCTAGGGCGAAAATCAGGGGGGAGAGTGGGCATCCCTGCCTAGTGCCTCTAGTGATGGGGAAAGCCAAGGACACCCGCCCATTAATCAGGACCCTGGCCGTAGGGAGCCTGTATAGTAAGCCTATCCAAGAGAGAAACAGTGGGGGGAAGCTCATTCTACGCAGCACTCCCATTAGATAATCCCACTCAACAGAATCAAATGCTTTGGTGGTGTCTAAAAAGTCAGACCACCAGCTCAAGATTGGGATCTACATTATGTAATATGGAGAAAAAGGTACGCAGGTTGTGAGTGGTCGCGTGCCCCGGGATAAACCCAGCTTGATCGGGAAGGACAAGCTTCTCCATCAGCAAGTTCAATAGGTTCGCTAGGACCTTAGTGAGAATTTTAGCGTTGTTGTTAATGTGTGACAATGGTCTATAGGAATCGCATTGAGATGCTGGCTTCCCGGGTTTAAGTAGGGAGGAAATGAGCGCCTCTCTCATGGAGGGCAGAAGTGTCCCAGACTCGAGGGCGTCTTCATACACCTCTTTGAGCATGGGAGCTAACTGGTTGATGTATGCCTTAGAGAAGTCGATTGGGAGCCTGTCAAGGCCAGGGGCCTTGCAGGACGGCATATGCATTATAGCTTCCCATATCTCGTCCAGTTCAAAGGGGGCACATAAAAATTCTCTCTGGGAGTCACCCAGCCATCCCAAGGCCACATCCCCCAGAAAACTCTTCAGGTTGAGAGAGTCACATCTGCCAGATGTATACCGCCCCGAATAGTGGGCAATGAAGGCATCTAGAATGTCTGTGGTGCTCCTGTGCCACACTCCTTCAGGACTCACAATCTTTAAAACATGATTTGAGAAACGGGGTTTCCTTATAGTTTCCGCTAGTGCCCTGCCGGGACGTTCCTCCTCCCCGTATCTCTGGGCCACCCAGAATTTGCTTCAGAATTTAGTCTTGCGGTCGGCAGTGGCCCTTCAATCAGAAAGTTTCTCACTAAACTCGCACTGGGTCTTCCTATCTGGACCTATAGAGAGCAAATTCTCCAGTCGCTTGAGTTCAGCCTCTAGCTTCTGTAACGTTCTTTGGATATCCCTGAGAATACCAGAACTTTTCGAGATGCAAAATCCACGGATTGTGGCCTTAAAGGCCTCCCAGACCACTTCCACGCTATCTACAGACCCCTTATTTCTTTGGAAAAAATCTGTGATTTCCTCACCTAATTCGGCATGAAATGCTTTGTCAAGAAGCGTGAGAGGTGACAGCCTCCAGGCCCTACGTGGAGTGCTGAATCCCGGAGGGGTGAGCGTCAGTCGGATCGGGGAGTGATCAGAGTATGTTTTTGCAAGGTGGGTTACCTCGACTATCGACAGGCCCAACCCCCGCGATACTAGACAATAATCAAAGCGAGCCCAAGATGCATGTGAAGCTGTGTAATGTGTGCCTTCAAGCTATAGTCATTTACTATGCCCTGCAGCACCCTGTGGGACCTGTTGTAATGGTGAGGCGAGGGATTAGATCTGTCCAAGGCGGGATTAAGAGTGGTGTTGAAGTCTCCCCCACATATAATGTGAGTGGTGCCAATCTCCCTAATTTTTCCCCATAACATGGTGAAAATCTCAGGGATATCAATATTGGTACCGTAACAGCACACTATGGTGATGGTCTCTGCTCCTAGCCTGCCCCAGGTCAATCAAAATCGCCCATGTAGGTCACAAGCGGAGCCAAGTAGAACAAATGACATTTGTTTTTTAACAAGTATGGCTGTCCCTCTGGAGTAGGAGGAGTAGGAGGAAAATATTCTATGCACTGCCCACATGTGCGCGAAGGTGCTATCGTTTTTTTTTCCCCCCTCATATGACCTCCGTAGCTATAGTAACCATTCGACCTGTTCCACCTCTGGTGCATATAACTTGGTGGTTCCACTCTCAGCCGATGTTCTTTACAGGGAATACCCGTAACACACAACCTGAGCTGACCAGAGGTTTTAATTATTGGAACTTATCCTGTCCCTTAGTCTAACATGACTCATCCAGTTGAAGGATCATCCAGCAAATTCCAAAACAACCTCATATCTGACCTTTCTCTATATGCAATTACCCTCTGATCTAAAGCTCTAAAATATCTTACAGAGTTCCACCAAACATTCCAAGTAGGATGTACCGTCTGACGCCACAATTTATAAATCTCTCTCCTGGCCAGCAGGATCAGATAAAACACCAATTTATGATGTACCCCTAATGTGCCTTGCACTCCCCCGGCATAGGTATAATACCAAATAGTATAAGAGATGGGCTTACCTCCACAACAGAACCCAGGGCCCTCGAAATAGTCTTACACACACTCTTACAGAATTCTTGTATCTTGGAGCAAGAAGCAAAAACATGAACATCATCTTCATTCTGGCAGCCGCATCTCAAACAGCTAGCTTCGCCACCGCCCTTTATTTTGGATATCTTAAGAGGTGATCAATAACTCCTGTAGAGTGTGAAAAAATGGTTTCTTCTGAGTGGAGCAGATTTAATCAGTGGGTAAAGAATGTCTAGAGATACTTGCCATAAATCTTTCAGCTCGTCCCTTGGCAAGCAGTTCTCCCAGACCCGGTATGGCTGTTCCATCTTTCTGTCTACTGCTGCCAGAAGGTGATTATACCATTGAGCCACTTCTTTCTTCCTAGGGGCCAAATCTTGTAGCTCATTTTCCATGTAATTATCTTCCATTAGAGGCCAATGTTGGCTCTTGCACCAAGACGAGAGCTGATAAAACTTAAATCTGGACAAAGCTCTGCTTGTGATATGACTCCAAAAATCCCAAGTATGGCATTTATTACCCGCTACAAGATCGTTCCAGTGTGAGACTCCAGCCTCTTTTATTGGATAAGCTAGAGCATCCAACAGACACTCCGGTGTACCAGGAGAATCCCACACTGGGGCCCAATCACTGTAATAAGAAAGTCCCAGGCAGTCTCGACAATCCGACCATAACTTGGCCGCCATACGCAACGTCTTCAGGCGGACTTTTTTATTAAATTTAGGCGAGCTGAATATATACATAAATTCTTGCTCCACTGTACCTACTAGCATAGCTTTAAACATGCCGCCTATCAATGATTCATCTGGAGTGAGCAGTAGCATCCTACAGTTTTTTAATTGGTAGGCCCAACAATACAACTGAACGTTTGGTAGACCCATGCCCCCTCGCAATAATTTACGCCTAAGTTTTTTCCAGGACAGCCTGATCCCTTTGCCTGCCCAGATAAAAGAGGATATCTTACCCTGGATTTTAAGAATATCAGCTCTTGCAAACTCTAGGGGGATATTATTGAACAGATAGGTGTATTTCGGGAAGACACACATCTTGATCAAGTTAACCCGACCATAATGGGAGAGTGGGATGTTCTGCCATCTTTTTAATAAAACATCAACCTCTTTTGAGACTCTATCCAGGTTAATTTTAGGAATTTGAATAAGATCCTGCCTTATTGAGACTCCCAAGTATCTGAGCTCCCTAGCAAAAATCCCCTCCTGATCTATGATATTCCATGCCATAATCTAAGTTTTGTCGTTGTTTATTTCATAGCCTGACAATTTCCCAAAAATCGGGGCTTCCGCAAAAAGCTCCAGGAGGGTGATGTAAATGTTAGAAGATAATAAGATCAAATCATCCGCATATAGCGCTAATTTCATCGCAAACCCATTTACTTGAAAAGAAGCGATCTTCTGATTTAGTCTTAAACTCCGGGCTAATGGTTCTATATATAAATCAAACAAAATGGGGGGCAACGGACAACCCTGCCTGGTACCGCGCCCTATTTTGACAACAGGGGAGAGGCTACCGTTAACCAAGATCCGCACCCGGGGAGACTTGTATATCTTTTTAAGAACTTCCCTAAAACCGTCAACGTAGCCAAAAATCTTCAAGGTCCTATCCAGGAAGTGCCAGTTCACACGATCAAAGGCTTTGGCTGCGTCAATGGTAATGATTGAAAGAGGAAGACCCTGTGATGAAGCCAGATCAACTGCCCCAATTAAAGTATGTACCAGATCCGACATCTGCCGTACCGGTAAGAAACCTTTTTGATCCTCATAAATTATCGGTCCCATGAGCTTACAGAGCCGATTATTCAAGATTCCAGCAAAGACCTTATAATCAGCATTTAGTAATGAAATCGGCCGATATGACTGGCACAGAGTTAGGTCCTTACCAGGTTTTAGGATTAACGCAATAACTGCAACACTCCAGGAGTCAGGCAGAGGAGATACACCAGCCAAGATTTCATCATACATTTTCAGCCAGAAGGGATCACCTCCTCCCTCAAAATAGAGTAAACCTCAATCAGGATCACGTCAGGGCCTGCCGCTTTCCCTTTCTTAGCTGAATCTAAAACTGTTAATATCTCGCTCCCTGTTATTTCTAGGGCGAGGCTTCCCTGACTGTCCTCAGTTAATTTTGGAAGCTGTTTCCCTTTAAGCCACCCATCTATATGTTCCTTCTGCACCTGAAGGTCTTCTTGATATAACTCCTGAAAAAATTGCGCGAAGGCTTATTCTATATTCCCTTTATCATCAATGGTTTGTGCGCCTACTTTAATCTTAGTAATATAGTTGTTAGAGGTGCTATCATGCCTGGGATTGAGGTGGGTCTCTTGGAGCAGTGCAATGTGGACCTGGTGCCTATTTAAATATGCTAAAATCCGCCTATGCTTGCGTGGGTCCCCAAACCCTCTGACATTCCAAGTTAGAATGTGTAATTGTTGGTTAGGCCCTGGGTTTGTCATGGATTCAAGTAGTGTTGAATATGGTACGTCGTGATCTTGCTGCAAATGCGGAGCTGATATGATAGCGGAGGTGCAGCTGCCTGTCATAGTGTATATCTGGCGCAGTGTCAAACTGTGTGATCAATCCCAATCCCTCCCCCACCCACTGTAGCATCCCAATCATGCCAGGAAAAACATTCCCTCACCCACCCATACCCGCAACAAAACTAAGACAAACTGCATTCTTGGCTGCAGCAACATAGTGGGAGCGGCCTTGGGGGGAACTCCTAGTGGCATACACGATTACTCCCTGTTCTCAGAGTTGCTAGGTGATAGGGTAGCTAAACTGGTGAAGGGCGGGGGTGCTCAGTACTAAGTGTTACATAGTCTCAGCAGATCACTTATCTGTGTTACAGTTTTCAGGTGTCCCAGGCCACCGAGTCCACTCAGCGACAATCGAGTGGCCCAGCAGCAAGAAAGAATCTCTACATCTCCGGGGCATGACGACGATCTACCAGGGCGCCAGGTTATTCTCCATCCGGAGAGGGGTGTCTCGACAACGGCTCCTGCGAAGAGCGGGAGCTGTTATGATGTTTAATGCGCTTCAGGTAGTCTTCCGCTTGCTAGGGATTATTGAAGAATTGCTGCTTGCCTTGGTGTGTGACCCGCAGGCGGGCTGTGTACAAGAGGGCATAATCGATCTGCGCCTAGTGAAGTTTTTGTTTGACTGGAAGGAACTTGCACTGCTCTTTCTGCACAGCTGCCGTAAAGTCTGGATAAATGGAAAACGTAATTCCCTCGAAGGTGAGCTGCCTCTTACTCCGTGCCGCCCTGAGGGCCACATCCCAGTCTCGGTAATTCAGCAGCCACGTGATGATGGGGCGTTGCGTGCTGCCTGGAGGGGGTCTCGGTCCAAGGGAGCGATGTGCCCTTTCCACTATAAATTGCGGGGAGAAGGAGTCTGCTCCGATTGTTTTGCGCAGCGGTCGCTCAACATACTCCTCCATACGGCTGGTATTGGTACTCTCCAGGACCCCAAGAAACGGATGTTGTTCCTCCTGCTGCGAGCTTCAATGTCTTCATTTTTAGCAGCAATAATTTTTAGTAATTTTTCCACTTGCGTCCAGACGTGCGTCGTAGTATCCTCAGCCTCTGAAATGCGGTGTTCAGTTTTTGATACGCTCGTCATGGCCATTGAGCTTATGGACTATGACGTCCATGCGATTATTCATGGCGTCCATCTTATCTGCTATTGAGGTTAGGCTTTGTTGCATTTCAAGGAGCAAAGATTTCATGTCGTCATCCTGCGGAGACGCTGACCTCAGCGCGGGCTCTTCATTGTTATCTTCGCTATCCTCTTGCGCACGAGTGCCCTTTTTAACTTCGAATGTAAGTCGGGTTTGCTTGGTATCTGTCTTCCCCATGACCATTGTTCTGTATCTTTTACGAAGTTGTCTCCTTCACGCGACGCAGTGACGAGCCTCCACGCTTGGGAGGGAATCAGTGTAGATGACTAGTGAGGAGGGCCAGGCGATCCAAGTGAATGGAAACAGGTGATACTGGGGGATCTGCAGCTTGTACAACCTCCCTCAGTGGTGCAATTGGTATTGCAAACGTTGTAAGGGTGCTCCTGGTATTGCGAAGTCCTGAGAGTTGCAAGGGCTGCGTGTGTGCGCACCGGTACAGGTAAGTCTGGAGGGGACCACAGTACATCAGGTGGCTCAGCGCCGACAGCACAACCCTGTCTGCCCGGAAGGAAGCACGCAGAGCAGTAGAGGTTATGCGAATTGTCCTGGCAATCAGGTAAGTGTTGAGGTTACAGTGGAGGCTGGGAGAAGAAGGTGCAGTGGCCAACACTGATGCAATGCCTCAAAGGGAGAGATGTTCAGCCCAGAACAGCATGAACTTATCCAGAGAAGAAATGGGTGGAAGGATGAGAAATAAGCGCTCAGAGCCAAACAAGGGAGCAAAGGGAGCATACCCACGCACCTTTTACAGATGAGGCCGCGTGGGCTTGTAGGTTCCACCAAAACAAACCTGGCCACGAACAGGAGATGGCATCAGGTGCACCCAGCCTCTGTGGGATGCACACTGAGCGTAGGGCGTCAAGGAGATAGGCCGAGTGCCACTGGGTATGCCCGCAGTGCACCAACGCCGCAGTTGCTGGTAGCAGGAGCGCAGTAGCGGCGCACTGACAGTGTCTCATTCCAGCTGTAGTGCCTGTAAAGTTCAGCATGGGCAAAGACAGTAGCTCCGCACTTTCAATCTGGCAGCACATGGCAGCACCAAGAGTTTAATGCACCACCAGAGAGTACACACCATGTTATGGGGGCCGTGTCCAAGCGACCGATGCAGCCAGCCACTCACGCTCCGGAGCTGAAGAGGAGCAGAGATGCAGCGGGGGTAAGGAGCCGCCTCCAATAGTCGAAAGTCTTCACTGCGGCATGCCGGAGGTGACAGGCATCCGCAGGGCCCCAGGCGACGGGCACTCACCTCCCAGCCGCACCGCGATGCAAATCCCTGTAGTGGCAGGAATGAGGCCTGGATGCCATGTGGGTGCTGCGGTGGTGCCGCGCTTGCGCCCTGCCCAGCGGAAGTTCCAGACCCTCCGAGTCACACCAGCGGCGCTTCAGGAAGGGAGCTGCGATGGCGGGTAGCGACGTACAGGAGACTTCAAAGTTGCACTGCGTGGTCAGTGGGCCATACCCTCCTCATCGGTGTCACAAGCTGTGGGATCGGACCTCCTGGTGAGAATAAATTACAGGATAAAAGCACCAAGCTACAAGAGCCTCACACTTGTGCCGTCATTTTGCTCGTGCGCCACCTAGCGCCCCCAGCCCTCACATATATGTTTAGCAGGTGTATCATGAGTAAATTTGAGCACATTTCCAGTATACTTGCAAACCCTCCTGATTTAGGCAGAACATTGACAGTTTTGTACGCTACACATAAAACAATGTTGCCTTTTGTCAGCGCAAAGCTTCCTTTAGCCATAGTGCCTTAAAAGAAAAAATAGTGATATTTAAATTATTACAACGCCTCCTCAGGGGTAGTAAGCACTATATAAATGCTGTTTATTTTGTGCAAATACTGGGAAAGATCAACACATATCTATGTGTAAGCCTTTGTTTCCCCTCTGCTGCATTTACTTCTAGGTGTGAGGCTCCTGACTGCTGCCAGCCAGGAGACTCCAACAAAAGGAGGCCTGATGACCCCTCAGATTTGGCCTTTGTTATGGGCCCAGCAGGAGTCAGAAATAAGAGTGCCCCATCCCGTCCCCCAGCACGTTGTTAAGGATCGAAAGCAGATAACAACATGCAGCTGCTGCTGAAAGTGTCCCGGTGTTTGGAAATTACATGAGAATGAATTCAGCATCTTTTTCAGTGGGGCCCAAGTTCTTGGCAAGGTGGACGGCATCCACCGTGTGAAAAAAGTGGGTGGAAGCTGTCCACTCACTTGTACCCCCGACTCATGCCCTGGATATTTCTCGATTCTTTGCTTGCCTAGCAACCTCGTGTGATAACTACATGCTTCATTGAGGTGAAGCCTGCAGCCTCCTCAGTGGTGTTATCATTATTTTATTTTTAGTATCTGCGAGGTTCGGGCGGGGTGGGGCCGGGCTTCTGTGACGAGGGAGTAGAAGTGGTTGCTGTACTCTAAAGTGCGCATGATGGTTTTGCCGGCCGTCTTGGCCTGGCCAAACCATCATGCGCACTTTGCATGTTCTCCTCCCAGGCTGAATTACAGCCTGAGTGGAGAACATGCCCTGGCTCCTCTTCCCCATCTGAGCACCGAACTGCGGCACTCGGACCAATCGCAAGGCTAGATTACAGCGCTGTGATTGGCCCAGGGGAGCCTGGGTGCTCCCAAGTGGTACCTCCCAGGTCCTGGGCCAATGTGTGCTGTTAGAGTATACTCCTGCCAAATGTTTGCGTGGAGAACCAGGATTACCGTGACAGCCCTTTGGCTTAGAATCACCGATTAGCCTTAGCTTACAGGTTTGCCCTGCCGAAGGAGATCTGACTTCCAGAAAGGTTTCAAAGTTCGAACGTAGAGGGCTTCATTGTAACTGAAGCTGAGAAGCATTCATTTGACATTGAATTGAATTCAGGCTTTGCTCTTTAGCCCCGCTTCGGATCCAGCTTGCAGCTCGTTGCCGACCACTTTTTCTCCATTAAAGTTTCTAAGTCAGAAGGTAAACTTTCCACCGGGAGGCACCTGGTCCTTGTGTTGTGCCTTAACTTTTGACCTTGATATGGCCTATTGGGATAAGCGTCATTGACTCTTTCTGCTTTGTGATGCTATGTATTTCAAACTTCAAAAACTCCTATCTCCGATTCTACTGGTTTAATGTTTGTCATTTTGGTGTCATTTTATATATTAAAATATTTTCTCTTTTTATAAATTAGTTTGATTTTCCTGTGTAATGTTTCCCCTTTATTACTTTTTGAGTATTGCAGATATGTTTCATACACTTCCCCCTGAGTTAAGCCTGACTGTTTTGTGCCCAGCTACCATTAGGCACAGGTTTGTTTAGTGACTTTAGTGGCAGGGGCGGCCGACACAGCCCGCGGGTGGGTGGTGGGAAGGGGGGGGGGATGCGGGTTGCTTTGATAAAAAATAAACCCCCTCATGTACTGCCGCAGCAGGAGGAAAAAATAAAATGATAACATTCAGTTATTATCATTTTATTTTTTCCTTTCTTTGCTGCTCCTGGCGATAGGGCGGTGCTCCTCCGCCTTAGCGGAGCAGCCACCACTGTTTAATGGTTCACCCTGACAAAGATTTTTATTATTATTTGAGGTGGGCACTCACCCCCCTCAGCTAATACTCCAATTTCTTACACATGGTTTCCCAGTAAGCAAATCTGACCTACTAGCTTTGTCATTGCTTTTCATTATAAACAGATCACGCCTAAGCAATCTGACATACTTTTTCTCATTGTACAGATTAGGTCCATAGCCTTTATCATTGACTTGATATTATAACCAATACAAGCCTTTCGTGAATGTGAATAATCTAACAGCCATCATGCTATAAAATTACAAATATGTACAAAATTTCAGTTAGCAATACAAAATAAAACTTCTCTCAATAGGGTCTAAAATTAATCATCACAGTGAAATTCTTCTACACGCAGCATATGTCAGAGTGGGTGTCCATAACCAAACAATTGTCTACTATTGTCATTTGTGAGATTACTTATAACAAATTGCCTGTTTACAACCTGTAACAGTGTGATAAAAATCCACTTTTAGAAGCCTATTGGCTTCTGCAAATGATTTCGCAATACATAACCCATGCACACTACCCTTGTCATAACTGCCTAAAATAAACAGACCAGACCAAGGGCATCTACCATAACTTTCCCAGTCCATCAATCAGGCCTACGTCTTTTATTTCTGACTTGTCAACATAACCAACTCAGACCTACTGAATTGAGTTTAAGATTTTACATAATCCAACCATCAGGAATACAGTCATACATTTTCAAATGTATACAAATTACAGTTGCAATTGCAAACTACTATCTTTCCTAAGAGGGCCTAAAAAGAATTCTCACTGTGCAAATTTTCCATATCAATGGTTTGACAGAGGGGGTTATCAAAACTAAAACCATTGCCTACTACGGTAATCTGTGAGACTCAGAGCAACAAAATACCAATCTGTATGCTAAAATACAAAATAATAACAATCAACCCTTAAATTGCCTATTCAATTTAACATATGCTTTTTACAATAAATAAATCAGGGTTTGTCAGAGTGGGTGACCAACTCCAAAACCCCTGTCTACTCTGTTAATCTGTGAATATAGATGTAACGATATACTTGTTTCCAGCATTCAACACAGTGATAAAAATACATCCTTAATGACCTATTGATTATAACATGCTTTTCTCAGTCATAAAAATAACTTCTCATAATAAGGACATTAGAACTATGCCATTGTACATAACATTTCACAGTGCACCAATCAGGCAATAGCTTGTCATCATAATCAACTACAGTCCAGGTTTTTTGTGTATTTTTTCCCACAAGGCAACACAGTCATAAAATTACAAAAGTATATAAAATTACGGATGGCTAAGCAGAATACTGTCTCTCCTAAGAGAGCCTAGCAAGGATTTTGACAGAGAAAATCCTCTACAGTCTTCGTTTGTCACAGTGTGTAACCAACACCAAAACATTTCCCAGCTTTAGTACTCTGTAAGATTCTATGAAACAAAACCTTTGTCTGCATTTTTTAATGCAGAGAAATAACAACCACACTTGAATGGATTGAAGAGAAGGTATTTTTTACACAATCAATGCATCATGCCTTTTTTTTTTCCGGAAGGTTTCGTAACAATGACATTTGAGATGTCATCAGTGATGTCATCAGTGATGTCACTGACCATACAATGAATGATGTAATATGTGACGTCATGAGCAGTGCATTGCAGGGGCGTGGGTTATAGTTAGCTGAACTAACTATAACGGTGGAATTTCTATGGTTTTGTACGAGTGAAATGTCCAGCTAACTATAACGCCCCTGAAACCTATGTTTTTTTCCGTGAATTTCTAAGGTTTTCTAAATGCAAATTTCTAACTATAACTTCTGTAAAACCTATGTTTTTTTCAGTGAATTTCAAAGGTTTTTTAAATGCTAATTTCTAACTACAATGTCCCTATAACCTATAATGTTTTTTAAGTAAATTTTAAAAAGACGTGTATACTTTTTATAGTGAAAACTAACTTAACAGTAGTCTTTGATAACTTATAATTATGGCTCCTGGTTTTATGGTATTGATATTTTGGGCAATTCCGTCTAAATGTATCCAAATTTTTTTTTAATAATTGTATCTGTATTTACCCATATATATTTTGGGTTTTGTGTAAAAATGAATCTGAAATGAGTATATTTCCACATTTATTTGCCTGATAAATATGCACTCATACCTGAAGGACTGACCATTTTCAGTCATATAAACACTCCCAGATGATAAAATATGCACAACCTTGGTATTAAAATGAGCATGTTTTCTTTTACGAGCATATATCTTGCTGTTTAAGGCTCTTTACTAAAATTATTTTATTGTTTTAACCCTTTTACTTTTAAAACGACAGACCTATTGGCCTGGTAGTCATGATTGACAGCATTTAAAATCGCTCCAAAAATAACCCAATTTCCGTTTTCATCCACATTTTAAAATAAATACAGAGAGGAAAATAAATAGTTTTCTGTCTGTATTTATCTGTAAAAATCAGTAAAAACGGAAAACAGGAAGCCCTACTTATAATTTAACAATGTTTACAACTTAATTGGCAGTAATTAACATATAAGTGTAGTAAAAGTGTGACGAAGCACCTATAATACCTGACTTCGAACAACAGTGTTCACAGTTCGATTCCTGGCTCGAGCAGTTAGCCCACCACTATCTCACTGTGGGCAACACCTTGCTTAATCTTCCCAACGCCCACGAGCGCCGGCACACCTTTCCGGGGGTAGCTGTACGCTTTACAAATGCTGGCATTTTTGTAATTTAACAGCATAGTGATGACAAATATTAGCATGTATTTTTTCTTCTTCTATTGTGAACAATATTTTTTTATGTCTTCTATTTAGATGTTGTTAATCATGAGAATGCAAATGACACAGTTTGCTGGGTAACAGTTTTTTAACTCTCCAACGTATGTACATATTAAGGACCTTATACGTGTTACAATGGAAATCGAAACATTTACAGCTTCACATTTTGTAACTTTTCCCAACACATGCACAAGTTAAACAATTAAAACGTGAGCACGTGTAAACTATAAAACGTGACATCTAAATAGGCGGTGACACATCTTCCTTCCATAGACTACTCAATAACCAAAAAGTATATAAACCACACCCGTTGTTCGATTAGTTTCGCAAGTTATTTATCCGTGTCCATTCTGTGATGCAGGTTCCCTTTTCTAGCATCGGATTCTTGTTTTGCGGCAACAAAACATATTCTGGATTTGTACGTTGTTTGATTATGGCATTGTAGATATTTATATTACGTAGCTATTTGTCAATATCTAAACATTTATATCTAGAAAAAAGTGTTATTGCCTGTTTTTGCCTTTTTTTCTATAACGTCAGCAGCTTGTATTCTGAAGCAGAGTACAGCAAACATTGTTCCTTTTCTGGCTCCTTTCAGCTTATATATTGTGATTTTCTATATTATAATATTGACACTGTACTTCACTTCAGAGGAGTTGGTGATCCGTCGGCACAAACCCTAAAGATTTATAATTAACGTCACCAGCTTCTAGCTGTTAGTCTGTTTTCCCCTGAGGATCATATACTGTCAATATGTATATTACAATATGAACAGTCATGGTGATCTCAGAGGAGTTCATGACCCGTTGGCGCAAAGAGTAAAGATATATAAGCAACGTCACCAGCTTCCGGTTTTTAGTCTGTTCCCCCTTTTGATCATATACTGTTAATATGTATATTATAATTTTCACAGTCATAATGATCTCAGAGGAGTCTATGACCCATCGCAACGAAGATCAAACATTTCGAAGTCCCAGAGAAAAGAAGCTCTGAAAATATTCACCGCTCGAAAGTATTTCGTTATTGATCTTCTGTTGTATTCATAACTTTATTTTCCTTTTCTTTTTACTGTAACAATGGTGTCACTCGTTATATTGTAATAGACTGTCCTGTTGTTACAGAAGAGGAATTGGAGATTTGTCGGCGCCATCTGAAATAAAGCTTACTAAGCTTTATAACATACTTGAGCAGATATTTTTTCAGTGAGCATATTTTACGAAATTGCAGTCTAAAAAAATATAGCTTCCATACATACTTTCTTACTTTAAACATTTGATAAACCCTACATTTCTGAATGCTATTTTCTAATTTCTATTTTTCTCAGTTGCGGTTCCTATTCACCTTCTCTCTATAGAATATATAAGACCAGTACTGTATATTATAATAGTACTGTCCTATATATTCTTAAATGAGTAAGTGATTTGTTAGCGGAACAGTGTGCGACCTCTAAGCACTACGACAGAACGTTCCAGAATTCTACAAAATACAAACTTGAAAAATGATAATGCATACATTTCTATGTAAAATGAAGTCCTTTATGATAAACAGTTTTTTACTTGTTCTTCTGACCTCAGATGATGTAGTGCGAAAGTGTTTGTTGTAGCACTTCTTTTCTACTTTATCTAAAAGTAACTGATGCCCTCTTATATTATCAAGAATATGGGGCAACACTTTTACAAACTATAGCAGAAATTCCATTTTTATTTGTCATCCCTTTAATATATACAACGTCAGTATCCAAAGAAAGTTCAATTGTAATTGCTAAATAAAATCTGTTTGAAACCTAAACTGAAATTTTTGCTGCGCAACCACACCTCCCCGTCAGAAAAGTAAACACCACATTATAAGTAAATAGTGCTCCTGGGAAGTATCCCACCTGCAAACTTAATAAAAAGAAGAGAGCAACACACTCTGTTATTTTGCCGCCATGATTTGCACACCCCACGGCAATTATGTAAATGGTCCTTAAAGTATATAAAAACAATTTTTACCTTCACAGTCCCTCTCCACCACCTTGTGACCACTGTACAAAGTTAATAGTGTTCCTACCCTCCCCTCTACTACTTTGTTTTCCCGTACTCCTTTGGAAGTGCGTCACAAAATGGCTGACAACAGTGAACCGTTCCCACCCAATAAGGAGCAAACTTGTACTCGGTACACTTTAGCCAATAAAATGTCCATGTTGTTCCGCAGAGGAGGAGCGAATGGCTGCCAACACTTCTACTTTTTTTTTTTTCTTTTTTTTTTTTTTTTTTAAACCGTTTATTACAAATCTCAAGAATATACAGGTATGGGCCTACAACATTCCGGCCGGCCGCTAGGATGACAGGAGCATATGACATACGTTCATAAAACACTTGGCGTTGCAGAGGAGCATATTCAGGAGGTATCAATGCCGTGGGCCATATCAGTCAGACCTCTCAATACGGTTTCATTTAATACAAACAACAAGAAAAAACCACACCCACAAGGCAACCCGCAATCGACAGTAGCAGCACGTGCTCCCCGAATGGGGAACCCCAAGTAGCCACAGGAGTCTGAAGAGGGGAAGGGGAACAGAGCAAGGACTGGGGGAACCCTGTGCCCGGGGCTGGGGGAAGGAGTCAGCTAAGGGGACGGGGCTGGTGAGGCAGCAGGCAGCAGTGGTGGCGCGCAGATACCCCCACGATAGGCGTTCCAGGGGCCCCATACTTTCACCCATGTCCCAGGCTTACCCCTCGCCACATACACCACCTTTTCTCGAAACATGCACCAGTCCATGTGTTCTTTCCAGGCCGACACCGCCGGGGGCTTCTGGGATCCCCACAGTTGAGCAATATCACGCTTAGCTACCATATATCCCAGAGTCACCCACCACATCTGCGGAGCCGAGTAGTCAGTTGGTTCCCACACATTCAACAGGCACCTCCTCGCTTCAGGCAGCAGCGCGACACGCGTAACCACTCGCAGGACCTCGTGCACACCACTCCAAAATCGCTCCACCTTCTGACATTCCCACAAAATATGCAGAAAGGTCGCCAAAGCACCACACCCACGCTTACACAGCCCATCCTCAGCATAGCCCATACGCAGAAGCCTTGGCCCCGTCATGTAGACCCGGTGGAGTATCTTAAGCTGGACGAAGCGAAGGCGAGCCGGTATGGCCACCTCCTTCGGAGAGGCCACCGCGGAGGTCCAGTCCTCGTCGTCCAACTCCAGCCCATCGGCAACCCAAGCCTCTCGGAGGCCAGTTAGCAAGCCCGAGCGGTCATTGATCAGCTTTTTGTAAATAAGGGAGATCATGCTGTCTGGGACATGGCCATCTAGCACTCTGTCCTCCAGGGGGGAAGACTCCGGGATGGAGGCAACGTCTGGGAAGACGGAGCCCAGTGCATGACGGACCTGCAGGTACCGAAAGTATTCACTGTCCTGCAGCTGAAACTCCGTCTGCAGCATCTCGAATGTTTTAAATCCCCCCCTCGTCCAGAGATCCCCGACTTTACTAATGCCTATCATGTCCCACTTCTCGAAGCCCTTCGAGGTCCACAGGGAGCCCAACCTCTCAGATGCGTACAGCGGTGACGCCCGGGTCAAACGGTCCTTCCACCCCATAGCTGCATTAGCCGCGTGCCATACTCGCACCATGACACGCGTAGGTCCCGTCAGGCGAGCGTCGGGCGCGCCAGAGTAGAGCGCTCGATTGTAGTCGCCACCGGGCAGTAGCATCTTGTCCATTTCAAATGCCGGGTTCAAGGCGGGCCCGTAGAGGCCATGGTTGATTGCAGCTAACTGGGAGGCCCAGTAATACCGTTTAAAATCCGGGAGGGCAATCCCCCCGTCGTACCATGGGAGCGTCAACTTCGCCAGGGCAATACGCGGCCTCCCGTCCCAGAACAGGCGGCGCTGTAGACTCTCCACCTCACGGAAGTAGCGCGCCGGGACTAAGTCCATAGTGTTCTGGAGAGCGTACAGGAAGCGTGGCAACGACATCATTTTAAACAGCGCCGCCCGGCCGAGCGGCGAAAGCGGCAGGCGCCGCCAGCGCGCGACGTCCTCCTTCAAGCGCTGGAGGGGGGGAAGCAAGTTCCGCTCGTAGCGGGCCTCCGGGTCCAGAGTAATGTAGACACCCAGGTACCTGAACCCCTGAGCGGCAATCTGGATCGGACAGCCCCGCGGGAGGACGGGAGCCTCCCCGGAGAGCACATACACACATGATTTAGCCCAGTTGATGACAAGGCCTGAGTTGCGGCCAAATGAACGTAAAACATCAACCAGGACTATTAGTGATTTACGTGGGGAGGCTAGGTACAAAAGGATGTCGTCAGCGTATAGGGACACGCGGTCCTCGTACTCGGGGGTCCAACTGAGACCACGGATGGAAGGCTCCCACCGCAGCCACTCCGCCAGGGGCTCCAAGGCCAGCGCAAACAGGAGCGGCGACAAGGGGCAGCCCTGCCGCGTGCCCCGGCCCAGCTCAAATGGGGCCGATACTCTTCCGTTTACCACCACCTGCGCCAATGGGCCCGAATACAACAATTTGACCCAACTGATAAAACCCGGGCCAAATCCAAACTTCGCCAGCATCGCCCAAATGTATGGCCACTCAAGCATGTCAAACGCCATGGTGGCGTCTAAGGACGCCAGTATGGCCGGCTCCCGCACGAATGGAACACGTGCGAGCACCCCGTGCAAGCGCCGCAGATTAAGGGCTGTGTTGCGATGGGGAATAAAGCCGGACTGGTCTTGATGGACCAGATCGCCCACCACGCCGACCAGCCGATTGGCCAGCACCTTGGCAAGAATTTTGGGCTCCGCATTTAAGAGCGAGATAGGCCGATAGGATGTAACCCGGTCCCGAGGTCTCCCTTCCTTGTGGATCACCACGATTGTAGCCAGACGCTGGTCCAGCGGGAGGGAGCCCAGCGAGTGGGCCGCCAGGAACATCGCGCGAAGGTGGGGCGCCAATGCATCCGGTCGCAACTTATACAACTCGATAGGGATGCCATTCGGGCCCATGGCCTTGCCAGAGGCGACCGAGCGTATGGCGAGGGCAATTTCGTCGGAGGTGGGAGCGGCATCCAACGACACCCTGTCCTCCTCCGAAAGGGAAGGGAGCGCGATATCCCTAAGCAGGGCATGCGAATCCTCCTCCGAGCAGGGAGAAACCGGGGAATACACTTCACGGAAATAATCCGCGAAACAGGAGACAATTTCTTCTGGCTCGGTTACACTCACACCATCCATCCTCTCAATCAGCGGGACCACACGATTCGCTCTCTCCTTTTTATCCAACCACGCGAGCAGTTTACCAGCCTTATCACCCACATCATACAGTCGCCCCTGTTGCTCCCTACTGAGGCCCCTGGCCGCCTCCGTGACGAGGGCCCTGTAGGCCGCCTGCTTAAGCTGTAGGACATGTAGCGCAGCATCTGTCACCCCACCCTCTAGATCACCCTCCAATTCGACAATTTCGGCCTCCACCCGGGTCACCTCCTCCCGCTCGCGCCTCCGGGCATGGGAAATAAGGGATAGGGCCTCCCCTCTGAGAACTGTCTTGAAGGCTTCCCACAGGGAGATAGCCGAAGAGACGGACCCCACATTCTCATCAAAGTATCGCTGTAAGGATTTAATCAAGTCAGCGCGAATGATGGGGTCGCACAGGTACCAAGCATTGATTGGAACTACCCTGCCCTCACCCCTCGGGAAGACATCAATGCGTAACAGGAGCGGGGAGTGATCTGAAATACCCCGCGCCAAATGGCGCACCTCTCCTACCCTCCCAACATAGGCCGCCGGGACAAGGACATAATCAAGCCGTGAGAGGCTACCATGGGCCCCCGAGTGGAAAGTGTACTGCAGCTGCGTGGGATGTTTTAAGCGCCAGCAGTCCACCAATCCCAGTGTATCCAAGAGGCCGGACAGCCACGCATGTGCCCGGGGGAGGTCCCTAGGGGGGTGACGATCCACAGTCCCAGAAACCACCGCATTGAAGTCCCCCCCAACCACCAGAAGCCCCCCCGGAAGGCCAAGGAGGAGGCGCCCCAGGTCTGCAAAAGTGGTCGACTGTAGCCCCGGTGGGACGTATACTGATACAAAGACAACTACTTTGCCCTCCATTCTCCCCACCAAGACAGTGTAGCGTCCCCTATCATCATGGAGCACCTCATCAATTTCCAACGGGAGCGAGTTCTTCACCATGATGCCCACACCCCGTGAGCCCGACGTGAAGCCCGAGTGGGCCACTAAACGGTAGCCACGCCGATTCATGGCACAAAAAGAATTACCAATAAGGTGTGTCTCCTGCAGAAAGACTACATCGGGTGAGATTCGTTTCAAATACTGCAGGACCACACCTCGTTTGATCCTATCCCCCAGTCCATTAACGTTCCAAGACAACAAAGTCAAGTCCCTACCCCCCATCACACACAAAAGCCATCATTCGTCCCCCAGAGAGCACCTTAAGACCAATACAAAAAAGGGTTCGCCTTGTGGTAAAAACGTACAACACCCCACCCCAACCCACCCACCCCAACAGAACTCCCTCCTCCCTGCACCCCTGCATGAGCCCAAACAGCCCCCCCAAAGTGCAGTGTGCCTGTCGCCCCATAGATGGTTAAACTAACTAAGCCCCCAGAGGAGGAGGGAGAACCCCCAAGAGACCCCACACGACCTCCACAGGAGGGGAACTTACTCGAACAGACGAACAGTCCAAAGTGACATCAATTTTGTCCAGAGCGAGGCCTAATATTAGTCCCTCAGTCCTGATCCGGCGAGCCCTCTCCCCCAACCGCTCCCCCCCCACCCCCCCGAGCCCGATCCCCAGACAAAGTATCCAGCCAGTCCCCAGCCGCTTCGGGACGATCAAAAAAGTGCGTGCGGCCATCCACCTCCACCCGCAACTTAGCTGGGAAAAGCATCGCATACTTGAGGTTAAGGTCCCGTAGACGACGTTTGACTCCGAGAAAGCTCAGTCTCTGCTTTTGGACCGCTGGAGTGAAATCAGGATAAAAATTGATGTCCATGTTGTCGAGTCTGACCGGTCCCTGTAGTCTGGAGGATTGCAGAATAGCATCTCTGTCCCGAAAGTTGAAAATCCGGGCAATGAGAGGCCTCGGAGGGGCTCCGGTCTTAGGCCTTCCCCCGGGAACCCTGTGGGCCCGTTCCACCGCGAAGAATTTACTCAGCCCCCGGGGCTGGAGATGAGTGAGAATCAAGTCCTCCACGAATAGGTCCGCCGCCGCCTCCTCACGTCCCTCAGGCACCCCGATAATGCGGACATTGTTCCTCCGGGCCCGACCCTCGGAATCCTCCAAGCGGCGGTCCATCAGCGCACTCGCCTGGCCAAGCCGGCGCACCTCCTTTTGGAGGGTCGCCACATCTGTCGTGAGGCCCGATGTGTTGTGGGCCAAAGAATCGACCCGATCATTGGTCTTGGATAGATCGGCCCTCACCAAGCCAACATCCACGAGGACCGAGTCTATCTTCTGCGCCAGTGTATCAAAACGCTGGCTCACCGAGGCCTTCATCTCGGCGATAGCACCCATGACATCCCGCAGGGTCAGATCCGCGGGCAGAGCAGGAGCATCAGTCGGGCCCTCAGGGGACCTACGCGGCACCTCAGGAGATCCCTTCTGGAGGGTGTAGCGGTCCATGCTGTTAGACTGCTGGGCTGCGCCACGTCGGGTCGATTTCACCTTTGCCCGGTCACCATCTTGCTTTGTGGACATGGTTCCAGTCCCCCGATCGTGCCAATCACGTCGTAAAGGGCAGGCAAACCGGGTCACGGGCTCCGGGGGGGGGGCCACCACAGACCTGCGGGGTGGATCACAGCCGGCGGGCCGGCAGGGTACCCCAACGAGGCCACACCACCTCACTGTGCCCCGTGACCCAACCTCGCCAAGACAGCAAGGAGGGTGCAAAAGCGAAAGTGAAAGTGCGGGGTACGCGAGTCGCCGAGCCCTGCCCGCCGCTGTTGTTCACTTTGTCTCCGGATGGCCCCACAGATCTAATCCGGGGTCCGGCGTGGAGAAGGCCGCAAACCTCGATCGATGTTCCCGCCGGTGTCCGAGGTCCAATTTGGAAGCGGAAAACGGGTGCCACCTCAGCTCGGGCTCACCAAAACAGTCCCCTCATCTAGGACAGGATATTTTCAGGATATGTGTAGGAGGTCACGGAGGTCCTCGGGAGCCTCGCACCTACGCGGCCATCTTGGTTGCGCGCTAGGCTCCTCCCCCCAACACTTCTACTTTTAATGTTTCACAGCCAATGAACATTAAGCTTGGGAATGTCCCGCTTGGAACACGTTACCCAATCAGATGTCCCTAATACTCCGTGGAGGGGGAAGGAATCACTGACAACACTTCTACTTTCAATGGTTTACAGCCAATCAACATTAAGCTTGGGAAACTCCTCCTTGGAACATGTCAGCCAATCAGATGTCCCTCCTACTCCGCAGAGGGGAATTAAATGGCTGCCAACACTTCTACTTTCAATAGTTCGCAATCAATCAACATGAAGTTCTGGAAGCTCCTCCTTAGAACACGTCAGCCAATCAGATGTCCCTCCTACTCCGCAGAGGAGAAGGGAATACCTAGCTATACTTCTACTTTCAATAGTTCGCAACCAATCAACATTAAGCTCTGGAAGGTCCTCCTTACAGCATGTAAGGCAATTAGATGTTCTTGCTACTCTGCGGAGGGGAAGTGAATGGCAGGAAACACTTCTACTTTTGATGGTTCGCAGCCAATGAACATTAAGCTTGTTGTTAGAACACCACAGCCAATGAAAAGTTAATTTTCTTACGCAAACAGATACAGAACAAGCCCTCCCACATATTAATAAATTTCCTGTAACAAAGTGACTCTATCCATGATAAAAGTGAACACTGCATAATAAGTAAACATTATTCCACATTATATTAAAGAATGGCCGCAATACGACGCATTGTTGTTTTCCCGATATAATTTCCACAGCCTACTGCACCCCCCTCCCAACATAAGTGAAGCCCCGGGGCGGTGGGGGCTCCAGCGGGCCCCCGCTATTAGTTTTTAAGGAATGCCCCCGGGATAGAGAACACTCCCTACCACATATTAATAAATTTCCTGTAACAAAGTGACTCTATCCGTGATAGCAGTGAACACTGCATAAGTAAACATTATTCTGCATTATATTAAAGGAAGGCCGTAATACGGCGCATTATTGTTTTCCAGACATAATTTCCACAGCCTACTGAACCCCCCTCTCAACATAAGTGAAGCACCAGGACTGCGGGGGCCCCAGCGAGCCCCTGCTTTTATTTTTTTAAGAAATACCCCCGGGACCTAGTCCACCCAAGGGCCTCATTAAAATGAAATGCAAGAACCAGCGACCGCAGCGTGAATTTTTGCCGATTTGTTTTTTTAAATGATTTTTTGGGCCCTGGGGGTCCTCCTGGGACCCCCTGAGCAGGCCTAGGGGGTCAGGGTTTTCCTACCCTGCCCCCTTCTCTTGTTTTATACCTTTGTTTCTCTGTTTCCGGGTGACTCGCTTCTACCGAGCCACAAGATGGCTGCCAACACTTCCTGGTTTGGACTACTAGCAGCCAATCACAGTGAAGCTCGCACACACAATTTAGGCTCTGCCCAGATATCAAAACATTTATTTTTCTAATTTCTCAACAACTACTGAATGGATTTACACCATTTTTAAAAAGGTTGCTTTACCCAAGCACTACCTTTCTGCCAAATTTGGGGTAATTCCGTTCAGTAGTTTCGGCTGTAGCCTTGCACAAAGTTTCCTATGGGAAATTGATTTTTTGAATTTCTCAAAAACTACTGAACAGATTTAAACCATTTTAAAAAAAGGCTGCTTTCTGAACCAAGCTCTACCTTTTTGCCAAATTTGGGGTAATTCCGTTCAGCAGTTTGGGCTGTAGCTCGTCGCAAAATTTCCTATGGAAATTAACATGGAGAAAACGAGTTTTGGGACCCCCCTTTTTTCTCAGCCCCCGCTTGATGAATCATCCCCAAACTTTCAGGATAGGAGCTGACCTGGATAGACTTTTTGGGGAAAATTTAAGGAAGATTCGTCAAACAACGCCAAAGTTATTAGCAAATCAAAAAATACTTTTCCTATGGAAACTAGGTTCTAACTATAACTACCTACTGTCGACCGCCAGTAGGTAATATGTCATCAAACAATCCTTACATGCGCCACAAAGGAATAGGGATGCACACGACTGTCAGTCACAATCTTGATTTTATTTCTTCCAGAACTGCATAGAGGGCCTGGGTTCGCCTTTGATGATGAGTTTAAATGGGACAGTCAGCTATGAATACAATCAGAAAAATGGAACACGACAAACGCAGACCCATTGAGGGGTTGGAATCTTACCTGAAATATCAAAGTATTTGCTTCCAATTGGATTGCTCATGGAAAAGAGTTATAATCGTTGATGGACTATCAAGACCAGAATGCGTTTACACAATTCCAATTGGTTGGCCCATTTGAGAGAGGGGCCAATGGTATAAAGGACATCAGCTGTAAATGAACATTGCCCTCCAAACCCATAAATAAGGTCAGGAGACCGAAACACATAGGGGAGGCACGCGTTGTCATCATGTTCTTGCAGAAATAAAATCAAGATTGTGACTGATAGTTGAGTACGTCTCTATTCCATTGTGGAGCATGTGAGGATTGTTTGGGCATAGGGTTTGGGGATATAAGTATGAATAAGCTAAACATAGTCCAGTTTATATTCTGGAACGCTAATGGTTTGAGGTCTAAGAAAAAGCTAGCGCGAGTGACAGAATACCTCAAGAATAGCGGGGCATATACAATTTTGCTCCAGGAGACCCATTTAGAATGGAAGGAGTGTGTGTCCTGCTTTAGTAAGTCACAGTGGGTACAGGATGTTATATGTTTGGATCAGAGAGGCAGTACTTGAGGTGTGGCCCTGATTTTTAGAAACAATTCAGGAATAAGGCTAATATTCTATGACTCTGATGACTCTGGTAGGTGGCTGGTGGCTAGTATAGTGATTTAGGGAATGCCAATAGCATGTGCAACATGTTATGGTCCAACTAATGACGTACCAGATGCTATAATAAAGTTGGAATCCTGTATGATGGGGACCACAGCCCTGATAATAGTCGGGGGGACTTTAATATAGTATTAAATAAAGAGCTAGATAGAACATCAAAAACAAAGCATGTTAGTTCCCCTAAGACTTCTGCCATACTGAAAAACATGATGACTGAACTTAACTTGGTAGATATTTGGCACAGAAGGGAGGGGGCTGTCAGGGGTTTCACATTCCACAGCAAACAATATGGGCATCATTCCTGCATTGATTACTTTTTAGTGGACCAAGAACGGAATGGGGCAGTTGAGGCTGTAAATCTTGCCCCTGCAATCCTTTCAGACCATTCTCTGGTGGTCCTGACCTTAAAACATCATCAACAATTGGGGAAAAGAAGGTGAACCCTGGATAGGATTATCCTGTCAGACGAGGGGTGGTACTCGATCTAGCGGATAAAACAGCAGACATTTTTCATCGTAATAGGGGCTCTGCTGGATTACAAATATTCTGGGATGCTTTAAAAGCGTATTTAAGGGAAGAAATAAGCTCCATAACGATTGGTAAGAGGAGGGCTGCACAACAGAGAGAGGAGGAGAATATCACAGAAATTAAGGAGAGAGAACGTGACCTCCAGAAGGCCTTGCTTGAGGGTTCAGTCAGGGTACCAGTGCTTAGCAGGAAACTGGAAGAGCTACAGGCAGAATATCAAGCACAGTTAGACAAAAAGATACTTGACAGATGGAAAGTTAGCAAGCTCCAGAACTTCTCTTATGGCAAAAGATGTAGTGCGCTTTTGGCATGGAAGGCTAAAGCTGATAAGCCCAGGATCTCGATAAAAATCTGATGAATACAGAGACTAAGGGAATTTTAAATACAAATGCAGTTATTAGGGGAGAAGCTCAGAGATATATGAGTAGCCTATATAGAGAAGATATACAAAGAAAAGATGGTAGCGAGGCTTGGTTAAAGGAGACAGAGCTTCTGCGATTAACAAAGGAGTAAAAGAGAGTTTTAGAGGCAGAGATCATGGAGGAAGAGATTAGGGCACAATGCAGGAGAATGTCGGCAGGAAAAGCGGCCGGGCCAGATGGCTTTCCAGTAGAGATCTACACCCACATTAAAGACAAATTAATTCCGTCTTTGAAAGATGTATTTAATGCAGTATATATAGAGGGTGAGGGAGCACCCCTATCTTGGTCAGATGCAATGGTAGTCCTAATCCTGAAATTGAATAAAGACCCGGTGAGAGCTGATTCATGTAGACCAATATCGCTCTTGAACACTGATTACAAGATCTTTTCAGGGATTGTAGCATCTAGAGTAGCACAGGTCATTAGGGGAATTGTACATTCGAACCAAAGAGGTTTTATCCCGGGGAGGCAGCTCAATGAGCTTACATATCTGATGATGGGGCTATTGATATGGCAGAGGCCCAGAATTTGCCTTTGACTGTAGTGGCTGTAGACGCAGCAAAGTCTTTCGATCAAGTGCATTGGGCATATCTCTGGGGAACTCTTAAATGCTTTGGTTTTCCACAGAATATGGTGAAGGCCGTGCAAAACTTATATCGCACTTATAACCACATCGGCATGCAGCTCTTGCTCTTACCAATTAAAAGGCTTTCAGCTTCCAGATGTCGAGTGCGTCTTTGTCCTGGGTGGCAAACTTAAAGCTTTCATTTTCACGCAGCAGCCACGCCACAAAAGATGCACTACCACACAAATTTTGTGGGCCACAGAGTTTTGTATTCAACGGAACTTCAAAGTGGGGCATTTGGGTAAGGATTTACAAACTATCCTACATGCCGAGGCCCTTGGAGGGCTTTGAACTTTTGTAACATCGGACACTGTGGCACCCATTGCTTGGAGGAATCTGACCCTCACTACAAGTCACACAAATCTAAGTGTGCCCATTTGAGCAGCCCAATTGGAGGACAGTGACTATTTAAATTGAGGGCGTGTCAGCGCCAGCATTAATCTGTCGAGCCTCTGAAGAAAATGCGATATGCACTGAAACGCATCAGGCAAAATTGACATGATTGATGTAATTTCACATCGGCATGCAGCTCTTGCTCTTACCAATTAAAAGGTTTTCAGCTTCCAGATGCCGAGTGCGTCTCTGTCTTGGGTGGCAAACTTAGAGCTTATATATATATATATATATATATATATATATATATATTATCTACTGGCGGTCGCCAGTAGATAGTTATAGTTAGGACCGTGTTTCCATAGGAAATCCGCAACACTCTATTTGGAATAACTTTGGCGCCGATTGACGAATCCTCGCGAAATTCTCAAAATAGGTGGGGCGCTCCGCTCCTTCCCTGAAAGTCTCGGGGGGATTCGTCAAGCGGGGGCTGAGAAAAAGGGGGTCCCAAAACGCGTTTTCCCCATGCATTTTTCCATAGGACCTTTAGTCCGAGCTACAGCCCGAACGGCTGAACAGAATTTCTTGAAATTTGGCAGAGAGGTAGCCCTCAGGTCAGGGATGTGCCTTTTGAAGGTCTCGTGTAAATCTGTTCAGTATTTCCTGAGAAAATAGCATTTAAATCAATATATATATCTATAGGCGTGCTCCGAGCGCGTACCGTAAGCTTACCGTACGCGCACGCCGCCGTGCGCGAGCGCAATTCTGATTGGTTGTTAGATGTCAGTAAACATTCGAATCGGTCAAAACCAGGAAGTGTCGGCCGCCATTTTGTCTCTCGCAGTCTGAGGGGGTGAAAAACAAAGGTGGAGAACGTGAAAGGGGGCAGGGTGGACAGTTCCTGACCCCCTAGCCTTTGTCAGGGGGTCCCAGAAGGACCCCCAAGGGCAAAAATTAATTATAATTTTTTTTCGAAAAATCGCAGAATGCGCGTAGCGTACGCGCACGGCGTAAACGGAAAAATTCCGCAAGAAAAATTCCGCGAACTTCGCGTAACTATTCCGCGATTACGCGTACCGTACGCGCACAGCAAAACATTTTTTTCAAAAAGGAAAGCTTAAAAAAAAATAAAAAAAATTGTGAGGTAAGGTTGGCTCTTAAAAGAGCCGTTGGGTTAATACAGGGATAGAGGAAAGACAGAATGGGAATATTATGAATGTCTACAAACGTGCTGGTCTATCTTATTGTTAATAAGGGAAACACTGTCTCCCCAAAAACAATAAGACCACAACACGTTGTACACCTCATTGAAACCCTCCGAAATTGAGGGTTAATGTCCAGAGGAGCTGAAGAAGGTGATGCTCCCACCTCAGAGGAAGGGCTCAGCTGAGCTGCCGATGATGTACTTGGCTGAGCTTCTGAGGTTGGGCTCCGGTGACTTACTGAAGAGTTTTCTTCAGTATGTCGAGCAAAGGTCCTGGGATGTTTATCCCTAAGGTGTCTCATCATAGAGTGATTTCCAAAGGAATACTTCTTCCTTGGATCTCCTCTAGATAAAACACGGTCACAAAGTGTGCAAGTGACCAATGGAGCATTGACCTTTTTCTGACCCTCTGGAAAAGTAAAATACTCCCACACAAAAGAATCCTTTTGTTTCCTCCTTCTCTGTCTGATGATGGTGCTGCTAGGCTCACTCTCAGAAGAGGTCTGCTGCTCTGCCATTGTATCTCAATGTCAATTCAGCTCCTTCTCCTAGGGCAGGGGTACTCATAGTACGGCCCGCGGGCCGCCAGCGGCCCGGCAAGCCTTCCCTGGCGTCCCGCGGACCTTGCAGACATCGTACCTGTGCACCGCCGGTTGCAGCAGCGCGGAGCTATGGGGGCCGGGCGATTCTTTTAAAAGCCAAGTCACTTGTTAATGAGGCTTTTTTGTATTTCACCTCTTCTTAGCGCCCCTGCATCTCCCCTCTGAATGAGTGGAGCTGCAGGGGCGCTAAGAAGAGATGAAATACAACAAAGCCTCATTAACAAGTGACTTGGCCTTTAAAAGAGCTGTGAAGTACTTGGGTGCGGCGGCTGTTTGTGTTCCAGGGAAGCGCCGGGTGAGGTGACGGGCGGGGGGGGGGGGGACAGCAGCTAGTGAGAGCAGCAGATGAGTTTAAAGCGGGAGGGAGAGAGGGAAGACAGAGCAGGAGACAGGGAGGGAGAGACAGCGTGAGAGAGACAGACAAGTTGGGAGAGGGAGGGAGACAGAGGGAGGGAGGGGGACAGAGGGAGAACAGATGGAGAGGGAGGGAGACAGAGAGGGACGGAGACAGAGAGAAAGGGAGACAAACTGATTGAGAGAGAGGGAGAGAGATAGATAGAGAGAGGGAGGGAGACAGGGAGAGAGAGAGGGAAGGAGAGAGAGGGAGAGGGAGGGAGGGAGACAGAGAGGGAGGGAGACTGAGAGGGAGGGAGACTGAGAGGGAGGAGACGGGGAGAGGGAGGGAGACGGAGAGGGAGGGAGAGAGGGGAAGAGGGGGAGGAAGGGAGGGAGATGGAGACGGAGAGGGAGACGGAGAGGGAGAGAGAGAGAGGGGGAGAGAGGGAGGGGGAGAGAGGGAGAGAGAGAGGGAGGGAGACAGGGAGGGAGGGAGACAGAGGGGGGAGACAGAGGGGGAGACAGAGAGGGGGAGACAGAGAGGGGGAGACAGAGGGAGACAGAGAGGGAGGGAGATAGAGGGAGACGGAAGGAGAGGGAGGGAGATGGAGGGAGAGGGGGAGACGGAGGAGGGAGGGAGACGGAGGGAGATGGAAGAGGGAGGGAGACGGAGGAGGGAGGGAGACGGAAGAGGGAGGGAGACGGAGGAGGGAGGGAGACGGAGGAGGGAGGGAGACGGAGGGAGGGAGATGGAGAGATGTGTGTATGCCGGGTCCGGTGGCGCAGTGGACGAAGGCGTCCGCTGCAGGGACCTATGTTCCACCTCATGGTCGCAGTTTTTTTTTGTTGCTCTAGCCCCGCCCCCTCCCCCAATGATCCCGCCCCCAAGGTGCGGCCCTCGGCCACAAACCGCACTGTAAATTTGGCCCCCAAGAGAAAGTTTGTGAGTACCCCTGTCCTAGGGGATCTCAAGCAGTAATGAGGGGAATGGGTGTGGTGTGGGAAGTTTCTGGAACTGAAAGTAGTTTCAACCAATGAAAAGTGTTCTTTGTGGATCACATGACTTACCGTGCGCGCTCCGTAAGCTTACGGTACGCGCTCGTAAACAAGTACGCATGCGCAAACGTGACGCTTACGGAGCGCTTACGGAGCGCGTATGTAAGACGCACTCGCGCATGCGCATTACACGCCCCTGCGTAACCACGACGTTGCTTCCGCGCAACGTGCATGCGTGTACGCGTACATCACGTACGTATCACTTAAGCACACTGTACTTATGACGTACGGAGCGCGTAGCGTCAGCTTACCGTACGCGCACGGCAAAAAATGCATAAAAAATAAAAATACAAGTTTCAAGAGTTGTAGAAGATAATAACTGTGATGTCCAACTGTATGTAAACATTAATTTTTAAAAAATTAACCATTCCATAATGCAGGATATAGTACATATATTATTTTATACATAGGTTGGATATTATTTTTTACCAAAAATCTCAAAAAAATTTAAAAAACCGTACAAATTCACTGAAAAAAACCATAGGTTTCACACACGTTATAGTTAGGAATTAGCATTTAAAAAACCTTGCAAATTCACTGAAAAAACCATAGGTTTGACACATGTTATAGTTAGCAGGACATTTCACTCGTGAAAAACCAATGAAATTCCCCCGTTATAGTTAGTGCAGGCAACTATAACTCACGCGACCGCAATCCTCTGCTGATGATGTCATGTCATGAGTGATGTAATATGTGACGTCATGAGCAGTGGATTGCGGGCGCGCGAGTTATATATATATATATTTTTTTTTAAGTTCAAAAATCTTTATTTCAGCATTTCACAGTCATACATTCTCACGCCTACAACCTCACGGGCCAGCTATAGCAAACACTTTATCGAGGTTTCAATCCACTCTGCACACAGCCAATCTACCGACAACCCGGAGGTCCGGCGGCAAGTACCTATATACCTTTCTTAATTGCAGACATGCGAAATGCATTACAATCCCGGGCCATGAGATGAGTGTTTTGTCCATTAGGCACATCTGCTCCGTGTGCCATCAGCAATCGGGAAGGCATGGCTTGGCTTGGCAGTTCGGGCTGGACTGTTCCCATGAGGCACAGGGTCAGACTGATTTGCATATGGCCATGTCTGAACTGGGGTGGCAGAGTGGGCTAAAGAACGGTGATGGATCAAACCCGGATCTGTTGACTGGGTGTGAGTGTTTGATTGGTTCTGATGCTCTGTCCATCACCACCCCCCTTTGTACCGCTTTGTTCGCCATAAGTTGGCAGGGTATGCTCAGACGTGAGTCCCTTGCTCACTTTGCCACTGGATTCAAGCAAGCCTGGCTGAAGACGGCTGAAATGCCAGAAACCGGTCCTAGGAAGCTTGTTTTCGGTCCAGGGAAGGCATGGCTTGGCTTGGCAGTTCGGGCTGGACTGTTCCCATGAGGCACAGGGTCAGACTGATTTGCATATGGCCATGTCTGAACTGGGGTGGCAGAGTGGGCTAAAGAACGGTGATGGATCAAACCCGGATCTGTTGACTGGGTGTGAGTGTTTGATTGGTTCTGATGCTCTGTCCATCACCACCCCCCTTTGTACCGCTTTGTTCGCCATAAGTTGGCAGGGTATGCTCAGACGTGAGTCCCTTGCTCACTTTGCCACTGGATTCAAGCAAGCCTGGCTGAAGACGGCTGAAATGCCAGAAACCGGTCCTAGGAAGCTTGTTTCCGGTCCAGGGAAGGCATGGCTTGGCTTGGCAGTTCGGGCTGGACTGTTCCCATGAGGCACAGGGTCAGACTGATTTGCATATGGCCATGTCTGAACTGGGGTGGCAGAGTGGGCTAAAGAACGGTGATGGATCAAACCCGGATCTGTTGACTGGGTGTGAGTGTTTGATTGGTTCTGATGCTCTGTCCATCACCACCCCCCTTTGTACCGCTTTGTTCGCCATAAGTTGGCAGGGTATGCTCAACGTGAGTCCCTTGCTCACTTTGCCACTGGATTCAAGCAAGCCTGGCTGAAGACGGCTGAAATGCCAGAAACCGGTCCTAGGAAGCTTGTTTCCGGTCCAGGGAAGGCATGGCTTGGCTTGGCAGTTCGGGCTGGACTGTTCCCATGAGGCACAGGGTCAGACTGATTTGCATATGGCCATGTCTGAACTGGGGTGGCAGAGTGGGCTAAAGAACGGTGATGGATCAAACCCGGATCTGTTGACTGGGTGTGAGTGTTTGATTGGTTCTGATGCTCTGTCCATCACCCCCCCCCTTTGTACCGCTTTGTTCGCCATAAGTTGGCAGGGTATGCTCAGACGTGAGTCCCTTGCTCACTTTGCCACTGGATTCAAGCAAGCCTGGCTGAAGACGGCTGAAATGCCAGAAACCGGTCCTAGGAAGCTTGTTTCCGGTCCAGGGAAGGCATGGCTTGGCTTGGCAGTTCGGGCTGGACTGTTCCCATGAGGCACAGGGTCAGACTGATTTGCATATGGCCATGTCTGAACTGGGGTGGCAGAGTGGGCTAAAGAACGGTGATGGATCAAACCCGGATCTGTTGACTGGGTGTGAGTGTTTGATTGGTTCTGATGCTCTGTCCATCACCACCCCCCTTTGTACCGCTTTGTTCGCCATAAGTTGGCAGGGTATGCTCAGACGTGAGTCCCTTGCTCACTTTGCCACTGGATTCAAGCAAGCCTGGCTGAAGACGGCTGAAATGCCAGAAACCGGTCCTAGGAAGCTTGTTTCCGGTCCAGGGAAGGCATGGCTTGGCTTGGCAGTTCGGGTTGGACTGTTCCCATGAGACACAGGGTCAGACTGATTTGCATATGGCCATGTCTGAACTGGGGTGGCAGAGTGGGCTAAAGAACGGTGATGGATCAAACCCGGATCTGTTGACTGGGTGTGAGTGTTTGATTGGTTCTGATGCTCTGTCCATCACCACCCCCCTTTGTACCGATCAGCAATCATCAGGCATGGGGTTCGGATGTCCAGGAGCCCATCTTCCTACTAGAGGTCATAAAAGTCATGGTCACGATGGGCATACAACCAAAGCACCCCACGGATCAGGTCCCTGAGGCAGGCAGACCATACATCTCTAAGCAGCCCCTTCAGTGATAACCACGTGAGAAACTGAGCAGCAGGGGGGCCGCTACGCAATGTGCCATATAGCCGTGCCTTTGCGGCTCACCTCCACATTCCTCACCCCTGTGGCCCATCCCCCGTGTCGCATAATGAGCCATTTACACCAGGTTCATGTATCTCAGCCCCTCACCCGCCAGCTCCATCAGTCAGCAATGTGAACAACCCCCGCTTCCAAACGTCCCACCACAATCAGAGCCTCTCACCCCTACAGTTTCCACCCCTACTCATCACTTCCTCACCATTGCCAAGCCTCAATGAGCCCCTGCTAGCTGTAAGCTATATCTGCCGGTCTTGCACTCACCGGTACCTGACTCTCCCCTTCAGCGGAGCTGGTCTGTGCCGCCAGGTATGTTCTAAACGGATCCCATATGTCTTTAGCCCTACTATTCAATGGTTGCGTTTCAGCGTATACAGTGTTCTGTTCCTGGCAGTACAATACATCCTTTATCCATTCTTTGAATTTCGGTGCTCGACCCTTACCCCACCTACATGCAACCGGCCGTTTCGCTAGCAACAATGCAATGTTCACAAATTTCCGATTCATCTTAGGTATCGACACTGTATGGCCCAGCAGCATCGTGAGCGGGTCCATTTCAATCACATCCCCCAACATAGCCGTCAGCGCAGTGTGGACTTGCGACCAGTACTCGGCCACCCCTGGACACATCCAGGCCAGATGTAAAAAATCAGCCCCCTCCGAGTGGCACCTCTCACATTTATCATTGTCCAATAGCTGAAATCTAAGCTTTCTAACAGGAGTGTAGTACCAACGCTGCAGAAACTTGTAATGAATAATACGCAATCTGCAGCTGGAAGAGATCTGGAAAGTAAGCTCACAACAATACGTCCACTGTGCCTCCGTTATGTTCCCACCCAACTCGACAATCCAACTTCTAAGCGCTTTACAGTCTTCATTCCCGACATACTCTCGAATACTGCTGTATAGTTGAGAGACCAAATGCCTACCATCCGTAGAAGTAAGCAGGATTTGCAACGGGTGTACTATCTCAGGTCCCTCCAGATAATATGGCAACACCGTTCGCAGCCCCTGCCGCAACCGGAGATAGTAAAAGACATCCAGCGGAGTAGGCCGATATCCATGGAACAATTGCTCTTTCGTCTTGAACTGACCGTTCACAAAGAGATCACCCCACTGCCGGACCCCTATCTTAGCACATAACCCTCGGAACCCACCTTCCTGCAACAGAGACAGGTCCGGATGATAAACCAACGGCAAGGTCGAAGCGTACAACAGACTGAGTGCCATCTTGCGCATGATTCGCTGCCACGCATCAATCGTGCACGTCACCGTAGTGAACGGCGTATCAATCGCACTGACGGGACCATGAATAATGCCCTGCAGTGGCAGGGTCGGACTATCCAGTCCTCCTCCGCCAGCTGCGGCATGCATGGCGTAGGGGTAAACCAATGGTAAGCAAAGTGTGCCTGCGCACTCAGATAATACGCTAAAAAGTCGGGAACGTCAAATCCTCCCTTACTATATGGCTGGGTGATAGTCGACCAAGCCAGTCTGGGCTGCTTACCAGCCCAGAACAGTCGCAGTAACTCAGAGCGCAACGTCCGGAAAAAAACCGCACCTGGATAGTACGGAATGTTCTGGAAAAAATATAAAAAGCGAGGTAACACCACCATTTTGATCAGTGAAGCCCTACCCGCCATGGTAAACGGCAACGATATCCAGCGAGTAACATCCTCCGCCAACTTACTCATGGCTGTGCCATAATTCAAACGCAACGTCTCTTCGCGGACCTTCGAAATCTGAACCCCTAAGTATCTAAGATCCGACTCGCACCATTCGAGCGGGTAATCCAGCGAGTATCGCCCCACCGCAGGCGTCAGAGGAAAAAATTGCGATTTCTTCCAGTTGATTTGAATTCCAGACAATCTCCCAAACACCACAAACTCGCGGAGTAGCGAATTGAGGTTAGTCTGCGGATCTACCACATATAGCGTTAAGTCGTCAGCATATAAGGACACATCAATCTGTCGTTGAAAACATTTAAAGGCACTTTGCTTGTGCAGCTGCCTGATGCGACATGCCAGAGGCTCGATTGCGATAGCGAACAACAATGGGGACAGCGGGCATCCTTGTCTGGTCCCCCTGGTTAATGGAATCGGATCAGACATCTCCCCATTGATTAGCACTCTCGCTTTCGGGACAGTATAGAGCAGTTTTATCCAAGCAACAAAGATTTTGGGAAACCCCATCCTGTACAGAATAGCAAACAAGTAGTTCCACTCCACCGAGTCAAATGCCTTGGTTGCGTCAAGGAATATAGCCGCGACAGGCAGCTCCGGCGCTATTGTATGAATCAAAGAAAAAAGAGTTCGCAAATTACTAGCAGTGGATCTCCCCGGGACGAACCCTGCCTGATCAGGAAGGGCAATTTTAGTCATTAGCAGTGAGAGTCTAGTGGCCAGCACCTTTGCCAATATCTTGGCGTCGCAATTTATCAAAGAGAGCGGCCTATAAGAATCACAGTCCACCGGGTCCTTACCTGGTTTCAGCAGGGAGGTAATCACCACCTCTCTCATCGTCCCCGGCAGCACTCCCACCTCCAGGGATTCCTCATAAACCTCGCGAAGCACAGGGGCCATAATATCGATATAGCATTTATAAAATTCCGCCGGCAACCCATCCAGTCCTGTCGCCTTACCATTACTCAGAGACATAATCGCCTCCCGTATTTCATCCAGTTCGAATGGAGCTCCGAGAAATTGCCTGTGTTCATCACTCAGCCAACATAATGCTACATCATCTAGGAAATCCCCAAACGGAACATCACCACCACCGCGGGCAGCATATAACCCTTCATAATGCTCAGTGAATTGCCTTAAAATTCCCTTCGTGTCTCGATGTATAACACCACCCGGTGCACGTATCTCTAATATGTGCGAAGTTCCCCGCGAATGCCTAGTGATCGCCGCCAAGGCCCGACCCGGTCTCTCTCCCTCACAGTAGCGACGGGCTTGCCAATATTTGCCCCTGAATTTGGTCTCTCTATCTGCTTCCTGCTCGTATTGCGTCAGTTTTTCCCTAAACTCCTGGTGGAGAAGACCTATCGGCTCCCGGGACATCCTGGTTTCCAGCATCTTAAGTTCGGGCTCTAGTTTGGTGAGCGAACCTCGTATGGCCTTTAGTACACCAAAGCTCTTAGAGATATAATGGTCTCAACACTTTCTACCGAACCCTTGTTGCGCGGAAAAAAATCCGCTATCTCCTCCCCCAATTCCGTCTGGAACAGGGGATCCAATAATGCCGTGGGTTGCAGACGCCATGTTGGGGCTGCCCTACCATACCCGGGGACCGCTAACTGAACCAGAACTGGACAATGATCCGAATAGGACCTCGGCAGATGTGCCACTTTACCTAAGTCTACCGCTAATCCACGAGAGAGAAAGCAATAATCAAGCCTAGCCCAAGTGTTGGCATACGCTGTGAAGTGTGTCCCCTCACGGTCCCCAGCATGCACGAACCTCCAACTATCTATTAGTCCCCCTTCCTCCATTATGCCCGCCACAGCATCCCTCGTGCACCTGTTATATTGGGGGCTACCATCCGACCTGTCCAGCCCGGGAGTCAGTGTAATATTAAAATCACCACCCCATATAATATGCATGGAACCTGTTTTCAGTATCATACCCCACAACATAGTGAAAAAGGCAGGCGAATCCACATTTGGCCCATAGCAATTTACAATCGTGACCGTGTCAGTACCCAGTGTGCCCCATAACATGACAAATCTCCCCTCATTATCCGTGCGTTCACCTAGCCGCACAAACGGCACCGTTTTCCTGATCAGAATCGCCGTGCCCCTAGCGTACCCAGAATATGACGAGAAGCTACGCACCGCAGCCCATTTGCTCGTGAAAGTATAATTAGCCCGGGGACTAAGATGCGTTTCCTGCAACAATGCAATTTGCGCCTGATGTTGTTCTGTGTAGGCCGCCACCCTCCTGCATTTCCTCGCATCATTCAACCCCCGGACATTCCAGGTTACAATCGTGATTCTCGAGCTACGAGCATTTTCAGCCATCTCTCGTCATCCTCCCAGGATCCACATATCCACCCGAATCCAAATGCATCTTCCGCCAAAGGAACAGACTATACAGTAGTAGATCCCATCGCCAACCCAACATTGGAACCTCATTAGTAAGCATGGCACTAGTGCTTTCCACTTCTGTCAACTCCCTGCTCCATAGACAACCACCACAGCACCCTTGCGATTCACTCATCTCAGTACAGGAACTCCAAACATCTAAACCATAACTGAATCCCTTTTACCCACCCCCCTCCCACTGAAGCAACCCCCAACTTGCCAGCATCATCCCCCCATCCCCTCCCACAGACGCCCCAAGAATTAGGGCTAATGCACCCCACAACCCCAAAACCATATATTAGGGTATTTCCCATCGGGAAGCTTATCTAGGTGGCATCACTAATATCCCCCTTTGAACACAAGCCCAACCACACAATGTGCAGCTCGGCCCAGCGATACAGAGGGGCGTCTGGCGCTATAATCAGAGGCATCTGGGACATTCCACAAGTAACCAGTGTCATCAGTTAGCCAGCAAAACAGAAACCACCAGCAACGCAGCCGGAGAGGGTACCGACGCCACAGAGACCCCAGAAGCGGCCAGTCATCTCCCCACATTTACAACCCCACATCAACCAGAACAATACAAAAATCAGTACAGCAAGGAACCACAATATTAACTCTTGGGAAACGCTCTCATCATTACATTCAGAACAATATACAGTCAAAGTCCTCCCCACTCACGGTTCACCATCCACCAGCATCTCTTGCTGAGGGTTCATGTCGTCCTCCGCTCCAGCCCCCAGCCTGTGAGTCCGTTTATGCTGCTTGAGAAAATCCTCCACCTGCTGAGGATTAGTGAAGAATTTCTGTCTCCCCTGGCACGTCACCCGCAGTCGCGCCGGGTAGAGCAATGCGTAGTCTATTTGCAAGTTTCGCAACTTTGCCTTAACTGACAGAAATTTCCTGCGTTCCTCTTGGACCAGGGGAGTGAAGTCCGGCTACAGCGTGAAGGAGTTTCCATCATAGGATAACGAACGCGTGCTTCTTGCAGCTCTTAAGGCCGCATCCCGATCCCGATAATTGAGCATCCGGGCTATGATCGGCCTGGGCGTCGCTCCCGGCTTTGGTCTGGGGCCCAGGGCCCGGTGCGCCCTCTCCACTATAAAGTGGGGAGAAAAGGCATCCGAGCCAATCGCCGCCACCAGCATCTTCTCAACATACTCCTCCATTTTTCCCACATTGGTCGTCTCCGGAATACCAACGATGCGTACGTTATTACGCCTACTTCTCGCTTCTAAATCTTTATTTTTAGCCGCGATAACACGCAGTAGATTGTCCATTCTGTATAACTGCGAAGTGTGTTGTGTCACTGTGTCCTCGGAGTCCGATATGCGCTGTTCCGCCTCTTTCAATCGTTCCTCGTGCGCGTCCAGTTTGTGCACCACCGCATCCATACGCGACGACATCCTGTCCACTTTGTCCGCAATTGTCGCGAACCCTTGGCGCATCTCTCGTAAGACATCTTGCAGATTGATCGCCGTGTCCACAGGTCCCCCCGTCGCTCCAGACGTCTCCGCCGAGCCGCGAGCCGCCTCCCCAGGCGTAGTCGTTTTCTTACTAGCCTCAAACGTGAGTTTGGGCTGCTTCGTGTCCGGATGCCCCCCTGCACAATCTCCACTGGCAGCTCTCCGGTCGGCTCTGCACCCCTCACGAAGCCAAGCTGCGGCAACCCCGGGAGCGTCCCACGGGGTCCCAGTATTTGCGGCCCACAGCCGTCTCTACAGCCTCGGACTCGCCTGGCAGCCCGATCCGGGAACGCAGCCCAGCGTCGTCGGCCTCTACCTCCGCCGCAACTTGCAGAGCGTCTCTCTCCGTCCTCACAACCCCGAGGGCACTCAACTCCGGGCAGTCCACTCCAGCCACACTGCTGAACCTCCGCTTGCGGTTACGGCACCCAGGTGTGCCCGTTAAGGAGAAATAAGCGGATAATTACCGCCGGCCAGCGGGAGCCCTACGTGAAGGCGTCCATTCTCTAGTGCGCCACCTAGCGTTCCGAATTTCAATGGTTTTTTATGAGAGAAATGTCCAGCTAACTATAACATGTGTGAAACCTATGGTTTTTTAAGTGAATTTGCAAGGTTTTTTAAATGCTAATTCCTAACTATAACGTGTGTGAAACCTATGGTTTTTTTAAGTGAATATATATATATATATATATATATATATATATATATATATATATATATATATATATATATATAATATATATATATATATATATATATATATATATATATATATATATATATATATATATATATATATATATACATATTACCTACTGGCGGTCGCCAGTAGGTAGTTATAGTTAGGACCTAGTTACTATAGGAAAATGGCAACATTCCATTCGCAATAACTTTGGCACCGATTGATGAATCTTTGTGAAATTTTCAAAACTAATTCTTTGTTGAGATCAGCCCTATGTTTGGGGGTAATTAGTCAAGGGGGGCCGAGAAAATCCGTGAGCCTGTGTTTGCTATACTGTGAAGTCATGTGCTCTGGGCGCTGTGCCACACATGTCCAACTTGTATATGGTGCTTAGGTGGTGTTGTACGGGAAGTGTGAAGGTAAATCAATATGGTATTTGTAAAGCGCAAACTACTCACTCCTATGGGGGAGTAGAGGTGGTGATCAAAGTGAGAGCTCTGTGCTGAAAAGTCAGATGGTCTGGCCGCGGCGTCACAGGTGTGTGGAGAATACATTTTGGCGCGGGTGCGGGAGTTGCTGTTACCTGGCCCTAAAATAGCGGGCCTAAGTTGTCAGTTATAGGGTGGCTCTAAAAAGAGCCCTTGCGTTGATTAGTTGGAGCAACATATAAGTGCTGATGCACAGCTTCAAGTTATTCAGGAAAACTCGATTTCCGTGATCTGTGAAGTGTACTCCATCACTTCTGTAGATATCAGCCATATCTAAACGTATGTTATTGTTGTAGATGGACCCCATTTTGTGGTCTCTGAGGTATGCAGACACAGCTTTGTTGAGTTTCTTCCTAGATTTTTCAATCTGAGGAAAAAATTGTTTTGACCATTTCCACTTCTGTCTTTGGCATATATTGGAATATACAAAGACAGTTTGAGGGAAAAGTAACATCAATTGTCCAAAGGAGTCCTTCATAAGCATTTCCAAACCTACCCCAGTCAATGTGCCTAGGTCATTTCCGCCACAGTGCACAATCATGAGGTCAGGGTGTTGGAGATGCAAGCAGGTTTTAACCAAAGGAAACAATTGGTGCCACTTCAATCCTCTCTGTGAAAACCATTTAATGTCCACATTTTGTAAACCTAGGTCTAAGTCAATACGTCTCTGTTCTGCATACCTCTTGCACCAGAAAATATAGCTATGTCCTACGATCCACACTAGCATTTTGAAGGTATGACTGGAAGGTATGGAAAGATGTCTGTAGCTCATGCAGTTCCTTGGTAGAATAAGAGATATGTTTAAAGATGGGGAACTACTTTTTATTGCCGTACAAAACGATACGTGATTGGGAGACGAAAAGCATTCTTTTTGTAAAAGTAGGGAGCACATTCGTTTTGTGGAAAAGCATCTTTTTGATTGGTTAAGAGAAAGCAGTTTCAACGTGGAGTATATATCATAGGATAAAAGTTGTCAACTCAACCACACCTACTACTTGCATTTGGAAGGCACTGTTCGAACTTAAAACAATCGTGAACTTTTAACCTGCACGTGCCGTTAAATGTTCAAGAAAACGTGGCAAATAAATATGGTTATGTTAAAAAAGATTGATGAACTTTTAACCTGCACGTGTTTTAGAATGTTCTAGAAAGTGTGTTGATAGAATACGTTGCACTTCTGACTTCTATGTGTTGTTGAATATTTTAAAAAACTGTTTATATGGAAAATTAAAAAGAAAGCAAGAGAGAGAAGTTTTGAAACCTAAAAGAATCAAGGAACTATTCTAATTTGTTCTTTGCATGTATTTATGTGTGGAGCAACAAAATTATAGACAGAACAGCACCAGGAGGAAGAAGAAGCAGGGAGTGAGGGGATGGGGGAGATGGGCAGAATGGCAGACATGCACAATTAAGTATAGCACAAGTATAGACAAACAATGGCCATAATGAAATATACCAACAAGGAGCACAAGTAACACAACTCGCCAACATCACACCAGTGAATGAGCATAGAAGTGAAAACCACCCTGCATTCATAGAGGATGTGTACAAAGGCGGGTCGTTGGTGTTGTGGGATGTCTGCGACCGTAGTCATCATGGATGAGATGCCCAGCACGTGGCACATGGGCGAGTTCACTGTCTGTTACATTGCAAACAGCTGCTCCTCCCTCCCAAGAGCTCCCACACTTTTGTACGGTGCAATGTTGTATCTCGTGCACTCGTACGGCACACCATTGTAATGCCTATTTGCGCATGTGCTGCTGCATTCCAACTACACCATCACAGTGCCGTTTGGAGGTGGTGTATGCAACTTTACAACATCGACTGATGTGGCCCTTGTGGCAGGCCACACCAGAACACAGAGACACACTTACCGCACTTCCTGTACACGGAGATGTCTGAGAAACCCCATTCCCGTTGTCGGATAGGCACACCCCTGCGCTGACCTGTGTACTCCGGACCAGCACACGCCGGTTGTGCATGCAGGAGGATGTGTGCGTAGCTACATGTACAGGTTCACTGCCAACGCTGAGGTGATAGCACACTGTGATGTTGCAGGGCTGGTGCCTATCATGCTAACACAATGACCAGAGGGACACACTTGCTCAGATACGGGGTTGGGGGGCATTGGCGGTCCCGGAGTTGTTCCGAAGAGTCTTGTGGCCCTCATGGGTATCCCTGTATCATGCTCATTTATTCTATGGCACCTGTGGGTGTTTTGGTGTGATTCTTGGCTGTGTTCTCTTTCATGGTGCGGGTAGTCGTCCTGCTTAACACCATCAGAAAGCAGGTGTAAAATCCCAGGTGCTAACGTGGCTTATTGCCGGAATTTGTTTCGCATTGCAGTTGGTGTGAAAGTTGTGATGTGATTTTTTGAGTGTGTAGGACAATATAAGAACTGGGCAGTGTATCTCGTCAAGATCCAGCACCTGACGCCTGATTCCCAATCAATATAAATACAATGAGGTTTCGTAAATGATTTTGTGTGTATACTGTGAGTGCAGCCACTACGTCAGTGCAATTCAATACAGGATTTTAGTATTTAGAATAAATCGCAAAGGTGCACCTCGTGTCGTTTAGCACGGGAATGGCTAGTCTGCATTTCATTATCAGCACTTTAATGGAAGTAAAGTTGAGATAAATCTAACACACTATTCAGAAGTTGGTGGAAACTGCAGACATCACCAGTATTCCCACGATAAGTCCTCCAAAATTTAAGACCATAGTGGACTTCATCAAATAACAGTAATAAGAACAAGAAAGAGTTACACATCAGTTATGAAAACAACCAGAAACGTTATTATTATTTTTTTCAAACTTTATTATTTTATTAACATATATCAAAGATAAAGTAATAAACAAAGTGTATCCAAAAAAATACAAAATAACAAGGCGGAACACTGCTGTGGGGACCATGGATGCGGACGACAGAGCCTGGAAAATAAATCACAAAATAAGGACGTGTGTAATGCGCATATCAAAGGAGAGAGACATAGAGAAAAAGAGAAGGAAAAAAAGGCAGAGAGAAAAAGAGAGGGAAGGAAAGAAAGGGAGTGAGAAAGGGAGAAGGAAGAGAGAGTTAGAGAGATAGAAGGAAAAGAAGAAAGAGAGAGAGAGAGAGAGAGAGGGGGAGAGAGAGAGTGGGGTTGCGAGAGAGAGAGAGGGAGAGAGAGAGAGAGAGAGACAGAGAGAGACACTGCTGCCCCTGCGCATCCATGAGCAAATAATTACCTGGTGCCACTGGAGTGTGCAGCAGTGGGCACTCCACGTGCCCGTTAAAACTCCATGTATCCCAGATATGTCGCTGAATCCTGAGTCATGAATGGTGGATACCACATCATCTTCTCCACGGCCCGACAGATCTCACACATGTCGTTGAGTCCTGAGTCATCAATGGCGGAGACTATATCAGCTTTTGGAGCCGCTAAGCCTGTGAAATTTAAGTTCATGCCACGTGGTGGTAGGCCCCTGATGGCCATATGAGCTTCGGGTGGCACTAAACCTGTGCATCTGAAATCCGCGCCAAAGGGGTGGTAGGCCCCTGAGGGCTATACAGATTAGGGTTCGAGTAACCTTCTGTGGAAGTTTTGAAAGACTCTTTATGGTTGAGACACGTGGATCGTCCGACATCTAGTCAGCACCGGCAATAAAGGATGTGACGTTGTCGATCTATTATATTTGCGTGGTTACATGGCCTGTGACGCATGTGCCGGATGGGTGTGGTGTGTGTGCAAACCTGCCCTCAGGGAGTGGGCGGGAGATGTGGAGAACTAGACCACTGACCTGCACACCAACAGCGAGTACGCCTGCGACAGGTAGCTATATGGGGCCATCGTCGGAACGTAATCTGAGTGGCGTGGCGTGGCGTACGACGGAACAGGCCAGGGATACCTACAATGGCGCGGACGGCTCGTAGTACTGCATCTGTGAGTGGAGTGGACGGCCTATAGTTGTCCCTCTGCGAGACTGGGTGCGTACTGTTCATAACTCACACTACATAAGTATTGAAAAATCATTTTGTGATTCAGTTCATCAGCTGGCATTTGTCCGAGGTGTTTGTGAAAATATATCGGAGTTCTTTCTGTGATAGATACCCCTTTGATGCTGCCTCTCCCCACATCAGCAGGAAATGCACCCTCTTCCCACATTACCATCACACCCCCAACAACCTTCTTGTGCCCAGAAGTGTCCCTGTGCGGTTGGACAAAGAAGAGTTTTAGACATGTACAGATTTACATATAAAAAAATGTATTTAAAGAAAAGAACAACAAATAAGACTGAAGGGAGTCTGGTGCTGTGGTCGCTGGCACGAAGTTGGGGTGACTGCCATTCAGGATTCAGGACACAGTTACACATGTGGGATTGGTTTGTGTTAAAGAGGGTTAGTGGAATGACGTGCTGTTGGCCTTGCATATGGAAATGTGCCTCACTGATCAGAAGGAGTCTGGTGCTGTGGTCGCTGCCACGGACTTGGGGTGACTGCCATTCAGGACTCAGGACACAGTTACCCATGTGGGATCGGCTCGTGTTAAAGAGGGTTAGTGGGAGTAGGTGTTGCCGGCCTTGCATATCGAAATATGCCTCACAAATCGAAGGGAGTATGTTGTGTGGTTGCTGCCTCGGACTTGGGCTCACTGCCATTTAGGACCCAGGACACAGTTACACATGTGGGATCGGCTTCTGTTAAAGAGGGTTAGTGGCGCCACAGGTGTTGAGAGTGTGTGGGCCTGTGGTGATGCTTGGTGTGGACGGGCCGCACTCGGAGCAATGTGTCTTGGCTATAGGACTGCATCATGTGGAATCACAACTCTATCTGAATTGTGAGGCCTGCTGATCGTAGTGTAGGCCAGAGATAGCGATGAGCAAGAGCCCACAGCCACGTGCATACGTTAGTGGCATCACCAGCCTGCGTAGTGCAGGTTCAGTGGCAACACTTGTCTCCAGCCTTTAATATGAAAATACTCCTCACTAATTGAAGGGAGTGTGGTGGTGTGGTCACTGCCATGAAGTTTTGGGTCACTGCATATGGAAATAAGTCTAACTGATCAAAGAGAGTTTGCTGCTGTGGTGGCTGCCATTGACTTGGGGTCACTGCCATTCAGGACTCAGGACACAGTTACACATGTGGGATCGGCTTGTGTTGGACAGTGTTAGTTGGCACCACCTGTCCAAAATTCAAATTGCGAGGTCTGCTGCCCACAGTGTAGACTGCTGAGTGTTCGTTTGTACTTGAAAATGAATTTGGTGATTGTAATAAAGGTATAACGGATATAAAGAATGTTCAAGAAGAAAGGTTACTAAAAGGATATTATGTAGATTTGAGGCCTGTAATAGTAACTTGCCTAGTGACTCTGTAGTTAATGAATGAAGAAATAATTTGCAGTGGGAGCCCTAGTGAGTGCAGTGTAGGCGTATGATGAAAAGATGAAATAAGTGTAGAGTACATTGACGAAGTGTTGTATTTTCTGAGTACAATATTGTTGTTAGAAATTAGCATTTAAAAATGGAATTGCGAGCTGTACTGCCTGCAGTGTAGACTGCTATTCCATTTTAGTTTTCATTTGAAGATTAATTTGGTCATTGTAGTAAAGCTATAACTGATATAAAAAAAGCTATTGAAGCAAGAATTCTAAAAGGATAATATGTAGTGTGTAGGACTGTGATACTTACTTGCCTACTGGAGTCTGTAGTTGCATATGGAAATACCCCTCACTGATCAAAGGTAGTTTGGTGGTACGGAGTTGGGGTCACTGCCATTCAGGACTCAGGACACAGTTACAAATGTGGGATTGGCTTGTGTTAAAGAGGGTTGTGGGACTACGTGTTGCTGGCCTTGCATATCGAAATATGCCTCAGTGATCGAAGGGAGTGTGGTGCTGTAGTCGCTGTCATGGACTTGGGGTGACTGCTATTCAGGACTCAGGACACAGTTACACATGTGGGATCGACTTGTGTTGAACCTGGTTAGTGGTAGTACATCTACATTCCTAGTTTGAATTTTATAATGAGTACATCGGCAATAAATATAAACATAGTTGGGATTTTCTCCAGAAACTACTTTACAGTTTGTTATTTCTTTTTCAAACTTCAGAACAGTATTACCTTCCATTTGTTGATCATTACCTAGACATATCCAACTGTTATTTTCTGTACAGTTCTTTTGACTAGCAAAGAAACGTAAGTCTATATCATCGCAAATTTGTTTTATAACATTTATATTAAAACTCGATTTCGTGCCGCAGGAAAACCTAGACTTATCCAGATGGTTCCTGTTGACTTTGAATATAAACTTGCAGATGTCTATTGAGCCGAACATTGGTAGGATCCAATTTCTCGATGTGAAAGTATCTTCAAACTGAAGCTGTATATTTTTTTTCTAAGTGTCTTCTCCTGTGAAATTTCTTCCCACATTTCTTTCAATTCTGTCTTCTCAGAGTTGGTAATATATGACGTGACATAGTGAGAAACAGCAATTGAGTTATTTGCATCATATTGTATGTTCATATTTGCATTTCACATCTTCAAAATCTCCGCATTGTAATCATTATTGTACTTCGATGCTTCTGTTCTTTTTAAATTATAAGTATTTTTGGGTGATTTTCGAGTGATGGTATGTCTCATTGCTGACATAAAACTGTTCACTCTTCCTTTGGAAATTACTGGATGTGGAAAGGGAAATCGACAGTTTGTGTAAAATGTATCTTTTGCGTTATCTTTTCATCAGCAATACTTTCCACATTGATACCTTCGATATGCAAATACGCCACACTAATCGAAGGGAGTCTGGTGCTGTGGTCGCTGGCAAGAAGTTGAGGTCACTGCCATTCAGGATTCAGGACACAGTTCCACATGTGGGATCGGCTTGTGTTGAAGACGGTTAGTGGTACTATTTGTCGCCGGTTGCCCACAGTGTAGGGCAGAGGTAGCGGTGAGCTAGGGTCCACAGCCACGTGCATACATGAGGGGACCCAAACAAACCTTGCGTAGTACTGGTTCAATGGCACCACGTATCGCCGGTCTTCCATGTGGAAATACCCCTTGGTGATCGAAGGGAGTCTGGTGCTGTGGCCGCTGCCATTGAGGACTCAAGACACCGTTACACATGTGGGATCGGCTTGTGTTGAAGACGGTTAGTGGTACCATTTGTCGCCGGTCGCCCACAGTGTAGGGCAGAGGTAGCGGTGAGCTAGGGTCCACAGCCACGTGCATACGTTGGTGACCCAAACAAACCTTGCATAGTACAGGTTCAGTGGCACCACGTGTCACCGGTCTTCCATGTGGAAATACCCCTCGGTGATCGAAGGGAGTGTGGTGCTGTGGTCGCTGCCATTGAGGACTCAGGACACAGTTACACATGTGGGATCGGCTTGTGCTGAAGACGGTTAGTGGTACCATTTGTTGCCGGTCGCCCACAGTGTAGGGCAGAGGTAGTGGTGACCTAGGGTCCACAGCCACGTGCATACGTTGGTCACCCAAACAAACCTTGCATAGTACAGGTTCAGTGGCACCACGTGTCGCCGGTCTTCCATGTGGAAATACCCCTCGGTGATCGAAGGGAGTCTGGTGCTGTGGTCGCTGCCATTGAGGACTCAGGACACAGTTACACATGTGGGATCAGCTTGTGTTGAACAGGGTTAGTTGGCACCATATATCGCCGGTCTTCCACAGTGTAGGCCAGAGGCAGGGGTCAGCAAAGGCCCACAGGCAGGTGACGTTGACTTGACCTGCACAGATTGCGAACATTTGGTCTTCTTAACCCATTATAGTCTCTTACACAATTTGCGCCGCTACTTATGTTGAATTGTGAACCATGTAACTCCAGTGTAGGGCGGAGGCAGCGGTCAGGATGGGCGCACAGCCATGTGGCATTGAGTTGCGCTGCACAGTTAGTGGCACCTGGAGTACTCAGCGTGTGCGCACCCTGCGATGAGACCTGGTCCCTGCGGGCCTCACTGGGAGCAATGTGTTTTGTCTAATGAAGTCTGCGTTGATAAGGTCACGTGGGGATGACTTATGGTGCAGTGAGTTAGTAGCACCTGAAGCACACAGCGTGGACGCAGCCTGCGATCATGCGTGGTCCGTGCGGGCCGCACTGGGAGCAACATGTCTTGTGAACTGGACTGCGACATCCTTAATCGCCACTGCATCTGAATTGTGAGCCGTGCTGTCCACAGTGTAGATCAGGCAGTAGTCGGTACAGACATAAGTCTGCGCTGCTGTGCCGCTGGGTTCGCAGGGGCCCTGTGTCGAGGAGGCCCGCGGTTACGCCGGCTGCCACGTGCCAGGGTGAGGGCTGCCGTTCTGACAGGCTCATTGGTCTTCCCACAAGTCAACCACGCCTAGGGCCTGGTCTATTTATTCATACTCCTACGCTGGAGTGGCGTACGTTGGAGCAGCACACTCCGCTTCCGCTTCCAGGGGGGGGACAACACAGCTACATGACCGAGATCTTCCACACTGCCTGAGGTAACATGGTTGCGTCCACTGTGCACTACACTACAAGTATCAATAGTATATCTCCATATGGAGAAGTTTGTGCTTTGCATAGTGAGGTCTGTGGTGCAGCACATGAGCGTTACACTTGGCATTGTGTGCTTTATCAGTGATGGGTGACTTGCCTCCTTCAAATATAGTTGGTTGCTCATCTCCCTACATTCAGCTATTGTGTGGCTGAGGGGCATGGTGTTTTGGGAAGGTCCGTTGTTCTGTTTTGTGCTGCCTCGGTGGTAGTAGGGGTGGTGGTCCGGGGGGAGGTTCTGGTGGTGGTGGGGCTCGGTGTTGTGGCGTTGTTGGGTGTCGGAGCTGCATGATCAGTAGCTGTATCACGTGTTGGTATTTAGATGTGGCTGTGAGTTGGGTCGAAATAACAGAGTAGATAGTCGACCTCCTTACACCAGTTAAAGGTTGCTGTTAATTTGCTGCTGCCAACGCGGCTTATCGCCTGCTTTTTGGAATGCATTGCAGATTTGGCTGGTCGTTGAAAATATTGGGAAGTGGTGTTTTCGTGTTTTTTTTGCATGGGGATGCCTACTGTGCATTTCATTAGCATTAGATGTGGCTCTTGTTTGTGGCGATTTTGTTGGTGTAAGGTATTGATGGAAGAGTGGTGAGATTTGCAGTTTTCACCAAGTTGAGAATGGGATGATAATTAAAAAACATAGAAAAAAAGATAGGTTTAATGAACGTTATAAATAGAAATTAGCATTTAAAAAAACTTAAAATTCACTGAAAAAACCATAGGTTTCAGGGACGTTATAGTTAGGAATTAGCATTTTAAAAAAACTTAGAAATTCACTGGAAAAAAACATAGGTTTCAGGGACGTTGTTGTTAGTTGGACATTTGACTCACATAAAACCAGAGAAATTCACCTGTTATAGTTAGTTGAGCTAACTATAACTCGCGCCCCTGCAATGCACCGCTGATGACGTCACATATTACATCACTCATGACATGGTCAGTGACATCACTGATGACATCAGGCAGGTAAGCCCAGCACCATGTGAGTCTGGGCAATAGCTCGCTTACTCTTCCCGACAGCCCCCAGTGCCTTGACACCCTCGGGTAATTTTGCGCTTTAAAAATACTGGATTTCATTTCATTGTAGTGGTTGTTCCATTTTATAGTTAATAAAGTTTTGGCAATATCTCTGTGATCATATAGTTTGAAGATTGACCATTTAGCTTTATTTTTTTACATTGGCTGAGTAGGTTGTACAGGACAATCCGCTAGTGTACTCTTTAGGACAGCTGGTTTATCAGCGGTAGTCCTGAGCTTGTTCTCTACGGAGTTAGTTTTAGCTGTAAAGAAGGATGAGAATTTGATGTTATTAGCGAGGATATGGCCATTTTGTTAGATTGTTTTTTTAGCATTTCGAAAAGTTTCCTCGGTCTGTTTCTGGCATTGTCAAGTTCCATTCTAAGGACGTTTTTTTTTTATTTTAGTATACTTTTGTTCCATTCTAAAAAGTTTTATTTTTATTTTAGTATACTTTTGTTGTAGGTGTTTCTGGTCTTTCTTAGCAGTTTTAGTTGGGGGGATAGTGGGTGTTGTCTCCATTTCTGTTCAGTTAGTCTCAGTTTTTGTCTTTCTTCATTCAGAGATCAGTTAAACCATGGGTTTTTGTCTTCAGTTATCATATGCACAGGACCTACAAATACTTCACTAGGACCTGAATCACTCTGCAAACCTGCTTTTGCCTGTCACACTACAGCCAAGGTGATCAATACAGAATCCCAAGAACAGGCACTTATCTCCTCCCTTACGTCCTGAACAGGTAGTCTGCAAGACTCCTACCGCCACTGCCTCCACCAAAACAAGCTACCAAAGCTTGCTTGCTGGTTCTGATGTCGTCTTCTGTCCTAAACATGGACACAGCTCCAATCCTTAGCACCAGGCCTCTGCAGGACTGCCACCACAACGCCTGATAAAACCACGTAACTATCGGAAGGGCTGACCTCAACCCCTTGTCCATGAGTCGTGCTCCCTGGCTACTCATGGAGCCCTAGCGCGGGTTACCAGGGTTCACCCTCCTCCCCAGTTGAGACCAGACCTGCCCTCAAGGGATTGTATGGCTTTTATCAGTGTCCATAATCCAGTGGATGTGGCTCAAGCGATAAAAACCATACAACAAAAACTGCAAAAATGCAATAAAAAGGGTTTTCTGGGGTTTCCTGTAGTAGATGTCTATCCGCTTCTCAGGTTGAATGTCTGCTTCCAAACAAGGAGGGCATGAGCACAGCAGCAGGGATCGCATGGAGCGGCGTCTTGGCAGCACAGAAGGAGGAGTCAACTGATGGGATGATCTGGAGGCTTTACGGATGCTAGCTTAATAAGAATACATTTTCAGGCAAATCCTGATTAAACCCAGTTTTATGCAGGTCGTTTTGGGATGTTCCTGCTATTACATAGTTAAGTTTCCCGGGAACATTGGTTGGTCCTCTATGACAACTTTTTAATGGATTTGCCTTTGGAAATTCCCTTGACCTGCCAGTGAAATCCCCACCACTTAGGTACTGAAAGCGCTCCTTTAATTAAAGGTGTCTTACAAAGACATAAGCAGTTGACAAGTTGTAACTTTCCCGAAAACCAATAAACTGACAACTTTTCTGCAAAGTTCCAGGTTGGATGGAGTAAATTCATGGGCTGATAGGCCATTGTGCTTTCACTCAAATAGGTCACGGCTAATAACTCGTTAAATGAGTACAGAACAGACATTTTGGAGAGCAAGTGGACACAAATGAGTGGGAATGAATGCGTAGGGAACGCTAATAGATGTTCACTGAATTAGTCTCTGTTAAGATCATGTAAAGGGGGGGCCGCTCGGCCCTCCCGCCCACATGGCAGTGCGGCGCCCCCCCCGGCCTCTTGGTGGTGGGGGTGCGTCTCGCGGGTTGATGACGCGCGCGGCGCGCCCCCACCACCGATAGGCTGATGCCTCCCCCGTGACCCGGAAGCAGCTGTACAGCTTCCAGGGCAGGGGGGCGGGTCGGGCGGGGGGCGGGCCGGCTGGGCCAGCGACCCCCTGGTGGCACTGTGCCTTAAAAGGCCCGGGGAGCGAGCTGGGCACCCTCTTGCCCCTGGCTCGCTCCCCACATACCTCGTGTGCCCCATGCTCGGGCCTGTAATTTTCTAATTTTGTTCTTTGTTCCCTCTGCAGGAGATCCGTCCGATCGGCGGTGGCATGGGCTTCCAGCGGAGCGGAGTGAGCGAGGAGACCGGCGTGGCTGTCGATCGACCGGTAGGGTTGTGGAGGCACGAGCCGAGGCACTGTTGTCGGCCTTTGGTGTTGCGGGTCCCTAGGAGGCAAGGGCGCGATCCCCAGCGGTGGAGGCAGGGTCATCTCTGACGGGCTCAATCGGTTGTAGATCGGGCGCGGGTGGGACGGGCTCTCCCTGGTGAGTGTATTCTGTTGGCAGGGGGGTTTTGTGCATTGTTTTCTTCCCTGGGCGAAGCAGGACCCAGCAGGGCAGCCACTGGAGGGGAGACCAATGAGAAGGTGCTTGTTTTGACTGTTAAAAGCCGGTTTTGAAGCTGATTTTCGAGATTGGGCTGGTTGTGAGACTGGGTGGGGGTTTCTGGTGGCTGACAATTTTTTTTCCAGGCACTGGGATTGATTCCACAAAGTCTTTTGCAAGCTACTAATATTTGTTTTCTCGTAGGAAGCTTGACTGTGGTGTTTTTCCAGTGGCAGACAACAGATCACAGGCGCAGAGCACAGCAACGGGCTGAGGACACACGGGTCATCGGTGGTAAGGGGAGTGAGGCGGGCCTGCACTTCATTGCTTCTGGGGGGCCGCTGGGCTTGAGACCTTCCTACGAGGGGTTGGCGCTCGCCCGCACGCTAAGACTAGCTTGGTGTGTTTTGCGGTCTCAGTTGCATGGTGCTTACGGCCATCTTCACATCCTCCATCTGAAAGAAGGTACAATTGCCTGGGTTGGCTAGGATTAGTTTGCATTGAGTATTGTGGAGAATGCCGAAGGCACGAGTTAATAAGAGTGCCCGCATGGAGCAAATGATGCAGACTATGATGCGCAGGATGACCGCAATTGATAGGCGCTTGGGTAAGGTGGATGAGTTAGGTAGGAGTGTGGCAGAAATTAATCAGAGGTTGGATGTGCCTCCTGGACCACAAGGTAGAACCACGAAGGATAATCAACCCACCACAGCCTAGAGGTTATTTTGTCACCCCTCCTAAGAGGGGCAAGTCCAAGAAAACTGCAAGAATAACGCCCAAGAATACAGCTGAGGGGGAGGGAATGCCAGGAGTAGTGCCTATGGATACTCCCTTGATGCCCCCAATGGCACCGGCTGGGCCAGCTCCTCCTACGCCAGCATTGCCGGTTGCCCCACTCGGGGTCATTGCCCCCGTCACCCCCGTGAACATTGCCCCCGTCGGGGTCCCAACCCCCCCGAATAACTTGGTCCCGGTGGAATTGGCATCCCAGATAGCCGCCGTTTTACCCTGGTTACAGTTAGGGGGGGTATTGCCATCTTCTCAAGATCATTCAGCGGAAGCCTTGAAACTGGTTGAGATGATTAAGTTGGCCAGGGCGGGTGAAGGGGCACCATTGGCACCAATTACTCCCCAAACAGGTTCCGCCAGCGAGCAGACGGCAAAGAAGGATGGTGCTACGTCACAAGGCATTGACAGTGGTAAGGAGGTGGCTTTGCCATTACTTAAGGATGGTGCTATGCCCTCAAGGAAGGAGAATTTGGCGCAGCATGTGTCTCAGGCTGTGAAAGAGATGATCTGGGCGGGCAAATATATCAACATGTTCTCCTTGCTGATTGATAATAGGGAACTGGAATATGCCAAGTCACAAAAGGAATGGATGTTGCCCAGTGAATGGAGAACAGAGTTGGTTAAGTTCAGAGTTGAGGAGACATTTATTAACTGGATGAGGGCCTTTTCCGTGTTCAGTGCCATTACAGCTGAAAGGTCACCCAATTTACAAGCAGAAATGGCCTGCTACCAGAGCAGGATTGCCATGTGGAGCGAGACACAAGTGGGGAACGGGTGGAAGGAATATGACATGTCATTCAGGAAAGCTAAAGAATTCAATCCCTCTTTAACATGGGATATGGTGGATTCCCTGTCATGGTACAACCAGATAACTGGGGGGGCAGCAGCGATGGGGGCAACTGGAGCACAGAAAATATACCCGGCCAAGCCCCAACAGCCCTTTCGGCATGCGCAAGGAAGTGAGGTACCAGGAAAGGGTAAGGGTTGGGGGGATAAAAAGGGCGTATGTTGGGATTTCAACAAACGGTCCTGCACTAGGGCAGCGGGCACATGTAAGTTCAAACACGCCTGTTCCTTGTGTGGGCACCCCTCACACCCCGAGACCTCCTGCAGATATAAGGGTGGCAACCAGGGTTCCAGGGGGAGAAGGAAACCTGAATAGACAAGAGGGGGGTTTAGTATCACACACTCCCATTGATGTCATGGCAATGATTCCCTGGCTGAACAGATACCCGGATCACGCAGCGGCTAAATTACTTCAGGAGTGATTTTCTTGGGGTTTCAGGATACCGGCAGGAGGGTACACAGGTAAGACTGAGTGCAGGAACCAACTGTCTGTAAAGCATAACCCAGGGGTAGTGGCTGTAAAAATTGAAAAAGAATTACGCCTGGGTAGGATAGCAGGACCATTTGTTTGTTCCCCACTTGGTGTTGTCCCCAATAAAGAGAAAGGCGAATATAGACTCATTCATAATCTCTCAGCCCCAAGGGGGGCATCCTTGAATGATGCTATAGATGAGAATGTCTGCAGTGTAAAATATGCCTCTTTTGACCAAGCGGTGGAGTTGCTTAGGGGCCTGGGTTCAGGGGCGTTGATGGCCAAGTCTGACATAGAGTCTGCATTTCGTCTTCTCCCTGTACATCAGGGGGATCACCACCTTTTGGGGTTCAAGTTTGATGAGAAGTATTACATGGACAAATGCATGCCCATGGGTTGTTCAATCTCTTGTGCCTATTTCGAGACGTTCAGTTCCTTCTTGGAATGGGTAATGAGGCAGGCAACCGGGCATCAGCAGGTCATGCACTACCTGGATGACTTTCTCTTCCTTGGCGCAGCTGGATCTCAAAAGTGTGCGTGGGCATTGCAGGAATTTTGCGTGCTCATGCGGACTCTTGGGGTCCCGCTGGCACCGGGGAAGACCGTGGGGCCAGCTACTTGCTTAGAATTTCTGGGCATTGAAATAGACTCTGTGGAGGGTTGTTTCAGGCTCCCAAAGGAGAAGGTGTCAAAATTCAAGGTGGCACTACGCGCGTGCCTGGCCAAAGAGAAGGTCTCTTTACAACAGCTTCAGGAAACAGTGGGCCAGTTGAATTTCACGTTGAGGGTGATACCAATGGCTTGCCCCTTTTCTTGCTCAATTGCGCAGGCTATGAAGGGTCTGCGAGAAAAACACCACCGCACTAGACTGTCGCTTGAGGTACGCCAGGACATGCAGATATGGATGGCATTCCTGGAGGACTTCAACGGCAGGGTTGTGTGGTCCGGCCCCCCCACTACTTCAGCAGAGTTAGGTTTATGGACTGACGCTGCTGGGAGTGTTGGGTTTGGTGCCATCCTTAGAAACAAGTGGGTCACCCACAGGTGGCCGGACGAATGGGTGTACAGGGAGTTGACAACCAATATTGGTTTTCTGGAGCTGTTCCCCATATGGGTTGCAATAATGGTCTGGCCAGAACATCTGCGTAATAAATCAGTGATATTCTGGTCAGACAACATGACGGTGGTGGAGTGTATCAATCAGCAAGCGGCACGCTGTAGATTCATACTCCGCCTCTTGAAGGAGATTGTGTTGAGATGCTTGAAATTGAATGTTACATTCAGGGCAAAACATGTACCAGGTGTCCTTAATAATGCAGCTGATGCACTCTCTCGCCAAAAAATGCAGGTATTCAGGGAACATCTTCCATCGGAAGAGCCTACACCGACACACTTCCCGTCAGCATTCTGGCAGATTGGTGCCCCAAATTACAGGACCTCGTCGCTCTTATTACACGCTGACGGCACCCCTTTAACCAAATACCAGTTCAGAAGAGTCATGGAGTTGACTATTACCAGGGTGGGCCTTGACCCGAAGGATTTTGGCACACACTCCTTTAGGATAGGCGCAGCCACTGATGCAATCACAAGGGGTCTGCATGAGAACAGTGTTAAAAGAATTGGGAGATGGTCACCCAATTCCAATTGCTACAAACGGTATGTGCGGGTACACATGTTGTAAAGTACCTAGAGTTTTTCTGACGGTGGGTTGTTTTTCTGGTTTTGCAGTTTCTTCGCTCTGTGGCGCAGGCGGAGAGTTAGTTTCGGGTCATCATCAAGATTCATCGGCGACTCATCGCGGCGTGAACAGTCAGGAACACAGGACGCGGTCAGGCAGGGTTTGGATTGTTGGTCATTCATATGTTAATCGTGCTAAACATGTCTTTTTTACAGGCAAGGGTAGAAGGGAGCTAGAGCATAAAGGTTTGTCCATCTCCTTCTTTGGGAGGAGGAGTCTCTGCCTCAGTCAGTTTCGGGGATTCTTTGTAGAGTTGGTCGCCCAACATGCAGCACCACCGGCGGTGGTGATTCTTCATCTGGGGGGGAATGACCTTGCTAGACTCGGTAGGAGGGTCCTCCTGGAAGAGATCATCTCAGCAGCGGGTTGGATAAGGAGAGTGTGCCCTGACTGCACTGTAGTCTGGTCCCAGCTGATACCGCGGCTGCAGTGGCGCGGGGGTGATTCCGTCAGCGCATTGAATCACTCGGTAAAGAGGATCAATACCAAGTTAGAAAAACTTTTCCGAACCACGCACTTACAGACCATCCCACATGGGACTATTTGGGGGGATGAATTGTACTTACAGGATGGGGTCCATTTGACTGAGGCAGGGAATACAATATGGTGTGATAATATCCTAGCTTGGTTAAAGGGCTTTGTGAGGTAGGGGTGACCTTCAGGCGGGAGTTGTGGGGGGGCCAGATCGTCGGGAAACAATGCTGGCCTGTGGCGGTAAGGTCATGATCGGTGAGCAGCAATTTAAGGTTCTAGGGGGGGGCGTCACCATCCACGGAGGGGGCGGCCCAGGGGGAGGGGCCACTGGTCCCTCCTAGAACTTCAGGGGCAGGAATATCCGCTAGCTTCTAAAGATGCGGGGGAGGGAGTCACGCTTCCCTTAGGCTGGTAGCCACCCCGCACATACATCATGACGTCAGCAAATGACGCAGAGTGTAAGGGCTCTCCTTGTTGGTTAAATGGAGTTCACGATGCCGACGGGGTAGGCGGTCCACTGTCGCGCATGCGCACCTGTGGGTAAGGGCGTGGATAGTAGGACTTGACACCGGTTAGCGACCTTGCCGTCGGGCCAGAAATATTAGAATGCAAAATTCAGGCAGGATGTTAGATTCGGATAGGAAACACGCTGTATTAGACTTTTGTTAAGGTTAGCCTTTGATATTTGTCTTCAATACTGTAGATCTAATGTCATGAATTTTGCGTTTCTTAACATAATTGATGTAGTGTTGATATTCATCCTTTATTGTTTTGTATAATAAATACGGCCGGGGAGTCCCTGACCCCCGCCTTCCAAAGACAACTTGCCTATGTCAATCCTTCAAGGTGGTGTGGGAAGCTGGGAGGGGAGGGCAGCCAGTCACGGACCATGTGTAAAGGGGGGGCCGCTCGGCCCTCCCGCCCACATGGCGGTGCGGCGCCCCCCCACCCCCGGCCTCTTGGTGGTGGGGGTGCATTGCGGGTCAATGACGCGCGCAGCGCGCCCCCACCACCGATAGGCTGATGCCTCCCCCGTGACCCGGGGCAGGGGGGAGGGTCGGGCGGGGGGCGGGCCGGCGACCCCCTGGTGGCACTGTGCCTTAAAAGGCCCGGGGAGCGAGCTGGGTGCCCTCTTGCCCCTGGCTCGCTCCCCGCGTACCTCATGTGCCCCACGCTCGAGGCCTGTAATTCTCCCCACCCACCAGCCCCAAAAAACATGCTACTAGACAATCTAGTCGGAGATACTATGTAAGTTTGACTTAGGCCTTTTTTCCCGTTACAGGTGTAGGAGGTTGACGTGATTGTATGGTTGTACATAGGCCCCCTTTTTCTCCTTGGTCATAGCTGAACTTAGGCCTTTTTCCCGTTTTGAGCTGTGATTGGTTCTGATCGAATATGGATGTTGTGTGTACTTAGGCCTTTTTCCAGTTAGAGCTGTGATTATGTTCTCATTAAAAGTGTAATATTGTGTGTACTTAGGCCTTTTTTCCCATTAGTACAGCATGCTTTGTATTACTATGGTCTGGTTTTAGTTTAGTGTAGTTGTCCTTTAGCGAGTTCATTTCCCCTTTTTTCCCTAGGTTCATCGTCGTATTTATTAGGGTTGGTCAGGCGGTAAGGTCATGATCGGTGAGCAGCAATTTAAGGTTCTAGGGGGGGCGTCACCATCCACGGTGGGGGCGGCCCAGGGGGAGGGGCCACTGGTCCCTCCTAGAACTTCAGGGGCAGGAATATCTGCTAGCTTCTTAAGATGCGGGGGAGGGAGTCACGCTTCCCTTAGGCTGGTAGCCACCCCGCACATACATCATGACGTCAGCAAATGACGCAGAGTGTAAGGGCCCTCCTTGTTGGTTAAATGGAGTTCACGATGCCGACGGGGTAGGCGGTCCCCTGTCGAGCATGCGCACCTGTGGGTAAGGGCATGGCTAGTAGGACTTGACACCGGTTAGCGACCTTGCCGTCGGGCTAGAAATGTTAGAATGCAAAATTCAGGCAGGATGTTAGATTCGGATAGGAAACACGCTGTATTAGATTTTTGTTAAGGTTAGCCTTTGATATTTGTCTTCAATACTGTAGATCTAATGTCATGAATTTTGCGTTTCTTAACATAATTGATGTAGTGTTGATATTCATCCTTTATTGTTTTGTATAATAAATACGGCCGGGGAGTCCCTGACCCCCGCCTTCCAAAGACAACTTGCCTATGTCAATCCTTCAAGGTGGTGTGGGAAGCTGGGAGGGGAGGGCAGCCAGTCACGGACCATGTGACATGTGCAAGTACTATGGGCAAGGGTGACACATTTTCTAGCGATTTTGCACCCTCTTGGACCGAACAGAATCAAGATATCGTGTTTGTCTTTCTTCACAATCGGATTTAGTAAATGGAATGTCTCAGCTGCTCTCATTAGCCAAAACAACAAAATCTGTCTGCCAATCCTATCTAGATGGCCGAAATGATGAAAGGCAGTACAAAATTGCAGAGCGGCCATTACACAAACCTGACCTTTAACGGTTTTGTACTGTCCCGCAACGGGCAAATCAATTAACAACGCCTGTTGCTGTTTCATTCTTTTTAAGCCCAGAGTTCCTCTGGTGCAATATACCCAGAGGCCATCACTCACCAGTGACAGGACGCTGTTCAGCTTTCTAGTCTCAAAGTCATTCCAGATTTAGCCAAGGACGACAAGACTCGGCAGCAGCGAGTGTGTAATGGGGAATGGAATCTTACATGTTTGAGGCTTGAAGGGTCTTAGTTCTGCAGCCCCCGAAGATACTGTGTCTGTATGGGACCCTCAGATTGAGCATGTCTTCATCCCAGACACACGCTTTTGACAGCCATTCGGAAAAGGTACCGAGGCATGAGTATGACAGAGTCTTTAATCTGACAGCACAAAGTACCGATGAAGACTTTCATTTTGCCTTTTGTGTAATGAACATTTTTGCCTAGCTTCTGACACAAAACTCGGGCGCAGCAGAGGCAGTGTAACCTTTAACAACACAAAGGTCAGGTAGAAAACAGACATCAGTGCAAGATTGGCAAAGCCAATAGGTAAGCGAAGGCCGCACGCAGGCTTTTAGCTTTGTCAGTGCGTATTTTGTTTTTGCGTGGGTTTTATTTTATTTTAATATTGGATCAGCTGCCAGGACATTGCCACTATAGAAAAATGGTTAAAATGCAAATCATTGTTTTAGGCTCAAAACGACATATATCCGTAGTGTTGAGGCATTCTGTGTAAGTGCTACTTGTGAAAGAGCTGAATTCCTGTCACTTCCAATGGCTGAAGTGGGCTGACCCTTAATCGCAAGGTGCATGCTGAAGTGGGCAGAAGAACAATGCCAATGCCACAATTGACCAATGGATAAAGAGGGCTTGCTGAAAGCTGCTGTCGCTAGGCATATTATTTATAAATTTTAGTACAATAAAAAGGTCCTAGCTAATGCCAAACCTTAACAAGCATTGGCATAGCCAATAGGTCTCGCCCTTGGCACCTTATAAGTGTTTAGCTATGCAGCACATTATCCTGTGTGCTGTGCCACCAAGGATTAAAGAGCTACACGATTTCTGCACACTGTGTACCCTTTATAAACAGTAGCCATTTACAAATAGCCTGATTTACCAATGAATTGGCAGTACTAGCAGCATCAGACACTCAGTGTCGGGAAGTGGCAATGATATCATCCCAAGACCACCACTGTGAGGAATTGGCAAACATAACATCCACTATCATTAAGTACTGCAGGTAATATCCCCAGACACTCATTGCCAGCAAATATAACTTTCAACACCCCAAATTATGCACAGTCACATAGAACCACTAATAATATCCCAAGATACTCATTGTCGGTAAGTTTAGAGCGTAGCACGCAACATCTTCCACTGCCAGAAACGGTTACTTGTAACATCACATGATAATCGTTGCCCAATTGTCAGAAAAAGGCATTTTATAATATCGAGATACTAAAAGCCAGAGAAGGGTGCTTGTAACATTACAAGAAAGAATACCAGTCAGGGGAAATGATAACATCGGAAGAAATCCATTTTTTGAAAGTGCCACATAACAACACCCTAGCACAGAGGAACAGCTAAAACCGGAGACATCTAAATTTAGAAATGGGCACTGGTAACATCCTCAATATCTAATTTCGGAAAATGGCATGTACAATACATGCATTTACTCTCTACATATTTTGCTCATGATAGTATGGCAGGTCGATATATTTGACATACATTCCCCATAGGTGTGGATAGTTCGGTCTTGGTTCTTTAACTTTTGGCATCTATGGTTTTGCTCTTCACATTATACCAGTACCAGAGTGAAAGAAACAGGACAGAGAGAACTACACATGCAGAACATGTGACTATTTGAACTTTCTGAACCTCCACCACACCAACCCCAAGTACTGGAAAAACAGCCATGGCACTGGAGGGCATGCAAGGCCGGTGTGGCAACAAACCAGTAGTGGAATTCAGACACCTCTAACACAGACAAAAATAACAACCGCTCAGAGCTCTACAATAACCCAGGCTTCATCCAGGCGATTTCAGAAGACTCCTGGCCACACTTATCTAAAAAGAAATCTCTTACATACATTAAAGGCCAAGATACTCTCCCCAGCAGCAGTAAAAGAACCACAATTCCATCACTGATGATACAGGTTTAAAAGGCAATTCAGATGGTGGTCAGCTGTAAAATCATCAAATAAAGGGTTGCAATTTAGCCAGACTCTGTTTGTGATGCAAGGGCCATATTAATGACAGACTGTACACTATACAAACAGCTCCATCATAAAATTCCTCTTTTGTCGTTGAATAAGTGAGTGTGGGTCTCTCCTGTCCACCCCCCTTCTGTGCCCCCCATGCGTCCCTGATGAACGGTCTCCGGAAGCAGAACGTATAAGGAAGGAGACTAAGAGGATTTCTGGGCTGACACATCCCATAATCAGATATGCTGGAAAGTGGAGACTTATAAACCATCAATTATGCCTATTATCACTGTTCCCTGTTAGGTGTGTGCCCACCTCTGTCCTCCCGAGCGTGCAGTGTTGTGTGTGAAGCGCGCACACACAGCACATCCCGGGAGAGTGTTTGTGCACTGAAAGGCAGAAAATGCTCCTGCGGCCTTTCTTTTCTAACTAGAGTGTGGAAGCGGGGCTGATTGTGGGCCTTTTGAAAGTATTTATGTTAATCACAGCGCCCTTCAAGGGCTGCATTTAACATAAATACTTTCAAAAGGCAAACAATCAGCCCCACAGCAGCGCTCTATTTAGAAAAGAAATGCAGCACGTCTACAAACATGAGGTGTGCTTTCAGAATCATCTGAAAGCATATGTTCGTGCTTTTAAACTTGATGCATTTCTTTTCTAAATAGAGCACGGCCGTGGGACTGATTGTTTGCTTTTTGAAAGTATTTATGTTAAATGCAGCCATTGACCGGCGCTGTGATTAACATAAATACTTTCAAAAGGCCCACAATCAGCCCCTCAGACACGCTGTAAGAAAATAAATGCATCAAGTTTAAAAGCACAAGGTGTGCTTTCAGATGATCCTGAAAACACACGTTGTGTTTGTAGATTTACTGCATTTCTTTTCTTGATGCAGCACGGCTGCGGGGCTGATTGTGGGGCTTTTGAAATAATTGATGTTAATCACAGCTCCCCTCATGGGTTGCATTTAACATAAATTCTTTCAAAAGGTAAACCATCAGCCTTGTATTTAGAAAAGAAATGCAGCAAGTTTTACATAGTGTGAACTCAACAAAAAAGTATTGGAGCGCTTTACATGATTTGTTATTATTTATTTATTTTTGGTATGCATAGGGGGATTAATTGATTTGCACACAATATTAAGCTGACCCAAGACTCAAAACCCATTTCGGCAGCTCGAGCATTAACCCACAACCTCTACCTCAAGAGCGGAAGCATTTTTATGTTATATACAACTTTATGCAACAAACAACTATTGACAAAGCCAATAATCCTGGCTTCTTGTAGGTGTAATGTTACTTGTATTATATATCTGGATGCAATGACAGAAGAAGCAAAATATCAGTCGGTGGCATACTATGCTAAGCACAGATTTTTAGCTTAATTGCTTTTAAGCCACACCCTTAATTGCATTGGTCAAGCCCCTTTGAGAGACCCCCAGTTTTTTCATCCCACTTAAAGCCCTTGTCTACATGTGCGGTCGGGTTCTTGGAACACATAGCCTTGGCTGCAGCGCACAGAGACCTTTCTCTGCCACACAGAGGGGAAAAAAATTAGAGGGAACATTGCTTATTATGCATATCAGTTGTTCAATGTATCTCTGGCATGAAGTAAAGTATAATGGGCAGATACCGATGTAACTTGCTTCTTGTTGCTGTTTAACTTGAAAACAGTAAAAAAAAATGTTTTTTTTTTTTTAAAAGGTGGTGTAAGGGTAGATTTAGGCTGGAGTAAGATGTTTCACACAACAGTCACCGAAACACGGGACTAGTCTCAAGCCCAAATGTTTATTCAAGCCTTCTTTCTGAGTGTATTTTAATGAAGGTGATGTTCCTTGAACTATTTCACACTAGTAATCAGAGATAGATCATTATTTAGTTAGAAAGAGAATCAGTCCATAAAATAGATGTATATGTTCGGCAAACAGAAAGTGACTTAGAACAGAACACACGGAAAATGTATAAAAAGTGCTGTACCTTTCAGAAATTATTTCATATAGTAAATCGTACCCTTAGGCTTTTACCCGCTCTTCAGTGCCTCTTTGCTTCCCAGCTAGATTTCTTCTATATGCGTACCATCATAAACACACCATATATACACCATTTTCTTTTGCCTGCTTCAACAGGACTGAAAATAAAAAGTAGAGCAATTTGGGGAATCATCAGGATGAACCCCTATGTTCTATTTGCACGATTTTAGGCTCAGACAGCTATTGTCAAACCTCCTTTAATTGACCCCGAAGCCTACTTTTTTTCAAAACTTTATTGAATAAAGCAAGGATACAAACTGCATTAGAGACTGCAATATATGCTCCGTGTGCCATAAAGATCTCCTCACTCAGTTCTCCTGAGCAGACAGTGTGTAATGTCACACGCAACACCTCTGCCCTACACCGATGGTTCTGCTGAGCACACTGGGTGCACTATGAATTCCGGTTATTCTGAAGCACAAATGCCCCCAGCCCTGCTGTCTTCCCTCACACAAAGCGTTTATGGGTTACACTAGCTTCCCCTGGTACTTTCAGCTTGCCATGTCCCCAACCCACTCTTACCATGATAACGCAAAGATCTTCTCACGTTGGACGTTCTCGCAGCAGCATTGAAGGACACAATATGAAATTTGAACTTTCATCTGGATACGGAAATGGTACCTGCCAAATCTTCAGACACACAATATTGGCATCTTAGCATTGGATAAAGAGCTGTAGAAAGGAACGTAAGTACATTAAAAATAAAACTCTGGGGGGGCGTGTCTAAGATGGCGACGGAGTAGGACGTGCTTTCTGTCCCTCCGCCGCCGTGCTTGCTTAGCCTTGTCTGGCGCCTTCCCTCGACCCTGCCGGCTGACCCAGATGTAGCGCTTGCCCTCCGGAGGCACTGGAGGAGGTCCGGTGTTGTTTGCGGACCCGGTGGCGGAGGGGTGGACCACCGGCAGCTTTGAGGCCTGCGACGTGGCCGGACGGCAGAAGCCGGGAGCCTTGCGTGGAGGCACGGCTGGGGGCGGAGCCATCTACCGCGCCGCGCTACTGGAGCCGCTGTCTGCGGAGCGGGGAGCGTCCCCTGCATAGCGAGACCCAGCTCCCTTATGAGTGAAGTGTGCCCTGCTGGAGCCGCTGCAGAGCGAGAACCGTGTGAGGAGTTCTGGGGCGAAAGGCGGATGAACCACTGAGCCGCGCTAGAGCCCGGAGGCTTGGGCCTAGGTCTGGACCGCGACCTGAGCAGAGGCCACGCCCGCGCAGAGTTGAGGAGTTGCGTCGAGCGGGCCGGAGGCCGAGACCTGAGGTGCAGCGCTGATCCATGGGGCCCTTGGTCTAACCGAGCTCGAGGTGAGCTGTCGCGGAGGGGTGCTGCCTGCCCTGGGGTGCTGGTGATCTGGTGAGTCTCCCCGTGCTCCTGAGTGCCGTGCTGGGGACCCGCGGGGGTGAGGTGTGCTTCCCCGGACGGTGCGATTGCCTGGGCAGCCCCCGCTGGGGTGCGTTCTGAACTGCCTCCCAGATGGTCGCTGGCCCCCCCGGAGAGCTCCCCCCCGTTGGATTGTACCTGGCCTGGGAGGCCCATGGGGTTGAGTGAGGTGCACTCCTGGCGCTGCTGACTGGCCCGACGAAGCGGCCTGGTGATTGAGCGGATGTGGGACTGTGCGCAGAAGGGGGGACAGTCGCTCCCTGTCTCCTTCGAGAATACGAGCGCTGTCTGATCGGCTGGATTGGGGCTTGCAGACGCTTGAGCCACGGACTCTGATGCGGCGCATAGTGAGAGTGCGGGTGCTGACCTGGCCTGAGGTTTGCTGTGGTGCCGCTCTGCCCCTGTGCTCCCTATTCAGGTCCTGGCTGCTGGGGACGGGAGGGACTTCCTTGGAGCAGACGGCCTGGCCTGGTCCCGAGCCCCGTAGCAGTGAGAAGGTGCGTCCAGTGACGAACGGAGGGGGTGAAGGAGCCCTGGAAGTAGTTGCATGCGCCTAGGGCCACCCGTGGAGTGCGCTGACATACTTGTGGAGCGCCGGACTGCGTGGAGGTGGAACCCGGGGGATGGTGCCCGGTGGCGAGACCTGCGGGCGATATCCACACCCGGTCTGGGACAGTGCAGCCTAGTGGAGAAGCCTTTGGACTCGCGACAGCGCCAGAGGAGGAGTGGAGGTGGGTCTACCTGGCGCAAGGGCGTCAAGCCCGGAGGGGTGAAGTCTGCCTACGGTCTTGCACGGCGTCTATCCACCGTTCCGGTCACGATGTCTAACAAGCCCCACAAGGAAAAGCAGGGCAGGGAGGGGCCGCCGAGGGGTACGCGGCCGACGACGCCCCCGGGTATCAGTGCTTCCCCCCGGCAGGGGTTTGACGAGGTGCCGGCCACCAAGGCCTTTATGTTGGAACTCTTCTCTGCCATCAAAGAGGACATCTCGGAGCTCCGCTCCCAACTCGCCATGGATCTCAGAGAGGTGAGGAGGGAGGTGGATGGCATCGGCGAGCGGGTGGCGACGCTGGAGGAGCATGATCTGGGTCTGGCGGGCGACGTGCATCAGCTCCAACAAGATGTGCTTCGACTGACGGAGCAGAACCTAAATCTCCAGGCCCATGCGGAGGACCTAGAAAATCGGTCTCGCCGGAACAACATCCGCATTCGCGCGGTGCCCTGGGACGGAGAGGCGGGAGACCTGCAAGGCTATGTGGAAGCTCTTTTTCTGCAGATCCTTGGCGAAGATGATTTACATGAGGTCAGGATGGACAGGGTCCATAGAGTGGAACTGCCGAGAGGTGCGGGGGCTCCTCCTCCGGACATACTGGTCTGCATCAATGATTTTCAGCTCAAGGAGCGTATCCTTCGGAAGGCGAGAGGTATTCCAAATTTGCTATTCAGGGATCATCATCCCCAACTTTTCCAAGATCTGGCGGCGTCAACACTACAGAAGAGGCGCGCCTTTAAGCCAGTGACGAGCTTCCTGCGTGACCGTAATGTGTCGTACTCCTGGGGCCACCCCTTTCGCCTCATCTTCAGGTGGCAGAATAGACTGGTCCAACGTCGTTCCCTTCAGGCGGCTATGGACCTCCTTGGGCTGGACGACGTTGCCCCTTCCCCGAGGGCTGGATGCTCGCCATCGCGGCAACGGCGGCGCTCTCCCTCCTGGCGCAGAATGGGGCGCCCTGCAGAGCAGAATAGGCCGGATCCCGCGGCCAGCCAGCATGAACAGAATGGGGCAGTGGCCTCTGTGGTGAATGTGACGGTGACGCCCCCTCAGGACAGCTCGTCAGCGGCCTGAGCGTGGAGGGAAGGCTGTTGGGCGTCGGGGGGACAACCCCCTCCATTCAGGTACCGTGGGTAATTATGTACTTTTGGGGAAGACGCCCCAGGCCGGAGAGCGAATAGGACACTGACTGCTACCTGGGACCCCGCTCTCTGAGGGACTCACCATCAGGCCTCTCTGTGGACATATTTGTTCTATTGTGTTTCTCTCCTTGGGGTTTGTTTGTTCTTTTATCACTTGTCTTTTGTTTTTTATTGGATCTGTGTGGGGGTGGTATTGGGGGAGGGAAGGGGCGACGTGGGGGGTTGGGTGGGGGTGGGATGGGGAGGGGGCAGTGGTGGTAGCCAGATGGTGCCTGGGAGTGTTGTATGTGCGGCGCGACTTGCGAAGGGACTACGGGGGTGGCTGGGGAGGGTGGATGTGGGATGTCTAGCGGCGCGGGTTGGGATTCGTGATCTGCTCGGAGGGGGCTTCTACTTTGGGCAACGTGGCGAGATGAGGGGATGCTGGTGTGTGGCGGGACGACTAGGCTGTGAGACGGCTGGGGGCATGGTCCGAGGTCCCTGTACTGGATGGTCCGGGGGTTACAGCCCTGGGGTGTGCTACTGGCCTGCGTTAGAGGAGGCTTTTGTGGATGCGGTAGGGATCGGGAGACGGAGCTGCAATTTATATGGGGAGGGCCGGGAGGAGCTGGGGGACATGATGTGTGCAAAATGCCTGTCACCCTAGGAACTTGGAAAGCGAAGGGGCTTCACTCTCCCCAGAAACACCAAAAGGTCTGGAAGTACATCCTAGATTACCACCTTGATGTGGTTGGCCTCCAGGAGACCCACTTGGCCCGGAAGGATGAGTCCCGTTTGAAACATAGGCAATTCCCCCTTATCTATAGATCCTCGGCGGCTTCAAAGCATAGGGGAGTGGCCCTATTGTTCCGTTCGACGCTTCACTTTCAGCCTCTGGGGGTCCGGGGTGACAGGGAGGGTAGGTGGCTTATTGTCAAGGGGGTGCTACTCGGTAAGACTTGCTCGTTCCTTGTGATATATGCCCCCAATGTGGGTCAAAATAGGTTCCTCCTGGATCTGCTGCCAACTGTGGAGGACTTTGTGGAGGGGGCACTCTTTGTGTTGGGAGATTTCAATCTGATATGGGATAAGGACTTAGATAGCTCTCACCAGCAGAGAGCAGAGGCCGGTCTCTTCTCCGACGAGACGTGCCGGAGGTTTGAAGAACTGGGCCTGTTAGATGGGTGGCGCTCTCTGCATCCCCTCTCTCAGGACTACACTTTCTTCTCTCATGTGCACCATTCTTATTCCCGCTTAGATCATATCTTTTATAGTCAATCCCTCCGGGGGTCATTGAGAGAGGCCAAGATCTTTCCTCTATCTCTCTCTGACCATAGCCTGTTTGCGCTGGGCCTTCAGTGGACGCCGGAGGGGAATGCCCCGCGCAGGTGGTACTTCCCGGCTTCCCTGGTGAGGGACGAGCCCTCATGCAAGGTGCTCCTTAAGGTGATTCAGGACTTCTTCGAGCTCAACCCTGTGCAGGACTCCTCGGTTTTCACTACCTGGGATGCCTTTAAGGCGTCCGTAAGGGGTAGCTGCTTGGCCCTTAACGCGGCTCTCAATAGACTGAGGAGGACGGAACGGGAGGCGCTGGAGTTGGAACTTTCTGCGCTGGAGCAAGCACATAAGGCCAAACCTTCCAGGCAAACGCTGCGGCCGCTGACTGCCCTTAGGGGCAAACTCCGGGCTCACTACAACAACAGGGCAGAGTTCACCCTCCTGAAGCTCCGCCATCTCTCCTATTCTCAGGGGAACAAGGTAGGAAGGCATTTGGCCCGCCAACTTCGCTATAAACGAGAGAGGGATTACATAGGGGGCGTTCGAGATGCAACCGGTTTGGTGCGGCATTGTGATGCTGCCAAAGCTGCACCCTTCGGGGAGTTTTACGCGACGTTGTACTCGGGAGACACCCTGGACCTCGTCGCCCAAAAGGACTATCTGAGCGCGCTCCCGCTCCCTCGTGTCACTAACGAATGGAATGACCTGCTTTCCGCCCCCATATCTAGGGAGGAGGTGCTGGGTGCCATCAGGTCCTTGAAACCCCATAAGGTGCCTGGTGCAGACGGGTTCACGGCCCTCTTCTACCAATCCTTTGCTGCAGACATTAGTGGCTTCTTTGTCCGACTGTTCAATGCTATGGCTGACTCGGGGGCTTCTTCGGCCTCCATGGCGGAGGCGGTCATTTCGGTTATCCCCAAGCCTGGTAAGGACCCATCTGCGTGTTCGTCGTACCGGCCGATAGCCCTGCTTAACATCGACGCCAAACTTTACTCATCCATTCTTGCGACTCGCTTTCAGGACCTGCTGCCGGCTCTTATCCACCCTGATCAATCGGGTTTTATCAAGGGGCGTCAAACCCATGATAACACTAGGAGGGTGACCCACCTCATCGAGAAGGCCAACCGCTTTAACATTTCGGCGGTATTGATTGGCCTGGACGCCGAGAAGGCATTTGACTGGGTGGACTGGCAGTTTCTATTCCGAACCTTAGAAGCATTTGGATTCTCGGACAGATTTTTGACCATGCTCAAGGCCAATTATAGCGACCCCCGCTCCAGAGTCACGGTCAACGGCTATTTATCGCCTTTCTTTTCGCACTCGCGGGGCACGCGGCAGGGGTGTCCCCTCTCCCCCTTGTTATTTGCGTTGAGTATTGAACCCCTGGTGTTGGCGATACGGGAGCACCCAGACATACGAGGACTGCCCTTCAGGGGCGAACAACACAAGATCTCCCTGTTTGCGGACGATGTTTTGCTCTCTCTTGCAGACCCTGCGCACTCCCTTCCCCATGTGCAGACGGCTCTGGTGTGTTTCGAGGCGGTAGCAGGGTTCAAGGTGAACTACGACAAATCTTACATTCTTAACCTCACGCTTTCCTCGGCGGAGGTGGACCGCATCCGACCGCTTTCGCCCCTGCCGTGGACCCATTCCTCTTTACTGTATTTAGGGGTCCGCTTGACCCCCACGGTGGGGAAACTATATTCGGCCATTTTCCCCCCTCTACTGGCTACAATCTGGGCTGATTTGAATCGCTGGAAGCCGTTATTTATCTCCTGGTTGTGGAGGATCCATGCGATTAAAATGATGCTTCTCCCGAAGCTTTTATATTTATTCCAGGCTCTCCCTATCGTCTTAGACAGTGATTTCTTTCACCGCATAAAGACTCTTATGCTCCATTTCGTTTGGCAAGGGGGACGGGCTAGATTTTCCTTTGCCGCTCTCCGGCGCCCCCGGGGGGAGGGTGGATTGGGCCTTCCGGACCTGCACCTCTATTACAAGGCAGCGCAGCTGAGGATATTGGTGGAGTGGACCCAACCCCTCTCGAAGAAACACTGGCTGCACATGGATAGAAGTGTGGCGGGGCACACGATATGGGACTTGGTGTGGAAGCCCAAGGGGGATAGGCCCAGGAATGCGTATATCAGCACGCCTACTGGTACCACCCTTAAGGTTTGGGATTCCGTTTCTGGAGATGAGCGGTGGACTACGTTCCCGTCGCCCTTTACTCCTCTACACTTCAACCCGGCCTTCCTGCCTGCACTGCGGGAGGGACCTTTTGATGTCTGGAGAGAAGGTGGCTGCCTCGCTCTCACGCATTTGTTTCATGCTTCGGCCCCGCTAACGTTGTGGGCGAGATTATGGGGTCCCCCGGTCGGAACAGTTCCGCCACACTCAAATGTTGCACTGGTACCTCACCCCCGCCAAGTTACACCGCATCTTCCCTAACTCTTCCGACAGGTGTTGGAGGGGCTGTGGTCTATTGGGGGACTTTCGCCATATCTGGTGGGACTGCCCGATCATCCGCCCCTACTGGGAAGAGATCTTGTCCCACATTAAGGAGATCCAGGGGTACCCGATAGTGGACTCCTTGACTCACGTGTTGCTGGGCCTTTGGGATCCACTCTTCGAACATCAGACGCGAGCGAACAAACAGATCCTCTGGCTATGTGTGGGGGCGGCCAAGCTAACCCTGGCGGTGGCCTGGAAGCAAAGGGAGGCCCCGGCGATCTCTTTGTGGTATGCGCGATTGTGGAAGTTGTTGAGCATGGAACGGATGGCAGACATATTTTTGGGGAACTTTAAGAATTTCATTTTTCGTTGGGGACCATTGGTTCGCTTTCTTTCCAAGGGTTTACCGGCAGCGGTATGTCCACCCTCGATTCGCGCCCTCCATTTGTTTCAGGTATGAGTGTTGGCAGAGGATCCTAGTAGGTATGACTGAGAGCTACCACCACTGGGGGATGGGTGGGGAGGTTGGGGGTAGTTGAGGGGTGGGGGGGGTTTGTTTTTTGTTTTAGTTCATTGTGGCACCCCTGGACGACGAAGGGGGGAGCCTGATCATGCTAGGATTGGAGTGACCGACCCCAATAGCTTGATCTCTGCCGAGCCTTAACGATGAGCGGGAGCTGGGCTCCTCCACTAGCTTTGTATTTATGGCTCAGATTTAGACCCTCTGTATTTTTGTGGCTTGCTGCTTGGCGGGCCGGAGGACTGGACACTCCCTACTCTCTATGGCCTCCCCTCTTATTTGGCGTACCCCCTGCGAGGGAAGTTGTGCGGGACTGTAGTCTGTTTTTTCCTTTTTTGTTTGTTTATCAATAAAAAACATCTTTGAAAAAAAAAAAAAACTCTGGGTTCTCGTACACCTACAGTGCCACACCTGTCAAGGGAAGGGGTCAAATAAACTTTCAGAAAAGGATGGCGCCCTCTGCTGGAAGACGGAAGCGCTTGCTGCCAATGCCGAACTACGATAAATATGCGCAGCCTGGTGTTGGGAGGGAGGGGTGGGGGGAGGGAGCAGACCACAGACCCAGAAAATGTATGAAAAAGGCCACCTTATTGAAACAGGTGCACATAACATAAAAGTTCCTCAGCAAACGCCTTACAAAACTAAACCTCACTAACCAACCATATACCTAACCCCTGGCCCGGCCCCGCCCCTAAAATGTTCTTTATCCCGCCCCCCATCTGCACATTACAACATTACAATACACATCAATGCTACAAAAATTATATAACCCCCAAAAACCAACCTTCCGTTAAACAACTTCCCCTGCCTGCCTCTTTACCCTTGGCAAACCCCAAACTTGAGTAACCTATATATAACACAACTTGCCTACCCATTCCCTGTCGATACTCCAACTCCAACCATAACCAAAAACCTCTTTTAAACCTGGCAAACCTCGAATAACCCCCGCCACCCAGAAAGGAGGGGGGGACGCAGACTACACCCCCCCTTTCTGCTCCCCCCAACTAGACGAGCTGCTATTCCCCTACCTGAACCGCACCTATCCTTGCAAACATCTTGCCAACACCTCCGTAATCTCAAGCAGGTAAAGGTCCATGCCCATCCTGGACAAATGCACCCCGTCGTCTCTAAAAAATTCAACCGCTTCAAATGAAGCTCCCTATGCACCACTCGTCCAAAACCAAGGTGACGGCAAAACAGAGAAATTACTGAGTTCATCTTCCTACGTGCCCTGTCAATCGCTCTCGGGTTCAAAGCACCTCTCCACACTCTGCGCGGAACCAACTCTGTCCACAAAACATGGCACCCAGCCCATTGCTCCTTCAATCTCGCTAAGTCCTTCTTCATGGCCCTCATCAATACCACGCCTTTTACACCGACCAGATCGTTCTCCCCCAGGTGAATCAGCAACACGTCCGGGCACTGGCCCCCAACCATACACCTATTAAGGCACGGAATCAGTTCTTTCCACAACATCCCACCCCAAACCCTTCCAAACAACTCTAAACTTCTGTCCATTAAAACCCAACATTTCACCAAAGTAACAGCTGCATGCCTGAAACTGTGCCCATTTTACAAATGAATTCCCAACAATACAAATGGTCAGCTCCGATGCCTGGGGCCCCGCCACAGAAACTGTAACGAGAAAGGAAAAGTGAGACTCAAACCAAAGAGGATGACGCATGCGCCTCCTCCGCATTCTGCCTTACATAGCGCTGATAGCAATCAGATGACCAGCGCCCCAACCTCATTATCTCCCCTCGTGACCAGCCCCTGTTATGGGCCTCCGTCACCGCCCCAATCCTGAAGGAGTGCGTCCCATACCCTGCCCCGTCCAACCCCATACTGAACAAAGCCTTCCGCAACACCATCCACAGCTGGTAATCTATTACCTTCTTCCCATTAGCATGCTGAAAAACCACCTCTGACCCCACACCCTGCGAAATTGCACACCATCGGCACTCCCAGTTAAGGGGGCATGTTGCGGCAGGCACAGCCGCCTCCAACCGCACTCCCTTTCCCAAACCCCTCTGGTCCGTTTTAGAGCTGGCTAACCAAATATGAATCCCTTCCTCCCCGATGGACACATCCTCCCAGCGCACACCCCGTTTTAGCCTGTTGCCCAGAAGTTCAGACACCCGGAACGCCTGAAGAACATCCACACCATAAGGGTTGAGAATAGACAGGCCTCAAAATCATCTGTGCAAACTGCCGACAACTCCTCCAATATACAATATAGCTTCTGCCAGGTGAGGGAGGTACGTGCCGCCCTCTCCCCCCTCTCCCTAGCCCAACCTTCCAACATCCTCCTTCCCACTTCCCCTGCTGACAGAGCATAACCCCAAAGAAGTTTCCCCATGAAAGCAATACCTGCCAACTTGCCCGCAATGGTAACCTTCGTCAGACCTCTTTCCATGAGTACCAAAATGAACTGAATAACATCTTCTGCCCGACGTCAGACCTCGGCCCGCCTGCAAGCCCCAGATGCCAAGAAATCCCTCCAAGCCAGGTTGTATGCAGCCCATGTCGAAACCGACAGGGATCCTAACACCAGCTGTAGCACCCTATGTCGCCTACATACCAAAGATGTTCCGGCATTGGGGTCGGTATCCTGTATGCCTCCTTGGCGAGCCCACGGAATCTCCCCCACTGTGAACGAGACAAAGCATCCACACCTGGTATATGCAAGTCCCTAAAAGCAATGTCATTTCTGAGGCAATCAAGAACAAAAACCCGCAGCAACTTCAGAATTTGTTCATCTCTAGCGGACTGTCTGTTAATGACCTCCACCACCTCCATGTTGTCCACCCGAAACAAGACTTTCTTATGTGCCAACTCTTCGCCCCACAGTGTCAATGCCACTAGTAGCGGGAAAAGCTCCAGGAAAGCTATACTCCTCCCACCATCTTTCCACTGCTGTGGCCACTGCTCAGCACACCACCTGCCCTGCCAATAAAGTCCACATCCTGCGCCGCCTGCTGCAGCTGAAAAGATTTGCATGTCCCACTGGCATGGCCCTCATCAATACCACGCCTTTTACACCGACCAGATCGTTCTCCCCCAGGTGAATCAGCAACACGTCCGGGCACTGGCCCCCAACCATACACCTATTAAGGCACGCAATCAGTTCTGCAGAATCCACTTGCCGAGGAGCCCTCACCATTGGGCCGCAGTCTCTCCTGGACCTAGACTCTGCTATCATTCTGATCGGCGCCACCGTCGGTGCCTGCAACAAACTACGAACAACGTGAGAGGCCCCCCCTGCCTGATGGACGGAGCATTTGAGCAAATCAAACACTCACCCCCAGTCAACTGATCTGGGTTTAATCCATCATCATTCTTTAGCTCACTCCACCACCCCAGTTCAGATATGGCCATATGCAAATCAGTCTGACCCTGTGCCTCATAGGAAAAGTTCAGCCCGAACTGCCAAGCCAAGTCTTCCCTGGACCAAAAACAAGCATTCAAGGACCGGTTTCGGGTTCATAACCCTCATCAGCCAGGTTATCTTGAATCCAGTGGCAAAGTGAGCAAGGGACCCACATGTGGGCATACCCTGCCAACTTAGGGTGAACAAAGCGATACCAAAATGGATGATGGACGGAGCGTTTGAGCAAATCAAACACTCACCCCCAGTCAACGTATCTGGGTTTAATCCATCATCATTCTTTAGCTCACTCCACCACCCCAGTTCAGACATGGCCATATGCAAATCAGTCTGACCCTGTGCCTCACGGGAACAGTTCAGCCCGAACTGCCAAGCCATGTCTTCCCTGGACCGGAAACAAGCATCCTGGGACCGGCTTCGGGTTCATAACCCTCATCAGCCAGGCTATCTTGAATCCAGTGGCAAAGTGAGCAAGGGACCCACGTCTGGGCATGCCCTGCCAACTTAGGGCGAACAAAGCGATACCAAAGGGGATGATGGACGGAGCGTTTGAGAAAATCAAACACTCACCCCCAGTCAACTGATCTGGATTTAATCCATCATCATTCTTTAGCTCACTCCACCACCCCAGTTCAGACATGGCCATATGCAAAGCAGTCTGACCCTGTGCCTCATGGGAACAGTTCAGCCCGAACTGCCAAGCCATGTCTTCCCTGGACGGGAAACAAGCATCCTGGGACCGGTTTCGGGTTCATAACCCTCATCACCCAGGCTATCTTGAATCCAGTGGCAAAGTGAGCAAGGGACCCACGTCTGGGCATGCCCTGCCAACTTAGAGCGAACAAAGCGATACCAAAGGGGATGATGGACGGAGCGTTTGAGCAAATCAAACACTCACCCCCAGTCAACTGATCTGGGTTTAATCCATCATCATTCTTTAGCTCACTCCACCACCCCAGTTCAGACATGGCCATATGCAAATCAGTCGGACCCTGTGCCTCATGGGAACAGTTCAGCCCGAACTGCCAAGCCATGTCTTCCCTGGACTGGAAACAAGCATCCTGGGACCAGTTTTGGGTTCATAACCCTCATCAGACAGGCTATCTTGAATCCAGTGGCAAAGTGAGCAAGGGACCCACGTCTGGGCATACCCTGCCAACTTAGGGCGAACAAAGTGATACCAAAGGGGATGATGGACGGAGAGTTTGAGGAAATCAAACACTCACCCCCAGTCAACTGATCTGGGTTTAATCCATCATCATTCTTTAGCTCACTACACCACCCCAGTTCAGACATGGCCATATGCAAATCAGTCTGACCCTGTGCCTCATGGGAACAGTTCAGCCCAAACTGCCAAGCCATGTCTTCCCTGGACCGGAAACAAGCATCCTGGGACCGGTTTCGGGTTCATAACCCTCATCAGCCAGGCTATCTTGAATCCAGTGGCAAAGTGAGCAAGGGACCCACGTCTGGGCATACCCTGCCAACTTAGGGTGAACAAAGCGATACCAAAATGGATGATGGACGGAGTGTTTGAGCAAATCAAACACTCACCCCCAGTCAACGTATCTGGGTTTAATCCATCATCATTCTTTAGCTCACTCCACCACCCCAGTTCAGACATGGCCATATGCAAATCAGTCTGACCCTGTGCCTCATGGGAACAGTTCAGCCCGAACTGCCAAGCCATGTCTTCCCTGGACTGGAAACAAGCATCCTGGGACCAGTTTTGGGTTCATAACCCTCATCAGCCAGGCTATCTTGAATCCAGTGGCAAAGTGAGCAAGGGACCCACGTCTGGGCATACCCTGCCAACTTAGGGCGAACAAAGTGATACCAAAGGGGATGATGGACGGAGCATTTGAGGAAATCAAACACTCACCCCAGTCAACTGATCTGGGTTTAATCCATCATCATTCTTTAGCTCACTCCACCACCCCAGTTCAGACATGGCCATATACAAATCAGTCTGACCCTGTGCCTCATGAGAACAGTTCAGCCCAAACTGCCAAGCCATGTCTTTCCTGGACCGGAAACAAGCATCCTAGGACCGTTTTCGGGTTCATAACCCTCATCAGCCAGGCTATCTTGAATCCAGTGGCAAAGTGAGCAAGGGACCCACGTCTGGGCATACCCTGCCAATTTAGGGCGAACAAAGTGAATGATGATGGATTAAACTCAGATCAGTTGACTGGGGGTGAGTGTTTGATTTGCTCAAACGCTCCGTCCATAATCCCCTTTGGTATCGCTAAGTCAACCTGAAAGCAGGCGTAAGTAAAGTAGCGCTAACTATCGCTACTTTCCTTACGCCTGCTTTCAGGTTGACTTACTTTTCTTATCGCTATGCTCTTTAGCGTGCAGCTTGTAAATAGGAGAAATATCGGTTAGCGACATTTCTCCCGTTATTTTGGGGAGGAACGCCAACTTTGCATCTCATAAGAGATGCAAAGCTGGGCGTTAAGGGAAAGGGCGCTGAGGCAAGGATTCACGCGATAGCGTGACCTTGCTAATAATGCCATACAATTATCGCCGCTTTCCGGCCGAAAACGGACGATAAAGCGGCGATAATTTTCTTGATGGTATGCCCCTATATTTTTTGCACATTAAGTGCATTATCAGCTTGTGTGGAATTTGTAGACTCGCCTTGATCATTTATGCAGTCATTAAGAAGTAGTGTAATGCCTCTTGTCCGTACATTTAATTTCGACACGCAATCCAATAAAAAGCCATGAGTCAGACAAGGATAGTGAACACAGGAAATAAGTATCTACATTTTCTGTAAGGTCATTTAATTTTGTACATAAACAAGAGGAACAAGAGGATTACGCCTTCACATTTTTGATGTTCTGTCTTTCAAGGACTTTGGATACACATTCCTCTGTAAAAAGCTGCCCTATAAATTATGAGATGCCCTCACGATAAATAGTGATGCCAGATTCCATGGCAAAAGATGTCCAATGGAAATTCATGAACATCGAAAGTCAAGGGCACCTGATGTTTTATTTATTTAGTTATTATGATTTGTAAACACCGCGGCGGCATCAAACGGAAATAGAGCACTTTACGTGACACTGACTGAGACATAGTTCAACAAAATGCAAAAACATTACTTCAACAGCGAGAAAAGAACTGGCCGTCGTCCAGTAGGTAACGACATTGTAAAAGATTGGGTGGCAAGGAGAGGGAGGTCTTATGAATGAAAGGAACAGAATATACCTATCTTCTTAACAGTGAATTTGAGGTAAGGAGAAATAGTAATGAATAAGAAGTAAAAGGACCATGGCAACAAACCACACCTACTGCCAAGGGTTTGTCTTGGGGCATAGATCGTCAAGGATGCTGCTGAAAAGAGACCTTTTTGCCCTTTTTGGAATGAAATAATGATCTGCTGATCTTAAATGTGAAGGGAGATCATTCCGAGTGGCAGAGACAGAAAAGGATTGCTTTAGAACTTGAGAAGTCCAGCGATTCTTAAAGAAGAAAGTTTAGTTTCTGGAAAGTCGTGATCTATCCAAATTGTTAAAAAAAAATAGCAAGGCTTCCCCTGTGGGGGGCTTTGTGTGTGAGACAGCAGAACTTGAATTTTAGCTGAACTTCTAAGGTAATCAGTGAAAATGGCTCAGAACTGGAGTGCTTTTTCTCAGCGATTAAATAGCCGGTAGAATGGAGCACAGCCTTTAGGGGTAAAAGGGTTTTTGCTGGGAGGCCCAGTAGGCAGTGGCGTAGCAAGGGGGGTTCCACCCGGGGCGGCATGAGTTTTGGGGGCAGCGGCCTTGCTGCCCCCGCCCTTACCTGCAGCCGTTGCGGGAAGGCAAACGCAGGAATCGTCACGGGCAGCAAAAGGTCTAGCTACGCCACTGCCAGTAGGATGATATTTACGTCATCAATTCTATAAATGATTAGAGCATGGGCTGCAGACTTTAGCTGGCCATTGAATAGAAGGAACTATGGGCCAGATGGTACTAAGCTAGTTTGCAGTCAGAAAGGCTTCATTTTGTAAAATTGGGGCTTTGAAAATCGTAAAATAACTTTTGGGTATGTACAAAACCAACATTTCGCAAAATAACTTTTGGGTATGTACAAAACCAACATTTTGATTCAGTAACAGCAAAATGGGTTTTGAATTTTGAATTTGAATTTGGAAGGGGTGTGTTTAGGGCATCCATTCCAAAAAGTGATTTGCAAAGGAATGTATTAATATTGCGTGATCATAATCTGGTTGCAAAACGTTGCTTGAAGGATTGCTGTCTGCCGACTCCTATTCCTGGGACTATCTGGATTCTACTTGCTGAATTGAAACTTGCCACCGCGCCTCGCGGCCCACGCTTCGCGGGTGCCGCTCGAGGGATCGAGACTCTGCTGCCTACTCTCTAAAGTGTCACCGGTGCCTTCATTCCACGCTGCCCGGTTTGCTGTATTATTTCCGAGTTCAACGAGGGGGTGTACCTGGACACTCTGATCACCGCGAGTGCCCGGCGCATTCGGGACTGCGAGTACCAGGGTGCTGTGCGTGACGCTGATTAGCTGCACCTGGTCCTCTTCCCGAACTCCTCCCCCAACACCTTTATCAAGCACTGTAGCTCTTGCTCTATGGGCTCCGCTTGAAGGATTGCTGTCTGCCGACTCCTATTCCTGGGACTATCTGGATTCTACTTGCTGAATTGAAACTTGCCACCGCGCCTCGCGGCCCCCGCTTCGCGGGTGCCGCTCGAGGGATCGAGACTCTGCTGCCTACTCTCTAAAGTGTCACCGGTGCCTTCATTCCACGCTGCCCGGTTTGCTGTATTATTTCCGAGTTCAACGAGGGGGTGTACCTGGACACTCTGATCACCGCGAGTGCCCGGCGCATTCGGGACTGCGAGGACCAGGGTGCTGTGCGTGACGCTGATTAGCTGCACCTGGTCCTCTTCCCGAACTCCTCCCCCAACACCTTTATCAAGCACTGTAGCTCTTGCTCTATGGGCTCCGCTTGAAGGATTGCTGTCTGCCGACTCCTATTCCTGGGACTATCTGGATTCTACTTGCTGAATTGAATCTTGCCACCGCGCCTCGCGGCCCCCGCTTCGTGGGTGCCGCTCGAGGGATCGAGACTCTGCTGCCTACTCTCTAAAGTGTCACCGGTGCCTTCATTCCACGCTGCCCGGTTTGCTGTATTATTTCCGAGTTCAACGAGGGGGTGTACCTGGACACTCTGATCACCGCGAGTGCCCGGCGCATTCGGGACTGCGAGGACCAGGGTGCTGTGCGTGACGCTGATTAGCTGCACCTGGTCCTCTTCCCGAACTCCTCCCCCAACACCTTTATCAAGCACTGTAGCTCTTGCTCTATGGGCTCCGCTTGAAGGATTGCTGTCTGCCGACTCCTATTCCTGGGACTATCTGGATTCTACTTGCTGAATTGAAACTTGCCACCGCGCCTCGCGGCCCCCGCTTCACGGGTGCCGCTCGAGGGATCGAGACTCTGCTGCCTACTCTCTAAAGTGTCACCGGTGCCTTCATTCCACGCTGCCCGGTTTGCTGTATTATTTCCGAGTTCAACGAGGGGGTGTACCTGGACACTCTGATCACCGCGAGTGCCCGGCGCATTCGGGACTGCGAGGACCAGGGTGCTGTGCGTGACGCTGATTAGCTGCACCTGGTCCTCTTCCCGAACTCCTCCCCCAACACCTTTATCAAGCACTGTAGCTCTTGCTCTATGGGCTCCGCTTGAAGGATTGCTGTCTGCCGACTCCTATTCCTGGGACTATCTGGATTCTACTTGCTGAATTGAAACTTGCCACCGCGCCTCGCGGCCCCCGCTTCGCGGGAGCCGCTCGAGGGATCGAGACTCTGCTGCCTACTCTCTAAAGTGTCACCGGTGCCTTCATTCCACGCTGCCCGGTTTGCTGTATTATTTCCGAGTTCAACGAGGGGGTGTACCTGGACACTCTGATCACCGCGAGTGCCCGGCGCATTCGGGACTGCGAGGACCAGGGTGCTGTGCGTGACGCTGATTAGCTGCACCTGGTCCTCTTCCCGAACTCCTCCCCCAACACCTTTATCAAGCACTGTAGCTCTTGCTCTATGGGCTCCGCTTGAAGGATTGCTGTCTGCCGACTCCTATTCCTGGGACTATCTGGATTCTACTTGCTGAATTGAAACTTGCCACCGCGCCTCGCGGTCCCCGCTTCGCGGGTGCCGCTCGAGGGATCGAGACTCTGCTGCCTACTCTCTAAAGTGTCACCGGTGCCTTCATTCCACGCTGCCCGGTTTGCTGTATTATTTCCGAGTTCAACGAGGGGGTGTACCTGGACACTCTGATCACCGCGAGTGCCCGGCGCATTCGGGACTGCGAGGACCAGGGTGCTGTGCGTGACGCTGATTAGCTGCACCTGGTCCTCTTCCCGAACTCCTCCCCCAACACCTTTATCAAGCACTGTAGCTCTTGCTCTATGGGCTCCGCTTGAAGGATTGCTGTCTGCCGACTCCTATTCCTGGGACTATCTGGATTCTACTTGCTGAATTGAAACTTGCCACCGCGCCTCGCGGCCCCCGCTTCGCGGGTGCCGCTCGAGGGATCGAGACTCTGCTGCCTACTCTCTAAAGTGTCACCGGTGCCTTCATTCCACGCTGCCCGGTTTGCTGTATTATTTCCGAGTTCAACGAGGGGGTGTACCTGGACACTCTGATCACCGCGAGTGCCCGGCGCATTCGGGACTGCGAGGACCAGGGTGCTGTGCGTGACGCTGATTAGCTGCACCTGGTCCTCTTCCCGAACTCCTCCCCCAACAACGCCTCCCTTCGCCCTATAAATCGCACTCCCTCTTACACGCGCTAGCGGGACGCGCGCGGGTCTTAGCACGGGGCTAAGACCGGGCAAAGAGCGGGCCGTTTGAGGCCGTTAGAGAACGGAAGAGACCGGACCGGGCCATCCCCCTAAAGCTCTCAATTCTCTGTGAACTGTGTACGTATTACTACATGTAATCTTATTCCATTTTTATCGTTTATTTATGTTTTTAAAAGACTGAGTATTTCCGATAAATACGTGCACTGAAGTTCCTACCCATTTTTACTGGTGTTTAGGAAACATGGTACTAACAAGAGGAAAAAAAACTAAAACTAAAGTAATGGGGGGTGGAGGCAAGCTCTCAGGCCCCATGGATGATTTTATAGTCAAGGCCAACACTTTTATTGATCAAAGTATTAGCTTAATAGAAGGCAGGGTGTCATTGGATCTAGCTTTGGCTAAGAGATCATCTATTGGTACCTTAAGGGACGCGAAAACCCCGGAAACTTCTAGTATCACTGGGCGTAGGTCGCCTTGTGAGGGTAGGCGTAGCTTGCCAAACAACGTTGACCTATCGGCCTCTCAACTATCTGATTTTCAGTTAAGTCTAGACCTAGAGAGGACACCAGAGATGATTCCCCAATTAACACCGGATGATCTGAGACAATCAAGAGGGAGGAGGGAGGGCGCCATACGGAAACGAAAGAACAACTCAAAAAATACTAGCGCCCGAGAAACTTTTGATCAGTGTAGTGGGGAAGAGATTGTACCTTCCAGTGTAGAACAGTTAACTGATCCCATAATGATAAATCAGTCTACACGCGATACTTTAGAACTAATTAGTGAGGAAGCTTCAATGCACCCACCATCTAGCAAAATAAGAAATGATATTGAAAATTCACAATTGATCAATAATATCACAGCCCTCGTAAAATCTTCCCTCGCTCCACTTGAACTAAGACTAACTCAGATAGAGCACCAGCTATCGAACCTGATTAATATTATGAAACATAAGCAAGCTCCTGGGGACCAAAGCAGAGAAGGAGCAAAGATGCCCCCTCAAAAGCCAGCACACAGACAAAATAAAGCCCCAGAAACTTTACCTGTAAAAGTAACATCTAAATTACCATCATCTAAAGTACGAAACACCAATAGAGTAGTGGAATCTCCCCTAAATCCCACGATAATTTCGCCCCAGGGCAATGTCCTGATAGAAAAAACCCCTCTCCCGATAACATCGGGACTTAAAAAATTGTTGCCTAACACTAAAACTTTGACCTTAAAAAAAAAACCCTCCCCAAAAATCGCGACGCCTGATACCAATAGAGGTGACCTAAGGAAACCTCCTGAAACTAGTTTGGCTGTGGATTTGCCTCCAGAAGCAAGTCCTTTCGTAGTTGTAATGACAGGTGTCCCTAAAATAGATGACCCAAACGCAGAACCTACATGGTCTTTGAAAAATAAGGTCCAATACTGGCTAAATATGAATCGTCCTGTACCAGCAAATTGGACTTGTAGGATTCTGATGGTACGTAGGACCCCTTGGGTGGGAAATAGCAGAAAAACAATACCAGGAGACTGCATTTTGATCACATTCGAGGACCCCAGTGTGGTAAATTATATTTGCTCCTGGGAGTTCTCGAATGTAAATGAGGAAATAGGAACTAGGAGACTCTCCTTTTTTTATCCTTCCGGCCTCTATAAAGGGATTCCAAACCATTTCGCTCGCCCCTGGGATGTAACAGCTTCACGTCATGGGAACCATTCCAATCACTGGCAAGTAGCGGGTTCCCGCCACTATGACTACGATGGTCCCTGGCACTTATCGGGGCCACGACATTGGGGAGGAGGACGGGACGATTGGGGCATTCGTATGCCATATAGAGAGTCACCCCAAAGGGATGCTTGGTCCAGTATCCCGACGTCAAATAGGTATAGTGCTCTTGAATCGGTCGATTGACCACCAGCGATGACAGAAATAACTAATCGCAAGTTATGTCATCCAATGCCCAAGGGAAAAACAATTTGCCCAACAAATGAACCTGTGACCGACCCAGAAATGATCAACTCCAAGATATGTTATCCAGCGCCTAAAGAAAAAATGATTCGTGTAGTAAACGAAGCGCCGACGAATATAGAATCGCAGCCCTTACCCATCCTCTTTTGGAACGTAGCGGGCCTTCGCTCCAAAATTGATGATGGGACGGCTGCTACCTTCTTGGAGTCGGGCAAAATCATATGTCTCCAGGAGACATGGTCTACGACCGAGCTCCATCTTCCGGGCTATAAAACTTTTTTTACCCCTGCTTTGGGTACTAGTGTAGGTAGACCTAAGGGAGGGTTGATCACATACATTGCAAATACAGTTAATTTTTTGAAAGTATCTGTAGTAGTGTCTAACCCAAATTTCCAGTTACTCTCCCTTGTGTTAAAAAATAAAGAGTCGATCCTCCTGCTTAATCTCTATAACAATCTAGTAGAGGACGAATTCTTGATTCTTCTTTCTAACATCAAGGAAAAGCTAACTCACAATCTAAGGATAGGAAAAGGGGCAGTCCACCTTTTATGGGGAGGAGATCTGAATTTACACCCATGCCCACATGTCGGAAAAAACCGTTGCGGGATCGTGGATGAAAATGATACTCCCCTCATGCATTTTTTTCATAGCAGGGGGGGGACGGCTATGAACAATGCCCTATTAGACCTGGAACTTGTAATTGCAAATGAGGCAAGCCCAGGTTCAAATTCACTGCAACCAACATACGTGGGTCGGGGCTACAAAACGACAGTAGATTACATCCTCTTGTCAACAGGACTGTTGCCCCGAGTCAGGTTGTTCGAGGTCTTAACAAATGATCTAAGTGATCACTCTGCCCTTAGGATGGAGTTTTTTGCAACTGTTCTTCAATCTCCAAATGCAGCTATAGCGAAGACTCTTGCACAAAATAATTTAGAATTAGGAAGGAAAAATGGCTACACATTAAAATGGGGGAAGATAAACCCGGAAGAACTTACAGGAAAATTGGTAAAGGAGGCATACGCAAATATAATTAACTGTTTGGATTTAGGAGCATCAGATGTAGAAGTCCTAAATAATTTCTCACAAATATTAGAGAAAATTAAGGGACTTCTCACAGTAACTTCAAACAATTTAAATCCAACTACTAAAGGGTGGTTTAACCACAGCTGTACTACGGCTTTAACTAAACTTAAGGAGGCCCTAAATAAAACTGTTAGGGATCAGGAGCAGATCAAATCCTTAAGACATCAATATCAATGGGCACGCAAGCAAAGAATTAAAGACTTAAAAGAGAAACTATGGAATGATTTACATTCCAGTGCCGTCTCCAAAAACAGCGACGCTTTTTGGCGAACTGTTAAAACCCCTTATTTACAAGACAAAGATAGCCCAAAGATAGAAGTTGCAATTGAAGAAGATATTTGGGTGTCCCATTTTTCTAAGATTTTTAAAAACACAGCAACACCGATAGGGACACAATTCTTACTCCCAACAGTCGTATACCCAATTCCTCTGCACTTCGACATTTCCGAAGTTATAGTGGCCTTGGTAGCAAGTAAAAGCGGGAAAGCACCAGGCCCAGATGGGGTTCCAGTGGATCTTTTCAAATTCAATTTAGATCTCTGGTCCCCTATCCTCACGAGAGTATGTATAGCAGCCGTAAAGCTGGGTCTCCTAAAATCCTGGACAAAATCAATTATGGTCCCGATTTTTAAAAAGGGCGACCGTCAAGACGTGAAATGTTACCGTCCAATCTCTCTGTTAGACTCTTTGGGAAAGGTCGTTGGCAGAGTCGTGTTAGAACGACTCCGGCTCTGGGCTGAGGAGGGAGACATTATCTCAGATCTTCAGTTTGGATTTCGGGAGGGTTTTGGAACGGTAGAGCAGGCCCTTAATCTCAGTTTGATAGTGGGCAAATATCTCCAAGCAAAGAAGGACACGGTTTACATGGTCTATGTGGACCTGTCTGCCGCCTTCGATTGCGTTTCACGCGCAAAACTTTGGATGATCTTGGCCCACATGGGAGTGGACCCCCCTCTTTTAGATTTTTTAAGAGAGTTATATTCAAACGCATCAGCAAGGGTGCGTTTTGGCACGGGGGGGAGTTGACGGCACCTTTTGCAGTAGAGCGTGGAGTCAGGCAGGGTTGTGTCCTGGCCCCCTTCCTCTTCTCTCTGTACACAAACGGACTAGAGGGGGAGATGTTGAGGGGGGCTCAGGACCTACCACGAGTAAAACAGCGCCTGATCCCCGCTCTGCTTTATGCAGACGATGCCGTCATTTTGGCACGCACGCCGCGAGAACTACAGAGGTCTTTGAATAGATATGTCGATTTCATGGGTGGGCTGGACCTACAAGTAAACGTTAAAAAAACGTTCGTCATGATAGCAGGTAGCGGGAAAAAACGTATAAAGAACATCTGCCTCAAAGATCAAAAACTTGAGGTAACTACTCAGTACTCCTACCTGGGTATCATGATTGACGAAAGACTTAACTGGAGACCAGCAGTAGAGGCCAGATGTCATCTTTTTAAAAGAGCCATAACTTCCTTGATGAGTTTTTCTCATAGACTAGGGAGAAGGCCCCCAGTGGAATTACTAAAAATCTATATTGCCAAGTGTCAGGCGATTGCACTTTACGGGGCGGGAGTCTGGGGATATGTAGATGTCAGTGCCCTACAGGTGGCTGAAAACACCTTCCTTAGATTCCTCTTAGCAACACCGCGTAGTACTTCAACTTACGCTTCCCATCTGGAACTTGGAATTCCCTACTTAGAGGACTTACTAAGGATTCAACCACTATTGCTTTGGAGGCGCATTTGGACTTCTGACAAAAACATCTTAACCCAGGAAATTGTGGCAGACACAATGATCCTTGATCAATCATTAAAAATTAAATGGCTTCGGTATATCAGAAACTTCTTCAATGACCTCGGATTGGAGAAATATTACCTCGAACCCAAAAATATTATCGAAGTATCTAAGCGATCATTGAAACAATTGGCTCTGACACACTTAGAGTCATTGAGGTTGACATCTGAGTCGACAAAATCCTCTGTTCTCCATGCCAACATGACTCAGCTTACGTTTTTTATCCAGCCCTATCTAATATTGCCGATTAGTACCTATGATAGAATGTTATTGACAAGGTTCAGACTTGATCTTTTTCATAGATTAGTATCCTTTCCGGAGAGGAAAAATTGGGATCCAATTCTCCCCACCTGTCCTTGCGATGAGGAATCAATACAGTCGAACTTACATACAACACTGTTCTGTAAATTCCATCATCCACATAGGAGGGTTTGGTTATTACCTCTATTAAAGCAATGGGGATTTAGACAATGTCGCCCAGCGATGCTACGTCTTCAACTGCTAGAATCTGAACTGGTTTGTTACCGCGTCCTTAACTTCTTAAAATGTATTATAAAGCATAGGAAAAATCTGTAAAATATATGTTTAATGTACTCCCAGATACGGCTTTGAAACTATAAGAATCTTTTCTTTGCAAAATATTTGACCTCGCCTTTGTGTAAATTTTACTTTTTATCTTGATTTTCTGTTTTAATGTACATTTGTATTCTTTTTGAAATGAATCTTTTATGGTTTTACAATTTGTAATAACCGAATAAAGAAGTTTATTATTATTAATATTTTACTGATTAATTAAAGGTAGTGGTAAGGGGCCCCTTTACCGCCTAAAACATTTTTGTGGAGTAGACAGTGGTCCATGGAATGACTGCCTACTGCCTACTCCAATAAAGAGTTGGAGAAACATGTTTTTTTTTTAATTGCATCCTGTATTTCTTTATGAAAAATGGGCTGCATTGAAAAATGGTTGCTTTATTTAAAAGCAATCACAGACATGAATGATCCAAGAAAGCTGCCATCCCTGTGATGGCAATGAGTTGTTGTAGGTCGCAATGTGCGACCTACATCGTTAATTCTCATGAAATAGGTCGAATTGCAACCCACTACAGTGCTAATTAGCTGCCATGCATTATGTGCAAACATGCACCATGATGCAGACATCGTGTCTTGAATAGGATTTCTACTGGAAGCCTACCCTTCCAGTACACAATTCTTATGCCTAGACAAACTGAGAAGGAACCTTCATACTGGATGTGTGCTGTGCACTTCAGAACTCATGCAATATATGCTTTATTGAAAATGAAACGTATCCCCTTGTTAATGCCTGCTTCAAGGAGATGTCACATTATGACTCAAAGCCTGGTCTGGTTAGCTAAGTAAATCAGGCTTTTTGCGCTACACTTTTTGCGCTGAGTTGAGAGCACCTTTCTAGCACAAAATATATTTTTTGCTGGAAAGCAACTATCAATGTGTCTCTTTACATCACTTTGAGACACTTTCCAAAGGTGCAAAACCTTAGTAAACCTATGCCTCAGTATCACTGAGTTGGCCATCTTAAGTGGTGTAACCTGCACAACTTAGTATCACCAGGTTGGCCATGTTGAGGTGTCATCCTCACAAGTAAGCCACAAGGTGGTAGCCTGAGAGGCTGCTGCCCTACAGTCTTTGACATTTGTGCTTTCTAATTTGTAGTTGTGAACCCTGCTTTCTGGTGGAGAGGTCTCATAACAGGACTGGATGGACTCTCCTAGGACGGTTCTTTCTTCCTGAAAAGTTAAATTAGGAAAGTTCTGCACCAAAAGCTCTGCTCATAAGGGTTCACCGCTGCTGTAATGAGTGACATTAATGTAGCTTTAATTGTATTGTGTGACAGTCCATCCAGTGCAGAATGTGATCATATTTGCCTCTGAAATTACCACATTCATGATGCCGCTGCGTAGGCTCAGCTACACCGCCTAATAAATATACACACAGCCCAGAAAGCAACAGAAGGTCGGTGAAAGAAATATAAAGAACTGGCAGCCACTTGAAATAGTGTCAGGCATGGCTTGGCGGGCTATGTGAGAGGGGTGCACACCGCCTCAGTCATGGAGGAAACTGTAACAGTAACTGGTGACCATACCACACCACTTGTCTCTGTACCACTTGTGCTGGACAGCATTATTGGTGCTGCCTCTGCTGTTGCCTCACTGACCAGGCACCACTGACAGCCCATCCCGCTCATGTAGGGTACTGCCGTTAGACTTAACGTGACACACTGTGGCTCCTGATTCAGCTTATACTGATATCACCACCATGGATACCTTTGGTCAAAATCGCTGCCCACTGCTTTTGCTGATAGAGAAGAAGAATGTTACTCCGGGCACTTCCCTGGCCACTACTTCTGACAATTATTACAGTGGACTGCAACACTGCTACCAATACACACCTGCAATATTATTGTGGAGTAGTACAAACTTATTTACTGACCACAACCTACTGCTGATAGAGATTTTGTATATTGATAGGGGAACTATTCCATCAAAGCTGCTAATTTCATTTGTCATTAGAACCCTCAAAGTATTAGTGTCTTTATTAATATAATAGTTGTGGGGGTTGCTAATAGTGCAATTGTCACCACTCTTGTATTGTACTGTGCTTGTCTGCAGCTTTTAAAAGACGTATTATTGTGAAACCCTGATGATAATACTGCTCCATGAAGCTGGCAGACCCTCATAGCAATATTTCTGCATTATTACACATGTGCACTCCTATCAGTGTGCACAATGCTACGACAACGCGAAACGTTCATGAGGCAGTCATTGTAACGTGTCAAGTGAGCAGTGCCCATAGTGGAGAGGTTCTAAACAGGAGGGGTATGCACAACTAACATTAGTACTCCGAACTACTACTGCCAATATATCAATCATTGCAAAAGTCTGACGAGCAGTTGCAGCCCAAAGACTTACGATGGCTACTTTGCTTCTACCAACATGGGTTCTGCTCTTACTATTAGTACTACAGTTACTACTATCATAAAAGCATGATTGATACTATTACACCTTTCAAATTACTGCTATTATTACGTCTGATTATTCTGATAGCAGTGTGCCTTGTATCTGAGGGTTGTATTGTATTTTACCACATTTGTTTGTATAATAGGAAAGACTGTTGTCTTCTGATACCACTATTTCTAGGAATCATCATGTTGAAGGTTTGTGCATTACTTCCCGGTCCACCGTAGGCTCATCCTGTTTGTGTGGAGGGAGATTTGGGTGATTAGGGCAACTTCCTGTTGAGAGGGATGTTGGCGGTCTAGCTGCCGAACCCCCTCCACATAACCGGATGCCAGATGAGTCGCGCAGCGGACGCGCGCGAGCAAGGCTGACGCTCGGCTTTCACGCTGGTTACTGTGGCATTGTACTTTGTTTTAAAAACAGTTTTAACTTGTTTTTAAATTCCTAATTCCTCATTGCATTTCTCCCCATTGCTAGCCCGCTTACCGTATTGTGCATTACTCCCCGGTCCACTGCAGGATCATCCCATTTGTGTGGAGGGAGAGTAGGGCGATTAGGGCGACTTCCGGTTGAGAGGGAGGTTGGCCATCTAGCTGCCTAACCCCCTCCATATAAACGGGAGCCAGTTAAGTCGCACAGAGGAAGTGCGCAGCGGGCGTGCCAACGGCGCACAAAAGGCAAGCCCATCTGCACCTGTCCGCACCCAGCCGTCGCCAGGACCCCTGCCAGTTTCAAGTCAGAACAGGGCCCTTGTCATAAACTGACCTACTCAAGTAAGAACCTACTGGATATTAGTAAAGGTCTGTCGTCCCTGTGCTTTCATTACGTATGGGACAGGGCTAGGACTCTGCCAGCTATGGAGGGACCTTTCTCATGTAACTTCTGTCAGTTGCAAAGCATTAAGATAGAAACCAAACCAGAGCACAGCGATCCTGGTGGCTCTCTCCTGGCTCAACGATATTGTACCTCTAACGAGGCTATCCTCCTTCCTATGGACTTAGAGAAGCCTTTAAATAACCCTGGTCACAGTTGGAAAGGTTTTCTGAGTAGCGTTAGATCCCTGCCTAAACATGCGGTTGAGGTGTGGGACCTACTTACCTCCGAGAACCCGGACATAGGATTCCTAACGGAAAAATGGCTTAAATCCATCTCCACCCCAGCCATTACAGTAGCACTACCTGTGGGATACCAGATCCAAAGACTCGACAGACAGCTTAAAGTGGGGGGTGGGATAGCCATTGTCCATAAAGACAACATCAAAGTATCCATATTGGAGCAACGGTGCAATGATAAGATTGAAATCCTAGTCTTCCTCATGGATCTACTCCCACAATACAGTTGGAAGGGTGCCTTAGTCTACCGGCCCCCCGGTCCTATTGCGGACTTCTCACTTCAACTCATAGAACTGATAGCTCCCCACGTCATTTCCACCCAAAATTTCTTATTGCTGGGAGACTTCAACGTACATTGTGAGTACACGTCAAATTCAGATGCGTCATTGCTCTTGGCAGATTTGGCTTCTTTAGACCTAGCCAAGATCAACGACGGTCCAACACATGCAGCAGGTCATACACTGGACATTATTTTCATCAACTCGCCCAGTATCTTATGCGAGTCCCCCGTCAACTGATCTGGTCTGACCATGCATTATTTGACTTCCACATTAAGGGCCCCAGGGCGTATGATGTACCCTGACCTGCCTCCCACCATCTTCGTACACAATGGCATCAAATCACTCCGGATCTTTTCCAGGCGGCTTTCTCGACTTCATGGAATGGGGAGATAAACAACATTGAGGATGGTCTAGCCCGCTATAATTCCTCTGTAAAAACTGCCATAGATCAGCTCGCCCCTCTGAAATTGCTTCTTAATACGGCCAAGCGCCCCAAGACAGCATGGTTCTCACCCGATTTGTATACAGAAAAACAGCAGTGCAAAAATTTGGAGCGGCGCTGGTGCCGTACCCACGATGCGAACGATAAGGAGAGATACAAGATTGCTCTCACTCGCTACCACAAAAATATAAAAGCTCCACGGAAAGCCTTTATCGCACTACAGCTTGATCAGGCAGGGAACTCTCCCAAAGTGCTATTTCAGATCCTCAATTCTTTCACCAACCCTAAGACCTGTGACAACGAGGAGACTCCTTCCCAAGCTCTCTGTGATAAAATTGCACTCCACTTCACACAGAAAATTGAGTTAATTCAGGACAAGATGACTTTAGCGGGGAGCCTACTGCAGGCTGTCACGCCTCACAGTTCACTGATATTCACGAAGGCGCAGTTGTTGGAGAGCTTCCCTCCTCTGAGCTGTGAGGACATGGAATTATTAATACGTACTGTATAATCAGGCTCCACCCTCGACATTATTCCAGTCAAAATCTCCTCTTTACTCTCTAAACAATTTTCTGTGCCCATCTGCTCACTTCTCAATCTTTCTATAAGAGAGGGTTATTTCCCATTGAATGGAAGGCGGCACATGTCATTCCTATCCGCAAGAACACTAAGGCCTCTATGGAAGACCTCTCCAACTTCAGCCCATTTCCTTACTACCCCTCCTGAGCAAGTTATTGGAAAAATACATCAATAAACATCTGTCTGTTCATGTCGAATCTACCGGTGGAGTTGATGCTTCTCAATCTGGATTTAGGCCCAAGCATAGCATGGAGTCAGCACTGGTGGCTGTCACAGACAACATTAGGCTGTCCCTGGAGAGTGGACACTCCACACTACTCGTGCTGCTTGACCTCTCAGCTGCATTCGACTTGGTCTCAGAGATCTAGCCCTTCCGTGGATGGCGAGCTTCCACTCCTCAGGCTCCCAGACCGTTAACCTAGGCCCATTCCGGTCAAAGACAATGGAGCTCACTAAAGGTGTGCCTCAGGGCTCATGTTTGAGCCCCACCTTTTTCAACATATATGTCGCTCCCTTGGCCGGCCTCCTTAGGACATTTGGTTTCACTCCAATTTCATATGCTGATGATACTCAGCTTCTTTTTTCATTCAACAAATCCACTCCTGCAGCCCAGTCCATTTTCTCCACAGGTATGATAGCCATCTCCAATTGGATGAGGAGCAATTTCCTCCAATTTAACGCAGGGAAGACTGAGATCATGCTCTTTGGAGACGCACCTCTGCTGTGGCCACCGGATTGGTGGCCAGTGGAGCTTGGCTATCCCCCTGTACCTAAGACGGTTGTCAAGAATCTTGGCATACGCCTAGACCAGGCACTGACCATGAAAGAACATGTGGCCTTCATGTCCGGCTCTTGTTTTCACTTGCTCAGTCTGTCACAGCGAGTCGTCCCTTTTCTTCCAGAATCCACACGGAAAACTCTCATTCAGACATTGGTATTAAGCCAATTAGACTACTGTAACGGTCTTAGCTAATGAGTCCTCGCTGTGCAGATTGCAGGTAGTCCAGAACACTGAGGCGCACCTTGTCTCGAATGCTCCACCCAGAACGGCTTCTCTTCCCCTTCTTCAACAGCTTCACTGGCTCCTGGTGTGCAAGAGAATTAAGTTTAAAATCTGCTGCATCGTCCATAAGGCCGTGTATGGCAAAGTTCCCACTTACCTTGCTAAGAAACTTAATCAGTATATCCCTACCAGGGCTCTCCGCTCAGGAACCAAATCCCTTCTCCTGGTTCCCCGGTTTAAGAAATCAAGGATGGGTGGGAAAGCTTTCTCTCACTTTGCTCTGCTTTACTGGAACCAGCTCCCCACCCATCTGAGACAATGCCCTGACCATCTTCAATTTAGATAGCTACTCAAAACTGTTCTGTTTTAATATCTGCCTTCCGTCAGTTTTCTGTTGCATGTCCGCAGGGCAGAGATACCCCTTGGAGTGATTCAGGTGCTTTACAAAACACATAAAATAAATAAAATAAAGGGTGAATGGCCTAAATCACACTGCTCTGTCATGCCACCAATTGCCACTACTACTAAAAAGTAATCACACCTTGTTCTCTGGTGGAGGATGTGGCTAGAGTACTTGGATAATGTGAAACAGCTGAGGTACTCACAAAGCTGTCACTTCTCAAGAGTCAACTCTAAGCATCAGGATGGTCATGGATTCGAATATTTCGCCAGGCAAGCTATAAACTCACAAGGCACTCAGAAACGTTTTGTGGGAGTATGTTACCGTACTGGAAATATAGATTGTATTTTATACGGGCCTGAGTGACAAAGGTAAAAATACAAATGAAGATTTATACATGTGTATAATTACTACTAGACTTAGGTGTAAGTCTACACTTTTAGCTGTTCACCATTTATAAGTATGGACTTACACCTAAGTGTGGTTTTGCATGTTTCCACCCCCTCAGTTCAGTGGGTGGAGACATCTAAGATTGAATTTACCCATCTAAAGTTAACACTCTTAACTTCCCAACACCGTAGGTGGAGCTTTCCATCACCTTGGGGGAGCTCTCTCTGTGGGAACATATAGTGAAAAATATTAAAGTTTACTATTCTTTTAAAAATCTTCAGAGAATCTAATGTGAAATATAATTTGTAATTTATGTATAATATGTATTATAAATCTAGTAATATTTTTTTATACATGCTAACTCATTAGATTAAATGTGTATTAAATAAGTGATTAATCTAAATATACTTTGATTTATAACAAATATTTCTTAAATAAATATTTTATGTACAATTTCCATCTCAGTAAACATTTCTATTTTTATTTTTATTTCATGTTCTACGTTTTGTTAAAAGTTACTTGTACAATTTATTTGTGTGAAAATACCGATAAATAAAGGTTTACTTTAATTTAATTTGTAAATTTACTTTAATAAAATTAAATACAAGTCAAATATTATCTATCTATCTATCTATCTATCTATCTATCTATCTATCTATCTATCTATCTATCTATCTATCTATCTATCTATCTAATATAGATAGATCTTTTCTGAAAAGTAAAAAAAAAATTATTTATTTAACATATTTCATGAGGTGTTATTTAAATTCCTGCCTCCATTGTTTTCTATGGTAGTTTGTTGCAGTGCCTGTGAATGGTCATGTGTAGTGCTTGCTTTCTCGAAGGCTAGGTTGGCATACATTTACTACTATTTTCTCATCTTTGGGGCAGTGGTAACTTTAAAAGTGTTGTAGGTGACTAGCAGTGGGTTTACTCTTTGGTGGGTGGGTGTTTGTAGTAGCCAGTCCCTCACTAAACCTCTACTTAATTTTCCCTAAACCTCTCCCATATTGTGGTAAGCATTCTCCGTTTTATAGCCTCTCAACCATTTCCCTCCCTCATTTACACTTAAATTGTAGGCTTATGTGTGCCAACTCCTCTGCCTCATTGGAGGACAACTCCACATAGAAAAGGCAGGAGAGGCAGATGATGCTGCTTGTAGGTTTGTGAATAGCATTTTGTAGTATGTGAGCAGTTTTAATGTAGTACTATTTTATGTACTGCAAAATACAGTTTGTTAATAAGGCCCATAAAGTCTATCTGGTGTCCCCGTGAGAAGGAGAATCCATCAATGCATTTGTCAACAGAAGTAGGACGTCATTTCTTTGCCGACTTCTGATGCCAGCTAATCTTTGCCATTGTGATGTAAATCACTTTGGAAGTTTATTGATGAAATCAAAATCTTAAGCAAACAGTGTCAGAGCAAATGGTTACATTGGAAACTGAACAATATAAGATGGTGCCAGAATGAAAAGTGCACATGGACTGACATTGCAAAATTAGTCACAGAATGTCCTGAATGCAGACATAAGGCCATGTGAGAAATCAAATATTAACAAATGCCTCACAAAAAGTTCTATCCGTATGGGCAGGTGTACCAATTCAAAGGTGCAGTTAGCCATAAGACACTATTGCTGTTACGCTCAGAAGTAGAAATAATTTTCATCTGGTATGCATGGTAAAAGCAAAATGTGGGACCTGTATGTGGCCACTACAAGGAGAGTCAGGGGAAGAAAAGACAGACCTACTATCCCCAATAACAATATATCAAACAGAAAATAAGTAGGTTGCCTATAAAAATGGAATGAGAAAACCGTGGGAGGTATAGACGCCTTAATGTTGCAAGTCATGTGTAACCAAAGAAGGGAAGGTCTCTAGAATGACATCCTTAATGGAAGAGGATGCCTAACACACAATATTTTTATGAGCAACTATCCCATCAGGAAAAATGTGCCTTGAGCGAGGGGCAATTTGTAATCGTCAGCAAACCAGTCAATGATGAATGTCAATGAAAAGTATATGCAGAACAAATGTGGAAGGGTCGAGCTGTAGCAGTTCCAGCACTGACCTGCTAGTAAGCACTCAGCAAGCACTACTCTCCACTAGCAGAGAAGTACCTAATGCACCTCTAAGAGAACAACAACATATGTAGCACACTGTAGCAGGAGAACTCAGTTCTGTGCTACCTCATCTTAATGGTTTCACTCTCACTAACAAGGTGTCAGCCATGGGATAGAGTAATGTTGTGGACCAATCTATTACATTGTTGGTATACAAGGTGTTGTTAAGAAAGGGGGCATCAGCTCCATTAGCACTGGTATCAAGAAGTTAATCAAGTGAACGTAAACGTCTTTGAGAACAGGATTTATTTCACTATTATGGGTATTGCCAATGGCTTGGTGTCAGAATGCACTTACTTGAATTCCAGACTCAATGAGAAAGACTAAGAGCCTGATTACGACTTTGACAGTGTGGGAGCAGACCACAATGCCACCGCCCTACTCCCACACCGCCAAACCTCCCCACCAGCCACCTGCCATATTATGAGTTATTTCGTGGTTTGTCGGGCGGTCCTTTGGCGTTCCCACAGCAGTGCCTATTAAAAAGGCACTGCAATGGGAGCATCAAAGCCATTACCTGCACAGCATGGACTGTAAAGTCCATGCTTTGAAGGAAAGTAGGTGCATGCCACATGGGAAATACGTCAGCATGCAGTACATGGCTCTGAGCGAACAGGGGGTGCATGTAGGGCCGCCTGGGTTTCGTCATTGCCACCCTTTTCACGCAGGGCTCACTGCCATGAAAGGGTGGATGTAAGCAACCTCATAATATGCTTGGTGGGGCCACAGTGGCAGCACCAGCATATTACAGCCCTAAGACCGCCATGCCACCGCCAGGGATTGCAGAATCCTGGCAGTTGCGGCAGTCCTATTGCGGTCCGACTGCCGTACTCATAATACGATGATCGGACCACTGGTGTGGCGGTCCATGGCTGCCACCGCAAGTTTGGCAGTCCTCTGAACTGCCAAACCTGCAATCAGGCTCTAACATGTCTGCACATCCCTGAACACCTAGCCTACTGGACACAATGGAAATATGTTGATTAGCAGAAGACCTGGGGAAAGGGAAATGGGTTAGGAGAGAAAACAAAGACACTAGATATCACCAATCTGACTCATCACTCTGCTGGGTTTTGACATCTACTGGCACATAGCAGAAATCTAAAGGCATGGTTGATATTTCTGGTGCCTTATCAATGTATAGCTGCAGAAAACACTTGCTATAACAAAAGATGTATCTTCAGAATACCTATGCATCTCAGACTCTTTGTTTTCTAGTGGAACTTATAAATTCCTGAAACATTAATAAAATATATGTAATCATGTTCATAAGCGTTTTGGAATCATTTCTCTATCTATGGGCAACTACCTTTCTATCTATATATTCATTTATCTATGCTATCTATACATTCAAGGTTGTTTTCTTAAACTACAATATAGTGAACATTTATCAGAATTATATAGTTTACATTAAATCTAAATATCACTTCCCTGATCACATATCACCTTAGTACCATACAGGTCAAGAGAAAACTATCAAACATCTTGTATACAGATGAGGATCCTTTCCATTTCTCACGCAGATTAGCAGAAGAAAATATGAGTTTATACTCCTTAAGGTTTTTCTCCGAATTAGTGCTTTAACAATAGAAGTTAGTTTCCTCAATATGTATGTATTACAAATAAAATTTCTCTGTATTCAAATTGAACTTCAAATATAATTCCAAAATGCACACTCACTGGCTGATTCTTAAAGGTAAATCACACTTTTGAGGCATTTACACTTTTGAATATGTTTACAACTTTTTGCTTTGACACAAATTCCAAGTTTAACCCCTTCGCTGCTGCGGACATTCCGCTGCAGCGCTGGGGGGGGCAGGGGGCAGCGCGGTGGGCCTGTGCTCATGACGGAGCCGCTCCGTCATGAGCCACAGTTGAGCTGTGCTCATGACGGAACGGTTCCGTCATGACTCCGCCCATTTGCGTTGTCCCCCCGCACAGGCGGGGAAACAGCGCCGCGCAGGCAGAGCGGCCGCCAACGGGAGTGTCATGACAGAACCGTTCCGTCATGAGCACACGCCAACCGTGGCTCATGACGGAACGGTTCCGTCATGAGCAGGGAAGGGGTTAAGTTACCACTTCAAAAATAAAAAACAGTATTAAGTCCAGCACCACACATGTCCAACCACTGGTACTGCAACACCCTCCCATAGAAAACAATGAAAGCATTAAAATAAAACGTCATAGGAAATAATGTTAAATTAACTAATTTAAACTAGCTAAAATGTACACAAATATAATTTAATGTTGATAAATAGTACATATTCATTATTTAATTACAAAATATATTAATATCCTATTTTGAGTTTATTGTAACCTTTATTTTAGGTAAACTAACCAAATTAATTTGAATTAATTTTATACATCACTTTTAATAATTATTAATGCTAAATCATTTTTTAAAATTTAAACTTCAGAAGAAAATATTATTTAATGTAATATATTTCCATTAATTGAGGTTTTATTTCAAAATCAGTTCGGGCTGGACTGTTCCCATTGGGCACAGGGTCAAGACTGATTTGCATATGGCTGGATTCAAACTCGAATGGCATGGTGAGCAAAAAAACAATGGATTTAGGCCCAGAACGCTGTACTGGGGTAAATGTATGACATTGTTCTGCATTCTGTCCATCAATTGTTGTTTTTGCATTTGTCACCCCGAGTGGGACGGGTATGCCCTGAATTAGGTCCCGTGCTCTCCATGCCACTGGAGTCAAGCTATCCTAACTGATGAGGGGTGAAACCCCAAAACCGGTCCTAGGATGCTTGTTTCCAGTCCAGGGAGGACCTGGCCTGGCAGTTCGGGCTGGACAGTTCCCATTGAGCACAGGTTCAAAACTGATTTGCGTATGGCTGGGTTCAAACTGGAATGGCATGGTGAGCAAAAAAACGATGGATTTAGGCCCAGATCTCTTTACTGGGGTGAATGTATGACATTGTTCTGCATTCTGTCCATCAATCTACAGGGCAGAGGAGTTGGCCTAACGGCTAGGGCGTTCAACCTCAAACCTGGGGAACTGGGTTCGAGTCTCGGTAATGACACTGAACATCCTGTGGTTCTGGGCAAATCACTTAATCTTCCTGTGCCTAACAAAAAATTAATGTGTGTCCTCATGTAACGTAACTGGTGCTATGTAAAGTGCTCTGATACCTGATTGGATTCGGGTCAAGTTCGCGCTATATAAAACTCTGCAAAAAAAAAAAATGTTGTTTTTGCATTAGTACTGTAGCATTTGAATATATAAAATGAATTAATATTAGTATTTAACATAAAAATATTTTTGAGAATTCTTTTAAAGTTAAATACTTTGTTTATTTTTCCCTATGTTTTACCATGCGGAGTTCTCATCTATTCCCTACCACAGAGACTCCCTAGGCAGAAATTAGAGGAGACAGGATGTATGCCGCTCCTAATAGGATGAGGACCATGGGCAAAACACTTTGACTGCACAATTTTATGTAAATAAAAACATGTGGCTCATGCTATACAATTAATGTAGTGTGTATATGGAGTTTGAGGATATTCTGTATGTGCAAAAGTAACACTCAGACATCTGCCTAAGTTATGTTGCTGAATGAACGAATCCATATAGAACTTATAGAGTGCAATAAAGACTTCAAAAATAGGTGTCTTAGTGTTGTCAACGACACAACCATCTGCCAGGTCTAACCTGAGTAAAGAATTCCTGTGAATTATGCCTGATGCCCAACTATATTTTATGATTAAATAGATAGGCTTTGAGATGTTTTTTGAAAAGCCCAAAATCAGTATGCTGTATCAACTGTTCTGGGATGTTATTCCATACATTTGGAACGGGCATCAATCACATATGGCCCCCCAATTCTGGATTTGTTGAACCTGAGAATGATCAACATATGTTTGAGCAAAGATCTGAAAGTTCTTGAGTGTGTATATCTGTGAAAAGTGATGTCATGTAGTTTCCTGTCTTGCGCCGTATAACATAGCCGTGGCATAGACATAGGGCCTTAAACAGGTAACGTTTTATGGCTAGAAGCCACTGCAGTTTATGGAGATGGTTGGATATTGAGATTTTTTTGATTCAGTTCCAGTACCAATATTACTGCTGTATTTTGCACAGTTTGAATTCTCTGTGTAAGATATTTTAGAGGCATGCTAGTTAACAATTACAGTAGTATGAGTAGTACGAGGGCCCTTACTGTGGTGGTTTTTGAAGAGGCACAGCACCAGTAATTACTAGTGGGTGAGATTAATTCAAGCATTCCATCCGTAAAACCGGTATGCCCAGACGGAGTCCTGTATACACAGTGACACTGGAACCAAGTTATAAATGACAAAAGATTAACCTAAATAATGGCAAAACCAGTCTTGGGCTGCTTGTCCCGGTTCAGGAAGCATCTATTCTGGCAGTTCGGGCTAAAGTGTTCCTATTGGAGTAGTCAAGTCAAGTCAAGTAGTTTATTTGCATAGTTAATTAAAACTGTTGCAGTACAAAAAATGTGTTCAGTTAAAAAACTATCATATACATATATAAACCTCATTCCTTCATGTTTCTTATATCTCCTATTGGAGTGGGGTCAAGATGGATGTGCATATGGCTGAGTCCAAATGAAGGTGCAAAATAATGACGCACTAGGAAGTGGCCCTGAGGAATTACTAGTGGCTGAGATTAAATTGAGCATTCCATCTATCACTCTTTTGTGTACTTCTGTGTGACACACTGGGTGGAATGTGCACGTCCAGAGGTGGTTGTAGTGTACACAGTGCCATTGGAACCAAGGTATACCCGATTGATGAGTCCTTTTAATGATGAAACCAGTCTTGGATTGCTTGTATTCCGATTCAAGGAGGACCTGACCTGAAAGTTCTCACTGGACTATTCCCACTGGAGCAGTGTCAAGAATTATTTGCATATGGCTGGGTCCAAACTGAGGTGGCATGGTTTGCAAAAGATTGATGGACTGGGATGCTGCCCTGGGTAATTACCAGTGGCTGAGACTAATTTGAGCATTCCATCCATCACTTTCTTGTATTGTTCAGTGCAATTACCTAATTCTCAGACACTTCACGTCAATTCTTGATGCTCCACTGCAGCTTCCATACATTTTACAGCACTACAGACAGCAGCAGCATGGGGTGTTGTTCATGCAGATAAAAGTACAATCCATTGTCACTTGCATTTTCAGTGCTTCTGTCAGATTGTAGTAAAAGTATAAGAGTTGGAATGCTGCCACGCTTAAGAACTTCTGTGGGATATTTTTAATTTATTCTAGTAGGTGGGTGGCACTTCCATGACACATAGCATGAGTTTAATGTGTAATGAATATTAAACAAATAAGTTTCTTCTTAGCTCCTTCAAATGTTTGCTTTAGTATTTTAATTGTAATTGGATTTATATAGCGCTTACTACCCCTGAGGAGGCATCAAAGCGCGTTACGGCGAGAAATATGCTACTCCAGAACCCATGGTTAGTAGTTAGTCCAGTGGTTATTGTTGGTTATTGTGATTAGTAATGTGCTCTCGAGAAAATTGCACCCATTTACTACAGTTACTTTTTTATATATTAATACCAGGTAGTTGTGATCAATAGTGGGGGATAAGTGGCTTCAGTTGAATGGTTGGTGGGATAGATAGGCTGGTGAAGATTAGATAATGTTGGATTGCAGGGATAGGGATTTAAAAGGATAGGTTGTGATCTATGAAATGAGGTATCAGCCAATTGCAGAATTACAATAAGAAGGATTGAGGTAGATGGGCATGAGACTGAGATGATGCTATACTGAAAAATAGAACGCTTGAGGAGGATGGAAGGTAAGAAGAGGGTCCCTGAAGAAAGAAAGGAGAGGAATCAAAGGAGACTAAATCAAATACATAAATGTGCAAAACATATCACCCCCACAAAACAGCCAATATTTACCTCAGGCAGCACGAGTTTAAATAATCTCAGAATATTTACATTATTGGCCTTAGTCAGTTTGTGCATCAGGGCCGCAGGAGGCATGTAAACCAATGAGCTCTGACATTACAAGCATCAGTAGTCCCAAACAGTATATAAATCAGTGGATACTGACAGTAAAGAAATTATTTTGTCACATGCAGCAATATAGATCAATAGCTCCAGTAAGTGATAACCTAAGGACTAGTGGGACTACTGGAAAAAACAGGTCCTCATCTTCTTGTGGAATTCAAGAAGTGTAGCCGCTGGTCTTTCCATACTTTAGGAGCAATGTAGAGAAAGGCTCGACCGCCAGATCTGGGTTTCTGTATGGTTGCGATATGTGCAAGTACAAGTCTGGATGAGTGTAGGTGTCTTGGAAGTTTCTGAAAGCAGATGCGATTGTTGATGTATGCTGGGTCAGGTTTATGTAATACCTTGAAAGTGTGGGTGAGGAGTTTGAATTGTGCCTGTTGGTGTACGGGGAGTCAGTGTGCTGTGATGTGAGAGGGTGTGGGAGGTTGAAAGTGATTCTGACTGCCAAGTCTGAATGGTCTGTACTCCTCTGGAGAGTTTTTTGTTGATGCCGGCATAGAGGGTGCTCCCGTAGTCCAGCTTCCTGGTGACCAGGACATGTGTGACAGTTTTCCGGGTGCTGAATGGGGGCCACTTAAAACTATTCCTTAGCATCTTCAGTTATGGGAGTACGAGGCATTGGCGGCATTGACTTGGGCGGTCAGCCCGAGTTTGCTGATGTTGACAACCCCGTGGTTCTTGATGTGGTTGGTGGGGCTGGGTGTCATTCCAAGCACTGTTGGCCACTAGGTGGAGTCCAGCAGTAAAGTGTTCTTCCTGAAGATCATGATTTCGTCCTTTCCACTGTTCAGCTTTAGGCATTTGGGGCCTGATTTACAAAGGCAAACATAGACATTTGGTCTAAAATTAGACCAAATGTCTAAGTTTACGACTTTGGGAATACACAAAGGGCATTTCTGAGTAGTATCTTTATGTCCGTGCTCAAGCCGCATCTCTGCCCGAGTGTGGACATAAAGATAGTAATCGTAAATGCCATTTCTGAATTTCCAAAGTCGTAATCTTAGACGTTTGGTCTCAGTTTAGACCAAACGTCTAAGTTTACCTTTGTGAATCGGGCCCTTGGTCTTCATCCAGCGGGCGATTTCATTCGGCAAGGCATTTACCTTGATCCAGGTACTGGGTTTCATGTTTGTGTGAGAGTGAATGAGTTGAGTGCCATCAGCTTAGAAGAGGACATTAATGTCATCAGAGCAGATGGTGCTGGCTAGAGGGATCATGCATGCACTAAAGAGGGTTGGGCCCAGGGAGAATCCTTGCGGAACTCCGCAGATGAGATTGCAGGCATCTGAGATGCACGGTACCACACTGACTCAATGGACCCTTCCAGTCATGAAGGAGCATGTCCATTAGACTCTATGTCCTTGGATTCCAATGTTGTATTGGCATTGGATGAGGATAAGATGGGAGACCTTGTCAAATTCTGCGGAGAGGATCAGAAAGGTGAGGGTCACCATGTATCTTCTGTTGAGAGTCATGCAGATGTCATCTGTGGAAGTGATTAAGGAAGTTTCCATTCTGTGATTGGGTCTGAAACCAGACTGAATGGTGTTGAGGAGTTGGTGCTCTTTGAGATTTTCAGTGAGGAATGTGTTGATGATTCTCTCTAAGACCTTGTTTGGGAATGTTAGCAGGGAAATCAGCACATAATTGGCGGGCGTTGAACGGTCCATAGAGAGTTTCTTCAACGATTAAGCATTTGTATGTAATTTTGTCAACATCTTCCGTAATTAGACAAAAGCACATTTCCCACACCCCTAATTTGATTAATAACATGGCTATTAACACAAAAATGTCCATGAAGTAATAGCCCAAGTAGGTTATGATTATCAGTGGTCTCAAGCAGTGCATGAATTAGTGGCTTTAGACAGTATAATTGTTCACAAGGAGAGTGCATACATCAATGTTCTTAGAGAGTACATTCATCAATAGACAGGACCAGGAATATGCAACAATTACCAAAAGCAGTACAGTGCATTGTGGCACTGGAAATAATAGGCATAATTGATCCCAGTATGATCATGCTTGTGTTGTCCCAGGCAGTACATCCATATGTGGTCTAGCGAAGCACATTCATGAGTCTGTAGGCAGCATGTACATCAATGATCGTGGGCAGTGAAAGTGTCTTTTGCATCTGGGTGGTGTGCCCCACTCTGACAGCCAATGCTGAGAGTGTATGTCAAGGGATCAGAATAATTGTGTGCTATTTTCTGAGGCTTTGTAATTTGGATTATATGTGGTGACCAGTATGAAGTGATTGGTGGGGGGGGCTGGGACATGACCTCAGGTCTTTTGTTTTGAGTTTAACTCATGTGGTCAATGGGTCAGGAGTGAATGGATATCTGAGGGCAAGGACCACAAGCTCTGCTAAGAAGCGTGTACTACCAGAATACCAAGTCTTAATCATTGTGCTTCAATAATATCATGTAGCCAGAATCCCGACCTATTTATATGTATATACGTGCCTTGATAACTACATATATTTAGATGTATACCTTTTGATGTATGTATATGTGGAATACATCAAAGGTATCCCTTAAGAGGTGATCTCTCTCTGGTGGTCCATGAATCATTCCAAGTGACTGTGAAGTGGCCATGAACAGTCATACACTCAGGTTTTAAAGGCATGTGAAGTGATTCGAAATATGTAAATCTCAAGGTGACTCTGAGCATTGGTCTGAGGATCCTCTCAACCAAAGTACCCAGCATCTGATTGGTGCAGAAGTGCTATCTGGGGGAGTAGATGTTGACAAATATGAGAAATGGAAGAGTTGGGTTCTCAAGCGAGAAAGGTAAATTAGCCACCACTTTCTCACTCTCTTGCTGTGTTGCAATGACCACAGTCTTTTAAAACATTTCTATTTTTTGAATAGGGATCTTTGAATTGGGTACATGTAGGTATTGAGACATGTTGCAATTGCAATTTTATTTTTTCTTTCATCCATAGGTAGAAAATCCCCAGTGAGTAGGTCTTTCTCTACAGACTGTTCAGGAAGAGGATTTACTCCACCCCTTTGCTGTAACACATCTCTGATTAAAGGGTGGGAAAAGTTCCAAGTGGAGTTTGCAAATGTCCACAAACTCAGACATTTTTGGGTGTTTACAAATTCTCAATGTATACCACACATTGCTCTGGGTTTATTACATTTTAATTGTATGGAGTCATAGAGTACAATTATGCAGTAGTAAATGCATTACACTAGGCCTATTCCACATTTCGATTGTTCCAGCCTAATGTCGCATAATTTCCCACATTTCACATTATGCTTGTCAAGCAACATGCCTGATATTACGATATTACCACATGTCTTGTAATTGAGATTGTGTTTCCTATCATGGAAACAATTGAACCATATGAATGAACAAAACACGAGTGGCTGTGTTTGCGTTGCATGCAATTTATCGCATTTTTTTTAAGCTTGAAATTTGTCTTTGCATCCAAAATGGAGGTGAAAACACATTTTGTGCACAACACATTTCAAAATTCCAGATCAGCATTTTGTATAATTTCACATAGCTTTTCTGAAAATCACACATGCTTACTTTACTCCCACGAGTAGATTCCAGGCAGTCCTAAATGGAGCTACTCGAAGACAAAAATGTAGGTTCATGGCCAAAAACTGCTTTGTTGATTGGGTAAACAAAGATACATGATTCCAGATACTGATCATAAATGACAATATTCAGCCATTATAACTAAGGGGCTCATTAAGATGGCGGGCGGAGGCACATCTGCGGTGCTGGTGGAAAACGTCGGCTGTCCCCGCGTTCGCCATATTAAGATGCGCAAACATAGCCCATTTTTCGTCCGCTGTGGAGTTACGTGAACTGCCAAAATTTTCTGTCTGCAACCACGGCGCAGGGAGCCAATAGAAAAAAACACCGCCGTGCGGAATGACATCCCGCCCGCCGTACAAATCACTATGCCGCAAACAGCCCATCACACCCACCCGGAGACAACGGAAGCACTACATTGGAGAGCGAAACTGCAGTCCTGCCACTCTATGGATCCAGCTCTTCAAGCCTTTCCGCTGCTGTACCTCATCCACCACCAGCAAATAAGACACCGCCACGGACAATGCCGCAGGTACGCAAATACACAACTCCGCATACAACCACAACACACAACTCCCGTGCTGGCATACGGTTTCTGTCCACATCAGACACTCTGGTGGGGACAGGAACTTATCCCCCAGTGTACTCACACATGTCTTTCCTGATAGAAACCCACACCTCTGCATCCGTGTCACCCGCAAAATCATTGCAATGTCCTGGGAAAGTCACTGAAGTTTTGAAGATGCGGGGATACCTGCGCACAATGTAGTAGGCAGGGCCTGCGCCATTCATGGGCAGTCCGCCCAGATTCACTGGGCTCCACCCTCACGCTTCCCACAGTATGCACCACACACCCATTTGGGCACATGCTATGTGCCCCTCCTGTGCCCCCCGGCCTAATTAATCATCCAGGTGTATCCAGACCTCGCACCTCACACATCTAAGGACAAGGGAGATTGACTGGGAAGGTGGGGGTGAAGAGGAACACCCTGCACAGAAGCTCAGGGGCTGGACAACCCTCCTCCTCACACCTACCTTCAAATCATGTGAATCAAACTGAGCATGATTACATAATGAAGACTCACACTGCATATGAACATCCACTGAACTGTTCACACTGCCTGTCCAGTCCCTCAGAAAGACCCCACGCTGGCCCTCTGCCACATACTCATACCATAGGTCAGCAGCAATGGAGGGCAATAAATGGGCCAGCCAAAAGTGAAGTGGACAGTGCAGGAAAGCCGTGGAGCAAGCCACATAGTATGTGTACATCACATGCAAGAGAAGGAACATACCATCACACCCTTAGGCCATCAAATCAGACATGGGTGGCACAGTGAGTGAAATGAAACCAAAGTGACCTCTGTGCAACAACTCAGGGATACATCAAGGCAAGCCATGCATAGGCGATGGAATGATAGGAAGTCTCAGAAGTCATACAGTGACCAGCCACACATCTGTGTCAACTCACTTGCCATGTGTATGTCATCAGCACAACACACATGGCTCATTGTCACACTCCCTGACTGTCAAACATAAGTAGGACCTTCACACAATCCCCTCATCTACCCACCTCACACCTGCAACACTCAACACCTGTGTGAAACACACATAATGGTTCAAATGATGTCCTGTGAGTTCATTGACAACCAATCACACTCCCTGTGGTGAATCCACAAATATCAGACTCACACTCAGGGATGCCAGAACCAATGCTGACACAAATCCAATAGCCAAACACAAAGCTCACAAACAACATCCACAGAAATCCAACAAGCACAGCCATGTGCAGCCAAACAGTGGAAAGGCAATGTGACCCTAGACAGAACAGGAATACACAACATTGTCACTCTGGACAAATGCACAGACACCATACACCATCACAAACAAGAATTGCATCATCAAAAAACAATCATGAACAATACCTGGGATTAAGGGGATACGTCAGCTAACACACACATACACACCACAACAGTCATCAAGTGAACATGGTGTCATAGTGTACCACAAGCATGCACATACACAATCCTGACAAGTAACAGGTCCAAAAAGGGAGGACAGACCACTAGTGTGCCCTCAAAACAAGTCCATGAACATGAATCTACATTGCTGCATGTGACATACACACAAGAACTGCACACTACACGTGAAACACACATATGACTGTATCACAATGCACAAACTACTCACACACAATGTCATGCTAATAGAACATCACACACACATTGCACCTATCAGCAGAAAGAGCCAACACAGGCCAAACACTGCATACATCCACAAGAACAACACAACAGAGGCACAAAACAATCCATCACATTGCAAACTCAGCTGGACATCAGGGGGATGCACACCAAGCAAGTACAAGGCAACATACACTGACAGCACTGCATGCATACCAAGCAGTGTGTACACAACTACAAAACCAGTAGCACACATATCTGAGTGCCACACCATGAACTCCCACAACACAAATCAGCAGGAAGGGTAGCAGTACCTCAGCAAACACACATACATCTTAGCCTTCACCCACAGATGCACATCTCATGGAAACCCAGATGCAAACAACATGACTAGAGGACTGTGATGCTCAACCACATGCACTGCACATGAGCAACCATGACTGCAAACCAGTAGAAGAAAATATCCTCAAACTAATTATGAGACTGTCCTGAGTGGCACATTGGTCCTGTATACAGATCATCCTCACACAGCATAGTGTCACACTATCAAGTGGTGGGGAGGCTCACACATTGGCAAGGCATGGGGTGGAAGACTTGAGATTGAAGTGGCGTGTACATCAGTAGTGGACAGGTGAGGAGTGTACAGTCCACAAACACATAGAGGAATAACTCCCAATGTGTAGGCATCAGAAGCACATATAGGAGATGGTATGACTCCACTTACCACATACCATACTGGAGCCAGAAATGGGTCAAGTGATAGCAATGCATGAGAAAATTCAAAAATAATGTCAGTGTGGCTGAGCAGGTCTGCACAGTGAGCTCAAGCAGAAACAAGACACACGGCTGATCAACAAAACACAACACAGACTTGCCTGTCACACACTCTGTATACTCACAACTGGCAGCAACAACAAGTAGGTGTCCCCCAAGAGTGCAAGGACACACCCACACACTGCACAGGACCCAACCTACAACTCCCACATGTGCCCACAATCTGAAACACATGGCTGACAATTTAAACAAACAGGCACTCATTACCTGGATCATACATGTGTGTAGTTGGCATTGCAGGGACACACACACCTCAACACTACTGACAATGATAGCCCATTCACACTATATGACTATTCAAGTTCACACATTCAACTGTACCCATGTGACTATGAAGACAGGCACACAAAAGAAGATCACACATCAACACAGTTGTACACACATCTAGAAAGATCACACAGATATGATGGACCCTGGCCACCCCGCAAGTAATCCTGTGGATAGAATTCACCTCTGTTGTGGTATTGCATCCTAACATGACATGTGTACAATTTAGCAAACCTGACCATAGAATGATTAGGATAACAGTGGACCATCACAAACAACCATCATTGCACCCTCAAGCCTCAGAGTCAACAAGAACAAAAGTGCCTGTCACCTCTGGCAAACTCTGAAAATGTCAAACAAGCTATTGGCAATGTTAAAGTGGCACACAGCAACCATACCCATACAGATCACATTTTATTTAGCAAGGACATTGACAAAGCAAACAACAGGTGTAACTGTCTTTATTACATAAGACCCAGATAGGCATCAACAGTGACAAACAGCAAGGCCATTGGCCAGTCCAAAATCAAAGTACGTACATGTGTGCATGAGAAACTGCACAGGGAATGGGCACCCAAGTGACAAACAGCAAGGCCATTGGCCAGTCCAAAATCAAAGTATGTACATGTGTGCTTGAGAAACTGCACAGGGAATGGGCACCCAAAGTGGCAAACAGCAAGGCCATTGGCCAGTCCATAATCAAAGTATGTGCATGTGTGCATGAGAAACTGCACAGGGAGTGGGCATCCAAAGTGGCAAACAACAAGGCCATTGGTCAGTCCAAAATCAAAGTATGTACATGTGTGCATGAAAAACTGCACAGGGAATGGGCATCCAAAGTGTCAAACAGCAAGGCCATTGGCCAGTCCAAATTCAAAGTCTGTTCATGTGTGCATGAGATACTGCACATGGAATGGGCACACAAAGTGACAAACAGCAAGCCCATTGGCCAGTCCATAGTTCCGGTGTGCACATGTGTGCATGAGAAACTGCACAGGGAATAGGTAACACTGTCCACTGCCATGGGCATCACCGCAGCTCTGGAGATACAAATGGGCAGTCCAGGCACCGCTGTGGAAGAGATGGTTTTGGGAGGGGGACTTTTGCCTCAGATTTGGCTGTCATTTGAACTGGGAGGTGGCTGATTGTCGGGGTTAGTTGGAGGACAGGACCTGGGAGAGAGAGGACCAGCTGAGGTAGAGGCTTCAATGGCTGAGGGAGCCTGAGGGCTGCTTGGACCGGGTGGTGTGGTGGCACAGGGAGGTGGAGACATGCTGCATGTAGGCACAGTGTGTGAGGGTGAATGTTGAGTGCTGGGTCTCAACTTCTTGGGGATTCGATAGCCCACAAGTGTCTTGGCCGGAGTGGGAAGTGAGGTGAGCACAACAGCCTCACTCTCCACCAAAGGTGTATCAGGTGTAGGTGGCTCTCCCTGTGGGGATTTGCTGGTTCTGGTGGTACGCTTGGGGTGGCCTTGCCTTTTCCCCTCCATCCACTGTTGTCCAGGTTAACCCCCCACTTTGCTCTCCAATCCCAGCTTCACAAGGGTGTGGGTGGGAGTTGACGGTGAATCTGTCTTAGAGAGGTGTTTGTGCTGAGTCTTTGCAGGCACCAGGATCACAGCTGACAGGGCAACTGTTTGTTTGTCTGTGGGAGCAGGTGTGGGGATGGGAGGGCCCTTGGATGGGGGTGATTTGGAGGATTGTGAGGTTGAGGCCTGCTTCTTAGCCTGATGCCCCTGAGTGTCACGTGAAGGGCTTTTGCCTTTGCACTCCTGTGTGTCTGTTTTGTGTTTTGGGATGGTGTCTGTGCTCTGGGCCGCTTGGAGTGCTGCTGTCGTATTCTGCGTGTGGAGGACTTGGTGCCTGAGGGCTGTGGCATATGGGCACTCTCGTCAGGTGGTGCCACTGGCAGGGTAGTTGCTGAAGGGACTTGAGCTAGACTGGGAGCCTGTGACAGCTGAATGGCTGCCGTCACTGTGGATGACAAAGACTGGACAGATTTGTGTAGCCCACCCACGTCAGAATGAATGCCCTCCATGAAGGCAACTACTTGTGCCAACTTCTTGTCATGATCCTGGAAGGCATTCAGGAGAGCAGCCTGAACCACACACAGCTGGCGCAAAAGGTCCACCGCCTCCACACTGAGGGCAGCAGGGGAGACAGTGGCAGGGGCAGCGGTGCCTAGGGGGAAGGACACTCTACCCTTCCTAGGGCTGCAGGCACGGACAGCATTAGTGGTAGCAGGCAGGAGGGTGGGCACTGGATGATATGTGGTGGAAGATGAGGCAGATTTTGAACTCCCTGTGTCTGCCAACATGGAGGAGTCACCGTTTGAGTCAGATGATGTGGCGGTTGGTGTTTTCAGGCATGGTTCACCCAGGAGACTCCTGTCCCCCTCCGAGGGGCTGGTCACATCAGTGTCAGTGAGATCATGTACCAGAAGCTTCACCACTGGTGTCCATCCCCTGTCCTTCTGTGCCCTCAGACAGAGACGTAGGTTCAGGATAGTGCCATACTCCCAAACATCACATGCAAGCAAAGCACTAAACTAGGAAATGGTGCCCCCATGTTGCCCACCACCATGTGCAGTCTGCATGTGCATCCTTAACGCAATCCTCCGAAGATGCATGAAAACATGCATAGTAGACATCAATGCCCCATGTGACATTTACACAGCCAGATAGCTGCCCCGTGCCTCCTTGAAACCTCTAATACTAATCTCTGCAAGCATACCTACATGCCTGTAGGTGAGAAAGATAAACATCTCAACATGTTGTCTCTGTCACATATGGAGTCACTTTAAGGAAACAACACAGATACTGATACCCAAATGTCCTTTTGCAATGGCCATGTGCTTTATGTTGTGCTTTGAAGCACAACGACACTTGCACATTGGTGTCAGATGTGTAGTTCTCACAATTTCCAAGTTAAGCACTGCACACATCTACAAAAGTACACTGAGATGATGCACACTGCTGTTCACTGCCCGGTAATGTCTATGACACCCATAATGCAGCAGATGTCAGAAGGCCACATGTCATCTTGCAATGCCAAGGCCCATTGTATTAAACAAATTAGAAAGTACATGTAGCGAAAATGCATGACAGCTGCACTCAACAGGCCACTAACAAGTCATTGGTTCACACTCGAAACATCACTGAGCTCCGCACTAGCTCAGGGTTGGGATACATGCAGTCACTCACACCTAAAGTCATCCTTCGCAGAACACTCACCCCCAACTTGCTGCTGATGGGCCCTCAAACGTCCATCCAGCTCTGGCTGTGTCACTGTCAAGATGCGGGCCATTAGTGGTGTCATGCTCCTGTGCGCCAACCTTCCAGTCCGAGGGAGCAGCCCTAGCGTCATCTCTGCCACGTTTTTGCTCAGCCGACAGATGTCATCCCACGTCTTGTGACAGTGTGTGTGCAGTCAGTTGGAGACACCCAGAGCCCGCACCTTGCATGCAATGGCCCTCCATATGGCTTAAGCTGGTGGACTTTAAGCTGCAGGCATGGGAGACAAGAATAGGAAGTTTCAGTGACACTGTGTTATGTACCACTGTGTGTTAGTACAGGAGCATGAAAAAACAGAGCACACGAATACATAAATGTTGAGCAGAGCCCATACAGCATGACACGTAGTACATTTGCATCAAATAATCTCATAGAATGTTATACATGTATGATGATGGACACAGTAAATGGCCATCTCATACACATGCAGAGTGCCAGCACAGAAACCATTGTGAAGAAGGCCCTCATCTGTGATGCAGTATGTGAGTGAGCATGATATACAATGCATTTGAAATTATGTGTCGGGGGCAGACTCACTGTGTCCAACACTACACACCCCTCAATGTCCTGGGCCAGTGAATGGCTACCTGTGTCATGGAGGTCACATTTAGGGAAATGATCTTACATTCTCACACTCTTCTCACAAGATGTAGGCCTGTCTTGTGCAATCCTCAGACCTAAGATAGCTCATTGAGAAATTGGGTGGTGGACAACACATATGTTTCACTTAGTCCATTTACTGATGGGTCCATTTGTAATTGGGCAGCTTCTGTGCAGGTCAGGATGACTCACACCGAGGTGAAATGTGGGCCATCAGAAAATTCACATGCCTATACAACATGAGAGGGCAAACAGTGCCTACACATGTGACACAGAACACATAATGAAAACAATGGACGGATGATATCTCCCAATTACATTTTTCTGATGTGTCATAGGTGAATTACCACCAAGGTTGTTACACTCATGTATTTTAATTTTGTGCATAATCCACACATATCCATGAGGGCAATATGAAAAATGTACACACATCCTTTAGTACCCTCTGGACGAAATACATTTGAAATGTCACAAATGAGCATGTGAAAACTTTATGAACTCTGACTTCACATAGCACAGGCAATATTTTTCCTGACTTTGACTATCCAAACCAGCAGTGTAACTGTATGGCTGCAAATACACTGCATGTCCTTCCCATCCTTAAATGCAGCCATGGATCTGAGGAGATAAGGCTACACACCCCATTGACATGAAGTCAGCATGCTAGGCAGTGTATCACACTTACATTACTCAGTGTCAGACCTGCTTTTGTATTTTTATTGCTGCAGAAGGGCTGTAGAAATGTCCATGTTACCATCATCCCCAAATACTCAAGCGCAATATTTACTAGGCCATGTATGGAGCATGGTATGTGAAAAATGAGGATGCATTCACATTAATGTGCACCCACAGGCACATACTACTGCAGAGCAACATCGTGTGAGCACTCTTTGCACTCTCAAACTTTCACTCTGAAACACTTACCAGTGCATCTGGAGCACCATATAGCCTCCCATACTGTGAAAGCACCTCGTCCACCAGGACCTCCAGCTCCTCTGGGGTGAAGGGACGGGCCCTGATGCTCTCAGTTCTCGCCATCACTGGGTCCAGGAGACAGTAACAGCAGCAGTTGGGGATGAAGAATGGCAGGTAGCAGTGTCTAGATGCAGTGGAAATGTATGGCTCTCTCACAGACATATATAGCCTCCTGGGGTTGTTTCAGTGGTACTCAGCTGCTGCAATTGGTGTTCCAGGTCAGCTTTTTTCAAATGTAACCAATGACCAGGACGTGCACGCCTACCGCGATTTTCCAATGTGTATTTCACTACCGATCGCGGTTCCCATTTGTTGAAAGGGCATTGGCGGTGTCACACCGCGGGGGCCAGGCAGTCGCTACCGTAATCATGCATCTTTCAATTGTACCCAATGACAGGGCTCGCGGTAGCGTAGCTAGCACGCCTACCGTGGGTTTAAAATGTGTATTTCAGTATCGTGATCGCGGTTCCCATTGGCTGAAGGGGCATGGACATTGGCGGTGTCACACCGCGGGGCCCAGGCGGTCACTACCGCAATCGTGCATCTATCAATTGAACCAATGACCAGGCCAGCGGTAGCGGAGCATGCCTACCTCAGGTTTCAAATGTGTATTTCACTACCACAACTGCGGTTCCCATTGGCTGAAAAGGCATGGGCATTGGCGGTGTCACACCGCAGCACCCAGGCGCTCGCTAGCGCAATTGTGTATCTTTCAATTGTACCCAATGACTGGGCCCGCGGTGCATGCCTACCGCGATTTTCAAATGTGTATTTCACTACCGATCGCGGTTCCCATTGGCTGAAAGGGCATGGGCATTGGCGGTGTCACACCACAGGGGCCAGGCAGTCGCTACCGCAATCGTGCATCTTTCAATTGTTCCCAATGACCGGGCCCGCTGTAGCGGAGCACGCCTACCGTGGGTTTCAAATGTGTATTCCACTACCGTGATCGTGGTTCCCATTGGCTGAAGGGGCATGGGTATTGGTGGTGTCACCCTGTGGGGCCCAGGCAGTTGCTACCTCAATTGTGCATCTTTCAATTGTACCCAATGAGCGGGCCCGCGGTAACGGAGCACGCCTACCGCGGGTTTCAAATGAGTATTCCACTACCGCGATCGCGGTTCCATTGGCTGAAGGGGCATGGGCATTGGCGATGTCAGACCTGGGGGCCCAGCAGGTCGCTACCGCAATCGTGCATCTTTCAATTGTCCCCAATGACCGGGCCTGTGGTAGCGGAGCACACCTACCTCAATTTTCAAATGTGTATTTCTCTACCGCGATCGTGGTTCCAATCGGCTGAAGGGGCATGGGCATTGGCGGTGTCACAACGCGGGGCCCAGGCGGTGGCTACCGCAAATTGGCATTTTTCAATTGGTGCCAATGCCCGTGATTTTGGTGGCGATGCACGCTTACGGCACCTATGGACACATCTTGCTGTCGCAATGGCAATGGCCAGTTTTCATCAATGAACAGTAGACACTTACAATGAATCATGCCACCAGATTGTTAAATTCAATTCTAGTGTGACATTTAACTCACTGATGACTACACATGCCATGTCAGTGCACAGGATTACATGCATTGGCATGTACTCCCTCACATGTCACTTATGATGTTTGTGTGCATGTACACAGATCTGTTGTGTAATGGACTCTCAAATTTGAAAACATGTCAATGTGTGAGAAGGCTAATCAACCCACAGTAATGATGGACTAACTACATAATGTGCCTATTTCACTGTGTAGATTGCTGAACTCATGTTGAAAGTTGATCTTTATATTCACACTGTGCTCATTGTGTTGTTAATGTGTGCCCTGTCCGACTCATGCAAGACCATATGGCAGGTACAGCAGCTACATAGAAGCCAGCAGTGTTGCTGTTTCAGACAAGTGTTGTTTCAACTACTCTCAGGGCTGGTGAAACAAGATGTCAGAATGTACCATTTTACAGTCACAGAGTCTGAATCTGTTTTTGGGGTACTCAGTATGTAAATACTGAACACGTGTACAACTACTTTAGATCAAGATGTCTCTGCATGTGACTTGTGCTGTAAGCTGTTATTTCAGGCCAGTCATTGTTGGCCCTGTGTCAGTCAAGACGTAAGATGTTGGACACATCTCACAGGGGAATTGAATTGACATGTGTCCCCTTTTATTTTATGTAGGAGGCGACCAAATGTGCATCGTCCATTCACATTGCTGGCGGACATGGAGGGTGAGGACATCATACGTAAATTCTGTTTGGATCGACCAACCCTTTAAGACCTATGTGGTCAGTTGAAGCCCCATCTGAGGCTTCTCAGAACCTCTCCGACTGCTTTGACACCAACATGTACGGTGATGACGGCCCTGCATTTCTTTGCAACTGGTTTGTTCCAGTACACAGTTTCGAGCGCAGGTGGGATGTCTCAACCAATGTTCAGCATGGTGCTACGTGATGTCCAGTCGCAATGATGATATGCAAGGACCGCTAAATCCATTTACCCAGGAGATATGAATTGGCAGCTCTGAAGGGTGATTTTTATTACCTTGCCCACATCCCTAATGTTGTTGGCGCCATTGACTGCACACATGTTTGCTTGGTTCCACCACAGGCACGTGAGCACATATACAGGAACAGGAAGGATTTCCATTCCATTAATGTGCAAGTGGTATGCCAAGCGGATATGATAATCTCCCATGTCTGTGCCAGATTTCCTGGATCAGCACATGACTCCTACATACTGCGTAACAGCATCATACCACAGCTGATGGCAAATCTGCATCCGGAGCATGCGTGGCTTGTTGGTTAGTACGCAGAGTCAAGTAGTGTGCTGTATATGAGACAAGCTGTCCTCAGCTACTGTTTATATTACAAAATTGGTCTGTCTATCTCACACCTAGGTGACTCTGCGTATCTCAACCGGCCTTGGTTGCTGAGCCCACGGAGGAATCCCAGGACCCCTGGTGAAGTCCGCTACAATGATGCACATGGGAGGACATGTCGTGTGGTGGAGCGTACTTTTGGTCTTCTGAAGTCTAGATTTCGGTGTCTGCACAAGAGCGGAGGTGCACTACTCTACTCTCCCCAAAAGGTGTGTCAGATCATAGTGGCATGCTGCATGCTCCACAACCTGGCCTTGGGCAAAGAGATCCCCCTGCTCCTGGATGATGATGAGCAGCAGATGCCTCCCCCTGCAAACCCACACATGTCCAGTGACGACGATAGTGGAGAGGAGGAAGGTGTCGACCTGCGTCAACAGCTCATCAGCAACTACTGCCCTTGACTGTGAGTGACATTGTACAACAGTGACATTGTCTGCTGTCTTTGATGGTAGTGAAAAGGCCTAGAGGAGCTTTTTGACTGCTGCCTGTTGTTGGCTTTACGCTGATGGCTGATGTTTGTGGCACAGAGTAGTCATGACCAGCAATATGATGTCTATGTTGATATTGTTTCTCATTGTAATGTGTGCTGGTTTGTGTACCTTGATAACTAGTGTTGTGAACTGGCTGTGATGCCATCACCTGACAAGTAAATGTTGTTCTCTTGTTCTTTCTAGGTCCCTTCAGCCTCTCAATGCCGCATCACAATCAGAACTTCTGGTACATTGGAATCTGAGTCAACATTGTACATACTGTGATAAACATGGAGCTGACACAAAGACATAGGTGTGTAAAGAGTGTTTATTTACAAAGAGTGTTTGTGACAGACAAATGATCTTTCAAAAAAGGGTGCTAAGTGAATTAATGAGTTGTCAATGATGGTAAACGAGACAATAGAGCATGCGTTGCTTGTTGGTGAGTACGCAGAGTCAAGTAGTGTGCTATATGTGTGACATGCTGTCCTCAGCTACTGTTTATATTACAAAATTGGTCTGTCTATCTCACACCTAGGTGACTCTGCGTATCCCAACCGGCCTTGGTTGCTGAGCATCCTGAGGAATTCCAGGACCCCGGGTGAAGTCCGCTACAATGATGCACATGGGAGGACACGTTGTGTGGTGGAGCGTACTTTTGGTCTTCTGAAGTCTAGATTCCGATGTCTGAACAAGAGCGGAGGTGCACTACTCTACTCTCCCCAAAAGGTGTGTCAGATCATAGTGGCATGCTACATGCTCCACAACCTGGCCTCGCACAAGGAGATCCCCCTGCTCCTGGACGATGATGAGCAGCAGATGCCCCACCCTGCAAACCCACACATGTCCAGTGATGACGATAATGGAGAGGAGGAAGGTGTCGACCTGCTTCAACAGCTCATCAACATCTACTGCCCTTGAGTGTGAGTGACATTGTACAACAGTGACATTGTCTGATGTCTTTGATGGTAGTGAAAAGGCCTAGAGGAGCTTATTGACTGCTGCCTGTTGTTGGCTCTGTGCTGATGGCTGATGTTTGTGGCACAGGGTAGTCATGACCAGCAACATGATGTCTATGTTGATTTTGTTTCTCATTGTAATGTGTGCTGGTTTGTGTACCTTGATAACTAGTGTTGTGTACTGGCTGTGATGCCATCACCTGACAAGTAAATGTTGTTCTCTTGTTCTTTCTAGGTCCCTTCAGCCTCTCAATGCCTTATCACAATCAGAGCTTCTGGTACATTGGAATCTGAGTCAACATTGTACATACTGTGATAAACATGGAGCTGACACAAAGACATAGGTGTGTAAAGAGTGTTTATGTACAAAGAGTGTTTGTGACAGACAAGTGATGTTTCAAAAAATGGTGCTAAGTGAATTAATGAGTTGTCAGTGATGGTAAACGAGACAATAGAGTAGTCACCACATTGATGCAGTGACACAGTCCAACAGACACCTGCCATCAACATGGGAGTGTGGTTAAGGATAGTCAACAAAGTCAATGGCAAGGGGAGCAGAGGTGCCATCATGGCTGGCTCTTTGACTTGCGTTTGGATGGTGCTTTGCCATGTGATCCTCCCGTGGTGTTTCTCGGACAGCCCCTTTTGCGTTTTCCAGGGGGGCCTCTGTGCGGGCTCAGCGGTATCTGAGGAGTCACCTGTTGCAGCTCACCCCTCTCTGTGGCCGTAGCTGAGGTGGTGGGAGTATCATCCTGCAGGCCACTGGGGGAGGTTGAACTGTCATTTGGGTTGCATGACAGTCCCTCAGAACACCCACTAGCTGGCCCATGAGGTCCACAAATTGGTCCATACGTGTGTCCATGGTCCTAAGCAGCAGGCAGATCTCACGAACTTCTTCCAAAACCTGGCCCATGTGTCCGTGGTTTTGCTTGTATGCCCCAAGGACTCTGGCGATGTTGGCCAGGGCTTCAGTCCCAGTGTCCGCTCGAATTTGTCACCCAGTTGCCCTTCCACCTCCCCTGCTGTCCCAGAGCTGTGGCGTTGCCACTCGAAGCACCCGCAGACTCTCCCTGCCCTCTTCTGATTGTGTGGAGGTGTAGGTAAACACTGAGGCAGGGAGAGTGTTGCAGGCAGCACTGGTGATTGTGGTGGTTGAGGCCGCACAGGTCATTGCAGCAGGGGTCAGCGCGGTTGTTGTTGCTGAGGTGGTGGTGGTGAGGACAGTGGGGGCCTAGGACGTGGTGCGCCCTGGCAGTCCGGATGGGCCAGGTCCTTTCTCCTCATCCGAGAAACGTAGGAGTCTGCATCCGAGAGTCCATGTTTAGTGGGGTGCGGGGCGGGAGACTGGCTCTGCAGGTCGGTGTTGTCTTCTGCAGCAGTTAATTGTGGATCTCCTGTTGAACAGAGGTGAAATGGTCATTGAAGGGCACCCAAGCTTGGTGTTAGACGTTTGGATGTTACATGTGATACACCACACAGTTTACATTGATATCACTTTGTATGGCTGCAAGGTACTGCGCTTCATGACATGTTGTGAAGGTACCTACATTACTTGTCCATGGTGTGACATGTCAATAGATACCATGTTCCACGTACAGATTGTGTGTTTACAAGAACATGTCATCATCTAATGGCTTTCGGCACATCAACTTATGTGATGCATCTTTTTGGTTTGCTCTGCATGGAAGACGTTTCATCTGAGCAAGAACTAGCCATTGTAATCTTATGCATACCTTTGTCGTATCAGATCATGTACTTTACTTTCTTTTACCAACTGACCATGCATGTTTTGTGTTCATATGGGCCTTCATACTGTGATACCATGGCACTTACACATAGCATTCAGTGCTGTGCATGATTGCGCCCTGAATTTCTTCAACATGTGACTTGGTGAGTCAAACTTTGTTTTTATTGACTGTTACGTAGGCTTAGCTGTCTGCACAATGGAAGTGGCTATTGGATCTATGCCAAGTTGGGTGACATGTGAGGGCCAGTGTGGTCATATGGCTCCTTGCTGTTTGTGGGGAATGGCTGGGTGCATGCACTGTCTACCTACCTGTTCTGTGACACCGTGGAGGGGAATTGTTCCACATGGTTCTGGTGCTCCATCCTGCTGAGCTGTGGGACAAGGGTGCCTGGTGGGAGTTGTAGTGCTGGCTTCTCACCCACAAACCCCCCTCCCTGTTGAGATAGCTGCCTCCCTGTGAAGTAGAACAGTGGAAGTGGATGGGCTATACATGGCTCTTGGATGGGGGAGTGTTCCAAGCTGCTCAGGGGTGGGATCAGAGAGCATGAGATGGCTACCTATCTGTGGGTTTGAAGAGAACAATGCAATGTCTGTCACATGGTTCTGGCTGGGGGTGCTCCATCCTGCTCAGCTGTGGGACAAGGGTGCCTGGTGGGAGTTGTAGGGCTGGCTTCCCACCCACAAACCCCCCTCCCTGTTGAGATGGCTGCCTCCCTGTGAAGTGGAGCAGTGGAAGGGAATAGGCTATTCGTGGCTCTTGGATGGGGGAGTGTTCCATCCTGCTCAGGGGTGGGACAAGAGAGCATGAAATGGTTACCTACCTGTGAGTTTGAAGAGAGCAATGCAATGTATGTCACATGGTTCTGGGTGGGGGAGTGCTCCTTCCTGCTCAGCTGTGGGACAAGGGTGCCTGGTGGGAGTTGTAGTGCTGGCTTCGCACCCACAAACACCACCTCCCTGTTAAGATGGCTACCTCCCTGTTAGGTGAAGGTGAGCAATGCAATGTCTGCTAAATGGTTCTGGGTGGGGGGAGTGTTCTATCTTGCTCAGCTGTGGGACAAGGTGCCTGTTGGGAGTTGTAGTGCAGCCTTCCCACCCACAAACACCCCTCCCTGTTAAGATGGCTACCTACCTGTTAGTTTGAAGAGAGCAATGCAATGGCTGCCACATGCTTCTGGCTGTGGGGGGGGGGGGAGTGCTCCATCCTGCTGAGCTTTGGGACAAGGGTGCCTGGTGGGAGTTGTAGTGGAGGCTTTCCACCCACAAACTCCCCTCCCTGTTGAGATGGCTACCTACCTGTTAGTTTGATGAGAGCAATGCAATGGCTGCCACATGCTTTTGGCTGGGGGGGGAGCGCTCCATCCTGCTCAGCTGTGTCACAAGGAGGCCTGGTGGGAGTTGTAGTGCAGGCTTCCCATCCACAAACACCCCTCCCTGTTAAGATGGCTGCTTACCTGTTAGTTTGATGAGGGCAATGCAGTGGCTGATACATGCTTCCGGCTTGGGGGTGGGGGTGCTCCATCCTGCTGAGCTTTGGGACAAGGGGGCCTGGTGGAAATTGGAGTGCTGGCTGCCTGTAAAAATCAAATTACATTTTGTTTCTGATGCAGAGCTATTTAGAAAATGTATTATTTTGTGTGCCAAAACAATGCAAATATAAATGGTACAGAACACAATTGCACGACACAGCATATAATAACAATGCTATGAATAACACATTTATTAAGAAACGATCAAACTGAACAGAGTGACAGAATAACATATATACATCTATAAGCAGTCAAAGAGGGTTCAGATAATTATAACAAACCACTGGCAAAGTATCAGATTTGATGATAACCTTAAGGCAATTGCAAAGCAACCATGGCCATTTGTGCAGCCAAACAATTAATTTGAGAGACGCATTGTTTAATGCAGAGAAAAGATTCATAATGCTGAACAGCAGTAATAGGAAAAAACATTTGACAAACATGCAATTAATACCAAATAAACAAAAGTATGTTTACTTGTGACAGTTAATTTTTACTGTGATTTAATGTCCTCGTATCTTTTGTTATGTTGGTAAAGCAACAGAAACGCAAAATCGAGGGGGCATGAAAATAAATCCTATATGCACACACTTGACCTAAAACCAGCACTGTCAAGACGTTTGACAAATAACAAGCATACAATAGTGCAATTGCATTTTTAAATTTTAGGCCATGTTTCGCTTCCACAAGGAGGGGAACAATCATAAATCAAGTCTTTTCTACAAAAATAACTTTTGGAATAAATGTATTTGATACCTTAATCTAAAGGGATCTTAATGACAAGAGGATTTGTTATGTTTTTTGTATAAAGAAGGAATCTCAATTCCGTTTTTAGAAATCATAAAATATGATCAAAATAGACTAATTGTACTAAATGGAACGCTTGACTCCAATTTACGCTGTGGATGTACCCATGTTCTGATAAAAATCACTACTGGTCTAGTTGTTGGAGTCAATGAAAATGGAAGAGTGGTCACAAAAGTAATTAGGGTACCATCAATTGGTTGATAAAGGAAGGAGAGTCTACCACAGCTCACGGGGGGAAATAATGTGGCAAGTGACAAGGAATGATGATGGACAGTACCAACTGATGTTCTGTGTTGTAAAAATAATTTGGTATGTAATGCAGGCCTTGGGAATAAAAACTGGAACATATTCCCCCCCTCAAATAAAAGAACAATATATTAAAAATACATTGTTATATCGTTTGTATTATAATACTTGAAGGAGTACATATTGTACATAAGGAGAAATTTAGGTACGTTTCTACAGACAATGAAGAAGCCCTAAATTCTGTGATTAGCAAAGTAGCATGTACTGGTATTTGTCAGAGCTGTGTTAGATATGATAAGGAGAGAATCTTTCAGAGAAGCAATACATTGGAATGCCTAGAATTTCTTATTTCCTCATGTACATCTAGAATATTTTTTTATTAATGGATTGATATAAAGCAAAATCAGCTAATGTTTTATGGGAAGAAAGTTATGACGAATAAAGTAAACATAATATGGAGACAGTTTTTCCAAAACATTTTGAGATAATCTGGACAAAAGAACTTGGAGCCACCCAGTGTCATGTGTGCCAGTTAGGCCTGGAGAGAAACCCTGCCATTTTACATATACATGGGTCTTTCCTAATGTCATCTCTTTTACACAATGGCTTCTGACAAACATATGCATCTGTGACAGTCTACATTAGTTTCTTGAAAATTATACTTGCTTACAGAATCAACTTCGCAAGAACACTATCATGTTTCCTTTACACCATGTACAAGGTTTATATATATGTTGAGCAAATGGGCTTGTTGTTTTCGTAAATATGGTGTCATAGCTATCTATAACACACAAACAATGGCAGCCTGATCAAGATCTCAGCCCAAGGCAAGGATGCCTTTTGTTAAAAATATACATCCTTTTCCAGGTGTTAACAAAGGAACGCTTTGCTGTTATTGTTGCGGTCTCTACATGCTGATACTTCGGTGAGGGGTGTCCAGCTCGTGACCACGATGGGGACCTACATTCTTTCCCTTCAAGTAACAGGGGTTGCATCATCCAATACAGGGATTCTTGGCAGAACACACACACACATTCCCGAGACACTTAGGTTAGGGGATGCATAGTATGAATACGCCAGGTTTCTATATTGCTTTATATGCTTGCATACATACATTGTTTTAGCACAATGGTGGAACTTTTTATTCAGTTCACTGTCCAATTACTTCTAATAACTTTCATTTGCTTCTGTCTATTTATCATTGCAGCATATATTTTGTATACAAGAATCACGTTGGTTCAATAAATATTGAAAATGTCCCACTGTGTATTCCCTGTATATTTCTCTAAGAGGAAGAGAGCAGGAGTAACTGAGCAAAAGGGTTCTATATCTGTTACCACAATTTCTGGGGGAACAGGTTGTCATGTTGAGTGGTTACCAGAACCATTTGCTACCTGCCTAGTTAAAGAGGTACTTATGATGGCACTGTGAGCTAGCTTGCCTATAGGACGACATATCCTGAGAGGATAGACCAGTCTGGCACCATTCCAATAGATATGCTGTTCACAAGTGTGCAGTCCCTATTGTAAGGTGGGAAGTACACAACATGGGGCTGCCAACTTTGGTTTGGTTCTCATTTTAATGGATCAACTGAGTAGTTCAATCCTGTCTTCTCAGAGACCCCTACTTACCTCCCTACCAGAGACGTCTGTGCTGGTAGGGAAAATCCTCCTCAGCTGAGTAGGTAACGCTATATTTTGGTGGTAGGCTGTTCAAGTTTGAACTCTTATAGGATCTGATTCCCACTGAGTTTACCCACTTTGTAATTCATTTTTTATTGGAGACGAAGATCCCTAGGCATTGAACATAGCTGAGAACTGCAGACACGTGGTTACTCTGAAGCTATTACACCATGGTCTCACACCCAGGGGTGGAGATGGTACCTTCTTGACTGAGGCGCATGAAGCTTTTAGGACAGAGGTGTTCTATTTATGGGTTACATTTCCAGTTGCAGACAATGTTACACAATTATTTCACACCTACACTGAGGATGAAATACTGGATAGCTATACTCCATATGAAGAGATTGAAATACCTCTAACCTACCAAGAACACATAAATTGGTTTAAAGGCACCCTCCCACACACAACAGCAAACATTAGACCTGGTCCACTCAGCAATGAAGGAGCAACATGTCCAGTCTTAGCCGGTTACGCACCACATTCTAATGTTCATAATTTACCAACAGCAGAGGTGCGAAACCTATACAAAGATTTGTTTATGATTAATAGATACCTTACTCAGTCAATTATGCAAATATTGACACTTAACCCTGCACGGACTTCTCAATCTGCACTACCACAGTTGGATACCATGGGCATCAGCCCACAAATGGTAAATGAAGTCATGGAAAAAGTTCCCATCAGATGGGAGGAGTGTCTGTTCTGGATTGCAAAAAAAAAAAGTCAGCTTGAAGCGGTGTTTCCCAACACAGGTTTGCAGGAAAAACACAGAATATTAACAATTTGTTTGCTGATGGTGATGGGTCCCCTTATGGAGGACTGCACAACTTAGGGTACAGTCTTTGCTGAAGAATCTACCAGAACTCATGGTACCCCTTTCCTGGCTGTTTTGCCTGAAGTGTGAAACAGCTCCAGAATGAGTACCGGGCAGCACCTGCCCAGCACTTGGGGATGGAACTGATGGTCAATCTTGCAGCACTATCCACAATTCTGTTAAGCAGCATAAAGGGGAAGTTGCAGCATTTGCTATATGCCAGCACATACAGGATTTGACTCCTGCATGGCAGGAGCGTGAATTACCTAAAATTATCGAGGATACCTACAATTATCAAAAAAACCTATGCCACTCTAGGTAGAGATAATTTGGGAGCCAGACCTGATAAACCACAATTGAATAGTCATTCTGCAAAGGATAACTCTAAGCAAGCATCCCACTCTTCAACAAAGAAGAAGTGGGCAATAAATAAAAAAATAATGATAAGACAAAATTATGGGGTGGGTCTCCTCAACGGGAAGCCACTGAAAAACAATATAATCTTTGAAAATGTGATAATATTAGACCTCCCGACAAGTATCAGGATACTGATACACGTTCATCTCATTCCTTCCAGGGTTTATTCAATAAACCTTCAGAGAGAGGAAGACGCTCAGAGCACAGATCGGAGGAACACATGAAACGGAAGAACACACAATACTCATCTGACTACATAATAAAACAGGTAGATAAAATGAAACCTTCCATGCCTCAGTTTAAAAAGAAGAAGGGAGCTAGACTAAAGGTCTGGCATGCCCCGGATATTGAGTACTCTGCTTCTGAGGGGGGAATGGGCAATGAAAATGCTATACAGCACGGTAGAAGTCACGATAGTTTGCCAGAACCTGAAGGATTGTCTGGTAGGAGTAGCGTTGCGTGAGTATATCGTGGTGGAAACACCTGATACCAGGGTAAGTGTCCCCCATTGTTTATACGTTATACAACTCCAATTGGAGGGGTACATACCCAGAAACATCAATGTTCTCTTTGTAGAGGACATAACTTATGGCTACTTTTGGCTGAAAAGGGCTGGCCACCTAAATTCGTAATTGAGTGCCCAAATGGGGAAACGGTAATTCTACCTGCTTACTCTGAACTCTGTCCAGAATCAGTAAAACATTTTATACACCAGGGAGTGGGCATTAGCGCTATGGGTGGGTGGTAAACACTGCTCCAGAAGTAGAGTTCATGGCATTTTGCAAATCTGCGCTCCACTTGGAGAACAGAGTACAGCAAAAGAACTCTGCACTGTGTATTTGAGTTTGCCACCCAGTCTACTCAAGGTGCAAGCAGTCTGTGAGTTGGAATGCAAATGTGTCCTCACGAAGCTCACGCAACGTTCTGGGTGGCGACTTTGGTTGATGGTTACACTAACGTTTTATTAGAAAGTGGAATGTTTTGTGATAACAGCATTCTGCTCAATTATTCCTTACCTTTCTTTCATCCAGTAACACTTTTTTCATTCTGTCTTGGTGATTCGATTCGGTTGTTGAACGTTTTGTCTGGCTCCGTGGCCTGCACATGCTGTAACTCTGTGCGGGTGCCTGCTGTCCCCAGGTGTATGTGAGAAGTTGGCACATGCCTGTGGGTGGTCGTGAGGGAGCACGCAGTTTGACGGAGAGAGCATTGAGTGCACAGGGACCAATCCTCTAGAGAGAAGCAGGTTCCACTGCCCACTGAGCACTTCACTGCCTCCCACTCCCGGTCCTGCCACCAGCCTATGCCCATGGTCTGGCAGGGACAACAGCATGAATGAAAAGGTTTGTATTGATTTCAGGTAAGGAAGGATTGAAACATTTCAATATGCCCTCTGTGCACTTGTGACTGTGGAGGGGAGAGTTTCTTGTAACACATGTAGTGTGCGTGTGGTTGGCCACTGGCGGTAGGGTGCATTGCGTCTGGCAGGCAGGCGTCCACATTGGAGTCACTGATTAGTGCACTGCCTGCATTTTGCGGTCGTGATTGACCCGCTAGCAGTGAGGAGCACTGCATCTGTTAGGCAGGCATGTACACTGGAGTCACTGATTCGTGCACTGCTTGTACCTTGACACCTATGTAGTGTGCCTGTGATGACTCAATGGTGACTGGTAGCACTGTATTTGCCAGGCATACATGAACACTGGAATCAGTAATTAGTGCAAACACTGCCTGCACCTTGACGCACACACAGTGTGCCTATGGTTACTCACTGACAGGTGGGGAGCACTTCATCTGTCAAGCAGGGGTGAACACTGGAGTCAATGATTAGTGCACTCATTGCTTGCACCTTGATGATGCACATGTTGTAAATCAGCCAAGGGCATGAGATGCGACAAGAATTCCCATGATGAAGGCACTATCCCTTTAATTAACAGTGTAGTGGTGAGGCGCCGAGGCTAGGTTTGTGTGCCTGCTATGGCACAGGCAGCTCAGCTGTGGAGCTGTCAGATGGGGAAGGAAGTGGCTCAGAGTACGAGTTGCAGGGCATTAACACCACTGCCAGTTGCAGCCTTCGGTTGGAGCTCGGCAAATTGAATAACTTATCCAATCCTCTCCCATCCCCTGGGCTGTGTGTAAACCTAGCCCTGCACATATTAATCAGTGCTGCACACAGCTCTCAACTTACAAACTTGGCCGCTTCCTACTGGTGCACCTGGAGCTCTGCATTAGAAGTAGTGCACCAGGTGAGTACCCGCGAACATGGAAGTGTGACAGTTAACATCCCCATTTTCTAATCAGGACACGAGTGCGCTGTGCATGGCAGATCAGGATTCTACCTGTTGCGGAACTCCACTGAGTGTTTAGGTAACTCTGTGGAATTCCACTGAGTAAAACTCCTCGAGCTCCACTCAACCCTGGTTAGCACTAGCTACTGCGTTATACCGCAAACATGTGGGGTGGGATGATGGTTCCCCTTATCATGAGACCCCATTGAGGATGACCACACAACATGAAGCTAAAAACAACTTAAATACCAAGGTGTAATAGAAAGTTGCATCTTATCTATGAATAATCCCTTGTATCCAATAATGAAACCAGACCATTCATATTGTCTAGTATTAGACTACAGACACTTCATTACAGCTACTCGCACATTTGCAGCACAGAATGCACACAGCGGCGCACTAATGTATAACATTGTGTGGAAACAGACATCTGACTGCATTTTTGGCGCTAGGGACTCAGCTGCATTTCTGTCGATTACCCCAGGGTACAAGAATAGCACGGGCTGTTTTCATTCTTAGTAACAGAGGTACTATATATTTTTGACGACCAGGCATTTGCCTATGCCGATGACATTTAGCTGATGGATGATGACCTCCTGGAACACTTGCCAAGAGCAGATCGTATAATTTTAGGGTTTGCTCACATGGGCTACAAATTCAATAAAAAAAAACTTAAATTGCCCACCTCAATGTCTTTTTTCTGGGATATGAGCAGTCGAGTGAAGTCAAAAGCTTGCAACACACTTCTTAGAGGAATGTGCGCTGCTTCAGTCTCCAACAACATTGAAAAGCCCACAATCCAATTTTGTGACTCCTACATTTTTGCAGAACATACACTCCAGATTACGCAGAACAGGTTACCCCATTCTATAACTTGATACGTCCAGAATTATCAAGCACTCATTGAACACAGGAAAACACAAATATTTTACATTCTGTACAACCTGACATGATATCTTCCAAACATTTGCATGCACGTGTGAGCACAACAAACCTGGGGATCCCTGTAATTGCAGGAAGATTAGGGTTCTCTTACATCATGTTCAATGAAGGTGACACAGTACCAATTGCTTATAAAGCTCATTTATACACCACTGCTGAAATTTGTTTCGTACCTACTGAAAACGTCCTGACAGCAGTACAGACTGCTGTGGTGAGAGAGTTAGCCCTGGGTCAGGGTCAATGCATAATTGTCGAGACCCCCGGTGTCGACTTTAGAGGCCATCACCAAAGCAAGCATTCCAAACACTAAAGCTTTACATTCACAATGGATACAATGGGCTAACTCACTCACTGAAACAGAAATAGACTACAGATTTGATTCTACGCTGCAAACACCAGCTATTCTGCAGTAGGAACTAGAATATCGTTTGCCTAAAGAAATAATGCCTCTAGACCGCTATGATTACATCATATATACTGATAGGTCTACTCAGCCTTCCATAGGGACTAAGCACCTAAACTCAGCTGTGTGTGCAATTGTGGAAGGACACATGCACGATGAAGAATTCCCTCCTGAGAAAACATACATGCAGTAACTTGGTGACTGCACAAAACAGGTGTCAGAACTAAAGGCTCTAATTCTGGCACTAGGAAATACATAGTGTGATTTATATTGCTATGTCCGGTCCTATAATGAATACCTACACTATTGGAGCCAGGTGGACTCAGAGATTTAAAGGTTTACACAATAAAGCACAAGATGCTTTGGAAACAAGTGGCAAAGCTGAAAGACTGCTGGCTACGGACTCATGTAATACACAGATTGAGTCATCAATGTGTTGGTGTTCATGTTGCAGAGAATTCCCTGGCTGGTGAACCCACAAAAGCAACAGTTCACACTGCTGCAGTTGCTTCACTTATTCGTTGTAGCATGAGGATAGGCAGAGACATCATGGTGGCTGTCAGCCCTGAAAGCAACGGCACCCACCTGCCTAAAGGCTTTAGACTCAAGCACTCCTACAAGTTAGATGCACAGAACATACCATATGCTTAAATTTCCTGGAGTGGGGGATATAGTAATACCAAACAATGATCACACATTGGGATTAATACTAGCTGCACATGAGGGTCTGGCTTTGGCACATGCAGGGGTGACTGCAAAAAATTGCTATTGGTGTCTAAGTCTTTACAAACAGACCAAGGACTTTGTCCTTAAATGCAACAGAGGAAGGGTTCCACTGTAGCACGTCCACCCCAGACCCCTCTACTGATTTCAAACAGGCCACTGGCCTTCTATCACCGGATGAGGCTTACAAGTACATTTTAGTACCACTGGCTTCTTGCTCTCGATTCATGTGGGAATGGCCACAGCGGTCAGCTGACGCCCGAAATGTTATAAAGGATCTGGAAGCCTTTATCGGTAGTTATGCAGTTGGCACATTACATTCCGACCTGCGTTTGGTGTTTAGCTCTTGGGCTTACAAAGAGGCCATGGGAAGTTTGTGTGTGACTCTGCGTTTCTCTTCTCCATAACATCCTGAGATAAAAGCGGTTGCAGTGAGGAAAAACTGTGACTTAAAGCAATCTTTAACAGCAAGGGTACTAGGCTCAGGTCGCAGTTTAGTCCATCACCTATATGAGGATCCAGAGGGCATTCAACAACATGCTGAGAAAATCCCTGGGTGGCCGGACTCCCTATGAAAACCTGTTTGGGGTAAAAATGTGGGTTGCAGGCATCGACAATCCCAGCACAGTGGCGTCATAAATGCCATTTGACATCAATGAACGTTTGGCTGTTTTAGAGGAACTGAAAAAATTCCAGGATGAACACAGCAAAGTCCAAGTAAAACGCACCGCTACTGGAGAAGTGAAGGTAGCCCGGCTGGATCATGAAGGCTGGGATCTGGTCAGGGTAAAAATTGTGGATAAGAAAGAGTTTGGGCCTGTCCTGGCTGTTGAAGATATGAGAACCGTACTTCTTACACCCCTTGCCGGTCGCAAAGAAAAATGATTTGTCTCCATTGATCTGATCAAACCACACAATGTGGCCGATTCTCAACAGTAAGCCACGCGGGCTCCAAGTTAGCTACCTGCCCCCTCTCCCTACCATATAGGAAATTCAGATGGAAGCTTTGATAACTGAAGAAGCATCCTCTCTCCAACAAGAGACAACAATCAACAACGAAGTATGTCTTCTATCTGTTACAACTACAACTGTACAGTCAACCAGTACAGAAACATAGATCTCACTTTGGAAACCTGACAAGATCACAGACTACGTCAATATACCACATATCGAGTCGTTTCATCTCCCAGTTCTACAGAACCTGCAGAGCTGCCAAAATAGATCTGATGGCCTCTGGCTACTTCATCAACTTTGAGGACTTCTCATTGGATTAAAATGATCCAGCACCACCACTGCCTCTTCTTTCAGGCTAAAAGGGCATTTTTTCTATCTTTGGCTGAAAAGGACATATTTTGTTTCTCCCTGAATACCTCGTTGGATTACAATTGCGTTACTTTTCGTAGTCTTTTGGAATGGTTTTGTGACAATCTTGTTCTTGCTTCTGAATGGACATTTCCTTGCAGAACACTCTGGAGTACAACTGGTGAACTTGGTTCTTAAGTCAAATTCATCATCACACCAAGAATGACGAGACCTTTCCCTGTTCCAATGCCCCAGGGGATTGTTTGGGAAAGGGTATCATACGATGTGTATGGCCCTACTGAGCTTTTAAAAATTCCATATTTTTTAAAAATTTCTTTGAATGGTGTTATTACTCCTCGTACTGTTACAGTGCATGAACTGCTAGAAGATATAGAGCATTCAGCTGTGATTTCCCCTGATGAATTGTATGATGGTACATCTAATTAAGACTACATGTTTTGTTTTCAACATCATGGTCATCATTTTCTGCATAATGCAAGTATTACATATGGTGTTTATAATTACACTCAATAGGAAGATTGCCCTCTACACCACCCCGGGGTAGTTCAAAAACATTTTCACAGAGGTTTGGTAATTTTTATGGTTACGATATATCTGACCATGCCTCATATTTAATAATTTTATATCACCTGCAAAGAAACTATGCTGACACCAAGCTGATATGTTCTGCTTCTTTTCTTTCCTAGATGTCTGTACAGGCTTTCAACGGGACACTGTAGATGTAAAGTTCATGTGGAGGACAAAAGACTGGCAGGTTCAGGGAACAGAGGCTTTGTTTAGAGCATGCCTGATACCACAACAAATGATTTTCCTGAACAAAACTGTGTAACAAACAAAATGTCATGTAATAGCCAACATAAAAGATTTGAACACATTATGAATTCCTACATTTCACGTTTTGAAAACTGGCAACAATTTACACACTACAGTGAGGATACATTAGATACCTTGCTGTGTAATGGCACATACAGATCATCTGACTCCAATTGGAAGGGATGGAAGGTTTGGCCACTAGACACAAATGGATGCCAGGCATTCTTCCTCTACAACACTGATGGTTTTAAAACAAGTAGGACTGATTTACATTATGTGCAGCCTGAACACTTAGGGGAAATGACAACTTACAGTGTTGAGAAGTTGTGCTTTGATTGGCTAAAATCCTTGACACTTTCTCAGGTGAAAAACAACACTTGTCCTTTTTATCTGATGACCTGGAACTCAGGGACTTTTTATTAGGTCCCCGGAGAACCTGTCAAAAGTGCTTCTTGTATGCCATATACAATGAAACATGGAAGGTCTCTCAGCAGGAGGGTGCAGCAAGATTGTGCAAAATTGATAGGGCTAATTTGGAACAGGTTCTTGCTGACAATGGTATGACCACCTTATCATCTTACTCTTTGGGAAACATAATATCCTCAGTGATTGACATTGTTCACCAAGACATGGCTGTGTTACAACATGGACAGTCACAACTTAGGTCTATTATGCTATTGAGTTGGACACTACACACATGCTTTGGTGACATATCAATGTCACCTATCTGTTTTCTCCATACCATCTTACAGAACAACAGATACTTATGGGACGCAAAGATTCTAAATGCGCTATGTTACACATGGAGAAGCTAGAGAATTTACCTTTCACCCATGCTGAAATTACATCAGCGTATTGGATAATTCATGGGTATATTGCACTGCCAATCTCCACATTTTATTTTCAGTACTGTCTACAACATCGCCAAGTGGGCAGATATGAAGTGTTAGGAGAAGGGTTTGTACACAAATCTTGGAAACGTACTTTTAAGTTTTGGTGTCGAAATAAGGGAACTGAAGTGGTTCTCAGTGGTTCCTACTGCGAGAGTACTTTAAGTGGATCCTTGGTTTGCAAGGACATTTCATTGCACAGGACTTGTAGTGCTTCTGTGGTGAACCTGTCCTGCTACTTGTAATATTCCCCTGCACCCGTGATACTTTCAACTTTCAGATTGCTCTCTAATGGGAGTCACCTGATGTTGAAAGGTAATGGTTGCTGTGGAACGAATCTGGGGTTTGCCTGTCTGTAAACGGTTTCTTCCGTTGCTACTTGTCGAACACAAGTACTGTTTCCACCTCCCCATACACTTAGGGAGGTGATGCTTTGGTCTTCAATTAATCTTACCACGATGCATTTTGATGCCCTTAGCAAACTGAAAGCCTTACTGTCTCAAAAATATGTGGCCATAACTTCTTCTAAGAAGATGTTTGATCTTCAGGTGACAAGGTCCTCTTCTGGGATACAGGCGCTACTCCACCCTAACTTCCCACAACATTTTGAAGAGCTGATGCATAGTATTTTTAACATGTCTAGTAGAAAGGGAATAGTGCATTTTTTGAAAAGTATAGGCTCTGGGTTAGTTAGCACCTAACAGAGTTTTCTGAGTCATCCCATCTCAGGAATATGCCAGGTTTCTATATTGCTTTATATACTTGCATGCATTAATTGTTTTAGCACGATGTTGGAACTTTTTATTCTGTTCACAGTCCTCAATAACTTTCATTTGCTTATGTCTATTGATCATTGCAGCACATATATTTTATACAACAATCACGTTGGTTCAATAAATATTAAAAACGCTCCACTGTGTATTCCTTGTATATTTCTTTGAGAGGAAGACAGCATGTGTGACTGAATAAAAGGGTTCTAGATCTGTTGCCACAATTTCTGGGGGATCAGGGTTGTCATGTTCTGTGCTTGCCAGAACCATTTGCTACCCACCTGAGTTTAGAGGTACTTTTGGTGGCACTATGAGCTTGCTGGCCTATAGGACAACATAGCCCCAGGGGGGTGCATGGAACTAGTCTGGCACCATCCCAACGGTTATGCTGCCCACAAATGTGTAGTTCCTGCCATAGGGTGGAAACTTCATGACTCTAAGGTGGTAAATATGACCACTCATGTTCTGCATGAATCTGTAAGTGAAAGACATCATAATGGACAGAAAGGATAATCCAGTAGAGAATGATGTGACTTCTTATTAGTAATCTGAAACATATATAAATCTGTTTTTAAAAAAAAAAGGCAAATTTAGAGCACAGGTTAATTTAGGTTTACAAAACTGGCTCACTCCAATAATGTTACCATATTTAATAAAACCAGGATAAAAACTACAGAGCAATAGGATACCTTAACTTCATATACGTCTAGGTTGGTAGAACTGTTGAAATTATTATTTATGTCAATTATTTAATTGAAGAGATTAAGGATGATTTCATCTCTGGCTTTCAGGAAATTAGAAAACAGGATCTCTTAAATAAAAAAGCCATAGTTTTATTAACTTTTTGTGAAAGTACAGTGAATTTAGGAGGAACCACATTTTTAAATTTGGTTTGTCGAACTAATGCTATGGTGTGGATTCTGGTGGAGGCCATGGTAGGGGTTATGAATTTTTACTATGGGTATTATCGGCTTCCAGGTTATCTGAAATCCTGAACAAATATCAGAATTACAACATACTAGGTTTTAAATGTAAATGAAATTGTGGTAAACTGGATATATAGAGATTCGTTATTCCTCCTCTTATTAAATTTGACCAAAAGAAATGGACGGGAAATGCCTTCGCGAAGGAAAACGTATAAGAGCCAGTTCACTGAAACGAGAGACTTGGTTCGAGCTGATGCTATGTCTGTGATTGGATTTTGGACTGGGCAAGTAGTTTGCTTGGGTTCCGAAGTGATTTTAACTGACCATCAGTAAGATAAAATCTCTGCACACCACATTAGGTATATACAGTCTGAAAAGGCTAACTATGCTTTCTCCTCACAGACGTGTACGCTATACCTACTCACAACAGGTAAAGCTTAACATGCCCAGTATGTAATTAGTAATTATTCTTGTATACATGATTTTAATCCCTGAATGTATGAGGACCAATATATTTTTCCATAATGTTTTAAGTGTACGTCAAGTTAGAATATGCATTGTTAAGACACCCTCTTCTAAGATCTGGAGTCAAGTATAAATCTTACACTTACCTATATATACTTACCTTGATGATTACTGCTGGCCGGTATTCTGAGTTGATATTGTTACCGTCACTAAAAACAACACATGACATTGTGGTAGAATAGCCTTTGTCCTTGTCTTTTGTCAAGTCAGCATCTCAGGGAGTGACCAATGCCTTTGCAACTTTATGGGTTTAGTTTTGCAGTTAGAAAATGACCTTTAGAAATGCATTACAATATGTTTGCAGATTGTGGGGATGTGGTTCTTTGTTTATAGGAATGAGTCACAGGTTTGTGAGAATACCTTTCTGAGATGTGAGACAAGCGTTAGGAGTTTATTGGTATTTATTTGTTGATTTATAGAACTATGGCTTCAGATAATGGCAATAGATTTGCAGGTTTTTGAAAATTTATTTTGAGGGTATGGGAATACTTTAGCACAATTTATGTTTAGCTTGAAACCTCATGGAGGTACTTTACCTCTGATTGCTTACATAAATAATTAAATACATAATTGCAAAAAATATCTAATAGGCACAAGGAAATATGTCTCTTCTTAATTAGAGTGTGTAGTATAGCCTTGACCTGCCCTGCATGCTCTGGTGTCACATCATTGCTTAATTTGTAAAAGATGAAGTGCCCAAAGTTTTGCTTGCGCTTTGGCGTGCCAAATACCCAGACTACGTATTCTTGATTCATTCTCACGCCTATTTATAAACACCACCAAACACTCACCTCCCCTTGAGTTCACTATTACAGATTCTGCTTTTTCTGGTCTCCAAGTTTTTAGGTTTCACTTGCACACGCTTGCATTGTACTTTAGAAATCTCTTGTAAAAAAAAAACTTCAAATGGGCTTAGAGGCCACCCATTACTTACTATTGCTTACCATTGTTGGCTTCCATGCCACTCTCTTTTCATTGCTTCTTATTGCTTAACGTCTCCTCCTCCCCTCCGGCTTTCTCCTGGGGCTTTGTATATGTCCCTTCCGTGGAGCATGTAACAAGTACAGTATCTGGCCACAGGCTACTGCATGTGCTCTTTATTTGCTTTTTAAAATGCACTCTGATAGATTGCAGTCTGTCTCTTTCCCCCAACCCTCCTCACTCTGGCACTGGCCATTACACACCTTCAAAATACAGGACACATTGCGCCCCAAGTAGGTAGGAAATGGACCAGAACCATCCCAGAAAATCTGATAGAATCTTTTGAGAGACATACCCCAAAATATTCTGGGGATGTAGAGACTGCAGACTCTATCTGGAAGGAATATCACATGAAGGCGACAGAAAATTTAACTGGAAAGAGAGGTTTTGAACCAACCAGAGACAAAGGAAATCAGCCTGGTTTAACAGCCAACTTGCATCTCTAAAAAGGGCTTGTAAAAAAACCAAAAGATCCTGGCGAAAAGCATATGCTATCACCATAAAATTACAATACAAAAAAGAGATTAGACACTAGCACAATGAAATCAAGACAGCTCAGGCCATCTACTTGCAGGAAAAAATTAACTCAGCCACTCACGCCTGTAGAGAACTTTTCAAGGTGGTTAAATCCCTCACCTCAACAGAACCGGATGCCTCTCTACAATCATCTTCTAAGGAGAGAGGCAACAAACTGGCAGCCTTTTTTAAAAACCAGGTTGAAGACATCTATAAGTCCATGATAGGGAGTGTAGATAACCCAGACCCTCAAGGCACCAAGGCCTCCACCGTGCACACAACAGCAAGACTTAGATTAAAAGAATTTCCAGCGATAAATAAAGACACGACAACCAAGATCTTACAAAGCATCAAATCCGGGTCACCCATTGATCTAATTCCCCCTCACATTTTGCTGCAAGGGGGAGACACTATTCTGATTATCGCCACAAAGTCACTCACATTATCCCTCACGCAAGGGAAAGTGCCTAAATCCTGGAAACACGCCATAGTTTGACCTTTGCTCAAAAAGCCACATTTAGATCCAAAAGATCTGGGTAACTTCAGTCCTATCTCACTCCGACCCATCTTGGGAAAGATAGCGGAAAAACATGTCAACCACACGCTGTCTCTGTTCTTAGAGGAGAATGAGGCGCTTCACCAGACCCAAATGGGTTTCAGACCTGCACACAGCACCAAATCTGCCCTACTACTAGTCACAGAAGAACTGAAGGGAATCCTCAATTAAGGAGGAGCCGCTGCCATTTTGCTGCTCGACCTAAGTGCAGCCTTCGATACGGTGGATCATAAAACACTCATTCTCAGATTAGAGAGCGCAGGGATTGAAGACAGAGCATTTAGATGGATAGCGTCACACCTGATGGTCAGATCCTTTCAGACCACAGAATGCACACACTTCTTGGACAGCTTAGAGGTTACACGTGGGGTGCCACAGGGCTCCTCCCTCAGCCCTACATTGTTCAACCTGTACATGCAACCTCTGGCCGAGATTGTCCTGGATTTTGGGTTTTCAATTGTATCATACGCAGATGACACCCAATTGGTAGTGTCTATGACAAGGGACCCCAACTTGAAACACAATCTAGTGTCTCCCTGCATGATGAGTTGCAAGTTAAAATTAAATGGGGACAAATCAGAACTCATGTTCCTAGGCAATAAGCTACCGCCACAAGTCATCATGGAATGGCCAAAAAAATTGGGACGTCCACCCGTGCATAAAAACTCCATAATGAACCTAGGAGTGTGGATAGACCACAACCTCACCATGGAAACTCAAGCCAGGAAATTGGCCGCCACTTGTTTTGGAATCCTGCTGATGCTCCGTAAAATTCTTGACCTCATCCCAGAGGAGACCCGAAGAACAGTGATACAGTCTCTGGTGGTGTCGCAACTAGACTATGGGAACTCTCTCTTCTTGGGGGCACCGATACAAACCAGGGTCAAGTTCAAAGCACAATGCATAGCACACAGGGCCCTGAACAGCAAAGGACCAACTCTACTCAGGACCCAAATTACACCCTGTACACCAGAAAGAGCCCTAAGATCCTCCTCAGATTGCCTAGCCAAAATGACCAGGAATAGGCAAGCCAGTTGGCGAGGAAGATCTTTTTCGTATTTGGTGCCATTACTCTGGAACTCCATACCCACTGAACTAAGATCCCTCACAGATGAGAATGCATTCAGGAAAAGGAAGAAATGGCTATTCCCAGGTTGAAATCGCTGGTCTCCTCTCTCTCCTACTCCGTAGCGCTGGGAAGCCCTTGGGCAGCTATGCGCTCTACAAAACTCATAAACTCTCTGTTACTACTCCCTCCATCGTGTTGCTTTCCCCTGATGTCATCCCGCTAATATTTCTTTCCCCACTCCTCTTGCTCTCTGTTGTTTCTAAACCATGCCTTCCTCATGTTGTCTGTTGTTACCCATACCTGCCCTCCTCCTGCTATGTGTTGTTTGTTGTTTCCCACCTTCCTCTAGCATGTCCACTGTTTATTTATCAATCTTCCTTGTCCGTTGTTTGTTAGTCCCCACCCTCCTACTGCAGTCCGTTGTTTGTTGTTAATCCAACCTCCCACCCTGATGTTACTTGTGCCCTGTGCGGTTTTTGTACATATTACATAGTAGCGTGGTCTGCTGTGCAACATAGCTTGAAGAGAAGAGAGAAAAGTGCTATGATGCGGCCGACGCTGGTCGCAGCAGAGCCTTTATTTTTATTTTATGGCATGTTACAGAGCAGCTCGCACAGTTGTGTAACATGTCTAAAAAAATATTGACAAAGCCAATGGATCTCACATAGGCAAAACCTATTGGCTGTTCCAATGCTTGTTCTGTATTTATGTTCCTCCTCCTTTACTCTGTGTATGTTTTCACACTTCTGCTCTGGGTGAAAGATGCTTTGATGAAGAAAAATTCGAGTTGGTCCCGACAAATGAGTGCCAGTGGGTCCCACCAACCACCAGCTCAAATAATTAATCACTGCCTTTACTCTCGCAACTACTGGTTGTAATACAACCGCACGCAACACACCCATCCCTATGAAGGATACATGTAGGAACCACAGGTAGGAAAATACTGGTTGTAATTTGCAGCCATTATTTTTGCGACAATTGCGATATCTTGTGAGCCGACCTATGTACTTTTAGGTTGGCTTGCAAAATTCTGATGCCTAGTGGGTCACAAATCGACCTACCATGTGAATAATAATGAGGTAGGTCACAATTTGTGACCTACTAGAAATCACAGCCATCACAGGGATGGTGGCTGCCCTGGTCAGCAAACCACCATGTCTGTGACTGCTTTTAAATAAAGCAATTGTTTTTTAAATGCAACCTGTTTTCCTTAAAGAAAAACGGAATGCATTTGAAAAAAGACATTGAATAGTTAAGGTAACATTTTTTAAGAGTAGGCAGTGGTCGCTGGTACCAATGCCTACACTTAAACAATTTTGTTTTCATCATCCTCAAAGGGAAAAGGACCCCTTCCTGCTTCCCAATGGGTTATCACTGCAGTAGTCAATAAAATCTTAATGTTTTGCGACTGGATACATCAATACATCCATTCCGACTAAGTATTTGGATGGGACACCCTAATCACTCCCCTTCCAAATACCCAAACGATATTGGGTCACAAACCCAAATTGTGATTGAGTAGAGTTTTACTGACTCCCAATTTGTGGTTTATACATAGCAAAAGAGATTTTTGGGATCTCAAACAGTCCAATTCTACGAATGTTTAAGTGAGGTTAGGAATAGAACATCTAGACTAATTTGCCTGTTATTATTTTTATAATTTGCCCTCTATATTTGTCCCAAGAACTGTTGGGGTCTTCATTCAAGGTGCACACCAGTTAGCACAGGGGTCAGAATTACAAGTTGTGTAATAATTATCATACCCTTGTATTATACCTCAGACAAATTCCACTGGTCGAGCCTGCTGAAATTTGTCAGGGGAAAAGGCTTGTAAAACAAAAAGCAAAACAAGTGGAAGTCCATGTGTTAAATAAATATTTCTTGGGACATGCCTAATTTTCAAGTTGAAAACTGAGAATAGGAAGTATTTGCCACAGATGTATGACGTATTAATGCATGCTTTTGATGGAGCGCAAAAACCTTATTTCCTCTCTTCATCACAGACCAGCTATCACACTAACATTTCGTACATGCATTCATTGGTGGGGCCCATAACCCTAACATTCATACGTCACTTTCACTGGTCTGCACTTGCAGGAGAGATGAGCGGTTCAAGCGCAGACATGAAAGGAATACCTTATAACCTATAGGAGAAATATTATATTACATAGTTATACATTAATATCCTTATACCTCCAGATCTTAATTCTAGACATCAGATACTCCTCCCATGTAATCGATGAATCATTTAGTTGGATTAGTTAAAGTAATTATTGCCATCTAAACCCACATTTTACTAATTTGATCTTTCCTTTTCAATAAAAGACAAACGCTTTTACTTGTTAATCAATATTTGTTTATCTAATTATCGCGAAATTTAGAATGCATTTAATAAATCGCGGAACACTATATTTACCTAATCTGGCTATCGGTCGTCCTCTAAGTCATCAAATTAACTATCAGTCAGTTGGTTATCAAAGTTCTTCAGTCAGCACGCCAAAGTTCCAAAGAATGGAACAGGACCAGAGACATGCCGGCATCTATCAGTGTCTATAAATCTAATAAAGTTCGTGATCCATCAAGAAATTGGGCAGCCTTCAGTTTGTCAAAGATTCAGGAATACAGCAGTCGCGTCACCGTCGTCTTCGTCAGCATAAGGGTCGTCAGAGGAAAAGGAGGTAGTAAGCAACTCTTAACTCTCTATTCTACCGTCAATTTATAATGAAAATATTGTCAAGATGAAACGAATTTGGGTTTTGGACTCTTCTGATTGGCTCATTAGGAACATCCGGTAAAGTTTCACACAGTTCAAGAGGTTAGATCATCGTTCGGCAAGAACCGGATTCCGTCAAATGTCCATTGTCTCTTTTATTTTATTTTTTTTAATTCTTTTTATTAAACATATTCAACATAGAGGTACGGTTCCAATCAGATCAATTACAGGGAACACAGCGAAACCAAGGTGTATAGACATAGGCGGATGATGATTGGAAGTTATGGTGAGGGGGAACTGTCGCATTCTGGGTCGCCTGGTGGGGTGCATATGTAGCCACGGTATGCGTTCCAGGGAGTCCAGATCCTAGACCACTTTCGGGAACAGCCCCTAGCCGCGTAAACTGTCTTTTCCCGCAGCATACACCAGTCCAGGTCTGTCTCCCAATCTACGACACTTGGAGCATGTGTTGCCCCCCAGAGTTGGGCAATGTTTCTTTTGGCAATCATGCAGCCCAATGTGAGCCATTGTATAGCATGTGAGTTGAGGTAATTAGGTTCCCAGATATTAAGGAGGCATCTGGGGGTCTCAGGCCTTACAGTACGTTCCAGTGCTTGGCTCATAATGTTATGAAAATCTCGCCAGTAAGCCTGTATTGGGTCGCAGTGCAATATTATGTGCATGAACGTGCCTAGCTGGGTGCATCCCCTTCTGCAATATGCATCTGCTGGACCACCCATGTGTATCAGTTGGGGGCCCGTGATGTAGACTCTATGTAAGATTTTTAGTTGTACAAGACGGAGACGCGCCGGGATGGCAACAGTTTTGGGGGAGGAGACTGCGGTCTGCCAGTTTTCATCGTCCAACTCAATACCGTTCCTCACCCATTTCTCTCGCAGATGCAACAGTGGGTCATCCATATTGTTAATGAGTTTCTTATAGGTTAGGGAGATGGCTCTCTTGGGCAGATAACCATCTAACAGTCTGTCCTCTAATGGTGAATAGTCAGGTGGGGAGGTGTCACGGGGCAGAGCTGTTTGCAGTGCGTGACGTACTTGTAGGTAGCGAAAACGCTCTGATTCCGCCATGGTATATTGACGTTGAAGGGAGTCAAAAGACTTAACACCATTTTTATCCCACAAGTCTCTGATGTGGGAGATGCCAATTAGGTCCCATTTATCAAAGCCCTGCGAGTTGCCCAGGTCCCGAGCCTCTGGGAGTCCCACAGGGGCGTGGACAGGGACAGTTTGTTGGTCCAGCCCAGCGATGCAGTTGCCGTGTGCCAGATATGGACAGTATGCTTAGTGGGACCAGTGAGGGGGTATCTGTTGGGCTTAGAGTAAAGGGCCCGGGTAAAGGAACCATTTGGAAGGAGCAGTCTGTCCATATTAAACCCGGGGTCGTCGGGCCATCCATAGTTGTTGTGGTTTATTGCCATTAGGTGTGAGGCCCAGTAGTATTTCTTGATGTCAGGCAGTCCAATCCCCCCGTCGAACCAGTTGAGGGTGAGTTTTTGTAAAGCAATACGAGGCCTCCCATCCCAGAGACGGTCTTGTTGAAGCCCCTTAATTTGTTTAAAGTAAGAGTTTGGTACTGGGTATGCCGAATTCTGGAGGACATAGAGAAAGCAGGGTAGGGACATCATTTTGAAAAGGGCCGCCTTGCCCATCAAGGAGAGGGGGAGTGATTTCCAATTTACAATATCTTGCTTTAGTCGTTGTATTGGGGGAGCGAGGTTTCGGGTAAAACGGAGTGTTTTGTCCAGCGAAATAAAAATACCCAGGTATTTAAAGCCGTCTGAGACTATTGGTATGGGACAATCTCTGGGTATTGGGGGGGCCTTTCCACTCAGGACATAGAGCAGAGATTTCTGCCAGTTGATGCCAAACCCGGAGTATCTACCAAAAACGGACAGGATGTCAAATACCGCGATAAGGGATCTTTTGGGGGATGCAAGGTATAGCAGTATATCGTCCGCGTACAGGGATATACGGTCTTCCCAGTCAGTCAACCACCGCAACCCACGGATCGTTGCGTCCCTGCGGACCCAGGCCGCAAGGGGCTCAAGATCCAAGGCGAACAGCAGAGGGGAGAGGGGGCACCCCTGACGGGTCCCTCGGCTAAGTAGAAAGGAGCCCGATTTCCTGTTATTTACAGTTACCTGAGCCATTGGAGAACTGTATAGTAGTCGTACCCACTGACTAAAGTCCGGCCCAAATCCCATCTTCGTGAGTACGGCGAAGAGATAAGGCCATTCAAGTGTGTCGAAGGCCATAGTGGCATCCAGGGAGACCACAATGGCATCCTCGGGCAAAGTCGACGCCCTTCCCAAGACCCCGTGCAGTCTGCGCAGGTTAAGGGCGGTGTTTCGCCGAGGCATAAACCCTGATTGGTCAGGGTGCACCAGGCCACCTATAACCTTGATCAGTCTGTTGGCGAGTACCTTGGCTAATATTTTGGGCTCAGCATTCAACAATGAGATAGGCCTATAGGAGGCACAGTCAGTCTTAGGTTTCCCTTCCTTATGGATCGTGACAATGGTCGCGATTCGTTGGTCAGGGGCGGAGCTTGTAGAGTTCGATCGGGATGCCATTGGGACCCAGCGCCTTGCCAGGGCAGAGTGTTCTGATTGCGGTTGCAATCTCGTCGGCAATAAGGGCGCTAACCATGGAAGCGCGGTCACTGTCGGAAAGTACCGGCAGAGAAATGTCACGCAAAAGTTCAGAGGAGTCCGCTTCAGGGTATGGCGCGACGGAGCAGTAAACTGTACGGAAGTGAGCTGCGACGTGGTCAACTATACCTTGAGGATCCACTATAGCGGATCCTCCAGAGCTCCTTTATTCGGGAACTAGTCGGCTAGCGCGCTCCTTTTTGTCTAGCCAGGCGATTAATTTCCCGGCTTTATCTCCCTAGTCGTAGATTCGTCCCAGTCTGCACTGTCCTAGTAGCTTAGCACGGTCGGTGACCAGGGCTCGGTATTCCTCCTGTCGGAGTCGCAAAGCATGGAGAGTCTCTGGCGAGGGGTCAGGGTCAAGGTCTTTCTCGAAACGATAGATGTCTTGTTCTATGGCAGAGACCACTGCCAGCTTGTCTTTTTTGGACCCCGCTATTAAGGAGAGGGCTTCGCCCCGTACCACTGTTTGAAGGCTTTCCACAGTGTCTGTGGGGAGTCGACCGAATGTTCATTCTCCCGAAAATAATTATCTATGGATTTAATCAGACCGGTCCGTATTTTAGAGCTTTTAAGGTACCAGGGGTTAATTGGGGTGACACACCCCACCGGGGAGTCATCAAGGACAATTTGGACCCAGAGGGGAGAGTGGTCGGAGATGCCTCTAGCCAAGTGCCGTATCTTGTGTATGTCCGTCACCTGCGGGGCAGGGACAACGATATAGTCTAGCCGCGAAAGGCTGTTATTGGTGCCCGAGTGGAAAGTGTGTTGGACCTTGTCAGGGTGATACGCCCTCCAATCATCCACCAGTCCCATCGCCTCCAAGAAACTAGAGAAAGAGTGAGCGGTGGGAGGTAGCGTGCGTGGGGGGTATCTGTCCAGTGTACCTGATATAACTGAGTTAAAGTCTCCCCCGATCACAAGATGTCCCTCCGGCAATGCCAGCAGCACAGCGCAGAGATTGGAGAATGTGGTGGCCTGCAACCCAGGGGGTTCATAAACGGACATGAAGGTGATGGTTGTACCCTCCCATGTGCCCGTGATACCCACATATCTACCTCGGTCATCTACGTGAGTGGAAGCAGATGAGAAAGGGAATGATTTCTTTTGCATGATGCCCACCCCTCTAGAATTAGACGCAAACCCTGCATGGGTGATCATGGAATAGCTCCATCTGTGCATAGCTTTACATGTGTGGCCAATGAGGTGAGTTTCCTGAAGTAACACAACATCCGGTGAAAGCCTCCGAACCTGTTGCAATACTATACTGCGTTTGATTTTGTCCCCCAACCCGTTCACATTCCAACATCAGATTCTAACTTCCTTGCTACGCCGTACCCCCATTGATACATGCGTGGAGTGTGGTATTGATACCCTTTAAAAATAGAAACTGTACCATCGTCATAACATCGAATTCAACAAACAAAAAACAAGCAAACAAAAAGACCTTTACCCAACAACCCCCCGCTCTGCTCCCCTGCCCTCTGGGCTTGAAACTGCCCATTAACAACTTGCAGAGTGCCTGTCGCCCTAGGAAATTCCAAGAAAGAAGGAAAAAACGATCCAAAGGGGTAAAGCAGGGAGCTCCGTGTCCATGCCCTAAGCTACATCAATGTCACATCTTAATTACACAATTGACATATGTCCAGCAATAAATCAGTAGTCCCGTTTAGGTGTGGAGCAATGGATCCCACCGCCCATTCGCCCCCCCCGGGCCTCCCTCCCCCCAAGCCGCACAGAAACCTGTCCTCGTCGAGGCTCCCCTTCAGGTCGGTTCGTTGTCAGGGCCACCGGCTCTCCCTGCCACAGGGCTTTTAGTGCCTCGATACTCAATCCAATCAGCTACGTCTTCAGGCCGATCAAAAAACCAAGCTCTCCCCTCCGCCTCAACCCGGAGGGTACTTTAGTCCTTTCTCTCTCAGGACGCGCTTGATAGACAAAAATAGTCTTCGTTGTTTCTGTACCCTTTGTGTGAAGTCTGGGAAGAAAGAGATATCAGTGTTTTCATATCAGAGGGGTGTGCCGGCCCTGGAATTTTGGAGGATCACATCTCGGTCTCGATAGTTTAGAACACGGGCCAACATAGGCCGCGGGGGAGCGCCAGGCTTGGGTCGGCTGCCCGGGACCCTGTGGACCCGCTCGATCACAAAGAATTTACTGAGTCACTTGGGTCGCAGGTGCTTGAGGATAAGGTCCTCGTCAAATAGGTCAGGAGTCTGTCCCTCTGATTTCTCCGGGACTCCTGTGATGCGGAGATTGTTGCGGCGAAGACGGGCCTCATAGTCATCCAACTTGAGGTCTGTGAGGTTCTGGGAGTCCTGCAGGTCGTGAACCTCCCTCTGCAGCTGCGCTACATCACTCACCAGGCCGGTAGTCATGATTTCCACCTGCTTCACCTTTTCATTAAGTTTCCCCAGATCGGTCCTGATAACGTTGACGTCAATAGCCACTGAGTCCAATGAGGTCTTAACCCCCGTTATTGCCTCCATGACATCTTTAAGGGAGAGTTCCTGCTCCTCAAGTCCAGGTCCACCCCGCTCGCCCTCTTCCTACTGGTGCCCCCGCTGCAGGTCCCTAGGGATCGTATACCTGTCCAGTTTATTTGTTTGGATCGACTTCGCTGCCCTGACGCCGGATCCCTTGACACGGTCCGTCATAGCGCCAGGTGTTAGCCGATTCCAGGTAAGAAACAGGGGGGGGCGGGCAGGCGCAGCGATTCACACAGCTCCCTGATCGGTGGTTCGGGATCAGACCAGGTGCCGTCACACCCGCGGCCCACACAGTCGAAGCTCCGCTCCCCAGGTGCTAGACAGCGGCTCGTGTTGAGATCGACGGAGGGGCCGCACTCGAGAAAGCGTCCCAGCGAAACCACTGTCTCCTCTGGATGAGCAATCACCGGCAGTTCCACACCAGGGCCCGCAGTGCCACCACGTTCAGCTGCAATCCACGGCGGTAGACCAAGGCACTTGGCGTCGCCCCCTCTATAAAGTACAGTGCGCCCCCGACGCCTGGCAGTCATCACGACACACAACGCTATGGGAGCGAGAAAGTCCCCAAACTAGGCCGCCAGCATCAAGGGTGTGTCACCTGTTGATTCGCCTCAGTTCAGTTGCACTGTTGCGTGATATCGCAACTGCTACGTCACTGCAGGTCCAGGGTACTCTCAATACGCCTTGCAGCGCGGTCCTCGCTCAGGCAGGGTCTCGACAGCTCCACCGGTCACTCGGATCTGGGCACATCAGCTGTCTATCAAATAGGTGGGTCCCTCCATGGTCCGCCACCAAACACCGCTGCTAATTCAGGCACTAAACGGGGGTTCCCACCGTTAGAGCCGCGCCGCTGCCATTTTGAGACCCGCGGCCGGCGCGCTCAATTTAGATCGTAGCGGGGGTCACCCACAGCTCCCGCCAACCTACCGCGGGACCGCCAGTATAGCCAGCCATTCCGGAGCGGGCAAAGTCCTCAGGGTGACGTCAGCAGCAGGGGGGGGGGTCACAGCCACCGCACAGGCCGCGGCGTCAGCGTTGAAAGGGGAGGAGCGGCCCGGATCTTCACTGCGGCCGCAGCCGCCACCACAGGTCCCGGCTGCCGAGACATGAGCAGGCCGCGATCTTGGAGAGGCACTCACTCCCTCGTTGCTGATCTTCCACACAACGGGCCGAGGCGGACGGGCTCCGCCAATGGTCCGACACTCGGGATCGCGTCTGGGTGCTGCGGATCGATGAACAGGATAGTTAAGGGCTAAGTCGGGCGACGGAGCTCACATGCTACGTGGCCGTTTCCAGTCCCTGCTTGGCCACGCCCCCATTGTCTCTTTTCTTGGCGGGATTCCCACAGCGACCTTGTGCGGGTACATTGCGGTACAGGTCATGACGAGGCCACAGGGACAAGAAACCACGCAGGCGCACATCGTCCGAAACCTTGTGGAATGGTGGCCACCGTGTCGTGATGCTTCAGCGGCCATTATATGTGTAGGCCCAATGCGTAACTTAAGCTAAACAAACACAAAAAGTAAGTAATACATAAAAATAATGAATAAAATGTTAATCCCTCACTAATCCCTCTATGTGCTTGTAATTATCTAGCGTATAGCGACATTTTAAGCGTTCATATTCACCCAATGATGTCATCTGGTGCAACATTACGAAAACATCACAAAAGCCACATATATCATGCAATATTCTATCAAATATATAAACTACGGTTAGTATGCGTACAACATTTAATTATAAAAATTATTTTGCCATGCAAATTGCAAATCCCACGTATATTTCATATATTAATAATGTTGGTTAGGAAACACACACACGTTTAATAATATTATGATTAATAGATTATTCATCTAGTATATTCATGCAGAATAGGGGAGGTATACAACATTTTGTACTACTCGCTCCATCACTTTTACAAAGCATGCCTTTACAATGTGGGCAATACAACTAACTCGTTGTTACCATGCGTCCCATTGCAACTCAAGTCATTACAACGACTTGCCTTAGGGAAGCACTGGACTTTGGAATAGTATATTTTACTATTTACTGTGCAACAGTAGGGAAGGTGTTGGAATTAAAATTCAGCAATGTGTTCCCTAACGCAAGTCGTTGTAATTCCCTGCATTACAATGGAACGCATGGTAACGATGCGTTCATTGTAGTGCCTGCGTTGTAATGGCACTGCGTAGTGCTGTCTGCCTTATAAACGCTGTTTCCCATTTGCCACACATACTAAATACTTCACCCTGGGATAATGGTATTTGCTATGTGTGCTTAATACCGCACCCCATTCTACCAAACTTGTGATGAAGGCATTGGTGTTATAAATAAATATTAGCAACCTGGTTAAAACATAGGTCACTGGTCCATAAGAATGCTCTGTTCACGGACTATAGAAACTGTTACTGGGCTGCAAAGAGGGCATTCTATGCTGTCAGCTCCCTGCCCTGTAGTGTGATGTGTGCTGTGGGCCGCCCCCTCTTTCCCAACCTAGTTGTAAAGGCTAGTGTAAATTTCAAGCACTCTGGGAGTATTACAGTGGCATAGTTAGCCACTTTGCCACCCACGGTGCTCCCTGCCTCTGCCGCCCTGGTGCAAGCGCATGGAGGAGCAGGGGGGCCGCTGCCCCCAAAACCTGTGCAGCCCGTGGCAGACCTCTCCCCCACCCCTCCTTGCTACTCCACTGGAGTATAAACAGCCTTTCACCTGAAAAATAGGATGAGAATGACCATTCTTCTGCAGCACTCCTCCAGTCTCCTTTAGCCCATGTTCAAGAAGGATCTCTGTTGGTATCCGATGTAGTGTCCTGAGAGATGGGGCACTAGGGCACTAGGACATCGGAGGAGGGCAGAGGGCAGAGGGCAGGACAGGTCACCGGACACCAGTTCCGGTCAGGGAAGCGTAGGGGCAGAGCACAGGTAGCAGAGGACGAGGCAGGACGTGTAGCATGCTGGCTGTATATGATATGCAATAAAGAAGTAACAACTCACGTGGTGTGGTGGTGATCTTTGTAGCTGAAGCGACGCGACAACTGGCGACGAGGCGGGATCGCAATCCACGCGTCGCGGTGACTGTCCGAGCCCACCCGGTCGCGGAAGTAAAGTCGGAGCCAGGAGCCCACCCTGGTCCGAAGTGCCCAGCAGAGAAAAAAACATTGTTGCGGGAGCCCACCCCGGCGCTGCTAACGCAAGTAAGAGCATTGCGAAAATTGACGAGGAAGCCGAGAAAAGATTGAAATCCCTCCCGCGCGTGAGTTTCAACGAACTCTCTCGCGAGAGGAGGCGGCCATTTTAAAGTCAGGCGAATTGGGCCAATAAGCGTCCAAGATAGACAGCGGCCATTTTGAAGGGTCAGGCAAAGTCCCGGACAGCGCGAAATCGAGCGAGAGTGCGGCGGCCATCGTGGAGTCAGGCAAATTGGGCCAATAGCAGCACAGGAAGGCCTGGAGGCCATTTTAAGGCAAAAAGGAAAAGAGACTAAAAAAGGTCTAAATTAAAGGAGAAGCAAAAGAAAAAGGTGCCAAAGAAAGAGAATAGCACTAGAGGAACAAGGAAAAAGAGGAAAGGAAAGAAAGAAACAAAATAAAATATAATAAAGGAAGGAGATGGGTGACGAAGAGGCAAGGAGCACACAAGCTGTGTTCCGCAGGCCACTGCCATTTAATATATCGGAACCGCAAGCAGGCATCATATGGGAGCGATGGCTACAACAATTTGAACGCTACATGCGTGCAACGGACATCGTAGAGAGCAAACAACTAGATCTGCTGGTCAACCTTGCGGGAGACGAGATAGAAGACTTAATGATGACACTCCCGAGTGAAAAAACGGCGGATTACAAAGGCGCGAAAGCGTGTCTCACGGAGAAATTTGACCCCCAACGCAACATCGATTTTGAAAGGTACATGTTCCACACAGCATGCCAACAACTAGAAAAGAGCATGGATGACTTCGCGACAAGATTGCGGAAGTTGGTGACATACTGCGAATTCGATAAATTTGACAATGAAGAAGCAATACGATCGCGTCTCATCGTAGGATGTCTGTCAGTAGAGTTCAGAGCACGCATTCTAAAAGAGCCAACAACACTTGAGAAAATACTGACGATGGCCCGCACAGAAGCACGGGCCACGGAACATGCCAAACAAATACAAATAGGCAAAGAAAAAGGAACAGCAATGGCACATCGTATGACGGAAAATTTCAAAAGGAACAACAACAGGGAGCAACAGCATCCCAGAAAACAAGCGGTCACATGCTACAGATGCGGCCTTGATTTCCCACACATTGGCACCTGCCCAGCAATGGGCCAGAAATGCAGAAAATGCAACAGGGACAACCATTTCGCAAGCACCTGCATGAGCCGGCAATTCAGGAACGAGAGGGGACGAACAGCCAGACAAAGGACGACAGGCACAAGACATGCCCGACACATGGAGACAGCAGAGAGGGGCTTGTCCAAAGAGTCGGATGAACAGAGGACGGCCGAGAGGGAAGCACGGCTATACCTCATGTCCGACACACCAAAAGAAGGAAGACAGCAGGAACACATCCAGCTGGTGGAGAAACAGCAAATAAAAAAGACGGCCACAGTAGACATTGACGTCGGGCGCCACAGAACAAAATTTGTGTTAGACAGTGGCGCAACATGCAACATAATGTGCATGTCAGAATACATGAAGATGAGAATAAAGCCAACATTATCGCCATCAAAAGTAGATGTGTTCACGTGGGGATCAAAGACACCCGTCAAAAACATGGGCAAGTTCACTGAAACTCTGACATATCAGGATATGACATGTCAAGAAGAGATACACGTGCTGAAAGGGGACATCCCAGCACCGTGCCTGCTGAGCAACGTCACAGCACAAGTCATGGGGCTGCTGGCTATGACATATCACATGACAGAAAGAGAGAACATACTGCAAGAATATCAAGAAATACTGCAGGGACTAGGAAAACTAAAAGACAAATAGATTACCCTACACATAAACGAAGTTGTGAGACCAGTGGCACAGCATCACAGGAGAGTGCCGATTCATTTACAACCACAGGTGGAAGAAGAAATAAACAACTTGCTGCAGCAAGACATAATTGAGCCTGCAGACGGGCCGACACCATGGGTATCACCAATAGTAGCAGTCCCGAAGAAGAACACATTCAAAATACGGATCTGTGTAGACATGAGAATACCGAACACTGCAATATCGAGGGAACATCATCCAGGACCCCATCCGAACGACATGATCAGCAGACTGACAGGGGAGTGCCGATTCTCACAGCTAGATCTGTGCAAAGGGTTTAACCAACTAGAGCTGGACCCACGGTCAAGGTACATAACGACATTCTCCACACACCTAGGACTATTCAGATACAAAAGGCTCAGTTTTGGTATCTCGTCAGCAGCCGAAATATTTCAGGAGACAATAAGACAGGTGATACGACCAGTGCACAACAGTTTCAACTACAGTGACGACATCCTAGTGTTTGGGAAATCCGACGAAGAACACGATAGCGGCCTAAGGCAAGTGTGCAAATAACTAAAGCAGGCCGGACTAACACTGAATGGAGAAAAGTGCGAGCTCGGGAGAACAGAACTGATATTCTTTGGGTACATATTCTCGAAAAAAGGGATGAGGCCTGATCCCAGCAAAGTGGAGACGCTGAAGAACACAAAGCCACCGTCAGATGTGGCAGAAATAAGATCATTCCTAGGCCTGGCAAGCTACTGTGCCAGATACATACAAGACTTTGCCACGGTGAGCACGCCACTGAGAGAACTAACGAAACAAGGCCAGAAATTTGTCTGGTCTCAACAATGCAATGAATCGTTTGAAGAGATCAGGAAGGCCGTGATGACTGTGGAGCACCTCGCATTCTTCGACCCTCTGCTATGCACCGAGCTGACGGTCGATGCCAGCCCAGTGGGGCTAGGGGCGATATTAGCACAACACTTGCCAGGAAAGGAGTCACCAAGGAAGATTGTCTCATACGCCAGCAAAAGCTTGACAGACATTGAGAAAGCGTACTCCCAGCCGGAGAAAGAAAGCTTGGCGGTGGTATGGGCATGCGAGCATTACCACATGTTTGTGTACGGGAAGCCGTTCACCATCATCACAGACCACCAGCACTAGTAACAATTTACGGCAACCCAGCGGCAAAGATGCCGCCCCGCATCGAGCGCTGGGGCATCAGACTAATGGATTACGATTTCAAAATTGTCCACAAACCTGGGAAAGAACATAATCCAGCAGACTACATGTCACGGCATCCACTACCGCATGCTGAAAACAAGGCCTCAATGGCAGAAGAATACTTAAACTTTGTGTTAAAGCAAAGCACGCCTGCACCAGTAACTCTAACAGAAATAGAGAGAGAAACGGAAAAAGATGACACTCTCCGAGCGGCCAGAGAAAGGATGTGACAGCAACGGTGGAGACATGTAAACAACAACTGCACATGGAAGGGAGGAGTAAACAAGGAGGAGATGCTGGCTCTACAGAAAATAAGCGAGGAACTCTCAGAGACAAATAGTGGAATTGTAATGTGGGGCACCAGGATAGTCATTCCGAGCTCACTACGCCGACAAGTGGTCAGCATTGCACACGAGTCACACAGGGGCATTGTGGTGACAAAGAAGCTGTTGAGAGAAAAAGTGTGGTTCCCTGGGTTAGACCGTCTAGTCGAAGATACGATTGCGGCCTGTCACCTCTGTCAAACGACAGGTCCGCCTGCAAGACAAGAACCATTACACATGTCGGAACTGCCAAGGGCTGTATGGACAACAATGGCTGCCGATTTCTATGGACCTCTAGACGCCGGAACTTACCTACTGGTCATCATAGATGAATACTCCAGATTCCCCATTGTGAGATCAGTCTCCTCAACGTCAGCAGCTGCAACATTACCTGTTCTGGACGACATATTTGCAGCATGGGGATCGCCAGAGACATTGAAAACGGATAATGGTCCTCCGTTCTCAGGAGAGGAATTTCGAAGGTTCATGGCCTACCTCGGAATAGAGCACAGAAAGACAACACCACTATGGCCGCAAGCAAATGGCATGGTCGAAAGGTTCATGGGAAATATCAAGAAGGCAGTTCAGAGGGCGAAGCTGTCACAGATTTCCCTGGGCCAAGCACTATGCCAAATACTGAGAGACTACAGAAACACGCCTCATGGGTCTACAGGGAAATGCCCAGCGGAGCTAGTACTAGGGAGGACAAGCAGAACGAGGCTGCCGCAGGTAGAAGGACTGACCGCGCCAGGGCACAAGAGCGTGGCAGCAAAAGATGAGGCGGCCAAGAGGAAAATGAAAGAATATGCTGACGGAAGAAGACATGCCATCAAATCACACCTCAATGAAGGAGATACTGTAATAGTACGATAGAGACAACAACGGAAGTCGGACAGTCCATTCGCCCAAGACCCGTTGACGATAACACAAGTGAAAGGAACAATGATAACAGCAGAATCAGACAGCAGACGAATAACAAGGAACAGCTCACATTTCAAAGGCCTAAAAGAAGAAAAGGACGAAGAGCAAGTGACAGGCCTCGAAGAGACAACAAAAAGGGAATGCAACGGAGCAGGTGCAGCAGAAGCCACCAGGCAAAAGGAAGGCCAAGGACTTGTGACAAGGCCGAGGAGAGACATTGTGAGACCAAGGAGACTAATAGAAGAAATGTGAGATGCCGCTCTAGGCAGAATCTCACGAGGCACATCCATCGACACCTTCACATCTTGCAACAGACTCTACCAAAGAAACTGTCCCATTTCTGATTACTAACTAATGCTACTGTCGTAACGTCTTTGTGACAAAGGGGGGAGATGTAGTGTCCTGAGAGATGGGGCACTAAGGCACTAGGACCTCGTAGGAGGGCAGAGGACAGAGGGCAGGACAGGTCACCGGACACCAGTTCCGGTCAGGGAAGCGAAGGGGCAGAGCATAGGAAGCAGAGAACGAGGCAGGACCTGCAGCATGCTGGCTGTATATGATATGCAATAAAGAAGTAACAACTCACGTGGTGTGGTGGTGATCTTTGTAGCTAAAGCGACGCGACATCCACTATGAACTGCCAAAGGACATCTGACCATGTTTTGACCCACTGATCTCAATCAATGAGTTACAAAACTCTTATGGGCGTATTTGAAGGTGGGATAGACACACAATGCAACAAGCCGCGTATGTACTCTTTCTTTTTTTTTACAGAGTGCAGAAACCTGGAACTTAAGTAAATGGGGAAAACAAGTAGAGTAAAAAAAATAGCTCAAAGTATGCGCTCTAAATATTTCAGCTTATCCCCATGTGCGCTGGCCTTACCATCTTTATGCTGCAAGTATTCTATTCATTTTAAGCACCTTCATGTTTTGGTGTCCAAGAAGAACACACCTTTGCCACAACAGCAAATGCACTGGGGCTGTGTGCCTAAATTGTTTGACTAGATCCCGACTTTGCTTTAACCTTTTTGTTCTCCTGTTCCTGCTGTATTGCTTGGGGTATTGTATAAAGAGCACAAATGGCTCAGAGCGCTGGATACAGTGTATTGAAATGTTAAATAAGTGATTGAACATCATTGACCTTCAGACTGATTTTACTGAATGTTTGATTGTATAGTGTGCTTTGTAGCTCTACCAGTTCCAATGGCATTTATTGTGTGGATTAAAAGCGTCATTTACAATGATTGCCCTTGCACTCCTAGCATGTCTCTTTCAGTTCTTTGCCTCTGTGCCAGTCTATATTTATATATGAATCTATTCTGACAGTTCAAACATGATTCATGTCTTTGGTCTATTCACTGTCGATGGTAATATTCTGTGAAACACATTTAAGTTTGATATTTTGGAGGCCTGTCTTCTGTTGGAACTGCTGAGTGGCACTTTTATAACAAACACACAAAAGGTGATGGGAGGAATATTTGCATTACATCTAATCACTGGCAATTTCTCAGGGTAGACTTCTAACCCATCATTGCTTTGCTCACCATGCCACCTCAGTTTAGGCTAAGGGATATGCAAATCACTCTTTACAATACCCCAAGAGTAACAGTCCTGCCCAGACTGTTGGGCCAGGTCCTCCCAGAACGGGAACACAAACAACCCAATGCCGGTTTCACCCAGATTGGATTGCCTCAGAGGGGTTTAACTTGCTTTTGGTGGAACAGTGAGCATGGGACCCAAGTCTGGGCATACACTTGGTCATTTATGGCATTACATCTAACACACAAAAGGTGATGAAAGGAATGCTGCAATAAGTCTAACCACTGGCACCCATCATGCCACCTTGATTTGGAACCAATCATTTACAGTCTTGACTCTGCTCCAGTAGGAACAGTCCAAGCCGAACTGCCGGGCCAGCTCCTCCCTGAACAGAAGCGCAAACAACCCAAGACCGGTTCCGCCCTGGTTGGGGACTCTTATATCCCAGAGATGCTCCTGAAGTGCTTTTCCAGTTTTGGATTATTTTCCTGTCCTAGCACTTCGCCTGTGCCATGACCCACAAGGCGTCTGCTGAGGGAGTTGCCCATCTCTTTCTTCAATCTTCTGCAGTCTCTTTCACTGGTAGCCTTGGCCTTGCTATATACGTAAATGTAAATGTGTTTGTACTTATATAGCTCACAGCTACCCCATTTCGGGGTTTCCTGGCGTACTACTCATACCGCTAGGGAACCCTTCCTAGCTTTTCCCTGTGAAATGTCCACTCCTGGGCAACCCCAGGGTGAAGCCAGGCATCCCAGCGCTGTTGGGGCGATTAAGCAAGCTATTGCCCAGAGTTGCAGCATGGGACCCATGATTGGAATAGGTACCGAGGCGAGAAATCAGGTCTGAGGAATTATGAGCCCAAGACCCGCCAAGGCGGGAATTGAACCCTGGTCCCGGGCCAGACCTCTGCATCAGGGTCTGCCGCTCTAACCATTGAGCCACACTTCTCCATACGTTTAACCCCCACTTTAAGGATGAAAGTCCCTGACAATGTGCACAGCTGTAACTTCTCTGACATTTGGGGCCAGATGTACGACCCTTTTTTGCGGCCGCAGACGGGAGATCCTACTGTTTGCGGCCGCAAAAAAGGGTAATAGCATAGACAAATGCTATTTTGCGAGTCACTGACTCGCAAAATAGCATTTGCGACTCTCGCTATTAGGAAGGGGCATCCCTCCTTAATAGCGAGTCAACATGCTATGTACTAGTGTTTTGCGACCATAATTTACCACCTATTTCAAGTAGGTGGTAAAACACTCGCAAAGGGGAAGGGGTCCCCAGAGGACCCCTTCCCCTTTGTGAGTATGTTGGAAAATATTTTTTAAGAGCAGGCAGTGGTCCCAGATACCACTGCCTGCTCTTAAAAAATGAAACTGAAAGGTTTCATTTTTCTTTTTTAAATGCATCCTGTTTTCCTTTAAGGAAAACGGGCTGCATTTAAGGAAGAAAACTGCTTTATTAAAAAGCAGTCCCAGACATGGTAGTCTGCTGAGCCCAGCAGGCCACCATCCCTGTGAGGGCTGTCATTCCCAATGGGTTTGCAAATTGAGAGAGGCTCATTAATATTAATGAGCCTAGCAATGTGGACCCCATTGGGAATCGCAAAACAGTGTAATAACACTGTTGTACATTTCATTTAGCGCCTCACAATTTGCGACTCGCTAGGGTCGTACATCTGGCCCCTGGTGCTTGAGTACCTCTACACTAGCCCTGGCGTGTGGCAACATAAATTTAGTTATTGGGGGCATATAAATTGAAGGCAGAGGCTTGGGTCAGAGAGAGGCCCATTCATGTTTATACATTTTTGTGTTTTGCGGATGTTTGTGAACATTATGTCCATATTGTTTGCAAATTATCGTGATCATCGTGATGGTTGAACATGGTAATACTTTGTAACACTTCCAGTACTCCTGTCATTCGGGCTGCTTACTAAACTAAACATTCCATTTAGTGAAACTGATTACTCCTCAGGATAGGAGAGGAATTTCCTCCTCTCATTTCGTGGCTCTCAGTTGTTTTCTGGGCAGTCTGAAGGGAATACACAAAGCTCTCTGCAAAATCGACTCCCTTGAAGTTCAGTACCTGATCATTTGCAAATAGGAAATTATCACTGCATTGTATTCTCGATTGAGCATCTTCCCGAACTTCTCTATGAGGAGGGAACCACGCGCATCCACAGAGCCAGAGCAGGCGGAAGATCCTTCTCTCACATTGCAGCCAAGACCTGGAACAAGCTACCGGCAGACATCAGACGCGCCCCCTCCCTGAACACCTTCAGGAAGACCCTCAAGACCTGTCTCTTTGGCTAAACAGACCTGCAGACCCACCGCCTCAGCGCCTTGAGACCCCAATGGGTGAGTAGCGCGCTTACAATTCCCTGATTGATTGATTGATTGTTTGAACTGTGCTCTAGCTTGATTAGCTGAATCTTTTGAAACTGGAGCACTGCCTTGCATTTTCCTTTGAAAATCTCAAACATGGGGTTATTGGCTTCTTCCATATGGAGGAAGCAAATGAAAAGCTAGCAAGTATCACATAGTTTGGATTTATTAACACAGTTGAATGCGCTGGATAGATTTATGAATGCTAAATGGAGAAAACTACATTTTGTAAACTTGTCTTTACTCTCTACTAGGTACAAATTCAAGAATTGCTCAGCTGTTCCTTGTCCTTTCCTGAACCCAGAACGGACCAGGCATTGTTTTCTGAGGTCCAAAGCAACAGCCTATCCAGAACAAGTCTACCAATGACCTTCACCATGGAGTCAAGTAGAGATATGGGATGGTAGTATTTTGGACCCTGGACATACAGGTATAATTATTGATGGACGCCAGGAACATGGAATACCAACCTTACAACCAGTCAAAACCTGATGGCTTGACTACGATTTGCTTGTTTAATTTGGCCCTGTTCGTAAATTCCTGTTTATGCATGGGTTGGAATTACAAGTTGTTAGGTATTTAACACATTCGCTAATTAATGGATGTATTAAATATCTCAACATTTAGTTTTTTTTTTTTGCAGGTTAAACCTGTTGAAATTTAAAGGGGAAAAACCAGACGGTATTTACTGTGTCTTGCAGAATTTGGTGCAATAAACACCCATGTTATTCCCCTATAATTTCATATAGGTGGTATTTATCGAAATCAATAAATAACATACCTCGTGGTATTGTTAATTATCGTGTGTGATAAATACAATTTATACTAGTAATCAGGCCATATGTCATTTGTGATACCATCTGTGTCATCATTTTATGTTCATGAGCATTTGACTAGGTGTGTTACGGTGAATTAATTTAAGTGTTATAAAAGACTTGTTCATGCACAAATTATCTCACCAAGAGACATTTCTTCACTCAAACCTGTCTCCTGCTTGTTTCTTGTGAGATATGTTTACCCAAAGTCAGTTTTTGTGTGAAAAAGTTAAACTACTAGCAGAAAAGAACACATTTAGCTCTAAAAACGTATATTCATTAATTTGTTATGGATTTTCTCAAAATGTTACAGTCAAAATTACGCTATGCCGACCATATTAAAACATACCTGCAAGGTACAACCATCCGGCAAGACTCATGGGCTCTAGGCACAGGAATCGGTGTTTGAGCTTGTCATATGATCATTTTCACTGTTTCTAGACCCCAGAGGACATGACCCTTGACAATGCTTAATGAGTTCTCATCACGAGGCATAAACTAGTTGAACTCTGCACTTAGTCCATCTGCTTCCAAGGCACAATGGGCAGAGCAGATCCCGGTGAGCCCTCAGGACAAGGCTTGGCATTTGTCCATTCTCTGAGCTTGGTCACCTCACCTATAGAACTTACAAGACGTCCTGCAGTTGTGCACCTGTGAGCTCTGGAAACAAGGGATGCTCTTTCTCCATACACTTAGGCCCTCATTATGAGTCTGGTGGTCCACGGACCACCAGACTCGCGTGGGTTGGAGCCCGTCAAACAACCCTATTACAACCAGGGAGGCTGGGCTGCCATGGTACTGCCACAACCGTCATGGATTAGAAATATCTGGCGGTGGCGCAGTGGTCTTGAGGTCGTAGTATGCTTGGTGGGATTGCAGCGGTCCAGCAAAGCATAGTACAAGTTTCCTCTCTGCCATGGTTTTCATGCCAGTGAGCCCGCCATGAAATCTGTCGTGGAGAGGAAACAAAGGGGGTCCTACAGGGCCCACTGTTGCCTCAGGGCCATGGGGTGCATGCAGTGGAGCACATGTTGTGCTCCCCTGTGTGCAGGCACTCCAGTACCTGCACAGCATGGACTGCTGCAGTCCATGCTGGTCATGCATTGATTTTGATGTTCCCATCTCTGCCCATTTCATAGGCACCACCTTGGGAACACCAAAGAACCATACGCAAGACATAAGAATAGTCAGGCGGATGGCTTAATCGCAGGTTTGGTGGTGCAGGAGCAGGGAGGTACCGCTCCTGCACCGCCAAATTCATAATGAGGCCTTTAGCCATTTTCCTAAGGTCCACAGAGTCCACTGAATACAGTATTTGGCCACAGGGCATGGTTCTTACTCCTGCTTTGCACCCATTTGCCCCTCTTGTCAGACCTCACTGTGCCTGGGCTTTGGTCATGGCCTCCTGGCACATACTCAGCTTTGCACTGCGCTCAGCCACCATTTTTCAGTGTCCTCTGGACATGGCTTCTGGCAGTGTCTGAGCTGCTCTGAGTGGTAGGTGTTGCTTCACATTCCCAAAAGGTGGTGCTCAACACCCTCCCCACATTGGACAACATTGTTGATATCTTGTGAACTCCAGTTGTGGACTAGAACCCTCTGGGAACTGCCAGCACTTGTACAGGACAGGGACTTACCCCAAAGTCAGAGCCTGGTCTCCTTGATGCTGGGAATTAATGGGCTCTGCTATTGCCATGTCCCGAAAACGATGGGTTCCGTGTGTGGCTTTGCATCACACTCTCCTCTGAAGGCCACACCCAGTACCAGCTACTTTGCTCCCTATAGCTTTCATTGTACAGCTCTTGCCTTTGTTCAGCAACCTCTGAGTGCTGATGATCATGATCCTGCGTTCAGTCCTCTATCCAACATAGCCAACAGACTCTAGTTTATAACCACGCAGAACCCAGCCTCAGTAAAGGGTGTGACCTATGGTCCTAGCTTAAACCCATCCCATTTTATCAGATCTACTAGACAAACACTCCAGCAACGCCCAAAGTTTTAGGCCACCCCATTCACCTTAATCTGCTAAGACTACAGCCTCCTGGTCAAACAATTGTTTTAAACCCCATCTCCCCTGGATACAGGGTGGGCCCTTGGCCAAGCACTTTATTCTGGGACATTGCTACTGTGCAGATACTTGAATCATACACAGGTGGCTCTGGGTGCAGGATGAGAATTTCCTTAATTACAAAATTTGGGGGCACATAGAAGTATTTTATTTCAGAGTGTTTGCTGTTCAAAATACTCATTCATGTATGGTTTAATAGACTGATCCATACATAATAATATAGTTAATGACCATTTACATAGTGTGCCACAAAAATCATCAAGGCATTGATTATTAAATCTTTCCAAATTTATGTTTATAAAGCTGCCATTCTTTATAACAGCCGATAAATGCAGTAAAGTAGACACATTTGAAACAAAAATGTAAAATAAATTGGGTGCTGTAGTAAAGGTCACTTATAAACTTCTCTCTTGCATCAAAAGCAAGAGAGTAATACCATAGATCAGGATCTGAAGTGAACACCTTTGTGGTAACTTCACAAGGACATCTAATAGCCTCTGGTACTCTATCTAATATTGCCTTTACTTTGAGTCTATGGCTGGGCTTGGGAGAAGGCTTTCACCTGTGCACATGGTGGGAGAACAGATGAACATTTTCTATAAACTTAGGACCTCATTTGCAATCCCATTGCACTGCCGGTGTGTCACTTTTTTTGATGCACCAGCGGTGCAGTGGACTTGCCTAAATTTACAGGTCCAAGTAAAGTCACCCTACGTGACTTTTTATGGCCTTGTAAATATGGCCCCCTTTACGAATTACTCTGCGTGAAATGGGCATTCCATGGGTGTTGCTGTGGGTATTTTCATGCAACATCCATGGAACCTGACACATTCCCAGATTTACAATGTTTTGTAAAGCTGGGAATGAGTACGATCCTATGCATCCCCAGGGGAGGATTAGGAGGTGTGCAATGAGGAGGAATTCTTTTATTTCTCCTTGATTTTTCCCCTTCCTTGCGTGCTGAAGAAGAAAGAGGAAAATGCCATTAATGATTATTTTTTGTGTAGGAGGTTGTCCCTTCCTGCACAAAAACAATCATCCCGACAACGTAGGCACCCTGGAAACATGATGCAAGGGTGTCTTAATTGACACATAGCTCTGTTTGTGCACCAGCGCACGGGAGAAGGACAGGAATGCGCCATATCTTGTATCCAGCCCTTTTATTTTGATGTGCATCAGAAAGGCTTGCTGCGCTGCCTTGTGTCAAAATATAGTAAATGAGGCCCTTAGTCCCATTGAGTGAGAGTAGAACTGCGCCTAACACGTGTTGTTTTCCCTTACAAGGCTGCATTCTATAGCAGAAGCGCTCCTTTTCACTGAGGAGGTGCATGTACCCACAATGTACCCACAATGATCTTTTCATTTTTCTGAAGGGTCACACGACTCGCTGCTGCGTTTTTTGTCCCAATATGAAGGGAAATAGCAAGCCACTGCAGAGCATTTGGCAACCTGGAAAGCTGTAATCTTCCCTGTATGCCATGTGCACCAACTAAATTTCCCTGCATTGACCACCCTAACCCCATGTGTGATACTCATACAATTGAGTTAACAACACTTACTGACAGACGCTCAGCCTCTTGTCTTCTCTACAAGTCCAAAGCAAGACAATGATGAGAGAGGGGAAAACACTATTTCCTACAGGCGTCATGCTACATGTGCTATACCTACAAACAGTGGTTCTAAGGGCAGGGAGATCACATACTCAAAAAAAGAAAATAAAGCTAATAGCCCACTGTTATTATATGGTCAACTTCATAAAATATGCAGGGAGCATAATAGCTGAACGTTATCAATATCATGTATTGTAACCCCAAATCAAAGTTAAACATATCATGCTGCCACTGGAATGCCACTGGGCCAGTAGGTTGCAAAATCATACAGCCTCGGTTGATACAGGGTAGGATAATGCATCAATTAGGGAGAAACTATCTAATATATTTCTGCTAATTTGCAGATCATTATCACATTGCCCTTATACAGAATGCAAAGACGATGAGTAGCAGGTGGAAAGAATGCTATAATAAAGCAATTAATGTTTGTCTCTTTTTTAAGGGGAGGCATTTTGGAATATTGTCATCAAAAATATTGCGTACAAAAATATAATGGCAAAACATCACAAGGCAAAATATCGAGATCCAATACTCATGAAGATAGGTAGAAAATTATTGACTTAATTAAAGTAGAATAATCAACATATCCACTTCAATAGATATATTTCGATTTATAATTCTAACTTCAGTCCTCTGTCATTAGAGAAAGTGTGTATATTTGGAACAGTGGTCTCAGATTTGCTATTTTAACTTCAGTCCTACTAGTATTTTGAGAAAGCACTCATATGTATAAATGTTTGTGAGAGTGAAGCTTGACTATTCTAACAGCAGCCCCATTAATTTAGAGAAAGTGTATATATTTGAGAGGATCAGATTTACTATTGTACCTTCAGAACAAGAAATAGTAGAAAAGGTGCATATCTGTGAGGGGTGTGAATCAGTGTTCTGACCCCAGTCCTACAAACATTGGGGAAAGTACATATATTTGGGTGTATGGGGGTCACATTTACTATTCTCTATTCTAACTCCTGTCCTCCTAAAATAGGCAAAAGTGATCATATTTTGAGGGGATGAGAGTTACTAATCTAGCTCCTGTCCGACTAACATTGGGTAAGGTGCATATATATTCTGGGGGGAGGAGGGCAGTCCAAATTTACTATTCTATCTCCATTCCCACACACAATATGGAAAGCCTTATATTTGAGGAGTTAGATGTATTGTTCTAACTCCAGTCCCATAGACATTGGGGATAATGCATATATTTGGTAGGAGAGGGAAATCAGATTGACTATTCTAACACCAATCAAAATTAAATTAGTAAAAGTGCATATACTTGAGCCATATACTTGGACAGATCATATTTGCTATTCTAATTTCAGTCCTACTGGCATTTTAGAAGGTTCACATATGTATCATTTTGTGTGTGGTAGGGGCAGATTTACTATCCTAACTGCAGTCCCAATAAATTGGTGATGGTGCATATATTTTTGTGTGGGCACAGGCAGATTTGCTATTCTAATTCCAAAATTACAAATATTAGCTAAAGTATACATATTTGATTTTGAAAATTACGATCCTAACACAACTCCCAAAATCAATGGGGAAAGTGCATATACAGGGGGGGGGGGGGGGGGGGGGGTCCGATTTACTATTCTAACCCCAATTCCACAGACACTGGAGAAAGTACATATATTCTGACACCAGCCCAATGTAACTTGGGAAAAGTAATTATATTGGGAGAAGAGATGGTTTTAAATGCACTGTTCTAACAGAAATGCCACAAGCATTGGGCAAAGTCCATATTTTTTTTGAGGGGGGGTCAGATATAGCAATCTAACTCCAGTCCACAAACATTGAGGAAAGTGTACATTTATGGGGTACGAGCAGATGTACTATTCTAACTCCAGCCCAACATAGATTGAGGTAGGTGCACACATTTGGGGATGGGGGGGTGATTCACTATCTTAACCCTTGTCCGCTAACCATTTGGGGAGGTGATATGTTTTCTGTGGGGGTGGCAGGCGAATTTACTAACTCCATTTCTACTTACAATGGGGAAATGTGGTTATTTGAGGGGGCAGATTTACTATTTTAACTCAGGTTCCACAAACATTGGGAAAAATACATATAAAGGGGGTCTGAATTACTATTCTATATCATGTGCCACTAACATTGATGACATTTGCATTTTTAATAGGGGGATTTGGATACACTGTCCACACTCAAAATAGGAAAGGTTTTACAAAATAAAGTTAAATGAAACAAATATAAATACATATACTATTAAAAGTCTAAACAATTCCATTTCATGGATAGAGTGATGCATAGATTATGCAAGCAAGAAGCAGAGAACTCTGGGTAGTTCCCAAGTTTAGGTGGAGAGCAGCTCCTGTATAGAGAACCTTATATTACCAGCGACACTCTTAATTTGCTCCCCTCAAATGTCTGTTTTTCTAACAAAGTTTTTAAGCATAGGATTAGCACAGTGCCATCCACGCTGAGATAGTAAGGGACAAAACCTTTTGACATTTCTACAACAAAGTCTTTAAGCATAGGATTAACACAGTGCCAGGCAAGCCGAGTTGTAAAGTGACAAAAGCCTTTTACCACTCCAGTTACAGTATTACAGCTTTGGATAGGTAAAATACCATCCAAGCCAACCTGGAATGAATAAAAGCATCCCCCTGACATGTGTTTCTCTTTCATTATAGCTCTTCAGAGAAGTTAAGCTTTGTGCAGACACAAGGAAGCACCCAGTATTAGTAAAAAGAAATCACTTTCAGAGTTAGAGTGATACACAAATTATGCAAACATAAAGCAGAGAACTCTAGGTAGTTCCCAAGTTTAGGTGGAGAACGGCTTCTGTATAGAGCACCCTAAACACCAGCAATACTCTTAATATGCTCAGCTCAAATGTCAGTTTCTCTAGCAAAGATTTAAGCATAGATTTAGCACAGTGCCAAGCACGCCGAGCTAGAAATGAACAAAGAGGGAAATTACGACCACTGCAGTCCAATGGATTGCTGTAGGCGCGGTGGCAGTGCGGGTGCCGCCGCACCGGTGGTCTGATTGTCGTAGTACGAGTAAAGGTGGGTGGAGTTCAAGTAACAGCGCTACGCAGAACTCAGCAAAGCCGCAAATAAACTCTGCCGTGCTACGCGGAGTTCCATGAGTGGGCGGAGTGGCTTGTCCCGCCCTTTCGCTTGACATTTCCAATGTACTGGAAAGCGGATTGCATTTTCGGGTGGAAATATAGCGCAAACTGCATCACGCAGTCACGCATGGGCATGGCCATCTTGTTTCCCACTTTGTTTATGGTGCTGGGGCCTACTTTTTCGTCCTTCTTGAATCTCTTCAATCCTTGATTTTAAAAAAATCTGATCTTTTTTATTTATTAGCTTACCCTCTTTCTTCCTAAGTGTGTATTTTGTGTTTGTTTCTACTTTCTTCCTTCCTAATTGTTTTTACTTCCCTCCCTTTTATTCCTATTGTTTTAATACTTTCTACATTTTCTCTATTCCACCCCCCCAGCATCAAAACAGGGAAGGATGTCCCAAAAAAGGCAGCTACCAGGAGCCGCCTTCCTTGTGGACGGCGACCCCCGGAAGGGGTGCAGCCGGGCCTTGTTTTCGGTGGTGTAGGTGGCAGTGCTTAGTTTTTTGTCTAGAGCCACTTCTGCTGCACCCTGGCAGCAAGTGGCAGGCCCGGGTCCAGGTACAGACTCCAGTAGTGCATGCAGCGCTGGGCGAGGGTGCGGTCGGCCGTGTATCACTGCCCTGGGGCCTCGCACACCCACAATCAGTTGACGCATCGGTGGTTCGACATCCTGGACCGAGAGCAGGACCTGCTAGAGGTTGTGCGGAGCTTGGTGAGTAGCTAATTATTAATATTATTATTACTTGTGTGGTCTTTGTTATTGCTAATATTTGTTTCACAAATAGCAAGCATGCTGCTCACATGCAGGTAAGTTACTTTTAAAGATCTTACATTATGTGATCGTTATTCTAGACAGGTGCTGGGCGCTACCTAATTGTACTTGTTTGACTTTGGGACATTGTGTTCGCTTGGACTGATGTAAGAACTTTAAGTAATGCAGACTAGAGAGAGTTTAATTTCCATTGTCCTGTCACTAAGATAGTGGTAGTTAGTATTTGTAATTTAGTGCCATGTGTCCTCTCACTTCAGTTCCTAGAACCTTTTTTGTAGCTCGTACAGTGACAAGCAGCCAACCAACTTGGTGTATACATGCGTTCATCTATGCATTTAAAGACAAAATGCAGACTTAGTGAATTGGCCCGTCAAAGAGGGTTGAGAATGATTACAAATTAGAATGGAACTTAGAAGCAAACATCATTCATTGCAATTTATTAGTAATTCCAAAGTCTTTGGAATAGGCGGGCAAGGTAGGCTTCGGAAATGTGTAATAAATAGATAGGATGGTCTACTACTAGTCGATATGATTTAGAAAAGTTAAATGTTATTGAAATTGTGGTTTCCTGTCAAAAAATCTTTTTGAAGAGAGTATTCATTTACCATCAATCATTTTTTGTCTCTTTAATTATGTCTTACATCAGCATCCAGGGGCAAGAGGTCAACCAAGGTGGGTGCGGGAGCTGAAGGTGCCTCCAAGAGCTAAGAACGTTCCTCAGCCGATGGCTCTGCTGGCCCCAGTAAGTCCTCCTGTTGTTAACATTAAGATGTATTTTCCTAACTTTTACCACTCCTTATTTTGAACTATTGATTTCTACCCATTTCCTGATTTTATTTTTTTCGCAGGTCCTCTTCGATCTATCCATTTAAAAGCTCTTGTTATCCCTGCATTATCCTATTGATTTATTTTCTATATTTCTAGTGTCTGCATTTTACCTCAAACAGTCTCTGTTTGTACTAGTCTGTCCGTAGCTTCCTTTCTTCTGTTTTTTCAGTCAGCTTTCCATCTCCCCTTATATATTCTGTGGACTGCCTAGTGGTGGTACTGTAAGACTCAGAGAACCCTTTGGTCATGGTCATGTACTACTAATAGTACTAATACTCTGCCGTGCAGATTGCATGCCCAAATAAGGTATTCTATGCATGTTTGTTGAAATGAGAAGGCTCTCTTTTACTTTCTTATGTCATTGTTCAATCAGTAAAACGAGAGAGTGGGCATGGTCACGTTGGACAACCCAAATTTGTGTTTTCTTCTTCTTATCTAGGCCTAGTATTATTAGCAGCAGTTGAAGATGAACTGATTACCATGCACCATGACTGGGAGGAAGCATGAGGAGGAGGACGGCCACATTGCATTTGCCAAACAAGACCTTATGTCCAGTTTTGCACTTTTATTTTGTTTCAAAAACTCAGATTCACCAATCGCTCTAGCCACTCCAGTCCTTTACGGGTTCTCTTCTTGAGAGGCTTTTAAAAAATGCCACCAGCAAAATGTCCAACCTGAAGGGAGAGGTATCCGGGAACTAAAAAATGTGTAATGTTTTTTCTAGCCTCACTGACCACCAGCGGCGTCAGCCAGGTAGCAGGTATGGCAGCTATAGGGAGTGATCCAGCAGCAGTGGCGGGTGGTGGTAAGTCATATTGTTTGCTTATTGACAATTAATGATATACTCACTGCAAGGGTGTACACTGTACTGTTGAGACATGTGAACAGTTGAGCACACCCCTCTTTACTTAGCATATACAGTGGAGTTGAGTAACTAATGGCCTCTTCTATCTTCAACTCAGCAGAGAAAGTTTCATGAAGAGTAAGACCTTGATGGGTTGATAGAAAAGGGAAAGAAGGACGGAAGGAGAAAGGGCGGGTGAAATACAATATGAGTGGAAGGGAAGGATGCGTGGGTGAAAGGTTGCATATACTATAGGTGACTGATAGGATGCATGGGTGAGTGAAGGATAGATGAAAGGTGAAAGGATACTTGCAATCCTGGGAAGGTGAAAGTGTATGTGTGAAAGGAATCCTCCGGTGGGTTTGATGGGTCAAAGGACACATGGGTCGTTAAATGACAAATGTATGTTGTTGAGAGGTTTGTTGAAAATTAGAGCCTATGTTTGGATGGATGAATATATGGATGGATCGATGGCATTCATATGTGAAGACTGGAGAGAGAGAATGAAAAACTTAAATGGTGACTGAGTAGCAAAGCCAAGGGTGAAGAATAACAATACTAGAAAAACAATGCAATGATGAATGGAAAAATCCCTGGGAAGAAGAGTAAACAAGGAATGGTTTTTTATCAAGGTTTTTGATTCTAAAAGTTGATGTGGTGTTTCAGACTTCTCCCTTGACTCACAGTAATTTCAAGCACAACATGTATTATGTATCCCTCCTAGTACCCACCCATCATCATCATTCGCCTTCCTCAGAGTCCATACCTATGGCATTTTGCCAGTGACAGCCATGGGTGACCTATCGGCTGCATGGTTACATTGGCAGCACTGCATTGTTGGCTGTGCAATGTGCATCTGCCTCACTTAATGTGAAGGCCCCTTTACAAATGTCATGACAATGCAAAAAATAAATAGTTATGTTTCCCTTCACTCCCAGTGCCCACTTATTCACTTACTAGTGCGTAAGTAACTCACGTCCATTCCTAACTTTCTTATTCTGTCCCAGCCTTTCATAAAATAAAATAAAAACATTCTGTATGTGAAATATTCATCTGACCAAGTGATATATTGTATTATTGCTTCCATAACTTATTACATCAGTTAAAATGTTTTGCTTTAAACAAGTGCCAAACAAAGTGACTCACTACTAGCAAAAGCTTAGGCAAAAGCTTAGGCAAAAGCTTAGGCACTTGATGATGATAATGATCAGTGAAACATCTACCTGTCCGGCCTATTCCCTCTAACTTACCTGCAGTTGACTAAGTTAATAAATATTTTCCTCACTGCCAAGCAAATCTATTTTGTACAAGTAATGTCAAATGTATTGACGGAGGGTGAGGCCAGGGAGTAAAGTTGGACTAAAGAATAGGTGACTTTGCATTTTGTGGATGGGATAGTCTGTGATGAATGTGCCAAATACAAAATCATTAATCCGTTCAATGTACTGTAGTGGATTGCTTTTCCCATGGGCAGACAGGAGGATGTCTGTCTGCATAAGTGTCTTCTTTATAATTAGTTAGAGTACCTCATTTGACGTTTATCATTCATAGTAACTTTTCTTCTTGCCTTGTAGCCAGAGTGATATTGAGGCATTTAACAGAGCATGGCTATGATAGGAAAAGAGATAATTGTCTAGTAGAGCTGCTTCACCTATAGACAGTAGCAAAGTAACACAACACAACTATGTCTGTCTGAGCAGGCATGCCTACATTGATTTAGCTCAACAAGAGAGAGAAGAATACTTGTATACTTCATAGTGCTTAATGCCTGAAACTCTTATCACCTCAAAACGGAATGGCCTGAGGATACCAGCAAATGTTATGTACTGCTAGTGCTACTGTGCCACTACATAATTTTATGTGCTTTGCTAAGAGTATTGGTTACAATTTGTTTTTGTTCTTTCTTGATGTAGCTACTCCTGTCAATCCATCACAACCCAACAGGCAGGAGGTAGCAGCCAGGATGCGGCAAAGGAAGCTGGAGGCCATCACGGCCGAGGAGGAGGATGTGACAGCAGCTTCAGCTGCAAATGCCCTGGGCCCCAGCCAGGCCCCAGTGCTTCCGGAAGTCTATCGCCGTGGTCACGAGTCAGCCACTCACCGCCATTCCACCACTGCTGCTCCCTACTATTTTAGAGCTTTTCAGCGCCACATACTCCAGAGGCTGGAGTGCATGGAAGCTAGGATGGAGGAGCGTTTGGACAATTTGGAGAGGAAGCTCCTAGCCCGCCGCTATGCTTCTTTTGTCCCTCTTTTGATCTTATTTTTGGTGGGTGGGATTTATTGGGGAGAGAGTGGGAATATGGAAGTTGGAGTATTTTTGTGGTTTTGTTAGTTGGTTAGGGTTAGGGAGACGGGTCGGCCAGTGGTTGTGGGTTTGCGAGATTATTTATATTTGTTAGGGAAATATTTTTTTATAGTTGTGCATATGATTTAAATCTTTTTCTGGGGTTACTGTTTTACTTCGCACTGCTGCCTTTGCTGCCGGCCCGCTGCCAGTTTTTCAAATCTGCTGACAACAAAAAGTGCAACAACAATTAAATAGTTATGCCGTACCCTCACTTGTCCTACTACTCTCTCCTCCTAGTCTCTGCAGTCTGCAACTATATTAACCCCTAAGGACTCGAAGGGGTGGGTGTGTGAATCTCCATTGTATATAGATTGTTGCAGTTCAACTTACATGATCAGATGAAGTGATGGCTGCATGGTTTCCCGAGGTGCTATTGTGGTGGTAGGAGACAGTAGCAGCATGCTAGTGCACTAGTCAAACAGTGAAAGCACCAGATCCAGAAACAAGGACCCACTCCCTCCTAACTAACCTCAAACTGTAAAATAAGGAATATTCATCACTGGGAACTAATTGCATTGAAATAAAAACTGAGTTTATGCCGTTATTATATGCAAGTTTTACAAGAGAAATTAGACAGTCACCAGAGACTAGACTACTAGTACACAAGAAGAAGAGAGACAATAGTGAAAATGTGATAAACTATGCTAGATTAAAATAATCCAAAAAGAAATGCAAGAAGAAAGAATCAGAATGGTGAGCTAGTAAAAGTTATAAAATTAAGTCGGCTCGAGCTACGAAGTGGACAAGCGTAACCTGTGACGCAATACAGTGCCTGAAGGATGATGCTGGCAATTATGTTCCTCTGGGAAAAAAATTAAATATCGAATACTGTGCGTGGGTGGCTAATCTAAATATAATATTGCCAGTGTGTTCTATACTTAGAGCTGAATAAGCTCCTCGGCCTGAACTGAGTTGATGTTGCTTTCACCACATCCGCACACCAAGTGTGTGATCAATTATTGGTGTAAATGTAATTTAGTCATACCTCAATAAATCACACAGCCCAGGGGTTCAATGAATGAATTGTAAGGGGGATTTGTGAAAAAGGTTTGACAAAGACAAACACTACACAGGGACAACATTCATCTTGGCAGCCAACCATCATAAATTTGTTATGGGAGGAAAAGGAAATGGAGGAATGATGATGAGTAGTACAGGTAAACCAAATCAAATTGTCCATCTGCCCCCAGAGAGACCCTAGTTATATTATGTTCTGTGGTACCGAAATTTGAAAGATAGCAAATAAAATTAAAATATCTGTAGGAGTCAAGTAAACATAAACAAAAAACACAGTTCTAATGATTAAAGAGCAAAAAGTATACTTTATTGTCAAATTGGGAGTTGCATCTGCATTCCTCTTGGACTGTCTGTCAATCTTGGGTGCTTGGCGGATGAGGTTCGGTAAGGTAAGTGTGTGTACGTTATATTGTTTTTCCAGTATGGCGCAGGGTAAGCAGGCCTGTAGATTGAAAAACAAAAATTATATTGTAGAATCAAGCAGAAAGAAGTTAAACTGCCTAATGAGTGCACTGAGAAGACTCAGAGGCAGAATGGCTAAATGTCTGTTTCCAGTTACCGTCAACAACAGGCCCCCCCACCCAACCACCACTTAGCTTTGAATTTGAGCCAGACAGCACAGAGCACACACACACCCTGCAACATATCATTTTTCCAATCAACTAAAAATCAACGCACCACTGTCGCTCACCACCACTACACAAAGTTGTATAGGTCTGTAGTTTACCTTTAGGCCACTTCAAAGTGATCACAAAATCGGTTGGTGAATTTGAAAAGTTCCATCTTCTTCTGGTGGCAGTTCTTGAAGTAGTCACACCCACACCCTGAGTCATTCCATCATCTTTGATGCTCCTGAGTATGACTCTGAATATGGTGCCCAGCTCCATACCAACTGTGTCTTGAGTTCTGACTCGAATGCCGTAGATCGGCCAGTAGTACAATTTTGTTGTTGCCAACAAGAAAGAAAAGAGTGAGTACTTTTATGTGTAGACTAGATTTGTGTTTGCGTTATTCAAGTGACTGGTCGGGTCTGACTCTTTGAGGAATATAAAGAATAAAATAATAAAACAAAGCAGTGTAGATTGTGAAGTGGACCCGGTAAAGGAATCTCGCTATCTCTCAAAGGGGAAAAAATAACTTCAGGGGAAAATTGATCAGCCGTCTGTAGGCCACCAACATTGTAAATCATGACAAACACATTTTAAGTGTAATTGTTACAGATAAACAAACACCTAGTGTCACACTACCTGCCACCACATGAATCATCTCTCAACACACATCACAAGTTTACAACAAACAACAATCACTCAGGGTGCAATGCATGCTCCTCCCTGAGACCAACCCTATTTAATCTTTACATGACACCACTTCTCTCTCTGATAGCTACTTTCGATGTTGAATCAATTGCATACGCTGATGACACCCATCTGATCCTCACTCTTGACAAAAACTCCACAGCGGTGGAAGAGAAGTTCCACCACTGTCTCACTGCAGTGATGAATTGGATGAAACTAAATTATCTTAAATGTAATAGCTCCAAAACAGTAATGATGCTGTTTGGAAAGTCCAACGTATTTAGACCTAACCAGTGGTGGCCCTCAGACTCTGATGCCCCACCCACAACAGTTGATACAGTAAACAATTTAGGAATAAAATTTGACCCCACATTATCCTTCCATAAGCAAGCACTTGCCATCGCAGGCATGTGTTTCCAAACCATAAAAAACCTCCGAAAACTTTTTGAACTATTCCCGCTGCCTGCCAGGAAGACGGTTGCAGTGGCACTAATTCTATCTCGCTTGGACTACTGCAACAGTCGCTATGCAGGAACTAAAAAGACGGTCGTGAAAAGATTGCAGGTGGTCCAGAATTCTGCGGCGAGATTGGTACTCAAGCTCCCCAGGGACTCTTCCTCAGCAGCTGCACTCAAAGCGCTTCACTGGCTACCGGTTCACAAAAGGATTCTTGATAAAATCTTGACCATTACTAACAAAGCCATAAGCGAAACTGGACCAGAATATCTAAGACCCAAAATCAAGCCATACAACACCAAACGTACTCTGCGGTCCACATCAGAGAACCTGCTAACTGTCTCCAATTTCAAATTGAAAACCCGGGGTGGGAAGAGTATGGCAGTACTAGGAACAAAAGCCTGGAACGCCCTACCCACTCAGCTGAGGCACACACAAATGGAACCCACCTTTAGGAAACTCCTCAAAACATGAATCTTTGCTACCCGAGACCACCTAGCGCTCTCTCTTATTTAACGTTTCACTCTCAGCAACCCTCTCTTCTGTGAAAATCACCAGATGTTCCTTTTTTTCCGCTAAGCGCCAATATGCTCCTTGGAGTGAACGTCACACTATACAAAAACTCTTTTCATTCATTCATTTACCTGTTCTTCTAGTGTGCTCACAGTGATCGATTCATGGTACAATGCAGATCCATTTGTTCACGAAGCAGAGAATGACCAGTGTAAATTAAATTATAATGTCACATGTGGGGCAAGGAAAGGATAGATGGTCACAGCCCAAGGTTGGAGGCAGGCACAAATTTGTTTGTATTCTCCATCCAATGACCCTTGTGGTAAATGGGGGGGTGGTTCGGGACTTCTTCACTGCTCACTGTTGCAACTCCAACCCGTCAATAAAATGTGTCTAAGAGTAAGCCGTGGGGATGAATTAGTTAACTAGACACAAACAAATAGTAAAGTAAATAATAATGTTCCTTAGTAGCTACATCATTTATTAATTTTTTGGGGTGTCAAAGAAAGAAAGCAGATCAGCAATAGACTAGCGACTAAGAGAGAACGTTCTATGGTTGTTGTTGGCCCAGGCCTGGTAGTCAAGAAAGTAGAGCTCATCCACAAACTCTGGTGGTTCGCTCAGAAGTAGGTCATCTAACACACTACTTCCATGCCCTGAGTCTCCCTCATCTTCCTACTGTGGTACTTCAGGTATTTAGTAATGTGGTGGTATATAATTCTGATTTATTTTGATCATGGTTAATCTCTCAATGTTTTGGGACCAGAGACTGGTCCTTCTCACTTGACAATGGCACCAGCAGCACTGAAAACATGCTCAGCGAAGACTCTGGCTACCTGGCTAGCCAGACAGTTTATTGCCAGACTGCTGAGCACTGGCCATTGGCGCCTATTCCCATATCAATAGACCAATGGGTTTTGATCAAAGTAGACCTCTGTTGTGTCATCCAGATAGGCCTTGACCATTCGTTCAATGTTCATTGCTGGTGCTCCACCTTACTCGACCTCTTTTGCCTTCGCCTCTGCATTGGACTTAAGCCCTGCCTGTAGAACCCACACAGGTGCAGATTTTGGGGCTGATGCGCCTGTGCTTGTTGTTGATGGTGTTCATGTTGTTGGTTTTGACTGCTGTGAGCCAACAGCATTGCCATCAGGCTCTGAAGTTGAAGGCTGCCCCGCAGGGCTTGTGCCCTGGAAGAGTGGGCCTCTAATTCCCTGACATGCTTTTTCAAGCTCACTGCCTTGCTCAGCTAGGCATGTTTTGTATTTTCCAGCATCCCCGTCTGAAAAAGGAATGAAAGTGGACAGTAATGGTTTGTACCGTGGATCAAGAATTGTGGCACAGATGTAATGTTTGGAGGACACTAAGTTCCTTTGCACCCTTGTATTAGTAGACAAGCGCAGGATTAAGCTCTCCACAAAGTCTTAAACATCTTTTTTTCTCCACCGGAGTACATTGCAGACATCTCCTTTAGCTGTTCCTGTAGCATGTGCAACAACGGGATAGCTTTGCCCATGGTGCTGTCCTCTTAGCTGACTTCCCGTGTGAACACCTCAAAAGGAAGCAGCATCTCTGTCAGCAATTGACTAGGCCCCGTTGACACATCTCAATGATCATGCCTTTCACAGTTGTATCCCATCATTGCATGACATATTCATTGGTAGATCTGTACTGCTCAAACAGGTGTTCAAGCATGTAATAAGTTGAGTTCTAACGTGTTGGCACCTTCTGTATGAGTGCTTTAATTGGCATTCTATTATCACACTGAATGACCCTCAGCTGTTTCCGGGCTTTAAATGAATGGCTGAAATAAGTGCAGATTTGTCTGCAGGTGGACAGTAAGTTGCTTACTTGGTCTCTTTTTGAGAAAGTCCTGTACAATGACGTTGATGCAGTGCGCCAAACACAGGACCCTGAAATAACCACCATCGGCCATAGCCTTAACTATATTACTGCCATTGTCCGTGGTAACAAATCCAGTCTTAAGCCCTCTATATTGCAGCCATTCAAAGGCCTTGTTGTTAAAGCCTTCCAAAATTCCAGCACATCATGATGAAGCACTGGAAATGCAAAATAGGACCGGCTGGGAACCTTCCATTTCATGAAGATGGCTGCCACAAATTCAAGAAAATCCACCCCTTCCACAAAAGAAGAAGGAAGGAGGTCCAGCGCTAACATTTTAGCCAGCTTCATGTTGTACAAATGTTGGGTGTATGCGTTCATACTGCCCTCCCGGCCTACACATGGCAGGAATAGTAGCTTGATTTTTTGTCTTTGCTGATGCCACTGATGCAGGTGACTTCTTGAGAGCAGGCAGTGGTAGTCTCAATGTGCTTTTCAGCGGGGCAGTCATTGTCCTCTGTAGCCTTAGTGTCCCGACCGGAGTCTTGTGCCATTGCGATGTTGCCGATGTGGATGATACTACTGCATTGCTGGGGAGAGGGTTGCTTTGCATAACAAAGATGTCTTCCTCTTCTTCACCTTCCAACGTGATTGGATTGGATTTGGATTCCCTGCTCAGCTTGCTTTCACCCCCTTCACCAACAACACTTGCCATTTTTTGGCTGCTATGGTGCTCCTCCCAACGGATCATATGGTGCTTTATTAAATGGGTTGTCTGGCCTCCGGTACCATCGTTTGTACCAAGCTTACCTGGACTAACACTTGCTCCAAAAAGGGAGCATCTGGCAATGTTCACCTCCTTCTGGCTAACCAAAACGAAGTCCCGAACTGGGGAGCTCAACTTTCTGACACTGGTGCCACAGCCAATGGTAGATGAACTGGCAGTAGGTGGACGTTTTGACGATGGACTCTCTGCAATACCTACTTCTAAAGAGGTGGTTGCGGATATAAATCGCTGCTGGATCTTTGCAAATATGGAAGCTGGCAGTGGTGGTGCCACTGCCACATCCCCCCCACCAAGTAAGGATGGGGTAACGTCGGTCTCCACTGGGGCTGGGCTAACATCCATGATGACTGGCTTGTTGTCATCCTTCTCTTCTACATCTGCCTCCAAAACTCTACAGCTTTCTGAAACCTTCCCTTTCCCTAGCCTCGTCTCGTGGTGTGTCACATCCTCAGACTGAGGTGGGATCCGAGTGGTGTCTAGTTCATAAGAAGGGGGGCTTGGAAAAGAAGAGGATGCACCACTAACCCTCCTTTTTGTAGCTGGAGATCTGGAAGACAATGGATCTTCTGAAAGAGCAGATTGCTCTAATTCCTCAGCATGAAGCTTAATCTCTTAAACTGCTCCTACTTTGGGAGGAACTACTATTGGCAGTTGTGGCTGTTGTTGTTATTGTCCACTTCTCTGAATGAACTACTTTGTGATAGAGATAAGTCAATTTCAACATCACTGCTCATCGACGTTGCCGTGATTTGACTAGGTGCTCTGTGACAGACATGGGCTTGGGCCTAGATTGGGGTGGGTCCACTGACTTGGGGTTGCTGCTCTCAGCTTGCTCCCCAGAGGCTAATGCACCAGGCACAGTTTTTCCCCCAAAAAGTTCTGTGGCTAAATAGCAGTGGTGGTACTCTCCTTCTTCTTCTCACTGGCCACTTTCTTGGTAGCACCTTTCTTTGGGGCCATCTTCAAGCTGTCAGTTGGCAGTGGCACTTAGCTTCACAAGTGGAAGAGATGTCTGTGATGTGTAGGTCACTCATGCGTCACGCCATGCACAGGCCTTCTTTCTGACAGTACTGTGGGTGATGTTGTCTCTTGTGCACCTAAAAGAAAAGAAGCAAGAAGAACATCAGTGAAATGTGGCATTGTTGTAGTTCAATTAGTAGTACAAGCAAACACAATATTTTTTAGTGTGGTCACTGGTTACTCCCTATTATAAATTATTAACAATACAGTGTATCTATTCGTAAAACGGAAAACCACACCAACATAAACTTTCATGGTGACTGACTGCACACTCAGGAAGGATAAGAGAGAGCAAAAAGTACAACAACATAGGGATGAAACTGTTTGCTTGATGAGGCAACCTGGGAGGTGCAGCTGACAAATGACAATGGAAAGAATAATCCTAGTCATTGAATGCTGGTGTGCACCTATAGCAGCCATGAGGTTTATTGATGCCAGATGTAGTGAAAAATGGTAAAAACAACACCAAAAATTTAAAATATTTGGAAAAATAAAAATTATAGTTTACCAATTAATAATTTATTTGTTAAATAACATTTTGAATTTATCCTCAAAGATACAATAATAAGTTATTAAACTGGTATCTCATTGCTCCACCATCCATGCAACCTATGGCAAAGGACCACACTGGCTTGGCACACAAAATGGCAGAAAGCAAGTGCCACATTCTCATCAACCACAACAATATTGAGCAGGAAGGAATTGGGAACAAAGAGAAGACATGCAGGCCTATAGGGAAAGCACACTGGCTGGCTAGTGGTAACACAAAATGGCAGCCAGTCACATGGTCACAGCAACAAGAGGCAGGAGGATGAGGCTTGGTAAAACAAAGAACACATGCAGGTCCATGGACACTGACTGTATAACAAATGGCTCCTGGCCACATGGCATGAGGTATCAAGGCAATTGGTGGCCTACGGCAAACACACACACTGGCCAGACAAAAGTGGCATGGTAAAACAGAGAAAGCAGCACTAATTCAGCAATGCCAAAAACTAAAATTAACTAGGCTAAAATTGTTTACAACAACACATATCCTTCAAAGACATCACCTACACTGTGTACGTCAAACAAAATTAAATACCACAGAAGAACCACATTTTATATTTCAATCCAAATCCGTCTGTGGCCTAAAAAAACTGTTTCATCCAACAAGCAGCACAGAAATAGTTGTTTTATGCACCAATGACTAGTACTCGGCCTACTGGCTGGAAGGCCCATTGGCAGACTAGGCCACATTGTGGATTAAACTAGAAGAATACTACACATGTATTAGGAAACATGGAGAAAATGTACTAAACTGTGCAACATTTTTCTTTTGCAAATAAGAAAAAATACATGCATAACAACAACCTACAAGGAGGCATAGCCATAAACAAAGAACGAATGAAAGGCTATGGCAAATGCACACTGTATGCCTACACAAAATGGCCGCCACCCACATGGTCACAACAAGAAGCAGGAGGCCTAGAAAACAAAGAACGCATGCAGGCATAAGGCAAAACCACATTGGCTGCCTATACAAAATGGCCACAAGCCACATGGTCACAGCAACCAGCAAGCAAAAATGCAGGCCTATGGCAAAAGCACAATGGCTGGATACCAAAAATGGTTGCCAGCCACATGGTCACAACAAGAAGCAGGAGGTCTTGAAAGCAAAGAACGCATGCAGGCCTGTGGTAAAAGCATGCGGGCTGCCTACACAATAGGACCACCAGCCACATGGTCACAACAACAACCGGCAAGAAGGCATGGTCACAACAAAGAAGACATGCAGGCCTATAGCAAAAGCAAACTAGCTGGATGCACAAAATGGCCGCCAGCCACATGGTCACAACAAGAAGCAGGAGGCCTAGAAAATAAAGAACACATGCAGGACTATGACAAAAGCACACTGGCTGCCTACACAAAACGACCGCCAGCTAAATGATCATATAACAACAACAACCAGCAAGAGAGCATGGCCACAACAAAGAAGACATGCAGGCTCATGGCAAAAGCACACTGGCTAGAAACACAAAATGGCCACCAGCCACATGGTCACAACAGCAACAACCAACAAGAAGGCATGGCCACACAAAGAAGACAATGCAGGCCTATTGCAAAAGCACACTGGTCACTCACAACAAGAGGCAGGAGGCCTGTAAAACAAAGAGCACATGCAGATCTATGGACAGTCCACTGACTATACAAAAATGACCCCTGGCCGGTGGCCACATGGTCACAACAAGAAGCAGGAGGCCTAGAAAACACAGAACGCATGTAGGCCTATGGCAAAAATACATTGGCTGCCAACACAAAATGGCCGCCACCCACATGGTCACAACAATAACAACCAGCAAGAAGGCATGGCCACACAAAGTAGACATGCAGGCCTATGGCACAAGCACACTGGCTGGATATACAAAATGTCCGCCAGCCACACGATCACTCACAACAAGAGGAAGGAGGCCTGTAGAACAAAGAGCACATGCAGACCCATGGACAGTCCACTGACTATACAAAATGACCCCTGGCCAGTGGCCACATGGCATGTGGAAAAAAAAGCAAATGGTGGCATATGGCAAACACTGGCCAGACAAAGGAGGCATGGTAAAACAGAGAACACAGCATTAATTCAGCAATGCCAAAAACAAAAATTAACAGGGTTAAAAAATGAAAGTTTACATCAACACACATCCTTCAGAGGAATTACCCCACCTAGTCCTATACACGGTTTGCAAGAAAAAAACGTGAAATACAACAAAAAAGCACCTTTTTTGTATGTTTTTGTGTTCAAAATAGTTTATTACATCTTATAATAAACAAATGACAATACAAAAAATAGTACCGTAAAAATACCCAATTACAATAGTAAAATATTAAGAACAGCAATTAAATTTCAACAATATAATATAATATTACTATAAAAATGAAGGGAAGGAGAAGAAGCATATATAAATATATTATTAATAATGAATAAAGTAGAGCTACTATGAATAAAGACTGGACTATATTAATAGCAATAAATAACTAGAAACAATTACGTATCTAAGAAGATAAATAATTCTCAAGAGGTCTCTAAAATGAATGCTAAGAATTAGAATTATGATTGATAGCATGCAAAGATAAATGAGCTCCTCTTCTGGTAAAAGTAACCCATGAACATCAAACATAAACAGGTAATAATAAAACATCTTTCTAACAAGTTGTAATGGGTTTTAAAGCTGCTGATAACAGAAAATAAAAAAGTTTACCTTCTAAGTCATTTACTTTTTCAGAAGGAACAACAGATTTGCAGATTAACAATTTGAATGAAAAATCTTCATGAATATTAAGTATCTTTTTTATAATATCCCAAACTTCAGTCCAAAATTTTAAAACAGAAGGACAATCATAAAGCATATTTTTTAGCAAACCAGTATGTAAATTACAGCGCCAACAATTTGAAGTCGGAAGAAGTTTAATGTCCAAGAATGTTCACTCGACTCTACCACTTTAGATTTAACTGGAGGAAGGGAATGTAGAGAAATCCAAAATCAAGGAAAAGGTGATTATTGTAGACAAAATGCTTGAAAAACGATTGGTGCAGCAGCTAACACAGACTGTGGAAGTGGTTAGACCAAAGCCAGGCCCTCTCTTTAACACTTACTCCACCCCCTGACAGACAAGCTGGGCAATACCTCGAGGCAGAGCTGGGAGCTGGAGCAGGAGGGAAGAAAACACCACTTCCGATGACAGAAATTCCTGGAAAAGCCTCACAGCAGCAGGTAAGAGCTTCGGAGCACAGCTACCTCATTAAGGAGGATATTCTGACGAAAATATCGGAGTAATTGGTTGAAAAACGGGCTGTTACAAGCAGAGCTCACCGGGCGGTGGCCATTTTTTTTTGCGCGCTCGTGCATCTCTCAAACATTTTGTATTTCAATCCAAATCTTTCTATGGCCTAAATGTTGTTTTACACCATAGAAACAGTTGTTTCATGCACACATGACCATCACTGGGCCTACTGTCTGGAAGGCCAATTGGCAGACTAGCCACATAGTGAATGAAATCAATATTGCACATGTATTAAAAAAATGGAGAAAATGTAGTAAACTGTGCAACATTTTTCTTTTACAAAAGAAGAAAATGAAATGCAAAGAAATCACTAGTCCCCTACTGAAAAACAACAGGCCACTCACCACAATACATTTTAAAAATCTATTCAAAGTACAAATAAATCCAGGTGTATGGCCCCAATCAAACAAACAACATCAGTTTTTCAACGTACTTGTAAAATCTCAAAGTCCTTAAATCCAATAGGATATGCAGCAAACACAAAGAGTGATGCTTCCAGCTCCAAATCCAAATGAAAAGTGACCATGAAATGGACAGAGCACTGGGAGGAGCCTGCTGGACAGGAAAAGGAAGTTGGAGAGTCTGGGGCACTTCCTTCCAGTTGATAAAAAATTATTTTTAAAGGACTTCTCGCTCAAAAAAACCCAACACCAAATGTCAATTCTTGGAGGTTAACTCCAAATCGTAATTTCTGAAAGATTTTGATACTTCTTGAGGAGAGAATCTTCCCCAGATTGCAGCATCGGAAGATCTGGCGCATTCAGGATTGCGTATGACAGAAAATATCCGCTGGAAGTCACGGGCGTGCCAAATGAAGTGTTGGTGACCACAAAATTTAGCGGGAGCATGCGGCCAGCTAGCAAATCTCATGGCACCAGCGAACGGCCATGAAAATCTCATGGGTGATTGCGAACGCCCAGCATGTCACTCTCGCGTGAAAGGACATTTTGAGCACATTAACCAAAAAAATCTCTGCTCCATTGCAGAGTGCGGAGTTTAGTGGTAACTCCGAGTTCTCTGTGAAATGGGGAGTTGACAAATTTCGGAAACTCTGCAAATGGGGAGGAGTTTTATGCCCGGGCTTTATTACGAGTTTGGCGGTTGGACCGCCAAAGGGCTGCTGGAACCGCTGGGGATCCTTGATACCTCTGTAGTGTTGCAGTGGTGTGAGACTGAAATATGTTCACCATGCATAGTAAGAGTTTTCTCACCACCACTGTTTTCATGGTGGGGAGCCTACCATGAAAAGTGTAGCAATGAATAAACTAAGGGGGCCCTACAGGGCCTCCTGTTGCCTCAGAGCCTGGGGGTGCAAGCAGGGGGGGCGCATAGTGTGCCTCCCTGCCTGTATCCACCCCCTGTTCCTGCACGGCATGGACTTCATAGTCCATGCCGTGCAGAGACAGCTTTGGTGCTCTCATTGTGGTGAATTTCCAAGGCTGACATACGAGCCTTTAAAAGACACTACCGTGGGACCGCCAAAACAGGACCGCCCACCAGGATTGCAACTCATAATACGGAGGACGGTGAGTGGACAGGTTTGGCGATGTGGCAGCAGGGCACTGGCATGGAGGCCCATTGCCAAACTCATAATTAGGCCCAACGTCTTTTGAAATTTCTACAACAAAGTCTTTAAGTATAGGATAAGCACAGTGCCATTCAAGCAAGCTTTTGTAAAATGACAAAAGCCTTTTACCACTCCAATCAATAAAGTTGTATTTATAAAGCATGGCTTGTTAAGTGAGAGGGTATTCAGGTGCTTTCTGAAGGTCTCAGTCAAAAAGCCAGGTCTTGAGCCCCTTCCTGAAGTCAGTCAGTGAGGGTAAGGTGTGGAAGGGTAGGGTGTTCCAGGCTTTGGTGGCAAGATGGGAGAAAGAGTGTCCTCTGGCGCGGTAGTGGCAAATGCGTGGGATCTGTGCAGGGCGAGGTGTGTGGAGTGGAGGTTCCTGGTGGAGTCAGTGGAAGAGCAGACAGTGGTTCATGTAGATGGGTCCTTAGTCATGGAGGGCCTTGTATGTGTGTGTTGGGAGCTTTAACTGGCATCTCTTCTGGTCCGGGAGGCAGTGGGGATCTTTCCGGTGCTAGGTAATGTGGGTTCTCTTGGGCAGGTTGATGATAAGTCTAGTAGCTGCATTTTGGATCATCTGTAGTCTGTGTATGAGGTCGGTGGTTGTGCCTGCATAGAGTGAATTGTCGTAGTCCAATCTGCTAGTGATGAGGGCCAGTGTTACCATCTTCCTGCTGTTTATGGGGAGCCACTTGAAGATTTTGGGGAGCATGCGGAGTGTGTGGAAGCAGGCTTAGGAGATGACTTTGACCTGACGTTTCATGGAGAGTTTGCTGTCAAGGATGATGATGAGGTTGCTGGCATGGTCTTTAGGCGTGTGGGTGTATCCAAGTTCCAACAGCACCAGGAGTCATTCCAAAGGGTGGTGTCTTGTCTGTGTTGAGCTTGAGGCAGTTGTCCTTCATCCAGGCTGAGATATTCTTCATACAGTTGTGGATGTTTGTATTTGTTGAGAAGGGGTCGGCTAAGAGCGATAGGACAAGTTGGGTGTCATCCTCATGATGAGGGAAAATTTTAAAAAATGATTTTCCGTCGTCATCCATCGAAATCCTTCCCCACTCGGTCCCACCGCTCTTACCTGCACAGGCCACAGCTGAAATTAAGTGCAGGTTGGGCAGGCACTATGGATAAAATAGCAGTGTGAAACCCCCCACCTCCACCCCTGCGCCTGACCACCTCCTCTAGGATAGGAGCCTACAATGCTCTTCCATAACTGATCCAAGCTTCCCTTGCCTCTGATGCTCTCCCACCCGTCACTTCTGCCCGCTACCTGCGTTGTCCCCTGCTCCTTATCATAATAACCTACTCAGAACATGAGGCAAATGGGAGAGGAATTGTGCAAACAATCAGAATTCTGGCTTGTCCTGGTTATTCCTCATTTCGGGTCTCGGTGCCTCGGATTTAGCTATTGAGATACTGTAGATGGAATTGCTGATGGTGGTATTTCTACATCGATAATTGGAGCTAGCCTACCTATAGCGAGAGATCCCAGGTGTGGAGACACTAGGGCACTTGTGTTTTGGCAGAGCCATAGCCCACCCGGGTATACCACTCTGCTTGACCTGTAATCTGGCCCCCTGTGGAGAAAAACTTGTAAGAGGGAGGTTTAGATGTGGATATGTTGGCCAGAATTCTTAATTCTGCCCATGGTAACTCTGCATGTAAAATCTGGGGCACTATTAAACCAAGAAGGCAGAGAGCTGTCCCTGAGTGGAATCCTGTTCCTCCTGATGATAGGTGCTCTGGTGAACCTGCATCTAGGATTACTGGGTGCAAAAACATCGAGCCTGTTTTACAAGTTGGAAACAGCTGCTGTTACTGCTACCTGCCACTCACCTACTGCCCCCTTAGCTGGCCCACAGAATCCCTGTGCCTGGGTACTTCCGCGCCTCAGACCCCCACATACATAGTCCCCCTCACTCATTTACCACCTGTTCAGGACAGTTGTTAAGTGAGGTAATACTTTTCCCCCAATCAGGGCTAACCAGGGCTTTAAGAGGGATGAAAAATGAGGGAGTCTCTAAAAGGGGTGTGGCCTTTGTAATTCAGGGCTTGGCTAAATCATGTAAACTACATTTCTGCGATTCCCACACACGTTCAAACATTTTCTTTTACTTTCACCTTGTTGATATTTTGACAACTATTTAACTCCTTCACACACATTTGCACAGTATCACTATTGCAAGTGCAATACATGGCCACTTCCTTGTGTGCTCAGTAGAAAGGCCAGGGATTGGATGACCACGCATTCTGAACACCTTTCTGACACACTGACAGGCACTCATACTGCTTCAGATCCAGGCAGTTCTCAATTGTGACCCATTGTTAACACCTGGATGAGACTTGGTTCAGAGAGTATGGACAGAGCGCCCCCCTCCCTCATGGGGGGGCACAGCGCTTAGGACACAGGGCCTCTGTGGCCCAGGACCCTTACAATCCTGCGGAGTGGCGGCCAAGGGTGGCTATGACCAGTTCTGTTGCTTCCGGCTGCCACGTCCCGCGATGGGGGTGGGGTGGGCAGCTGGAGGCACGTCATCACTCAGCACTACTTCCACACGCCGCCGCCAAAAGGATCAAGGGGTATAAAGACCCCTTGGACTTTGGTCTTGGCCTCTTTCTTGACCTGGCCATCGCGGTGACAGCAAGTGAATCGTCGAGAATTTACCCTCCCACCCCACCCTATTTTTAGGCATGAGGTCTAGATTGGCGGGGTCTAGAATATTGGAGTCACCCCTAGTTAGCAGGGGGAGGTCCTCCAGAAACAGTCCTCCCCACCAGGACAACACTAAGAGGTAAGTAAGGTTCTGCAGTCCTGAGCCAACCAGAGGATGTACACCAGCTTGTGGACTAGGGCGCTCAGATAGATCATTGGGGGTCGGCACGGGGTGCGCTGCTCCTGCCCACCTCGTCGCAGCCCCTGGGGAGCTTGGTGTTTGGGGGGCGGTGCCCATAGCAAGGACAAGGCTACAGTGGTGCGGGACTGCCCCTCACAGATGCAGGTGGTTGCACCTGTGCAGTCCAATGGCTAAAAGGATTGCGAGGTGGCCCTTGCTTCATGATGTTGATAAAAGCTCCTTTTCAATTATGTTATGCACATGCTCTACTGACACTTTCTTCAAGTTTTGGAGACTGTTATGTGTTCCAAGTGTATTTACACATTGAATTTTTGTTATGACCATTTTACTTTCACAAGGGTGATATACCTATTTTTGAATAAACTAATCCACAACCACAAAGCGTCTCTGTAGATTTGTTGGCACCTCGTTTGGGTGGTTGGGGGTTTGGGCCAGACTGGAGGTCTCCGGGTCCTATGAGCTATATAAGAGTAATATTCTACACGAAAAACAAATGCAGAAATAGAACATCCTGGAAATAGCCAACACTCTTAGGGCCCGATTTACAAAAGTAATCTGAGCCAAATCCTAAACTTACTACTTTTGGTACTCACAGAAGGCATTTAGTAGTAGTAAAGTTAGGATTACTAACTTTACTACTACTAAACTGAGACAAAATTCTAACTTTACGACTTTCGGTATTCACATAAGGCATTTAGTAGTGGTAATGTTAAGAATCCTAACTTTGCTACTCCTAAATCCCTTTTGTGAATACCGAAAGTAGTGACGTTAGGATTTTGTCTCAGTTTAGTAGTAGTAAAGTTAGGAATCCTAACTTTACTACTACTAAATACTTTCTGTGAATACCAAAAGTAGCAAGTTTAGGATTTTGTCTCAGATTAGTTCTGTGAATCAGCCCCTTAGAGAATGCAAGGTTTGGTAAAACGTGAAATATAAACAGGAACTACATCGCTAACATGTATTTATTACCTTGACGTGTTTTACATTTATTGATCAGAAATATATCAATATTTCTGCCACTAAAGTTAAGGACAGGAATATAGGGCATGATAGGGACCATTTGAAATCTTCGTTTGTAATTACTATCTGGTCTGAGAGAGGGGGGACCCGACCCACTGAAAGCCCGGGGGCTAACCATGCAGTCTTAAACCCAGTGATTATAGTCTGTGTGGTTATCCCTGATACTGGGGACAATTCAGCTCCAACTGGCCATTTGTTTTGAGCAGATGTTAAATTGGAGTGGGGGTTACTGTGGTTTGCCAGGCAGGGTTCATGTCAAAGGGCAGGAGTGTCTGTTGGCTGGATGGTGTGATTGTTGCATGTGCCTCCATATGCTAGAAGGCATCGAGTGGAGGCTGGTCTGTGTTAATGCCTGCTGCCTCTGCCTGATAAACACACCTGATTTTACCTGCTGGTGTTTCTGCCAAGAGAAATGGTGCCTGGCGTCCCTACGGCTGGAAATCCCAGGTGCAGGAGCACACAGGACACTTGTGATTGGGTAGACTAACAGGGGCATACCACTCTCTTGGACCAGTAATTGGGTGCTCTGGGGACAAACGCTCATAATAGGGACATTTAGATGCAGAGATACCAGCCAGAATTGGTAATTTCATATACAGAATCTCTGCATGTAAAACCCGAGGCATTCGCGATTTTGCACCAAATAACCAAGGGCCTGATTACAGGCCAGGGATAGAGGTATCCCCTTATTACAGGCCAGGGAAAGAGGTATCCCCTTATTACAGGCCAGGGAGAGAGGTATCCCCTGATTACAGGCCAGGGAGAGAGGTATCCCCTGATGCCAGGCCAGGGAGAGAGGTATCCCCTGATTACAGGCCAGGGAGAGAGGTATCCCTTGATGACAGGCCAGGGAGAGAGGTATCCCCTGATTACAAGACAGGGAGAGAGATATCCCCCGATTACCTGATTACCAGGGAGAGAGGTACCCCTTGATTACAGGTCAGGGAGATGGGTATCCCCTGATTACAGGTCAGGGAGAGAGGTATCCCATTATTACAGGCCAGGGAGAGAGGTATCCCCTGATTACAGGCCAGGGAGAAAGGTATCCCTTGATGACAGGTCAGGGAGAGAGGTATCCCCTTATTACAGGACAGGGAGAGAGGTAACCCCTGATTACACACCAGTGAGAGAGGTATCCCCTGATGACAGGCCAGTGAGAGGAGTATCCCCTGATGACACGTCAGGGAGAGGGGTATCCTCTTATTACAGGCCAGGGAGAGAGGTATCCCCTGATGACAGGCCAGGGAGAGAGGTTTTCTCCGATTGCAGGCCAGGGAGAGGGGTGTCCCCTGATTACAGGTGAGGGAGAGAGGTATCCCCTGATGACAGCCCAGGAAGAGAGGTATACCCTTATTACAGGCCAGGGAGAGACGTATCCCCTGATAACAGGCTAGGGAGAGAGGTATCCTCTGATGACAGGCCAGGGAGAGAGGTATCCCCTTATTACAAGCCAGGGAGAGAGGTATCCCCTTATTAAGGGGTTATTATAAGTCTGGGAGAGAGGTATCCCCTGATGACAGGCCAGGGAGAGAGGTATCCCCTTATGACAGGCCAGGGAGAGAGGTATCCCCTGATTACAGGCCAGGGACAGGGGTATCCCCTGATGACAGGTCAGGGAGAGAGGTATCCCCTGATTATGGGGTTATTACAGGTCTGGGAGAGAGGTATCCCCTGATGACAGGCCAGGGAGAGAGATATCCCCTGATTAAGGGGTTATTACATGTCTGGGAGAGAGGTATCCCCTGATTACAGATCAGGGAGAGAGGTATCCCCTGATTACATGCCAGGGATAGAGGTATCCCCTGATGACAGGTTAGGAAGATAGGTATCCCCAGGTAAGATCGTTCCCTGATCTCAAATCCCGTGGAGTTCCCGCATCGAGGAATGCCTCATGCTGGAATACTTCCAACAGGTGGAAATACCACCCGGCAGAATTGAGTGCGTTTTGAGCAGGTGCTGGTTCTCCAGCCACCCCACAGCATCCCTGGCCCCAACACCCTTGCTTCCCCGAGCTGCCAACGCCCGCAGAGGTCTCTCCCTCTGCCAATTACCCCAGGCTTTGAGCAGGTGGTTAACCTGTGCGGACTCGATGAGGGACAGCTGTGCAGATCTGGATCTTCCGAAAAATCAAACTCAGCGATTTCTTTGGAGAGACGAAAGAAGGTACGGAAGAAGAAAAAAAGTCAACTGGGCTCAGAACAAAATCCACTTTCCAACCACCTAATCAAAACATCTCATGCCATATACTTGCATTCGAACAGGCCGTGCTAAAGGACATTGAAGACATCAACTTCCAGAACACGCGAGGGTTTGACAACCTTACTGGGAAAGAACGTACGGCCCTTAAGAATCTAAGTAACAATAAAGACCTAACCATTAAACCAGCGGACAAAGGGGGAGCCATAGTCATTATGGATAGCGATATGTACCGAGAGGAATGCTTGAGATTACTCTCTGACTCCAGCAGCTACACCATACACAGAACTGACCCCACAGGACCACTCATGGCCAGGATCAAAAGCGTGGTAGCAGAAGCACTCAGCAACGACTGGATCACTAAACAAGAGGCCGGCTTCCTCATAAGTGAGGAACCCAGAATGCCCAAATTCTATACACTCCCGAAGATTCATAAAAACCGAATGCCCCCATCAGGCAGACCAATCGTGTCTGGTATAGGGTCAGCATTAGAGCCACTGTCACAATTCTGTGACTGGTTCCTCCGCCCCATTGTCAAAGAATCATTGTCTTACCTCAGGGATACGAAGGATGTCCTTTGCCTCCTCAGAGACCTCATGGTGGATACAACCAATGACTGGCTAATAACCATGGACATAGAAGCTCTGTACACGAGCATACCACAGAGGCGCACCTTGGAAGTTGTGGAAAATATCATCCTCAACAGAGAGTGGGATTTTCTGACCCCACAACATTTCGTGATGGAATGTGCGGAACTTGCGCTCACCGAGAATTTCTTCGAGTTCGAGAAAGTAATCTATCACCAGATCACTGGTACTTCAATGGGGAGCACCTTTGCCCCCAGTATGGCCTGCCTGTACGTTCAGCAATTTGAGGACGACTTCATCCACAATCCACACAATCCATTCCTACAACATCTTAGGATTTGGAAACGCTATATAGACGACGTGCTTATAGTATGGAACGGTACTGAAGAAGAAGCAATAAGTTTTGTCCAGTGGGTTAACACCAAAGATAAACAACTTAGATTCACCCATACAATCAACAAAAATCATGCCATCTACTTTGATTTAGACATCACTATGACCAACGAAGGGATCACCACCAAGGTGCACAACAAGCCCACCGATAAAAACAGCCTTCTATTATATGAGAGCTACCATCCTAAGGCCCTGAGACAAAACCTCCCGGTTGGACAATTTCTTCGCGTTAGAAGAAACTGCTCTGATATTGATACCTTAGAAGAACAGGCATCCCACCTAGAAAAGAAACTTGTTGATCGCCACTACCCGAAAAAAATGGTACGCAAGGCTAAGAAGCGAGCGAGAAACAATCCAAGGGAAGCACTTCTGGAGGATGTGGAAAAAGAAAAGACCAAAAGAACAGTATGTGTCACCACATTCACTCCTCTCTCCAACACAGTGCAGAAGATGATTCGAAAAAGATGGAACATCCTGAACAGCGCTGGAAAACAGTGGGAACCTCCACTGTTTGCATTTAAACGCAATAAAAACCTGCGAGATCAACTAGTCCACGCCAGCATGCCAACTTCAGATGGCACTGAACAACAGAGGCTTTGGGACCAACCGCGTGTGATGGGACATTTCACATGTGGGGGATGCACATCCTGTAATCTTACTGCCAACACAAAAGAAGTCAACATAGGCACAGGAAAACCGTGGCAACTACGTAAATTCAGTAATTGCAATACTGAGAATGTTGTTTACCTCTTGACATGCCCATGTGCTCTCCAGTATGTTGGCATAACAACCAGGAAAATCAGGATACGCATCAACGAACATTGCAGTACCATCAGGTGTAAAAGAACAAATACCAAACTCACACGTCACTTCTTGGAAAAACACCACAAGGACACTGACCTTTGATGGACTATCCTTGAAGTCATGAATAGAAGTAAATTTGACCTTTCCAAAGCGCTACACGTAAGGGAACAAAGGTGGGTCTACCGTCTGCGGTCCCATGAGAAGGGCCTCAACGACGATATCCCCTGGCTCCAATTGGGTAGATAAATCTTCCTCCTATGTACTTTTGTCCCCCTCTTGTGACGCCAACGCGCCACACCAACTCTATGGCTTGAACTTGTTCAATTCTGCTACCTGTGACACCTTTCCCTCCCCCGTGTCACTACTCACTGTCTCTACACCACCTTCCCACTCCGTCGCTGGCCACCCGAACCAGGACCCCCTCTACAACTTGGCGACATCCGCGCCCTTTTGGCACTAAAAGACTGCCTTCATTTTTTATCCTGTTCCCAACACACTTCCTACACCCCCGCGCCAGCTACATGAGCCAGGATCCTCTTTGTAACCTGGCGCTCGCTGCACCACCTGGGCACTCTAAGTCCTTCCGCTCGTCCATTGCGCCCTATTCTTATCTAGGTGTTCGCAACCTGGGCCAGCACCAGCACCCCCTCCGTACTGGGACATTGATCGCGTGCAATGATTCTGACGCACGCATACCGGCGAATGATTCACCCCGCCTACATACACTATGCGTTCAACCCTAGTGAATCACTTCGACTCCACCGCGGCTTCCCCCGCGTCTCCAGGGCAACCCCGCGTCACCAGGGCAACCCCAGACGTGCGCCCTCCATGTATCTTTATTTTCAAGCATGGTTGCTCCCGCACGGCCTTCCACGCCCACAACAACACTCCGCATTGGTCCTCGTAGAGCGCAACTAAACCCGCTTCACCACGTCACCCCCGCGTTACCTAGGCGACCCCGAAGGTGCTCCTCGCTCACACGTGACATCAACCACGTGAGTGTCTAGCGAGCCGCTCCCCTTATTTGGGCACGTACCGCCGCCGAGGATAACCATTGGTCCAGCGCTACAGCCATGACACAACCAGGCACCTCGCCGCACGCATCCCTTTCACGTCCGCTCGGGACACCGGAAACCACACACCAGGAGCCACTTCTCAGCCTCAACTATCCAGCGCTGCCTCTCATTAAGCCACGAGCACACTATTTAAACACCGACCCCGCGGCCTCATTCCTACATCCGGGAGGACCGGGAGCAACACCATAGGATGAACGCGGGATTCTTTTCCTGAGACAGTAAGAGTATGACTGCAGTGAATGCTGTAACTGGACCCTTCCGGTTCGTTACTGTGTGAATGAGCGTGGACTATACACGCATGTGATACTTCATCTCCCACTTACCGGTTGATGAATACTTTGGTTTACCTTCTCTTCCTCCAGAATGAACAGGAGTTTCCCCTCCCCACCCCCCATGTGGCAAGTAGTTGTTTCAACCAGGGTAAGACCCACGAGAGACTCAAAACTCTCGATCTTTTTGTGTACACACATAGAGTGGCACATGTCACGTGAATAGTCACTCACCTTAAGGAACATACGCATGCGCTGTTTCTTTCCTTTTTTGTCTTGTAATGTCATGTTTCTTTTGACCCAATTCCACAGTTTTTATACATTTGTTTGTTCACTTCTCCCTATAGGCTTGACGTTCGGAAGCCATTTAGGAAGCGGAGTGCGGCCTTCGCCACACCCGCGCAGTGGTACTTTCTTGCTACCTGTTGGTAAGAACGGAGCCCCCAGTTCAAACTTAGGTCCTGATGAATGCCCTGGACCCGCTCGGGCCGACGAGGCAGAAACATGTTGACCTTTCACGAGACGGTTAGGGGGCACTAAACACCCCACCCACCGTCCTTTTGTTTTTAGTATCATATAGTTACTGGCCACATTAAAACCTTATTGCTGGTAACTATAATGATTTTTAACTTCACGTTCCATCTCACGGGCCCCCACTCTTTAGTTTAGAAGTGCATCCCTGTCTCCAGGTGTATGCCCGCCCTCCATCAAACGAAGGTTTTGGAGGGCGAGGACTGGCCGATGATGAAGCATGACACCAGGTGGTGTGTGAGACCAGTCCGTCACTTTTTGTGAGATATCCTAACTCGCAATAGTCTTATAAACTGTAGTAGGGTCACACTTCACTAGGAGCAGCTTTCTGTGGTAAACAGATCTGGATCTGACCATTTCATGTCCGCAACTTTATTTCTCATACTGTGCACAAACACTTGTGATGGGGAGACTTGGGTACAGAGATGTGAGCTGACCATTAATTACCACCTAGGTATGGGTCCATCTAAAATCTGAGGCACTCGACCCGAAAAGGGTTATAGTAGGCGACTTATTGCGTCGTGCCTCCTGGTTGAATCACAAATATTGTTTATTACAGTGAACTCTATAAAGGAATTCAGAGATGAATCCCTTCATAGCACGAGAATTTCACTTTCTGATATCTTATCTTGAGATGACGTGGCCCATCCAGGTGTTGATCACCCTAAGGCCATTGAATTGTTGACAGCCAGGGCTTTAAGTTGGCCGGGCCTGTTCGGGTCTGAGCACCGGCAGTTATTTTCAGGGGGCCTCGAAACGGGTCTCTATTGGGCTCTATTTTCAGGCCTCGCAAAGGTAGTCCGTTTTCTTTTTTTTTCTTGGGCTGCAGTGAGAGCATGCACATCGATGTGCGCATGCTCATTTTGCTCACTACTGAGTAGTAGAGGTCAAGGCATGACGTCATGCCAGGTGAGCTGCGTTGTAGGAGAAAGGGAAATCCTTTAAAGAGAGCCATTTTCTCTCAGGATTTCCCTTCTCTTTTTGCAGTTAGTAACAGCCATTGACAAAGCCAATAGTCCTGACTTGTAGGTATGATGTTGCTTGTTGTATCATATATCTGGATGCAATGACAGAGACAGCAAAAGGCAAGTCGGGCGGCACACTATGCTAATTACAGATTTTTGGCTTAAAGCCACACCCTTAATTACATAGGCCATGCCCCTTCGAGACCCCCCAGTTTTTTTATCCCACTTAAAGCCCTGTTTGCAGCCATGGTTAGCTGTGTCACTCACTGAAGGGGAGAGAGAGAGAGAGAGAGAGCGAGAGAGAGAGAGAGAGAGAGAGAGAGAGAGAGAGAGAGAGAGAAAAAAGAAAGAAAAAAAACCTGGGGCATATGAAAAAGATAGAGAAGAGGAGAGTAAATGGGAGAGAGAAACAACAGGGACCAGGAAGAGAAGTGGGGTACCAGTGTTGAGCTCAGAATGAGGGGAGTGAATGTGTTGAAGTGAGTCTCCGAGAGCTCAAGAGGGGGTGTTGCAGCTGCAGGATGACTAGATATGAGACGGCAGGGAATTAAAAGAGAATCCGGACATCGCACTGTTTATCTTCCAAGAGACAACATCGTTTCCTGTCGCTCACGGATGGAGTCAGACAAGTAGAAACTCTAAACAGCAGGTGTGCACTACAGGGCACTGGGGTAAAGCCGGAAACCCGCCAGGCTTAGTGGGTAGGCAGGGGCTGCAGAAGTCATCACCTGGAGATATATATTTGTTGTACGTTATGGGTCTGCTTTCCACCTGTAACCAGGTGAAAAATCTACAGGTGTGATGGTTCAAGCCTTTGGTATTTCCCTTTCCACTGTGTTCTGCCCACTCGACGTGCACTTGTTATTGCTCGTTTTTTAAGCGTCGCAAGCCACGTTTGGGTTTTCCGTCAGGTTTTGGCGACGATATCTGCCGCTTCCCAGAGTTTCGGGGCTCTGCAGTTATCAGCCTTGCCGCTGGCGTGTCAATTTGCATTTTTGCTACCCACGCTGTTCTTTCGAGAATCATCCTGAAACTCCTCTAGGCGCTATGTAAAAAGCGAGGTCAGTCTCCTCGGCGTGGGTGTGCCTGGAATGATTCGGGTTGGTGTGCTCTGCTGCACGAGGCTCTCATCTCGCACCAGCGCACAAGCTGAAACCGCTTGCAGCCAGAGGACAGACAGACAGATCTCCAGAGGTGGATCTTTCCAGCGCTGAAAGTCTACCTTTGGCCGCTCAGCGGGTAGAGCGCCTGCCTAACTGACCTCCATGAGTAAACTGATGGTCGCAGGCTTGAAATGATAAATGTGGTATTTATCCTTCTGAGGTCCGTAAGATGAGAACCAATGACCACAGGTATTCCTTATGGATTGGAGAAGAGAGACACAAGCTTCTCCCGGTAACTAAAGTCAGCACCACATAGTGACGTCACAGTCAAGAAGATAGCTCAGTCGGGTAATGCATCTGCTTTAGAAAACTGTGCGAACTTCGGGGCATATTATCAAGAAACGGCGTTACAATTATCGTCGCTTTGACGGCAGGAAACTGCCGCTAAAGCGGCGATAATGTGCTTGATAATATGCAGCAGAGAATTCCGATAGAAGCCCATGTTCTGTTGTGAAGCTGGGCTTCTATTGGAATTCTCTGCAGCATATTATCAAGCCCATTATCGCCGCTTTAGCGGCAGTTTTCTGCCGCCAAAGCGGCGATAATTATGACGCCGTGCTTGATAATATGCCACTTCATGCCTATCAGGAAAATAGAAAAAAAGTAACAACTGTAATTCGCAGGGACGTGAGACCAAGGGTAGACAAATAAACTATTGTTATTATTAATTTTTATCCAGAAAATCTATGCGTCGCTGTATCTCTGGACAGCTGCAGCCAGAAAAGTAAAGATGTCTGATTATGATGAAAGTATAAGTTTGCAGTTGCTGCACGAAATATGAGCAACATCCGCTCTTTAAGGTGCTGCTACCCTGCTAGTGGCGCTGATCGGAATGCTGACTTGAGCTGTGGACTCGGAACACTCTAGTTCCAATCTCGGCGTTTCCACCTAAAGGGAATGATCCTGGCCAAAACCTTCTGTCTTCGTCCTCCTCCTCCCATGGCCGGTTCTAGGATTTTTGGGGCCTCGGGCGAAGCGGAATGTGCCAGGCCCCTCCAATTTACATAAATATACATAGCCTGCTTCGGGTAGCCCTGCCAGCAATATTACAGGCACTGATTACAGAAAATGAGTATTGAAAATGCCCCGCGCCCCCCTGTACGCAGAGCCGCCTCGGCACTGGGCCTCGTCTATGGACAGCTCAGAATGCCGCCACGGCGCTGTGACAGTGTGACGAAAGTACTGAGTGGCAGTCTGTGCAGTCTGACTGCGGGACTGTTACAGGACAAAGAATCCACAGGGAAAACAGTAGCCAAAAGAGCCCTCCAATTCAAACGTACGAAACTCCGCTTCTAAGAAATGCTAAAAATTAGACATATTTTCACAACGTCATGAACAGTAGATCAACGGAAATCCTCATGTGTTTTATCCACGCATTCTTCAACAACATAGTTCACGTTTTTCCTGCATCAGCTGTTCTAGCGCCACTGCAGCGCTGCAAATAAATCACTTCTAATTGTATTCAAGTCTTCGTCAGAGAAAAAATCTCTTTTTCGGTTTAAGAAAAAATGAACATACGCTGGCAAGCTTCTGCCGAGAATTTTTTTATTTTTCTGGTAGAAAAGATTTGCGTTGCTTCCGCTCACAGCGCAACATCGATCTTCAGTTGGGTGTAAAACACCGTAATGTAACAAAGTAGCCACTAGAGGGCACGCAAAGACCATAATCCTGTGGCTTCCTGACGGTAACTAAATAGAGATGTGAACCGTGCATCATTAAAGCTGGGACAGAGCTGGGAACCAGGCAGGGAGAGGATGAGCGGGCACTACTTCCCTCTCCAGTGCAGAATCGGACTGCAGGACTTTTCAGGGACCGACATGTGCCTGTCCCAGATTTCCACCGCCCATACCCCGAGGGCACTTAAAGGTAAGGATACCAAGAGCAACCTCGGAGAGCAGCGGGATCCAACTTTACACCCCAGTAGCGCCATTAAAGGGGATCCCAGGGGGCAGAGGGCTGCATGTGCATTTAGAGGAAATATGTATTTAATCAAGTTTGCACGTCTGAAGCAATTGTTCGTTTGGATAAAAGGGTCCATTAGCCATAAAATTATATTTTATTTGATCCCGGTATAAAGAGCCGTTTATTTCAGTTTAAATGAAAACCCCTGTTTTTTTTATCAGAAGCCATGTTCTCTGTTTGCAGAAGTGCGTGACGTCGTTTTGGAATTTAAATGAAGTATGTACTGAGCACAGTTCACATGTCGTTTTGCCATTCACTAATTTCAGTTTTATGTTTTTTCCCCGACTTGATCCTGTGCAATCCAGGGTGAAGAATCCGGTCTAATGCGCCCAGCCAGGCGTCACACTCTGCCATGGACCAGCCATCGGCCCTGCGAGTGAAGCTTCGGGGTGGCGTGCCCTGTGCCCTGCAAAAGAAACCCGAGGGCCTTCCCACGGACGAGTCCCCGGCGCGCTGAAGGGGGGCTGCTACATTTTGGAGGTGTGTTGTCACCGAGAGACGCTTCAGCATGTCGTGTCCTGGGAGTGCCCGCACCCCATCATCCGTGGCAGGAGGGGGTGACTGACGACAGAGAGGATGTAGCTTTGCGGGCGGCATTTGGGGCAGTCTTTGAAGATGAAGTGGGTTTAGCCTTCTTCTGTTACTCCGGGACAGGGGCGGAGAAGGTGCAACCCACCCACCGCACCGTGAACATCAACAGGGCGCCTTCTGCACGGGAGGGGGCGCATGGAATGGAGGAGCTACACTGGGCGCTTGCTCCCTTGGATTGAACAACTGCCGGCAAAATTCGAATGTGGCGACTTGTAGACAGATGTTTAGAAACCCCTGCACGAGCACCTTCAACAGAGACCACTTTCCCCGTAGGAGGGAAAAACTGGGCAGAAAACCCGTCATTCACCGTGCCCCATCCCATCTCCAGGCTGTGGAACCCCAACCTTATTCTAAAGCTCCTGGGTCCTCGCCTCTTTAACGTGGCCGACAACTCCCTGGAGGAACCGCCGTTTGGCTAGTTATTCCCTGTCTTCGCCTAGATGCATTTGCATCCCTTTTCCACGTCATGTCCAGTGTATGTTAAAGTTAACGCGAATTCGCTTTTGTAGGAAATACGTGTACGCTGATTGTCCGCAGAGTTTATCAACGGATTAAAGAAAGAATACCAGTCGACCAAAGGGATTATTAAAATACACAGAAGAGGCGGCTGGCGTGCGCCCAGGTGAAGACCGTATGAAACGAGGAGCTTTTTTGTACCGACTGGGGATCCGTGGCCCTGAAAAACATGCAAGGGAACCCCCTGGCTTCTTGTGGGCTTCGCGCCGCCTTGAGATGGCCTTATCTTGTCTTCTTGGGACAGCAGATACCTGGCACCGAGTGGCATCTGCGCTTTCTGGGATGACAATCTATGAGCGAGCGGGTATTCATCTGGACCCAAGGAACTGACCCCACAAGAGAAGAGGTAAGCATGTATCTGTTAGCTTTAGGAGGGAGAGCTTGGATGATGACACTCTGAGGCACTAAGTCCTGAAAGATATTTTTATATTTGTCCCCAGGGTTCAGAGACCCCCCCAACCCCCAGAAAAGTTTGGAGCTGGTGGAAGAAGTTGGTCAGAAATTAATTTCAGCTGTATGCCTGTAACCTGCAACTTAGGTCTGGAAATAATGTGACAGATGAAGAGGTTGGTGAACAGTACAGTAAACAAATCTCTGGACTGGCTGTCTGCACAGCCACCTCGCCTATCACGCCTCAGTAGACTTGGAGGGTGAGTGAAATGGACACTGTAAGAAATGATCAATAGTTCTTTGAAGGGCCAGTTTGTGCACCCTTGCGAATGTGCCAACACGCCTGCACGTGGTTCTGGAGCTTCAGATGTCCTCCTGGAAGTGGTTGATCTGAAAGTATGCTTCTTCCATGCAGGCACATTCATAGAGGATTACCCGCTGTAGAAGGCGTTGCTGCGGCTACCACCTCTTGTATGCTTGGCGAGGTGCCCCATGGTGTGTTTCGTAAGGAGGATGCGGTGCACACAAGACAGGGTTGAAGACGCCAGTTAGCAGACACTTGGACTTTGATACTGTAGCAGCCTCTGAGTTGATGGATATAATTCATGCTCACCATGACAGAGGATCTCGAGATGTTTCTCGACCACAATGAGCGATGACTTCAAACACCACCACAATGGATGGGAAAGGGCTGCATCTGGAACGGGATTCTTCCTTTCGGGTCCTCACAGGCTGTTTCCTCTCTGTGCTGGTACTGTCCACCCTACTGGGTAATACCCTGGTCTGTGCAGCTGTGGTACGGTTCCGACACCTGCGTTCCAAAGTCACCAACTTTTTTGTTATCTCATTGGCTGTGTCGGATCTCTTGGTGGCCCTCCTGGTCATGCCGTGGAAAGCTGTGTCAGAGATCGCTGGCTACTGGCCCTTTGGCTCCTTCTGTAACATATGGGTGGCTTTTGACATTATGTGTTCTACGGCCTCTATTCTGAATCTCTGTGTTATCAGTGTGGACAGGTACTGGGCCATCTCCAGCCCTTTCAGGTATGAACGGAAAATGACCCCTAAGGTGGCCTTCGTTATGATCAGCGTGGCATGGACATTGTCGGTGCTGATCTCTTTCATACCAGTCCAGCTCAACTGGCACAAGGCCAGAACCACCAGCTTCCTGGACCTGAACGCTAGCGTCCAAGGACGAGATGCCTCCATGGACAACTGTGACTCTAGCCTCAACAGAACCTACGCCATCTCTTCTTCCCTCATCAGCTTTTACATTCCTGTAGCCATTATGATCGTCACTTATACACGGATATACAGGATTGCAGCAAAGCAGATTAGGCGCATCTCTGCCCTGGAAAGGGCAGCGGTGCATGCCAAGAACTGCCAGAGCAGCACAGGCAACGACAGCAGCATGGATTGCCAGCAACCAGAAAGTTCATTCAAAATGTCCTTCAAGCGGGAGACCAAGGTCTTGAAGACCTTATCCGTCATAATGGGGGTCTTCGTCTGCTGCTGGCTGCCTTTCTTCGTATTGAACTGCATGGTGCCCTTCTGTGACCCCAGCTACACTTCTGGTGGGGCAGAGCCCTTCTGCATCAGCTCCACTACCTTTGATGTCTTTGTCTGGTTCGGCTGGGCCAACTCCTCTCTTAACCCAATCATCTACGCCTTCAATGCCGACTTCCGCAAGGCCTTTTCAACTCTTCTAGGCTGCTACAGGCTCTGTCCGAACTCCAGTAATGCCATTGAGACGGTGAGTATCAACAACAATGGAGCAGTTCTCTTCTCATGCCAACACGAGCCCAAGGGGTCCATTCCAAACGACTGCAACCTGGTCTACTTGATCCCCCACGCCATCATCTGTCCAGAGGAAGATGACCTAAAGAAAGAGGAGGACGGGGACCAAGGGGCCCCATCAAGGCCCCTGGACAAAATGTCTCCTGCCTTGTCTGGGATCTTGGATTATGAGGCTGATGTGTCCCTGGAGAAGATCAACCCTATCACACAGAACGGACAACAGAAAACTTGAACCATGGCCTCAGTCCGCATCCAAAATTAAGTACCCGGGACACAAGGTTTGTGAGTACCCGTGGACTGCACACTTCGCTGAAAGCTGCTGATAAGGAAGAATGAAGAGCTGACATGGTTCCAAAATGTATTTCACTGTATTTTATATCTGTTCTTAATTTATGTGTCAGACAAGCAGAAAAAGACATAAGGGGCCCTAATTTATTTATTTTTTTCTTAACCCCACGTTGTTTGCCTAGACACTTGTTTCTTGTTTACCTGGCCATTAATTGGGGAAGGTCCACCACAAATTAAGCACGAACAGTTTAGAAACCAAGAGTCAGAGGAACCATGGGTGTTAATTTTCACTATGGGTGGGGTGGTAGGGGAGGCAAGAGAGAGAAGGTGGGACCGACTCCACCCGAAAGAAGTGGGACTGATTGTATACGAGGATCCAGATACAAATGCCTTCATTGAAAAATTTCTGAAAAGCAATTGCGCCTTATAGTTAGAATCAGTATTTTTGTAAGATTCCAGAGAGAAAGAGAGATTATGTTAATATACTGTTTATATTAATTTATTGATTTAAAGTGGACCCTTTTTCTCTTCATTATACTGCCACAGGTCACACTTTCCTATTTATCTTATTTATGAAAATTATTTTATGGAGATAACAAGTACTTTGGGGTTGGTCACCACCATTATGCCAGGAGTATGTTTATACAAACAACACACACACTGCCAACTAGTACGTTATTGTGTAGCTAATAGAACGTGTAGTGCTGAAAGCCACAAAGCTAGAGACTTTGCAGTTTGATCGTTTGTGCACCATCCATTTTCAAACTGAGGAGAATTGGTACCCCCTGCCGAGACCCCCTGCATAGGTACTCCCTGAATTACACAGACGTGTGCTTATCTCGAAAGGGACATTTAAAAAAGTAAGTGATTCATTTGGGCTGTGCAAGTGAGGTCACGTGAGGTTTCCGGGAAGGTTGAAAATGTCGGCCCCCTTCAGAGGGCCATGGGCTGAACACGTCCTGCGTCTTTTTTCAGAAAAAACAAGGGGCTGCTCATGATGACGCATATTGACGTCGTCAACGTCACACGAAGAATCGTTGAGACGTGACCTTCAATGAGCGGGAACTCTGGGGCAAGGCAGGCGGGAGAGAAGCAGTGAACAACACAGTCAGCCGTTATGGGACAGGCCTTTCTGTGTCGCTCCACCACAAAAGATGCACAAAAGCAGGATTTATGAAAAACGCAGTACCTTTTAAAGCTGGCTCTCCTATGATCAAAAATGTGCTTTTACTTGAGTTTGACGTTCTCTCTCACATGCTATTTCCATTTGGCTGCTTAAGTGCACATGTGGAAGAGTGGGACTTGTTTTCCTGCCATGAAAGCAATATAGCATGAAAAGAGAGTGATGCCGTTTATTTTTAATTTTTTAATTTTTTTATCACAGGGATGGCTAGGGCGCTTAAGTTTTCCAGTTCCGTAGTCAGTAGCTGACCCAGTCCATTTTTTAAAATGTTGTATTGTGTCACTCATTCTGTTCCTGGGCTCATTCAGGATTACAAGTGAAAAAAACACGAGATGAATGAATTCAGGACTTCGCCTACTAGAATCCAAAGAAAAGACACATTGATAAGGCCAATAGGTCTGGCCTTGACACACTGGTGTGATGTCTAAATTACTTAAAACGTGTTATTGCAAGCAGGTGCCACCTAACTAAAAAAACAACAAATGCTGCAGGCTAAACTGTCAGCCATAACCTTTGAATAAAAGTTTGACATAGAAAAAAGACATTGCAAATACTTTCAAAAGAACTGTATTTTTGCTTCCTACGAGGCAAATGTACTTAGGACAGGTGTAGAAATCCTTTGCAGCTTTAATGCACATCACAAGAAAATGCAGTTCTTATTGGCTCAAAGAAAATATACTAATGGCTTTGAAATACTGAGGCAGAGTTCAAACATACAAGAATGATGGAAAAATATATAAAAAAATGATAAAGAAAAGGAAAGAAAACAATATTTGTCAAGTCAAGCATTTTGTCTACAGGCCCTGGCACTGAAGCACACTTCTTTTTAGGCCGATGTGCATATGACTGGGGAAATAATATGCCATCATGCATAGTGTGAGAGAGCCAGTGACTCAAATGGGCTGACCCACTGTGGGGTAGTGGGTGGAATCAAAATGTGAATGACAGTTGAACAGACCAATGGATGAAGAGGGCTGACCCAAAGCAATTATTTGTATTCATGTTATTTTTTGTAATGTTTTTAATTGCATGAGGCTATTGATGCTCATGTCTTCGTGCTAGACTCAAAAACAGGCCCAGGTGAACTAATTGGGCATGCATCAACATACATTTCACACAAAAAATTAAGATAAAATCGCAAAATCTAAGGAAGCCAATGTCTTCCCTGAGTAACTAGGGAATCTTAGATTTTCTCCTGCCTGTGTGAGGCATTCTTTGCAAAATTCAGCAGTGGTGTGTGATTGTTCTGTAGTTACTCTGGAACTGTCTAGTTGTTTTTGCCCGCATAGTGAAGCCATTTCTTTTAGGAGAGTATGGACCTGATGCAAAGTAAAATCGCGTAAATTGGTCAGAATCAAACAGTTCGGCCACACAGACGTCTCAAGATTGCTAGATCTATGCTTGAATAACTCACTCTGCCAAGTATTTTTCTTTGCATTCTGGGACTTGTAGTGCCAATTTTACAAAGAGCTATCCAGGACTGTGGTTCCAGAAGGCAAAGAGAAACCCTAGACTGAATGATCTACTTACGAATGGGACTGGGAAACTTGAAACATCTCAGTCAAATCCGGAAGCCTGAATTTCAACCCTAGTGGTTAAGACAGAATGTGATGCAGGGGGCTAGCGGCCTGGTTAAACAATTTGTTGCACATCTGTTCTGAAGAACAGAATGTAAGTTTCTTAATTCTATGTATGAGTAGTTCATCCAGCCTAGTACTTTTCATTGCATTCTAGGACTTGTGGTTCTGTTGATCCTGTTATAAAAGCAGCATTATAAGTCTCAGGATACAAGATAACCTTTAACACACACATTGACCTAGAACAGTGGTGTAACACAAAAGGATGGGCGCTCTCCTGCAAAATGTGATGGGAGACCCTGAATCTCCCATGTCGCACAGATATTCATTTTGTTTGTGCTGAATGGTGACCCTCGGAAGAATTAGGGCCCCTCTCAACGGTGGAAGGCCTCTCTGCGCCGCAGGGGGCTACAGGGGCCTGCCTTACGCCACAGACCTGGAAATCTGCTAGTGTGGGAGGTGGTAATAGGGGCACCACTCTGTGATGTTCTGCGGGGTGTGGGAAACAGTTTAGATGGGACATCGGCTACAGGGAACGCACACCAGAGAGAGAAGGGAAACATTGTTTACCCCGCATTTTTTACACTGCAATAACTTTTACAATGCAGGGCTTTACACCGCAAAACTTTTACAACGCATTCCCCAAACTAACACCCCCCCTGGAGTTAGAATAGTAATTGCGTTGGAATGGGGAATGTGTTGTAACAAATTGCATTGTAAAGCCCCGCGTTGTAAAAGATTTTGCGGAATAAAAACTGTGGGGTAAATGCATGTGGGGTAACGTCACATAACCGAGAGAGAATATAGCACGGGCAGATATGCCACATATATGTGCAATAGGCAAGGAGACATCCTTGTTTTGTTTCCATGGCAGCTTCTTATGCAGAGGCAAGGCTCACACACATGTGACGGAGGGCGGGGGTGCAAGCCCAGGGAAAGCCGTGTCCATATGAGCCACTTCCAGGCTGCTCCCTCCCATGCTGTCAGTTGAATGTAGAGCAGACCAGCTGTCGGGGTTACGTGGGAATGTACACAAGTTAAAGGGCCATCCTTTCAAGGTATGCGCAGGCTGCAGTGTTCTCACGAGGGTTCAGAAGGTACCTGCAGCCATGCAGTTAAAAGCGGTGCCTCTTTAAATGACTGTCTCACCCGCTTGCCCTCTTCTCCCTCCTGTCTCTGGTAGGAGCCGAAGTTGGCATTTCAACGTGCAGTGGAAGTCCTTCACTCACTTTCTCTCGAGGGTCTGGTCTGCCAAGATTTTTTTTAATGTAAAAAGTCCATTTTCTAGTCAAACCCATCGCGTTTTACACAGTGGCAGATCTGGCACTTTGGGGGGCAAGGGGGGTCGCCGTGCTATGGTCTAATGATTGGAATGGGTTCACTCTCTCCCGGCTTTAAAGGCCCTAGCCGTTCTCTTTAAATATAGCGCCTAATACCAGGCATGCTCATTTTTCCATGAGCGCTAGGTTTTGACTTTTCAGTGGGTTGAAGCACAGGGAGCTGTCATGCTATGCAAAAGACAAAGCCAACATTTTTTGTAAATTATAATTAAACGCTAATTTCCACAGCAGACAACGCAAACACCCTGGGGAGAATTTAAAACCTGACCTTTCCCATCGAGATGGCGCGTGGAGCTAAAAAAGTGACTGGCCGGGCTTCCCTGCCGTGGGAAAGAAACACATGAGGGGGTGCACGCACGCACATGCAGCGTTAAAAAACAGACCCGATTCCATACCGTGAAATCCTAGTACATCGCGTGGGGAATAATAGCAGCAAGAAACCACTTTACTTTCACTTTTTCCACAGTGTCGGATGATATAATGACAAGCAACAAAAAAGGCTATTATCGGTGCACATAAAACGAAGGCATTAGCATGAGAGACGTTTTTTACAGCAGATCGCTGTATTACAGGGTCTGTGCCTCTGTAGCTAGGTTTACGCACCCTGGGCCCAAAGCCCCTCCCTCCTCATACTGAAACGTGTACAAAGTGCTATAAAGCGCCACGCGCCGCCAGCACCCAACACCCACCGCTCCCCTCCATCGCCCCCTCATGTGGTTTTTGGAAGCACACATTGATTGCCCTTTGGCAGGGAAGAGAACGGGGAAGAAGGAAGACAGGAGGGTTTGCCCAGGATCATTCCCTTTAGGTGGAAACGCCGAGATTGGAACTAGAGTGGTCTGAGTCCACAGCTCAAGTCAGCATTCCGATCAGCGCCACTAGCAGGGAAGAAGCACTTTAAAGATCGGATGTTGCTCATATTTCTTGCAGAAACTGCAAACAGTTATACTTTCATCAAAATCAGACATATTCACTTTTCTGTCTGCAGCTGTCCAGAGCTAGTGAATCGCGTGGATTTTCTGGATAATTATGAATAATAATTGTTTATTTGTCTACGCTTGGTCTCACCTTCCTGCGAATTACATGTGTTACTTTTTTCCATGTTCCTGATACTCATGAAGTTCGCACAGTTTTCTGCAGCAGATGCATTACCCAACTGAGCTATCTTCTTGACACAAAGCTCCGCTCCTTCAAAGCCCCACCCCCTCCTCTACCCGGTGAGCTGTCAATTATAGACTTTTAGCGCTGGCAAGATCCAGCTCTATAGATCTGCCTGTCTGTCTGTCCAAGCTGTCGTCAGCTTGGGCACTGGCGCGAGCGGTGAGCCTCGTGCATCACAACACACAAAACCGAATCCCTCCAGGCACATCCACGCCGAGCAGTCGGATGTCGCTTTTTAGATAGCGCCTTGAGGAGTTTCAGGATGATTCTCAAAAGAACACACGTGGGCAGGAAATGCAAATTGACACACCAGCGACAAGGCTGGTAAATGCAGAGCCCCCAAACTCTGGAAAGCGGCAGAACCCCCCAAACAGGGTTTACGACGCTTAAAATACGAGCAATAAATACAAGTGGACAGAAACACAGTGGAAACTGTAACACCACAGGTTTGAATCATCACACCTGTAGATTTCTCACCTGGTTCAACACGGGAAGCAGACCCATAACGTACAACAAACATAGATCTCCGGCTGATGGCTCCTGCAGCCCCGCCTGCCTCTGAGCCTGGCGGGTTTCCGGCTTTACCCCAGTGCCCCGTAGTGCGAACCTGCTATTTAGAGCGGAGTTTCTACTTGTCTGACTCCATCGTGAGCTACAGGAAACGATGTTGCCTCTTGGACGGTAAACAGTGCGATGTCCGGATTCTCTTTTAACTCCCAGCCGTCTCATACCTGGACACCCTGCAGCTGCTACACCCCCTCTTGAGCTCTCGGAGACTCACTTCACCACAATCACTTTCACTCCCCTCTTTCTGAGCTCAACACTGGTACCCCACTTCTCTTCCTGGTTCCTGTTGTTTCTCTCTCGCCGGTACTCTCCCCCTCTCTTTCTTTTTCCAATGCCCCACGTTTCCTTCTTCTCTATTTCACTCTCCACCTCTATCTCTCGCTCCCTCTGTCTCTTTCTCTCTGCCTCATCTCCATTTTTCCCTCTGACTGAAACTGGCTTCCTCCACACACACAGGTACGCACGCACAGACACACATTCTGTCTCTCTCTCTCTGACACAAACAAACTCTGGCCCTGATTCACTAATGGACTTACGTTTAGTAAAGGTACGATTGCAGAGTCTCCTATCTATCTACACTGGCTTTTTCTCTCTTCCCCAGGCCTCATACTCCCTCTCTCATTATCATTCTCGTTATCTCACTCGCTTTTTCTTGATTGCACTATCTCTCTCTTCCTCTCTCCTCTTCTCTGACTCTTTCTCTCTCTCCACTTCTCTGTCTTTGTCGTATCCCACAGGATGGGTTTCTCTCTCTTTGTGCTCTCCCTTTCTATTATTCTCTACTTTTTCCCTATCCCTCAGGCTGGCTTCCTATTGCTTTATCTCTTTCCTCTATAGTACTTTTAAAATGACTTCCCATCACTCTTTTATTCTTATACACCTGAAGTTCTGTCTCTTCACTGGGACCCATATTCTTCTCTCTCCCTTTCATCCCCTATTTTCCCTGCCCCCCCAATACTTGCTTCCTGTCGCTCTTATCCATATTCCATCCTATAGTACCATCCCCTCTCTTTCATGCCCTTAGTCCCTCATTGGTTTCTTCTTCTTCTTTCATATCCTGCCCTAGACTTCCTGGACCCCTTTCTCTCTCTTATCTACCTTGTTATGTACATGAAGTGGGCATATTTGTCTTTTTTTGTCAGAGAAGATCTTTTTCACTGGGAAGAAATCCCTTCCAGTACGCACCATTAAATAAAGTGGAGCTCCATACCACATTCCCATCTTGCCTTTGACAGCAGCTAGTGTGGTGTGTATACCCAGGGCTTTAAGTTGGATGAAAAAACAGGGGGGTCTCTCTAAGGGGCGTGATCAATGTAATTAATCTGTGTTTCTGCACAGTGTGCCGCCCGACTTTTATTTTGCTGTTTCTGTCATTGCATCCAGATATATGATACAACAAGTAACATCTTACCTACAACAAGTCACGACTATTGGCTTTGTCAATGGTTGTTAGATGTATAAGATGAATAAGCAGCAACTATGGCTTGTATATAATATTGAATAAGCTTCGACTTAAAGTCCTGGTGTCACCACGACAATGTTGCTGCTCCTGAGTTTCAAAAATAGAAGGGAAATCCAGAGAGAAAATGACTCTCTTTAAGGATTTCCCTTCCCCTTCAACTCTCACCTGACAAGACGTCATGCCGTAAATTCTCCACTAGTGAGAAGTGAGCAGTGTGAGCACATGCACATCTATGTGCCTTCTGTCACTAAAGTCCGGGAAAAACGGACCGCCTGTGTCAAGGCACAAAACAGAGCCCGATAGAAACCCGTTACGAGGCTCCGTTTAAAAAACTGCTGGTTCTCTGCACTGGCAAGACCTGGTCCACTTAAAGCCCTGTGTACACCCACAAATGTTCCATGTGCACCCACATTTTTTGCTGAGTACAGAACCACCTACAATCCCATACCTAAAGTTGCAAACGCAACAATTCCGCCACACAAATTTTCCATGTCAAAGATCGGCCACATACATACGGGCCCAGCATAGCTCCAAGACCTCTGGAATGGAGGTTGTATTCAATACGTGTCTGGGCCGGGATGACTGGAGAGGACCAGGTGTTGGAGAAGGGTTGTTAAAACTCAGTGGGAGGAGCCCTGAACGAAAAGGAAGTAATGAGAGGCTGTAGGACAATTCTAGAGTGAGTGGTAGCTCTTCCTGAGTGGAATAGAGCAGCAGGATGGAGACGGTGACAGATGTGGCCAACATTCGAACCATGCGACTATAGAAAGGGTTGTGGTGTCCATCAGCAGTGGTGGCAGAAACAGGGCTGCACTGTAATCATACACTCACTGGGTCCTGAGTGCAAACTCGGAGTTAAATTCTGATCCTTAGGCAAACGAGTTTGCAAGACTAACATTACTATTGGTGTGATATTGGTACTTACTGGATGTTGCCAATACCTCACCCGTTTCTGATCGATTCAGATCATGAAGGTTGGGTTTCTCGCGTTTTAACTACTCACCTGACATAGGAATTATTTACGCACTAATATATTAAACAGGCCTTGGAGTTCTCAAAAGGTGCAACAGAGATAAATACATTATTCGGTCAGTTTTCCCAAATTACCACCACCCCAGCCCAAAAAAACCCCAACACGTTTGTATTGTGGGGAAGAGAATGCCCAACGGTGGCTGCAGGAGCTCCTGCCACAAAATTAATGGGAGACAGCACCCCAACCCTCACAGTGTGTGAGAAACATAGACATGCTACTTACCAGGCTGCAGCCTGACCTGTGGTTTTATACCTCGAGGCATTCTGGGAGAACAGGCAGGTTGGAGTTCACGCTGGATACTGGCTTCTGATCGCTAGAAAATCCCTACTAGTTTTCTCAGATGAAAAGAAAGACATTGGTGTCAGATATTTCTTGAAACATATTTCCTTTCAGTACGAACTTTTGCAAGCATGTTTATGGTCCCAAAAGACTGGGTGTGGTAAGCTAGCCCAAAGAGACATATTGATGACGTAGGCTGCACTGTATAGATACGATACACGACTAACTAAAATATGTTACTCAGTACTGGATAACATTCCTTACTAACTCTATGAACGTAAAGACAGCCTGTGGAGAAACAGCTGGGCGGGTGGGTAAAACCTTGAGAAGTTATAGGATGAGCACTTTTGGCAGCTGAAGAGGGACAAGGCTGGTGGGAAGTGCCTGGTGGCCAACTTGGCTAGACATCTGCCTCTCTGTTTGTCTTTTCTGGACTCTCTGGTCTCTGGAAGGATGGGCACGTGTTTATGTCACGTGTCTTCATGGGAGCCAAAGAGATTCTGTTAAATGTGGCAGATTGTGAAGGCTTAAAATGTTTGGATAATCAACATGTTTCCACTAGAGTCGCAGCGCTATATGCTACGATTCTAGTTTACACATATGGATAAACCCAAACTTGAGTTGACTAGGCCATCCTTTTACACAGTCACCTTTCCACAGTGCAACAGGGATAGTGTGCCAGGAGGTAAAGTGAACCGCCGGGGCTAAGGAGGATTTTGGACTATTTTTGCTAATATAGTAGAAACAGGGCAGCGCTAATTGTGTTGCACAGATTAAATGTAAAAAGACGTAAGTACATTTGTGGAAATTATACCGAATCATCTCAGGTCCAGAGCCTGAAATCTGCGGTTCAATCTTGACTGCTCATTAAAGTCGCCGTGTGATTTTAGGCAACTGTCTTGCCACCAGCACGTGGCAGAGTTTGGATAAAATCGTAGGTGCTTCAAGAAGCAGGACTTAATTGAAAACAAAACAGTGATCAGATCCCTGGATTAGTGCTTGAGTGTGGCACATAGGTCCAGACATTGTCCTATTCCAGTGTTTCAGTCTTTTATGAAAGGACCTGCCTGTACTAAGTGTCTTATTCCTGCAGTGGTCTACTCTGCCTGCCCCATTCAGTGCTCACACTGCGTCATTAACGTGTTTCAGTACTTAATCCAGCAAAGTGCTGCTTGTACTGTCGAATTTAAGAGCGTTAGTTATTATGAGAGGCGTCTCTGAGGTCTCATTAAAGAGTTTCATCCCGGAAAAGCAACTGCTGGTACTGCCTGTCACATTAACAGATTCTGGTTCCTGCAGGTGTTTCTGCACAGTTAAAGTGCTACAGACGTCCTCATAAGTGATTGTAGTAGTATCACATTAAAGTGCTTCACTGTGACAGCCAGCGAGCTTGGCTGGATCGGTCTGATTAAAGCACGGTCTTCCACAAAAGTGCTGACACTTCCCTAGTAAAGAGTGTCTGGGTAGCAGGTAAGTGCTAGTTCAGCGCGATTGAAGTGTTTCCGTCTTGTAGCAAAACGCCATCGTTGCAGGTTAATAGTACAAAGGACACTCAAACGAACAGCACGACTAAGAAAGAGAACTGAGTCCTGTAGCGAAGGGGCCCCCTTCCTTTATCGATAAGTTGTTTTTAACAAGCCTAGTGTGGCCAACCACCTCGCCCACCCACCCATTTTGACTGCAACCACCAAAGTGGCAATATAACCCTGAAAGTAATGAAGAGAGGGCTGCGTTTTCTGAGAGTAAACAGGCACCTTGCTGGATACATGTAAAATGAAGATTTACCCTCAGCAGATACATGTGAACATCCATTGTTTGGTATAACAAAAGTACTGTTTAAGCTTATTTCTATGCCTCCCTCCTACTGTAGGGCAGCAGAATATTCTCCCAGTAATTTGCCGAGGGTCACACCTCTTAGATAAATGGGTAGATCTCGGATTATAACTAAGGTCTTTGGTTTGCATTAGGAAAGATGGCCACCAAGGCACATCTTTCCGGGTGCTTCTATAGCGAGACTAAAGATGTTGTTTGGGAGTTTGAAATAACCTATTTTCTCTTATAAATCTGCCTAATGATCATTAAGGAACAGATTTTTTTCTTCTTGCAGTATTCTTCTGGTCTGAGAGATTAAAACTAGCTCTGTTATTTTTCTGTTGGATAAGACTCAATATTCTGAAAACACATGTTGACGAGCGCCCGACACAACAAAGCATATGTGCATACTGAATTACGTTTTGTAAGCCCCTTATGCACTCTGTCTATGCATCTTATCAGGGCTACCAAAATCCAGTTGCTAAATACTAATGCATGCCAATTATTATGGGAAAAGTAGCACTATTACTTACGCTCTATCCAGACTTCCTAATGTTTTAGCTGCTCTGACCTGTACTAAATTATTTGAAGACCTTACTTAGCAAACAAAGCCCAGTTCACTTCCTTCAAATATTTCAAAATGACTCACAAAGGTGTGAGCTGGACATCCATCAAAGTGTGGGTGCCATTTTAATTTTGCCTTCAAAGTTTTGAGAACTCTAAAAGTTTCTCACTTCCCGAAGGCTGCAATGTTTCATACATTTCCCAAAACTTTACACACTGATGAACTTTCTAGCATAATCATTTTCTGGCTAAAAGTGCATTTTTGCTGAGATCAATGTGCAAAGGTGGAGAAATTTGAAAAGTTTTGAAAAAACCCAACCTTTGCAAAGGAAAAACTTTACATTATTTTTTTCTACATCCTGTTTCGTCTCTTTTTTAGGTGTGATGTTTGCCAAGATCTTTTGATGTTTACAAAAAATATACATGTAGTATAAATACGTAGAAATTTGCCAAGATCTTTTGATTTTTACAAAAAATTTACATGTAGTATAATTACGTAGAAAGGCTTTCAGCCAGGGTTCTTCATTCATTGGTCTACAGTAGCTTAATCACATTTTGCTTCCACCCTCCACAATATTCAGTATGGGACAGAGGGACAGAGAGCTTTAGCTATTTGTTCCTTTCTTTGTGAGTAGTGGCACTTTTGACTAAGCACAGTATTGTTACCCAGACAGAAAGTATTCTCCTTCTCTGTCAGGGACTGGTGGGCGAATGTGCTTAAAAAAAAAAAATAATAACATTTTTTTTCTTTTTTAAATGTTTTCTCAACAAAGGTGTACACAACATTACAAAAACATTGGCAAAGCCAAACAGACAGTTTCTCTTAGCATTCTGGTGGCCTTGCCCCATCATGATTACATTTGAAAGTAGCAAAATCAAACAAACATTGCATGGAACTTCTTGAGTTATTTCTGACCTTGCCCAATATATTGAACTGCAATGTGATTATAAATGCTAACCGGACCTACACTTGCAAAGGCATCTTCAACCGGGCCTAACTTTTTAGCCAATAGCACTTTATATTCTGGGATTAGCAGTTTAGCTTTCTCGTTTTGAGGATTAATCTGCTTGTTCCAGTAATACTCTATGTAAAGGCCCAATATAAAATGGCGTATTCCTAACACAGTGTGACCAGCAGAAACAGACCTCTGAACTCTGCCATGGTGCGTGTCAATGCTGCACCGTTCAGGGTAGGGTATGCTATGGTAGGCTACATTTTATTTATGTCAGTATAGTCTTGCAAATTCTTGTAATGTTACACTTTCCAAAGATAAAGAAATGTCCTAATTTTGCCAGAGGGTTGCAACGTTGAATTGTGCCTAGGGATGAGACATAGGGTTGCAAAGATGTGTGTTTCCACATTGACACTTGCACTAAGATGGAGAAACATAATGGGTAGGTAGGGTGGAAACCTCACCCCATACCTATACACATGCAGTTTCCAGCCTCGGGTTTAATGTAGCAACCTCCTGAAATCTGGATGTGGTTGTGTTTTTTTCTCATCTATTGAATAAATAAGACTAACACACTTGATAGCAATGATTTTTAGGTTAACAACTGAGGACTATGAAAAATGATCTATGATGAAGTAAGGTGGTCACTCAAGCCACACCATCTCCTTTCCCTGTTCTTGAAAGTCTCAGCCTGGAACCACATCACCTCTGCCAAAAAATATAAACTGGTGCTGCTACGGACCCTGCTTGGTAGTGGGAAAGTTTATGCTGCTACACAGGATACCATTCTTTATTATAGTGATAAAAAACATGATTCACCAGCTTTGCTAATGGTCAACTTAAAAATAAATAAATAAAGTAAGCTCTCAGGCTTAGCACAGCCCTAATTGAGATCTGCAACTCACACATTGCCACTGTGTTTCACACGATATGGGCTCTCTTCACACCACCACCTGGTGAAGAGTCAATATCACATGGTGAGCACCATTGGAGCTGGAAACCCTTGCACAGCGTATGTCTCCAGCTCATCTGTCTAAGCTCTGCCCAGCTGATGTCCATTATCTGTGTTTAAACCTCTCCTGGACATTGGCTGCAGTCTCAGGAGGTCTGTGTTTTAATTTGCTGGGGGATGGGGGAAGGACTGGAGGGTCAACGTACTTCTTAGGCAGTGCTTGTCACAAAGGTCCAACCCTTCAAGGCCCCGCCCCCTCCTCACATGGTAAATATTTTAGAGAAGTTGGCAGGTGGCTAATGACATGAACAATCTTCAATGTGAGGAGGGGAGGGAACTGGGGTTGAGGAGTGACCCTAGAAGGGCAGGCTTTGAGGGTGGGTGCTAAGGTGTAGGAGAAGCCTGCTGTGTATTTTGCTCGAGTTTTGATTTATTGTAGCCCCACATGTAGCGAAACATGACACAGCCATGAAATTAAATGAAAAATAGATTTATAAAGCGCTGTAATACCCTGGGGTGTCTAGGCGCCATGCAGAGATAGAAAACCCAAGACGAAAGCTTTTCAGCTTGTAAACTGTAGAATGTATTGTGTTGTACTCATGTAAAATATTCAACTTCTGCATCATTGTTTTATTCAAGATTTGTTTTCGTGGTATCTCTTTTAAAAAGCATTTGACAAGACTGGATATGATTCCCAGCGTACAAAATTAGCGACCGATAATCTGTAAAATGGACTGCAAAGCCATGATTCCTGGGTCCGTCCTGCTCGATCTCCAGAGATCCCCTGGTGTGGTGGGGGTCTGTTTGATTTCTTTTTATGGGGTGGATCTCTGCTTTATGCTGCTGCCCTGGACATGCTCACAGATTCATTCATTCAATAGTGCCTCGTTACCGCGACCTTTGGTGTCCCCGATGGACTGCTGAAAGACATGAAGAGATTGGATGTAAAAAAAAACAAAAAAAAAACTGTTCACTCCATCTATTTTTTTAAAAAATAAAGACGTCTTTTGGATCTCCCTCGTGAACATAAAATAATAAAAGTAAAGGAAAAATGTCTGTCGTGGTCTGTGTCAATTTCTGAGTCTCTTTGCCAAGTGCAGTTCCTCGGTCTGTGCCTTTGCCTGCTGATATCTGACGTCGTTCTAGTCTGAAAGAGATTGAGCCAACCATTGCCAATAAGAATGCATGAATATATGACCCAATGTGAACCTTTCCGGTTCATGGTGTTCGTTACTGATAGAGTGCATAACATTTCTGACAGATTGTGCCAATTACCGATGCTGTGTGCCAATTACTGATATGGTGTATGGAGTACAGACACTTTGGTACCTACCAATAGTGTGCTGCCTGCTGATATAATCTCTTGATTTCAAAATAGCATAGCAGTTATCAATAGGGTGTCAAAAGACACACAATTGATGGATGGAATGCAGAACAAATCAAATCATTCACCCCCAGTCAAATGATCTGGGTTAAATCCATCATTCTTTTGCTCACCATGCCACCTCAGTTTAGACCTGGCCATATGCAAATCAGTCTTGACCCTGTGCCTCATGGGAACAGTCCAGCCCGAACTGCCAAGCCAGGTCCTCCCTGGACCGGAAACAAGCATCCTAGGACCGGTTTCGGGGTTTCACCCCTCTTCAGCCAGGATAGCTTGATTCCAGTGGCACAGTGAGCCCAGGACCCACGTCTGGGCATACCTGGCGCACTTAGGACGAGAAAGCAAAAGACACACAATTGATGGATGGAATGCAGAACAAATCAAAACATTCACCCCCAGTCAAAAGATCTGGGTTAAATCCATCATTCTTTTGCCCACCATGCTACCCCAGCTTAGACCTGGCCATATGCAAATCAGTCTTGACCTTGTGCCTCATGGGAACAGTCCAGCCCGAACTACCAAGCCAGGTTTTCCCTGGACCGGAAACAAGCATCCAAGTACTGGTTTCGGGGTAACACCCCTCATCAGCCAGGCTATATTGAATCCAGTGGCATTATGCCCAGATCTCTGTACGGGGGTGAATGTATGACATTGTTCTGCATTCTGTCCATCAACTGTTGTTTTTGCATTTATCAATAGGGTGTCTCCAGTACCCTTAGAGGGCCAGATTCTAACAGTGTTGGTATTACTGATACACATAGTTACTTAACTGTGTCATTTTGTTGTGCATTACAAATGGTGTGCCAATTACTGATAGTTTGGCCATTATCAATACAAGATGTCATTTACTGATATACTGTGTCAGTCAATGATATATGTTCGATCAAGCACCGGTAGATCCTAATTTTGTGATAATTTGCCAAGTTCTGATACAGTGTGGCATTAGCCGATTGTTATTTTCAAACAATGTGCACTTTAACACATACAAACTTGAACCGGTTCACAAAACATTTTTGACTTGCACTATTTCATGTCCTTCGTGGTACGCTGAGGCAGTGTTTGGTGGACATACCTTTTACTATGGCATTACGAAAACAAGTTTCAGAGGTGTTACTGTGCTGCAAGAATGTTTGTGCATATTATTTTGTTGTGGTGTTTATGTATTCTGTTTTTTGCTGCTGCGTTTTCTACTGCAATACTGTAATGTGATCCTGTGTTGTACTGTGGTTGGTGTGTTGTGCTCTCCTTTGACTGTTTTGTTGTTTTATGTTTTAATGGTGTTGTTATGTTGCTTTCTGTGTTACAGTGTTATTTTTGTTTGTCTGCTTTAGTAATGTCAATAAATGCTGCTACATTTTCAGTCAAAAGCAGCACAGCCTTTTAAAGTTCTTGTGAGAAACAACCATTCGCCATTGTTTAAGGTGATTCATCACCTATATAAAAAACTATTCAGCCCAAAACTGTGACAGAAATTGTGTACGTTAGGTCTTGCAGTACTTGTGTCATGTTTGTAGAGTGACAATGAATGTCTATTGCAGTTTTCAAATTTGATAAATTGACACATGTATCAGTTATCACTATCTAATTCTTCAGTTGTTGAAACTGTGTCCATTAATGCTAAAGAGGTTTATTTATTGTTAGAGCATGCCAATAACTGATACAGTGAGACAGCACATGATGTTATGTGATCTGAAAGACACCAAGCACCACTGTGCATAACACTAGCACATCTAATGGAACTATGCTCGGCAGAAGTCCCAATACAGTGCTTAGTTTGAAAAAGAAATAAGTTACCCTGGGCGTAGTTCGCGAAGTAGCGCTACGCGAAGCTACGCAAAGTGCACTTCGCACTACGCGAGCTTCGCGAACTGCGTAGTAACATGTTCGCACTGTGCAAGATGTCGTTTTCAATGATTGCACAGTGCGGACAAGCAACCGGCACTGTGCAATCATTGAAAACGGCATCTTGCACAGTGCGAGCTGTAGTTTTCTGCTGCTCGAGTAGATTTTTACTCGAGCGGCAGCTTTCTCAACGCGGACTGGTAGTTTCTCATTGCGAGTGGTCGCGAGCATGCGCGACCACTCGCAATGAGAAACGTGACCTCCTCACGTTGAGAAACTCGCCGGGAGGTTTATTTTCCACACTCGCGATCGCCAACTTGATGTTGCTGATCGCGAACGAGGAAAAAGTCTCGCCGGGATGTCATTTTGCTTGCTCGCGGTCGCCAACTTGTCGTTGAGGACCGCGAGCAAGCAAAAAATGACCGCTGTACTACGCAACACTACGCTACGCGTGTTTGCACTGTGCTACGTGCAATTCGCGTAGTGCGAAGTAGCGCAAACTTCGCAAACTACGCGAGCGTAGCGTAGTGCTTTGCCCAGGCTTAGAAATAAGCACAGGAGGCCAAAGTTTTCTTGGGAGCCCACCACTCCAAGTGCCACTTTTGTTGACTACCTAGCTTGCCTACTCATGATTCTGTGGAAGCTAAATAAAAGAAACACAGTCAATTTGGCATGTTTGGAAGATAGTGTTTATCATGATCATGGAGTCACACCACAATTATTAGCAAGACCAAAGTACAGAATTTTACCTGTTTTTTTATGCCCATAAACCATAAAAGGCAGGTAAAACACACATCCAATAATGGTACAGTGACACAGTGTTTTCTTCATTATCATGTGCAAATACTTTGTGCGTTGTTGATCAGACAGGACAGAATTCACAATCTTTTAGCAGATAACCAACCAGAGACGAAAGATTATACATGCCACCGGCGTGACGCAAAATGGCACAGTGCGTGATGTCAAGCACAAGGAGATGATGGACCGAGCACTGAACCTTTTCAGACACTCACCCCCAGTCTCAGATCTTGGTTGAATCCATCATCGTTCTTTAGCTCACTTCGCCACCCCAGTTTAGACCCAGTTAAATGTACATCGTTCTTGACCCTGTGCCTCATGGGAACAGCCCAGCCCAAACTGCCAAGCCAGGTCTTCCCTGGACCGGAAACAAGCATCCTGGGACCGGTTTCGGGATAACACCCATCATCAGCCAGGCTTCCTTGAATCCAGTGGCAAAATGAGCAAGGGACCCACGTCTGGGCATACCTGGCCAACGTAGGGCAAACAAAGCAAACACAAGGAGATGATGGACGGAGCGCTGAAACTTGTCAGACACTCAAACCCAGTCACAAATCTGGGTTGAATCCATCATCCTTCTTTAGGTCACTTCACTACCCAAGTTCAGACCGATCTATATGCAAATCAGTCTTGACCCTGTGCCTCATGGGAACAGTCCAGCACGAACTGCCAAGCCAGGTCTTCCCTGGACCGAAAACAAGTATCCTGGGCCCGCTTTCGGGGTAACACCCCTCCTCAGCCAGGCTAGCTTAAATCCAGTGGCAAAATAAGCAAGGGACCCACGTCTGGGCATACCCTGCCAACTTAGGGCAAACACAAGGAAATGATGGATGGAGCACTGAAACTTTTCAGACACTCATCCCAGTCACAGATCTGGCTGGGTTGAATCCATCATCGTTCTTTAGCTCACTTCGCCACTCCAGTTCAGACCTAGCTTTATGCAAGTCAGTCTTGACCCTGTGCCTCATTGGAACAGTCCAGCCCGAAATACCAAGCCAGGGTTTCCCTGGACCGGAAACAAGCATCCGAGGACTGGTTTCAGGGTAACACCCCTCATCAGCCAGGCTATATTGAATCCAGTGGCAAAATGAGCAAGGGACCCACGTCTGGGCATGCCCTGCCAATGTAGGGCAAACAAAGCAAACACAAGGAGATGATGGACGGAGCACTGAAAGTTTTCAGACACTTACCCCCAGTCACAGATCTGGGTTGAATCCATCATCGTTCTTTAGCTCACTTCGCCACCCCAGTTCAGATCCAGCTATATGCAAATCAGTCTTGACCCTGTGCCTCATGGGAACAGTCCAGCCCGAACTGCCAAGCCAGGTCTTCCCTGGACCGGAAACAAGCATTGTAGGACCGGTTTCAGAGTAACACCTTTCATCAGCCAGGCTAGCTTGAATCCAGTGGCAAAATGAGCAAGGGACCCACATCTGGGCATACCTGGCCAATGTAGGGCAACAAACAAAGCAAACACATGTAGATCATGGATGGAGCGCTGAAACTTGTCAGACACTCACCCCCAGTCACAGATCTGGGTCGAATCCATCATCGTTTTTTAGCTCACTTCGCCACCCCAGTTCAGACCCAGCTATATGCAAATCAGTCTTGATCCTGTGCCTCATGGGAACAGTCCAGCCCGAACTGCCAAGCCAGATCTTCCCTGGACCGGAAACAAGCATCGTAAAGCCGGTTTCGGGGTAACACCTTTCATCAGCCATGCTAGCTTGAATCCAGTGGCAAAACAAGCAAGGGACCCACGTCTGGGCGTAATCTGCTAACTTAGGGCAAACAAAGCAAACACAAGGAGATGATGGACAGAGCACTGAAATTTGTCAGACACTCACCCCCAGTCACAGATCTGGGTCGAATCCATCATCGTTCTTTAGCTGACTTCACCACCCCAGTTCAGACGCAGCTATTTGCGAATCAGTCTTGACCCTGTGCCTCATTGCTTGGCAGTTCGGTCTTTTGAATAACAATGTGTTATGGAAATGGTAGGTCTCTAGCTCAAACTTTATTATTTACTGGTACTGTGACAGTTAATGCTTCAACATGACAATAACCACACTTTAAATTACTACCCGTTATATAGCTCCATTAATGTGTAGTTTATGCATATGGCGTTCGCTCTAGTTCAACAGCATGTCAATACCTGTTACAGCGTATTAGTTATCAATGGGTTGCGTAAGTTATTTATATAGTATGTAAATTACGTATACAGTCTGTGAAATACAGAAGAGGCTACCTATTGAACTTGTAAGCTTTTGAGACAGTTCATTATTTACTGACGTAGGTGTAAATTACTGAGTTGTTCAGTCACTTATCTATAGAATTTGACAATTCATGATATAGCGTTTTAGTTACTGTTTCAGTTCGTTACAGTCTGACACAATTCTGTAGCATCAATTATTTAAATGTCTGATGTATATCTTTTGTTAATTTATCAAGGGGACTTTTTTTTATTGCGAGCTTTAGCTTAACAGGGCCAAATTCCACGTCATCATTATTGCACCAAGTTAGGCACAATTCCACAGCTGCAGAGCGAGCATGGAAGTGATTGCGTAGCTACAATTCTTCAGACTTAAGAGTCAGCGCTGTGGCAGCAGATTGGCATCACAATGCCAGGGAAGGCTGATGATTGTGAACACAGGCACAATTAGTTCAAAGCCTTTTGGTGGCTTATACTTCAAATAGTGTGAGTAGAGCCATTTTTACACCCTGGACCAAATTAACTGTGGGCATCCTCTTCACTGTTGTAGTTCAATACATGAAATGGCGTGCAATTTTCAGGCCAATGTGAATTGACGGGGTACATATTAAAGGACCCTCGGCCAGTAACATATTTCTCAGCATAACAGAATGTAAAAACTTTTACAGTGGGTGTACGACTATTCCTCGAGGAATGTTAGCAGAAATAATACAGTGTTGCATTTTTAAACACCTTGGGTAGTTGGATTGGCATTGCCATTGAGGGAGTTTTACAATATCTTTGGGCATCATTCACACATACCAAAATGTAGAATAAAGTATGGAAATGTAGTTGGTTGAGCAAATTTCTTTAGCTAGTGTTGTTTCCTATTGCATTCCCCAGTCTACAATATCTTTACATTATTTGCAGAAATGCAGGCACAGGGGACAACACGCTTGCTGCACTGAGGAGAAGGCCTCTCACCCATTTTCCAAGTTCTATAAGTTACAGAATGTGGAATCTGCACTCCCTGGTTTACCTAGTAATCCAGATTTTCAGCTCCCATCAAATATTCTTAGCTGCAGTGTGATTTGGCAACCCAAAAGCCTGAAATGCAGGCCACAGTGAAAACATGCCAGTTATATAAACATTCAAGAAGCACAAAAACTCAGCACTAAGTGTTCTTATCCAGGTTGAACCCACAATACAGAATAGGTAGTCGAGCATGCAACATTGGAATTCAGGAGAGTATTCAAAAATAATATATTACAACACAATTCAAAACAATACAATACAATTTAATACATGTCAATACACTACAATACAATTCAATACAATACGTTACAATTCAATACAAAACAATACAATACAATGCAATACACTTCAATACAATACAATACATTACAATATATTTAGCACCAATGCATGATGAATAACTTTACTTCCACCAAAGGCGGTAGAAGTCTGACACGTGTCAAAATTAGTGCATTTCAGTGCAATTCTTTATGCGCAGCAAATGGATCATGAAATTAGGCTTCTTAGGAGACTGCTCAGTAGTGGCATAAAGTTTGTACATAAGAACTATCAATGCATGAAACTGGGAACTCGAAGGAGTGGTGTGGATAAACTGGAAACAGATTTGAAGAAGGTTTTGAACAAACATGAGTAGACCATTAGTAATGAAATGATAGAGATGAAAACAAATTTTGGATTACTGTGATGCACAAAAGACAATCAATCCTAATTCCAATCTCATTTAATTTCCAGAGATCATGTACTGGCCTTTCTTAGTAGGAAGGAGAAAAAAACTGAAGGGTTACACATGTTGCCAGATATTCCCCCTAATCCATGTCAACATTCACCTTAGATCCGCATGGCTAACTGGCTGGAGGAGGGGCTTTCTCATTGCCGGGTCCTTCTGCTCGTTGCTGACCTTTATTTTGTCTCTTTCTGCGTGTTTTTGAATGTTATTCTGCTGCTTTTTGCCCCCTTCTCACCTTTTTTTCTGCCTCTTTTTGCTCCCTTTTGACCTTTATTCTGCATCTTTCTGCTTGTTTCTCATCTTTATTTTGCCTCTTTCTGCTCATTTCTGACCTTTATTTTGCCTCTTCTTGCTTGTTTCTCAGATGTATTTTGCCTTTTTTCTGCTCGTTGCTGACCTTTATTATACCTCTTTCTACTCATTTCTCACCTTTATTTTGCCCCTTGGTGCTGGTTTCTGACCTCTATTTTGCCTGTTTCTGCTCTTTGCTGACCTTTGCTCTACCTCTTTCTGCTCATTTCTCACCTTTATTTTGCCTCTTTCAGCTCATTACTGACCTTTATTTTGAACTTTCTGCTTGTTGCTGTCCTTTGTTCTGCCTCTTTCTGACCATTTCTGACCATTTCTGACCTTTATTCTGCCTATTTCTGCTTGTTTCTCACCTTTATTCTGCCTCTTTCTGCTTGTTTCTGACCTTTATTTTGCCTCTTTATGCTCTTTTCCTCGGCACAGCGGAAGGAGCCTAGAGGCCTCCGCAGTCCCAGCTTGCTCCCCGCGTTATGTGGGAGCCAGAATTCCTGCTGCACAGAGGGAACTGCTGAAGAGGCAGCTCCCTCCATGCAGGAGCAATTATTTCATCTCTTTCCCTACCCGCACGTCTTTGGGCAGGGAATGAGACAACTTGCAGCGGATGGGAACATTTTGAGAGCTCCCGCCTGCTTTGGAGTATTTGCTTTAGCTTGGTGGAGCTATGAGCTCCCGCCAAGCTAAAGTAAACAGCTATGTCTCGTAGGTGAGCACCTCGGGACATAACAGGAGCCAGCCCTGGGGGCCCATGTATGGCTCCAAAAGGGGGTTTGTGTGGCCCTCACTTTGATTTTTAAGGGCCTGCCCCAGGGAGGTGGTGGTTCCTGGGGCAAAGAATGGTCCCGGAGGGGACCCGACAGCCCTCCTGCTTCTAAAAAGGAGAAAGCCCAGGGAGGTGGTGTTCCCCGAGGCTTGGGGGGGGGGGCAGCTCTATATTTAACTTATCCCTGGGGGGTGGTGGTCCCCGAGGCTCAGTCGAGTCCATGAGGCCCCCCTATTTCTTGTATTAGCCCCAGGGAGGTGGTGGTCCCCGGAGCAAGGGGTCTAAGCACCCCCTCGCATTGTTAATATTATGCCCTGGTGAGGTGGTGATCCACAGGTCATCATTAAGCCTAAGTAGGGGGGACCCTCTCCCTGTTTAAAAAAAATGCCCACATGCCTCTGGGACCTGGCCCACCCGGGGGCTATAATGTAAACAAGAGCAGGAGACTGCACTTGTTTTTAAAAATAAAAACAAAGTTCTTTTTGGTCCAGTTGAGGTCACAGGGGTATTCCCACTCTGCCACCTTTTCTTTTTTTTAAATGTTTTGTGGGACTCAGCTGAAACCAAGTCCCAAGATTGCTGCCAATTCTTCCTGGTAGAAGTGTTGGCAGCCAATCAGATTTGATCACCGGACTGTCAGATCCTCAGAGGATCTGTGTCCCTATATATCCAAATTTGGATTTCCTTTAATATCTCAAAAACTACTGACTGGATTTAGACCAATTCACAAAAAGGTTGCTTTCTGAACCAAGAGCTACTTTTCTGCCAAATTGGTGTAATTCCATGCAATAGTTCGGACTGTAGTCATGTCTAAAATTCCTATAGGAATTTGCTTGGGGAAAACACATTTTGCGACTCCCCCTTTTTCTCAGCCCTTGCTTGACCGATCAACCCACAACTTTCAAGACACCAGCTGAAGTGAACATCTACTCGTTTTGAAAATTTCACAAGGATTAGTGAATTGGCGGCAAAGTTATTGGCAAAACAAGGAACATTCTTCCTATGGAAACAAGGTCCTAACTATAACTACTTACTGGCGGCCAGTAGATAATATATATATATAGTGATCTTGTTATTTATGAAAGCTATCATTAGCCAAAACGCATCAGGAAAGACAGTGTCTTGCCACCTTCAGCATGGAATAAATCGCTTGGTAATGCCGTGAATTGAACTTCAGCATTCTTCTTTTGTTCTCTAATTTGGCCCGTGGGATTCTTCATTCCCATTTTGTTTTAAGCTGCCCTGTAGGGCTCGGGGGCTCCCATTATGAAGACTGCTCTGGTTGGTGTTGATTTTCAGAGCATGACCCACTCGTCCTTGCACAAGAAAAGGACTTATCCTGATACTACCAAGTGTGGGGCTAGAGCAAGGGACGCAAGAGGGGTATGGTACTGTTCTTGGTATCTGAAGGAGAATATGTGAGTGGCACAGCACTGCCTACATTGTGAAAAAGTGTGTGGGAATGTTTCAAATTTTAAAAATGATCATATTTCATTTTCCATGGCTGTGTTTGGAGATTGACATCTTCCATGCCCTTTGGAGTACACAGTCTGATTTGGAATCCATTATTGACAATGCACTGAGAACCAACTCTCTGTAATTTTGCATGCAGTAATCTGATGTAATTGATGCCAGTATTATCTAGTATACTGCAGTTTGAAGATAAGAGAAAAACTTCATGGTGCATTCTGGTATATTTATGATTTTCACTTGAGCAGTCATATGGCTACTAGTCCTTTAAAGCACTTGAACTTTTGGTAATGTAATTATTTGCACTTGTGATCAAGGCTATCATTAGCTAATACGCGACAGGAAAGACAGCATGTTGCCACTTTCAGCATGGAATAAATCGTTTGGTAACTCCTTGAATTAGGGTTTAGCATTCTTCTATTGTTCTCTAATTTGGCCAACGGGATTGTTCTTTCCCGTTTTGTTTGAAGCTGCCCTGTAGGGTTGGAAGCTCACATTACAAAGACTGTTCTGGTTGAAAATATATGGTACCAGCGGTAGTGCCCATGGCCAGTAACCAAATTGTTCTGGCTACGAGAAGGAGTGAGACACTTTCCACAAAGAAATTTATAACATGGATTCTATGGACGGAGACTCCAATAGACTGGAAAGAGCGAAGTACATCTTTGATGATACCGAAGGTGTTGGGGTTAGCAATGGACCTGCCAATGCTACTAATTTGATGTCAGGTATGGCAACTCTTTTTTTTAATAAACTTTTTATTGATAATAGTGATGCGACATGTATATGGGTATGGCAACTCTTAAACAAAAAATGTTTAACATAGAATAACTGGCTAAAAAGGAGATCAGTAAATGGTGGGAGCTGACATCTCTTATTAGGTATGTTGAAGTTGATCGAGTCCCACGCGGTTTGCATTTATTTACTGTCCCCCTGTATGAAACCCCTCATCACGGTCTCATATAGGAATGGGCTGACTTTACAGCAAAATCATGTAAAGGAATTATTGCAGTCCACATGAAGTATGCTGAACAGGATCTGGCATTTATATCCAATGAACTTAAAGAATTTAAATCAGAGGTTGAAAGTAAAACTGAAAAGGCCACCCTAAAGGAAATGCAAGTCAAAATTAATGAAAGATTTGCCAAACATGAAGAAGAGGTGAAAGCTATGAAACAACAAAAGTTCCAGCAAGACAGACTTGATAATGCTCAGGGGCAGATACTTACTTTCACCAGAAAATATGACATCTTTAGGAATGAGATGCATCAAGAGGATATGCAGAAAAGGCAAGATGGCGTATACAGAGAGTCCAGTTTTGATTTGAGCACTGATTTTGAGGATGCGAGTGTCATAACTTGGAGAGTGGGACTCTCAGGTTTTCTTGACGAATCTTGCATACTGTGGCAGGCGATAGGTAATAGGGAAGGGAAGCCCGGCAAGAGAGCTGTGCTTATTAAAAAACAAGGGAGGGCAAGGGTGAGAGCGAGAGTAGAGTAATGTCAACAAGCGCACGCGGCCACCCTAATTGAAAACAGATGGCCTCGACACTTCACTGTTTTAAACTGCTTCCAATGGTGAAGCCCTAATTAAATGGACAACTTATCTCATAGCTACATTCGGGAGGACTGGGAGCGGACGTATAGGATTCGGGACGCATCCACCACATGTCATAAGGAGACAAAACTGTGGATTCCCTCCGCCCCTTCCCCCATGAGATAAGTTGTCCATTTAATTAGGGCTTCACCATTGGAAGCAGTTCAAAACAGTGAAGTGTGACCTACGCCACACTCACACAGTGGTAACATCTTACCAACATTTGGTAAGAACGGAGCCCCTTTCTTACTACTAGGTCCTGATGAATGCCATGGACCCTATTGGGCCGCTTTGGCAGAAACATGTCGACCATTCACTAGACGGTTAGGGGACACTAACTACCCCAATCACAGTCACATATATTTTAATATCATATAGTTTTCATTCACATTAAACAAACACTCCTGACTACTATAATGATTTTTAACCCCACTCACATATTCACGGGCCCCCACTTAGTCATTTAGAAGTGCATCCTTGTCGTCAAGTGTATGCCCGCCCTCCATCAAACGAAGGTTTTGGAGGGCGAGGACTGGTCAATGATGAAGCATGACACGAAGGTGGTGTGTGAGACCAGTCCGTAACTTTTTGTGAGATGCCCACACTCACGACGTTCTTGTAACTCGCTTGGGTTATCACACTAGGAGCAGCTCTTTTGTGGAAAACATATTTTTACCTCAGCCTCTGGCATCTGTCTCGTATTAACTTTATTTTCCTAATGTTAACATAGTTAGCAGCCGATTTATCTACTTTATTACTGAGTTTCCCCGTCGAGGTGAAGTAGCTTTCATATGCCTGGAGTCAGATTCCGAGTTAGTTTATGCTGTCAAAAATTCACTTCAGAACAAGTTGATGTTAGTACCAAAGGGAGGTTGTAACAACACGAATGAACTGCACTAATTCAAGCCTGGTCAAGCTGTAGCAGCGGCACGGTGGAAGCTGACATTGGAGTAATTAATGACCCCTTGCAACCACAAGCTGAGAGCCAGCATAGCAAAGCAGGCATCCAGCCTCAGCGCGCGCAGGAGCACCCCCGCAGACTTACAATGGTATCACCTTACAAATCCTCCCTGAACAAGAGCGACCTGCACAGCTAGGTAAGGAAATACAGTCACGAGGAATGGTGATGAGTTAATCACGATGGCTCTCAAAGATTTGCTTTTGCTAATAGACCCTCTCTGTGTTTTTTAGATTCGAGCTGGGGTATTTACTCTGCAGAGGCGTCAATTTTGAAACAGATGGAACCAGCTTCGACGCCCAGCGTCGGCTCCACCTCCTGTGATTCTGGGCACTCAATTATTCTCCCCGTGAATCAAAAACAGGAATCTGACTTGACCTAAACACTGTTAGGGCAGTGTTTTCAGTCAAATGCACTATATTATGGCAGATTTTACTAACTGGTTTAAGATTTAACATAAATTGCTGAAAATTGTGCCCCGACTGGCATGTTGTCTCTGTTAATTTGCTTTAAAGTTTGAGAATGTACACATAAAATGTGCTGCGGGATTAAGCACATACGCAGAGATATACTACCATTTATAAATTTAGAGAGATTACCCATGAAGAAGAGATGACTTAAGATCGTACTAAATGCGCTTGTTTAGGTTCTAGCCGGGATATTTACTCTGCAGAAGTGTTGATTTTGAAACAAATGGAACCAGCTTCGAGTCCCGGCGTCAGCTCCACGTCCTGTGATTCTGGGCAATAAATTATTCTCCCCGTGATTAAAAACAGGAATCTAACTTATGTAATGTAATCTCATGCTCGTGTAAAGAGCTCTAATTTGGTCACGTTCGCGAAATATAACAAGCATTGGCATAGACAATAGGTCTCGCTTGTGGGACCTTATAGGTATTTAGTTATGCAGCACAATATCCTTGGTGCAACAACATCAACTGTTGCATGGCTAAACACTTATAAGGTCCCAAAGGCGAGACCTATTAGCTATGCCAATGGTTGTTATATATTGCCTAAGGTGCACAAGACCCTGATAAACCCACCGGACAGGCCTATAGTGTCTTCCAGCAACAGCTTTTTGAAGAACACAGGTATCTACATTGATTCTTTTCTCTCTCCTTTTGTAGTGACTCTTCCAGCATATCATAAAACTAGTAGAGACTTTTTGGTTAAAATTCAAAATGTTGTATGGATAGACACCTACCTGATAATCACTATTGATGTAGTGAGTTTATACACGTGCATCAATCGTGATTTTGGAGTTAAAGCTTGTGTGTCTTTTTTTAAAACAAGATCAGAATATGTTTTGTAGCACAATAAGATGTTCATTGAAATAATTCAATATTCTCTAAAGGAAAATATTTTTGTTCACGATGGTACGTTTTTTCACAGCCAAAACATCGGTACCCCCATGGGCACATGCTTTGCCCCCAGTTTTGCCAATTTGGTGATGGGCTGGTGGGAGAAGCAGGTGGCCTGGGTGGGAAACAGCCAGGAATTCCTTGACAATATTTTGATTTGGACCCAGTATATTGACAATCTATTTATTTTATGGACACGGGCAAAAGAAAAAGCATGTGAAAAGGTGATAAAATTGAATCCGAATCCGTACAATCTGAAATTTACTGTCACTATGAGCTCCCATGCGATCACATTATTGGATATACATCTTGTGGTACAGAAGGCAAGATTAACATTTCAGTGCATCAAAAGACAACGGCATGCAACAGCACCTTGCACTTTACCAGTTAACATCCCAGGAACCTAATAGAGAGTATTCTCTATGCAAAACACTGAAGCTCAAACAAATCTGTAGCAATTTAGAGGATTTGGAGAAGCAGACTAAACTCATGAGAAAAAGGTTTCAAGAAAGAGGATAGTGACCTAGGGCCATATGTAGGTAGGTAAATACCGGTCGGTAACGGCCGAAAATCGGTAATTTTCCTGTTACCGACCGGTATTTAGCCCTTTCTAATGTAGGAGGCAGGTTTGAAGGATTCGGTAATTTGCCGATTCCTTATTGTAAGGAATCGGTAAAATACCGAATCCTTAAAAGCTATGTAGGAGGCACTCAAGTGAGTGCATTTTTGCATTCAGGATTCGTTATTTACCACCAACTACAAGTTGGTGGTAAATGCCGAATGCCTTTAAAAAAGCAATAATTTGCTTTTTTCAAGGTGCCATGTGGCAGACATACATGCCCTTAGGGCATGTATGTGCGCCACATGTGCCCACATGCACGATTCAGGGGTGCAACAGGGTGTCAATGTGACACCCTGCCACCCTTGAATATGCTCCCCCTATTACCGATTCGGTATTTACCGAATCAGTAATAGTGAGTGGCTTCTCATTCATTCCTATGGGCCTCCAGGCCCATAGGAATGAATGGGAAGGTGATTCCTTATTACCGAATCGGTATTACCGATTCGGTAATAACGAATATTACAGATTCTGTATTTTTTACCTACATATGAAATATCGATTCCTAAATACCGAATCGGTAAAATTCAGTATTTAGGAATCAGTATTTCATATTTACCTACATCGGGCCCCTAAAATCTTGAAGGTAGCAGCTAAAAAAGCAGAACCTCTGAAAAGTGATCAACTGTTGTATCCTAATGATAAAATAAAGAATGAGAAGAACATTACACAATTTCATTATGACTTAGAACTCCTCGCGCCACAAAGCCATTTGGTATACAAGCATTGGAACATAGTGAAAAAAGATCCTAATATTAGCTGAGATTTACCTGATAAACCCTCCATCACCTAGAGGAAAGGTAGAACATTAGGTGATGTTCTGGCTCATAGTTATTATATAAAAATTTCCAGGAAAGGTTCATGGTTGAGTAAAACAAGAGGGTTTTTAAGTGTTTCCATTGTAAGGCTTGTGGATTTATTTTTAACACTTCAAAATATTCCACCTCAGATAGGAAGTGAATGAAAATGTCTAACTTTTTATATTGTAACCCAGATCATTGTGTCTATGTTCTCCAATACCCATGATCCCTGTTGTATGTGGAAAGCACTGTCTTCCCATTACGTAAGCGCATCTTGGAACATCAAAGAGCAGCCAGGAAAGCAGACTTCACATACCCTGTGGTGTGTCACTTTTTTGTCCATCATGAGAGCGACGTGTCCAAATTAACATTCTTTGCCATAGATAAAATTCCAGCTAATTAAAGGAAAGGAAACAGGGTGGCACAATTAAGATGCACTGAATGCAGGTACATCCTGGACCTACATACTAAGACCCCAGCAGGGTTGAACAAGGATGAGGAGATGGAGGTGCGCGTCTGGTACAGATATGCTTCTCTGATATGCTTAGCTATGTGAAGAATTGGAAATATGTGTATAGGGATAATTGGTGTTTTCACTTTTTGTGGTTAGCTAATAGGTTATTTGGCCATATTTGAAATATTATTTGATTTTAGTATCTGCTTACACCTGGCCTTACTGTGAAACCATTTTCTCTCTTGGTTTTCTGGGAGTTGTACAATGTCCTGTATTAAGAATGCTTGATGCATGGTATATAGTATTTGTTTTTGGTAAGATCAAGGAAATACAAAATGTATAATCTGCTTCTACTCTTGAAGTCATAAACTCCATCTTAGAACTTGTGTCTCCTTTTAATATTAAAGGAAACGCGGTGCATGTTTACAATATAGAAGGCAAGGAACGTAAATGTATTCTTATGAATTTTTTAGGTAATGAATATTTGAAAACATTTCTTGCCTTCCATTATGAGGGAAATATTTATTCTCTTGAAGCTTTTGTGAATTCTTTTTTTATAAAAATATGCACATGGTGTTTTATAGTTGCCTCACAGGTGTTTTATGGTATGTAAAGAGTATTTTTTCTATGTCTTTTACAACTTTCATGTATTTAAACTCATGAAGAAAAAGATGGTGTGTTTGCACTTTGAAAAAGGCTTTTGCCAAGTAGTGCATTATGGCGTTGCAAGTTATTATTCGGTCATTTATGTATAGCTGGTGAATTTCAGTGTTTTTTGGTTTAAATATTCATTAATTATAAATAATTTGAAGATCTACACATAACACCACTTTAACCTTCGTTTTTTTCAGGCAATTTCAAAGGTTTTTTAACGTAAATCCAATCTTACCACCTTACTTCCTTATAACTCCACTTTAACCTTTGTTTTATCAGTGAATTTTGATGTTTTTGCAACATAAAGTAATATCTTATTATGATACGTCTGATTAAACCCCCTCCATGCGCAGCCTTTGGTGGTGGACAACATGGAGGGTGGCCATGCCCAGTCACCCTCCTGGTAACCAACCATTACTGTGCAAGGCCTTTGGCTCCGACCCCATTGCGGGCAGCCAAACAACTGCCATGTATTTCCAAAGGCTATGCTTTATGGAGAGTTTGGAGCAGGGCCTGACCTATGGTCAGTGCCTGTGGCCAATATCCTGTGGGCAATCTACACCTCCACAGGAGGACAACCAGCCCTAAACCACATCCCACATTTTCTTTCTTTTATATATTGTTTTGTTATGTAGGACTTTGGCAGGAGCCCCATGCGACCACATGGTGGGTGCGTGAGCTACGCAGGCTCTTATGCAGAACCCAGCAGGACCCTGCCAAACCAGAGGCATCCCCTCTCCCACAAGGGCTAAAGTGTCTGGGAATCCCTATCCTGTCCCCTTTGAGGTTTTTAAAATTATTTTTCAGCCCTCAGGAACTGAGTCCCTCAGACCTGAATTGGCAGACGCAACATTTTTCTTTATTTTGCCAGTCAGTTACGTCGCTGTGTCTCAGAGAACCCCAGGGGACCAATCAATTTGAATATTTTTGGGGAATCTCGCTGAAATAGATATTGTTATTTTTTTAACCCTTAATTCCCTTAAAACGACTGAACAGATATGCACCAAATGATAAAAAAAAAACGACTTTCTGGATAAAAATCTAGCCTTCTCCCAGTTTGTGTAATTCTGTTCAGTCATCTTTTCTGTAACATTGTTTAATTTTTCCTATGTAATTTGCATGGTGAGAAAAATGTTTTGGAATCACTCTTTTTTTTTTGTTCCTGCTTGATGGTTCACACTACAGCTTTCCAGGAATGGGCTCAGGTCGATTGACTTTTATTTGGAAAGATGCATGAAGATTTCTCGACTACACCAAAGTTATTAGCAAAAAAAAGCTCATACAAAACCATGAAATTCTGCAGTTATAGTTACATGAGGGAGCTATAACTCATGCCCCTGCAATAAATTGCTTATGACCTCACAAATTGCATCAATCATGATATAGTCAGTGTCATCACTGATGACATAAAAGTTTATGATTGTTAAACATATATACTAAGGAACTACATAAGTCAAATTAGTCTACTAGGTGTACTACTGATGAGTGATACTACTTCTAATATATATTTTGTGAGTGTCTGTGTGACTGTGTGTATCTGTGTGTGAGTGGGTGTGTGAGTGACAGGGTGTGTGAGTGGGTGTTTGAGTGGCTGCATAAGTGAATATGTGGCTGTGTGAGTAGCTGTGTGGGTGAGTTAGTGGCTGTGTGAGTGGCTGCATTGGTGAGTGAGTGGGTATGTGAGTGGCTCTATGTGTGAATGAGTGGATGTGTGACTGACTATATGGGTGAGTGGGTACATGAGTGGGTATAAGGATGAGTGACTGGCTGCATGAGTAGATGTTTGGGTGAGTAAGTGATTGAGTGACTGTATGAGTGAGTCAGTGGGTGTGTGAGTAGCAGTATGTATGAGTGACTGGTTGTGTGAGTATTTGTATGGGTCTGAGAATGGGTATGTAAGTGGTGTATGAGAGGTTGTATAGGAATGTGTGTGTGAGCGGTTCTGTGGATGATGTCATCTGTGAAGTCATTTGAGATGCCATCAGTGATGTCATCAATGATGTCACTGACCATGTCATGAGGGATGTGTGGGTCTGTGAGTACCTGTGTGAGTGGGTGTATGATTCTGTGTGTTTGTGAGTGGGTCTGTGAGTGCCTATGTGAGTGTCAGTGTGGGTGTGTGAGTGCCTGTGTGGCTCTGGGAGTGCCTTTGTGGGTCTGTGAGTGGGTGTGTGAGTGTCTGAGTGCCATGTGGCTCTATGGGTCGGTGTGTAAGTGCCTGTGTAGGTCTATGAGTGGGTGTGTAAGTGCCTGTGGCGGGTCTGTGAATGGGTTTGTGAGAGCATGTGCGAGTGTCTGAGTGGGTGTGTGAGTGCCTGTGAGTGGGTCTGTGAGTTCCTGTGTGGGTCACTGAATGGGTATGTGAGTGCCTGTGTATGTCTGTGAGTGGGTGTGTAAGTGGTGCAATGCATTCTGGGCATTTGCATACTTAGGGTATTTAAAAGGGAGAATCATGGACTCTGCTCTCACCAGAAGACAATTAGAAAGAAATCACTTGTCACAATTACCCCAGATCAGATTGCGCTCCAATAGATCAATGATGCAGTCACCTCCATTAAGGATGTCAGATCATTTATCAACGTGAAATATGAGGAAACACACTTGCTTTGCATTTGCCAAGCCCAAGTAGTTAGGATGGTTTGTTCTTTACTGAAATGGAGCTTCCACTGAGTCACCTGCTATGTTTATATTTGTGCTTCCCGTTGTGGTTTACTCTCTGTGAAGTGCACACCAGAGCCTGAATGGAACCTAATTTTTTACAAAAAGAGTCCCCAGCTTCGCTGAAAATTTCTACCCAACTGGATTACTTTCATGTGGTTAATTAGTAAGTGCTACCTCATAGAGTAAATGTCCTGTGCACATTTAGCACTAGAGCTCCGTAAAGGACCACAAGGTAATGTTTCCAGAGACGTTGTATGAATGTAATTTTGGCAGTGTGATTGTTCCTCGAATGGCTTCATCCACAAATTTGTGATAACGTGAATCCTCATCAGGAGAAGTCGCCTAGACTACAAAGAGGTGAAACTCCACCAAACAGGGGTCCTTCCTCCTAAATAAATTAAACAAGTGCATCTTTGTTTGGTTGAGATATCTTCATATTCCTCTGCATCAATAACGTGCCACCAAAATTTGCTGGAAACGTGCTCGGAGGCCTATTGTGAAGCACTCCATCAACGCGGGAAAGGTCGGGAACACCTTAGCATACTACTAATGAAAACAGGAAGGGTGGCCATGCAGGTCCCCTCCCTGGGCTGATTGTGGCACCGAGAACCCCATTCCCCGGGGCCCAGCCACATCTCGCTGGGTGTGCTGGAGCCCACCCAGCGTACTCAGTGTGCTATGGGACCGCGGGGGAGCCTAAAAAAGTATTTGGCCCCAGGGAGGTGGTGGTCCCCGGGTGTTCACACGGATCCCCCCATTAATGTTTATTGTAACCCCAGGGAGGTGGTGGTCCCAGAGGGGTCCACACAGCCCCCATATCTATATTTTCATTTAAAGCCCCTGGGAGGTGGTCCCTGGAGCATGTGGGGGTTAGCACGGCCCCTCACATTAACAGTAACATGAGCCCAGAGGAGATTGTGTTCCCTGGGGCTTAGTGAACACTTGGAGGGGGGCCCATGCGCCCCTGTAAATTTTTTCAAAATTGTCTGCATGCCCCAGGGACCTTGCCCGCCCTTGGGTGACATTTAAAACAATTGTTGGAGACCACGCTTGTTTTTTTGAATTCACAACGATATTCGCAAATTTCGCCTTGAAAAAGAAATAGATGTTTAGGGTTAGGGTATTTGTACCCTTCCGCTGTTTCTGTTTATTGTGATTTTGTTGGAGGACTCGGCTGAATCCGGAACCAGGAATTGTTGGCAGCCAATCAGAGCTCTTCAGATCTTTGCATGAGCTCGTTATTCATGAAGGCTTTGCGACCCTAGATATACTAATTTGGATTTCTTTTAATTTCTCAAAAACGACTGAACAAATTTACACCAAATACCTGAAAGCGCGATCTGTGAAGCTACATTTCAGCCAAATTCGGTGTAATTCTGCCCAGCAGGTCGGGCTGTAGGTGTGAGTAAAGATTCTATGGAAATTAACATGGGGAATGCACTTTTTTTTACCCCGCCATTTTTCTCGGCCCCAGCTTGACAGATTGCCTCGAAACTTTCCATGCACAACTATAATTACCGGTACAGTTCGGGCTGGACTGTTCCCATGAGGCACAGGGTCAGACTGATTTGCATATGGCCATGTCTTCACTGGGATGGTGGAGTGAGCTAAAGAATGATGATGGATTAAACCCAGATCAGTTGACTGGGGGTGAGTGTTTGATTTGCTCTAACGCTCCGTCCATCATCCCCTTTGGTATCGCTTTGTTCGCCCTAAGTTGGCAGGGTATGCCCAGACGTGCGTCCCTTGCTCACTTTGCCACTGGATTCAAGATAGCCTGGCTGACGAGGGTTATGAACCCGAAACTGGTCCCAGGATGCTTGTTTCCGGTCCAGGAAAGACATGGCTGGGCAGTTCAGGCTGGACTGTTCCCATGAGGCACAGGGTCAGACTGATTTGCATATGGCCATGTCTGAACTGGGATGGTGGAGTGAGCTAAAGAATGATGATGGATTAAACCCAGATCAGTTGACTGGGGGTGAGTGTTTGATTTGCTCTTACGCTCCGTCCATCATCCCCTTTGGTATCAACTATAATTACCGGCACACTTTTTTTTTGAAAATTGCATGAAGTTTCATCAAATTGCCCCAAAATTACAGGCAAATCAAAAAATGCTATTCCTATGGAAACTTGGTACTAACTACAACTACCTACTGGCGACCACCAGTAGGTAATAAATAAATAAATAAACAAATATAAATAAATATTAAAATATATATATATCCACAACAATCCAATGCGCAACGTGCTGGTTAGGCAGAAAGAAACACTGGAGCCGCGGCCACAGTTTCAAGCGTGTTTATTATCACCACTAGGTCATGGGCCCATGAGAAAGGAGTGACGCAACTCCGAAATGTGTCGGGACCTTATGGTGATAATAAACACGCTTGAAACTGTGGCCGCGGCTCCAGTGTTTCTTTCTGCCTAACCAGCACGTTGCGCATTGGATTGTTGTGGATATTTGGGGGTGGCTACCCCTGCCGTGTGCCCGTCGTGAAAGTGGCTTGGGCAAAGCCAAACTGAACTGTGGATATATATATATATATATATATATATATATATATATATATATATATATCAATCACCAAGTTTTGCTCCTTGTGTAAAATGCCTCACCGATGGGTTAATGCCTCTCAGCAAGGTACAGCAGGAAGGGCGGCATTCGTTGCACCGTATCATCAGGCCATACGCGTTTCAGGCTTCACGCCCTTGTTCACTGGCAGCAAGAATCACACAAGGATATAGTACACACCCTTTTTATTTCAAAGAAGCCCCGCCTACTGGCCTCCGGGCATTATGGTACTTGTGGTGTCTACATCCTATTCCCTCAGTGGGCTCCATGTGTTTATCCATAAAATGCAAAGTTGGGTCGGCAAAGAGTGTCAATTATCCTTCTTCATGCTATTTTCAAACCCTTGAAAGGACCCCACCAGTCTCGAGTGACAAGGCCTCCTGCACTCTGATCTGCCTATCCGCGGCGGGCAATTTTCTGCGACCGGGCAGGCCGCTAAACATCAATTCCTCTCAGCAAGGTACAGCAGGAAAGCATTCTTGTTAAAAAGGGTGTGTACTATATCCTTGTGGGATTCTTGCTGCCAGTGAACAAGGGCGTGAAGCCTGAAATTAGTGCCGCCCTTCCTGCTGTACCTTGCTGAGAGGCATTAACCCATCGGTGAGGCATTTTCTACAAGGAGCAAAACTTGGTGATTAATGTCAAAGACAGGCTGAAAGAGTTCACAGCCTCACAGACCTGTGAGGCTGTGCATCTTCCCAAAGAGGCATTGGGACAATGCTTTGATGATTCAGCCCGGATGTTGCCAACCCCCTTTTCCCATGATTAAGGTGAATGCGCACCAAAACGCGTTGGGATTACAGACCAGATGGGGCTATGTTCATGGCCCCGTCAATAAAGGTTTTGAAAATCATACCCCGTGGAGTGGCGTCTATGAGATCTGGGGCACCTGGAGAGATGAATGCACGCGGCAGGCTCCAAGCCGCGGAAGATGCACCGCCTGTAAATGAACACAGTTCTGTGAGGCTGTGAACTCTTTCAGCCTGTCAGCACGAGGGATTGAAATTGGAGCCAAGAACACAGTCCTGAAGCCCACTGGAGGGCTTGAAATATTATAAATAAAACGGGAGAAAAACGATTCTGGCAATAATTACGGACCCTACCGGAAGGGTTAAATGAGGACTTTAATTCCCGGCATACCACTCACTGGAAAGTGAATGCCTCTTTGGGACAATGCACACCAAAACGCGTAGGGATACACACCAGTTGGGGTTATGTTCGTGGCCCCGTCAATAAATGTTTTGAAAATCATACCCCGTGGAGTGGCGCCTTTGAGATCTAGGGCACCTGGAGATATATATATACACACATATATATATATATATATATATATTGACGAATCCTCGCGAATTTTTCAAAATAGGTGGGGCGCTACGCTCCGCTCCTACCCTGAAAGTCTCGGGGGGATTCGTCAAGCGGGGGCTGAGATAAAAGGGGGGTCCCAAAACGTGTTTTTCCCATGCATTTTTCCATAGGACCTTTAGACACAGCTACAGCCCGAACGGCTGAACAGAATTACTAGAAATTTGGCAGAGAGGTAGTCCTCAGGTCAAGGAAGTGCCTTTTGTAGGTTTGGTGTAAATCTGTTCAGTAGATTCTGAGAAAATAGCCTTTAAATCAATATATATATCTGAGCCAGCTTACGGTGCGCTTACGGTGCGCTTACCGTACGCGTACGGTGGCGTGCGCGAGCGCGATTCTGATTGGCTCTTAGATCTTAGTAAACATTCGAATCGGCCGAAACCAGGAAGCGGCGGCCGCCATTTTCTCTCTCGCACTGAGAGTGTGGATTAAAATACAAAGCACAAAAACATGTAAAGGGGCTGTTTGGACAGCTCCAAAACACCTAGCCATGTTGAGGGAGTCCCCAAAGATCCCCCAAGCCCAAAAACGGAATTTTTATTTTTTCGTTAATTTCGCCGATTACGCTTACCGTACGCGTACGGTAAAAAAAATTTAAAAAAAAAAAATTATCCACACTCTCCCCACCCCGTGTGCAAATGGTGCCCGAAGGGCACCATTTGTGCATGGCTTATAAGATGTGTGAAAAATTTAAATATTACCTTTCAAAACGAAGTGCATCATATGTCCTCCATGTGCGCACGGTGCGCGAAGCGCATCGTGCGTACATGGCCCATCTAGCGTAACGTGCCCACCGTGCGTGCACGGCACTAACTGCGTAAAGTGGGCGCGCGGTGCGCGAAGCGCACCGCGTGCTCACTGTGCGCGCACGGTGCGCGCACGGAACGAACTGCGTTAAGTGGGCGCGCACGCCACGAATGGCGTAAAGTAACTTAGCATTTAAAAAACCGTACAAATTCACTGAAAAAACCATAGGTTTCACACACGTTATAGTTAGGAATTAGCATTTAAAAAACCTTGCAAATTCACTGAAAAAACCATAGGTTTCACACATGTTATAGTTAGCGGAAATTTTACTGATAAAAAACCAATGAAATTCCCCCGTTATAGTTAGTGCAGGCAACTATAACTCACGCGACCGCAATCTTCTGCTGATGACATATGTGTCTTTATGAAAAAAAAATATTTGTAATATATGTATAGCTAAAAATGTATGGAAGAAGACATGGGCAAATAAGTGTCTAAATACAGTATTAGCATCAGCAGAGGATTGCGGTCGCGTGAGTTATAGTTGCCTGCACTAACTATAACGGGGGAATTTCATTGGTTTTTTTATCAGTAAAATTTCCGCTAACTATAACATGTGTGAAACCTATGGTTTTTTCAGTGAATATATATATATATATATATATATATATATATATATATATATATATATATATATATATATATATATATATATATATATATATATATATATATATATATATATATATATATTCAACAATGGCCCGAAAGCTTGGCAGGTCACTCGGCAGAAAGCCGTCCCTCAGGACTTCACTTTTCAATCTCCTTAGCATCGCGGAATATCTTTAATTGCCTTACGCGTTTCGATGTCTTCCACATCTTGTTCACAGGCTTGCTAAAAGGAGATGCAGAAAAAGCTCTTTTTTATTTTCATTTATTTGCATATTTGATTAGTTCATTACCCACAGTGGGCTTGGTTTAGTACATCATCTGTTACAAAGCATGTTGGGACCTGTAGTCCCCTTTCGAGCATTTAGTCTTCCCTTAGTAGGTTTCTGTTGCCCTTTTATATGTTAAAGCTTTTTTCCTCCTTGGTAGGATCCTTGATGTTTCAGGAGAACATTTTGCTGAGGCTTCCTGCGCCGATTGACTTAGGAAGGTTCCAGTCACAGCCCCTCTTGTAAAGGTGGTGCTCCCGCACCCGGCAGGGCAGCCGAGTAAAATTATGTTCAACAATGGCCCGAAAGCTTGGCAGGTCACTCGGCAGGAAGCCGTCCCTGAAACGCGTCGGCACTCCAAATTGAAACGCAGGAAGCGGGCTGCTATATTCATGCCAGTGTGGCTGGGAGAAGTCGAGTGCACTCCTATGCGCAAGGGCACATTGGTTTAAAACATTTTCACGGCGGTCCGGCCGTGAGGAGTGGCACCATCATTGCTGGCGAAAACAAAGGAACCAGCTACGAGGCTGCCAGCTGTACTTCCCAGCATGGATCAGCACTTCACCCAAGCGAATTTAGTCTGCTTTCTGCGTGACAGCCTACTAAGGCAATAAGGAACTTACATCAACTTTAAAATTCGGACTTACTCTAAGAAAATATGTTAACACTGCAGGACTTGATGTCCCATCATGCATCAGAACACATCCAGCACTATGCAAATCCAGCACTATGCAAATAGCCACTGGGGGCGGAAACTAAATGCCGTAAATAAATGAATACCGGAAAGAGCAATCAGCGTTTCGAGTTTTTCTGTTGAGTCCATGAAGAAGGGGCTTTCTGCCCTGAAACGCGTCGGCACTCCAAATTGAAACGCAGGAAGCGGGCTGCTATATTCATGCCAGTGTGGCTGGGAGAAGTCAAGTGCACTCCTATGCGCAAGGGCACATTGGTTTAAAACATTTTCACGGCGGTCCGGCCGTGAGGAGTGGCACCATCGTTGCTGGCGAAAACAAAGGAACCAGCTACGAGGCTGCCAGCTGTACTTCCCAGCATGGATCAGCACTTCACCCAAGCGAATTTAGTCTGCTTTCTGCGTGACAGCCTACTAAGGTAATAAGGAACTTACATCAACTTTAAAATTCGGACTTACTCTAAGAAAATATGTTAACGCTGCAGGACTTGATGTCCCATCATGCATCAGAACACATCCAGCACTATGCAAATCCAGCACTATGCAAATAGCCACTGGGGGCGGAAACTAAATGCCGGAAATAAACGAATACCGGAAAGAGCAATCAGCGTTTCGAGTTTTTCTGTTGAGCCCATGAAGAAGGGGCTTTCTGCCCTGAAACGCGTCGGCACTCCAAATTGAAACGCAGGAAGCGGGCTGCTATATTCATGCCAGTGTGGCTGGGAGAAGTCGAGTGCCCTCCTATGCGCAAGGGCACATTGGTTTAAAACATTTTCACGGCGGTCCGGCCGTGAGGAGTGGCACCATCGTTGCTGGCGAAAACAAAGGAACCAGCTACGAGGCTGCCAGCTGTACTTCCCAGCATGGATCAGCACTTCACCCAAGCGAATTTAGTCTGCTTTCTGCGTGACAGCCTACTAAGGTAATAAGGAACTTACATCAACTTTAAAATTCGGACTTACTCTAAGAAAATATGTTAACGCTGCAGGACTTGATGTCCCATCATGCATCAGAACACATCCAGCACTATGCAAATCCAGCACTATGCAAATAGCCACTGGGGGCGGAAACTAAATGCCAGAAATAAATGAATACCGGAAAGAGCAATCAGCGTTTCGAGTTTTTCTGTTGAGCCCATGAAGAAGGGGCTTACTGCCCTGAAACGCGTCGGCACTCCAAATTGAAACGCAGGAAGCGGGCTGCTATATTCATGCCAGTGTGGCTGGGAGAAGTCGAGTGCACTCCTATGCGCAAGGGCACATTGGTTTAAAACATTTTCACGGCGGTCCGGCCGTGAGGAGTGGCACCATCGTTGCTGGCGAAAACAAAGGAACCAGCTACGAGGCTGCCAGCTGTACTTCCCAGCATGGATCAGCACTTCACCCAAGCGAATTTAGTCTGCTTTCTGCGTGACAGCCTACTAAGGTAATAAGGAACTTACATCAACTTTAAAATTCGGACTTACTCTAAGAAAATATGTTAACGCTGCAGGACTTGATGTCCCATCATGCATCAGAACACATCCAGCACTATGCAAATCCAGCACTATGCAAATAGCCACTGGGGGCGCAAACTAAATGCCGGAAATAAATGAATACCGGAAAGAGCAATCAGCGTTTCGAGTTTTTCTGTTGAGCCCATGAAGAAGGGGCTTTCTGCCCTGAAACACGTCGGCACTCCAAATTGAAACACAGGAAGCGGGCTGCTATATTCATGCCAGTGTGGCTGGGAGAAGTCGAGTGCACTCCTATGCGCAAGGGCACATTGGTTTAAAACATTTTCACGGCGGTCCGGCCGTGAGGAGTGGCACCATCGTTGCTGGCGAAAACAAAGGAACCAGCTACGAGGCTGCCAGCTGTACTTCCCAGCATGGATCAGCACTTCACCCAAGCGAATTTAGTCTGCTTTCTGCGTGACAGCCTACTAAGGTAATAAGGAACTTACATCAACTTTAAAATTTGGACTTACTCTAAGAAAATATGTTAACGCTGCAGGACTTGATGTCCCATCATGCATCAGAACACATCCAGCACTATGCAAATCCAGCACTATGCAAATAGCCACTGGGGGCGGAAACTAAATGCCGGAAATAAACGAATACCGGAAAGAGCAATCAGCGTTTCGAGTTTTTCTGTTGAGCCCACGAAGAAGGGGCTTTCTGCCCTGAAACGCATCGGCACTCCAAATTGAAACGCAGGAAGCGGGCTGCTATATTCATGCCAGTGTGGCTGGGAGAAGTCGAGTGCACTCCTATGCGCAAGGGCACATTGGTTTAAAACATTTTCACGGCGGTCCGGCCGTGAGGAGTGGCACCATCGTTGCTGGCGAAAACAAAGGAACCAGCTACGAGGCTGCCAGCTGTACTTCCCAGCATGGATCAGCACTTCACCCAAGCGAATTTAATCTGCTTTCTGCGTGACAGCCTACTAAGGTAATAAGGAACTTACATCAACTTTAAAATTCGGACTTACTCTAAGAAAATATGTTAACGCTGCAGGACTTGATGTCCCATCATGCATCAGAACACATCCAGCACTATGCAAATCCAGCACTATGCAAATAGCCACTGGGGGCGGAAACTAAATGCCGGAAATAAATGAATACCGGAAAGAGCAATCAGCGTTTCGAGTTTTTCTGTTGAGCCCATGAAGAAGGGGCTTTCTGCCCTGAAACGCGTCGGCACTCCAAATTGAAACGCAGGAAGCGGGCTGCTATATTCATGCCAGTGTGGCTGGGAGAAGTCGAGTGCACTCCTATGCGCAAGGGCACATTGGTTTAAAACATTTTCACGGCGGTCCGGCCGTGAGGAGTGGCACCATCGTTGCTGGCGAAAACAAAGGAACCAGCTACGAGGCTGCCAGCTGTACTTCCCAGCATGGATCAGCACTTCACCCAAGCGAATTTAGTCTGCTTTCTGCGTGACAGCCTACTAAGGTAATAAGGAACTTACATCAACTTTAAAATTCGGACTTACTCTAAGAAAATATGTTAACGCTGCAGGACTTGATGTCCCATCATCCATCAGAACACATCCAGCACTATGCAAATCCAGCACTATGCAAATAGCCATTGGGGGCGGAAACTAAATGCCGGAAATAAATGAATACCGGAAAGAGCAATCAGCGTTTCGAGTTTTTCTGTTGAGCCCATGAAGAAGGGGCTTTCTGCCCTGAAACGCGTTGGCACTCCAAATTGAAACGCAGGAAGCGGGCTGCTATATTCATGCCAGTGTGGCTGGGAGAAGTCGAGTGCACTCCTATGCGCAAGGGCACATTGGTTTAAAACATTTTCACGGCGGTCCGGCCGTGAGGAGTGGCACCATCGTTGCTGGCGAAAACAAAGGAACCAGCTACGAGGCTGCCAGCTGTACTTCCCAGCATGGATCAGCACTTCACCCAAGCGAATTTAGTCTGCTTTCTGCGTGACAGCCTACTAAGGTAATAAGGAACTTACATCAACTTTAAAATTCGGACTTACTCTAAGAAAATATGTTAACGCTGCAGGACTTGATGTCCCATCATGCATCAGAACACATCCAGCACTATGCAAATCCAGCACTATGCAAATAGCCACTGGGGGCGCATACTAAATGGCGGAAATAAATGAATACCGGAAAGAGCAATCAGCGTTTCGAGTTTTTCTGTTGAGCCCATGAAGAAGGGGCTTTCTGCCCTGAAACACGTCGGCACTCCAAATTGAAACACAGGAAGCGGGCTGCTATATTCATGCCAGTGTGGCTGGGAGAAGTCGAGTGCACTCCTATGCGCAAGGGCACATTGGTTTAAAACATTTTCACGGCGGTCCGGCCGTGAGGAGTGGCACCATCGTTGCTGGCGAAAACAAAGGAACCAGCTACGAGGCTGCCAGCTGTACTTCCCAGCATGGATCAGCACTTCACCCAAGCGAATTTAGTCTGCTTTCTGCGTGACAGCCTACTAAGGTAATAAGGAACTTACCTCAACTTTAAAATTCGGACTTACTCTAAGAAAATATGTTAACGCTGCAGGACTTGATGTCCTATCATGCATCAGAACACATCCAGCACTATGCAAATCCAGCACTATGCAAATAGCCACTGGGGGCGGAAACTAAATGCCGGAAATAAATGAATACCGGAAAGAGCAATCAGCGTTTCGAGTTTTTCTGTTGAGTCCATGAAGAAGGGGCTTTCTGCCCTGAAACGCGTCGGCACTCCAAATTGAAACGCAGGAAGCGGGCTGCTATATTCATGCCAGTGTGGCTGGGAGAAGTCAAGTGCACTCCTATGCGCAAGGGCACATTGGTTTAAAACATTTTCACGGCGGTCCGGCCGTGAGGAGTGGCACCATCGTTGCTGGCGAAAACAAAGGAACCAGCTACGAGGCTGCCAGCTGTACTTCCCAGCATGGATCAGCACTTCACCCAAGCGAATTTAGTCTGCTTTCTGCGTGACAGCCTACTAAGGTAATAAGGAACTTACATCAACTTTAAAATTCGGACTTACTCTAAGAAAATATGTTAACGCTGCAGGACTTGATGTCCCATCATGCATCAGAACACATCCAGCACTATGCAAATCCAGCACTATGCAAATAGCCACTGGGGGCGGAAACTAAATGCCGGAAATAAATGAATACCGGAAAGAGCAATCAGCGTTTCGAGTTTTTCTGTTGAGCCCATGAAGAAGGGGCTTTCTGCCCTGAAACGCGTCGGCACTCCAAATAGAAACGCAGGAAGCGGGCTGCTATATTCATGCCAGTGTGGCTGGGAGAAGTCGAGTGCACTCCTATGCGCAAGGGCACATTGGTTTAAAACATTTTCACGGCGGTCCGGCCGTGAGGAGTGGCACCATCGTTGCTGGCGAAAACAAAGGAACCAGCTGCGAGGCTGCCAGCTGTTCTTACCAGCATGGATCAGCACTTCACCCAAGCGAATTTAGTCTGCTTTCTGCGTGACAGCCTACTAAGGTAATAAGGAACTTACATCAACTTTAAAATTCGGACTTACTCTAAGAAAATATGTTAACGCTGCAGGACTTGATGTCCCATCATGCATCAGAACACATCCAGCACTATGCAAATCCAGCACTATGCAAATAGCCACTGGGGGCGGAAACTAAATGCCGGAAATAAATGAATACCGGAAAGAGCAATCAGCGTTTCGAGTTTTTCTGTTGAGCCCATGAAGAAGGGGCTTACTGCCCTGAAACGCGTCGGCACTCCAAATTGAAACGCAGGAAGCGGGCTGCTATATTCATGCCAGTGTGGCTGGGAGAAGTCGAGTGCACTCCTATGCGCAAGGTCACATTGGTTTAAAACATTTTCACGGCGGTCCGGCCGTGAGGAGTGGCACCATCGTTGCTGGCGAAAACAAAGGAACCAGCTACGAGGCTGCCAGCTGTACTTCCCAGCATGGATCAGCACTTCACCCAAGCGAATTTAGTCTGCTTTCTGCGTGACAGCCTACTAAGGTAATAAGGAACTTACATCAACTTTAAAATTCGGACTTACTCTAAGAAAATATGTTAACGCTGCAGGACTTGATGTCCCATCATCCATCAGAACACATCCAGCACTATGCAAATCCAGCACTATGCAAATAGCCATTGGGGGCGGAAATTAAATGCCGGAAATAAATGAATACCGGAAAGAGCAATCAGCGTTTCGAGTTTTTCTGTTGAGCCCATGAAGAAGGGGCTTTCTGCCCTGAAACGCGTTGGCACTCCAAATTGAAACGCAGGAAGCGGGCTGCTATATTCATGCCAGTGTGGCTGGGAGAAGTCGAGTGCACTCCTATGCGCAAGGGCACATTGGTTTAAAACATTTTCACTGCGGTCCGGCCGTGAGGAGTGGCACCATTGTTGCTGGCAAAAACAAAGGAACCAGCTACGAGGCTGCCAGCTGTACTTCCCAGCATGGATCAGCACTTCACCCAAGCGAATTTAGTCTGCTTTCTGCGTGACAGCCTACTAAGGTAATAAGGAACTTACATCAACTTTAAAATTCGGACTTACTCTAAGAAAATATGTTAACGCTGCAGGACTTGATGTCCCATCATGCATCAGAACACATCCAGCACTATGCAAATCCAGCACTATGCAAATAGCCACTGGGGGCGGAAACTAAATGCCGGAAATAAATGAATACCGGAAAGAGCAATCAGCGTTTCGAGTTTTTCTGTTGAGCCCATGAAGAAGGGGCTTTCTGCCCTGAAACGCGTCGGCACTCCAAATTGAAACGCAGGAAGCGGGCTGCTATATTCATGCCAGTGTGGCTGGGAGAAGTCGAGTGCACTCCTATGCGCAAGGGCACATTGGTTTAAAACATTTTCACGGCGGTCCGGCCGTGAGGAGTGGCACCATCGTTGCTGGCGAAAACAAAGGAACCAGCTACGAGGCTGCCAGCTGTACTTCCCAGCATGGATCAGCACTTCACCCAAGCGAATTTAGTCTGCTTTCTGCGTGACAGCCTACTAAGGTAATAAGGAACTTACATCAACTTTAAAATTCGGACTTACTCTAAGAAAATATGTTAACGCTGCAGGACTTGATATCCCATCATGCATCAGAACACATCCAGCACTATGCAAATCCAGCACTATGCAAATAGCCACTGGGGGCGGAAACTAAATGCCGGAAATAAATGAATACCGGAAAGAGCAATCAGCGTTTCGAGTTTTTCTGTTGAGCCCATGAAGAAGGGGCTTTCTGCCCTGAAACGCGTCGGCACTCCAAATAGAAACGCAGGAAGCGGGCTGCTATATTCATGCCAGTGTGGCTGGGAGAAGTCGAGTGCACTCCTATGCGCAAGGCCACATTGGTTTAAAACATTTTCACGGCGGTCCGGCTGTGAGGAGTGGCACCATCGTTGCTGGCGAAAACAAAGGAACCAGCTACGAGGCTGCCAGCTGTACTTCCTAGTATGGATCAGCACTTCACCCAAGCGAATTTAGTCTGCTTTCTGCGTGACAGCCTACTAAGGTAATAAGGAACTTACATCAACTTTAAAATTCGGACTTACTCTAAGAAAATATGTTAACGCTGCAGGACTTGATGTCCCATCATGCATCAGAACACATCCAGCACTATGCAAATAGCCACTGGGGCGGAAACTAAATGCCGGAAATAAATGAATACCGGAAAGAGCAATCAGCGTTTCGAGTTTTTCTGTTGAGCCCATGAAGAAGGGGCTTTCTGCCCTGAAATGCGTCGGCACTCCAAATTGAAACGCAGGAAGCGGGCTGCTATATTCATGCCAGTGTGGCTGGGAGAAGTCGAGTGCACTCCTATGCGCAAGGGCACATTGGTTTAAAACATTTTCACTGCGGTCCGGCCGTGAGGAGTGGCACCATCGTTGCTGGCGAAAACAAAGGAACCAGCTACGAGGCTGCCAGCTGTACTTCCCAGTATGGATCAGCACTTCACCCAAGCGAATTTAGTCTGCTTTCTGCGTGACAGCCTACTAAGGTAATAAGGAACTTACATCAACTTTAAAATTCGGACTTACTCTAAGAAAATATGTTAACGCTGCAGGACTTGATGTCCTATCATGCATCAGAACACATCCAGCACTATGCAAATCCAGCACTATGCAAATAGCCACTGGGGGCGGAAACTAAATGCCGGAAATAAATGAATACCGGAAAGAGGAATCAGCGTTTCGAGTTTTTCTGTTGAGCCCATGAAGAAGGGGCTTTCTGCCCTGAAACGCGTCGGCACTCCAAATTGAAACGCAGGAAGCGGGCTGCTATATTCATGCCAGTGTGGCTGGGAGAAGGCGAGTGCACTCCTATGCGCAAGGGCACATTGGTTTAAAACATTTTCACTGCGGTCCGGCCGTGAGGAGTGGCACCATCGTTGCTGGCGAAAACAAAGGAACCAGCTACGAGGCTGCCAGCTGTACTTCCCAGCATGGATCAGCACTTCACCCAAGCGAATTTAGTCTGCTTTCTGCGTGACAGCCTACTAAGGTAATAAGGAACTTACATCAACTTTAAAATTCGGACTTACTCTAAGAAAATATGTTAACGCTGCAGGACTTGATGTCCCATCATGCATCAGAACACATCCAGCACTATGCAAATCCAGCACTATGCAAATAGCCACTGGGGGCGGAAACTAAATGCCGGAAATAAATGAATACCGGAAAGAGCAATCAGCGTTTCGAGTTTTTCTGTTGAGCCCATGAAGAAGGGGCTTTCTACCCTGAAACGCGTCGGCACTCCAAATTGAAACGCAGGAAGCGGGCTGCTATATTCATGCCAGTGTGGCTGGGAGAAGTCGAGTGCACTCCTATGCGCAAGGGCACATTGGTTTAAAACATTTTCACGGCGGTCCGGCCGTGAGGAATGGGCACCATCGTTCCTGGCGAAAACAAAGGAACCAGCTACGAGGCTGCCAACTGTACTTCCCAGCATGGATCAGCACTTCACCCAAGCGAATTTAGTCTGCTTTCTGCGTGACAGCCTACTAAGGTAATAAGGAACTTACATCAACTTTAAAATTTGGACTTACTCTAAGAAAATATGTTAACACTGCAGGACTTGATGTCCCATCATGCATCAGAACACATCCAGCACTATGCAAATCCAGCACTATGCAAATAGCCACTGGGGGCGGAAACTAAATGCCGGAAATAAATGAATACCGGAAAGAGAAATCAGCGTTTCGAGTTTTTCTGTTGAGCCCATGAAGAGGGGCTTTCTGCCCTGAAACGCGTCGGCACTCCAAATTGGAACGCAGGAAGCGGGCTGCTATATTCATGCTAGTGTGGCTGGGAGAAGTCGAGTGCACTCCTATGCGCAAGGGCACATTGGTTTAAAACATTTTCACGGCGGTTCGGCCGTGAGGAGTGGCACCATCGTTGCTGGCGAAAACAAAGGAACCAGCTACGAGGCTGCCAGCTGTACTTCCCAGCATGGATCAGCACTTCACCCAAGCGAAATTAGTCTGCTTTCTGCGTGACAGCCTACTAAGGTAATAAGGAACTTACATCAACTTTAAAATTCGGACTTACTCTAAGAAAATATGTTAACGCTGCAGGACTTGATGTCCCATCATGCATCAGAACACATCCAGCACTATGCAAATCCAGCACTATGCAAATAGCCACTGGGGGAGGAAACTAAATGCCGGAAATAAATGAATACCGGAAAGAGCAATCAGCGTTTCGAGTTTTTCTGTTGAGCCCATGAAGAATGAGCTTTCTGCCCTGAAACGCGTCGGCACTCCAAATTGAAACGCAGGAAGCGGGCTGCTATATTCATGCCAGTGTGGCTGGGAGAAGTCGAGTGCACTCCTATGCGCAAGGGCACATTGGTTTAAAACATTTTCACTGCGGTCCGGCCGTCAGGAGTGGCACCATCGTTGCTGGCGAAAACAAAGGAACCAGCTACGAGGCTGCCAGATGTACTTCCCAGCATGGATCAGCACTTCACCCAAGCGAATTTAGTCTGCTTTCTGCGTGACAGCCTACTAAGGTAATAAGGAACTTACCTCAACTTTAAAATTCGGACTTACTCTAAGAAAATATGTTAACGCTGCAGGACTTGATGTCCCATCATGCATCAGAACACATCCAGCACTATGCAAATCCAGCACTATGCAAATAGCCACTGGGGGCGGAAACTAAATGCCGGAAATAAATGAATACCGGAAAGAGCAATCAGCGTTTCGAGTTTTTCTGTTGAGCCCATGAAGAAGGGGCTTTCTGCCCTGAAACGCGTCGGCACTCCAAATTGAAACGCAGGAAGCGGGCTGCTATATTCATGCCAGTGTGGCTGGGAGAAGTCGAGTGCACTCCTATGCGCAAGGGCACATTGGTTTAAAACATTTTCACGGCGGTCCGGCCGTGAGGAGTGGCACCATCGTTCCTGGCGAAAACAAAGGAACCAGCTACGAGGCTGCCAACTGTACTTCCCAGCATGGATCAGCACTTCACCCAAGCGAATTTAGTCTGCTTTCTGCGTGACAGCCTACTAAGGTAATAAGGAACTTACATCAACTTTAAAATTTGGACTTACTCTAAGAAAATATGTTAACACTGCAGGACTTGATGTCCCATCATGCATCAGAACACATCCAGCACTATGCAAATCCAGCACTATGCAAATAGCCACTGGGGGCGGAAACTAAATGCCGGAAATAAATGAATACCGGAAAGAGCAATCAGCGTTTCGAGTTTTTCTGTTGAGCCCATGAAGAAGGGGCTTTCTGCCCTGAAACGCGTCGGCACTCCAAATTGAAACGCAGGAAGCGGGCTGCTATATTCATGCCAGTGTGGCTGGGAGAAGTCGAGTGCACTCCTATGCGCAAGGGCACATTGGTTTAAAAAAAAAATATATATATATATTTTGTCTTTAAAAAGAAATCCCAGGACACTCCGGGATTGCTCGATTTAGTTTAATGGCAAGATTGTTCTCTAGGTAGAGAGCGATCTTGCCATTAAACTAAATCGAGCATCCCAGAGTGTCCTGGAATCTCTTTTAAAGAGAGAAAATTGTTAAAAATGTGAAGGGTTGCCCGAACCCATCTAGGACCGCCGCGCTCTGAAGCACCGGGCTTCTGTAGTGTCTTGTGAGTGGAATATATATATATGTATGACCAAGACCCCTTGTGAGGTCGAACGCGTCTTGTTGCTTTGCCGAATAAACAAAAATTGAAGTATCTAAAACCGGAGTGGCTCGTTCCTTACCTGACTCGCTGGACAAGGATTTTCTAATATATATATATATATGGATATATTATCTACTGGCAGTCGCCAGTAGATAGTTATAGTTAGGACCTATTTTCCATATGAAATCCGCAACATTCTATTGGGAATATCTTTTGTGCCGATTGACAAATCTTCGCAAAAGTTTCCCAACTTTTGGCCAGCTCCGCTCTGCTCCTACCCTGAAAGTTTCGCGGTGATTTGTTAAGCAGGGGCCGAGAAAAAAGTGGGGTCCCAAAACGCGTTTTCCCCATGCAATTTCCCATAGGATCTGTTGTCGCAGCTACAGCCCGAACCGCTGAACGGAATGACACCAAATTTGGCAAAGAGGTAGTCCTCAGTTCAGACTCGTGCCTTTTGCATAAATGGTGTGAATCTGTTCAGTAGTTCCTGAGAAAATTAAGGTAAAAAAGTTAGTGATATCTATGGCCGCGGAGGATCCGCGGATCCACCACGCACCCTCCCCGAACCCTCCCGAGCACGAGTTGAATGCTAATTGGCTGCCAACACTCTGAATCAGGAAGTGTTGGCAGCCATCTTGTGCCTCGGTAGAACCGAGGCACAAGAAAGCACAAAAACAAAGACGCAAAACGCAACAAGCGGGCAGGGTAGAAACACCCTGACCTCCTAGGCCTGCTCATGCGCGTAGAGTCCGCGCATCCCGCTAACGGAAAAAAAACGAAGCGCGGACTCCCGCGCTTCGTTTAGATTTAGCCCCCAGGGTGGCCAAGTCCCGGGGGCAATATGGTTTTATAATGGGGGCCCAGAGGGGCTCCCCAGCCCAGGGGACCACCACCCCCCGGCGCTTATGTTAATGTATGCGGGGGGGGCTCATGGCCCCCCCGCAGCACCGGGGACCGCCACCCCCCGGGACTTTTTAAAAATAAAAATAAAATAAAAACCTGTGTGGGGGGCTCGAGACCACGCCCCCTCCTTACACCACTCTGCAAACGCGCCCCCTGGTGCGTTTGCAGAGGGGGAACGAATTCCCCTTCAATACTCGGGGTCCCTGGGGGCCAACTAGCCCACCAGGAACCTCCAGTATGCACCAGGGGGCTGCGTTGCAGAGAGGTGTAATGAGGCCACACCCCTTTTTACACATCTCTGCAACACAGCTCCCTGGCGCTTACTGGAGGTACCTGGTGGGCTAGTTGGCCGCCAGGGTACCTCAGGTTTCAAGTGGACTTCATCTCCCAACTTAAATCGCGCCACGGAGCGCGTTTGCACAGTGGTGGTGAAGGTAGGGGGCGGGGCCTGAGGTGATACTGTGCAAACACGCCCTGTGGCGCATTTTAAGTTGGGGAATTCATTCCTCTTCAATCCAGAGCTCCCCTAGGGGACAAATAGCCCACCAGGTAGCTCCACTAAGCGCCACAGAGCTGCGTTGCAGAGTGTTGTAAAAAGGGGTGTGGCCTCTGAAGACCTCTCTGCAAGGCAGCTCCCTGGCGCATACTGGAGGTACCTGGTGGGCTTGTTGGCCGCCAGGGGACCTCAGGATTCAAGGGGACTTAATCCCCCAACTTAAAACACCCCACGGGGCGCGTTTGCACAGTGGTGAAGGTAGGGTGCGGGGCCTGAGGTGAGATCTGTGCAAACATGCACTGTGGCGCTTTTTAAGTTGGGGAATTAATTCCTCTTCAATCCTGAGGGTCCCTGGGGACTAACTAGCCCACCAGGTACCTCCAGTAAGCGCCACGGAGCTGTGCTGCAGAGCGTTGTAAAAAGGGGCGTGGCCTCTGAATACCTCTCTGCAATGCAGCTCCCTGGCGCATACTGGAGGTACCTGGTGGGCTAGTTGGCCCCCAGGGGACCTCAGGATTGAAGAGGAATTAATTCCCCAACTTAAAACGCACCACAGGGCGTGTTTGGACAAGTCACCTCAGGCCCCTCCCCCTTCCTTCACCATTGTACAAATATTCCTCTAAAATCAGCCGAACTACGAATTCCGATTTACTCACCTGTTATCAGGAGAGAACCCAGGGCTGCATCATTTAGCTCAGCACTGACCCTGAAAAGTAATTCTAAGTGTACTTACCAGTAACTTGTATTTCCTTCCATAGGAATCCATTGTGTGGTTTTCCCCAGAAAAGTTTCTAAGTGTCTATTTTCACAAACTAAAAATATTCCTAAAAATCGTCTGTATGACTTAAACACATTCTTTCAACTGTTTACAGGAGGTTGGCCAGTGCTGGATCCAGGATCCACCACTGAGTAAGAAAAAGTAACGATAACACTACTTACCTGCTAAGTGAATTTTCTGCCATAGGATAACATTGGTGATTCTATGGGAAAAAGTTTCTAAGTGTCAACTTTTAAAATACAATAATATTCGTTAAAAATCACTACTGTAACCAAAGCGCTTTTACTCAACTGTTTACAGGAGATGTCCAAGGACTGAATCTAGGATCCAGTCTTGTGGTTAGAAAAGTAATCCATAAAGTAACTAATTGCATTTAACTAGAAATTCACATTGAGATCAATGTTGCTTTGTGTTTGAAATTGTGTTGCCCATTGCAACAACTGTAACTACTGTACTTAAAAGTCTGTTGCCTATTTGCCAAGTATTTAAACTAAAGTAATTCATTCTGAGAAAGTATATTTTGTATTGTAATGTATAATGTAATTATAATGTAATTAAAAAAAATATATCTAAAAATAAATAGTTTTAAAAATGTAGTAAATCAGTATAAAAAAAATCAGTATAACAATTAATACATTCAAAATTGTCATTTAGAAAACCTTTGAAATTCACTGAAAAAAACATAGGTTTCAGGCCTGATATAGTTAGGAATTAGCATTTAAAAAACCTTTGAAATTCACTGAAAAAACCATAGGTTTCAGGGGCGTTATAGTTAGGAATTGGCATTTAAAAAACCTTAGAAATTGACTGAAAAAACCATAGGTTTCAGGGGCGTTATAGTTAGCTGGACATTTCCCTCATACAAAACCCTAGAAATTCCCCTGTTATAGTTAGTTCAGCTAACTATAACTCGCGCCCCCGCAATGCACTGCTGATGACGTCACATATTACATCACTCATGACATGGTCAGTGACATCACTGATGACATCACTGATGACATCTGAAATGACATCACTGATCTGCGCTGCATCCGGAGAGGCGCGCATGCGCAACAGAGCCCAGCCAGAACAGGCTGAAATAAACTGAACGTGTGGCAGCGCCTGGCCGATTCATAGTGCGCGCACAGTAAACAAACAAACACTGGCAAACAAACAGGCACTGGCGAAGTCCACTGAAGAAATAATCAAGCGCTGGCAAATAAACAAGCACTGGCAAAATCCAATAAAATAAACAAGCACTGGCAAAATCCACTGACCCTTAGAGAAGCAAGAAGGCCGGTGTGCCGTGCTCCGCTATAACAGATCAAGCCGCAGCAGCTCCACAGCCAGTGACCCCTGCAGCTCCAATGGTGCACATACATTCCCAAGTTAGTGCGTTGCCACCCTTCAGTGAACTAATCGATCCTGCTACCGCGTCCCCGAGGTGGACCTTGTGTGTTGGCCTTCTGGACAACTATTTTGTCGCCACTAGAGAGACAGATGGTGCAGTCAAGAGGTCACGGTTGTTACATTTCACAGGGAATTAAATTTACAAACTATTTACGCACCTACCGAACACAGGGGCCCCTACAGACTACGACGCGGCAGTTAGGGCACTCAACGCCCAACTCAACCCCGACTACAAACGCTTTAAATTGCGTCAAGCCCGTCAAAGGGAGGGCGAGTCCATGGACGCCTTCCATGCACGCCTGAGAGAGCTAGCCAGCACATGTATGCACTGAAGACGACCCGGCCAAAGAAGTACGGGCGCAGCTCATCCAGGGGTGCCGAAACAAAACCCTAAGGACACTCATCCTCCGACAACCTAGGATCTCCCTAGAAGACATGCTTGGCCTGGCGCGATCCCATGACCTGTCCGAAGTCAGAGCTACCGCAATGGAAGCAGCGCTCACAACTACAACTGATCAAGCCATGACAGTTAAGACAGAGCAGGTAGATGCAGCCCGCACACCAGCTCGTGGCAACCGAGGATGTAGGCCCACCAGAAGACCGCACCAGCCGCAGTGTGGATATTGTGGCCGGGAAGAACACGCTCCAAACAACTGCCCAGCGAAAGGCAAAACCTGCTCGAAGTGTGGAGTCCCCAATCATTTTTCAAGTGTATGCCGAAGAGGAATGCAGAGCAGAGGAATCCCAGGACGAAGGCCACCAACCAAAGCGGTGAGACACCTCTCGTTAGACGAGCCTGACATGTCACGGACGCGGAAGACACCTACCCAGTATAGATCATACCTTGAGGACCCGTCCATTGAGGTAGAAGAAGAGTGTTTTCTCATATCATTCGCGAGTGACCTCAAGCGGAGGCGGCGTCCTCAGCCGACATGTGCTATCGAAATCGGAGGGTCCCCCGTCACAGTCCTCATCGACACTGGAGCGTCGGTAAATGTCATGGGAAGCCAACACTACAAAAAACTGAACCCAAGGCCAGCGCTCACGCCGTCCAAAGTATGAATCCTCACGTATGGCAGTCAAACACCACTACGCCATAAAGTAAAAATGTCTGTCCAAGTAAAGTCGGAGAGCCACGAAGTGATGACAACATTTCACGTAGTCGACAGAGAAGCAGACATTCTCATGGGAAGTCATACCGCTGAGGACCTGAGCCTGGTGACGTTTGCAAACGCGGTGAAGACGCTACAAACAGAGGAAATTCTAGAACTCTTCCCACAGCTATTCAAAGGAATGGGGAGCATGACGCCACCTCCTGCACAATTACACATCAACACGTCAGTAAAGCCCGTTGCCCTGCGGCACCTGCGAATCCCGTTTCACCTGCGACCGCTAGTTGAGCAAGAACTACAAAAACTGGAACAGCAAGGGGTTATAGAGAAAGTAACTGGACCAACCCCCTGGGTGTCACCCATGGTCATAGCAGAGAAACCGAAACAACCCAGACAGATCAGACTCTGCATAGACATGCGAATGCCCAACCAGGCGAGACGAAGAGAAAGACACCTGACGCCAATGGTAGATGACATCCTAGCCGACCTCAATGGATCCAGGTCGTTCTTCAAGCTGGACCTCAATGCAGGATACCACCAGTTGACGTTAGCAGAAGAAAGCAGGTACATCACCACTTTCTCGACACACCTGGGGCTCAGGCGCTACAAGAGGCTAAACTTTGAAATATCATCAGTCGCCGAGATATTCTAGAATGCAGTAAGAGAGATCTTGTCCAGACTTCAAGGACTGTTAAATGTCAGCGATGACATCCTGATACATTCGGCAACACTTGAGGGCCATCACCGCCAACTCCGTGCCACCCTCCAGCGTCTCACAGAGCATGGAGTGACCCTTCACAAGGAGAAGTGCCAGTTTTTCAAGAAATCCATTGAATTTTTTGGATACGTTTTCAGCCAGGAAGGTGTGAAGGTGGACCCCTGAAAGTCTCAGGCAATCCAACTAGCCCCAGCTCCCACAACAGCGTCAGAAGTTCGGAACTTCCTAGGCATGGCAACATACTGTGGGAGATTTATACCCAACCTCGCGACCATCGCGGAGCCATTGCGAAACCTGATGAAGAAAGACGCCGGGTGGAGATGGGGCCCAGAAGAAGGAGAAGCGTTCCGCAGGGTGAAGTCAGCCTTATTGGAGAAAACGACCATGGCCTACTTCAACACATCACGGCCAATGGAATTGATAGTGGACGCCAGTCCCGTGGGGCTGGGAGCCCTACTGACAGAGGAAACACAGCCGGGGACATGGGTCCCGCTAGCCTTCGCAAGTAAATCACTGACTGCAACGGAGACTAGATATTCACAAATTGAATGCAAAGCACTCGCCATCAAGTGGGCCTGCAACCACTTTCATCTCTATATCAGTGGACACCCGTTCCGCGTGGTAACTGACCATCACCCACTCCTCCCGTTATTCAAGGGGACCACACCTCATCCGCCACCCAGAATCGAGAGATGGGCGATCCAACTCCAACACTACCAACTAGAATTGGTCTACCGGCCAGGTGCCAAGAACCCAGCTGACTTTTTCTCGCGCCATCCAGCCACTCTCGCAGAGGCAACCTCCAATCAAGAGAGGCAGACTGAAGATTTTGTCAACATGGTCGCCCATGAAATTGAAGCTCATACACGGACTGACATGGTTCTAGGAAAGGTGTAAGAAGCATTACAAAAAGGCTTGTGGGCCGGATTCCTCCACAACGTCAATGGGTGGAACGAATCGGACCGGTCCCACCTAGGGAAAGTATGGAGAATCCATGAAGAACTGAGTGCCGCAGCAAGTGGCGTGGTGTTGAGAGGGTCACGCATCGTCATAACCCTGAGCCTTCAAGAATGAGCAACTGCCCTGGCACATGAGGGTCACCAGGGCACGGAAAGAAGGATGAGGGAGAAGGTGTGGTTCCCTGGTCTGGAAGAGGTCATGGATGACTTTGTGCGTGGGTGCCAGGTGTGTCAACTCACTGGCGGCCCGGAGTCACCAGCTCCTGTGATAACCAAAGACCCTGCCCTGTCGCCCTGGTGGTGGGTAAGCCTTGATTTTGGGAGCTTTCCAGGCGGACGGGTGACTGCCATCCTAATCAATGGATACACGAAGTACCCAGTCGTGGAAGTGCTGCCGTCCACTGCATTCGACCACCTACTACCAATGCTGGAGAAGACCTTTCCACTGTTTGGGCTGCCACACGTAATCAAAACTGAAAATGAGCCCCCGTTCCAAGGGAACGAGTTCAAGGAATTCCTATCCCGGCTAGGAGTAAGGCATCACCGCATCACACCGCAATGGCCACAAGCTAACGGCGAGGTGGAACGGTTCATGAGGACCTTGAACAAGATCTTACGTATATCCGTGGCCGAGCAGTCAGACCCAGAGGTCGTTCTCCAGAGGTTCCTGCGGGAATACCGGAGCACTCCCCACTGCACAACCCAGAGGTCCCCGTGGTCGCTGATGCTATCCGGGCATAGACGAGACACCATCCCGGTAGCTGAAAACTGGGAACCAGAACCTTACGACCCCACAAACCCTCAAGCCCGGAGGTCGGCAACCAACGAGAAAGCAAGTAAGCGGCGGAGAGCACGTATCCAGCCGATGGTGCCAGGGTGTGTTGTCCTGGTGAGAAGCCGTCGCAGCGGAGGTAAATTCCGCACACCTTATTAACCGGGACTACGGCTCGTAAAAACGGTCAGAGGAACTGCTGTGACTGCTGAGAAGAATGGAGAAGTCATCACCCGGAACGTCTCATGGTTCAAAAGGGTCCCCACTCCGGAAGGTGAAAGGCCAAGGGCCGAGGCGTCCTGCAGTGGGGGAGGCATATGCGAAGACATGATCCCGAATGCCACTTATGACCTGGCTCCGAGCCCAGTGGTACCAGCGATACCTCTTGACCCCAGATCAAGAGATTTACCCACCGCAGCAGAGACCGCGAGTCCGAGAGGAGGCACCCGTCAACATCAGTATAACTTGAGGCCCAATCCAAACCCGAATTAAAGACTTGCTGATTTTGTGTATTAATCTTTATTTTGTTTTGTTTTGAACTGATTTGGGGTGGAATGTAGCGGTCTAGTTGTTTGTCATCATCCATCCCTGAGACCCCTACCCGGAATCAGTCACATACATTGTATCACCTTCTAGCCAGGCGTGGCCAGAAGGTTTAAATAAACGGCCGGAGTCGCTCTGGACTTCCGGCCCACACTAGCCAGCAATCAGTGTGTGTCTCACGTTATTACAGTGCCCCCGGCTATGGTTACTCACCCCTTCACACATACGTCCTCATTCTCATATGTATTCCACCGAAAGAGCTTTCGAATATTCATTTGCACTTGGGTAAAACAGATGCAGCCACTTCACTCCAATCAACTCCACAATACTCCAATCCACTCTACCACACTCCACTCAAATTCACTCCATTCCATTTCACCCAACTCTACTCCAATCTACCCCACTCCACTTCAATCTCCCCACTCCACTCCAATCTACCCCATTCTACTACACTCCACTCCAATCCACTCCATTCCAATCTACCACACTCCTCTCCAATGTACTCCACTCCACTTTATCCCACTCCACTCCAATGTACCTCAATCTATCCCATTCCACTCCCCTTCATACCAATCTGCCATACTCCACTTCATTCCAATCTACCCCACTCCACTCCAATGTACCCCACTCAACTCCTCTTCACTCCAATATACCACACTCCACTACAATCTCCCCCTCTTCACTCCACTCCATCACAAACTACTCCACCACAATCAACCCTAGTCTACCCCACTTCCTCCACTCCAATCTACCCAATATGCCCCACTTTACTACAACCTATCCCCATTCCACTCCATTCTACCCTAATCTACACCACTCCACTCCAGCCTACCCCAATCTAATCAATTCTACTGCAATCTCTCCCACACCAATCTACTTCAATCTCCCCCACTTCACTCCACTCTACCCACTCCATTCCAATCCACCACACTCCACTCTATCCCAATCTACCCCATGACATTTCAATCTACCACACTTCGCTCTAATATAGCCCACTTCACTCCATTGTACCCCACTCATCTCCTCTTTACTCCACTCTACCACACTCCACTAAAATCTCCCCCTCTTCACTCCACACATCACAAACTACTCCACTCCAATCTACCTTATTCTACCCGACTCCCTCCACTTCAATTTACCAATATGCCCCACTCCACTACAACCTATCCCCATTCCACTCCAGTCTACCCTAATCTACACCTCTCAACTCCAGCCTACCCCAATCTAATCAATTCTACTGCAATCTATCCCACTCCAATCTACCTCAATCTCCCCCACTCCACTCTACCCCACTCCATTCCAATCCACCACGCTCCACTCTATCCCAATCCACCCCATGACACTCCAATCTACCACACTCCACTCCACTCCACTCTAATCTACCCCACTACATCCCAATCTACCCCACTCCATTTCACTCCTATCTACCCCACTCCAATCTACCGCTCTTCTCTACAATCTACACCAATCCACCCCACTCTACTTCATTCCAATCTACTCCACTCCATTCTAACTCGATCCACTACACTTCACACCAATCAACCCCACTCCACTCCAATCTACTCCAATCTACCACACTCCTCTCCAATCTATCCCACTCCACTCCAATCTACCCTAATCTACCGCTCTCCCCTCCAATCTAACCCACTCTACCCCAATCTAACCTAACTCACCACACTCCACTCCAGTGTACCCCACTACACTCCACTCTGTTCCAGTTTACCCCACTCCGCCGCATCTCCCCTCCACTCTAATCTACCCCTATATACCACACTCTTCTCCAAGCTATCCCACTCCACTCCAATCTACCCCAATCCACCACTCTCCACTCTAATTAACCCAACTCCAAGCCACCCCTCTCCCCAGCCCAATTTACCCCAGTCTCATCTACCCAACTCCAGCCCACCACACTCCACCCCACCCCACTCCACTCCAATCTACCCCAATTTACCCCACTCAACTCCAATCTACTGTACTCCACTCCATTGCAATCTATCTCAATCCACCTCACTCAAATATACCCCGCTCTACCCCAATCTGCCCCACTCCACTTTACCCCAATCTTCCCCACTCCCCTTTATTCCACTCCACTCCACCCCACCCAACTTCACTCCACTCTACTCCACGTCCCTAACTTTTCGCCATGCTGAACAGCAGCAACACTGGTGTACAACATAGCTAAAACACTTTGCCAAAGCCAATAGCCCTCTCATAGGCGAGACTCATAGGCTTTGCTAAAGTGGCTTTGCTAATGCTTGTTTGCGAATGGTGTTGCAATAGGTAAGACTAAATTCGACATCCTACTGGGACTCTTGAAAATGGGTCAGTTTGGAAACATTCTAATAAAATAATTTTGCAAATTACCGAGTGCTCAATTGTGCTAAAAAATATTAAAATTCCCGCAGCGATGTGTTTTGCTTCAAAGAGGTCAAGCGAAAAGCAATTTGCAATTTCTTTTAAATAGATTCCCTCTATTCAAGTGATGCAGTGCACTTCACTGCAAAGCTCATAAAGACGTATAATTAAGCCTTCAGAATTACAATACTGTACACGTGTAGAGCCATCAATCTGACGCGTAATTATAGGGCACAGAATTGTTGGGTACATGTAAGCATTGTATATTGACACGCGATACAAACAAGTTAGGCGCGTTTTTCATAATATTTCTCATAATACGTGATTTGTTTGTATAGTGCAATCATACCGAAGCTCAATATACTCATAACAGAAGCCAAGTTAGGTCGAACACAAATGCGCTCATTTTACTGCCCACCGAAAGTGAGAAGTGCAATTCAGTCCTGACGCGATTCAAGCCAGTGCTTGAAGTGAAAATAGAAAAGTGCAGGTACTCTCTATCGCAGGGTACCTGTTTGTTACAGAGAAGTGTCGGTACTTCCCCAATTAAAAATATTGCCCTCCCTACAGAGAAGTGCAGGTACTCGCCCTTTAACATTTTAAATAATGGGGGTATGCAGTGCCTGTGAGCACCTGCCCATTTAAAGCACTGATTCAAACCTCTGCTAAGCTTAGTTTATACACTTTTCTGCTGCAGGTTCATTAGCTCTATGCTGAGCACTCTGACCTACAAGTCTTCTGGTCGACCAACAGTCTCTATCAATTTTCAAAATGATAAACATTCCAAAAGGCAGTTGGTCCCAAAAACGACCGTAGTTTTGAATTTGTACCCGTGCAGTAGGATTAGTCGGTGCGGAGCCTGTCTATAATGCGCACACTGGTCCTCATACAACTATTGGACCCGAAAGGGAGCTTCCAGGTCAGCAATTTAATGGGCGTCTCCTGTCTAACTCACTCCCGTACCCAAGTCAATAACCTGCTGTTATATCCGTAAAGGCATGGGTGATCTGATTGGCTGGCCAACTTTCAGCATGATGGTGAATGTGCTAAGGACCACAACGGCATCTGTGACCTCGGGTTTTTGCTGTTCCATTTTTACCCAGTGCTTTACCGGATTATGAGCCTGGAGTTATTAGTGACCACACCGTCATCCGCTTCAGTCAGCACACATACACAGACGTCACCCAATGATTACACTGACACTTTATTCGTGGGTGAAGAACTGCTGCAGGTTTATTTCATACAACATAGTATGATAATAAAATTGGGTTATCTTACGGGCGATCCAGGGCAAGCAGCCCCTTGCTGCTCCGCCCGCCTGGTGAGCCAGCACACACGGTGGGTCGATGCCCGGCAGTGTGGCACATAATTATTTACAGATCATCCACTGGGTCACGTGATCTGTCTCCTACTCCCGCCCCTTCCGACAGGGGCGGAGCGTGTTGTGGCACACCCCCGGTTGGTCAGGCCCCCCAACCGCCCGAAGGACTAACGGGGCGCCGTCGCGGTCTTCCCAGAACCCCCTTCGGCTCCTGGACCTTGGCTCGGGCACCCTTACTGTGCCGGACAGGGGTACCCTTACTGTACCGCCTGTCGCAGAGGTACCCTTACTGTACCTGTCTGCCTCCAGATCGCCCTGTAACTCCGCCTGCAACGCAAAAAGAAAACATTAAAACATTCCAATAACGCGCTGTGTCTGACACGTGGGGTAAGTGGAAAGGGTGGGATTACGCGTGTCCAGGCTGGAGCGGCGCGCAGGGAACAGAGGAGGAACTGGGTGAGAGGGCCTCCTAAGTAGGGGGGCAAGCCTCGCCCCCCGCCCCCAACGGCCCGCCTCCAGCTACACACTATTGGGAGGTCATAACCTTCGTGGGCGTGGCCTCGCGCGCGAGGCAGCAAGGGGGAAGGCTCCGACGGGCGGCCACTAGAGGGCTGCCCTGTTGATGTCCCACTGCTTGGGACGCGGGCAGCGGCATAGTGACCACACCGTCATCCGCTTCAGTCAACACACATACACAGACGTCACCCAATGATTACACTGACACTTTATTTGTGGGTGAAGAACTGCTGCAGGTTTATTTCATACAACATAGTATGATAATAAAATTGGGTTATCTTACGGGCGATCCAGGGCAAGCAGCCCCTTGCTGCTCCGCCCGCCTGGTGAGCCAGCACACACGGTGGGTCGATGCCCGGCAGTGTGGCACATAATTATTTACAGATCATCCACTGGGTCACGTGATCTGTCTCCTACTCCCGCCCCTTCCGACAGGGGCGGAGCGTGTTGTGGCACACCCCCGGTTGGTCAGGCCCCCCAACCGCCCGAAGGACTAACGGGGCGCCGTCGCGGTCTTCCCAGAACCCCCTTCGGCTCCTGGACCTTGGCTCGGGCACCCTTACTGTGCCGGACAGGGGTACCCTTACTGTACCGCCTGTCGCAGAGGTACCCTTACTGTACCCGTCTGCCTCCAGATCGCCCTGTAACTCCGCCACAGCTCTGGGGAGGCTACCGTCGCTGCCAGAGCCCCCCTCTCCTAATAGGTGTTACTGATGTCCCTTGCTAGCCAGTGCCTCTTGTAAGTCAAGCAGGAACATGTCCATCCCTACCCTGGACAGGTGCACTCCATCCGCCTCATAATACCCCTCAACCCTCTCCTGGATCAAAGCATGTCTGATGAAGCCCATGCCCCTGCGCTCCATGAATTTCTGCATGGACCTATTAAGCCTCCTACGGGACCGCTCTACTGCCGCCGGGGACCTGGCCCCTCTCCAAACCCTACGGGGGACGATTTCAGACCACCAAACCTCGCATGACCCCCCGGCCTGGCTAATGGCCTGCAAGTCAGTTTGCATTGACAGGAGCAGAGCCCTCCTCCCCCTGGCAACCAGGTCATTACCCCCTAAGTGCAAGATGATGACAGAGGGCGGGACCCCTACGACTGCCAGGCGCTGTTCAATTGTGCCGCGGGCTTCACTCCATTTCATGCCTGGGGAACCCAACCACACAAGCTGTGTATTAGCAAAGTTCTGCGACCAGTTCCTGTGTGCTGCCCAGCGTTCCAGCCTCGTGATGTAGGAATGGCCCACCAACCAGACCTGGGGACCTGTCAATAAAGCGATGAAACGGCTTTTAGGTAGTCGTATCTTTATTACACACACAAAAAAGAAAATCGATACGTTCATCATAATGGACAAAACCCAAAGCGGGAACAAAGGTCAGGGCTGCACCACAGCATTAAGGAAGGACATACCTCTTAAAACAGTCCGATTCCCATCGGCCCACCCCTTTTACTCCTTCCGGGCCCAAGCCGGCTTTGGACGCTGAAGTAGCGGCACCAATTCTAAAGGAGTGCGAGGAGAACCTGCGCCCACACCCCGCTAGACCGGCTTTAGCCAGCGAAGCTCCTAGTAGACGATCGAACTGAAATTTGGTGAGGGGGGATCCGTCCGCATGAACCAGGAAGGGACCCGGAGATACTGGACGTAGAGCCAGGTATTCCCTGACCATGTGAACCGGGCAGTACCTGTTGTCCCCTAGGGTCTGTAACACCACCGTCTTCCCCCTCCCCGCCTGGTCTGTCTTTGATCTGCGAATCCGTAGCTCCAGTGCTGCATTGAGGGTCACATCTGCAATCCCCAGCGCGGAATCAGACAGGTCAACTTTAGACTTTGCCACTAGCTCGCTGACCCTGAAAGCGCCAAAGAATGCCAGGCAGAAGGCCGTTGAAAACAGCCTGGCTTCAAACGGGGAGAAAGTCACCAGGGGTACCACGTCTAGGAGGAGCTGGAGGTCTCTGAATTCAATGGGTGCCCTGGTGTCCGGTTGTCTAACCTCCTCCCTGGCCCAGCCCTTCAGGGCCGCCCTAATCTTGGATGATCCCGTGGGGTCGCCACTACCATCTAACCTGGCGTCGTGGCGCACTGCTGCCAGGTGACCACTAATCCAGGAGTGCGATCTGCCATTCTCCTTGGCCCACACAACAAAGGCCTCCACTTGTTCTTCCGCCCCCAAGGCTGAGGCACCCAGCGCCTCCCCTACAGCTCTGAAAGTCGCTAGCTGCGAGTCGTATTTCCGCCGCGTCGCTGGCGCCAAGGACCTCTCCCCCATCTTCCTCAGTCTCTCCCCCACTGAAGCAAGTGCCAGAGGTGGTCCGGGAACGGTGTCATCTCCGCCCTTGCCCGCGGCCAGGCCTCCCGGAACCGGAGCCACTGAAAGCGAGAAAGAGCGTCAGCTGCCACATTCCGTACACCCGCGATGTGCCGTGCCCTACACTCGACGTTGCTGCGCAGACCCTCCCTGACTAATTCCCTCAGCAGGCTCAGGACCAGCGGGCACGAGGCAGTCAGGCCGTTAATGGCGTGCACCACCGCCATGTTGTCTGACCAGAAGACAACCTTCCTGTTGCTCAGTGCCGCCCGCCAGAGATGCAGTGCTACTACAATTGGGAAGAGCTCCAACACTGCCACGTTCTGCGTCACCTTCTTCTTACGCCATGCATTGGGCCATCGAATCGCGCACCACTCTTCCCCCAGAATCACACCAAAACCTTCCCTTCCAGACGCATCAGAAAACAAGCAGAGCTCCTGACTGGCTATCCATGGGGCCCTCCAAATCACCGTCCCATTGAAGTCCATGAGGAATTCCGCCCACATGGCAAGGTCAGCCTTCAAGCCCGCGGTCAGTCTTACAAAATGGTGCTTCTGAGTCACCTTTGCCGTGGCCCCCGCCAGTCTCCTTGAAAACACTCTGCCTGCCGGAATCACTCTTGCTGCAAAATTCAATTTGCCCATCTAGCTCTGGACAGCCCCGAGGGTCGCTTTGTCCTTGCCCAGCAGCGCCTGGATATCCTGTAACAAGCCCAGTACCTTCTCAGCGGGAAGCCTCGACTCGCCCTTTACCGTGTCTAACTCCACGCCAAGAAAGGTCAGTACCTGCGCAGGCCCCTCGGTCTTACCTGGGGCAAGGGGAACACCCAGAAACTCTGCCAGCTCCTCAAACCGACTCAAGCCTACTGCACACTCGTCCGACCCACTCGCACCAAAAAATAGGAAGTCATCTAAATAGTGGGTCACCTGTGTGATCCCGTGGAGTTCCCCCAAGGCCCACTGAAGGAACGTACTGAAGGCTTCGAAGTAGGCGCAGGAGACAGCACAGCCCATTGGCATGCAACGATCATAAAAGAACTGCCCCGCCCACTTGAAGCCTAGCAGATGTTGACTAGCTGGATGAACTGGCAGCAGGCGGAACGCGGATTCAATGTCCGCCTTCGCCAGCCAAGCCCCCTTCCCTACTCTCCTGACCATGTCAATGGCCATGTCTAGGGAGCAGTATACCACAGAACAAATACCCTCGTCCAGCCAGTGATTCACCGAATTTCCTTCAGGGTATGACAGGTGGTGGATTAAACGGTAGGTGCCCTGTTGTTTTTTTGGCACCACCCCCAGTGGCGACACCAAAAAATGGTCCAAGGGCGGGCTGCTAAAAGGTCCCGCTACCCTACCTGCTGACAACTCTTTCCTCACCTTTTGGTCCACCACCCCGGGCATATCCCTAGCGGATTTCAGGTTCTTCGCATCTCTGGACTCCAGCGGCCCATTGTAGGGAATCCTAAAGCCATCGATGAACCCCCCCGCCAGGAGCGGTCTGTCCCGGAGCAGTGGATACCGCCTAATGAGTGGGAGGATATTTCCCAGGATGATGGGTGAAGGACCTTTGACAGGGGCCGTGGCGCTCTGTGTTGCACCCAGAACTGCGGGGGGCGTGACTGGTGTGGGAGGGGGGGTACTGACGAAGGAGGGGGCCCATGTGTGGTCTCAGAGTCGGGCATCAGTCCTGGTGGGTGCTGTGGGCTGCGGTGCGCTCTGGCTGGAGGAGCAAGAAGTGGCAGGGTGCTGCGCGCCGCACTTGCTGCAGCTATGTGCGAACTTACATGACCTCCCCCAGGTGCAGTTTCCCCCATTGTAAAGGCGGCACGTCCCAGAATTGAATCGCTTGCCCTGCCGCTGCCCCCGCCCCCTGCCACCCCGAAAAGGCTGCTTGAATGGGCGCTTGGGAAACTGGTCCTTCCTTTTATCAAATGCCTCCCCCTGCCCTGTATATGCCTGGTCCTTCTTCTCCCTGGTGGGGCGGCACATGTGTTCCACCCAAAGCTGAATTTCCTTCTGGTCCCACCCCAGGTCCGGGCATATGGCCATTCTTTTCCTGAAATCCTGGTCATAGTAGAACCAACCTAACCCCCCAGAGAGCCTAGCCTCCTCTTGTATCGTGCTGGCATACTGCATTAGAGCCTCGCTCTGTTCCGGAAATTTCTGCACTATGACAGCTGCCAATATATTAAATGCAGATGTCCAATTTTCGATCGTCTTGTCCGGCCATCGCTGATACCTGACCCTCTCCTCTTCCTTGCGCCCCATCTTTCTCGTGTCCACCCCTGCAGACCCATGCATAAGTAATGTCAGGATGTCTATATACTCCCTCCTCCAAATCCCTTCTTTCGCGGCCTGCGGCACCAGCCATGCCAGGGAGCAGCGGCCCGATGCCAGCGGTGCTTGGGTGACAAGGGGCTTCGGGACCTGAGTTACACCCTCCCCTCCAGACGCCGCAACACCCGTTGCTATGGCGGGCGTGGACTCAGCAGCAGCAGGGATGGAGGGTGTGGCAATCGCCTGTGCGGGTGGCGGGGACGCCAGTGCGCCGGCCGGGGGGGTGCTCGCTGCAATACTTGTGGAGGGGCCAGCATCCCCTGGTGTTGACAACCCCAAGGCTCCCCCCAGCTCACCATTGCGCCGTTCAACGGTTGTACTCTGTCCAGCCCAGACTTGGAGCACGGGCGCCTGAGCGGGTGCGTGGGCCGACGCCGGGGGCAATTGTGGCGCTGCGGCCAGCGCGTCGAGGCGGCTCTGGAAGACAGACATGAGGCCAAGCATCTGGTCCATGGCTTTGCCCATCTGGGCCAAGTCAGTGAGTCCTGTGGCAGAATCGTGTACCGGTGTTGTTGCGACTGCCGGGAGGCCGGAACGTGTTGTGGTCGCCTGCCGTTTCCTGGCCGGCTGGGCCTCTGGCATGTCTTTTGACATGGGCTTACGCACCCTGGTGGACCTCCAGGGCTCTGCCCCCGAAAGGCCTGGGGCGCCCTCGGAGGGGGGGGGAGTTACGACCACGCCCGAATCCTCCACCCTGCGGCCCTCCAAGAAACCCTGGGCCCAGGCCGTGCCCTTCTCTCGGGCGAACGCCATAAAGTCCGCCCAAACCCCTTCCTGTGGTGCGCTCGACTGCGTCTCCTCGACCGACGTTTCTTGGGAGAACAGTGGACCCGGTGTCCCGATATTCTCCATGGCGTGTGGGCTACTTCGCAAGTACAGCTATGCGCGTCCCTTAGCGCCTTCGCCTCCGGTCCTAGCCCTATACTCGCGGGCGGTCCCTCACTGGATCTGAAATTGGGGAAAGGAGCGGAGTTAGTACAATGGAAAAGCATCTTTCTTACACACAGAAGCTTGGCAGGTACAGTGATTGAACCTGCGACCATGGGACGTGATGCACTAGTTATCCCCTGACCCCACCGCTAGTACCCGATACGCACGGCTTGTCTTATGGCCATGCGCATCGCAAAATTACCCTTTCAGGGTACATGGCAAAACGCATCTGTGCATAACCAGTGCCCCACTTCAGGTCTGGCGGCCACCCTCTGGGTGGAGACAGTCATTGCGTTCGCTCCCAGCGGCCCACCACACCCTGGATCACACCTTCCTACATGCCCGGACCGGCGGTGCGTGGCTGCAGGCTGCCCGCCCGCGGCGCCCTAGATCGATTGCAGCAGGGAAACGCGCCTCCGGGTAAAATGCCTATTGGCCTGCTGCGCGCCGCCGCCCGCGGGGGCTGCAAAACCTAGCCGGGGACCAGACACCTAACTCCCCCATCCCGCAAGGATTCGCGCCCCTAGACGCAGCTGTTTGCAGAGGTTCGATATATGTGGTGGTTGATTCAATGAGTTATTCATTGAAGCAAGTTTGTGTAAAATTCACGCCTCGTCCTACTTCTCGTTTGGATTCCCCTAGATTGGTGATGCAGGGATGGCCTGTTTGGTGTTTGATCTTTTAGGACTAATACTTTTTTCACTGTAGCAAATGATTTCTGTTAATACCACCGGATGTCAATTGAGGATAGTAGGTATTGGTGAGACTCTGCTGGATGCGTGGCCAGAGGTCACATGCTTGTTGGCTACTCTGAATGCTCCCCTATTGTATCCTTTAACAACAACTGCAAGTCACAAACCAAAGCTGGGGGGGCGACACTTGACTATATGGGTATAGTAACTGACTGTGCAGTTTACTTGATATTACTCGCAACACTCAGGCGCTACCGGTGTTCGGTTCCAACCCGCACCACGAGGGGGGCGGCCCGACGCTCCATCAATCGCACGCACCCAGTCATGTGAACGTGCCCACTGGCTTGATTGCCCGCGCCTCCGTCCGGTGTGTCGCTTCGTGTACGAGGACCCACCCCACCGGAAGTCACAAACCGGAGATATGGCCGCCCCGCCCCCGGCCAACGCACAACTCCCTGCTACGACCATCACCACGAAGGGGCGGCTCGGCGTTCCCTCAATTGTACAACACGCAGTCCGGTGAGCACGCCCCAGCATGATAGCCCGCACTGAGGGGGGGGGGGGGAAGACAAACCTGGTATTGCTTCGCGTGTTAACCTATCGCGTGGACACGAACGCCGGGCATGGCGCGCTGCACAAAATCACTGTCGCCCGGCACACAATTACTTACTAGGAGCGTGCGACTACGAATGCAACAGATGCGAACAAATAAACGAAAATTCACTCGTCAAACACGACAAACCCCGCGCGCTACGTACACAATCTACAACCTATCCCGATTCGTACATAAACTATCCTCCGAAGGCGGGTGCGACGTGCACGACAACACACAACAGATCCCCCATATCCGCTTCAGCCCGGCACATGGCTGCTAGCCCCTGACCTAAAGTGGGGGGGGGGGGGGGGCTGCAGATAACGCGCGCTCACAGTCCCCCACCCCGCACCTGCTTTACACGTAGAGTAGAAGGACGTGAGCCAGCCTTCACACAATACGCCCGCATCGCGCGACTGGCTTTCCCCCCCATCCCTGGTATTTTCATGTGCTCCGTTATAGTTGGGACACGACAACAAACGGCCTCACCGCACACGCGGCACGTGAACGCGCCCAGGTAGCCGCCAGCCCCGCGTTGGCGCGGGACCAAAAAGGGGGGGGGGGAGGCCCCGTTTTGCTGCATATCGCCGAAAATAACAGTAGGCATAAATGGCGAACGATACCGTTGAACCGAGGGCTCCAACGTGCTCTTGCCTGCGGGCCTCTGCTCCCTACGCGCCAAATATATCCAAGGGGCGCGACGGCCACGCCGATCCCAGACACCCCAAATGGTCGCCGTGATCCGATGGGGCCTAAACTCACATGATCGCCAGGCACGCGCCGCAACACGACTACCCTCTAGTGCCACCTAACTTCTGTTGCGCTTAAGAGGAATCATGGCCCCCTGTCCCTACCATCGAAAACAAAGGCCGAGCGTGGATGCACGCTTGCACTCGGAACGGGAGCGTGCCGGGCCGGAACTCGAGTGTGTCCCTTCCGTGCCTTAACCCACCCGGAATAGCCCCACGACCCGTGACCCCCTCGTCCAACACAACGTCCAACACAAAAACCCGCCTTGCCCCGCAGAGACGCGAGCCACGGCTTGCGCCCCCCACACCCATGGCCTCCCGGGCCACAGGGCCCTGTACACCTGGTCATGCCCAGGGACACGGCCGGGGTGGGAGAGGTCAGCAAGACTCACCGGACGTAGAAGTATTCGCGGGAGCACGACGTCGTTGGAGGGGGGCCTCAATCAGGTACCGCGGTGTGGGACGGTCGAAATTACGCGTGTCCAGGCTGGAGCGGCGCGCAGGGAACAGAGGAGGAACTGGGCGAGAGGGCCTCCTAAGTAGGGGGGCAAGCCTCGCCCCCCGCCCCCAACGGCCCGCCTCCAGCTACACACTATTGGGAGGTCATAACCTTCGTGGGCGTGGCCTCGCGCGCGAGGCAGCAAGGGGGAAGGCTCCGACGGGCGGCCACTAGAGGGCTGCCCTGCTGATGTCCCACTGCTTGGGACGCGGGCAGCGGCATTTCCCAAATGAGAAGGTCAAAATAGAATTTCTCAGCTGTTTACTACTGGGTGACTGGAAGTCTGCGGGGCAGAAAGTCTGATTGCTTGATGGTGCTGGAAATTCAGATCGTCTTTAAAGGAGGCGGGATGATCGAAAGAGTAAAGCACATGTAACCACGTCCTGTTTTCTGTTCACTGATAACGAATCACCTGTTATTCACCAGTTACTAGTACGATGTAAGTCGGTGTCAGATAGGGACCAAAAATAGGCCTGAGCACACAAATGTGTAGGTAGCAGGCTTTCTATATAGTGCACTAAAACGACCTACGTTTGCAGCGAGTCCAAGGATACCTGGATTAGTATACAGAGGCAAAAGTAGATAAGACTAATGCTCTATTTGTGGTAGTGTGGGCAAGCAGTTAGGCTTATCATAGGGTAGTGCTAAGCATTTGTTTTATTCACAGAAGCAATAAATGAGATACACAATCAAGAATAAATCCAAGAACAATTTACAAAAATAACACAGATTTTTATGTAATTTTTCAGATCAAGAACTTTGTTCTACAGTAAGTACTTTTTAAGATATGAATTTTTTAAGTTCGCAAAATAAATCACTTTTGTGTGCAATTACATAACATTGAAGTCAATGGGAGAAAATAAAAAAATGCATATAAAATCACACAGTTGGAACTCATGGTTCACATTTGAGATTTTGGTAAGTACTAAGGCCAGGCCCAATGTTCTACCAGCGGATTCTCAGGAGCATCTCGGATTCGGCCGGGAGCAGAGTGCTGAGGTCGTTGATAGCTGTTACGCTACGAAGAAGGGGCCCTCTTGAAAACACACTGCACAAAGGGACCTAAAGGTAAGTCTGGGGGGGTTGCACTCAAAGGAACAGGTGGCAAGGGCCTTAGGGCATGGGAGCACAGCTGGGTTGTTGGTACCCAGACCAGGTGGGTAAGGTGCAGAGCAAATAGGTCACCCGGGAGGCTCTTGACAAGAAGTCCTCACAGTCAGGAGCAGGCAACTTGAAGAGGCAATTCTGGGACAGCTGGGACACTCACAAAGTGGGTCTCAGGGGTCTCGATGTCCCTCAATGGTTACTTGCTTACTGGGCGGTTGGAGTCAGAAATTGGACTCTTTGTCTTGGTGAATTTTGCAGAGGGCCCTGTACCTCGGGTATTGGTGTGACACAGCTTCAGTAGATCCTTGTGTCTCTACTCTTGGAGGGGAGACAGACTTGATCCTCCAGAGCAGGTGTACCACTTTTGATCAGAGTGCTGCGTCGGAGTTGCTTGGGTGCAGCAAGTCTGAAAAACTGAATTCTGCGGTTTGATGCCTGCGGCTGTAGGGGAATGGTACCTCCACTCCAAGGGAGTTCTTTGGTGAATTGTAGCAGTTTGGAGGAGTCCCAGGGTTCTTGGAGACCTCACAGTTGCAGGACGAGACAGCACACCACAATTGTTGAGACCTTAAGGCAGTAGGCAGGTTTTGGAGCCAATTATCTTCAGCAGGGTTTCAGGCCTCGAATCAGTAGCTTTTCTTTGTCCTTTTTATTCTCTGTGTCCGTCAAATCTATGTTCAGGGCCAAGGAATGCCACCTAAATACTAAATTTAGGGGCGGTAAAGGGGGTGACATGTAGTAGCCAATGGGCTTGTCAAGAATTCCTGTCTTTCGAGGGGAAGAAAACGGTAACCAGCGAAAACGGACTACATCCCCCAGGATGCTTAGCGGTTGAGAGGTTATGTAAACAGGAGAGCTGTTACATAACTCAAGGAAAACACGCCCTTATGTAAACAGGAGAGCTGTTACATAACTCAAGGAAAACACGCCCTTATGTAAGCAGGAGAGCTGTTACATAACTCAAGGAAAACACGCCCTTATGTAAACAGGAGAGCTGTTACATAACTCAAGGAAAACACGCCCTATAAAGGGAGGAACCGGGAGGTACAACGCTGTCGGATATTGTGTTTACACCGACGTACCTGCTTCGTGAAGAGCAGTGTTCCGGAGTGGTGCTCCAGTAAGGCAAGAACGGAGGTAGGTCGAGTCGTTACTCCCTGGGCCGTGTCTTGCCCCATCGTCACCTGTGAAGGACCCGGAAGCTCTACCGGTCAACCATTGAGCTTCGCTTTTTGACTCGGCTGAGTCAAAGCGCAGTGGCGCTTTTGCTGGTTGGAGTCGTAACTCCCAGCCCGACCAGAGATACAGGGACTGCCAGCTGTAACGCACACCAGGAGGTGTTTGCCGCGTTACAGACTCGGAAGTCCACAGGATCGATCGAGCGGCTGCTCTCGGTTCAAGCTTCTTGCTTTTGATTGGGGTATCGGTGACGCATCACCAGGAGGTGACTCCGCGTCCCGGTGTAGTCTGAGGAAGAGATTGAGCGGCTGCTCCCTTCAGGTAGAGACCCCGGCTGGGTGTTTCCCTGACTCCTCGATTCTCTCCAACACTCTTCGTGCCCCTCACAGCCTACCGATTGGCATTGTCGGCCATTTCATTTCTGCCCTCTGTTGGCATACGCCGGGATCGGCGTATATGCAGAGGACGGCTAGGATCATCCGTGCGGTGGGCTGGTAACGTACTTAGCCTGGAGGATTCCAGTGACTATAACTTTTGTTTATTCTTTGTATTATTTTTGCCTTCATTAAAATAACTAACCCTTCACAAGTGGTTGCGTCCTCATTATCGTGTCTGTTAAACGATCCTGAGACGTTCAGGGCGTTACAAAATATCCGACCTTAATACACTAACTGTCTCCCGGTCGATAACAGACATGGCAACACTTGATGATGTGCTGGCTGCTTTAGCGACCGTGCAAGTTGAATTGGCTGCCTCTAGGCAAGAAACAGCCGATGTAAAAGCCAGACTGGATGCTATCCACTTGGACCCGCTCACGCCCAGCACCTCCCTCACGGACCAGACCCCTGCTGTAGTAGTGGAAATGCCGGTAGCCATCCCCTTGGCAACACCAGAGAGGTACAGTGGGGATCCTAACACAGTGCAGGTATTCCTCACACAAGTGGCGCTACATTTATCGTGCAAACCAAAGGCGTTCCCCACGAGTCAGGCTCGTGTGGCTTTCCTGATTTCCTATCTGGCTGGAAACGCGGCACAATGGGCCGTACCTCTGGTGAGCAGGGACGACCCCCTCTTATGTGATTGGGGTGCGTTTCGCGAGGAATTCCTGAAGGTATTCGACAGAAGGGCTGACTCGTACACGGCGCTCCGTGAAATGCTTGAGTTGAGACAGGGATCCAACGACCTGGTGCAGTATCTCAACGCGTTCCGACGGCTGGTTGCGGAAACCAAGTGGCCTGTTGCTAAACAGACGGCGCTCTTCCATCACGGGCTGTGCGATGAGCTCAAAGACGCCGTGGCTCATATTGACCCTCAACCCAAGACATGTGAGGGCCTTATCAACCTGGTATTACGGCCGGAACATAGGCTAAGTGAAAGAAAAGGGGATCATGGGAGAAAAGGAAAATCCCCTCCATCCTATGTGACGGTGGGAAGTCCTGAAACTTCCACCGCATCCAAGGGAGAACCCATGGACATCGGCGCAATACGAGCGAGCCTCACAGCCACGGAGAAAGAGTCACGCTGTAAACAAGGATTGTGCCTATATTGTGGCAAAAAAGGCCACTACGTACGTGAATGCCCTGCCAAACCGAAGACGTCACGTTATCGGGCCAACCGGTCGGTAACAGCCGTGGTGGACATACCGGCGGAAAACTAGAGGACTCCCAGACCAAGGAAGGGGCATCTCGGAGTCACTCATCCATCCCTTCACTTTCCAACTCGGTCACTAAGGGACACCGACACCTGTTTCTCACGGTGCACGTGGGAGTGCATGACCAGTGGATACCCGTTGTGGCCATGGTGGATTCAGGGGCCACTGGCATGTTTATGGACCACAACGAGGCATGCAGGCTAGGGCTAGTGCTTCTTCCCAAAGCTGTACCCGAAGACGTCTATGCTGTAGACGGAAGGCGATTGGTGACGGGGCCCATCGGGCAGCACACGGGGGTCCTTCCGATGAGATATGGGAGGAACCATTTGGAACAAATCGATTTTAACATCATCCGAGCGCCCCAATATGGCGTCATATTGGGATTGCCGTGGCTACAGAAACACAACCCCTCTGTGGATTGGCCAACACATCGCGTCGAAATGACGTCACCGTATTGCATCCTGCATTGTGGAAAAAGAACGGAATCCCTTGACGCAGACGAGAGCGGGAGTCAGACGGTGGCTACAGCGGCAGAAAAAGATGTGGCTCTCCCCCAGGCTTATCACAGTTTTGAGGATGTATTCGATGAAGTGAAGGCTGAAGTGCTACCACCACATAGACAGTTTGACTGCCAGATCGACCTGGTGCCAGGGGCCAGCGTTCCCAGCGGCAGGCTGTATGCCCTGACGGAGCCTGAAAACGTGCATCTCCGGGGGTACCTGGATAAACTCCTCAAGCTAGGATTCATCCGCCCGTCCAAGTCTCCGGCCGCCTCGCCACTCTTCTTCATCCCGAAAGCTAATGGGGAGCTGAGAGCCTGTGTGGACTTTCGGGCATTGAATTCGATAACCATAAAGAATCGGTACCCCTTGCCTCTCATCAGTGTACTTCTGGAACAGGTCAAGAAAGCTCGTATCTACACCAAGTTGGATTTGAAAGGGGCATACCATCTGGTGCGCATGAGGGACGGAGACGAGTGGAAGACCGCCTTTAAGACCAGGTTCGGCCTTTTTGAGTACCTCGTCATGCCGTTCGGTCTGTGCAACGCCCCGGCAGCCTTTCAGTACTTTTTGAATGAGGTATTCAGAGAGGAGTTGGATATCTACGTGGTCGTATATATCGACGACATCCTCATCTACTCGTCCAGTGTGGAGGAGCACGTACACCACGTCAAAGCTGTGCTCCAAAAGCTGAGGGAAAACAAGCTGTTTTGTAAACTCAGCAAGTGTGACTTCCACGTCACGTCCGTGGAATTCCTCGGAGTGATGCTGAGTCCAGAGGGACAGGAGATGGCAGAACGAAAGATCAAGGCGGTGAAAGAATGGCCGGTGCCCCAAAGCGTGAAGGACGTCCAAAGTTTCATTGGCTTCGCCAACTTTTACAGGCGGTTTATAGATGGATTTTCAGGATTGGTGGCCCCAATCACACAGTTACTGAGGAAGTCCAAGGAGTTTGTCTGGTCCCCTGAAGCGAACACGGCCTTTGAGGCCCTGAAAAGCGCCTTTGGTAAGGCGCCGGTGTTGGCTCACCCCGATCCGGATCTCCCCTACGTGGTGGAAGCGGACGCTTCGGATGTGGCGCTGGGGGCTATCTTGTCCCAACGCAACCACGACACAGGGGTGCTTCATCCCGTTGCGTACATGTCCCGCAAACTCAACGACGCCGAACGCAACTACCATATTGCGGAGAAGGAGCTTCTCGCAATCAAGGACGCCTTCACCGAATGGAGGCATTGGTTGATGGGGGCAAGACATGTGGTATCGGTGTACATGGACCATCGGAACCTACAGTTCATGACGGCCACAAGACACCTTTCTCCCAGGCAGCTGCGGTGGATGATCTTCTTTGCGGGGTTCAACTTCCGCATCACATATCGGCCGGGGACGGAAAACCGGAAGGCGGACGCCCTGTCCCGTCAATCTGCAGTTAAGGAACCATTGCCTGCGACCGAGCGTTCCATCATTTCCCCGAGGATGGTATTGGGGGTTATCCAACCGGATACTTTCCTGAGGGGAATAAAGAGAGGGATCAGGTCGTTCGCATGGCGGAGGTGGCTCCTCAGTCACAGAGAATGGCAGCTGAAGGACGGGATACCCCTGAAGGGCAGGTGCCTATTGATACCCACGCCTAGGCTAAGGAAACAAGCATTCATCTGGTGCCATGACTCTCCATGTGCAGGTCATTTGGGCTTTGAAAAAACGGTGGCTAGCATGGGACGGCATTTCTGGTGGCCAACCATGAGAGTGGATGTCAGGAGGTGGGGACAGGAGTGTCCTACGTGTGCTACCATGAAGGCCGACCATGGCCGAACCCAAGGGCTCTTACATCCACTTCCGACCCCGGATAGACCATGGGATAGCATATCACTGGACTTCGTGGTGGGCCTACCGGTAGACCAGGGGATGACGGCAATACTGGTGGTGGTGGATTACTTGACGAAAATGGGGCACTTCATCCCCTGCAAGAGAGTCCCTACGGCCGGGGAATTGGCGTCACTACTTCTAAAGAATGTGGTACAACTGCATGGATTACCTGGGGTGATCGTGTCGGACCGGGGATCGCAGTTTACTGCGCAATTCTGGAAGACTTGGTGCACCGCGCTGCATGTTAAGACCGCCCTGTCCACCAGCTACCACCCTCAAATGGACGGCCAAACCGAGCGCCTGAACCAAACGCTCAAACAGTATCTGCGATGTTTTGTGGACCAGGGCAGGGAAGAATGGGTCGACTTGCTATGGGTTGCAGAGATAGCCTATAACAACGCCACTCACAGCTCCACACAGTCGTCTCCGTTCTATAGCAACTATGGCCAACATCCCAGGTTCTTGCCATTTCTACATCCGTTCAGAGAGGACAGGATTCCCGCCACAGCGGACAGGGTGGCACACATAAAAGACACGTTGATGCGCTCAAGGGCTGTCCTAATAGAGGCCAAGAGAAAATACAAGGCTGCGGCAGACAGGAAGAGAAGGCCCGGGCCACTGTACCGCACTGGAGACTACGTCTGGATATCCACAAGAAACATGAGGTTTCGAAAGAACAGTGTGTTCCATCCCAGGTACATGGGCCCCTATCGAATTACCAAGTGTATGGGTCCCGTGAACGTGAAGGTGTGCTTGCCCCAGTCATTGCAGATTCACCCTGTCTTTCATGTATCATTGCTCAAACCTGCACCCTCCAAGCCGTCTGGGACGCCTAGGCCGGTATGCGTGGAGTCGGAGGTGGAGTATGAAGTATCGGGCATACGGGCGTCCAAATGGCGCAGGGGGAAGCTGTGGTACCTGGTCGCGTGGAAAGGCTATGGCCCGGAGGAGCAATCATGGGAACTGGCTGAAGGGGTTCATGCTCCGCGCTTGGTCTCCTTGTTCCATCGGCGTTTTCCTGCCAGCGCTGGACCCGTGGGGTGCCGCTGAGAGGGAGGATGTACTGTCAAGAATTCCTGTCTTTCGAGGGGAAGAAAACGGTAACCAGCGAAAACGGACTACATCCCCCAGGATGCTTAGCGGTTGAGAGGTTATGTAAACAGGAGAGCTGTTACATAACTCAAGGAAAACACGCCCTTATGTAAACAGGAGAGCTGTTACATAACTCAAGGAAAACACGCCCTTATGTAAACAGGAGAGCTGTTACATAACTCAAGGAAATCACGCCCTTATGTAAACAGGAGAGCTGTTACATAACTCAAGGAAAACACGCCCTATAAAGGGAGGAACCGGGAGGTACAACGCTGTCGGATATTGTGTTTACACCGACGTACCTGCTTCGTGAAGAGCGGTGTTCCGGAGTGGTGCTCCAGTAAAGCAAGAACGGATGTTAGGTCGAGTCGTTACTCCCTGGCCGTGTCTTGCCCCATCGTCACCTGTGAAGGACCCGGAAGCTCTACCGGTCAACCATTGAGCTTCGCTTTTTGACTCGGCTGAGTCAAAGCGCAGTGGCGCTTTTGCTGGTTGGAGTCGTAACTCCCAGCCCGACCAGAGATACAGGGACTGCCAGCTGTAACGCACACCAGGAGGTGTTTGCCGCGTTACAGACTCGGAAGTCCACAGGATCGATCGAGCGGCTGCTCTCGGTTCAAGCTTCTTGCTTTTGATTGGGGTATCGGTGACGCATCACCAGGAGGTGACTCCGCGTCCCGGTGTAGTCTGAGGAAGAGGTTGAGCGGCTGCTCGCTTCAGGTAGAGACCCCGGCTGGGTGTTTCCCTGACTCCTCGATTCTCCCCAACACTCTTCGTGCCCCTCACAGCCTACCGATTGGCATTGTCGGCCATTTCATTTCTGCCCTCTGTTGGCATACGCCGGGATCGGCGTATATGCAGAGGACGGCTAGGATCATCCGTGCGGTGGGCTGGTAACGTACTTAGCCTGGAGGATTCCAGTGACTATAACTTTTGTTTATTCTTTGTATTATTTTTGCCTTCATTAAAATAACTAACCCTTCACAAGTGGTTGCGTCCTCATTATCGTGTCTGTTAAACGATCCTGAGACGTTCAGGGCGTTACAGGGCTACCTAACTTTAGGGTATTACACCCTCTAAGTGATCACCTCCTTTGGGAAGGGGCACTACCCTGACCCTAATTGGCTAACTCCCTCACAAACCAAGATAGAGGGAAATGAAAAGTGGGCTCTACATCACCTGCCCCACCTTAGGGGTGGTACTGGCTGAATGGGGACCCACGCCTGCTAATTTAATTAATTTTCCCGCTGGTCCTGCCGCCAATTGTAGATCTAGAAAGGGGGTTGGCATCGTTCACTATCTGGAGATGCATGGGTCACATTTCAAAGGTTGTATCGCCTTTGAAGCTTCCTGCCCTGAAATGCCACCCTGGCCTGAAGGAGGGGCAAAGCACCTCTGCCCAGAGCAGGCTTTATTACTGGCCTCTAAGAGCACTGGCTCTCACCCGATGAGGTAAGAAACAAGTGTGGTGGTGGCAGGCCGGCTAAGACTAGTCAGAGACCATACCAGAGCTTGGTAGGTTTACAGGGGACCATCTAAGGTGTCTCCTGTGTGCATATATTAATAAATCTAACACTTGCATCAATGAGGATTTATTAAGACGAGATGTTTGGTACCACACATGTTGAGGTACAGTGAAGCCATCATATCGCTAGGATACTCGTAATGGCAAGTATCCAGCCCATGTACTCTCTATGGCTTCCCTGTGCACTTACTATATCCAAGAATGGACTTGATATTGTAGGGTCATATCTCTTCATACAGATATGTCCAAACATGGGATATAGTGCACCCTGGCTTAGGGCTATAAGGCCTAGTAGGGGTGAATTACCTATACCTTATGCAGTGTATGGGCGCAATGCACACAGGGCTGTGTGCAATGTCAACTCTTTGGTTTTCTCTTCACCAAGGCACGCAGTCTGCAATTGAAGTTTGCATGATCTTGGTGAGGGCTCTCTGGGGTCGCACAATTGGTGCTGCAGCCCCAGACGACCCTCTTAAGTTCCAGTGCTTTAGGTACCAGAGGTACCATTATCTAGGGACTTACAGGGGCTGCTGCAGTTTTGCCAATCGTGGTACAGTTTAAGGAAAGAGATCTGAAGTTGGGAACCTGGTTAGCAGGAATCCAGTGCACATTTAATTCAAAATCATATCATACACCAGGCACAAAGAAAAAGGCTAACCATGTCAAAAGGGAAACTTTCCTAAATTTCCTTATTTGAGGATTATGACCTTTCACGCAATATTTCTTGGTGAATGTAAGGGGACTCACTTTGGAAGATATCTAGAGTGTTTTAAAGCTTTCAGGGCCAGTTATGCTAGATAGCAATGGAAACACCATTGTTTCAGTAGAGCTGATCAATTGAATGCCAGAAATTGGAAAGTGTTTTTCTATTTGGTTCTATGTTTATCTTTCTTACACTGGAACTATTTTATTTTCATATTTCCTATCTCATTCTACATTCTCCTCCCTCTATCTCCCTTGTGGGCTGTGTCTTTCATCATGTTGCTATCTCTCCCTTCTCCTTAATGCCAGCATTCTCATTTTATATTTTGCATTGGTGTTTTTATGTCAGTTGTCTGTTTAGTTGGGAATAATATCCATCGTTCTCCAATGGTATTTTCTTGTCTCAGTGCCACTCAATTTGCTCCATCCTCAATCCCTCAACTTTTGTGTGTTCCAATACACCCAGCAGGACCGTCATCAACCCCTGCTTTAGCAGCTACTGTCTTCTGTCTGCAACTCGGCAGACAAAGTCACATAATTAACGTGAAAGGGTGGGAATGTGAGTGGATGGATGGATGGATAGATGGATGAATGTTTGGATTCGGGATTGTGGATGGGTGAGTGAGAGGGTGGAAAGATAGGTGTATGGATGAATAAGTGAAAGGATGGATGCAAGAATATGTGAGTAAAAGGGAGGAAGGATGGATGGATGAGTAAAAGGTTGAATGGATGGATGAGTGAAAGGGTGGAAGGATGATGAGAGGATGGCTGAGTGAGTGAAAGAATGGATGAGAATGAAAGGGTAAATGGGTGGATGGATGAGTGGATAGATGGATGGAATGGCTGGGTGAATGGACGGGTTTAAAGGGTGCATAGGTGGAAGGAAGGATGGATGTATCGTTGAGTAAAAGGATATATGTATGGATGGATGAGTGAACAAATGGATGGTTTAGTGAAAGGGAGTGGGATGGCTGGATGAAAGGGTGGAAAGATGGATGAGTGAAAGGATGGATCAATGAATAAGAGAGTAAAAGGATGGATGAATGCGTAAAAGCGTAGATGGATGGATGGATGTACAGATGGATGAGTGCGTGAAATTGTAGATAGATGGGTGAGTGAAAAGGCAGATGGATAGCTGCATGGATGAATAAGTGAAAGCATGAATGTAAGTATGGATGAGTGAAAGGATGGATGATCCAAGGATGATGAATGGATGGATAGATAGATGCATGAACGAGTAAAAGGGTGAGTGGATGGATAAATGAAAGGGTATATAGATGGAGGATGAGAGAAAGGATGGATGAGTGAAAAAACGGATGGTTAGTGAAAGGGACTGTAGAAGGATGGCTGGATGAAAAGGTGGACAGATAGATGAGTGAAATTGTGGACAGATGTATGAGTGAAAGGGTGAGTGAAATGATGGATCAATGAATACGAGAGTGAAAGGATGGATGGATGAGTGAAAGGGTAAATTAACTGGCTGGATGGATGATGGATTGAAAGGCTGGAGGAATGGACAGAGTGGAGTGAAAGGATGGATGGATGAGTGAAATCATGGATGAATGAGTGAACGGATGGATGTATGGATAGATGAGTGAAAAGGAGGAAGGATTGACTATGTATATGTGAAGAGGTGAATGGATAGATGGATGGCTGGATGAGAGAAAGGATGGATGGATGGAGAATGAGAGAAAGCATGGATTGATAAGTGAAAGGACAAATGAATAGATTGATGAATGGTTGAATAGATGAATTGAAAGGCAGGATGGGCAGAGTGAAAGGGTAGATTTGTTGATGGAGTGAAAGGATGGATGGATGAGTGAAAAGATGGATGGATGGTTGGGTGAGTAAAAGGGTGGATAGATGGGTGGCTGGATGAAAGGTGGACAGATTGATGTGAAAAAGTGTGAAAACATAAATGGATGTGTGAAAAGGGCAATGGATGAGTGCGAGAAAGTATGCATGAATGAGTGAAAGGATAGATGTAAGGATGGATGAGTGAATGTGTAAATGGATCAATGGATCCGGGAAAAGGGTGATGGATGAGTTCGAGAAAGGATGCATGAATGAGTGAAAGAATAGATGTAAGGATGGATGAGTGAAAGGGAAGAAGAATGGATAGATGGATGGTGGGATGGATGAATTCAAAGGATGGTTGAGAGAAAGGATGGAAGGATGAAAGAGTGAAAGAATGTTTGTAAGGATGGATGAGTGAAAGAATGGATGGATGGGTGAAAGGGTGAAAGGATGGAAGAGTGAAAGGGTAAATGGATGAATGAATGAGTCAATTGCTGGTTGAAAGGTATATGGATGAGTGAAAGGGTGGGTGGCTGAGTGAAAGGGTGGATGGATGAATGAAAGGGAGGATGAGTAAACTGATGTGTAGATTTGGATGAGTGAAATAATGGCTGGGTGAGTGAAAGGGTGTGTCGAGGAATGTCTGGATGAAAGGATGGACTGATGGATGAGTGAAAGGATGGATGTGTGAGAGAAATGGTGAATGGATGTGTGAATGAAAGGGTGGATGGATAGATGCATAGATCTCTGAGTGAAAGGATGGAGGGTGAGAGAAAGGTTGGACAGCTGGATGAGTGAGTAAAAGGATGATGGATGAGTGAAAGGATAAATGGTGGGATTAATGGATGGATGGATGAGTGAAAGGCTGGATGAATGGACTGAGTGAAATGGTGCATGTATCGAAGGAGTGAAAGAATGGATGAATGAATGAATAAAAGGATGGATGGGTGGATGGACAGACAGATGGATGGATGGATGGATGGATGGATGGATGGATTGATGGATGGATGAGTGAAAGGATGGTTGTACGACTAGATGAGTGAAAGAGAGAGTAAGAAAGGATAGATGGATGGATGATGAGGAAAAAGATGAATGGATGGATGAGTGAAAGGGTGGATGAATGAAGAATGAGAAACAGGATGGAGGGAAGGATGAGTGAAAGGGTAAATGGATGGATGGATGAGTGGATGGATGGATGAAGTGAAAGGTTGGATGAATAGATAGAGTGTGGATGTTGGAACGGAGTGAAAAGATGTATGGATGAGTGAAAGTGTGATTGGATTGATGAGTGTGTGAAAGGATACATGTAAGGATGGATGAGTGAAAGAAGGGATTGGTGGGTGAAAGGGAGGATAGAGGTGGCTGGATGAAAGGTGGATGGACAGATGAGTGTGTGAAAGGATGGATGAATGAGTAAAAAGATGGATGTAAGGATGTATGAGTGAAAGGGAAGAAGAATGGCTGGATGGATGAGTGAAGTGGTGGATGGATGCAGGGTAAGAGAAAGTATGGAAAGATAGATGAGTGAGTGAAAGGATGGATGGATAGGTAAAAGGGTAATGGATCAATGAGTGGATGGATGGATGATCGATGGATGCAGTAAAATGATGGATGGATGGAGTGAAACAATGGATGGATGAGTGAAAGGATGTTTGTAAGTGTGGATGAGTGAAGCAATGGATGGATGAGTGAAACGGAAGATAGATGGGTGGCTGGCTGAAAGGGTGGATGGATGGATGAGTGAAAGGGTGACTGAAAGGTGGAATGAGTGAAAGGGTGAATGGATGGACAGATGAGTGAAAACATTAATGGATGAGTGAGTGAAAGGCTAGATGAGTGAAAGGGTAAATGGATGGGTGCATGAGTGGATGGATGATTGAAGGGTGGATGGATGAGTGAAAGGATGGATGGATTGCTGCATGGCTGAAAGGATGAATGGATGGCTGGATAGATGGGTGAGTGAAAGGGTGGCTGGATGAATGAGTGTGTGAAAGGATGCATGTTAGGATGGATGAGTGAAAGAAGGGATGCCTGAGTGAAAGGGAGCAGAGATGGGTGGCTGCATGATAGGTGGACAGATGGATGAGTGAAAGGGTGAGTGGACGGATGGATATGTGAAAGGATGAATGGACAGATGAGTGTGAGAAAGAATGGATGAATGAGTGAAAGGATGGATGTGAGGCTGTATGAGTGAAAGGGAGAAAGGAAGGATGGATGGATGGATGGATGGAAGGATGGGTGGATGAATGGATAGATGGATGGATGAGTGAAGTGGTGGCTTGATGAGTGAGTGAGTGAAAGGATGGATGATGAGTGAAAGGATAAATGGATCAATGAGTGACTGGATGGATGAATGGATAGATGGAGTAAAAGGGTGGATGGATTGACAGAGTAAATGGATGGATGAGTGAAAGGATGGAAGGATGGATGAGTGAAAGGATATTTGAAAGGATGTACGAGTAAAAGAATGGGTGCATGAGCAAAGGGAGGATAGATGGGTGGTTGGATTAAAGGATGGATGGATGGATAATTTAAAGGGTGAATGGATGGGTATATCAGTGAAAGCATGGATGGACGAGTGAGTGAAAGTATGGATGAGTGAAATGCTAATTGAATGAATGGATGAGTGGATGGATGGGTGGGTGGATGGTTAAGTGAAAGGATGGATGGCTCCGTGAAAGGGTGGATGGTGGATGAGTGAAAGGGACGATGGCTGGATAGATGGAGAGAAAGGCTGGAGAAGTAAGTGAATGGATGGATGAGCAGAAGATGGATTGCTGAAAGGATGGATGGATAAAAGAGGGATGGATAAGTAAAAGGATGGATGATGAGTGAAAGGATGAATGGATGGATATACTTGATGTATAGATGTCAAGATAGATGGATAGGTTTGGATATGGATGGGTGGGTGGATCGACAGAAGGACAGAATGGTGACTGAATGCTCGATGAAAGACTGAACAGATGACAGAATATACAGGTGAAATGGTGGATGTCAGTGGGTGGATTGAAAGATGAAAGGATGAATGGATAGTTTCTTGTATGGAAGAGACAAACAACCTCTTCTAGAGTGGGCTGCGATGACTTGCTTTGCTTGCTTGGTGCCATAAGAGCTTTGGCTCAAATTGGGGGGTATTTTAATTTTCTGGCTACTCCCTTGACACGCAGTGTTACATTCCATCGAGTTCCATTTATTTCCTCGCATCAGCAAAGAAGAGCATGAGCAAGCAACATTCTCTGTTTTGCCTCCAATGCACATGGTGTGTAGGCTTTGGTTCCGATTTTGATTGGGGTAGTAACAGAAAGATCCCTGTTCCGGGATGAAGTGCCAAAACGGAAGGAGAATCCACTGGAGATATTTCCTTCACCATTTTTTCTCAACATTGAAGGAAAGCCCACCAGGGTGTTCTCTTTAAGGTTTAGCACTTCTTCCAGAAACCAAAGGAATCTCTTTTAGCAGCTATCTCTGAATCAGGTCACTTAACTCGCAGCTGTCAAGGAAACCAAACAGTGCATGTGGGTCACTAATAGGTCAGGAAAATATTTTCGATACACTGGTATAATCTAGAGTAATTTTGATAAGTTGATTGCTACTCTTGCTATGCCAAATTTCAGAAATTACGCTATTACATCATGTAATTACATGCTAATTGTGGTAAAAATGTAACATCAACATGCCATTTGTGGTAAAAGTTCCCCAAAAAAGCACAGGAAGAACACAAACAACAGAACAAAAGTAGCTTTTATTCATGGTGCTTGTTCGAAATGTGTGTCTCTAGTTAGTAGTGGCTTGCACCCTGTCCAAGTAGGGACACTTCCTTCTAATCAGAATGAGGAAAGTACACACCTAAGTTTGCCTGTGCTCACCCTTTAGTAGCTTGGCACAGAGCAGTCAGGCTAAACTACATAGGCAATGTGTAAAGCATTTCTATACAACCTACAATAACACAGTGAAAACACCATAAATGGACTCCACACCAGTTTAGAAAAATGAAGTATCTTTATCTAAACCAACAAAAATCCAACAAACAGATATCAAATTATGATTTTTAAAAGGTAAAACCGTTCTGTCCTTTCCAGGTGGATATGGCTGTTTAAAACAAAAGGTACAAACACTGCAGTCGCAGGTCTGAGACACATTTACTGGCCTACTCATGTGGGTGGCACGACCAATGCTGCAAGTCCACTAGTAGCATTTGATTTACAGGCCCTGTCACACTCAGTGCACTTTACTGGGAAATTACCAGTAAATCAATTATGCCAATCAGGGATAACCAATCATAATCACAATTTACACAGAGAGCATATGACCTTTAGCACTGATCAGCAGTGGTTAAGTGCCCTTGTCCTATAATCAACAAAAACAGGGTACAAAAATAGGATGCAAAAGGTTTGGGCATAAATCTGCAAAAAGGGCCAGGTCTTACAGTGCTTTTGCTCTTTTCCACTATTTCTTGCACTAAATGCATCCTGCTGTGCAAAGTAAATTCACTTTTGCACTAAAAAGCAGCACTAAATGTAAGAGGTGTATTTCACATACCGAAGTTTAATTTTGCATAATTTTTGCAAACTTTCCTGGATTTATGAAAACGCAGATTGCACAAATTGTGCACATCTTTAGTCACTACCCATCCTTTCCTTGTTCTTACAGACCAGGAAACCTCTGACACCCTCTCACCATTTTGTTTTTTCACTCTTCTCTTTCTCTGTCTTCCTCTTCTTCTCTTTCTTTTCCTACTATTCAGTGTCCCTCTCTCCCTTTACCATGCCCTTTTCCCCTCTCTGCACTCTAGCTTTGCTCACTTCTTCTCCATTGTCTCTAGCCTCCCCTCTACTTTTTCTCTCCGTCCATCTATTTTTCTGTTAGCATTTATTTGCTCCCTCTTCTATTGCTTCTCTCTTCTTACCCCTACTATTTATCCCTTTCTACTCTCACCACTCTTTTTTCTCTCATTCTTTTTTCCACTTCCATTTATCCTCCCTCTATACCCCTCCTACCAGAGCACCAAGGACTAATCCTTGGTACAGCAAGTGTGAATGTGTGCAGTCAAATAATAATAAGTTTTCCTTTTACTTGTTTCTGTTTTTTCAATTGTAGAAAAAAAGGTGAATTCAAACTGTTTTGTTTCTCAGTGTTGTGTTCTCAATCCAGTGGAATGGAAAGGACCTATCTAGTGTCCACATGACTGACGGCCATATGACCATTGTCCTTCTGGCACTGATAGCACCACCTTAACTTAGAATATGAGTGAAATTTCATTGACTGGGAGGAAACTCTTGTTTCTTGGCATTCAGATTATTTATCATCTGCTAAGGGGTGGGGGGGGGGCGGCTTCGAAGATAGTCGTAACCTGCTCTCAGAAGGCCCCTACTACACTTGCACTCCACCCACCTGAGGCAAATACTGAGGGGCATATTTACTAAGATTTTACGCTGTGTTTGTGTCAAAAAGTAAACTTGTTTAGGGCAGGAAATATAGCGCTGCTTTGCATTATTTAGCGCCAAGGAGGCATACCATGGGTGATACCATGGATGTTTCTATGCAACCACCTAACGTTTCTGACACTAAACTAAATTTACTAAATAAAGTAGGCAGGGTTTAGCGTCAGAAAATAGCGCACCCTTCAACCACACTCTATGAAGGAGAAATGCTTTTTTTGCTCCTTTATTTTCCGCCTTCTCATGTGTGCTGCACTGTACAGCACACATACAAAGTGGGAAAATTTTTAAAATATGTCTAAGCATTTTATTTTGTAATGGAGTGGTATCCTTCCAGTACAAAACCTATGCTTGACTCACGGAGACCTCCTTGCACTATGGTGCAAAGGTGTCTTCGAGGCGTACAGCAGCTAATTTCAGTGCCAGCGCTAGGGAAAGTGAAAGAGAGTGCCATAGTTCAGTAAATTTGGTACTCTCCTGCTCTCTCCTTCTCACACAGCGCAGCATTTCTGGCTGCTGCACTGTGCGGCATGAGAAATTGGTAAACCTGACCCTTACTGAGCTGCAGATGGCAGTTCACATCCCCTCCACATCCAGAGCTTTATTGTCATCTCCTGAGGGCTATGCGGAGGCGTACACCATATTTTGACCCTCTGTTTGGCCCATTGCAAATTCGAATATAACAATGAACCAGCTTGACTATGTGTGTTTGTTCCTTTTCCTTGCTCACACCATAATGCAGCAGCAGCCTTTCCTATAACCCACTTAAGACACAAATCCAATAACTGGTCTCAGCCATAGGTCATAAGCCAGCCAGGCAATGCCGGGCTAGCCTATACGCCCCTGGTGTTAATGAGCCAGAAATGTTGAGCAGGGACTCTGGCCTATATTCTGTTAGACACCAAATGACCAATGAACTTGAGCTTTTGTTCCAGCCCTCTGAACTAATGTGATGAGACATGTAGAACTATATAAAACTCCCAATCAATAAATCATTAATTAATTAATACAACTTTTGACACATTAGCTTAAATTGTTTATGGCCCGAGAAAAGTGTTAATATTGCCATTTTTTTTTTTACTGATACCCAGTTGCACCCCTTGTTTGCTCATGTGTCTCCTCTATTGAGACCAGTGTGACCAGAGGGAAATATCCTACATATTTTAATAGGCTTCTGCAAGACCAATTGTGTTGGGGTAGAATCAGTCACTATCGGGCTCAGCCAGTACCAGACGTGCAAGTCTTGGTTGACACTTTAAGACTTTGTAGAGGTGGCCTGCTAATATGGGCATTGGAATTCACCTTCTTTATTGTCTTCCCCTTTTCTGTAATGCTAATAGAGAATAATAAACTATTAATCAGTAACAGACTACTATTCTCTATTAGTATAGAAAAAACAATGCCGAGTGCAGGCAGCAACATCTGTTTGATAGCTGACATAGGTGCATGAAAGTACCTGCACTAACCATCAGACAGATTATCCAGGATTGGCAAAGCCCAACCCTGGCCTCAGGGACCTGCCACACGTGTGTGCCATGCTGCGTTGGTCATTGAGCCATTATAACATTTTGTCTCATTTTGTCTTTGTCTCATCGAGCAAGACATGGACTACACGGGCTGCACTTGAACTTCGGAACTAAGATCGGTTTTGGGCGATTAATTCGCCCTTGAGGAATTGTTTTCCGTTGAAAGAGTTGACAGCCTCAACTGATTAATTCTTTATGCTACACCACAACCACTGTGCGGACTACCCACCACTTGGGGGCAGTGACCTGGCCATCTCCACTGACACCTACTTATAGGTTGCCTCCTCCTGTCTCCCCCTGTCCTGAGGAAGACCTGTGAGCAGAGGATGTAACTTACCCTCCATGCACCAGGGTCGAAACTTCGACACTATCTCCCTAGTGGGCCTGTTCCCGGTACCACTCCTACCCTGCCCAATCCACATATGTTGTTTCTCTGTGCACCTTGTTTGAAAGAATCACAAGCAACTACTTGAACAACCTGTAAGGTGCAGGCCCTGACACAAAGCTGGCCTTACTGTAAACTATAGCCAGTTTTTCATGATGTATAATAATTGTAATTGATTCTCCCTTGGATGTGTTTTGAATCCCTTCCTTCTTTATCTCATCTGTCTTACAGATGCCATGAGCACACTTCCTTTTTCCCTCCCTCCTTGGAGCAACCTTTCATCTTGTTACTGAATATGGCGATTTATTTAACTAGAGAGTACTTGTAAAATAGAAATAAAACAGTCCTCTTTGCTGAATTTTAATGGGTGCCATTGCATTTTTTTAGAGTGCACATATATATCTTTTTAGAACTCTGTGTGTATATATGACTTTATGCTAATCAGATGCATCTTTAATGTGTTTTTCGAACTATGAATGTATTACAATTTAACTGTATGACAAATTAGTCTAGGACCAACTGTCTTCTATAGCATTGGTCATTTAGGCTTCAGCCTTCAAGTGCCCAAGGCTACTCGCCAATCAGCCTATAACACCACTTTTTGACAACTTGTCGCAGAGTTTGAAAAGAATGGAGGGAAAATGCAAGATGCTTAAAGTTGCATCCTGTGCAGTACATCAGCATGGGACCTGTGATGCTGGCTCCATAATGATGCACTATGCATACTGAAACTGTCAGCTTCCTACTTGAGTGTTTGAGGTGGAAAATCAAAATGGAGAACTGGCAGCTGATGGACTGAATAGGTACCTGCACAAACAGGTGAGGGTAAGTAAAAATGTTCTGAAATTAAATGCGTGTGTGCTTAAGACTGAGGGGCATATTTACAAGGGCATTGCACAGATGGACTGTCACTTTTCAAGACGCTCCGGTGGTGCAGTGTCCTACTCCATATATACAATGCGACGTCAAGCCACTTTACATGGCTTAACAGCTCATTGTAAATATCATACCCTTTAGCATAGTTTTCTGCTTCAAAGGGGAGTGTAATGGGTGTTGCTGTGGGCGTTCCAATGCAACACCCTTTGCTTTTTTATGCTGCCCCTGATTTTCAAGGATCCGTAAATCTGAGACAGTGCCTTAAACTAATGCAATTGAAAAGCAGGTGTTAGAGGGGCGCAATGAGGAGAAATTCCTTTATTTCCCTTGTTTTTTGCTCTTTCTATGTGTTCTGCATTGTGCAGCACATGTAGAAGCAGCGTTTTGCCTTTAATGATTGCTTATGTGCAGGAAGGTGTGCCTTCCTGCATATAAACAATTATCCCTGCAATGCAGGTACCCTTGCACAATGGCGCAAGGGTGTCTGCATTGGCGATAGGCAGCTTTTTTAACGCCAGCACAAGGGAAAACACAGGGGTGCACTATATTCTTGTGAATACGGCGCATCCCTGCATTTATTTAAATGATGCAGCGCTGCTAAATTGATTGCAGCGCTGTGTCATTTCTTTGTAAATATGCCCCTGAGAGAGTGAGAGTGTGTGTGTGTGTGTGTGTGTGTGTGACAGAGGGAATTGACGTAAGTGTGAGATATTGAGTGAGATAGGAACTGAAAGAGTGAGAATGTGAGTGAAACAGTGCATAGTCATACGAGTGAGACATTGTGTGAGCATGTAAGTCAGACAGTGTGTGAGCAAGTGAGAGCATGTAAATATTTGATTGAGAGAATAGGAGACAGTGAGTGAGACAGTGAGACAGCATCAACACGTGAGTAAGACAGTGGGTAAGGGAAACATTGAGTGAGACAGTGTGACCATGTGAGACAATGAGGGAGAGTGACAGTGAGTTGGGACGGTGAGCAACTGCAAGTGAGTCCGTGTAAGACAGTGAGAGGCAGTGAGAATTAAAGGGAATGAGACAGTGTGAACGAAACAGTGAGCGAGAGAAAGTGAGTGGGTGAGAGTGAGTAAGCGTGAGGCCGTTTGTGAGACTGTTTGACACGGTGAAACAGGAAGTGAGATGAAAAGTGAGAAAGTGAATGAGGCAGTGTGAACATGTCAATAATAAAGTGAGGGAGTTACAATAATTGAGACAGTGAGCAAAGCAGTGAGTATAAGACAGTATGATACAGTTAGTGAGAAATTGAGTGAGGTATTGTAAGCATGCGAGGTAGGCAATGTGTGAGAGAATCAGTAAATAACAGTAATACAGTCATAAACAGTAAATAATATAGTGTGTGAGACACAGAGACCGTGTGTCAGCTTGCATGTGTGTGTGTGTGTGTATTATGCTTGTGAGTCTGCTACTGGAGGTAATTCTCAGCTTACAAAAGGTAAATGTTGGCCTAAGGGAGATGGCACTGTTGGAAAAATGCAGGCCCATGCCTAATGAAGGCAATTCTGGGTATATGGTATAACCATGGAAGATGCTGCTGCTAGCTTGTTGGAGATAATCATTTGAAAAAGGGAGAACAACCTTATATTATGGGTAGTGGGGGTGCTGGTAACTATGATAAAGCGTTGACACTGACATTCTAGAAGTAATTTGTGACGTGGATCACCCATCCTACACAATCCTTGCCATAATGTTGGCATTGGTGTATTCCAAGTATTCTTGGTTTAAGTGAGGCATGCATAGCATATGGGGGCACCCGTGAGGCATTTTATAAAAATGGATTCAACATCCACAGCATCTGGTTTCATTGGTACATTATGAAAGCACTTCAATATTTGATTAGTGCCCTTTAAGAGCCTATGGCTTTTAAGCAAATGTGTGAGGAAATTGTGCTATAAAATGCAAAATTTGACCCATTTTTAATAAAAATGTTTTTGGAGGTGGGGGTCTAAACCCTCTAAGAACACGTTAGGATTGCTAGCTGGAACTAGAAGCAAACATTCATTCAAAGATCACCAACCACCACTGATTCTTTGATGATTTTTAAACATTGCCTTGCATTCTAGCACTTTGAGGTCCATACTCCAATATGAAAACAAAATGCACCCACTTTATAAGGGGTACGGTATTCAGGGCTAGACTCAGGACAAAAAATACCCCTGCCTCTCTTCAAGCGAGTGAGCAGATTGAGAAAGCGCGCTTGGCGTCTTTACATGCGGTCATCATTGGGGTCCCTCAAGTGGCTTTCAGACTGCCATAAAGCTCCTCGAAAACATCCTGCAGTGGCTGAGTGGCTGAGAGTCACTGTTTAAAGCTCCAGAACGATTTGGTAGATGTAATTACTGACGTCAATGTGTATAGTTATGTATGTGGCTTACTATGATATCTGGTATCAAATGTAAGTCACTGCTCTGCCAACTACTGTATCTGCATTCATTTTTAGCCTGTTAGTGTGTTCAGGTGCATGCGTAACCCATTACTGCTCACTAATGTATTCATCTCGCATGAACCACTACTTTGAGCAATCAATTATTTGTTTCTCTATAAACTATTACTGTGCTCTCAATTGCATTTCGGTTCACGAGGAGCACACTGCTTTGCCTACCTTTGTACCTACTTTCACACAAATCAATATTGTGCTGTCTTTGGTCATATGCCCGGATTCACGTAGAACCCATCATTTTACTCTTTACTTGTAGAGAAACTGGTTAGCTTAAACCAGTGGTAGCTCGGACAGGTAAGAGCGGTGTGGTGGGGGGTAGTGAAAGTCGTCCGATGACAGGATAAGTAACATTAAATAAATAAATTCACCTACTTTGCGCTCGCCGCATCGCCGGGCGCACCGTAAGTAGTTTTATTTATTTGTGTATTTAATATTACTTATCCTGTCGTCTGTCGACTTCCAACTCGCCGCCCTGCCCTGTTCCACCCACCGCTCTTACCTGTGCGAGCCGCTACTGCGTGAAACTACCATTCACATCGCTATTTTTTGGCATAGTTGTTGCCTAGTTATATGATGTCTCGGGGTCCAGAATCAGAGACAGTGGACCTTGGTACAGAATCAAAATTAGTTGAAATGGACCGTGTCAAATCACCCACACCGTACCAGTCTTCATTTGCAGAACTGAATGCGTTTCCCCATGTATTATTTCTCCCCTTTTTTTTTACAAATTACGTCTGCTTGTTCTTCTGTAAGTTTTACAAGGGCATTTGTATTCCACCATCCTCTGTCTTGCAGTAGGACAGCCGTACGCGATACCTTTAACTTCCTCGCTGCTAGGCCTTTTCCCCCCCTGTGCTAAGCCTTTTTTGGGCTATTTGGGGTAGTGCGCGCTACGGCCCCTGTAACTTTTTGACCACATAAGGTATCCACGCCAAATTTGCGTCCTTTTCTTCCAACATCATGTGGATTGTAAAGGTATCCAGGGTTTGTGGATTCCCCTGGAGGGGTCCCAGAAATTAGCCGAATTACAGCTAAATCTTTTTTTTGGGGGAAAATGGGAAAAACGGGCTGCAAATGAAAGCGTCTGGGTTTTTCTCTGCAAATGATATCAAAAAAGGGTTTGTGGGGCTGAAATCACCATTTTCCCAGCTTTTAGGGAATGACAGACTTTTGTCAGAAAACCAACATTTTTTACACAGTTTTGGCATTTTTCTGCTTTCAACCTCCTTCCAGTTAATGGTAGAAATGGGTGTGAAAGCAATAATGTATCCTGGAAAACTATACATTTTAGAAAAGTAGATAAAATTCTGAATTCAGCAAGGGGTCATTTTTGTAGATCCATCAAGGTTTCCTTATAGAAACTAACAGTTAAATAAAGGAAAAATTGAAAATTAGTTGAAAAAAACAGCCTTTTGTGTCAAGGTTTTTACCTGTAACTTCTTCTAATTATGACAGCTCTTTGAAATCAATATACCGTTACATCCGCTGGACCTTCCTGGTTGTGGGGATATATAGGACTTGTAGGCTCATCAAGAACCCGACGAACCCAGAGTGAAAAACTGAGCAGCAATTTGCAATGGGTTTTTATTATGTTACGGGTATATAGCAATTATTGTGGGAAAATGTATAAGTGGAAAAATCGGTATGAAAGACACCTGTGTATTTCTGAAATGGAAACAAATTATAGAGTTTAGAAACAGTACATATTTGCACATTTTCGAAATTGGGAATACTCAAACTAGCATGAGAATTATTGGTCATTTTTCAAAATGACTTCTTTTTTACACAAAGTCTTTTATTTGGAAGGCAGAAATGCATAAAAAATCAATAGGTAATAACAGTTGCTTTACAAATCTGAATTACCCTAAGTCTCCCAATAAAAATGGTAGCTCACTTGTGTGGGTAGGCATAGTTCCCACGGCAGGAAATGGCTCAAAACCCAACGTGAACACACCACATTTTCACAATGAAAATTTACCCTTTTTTTGCGAAGTGTGTAGCTGTAGTTTTTTAACCCCTTCGGTGCTCATGACGGAACGGTTCCGTCATGAGCCACGGTTGAGCTGTGCTCATGACGGAACCGTTCCGTCATGACCACGCCCGCGCAAGATTCCGTCAGCACAGCGGCGGAATTTGCGCAGCATGGAAGGGGTTAACACTAGCTCTGCCGGCACCTAGGGAAACGTAGCAAACCTACACATTTTTGAAAACTAGACACCGAGGGGAATCCAGGATGGGGAGACTTGACTGCCTCCCACCAGGTTCTGTTACCCAGAATCCCATGCAAACCTAAAAAATTGTCAAATAAACCACATTTTCCCCACATTTCTGTGGTGGAAAGTTCTGGAATCTGCGTGGATCCACAAATTTCCACCCACCCCGCGTTCCTCAAAGTCTTACGAGAAAAATGGTACCTCACTTGTGCGGGTCGGCCTAGTGCCCGCGACAGGAAACGGCACAAAACGCAATGTGGTCACACCTCAATTTTGCAGTGAAAAATGACCCTTTTTTGGCAAAGTGCCTAGCTGTAGTTTTTGAACCCGAAATCTGCGGGCACATTGGGAAACCTAGCAAACCTATACATTTTTGAAAACTAGACACCCAGGGGAACTCAGGATGGGGTGACTTGACTTCCACCCATTAGGTTTTGCTACCCAGAATCCCTTGCAAACCTAAAAAATTGTAAAAAAACCACAAATTCCCCACATTTCTGTGGTGGAAAGTTCTGGAATCTGCGTGGATCCACAATTTCCCACCCACCCCGCGGAACTCAAAGTCTTCCGAGAAAAATGGTACCTCACTTGTGTGGGTCGGCCTAGTGTCCACGAAAGGAAACAGTGCAAAACGCAACATGGTCACACCTCAATTTCGCATTGAACAATGACCCTTTTTTGGCAAAATGCCTAGCTGTAGTTTTTGAACCCTAGCTCTGCCGGCACCTAGGGAAACCTACCAAACCTATACATTTTTGAAAACTAGACACCCAAGGGAATTCAGGATGGGATGACTTGACTGCCTCCCACCAGGGTCTTTTACCCAGAATCCCTCGCAAACCTGAAAAATTGTCCAAAAAAACACAATTTCCCCACATTTCCGTGGTAGAAAGTTCTGGAATCTGCGTGGATCCACAAATTTCCACCCACCCCGCGTTCCCCAAAGTCTTACAAGAAAAATGGTTCCTCACTTGTGTGGGTCGGCCTAGATCCCGCGACAGGAAGCGGCGCAAAACGCAACGTGGTCACACCTCAATTTCACAGTGAAAAATGACCCTTTTTTGGCAAAGTACCTAGCTGTAGTTTTTGAACCCTAGCTCTGCGGGCACCTTGGGAAACCTAGCAAACTTATAAATTTTTGAAAACTAGACACCCAGGGGAATCCAGGCTGGGGTGACTTGACTGCCTCCCACCAGGGTCTGTTACCCAGAATCCCTTGCAAACCTAAACAATTGTTAAAAAAACCACATTTTCCCCACATTTCTATGGTGGAAAGTTCTGGAATCTGTATGGATCGACAAATTTCCACCCACCCCGCGTTCCCCAAAGTCTTACGAGAAAAATGGTACCTCACTTGTGCGTATCGGCCTAGTGCCCGCGACAGGAAACAGCGCAAAATGCAACATGGTCACACCACAATTTCGCAGTGAAAAATGACCCTTTTTTGGCAAAGTGCCTAGCTGTAGTTTTTGAACCCTAGCTCTGCGGGCACCTTGGGAAACCTAGAAAACCTATACATTTTTGAAAACTAAACACCCAGGAGAATTCAGGATGGGGTGACTTGACTGCCTCCCACCAGGGTCTGTTACCCAGAATCCCTTGCAAACCTAAATAATTGTCAAACAAAAAAAAATTTTCCCCACATTTCTGTGAAGGAAAGTTCTGGAATCTGCGTGGATCTACAAATTTCCACCCACCCCGCGTTGCCCAAAGTCTTATAAGAAAAATGGTACCTCACTTGTGTGGGTCGGCCTAGTGCCTGCGACAGGAAACAGCACCAAACGCAACGTGGTCACACCTCAATTTTGCAGTGAAAAATGACCCTTTTTTGGCAAAGTGCCTAGCTGTAGTTTTTGAACCCTAGCTCTGCGGGCACCTTGGGAAACCTAGCAAACCTATATATTTTTGAAAACTAGACACCCAGGGGAATTCAGGATGGGGTGACTTGACTGCCTCCCACCAGGGTCTGTTACCCAGAATCCCTTGCAAACCTAAAAAATAGCTATAAAAAAACACATTTTCCCCACATTTTTGTGGTGGAAAGCTCTGGAATCTGCGTGGATCCACAAATTTCCACCTACCCAGCGTTCCCCAAAGTCTTGCGAGACAAATGGTACCTCACTTGTGTGGGTCAGCCTAGTGCCCGCGACAGGAAATGGCGCAAAACGCAACGTGATCACACCTCAATTTCGCAGTGAAAAATGACCCTTTTTTGGCAAAGTGCCTAGCTGTAGTTTTTGAACCCTAGCTCTGTGGGCACCTTAGGAAACCTAGCAAACCTATACATTTTTGAAAACTAGACACCCAGGGGAATTCAGGATGGGGTGACTTGACTGCCTCCCACCAGGGTCTGTTACCCAGAATCCCTTGCAAACCTAAAAAATAGTTAAAAAAACCCACATTTTCCCCACGTTTCTGTGGTGGAAAGTTCTGGAATCTGCGTGGATCCACAAATTTCCACCTACCCAGCGTTCCTCAAAGTCTTATGAGAAAAATGGTGCCTCACTTGTGGGGGTCGGCCTAGTGCCCGCGACAGGAGATGGCTCAAAACGCAACGTGGTCACACCTCAATTTCGCAGTGAAAAATGACCCTTTTTTGGCAAAGTGCCTAGCTGTAGTTTTTTAACCCTAGCTCTGCGGGCACTTTGGAAACCTAGAAAACCAATACATTTTTGAAAACTAAACACCCAGGAGAATTCAGGATGGGGTGACTTGACTGCCTCCCACTAGGGCCTGTTACCCAGAATCCCTTGCAAACCTAAATATTTGTCAAACAAAAAAACATTTTCCCCACATTTCTGTGATGGAAAGTTCTGGAATCTGCGTGGATCCACAAATTTCCACCCACCCCGCGTTGCCCAAAGTCTTATGAGAAAAATGGTACCTCACTTGTGTGGGTCGGCCTAGTGGCCGTGACAGGAAACGGCACCAAATGCAACGTGGTCACACCTCAATTTTGCAGTGAATAATGACCCTTTTTTGGCAAAGTGCCTAGCTGTAGTTTTTGAACCCTAGCTCTGCGGGCACCTTGGGAAACCTAGCAAACCTATACATTTTTGAAAACTAGACACCCAGGGGAATTCAGGATGGGGTGACTTGACTGCCTCCCACCAGGGTCTGTTATCCAGAATCCCTTGCAAACCTAAAAAATAGTTTTAAAAAAACACATTTTCCCCACATTTTTGTGGTGGAAAGCTCTGGAATCTGCGTGGATCCACAAATTTCCACCTACCCCGCGTTCCCCAAAGTCTTTCAAGAAAAATGGTACCTCACTTGTGTGGGTCGGCCTAGTGCCCGCGACAGGAAATGGCACAAAACGCAACGTGGTCACACCTCAATTTCGCAGTGAAAAATGACCCTTTTTTTGGCAAAGTGCCTAGCTGTAGTTTTTGAACCCTAGCTCTGCGGGCACCTTGGGAAACCTAGCAAACCTATACATTTTTGAAAACTAGACACCCAGGGGAATTCAGGATGGGGTGACTTGACTGCCTCCCACCAGGGTCTGTTACCCAGAATCCCTTCCAAACCTAAAAAATAGTAAAAAAAACTCACATTTTCCCCACGTTTCTGTGGTGGAAAGTTCTGGAATCTGCGTGGATCCACAAATTTCCACCTACCCAGCGTTCCTCTAAGTCTTATGAGAAAAATGGTGCCTCACTTGTGTGGGTCGGCCTAGTGCCCGCGACAGGAGATGGCTCAAAACGCAACGTGGTCACACCTCAATTTCGCAGTGAAAAATGACCCTTTTTTTGGCAAAGTGCCTAGCTGTAGTTTTTGAACCCTAGCTCTGCGGGCACCTTGGGAAACCTAGCAAACCTATACATTTTTGAAAACTAGACACCCATGGGAATTCAGGATGGGGTAACTTGACTGCCTCCCACCAGGGTCTGTTACCCAGAATCCCTTGCAAACCTAAAAAATAGTCAAAAAAACCCACATTTTCCCCACGTTTCTGTGGTGGAAAGTTCTGGAATCTGCGTGGATCCACAAATTTCCACCCACCCCGCGTTGCCCAAAGTCTTATGAGAAAAATGGTACCTCACTTGTGTGGGTCGGCCTAGTGCCCGCGACAGGAAACGGCACCAAACGCAACGTGGTCACACCTCAATTTTGCAGTGAAAAATGACCCTTTTTTGGCAAAGTGCCTAGCTGTAGTTTTTGAACCCTAGCTCTGCGGGCACCTTGGGAAACCTAGCAAACCTATACATTTTTGAAAACTAGACACCTAGGGGAATTCAGGATGGGGTGACTTGACTGCCTCCCACCAGGGTCTGTTACCCAGAATCCCTTGCAAACCTAAAAAATAGTTTTAAAAAAAATACATTTTCCCCACATTTTTGTGGTGGAAAGCTCTGGAATCTGCGTGGATCCACAATTTTCCACATACCCCGCGTTCCCCAAAGTCTTATGAGAAAAATGGTACCTCACTTGTGTGGGTCGGCCTAGTGCCCGCGACAGGAAATGGCATAAAACGCAACGTGGTCACACCTCAATTTCGCAGTGAAAAATGACCCTTTTTTTGGCAAAGTGCCTAGCTGTAGTTTTTGAACCCTAGCTCTGTGGGCACCTTGGGAAACCTAGCAAACCTATACATTTTTGAAAAGTAGACACCCAGGGGAATCCAGGATGGGGTGACTTGACTGCCTCCCACCAGGGCCTGTTACACAGAATCCCTTGCATACCTAAAAAATTGTCAAAAGAAACACATTTACCCCACCTTTCTGTCTGTGGTGGAAAGTTCCGGAATCTGCGTGGATCCACAAATTTCCACCCACCCCGCATTCCCCAAAGTCTTACGAGAAAAATGGTACCTCACTTGTGCAGGTCGGCCTAGTGCCCGCAACAGGAAACGGCGCAAAACACAACATGGTCACACCTCAATTTCGCAGTGAAAAATTACCCTTTTTTGGCAAAGTGCCTAGCTGTAGTTTGTGAACCCTAGCTCTGCCGGCACCTAGGGAAACCTACCATACCTATACATTTCTGCAAACGACACCCGGGGGCTTCCAGGGAGGTATGGCTTGCGTGGACCCCCCAACGTTTCCTTGCCCAGAATCACCTGCAAACCTCAATTTTAGCTGAAAAAAATCACTTTTTTCACACATTTTTGTGTGGGAAAGTAGTGGCATCACTGGGCTCACACAAATTTACCACCACCCAGCATTCCCACAGGTCTCCTGGTAAAAATGGTGCCTCACTTGTGTGGGAGGCCCAAGTTCCCGCGACAGGCAAGGGCCCAAAATGTAGTGAGGCGACATCAAAATTGCCAATCTCAAAACCACTTGGTTTTGCAAGGGGGGTCAACTGGGTTTTTGGCCCGGTGCTCGTCGGCCATCTAGGGAAACCTACCAAACCCATACATTTCTGAAAACTAGACACCCGGGGGCTTCCAGGGAGGTATGGCTTGAGTTGGAACATACTTAATAAACACGTTTTCACATCTTCCCTTATCCATTCCAGCGCTGTACGGAGGAGGGGTAGGTTACCACACCTTTGGCGAAAGAGCACCCGTGAGTACCCACTTACAACAAATAGGTGGGTTCATGCGCTCTGAGTCTTAAGACAGTTTACCAGAAACCAACATCCATGGTATACTTTTCTGTTCCCCTTTTCCAGTCTCTCTTTCTGCCTACTCCGCGTTGCTGATGGAGCCCATTCCCTATACTTTAAGGGTAGGCTTTATCATGTAGTTCCGTTTTTTATAAGATTTTCACGAGTAATAGTGTTCCATTACCACGTGATGACCGCTGCTAGTCTCTCTACACAGGTTATTAGATAACTTTTAGATGGCACTCGAGTATTGCAAATTGACTAAACACTACTCGCACCCCACTATAGCGGCATTTTGCACGATGTTGGATACTCTTCTAACACCAGTCGTTTGTACCTGCATGTAATTATCAGAAGCATGGTTTTAAATTATATTCCTTGTGCTGAGTTACATCGTAATCACACCAGACTATGTTTTATGATTACCAGATACTATGTTTTATTTTTATTGTTTTCTCTCTCCCCTATCCATGTGTGTGTCTCTTTTGTATTTCTATCCTACCAGGTTGGGTAAAGGTTATCCAAATAAGAAGGAGTACCTTCTAGCGCGAAGACGCTGTTTTACCCTATTATTAAGGTACCACAGGTTTACAACACAGCACCTTATTTGAAACCTGTTTCGTATATTCACAATTGTTTCACCCACCTTATAGTTTGGTCCTGACGAAGCGCATCGGGATCCCTTAAGGACCCACCCAGAAGCGCGAAACATGTTGACCCTTTATTAGGACTTTCACTCACTATCCTGAGAGCAGCAGTTATTTTCACATCTGCCCTCTTTATTTCTTTTCCGAGAGGAGCTCCAGGATCACTATTTTTAATTTTTACTAGGTAGAGTTGTGAATAAAGGTCTTGTACTCTATCCAGTAATTTTTAACGCACCACTCACCTCCCTTTAGATAGGCCCACACACCCCCATGCACAACTGCGGCGTCTCCAAACAAAAGATCTCCGACAAAGAGCCCTCTTGCGGGGCCCGTGGGGGACTACAGCGCCACCCCCACGAGGAGCAACGCCCTATGATGAAGCAGGACACTCGAAAGGGTGTGTGAGGGCACTATATTCAAAAGGAGAAATTCCCCACACTCTACCCGACTTGTCTACATTTTGAGAGCACACACAACCTTCTTTAGGAACAGTTACCCTCTCAATACATATACGTGATTCTGAGGGAGCACGGGTACTGGACCTATTTCCAATTACGCTCCCGGTCCCCCCCTCTCTTTGTTTAGTATGACTACTCACACACAGCCAGCCGAGCACCACTCCACGCACACCGCTAGCCGAGCGCCAGTCCACGCACACCGCTAGCTAAACACCAGTCCACACACACCGCCAGCCAAGCGCCAGTCCACGCACGCCGCCAGCCAATCGCCAGTCCAGGCACACCACCAGCCAATCGCCAATCCATGCACACCGCCAGCCAATCACCAATCCACACACACCGCCAGCCAAGCGCCAGTCCACGCACACCGCCAGCCAAGCGCCAGTCCACGCACACCACCAGTCAAGCGCCAGTCCAGGCACACCGCCAGTCAAGCGCCAGTCAACGCACACCGCCAGTCAAGCACCAGTCCACGCACACCACCAGCCAAGCGCCAGTCCACGCACAAGCTAGCCAAGCGCCAGTATACACACACCAACAGCCAAGCGCCAGCCTACACACACACAGCCATCACATTTAGGATTTTGTTTAGACAAAAATAAAAACAAAAACAAATTGCAAATAGATACAAATCTACTAACACAAAATCAGAAACTAAATACATTGCACTAATGCCAACCTTGAAACAGAATCACATTTTTTAAAGAATACAGACCAGGCAGTTCACTTTAACACTCATGGATGCTCCCAAAAATTATTTTGCGTGTGGTACGCTCTAAAACAAGCGGGGACACACAGCCCAGGGTTAGAAGGACACTCGGGGCAGTACATACGAGTCTCCTTCCGCGTACCTCTTCACCAACAGACTCTACATCTCCTACTGGGAAAGTCTTTTGAGGGTGTGGGAGGAATGTGATCAGGAAAGTGGCGATCTTTCAATCTAGCAACATCCTCCACCACTCCAACTCTAGGAACACTTGAACTAAAACAAGGCTGCCTATTACAGACTCCTGAAACTTAGCAAAAGTCATCTTTGACTCAGGACAAGAATCCTGGAACACAACAAAAGCAGTAAAGGTTGCCAAGTGGAAAAGATGGATAGCCAACTTCTTGTACCAAATGTAAGCCTTACGAAGAGCAGCGTAAGGTTCCAACCTCTGATCTACTCTGTCAACACCACCCATGTGCCTATTATAGTCTAAAATGCACACAGGTTTGCGCGCTTCAGCAACCTGACCCCAAACAGTCACAGGTGCAGTGCTTTCATCATGGATGGTAGTCAGCATGTAGACCTCTCTGCTGTCTGAAACTTCACAGCTAGAAGCTCCTCGCAACGCAACGCACTGCACTGTCCCCGCACAAGCTTTTGACAAACAAGTTCTTTTGGGAAACCTTTACGGTTAGAGCGGATTGTGCCACAAGCAACAGTGTCCACTTTGGCCAATTCCCTGAACAACCACACACCAGTGTAGAAGTTATCTACATATAAATTGTGGCCTTCGTTAAAAAATCCTCTACCAAGTTCCCAAACGATTTGCTCAGTCACTCCAAAAGTGGACGTACAACCATAGGAGTTAATCCTGGATTCCTTACCGGTGTACACCCTGAAATTAGAGACATATCCAGTCCTACTGTCACACAGCATATACAGCTTAATTCCATAGCGTGCCCTCTTACTAGGAGTGTATTGCCTAAAAATCAAGCGGCCCTTGAACAACACCAAAGACTCATCCACTGCTATTTCTTTCCCTGGAGCATAGATCTCAGAAAATTGATCAACAGAGTGATCAAGGACAGGCCGAATCTTAAAAAGACAGTCACAATCAGGGTGATCTGGTGGCAATGCTAAACCATTATCGCCAAAATGCATCATCCGAAGCAGAAACAAATACCGATCACGACTCATGACTGCCCGAAATATAGCAGTTGCCATCAAGGGACTAGTAGACTAATATGAAGACATTCATGGCTTCCTTAGCAAGCCCATCAAAAAAGTTAAACCCAAGAACTTCTTCATCTCATCCAGATTTGTGGGAGTCCACCGGGTAGCTCTAGAGTGGCGCTTAAGGCTGGCACTGTTGTCCCTCAAAAACTGTTCGGCATACAAATTAGTCTGCTCAACAATCTCTGCCAAAAATGCATCATCCATAAACAACTGAAAAACATTTATCGGCAAAAAGTTTTCAGTACTCACTCTACACCCTGGAACACCAGTAAAGTCTGGCAATGCTGGCTGCACCATCCCTGGGGCAACCCAGACGTCAGCACTTTCAAATGGAAGCCTTGCAGCCCCAGGCTGCAGTCCAGATGCCTCTTGCTGCACTATACCAACGGGAAACCTTGCAGCCCCAGATCCCTCTTGCCGCACTACACCAATGGGAAGCCTTGCAGCCCCAGGCTGCAGCCCAGATGCCTCTTGCCGCCCTACACCAATGGGAAGCCTTGCAGCCCCAGGCTGTAGCCCAGATGCCTCTTGTCGCACTATCGGCACATCAATGTCCTCCTCTAACACTGGCACTTCATCCGCACTAAGAGTAGCTTCATCATCCGATGATGCCATGTGGAGAGAAAACTCACTGCCTGAATCTTCCCCTGCCACCTCTGCCTCAGAATCAGAGTCAGTCTTTGGACCATGGTCAGAGGAAGACTCAAAAAGCATACCAAAAACCTGCTGAGCAGTAATCCTGCGGCTAGCCATTATCCTTACTAAGAAAGGAAACTGCACAAACAAGTCAACAACAACCAACACTGTGCAAAATAAGTAAGTAAAAAAAATGCGTGCCTTTTTCACAAAGATCAATATACTCAAAAACTATACGATTCACTTGCAAGAGACCGCTACACTCACCAACACCTACTCTGCAGAGAGACAGCAAAAACGATATCCCACTAGAAAGAAAAAAAAAATATCAATTACTCACAAAAGAACAACATACACATTGAGCACAAATGCAAAAAGTTTTTGACACTCAAAAAACAGAAGCCAAACATACTGCAATTCTTACATCATTTACAAAAACACATTCATGCAGAGAAATGAAAAAAATTTACATTGTACAAAAAAAAGTCTCTTACCAAACACAAGCAACTACACAAGCAGCAGAACCAAAAGTAACGAAACCGCAACCTGGAACAGTCTAAAGAGCAAAAGCTTTCAACTAGAACAAAAAGGGAGAAAAAAAGCATTACAATTGCAATTCACAAAAAATAAAAGAATTAACATTATAACACACTGTCACTACCCAATTGGTCTATCTGCCAGATGGGCCTTCTAATAGGGCTGTGCAAAAATGGGGGTGAACTTGCCCAAGGAATCCGGTGAGCTTGTCTGAGGGCGGGGCAGAAAACAGCAGACAGAAATATGCCCCCCTAGCAAAAGAAAAAAATCCCTGGTGCCTAGTAGGATTTTCTGCCCCCCCCCCCGCCTAGGGCAAAAGGCCACAAAAAAAAGGGGGAAATCTGTCCACAGGAGGGGCAGAAATAATTAACCAAGTGTATACGATAACAATAACCAAATTTATAAAACAAATCTGCCCCCGGGAGCAACCCTTGCCCAAGGGGTCGTTTTCATTTTAATTTCAAATACGTCCCTGGTGTCTAATGGGGTATTCTGCCCCCCGGGGGCAGAACCCAAATACACGGGCTGATCTGCCCCCGGGGGGGGGGCAGAATACACATTAAAAAAACAAATGAGGCCCCTGGAAGCAACCCTTCCGCAAGGGGTCGCTTCCATTTTTTAAGAAAAAGATCCCTGGCTCTAGTGGGCTTTTCTGACCCCCGGGCCAGAAACGACAAAAAGGGGGGGCAGAAAAGACTTTAAAAAAAATGTATCCCTAAGGAAGCGACCCTTGCCCAAGGGGTCGCTTCCTTTACATATTAAAAGGACTCCCTGGTGTCTAGTGGGGTATTCTGCCCCCCCCCCTGGGGGCAGAAATGCCAAATACACAGGCTGATCTGCCCCCAGAGGGCAGAGTACACATTTAAAAAAATTAGGGGCCTGGAAGCGACCCTCCCCCAAGGGGTCGCTTCCGTTTTTATAAATAAAAAATCCCTGGCTCTATTGGGCTTTTCTGCCCCCCCGGGGCCAGAAACGCCAAAAACAGTCCCCAGGGGGGCAGAAAAGACTTTAAAAAATTTTTCCCCCTAAGGAAACGACCCTTGCCCAAGGGGTCGCTTCCTATAGCTAAAGAAAAGGACTCCCTGGTGTCTAGTGGGGTATTCTGCCCCCCCTGGGGGCAGAAAGGCCAAAACTACGAGACAATCTGCCCCAGGGGGGGCAGAATACACATTTTTTAAGAATTTAGGGCTGGAAGCGACCCTGCCCCCAAGGAGTCGCTTCCGTTTTACAAAAATAAAAATCCCTGGCTCTAGTGGGCTTTTCTGCCCCCCCTGGGGCCAGAAACGCCAAAAAACCGAGGCGATCGGGCCCCGGGGGGTGGGGGGGGGGGGGGCAGAAAAGTCTTAAACATAAATGCCCCCTTTAGGAAGCGACCCTTGCCCAAGGGGTCGCTTCCTTTTAATAAAATCCATGGTGCCTAGTGGGGGCATTCCTGCAGCACGATCGCGACGCTGTGCGCGATGGTGTGGCAGGAATGCCCTGTATTGGGACATCAGGGGAGAGGAAATACTCATTCCTCTCCCCTGATGCCTCAATAGTTGAATAAATCCCCCCCACGGCCCCACCAGACAGCTAAACTCACCTCCTCCTTGCTGGGACGCCTGGAAGCAAATGGCTTCCAGGCATCCCAGCGTTTCCTGATGACGTCGGCGTGCGCTGTGTGCGCTGACGTCATGGGGAAGCGTGGGGGGGGGTCGGGGGTGGCAGCGGAAACTCTTCCGCTGCCATCCCCCTCTGTGGGGGCAAGATCGATGCCCCAGGGGGGAAGCGCCAGCGCTTCCCCCAGGGGTTGTGCTCATGACGGAGCGGTTCCGTCATGAGCACAGCCCAACAGATGCTCATGACGGAACCGCTCCATCATGAGCATCGAAGGGGTTAAGACTTTAGTAGGAGAAGAAAATTTAGATTGTCCCTTGGCGACTCTAATGGGTTTTTTAAGGAGAACCCAATCTCCAGGGATTAACTCTTTTCTTTGACATGCATACGTTTGTCATAATCACACTTATAAATCTCCTGTTTCTTTTTGACCATATCTCTAACTTTACTTAAATCAACCGAGGATTGTGCGACTTGGTCCAGTAACCAAGCTGGACTTAATTTGGAAATGGGTTTTCTACCTCTACGAAGAATGTAAGGCGAAACACCACTGGTGCTGTGAGGTGCGGTGTTGTAGTTCCAGATTTTTTGGTATAGGAAACCAGCAACATCAAACCCATTAGCCACAGCAGTTTGTACCCCTTCCTTCAGCATGCTATTTGCACACTCAACTAGTCCATTCGAAGCTGGGCTGTAAAAAGGCATGAGAATGTGCTTGACATCAACCTTTTTTAGGAACAATTCTACCTCCTGTGACACAAAATGTGACCCATTATCAGTAACTACTTCTTTGGGTGTGCTTTTGATGCAAAACAAACGCTGTAAAACAGAATTACTGAACTAGAATCAGCGTTCTTGACTAATGCAATAAACAACCATTTGGAGAAATAGTCTATGGCAACTATGAGAAACTTTTTATCTGTCCCAAATACAGAAAATGGGCCAGCGAAATCTAAGCCAATTTTCTGCCAAGCACCATTAGGCCACTGTACAGGACAAAAAGGCGCAGTGGAAGTCTTCCAGTGTTTATCAGAACAAAGGCATTGAGCACATTGTTCAACATGAAGTCTAACTTGGGTATCGATTCCCAGCCACCAGTATGTTTGTTTAATTTTGTTGATTGTGGAGGTGATACCTAAATGCCCCTCACGTGCCAAGGAAATTATAGTGCTTCTAAGATCCCTGGGAGGAACACATTTGCCTTGCCGAAGTAAAATGTCATTAGACAAGGACAATTTTGGAGCCACTTGAGCAAACGTTCGTTCTTCTAATGACAAATTCCTATCAGATGGCCAACCCTTGACTAAACATTTCTTTACATTCTTCAATCATTTATCTTTATCGCTATCACAACCATTCGTCTTGAGTAATCCTTGAATTTTGGACAACATCCTCAATGGAAAATACACATTCAAAATGTCCTTTATCTTTGCTCAAGACATCCTCAGATTGTAAAGGAAGGCGTGAAAGACAATCAGCCCACACATTTTTTCCCCCTGGTAAGTATTTGATGTAGAAGTTAAATCCTTGCAATCTAGCTAGTAACCTTATTAGTCTAGAAGAGGCCTTGTTAGAGCAACTATCCCCTAGCATATAGATCAGGGGTTTGTGATCCGTGTACAAGAGAAATTTTGTGCCCCAAATATACATTTTACATTTTTCAACTGACCAAGAACACGCTATAATACCTCTATTCAATGGTATTATAGTTCAGCTCAGCTGAATTTAGTGTTTGAGATGCAAAGGCTATAGTACATTCTCCACCATTCACTATTTGGCTCAATACTGAACCTAATCCTTTGGCACTGGCATCCACTGTGATTATGCTTTCCACATTGTAGGTGAAGGGTTTGATAGCGGGAGCGTTGATTACTAAATCTTTAATAGAAGTAAAAGCATTTTGGGTATCCTCTGACCATATGAACTTAGCATTCTTTTTCAATAAGTTCCTGAGAGGCTGTACCAACAATGCATAGCCTTGTACAAACCTGGAGTAGTTCTCACTTAAATCCAAGAATGGTCTTACTTATGACATCAAGTAAGGAGGATTTAGGTTTGATACCCACAGCCAAAATGTTATGACCAAGATAATCAACCTCTTGTGTGAGGAACTTACATTTCTTTGCATTAATGGTCATGCGCATGCCATACTTTTGCAACTTATTCAAAACCTTGTCAAGAAGAACATAGTGCTGCTCTATCGTGTCTGAGTGGATTAGTATATTATCCTGAAATGCCTGGATACCTAAATCATTCCCAAACATCTGATCCATCAACTTTTGAAAAATGCTGGTGGCTGACGCCAACCCAAAGGGCATCCTTCTGTACATATATACTCCAAAGGGAGTTACAAATATAGTCAAAGGTTGTGATTCAGCAGACAAGGGAATCTGGTGATATGCTGAGCGTAAATATATGGTGGTGAACAATTTACTACCCCCCAATTTGGCTAACATATCATGAATCCTAGGCAAGGGGTGGCAATCCACAACAATATTACGGTTAAGAACTCTTAAATCCGCACCCAAACAGATTTCACCAGAACTTTTGCATGTGACTACTGCAGCCGAAACCCTCTCAGAAGACTAAACTGGACAGGTTATTCCTTGAGAAGCCATTTGGTTCAATAATTGTATTAAATCTTCTCTAACCGAGAGGGGTACTGGTCTTACTTTTTGAACCACAGGACAAGCATTGCTCTTGAGTTTAATAGTATGTTCAAATCCTTTTACAAATCCTACCTCATCACTAAACACAGTATCATACTTCTTAAATAATTCATGTAGTCTTGGGTTATGTGGTTCAAAATTACCAATGGAAGAAACAGGCAATTCACCAAGGACCACTGGTTTGGAATGTCCAGGTCTAAGTATTATACCCAAACCAGCCTGATCTTGCCAACCTAATATGTCTCGCCCATTGTGAGCAACATATACTTTGGTAAATATTTCTCTTCCTTTAAACTTTATTGTGGCAGAAAAATAACCACTCATAATAATATCATATTTACCGAATGCCTTAGGGTTGACACCGGTAGGACTCAACATAGTGTTGGACCACAATCTTTGAAAGGTCTTCTCTGCCAATATAGTAATAGGCGAGCCAGAATCTGCCATTATACCAACTTCAATAGGACCTATAAGTACCTCACACATTGGTCCTTTGTACCTTTTGTTAGAATCTTTTAGCGTGTTTATCTCAACAGAAAGTGAAACAATATTCAATGCATCACAAATTGACTCATCTTCAACATTGAGTTGATTAACTTTGCTCTTATCTTTCGCAGCTCTGCAAACAGTGTAAAAATGACCAATCGTTTTGCAATTATTGCACCGTTTGCCTTGTGCGGGACAGTTAGGATAATTCCCCATATGTAATTTTGAGCCACATCTATAAAAAGCTGCATTGGACCTCCTTTCAAATGTTTTCTTAGATTTGAATCTATTGGTAACAGCGTTAACTTCAGGTTCATTATTAGTTTTAGCAGCCAGATGCATAACACTGGTACCAGTGATAGGATTAGAATCAGTAATAGGATTAGAACCAGAACTTTCAGTTAACATTTTTGATGAAGTAACAGAGCATTCAATGCTTCTTGCAATTCCCATTACTTCTTCCAACGTAGGATTTTTAAATGTAAGTATACTATTCTGTATTTTCTTGTATACTGTTCTGTATTTTCTCAATACTAATTGATCATGTAACGAGGTGTCAAGATTAGTACCAAACTCACACTTAGATGCAAGTACTCTTAAGTTAGCTAAGTAGCCTTCAATAGACTCATGTTGTAATTGTTTACGTTTAAAAAATAAGTGTCTTTCAACCATTACAGATGGTTTATCCATATATTGTTTTCCAAGGCGTGCAAGTGCTTCAGTAAAAACGTTCCAGGTTTCATCTCCTGCAGGTGCAGGAATAATTGGTAAATTGTCAAAAAGTTGTTGTCCTGCAGTACCCAAGTGATTAAATAATAAGGCTTTTTTCCTTGATGGTGAATATTTTGTAGCGTCAATAGCCTCTAAATAATTTTCGAATACCCTTAACCACTTGTGCCAGGGTGTGATGGGTTTGCCAGGATTTTGTAAAAGGGAGATGGATGTAATATATTGCTGGAATTAGCCATGAATAAGTGCTTGAAAAGAAAAGGAGTTAGACAAATAATAAGAATAAATGTCAACAAATATACATTTCTTAATAAAGTAAAAGGTCACCAGAATAAATCCAGTCAGACAAGGTGAGAAACAGAAATTAATCCAAGGAAAGTAACATGTGCTTGTCACGGACACAAGCAAAATAATTGAAGATGCGATATAAATGTTAAAATGAACATCGTACATACATCCATATGTATTTTAGTGCATCCCAAAGTTTAAAGATGGCCGCCATAAGCGTGCAGAGCGTGGTGATGTCAAGACGTACAATGTACAATCATTTGTTTGTTGTAACGCTTTTCGCCCTAAGTGGGATGGGTATTCCCAGACGTGGGACCCTTGCTCACTACGCCACTGGAGTCAAGCTATCCTGGCTGATGACGGCTGATAGCCAGAAACCGGTCCTAGGATGCTTGATTCCGGTCCAGGGATGACATGGCTTGGCAGTTCGGGCTGGACTGTTCCCATGAGGCACAGGGTCAAGACTGATTTGCATATGGCCATGTCTAAACTGGGGTGGCGTAGTGGGCAAAAGAACGATGGATTTAACCCAGATCTCTTGACTGGGGGAGAATGTCTGCATTGTCAGCATTCCGTCCATCATTTGCTTGTTGTAACGCTTTTCGCCCTAAGTGGGATGGGTATTCCCAGACGTGGGACCCGTGCTCACTACGCCACTGGAGTCAAGCTATCCTGGCTGATGACGGCTGATAGCCAGAAACCGGTCCTAGGATGCTTGATTCCGGTCCAGGGATGACATGGCTTGGCAGTTCGGGCTGGACTGTTCCCATGAGGCACAGGGTCAAGACTGATTTGCATATGGCCATGTCTAAACTGGGGTGGCGTAGTGGGCAAAAGAACGATGGATTTAACCCAGATCTCTTGACTGGGGGAGAATGTCTGCATTGTCAGCATTCCGTCCATCATTTGTTTGTTGTAACGCTTTTCGCCCTAAGTGGGATGGGTATTCCCAGACGTGGGACCCGTGCTCACTACGCCACTGGAGTCAAGCTATCCTGGCTGATGACGGCTGATAGCCAGAAACCGGTCCTAGGATGCATGATTCCGGTCCAGGGATGACATGGCTTGGCAGTTCGGGCTGGACTGTTCCCATGAGGCACAGGGTCAAGACTGATTTGCATATGGCCATGTCTAAACTGGGGTGGCGTAGTGGGCAAAAGAACGATGGATTTAACCCAGATCTCTTGACTGGGGGAGAATGTCTGCATTGTCAGCATTCCGTCCATCATTTGTTTGTTGTAACGCAAGACGTACAATGGGCACACCTCGACGTAACAGATGACGTTGATATGCTCGCAGGAAAAGAAGATGGTGCGCGGCAGGATGCGGGCGCTGTGGAACACGGTTCCGATTCAAGGAACAACAAGGAAGGCAGCAAAGTAGGTGCATAGCAGGATGTGGCGGGCGCTGTGGAATTCGGAGGCCGTCTAAAGAGCAACAAGGCAAGAAGCGGTAACAGACAACCGCAAAAAGTAGCAAATTACTCACGGTTGTTGAAAATGTCTAAATAAGTTAGTTCTTTTAATATGCAGCAATAAATTCAAATAGGATGAAGCCCAGAATAGCGAAATAGCAAAAATAAAATATTGTGTGGTCGGTGGATCCAGAAATTCCAAATCTGCAGGAAACAGTAGGCACAATGGTCGCCAAAAATATGTAGTGGGCTTGAGACAGGAAGGGAAGACCAGATAGAAGATTTTCAATTTAAGTAGAGAAGTTTATTCGCAGTTACAGGACCCACGACTGGCCAGAACAGGAGCTAGACAAGTAATTCCTTGGGAACTCCACATTCCAAAACTCCAATCATGACGTGGGGATAATTACATACATAATATTCCTTAAAGTTACAATACAACTTATACCATACATTTCTTACACACTACAATGGCCCAACAGAGTAAGGACCATCGGAGATTAACCTCTATGTCTGCCCACTGAATTAAGATGGACGGACATGCAGGTCAGTTTTCACTGCCCGTCACCTCCAAGAGAATTCTGGCATTAAGGGGCAGTAAAAAATAGTAAATTCCATGCTGGGGTGGGTAGCATAGTTTCCCCCCCAAAAAAAACAAAATGTTGCTTTGATGTTTTGTATTTGAAAATAGACATAAATCTTACTTTTTATATAATGTGAAAGTTTGTGCATCAGGGTGTATTGCAGCATGCAGCCTGTCATTCTCTAGTTTATCCTTATTGTAAATTTTTTCAAAAAGTACGATGGAAGATTGGAGTTCTAGCTTACTTGCCTGTTTTTTTTTCTCCAGATTTATATAGAGCGAACTCGACCCCAAGGTATTGGAGCGCTTTACATGAGCCCTGGTTATGTTACACAAGGACACATTCATTTTTAGGTCTCGGCTAGCGTAGGCTGCGCAGACATGTGCAGTCTCGCTGGCGAGATTTTATGTTTTTGGGTAGCTTTCACTAGCGGGGGTTTAAGCCCCGCCCCTCTTTTCCATTGGCTGGAGTCACTGTTTATGCTAAACGGTGGCCAGCCATTGGAAAAGAGCTTCCAGTGACGTACACTTTTCTCTTTTAGAGCCGTCCCAGTTGGACTGGCGTCTGACTTCCTGCTGGCGTAAAAGGCTTCTTATCTTTATGGGGCCAAACACATGGCCCCATAAAGATAAGAAACCTTTTAGCAGGCGAGGCCTGGGATGGCAGAAAAAGGGAAAAGAGTAAGATGCTGTTCGGGGGAAAAGTAGCCTATTTTCTAATAAAAATGGCGTGATATTGTTTTAACTTGTAATGCGCAAGAAATGTTAATACGCTTTTCACTTCTTACAATTTACACTTTCTGCCTTAGATTAATTGTTCAAAATATTATGATCGACACCAATAACTATGAACGAGAAAGTACGCTAAATAACTTTCCAAATATATTTTTTCTTTTCAAGTTGACATTCGATGTACTTCCCCATATGTATTACTAATTTAAAAGGGGCAATCCTTTGGCTAGACTACAACGGAAGCTCATTGGCAGTCTGCTCTTCGCTCTTAGTGTTCAGAAGCCTATAAGGAATGCCGCCAAGCACGAATCACGTGGTGTCTAGTTAACCAATAGGGTGTAGGGTCTCGAGGGTGGAGTGAAACCGTTTTTCAGTAAACGGTGCTCGGTCGGTCCGGCAGCCACTCAGTGACATCAGAAGAGTACGATAGAGTGGAGTTTCGGTGTCTGCGAACCTTGGAGCACGGCCAGCAATGACCCGTGAGTACATAGAATGGGGTTTTGCTGAGACTGGGGTTCGATGTCCTGTATACGCGCACGGCTAGATTGCTTAGAGGGCTTTGGGCTGTTTATACTCTAGACCTTCGCTAGCGGGTACTTTCCGCTCCCATGCTTAATTTAACTGGGTAGAAAGGGGGTTTTGAAATAAACATGTGTGGGACGGTAACGGGCTTCAGTTGTGTGCGTCCTCTTCCTCCTTGCAGTTGCCACGTCAGCGGCCTAGTGGGTTCTCGGGGAGCGGCTGGCGGGCCTACCACTGATCATTTTCCATTAAGCCTTGTGACATTTCAGTGTGCAAGTCACGATATTGCCCCCTGGCCCTACCACCTCAAACATTTCATGCCTTCGATCAGTTTCTGAGTACACGATCTTCTACCACTTCCCATCCTGTTTACTGTGCCCGTCACCCGAGGCTTCGTTGCAGAGTCCAAAAAGATCATCCGTCCAAGGGTCTTGTGAGTGTTCCCGTTCTCGGTAAAACCCCTCTAGACCAACTCATACCCATTGAAAAGGAAGGGTATACCTGAAAGCCCCTACTTACCTCACTACATCGCCAACACAATAGAGGCAGCCTGCTTTCCCCCGTGACAGCACGGAGCTCCAGAGTCTCGCCCCTCATTGTCCCCGCCTCCGACAATACTGGAAACGCGGCCGAGCGAGTTCAGTGTCTGAATTCGACGTGTTTGTGACCTGGCGAGGCCAGTTTCAATCAAGCCATGTGTAACCGAAATTTTCACAATTCAAGGGTCGACAAATTGAATTTATTCAATTGTCTCTGTAATACATGTTTTGTGCAACTCTTAAATATGGTAAACATTTGGTATCTAAAACCCTTTGTTGATTCTTAGCACTTCAACTACTTTAGAGGTAGCGGCTCATCCTCAATGACAACCTGGAGACCGGTTTTGTGCTCGGTCCCTTTCGAACACAACGGTAGATGAAAGAATGTCTTAAAAGCCATTAAATAGCAGCAGACAAGGAACAAAAGGGTTTGTGATTCGCAGTTGGTATCGAGTCGATTTGTAGCAGGTGTAGGAGGCCAGCCCTGGGGGTTACTCGAAAAGCCAGGTCTCCAGCTTCTTGCGAAAGTAAAGAGACAAGGAGTGATGTGTTTTGGTGGGTCGTTCTAGGCTTTAGGCACCAGGTATTAGAATGCCCTGTCCTCTACCCAGGTTTTATGTATGTTTGGGGTGTGTGGTAGTGAGACAGCTGCAGAGGTGTCTGAAGGTTGGTGGAAGAAGTCCAATGTTGTATAGTGCTTTGTAAATGAAATAAAACGAAAATGCATTTAGAAAGAGCTTGAATGCCGAAGGGCGTCATGGCACTGGTAGCACAGCAGAGGGATGGTTATGGCAACTAAAGCAGAGGCTGTAGATTATAATGTCAGGTTTTAAGATTCCTCCTAAAAATTAACATGGAAGAGCTGGTCTTTAAGTCGAGGAGTAGGGCTTTCCAACGTTTGGTTAGGTGTGGGTACAGAGTTTAAAGTGTGCACATTTGTGTATTGGGAGACAGTGGATTTTCCTAATGTGTGCTGTGATGTGGGCTCACATGGGAGGTTAAGGACTAGCCTGGTTGTTGCGTTTTTCGAAGGTCTGCAGTCTTGTGAGATGGTTTGTAATCCCTGTGTCCAGGGTGTTTTCATTGTGTTGTCTGATAGTGATGAGGTGACCTCCCCTTCCCAGTTGAGCATCCTCCAACTGTCATCCATTGCTGCAAGTAGGGGAATTTCTGTGCTGTGGTGCTGTGAAGAACCTGGTGTTTCGTTAGGTGGTCGGTGTGTGGTAAATAATTTAATTACCGGAACTTAATTTGATGCGGAAAATCTATAATAATAGCTCAGTAAAATAAGAGGCAGAATCCGTGGTATTAGAGGTTCGGAACGGGCTTTATTTCCAAGATCAATTTAAATTGAGGAGCTCCATATTCCATCACCACGAAGGTTCAGGAAGTGAAGACGCTACTTTATTGACAAGTAATCATTTTTATACAATAGGCATTACAGTGAAGCAAATGCAGGAGGCGTAACAATTGATAGTAAAGATAAAACATACATGCGTAGCAAAAGTGGGTGTAACTGGGTGTAACTAAAGAACGTCATCAGGTATGATGTCATAATAGGGTGGTTCCATGAAAGAATTTCGCAATGTCAGCAGAAATACTTGGCAGAAATGCGCGCGCAGCAGCATGACGTGTGATTGACGTGCAACTAGGGGGTGAAGGGGACTTGACATTTAGCTCTACATGTGGCGACAGAAGTCTGGAGGGTCAAGTCAACCTAATCCCAAATCATATCTAACATCCTATGTTTAGAGAACTATGTTATCCAAAAGAGAGGTCTCTTAGAGTAGAATCTTATTCTATACTGACTATACTGACTATTAGTGCGTGTACAAGCGTCTAAGTGTCTACACTAGATGCGAGGGCAGAAATCTTCCATAGTAACAGGGCTATGAATTACTTGCATAAAGACAGAGAAGCCGGGCCTTTTGCTCGGTAGCTGGAAGAATGTTTACTTAAACTACTAGACAGGAATGCATTGGGTAGGGAGCGGAGCAGATAATTTCGAAGGTGAAATACAGTTTTTGGCAGGCAACAGGCTGATGTCAGGCACCGTTAGCTGCGCAGGGAGTAGGACAAAGTTCATGGATACAGATGCGAGCTCAGACTGGAGCTTTCAGAGGCAGAAGGCAGGAAAAGCTTGATGGCAGAATCAGGGCCTACTTGCCTGGACTGTAAAATGGCATAAGTGAACCATATAAAGCCGGTGGCCTTTCATACTTAGGAATGGAATATCCGGCCCATTCATGGCGGATCTGAAAGAGGACATGTTGACGGTGGACGCACATGTGTTTGCGTCTTCATAACTGGAACTGGAGGGAACATACATGTACTTGTGATTTATACATGAAACCGTTGGGGTCCAAGATAGGGGACATAACTGATCATAAAAATCCATATTTCCACATTCCCTCCTTGTCCCCTACTTGCCCGTCAAGAGATATCAATCTTCATCAATCCGTTGATCTGTTCATATAGCATCATTTGTTCTTCTTTCTTCTTCCGTGATGAATGAAATCTTGGTGGTGGAATACACGATGTGGCACACAGACCACAGATCGCTGGTCCACATTGTAGGCATAGACAGCAACTGAATAGTATGAGAAAGCCAATACCTAGGAAGGATAGGACCTTCCATCCAAAGGTAGATAATACACTCCAAAACCAACCGGACCAAGTCCAGGTGCCTGGATTCTGGTGTATCTGGCTTACAATCTTATGAAGGCGAGTTATGGCTTTATATACAGATGGCGAATTTTCTGGTATGAAAATGCAACAGCTTGATCCGATGACCCTACAAGCTCCGCCCCTATCGGCCAGGATGACGTCAAGGACAAGACGATTTTGAAGCACAACAATCCGCATAGCAGACTGCTCTTCTGTTAAATTGCCTAAGGCGGAAATAGTTTCGTTCACTACTGCTTCAAGGGTTCTGGTTAATCTACGTATCAGCTTACTATTGGTAACTGTACCTATATAGGGAAAGAGACCTTTATTGAAATCTGTGTATTTTTCCCATGCTGTCTCAGTGTAATCGACCATTGGGAGATCTCTCCTTTCTCTATTGTGTACTAAATGAGTATTTCTATGATAATCAGGAGGAGCTAGAAAAACAGGCGGCAAAAGGAATCCGATGTAGCAGGTACCATCCCAATCTAGTGGCAAACGTATGTATGCCGTCTGACCACATATGAAGTAGGAATGGCGGGAAGCTCTAAATGTAGACTTGCCTTGATCACTAAATTCTATTACAGTGGTGCATCTACTATGGCCCATATGTATGGAACCATTCTTTCTTACACATAATTCACCTTTAACTGGAAATACTGACATGGCGGGCAAAATTGGAGTAGCTTCGGATTCGACATTCAGGATCATGAGATTAAGCGTAAAATTACCTAATCCATATACTTCATTTTCTAGATCAGTTCCTGTTCTTTTGGGAAGTCCCTCCTTGTTAGGGTGACAGACTTTGAATAAAACTAAGTTCAGATTTCCCCATACCCAGTTATTCTGGTAAACTGCAGAATTCGAATCTAGGGAATTAATTAAACTAAACCATGCTCCACAGGATCCATTGTGTGTGAACGGGTATGGAAAGAGAGGTAGAATTCCTCTATAGTTCTGATAGGGAGGGAGTCGACCACATATCCAACAATTTGTAGCATTGCTAACCTGATGGGAATGATGTAACATACTAATAAACGCGTTATTGCGCAGCGCAAATCTATAAGACAACTCATGCGGAGGTAATTCACTAAAAGAATGTTCAGCAGTAACATTATAAACATGTCTAGAAATAGGATAATATGTGTGCAATAATATACTTGCAGTAATTATTAAAAGACTTAAGAAAAACAAAATTAATAACGTCACTGTGCAATGACTACGCAGTGATTTACAGTACGCATGTCGTTTCAACTTTATCCTTCTGTTTCTTTCTCTATACAGGTCCAAGAGATACATGTCAGAGACAAATTCGACCGATTCACCTTGGAGAGGACTTAAACAATCAAATTGCCTGACTTGTTGGACCGAAGTTTTAGTTTATATAGTTCATGGTTATTCAGTTCAACCAAAGGAAGTTTTGAGTCAATCGGTGAAGACACGCAAGGTGTGTCGTTTACGTCTGACGGTAGTCCATGAAATTTCTTGATATGACTTGAATGTATCCAGCCTTTTCGACCTTCGATCTTCACGGCTGTCCTCGTCGTCAGTAATACGAGTTGAGGCGATTTCCACCTAGGATCCAGCTGAGACTTCCGATCAAAGTTCCTCACTAAAACCAAATCTCCTGGAATTACGTCATGGGGTTTCACCTCGGTGTTGTCGGGAAAGGCTGCAGCTACCTGTGAACGACAAGATTGTAGTGCAGACATCAAGGAAGCCAAGTAATCTGTCAGCATATTACAGTCAATATAAGTTATTTTGCGTGGTATAGGCGTCCCCCACATATTTGGTGGTCTACCGAAGATCACTTCATAAGGGGATAGCCCTGTTCGAGAGTGTGCTACCATTCTCATGTAAAAGAGTGCAACGGGTAAGGCTACTACCCAGTCGACACCTTTCTCTCTACAAATTTTGGACAATCTAATTTTCAGGGTCTGGTTATGTCGTTCCACGAGACCTGCTGCCTCGGGGTGTCGGACACAGTGAAATTTCCACTGATAGCCTAACAAAAGTGAAACGTGTTTCATTAATTCGGATGAGAACGGCTGGCCGTTATCTGAGTAGACAGCACGTGGTAAACCGTACCGTGGGAAGAATTCTCGAACTAACTGTTTGGCAGTAGTCGGGGCAGTGTAATCTGAAACCGGGTATGCCTCTGTCCAACGGGAAAGAGCACAGACAACTACGAGAACATATTTGAATCCTCGACATCGTTCCATCTGGATATAATCCATCTGGAGGACTTCAAAAGGGTGATCAGGAGGCTGAAATCCACCCTGTTCTACGGGAATGCTTTTACCTGGGTTAAACTGACAACAGATCATACAGGTACGAACCTTTTGTTTAGCTGCTGCTCGTAAATGTTTGTTGAACCAAATGTGTTGAATGCTGTCTAGCATAGCTTTTTCTCCTAGATGCGCTGGACTATGTACAGTGTTAATAACGACTTGGACCATTGAATCAGGAAGGAACCACACAGATTTTTCCTTCGTCATCCATCCTTGATCCGTTTGGATCCCTCCTAATTCAGTCCATTTCTTTATTTCGTCTGGTGTAGCATGTGTCTGTATGTCAATTACGTCAAGAGCGGGATCCTTAACCATCATGCAATATGTTGGTGTCGGGACTATTGTCTTTGTCATGTCGGATGTTTGAGTTTGAGCAGTCTGTTTAGCTGTTCTGTCAGCTAGATCATTGCCTCGAGAAATGATATCAGTAACTTTCGTATGAGCTTTACATTTCATAATTGATATTGCAGTGGGTAGATGTATTGCATCTAATAAGGCATGAATGAGGGGTCCGTGCTGAATGTGGGCACCGTGAGAAGTTAAATAACCTCTCTCTCGCCACAGCACGCCGAAGTCATGTACAACTCCGAATGCATAACGTGAATCAGTGTATATGTTGACTTTTTTATTTGTGGCTTGAATACAGGCTTGTGTCAGAGCGATGAGCTCTGCGGCTTGAGCTGACAAGGTATTTATGCAATTTGTTTCAACGATTTCAGTGTCTGTTGTGACTGCGTAAGCGGCCACTAGCTCTCCTGTACCTGTTCTCATACATGAACCATCTACATACAACGTCAGGTCTGGGTCTGACAATGGGACGTCTGTCAAATCTTGTCTGGGTTTCGTCGTGATAGTGATAACTTCAATACAATCATGTGCTAGTGGGTCTGTTCCATTTACAGGTAACAGTGTGGCAGGATTCAATGTACTACAACGTCTGATTTCTATATGTGGCTGAAACAATGTTAATTCGTAACCAGTGAGTCGTGCTATAGTCAAGTGTTGTGTTTGTGTGCGGTTCAAGAGAACCTCTACTGCATGTGGTACTTGTACTGTCAATTGATGTCCTAACACTATGGCATCGCTTTGTCTGATTGCTAAAGCTGTTGCTGCCACTGATTTCAGGCACGCAGGCAAAGCCTGAGCTACGGGATCTAATGTACTAGAAAAATAAGCACATGGTTTGTGTGATCCTGCTTGTTCCTGTGTGAGTACTGACAAGGCAGTACCTTCGCGTTCTGTAACGAAGAGTGTAAACTGTTTATTGTAACATGGTGTTGCTAAGACAGGTGCTTGGCATAAGGCTTTCTTTAGGCTTTCAAAAGCTTGTGTATGTTCCTGAGTCCAAGGGAGAACAGTCGATGTGGCTGCCTCCTGTGTTGTCAATTGAATGAGTGGTTTTGCTAGAAATGCATACTGAGGGATCCACTGCCTACAATATGAAGTGAGGCCTATGAAAGCCCGCACCTCCTTTTGTGTCTTGGGTATTGGCATATTAGCAATTAGCTGGATGCGATCTGGTGTAAGCTGCCTTCCCTCCTTGGACAGCGAGTGACCAAGGTAAACAACTCGCTGGACACAGAATTGCAGCTTAGAAGGGGACACCTTGTGCCCCTTTTCGGCCAAAAATTGTAAAACCGTCAGTGAGGCTTTTTCACATTCAGGTTCGCTTCTAGCGGTGATCAGCAGATCATCGACATATTGAAGCAGGGCAGTGTTGACTGGCATGTGGATACTGTCGAGTTCTCGTTTCAGTGCTTGGCTATAGATGCTGGGGCTTTCGGTAAATCCTTGAGGTGCGCGTGTGAATTTAAAGCTACGTCCATTTAAACTAAATCCGAACAAGTATTGGCTTTCCGGATCTATTGGGACGCTGAAGAAGGCATTCTTGAGATCAATTACAGTAAAGAATGTTGCTTCGGAATCAATGGCTGTCAGTAATGAAGAAATGTCTGGGACTACGGGGTATTGTGGTACTATGCATTTATTTAATTCGCGCAGGTCAATAACCAATCGATATACTGGCGGGGCTGTTGGATCGGTTCGTTTAAGAATCGGAATTATCGGTGAATTACATACATTGGAGTCAGTTTCCACAACCACTCCTTGGGTAATAAGCTCGTCAATGATTTGTAGTAAAGCCACTACAGCATCTGGGGGTAACTTGTATTGTCGCATTCGTGGAAGTACCACTCCTGCCTTTAGTGTGACTCGATATGGTGTAATGTTCATGCAACCAACATCTGTAGGGCCTTGTGCCCATAAATGTGTCGGTAAAGTCTGTAGTCGGTGATCCATCTCTCGGGACACGTAGTGCCCTTTGAAATCACGTAAAAACAATCTTACTCCTTCCGGAGAACAACATATAATAGCTCCTAGAGCTTTCAACGTTTTTATGCCTAACAAGTTTTCTGGACATGATTTAGTAAGTAATAAATCTGTAGTTCGTGTCAAGGGACCGATCGTAAGTGGAAGAGGCTGTGTTACTTCGTTAATGATAGGTTTTCCTGAAAAGCCAAGGGAAATATTCTGTGTGCCTGAGAGGGGTGCCCCTGGAACTTCACTACGTTTTATTGTGGTTCGGCTTGCCCCTGTATCAAGTAAGAATTTTCTATCTTGACCTAACAGTTCACTGTGTACATAAGGTCCTTCTTGATCTACAGGGACCTCAATAAGGGGTAAGCCAACTTCCCTCTCTAGGCTGTTTCATGAGTATCGTTGATAATCAGGATAGTCATACTGTGCGGTCTGATACATCTGTCGGGTCGTTGTTTGTGTGGCAGCAATAGGCTGCGGTGGCGGAGCTGGCATAGACTGTTGCGGAGCTGGCATGGACTGTGCATGCTGCAGTGCTCCTTGTTGGTTCTGATCCTGTCTAAGTGGTCGTGGTCTTTCTTTTGTGTTACCTATAGCGATATTATGTTTTAAAACTGGACAATCGTGTACATAATGACCTGGCTGTTTACAATAATTACATGTCCCTTTTACAGGACCTGTTGAAACACTGGACTGTGTTATACCCTTCTTATGACCATCAGCTGGAACTGTCTGGGAAACTAGCATTTTCATTTTCGTGTCTTTCATGCGTCTATGTTCATGTTCTTGTTCCTCTCTAATTCTATTGTGATGGTACTGTAGCATTTGTAACATTTGTGACGGAGTGTTACCTTGCCAGGTACTCTCGAACTTCAATACTCTATTCTTAACTTGGGGCAAGGCATTTTCAACCAATTTTGTCACAAACAGATGTGGATACGACTCGCTACTTGCTTTTATTCCACTATTTATACCAAAACATTTCTCAAATCGGGAATAGAAATCACTAGTGTCTTCATCTGATTTTTGTTTACAGGCTGAGATTGCACCCCAGTCTTCCTTTTTCGTAGTTAATAAACGTGGCAGTACCTGTACTAGTAATCCTGGTAGTGCTTTGGTCTTGTCCCCGAGCCCTGAACCTGGACCTCGAGCTTTTTCTTCGTTCTCTAACCCTGTCCAATCTATCTTCTGGTCTCCCACCTCCCAATCCTTTTCCTTGAGTTTTTCGTAAATGCCCGCAGGCATTAATACCTTCAATATTGTCATAATGTCGGGGTAGGTATACTCTCCCATGAGTAACATATCTTTAATTTCACGATGGAAACCCGCTGGGTCTTTGTCATGACTGGGTACCACTTTCTTCATTTCTAATAGTTCTATTTTGGATATGGGTGTGTATACAAACACACGTTTAAACTCATTGTCATCACCCTTTATCGGGTGCACTTCGCGTAAGGGATTTTGTCTATCCATGTAATACGTCGTTCTTTCCTTGATGGGCAGTGAGACATGTTCAGGACATACAAAAAGAATGTACTGCCTTCTAGATTCTAGTATTTCTCTAATTAACTTAGTACCGGAACCTCTCCATTTATTCGTGAGTAATTCAGTCAATATATCAGGTAAGGGGCCAGGATCGGAGTGTTGGCTTTTATATAATATAAGGAGTTGTTGAATCATATAGATACCAGCTAAACGCTGTTCATCTGGGGCGAGGTTCAAAAACGTATGTGCTAGTGTATCATCACCATATTTTCCAGGACTATCAACCCAGTGTACGGCTGACCTGGCTAATTCTTGTTCGTCCATAGAATCGAGTATATGATAACCCCTTCGTTCTCGGAGTAATTTGTCAGCGGCTTGGAATGAATATTCGGGGGACCTTATATTTACTATAGGAGTTTGGAATTTTCTGTTATTATCTGGACGTATCGGACATATCGGATCAGTAAAGCATCTAGTATTATTGCAAGATCTTCCTCTACCTACATAGGCCATGGTTTCTAACTGTCCTGTGGGCAGTTCTAATTCTTCCTCGTCCTCGGTTTGTTCTGGTTCGTCTACTGCTAATCTTTCCTCGTGTATTCGTTCTATTTCTTTGCGGATCTTTCGGCTCATAGCTACTATACATGATCGTTTATCGTGTCTCCCCTCTGATATATTCTTACCCCATGTGGTAAGAATTTGCATTTCTTCCGGATTTACCCCTGGTTGATCTTGATTTCTGATCACACAGTTTATGAGGAAACGTAACAGTTCCCCCTGTATTTCCACCTTTTGGTACTCCATGGCTCTGTTAATACTCTCAGGGTCTCGCCCTGACTGAACAAAATGATATATTTTTTCTAAATGTGCAGTCATTCCTGGTAGCTTCCCTAAGTATATTGCAGCTCGTCGGATACGTAATGATGCCAGCATCATTTCGTCCCCTTTTCCGGGCACAGGGTCATATCTACAATCTATTAGAAGTTCCTTGAGCGTGTTGGGAGTTACTAGTTTGGGTGTACGTTGGTGGGCTAATTCTTGAAAGGAAAGTTTATTTGTTCTGGGTGGCGTAGAAAAAATGCTTGATGTACCTCCGGTAGCACCACCTGGGGTGCTGGATGTGAAAGGATTCGTTGAACGTGATATAGCAACCATAGGTGTGGATGCAGATGTAGAAACAGATGTGCTTGCCGGAACTTGTGTCGGGGTTTGCTGTTGCAGAGGTACAGACGGAGGAGGGTCTTGGCGTTGAACCCCCTCAGCAGACGGTCTATGTGGCGCAGCATTAGCATACTCGGGAGCTGCGTCGTCTAAATAAGAGGAAAGAAAAACATCTTCTGCGGATCTGGGATGCCCTTTGGGATGTACTTTTATCGGAAACAATGGGGGTGGCAAGTCTTTTGGTATCTCCGGAGTAGCCTTAGGTAACCCTTCGGCCAGAAGAGGATACATACCATTCACAAGGGCATTTCTTTGTCTGTCTGTTTGTTCTGACTTTACTCGATTACCTTCTTCAATTAATACACTTTCTCGAACTTTATTTGAATTCTCCTTACTTTTCTCTTCCTGTCTGAGCGCTTTTTCTGTGCGTCTATATGATTCTTTACGCCATAATTCAATGGCATCTTTCTGTGACTGTCTAGCTTTCTTTTTCCATAATTCTTCTTCTACTTTCATAATGCAATCTGCATCCCAGGTCCCAGCTGCGGGCCACCTCTGACTTTCTGGTAATTCCTTGGTGTAGTCTACCCATAGATCAAGAAATAATATGGCGTCTAGGCCATGTTTATGATACATGAAGTACCCTGGAGTGTCCCTAGGAGGAATGGGAACAGCTTCTTCGAGTACCCCTTTTCTAGTTTTGATCTGTCTTAATTTCGAAAAGAGCGGCATATTGAGAACTGATCTGATACCTAATTTTGAACACGTTTAATACCATAAAACACAATAATGAACAGTCATTCACACCACAATATACAGAACGTATTTAAGACATTTTAACATTTAACATTTAATGAATAAACAAGGATGGTCATTTAGGGAACTAGTCACTAAACATAATACTCGATACGAACTAGGTAATTCTGAATTATATACTAGACATACTTGATATACTGCTAAACAGTACAGATACACTGCTGAAACAGTGCAGACCGGATTTGTGTACCCAAACCCGTCTTGACCGGCACAACCTATGTGCACGTCAGAACGCCTCCCCGATAATGGTACTCACCGGGTAGCTCGGAACGGAAGGCCTCGGAACTGAACTGAACTTGAACCGGACTGGACTCGACTCGGAACTTCGGAAACTTCGGAAACTGGTGGGCCTCTGTATACCTCGGATCTTGCTCTCTCAGCTAGGCTCTGGTCGGGATACTTCGCACTTCTCACCGCCTCGTCTGGGTGTTGATCGCAGCCTCAGTTACCCCCGCTCGGCAGGAGGGAGATACAGGAAATCCTGTGGGTACGCGTTGTTGTCCGTCCAGCTGTGACAGGAGACCGGGCCTGCAACGCACCGCCGGCGCGTGAGATGAGAAAGTGTCCCTATTCGGGCGCCATTTATGTGGTAAATAATTTAATTACCGGAACTTAATTTGATGCGGAAAATCTATAATAATAGCTCAGTAAAATAAGAGGCAGAATCCGTGGTATTAGAGGTTCGGAACGGGCTTTATTTCCAAGATCAATTTAAATTGAGGAGCTCCATATTCCATCACCACGAAGGTTCAGGAAGTGAAGACGCTACTTTATTGACAAGTAATCATTTTTATACAATAGGCATTACAGTGAAGCAAATGCAGGAGGCGTAACAATTGATAGTAAAGATAAAACATACATGCGTAGCAAAAGTGGGTGTAACTGGGTGTAACTAAAGAACGTCATCAGGTATGATGTCATAATAGGGTGGTTCCATGAAAGAATTTCGCAATGTCAGCAGAAATACTTGGCAGAAATGCGCGCGCAGCAGCATGACGTGTGATTGACGTGCAACTAGGGGGTGAAGGGGACTTGACATTTAGCTCTACATGTGGCGACAGAAGTCTGGAGGGTCAAGTCAACCTAATCCCAAATCATATCTAACATCCTATGTTTAGAGAACTATGTTATCCAAAAGAGAGGTCTCTTAGAGTAGAATCTTATTCTATACTGACTATACTGACTATTAGTGCGTGTACAAGCGTCTAAGTGTCTACACTAGATGCGAGGGCAGAAATCTTCCATAGTAACAGGGCTATGAATTACTTGCATAAAGACAGAGAAGCCGGGCCTTTTGCTCGGTAGCTGGAAGAATGTTTACTTAAACTACTAGACAGGAATGCATTGGGTAGGGAGCGGAGCAGATCATTTCGAAGGTGAAATACAGTTTTTGGCAGGCAACAGGCTGATGTCAGGCACCGTTAGCTGCGCAGGGAGTAGGACAAAGTTCATGGATACAGATGCGAGCTCAGACTGGAGCTTTCAGAGGCAGAAGGCAGGAAAAGCTTGATGGCAGAATCAGGGCCTACTTGCCTGGACTGTAAAATGGCATAAGTGAACCATATAAAGCCGGTGGCCTTTCATACTTAGGAATGGAATATCCGGCCCATTCATGGCGGATCTGAAAGAGGACATGTTGACGGTGGACGCACATGTGTTTGCGTCTTCATAACTGGAACTGGAGGGAACATACATGTACTTGTGATTTATACATGAAACCGTTGGGGTCCAAGATAGGGGACATAACTGATCATAAAAATCCATATTTCCACAGGTGAGGTGCTTGTTGATGGCTTATTCCGGGATTTTGGCTGAGTAGGGAACTGGGGGGCTCTTGGTCTGTAATTTGTGAGCTTGGTAGGGTCAGCGAAGGGTTTTTTAAGGAGGGTGTTGACGGATGCATGTTTTCATTTTCAGGAAGGTGGCTGTACCGATGGAGGTGTTGAGGACAGGGATGAATGTCTCACTGCTAGATTGCTCCTTTGTCAAAGGCGTGGTGGGGACAGGGCCCATAGTGAATGGTCTTAATGATGGATGTGGTTTCCTCTGTACTAATGGTGTCCCATGTGGTGATTGGGTTGTCCGCCTTAGTCGCCGTGAGCCTTCTGGAGAGGGCCAGGGTGTGCAGTTGCGGTGGAAAGCAGCTTGATGTTGTTGCACCAAGGATATTGTGCTGCATAGGTTAAGTGATTTGCCCCGAATCACAGGATCTGGACACGACCCCGAGGCCTGAACCTTAGTTTCCCAGCTCCAAAGTCGGCAATCTAGTCGTCAGACCACATCCTCTCCCCAGCCTGTTTGATGGGATGGTTGACAGAGCTGTACAACAAAGGTACAATGCATTTACAGGAACTACCTAGAGGGCTGTTCTTACCAATCCATTAAATGTCTGCAGACCCAACAGACATTTAGAAACTTGGTCATTGTTTAGGACGTCCACCAGGCGACGGACTAATTTACTCCATCACCCTGATGGAGGATGGCGCCCGACCTCCAAAATATAAATCGGGCCCTTAATCTCTCTGTGCCTAAACATTGCTTTTTGCGCTGCAAACATACCAACACTGACATACACATAAGCATACATTTCACCATACTGCAGCATGTGCAGTTTTTCATGAGAAATTAGCTCAGCAGCATTTTGTGAATTGGAATGTAGTTGTTTAATCTTATTTCATATCCAAGATATTATTAAAAAATAAATCCGGATTTGTCTAGCTGAAAGGGGAAAGAAAATCCATATTTTATTAAATACCTTTGGGTATAGTGTAATAAATAAGAAATATGAAAGCTAGAGTCTTATTTTAAAATAATAAGCTTGTAAGTGATTTCAGACACAGTGGCTTTTACATTTCAGGGAGTTGTGCGCGGAAATAAAAGTGTACAGCCTTTACTAATCATAAATTGCTTACATTTTTAAAGTAGCACTGTATCGGGAAAATCTACAGAGAACAAAATTAAGGTATAAAGGTGGACAAAAGGAGTGGAAAAATATAGAATGTTATTGTTTGGTCTGTTCAAGGGGGATGGAAGTTTAGTTTTAAAGAAGCCTGGGGCTGCAAGAAGGTAGCACAGCGGGTTGAACACCATCTGAACAGAAATGTTTGTAACCTACTGTCAGAGATTGATATCCCAGCAAGCCACGCCCAGTCTTTCGGGCTCTGAGTGCTATTTCAAGAGCAACATTGAGTTCTGAATACGTTACATATATTCCTTAAAAATCAAGGGACAACTTATTTTTTGTTGACTTGTGTATAGTCACATGTTAATACCTGATGAGGAAACAGCCATTACATCGCATGTGTTACAACGACCTTGCAGTTACATCGCAGTACATTTCAACGCAAGTTATTACATCGACTTGCTGTAGGGGGTGCGCTAACCTAAGGAATAGTATAATTTACTATTCCAACACCTTCCCTACTGTTGTGCACAGTGGAGTTGGAATAGTAAATAATAGTATTCCTAAGTCCAGCGCGCCCCCTACAGCAAGGCGATGTAATGACTTGTGTTGTAATGTACTGCAATATCACAACACGGTCGTTGTAACGACTGCGATGTAAGGTGCTATATTCTACCTGATGACCATGACAGTCTTGTCAATATACAAGAGTTAGTTGTTTTAAATTGTCTCTTGACTCTAAAGGAATAGCAACTCAATGGCCTTACCCATGATGTGGGTCCATTAAAGGTCAAAAGACTAACTTGTCCATCTGGGAGGCAGTAGACTTGGTAGCTTTGAAAAACATTGCTTGCTACTACATACAATGGTCAACAGTCTGTGTATATTTTGGGCCAACTGTGCCATCTTTGAGTTCTGATGACACTCAACCTTTAACATAATGATTTTTTTTATTAATGGAACAGGACACAAGACCATAATACATTGTTTGCTGCTAAGTATTGTCGGTTGATAATATGCATTATGTCATTCTGGGAACTCAATGGAGAAGTTACAGTGATTGCCAAGGAACACGATTTTTATATATAATGCCTGGAATTCTAGATGTGTAACTATGAATAACATGAATGTTTTTCATCGAGGGGTTCTGACTGACATCATATAGTCAACAAGGGCGAAACACGCGTGCATTTTGTCACTCACTAACCAGAGGTGAAAAACATCCCTGCTATGCACAGTTATGCCTTCCATAATTTTATGTATGGTCCTTACTACCCCCTATTCCCCAACTCAGATACGTAGCACAGAGGTTGAGGGACTATGGATGCTGTCACCCAACCCTACTATCATATAATAAATGAACCCCGAACTGGCACCCTGCCACCCTCTCCATTCACCATCTGCAATACACTCTCCACAGACTAAATACAAATATTAGTACCTATCTTCCCAAAATCTTTCCTAACCATTATCAGCATCAAGCATCCCATTCCACTATATATTATTTTTAATTACCTGGCCTCCTGCCAACCACAAACACCACTCTTTGTATTTACCATCCCCCTGCTCAAACTGAAAAATACCAGGTGTCTTGCTACCCACCCATACCACCCTTTATGAAACCCTCCTCCTCTCGATTACCAAATACATAAAATTCTTGCCTCTTGCCACACACCCGACCATCCTCTATGACTTCGCCTTCTCTCCCCACCAAAGCCTTGCTCTCTACTCTCACAGAGAGCAGGCAACGCTCTGACAGCGGCTCTCTAAGAGCATGTTTTCCGCTGTCAGTGCAGGTCTGCTGATATCCGTACTGTAACATTGTAGACAGTGGTCAGCAGCAAAAGAGTGAGGTCCGCATTCTTCTCTCTCTAGGGCCAATGGAGATGCAAGAGAGGCAGGAGGGAACCAGGTGAGAATACTGATGCAATTTCCCTGTTCCAGTTAGGACTCTGAACCTAAGCAGAGTGGGGAACAGAGGCAGTTCCTCTGTTATGGTGGTGGAGCGTTGCCCCATTGTCATTTACTTTTAGGTCGAGCCTAGTGGCAATGCACATGCACTGCTTGCTCTGCCAGACTGCTGTAGTAGAGTATGGGAGAGAAGCCGCGCCCGCTCTCCTCCCAAATTTGTCATTGGCTTGTGTCATTGTATTTCGTAAATGCTACCTTCGAATTTGTTAAAAGGCTTGTTAGTCCCTCCTTAGTACGACCTTGTCTTCATTTGTAACCTCCCATGGCTACTGGCCCCTTTACTTCGGTTGCTACACGGGACCCTGTTATTTAGTCTTTTATCGCTATTTACTTTATTGAGTTTCTTTTACTGCAGGCCGGACATGCGCTGCTTCAGCTGAAACCGCTGGTGTTTTTTTAAGGAGCACGGCCGCCCCGTAAAACGGGCGCCCGATTTCAATCACATTAACCCGGCATTATCTTGTGTCTGTTTCAACCCCCCCGTCCCCAAGTAAAATGGATTTAGAATTGATTAGCAAATTAAGTGATGTGAATTCCAGGTAGCAGAGAATCGTGTGCCAATGGGCTGAAGCTGACAGCAGCACATCTTTGTTACTTGTCATCTGCGCTAAGCCACCTGACAGGCTGTTTTCAAAAGCCTGTTTTATTAACAACAACACCACCACCACCACCAATACCACCACCACCATCAATACCATCACCAATACCACCACCATCACCACCAATACCACCACCAATAACATCACCACCACCACCAATACGACCACCACCAATACTACCACCAATACCAGCACCAATACCACCACCAATACCACCACCAATACCACCACCAATACCACCACCAACACAATACCACCACCACCAATACCAATACCACCACCAATACCACTACCACATCAATACCACCACCACCACCAATACCACCACCAATACCCAACTGCCAATACCACCACCACAACCAATACCACCAATTTCAACACCACCACCAATACCACCATCACCACCAATATGACCACCACCAATACCACCACTAATACAACCACCACCACCAATACCAACACCGAAACCACCACCAGTACCACCACCACCACCAATACCACCCCCTCCACCAATACCACCACCAATACCACCAATACCAATACCACCATCAATACCAATACCACCACCACCACTAATACCACCACCACCATTACCACCAATGCCACTATCACCAATACCACCACCACCAATACCAGCACCACCAATACCACCACCACCAATACAAATGCCACCACCTCAACGCTTCTCACTCAGTAGTAATAGCAGGGGCACTGTATGAGGCCAGACCTACAACCGAGACCAACCCTCCCTGCGTCCATGCCTGCCATAAGGCACAGCCCGCCCTGCACCAGGAGGTGAAGCCAGGGCCCCACTACAGCTGGAGTGTTTTCTATTAGGCCAAAGATAGCAATGCCACACTGCACACAGGAGCTCTTCCTCCTGAGCTGCGACAGTGTAATCACAGAAGGTAAGGTGTTGGAGCGCTTTGTTAGTGTTTATAGCTCGGATCATTTGTAACTCTCACTTCACACTTTGTGTCTGTGTCATTTACAACACTTGCACATCTTCTTCACTGCACTATTTATCACTACTTTGAAGATGTTGCAGGCCGGTCTCTTCCTCTGATATATACAATCTAACAAGCGTTGAAGAAGGCCCTTTATTGCAATGCAATTTGTCTCGCATTTGCGAGAGTTTAAGCTATTAGTATTGTAAATGACAATGCCTTTTATTTATGTATTAAAACCCAAAACATAAATAAAAGGCATTGTCATTTACAATGTCAATAGCTCAAACTTGTGTGAATGCGAGACCTACTGCATTGCAAATGCTTGCTACTTCCAGTCTGGAGTCTAGGGCGGGGCGGGGCCATGCCCCAACATCAGCAGCAAGGGGAGGAGGAGTGGTAGGGACTGAAAGTGCGCATGTCGGTTTGGCAAGCCATCTTAGGATGGCCAAACTGACATGCACACTTTGAGATCTCCACTCTGTTCCGTGGAGATATCTGCAGTGCTCAGAGGCACAGGATTGCGGTCCCAGCTGGAGCGTGAAATCACCCGCTCCGTCCAATCCCAGCTCTTCGCTCATACTGGGAGTAATAGCATGAGAGAAGCACAATGATTGTGAGGGGCCTGTGCCCAATACCACCACCAGTACCACACCACCAACCCAATACCAATACCACCACCAATACCAGCACCACCACCAATACCACCACCACAAATACCACCACCCCCAATATCACCACAATGCCACCACCAATACCACCACTACCAATACCACCACCAATACAACCAATACCACCACCAATACCATCACCACCACCAATACCACCACCAATACCACCAATACCAATACCACCAATACCACCACCACCACTATTACCACCACCACCACTATTACCACCACCTATACCACCACCACCACCAAAACCTCAACCACAAATACCACCACCACCAGCACTACCACCACCATCAATACCAATACCACCAGCACCAATACCACCACCAATACCACCACCAATACCAACAATACTAATACCACCATCAATGCCACCATCACCAATACCACCACCAATACCACCACCACCAATACCACCAACAGTACCACCAATACCACCACCAACACCACCACAACCACCAATACCACCACAACCAACACCACCACCAAAACCATCAATTCCACTACCACCACCACCAATACCAATATCACCACCACCACCAATACCACCACCACAAATACAACCACTACCACTAATGCCACTACCAATATATCACTACCACCATCACCACCAATACCACCACCAATACCATCAATAATACAACCACCACCACCAATACCACCACCACCACCAGAACCACCACCAATAATATCCCCACCACAAATACCACCATAAAAGTGTGGCTTGAGCCACCAACAAGATGGCCGCACTCAGCGGAGGCTCCGCAACGCAACCAGAACAGTTCCGCTGCTTGAAGCCTTCACAGGACTTTCAACTGGCCATGAACCTGCTGCAGTAGAGGAGCAGACGCTGGGGCACAGATAGCTGTTTTTTTTTCACACTCTAAGCTGCCTAATGCCCTGTGTCCTCCGCATCGCGCTCCTCTCATCACCGCCGGCAGCGCCCGCCATTTTGTTTGCGGCGGGTCGCTGCCTTCTTTTTCCCGCATATTTGAAATTCCCGCGTCGCTGAAGGTGTGGCGCGGGTTTCATGAAGCAATTTATGAAGCAATTGTGAAGTACTTGAGACGCTTTTTGTGAAGATTTTATGCAGCATTTATGAAGCATTTGTGAGGCCTCTGAGAAGCATTTATAGAGCTTCTGTGAATCATTTATGATGCATCTGTGCAGCTTTTATAAAGCATTTGTGAAGTATTTGCGACACTTTTGTGCAGATCTTATGCAACATTTATGAAGCATTTGCGAGGCCTCTGCGAAACATTTATAGAGCTTCTGTGAAACATTTATGACGCATTTGTGCAGCTTTTATGAAGCATTTATGAAGCATTTGCAAAGCATTCTTTTTCATCCTGTGCTGGAAACAATTCATTCTACACTGTGGAGACTCTGCTTTTTTTCATCACTTTAGTTATGCTGCGGACCCGTTTTTCCTGGTTCTCTTTCCTTCTATACATCAGCGTGGAACTTTCCTTACATACGGGCCTCTATAATAGCGGATTTCTTTGCTAAGTCTATTATTACAGCTTCCTTGTGACCAAATTGTATTCCTCAGGACCACAGCACTCTGCTTGAGTCACCATCTATTCCTGTGGTCTCTTCTCATAGGGGACAACCTTGAACTGGTCTGCTTGTTCATCTACCTAAATCTGAGGAGATTTTCTCTGTCTTTCAAGCTACCAAGCTTCCTGCGACACAAGTTTATTATTTAATTGGCTGGACATTTTTGTATCTGAGGTTCTCTTGACCTGCCTGGTTTGTCTTACAAGTCTGAGGTCCGCTGTCGTTGTTAGCGTTTTTCTGCCACAGATCGTTTTTATGGCACACCCTATTTGTACCTCTGCTTACGGCTGGTTGTATTGTCAGATTATACAACTCCCTCCTCATTTTTGCCAGTATATCCCTGGTTTATTTATATCTCTATGAATCCTTCTCCTTCCCTTGATCTGAAAAATACATCTACAGCAATGTCCTCTCTGCGCAAAGACTCTACTACGGCTGCCTCCTCCAAACGCCACAAGAAGGAGCATAATTCTCCCACTGATTCACCACTTCCGATCACTATGGAAGACTTTATGGAAGAACTTAAACTCATAAAGCCTTTTGTTATAGAAACTAACTCCACCATTCAAAGGCTCGAAGAGAAATGGTCTAATCTAGAATCCAGGGTCTCTGAAGTGGAACAAAGGATCAATGATACCCAAGATGTGATTCCTCAAGTGGCAGCCTTTTCTAAAGAAATTGCTCTCCTTAAAGCGCAGACTGAGGACTTGGAAAATCGCAATAGACGCAACAACCTTCGCATTTATGGTATTCCTGAGGGAGAGGAGGGAGAGGACATGCTTGCCTTTTTGAAAACTCACATCCCCAAGATTGTTGGTCTTAAGGATGGCATTAACCTCAATTTGCAACGTGCTCATCGCATCAGTCCACCATCCGGAGGTTCCTCACCCACTTCATCAACTAATCGCCCTTGTGGGATAAATGTTCTATTTTTGGAATATGAGATCAATCAAAAGTGGACAGACCCATTGGTGTTGGTACGAACACTGGCAAGCAGTGCTTGGGAACCCACTAGGTGAGTAAAAGGCCCCTCACACACCAACCTAGTTGGTGTCATGCTTCATCATAGGGGCCCCAACCGGGTGGCCGAGCGCCTCCCGGTTGTGCTGCAACGCCTGACTACAGCGGAGCTGGTGTGGTGTGATAGTGTGATATTGTGAAAAATTAAAAATATCTCTGAGAATCCTTGCCGGGGGAACTTTAATGGTGGCGGCTCAGGATATATTAAAATTAAAACTTATGTGTAGTAACTAAGAAAGGAATTAGATTTCGTAGTTAACTATGTGTGTGGTCTACATGTTTCAGCCCGCTTAAAAAAGTGTGTGGGGCTTTCTTCAGGACCAGGAAGTGCAGTGAATGGCAAAATAGTGCCACGTGAGTAGTGAAAAGAGAAAAAGAGGGTAATTTACCTACACACTCGCTAAGGTGTGTGGAAGCGATATCAGCTCATTGGCAGACACCGCAGCGAAAAACACTATGGCTGAGTATTGTTCGCCGATCAGGAAGGGGAGGAGTGCGCTCCTCCTGACACAGAATTTGGTCTGAGAGCAGCACCCGCTTGGCACCTACTGAGGTCTCCCGGCTCCTGGATGGGCCAGGAGCCGGGAGACCTCAGTAGGTGCCAAGCGGGTGCTGTAGTCAGGCGTTGCAGCACAACCGGGAGGCGCTCGGCCACCCGGTTGGGGCCCCTATGATGAAGCATGACACCAACTAGGTTGGTGTGTGAGGGGCCTTTTACTCACCTAGTGGGTTCCCAAGCACTGCATGCCAGTGTTCGTACCAACACCAATGGGTCTGTCCACTTTTGATTGATCTCATATATACTACAGGGGATACGGACGCACCCTTGCCTCCCTAGCTCTCCCATTGTTCTCCTCATCTATTTTTGGAATATACAGAATTATTAATGGTCCTCTCTGCTGCTAAACTCAGAAAGCAGATGTTATGTTCTGGTCAAAAAATCTTCTTCTCCCAAGATGTGGCCCGCACAACTGCTGCTTGTCGCAAGGAATTCCTCTCTCTTCACCCGGCCCTTCGAGCAATGAACGCCAGATATGGCGTGGTGCATCCCTGCTTCTTCAAAGTCACTTACAAGGACCGCTCTTACTCCTTCGATCGCCCTGAAGACCTACATCACTTTATAACTCGTCATAAGGGAGAGGAGATGGACTTTGGAGGACCCTGAACATTGTTTTTTCCTGTATTATTTTGCATCTGTTGCGTTCTTCTTTTCCATTAGTAAGTTCCAAAGACCTTATCTTCCTCTTGTTGTTGATGATTGTAGTTTGCTGTTTCACAGTTGCCTGTTGTATTTTGTTCCTTCTTTATAGGTGGTCATTTCTCACCACTTCTTGGGTTTTACTTATTTACTTTTATTTTTTTTCCTTTGTTTCTTCTCCACAGGTGTTCTCCCTTCAGTACAGATTCATTCCCTTGATGTTTCCTCCCCCTTACCTTCCCGTATTGCCCTCATTGTTTACAGTTGTCTCCATTGTTTGGTAAGTTTTCCTTTTCCCCTTCCATTATTTTCTCTCCATTAGTTGCCCCTGTCAACGCGTTGAACTGTTTCTTATTTATATCGTCTTGTGTTTCCTTTTCTCTATGTGTCAGTTCCTTTTCTTATGTTCTTTTAATATGCTCCTTTTTCTTCTCTACCTCTTGGTCTATCAGTTCCTTTCGTCTTCTGGTTTCTTTGCTGGCTCTGCCGTCTGTCTTCCCTTTGCGGCTCCCAACCTCCACCTGTCTCTCTTCCCTTTGGATGTGTATTCCGCCATTCTTGACTGCAGCCTTCTGGCTACCTGTCAACTTTTCTTTCGTTATATTTTCATCCCTTTTCTTCCTTGTCCTTTTTTCTTTCTTTTTTCCTTTTTCGCTATCTCTTTCTTTTGTCTATCATTTACCTTTTCTATCTTTTCTACCTCTTTACTCTCTTCCTACTGTCCTCTGAAAACATTTCTTCCTTTCCTGTAATGCATTATGCTTACTTATCTCCATTCTATTCCCCTCCCTCATCTTCATTTTACTATTCATTGTTTTCCCTGTTCTTTAATACGTATTCCTTGATTTTATGCAATACATGCCTTTCTGTGTTTATCATGTGTTTAAACTTCTTTTCAGTTTTATCAAATGTTCCATATATCTCTAATTGCTATATATTGCTTATCCTGCTGTTTAATTTTGCTGTTTCCTGGTTACCATGAATGAAAATGTTCGTATTGCTTCATGGAATGTTAAGGGATTACGCAATCCCGTTAAAAAGCAGAGGGTTCTGACCCATTTGTCTAGGTTGCAGCGTAAAATAGCAATGCTTAAAGAGACTCATCTTACAGATAATGAGATTAATTGTCTTAAAAAAAAATGGGTTGGATATGTCTTTTGTTCCCCGTCCAAGGATAGAAAAAAATGAGTGATTACTTTGATACATAAATCACTTTCCCTTGCTGTGGAAAAGGAATAGAGGGATATTGATGGTTCCCCCATTTCCCTTCTCAATATCTACTGCCCTACTGGTGTAGATGTACAATTTTGGAAGAATATGTCACGTACCCTCCACTCCTGTTCCGATCTCAATCTACTAGTGGGTGGGGACTGTAATGAAGTCATGGATCCCTTTACAGATAGGAAATCTAATGCTAGGTACATTCCCAACAAAATGCAAAAATCCTTTATGACTACATATCAATCGAGAGGTCTGGTTGACGCTTGGAGAATATCTCATCCGGACACATTAGAATACTCTTTCTACTCCCCTACTCATAAATCTTCCTCTAGAATAGATTATATCTTTTTGAGCCCTCCTCTCCTTCCTAATTTAACTCATGCAGATATTGGGTCCATTCTTATTTCCGATCATGCTGCAGTTTTGATCAATCTAGATCTTCCCTCTGAATCCCCCAAATCACGAAGATGGCGCTTTAATAATTACTTACTCAAGGACCCTAAATTCATGGGGGCAGATTTACGTTCCCTGGTGCATCCCTGCAAATCAGCAGGGTTGCGCCAGGGAAGATGCGTCACGCAAGTTTGCCCTTGTGCCACCGCAGATGCGCCGCATTTACAATGCAGTGCATTGTGGCGCAAGGACAAGCAGATGCGTGACACATCTACCGGGGTAAAGTTGGCGCAGTGCTGAAGTTGTGTCGCAAGCAGTCTAATTTCCCTAAGACTTCAGCAGGAGGCAAGCTCAAATCAGGCCCTTGGATAGTTGATTCATTAAGATGGATGAAAGTTTCAAAGTCATTTCTCTCTCGTTACATGGACAGAGGTTCATCTTGACATCCAGAAGTAACACACCGTGTAGGTGTTTTAGCACAGATCGTTATACCCCAAAAGTCTTTGTTCTCAAAAAGTCACAAATCACTGAACCCAGCCAGAACCAGTTTGGTGTCATCCTGGAGTACTTTATTTACGAGGCGCACGGGGCTTGTAAATCTGCCCCAAGGAACGTTTCAAAGAGTTCTTGCCAGAGTTCTTCCTGAGAAACGCCTCTCCGGATATTCCATTTTCTACTATTTGGGATGCCTTTAAAGCTACGACCAGAGGTTTCATTATTGACTATGTTGTGACTAAAAAGAAGCAGTGCAGTAAAGATTCTGCTTCTCCATTAGCCTCTATCAAGCGTCTAGAACATGACTATTTCACATCCAATAACGAGGACAACCTTAAAAAATTAATTCAAGCTAAGATGTCCTTCAATAAAAAATCGACTGAGGAGACTTCTGGCACCTTACTTAAGATTAATTCTAAATTCTACTGTGGCCGTAACAAAGCTGGCAAGCTATTAGCGAATTATTTAAAGGTTAAATCTCAACGCTCTAAGGTGGTCAAAATTACCTATACTAGTGGAGTAGATCATTTCAAAGATGATGAAATATTAATCTGTTTTACAGATTTTTATAAGACGCTTTACACTCCAGAATCCTCCCCGCTGAAGCAGCGTTGCATTCTTTCATGATTGCACTCCCCCTGCGTTCCTCCAGGTTTCCTGATTGTTCAATATTAGAAGAGGACCTCTCCCTCCCTGAAATCAAGTCTGCCTTAGTCTTACTTCCAAGGGACAAATCTCCTGGTCCAGACGGCTTCACTGCTGAATTTTATTCCTGTTTTAACCAATTCTTTCTTCCTCACCTTCTATCTTTATTTCAATACTTTTTGTCGTCCAAGGAAGCTCGTGAATCCCTCCTGGAAGCCATGATATGTCTCATCCCTAAGAAAGGCAAGGATCCTTCTTCCTGTGCTAATTATCACCCTATTTCTTTAATCAATTTTGACTGCAAGATTTTCGCTAAACTCCTTGCCCTTCATATTAATAAGGTTTTTCCTGATTTAATTGGTTATGAGCAAACAGGTTTTGTTAAGGGGAGAACGATTGCTGAAATGTGGGGAGAACTACCCACCCACTTGGGAGTTCTCATCACTAAGGTGGAAAAATCTGGACAGACCATCAGCATTGGCGTGTTCTGTACCAGGGCGGAGTTCCACCGTAAAGTCCATACCCTGTAGGGAAATGGACCACCTCAACAACTTTGGATTCTCTCCCCTCATCTGCATCAACCATTTGAGGGGCCTGTGGTCTGTCTGAACCCAGAAGTGAGTCCCAAACGGGTATGGTCTCAGCTTCTTCAGTGCCCAGACCACAGCAAATGCCTCACGCTCAATTGCACTCCACCTCTGTTCCAGTGGAGGTAACCTCCTACTAATGAAGGCTACAGGTTGGTCTAGGCCCTCCTCATTGATCTGTGACAGAACGGCCCCCACTCCATGCTCAGAAGCGTCTGTCTAGACAACAAATTCTTTTGCAAAGTTGGGCACCTGAAGTACCGGTGCTGTGCACATGGCAGTCTTCAGGGTGTCAAAAGCTTTCTGACAGGTGTCAGTCCAGTTCACAATCTTTGGCTGCTTCTTAGAAGTCAGCCCAGTCAAGGGTGCAACAATGTTGCCATACCCCTTGACAAACCCCCTGTAATAACCTGTGAGTCCTGAAAAGTCTCTCACCTGTGGCTGGGTCTTTGGGGGTTCCCAAGCCAGGATGGTTTCAATCTTGGGCTGTAGGGGCGCCACCTGGCCACTCCCCACTTGATGTTCCAAGTACACCACAGAACCCTGCCCAATCTGGCACTTACTTGCCTTGATTGTGAGGCCTGCCTTTCGCAGGGCCATCAACACTACCCAGAGGTGGCGCAGGTGGTCCTACCATGAGGAACTAAACACTGCAATGTCATCCAGATAGACGGCACTGAAATCTTCCAGCCCAACCAACACCCTGTTGACCAACCTCTGAAAGGTGGCAGGGGCATTCTTCATCCCAAAGGGCATCACCAGGAACTGGTAGTGCCCATCTGGGGTGGAGAATGCTGACCTCTCCTTTGCCCCATCAGTCAAGGTGATCTGCCAATACCCAGACGTCAAATCAAACGTGCTGAGGTACCGTACAGCCCCTAGCTGAACTATGAGCTCATCAGCTCTGGGGATGGGGTGCGCGTCAGTCTTCGTGACTGAATTGAAACCTCGATAGTCCACGCAGAACCGAAGTTCTGGGGGTGGCACCAGGCGCTGCAGCTTTTGGTACCAGGACCACGGGGCTGGACCAAGGGCTGCTAGAGGACTCAATCACCCCTAAAGCGAACATTTTGGAGACCTCCTCCTTAATTCATGCCATGACCCGGTCAATCACTCGGTAAGCCTTGTGCTTCACAGAAGGACTGTCCCTAGTGTCTACGTCATGGATGCACCAATCAGTGACACTAGGCACCAGGGAGAACAGGTCACTGAATTGCCCCAACAGTTGGCGACAACCGCTCTGCTGCTCAGGGGTCAGAGTGGTGGAGAGGACCACACTCTCCACTGACCCATCTTGCTCCTCTATACGCAGGAGGTCAGGAAGAGGCTCACTCTCCTCTTCCAGTCCAGCATCTGTGGCCAGGATCATGCCCACTTCAGACCTCTCAAAGTGGGGCTTCAGGCGGTTAACATGCAGGACCCGCAAGGTGTTCCTAGGAGAACGCAAGTCCACCATGTAGGTAACAGGACTCTTGCGCTGCACCATCTCAAAGGGGCCGGTCCACTTATCTTGGAGCACACAGGGCTCCACTGGGGCCATGACCCAAACCTTTTGACAAGGCTGAAACTCAATCAGAGTGGCATTCTGTTTGTGCCAGCATTTCATCTCTTCCTGGCTGGCTTCCAGATTTGCCTCAGCAAGTTTTCTGAAACACCGAGTCTGGTTCCTGAAGGCCAGCATGTAACTAAGCACATCCTGGGGAGGTTTCCTGGGAGATTGCTCCCAGCCTTCCTTGACCAGACTCAGAGGTCCTCTTACCGGGCGACCATAGAGCAGTTCAAAGGGACTGAACCCTAAGGACTTCTGTGGCACCTCACGGTACGCAAACAGCAGGCATGGCAAGAGGACGTCCCATTTACGCCTCATGGGCTCCTCTAGGCCCATAATCATGCCCTTAAGGGTCCGGTTGAATCTCTCAACCAGACCATTACCTTGGGGGTGGTAAGGAGTCGTAAACTTGTAAGTCACCCCACACTCCTCCCACAAAGACTTCATATATTTGGAAATGAAGTTAGTACCCCTATCAGACACCACCTCTCTGGGGAAACCCACATGGGAGAAAATCCCCATCAGTGCATATCCCACCACGGGGGCCGTCACTGTCCTGAGTGGGATGGCTTCAGGGTACCGGGTGGCATGGTCCACCAAGACCAGGATGAACCTGTTGCCCATGGCTGTCCTTGGGTCCAGAGGCCCCACAATGTCAAGGCCCACTCCCTTGAATGGGGTACTGACACCTGGAAAGGGCTGGAGTGGGGCCTTGGTCTTCCCCCCACTCTTCCCACTTGCCTGGCAAGTTTCACATATCCTGCAGTGAGCATCTGAGCTCATGAGCATATGGGGCCAATAAAAGTGGGTGACCATCCCCTTGAAGGTCTTGGTCTGCCCGAGATGTCCGGCCAATGGCACATTGTGAGCCAACCCCAGTAGGAAGGGTCTGAAGTGCTGGGGTACCACCAGCACACAGGCTGACCAAGGCTCAGCAACCTATGGCTCACTGTAAAGAAGTTCATTCTCCCAATAGATCAGATGTGACCCTGACTGATCACCTGCTGCCTGGGCTGCAGCCTGTCGCCGCAGCCCCTCAAGAGAAGGGCACGTTCTCTGCTGTTCACAAAATTCCTCCCTGGTGGGCCCTTATTCCTGCTGCCACTGGGTCAGCTCAGGCAGGTCCCCCAGTTAGACTACTTGTTCCCCTGTAGGCTCCAGGGCATCCCCCTCCAGGTCTGCTCCCTTCTAGGCCGTGGGAACTATGGGGGCCGGGGTCCCGCGTCCCCTACCCCTTCTCTTTAAGGCAGGGGCCTGGGCCATACTTTCAGGCTCCAGGTCCTTCTGAACATCCTTACTGGCATGGCATGGTTGCGCACGCCCACTCAGGCAGACCCAACATTTCCAAGTGAGATTTCCTCTCCACTGTAGCCCACAGGGAGTTCTCTAAATCGTTGCCCAACAGACAGTCTACCGGCATGGCTTGCCTCACAGCTACTTGAAGGGTTCCTGAGACCCCCCCCCCACTCAAAGGGAACTTGAGCCACCTCACACTGGCTCTCAGAGTTGTCTGCTGACACCACTGGGCAGAATGCGTGGGGGACAACCTGCTCTTTGGACACCAACTGGGAGCTGACAGCAGTCACACTAGCTCCTGTGTTCCTCAGAGCCTCCACCCTAAGGCCATTGATGGTCACCCACTTCCTGTACTTCTTAGTGTTAGCAGGCAGTGCAGGGTTAGGGACCTTCTCAAAGTCTCCTAGCGAGACAAGGGTCAATTCTACGGGATCCCACCCACCTTGGGCACCCATCTCCTCCCCTCCCAGGGCTACACTAGCAATCTGGCGGGGGCACACGGGGTGGTGCACTGGAGTCCCTCTGGGGACACTGGGGATCGTAATACCGGTGGCCCACTTGACCACACTTAAAACAAGTAAGAGGCCCCCTCTGAACAGGCCTACCTGTCGGGGGCACTGGCGTCTTCTCAGGGGGAGCTGGGACACCACTCCTTGGTTCCCTTGGGAATTACTTTGGGGCCCTCTCTGGAACTCCCTCTGTTCACCCCTGTCCCCCCCACTTCTCTGCTGAGGACCCTGCCCACCTTTGGCGAAGTCTCCCACCGGACCCTTGCGAACACGGGTGCTCATCCAGCAGTCCGCCTCCTCAGCAAGCTTCCTAGGGTGAGTCAACTTGCTATCAATGAGGTGCTGGCGTAGCTCTGGAAAATAGTTACTAGATAAATTCTCCCATGCAAACCAATCATACAATTGCTCAAAAGTTTCCACTTTGCTACCCTTTACCCAGCGATCCATTGCTCTGCAAAAAAAAGACACATATTCAACCCAAGTGGTACCCTCTAACTTCTTACAGGTGCTCAATCTCTGCCTGTATATTTCTGGGGTCAAACCATATCGCGTCATCAAGGCCTCTTTCATATGGGCATACACCATCCTGCTTTCTTCAGGCAGATCCAACAGGGTATCCCCCCATCACTCACAAAGCGTCCCCACAACCCCGCTCCCCAATCCTTCTCAGGGACCTGGTGGGACACAATGGCTATCTCATATGCGGCAAACCATTACCCAATATCCTCACTCTTATAGAAATCATTGATGACATCCTTGGGTATGTAAACTCTACTCTCGGTAAGTACTAAAGGTAAGCTGCCACCAGAGGGGGAGATCTCTAAACTCTTAGCCTTGATCTCCAACTCCCTCAGTACTCTCTGATGCTCAATTTTCATTTTCTCAAGTTCAAATGTCAACCTGTTATTCTCAATATCTAACTTTTTACTCTCTAGGTCCTTCTGACCTTCCAATTTGGCCATCTCCAAACTATGCCTCCTATCTCTCTCCCTGTCCTCCATCTCTTCTGGAGACAGACACTTTGGGGACACACTAGTACCTGGATTGTAAAGTGCTTTACCTCCCACTAAATCCACTTCGTCATCCTGCTGCCCTCCAACATTCTCTCCCTCAGTCCTAGTGGACTCTCTCGCTTCTAACCAGGCCTTAAGGGCCTTCTGATACTCCTCCTTCCTAGAGAGACCTTCAACAGGGACTGGGAATCGCTTGCAAAAAGACTTTAGCTGTTTGGCAGTGTAGGTTTCTAACTTGTCTTCCTCAAAGATGAGATCCTCCGAAGCATTGGACATTGGCCTACCCATTGTAGACATAACAGGCAAATACAATCAACAATAGAACAAAATCAAACCGTATGTGGTTGCGCCTAGGCCTACGCTCACTAGTAGCATTCACCAGTTATTGTATGTGGATCATAAATGCAAGTCCTGATCCTCACCGCTGACCAACAATGTTAGAAATGGGGATCTCTAGTTGGCAGCGGCTGGCGCCGATGTCTAAATAGGGATCCTTCTTCTAAGTCAGAGTAAGGGGCTACACCCTTTGATAACATCTGCTCAACCCTGTGGTAACGTAGCATAAGCAGACAGGCCTGTCTCAGAGGCAGTGTGTGAAGCATTTATGACTATACACAATAAAGCAGTGAAGACACTACAAAGGGACACCACACAAGTAGCTATAGAAAAATAAGTATCTTTATATAGGCTTAACACAAGGCTCAAAAGCGATCAAGAAACTATAATGCACATAATTACAGATTCACTTTAAAAGCAATAGAGTCACTCAAAAAGCGTGTGGAACTAACTTAGTTCGAGACCGGGGTCCATGCGAACCAGTGATGCACAATGTACCTGAGATTTAAAGGGGCACGGCACGCAGCCTCACAAGGAAGCCGCGGTGATGACAGGCGGACTCGCAGCGGCCACAGCTCCCCGCTGTAGCGGTCCGCGGTGTGCACTCACGATAATCCTTGGACGGGGCTTAAAGGCAGGCACCCAGCGGCACCCGCAGGTGATAACAAGATCCTCGAAGTGGTGACTAGTGCGGGCACTCAGCAGCACAGCTCCTCAGCGGCCCGCAATAGCGATGACTCTCGTGGGACGGCAAATGCGGGCACTCAGCGGTACAGCTCCTCAGCTGCAGAGGCCCACAATAGCGATAGCGATGATTCTCGTGGGACGGCAAATGCGGGCACTCAGCGGCACAGTTCCTCAGCTGCAGCGGCCCACAATAGCAATAGCGATGATTCTCGTAGGACGGCAAATGCGGGCACTCGGCGGCACAGCTCCTCAGCTGCAGAGGCCCACAATAGTGATAGCGATAATTCTTGTAGGATGGCACATGCAGGCACACAGGGGCACAGCTCCTCAGCTGCAGCGGCCCACAATAGCGATAGCGATGATTCTCGTAGGACGGCCAAGGCGGGCTCTCAGCGGCAACAGCTCCTCATCTGTGGCGGCGCACAATAGCGATCACGATGACTTTGGTAATACAGGCAAATGCGGGCTCTCAGCGGCAACAGGTCCTCAGCTGCGGTGGCCCTCAATAGCGATCACGATGACCTTGGTAACACGGGCAGATGCGGGCTCTCAGTGACAACAGCTCCTCAGCTGCGGCGGCCCACAATAGCGATGCGATGACTTTCAGCCCACGTTCCCCGCAGTAGAACCAGAGGCTCTGGAATTCTCTACAGAGGCCTCACCTGTGAGTAGAATCCCTCTCAAATAGGAACCCGGATGGCTGATGGGTGAAGTCTAATGTCCCTGAGACTTCAGCAGGAGGGAAGCTCAAATCAGGCTCTTGGGCCCTTCAAGATGGTTGAAAGTTTCAAAGTCCTTTCACTCTAGTTACACGGACAGAGGTTTGTCTTGACATCCAGAAGTAACACACCGTGTAGGGGTTTTAGCACAGATCTTTATACCCCAAAAGTCTTTGTTCTCAAAAAGTCACAAATCACTGAACCCTGCCAGAACCAGTTTGGTGTCGTCCTGGAGCACTTTATTTACGAGGCTACATCCTGCCTTTCAGGGAGAGGGGGTCTGCCATCAGATGCACAGTATGAAGTGGAGCCATCATTCAGCTTGCCAGGCATAGCCCTGCTCAGATCAAAGGGTCACCCCTCCCCATACACCAACTGCATATCTCTCTATTTAATCCAGGTTGGTCTCAGCCTGCCCTGACCCTCCAAAACCAGACAGTCAATACGCATAACAGCAGAGCACATGGGAAGGCTTAGTCAAGAAAATACCTACTTCCCAAGAGTGATAGTTTTAAACACAGATTATAAAAATAATAGTCACTAAAAGATGCACATTAATATTTGGAGCTCAGGCATACTAAATTCGACTTTCCTATAATGTTCCTTGGGTGAATTAAGATTATACCAATTCATACAGTCAATTTACAATAGGGAGCATTCGCGCTGTGGCTCTGAATTGGCAGTGGCACAGCGCCCAGAGCATGTAACACCAGCAAACACAGAGGGGACAAAACCGAAAAATGGAAGGGAGACCCACGCCAATGGTGCCAGGTCTAACATGGGGTTAACTTTTCCAACTTTCGCCAGTATCACTCCTCATTCCTACTTCGACAATCCTTACCCTATTTTTCCTCATCAGACGATCCTCCCTTATCAGTATGGCATAAATTAGAGGAATCGATTATTGATCCATTTCCCTTCTCTTCGCTAGAGTACCTTGCACATCCTCCCCATTCTTTTAAATCTCCCACTATTTCATATCTCATATCTACTCTATCCGATTCTTACCAAATCACGTTCTCCTCTGCAGTTATTTTTGTAATCCTCTATTTGGCATAATAAATCCATCAATGTTTCCAACCGTACTCTTTTCTGGAAAGACTGGATTTTAAAAGGTGTTTTACAGGTCAAACACCTATTAGATAATAAGCAATTTCTTTCTTTCCAGGAATTTCAGTCTGGATACAACTTATCCGGTTCATCTCTTTCCAAGTTTGATTCTTTAAGATGGATTGTAACTATGCAACTCTCTCATCTCTCTGACACTTCTTCTTCTCTCCCAGATTCCTCTATTCAACCGTTAACTTCTTCCTCTTCTGTTCAAGCTTCTCACATTTACAAATACCAATTTTTCCCTGTATCTACTCGTCACAAAAGCAAGATTGAACTTTTATGGGAATCAGATCTGCAGCACACTTTCTCTATACACACTTGGGACTCTATTTGGGCTGCGATTCACCACATTTCATGCAATGCCAGCACTACTCAAACACTTTACTATTTTTATCAGAGACTATTTTTAACTTCATTGGCTGTTTCTAAATTTAGCCCTTCCCTATCCCCTAACTGCTGGTCTTGCAAAACTACTCCCAGTACATATATTCATTCCTTTTTTCTTTGCCCTAATATTTTCATTTTTTGCACAAAAGTATGCAAGACTATCGCCTCTATTTGTTCAACCACTTTCCCTTTTGATATTCCCTATATATTTTTGGGTAGTTCCTCCATGCGCTGGTTGGGTGCTCGAAAAATAGGCTTATTTATAGATTTATCTATTGCCATTGCATTTCAGGTTATAACATAGAACTGGAAGGATGCCTCCAAGGTCTCCTTTTCTGCTTGGTGGAATCTTATATGTTATCATCATAGGCTAGATAGAGCCTTTGTAACCACCTCCCAACAACTTAGAGGCCTTTTGGTCTCCTCTCACTAATTATATTTCCTCCTCTGCATTACATGCCAAGGACACTAACTTTGTTTTTCAACCTCCATGATTATTCTGTTCATTCCTTTATATTATGTACTTATTACAGGATTGTTTACTAATTATTGCGTTTTGGTATTATATTGTCACTGGACAGCTCTACCAGTAAATAGCTTGTAATTGCTGATATCTGTTTCTTTTTCTTTCGTTCTTTTCCCCTCGTTTTCTTTCTTGCTATTTCTTTTCCTTCCTTTTTAGGTCTCGCCTAGGCAGCGCTTGCGCTGTCTCGTTGAGACATGCAGTATACACTATAGTGTATATAAGCACCGCCCACTCTCCACCCATCATTTTCATTGGCTGGTGTCCTAAATGGTGCCTTGTGATTGGTTGTAGGCTTGTTAGTCCCTCCTTATGATGGACATGTCTTCATTTGTGTTCTTCCATGGCTATTGTCCCCTTTACTGCACGGACTACTTTCTTCTAATGCCTTCTCACACCCCTACACTATTGCATTGCCAATGCTTGTTTTATTTGTCTCTGCCAATGCTTGTTTAAGTGTCTATCCCCACAATGCATGCTTTTTTTAGATCTCTATTTTATTATTATAAGGATTAATACAGCCTTCTTATAATTATTTATAATTAATAATCATTATTTATAATTAATTCAGCCCAAGTCGAGGATCGAACTATGCTCTCCAGCTCCAACATCGGCTGCTTTACATGTTACGCCACCGCTCCTCGCTGCAAGACAAGCCCCTTAACCCCTTCGATGCTGCGCAGATTCCGCCGCTGTGCTGACGGAATCTTGCGCGGGCGTGGTCATGACGGAATGGTTCCGTCATGAGCACAGCTCAACCGTGGGTCATGACGGAACCATTCCGTCATGAGCACCGAAGGGGTTAAAGGGGTTTATCTTTGTTTCCATTGCGTGCACTTTACAGTGCCCCTGGGGCACAAGCAGGGGACCAACTAGAGTGCTTCTCTATCAGACTGCACTTTGCGGTCCCCCCGGGGCACAAGCAGGCATCCACTTCAGCATGCCTAAGCAAGCGTGCGATGAGTGGATTCGTGTGTGTGCGTGCGCACGCGAGGCTGCAGGAGTGGACGGATGGCGGATTTCACAATCGCCAGGCAACCCAGGATGTTTTAATTTTTCTGCTGTCATTAGTGCATTACATTTATCCCATTATTCAGTCGCCCTCGCAGCAGGTTCAGATCTGCACCGTCACTCATGCATTGTGAACGCTTCGTGAGATGTTGAAACTTGGAACATGTGGTTTAATGTACAAAAGTCAATTGATTGCCTTTGTCGAAGCCTGTTTAAATTGTGACTGAGTGCAGAATAAAAGAGTTTGTATTATATTACAAGTTCACCAAGCCGCGCCCTAATTCTCGGGAGAAGTGCTTAGTGTGGGAAGCTGCAGCTCCTGACATCAGAATAAGAACGTGGAAAAACACAAATCTAATACTCGTCCCACTCAGTAACCTGCCATGCCTTGTGTCAGAGCACTGTATGCTTCCAAACTCCTGAAGGCAAGTGCCTTGTGTCAGAGCACTGTACGTTTCCACACTCCTGAAGACAAGTGGCCAGTGTCAAAGCACTTTCTGCTTTACCACCAGTGCAGACAAGTGCGGGTCAGAGCCCTGCATGCTTCCGCACCAGTGAGGACAAGTGCCTCATGCCGGAGCACTTTATCCTTCTGCACCTGTGAAGATTGCACAAACCATGTAATGTCCCATTGATGAACGTGGAGGACTGTGAAACGAGTGCACTTGGGGACAATGACATGTAAGTATTGAGCTGCCTATGGGCGCCTTGCACAATAAAACTAAATTTAGTCAAGTCCTTGATATTAACTTAATGTGTGATGTTGAGCGTTGGTCCTTCCAGTATGATGGATTCCAGGGCACGTGCACCAGTGCTTCTGGGCTTGGGAGGGCATGTGTGGCGAATCGAGACCCCATTTCTGCCCAAACACAATATAATTGCGCAGATGTTTGCTCTGTAGTGTGTACGAGTCCTGAACCTCACCACAGCATCCTTTATGTATCGCACATTAGAAATCGTGCTGGAGTTATGAATTCATTCAATAGTGTGACCTCTGGCCCATCCAGTGAGCATGCCTGTCACTTCTGATATTAATGAAAAATATTTCTCTTCTCATCTGTATGAGGCTGTAAGTGGATGTAAGAGGTTTGTGTTTTGGTTGAAAAATAGCAAGTATCTGCTCAAAAATTAGGAATGCAGTTTAAGCGTCACCCATTAGAAACCATCAGTTACAGTAAATGTTTAGAAAAATGTGAATTGTTAATTTTAAATCGCGCACTTTACTATTTGCCCTATCTCCAACAGCAGGTGTTAATTATTGCCCAAAACAATGATACTAATTTCATCGATCTTAAAATGGGATTCAAACCTCCGAACTTCACGTTGCACAAAGTCTGCCACGAATGCATTAATCCGCTGAGCTAGTTTAAAGGCTCAGTTGTAGGCACCGTAAATGAGTTATTCATTCAGTAACACAGCAGTTTTGTAATTATTCTTGTATTCCTTTATTTAGGTTTTGGTATAAATTATATTACTGGATATTCCCCAATGTTTCTCGATACATATTTTATCCATGAATTGTCGTTTTTGCCCCCGTTGCCGGCGCACGCACACACTGTGTAATCTTGCTTCGCGCAGTAATACACAGCAGAGTCATGGACATGTGCGGCTTGTGTTGACAGCGACAAGGAGTAGGTGTCTAGTCTCTTTGCTTGGAAGTGGTCTTCAAACGTCTTGTGCATGCTGGGTGTGGCGCCTTCGAGAGAGTACACTATTTCCTCCAGTCTCCCCATGGTGTTCTGTTTATACCAGTGCATGTATGGGTAGTTCGTCCTTTGAGTACAGTTGAGGGTGAAAGGCTTCCCTTCCTGCACTGTGACGTCTGGAGACTGATGCGCAGCAAGGTCTTGATATATGAAGGGAGTCAGCAGACACCACTCGGGGACAAGGAATGTCTTGACTGCTCTCGACATTGTCCCAGTGAGGGAACAAAGATGTGAAAAAGGTAAGTTTACCCGAGTGATTGTCACTCGCAGCTTGCGCGCATCTGGCTCAGGAGCCGCATACAGATGTGAGGGTCACAGCTGTCAGTCGCATGTGGTGAAGAATAGAATGGCAGGAGTGCTATGAAGATTTTGTGTCACGAGAACAGGAAACACCATCTGTGCACCTTTAGAATGAGGTGGTTAAACATGACCTCATGAGCCGTTGAAGTCTAGAGGCGGAAGTGGCGCCTGTTGATAAGGACACTCGGGCTCCGCCCTCTCCATTTTCCACCTCTTTTTCTGTTTGGTTCTCTAGTAACAGTAAAAGATGCCGAAAGGCTGCCTGTCCTGGTTGTTATGCTAACTCTGGCTTGGAGCATCGGGCAGGCAGCACTCACAAGCCAGAACCAGGCAGTCCAATTCCATGTGACATCAGCTCGTGCCACCCTGCTGAGCCAAAGTCTGCTGGACTGACCATCTCACACCCCTGGAGCCTCTAAGGTCATAAGCCCAGCGGACACCTGACCTTCTGTGCTGAACTCCCTCCCTGGTAGCATTGCTGCTAGGGTCAGCCCCAGGGCTTCTGGCTTTAGCCCTCCAGCTCCTGAGGCTGCACATCAGTCAGGTAAGCCCCGCCCACTCTCTCCCATCATGTCACAAGGTGGGCTAGGGTCATTGAGACTCACTGACCCCACCACAGACATGGTCAGGGTGAGAGAGGGGGGTCCCTAAGCTGTCCTCTTCTGGGACATGTTTATCGTGCACACATTGGCTTGCACCGGTCATGCCTCGAGGAGGCGGATTCTCCTCTGGACTGGTTCCGTCACTCTTGGACTCCTCCCATAACAAACCTCCAGCTGGTCTCAGTGTCTGTCCAGGCTCTTTCAGCGCTGTTCTTACTGCACACTTTATGGATAGGATGTCCCAGCCGGCACCAGGTTGGGTAAGTTTTCTTGTTAGAATAATTTTTCAGTTTACAGCAGTCTAGCTTTTTTAAATACACTCTGCTATATTTACTGCACATGTGTGTAATGTCGGATGTACTCTACTGCAGGCTCCACTCTGGTCTCTGCTGCAAGCGCTTAACCCTCTGAGCTGGCTTATAGTTATGATGGCATGGCCCTAGGCCCACCCTATTGTTAATATTTACAGTAATGATCACGCCTCTCAGCCTACCGAGGATGATACAAATGTACCTGTGAATAACTATGTTGTGTGAAGCACCCTGAAGTCCTGTAGACGCTTCCAGCGCATTATATTAAACTTATTTTATCACAGCCATTCCTTCCTGGGTGCTCAGTGGAAGAACTTCTGAGGTGAGAGGGCCTCGAACCTTTGCAGCACCTCTTGGCCGGGTAGGACTAGAGTGTCACGCCACGCCTCGCCCTCCATTGCTTCCTTTGGTGTAAGCTTTGAGAGCGCACACCATGGTAGCACTCCCTGCAGGGAGGAGGCTGGCTATTGTGTCAGGGCAACAGAATGTCCTTTTACTCAAGTCCAGACCAATCCCAACTGAGAGCTGTCAGTGATTGTTCCTCTACTTTTAGCACTCGTTCTAGTGCCTGAAGTCACGACTTGGGACTTCAGCCTGAGAATTTGATTGAGGTCTTCCGAGGTTTCTCAGTTTGTGCACAGATGGCGCTCTGCCCAGACCGAATTTACGAAAAACTTTGCGCAACTTGATACCTTATGTATAGTCATATACGGGGTGGGGGAGGGGGTGACTCATGGAATGAAGAAGCCTGAGCAGGTGACCTCTGAGCAGACAGGCAGCCTGGCCTGGGCACACATTGTAGCAGACCCTGGTACTGCGGGTGCCTTCAATCAATCATTCAACAGGCCTTGTAAACACACTTGGGGCCATATTTATGGCAAAGTGATGCAGCACAGCACAGCCAGGGCAGGAATGCGCCATATTTACCATAGTGTGGTGCATTCCTGTCCTTTCCCCAGCACTGGCGCACAATGGGCTCCTAGCTCCAATGCAGGCACCCTGGCACCGTGGTGCATGGGTGCCCCTGTTGCAGGCAGGATTGTTTTTGTGAAGGAAGGGGCAGCCACTCTCTGTCTGAATTCACTTTCCTGGCTACCTGTATGCAAGGGAGCTAAATTTAAGTTGCTGTGCCATGCTCACATGGCACAATACAAGTCTGGGCCTGCTACTTCGCGTGGCCGAGTGACTTTTTATAAGTCTACAGGAGTGTTAGTGTAGGCTTGTGTAAGCGCTTCAGAAAAGCCAGCATGGGCAGACGTTCATTCTCTCATCTCGCCGCCACCCATTGGAATTTGCTGCTGTTGGATCTCTGTCTCAATACAGATCTTTTCAGGTTTCTTGAGAAGTTGAAGACCTGGCTCTTCCCTCTTTAAAAGGTTGTGAAACAGAATGCAATGTAGCAATTAATCTAGCACCGTGATGTCTCCTTGGGGATGAGTGTTGCGCTCTATAAATATAATAAATAGTGAAAAACTCCAAAATTCATTTTTTCACTCCTGCTAGAACTACCTCTCCCATAGGAAAACATTGGGTTACCTTATTACATTTATTAAGTGATAACTTTCAATTTCGGAGCAGGTAGTCAGGTTGATTTTGAGGTCCAAAGAATTGTAATTAAAATCCCTCTTTAATGGTAAAGTCAGATTTTTAGCCACAAATGTGAAAAGACCACAATTAGAAAGTTTCTTGTCCTAACAATTTGATGACTGCAGCCTATTCTTAGGTCACATGACAGGTGTAGCTGACAGTTGATCTTCGTGTATTGCTCCCAGACAATGAGACCAAGGGAAGCTAGGGGTTGGCAGGATGGGCCTCTCCGGCGTAACGACGGGGAGAAGCTGTCACCTACCACAGTTGTACATCACAAAGGCTCTGCCTGATCACTCTCACAAAGGTTTTGTCACTAGTCTTTTGTTTCCCCAGACAAGCTGGGGCAAAGACAAAGAGAAATGGGATAACCGACACCTCAAGTGGATGTAAGCCTCTAGAAACTTCGCCTACTCTAAAGTGGGCACTGGGTATAAACATTGGACCTCAGACCCCAAACTCTTCAGTACACATCTGGACCTGTGGAACACTCAGAAGACAGAATATTGTGCTGCTTTGCGGCAAAAAAGACTGCCACTCTGCTGCCATGCTATCCACCCTTCTTTCCTGCTGCCCTTGTGTCTAAGTGAGAAGAGCTGAACCTACATCTTGATCCAAAGACCACCAGAGTGACTCCAAGGGCTAGTTGGCTAGCCTCTTGATCAAAAAGCCTCCGGATGAGAATGGGCATTCCTGAGTCCTGCCCGCCCAATTGGTGTCACCGCCTGGACCCTTGGAAGTGGGTCAGAAGTTTTTTAAAGGGGGCCTCGAAATGTGACTGTCTGGCTCTGTTTTGTACCCTGGCATAGGCCGTCTGTTTTTTCGTTAATCTGTGAGGGGGCATTTCATGGTAATTCAAAAGCTGGATTGCCAATCCATGTCTTTCTGCTCCATTTTATCCACCTTGCTTTTTTCTGTTTTGCTCTGCTTTGATTTGTTATTTTCTTCTCCTGTTTCTATTTATTCTTCTCTATTTCCTCCTTTATTTCCTTTGTTAATCCTTGGACATTTTTGCTTTCTTTATTTCTCTTTTTCATCATTCTTTCTTTATTGTGCCGCTTCTATTTTCCGCCCTATTTTCTTTTCACTCAATGTATCCAATTTCCTCAGTTTCATTCCATTCCTGTTTCATTTTCCTCCTTTCTCTAGCATCCTTTCTCTACATATTTTTCCTCTTTCATTCCTGTGGTAGATAAAAGACATTGTCATTTACAACGCCAATACCTCTAACTCTCACAAATGCGAGACCAATTTGCATTGCAAATGCTTGTTCTGTCTTTCTATCTCAAAAAGTAAAAAAACAAAAAATGCTATTTTTACTATGGTACTCTTTGACTTTGTTTTCTTTTCATTTTCGGTTTTATTCTTTGCATTGTATGAAGTATTAGCATTTGTTGTTACCATTGAGATTAGTTTTTATTCTCTTTATTGTATTTCTGTACCTTATTTTCTATATATATTTCAATAAAGCTTTCTAAACACAAATACCACCGCAATACCACCACCACCAATTCCACCACCAATACCATCACCACTACCACCACCACCAATACCATCACCACCAAGACCACCAATACCAATACCACCACAACGAATACCAATACCAACACCACCAATACCACCCGCACCACCACTACCACCACCAATACCACCACCACCACCAATACCACCACCACCACCAATGCCACCAATACCAATACCACCACCACAAATACCAATACCAACATCACCAGAACCAAAACCACCACCACCAATACCACCTCCACCACCACCAATACAACCACCACAACCAATACCACCGCCACCAATACCACCACCACCAATACAACCAATAACACCACCACCACCAATACCACCAATGCCACCACCACCAATACCACCACCACCAATACCAATACCACCTCCTCAGCACCTCTCTCTCAGTAGTAATAGCAGGGGCACTGTACAAGGCTAGAGCTGCAGCCGAGACCACCCCTCCCTCCTTCCATGCCTGCCATAAAGCACAGCCCACCCTGCACCAGGAGGTGAAGCCAGGGCCCTACTACAGCTGGAGTGTTTTTTATTAGGCCAAAGATAGCAATGACATTACGCAATATCACACTGCACACTCAAATCACAAGAGGGCAGGTAATAGCCCTCCCCAGCTGTTCCTCCTGAGCCGTGACAGTGTAATCACAGAGTGAAAGGTGTTGGAGCGCTTTGTTAGTGTTTATAGCTCGTATCATATGGAACTCTCACTTCACACTTTGTGTCAGTGTAATTTACAACACTTGCCCATCTTCTTCACTGCACTATTTATTACTACTATGAAGACGTTACAGGACGGTCTCTTCCTCTGATATTTACAATCTAACAAGTGGTTGAGAATGCCCTTTATTGCAATGCAATAGGTCTCGCATTTGTGGGAGTTTAAGCTATTAGTATTGTAAATGACAATGCCTTTTATTTATGTTTTAAAACTCAAAACATACATAAAAGGCATTGTCATTTACAATGCCAATAGCTCAAACTCGTGTGAATGCGAGACCTATTGGATTGCAAATGCTTGCTACTTCCAGTCTGAAGTCTAGGGTGGGGCGAGGCCATGCAACTGCATCAGCAGCAGGGGAGGAGGAGTGGTAGGGACTGAAAGTGCGCATGTCATTTGACCGGCTGTCTTAGGATGGCCAAACTGACATGCACACTTTGAGATCTCCAGGCTGTTCCTTGGAGATATCTGCAGTGCTCAGGGCACAGGCTCCCAGTCCCTGCTGGAACGTGAAATTGGCGCGCTCTGCCAAATCCCAGCTCTCCTCTCATACTGGGAGTAATAGCATGAGAGAAGCACAATGATTGGGAGGGGCCTGTGCTCATGGAAATTGCAGTGCCAGGATGAGAGCAGAAGACCAGCGAGGCACGGCACGGGAGCAGAAGATTGCGGGGGCGGGCAGGAAAAGTAAGTTTATATATATATTTTTTTTTTTTTCGCACTGCTCCCCCATGTCGGATTGCCAGCTGCGGCCGCTGGTGGAGAACCCAGTGCTCTTTCATGCACCGCAGTCCACTTTGGTTATTGAATTGTCCAAATGAGACCTTGCTGGATATCAAAAATGACCTTGACATTGCAGGGTCCCAGGCCATACAAACCTTATGAAGAAGGACAACACAAACCTCAGTGAATATGTCACTGTCATCCTTCTATTAAGGCTATTACTTTAGCGACGTACAAACACTGTGTGAATAAAAGCTGGAGGAGGCCAGTGACATATGCCAAACAATGAAGAGTAATGGAAACCACAACAACAGGGTTTCACATGACATGCCTACGTGCGGCTTCCTTACCAGTAACCTCATCCTGGCTACATGTTATCCCACCATTTCATGTCACAGAATGATGCTGGGCTCCAGGCACAGCTTTGTGGCATCTGCCACACATCTCATATCTCCATCTTCTGAGAGATCTGTGCAGCTTGCATTTTGGTTCTTCCCCCATGCAGTGATAGAGTGCCACAGGGCCCACTGCATCCTTTTCTTGATGGGAGGAGGCAGCTTGGCTGTGCATCTGTCACATTGTGGTGCATGGATGCTGTGCACAGTGCCTCCTAGGCCTCACGCTGCCTTTAGATTTTGAGGCAAAGGCCAAACACATGTCAGAAGGTGTGTAGCTGGAAGCATTCAACACACTCAACCGCTGCCTGCATGCCACTGACTTGAGCTATTTTATAGTTATAGACCACAGCTTGGCCTTAGGACAGTGCTGGACAAACATGACCGAAGCATAATGTGGCTTGTAATGTCAAAGCCCTGCTGGGGCCTGACAGCACTAGTGGGTGTGTGAAATTTGTATAATTAGCTTTTGCATAAGTTTGCAAAGTTCCACTGCAAAATGTTGTGAAATGTGTACTAGCATTTAGCGCTACATCTTAGTGTGAAATTCATCCTTGAGTCCATTTTTGGAGCAAAATCGCAAAAAAACACAAGCACTACGAATGAGACCAACTTATATTCTGACTGCGTTGATCCCCTAGTAACATTTTTCCCTCAAACGTGGCTTAATTACTCCACCTGATGCAATCCCATAATATCAACAACATCTGTATCCCTTGCTTATAGAATCCATCTTTGAGAACCGCACCTGCACACCGCAAACGAAGCATACCAACTGGCCTCAACCTTTCTGCAGGTTTCTTTCAGAGTGAACTATGAACAGACTTGTGCACTGTGGAGAAGTGATTATAACCTTTACGCTAAGATCCTTACTTGTCACCACACAAGGACTTGTGACGTTATATATATTTGCCTGACAGAGTTGTTTCTTCAACTATATAGACATATTACGATAGGAATGTTCATTTGCCTGAATTATGTTCATTGCTTTACACTGCAGTATTGTTCATGTTCTCTCCCGCACCAGAGGCCATATGTACAAACACATTTTTCCATAGACACAGAATGGGTAAAACCCTTTGATACATCTGGGCCTAAGTGAGGGCTAGGTGCTCACCTTTGCTCTTGGGAATCCTTCCCCACCAGTCCTTCCCCCTTTTTCTCCAGGTATTCAGTCGCCACAGCGGGATGCACATTTGTCTGCTGAGAAATAAAACACAGCTGTTGTCCCTGTTCCCAAACTACATGGAGGAGCCGTCCTTTTACCCATCCTTTCTGCCTACTGGGGATGAGACCCGGAGGACATGTCATCCCTAAGGTCACAGAGAAGCACGGACCAACTGCACCGACCAACTGATGCACATGTATTGCAGAGGCTGAGCGGAGGCAGATTCTTCTTGCTGCATTGCAAGAGTGGTGTAGAGGCCCGGGCCTTCCCCAAAAAATAAAGTTTTGCAAAAATCACGTAAAGGCTAAATAAACATTGGCAAACCCTAAAGGCTGTCAGCTCACACCAGACCTATTGGCTTGGCCAATGGATTGTGAACAAAATGGTATAGGCTTCTTTTCACAGACCAGAGTTGTGTCTCCTATTAAATGGTTAACAAGTACACTCAGTTAAGTGGAAGCCCTTTAGCACTATATTTGCAAAGTAGGTTAGCCACATCTTTCTCACTTTGCTGCCATTAATTATGCATTCTTCATTCAAGCCTTGAATTCTTGAGGGAAAGCAATGAAATAGAGGAAAAGCAGTGGGGGGGGGGGGGGGGAAGGGGCAGAGCTGGGCCTATACAGGGGATGGAAATGGAGAGTCACTAACTGCGGGACTTCTTTGCACCACTGCTGGGGAGATGAGAGTGACACTAATGTATGTAAGTAATTGCCCCGACCCACTTAATCCGCATAAGCACTTTCCACTTACTTTCGAATTATCTTGACCAGCGACTCCCAGCCTCGAAGTGGTGCGTGACCACTGATGTAGCGTTTAAAAGTTTGAGAATTATAGGGGTGCGTCATATTCACTGTTAGTCGGCACCCGTATATAACCAAATGTGTACTCAGGGATTTCGTGTGCAATGTATTACAACCGTATAACCTATATCGATTTTAAGTAGAAGTGCTAGCTATGTACAAGCACATGGTAAACGTATTAGAGAAATGTATAGTGTTTAGCTACGGGAAATGCAATGTGGTGTTAGAAATGTGTACCCCAGACTTCGTGTCTGTAGGTTGTTTAGGTTGACCACACATGAAAGAAAGACGTAAATGTCAATACTGTGATTGAAACCTGCTTGTGTAACCGAAGTAGTGGCCAGAATTCGCATATATCGTTGAGGCGAAAGGCCTGGTATTTTCTTATGTTAGCCAAGGGCAATAGGCCAAAAAGGATTTATTCCAGTAGAGGTTTTAGGCTGTAGTAAATTGCAACTTAAAAGATGTGAAGAATGTCTGCTTTGCATGATCTCACCCCAGGTGCAAGGACAGTTGCTCGTTAGTAGAGAAGCTCTTTGTTCATAATTTGAATTATGTAGAGAAAGCCAGACATGGGAGTGTATTGGAATGTGCCAATCGTAACTCCTAGTGCGGATGGCGTCTGGGACTCAAGGCCAAGCGATGGACGATGGAACTGGACAGCGCTCTGTGGAAAAGTACTGAAAGACGACCCCGGAAGGAGAGGAGGCGCAAAGGGCGTGTTCGGAGACTTGGGGTACTGTATTAGGGACAGCGCCCCGAGGGTGGAGGCAGAGCAGAGCGGGGCAGCCCAAAGCAGAGGACGGCTAGGCGAAGGGTAGAGGGGGCAACTTAGACCAAGCTCTCTAAGTGAGGACTTCTTAGGAAGTTTCGCTCTGACACCTTTTATTCTGATGAGGGTCTCAAGGGATTGCTATGTAGGGATGTCACCTAGTACAGAGTAGGGACAGAGATGGTATGGTTCAGTGTCCCTAGTATCGACATTTGCTTGGTAGTGTTCTACCTCATGCTTTTAGAGATTGTACTTTTAGTTATTTTTAGCCGGATGCGGATTCTTCGTAGAGTAGCATTTGTTTTAGTGCCTATGTACTTGTTGTGCCTCGTGTTGAGGACTTTGTATCTCCAAATCTTTATGTTGATAATAAAAACCAGAGAGCCAAGAGATTAAGTTTCGAGTCCTTGATTATGGAAAATTGCAGACTGTAATTGTGATAACGGTGATTTTCCCTCCATGCTATCAGGCAAGTAAAAAGTTCCATCTGACCAGAGTGGGTTCCAGTAGATAATTGCGAGATACTAAAATAGGCCGGAGCAGTTGGTAGCAAACGAGGATGGTTTCTTACTGATAGCGAGGGAAGATTAGATAAGGATAAGTGACCCTTGAGGCCCGAGAGACGATAAGTGATGCTGAATCATCAGATGGCGAGCAGCAGACGGCGGCAGATGAGCATCGACGGCGAGTAGCAGCGCGGCAGAAAGCAGCAGTTCCAGGAGTGAGTATGAACATAATGAGCGGTTGTAGATTGCGGTGTTGATTTTTTTTGTGTGATGTCTTGCGGAGTTGTTGTGTATGTCGTGTGATTGTGAGATCAGGCTGTGAGCGCGCGCAGCCCGGGAATTGTGGTGTAGAAGACACCTGAGATAGATTTTGTTGACCACCCAAAGGAGATCGTGAGGTACCATCGATCACCTGGACCGAGATAGGGGGAGCGAATGCGTGTGTGTATGGCAACTTAACGCTGGTCGTGGGTTGTGGTGAGCAGATCGGAGTGTTAGTAACCTATCAGAGGCGTTTTTGTCTGGCCGGACGGGGGCAGACGGGCGCCAATCGAGGTCAACAAGGTCGAGAGACTGTGGACGGACAGTCAGAGGCTGTGGACGGACAGCCAGAGAAATAACTTAATTGGTTATTTCAGTGTATGAATGGGACGTGAGTAAGCGTGAAACGAGTTTGGAGAAGGGAACTGCTGCGAACGAAGGAAGGTGACGTCAGAGGGTGTCGCGCTGTGATAGGCCGGTTGGTGTGAGTCGCGCTGTTATTGGAGGATTTGAGAACAAGAAGTAAATAGAGCGCGAGATCGAATTTGCTCATTATGAAGTGTCTTAGGGCTTTGCGAGAGTTGTGTAGAGGTGATAGGCATGTGGTTGTCCGCGGGGGAGAAGAAGCTCCTCCCGAGGATACACCGGCACATTACATGGCACAGAATGTGGGGTTACATACTATCGTTTGGATCGAGAATTGGCACAAGGTTACACAAGGTGAAGGGGAATTAGCTTTCCCGAGGTACGGCTCATTTAGATTAGCGGTGCTGTACCAACTGAAGACGGTGATGGGGTCCTTAAAACCCTTGCCAAGACCAGCACAGTTTGAAGCATTACATGCGTGGATTAGAGCAGCGCATGATAAGGAAAAGGGAAGAAGTCAGGAGAGGATGAGGAAGTCGATTAGGGCGTTTCAGGATGCCAAATGGGACGCAGCAGAGAAAAGATGGAGAGTGCAGACAATTGAGGAAGCGAAACTGTATCCCGCGATAATGGAGGAGACGGGGATAAGGAATGGGAAAGCACAGAAAGAGGATAGTGATTCTGATGATGATATATTGCAAAGATTGCTAGACGAGAGACCACCCCCTTATAACCCGGGTGAGGCAGATGATAGGTGGAGCGAGAGAGAGGAAACTAGAAGGGTAACGATCCAGCCCGAGACCCGAGTGGAAGGGTTGGTCTCGTTTGAAACAGCGAGTTCACAGGGTCAGTCGGGGACCAGCCGAAGGATTGAAGGAGAGATGAGGTTACCGGATGCATTGAGGGTACCGGTCACCATTGGACCGATTGTGTCTATATACAGCCCGGAATCAGAGGCGAGAGAGAGGTCAGAACGAGTGGCAGAAAGAACGAGGAGAGAAAGCGGGGAAAGTGAGTTGGAAGGGGCAACGGCCCGACCTCCAAGCCCTGTACAATGGAGTACACCATTAGCAGCGGTGTCGGACACATCTAGGGGCGAAGAGGACGAGAGACCGGTGAGGCCGAGGACTCTGATGGAGTCGAGACCAGATTTAGGATCATGGGTACCGCCAAAGAAGCAAATGAGCTGGAATATGGGCCGAGCGGGGACAACCCCAGTTGCCTTTAAGAGCCATTCTGCTCCCATAGAACTACCGGAGGAAAGGAGAGAGCAGGAATCGGAATGCGAGTATGATGAGGGACGTGGAGCAAGTTGTCAGGTGTTGAAAGGAGCCTTGAAGGCAGGAATGATAGATGTAGTAAGACTTAAAGCAGAGGCGGATGAAATAATATATGGGAATCTACCTCTGGAGAGAGTATTGACCTATACTCCCGATGAATTGCTTTTTGTGGCAAAGGATGTGACTCGTAAAGCACGAGTGGCACATGAGAAACTGGCGGGTTTGGCTAGAGAATATGGGGTGGATCTATCCAAGACTAGAGCATTGCAAGGGAGCCATAGGATGCATTGTACCGAGCGGGAATTGGAAGAGAAAAGGGTTGTTGGTCTAAGGTCACATACCAAGGAATTGATTGTAGCTATGAGAATATGGCTGATGCTCGACAAATGGCAAGAGAAATGGGCTAGGAAAAGGAATTCTAGGGGAGCGAAAGGAGGGAGCTCTGAAGGAGATTTGCAGGAGGTAAAGATCCTTCCTTTGAGAGAGGTGGCGAATGGAGGATATGTGCATGTACCATGGAGCAGGGGGGATTTGGCATCATTTACGAATGATTTTCCCAGGCTCAGGGAGAAGCCTGCAGAGTGGTACAAGCAAGTTGAGCGTTTTGTTAAGATTTCGAAGGTGTTGTGGATAGATCTGAACACCTTATTCGATATCGTAGTTCCGGGAGATCTGTGGAACGCATGTAAAATTGCTGTTGATTGGCCGGACTATGAGCCTGATAGGAACATAGTTACAAATGGTCCGTCGCCCGTGGTAATGAGGCTGTACGATAAGGTAATTACCTGGTTGAAATCGAAGGTTTCACCCCAAGATATCGATTGGGTGAAGATAGACAGGACAGTGCAGGAGCCCAAGGAGACAGTACATGAATTCTATGAGAGACTTTTGAAAGCTTTTAAGCAGTACAGTGGGTTAGATGAGCTGGAAACAAAGGACATGGGACAGTTTGTGTCTAAGTTCGTGCTGGGTTTGAAGCCCGAGGTCAGTCTTATGATACAGCAGCATTTGATCTGTTGGCAGAATAAGCCCGTAGACGAGATCTTGCGGTACGCCAGGTACTGCACGGATGAGATTGAGTCAAAGCACAAGAAGATGAAGGATAACTTATTGCTCATTCAGATGCAAGCGGCTCAGGGACCGCCGAATGGGGGTCCAGTGGGGCGAAGACAGGGAAATTATCAGACAGGGAATCAGAATATGCAGGGTCAGGGAAGGCCGAGACCCGTAGACCCTAGGACAGGAATAGATGTAGCGATCTTGAAGAAGACGACTGCTTGTCACCAGTGTCACCAGGTGGGACACTGGAGGCGCGAGTGTCCCTTGAACCCCTATAATCAGCCGCAGATGGAGGGAGGAATGGGTCAGGTCCCTGGGGCGGAGCAGGTACAGACGGTGACTGTACCGAGAACGATGCAAGGGGGGACAGGCGTCTCGCAGGTGCAGGTTCCCCAGCCACCCAGGATGCAGAACATACAGCAGGGAGCTCTGACTTATTTGCAGATGCCCATGTTCGAAGTGGAAGAGGAGAGGGATGCAGATTTGCTGGCGCAGTTAAGTTTGGGTCAGGACGATGATTGCCTGCTCAGGGCCATACTAGAGGTAGATCAGAAGGGACCCTTTGTGGAAGCCGAACTCGATGGACGCCCTACTACCTTTTTGGTAGATACGGGGGCTACCAGGTCAACCATAAGATCAGCAGTAGTTCCGGGGGTAGCCCTCTCGGGAGAAAGTATACAAGTGGTTGGAGTGGCGAACAAGAGACTAGTTAGCCCCTTGACGGAACCGATTCCCGTCAGGATAGGAAACTTTAGGGATCGACATCAGTTCGTGGTGTGCGATTCTAGTCCTGTTTGTCTGTTGGGAAGAGATTTATTGTGTAAGCTCAATTGCACCATTTACTGTACCCCGAGGGGAGTAGAGGTACAGACCAGAGATGACGATGCGACCTTTAAGGTTGCAAATCAGCAGGGGTGCGTGGAAGTGTACCCGGCTCTGACAGTGGAGGAGCTTCCACAGGACTTGAGGGAGTCAGTTGCGACCGATGTGTGGGATCTAAGCGGAGAGGAGATCGGCTTAGTCAGGGGAGTGGAACCAGTGAAGATACAGGTTAAGCCAACCGCGGAATTCCCGAGAACCCCTCAGTATAAACTGTCGCCTGAGACGATTGCTGGGATCAAACCTGTGATTGAGTCTATGATTAGGCAGGGAATACTGGTGGAGATCATGGGTAGTCCATGTAATTCACCCATTATGGGACTGCAGAAACCGAGTGGGAAGTTCAGGATAGTGCAAGACCTGCGGAAAATAAACGACATAGTTGTTCCATGTTGTCCAGTGGTACCGAATCCATCTGTGATACTGTTCCAGATCCCATGCGAAGCTGGATGGTTCACAGTGATTGACTTGTGTCAGGCATTCTTTTCGATTCCCCTACATGAAGAGAGTAGATTTCTTTTTGCCTTTAGGCTAGAAAATCGTATATTAACGTGGTGCCGTATCCCACAGGGGTATACGGAGAGCCCATCGATTTTCAATCAGCTGTTAAAGAAGAATCTGGAAGGTCTTGTGTTGCCGAAAAACTCTGTTTTGGTGCAGTACATTGACGACCTGCTTGTCGCGTCAGAGACAGAAGACGCTTGCAGGATCGATACCATTGCGTTGTTGAATTTCCTGGGAGAGAACGGTCACAAGGTGTCTCCAAACAAGCTGCAATACTGTTTACCTGAGGTACAGTATTTGGGGCACAGAATTGAAAAGGGTAAAAGGAAGGTGTCTCCAGATCGCATTGATGCGATTTTGAGGATGCCAGTTCCCTCGACGCAGAGGGAAGTTAGAATGTTTTTGGGAATGGTGGGCTATTGCCGCCAGTGGATCCCAAACTTTTCCTTTGAAGCGAAGCCTTTGCAGCGGCTGACGCGAAAGGATGTAAGTGATCCGGTACCATGGGACGACGATTGTTTGAAATCATTTCTGAGGCTGAGAGAAGCCTTATGTAGCGCTCCTGCGTTGGGAATGCCGGATTATAACAAGGCATTTGCATTGTTCTGCTGCGAAAGAGAAGGTTGCGCATTAGCAGTGTTAACCCAGAATCACGGAGGTGTCCGTAGACCAGTTGCTTATTTCTCAGCTACTCTAGATCCAGTAGCTTCTGCGTTGCCCGGATGTCTCAGATCCGTTGCGGCAACAGGTGTCAGCATCGAGAGATGTGAGAGCATTGTGATGGGTCATCCACTTACGGTACATGTGCCACATTCTGTTGAATTGTTGATGACTAGGACTAAAACGCAGCACCTCACGAATAATAGGCTGACTCGTTATGAGCAAGTTATTCTTGCAGCAGATAATGTGACATTGAAGAGGTGTGCTGTTTTAAATCCTGCTACACTGTTACCTGTTCTAAAAATAGATGATAATGAAGATTGTGAGGACCATGATTGTCTCGATGTGACTGAACTATGCACCAAACCGAGACCCGACATTGTCGACGAACCGCTCCCGGTGTCAGATGAGATTTTCTTCGTGGACGGTTCATGTTTAAGAGACAGTGTCGGTCGATTGAGAGCAGCGTTTGCTGTATGCACCATTACGGGTGTGGTTGAAGCCGCTTGTTTAGAAGGAGTACACTCCGCGCAGGTGGCTGAGCTCATTGCTCTGACTCGTGCCTGTTTGGCAGCCGACAAGATCCGTGTAACTATTTACACGGACAGCCAGTACGGGTTTGGTGTGGTTCATGACTTCGGACAGCTATGGTCCCAGAGAGGGTTTATGACGTCTTCAGGTTCTCCTATAAGAAATGGTGATTATGTGCGGAAATTGTTAAAAGCATTGCAAGGTCCTGATGAAATTGCTGTTGTTAAATGTGCAGCCCACACGAAGGGAAGCGACTTTGTCTCGTTGGGAAATAACTATGCAGACGAAGTAGCTCGATTTTGTGCAGAGCAGGGATGCAACTTTACTGAGATCCACATTGAGGAAACCGGGGAAGAGGTGGTGTATGGTCAGATGTTAGCAGTGGCTGACACATGGGAGGAACTGAAGCAGCTTCAGGAAGGGGTCTCAGATCAAGAACGGGACAGCTGGATACGAGCTGGATGTGAGAAGGGAGATGTGGATATATGGGTTTCGAATGATGGACGAGCAGTGTTGCCGGAAAGTTTGTTGAATCCCATGGCGAGGTTGATACATGGTGCTGTACGTCTGGGTAGAGATGCCATGATGAGAGTGTTTCGTCAGACTTGGTACAATCCGAAGTTTCGTGCCGTGGCCGAAACTGTGTGCCAGAGATGTGTCACTTGCCAACAGATGAATGTAGGGAAAAGAACTGCTGTGACATTGAGCCACATAGGGAGGTCAGGGGGACCTTTCAATAGGATGCAGTTGGATTTTGTCGAAATGCCGAAGTGTAATGGGTTGAGGTACATATTAGTGATAGTATGTGTCTTTTCCAGGTGGGTGGAGGCGTACCCTACACGCAGATGTGACACACTCACAGTAGCGAAACTCTTATTGAGAGAACTCATTCCAAGGTACGGGTTCCCGACGTCCTTTGAATCGGACAGAGGAACTCATTTTCACAGCGAAGTTATGAAATTGCTTTGTGCTGCTTTGAATATAGATCAGAAGTTACACTGTAGCTATAGACCAGAGGCTTCAGGGATAGTGGAGCAGGTGAATGGAACTCTGAAGGCTCGGATGGCGAAAGTGTGTTCGTCTACGTCTCTGAAATGGCCTGACGCATTACCTTTGGTCCTTATGAGCCTTCGAAGTGTGCCTGATAGAAGAACTGGGTTGTCACCCCATGAAATCCTCATGGGAAGAGCGATGCGTTTGCCTGCAATACCTGCTGCTGCTCTGATAAATATCACTGATGATATGATCCTGGACTATTGTAAAGGCCTTGCTGACGTGGTCCGTTCTGTGTCTCAGCAGGTGCAGACAGCAACGGTTCCAGCTGCGAGTGACAGGTGCCACGACTTGGACCCAGGCGATTGGGTCCTGGTCCGAAAGCACGTGAGGAAGAGTTGTTTGGATGCTAGGTGGCGTGGCCCTTTCCAAGTAATCCTTGTTACGAACACTGCTGTCAAGTGCGGAGGGTTACCGAACTGGGTGCATGCTTCTCATACCCGCAGAGTTCCAGCACCCTTGGAAGATACAGCCCCTCTCGAGAACCAAGATCCCAGTGAGCCGACAGAATCGCCAGAGAGGGCCAGTCAAGCTGTAAGGGTTGCTGAAGCGGCTGATGGTGCACTGAATCGAGTTGGGGGAGGACGTGAAGAAAGTACTGACCCAGAAACCGGCGAAGGAGCGAGAGGTGCAGTGGGTAGTACAGAATCGAGTTCTGCCGAAGAAGAGGAAGGCAGTGCACAGGGTATCGGAGAGAAGACTGGGGGAGCCACCGAAGCGGAAAGGGTTTGGCCCGCAAAGCAGAACCGGGTAAACCTCAGGTTGGCCCCAGACACCGACCTTGCACCAGTTTCGGAAGAACCAGAAGAAGAATCGGGAGACGAGGAAAATCCTCAAGGTGGTGTGAGAAGGTCCAAGAGAACTCGAGTGCCAAGTCGGAAGTACGCTTCCCCGGAGTGGGCATACCAAGTGACTGATGCCAGGGTTACCGAGCACGGGAAGATTGAGGTCGATGACATTGGTCAACAGTGTCCCGCTCCAGAGGGTGGAAGTGTTGCTGAAGGTTCCGGGATTGGAGATCGAAGGAATTTTGACGATTCATATTCCGAGTCCGCCATTCCTAAGTGTCATTCGAGGTATGATCTTGGACAATTTGGAGTTCCCGACGTTCACGACTGTGCCAGATCCACAAGAACTGATTATCCTTAAGCTCGAAATATTGCAGGGAGTCCTGGAGCTGTTGGGACCGGCGCTTATGTTAGATTGATTTGAGAAGGGTTGCCAGCTAAAAAGAAGATTACCTAGAGCCGAGCGGAAGAAGAACAAAATTAGGGATTTTTCCGTTGTAGAACGAAGAAAGTTAGGGAGGTTTGCCTAAGTTCACGAAAGAGACATTAATGAGAAAGAGACTTATCCTTTCAGAGACTGCATTGGACATTGAGCATATTCCGAAGATGGCAGATCCTGTAAACCCACATCGTAGGGCTAAACTGATAATAGGCACATTGATAGGAGTTGTAGTAGTCACCATATTTGCGGTAGTGATCAGTTCCTACATGGTGGCTCACAGGCAAGAGGGGAAGGTTCAGGGAGCACCCACACCTATTACCCCAGGGGAGAGTGGTGTTAGTATTAGCGAACAGGAATCATCGGAGTTGAGAGATGTTCGCAGATTTCACATGGATTTGTCAAAGGGTGATTTTAAGCTTAACGCGTATGCAAGGTTGCTGTATGAGTATGTTGATGCGATGGATGTGAAGGATTGTTATGTGTGCATGCAGTTGCCTGCTTCAGTGGATGAGGGTATCAAGTATCATCATCTCCCATTGACTTATGGGATTTCTTGTAGCATATGGCTCAGTTTATTTTATGACAGGAGACAGTTCGAGTATTTCTTCTCAAATTTTGACACGGTACTTCCCGAGGTGCCAGCAATCAAGCATTTGAATAGATATGACCTGGATAAGAAAGAGGACAGGCTCCTGAAATATTTTAGACCGACTGTGAAACTGGATACGGCGCATGCTCACAGGAATAACCTGACATGTGCGTTATCAGAGATAGAGAAGAAATTCATAGATCAAGTAGAGGACAGGTATAGAAAGTTGACCGAGACACGACACACCGGAGATAGCCCAGTAGATTGGACGGACGAGGAGAGAGCTCACAGATCTAAGGGAAGTTATGGACCAATAGCATTGGATGAGGCACAGAGAGGGAATTTGTGTATTGCACGGCCTCAATCCAAGACGGAGAAGGTCGCAGTAGGACATAGCATTTGTTCTCAGACTTTTACAATGGAAGCTTATGCTAAGAATTTTATGCAAGGTCCAGTAGAAGTAATCCCGACAGTGTATTATGTTTGTGGGACGAATGCTTATGTCAGACTACCCGACAATTGGTATGGAGTATGCTATTTGGCTATCATATTCCCGAAGATTTATCACACAAGGGACTTGGAGTTGTTAGAGACGAAGCGACCGCCCAGGAAACGTAGGGCTACAAATGCCGGTGCAGTGATTGGGGACATATACGGAGCAATGATACCTAGTATGGGTGTGGTGTTGAATGATGTGAAGATCCGAAGGTTGGCGACGGTAGTTGATGAGTTGTCTATGAACACGGCGAGATCTTTGATATTGGTGGCTGGAGAGATGTTGTCGATCCGGAATATGGTTTTGCAGAATCGCCTTGCTTTAGATGTGTTGTTAGCAAAAGAAGGCGGAGTCTGCAAATTATTGAAAGTTCAGGAATGCTGCACGTATATTCCAGACAACTCGAAGGAGATAGGGAAGTACATAGACAACATAACGACTATTCACAAGGAGATTACGGATCTGACGGAGGTGAATGTGTGGGAGAAGATTGGATTAGGATTTGGAAGAGTGGGAACTTGGTTTGCGAATCTGGGAAGGGGATTTCTAGGTTCAGTGTTGAAACCAATTATTATTGCCGTGGTTTGTGTGATCTGTTTGTGGGGATGTGTGAAGGCATGGAAGTGGTATCAAGGAGGCAAGGTTGAAAGAGCTCTAAAGGCAAACGAGAGGAGGTTGGCAAAGCTCCAGGAGCAGCAATATGAGAGTCTTAAGAAACTGGAGGGAGTCCGACATGGAAATGTTATGACTAGCACGGTTTAAATCAGTTCTGAAGAAGGAAATGTAATGGTGTGATGACGGATGTCATCAAAGGGGGGGAACTGATGTAGCGTTTAAAAGTTTGAGAATTATAGGGGTGCGTCATATTCACTGTTAGTCGGCACCCGTATATAACCAAATGTGTACTCAGGGATTTCGTGTGCAATGTATTACAACCGTATAACCTATATCGATTTTAAGTAGAAGTGCTAGCTATGTACAAGCACATGGTAAACGTATTAGAGAAATGTATAGTGTTTAGCTACGGGAAATGCAATGTGGTGTTAGAAATGTGTACCCCAGACTTCGTGTCTGTAGGTTGTTTAGGTTGACCACACATGAAAGAAAGACGTAAATGTCAATACTGTGATTGAAACCTGCTTGTGTAACCGAAGTAGTGGCCAGAATTCGCATATATCGTTGAGGCGAAAGGCCTGGTATTTTCTTATGTTAGCCAAGGGCAATAGGCCAAAAAGGATTTATTCCAGTAGAGGTTTTAGGCTGTAGTAAATTGCAACTTAAAAGATGTGAAGAATGTCTGCTTTGCATGATCTCACCCCAGGTGCAAGGACAGTTGCTCGTTAGTAGAGAAGCTCTTTGTTCATAATTTGAATTATGTAGAGAAAGCCAGACATGGGAGTGTATTGGAATGTGCCAATCGTAACTCCTAGTGCGGATGGCGTCTGGGACTCAAGGCCAAGCGATGGACGATGGAACTGGACAGCGCTCTGTGGAAAAGTACTGAAAGACGACCCCGGAAGGAGAGGAGGCGCAAAGGGCGTGTTCGGAGACTTGGGGTACTGTATTAGGGACAGCGCCCCGAGGGTGGAGGCAGAGCAGAGCGGGGCAGCCCAAAGCAGAGGACGGCTAGGCGAAGGGTAGAGGGGGCAACTTAGACCAAGCTCTCTAAGTGAGGACTTCTTAGGAAGTTTCGCTCTGACACCTTTTATTCTGATGAGGGTCTCAAGGGATTGCTATGTAGGGATGTCACCTAGTACAGAGTAGGGACAGAGATGGTATGGTTCAGTGTCCCTAGTATCGACATTTGCTTGGTAGTGTTCTACCTCATGCTTTTAGAGATTGTACTTTTAGTTATTTTTAGCCGGATGCGGATTCTTCGTAGAGTAGCATTTGTTTTAGTGCCTATGTACTTGTTGTGCCTCGTGTTGAGGACTTTGTATCTCCAAATCTTTATGTTGATAATAAAAACCAGAGAGCCAAGAGATTAAGTTTCGAGTCCTTGATTATGGAAAATTGCAGACTGTAATTGTGATAACGGTGATTTTCCCTCCATGCTATCAGGCAAGTAAAAAGTTCCATCTGACCAGAGTGGGTTCCAGTAGATAATTGCGAGATACTAAAATAGGCCGGAGCACCACCAATGCACCGGAAGGAAGTGCTCAGCCGTGGTTCTTCATCAAAAAGCAGCATCTGTTGAATTTGGAGGGACTGTAAGGGTTCTCAAGGGGACAGAAATTAGAGCTAGCATTCCCGATGCCACTGAGGGCATGGCACTGCCAGTGGACGTGACCGTTGGAATGCACGTGCAGCAAACTCCCGCATTTTTCATACCCGTGCATTGTCAGAGGTGCTGCCTCGTGACAGGTTTGATGACACGACGAATGCACGCTCTGATGACGTGCCTCCAGGATCCACTTCTACGCTCCCTATAAAAAATTAAGTAGACTAGAAACGATAACGGGGAACTTTAATACACGCCTTTGATGTACGCTTTAATATATTCCTGTCCTCCCAGCGCAGATGCACCAGCAACAAACTGTTTGCATTAGTCATGCTGTCTCCTCGCATCCTTTAATGTCGTCTTTATTGTTTTTGCTGACGGCATTGCTTTTATTTGTCTCTTAAACACATTAACTCCTTGAGATATCTGTAGAGGGAAAGCAGATGTGCGTTACGAGGATGAGCCATGCTGGGAGGCTGTCTGTACTAAGGGTTTTTGCAGCTTGTGCTCTCTCTCATCTGTGCCTAGCACTTAGTGCTGCATAATGTTATCATTATTATTATATAATCACTGAGAGGATATGGAGTGCGCCGGCAGCTGCAAATTCAGCATGCGGGTCACCATGCCTGAGTCAGGCGGGGAATATGGAAAGATGGTTTCCATGGAGCTTACTAAGCACGTGACAGTTAAGCGCCCTGTTGTGTGAGTTAGAACTTTATGGACCAGGTATTGGCCTTTCCTCTCTTACACTCCGGGACAAAAAGAATGGACAACATTAGATTGTGTTTCAAAATCGAGACGAGGATAGGATGCGGAAGCTTGTCCCCAACTGTCAGAAAGCGACCCACATCAAACAGCTAATGGACTGAAAGCAAGGTGGCGCCCGTGGATTATCCTTGCCTCAAAAGCGTGTTCAAGGAACACACAGACATCTAGGTCACTGATCTAAATTGCTAGGTCAATTACCCACTGCGCAGGGTGCAGTGCCATAGCAAGGTCAGGTGGTACCAGGTGCGGAAAAGTTCTTGTCACCCCAGCTTGACAAAATGGCAAAAATATGTGTTTGTTGCCATTTTGTCACCCCCCTCAGTGATGACACCCGGGGCGCCCCGTACCCACCGCACCCCCCTTCCAACGCCGCTGACAGGGTGTAGTCCACTCCTCCCTGAACATGCTGCGGATAGCAACATGGGATTTAAAGAGCTTGAGCCTGGTTCACAAAGGAAAAGTTACACTTTTGTGCAAGTATTCGAGTGGGGAGTTTCTGCACCTAAAAGATATCCTAGCTTTTTATGTGTAGAGATTCGGCACTCGTAAAGATACAACCCGTAAATCCCTTTGTGAATACCAAACAATCGTGAACTTACACAAACATGTATGTTTAGCTTTGTGAATCAGACCCACAGTTGAAAACTATCCAATGTCAGACCTGCAGTCTTTTTTTCAAAATGGAGGCCACCCGCCAACTCCAGACAAACAAACAAACAAATGTCATGGACATAAAGGAATATCTGCTGAAGGCCCTTATAATAGCAAAACGACTGTGTATCCCTATAAGATATGGAAGTAGCAAATGGTAGAGTGGACTGTGTGACCTCTATCAGTCCCGCTCTGTGCCATCGCCTGGCAGAGGGGCAGAGGCTGCTATTGTAGGTATCAGAGAACATTTGACTACCTTCCTCAATATGGGTACTCCAAGTCTCTTGTGCTTCTGGACTTATTTGCTCTTTATTACACAGTGAACTAAAAACTCCTTCTGGAATGACTGGAGAAATAGTCTGGAATAACAGCGATAGGTCTTCAATGGAGCCGTGTTTATCCTACTGGTCACAAAACTAGAATTGATATGTGCAAGGTAACAACCACATGTAACTACACAATATCACTTAAAATTCAAACGTATGCTGATGATATTCAACTACACATAAGTCGGGACAACCACGAGGACCAAAAAAATAAGTTTGCAGTTTCTCTGGAACATATGCCCCTCTGGACGAAAGAGAATTGCCTCTGCCTGAAATGCACAAAGACCAAGGTGCCCCTGTGTTATACAGCCTCAGTTGATAACCTACTGTTTATGGGCAATGGAACGTTAAGCTCCTCTGATCTCTTTTCATGTAATATAGAACCATGGATATGGTTTGGAGGAAAACAGTTGCCTGTGCAACAAATCACCAGGGTAATCTATACCTCGTTCTTCTTCAAATATTATTCCGCTACCACACTGCATTGAACTGTCCAGGATATTGATGTTGTCAATACTCTCCTACAGTAACACGGTTTATGGCAGGGTCTTAAGAAAAATATCATGACACTTCAAAGTCTGGAAAACCAGGGTGCCAGGCTCTACCCCATCCTAAAAAACATAATCTCTCATCAAGCACCCCTCAAAGAACATCACTGCCCTCAAGTGCCTCCGCGAATACAATTTAAGACCCTCTGCATTATTTTCAAAGCTCAGGAGGGCCGTGGCCAAAATATTTATAAGACCTTTTTGTCTAACTACATATCAAAGCACAATTTAAGATTCAGCAAGACAAACCATATTGATCGAGACTGATACACGAGGGCTCTCCATCGAGGGAGATCAGTACGAGTTCGAAGTGCTCAAATCTCCAACATTTGCTTCTAAAACTCTAAAACTCAGAAATCTCCCAAATCTGGCAGTCTTAAAAAAAAAAAAATACAAGCTAATGCGTCGAGACTTTCCCAATCAGTGAAAACCACTACAAAAGCACAGCCTGAAGGAGAACCAAGGCTCCACAGGGCTCAGTTCGACCAGAGGTGAGAGTATAAGGTAAACTAGTAAAAGAGACAGAATTCATTGCTAACATTAAATCTCTAGGAAGAGGCCCACAACAGCAAACCGCCTCTACACGGCAATCAGTGCCATGACCTGGCTTTCTAGCACAAGCAAGTACTCTACAAATCAACGCATACAATAATTTTCGTAAAACTACAAACTTGAATCCTGCAATCAATCAGTCAACCTCTGGGTCCTCAAGGATCTGTCTATCACCCTCTGGTATTTGAAAGGTATGTGGGCTTTTTTTCTGATGACATAATTCCAGGAGTACACCTACAAATAATATTTAGTCATGCATAAGTTTCATTAACGTGGGAAATGTGCTCCTGTGAGTTAAGCAGAAACGTGTCGTTCCACATGTAATTTTTTTTCATCTGCTTCACTCCCCAAGGGAATTTGAGCAGTTCCCTACTGGTTCTCACCATGGAATCAATTAGTCCAAAAGTTTTATTAACAGATTTACAGATGTTTCCAGTGTGGGAATGGCCATACAAAATATATGCGAATAACCACAAACCTATAAATAAGAGCCGGGCATGTTTTAACAGTGTCCCATCACAGGAACTTCAGGCAGTCTTCTTCAGGCTACTGCTGGGTTTGTGGTAGTAAAAGGGTAGGAAACTCTTTCACCGCCCACCCCCAAGGGGAGCCTGCATTATTCCTCTTCACCCTTCACCTTCTAATTTGCTAGGAGCCAGAAGAGTATAAGTAATGATAGAGAGTCCACATTGTGGTACTTCTACTAATCTTTGTCTCTCATCCAGTGCACAGGACAAGCCCAGAGTGGCACCAGGGCCTGGTGCACTAGAGGCCTTCGCTGGGCAAAATCTATAAGCAGTCTTGGCAATAAAATCATGCCAGCCCTAAATTCCGCAAAGTAAGGAAGAGTAGTGAGCATGTTCAATTCTAAGACCCATTAGACTAAACTGAGTTGTTAAAATGAATGATAGGTTTTACCACAGGAAAGCAAGAGAATCAGCCTATCAGTTAAACCCCATTTGTGGGGTCACAGGGCAGACAGGGCTATTGGGCACCAACAGTGAAGGATGAGGCTGTTTGCCACTCGTGTCCTAGGGCCTGTCCCACTGTCGCTCTGCAAACTGGGCCAAGTACAACCCTTTCTATCTTTGATGCTCAGGGTAGCAAGGAGGAGTAGTTGCAGGCTTTTCAGGGAGGTAGTGTGGAGGCAAGACCTGAAAACTCAACTGTGAACCAACAGACCAAGTAACACATTGCCAGCACAGTGCATTTCTTTGATGCAAAAAAAGAGTACTTTAATCACACAGAAGAACTAAATACTACACCCTGCAGTTCAATGAGTGACTATGGGAGAGATACCCCTGGTTGCAAACTCCTATGGATCCTACACCTCTCTCTCCAGTACTCTCTTCTGCCCGGGTGACCCTATCAGTTATAGTGTCGTCCTGGGCAAAATGTAAATCAAAACAGCATAATTCGCATAATTTTGGGAATTGTGCACTATGCTTGTTACGAGGAATTCTCAAAATTATGTCACATCACATAATTATGAAGTATTTGTGGCACAATTATAGCAAGGAAACAACAAGGGTGACCAAAATGGGAGTGGCCGCTGTTCCTGGTACTTGTGATTTGGGTAATATTTTTTCAGCGGCAGCTGCTGCATTAGGGTGGATGAGCGCCGCCCCCTGCCACCACCAGTAAAACAACAATAATAGAACGGGTTTAAAACCTGTATAATTATCATTTTATTTTAATACCCTAGGCCCTCCCCCAGGACTCTGATGAGTCTTGAAGGCGGGTCCAGGGGATGACAGTGCTGGTGGGGGCGTGGTAGGCACCACCTTCACTGCGCATGAGGTGAATGGCCGACCCGCTCAGGCCGGGCAAACCACTGATGCGCAGTAAAGCTCTCTCCAGCCTTAGCTGCACTGCTGGGGCTGGAGAGAGCAGACACAGGCTCCCAGTCTGCCTGTGAGTGAAAGTTGCCGATGGTCAGGTCAATCCAGAAGCTTTAGTATTGGGTGCAGGGCAGGCTGGGAGCCTGTGCCCAGCCCCAGAGCGAGATGTGGGAAGAACCGATGTGTGGGAGAAGGCGGTGGCAGCGTTAAGGCAAGTTTATTTTTATTTATTTATTTTTCCAAACCCTCCCCACCTCTCCCCTCTGGCCTGGCCCATCCCCCCCATTTTGGCAGGGGATGGGCCGCTACTGTATTTTTTAGCACAAATGTCATCTCTGCTTCCAAAATGATGCAAGGATGTATTATGAGCTAAAAATAGTGTTCAGTGCTCAATTTGCATTTCATGAAACTATGCGTATTTGTAAATTAATTTTCCCAAAATACCACATATTTATGTGTAAGCAAATTACAAAAATTTCACACACCCCTTTTATATTCTACAGTGTCAAAGGTCTGAAATAGGCACAGGTGCAAATTACTTTATGGTGATCCCACAGGATCAGCTGCACAGTTAGTTTGCTCATACTTACCCTGTTATTGATAAGGGCAGAAAAGTCTCAAGTCCTCGTGCTTGAGTCTTCTGGTCACACTACAGTATTTCGGTTTTGACCACTGGTGGAGGCCCACATTACCTGCTTGTTGGTTCTGCAGCATCAACGTGGTAAGGTCAAGAGCAGCCCACTTCTTTGGCATGTGCAGCAGCCTCCCTTCAGAACAGGATTTGCCAGGTAAATGCAGCACAGCATCTTCAACGGATACATTCCTCCACTGACCGAAAACAGAATGGAGTTGGCCCTCCACCGAGCGGATTGACCAGCTAGAATGTGCTCCGGCAAGTTACTGCTTTCGCATGCAAACTGTCACTGCCTCAGCAGTGACGCAGCTTCTGCCTCCACCTCAGGGGGGGGTGGCCCACTGCCCACAGTTAGGATACTGGCCCATGGCGGTTTACAGACAGACATGATGGATGTTGAATTTGTGCAGCGTTTTGGGTGTAGCTCTTTGCAGAAACCATGGAGGGAGATCCACTTACAGCATGTCTCACTCCCTGCTACACTCTTTTAAGTTGCCCTATTTCTCTGGTGTTCCTCATGCAGGACAGTTTTGGGCTTCTCCTCTATGACAGTCTCTCTTCATGCAGGTCCCGGCAGACTCTGCCCATCTCTCAGCAGGCAGGCAAGTTCCTATGTACAAGCAGACCATCAGCTCTTCTAGCAGAAAGTGCAGACTTCAGGTGGTGTCTCCTCACCCCTGAGACACTGGCTGTCAGGTAGACACCAACCCTGGGTACACAGCAGTCATTCGAGTACATTCTAAACTACTCCATTCCTAGAAATGAAGAACTTGGAACTGGAACACAGTGGGATAAATTGGATCCCAATTTTATATACATTTTCCAGTCAGGGAATTTGGAAATGGGGTCCCATGCCTCAGTTGCTTATCAAATTTAATTTCCAGACTGCTTTCCAAACACAGCCTTTGTGTACAGTGATGTTTCCCGCAGCAGGTAGAAGTGAATCTGACTCCAAGTAAGAAGTACTGAAAACATGGGCACAATGAAGTGTAAGCTTTCAGCACCTGGCTTTCATCAGTCTTTTTGAAGCAGAAGTCAGAGACAGATAAAAGAGCAGGCCTGAGATAGAAGCTTCCTCGCGTTGACCAACAGAATCTGCATTCCCAAACTTCACCAAGACTTAAGGATCGCTCCATACAGAACACTACAGTAGCCATGGGGCCGAATTAATATGATCCTCAACATACTCCAAGACAAGCTCCTCATGCAATATAAAACTTGGGATGCTTGGTAGAAGGCCAAAAAGCCTTCTGCATACTCTGTTTTCTTCGACTTGGAGGCTAGACACCTTTTTGTAGCCCTAAATGCTCAAACAATAAGCGAAAACTGAGAGATATTTCCTTCTCTAGACTGCAAAAAAGGGGCAACTGGTTTCTTGACAATAAAAGAAGGCAGGTTAAAAATAAACCAATAATATTTAAGAAATCGGAGTCTTGTCTTGGAGACACATGCTAACCAGGAACCCTGCAAATCAAAAGTGAACCCAAGATAGGAAAATCAATGAAAATTCATTAAAATTCATCAAGTTCTTCACTCACACCTACAAAGCTCTACATGAAGAAGGACCAGCATACCTGAACCACTGCTTCACATTCTACGCACCCACCAGACAACTCCGATCCTCCCAACTCGCCCTTGCCTCCGTCCCTAGGATGCACAAGACTAGAACCAGAGGAAGATCGTTCTTCCACCTCGCCACCAAAACCTGGAACACACAGTCCCTCCACCTCAGGCTATCCTCGTCTCTGAGCCAATTCAGGAAGGACCTCGAACCTGGCTATTCAAATGACCCTTCACCCAGTCCAACCAGCAGCCCCATTCCCCCAACCCCTTGAGACACTCATGAGTTACTCTGGTTGATAGATTAACTCTTATTACGGCTTTGTCATCTATGCTAAAAGTTCGCATTTTAACATTCCTTGCTCCGCAGAACATTACAAAGGATTTACTGCCACCACCAAGAGGCCATAAAATCAATGTAGGCTTCTATTTTCAATTTCAAGCCCTTGGGAGTTCTAGTAAGTAGCACCACATCAGCCGCTTTAGCTAAGACAGGGATAGGGGTATTCTTTTTCACTTGGTCACAAGTGCGTCCTCTAAACCACTAACATTTAAAAGAAAAAGTATAGGGGCAAGGACCCACCCTTGATGCACCCCTCAACTCATTGCAAACGGATTGGTGCATTTACCAGCCTGGTCCGTATGTGAGGGCAGCAGAGAGAATGTAATGCAGGGCCTTCAACAATTCTACGAGGCCCTTGTTAATCCTTGGACTCTCCAGTTTGGCCCACAATTTGGACCTCACCATGCTGTCAAAAGCGCAGGGGGGTGGGTCCATGAAGGCTAGAAAGATTGACCCTTGTTTTGCTATGATGTACTTATTAATTATAAGATGCAAATTGAGGCATTGTGGCATTGTTCCATTGTCCTCAGCCCAGCTATAAACACATCCTAGAGTCTGGGAAGAATACAATTGCCTTCCACCCAAACTAACAGCCTTTCCGAAATTTTTCTTCTAACTATTTTAACTGTGGAGTCTAAAAGAGATATCGGCCGATAGCAGGTGGGATTACTTCAAGACCCATTTTTTAATAATGGGACAATTATGACCATACTCCACGATGAGAGCAAGGCAGTTTTGCATTCCTGATTAATGACATTTGCAATAAGAGTGGCCCACAGTTCCATATTTGAGTTCTATAATTCCATCTGGACTTCATCAGGTCTGGGAGGGTTACTCGAGGGACTGGCATTAATTGACTCACTAACTACATCTAAAGAGAACTCAATGTCCAGCGGGACTCTTGGCCGATATTCATTCATGTTTACTTTAATTCACCATATACCAGAACAAACTTGCATTTTATACCTTACACGCGGTGACTAAGCTCTCCCATATTTGTAACTGAAAGCCCACTTTCCCTATCCTCAGGATTAGGTTATAATCTTTCCTACATCCGGCTATTTTAATGCAAGCTCTTTATTCATCTAATCCCCCAGTGCCCATAGTGGATGGCATACCCTATGCAGCTGGGAGCTCCAGGATGTTATTCATGGGTCTCCATTCTTTTTAATGAAGAGAGTACTTCTGATCAGTGAACCCCATCTGGAGCTCCTGCCTCATATGTTGATTAGATTACGGTACATAAAGGCCAAGCAATTAACTTCTTCTAAAACACCCAGTCCTACTTCATTGAGCAGACATTGTTAATTGCATAAAGTTATACCCTGCAGGGTCCCCAAGGGCATGCATTGTCACTATACTCTTGTTTATGAATCATCTGTGAGAGGCGAGTGTTTCTCTGGAGTTTGGTGTCTTTTTGTCATAAAATACATGGGATGACAGCTATCATTATGAGAGCTAGGGCATAGAAGACTTTCATAGCCCTGCTCTGTGAAAAAAATGTCAGTGTAGTGCATCTTTATTACAGAATAATCCTCCTAATATTTTGCATTGGATTTATTGAAATAAAGGTTCATAGAAGCAATATTTATCATGGTGAAAGTTGACCAAGAGCGTGCGCTGATCTGAGACATCTAGATCAGGCTTCTTCCCACGCAGCAGCACAGGGATGTTTATTCAAGATAGTCGGTTCCTGCTCCCCCAGTCACCTTCTTCTGCCTCATAGGACAGGAGTTTAGAAATGGTGCTCCAGGGAGGAGACACCTTTCTACTGCTAAACTCAACTGTGACAGCGAGCTACTCCAAGACAGGCTACGAGCTCGCGATCAACCTGTTGGAGACACCAGAACTACACACTAATGAGCCCATTGTTGGTCCTGCAACACGGCTTACATTTGGGAAATTACCTTTACAACACAGCCTTAAGGACGCGTGCCGTTACCCCGCAAGCTGAAAAATGCTTGCCTTAACCACGCATGTGCCTTATACATGCTTATGCGCGGTTAAGGCAATCGGCGTTCTAGCTGAGGAGGCGGGGAGAGGAACCAAAAGGATCGCTGCAGGAAAGACCGGGACACTGTGTGGTAAGTTGGACTGGGGCCGAGGGAGGTAGGTCTTAGGGGAGGGAGCCGGTTTTAGGGCTCAGGGCGGGGAGCTGGAGTAGGTTTTAGAGCAGGGGGCCGAGTTTTAAAGCACAGGGTATGGGGAAGGGAGGGTTTTCAGGGCAGGGGCAGTTTTTAGTGCTCAGGGTGGTGGACTGGGGTCGTTTATAGGGCAGGGGCCGAGCTTTAGGGCTCAGAGCAGGGGGGGAAGGGGCAGTTTTTAGGGCATGAAGCAGTTTTTAGGGCTCAGGGCGGGGGGCTGGGATCGGGGTTTTTTTTTGGTCAGGGGACCGAGGTTTATGGCTCAAGGCTGGGGGAAGGGGCAGTTTTCAGGGCAAGGGGCAGTTTTTAGGGCTCAAGGTGGGTGTCTGGGTTAGGGTAGTATTTTTGAGCTAAGGGGCCGGGTTTTAGGGCTCAGGATTGGGGGTCGATGTAGTTAGTAGGGATGGGGGGCTGAATTTTAGGGCTTAGGACATGGTCTGGAGTGGGATCTTTACCACACATATACCTCTACTGAATATGCCTTTACAACTAAATTCATTGTAAAGGCATGTGTAGTAGAGGCATGTGTGGAAAAGATGCTGTCATTGTAAAGACCGTGTGGTTAAGGCATGAGTGATTTAGGCGTGCGTGGTTGTGTCATACAACTCTTACATTTAGGGCTATTGATATCCAAAATAGTGGGAGAGCTACTGGGTTTGTTTTGGTTATATCAGATCTTTTCAAATCATAACCGGTCATATGGGTAACATATCTAAGTGCTCTTTTAATGCTGTTTTCCAAAGGGGCACCGTTCCAGCCACATAGTTTTGAGCAGAACTTCTTAGCAGTTTTATGTATGGATGAAGGAATGATCCAATAAACTATAGGCCAATTAGATCATTCTCAAAAAATCTTTAGCCCTGTTATTACAGCATATGAATGACTAGACCCAGGATAATATTATACTGTCCCATTGCCAGGCATGTTTCCAAAAATGATTGAGTACCATCAATCAGGTCTTTAGGTTTCATCTTTTAGCTGAAAAATATGTAGAGTTTAAAAAAGAATCCTTTTACATCGTCTTAGTGATTTTCAAGTCCCTATTTGCAGTATTCCATGTGATCGCCTGTGGAATGTTTTAGCTGGAATTGGTATTATGGCCACTCCACCTAAAATCTTAGGGCATATTTATGACCCCCTTGCACCGCCGTTGGATCACTTTTTGTGACGCTCCGGCAAGGCAGACCTTCAAATCATATCTGTGAGGCCACGCAAAGCCATTATGCGTGGCTTTGAATGGCCTTATAGATATAGAATAAGGCAACACTGTTCAAATCACTGCGTTGCCTTACTTTGTGCTAGGGAGGCGTTCCATTGGTGTTGCAGTGGGTTTTCCAATGCAACACCCACAGATTTTGATGCTTCCCCAGATATACAAGACCATGTAAACCTAGGGATGAACCAAAACCATATGCCTCCAGAGGTGAGGCGTAACGAGGAGAAATAACTTTATTACTACTCGTTCATTCCTCTTCTGCAGCACACATAGAAAGAGGAACACACCTCAATGGTTTGTTTCTGTGCAGGGAGGTGCCCCTTCCTGCATTTTAACAACCCTGCTGACAACACAGGCACTTTTGCACCATGGTTTAAGAGTGCCTGTGTTGGCGCTAGGCTGCCAAAACGGTGCAAGAGCAGGAGGAAAGGACAGGAATGCACCGTACTGGATAAGTATGGTGCATATCTGCCCTTTCACTTTGACGTAGGGCAGCGAGCAAGGTGTGCTGCCCTATGCCAAATCCCCATAAATGAGGCCCTTAGGCTCATGTTTATGAAAAAATTGTTTTTTGGGCCTCCAACTCCCACAAGGAACTCTATAAAATATTAAAAGAATTCACCAGTACTATATCCTGCCAGCTGGAACACCCTGCCTCACAGGATTGGGTAGATACTTTGTCCACTTTCTTTGTGGAAAAAATCAACGCCATCTACAGCCTTTTCCAAAGTCAAATTCGTGAAAATTTGCATTGTCAGTCTGATTGTGATCATGCATCCTCTTCAATGTTTTTAACTAAATTAATTGAATTTACATAGGAGGATGTAAATACCGCCTTCGCTAAGATCAAATCAGGCTCCACTGCCGATCCAGTTTCACCTCACATTTTGTCTATTATTGGACCAGCTCTTTTTACAGGCCTCACTGATCTTTTCAACTTATCCTTGCGTTATTCTACGGTTCCCATAAAATGGAATACGGCTATGGTCAAGCCTATTTTAAAAAAGCCCACTCTGGACCCCAAGGAACCGAATAGCTATCGGCCAATTTCCTGTCTCCCCTTTTTCGGGAAAGTTCTGGAGTCACTAATTAACAGACAACTCTCAGCCTTACCGATTATTCCCAATCCGGATTTTGAGTGGCTCACAGTAAGAAAACAACATTGATAGAGGTAGTTTACAACATCAGACTTGCCTTGGACTCCGGCCAGTGCCATGGTGGTCCTACTGGACCTATCGGCTGCCTTTGACACCATCTCCCACAGAATGCTTGTGAATCGTCCTTGGGAGATGGGAGTCAGGGACATGGCCTTGAATTGGCTTAGCAGCTATCTGGATGATCGGTCCTCTGGGATACTTATGGGTTCCTTTGTCTCTCGCAGTCACTTGATAGACAAGGGAGTTCCCCTTGTCGCATGCTGACGACACGCAATTACTGTTCACTCTTGGCCCTGATATTATGGACACCAAACTCCACTTTATGAATTGCATGACTGATACCAACTTCTGGATGCACAATAATCACCTGCAACTGAATGCCAATAAAATGGAGATTATCCTTTTTGGGAAAGCTCAAACTCTGTGGTCCAATGATTGCTGGCCCCCAATCTCGGCCCTTGTCCATCTCCCAAATCAGTAGTCTGTAACCTAGGGGTGGTAATTGATAACAACCTCTCCATGGCAGACCATGTTAATCATGTGACGGGTATCTGCTATTGACTGATGCGGAGTCATCGTAAGATCTTCCAGTGGATCCCAGTTGTATCCAGGATGCCACTGGTCCAGGGACTAATCATTAGTCGGCTTGACCATGGAAACGCCCTGATGGCCTCTATCAATGCAGAGCTGCTCACCATACTGCAGGTGCTACATAATACATCCGCCAGGCTTGTACTAAATCTACCCTCACAGACTCCATCAGCACCAAGTTTGAGAGCTCTCCATTGGTTGCCCATCAGGTAACGCATCTATTTTAAGATAATTTGCCTGGTCCACAAGACTATCGATGGGAATGGGCCATGTTACAGTGCCAAAAAACTCATCTGGTATCAATCAGCAAGAACACTAAGATCCTCAACCAAATATCTCCTCACGCCTCTTAAGATCCGTACTGCCAGGACCGGCGGCAGATCTTTTTCATATCTTGCCCCCTTTCTGTGGAACTCACTTCCATTACAGTTACGTATGGAAACTAATCACAGACTATTACGCAAAGCTCTAAAAACCGGGCTGTTCTCATCTTTTCTCTCCCTTTACTGGCACTTTTTCGCCTCTCTTTCCCTTCACGTTTTTTTTCAGGGTTAGGCAAGCGCTTTGAGACCCCCGGGTGATATGTGCGCTTGACAAAATCCTATGACTATGACTTGTGTCACACAAGGCGAAGCAAAGACAACTCAAAGGCTTCAGTAATATTTGCAAAGACACACAAGGCCTGATTTGTGGGGCGTTGCATGGCTTTGTTAAGAAATGAAACAGAAGGCAGATACTTCAGCTCCGTTATATTACATTTCAAAATGGGAGGTATTCAGTGGGAGGAGCATGGGCGTTCCTGTGCTTCTACCGATAGATTTTGATGTAGTCCCAGAATAACAAAGACTTGTAAATCTGGGAATGCGTCAAAATGCTATGCCTTTTCAAGTGAGTTTAAGGATGAGAAATATCTTAATTTCTCATCATTATTTCCACTTTGCACATGTGCTGCAGCACACATAGAAAGATGAAAATGTCTCAGGATTGGTTTTGTGCAGGATGGTGTCCCTTCCTGCATAAAAACAATCCTTCCTGTAATGCGAACACCCTTGCACTATGGCGCTAAGCTGCACACAGTGTGCCAGCGCCAGGAGAGAGCAAACATGCTACATACCTTTGTGAATATAGATCATTTCTGATCTCTCTCTTTCATGCAACTTTGCTTGCTGCCCTGCATTGCCTGAAAGTTTAACTCTCTTTATTAAAAGCTTGGTGGACTGTCTTAGTGTCTGCTTAAACAACACAGCTGGTTTTGGGAGTGACAAGATCCATGCTTTATAAATTGGTGTTGACAACCTGCTTGTCACCTGCACTCCCATGGGCATACAAAATGTAATTGACATTTTTTTAAATATTGCAATAGCAAGGAGCTAATTATTAATTAGGCTAAAAAAATTCATTGCTTCCTTAATTACTTCCAATGAAAATTAACTTTGAATGATGCTTCCCTGAAATGTGTGACCATTTTTTATATTTGGGGATTAGGCAAACTTGAAATAGAAAGTGGTATTGTAGTGGTACAATCAAATGTATAGGAGTAACATAATTCTATCACAAATGTCAGGAGCCGTCACATGATTTGCGAGGAAACTGGGGGGGAGTGCAGAGCCACTTCACCAGCTATTTCAGTATATAAAGCTATTGGCTTTTTTTCCTTTGATGGTGAAATTTGAGGGCACACCAATTTCCAAGTGCTATTAATCTCTGAAAACAGTCTTTTGAAAACTCTGCTCGGTCCCAGTAGTGGATGGCATGGATCTGGGGTGGCGGGGAAAGGGGCTAGGGGTTATGGGGGTGTAACAAAAGAAAATTATACTTACCTCCTTGCCGCTCTGTCCCACGTCGACTCTCCTCCACGGCCCCTGAACAGGAATCAGACAGCCTCCCCTGAGACAATCACAATGCTACAATGCAGCATTGTGTGCTTGGGTCCACTAATTTGATATTCAGACAGTTACTGGGATCCTGGACATGCTCTCCACCCAGGCTTTAATGCAGCCTGGGTGAAGAACATACTAAGTGAGCATGACTGTTGGCCAGGCCCAAGACGGCCGGCCTAAACGTCATGCTCACCTCAGTGTGTTCACCACTCCTCCCCTCACCTCCCCTGCTCTGTGAGCAGAGCAGCCCCCCCCACCCCGTGCTGCCGCAGCAGGAACAATTAAAATGTTTATAACATCAAGCTATTATCATTTTATTTTTCCTTTCTTTCACTGCTGCAAAGCAGTGAGTGGAGCGACGCTCCGCCACCTTAGAAGAGGAGCCGCCACTACTTGATCCACTCCTAAATATAACAAAATCATTATGAGCTGAGATCAACTATGATTGAGACAAATATATCTCTTAAATCATTATAGTACTGGGTGGGACTCTGGAGTACAACTGACTTCACAAAGTTCAGAACTGTCCTGCAAGAGTTCATTAAATGAAGGGCGGGGTGATATAGGCTGGGTGAAATACGTATGAATCAGTTGCAGTGTCTGGGGTAAAGAATTTATTGAGTAACCCCGAAGGCTTTGAACCTAGCAAAACCAAAACTGAAATTATCATATGCTGCTTGATGTAAACAAGTCTCGTTAGTGGCCTGCTCTTTAGTCGATTTACCGAACATTAGATTGGTTGGCATAGGCATGAGTTATCAAAGGAGTAGAGTTAAGATTATATAAATCAATTCTTTCAAAAGTCGGTATTTCTATCTTCAGTAAGTATCTGTTCTCACTTAGCATTTATGGTTGAGATAGAGTACAGGCTTAAAACACTAGCCCTTGTGGTGGGTAGCAAGATTATTGTTGTGTATGTTAAAATGTATTATGATATTTTGTGGGTTTAGTGGTTTAAGTGCCTAATATAGGTTTTAATTATCACATTATTATGGATTTTTATTATTATAATAAATTCATGAATGTATTTATTAATGGTATGATTATCTTCTTTTTCAGTTTTATATGACACGTGGCCTACGAGCACTAGCACGCTACATGAGTGTACACGATCACCAGATTACATTACACATTTTTTTTTAGCTTTTTTTTAGATTTTCTTCCAATTATGGTAATCTGCTTTAGATGATGATGATAAAATATCTTATTGACAGTTGCCCAATTGACAGATTGTATTACATATTGTGTGTAACAATATTGTACCTACACTTCCATTGATGTAAGTTGCTTGTTTGGTGTTTGTGTTGATAGAATTTAGTAAAGGAGTGACCATTTAATACAAGATTTGTCTATTGACCTTGGATTTATAATCCCAATTTTTCTAAAAGCCTTCACCATAGCTGTATTTTTGGGCATCCCTTAATATACTATTTGTGACATCATAAACTAAGGTTATGCAATATATGTTTAAGTGGGGCCCATGTATCTGAAAGTGTGAATAATTATATCATTATATAATATATTCTGGAGTACAGTAGTATTAATATTGGGATTACATTTGCCTGAATACTGCAAAGTATTATCCAGTCAAGATGATCATTGTTTCTCAAATGGGCCAGGGGTGCTAATGGTGTTATTAGATTTTTCACTATACTGTGACAAAACTGATGAGCATTTTCGTTGAACTAAAGGCCTTTTAAGTAATATTCCAATATTAGTGTTCCTAGATATTGCTGGGTATGCTGCCCAGAACACACACACACACTGGTAGCATATGTATCTGACATCCCCTTAATGGACCTGCCTGGACCTCATGACACAGACGGTTTAAGCTAGGTGATTGATGCAATGGGCAGGGTAGAGCATTTGAATGGTAGCACATTTTTTTGACAATTAGACAATTCCAGGATCTGGTTCAGGTTTATAATATCCTAACCGGAACCATCACATCATAGACTTCTAACTTGCCAAAATCCTCATTTGGTGAGCTTAGAGAAAAGAGGGCAGAGGACATTGGTAAGACATTCAGGAAGTGGAATGGAGTAGGACCCCCTGCGTCTTCAGGAAAGCTTATTTTAAATGATTACAATATAAAGTTGTACATAGAATCTAACACACACCTCACTGTTGCCTAACCTTTTAGTACATCTTCCCCAGGGGAAAACTCACCATGCCCAAGAATTGGGACTCCAGAGGTGGGAATTTACCATATGGTGTGAGATAGAAAATTCTTAGAGCCATACTGGAAAGGGATTTTGCATATTTTAAATGAGGTCATAGGCACAAGGATCCAAATGCATGTATGTCTGCTCAACTTCTTCCCTGCCCTATAAGGCCAGGTCTTTAAGTGAGATCAAAAAAAACTTGGGGCTGTTCCAAAAGGACAGTAATGAAAGGCATGGCTTAAACATGTAAGGTGAAATCTGTACATAGTATAGTGTGCTGCCCGACTGGTATTTTGTTGCATCTTTCTATTATTGCATCCAGATACAATACAAATGACATTACACCTAAAACAAGCCAGAACTATTGCCTTTGTCAATAGTTGTTAGTTGCATAACATAAATAACAACAATGATTTTCTTGTATATAATATTGAAAATGCTCAAATTCTAAGATGATGAGACTGAAATAACTATAACAAATCTCTTTGAAGTTACATCAAAGGCTAGTAAGGGGTAGCACTGCTGCTGAGTTAAGGTTATTTATTCACCATGAGGGTGAGGAAAAAAATGGTGAGCCCAACAGGGGCCTGTCCCAGAACCCTCTTTTCATAACTGCTGGTGCTGAGCACCAACAGGACCCAGCCCATCTAAAGCTCTGAAGAATGCTAATAGAAGATTAACTGATCTTGCCTTGGTATGGGCAAGAAGTAGGTCTCTAGCCCTAGCCAGGATCATATGTTAAGGGGGCGAAACCCCTGGTAACAACAATGTAAAATGGATTCACCATGTACATTTATTTAAATCAGAGAACGTTTTTCCACTGAACCCCAAAAGCAAAGTTGTTTGAAGTTGGGGCCACCCCTTGAAAACGCTATGGCAAGGTTCGGGGAGGGCAGGGCTGAGTGCAGGCAGAGGGCTTACGAAATAATTTCAGAGTGCATTTTGCTGTAGCTCATAATCCTCAGTAAATGTGACACTTATTAAAGAGCAAATTCATCAAAGAAAAAAAAATAGAAATAGACTAAAAACGAGGGTGTTTTAAGCCCCTTGTACTCTTGGGCCCAAATGCAATTGCACCCACCTGCTGCACAAATTATAACTGTGACCCTGAGTAGCAAGGTATCTCCTCTGCGTCTTTCAAACATTCCCCACCATGCCTGATCATCACTCCAAACATGGAACAGGCTCTCTGTCCTTTTATGGTGTTATATATAGCACAAACTCGGTCCAAGGGCCCTAGTGCCAAAGTACCTACTTTCACTCCTAGTGGTAGTGATGGCCCTTAAAAAAGACCCCAATATATCGCCCCTGGAAAAGCTTAATTTTAGCTTCACCTTTACATATCTCAGAAGCTTAATATTCTCATGTGCATTTATCATTCATTATGCTTAATGTTCCCTAGTGTTAATAATGAAAGTGGAGTATTCAGCTATACTTCTAAAATGCTTCATAGAGTGTTAGGGATTTATGAACGTGTGCACATTATTGTTTAGGTTAACAAGGACATCTTACTTCTCATATATAGTTACACGTGTGTTTAATTTTTTTTTAAATTGCTTTACATATGTAACCAGTCTTTCTTACTTAAGTTACCTTTATATAATTGCATTTATTTTTTGACTGTGCATATATATCTATATGGCGGGTGCACAATTTGTTTTGCTAAAGTTAGCTTGACCAAAGGCCTTTTGGGCTTCAGTGTTTAACCTTCAACATGAAAGTTTTGCTAGCTTTGCATATTCTCTCCTCGGCAGGCGCAGTCTCAAGGCTCTGTTAGTTAGTGAAAGCCATATTGTATGTTTTAGAGACAGTGAGGTACAGAAGGAAGCTTTTGACAAGAAGGAGACGTGTTAACAAAGTAGGAGACCGAATCTCGTGGCTGAAAAGGATGCTCAATGTCACCCTGATGTTCCACCTGGAAGGTGGGAGAAATGAAGGATGTAGCCAGTTTCTTGAATGAGAAGATGGAATTGTACTGGCAAATAATGACGTAGAGTTTGTGTGTTAGTTGGTGTTCACATTGTTCGTTAGGCCCTTGGACTTTGAGTGGTGCAGACCTCTTGCCATATTTCCCATTGTGTGGCTTTATGCTAAGCACTTTCCTTGATTTAGAGAACTTTTACCGAAGTCTCCACTATGCTGACACCTGTCTTGCTTCCTTGATTCCATTAGGGTTTCCTCGATCCCCAGATTAAGATAAGAATAGTTAGATCAAATTACCTTAGCAAACTTGTAGCGTTCCAACAATGACAGCGGAGTAAACTTTCCGTACTTCTCAAAATATCATAAAGCATTTTTATTAAGACAATCTGCACAATGGATCACTTCTTCCTTAGAATATTGCCTATTATGTGTTAATTTAGAGCACAATTACATGTTGCCTTTCTCCTTTTAAGAGTACCTAACTTTCACACATAAACCCCAAAAGGTATCCACCCCTAGTTTTTAAAACACTGGTAGACTGATGCATACGATTGTCTCCTGTGTTAAATGACTTTCAAACTTTTCTTCATTACACTGTATGGCATAATTAGTTCATTCACTTGATTCATAGATTTATATGCTGGAAACCATGGAGGAAAAGGGGACTGATATGGGTTTATCAGTCATTCCATCATGTGCATTCAGTATTCATTATGCTTAGTGTGCCCTAGTCTTAATAATGAAAATGGAGTATTCAGCTGTACTTCTAAAATGCTTTATTGTGGAGTGTTATGGATTTATAAATGTGTGCACATTAATGTTTAGGTTAACAAGGAAATCTTCATTCTCATATAAAGTTACACGGGTTTCAAGTTGTGCAACATTTATTTGAAATTGCATTACACATGTAACCACTCTTTCTTACTTAAGTTACCTTAATTTAATTTCATTGATTTTGCTATGAGAAGATGGAATTGTACTGGAGATAATGATGTACAGTTTGTGTGTTAGTTGGTGTTCACATTGTTCATTAGGCAGCAGATAACCCTTGGATGTTGAGAGGACAGACCTCTTGCCTTATTTCCCATTGTGTGGCTTTATGCTACGCACTTTCCTTGATTTGGAGAACTTTTAATGAAGTCGCAACTATGCTGACACCTTTCTTGCTTCCTTGATTCTATTAGGGTTTCCTCGATCCCCAGCTTATGATAAGATGAATTAGGTGACATTACCTTAGCAAAGTTGAAGTGTTCCAAGAATGCTGGTGGAGTAATCTTTCCTGACTTCTCAAAATATCGGAAAGCATTTTTATTAATACAATCCGCTCATTGTATCAATTCTTCCCTAGAATATTGCCCATTATGGGTTCATTTAGAGCACAATTCCATGTCGCCTTCCTCCTTTAAAGAGTACCTTACGTTTACAAGTAAACCTCAAAAGTTATCCACCCCTATTTTTAAAAACACAGGTAGACTAATAGATACTATTGTCTCCTGTGTTCTGAATGACCTTTATACTTTTCTTCATTCCACTGTATGGCATAATCAGTTCATTCACTTGACTCATATACTTATGTACTGGAAATAGGGTGGAAAAGGGGACTTATATGGGTTTATCACTTCTTCCATTAGGAATCTCTTATTTCTTTCCTACAAGCTCAAGACATTTTATTATTTCCACCCTCATTCCAACATAAATGTAAACTTCTACAAAATAGTGCCAATTCCACATATAATACATTTAAGTCTGTCCCCAATACTGCACAGATCCCCCAACATCCTCTTGGCTCTCTTCTACATACTAATACCTAAGCTTCCACTATATACTCATATTTGCAAAATATGTCTACTAATAGAACCAAAACAGGTACTGAGTTATCATGGGAACATGATTTAGAGGCCACATGGTCCATCCACATATGGAGACAGATTTGGATCTAAATCAAGAAATCTTCCAGAGTAGCGAGCACAACATAAACCCCATTTTACATTTACAACACATTACTCTTCAACCCGATATCCTTACACAAAATTAATACAGATGCTTCAGATGCTTGATAGAGATGTTCAGCGCAACATTCTGACCTAAAACATTTATTTTTCCTTTACCCTTCTGTTTCAGCTTTTTGGCTTAAAGTTTGGAAACATTCCATTTTTGATTCAGATGTGACTTTCTCTCCATCTAATGTATTTTTGTGGAGTGTATCAAATGAATGAGCAGATATTCCACTACATGTTAAGATATTAGACTTATTACTGGCAGTGGCCTTCCAACAGATCAGAGCACACTGGAAAGACTTCACTCAATTATCCTTTAAAGCGTGGTGGTATGCAGTTTGCCTCAAGCACAAGCTAGATACAGCCTTAATGCACACTTTTTCCTTCGTCTTATAATGCAAAGACCTGTGGAATCCAGTTACATTTTTCCTTAATAAATCTGCCAAAATGTCAAAAGCTTCTGCGCTTATTACGCAGGACGTTCTTCAACCTCCTTGATGTCCTATATTTGTAAATACTATATTCTACATATTGTATTCCACTACTGTTTATATTATTAGTTTATCTATGTAATTCATCAGACCATAATATATACGAACCATGTATATTCCCCCTTCCCTTTTCTCTTCTCAGTGCATTCTATATTTGTACTGACTTTTTTTAATCCTTAATTACTGAATTGTATTTGGTTATGCCTTATGGATATAATAAAATCTTACTATTTTTTTAACTGAAATTAGATGACATTAGATATCCCTTTTGCTATCTAAATCTCCCATGGTCATCCAAAAGCTCTTGGGTGGCTTTGGAGTCTTCTGCCTGAAGCGGGGTCTGGAGATCAACATTTGCAAGACTAAATACATAATCTTTAATCCTTTCCCACAACCCGCTTGAATCCCACTCTCAATGGTGAAAGCTTGGAGCGTGTTTGAGTGTTTGATTATTTGAGAGCGACCTTACCAGGTCCCATTGACTGGTCATTCCATGTTTAGAAGCATAAAATTAGGCTTGAGCGTGAATTCTTTGAGAACCCAGTGCACATCTAAATACCGATGAATTTCCTCAGACTTAGAGATCTATAGATGTTAATCAATGGGGGCCGCACTGTATGGTGCTGAATTATGGGGAGTTTGTGATGCTAGGCCCCTTGAAGTAGCGGAAAATCTTTTTTGAGGAGCTTGAACAAATTCCCAGCAAGTACCCCTTAAAGTCCTTTATGACTAGATCATGAATTAAAGAGATCTAATGATGTAGTGGAGCCAAAACCTTTAATGCATTGGCGAAGACTATGGTCAGCCCCGGATCTCATTTTTCTCTGACGAGATTTGGAAGAAGTAATGGGCCAGTCGGGGTACACTAAGCTTTCCTGGTTTAGGGTGGTTAGGGATCAGTTGAGAATGATTGGTTTTAGCAATCTCTGGTCAACACCAACTGATGTTGCACTGGTCTCCAAACAGGCCTTGAAAAGAGCCTATTGGCAATATATTTACCAGAATTCTGTTAGTACCTCTATTGTGGGCTCCTTTACTGGAATATATGACGTTACACCATGAGCAAATACCACGCGGTAGGTTACAACGCGGATGTTACATCTTCCTCGTTGTTACCACGCATGGCATTACATCGCAAGTCGTTTCTACGACTTGCACTAGATGGCGCACTGGACTTTGGAATAGTATAAATTACTATTCCTACTCCAGTTAGCGCAACAGCAGGGAATGTGTTGGACTTAAAATCCAACACATTCCTTGGTGTTGCACGCCATCTAGCGCAAGTCGTTGAAAGGATTTGCGATGTAATGCCATGCGTGGTAACAACGCGGACGATGTAACGTCCGCGTTGTTATCAATGTGTGTGGTACTGACAGCTTGTAAACGCTGTCTTCCCCTTCCCTGCCTCTATGTTTAGAGTTCAAAATTGAGCACTGCTTTGAATCGTTTTTGGATGAGGCGAAACCCGCCCTATGCCAGAACCCTGTACTTGAAGTTTTATCTAGGGATTATCCCAATTCGAGCCTTTACCACTGCATGGAGGTCTGGGAACACGGAGCCTGACAAATCATGCCCTCTCTGCCCTGGGGTGATCAAAGTTGCTGAACACGAAATTCTGTTCTTTCCAGTTTATCATGTCCCAAGGGAAAAGTGGATTTTGGGTCCGAGGAATTACAGCATCGCCCTTAATTGTCAGAAGTAATACACGCCGGCTCATTGTCTTTGCAGTCTCAAGGTATTTGATGTTTATGTGAAGGTTAATACAGAAAAAGGTGTCCCCCTAATGTTCCTATGCACATCATGTTTTAACATATTTTATCCTGGTTTTATTGTAATATTTCTAGTCAGATCTGTTCTCTCTTTTTAACATGTTTTGTATTTTTATTTGTTTTTATAGTAATAACTTTATTTCGGCAACCAAATGCCATCAAACGTGTTAGAAATCATATAAATACAGATAAAAAATACAGATAAAAAGTATAGAATAAGTAAAAAGAATCATTGGAATAGCCTATAAAAACAGAACTATAATCACTGAAAATGGTGGGCATTTCACCATTTACAGAGACAATTATCAACTAAAGGTCAATTATCTTTCAAGAGATTAAGATCATTAAATTATAAGAAGGCTCCTCCTAATGCTTCACATACGACCTGGAAATTTAGAAACAGCATAAGCATGCATAGTGGACAAATCAGATCTCCAAATCCTTAGGGTAATTAGATGGTGGTTCCATGTTCCCAGTCCTATACAAACTGGTTTCAGCCATTTTCCCGAGGAATCCTGTAGGATGGGCATGCAGGCATGATATGGGCTACAATCTCTATCATATCCAAACAACAGGGGCAACAGTTGTATATAGGGGTAGGGCTGAACCACCTACTCAAAAATACTTTAAGAGGAAGAGTACCCAACCTGAACTGCATGTACAATTTCCCTTCATTTGGGTTCAGAATGGTGTAAAGGTAGTCCTCAAATACATAGTTAGATTTAAAATCCAAAAACTCATTTGTCAAACAACCACCTGTTGTCAGTTTGTACTCAAGATGCCTAGCCCATTTCCAGTATCGAGCTTTCACCTGGGATTTGGGGAGAAGGCTGCCTGTTGGTCTATAGTCCCAGATCCCAAGCCATGCAAGTGTTTGGATTTGTCAAGAAGTTACTCTGTATCTATGTATTTATCTTGCTCTTTTATGGCCTTTTAGCTCAAAATAAAGATATTGATCCACATATCCTCATGTATAGACAGAAGGACAAAAACCTACAAACTAATCATCAGATTCTCTCTCTTATCTTTTGTATTGCTGCGACTAAATTTCTTGTTTGCTTCTTATTATTGATTCTTAACTTTATTCGACAATTCAGATTTCCATTAGTGATTCTGTATTCTTACAATATGTTTCTGCCACTCACTTACATCAGCCTGACTTTGAGTTTGTAATAAACCCTTTTACCCCTTTTACCGCGGCGGAAATTCCGTGTGGCACCTTTGATGAGTGGGCGGGGTCGCGTTGGCCAACGGACGTGTGCAGCACTACGGAGGTAGTGCGTGCGACGGCCGTTGGCCGACAGAAGCACGCAACGGGTTAATCTTACCTTACTCATCGTTTTGGACCCTCGTTGTGAAGTCAAAAGGATTACACTGTAACTCAAAATTTGATTTGATGTTAACTACCTTTTACCACTCAGGTAACTACAAAGGTCTAGCGACCGGATACTGATGGTAAGAACATGCCAGTGTCCTCTCACCCCCACTTCCTCAGGTGCATCTCTTGGAGAATCTCTTTCTGTCCATTTGAAGAAAAAAAAATGCTCCTTCTTCTCTTGACACTATCCATAGATTTGGCTCTTTTCCTCTTTCTCCTGGGCCATTGCTCAGATGTTCTAGGTGTCCAAATGATTGAGGCCCTGAATCTAAATGCAGCTCTGCATGCCTACTTCCTGCCACCTCCCAGACTCATCCTTTTACAAAAACAAAAACAACCATACCTTAAAGTTTAAGGCTGACATTGAGATGCCTCTGCCTGAAAGTGAAAAAGAGGGCATCCTCTGATGTGAAGCTGTGGGAGGAACAAAAAATTAGACAATAAACAAGCTGTCCCTTCATGGTGTCTCCTAACCGAAAGAAATGTAAATGTGTGCAATTGGTTAGTCACTAACTATAAACACTGGGAGCCCGTATAGACATTAACAATGTCAAAGATTTATTCTTCTTCAAAAGTAATGTGATGATGTCATCTGCTGAATTCTGGAGTGTGTCCTTCAAATGGACACCTATTAAAAACATGTATAGGTCTAGTCTAATTATGTATTACTTAAATATAGGGATATAAATAATGACTTAAATATCCATAGTGCTTTCTGTCACAGCCTGGGGCCTTATGTTTTTTAACCTGTCATAATTGAGGTTATAACATTGTTGTTCATGACAATGTACACACTCCCTACCGCCATATTATAATTTTACTGCCGGGATGACAGTGTTTCAGGGGTGGTGCCATGACGGCAGCATGCTCCTGCTCATAGAGACTTCGCCATGGCACCGCCACTTGCATGTCAGTGCACTGTGTACCATGTACCATGTCATGTATGGCACACAGTGCACGCACAACAGTGCAAGCAGAGGGGAGCACAACGCCCCCAATGGGCAAAATCACCCTGGGGCCCTGTTTGGGGTCCCTTCCCTGCTCTTCTGCCGACCATTTCATGGCAGAGTCCACGCCATGAAAAGGTCGGCAGAAATGCAGGTCGTGATCAGCACAAACACCGCCGCCATTGATCACTACTTTTCCCATCACTGGATCCAAGATCCTGGCAGAAGCAGCGGTCTTGCCGCAGTCTGACTGCCATAGTCATGATCGGGTGATTGGACCACCGAGCCGGCGGCAACTACAGGCTTTGCCTTTTCAAGTACAGGCCAGGCAAACATATTTCAGTTTAATTCAGATCAGCATAACCAAGGGTTTTTATCAGGTCAACAATAACCTTCCCACAAAATCTGGTTATTGCCAAACAGCTCTATGCCATATGCACAAAGTCTGCGTCAATTAAGGCAGACCTACATTTGTTTTTTATTCCCTTCAATTACATTCACCCATGCAGCGTGAGGGCTGTAGCATGCATGTAGTTAAAATGCATGTATTTGAACACGGTGTTCCAGGAGACTCTGTGTGGATGCTCAAGTACAGCCTCCCATTCCTTATCTCTTATATCTCTGCCTTTTTCTCCCTCCTAATAAGCTCTTAGAGTAAACAGTTTGCTTTTAATCAGGGAAAGGATGGACCTGTACCACTATTTAGTAAGTCTGTAGCCACCCCCAAATATGAGTAATACTTGCTTGAACTCATTTTGTTTGCGGTTCTGAATGGATTTCTCCCTATATGCATCCTAGTGACTGCGCTAGGACGCCATACAGCACGAATTGGGATTCAGGCAGGTCATCCTCTGCAATCATAAATTCTAAGGGCCTCATTCACAAGGAATTAATGCAGTGTGGTGCCTTAAGTCATTTGGCTGTGCTGCTCTGTGTTGATTCTGAAGCACGGGGACTCGTCATATCTACAATGATATGACAGATCCTTTCCTCTCCCACAATTTGCTGCCATGTGCCAATGCAGGCGCCCTTGCACCATAGTGTAAGGGTGCCTGCATTGAGGGGAATGATTGTTTATGTGCAGGAAGGTGCCCTTTTCTGCACAAAAACAATCTGAAATGGCGTTATGAAATGTCTATGTGTGCTGCTTAATGCAGCACACATACAAGTTTTAAAACGTCATTTTTTTCAATGATTGTTTATGTACAGGAAGGAACGCCTTCCTGCTAACCCTGGGCGTAGTGTGCATAGCGGGGCTAAGGCGGAGGGCCACGGAGTTGGAAACAAACTCCGTGGAGCTTCGCTACACTGCCCGTCTCCAACCCCTATTAAGATAAAAGTTACCAGGCATTTAAAAAAACTAAAAAAACACTTACCTGTTCACCGCGGCGTCCCCGGGCAGCCCTTCTCCTCTTTCTCAACATACGGGTACTGTTTGAGAAAACTGCACATGCGCGCGTGCCCACACAAGAAGAGTGCATACGTGGGCGCGTGCGCATGCACACGCTTTTCAAACAGTACCCGTATGGCAAGGAAGAGGAGGAGGACAGCCTCGGGACGTTGGGGTAAACAGGTAAGTGTTTTTTTGTTTTTTTAAATGACTGGTAACTTATATCTTAATAGGGGGGTGGAGGCGGGCGGTGGGTCAACTCCGCTCTGCTGCGGAGTGTGCGGAGATTTGCCTAGTCCGTGTTCTCCGCGGAATGCGGAGTAGGAAAATCTCCGCACATTCCGCTTGGCAGAGCAAAGTTCTCTGCCCATGGTTACTTCCTGCACATAAACAATCAAAAGCGGTCATTTCCTATTCCGTGTGTGCTGCAGAATGTAAATCTGGAAATTTGGCAGAAGCCATGGGTGTTGTTTGGGATTACCCACAGCAACACCCATGGCACGTCCCATTTACACAAAGTGTTGCATGTAAAGGGGCCATATTTACAACGACGCAAAAAGCCACACAGGGTGGCTTTATGTGTCCTTGTAAATATGGGACAGCAGGTCCTGCCGCCGGTGCATCACAGAAAGTGACGCACCAGCGGCTCAAGGAGCTTGTAATTAAGCCCCCAAGTCCCTGAGCCTTTTGTTGTTATAACAATCACCTGTGGTAAGGATCCCTGCCTCCAATCACTCCTTCATCCTCCTAGTAGTGAAGGTCACCTCCCTATTTTAGCGGCCAAACCACCAACCACCGAGAGCAAAGATGCATACAGGTGTTGCAGTGTTTTCCTATCACTCTCTTACGGGTGACTAGTTTGGGTTTCTTAATTGACTGCATCTGAGTTCCTATTAAGAGCACAGTCAACACTCCTTCCCTTCTCGTCTTTCCTGTTGGCCCCATCTCTGCAAATCCCATCCACACAAGCCATCTGGCTATCCATTGCAGCTGAGCACCCAGATAATACATAGTGTGGGATCTGTAGCCCTCCATCTTTTGCTGGGTGCTGCGGTGATATCCTCTGCCTTCCTCCATTCCATACTAATTACTGAAGCAGTACATTTATTGCCTTGAACAAATATTGGGAATCCAAATTGGAAGACTGGCAACACAGTACAGTATTTGAGGAAGCATCACAATCTTAGATAATGTTATCTTTGTCGCTATTGGTAGTTTAAGAGTTCACCAAAAGTCAAAGCTTCCTTTCATATATGTCACTAATTTCCTAGGTTCCGTTTTTCACTGGGACACCTTTCACTCAGAACTATATGTTCAAATGTATTACTTTGTAACAGTATTTCATTTTAAGGATTATATAAATATTTTTGATTAAAAAACAAATCAGAGGCGTATTTGCTTCCTTCTCTCTCCAATATCACTATAACCCAATATATTGCCATTGTGCTCATATACATCGAGATTACTTCATTAAGTGTCCACAGGAGCCTCTGTCTTTTGTTAATATGCCAGGAAATGCAGCCTTCGAATGTCTTGGAGGCCAATCCCCACAGTTTAAAGATCTTTAGTTTAAATACTGTTGTACGCTATTGTCAACTTGTGAATGTGTTGATATATTTCATTTTATTTTCTAATTAGTATAATTCTACCTCAATAAATATTTGCAAATAGGAGCAGATCATTCATTTTAAAGCATTTCGGGCAAAACACATTGATCAAAAGATAAACCCATCACTGTGGAGAAAGTATCTCATTAAGATCTTTTTCCAGATTCTGAGAAATTGTGTTCTTGAAGGACCTTGGCAAGAAACATTGCTGAAAGAGGGAAGGCATTTAAATAGGCAGGAGATGATGGTCTTCCTCATGGGAATTTTGAAAAACAAGTAACATATCTTGCATTTAGAAGCAGGACCACTTATTTAGGCAGGATAGAATTTAAAAGTAACTTTACTCTAGATTTGAGTGTCCTCTCAATGTATAGCAAAGTGTACATTTTAGCTCTATTTGCTAAACAGCATGGATATCATAATATAATTAAATAGGATGAATAGCCTCGTCTGGTGGCTCACTTATCAAATGCTTTACATGCAAGTATCTGAGTTTCACCCCATGGCTACTAGTTTAAGTACTGGCTAGTCCACTCAACTTCTATCCAAATGATGTAGATCACAAGTACCATTGTGTTGGTTAACACATATCTTTTTTATGTCCATTTTGAAATGACCTATCAGGCTGAATGTATACTATTAAAACAGACGTGTATTATCATGTAATGAAATGGTATATTAACAATGCTGCATTGTTACAACTGAGGTGAGTGAACAGAGCTTGCAGCTGACTCATGTTATGAGCTTCACACAGAGTCAGTTGTTATCTTTGGAGCGCACACTTTGGAATCTGAGACTTTGAGTTTCTACTTTTGCAATTAAGGCCTAATTTATATGTTGGTGGAGAGGGGACTTTCTTGCAACAGTGACGGTGTTCCTTCCGCGCCAACACTGTGGTCCCCCCACCCATTTAAATGTGGGCAGACCATAGGTTTAATCACAGCAGAGATTGCTTTGTCTCTGCCATGATTTACCCTCTCTGACGTCCCTGAAGAGTAAGGACCATTTGAGGCAAATCTCTAATTCTGCCCATGTAATTTAAATGGGCCGAATTAGAGGACAGTTTTCACTGCCTGCCACCTCCAGTCATCAGGAAAGCCCTGTCGGTAAGGGATAGTGAAAACTGCTAAATTCTCCCCTCCCTATGGGAAAGAACTCCCATGGCAAGGGGAGCATTTTCTTTTTAATTCTGAAAAAGAGAATCCTGTTTAAAGATTACTTTTGAAAAAAAGGAAAATAGTTTAGGGCAAGGGTCTGTCATATTGACGGAGGCCTGCACCAAACTGTAAAAAGCATTGACAGGACCAACCATGACTGCGTTTCCTGCCAATGCCTTAGAAACTTGGTGGTGGTCATTTCAAAATTAGGTGGGCCGCACCTCTGACAGAGTGATGGAGTACTTTACTCTGTCACCCTGGAGGAGCAATGGGCCTCCCACCTAAATATAAGTTTGGCCCAAAGTAAAAAAAATCCCAGCTTTTTGGGCTAGTCGGTATTGACCCCAAGACATAAAGAGAGCTGCTTTTGGTGGTTGAAACCAGCTGAAATAATGAAGCCACATTATTTACTGCACAGCGGTATGATTCATGCTAAAAGCTTGATCCAAACTGTCACCCAGCTGCACAGAGATGAGCACAAACATCCAAACATCATATTAGCTCAAGTTCCACAACGATTGGGAGGTATCCAGAGAATTACTAGTATATTACATTATACAATGTGACTTTTCTTAGTCATTTAAGAGCACTGAAATCCAGTAAGTATGAACATAGTAACAGAGGCTCAGACAATATAGGAAGAAGGGGTGAATGAAGCATTGCATAGTTCCAGACATTTTCACAGTTGGTCACTTCAATTTACATACAAAAGAAAAAACGTGTGCTGTATTATAAAATACAATATCTGGCATTGATACTCCCATTTGGGGTTGGGGGATTTCGTAGCATTGTGTTGTTTAACTGGATCCATGATCTTGCTTGTGCTGAGGTCTATAGCCCCTGTACATCCATGGTGTACCAGTGCTCAAGGCTCTGTCCTCATAGTCTACAATGCATGCAGTCTTGTGAGTATTCCACTGTCAGCATATGTATGTTCTTCACACTCTGGGACAGATTTATCAAGCCCATATGTTGCTCTTGCATTATGCAAGGTGATGCAAGGCAACGCCAGGGCTTATGTCAGATTTACTGAGCAATGTAGAGCCAGCTTCCGTGGATTTGCGTGGCTTAGTAAATCTGGAGTAACGCAAGATAGTGGAAGTCGCTGCCTTGTGTTACTTTGCATTAGGTATATGTTCTAAGGGTGAAGCAAGGGTGTTCTCATGCATCCACCCATGGATTTTGGCTCATTCCCAGATTTACTAAGACTAAGTTGAAAAGGAATGTGTGTATATATTGAGCAAAATGGGAGACAGAAGTGAACCGTGTTGGACACAATATTCAAGAATGCTTATTTCAACAAATAGGGACCCAGTTTGAACTGTTCACAGTGATGGGCTAATACAGAATGGAACCATGGAGCAGCTACATCTGGACTACACTTTGGATGTGGTAGTCCACTGTGGCAAAGTCGGAGAAAGCTCAAGGAGCACCAGAAGATAAAATGCCCCTTCATTTCTTAAAAGTAGCATATGATACCGAAAACCTAGGAGTGCAGCTTGGTCCCATAAATAAATAAATAAATTGATACTTGTATAGCGCACTACTCACCCGCAAGGGTCTCAAGGCGCTTGTACGAATACCGCTGTGGAACCCATCCTGGCTTTCCCTGTGAGGTATCCACTCCTGGGCACCCCCAAGGTGGAGGCCAGGCATCCTTAGCGTTGTGGGGGCCGTTGTGGAGATTAAGCAAGCTATTGCCCAGAGTTGCAGAGTGGGACTCCATGATTGGAATGGCACCGAGGCGAAAATTATCAGGTCCGTGGAATTTTTGAGCCCAAGACCCGCCGAGGCGGGGAATTGAACCCTGGTCCCAGACTAGACCTCTGCATCAGGGTCTGCTGCTCTAATCATTGAGCCACACTTCTCCACTGATGAGCTTGAAACCAGATTCTTGTGGTTATTCATGAAATTTTGGAGTTGATCAAAAGCAGCTTTCCCCATGTACTTACAAAAGACTGAACAAATAGTAATAGGTCAGCAAATAGTTTGGTCTGCTAAACAAATGGGATTTTTATGCACAGGGGTTACCAGGTTTTCTTTGATTTACCTAAGTACCTTTTACTTTTTGAATGGATCAGATCAGATGTCTGAGATTGGCGTAAAAAGGATCAAGTGTGATATATATATAAAGGTGAGGACAGCCTCAGAAAGTGAATTGATAAGTTTTATACAAGCTAAACAGTTTGAAATTCTTCTGAAGAGAATGCTTTGGAGAGAAATCTGAGATTTGTATATGTGTTAGGGAGGATTCATTTCTGAACCATGGCTGGTAGTCAATCATGGGTAGCACAAACAAATTGAGGTATTCAAGTTATTATGGTATGATAGCGCAGTATATCTAATGACGGTATGCTTAGCCATGGTACATTCGAAGGATCGAAATCCCCTTTACGTTTAGCCTGACAAAAGGGCCGAGAACCAAACTGCCTCCATCTTGGATTGCGGCTCTTTCGCTTAGGAGTCACGTGGCCCTCTTACACACCATCTGCCTTTCCTTTTCACGGTAATTATTAGGAGACAGACAGAGTTGCTGAGAAGCAAGGTCACATCTGCGAAAAGGGAGTATCAAGCGAATTCCTCCAGACCTGGGACGAGAAGGGAGTCACCCTTCCGACCTTCTCTGTAAAGATAGTAACCCTTTGTATGTGTAACCGAAACTAGAAATAGGCATGAGCTCATTAGGGGCGCCAGGGCTAACTGGTACTTTTCCACATATAAGGTTTTGTATGCTGTGCTGATAATGTATAAAAGTGTGTTGCTGTCAAGGAGCCAGCAGTCTTCCTCGGCGCACCTGATGGGTGAGGATCGACGAGGCTCCTCTATATAGAGATCTATGGTGATTAATAAACGTTTGAACCTTCCACGTTGCCAACTGCTCCTTATTTAATGGATATTGCGGGCCAATGGTAAGTGTGGCCCTTGGAATAATTATTTTGACACAACAGTTGGCGACCACGAAGGGACCCCGTGACAGGGTCAAACCCCCCCCCCCCGTATTCGGGTGGTGGGATTGGGAGCGTCCTGACCGGTCGACGGGAGAAGGAGCCTGGAGAGTTCTCCCACCCTGCGTGACTTTTCGGTACGTCCCCTGCTGCTAGTGACCCTTCACCGAGGTCCTACGGGCTTAACCCAGGGAATGGACTAAGTTGGTCAGGAGGAGTTGGCAGCAGAGAACGAACATTCGTATCTGGGTGCACCCGGTGAGTATAGATTGATTTGGTTTGATTTGACGCACGCGTTATAAACGGTGCATTATGTTTTGTTGAAGCACGCGTCGAGGACGGTGTGCTAATTGATTGATTTGAAAGCATTCGTTGAGAACGATGCATTCGTCTTGACTTGAGCACTGGTTGCATTTGTTTGAAGCTCGCGCTGGACAGCGGTTCATTGATTCGAAGACACGCACCGGAGAGTGGTGTCTTGTTTGATTAGGTTTGCATTACAGTGGTTTGACTCGAAGTACGTACAGATGATATTGGTTTGATTAGAAATAGCGCGCCGGAGTAATATAGGCGGATTGCACGTGGAAGGACCTGTGACCTGGACTGGGTAACCACAGGCCATACTCCCGACGAGGCAAGTCCTTGTTGGAGGAGGGGTTGGTTTTAGTGGTGAGCCAGGAGGGTAACCGGAATCCCTGTGTGCAGTTTGAAGCCTGGACCCTGAACCAGAGTCGACGGGCTTGGTTCTCTGATATTGATTGTATGTTGTGTCTGATTGTTGTTTTATATGTACATGTCTAAAAACTAACCAAAATGTCTTGTTTCAGTAAATTGAATTGTTTTGGCTGCTGCTGCCTCACAAGTGACTCTAGATTAGCTGAGAGCCAACCCGCCCCACCGGAGGGCAGTCCGAGCCATTTTATGTATGTCAAGCATGGAATCTCTCCTTTACTGTTTTGCACTCTATGGCATAAGTATACTAAGGGTAATGAAGAATTACGGTGGCCCAAGACTGGTTCATTTGATGAAAAGAAAATTGCGTTCCTACAAGAACAATTGTTTTCTAGGCGAAGTAGGCAAGCCATGTTCGATGCTCTAATTGCATGGCAGAAGGAGGCCAAACAACGGCGAATAAAAGAAGAGAAAGTGGCTAGAGCTAAGGCGGGACAGAATGTTACTCAGAAGGCTATGGCCTATGACCGAGAAAGAGTAGAGAAAGGATTGGATTGCATGAATCGCGATTTTAGACTAAAAATTGATAAAAGTTATGTGACCCGCCCAAATGCGGACGATGAAATAGAAGATCTGTTGGACACCAGGCCACCGCCCCCTTATGTGCCCCAGAGACTATACCCTGAGGTGTCAAGGGCCACAGCCCCGACACCCGATACGTCCCTGGGAGCCTCGGCTCCGGCTCCCCCGGCCAATACTGCCTCTCCCTCCCTGCCTAACCTCTCCCAGTTGTCGGCATCTGTGTCCGACGTTATAGCCCTGTTACCTAATTTATTTTCGACAGCTGCTGCCGGGACCCCTCAGCTGCCGACGGGGTCAATGTCTTCCCCTTCTGTTCTACCCTCCTCCTCCGCTAGCACAACACCAGTAGCAGCTGTAACCACTCCGGTACATCCGGCCAGTCTAACAGAGGGAAGGAGGTTGTTCACTCGTTCTGCTTTGGGAACGGAAGAAAGGGCAGCTATTGCCACACAAGCATCCCAGTGGATGCGACATTCTATTTATACTCTTGCTGATATCTGGAGTACCATGAGGGACTACGAGCCGGTAATGCAACAGCATGCCCTGGAGCATATGGCCAACCGTCTCATCTCTATATGGGAACAGGTACACCAGGAGGGGAGAGCTCCGGCCATATTATATGATATTCTTGATCAGGCCCACAGATCCAGATTGACACCTGAAGACGTGTATGGGAAGGTGCAGACTTTGGTCTCTTATAGCACTCGTCTGGAGTCCGCCCTTCCCGCCGGATCATCCCAATTCCCTATGCGGGAGGTACACCCTATCTTCCATCCGGAAGTTGCCGCGGTGGTGGATGGTAACGGTGTCGTTACCCGTCCGGGAATAGACGCCCGGTTCCAGGAACAATGGGTCTATACCCCTTGGAAGCGGAGTGAGGTATTATCCTTGAAAAGCCAGTTGCCCGACCCTCGAAAGAACCCCACTGCCTATTATAAGGAACTGACCGAAGCCGCCTCGTCAGCAGTAATGACGTTGGCGGATATCGAATTATTCTTCGCCCTACTAGTACCGGTGGATATTTGGTGCCAAGTACATGACCAGGACCATGTCACGGAATTTGGGGGGACATGGGACCAACTGAGAAACTGGGATAGAGATCGCAAACCGGGGAATAAGCCCCGAGCTGAGATATTGGCTCTACCCGAGAGAATAATAACATATATGCATTCATTGATCCCGCCCAGAAAGGTAGATTGGGACAAGTTGACAGCCTGTAAACAAAAGAAGGATGAGAGTGTATCTGATTTCTTCACAAGGTTTGAGGGAGTATTCATTGATTTCAGCGGGCAGGACCTGGCTACGGAGGGAGGTGTACGTTTATTTGTTAATAGATTTGTGACAAATTTGCTACCCGAGGTATCGGCTCGGCTACAGGCAGCCGAGAGTACCTGGACGACCACCACGCCTTCCACGATATTAAGCATGGCCCAGTATTATGAGCATCGGGAAAATGAGAGCAAGGATAAGACAGAAAGAAAGTCGAAGGATTTGAAGACACGAGTATTGTTACAGCAAGTGGAGAGGGGTAGAGGAAGAGGGAGAGGGTTGCAGAATTTCGTTCCGAGAGGGGCGGGGCCCGTGCACTCGACTGGACGAACGGATCTTGGCATAAATCAATGTGCTTTCTGCAAGGAGGAGGGGCATTGGAGAGCTCAATGCCCGTTATTGCATGAGCAGAACGCTGCTTCTAGGGGACGTGGAAGGGGTAGAGTAAGTGGACATCGAGGTGGATACACGAGGCAAGAACAGGCGGTCAGAGGTGAGAACAGTCAAAATTATTTCGATCAGAGTCAGGGTAAACAATACTACCATGACGGACGTGTGACGGATGAGGATATTGGGTACACTCAAGCATAGGATAGCCAAGGGCAGAGTAAGGGGCATGTGTCAATTCCGATAGATCAGGCTGGACCTTATGTCCATGCACAATTGCTGGAGGCATCAGGTAAGTTTTTGGTTGACACAGGGGCTATGAACAGTTCTGTTTCACGTGCCTTGGTCCCGGGGGCTGCTCTGTCTGGCCAGACTAATGTGTCCGTGGGGTTCTCTGGAACTCCGGTGGTAAGCCCCATTTCGAAACCACTTTCCCTTACTGTGGGACCAGTAACGATTGAATCACCCTTTCTCCTCACCTCTCAGTGTGGGGAAAATCTCCTGGGTATGGATATACTAAAAAGATTGCATGCACGCATCTTTTGCTCCCCCGATGGAGTTTACCTAACTATTAGGAATCACTCTGTCCCCTCCATCCAATGTTTTGCTAAAACCGACTCCTTACCCCCTGAGCTCGCGACACTCCCGAAAGATCTTTGGGCCCTGGGGGACACTGATGTGGGGTACTTACCAATTCCACCGGTGTCCATCACCTTAAAACAGAATGCTCAACTGCCAAGGATTCCGCAATACAAAATAGCCCCCGAAGGTGAACGTGCCTTACTGGCCATTATTTCCGACTTAATTAAAACAGGGGTGGTGGAAGAAACGGCGTCCAATACCTGTAACAGTCCGATTCTCCCGATTCTTAAACGAGCCCCTGTACCCCAGTCCCCTGATTATGCTAATACCTATCGATTTGTGATTGACCTACAAGAAATCAATAAAATTGTGGTACCCCAGTATCCTGTGGTGCCGGACATTAATTCTATCTTAACAATGATTCCTCCCACTGCCACATTTTTTTCGGTGATTGATTTAAAGAATGCGTTCTTTAGTATTCCCATTCATCCGGATAGTAGACATTTGTTCGGTTTCTCATTAGGAGGCCGCAGTTTCAGATTCTGTCGCGCTCCCCAGGGGTACACTGAAAGTCCTAGTATTTATAGCCAAGCCCTGAAGAGGGTATTGGACTCTTTGCAATTGCCCCCAGGTAATGTCTTGCTGCAGTATGTGGATGACCTTCTTGTGGCTTCTGATACAGAACAGGGTTGCCGCGATGCCACGGTTACCCTGCTACGACATCTGGCCACTCACGGTAACAAGGTGTCGCTCTCTAAATTTCAATATTGTCGACCGGAGGTGACCTATCTCGGTCATCTCCTGTCGAAGGAGGGACGACGGTTAACTGCTGAACGTATTGCAACCATAACTAACATGCCTGTTCCTCGCACGCAACGTGATGTCCGCGCTTTGCTTGGCATAACCTCCTACTGTCGCCAATGGATTGCTAACTATTCTCTCTTGACTAAACCTTTCCTGTATTTAACTACGAAGGATGTGCATGAACCTTTACCTTGGACTGACGAATGCCAGACCGCTTTTTCCGCTCTGAAAACTGCTCTTTGCTCTGCTCCTGTGCTTGGCACCCCTGACTACCGGAAACCTTTTGTGCTCTATGTGCATGAGGTGGACGGTTGTTCTCTTTCAGTGTTGACACAAGACTTTGGTGGTAAGCAAAGGCCTTGTGTATATTTCTCGGCGGTTTTGGACAACATCGCCAGAGCGCTTCCCAGTTGCCTGAGGGCTGTAGCGGCAGTTGCCATAGCCATCAGACAATCGGAAGGGCTAGTCCTGAATACGGATCTGACAGTGATGGTGCCTCATGCTGTGGACGTATTATTAAACAGGACACAGACGCAGCACTTAACTAGTGCGCGTCTTACGGGGTACGAATTGACCCTGTTTTCACCTCACATAACGATCAAAAGATGTGTTTATTTGAACCCTGCCACGTTGTTACCCCTCCCTTCGGAGGGCGGTGGACAAGGCATGCATGATTGTATCTTTCGAACTGAAGAAGAAACCAAGGGTCGGATAGACCTAACTGACACCCCACTCTCTGATGCCCAAGGGGAATTATATGTAGATGGGTCATGTTTCAGATTACCGGATGGTAAGACAGCTGCGGCCTATGCGATCACTACTCTACAAACGGTAGTCGAGGCAGCGAAGATACCATACCGGTCAGCCCAGGCAGCCGAATTGGTTGCATTATTCAGGGCTTGCGAGCTAGGAAAAGGCATCAAGCTGAACGTCTACACCGACAGCCAGTATGCGTTCGGTGTAGCGCACAGCTTCGGGAGGTTGTGGGCAGAAAGAGGATTCTTGACATCTCACGGTGAGAGAATAAGGAATGGGCCTCTAGTTGAACGGTTATTAGCCGCGTTAACATTGCCCAAGACCCCTGGCTATAGTCAAATGCAGTGCACACAAAACTATAACTGATGATGTGGGGAGGGGAAATGCCTTTGCAGACCAGATCGCAAAAGAAACAAGCATTGGCATAGCCAATAGGTCTCGCTTTTGGGACCTTATAAGTATTTAGTTATGCAGCACAATATCCTTGGTGCAACAACATTAACTGTTGCATGGTTAAACACTTATAAGGCCCTAAAGGCGAGACCTATTGGCTATGCCAATGCTGTTTTTTAATTTTTTATTAAAAGGACAAGCAGTACTATCAGGCTCCGGCTGCCACATAGAGGTAGAGAGAGAGGTGTGTAGAGAGAGAGGGAGGTGTGCAGAGAAAGGTGTGTAGAGAGAGGTGTGTAGAGAGAGGGGTGTAGAGAGGTAGAGAGAGAGGTAGAGAGGGAGGTAGAGAAGGGTAGACCGGTAGAGAGGAAGAGGAAGAGGTAGAGAGCGAGGTAGAGGTAGAGAGAGAGGTAGAGGTAGAGAGAGGTAGAGAGAGAGAGGTAGAGAGAGAGGTAGAGAGAGAGGCAGAGGTAGAGAGAGAGAGGTAGAGAGGTAGAGTGAGGTAGAGAGAGAGAGGTAGAGAGAGAGGTAGAGAGAGAGGTAGAGAGAGAGAAAGGGCAAGATAGTTAGAGAGAGAGAGAGAGAGAGGGTGGAGGAAGAGATGTAGAAAGAGAGAGAGAGAGGTAGAGAGAGAGGTAGAGAGAGAGGGTGGAGGAAGAGAGAGAGGGTGGAGGAAGCACATGTGTGTACGGGTCCAGGAAATGGCGTAGGGTCTCATGACCTAGAGGTAGGAAGTACGCAAAAATGAAGGGTGCCAGGGGTGTGTTAACGAGTGTATGTGGTGTGTAGTGATTGCCTCTTTGTCTGCAAAGTAGTGATCTCAGGGCGGTGAAATGAGGAGGAATGATGGAGATACAGGAGAGATCACAAGCCCAGCCTTGTGCACGAGGCTTTGCATTATTCAGGCCTCTTGTGCCTCGACCCTGCTCTTACACATGGAACCAATCTCACAGGGAGTGCAGGGCCCGGGGAAGCTAGTGCTGGGGAGGTGGTGCATGCCAGGGGCTGTGTCCCAAAAGCAGGGACTGTGCTCTATGACAAAGAGCATGCATGGTGGCACAAGGCGGGCACCCTGTATGATGCACAACTACCAGCTTACTACTGACATCCGTGTGTTCTGCAGATCACAAGTTCGAATCTAATTCCCAGCCTTTCAAAAACAATAATGAGTAGTACTAATAATCTCTACAGAGCTCAGAGGCAGCTAGAGTGTGGTATGAAAAGTTACATAAAAACTGCACATTATCATTAATGAAATAAATCAGCAGATTTTGACTGGCAAGAAAGACAGCGTGCGTTTTCTGCAATGTGAATACCATGGTGTCCCTGATGCTGGATAACATGCGCCTTGCATCTTTCAAAGAGGGGCGCAAAGCGCCATGAAGGGTAAGTCTTAAGCACCAGCCTGAGGATGGGCACAGGTACAGACGGCTGCCCCCTCCTGCTGAGACCCAAGGATACAGAAAGGGTTAAGAGCACACCCAGCTGGTGCCACCCTGCTGCTTCTGGACTTCAGAGCACCCCCACGAGGGTTGCACGCGACCCGTACTACACCGCAAATACCAGTTTTGTGAGTTAAACGCTTGCCGCTGAGACATGTGGTGATCTGCGGGTCTCAAGTTCACATCCCCCTCAAGGCTGACTCGGCCTTCCAGGCTTCCGCGGTGGGTAAACCGAGTACCCGTATTTACATAACAGTAATGAGTAAAGGATGGAGAGCCTCGCTGTCATTAAAGCGGGAAAATGTTGGCGATGGGGAGAGGACCTGGGCAGCTGCCAGTGGTTAAAGCGGCGTTCACCCTTGTTTGCTAACGAGACTTGGGATAGACCCGAATTATCTGAACGGGACAACACCTATCAAGCTGACATTTCCTCCCAGAAAGGTCACAGATTACATCCTGAAAAACTGTGTAGAAAATAAGTTGTGAAAATAAATTCGGTGCAACCACACACCTGCGATGTGAATTTGAGGACCACAGCTGCAGAGCAGGTTCAAGGTGACGTTACTTGTGTCTGAACTATCATCAAACTTATAATCAAAGAGCACGTCTGTTGATTGGGGGAACAATGCTCCAGTTAGGCGTTTTAAATACAGAAAAAGTCAAAAGCACTCACCCAAAATGTTTTACATGGAAGCACTTAGACTTTTTTTTAAATACGAATTAACTGGCATCCCTAATAGGAATATATTTGAAGAGTGCGTTTCCAAAAACGTTCACGAAAACTCTAGCTGTGGCTAGTCCACGTTTTTTGCCTTTTTGTCTGCATTGGCTCTTTCCTAATGACCATAAAATAGTTGGGTGCAGGCACGATATTAAGACACAACCTGGATTGTATACTGCTGTGCTCAGAGAAGCCGAGCCCCGTAGCACAATGAAGGACAAAGTCAGTGACTGGCTGCTTTGTGGGGGGGGGGGGGGCTATTTTACAAAAGTACGAGGCCTGCAAAGCCAACACGCTCTTTAAACAAGCATTGGCCGCGCGCGCGAAGTTAAACAAGCAAAGCCAATGCGCTCTTTAAACAAGCATTGGCCACGCGCGCGCCTCGCGCGCAAAGTTAAGAACAAGCATTGGTCGCGCGGCCATGTCATTTTCACGGCCGCGCGGCCCGCGAAAGTGAAAGTGATCGCGGACGCGGTCAAGCACGGCGGAGGTACTCATGGTGACTGCGGGCGTGCACGCTCTCGTGCACGCAGCCTTTAGGCCACAGGCAGCACTTGGAAAACCTGCATACAAAATGTCTCGGCCAGACCAGCGCATGCGCTGGATCAGGCGAGACCTAACAGCCCGGTCTGACACCACTTCCATGCTTGTAGTGACAAAAATGATAGAAGCAGAGGTTTTTAATAACACCATAGATAGTGTGAAAGAGCTACAGAAAGAGGCGACCTCGGAAGAACTGATATACTGGCAAGAGCAAGTGGGGAGGCTTGATGAGAATGGGTGTTGGACCGACCTGTCAGAAAGGTGTAGATGGTTGCTACCGAACGCCTTTGTAAATGCAGTGGTAACTATGGCACACGGACCTTCGCATGTAGGAGTTCAGGCCATCTGTGCCATATTGGATTCTGTCTGGTATAATGTCAATATCCCCAAGACAGCTAGGAACTTGGTCCAACATTGTATAATTTGTCTCCAGCATAATCCTGGGGTTAGTATCCCCGTCCTAGCAGGTAGTTTTGCACCACCCACCTTGCCTTTCGAAGTACTCCAAATGGATTACATACAGCTAGAACGAGTTAACAATCTGAAATATGTGCTGGTGGTGATTTGTACCTTTAGCAAATGGGTAGAAGCGTATCCCACGAAGGAGAACACTGCATTGGCAACGGCGAAAGCCCTGGTAAAAGAGTTCTTTCCTCGATATGGGTTGCCAAGGGTGATTTGGAGTGACAATGGGACCCATTTTAATGCTAACTTAGTTAAGTATGTATGCAAGGGCCTGTCCATCCGGCAGAAGTTTCATGCCGCTCGACATCCCCAGTCAGCGGGTCTAGTTGAAAAATATAACGGAATCTTAAAACTGCGATTGGCTAAGCTCCAGGACACGACGGGATTAAAATGGCCCGATCTCCTCCCCCTGGCCCTGTTGTCCGTAAGAACTACTCCCCATTCCCGGAGTGGTATCTCCCCTTACGAAGTCATTTTTGGCAGACCCGCCAACGTATGGGGAGTACCCCGGCCCAAGTCTTTCAGGGACATTGAATATCCTATGTTGACTGATTACTTGTATGCTCTGACTAAAGATCTTCGTTCCATTCATCAACAGATATCTGCCACACTGCAGCCCCTGCCGGAGGGTCCTGGACACGGCGTAGAACCAGGACAGTGGGTCCTGGTCCGAAACTACCAACGGAAATCGAGTTTGGATCCGCGCTGGTCCCGGCCTTATCAGGTGCTCCTGGCCACGCGAACAGCGGTGAAAGTCGAAGGGAAGCAGCACTGGATCCATATCTCCCATCTTAAGCGAGTTCCTCTCCCATTGCCAAGGGAGCAACTGGACCAGGAGGAAGGTCAGCCGACTCAGGGTGAGCCCAGCGCAGAAGAGTCACTTTCCCCGGACACCCGCAGAGAGGTTGACGGGCGAGGGGAGAGTGCTGAGGGCATTGAAACCCCTTTTTGTCGCCACCCAATCGTCCAAAGTGAAGAATCTGGTTGGGAGCCCAGCTCCTCATCTGACCCCACTGTACCCACCTTGTTCACGAATCCTGAAACCCCTGGTCGGGATCGATATCACCTGCGGCCCCGAAAATAAACGAGTCCCAGGTCTAGCCCCGGCAAGTGCAGCTGGAGGCCGCTGCAGAGACCTGAGGATTGTCGGAACACTGGACTGAACTCGTTGAGAGCATGGAACTTTAAGTAAAGCTCTGTTCAGAACGAAGATAGAGACATTGATGAGACGAACAGGGGCCCAGGTGGAGATCTCTTTTCAACACGAGTTGCGTCAAGTGTGACTCCAACGCGAGAAGTTTTTGCTTTTTCCTTTTTTTTGTTTTTCTGAACAATAGGAGTCTGCCTGTGAGGCTCTGAACGGACACAGGAAAGAAGCACCCTCCGGCAGGTCGGACTGCTTGTAGACCCCCCTTGTTGCCCGAGATTATATTGGACTTTTAGTGAGGAAAATGTACCCTTTTGCTCGTTTTGTCCCTGAAGACGGGCGTCCCCTAGCACCCCGTGCTGTCCCCCCGCATTTGCCAATGTTCTCTTCATGGAGCTTGCGTGTCAAAGTTGTTTTCATTTTTATACTGATGGTATCATTTGTACTATGCTTAGGTTTGTTCATATATTTGGAATTTCGTCATCCTGTGCACACCCTGATAATGTCTACTCCTGCCCCTAAAGAACATCATTTCCAGACTTTCGCTCCTCATAAAGAAAGACATCGACAGACATATGTCCATAATGCCTTTATCGAAATGCTGCACCAGACTCATAGTTCTACAAATGTTACTGATTGTTGGGTCTGTGGGCTTCTCCAGTCAGTGATGCATAAGCAAGACTTGTTTATATCAGTGCCTTTTTCTTACCTAGGTAGTTGTGAAGCCTGGTTTAAAATGTTATCCATGTTGTACGAACACTATGCTATAGATGAACGTCGATTCTCAGAGAAGGATTATGCCTTGATTTTAGCATACATAGAGACACACCAAGGTTTCACCCCTAATGCTGAGGGAACGGATGGTACCCTTGACCCCACCGCCTGTATGAACGTGTATACTGATCATGAAAATGATACCTGGTTGAGGGATGAAATACTGGATTTCATGACTTTTAACTTCACTGAATATTTCAAATACTTCCAAGAGCGAAATGTCTCAAATGAAAAAATCATTCCGGTCCCGGTGTTGAATACATCCTCCTCTTTCTGTGTGCAGGGGATGGGGCATTTGTTCGTAGGATATAGCAGATGTAATTACACTTATAAACTACAGACATACAGTAGCCCCCCTACACTCACCCCTCCCAATGTTTATTTTGTATGTGGTGAAAACGCCTATACCTGGTTGCCCAGAGGGTGGATGGGTAGGTGTTACTTGTCTTTCCTTTACCCCCCGGTGTACATAGCTCCTTCTGACTATCATAAGTCTCATACTTTAAATCGACGAAGCCTAACAGCTGTAGGCGCCAGTAATGATGCCACTGACCAAACCGACACTCCAGCGCAACATTTTGTTGATATTATAAAAGGAGCGTTGCCCATATGGGGACCCATCCTAAATAGTAAGGAGGTTAGGAGGTTATCCAGAGTGGTGGAGGGGGTGATTAACACTACGGCAGGGATATTGACTAATATCACAGTGGAGCTCCAGGCGACCCGGCTCGTGACCCTTCAAAATCGTCTTGTTTTAAACGTTATCCTAGCTGATCGAGGTGGAGCTTGTAGGGTCATCGGCAGTTCCTGTTGTGTACATATATACCTGACTCCGCCCCTTCCGTTCATCTAGCTATCCAGAAACTGCATCGACTAGCCTCTGAAATTCACACCGACACTGGTACTTGGTCATTGTCCGGGTGGTTCTGGGGTTTGGTGACCGCCTGGGGATGGAAGTTATTTATGATTCTCCTGGGGGCGGTAGGATTCCTTTTTACCTGTTGCATTTGCCTGCAATGCGGGCCGGCCTGTTGTGCATATTGTGCTACTCAGGTTCGCCGATCCATTCCTAAGCCCACGTCCAACCAAACCAGGATCGATGCTCAACGGACCCAGAAAGAGACGCATGATTTAATGCAGATTGATGAGGGTATTTTCGAAGACTGACTTCGTTATTAGCTATGCTGCGCTAAAGGGCCGATCTGAGGTATTCAAGTTATTATGGTATGATAGCGCAGTATATCTAATGACGGTATGCTTAGCCATGGTACATTCGAAGGATCGAAATCCCCTTTACGTTTAGCCTGACAAAAGGGCCGAGAACCAAACTGCCTCCACTCTCTTTCGCTTAGGAGTCACGTGGCCCACTTACACACCATCTGCCTTTCCTTTTCACGGTAATTATTAGGAGACAGACAGAGTTGCTGAGAAGCAAGGTCACATCTGCGAAAAGGGAGTATCAAGCGAATTCCTCCAGACCTGGGACGAGAAGGGAGTCACCCTTCCGACCTTCTCTGTAAAGATAGTAACCCTTTGTATGTGTAACCGAAACTAGAAATAGGCATGAGCTCATTAGGGGCGCCAGGGCTAACTGGTACTTTTCCACATATAAGGTTTTGTATGCTGTGCTGATAATGTATAAAAGTGTGTTGCTGTCAAGGAGCCAGCAGTCTTCCTCGGCGCACCTGATGGGTGAGGATCGACGAGGCTCCTCTATATAGAGATCTATGGTGATTAATAAACGTTTGAACCTTCCACGTTGCCAACTGCTCCTTATTTAATGGATATTGCGGGCCAATGGTAAGTGTGGCCCTTGGAATAATTATTTTGACACAACAAAATGTATTCATTTTCTTTTATTGTAACAAGAGTAGTTATTGCACACATCAAGTTTTCCCCAGCTGCTACAACTACCTAAGAAATGATGACCCGCTACTTAAAGGCATTACCAATTTATGAGTCTCAGACATTTTTCCCAAGAAGGATTACTTTTTTGTGTAGTTTCAATTGTATGTGCTAACTAGAATTAATAATGGAGAATTTGCTTTTAGGCCTATAATAATTTTGTATCATGGCTTTCAGTTCCTCCATGAACTGTGGGACATTGTGGTCAGGAATATGGACTTACGTATCTTACAAAGCTGACCAACATAAGTTATCATAGAGGTGGCAAAGAACTCAAAAGATGCTTCCTATTGTACATCCTCTTCCGTCAGAGACTCTGGGAGACAGGTGAGAGATGTCTTACATTGATTCTCCCTGAACTCATGCTGGCTTCTCTTAAGTATGGGAAGATTCACACTTATTCAAGTGTGGAATCTTTCAGGCCTGCTTATTGTTAAATAAATACAAAAGAAAACAGAATACATAGCTGAAAAGTGATATTTTCCCAAAGGATATCATTGAGCAAATGTCCTATAATGTGAGCTTGTTCTTGTTGAGTGAAAGAAAATCTCAGGTCGGTAATGCCCTCTATAAGCATTTCACCATCACTGTCATAGTGTCAGTGTCCTCAAGTCATTGTCCTTCAGATGAGGTCTGTGGCATGCTAACATATATGGGAAACAGTCCTATTGACAGAGTTAAACACACACTAGTATCCAAGTGTTCATGTCCTAGTGTCCGTGTCTCCATATATTGTCATTGTATCAATAGTATCCTGTTTTGCCCATGTCAATTCGACTGTGAAAGAAGCTGGCCATCTATATAGTGCACTAAAATGGAGTACACTATGTAGAGAGTCCGGTGAGACACAGATTGGTATACAGAGGCAAAAGTAGATAATACCAACGTTCTATTTGTAGTAGTGTGGGCGAGTAGTTAGGCTTATCCGAGGGTAGTGATAAGCATTATCTGTCCTCACAGAAGCAATAAATGACACACACACTTAAGAATAAATTTGAGCCCAATTTGCAAAAATAACTTCGAGATTTATGTATTTTTTCAGACCGAGAACTTTGTCCTACAGTAAGTACTTTAAAAGTTGTTAATTGTTAAAGTTTGCAAAATAAGACACTTTTGTGCACAATTATGCACCATTGAAATCAGTGTGAGAAATTAGAAAAATGCATATAAAATCACACAGTTGGATTTCAAGGTTCACTTTTTGGATTTAGGTAATTAGCAAGACCACGTCCAATGCTCCACCAGCGATTTTACAGGAGCGTCACAGATTTGGAACGGAGCAGGGTGCTGAGGATGTTGGTAGCTTGTGCACTACGAAAAAGGGGGGCCACTCAAAAACACACTGCACAAGGGGACTTAAAGGTCAGTCCGAAGGTTCCCACTCAAAGGAGCAGGTCAGGACCAGGGAAGCACAGCTAGTCTGTCGCTACCAAGGCCGGTAGGGCCGGGAGCAGAGCAGATAGGTTAGCTGGGCAGCACATGTCAAAATATCCTCACTGTTCGGAGCAGGCAGCTTGGTGAGACGATTCTACAACAAATGGGCCCATCACAAAGTGGGTCTCAGGGGGTCTCAAAGTCCCTTGAAAAGTGATTGCTTTCTTAGCAGTTGGAGTCCAGATTGGACTCTTCGTCTTGCTGTAGGCTGCAGGGGGACTGGTACCCTGGGTACTGGGGCAGCTTGGCTCCGGTAGATCCTGGTGTCTCCACACTTGGAAGGAAGACAGATTTCATACCATTTTTGGTTTGAGTGCTGCATCGGAGTCACCAAGGAGCAGCAAGTCGACAACCAGACTTCACAGGTTCGGTGCCTATGGGCTGCAGGGGATTAGTACCTCTACCCCAAGGAAGTTCTCTGGCAATTTGTAGAAGGCTGGAGGAGCTTTGGGGTTCTTGAAGGCTTCACAGATGCAGGACAAGGTAGCACACCATGATTGTTGAGTCTTTAAGGCACCAGTCAGGCTTTGGCACCAATTTTCTGCAGCAGATGTTCAATCTTCAGGTCAGCAGCTCTTTTTTGTCCTTACCTTCTCTGTGTCTGTTGAATCTAAGTTCCGGGTCCAGGGATGCCACCTACATACAAAATTTAGGGGCATTGAAGGAGGTGACAGGTAGAAGCCAATGGGCTACCTACCTTTTTGGTGTCTACACCCTCTAAGGGACCACTTCGTGCGGGAAAGGGAACTACCCTTACTCTAATTGGCTAATTCCCTCTCAAACAAAGATAGAGGGAAATGAAAAGTGGGCTCCACATCACCTGCCCCACCTTAGGGGTGGTGCTGGCTGAATGGGGACCTACCTCCTAATTTAACTACTTTTCCCACCTGTTCTCCCACCAAATGTGGAGCAGGACAGGGGGAATGGCATCCTTCACTAGCTGGAGTTGCCTGAGTCACATTTCAAAGGAGGCAATGCTCTTGAAGCTTCCCACCCTGAAAGGCCATCCTGAACTGGAGGAGGTGTGATGCACCTCCGCCCAGAGCAGTCTTTGTTTGTGGCCTCTGAGAGCTGTGGCTCTCACCCCATGAGGTTAGAAACGTATGCTGGGAGAAGACTGGCTAAAACTAGTCAGTACCACAACAGTGCATGGAAAGTTTTCAGGGACCCCCTAAAGGGTTTCCTGTGTGCATTTTTTAAGAAGTCCAAAACTGACATCAGTGAGGATTTATTAAGACAAGATGATTGATACCAAACATCTTAGGGTGCAGAGAAGCAATCATGGAGCTAGGAAACTCATAATGACAAGTATCCAGCCCATGTACTCTCCATGGCTTCCCTGTGCACTTATAATATCCAAGAGTGGCTCAAATATTGCAGGGCCATATCTGTTCATGTAGATATGTCCACACATGGGGTATAGTGCACTTTGCCTTAGGGCTTTAAGGGATGTGTGCCATGTAGACTCTTCAGTTTTCTCTGCATAAAGAAATGCAGTAGCAGTTTGCATGATCCTGGTGAGGGGTCTCTGGGCTCGCACAATTTGTGCTGCAGCCCTAGAGGACCCTCTTCAGTACCAATGCCCTAGGTACCAGGCGTACCAATTACTAGGGACTTACAGAAGTTGCTGAAGTTGTGGCAAATGTAGTACAATTTTAGGGAAAGAACACTGGTACTGAGGGACCTGGTTAGCAGGGACCCAGTACACCTCAGTCAAAGTTGCATCAAAACCAGGCAAAAAGTTTAAGGGGGTACTGCAACAAGAACCCTGTTTCCCACAAACTGCCTTAGTATACTCATGTCAGTAACAGTGTCTGAAGTCATTGTTTGCACCTGCGAGTACTTGACTCTTGTGAGTCTTATCTCTTGATCCTTCTTGACCTATGGGCAGCCCTTGACACTGCTAATGACTAAGCCTGGGCAAAGCACTACGCTACGCTCGCGTAGTTTGCGAAGTTTGCGCTACTTCGCACTACGCGAATTGTACGTAGCACAGTGCAAACACACGTAGCGTAGCGTAGTGCAGCAGTCACTTTTTGCTTGCTCGCGGTCCTCAACGTCAAGTTGGCGACCGCGAGCAAGCAAAATGACATCCCGGCGAGTCTTTTTCCTTGTTCGCGATCAGAAACATCAAGTTGCTGATCGCGAGCGTGGAAAATAAACCTCCCGGTGAGCTTCTCAACGCGGTGAGGTCAGGTTTCTCATTGCGAGTGGTCGCGTATGCTCGCGACCGCTCGCGATGAGAAACTACCAGTCCGCGTTGAGAAAGCAGCCGCTCGAGTAGAAATCTACTCGAGCGGCAGAAAAGGACCTCTTGCACTGTGCAAGATGCCGTTTGCACTGATTGCACAGTGCGGACAAGCATCCGGCACTGTGCAATCAGTGCGAACAGCATCTTGCACAGTGCACTACGCAGTTTGCAAAGCTACGCGTAGCTCACGTAGTGCGAAGTGCACTTCACGTAGCTACGCGTAGCGCTACTTCGCAAACTACGCCCAGGGTTACTAATGACAACACTCTTCTGAACACTTTAAATCTAAGAAGGGGTTTTGAAGGCACAGTGCTCAAATGGTTTGAATCATTCCACTCAGGCAGATCTCAGATGATCAAAATAGCAAATTGCCTCTCTACATCAATGACTGTAGGACTAGGCGTCCCTGAAGGCTCAATCCTCGTGCACACCCTGTTCAATCTTTACATGGAATCACTGGCAAATCTCCTAAAAAAATCTGGGGCACGTTATCCCCTGTATGCTGATGACACCCAAATATACCTAAAGGTGTCTTCCTCATATGACATCTCAATCCTCAACACCACTCACAACTCCATCCAAGATTGGATGTCAACAAACCTATAATTGTTGACAACGCCAAATCTTAGGAGTCATCCTAGACAAAAGGTTAAACCTACATTCTGATATCAATGCCATCATCAAGAATGCATGTTACCAACTGCGCCTTCTCTGGGGGGGTTCAGCGTTTCTTTCCTGAGCAAGACGTAAAAACTTTGGTCCAATCATTGGTTCTCTTCAGATTGGACTACTGCAACTCTTTACTTGCTGGCCTCCCCAAAACCCACCTTTCCCTCTAAAATCCACCCTCCATTCAGCAGTATGTTTCATATATGGGGCAAAAAGAAATGATCACATCACACCCATACTGTTTTCTATTCACTGGCTTCCCATCGAAGCTAGGTCAATTTGCAAGAATGCCTTTATCACCCACAAAGCCTTGCACACTTCCGCTCCTCGCTATCTTGCGAATAAACTCAAAATCTCAGGTGGCTCTAGACCTTCACGCAATGCTGAAAACTTACTGCTCGAACCTCCTACTTTCAAAAGGAGAAAATGTATGGCTCAATCCTTCTCAGGCATTGCGGCTAGAATTTGGAACTAGCTTCCTCCAATCCTCCAAACCACTGCCTTTTTCCAGGCTTTCGAAACAGATCTTAAAACTCTTCTCTTCTAAAGACACTTCCAGGAATAATTCAGCTCATTTCATAACCCTCACGGCCGCTTGGCATTCACATGAGCTCAAATTTGTAAATATGTATTCTATACCTGTATTAACCTAATTTGCCTTCTTTAATTTTTTTATAATCCTGTATATGTAACTTGTAAGTGTGTAAATTCCATCACTTGTACCTTATGTATCTTACTTGGTTCTATTGTAAAGGGTCGTGACACCTTTGGGGAAAGTTTGCGATATAAAAAAACTGCATTAAACAAATCAATCAACACCTTTAGGGTAAAGGGCTGAGACTGGCTGTGGACTGGGAAGGCTAAGACAGACCACATAAGGACCCACAATGAATACCTATCAAGGGCGGGAGTCAGCAGGAGCGGGAGAAAAAGCCCATTAAGGTGGCCATATAGCAAACATTTTGTGAGAGTCACAAGTGTCCCAAAAGCACTGCAGAGCTCATGGGGCAAGCATTTTGTGAGAGTCACAAGTGTCCCAAAAGCACAGCCCATTCCCTGGTGCAGGATACTCTGACGCTGGGCAGCTGCCTCTCAAGAGGAGAGCAGCCTTGGTCAGGCTCCCACGACGCAGAGGTGAGCAGGGTCGTAATGGTGAAAGACTCCAGTTACTGGCAGAATAGAGTGGGTGGTGGGAGCATGATGTTCCTGAGTGTGTTTTTGGCTACAAGGGGCGTAGTTTACTCAGGAGTGACTTATAATATGCTACAGTGATCCGCTGTAACGTAGCCCATAGTTACATCTGTGTCACTGCCAGGCTATGGTGCTGGGCAATCTGTTCTTGTGGCATTCTCCAGCACTAGCGACAAAGCCGAGCTGCTGTTAGGGCATTGTGGAAGAGCAAAGTCTTCGTCAGCTTTGTGACAAGGGCAAAGGCTGATAGAGCTAGGTCAAAATCATGGCATAGGGAAAATGGTAGTGCCGTTTTGATCGGGTTGCCCCGTGACTTAGCTCTGATTGTCGGTACACGGGAGCGAGGCACTGCATTGGCAGCAGTGGGCAAAATTTGCCAAACCCCCTGAATCAACTGGTGCCACTAAGATGGCAAATTAGGTAGGGCACAGAAACAGAAAGAAATCAGTTGAAGTATGTGTCATGCAGCACCATGTAAAAGGCAATAATTCAACAGGAGGTTAGTGAGAGCTCTCAGCCACTTGCAGGCCAGTGGTGGGGCTTGTATATGACTATAACCAAGTATGTAAAATTTGGTGACACTGTTGCAGCATGAAGGTGGATTTTGCCATAGAATGTTAGTATTTATCAATTGAACAAGGAATGGCTGAAAGGGATACGAGCATTGAGTGGGGCACAGGCAGGCTAGGAAAACAATATTGGGCAGCAGTGCGGCCATAGCTATGATCTTGAAAGTTGGGCCAAGCCATAAGTGGAAGTGCACCATTTAAGATTAGTCAGGCTTGTTCAGATATTCAAAGGGAGAGCTTGCTCTATTCAAACGTGAATGACCGGAGTACACGCTCATCGCGTGGCATTTCCGGGAGACTATAAAGCACGCTGGTGGAGGCCATATATAGCATATGCTGGTTAGCCCAATGGTATCCTTCTTTACATGGATCAGTGTAAAAGTTGGAAATTAACAGTGTAACGCTACAGTTAAGAATACTGTTGTTGCAGAAGCATGGCACGAACTAAAGCTTTTCAAGCTTCCTTTTGAGGGTTACGCAAATTATCGCACAATGGAGTCTTTTACAGCTAACCAGGATTTATTGTATTTGAGGGTTCCATCATTAGGCTAGCTTTACCTGCTTCTAACTCAGGTGATTCCGTTCAGCTCTATCGACAGAGCATACAGAATGGGAACAAATAGAGGGGCATATTCTCAAGGACTTATCGGCAAGTTATCGGCACTTTATCACAGCCAATGTGGCGAGAAATTTATCGCCCCATTCGCAAGCTGGTGCTAACAGCCGATACCACCAGTTTACCTGCGATAGCAGCCGCAAAAATCATTGCGACAATTGACACCGGCAACTAACGCTAATGAGATGCAGAGTAGGCTTTCCCATGCAAAAAGCCGCAAAAACAACGCTCAGCAACATTCTCAACGAATAGCCAGATCGGCGATATGATCACAAAACAGGCGATAAGGCGCGTTAGCAGCCGGAATTTAACACCTGCTCTTACCTGGTGTAAAGTCGGATGACAACCTGCACCATAAAAGGAAGCCCAGCCCAGAGCCACACCTGAAGAATAACAGATGCCATGGAGCTACTGATCATGCAACTCGGAGCCCCAAGAGGGTCACAACACCCACCGCCACCACACTCAGGCCCACCCCCCCGAACCTCCCCCGGACAAAGATATATTACATCAACTATATGAAATCATGAACAAAACAATTCGCCTGATGTCACACAATTACAACACCTCACATTCATGTGTGGTCGGAAAAAGGAGAATCACTCATACATCTTTGAATAACCAAACAAAACATTTTATTTAAATTAAACTCAAAACAACTATTTTGAAGAGTCTTGGTGGGTCTTCTAAGGACAATCTGTAAGTCACAGCCTGCAAGACAAAATTCAAGATAAGAAGGTGCGTCATGCGCTCATCAAAGGACAGAGAGAGAGAAAGAGAGAGAGAGACAGTGAAAGGAAGAGAGGGAGAGAGAGTGCCGACACTGCGGAGCCAGGCCTCACTGCTCACCTGCTGCCACTGGTGTGTCTCCAACCACTTGACAGTATACACTGCAGTCCACCAGGTCCCTTATCTGAAACAGAGTCCAGATTCATGAATGGCACATGCCATCATTGCTTGCCTGCCCCTGCGCACACAGGCTGCTGCACCCAGCCCCTCCGCCGCTCAGTGGTGATTGCCCACCCCTGCGCACACAGGCCTCACTGCTCACCTTCCGAAACCGGCGTGTCTCCAAGAGGGCCCACCATGTGCCGGTGCAAGCTCCAAGCCCAGGGCCCCGACCTTGGCGGCCTTCACATCATGCAGCCCCACACCTCGGGCCACCAGGTCACACACTTGATTCTGGGTCTTGATTTCGCAATGATAGAGATCATATCAGTGCACACGGCATTATCGCAGGCTGCACACCCGCTCAGCCCTTTAGGTGCCACTGACTCTGTGAACTGCGAGGCAACGCCACGTGGCGGTAGGCCCGCGCTGCCCGCTGGCTCAGGCCTACACTGCAGTCCAGCAGGGCACACACAAATCCTTACCAGTCCGGACCGCCAGGACGGGGCATCATCGCAGGATGCACACCTGCTCAGCTCTTTAGGTGCCCCTACCTCAGTGCAAAGAAAGTCACAGCCCCATGGCGGTGTGCCTGTGCCGGCCGCAGTGTATCCAGTGCCACCAAGTCTGTGCACCGCAAGTCATGGACCCTCTGGGCCCGATTCACAGAACTAACTTAAGACAAAATCCTAAACTTACTACTTATGGTATTCACAGAAGTTAGGATTTTGTCCTAAGTTTGACATAAGACAAACTTAAGACAGACTTAAGACAAACTTAAGACAAACTTAAGACAAACTTAAGACAGACTTAAGACAGACTTAAGACAGACTTAAGACAGACTTAAGACAAACTTAAGACAAACTTAAGACAAAATCCTAACTTAAGTCTGTCTTAAGTCTGTCTTAAGTCTGTATTAAGTTTGTCTTAAGTCTGTCTTAAGTCTGTCTTAAGTCTGTCTTAAGTTTGTCTTAAGCTTGTCTTAAGTTTGTCTTAAGACAAACTTAAGACAAAATCCTAACTTCTGTGAATACCAAAAGTAGTAAGTTTAGGATTTTGTCTTAAGTTAGTTCTGTGAATCAGGCCCCTAATGATTGGGTATCATGGTGCGCACGCCATCATGTCACCTCCGGCAGTGGGGAACGTGATGTGGTAGGGCCCTAGGCCCTCATGCATAAATATTAACCACACGGATACACCCAGATAGAGAGTGGAAATGGCATTGAGCATGTGCGTATGGCCCTTTTTATTGGCTGGGTCACATGTCCTGTGATGCCTGTCCTGGATGGGTGTTTTGTGGGTGTAAACCAGCTGTGAGGGAGTGGCTGTGGCATGCTGACAACTAGACCTGTGATCAGCAGGTCACTACAGGGAGGACCTGGGACATGTAGCATTGTCATCCCCCCCTGTGAGCGTAAGCGGGACGGGCTGGCCTGGCATATGCCAGTCCAGCGTAAGGGTGTGAACAATGACCCTGGGGCTATGGGCGTGGTTCTGTCCCGAGCTGGACAAGGAAGTAACTAATGCATGTGTCTCTGTTGTGTCGGCGCCACCCGGTCCGCAATCGACAATGTGTCACCCTGTGACCCAAGTCCCACAACATGAGCAACATGGACGTAAGAGGGAATCACTGACCCTACATTCATCCATACTTCCACACTTGAATGACCATAGACATGACACATCTGTGTGAATATGACTGTTTAATGCACATTCAGTAAAGTGTTGTAGCTGGAGCAGTACAGGGCCATGCAAACCCTACTTTACATTGTTGGCCCGTAGAGGGCCAGCCAGAGTCCTTTAGGGATAACAAGTCCATCGGAAGAGGAAGAGTTCAGTCCGCAGTCTGAATGCTGTGTCATTGGTGGCCAAACAGCATATGGCAGTCCATGTCGAGGTCCAAGTTGAGTGTCGCAGAGTGTATCGGGGACATTGGAAGGTGATGATGAAGAGGGTAGAACTAAGCAGAAACCGGCCATTTAGCGGAGATGAATGCTACTGCGTACTTTTTACCACAAAGGCAGACTCATCCGTATCTTCGTCCTCTGCTGTTTCATGTGCTTCACATGTGGGTGGTGGCGTTCTGTCTCCAGCACTGTGTGGCAGTGACACCTCAGGGGCCAGAGGTGGAATGTCTGCCGCACTGTGTAGCACTGACACTTAAGGGGGAGGAGATTTGGATGGATTGGTAGCAGCAGCAGTCATCCGCTCCAGGCCTTGTAGCAGCAATGTCATGAGGAGGGTCATTAGGGCATTGAGGAACCCAGCTACCCCTCGCTGGTCTGCAGCCGTGGCAGCCGCTCTTTCCGCCTGCATTCGCTCCATGGTCTCCATTATCTTCCGCGTGTATCCCAACTCCCGGGTGACATCGCTAGAGCCACTCTGACTAGACAGTTGTTCTTGTCTCTGAGTTAGGACTCCAGCGATGTCACTCATGGATCATTGGAGAGCATGGAGTGGACTGTGGGTGTCCGTTAGGGACTGTGAGTGGTCCCTGATGGGCCTTAGACACCCATGTATGGCATCTAGTTTGGCTGCCATGCGGTTGAACCCCACCCGCACCTGTTCAGCCTGCTTCTCCTGACACCCCAACACACGGTGTTGGAAGGCCATATGTTCTTCCTGGGGGTCCTGGGAGGCAGCCGTGGTTGTGGGTGCTGCCTGCTGTGTGGTCTGTGCAGGGGGTGGGGTCATATCGAAGCAGCTTGGCTGCCCTGCTCCTGGAGGTGAGTTGACGTAGCTGTTGATGAACTCTTGGAGGGCGTTGGTGTCGAAGATGTGGTGGTTCTCTGTTCCTGGAGGTGAGTTGACGTAGCTGTTGATGAACTCTTGCAGGGCATTGGTGTTGAAGGTGTGGTTGTCCTCTTCATCATCAGAGAAGAGAGGTTTAGTCTGCTCAGCAGGAGGTGTTGGTTTCCCCCCTGCAATGTGAAGGGGAGATGCATTTTAACATTGTGTTCACATGTGCGTTGACGCATTGCACATATTTACAAACAGACTGCATGACAATGTACATTGTGACTGTTTTGAAGGAGCTGCCTATTTGATGCGTGACAGTGGAAATTTCAACAACATCATGGATGTGTGTTTGTACTTGTACATCATCAACTCACATTTCCCTGCTATGCCAAAAGTGATAGGCCAGTTTCTACAGACAAGCAGCCCCAGTTGTATCCCCTGTTATGTTTTGGACGTGTTGGGGTTTGTACCACATTGTTGTCCATGTTGATGTGCTCTGCATGTTATTTGTGTGTGCAGCATTGTGGGAGAGTCGCACCTGCAGCTCTGATTTTGCTGCCCCGTATCCCTTTCATGTGGTGTGCCTTTGCCTTCTGTGCTTCTACAGTGCTGAGATGTTGTATACTTGGGTACATTGGTCTCTTGGTGGGAGATGGGGGTCTGGGGCATGGTTTGTCCACAGGTGTGTTGTTGATGTCAGGGGTTGTTTGTGCGTGTGGATGTGTCAGAGTGTGACTTGCTCCTTTACGGATGTGGTCCACACTCAGCCACCTCAGTGTCGTTGCGTTCAACATTTCATGGTATATTGACTGCAGCACTGCTGTTTGTCATGCAGTGTCACTTGCATTGTCAGTGTTGCTCACAGACACTGACAATGCATTGCATTTGACACATGTGCATGAGTTGGTTGTGGGATTGGTGGTGTGTGGAACGGGCCCCCTTTGGGCACATACTCGATGGGGGCCTACTTGCTGTTCCTAGGTTTGCTGCAGTGTGCCAAGGGGATCAGGGACATGATCCAGAGTCATTGTGGATGTGCACTGTGCTATGCTTAATTGTGCACATGTGCCATTGTGCCCATCTCCCCCCGTTCCCCCAGTCCCTGGTCATTACTCACCCTGTTGCTGTTGTGTCAGGTCATGTTGAGCAGTGTCCGGTCCCCCAACTCCTGCCACCGTCTCCCCACTGATGACTGTTGACACCATTTCCTCCATCTAATCCAGCTCCTCCTGTGGCGTGGGACTCCCACCTCCAGTCTGCATTGCTGCCTTCTGGTTGTTTGCGTGTTTCTGCTTGGTTTTGTGCTTCACATCATCCCAGCGCCTCTTGACCTCTTCCACTGTCCTCTTCAGCACTCCGACTGCATTCACCTTGTCCACAATGGACTGCCATATCCCATTTTTTGTTGCCAATGACACAGTAGAGGTGACAAACAGTAGTTGATGGTGTTCTATCACATCCGTAATCAGGATCCTGTTTTCCTGCGGACTGAACCGAGTCTTCCTCTTCTTCTTGTCCTTGCCTTTCCTTGACCCTGAGGTCTCGGCCTGGGCATCCAGGGGGCTTGTGGGGTTCTGTTTGTCCTCTGTACTTGCTCCTGCTCCCTCCAATGTTTTTTGCAGTTGTGTTGCTTTTGTTTGTATTTTTTTTCCTACTTTTATAGTGATTTTTCCCACCTGACGTGTGTGAATTGCAGGCCTGGTGCAGCTTAACACTGATTTTTGTATCGCGATTGGCCACGTCACAACTTTTTTTCGTGTTCGTGTTTTTTCGGGCTCATGTTAATTTTAACACGGCCATTTGACACGTTACCGTGAGACTATCGCATGGTGCCGCAGGGTTGAGAATACTACGTTAACACGGCATTGTTTTCCTGCGATAGACTGCAATATGCAAAGTTGCGTTAAGCTAATTTTGCGATAATTATCACACGTTCTTGAGAATATCCCCCAGAGAGTTTCAACCAGGCCTAGGGATAGCTAGTCAACTATCCAGGTTGTTACAGCGGAAGGAGGCCTCCCCCCTACGAGGCAGTTAATGTATGCCTGGTAAGGTAGCACCACAGCTTAAACAGACACCTGTTGGATCTCTTGGTTAGCTTTAATGTCAACTGAGCAGGTCTAGCTACTTTTATTCAAAAGGTGCCCTAGCACTAAGATGCATATGGGCCTCCCTTGCAAAGCACAGCTGTATCATATTTACACTAATTAAGCTACACCAAGGGCAGGAACATCTTAAGGGTTTTGTGTGCCCAGGGCCAAAAGGATTTTTCGGGGAGGGTTGGGGGGGATGAGTGGAGGGCCCTGTTTGGAATAACTTTGAATTCAAGAGCCAGTTTCAGCTTTCATCCCTCCTTTGGGCCAGGCCACTGAGAGTGAACCAACACAATCGCCAAAAGCTAAATGTTTTTACGACTAAGCGGGATATTGAACTGTGTTTTCAATATGGTAACACAGCAACAACACACTAATATTAATGGCAGGGAAACTGGGAGAAGGTGATTGGTCAGTGTCATGGGCATGCCTCACGGCAGGGGCCTTGGGAGCGGGCGATTAGTCAGCAAGGGTCAGGCAGACGTGGCACTTGCAGCCCAAGCTTGGCCTGAAAGCCACCCACACAGATCTTGTAGCAATTGAGGTCTAGAAGCTGCAAACACTAGACACCTACTACGACTTGGCCATCGTGGAGAGCTGGGACAAGCCGTGCTTTCAAAGTAATAGCAGGGTGGGGGACATGGCTTGGAGCTCGAAGAAGATGGCGTGTGAGCTTTTGGCTCTGTCTCCAAGGGACGCTTTTTTGCCTTTTCTAAGGCCTCATAGCAGGGAATACAACCAAATCAGTAAGATATGGAGGGCAGATGATAAGGAAGGAGAGGATAATATCCAAGCCCTCGCCGCAACGTCCTTACCTTGGATCTGAGACACCACCAGCTAGCGATCCGCAGAACCACGAGCAGCATACAGACCGCCGCACAGACCATGGCATAACATCCATGCTGGGCCACCCCAATACCAGGCACTGAAAAAAAGACATACATACTGTGGATAGAATTGCAGTCCACTCCTGAATTAAAGTAAGTGTTTTTTTTGTACCTTAAGCTGCACGATGATCGCAGGATGAAGATACAAGCCTGGGCTGCCTGATCCCTACATGGCGTCTAAAAGCTGATTACAGACGTGAGCTGAATACAGGTGGCGGTTGCAGGGGCTGACAAAATCTTTTACTTGCAAAATATTTCCATCTGCAAACATTTTATCCTCAGTGTGTATTGCTGCTAGTATTCCTGGAGATAGAAGAATGTGCTGAAAGAATTCCTTTGCATACGACCAAGTGTGGGATGCCCTACTTAAACATGGCGGTGTGGCAGGTTTAGCCAAACACAAAGCGGGTTCATTTGGTACAGCCAAAAAAAGTCTACTAGGGGTGCATACTTCACATATACATCCTGTGTATCTCATAGGTGGTCTATCGGCGTACATATTGGGAACTGAGGTTCAAGGTTCAACTGAAACTGATATAAGCAGAATGAACTGATATAAGCTGATCTAAGCTTAGAACTAAATTCCACTAAAGTACACCTAGGGCACAGTTGTTACTGAACTGACCTAAGCTGATCTAAGGTGCACTAAGTTACACTTAGGACACAAACAGTCCTGAGTTCCTAGCAGAATATCAGTCCTGTCTGGAAGAAAGTGAACAGCAGACCACACATACAATATTCATTATTCAGGTATAAATCCATGTGTTGGTCCGCTAAATACACACACTGATACAGACTTTCTAATCTAAGTAAACAATTCATCTAAGTGAACAACAGTTGTGTTTATGAGAATCTCCCGAACTGGGAAAGGTGCCCGCACAACGATGGCCAAAAAAGAAAATGAATCAAATCTCAAGAGAGTAAAATCTGATCCAGCAAACCCAGACTCACTGGCCAAAAATAAGCAGGACATTGACACCATGATGGAAACAAAACTAATGAAACTTGCAGAGGTCCACAACTTGGCAAAATCCACCAAGGAGAACACAGACTCTATGCAATCAGAGAGTGCCGCAATTCGCAAGGACGTCAAAGATACACATAGTAGGATTGTTGGAGCATGAAATTGAATAGGCCATCTTGAAGACGTGCTAAAAAGACAGTAGCGAAACTCAAATCTACCTCAAATAATTTCGCCAAAGAGCTATCCGATTAGGAAGATAGAAACCGGAGAGGAAATCCATGCATATTCTTCCTAGAAAGATGGATAGAAGCTGATCTTTGACAAACCTCTAGAATTCAACAAAACTCACAGAGTTCCCACCAGAAAAATGTTGAATCAAATGCACCCTAAACCCATTGTATGCAAACCGCTAAGATGCCAATATGTGGAGCTCATCCTATCTTTTATAGGGAAACAAAACCACATCGCATGGAACAGCAACAACATTTTTATTTCACAAGACTACTCAAAAACTACAGTGGAGACCAGGAAAAGCTTTCTTGCCCTTCGCCCTAGATTGAAAGCACTGGGATATCAGTTCTCCTTTGCAGGCCCAGCAAGATACTGCGTGGTTATCCAAGGCATTCCACATCTCTTCTCGGATGGTGAAGCTCTCAAGAGGTTCCTGGATAAGGCAGAAGACAGTAGAATGGACACTTCAATACCAAGTGATCCTGCTGTTAAACCTAAGCGCTGAATCTCAGGTCAGATTATGCTAGTCCTCGATAAATAAGACAAGGAGCACAATGTACTACTGCTAGCAATTGCACTTGAATTATATCTAAATTCCCTAATTTATGGCTCGCAAGGGTCGTAACATGTAAAGGAAATAGAAGCGTTAAGATATTCTAACTGAAAGGAGGTCTTCTATAAAGCTCTTGTATGTGTTTTAACCTATACTTCAATAAGGAAACCTATACTACAATAAGGAAAGTTTTGGTATTCTTAGCTCAGTTGTAGAAATGGGGATAACCTAGAAATGTCCTATAGCTCTACTGAATATTTCTCCAAAGTTAAGGCTCTTAACATACATATTCAGATACAAATAAAACAAGCTATACTTAGATTTGTCTATCTAGAAATAGAGCATGTTCGTACTAACAGATTGTTATCACTCGCATTTGTTATTGTTATTGTTCATAACTGTTTTTGTCCCCATAACACTCTTTTTCTGAGGAGCCATTGTTGCTCCTAGCATGAGCTTTATTTGTGGACACTCTTCTGTTTTAGAAGGACCTCTAGACAGTTCCAAAGTTCCATGTTACGCAATTGTAGCTCCGCAATACGTGACAACTTAGTCTTGCGTCCCTGGGAGTAATGCCTCTTCCTGTTTCCGCCATGCCTGGTGTTTTCAAGTGGGGGAGGGAGGGTTATACAGGGCTTTGTGACGGGAGATGGGAATTTCGAATTCTATGTTACCTACTTCGGTTCTCTTGATTTTCTTTACTCCTTTTCCTTATTTGCTTTTTTTTGCTTTCTGTCAATGGAACACACATGCTTCACATTCAAATCAGAGCTAAGTTCGAGATGAGGAATCCCCTGTGTCGACATTCTTTGTAGCAAGACCCAGGCGAATGCCGCCCATCAGCTTGAATACAGAGGTTGACAAGGGAGTACATTACACACCAAGAGACGCTACGTTTACAGACTAATCTGACTACTTCAGTGAAAATGAGATTCACTATATCTGCTAAACAGCAAAATGACTCACCAGTCCTAACAAAATATTATAATAGTATCACTGAATGTTAAGGACCTGAACCACCCTGTTAAGAGGAAAAAGATATTTGATTACATTCATAAACAAAAGGTGGACATCACTCTTTCACAAGAAACAAAGCTCTACCACAAGAAACAAAACTAGACGCTACTGTTGTGGAGTCTCGAAAAGGTAACCAATTCCCACTCAGCAGCGGTACGTAAGAAAAATGGTGTATTGACACTGGTAGCAAAGAAAGCTGGAACAGAAATAACCTCTTTCCATAATGACTAACAAGATAGATGATATCAAAACTGGAAAAACTAAATTCTGCCTTATACATAGCAAACATTTACGCTCCCACTAGTGATAATCCGGAATTCTAGGAAGACTGAGCGATACAGATCAAGTCGTTCACAGACTCCGACACCTTGATAATTGTGGGTGATTTTAACCTCTCCCCTTGATCCCACCATTGACAGAAAGTCCACATGTCAATTTAGACCAAACAAAGCAAATAAAGCATTAAAGAAACTCTGCAGTAAATACAACATGATAGACACATGGAGACTACAGAACCCAACGGAAAGAGACTACACTTTTTACTACTTCCCACACAATTCCTACTCCCGTATTGATTACTTTCTAATTTCAGGCATTTCTATCAGTAGGATAGATCAAACGGCGAAAGAACCAAGGGTGAGTTCCGACCACTCATGTATCACACTTACTATTACAGACTCAACCCCTCCGATCAAAGAATCCCTTATGGAGATTCAATGATGATGTCCTCACTACTACACATAATAAAAAACTAATTGAGGAGGCAATTAAAAATTTCCTAATGGAAAACTAAAATAAAAACATCATGCCTTACCAGATGGGAAGCGTTGAAACCACCATTAGAGGGGTAATAATAAAAATGTAATCAAATGTGAATAAGTAAGCAAATGCTAAACTACTATATTAGAGAAAGATATATCAAAAGTGGAAAAGCTGCAAGTATTAAAAAATGATCCTCCAATACAATATAATAGTCAGCACCAAAGCAGGGGTATGGATAAACAAACTGAAAAGTCTGCGGCTATGTGAAGCTATTAAAGCGGGGAAATCACTAGCCTCATATCTGAAATTCAAAATTCAAAAGTTTGCTATTAACACCATTAAAGATGATGTCAGTATTATACACACTAACCCACATATGATTGCAGATACTTTTAAAGACTTCTACCAAAAACTATACAAATCTAACCCCAAACTATACCATCTCAATAATAAGAAATACTTAGAGGAGAATTCTCTCAACATTTTAACTGAGCAAGAAATGATCTCCATTAATGGCCGTATTACCCTACAAGAAATTGATAACGCCATTAAGAAGACCAAAGTAGGAAAAGCCCCAGGGCCAGATGGGTACAATGCTACTTTTTTTTAAAACAATTGCTGACCAGCTAAGACAACCACTGTTAAATCTTTATAAACAATTTGCTTCCACTGAATAAGGAACAGGCACTCCAGCCGAAGCCATCCTAATGGTCATACCAAAAACAATATACCGATCTCCGAAATAAACATTGATTGTAAATTATACGCCATGATTTTAGCTAATCGGGTACAAAGAACCGGTGGCAGAAGGTTTTCAATAAATGTGGCCTCTTTGTGGAATTCATTGCCCCTACAACTGCGCTCGGAAGCTAGTCTTCTTCGGTTCCGTAAACTTTTAAAAACGTTTCTGTTTCTCGTGTAGTCCCTGCATCTTGTAGTAGTGTTATGTGCCGGCAAGCGCTGGGATGCCTATTGGTAACCAGGCGCTATATAAAACTCAGAATAATAATAATAATATAATAAAAACACATTGCTAAATTTATCCACTCGTCCCAGGTAGGATTCCTCAAACCCAGACTGTCTAGTACTAACACAAGGATCTTCTGCCATGCAATTGAAAAAGCAAGGTTATACAACTCTCCGACGGTAGCCATTACACTTGACGCTGAGAAAGCGTTTGATAAAGTAGACTGGGTCTTCCTACCAATGTCGCTTGAAGAGTTTAACCTTCGGAGACTATAATACTTATGATCATGGCTCTTTATAAAGATCCGTCAGCAAAAGTCAGGGGGGTGATCTCCTCTAAATTCTCACTTAAACAAGGGACGAGACAAGAATGTCTTCTTTTCCCATCAGTCTTTCTGTTAGCGATCAAACCATTCCTGGACCATTTAAGGGAGAATAGGGATACTACAGGCCTAGACTTTGGCAACACAGTTTTTAAAGTACCTGCCTATGCAGACAATGTACTGGTTGTCTCAGAAGATGCTGAAGCAGCTATCCCAACTCTTCTGAAGTCGATACAGGAATTCTCAGAGGTCTCGAGGTACACTTTTAACAAGGATAAAACGGAAGTTAAGCTGCTCAACAATCAGGGGAGCAGAGATATATTAGGTAATACGGGCCTGATATAGTAACCAGGTACGATTAAATACTTGGGCCTGGAATTCACTAATAACCTAATAACTACACTAGAAAAGAATGAAAGTATCTTACTTAGGAGAATCACTGAACCGCTGAAGGGATGGTCATCAAAATTTCTATCTTGGTGGGATAGAGCAGAAACAATTAAAATGATGATCACCTCTCTTATCAACTATTTAACTAGTATGCTTCCAATGATGTAATCGAGGTCTTTCTCAAGAAAGTGGACAAGGCCCTTAATAATTTTTTATGGCAAGGAAAGAGACCAAGAATTTCATTAGCGAAACTCACGCTAGCTAAAAACAAAGGAGGGGTGGGTCTACCAAACTGCGACAGCGGCAGTTCTGCGACACGCTTCTTCTATGTGCGCCGTGCTTCCAGCTCCTTGGAACACGCAGTCCCTCAGAAAGCCCAACACAACTGCAGGCACTTCCAAAGAACTCTTGGGGAGCTGGTGGGTGAAGTCTGTTGTCCATGAGACTTCAGCAGGAGGCAAGCTGTGTCTCAAGCCCTTGGAGATACTTCACAAGTTGAATGAAAGTAGCACAAAGTCCTTTCTCCTCTCTTTGGCAGTCAGGCAACCACTGCAGGCTAATCCCTTACGCTTAGGGATAGTTTCTCCTCAGTCTCTCTGGTTCTTCTCCTCAGCAAAGGTTTCTTCTTGTTTCCCAAAAGTGTTATAAAGTTCTGGGGTCTGGGTCCCCCTTTTTATACACAGTTTCTCTTTCTTCTCTGAAGGCAAAGAGGCCTTTGCCTAGTCCAAACCAGTTCTGGTCAGTCCTGGAGCGCTATGTTGACAAGACTCCTTCTTTCCTTTCACAGTGTAGGCCAGGGACATCAGACGCACCACAAGAGGTGGAGCCAGCATTGTGGAGGGAAGGCACAGCCCTATCCAGGTCCCAGGTGCAACTCCTCCCACCCATCTACATACAGATCTCTCTATTCAGCCCTGTGCTGACTCACCCTATCTCCTGGAATCCCCCAGCCCCTGTCACTCAAACTCCAGACAAGGAATACACAACCTAGCAGAGGCAGGCTTGGATAGTTAGGCAAGAAAATACCTACTTTCTAAAAGTGGTATTTTCAAACACAGAGGGCCATATACATGAACACATTTTCCCATAGAATGGGCAAAACCCTTTGATGCATCTGGCCCAGAATGTTTAAATCAACTTCACTAACAGATGTATTTTATCATTATGACTTCAGGCATACTTAACTCGAATTTCTACCTAGGTCCCTGAGTCAGTTAGGAATATAAGATGTAATAATCAAACTGCCCATTCTGGCCTATGGGGAACAGGTAGCCTTGCAATACTGAAAAACGAAAATGGCTGTGATTCACTATTAGGACATGCCACACACAGCAGGTCATGTCCTACCTTATACTTACAATGCACCCTGCCCTAGGCCCTACCATAGGGGTGTCTGATATGAGAAAAAGGGAAGGTTTAGGGACTGGCGAGTGGGTGCACATGCCCAGTCAGCATGGCAGTTCCAGACTCCACACAGGCTCTGCAATGGCAAGCCTTAGACACACTTTACAGGCTGCTTCTGTGAGTGGTACAACCAGTGCTGCAAGCCCACCAGCAGCATTTGATTTACAAGCTCTGGGCACACTTAGTGCACTGTACTAGGGCCTGACAGGTAAACCAAACTAGTCAATCCTGGAATCACTAATCCATACATCAATTTACTATAGGTAGCACTTGCACTGTGGCACTGAATAGCAGTGGCACAGTGCCCAAAGCATCTAACACCAGCAAAAACACATGAGGCAACAGCAAAAAAATGGAAGGGAGACCGACGCCAAGGTGCCAGGTCTAACAGGATTCCTCCTCTTTTGTCTTCAAACCCCCATGAATATCTAATACACTGTCCATGTATAACACCCCATTTCCACCTTGCCTTGGGTGACACTCGTCATGCATCAGAAGGCCATTTGAAGACCCCCTCTAAGGTTGTAATTGGGCATCATTATGTTCCATTGGCTTTTCTTTTCTTATTTTTCCTTTCCTTCTCGTTTCCCTGTACCTTCTTTATTACAGCTGTACATTTATTAGTTCCCATAGGGGACACGAATCACTTCTGCAATACCAGTGCCAGAATATTTCAAATCACAATACAGAATTGGTTCCAGGACCACTGATATCTGAGGTTCATTCTCTTGGTATCCTGTCCTTGATATTACTATCAGTGATCAAGGCACTTAAAAATCACATGATACCTGTGTATGTTTTGATTTCCATGATGATGTTCCTGGCTACTGTTGGATGTAACATACTATGCCCGGTTAATTTATTTTTATTTATATGGTGTTGTATATTTTCTAAACTCTAATAAAAAATATCTGGGAAAAAAAAGTAATAGCAGGGACAATGACTGTGTAAATACTGTCCAGCTCAGATTTTTCACTGCTGGGTGCGTAGAAAATCATGATTTTATTAAAAAAACAGAGGCTGATATTATGCATTCCTCCTTAATTTCCAACTCATAGCAGCAACATAAACAATGTAAAGAATTTAGTACAAGAATCCATTAACATTCAATTCTCTATATAATTCCCTGTCTGGCAACCATATTCCTTCTTTTGCTGCGAACAACCTTAAATGTTCAACTTTGACTATTACTCATAATTAAACCGGATCCGATTCATCTCCATTAATTCTTATTTATTTCCTGAAGTCTGCTACTGTAGTTAAATCAAAAACACATATTATTGGGTGGGAATTTACAGGGTGGGATAATATCAGCCTCCGTATCTTTAATAAAATCATGATCCCCACCAGCTTTGGAAAATCTGAATTTTATGGCAAGGCTTGGAGGCCAATATTATGCATGTTTAAAGCCTTGCCATAATATTCCTAACTGCACAATCCACAGGTTTAAAATAATATTTCGCAAATATTGATTCAGATGACTAATCTGCAGCCGCCAAAATTTCAGTCAAGCCACCACCTAACAAATGCGCTTTGGAAGCCATAGCTAATCTAGCAGAATGAGCTCCACATTTAGAGAAATCTATCCCTGCTCTCTTCATTACCTCCCTTACCCACCTAGTCAGAGTAGGTGTAGACACTGGCTTGTAAGGTTTCCTGAAAGAAATTATCAATTGAGAATTAGTTACATCTCTCAAACTCTCTGTCCTTCTTTCATATTCTCGCAAACATCTCACCACAAACAACTTTCTAAACTCATCCAAGTTTGGAAAAAAAAAGTTTGGGACATAGTCTTTGTTCTCTTACTAACATTGAAACAAACCCCTTCTGTCAAACATCTATCTCCTAAGACCTCCAGGGCCTTAACATCTAAGACCCTCCTAATAAAATTAGGCAAAGAAGCATAACCAACTTCCACAAAAGGCTTTTTAAATCTAGGAACTCATTCTCAGGCCAACTTGTCAACTCGTGCAAAACCACATCTACGTCCCAGAAAGACGAATATCTAGCTCCTGGTGGGCACCTTAACCTTACACAACTTAAGAGTCTTTTCACTACATCCTGTTGTCCTATTGGTATACTATCAATTCGTGGCCAGCAGAAATTGTCAACCTGCTAATGTTCACTGAACTGTAAGAACTTCGGTCTAAGAATACCTCCGTTAAATAATTTCCCACATCTACCATAGGTGCTGATATGGGATCCAAACCCCTCGAAACACACCAACAAACCCATTTCTTCCATGCCAATCTATATGCCTTTGAGGTTTGTAGAGCCCAAGATTCCTTAATGAGTTTTAAAGCCTCCAGCAATAATCCTGACACCTGCCAAGCTCTCCCGAAATCAACCAATCCATCAATCAGAACTGTCCTTGCAGAACTAACTTTCTCCATCTGCACTCATTAACAAACCTGGGAAATTTGGTAGAAGTACTGGGTTCGCTATCAACATCTCCATGACATCTGGATGCCACACCTGGGAAGGCCAAAAGGGTGCTATCAACCTTTGCCTTTTCTATTTTTACCTTCAGTATCGCCCTCTGAATCAAAGCAAAAGGCGGGAACGCATATCCCCGAATTTTGTTCCAGTTCTGAAGGAGCCCATCCACTGCCTCCATTTCTGGGTCCGGTCTTCAACTGTAAAACCTTCCTAAATGGGTGTTCACTCTGTTAGCAAACAGATCTACCATGTGCAGATCCCATCTGTTGTTGTCTAAATTGAACACCTCTTTGGTTAGTTTCCAGTCGCTGAAATCTTTCAGCTTCCTCTAATTCCAATCTGCTATCGTATTGTTCATTCCTGGAATGTACTGAGCATGAATCATGATGTTCCTGCTCAGACAAAAATGCAAAAACTCCCTCACTAGATCTGCCAAAGCTTTGGGCCGAGGTCCCCCAACTTGTTGACATAACGTACTACAGAGATGTTGTCTATTCTTAAAAATACACAACATGACGTTCAATCCCTGACGAAACTTTTTATTGCAAAGGAACCTTCCAATAACTCTAGATAATCTATGTGCATCTGTTTTTCCTGATCTATCCACTTCTCCCCTGTCGTCAGCGAGCCACATCTTGCTCCCCTGCAATGAAGACTGGCATCCGATTCTATCAATACATCAGGTATAGGACCGAAAATAGCCCTTCCGTTCCATGCCTCCAAATTCTCCAACCATTTTCTTAACTCCTCTCTCTTCTATCTTTACTTCTTGTGAGTATGTTGCTCCTCTGTATAAGAACCTTGTCTTCAAACTCTGAAGAGTTCGGTAATGTAGGGGATTTGAGATATTCGCATGAATGGAAGCTGACAATAGTCTTAATACCCTCGCTATTTGTTTCAAGGTCATCCATTGCATACCAACATTCTCTGAATCTCCCTGTCAATCATCTCTTCTTTTTCCATTGGCATCCTCAATGTACAATCCAACGTCCAAATCTTTCCATAGGACCTTTACATAGTTTCTCATTAGATATACATCTTTCAGATGTAACCGTGTCAACCAATGTCCTTTCCTCAATGGATCTCTCAACATATGAATCCCTTCCATTTTGAAGTGATTGTATTGCACCCACTCGTTCAACTCTTTCAAATTTATCACAGGTCTCATACCCTTGTCCTTTTTCTCTACAAGAAAGAGGTTGCTCACAAATCCTATCAAAATATTTTCTGCTCTCTCCATTTTGCCCTTCTTTTCCAACTCTTGCACTTCCAGGTCTACCATTTTTCTCCCTTTTTTAAAAAAACACAGTACCCTTGGATGCCTTATCTGTATTGGATTCCCTACAAAATCTATCCGATATCCACTCACAGTCTCTAAAACCCAAGGATCCGAAGTCATCTCTTTCCATCTGTCTAAAAAATGGGTGAGTCTGCGGCCCAACTTTTCCACAATACACAAAGGGTCTTTTCCCAAACATACCTTGTTGTCTTGGCCTTCTGTCTCCTCAATAGCTTCCTCTTACCCTCTGTCTCTGGGGGTAAAAACCAGTTGTATTTAATCCGTAGGTCTGGTATCCTCTGGGTCTATTTACAAGTGAGGAGGAACTTCTTGTGATTCCCAAACCATGGCCGGGTAATCAGCCCCGCATTCTCCCGGCCCCTCCAAAAACCTTTCTAATGTCCTTCTGCACTTTCTCAATAGAATTAAATGCCCCTGCATAGTGGGCCATCTCCTGAACAAACTCATCTTCAAAAACGAGGCCCTTTTCATCTTGACGTGATTCTTTTCCTGCCAATTCGGCGGATTTCAGGTCTATTTTCATTAGCAAACCTTTTCTACTTTCTCCACATAATGCAACATTAGTGTTTCTCAACAAACACACTGCTCTTTGGACCCATTGTTCAATTCTTGCACATCCACTGCCATCTCCTGCAGATATGCCCTCTCGCATAAATCAAAAATTCTAGTTAATGAGCCAAAAACATCGAGTAGTCTATCCTGGCAACCCTTTAGTCCCCTGTCCAGACCACATCTAGGCTCTCTACCAGACTTATTCAAGTTTCTTTTCATCTTAGCTTCTAGCTCTGGCGTATACACCATCTTGTTAGCTAGAGAAGGTCTTGGGCATTCCAAGTGGAGTATAGTTCTCACCTCTTTAGGCATATCTCGCTGAATCCAAAATTCGACATATTCCACTACATGTTTAGCAGGTACCCACTGAGGAGAGAGCGGATGTTGCATTGAACATGGCTCAAACATGAATTCTCCTAGAGAATCTTTAACCTGATCCCATTCATTTTTCTCTCCTTTCACCTTTCTGATCCTTTTCCTCTCCGACTCTTCCTCCTCAGATTCATTAAAGTCAGATGAGCAAGAAATCACAATGTCTGCACTACTGGAAGACTCATCACAAACAATCAATCTCTGCCCCTTTGTGGCCTTTATAGCCTACCATCCAACTCTATTAAAGTTGCCCTTCTCTCGCCTTTCTGATTAAAGGTCCCTTTATTCTTACTCAGTTTCTCTCTGCGGGCATGCTTCCGCTTCAGGGTTGCTTTATGGCCACTTCCACCGGTCATACTACCACCTGCAACCTCTTCCACGCACCAAAATTGCTCATCCTCATTTATGTTTGAAAATGTTCCTTTATATTTCCCATGCAATCATCTATTCCTCTCCCCAGCCACGTTGCCAATTCAGAAACAGCCTCATTTACACAATCCTGTACTCTGTTCTCCACATTTCTCTCAACTGTATTACCATCTTCTATATGTTAAACTTATTCTGACTAAGCAAAATAGTCAACTGTTCAGGAAAAAATCCCTACTACTATCCTTATACAATAAAACCTCTAGAATCTTTCTTCCTATAATATTTAATTAGAAAAAAAAACTTTGGACAACAATGACCAACTGCCTTCTCTTCACCTCGTCATTGAAGTGAAAGAAAAAAACCGATCTATTTTCTCCCAAAAGATGGCTCCGAACACAAAATAGGCATTTCACTGCCTTGGCCCGATCTAAAATGACCGTCTCGTCATCTGACGCTACTATGGAAGCTCAGGAGGTCCAGAATGGCTGCACTCTGGCTGCTATAAACCTTTTTGCGCTGCTGTCAACAATCCACGCTACTTTCGTAACGGTAAGACGTACAAGTCTTGTGAAGTCTTCCTTTCGTTAATCGTCGCCAAAATGTAAAGATGTGGATTACGAGAAATGAAATCAACTTGTAAAGAAATCCAGAGAACGTTATCTTTGTTTGAAGTTGATTTATTCTTCAGGCTTGAAAGGAAGTCACTGGAGCACGTCCGTTGCGGTAGAAATCCAACTGCTGAACAAGTTCTCCAGTTTGGAATCATCCACCGCAACAGAGGCACGACACGAGCGCTCCTTGAAAGTAAACATACTTTCAATTAGCGCACGCCACAGAACAGAGAATATACAGAAGAGAACTGACATCACAGAAAACAAGTTACATCATCTACTTACGTACTCTACATGAGGCAGGAATCTATTTTACTGTAAATTAAATAATATGTTGTTCTCCGTTTATATCTCCAAATCTACCTGAGTGCAAAACCGAGAAAATGCTGCATCGCTCGCGTTCCCCTTCCTCCCTACCTTGATCTGACTCTTGATCTCAGTGGGAGACAGACACGGGAAGAGTAATGCGCACGCGACAACCTCACGTTCAATGCTCTTCTTGCGTATGTGAGTACGCTCGATCCTACCCAAATGATTTTTTTTAACCCAAAGCCCTGCCGAAACGGGTACTTACATGATTTATGGCACTTAACTAAGCGTTTACCATTACATTTATCTCATTATATATAAAGCGCTCATAGTGAAATGACTGTGCTTTGAAAACATGTCTATTTTCAATGAGTCCTAATTTTCGCCTAAAAGGTAAAACATTTTCACAATATTCTTTATTCACACTCCTCTCACAAACTACTTAATACCAAATGCCATAAAACTAATCAACATACACAAAACAACAATAAGGCCATGAACTATTAAAATCATAACTTATCTGAGCTGTGAACAGCAACAAAGAAGGAAGATGGATGCCAGACAGGGAATTATATAGAGAATGGAATGTTAATGGACAATGACCAAGTAATATGTGTATGATAAACCAGGTGTTATTTGAGATATAATAAACTGCGGCTGATTTGCACCATTAGTGGTTTCAGTGTACTCAATAAAGTATGAGAGGATCAGGTTGGCCGGGAGGGACAAGGACCACTCACACGTCTGGGAGGGGTTACAGTGGTACAGACAGAACGAAAGACAGAGCGTCAACACAGAAACCAAGGCAGTAAACAGATGGAACGCACAACAGGATACAGACGATACAACAAATGATACCAGTGCAAAATGAGACTGTGAAGCTCACTGAGATTTGTGCTCAAAGTCGGATCCTGACTTAAGCTTTAATTCAATCGCCTTTGGGTTTCTACCAGCATGACTTTTGCCTGTCAAATCTTCCACAAATCTTGTGGGTAAACCGCATGAAATCTGAGTTTGCACATCTTAGAAGGCTGAAAATGGGCAGGCACACGTCACAAATTATCATCCATTCTGTGAGCCTAAACTTGGTATCACGTGCAAAGTGTTCCTGTTAGTAGTGCCATGCCATGCGATGACGCTATTTAACTGGTGCTCAACATGCACCCGGAAAAAGAGAGGACCACAGACTGCACGGTAACCGAGGTAGAGCCAAACTGCGTGTGCGAATGACGAATGTTATGCATAATAAAAGCGCATTGGCTTCCTCTGAGCTTGGTACACACGAGTTCTAACTGCAATGATACCTTCCGGTTTAACATTAATTATAAAAAATACCTGTCGATCGAGCAGGACCTGCAATCGAGCCTGAAAGTCAATGGCACCAGAGAAGCGGGCTACAAAACTCGCGTATCCGGTGACTGGAACAGGAAGTGCGCACTTTCTATAGAAGCGACATCATCTGCAGGGACATTACTCATTAGGATCCTCTCAGAGAGGAGCTTAAAGTCAGCAGTCTTGAATTTCAGCGAGCGCTCCAATCGTTTATATGAATTGCATTATTCTCATTTAAACCCTTTTGTGATCTCCAGGGATTAATCTTGGCAGAGAAGAATACTCGAAAATCATCTGCTTGCATCCAAACTACTAATACTTCAATAAAACGAGAAGAGGTTACTCTGCACAATCAGTGAGGGGAAGAGGAAAAAGTTGACTGCTAACTCGGATGCCGGTGAGGAGCTGCAGCTGAAAATATCCACAAAGGGCCTCCTGAAAAGGGGTGATTTGGAAGGGGGAGTGTTGTAATCACTGTACCAGGAGGAAGCCTTTAATTTCTGTACGAAATATGTGTTAGTTAAACATTTACAAACTGCCTAACAGTGGTGGCTGCCATGTACCAAGGGCAGTGGGAGATAAGGGGGAATGCCAAAAAACATAAAAACACTTTCATTGATTGCAGCGACGGCTCCCCCCCTAAGACGAAGGAGCATCGCCCCACACGAAAAATAAAATGATAATGATATAATGACAGCTTTGTTTACGGGGCGGTCCGTGGTGCGCTTTTGTCAGTAGGGGGAGGACTGATATGCGCACTTAAGTGCGCATGACGATTTGGCCGTCCGTCTCAGGCTAGCCAAACCGTCATGCGCATTTTGCATGTTCTCCACCCAAGCTGTATTACAGCCTGGGTGGAGAACATGCCCACGCTTTCACTCCCTCTCTGAGTGCCCGAAACACAGCGCTCAGACCAACCACGGATCTGCTATCAGCAGAGTCGTGTTTAGCTGAGAGAGACTGGGAGCATGGTGCTTCCTGTTACCCTGCCCTCCTCCTGCCTGTCGCTCCCCCCACCTCAACACCACGGCCCCATGGCAGCTGCCACTGACCTTGAGGCGCTATGCGATGTCCTCCTCCACCAGGCGTCTCTCTTCCATGGGACCCATCCAATTCTCCTTACCAATCTTTGGGCTGCTTTAGCCAGCATGAGAGCCTGGCCAGGAATGGTTGGAGTGACCTCACTCAGTGCTCTAAAGAGCACTGGAGGCCTGCACTTTCTCTCAGCCAGTTGCCAAAGACGGCTGGCTTAGCGAAGTTTAAAATGCGCATGTCACTGCTCCCACTCAGCAGCACTGGCCCCATCCTGTCACTCAGTGCAGGACGGTGTCGTGTTCTTAGAATAACCCACACCGAGACTGGTAGGTGATTATCTTATTCTTTATTCTTTGTGTAGCTCGGTGCATACATGCACGTCTGTTCCCTCTGCCCAGTAGTGCCCGCCCCACTCACTGACCGGAAGTGGTGTCCGGTCTCTGTACCCTCCCCTTGGTCGAGTGCAGGGTCCTAGTGCCCCTGACTCAGGTCACTACATCTCCCCCTTTGTCACGAAAATAATGCGAGAGAGAGAGAGAGAGATAGATCTATGTATATGTCAAGGAGAAAGGGAAAGAGAGAGAGAGAGAGATAGATAGATGGATAGATAGATGATAGATAGATAGATAGATAGATAGATAGATAGATAGATAGATAGATAGATAGATAGATAGATAGAGAGATAGATAGATAGATAGATAGATAGATAGATAGATAGATAGATAGATAGATAGATAGATAGATAGATAGATAGATAGATAGAAAATGGGAAGAATGGAGAGACATGTATTCATCCCCATCACTATATTTCTTCAATCAGTCTTTTTATCTTTTTGCTCACTCTTCTTGGACAAGTCCCTTCTTTTTCCTCCTGTGAATCCTCTTCTTGTCCTTCACTCTTGTCAGTACCTCTTCCTTCATTGTCTATTGCTCTGTTCCTCTCCTGTGCGCCGATGTTCTCTGCCGCAGTATCCTCTCCGTCTTCATCGATGGTCTTCACTCCTTTGAAGTGAGAACTGATTCTTGTTATTCGGTAGGTGCCAGACTCTGCCATGATCATTGGCCCCTTGACCTCTGTTATTGTTAGCTGGTCTTTTGAAAATGGACTGTCAGACTTTCTCCGTTGTCGCTGACGCACAACCACTTGGTCCCCTTGCTTAAGGTGCACCGGAGTGGCATGTCGCCTGGCATCCGCGTATGCTTTCATCTTCTCCTTTGCCTCTTGGTCCCTGAGAGCAATGCTGCTATGATCTGGTGGTCTCTTCGCCTCTAGTTGTGGTAGCCTTGTTCTGCTTGTCCTCCCCAGCTCTAGTTCAGCTGGACATCGTCCTGTAGAGCTGTGGGGGGTGTTTCTATAGTATCGTAGTACTTGACAGAGTGCGTGTCCTATGGAAATCTGTGCCAGCTTTGCTCTTTTGACAGCCCTCTTTATGTTGCCCATGAACCTATCCACCATGCCATTCGCTTGTGGCCACAGAGGCGTGACCTTCCTGTGATGAATGCCTAGGTAGGTCATGAATTTTCTGAACTCCTCCCCTGAAAACGGAGGACCGTTATCTGTCTTTTGTGTCTCGGGTGATCCCCAGGCTGCAAATATGTCATTTAGTACTGGTAATGTCGCAGTTGCTGATGTTGAGGAGATGTGGCGTACTATGGGAAACCTCAAGTATTCATCAATGATCATGAGCAGGTAGTTACCCGTGTCTAGCTGCCCATAGAAGTCTAACGCCAACGTTGTCCACACTGCCTTTGGAAGTTCTGACATTTGTAATGGTTCCGGCTTTGCTGGCTGGCCTGTTGTTTGGCAGATGTAATAGCTCAGGATGGTGTATTCCACCATTCTTTCTAGGCCAGGAAATCATACCTTCTCCCGTCGCATCTTCTTTGTTGCGACCATCCCTCTCTGGGACTCATGTGCTAAACTGACAGTCCGTTGACGTGGTCCCCTCGGTATTACTATCCTTGTTCCTCGCATTAGTATACCGTTTTCAGTCTCTGATAGTATACCATTTTCAGTCTCTGATAGTTCTTCATGTATCATTTTGAATGCTATCACGTCCTCCCTGTTTACTCCGTCTCCCATTGCACAGTTGTTGTTGATGTGTCTCCATCTCTGCTGTCTTGTTGCTGCTTTCACCGCCTGTTTTGTGTCATCCTTTGCTGTCTCCTGCTCTAGTTCAGCTAGTGTTATTGGCGCCAGGGTGTTCTGTCTTAGTACAAAGCTGAGATATTCTTCTGCCATAACCCCTTCGACGCGCATGACGGAACGGTTCCGTCATGCACGTCGGTTGGGCTGTGCTTATGACGGAACCGTTCCGTCATGGCCCCGCCCGCGCTCAGAACCTTCAGCGTGGCGCGGAAATCCGCGCCGCGCTGAAGGGGTTAAGGTCTTCTCTGGTACCTGTGGTAAGGGGTGCCAAGACATGAAGTCAGCCGGGTTGTGTTCTTTGCCCAGCTTGTGCACTATCTTGAAATCATAGTACATCAGTCTTATGCCCCAGCGGTCAATGCGAGGTGGCATCATTGCATTCGGATTGCCATATATTGTCACCAGGGCCTAATGGTCAGTTACGATAGTGAATGGTTTGCCGTAAATGAACATTTGATAGTGTTCACATGCCCATACCACTGCTAAGCTCTCCTTTTCTGGTTGGGAGTATGCTCTTTCGATGCCAGACAAACTTTTGCTTGCGTATGCAACAATTCTTTTGGGTGAGTCTCTACCTGGCAACTGTTGTGCTAGGATTGCCCCTAGTCCGACCGGGCTGGCATCTATGGTCAGCTCGGTGCATAGCAACGGATCGAAGTAGGCAAGATGATCTACGGCCGTCACGGCATGTCTGATGGCTTCAAATGCCCAACTGCACTCTTGTGACCAGATGAACTTCTGAACCTGCTTTGTGAGGTCCCGCAGTGGTGTGCTCACCGTGGCAAAATCCTTTATGTAGCGGGCACAGTAGCTTGCAAGACCAAGAAATGTCCTCACTTCTTCAACATCTATGGGAGGACTCGCCTTTTTCAATGTCTCTACCTTGCTGGGGTCCGGCCTCATTCCTTTCTTGGAGAAGATGTGCCCAAAGAATACCAGTTCACGTCTTCCCAGTTCACATGTGTCAGCCTTCAATGTTAGTCCTGCTTGTTCCAGCTGCAGGCATACTTCACATAGGGCACTGTCATGTGCTTCATCGGAAAGACCAAACACCAGGATGTCGTTGCTGTAGTTTAAACTGTTCTTCACTGGCCTTATTACCTGCCTTATCGTTTCCTGAAATATCTCCGCAGCGGATGATATGCCGAAACTCAGACGCTTGTAGCGGAACAGGCCCATGTGCGTGGAGAACATGGTAATGTACCTTGATTGCGCATCGAGCTCCAGTTGATGGTACCCTTTGCACAGGTCCGGCTTCGAGAATCGCAATGCACCAGTGACAGCTTATCATGTCATTTAGGTGTGGCCCAGGGTGTCATTCTCTCTCATTAGCTGTGTTTGGTATCCTCTTGTCCAAGCATATGTAAATCTTTGAGGTGTTCTTTTTCAGAACCGCCACTATTGGAGACACCGAGGGAGTCGGCCCTTCCACAGGCTCAATGATGTCCTTTGCCAGTAGACTTTGTATTTCCTCTTCAACTTGAGGTTGTAGATGTATGGGCACTCGCCGGTGATGCTGAGTCACAGGTTTGATTGCCTCGTTGATGGGCAATGTTATTTGTTTCCCTTTTAGTTTTCCTGGGCCTTGTAGTATGGCGGGATGTTTTTGTAGAATGTTCCGTTTCCCTGACATGTTATTTGTCATTGCCAGGAGGCCCATTACCTGTGCCGTGACATTGCTCAACAGGCATGGTGCTGGGATGTCTCCCCGTAGCACATGTATCTCTTCTCTGCATGTCCTGTCCTTGTACGTCAGTGACTCTGTGAACTTCCCCATGTTTTCCACCGGCTTCTTCGAGCCCCAGGTGAAAACATCGATGGTAGATGGTGATAGTGGCGGTCTTATCTTCATCTTCTCGTACTCCGACATGCACATTATGTTGCACGTGGCCCCACTATCAAGCACAAACCGTGTGCTGTGACATTCTACTTCATTCTCCACTGTGGCTGTTTTCTTGATCTGATGCTTCTCCACAGTGTTAATGTGCTCTGGCCTTCGTTCTTTCGTTCCGCCCTTTCTGACGCGATTGTTCCTTAGGATTCGTTTGAGGAGCTCGATTTGCCATCTCTATGTGTCTGGCATGCCTGCTCATTAGTGCTCGTGGTCTTGCCGGTTCTCCTCACTCACTTTTAAATTGTCTACTCATGCAGGCACTCTCAAAGTGATTGTCTCTGTTGCACTTCCTGCATTTCTGGCCCATTGCCGGGCATGCACCGTCGTGTGTGAATTCAAGGCCGCACCTGTAGCACGTTCTTTCCTGCCTTTTCGTTGGCGGTGGCTGTGTGCTGTCTTTTTTCTTGCTGTTTCCCATTACGCAGTTCGCTTGTTCTGCCCTTCTTTCTTTACCTAGCTCCATCTGTTTGGCATGTATTGTTGGTCTTGCTTCTGCTCAGGCCATTGTCAGTATTTTCTCCAGCGTCGTTGGTTCCTTCAAGATACGTGCACGGAACTCCACGGACTGGCAGCCTTCAATAATGTGCAGTCGTATTGCTTGTTCATTGACGAACTTGTCAAACTCGCAATATGTTACTAGTTTTTGCATTCTTGTTGCGAAATCATCAAGGGACTCCTCTGCTCGTTGACACGCAGTGTTAAATGTGTACCTCTCGAAGTCGATGTTTCTTTGCGGGTCGAACTTCTCTGTGAGGCACTGTATCAGTCCCTTGTATGTCGCTAATCGATCACTGGGGAATGTTGTGGGCAGGTCCTCCACTTCTTCCCCTACAAAGTTTAAAAAGAGGTCAACGTGTTTGGCCTCTGTGATATCTGTGGTGCACATGTAGTGTTCGAATTGCCGAATCCAGCGTTCCCACCTGATGCCTGTCTGTGGTTTCGATAGGCTGAATGGTAGTGGTCTGCAAAATACTGCCTGTGCCCTGGTCTTGTCACTTTCGTTGGTCATCTTCCTTCCTTCCTTTATCTTTCCATCTTCTTTTTGTTGTGCTTTGTTCCTTATTTCCTTTTCTGTGTTGCAATGTCCATTTATTTCCTTCTTTTCTCCTTTTCCTATGGCTTTTTGTTAATGCCTGACCTAAAAATGGCCACCTGGCCTTTTTCAGCCTCTCATTGGCTGTCCCACCTGACTCTAAGATGGCCGGCTGGACTTCTATGGGCGAGATTTGCTATCTGTTGAATTGTTTGACTTTAAAATGGCCGCCGGGCCTTCCTCAGCTCTTCATTGGCTGCCCCGCCTGACTCCAAGATGGCCGCTGGGTCTCACGAGATTTCAGGTTAAATCTCAACGAGGGAGGCGCGGGCTCTCTTTTAGTCGCGGGCGACTTTCTCCACGATCGGGTGCCTTTAGTTGTATTTCTCTCACCTCGCTTTTCTTGATGCGGCCAGGGTGGGCTCCCGATGTCTCTGTAGATGCCGCACATGGACCAGGGTGGGCTCCTGACTCCGTTTATTTCGTGATCAGGGTGGGCTCCCGATTTTGTGTCTTCTTTCTTTGGGGCCTGACGGACCAGGGTAGGCTCCTGGTTTCGTCGTCTTTTGTGGTCGGGCGTACTCCCGACGTCGTCTCGTTAATGGGCGAACCAGGGTGGGCTCCTGGCTCCGTGTGGACATAGTGAGTGATTGTCTTATTCTTTATTCTTTGTGTAGCTCGGTACATACATGCACGTCTGTTCCCTCTGCCCTCGTGTCCAGTAGTGCCTGCCCCACTCCCTGACCGGAAGTGGTGTCCGGTCTCTGTCCCCTCCCTTTGGTCGAGTGCAGGGTCCTAGTGCCCCTGACTCAGGTCAATACAGACGGGTTTGTTGCTGAAAAATGAAATGGTAATCAACTTTCTCCCCATCTTATTTTTCAGCTCTGGCCTGTGGGGCGAAGCTCCTCCAGTCAAACGGAGGAGCCTTTTCTGCTACCTAAACATGTCTGCATCTCTTCAAATGCTGTTTGGTTCTGTGAATCTATTATGCAAATTTGATAATTAAGCTGATTCAAATGTATTTATGTTATTTACCGTGCTGCTGAAAACATCATATTATAGCCTTATAGACTGCTGCGGAGGATAATACCAGTTGTTAAAGGCCCTGAACTCAGCAGGAGCTTTGCACCATGGCTATCGAGAAAGGGCCTGCATGATTAAACCCCCTACTTTAATCGAAGGTTGCTGAGAGGACGGTGGCCTACACTGGACACTGTTTGTTCTTAGCCCAACCCAGTTTTGGTAGGAATAGCAGGCTTGCTATTTCATAATTCACATCAGATGTTGTTGTTCCTGAGCAGGTATATAAGGCACCCCACCTTGGAAACTTAGAATTAGGCAGTTTATTTATTAATTCTCTAGAACTAACACAGTGCATAGAAGTAGCAAATGAGGCTGTTTAGGGTTATAGAAATCAATAACCATGTTAGAATTTTTCCTGTTGTTTTCACTATTGATAAGCATCTTTGCCTCATTACTGTTTATTTTCTGTGTGGCTACAATTCATGTCATATGCACCAGGTTAGAATTTTAAAATGAACATTTGTAATGCATGTTCTGCTTCCTAATGCTGTTTGTGTTGTTCATTTAAGAAAGATGGTTTGGGTGTCAACTAATTGTCACTGACTCATTTTGTGGCACTCATTCTTACCAGAAAACCTCTTCCACGAGTATTACTTGGAGGGTTGTGTACTGGTTGCAGTCCAACTGGATTTCTGATTCGGGTTGGCACATTGCCTGAGTCCTTAGTGCCAGAGGGTCAGCAAGCTGATCCCTGCAACTCTAGGAGGTCCTAGAGAACATATCTGGAGGAGTGGCACAGAATCATGTTGATGGCTGCATGATTATTGTCTGACACCATAATGCCCGTTGTGTTTCAGAATCACTTTGCCCTGCTATGCTAGTAGTAAAAGATTGCCAGTGCAGGTTCTCTGACCCAACAGGATGTGGAGCATGCCATGGCAGTTTAGAGGGGAGCAGGGAGATTGCTACCAGCCAACACAAGGCCCCATGTAATGGCGGGGAAGGTGGAAGGGCATGAAGGGCAGCATATTATGTTGTACAGACTGCCATCCTAGCCTATAACATCCCTCAAAGGATGGCAAGGAAAGCGGTGACAGGATGGAGATGTTAGGCAACCCATGGAGCGAGGGGGAATATTGGTGAAAAGTGGACCCCAGTATAGACAGTGGGGGCAAGAAGAGAGCCAGGTCAGCCCCACCACAAGAAAATCAAGGAAGAGAGCGGCAACACTGACCAAGGAAACACAGGAGGTACCTATGAGCTGAGGAAATCAGAAGGCCCCAAAGGAAATTGAATGACCATCCTGGAGAATATGAAGAAGTACAGTTGAGCCAGTTTCAGGGGTCACAACTCTTGGTGCAGGGTCCTCTGGGTGGGCATTGAAGTGGTCCAATGACACTGTTGGAGACAGTGCAACTGAGTTGTGAAGTATGCATACAGGCAGGACACAGAGGTCAATGGAAGACTTGGGAAGCCAAAAGCAGAAGGACCAGGTGGAGACGAAACCACTAGGCATAGCCTACCCACATAAAGTCTTTAGTGGAGGATCAAGAGGTAACAGGGAAGTGCCCTAGCAGTGGGACATGCACATAGTACCCAGATGGTAGAGGGAGATGCTGGGCCTAAAGGGCAACCCTGGGCCTGGATGTAGCCCTTGCATTAGCAGACTGAATTATGAGGCACATGGACACCTGTAAAGCGGCAACAGGGTGGTTCTGTTCCAGGTTCCCAGTTTTAAAGGGAAAGTTGACTTGTGAAAGCACCTCTAATGCAAAAAGGGAGGAGTGACATCAGATGACGACCAACCACAATACACCTGAAAATGCAATGGAGGGATCAGCACATGCAGCGAAGATGATGCATAATGGGAGAGAAACTTTAGAACAGTGAAATAAAGATGGAATGCCTAGGACCTACCAGAGGGGTGGTGGAGCACAGGCCGGCTCCTAGGTCTGCAGTAGTGATTGTACACAGAATGGTCCTGCGTAATAATCAGGTCCTGCAGCAGGGATGTTGTGTGGTGTAAGAGGATGAATTGGAGATGGAAGACGAGAGTTCAGACAGTGAATGGTCAGGAGTCTGGGTAGAGTATGAGGTGGGCAGTATAGAGAATAGTGATCGAAGATGTTGGTGGGGTCCAGTGAGGTAAAGGACAAAAGTGGGAAAGGCAGAAATTAAAATAGGATGGAATTTTACCAAGAAAGGGCAGAACAGGCGAGGAAATCAGGTGATGGTGGCAGCCATTTTCCAAACATAAGAGACAGGCCAGGCGTTAAATAGCACTGGCCCACAGGAAGAGAGGAGGAAAGGCGGGCAGGGATGGAGAGAGAAGAACCATAAGGTCGGAGAGCTGGAGGTGGAGCAGAGGAGCAAGAACGTAAAGATGGGAATAATTGATGGACCGTGTGACCATGGGAAGGGACACAAGAGGAGATGGATGTAGAAAGTGTGATGGCAGCACAGCTTGCAATAAAGAGAGGATTTACCAGTATGCAGTGAGAATAGTGGGAGGCATGGACAAGTTCCTATCCCAAAAACGGTACGTCAAATCTAATGAAGTGCAGATGGAGAGATGTCAGGATTTTACAAGAGGGCAACATGCCATAGGCAAGATTATGGGAGTCAGAACAACAGGAGTGAGCAGGGACATGATGTGGGACATAGGAGGTAACATGGAAACAGTGGAAGTACAGATCAAAACAGCATGTTTAGAGACAACTTAAAGCAGGGAAATAGAGAAGGGCACGAAGACATTGGCCTAGACAGAGATCTTGAAAACATTGTCATATATGGGAGTGTCACACCCTCTTGAAGGGGCATCTACTATTGAATACCAAAGATATTATATGGATAAATGAAGACATGGACATTTTCTAATTGCTTCAGAAAGAGATCAAGCGTAAGGAGAGGTCTAAAGAGAAGGAGAGGAACTTGCAAAGTGCCTAGAGTTCCAACTAATATTGACACCTAGATAGCAGCCACAACCAAATATGCAAGTAATTGGTGTGAAAAGTTCCCAGAGTATAGAGGTTTCTGTAAAAATGCATGGGTGTTATACATGTGACAATTATTAGCTTTAGGAGTTATGGCTCCAGTATGATGAAGAATTTCAAACTGAGAGTTACGCCCACCAAATCATTGCGCAACTTGGATAACAAATACTCTCTCCAGTTTATGAAGTTGACCAGGTCCTTAGCTACTGTACAAACACCAAGCGGCTCACCGCTGATCTATACACCTTTTCACGAATGCCTCAAGTCCTGGTGAAGTGGTGGTTATAAGGTCTGGGAGTGGATAATTATATCCTGCAGAGATTGAAGTTGGTAGATCTGAGTGATGCTGGTGTCAGAATGTTGAGATACTGGTCTGGGGTGAATTTGTTCCCAGTGAAACTAGTGGTGAGTTTTACCTAGGCTCCCTTTCTGACTAACTGATTTATATGTAATGGTAGCTAAGTGCCCAGTAGCTGGTTAGTGGTCAGGTTTGATAGTCACCTGTAGCACAATAGGAGTTTTCGTCACCCTGTGGATGTATGTGAGGGTGCGTACTTAGGCGTGTTAGTCCTTAAGATATAGTAGCAGATACTGCCTGCAGTGGCGGGTTATAGCTTACCTGGTGGTTGGAGGTTCAGAGGCAGAGTTTCTGGCCCTGAGCCGTTCTGGGTCCCAAATGGCCCGAACATGGCCTTTAACCTGTCGCCTTATGCTTGGGCTCCCTAGCTGGATGTCAGAAAGGGTCTTGTTACATCGCAAGGGAAACCATAGTGACCAGGTTCCACTGACAAATTGGAGCCCTAAAACTGGAACAATGAAAACATAACCCTAGTCCAATAAGAACAAGTGACTGGGTGGGGCCCACAGGCAACTGGCCAGGGCTTTTCCTACCTCCTACTGAAGTAGGCCTCAAGATAAGGCCACCTGACCACTAGGATTAGGTTTTCAATTGCCCATAGATCACCTAACTATTGGGCTATTAATAGTAAGGTGAACTATGGGCAATTGAAAACCTAATTCTAGTGGTCAGGTGGCCTTATCCTAAGGCCTACTTCAGTAGGAGGTAGGGATCGCCCTGGTCAGTTGCCTGTGGGCCCCACCCAGTTACTAGTCCTACAGACTGCGTGAAAGGGTGGAAGTTCCTGTGGTATACTCCGCTGCCTTAGAAACAGACAGGACCCCATACACATTTAACTCCTAGCCTGCACTTCAGGTGGGTGGATCTACAACATTTAAAACCAACACTGCACTAAGTGTAAATCCTTCACCTGAACCCTAAAACACTGCTATATGAGGTTAAACAGACTCAGTACTTGCAATAGATTAAGAAGGTTATACACAGTAAACAACAAACTCCATTCACGTTTTACTAATTAATTTCAATTTCATAACAAACCCCATCAGAACAATCTCTGTGAGATGATGTTTGCTTAATTCACTTTGGATTTTATTTTATGGGTAGATTCCATTCAGGTACTAGTATCAGTGGAATTTGAGAGAGAAAAGAGACTTATGACCTGAACTGGAGTGAATTGTGGGGGTTGGCATAGAGTGTTTTATGTTTAAGGAGATCTTGACTGATGTGAAGGATGGGTGTAAAATGTTAGTCTGAAAGGATAGGTTAAATATGTGATGTAAGTGGGTGAAGCGCTCCTTATATGGTATACCAAAATGAGCTATACTGAGCAAAGAGTCCAGGTATTCCCTTACCAGTAAGCAGGGTCTTGTTCTAGCATTTACAAAGTGCTTTTTTAGGGGGTAGTGTAGTCGAGCAGCCTTCTGCTTATGAGAGAGGAGTGTTAGACATCTGCAAATACACACAATAGTCAATAAATGATGCACACGACTGAATAAGGAGCCCTACACCAATTTATAAAAATACCACGTATCTTTATATATGATTAGGCACCAGAATCGATAGGATCAGGTAAGTACATTTCTTTAAAGGAATACTGTTGCATTTTAAATACTCAACACAGTGCATTTTTCAGGAGCTGCAATGTTATCCTATGGGAGGAAAAACAAGGACTACATTCAGGTACAGACAGTGACTTACGAGATTAATCTCCTGGACTTAAGGTGAGTATCGGGCAAGGTCTTAGGCAGCACCCACAGGTCACCTCGGGTGGAACTGGGGCAGCTGGGAGCAGACATGCTTTTCAGTGTTGGGCACCCAATAATATACTATGAGGGAAACCATGTACTGCATTCAGGCAGTATACAGTGACTTACAAGACAAATCTACTGGACTTAAGATGAGTATGGGGAAAAACATGTACTGCATTCATGCACTTTGCAGAAACTTATGGGACCAATCTACTGGACTTAAGATGAGCATGGGGCAAGGTCCAAAGCAGCACCAACAGGTCACCTCAGGCAGAACGGGGTGGCCAGAGGTGCTTTTCAGCGTTAGGTGCCCAATGTCATCCTATGGGTATTGGTCAGGCCAAAAAGAGGCTGAAGGCATGGACTTCGAAGCCATTCGGTCTGAACCACAAGGAGGACTCCGGTGTAAAGATGCTTGAGGACGTGGGGACACCACGGGCCAGAGGCGAAGGGTGCAGAGGTGTCTTACGGCATTGGATTTTTGTACTGAGAGCAGTCGCTGTGGTCGGGGCCTGCAAACAGAGGCTGCAGGCGGCGTTGGGAAGTCCCCAGTGGACAGGTCCAGGATAGGCTTTGTCTCTGGAGGACCAAGGGGACCATGTTGGCACCATTGACCCACTTCAGCTCGGGCTAGGTGGCACGGGTGCAGTGGTGCTTTCCGATGTGCAGTTTTAGTGGTCCTGAGTACTCTCTGGTCTCTTTGGGTGCCTGCAGGATGAAGAAAAGCAGCTCCGCTGCTCCACAGGAGTTTACGAGTCTTGAAAGAAGTGCTGGCTGTCCTCCCAGGCTTTTGGAGGCACAGAAGCTTGCAGGATGTCGACTTTGTCACAATTGTCTGAAACAGCAAACAGGATGGCAGGGTTGGCACCAAGTCAGTTGCTCCTTCCTCAGTTCATGCTTTTTGAGGCTCTTCAAGCCTTCTTCTACTTTTGGCAGACAGGATGTGATTCTCTGGTGCGAGGCTTTCTCTAAATACTGAATTTAGGGGTGTTAGGGGAGTGTAGGGTATTAGTCAGTGGGCTACCCACCCTTGGTGTCACTATGCCCCCTATATGACACTTCCTAGGGATGGTGGTCAAAACCCTGTCCCAGAATTCCTGATTTTGCCATCACCAATATAGCTAACTTTGAAAAGTCACCTCCACTTTAGGTAGCCAACCTTAGGGGTGGCACTAGCGTGAGGGTGGACTCGCCTATCTGACTAGGTAACCTCTCTCCTGTCCGGGTGCCAAATGGCTCTGGACAAAGGGGCTTGGCTTCTTCTCCTGTGAGTGAAACCAGATTCACATACCAAAGGTGGTAGGTGCTTTGAAGCTCCCCTGCCTTGGAATATTAATCTGCAGGCCATTCTGTGGTAAGAGGTGAAATCACCCCCTGCCCAAGCAGGCCTGGGTTCTGGCCTCCCGAGAGCAAAGACCTTCACCCATGGGGGGTCAGACACTCATCTCTGATGGCGGGCTGATGAAAGTGTTTTGGCTTGTCTTGGTTGCTATGCGTCCTCCCCAGAGTTCCAAGTTCCTGCTGCTCATCCAGCGTGTGAGGTTGTATAGAATGCTGAGAGTGTTTCTGTTTGGATGAGTGTCAGTTGAAGGAATGGGCTGAGCAGCAAGGAGGCTGCTACTGGTGGGGCCTAACTGTAACTTGAACTAAACTAAATAAACCTACATCTTTTATAACCTACAAGTATCTATCTTTCATTATAACACTGGCGATGATCAAGTAAAGACACCATGCGTGAGGAACAAGAAACTAAGAAGAAACTAGAGGAACTGCAGAAGAAACAAAAGTAAGAAGAACCTTGAGGAACAACACCAGAAACTAAGAGGATTAAGATAAAAAGAAATAGAAGCCTGGAAGGTAGAAATGTGCCTGGAAGCCCTATCAGTGTTGATTTACACCAGACAACCTACAGTCCAGGAAATTGTAACAGGCCAGCGTAAGTGTGCAGCAGATGCTGAGGGTTGCCTATTTCTTATAAATTTCTGTGAAGCCTCGAGTGTGGAAGCCACGGATGGTGAGAGCCGTCACATGAGCATTCTTACACATTTTGCTGAAGACGCGCATGCTGGAGCATGTGCAGGTGAATGGGACTTTGTGACATTGCAGGCAAAAGGGAAAAAGACTAGAACATGAATGGCATCAAGAGATATCCGCATAGAACTCATGAAGTAAGGAGGCAGCGTTGTGTGGCTGTGTGTGTCAGCATTGTGAACTAGCGTGTATCATTAGATGCGCACATCTGTGGGAAGCGTATCTTGCAGTAGAAGGTCCCCTGTGGACACTATTTTATCTGTTTGCAATACCTGGATTTGAGTGGAGTTCAATATGAAAGTGCAAACTCAGGAGAGCGGCACATCCTTGAGATGCTTTAAAATGCTAAGCTGCAATGCCTGATCCTCTTAGGGCACTTGTGCAGGAAATTGATTGTTCTGGTTGGTCCTAATGTTGGATGCCGGTTGAGAGGTTGCTCACCGGGATGAAGGACTTTGGGTGCTACAAGTGTGTAGGTCTCTCTGCCATGCTTCATTAGCTGTCAAAGTGTACTTTTTTTTTGCAAAAATGTTTTTATATGGAGGAGTTCTGGCTGCAGCTGAGGCCATGTTTTGAGTATTTGCATATTGTACAGGTATGTTGTTGCCATGCTGAATTCTCCCCCCAGTCCTGTTGTGTATGCAGAAGGGGGAGTGTGGGTTGTGTTGGTGTAATGTTGAGCACTGAGTATTTTTCCCTGGTTTATGTCCACCCTTCCCAAGGGGTTAAGGGTGTAGGGTGTTATGTTGTTACACCTTAGTGCAGTTGAGGGTATGAAGTCCAAAGTCCTCTCATTAGTTGTGTGGATGCAGTAGAGGGTGTGAAGTCCCTTGTCCTGCTGTAAGTGTTTAAAGACACCCATTTATATTTTAACCATCATCCTTCCTAGTGGTTAAGGGTGTAGTGTAGTGACATGTGTATTGCACCCTTATTTTAGTGTTGTCCCTCCTGAGTGGTTAACGGCGTGTTACAGGAACATGTGTGTTGCACCTTGATGTTGAGAAGTGAACGACTTAGGGGTGTTATTAGTTTCCTAAGTTCTGCTGAAAATTTCATACCATAACAAGTGTATTTTTAAAGCACACGTTCACCTGTTGGTATCTTGGCGCTGAATAACAGATGTTTATTGTTACCCAACTTAATGGTACTCATTTTATCGACCTCAGATGGATGAAATGCTGAGTGGACCCGCCGGGATTCGAACCTGTGACCATGAGGTCAAACATAGGCCCCTGCAGTGGATGCATTAGTCTACTATGCCACCAGACCTGGATGTGATTATCAATGTATTCTAATGTTCATAGAACTGTATAAGCATATTGTGTCATCTCTTGTCCTTTTGATTTGATGTTAATCGAGAAGGAGTATTTATGGGACTCGTTGTTTGTTTTATTTATATTTCCCATTGTTTTTATAAGGGAGAAGATGTGTTGTGACTTGTCTTGCTTACTATCCATCCTCCTCAGAGTTCCAAGTCCCTGCTGCTCAGCCAGCACATGAGGTCATAGAGAATGTTGAGGGTGTTTGTGTTTGGATGAGTATCAGTTGAAGGAATGGGCTGAGCAGCAAGGAGGCTGGTCCTGGTGGGGCCTACCTGTAACTTGAACTAAACCTAAAATACCTACATCTTTTATAACCTACGAGTATCTATCTTTCATTATAACAGAAAGCCAGTCAGTCAGCACCAGGGGTTGGAAGGTTTTCAGGGGGCACCTTTCAGGGTGCATGTATTACTAAATATGAAACTGGCATTGGTTGGATTTATTAATACGAGATTTTTGATACCAAACATCTCTCTTTTCAGTGAAGTCATCATGTAACTGGGGAACTTGTTTTCACCGGTGTCCAACACATGTTTTAAAATGGCATTCCTGTTCACTTGTACTGGCAGTAATGGAACTGACCAGCACAGGGGCATATCTACTCATGCAAATATGCCCTCATATGTAATATAAGGCACTCTGCCTGAGGGCAGTAAGACCTGCTGTAGGGGCGACTTACAAATATTACATGCAGTGTTAGGGGACATGGCACACAGGAATGTGTGTCATGTCGGGTTTTCACTTTTGTCTGCACCAAGACATGCAACCTGCAGTGGAAGTTTGCATGAGCTTGGTGAGGGGTCCTTTAGGGTGGCACAATTTCTGCTGCTGCCCTTGTGGACCCTCTTTAGTGCTTGAGGCCCTAGGCACCAGGGTTAGCTGTCATGTTCCCTGTTTCTGGTATGGCTGGCGCGCAAGGTATTGTGTGCGCGCGCGCCAGCTCCCTCTTGCCGAAATCAGCCTTAGCAGGTCGGCCGTCTAGCCTTCCTAGATGGGACCTGCCTTGAACAAACAGCTGACCGGCACTTCTGGGGGAGGACCTATATCCAAATCTAAGCCATCGTAATCGACGCTTCGTATTGCCGTACTGAGCTTCGCAGGAGCGAATGCTCTAACAGCAACCGGATTTCCTCCGGACCATGCAAGAGTGCCTACGGAATCACTGGATACGTGACTCGTGCAAGGGCACGGAGCCGCGCTTATACCGACTTCCCCGCAAGCGCAGGAGCGCTTTCATAGACACACGCGACTCGTGCACGTGCACGGAGTCGCGACTACTTTGTTGTTGTTCCCCGCAAGCGCAGGAGCACTTTCATTGGTTTTACGCGACCGTGTAAGGCACGGAGTCGCGTCTACATTTGTTATTCACCAAGCGCAGGAGCGCTTTCATTTGCTTCACGCGACCCGTGTGAAGCACGGAGTCGCGTCTACATTTGTTTCTCCCCCAAGTGCAGGAGCACTACCACCAGCATCACGCGATCCGTGCCAAGGCACGGAGTCGCGTTTCCTTGTATTATTTCTAGCGAGCACAGGAGCGCTCTTACAGAGCACCCACGACTTGTGCAAGGACACGAAGTCATACTTTGCTTCACAGTACCAGAAAGGGCACGAAGTCATACTTTGCTTCACAGTACCAGAAAGCGCAGGAGCGCTTTTGTTTTCCTTTACCAAGCAACCCCAGTAGCATTCGCAACACTGCTTCTTTGGGGATCCAGAACACTGCTAATTGGTCTTCTCCGCTCTATAAGCGCTGCGTCTCAGGTGACTATGCTTTTTCTTCTATTCTGTGTTGTTTCTCCTTGTTCCCTGTGTCTGGCGTGTGTGCAACCCATCTGTTCCATCCCTTAGGCGGTGTCCACCACGAGACCCAAGAGGATCCGAGGGCAGATCACTCCCAGCATCCTTCTAGGCTGTTTACACCCTATTTTGGTTGCCTCCCCCCAGTCCCCTCTTCAGCCTGGTTAGTACTTAGTCCTTTCTAGGAGACTGAGGGAGCCGGAGGGGGTTATCCACGTCGTCCCTGCGGGAGCACTCCACAAGCAGACGGTGAGTGTTGTGGGGACCTGACATTACCATTTACTAAGGACATGATAGAGGGTATTAAAGTTATTGCTAGTTGGGTAAAACAATTGCACCGTTTTGAGAAAGAGATCTGGCACTGGTGTTAGAATAAAAATTCTGCTTCCGAACTGTTTTTACGTCAGTTAGCATTCGCTGCGCCATTTTGTGTACCTGCACCATTTTGTATTATGATCAAAACTAATTCGCTTCCAATTTTCGGAAATGGCCTTCTCTAGGTTATGTTTCTTCAGAGCTGAGTTCTGCCACACTAACGAATGCACTGTTCTTATTAGCGCATACCTTTCCTTTAGATGTAAGCCCTCTCCCACTTGTCTAGTGGCTGGCACAGGCGGAATGGCCTTGACTGATAGATAATGTGTGCCCGGCTTCAGAACTGAAACTTACTCCTTCGTAATTTACTGTCCAGCTGCATTTCTCTGGAAAATTCCATGGTGGGTGTGTTTTTATTGATTCTGAAATGTACATAATGTATTGTCATGCTTGCTGAAGTCAGACTCTCTCTGCAGCACTCTTAGTGAGTGGGCAGACAGGACATCGCTCTGAGCGTACTTTGAATAAACTATTGTTGGTTTGTATTCTCTACTGTCTGACCGACTCTTCATTTCGTAGAAGGGGTGGCCATGAGTGACCCGAATCGGGCCACTTTCTTCAGTTGGCACCTAAACAGGGAGTCCTTCGGGTGAGTGGCCCTTTCCTTGCCGCGGACAGGAGGGGAGGTTGAGACTATCGTTGGGTCGGACAGATGGATCAGGGATCCCTGTATGAAGAGCATTGGTAGCTCATAGCTGCCCCTTCTCTCTGGCCGGTTGGTGCCTCGCCCAGTGGTCATCCTGACTGGAGTCCTGAACGGTGAAACCCTTGGATCTGACTGTTTGGTCAGAAGACTCGGCACTGGAGAATAGATTTGTTTTGATCTGCATACATCAGGCGAGTTTAGTTTGGTTCTTTGTGGATATGGTATCATTTTGGTTTGTATTTGGTATGGTCGAAAGACCATGTTTGGGACAAAAACAATTGCATTTGTTTTGCCAGGCATAGAATAGTGAGTCTGTTCTCTTTTGAAAATGCCTAGCTTTAGTAAAATTTTTTGCTTTGTGTTGTCGTTGTTGCTCTACTGACGCTCGATTTGAAGAAAGTCAGCCGGTGCCTCCAGAGGGCACTCCGAATTTTGATATGTATGTGAAGCATGGTCTTGGCCCTATTATTTAGCACATTATGGCATAAATATACAAGGGACAGTGCCAAATTGCAGTGCCCATTGACGGGCACTTTTGATGAACAGAAGATTGAGTATTTACAAGAACAGTTGCTCAAAAAAAGAAGTAGACGGCCTATGTTTGATAGCCTCAGAACGTGAAAAAAAGCAGCTAAGCAGAAACGAATGAAAGTAGAGAAAGAGGCCCCGAAAGGGAGAATGCAGACATTGACTCAGAAGGCAATAGCATATGACAGGGATAAGTAGGTGTAGGGTATTTAATGTGAGGATAGAAGGATTCGATTACATAAAGACAAATCATATGTGGCCCAGGAGGAAGATGATGCCTTTGTGGAAGAATTGTTGGATGCCCAACCCCTGCTTCCATATGCCCTTCAGGGAATATATCCTACAGTTCCAGTGCCCTCAGTGCCGCCCGTCACAGTTGCATCTACTGTCTCTGTCCCTGCGTTCACTGTTATCATGTCAATGGTTGTGGTCTCGGCTCCTCCTCCTCCTCTTTCTTCTGTTTCTTCGTCGTCTGTGGCAACTGTGACTATTAGTATTCCTGCTGTACCTATTGTTTCGGCAAAACACAAGATGATGGACGGAATTTTGCACATTGGCAAAACATTCACCCCCAGTCACAGATCTGGGTTTAATCCATCGTTATTTTGCTCACCACACCACCCCAGTTCAGACATGGCCATATGCAAATCAGTCTTAACCCTGTGCCTCATGTGAACAGTCCAGCCCGCACTGCCAAGCCATGTCTTCCCTGGACCGGTATCAAGCATCCTAGGACCGGTTTCGAGGTTTCACCCCTCTTCAGCCAGGATAGCTTGACTCCAGTGGCGTAGTGAGCACGGGACCCACGTCTGGGCATACCCTTCCAACATAGGGTGAAGAGCAAAACACAAAAGATGATGGACGGAATGTTGCACATTGGCAAAACATTCACCCCCAGTCACAGTTCTGGGTTTAATCCATCGTTATTTTGCTCACCACGCCACCCCAGTTCAGACATGGCCATATGCAAATCAGTCTTGACCCTTTGCCTCATGGGAACAGTCCAGCCCGAACTGCCAAGCCATGTCTTCCCTGGACCGGAATCAATCATCCTAGGACCGGTTTCGGGGTTTCACCCCTCTTCTGCCAGGATAGCTTGACTCCAGTGGCGTAGTGAGCACGGGACCCACATCTGGGCATACCCTTCCCACATAGTGCGAACAGCAAAACACACAAGATGATGGACGGAATGTTGCACATTGGCAAAACATTCACCCCCAGTCGATGGATTTAGGCCCAGATCTCTGTACTGGGGTGAATGTATGACATTGTTCTGCATTCTGTCTATCAATAGTTCTTTTTGCATTTGTACCTATTGTTTCAGCATCAATTTCGCCAACTCTTTCCCCTGCGACACAACCACCAGCAACCATAGTGCCTGTTACCACTGTTTCCTCTCCCACTGTGGTTTTTCATCCTCCGACATTAGTAAGTAGTGAGACACCGGCATGTGGATTTGAGGATAGAGTTTGGAAAAAGTTCAGGGAACGCATGGGAGCGCTAGGGAGGTCTGACGTGGGAGATGAAGAGAAACAGGTAATAGCCAATCAGGCTGCGCAGTGGGCCCATAATCCTATTAATAGTGTGGAGGATATCCGGGTGACTATGAGGGATTTTAAGCCCTTAAACACGTCAGCTACGTTGACTGGTCTTTGGCAGCAGTACTTTGGAGCGGAGGCACCCCACATTTTGTACGATATTAGAGACCGAGAGTATATTAGTGAATTGGGGCCAGTACAAGTCTTTGCTAATGTTCTGACATTCATAGCTTACAGGGGAAGACTGCATGAGAAAAGCCCCAAGTCGGTATCCCAGTTCCCGATGTGAGAGGTTCATCCTAGATATCACCCAGAGATACCAGAGGTAACAAATGGACGAAGTACTGTCACTTGAGCGGCAATAGCAGCTCGGTTTCAAAAACAATGGGTTTATACTCCATGGAAAATGAGTGAGGTTTTATCCCCTAAAACTTGTTTGCCTGATCCTAGAAAGAATCCTACCGCTTATTATAAGGAGTTGATTGAAGCTGCTTCTTCGACAGTAATGACACTTGCTGATATTGAAATGTTTTTTGGTCTTCTTGTTCCGGTTGATATTTGGAGGCAAATCCATACTCAAGATCATGTTCTAGAGCTGGGTGGTACTTGGGATGAAATTAAGGCATGGGACCAGGAAAGATAGCCAGGTGATAAGCCTCAGGCAGAGATACTTGCTTTGCCTGGCCGCATCATCACATACATGCATTCTCTTATTCCCCAGAGAAAAGTGGACTGGGATAAATTGTCAGCTTGTCGACAAAAGAAGGACAAGAGTATGTCTGATTTTTTTCACTCGATTTAAAGGTACATTTTTAGATTATAGTGGACAGGATTTGTCTATTGAGGGAGGTGTTCAGTTTTTTTTTTTAACAGAATTGTTTCTAACCTGCTTCCTAAAATCGTGACTCGATTGCAAGCTTCCGAGAGTACCTGGTCCACCTCCTCTCCCTCCGTTATTTTGAATATGGCACAATATTATGGACATAGGGATAGTGAGGAAAAGGAGAGGACAGAGAAGAGACATAAGGATTTAAAGACAAAGGTATTGTTACAGCAGGCTTTTAGGGGGTATGGGAGAGGACGTGGTGGTCCTGCTCGGCAGCTTCCCCGCACTAGTAGGCAGCCAACTACTACGCCTTTGGTTCCGAATCACTGTGCGTATTGTAAAGAGGAGGGGCATTGGCGTAGCGAGTGCCCTGTGCTTTTTCAGAAGGTAGCGGTCCCAAGAGGGTGAGGTTTTCATGGACGGGGTTGTGGAGCTGGTGCGGCAGATAGGACTCCAGAGTGCGGTAGCCTCACAGGGTTGTTCTGGTAATAATGACTTTGATGACCCTTGTGACAGACAGTATTACCATGATGATTATGACATTGAAGAAGTGACAGGGATGTCTTATAGCTAGGACAGCCAGGGGCAGAGTGTGGGACCAGTTTCAATGCCTGTACACGAGCGTGGTCCTTATGTAACCGCAGAATTACAAGGTTCAACTAAGGAGTTTGTGGTGGACACAGGTGCGACAAAAAGTTCTGTTTCTCGAAATATGGTCCCTGTCTGGCCATAATAATGTGTTGGTTGGTTTCTCTGGTGTACCGGTTGTAAGCCCAATTTCAAAACCTCTTGCATTGACTATTGGCCCTTTCACTGTGGATTCGCCTTTCTTGCTGACATCTAATTGTGGTGAAAATTTGATGGGTTTGGATTTGTTAAAAAATTGCATGCTACAATTTATTGTTCTCCGGCAGGTGTCTACATGACAATGGGTCCAGATGTAGCACATGCTAAGCAGTGTTTGTCCAAAGATGCACCCCTTCCTGTTGAGTTTAACGATGTGCTGTCCACTCTGTGGGCGACAGGCAACACGGATGTAGGATTGTTGCAGATATCGCTGGTTTTGATACTGGTTAAGGATGGTGCTATTTTGCCTCGTTTCCCTCAGTATACAATACTGCAGGCAGCAGAGCGAGCTTTATTGAAAATTATACAGGATTTGATTAGGAAGGGAGTGGTTGAGGAGACAACATCTAATATTTGCAATAGCCCTAATCTTCCAATTCTTAAAAGGGCGCCCTCAGGTTCTTCTAATGACCACGAGGATGTTTTTCATTTTGTGATTGATTTGCGTGAAGTTAGTAAAATAGTGGTCCCTCAGCTGCCAGTGGTTCCTGGCATTACGACTCTTTTGACGATGATTCCTTCTACTGCTAAATTCTTTTCTGTCATCGATTTGAAAAATGCATTCTTTAGTATTCCTATTCATCCGGATAGTAGGCATTTGTTTGGTTTTACCCTAGCTGGTAGGAGCTTTATTCTGTCAGGCTCCTCAGGGCTATACAGAAAGTCTAAGTCTTTATAGTCAAGTATTAAATCTTTTGTATTCCTTTCACTTCACTCAGGTAATGTATTGGTGCAGTATGTTGATGATCACAGAACAAGGTTGTAAAGACAGTACAGTTAAATTGTTGTTGCATTTAGCCCAACATGGCCATAAGGTGTCTCTTTCTAAATTTCAATATTGTCGCCAGGAGGTCATCTATTTAGGTCACCTACTGTCAAAGGAGAGTTGGAGATTGACCCCGGAGCGCATCAGTACCATTATTAAAATGCCCGTTCCACAAACTCAGAAGGATGTGCGTGCTTTCATAGGTATCACTTCCTACTGTCGGCAGTGGATACCTAGCTATTCATTACTAATCAAACCCCTACTTGCTCTAACATTAAAAGACGCGTATGAGACCCTGCCTTGGACGCCTGAATGTTAGCAGTGTTTTGAGCAACTGAAAACTGTGCTTTGTTCGGCTCCAGTACTTGGCACTCCAGACTACTCTAAACCCTTTGTGTTGTACGTCTATGAGATGGCTGGTTGCGTGCTTTCTGTTATAACGCAAACATTTGGAGATAAAGAAAGGCAGTGCACTTATTTCTCTGTTGGTCTTGACCCTGTCAAAGAGCCCTCCCAAGCTGTCTAAGAGCGGTCGCGGCTGTGGCCTTTTCAATAAGACAATCGGATCGAATCGTGCTTGATACTGAGCTCACAGTTATGGTACCCCATGCTGTGGATACACTTTTGAATAAGACAAATACACTGCACCTCACCAGTGCACGTCTGACAGGCTATGAATTAACATTGTTTGCAAAACACATTACTATTAAAAGATGTGCCATTCTTAACCCAGCCATGTTACTGCCCCTTCCTCCTGAGAATGATGAGATTGGTAAACGTTATTTTATCATCCGGACAGAAGAAGAGACGAAAGGGTGGGTAGACCTGACTGATGTTCCTCATCTGACCCCCAAGGGAAACTATAAGTCGATGGCTCTTGTTTTAAATTACCAGATGGCACTACAACTGCTGCGTATGCTGTTACTACGCTGCATACAGTATTGAGACATCACGAGTCCCCTATTAGTCGACCGGAACTGCCGAGCTTGTTGCCCTAATCCGAGCTTGTGAATTAAGTGAGGGACTGGTTGTCAATATTTATACTGACAGCTAATATGCCTTCGGAGTTGCGCATAATTTTGGGTGACTCTGGGGGGAGACAGGGTTTCTTACTTCCCATGGCACCAAAATCCAGCACGGGCACCTCATATTACGGCTTCTGTCTGCTTTAACACTCTCTAAGAAATTAGCAATAGTCAAGTGTAGTACTCACCGGAAAGTCACTGATGATGTAGGTGGGGAAAATGCTTTTGCAGATCAGACAGCTAAAGAAACGGTCCGGACCAAAATAAAAATAATGTTTGTAGCAGGTCCTTATAGGTGGGTGCATGAGGTTACTATGTTCGAAGACACACTTGAAAATGTGAAGGAAATTCAAAGTGAGGACACAACAGAAGAGTTAGCAGTGTGGCAAGAAAGTACAGCACAATTGAATGATGTTGGATTGATAAGTCAGGGAAACAGAGATGGATGTTATCAGATGCATATATTCTGCCTGTAGTTAATGGCACACGGTCCAGCCCACATCAGTGCTAAGGGTATTTGCAAGGTGTTATATCCTGTTTGGCAGAATGATAACATTTCAAAGACTGCTGCACATTTAGTGAAGTATTGTATGCCGTGCAGGATGCACAATCCAGGAAAAGGTACTCCTATCCTACCCGGCAATTTTGCACTACCCACTTTCCCTTTTGAGGTCCTTCACATGGATTACATCGAACTAGATAGGTGCAATAATTTGAAGTATGTTTTAGTGGTCGTTTGTGCTTTTAGTAAATGGGTTGAAGCTTATCCTACTAAAGACAATACAGCTGTTACAACTGCAAAGGTACTTCTGAAGGAGTTCTTTCCTCGTTTCGGCTTGCCCCATTTGATTTGGAGTGATAACGAAAGTAATTTTTCATGCCAAGGTCATTCAGTTATTTTGATGGTTTGCACATAAAACAAACGTTTCATGCTGCAAATCAACCGCCATTCAGCAGGTTTGGTTGAGAAGTACAATGGTACTCTCAAACTGAAATTGGCAAAGATTCAGGAAACCACAGGTTTACAGTGGCCAGATGCTTTACCATATGCTCTTTTGTCAACAAGGACAACTGCACATTCTAGGACAGGATTGTCACGGTACGAGGTCGTGTTTGGGTTCCCGGCAAATGTCTGGGGCGTCCACCGACCTCATAGGTTTTCTGATATCGAGTACCCCTTGTGAGTTGATTAACTGTGCCAGTTAACTAAAAATTTGCATTCTATTCACCAACAGGTCCGTGACTGCCTGGCAGCTACACCAGAAGGACCCGCACATGACATTCGGCCTGCGGATTTTGTGTTGATCCGAAACTTCTAGTGGAAGCAGAATTTGGAGCCACGCTGAAAGGGACTGGAACAGGTCCTTCTAGCTATACGCATAGCCATCAAGGTCGCTGGCCGAAAGAATTGGGTGCATGGCACTCATTGCAAAAGGGTGCCTCTGCCTTTGCCTTATGACCAATGGATTAAAGATGGAGTAGGGGATACTGAGTGAGAGACGGTGCCTCAGTTTGTCCCCTTCAGTGACGCCAGGCTGACCTGGACCAAAACGGATGAGGGGAATGATGAAGTGCTGAATGCAGCAGTTCCACCAGGGATATAAGCTATCCAGGAACCCCTTTTCACTGATCCATCTGTGCCTGGAGTCACCAGGTATGATTTGCGACCTCGGTTGAGGAATAGTGCACAAAAGGAGAAGTTAGACTAGACAGGGATGGACTGTGCAAGTTAGGGTGTACTTTGCTGTAGTACCAACGGAGTTAGTTTAGGGTGATGTCAGATTTGTGCACTGCCTGAACATTGGACAGGATAGATTGAACGTGCTCCCTTGGAGGAGGGTGCATTATCCTGATCGCCGCTGGATACAATCGAGAGCTTAGGACAGAGCAAGCTCCACCGCCGGTGCTCAAGAGTGCCAGCGTTTGATGAACAATAGGAGCCTGTACCAGTGAGGCTCTGATGGACACTGGGAACTTGTGTACTTCACTTGCTGGAAATTTGCCCCCTTGCTTTCTTATTCATTGTGCACCCCTTTGGCAGAATGATTGCTGACAAAGAACAACCAGTAATTCTCCTTGTTCACGTAGGAAAAGGTTGGTCTACTAAGCAAAAACAGCTCTGTGCTGTTCTTGTGTTGTTGCTGTTGTTGATTTTGGGAGGGGTGTTTTGGGTTTTGGAGTGTGATTATAATGCCCCATCATGTACTACACACAAGATTGTTTCTCAAGTTTTTACAAAAAAGGCAATCCCAAGCAATGTATTTCTAGATATGCATAAGAAATTCTTTGATGAAGTTACAGCTTGCTACCCTACTGAATCTGTTACGAGTTTATGAACTGCTTACCCATTGCCACTGGTTAATTATACATATGTTCGCCCACCCCAATTCGTAGAGGTAAAGGGTGAGTTCGGGATGGGATATCCCGGTCCTTGTTTGTATTATAAGAAGCCACGAGGGAAGGGATACCGAGGTTGCAACATTAATATGTATTGTGACAATTTGTATATGGATAAACAGAACATTACCTTAGTAGGCTGGTATTATCAAGATTTGACAGTTACTCGAAAGGCAGGTTATTATCCTGCGTGCTATCTGATAGTAAATAGTACTGACGCTTTTCTATATGTAAATTGTTCTGCAATAATATTGTTCAAAAATACGTCTTTAGTGAGAAAGAAAAATCCGAGTACAGTGGGAATGAACACCAGATATGCACCTGTAGATTATCATGGTCCATTTTATGCACCCCCGGGATTTTACTTTCTGCCCAATGGTACTTACTCGAATGTTTATAATGGTACCGAGGACGTTGCTTTAGGAATGGTGCTTCCTCTTGGAGTGCCTTTAAGTAGAGTAAGCCAAATATAAGATGGGTTAAAAGGATTTTGACCAAGGAATTTTGCGATGGAGTGACTGACCTGGAGGTCAAAAATTATAGTAATGGTATCACTTTTGGGTATATTCTTTCCTCCATTATTACCTTTGTTTGTATCGCTATGGCCAGAGGTAAAAGGGCTAGGGAATGTTTTGGATGTAGGCTGAAGATACTGTCTAACTCTACAGTAGCGGCCTTGCGTGACATCACCACCCAATTAGAAAGTATGCGAATATATTCGGAGCAAACCAGATATGCAGTTAATTTCATACTAGCTTGATCAGTGGTGTGGGCACCGTAGTAGGAGACCAGTGTGTAGACGGGATCACTAATATGGAAAAGAATATTACCCAACACATTTCAGATATTTTGGAGAATGTCAAAGGAATAGAAAGTGGAAACTGGAGTTGGTCCCTCTTTGGAAGATGGAGTTGGATTCTAGAAAGGGTGATCTACTTCATTGTAATTCTAATTGCCTGTAGCATACTGGTGCAGTGTCTCCCCTTATGCTGCTTTTACTGTTCCACCCTTCTCGCCCCTAAGAGAATATCAATCCATGATACCAACGCAACAATTATGATTCAAAAGAAGGTGAACGATCTTATGCAGATCAATGAAGGTATTTTTGAAACCTCTTCCCTCCTTACTGTTTCTCTACCAGAAGCTCAAGACATGGAATGCTCTTCAAAATCGAGTTACTGTGCTGTATTGAATAATATGTTCTTCTCTTCTTATCCTAATATGTTTGCTTAGCTCATGCTAAAAGGAGGGTTTGTTAGAATAAAAATTCTGCTTCCGAACTGTTTTTACGTAAGTTAGCATTCGCAGCGCCATTTTGTGTATCGGAGCCATTTTGTATTATGATCGAAACTAATTCTCTGCCAATTCTCAGAAATTGCCTTCTCCAGGTTATGTTTCTTCGGAGCTGAGTTCTGCCACTATAATAAATGCACTGTTCTTATTAGTGCATACCTTTCCTTTAGATATAAACCCTCTTCCACTTGTCTTGTGGTGGGCACGGGCGGAATGGCCTTGACTGATAGATCATGTGTGCCCGGCTTCAGAACTGAAAATTACTTCTTTGCAATTTACTGTCCAGCTGCATTTCTGTGGAAAATTCCATGGTGGGCGTGTTTTCATTGATTCTGAAATGTACATAATGTATCGTTATGCTTGCTGAAGTTAGACTCTCTCTGCAGCACTCTTAGTGACTGGGCAGACAGAGCTCCGCTCTGAGCGTACTTTGAATAAACAATTTTTGGTTTGTGTTCTCTACTGTCTTACCGACTCTTCATTTCATAGAAGGCGGAGAAGTGGTCATGAGTGACCCAAGTGACCCGAACCGGGCCACTTCCTTCACTGGAGTCCTGGTTAGAAGGAACACATTGCACTTCCAGTTGAAATCACATCAAATACCAGGCAAAAAAGTGGGAGTGACCATGTCAAAAAGGGCACTTTCCTACAGTGATAAATTAATGGGTAATAATTTTTGAAAATATATACTCCAGGTAGGCCCAATGGGAGACACGGTGTACTGCCTTCTTTAGAAATGAAACTTGTTTAGATGTGGGTAAGAGACTGAAATGTGAAGCAGATGTCAAAGATGGGGTCAGTGTTGAGGAAACTGAATGATGTCATCAAGTGCAATTCAAATTTGTGGACCTACTTACAGAAGAATGTTTCATAATTGATCAAGTAGAAGGAATAGTTCAGGACAGATGAAAGGAGTGGACAAATGGGAGTTTAGGTAGAAATGGAGACTATCACAGAATTTCTGAAGCGAGAGGAGGGAAGGGTCCGGTAGTATGAAGATTTCATCTAGTTAAGAGCTGCAGCGATATTGAAAAGAAAGAGTTTGCAGATTGCCACCGAGTTGTCTTCAACCTGTGATGTAAAATGAGTATGCACGTTTTTTATTCTGTAGATGTCTTGAAATGGTATTAAGCTCAAGGCGATTAGTGGAGGTGGGGAATGAGCACAGTGATTAGAGGTACTTGAGGACAGTTTGCAGAGCATTGTCGAAGCATGCAGAAGATGTGAGTAGTGTTAGAAATGAGGGTCTCTGGGGGCGTGGCCGAGCCGAGCCGCAAGATGGCCGCCGTTTAACGGGGCTCTGCCGGCCGAACACATCATCCGTCAACCCATCCGTGTTTGCCTCATTGCCCGGGCAGCCAGAGCGGTTGGAACGTGGTGTTGACGTCCTGGGGACCTGGCGGCAGTTTCCGCGGAGGAAATCGGTGCAGTATTGCAGCCGCGCTGGCCCTGCGCTGTGCTGCCGGAAACCCCGCGAGCCGAGGGTCGGCTATCGCTGCGGCGCGAGTCCCCGGCTTGGGCCCTCGCTCGGACACGTGTGGAGACCAGGCGGAGAGGACCTGCGGCACTGCTGAGATCGGGGCCCGTGGGGCCGGTGAGCCGCATCGGGAGCCTGGGGAGATTGCGTGCGGACCGCTCCTGGAAGTAATTCGAGACCCGAGGACACCACGATGACTCCGGTAGGACCTGAGCGCTGCGGAGCCGCCTGCTAGTGCTGCCGCGGCTGGCGCCGCCGCCGCGGTGTGGACCGCGCTCCGGGAAGCCTGAGTGATCGGCGCTGGCCTGGCTGCTGGAGGAGGTCGCCTGTTCTTCGCTCTCCCGGCCCTGTTTGGGGTTGGGGCTGTTGCCTACTGCTGCCGGAGGAACACTCGCGACAGGCCTGATATAGATGTACCACTGAGGGCGGCAATCTCCTTGTACCTTGCGCCCAAGTGGAGTTGGCGCACGCCACTAGACAGGGAGACTTGGCGACCCGGCTGTAGGGCTGGGCGAGGGTGATGGGCCGCTCCCTCTAATACCTTTGAGTCGACGTATCTGCCTGTCCACGCAGCGGCCCCGAGCCGCGCTCTCCGTGAGGTGGGGCTGGCCTAGTCCTTCTCTGTCGGCGCGGTGGGCCGATCGTCGCGGCCGCTGGCCTGGGAATTGCAAGGGGAGACCTCCCGAGGAAGCGGCACTTGACTGCGAGGTGTGTTTGCCTGTGATCGCCCCCAACATCGGATCCCCCTGGCTGATCTCCCCTGCGGGATCATGGGCAAGCCGGACAATAAACAGCCGCGGCTACAGTTCGAGCGAAAATCCGCCCGTAACGTGGAAATGGGGCCGGCATCGCAGACAGTGGTCCCTGAGACACAGATGGAGCCCTCACAAGAAGACGACATAAAGGGTATGTTCCGTGAACTAAAGGGCTGTTTGAGGGAAATTGACTCCAAACTTGACACAATGGCACAGCGAATGGAGGGCCTGTCGCGCACAGTCGATCAACATGGGGAACGGCTAACGGCGGCTGAGACGCGTATTGCGGACTGCGAGGAAGGCCTGGGGGAAACCCGGGAACGTTTGCTGCACATGGACAAAGTCTTGGATGTAATACGTGGGCGCAATGAGGATTTGGAAGCCCGCTCTCGCAGAAACAACGTGCGCATTCTCGGAATTGCGGAGTCCACAAATATCGGCAACATGGAGCAATTTGTGGAAGGCATGTTCCGCGATTTATTTGGGGCAGAACTGTCGGCAATGTTCTTGATTGAGCGTGCACATCGAACACTTGGTCCTCGCCCGGGGCCTGGGGCACCACCGAGACCGATCCTGGCTCGCGTTCTCAATTACCGTGACCGAGACACTATACTACGGCTATCCCGGGAAAAGGGAGCCCTCACTTTCCAGAACATGGCCATTTCCCTATATCCCGATTTCACACAGGCGGTGCAGGCAGCGAGGCGCGAATTCATACCTGCCAAAAAACTCTTTCAAAAAGTGGGGACCAAATATGCCATGTTGTACCCTGCCAAGTTAAAAATTCACCACAAAGGGAAGCAGCTGATCTTCACGGAGGCGAAGGAGGCGCTGAAATTTGCCAGGAGAGCGGAGCGAACGACTGGGGAACAGCGCGCAAGTCGTGCGACCTCCCCGGTGGACCAGCTGAGCGACGTGGAATGAACTGCCGGACTTTTCTGTGACCCCTGTTATACTACTGTGCAGCATGGCGTCAGGTCAATCTGCGGATGAGTACCCATAACTTACTTGAATGTTTATATCTTGCTGCCTGTGGTGGGTGGTGACGGTAGAACAGACTAGCTGCATCTGGGATCCCACAGACTCATGTTTGGACATAGATTCCACGGGTGACACCGTTAATACTGAGGGTGATGCATAAGTCGTTGCCTGTTGTGTATGATCTGCTTGGGGCTTTGGTAGGTGGAATGTTCGGCCACCCTATTGTTCACCGATGGGGGAGTGTGCAGGTAACCCCACGCCCTCGAAGGGATGATTCCCGTGAAACTGACTTCTTTATGGGTTAAATTGGGGAGGGGTACGGCATCTCAACCTAATTGGGGGGTTGGAGTGGGAGGTTGGGTGGGGGGGACTGTTTTGTTTGTTGTTATTAACCTGCAGAAATGTCATACACTTTTGATGGACGACTCGGTGTTGCCTCTACACATCCACGCTCTCTTGCTAAGTGTCGGGACTGGTACACTGGATACCCGGCTGCTCGCCCTGCCCCTAGCCCCGCACATTGGCACACTGCTGCGTAGGGACTATTATCCACTGCTCCATTGACCGAGTTACGCTGTCTGACTTGGAACATACGTGGTCTTAATGACCATCGCAAGATTAGGTTGACGCATGCGCACTTGGCCAGACACCACATCGACATATGTCTTCTACAAGAGACCCACCTGTTACAGAAAGCGGGAGACCGATTGCGACATGCTAGGTGGGGTGAGGTACACACGTCTGGATGCTCCAGTTACTCTCGTGGGGTGGCCACCTTAATACGCAAAGGGTTACCATGGCAAACCTTTAAAGTAACTGCCGACTCGGAGGGCAGATATTTAATCATACTGGGGAAATTGTTCCATAAACAGATAATCCTAATTAACACTTACGGTCCCAACACGGATGACCCGGATTTTTTCCGGACAGTCTGGCTAAAGGCACAATCCCTTGGCGCGGGGGAGTACATATGGGGAGGGGACTTCAATGCCGTACTCTCGCTGGAAAATGACAGGGAAGGTGCGGCGCGCACGCATCATCCGCAAACAGCAAATCTTCTTCGAGGTCTAATGGAAGAATATAACCTGTTGGACTCGTGGAGAATCCTGCACCCCGGCGAGCGTGAGGGCACATGCTTCACCCCACACAGAAAGGCGTGGTCTAGATTAGATTTTTGGCTAACAACTCCACATATTCAAGCCTGGACGTCTGACGTGCAACACAAAGCGCGTACTCTATCGGACCACTGTCCGGTTGAACTGGTGCTACGGGTCCCCAAACCATACATCGCCCCATTCACGTGGCAGCTACCTGCGCAGGCCCTGCTAGATCCGGTATTCCGCGAGGAGGTACACCAACATATACTTGATTACTTTGAACTCAACACAAACTCAGTGGCGTCGGTTGGCACCCTATGGGACGCGTTCAAGGTGGTAATCCGGGGCCATTGCATTGCGGGACAGGCTAGAGTGCTGAAGTCCATTAGAAATACACTCCAGAGACTGGAGGACCGCTTACATAATCTAGAAGTACAATATAGCTCGCACCCCTCAGCGGCCACTTTAGCGGAAACACGCGCCGCCCTAACGGAATACCAGGCGGAGGCGGACAGGGAGCTTAAATTTCTACACAGACACGCAACGGCGCGCAGATATGGCGAAGGGGATCGCCCGGGTAGAACATTGGCCCGGCTGCTGCGCTCGCAAAGAGGTTCCTCTTACATTCCTTCTATAGAAACGGCGCAGGGCGACACCGTGCACTCCCCTCCAGAGATACTGGATACGTTCAGGTCCTTCTATAAAAAGTTATACCGCTCCAGGGGTGGGACTGACGCGGCAGACGTTGCTGATTACTTAGACACGGTTCAGTTGATCTGGTTTAATGCGCATCAACAAGGTTATTTCGATCGCCCCTTTGACATTGACGATGTGAAGGAGGCGTTGGGGTCCTTGGCCCCTGGCAAGGCGCCTGGACCGGACGGTCTTCCGGCACAGTTCTACAAGGAATACGCTGACATCCTCGCCCCCCGGCTGCTGGCTGTATACGATGAGGCGGCTGAGTCTGGGATACTCCCCGCGTCCATGAGAGAGGCCCTCATTATTGCCCTCTTAAAACCCGAGAAGGCCGCCCAGAGCTGTGACTCTTATCGGCCGTTGTCCCTTATAAATACAGACGCAAAGATATTTGCGAAAATGCTCGCTTTGCGATTACAACCGGTGATGCCACTAATGATCCGCCCAGATCAATCGGGGTTCGTGCCGGGCCGTTCCACGACCCACAACTTACGGACCCTGTTCGGAGTGTTACACTACTTGGCTCCTCATGTCAAGGCCGCAGTGGTACTATTGGACGCCACGAAAGCGTTCGATTCCCTGGAATGGGCGTTTCTGTTCACCCTGCTGCAGCGAATGGGAGTAAGCGTCGCGTTCATCCGATATATTCGCCTGCTCTATACCAACATCACTGCCCGTGTGAGGGTGAACGGGCTGGTCTCCGAGCCCTTTGGCATCGGTAGGGGCACGAGACAGGGTTGCCCTCTGTCGCCCCTACTATTCGCGATTGCAACCGAGCCCTTGGCAGCCCGGATCAGGCAACATCATGCGAACAGGGGAATTGGATTTTCATCCCGTGCGCTGACCATTTCACTGTACGCGGATGACATCACCCTTTATGTGACTGACCCGCAGGTTAACCTCTCCCCAATGACGAGTGAACTGATGAGGTATGGTCTGCTTTCAGGGGTGACTATTAATTGGGAGAAGTCGGTCCTCCTGCCCTTAACGGAGGCGACATCCCGCTTCACGCCGGATTGCCCGCTGAAGTGGGCGGACGGGCCGGTGCGTTACCTGGGCGTATGGGTTAGCACGGACATGCAGGAACTGTGGACGGAGAACTACGGGAGGGCTGTGCAGTGGATAGAGGAAAGGGTAGGCCGATGGAAACACCTGCCCCTGTCCCTGGCGGGTAAGATAGCTGTGACCAAAATGGTCATACTGCCCAAGCTCCTCTACCTCTTTGTTAATATCCCCCTCCCCTTGCCTAAACACTTCTTGAACAAGATACGATCGCTCATGATCGAACTGGTGTGGGGGGGTAGCCAGCCGAGGGTAGCATGGGAGACGCTCACCCTCCCACAAAGACAGGGAGGTATGGCGGCGCCAGACTTCGCGCTGTATGCGTATTGTGCGCAGGCGCAATTCCTGCACTATTGGGTACACCCCACGCCGTATCAGCCACATGTGGCGATAGAGGCGGACATGGTTGGCCCGCTCCCGCTCCGCACTGCCCTATATGCACCACACAAGAGCAGGCGGAACGAAATCGATACGGTGCGTGCGCTTCAGTGGGCCTGGGACGGACTGCGCCGCCGGGCCAAGTTAGATCTTCTCTATACGTCGGCAATCCCTCTGCGCGGGAACCCCATGTGGCCCCCGCTACAGAGCATGAAAACGGGAGAACGCGCAGCGTCTCGGGGTCTCCATACGGCGGGAGACGTCTTTCCTGATGGTGTCTTCATCACGTTACCGCAGATGTGCGCTGCGGAGGCCCCGACGGCGCTAGACGCCCTGCTTCATCACCAGCTTCGCCACACATGTAGAGCACTGTTCCCGACATTCCCGGAGCCGCCGCCCAGTCTGATGGCTCTGGAAAATGTCCTGAAGGTGGAATCGGGGCGCAAGCTGATTTCTCGTCTATATAGCCGCATGCAATGCGATCATCCAGTGGTGGCCCCGGCGGCGCGCGATCTGTGGAGCGCTGCGTTGGGAACTGAAATTCTCGATGCCCACTGGGACCTATGCTGCAGAATGCTTGAGACATTATCCCCTAACTACAGACTCCGGCTTATCCATTTCAAGTACATACATATGATATATCGCACCCCACGCAGACTTCATCGTATTGGCTTACGAGACACGGACAATTGTTGGAAATGCACTGCGCGTGGCGCTGACTTCTTGCATATGGCGTGGGAGTGTCCCATGATCGCCCCCTTTTGGGAAGAGGTGCTGCGGCTGGTGTGTCTCATTACGGAGCTTCCGATTCCATGTACCCCTCAGACTGCACTGCTGGGGATCCTACATATGGTCAAGCCTAAACATCGCCGACTGCCGGCCATGCTCCTCCTACTTGCTAAGCGCCAGGTTGCGATACACTGGGGGGCTACCACAACGCCTACTATCAGGGAGTGGCTTAAGAGTGCTGTATACTGCCAGACGCAGCTCACCCTCTTCTGGGAGCTCCTGCCACCACGCACGCGCCCGCGGGACATATGGGGCCCTTTCTCACAGTGGTTGCTTCAAACACCGCTCGATCCGTTGTAGGGCGCTGACCCTCGAGCCGGATGACCGGGGGGAGACAGATGCCGAGATTGCTGAGGGGTTGCAGCGGCTGACGCTGAAGATGTGGGAGATGTTGGGGGTGTATTGGGGGCTGAGACGAGGGGAGATTCTGCTCTTGTGTCTCGCTCTGGCACTATTGTGTGGATACCTATTGGCATTATGGACATCGTTGTATATGGAGGTGACTGTCTCGTCTATACTGGATTCTATACATTCTGCAGTGTATTGTGTTTGTACTGTTGTTAAAATGCAAATAAAAAGAAATTTAAAAAAAAAAAAAAAGAAATGAGGGTCTCTAGTTGGCAGAGATTTACACCCTATCCAAGTAGGGACCATTATCGTAGTCAGGGAAAGTAGATTACACAGCTAAGATAACCTCTGCTCACCTCCTTGTTACCTTGGCACGAGCAGTCAGGCGTATCTCAGAGGCAATGTGTAAAGCATTTCTACATGCACACAGTAGTACAGTAAAAACACTACAAAACTGAGTCCACGCCAGTTTAGAAAATTAACCAATCTTTGCCTAAGTAAAACATGACCAAAGGAACAAAAATCCAACATACATAAGCAAAGATATAACTTTTAAAAGGTTAAGCAAGTTCAGTCTATAGAAATCTATGGATGTGTTTGTGTTAGCACAAAGTATGTGTGATGTGTCAAAATCAGAGATGAAAAACAGGCGCAGGGGAGGTGAGGCGCATGAAACAAAAGCAATGCATCAATTCCTTAGTCACAGGGGAACAGACGTCAGTTTCTTCTTAATGGCTGGGAAAGTTTTATGTCGATTTCTGACTGCGAGAGGAGGTCATGCGTTGATGTCCGAATACACAGCCTTGAGTCCGTACTGCGGGGCCACGTCGATGAAGAGACAGTGTCGCAGTACAATGTGTGGAAAATCTTGATGCGCTGGGTCAATGCGGCGGCAAAGCAGGCGCTGCGTAGATTTCCCAGCTACAATGCAGGAAATGTGCATTTCTTCAGTCGCTCAGCAGAGTCTGCGTCAGGGTTGGTTCGGGTTCCATGAACATCGTGACATGGTGTGTGAAGCTTAGGCTGCGGTAATCTTTCAACCACACGGCAGGTACTGCGTTGATTCTTCGGCTACACGTCAGCGGCGGGTTGAGTCTTCAACCGCACTGCAGTACTGCATCAGAAAAACCGGCGCTGAGAGTCGATGTGTGGATTTTCTTCTCCCTATGCAGCAAAGCCAATTCCAAGCTCCCAGACCTGGAATTGGCACCACTTGGCAGGTCAGAACACCTATCAGAGGAGTTCAGGGGTTGCAGGTGAAGTCTTTGATGTCCCGCAGACTTCTTAACAGGAGGCAAGCACACACATGCCCTTGGAGAACCTAGGAAGCAGGATACGGAAAGCAAAATCCAGTCCTTTCACTGTCCAAACAAGCAGAGTGGCAGTCCACCTCCTACAGCTTCTCCAGCTCTTCTTCTTGGTAGAAACTCCTCTTAGTCCAGAAGTGTTCTGAAGTTAAGATGCCACAGCTTCAGTACTTATATTAGTTTCTGCCTTTGAAGTTGGAAAACTTAAAAGGAACACTTTGTAGTGCACAAGACCCTGCCTTTCCCTGACCTGTCTCCAGACACACCACAATAGGGGGTGGGGACAGCTTTGTGTGAGGACAGGCACAGCCCTTTTCAGGAATCATTGACCCATCAGCCTGGTGATGGGCTTCAGGATATGCAGGGCACACCTCAGCTCCCTTTATGTGACTGACTAGAGTGAATGCACAAACATGGCAACTGCTACCCTCCCTCAGATGTGGATTCCACAGGCAGGCAGAGACACAGAATGGTAAAGCAAGAAAAAGCCCACTTTCTGAAAGTGGCATTTTCAAACACAAAATTTAAAAAACTTAACTAAAATACGTATTTTTACATTGTGAGTTCAGGGATCCCAGTCTCCAAATTCTGATCTGTTCTCAATTGGAAGAGACACTTGTAAAATCTTACAAGGCTGCTCCAATGACAACCTATTGGAGAGTTAGTCCTTGCAATAGTGAAATAGAAATTAGCAGGATTTCACTATCAGGACATGTAAAACACACCAGTACATGTCCTACCTTTCACATACACTGCACTCTGCCCATGTGGCTATCTTGGGCCTACCTTAGGGGTGCCTTACATGTACAAAAAAAGGGAAGGTTTGAGCCTGGCAAGTGGTTGTACCTGCCTGGTTGACATGACAGTGTAAAACTGCCCACACAATACTGCTGTGGCAGGTCTTAGACATGTTATAGGGCTACTCATGTGGGTGGCACGATCAGTGCTGCAGGCCTACTAGTAGCCTTTGATTTACATGCCTTAGGCACACCTGGCGCACTTTACTAGGGACTTAATAGTAAATAAAATAGGCTAATCATGGGTAAACCAATCACCAATACAATTTAGACAGAGAGCATATGCACTTTAGCACTGGTTAGCAGTGGCAAAGTGCCCACAGTCTTAAAGCCAACAAAAACAGGTCAGACAAAATAGGAAGGAGTTGGCAAAAAGTTTGGGGTAACCCTGCGAAAAGGGCTAGGTCCAACAGGGAGTGTCTTTGAAAGTGATAGTGATGATAATTTGCAGCTACCATTGATTGGTCTCAGGATAGAATTTACATTGGTGGCGAGGCGGGGGAGAGATAAGGACCAGGGAGTGTTGCTTACAGTATGAATGAGGGTTGTCATCTAACAACTGTTGAGTGAATGGGTTGCAAAGTTAAGGCTATGTAGATGAGAATGTCTTTTAGTGGATTCATTTGGAGTGAACCATGAAATAGCCATGAATTGTCAGCATAAGGGAGTAGGTTATGGTTTTGGACTTTAAGGAAGATGTGTGATTGAAATCAGTCCTAACAAACAGAGGAGGCTTATTTGCAAGTGTGCAAAAAGGTGAAGGCATTTCTTGAGAATTGTGTCAGATGAGTTGAGCCTTAAGAGGTGGAAGTGACAAGAGGATGAAATAGGCTGAAGTTCAATTATTATGGGAAGCTTATACATTTGATAAAGTATTTACTTGAGGTACTACTCATATCTAAATCAGGAAGCAAAGATATGTTAATGTACGTGGACTGTATAAATGTGCCATATCCCCATAAATGCTTCCTAGAGTGAAAGTTGAAATGAACTTTTTTTACCTATGATTTTGAATCCACCCCTTCTGTGTGAGCTGTGGGCTGGAGTTAATGCATAAGGTGATGGTCTTGTGTAGTGTGAAAAGCATGACTGCATCAAGTTCGAAAATTGAGGTTAAAATAATGTATCTAAGAGTCAACCATGAAAAGGCTTGCATGTTACATTGCATTACACCATTATATTAAAATAGGTTAGTAGTGCAATGCTATAAATATTAGCATTTGATGTTGGGTGGCTATCAATGCACGTCAAATTGCAATTCACAAAATGAGTGTCGTACTACCCATGTGAAAATGCCAACATTCACAGCTTTCAAACAGTATTCAAGGAAATATTTGAAAATTTCAAAACAGTAAGGCCCCATAGGTGTAAACATCACACTGCATTTTGAGAATCAGACAATTACAAACTAAATACAAATCTCAAGAGTTCTACTGTTCAATCTGGCTCTACCTGACAGACTCCACTATAAGCAATTTTACAACAGAAGTCTTCAGACATTTTGACCGATCAACCCTCAGTAAAATCTTTTTAAGACGTCCCCAGAAAACCTTTGTGGTGTGGACTATGGAGTGCTTCAGGGCAGGAGGGGACAGGACTCACTAAATCAATAGTATTGTAATGTTAAAGCTGGTAAACAAAATAAGCAGGGAAAAGATTCAAAACTAAACTTGAAATGGCCAAAACAAGACAGACGAATTCACCTCAGATGCACTTCAGAATAGGGTAAAATATTACCTACTCACTATTACCCATAACTTAATTTTTATACTATTACATACTGCAATTGTGCCACTTCTAAGAGCTATAAAAAACTGCACTTTCTTTTGCCATTTTAGTTCCAAAGATAGTGCTGAGATGCATTTCATTTGCGTGGACCATGAAAAGGTTCCCTGGAGTTGATCACTGATCAGCTTCCTAATATTAAGGCACTTCCCCTCCATCCTTCGCGAGTCATGGCTCCAAGGCCCCCAAGAAAGCTCCCATAAACAGCAGAATGGAAAACATTGAGCCCCCGCACCTCAAAAACCCCAGACTATGTTCGGATCATATGCCCCCAGCAGAGCTCCTAGTCTCCTATACACCAAGGGGAATATTCTCAAGAACGTGTGATAACTACCGCAAAAGTAGCTTAACGCAACTCTTCACATCGCAGTCTATAGCGGAAAAATAACACAGGGGTAACGCAGCATTACGAAGCCAGCGGCACCATTCGATAGGCTCACGATAACGCGTTAAATGTCCGCGATGAAGTCAACGCAACGCCGCAAAAATGAGAAACACGAATGCAAAAAAAGCTGCGATGAGGCCAAGCACGATACAAAAATCTGCGTAAACCAGCCACAGGCCTGCAATTCCCATGCGTCATGCGGGAAAATGCACTATAAAAGCAAAAAATATACCACACAAAAACCAAATCAAACTGCGTTGCACCATGGATACACCCGGAACGAGTGCAGAGGACAACCCGAACCCCACAAGCCCCACGGAGGACCAGCCAGGAACCCCGTGCTCGGGGAAGGGCAAGTAGAGGAGGAAGACGGGGGGTTCAGTTTGCAGGAAAACCGGATCATCGTCACGGAGGTGATAGAACACTAACAACAACTGTTCGACACCTCCACTGCGTCATTGGCAACACAAATGGAAATTGGCAGTCCATCATCAACAATGTGAATGCAGTTGGAGTGTCGAGGAGGGCAATGGAGGAGGTCAAGAGGCGCAATCCAAACCAAGGAGAATCTCGCTGCCAACAGGAAGGCAGCAAAGGCGAATGGAGGTGGGACTCCTGCGCCACAGGAGGAGCTGGATGAGCTGGAGTAAATGGTGGCCACAGTCATCAGTGCGGAGACGGTGCAAGGAGTTGGTGGTCTGGACACAGCTCGATATGAACTGACCGAACAGCAATAGGGTGAGTACCGACCACTGCCTGGGGGGACGGAGGGAGATGGGCACAATGTCACACATGCACAATCATGCGCAGCACTCTGCACACCCTCATTGATTGTGGAACATGGCCCTGATACCTTTGGCACACTGCAGCACACATAGAAACACCAAGCAGGCCCCCGTCCACAATGTGCACAAATAGGCCCCCCCTCCATATCACCAATGCCACAACCCACCCATGCACATGTGTTGACTCCAGAAAAGCAGCGGCTCTGTGAGCCACCCGGACTATGCAAGTGACACTGCATGACAGATAGCATGGCTGCAGTCACAATATATGACGTGGTGCATGAGACCACTTTGAGGTGGCTGAGTGTGGACCACATCCGTAAAGGAGCAGGTCACACTCTGACACATCCACATGCATCTGCAACCCATGACGTCAAAAACACATCTGCAGACAAACAATACACAAGAGTACAAAATATGTCCAAGAGCACCAATAACCCAAGTCCCAAACATCACAGCACCCGAAAAGCACACAAGTTAAAGGCACACCGACTCAAAGAGATGAGGGACCACCAAATCAGAGCTGCAGGGCTGACTCGCCAACAAAGCAGCACACACACATAGCAATCACAGCACATCAACATTGACGACAATGTGGTACAAAGTGCAACACTTACACCACAGGACAGAAGACACAACTGGTGCGCTCGTGTGTAGAATCTGGCCAATCCCATCTGGCATTGCATGACACTGTGAGATGATAATGTACGAGTATAACCTCACATCCGTCATGTAGTCGAAATGTCCACTGTCTCCTATCAAATAGTCAGCTCCTCCAAAACAGTCACAATGTACATTGTCATGCAGTCAGTATGTAAACATGTACAATGCATGAACATACATGGAACACACTGTTAACCTGCATCTCCTCGTTAAATTGCAGAGGGACAATCAACACCTCCTGCAGAGAAGACCACACATCTCTACAGTGATAATGAAGAGGACACCCTGCACATTTGCCCAGACACCCTCTAACGGCTCGTAAACAGCCTCCGCACCCCATCCCCAGGAGCAGGGCAGCCCAGCTGCATCGTGGTGAGCCCACACCCTGATAAATACAAAACAATCCTAGGGTCTAATCATATGCCATTAGTGTATATGAATTGATAATACTCCTTCAAAAATAATGTATTAAACCAACAGCAAAATTGTGCTCATAAGATCATCTAAGGGTAGATCCCTTTAAAGGATGTAATCCCTCACTCACCAAAGGTGACATGCTTCATCATAGGGATTCTCCTCCCAAAGGAAACACCTAGTTCCTTTGAGGGCTACAACCCCCTCACTGTGAGGGAGGAGCTCAGCGATGTTTTATAGGAGTATATAGGGTATCCTAAACCCACCTGTGATGAGTCTAACGTGTGAGTGAGGTCGCAGTGCAAAATAATCTATAGTGTAAAAAATAACGTGAATAAGTGAGTGAATGCTAAAACTGGCTAGTAGGCATCAAACAACAATTTTAATCAAAGTATGCCTGCTGTCAGGATTAAAAAAGCAGTGCACCAGCAGTATGGATTTAAACCGCTATGGTGTGATGATAATTGGTCAACATGTTTCAGCCATAATGATCCTTAATCGGATCAGGCTTTCATCAGGACCTAAAAGGATAATGCTGCTGCTCTCAAAAAGTGAATCGGTACCGCTTTGTTCGCCATAAGTTGGCAGGGTATGCTCAGACGTGAGTCCCTTGCTCACTTTGCCACTGGATTCAAGCAAGCCTGGCTGAAGACAGCTGAAATTCCAGAAACCGGTCCTAGGAAGCTTGTTTCCGGTCCAGGGAAGGCATGGCTTGGCAGTTCGGGCTGGACTGTTCCCATGAGGCACAGGGTCAGACTGATTTGCATATGGCCATGTCTGAACTGGGGTGGCAGAGTGGGGTAAAGAACGGTGATGGATCAAACCCAGATCTGTTGACTGGGTGTGAGTGTTTGATTGGTTCTGATGCTCCGTCCATCACCACCCCCTTTTGTACCGATTTGTTCGCCATAAGTTGGCAGGGTATGCTCAGACGTGAGTCCCTTGCTCACTTTGCCACTGGATTCAAGCAAGCCTGGCTGAAGACGACTGAAATGCCAGAAACCGGTGCCAGAAAGCTTGTTTCCGGTCCAGGGAAGGCATGGCTTGGCAGTTCGGTCTGGACTGTTCCCATGAGGCACAGGGTCAGACTGATTTGCAAATGGCCATGTCTGAACTGGGGTGGCAGAGTGGGCTGAAGAACGGTGATGGATCAAACCCAGATCTGTTGACTGGGTGTGAGTGTTTGATTGGTTCTGATGCTCCGTCCATCACCACCCCCTTTTGTACCGCTTTGTTCGCCATAAGTTGGCAGGGTATGCTCAGACGTGAGTCCCTTGCTCACTTTGCCACTGGATTCAAGCAAGCCTGGCTGAAGACGGCTGAAATGCCAGAAACCGGTCCTAGGAAGCTTGTTTCCGGTCCAGGGAAGGCATGGCTTGGCAGTTCGGGCTGGACTGTTCCCATGAGGCACAGGATTAGACTGATTTGCATATGGACATGTCTGACCTGGGGTGGCAGAGTGGGCTAAAGAACGGTGATGGATCAAACCCAGATCTGTTGACTGGGTGTGAGTGTTTGATTGGTTCTGATGCTCCGTCCATCATCACCCCCTTTTGTACCACTTTGTTTGCCATAAGTTGGAAGGGTATGCTCAGACGTGAGTCCCTTGCTCACTTTGCCACTGGATTCAATCAAGCCTGGCTGAAGACGGCTGAAATGCCAGAAACCGGTCCTAGGAAGCTTGTTTCCAGTCCAGGGAAGGCATGGCTTGGCAGTTCGGGCTGGACTGTTCCCATGAGGCACAGGGTCAGACTGATTTGCATATGGCCATGTCTGAACTGGGGTGGCAGAGTGGGCTAAAGAACGGTGATGGCTCAAACCCAGATCTGTTGACTGGGTGTGAGTGTTTGATTGGTTCTGATGCTCCGTCCATCACCACCCCCTTTTGTACCGCTCAAAAAGTGAATAACACAGAAATAAATTTTAACGTAAAAGGATATTAGACCAAGACAAGATCTTTGGTCTGTCAATAACAAGGTATCACCGTACCTGAAAAATAAAAAAAGATCATGAATATCAACTAGACACACGATACAGTGTTAAATAAGTCATTAAAACGGGATCTACCAACAATGAGCCCACAAGATTCAAGACTCTTACCCGCTATTGCTGGGTGCAAAGCCTCACCTCTACCTGGCAACCGCTCAGGAAGGGAGCACCGCTCTGTGAAGAAAAAGTGAAATATATTATCTTAAGTTTGAGTGTCCATAAGTACACCAAAATCTAGTCTGCTCAGCTGCTCATCATAGTAACATACTCTGTGTGCAAAAAAATAATAAACCTATTGGGTCTTCAGGATTTCGATCAACAGACAAGACGCTTCAGGAAGCACAGCGAAAAAACACTCAAATATGATCCAAAATGAGAGGGAAAATGTTATGTGTCTCGCAGAGCCCTGCCAGACCCATCCCCTCAAATATTGGCAATGAATAATACCTAAAAAGCCTTGATGAAAAAGCAGAGACCGGATAATGTCCAGTGTCCATGCATAAAGTCAGCAACTAATTGCGTGGTGCCATGTGTAAGACAATGCACAAGATAGTACAAGATATATCAGGAATTCAATACACCGATGAAAAGATAACCAATGAAGTCATATCTTAACATTGTCGGCATAGCATAGGCACTCACATCATTTGTCACACCAGTAAAACAAATAATTATAAAAAGCGAACCGAAGTACAAGCTAACAAACACCATAGTGAGAGCCTCACCTATCCGTCGGTGCTGCTTGGCAGGAAGAGCCTGCTGCCTGAGGTGAGCGTTAGAATGTGGGTGTGTTCTTTAAATACCCACCATCCCTTGCTGTCAATAAGGTCCACGTGATGCCCATGAACTCAAAAAAAGTGTCTCATCATGACGTATGCGCATGCTCCAAGATGGAGCCGCTACTTACACTTGAATAGGTGGTGTCCTGCCTCCAAACCAAGGGTGGCATACCCCCTGCAGTTAGTTTGGAGCCAGGAGAGACAGGAGGCCTTCACACATCAAAGGGAAGTCTCTAGAAGCTTCTCCCACTTCAAAGGAAGGCCCAGGTATAAATATTAGACCTTAGACCTCCTTGGTATACTTCTGGACTTTTGGAAACTCTGCCAGGAAGAAGGACTGCTGTGCTGCTGAAAGTACTGCCACACTGCTGAACTGCTACCCTAAAGGACTTCTTGTTGAACTGTTGTCTGTTGCCCTCTTTCCTGGGTGAGAAGGACTGGACCTGCAACCTGTACCCAGGACCATCAGAGTGACTCCAACATCTAGTCTCTTATAACCAGCACTTGGATTCTGCAATAAATCTACCCTGCAAAGTAGTGCCACCCCAATCCCATACCATCTGTAGATCCAGCAGAATCGATGCATCTCCTCTGCTGCATGGCACAACCCCAAGCTGAACTGACACATAGCCTCTGCTGCAAGGATTCTCCCAGCACAAGGACTCTGCGTTGACCATGTAGTCCGCATCGGAAGCGCTGCTGTATGACACATCCCTGATGCAGACACTTGCATTGCACATCCTTCGATGACAGCTTTGACGACGATGCGGGTTCTCACACCTCAGCTTTGCAGCTTTCTTGGAACTAATGCATTGCCTCCACTGCGAGACGCATCCTCAATGCCGTACTTCCCCTGACAAGCCCTCATTGATGAGACCCTCAACGATGACGCACGATCTGGCATCACACCTCGCAGATTCTCAGAACCGACGCATCACTTCGGCTGCACACCACATCCTCAACGGGGGACCTCGCAACGCTACCCAACTAGGATTTAAGTTAATCTCGTTCAGCGGGCCTAACTGAGTCATTGTAGCCTGTGCTCACTCCATTGTAGTCGTCCACAAATTGTAACTTTGTCCCAGTCCGGTGCAACCAGATACCCACAGTTGGTACTTTGCGCTTTTTAGCACTATTTTCGCTGAAACATTTAAAGCTTCATATCTCAGGTTCTACTGATTGGATTTTTGTCGTTTTGGTCTTGTCATATTTATTAATAATGACTCTATTGTTCAAATCCAGTGTGGGGTCCTTTTGTGGTGTGTTTCCTTTGTGTTACTGTTTGAGGTGTTGCACAAATACTTTACACGGTACCTCTGAATTAAGCCTAACTGCTCTGTGCCAAGTTACCAGAGGGCTGAGCACAGGTTAATTTAGGGTTTGTTTGTGACTTCACCCTGACAAGGATTGTGGTTGCTGCTTGAGTAGGATTTCAACCCTCTCACCCAGTAACCACAATTTCTGACAATGCTATTGTATTTGTTTTCTTTAAATGGGTTCTAGTGTGAAAAGTGAAATGTTGCCCACCTTAGGCAGTAGTTGGAAGACATGGATAATAGTTGTCTTGGAATATTGGATAATTATCCAATTAGACTCCAGCACCACAATTCTCAAACACTATTTTACTGTAATAGCCTTCATTCTAACTCTGTAGTGAATTCATACTGCTATAAGATTTGGATGAAGCTGTGGCTGCACACTGTACCAGGCATGTCCTGAAACTTCTCTACAATTTCCATTAACCCATTAGCAAATATTCAGTCCCATTTTTGCTCATGCAAACACCAGAGACTAAGTGCAAATGATGCACCTCTTAATGTTTATGTTTCCAATGAGAAAATATGTTTTACATACATAAAGCTTTTGTCATAGACCCACACTAATTTTTGTGGGTGTCTAATGCATTTTCCCACGTGTGAAACACATTTACGTCTGCCATTGGGAAAAGTAAATTTTCAGGCAGAGAATGCACACAGAAAAGTTTGTGAATACACACAAACTCACAGGGTCAGATTTACAAGAAACTAACGCAGTGCAGTGCCGCAAGTCATTTCGCTGCGCTGTGCTGCGTTGGTTTCGAAGCACATGGATGCAACATATTTACAACATGTCACACCTCTGTGCTTCTCCCTGCACTGGTGCACAAACTGCTAACATGCGTTGGCGCTGGCACCCTTGCACCATGGTGCAAGGATGCCTGTGTCGTGGGTAGATTGTTTTTGTGCAGGAAGGGGTGCCTTCCTGCACAAAAACAATCATTTGAGGCGATTTCCTCTTCCAATGTGCGATCTACAATGCAGCACGCATTGAAAGAGGAAAGAAACCAAGGAGAAATGAAAACAATTCTCCTCATTGCACCTTGCTATGCCACCCCTAGGGTGGCGTAACATTCTGATGCCTTTCCAGATTTATGATTTATCGTAAGTCTGGAAATGCATCAGTGGACATGGCTGTTGCGTGGGAACACTCACAGCAACACCCATGTCACGCCCCTAACACTAAAAGTGTTGCGGGAAAAGGGGCGATATTTACAAGCACAGGTTAAGTCACGCAGGGTGGCTTTACCTGTGCTTGTAAATATCATTCAGCAGGCTGCGCCACCGGTGCGTCACGCAACTTGATGCGCCGGCGGCGCAAGGGGCTTGTAAATCTGCCCCACAAAGTTAATGGGTGTGCACAATCTTTCCTGGCCTTCGCGGACCCGGAACACAAACGTCCAGCATATCGGAGCAGTTCACTCCCAGATGACATTACATAATGGTGGTGTAATATTACACACGAGTAAATGGACTAACAAGTGTAAAACCATGTCATGCCAGGATAACACATGATTTTAAACTACTAACAAAAAAAGTTTGCGCTTGTAAGCTGAACCTACTTGTGTACAGGGCTTTGGAAACCATGTGTGTCAAAAGACTTTCACACAACTCGTCAAAATGGGTTATTTGGTGCTTCAAAACGATTTGTATGAGATGTATTCCCCTCAAAATTACTCGCGTAATAACAGTGTAGTATATTAAAGCCAACAAAATAACCGAATAGAGTATAGATGGAAAATGTAGAAATCGTAATTATGGGAGATGTAAAATATGAGTTAAGGTTTCTTCTAAAAATGAAAATAAAGAAATATCCCATGAAATCGTCATTGTTAGGCGACAATTAAACGTGTATCTTTCGATTTAACATGACTTGACTCAAGGTGACATATTTAATGTATTTAAATAGATTAATGAAAACTTTTTATTTTGACAGCAGGTGTTCTGTTTTTTTAACTTCTGGCTTACAAAGATAGTGATGCGTGTCATATAAAATTGTGACTTGAAATTGTGTCACAAGGACGAAACGCTATGGGGCTGCATCGTAAAGGCATTGGCAGTACTCTTTTACATACCCTTTCTTGCCTTTGTGCATTAGCCCCACAACATCTAAAATAGATATATTTAGCGAATACTCATATACAAATAGAATAGTCTGTGCCCTCCTTGCACGTTTCTAATAAGGAGTTGGATGTTTGGGGCTGACTCAAAAAGGCACGTAGGTGTCCTTAAACCAGTACTTCTGCAATATCGCTTCCTGTTCCCATAACTGCTTTTGTGAATCAACTTCAAAGTTTTAGATATTTCGAATTTATTTGTGCTCAAAGGTAATAACAAGGCAAAAATGACTCATCTCAGTAGTTCAAAAGAACACCGCACAAAAATGTTTTTTTCAAAAACATCAATGGTCTTTAATTAGTAACAAGGCAAGGACTGGAAGTAAAAAACACAGAGGCTGACCTGTGTTATCAGACAACAGTGTGTTATCAATAAGAAAGAAGGGAAATCAAGCCTAGTTTTATCTGTCTTTAATTAAACATATGAATGAAGCATAAAAATGCCTTACAAATGCTAAATGATAATTGAAAACAAAATGAAAATATACGGATAGTTTTAATATTTTGTGAGCATTACATAATACAATAAAGCAGCCAGTATAACAAATATTAAAAGTTATGAATGCTTAAAATGGCCTGATTTAGAGTTTGGCAGATGGGTTACTTCGTCACAAGCGCTTTATTACAAGTGCCATAGCATAAAGGCACTTTTAATAAAGTGGATCAGAAATCGTCCTAAACACTATCTCCACCACAATGTAAGTTAGTTCTCAGAATGCAACTTGACAGGCCATTAACTGGGCCAGCCTACTTTTATATTCCTTCATTCATTTATATTCAGGGGCATATTTATCAAAGAGTTGTGTGGCCCTGGTGCCATGCATGGGGGGTGCAAGGATGACACAACTACTAAATCATATTTATTAAGCCACAGCATGGCCACCTTGTGTGGCTCTACATGGCGTGATAAATCCAGAGTACCGCAAGACAGTGCAAATCATGCATTGCGTTACTCTGCCCCAGGGATGCGTTCAATGGATTGAGTGTGGGTGTTCCTTCGCATCCACCCAAGGATTTTGGTGCATTCCCAGATTTACCATTACTGGTAGACCTAAGAATGCGTCAAAATGCTAGGCCACCCCAGGTCAGGGGTAACAAGGAGAAATATCTTAATTTCTCATTGTTTATTCTTATGTGTGCTGCATTCTGCAGCACGCAGAGAAAGAGGGAATCTCAGATGATTGTTTTTGTGCATGTAGGTGTCTCTTCCGGCACAAAAACAATCCTGCTTACAACGCAGGCACCATTGCACCAGGGTGCAAGGGTGCCTACATTGGCTTTAGGCAGTCAAGAGTGCGTCAGCGCATGGAAAACCAGGGAAATCCATAAGATTGCCCTTTCCATTTCACACAGCGCAACACAGCTAGGTGGCTTGCTGCGTTGCGTGACAATTTGATAAACGTGCCACATTCCATATTGAATCTTTCCACACCTAGTGGCATGTACTTGGAGATCATGGAGAGTTCTACTCACATTAGGCAGCATACTTCTTCCAGTGCCTGGCAGTCCACGTGGAACCCTGTTCCAGAAAAAGAGAGAAAAGTTTTTTAGCTGCAACTTGTACATGTATATGTTTACTCAACTGCAAAGTTGGCCTGTGCATTGACTATACCCCCACCACTGCTCAGTTTGACACCTGGGCCACTTCTGGTGGTTTCTGGGTGGGTGCTGAATTTAGTGATCTATCTTACTGGCAGAACAAATGAGGTTAACTTGCAGAATACACATGTTTACAATACCAGTTATTGGTAAATTATGATTGTTGGAATATCTTACACATGCTGCCTTGATGAGTTTAGAAACCAAAGAGAAAATGTATTCTCTCAGTCAAACAACAAAAATTGCAAAGTAGATTTTTCTGTGGGACTTCAACACTAATAAACTGTAACAATATTTTGGTTTAGGCACAAACCGCCCTTCAGAACACATACAGAAACAACTGGATGGATTCCATGATAGAGTTAAGTGGTACTTGATGTCGGTAGGAACCGTGCACTGCACGTGGCCCTCATTCTGGAGGGGCCGCTGCTCTTTTAGATTCTCAGTAAAAGCAAGAGGTAAGTTCTTCTCAGCCTTCTAGAAAATGCCTCGCCTTCAGTCACGAATAAAACGTATTTGCTGGAAACGCGTGATTTGCTTCATGCTCTAGTCTGCTTCTGTATAATGTTGAAGACATCATAAGAATTAAATGTGACAGCTAGAAATTGTGCAGAGCTCGGATAACTCCCCTTAAGTAATCGTGGAACAAAAGATATTGAGGTCTGGAGGAGAAAGTACATCTAAGTTTCCTGCAAAATATTTAAGACCCCATGCTTGATGCTATCTGTGTTTCATGCTGTAGGATTGAGTGTTAAATCTCTGCTGTAACTTCATTTCTTAATGGAAATTCTTTTTTGGCTGACAGAGGAAGATATATATGTTCCTTTATAAGACAGGCCTTCTTCAGCCTTAATGATTTTTTCAAAGGTTGTTGCATTTTGAGAAATCTTTTTTTATTCAGCCCCCTGGTTTTCTACCTGCTAATCCGGACACATGCCCTTGTGCATAGCACAAGTTCATATTCATATTTGACCCAGGTACAGAGTGGGTCATCTTTCTTTATACATTAAACCCATGTTTCGTTCGTATGCAGCTATAGCACAGAGATTATTGATTATAAATCTGGAGGGATAGAGAGATTATTTATATTATTATTATTATTGCCGATTTAGTTAGTGCATGGCTACCCAATAAGGTTTTTCCAGCGCTTGGCTCCTCATGCTACCACAGGTCAAGCAAGCGCTGCACACTGAGTCAGAAGAACCAGGTTTTTAGCAGTTTGCGAAAGACAGAGAGAGACAAGATCTCATAGAGAATGGTAATGAATTCCACAGTTTAGGACCCACCTAGGAGGAGGCCTGACCCCCTTCATGGGATCTCCTCACTCGGGGAACTGCAGAAAGATTGAAATTGCTGGAAAACGATTTGGCCTTTAGGGCGACACCAAAGATCAGTGATGGTGGGGACCAGAATGTGACATGCATTTAAGCATATAACAAAGTGCTTTAAACTGAACTCACTGCTCAGTTGGTAGCCAGTGAAGATAATGAAGAAGTCTGGCCGTAGACATAAATGAAGGGGTAGCAATAAAAGTCTTGCAACTGTATTTCGTACTATCTGAAGCCGCTTGAGGCAAACCTTAGGGATGTCAAGATAAAGAATATTGCCATAATCCAGCCTGGAAATAATCAAGGCCTGAATCACTGTTGTTTGAGAGCTGAGAGCAGAAGACATCCAAGGATGATGCTTAACCATCTTAAGATCCCGAAACAGGTGGACTCAACTTTGGTGATCTGATGGTTCATTGAGAGCTTGCTGTCAATGCCAAAAACCAAGATTCTTGACACCCGGTGCCGGAGTTAAAGGTGCACCACCAAGAGGCTCAGACCACAGATGGGGTCCTCAGAGTTGAGGTTCGTTGCCCAACAACAGAATCTCAGTCTTATCCCCATTCAGTTTGATTGAGTTAGCATTCATCCATGCTGACACATTCGTAAGGCAGGTATTCAAATCGTTGACACTCCAGTTCTCTTGAGATGATAAGGAGACAACAATCTGGGTGTCATCATCATATGAGAAAAGTGTGAGTTTGCAGCTCTCCACAATATCTGCAAGAGGCCTTACATTGAGATTAAATAGGGTCGGACTGAGAGTAGAGCCCTGAGGAACACCAGATGCTAATTGGTAAGGTTTTGAACAATGCTGTTGAGTATGTACCTGAAAGACGCTATCCTGCAAAAATGAATTTAGCCAAGTCAAGGCCTTGCCATGCACACCCATCTCCTCTAATCTTTGGTGGAGTATGTTATAGTTAACCATGTCAAAAGCAGCACTGAGATCTAAAAGAATCAAAGCAGCAGTACCGCCTTTATCTAACTGGCACCTTAGATATTCAGTGATGCCAGGTAAAGTGGACTCTGTGCTGTAGCTGGCTCTGAACGCCGCTTGAGAAGAGTGGAGAAGACCTTTTAGTTCGGTATATGCCGTAAGTTGTTTATTTACAAGTGTTTCAGAATTTTGGCCAATGTTGGCAAGAGCAAAATTGGCTTATAATTTTACCAGGTAAAAAAAGTCAAGATTCAGCTTTTTCAGCAGAGGCATTACCAGCATGATTCAACGCCTGTTGGACGCTCCCTTCTGAATGTGATGCATTCAGATGTTGAGTTAGTATATCTTGGGATTGTAGACTAAGGGGCATAATATCAAGGACGGCGTTAAAATTATCACCACTTTGCGGCAGAAAACTGCCGCTAAAGCGGCGATAATGGGCTTGATAATATGCAGCAGAGAATTCCAATAGAAGCTCATGTTCTGGTGTGAACATGGGCTTCTATTGGAATTCTTTGCGGCATATTATCAAGCCCATTATCGCCGCTAAAGCGGTGATAATTTTAAGGCTATCATAGATAATATGCCCCTAAGTTTGTCAAACACTGAAGGCGGGAAAGGGTCTAAAGTCGATCCTGATTTAGTGTTGTTAAGAAGCAAGGGAAAAGTCAGGAGGTCCAAGCCCTGAAAGGTACTCAGAGAGCAAGGCCGAGCGGGTCCCAGGGTGGGATCCACTCATACATGCTTATGGGCAGAGAGGTGCAACACGGGTTTTTTCTTTAGAGAAAAAGTCTGCTAGCTCGTCACACTGATGCTGCGAGAAAGAAACACCAGCAGAAATATCATGGTTTTTCACCAATTGAAAAAGGGTTTTGGGGCAATTTTGTGGTATGGCTATTTTAACGAAAAGAAAGAGGCTCTAGTAGTGCAGCAATTTTCATGGTAAGCTTTTAGAGCCAGTCTATACTTTTTTTATCATTTATACAGAAGGATCCATGCCAGACTCTTTCCAGATGTTTACAGATCTTTTTATTTGCCTGCAAGGCATCATCAAACCATGGTGCTGGAGGAAGGTTTCTATGATGCATCTAGCGTGTAATGGGTAATATAGAGTCGAGCGAGGACCGAATCCAATTGTCAATGGTGGCTGAGTCTGCCTCCACTGAGTGACGCAAAGCTAGGAGATCTGACTCCAGAGTGGAATTCAGAGAAGAAGTTTTAAGTTTCATCCAGTTCTTTGAAAAGGAGACTGGGAGGTCGTCCTGTGTTCTAGGCACATAGGGAATTGGAAGGGAAAAAGGAACAGCAAAGTGGTCTGACCATAATAAGGGCATTGAACCCTTCCAGATTAGAGGACAGAGGATCAAGCAGATACCCAGCCGCATAAGTAGGTGCAGAGTTTATAAGCTGGACATCTAGAGCCTTGGAATCCTCAACCACGGCAGAAGCCGTTTTACATGTTGCACTATTGAAATGGGTGTTAAAGTCACCTAAACAGTGAAATTGGCATCTCTCAAAACGAACAGAGAGAGGACCTCTGAAATGCAGGTGCTCCAACTACCTGCAGGTGATGCCAGACAGGGCATAGGTGTTAGTTAGGGGCAGGGAGAATAGAAAAGCATCACTGTCAGGGATTAGAAAACTGCTCATTTTACATTGATACTGTGCTTTAAAAATGATCACAATTCCTCCTCCTTTCTGGTTCTGGTGATCCAATCTGAGTATACGATTCTCTGAGGTCAGCGCAGCACGGCTATCTGGCACCAAGGCATAATTGAGCCAGGCTTTAGAAAAATGGCATCCTGACCATAGTCAGTTAAAAAGCTAAAAATGGCAGTATTGTGTTTGACTAAAGAACGACGATTGATGTGAAAAAAATGAAAAAAAGCGTTTTCAGGCTCCAACGTGTCCGTGCCTTTAGTGAGTGGCGATGGTGGGTCTTGGGGGGAGGGGTGGACAGCTTGCTATACGCTTCCGGCACTAAGTGAGGGTTAGGGACCTTAAAATCGCAGTAGGAACAATTTCCAATCACGGTGTCCAGACTCAATGAAGAGAGACAAGCTGGTGGTATTATAGGGTGAAGGGCAAGTAAGTGGTGGTGTAACCCAGCCCACCTGAGGAAGAAGCGCCAGCATCTCTGGCCCCGGGTCCTGTGTGGGCACGGACGGACATGGATGGGCTTGCTTTTGTCATGCCAGCGGAAAGCCCGTGGTGCGTCCATGCCACTGCCATGACTAAATACATCTGTCCGGGAGCTAAAAAAAAAGAGCCAAGATAAAGCTAGAATGCTAACTGCTCGGAAAAGTGTCGCAAGCAAAATGGCCGTCAGGCTAAAACGATTTTCCTAATGCTGACTGCTTCAAAATAATTTAAAACACCCCCACCCTCCCAACACATTCATCACCATACAAACAAAGATTTAAAATGCAGCATATTAAAATTAGATGATGTAAAGACGTGTCAGTACATAGAAGAAATAGTTTTGAAGTACTGTAAGGTAGATTCCCAGTTGAAGGGCTGGGCTAGTGCTTAGTATGGGTATCCGTGACGTGGGGAATGACATATTCCATCCACTGAGGCTGAGCACACTAATCCACACATCCTACACCAAATATCTAGTCGACATTCAGACGGCTCGTTCCTGACCTTAGAACAATCACCCCTAGCATTTTGGTTTTTATTCATATAATTTTGCTGTAGCACTTCTACACCTAAAAATGACATCAGAGCACTGTGAATGCTGGTATGAAGGATTCAAATAAATAAGTACAGATATGTAGGGCATGGAGCATAAACCGTCTGTTGGTACAAGAGTCAAAATTAAACCAAAGCAAAATAGACATGTACAAATCATTTAACATTAAGAACGGTGTGGTTTGTTGGAAGGTATCATAATCACAGAAGGAACACATGGGGGCCAGTTCAGTGGATCCAATTTTATGAATTGGATTTGTTTATCTGTGATGTCCTGGCACCTTCTAATGTGAGACCCAGAGCTGAGCACCAAGGAAGCCATTTTAATGCTTGACACTGAGCGCGGGGAGGCAGAGTAGTTCAAGGCATATTCAGGGATGTGGTATGAGATTGTGACTCAGAACTCAACAACACACAGAAAAATGTTAAATAAATTGTTGTCCAAACGGTGCTTTTAGCCTAGGATGAGAAAAAGTACTTTATTCCTTTTGTCCGAAAGCGGTAATGGCACTGATTACTAAATCAGAATGCTGTGCAGTAGTACCACAATAGCAGGGACTCCTGTTAATTGACTTGAAAACTATGGTCTGTCCATGCGCTGTCCAAGCTTCAGCTTCAGGGGATATCCGTTATCTAGGTGTAAAATCAAAGGTTGTGCTCAATCACTGAAGAGTTAGCCGTCTGAGCTGTATTCTGCTCACAGCAGGCTTTGCCTCATAGCCGCTCCATTTGATGCTTTGGCAGAAGCGCACCTCTGTCGTGGCTACCCATTACCTTAGTGCAGCTCTGTTAGCTACCCCTCTTTCTTGGCCTGTTCTTGGATGCTGCCAGCCTGCATGATTGGTTGCTGTATGCCCTAAGGCCAAACATCAAAAACATACAGTGACATACCGCATGGGATGCTCAACAGTGCATTATAAGAGAGTGTAGGTGAACGAGACAAAGAATAGCAGTCTATGCATGTCAGAAAGATAAAGAGTTAAGAGAGAGCCAGGATAGATTAGCAACATTATGTTATAGGAGGTTTGCATTGTGTTGAAATTAGACAACTCAAGTAAGACTGAATGAAAGAGCGAGCTTTAGAGCCAAAGGCGTTGCATTCCGCACTCTGGGGCATTCCCAGAGAAGGAAGGGGTTAGGTAGGAAATCTTTTTGAACTGTTTGAAACTGAGATGGAGCGAGTTCAAGCTACTTACGGCTTATTTTTGCCAGAACGTTCAGGTTTTTGTCAGTGGTGGGGGGAATTGAGGTCTGTGCCTTATACATAGTTGCCATGAAATACATAGGCTGATCTTTGAGGGCTAGCCACTTCAGAGAGGTGAGTTTATCTCCCTCAAAATGTCAGTTCCGCTGATCCTTCTGCCTCGGAGTGGAGGATGGGTTTGAAAGGTGTAAGTCGACATTTAGGATAACCAGTCATTTCAGTTACCATATTCAATGCAAGCTGCCACAAGTGCCTGTATTGTAGTTTTAAAAATACATAAACTCTTCAAAACTTTCATCCTCATCATTACCCTGTTCAAATATTTGGAAAACATCGTCGGGATTCAGTCAGTCTGAATAGGTTCATTTAAGAATGAACAGAGTGTTCCTCAGCGATCAATGATTCTCAATGCAGAGCAGTGGATCTGCCAGCCCACCCAGTGTTTCCTGCCCACCGTTTCCCATCACCACTCCCCAGTGCCTGAAAGCACACTCAGCAGATCCCATGCACAACGGTGGGTGCACCTATGAATTAACTGAGTTGTTGTGGCTGACTCCATCTCCGGGGCACCATGATCACTAAACTAGGAGATAAAGCAACCCCAGGCTGGAATTTAATAATTTCAGTATGAAAACCAAAAGAAGGCCTTCCCTATCTATGGGCCAAAGAGATGGAACAATAACCCCGACCAAATTCGGAATGGCTTCTCCCCTCCAGCAATTAGGAAGAAATTGAAGACCCACCACTTCCATGAACCTTGTCTACCCAGAAAACAGAAGTCCACATAAGCTGCCTACTATAACTAATCTTGAATAGTTTCATAGGGCAAAGTTAGGTTAGCACTATGCTGATCCCAACACATACTTACTAGGCATGTACTGCTTGACACGCCCCTTAGGCTCCAGTGGTCTTGTCTCCCAGATACAGGGTTTTGGTTCCATACGTGTCTGCCTCTGTTTCGGTGCACGTCGCCCTTTATCAGCATTCCCATGTCAATATCCCATTTACTACATCAATCTCCCACATGTCAGTATACTAGTGTCAATGTGTCACTTTTCTACCTTCAGTTTACCTGTTTCCCTGTATCTTAGTGTCCCTCTTCCAGAGTCCTTGTCCCTATGTCAGATTCTGTGTCCAATTGCCAATGTCAGCATCTGCATGCCAGTTTGCATCCAAGTGTCAGTGTCTCAGGTTCAGTTCCCTGGGATCAATACCCCGGTGTCCAAGTGTGAGTGTCCGGTATTGGTATTTTAGTATATGCCAGTGTCAGTCTCCCAGCGCCAGTGTTGCAGTGAAATTATGCTTTTGTCTGTGTTCTGTTGTCCATGCCAGTGTCTCAGTGTCAATTTCTCCAAGCCTCTCTAGCAGCATCCCATGGTCAGTGACAGTGTCCTAAAGTCATTTTTAGTGTCACCATATCAAAAAGGGAGAGGTGTGGCACAGCGACCAGAGTGTCTGACTCGGAGTGCGGGGCTGATGGCTCGGTCCTCGGCGCTGGTGGCAGCTCAGCTCAGCATCATCTGACTCTGGGCAATAGCTCACTTAATCTCCCTGACGGCCCCCAGCGCCTGGATACCCTCAAGGGTGAAATGTCCATGCTTTACAAAAATGTGCAATTAATCATCAGATGTCCCAGTGTTAGTGACTTATTTTCTGTGTCCTTGTGTCAGGGTCAATGTGCTTTTGAGTACCACCACCCCTCTGCTACCATCCCGGATTTGGCATTGGAGCTTGAATATCAGTGTTCCAGTGACAGTATCAGTCTTTCAACTTCCTTTGTCCCATTGCCTAAGTGGTAATGTCTCATTGTTCATTTTGCTTTTCAGTGTCCATGTCTGCTGTGTGGGTGTACCCCTGTGAAAGTGTCAGTGTTCCAATATTAGTTTGCGTGTCACTCAGACTCTGCCCCTGTGTCCCAGTCTCAGCGTACAGACTGAGATGGCCTGATGTCAATGTCCCTGTGTCCGCTGAGCTTTATTGCCCAGTGTGGTTGTCAGTGTGTAGTTTGCTACTGTTAAATACTATTAGGTGTTTGTTCAGTGCTCATGGTGTCCTTAGGCCAGTTGAAAGATCTAAGGGGAAAAACAGGGGAAGCAGTGGACATGAGAGATGTTAAAAGTGCCTGGGCAGTTAGGAAATACACAGCATATGAGCTGGACCTAAGAAAGCTTTGTAAAAAAAAGAATGATTGCTGTTATTTTTAGACTATTTAAAGGATTTTTGTTAAAATAAAAACAAGCATCTACAATGCACTAGGTCTCGCATTTACGCAAGTTTGAGCTATTGGCATTGTAAATATCAATGCGTGTAATAATCTTTATTGCTTGATTACCTAAAATCATTGCAATCACAACAACTTCAAATCTCAATCTTAAAAACTAGATTACGAGCAAAACATCTTCCCATCACATAAAATAAGAAACAGTCCTATACATACAATTTTAAAACTTATCAATAAAATAAAATCCAATCACATATAACATCAATAATTACAGAATAATATTGCACATTTTATATTTTAAAGGTGACGGCGTGCATAGCATACTATTTTCTTACACATAATGAAAAGATATTCTAACGAATAACTATTAATTTCAGCTGGAAAACTTTACACATGTTGTAATTCAAAGCATTAATGCTAAGATGCACCTGAAACGAAAAGGTTTCTAATGTACATTCCATGCACAAATTACATTTCAAGGGGCTAATGAGTAACTATTGCAGCAACAATCATATAAAAGCAATATTAAAGTGCACCAATGTACTGTAAAGTGCTAATATGCATTTATTACAACGACCATCATATTAAAACAATAATAAAGTGCATCAATTTACAGTAGTGGTGGCACGTCTGTTTTAACATGTCAAATTGTCACCCTTGTAGCATTAGTATTAAGTAGTAAAGATTATAAGCCAGATAATACTATTAGTCAGCACAACCATAAAAATACTGGAGATCTACCTTATTGTATCAAAAATGTTTGAACTGCCAATACAATTTTTACCAAATGACACAATAATGGAATCGATTCGCCAGATAGTGACATGATTAAGGCCTGACGAGCAGATCTCACCCCGCTCTTCAAGAAATGTGGTCTCAAAAATGTACGTCAAAGCTTAATCAACTTGGGACACACACACACTATATAGACTAGTGTTTCCTTTGGCCAACCACAAAGTCTGCAGTTAGAGTCCGGCCCTCCTTTGTTGGGTTTAATCCCATACGTAACCTTAGAAACTTATTTTTAAACTTCGCTGAGAAAAAAACATACAAATATGGCTGAATACGCAGGGATTGGTATGAATTAATCACAGACCATGCATAATTTTTCTCTACTAATTCAATTTTATCCAATTTAAGCGATTCAGTTTTAATAAGCGTTTTTAAAATTAACTTGTAATTGGGCATTTTCTGATCTTGCAGTGCAATTTGCCGGCTGATATCTCTTAGGGAAGTTAAAATATAAGATCTCCATTTAGCTGCATAGACAGACTTGTCTATTTCTTGCTAACAAAAAACACTTCCTTGAATAGACAATGCAAAATGCCAGCCCACTTGTCACCATTAGCACGAAACAGGGAATTTGGTAACCCATTGGGTCCGGGGGCACCATTTGCTCAAAGCCTACTCAGCAGGGTCAATACTTGATCACAACTCGGGATTTCCAGGTCAAGATTTGGATCAAAACTGGGGTCGATAAGATGGTCAATGGAATTCAAATCCAGGCACTCTCCATTCCCCACATTGATTTATAATATATTATTTCCCACACATCCATCTAATGTATCCCTCTGGCCCGGCGAACCATACAAATTAGCTATAAATGTTACCCAACTGGATACTGATATATTTACAGAAAAAGCCCTACAGCCTTCCCTTTCGAGTTTATTAATAACCACCCAAACTTTTTTTGCATTGTTTTGCTTTGAGGCGGATAATAAACTATTCCATAACTTCTTGTTTATAGGTCTTCTTAAGTTCCTTCAAATGTTCTTTAGACACAGAATTGGACTGGCAAAATCTATGTGCATATGACACCCGAACAGCTCTGTTAAGTACATTTTTGTAATATATGTGTATTTTGGCAGGAAAAATATATTTTTTGAGTATTTACATGGATATCAATTTTTCTAGTCTTACCGGCTACAAATTTCCCCACAAGGGACCTTGTAATAAAGTTCTATTTATTAATCATATTCATATCACCCTGGCCTCCCAAGTCACATTCTTTTAGAAATACCTGAGCAGTTTGAATAATTTCCTCCTCTTTGGCTAAATGCCAAACCAGCCTCTTCAGATTATTTGCAGAAGGCGCCATATTGGGAAGATCGTTCGTTTTAGAGTGATACTTCACAAGAAGATTACATTTTACAACCTTGGGGTTGTGATCACTTTCTGACCGGCCGATTACCTTATAGTCAGACATATTTGATCTCAGGATGTCTGATACAAATGTGTAATCAGTGATTGAACCATATTTACAATTCTTAAACGTTGGAGTAAACCTAGATATCTCTTTTAACTGTCTGACTCCAGCCTTAGACATAATGTCACAGCATTGTTTTGCCAGACCTTCAGACCTACAGTTAAAATCTGAGAAACGGCTTAGTTGCAAATCAAAATCACCTGATACTATTAAACCAGCATCTGGGTGTTAAACTATTAATGTGGTCAGCGCATCCCGCCAGAGATATAAAACTGTGCAGCCTTGTTTATTCTGGCACTCAGATACACGTTAAGAATAATTATACTCAGATCAGTGGTATTTACCACAAGGCATTGTAGCCAACCCAGACTGAAGTCTACCATATCCACAACTAGGTTTAAGTCGGCCGCAATGTAACATGCCAATCCACATTTAGCACGGCCACATTTTGGGGTTTTCACTGCCGGTATACTATAGTCATTAAATCCAGACAAAGGGGTTATCTGTTCACACCATGTTTCATGGAATAATAGAATTGCAAATGAATTTAGAAATAATATTGTATCTGGGTCTGACAATAAATGGAGCAATCCGTGGACATTCCAGGAGCATAGACTTATTTCATTTACATTAACTTCATAGCTCCGGTTATTCAACTACTGTCTCCACGGGAAACCTTTGCCAATGATGCAGGCAGCCAAGACCAGTCCTCCATTCGCACATTATTTTTGGGTAGCCACTGGCATTGGAAATATCAATTTGTTTTATTTATGTTTTGGTTTTTAAAACATAAGTAAAAGGTATTGGAATTTAAAATGTCAAGAGCTTAAACTCTTGCAAATGCAAGACCTATTGCATTCCAAATTCTTGACCCTCCTGCCCTCCTGCAGTAAGAAACTCAATAAAGAAAAAAGTGCTTGCAGACTAAAGAAGACGCACCATGTAACAACCAAAGTAAAAGGGTCAGTCCTCATGGGAGAATACAAATGAAGACAAGGAGGTACTAAGGAGGGACAAACAAGCCAAATCACGAATCAGACGCCTACATTTACGGAGAACAATGACACAAGCCAATGACAAATATGGGCGGAGAGTAGGCGGGGCTTCAAGTACATGCTCCAATACAGTATGGCTCACAGAGCAGCGCAGCGCTGCCCTTGCTTGACCTAAAAATGTGCACTGCCTCTTAATTTTGTAGAAATAATGCACTGAAAAATGTTATAAAATCACATCATTTTTTAAATTAAAACGATGGAAGTCCACAAGTCCCCTGCTTAAAAATGACAGATTGTATTAGAATTGCATTTTCATAGCGTTTTTTGCCCAAAACGAGGTTCTGAATCTCTTATGTGGCATGAACATATTATATTGTTATACGCAGCATTCTTACCTTTCTTCTCTCTATCCTTCTTCCAATTTGGTAGGTAACAAAGGGGCTGAATACAATGGCGATCGGACTTACGTCCGACCGCCACTGTATCGGGGATGGGACCGCCATTCAAGCTGTTGGCAGTCCCGCACCCCGAATTACAATGCGACCACCTCCAAGGCAGTCGCAAAGTGTATTTTTCGTATAGCGGGATTTGCTGCCGGCTGCAGTACACGCCGTTGTCCAAAAAACGCACATTGTGCATATTTCTTCACTATGTGGCAGGCACCGCATGGTGCCTGCCACACAGTGCAGGGATATGTAGGGGGGCACCATAGGTGCCCCCAAAACCCAACACTGAGGGCTAGGAGAAAGGGGGGCCTACTACTGCCCCCCAATGTCCCTTTCCACCAACCTATTCATTGATGGTAATCCTTGAGCCCATCAGATCCGTGGTGGTGGGGCTCTCCAATAGCCACCCATCCGCCCGCCATCCTAATGTGGCAGATGGAAAACTTGCTTACGATGGCGGTGAGACCACCACCGACAGGCTGCCGGTGGCAGTCTCACTGTCATCATAATCAACCCCTAAGAGCTGAGAAAAAGCTGTTTTATTGATACGTTTATTTTCTGATGGAAAAGCAACGCTTTATGTTTCCTGAATATTTGTTTGGTAATGCTGAGCTTGTCTTGCACCATAGCGTCAGGGTGGTGTACTTTTCAGAGGTAAATTGCAAATGACCAGGACATGATGATATCTTTTCAACGGGCAATCTCTTGAACTTTCAGGCTTGCCTAAGGTCAAATTAATTTTGGAGGGCCTGAACAAAAAAATCCTCCCTGGATACAGGCCTGGAGGTTTGTATTCTAGGTAATCAAATGCAACTTGAAATAGATAAATAAAGTGCTGCACTGAATAAAATCAATACCTCAGTAATAAAGCTTAAAAACGCTTAAGGCAGCTAATTGGTGTATAAACAACACAATTATAGTAATGTATTGTATAGTATTATTGTACCTCTTCTCAAGGCCTTCCCTAAATAGGCCACCAGGTGGGACACAATCCTCCAGTGCATGGATGAGAAAGTGTGTTGGATGTGGTGCCACAAAGGATGCATATCTTTATTGCCAAGAGACAATGCTGCAAGATTGTAGAAGCAGTGTGTGGTGTCAGCTTAAGGATTTTGGGGCCCCATGCAAGAAATATTTTGGGGGCAACTTCTTGAAACAACTTGGAATTGTATGACCTATTTTTCCAAGCCCTATGTTGCCTAACAATATTGAATTATATGTTACAAATTAATAGACAGACACAAACCAGAGAGAAAATTCACATTCCTAGGAGTCCCTTGGATGGTGGGCACCCTGGTCAATTGACCATTTTGCCATTACCTTAAAATGCCTCAGTGTGTAGCAGCACCGTACGTATGGAAGGGTGTGCAACAAAGAATGTGTGAGGGATAGCTTCACAGGCAACATAAAGAAATCTGTGTCATTCTCGGCCATCAGTGTGACATTTTAGAACATCCCAAGTCTTTTTTGGTCAACTGAATACTCAATCAATCAAGCAGGGTTGGTAAAGCACAACTACTCACCCGTGAGGGTATCAAGGCACTGGGTGCATTGAGTGCTTGAGTAATCCGAAGAGCAAGTTCTTGAGGTCCCTCCTGAACTGGGGCAGTGTAGGGGCTTGCCAGAGGTGGAGGGGGAGGTCGTTCCAGGCCTTGGCAGTGAGGTAGAAGAAGGACTTTCCTCTCATTCTGGTCTAATAGATGCGTGGGATGGAGGCGAGAGTGAGGTGGTCAACTGATCGGAGGTGTGTTTTGGGTGTGTGGAAGGAGAGGCAGTTGTTCAGGTGTATTGGTCTGGTGTTATGAAGGGCCTTGTATGCGTGGATGAGGAGTTTGAAGGTTATTCTTCTTTCAACTGGGAGCTAGTGGAGATCACGGAGGTGTTGGGTGATGTTACTGTGACAAGGTATGTCAAGGATCAGTCTGGCTGTGGCGTTCTGGATGGTCTGGAGTTGGCAAAGGAGTTTTTTGTTGATTCCGGCATAGAGGGCTTGCCGTAGTCCATTCTGCTGTTGAGGAGAGGATACATGACAGTTTTCCTTGATTCATATGGGATCCATCTAAACGTCTTTCGAAGCATGCTGAGGGTGTTGAAGCAGGTCGAGGAGATGACGTTGATCTTGCAGTTCATTGTGAGTGATGAGTCTAGTATGATGCAGAGGTTTCTTGCGTGGTCCTTCAGGGTGGGGGGATTATACGAGGGCAGGGATGTGGGGGGACACCAGGAGTCATCCCTTGCGGAGGGGGTGAAGCCAAGGATGAGGACTTCTGTTTTCTCTGCTTGAGTTTCAGGCAGCTGTTCTTTATTTTATGAGGTGGGTGTCGTCAGCGTAGGAGATAATGTTGAGCCTGTGGTTCCTGACGATGGTTGCGAGGAGGGCCATGTAGACATTAAAGAGGGTGTGGCTGAGGGTAGTGCCCTGGGTCACACCACAGTTGATCTCTGTTGGTTCCGAGTGGTAGGGAGGGAGTCTGACCCATTGAGCTCTGCTGGTGAAGAATGAGCATATCCACTCAAGGGCCTTGCCATGGAGGCTGGCGTTGTAGAGTTTAGTGGCTAGGGTGCGGCAGGAGATGGTGTTGAAGGCAGCAGAGAGGCCAAGGAGGGTGAGGGCTGCCATTTCGCCCTGGTCGAGGAGGGAGCGCATGTCATCGGTGGCGGCAAGTAGGGCGGTCTCAGTTCTGTGGTTGCTGCAGAATCCAGATTGGGAGATATCCAGGACGATGTTAGCTTCAATGAAGTAGGGCGGTCTCAGTTGACAGCTGGCAGTTGACGGCCTTTTCAAGTACCTTGGCTGCAAATGGAAGCAGGGAGATGGGCCTGATGTTTTTCAGGTCTGTCGGGTCTGCGTAGGGTATTTCAGCTGGGGGTTGATTTCAGCGTGTTTCCAGCCATCAGGGAAGGTGGAGGTCTTGAAGGAGCAGTTGTTTGTCCGACGTAGTTTGGGTGTGATGCCCGAGGCGGCTCTGTGGAAGATGTGATGTGGGCAGGGGTCTGAGGGTGCTCTGGAGTAGATGCTTTTCATGATCTTCAAGGTGCATCTGTCGTGAGTGGAGTCCATTTGACTGTTGAGTGGCGTCGCATGGAGGGGAAGCTGGAGTGGTGCTGAGTTCCTGGTTGTCAAAGTTGTCACAGATCATCTTAATCTTGTGGTGGAAGAAGGTGCTGAGCCTGTTGCAGAGGTCTTGGGAGGATGGGACATCTGTTGTTTCACTGCAGGGTTTGGCAAACCTTGATGAGGGAGAAGAGTTCTTTGGTGTTGTGAGCGTTGGTGAGGATTCTGTCTTGGAGGGATTTCTTCTTTGTGGATTTGATGAGATGTTGGTGAGTGGTGGTGGCTGCTTTGTAGGCAGAATGTGTTTCTGGGTTTTGTTGTTCCTCCATGTATTTTTGAGTCGTCTGCAGGAGTGTCTGGATTCTTGGAGTGCAGAGGTGAACCAGCTTGCTTTCTTGATGTGTCTTCCTTGAGGGGAGCGAGTGTGTCAGCACAGTTCGTGATCCAGCAGTGGAGGTTGTGTGCTGCAGTGTTTGTGTCTGGCATAGTCGGTGGTGGTGTGCTTATGAGGGCGGAGGTGAGTTGGTCTTCGGTGACTTCGTTCCTGCTTCTGCGGTGGGGGCTGCGGGCGTGCTTGTGTACAGTGGGTTTTTTGAAGGAGAAGTGGATGCAGTGGTGATCTGTCCAGAAGAGTTTTGTGGTGTGGCTGTAGGAGATGCTGTTTCCTTTGACGAAGTCAGGGTCGATTGAGTGTCCCTCTCTGTGCGTGGGGGCAGTGACTAGTTGCTTCAGTCCTATGTTGATGAGGTTCTCTAGGAGGGAGGTGGTGTTTGAGTCATCGTAGTTGTCCAGGTGGAAGTTTAGGTCTCCGAGTAGGATGTAATCTGTGGAGGCGAGGGCATTGGGTGTGATGAGGTCAGTGATGGCATTGGTAAAGGGAACACAGGTGCAGAGTTGGCGTTGTTCCCGGTTTCTGTGAGGAAGGCGACGTCGGGCGAGTAGGTGTTGAGGAGGTCCCAGATTTCTATGGCGTGCTAGTATAGGGAAGGCATGTTGAGGAGGATGCAGTTGAGTGGTTTGTCAGAGGTGAAGTCTGCTAGGCTGGGGTGTTTTTTGGCGTCGAGTGATTGCAGTTGTTGTTTCGTCCGGGGTTAAGAGTGTGGAGGGTGCTGAAGCCATAGCGATTTGATTTGATTTGATTTATAGACTTGCAACGTATGCCCAAGGGCGTCTTGGCACTAGAGTAGGCAGGAGTACTGAACTTTTTGGCAGCCTTAGGAATTTTGGCGTTTCAGTTGGCGAATAACCAAGTTTTCAATAGCTTTCTAAATGACATGAGTGATGTGCTGTTTTTTTTCTGAATAGTGGAGGCGGGGTTCCTGGTCCTGGTCGCAGTCGGGTAACAGACAGGCACAGATGGGCTTGCCTTTGGTGCGCCAGCGGCGTGGTCACACATCGGCCGCCATTAAGTAGGGATTAGGGGAGGGAGGGTCAGCTGGGAGGCTGGAAGGACACACTGGAGGGGGGAGGGGCTGCGAGGGCAGCAGCAGAGGAAAAAACGCAATAAAATGAAAGAGAAACGCAGTAAAAAAAGACAGAGAGAGAAAAGAAGAGAAGAAATAAGGCACAGAGGAAAAGAAGCAAGAGGGCATGCAAAAAGAAGCAAGAGAGGTAGAGTCAGAACAGCAGAAGAGCGGAGTGCTAGGGATGAGGTGCAGGCAGGAGTCTGCGAGTGGAGGAGAGCCTTGAACACCCTGCAAGAGTGTGCTCAGGGCTCAGGAGGCAACACTCAGTGGTGGAGCTGGGCGTGGGAGAGCGTCACACTCACCAGGTCTGGTAGCTTGATTATCATAATTCTTCCCAAAAGCAAGTTTAGGGTTTGTACTGAAGGTTAAGGGAAGTTGCTCAACCTAAGGGGCTACAGTCGAAGTTCAAGGATCTTAAGGCTATATTAATCCAAAAGTAACAAAACCATATAGGAACTTCAAATGATGGAGGCATTGTTAAGGATCAATGAACCTCTATGGAGTACACCCAATAGTGATAGTAGCCCCAATTCTGGATTCAGTTAGACCACAAGTGAATCCCTCCCTATATTGAGCCTACTCAGAAGTAAGAGCCCATACCATGGAGACACTGATGAACCACAAGTAGCCAATATATGGAGATATCCCAGTAAGCCTTAACCATGGAGACATCATCAATAGATCACTTCATAGAATCCTTACATGAATGATAGAAAACTGACCCATGGAGGTAATGTCATACTACTCGTAAACCCCAGTAAAAAGTACACACAAGTGTGACATAACTGCAACCTCTCCTCTTTGCACTGATAGACCAGCATAAACCACTTTGTGGAGTCTACCCAACATCAATTTCTAAAGCTACATCTTGCAGAGAACTCAATGACAAACTATCATTGGTCGAACAGAAGGAATGGGAAAAGGGATTGGTTGCAGTCCCATCAGTCATCTGCAATCAAAGTAGCTTTACTGCCTCATCAGTCCTTTGGCACCTTAGTGGTGTGGTCAGTATGACTGTCTCTGTACATCCCATCTAAGAATATCCCAACTACATGGCATACCAGGGTGATGACCGTAGTAGAAAGTACATAAAAACTGCTCTCGAGTGCCCAACATCAGAGGCGACCAACAATTGCATTATGTACACTCATAGAAGTGAAAAATTCACAAAAAGTGCATACTGTGCATCACAGTGAAACAAGGTAAACGAAATGCTGAAAAGACAAACTTTTGGAAACAAAAGCATGTGATGGATAAGGCCAAAAGTTAATCTAATCGAAAGACATATTTCAAAAGAGTTTGTGATCATTTTCAAGACGGGCTTCAGACCAATCATGGACTTTAAGACATTTAAGACTGTGATTAATGTTGTAGGGGGATTGAACCAAACAGACATCCATAGCAACAAAGGGGTGCATTTTACTATAGGTTCCAAGTCAGTTAAACGTTCTTCCTGCATGGAAACAATACGCTCTCTTCTTGCTTGGAAAAGTAGGGGTGGATTAAGGGGGACCAAACAGATGCCTTAAGAATTCAAATAAAAAATAATATCCAGATAATATTGTTTATTGGCTTACATTTGACGTGCACAGTTCTGGACTTTAATTGTGTGCAACAAATGACAACACTACACTATCTAGAAGGTGACATAACTTCTAATTAGACATTAGGCCTCAAAACATAGGTTGGGGGCAGCATCATATGCATTCAAAAGTTTTAGGATTAGCTTTTGCCCCAATCCTAGGACTGTCTGGAGCACCTTCTCTCAATGATGCCATCAATTGGTTAATATACAATGTAAAGTTGAATGGTGCTAGGATGCACCCGTTGTCTCGCACCCCTTGAGAATCTAAAGGTCTCAGGACTTTTGCACCCTCAGCAGAATGTAAGGCGGGGTGCTAAACTCTTACCATAGCAGCCCAAGAAATGAATCACCCCAAAGGTTACCCCTATTTAAACAATCAAAGGTCATTGAATGGTCCATGAAGTCAAGATGTAAATAGCCTTTATAAACTTTGATACACTTAGAGACTACCAGCTACAAATGTTGGCACTGGTCTGGCAGTCGCTAGACTCGGTCTAGCGCCATATGGGACCTCTGCCAATTCCAGTTTGCTATAGCCCCAGACCATAAACAAATCAAGCCTCATTTCTATCATATCTAATAAATAATCTATAAGAGAAATGATTTATAACAGCTGGGGGTCGCCTTCGGTGCCCAATTTAAAATAAGAAAGATTACTGATTGATGCCTAGATTCAAGGACAGAGTTTTGTTGTGGCACCAGGGACGAGGCACACCAGCACTCGCATCATGCACCAGGTGCCACCACCACAAGAACGCATGCCTGAGTCTTCACATGCACCACAACCACTAAACGGTTCAAAGTTTTGTAGGATGTAGGCCCCATTTCATCAATTGGAAAATTCATGTCTATAATTTACAGGCACACTCAGCCATTGTGAGAGTACTGAAATAAAACAGTGACAGCCTTACACTGATGACACTGGGAAGTCACCAACTGCTCAAGCGCCACTAAAGTCAAGGGATACTGAAATTGGTGTGAGCAAAGTGTAAAATCTTCATTTATTGCACATTTTTAGGAAATGTATCTTCTACGTGGGAAATAGTAGCCACAGTTTTCAGTGCATACTGCTAGAGCTGGCAACAAAAATAGGAAGAAATGGGGGTAGAGGGGCGAGGTGGTCTCCCCAATTAACTGGACAGCAAGAAATAACAGAGAGAATTCAAAATAAATATATATATATATACATACACTTTAGAAGGACGAAAAACTATCGAGGTTTTCAGATAGAGAGATGTTTGGCAGGATGTTTTCAAATGGAATACATTTTGTGACTGCGCAGTTGGGTACAGTCGGTAGAGCAGCTTAAATTGGTTTGCAGATTTAGAACATTTTCTAAATTCCCACCGGAAACGTTGCCCACCTGCAGCTGTCAGTTTGCCCAGGCTGTAAAAAGCTTCAATTGCTACCTGTGAGAATGCTCGTTCCTTTCCCTGAACGCAAGCCGGCCCTAATAGGCGCCCTATAAATAACACCTCACATCACAAGACCATCACAAACCACGACTTCAGTTGTCAGATAAACACTCCCTTTGGGCTACCTGGGTGAACAACAGGAGGAAGCAGCAGGGAGGCTTGTCGCACCCGCTTCTCATCTCTGTGGTACACCAGGGGTGCCACAGATCTATAGGGAATTTCCGTCACCGACTGTCGATCATGGCTTTGACATCCTCAACGATGCCGCTAATTATGTCTCAGACTCATTTAGCGTTTCAAAATGCTTTCTTCCAGTCAGCGTTGCCTCGTCATTTGCATACACCTAAGTGGGATGGCCCCATTAGACCACACTTTGCCTGTCACCGAGGAACGCATTAAATTGCGACAATCTCAATTGCAGCAGCTATATCTGGCGCGCGGGCCCGAGAGGAGACTGACAGTAGGTGGCACCTGAGACTGACTGATGAGTTCTGCAAACACCCCCAGATGGTTCCACAGGAAACGTTTCCGAAGACGGGGGGCTGTTTCAAGCCGTTAAAACAGCGGGTGCAATTTCACCTCTCCCCTCCCAGTGAGGGACTTGGGACATTTTTTTTTTGCAGTGATCAAACAACGCAGCATTCATAGGCTCGCTGAGCTTGTACCAACTCGAATTGTAAAACAGGAAACGCTTGCAACTATTAAATTGGTAAATAAAAGTCAGTGCTTTAAATGGGCAGGTACTGTCCAGTACTAAGTGCTTGCCCTTACTTAATTTAAACGGGAGAGTACTTGGGCTTTTCAGTTCTCCTGCAATACATTTAATGGGAGAGAGTACCAGCACTTCTCAGGAGCAAACAGGTATTCTACATAGTGAGTGCCTGCACTTCTAAAGTTCAATTCAAAGCGCTGGTTTAAGGTACTCTAGTGCGATCCAAAGATTTCATAATTGGGTTCGTTATCTATGTTGTCAGAGATTTAAATATTCAATACTGTTGGACTTGGCCCTTTTTGCAGGGTCATCCCTGAACTTTTTGCCTTCCTCCTATATTTTTTCTGACTTGTTGTTGGCTGTTTTATGACTCTGTGCACTTTATCACTGCTGATCAGTGCTAAAGTGCACGTGCTCTCCCTATTGTAAATTGATGTATGAATTTGTGATTCCATGATTGGTTGGTTTGGTTTACCTGTCAGACCCTAGTACAGTGCACCAGGAGTGCCCAGGGCTTGTAAATCCAAATGCTGCTGGTGGGTTTGCAGCACTGGTTGCGCCACCCACAGAAGCTGCCTGTAAAAGTGTGTTTAAGGTCTGCCATTGCAGAGCCTGCGTGCAGTCTGGTACTGTCATGCTGGCTGGGCAAGTGCACCCACTTGCCAGTCCCTAAACCTTCCCTTTTCTTCATATCAGACACCCCTATGGTTGGCCCAATGACAGGGTGCATTGTAAGGATAAGGTAGGACATGCCCTGGTGTGTGTGGCATGTTCCAATAGTGAATTACAGCCATTTTTGTGTTTCACTATTGCAAGGCTATCTGTTCTCCATAGGCCAGAAGGGGCAGTTTGATTATTACATTTTATAATCCTAACTGACTCAGGGAACATGGTAGAAATTCGAATTTAGTATGCCTGAACTCAGAATGATAAAATACATCTTTTAGTAAAGTTGGTTTTAACATTCTGTGTTTAAAAATACCACTTTTGAAAATAGTTATTTTCTTGTATAACCATTCAAACCTGCCTCTGCTAGGCTGTGTATTCCTTGTCTGGAGTTTGAGTGACAGGGCTGGGGAATTCGAGGAGACAGGGTGAGGTAGCCCAGTGGTGAATAGAGAGATCTGCATCTAGATGGGAGGGAGGAGTTGCACCTGGGACCCGAATAGGGCTGTGCCTTCCCTCTACAATGCTGGCTCCACCCCCTGTGGTGCATCTGATGTCTCTGCCCTGCACACTGAAAGGAAAGAAGGAGTCAGGTAAACAAAGTGCTCCAGGACTGACCAGAACTGGTTTGAACAAGGCAACGGCCCCTCTGCCCTCAGAGGACAAAGGATTTTGGGGTATAAGTATTGGGACCCTGATCCCATGAATTTAGATCACTTTGGAAAAACAAGACAAAACCTCTGCTGAGGAGAGGAACCAAGAAGAATCTATCCCTGAAACTGGGGGTTGGCGGGCAGGGGTTGCCTACTGCCAAAGAGAGGAAAAAGGAACTGTGTGTGTACTTTCGCTCAACTTGTGAAGGATCTCCAAGAGGTTGGAAAAGAAAAGAGCTTGCCTCCTGTGGAAGTCTCAGGAACAACCACCAGCTCCCCAGAATTCTTTGGAAGTGCCTGCTGCTGTTTTGGGGCCTTGTGAGGGACTGCGAGTCGCAAGGAGCTGGGAGCGCGACTCAAGAAGGAGAAGCGTGCCGCTGTCGGAGCTGTGGTCGTCACATCGCATAAAGTGTGTGTCGCTGCTGCAGTTGTCGCATCGAGCAGAAGCATCTCGCATCATCAAAGAAGTGTCTCGCAAGGCCCAAGAAGTGCGTCGCCATCGCAGCCATCGTAGCTGGCGCATTGCACCGCATCAAGAGAAGAGTCTCGCATCGAGGAAGAAGCGTGTCGCCATTGCTGCCATCGTAGCTGACGCATTGCATCGCATCAAGAAAAGCACCTCGCATCCATGGAGAAGCGTGCCGCCGTCAGAGCTGTTGCCGTCGTATCGCGTAAAGTGTGTCGCTGCTGCAAGCTGTTGCATCAAGCGGAAGCGTCTCGCAGCGCCTGAGAAGAGTGTCATCGCCAAAGCCGCTGTCGTCGCATCGCGTAGAGTGGTGTCGCCGCTGCAGCTGGCGCATCGAATCAAGTCTTCTCTCAACATCGGAGAAGCGTGCCGCATCTGGAAGATCTTCACGTCTTTATTTCTTTGCACCAAACTTTCATCGCATCAACATCGTTGCAACACTTTCATTGCCCTGCGTGTCGCATCTAAAAGGTACATTGACTTAAAGTGTCGCATTTAAGAACTAAAGAGAACTAAGCTAAATTCTACCATCTTAAAGTAACAGTATTGTGGATTTTTGTTGTTTATGGTCTCGTGGTAAATCTATATAAAGAATACTTATTTTTTATATAAAACCTGTGTGGTGTTCATCTGTAGTGTGTCACTTGATTACTGTATGTGTTCACAAATGCTTTACACACTGCCTCTGAGATAAGCCTGTCTGCTCATGCCAAGCTACCAAGGGGGTGAGCAGGGGTTATTTTAGGAGTGTACCCCTTTACCCTGACTAGAGGCGAGGGTCCCTATTTGTCACAAGTGCATACCTGTGCCAACTAGAGACCCCCAAGTCTATCAGATACCTATGTCGTGTTTCAGATGTCTGAGAGATGGATTTTTTAAATGTATAGCCTTGTCATCTACCAATGAAGAAATACACAATTACTTACTATTCCACATGAAACACCATGGTGCAAGCACTACTTCCTTTTATTCATGCATCGGATGGTCAGACACTCGCTCACAAGAGTGTACCTTTGAAATCCACGTGACACATAGGGTACATAAGCCTCTTTATTTTCGGGAGCTCACAAGTCACCACAGGCACAGCTAGCTCAGATCCTGCCAGCTCCAGCCTCCTCAGCTAACCACCTACTAACATCGGAACAATACAGTCAGCTTCACTGCAGATTCCATCCCAGAACCCAGTGGCAAGGCAAGCGCCCCATCACAGTAAAGCACTCACCACATTCCCCTTCTTTATATACAGCATTACATTTCCATAGTAACAATGAGTGGTACATTGCACAACTATTCCATTATAACTCGAAGTGTTACACCTTAACAAAATAAACATAATACACACAAAGTACATTAGACAATAAAAAACTTTGTCTATATTCCTTCACCATAAATGTAATTCCCCAACCACTTTGGAGTGTTTGGAGTGTCCCTTCTCCCACAAGATGATGACACGCAGGGACCGCAAACTCATTCACACCTAGATCTTCCCGACCATCCAACTCCAGATCTGAACTTCTAGACTCAACCGCCATTCCACTGAATTCAGGGGAAAAACCCAATTCAACAGCCTACCACAGGCTTCAGAGACAGAACTAATCAAATCTGAGGTAGCACAAGGAACAACTTCACTCACACCAACATCCGCATCGCACAATCGAGATTCAGATTCCTCCACATTGTCAACCAAACAACCAACACCATCATCAGTGCAGGCCCAGAAGTATGCTTTCATACATCATTGAATCCTACAGCCACATGTTTAAGGTTCCACACTCTGCTTTTACTTACGGGAACCACAATATATAACACCTCAACCACCTCTTGCGATTCAGAAAATTGACTTATACCGTTGGACCCTGAATACGAACCCAATCACCAACTTTAATACTCACAGACTTAGTACCATGTTTACTATCAAAATACTCGTTGCTTCTCTGATGACTTCCTGCCATGGCCTCCCTAGCAGAATCAACTGTCCATTGCTCTATACCAGTGCTAAACAACCACCCAGGGTTAAATTTTGTTCTGCGATTCCTTCCTCTCATGACAAGAAAAGGAGAGTATCCTGTAGCTTCGATTTTTGTTCCTCTGTCTGCCCACACTGCCTTCATCAATTGTATAACCCAATCATACTTGTTAGCTCTATCTCACTGAATAGCACCTTTACTTTACCTTTACTCGATTAAATCTCCCACCTGTACCATTCTTACTAGGATTGTATAAAGACTTAGTCTTATGCATCCCTCCAATCTTTTCAAAATATTTCTTGGAAGTATTAGATACGAACTGAGCTCCATTGTCTGTCAAAATTGTAGCAGGAATCCCTTCCAGCACAAGTACCTGATCCAAAAAATTCAAAACAGAATTTGTGTCAGCTTTCTCAACCCCTCCCACCATTGGCAAATTTAGAAACAGATCTATAAAGACAATGATATACCTCTGTGGTACAACCACAGGCCCACCAATGTCCTCTGTGACACACTCCCAAGGATGTTTAGGAATAAACCCCTCACTCATAGGTGGTCTCAATACATGGAGACCTGTATCAGTTCTAGAATCACATACACATTCTCCACTGGTAAATCTACACCCGGTCACCAAAATAATTTCTTGACTACAGATTTTCTTCTCACATTGCCAAATTGACCTTTATAGCACAATCTAAAAAAGAATTTCTCGTAACGCACTTGGTGGAATAATCCTAGTGCCTCTCCATATCATACCATTCTCCAACGCCAACTATGACCTGATCTCACAAAAAGGTCTAATCCCTGCATCCATCAACTCCTTCTTCAGCCATATGTTGCAAATAAAAATTGAAACTTTTTGCAAAACCCCATCTTTCCTGTACACAACCTTCCACTCTTCTTTAACAGAATGCTCCCCTCAATCATGTACCAAGGCAATCTGACAGTCATTCCACACCTCATCCTCACACTTCTCTAATTACAGAGGTATTCTAGACAAAAAATCAGCAACCACATTGTCTTTACCAAGTACATACTCCATTTTGTAAATAAATTCCATAATCCTAAATGATAACCCGGCAATTCTTGCTGACACATTTATTGTACCTTCAGTAGTTAATAATTTCACCAATGGCTTCTGGTCACACCGAATAGTGAGTGGTTTACTCCATACAAAAGCTCTGAAATTACCTTGAACACATGCTAAAGCCTCTTTCTCTATAATGAGATATTTTTCCTCCATAGGAGATAAAGATCTAGATGCAAAGGCTATCACAAATTCCTTTCCTTTAGAATCCCTTTGTGTCAACACCGCATCCAATCATCTACTACTGGCATACATGGTAATAATGTTGCCTGCATTAGGGTCGAAACTTTGCAGAGCAGCAACATTACAAAGTTCCTGCTTGATCTTGCCAAAATCATTCTCACAATATGGGGACCACAGCAAAACGTAGAATAAACTCAACACAATTCTCAATGAGTCCCAAAAAATGCTAGAACATCATGTTTGCAATTAAGTGCTGATGCTTCTTTAATTGTATTCACTAAGTGTGGTTTGGGGTTAATGCCACCCTCCTCAATGACGTGACCTAGGTATGTCACACTATTCTCCGCAAACTTGCACTTAGAGAATTCAACTGTAAAGCCATTTGTTTCAATGCTTTCTGTAGTCTAACATCATGGTTGATCTTATCATCATCAGAAACCAAAAAGTCATTCTGTAAAAACATTATACTGTCTTCCCTGCAAAATAACTTAAATATCAGTCTCTGAAAAACGTCTGCTGCAGATTCTAGAACAAACAACATGTGTGTAAACTGGAAACAACCAACATGAGTGATAAATGCAGTAAGTTTCCTAGAGTCTGGTGCCCAGGAGATCTTATGATAAGTCAATGACAAATCTAAGGTAGAAAACCATTTCGCACCCTTCAAGCATGTTACCATCTAATTTTTTTTTTGCCAATGGAAAAAACTCTACTCTAATTTTATTTTTTATAAAACGCTAATCCACACACAATCTTATTTTCCCAATACTTTGGTGAGCCACCACTACTGGGTCAATTCACTCCGATGCCTCTATAGATTTTAATTACATCAGTGGCAACCAACTTCTCCAATTCTCTAGACATGTCTTCCCTTGTAAACATAGGGACATTTCTTACTTTATGAACTTTTGAGCAAGTAATGCCATTCAAAAGAATCTTATGCTCATGATCAATCAAATTACCCAGCGTTTTGTCAAAAACCTTTGGAAACTTCCATAACATAGAATTCACAACAGTCATTCCTTCATCGTGTAATAGCTAGGAGATAAAATCACACTAACTGCCCGATGCTACCCTTAACAATATGCCAAAACTTAAACGCAGATTCATCATGGCTGTGAATATGAACTCCACACCTCCTCAGTAAAATCCACAAGTAGGCAAGTGAAAGCAGGTATCTATGCACAGATTCGGGCTCCAGATAACTTGTCACCCAATTGTAATGTTGAAATCTATGAAACACATGGAGTAGATAAGCCTCTTTATTATCAGGAGCTTACAATTCACCACAGGCACAGCAAGTTTAGATCCTTACAGCTCCTCAGCTATCAACATACTAACATCTGAACATTGAAGTCCGCTTCATTGAAGATTCCATTCCAGAGCCTAGTGACAAGGCAAACTCCCCACCACAGTAAAGTAGACAACAAAGAGTCACTGTCTTACAAACAAAGAGAGTTATGCCATTCTGTATGTCCATTCACAAGTGCCCCTGCTGCCATGGTGGCAAAAAAGAGAATGTCTTTCAGTGGTGGAGTGCATGCAAATCTCGGGCCCTAGGGACTCTGATTGAGAGTGCCTGTCAGCACTGAAATTAGGGATTGGACTGGGACAAAAAATAGAGCAGGGCACCAAAATAAAAGTGGCCCCCATTAATGAAGGTGATAGATAAAAAAAGAAAAGGTGGCCCACGTTCATAGGGGTATCAACTAGTACAAAAAACATAAAACTAAAGGACCAATAAAACTGTATTGTGGCACCTGACTACAAAGACTGTGTAATGTGTGCTCATTAATTTACAGTGAACCATAGAATAGTACTGAAAAAGATACAACATAACACAATAGCTAGGCAATTATATTGCTACAATGTGTCTGCTGTTTGCAGTTGTAAATTAGTGTACTGTAATCCTACCCTCAACAGGAAATAGCAATGGGTCTCGCTTTTTAACCTATTGATTTTGCCAACGCCTTTTTGCCAATGCTGTGAAGCATTTGAAAAAACAAATTGCAGTTCCGGAGTCCTCCTAAAAAGAGATTTAAAAAACACACACAGTGGGAGCAGAGCAATGGTGGAGCTTGAATGAGTACAGCAAGGGAGAACACAAGGTGGGGATGTGAGTTGGAAGCAGCACACTCAGGGAAAAGCAAGAAAACACAAACTCCCATGAAGTAGTGGTAGCAAAAGGAAAAAATAGGTGCCTTGTGGGGAGTTGTGGATGGATACAAGCCATTCAAAAATAAGGATTGTAAAAATGCTATAGTTTAAGGGAGGGACAAACACAAGAAGAGGAAGGAAAATCATCAAATAAAATATAGGCAAATGAAACTAACAAGAAACCCAACCAATGCTAAGCAGTAAATATATATTTTTTTAAACGTACCTTCTTCGCCATCGCTGCCGCACGCCTCTCCTCTGTGCTCACTCTGCAGCACTGAAAGCACCCAGGTTCCCAGCCTCTCCCAGCCAATCACAATGCTGCATGAACAGCGTCATGATTGGTCTGAGAGGCCTGTTTGGCCACTCAGGCAGTACCTCGGAGCCTGGGCATGCTCTCCACAGGGCTGTGCAACACAGCCCCGTGGAGAACATGCTAAATGCGCATGATTGTTTGGCCGGCCCAATCGGGCCAGCCAAACAATCATGCACAATTTAGGAGTGCATAAAACCACTCCTCACTGTGCTCAGCCCTGCCCTGCCCTGACCTGGCTCCAATCCCTCACAGAAAAAGAACATTTTAATAATGGCTTGTTATTATCATTTTATTTGTATTATTTGCACTGCTCAAATAGCAGTGGGGTGACTGCCTAAAGTCCACTGTAACTATTGATACTGGCCATCAGTCTTTCACAGCATCTGTTTGCAGTTGAGACCTAACAAAAGGACCCTTATAGTGGACCAGTAAAAAATACAGTTATCTTAGTGGTTAGTGTTCCTCTCAGCCCCTTGGGCACCAGTGCCACTGCACCTACCACTCTATTGATAGTTATTCTTCTGCATTTAATAACACTTGCATATTATTTCTTTTATTTACCTCTCAATATGAAGGAACAGTTCACCTAAAACATGAACTTTTGGACCAACCAAGAACCAGCTCTGACATTCTGGATGCCTATGGAGGCTCAACAACATCTGGTTGACTTTGATAGCAGAATCTTATATTTTCTGGAGCATACGGTCAAAGAGTGGATGGTTTGCCATAATACTGACATGGAAGACATTAAAAAGAGCTTTTAAGTATGATCAGTATACAAAAACGTATCTATAGTATGTTAGTGTCTACGTACTGTCCCCGTAGTGTTAGAATTGGTAGCACTGCATGGTTGCTGGACATTTCGGCCGACTCTGCTTGCATTGTTGCAACTGTCATGAAACAAGATGTCAATTTGTGTAATGCAAATTGGCTATCTTTTGCCAATTATGCCCAATGCTAAATTTGCACAACATAGGTGTTCATGTCGGTAGAATTATTCGACAAGCATTATGGGTCTATAATGCTCCATAGGGTTCTGGAGACACAAAAACGTTGTCAATGTCACTAAACTCCAAATATGCAATTCTTGGACCCTTTTACATTTATTTTTACATTACATGCAAAAAGATTTTTCTTGTCATTCAATTGATATGAATATCTAATTTGCAGGAACTGTGCAATCCTGTATCCATCCACCTTGACAAACTGCCCTTGAAATGTGGCTTTTCAGCCGCTAGCCTGACAGCAACAAAAGGCAATCATTGTGTGTGCTTGCGTGTATCTTTGTGGGTGTACGCATTGCACAGGTTTACAGTGGTATCAAAACCTATATTTAGCAGAAATTATGCTGTGCCATTGAATTATGGACTTCAACAAATGGGAAGTTTAGAAGTTAGCTGAACTGATCACAGTGCAATAAAACTTGCAGTCCTACCCTCAACAAGAATTGGCAATATGTCATGCTTTTTGACATTTTGACTTTGCCAAGGCTTACATGTATTTAGAGCCATTTTTCAAATGTTTTTGAACAGAAGCATATCATTTTCTTTCTACAAGCACATACCACATGAAGGAAGATATCAGCAGAACATGTATAGCAGTACAAATGGACAATAGTAATGATAAATTAGTAACTGTGTCTCTAGAAGGGTAGGTTGAAAGTTCTTCATGCCATTTGCTTTTCAAATTGGGTTCGGTTTACTGAGAAATCAGCGAGGGACACAGAGGTCAGTGGCTTTCATATGCCTGATGGTATGTGGGGGCCTTGTCAGTACAAATGTGAGCAGCGCACAGTGTGATTCGCTGGCTGCCAGATAGGTTCCATAAATCATAACTCAAGAAAGAAATTGCAAGTAGAACGTGTAAAACTGGTCAACCTGGGAACAATAATCAAAATTTAGTGAACTAACAGTTGTCATAGGTGTTGAAGGGCTTTAAAAGGAGATGTTTAGAGTGTGTGTGCAAATACTATGTTACATGTTTTATAAATCCTGTATGCTGGTGGCTCTTAAAATTGTCTTCTCTTGGAGCAGAAAGCATGGTTCTGAAGCAGGCACCATAATGAGAAACATCTGCAACTATGTGTACCTTGTATGCTTTATAAGACCAGGTCTGATATTTCAGGCTTTCAAGAGAGTCGCCAGAAGCACACAATGCTTAAGAGCAAACCAGAGGCAGGATGGGTGGGAGAGGAAAGAGAAGGATAACAGGAAGGCATCTGGAAAACACATGCACTCTCAAGGAGTGCTTCACAAAAACAAAAAAGTTCCTGTAAATTGAGCATTCATGGGAAAACGGAGAGAGCCAATCAGAGAGGTTGTACAGAGGCTATGCTCCACAGGAGATGCAACGAAATGCTGGACAAGCTAAAATAATAAAACCATCAAACAGAAAGCAAGCAAATATTAACAACAAATCACAAAGCCAATTGTGAGCAATGGGTTGAATGCAATCCTAGGTAAGCTTTTAGGATATCCTCAGTACGTCTTTGCAACCAGACAGCTGCACTGTCTAGTAGGTTTCGACCCCTAAAAATGAGTGAATTTGTTACTGTTTACAAACATTTACAGTTTGCAGAGACCAAAAACAAACTGAAATAAATGCAATGCAACAGTAGCTGGTAAGTTAATTGAGAAGTTAAAGTGTCTGGTAGACAAGTGTGTCCACTGCATAACAAAAACATTTTGGGCCGTATTATGAGTGTGCTGGTCGGACCGCCACAAGACGGCTGGCTCCGGCGGGAGCAAGGATCCAACTGCACCAGCGGTCTGGGAATGACCAGGAATATTCTGACCGGGCATGTTCAGACTTTCATTTCCACTGCCTTTTTCATAGCGGTGAGCCCGTCATGGAAATAGTGGTGGACAAGGAAGTCCTCACTGGGACCCCTGCCACTTCTGGGCATGGGGGTGCATGCAAAGGGCACATGATGTACCCTCCTGGAATTGCACCCCGTTCCTGCGCGGTATGGCATGCACGACATGGTGCATGCCACACCATGCAGGAATGTGCTGTTGGTGCTGTCACAGCGGCAGATGCTGCAACAACCACATTTGTAATTCCCTATTGCTCTACTCATCCCTAGTGTCATGTGGGATTTCCAGTCTGTAGGACTTATGAGGGGTATATTATAGTTACTCTATTAGTATACAGTTGAGTACATTTTGTAACAAATTTAAAGAATCAAAATGAGGGATTTGTGTGAATCTCGTTTGAAAAAAAAACAATTTAAAACACACATTGCTTCAACCCTTTACGATGAGGGGAGTTAGGGATAATTAAACAAATAGAGTGTAAGCCCACTTTTCAATGAAGTAGGGGTGGGAGACTGCTGCTTCAATAAACATTGTAAGATGTATATTAATTAAGGCTCCCTGTTTTCCGTTTTTATGGATTTTTGCAGATAAATACATACAGAAAACAATGTGTTTTCTGTCTGCATTTATTTTTAAAAGTGGATAAATACAGAAAATGTTGCTTCTGTTAAGTGACTCTACGCACCACCTTTAATGAATTGTAGCCCAGCAGCTGAGCAGATGGACAGCATGGGAAATTAGAAAGCAGGATAACATTTCTTCAAATAATGGCATATATCAACATACATTTGTGTATAATGCTAATATTTTGTGAATGTATTGTTACGTAATATTTGGCAGCTTAAATAGCTAAATCACAACAGAGATCAAAGAATGAGTAAGCGTGTATCAGTTAAATAAATATGGAAAGTACAGTTTTACAACAGCATTTATACACAAAACACAAAATAAATATGGATAAATACAGATAAAATGGCCAAAAATAAATATGGATAAATACAGACAGAAATGTTAAAAAAATAAATACCATAAAACCGGGAGCCCTAATATTAATGAACTAAAAGCACACACGGTTTGATGCTTTAAACAATATAAATTTTATATATGCCAAATAAGAAAAGCCAAGAAGCCCGACCCCTGAACCTCACGGTGGAGATTAAAAAGCAGACTTTATTTGGGCGCTGGAATGAAACAGCTTAACAAGCTTCAGTCACTTCAGTCACTTCAAAATGCTGCAGCCCAAATTTTGTATGGTCTACCTAAGCATCACTCCACCTCAGCCAGCATTAAACAACTACACTGGCTTCCGGTGAGACGACGGGTGGAGTTCAAAGCTCTATGCCTTGTGCATAAAGCCCTCTATGGAGGTGGGGAGGAAGATGTACAATCATTATTCCCCCACTACATCCCGTCCTCCCAAGATGAAGAGGGTTAGCTGGGGAGGCAAACGCTTTTCATTCTTGGCAGCCAAATTATGGAACTCCCTCCCAGTCTCGCTCCATCACGGTCCATTTTTAGGAAAGCTAAAAAAAACAGGCTCTTTACACAATGCTAACCTCTGTGCAACTCTCAGATCATTCTACCTAGCGCCAAGGCGTCTCGGCATAAGTGCGCTCTACAAATACCCTCAGTCAGTCAGTCAGTCAGACTTCTGCCAATTTTAGACAGAGTGAGAATATTTTTATCCGCTATAGAGGAGGTTGTGTTGAAGATAAGGGTTGAACAAGGGGTGAGTTTTAATGATGTTCGCTTCTACCTTAGAGTATCTGTCCATGGAGAGGGAGAACCCCCAACAGTGAGTAGGATGATATAGAGTTGCATTACTGGCCGTGCTCCTCTTGTAGTTTTTAAAACGTCTTAAGGTGTGGTTTGACAAAAAGTCCCAAGGGTATATAAACAAAGGAAGTCACACCTGTAAAATACAGTTAAATAAGTAGGGTCATGTGGACCCTGATTGATGAGTGAAGGATATTGTTTCCTCCTCTTTTAGATTTTTTTAACCACATTGAGGGCAATTTCCCTATATAATGTAAGATCACTGAAAGGCTTGTGATCAAAGCTCTGGGGTCCTAGGTGCAGCCTTAGAACATCAGTTCCAATGGTGAGTAGGATCTTTATGAGTGGTAGAATGTTGAGTATGATGGGAAGATGTGTATAATGTAAAGATTGAAGTGAACAGAACGAGTGGGGCACTGACGTGTGCATGGTTCTATAGTAGTATTGAGTGCCTAAGAGTGACTATAGAAGGATGGGAAAGGCTGAAATTCAAGTACCACCACAATATGGCAGGTGAACACTATTTGGTGTTGGTTATATGGGACGATGTATTTGCAATTTAATTCTTAAAAATATCATGAATTGTGATTTGCATGTTATTTCTCTTCACACTTGTATGTTTTATTTTGTGGGAGATTTGTTGTGTTTGTCCTGAAGAAGGTGGGGCCATACAAGGCCAAGCCACTGAAATGCGTTGATGTAATTCACAGTATTTAATCTGTGAAACCAGGGGACTTGATAGATCATGATGTAAACACCACATGAAGAATTTGATACTCTAAATTGAATCGATCAATTTTAAACACAGACAGTTGTGTTTGTTTTGTCTTTCTCCCCTATTGCTTTGTTATGTTGATGAGATTGTTATAAGAATCATGTTGCGCCGTACTGTGACGAGGATACATAAGAAACCTTTGTCTTTAACCTTTACTTTAAATTTTGTGGGGTAGTGCAATCATTGCCTTGAATTTGGGGTTATATACATTGTAATGTACTTCTCTGAAGGATAACAATAAACCTATTGTAATCTTGCTACATTGTTGTGGTACTGAATTGGCCTCTCAAGACAATTGAGTGAAGACTGTGAACCAGATGTATGATTGTATTATTTTGCTAGGGTAAACTAAGTTCTAGTTTTAATATTGAGCCCTGTCGCCAGTGTTGTGGGGCTACCCCTCCCTTTGCACATTTCGTAGTTCAGAGTAATTTTATTAAAGAATAAAAGTACAAAATATGATAACAGAAAGAATACACAAAGGAAAACAGAAAAGTAAAAATCACAAGAATTCAATCAATACAGTATAATATGCAAACATGGCGATAATTAATTAAGTAAACAATAAAATAACAATATAATTTATAAGATACTATGTTTGATGTACAGTTCAAAAGAGCCTATGCAATGAAGCATATTGATAAGGTACAACATAATTTTAAAGAAAAGGGGAATGTCATGGAGGTCGAGTAACTTCTTGCTGAGAGGGAGACATGGAGAAAGAGCGCTTAGCATTAGCATCAATAAACGTTGTAACAGGCAACCATAGATTTAAATGTTTTATAACTAAGAGAATAGGATGAACAAATGCTGTGTCAAGTCTGTGGTTATGGCATACTGCTTACCACCAAGCCTGAAATGATAATTTGGTTAAATCCTCCCAATTTTTTGTGATTTGCTGAAAAGCGACAGAAACAGTAAATCAACAATCTAGAAATAGAGTCATCCCAAATGGGTGATAAACGTCCTAAAAATAAGTGAGTAAGAGATCAAGGAAAATTGGATTTGAAAATAGAGTTAATTTGAGACCAGACTTTGTTCTAGAAAGTGTGTACCATTGGGCACCTTAAAAGTAAGTGTGTCAAATCAGCAGACAGGGAGGACCAACAAGTATCGGGTGTACCAGTGAAACCTTTATGTAAAATAACTGGGTGTAGCAAAAGCCTATTATAAATAAAAAATAGCATTTGTGTGGTGTTGGCTGCCATAGAAGATTTCCTAATTGTGGACCAAACTTTATTCCATAAAGAAATTGACCAATTCATTCCAAGATCCTCTTCCCAAGAAAGTTTAACTTTAGTCTTCTCCCTGTCAGGTGGTGAAGAGCGTATATGAGTATAGATAGCAGAAGCCTTAGGAACCGAAAGCAAAAGGGTGTGTAAGCCCTGTCAATAGGGGGAGGATCAGGGTAAGGATGAGAAAAGACTTGATCATGAGCAATGGAAAGAGGCTGTTGGAGAAGGATATATTTAGAGTGGAATGAGAGGGGTAAGGCTAGCTTCCAAAAAAGATAGAATCTTATTTTGAGAAAAGAGTTGATGAATCCAGATTAAGCCTTTACTTCTCCAAGATTTCCAATAAAAGGGTTTGCCATGTATCAATAGAAACTTATTATGCCATAGAGAGGATTTGAAAAAGTAGATTAGATCACTAGGGGGAGAGATAGGAGTAAGGTCAAAAAGTTTACAGGTCTGTCTAAGAATAGGAGTAAAGATAGAATATGGTTTGTGGGGGAAAGAAAGAAACTCTTTGAAGGAGAAGGGAGATAAATATGCTCGTTCAAGATCTACCCACAGAGGACAATCCAGTGGGGATTTCGGGAGCCATCTCAAAGCTTGACGGAGTAGGAAGGGTTTTTGATAAGTAGGAAAGTACGGAAAATTAACTCCTCCCTCTACTTTTGGTCTTGTTGGTCTCACTAAAGACATGCTGGGTTTTTTATTGTTCCCTAAAAATGATAACAATATTGAGTTAATTTTCTTGAGAAATTTTGAAGGGACAGGGATGCTATAAAGAGTGTACAAAATTATTGGAGTGAGCATCATTTTAATGGTGTCCAGGCGACCCCACCATTAGAGGTAGAAGGGATGCCATTTAGCTGTTAATGTGGAGATTCTATGTATACACTTTTCCAAGCATAAGGAAAGTGTTGATGAAATTGAAGGAGTGAAATAAAGCCCTAAATATTTAATATGATGAGAATAATAGGTAAAACCTGAGAAATGGAAATCATCTTAAAAAGTATGTTTTGTTAAGGGCAGGATCTCACACTTATCTATATTAAGTTTATAACCTGAAACAGACGCAAAGAGCTGGACTTCGTGAAGAAAAGCAGGGACGGATGATAACGGGTTAGAAATAAATAACATTAAGTCATAAGCCGCCAATTTAATTTGTTTTTCACTGGCTATAAAACCCTGTATGTCATCATTTTGCCATATTATGGACAGAAAAGGTTCCAAGGCTAGATTAAATAGGAACTGAGACAAAGGACATCCTTGACGAACACCTCGTCTTAGATCGAAATAGGAGAATGATTGACAATTGACAAAAACAGCAGCTCGCGGGTTAGAGTAAAGGATCGAAATCAGGGAGATAATCTTGGGACCGAAACCAAACCATTTGAGTGTTTGAAATAGGTAGGACCAATTGACGCGATTAAACTAATAAGTGGGATAAACAATGAGATTTGGATAATATGTCAAAGAATAAACAAGTGTTGTCCGAGATGAGGCGGCCTTTAACAAAACCGGATTGTTCCGTGCCCAGTAATTGAGGGAGGAAGGTCTCTAAACGAAAAGCCAGAGCCTTAGAAAAAACTTTGTAATCAATGGTAACAAGTGAAAAGGGTCTATAGTTTTTACAATATTGAAGATCCTTTCCTTCTTTAGGTATTAAACAGATTAAGGCATCCAAAAAGGACCCAGAGGATTTTCCTGATTATAAAAAAAAGTTTACGAGAGTGATTAGCATGGGAAGAAGAAGTGGAGCAAAGTGTACAAAAAATTCAGCTGTGAAACCATCTGGTCCTAGAGCTTTATCTTTCTTGAGGGACTGTAATGCAATGTGAAATTCTTGTTGTGAAATATGAGATATCAGATTCTAAGGAAGTGAAGTCTGGTTGAGTAGGTAAGGATTTGTGAATACCTGAAAGAAATTGTGAAATATGTAGTGTGTGTGTATACGTTTTTTTATAAAACAAAAGAAATTCATTTAAAATCTCTGAATCCTTGAATCTTAGTGTATTTTCTTCATCCATGATAGATTCAATGTCTTTTTTATTATGTTTGACTTTTAAATAGTTTGCTAAGAGCTTACCAGCTCTGTTTTGACCACCATAGAATTTAGCGCTGGATTTTAGCAAAAAAAGTGAAGCGTTGTCAGTAGATTCCTTATTGAATTGAAATGTTGCTTTATCAAGTTAATACAGACAATGTTTGGACTTTGAAGAATACTAAGAATGCTCCAATCTCTTTATTTCATTTAAGAGGTCTTTAGAAACTTTGTGTGCATTTTTCCTTTTCTTAGATACATAACCAATAATAAAGTCCCTAGCGGTTGCCTTGAAGGCATCCCAAATTATAGGATACGGTAAGGCATCAGTTTGGTTGAGGGAGAAATAATCATTAAAAAAAGATACAAAGGTGGAATTAAAATTGGTGTCTAAAAGGAGGGAATTGTTGAAACGCCATCTCCTAGGTGAATTGGATTTTGGTGCAATGTCTAATTGAATGGAGATGGGAGCGTGATCAGATATTAGAGTAGATCCAATATCAGCACTTCTTAGAAATTGGGAAACGTTGTGTGAGACAAAAAAATAATCAATACGCGATTGAGTTTGATGAGCCGGAGAATAAAATGTATATTCCCTTGTAGTTGGATTACAAATTCTCCATGCGTACATACATTTATATTGTTGAACAGTCTGAGTGAAAATGTATGCGCTTTCTGCGGTTTAAAAGAAACCGATGAATTACGGTCAATAAAAGGGTCAAATATTTGTTTACAATCAACTGCAAGGATGAAATAATCATCAATACATGATGAAAGTTGTTGGGATAGGTCAGTCCAAAATGTGAAGTCGCCATTCGTGGGGGCATACATATTGAATAAAGAGATCGGAGCATTACCAATTTGCAGTTTGGTGAATAACCATCTACCCCTCTCATCAGAAATTTGAGAAAGTAGCTTAGCATCAATTGACTTATGACATAGTTTTATTACACCATTTCGTTTGCCATCACACGGTGAAAAAAAAACTTCTCCAACCCAACCCCTCCTCATTTTTAAAGATTCCTTTGCAGAGAAATGGGATTCTTGTAATAGAACAATATCAGCCCCTAATTTAGATAAATGTGATAAAACACGTTGGCGTTTGATGGGAGAATTCATGCCTCTGACATTCCACGATATGATCTTCAAAGACATAAAGACATCATGGGAAGGACTAGAAGATAAAGGTCAAGACAGACCATGCGAAAACATAAGATGGAAAATATAACAAAAATTACGGATACAACAAACCAACCATGTAAGCATCAGTAAAGACACTCTGGAAAAATTAGGAAAAGTGAGTATAGATAAGATCTTGAAACAGGGAACAAAAAGATATTGAAAAATAAAGAAATGGAATAGAAGGTGGAGTAAGACACAAATATAAGAAGAAGAAAAAGGAAAAAGAGGACACAACAACAAAAAGAAAACAACATACCTACACCAAAGAATGTTGTATGGACAAAACATAAATAAACCTGGGAGGAGGAGACAAGAAAAAGAGAGCAGTTATCATGAAAAATCGAGAAGAGAAAAAATAGATAAATCAATCAATAACTGTGAAATCAATATGTGCTAACTTGAGAAAAAGCTGAAAAGAACAAATATTAAACCTCCTAAAAATTGTAACCATGTGATAAAACCTCGAAAATTAGGAGCAGGAAGAGAAATTACTGTTTATGATAATGACAGCATTACATATTACTAGATGACGAAGCACCAGAAAAGTCCATGGAATCCGATTTACAAGAATTGATGAAGCTCTGTAATTTGATAGGATCCTCATAAGTCGTGGTTCTATTCTTATAAGTAACCTTGAAGAGGCACAGATGAAATAGGCCATAGCGAACACCCATGGCAAGTGAATCGGGTCTCATGTTCAGAAACTCTTTGCATCTGTTCGCAGTAGCTTTTGTATAATCCTGAGCAAAGAATAAAGTGGAGCCTGACCACGAGATACGTTCAATTGATTTGACTTTAAGTAAGTCAATGTACTCAAGAAAGTACATGATGACACCTCTTGGCCTCTGAGAGGAGTTTATTCCTGTGCATTGGTGACCAAGTCTACGAGCACGTTGAATGTTAAGCAAAGTTCCGTCTGGTAGATGAAGCAGTTTAGGAAGGAAAGATTTAAAGAAGCAGAGAGGATCAGAGCCCTCTGAGCCTTCTGATCAGCCATAACTTTGAAGATTATTTCTTCTATTTCTATTTTCGAGGTCCTCGACGTGCCTGTGAAGTGAGGAAACTTGAAGTTGAAGACTATTAACCTTCTCATTAGTGTGAGCATAGGAGGACACATTTTGTTCCACAGAGGTAAGATGATCATTCATCTGAGTCCAATTGTCTGTTAGGAAATGCAGTTTGTTAGTAGTCTCTTCCATGAAGGGACGAAGAGCACGTATTTCTTCCAAAAGCATGTCAAGAGAAACAGGAGAAGAAGGCTTCACTGGGGAAGGTGTGTCCTTCTTAAAACGTTTGGTGGTGTTTTTCCCTGCTATAGGAGCATTGATGCCTGAAGAAGACGAAGTTTTGGGCATTGAGACCAATGAGTCCTCCATTTTTGAGCACTGAGAAAAAAACTTTGAATTCTTAATGAAGGACTGCGAAGAGATTGACGCAGGAGAAACAAGTTTTTCCAAACGTCCCATATGAGTTTTAAAATGATGTGTCAAAGCCACTCAAATATAATGAAGAATTTAAGAAATAGCAACTTGCATGTAACATTGCAGTGAAAACAATATCCGCAATATGTCAGGAAAGACATAGAAGTTATAACTGCCCTTCACAAAATAAGAGAGGAAGACATATTGCTCCCAGAGAGGAAAAATAGTTAATATACTGCCAAAATTAGCCGGTTAGAGGAGATTAAAATATGAACTGAAGGAGCAGCATAAAGATACATGCGATAAGTGGAAGAACATGAGGGCAAAATGTATGGCAGTATTTTTCTGCAAAGTCATAAAATAAATGAAACTCCTTGTTTAAGCATCACCTCTCTAGTTAAAAGCCAGGGTATTCATGCAGGCAAAACCAACTAAAAACCTTCAAAAGAATGCGCTTGAATTGTTAAAAAACTAACTCCTTTCATCAGGTGGATTGCTGAAGGAAAGCAGGAGCGCTCAAAATGACGGCCACGATCAGCGTGGCTATTTGGGGAAATGCGTCATGTAAGAAAATACAGGCACGCGTCATGAACTGAGCTCCGAAAAAGAGCTCGAAATATCATTGCATCCTTCGGCTTCCTGAATTCTTTACCCAGGACTGTGGAAATGACCTGGAGCCTGGTCCGTCCGTGGTGCTCCCGGGAGCCTCACGAAGGCACCGCCATACTCCGTTGGCGTCAAGCCACGCCCCCTCTTTGTACATTTCTAAAATGCACACCAGATCCAATAAGTGTAACAGGCGATGTTAGAATGATTCCTGGGTTTAGTAGAGATCAAGTACAAATATATACTTTGAGAAAATGGAAATATCAATCAAAAGTAAGAAACAAGAACGCAGTGTAGCAGCACATAGTTAACATACATATGTACAATTGCAGTTAATTATCCTGAAAAAATGAACAGATGAAGCCATTATAGCAGATCTGTTTAAAACAGTAAAAGACTGACATAATACCAAAGTCATGTTGAACAGTGATTCAATACTAGTTTTGACATCATCAGGCATTAGCATCAACTCTTCTCACAACAAAGGTGATTTCGGCGATGTTGTGGTAGTACAAATGTCCACACGTGCTTTTGTTTGCAATACATAGAGACTGGACCTAGATTTATTCACCTTCAGCCTGTAGATTGTTTGGGCCAGCCCCTTCACCCTTTATCTTCTGACATTGTCCATAGCATCTGGGCACAGCCAGAGTAGTATTCTTCTCTCAACTCATGTTATTGGCTATTTGGTGTGTTATTACACCTCCTAGAAAATATTCCCATTGTAATGTAAAAGTAAATATTTTACCGCTAACGGAATAATCAATCATCACATTTTTGTCACATTCGGGTTTAATTCTCATGCATTCTATATACATAGCTAATCTTTTGGGGGGTTTCCTGTACTGCAGCAGGCCTACAAGTGTGAGCCAGACTTTTACATGGCCACATGATTTATATGTATTTTGTGTACATTGGAGAGGCCATCATGAGTTCTGGCTATCCCACTTACAAATAAAAAAAATCTCAGCTATCAGCCCTGCTGCTTACTACTGCACTGTCCTCATTCCCCTTCTGATGCACCACGCTTATACCTAGTGGTGACCTTCTTGTCTCACAATATCTCCCATCACAGCTGAAGCCCAAGCAATGAAGCTTCTGTTGCCAAAGTCTCTGTCAATCTTAAAATGGCTAAAGACTCGCTGAGATGAACACTCCTCTCCCACGGTGACCAGAAAGGTGCTCTTAGCTTGTCTTAAGCCACTGCGCTTAGCAGTCTGATGGATGAGGTGCAGCCGCGGCCCGTGGAGGGAGTTCCGTGGGGCGGTAAGGTGGGGCGGGGCAGGGTGGGGGGTTCTAAAAACCGGAATATGGATAATTGCAGGTAAGTAAACAATTAAATAAATAAAACGAATTTCGTAGCGCGCACTGCATCGCAAAATGCGATGCAGCGCGTGCTACGAAATTCGTTTTATTTATTTAATTGTCTACTTACCTGCAATTATCCATATTCCGGTTTTTAGACCGATGCAGCGCGCGCTACGAAATTCGTTTTATTTATTTAATTGTTTACTTACCTGCAATTATCCATATTCCGGTTTTTAGACCCCCCACCCTGCCCCTCCCCGCCCCGCCTTACCGCCCCACGGAACTCCCTCCACGGGCCGCAGCTGATGAGGTGGTATGACAGATAGGTATGCTATTTATGATTATTAGTGTACCCACTGAGCAGCACCTGAGTGAGATGTGTTTCAGCTAATGGTGATTTATTTGAAATATTACAGGGATGGTTATTGGAAAACAGACCCTTTTGTATATTAGAAAGGCACACCCAAAAACACTAGGAAACAAAGCATATAAATGTTAAATATTTATTTCGAAATTAAACCCATATCCTAGTGCACACAATATGAGTAGCAACTAAAATAAAAGCAAACAGAATATTAGCTGCAACTTTAACAAGAAATGTGAAGAGCAGAAAATATTCAAAAATATTGAATGTGTAATTTTGTATGAATCCCACCCTCATTTTTGGCTGTGGCTTACTGCACTCAATTCAGCACCAAAAGAAAAGCCTATTTATTACTCTTCATGAAACCTTGTTTACAACCCAGCAACAATTATTTGTAATAGAAAGTTTAATTCAAATTAACTACCGTGAATTTATTTAAGCAGGCTTGATTATAATGTTACAATGAATAATTACAATAAAATGTGGGTTCTATATCTGGGACTTGTGACTAATTAATCAACATATGCAGCTTAAAAGGGGGAACACCTAGAAGTGAAAAACATCATAATTTTATAAATCTCTTTACATGGTTGTATGATAGATTTTCAAATTTAGGAGTCTGAATATACAGCTATTTAGGGGAAAACATCCATTACAACACAGTCATTACAACGACCTACCTTTACAAGGCAACTGTTGCAACACAACTGCCTTTACATTGCATGCCATTACAACACACACCATCATAACGCATGCTGTTACAATGCATTCTAAGGTAAGTAATTGAGATTTTTTTTAGCATTAGGGTGGGGATGGGTTTTGGGGTACATGGGAATAGTAATGTTTATCCCTACACTATCCAACACTTTCCTACCGTTACACTCACTGGAGTGGAAATAGTCATTTTTACCCCTACACTAGCCAACACTTACCCTACTGTTGCACTCACTGGAGTGGGAATAGTAATTGTTTTACACTATCCAACACTAACCCTACTGTTGCCCTAAAAGTATTATACGTTGTAATGGTATGCGTTGTAATGTTATGCTTTGTAATGGAATGCGTTGTAATGGTAGTTTTCAAAAATGTGTTGTAATGGCATGCGTTGTAAAATCATGCAATGTAATGGCAGTTGTGATGTAAAGACTGTGTTGTGAAAGCATGCTTTGTTATTGCATGTGTTGTAACATCATATATTCCTATTCAGGACCCACAGGTGTGTAATATGTTAGCATTCTCCAATGGTTAGCAATGTGGACATGTCTGTCCTATTGGTATTGAGTGGTTACTTATGGTGGACTGGTTGACCACATTCGACTCAATTAGGTGATATTATGTTTGCATAGTTGGAATACACAGAAATGCCTATCCCTGTCGTGGAGATGTGCATAACGAGACTGGTGAAATCTGTGAAATTTCTTGTGTGGAAATTAAGTAAAATGGCCAAAAACTTATGCAAAATCACTACTAAAAATCCCGGTCTGAAATGTTGCACTATTTTTTTAGTGTGGAGTGTATTCTTGCATTCATTTTGGAAGTGAGGATACATTTTTTGCTAAACATTGTGCAAAATTCCATGTGATGTGACTAGCAGCTGCTCACATTCTTTTTGTTCATGTTGTTCCTATGTCTCAGTATAGGATTTTACCCATTATGTAACATAAATTACGTTATTTGGTATAATGGCTTAATCACTGGCATTTCAAGTAACAGGTTTAACACGAAATGCTGGAAATTAAGCAAGACTACGCTGGCATTGAAAAAATTCACCAGGGCCTAGTTTTACCTAAGAGCAACCATCCCCATAAAATCAGCAGTGAGTATCCCACTTTACTGTGTTGGAGGTGGGCTGTAAACCAGGATTAATTATTCTAGTCCATGGTTAAATTGTACCAATCCTATTGTAGGTTAGCCCTGACAGAAGTGTGGATATATCTTGGATTCTTGTTCGCATTAGGTAATGAGTAGTTTCTAAAGATCTAAGGGCGTACTGGTAGTCTGGTGGTGGAGAGGTAGGGTTCTGACCATTGGTTGGACCGGGCCGCTGTCGCCCAAACAGAAGTGATGTCCTTAAACTGGTGCTCTTTAGCTGGTCTCCCAGACTGGGTGACCTGGAGAACTGGTTTAAGTAGAGGGGCGGGAGAATGTCCTCATGACTTAACCAAGCCCTAAAAGGCTTGCAGTGATCCCAGTGCTAGTAGAGGTGTTGGAAGTCTAACCTAATCTGGAATCAGATTATACTGGTCTCAGCCATAAAATGTAATCATGTTATCTGATTGCAGCGGTCAGTTTCAATCACACCCTTTTTGGCCTTTTTTGCTACATGTTCACTTACCGACTGAGCTTCATTATGAGGCTGCTGAGGGACTCTATGCCAGGCTTAGGCACGATTAAGATGCCAGTGCAAGATGGCAAGTCTGTGATCAAGACCTTGCATGGTAATTGGCCTTCAGTGGTCGGGTAGGAGGGTGAGACCCCATTGCGTCGTTTAACCCTGTATGGTTTCATAGCTATACTAGCCGACAGAGTGGAGCAAGAGACGTCTGTGGCCGGGAAGTAGTGCAAAGCAACCAAACTAATAGGCAGACAATTCAAAGTAATAGCCAGCCCTCAGGCACGGCATTCAATCAACAAACCTCCCTTTTAATTTTTTGAAGGTTGAGCTGCCATTATGTTTTTTAGCCCAACTTAAACAGGAATCATATTATACATTGTGCAACCATAAATGCAATCACATTAGAAAATGTATTACAAATTCAATTTCAATCACACCTTCTTTGGCATTTTCTGCTGCATGTGTGCTTTCTGATTGATCAAGAGGCCTTCATGAACTGTGCGGTCAGGCTGCTCAGGGATTTCATTCTGGGCTCAGAAAAACCTCAATTGCAAGTTGAAGGTGGCGAGCCTGACCTGAAGGCTTCGTAGAGAAACTCCACAATTCAGTGAGAGGAGCCACTTTGGGGCAGATTTATGTTTCCTGGCGCATCCCTGCAAATTAGCAGGGATGCGCCAGGAAAGATGCGTCACGTAAATTTACCCTTGCGCCACCACAGATGCGCTGCATTTACAATGCAGCGCATCGTGGCGCAAGGATAAACAGATGCGTGACGCATCTGATGGCGTAAGGGCGGCGCATTGCTGGAGTCGCGTCGCAAGCACGACGCAACTCCAGCAATGTTTAGGGGCTGCCCATACCTAACATGCTGCGTCATGCCTTACGCCTGCTTCAATCAGGCGCAAGGTTTTGACGCAGCTGCATCGGAAAAGTGACTGAGTGAAATCTTGTAGATTTCACTACGTCACTTTTCGGAAGCTTTTTCCGATGGAACGTCCACCCTGCATACATTAAACCTGACGCAGGTTTAATGTAGCGCAGGGCTTTACAACGTGACGCATCTCCCTAGATGCGTCACATTGTAAATAAGGCGCAACATGGCGCATGGTTTACACTGCCGCTGCGTCACAAAAGTGACTCAACGGCAGCGTAAAAGTGGCGCAAGTCTAACATAAATCTGCCCATTTGTGTTTTGCCTATTTCTTTTTATGCCTCGGCAACAGTGAATACAGCAAGGATGCTGGGGGTAGTATGGAACTGAAATAGTGACCTTTCCAGAATTTTTATACCAGTATATTTACGTTGTAAACAGGGGAAGAGACCCTTTCTCCCTTCTGTTTCGAGCAAAGTGTTGCTCCTCTGACAGCCTCTGACAGCCTTCCATCCATCCTAGGACTGGCTCACGTGCACTGGTAACTCAGGTGATCCTCTTCATTTGTACCCCCCTCCCTGCACATTTTGGACAGCCCATGCATAACTACCCACAAATACAAAATGGCAGAACTCGATTGGCCTCGTATTTCCTCAGCTCTTATCAGCCTGCCAAAGCTTGATATATATACCAACACAATATCCAAAAATAGGCCAGGGGCAGACCTATCCAAATCAGGCCATTCTTTATTAATATTAATAGGCCAATACGTGTTTCTTGACTTTTCACTTCTTCAGGGCCACAATAGTTCAAAGTGGAACCACTTTTCTGTAACTACAGTTTCTCTCCAGGTCGCTTAAGATAGATTCCACATATTAAGGCAACCAGTGGCCTCATTTAAATGTTGACCTTACTCCTTTGTGCTAACAAGTAACAGTGACATGATGTTCATTTATCAAGTATTGTGAAAGGCACCATGATGGAGGCGCAACACTGTGGGGTTCTTAAACTAAGGATACTGATTATTAGAAACGTCCGTGTGTGGGCTGTGTACGTGTAGCATTGATGGGAAATGTAGTTTGAAAGGAAAGTTTCGGGGGAACCAGATGTGTGTGGTTTGCATGCTATTCAAGCAGTGGCAGCTGGTATTTGAAGGCGGTGGGGGCGGGTTGTGGGGAGGTAGTGGAGGAGGGAATGAAACAAAAATGAAAATACACACTTACCTGTCTGCCACTGCCGCCCGCCGTTGTCTCCTCTCAGTCCCCTTCCTCACTTCCAGGGCAGGAGGCAGGAAGCAGGATGCAGCCTCCCCATAGCCAATCACAATGCTGCAATGCAGCGTTGTGATTGGTTGAAGCGCCGTGGTTCAGGGCTCAGACAGAGAAAGGGAGGTTGGGCATGTTCTCCATGCTTGCTGTAATGCAGCCTGCATGAAGAACATGCAAAGTGCGCATGACGGTTTGGCCGGTGCGAGGCGGCTGGCCGAAGAGCCCTGCGCACTTGGAGTGGACAAACCACTACTCCCCTGCCCTGCTCTGTGAGCAGAGCATCCCTGACCCTACCCAGCTGAGCAAGGGGGAGAATAAAATGATAATAACAATGAGTTATTATAATTTTATGTTTTCCTTTTTCGACCTGCTCAGTGGAACGATGTTCCTTCGCCTTAGCGGAGGATCCGCTCCAATATTCAAGGTTAATGACATTTTTAGCTGGATCGCAGGATGGGCGCATTTGCTTAGCACGTATGCGGAAGAGTGGGATAAACCATGTATAAAGTATCAACTGTAGCACCATGTGGAGCGGTGGTCTGTATGAACTATTTTAAGGAGGAAGACAATGGCAATAGCTCATATGGGGGTAGAGATATGCAAGTTGGCATACAGTCCTTGGGAGGCGGAACAAAGTAACGATTCAGTCCTTAAATTGCGTGAGGAGGATTCCAATGGTCATGGTACGAGAGCAAGCAGGCTCAAATGCTGTGAATTTCAGAGATTTTGTTTAATCTACAATGAATGGTGTTGAATTTCATTATCATGAATGCTTCTGTTTTTTAATAGAAGTTTGTCAATGTTGTGCCCACGAGGGTCAGAATGGATTACTTGATGAACAGTACATTTTAGTTCAGTTTCAGTCTGCGCAGCTTTGCACAAAATGTTAGACCAAGGTGATGTAATTAATTTGCGTTTATTACGTAATTTATGTTGGCAGATACTTTTCCTGCTTGCTTAGTTTTTCCAATACAGAGTTATTCGCAAGGGCACAGTATGCCATAGATGACGTTTTTGGTTTTACAGTTTTGCAAACTAAACACTCTCCACATCTGTGATGCCCCTAAATGGTTTCCAGCTGCCATTTATCTCTGATTATGCGTGGAGTGTTAGGTGCTAGTGCAGTGTAGGCTCTGTCTAATTGGTCCGGGATGTTTTTTTGCGTTTAGCAAAAATGGTATATGATGGATGTTCGTTTTCCTGTAGACAGGATTTGCCAATTCAGGTTGATAATCTTCGTGAATTGGTTTGTGGAGGGGTTAAAAGTAGTCAAACAGACTAAGTTTTATTATTGTTTTTAATAAAATCTGCGTTACAGTAATGTTTCGTGAGGGGTAAACAAGGCTCTCTTCCGATCATTTTTCATACGTTTTTTCAGATATTCTCTTGTAGTGAGTTTGTTCTTTAGGGTTTCGAGGTAGGTATAATACTGATCAATACTGTTAAGGAAATACTGATAAGGGAAACCTTCCTACACAAAAACAACCACAAGAGGCTTTTTCCTCTTAGAAACAGGAACAAGCATTTACAATGCAATGGTCTCGGCATTGGTAAAGTTAGAGCTATTGGCATTGCTCATGACATTATTTTTGTTTATGTTTTTGTTTTTAAAACATTTAAAGAAACGGCATTGTCATGAGCAATGCCAATAGCTCTAACTTTAACAATGCCGGGACCGTTGCATTGTAAATGCTTGTTCCTTTTGCAACGTATCGTTTGCTACCTCTTGTATTCTGTTTGCTCTTGATACTTGCACAATTGTCACTTTTGCCTCATGTAACGTAACGTTTGCTTTTGTAACATGCTCACTTGTAATTTTTCTCCTCATGTATCATTACTGTTCCTATTGCGAAGCGCTCTGACACCTTCGGGTAAAGTCCGTGCTATATAAAAACGCATTAAATAAATAAAAAACCTGAGTACTTCACAGGCCTTTAGAAGACCGTTTACTTGTTAATGGGGCTTTGTTGTTTTTCACCCCTTCTTAGAGCCCCTGCATCTTCAATCAGCCGATTGCCTGAAGAATTAGTCCCCCCGAAATTTTTATTAGCCCCCCGCCCCCGAAATGTCTCTCTACTTGCGCCTCTGGTATGTACATTTTTGATGTTATGATTTACATGCAAACTGTCTACATGGCTCGCCTGGAGAATAGGCTCTTAGCGATTCAGACCGTTGGCTCGGCTGTCCCTGTTAATTTGTTAGCTTACCCACCTCTAATAGCTGTTGTAATACAAGACAATCCCCCACGCTGCTCTTGCCGTTTGTCTGTCCTTCCCTTGCCTTTCCTCCATCCTTCCCTCCTATACTCCTCTCCACCCTAGTCTGGCATTCCCAGCCCGAGATACGGTATCAGACCCCGTCAATGAAGGAGCTCCAGTTAAGACCCACTCCCTCCATTCAACGTGGACAGCAGCATCCACTGACTGTACGAGCAGGACTGCACAGCCCAGACAAAGCACGTGCGGACATCACACACCACAGCTGTATGGCGCACTAGGATTGGTTGAGGGACAGTAATACTCTTGTCCTAGACCGCCCATTTATAGCCGGCACCCAGGATATGTTCAGCCGTAGGATTGGTTGCTATGCAACCCGGAAGTGCTAAAATTACGGAACGAAAACATGACAGCCGTTACAAGATCAGTTAAAAAAAATCTTAGAACACTTTGCTTTACAAGTGTATGCTCTGTGTGGTGTTTCTTAAGATTGTTTATTATGGAGGGGCGTGGCTTGAAAGCAAAGCATGGCAGACGTGCCCTAGCAGAGCTCCGTCTGCCTGAGCCCGTATCCGCCGATATCCAGCAGTGATCCTGACCCCAGCTGCATCACAGACCGTGCAGTGACCTGCAAGGAAGTCGCCACACAGTACGGGTTTGGTTCCTGCTACTGCATCGTCTTCGATGGCGGGCGGAGGCACGTGGGGCATCTGCCTGCGTGGAGGCAGCGCAGAGCAGGGAGGCAGGCCGCGGGCGCCTGAGCCCACCGAGGCAGCGCAGAATAGCAGCGCTGCGGTCGGCCAGCCTTGCTGTGGATGTGGCCGAGTGGCGGAGGCTTGCCTGCGACCTGATGCTGTGGAACATCCTGGGGCTTGCGCGGCCTGAGATCACCACTATCGGGAGCCTGCATTCCGGTAAGACCCCGGCGCCCTGCGGGGTCGACTGGTGGGTGGGGGCGGAGGCTTTCATTTCCCGGCTAGATGTGGGGTGCCAGCGGACTGAAGACTTGTTCCCCTCCCAGCCCCCTTCAAGTGTAATAACAGGTAGAAACAACAAGCGGAGCCTTCGGTAGGCGAGACGTAAAGAAACAGAGAACGTCCCTGTAAAAAAAAAAAAAAAACACGCCCACCAGCGGAAAAAGGGGCCGTCCGGCGATAATTAGATTTCTGGAAAAAAACACGCCCCCCCCGATCCGAAAAGGACGGGGCCTGATCGGAATGACTGACCTTTTCTCCAATGGCTGGCCAGCATTCAAGAGGCCAGCCAATGGAGAACAGGGAGAAGAGGGGCGGGTTCAAGCCCCTCTTCTTCAAGTCATTAAATCTCGGATCGAGACTGCGCAAGCGCAGCCTTCGAGCCGAGACCTAAAAAGGAGGAGAAATAAAGATATTTATCCTCGTTGTGCCTCCTAGAGTTGAGTTTTAAGCGCCGCCTCAGACTTACGATTTCTCGTAATTCTGGGGCAGTGTCAAAAAGCCATGGATATTGCTGGGAACGCCCCCAGAAACACCTATGGAACACCCCTTTAACGAAGTTTCTGCATGAAAGTGGCACATATTTATTAGGCCATGAAAAGCCACATAACGTGGCTTTACGTGGCCTTATAAATATGCCAGTGACACACTGCGCCACCGGAATGTAAAAAAAGTGACGTTTTGGCGGCTCTAAAATGCCGTTAGGGCCTCATAAATGAGGCCCAGAGTGCCCAACTGAGGTTGCGAGAGTGAGTCCAGTAATAGACACTGAGCCTGCAGAAACCCTGACAGTGGGATAAATCAATTATTGCCAATCCAAATATCACTGTTTAGTGGGGGGAAGTGGAATGAAACCGCTTCTCTCGACCTTGCCCAGGCCCTGACAATCATTTCTTCAGGAAGAGCTCATGTGTGTTTTACAAATCTAATTATTTCTTGTAAATCCTGACACTCACACCATGCTGGGAGCCCCAGGTGGTACAAAATGCATCTGTCATTGATGAGCGTCTTTGAAAGACATTAGCCTTTGATTTACAAGGACTCAAGCAGTGTCTGCTGTGCTTCGAGTACACGGAGACATATCTTGAAATACTAATTGGCAAAGCAAACAGCTCTGCTTTTCCTGTACTGCAAGCAGCCATGCTGACACCACTGATGTCACATATGCATCCATATAGGAAATACACACAGGCAACATATACAGTCACATATGCACACAAACACAAACTGGCTCACAGTCAGCATGAACACATGAACTACATAGGAAGTGCATCCAGGACACCACTGCTGTCACATATGCATCCATATAGGAAATACACACAGGCAACATATACAGTCACATATGCACACAAACACAAACTGGCTCACAGTCAGCATGAACACATGAACTACATAGGAAGTGCATCCAGGTTTCCATGCACACACACAAAGGCAAGTAAGTACTCTTGTATGCACAGGCTGTCGAATCATGCAATGTACGCAGTCTGTGAGTGCCACTCTGCATGTAGTCCATTTGTGCATGCACTATGGGAAAGCCAGACATGTTGGCTTTGCCAATGCTTTTTTAACTGTGAAGGAATGCTTAAAATACCTTGAACTAAGAGAAATACAAAATGTTAAGTAGTTTATATACTTGTTGGTTGTCTGTGGAACTATGACTAGTTCATAAAGCAATTCTAATTATTATACCAGATGGGACTGCTCTTGTAGCTACCACTTCCGGACCCTGTCTGAGGCAAGCATGGAACAGGAGCAAACCTGTCAGACTCTTATAATGTCTAAGATGATGTCCAACCAGGCGGAACGAAAGGCAGAGCAGAAGATGTACAATCATCAGTTCTCCAGTGGGTGGGGAGAGGCAACGCCTGAAAATTGGGAACTTGAAGTTCGATAGTTGGTGGGCTGGGTCGGACTTGGACAGCCAATAGGCCATGGCACCAAAATAACAGTGGCACCATTAGCACACCAGGTACTAAAGAAGTGCCCCGCGTGTCCAACGGGGGAGTTTTGGACTTGTAAAGACACCCGGTGTAGGTGTTTTGCAAGGAGTGGGGGACTGTGTCCATTTGAGTTCCCTGCAGGCAACGTTTGTGGTAATATCTGAGAAAATAACAGAAAACACCAGCCCAACAACCTAATAAAACAGCCTCGCAAACAGCCAAAAGACAACTCACACAATGACCTACCGGACCAGCTCTTGTGGCGCTGCCAGAAGGTCCTAAAGAGTGAATGGAAATGGCATTTGACTCAAATATGAAATAGTTTTTAAAAAAATAGACTGAGAAGCAGAAATTAGGAACAAGCGCAACTAGCGGAAACAAAAAGCAGCTGGAGAGTAGAAAAAAACGAAATATGTGTTGAGATTGGAATGAAGGAGTGGAAGTTAAACAAATGAGAGAGAGACTGGAACAATGGAGAATGTGACATCTCAAAGGAGAGGGGCAAAAAGTGTGATGGAATGCACAAGAACTCAAATGGAGGGTGGGAAAAGTATGAAGAATACAGGAAAGATGCAGAGAGGAAAGAAACATAAAAGTAGAGAATAAATAAGGAGGACACTTTCAGAAGCAAGACGTTAAGAAATAAAAAGGCGGGGTAAAGTAAGAAGGTTAGGGGAAAATACACAGAGAAGGGGTAGAGAAGTAAACAACACGGGTAGGACCTGAAAGAATGAGTATGCAAACATAGAAATGTGAAAGCATAGTTAAAACAGACAAAGAAACACAAAGGAAGTGGAAGGAAGCTAGAGAACATACGAAGATGCAATAAAGTAGCAGCGAGTGGACTGAAAAGAAAGAAAAAAGAGAGAGAAAGAAATAATTATTTAGTTATGAATTTTTGTTGTTTATATACTCAAAACCACCAAAGTATGGAGCAAGAATGGAGAGCTGGAAATAAGCATGCAGGAGAGAGTCACATAAGCAAACAGGGGGAAAAAAGTGTAATCTCTGTGGGGGGCCAATGAGCAATTTGGCAGTGCTGAGGCATGATCAGCCCTGTCCCTATGCAGCATGAAAAGCAGAACAGCATAATGTTATGCTTTATTCCCCAAAGAAATATGAGCGAAAAGACGTCTGTAATTAGTTTACCTGCACAGGAAAAAAACACCAACGCGAAAACAGTAATTGAGGTCGTGCCTCCCTCGGCGAATTACTGTAAGATATTATGTACTAAATCAACTTAAATCACAAAGGGAGGGATCCAAGCAAGCAGGACAGAAAATACACTGCGTGCATTCTGATGTACCCACGGGCATTACGGGCCTGAGCCACCGAGGCATTTCCGATGCACAGGACACTTATGCAGTGGCATCGTAAGGATTTTGATGGGCATTTTTTGTGACTCATTTACGGAGTACATTCGAATTTGTAACCCATTTCCTGCTAAATCAAGCCTGCGTGATGCCAAACAAAGCAAAACTATATGTTAAACTTTAACATGTTCGCAAAAAAACAGTTGAAATTTGTCTTGCCTGTGCATTGGGTGGAGAGATAGAGTCAGAGTTAGAGGTAGGTAAGGAGGGAGAGAGGTTTAGATAGAGAAATACATTAGACCATGGTCAAGTACAGAGAAAGTTCGATTTCCCAGGTGGGGGATTAGAAAAAGGGATGGGGCGGTGGCGGTGGGTGGGGGTTACAATAGCTCACTTACTTGCCAACGCCTTAAATGTCTCTGAGTTTATGGTCGAAATTCCGAGGGTAATGCATTTCAGCATTTCACAGGTTACTGACAAGCATTCTTGTTATCACAACTGTAGATTTCTCTGCCACGTATGTACTAAACCCATTGGGGAGAGAGCAGATCGGTGTTAGTTTCCCTCAAGATTGTGAACGCCACAAAGTTGTGAGTTTGTTGGCTTTCAGCAAATCTGGCCTAACCCTTTCCCATTGTGGAAATATTCTGACTTTCCCTCCTGCAAAGTGCAAAATCAAACCTTCTCCCAGGGCGAGAAGTAAAACAGTTCACCTCCTACCTTGGAAAGGGTGTATGTAGGGGAAGGTGTTTCTCCATGGGAACAAATGTTTAGTGCAGTTGCACAGGATAGAGATGTGCACGATGCACACTTATGAATCTGGGAAATGTGATCCAAGGAAAATATTGTAGACATTCACATAACATGTCAGTAAAGCTGTGTCTGGCTCAGTAGTACTGGGAATATTGGGTAATTCTCAAAGGTATGAAGCCTGCACCAGTTTATAGAAGTACCACTAAGGGTGCAAATTTACTTCCTTATTTTATGAATCAGTCCCGTTGTGTGCATTTAGAGCTCATTGAATCTTTGCACATTCAAGTGATACTTAGGTGCTCAAAACCATGTTATTGTCATATATTCTACAATCTGGTGGCATTTTATGTTTGTTATGACCCCTTACTAATGTTGGAAATTTGCCAGCGTGGTGGGATTGTCAAATTTGGCGACAATTCCACCTGGGGTGGGATTGTGAGCGCTTTTTGGGTTGGAGTACCCTGCTGAAGCCTGTGAACATCGACAAACTCAAAAGTTTGCCATTAACCACAGATACACATTATGGAAACGCTCATAAATGTGCTCCTAGGAAAGTCATGGGTAAGTGCCTTTAGAGTGGAAAAGAAAAGGATCACACTGGGTCTACCTGAAAAGAGATTTGTTCATACCCAATGGGGAAAAAGGAAAATACAAAACTGGATGTGGATATTTATGGACTAGAGTGCTGAAATGAATCTTCACCAGACCTCAGTTACAGCTGACACATGTTTCGCCAAGGCTAAGGTACTGTTCAGAACTTGCGGAAGATAAGTCTGAAGGATATTATGGAGTTATGACTCAGCCAAAGGGTATTTATGGATAAGAGGAATCTCCGTTTGCTAGCATGAATTATGGAGACGGTCTTACAAATAACTATGATGTATGGTAGCCTCAGCATAGGTCGACTCTTACGGTGGACAGCCTCGTTGTCTTTATTATTGTCCAACATAATTTGCCAATTAGTACTGTTACACCAGACATCCTTGGTATGGTATTCCCCAAACTCTTTTGCCTTTGACCCCAACTGCTTTAGGACTCTGTGCACTTTACCACTGCTAACCAGTGCTGAAGTGGTTGAGCTCCCTCCTTAAAACCTGGTTAAATTGGACTACACCTAATTGGCATAATTAATTTACTTGTAAGACACTAGTAGATGGTAGTACGTGTACCCAGGACCTTTAAATTAGGCGTTGGCCATAATTGAAATTACTCCAGAGTGATTGGAGTAATTCGGTGATACTGAACTTCCGACTGTAATGCCATGTTGCATAACCCATTCTTAGAGTTAGGGGAAATCGGACTGTGAAAAGCACTGAACAACGCGGGAGTGCTAACGCTTGCATTCGTCTTCCAACAAATGCAATTAACGTTGAGTGGCTGTTTTGACGTGAGTGACAGTACTTCTTTAATGCTGGCCGTTGCCAGTCAGCATTTTGAGTACATTCTTCACTCCATCTGCCCAAAAATCAACTTGAAGTGCATTTTTGAGTTGATTTTTTACCTGAACGGTGCATTTGTGTATTTTTTTAATGTAAAATGCTCTTATTATTATTATCATTATTATTATTATTATTATTATTATTATTATTATTATTATTATTATTATTATTATCATTTTTATTATTATTATTATTATTATTATTCAAGCAGTGAGCAATGAAAACGGCAGTGACTCTGGAGACTGTGACTTGAGTTGACATGTAGAGAGCATCCAGCAGGTAACTGTCATGAAATTCAAATCAAATTACATCCATTGTGCTCGATTAAAAATAAAGGGTAGGGCCCTTCTTCTGTTCAGTAACATTCAGAAACTCATAATCATAGTCTTGTGTTACTCATAATCAAGGTCGTTGTGTTACAAGTGCACGCCTTACCGCCCGCTTGAATTTTAGTATGAATTAATTGAAGAACACTGGGCAGATTGTTGAGGTTACCTGTTTCTTATCTTTTTTATACTGGGCTCCAATAACCGGATTTCATTGAGACTTATGTATTATAGAATATAATATCTGATGTATCAGATGCAATTACACTGTATTGTCTCATTCACCATCTTCCCTAATTAAAACATATTCTTATTTTCCGCCCACCATTATGTGTTTCGCTATTATAATTTGATGTGAGCTGTATACAGAATTTCTGCTCAAGGTGTTAGCCAGAAAAAACATAAACCAAGGGTTTATTTAGCCAAATAGTAACCCAAGGCCATAAGTCGCTCCATTTGAATGTTGTTAAACTTGCACAAGATTTTTCAGTGCAGACATCATCTATTGAAATCCAGGTAGATCAAATTAGACAACCTGTTTTTTATATTTGGCTGATTACCTTGGGAAAATCATAAGTTCTCGACAAAAAGTCAGTGATGTAAAATGTAAAATAATCATTGGTCTACAGAATACTTCGAATACAACGAGAAACAGAAGGAAGTTCGCAGGGGACACGGAAAAGTGAAGAGAAACTTTCGTAGATAACAGAAAATGGTCCAATAACTTTTTTGGAGCATCAATGAAATAAGAACTATTACTGATGGAGGCTGAGAGATTTTAAGAGGAAGAAGCATTGTCAAAGCTGCTAGCCCTGTTTTTGGTGTCCCTCCTTTTAGCTTTGTCAATGCTTGTTTTGTCATTTTTTTTGTAGAACTATTTTTGATGAGTTGCCATACCCCCACAATTAAAAAAATGTACATTGGTGTTATATATATATATATATATATATATATATATATATATATATATATATATATAGCCATGAATGTCCTGTTCTGTGCTTGGTTCCATTGCTCTGTGTAGCTGCATGTTACTACGGTTGTGTTTGTTGATGCTGGCAGTGACCATCGCAGAGTTGTAAGCAAGGCAGTTGGTGGATTTCTATCACTGGTGCGGCTGCCTTCTTTTGCTGGAGTATGTGTCATCAATAAATCAATTAAATTCACTTCAAGACTCAACCTTACACTTTCGTTGTAACAGGGGCAGTGAGTGTATCCATTTTCTGTGCAGTAAGTGCAAGTACCCACTTTGGCAACTTTTAGTCGCATTACTGGTCCATATCGGCTCATTACTGTAGCCATTCATAAGAAGATCATGTAATCTAAGGGACCAACGGAGAAGATTCACCTTTTCTGTGGTGCAACCTATTCCCAGACAGGACTGCCATCCGAGGGTGGCCTTTGTAGTTAACATCAGGCACGCCAGGCATCCTAATGGACAGCCGTAGGGAAACAGCCACTCGTCTTTCTCAAGAAGGTTAGCAAAACTCATCAACAGGCAGTCAAACATTCATGAGTCTTACCACATTTTAGCACAGCAGCTATATCATAGTGTAGGTGACTACTGGATTACATTCTGATTAGGGAAACATGCTGTGCACATACCTTGCCTTGACTAGCAGTTTATAATCTGTGTAAGAAATTTCAGGAATTTAGGCAATTTCCCACATTTCAGAGCATTATTATTGATGATGTGGAAGTAACTGCGGCAGTCTGTTGCGCATGTTACAGGCGCTTGGAATTTATTTGTTTTTTTCACATAGCATATCATAATTTGCACCATGTACTATTATTAAGATGGCAGCCGACTTACGGCCTCATTACGATGCCGGTCGGACCGACTTCTGCGGTCCTGCCAGAGGTGGTCCGACCACCAAACTCTCATCAGAAGCAGTCGGACCAACCGCTAGATTACAATGCATGCATCTTGTACTCCGACCAACCGCTGAAAGACCGCCAACTCCAACACCCTTTTTCTGACCGCTGAGATAGCGGTCGGAGAAGAATAGCATCCATAAGGCAGTACAAGGTATCTCCGGCCACCGTCCAGATTACAATGTGAGTTTCAAATGGTCCAACGGTGGTGGTCCGACTGACTGCCTCAAGTCGTCAAAAATTATGGATTTGGATTGTAAACTCACCCAAATTAGCTTCTCCCCAACAGTCTCTTGTGTAGATTCTTTTCTTCAGGTACCCCTACATTGCAGCATCTAAACCCCAAAGACAATGACCTTGTGGGTGCCAGAATGCAGGTAAGTCCATAGGTGGCATGTATCCCCATTGACTGGACTGTGCACAGATTGCCACACTCGAGCGAGAGGGTACATGTTGCACAAGGCATATACCAACATATTGCATGCAGTGCATATCACGTTTTCTGTGAGTTTGCATGCATTTACAGTGACATATTCGGGGGTATGTGCACCCCTGCAGATGAGCCCTCCACTGTAGCAGCGCTTGCCTTGTAATACAGCAGGGGGAACCTTGCATGCCTCGGCGGTTGGAATTGGATCGCAGCTGTGGCGGTCAGATGGTCGGTCCAACCGGCATCGCAACCAGGCCCTTAATTATAATTCAATTAAGGCAGAAAGAGTTGGTGGAACAAGTAATACAATTTCAGCAATTATTTTTTGACAAATACTGCAAGTTATAAATGCAAGAATCTGTATCATCAACATGTTTTTACCTTTTCCTGGAAATCCACCAATTAGGTGATTGTCTGTGGCATCTCAGTTTTGATATTTTGTGATAAGCAATTTTGATGTCGCCTCAATACGTTTTGGACGTTTTTCCCTGTCACGGGTACTTGTGCCTCCCGCACGAGTGAGGCACCATTTTTATCAGGAGACCTGGGGAAACACTGGGTGGTAGGAAATTTTTGTCAGCCCGGTGATGCCACAACTTTCCCACACAAAAATATGTGAAAAAGTGATTTCTGCAGCTAAATTTGAAGTTTTCAGGAGATTCTGGGTAAGAAAACGTTGGGGGATCCATGCAAGTCATACCTCCCTGGAATTCCCTGTGTGTCTAGTTTTCAGAAATGTGTGGGTTTGGTAGGTTTCCCTAGCTGGCCACGAGCACGGGGCCGAAAACCCAGGTGACCCCCTTGTAAAACCAGGTGGTTTTGTGATAGGCAATTTTAATGTCGCCTCAATATGTTTTGGGCCCTTGCCTGTCGCGGGTACTTGTGCCTCCCACACGAGCAAGGCACCATTTTAATCGGGAGACCTGGGGGAACACTGGGAGGTAGGAGATTTGTGTCAGCCCGGTGATGCCACATCTTTCCCACACAACAATGTGTGGAAAAAGTGTTCTTTTCAGCTAAATTGGAGGTTTACAGGGGGTTCTGGGTAAGAAAATGTTGGGGGAGCCACGCATGCCATACCTCCCCAGAATCCCCCGCGTGTCTAGTTTTCATAAATATGTGGGTTTGGTAGATTTCCCTAGCTGGCTGCTGAGCCCGGGGCCAAAAACACATGGGACCCCCCTTGAAAACCAGGTTGGTTTGTGATAGGTAATTTTGATGTCGCCTCACTGGGTTTTGAGCCCTTGCCTGTCGCGGGTACTTGGGCCTCCCACACGAGTGAAGCACCATTTTTATCGGGAGACCTGGAGGAATGCTGGGTGGTAGGAAATTTGTGTCAGCCACAACTTTCCCACACAAAAATGTGTCGAAAAAGTGATTTTTTCAGCTAAGTTTGAGGTTTGCAAGGGATTCTGGGTAAGAAAACGTTGGGGGATCCATGCAAGCCATACCTCCCTGGAATCCCCCGGGTGTCTAGTTTTTAGAAATGTGTAGGTTGGTAGGTTTCCCTAGCTGGCCACCGAGCACGGGCCGAAAACCCATGTGACCTCCCTTGCAAAACCAGGTAGTTTTGTGATAGGCAATTTTGATGTCGCCTCAATACATTTTGGGCCCTTGCCTGTCGCAGGTACTTGGGCCTCGCACACGAGTGAGGCACCATTTTTATCGGGAGACCTGGGGGAACGCTGGGTGGTAGGAAATTTGTGTCAGACTGGTGATGCCACAACCTTCCCACACAAAAATGTGTGGAAAAGGTGATTTTTTCAGCTAAATCTGAGGTTTGCAGGGGATTCTGGGTAAGGAAACATTGGGGGATCCATGCAACCCATACCTCCCTGGAATCCCCTGGGTGTCTAGTTTTCAGAAATGTGGGGGTTTGGTAGGTTTCCCTAGATGGCCGCCATGCCCGAGGCCAAAAACTCATGGGACCCTGCTTGAAAACCAGGTTGGTTTGTGATAGATAATTTTGATGTCGCCTCACTAGGTTTTGGGCCCTTGCCTGTCGCGGGTACTTGACCCACCCACACAAGTGAGGTACCATTGTTCTCGGAAGACTTTAGGAAATGCGGGGTGAGTGGAATGTTGTGGATCCACACAGATTCCAGAACTTTCCACCACAGATATTTTGAGGTTTGCAAGGGATTCTGGGTAACAGAACCTAGTGAGAGCCAGACAAGTCACCCCATACTGGATTTCCCTTGGTGTCTAGTTTTCAAAAATGTACAGGTTTGCTAGGTTTCCCTTTGTGTCGGCTGCGCTAAGTCCCAAAATTCGCAGGTAGGCACATCCTGAAGAAGATTCAGTGCCTAGGGGTCTTTCTGCCGCCCTGGGGAGGGGGGAAATTGAGGGCTATTGCCCCGATATGCCCCCAAGGGGGTCAGAAAGACTGTAGCTATTCTTTTGGGAGGGTGGGGGCATTGGGATGCCCATTCTGGGCAACCGACGTGGCTGAAGTGCGCTTCTGTGCATAGGGCGCACTGTTTTCTTGATGTTTATCGCGGCCGCCCAGCCGCGGGAAGTCGCACCACCCCGTCGATTGAAGGGGGCGCGGGGGATCGGAATTTGCCGAGTTCCTTGGAGCTACGTTTTGGGATGGATCGCTTACTGCTGGTGTTATGAGAGGCCCATGCAGGGTTTAATATGATTATTATGCAGCAAAACTATTGAGGCATGAAGATTCACCCGCACTGCAACTCCCAGAATCCATCTGGGGTGGTCTGTACATTTGATTGGCCCATTGGAGGGTAAATTGGACCAAACATTTGCAGGTGTGGATGGCTGCAGTGGCGTTTTCACCAGGAAGAGGGAAGAGCCCGAAACACGACGTGAAACCGACGCCACCATTGAACTTTACTGACTCTTTGTGACATCAGCAGTTTTCCCCGAATTAAAGGTTTTCCTCAAACCGACGTGGCTGGAGTGCGCTTCTGTGCATAGGGCACACTGTTTTCTTGATGTTTATCGCGGCCGCCCAGCCGCGGGAAGTCGCACCACCCCGTCGATTGTAGGGGGCGCGGGGGCTCGGAATTTGCCGAGCTCCTTGGAGCTACGTTTTGGGATGGATCGCTTACTGCTGGAGTTATGAGAGGCCCATGCAGGGTTTAATATGATTATTATGCAGCAAAACTATTGAGGCATGAAGATTCACCCGCACTGCAACTCCCAGAATCCATCTGGGGTGGTCTGTACATTTGATTGGCCCATTGGAGGGTAAATTGGACCAAACATTTGCAGGTGTTGATGGCTGCAGTGGCGTTTTCACCAGGAAGAAGGGAAGAGCCCGAAACGCGTCGTGAAACGGACGCCACCATTGACCTTTACTGACTCTTTGTGACATCAGCAGTTTTCCCCGAATTAAAGGTTTTCCTCAAACCGACGTGGCTGGAGTGCGCTTCTGTGCATAGGGCACATTGTTTTCTTGATGTTTATCGCGGCCGCCCAGCCGCGGGAAGTCGCACCACCCCGTCGATTGTAGGGGGCACGGGGGCTCGGAATTTGCCGAGTTCCTTGGAGCTACGTTTTGGGATGGATCGCTTACTGCTGGTGTTATGAGCGGCCCATGCAGGGTTTAATATGATTATTATGCAGCAAAACTATTGAGGCATGAAGATTCACCCGCACTGCAACTCCCAGAATCCATCTGGGGTGGTCTGTACATTTGATTGGCCCATTGGAGGGTAAATTGGACCAAACATTTGCAGGTGTGGATGGCTGCAGTGGCGTTTTCACCAGGAAGAAGGGAAGAGCCTGAAACGCGTCGTGAAACGGACGCCACCATTGAACTTTACTGACTCTTTGTGACATCAGCAGTTTTCCCCGAATTAAAGGTTTTCCTCAAACCGACGTGGCTGGAGTGCGCTTCTGTACATAGGGCACACTGTTTTCTTGATGTTTATCGCGTCCGCCCAGCCGCGGGAAGTCGCACCACCCCGTCGATTGTAGGGGGCGCGGGGGCTCGGAATTTGCCGAGTTCCTTGGAGCTACGTTTTGGGATGGATCGCTTACTGCTGGTGTTATGAGAGGCCAGTGCAGGGTTTAATATGATTATTATGCAGCAAAACTATTGAGGCATGAAGATTCACCCGCACTGCAACTCCCAGAATCCATCTGGGGTGGTCTGTACATTTGATTGGCCCATTGGAGGGTAAATTGGACCAAACATTTGCAGGTGTGGATGGCTGCAGTGGCGTTTTCACCAGGAAGAAGGGAAGAGCCCGAAACGCGTTGTGAAACAGACGCCACCATTGAACTTTACTGACTCTTTGTGACATCAGCAGTTTTCCCCGAATTAAAGGTTTTCCTCAAACCGACGTAGCTGGAGTGCGCTTCTGTGCATAGGGCACACTGTTTTCTTGATATATATATATATATATATATATATATATATATATATATATATATATATATATATATATACAGTAGAGGAATACTCTCGATGTGCACCTCCCACACCACAAAGAAAACACCTCAAATGATCAAAGCCACTGGCACACATCACAATGGCAATAACCACACAACGAAATACATCACCTGGTGCATACACTTCTGACCGCGGGAATCACAGCCGGGGATCAGAGCTCAGCAAGCCAGGGTTCAATCCGAGATAGACACGTCTGCCCTCGCTCAGAATCCAAACTCCCAGTTTCTCAGCTTGCAACCCTCAGCTTTAAACACACTAGAAGATTCGTGAAAGTCCTTCCTCCAACCGCCAGAGGAACTTTACCAGAAATGGCCAAGTTCCAAGCTAGCATCTCCATGGCAGTAAGGAGCTCTCAAGTCTCTTCCTCCATTCGCACTTCTTCCAGCCTCTGTCTTGACGAAGCTCTCACAAGGCCTTCCAGAGTACATTTAAACAAAAAATCGCTCAGAGAAACAGCAAGACTTTGAATGTGAATAACCCAAACAACTTGCAAGCACTGCTGTGCACGCAGCAGCAAGGCAGAGTCAGACATGAGGCCCTGTCAAAGGCAATAGTCTAATCCATACAACTTACAAGCACCACTGTGCACACAGAAAAGTTTGAAGCAAGGTAAAGTCATAAAGCAGGATGACATGAGGCCATGTCAAAGAAAGACAGCAAGATTACAGGATAGAAGAGAAGCAGATATATGCAGGACCATCCTACATTAAGGCTAGGGTAAAATAAAACATTAAAGTTAGTTAAAATGGTGGTAGTTGGAGGTCATCATAGGGTGCCAAACCACAAGAGTGGCTCTTTCACTACAGATTCTTCCGTGATGTTCTTCTAATTAATTGGCTCAAAAGTTCTATTTCTGGAAATGGATCTTCTTCAGTATTCTCTTAATTCTTGGACAGCATCTCGGTCTCTCAGCATTCTCCATCTCGCTGTGGCAACTAAACTAACTAAACTACCTCAATTATACCTTTCTAGTGGCATGTACCACCCCTAAATGTTTCAAATTTATGAAACTCCTAACTCTGATTGGACAGGAAAAGGGGAGATGATCATCACACCATGCTAAGTTTAATATTTTTCTTTAAGCTCATTGTTCTATGTTCCCGCCCCTTAATTTACTTCCCCATGCTTTATTTCCCACCCGAGTTCACATTTTTATCGATCAAAATTATGCAGTTGAATAACTTCTCCATTCACTGGTCAGGAAAAGGGTTCTGTTCCCAGGACAAACAAAGGTCGTGACCTTGGATGAGTTTCAATCTATTTGTCATGGTTCCTGGCGGGTTACAAATACGCATGTGCAGAAGACAAGGGGGCATGGACATCTGTCATCCTTTGAGGCCCAAAATAAGAACTAATAAAGAAGTCAGAAAGAGACATATATAATTCAGAATAAAATGATTTCACTGTATACCACCTATCTCTACTCTAACCCCATTTACTTATATAAATATTTTGCATTAGCATTTTATTAAATTTGCAGGGTTTAGTTTTAGCTTACGCATGCGCATTAACATGTGAGTTCCAAGCTGCCATTTTGAAGGGAATGCGCATCTGCAAAGATTTCCCTCCAACGCATAGGTACGTCATTACTACATAGAAGTAGTTAAAGCATGCACAGTAAAGAGTCCCGTGTTAGCAGCCATTTTAATCATTCTCGGGTTACTTGTTAGTACAACACATAGGAAAGCTTCCATTAAACATAAGTGTACAAATTTTATGATGCATTATTAGTATTTATGAACACAATTATTACGGTATTACAAGTTATTTGAGGAGATTGCTTCCGAGCACGTCTCTTTCATACGAGTCCTTGCTCCATCAATACTTATCTCTTACTATTAGCAAAGACTTTTATAAAGAACGTGTGATTGAACCAGAGCACTCTGCAGAATGGTTACTCCAGTTGTAGTGGTAAAAAAAGTGGCGAGATTTATGCCTATAGTGATCTCAGGTCAATTAATAAGAACATTTTGACTGCAACCCACTGCTGAAGATTTTGGGAATTTTAAAACAGTTTCCTAATGCTTATTATTTTTCTATCATTGGAATTAAGTTAGCTACGGAGTTACGCCTGCAGACAAGACAATCTTTTTAAAGGGATTAAAAATCTCCATGCATTTCTGGTTGTGTAGATGAACACAATCAGACTCTGAATGTAGTGTTCCATTTGGGTTGAGAAAGCTACTTCTCTGGTAGAAAATCTACTTGAGCGGCAAGAAAAAAGCATCGCCCTCTTGCGCTGTGCATGGTGCAGTTTGTGCTGATTTTACAGCACAGGACAAATCAACGCGAATGGTATGACCAAACGCACTCAGTCGCTTGAGTCTCACAGGAAAAATGGGTGTTGGTACAATTCAATTCACTATACCAAGTTATATGGCTTTGAATTGGGTGGCTTGTTTAGGATCAGATGCCCTAGTCTAGTTTGCAAAGTTCAATCCACGTTTTATGATCTCATCAGCGTTATAGCTGTCAGTAAACAATCTCTTAGAGTGGAGGATTGTAGGTGGTGAAGCAAAATGAAGGCTTCTTCAGTAAAAGGTAGTGTTTTTACAAGGCAGTCCAACGAAGGGTGCAGCACTGGAGATAATTCCCAAGTTGGTTGGAAGGGTCATGCTGTGGGACTTTGTGCTTCTTTTTCTAATTCTCGAGCAAATTATAATTGTAGAGTTGCTGTGGAAGACAGGGGTGGAGCTGGTAATGGAGGAGTTGTGTACCACGGTGAGAGGTGGGCATCTAATGATACTGTCCAGAATAATAGGGCTAGTGGAAATGTAGTGCATGTATCCATGTGATCTACCTAGGTGAGCTGCAAGACATACCAGACCTCCTTCATATCTGAAGGATTTCAGCAAACATTATAACAACTTTACTGTCCTTGTTGTAAACTTGTTTTTAATTGAGTATTTTTTGCTAACTTTCCAATTTTCTGCATATAATATATTTATTCACTTATAACAGAGGCAGCGGGAGTATATAAAAACATGTGCACAGCACTGCATAGAAAGGCTGAGGATTCAGTGAGGAAATAACAGCATCCTTTAACAGCACAAGGGAAAGAGTAAGTGTTAAAGATAAAAATGCACTGGTCTGCTAGATTGGAACATTACATATTGCTTTTTATTTCCAAGATGTCAGCTTTCCTTTTTGCAATCATTAACTTATAAAGCTTTTTGTATTTGAAACTATTTTGGGGAGCCACAGAGCGGTTAAACTGCAGCGTTTTTTTAATTTGGAATTTACAGATGAATTACATCAAAATAGGAAAAGACAGCAAGTAACAGCCAGCATAGCATTGGTCATTCAATGAGTTAAACATAATGGCATGTAGCTGCTAGTCAAAAGTAGGATTGTAGCAGTGGCAGCTTAGACCATTGAAGCCACGTAGTGTACAACAATGACCTCTAGAGGTATTAAAAGATATGACTGGAGCAGCCCCTCCTGTTGCTGCCGCAGGGGAGGAAGGCCCATTCACTTCTGAGGAGACTCCTCAGTTCCAGCTCCTCTGGGGCTCCACATGAGCTCCGCTTGAGAGTCCACCACCCATCATAAGCGCCCTGACAGACAGAGCAAGAGGGAGTGTCTGTCCAGTGGTTTAGTACGAAAGTGCGGAAAAGGCCCCATGTGTCTTTTAGCCGCAGGTGGCTCTGCATTAATTCCCAGAAGCTATTGAGTTGATCCTGAGAGTAGATCAAGCCCAGAAGCCAGTCTTTTTTATGGGGTCAGAAGCCTCTTCCCTAATGCTTGGTGACCTGCCTCTTAGCCACTGGCAGTGCCGCAGCCCTCAGCTTCTGGTTTACAGCAGGCATGATTTTAATGCATCACAAGATGGCCACCAGCGGCGTCACAGGGATAATAAGGGCAGCCTTGTCCAGCATCATTTTTGGCGACCTCTAGGTCGCCATGCCAGGGGTGTAGGAGACACAACATTTCTGAGGGGAACAGGGTCAGCCTCAGTCATGCAATAATACTTGCCTATGGTCTTCGTGTCGCTGGCTCTGATAAACCTGTACAATCACAGAGTTTTGAAGTGAAATAGTGATAATAAAATAAGCTATTTTTTATACAAAGTTCAGATGCAGTTTTATCAAATACAGCCTAAAGTATGGTAACTCTGGGAGTCAAGACATCTGCTGGCAAAGGCCAAACGTAACTTGGAGTTCATAGTTTGAATCTCTGCATCTTTTTTTAATCCTTCAAAGGTTCAGAACATGAGTGCTACTGGGTTGGTATAATGTTAACCCCTGTAATCGTATGTTCTATGAGGCTGTGAGAACATATTTGGAAGTGATTAATAAGCAGGGACAAGACTTTTGAAGTACTGGGAATTTTAATCCCAGCGGTGCAGGGGAACACACCCTAAGACTTCGGGTTCTTCCTGTTTCAGACCAACAGAAACACAGAGTCTTCTAGGTGAAGTCAAAGATCGATTTATTGGCTGCAGACCAATTACAGGTATCCGAGAAGTACAACACAATGTATGTTCTCAGGAGACTGCTTAAAGTTACAGAAACGGGCTTCTCCTTAAATACAAAATATCATGCTTCAGGCACACATTCCTTGTTTTACGATATGGCCATATACATGTATTCATTACAAACGAAAAGGCAGAGTCATGATGACCATCCCACATTCCAGTTAAGCCAGCCCACAATTATTTACCCAGCGAGGCTCAGATCCCACATCAGATATCAACAGGCCCCAATAAACACGGGCATCTCCTGTTTGGAAAACAAGCCATAAAGCAGGAAGAGTAAGGTGTGAAAGAGATTAGCCGGAGGCTCGTGTGGGATGAAAAGGCTTTATGGTGTGTCAAACCCTGATGCTAATCACAGGTGGCGTAGGACGGGCAGCTCGTGAGACCGGACTGACCTTGGGCAGCGGAGCCAAGCTACACAGGTCACAGAGAAGTCAAACAGAAAGTACATGTGTTCTAAAGGCCCGTACTTGTTTGTAATGTGTAGCCTATGTGAGGGCAACCATAAGATGGCCACCGCTCTAAGATGGAACCCACGTAGTCAGTGTATAATATTAAATACACAGTACATTTATAGCTGAAACGTTATACAAAGCACTTGTACATACCGCATTGACCATTCGCGGTTCGCTAATACCGGGATAGACAGGGGTAGGGCCCTGCCTCCTACGCGGTCCCAAATTTCAAAGTACCACAGACCCTCCTTTTGCCCTTACATAGGCAATAACTATACTCACATCAATCCGAGTCTAGGTCAATATTCACGAAGTCATGGAGATGTTGCTGTAGCATCATCCTATTACTTAGCTCGTCCCTCGATACAGGTTTCCTTACACATAATGTAGCACAGAGGCCACATATCGCAGGAGCACATTGTATGCACAGACAGAACAGGAAAAGAATGGCTAAGATCATTCCAATGACCATCAGAATCTTCCAACCCCAGGCAGATATCAGTTCCCAGAACCACCCCACCAGTGACCAATCTCCCTTATCCACGTGTATGGATTCAGATATTCTATGCAGTTTGGAGATGGCTTGATAAACTGTTGGAGCATTATCTGGTATGAAAATGCAACAACTAGATTGGATAACCTTACATACCCCACTGCGGTCTGCAAGTATAACGTCTAGAACCATGCGGTTCTGCAAAGTCATGAGGCGATCCGCTTGGAGCTCAGCTGTCAAATTACCAAGGGCACCAGCCGTAACGTTAACAGTGGATTCAACCACACGAGTCAGTTGTCTCAGGTTCCTACTATTGACCATAGGTCCCCAAAACGGCAGGAAACCCAAAAAGAAGTCTCCCGCTTCCTGACCTGCGGTATCCTCCTTACTAATTATGCCTCTTACAACTCTGGTCTTGTGATAGTCAGAGCCAGCAGTAAATGTTGGCGGTAGCAGATTTGCAATATAACATGTGCCCGAGAAATCAGGGGGCAACCATGTATATGCTCGGTCATTGCAGACAAAATATGTACCCTTGGCAGCCAAAAACGCAGGGGAAAACTGTGATGGGAAAGTGTACGTTTCAGTACAGTCACTTTTCCCCAGTTGAGCTCTTGGATTCTGACCATTACCTTGTAAACAGAACCGACCTATGTGGGGTACGACCCAGATTGGGGATGAGATCTTTCGCTGCCTTTCACCCAGACTAATGCTATATCCCGTCGCGTTCCACCCTACATAAGCTCTTAATTCATCCTTGGGTATAGATGAGTATGCGTCGATATCTCTGCTCATATCGGCAACTCCTTTCATTAAAGCTTTATTATTTGTGCTAGGTCTGATGGAACGCGGTTGTCGCGGGGAGTAGGCATCTAGTGCAAAAAGGAACATGGTCTGGAATGCCCATGACGACCCATTGTAACTAAACGGCAGCACTAGATAAGGAATACCCTTATTAATGGTATGTGGCATTAAACCACACACCCAGCAATTGGTTGTATTCATGACTAGTTGGTGCTGGTGCAGGAGCTGGATAAACGAGTTGTTTACAAACTCTGATCGTCTGGCTTGTTCGTGTTCAGGCAGAGGGTGAAAAGAGTGTGAGGAGACAGTAGGAGGAGGTATAGGCTGTACAGTGGGTGCAAAGGGCTCTTGAGAGGAGAAGAATACAAATCCTACAGTAAACACTATCATACTACATAGTATAAACAGACATAAAAATACAAAACGTTTGCTCTTCATTATTTTACATATTTTTGCTTTAGAGTTCATTTCCTCAGCGGGTCTCTCCATCTTGAAAAACTCCATCCTATAATCGTACCGCTCGCGGCGGGTGAGTATCTTCTGCTAAGGAGTACGCCTGTCGGTCCAGGGAACGCCCTAGACCAACCAGAACCGTTGACCTAACGTCTTCGGCCTGTACCCCAAAGTCTTGGCACTGCGTCCCTGCGGCTGAACCTGGATGGTGGTTCGAAAAACAAAAATCAAGAAAGTCCTTCAGATGGGAGAGCTATGATATCAAAAAACAAAAGGGTAAGGGAAAGGAATATTTATTTGTCCATAGGCCTTGGTCTCAGATTGTAGTGGAAACGGCCAGGTACTGTCTGATCCTTGAAACAAGAGTTCAGGCTCTGTGGTGTCCAATCGAATTGACGGTGGCACAGCTTCTTGCAAAATATCGTCACTTTCTTGTGCTGAAGTTGTGCCTCTTACGCGTGCATCACTGAACGGCACAAAACAAGGTACAGTGTCTGTTCCAGAGTCAGCGATACCCTCCTGGACCCACTGGTCATACGGTAGAGGCAAAGGGATCCTCTTGATGTGGGCGCCGTGGATCCAGTTCTTCTTCCCCTTTACTCGAACCGCTGATCTTGTAGACAGAAGTACGAGGTGAGGGCCAATCCAACGGGGCTCATCGTTGCTTTTTCGCTGGAAATTCTTGATGAGCACCCACGTGTCAGGGTCGATAGGGTGTCCTGGAGCCTCAGAGGCCTGAGGGAGAGTATCATGCACCTGTTGGTGTAAAACACGCAATTTAGCCGTCAATTCATACAAGTAGTCAAGCAGTACTGGATGTTCGATTTCACTGAATTTCGTCGGTCTTGGCACACCCCATACATTGGCCGGGCGGCCAAAAATAATCTTGTATGGGCTAAGTCCCACTCGTGAGTGTACGGTCATTCTGGTGGACAGGAGCGCTAGAGGCAGAGCGTCAGGCCATTTAAGACCGGAGCTCGCCTGGATTTTGGCTAGCTTGAGTTTTAGAGCGCCATTGTAGCGCTCTACTAATCCAGCTGATTGGAGGTGATTTGCAGCGTGGAACTTTTGCTTGATCCCTAACCCCTCACTCACATTCTTCATCACTCGACCCACAAATTCACTCCCATTATCACTCCACACCATTCTTCGCATTCCAAACCTAGGGAAAAATTCCTTCACAAGGGCTTTGGCTGTGGATAAAGCAGTGTTGTCTTTTAGGGGATATGCTTCTATCCATTTTGAAAAAGCGCAAACAACAACCAATACATATTTCAGGTTGTTGCACCTTTCCATGTGGATAAAATCTAGCTGCAAAACTTCAAATGGATATGATGGAGGCGCAAAATGACCAGCTGGAGTTGGGGTTCCCCTACCAGGGTTGTACTTCAAACATACCATACAATTCTTGACCACGTTCTCTGCACACTTGGGAATTCCAGCATTCTGCCATACTGGAGCCAACAACTTACAGATTCCTTTCATACTGATATGTGCCATTCCATGTCCCATAGTAACCACTGGAAGCACATATGCATCAGGCAACAACCATCGCCGATGTTCTGACAAATCAACCCAACAACCATTCTCATCCAATTTACCCGTACTTTCTCTCCACTTGCTCAACTCTTTCTCTGTGGCTTCAGCTTGAAGGGACTTCACACTCTCTATCGTGTTTTCACACATTCCAACATCACCAACCCATCTTGCTGCAGGGCCTGCAACATACATTCGAGTCTTCACATCTTTTGCTGTTTCTTTCGCGACTTCATCAGCAAACGCATTACCAGGACCAACATAATCAGTGATTTTCTTGTGCGCACTGCATTTCATAATCGCAACTTGTAACGGTAGGGTCAGTGACTCAAGGAGATCATTCACCAACTTGCCATTCTGAATCTTAGCTCCATGCGAAGTCAGGAACCCACGTTCTTTCCACAATCGCCCAAAACTATGAGCCACGCCAAAGGCGTACTGGCTGTCGGTATATATGTTCACTTTCATTCCTTCAGACAACACGCATGCTCTTGTAAGGGCAATCAATTCTGCTGCTTGTGCCGAATTATGTGGCACACGTGCAGTTTCAACAACCGTATGCAAAGTCGTGATAGCATATGCAGCAGTCTTATCACCATTCGGAAGCTTGAAACACAAACCATCCACCCATAAGGTACCATCCCACTCAGTCAGGGGAGTATCTTTAAGATCTACTCTCCCTTTCGTCTCTTCTTCTGTTCTGAACAGACAATCATGTTGCTCAATCTCATCTAGGTCTGCTGGGATTGGTAATAATGTAGCTGGATTCAACGTGTTGCATCTCTTTATGTGTATGTGATTTGCTAACAGCGTCAACTCATATCCGGATAATCGCGCACTAGTTAAGTGCTGTGTCTTGGTCCTGTTTAACAATGTGTCCACAGCATGTGGAACCATAACAATCAATGTATTATCCATTACTAGTCCAGCAGACTGTCGTATAGACATAGCTGCGGCAGCTGTAGCTCTCAGACAACTTGGCAATGCCCTCGCTACCGGGTCCAAGGTTGACGAAAAATATGCGCATGGACGCGGTCGGTCGCCAAAAGGCTGTGTCAACTCTGATAATGCGCAACCGTTCTTTTCGTGAACATACAATGTAAAAGGCTTGCTGTAGTCAGGGGTACCCAACACAGGAGCTGAACATAATGCATTACGCAATTCCCAAAAACTTTTCTGACACTCCTCAGACCATGGGATAGGATTCGGTGTGTCTTTGCATGTTAATGCTAACAAAGGTTTTGCCAGCAAAGAAAAATTTGGTATCCAATGCCTACAGTATGAAGTGATGCCCAAGAAAGCACGTACTTCTCTCTGTGTTCTTGGCACACTTAACTGTGCAATGGCTTGAATTCTTTCTGGGGTCAGTTTCCTTCCCTCCTTCGATAAGAGATGACCTAAATAGGTCACTTCTTGTCGACAATATTGCATTTTTGAGAGAGACACTTTGTGATGAAAGGCGGACAAATGACGCAACAAAGACAGTGTAGCTTTCTTGCAAATCTCTTCAGTATCCACGGCGATTAGTAAATCGTCAACATACTGAATAAAGATAGCGCCACTAGGTAAAACAAGTGCATCAAGCTGCGCTTTTAAAGCTTGACTGTATATTGATGGGCTTTCACAGTAGCCCTAGGGAGCGCGTTTAAAGCGGAAGCTTCGACCTCCTAAACTGAAGCCAAAAATGTCCCTGCTCTCCTCTGCAATTGGGATGCTAAAGAAAGCATTCTTTAGATCGATCACTGAAAACCATGCAGCGGAGGCTGGAATCATAGTTAACAAGGCAGTTATATCAGGGACAACTGGAAATTGTGGCACAACAATCTTATTAACCTCTCTAAGATCAATCACAAATCTGTAAACAGGTGGCTGTGAAGGGTCCGTTCGTTTTAAGACAGGTAAAACCGGACTATTGCAAATGTTGCCTCTTGTTTCTTCAATTACATCCTTTTTAACCAAATCACTGACAATTGCTAACAACGCTTTCTGACCTTCATTGGAGATCTTGTACTGGGGAATGCGTGGCAATCTGACATTGGCTTTTAAAGTGACCACGTATGGCGGTATTTCCAAGAGACCCACATCATTGGGACCAGTAGCCCAAAGGACATCCGGAAGGGATGATAATTCAGGTGGCATTGCATTCTTAGACAAATACATTGGGGAAATCACTTTCTTACCTAATGTAAGTTGTCCTCCTGAAGGAGAACAATATAGCGTTGCATGCAATCTTTTTAGCAAATCTAATCCTAGCAGATTTTCACCACATCCTGTCGTTAGGATGAGGGGTGCTTTTAGCTCACAAGGTCCAACAGAAAGTGGCATAGGACTAGAAATCGGGTTCCTAACTGGGGTGCCAGAAAAACCTACTGAAACATTCATTTCACCAGACAAAGGCGCGCCAGGGAGTTTTGAATGCATGATTGAACTCTTTGCAGCACCAGTATCCAGCAGGAAGGGCTCCGTTACATTTGGTGTAGTCACCTTAACATACGGTCCACTCTGATCCACTGGTACTGAAACAACTCTCTCTCTCTGTCTACGGCTGTCCTAGTAATCATTACCTTCCACATTGTCGTCTTCTGCATAATAATCCTTATTGTAGTACTGAGCTGTATTACCAGTCGCGTTGGCTTGCTGATCAAAGCTATTTATGGTATTTTGAGGCGGAAGAGGATGCGGGTTCTGGGGAGCATTTCCACGCCCTCTACCTCTAGGAGCTTGCTGACCACCTCTACCTCTTGCGCCATATGCATTACTGATTAGCTGCATTAATTTAGGACAACTATATTTAAAATTACCTCCCTCTCTGCAATATGAACATTGATTGGGACCTACAGGGATACGTGGTTGATAATACCCATTCATTTGCTGGTTATTCTGAAACTGTTGGGGTTGCTGATAGATACCTTGGGTTTGCCTATAATTATTCTGTCCTCCACGTGGCGGATAAGCCTGCTGCAAGAGGACTTTTTTTTCAGTTCTTTCGTTTTCTTATCTGTTCTATCTTTCTCATCTTTATCTCTATTTTCATAATACTGTGCAGTAGCCAGTATTTGCGCTGAAGAGGAAACAGCCCAAGAACTTTCTGAATCTTTTAATTTCTTACACAACTCGGGAAGTAGATTCTGCACAAATGTATCCACAAATAACCGTTGGCCACCTTCAGTGCTCATGTCTTGACCACTGTGGTCGATAAACGTTTCTTCAAACCTTGTAAAGAAATCAGACACTGTCTCATCTTTCTTCTGCTTGCATGCGGATAGTTTATCCCAATTTACGCGCATCGCGGGCATTAAAGTTTTCATGTATGTAATAATTCTACCAGGGAGGTCTGCTACTAAAGGGTCAGGCTTCGCACCACCAACTTGGCCAGCGTCTGCAGCAATGATATTAGCCCATGTGCCCCCTAGTTCTGCAGCATGATCCGTATTACGGATGGATCCCCATAAAGGCTGTGGAACCACATTCCCAAATAACATATCTATGTCAGCCAGATTCATGACACACGATTCTGCAGTTTGTGATAACTCCTTATAATATCCTGTAGGGTTTTTACGGGGGTCAGGCAATGTCTGCTTTAGCGCTAACACCTCAGAACGCTTCCATGGGACATGTACCCAAACACGCTGAAAATGTGCTAAGACAGCTGGATTAGCATTTGGATCAGCAGGTCTCCACACTGGAGGAACCTCACGCATCGGATATTGGCGCGCTTTTACCTTCTTCCCCACAGGGAATTCCTGTTCGAACAATGATTGCTGACAGTCGCCATTTCTGAAGGACAGTAAAGTCGCAACTGCTTTATCTACATTGGGACCCACAATTGTACCTGTTCCAAAATCAAATCGTACTCGACACAATTCCTGTGGGTTTGGGTTTGAACCATTATCCTCCAATTCCTCACAGAGGAATTCACACATTTTGTCAAAGACATACCTCTGTGTTGGGGCATCCCATTGGTGGAAAACGTTAACAACTGATTCCACATTATAGAGTGAAGGGAAACCAATCCACCTACGCGCCAGATGATCTAACACCTCTTTCTCGTCAGGACCAGGCAGCTGACTACGCAATTGCTTACGTTGTAAACCAGGGGTCACACTAGATGACCCAAAGAGAGGCGACATTAAACTAGTAACTACATTAGCTAGTCGTTGTCGTGCTGAAGGAGAAGTTGAGGCGAAAACGGGGGGATAGACAGAGGGAAAAAAAACGGATTCAGATACAGGTACCGGGGTAGTGCAAGAAGGAGCGCCAGGGGAGGCAGCTGACATACTAGGCAAAGTCGCAGGAAGCGCGGGGGCAATAGGTAACACAACTGGCGGCCCTTGAGAGGGCTGCACTGCAGGGATAGGAGCCAGCTGAGGAGGAGCTGGCGGCTGTGGGAAGGCTTGCGGCATATTTACTGGGGGCTGCACATTTACAAGCTGTGGAGGCGCTGTGGCATTTTGCGCATACGGGGGTGGCAAACTTAGCAAATGGGACATTAGGGAATCGTTCTCTTTTTCTTTTGTTTCAACTTGCACAAGGGGTGACAAAACAGGGTAACATTTATCGATCCCTAGTTTGCGCTGTCTATGCAACTGTTCATTCATTTGTTCCTCCTCATTATCTTTAAATTGCACAGCTGCTTGCATCATTGACATACCTCTTTCTCTCTTATTCCATTTTGCTAGCTTAATTTCCTTCTGTTTGGCTTCCTTTCGCCATAAGCGGAAAGAATCAAACATCGCCGGCCGGGCTTTCTTTTTAAACAATTTCACTTCCAAATTATCGAAGATATCTGTATCGAAACTACCATTTTGGGGCCATTTTAAAACACCGTCCTTTCTGGTGTACCGGATCCATACTTCATTATATGCAATGGGGCCCACGCCATGTTTTACATAAAGTTCATAAGTTGGAGTTCCAATTGGAGGAACCGGACATGAATCCTCTAACTGGAAATCCCTTCTACAACTCAAACAAAACCAATTACCAAATACACTAGAACCAGGCATCTTCGCTCACTAGTCTAGTTTCAAAACGTCAAAGGATTATCGATTACGATAGTCACGTGAATACACGAGTCCTCTGGCTTTGGGACTTGCAAGCTCCAAATCAAAGCGATCCCGAAGGATACCAAAAATCCCGAAGGATACCAAACAAACTGGGAGACGCTCCACTTATACTTAACTGAATATCGATGATCGATGGCGTCACCAGAAGACTCTCTCGATTGTTTCGCTCTACCAAAATCGTCAAGGGTCCAAAACAGGGCGATTAATCAGGGCAGCAGTCCTTTGTAGCCGTCGGGACGCGGAGAACCTCGCAGAAAAGACTTTCGGACCACGTCGACATGCAGGGGTTGATGAAGTGGCGGCCTTCCTCCAGAATTTCCACACAAAGCTCCTCACGAACCTCTGGCTTGGACCGGTACCGCTGAAATCGTCCCGAGTTGGGCGCCAAACTGAAGTACTGGGAATTTTAATCCCAGCGGTGCAGGGGAACACACCCTAAGACTTCGGGTTCTTCCTGTTTCAGACCAACAGAAACACAGAGTCTTCTAGATGAAGTCAAAGATCGATTTATTGGCTGCAGACCAATTACAGGTATCCGAGAAGTACAACACAATGTATGTTCTCAGGAGACTGCTTAAAGTTACAGAAACGGGCTTCTCCTTAAATACAAAATATCATGCTTCAGGCACACATTCCTTGTTTTACGATATGGCCATATACATGTATTCATTACAAACGAAAAGGCAGAGTCATGATGACCATCCCACATTCCAGTTAAGCCAGCCCACAATTATTTACCCAGCGAGGCTCAGATCCCACATCAGATATCAACAGGCCCCAATAAACACGGGCATCTCCTGTTTGGAAAACAAGCCATAAAGCAGGAAGAGTCAGGTGTGAAAGAGATTAGCCGGAGGCTCGTGTGGGATGAAAAGGCTTTATGGTGTGTCAAACCCTGATGCTAATCACAGGTGGTGTAGGACGGGCAGCTCGTGAGACCGGACTGACCTGGGGCAGCGGAGCCAAGCTACACAGGTCACAGAGAAGTCAAACAGAAAGTACATGTGTTCTAAAGGCCCGTACTTGTTTGTAATGTGTAGCCTATGTGAGGGCAACCATAAGATGGCCACCGCTCTAAGATGGAACCCACGTAGTCAGTGTATAATATTATATACACAGTGCATTTATAGCTGAAATGTTATACAAAGCACTTGTACATACCGCATTGACCATTCGCAGTTCGCTAATACCGGGATAGACAGGGGTAGGGCCCTGCCTCCTACGCGGTCCCAAATTTCAAAGTACCACACTTTTTTTCTGTATTGCAGTTTTTTATAGCATGGAAACTTGACCAAAAGTAATTGGAGACCTACACATGAGCACCAGTTACATTATATAAGATCACATTCATTGTTTTGTAACTTGAAGATTAGGTGATATGCCCAGAATCACTGGATGTTGAACCCAAACCAAGACTTTAACCAGGTTCCCCAGTTCTAAAGTTGGCATCTCTGACCATAATGCCACATCACATCCTTTGCCTTAGATAAAATACACCAAAATGTATTTTGATGAGCAGGTAACTCTCCTAACTGGATTTATGGCCAGAAGAATACATCTAACTCCCATGACTGCATGCTGATATTCCAAATGTATTGTGTCAAAGTGCTTTGAACTGGTTGAAAAGACTTGTTGGATACTGTTAGAAATGGGATTTCTGGTTGGCTAAGGCTTGCGCCAAAGCCAGGCAGAAACCACCACTCTAGTCAGGGCAAGGGAGTTACACACAGAAGATAACCCCTGCTCACCCCCTTGGTAGCTTGGCATGAGCAGTCAGGCATATCCACGAGGCAATGTGTAAAGCGTTTGTGCAACACACACACACAGAAGCAACACACTAGGCACACTACAAAAGAACCTCCACACAAGGTTCTATAAAAAAATAGCCTTTGTATTGTCATAAACACATCAGAATAGTAATTACACATTTACACTGTGCCAACTGGCACTGGGCAATATCTACAGGGGATTATATACACCTGAGAGGGCCACTGGAACCACTTTCAGAACCATCATAAAGTGAACTTAGTAAATGTAGGACATATAATACAACTACTGGTACCATAATGACCTAAGCATTCTCATATTAGCATTAGACATCCTCCTAAGCATAAACACCTTACACATTAGGCCTCACCAGCATAAACACATTATGTCATAACCTCATGAGCATAAACATAATTAGAGGCATAAACCAGGGTGCATAAATCACATTTGGCACATAATACATATCATGCAGGAACTCAGTAGTGCACTGCAGTAACACCACTACCAGGTGCATACATCACCTTAGGGCCTTACGCCCTCTCACCATCCTACCTATGACCCCAGGCCAACTGGCCTTCTCGAAGGGCTCCAATGCCCTATGTCCCAAATGTCAGGGCATCTCAAAGTGCGCAATGGCGCAGGGGTGTGGCAGGAGTGTATCTCACTCCTTTATCAGGGAAACAAAAATGCCCCAGACGTTGCAGCTGCCCGCAACTGAAACGCAGCTGTGAGGGGAACAGAAGCACTGACGCTGCTCCAAGCACCGACAATGTGCCTCGGTGGAGCCAAGATTGCGCCCAAAGAGAAACTGGCACTAACTGTGCGGTAAGAGCCCCACTGGGGACTCTAAGATTAATATTGCTCCGAAATGTTGCAGCGGCCCGCAACTGCGGTGTTGCTGTGAAGATTAGCCAAGCCCTGGCACTTAACGGGCCTGGGGGAGCCTCACTTTCGGACTCCCGAACAAGGAAATCGTCTCAACGTTGCAGCTGCCCGCTACAGCGGTGCAGCTGAGAATATGCAGCCTAGCACTGGCACGACTGTGCCTTGGGAGAGCCCCTACTCACTGGGCTCTTCCTTGCTGCTCTGTTCAGCGGGACTCCAATGCGGAGGGGGCAGGCACCGACAATGTGCCGTGGACCCCCTCCGCCTAAATCTCCCAAACTGTGGCTGGACGCCGGACTCTCTTCCACGCCGGGGAGCTCCACTAACAACTGCAGCACTTCTCCGCTTCCCCTCAGCACACACGGGGCTTCCCTTGGCTCCCGGAAGCCCCACTCGAGATTGGCTGACTTCCGGCCAGCTCGGCAGGCCCAGCCAACCTCCAGGCAAGGCTGCCCAGCTCCCGCATCGCATCTGCGGCGCTTCTTCTCCCCGGGCCGCGGCGGTGATCCCTTTCTGGATTTTGGCAATGCGGGGTGGGCTCCCGCTAGGAACACAATTGCGAGTTGGACACCTGCTAGTTTAAAAAACCTCCAAAAAGGCGGCAATAACGCGGGGTGGGCACACGCTCTTCAACACAAGCATAAATCAGTGGGGTGGGCTCCTGCTCGATCACAAAGCACGGGGAATCCCTATGCCGGGGATTCCCTCTCACTGAAGGGCAGCTCAGCGCTGCCAATCCCACACGCTCCTCTCCTCTTAAAAGGGCAAGATGCCCTCCAGGGGGCCTAGCTGGACCCAGGGAGGCCAGCTCACAGAGCCCTCCAGCAGGGAGGTTAGCCCCCAAGGTGGTTCCTTCTGGGCACCAGCAGCTGCACGCCCCCTCAGTCAGGAACAACACACCAGAACAAGGACTGAACAATTTCATGAGGTCATAGCCCCTCTACTTATACTGCAAAATCCCTTTGTCTGTAGTGCAGGGCATGGGAGAACCAGATGCAACTGGTTCAGGGGGGATTTGGAGCACTTTGTTTTCCAAGCTACTCTTCCCCTTTGTCAGGTGGGGGCTCATCATCAGACAGGCCACAGGGGGGGCGGAGCCAGCATTCATTAGGGCAGGCACCATCCTATTCAGAGTCAGGGAATTACCCCTCCCACTACTCCCAGCGCAGATGTCCCATTCAGTCTAGCGCTGACTCACCCTGCCCCTCCTGGAGCCACACACACCTCCCAGCCCCTGTCACTCACAAGCCAGACATGCAATTCACATCAGGCAGGCAGACACATAGCACACAGAAATGCCAACTTCTAAAAGTGGCATTTCTCCCATAGTCATAATAAATCTGTGCACACCATTGCGCAGCATTTATTATTACAATTCCAACCATACCAGACTTGACCACACTTCTCCTCTCATAACAGGAATTCCCACTAACACACACTGATCAGGGAATCTCCAATGCATCCCTATGGGAGGGCAGGCCAATCTCACCAATGTAACACAGAGAGCGCACACACTTTACACTGGACAGCAGTGCTAAAGTGCCCAGAGGCCTAAAATCACCAACACCAGGTTACAGAAAAGGCTAGGAGAATGCAAAAAGTTTCTGGGTGAAGCTGCCAAAAGGTCCAAGTCCAACAGATACTAAACCAAATGTACTAAATATGGCTCAAAGCAGAGAGGCAACAGGGGTAGAGAGAGACCCCTCTAAAAAGATGTCTGGGGGGCGTGGCCAAGATGGCGGGGTGAGCGGACGCTTCCTCCCGTAGCTCCTCCGGCCCGGCCAAGCTTGAGCCCTTTTCTTATGCTTTTCTCCCCCCGCTGAGGCTCAGCGTGGAAGAGGAGCGTGGCGGAGCACCTGGTGCGCACGTTGTTGCCGTTTTGGTTCTGATCGCCTCGGGGGAAGCCCCCAAAAAGTCCGATCGAGCTCGAGGAGCGAAGGAGGGCCTGAGAGGCAGAGCGCATCGGAGTGCTGTCCGGGCGCCTCGGCTGGGCCTGGTGCTGAAAGCTGCGATCTGGAGGGAATCTGGCCCGTCGCTCGACGGAGGGTGAAGGAGCCCTGCGGGAGGGGACCCGACGGTGCGGAAGACTTAGGACGGGTGCTTTGGCACTCGGACCTGTGTCGGCGACACTTCGCACTGTGTAGGCCCCTGTCCCTTGGCCGAAGTACGGCGGACTCTCTGCTGGGGTCGGACCATCTGGGCCCCTGCGTGTGACAGACTGAAACCGGCGGTGGAACCTATTTGATTGCTGTGCGTTTTGGGGGCCCCGGTGGTGTCGCCGGGCCTGGTCGCTCTGCCCTGACTCGCCCTGCCGCCATCTTGTCCCCGTGGGATCAGTGGTGTTGGCCCTCGCCGGCGCCCTTGCTGGCGGATGTATGTGACCGCCGCTGCTGCCGGGCTGACTTTTTGGGGGATGTGCTGATGAGGAGCCCCCCACTGTAGCTTCCATTCCTGTCCCGGATGGGCACCCGCGGCTGGCGGTGACCGGGCTGGACCGCCATTTTGTCACCTGTGACGCAGCGACCCTGCTTGTGGGGGGACACCCACGTCGAGTGCTTGCCTGCAGCTGGGCATCCCTGGGGTGGCTGGACCAGTGCCCGACCGTAGTGCTTGCGATGTCTGGAAGAGGAGGCTCGAAGAAGGGGGACCGCACCCTGCCGGACATGCTTGGCAGGGCCCAGCAACTGCGGGACAGATCACAGCCTTCGCCGGGGACCTCCCAGGCCTCGGCGGACGTGACTGGGGGGGAGCCACCCGTCACGAGGACCTTTATGGAGGAACTGTTTAGCTCCCTCAGGGAGGACTTCCAGACACTGAAGCGGGAGGTGGCCAGCGAGGTCCGGGAAGTGCGCAGGGAAGTGGAGGGCCTTGGCAAGCGCGTTGAAACGGTGGAGACGGAGGCCCAACGCCGGGAGGAGGAGATAGTCCATCTTCAACAGGACGTTCTCCGCCTCCGGGAGCAGTGTGTTGAGCTCCAGGCCCACTCTGAGGACCTTGAGAACAGATCACGGAGGAACAACATTCGAGCGCGTGGTGTGCCGACTGCAGACGAGGGGTCCGATCTGGGGAGCTACCTGCGGGACCTGTTCCGAGAGATCCTGGGGGAAGCTGCGGACTTCCCCATTAGCATTGATAGGGCACATAGGGTTGGCCGGCAGCGCCAATCATTGGCACCTCCACCGGACATTCTGGCCTTCCTGCCCAATTTCCCGCTGAAGGAACGCATCATGACTGAGGCCCGCAGGAAACAGCCCCTGACTTTCCGGGAACGGCCGGTGGCGCTTTACCAGGACCTCTCCGCCATCACGCTGCAGAAACGCAGGTCCTTCAGGATTGCCACTGACTTTTTGCGCGAACACGAGACGCCGTACTCTTGGGGTCATCCCTTCCGCCTGATCTTTCGATGGAACGGGGTGCTACACCAGCTACGCTCCTTGCAGGACATTTGTGGAGTCTTGGGGCTTACGGCGGCGGAGGAGGAAGGAGCTACACCGTCGTGGAGGGCCTCGGAGAGACGGAGCCGGCGGAGGTCGGCGAGGCGATGATCAGCGGCCAGCGCAGGGCGTCCTGATTCCCCTACCATCAGGGCGGACATGGCCGACGCTTTGAGGGCGGCGGCCAGGGACTCGGCCGGCTCCACTGGCGTGGCCTTGACGGCCTAATGATCACTCCGGGGGGAGATGCCTTTAGCTTCTTTAAATGCTGGGTGCGGGGCGGGGGGGTTGGGGGGGAGCGGCTGGAGGTGAGTGGCTGGACGTCCACTTCGTTCCTTTCTACGGACTTGCCCGTTTTGGGGCTTGACTGGGACAATGGGGTGTTTGAGTTTGCGTTTGGCTAGTTGCCAGGGTTGTGTTTTGGGGGGTGTAGGGGTTGTTCTGGGGTTGGGGAGGTCCCGTCCGATGTTGTCCATGCCCACGCTTGGTATGTTATGGCTTGTCCTGTGCGGCTGCCCCGCTCGCCCCACCCGCTGATCCCCTGCCCATTGCACGGCGCTCCCGATCCCCGAGAGGAATGTCGGCCCTAAAGGTAGTGACCCTTAATGTTCAGGGTCTGAATAATCCCGTGAAGCGCAGAGCGATCTTATCTTTGCTGGAGGGGACGCAGGCGGACATTTGCCTTTTACAGGAGACCCACTTATTGTCCCGGGATTGCCATAGGCTGCGCTCTGCTAAGTTCCCTACCCAGTTCTTCTCCTCGGCAGCGAACAAGACGGCGGGGGTAGCCATTCTTCTAGCGAGCTCCTTTAGGGGGGAGGTTTTGTATAAGTGTGCTGAACAGAAGGGGAGGCTTCTTGCGTATCGCATGCGCTTAGGGGGCATAGCGTTTACGGTCGGCTCCGTTTATAGCCCAAACGACCACCAAGAGCGCTTCCTAGACTCCGTGTTGGTGGATGTCACTGCTTCCCCCGACCGCCACGTCATTTTGGGGGGAGACCTTAATATTGTCTTCGATTCTGTGATGGACAGATCGGCGCAGCGCTTCCCGCAGACGGGGGAACTGACCCAGGCTGTGAAGGCCCGGATTGCGGAAATGGACTTACACGACCTTTGGCGTTCCATGCACCCCACGGATAGGGACTACTCTTACTTTTCACACGCACATCGAACCTACTCACGGCTGGACTACCTTCTGGTGAGTGGACCGATGCATGCCGCTGCCACGGCGGCGGACATCGGGGTCCTGACCTTGTCTGACCATTCACCAGTCACCGGCGTTTTCCAGTGGCCGGCGGCCTCCCCCTCTCGGGGGGTGTGGCGCCTCCGGGATACCCTTTTACACAAAAAGTCTGTAGTGCAGCGTATTGGGGAGGTCATACAGGACTACCTAACTCACAACAGCAACACCGACACTTCGCAGGCGACACAGTGGGCGGCATTAAAGGCAGTCCTCCGGGGGGAATTTATCTCTATCTCCGCAGCCGAAAATAGGGAGCGGCAACGGAAGAGGGACGAGCTGACCGTTCAGGTCCGGGAGCTTGAGCAGGTCCACCGCCGTACGGGGGCGCCACGGGTGTGGAGGCAGTTGAAGGCTGCGAGGAAGCTCCTGTCGGCATTGGATCTTGATAGGGCGGAGTATGCCGCCTTGCGCTTGAAACACGCTTTCTACACTGGGGGGGACAAATGTGGCAAGCTTCTAGCACACCGGCTCCGGGTCACGCAGCAGCGTGGCGTCGTGAGGGAACTGGTGGGCACGGACGGGGTGGTAGTCTCCGGGGACTCAGCGGTAGCGGAATCTTTCCGCGGCTTCTACGAGGCGCTGTATGCGGAGGAGCCCTCCTCGCCACGGGACGCCGAAGGCTACTTGGAGTCGGTGACCCTTCCGGTGCTGGATCCGGCTCAGGCGGACCACCTGGAGCGGGATATCCATGTTGAGGAGGTGATTTCCGCTATCGCGCGGCTGAAGCATGGTAAGGCCCCGGGCCCGGACGGGTACACGTCTCTGTTTTATAAGACTTTTTGTACGGCTGTGGCCCCTGTCCTTACTCGGCTATTTAATTCCTTTTCCGAATCGGGAGCCATCCCACCGGATCTCCTGAGGGCGACGGTCGCGGTAATTCCGAAACCTGGGAAGGACCGGGCCCTCTGCGGTTCGTATCGACCCATCTCGCTCTTAAATGTCGACCTCAAGTTGTACACAGGGATTCTAGCGTCCAGGCTGGGTCCACACCTCCCCGGATTGGTGGAGGCGGACCAGGCTGGCTTTGTACCCGGGAGACAGACGGTTGACAATACCAAGCGGGTGGCGCATGTTCTGGAGAAGGCCTCGCGGATCCCGGGGGAGCGGATGTTGCTGTCCGTCGACGCGGAGAAGGCCTTCGACAGAGTTCACTGGCCGTATCTCGAGCTGGTTCTCAAGAAATTGGGAATCGGGGATAAGTTCCGCACCATGGTATTCAACTGTTATAAGCATCCTTCAGCGTCGGTGCGGGTCAACGGGTGCAGCTCCGGTGGATTTTCCATCGAACGCGGCACGAGGCAGGGCTGCCCCCTCTCGCCGCTCTTGTTTGCCCTCTACATGGAGCCGTTTGCTCAGAGGATTCGCGATAACCCGGATGCGGTCGGGGTCCAGATGGGCCAGTATGTCCACACTGTCAGTCTCTACGCGGACGATGTCCTGTTGACCCTGGACGACCCTAGGAGGTCGCTGCCTGCTTGCCTCCAGGAACTAGACGCCTTTGCCTGTGTGGCCGGCTTCAAAATGAATATGAGCAAGTCGATGGCGTTAGACGTGTCCCTGGCTGCGGACACCAGGAGGGACCTTCAGCGACTCTTCCCCATGCAGTGGTCCTCCTCCACGGTGCCATACCTGGGGATTCTGCTGGCGCCCACATTACCGGAGATGGTTACGGCTAACTATGCCTTCCTCAGCAGGAAGATCAAGGAGGAGCTTGGTCGATGGAGCAAAGGCCTACTGTCCTGGTTGGGGCGAATCGCGGCGGTTAAGATGACGGTGTTGCCCCAGATACTGTATCTTTTCCGGGCCCTCCCTCTCCAGCCCCCGGTGGGCTGGATACGACACATGCAGGCTGACATCTCCCGCTTTGTCTGGCAGGGCCGCAAGCCACGAATGAAGAGGGTCCTCTCCACGCTTGCTCCGGAGGCGGGGGGCCTCGGTATTCCAGACCTCCGTAAGTACTTTCAGGCGGCACAGCTGCGATATTTGGTGGAGTGGAGCAGGTGGGAGTCCGACAAACACTGGCTCTTTCAAGACCAGGCAGTGGCGGGCCGCACTTTACAAGAGGTTCCATTCTTGCGTCGCGCGCACCGCCCCCCTAACCTTTACGCTTCTTTTATTACGCGGGTCCCCCTGCGGGTGTGGGACGCAGTCTGTGAGGCTCGGGGCCTCACCACCTTCCCTTCGCCGTTCACACTCATAGCGGGCAACCCGGACTTCTCCCCAGGGATGGAGCCGGGAGTTTTCTCCCATTGGGTGCAGGCGGGCTGCAGGGCGCTCTTCCAGATCTATGGCCCGGAGGGAGTGATTCCGTTTCAGCAACTCCGCCAGGAGTTCGGCCTGACGGAGCTGGACAGATTGCGCTACATGCAGGTTCGGCATTGGGCCCTCCAGCCCCAGGTGCGTGACACCGCTGCTCGTCAAATTACACCGTATGAGAGGTGGCTGGCTACCCGGACCTCCGACGCTAAGCTAATTACCGATCTGTACAAGTACCTACAACCCCCGCCGTTTCACTATTACAATCCGGGGAGGGAGCGCTGGCACAGGGAATTGGGTAGGACACTCAGCCACAAGGAATGGGACAAAATTGCGTATCGGGCGCGGCACTCTGCATATCACACGGGCCTTACGGAGACCTTCACTAAGGTGTCCACTTATTGGTATTACACCCCGGAGCGACTGTATGAAATGCATAAACACACTGACAAGGGGTGCTGGCGGGGCTGCGGGCAGGAGGGTACCCTCTCACACATTCTTTGGGATTGCCCCGTGCTGACCGCTTACTGGAAGGAAGTTTTGGATGAGGTGGATAAGCACTTTGGGATAGAGCTGCCGCGCTTCACGGCGTATGTCCTGCTGGGCCTCCCCAATGACCTAATGTACCCACTGAAGTCCCGCAGGGGCAGGCAGATCGCGATTGCGCTGGGGTCTGCGGTCCAGAACATCCTTATCCACTGGCGCACCGACACTGCCCCCTCCACCACGGGTTGGTTGCATAGGCTTTGGCATGTGCTGGGAATGGAGAAGCTGTCGCTCACGGTGGCGGGGGAAATAGACCAATTTGAAGAGCTGTGGCAACCCTTTCTAGCGCTGCTGTCCACCGAATTCCGGGAGCTCACCTGTCCGAGGTATCTTAGACTTCTCAGGCTGACGCCGCCGGTGATCCCGGCGGACTAGATCACATGTGAGACAGGGGCCTCGGGGGGGGGGGGGTGCGGGGCTTCTTGGTGAGGACTAATCTGACGCGGGACCATAGGACGGGGGGGTGGGGTATGGGTTTTTTCTTCCTTCCTTTCTTTACTGGGGGGATGGGGGATGGGGGGGGGGTGGATTGTGCTTTGTCGAGTTGCTGCTGGCTTTCATTGCTCAGATTTGGGGTGTTGGATATGCACGCAGGGATTCCACAGTTTGCATTTTTAGCCTTTCATTTACTGTGCTTTTCCCCTGGCCCATCGAGCTATCCATCGCTAACCCTCTTGAGTTGCACCTTTTTTCTTTGATTGTATTAAGTGTACCCTAACCTCCTATCCCCCTCCCCCACGGTTTGTTTTGTTTCAATAAAAACGTTTTAAACATAAAAAGATGTCTGAACTTTTTCTGGAGCTGGGAGCCTTGAAACAGATATATCTTCTCCTTTCTATTGTCTTTCTTTCTCACAGACTGGGACATTCAGAGAGGGCAGCACTTCATGTTGCTCAGAAGTCTGTTACAAATGGAGTGGGGCAGTGAGGAAAGGAGAGGCATTGGTTAATGCCTCTATGGTGTGTGTTAGGAAAGAGTGAGGTTGCCTATTTCTTTCAAAGGTTGATGATGAGTATGGGGCTAGGCTTGGGAATGTGCATATCGAAAATGTGCATATCGAAAATGTATGTGCCTTGCTGGAGCTGCTGAAGTGCAATGGGAGGCCGAGGGAAGGTGTAGGGTATAAAGTGACTGGTTTGCTTGTGTGACCCACAAGGCAATCATAAGCACTAGAGGCGGGGTCAGACTGGGACAGAAAACATGTCCGGGCACCAAAAATAAAAGTTGCCCATGTAACAAATCAGGTAGCTAAAAAAAGTGGCCCTCATTTCCAAATCAGGGAGGACAGCACTTGTAAAGTCACACTGCATAGGTTTATGCAAGGTATAGCCAGGGCCACTGGAATAATGCAGCAGAGAAGTTCAGTAAATTATGTGGCAAGAGAAAGCGAATTATGAAGCGTAATGCAGCACATTTTGTAATAGCATTATTTCAATATTTTGACATTTTTACACTTGTTAACACTCTCTGAGCATTGGTTGTACCCCATTAGTACCAGTTTCATATCCAAATACAGCAATATGCAACAGAAAAATTGACCACTCAATTTTTGCAAAGGACCTTCCGCTGTGCAGCAACACGTGCTGAAGCGTTTTTAGTAACTTTTGAACCGTTGGAACTACAAGCAATTTTTTTTCATTAAAATCTGCAGATTGCGCCACAGATTATGGATTATGTGGCAAATGCATACTTATTTAAAAAAAACTGTGGCTGCAAAATTGCATATTTCCATTGGCCCTGAGTACCGTAGACAGCACTCACATGGGCTTGCTACAAGCGATGATTGTGGTAATATCAGGGAAATCAACAGTAAAAAACCAGCCCTCCCAAACATAAAACAGCCCAAAAACAGCCAAATATTGACCTGTTGGAACAGCCTTTCTGGCACTGCCATATTGCCCTACTGGCCAGTCCGACCCTGCCAACACCACAGCATAAGGCACTTAAATCATGGCGATTTCTTACTATTAAACTGCAGGACATAAAAACTTTCAGTTTCACTTGTTGGTATTAAAACCACTTTTTTCCCATAAAGCAGTACATGATCAAACATTTTCTGTGTTTGATGAATCCGAAATGCTTTCTTGGGGGCCTCTTGTTGCCCTAAAGTAATTGAAAGGCTAGACTGCAGTAACCCTAAGGCACAACAAACACATTGCTCAAGGCATCTGTTGGCAATGCACTTCCATTAGTGGCAAATCTGCTGTAAATGTGTAAGGAACATGTGTGCTTTACCCTGTATTTCTGTATTTGAGGTGAGTTGCGTTCAAAAAAGATGCATCACCTGATCCAAGAAGAAGCACTTCTATACCCACTGCACTTCCCTTTGCCAGGAGGGTGTGAGCTCTTCTAGTCAGAAGCAGGGACAGAGGCCTCCCTGCTGTGCCCTTTGCCCAGGATTTCAGAAACGCACCACATGCTATGTCAACTCTGCCCATCATTGCCATTCTATGGAGAATGACAGTGGACAGCCAACAGTTTGTGCTAAATGGGGAGCCTGCCCCAAACCTGAAAAACAACCGCCTACACCTGGCCTTAGACATTTGTCCTCAGGCACCAGAGAATAGTTCCGACCCTGACTGAAGGCAGGTTGGCAGGTCAGAAGCAGGGCCGTGTAAGTGCGCAGGAGTTTTTCTGTCCAACGCGTCCCCAACACCAGTCCCCCGTGTCCCACCCACTCTAAAATCTTGGGGGATAAATTCCCCATATCCCCCACACTTCCTATGCCCAAAGGTCGCCCCAGGGACTGCCTGTGACAGATGCTGGAAGCTTGCAGATGGAGCCCTTTAGCTAGGACACCTGAGATCCTCTTTGAGCCTTAATGTGCTCTCTGGTGTACAGTAAAATCTATGCAGAAATTTCATACAAAGTTGGAGTTGGGTGATAAGTATCCAGTCAGGGTGCAGCACAACTCCCACCAATCTTTAGTGCGGTGTAAAATTCGGCTGACCACTTTGTCTTGGCAGTCGGGGTGTAGACAGGAACTAGATTTTGTATACTGGTGTAAAGTCACCACACTAAGGGCCTGATTTAGAGTTCAGTGGACAGGTTACTCTGTCCGACAGATATCACGGCCACCGTATAACAAGTGCCATTCGATATAATGCACTTGTAATGCAGAGGACAGAGTATCCGTCATGTTTGTAAAAGAGTAACCCATCTGCAAAACTTTAAATCAGGACCTAAGTGTCGGCAGACTGTGACTCCAGCAGCAAAGGCAAAGCTGGAAGTACCAGGGGAGAGCTGGCAAAGCCGCTGTTTTTAGCTCTGCAGATCTTCCTAAGTTGGAAGAAATGACTTGAATGATACACAGAGTACGGAATTAATTCTTTGGGTGTATACACACTAATTTATTTAGCTGTTGTCGAGTGAGTTGTACACATGCTTGTCGCTCAGAGATGAGGGACAGAAAGAAGTTGCTCACTTTGCCACTGGACTCAAGCTAGCCTGGCTGATGAGGGCTGTTAGCCCGAAATCGGTCCCAGGATGCTTGTTTCCGGTCCAGGGAAGACATGGCTTGGCAGGTCGGGCTGGACTGTTCCCATGAGGCACAGGGTCAAGACTGATTTACATATAGCTATGTCTGAACTGGAGTGGCAAAGAGAGCTAAAAAATGATGATGGATTCAACCCAGATCTGTGACTGGTGGTGAGTGTTTGAAAAGTTTCAGCACTCCGTCCATCATCTCCTTGTGTTTGCTGTGGACAGAAAGGAGTGTCAGTCAGAGGGATACCAAGTGAGTATTGTTGTTTTGCATGTACTCTAGCTTTAAGTCTGCCCCAAGCTAAGTACTGTGCAGTGCATTGCGTTAATTTCCTAAGCGAGTCACCTACCCTGAGTCCAATATAATATGTTAATGGGAATTGCTGGGGCATGCTAGCTTCTACTGCCATGTGCAGCTGACATGGTGTGGGATGATACCAATCATGTGCTCAGCGTGCTTGAGCAGCTCAAGATCCTGGGTCATCCTGTTTAACTGGAAGCGTGCGCCTCGCCCACCTTAGTCTGGACTGTTTGCCAGCCCAGGACAATTGTACCATGCAGGGCCACACTCTATTGAAAAGTGCTTAGTTAAGTGGATGAGGATGTTGAGAAGCAAGTATAAAAACCAGGGTAGCACAACCATCTTCACTATTGCAGTATGACTCATGAGGGACAGCAGTAACTTGGTCCACTATGCTGGCTGATCTTCACCATCTCTATTCACCATTGTCCTACAAAGGAAGCACACCACCTGAGGAGGATATCAAATACACTTCCATGTACTGATGCTGTGAGAGGAAAAATTCTTGTTTTTCCCCAGTGGGTGGTATATATACAACAGTATACAACATGACACTGTCTGCATAGAATGATACCAGTAAACACTGAGGCAGGGAATTGAGTCCTCCTTGGGACTGATGTTGGTAGAGCCTTGCTGCCAAGAGCTCAATGGCAACAGCAAAGGGTATAGGAGATAGTGGGCAACCCAGTCTAGTGCCTCTTGTGTTTTGGGTAGGAGTGAATAGAAGCCCATTATGTCTGATACGGGCCATTGGCTGTCTGTACAGAGGTTTCACCCACTCCATGAAGCCAGCACTAAACCCATTTGTCTCAGTACCTTAAAGAGACCATGACATTCCAGCGAATAGAAGACCTTGGTGGCATCAATTAGGACCTCCACTTCATTTAAATAAGAATTTAACTGGTGTAGCACAGCAAAGAGAGTGCAGAGGTTATGCGGGGTAGTGCCCCGAAAATAAAACCTGATAGGGCAAATTAATTTGAAAGCAACAGGAGTGTGATATTCACCAGTATCACCAGTATCATGAGCAATATTTAATTGTCTAAGTCCATAAGCAACAGCGGTGTATAACTTTTGCAGCTCTGGGGTGTTTGTCTGGTTTCAAGATTGTGACTATTAAACCTTGCGTAATGAGGGTGGAAGCTAGCCTCCTCAAACATTACCAATAGTTTGAGGGACGATAATGAAGCAAAGTCATTACAAAACTGCACAGTCATGCCATCTGCTGCAGAGGTTCCTCTAGAAGGAAGTCCCCATATCACTTGCACTACTTCCTCCTCAGACAGTGGCATGTCCGAGTTATGGCTGTGTCCTTCATCTAAGCTTGCCAGCCCCACTATGTCTACAAACAGGGCAATATAAGTCTAGGTAGGATTGGTATTGGACCAATAAAGGTTTGAGTCATAACCAGACTAGAAAAAAATATCTCTTATGAAGTGTGTACAATAGGGCTGTCCTTGCGGTGCATAGCGACTATGTCGAACATATCCCAGGGGCAGTGAATCAGTTGAGCCAGTGTCCTACCACGTCTATCCGTTCCCCATAGCATCTGGACCTTGTCTCCCTACCCAGGTAGCTGACCTCACTCTCCACTGCCTCATTATACTCCTTCAGTTCAGTGTTGATCTGGGCTAGTAAGGTAAAATAGTCTAATTCAAGTTTATGGACCTCCTTTTTAAGTTAGCGAGTTGTTGTCTCAATGCGCGTGGGCTGCCTGAATATTTAGAGAGACCGCTGATCACCACCTTGAATGCCTCCCATGATGTACTAGTACTATCTACTGTGCCAGATTTTAGAGAAAATAAATGTTGTATAGCAGCCGAGATTTCGGTTCTGAAAACAGTGTCTATGTTCGACAGAGCCCAGGCAAATGTGCTAAGCTGCATGTTTGGGATCCATACTTCCAAGAGGACCCAGGCATGGTCTGACAAGTTTCACGATAAATGCCCATTAGTGTTCTTCATGATCTCATTTCTCTGGCTACCCACAAATAATCTATTTGTGACCAAGAGTTGTGTGAGGCAGTATGTGCCCTCGGCATTGTAACGATGTCTAGGTTGCCATATAGCCAAGGACACCGGAATTATGCAACTGTGCGGCCACAGCATTTTGCACCTAAGAATAGATTTGCTGCATTTACCACATATTCCACCATCTGCTGCATAATCTGCAGATTTTAACATGAAAGGTTTTGTTTCTTGCCGCAAGTGCGAGTTAAGTGGTTGTATTTATTTATTTATTTATTTATTGTACATTCCCTATCCTGTTGTTTGTCACTTTAACCCCCTGTCCCTGCCCCACCCCTGCACCACCCGTCTGCCCTGCCCACCCACCGTCCCACTGGAGTTACCTGCATGGGCCCCCACTGCATGCACACTCAGAGAGTGGCACCACTTCTCCCCCTGCTCTGGCCAGCCCCGCCCGCATGAAACAGAGTCACTGACTGCAATAAGAAAAATAAAATACTAATAATGATACATTATTATCAATTTATTTTCATTTTCAGTGGTGGGTGGATGCTCCTCTGCCTTAAGGGAGGAGCCACCACTGCTAAACCATCAAAAACAGAGAAACAATAATGTTTAATTAAAGTCTGTTGCCATGACTAGGTAGCCACACAGCAAATCACAAGCAAGGAAACTCCCCCTGCCTCTGCCCAAGAGGTGGAGACCGCCCACGTAAAACATCCCTTGACATTAGCAGGGAGGGGTTCCCTCACTGAAGAGTATTCCTGATCAATGACTTGACGGATCCATCTACTCAGGTTTTGAGTGGAAACCTTTTCACCCTTTGCAACAGAGCCATGAGCAATAAACAATGAGTTAGACAATCAAAAAGGTTTAGTGCGTTCCAGATAAATCAGAAGAACCCTTCTGGCATCTAAATTAGGTGGCACTGTATTTGTGGAAGGGTCTGCAAGTACAGGTAAAATGGCTTCTTGAGCATAATGAAAAGAAGAAGAAACCTTAGGGCTAAACTTGGGTTCCAGCCTAAGCACCACACGAACAGGAAAGTACTTCAGATAGGGAAAGCCTGCCATGAGTACCCCGAATTCCCCTAACCATCTTGCAGAAGTTATGGCCACCAAGAACACCGCTTTAGAGGATAATCAGAACAATTCTGCATCTTTAAGAGGTTCAAAGGCCACACCTTGTAACTCCCATAAAACAATAGACAAACCCAAAGAAGGAATCTCTTTTCAAATAGAAGGTCTCTGCACTCTGAAACTCTTGATTAACCTGAATACCAATGGAGAAAGTGTGGAGAAATCATCTGAACATGTATAAAAACATTTATTGCAGCACATTGAGTTGAAAGAGTACTAGTTGTCAGATCTTTCACAAAAGCCACCCCGAAGAAATCAAACATTGTAAGGAATAAATCATAGTTGGAGCCTCAGAAATAGAGCACCATTTGGAAAGAGAGTTCCAGTGTTGTTATATGATTTCAAAGTAGATTGTTTACAAGAAGATTGAATCTCAAAAGGAACTTGAGAAAAGGAGCCCAAATTCTCTAAACCTACTCGTTCAACAGCCAAGACATTAGACACACTCTTGTTTGAAAACACTAGGATCTGAAGAGGAGTGTGACCCTGAAGGAGATGAAAATACTGACCCCTGGACAGAGAGAGAAAGAGAGGCAACCCATGACGTCTGGGCCAATAAGGCACAATCAGGATCACATGGGCCTTTTTCACTCTGACCTTCAGGAGAACTTTTATAAGACGAGAAATTGGGGGAAAGCATACAGCAAGCCTGGAGGCCAAGGGATTACTGGAGCATTTACCAGCCTTTCTAGAGGAGAAGGTGTCTCCGTGCAAAAAAGAATACATTGCGCATTGTCTGAGGAAGCAGACAGATCCAACCACGGGATTCAGAATTTCTGACAGACCAGGTGGAACAAAGGAAAGGACAAGTGGTACCTCACTAAAAAGGGCATATTTCTGCTGAGCCTGTCTGCCCAGAAGTTCATCTCCCCTGAATGTAGACTGATCTCAGTTATGGACCATGAACGTCCGTCCATGTACAAATCAGGGATGCAATCTGATTTAGGGTCATGCTCCTTGTACCCTACTGTCTGTTAAAATATGCCCACACCACCTGATGGCCCATCCTTACCACCACATTCTTCCCTTTCAAGTGTGCTTAAGAAGCTACCAAAGCCATCCTGATTGCCATCAGCTCCCTCCAATGCGAGGACTGGCGACTCTCCCAACTGGACCAAGGATTCTATTATTGATCCAACACTGCTCCCCAGCCCCACACACTGGCATCCGTGTTCAGAAGCACTGGAGGCTGTAGCTGGAATGGGACCTCCTTCAACGTATTTTTGTGCACCAACCTCTGTTAGGTTTGAAAACACCATTCTCTTTATACACCTGTTCCTGGTTATATTAGGTTAGCAGCGTGCGGCTAAATTAGACACGATTTGTATCCACGTTATGCAACTCACTGAGTTTTCCCTGCAATGTGCGAGCTTCAGTTAGCGAGTGTGTCTCCATTTTGTATTTCGTAATCCCTATTAGGCTGTGTCTGAACTAGGCTGCATTATTGGTATTGCTTGCCTCAGCAGAACACTGTATTTAGTTATTTTTTCCTTTTCCTGTTCAAGGTTGCTTTCTGACTTACTAATGAAAATGTGAAAGCATGAAAATGTGAAAGCATGAAAACACATAAGGATAAGAAAATAAAACAAGAAGAGCATTTTTTATTACTGTTTATCATTTTTTATATATTTCCGTTGTATCACTCATGTTGAGGGTGTTTTTTTGAACACTGATATGGTACAAATGATATTTGTTGGAAAACGTTTTGTTAATATTGTTAATGATGGCAATAACAATATAGGTTTGAGCATATTGTATTGCACCGTGAGGGCAAGTGAACAGTGCGTCCTATACACGAACATGTTCTGTTTGTTGTATTATTGTGAATTATTGTTATACCTGAAAGGGGCTAGTCAGGGCTAATAGGACTGCACCTTTGTTAAAAAATCTTTTGGTAAAGAATCTATTGAGAATTGATAAAAATTGTTACAATTAAGGGAGTGCAGGTTATCAATTGTGTTATATTGTAGGTATTTTTTAGCTCCATTTGAGATAACCAGCACCGACACACTATGGATTTTGATGATATTTCGCACCTAACATCTAATCAGGCCGAAACCAAAAGTTACACCACTGAGGAAGCTGAGAATATTTATTTACTTATCAAGGAAACAAGGGAGTTTCAGGCTAAACCAGGTTCCACCATCCAACTCATAAAGCAGTTACAATACACACTCAAGAAAGAGGTTAATCAAAGGCTACATGCCACACCTCTTATCCAGTACCACAAGGTTAAGCGTATACCAAGAGGACTTTGTATATCTTTACGTCCCATGTTATTTAAATTTAATAAACCATTCATGAAAAGGTGGTTTGCAATACTTAACAAGTGTTCACTAGATCTTATACTTTTGATTATAGAAGAGTTATCAGATATTTTGAAGGAATTAGAAGTAGAGATCCAAGATATGAAAACTGAGTTATCTAAACGCATGAACGCTGAAGAGGTAGAGAAAACATTGAAGGATCAGAATGAAAAGCTTGACGACCATGCGAAAGAGGTTCACGAACGTAAACTTCGTAAATTTAAGAGAGATACAATAGATTACAAGCTGGACGAAGTTTACATGTGGGCAGATGCTTCTACGTCAGAAGAGAGCTTAGCTACTGAGCAGGATACACTACCTACGCGTCCACCAGTGGGGGGGATACCGAGGACGGTTGAAATTGCAGATGACACGGCTAGCACTAGTGTTACTCCCAAAAAGACTTTTTTAGAGACAGGTCGCACGTCCAATCACCCGCCAGAAGATCAAACACTCACAAAACAAAACGAACAAGGAGGGGACAAGGCCGCAAAAAAACAGAACGGCGCACGACGGAATCCAAAGAGGAATTGATCATGAACATTTCTGACATAGAATTAACAGATGAGGAGCGTGCTGTTTTAAATAAGGGCATGTCCTTTGTACCGACATATCGCACCAATGAATTGGAAACTGAGATCACACTCTTTAAGTTCATGCGAAAACTCAGGCTGCGGTGGTTTTTCCACCATGTAGCTCCAGACACACAGACTGAGAGCTCAATGTCTATAATTCAAAAAACTTTTAGGCCTAAAAGCACTTTTATGTCCCTCATTTCGCACAAATCGTTGGATTTATTTGAACTGCTGATTAAGAAGAATCTAGCAAACATACATCAGACACCTTGCAAACATTATAATTTGACTCATAAAGAGATTCTAATACTACGGAGACTGGCCATCAACGTAAACATAACGTTCCAACCTGCAGACAAGGGGGGAGCGTTGGTTGTTTTGAATACAGTATATTACAATTCAAAAGTAGATAAACATGTTCAGGACACCAACACCTACATAGCCTTGGAATCAGACCCCACAAACACTTTTCAATCTATACTATCTCAAATATTAACAAATGCTAAAAATCCAGGCTGGATTGATGAAAATACCTGTAAGTTCTTAACATCAGAGCATCCAAAAAGACCTCACATATACATGCTACCTAAGGTGCATAAAAATGCTATGGACTCACCATTCCGCCCCATTGTGGCTGGGTGTGGGTCCATACATGAACCATTGGGGAAGTTTTTAGACCACTATTTACAACCTCTGGTTCAGAAATGGAGAACTTATGCACAAGACACCACAGACTGTCTTAAACTTCAGAACATTTCAATACCATCTAATGAAGAAATATGGTTGTGCACCATTGATGTATCTGCATTATACACATCCATACCCCATGGTGAAGGCATAGAAGCTGTGGAATGGATTTTGTTAAGACATGAGTATGAAGAAACATTAAACATCTTTCTGTTAGAACTTTTGCATTTCTGTCTTTACCACAGCTATTTTAAGTGGAAAGACCAATATTTTCTCCAGAAAACGCGAACTGCTATTGGTTTTACGGGGGTACTAACGTATGCTAATATTTTTATGGCCAGATTTGAAGATACACATATTCTGAACAGTAGCACTTGGATAGATCACCTCCTTTTGTATCTACGATACATTGATGATATTTTGATTGTATGGAGAGGTTCACAACAGCAACTAGAAAGTGCCTTAGGAGCATTGAACAATTGTCATCCATGTATTAAATTTACACACTCCATGAGCACAATAGCAATTAATTACTTAGATATTCTAATTGAACGAAAAGGAGAGATTCTGGCAACCAGGGTGTAGACAAACCTCACATATAGAAATAATGCATTATATTACAACAGCTTTCATGCACCCACTTCGAAAAACCATTTACCATTGTCCCAATTCATTAGAGTCAGGAGAATATGTTCTGATGAAACACAGGGCATAAAAAGTATTGAAGATTTATCGCTCCAGTATAGGCAAAGAGGGTACCCGAGCTCTGTACTAGAGGTAGCTAAACTAAAAGCCTGCAAGTTACAACGGATTGACCTTTTAAAAAAATTAGTAAAGACACCATTGAAAAGGGAAGTTTGTGTACTGAAGTTCTCCACCTCAGCATCCGCAATCAAAAGGAGCATTATGAAACGATGGGAGATCATAGAGCAGGAACAAGATTTTAAACAAGTGTTCTTAGCAAGACCGATTTTTTCATACTCCAGGTCATCAAATATTAAGGAAATTTTGAAAAAAGTTTGTGTGACACATCCTGATAAGGGTAATCAGGGTATGCGTAAATGCAATAATTGTGGACATTGTGGTAATGTCAAAACTGGTGACATTTTTACACACCCTCATACAGGTAAAAGTATTAAGCTTAAACATACTGCAGACTGTAACACGAGCATGGTCATATACGCCATAAAATGCCCTTGTGGGCTGGTATATGTGGGACGTACAACCAGGAAAGTTAAAGTTCGAATAACTGAACATAAAAGTATGATTAGAACAGCTAACATTAAGTCGTGCTTAGCAGTGCATTGGGGTGAAATGAAACATACCATACCACAATTGCGCTTCACAATTTTGGAGAAGGTGTTGGAATCCAAACACGTTGATGCCAACAGACACCTGGCACAAAGAGAGACATTTTGGATACGTTTTCCAAAAACGCTTATACCTTGTGGACTGAATGACAAAATCGAGATGATGTGTTTTCTATGATGATCTTTTATGATGATTACTTTGTGATGGACACTTTTATTAACTGTGTATGCAGCACCAGGCATCACACGTTGTTTCTCATGCTCACTAGTTGATAAGTGATCAAACACGCATTATAGACATACTAAGCCCATCGGGAATGCATGATATTGATGGAATCACATAATCACTACTATCGGGACTGGCACAATCCTGTTGGCCTGCATTTGTAAGGAGTTGTTTTTTATTCATTTGCAGGATTTGATAGTACGAGCGTGTACGTATGCACATATTAGTGTATCACACGGACCTTCAGTGAAAAGTGGATTACATCGTCATGCACTGTTATAGCCAACACATAAACAGGGTGTAGTATTTTGTTTATCTTCCAGCAAGGAGGAGCATAGTCTGTTCTCTATCACAGTATCTGACAGTCGATGTCATATGACGTAGGATGTTTTAAACAGGAAACATGGCGCCTGGTTGAGCCAACACGGAGCGCGGTGCCCGGTGGAAACACCATGCGCGATTGAAGCGGGATACCGAATATATATTTAAGAAGTGAAAGAGGACAGAAGGATCATATGGTCGAGGTAGGTGGGTTGTTAATCACGTGGAGAGGGTTTGGGGTGATATCCCCGGCCTGCCAGTAGGACAGGACCCTACCTGCTCTTTTCTGTTTGTTTCTACTTTTTATCTGTAGTGGTATCTACAATATGACATGCAATTAACCTGCGCATACGGATGTTTGATATTCGAAGAGGGTCACCTGTGGAAGACATCAAGTAGGTTTTGTGACTGGAGGTCAAACGGGACGGTTGTGGGAGTACTATGGCAATGTAGAAGGTGAACCTTTTGGTAGATACACATATATTATTTTCGTGTTTTACAGGTAGTACATTTGAGTTGATACGCAACATCAATTTGGGTACAGGTGAGCGTTTTTAGAGGCATGGCTTGCAGTCTGTTTTGACACGGGTTTGGCACCAAATTTGGATGTCTGATTACACTCTGGGAAGTGATTTCAACACAGGGTGATTTCGATACACTTTTAGGAGTGTCTAATTTGCGATGCTTGTTTGGTGAGCACTTGATACAAAAAACAATGGTCCTAAACCAATTATTGACACACCAGAGCAAAAGGCTCTCACTTAGTTATATCATTCACTCAGTAACGAGCTAAATAGGAAAAGGATTTTTTGATAGCTTACAGTATTAAATATAACATTCCAACATAAAGAAGACAACATCCAAAATCTAAATCACCATACATTTATTTTCATTTAAGGCAATTTAAGTTTCTGTAATATGTAACACAAGGTTGCTCCAGAGGGAACGTGCATGAAGCAAGGATGCTGAAGGGTGAATAAGTGAGTGAGGGAGAAAGTTGTAGAACGTAGTGACAAAAAGATTTTTTAAATTCACAAGAGGATCGGTTGTAAATCACCGTCCAAGAAGAGCCTGGTCACATTCACAAATTATAAAGATACATTTATGTATTTAGAACACAGAAACCAATTAATGGTATAGCACGTAAGAAAGTTGCGTGTCCCAGGCGACTGAAGGGGGCGTCAACGTTTCGACCCGTCTAGATGGCCTTAAGGGTAGTTTGAGCCTTGGCCGTGCGGGTCTTCGTCAGGACCAGAGGGGCAACCTGAGTGACTCCTAGACTTAACCGTATGCCCGATGTCAATCAGGGGCAATTTCCTTATGGAAGCGCATAGGGGTTATGTACTAGATTCCTGTCGCCCTTCATGATGTACAGATTAGGATATCTGAGGTTATGGCACAGGAACCGTAGGAAAACGTATTTGTGTCTCTAAGGCGCTGGAAATATTGCCGAGCTTCAACCGTACTAATCGGTCTTCCTGTTAGCGTCTCTGTGAGCTGGTAGCTGTGTGCGCGCTCACCGCGAGGACGTTACATTACCGGGGCAACCGTCAACGTGAAGATGACGTTACGCGATTGAGTAAAAGAGTTGAAAGACTCACCAGCGAGCACGACAAACAATAATAGCACAAAGTGTGGTGTTGGAATTGTTAAGGTTTATCCTACACTCTGAATTGACCTTCGGTTTTCCAGATATGATTAAGATTTAATACTTATAATTTTTTGTTAAGAGATCATTTTTGTATTATTTGTAGTATTCCCCTGATGAAGGTATTTTACCAAAATGCATTGGGAAATGTAAAGACTTCAAGAACTTCGTTTGCACAATGAAGACCATGAAAATGTGAAAGCATGAAAACACATAAGGATAAGAAAATAAAACAAGAAGAGCATTGTTTATTACTGTTTATAATTTTTTATATATTTCCGTTGTATCACTCATGTTGAGGGTGTTTTTTTGCACACTGATATGGTACAAATTATATTTGTTGGAAAACGTTTTGTTAATATTGTTAATGATGGCAATAACAATATATAACAATATAAGTTTGAGCACATTGTATTGCACCGTGAGGGCAAGTGAACAGTGCGTCCTATACACGAACAGGTTCTGTTTGTTGTATGATTGTGACTTATTGTTATACCTGAAAGGGGCTAGTCAGGGCTAATAGGACTGCAGCTTTGTTAAAAAATCTTTTGGTAAAGAATCTATTGAGAATTGATAAAAATTGTTACAATTAAGGGAGTTCAGGTTATCAATTGTGTTATATTACTAATGAATAGACCATTCTGCCTTCACATACCTATCTGTGTGTAGCTCTGCTTCCATGTTAGGAGACGCTGAGACCCAGCACAGCAACCTTGAGACTGTGATAGTGTGTACCCATCTAGAAGGTTGTAGCCCATCCTTCTGTGCCTCCTTTGTTCATGTTCGGCCTAAGTCGGTAACTTTCCACTGTGGGTGTGGTTGGAGGCTCTTGAGAGGAATGATTATGCGTTGCAGAGTGTTGGGGGGCTAGTCCCTAGGCAGACATCTTAGGTTGCAGGTCATATTGGACTCCTCTGCAGAGTATTGCTAATGAATAACTGTTTGTATTTACTACTGTCTGACCGACACTTCATTTTGTAGAAGGCGAGTAGGAGGTTGTAGATAAACTGGGTGGCCCCTAAGGGCCACTTCCTTCAGTTGGCGCCCGAACAGGAACCCCGCCAGTTGATCCGACTCACCGGTAATCGGATTGCAGGGTCGGGGTTGCGTCCGGTCGGTCAGGCGGATCTGGGTTCCCCACACGATAAGAGTCCGGTTCTCCTCAGCTGCCCTGCCCTTCTGATCGGGCGACTCCTCGTCTAGTGGTCACCGGCCGGGGCCCTGAGAAGGTGAAACCTTAGATTTGACCGCTTGGTCCGAAGAGTCGGCAGTGGAGAATACTCTTGCTCAACCTGAGTGCACCAGGTGAGTGATTTAAATTCTTGAAGAATGTGGCACCATGGTTGAACGAAACAAGCCTATGGGCTGTGTCTGGTACAGTTTTCGGACTGTCTTGTCTTGATCTTGGTGGGTTTGCGGACCAATTAAAGGCTGGGTTTGTGAGCAGTCTACCAGGCCAAATGGAAATTCGGCCTATTCTTGAAAAGGTCTGGGACTGTTTGCGAGCAATCTGCAAGGCCAACTGGAAATTCGGTCTATTCTTGAAAAGGTCTGGGGCTGAAGTCTGTCTTCTTGTGTTGGTACAGTCTCTGGACTGTCTTGTCTTGGTGCAGTCTGTGGACTGGCTTGTTTTGGTTCAGGCTAGAGCCTGACTTGTTTTGGTTCAGTCTGAGGACTGACTTGCCATGGAGCAGTCTGACGACTGCTCTTGAGAGCTCTTTTTGTCTGTGAATGTGTTTTGTGAATATGGTGTACCATCAGTTTGTTCTTGGTACGGTCTGAGGACTGTCTTTTGGATAAAGTACTTGTAAATCCTTTGCCAGGCAAAATAATGCATTGGGACCCTTTCTTGAAAATATCTGGAATGAGCTTAATTTTTCCTCAGCCGGCGCCTCCTTTTGAATAATTAAAAAGAAAAAATATAGTGATAATGTATATATATATATATATATATATATATATATATATATACACATATATATATATATATATATATATATATACATATATATATATATATATATATATATATATATATATTCACTGAAAAAACCATAGGTTTCAGGGGTATTATAGTTAGCTGGACATTTCCCTCGTACAAAACCCTAGAAATTCCCCCGTTATAGTTAGTTCAGCTAACTATAACTTGCGCGCCCCCGCAATGCACTGCTGATGACGTCACATATTACATCACTGATGACATCTCAAATGACATCACTGATGACATCACTGATGACATCATCCAGTGAGTCTGTGTTTCTGTAGAGTTTTAATATGTTTAATATATATAGGGAAAGACCTATGGAAGAATGAGTGGGTGTATAAGTGTGTGAATGGATGAATTTCTAGGTGTGTGACTGATTCTATAAGTGAGTCATTAAATGTATCTTACTTCAGACTAGTGACTAAACTGTGTGAATGTCTGTATCTGTCAGTCTGTTGGTGTATAAGTGGCGGCATGGTTTTGTGAATAGCTGTATGAGTGTCTATATGGGTTATCGATTGGTTGTCTGAGTATCTGTATGGTTGCCTGAGTGTTTGTGTGGGTAGGGTGTGTGTGACTCTGTGCATAGATGTGTGAGTGGGTGATTCTATGGGTGCATGGTTTTAAGAGTGCATCTGTGATGGACTGTATGGTTGGGTGAGTGTATGTATGTATGGGTGTGTTAGTGATTGAATGTATATCTCAGTGGTACATGTGTGAGTAACGACATATGTGAAAGGCAGGGTATATGTGTGTAAGAGTATATAACTGGGTATATGTGAGAGTGTGTGATTGTGAGAGTGACTGTATCGATGAGTGTGTGCTTGTATCAGTAATTGTATAAGAGCATAAGAATGTGGTAGTATTTTTATGAGTACCTGAACTTGTGTGTGTATAACTGTATAGGTGAGTACATTGGAGTGTGATTAATTATTTGCAGGATTGACTAGGTGTGTGAGTATGTCTATGGATGATTGGCGGTGTCTGAGTGTCTATATAGGTGTATAAATGCATATGATAGTCCTGTACTGAGTGACTGTAAGTATGAGTGACTCTACAGGTGAGTGAGTGGAGGTGTGTGTAGACCTACGAGTCAATGAGTGGGTATGTAGTTATTGGTATTGGAGTGTCTATGGTTTGAGAACGGCCGTCTGAAATTTAGAGTCGGTGTATCAAAGGTTATATTAGGGTGTGAGAAGATGCACTAATTTATTACATGGATGATGTCATCAGTGATGTCATCAGTGATGTCATCAGTGATGTCATTTGAGATTTCATCAGTGATGTCACTGACCATGTCATGAGTGATGTAATATGTGACATCATCAGCAGTGCATTGCGGGGGCGCGCGAGTTATAGTTAGCTGAACTAAGTATAACGGGGGAATTTCTAGGGTTTTATTCGAGGGAAATGTCCAGCTAACTATAACACCCCTGAAACCTATGGTTTTTTCAGTGAATTTCTAAGGTTTTTTAAATGCCAATTCCTAACTATAATGTGCATGAAACCTATGGTTTTTTCAGTGAATTTCAAAGGTTTTTTAAATGCTAATTCCTATCAATAATTTATCTCTAAAGCTATGATGTTTAATGATTTTCATTGAATTTCAAAATTGTTCAATTTCAGTGTGTCAATTCCTTTAATTATGTTTTTATTAAATACTTTTTTATCACCTTTTTTTAACTTATTTTTTCAATTAATTCTTCTAAAAATTAAAAAATATTATTTGTTTTTATTGGGTTTTAAAAAAAAATGTTAATATTTTAAAATATAGTTTTATATTTTTAAAAATATTTTTTTAACTATATTTTCAAAACGTTATTTTTTATTTTTTTTCCCCATTTTTTTGGGATCCGCACACCCAATGCATTAGGAACCGCGCACCCTGCGCGCATATCGCCGTTTAAAAAAAAAAGGGGGCCCCAAGGGGTCCTTCTGGGACCCCCTAAGCAACACTAGAGGGTCAGAGTATTTCTACCCTGCACCCTTTACATCTTTCACACACTTATTTACCTTACTTAATCAACCTCGCTTCTACCGAGGCACAAAATGGCTGCCAACAGTTCCTGGTTTCGAATGTAGACAGACACTTGACAGCCAATTAGCATTCAGCGCGTGATCGGGAGGGTGCACGATCAGTTCGGGGAGGGTGCGCTTAGGGTGCGCGGATCCTCCGAGGCCATAGATATATCTATCTTTTTTACTCTCATTTTCTCAGGAACTACTGAACGGATTTACACCATTTATGCAAAAGGCACAAGTCTGAACTGAGGACTACCTCTTTGCCAAATTTGATGTAATTCCGTTCAGCAGTTCGGGCTGTAGCTGTGTCAACAGGTCCTATGGGAAATTGCATGGGGAAAACGTGTTTTAGGACCCTCCTTTTTTCTCAGCCCTCGCTTGACGAATCACCACGAAACTTTCAGGATAGGAGCAGACCGGAGCTGGCAAAAAGTTTGGAAACTTTCACGAAGATTCGTCAACCGGCGCCAGACTTATTGGGAATAGAATGTTGCGAATTTCCTATGGAAAAAAGGTCCTAACTATAACTACCTACTGGCGACTGCCAGTAGGTAATATATAGATAGATAGATAGATAGATAGATAGATAGATAGATAGATAGATAGATAGATAGATAGATAGATAGATAGATAGATAGATAGATAGATAGATAGATAGATAGATAGATAGATAGATAGATAGATAGATAGATAGATAGATAGATAGATAGATAGATAGATAGATAGATAGATGTTTGCGTTCTTCTTTTTTCCTTTACATAGGATGAGTGATGTGAGAAAGGACGAAGGAATGTGTAATGGGAGAGAATGTGAAGTGAGACAGTTAGAGAGCATGATGTAATAAAAAAAAAAGAGAGAGAAAAGAAGGGGTGCGCTGATGGCGCCCAAATCTCACATTTAGCTTTGGACATTGCAAAATGACAAAAGTTGTTTTGAGCTACAGACATGAAGCTCTATTTTTAAAGTTTGGTACATGAAAGTAAAAAATTAATGAATGGGTCTTGCACAGATGCTGCTATGTCTAGTTTGGAAATGACCTCGCAATATAACGTGTATTTAATTTGGAAATCATTTTTTAGGCATTTCAGGCAGCACGTATTATGCTAAATAAAAAGGGATTTTCAAAGTTGAAGTACACAGCTTGTGTTCAGATTGGTTTGACAGACTTATTGCGGCCTTTTGGCCTTGGGGTAGGATTGTATATTTGTGCTGAACGTATTTTCAAAGTGCAGTAGGAGAAATGTAATACACGCTCGTGATTCACGTTGGAAGGGTTGCTGTTTGGCCTTGAGATAAGAAAGTGATTCCCAAGGAGGGGGCTCATCGGGCAGAGAGACGCAGAAAAGACAGAGAAGCTGAGAGGGGGGCTGGTTTGGGATGTTTTCAGTGGGACATGCAGGGCATGTCCCAGACAGAACCATGAGACATGAAGGACATGAGTTTGAAAGGCAGATGGATTTAGAAGGGTTTGCTCAGAAAAGGTGTTTGCAGGGAGTGCAAGTGAGTTACAATGTGTTGTTTCAAAAGCAGAAATACAAGGTGCAATATCAAAGTTGTTGGAGTTTTAAAAGGAGAAATTAAAAAATATGTTTTAGGGAGGGTTGCAGTAACAATGGGTTCATTTCAATCAATCAATCTTGTCTTTATTTCGGCATATTTGCCATAAAAGAAGAAAAAAAAAATAGATAGATAAAATATAGGTACAATACAAAACATCAATTACAGAGACAGTCAATTCATTTCATAGGATTATAAAATTCTTTGAATAGTCCCATGTAATCAGATGACTATTTTCCTATTTTCCTTTGGTATAATTCCCATCGCTCCTACCTCTTGTAAAAGGGTGCGTCACTCTATTTAAAACGCATATAAAAAATATCTAAAAAAGGTAAGAGATCTAGAATTCATTGTTCCTATGTTATGCAATCAACCATGAATATGTGGAATAAAACGACAAAAATTGGAACCATTAGAACCTGGTTAATCAGTCTAAAAATCAATTAATTAATTAGAATTATTAAAAAAACATCGTAGACTGAGCAGGAAGAGAGGTACATCTAAACTGAAGGCGACTTAATCGTTAGCAATTTCCTTCTCTTGGTCCACATTGCTAGCAGGAATTTTGCAACAGCGAATACAATTGGTCTATTCACATCAGTTTTGAGTATCCTATATGCCGGCAAACAACCTACAAACCCCAGGTTCCTACACAGTGGGACAAGCCAATATCTCCGGATATTGCGATAAGCCGGGCAGAAGAATAGAACGTGCAAGTCATTCTCTAGATTGCAGGAGCAGCCAGGGCATTTTAGAATGGAGTTGGTTGACCAACCACATGTGAATGCCCTTAGTGGTAATGTACTGTATCTCCATTGCAAGAACAATTTCCTGGCAAGCACGGGAAATATATCGTCCAGGAAAGGTTCTTGAAAATAAACACACTTGCTAGAGAGAAAAACATCTATTAGGGAACCCGCCTCTACTTTGAGTATGGTCTGCTCAAGCTTGCTCTCATAGAACAGTGTGGAAAGTTGGTTTTTAGAAATTGCAATGCAGTGCGTGGCAGGATCATCCCAAATGCCCGGCAGTCCTATCCGCCTGCTTTCGGACTTGACGTACATGAGCCAGGGTATCTTCTTGATCATTTGAGAGTCTAGAATCTCGATCAACTTCTGCCTATAATTGATTAGTTCTCGGGTTACCCAAAGCCTTCTCCAGAATCTAATGGGTTTAATACCCAGTTCCTGGGCAATTGGTCGCAAGCCTAGGTCTAATCTCAGTGGGAGTAATGGAGTGCTAGGGGGAAGGGCCAGCATTTGTCTTAAAATCTTGTTTTCAGCTAGTGTGATTTTCGCATGGCAAGCGTGGCCCCATAATTCTCCCCCATACATTACTGCTCCCCTGGCTTGGGATTTATAGATTTCTAGGGGTGGTCCAATCGGCCTAATGGTCGACTTGTTCGCTTGAGAAGGGTTACCAATTTGTTGTTTGTGACTCAGGTCTGACAGGAAAAGATATGTTTTGCGAATTAAAAAGAATAGATTGCCTCTTATTATTATGTATTTAACATAGCACGGTGTTATGAGTGTTTTGGTGGGTGTTTCAGACACATTAGTTGTAGCATATGTTTTGCGCTCCCTTGCTCTGATTATTGGTCCTTTTTACAGTGTATTTTCTGTTTTAGTTAATGTCTAATTGTGGTGAGCATGTGATGGGTTTGGCATCCTACTATTACTGCTCTTTGGCAGGTCTGATGATGGGCCTCAATGTAAGTAGTGAATAGTGATTGTTTCCCCCCCCCCCTGAGATTTGCGGATGTGCCATCCACTTTGTGGGCAACAGGCGATGTAGAGCTCGGATTCCTACAATTTTCAGAAGCCTTGTTGTGTATGATACAGGATTTGGTTGAGAAAGGTGTCGGTGAAAAGACGGATGGTAGATAGTAATAGTCCCATTATTTTGATTGTGTTTACAACTCTGTGATTGATTGGTGTGAAGTTCATGAACAAGTGGTTTTCCTATATCCTGCTGTTCTAGCCGTTGCTATGCCTTTGACAATGGTTCCTTCTGATGCTCAATGTTTTTCTATCACTGATCTCAAATACATTCTTTGGCTGTACTATTTATTTCAATAATAGGTCTTTATCCAGATTTCACAAAGACAGGTAGGAGTCATAGGGTCTGCTGCGCTTCTTAGGACTATGAATAAGGACAGATCATCCATAAACAGGTTTAGAAAGGATAGTTACTTTCTCATCGTTTCAGACACACAGCAAAGTTGTAGGGACAATACAGTTAAATAGTGTTAGACCTGGCATCTTTGGCATGGTTTCCCTGACTTTTTGCCTCTACCTCCTGTGTTGTTGTGTTTTTTGAAGCTGTGCTGGATTTCGTTTTTGCTGGCTTAGAAGCTTTGGGCACTTTGTCGCTGCTGATCAGTGTCACAGTGCAAGTGCTTTCTGTGTAAATTTATATTGTGCTTGGTTTTCTCTGATTGGCATATTTGTTTTACTAGTACATCCCTAGTAAAGTGCACTGATTGTGCCAGAGTTGGTAAATAAATTGCTACCATTAGGCTTGCAGCGTTGATTGTGCCCCCCACATGAGTAGCCTGGAAAAGATGCCTCAGGTCTGCCACCGCAGTGCCTGCTCGCAGGTTGTACATAGGACACCCTTATGGTAGGCCTAAGGTATCACCCTAGGCAGGGTGCAGTGTATGTGACAGGTAGAATATGCACTGATGTGTATAACATGCCCTGATAGTGACATACTGCCAATTTCGTTTTTCACTATTGAAAGGCTATCTTGCCCATGGGACAGAATGGGGAATGTGTTGAAAAATGTTATAGGCATATCCCCCCATTGGGATACAGTGGACAATTGGAGTCTGGTATCCCTGGACTCAGACTTTGATAACACACCTTTTAGTAAAGATGGGTTTTAAAGTCTGTGTCTGCAACAGACACTTTTAGAAAGTGGCTATTTTCTTGTCCAACTTTTCTGTGTGTTTCTGCCTGATTGTGGATTGACTGTTTGGTTTCAGTGTGACAGAGACTGAGAATGTGCATTTGGTGTGGTGTCTTCTTGTGGTGTTTTTACTGTGTTACTGTGAGTGTTGATACAAATACTTTACACATTGCCTTTGGGATAAGACTGGCTGCTCATGCTAAGCTCCCAAGGGGGTGAGCAGAGGTGATCTAAAGTGTGTTTTCCCCTTATGCTGACTGGAGGGAAGGGTCCCTATTCGAACAAAGGGACCTACCTCGGCCCAGTAGAGTCACTAATTTCTAACACATTGTTCTTATCTTTAGATTATTTTTTTTAAAGGGGTAAGTATTTTCGACAGGAGGTTTCCTTCTCAGGTCACCTACTGTCAAAGGGGGGGTAGGTGATTAGCACCTTGGATACTAATACATTAAATGAGGTACATGGGGTGCATGAGCCTTAACTCTGAATGCCTAACACTTGAAACTGCTTTTTGTTTCTTTGGCTTCTGTGCTTGGTACATATATTGTTGTATGGTGTTTTGTGTTTTAAGATTTAAGATGGCTTGTTGTGCACTTTATGTCTTTTGAGTCTGCCCGAGCTGTCTAGGAATGGTCATGATGGTGGCCATTCCCATAAGACAATCGGTTGGACTCGCTTTAGCTACTCATTTCACTGGATGCTGTGAACATGCCCTTGAATAAACAGAAACACAGCACCAACACCAGTGCACATCTAATTGGCTATAAAATAATAGAAAAATGTGTCACCTTGAAGCCCGCCATGTTACTGCCCTTCCTTTCTGTAAATTGATGGAATTGGATTTGAAATGGAGATGAAAGGATGGGTAGACTAGACTGATGTTCCCTTATCTGATCCTTGAGGAGAACTATATGTCGGTGGCTTTCGGTTGAATACCCAGATGGCGGGGAGGAGCCTAGCGCGTGATCAAGATGGCCGCGTGAGCTCAGAGCTCCCGAGACCCTCGCTCCCTCCGGCAGATATCCTGTGCAGCATCCTGTTTTTAACACCCGGAATATTGGAGGCGAGCCGTTGCTGAGGTGATAGCCGCTGTCCGGACTGAAATCGCTCACCGGAGGCCGAAGTTGTGCTACATGGAAGTTTGTGGCCTACTCCCCTGAATATGCCCAAGGCTTGCGCTGGCACAGTGCCCGTGCACTAATTGAACAACAGCGGCCGTGCGAGGGGCAAGCCGTCGGGAGGAAGGTGTCATCACTTTCGCTTTCGCTTTCGCTTGCCTGTCTCTATCGCGCCCTGGCCTGGGAGTGAGTTGCGCCAGTCACTTGTTGCATGGTCGTCTTCTCTGTATGGGCAAGGAGACTGTCTCCGCGGCAGATCACGATGTCGACCAAATCGGAAGCCGAAAAACAGAAGCCCAAGAGTACCAGGCGGGGAGGATACACCCAAACCAACAACATGGACCGCTATGCCCAGCAGAAGGGGTCTCCGGGCGGATCGGGACGGGCACTGGAAGCCTTGAAAGACGGTTCGCCCCCCGCCACGGAACTAACCCTGCAGGATATCATGGGGGCCATCGAGGGGATGCAGTCCTCTATCGGGCAACAATTTGAGACCCTGGCGCATAAAGTGGACACAATCTCGATTGACGTCAACTTGATTCGGGCAGACCTGGGGAAAACTAATGAGCGGGTTCAGTCCTTGGACCTTAAAACCTCTGGCCTCCTGGGCGATGTCTCTGACCTGCAGCTGGAAGTCTGTACCTTGAGGACCGCAAATGACCACTTTGCCCGACGGTTGGAGGAGTTCGAAGGCCGGGCACGGCGCAATAACGTGCGCATTATTGGGGTCCCGGAAAACTCGGAGGAACAGTCGGTGGACCTGTTCGTGGAGGACTTGGTGGTGAACCATCTGGCGCCCAAAGGCCTTAGTAAGTTCTTTACTGTTGAACGGGCCCACAGAGTCCCTGGTGGGAGGCCCAAGGTGGGGGCCCCTCCGAGACCGATTGTCGCCAGGATCTTTAATTTCAGGGACCGGGGCGCCATTCTACATGCATCACGGGTGTCCGGCCCGATGACTTTTCAGAACACCACAGTGAGTTTTTATCCGGACTTTACCCAGATGGTGCAGAAGCAACGACAAGGCTTCCTGGCGGTCAAGAGAAGGCTAAGAGAGATGGGACTAAAGTACGCCATGCTCTTCCCGGCCAGGTTGCGTGTGGTGTTCGAAGAGCGGACTTTCTTTTTTGAATCACCGGACATGGTCGGAGACTGGCTGGACACATTGCCCCAAAGACGGACTAGCGGGGAGCATGCCGGTGGAGCAGAAGGTGGCGGTGACGAACAATGAGCGAGGACTTGGGTGCTAGATCTCCGGTTCCTCCGGGAGGGTGGTAGTCCGGGGGGTGACGGGGGTAGGAAGGGAGCTTTTTCCTCCTCTGGGGTTCTTTTTGTAGATTAGTCTTTGTATGGGGCGACAGGCACACTGCAAGTTGGGGGGCCTTTTCGAGCTTACGCAGGGGTGCAGGGTGGGGGGTGGATTGGGGTTGTTGACGTGGTTGTTTTTGTTTTTTGTTTTGCAAGGCGTAGTGATGCAAGCTTTTGTAGCTCGAGTGCGGTTCTACGGGTGGGGGGGTGGAGGTCTCCTTACATTTTGGGATGGGGGTAGGGGCTTAAAGATACTCAGTTGGAATGTTAACGGCTTGGGGGATCGTATTAAGCGAGGGATTGTCCTGCAATTTCTGAAGCGATGCACCCCTGATATCGTCTTATTGCAAGAGACGCACCTGATAGGTAACACGTGCTATGCACTCAACAGGAAGGGCTACAAATTTGTCGCACACTCGGGGTTTTTCTCGGGCTCTAGAGGGGCTGGAATACTTGTCAGGTCCTCGCTGCCGTTTGAGGTTGACTCCACTACTGTTGATGACAGGGGACGATTTGCGGCTGTGGCGGGGAGGTGGGAGGGTAGGACGCTGGTCCTGGTGTCGGTTTATGTCCCTCCTGCGCTGCAGCCTTCCACATTTGCGGACTTGAAGAGGGCTCTGTTGGATCTCCCAGAGGGAATGTTGGTGGTGGGTGGTGACTTCAATGCGGTTGGCTCCGGATTGCTTGACAGACAACCGCCAAGAAGCTCGGGGGGGGCTCAGAAATGGCTTCCGGACTTTGTAGATACCCTTGGTCTGGTTGATTGTTGGAGACTGCTGCATCCCACACAGCGGCAGTACACTTTCCACTCCGGGGCGCATGGCAGTCTCTCTAGAATTGATTATGTGCTTACCCTGGCCGCGCACGCCTCCTTTGTGTCTGAGGCCAGGCACATGGCTCGGGGTATTTCTGATCATTCGCCGGTGTGGATCTGTATGGATGTTGGTAGAGGAGTGGGGGGCAGGGTGGCTCCGATTAACCCCTGGTATCTCCGGGACCCTAAGACTCGTAGTGAGGTGCTGAAGGCGGTCAATCGCTATTTCCAGGAAAATCTCGGCTCGGTCACGTCTGCGGTGTCTTTGTGGGAAGCGTTCAAAACTGTGCTGAGAGGAGAGGCCCTCTCCTTGACAGCGGCAGCCAAACGTAGGCGAGATGCGGAGGTCGCTCAGATCGAGGCGGAGATGGCGGCTCTAGAGTTGGCTTTGGAGGAGGAGGTCACGGCAGCGGCGCTGCATAATTTGAGCCTTAAGCAGTCGGAGTATAAGGCCCTGGTGACGGATGCGGCCAAAGCCCTGAGTAGGGAACAGCGGGGCCGACTGTACGACGTCGGGGACAAGGCCGGAAAATTAATAGCGTGGCTGGATAAAAAGGAGCGGGTCAATCGTGTGGTGCCAGACCTAGTAACAGAGGGTGGCGTTATTGTCACTGAGCCGGATGGCATAGTCCAGTGCTTCGCAGATTATTTCCGCACGGTCTATACCTCTGTGTCGGACAGGCCGGTGGAGGACTTGTGTGAACTTCTGCGCGATCTTGCTCTGCCTTGCCTCTCCGACATAGACAGGGAAGATCTAGATGGCGATATCACAGTTGACGAAATCGCGGGTGCTATCCGTTCACTGCGCCCGGGCAAGGCCTCGGGCCCGAATGGCCTGCCAATTGAGTTCTACAAACTCCGGCCGGACAAGATCGCTCCACATCTGCGAGCTATGTTTGTGGAGGCGCGGGAGACGGGATGCCTTCCATTCGACCAACGCCTGGCAACAATTGTGGTCATACATAAAGATGGCAAGCCCAGGAACAAGTGCAGCTCATATAGGCCGATCTCGCTCCTTAATGCCGAGCCGAAGATCCTTGCTGAAATCCTTGCCAACCGTTTGATCAGGGTGATCGGGGACCTGATCCACCCTGACCAATCTGGTTTCATCCCGCACCGCAACACTGCGTTGAACCTTAGGCGCATCCACGGTGTGCTCGCAAGGGCGGGGACACTGCGGGAGCCGACCATTGTGGCAGCACTTGACGCCACGATGGCTTTTGACACGGTAGAGTGGGCATACCTGTGGGCTGCACTTGCAAAATTCGGCTTTGGACCTGGCTTTGTTGGCTGGGTGAGACTACTGTATGAAGGACCTCTCGCTAAAGTCGCGGTCAACGGTAGGGCGTCCCGTCCGTTTGAGCTGGGGAGGGGCACCAGGCAGGGCTGTCCCCTGTCGCCGTTGTTGTTTGCTCTCGCTCTTGAACGGCTGGCGGCCTGGATACGATGGCACCCAGATGTAAGGGGGATTCGATGGTCACCAGACCATGAGGACCGCATTTCCCTTTATGCCGACGATATTCTGCTCTACCTCACTTCACCCAGGAAGTCTCTCATAGTTGTTTGTGACATTTTGACTTCTTTTGGTAGGAACTCGGGTCTAACCATTAACTGGGGGAAGTCGTATCTGTATGCCCTGTGTGGGGACGTCCCTGTTCTCCCGCGGAATTGCTCGATCCAGATCGCCCGGGAGGGTTTCTTGTATCTGGGGATCTATATCTCCACCGATCCAACTGTACGATACGAGAGAAACCTGCTCCCTCCGTTGACACGCCTGCGGCGGGATGTGGCGGGCTGGCGGCGGCTGCCGCTTTCCCTCCTTGGCCGTGCTGTGCTGTTCAAAATGATGTCTCTTCCCCGTTTTCTCTATGCCCTGCAGAATACCCAGGAGCTGGTTCCGGCCAGCTACTTTCGGGAGGTTGAGAGCCTCCAGCGCTCGTTGCTGTGGGATGGCCGTCCGCGCATAGCGATAGCAAAGCTAACCCTTCCGTGGTACGATGGGGGTATCGCGCTTCCTGACATCAGAAGATATTATTGGGCCTCTCAGTTGAGTACGATCAATCACGGAGTCTACGGTCCGGCGCTGAGCCCCGGCTTCGCTATGGACCGGTGGTTGCTGCGCGGGGGTAATTACTTTAGAGCACTCTACTCCAGGTCAATGGATGGGTCCCTCACGGGGCCAACCAGGGTGGCGGTGCACGTGTGGAAGGCAGTTACGAACTCGTTGGGTTGGAAGGATAGGCTCACCCTCGCCACTCCGCTGTTTGACTCCGATATGTTGGGGAAACTTTGGCACACGAAGGGATTCGAGAAATGGGATCTGATCGGCATATCCAGGGTGGGGGACCTGCTGGCTAAGGGGCGAGTTAAATCGTTCGACGAGCTACGGATGGAGTACGCACTGGAGGGTACGGAATATTTCCGGTACGCACAGGTACGCCATGCTCTGCGGTCCGTCCTCGTCGAGGGGGAGAAGGTGCCTGAGTCCTCTCCCTTGGAGGATCGGATCCTGGACGGCCATATGCCGGAGAGTACAATCTCCTTAATTTATAAGAAGCTCGTTAATGTCCGGACGGACCTCCTCCTAGGGGTGCGTGATCAGTGGACTAGGGACGGCCTTGAGCTGGACAATGAGGACTGGCAGTACGCCGTCTCCTCTCCTAAGGAGGTCGCGATCCCCGCACGACTAAGGCTGGTCCAGCTTAAGATACTTCATAGAGTCTACGTCACTGGGCCCCGACTGATTCATATGGGTTTCTCCGAGGATGGTTTATGTAAGAGGGGCTGCGGGATGGTGGGCACCTTTCTACATATCATATGGGAATGTGGTGTGATTGCGGAGTTCTGGAAGCGAATTCATGTAGTGATGCAGGAGGTCACGGGTATTGCACTGCTGCCAGAGGCGCGGCGCTGTCTTCTGAATGTTTGGGGTCCTACTGATTATGACGCTGCGCAGACTCAATGGGTGACCCTAGGAAATATGGTGGCGAAGCGAGATATAGCGCGACTGTGGGGCTCCCAGAGACCTCCCACTCTGGATGCATGGATGGACAATATGGACTGGAGCATGTTTAGGGAGAAAACGGTGTATAGTGCCCGGGGGAGGCCTAAGAAATGGCATAAGATATGGGGACGATGGAACCAATATAGGGGTGATATATGTCTGCCCCCGGCCACTGAACCACTAGAGGAGCAACTTTCCCCCTAGCTTCACTTCCAACTTGGGATTTTCATGATGGAAATATGCTAGAATGTTAGCGCCTCTGCTTCTCCCTCATCCTCCCGACCGGTGGCTTTGACCTGATTTTGGGAATGGGGCCACGCCCCCATCGGGAACTGGCACAAGTTTATTGTGTATACTGCCTTGCTTGCGTTGTTCATTGTAGGTTGTTTTAAAAAACGGAACCTTTGTCTTTTTCCTGTACTAGAGCTATGGACGCTTTCATGTGTTGCTTGATTAGCTGCCGAACCTCCGGGATGTCGGCTGAATAGCTGTGTTCCAGACTGATATAAATAAAGGTTTTAAAAAAAAAAAAAAAAAAAAAGAATACCCAGATGGCACCACCATTATTGCTCATGATACCGCAACACTACATACAGTTGTAGAGACATCACAAGTCCTTTATTAGTTAGCCTGAGTAACTGGGTTGTAACAGATGATGTGGGAAGGAATAATGCGTTTGCAGAAAATGATTAAAATGAAATAAAATAATGTTTGTAGCAGGCCCTGCTGGGTGGGTACTGAAAGTCCTGATGTCTCAGTTGAAAGTAAGGCACATTGTTTTGATAAGACATTGCTCAGCCTGTGTACTGTATGGTGCACATGATGCACATTACTAGCAAGGGTACCCGAATGCCCTGCAATAATTTGGAAACACACATTTTCTTTTTTGAGGTTCTTAAGATGAATAATATAGGAATGGACAGATGCAATGATCCAAAGTATGTCTGAATTGTTCTTTCAGACCTTAGTAAATGAATTAAAGGCTTACCCCATTACTTGGTGTTGAGAGAGAAAAATAAATTATATAAAGTTTTATCCTTGCCAGTTAACTAAAAAATTGCATTATATTTGCTAATAGGTCCGGGACGCCCTGCAGTCATGTTAAGGAGGGGCTCGTATGTGATGCACAGCTTGACTGCTTGTTATGGAACATCCATGAATACGACTGAGGCAAAGTTGCAGAGCAAAGAAGGTGCTGGACGAGGCAGTACCAGCAAACAAGAAAAGAAAGAGGGGCCATCCAGGAGCACAGCCTGCTGGTCCACCTTTGCTTGAGTCCCAGCCCACTAAGCCTAGTCTGTGGACTCGCCTGTGTTTGAGTCTCTGCTCCTTCGTCCCCCTTGAGTCTGACCCCCCTTTTTCCCTTGACCCCTCTGTGCCTGGAGTGATAAGGGAAGAAATACGCCTGACGGAGTAACAGTGCACCAAGGGAAGGTTGGATTAGTAGGGATGAAGAATAGGGTGTGTAGATCATTAGTAGGGATGAATTTCATGTATGAAGAATAGGGTGCGGGTATCCTGTCTAAAGTACCAGCGATAGAGTAGAGGAAGAGAGTTTGATGCATTGTTTGGACAGTCAACCAATGGGACAAAGGGACTGTGATTCTAAAGAAAGAAAAACCTTGCCCTGCAACGTGGGATTTGGATCCGAGCTAGATGAACAGCTCCACCGCCAGTGCACAATAACGCCTACGCCAGATGAATAATAGGAGCCTACCAGTGATGGCTCTCTGAAAGACACTGGAAAGAAGACTTTTGCCCATCCTCCTGTTCCCTGGTCACCAATTCCATTGTGTTGCATTTCTCTCCCCATCACCATGTATCCGTTTGGTCACACAATTGATGAGGAAAATAGCCTCTTGCACCTCCCTGTCCAGAGCGGGGTCAGTACATAGAAAGTGCAAGTTGCATCCTGTTAAGAGCAATATGTTACAGACCTTTTTAAAAGATTAGATGAGAATAATGGGTTGTGTGTGTTTCCTTTATTTTTACATTTGGCAGTCCCCGGAAAAAAGTCATTGAAGTGTCCATTACTGGTGCCAGGCGACCCTGTTTGCCCTGAAGAACTTGCCCAAAATTGTCATGGCAATGAAACATGTTGGCTCAGTATAACGGTATGCATGATAGGCAACCGTTTTTAATTTGAATAAAGTGCACAGGGAATAATAAAGTTGGTATCGAGAAAAGTGCAACTTTCTTCAATTTTAGATTCACATGGTCGCATCGTGGGATGTTATTTTTTCACTTTTTTCACAGCACTAATTTCTTTTGTTTGTTTTGGACACTACATTTATTATTTTATAAGGCAAGATGACTGCCAATGATGATAAAAGTGGGCACAGCTGGTGAGTACCAACCGGAGAGCTCGATTGGTGGTGCGCACGTGAGGGGTCATCTTGCTTTTTCACAATTTTTTTGATTGCGATGCGTAATTTTTCTGCACCTTTAACATTATTTCCCTTGTATGTTGGTCAGGGGTAATAGACAAACGTCTTTTTAAAATTGAAGGTAAAAAAGTAGGAGGTTACTACCTCGTAAACGTAAAGAGAGGCGTATATGGGAATAAAATATTGTTAATCCCTACCTCCGCTTATATATATATATATATATATATATATATATATATATATATATATATATATATATATATATATTACCTACTGGCGGTCGCCAGTAGGTAGTTATAGTTAGGACCCTGTTTCCATAGAAAATCCGCAACATTCTATTTGGAATAACTTTGGCGCCGGTCGACGAATCCTCGCGAAATTTTCAAAATAGGTGGGGCGCTACGCTCCGCTCCTACCCTGAAAGTCTCGGGGGGATTCGTCAAGCGGGGGCTGAGATAAAAGGGGGGTCCCAAAACGCGTTTTTCCCATGCATTTTTCCATATGACCTTTAGACACAGCTACAGACCGAACGGCTGAACAGAGTTACTTGAACTTTGGCAGAGAGGTAGTCTACAGGTCAAGGAAGTGCCTTTTGTAGGTTTTGTGTAAATCTGTTCAGTAGATCCTGAGAAAATAGCCTTTAAACCAATATATATATCTGTGGCAGCTTACGGTGCGCTTACCGTGCGCTTACCGTACGCGTACGGTGACGTGCGCGAGCGCGATTCTGATTGGCTGTTAGATCTTAGTAAACATTCGAATCGGTCGAAACCAGGAAGCGGCGGCCGCCATTTTCTATCTCGCACTCTGAGGGGGTGGAAGAAAAACAAAGGCAAAAAACATATAAAGGGGCTGTTTAGACTGCTCCCAACCACCTAGCCTTGATGAAGGTGTCCTCAAAGAACCCCCAAGGGCAAAAATGCAATTTAAAATCTTTTCGAAAAATCGCCGATTACGCTTACCGTACGGTAAAAAAACTGCAAAAAAAAAAAATCCATATTCTCCACACCCCGTGTGCAAATGGTGCCCGAAGGGGTCCATTTATGCATGACATATTCAGTCACCGTAGCACAACCAAATATCAAACATTACCTTTCACAACGAAGCGCATAATATGTCCTCCATGCGCGTACATGGCCCATCCAGCGTAACGTGGGCACGCGGTGCGCGTAACGCACCGCGTGCCCACCCTGCGTGCACGGCACTAACTGCATAAAGTGGGCGCGCGGTGCGCAAAGCGCACCGCGTGCTCACTGTGCGCGCACGGTGCGCGAAGCGCACCGTGCGTGCACGGAACGAACTGCGTTAAGTGGGCGCGCACGCCACGAATGGCGTAAAGTAACTTAGCATTTAAAAAACCGTACAAATTCACTGAAAAAACCATAGGTTTCACACACGTTATAGTTAGGAATTAGCATTTAAAAAACCTTGCAAATTCACTGAAAAAACCATAGGTTTCACACATGTTATAATTAGCTGGACATTTTACTGATAAAAAACCAATGAAATTCCCCCGTTATAGTTAGTGCAGGCAACTATAACTCACGCGACCGCAATCCTCTGCTGATGACATATGTGTCTTTATGAAAAAAAAATATTTGTAATATATGTATAGCTAAAATTTAATGGAAGAAGACATGGGCAAATAATTGTCTAAATACAGTATTAGCATCAGCAGAGGATTGCGGTCGCGTCAGTTATAGTTGCCTGCACTAACTATAACGGGGGAATTTCATTGGTTTTTTATCAGTAAAATGTCCAGCTAATTATAACATGTGTGAAACCTATGGTTTTTTCAGTGAATTTGCAAGGTTTTTTAAATGCTAATTCCTAACTATAACGTGTGTGAAACCTATGGTTTTTTCAGTGAATATATATATATATATATATATATATATATATATATATTCACTGAAAAAACCATAGGTTTCACACACGTTATAGTTAGGAATTAGCATTTAAAAAACCTTGCAAATTCACTGAAAAAACCATAGGTTTCACACATGTTATAGTTAGCGGAAATTTTACTGATAAAAAACCAATTAAATTCCCCCGTTATAGTTACTGCAGGCAACTATAACTCACGCGACCGCAATCCTCTGCTGATGCTAATACTGTATTTAGACACTTATTTGCCCATGTCTTCTTCCATACATTTTTAGCTATACATATATTACAAATATTTTTTTTTCATAAAGACACATATGTCATCAGCAGAAGATTGTGGTCGCGTGAGTTATAGTTGCCTGCAGTAACTATAACGGGGGAATTTAATTGGTTTTTTATCAGTAAAATTTCCGCTAACTATAACATGTGTGAAACCTATGGTTTTTTCAGTGAATTTGCAAGGTTTTTTAAATGCTAATTCCTAACTATAACGTGTGTGAAACCTATGGTTTTTTCAGTGAATTTGTACGGTTTTTTAAATGCTAAGTTACTTTACGCCATTCGTGGCGTGCGCGCCCACTTAACGCAGTTAGTTCTGTGCGCGCACGGTGCACTTCGCGCACCGCGCGCCCACTTTACGCAGTTAGTGCCATGCACGCACGGTGGGCACGCGGTGCGCTACGCGCACCGCGTGCCCACGTTACGCTAGATGGGCCATGTACGCACGATGCGCTTCGCGCACCGTGCGCACATGGAGGACATATGATGCACTTCGTTTTGAAAGGTAATATTTTAATTTTTCGTATATTTTATAAGCCATGCACAAATGGTGCCCTTCGGGCACCATTTGCACACGGGGTGGAGAGAGTGTGGATAAATTTTTATTTTTATTTTTTTTTAAAAATTTTTTTATTTTATCTCAGCGGTGCTAAGCCATGCACAATTAGTGGCCTTCGGCCACCAATTGCACACGGGGTGGAGAGAGTGTGGATGATTTTTTTTTTTAAATAAGTTTTTACCGTACGCGTACAGTAAGCGTAATCGGCGAAATTACCGAAAAAATAAAAATTCCGTTTTTGGCCTTGGGGGATCTTTGGGGACTCCCTCAACATGCCTATGTGTGTGGGAGCTGTCTAAACAGCCCCTTTACATGTTTTTGGGCTTTAAATTTTAAAAATCACTCTCAGTGCGAGAGAGAAAATGGCGGCCGCCGCTTCCTGGTTTCGGCCGATTCGAATGTTTACTAAGATCTAAGAGCCAATCAAAATCGCGCTCGCGCACGCCACCGTACGCGTACGGTAAGCGCACCGTAAGCTGGCTCAGATATATATATTGATTTAAAGGCTATTTTCTCAGAATCTACTGAACAGATTTACACCAAACCTACAAAAGGCACTTCCTTGACCTGAGGACTACCTCTCTGCCAAATTTCTAGTAATTCTGTTCAGCCGTTCGGGCTGTAGCCCTGTCTAAAGGTCCTATGGAAAAATGCATGGGAAAAACGCGTTTTGGGACCCCCCTTTTATCTCAGCCCCCGCTTGACGAATCCCCCCGAGACTTTCAGGGTAGGAGCGGAGCGTAGCGCCCCACCTATTTTGAAAAATTCGCGAGGATTCGTCGACCGGCGCAAATGTTATTCAAAATAGAATGTTGCGGATTTCCTATGGAAACGTGGTCCTAACTATAACTACCTACTGGCGACCGCCAGTAGGTAATATATATATATATATATATATATATATATATATATATATAGATATATATATATATATATATATATATTTATTTATTTTTTTGGCCTGAAGAGAGGCACCTTCATAGACCAGGTCTTTTTTGTATTTATAATGATAGTTAATATGACAGTTTGTTTTTGTATCCAGGGGTGGGGAGATTAAGGTGGGTGAGAACATGTGACTTCATTGACAGACTGAACATGACAATGGGCCCGTCTTAGATTCTGCATCATTATTTTCACTTCGCTCGTGGATCACAAGTTCATACTTAGCATCCGAGGGGATGGTTTGCAGATGTAGCCTTTCTTTTCTTTTTCCCAACTGTATTTGTTGCCCCATCTACATATTACACATTTAATCAGGACAATGGTTCATGGTCCTTGACAGGGTGGGTCTGGGGTCTGATATCATCCTGGAGTTGGAAAATACTTCTTCCCCTTGTATCCATCGCAGGTGTCATCTTAACCTGCTGTCTATGTGCCATTTGCCTTCCAACATGCTGTACCTGTTGTGTGGGCAAGCTCACACCTACCCCTAAATTGCCAGGACGAAATAATAAAGTCTCCACTATGATGATGCAGAACATACAGGATATGATGCTGATATATGAAGGTATTATTGAATACTAAAGATATTTTGATGTACATGTGCATCCTTCGTTTCCCTTGCGTTTGGAGTGATTATACATTTATTTTCTCCCTTGCTTATAATTGTAAGGACCCTACTGGATAGCGTCAATAAAGCATTTAGCCTCCACTGCTAAAAGGAGGGTCTGTTAGGTTTGAAAACCCCATTCTCTTTATACACCTATTCCGTGTTTATTAGGTTAGCAGTGTGGGGCTAAATTAGACACAATTTGTATCCACGTTATGCAACCCACCGAGTTATCCCAGCACTGAGCGAGCTTCAGTTAGCGAGTGTGACTCCATTTTGTATTTTGTAATCCCTATTTGGCTGTGTCTGAACTAGGCCTCATTATTCGCATTGCTTGCCTTAGCAGAACACTGTATTTAGTTATTATTCTCTTTTCCTGTTCAAGGTTGCCTTCTGACTTACTAATGAATAGACCATTCTACCTTCACATACCTATCTGAGTGTATAGCTCTGCTCCCACGTTAGGAGACGCTGGCACCCAGCATGGCAACCTTGAGACTGTAATATTGTGTACCAATGTAGCAGGTGGTAGCCCATCCTTCTGTGCCTCCTTTGTTCATGTTCGGCCTAAGCCGGTAACTTTCCACTTTGGGTGTGGTTGGAGGTTCTTGGGAGGAATGGTTATGCATTGCAGACTGTTGGGGGGCCGGGTCCCTCGGCAGACATCTTAGGGTGCAGCTCAGATTGGACTCCTCTGCAGAGTATTGCTAATAAATAACTGTTTTTATTCTCTACTGTCTGACCGACTCCTCATTTTGGTAGAAGGCGAGTAGGGGGTTGTAGTTAACCCGGGTGGCCCCTAAGGGCCACTTCCTTCACCATCAAGCGAGATCCTATGTGAAATTTGGAGTAATTTTGTAATTCTGTGAACTGGGTTTCCAATGCTTGAGAATGTGATTCACCACTGCTTTCAAATTAAACCTTGCCCACGGAACCACAGCTGTTGAGGCTGCCAACACTCCTTGCACTCATAACCAGGATCTTGCAGAAAGTCTGTGAATGTGTCAACAAGTCCCTTACGACGGACTGGAGAGAATGCATCCTGTTGACAGGAAGAAACATTGCTCCTGCTCAATTATCCAATCGAGCTCCGATAAAGTTCTTTTACTGAGAGTGAATCAGTTGTGATTTCTGTAGGTTTACCAAAAGACCAAAGTCCTTCAGAGACTTGAGAACTAGATCCACATCTCGTCGTACCTTAGAAAGAGAAGAGGCAGTCAATAACCATTCACCTAAGAAAGGAAACAGAACAACACCGTTCAACTCTAAGAAAGCCTTAATAGGAGCAAATATCTCTGTAAAGATACAAGGAGAAGTTGCTAGGCTGTATGGCAGGACTCGAAACTGAAATGATGGTCATCCACTGCAAACCTCAAAAAGGCTTGGCTGTACATAAACAGACACTTGAAAGTAGGCATCCTGTAGATCGAGTGTTCCAAGGTAGCCTCCCTTCATGAGTAGGGGTATGATGGACTGGAGAGAAACCATCCTGAAATTCTCTAGCAGAATAAAAGTGTTCAATTCTTTGTGACAAGAAACAGCTTCAATCAATCAATCAATCAATCAATCAATCAATCAATCAATCAATCTATCAATCAATCAGGCAATTGTAAGCATGCAACTCACACTTGAGGGTCTCAAGGCGCTGAGGGACAGATCTGTTTAGCCGAAGAGCCAGATCTTGAGGGCCTTCTTGAAGGTGTTCAGATAGGGGGCGCGTCTGATGTCTGCAGGTAACTCGTTCCAGGTCTTGGCTGCAATGTGAGCGAAGGCTCTTCCGCCAGCTCTGGCTCTGTGGACGCCCGGGGGTTCAGCCAGTATGTGGTTGGAAGATTGTAGGTTTCTTTTGGGTACGTGGAAGCTTGCAGTAGAATCCCAATCCTCTCTGCTCATTTGATAAAATGATTATTGCCTGCTTCTGCAGGAGATTTCCACACTCCGGGCAGTAGATTCTGAAGTTTTATGGGGTCTTTTGGTGAAGGAGAAACTCTGAATCGAGGGGTGGGTGGATGACCTTTGAATTTGACTTGATAACCATGATCCACTATCGAAAGGACCCATGAGTCTGAAGCCACCTTCTTCCAATGGTGGAGAAAGATCTTGATCTGTCCTACTACTGTCATATAGTCATTTGAGCTGCTGGACATCATGAGTACAGGAAGAAGCCAGTTGAAAGGGACGCTTAAAAATACCCTTTCTGTACCCAAACTACTTTTTATCAGGTACATGTGTAAATAGTTTTAGAATCTTCTTTTCCTCTGGTGACTTTTGCACCATTTCATTCAGCTCAGGACCAGACAACTTTGGACATAAGAAGGGAAGTTTATAAATCAGGAATCTCTGATTAGCCTCACATTTCCATGGTTCTACCCACAGAATCCTATGTTCTGCAATAGAGGCACGTGCTGCAGAAATTGAAGGCCATAATTGGTCAAACACTGCATCCAACAACAATTGAGACACCAGATAATTATTGGATAAAAGATCTGTAGGATTCCCCTTAGCCTGGAAACCATCAAACAGATCAGGGAAATCTTTAAGAATATGCTGCATAGGTGTTTGCCCGAATACCATAGTTTGATGCTGCATATGCTCTTTTAAAGCTGTCTCCACTTTCTATCCACAGGATCACTCAATAAAGCATCCTCTGACACCAAAGAGGATGAAGACGACATAGAAGCCAAAATCCTGTTAATCTTAGGATTCTGTGGAAACTGATCCTCAAACCCTTCCAATATATAACGTTTGCTGAGGAAGTGGGGTATAGCAGCCATATCAGTGTCTTTCCACTCTTTAGAGATGAGAGACTGGATAATATTATGCAAAGGTAAAGTGTCTCTTTTCACAGAATTATATTGTGCCAGGAACTCTTCCTCATCAAAAGATGGAGTGGCAAAGCCCAGTAAGTCTCCTATATGAGCAGGAACCTCCTTAAGTTGATCTACATCAAAATATCTGCCCCTAGAATCTTTAACTTCCTCTGGATCATCATTCAATTATATCCTTTTAGATCGATGGTCCTTCTCCTTTAGGGCCATTTCCACATCCTCCTTATTGAGGAATTGTAGGGCCCCTCTAGAAATATGCAGCAACTTCTCAGACCTCCCATGCTCAAGACTCTTTTGCTTTTCCACTCACTTTGCCTTAACTCCATACAGGAAAAGTACAATGAGCTAAAAGCACCATGTGTTTCCTGTTTAAATAGTGTTACAAGACAATCAATCTCTCCCCGGGAGATCTGGTCAACTGATAACATCTGCCGCCTTCCCCCACCCGACGCATTTCCCCCTCTTGAGGCGAAAAGCCGGCGGTCCTTCTTTGCACTCCTGCCCTGTTTAATTAATTTTTACTGTTTGATTTGCTTGTTTTACGAAGCTTTTACTCTGCTTGTTTTAAAATTGTGTTTTTATCAGCATTTGTGCTTTGTGTCTGAAACTTCCCCCAGAGACTGTAATTTGCCTTTTCACCTGCCAAGGTGCTTCCCCGACCAGTCGCTGCCCGGGCCGCTCTCAGCTGAGCATCGACGCTAAGAGCTCGGCCCCGGGGAGGCGAACCTGGTTTTGGCGGCCATATTGGGGGTTTTCCAGCGGGTGGACGCGCTCTAGTCGTCTATATAAGGGGATGACCTCTCCCCCGCGCAGCAGACGCGCATGGCGGACGGGCCGGACTCAGGCCGGAGTCATGCCAGGGTCATGCCAGAGTAATGCCAGAGTCATGCCAAGTCATGCCAGAGTCATGCCAGAGTCCTGCCCGTCTGCGCCCGTCAGCGCTAAGGAGGCGCAAGGGGCCAGGGATGCTGTCCGGTGTCTTAGCTCTCCGCCTATTAACCGGCTGTACTCAATCAGCACCCTTAAATCTCTCAGACCCCCCCTGTTAAAATGTCATCATAAACTTTCACCTGGGCAACTGCGCCGTAGTCTGACCTGTAGATGTCTGAAGGAGTCTGGGACAGAACTCCCGGCACCTGTTACTAACTCCGTCAGGAAATTTGGGACACAGGAGCCCCCACCTCCCTTGAAAGAATTAGGCTTTCTCATCAATGCCCGTTCTCTGGTCAAAAATAATTTAGCCTTCAGAGACTTTGTATCTCAAAGGAAACCCTCCTGGGTTTTTGTAACTGAAACGTGGGGTTCGGACTCAGCAGGCCCTGATTTGGTTAACGCTCTCCCTGACGGCTATGCCATGGTAAGACAGGATAGAGAGGGCCGTAAAGGGGGGGGAATAGGTATTATTTATAAGAACGCCTTTACCTGTCGCATGGAGTCTCTTCCTTCTCCCTATAATTCCTTTCAGGCCATGTTCTTTTCCCTTAGCTCCTCTCCCATAGAAAATTTCTCTGGTATTCTTATTTACAGACCCCCAGGTTCCAGATCCTCGTTTGGCTCCGACCTTCTGGAAGCTATAGAGCCTTTTCTAAATAGGCCCTCCCTTACTATTCTTGGGGATTTCAATTTCCACTTGGAAAATAGTAATTCTAGTGATACGCTATTCCGCGTGGATCTGCTGGCCTCCCTCAATCTTTTTCAAAAGGTATTATCTCCTACCCATACTGCCGGCCATACGCTAGATGGAGTCTTTACGAATGACCCTAGATTGGAGTTGGGTCCTTCCTTTCCCCTCTCTTGGTCCGATCATAACACAGTTTCTATGGAATTCACTCCTTGTGCCTCTCTCGCCCCTAGAAAAGATATAAACTGTTGGGTGCAGAAGAGGAGCTTCCGGGGGTTGACTGATCAATCCCTGGGTCCCTTCATTGCCAATTTCAAGTCTCTTCCCTCTCAGGATATCGACTCTTCGGCACGGGAGCTTGCGAGCACTATCGCAAAGGCAGTGGACACCCTTGCCCCCCTCAAATCTCTATATAGCGCCAGGAAACGCCTCTCAGCGCCCTGGTACTCCGACTCTCTCAGAGTTCAGAGGCAGGCATGTAGGAGGCAAGAAAGGCTCTGGAGAGCACAGCCCGATGCGGAAGGTCGGACTAAGCATAGAAATCTCCTTAAGAGCTATAAAGCGGCGGTGCTGGTTGAAAAGCAATCTTATTTCTCTAATCTCACTTCCTCTCTTACTTCCCCTGGAGACCTGTTTAAAATTGTAGACACCTTACCCCTTGTCCATCACCCAGACCCCATAGTCCCTTCACAAGAACTCTGTGATCAGATTTCTTCCTTTTTCCACACCAAAATTTTAGACATTTACACAGCCCTCCAGACGGACAATTTGACTCGGGCCTTCTCTCCTGATTCGGGGAATACTACTCTCCCTATCGAAACCTACCCCTGTTTCCCCCTTCTCACGGCCAAGGACCTCGATAAACTCTTGGATTCTCTTAGGTCAGGCTCTCCTCTTGACCCCTGTCCGCTCAAAGTCTTAAAAAACTGTAGGGCAACTCTAATCCCCCCCTGTTGGCAGTTATGAACAGGGCTATATCCAGTGGTGCTTTTCCAGCCTCCTGGAAAACAGCTATTGTAAAGCCCCTCTTAAAAAAGGCCTCTTTGGACCCTGGGACTTTAAAGAACTTCCGTCCCATCTCCCTTCTCCCTGCCCCGGCCAAGATGTTGGAGGCTCATCTGAATTTCCATCTCAGCGCCTTTCTTGATAAAACCTGCCTGCTTGATCCATCTCAGCACGGTTTCAGAAAGGCGCATAGTACTGAGTCAGCTCTTACAGTGGTGGTCAATAATATCCGTGCTAAGGTCGACAGGGGTCAGACCACCCTTCTGATCCTGCTCGACCTTACAGCTGCGTTTGACACCCTGTCCCCCACTATCTTGGCCTCCCGTCTCAGTGAGATGGGGGTGGAGGGTCTGGCTCTTAGTCTCCTTACCTCCTTTCTTAACAACAGGGAGCAAAGGGTTAAATTGGGTGACTTCCTCTCCACCGCCAAGCCTTTGCAGTGCGGGGTCCCTCAGGGCTCTTCTTTGAGCCCTACACTTTTCAACGTTTATGTGGCCCCACTCGCTAGGCTTGTCAGGTCCTTTGGACTGGAAGTACTCTTGTACGCCGATGACACCCAAATCATGGTCTCCCTGTCACAATCTGTTGGGTCCACGGCCCTAAACTTTAGGAACTGTATGGGGGCTGTAGCAGGTTGGATGACGTCAAACCTCCTAAAGTTGAATGGGGAGAAGACTGAGATCCTTGTGTTCGGGGGAAACAAGGAGGTTTGGTCAGCCGATTGGTGGCCATCGACTCTGGGAGTATGCCCCCAGCCATCCCCCGTTGCCCGAAATCTGGGAGTCCTATTTGACACCTCACTTGCCTTTGATAAGCAAGTGAATAGGACCGTTTCCACCTGCTGTGGGGTCCTAAGGGTGCTGAGAAAGCTCACCCATTACCTCACGCCTGAAGCCCGGAAACAAGTCTCGGTTGCCCTCCTATCTTCACGCTTGGACTACTGCAACGCCCTTTATCTTGGGATGAGCAACAAACTGGTTCATTGGCTGCAAGTGGTCCAGAACGCGGCAGCAAGGTTTGTCGTTAATGCCCCTAGACGCTCCTCAGGAACTGCGATCAGGAAACATCTTCATTGGCTCCCGGTGCATGCCAGAATAAAATTTAAAACCCTGATTATCATCCACCGGGCTCTTCATGACGCAGGGGCCGAGGGCATTAGGTCTCTGCTGTCGTACTACACCCCAGGTAGGGCCCTGCGATCCGCCAGTCAGAAGTTGCTAACCGTCCCACGCGTTGCGAAAGCAAGGTGGGGAGGCAGGGCCTTCTTCGCTCTTGCCCCCAGACTCTGGAACGAGCTTGCCCTTGATCTCAGGAATCAGGAATCTCTTACTCTGTTTCGCAGAGGCCTTAAAACTTTGCTTTTCTCTGAAGCTTACCCTTAATGCTTCTTCCTCTCCTTATCTTGGATCTGGCTGATTGCTTTCCATCAGTTGCGCCTTGACGCCTTCGGGCAAAGTAGCGCATTATACATTCCCTATCAATCAATCAATCACGCATGCATGAAACACACCGACAAGGGCTCCGGATGCCACGCACTCAGCTCCCTATCGGCCCGGCCAAGGACATGGCATGTCTCTGTGCCCCAGCTCCTCACACGATCAGGGAGAAAGTCTTAAGCTGGTGCATCGATAAGGAACCGCCTGCTCAGCGAAGCGGTTCCTCACCAAAAGTCAACTTGAAATGCCGAGCAACAAGTGAGCATCACTTATAAATATATGATACCCAAAGAGAGAAGTGTGCTTAGCACTCTGATAGTCGTCCGTCATGACAGGAACAAAAACAGGAGGCAGTGAGAGGGAGGGAATATTTATAAAAGAAAAAAAGAATAGAAAAGTAGAATAAATATGTCAGGTGAGGGACAAACCCTCATGTGTAAGGACTGGGACGAGGAGGATCCCATGAGGGGGTAATGTGTCATATATATGGGTACTCACATCTCGTTCGATGCTTGGCACCATTTTTGCATGTTACTATGGATATGTTTTTTGATGCAGATGGTAATGAACGCAGAGTTCCAATCAGAGCAGTTGGTGGACCTTGGTGACCGTTGTTTGCTAGAGCGTGTTTTGTCAATAAATCAACATAATTCACTTCAATGTTCGGCCTCGTAAGTTTATCATAACAGTTGTCCAAAGGAAAACAATTAGTTTTGCCTCACAAAGCACCCTTTAACATAGTAGTCTCTGGTAATGAACAGAACTATTTTGTGTGGATGTGCTCTTTGTGAATGAGTAGAGTGGTGTCCCTCACAATGCAGTTAACGAGGGGCTAAAGTGGTCATGTACTTGCACCATGCTGTATAAGTAAGCATATCATATATTGAGATATATATATAAATATATATGTTTTTTATTTTCATTTTTTTAAAGCAAAATCAAAGTGTTTTGGCTAACGCCAGACCTGAAAATGTGTGGAAGGAAGAAAAGCAGAAAATATATTTTCATGTTTACAGCCACAATAATTAACCTCAATAAAACGGAGACGGAATCGACCAACAACAACACTTTATTCAGCTTTTGTAAAAACCATAAAATTAAAGATTACAAGAATTTTAAGTACACCATTCCTATGTTTCATCTTCTATCGGTTACACTTCTTCATTAAAATACACATGGTTAAAAATGCAAATAAATGCAAAGTAAAAGAGATACCATGGAAGCCTCCGTTCATGCCTGATCCACCCTCAGTAATTAGTCACAGCTCGATCTGAGCCTGACTGCGGACTTTAAAAAACTGAGAGCATACAATGCTGTGATCGCTGACAGCATTAATAAAAAGAAAAAGCAGCAGAAACTTTTCTAAAATTTGCCTTTTTTTAAATTGGAATAATATAGGTCTTCCTCCGTACCACATAGTAAGTACAAAACATTAGAAAGTGAAGCATATCCTGTGGAGACTTTCCGTCGCAGCCACAAGGCAACAGAGTCTCACCTTTATTTCTTCAAGAAGATGGAGTAAATCAAAGTGAAATCTGGTCAGTAAAAAGTGGTCATAAGAGCTAAGAAGACCTAAAAGATATGGTTCCGTAAAATGAACCGTTTTCAAGATGATAAATCCATGAACACAGGGCTTTCTTAGCTCGCTCTCTTCCCTGACCGCCACCCGCTGTCTAAGAAAAGCCTCCTTTGCCCAAACCAAGTACTTCCTGCAGATTGATTCCAAGTTGCAAAGAGATCAGCTCTTTCTAGACTCCTAAAGCCTTCACATATATATTTTAAAAAACTCTTTTTATTATAACCAAGGCAGAGTACAATCAAGTAGTCCGTACATACATTGCATTCCATTGTGACATTTTGCTTATCGGTATTATCCACAGTACAAAAATTGACAGTATTCCACATGTTAATCTTGTGTCGCCCCTCCATCCTCCTCATCAGAGACCTCGTCTGTCTGCACCTTGGGTGGCTCACAGATGTATCCCCTGAATTTATTCTAGGCCCCTCATACTCCACTCCATTTTTGAGGACTGCCTCGATTGATGAACGCTGCTTTTTCGGCCACCATAGCTGTGTCCATGTCTTTGCACCATGCGGTGAGTGTCGGCGACTCTTCCGAACCCCATTTTTGTGCGATGTTACACTTTGCAACCATTATCCCCAGTGTAGCTCAACTCTGTGCTGGACGAGAAAAGTCATTCGGTTCCCAAACATTCAGCAAACACCTCTTGGGTTCCGGCACTGGTGACACCTCCTCTGTTTGCGATATTGTTCTCATTACCTTTACCCAGTACTCTGCGATCTTCGGGCATTGCCACATGGTGTGATAAAATGTAATCTCCTCCCCACATCGCCTCCAACAGTACGGGTGCGGTGTTGTCCCTATTCTGCATATGGTTAGCCTGGTGTAGTAGGTACGATGCAGTATTTTGAGCTGCACTAACCTGAGTTTCGAAGGTATTCCCACCTCCCGCGGGGACGCCAGTGCCTCCTGCCAGTCGGTGTCATCGAGTTCCCCCACATTTCGGGACCATTTTTCCCTGAGTGCCACATTAGAGTCAGGCAAGTTATTGACTAGCTTTCGGTAGGTGAGGGAAGTAGCCCGTTTATGCATGTAGTTCACATATATATTTTAACCCAGGGAATGTGATAAACGTGGGCAAGGGCCAGACAGTCCTTTAGGATCTCTTTTGCTACCTATCCATATTTTGATCAAAAGGTACAGGGGATGGAAAGACAGCAAGTCGGACAAATAGGCGGTACACAGCTCTTCGTCTACTATGAAAGTGGAGGTTCCCTGAGGTACACTTATATTCAACTCTTGGCAGCTTGTCAATGGGAGATATAACCCAGATTTCACTACCGTACGCCACTTGTGTAATGCACTTGGCACTATAAATCTGCAGGAGTGATCCTATTGGTTTTTTGCCCAAACGAGAGGCAAAGTTGAAAATAGCAGCGTTAGCCCTGTTTTCTGCGTTTTAGTAGTCCCCAGTTTAACTTAGCATCCAGCGAAACTCCCAGATAAGAAAAAACACTGATCTTTGGGATTAAAGTGGACCCATTCTTAAAATTAAAAGAATTCCTTGAGGTATATCCCACGTGCATAACATATGACTTGGAGATATTAACCAACAAGTCCCGGTCTTCCATAAATGTCATGAAGGAGTTAAGTTGTATTTGTAACCCACTTGCAGTCTGGGCCATGAGGATGGCGCCAATCGCTCTGGATAATAACGGCAAGCTGCGCCGTCCTACCTGGGGGAAGTCCACCTTTATATCGACTAATACCTTCTCCAGGTTGTTAATATATAACATAAGTAAAAAAGGAGTCAATATGCAACTCTGTTGAACCCATCTCTGGATTGAAAACTGCTGGGTCACCTTGCAGTCATTAGTATAACGCACCTCCGCTTTAGTGTCCTTACGGAGGTCTTGTAAAAAGAGGACAATATCTTTATCCACTCCCATACACAACAAGGTCTCCCATAGCCTACTTCTGTTCACATGATCAAAGGCGGAGGTCAGGTCCATAAAGGCCAGATAAATGGTGCAGGGGTGGGCAACTGTGTACTTGTTTCGGATCATAAACAAATTCAAGCATTGGTCCACTGTTGACCTCCCCGGATGAAAACCATAATGGATGTCTGCTAAGATGTTATTATCATCTGCCCATGTGGTTAACCTTTCCAATAGAATACATCCCACCAGCAGAGAGATTGGCCTATAGCAGAAAGTACTATCTCTGTTACCTTTTTTAAACACAGGAACAATGGTGGATCTAGCCCAGGTGCTAGGCAGGTTGGCTCTTATTGCCACATTGTGGAGACATACCCTGAAGCAGGGTCAGACCCGGGACCAGGGTTCGATTCCCGACACGGCAGGGTGTGGAGCCCAATTGTCCACGGACTCGATAATTCTCGCTTCGGTGCCTACTCTAAGCACGAGTTCACACTATGCAGCTCTGGGCAACAAGCTTGCTTAATCTCCACAACGGCCCCCCGCGGCGGGATGCCTGGCTTTCACCTTGGGGATGCCCAGTACGGGTTATCTCACAGTGAAAAACCAGGACGGGTTCCCAATGCAAGCGCCGAGATGCCCAAGGGTAATTTGAGCGCTATATAAGACCGCACATACATACATACATGCATACATTAATGATTGATGTGAGGACTGGCACTCACAACTGTGGGTTAGATATGTAAAGATCCAGGGGAATGCCATCGGGTCCTGGTGCCTTTTTTCTGGACAACCCTTTGATACCTTTTCTGATTTCATCAGCTGTGGTAACAAGAGCTGATTTCCCTTCTCCTCTTTATCAAGCTGTACTGACATCTAATGGGCATCTAAACATTTCCTCAATGTGACCTACCGATCCATCTTCTGTGACATGCACATGTAGAGCCTGTGCAGCATCTCCTGCCAGAAAGGGACTGTTGACAATGTTCCAAAACTTGGCACTGTTCTTTAAGGCGCTAGCCTTGGAGATCTTGGACCAGGCCTCCTCCCTCAACTCGGCCTTGCGCCTTGCTAATTCGGCTTTGTATAGCCTTCTCCCTTGGTTTAGTGCCTAACGATTCCCTCAGTGTCCTAGCTGTACAAGAGCAATCATGGTCAAATCATCTTGCTGCCCGCCCAGTCACACGGGTACAGGGACGGAGCTTTTAATAGGTCTCCAATAGTACAAGAGATGACCAAGAATGACTCCAGGAAGATTCCCAGGGCTACCTGCCCTGTTGTACAAATATATATCTCCCTATGGCACCTAGCGAAAAGGGACTCATAAAAAAGATGCAGGATTATCTGCGCCCACCTTCGCCTTCTGCCCCAGTCTATGGCTTTCAGTATCCTCCTGTCTGCTGTCTTCCTGGATTTCCCTAGTGGAGGCCAACTGATCTTAATACACAAAGGGTTGTGGTCACTAAAGATGCTATCATCTATGGAGAAGTATGACAAAAAGTGAATAAGGTGGGGTTGAAAGAAAAATAAAATCTATAAACGATGCACTTCCTCTCCCTATAAAGGTGGGAATCTATAAACGATGCACTTCCTCTACCTATAAAGGTGGGAATCTATAAACAATGCACTTCCCCTCCCTGTAAAGGAGGGAATCGACGATACAAATTTAAGAAAAGCGTAGCTGGTTTTAGCAACACCATGACCAAGCAGCATCACCTGTGTCACTAGAAAATGCAGACTCTCCATCCACATTTCAGGACTAGCAAATCTATGCACTGACTTCATCGGTAAATGAGAGGGTTACCCCCATTATAACAAGGACTCTACAGTGGGATTCATTAGCACAGAGGCACTAATCTAGAACTCATGTTATCCTCTGTGCATTCCAGAGTGATGAGCAACTAAGTTCCCTACGACCTTAGGAATGTTGACATTCTGACCTTTGAACTTCAGGCACCACTGCTCGTAGAATTCCTGGGGCCCAGTTTTGATCCAATACATTTCTTTTTGCCTGTGTTTCGGCCTTCCTCCAAAACCCTGACATTGGATCAAGAGAGAGATTGCGCGCAAACAGCTAGAGCGGTCGACGTCGAAGGTGTAGGATCGAGTTTGAGTCTCAGCAGGGACGCTCAGCATCCTGTAAATCTGGGCAAATCACTTAGGGGCAGATTTACAAGCCCTGTGCGCCACTTTCGCGCCACCGTTGCGTCACTTTTGTGACGCAGCGGCGGCGCAAAGCTAGCACCATGCTGCAACAGATTTACAACGTGACGCATCTAGGGAGATGCGTCACGTTGTAAAGCCCTGCGCCACATTAAACCCGCGTCAGGTTTAATGTATGCAGGGTGGGCGTTACGTAGGAAAAAGCCTCGGAAAAGTGACGCAGTGAAATCTACAAGATTTCACGCAGTCACTTTTCCGACGCTGGTGCGTCAAATCCTTACGCCTGCTTCAAGCAGGCGTAAGGCGTGACGCACCATATTAGGGATAGGGCAGGTTGGAACAGTGCTGGAGTTGCGTCGCGCTTGCGACACAACTTCAGCACTGCGCCAACCTTACGCCGGCAGATGTGTCACACATCTGCTTGTCCTTGCGCCACGATGCACCGCATTATAAATGCGGCGCATCTGCGGTGGCGCAAGGGCAAAAATGTGTGAATCATCTTCCCTGGCGCATCCCTGCTGATTTGCAGGGATGCGCCAGGGAACGTAAATCTGCCCCTTAATCGCCAGTGCGTAAAAAAAATTAATGTGTCCGTCTGTAACGTAACTGGTGCTCATGTAAAGCGCTCGGATACCCTCAGGTCGAGTTCGCGCTACTTAAAAACTCCAAATAATATATATGTAATTCTCATTGCTGTGAGACCAAACAACTGGACTGTGGCTTGAGGAGACCTCTTTACAAACTGCAACTCCCAAGGGGACTAGCAGCCGTCTCCTTTCACAATGTCGAGCAGAACCAGGGATAGATACTATTTGTTCCCAGCAGAAACTAGCATTGAGAATGTTTTAAGGCACTCTGTTTCGCACAATCAGTATTTCTCTTTCGCCTGCATCTACTGAGGGATCAATTTTCTATGAGTTTCTATCACACAATCAGTATTTCTCTTTCGCCTGCATTTAAAGAGGGATCAATTTTCTATGAGTTTCTATCGCCTGCATTTACAGAGGGATCAATTTTCTATGAGTTTCTACCAATGTGATTTTGCCTAGCAAATAATGCATTTCCTATGGGTTTCATAGCAAATATGATACTGTGCCACACCTGCAGCTTTCTACCTGTCTCATTATTTTTGCATCCTAAGTTGTTTTCTCCTCCCACATCCCTCTGACTCACTGCAGCCTCTTGCTTTCTACTTCTCGTTTCCTCTGCTGCATCTCTGAAATGGTCCCCCTGGCATTTTCAGTTGACTCAGCATCTGCTTCGGATCTACGTTTATCTCTGTATTGCTTACTGTTTCCTGGCTCTCTGCTAGAATTTTCAGATTCCCGTTGTCAGCCTATGATATCGTGCCACGAGTCTGTGCTGTGGTAGCAGCCTGAATCTTATGCTTTGTTGGTGGCAAAAAGCAAATCTTTTCCATTCGTCTTCCTGGTTGTTTCCTCAACTTTGTCTTGCATAGTTTCTCCTATGCCGAACTGTGTCACCTGCTGTGCTTTTACAGCTCTGTACTTCTGCTCACAATTTTTGGCTCCATGAGTTTTCTGTGGTGATTTTCTGCTTCAGTTTACACAGATTGCGTTTTCTGCTTCTCTTTGCGCTGAAGTAGCATTTCCCCTTGGTCATTGGATTGGTTCTGCTACATCTTTTTTATTATACTGAGATTTCATGTGTGGATTTACTCAAAATTGCTAACTGAAGGCCTACTATCCTGCAGGCTTAATAGGCACAGTACTGTCACCTCAATGTCGTTATACTTAGGGCCTAATGACGAGTCTAGCGGTCCTCGGACTGCCAGACTCCTGGTGGGGCAGCAGTGGCAGTCTTCCAACTGCCACATTATGACTTTGACAGGCATGCCTCCCTGGGACCACTGACTCTGCCAGGGAACTGCTGTTTCCTGTTGAGGCAGTAATATGCTTAGCAGGACCTCCACGGTCCCACCAGGCATATTTCCACTCTCCTCACTGTTACTGATTTCATGGAGGTCTTTCCTCCATGAATACAGTGGCGGTGAGAAAAAACAAAAGGGGCCATGTGGCCCCCACGTGCCTCCCTCCATGTGGACGCACACAGGGGGGCACAACATGTGTGTGCCTGCGCCCCCAGTTCACTTTGCCACTGGATTCAAGATAGCCTGGCTGATGAGGGTTATGAAACCCAAACCGGTCCCAGGATGCTTGTTTCTGGTCTAGGGAAGACATAGCTTGGCAGTTCGGGCTGGACTGTTCCCATGAGGCACAGGGTCAGACTGATTTGCATATGGCCATGTCTGAACTGGGGTGGTGGAGTGAGCTAAAGAATGATGATGGATTAAACCCAAATCAGTTGACTGGGGGTGAGTGTTTGAATAGCTCAAATGCTCCATCCATCATCCTTAGGTATCGCTTTGTTCGCCCTAAATTGGCAGGGTATGCCCAGACGTGGGTCGCTTGCTCACTTTGCCACTGGATTCAAGATAGCCTGGCTGATGAGGGTTATGAACCCGAAACCGGTCCCAGGATGCTTATTTCTGGTCTAGGGAAGACATGGCTTGGCAGTTCGGGCTGGACTGTTCCCATGAGGCACAGGGTCAGACTGATTTGCATATGGCCATGTCTGAACTGGGGTGGTGGAGTGAGCTAAAGAATAATGATGGATTAAACCCAGATCAGTTGACTGGGGGTGAGTGTTTGATTAGCTCAAACGCTCCGTCCATCATCCTCATTGGTATCGCTTTGTTCGCCCTAAGTTGGCAGGGTATGCCCAGACGTGGATCCCTTGCTCACTTTGCCACTGGATTCAAGATAGCCTGGCTGATGAGGGTTTTGAACCCGAAACCGGTCCCAGGATGCTTGTTTCCGGTCTAGGGAAGACATGGCTTGGCAGTTCGGGCTGGACTGTTCCCATGAGGCACAGCGTCAAACTGATTTGCATATGGCCATGTCTGAACTGGGGTGGTGGAGTGAGCTAAAGAATGATGATGGATTAAACCCAGATCAGTTGACTGGGGGTGAGTGTTTGATTAGCTCAAACGTTCCGTCCATCATCCTCTTTGGTATGCGCCCCCAGTTCCAGCATGACATGGACTTCAAAGTCCATGCCATGCTGGAACTTCCTTTGAAATTCTCATGGCGGTTCCTATTTGATAGGTACCGCCATGGGAACGCCAAAGACACCGCCTGCCAGTGACTAAAAAATTCATAATATGGCGTGTGGTGCTGACGCGGTTTTGGCAGTGGGGCGGTCCTGCCGCCGCACCACTAAACTCGTAATCAGGCCCTTAGTGTGTGCAGCCTTGCAAAAGTTTGTTTTCCAAAATTTCAGAAACATTTAGAAAGTTAACCAAAATTATGTGATATTTTGTGAAATTCATTTCATGGAATCTTCACTGAAATTTGAATGGGAGATAAAACCTCAAGTTCAAAAGTCATGCGAGTTACAACTAATGGGAAAGGTTCGAGGAAAACAATTCTTCCACAAGACATTTTTTTGCTTAAACCAGTGTGCTGCAAGATATTTTCTGCTGAAACCTTTCAATCTGAAGGAAAAAAGTGTGTGAAATAGTGCATCCATAAAAATTCACTAATTTCACTTAATGGGAAATTTGCAAATTTAATGGGGTAATCAAAATTTTGCTGGGGACTTGTCATGATGCAGACACCTTCAACAGTCAGTGCAGGTGTCTCTTCACTGGATGAACTGGGTATATTCTTATAATAGCAATCATCTTAATTCAGCCAGACACATCTGTTTCTTTTTTTTTTTCAGTCAACGATGGACTTTTCATTGCAGGACTGACTGTTGTCAATTAAAACAAAATCACCTTACTTTCAGGGATAGCTTTTGCTGAGGTAGTACCCTTAGTGGTAAAATCACTGCTGTTGGTGAGTAAAATGAGGCAACATGAGGCTCTTTATATGTTCACCGGCCAGTCTCTGGCTGGTTACATGGGAGCAGTGGCTGGCCTCTGAGCACAAACATCTCTGCTCCCCACCGCACCAGATTCACCCACACCTTAACTCTTTCACTTTGGTGGTAAGTTGTTGGCAAGGGGAACGCGGATGAAGGGGAAGAGAGTGAGAGGAAAATGGCAAGGAAAGGAAGAGGGCTGAGGGGGTGCCAAGAATTGGTCCCAGCAGCATGCAGACATTTTTTTTTAAAGTATACTCAGAATCTTTAAGTGGAATTAATCACCGGAAAACGGTCAGAGCTGCTTTCCTGATGGTAATGCAGAAAGCTCTGAGTGTTTGTTTGAAGGTGCTGCCCTGGGCGTTGGCACACCTCACCCATGACAAAGGTGAGCCATGCTTATTTTCTCCATGGTTCTCTTTGTTTCTCTTTAACTAAATGCTCTGTTTATCCATAACTTTATTCAACATGTATATTCTATTCCCTTGGGCGTCTCTTATTTCAATACATTTTTACCTGTACGTAGTTCTAACCCCTCCAGTACATAGTCTCACTCCCGTAGATCATTCTAACCCCTCTGTCAGTTGCTAGCACATTGCTAGATGCTTTGTGATTCTGTTATGCCAACTGAAGACATGGTCCACTGTATGCCAACATAGGTCACTTTTGCAGAGAGGACAAGATGAGATATCTAAACAGTTACCTTCCATCCTGCTTCGGTACCCTAAATCAATGATCACATGGATAATGGTGCATCACCAACAATGATGCGGAAGCTACTTCTGCATGAAGGCCAAGGTCAACTATTTAGGAAAATTAGGCACCCACCTAGGCCACTACTCAGCTTGGGAAGATATAACAACAATTGTAAATCTGACATTTTGGATCTGAAATCATTTGCCTTAAAATTGGTAGCACAATTCTTTGGAGCATATGTACAAGGAAATGTCAGAGTGCGGAGCTGCGCCAAATTTGGCAACGCCGCACTGCGACATTTCCAGAGTCTCATGAGAAGAGGAAGAGGAAGTGCAAATTCAGTCAGGAGGAGAATGAGATCTTGATTGCGGAGATGACGGAGCACCAACACCAGCTCTTCATCAGCTCCAAAGTGTCATTGGGTAAGAAAAAACCATATGGCAGTCCATAGTGAACAAGGTGAACAGCATTGCTGAAGTCAAGAGGACAGTGACGGACTGTAAGAAGCGTTGGCAAGACGCCAAGTGCAAAACTAAGGAGAAACTGGTAGCCAATCTACAAGCAGCATGGAGCTGGATCCCTTGGAAAAGCAGGTGTCTGCTGCCATCTCTGAGGAATCGGTGGTTTTAATTGCGGGACAGGACAGTGCTGCAAATGACGAACTATAACAGCAATAGGGTAAGTTCAAACAAGGGCCAATGTGGGGAACCATGTAATGTTGTGCAGTCCAGGCAGCTATGTCCCATAACTCTGCTGCACTGTCTTCAGGACAAACGGTAGGCACCTGGCTCATCTATGCTTAGACATTACATCAATGTAAGGCTCATGGGCATTTTGAGCATATGGTGGCATAGGGCAGCGTCACAAGCCTTCTAGCTGTGCTATCCTACCTCAAAATGAAAGGGCAGAAATGTGCCATTTCTACAAGATATGGCGCATTTCTGGCTTAACTGCCTGAGCTGGCTCACAAACAACAGATGTGAACCAAAGCAGGCACCCCTGCACCATAGTTCAAGGGCACCTGCTTTGGTGCTAGCCAGCTGAATGTGCACCAACAGAAAGAAAAGTACAGGGAGGCGTTGTATTGTCGTAAACAAGTCCATGTTTTGTATATATTTTTTAGCCTTGAAGAAATCCCAGGGGGACGAAACGCGTCTGCTATCAATTGCATGCTTCGTTTTTAAGAACAACCAATGAATAAAGGTTAAAGAATAAAGAATATATTTTCGAAGGAAGAATGACTCGTACAATGACTTACTGAGAAGATGTCACTTTGCTTTCTCTATCTGTGGACTATGGATTACAATCTATGTCACTTGTTTACTTAATTGTGAAGTTGAGTGCTGAACCATGTTGTGTATTTAGATATTGTATGTGAACACATGATTAGCTCCGTGTCAAAATTCAGTCATGATTGTCAGGTCCACTGCTCAATAATGTCTGATTGTAAGACGATGAAAAGTCATGGCCACCCTGACAGATCAGTATAGGTAAGACACCTACTCACACATATTGCCAAATACTGCTAACAAAGACATATGTATATAAAATACTTTCCTTGGGCACACATGCTAACTCCCACACACTTATTCATGATGTAAATCTGTATGTAGCAAACATACAGAGGTCAATAGAAAGGTTAAATAAGAAATAACTACCTGCCCATACTAACAACCTATGCTAACCTATCCTACACTATCTTAGCCTACCTACTATCTAAAACTACCTTAACTTAACTTAGCTTACTCTACACATTTAGCACAGCATGATAAACATCAACCCCACCCCCACTTAACTCACATCTTCACAGAAGGACAACCGAAACGACACTTAAACATCAATAACCTACACATAGAAACCTAAACAATCATATAATTTTTGTATATATTTTATTTTTAATTGTTTGGTATTTTTGTATTTATTATACATATAAAACACATCAACCCCATCCCCAAATAACCCAAACTACCCCTACCCACTAACAATCTAACCCACCCCTAAAAAAATTAAAATCACTAACCTTACACTATCATTATAACTACACTAACCTAACCTAAACTAAAAACACATTATATACAATACAAAACTATATGAGCAAGAGGAAGGGCAGAAAGAGTCCCTGTGTCTATGGGCACTATGGTCTGGCCACTGCCTGCTTACTCACCTGCAGCAGGGCCTTGTCCATTTTATTCTCCAGTACTGCCACACACAATTTGATTTCTGAAATGTCCTTATGTATGTCCTTCTCAAAGATGGTCGGCCCTCCTGTGGCCTGAGATGTGGGTTCAGGGGGATCAATGGGAGGCTGGTGAAGATACTGGGAACAGCTACCTGGAAAGTACCTGCACTGGACTGACCATGCATGGAACAGCTCCCCCTTGGTGTTGGTTGGTGGTCCCATTGGAAGGCTCGACCACTTGCCCTGGGCCTTCTTCTTCTCATACCTCATCTTCATGGCCCTGTGTGCTTTTGCAATCCGTTGGAGGTGGTGGAAGCATTTATTGCACTTATTATGTTGCTTCAGCTCCTCTGGGGTCATGTTGTCTGTTGAGGCAATAAGTATATATGTCAGTCAAAGGTCACTAGGAACAAGTATCAACATCATGCAACATCATTATTAACATAACATCTGAGGTAGCAGCCCCTACTGTCTCAATTCAGCTTGTAGCTTAGAGTGACCATGCACATACCTATTATCTATCATATCAGGTGTCCTCAACCCTAAATGCAAAGGTAGGCCAATTGTTACCCAATGCAATTGCAACTTCAATTGCACATCTAGGTATGACCATGTCAGTTCTGAGCATGTTTGGGAACACATCTCTTCGGTACCCATCGAAAGGTACACATTTCACATTCACTATATATTAGATTGCCTTCTGCCTTCTGCCTTCTGCATCCTGCAATTGCTTTTATGCCACAGGCATTTGCCACAGTAAGATGAGCAATGTCTTGACAATCCATGTATTGTAATTACACATGAGCTTCACAATGCGTGGAGAAGGGTACAAGAGGCGCAGGGTTCCAGGAGCTAGCAGCCTCCAACACTAAATGTTAACCACAATAAGAGCTGCTCCTAGTATAGTGACCACTATGGAGTTTGGGTTATATTGTGAGTGAAGGCATCTCACAAAATGTGACGGACTGGTCTCACACACCACCCGGTGTCATGCTTCATCATTGACCAGTCCTCGCACTCTAAAACCTTGGCTTGATAGAGGGCGGGCATGCACCTGACGACAGGGATGCACTTCTAAACTAAGTGGGGGCCCGCGAGAAAGTGAGTGTGAGTAAAAACCATTATAGTTATTAACTGGTGACAAGAAGATACCACTGTGCGGGTGTCACCTGTGTCACTCTCCACTATTGAATGGCTTCCAAGTTCAAGCCTGTAATAGAAGTTTGAAAGGAAGAACATGTAACAACAAAACTTGGTCACGGTGAGGTACTGAACACAATACATGCACTGATTCAGTTAAAAGGGAGTGACTACTCGTGTGACATGTGACACTCTATATGTGTACATGATTCCAAGAAGGATGAAGTGAGATATGATCTCGCTGTTCTTACACTAAATACCAAAGTTACTTGCCCAATGGGAGGAGGGGCGGGGAAACACATGTTGTCAAATCCTGTAAAGAAAAATACACAGACCGCGATCGGTGTGTAAAACAGTCAATCACAGTCACAAATGGAAGGATCTGTAAAACAGATAAACAGTCATTCTGCATTCAAACACACTCTTACTGCCTCAAGGAAAGTTTCCCGCGTTGCTCCTAGGTGACTGCTCCCGTTCCTCCCCTATGTAGGAATGAGGAGAAAGTCATCGAGCTATATATAGTGTGGCCAAATGCGACAATTGATGTTAAGTGGATCAGCAAATTGGGAAAGTATCGCCAGGTGCGCGATTTCCGATGTCCTCGTGAACAGAGTGATCGCAGAAAGAAAATGCCTGGTTGAGTAATGGCGGAAGTCCATGCATGCTCTGTATCCCGCGCTGAAGCTAAGTCCGCCCTTACATGCGTATGCTCGAGTGGTGGGAGGGAGGAGATTGTTTAGCCCTTTCCGTTGTGGCTCCGCAGCTGTGGGAGAGGCTGCGTGAGTCTACTGAGTCTAAGTACAGCCAGGACCCGCCCAATTGTGGGTGTGGCTGCGCATGTATGCAGGGACCGCCCAGGTGTAGGCGCAGATGTCATGTACAAATGTTTAGGGGTAAAGGGATGCTTCACCTGAAGAGTACGGGTAAGAATGAGTTGTAACCCCGGGGCTGGTTGGAAAGGTTTCAATGAAGATTGTGGGCAAATTAAATTATAACCCCGTACTTGGTTACATTAGTTATGGAGAAATAGGAAAAAAGAGAGGGCACTATGTGCGCTTGTATGAACAATAAATTGCGGTTGCGCTATGCCCGTGTGTTAAAATTAGGCTGCATTTGGAGGAGCATAACTAAAAGCGTGCTTGCTGGTGGATGGACCTACACAGAGAAAGTGTATGTCCGTATATAAGATCTGTGTGCTATATGAGGCCTGCCAACCTTGGGGATATACTATTGGCCTGGTTAAATGGTCTCAGAAAGCTGGTGACAACCATAATACTGTATATTTACAAATGAAAAAGATTGCCATGATGACGCTTTGAGGTGGGTTATCTGAAAAGGCAGAGTGTGTTTAGAGTTTCAGAGATAAATGAAGTATCTCGCAAGGAATGTTAAACTGTGTACGGTGTCACGTGTTTGTCTGTGAAGGAAGAGTCACAGGATGTTAGCGTCCCATCTGTAGCCATGGGATCTCGTCATTGAGTCCCTTCTCCCAGGATCGCAGCCGGTAGACCCATTGTGTTCCCTAACATGTAGGGCTTTCGTCAGATCGAACTTGCGTATTTTCATCACCTCCAGGATAGTCCACCTGAGGTCTGTGTCCTTATGGATCTTCTCGGTGAAGTGACGTGTCAGTTTGGTATTGGTCTTTTTACACCTGTTGGTGCTCCGGTGTTCGTTGATGCGGACCTTTATTTTCCATGGGGTCATTCCCACATATTTAAGGCCGCATGGGCAGTTTAAGAAGTACACGACATTCTCTGTGTTACAGTTGCTAAATTCTCGTAACTGCCAGGGTTTTCCGGTGCCTATGTCCACCTCCTTTGTGTTGGTCGTAAGCTCGCAGGACGTGCACCCACAACAGGAAAAATGACCAACTGGTCGTGGTTGACTCCAAAGTATCTGCTGTTCTTCTCCTTCAGGTGCTGGCATTTTAGCATGTACCAGTTCATTGCGTAAGCTCTTGTTGCGCTTGAAAGGCGAACAGAGGGGATTCCCACTGATTTCCTGCGCTGTTTAGGATGTGCCAGTTTTTTCTGATGGTTTTCTAAACTGTGTTAGAGGCTGAGGTGTATGTAGTAACACATACCAATCTCTTAGTGTCTTCTTTTGTCATGTCCTCTAACATCACTTCACCGAGAAGAACCATAAGGACACAGACCTCAGGTGGACTATCCTGGAGGTTATGAGAAAACGCAAATTCGATCTGACGAAAGCCCAACATGTTAGGGAACAACGATGTGTCTACCGTCTGCGATCCTGGGAGAAGGGACTCAATGACGAGATCCCATGGCTACAAATGGGACGCTAATAACCTGTGACTCTTCCTTCGCAGACAAACACGTGACACCGTACACAGTTTAACATTTCTTGCGAGATACTTCATTTATCTCTGAAACTCTAAACACACTCGGCCTTTTCAGATAACCCACCTCAAAGCGTCATTATGGTGTGGGAGCCGGCCTCGTGGCGTGGTCCTGTTCCCCCTCGCTAAGCCGCACGAGGTCCCATGCACCTCGGGGCTCCTCCATTTTGGATTATACGTCGCTCCACGTGACCACCTGCATGACCCCGCTTCACCCGGCCTCGGTCCCAGCGAGGCCCGACATCGAGGCACCAACCCCTGGCCCGGGGGATACCACGTGAACCCTTCCCACTCCCGGCGGAGGGCAGTATCGATGGGACCCCCAACCGTCCTTCCACACCTAGGTGCGATCGCCCCACAGCTCTCTGGGGCCTGGCGCCTCTCCTGCTGGGCGTCTGGCCGCTCCCTACCCGGCCTCTCCGCCCCCTCCGGGCGCAAGGGTCCGGACATCAAAGGGCTCCAGTCCTATATCTGGGGCGACCCGACAACAGGACAACAGTTGTATCCTGGAGTCAAGAGCCCTGCTGATCGGATCGCGGCTGACCCTACGGAGGAAGACTCATCCTGAACCCACACTCTGAGCCCTGCTGACGACGTCGCGGCTCCACCGTGCTTAAAGACCTTCACAAACCTTTGGGGCCCTGCTGACGCTGTCGCGGCCCGACCTTGTTGAAACCTTACCATCAGAGCCCAGCTGACCTCGTCACGGCTCGACCGAAGCGGACCTACCACCGGAGCCCTGCTGACTGTGTCGCGGCTCGACCCAAGCGGAACTACCACCCAAGCCCTGCAGACGCCGTCGTGGCTCCCCACATCCGAGCCGCTCTGAGACCAGCACTCAAGGTCTGGCGCAGAGCCCTCCCGTACCTGGTTGGTACTAAGACTGTCCCGCTACCCTATCCCTCTAGCAGACATTGAGACTCTTACTGGATCCCTCGATCCCACTGTAAATATTGAACGTACTACTGCTGATAAAGAACCAAGTCAAGCAACTGATATTGAGTCCTGTGTGGTGGTTTTACTGGGCCTAGTACGATCATAGGAGGAAGACCTCCCCGAAGGGGGCTTCTCAGCGGCGCTCGGCTATAACTTTGCGGTAGGAAGGTGCCCCGGAATAGTCTCCCCGACTCCCCGGTGGGCCTCCCTCCAACATATGGCAATCTTTTTCATTTGTAAATATACAGTATTATGGTTGTCAGCAGCTTTCTGAGACAATTTAACCAGGCCAATAGTATATCCCCAAGGTTGGCAGGCCTCATGCAGCACACAGATCTTATATACCGACATACATTTTCTCTGTGTAGGTCCATCCACCAGCAAGCACGCTTTTAGTTATGCTCCTCCAAATGCTGCCTAATTTCAACACACGGGCATAGCGCAACTGCAATTTATTGTTCATACAAGCGCACATAGTGTCCTCTCTTTTTTCTTATTTCTCCATAACTAATGTAACCAAGTACGGGGTTATAATTTAATTTACCAACAATCTTCATTGTAACCTTTCCAACCAGCCGCGGGGTTACAACTCATTCTCACCCGTACTTTTCAGGTGAAGCATCGCTCTCCTCCATTGCCGGCAGGTCACTGGAGTGGGGACAGGCGAGGTCGCCATCTTGGACGCTCTGGGGTTGGCGGTGCAGTCTCTTGGTCCCTCCCCCCCTGGCACGTATATCTGGTGCCTGGCTACTCCCATGGCCAGCTTTGACTGACGTCACAGATCTCCCGACGCGACTACCGGGAGCAACGATCACCTGCCTGCTGCATTTTTAATTGGAACCCTGTCAGTTCCTTTGTTAGCGCTCTGGACTCCGCGCATTTCTAGGTTTTTAGCCTCATTACCTGCACGCGCTCCCGAGCGCCTTCCGCTCATCGCTCTCCTCCATTGCCGGCTGGTCACTGGAGCGGGGACGGGCGAGGTCGCCATCTTGGACGCTCTTGGGTTGGCGGTGCAGTCTCTTGGTCCCTCCCCCCCTGGCAAGTATATCTGGTGCCTGGCTACTCCCATGGCCAGCTTTGACTGACGTCACAGATCTCCCGACGCGACTACCGGGAGCAACGATCACCTGCCTGCTGCATTTTTAATTGGAACCCTGTCAGTTCCTTTGTTAGCGCTCTGGACTCCGCGCATTTCTAGGTTTTTAGCCTCATTACCTGCACGCGCTCCCGAGCGCCTTCCGCTCATCGCTCTCCTCCATTGCCGGCTGGTGTCAAACCGCTGACTCGAGTCAATGCACAGGAGCAGAACGTCGTAAGCTCCCAATGCCCCTCCCAGATTCTTCAGCACTGCACTGTATTTGCGCGAGTGCCAAACAAACCCAGGGGGGGAAATGGGAATTGGACAGAGAAGAGACGGCCACACTGCTGCGTCTTTTTCTTTCTTCTGAGTTCTTTTTCTTGTCTTCTTCTGGTTAGCGCGACAGCTTATAGACTGTAAATATAAGTAAAACAATTAGTCCTAAGTCTGTTTACTTCTCTCTCTCGCTATTTTAGAACCTTCACTGGATTACCTACCCTGTCTGTGTGTGACCCTTGCCTCTCTTCTGTTGTGTATCTTTGTTCTCTTTTTTCACTTTTTCTTTTCTTGCTTCAATGTGCTGTAACTGAAGTGATAGTGTGAGTTAATTTTCCCTATTTGAATTTTCTCTTTTCTAATTCTATTTCTACTCTACTGGTTCCTCACCTATCGAGTTTACAGCTGGGCGGTAATTGGGATTCTGTTAAGTAAGTGTCCTTTGCTTGCTACTCCTTCTATATTTTGTTGCACTCAACAGTTGAATATTTTACTGTTTACTCCTTGGGTTGCAGAATGAAATTCGTTCTGGAAAAGTCTATACGAATTTACTTCTTACAATTTCTCCATAAGCGTGCCTTGTAAGATTGTGGTTGTAATTACTTGCTCTCTCTCGTATTACCAGCTAGGCTAAATTCTCCGCTGATATCTACTCAGAAAATGTCGTTGGCTAAAACCTCCTTGCGTTTTCTCTACTACTGCGTCGAGGTCTAAACAACACCTTATCTAAAGACTAGTGCGCATTCCACTGTTCCTCACGGAACAGTCTTACCGCACTCTTCTATGAACATGAATCTTCATGGACTGGCTCGAAGCTCTCCTCAAAACGTTCTCCTCAGGAAACTCTGGAACGGGGAAAAGGCGTGCTAGGTGTGACGAAGTCTTTTCCTGAGAAACTCCGCGACGACCTTCAGCAGCCTACTCTCCCTCAATGCTCAGGTGAAGTGCGCCACAGAGCGGGCGCTTCACCTGGATCTGCCTGATTGCGGGTAAACACTAGAGCGCCAACACGCTGTCCTAAAAGGAAATCCTTGGCGGCCATCTTAGCATTAGTCTTGGGCCATCTTTTACATTGGTCCTTAGTCTTCCCTATTCTTCCTGTTGATTTGAATCTTACGGTGTTTTTCAACAATGTTTTTCTGAATTGGGGTTGGACAACCCTGACAGTACTCTCCCTCAAAGAGCTTCCCTTCTGCTTGGGTTTTTTGGGGAATCTACTGTGGAACTCCTTAATCAATCGAGAGGCATGAATGTCTGAGGACAACACCCAAGACCTTTCCTCGGGGCCATAACCTTTCCAATCTAGCAGGTAGTACAGTTTACCCTTCCGCAACTTAGAATCCACTATCTGCTGTACTTCAAACTCCTCACCTATCTCAGTTTGAATTGGTTTGGGAGGTTTGTTGATCCGGGACCCCCTCAAGGTCTTTTTTAATAGAGAAACATGAAATACTGGATGTATGCGCAATCCTTTGGGCAACCTTAATTGATAGTTCAGGGTACTCAATTTTTTGTCTATTTGATAGGGACCTATGAATCTTGGTTGAAACTTCCTGACCCCTTTTAGTTTCAAATTTCTTGTATTCAGCCAAACCCTATCACCTTCCTGTAACTCAGGCGCCCTCCTTCTCTTTTTATCAGCATAGTGTTTGTAGTTTTCTTTTGCTTTGGTTAGATTTTTTGTGGCTTGGCTATGCACTCGTGTCAGGTGTTCAACTAAATCTGTAACTGCTGGAACATCCACTTCCTGAAAACTTAATGCATGATGGGGGTGCCTACCCGAGTTCAAATAAAAAGGGGAATAACCAGTGGACATGTTCTTAGCGTTATTATGTGCAAACTCTGCGGCCCACAGGTAATCTGGCCAGTCTCCCTCTTGATCTAACAAACATAGTCTTAGATACTGTTCTAATTCTTGATTAGCACGCTCAGTCTGCCCATCAGATTCAGGATGATAACTAGTGGAATATCGAGTTTCTATGTTCAATTTTTGGGTGAAGGCCTTCCAGAAATGGGACAAAAACTGAGAACCCCGGTCTGATATTAAAACCTTAGGAATCCCATGTGCTCGAACAATATTCTGACTAAAAGTATGTGCTAAGGTTTTAGCTGTTGGTAGCCCCTTTAGAGGCACAAAATGTGCCATCTTGGTAAAGGCATCCACACAGACTAATATTGTGTCAAACCCCTGACTCGATGGCAAATCTACAATTAAATCTAGAGTTACAGTATGCCAGGGGTAAGGTGGTGTGGGTAAGGGTCGCAATAACCCTTGAGGTGCTTGCCGGTCCGATTTTCCCCTAGCGCAGATCTCACATGTGGCTACATACTGTCGTATATCTTTTCTCACGTCCGGCCACCAAAATCGTCTTCTCACCAATTCTTCAGTCTTCGTCATGCCCTTATGACCTGCCAAAATGCTATCATGGCATTCCCTCAAGGCCTTCTGCTGCATTTCTGGAGTGGGCAAGTATAGGGCCCCATCGTGATATGGTAAACCTTCACGAATTTCTCGCCTTGAATCTCCTTCCAACCAGTCTTTCATTTCCACCAAAGTCATTGCATTCAGATTATCCTTCTCCTGGGTTTCCTGTAAGATCGCTCCTACCAGCCTCTCTGCTGGGATAATAGCCTGATCCTTGACCTCTTCCAAGATTCCTTCGGTACCCAATCTGGATAGGGCATCGGCCTTACCATTCTGTAATCCTGGTCGAAAGGTTATTACGAAGTCAAAATCTGCAAAATACAATGACCATCGCAATTGCCTGGGGGTTAACGTTCTGGCTGACTTTAAAAATTTCAAATTCCGGTGATCTGCATACACAGTGACCACATGCCTGGCTCCCATCAAATAATGTCTCCAATCCTTAAAAGCATCCTTGATGGCTAACAACTCCTTTTCGGTGATTGTATAATTTATGTCAGCTGGTGTCAATTTTCTAGAACGGAAGGCTACTGGATGCAATTGCCCTGTTGTCTTGTGTCTTTGAGACGATACTCCTCCCAAGGCCAATTTCGACGCATCAGTTTCTACGAAGAAGGGCTCAGAAGGATCAGGATGGAGTAAGATTGGTGCTGTTGTAAAGTCTTTCTTTAATTGTAGGAATGCCTCTTCTGCTTCCTTTGACCATTCAAATTGAACCCCCTTTTTTAACAGTCTTGTAATGGGGATTAACTTCTTGGAGAAGTCTTGTATGAACCTCCTATAGAAGTTCGCGAACCCAATGAAACTTTGAATTTCTTTCACTGACTTAGGAGTTTCCCAATCGATGACGGCCTTGATCTTATTTCCATCCATGGTTATTCCGCTTGGTGCCAGCACAAACCCCAAAAATTCCACTGTAGTTACATTGAAAGCGCACTTCTCCAACTTGACAAACAAGCTGTTTTCTCGTAATTTCTGTAGGATTTTCTTAACATGCACCTTATGTTCTTCTTCGGTGTCAGAATAAATCAGTATATCATCTATATATACTATAGCACTCTGATCTATGAACTCCTTCAAAACATCATTTATGAAATGTTGAAAGGCGGCTGGGGCGTTGCACAATCCATAAGGCATAACTTGGTACTGATACAGCCCATGTTTGGTCCGGAATGCTGTCTTCCATTCGTCTCCTTCACGAATTCTGACAAGATGGTAAGCCCCTCTCAAATCTAGTTTTGTGTAAAATCTTGCTTCTTTCACTTGGTCCAATAGCACAGATATGAGAGGCAATGGATAACGATTCTTGATGGTAATACGATTGATCGCCCTGTAATCTATGCACGTTCTCAATTCTCCGTTCTTCTTTGGAATAAAAAATAATGGAGATGAGACCGGCGATTGGGATGGTCTAATGAATCCATTCTCTAGATATCTTTGTATGTACTTCTTCAAATGCTCATCTTCTCGCTCAGTCAAAGCATAGATTCTACTGCAGGGAAGGTTGGACCCGGGTTCTAGATCTATTTTACAATCGTAGTCTCTATGCGGAGGGAGCCTTTCCGCCTCCATTTCGTTAAAAACATCCTGAAATTCATTGTATTCTTCGGGTAGTTTAATGGTGCTTATCACACAAATGGTTGTCTCCTTTTCACTCAAATGATAGGCCGACGTCTTCTCTCGATTTCTTTTACATCCCCGGTTGCAATTTGACTGGCAATAACTTGAATTCAAGGCTATTGTTCGTGCCCCCCAATCAATGGTGGGATTGTGCTCAGTTAGCCATGGGAGACCGAGAATCAACTGAAACTGTGGAGCATCAATTAAATTGAATTCCAAAATTTCTTAATGACCTTCTTCAGATTCTAACTCTACAGGCTCCGTGTGACTCACTATGGGTCCCGATGAGAGATTCGTCCCATCTACAGCTCGCACTGCTTCACTCTTCTCTTTCTTGATGGCCTTCAATCCGATCTTTTCAGCGAACTTAAGATCACAAAAGTTGCCCGTGGCCCCTGAATCGATCATGACAGTGACTTGTGTTAACACCTTTTCACGGAACCGCAAGGTCATCATTAACACCATATGTGGAGATGCAGATTGCAGGGTATTAGCCAGGGTATGTGCTTCTGGAGTTGTCTTTGATTCTGCGACCACCAGTCCAACTCCATTTACTGGTGGTGCGTGGCGTTTTCCGCCGGTGATTGTTTGGGCTTCTTGGGGCAATTACGAACAAAATGTCCCCCATTTCCACAATATAGACATTGTTTGTTCACTCTTCGCCTCTCCTTCTCTTCCTTAGAGAGAGGACCTCGAATGGTTCCAATTTGCATTGGCTCCCCTCCCTTGGCTAAATCACCATCCTTGTTCCCTTCGGTTCTGATTCTATCAAATCTCGGTACACTAGGACGATACTCCTTCTTTCTCTCTCCTCTCCTTTCACTTTGACGGAAGTCAATTTCTAACACCAAATCTATTAGCGCCGAAATCTCTGTGGGTCTGTTGGGCACTTGAGCTAAGGCATCCTTCAGTTCATCTTTTAAGCCTCGATAGAATACTGCAGCTCTTTTATTCTCTGGCCATTCAGTCTCTACTACTAGCTTATTGAACTGGGCCAAGTAAGCCACCAAGTCTCGATTGCCTTGTCTTATTTCCAAAAGTTCGTTGTCGGTAGCTTGGGAAACCCTTCGTCGGTCGAATATTCGAAGAAATTCTTTCTTGAACTCCTCCAGATCGTATAATATTGGGTCATTACGGGTCACCAAGGGCATTGACCAGGACGCCGCATCCCCGCTTAAATACGACAACATAAAAGCCACTCGAGACTGCGCATCAGGGAAAACTGCTGGACGACACATGAAGTGTAGAGTGCACTGTGTTATGAACACTTGAGCCTTCTGGGGATCTCCTCCAAAACGCTCAGGAGGTGCCAACGGAATTACCGGAGACAAAAAATGAATAACTTGAGTTGTTATCTTGGGGTGGGGAGCTGCAGTGTCACTAAGATTCCCTTCTTGTGGAACTGGAAAACTTACACTAGGTCCGGACATGATACCACTCACTTTGTGGGCCAAATCTGTAGTTTCTTTTTTAAGCTCTCTGTTCTCTTCCCGAACTGTGATTAACTCCCTTTGTATACCTTCCAAAATTTCCCCTAGTTTCTTCAAATCCAAACCTTCCGCCATTCTGCTCAGGTGCTATTACAACGTGGGCACTTCACTCTGTCAAACCGCTGACTCGAGTCAATGCACAGGAGCAGAACGTCGTAAGCTCCCAATGCCCCTTACAGATTCTTCAGCACTGCACTGTATTTGCGCGAGTGCCAAACAAACCCAGGGGGGGAAAGGGGAATTGGACAGAGAAGAGACGGCCACACTGCTGCGTCTTTTTCTTTCTTCTGAGTTCTTTTTCTTGTCTTCTTCTGGCTAGCGCGACAGCTTATAGACTGTAAATATAAGTAAAACAATTAGTCCTAAGTCTGTTTACTTCTCTCTCTCGCTATTTTAGAACCTTCACTGGATTACCTACCCTGTCTGTGTGTGACCCTTGCCTCTCTTCTGTTGTGTATCTTTGTTCTCTTTTTTCACTTTTTCTTTTCTTGCTTCAATGTGCTGTAACTGAAGTGATAGTGTGAGTTAATTTTCCCTATTTGAATTTTCTCTTTTCTAATTCTATTTCTACTCTACTGGTTCCTCACCTATGGAGTTTACAGCTGGGCGGTAATTGGGATTCTGTAAGTAAGTGTCCTTTGCTTGCTACTCCTTCTATATTTTGTTGCACTCAACAGTTGAATATTTTACTGTTTACTCCTTGGGTTGCAGAATGAAATTCGTTCTGGAAAAGTCTATACGAATTTACTTCTTACAATTTCTCCATAAGCGTGCCTTGTAAGATTGTGGTTGTAATTACTTGCTCTCTCTCGTATTACCAGCTAGGCTAAATTCTCCGCTGATATCTACTCAGAAAATGTCGTTGGCTAAAACCTCCTTGCGTTTTCTCTACTACTGCGTCGAGGTCTGAACAACACCTTATCTAAAGACTAGTGCGCATTCCACTGTTCCTCACGGAACAGTCTTACCGCACTCTTCTATGAACATGAATCTTCATGGACTGGCTCGAAGCTCTCCTCAAAACGTTCTCCTCAGGAAACTCTGGAACGGGGAAAAGGCGTGCTAGGTGTGACGAAGTCTTTTCCTGAGAAACTCCGCGACGACCTTCAGCAGCCTACTCTCCCTCAATGCTCAGGTGAAGTGCGCCACAGAGCGGGCGCTTCACCTGGATCTGCCTGATTGCGGGTAAACACTAGAGCGCCAACACGCTGTCCTAAAAGGAAATCCTTGGCGGCCATCTTAGCATTAGTCTTGGGCCATCTTTTACATTGGTCCTTAGTCTTCCCTATTCTTCCTGTTGATTTGAATCTTACGGTGTTTTTCAACAATGTTTTTCTGAATTGGGGTTGGACAACCCTGACAGCTGGTCACTGGAGCGGGGACGGGCGAGGTCACCATCTTGGACGCTCTGGGGTTGGCGGTGCAGTCTCTTGGTCCCTCCACCCCCTGCCGCGCCCATAATCTGTTGCTGGCGCAGCCTATATCATGCCACTATTTCCTCGGCAGCGCAGCGGTCGAGCGCAGCGGGGGCGACGAAGGCGCGCCGAAGTTGCGCCTAAGTTAAGCCCGTCTGCGCCCGTCCGCGACGGGCTGGGACCAGGGGCCATAGACTCTGCTTCTCTGCAGGCTTACACCTCTGCTCAACTGCACTCCTACAAAGCTGCTCTACCACTTACATCCTCACTACAGCAACATCTTGACATGCTTGGCATTTTTGTTCCTGATTCCTCTCTCTTGTCTGATTTCCCCGCTCTGCTTACGGCCCCTTCTTCTCTGCTGGGGTGCTCTCCTACTACTCATCTTTCCCCCACTTCTAATATCGCTTCTGCCTGTCTTCTTAACACTCGTTCGGCTGTTAGACATCAACTGGAATTATTTAACCTTTTGCACACTGAGTCCCTTGATTTTTTGTTTCTCACCGAAACTTGGTTCTCGTCTGATTCTCTCCCTGATGTCCTGGCCATCCTCCCCACTTCCTACTATGCCCTTCGGTCGGATCGCCCTGATGGCAAGATGGGTGGGGGTGTGGCCATGATTGTTCGCTCCAGCTTACAGTTTCAGCTTCTTCCACATTCTCCTATATCTAATGTGGATTTTTTGGTAGCCCGCTCACTCAACCTCCCTGTTCCCCTCACGGTTGTCCTTATGTATCGCCCCCCTCAACATATGCCCCTGTTCGTAGCCACCCTACAGGAACTTCTTGCCACACTTGTGGTTAATAATTCTTCGGTTCTCCTGCTGATTGACTTCAATTTTTGGCCGGGTGACCCTAAGGAAGATTTGTCTTCCAAAGATTTCTCGGCTACTCTTCAGTGTCTCAATTTTCATGCTCATGTCACTGTTCCTACCCACGTCCAGGGTCATATACTTGACCAAATCTGGTCACTAAGATGCACGCTCTTCCCTCCTAGCATCTCTCCCTGCACTTGGTCTGACCACTCCCTTATTTCTTTCTCTATCACTCTTGGTGTTCCTGACAGACCCTCTCTACCCAAAAATCTTGTCGCACGCAATTGGAATCGGGTTGACTTAAATTCCCTTTCTCTTTCTCTTGCTTCTTCTACCCTTGATCTCTCTGAGCTCTCCCTGGATTCTCAAGCTGAAGCGCTCAGCACCTGGCTGTCTTCCTCCTGCGACCAGGTTGCTCCGCTTAGGAAAACCAAGGCCGTTCGTCCCTATGACGCTCATAAATGGTTTAATACTGATCTCAAAGTTCTGAAATTAGATCTGAGACGTTCTGAGCATCATTGGAGGCGTAATTACTGCCCCGCTCTCCGGGTTCGATATAAAAATCTCCTACACGAATATAAGCGAGCCGTCCTTTTGGCCAAAACCAATTATTTTTCTGAGAAAGTGGCCCTTTCTGCTAACAAATCCAGGGAGATCTTTTCTCTGGTCAACGACCTGGCGTTCTCGGACCGTACCAATTCCAGTCTTATCCCCTCTCAGGACCTCTGCTCTTCTCTCAATGATTTTTTCATTGAGAAGATCGCCAAGATCAAATCTAATATTCCCTTGCTTCCCCTTCTTTCTTCCACTCCTTCTCTGTCGGCACCCTCTTCTTTTTTCGATTCTTTCCCCCCCATTTCTTTAGACACATTTCTCACCTTGCTTATTAAGATTAAGTCTGGCTCTCCGGCCGACTGTGCCCCTGCCCGTATCTTGAGAGCATTATTTACTAACTGTCCTTCTCCCCCTCTTTTTTTCCTTAATGCTTCTCTTGCCCTGGGCTCAGTCCCTTCATTCTTTAAATCTGATATTGTTTTGCCTATTCTTAAAAAGCCTGGTCTAGATCCTTCACTCCCCTCTAATTTTAGGCCCATTTCCCTTCTTCCCTATCTCGGCAAGATTTTAGAAAGTTATGTTACTTCTTGCCTATCTGCTTATATTGAGGAGAACCATCTCTTGGCCTCCCATCAAGCAGGTTTCCGCCGAGGTCACTCTACAGAGTCAGTGGTCCTTGCGGTCCTCGATGAGTTGAAATCAAAGGCTGATTCCTCTCTCCCTCAAGCCCTGGTTCTCCTTGATCTGTCCGCTGCGTTTGACACGGTTGATCATTCCATTCTTCTCGACCGTGTCAGCGCAGTGGGCATTCGGGGTCCTGCATTCTCTTGGCTTGCCTCCTTTCTTTCAGGTCGTTCTCAGGCAGTTCATTTGTCCGGTTTTTCTGCCCCCACCCGTTTGGTCTCTTGTGGGGTTCCCCAAGGATCCTCTCTTTCCCCTCTGCTCTTCAACCTTTACATCTAACCTCTCATTACCGCTGTTCTCGACCTGGGGGTCTCTGTGTATAATTACGCAGATGACCTCCAGCTTGTCTTTGACCTTTCTTCTTCATCTTTGTCTCTTTTGAAATTTCACTCTACTCTGGTCTTTATTTCTGAATGGATGAGCTCTAACCATCTTAAACTCAACCCGGACAAGACCGAGTTGGTCTTGACGGGCGGCTCATCCAGTCCTTGGTCTTCTGCCTTTTGGCCCTCCATCTTTGGTTCACTTCCTACTCCTGTTTCCTCAGTCAGAACTTTGGGCATTCAGGTCAGTCACGATCTTTCCATGCATGCTCCAATCAGCTCTGTTGTTTCTTCTTGCTTTCTATCTCTTCGGCTTATCCGAAAGATTTCCCGTTTCTTTTCTTCAGACGCACTTAAAATCATTATCATGGCTTTGATCACCTCTCGCCTCGACTACGGGAACAGCTTGTACATGGGCATTCCAGCTTATGAAACACGCCGCTTGCAAGCTATCCAGAACCAGGCCGCCCGTCTCATTTTCCACCTCTCTAAAACTCATCATATTACCCCCGTGCTTAAGTCTCTTCACTGGCTTCCTGTTTTTCAGCGGTCTCTTTTCAAAATGGGTTGTCTTGTTTTTCTGGCTCTTGCCCGTTCTGCTCCTGCTTTTATCTGTTCTCTTATTTCCTCTCACACTCCTGCTCGCACTCTTCGCTCTTCTACTTTGACCCTTCTTAATGTTCCTCGCTTCCGTAAATCCAGAACTGGAGGCACACGTTTTTCTGTTCTGGCCCCCCGTTTCTGGAATAGCCTTCCCCTTTCTATGCGATCCATTCCTATCTACTCTCATTTTCGCAAAGCACTGAAAACTTTTCTGTTCTCCCAGGCGTATCCCTGCTAAATCCCTCGGGCTACCCTTGTGACTGTTGGTCTTAGCTACCAGCGCCAGGAAGCCGCTTGGCCACAGTGCGCTTTATCAAATTCTTTTTTCATTTCATTTACCCCTAAACATTTGTACATGACATCCGCGCCCACAACTGGGCGGTCCCCGACTTCTTCTTGACCCAGCATACATGCACAGCCACGCCCACACTTCGGCAGGTCCCGGCTGTACTTAGACTCAGTAGACTCGCGCAGCCTCTTCAACAGCTGCAGAGCCACAACGGAAAGGGCAAAACAATCTCCTCCCTTCCACCACTTGAGCATACGCATTTAAGGGCGGACTTAGCTTCAGCGCGGGATACAGAGCATGCACGGACCTCCGCAATTACTCAACCAGGCATTTTCTTTCTTACGATCACTCTGCTCACGAGGACATTGGAAATCGCCTACCTGGCGATACTTTCCCAATTTGCCGATCCACTTAACATTAATTACCGCATTTGGCCACACTATATATAGCTCGATGACTTTCTCCTCATTCCTACATCGGGGAGGAACGGGAGCAGTTACCTAGGAGCAGTGCGGGAAACTTTCCTTGAGGCAGTAAGAGTGTGTTTGAATTCAGAATGACTGTTTATCTGTTTTACAGATCTTTCCATGTGTGACTGTGATTGATTGTTTTACGTTATTTTCCTTTGCCCTCAGACCACAATTTCACGCCGATCGCGGTCTGTGTGTTTTTCTTTACAGGGTTTGACAAGAGGGGTTTCCCGTCCCCTCCTCCCATGGGGCAAGTAACTTTGGTATTTAGGGTAAGAACAGTGAGATCTTATCTCACTTCATCCTTCTTGGAAGCATGTACACATATAGAGTGTCACATGTCACACGAGTAGTCACTCACTTTTAACTGAATCAGTGCATGTATTGTGTTCAGTACCTCACCGTGACCAAGTTTTGTTGTTACATGTTCTTCCTTTCAAATTTCTATTACAGGCTTGAACTTGGAAGCCATCCAATAGTGGAGAGTGACACAGGTCACACCCGCACAGTGGAATCTTCTTGCCACCAGTAGGTAAGAATGGAGCCCCCCCCCCCTTCTTTACACTAAGGTCCTGATGAATGCCCTGGACCCACCTGGGCCAACACGGCAGAAACATGTTGACCGCTTACACTACGGTTAGGGGACAATAATTTTCCCATGCACCGTTCATTGATTTTAATATCATATAGTTACCAATCAAATTAAAAATATAATTTGATAACTTTATTGATTTTTACTCACACTCACTTTCTCACGGGCCCCCACTTAGTTTAGAAGTGCATCCTTGTCGTCAGGTGCATGCCCGCCCTCTATCAAACCGAGGTTTTAGAGGGCGAAGACTGGTCAATGATGAAGCATGGCACCAGGTTGTGTGTGAGACCAGTCCGTCACATTTTGTGAGATGCCTTCACTCACAATATAACCCAAACTCCATAGTGGTCACTATACTAGGAGCAGCTCTTATTGTGGTTAACAATACATGTATTGTTTCACAACGTAGTGTGACTGATATGGCAAGAACACAGATCAGGACACAATGCTAACTATACTGACAACTTGGCAGGTATGACATGTAACAATGGAAGCAGGATAAGTGCCTCGCGTCATACAGGGGCATATGAAACCTCTCATATTTGAGTTGTATCAAGGACCATAGAACCACTCATTACATGCTCCCAATTTCTTTGCATGTGCAAGTGACATGCATTCTGCATTCTTCACAACCACATCCATTTTCAGATGTGTATTCACTACCACATATCTTTGCATGGTCAGCCACTGGGCTCATGGCTCCCCTTTCAAACCACTATCATGTGAGCTATCTCAGATTGGCAGAGTGTTCTCCTTAACATTACTCAGAGGCTAATAGGCATGCAACACATTCACTCAAAGTTTCATGGGCTAATTATCTCCTTCCAAAAGTTCTATTGTGATTGGGATGCATTCTGGCAATTTCATTACAAGACCGGAGGCTACCATTATGCAATATTCCCTTTAATGCCACTCCACCCAGCACTTGAAATACCTCTAAGATCATAAAGACAACATTCTAGAACATCCATTACATATAATACATCCATGCACATAACAATCTGCCGCTTTTAAATGCTGCTCCTCACAGATAAGTACCTTTTTTTTTAACTCGTAGTATATTGTTTGGTATTTCATAATTCATGTTTGTAATATTGTTACGATGTTTTTATGCATCTGTTGCAGGTCCAATTTATTGAACCTAGCTGTGCTGTCTAGTTAGGGTTGTTTATTAGTGTTGCCCAGCTGGTATAGTGTAACGTTTATCCAATAATAATGTATAGGGTAGCATAATGATTGACTAATATTTAGGGGTACCCACCCCCTTAGCCTGTTAGTACCATACCTTGTGGGCAAAACGGGCTGTTTTTTGACTTGATAAGGGGCGGGTCGGCTTCCGTTCATCCCTGCGGGATCTATACACAGAGGCCGCTTTTGAGTGGCTCTACTATGGGCCTCGTATTAAGTTCCCAGTCCACAAAACAAGTTCAGGGGCCATGCCTATCACTACTGCGGCCCCTCCACTGGGTCTGAGTTGTCGAGCGTTTGGATTCCCTAGCTGATGTTGGCTGCTTAGTAGGCCGTATTCACCCTACGCATCTCAGGCAACGACGCGTCGGGTTGAAATTAAAGGAAAGAGCTGGTCAACGGGCCAGCACACAGTATGGCGCCATCTTTTCTTGGGTGTGCTCAATGCATCCCAATCGATTTAAGCGTCTGCCAGGAGACACTGCAATGTCAGAGTGACAATTGCATTATCTCGGCAATCAGCTGTTCGTTAGCCACATTTTTCTGCTCTTCACCCCAGCCCATCATTTAGACAGAGAATTTAATCTCAGCATCAAATTTTAAATTAATACTGCCTTTATATATAAACTACTAATAAGCTTCTCCATTATTTAACAGCTTAAATATTGATAAGACTCTCACTTATTATAGATATGTTTACTATTGATTATTGAAGAAGTACTCATTGTTAAGAAGAACTTTTCCTCATTATTCCAACAATTTTAGATCAGGAGACAGAGCCCTGAGATATCTCAGACAAAGGTTAATGAGGAATTAATAAAAAAAACTGTTTCATTATGAGATGAATACCTGGCTATTTGAGACCCTTGATCATGTTATGGCCAAAAAATGATTTATTGGTTCAGATAATGAGCTAGACTGATGGTCCATTTGGGGGAGACGCTGAGTATAGAGAGAAAGGAGGTAAAAGAAGGTGAAAATCAAAAACGTATTGAGAGAGGGGTTATACCGCTTAAAAAATTGGGAGGTCAAAGCACCTCAAAAAAGATGGGAGGCCCAAGTACCTCAAAAAGAATGAGAGGTCTATGCACCGTGATGGGGATGCGTCACAAATATAAAAGGGGTCCGATGCGGCACAACAGAACAAGGTGCCCACAGTGGCCCTCAGGATGTTGAGTTGGGAGAGGATGAGCAAGAGAGTTTAGTTCCCTTGGATGAATGCATACTAGACCTTACCCAAGGGGACATGGATGAGCGAGGATGAAACCCCTTCTACCTCCAAGGGAGTAGTTAACCATCCATTGGGTAGGAAATGTTCTCCCTACACAACAGACACACCAGGAGTACTGAGTGGTGGCCCCTAGGCCATGTGGACAAATTCTTCAAATGGTGGATTAGGAACCCACTTGAGGAAAAAGTCTGTAATATTCTAAAGGCCCAATGTTCAAGGCCTGTGATTCATGAGAAAATGTGTCTCACCCCCTAACCTAGACACAGAGCTCATTACCTTCCTCTTTCATTACCTTCCTCTTTAAGCTGGGGAGAGACCCAAGGAAGGGGCCTGAGAGATCCCTTAAGGCTTGTCAGGACTAAGCCCGGGTGGAGAAACTGACTCCGCTCACAGAGTTTGCGGAATTCAGGAACTCCACACTCAGTGTGCAACAGGGAGCTCCTGATAAAGATAAAATCCAGCATTCCCTGTGGAGCGGAGTTTTTCTACATCAGCATGGGACCCATAGTGGGTTTGCCAGCTATAGCCACAGTCAGTAAGTCCTTTTCGCTGCACTGCTCTGGCTAAATCTGCCTCTGACACATACTGGTGACAAACACTGTCCCAGTCACTGAGCGTGGACCAGGCAAAACTCTTTCAGCACACCTGGACATGGCTGTCTTGTCGGTCTGCGGGTATTCTTACATTTCAGTCAGTTATTTGGAGCGCAAAAACTGACAGGATCAGTATGGCAGTAAGCAAAATATTAACCACTGGGCTGACTGAAATTGTACCCCAAAGCAGTTATTTTATGTCACAAAGTCACGTTATGGAGCTGGCAATGTCAGAGTCAGGAGGAGGGCCCTGTGCAATTATAGAGTTTGATGACGTGTGCACGCTTTGGATGTGGGTGGTGCTGGTTCAGCTTCCGCTGATTCGAGTCCTCCTCTCCTGATGCGTTGGCCCGCTGTGCAGTGCGCAATGCATCATGCTTGTTTTACTGGTGCCTGCCTTGGCTTGGCTGGCACTGGGCGGCCGGCGCAGTACGGAGCGCCGACTGACCCTGTGGGGCCTTCTTGATTATGGGCTAGATGACTCCGGTGAGATGGGCTTCTGAGGTTTCGTGGCCGGGGCTGCCTCTTCTTCGTCCAAAGTTGCTGGAGCTGCAGAACGCCACCAAGGAGACGGTTGGAGCAGGGGACCTCAACAACACGAGTCATACAGAGAGAGAAAGCCACCTGCCAGTTCTCAAGAAAGCTGAGTGCGTGATGTGTGCCTCGACATGTAGGTGGCACTATAATCTGCCTGCCTGGGGAAGGTGTATGGAATATTCCAGGGGGTAATGTGGTGTGACTTGCATAAACCTCTTCAGAGGTTGGAGCCAACTTGCTTTAGTCCTTCTTGGAAATGCCAATGCTTGCCTCAATGCTGAGAGGCATAGAGTAGTTTCATTAAAATTGATCCCAAACTCAGAGACCTGGCTGAGATAGAACCTTATGAGATTCCCAAAGGCCACCTCTTCAAAGAAGACATGATTAAGACTTTGGGTAAGTATGTAGCAACCTTTACTGCCCTCAACACAGCACAATCTAGCATGCACAGGTTTTTCACCCCAGGTGTTTCTGAACGGGCCGGCAGAAGGGGACTTTTTGCTGGCCAAGGCTCCCAGAGGTCCCACTTCACAAACTTGCGACAAAGAGGCTTTGGCAGAGGATACCAAGCTGGAGGATCTACGGCCTTCTATCTCCAAAGAGGATGTCGGCATCATGCAAGGGGAAACAAGTCTCACAGACAAGGTTCAACAGGTTACCAGGGTGAGTACAGTGATTTCACCAACTTCTTCTTTCCTGGGAAGAGTGGGAGGTTGCCTCAGACTTTTTGCTCATGCCTTTGAAGCTTTAACACAGGACCCTTGGTGTTAGAGACCGTCCAGGGTTTTTCAGGATACATTTCCTGATGGAACCCTTTAAGATTTTTTCCCAAGAGAATTAGCTTTCACCACAGGCCAGCAGAGAGTGGTGGAAGAAGATGTGAAAAGTATGTTGCAAAACGGCGCCATTATTATAGAAATTCCCTTAGTCCACAGGTTTTTTGTAAGTACATTCTTTCTAGTGAAAAAGAAAGACAAGGGGTGGAGGATGTGATAAACTAATGAGATCTGAACAGGTTCATTGTATACAGACATCTCAAGGTGGAACGAATCCATGTTTTAAGGGATATGTTAATAGAGAAGGATTGATTATTAAAATTGGACCTGGAAGATGCCTGCTTTACCATTCCAAAGGCCAGGGAATGTCAGCGTTATCTTCAATTCATCTGGCAGGGACGTCTTTACCAATTCCGCACACTACCCTTTGGTTTTTCATCGACCCCATGGCATTTTATAAAGGTGATGCGAGCTGTTGCTTCTTACCTCAAGGAGAAAGGTTTAGTTATGATTGTCTATTTGAACAATATCTTAATCATGTCCCAATGCCAGACACAGGTTTTGGAGGACTTGGATATGGTTATGTCCCTTCTAGAGAGTTTAAGCTTCATACTAAACAGTGAGAATTCTATTCTTACCCCCTCCATGTCTCAGGAGATCTTAGACTTCACAATAGACATAACGAATATGGTTTTACTTTTGTCCATAAAGAAGATCGGCTCAATTCCAAAGGAAATAAGGTATGTGCTGAAACAGGAGTCTTTGACTCAGAGGAAACCAGCCAGACTCCTAGTCTTCTGTCCTCTTCCATTCAGGCTATTTTTCCAGGTCCCTTACATTACAGGGCACTGCAGAGAACAAAAGTGAAAGCCCTTCGGGCATGTTTGTGGTATGGAGACAAGGTAGCTCTAGATCCGGAAGGCAAGCTGGAGTTGAACTGGTGGCTGGAGAATTTGGACGCCTGGACTAGCAGGGTAATCTTTGGATGTTCCCAAGATTTCATTCCGGAGTCGGATGCAAGTTTACAAGGTTGGGGTGCACACTGGGGTGCAATGGACACTGGAGGATAGTGGTCGCACACAGAGAAATCGCATCACATACATCTTTTGGAGTTGACAGCAGGTCTCTACGCCCTTATGAGTTTCAAACATTATTTGCAAGGCAGAGCGATTTTTTTAAAGATGGACAATGTTTCTGTGGTAGCATATATGAATCGCTTAGGAGGGACAAGATCTTGAGACCTGTCAGACTTAGCCATGAAACTCTGGTTGTTTTGTTTGGAGCACAAGATCAGCTTGAAGGCAGAGTATTTGCCTGGAAAGGCAAATGTGTCTGTGGACTGGAATGTAAGGTTTTTAAGGGACTTCAGCGACTGGAAATTGAGAGTGGCCTATTTCAGGAAACTGTGTCAGATTTGGGGCCCACTAGATTTAAACCTCTTTGCGAGCAGACTGACATTTCAATTGAAGAGGTACTACAGTTGGATGCCAGACCCTGGTGCTCTAGTGGTGAACGCCTGCCTTCAGACCTGGAAGGAAACCAACGCTTACTCATTACTGCCATTCGCGGTGAATCAGAGGGTTCTTCATAAGGTGAGGCACGAGAGATGTTCTCTTGTACTGTGAACTCCCTTTTGGGTATCTCAGGCATATTTTTCAATGATGTTGGAGCTAGCTTCTGACATTCCTTTTTCTCTTCATGCCATAGAGGGTCTATTGAGAGATGTAGATGGAGAGGAGCATCCTCTGGTTCTGTTATGGACTTTGAGCCTTCCTGCTTGGAACGTATCAAGAGATCTAGAGATATGTCAGGCCTTTTGGGAAGAGCTGTGGAATTCCCTGAGGAGTCCTGGGGTCCAACAGTACACTATAGGTATAAAGGAACAAGGAAGATGCTGGTACACTAGTGCTTGGAAAATGATTTGGATCCTGTGAAGGCACCTATAGTTGAGGTTGCGAATTATTTGGTAGAACAGTTGGATAGGAGTCTTAGCTACAGGATGTTAAACTGCTACAGGTCCACAGTTTCTGCAAGACACAATCTAGTCAATGGCAGAAGCATGGGAAAGAATGTGATGGTCTGTAGAGTACTTAAGAGTATAACGTTGAGAAGACCCCCAAAACCTAGGTATGAGACTCTATGGGATGTAAATTAAGTTCTAAGTATGTATTCCTCTGGGCTTGGATATAGATATTTGGCCCTAAAAAATCTTTTTATAAAGCTGTCTTCCTTACTGTGCCTAATTTCCTGTTGTCGAGTCTCGGTGTTAAGGCTTTGGAGGTAAGCAATAGAGTTTATGATGCCTTTGGAGCATTTTTTGAAATTATTAGGAGAACAAAAACAATGTCCAACACTATATTTTACCTGGAATTTGATTCTTGCAGAAAATTGTGTGTCGTGAGCTGCATGTAGGAATATGAATCCATCCCACTCTCCAGTCCTTGAGGTGGAGACTTATCTTTTGTTAAGATGTTGTTCAAAAGATTTTAAAAAAGGAAGAAAAGGTTAGGGATATAAATGAACATTTGCTTGATGATTATCTTGTTTTTCTTGTTTTTCAAAGTTGCTTTAGGTAGTGTATTGATGTTTCTCTTTCCTTTCAGACAATAACCAGTAGTTCTCATCCTACAAGGAGATTATTTTTTAGAAGTCTTGCGTTCCAAAATGGATTCTTTATTCTTGTTCATCGTTATTTTATCTTCATTCAGCCATGAAGGAGAAATCAAGTTTCACATTCAAAAGAGGCAGATTGTTATGTGCATGGACTTATTATATGTAATGGCTGTTCTGTTCTTGAATGTTTTCTTTATGATGTTAAAGGTCTTGCAAGTGCTCTGTGGAGTGGCATTAAAGGAATAATGCATAATGTTGACCTCCGTGTCTTTAATGATATTCAGATTCTCTTGGTATTTAATTTGGAGAATCGCTATTCCCACAGCATCTGACATCAAACTCAATCCTTGCACTATGCTATTAGCATTGATAAATTCACTCACCAGTGAACTTGGTGTCCTTGAAGTTCACCAGCTCAAGTTTTGTGTATGATGGGGATCCAGCTGCAAGACATAACATGTAAATCACAGCAGTAAACTCACTAGACATATTTGATATGCAACAAAAGTGCAGTATATATGAATGGCTATTGGCTATGTAACCATTCAGGTTATAAGTGATCAAATGAGACAGTTGACATGCATGAATGATACGCATTGGTGAGGCCGGCTGAAGTGAACATACATATGAAGAACCAAAACATGCACCTGTAGGCCAGTTTGCCGAAAGAGGTCATGAACCGCATCACTACCAAATTCCACTATGGTAGCTGATTTTGATGGTGCACTAAACCTACATAATTCACATTTCATACTCAAAAAGGTGTGGCTATATGGAGGCTCTCTTAAATGCTGACACCAGGAAATGAGTATGCTACGTACATCTCACTTCATGTGTACTGGTTTCCTAAGTTAGGTGAGTACTGTACCTGTCAGTGCTGCCGAGTGCATGATATAGTGCACATATGTCCCACGCATCCCTAAGTAAAAATTTACAAAATGAACTTTCACATGCATGGGAGAGGTTGAGATGTGTCTTCTTCAGGCTAGCATACCCTTGGATACAGTACCATGTGAGTGGGCTCCCATCTGACATAGATTGGGCCTCTCATACTAGAGGCATGTACTATGTGGCCTCAAAAACACCTCCATGAGGCCATGCAAAGGCAGCATGTGCGATTTGCTATGCCGTCAGTGGTATGTAGTCAGGCAAGCCCGTGCAAAGCACAGTGTAGCATAGTGGATATCAAGGAACTATACCTATCACGTGAGAAATGCTGATCAAGACCGGTGTTTTACGTATTTGCACATCCAGAGGTTAGCTAAGCAGTTTAAGCCATGGCAGTCCTCATTAATGCTTGACACCTCAGGGGAGGTATGCCAAAGAGGAAGATTGGCACATCACTATGGGGCTTCTTTACAAGGCTGTTACGTGATGGGAACATTAGTTTTGACATTGTAAGAAGTGACATCCCAGCAGTGGAAGGGCAATGTAAATAAGCTCCTTTATGTGTAACCTATGTTCTGTAATAGCCCATCACAAATCTACCTGACAAATGCCTGTTGTGAAATGATCAGCTCTGGAGCAGAGCTGCACTACCTGGTCTGAAATCCTGGGATTAGTCAGAATAGGCGTTTTAGATGTATATCAGCTCAATGCATTCTTGAAACTCCTTTTTATCATCTACAGGGCCACAAATACTTGTGTGGGCTGCACAGTTTTACATATAGCACTAGGGCACAGAATGTGGCAGCACTATAGCCACGTAATTTGCTACTTTTCATGAAGGTTTGTCTAATTAAAGGCAGAAATTCTTGTGAGACATACTTAATGTGACCACAAAACATCAATGGGTGCATAAGACATACATAGGATAGCAGAAAAATCATGTGCTCTTACATGTTGCTCCACCAACTTCTATGCCCACATAGTCCAGGAGGTCCGACTCCCTGCCGATCACATCGGCCCAGCGATGCTTGAGCTGCAGGGTGTCCTGGTCCACTTCATAGATCTTCTGCATCTGGAGGCGGATGCATTCCCATTGATGTTTTCAGACCTTCACAGGGTAGCCTGGATGACACAGCGCCCACTGGCTAATATGTTGGGCAGGTAATGGCAGACCAGCCACATTAATACCCCTAACTTCTGCTCATTCATTGGTGACAATGACCATGCCCTGTCATGATCCCACCCACAGTTATAAAACTCAAACACAACAAATAACCACCCAAAACACCCTACTATCCCTATTACAATTATACACCCGACAACTCGCAGAACAAAACACAACAAATATGTAACAAATATGCACAAAGAGGACATGAGGAACATGACAGGGACAGCAGATATGATGTACCAGCTCCAAAAACAACACCACCACTCTCCAGTACAAGCAAAAGAACACCACTCCCAAGCACAGACAGTAAAACTGTGACTTAAAGTGAAAATGAAAGTAACTTCCTAGTTCCTGGTTTGCAGCATCCAGTATCCATTACATCACTTCCCTTTATCCATTATTTTATTTCCTTGTCGGATGCAGCATGTTGTCTGCCAATGCATTGTTTTCTTTTAACGTTACCAGCCAATACGTCGATGTCACAAAAGGCCTGACAAGGGTCAATGGTGTTTTAAGCATGCTCTGTTTGTAGGTTCTTGACTGGAGTCATGACCCACAGTATCAGAGCGTAACCTTGGTCTGCCGCAAAGAAACGAGGTGTCATATTAGTTCAGAGTCATGACAAGGGATAGCACAACATTCCTTTCTAATCTGTTCTGTGCCCTGCATGACTCATACACCTTGCTTACAGTAATAGATGTGCTATGACATAGTGAAGAAGCCAGCTGACCTGAAAGACACAGGATATTTTGAATTTAATTAAAGAGATCTCCTTCAATCCAAACTGTGAACTTCTCGTTGGGTTGGATATTGAATTATTTCACTCCAATATCCCCCAAGAAGAAACAGTAAGAGTGATAGAGAAAGTCTTATACTCAGAAGAATGGCAGTTCCAAACTCCAAGAACCTTATTTTTGAACCTGGCGCAGATTGCCCTCACAAAGAATTTATTTCAGTACAAGGATATTTTGTATCTACAGTCAGATGGAACTTTCATGGGTAGTTCATTCGCACCACGTTTGGCATGTCTGTACGTCTCGGAATATGAGGATGAATATATCTACACCACTACTCCTTCTTCTGAATCGATAAAAATCTGGCGCTGATATATTGACGAAGTTTTTCTAATTTGGAAGGGAGATAGAAATTCATTGGAAGAATTTCTGATGTGGTTGAACAGCAGAAACCCCTTCTTGTTCTTCACATCTACAATAACAAACACTGCATTACCATTACTGGATTTAGAGATTAAACCAAAGGATGGTAGACTAATGAGTGGGTTGTATCACAAACCCACAGATAAGACCAACTTACTGTTGTTTGAGAGATTCCAGAGCTAGTAACCAAGGAGTAGCAGTAATTTGACCAAGATATGAACCTAGGTTTCGTGTAGCTAGATGACTCTGGGTCAAGCGTTCTAACATAGGACAGAAGAATAGATACCATCTTAGGGAAGTATGAATAAAGCTTTTGGCCCCAAGTGAAAAATAAGGGCACTTCCCATGAGAAAATATGAAGTAGATAACCACAGACTTGTGAGTTAAATAAGGATTTGCAAGGAAGATTACACCCTCATGTTATGATTGAAGACCCTCCCGGCATAGTTGAGACAGGAAATGGTGGGACCAGTAACCTTCCTTCATTTTTTACAAAGATAGCGGAACTACAACCAGGTGGGTGGTGCCACCGGACTTTAATGTAATAACATCTTTTTAGATAACATATGCAGGAACCTGGTCTATGTATAATAATGGAGGCAAGATCCTTAATGCGGACATAAAAAATAAGAGTACATGTAAACCCCTTCCAAGATGGCGGGGATAGAATTCCACTGGATTACTTTTGATTACAGCTACTATAAGGAAAGAACAAGTTACAAGCAAGGACATAGACAATCCTTCCCGTAGTGAGTAGCGGTCACTTGACAGGAAATGATCCGGAGACAGGTTTCCTTTAAAACAGATTGCCAGAACACCAAGATCTATCATTAAATAGTGAAGATAGGACCAAATGGGCGATGATCGTTCCTTGGAGTAGTGAGCACTCGGATTTAGTGGGACGGGGATTTCGACCAAAGTGGGGTTTTTGGAAAGGAGACTCCAAAGATAGCTCGGCCGGCAGATGAGAGATCTGCAATAGACGAGTTCTAAACTAGGAGCGGAAGCGCGGAGAAAGTACTGCTTAAGAAAGGCTGTAAATGTATCCTTAGGAATGTGCATATAACCAAAATACTAAAAGGGTAATGCATACAAGGAATTATGTTTTCTCTTTGGTGCGTGGTTACAGGATGATGTCCCGCTCTCACCCTGAGTTTTGAAATGGATATATAAAACTCGGGTATGAGATGTACAGCTTCTACATAAATGGGATTTTTCTAACAATCGTACATTTTAATTTTAAATGGCCTTTTTATAGTAATGAGGTGTTGCACTGTTTCTACATGGGGTTTGGTGACATGTGTGTGATGAATAAGAGCACAACCCCTTATCTATGGATAAGAGTGTGAGTTAAAGCTGAGTGAGAAATATAATAGCAGTCTGTGAAGGAAGCAATTCCCAGGGCCATGGTAAGCCAACATATAAAAGCTTATGAGTTAAAATGAATGGTCTGAATTTACATGGACTAATAAGGGAATTTTTTTCAATGCAGGAATTTCCTGGAGTGTTACTAGACGGGCAAGTATAGTAAACACGAAAAACATGACTTAGAGAATACTCATGAAGGTTAGAAACCAGGATCTAAACCCTGAGAAGTGCCAATGACGCCTAGGGGGCAGATGAATTTGGTGGAAACATGTAGATAAAAGCAGAGAGGATGACAGGGACCTTATTTTCCTAAGTACACCTGACACACAATTTTCAACCTTATCAGGAAGGACCCAGGAATAAAGAAAGAGAGAGGGTACCCTCCTAGATAGTTTTATCTAATTACTCTGCAAAGTGGATCCCTAGTGTTTTTTCGAAAAGAAAATGTTTGCACTCCTCCCTGTATGTTTGCCTGCAGTAGGGTGTTCAAGCGGCCCTATGATGAAGCATGCCACAAACTAATGGGTGAGGGCAGCATTAATAAACACTTAGTGTTTCCTAAACTCAGATTGCGATAAATGGAATAATATGGAAGCTTTTCTTTTCCTTTTGTGTGAGATTAGATGTATGACCTAGCTTTATCCATTCGTCCCTTTCATCTAAGAGTGTGATGGGAGTACCAATGCCATGCAGGTGATCAATTCTCACCAGTAAGGAGATTTACTTTGCCATTGAATAGACACATGTCTCACATTCATTTATTGTGTCTCTTAATGGCTACTAATGCATTCCTGAATTGATACCTGTCTGATTTGAAAAAACGTAACAGGAGCAGATGATGTGTGTTACTTCAGTCACGCATATTTTGCATTGAAAATTGGAGTCAATATTGTGCAGTGTGTTCCGCCATGGGAAGGATAGTTAGTGGATATAAATCGGGGACTTGGTAATATGCACATAGAAGTACACAGTGTCCACTATGTTGACAGTGAACAAGGGGTTATAGAAATGCGTCAATCTTTCATTGTACAGTACAACTGATGGACTAAATACACTACAGGGCCTCATGTCTCGTGAACAGTGTAGGCTATATCTTCCACATGATTCAGTGTCCAGCGATCTGCGTCTGCATAGACAGAACAAGTGCAGCATTGCTCCAAGACAGGGACATTATTTACCTAAGAACTGTGTTGACTGTCATGGGAGATGTAGTTTGTGCATGAGGCTGCACCTTGCTGCACAGTCAGGTGCCTTGGATGAATACTGTAGTGGTTTCTGCCCAAATAAAAATGTTGTTCACATAGAATGTTATGTCTGTATATAATGAGTGATATGGTGTTGCTTGCTAGAGCCGATGCTGTGAGGTTCATATAAGACCAAACATCTCAGTTTCACAGGTCTGGGATGCATCCTCATGCCTCCTGACCATGGGATTTACATGCAAAATGCAGACTAGGCACAGGGATTGCCATGTTTCAACAGGGTATTTAGAAGCATCACTTCACTCTCTATTGCATTTGTTGGGGTGTTTGAGCATATTGAATGGACAAACAGGGCCAAATGTAGCATTTGTTGCCACTGGGCAGCAATGGATGTGAACTGGCTGAGCCGACCTGCATCCAAAGTGAATTTGTGGATTGTGCCTTTCAGTTGACATACAGAACATCCACGGTTTGTCCACATTCGCAACATCGCATGCTAGTGACTAGTGCTACCAGCAGCCCCCCCTTGCACCATAGTGCATGTGTGTCAGCTTAGTGTCCTCACATGACGTCATGCTTTAAGGGACACATTCCAGCACCAATAACACACGATCTATGCAATTCCCTCCTTCTAGGTGTCATGCGGAATGCTAGACACATAGTTATTGGTAATGACAAAGAGACATGTGATTCTGCATCCTCATTTCACCTCCCCTTGGGAGGCATACTATTTGCACACCGTCCCAGGATCCGTGAACCGAGGTTATTTGTAAATGTGTGAGTTAATGATTGGTGTTGGATGAAACAGGCCACCACAAGGCCCATTCAATGAGGCCATGCAATGTCATGCAGACAGACTTTCCATTGCCACATTGATGTGCTTTGGGAAGCTGCACAACCAGAGTATCCTGAATAGTGATAGTCCATCAGCACAGTTCTCTTATTCTTGTGGCCCACAGTGGCATAGGCAGTGTTGACATGTGCAACTTGTAAAATTGTGTTGCACATAGGCCATATAGACTGGTGCAGGTATGTAGACCCACACCAACTACATACGCACTATTTCATTCAACCCAATACTGATATGTCAACGTATTCCTACATAATTGACTGCTATGTCATCTGTCATGTGCTTGTGTTGTACTTACCAACCAGTAGGCCATTTTCATAGGTCCCATTCTGGAAGAGCTCATTTGTAGCAGAATGTTGAAAGATGAATGAGTCATGTGCACTGCCAGGGTACTTGGCAAGAACGTTGATGAAAAGGCCCAGATGGTCCCCAATTGCCTGCATGTTCATGGAACAGGTGTGCTTCCTGTTGTGGTAGATATGGGATGTTGCCATTGGAGGCACAGGTTGCACATGTGTGAAGTCCATTGCCCCCAACACTTGTGGGAATCCTGCAATGAAATGAAAGCCTTGCTTGATCTCCTGTTGTTGCTACGTTGTGTTCGGAAAGTCGAGGTACTGGGGTGTGAGACTTTTGATGGCATTCAGCACATTGGGGAGGAACCTGGAGAAGGATGCTTGGGATATCACTGCCAATCTGGCTGTGGTGGGTTGAAAAGTTCCAGATGCCAGCATGTGGAGCACAGCCATTAGCTTGGCCTGCGGAGGGATGTTGGTGCAGCGCTGTCATGTTGTCTGCAGCCTTTGCACAATCCGGTGCAGTAGGCAGACAGTGGACTCCCTTCTGAGTCTTTAATGGGCAATGACCCTCCTCCTCCCTGACGTCAATGAGGGTTATCCTTGGCTGTATGTCCACTCCCTTCTCCTGCGCTGCCTCTGTGGGGGTGGTGATGTTCTCCTTGGTGAGCCTAGCTGAAATAGCAGCAGTTCCATAGTGTAGTTGAGCTTGCCAAATTGCTTTGGGTCTGTTCTGATTTTCTACCAGTGTGCCAGATTATTTTTATGACCAGCTTTTCCTTAGTAATAGAAAACAGGCGCTAATGGGACTGAGCCGCAGTTTTTGAAAAGTAGCAGCATTTCCAAAAATCCTTGTACATATGGCAGCATCAGTTTTGCAAGGGTTTTTCAGATGGAACACCTACCTTGCAAATCATTTTTTTAAAAATCCGCTAGCAGAACTGGCACTGAAAAAAGTAGGCGCTAGCAGAGGAAAAGTGATGCTAAAGGGCTCTAGTGTCATGTTGTAAATATTGGGCTAAAAAAATAATAATCTTGCAGCGTCAAAAAAAGTGACACTGTGGAAGCATTCACTCCTTGTAAATATGCCCCTTTGTGTGCTGCAGAATGCAGCATACATAGAAAAAGCAAAAACAAGGAGAAATAAAATTATTTCTTCTCATATCGCCATTCATAATGGATGCTCTTGCATGGTGCTAGTTTTTGGCGCTCCCACATCCTTGTAACTCTGGGGCAGCATCAAAAAGCAATGGTTGTTGCAGTGGAACACTCACAGCAACACTCATTGCAATCCCCTTTTACCCAGATTCCTACGTGAAAGCGTACGATATTTACAATGTGCTGTTAAGCCACAAAAAGTGTCTTAAAGCCACTTTGTAAATATTGAGCTGGGCGTTGCAACATAGAAATGTCATTAAAAGTGACGTTCCTGTGGCACAATGTCCTTGTAAATATGCATCTTTGTATCTTCTCTACTGATGCCTGTGTTCCATGCCAGAATCCTAAAGCTGCCTTTAGTAAAATACACTATTGGAATCTCATACTCACTTTTATTTGAATAGCTTTTTTAATTGTGTTTCTTAGCCACTATGTGTGCCTTATAATCTCTGGTGGTTGTGTGTGTGTGCTTACTTGTGTGCTTGCCACATACCATCTTATTTGTCCCTCTTGTTTCTAAACTATATTTAAAGGTTTGCCTTGATTTCCAGCCGTGCTTTACCTGTCCCTTGTCTTTCTGTAAGACCTGCAGTGTGAATCATTTGGCCCTGTTTTTTTGCCAAATTCCATGAAGCTAGAAGCCTAACCAGGCATTTACCTCAAAGTAGAAATGTGACCATTGTACGTGAGAGAAAATTGAAGCCCATCACTGGTGATGGTCTTTTCAATTTTCTCACGTGCATGGAGCATGGTTTTATATGCAATGTCACATTTCTAATTTAAGGTAAATGTGGTTTCTTGGATAGATGTTAGGTTTTAAAATGTGGGTGTTGGTGGGTTGTGTGGGACTTTTTCTCATAAGTGTGGGATTTGCCAATTTTGATCATATTATTGTTTTTAAACCACAAGGGTTTTGTATTGGTTGAGGGGAAGCATGTGAACCTATAGTTGTACAACATGCATATATTTAATCAGGCAGTATGGTGGTAGAGAGTGATTGTGTGATTTATTGCTAATTCTGATTGGACTGTGTATTCAATTTCTTTATTCCAGTTACCCCTGATGGAGGGAATCCTTCCCGAAATGCATTGGCTGCAGTTGATGTTATTTGAATTGCCACATGTAGAGGGCTCTTGCTTCAAGCAGTTTCTACTGCACATGTTGAACAATGTCTTTAAGTTTTGAATACAATCTATCAGTGAAAAGTGATGTTTCATGCTGTCTGAAACTGAATGAAATTATTGATTAAAAATGGATGAAAAGTGTTTACCACGAAGAGTGTGGGGGTGTATGGGCCAACCAATAGGTTCTGCATCTTCGGACAGGTGAACTATTCAATCATCAGCTTGGCTCAAGTTATTGCACGCGGGCACAGTCAGAGCTCATACCGGGAGATGCATGCCATAATAATGGCCTTTGAGCATTGTGGGAAAGTTAAAGTGGCAAAATAGGGAGTGCACTCTGTCATTTTCCTCATAAGTGTGGTTGTTGATAGCTGCTCCACCCTCATCAACTTAGAGATGGCCCATCCTGCCAACACCTATTCTAATTTGTCTCTTGGTTTGGGGGCAATGCACAAAAACCAACTGCCAGCTACACCTCATCATGTGACACAGGATACAGACACCAAATGATTGGGACAAGAAAATGCCAACTTTCTAAAAGTGGAATTTTCAGATTGGTGACTTAAAACCCAACCTAGCCATTAGAGAGGGCTTTAAATTACAATTCTTTAGACACCAAACTCGATATTCGAACATGCTCCTAATTGAAGGTTATCGCTTTTTAAATGTAATAAGTTAACCCACCGTTATCCTAAAGGAGAGGCAGGCCCTGCAGTAGTGAAAAACAAATCTAAGGGTTTTGCACTAACAGGACATGTAAAACCTAAAAAGTACATGTCTAAATTTCTTTCATACACTGCACCCTGTCCTATCAGCTCTTTAGGGCCTAGTCAAGTGGTGACTTATAAGCATTAAGAAAGGAGGTTTGGGCCTGGTGAAAGATTTATTTTGCCAGTTCGAGATTACCATTTAAAACTGCACACAGAGTCTGCAATGGCAAGCCTGAAACATGGTTGAAAGGCTTCTTAAGTGGGGGGCACAATAAGTGCTGCAGACCCACTAGTAGCATTTAATTTACAGGCTTTGGATACTTGTAGTTCCACTTTACTAGTGACTTACAAGTAAATTAAATGTGCCAATTGGTTGTAAGACAATTTTATCATTTTTAAAGGAGCAAGCACAAGCACTTTAGTGCTGGTTAGCAAAAATAAAAGGCACAGAGTTCTAAAAACCAACAAAAACAGGTCCAGAGTGTGAAGGCAATGACGTTTGAGAATGACCCTGTAGAGAGGGTTAAGTCCAACAATATACATAGGTCTACCTCTTTCAAATATCCTTCAAGGTCAACGATGAACAATTCAAGGAAAATAGAAGAAGGAAGACTGGTTCTTTAATAGAATGACACTCAAATAGGTGAGGAGGCTGAGATATCGACAGAATTGGCAGACCATGAAGAGACTGACAACATGAGAGGTTGAAAGAGAAAAAGAGAAGCCAGACAACAGAAAAGAGAGAACAAGCAGTGTACACGTGAAACATCACTTGACGAAGAATGGAAGCAATGTTGGGCCCAGGTGAAGGGCAGAAAACTAATTTCTTTGCCTACACATGTAGTGTTGGCAGTTTTTTTTTTTTATCAGATTCTACACAGGTTGCTGACACTATGAAATTTATCTTCAAATACCTTGGTCAGCAATAAGACAGGAGCAAATCACATAGATATTTCCATTCTTTATCCTCTTCCTGGCATCTCTTTGAAAGTTACATATCCAATTGCTGCACCATCAACATGCAAAGCAAGGAATTTCCATTGTATATATTGTTTTCTTTTTTTGAAGTGTGCTTGTTCTTTAACAGTGTTTTTAGTGCCTGTAAGGATAGATGTTCTAAATGTTGCTAACATTATGGTCAGGCACAGAGACATATGGACATATTTACAATATTTTGGTATAGGGCAGTGCCACAAGACTTCTAGCTGCGCTGCCCTATGTCAAAAGAGAAGGGCAGGAATGCACAGTATCAGCAAGATACACCACATTCCTTCTTTCTGCCAGCGCCGGCAGCAGAGCGCCAACGCAGGCACACTCGCACCATGGTGCAAGGCTTTCTGTGTTGTTAGCATGATTGTTTTGGGGCAGTAAGGGATACCTTCCTTCACAATAACAGTCAAAGGATGTGTTTTACTTGTTCTGCATGTGCTGCAGAATGCAGCACACATGGAAAGAAATAAAAACAAAGACAAATGTATACATCTCTCCTTGTTACACCTGCTTTGAGAAGGCGTTAGTTTTGGTGCTGCCTTAGATTTAGGCTATGTTATAAATCTGGAGCAGTGTCAAAACCATGGGTGTTGCGTGGGAACACCTACAGCAACACCCGTAGAACACCACTTCCACGCAGAGTGAGGCTTTGCCTTACTCCATATTTGCAAGGCCATGAAAAGCCACACAGGGTGGCTTTGTGTGGCCTTGTAAGTACGGGCCTGCACACAGAGCCTTGGAGCTTCAAAAAAGTGATGCTTGGTGTTAGAAGGTGGTTCTGACACTTTGGGCCGCCCAGATGTTGTGCTTTTTGAGCACCTAATTGTTGAGCTTCTACTGTGGGAGAGTCTCATAAGTTGGGACTCACCCACATTGAACTCAGGATGTAAGAGACTGCATGGGAATTTTACTGGTGTCCCCCTGGCTTGACCAGGCCACTGCGCAGCAGCTGGAGTAAGGGACACCGGGCTGGTTACATGCAGACACATGTGTACATGCGTGTGCACATGTGTACGGGCTGTGCAGGGGAGATTCCTAGCGTGCGCAGTCCAGGAGCAGCTACAAAGTGAATGGTGTGGCCGGACTTATGCAGAATTGGTTGGTGACATGGAATAGGCTTTATACACTGGAAAGAAATATGCCAGGGAATGTCAGTGTGTTTTACTGTGTCTTTCAGTTCATTATTCCCTTATGTGGAGGTGGAGCCCATGGGTTAGGGTAACTTCCATTAGGCCTACAGATTCCAGACACGCACTAAAGTCCACTGTAGCGGATGTGAAAAGAAATATTCTGCAGAGTCCAAAGTCATATTTGTACTGCTTTTGGGTCATCCAGAACTGTCATATTTCTCTGAGCCAGCCATGACCAGACCCAGGCTGAGGGCTGATGGATTGATAACCTTTCTTCCACAAGCTAGGGCCTCCTCTCCACGAAGAGAAGATGGGTGGGGCTACAGGCTTATCCATTAGCAGCCGTCACTGGGTGCCAGGCACCAGGCTGCACCAAGGAGGGAAGGCAGAGAGGGGGGAAGGGGCTTTTTCAGAGACATGTGGCCAGAGACCCTGGACGACGCCATTTTGAACAAGCCCAGAGGCTGGACAAGGAGTGAGCAGGGAAGTGATGTGTCGCTGTTTGATAGGACCAACAGAGACTTCCTGCCAGCCCCCTACTCAACTTTTAAAAAGTGCTTGCAGAGGAAGAGAAGCTCTTTCTGGGGTGTGATCTGCTGAGGCAGAAGGTGCTGGAGCCTGGCAATGGGCAGTTGGAAGGACGTACCTCCTGACTGCCCCCCAGGGCCATAGGGAGAGCCCAGGAGGAGAGCCAGGTGAAAGGCTGGCACAGGAAACCAGTGAAGACCGCTCCCTGCATAATGCTCCCTCTTGGAGACCCGGAGGGTGAAGGAGAGTGCTCCCAGTGGCTGGGGGGCGCCACCAGAAGCAAGAAGACGCACAAATGGGACAGATCGGACCCACAGGGGCTGAGATATGGCCCCGGAAGGTAGGCAACCTTTGACCCCTAAGAAGACCGACGACGATGCACGTGGGGCTCCGCTGCCGGTCTCAGAGATGCCCCCGGGGTAGGTCAGCTCCCGGGGACTGCCCCCCAAAGAGAAGTCAAGCCGGGGGGGCGCCGCCACGCTCCCCCCATGAAGGTGACCTGAGGGGGCCCGGGACCCCATCCCCGAAGCACGGCCGGGGAGCGCCATCGCGCTCCCCGTGAAGATTTACCCCTACGGGGTGCCAGGAGCTCAGCCTGGCCCCCGGCAAAGAAGCGCAAGCCGGGGAGCGCCGGCGCGCTCCCTGTGAAGCAGGGGGAGGGACCCGGTACCGTATTTCCGGGTCCCGTGAGGAGAACCGGCAGCGGGGAGCGCCGTCGCACCCCCCACGAAGAAGACTCCGAGGCCTGGGACCCCATCTCCGGGCCCCGCGGTGATGGCCAGAGGAGGGGGGTCACCCTCAATTGAGAAAAGGTGCTGGGGGGAGCTGCTGGAGAAGCGCAGTCTCCCCCCCAGTATGAAGAGAAAAGTCACCCTAGGTGTCCTGGGAACTTGAAAGAATAACCCCCTAAAGGGCTCAGCCACCATTTAAAACACTCAGCCCACATTTAAAACTCTCTTGGGCTGGAACCTAGTTTTACAGCTAGGGATGTAGTGAAAAGTGCACTAAGGAGTGAAGGGCTGAGTTGGGGATGTCTGGAGAAGGGCATCCGAGGTGAAGAGGTGTAATTGCACCAGAAATGCATTTACTAACAGTTATTTCTTTTAGTGGGACTGAAGGTCACCAGTGTAAGGTGATGTCATAAGCAAAGTGGGGTTATGTGACCAGACATTCCATCTAGGGTGTCTGGCTGTATAGGCGTAATCCTGTGGTTTCATCTGTAATGCTTGAAGGGGCTGTAATTGCAATGCATTCTAGTGATCCACAAATGTGATGAGTACTGTCATTCGAAAGTGTTGCTTAAACATGTATTCTTGCTGCTGCGCTTAGGTGAAGAACCCAGACTGCTACCCATAAGATATAGAGGTGCATACTTTATAGTCAGTAGGACATGCTCAGTCAGGGTTAAATGTCACCAAGGCAGGGTTACCTATTTTAAATGCTTGTTGAGATATTGGGGGGGGGTCCACTGGGATGGTGCTAGTGCGCCGGGCCCTCGCCCCAAGTTATGTTCAACCAACTGCATTGGGGGCAACATGATGTGCAAACATGGGAGTGGTGGAACTAGACCCCACCCTCCCCCTGCAGGAGGGGTGGAGATGTTATGCAATGTCGCAAAGTAATTCCAACAGCTAATGTATATTTGTAAATTGGTGCATAGTATTGAGTAGTGTGTGTGTTTAATAAATGTACTCTTACTTTTATAAAGTAAAGTACAGACTGGACAATCAATTATTGAGTGTTATTTTTGTGCACCTGCAAATGGCGATTACTAGCCCCCACCACCTTCCTTGAGTAAGCCTCAGACTGCTCTGCAACGCTACCCTCTGAGAGCCAGGTGCTACAATTGGGTGTTTGGTTCCCAGTGAAGGACAAATGTAGTCATGTTATTTGTGCAGGCCTCACAGATGCTGCCTCATTTTCCAACACTGGGACATTGTAAATATACCCCATAGTGTTCTAATATGCAGGCAATAATTGCATCGCATCACATATATTAATTGTATGTAAAATACCTCTTTTGAAGCAGTTGGTTAACGTTCATGGATTTGTGGCAACGCTGTATCTGTATTGGGAGGCGTGCATTGCTAAGCATAAAATGCTTGGTGAATACCATCCCTAAACTTCAAGGAATATACCCAACTTTATGCAACTCATTTATGCCTATTGCTTATAACTAGAATGGCAAAATCTTTACCACGATTCTGTCTAGTAGGCTGACAGATGTCTGGCCCCAGTTACCTTTTACTTGTCAAGCGCAACTGCGGAATACATTCGTCTTTTATAAAGAGTTATATAGATGGGGCAAGCTTGAGGTCACATGATTTGGCAGGATTGCATGTTTACAAATTCATTTTCTTCCTAAAGTGCTTCATGTATCTCAAAGTCTATCTTAACCCTCAAGCATCCTTAACGGTTCCCGAAAAAGGTATTGACTTTCACGTGGAATAATAAATCTCCTGTATAGCAAAATCAAAAATATGCAGAATGCGATCTGATGGGTGACAGTGATACTACCGTATGCATAAAGACATATTCGAGCTGTACAACTATCATCAACTCTAAAATAGTCTGGCACACCAGGGGATAGCTTCAGGGGAGTGTTTGGGGATAACAGCCCTCAAATAAATACATTCTTGACTTAGTAGTTGGGTTTAGGAGCCCTGTGTTGGGTCTGCTCTCTCTGTATATTTTTTCTAGTCCTGAGACGGGAATGAAAGACAAAACACTGACCAGTGACGTAAGAGACTGAAAGAGAGAGAGGGGGAGAACCTGAAATCGACACCGCCTACCCTGCTTGTTGAAACTGTGTTGTCATAGGCAAATGTTTTATTTCACACAGCCTCCTTCTTTATTTTCACTTTTGAGTGTGCTTTTAAACTCTTCAGTTCAGGATTTGCACTGCACTAGCAACTCTTATGTTTCATTTATTAAGCTATAATGTAGCTCCATCTATAATACCAATCTAGGCCAAATTTAGGGTTTACATGACTACTGACTTACCTCTTAGTTCACTAATGGCATTGTCATTGGGGTGTGAGCCATATCTTTTATTAGAAAACTATCACTTTTAATAAATGTCTATTTATGCAGTGAAGTAATCGACATGTTAAAGAAATACCCCTTTTTAAATTTTGAAGCAAATGTATCATAAGTTTAAATTGTGGTTTTTTTGGTACAATATACATGCCAAAAAGTATCCTTGGCTCATCTTGTGCACGGACTCTTAGACCCAAGCCAGCCCCATGGTTCCGCTTTGCCCAATTAATTTGCTTGCACACCCTCCTCTATTTTTGATTCAGGGTTAGTACATGGTACTGTCAGTCATTTGTAAAAACGATTTGTAAAAAGCAAGGACTAGAAACCTGGGGCCCTGCCCACATGCATGGATTTAGCAACTCTACCATCAAGGCTTCTTATAGCAGAGATGAAGAAGAGTGTGTGCAGTGAAAGTGCTTTTAAAGTAAGTGATCACAACAGCAGGGACTCCTGGCCATTGTGTAGTATGTGAATGTAATCATGAGTTCCTAGATGTTGAAGAACCGGGACCTTATGGGCCTGGCGGCGCAGGGTACGCCTTAATCTCCTGAGTTCACCTGCTTTGTCGAACAGAGACACGGGACACTCCGTTAGGTGTAGAAGATAAGGTTTATTAGCTGCAGCTAAGTACAGTTGTCCCAGAAGTACACTCGGTATGTTCTTAGGAGACTGCCACTTTACTTTGTGGCGCACAATCTTTTATAACACACATATTCACAAAGAACACACCCAATGCATACAGGGTTAACCAATGAGAAGAATGTGAAAACAAGATATTAAGTAACTCAAATAAGCCTCTCTTCCAACTGTGTTTGTCACCCTTCCCAACAAGTTAATCAGTGGTAGTGTTTATAATTCGACTGGGATACTTACGGGTGACTACGCGCTCTATAAAAATAAATAATAATAATAATAATAATAACTTGCAGGTGGCAGGACACATTTGTATGCCCCGGAGGACAGTTGTTGAAATGAGTGAATACTAGTAAAGAATAGCGAAGGCCAGAGGATAAGATAAAGTCAGGAAAGAATGGTGCGAACCAACAGATAGTCGAGACAGGGATCAGTCAAACTAGACGAGGATTAGTGGAGTCGGCCGGACCCTGACATCAGCGTTAAACAGAGGCAAGAGGTTATTTGACATTCTGCAGTAGGAAGAGGGAAAACAACACCTCGTTCACCGTGCTGCCTGAGTGAGGGCAACACAAAATGGCAGCGGAACACAAAATGGTGGCTAAATACGAACGGGATCGGAAAACTGAATTACCTCAGACCCTCCTTTTGCCATTACTCAGGCAAGACGCACAGACTAATTTTAATCTGAGTCGACGTCAATGGCCATGAGGTCATCAAGCTGTTGCTGCAACATCATTTTAATGCTCTCCGTCTTCCGTGGCACAGGCCTTGGGACACACATAGTGGCACAAAGACCACAGTTGGCGGGGCCACACTGCATACAGAGACAAAAGGAAAAAATGATGGCCAAAACCACTCCAAGGAATGTTAATACCTTCCATCCCCATTTGGACAGTAATCCCCAAAACCATTCCAATAAAGACCAATCTCCTTCGTCCTGATGAATCGACTCGGAGATCACATGTAATTTGGAGATGGCTTGGTATACTGTAGGGGCGTCGTCAGGTATATAAATGCAACAGCTAGATCCGATCAATTTACAAACTCCACCACGATCTGCAAGAATAACATCCAGAGCAATCCGGTTCTGCAATGTCATGAGACGATCCGCCTGAAGTTCAGCTGTGAGATTACTCAAGGCTTCCACAGTGACATCTATGGTAGTCTCAACAACACGAACCAATTGTCTCATGTTTCTACTGTTGGCCATTGGGCCCCAAAAAGGGAGAAATCCTTTAAGGAAATCACCTCCCTCTTGTCCTGCCGTGTCTTTAGAATCAATAATCCCTCTGCCATATCTGTTTCTGTGATGTCCCGAAGGAGCAGTGTATGTAGGAGGGAGAAGAAAGGCTATATAGCACGTTCCTGAAAAATCCGTCGGTAGCCACGTGTAGGCTCTATCGTGGCAGACAAAATACGTGCCCTGGGATGGCACTAACGGTGGTGAATTCTGAGATGTGTGAATGTATGTATGGAAACAAAAACTCTTTCCTTGTCCAGTGTCAGTAGTCTGGCCATTCATTTGTAAACAAAAGTTACCTCGATGAGGCACAGTCCAAATTGGTGGAGATTTTCCCTGTTTAACTCTATCTGTAAGGCTAGTAACGTACCGAGTCACGTTCCAACCATCGTATGCCCGTTTCTCATCAACAGGAACCCTACTATTCTCCACAATTCTAGCCATAGCCACTATTCCTATTATCAGAGAACTATGACTAAAATCTTGCCCACTACCATATGAACTAACTGGACGTCTAAATCGGCTCTGATATGCATTTGAAAACATCACAAAATAGGCCCAAGCGGAACCTTCATAAGAAAATGGAAAGGCTAAATATGGCATCCCTTTGTCTGTAGTATGAGGCATAAGTCCACACACCCAACAGTCGGTTGTGTTTATTACCAATTGGTGTTGATGCAACAACTGGACAAATGAATTGTTAAAATATTCTGTTCTCCTGATTAGTTCATGTTGGGGAAGCGTATGTAATTGATGTGGGAAGATAGTAGAATGAAGAGGCAAGGAAATAGAAGTAGGGACAGATTTGTGCTGCATAGCATGAACAATCCAACCTACACAAGCCAATAAGGTACTAAAAAACATAAGAACACACAATGTTATGCCACATTGACTGTACACTAATTTACAATATTTCTTTCTCATCTCTTCCTTCTTATTATTCTTTCCCACTTTGACATCCATCCTCTAAAATTGTTGCTCACTGCAATCTTCCTTACTCACTTGGCTGTGATTATTAGCCGTCCTATGACACTGCAAGTCCTGGGGGCCTAGCCACTATACAGGTCACAAACCAAGACTCCTACCGTGACCCTGCAACCTGGACAGATGATACATGTCACGAAAGAGATGAAAATCTCAGGTGTCCTTGACCAGCACGGCCTTAAATTATATTGAGTTCTGTTCAGTACAGTTTGGTCCTGAAATAGTGTCTGTGGATCTGTAGTGTTCAATCGGAGATGTGGCGGTACGGCTTCTTGCAAAACGTCGTCATCTTCTTTCTCTGACCGAGTTCCATCTAGGTGTGCACTACTGAAAGGTACAAACCGAGGGACCCTTTCGCCTTCAAAATCACCTACACCCTTACGGACCCACTGGTCAAAAGATAGGGCAAGGGCACCTTTTTGCAGTGCACGCGATGGATTCAGTTCTTTTTCCCTTCGACTTTCACTGCTGTACGTGTCACCAGAAGAACTTGCCGAGGCGCCTTCCAACGAGGTTCCAAATTCCTTGTCCTCTGAAAATTTTTCACACAGACCCAATCTCCCGGTTGGATAGAATGACCTGGGTCTGTGGAGGCCTCTGGTAAAGCGTTTTGAACCTGTTGGTGGAGAACACGTAATTTAGTGGTGAGGTCATGTAAGTAGTCAATCAGCATTGGATACTGTATGTCAGAATACTTTTTAGGGCGAGGGACTCCCCAAACATTAGCCAGGCGCCCAAAAACAACCTCGTATGGGCTGAGTCCCAAACGAGAATGTACAGCTGTTCTAGTGGATAGGAGAGCCAAAGGTAAAGCATCGGGCCAGGCAAGTTCCGTGCTAGCCGGTACCTTGCAAGCTTAAGTTTGAGTGTGCCGTTATATCACTCTATCAAACCCGCTGATTCGGGATAGTTCGCCGCATGGAATTTCTGCCTGATACCAAGACTGGCACACACCTTTTTCATAATTTGGCCCACAGATTCACTTCCATTGTCACTCCAGACAATGCGTGGCAAACCAAACCTAGGGAAGAACTCTTTCAGAAGAACTTTGGCAGTGGACAAAGCAGTGTTGTCTTCAGGGGGTAGGACTCTATCCATCTGGAGAAGCCACACACCACCACCAAAACATATTTGAGATTGTTGCATCGTTCCATGTGAATATAATCAATTTGCAACACCTCAAAAGGATATGTTGGGGGAGCAAAATGACCTGCTGGAGTTGGGGTTCCCTTTCCTGGATTATGCATCAAGCAAACGATACAATGCTTCACTAAATTATCTGCACATTTTGGAATCCCTTCGTTCAGCCACACTGGAGCCAGAAGCTTACATATTCCTTTTGCACTGATGTGGGCTGGACCATGTGCCATAGCAACTACAGGCAGTACATAGGCATCTGGTAACAGCCAACGCTGATGTTCTGACAATACTATCCAACATCCCATCACGTCTAACATTCATGTACTCTCTTTCCACTTACTCAACTCTTTCTCTGTAGCCTCTCCTTGAATCGATCTCACACTTTCTATTGTATCCTCACACATTCCTTTTTCCTTGACCCAATTTGCAGGGCCCACAACATACATGCGACTCATAGCATCTCTGACTGTTTCTTTCGCTACCTCATCCGCAAAAGCATTCCCGTGACCAACATCATCAGTAATCCTCTTATGCGCACTACACTTTATGATTGCTATCTGGGTAGGCAAAGCAAGTGACTCAAGAAGATCAGTTACCAACTGACCATGCTGTATTTTAGTACCGTGGAGGGAAAGAATCCTCTTTCGTTCCACAAACGATCAAAACTATGTGCCACACCAAACGCATACTGGCTGTCGGTATATACATTCACTCTCTTCCCCTTAGATAACACACACGCTCTGGTCAAAGCTATCAGTTCAGCTGCCTGAGCTGAATTATGTCTGATGCGTGCTGTCTCCACGATTGTATGCAAGGTGGTAACAGCATAAGCTGAAGTTGTTTCACCATTAGGGAGTTTAAAACAAGAACCATCCACCCATAGGATCCCATCCGGGTCCATTAGTGGTGTAACTTTCAAATCAATCCTACCTTTTGTCTCCTCCTCAGTACGGAGAAAACAATCATGTTGTTCCTGAATACCTTTCTCCTCTGGAAGAGGTAACAATGTGGCTGGATTTAAAGTGTTACATCGTTTGATGTGCACATGACTAGCCAAGAGCGTCAGCTCATACCCAGACAAGCGAGCGCTTGTAAGATGCTGCGTTTTTGTCCTATTTAGCAAGGTATCCACTGCATGTGGTACCATAACAATAAGAGTGTTATCTAGCACCACTCCAGCAGATTGACAAATAGAAATTGCTGCTGCTGCTGTAGCTTTAAGACAACTAGGCAATGCCTTGGCTACTGGATCTAATGTAGCCGAAAAGTAGGCACATGGCCGCTGCTTGTCTCCAAATCGTTGTGTTAAGACTGACAACGCACAACCCTCTCTTTCATGGACATAGAGCGTGAAGGGCTTACTGTAATCCGGAGTACCCAACACAGGAGCAGAGCACAGAGCAGCACGTAAATCAGAAAAACTCTTCTGACATTTGTCAGTCCAAGGAAGGGGTTGGGGTGTGTCTTTCAAAGTGAGTGCCAACAAAGGTTTAGCCAACAAAGAAAAATTTGGAATCCACTGTCTACAACAAGAGGTAATGCCCAGAAAGGCATGCACTTCTCTTTGTGTGGATGGCACAGACATTTGTGCAATTGCTTGAATACGTTCTGGGGTCAGTCGCCTTCCCTCCTTCGACAAGAGATGACCTAAATAGGTAACCTCTTGGCAGGCATATTGTAATTTAGAAGGTGAAACCTTATCGTGAAGGTCAGACAAGTGACGCAATAGTGCAATAGTCACGTTCTTGCAAAGATCCTCTGAATCAGCAGCAATCAATAAATCATCCACATACTGAATAAGGGTAGCACCTGGCAGCAAAGGAAAAGCATCAAGCTGGCATTTCAGAGCTTGGCTATAGATGGAGGGACTTTCACAATAGCCTTGGGGTGCGCGCTTGAACCGAAAACTTCGGCCTCCTAAAGAGAAGCCAAAAATATCCCTACTCTCTTCAGCAATGGGGATGATGAAGAAAGCAGGGTTTTTACGGGGATCCGGTAAAGATTGTTTGAGGGCCAAAACATCAGATCTCATTCTCTTCCAGGGCACATGTACCCATATACACTGGAAGTGAGCGGGAATAGCTGGATTATTACCTGTTTGCGCAACCTCTTCCCTCCATATCGGAGGAACCTCTCTCATTGGGTAATGTTTCAATGTCTGCCGAACAGCAGGATCAGAATCAAGAAAAATTTGTGAAGAAAATAAGGACCTAAAAGTAACAAGTGTCCTTACGGCGTCCTCAACCTTAGAACCCACAATGAGTCCTTTATCGAAATTAGCCTGAACGTCCAACAGACCCTGGGGAAGTAAACCCAAATCCATATCCTCCCATCCTTTAGCAAGAGTGTCACACATAACATTAAATACATATCTCTGCGTGGGCGCATCCCACTGATGAAAGGTGATCATGATATCTTTCACACTATACTGGGGACCCTTCTCGATCCATATGCGAGCGAGAGAGTCCAACACCACCCGTTCGTCGGAACCTGGAAGTTGACTACGAGACTGTCTTCGAGAAAAAGCTGGAGACATGTTCAGAGTCCCAAAGAAAGGGGACAAAAAACCAGAGACAGTATCTGTTATTCGTTTGCGCACAGTAGGAGAATTAGACATAATGACAGGGGACAAGGTATTAGGCAATACAGGAGAGAAACTGGCAGTTATAAGGGGAGCCGAAGGCAGAGAAGATTGAAGTTCAGGAGATGGAGACAAAGGAATCGGTGGCACGAGAGGTGGGAGTGGCAATACCGGAAGGGGCAAATGTGGAAGAACCGGAACAGGTGGGGGGACAACAGGCAACTGAACAGATTGTAACAACGGGGGTGCATTAGCACCTTGTACATTGGGGTGGAGGCAATCTCAATAGGTGAGACATCAAAGGGTCTTCCTCCAGATCCTTACTTTTATCAGAAGGGGAATTAGGCAACACCGGATAGCATCTATCTATTGCCATACGATGCTATCTCTCTGAGATTTCCATTGCATTATCAATCTCATTATCTTTAAACTGCTGGGCAGCCTGTATAATCGTCATATTTTGTGCTTTCTTACCTCGTTTTGCCTGCCTAATTTCTTTCTGTTTGGCTTCCTTACGCCAGAGGCGGAAAGAGTCAAACATTGCCGGCCGGGTTTGTCTTTTGAACAATATCGCTTTCAAATTGTCTAATATGTCAGGCTCAAAACTACCATTTTTTGGCCACTGTAGAATGCCATCGTTCTTCGTGTATCGGATCCATGCCTTATTAAAGGCAATGGGGCCGACACCATGTTTTGAATAAAGCTCATAGGTGGGAGTTCCAACCGGAGGAATCGGACCAGCCGGGAATCCCTATTACAACCAAGGCAACAGAACTTCCTTAACTTACTCAGACCAGGCATCGTTATTTCACTGGACTGTTCACAAACATCAAGGGGTTAAATCAAATAATACAGTACAAACGTACTCACCTCTCAGCTTCGGCTTTTGCAATAGCCGAATCAAAGACCCAAATCAAAACAAGATAGTGGGAGCTACCCACCAATACTTAACTAAGTGTCTTCTTACGCCAACAGAGGCCCGTCTAATGCCTCGCGATACCAAACATCATCAAAGGGACCAAAGCAGGGCGGCAGTCAGGGCAGCAGTCGTCAGCAGCCATCAGAAAGGAGAAACCGCGCTGCAAAAGACCTGCGGACCACTTCGACATACAGGGGTCGCTTGACGTGGTTCGCGATTCCTCCAGAATTTTCTTGCGGGGCTCCTCACGATCCTCGAGCAGAACTGCTACCTCTGAAGCCGCCCCACGTTCGGGCGCTAATTTGAAGAACTGGGACCTTATGGGCCTGGCGGCGCAGGGTACGCCTTAATCTCCTGAGTTCACCTGCTTTGTCGAACAGAGACACAGGACACTCCGTTAGGCATAGAAGATAAGGTTTATTAGCTGCAGCTAAGTACAGTTGTCCCAGAAGTACACTCGGTATGTTCTTCGGAGACTGCCACTTTACTTCGTGGCGCACAATCTTTTATAACACACATATTCACAAAGAACACTCCCAATGCATACAGGGTTAACCAATGAGAAGAATGTGAAAACAAGATATTAAGTAACTCAAATAAGCCTCTCTTCCAACTGTGTTTGTCACCCTTGCCCACAAGTTAATCAGTGGTAGTGTTTATAATTCGACTTGCAGGTGGCAGGACACATTTGTATGCCCCGGAGGACAGTTGTGAAATGAGAGAATACGAGTAAAGAATAGCGAAGGCCAGAGGATAAGATAAAGTCAGGAAAGAATGGTGCGGACCAACAGATAGTCGAGACAGGGATCAGTCAAACCAGACGAGGATTAGTGGACTCGGCCAGACCCTGACACCAGCGTTAAACAGAGGCAGGAGGTTATTTGACATTCTGCAGTAGGAAGAGGGAAAACAACACCTCGTTCACCGTGCTGCCTGAGTGAGGGCAACACAAAATGGCGGCGGAACACAATATGGTGGCTAAATACGAACGGGATCGGAAAACTGAATTACCTCAATACATCTACCAGGCTCGGGTCAAATGGGTTAGGCGTAGATTCAGCTGGTGTGTTTGGGGTGTGGCACTCATCATATGTGTTCTTGGTTTGGTAGTTGGGTCTGGGTACCCTGAGTCAGATTTTTATGTCTGTGTTCGTTTTTCATGCCGTTCTCCTTTCAGTGTGAGGTTTTAATTTGTTACTTTTTTAGATTGTAATCTTAAATATATGACTGGGTTACTAAAAAAGGAGTAAATCTGTACCTACAGAAGTATTCCTTGAATGGGTGAAAATGTACTACGCATTTAGAATTCACAAACATTTGCAGCAGAAGTCTTGAAAAGCTGCACCAGTCTGAACTTTCCAGGCATACTGCTGGCTGTCAAACACCCAAAAGGTGATGGGATGAATGCTTGCAAATAGTCTAACCAGTGGCAATAGCTTGGGGCTGCATTCTCAGCCATCATTTATCAATCACTTTGCCAATCTAGACAGAGGCCTACCTAATGCAAATCAGTGCTGACCCTGTTCCTCATGGAAACACCTAAACCTTGGTCATCTCACTCCCTCAGTCCACAGCATTTTTAGTAGGTAAAATGTGAGATTCAAACCTACAAATTTCACTAAGCTACAACCTTGACCATATACCAAACCTTGGTTGAAGGTTGAGAAAAATAACTCACAAATTCCATTGAAATATCTGTTATGGATCTAGTGCAGACACCGGAAATTGACTCCACCAATGCTTTTGTTGTCAATGATATTGTTAGAATATTGGAATCAGGTAACCTGGTTGTACTTGCTTATCTTAGACCAGAGGTCTTCAAACTTTTTGATGCCGAGACTCCCTTGCCAAATGTTTTTAGGCGTAAGGACCCCCTTCTGACAAAAGTTTCTAGAACCTGGTACTCCTCATCATCGACAACTATCGACAACCATAAACGCCCCAAATTCCCACAGAAAATAATTTTTACAGTGGGGGAAACTGTGTTTAGCAACCCAAAGGTTAGTGAGCATGGGGGTGTTGTCAAAGGTGTAGCTAAAAACAAAGAGGCTCATTTATGCGGATTTGGCGTAGGGCAGCGCTGCAAGTTTTCTTGCTGCGCTGCCCTATGCCAATGTGAAAGGGCAGGAATGCACCGTATTTATGAAATACGGTGCTTTCCTGTCCATTTCCCTTGCGTTTGGGCATAATTTGCTGCGTAGCACCAACATAGGCAGGATTGTTTTTGTACAGGAAGGGGAACCTTCATTCACAAAAACAATCCCGATGGGCATTTTCCTCTTTCTATGTGACCTTCAGAATGCAGCACACATGGAAAGAGGAAAGAACGAGAGAAATGAAAACATTTCTCCTTGTTACACCTCTGCTGGGGGAGGCGTCCGTTTTTGGAGCTGCCCCAGGTTTACTTGATTTTGTAAATATGGGGACAACATCAAAATCCATGGGTTTTGTGTGGGAACCCCATGCAAAACGCATGGAACACCTCCTCGAAGCAGAGTAAGGCAACGCAGTGACTTGCGCTGCTATGTCTTACTCCATATCTATGAGGCCATGGAAAGCCATAGTGACTTTGCGCTGCCTCCATAGGAATAGCTGAGACGCTTGCGCCGCCGGAGCGTCAAAAAAAGTTATGCTCTGGTGATGAAAGCCTCTCATAAATAAGCCCCCCAAAAAAAATGTGAAATGCACTGTAGTACACTATGAAACCTTTGTTAGTTAATGCATTACAGAGGTCTATGTGTAACCAGAGAGCCACAGAATTAAATCTTGATTGGCCCAGTGGAGAATAGTGATGTGTATTTTTAGTGCAACAAGGTCACAGCCTATGACAGAAAGCACTGTGAATATGTAAGTCATTACTTTATACTTGCATTACACACAGTGTAAGATAGAGTGCTGCAAAACGTGCAAATAGTTTTACAATAAAATAGTGCTTCCAAAATGTAGATTATAGAAATACCAGAGCATAAGCAATGCAATAACAGCCAGAACATGCTCCCTAGCACCCTTTACACTTGCAGATTAACTGATAGGCACATTTGCATTTCATTCAGGCAAGCAGGCACCTTGGCACAAAAGCTTTTCACACCACAAGACACTCAATTGATGAAATTTCAGCTGATAACAATCTAAATTAGCTGTCCCAAGACAGCTATCTTTTTCCAAAATGAAAGCAAACGTTTTGGATTGCAGGCATAAGTGAAGCTGGGGAATGCGCAACCCCCTTCCCAAGACTCTATGCCCCCCTGGGGGACGCGCCCCACAAATTGAAGACCTCTGTCTTAGACCCATCTCCACTCTCACCTATGTTTGTCATTTTAGACTTCCCCCAAGGAGAACTGAATGGTGCGTCTAAAAGTTGGAGTGAGCACAATCTTTGTTGGCTAGGAGAATTACTCAACAATGGCCAAAGAATAGAGAATGACACATATAGAGAAACATTTGAACTGACACAACTGGATTGTTTTATATTAATGCAATTGTTGCATTGGGTGGGCAGGAAATGAGTCAAGACATCAATTGAACTTGAAAATCAAATCAATAGAGGTATAGCAGGTCTGTGTGAGACTTTGGGAAGGCTACATTAACAAAACAAACATGAATTGGGCAATATTTGAGGAAGACTGAATATGATGTGGGTGACAGCAGCTAAGTCATCAACCTGCTCCTAATAACAATTACTTACAAGATACTCATATGATGGTGCTGTATCCTTCTTAGGTTGAAGGCTCAGTTTGGCAGTCCAGATATGTGTTGGAGGGGCTGCAATGTGTCAGGTGACAAGTTGCATATGTGGTGGTACTGACCCAAGAAAATGTCATACCGGACACAAATGTTATTCTCTGTAAAAAATCATGAATATAAATTTTGAGCTAGAGTCCTTGTACTTCTACTAGGTGATAGATGAGTGAGCAATTCCTATCCTCTAACCAGTTTAACTTGAATTTTGGTAGCACACATGGTGCTGGCAGCCAGGCTGGTTGTAGCCCACACCTTAACTGCCAGATTCCCCTCCAATAACTTAATGGTGAGAGAGACAAAATCAGGAAACACCAAAATATTTAGGATCCATTTTGCATATATATTAAGAAGGATGGTATTTTGATATCGAATTACAGATGCATTCTCACATTTATCCTCCATTAAGAGTTGTGTGGCAAGTCCTCCGCTTCTGGTTCATCTGATGACATAGATCTGACATCACTCCACTAGTGTGAATCTCTTTTCGCTTACGTCGTAAATACCACTGATGTATATTGAATCATTCTACATACAATAGTGTTTGTGATACTGCTCACAGCAGGATTGTCTATTTTGCTGATAAAACTTCCTCATATAGTTGTTAATCAAAAGTGTACGATATTAAAATGACCAATTGAAAAGGGCATTGCTTGTCAGTCTATACTTTCTTATACTTATGGTATGCTTTTCAATATTAAATGCCTCAATCCAACTAAGATGAGACTGCAGCATTCACAGCAGTCGCAACATGGAAAGGGCAAATCTCAGAGTTTTATTCACAATTGTGAACTAAAACACAAGGTTCTAAAGATTGATATGGTTTGAAAAGTAGATGGTAGTTTTGCATAATTGATGACATCTGAACAGAGCAGACTCCCCGGCCTGGGATTTCTAGTGAACAGACCGGAATCAATTAAAGATGTTTGTAGTTTTTGTGAGATTTAACTGTAATTCCTCTCTTGCATGCTCGTATGGTCATCCACCGTACAGGGCTTAAGCAACAACTCTTCTTCTATGGCCTGTTAAGAAAACCTATTGAAAATCTTATGATCATCTGCATAGTTATAAATTCTATCTTTAGCCTTAACATCTTTTCAGCCATAAAATCTCCTCCACAAGATAATATTGCACCCAGTAAGTGTTATGTTGTTGAGGTCGTTTCTATAGCAACAAGAAATTGCTTTTGATCTGCATGTTTATAAACAAATAACATAACATAACAGATGGTTGGGTCATATATACATATTAAAATATAAGTATCTAAAATAATATGTAAAAGAGAAAAACCTTATGGCACCCCATATGGAACAGCCTGTGAATGAGAGGATACAGGAGGACAAGCCACCACTTGAAAGTGACATGATATCCCTCTGTTCCTTTTATATTTGGGGTAACAGATATGCTAATGACAAGGAGGAGTGGTTGAGTCTAAAGTGAAGTGGTAGGAGGTTTGCATTTAAGACAAGATCATGGGAAAGGTTTTTGACCATCACACTGCCCTCATATACCTAACAACACCATAACTAAATAGTAAATTAGAATGTTGAGAGCTGCATTGAAGACAATGGAGCAGCAACAGGTTATAAAACCTGGTATAGGGCTGCTGGTCCCGACATTATGATGTCCGAATCCTAATCCACAGCCTCTGCCTCTCTTTTCCCTGACTTTCCAAAATACATGGATTGGGCAGCGGGAAGCGAAAGTCAGAGCCTATGCAGGAGGGCAAACAGGAGCCTTTCCCATCTCTCCTCCCATTGCACAGAGTGTCACTGGAACCTTCAAAGGAGGGAGGAATTCTGCCCAGCTCCTGGGTCTTTCTATCACGGCTAAATGTGGAAAAGCAGTTTAGCCAAGCTTAGGGAGAAAAAGAAACTGACTTCCACCTTCTTTCACAGCTATTGCTGTGAATATTCAACTGTTAAGAGCTGTTAACTCTTGAACATTCACAACAACAGCTGTGAACCGAAAGGCTCATAGCCTCAGAGGGTTTCAACTCCCTTGGTTTCTGGGAGGTCTTTGTGTTTAATTATTGAGACAATCTGCTCTAATAGGACGTAATGAACTAACAGCCTTATAACCTGCTCTAGTGAGCTGTACTGGCTTGAGCCTTTAATGCTGAATCAGGTCTTTAATGGATGATATAGCCTGCTACATGGGATATAAAGCTGTACGGCATGGTGAACATAGACAAAGTCAAAGAGCTCAATAGAGCAACCATCTTTCTTAGTAATCTGGGATAAGGCAGAGCACCATATGTAATATAAGACAGACAGAAAAGAAGCCAAGAGGAAACGTGTTAAGAAATGGACTCATGCGCATGTCTGTCTGCAAATTCTATGGGTCTACATTGGACTCTGAATTTATCGGAGTAAAAAAAATAATTCAATGGGAACTCTGGATTAAGGGTATGGCCACTCTTTAATGCAAATGAGGAAGCTCCTGCATCCGTGGTATACTCCCGAGCTACGTACCCTCAGGAAGGGATGTAAGAAGCTGGAGAGGATGTGGAGAAAGGAATGGGAGGTAGCCAGGCGAGAGTAATACCGCTCTGCTATGAGGGGTTATAAATCCGCTCTTCGCAATGCTAAAGCCCAATTCTTTGAGGAGCGCATAAGATCTGCCTCCAACTCCTCCAGGGAGACTTTCAAAGTGGTAAAGGAACTTCTTAAGGTTCCTGAGCCCGCGGTAACACATGACAACCAGAAGTGTAAGGAGCTGGCAGACTACTTCCACATGAAAATTGAGAATATTTTGAGCACCTTACCTCAGTCTCCGTCGCTTCAGCTTGGTCATAAAATGGACACAGCTAAACAGCCAAGAGGAGCATCTATCCATTTAGATACTTTTGGCCCAGTATCAGTGGCTGAAGTCCTTAAGGCTTTGGGTTCTATGAAAAGTGGCTCCCCTAGGGATCCGGTCCCTATGAAGTTCCTGAAACAGGTAGCAACTTCTATTGCGGTTCCTGTTACCGACTTAATGAACGCATCTTTTGCCCATGGATTGGTGCCTACGAGCTGGAAAACAGCAGTCGTTAAGGCGCTTTTAAAGAAGCCAAGTCTGGATCCTTCGGACCTGGCAAACTTTAGGCCCATCTCCCTGCTGCCGGGACTCTGTAAAATTGCGGCAAGGTTAGTGAATCAACAACTGTCAGGTTTTCTCGAGACTAATGGCCTGCTCCGAGATTCACAAACCGGATTCCGGCCAGGCCAGGGCACCGACACCGCCCTTCTGGCAGTCGTGGATGAAGCCAGAAGCATTTTGGATTCAGGAGGGTCAGTGGCAGTGATCCTCCTGGACCTCAGTGCGGCTTTCGACACTGTGAACCATCTGGTGTTGATTCAGCGACTGTCCGAGGTTGGTGTGTCAGGGGTCGCTCTGAAATGGCTTAGGTCATTTCTCAGCGGCCGGACATACCAGGTCTGGGAAGGGAGTGATCGGTCGACATCTATTCCCCTCCAGTGTGGGGTGCCACATGGCTCCTCCCTCAGCCCTACATTGTTCAATGTATATATGGCCCCCCTGGAGGATGTTGTGGCCCCATTTGACATTAAAATCGTCAGTTACGCGGATGATACGCAGTTGGTGGTCGCCCTATCCCAACTGGTGGAGAAACCCGATCTACTGCACTCCTGCCTGTCGGAAGTCTACTCCTGGATGTGTGAGTCATCTCTTAAACTGAATGGCTCGAAGACAGAGATAATGCTGTTAGGGAGTAAGACCTCTTCGCTCCCTGTGACCAGCTGGCCCAGCTGTATGGGAGAGCTCCCCAATTTGAAAGAGGAGATCAAGAGTTTGGGGGTCTGGCTAGAGCAAGACCTGTCGTTTAGGGCCCAGGCGAAAAAAACGGCAGGAGTCTGTTTTGCCCTCCTCCGGTCAGCCCGCAAAATTCTCCCTCTCCTTCCTCTAACATCAAGGAAGCTGCTTATTCAGGGGCTGATTACATCGAGACTAGATTATAGTAATGCTATTTTTCTGGGCGCCCCTGAAGTAACATTTAATAAACTCCAGCAGGCTCAAAATGCGGCTGCAAGGCTGCTCATGGGCGTCCCTAGGATGCAGTCAGCTAAACCGGCCCTAAAGGCCCTGCATTGGCTTCCGGTGCGAGAAAGGGTCAAATTTAAGGCTCTCTGCACTGCGCACAAAATTCTTCAGGGGAAGGGCCCTCCCATTTTGAGGAACTTAGCGGTGCCTTATAAAGCCAATAGAACGTTGCGCTCCGATCAGAAATTTCTTCTCCAAATCCTTAGAGTAAAAAGGGCCCGTACTGGTGGGAGAAGATTTTCGGTCAACACAGCTATGCTGTGGAATGCGCTCCCTTTTAAGCTGTGCTCTGAGACCTGCACTTTGCGGTTTCGGAAATGCCTCAAAACTTATCTGTTTCCTGCTTGATTGCACTGAACTGGCCTTTGGTTAACTATTGGCGTCTGGACAAGCGCTGGGATGCCCGAGGGTAACTGTGCGCTATATAAAATTTTAAATGAATGAATGAACGAATGAATGTACACATGTTATCAAAACGGACATGACTTTGGTATTATAGAATAGGCCTTTTATCCCCTGAGTTATATCAAACTGAGTACCCTACAAAGAAAATGGCCTGGTAGACTGTCCAAACAGGTGATTCTACTTTAATATAATGTCCGCTGGTAAGTAAAACCTCCCTATGTAACCCAAAGACCTGGACTCTCACCCTGCCTTCCCATTGGGTCAAACTGAGTGATTCTCGACACATCTCTAAATCTTACTTTTCTACCATGATTTAGCATTTAGCATTTATAGCGGACTGATGAAGAAAACTGTGAAATGCTTTTTTCATTATTTTTTTTAGGGTTTTGCCGATTTTGCTTCTGAACACTATTGAGGAATTATGGCACACAAAACACACAAAAATCAGGGCCTAATTTATAAAAGTAAGTGCTGGTGTTCAAAGTCTTTCTCAGAAACCTGAAGCTTGAGCTATCAAATGTCAGGGTGCAGAATACCAAGGCTGAGTAGCCCTGTTTTTGCCTCATGCCTCTTTAATACATCACCAGGCATCAAAAACCATAAACAGTGAAGTCCAATTGGGGCTTCACAAGAATCAATAAATAGAGTTGGCGTGAGTTAAAGGGTTTTATTAATGGATGAACTCAAAATTAATGTATTCATTCAGCAAATACTAATATTTAGTCATCAGCATTACAGATTCAAATAATTCATTAGCCAGTATTTTAAAACAAGATATAATACCACATTAGTAAGAATTACGTATAATATGGGGAAAATACAGCAAGTCTGTTCCATAAAAGAAATCTCTTATCTAAATTAATGTGGGTTTAGACATAAAAGACAATTTCTTCAATAAGCAAAGGAAAGTGTCAGTTTCAGAAACCAAAATGAAGGGTTCTGATGAGTGCTTAGGCATGAAGACTTCACATTTTAGCAATGAAAAAGTTGCAAAGCTGGAAATTATTCTTAGTTATAAATTCAGCAGGCGTATCTAGTCTCTGAGTGGAAGGGAAAGGCTTAGAATGGGGTATCTCGTATCCTGTTCTGCGTGCTCTCCCCCACTAAACTAAAGGAGCACACTAATATAATTCTGGTAAAGAATCATTGGTAACAAATGTTGCATTTCCCCGTACCCAACAGCCAATCAATTCTTAGCAAACTCTAGGTGCAGGTAAACTCCCTAGTTTCTCACTTCTCCACAATGAAGTACAAAATTGAGTTCTTGGAATGATACCCTGGGCACATTTTGTGGTTCAGACAGTTCTTCCTACGAGTTGTGTTTCCTGTCATCTCATCTCCTCCTGGTGAGAACCTCACTATCAGTTGTCATTTACATAGGAAAGGCCTATTCACTAGCTAATAGAAGACGTCGGGAAAGTTAAGGCATCTGCAGTACAAGAAAAAAACATATTGTGCAAGACAACAGTTTAATGTAAAAACAGGCCTCTTAACACTAATGTGCAAAGTCAACTTTTAATATGGCATCAGTAGTCAGGCTGACTTAAATCAGTACATTATGTTACTTCATTTGCTTCTTACAATGCCCAACAGTGGCGTAACACAGGCCCCAGCAGCCCCTGTGGTGAGGTGGGGGCCCCCAAGTTCCAGGGGGCCCCCTTAGCACAGTACTCTGGCCAGAGAGCTCCCGATTGAGTCTGGAGGGGGGGCCTCCACGTACCTTGCAGGAGGACACCTGTAAACTGTGTTACACCAGTGTTCCATAGATATGATTATCTACTACAAATGTGCATTTATTTTGTGTGTGCTATTCAGCATAGGTTCGACTTATCACTCAAATGCGCTTAATTTGCAAAATGAGGACATTTGCTCCATCACATCTCTAATTCTGAAGACCTTCTCTAAAGTCTGGAAGTTTAAATTGTAACAGACTCTGCACCAAGCATCACAAGAGAGAATGTGCCAGGGCCTGGCATGCTTGATTGGGCTCTTTCTTGGCTCACCAGTCAACAGAAGAGCGAGAGCAATACATTTGGCACGAGACAACTTTGAACCATGCTTGGCTCGCCCACCTCTACAGCAGAGACGTTTTAAGGCAGGGGCAAAGTGGGCAATTGCTGAGGACCTATTCGTCTGAGGGCCTCCCTTGTAAAGTGATCACTTTCAGTTTCCAGCACTCTGTCTCACTTTTATGTTTTTCTCTGTTAGAACTTCTCCTTTTCTGCATCTACCTCTGACTCTGTCTCTCCCTACCCTGTGTCTTTTTAAGGACTTTTTGGGCCCTGGCCAAGACTTATTTCAGTTGCTTTGCAGTGGTGGCTCCTCCTAATGAGATGAGGGGCCAAACGCTTTTGTTTTCTGGCCCATTTGTTTTTCATTATTCCAAGAGTGAAGAATAATCCATTTTTCACTCTTGGTATAATATAAAAGCTGACCTCCTTCGGTCCGGCAACGGTCTCAGTCTGGAGGCTGGAGTAGGCGCATGCAGACACCTATACCATCAGTCAGAGAGAGATCACCAGGACTAGAGACATTCCATCCCTTGGCTTGCTTGGGGCCTTGGCATGCCTCTCTGCCTCCCTATTTGTGACGTGCTAGTCGTCAAAGCTAATGGTAAACATGGGTGCCTGCAGTCTTAAGCCCTACATGCCAATCAGCCTGTCACCTCACCCTTTCCGAACTCATCACAGAGTTGGGAAAGGGTGGGGGGATGGAGCAGAGACTAGAATTTCAAATGTGTGACTACACAGGTTTGAGGTTACAGCTTTATGCCCCAGTGCCAGAAGTTGAGAGGAGCAATGTAGTGTAATTGTAAGGGAGAATGGCAGTGAGTGTTACTGTGAGGGAGGATGCCAGTGAGTGTTACTGTTAGGGAGAATGAAAATGAGTGTTACTGTGAGGGATAATGACTAAGTGTAACCGTGAGGGACAATGACTGTGAGTATCGCTGTGAGGGAGAATGACAATGAGTGTAACTGTGAGGAAGAATTACAGTGAGTGTTGCTGTGATGAAGAATGAGAGTATAACTGTGAGGGTGAATGACTGAGTGTTACTGTGAGGGACAATGACAGTGAGTGTACTTCTGAGGGAGAATAATAGTGAGTGTTGATGTGAGGGAGAATGACAGTGAATGTCACTGTGTGGAAGACTGAGTGAGTCACAGTCTGAGTGATTCGGAACAAGTGAGACAGAGTGAGAATTAGTGAGACTGATTTTTGTCAGAGTGAGTCTGAATGAGTGGTAATGAGTAGGAATTAATGATAATATTAAGTCTAGGTGAGTCAGTTAGATTGAATTAATCAGAGTAAGATTGATTGACTGAGAATGAGTGAAAATGAGTAGGACTAGGTTAGACTGACTAAGAATAAATGAGACTAAGTGAGTCAGAGAATGAGTGAGACTGAGCGAGTCAGAGAATTAGTACGACAGAGTGAGTTTGAACGAGTGCACTAAGTGGAAATGACTTAGACTGAGACTAGGGGAGTCAGAGTGAAATTGAGTGATAGGTGAATCAGAGTGAAATCGATTGAGTGAGAGAGAGAGGCGCTGATTTAGACAACCTGAGAATCACTGAGATTAAGTGAGTGAGTCCAAGTAGTCCAATTGAAAATGAGATCGAGACTAAGTGAGAGTGAGTGAGTCAGAGTGCGACTGAGTGAGCCCATCTTGAACCCACTGAACAATCAGGCTCGCTCACTGAATTCCGAGCCGAAGATTAAGCTCACTACTTTTAAAGGTCACTAGCCGCCACTGAGTTTTTGCATGAAAATTTAAGTATCATATTGTTTGACATCATGCAGACTTGATCTATAAGAAAATAGACAATACATTTCGAAGGTGTTTTGAAAAGAGGGTCCCCAAACATGTCTTCCCTGGAACCCTAAAAATCAGTAAGATGCCAGTGCTCTACAGAAGGTGCTGTCGATAGCTGGTGCCCCTTGACATAAGGTTGCACAGATATTTATGAAGTGTAAAGAGCTGGAGGCTACAGAGCTCCTGTAAAGGGAAGGTTAGATGTTAAGTAGCTGCCGACTAGTCATGAGCACTTTGGGAAAAGACAAACGCCTATTGCGATCCATGCGAGGCATTCATTGGTCTGGTATACACATGGTATCTTCCACGCAGGGGGCGGACATAGGCATGTGCACATTCTGTCCTGCCCCACCCGGTCCCCCTTTCTCTCTGTGTCGACGTCACGAGACAGGGACAGTGCGCTCTACGTAGTGTCTTTACAGAAAAGCACACCGGGTCACAATGCCAGGGACGCACGATCCTCTCCGTGGAAGCGACAACCATTTCCTGTCTGCCAAGGAGAGCCCGTGTTCCTTGGCATTTGCAGTTGCTCTGCTTCCGCCCCGATAACCTTTACCCAGTGTTCTCTAATGCACCGCCGTAAAATTGTACTGAGAAATCAGAAGCGAAGTACGGCCATCCTGTTCTTGTTTGTTTACGAACACGAGTGGCATGTATTTGTAAAGTATGGTGCCTTGAACCATGCTGCCAAGCTGGTACAATTTAAATTCAACTTAAAAACACATTTGCTACACTACTGTTTAAAACCAAGTTCCTCTTTAAAAATAATGGCAGTGGGGAGATTAAAAAATATAGATATTGGCATTTGACTGATGTGGAGTCAGAGCGCTATAAAATGAGTTCACTGAAAAGGACAACTAACCCCACTGGATCCCCATACCCTTCCTAGTACCAGCTTTTACACTATGAGTTATGTTCACCACCCGAGACATGTACCCTGCAGCCAAAGCTTAAAGAAAAGACAAAAATAAAAGAAAGATTCTCTTTCTTCGCATGGTTCCCTAATGGATGCACTGCCCTCCAGCCCCCCTGCTCTTTGTCTCCGTACAAACAGGTGCTAGGGTTCTGCTTGGAAAAAGCAGTTTTAATTCTGGATATTTTTAGACCCAGGGAGATGCAGCCAACTCTGTCAGCGATTGGTCTTATCATTATTTAGTTTTGTGAACAACTCCTCGGACCCTTGTGGGTTATACGCCCTAGGCAGTTTGGTGCACATTCCTGGAACATGTTGGGGGTCTTTCCTTGATCTCATCTCTTTTTACCTATAACAGGTGTCGTTCAACCTGTGAAGAAGGCCTATGCTTCTCTCTAATGGACACTAATGGGGATTTACAGCTGAAAGGCTCTCAGGCTTCCAGGTTATAGACAATGGAAGAGAATTGTGTTTCATGGGCCAAGAGAGTGCTGAGAAGAACCTTTTTTCAGTGAATGGTATGAAGATTGGGTTCATGCAGGTTACTGTCCTGGCTGACCGATTTTTGTTGGACTATAAACACTGGCCACGGATAATTATAGCCAGCTTTTTGGGGCATTGGAGTGGGGCTTAGCTTAGTTTTGGATGTGTAGTTCCTAAATTACAGAGCTGAGTTCACTGAGCAGGAAAAGGTGGGGCCTCTTCCTGTGCATCGCTATCACCTTCATTAAATTTGAGCTGTGGAGACAAAATAGATCTGCACGCGCATCTCAATTGGCAATTGCACTGACATGCATGTTCAACACCTGCCTGGGGAGGGTACATGATACATGGCAGTCTCTCTGACTACCGGCTTTGTTTGAGCAGGTTTGGCACTCATGATCCGTACATATTTCCTCTGAGATCACAATGCTTCTTGTAGGGTGCATGGTATGAAATGAGTGAACCGGGTTCTCGGTCTTCTATTATTTTTTCTCTTTCAATTGTTCTTCCTGGGGCCCATCTCAGACTGTTTCTGGGATCTGGCTCATGCTATGGGGCTTCTGTTGGCTAGACCTGTACTCTCAGGTTACTGCTTGACTGCGATTGGATGGGATGGTGGTCACTCCAGCTTGCTGCAGGCTGTCTGCTGTTGCAAGTCGTCAGACTTCAGCAGAAGGGATTGATTGTCATGTAGTTCCGACTTATGAAATATGTATATTTAATATTTCTTATTAGCTAGTGCAAATACACCAGACAAAGAGTGTGCTAGGTGTTATTATAATTATTATTAATATTTATTATTATTATTATTATTTTATGTCTGTCTCTTGCTAGGTTGAGTTAATGAGGTTAGCATCTTCATCTCTGTTAGGTGCTATTGTTAGCTTATGAGCACTTTGTATCGTGATATGTGAAAAGAAAGTGCTTATCCCTTTCTTTCTCTCCCCTCTCTTAATCTTTCTCTCGCATTCTCTATTTCTCTGTGTGTCTCTCTCGATTCCTCTTTCCCTCCTTCACCCCACTCTCTCTAGTGTGATCAGATCTCAGTGACAGGATCTTTGAGGCAAACAGACCGGTGCCTCAGAGATTGACCTCATCTGTCCTGCTGGAGTGTGTGCCCCTTCTCTTGCTGTGGCCTCTCTAACGGGAGTCATCATAGCACTGAACGGGAGGAGGAGTTTGGGTTGGGCCTTGAGACGGAGTTAGGAGGTAAACATTTAATGGGGCCAATATTTTCTTTGTTGTGCAATTGTGCATAATACTGAAATAGTTGTGCCACCTGTATAATGATATGCCTCTTGGCCACCCGTTCTTTAACATACACATTCCAGCTTGCCTCTTTACATCTATTGTCTCGATTTCCTACTCCGGTTTTCACGCAGTAAGCATCATAACTGAAGTCACTGAGCCAAACCCACACGAAAGGAAACATTTGCAACCTGGTCTTCACCACAATGCAGGCGCACAACTATCTCAGTCTTCATACACTATACAGCGCACACCCATCCTAGTAAAAAAGAAAACCTCCACAGCCTCTTCAATGGGAGCAGAAGGTACATGAGGGAAGCGCTAGGTAAGTGAAGTGGTTACAGGAAACTAGAGTGATACCGCGTGTGATGAAGGATGACATTAAATGGCTAAGATGAATGCAGGTGGGTGTGATCTGAGCCAGCATATGCCAACGCAAAGTGAATGAGATGAACACAAGAGGGACACCTGGATAATCCAGGCACACACAGGCTGACCGAGGCAAGCAGAGGGCTCATGAGCCTTACAGTGGCTGGGTCAGGTGAGAACTGATTGAGTAGGGCGAGGAAAGGATGGGTCAGACAAGGCAGGTTGAGTAAAGCAAGCGTGATGGGTGACTGCAGAGTGAAAGAGACAAGCACAGCTTGCATGATGAGAGCAGGTGAGTCGAGCACAGCATGGATCATGTGAAAATATGGTGTTCTAGATGGGGAGTGGTAGCGAAAAATCAAGACAGCTAGGTCTGTGGAGGCGTCATGCACTGCATGCTTAAGATAAGCAAGAGATGTGAAAGACAAGTACAGGCTGGATAAGTCCAGCACAATGTAAATACAAAAGTCAGGATGTCATAAGATTTTTTTTTGTTTAAGTAGTTTTAGGATTGGCTAGTCCTCCAGGGCATTGAAGCACTGAAAAATTAATTTGAGCACAATTTTATAAAATGTGGATGTTTTCTAAAACATCCTACTGCATAATACATTGTTGTTGGACATGGTCCTTTTTAAGGGGTTTTCCTAAAACGTCTTGTTTTTTTTCCTCCTGGTTTTTGCAGATTCTCTTTTCCTGGCCTTAGGACTGGGAACTCTCCCACTGTAATGCAGTATGAAAGCACATGCAACCTTCCACAACATGCTAGGAAGTGGCGCTTACTTGATTGGTTTAGGTGTTGTACCTGTGAGTGCCATATAAAAAGGTACACCACATACCCAGGGTAGGTACTGCACCGACTAATAGTGGGATGCAGCACTGAGTCTGATTGCGCCACCCACCAGAATAGGCTTTCAAACATATATGAAGCATGCCATTGCACGGCTGTGAGTGCGCAGTTGCGCTAATGCTCAGGTTGGCATTTCTAACTCTTTAGCCAACCCTGAGTGGGCCTTCCACTAGCTCTGCCAGAGTAAGCCCTGAGGCATGGCAGGTACACATGCCCAGGTTGTGAAGAACCCCCATGTGGGTTTTCCCAACCTAGGAGGTTGGCTCTTCCTATGGGACAACACCGGGGTTTAGCTGATTCTCTTTTCGTGGCTTTAGGGCTCTGGGCCCGTTCCCACTGTAACTGCAGTGTGGACGTGCGAGCGCCCTTCCTACACATGTTAGAAAGTGGTGCTTAAAGATGTTTTTAAACAGGTCTTAAGCCTGTCATTGCAGGCCTGTGTGAGCACTTGCACTTCTGCTCAGGTTTGCCTTTCTAAACCTCTGGTCACTCCTGAGGGTACCTTTAACTCCCCCTAGAGCTCCCCCAAGTCTTCAGGGTTAAAGCAAGTGTTAGGTGAATGGCACGGCAGGTACACATAGGTGTTCTCTGTCCAGGTAGTGAAGAATATCCATGTGTGTTTTCACTACCTATGAGGTTTATTCTTCCTATAGGTTAACATGGGCAAATGGTTGAAATTACTTCAAACTGCAATAGTGGCTTGCAGTGGAGCAGCCTCATAATGTTTCGAATCGTTGTATCTACAATGGCAAATCTCTCCTGTGGTAAAGGTGGATTTGTCATTAATAGCTTAGAAATGCCACTTCTAGAAAGTGTTTGACTCCTAAAACGCTTGTGAAAGCTAACGAGGACCGCTGACTGTTGCTGCGGCATCATTACTTTAAATGCCAATACTGGATAGAATTGTGTATATGACGGAACAACTCCAATTCAGCATAAATATCCGCAATTTCTCCGTGAAAACTTACCATTTTAGAATTTCTTTGATTTTTTTCGCCCCAAGGGGTCTTGGATCTTTATATGAAATTTCTTGTCCTGATGATGGTCTCAAAGATTCACCCCAGAAGAGACTGAAACGTTGATGCTCCAACCCATTTCCTTTTAGTCTCTGTTTTTAAAATCTGGGCGATTTTGTTAATTTGTCTAGAACATTCCCTAAACTAAATGTTCTTGGGAATGGGCTCTTGGACATTGATAACTAGTAAAATCTAACAGTTAACAATTTCTTTCCTGTTCTGTTATTAATGTTGTTGAAGTATTTCTTCATGTTGAACCCCTAATAAAACCACTTTTCTATTATTGAAATACTAAGATTTAAGAGATACGCCTGGTTGTGTTGACTTATTTCTCTATTTGAGTAATAGAGACTATTCTGCTTTGAGTTCTTATTTTACGTCATGATTAGACGTTCAATAAGTATTTTGAGATTTTTTATTTAAATAGTTCCTTAAGTACATCCTTTGTAGTCATCATTATCGGACTTGTATTCACCCAAACCCACAAGGGTAATTTGGGTCGATCATTTCTGTGTTTATGCTTTTAGAAAGGGGGCATTTATCTCCTCTAAAATTCTTCGTGTGCCTTTTAGGCCATATGTACATTCCCCAGTGACAGCCATAAACATTGGGCATGCAAGTGGAACGACAGACCACAGCCATTTAGAGATGTGGTTAGATAAATTGGAGGGAGAGGTTTTGACACTTGGCCTCTAGGAAGTCAGAACATGGCCCCACTAAAGATTAAGATCTGTATTCCATGACCTCAAGGCAGACAGAGCTAAAATTTAGGGGAGACATGTGTGGTTCAAAAGGAGCCCTCTAACCACCCCCTACTTCGAATGCACACTACAGTATATCTGCTGATGACATACTTAAGTAGGGCAGAGATACACTTGTGGGGGCTAGGGACTAGACATCCTGAAATGCGTGGTGCACACTAAACCCGGGCGTGGTGCTCCGCTCCGCCCACGGAGTGTACGTAGCGCTGCCTGCTTCATGGTTTATGAAGTAGGCGTAGCAGGCAGCACTACGCACGCGCCAGGGTGAAGCAGAGCTGCCCGCCGCCCGCCTCTCGCCCGCCCTCGTTTTAAAATAAGTTAAACTATGTTAAAAATAAGAGAAAATGCCTTAGCTGCGGTGCGGCGTCCCAGGACTTCCTCTTCCTCGTTGACGGCAACTTCTTCTCACAAATGCGCATGCGTGGACGCCTGCGCATTTGCATTTGTAAGAAGAAGTTGCCGTCAACGAGGAAGAGGGAGCCCCGGAACGCCGCAGCGCAGGTAAGGCATTTTCTCTTATTTTTGACATAGTTTAACTTATTTTAAAATGAGGGCGGGCGGGCGGCGCATAGTGGGGCTACGTGGAGAGCGCGTGAGTGTGCGTAGATTTGGGCACACTACGCGATGCTACACGTAGCCCCACTACGCCCACTAAGCCCAGGGTTAGTGCACACTGCCAGGGGAATCTGTTGTACACAAGGAGGATTACTGCCATGGGAAGGGACTGTGAACCCTTCCTGAATATTGGCTGGCCTGGGTTGACTACCTGCTGCTGTGTGGCACCATGAAGTGGGCTCTCCAAGGGCTTGTTAGCCTGCTTCCTGTTCTCTTGAGGAGGTCTCAGGGACATAAAACACCTTGCGCAAGGGACTCACACCATTTACGTGTGACACCTGGAGAGCTTGTCTGCTGAGTTCCGACTGGTTGTGCTAGGTGGGGATGGAACTAAGTATTGTGCCTGGAGACTGGATTGCCTTGTGAGGAGCCCCAAAAGTATTCCCGCATCTAAGGAGTGTGGCCCCTGCATCATGGGGGCCTCAACACGCATAAGCATCTTGTTGGTGAAGAGCGCATTCACCAGTTGTGGGTCCCAACGTGGCCCGCTACATTGATAGTGCTATATCTTTCTCATGTGACACACCATCTGATGCTCATTGCCTGCAGTGCCCGATTCACAGGATGCGACCCTCGGAGGGAGGGTGTACCCATAGTGGTGCCTCATTCTACCTCATGCAGCACTGCTGAACTTGCATCTGTGTGTGGACTGGAATTGTCGGGTGTGACCCGTATCAGCATGCACCAGCCTTTGTGCCTAATTTCCAGGAAGGTATGGAATTTGAAACTCTTCCTTGTGTGTGTCTTGTATTGTCTAGTGCGACCCGTATCAATGCAAACCGGAGTTGGTGCCTTATTTCCAGGAAAGTACGGAATTTACAACTCTTCGTTGTGTGTGACCAGAATTGTCTGTTGCGACTCAGATCAACGCGCACCAGACGTTGTGCCTTATTTCCATGAAAGTGTCGAGGAGCGGATTTATATTCTGTTGTGCCCAGATTGCCTGGGTTCTAAATTGATCAGCGTCTGTCTGACTGGGTGCTTTCTTCTTCTGAGAGACCCCTGCTTCATACCCTGTTCATAAATTGTTCCTTTTGTGCCCTCAGTGTGGTGGATCAACTGCCCTCTCCTCACCCGGCCCCTAATTACTTTGTATTGCCAGGTAGTAGTGCCTGGATCGGGCCTGGGTGGTGAGAGTAATTGACTGGGCTGAGAAATGCTCTTGAGAATGATCGGAAGCAGGCCAAGAGAACGTGTAACCCCCCTGGGCTTCGCAGGCCTGAACTGGTGCCAGAAGGCCAATTGGGGAACCCTTTGATTGAACTACTATTGCCGTCAGCCTGAGTCTGCTCCACATGGGTGAACTTCCCTAGTGGGAGCCAAACCCCCATTTGTCAACTGCCACCTAATTAGCCCTGCTACCTACCTCCACCTTCTTCCCTGGGACCCTAACTAAGTGTGACTACGACCGCAATCTGCGTAGTATCAGGGGGAGTTTTTTTTTATCTTCAACTCATGGGCAAATGGTAGCCGGGGCTAGCTGAAAGGTGGAGGAGGGCTTAGGCCACGGGATGGGCATTTGTATTATCAACTGACCTGCTGGGTATCAGTTGTACCGTATTACAGTGCTGTGTGTGTGTGCAAGTGCGCTCCATACGGACCTGCCTGATATTCGTTGCACCAAGTAGCGGTACTGAGTGAGTGTGTGGGAGTGACTGCATGAGGACCGTCTGTTATTATTACACCGCACAGCGGTGTTGCTTTATACGTTGATTCCTTGCCAAAAGAATGCTATGTTTGACATTGGTTTTCACCCGTGAGGCCTTGGTCCACTGTGCTGTTTAAAAATGTTGTAATTATCTGTGTGTTTACATTCCTGGTATAGCTGTGATCTGGGGTGCACTCTATAACTGTGTGCTATTGAATTGTAATAATTGCCAAAAGGGGCCTAGTTCTGACAATGATTTGCACCGCCTAAGGGTGCTGGAGGGGGGTTAAAAGAGGATCTCTCCCAAGTGTGCATACTACTGATGTCATTTTAACACGGTTAGGCTTAGTACCGCTAGTCATATTTCCAAATGTGATTTATGCCCAGAAATATATGATGTTAATGTTGTGTTAATTAATGTGTGTGTTGAATACAAACTTTATTTACATACACCATGTGTGAAGTCTCTTTGTTGCTGCTCAGTGCATTTATTGTATGAGAGTGCTGTGCCAGTGCTTTACACATTGCCTCTGTTATAAGCCTGACTGCTCAGTGCCAAGCAACCCAAGGGTGAGCGCAGGTTATGCAGTGAGTGTAATCACCTTCCCCTGATGGGAGTGGAAAGTTCTCTTGGCTGGGGCACCGCCTCAGCCAACCAGAACGTGCCAGTTCTAACAATTGTATACATTGGAAAAACATTTTGGATTTCAAAAAATCATTTCATATCAAAGGTGCATAAAACAGAGAAGGTTCGACACTTGATTCTATTCTTTCCAAAACAATTAACAACCAACAAAAGACTGAATGCATAGTCTGACTTCATCAGACAACAACGGAGCCTCTGACAATAATACTAGCCAGAGCCACAAGAACAGCATTGCTGTTCACTAAATGTAATTAAAGTTTTGCTACACTGCAATATGAAACCTGGACAAACTCAGCTCTGCAAGCTATAATTTAAATAAAAAACATTAAAATGGCTATCTAGCGAATGATGTCCCAATAGATTTCTAAGTGCCAGCTTACATCATCAAACAAGCATTTCATAATGCCTTTTGGTAGAGATGCTGGATGGAGCTAAGGGAGCTGTTTTGTTTTCTCTACACTGAATGGTCTCTTTACAGTTCAAGGTAATTATATTTTCAAAAATATGACAACATCATGTTTAATGCATAAAAACAGGGTGTTAGAGCAACGTACTCAAGATCACCTCTAGTGTGAGAAGCTCAATTAAGATAAAAACGTTTTTGAAAAGGGGTTTAAGAAAGGACCTGCACAAGATGAAAGAATATGAGGGGGTTACATCTGGGCACAATCACATTAGCCATAAGTCTCAAAGTCAGAATGTGTCATGAGAGTCTGTGTTATTTTGAACACCATTCTTTTAAATCCCTCACTGCTCTGCGTTTTCTTGGCGCTCTCCTTCAGACTCTCAAAATCCAAATCCGTATGATATTACGTAACCTCTCTTTCTCGGACGCGCATGCAATCTATTTATTATCCGCAGCCTGTTCAGCCTCAGTTATCAGTGATTGACAGCCCCTTCACTCACTACCTTCTCTCTCCTATGCCGTGGGATCTTTGGGCCAGATGTAGAAACATCAGAAATACAGATTTCCTAATTGCGATTCTCTCCAAATTGCATTTAGGAAATCAGTATTCCTAATGTATGAAACTCTTTTGAGTTTCATTAGCGATTCCGAGTGGGTCGCAAATAGACCTACCTCATGCATATTAATGAGGTAGGTAACAATTTGCGATCAATTTGGAATCGCCGTCATCACAGGGACTCTGGCCTGCTTAGGTCAGCAGACCATCATGTCTGAGATTGCTTTTTAATAAGGCAATCACTCTTTTTTTAATGCAGCCTGTTTTCCTCAAAGGAAAACGGGATGCATTTATAAAAAAAAACCTGAAACTTTGCAGTTTCATTTTTTAAGAGTAGGCAGTGGTCTGTGGTACCACTGCCTTCTCTTAAAAATATATTTTTAACAGTCTCAAAGGGAAAGGGGTCCCCAAGGGACCCTTTACCCTCTGCAAATGGGTTACTACCATTTTTAAACTGGTGGTAAAGTATTACTGTTTTGCGACCGAAATTTGGTCGCAAGACATTAATACATACAATTCTGATTCGATATTTGGAAGGGATGCCCCTTCCTAATATCAAATCGGTATATGGTAGCAAACGCAAATCGTGATTGGATGACAAGTTATTGAATCACAATTTGTCTTTTGTACATTGTAAAAAGCTTTTCTGCAGTCTCAAATGGCCCGATTCTGTGAATAGGGCCATTTGAGGCAGCAAAAATGTTTGGTACTTCTGGCCCAATATCTTGTGTTCTATAGGGTATCTGTTCTCACCCTCAGTCTGGCAAAACCAACAGGACGGACTGATTGAGGAAGATTTTTGTGCATTTATGTTTTTTGCAATATTAACAATGTGCACAATGTGGTTTTACATTTGAATACACATGCATATACTGACTGTAAGAAATTGGATTACTATTTGAGGTAGGGTGACCCCCTACTCAAACACCAACCACAATTATTGTCAGGGTGCAGTCACAAGCAAACCCCAAATTAACCTGTGCCTAACCTTCTGGTTGCTTGTCACAGAGCAGTCAGGGTTAGCTTAGAGGCAATGAATGAAGTATTTATGCAGCAGTTCAAACAGTAATAAAGTGAAACACAAGAAAAATCCCACAATTTTAAGATTTAGGTGAAAATAGCATCAAAAAGCACAAAGCGCCTACTGTGGGGATCTGGTCGCGCTAGACCGGGAAAAAGTCTCAAGTTCAGGTCAAATGCAATGCAGTGTGGACTGGCTACAGGGACCCAGTTAGGCCAGCTGAACAAAGTACCCTACATCCTGGTTGAGGAACAATGTGGAGTCGACTGTCGAGAATGCATTATGCAGCAGAGGTGATGTGAGGTCCTTACATGGAGATGTGTTGCAAAGCAGCGGTGCAAAGAAGCTGCGATGGGTGCTGCAAGGTCCTTGCATGGAGATGTGTACCGAAGCAGCGTTTCCAAGGATATGTAGTAGGTGATGCGAGGTCCTTGTGTGGAGATGTATTGTTCAGCAGCAGATCACTGGAGCAGCTGCTGCACTGTAATACGAAGCCCTGCGTCGGGGATTCGTTGCACAGTGGTTCCAATGCAGTCTTGTGAGACGATGTGTCAGGCTGTGTCAGTTCTGCTGGAACCACAGCTGGGCTGGCAGAGAGCCCTCAGGCCTACTTCCAAGGCTCCAGACATGGGTGACTACACTTGGGAGGGCGGGACTCATAGCTGGAAGAGTCCAGGTGCTAGATTCAAGGTTTGTGGAGCCTTTTCTGTCCCCTATGATCGGATCAGGAGTCCAGCCAACTAGCCCTTGGAGTTACTTTGGTGGTCCTGTGTCCTAGATGGAGGTCCAGTCCTTATTACTCAGGCAGGAGGGCAGCAGGTCAGCAGAGTGGCAGTCCTTCTTTTGAGTGCTCCCCAGGTCCAGCTGGATACTGAAGAGTGGCTCTAAGTGTCTAATAATTATACTCGGTGCCCACTTTGAAGTAGGAGAATTTTCTTGAGACTTCAACCCCCTAAGGTGTCAGGCATTCCCTTCCTCTCTGCCCTGGCCCCAGCTTGTCTGGGGACACAAAAGACAAGTGACAATCGTCTGTCAGTGTGTTCAGGCAGAATATTTGTGATGTGCAAGTCTGGTAGGGGACAGCTCCTCCCCCTTATTATGTCACTGTAGCCCATTCTGCCAACACCTAGCCTCCCTTTGCCTCACTGTCCAGGAGCAATACACAAAACAAACTGCCAGTTACACCTAGTCATTTTACCCAGGGACAGGCTGCAGGCACCAAATGGTTAGGACAGGAAAATGGCAACTTTCTTAAAGTGGCATTTTCAGAATTGTGACTGAAAATCTGACATTAGTAATAAGGAGGGTTTATTTAATTACAATTCTTTAGACAACAGACTTGAGCCGCCTACTTACTCCCAAATGAAAGTTATCACTTATTAAATGTAATGAGGTAATCCAATGTTATTCTATTGGAGAGGTAGGCCTTGCAATACTGAAAAATGAATTTAAGAGATTTTCCCTATCAGGGCATGTAAAACTTAAAAGTACAAGTCCAGCATTTTAAATACACTGCAAAGTGTCCTATGGGCTTTTCAGGGACTACACTAAGGGGGGGCTTATATCTATTAAAAAGGATGGTTAGAGCCTGGAATTAGTTTTATTGTGCCATGTCAAAATGGAAGTTTAAAACTGCACACAGGCTGCAATGGCAGGCTGGAGACATGTTTTACAGGGCTAATTAAGTGGGAGGCAAAATCAGTGCTGCAGGCCCATTAGTAGCATTTCATTTAGATTTAGAGTCTTTGAGCACATGGGGTACCACTTTACTACGGACTTACAAGTAAATTAAATGCAGCAATTCGGTGTGAACCCACTTCTACCATGTTTAGGGAAGAGGAAGCACAAGCACTTAAGCACCGGTTAGTAGTGATAAAGTGCACAGCGTCCTATGGCCAACAAAAAATGAGATCAGCAAAAATAGGAGGGGTGAAGGCAAAATGTTTGGGGGATGATCACTCCTAGGCAGACAGGTCTAACACTGACATAGTACTGTTGCTTTTAAAACACATTTCCTGTGATGTATACAATTGTGTTTTCCTGACCCATGTTACCTAGAGACCTCAATTAGGACCCAACCGGCTAATTGTTCAAAATGGATTTCTGTCTCTTGTCCTCCCCAGTTCATTTCACTAGATATTTTTGCAGCACACAGTCAAAGAGAATAATGTTGGTTTATTTTCATTAGCTCCACCACACTAACTGAAACTCCAATAATGTCATCTATTTGATCACCTACACATATGGCCTACGTTATATAGGCATGACGAGTCGCAAAGTCAGAACACGGATTGTGGAACATCGCAGCACCATGCGGTGTAGAAAAAACATAAGTAAACTGACAAACCACTTCATCCAAGCAAACCACAACCCAAATGACCTAAACTGGACTGTAATGGAACATATCAACAGCCAGACCCTTTCAAATGACAAGATCCTACACTTAAGGAGCAACGCTGGATCTATCGCCTTTCCACGAACGTCACAGGGTTAAATGACAACATACCCTGGAATAGCCTGAAACCAACCTGAACCACAGCACCATGTGCAAAATCTTTCTGCTTTAGAAAAAGGCTAACCTGGACATCATATAATCACCTCAATGTGAGCAACACTCCCTGTTTTAACTTCCAAACAAGTCACCCCAAAATGAGAAATGACATAACCACCTTAGTGTCAAGAGCACTACTTGACCTAATAAAAGAAACATCCTTTTTTCACACGACAGTGCGAATCCAAGTGTATGTCTACACTATACTCAACCTTTCTTCTCTTTTGTGATATGTTCCAAATTAACACATACATTCTCAGATTTTTTTCAAGCCACAATTAGTAGGCACACTTGAATTGAGAATGATTTTAGCAGGGCCTCTGGGTCTTTTATGAGTTAAACTTACGCTTATTTTATTTTATTTTTTCTGCACACACAAGCACTCAACACTCCCACAGGGGCAAGTGTTGAGTGTTTTCTCTATGTCTACACTCCCACAGGGGCGTGTCTTTTCTCTATGCCTATTCTCTCCTGCAGACTCATCAGAAGACAGCCTAAACCAGCACCTGAAACCCATTGAACCAGTCACAGCGGTTCCCAATTAACCAAACTCGCTGACACCTGTTGGAACCAGCAGAGTATTTAAACCACCGCCCAGCTCCACTCATTCTACCACGGAGCTCCATGACAGCTGAAGCAGGTACCGAGAAGGGTCCTAGACTTTGATGAAGTGGGAACATCCTAAGGGGGATATGCTTTAACACTGTCTCTCCACCCCGCTGCTGGCATTCTCTCACAGCCAAGCATGCGGGTAAATTTTAAATCGCTTTTGTCTCCTCATTTAATTTTTGTCACATAGAGTGTGACTACAGGTCGGGTCCCCACATGAAACTCATGGGGCACTTTCAGGATATTGTCTTAGTAAGATACTTTGCTTTTTTCGCTTTTTGTTTTTAAGTTACACGATGCACCACGTTATGCACATCTTGATTACCACTCGGTACTGCATAAATTACCAGGCGTCTATTATAACTCATTACGCCACACCCCGTCCTCACTGTGCCTTTGAGCGCATAAGAGCAGGGACACTCCGCTAATGAAACAACTATAGCAGTATGTTAAATGTTTCTCTGTATGTTTGTTTGTCTTTTCCTTCCCCACAGGAAAGCGCCACTAAAGAAAATTCTCCTCTACCACATATCACACCTTAGTGCGTGTGTCACATATATGGTCTTTTAATAACACGTTTTAGACCACTCACTTTGCACTACACATAGGTCCTGAAGAAAGCCATACCACTAAGAGAGCATGGCTGAAACATGTTGACCGACTAGGATATTGGAGTTACCTTAAGATCTCCTTAAATATCCGACTCTCGTTTTTTATTAACTGCCCAGGGCCCACTCATTAAAATAGTTTATCCCAGGGACCCTTAGGACAGCTTTTTTAACATTCACTCACTTCCTTTCACTGCACTCTCACGGCACAATACCAGCTGCGGTGTATCCAGGCGTCGTAGCACACCGAAGGTGCACTCAGGGCCTTTGGTGGGGCCCGATGATGTAGCATGGCACCAACTAGGTTGGTGAGTGAGGGCCTTACTATAAACATTATGTGTTTCCTTTCCAAAACAAACATACGCTAGGAGCACCCACTTCAGAGCTAGTTCTCTTTGATAAAATGGTTTATTTTCATTGTCATTATTCATGCTGTTCTCAATGAATCTTTTCCCCTGCCCAGTCACAAAACTGTATCTTTGATTCAAGGTCCTTCCACTAGCTCACTATTCCCTATTTAGTCAGAACAGCTTGCTGCTGTTCATGTATCTTGTTTGTTCCATCATCTCCGAATGGCATTATCATAGAGTGTGCAGAATCAATATTCATGTAGTGAGAGAGTGCTTAAGTGCTAAGGCAGTATGACGTTCAGTAGAAATGTGCTTTGATTGGCTACGAATTTAACATATTTGATCATACCATGATGAATCTGCAGTTTTACCAATTTAATATGCAAAAATATTGCATGAAAACCCTTGATTTTAAAGGTGAGCCACAAGACTTTCTTGAAGACTTAGATGCTGCTAAGCATGCTGTTAGTTTCTGTGTTGATTTTGCCACACACTTTGGACTTGGAATAATTTTGCATGGTGCACTTCGCTATAATGTCCTATTTGCTGAAAGCCTTCACGGCATTGACTCTGTATTGTCTTAATTTATTTTATCTTGTAATAAGACTCTTTGACTATTTCACTGATCTACAACTCAATTATTGAGTGGGATATTTTATTTAATTCACTGTAATTCTGATTTTTGATGCGTTGGGAGGTGCCTTACCTTGGGACATATTGTCTCAAGGTATTGAGGAATAACACTGTCTCCTGATTCATCTGAATTGTGGGGGTTATGTTGAGGTTAAGTTTTGGGGTGTAAATATTGTCTGGTTCCCTGCGCCAACACTCTGCTGCCATTTCTGACTCCCATTCATACAAAGATATTGTTGGGACCCATTAGGTGGTTGTGAATACTACTTCCACTGACTGTACACCTTTATGCACATATACTCACCAGCCACATTGATAGCCTGAAACCCTGGACTAGAACTAACCCTCCTGGATATATGTTGGCCCCCCCTTGACCACAACACATTGTCAAAAGTCAGAAAAAGTAAGATTCATGCACCCATAAACAAGCATTGGCAAAGCCAACAGGTTTCTCCTGTGGAACATCTTATGTCTTTGTCAAGTTTCTTTAGACATTTTGCACAGCACCATGTGCTTTTGTGCAACATGGCTTATGGTAAAAAAAAAAGAATCATGAGGTGGCCAATGTTGAATGTGTTTTCCTTAAGCCATGTTGCACAGCGACCCACACTGTTGTGCAGTACGTGTGAAACAGCACAGGATCAAGCAGTAGGATGGAGGGCAATAAAGCACAGACAGCAGGAGGAGGGAGAGGCTGCGGCAAATAAAGTACTGACAGCAGGAGGAAGGCATTGTTGGCAAATAAGGCACAGACAGTGGGAGAAGGGTGGGGGTGTCTCATAAAGCACAGACAGCAGGAGGAGAGTGGTGGAGAGGTAAAGTATGGATAGAGGGAGGAGGCCAGGGGATGGGGAAGCACAGACATCTGGAGGAGGATGTGGGGTGATAAAGCACGGACAGTGGGAGGAGGGCGGAGTTGAGAAAGGAACAACGGACAGCTGGATAAGGGCCGGGGCTGCTAAAGCAACAACACACAGTTGGAGGAGGGCTGGGTGGGAAAGCAACAACGTACAGTGGGAGGAGAGGAAAGGGAGCAACAAATGGGGAGGAGAGCAGCACCAGCAGGAAGAATGAAAGGTGGGGTGAAAGGAAGGAACTGTAGAGACCTGAAATGTAGGAGTGTATGTAAAAAGTGAAAACAGAGTACTTGCAAGAGCCTGTAGCAACGGAAGAACACAGATAGGAAGCTGTACTTTTTCATGCTTTATGGCAGGGACACACGTGATACCCCAGGAGAAAGCTGAGGTGAGTAGGAGGCTCCAACCAATACGAAGCAAGGAAAAAAGAGTGATGTTGGAGTCAAACAATGGTAAGTAATGGTAAGTAAGGGGCAGGCTCCCGTTTTAAGCTTTTTTTGTCACAAGAGATTTTGCAAGCACAATGCAAGCACTGTGAAGGTGAAAATATGAAAAGCACAGAAACATGAGGTGAGTTTGCAGATTAAATTTTTAGATGAACAACTAAACTGAAGATGATCAAACATCTTCTGGGCAAAGGAATTTCATTCCATACCTTTGCCTCTAGGTGAACACCACAACGTAAAATGGGTTCATTAAAGAATGAACCCCACAACTGCAGACTCAGGTTATCCTCTGAACCTCAAAGTGGTCTAATTTCTTCATCTCAAAGTTTTGTTAAGGAAATATGTTGGGGTTTAAGGGTGATTGGGGTGCTTTAGCATGCTATGATACTTTAAAGCCAATGGGATAGGTGGAGGGCTCATATCACACAACTAAAGTACACTGCATTTTGGATGATCATGTAAAGTCAATGAATACCACAATCTGGGGGAAAAGGGCCAAACTTGAGGATAGAGACATAAGATGTTTTGCTTGGGAGAACTTAACATCTTTCCATAACTCTAAATGGTGTCTGAAGAGAAAGTTCTGTGTCCATCATGGTGCTTAAATTTCTAAACGGCTCTATCTGTTTGGGGTAAGGCCTCAGGAAAACTTTCCAAAACACATCGTCCTCCGGTGACCAAATAACTTTTGAGTGCTTCTGCACACATTTTTTTTTCTTCACTATTAGTTTACTCCTTGCCTCTGTTTTCATATTAATGGCAACCCAACCAATGCATCCAGATGACCTGCATCATGTTTGGATAGGGGCAATATTACTCAGGTTCAGGGCTGGCTGCTTAGTTAGGGCGGGCGCTATTATTATTTGAGGCCCAGTACCATATTGGTAGAAATGGACAGAGGCAGGCTTTGACTAGTAGAGTAGTGTGCATGCTGTTGGTCCACCTACCTGCCCCACAATAAACTGCAAAGCTGAATGGTGATCAGCCAATGCAAAGCAGCAGATGTCAGCAGGCCTGCACAGTGGTTCACACATTGCAACTCATCTCATGGGCGTCCAAAAACCAAAGGGGCTTATTTACGAGCCCTTTGCGCCACCGGTGTGTCACTTTTTGTGATGCACCGGCGACATAAAATATGCGCCACACTGTGACATATATACAAAGTGACGCATCTAAGCAGGTGTGTCACTTTGTAAACATCTTCACTACATTATACCTGCATTAGGTATAATGTATACAGGGTGGGCGTTCCCCCGCAAAAAAGGCTTGTAAAAGTGGTGCAGTACATTCTATGAGATTTCACTGCGACACTTCTAACACGTCACTGCGTCAAATCCTGACGCCTGCCTCACAATAGGCATAAGACTGATGCAGGCCCTTTCACATTGGGATTGCCCCATGTCAAAGGACACATTGCTGGAGTAGGGTCTGTTTAAAGACACACCCCAGCAATGCACCACTTTAGCGCCTACAGATACGTCAGGAATTCTGACATATCTGTAAATCCTTGTGATTGGGAGCACCATACAGTAAATATGGCGCATCCATGGTGCCCCAAGGAGGGCCCATTGAAACGTGTTGCATCACTTTTTTCACGCAGCGGTACAATACTTTTCATTAATGAGGCCCAAAGACACAATTTAATCATTCCGTCGCCCGGTAATTGCAATTTATGCCTGCAGAGAGAAATCAAGAATACTCAAGATAAGTGCCTGATTTACCACCTCCAACATCGACTTCCTGCAGACAGGTGTTTTGGATGTAGACTCTTGGCTATCACATTGTAAATAAATTAGATGTAATTTGTCCTGCTTGACTTGAGAGACGGCATGGGGCAGGCCCTGTGCTAACAGCTACAGTGTGGCTTGATTGGACCCTGCACTTTCAGTCACAGACAGTCGCAAGCCAAATAAATCCCTAGGCAGCCCTAAGATAATGCAGATGAGCTGCTGCTGAATTATTCACCAGCAGTTCTGTACAGGGCTACGTTGGCCAACTTCCATACAAGGCTACATTGGCTCATTCACTCCATTCTGACAGCCGTGTCTTTTGCTATAGCAGTTGAGCAGAGCACTTTTTTTATAGCTGCACAGTCACTAATGCCACTGAGCCTGCCGTGGCTGCCCCCTAACATGGAGGTGAGCGGGACACCTCGAGCTGGTTCAAGGCACGAGGCACATGCTTGGCTCTGACTCTGCTCGAGGTCCACTTAGAACAACACCTCAAGCCCATAGCGGGCCGAGCTTTCATGGGAGGTAATGTGTTTCGTGGCTACGTCTGCCAAACATGTAACACTGAAAACCAAGGTCGAATACCATCAAGTCTCTCTATGCCAGAAACCATAAATGTATAACATAGGGGCATATTAACAAGGAACAGGGAAAATTAACGCTAAGGGCGCTTAGCGTTAATTTTTTTAACGCCCGCTATCGCTGGATAATATCGCCTGGTTATCACGTTATTAACAACGCTAACCGCCTAGGCGATAAAAAATCCAGCGATAGCGGCATTTTGGGAGGTTATCACTGGTAATGCAGCAATAAAAAGACAAGGATAGGGATATCCTTGTTGATAGCCCATGGTGGACATAGCCATGTAATCCACCTCCTATTGGATTACATGGCTAAGTCTGAAAATTAGCAGACGTAAAAAAGCAGCGTTAACCGTGGTTAGCGCTGCTTTTTTTGTCTCTAACAGGGTTAGCGTGAAGCTTGATAATAGGAGAAATGTCGCTTAGCGACATTTCTCCTATTATTTTGACCTGGAACGCCCACTTTGCATCTCATCAGAGATGAAAGGGAAGCGTAGTGAAAAAGGGTGCTAACATGCAATTTTGCATGTTAGCACCCTGTTGTTGATAGGGCGATATTTTTATCTCTGCTTCTTTGGCTTTTAAAGCCAAAAAAGCAGAGCTAAAGCCCTTGTTAATATGCCCCATAGTCTGTTGTGAATCACTCTTATGTGTTTGAGCAATCTACGCACTGTGTAAAGTAAAATGTGAATTCTGTTTCTCACCCACGTCCTATTCTCCTCCCCCAAGAATTAAGGACAACGCATTAATCGTTGATGTCAGAAAGAGATACCAATCTAGTGCATGAATGTCATAATATGAAACGGGAAAATCAGGGATCAGTCCTGGCTTCCCTACTTGACCAAATTGTGTGATCCTAGGCAAATACATTAGTTCACTGAGCCCCAGTTTTGTTCATTAGCACGTGAGCCCTCCGTCAAATATGTGAGTTCAGGATGTTCACTGAAGAAGAACCTCTCTTTTGTTTGATTTAATAGTCTCTAATGTTGCTCCACCAATCTAGGCCACATATAGGATATACAGGACACCTGCCTGCCCCAGTTCACTAATACATTGTCTTCAGGGAGGAGACAGAAATGCTTCTCAGTTCATGTTTAAAAATTCTCACTTTTAATAAATATCTCTCAGTTATCTGATATACTAAGGCGTAAGGCTTCCCCATGTCAAATAAACACACTTAAAAAAAACAAAATTGAAGACAGCTTATCATATTCCAAAACAATATTTTTTGCATGACTTACATGTTAAATATTTTCATGGCTCGGCTCCTTCACTGGCTCATAGTGCCAGCGCCAGCCCTTGGCTCAGCTGTGGCTCAGCTCTCCCTGTTAATTTGCTGGCTCTCCCACCTCTACCCTGGCGGTAGGTGGGCACCAGTACTCTCTATGGTTAAGGAGAAGTTTCCGGTACTCCAAGGGAGAGCATTCAAAAGTGTTGGTACTCGGTAACAGTAAGTATCGGCCCATAAGCACTGCATCATAGTATGGATTTAGAGCTCCCGTGCATCATGGAATATATGGTCCGCACCTATGTCATTTCTTTCCTATGCCGTGTGAGGTTTCAGTTGCTTTTATGCATCTTGTAGACTCGCACAGATTCTACATGAGAACTCTTATGCCCCATGGCATCTGTAAGCCTGGCCTATTTCATTCACCAAAGAGGGGGAGCTGGTCTAAGTATTTAAGTAGGTTCTCTACTGATTTCCTTAAGGCAGTTTGACCAGCTCCTACTGCCTATACGTGTGGGCACTACCACTTTCTGCCAGAGGTCTTCAGGGGCGTGATGCAAGAAGTTGCTCACAAATTACATCATCCACCCATAGATACTGGCAGGGATCCACAGAAGGAGGCAAACCACCTTATGCCTCACATCTCTTATACATTCTTTGGGACAAAGGGGTCCCAGGCAGGGGAGGCTCCTCCTAAATGGCAGAGGAGTGTCGCCTCGCCTGCTGTGAGCGCAGCAAGCAAACACAAATAAATAAAATGGCATATTAATGCAATTTTATTTTGCCGCCAGCGCGCGCTGTGTACAGAGCGTGCATGAGACAGGGAGTGGGGCTGAATCCTAATAATGCAAGATTACTGCTGCTCTTTTCAGTGTGCATGTCGGGTTGACTGGCTATGATGCTATGGCCAGCCCAACATGGACACTGTAGACCCAGATATCTCCGGGTGGTGAAATAGCCAGGGGATAGCTGGCACAGGCCCCCAGCCTCAAAATGAGCGCTGGGTTAGCCTGCTCCCACCAATCCTGGAGCTGGTCTTATTATGAAAATAGCATGAGAGTAGCTCCAGGATTGGCCAGCATTCACTTTCCACTAGGCAGAGAGGGAAATCCTTCCCTTTCCTGCTTGTGGATTCCACCGTCGCAGGAAGAGCAGTGCCGCACCCGGCGGGCTCATCATTTGTGATGAGTTGGGCACATCACACCCACCCCCATATTTGTGTATTGCCAGCTGCCACTGGTCCCAGGGCAAAGAACGATTTGGAGAAAATGACTTTCGTCAGCCTAAAAGTATAGGTACCCATAAAAGAAAATTTCTCAGAAGTGAAATGCTTCGCTAGGACACAATGAGCTCTCCTGGAGTGGGACAGAACAAGTCACTTATCAGTTTGCTTTCAGGGTCACGATCAACTTCATACAATGTAGGGGATAATTGCACACAACTGTTTCCTTGTATCAGATTAAATAACTGTGTACTGGTGCAGGGCAGTTTGCATCAACGTTTGCACTAATGGACCAGTGCAAACATGATTTACATTGACAGAGCAGTACACTAACTGGAGCAAACCTTTGTGCAAAACTGCCCCACACCAGTGCAAATGAATATAGTTTTTGGCCAGATCTACACCGATTTGCTAATTGAGGTTCTCTCCGAAAGGCAATTAGGAAATCTGTATTCTTAATGTATGAAACGGATTCCTTGTGGGTTGCAAATTGACCAACCTCATGAATATTAATGAGGCAGGTTGCAGTTTGCAACCCATTATGAAACACTGCTATCACAGTGATGGTGGCCTGCTGAGGTCAGCAGACCACCATGTGAGACCACCATGTCTGTAATTGCTTTTTAATGAAGCAATCTGGGTTTTTTTGTTTTCTTTTAAATGCAGTCCATTCTCCTTAAAGCAAAAAGTGAGGTGTTTAAAAAGTAAAAAAAATGAAACCTTGAAGTTTCATTTCTCTAGAGTAGGCAGTGGTCCGTGGGACCACTGCCTGCTCTTAAAAAACATTATTATTTACATTCTCAAAGGGGAAGAGGTCGCTTAGGTACCCCTTACGTGTCGCAAATGAGTTACCTCCAGTTTTAAACTGGAGGTAAAGTATTACTGTCTTGCGACCGGAATTCAGTTGCAAAACAGTAATACATACCATTCCAATTCGGTATTTAGAAGGGACACCCTAAAGACGCCCTTTCAAATACCAAATCACAAATTGAAAACACAATTCAGTAATAAGTTACTGGATCACATATTGTATTTTGGACATTTGAAAAAGCATTTTTCTAGTCACAAATTGCCCGACCGGAAAAATGGTTTGTACATCTGGCCCTTTGTCCTTCAATTTGTAAAGCCTACCACAGAAACGAACCAGCAAGTAGCACTGATTCCCAGGTGGGTTGGTTATGCATAAGAGGATGGCACGATTCCCAGATCACATTGCCAGAATTTAATGAGGCTTGGGCGATTAGGAAAAAAAATATTTGCTTCTGCTGTAAGAGTCCTATTTAGAAAGTTCCTAAGGGGAATAGACGTCGAGAAATCATTCTGCAGTTTACAAGCATATTCATTTATTCAAGTTTATTATATAGAGGCACCATGCTGGCTTACAGCCAAGTCAGAGTGCTCTCAGACACTGAAAGGATGTCTGGAAACAGCTTCAATAAAATATGAACACACTCATGTAGGAAATTGGGTTACTGGTTAAGGGGATGAAACTCTACTCAAGCACTAACCACAATTCTTGTCAGGGTACTTACTTAGAGGCAATTGGTAAAGTATTTCTGCAGCACACAATGAGAAATAAAGTGAGAACACAACACAAGGGAAATCCCTCGCAATTTAGAAAAATAGAGTAAAATGTAATAAATCATTTGACATAAAAAAGACAAAAATCCAATTAATAAAGAGATAGGCAGTTTTAAAGATTTTGGTAACGTAGTGCTTAAAAGAGTCAACTGTGGTTATTTGGTCAGTCCGGCCTGGACAAAGTCACAAGTTCAGGCCAGCCACGATGGAGCGCAGACTAGATACAGGGCCCAAGTTACAAGTTAGGCCAACTGAACAAAGCACCTTAAATCCTCACTGCTGAGTGTTTTGAGATCTGGCGTTGAAGAGGCGTCACGCATTGGCAGTTTGGAAGAGCTGCGGGCGGCGATGCAAGTTCCTGCGTTGAGGATGTGTTGTGCAGTGGCGGTTCAGATGGAGCCATCAACAAGGCTTGCGATGCAAAATCCTACATTGTCGTCAGGATACTGTCAACGGAGGAATGTGATGCGAAGTTCTGCATCTGGAATTCTCTGCACAACAGCAGTTCATATGAGCCGTGGACTGTGATGTGAGGTCCTGCATCAGAATGCATTACCCAGCGGCGGTTCTGATGCAGAGCTGCATCACGCTGTGTCAGTTCGGCCCAAGATACCACAGCTTGGTAGGCAGAGCACCTTCAGGCCCACTTCCAAGGTTTCAGGACTAGGGTGGCACCACTTGGGGGGGGGGAGAGACTCAAAGTAGGAAGAGTCTGTATGCTGGGTTGAAGGTATTTGGAGCCTTTTCTCTCCTTGAGTCTCTGATCAAGAGGCCAGCCAACTATCCCTTTGTGCCACCCTGGTGCTCCTGGGTTCAAGATACAGGCCCAATCCTTTTTACTCAGTCAGCAGGGCAGTGGTAGAGTAGCAGTCATTTTTGCAGCAAAGCAACACAGCAGTCCTTCTGAGTGTTCCACAAGCCCAGAGGTGTACTGAAGAGGCGGATATGAGGGTCCAATATTTATACTTGGGGCCAGCTTTGAGGTAGAAGATTGTTCTGGAGGTTTCAACCCTCAGGGGCCCTGCCTCCCTGCCCTGGCATCAACTTGTCTGGGGCACAATAGACTGGTGAGAAACCCTTTGTGAGTGGGCTGATGCAGAGCCTTTGTGATGTGCAAGTGTGGTAGGTGACAAGTCGGAGATGGCCCATCCTGCCAACATCTATTTCCCCATTGTCTCACTGTCTGAAAGCAATACATAAAGTCCAACTGCCAGTGGAGGTCATGGAGGTGCACTATGTGGAATTCTGCAGAGTTGCATAAAAACTCAGTGGATTTCCACAGAGAAGTGTGAGCGGGCGGAGATGTCCCACTCGCCCACCCTTAACACATTGATTACTGGGCTGGTTGTTTCCTTTGAATCATAATCTATGAATGGATTTGTTTGATTCCGATCTAACTAATTCCTGTCATTAATCAGTTTGTTTGTACCACAAATCAGTGTTTTCACGCATTTCTTGTAACTGAAATGGCTTATGCAGTGCAAATAAATTGAAAATGAATTGAATAAAATAAATACGGGTAGTTACTGTAAACATATGAGTCAATGTATTTAGGAAGATAGACGAGACCCTGAAAGCATGCTTCCTGTGAAACCTTGATTTAAATAATTAGCCAGGCATTAGAGAATTTACTAACGTCATCAAACATCTGCTGCATGCAGTGTTTTGTCTTCTCTTGTAAATTGTATTAATTTCTCATAAATCTGCTTGTGCACGAGCAGGCAGCAGTAGACAGAATGTTCATGGTGCTGGACAGGAGGAATAACAACCAAGGAAGTTTTAGCGAGAAAGATTATTCTGCCTAATGAAAACAAAGCTGACGTCAATTAGACCCAGGCTTAGTAAAGTGGTCAGTCAAACAGCTTCCTGTGAGTTAGCCCAGGAGCTGTGTAAGCCTGGCTTTATATTACGTCACCTCACAATGTTAAAGAAATATATTTCACTAACAAACATGCATTCAACCTATTTGCATTTTGTGCAAGACTTAAAAATAAAAAGCAAGTGATTCACACGCTACAGAAAGTGAACAGCACGGTCTGCACATTTTGTTTATAGTATCTCCTAGGCTAGTATAATAATTATATCGCCAGACACCTACTGTAACCCTGGACGGAGTATGCGGAGTGGCACTCCGCAGAGTGCTACGAAGTTAAAATAAACTCCGTGGAACTCTGCTTCACTCTGCCCCAGTCCCACAATTTTTTTTTTAAAAAGGGTCAAAAAACCCACTTACCTTCTCTCTGTCGTCTGCAGGCCACCCTCCTCCTCGCCGCAAAGTCCCTCCTTGCCCTCGGCCTCCTCCTCGCATTGCCAGTTGCAAACCCCTACGTTTTACGTCTTGCCTGAACTGCGCTTGCGGAGGAGGTGGATGACGGCAAGGAGGAGACACCGCAGCGAGGAGGAGGGCAGCCCGCAGACAACAGAAGAGAAGGTAAGTGGGGTTTTTTACCCTCTTTTTTTGCAGTGGCGCAGGGGCTAACGGGTGCACTCTGCTCCGCCACGGAGTCGGAGTTTTGCCTCAACTTTGCGTTCTCAGTGGAGCGCGGAGTTGGCAAAATTCTGCAAACTCTGCTGGCGGAGTGGAGTACGCTGCCCGGGCTTACCCTACTCACCGTGTGATGATGTCATCCCAGGGGAGAGCTCGTGCTCGGCTCTGCGTGCCTCAGCAATGACTTTTGTGTTTCGTTACCACGTTAATTCTTCTGAATGTCTGTCTGCGCTCCCGGGGAAGCCTGCCTTCAAAAGAACAAAACGCCGTGAGCCAATACCTTTTTGTGATCTTAATTCTGTTTGCATGTGTACAATGCGCAGTACAAAGACTTGTTCCTTACATAGATGTCTCCACAGAGCACACAGTGTGCTACAGAGCCTGGAACTCCGGCTCATGCATGGTTGACAATGACATACAACTTAGAGAGCACATGAGACATCTTTTCTATTATCGCAGCAGGGCGTTATCGTTAGGGTGGGCGTAGTTTTGTTTTGTGGCTGGATCATATTTCTAATCAATGCCAGAATTAACAGTGAAGTACAGCCATAAAGACCTAGTATTGCCCAGTGTTACTGGTAAAGTCCACTACGTGGTGTAGGCGGAGTTTATCTAAATTCTGCCCTCCAAGCGGAGTGCCAGTGACAAAAACTCCTTGAACTGAGCAGAGTGGAGTTTACCGCCAACCACTACTTAAAATCCGATGTTACCATTAATGAGGGTTTTAAATTACAATTCTTTAGACACCAAACTAAATATCCCTACCTGCTCTCACTTGAAATGTATCTCTTAATAAATCTAATTAGATAACCCAATGTTATCCCATGGAAGAGACAGGCCTTGCAGTAGTAAAAAATAAATGTAAGACTTTCACTACCAGGACATGTAAAACTTAAAAGTACATGTCCAACTTTTTTAAAATACTGCAACCTGCCCTATGGGCTTTTTGGGGCCTACTCCAGGGGTGACTTATATGGATTCAAAAGGAAGGCTGAGGCCTGGCAAAAGGTTTGTTTTGCTAGGTTATAATGGTAATTTGAAACTGCATCCACAGGCTGCAATGGCAGGTGTGAGGTATGTTTATAAGGCTATTTAAGTGGGTTGCCCAATGAGTGCTGTGGGCCCACTGGTAATATTTAATTTACAGGCACTGAGTACATATAATACTGCTTTACTGGGGACCTATAAGTAAATTAAGTGTGCCAATTGGCTGTAAGCCAATATTGCCATATTTTAGGGAGTTAGTGCACGCACAGTAGCACTGGTTATCATTTGCAAAGTACTAAGGTCAATGAAAATGAGATCAGCAAAGATGGAGGAGTAAAGCAAGAGGTTTGGGGGCAGACCACCCTAAGGCAGGTCTAGCAAAAGATTTCTGTTCACTGAGTGTATGAGTGTCAGACAACTATGCACTCTTACCTTGTCTTGTGCGTAGTTAAGTTTCGAAGAGATGCAATGGACCAACTTCCCAGTTCCCTATACTATAACCAGTGCTTATAGCCCACTTAAGTTACGTGATAGGAATCGGGGATGAGGGCCGGATACTGGACGTTGGTGGGCTCTTGCTGTCGACCTGCAAGGCAACAAGATGAACGTCACGTCAGTACAATTTAACAATTTAACATAAAGGAAGCTCTTCTTGTATCTTATTCAACTAAGCCTTGTTTAACCAAGATTCCCTACCTGCGAACTGGTATAACGTCCCAGTATTTAGGACATCAAGCAGGCATCAAGGATTTATTGCAGAACTGGTAGAGTTGAAAAGATGTGATTTAAGGAAGATTCTTCTGAAGCATCATCATCCTTTGCAGAAATAAAACACAAACTCCTATTACTATGATTAATTCTAATGTATACTAGTTTAACCTGTTGTACTTTTTTGTAAACAGCTTACTTTCTTCAATTCTTTGTACAGGAGCGTTCTGCTTCTAAAACAAAAAAGAAACAGAAAAAAAAACCCAAACAACAAATTCACAGTAATAATTCTGTTGTGAATAAAATGTTCATCAAATGTTTTAAAATAATACTTTTCCTATTATGAAAAAGTGTCCAATTAAATGTCCCCAAATGTTCCAAGTAGTCCTTTTCCTTATAATGAAAAGTGTCCAAAAATTATATTAAAAAGATGTTGCTAAACGCTTCATTCTTGCGATGGGTGCCAATAAGATGAAATTGTATTTAACTTTCTTTTTTGTCTTTCTCTTACAGGTATCACTGCTGCTAGGATCTCCAGAAGACTCCAGAAGAAAGAAATCTGAAAACTGGAACTCAGGTAAGAGGATCACAATGTAGGTCCGTTCATGAAGGCGAGAAGAAGGCTAAGTGCCTTCTAGAAGATGGGTGTGGCCTTAAATAGGAAGACCACTCACAAAATGGCCGCCACGTTCATTTGCGTTTAACGTGACGTAACGAGCCTCAAGACTCGAATCTATTACCGGAGTGATCACCAAAGCAGAGCGTCTCACCAAAGCGGAGCATCTCTGCCTTGCAAGTGCGCACAATATGCAGTTCTTTTATCCTGCAACCTTACTGAGCACGATTCTCTCCTGGCAACATTGTAGCTAGTATTCTCCTGAGTTGAAAACAACGTGATATTCAAAATGCTTGATATTCGGAGTGCAAGTGTCCCAAACACCGAACAATGTCCAAAGTCAAAATACATTATAAAGCTGAGTTTTCACATTTTGCAAATAATGTTATAACACTATACATATCTGCTAAAGACATTACATTTCAATCCACATACCAGTGGTAGTGATGGATGCACGGGAAAGGGGTGTGTTTTTTTTATATACTAATAACTTGCACTGTACTGGGGAAACCCCTGCTTTGCAAGTTACTTATGCTGATCAGGATAATCATGACAATGAGTAGGTTAGGGCGCACATCATGGCATAGGAATACTCTGTCCACTACATGTTTATAGCGCCATAGATCTGACAGCCCCAACGTGGTCGCATAATGCTCCAATGCAGTCTGTGTGGTAGTAGGCTGTAGGGCTTCCAGAACGGTCGTAGGCCGTGTTGTGTTTATTGTAGCGCGCAGCACAGGTGCGGAGCGCTTTTGAATGTAAACTTGTTTGGGCACGGACCATAGCTGACTCGTGTTCTAGAGTCTGGGTCGATGCCGGGGAGAGTTCTGGGGAGACTGTTGGAAGCTTGGTGGGAGCTGTTGGCAGACGTGTATCCAGGTGGTGCTGTCTATACAATAAATCTACATTTCAAATTCATTGGGTACGAGTATTCATCGTAACAAACTTGGCGTTGAGCGGAACTTTGACAGCACCACCAACTTCCCGAAAGAAAAAATATATAAAGGAAGCAAACTCGCGTATGAAGATTTTCGATCCTAAGCGCGATTTCTAACATCGGCAAAATAATACAGTCCTGGACTCCTTTTCCAGAAGCGTCTACCTTACTCAGGTACATTTTAAAGGATTTTAATAGAGTTTTAGCCATCAGAAACTCACCGTGTGCACGGAGTTCCATTGTTGCCACGGACGGAGTTTCTTCAAAGTGACGCATGCACGCACGACGTCTCCAGGATGCATCTGCAACACTCTATATGCTAAACTCTATTGTGAACACGCACGAAGCCAATGTGCCACTATCTTGTTTTCTCTTCTGTTATCGGACCAAGCATACTATCACCTAGCAACAAGGAATCGGAACCGAGTTGCAAGATTCACGATTCTTTACAAGGTATTTTTTTTTTATTCACAGAGGCAGATTCACCATTATAGATATTACAACAATATCTCATTTTAACAGTTATACAGCTCATTTTCCACTCGTTTTGCCTCGCATTTTGTCATATGTCTAAATTTTTATGACATTTAAGTCATTTACTTATAAAGTTCATTTGGACATTTTTACAGCTTGTCTTTTTACAATTTAAAGAAAATTAGAGAAGAAATAATCTCTCTAGAGAAAGAAATAAACGACATCAATTTACCAGAGGCGATACAAAAAAAATTACTTAATCCTTAAGAAAGAACTAGCGTCCTATCAACTCTATTTAAAAGGTAAAAAACAACAGAAAATAGAAAGGGATCAAAAAGACTATGAGAGAGGACGCATTTTTACTTTCGCACGTAAATATGATGATGTCAGTACCAAATATATAACAGTGCCAGTAATTGATCAAAAGGCCCCTAGTGTACTGTCTAGCAATACCTCCATTTCCTCCATTTCCTCAGTAGAAAGTGATCCTGGGGAAGGTCCTAGTACTATTACAACTAACCAAAATCCGGCATCGGATTTTTTACGAGAAGTCCAGAGATATCGCTTAGGAAACAAAAAGAAAAATGTAGGCGAAGAACCAGAAGGGGTGGCAAGAAACACCAGATCAGTTACAAAGGCAAAGATGGGAAACAACAAATAAATACTATGTTACAGAATGTGAACCACGAGGTGGACAGTCCAGAGGAAGATTGTGTAATCAATGCTGTAAATATTGTTAATCTTTCATCCAGAAAATTTGATTCTATTGAAACTGCTATTTTGTGTAAAGGACTACATTTTTGTGTAACTGGTAGACAAGCTTTTGATGATGTACATTTGGACTTATTCCGCTTTGTTCGCAAATTGAAATTAAAAAAATACTTTTCAGAACATCCACAAGTCCGTCGTCCTATCTTGAATGCTCCTTGTGCATCTGAATTCTCAATCTCTGGCATTAATACTTCTTATGTCATGGCCACCTTGCAAGATCAGGAGGAAATAGGAGATCTATTTGAACATGCAAGAAATCTAAATATTAGGGAAGATATTACCATTGACAGTGGGCTTAGAAACACCTCTAAGTTCATACCCCCCGATCCGACTAGAACTGGAATTGAGGAATTTGCATACAAAGTAACGGAAGATCTCTATAAGTTAGAGGACAGTCATACCTTTAACTCTAAATGTACACATCATCACAATATTACCAAGAATGAGAGAGCCTTTCTTCAAACTTTACAAGATGACCCGGATTTGGTTATCAGGGAGGCCGACAAAGGCGGTAATATTGTAATAAGGAATCGCCTTGACTACATAACTGAGATAGATAGACAGTTGGGGCAATCAGATTGTTACACAAAGTTGAAATGTAATCCCACCAGTATTATTGAAAGAAATATAAATAGCAGACTAAGTGACTGGCATGAATCCAGTCTAATCACTGACCTAGAATATAAGTATCTAACAGCCACCAACTCCAGACATCCCTGCATTTATGCACTCCCAAAAATCCACAAAGGGGGATCATTCCCACCAGGAAGACCCATAATATCGGGTAACGGTGGCCCTACTGAACATCTGGCCGAATATGTTGACACCTTTCTACAACCGCTAGTACAAAATCTCCCGTCATATTTGAAAGACAGTAGTGAGTTACTCTGTAAACTTGAAGATTTTGGATGGGAAGAAGATGTTTTTACGTTTGTAACTATGGACGTAGAAAGTTTATATACTTGTATTGGGTTGGAAGATGGACTCAGGTCTTTAAAACACTTCTTGTTCAAACGGAATGCCTGCCATTTGGAACATACCCATATGTTGCTTGCTATGTCAGAAATGATCCTGACGCAGAATGCTTTTATGCATGAGGAGGACTGGTTCCTCCAGAAACAAGGTACTGCTATGGGCTCCAGGTTTGCTCCGTCTTATGCCAACCTTTTTATGGGTCTGTATGAGATGGAGCATGCCTGGGGCCCTGGTGCCAAAGCATGGGTTGACAATATTCTCTTCTATACTAGATACATCGATTATGTTTTTCTGATATGGAGAGGTAGTACTTCTGAACTGAACGACTATTTTTCCTTTCTCAACAACAATGACCGGAACATTAAACTCACTGTGAATAGCTCGAAGCATGAAATTACCTTTTTAGATCTGAGGCTTTACATAAAAGAGGGTGCTATTCACAGTGATCTGTATAAAAAGCCCACAGCCTGTAATAGCGTATTACATGCATCTAGTTGTCACCCCAAGGTGACTATTGCGGCCATCCCATATGGTGAGATGGTACGCATCCGTAGAAACTGCAGTGAGGACATCAACTTTGAGAATCACATCTGTACAATCAAAAGGGACTTTAAAGTTAGAGGATATGATGCTAACTGTTTAAGGAAAGCTGAAAACAAAATTCGATTAAGAAAAAGAAAAGATACTCTAACATATAAAAAACGAGAGAGCGACAGGAAGAGCTATGACCAATTGGCTTTTATTACAGAATATGGGATATACAGTAACCATATTTTTAACATATTGAGAAAAAATTGGCATCTGCTTAAAATTGCAAGTCTTCCACCTGACCTTGTCTCAAAAAAACCTAAAATAGTATATCGGAAAGGGACCACTATAAAGAAAATTATATGTCCTAGCCATGTTGTGACACCAAAATCTATTCTTCCTACATGGTTACCAGCAAAACCTAATGGTTTTTATATCTGCTGTAACTGTTCTGTTTGCAAATACGGTTTAAACAAAAAGAAGGTCTTCCAGTATAATGGCCCGAAAGAACACCAGATTATGTCTTTCATTAACTGCAATACAACATACACTATCTATGTAATTATTTGTACATGCAAAAAAATCTATGTTGGCAGTAGTATTAGGATTCTAAAAATTCGGATTCAAGAACATGTAAGGGATATCAAAAATGGCGATATAAGTAATCCGGTAGCCCAACATATTGTAAATGACCATCCCAATGAAAGGAAGATTACTTTTCATGCCATAGACCATATTGCTACTAATATCAGGGGAGGAAATAGAACTTTACAACTTAGGCAGATGGAAGCACACTGGATTTGCAGGTTGCGCTGTGTGCCCCTGGGTTTGAATGTTCACAAGGAATTTCATTATTTCCTGTAAACATTGCCATTATATGATGTTATTTTATTTCTAGGTTATATCATATATAGGGAATTTTATTATTTCCTATAATAGGATATTAATGGACTTCAGAGTCTTAATCGCTACACAGTTATATAGGGATAATATGATTTCTTTTCCCTATATGGTTTCCGTTGGCTAACTGAAATACTTGTGTATGAAAAAATACGAAAATGAAAGGTTAGATTAGACTCTCTCAATACGATAGTTGAATATCCACTATATTATGTTACTATAACCTAGTATGACACACACATTCTATTTTATTTGTATCTATGAATTTGCAGATTGTAGTATACATTACACTAAAGTTACCTATAAATATGTGTACAAATAATTTTCACTATCACTAAATTGCTCACGTTTTATATGTGACTTTTCTTTATGAATCTAACTTGACTCTAAATGACGCGTTCTATCTATGTCCCTTTTTTGTTATATTCTTTATCTTTTTGTGTAAATTACACCTTTATTAGATAGTGCCACAATACATTTTCAATCCGTTTTAACAGGATGTGTATGCCTGTCCTTCCTTGGCTTTGTCATTCACGTTTTCATGCAAATAGCACCATTACAAGATGGCGATCAAATTTATTCCACATGTTTCAGGTTTTAGCAAGAATCGATCCATGAATTGAAATTAATCTCATTTGGCTATGTATCTGAATTATTATCAAATCTAAGTCTATTAAATGACCTTGGCCTACATCTTGGTATTGGATACATTATATATCTTGGTCCCTTCGTAAATTCACAAGTAGTTTCTTCACTTTATTTTCATCAACCCGTTTCAAAATGGCGCGCATTATTGGGTTTCTTATTACGTTTTCTCTATAGCTTTTTTTCAATTATATTTTTTGCCGCGAAATATAGGCACTAATTAGATCAATTACCAACCAATTTATCAATTGAATTATGTATAAATATACGGCCCGTGAACAGATTTGTCAACTGACAAACAGAATCGGAAGGGCGCGTGAGACGGAAGGATACTGAGACCGTAAGTGTCATCTGAAATTTTTTTCCTTTTGCAGAAAATTATCATGAGATTTACTTTATGAGCTCTCTGCACTACACTTCTTTTGTTCTTACTATTACTTAGATATTACTTAGGATGTGGGCTTCACTTACTTGGAGCACCAAATCATTTCAATATGGCCACTCCATAAATGCCGCTACTATAGAGTTTGTGTTGGTCTATGTATTAGCATATATAGAAACGCGGTAATACTTTTTCGATCAATAACAATATTTTCGCGTTATAGTTTTGTCTTTTAAAAATTTAAATTTAGATAGGTGTTCCAATAAAACCAAAATTGAATGGTACTACATATAGTTTCGTTTAGGTTACTTTTTTTAATATTCCTGCAAACATGTTTGTTGAGGTTCTATCTATAGTCATTTTCTATTAGATTATAATGACTGTAGTAAATGAATTCTTATAGACTTAACTGTTATCATATTGACTAAAAACCTACAACTAGGTATGATTTTCTAATTGTGTCTATATGTTACATGTACACACAATACTGTATAAAATAAGGAAAATGTGAATGATTATCTCTTAGGGTGGGAACAATAAAACCAGTTACTTGAACTATGGTGTATACATCTTTGAAATAGAATTTTATTTACATGCATAGAATTTACATATACTTACTATCATTATATTTCTTATCTAATACAGGTTTGTTTTATATATATTCTCGATTTTATTGCTCAAAATTGGCAATTTGTATACCTTTTCAGGACTCACTTACTGCCATAAAGGCAATATGTAATGGACGATGTCCGGATACTCTTGCTTTAACAGATTATGTTAGACATGTTTCATTGTGAACATCTGATAATAGAGATAAAAAATAACACTGTTGAGGTATGTGTACTTTTGTTAAATCGGTTCTCAAAAAGACATTTAAACTGCTCTTATGACTTAAGATAATTTATTGGGTCTGGCTTAAAAATATGTAGATAAGTCAGTATCTTTCATTAGACATTTGCTCCTCCATTATTCTCTTCTTTATATTATGGTCTTTTAAATACACGATCCTCTTATTAAAATGCGTGATAGTATATGTATATTTGCCATATAATGATGTGTATTTATTTTTGTATGCTTAAGAAAAGAAACTTTATAACATATTTAAAATGACAATGTATAATTCTGTATCAACTGCTTTTAATGTATATGTATTTTATTTGTAAATAGTATTTTTCTCATGTATTTTGTAGCCCTGAAGAAGTCCAGGTTTGGACGAAACACGTTGGCGGTTACATTAATGAATAAAGATGAAAAAACCAACTCCAATTGAATAATGTCATTCCTTCTGTATAAGCATACATTGATATGTTTACTGTACCTATTTCTGAATTTTGAAAATCAAATATTTGCAAGTGTGCAGGGCCATTTCTTGTTGCATGTTTCTAGTGTATCCAGTTGGTTCTCTCCTGGTTTACCTAGTTTTGGGACATAGGGGATTGTGTCTCAGGCTTTCTTGAACCTTGGTTGTTGTTCTAAAATAAAACGTTTCTTGAGACGTTCAGACTGGTGCGGGTTCTTGCACTCCGATCCCCTCCTTTTTCCGTGACTTATCTTTTTACAATTTAGTACATACGTATTTGAATATTTTTTAAAAGACAATAATGGCTAACGCCCAAAACTACAATTTAGCACCACCCCAGTGCTTTTGGCCAGCCGGGGGAAATCCCTGCATGGAGTGGGCAGAGTGGAAAGCTTATTTCATTAACTATATAGAGACATTGGATATTAAAGGTAAAATGTCTCCTGCAGAAAAAAAGGTATTTTCCTACATTCTGTGGGTCCAGAAGGTCTTAAGGCTTACAACCAAATGTCTAGACCTACGGACGGCACTGATCAGAATGTTTTTAAGGCAGCTATCAACGACTTTGATCGTTATTTTTCACCTAAAGTGTGCATTGGCATACTGAGATATAAATTCTTTCAGAGGAAACAAAATGCTGATGAACCCGTAGACAATTACGTTTCCACTTTAAGAACTCTTTCCCTGGATTGTCAATTTGGAAACCTACAGGAAGATCTCATAAGGGATCAAGTCGTCATGCATATCAAAGACACTTCTATCCAGGATAGGTTATGGGTCAATGGTGATTCAAAATTGGATGATATCCTCGCTATTGTTAGAAAGGCTGAAATGTCTTGCAGAAGCGCGAAACAAGTGAATGTCAAGGTTGAAGAAAATAGCAAATTGAGCAACACTGCAGCAAAAATTGATAACACAAAAACAAAACCACTCTACAAAAAAACCAATCTGATTAAAGAGAATGCTACAGACCCCAACAAATTTAGATGCTACAGGTTCAATAGCAACTCTCATTTGGCGAATTTTAAGGGATGCCCAGCAATCAAACAGAGATGTTCTGTCTGTGGTTTAGTTGGTCACATTGCCAAAGCTTGTAGAAAATACAAAAGCAAAAAAGTACAATGCGTGGAGGATGGAGAACCTAGTGATAATGACTTTGAGACCAAAGAAGAATTTGAAAAATCCTATATGCTAAATATCACTGAAGGTCCTCCTATTATCTTGAATATCAACAACAACATGATAAAGAAAAAACCTATTTGTGATATGACTATTGGTGGAGTACAACTAGAAATCTATGCAGACTCAGGTTCTCCCTATTCTATAATCAATGAAAACGTATGGAAATCTAAATTTATAGATAAACTAATCCGCAAGGGTATTCGGGTGAAAGAATTGATATTCTTTGCTTCAGGGTACTAGTATTCAAATTTAAAGATTGTGAATGTACTGCAAAATTATACGTATCCAAACAAGGGCCTTCTGTCCTTGGGTGGTTTGAACAAGGTAAACTCGATATCATCCTCAATCCCAATAGTCCCAACCCAGTAATGGTGATTGGAGAATCTGATCAATGTGGTAGCTCCATGCTTAACAGATTTCCAAATGTTTTCAATGATAATATAAGAGAATTGACTAATTTTAGGCATAAAATTATTTTAAAAGACAATGCGTGTCCAAAGATTTACAAAGCCAGGAACATTCCCATCACAATCAGGGAGGAAGTCAAAAAAGAACTCGATAAGTTAGTAGAGAGTAATATTATAGAGAGAATAGAATCCTCCGAATGGATTTCTCCCATTGTGGTGGCCAGACGCTCTAATGGTAATATTATGTTACGTATTGATTTGCGCCATCTGAATAACAACATTGTTGTAGAACAATTCCCTCTTCCCCGAATCTCTGAAATGTTGTCCTTAGTGGCTGGAGCGAAAAAAAAATCATGTATTGATTTATCGTCTGCTTACCACCAAATTGTTTTAGATGTAAATAGCAAAAAGTACACTGCCTTTGTCAGCCCTTTGGTTGTTTCCAATTTAAGAGAATGCCTTTCGGTCTTGCCTCAGCCACGGCAGTGTTTCAACGAGTCATGCATGATTTGTTTGGTGATTGTAAAAATGTCATTTGTTTCCAGGATGATACTTGTGTTTAGCGACAACAAACATTCCCATGACCAAGTTCTTGAGGGTGTTCTGAGCAAGTTATCTGTGAATGGTCTTACAGTTAAACACAGCAAGTGTAAATTTGGGGTCAACTCCGTTACTTATTTGGGGCATATTTTATGTGCCGATGGTGTCAAGCCCAAGCCTGATCTCGTAGAAGCCATCCAACTGGCGCCTTCTCCTAAATCTAAAGATGACATTCGATCTTTCCTTGGGTTGACAGAATTTTACTCCAAATATGTAAGAAATTTTTCTGGAAGAGTGTTCAATATTAGACAGCTTTTGAAGAACAAGTGTAAATTTGTATGGGATGCTGAGTGTGAAAAAGAGTTTATGGATGTTAAATCTGCTATTAGCAATGCTGCTGCATTGAATAAGTTTGATCCCCTATTTTGTTGCATTGTCACGACCGACGCTAGCTCAAAGGGTTTAGGCGCTGTCCTTTCCCAGAAAAGAGAGAACGGCAGTGAATCTACCATAGCATATGCTTCTAGAGTTTTGACCCCGTCAGAAGAGAAATATTCAACTATTGAAAGAGAAACGCTAGCAGTAGTCTGGGCCTTAGAACATTTTAGAGTGTTCGTCTGGGGAAAAGAATGTGAAGTTAGATCTGATCACAAACCTCTTGTGCGTTTACTTACTACTGATGGGTTGATCAAAGCATCCGCTAGGATTGCTCGCATGTCTATGAGGTTACAAGATTTCATATACAAGATGATTTATGTTCCAGGTCGTGACAATGTCACAGCAGATTTCTTATCCAGACTTCCCCTACCCTTGAAGGAGTGTATTCACAATACTTGGGATGACTTTCATATTGCTTTAGTCCACGATGAGGGAGTTCCACCCATTAAGTTAGAGGTCTGGAAGATGGAATATCACAAAGATAAAGTTTTACAAGAGGTCCAAAAATACTTAGTTGAGGGATGGCCAGCTAATTAGAACCTTTCTCCCGAGTTAAGGCATTTTTGGGAAGTGAAAGAGGAATTATCCTTTTCTGATTCTATTATTCGGAGAGGTGATAAAGCCATTCCTCCTTTAGGGTTGAGAGAAGTTATCGTTAAACATGGCCATGAAGCTCACAATGGCATCATCAGAACTAAACAGTCAGTCAAGACTACATTCTGGTGGCCTGGGCTAGACATCTTTGTTGAACGTATTGTTAGAGACTGCATTCATTGTGCTAACGCTGACAAGTCGTTGAAGACGTTGAAACCAATTATGCAAGGACACAACATTCCTGATGGTCCCTGGGAATCTGTTGCAATGGACATTATGGGTCCCATTGGTCCTTTGAACAAGTACACTGTGGCTACTATTGATTTATTTTCAAAATGGCCTGTGGTAAAAGTTGTCGAAAAAATTAATACTGACACGGTTTTACTATTTCTAGATGAAGTGTTCACAGAAGAGGGATTACCTATACGCGTGATCACTGATAATGGTGTACAATTTTTATCTAATAAGGCGAAGGAATACTTCAGTAAAATTGGAGTCACTCACTGTACCACTTCACTTTACAATCGTTCTGGAAATGGTATAATAGAAAGATTTAATAGAGTACTTAAAGCGGCTATTCAAATGGTTGGTGCTAATGATGACAAGTGTGAATATCAGGTAATGAAAACAATGTGGAAATACAGTATTACTCCCAATGACATGACTCAGTGTACTCCATTCGAGATCATGAGAGGTAGACTACCTAGGACTAAGGTTAATCCTGCTTGGCTTATTTCTTCCACTAAATGCTGCGTTGACCTTGATAAAGTGAGTAGGAGGTTGGAAAAATCACATATTGTTAATAAACACAGTTTTAACTTTAAGGAAAGAACTAATCCGCTATCTAATGTAAAAGTAGGTATGTTAGTTAAAGTTAAAAAACCGTGGAGAGCTTCCAAAGGTGAAAGTCAATTTATGGGTCCCTTTGAGGTTAGTGAAGTTTTGAGGAATGCTGTTAGACTTTCTAATGGTAAAGTGTGGAATTTGAACAAAATCGCTGTGCTTAAAGGGGACAAGAAATTATATAAGGAGGTCCATCCTTCTTCCACAAGTAGTCAAGTTTTGGAAGACATTTCTGAGGAAATTTCTGGAATAGATAATCGCAACAATAGTAATATGGATCGCAGTGATGATGTATGTCATAATAATGAAAATGAAACCATATTACCCTGCAACCCTGTCAATTTTGATGTATGTCAAAAAGAGGTAAATTGTCATGAAACCAAACGTTTGCGTAAGAAACCTGTATGGTTGTCAGATTTTGTAACTTTTATCCAAAAGAAGTTGTATCCATAGTTTATTTATTTGTTTATTTAATAATGTATTTATTTATTTATTATTTATTTATTTTTGTTCTATTTTTAAGGGAGGAAGATGTGTTGTGTTTATTGTAGCGCGCAGCACAGGTGCGGAGCGCTTTTGAATGTAAACTTGTTTGGGCACGGACCACAGCTGTCTATACAATAAATCTACATTTCAAATTCATTGGGTACGAGTATTCATTGTAACAGGCCGCTGCCATGACAACATTAAAGGGCCCACCCAGGATGTAAAGGGAGGAAGTCGCCTTAAGAAGGATGTCAATGATATTAGCCAGGGTCGGGCCTGCAATTTACATGCGGCATAGACACACAAGAGGGTCATCTCAGGCCGTCCCCAGCTGTTTTGTACCACCACATATCTACCATTAGGTTTGTCCACGTTTTTGACATCCTTATTGGGGGTTATTTTTAATAAGTATTTTCAGCACCCCAGATCCCAATGTATAGTCAATGTGTGCAAGAGTGGAGTATGCCTCTCACTCCAGGAGCCGACAGTGAGTCCCCTGCAAGTGTGCCTCCTGAGGGAAGACTACTGCCGGCTGGATACGTTAAAGTATTGAGCCACTTGACCACGCTTCTCCTTATTTCTCAAGCTATGGCCTGGGAAACCTTGCTAAGGCAGGGGTCCGGACAGGGTCATTATGTAAATAAATGGAGCTGTGTGTAAGTGGGCTTCCGATCATAATGGCATGTATATATACCATGCTGTCAGTGTACCTCTTCCAAGAACAACCTAGATAATTAAACTAAACAATCCCATCAACTAACCCGCCCACCTCACCTCATACTATCCCCCTTTAGCGTAGAACCACATTATCTTAGAACAACTGGGCGCTAGGAAGTAGGAGAGATCTGTAGTACACCACCCACCTAAACTCAAACCTCAAACAAGTCAAATACTCGATAGAAACCAGAAGATCACCCCTAGTTCTTCCCAGGAGTTCCAGAGGGAGTAGCAGAAACCCAGGTCACCCACAGCACCTCCATCTCCAGTCTACAGTTATAGTCATTGTCCCTCTGGGTCAGGGTTCGAGTCCTCCACAGGAGACAGCTGACTCCCATGATCCTTTTCCAGGATGGCAATCACTGCAGCAAGTGGATGGGTCACCTTCTAGCCTGACTTCATCTCCCCTTTCGCTGATCCAGTTGAGGAGCCCCTCAAATGGTCACACCCCTTGGACTTCTTGGAGACCAACCTGTTATCCCCTCCTCCATGTCGGAGGACATTCCCAATTGCTGACCTCGTGCCATAGCCAGATGCTGAGTCCCTTTAATACTCATCATCGCCATACAGTCCCTTTTCCTCTGCACCAGCTGCCTGTCCTTCGGTCAAGTGCACTTACCCTGAGGAAGATGCAGGCCAGTTCATCCTCCCTCCCCCATCGCCACTTGAGGATGTTCTTCCAGCCAGGCCCAGGTCACTTCCAGCAAGTGGAAGAAATTGCTTTCCTCTGATAAAGAACTTTCAATTTTGTCAGAAACAGCAACATGGGCTCTCAGCTTGGTCTTAACAGAATCAAAGTTGTGATGATTTTGGAGTTATCATGGTGGACGTCACCATTGCACTGCACTTCTTGGAGAATCAAATTATGGTTCAGAAAGTTTAAGGATCTCGCTTTTAATGGTCGTGGAGAGGTGCCTGGGGGAACCTTCCACCCAAAGCCCTGTGTGCCCTTTCGATTATGAAGCAGGAACAAAACTGTTCAGGAGGAATGTCTCTACCAGCCATCTATCCCATATTTGTACCCTCCACCCCTTCAGGAAAACTGACAAAGCAGATGTTATAGCACCATGTGCAGTTTTCAGCCTCCTCGGACTTGCCATAACTCATTCCTGGTAGTGGCCCGGATTCGTGCCACATCTTTCTGCAGTTCCTGGACCACATCCTTCACCTCTGAAATTCTGGACTTCACTGCCGTCACTGCTGTCTCAGGTGAGAGACTTCCAAGGACACATCTCCTATCCTTCCCTGCAAGACTTCCTGGGAAGACTGAATTGCCAGGAGTAATGCAGCATTGTCAGGCATGGAGGATGGCTTCACCAGTGACTCTGTCGGGGGGCGCGGCTTTAGTATAGAAGTCCATCTTTCCATGCCTTGGGACTTTGGGTCCTTGTCTTTGGCCATCACTCCTGTGTTAATGGCATCACACCAGGGAGGAAGGGCTACTCACAGTGGGAAGCGCACCAGAGTCCAGGAAGCCAACACAGAGCAAACACCCTCATTTTACACCCCAACAATTGCTCAGCGATCACATCAGTAGAGCCCACTGGTGCATCATCATCTCACCAGTCCACTGTGTGAAGCTCTCTGTAGATGTTGGAACCCTGCTGACCCAACACACATGCCCGGCACCAAGACGAGAGGGAGCATGGAGTGGGGGAAGTAGAGATGAATTCAGGAGCCCCTGGGAGAATCCAGGCAGGCAAATGTCCAGTCAGTTTCAATACCACAGTCCTTGATCAGCAGCCACACCGCAGGACCACCTAGACACAGCCAAGGGGCCCGAAAGTCTCTGCACTAGAGTGGGACACCCCTACACGGATGAAGAGAAGACACACAGCGGAGCCAGAAGGACCAACAATACACCCTTCTCCCCCTACATCTTATTGAGAGGAGTTGAGAAGTATGCAGGTGGGTAATGGGGGCATGTACTGGATGACTGGATGAGGTAGGAGTGAATAGTGAAGAAGCACACTAGAGATGTGGAGTTTAGGGTAAGGCTGCTTATCCGGCAAGTGGCAATGTATGAGAATTGACACTGAGGGAGATAGTGAGGTGTGAAGGTTGGCAAAATTGCATTGGTTATTACGCGAGATGGGAAAACAGAAAATGCTATTGAAGGCTGGTAATGGGTTCAATAGGTTTATTGAAGCTTAAATTGTGGGAAAGGACGTGGGAGATGAATATATGACTAAAATGGTGATCATGAATTATTATTATTATTAATAATAAATGCGTGATTTGTAAAGTGCATAGCTACCTAAAAAAGGTTTCCCAGCGCTAGCTTCCTCACTGAACCAAAGACAATCAAGCATAAATTGTGCAATCAAAAAGGTGGAGACATCCAAGGTTTAAGCTGCTTCTGAAAGGCTGTTAGTGATTTACAGGCTCTCAGCGAGTGTGGCAGGACATTCAAAGCTTGGGGCCCAGGTATGCGAAAGTCCGACCACCTTGGCGCGATTACTTGTGCACATATGACATAAATAAGACTGTGGACTACTATGGCTCCCACTAGGGGGCTCATGCTCTAAGTGAGGTGTAGTAGGTGCAGGCTGGTAATGTGGGACATGTTGGAGTTGAGATGTATGTTGAGTGAAGACGTGTGGTCTTACTTTTGGTGTCATGTAAGCATGTAACTTAATAAGGCTCCACCTACCTTATCTTCCACTGCCCTCCACCTCCCTTGGACTTTCCTTCCCCTTTTCACACAGGTTCTGGTAAAGGAAATGATGATGGTGAGGATAACGAAGAGAATTTATAAAGTTCCACAATTACCCCATGGGGTGTCCTGGTGCTGCAATGAGAAAGTAACCAGAAATGGATTTGACTGAAAAGCCACCTCTTTAAACTTCTGCGAAATTTCTAGAGACGTTGAGAGATTGGTCCAAACATTGGGAGCAAGAATAAGAAGGATCTTCCACCTTTCCTCCTACTTTTAATTTAGTGAAATAAAAGAAGACATGCAGTCTCGGATCTTAAAGATGGATCTGTTTAAACCGTGAGCTCTGAATTTCTGTGGGATACAAATAGGGCCAGTTTTGTAAAGGTCCCTATGGGGTAAACAGGCCGTTTTAGACAGTATTCTTTGCTTAATAGGTTGACAATAAAGTTCTTTCAAGGCTGCTGAAGCAGAGTTCTGCTTCTTTTTATTTGCAGCCAACTTAGCGCCCAGTGATATTAGCACCAATGCAGACCTGGCAAAACCTAATTAAACCCACCATTTTACCTGGGTGCGCATAATAGGAAGAGGACACATGCATTTCCTTTATTATTCAAATGTGAAAAAGGTCTACGTGTAAGTCCAAATAAATTTAACCATTTTCATTTTATAATAAGAAGCAAAAATAGTACAAAATCAATTTGCTATATTTGTTAAAGGGTTATTCGCTTGTCAGGATTTTTTTTTTTTATATATATCTGTTACACATGACAACGATTTATAAGCAATGCATATTTTGTAATCATTTAAAAGCAATTTTCCTCCATTTACACCATCGTGCAAAACTCTTTCTGTAATATGATCTTCAGGAAAAAAATTATGTCTCTGTATTTCACGTTTTTCTTTGCTCTCTGCTTGTGGTTGTGATTGTGGAAGAAGTGTGTATTTTATTAATATGTCATACAAATAAATACATACTTAAATTACTATACTTTCCTTTATCTCTACTTGCCCACCTATCTCTTCTACTTGGAACTTTTTTCTTCTATGTCAGTTTTCTTTCACCCGTTTCATATTTTCACTAACCGCTTCCTTCCTTACAGAATTCTAGTTGACTCGCATAGCTCCTCCATTCAACATATTTTTCTTTGCACTCTGGTGCTTTAGAGCCCAGTATTTTTAAGATTAATACAAAACTGCAAATATGGCATTGCACAAGTCAGGGGTGGACGCAGGTGGAGAGAGTCCTGCTACTTTTTTGAGAGAGGGGGCTTCCGTACCCCTTCACCCAAGGCTGATAGAGGTGTTTTTCTTGACACTCTTTGACACAATATTGAAGTGCTTACATTTGCAAACATTGGCGGGCATAATTTATCATGTTTAGCTTTCAAAGTGGCCTTGAGGTGTTTAAATCTCACTCTTCCCCAATCATCATTTGTAGGTGTGAAAATGGCCCCGCAGGGGTTATTTTAGGATTTTCAGTTGCGAGGACTCATGACAACCAGCAGTCCTTTGACGCTTCTATCGGTCAAGAAGACGTCATTGTAAAGTGCTTTTGTGCTTTGAACACTAGCAGGTAAAAAACCCCCACAAAAAAGCAAACTAATAACTGTTTAAGAAAAACACCCACTGTATTGTGCTTCATCTGTTAAAGTAATTTAAAAATTTGATTGACGTGTAACCCCAGGTCTGCTAAAAAGGTTTAAGACATTTAAAAGCTCAATTGCTGTGGAAAATATTCATTAGATTTATTAAAAAAAATGGAATAAAACATCAGAAAGGTTCTTTTTCACATTTTCATATTGCTTTTGTAAAGCCACGTGCATTCAGGAGGCCACTTCAGACCCAGATAAAACATACATATCCCCACAAAACTCATGTATCATGAAACATTTTTAAGCTTCGCCAATAATTGCCTTTGATTGCATATGGCATCCCAGATACCATCTGGTTGAGTTTCAATGATTAATGAGAACCATGCTGCAGCCATTATGGCTAGGAGCTAGAGGAACGAGCTCAGTATTTTCAGCTCATCAACAAGCGATCCCAATTGGATCAAAACTTTAGGGGAAAAGTTGCTGCCACTTATTCAAAGAATGAAAATCTCTCAGTCCGAATATAGGGACCAGGTCGGGCAAGTACTGGCTCCTCAGATTTCGGATAGAAAGGCTTGGGGGCATATTATCAAGAATGGCGTTAAAATTATCGCCGCTTTAGTGGCAGGAAACTGCCGCTAAAGCGGCGATAATGGGCTTGATGATATGCCGCAGAGAATTCCAATAGAAGCCCAGGGTCACACCAGAACATGGGCTTCTATGGGAATTCACAAGGGCATATTATCAAGCCCATTATCGCCGCTTTAGCTGCAGTTTCCTGCCGCTAAAGAGGCGATAATTTTAACGCTGTTCTTGATAATATGCCCCTTGGTGTTTGATTCGGAGTATTAGAGGTAGTGACGGCTTGGTTTATACTTTAACTCAAGCTATTGCTGAGCAGTTTTCTTTGTTCTTTGTTCTATCAAGAATGATATAAAAAGCCTCCTGTCTCTCACATGTTGGAAGCAGCGGCTTATGTTGGAGGTGGTAGGCTGCCAAAGGTGGAGGAATTGTGTACAGAACTGTTGCAGATGGATAATACTGCTTGGGAGCTATAGGCTTCCATTTTAGTTTTGCCCTCGGGTAAAGCGCCAGGTGATGATTCAATCCATTTAGAATTGTATAAAACATTCATTATTATTCTCCCACTCTTAAGGGTAACGCAGTTTATTGACAAGGCTGACAAAGTCCCAGATACCTGGAATATGACCAATATAGCAATTTTTGTGAAAAAGTGCAAGCCACCAGAAGAGATTGGATCGTATGGACCCATATCTCTCATCAATGCGGATGCTCAGATTTTTGCCAATATGCTAGCCATGTGGCTGACCCCTCTTTTACTAGACTTAGGCCCTTATTTATGAAGGGCTTGAGCCGCCATTGCGTGGCTTTTTTGTGCCATTGCGGCAGCATAATCAATGTGCCACACTGTGCCCTATATACAAATTGGCGCATCTAGGCAGATGCATCACTTTGTAAAAGCTTGCGCTACATTGTACCTGTGTCCAATATAATGTATGCAGGGTGGGCGATCCTCCATAAAAAAAACTCATAGAAGTGGTGCAGTGAAAGTTATTAGATTTCACTATGCCACTTCTACGACTTGACTGCGTCAAAATCTTTACGTCTGCTTCAAGCAGGTGTAAGGATTGATGCGGTCTTTTCACATGGAACTTGCCATGGGTCATGACACATTGATGGAGTGCGTCAGTTTTTTGACACACTTGTGTCATTTTTGCACCACCAGATACGTCAGAATTCCTGACTTATCTGTTAATCCTTGCACCATAGAGCACCGTATTGTAAATACGGCGCATCCATGGTAATGTAAGGATGGCGATATGAAAAGTGACGCCTCGCTGTTTTTGCCCAGTGATGCGTCACTTTTCATAAATGAGGCATTCCGTCTGCCACCAGCACCATACTTTTATTCCTGGTAGGAATACCACTAGTTACATTACCAGAAAATTGCTCTTTTCAATGTAGCAGAGAGAATGGGTGCACAACTTGATATGGTTTTATTAGAGGCCGAGAAGCCTTTTGATGGATTAGCCTGGGAATGTCTCTGGAAAATAAAGGGGGTTATTGGGTTGGACGATCGATTTTGCAAATGGATGCAGGCTTTGTATAACTCTCCTTCTGCTAAGCTGGTATATCTGCAGGGGTGCCCGTTCTCTCCTCTTTTATTTGTCCTATATATATATAGAGCCTTTCTTGCAGCCACCACAGAATAATACCAGTATTCAACCCATGGTCTCTGGGGATTGCGAACTGAAGATCGGTGCATATGCTGACAATGTGGCAATTTTCTCCACGGAACCACAAACCGCTATGACCTGTATAGTAGAGGAGGCTGTAAAATGTGGGCTGGTATCTTGCTATAAATTGAATACCTATAAGACTCAGCTATTGCTGAATCATAAGCCGGTATCCCCAAAGTCGGGGGTAGTGTACACAGCCACGTATTTGGAAGTCAAATTAAGTGCTAAGATTGATAAAATCTTCAAGCTGAATTATGAGCCATTACTCCGGTCTGTTATTTTGAAATAGCCATCTTGGAATAGATTACCCTTTATTATTATAGGATGTTGCAATGTTATAAAGATGAATGTTTTTCCTTATTTTTTAAATGTTTTCGTTCCATACCTTTAAGGGTTCCAAATATGTTTTTTAAAGGAGTATGAAGGGTCTTTAAAAAGATTTATCTGGGGGTATAGGCATACAAGGTGCTCTAAAATCCTATTAAAGCTACCATATCGGCAAGGGTGGGGTGCAATTACCGGATTTTAAAATATTTATTTTTGGGCAGCTTTTGCAAGCCGTTTGCACAATCTGTTGGCCCCAGTTGACTCAGACTCACTCACACTGGGTACTATCTAGCATCAGGGCCTGAGTATAGGCGTTTTTCTATAGCATAGCAGACTCCAACAACTACAAGCGGGTAAGGTTCAAGATTGCTAGGGGAACGGCAACTATTTGGCGAGAACACTGTGATAAATACTCTATCAAGCTGATCTGTGAGAGCAAACCACTCTGGGACAACCCTGCTTTCCCTGGGGTGTTATGCGATTGTGTCTGTGTAGCTTGGTCTAGGCAGGGTATATCTTTTTCTTTCTTATGTTGAATGTCCCACTATGTGCCCTCCAGAATGTACTGTATTTATGTAATTCCCACAGCTGCTTATCTGTTACAAGTTTGTGCTAAATGCAATAATGATTATTATTATGTATACACATTGGATTGTCACAGGGGTTTGTGACCTGATTAATTCTGACTAATAAAAAAAGGAATTTATATATGTGATTTATAACAAAAAATTAAATACACAAATATAAATGTTCTATTCACATTTCCATATTGCTTTTGTACAGCCATGTTTATTCAGGATGTCACCAGATACAACAGACAGATCCCAAACAAAACTCATGCACAATAAAAAACATTTAAGCATCACAAATAATTGCCTTTGACTGCATATGGTATCCTAGATACCATCTGGTTGAGTTTTAATGATTAATGAGAACATTAAGGGCTCATTACTTCTTTCTAAATATCTATATTTTATTTGCAAAACTGGTATGTAAATCTGTCCATTATTTCACAATTTGCAAATAATGACATGTTTACAAACGCATGGACTATGTTTAAATGTAGATTCAATTATTGAATAGAATAAATATGTAAATGTATGGCCCAGATTTGCAAACATTTTTTGTGCCGATTTCTTTTGCTAAATTGACCCAAACCTGCACAAAATGTTTATTTTAGACTTACTTTCCAGCACAAAACTTGTTTTGTGCTAGAAAGTTCACTGAAAGTAATGTAAAGCAACGCTTTCATCTGTTTGTGTAACTTTGCGCCAAGGGGCCAATCCATGGGTGGTACATGGGCGTTCTTATGCAACCACCCAAGGTTTCTGATGTAAAACTCTATCTACTAACAATAATAGGCAGCACCTGAAAATAATGCCTCTTTGAAGTAGGCGTTAAAAAGGAGAAATATTTTTATTTCTCCTAATGTTTCCCACTTTACATGTGTGCTGCACTGTGCAGCATATATCGAAAGTGGGAAAAGGTTTGTAACTAGTGTAAACATAATATTATGTACTGGAAGGGCACAAAACCTATGGTTGACATGAGGAAGACACCTTGCCAATATGGTGTAAGGGTGTGTGTATGGCCCTCAGCAGCCTGATTGTGTATAAGTGATAGAAAAGAACAATGCTACATCTTAGTTGATATGGTTCTTGCCTGCTCTTTTCCTCTCAAGCAATGCAGCCCACCAACTTTAGGTGCTGCGCTGTGTTGTGTGCCATCTTTGTAAATCTGGGCCATATATTTAGTGTTAGCTTAAATATAAATCCATACATTATATTCAGTCATATAATATAAAAGGTTAACTCGCATTAGACTATAAAATATATGTCTGTTATGGCATTTACAAAGTGTGAACCTAATTGGGAAGCAACAGAGTACTGTACTATTTTAGGTAGAATAAAATATTCTGTACATCAAGTGAATATTTACATCTTAAAATTGCACTACACTTCACATATTTTATTTTATAGGCACCGGGAGGGTCAGTGATTTCCAAAGAACCGCATTAAGTGCCAAGGATGGGTTTCAGCTGAGGGGGCATGGAGGTAAAAAAATGGATTTGGATGCGGCTGAAGGGATTGCTAGTGGCTGAGATTAATTCATGCATTCTATCCATCACTGTGTTGTTACAGTTGATGCCCTAGGTGTGACGGGTATGCCCAGACGTGAGTCTCAGCTCACTGTACCACTGGAGTCAAGCTTCCACTGGAAAGAAGCTAAAACTTGTCCTAGGTTGCTTGAATTCCAGTTTAGGGACAACCGAGATTGGCAAATGGGCTGGACTGATTTTATCCACCCCTAGTTGTTCGCCAGATTGTCAGCTTAGCTACTGGGCAATACTCCCTCCTACAGCCCATTTGTGTTTTTAGTGAGGGATATTAATACGATTGTGATATCACTTCCTGTGATGCCACTCCATGTGACAGCATTGCAATTTGACATACAAATTACTCCTCTCACTATTTTTATGACTTGTGCTGATAAAAAAAAACAGGAAAGGGGGAAGGACTGAAAACAGACTGCAAATCACTGCTTCATTCATCACTTCAATCTCTTCTACCTCAATTTTCCATTATACCTCTCTTACATTTCTATTACATACACTATCATTCTTTAACCACTACCCCTTCTTTTTCCCTTTTCCTCTTTCTCATGCTTCTCTTTCCCTCTTTTCACTGCTCTCTATTTCTCCCTCTTCCACCCTCTTCCCCTCACCTTCACTCCACTGTTCCTCCCTTTCCTACAAGGAGGTACCTCCAACATGGAAGTTATTCAAATCCCTTCTTCCTAGCTTTGTGTCTCCCTCAAAATGTGCTGCCATTCCATTATTGTACATCATCTTGCTGGAGAGGGGAAAAATGTTTAAATAAAATGTTGGCTTACCATCACACAGTCTGCTCCCTGCTGGATTTTGTTTCTTTGAACGATAGACCTTTGTGTTGTTTTAGGGAAGATCAGGGGAACTTATCTCTTAGTTTTGTTCTAGTATTTCTCTTTCTCCTTCTCATGTGCTGTTTTCTCGCAAATATTTAATGTTTCGTACTGTGTGGGTCCAGGTGACATCTTCATCTCATATAGCTTTTAATGCGCTCTTTTAATATTGTACCATATTTTGGAAGACTCTAATGACCCTCATTCTCAGTGATCTTGCCCCATTGACGAAGCCTAAAACATGTACCCAACCCCAATTCTGTTGTCATATAATCTGTTGAGATGTACCTTCGGGAGGCGCCTCTTCACTTTCCAGTACAAGAATAGTCACATTATCTCTCACAAGTCTCCTAAATCCATTAAAACATTATATGACTTTCGAAAAGTTCAACAAAAAATGCTGTGTAATTAAATTCAAAATTCTATTTTTTTATTCTATTCTGATTCTAAACATCATATCTCTTTCTCCAGTCCTGTTACAGCCTTAATACTTAGAGATGTATTAACCAATCTTATTGCAGCACTTACATAAGAGCTGACCAATCACAACACGGCACTCTGGGGCATCATCAACCAATAACACCATGACAGTACACCAACCAACCAATCTCTGCGGAGCCCACTATGATGTACGATCTCACTCTCATTTACAATTTTTCTTGGACACACAATTCTACAATTTTAATACAAATGTAAATGAAATCTTTGTCTGCTCCACTAAAGAAAAACAAAAATAATTCAACAATTGAAATATTAAGGATTTTTCACCTTCTGACTTCTCACTCAAAAAGATTTTTTCACACATGTGAATAAAATCTCAACCAGTGGGAAATCACCCTAATCGATGTAGCTTCACCTTTCGAGCAATTAGGCTTTGCCAACACCAATCAATATAGTATATTCACAACAGTTTGTTACAATCCCTAACTCGTTTGTGTAGTTGACAGTATCACGCGTCCTACACCACAATTCTTTAGCAGACAAAAAAACACCATAAAGTGTATTCTACACTTATCTCAATATCCCGGTATCTTATGCTATGTCGAGCCCGATAACCTTCTCAACTTCTTCACAAAAAAACATAAGCATCAGCACTTCATTCAACACACATACTCCAATACCTCGTAATAAATAAAATAATAATCACAGTTCACGAAGCATAACCCTATTGATACTCACACCTCCAATACAGCAACTGCCTTCGAAATCGCACCTTGTAAGACTTCAATTGCTGGGCATTGGGCTTTGGGGACTCAGATATTACTTTAATGTGGGCACATATTTATTGCTTCTCTTCTCAGAATGTAAACCTACCTCCTGCTACCAAATTTGGTGGAGTGGGAATCACTTTAAAGAAAAACTTAGTTTACCATCATACAGGCCTATCCCCGCTGAATTTGATCTCACTCGTCGTTAGATCTTTGCCATTGGTTTAGAGAATATCAGGAGCAATACATCACAATAATTAAAATAACAATTTCTATTATAAGTTCAGTCAATATTGAGAGTTTAGTATGTGTTAAAGAGTTTATTCAAAATCTTTTAGTATTTATTAGACCACAGGTACATTAAGCAATTTTAGTAGTTAGCATCTTATTTGATATAAATAATAAATCAGTTAGCATTCAATGATAAAAATGCATTACACACATCCCATTAAGGAAAGAAACTCTATTCTAAGAATTTGGCAAAATATAGGTGTCAGTAAGACCCATTATGAGTCCTAGTTGGAAAGAGTGAGAGAAAGCATAAAGCTTCAGCATTTAGAGCAGTTGCAATAATTCAAAAATCGATCAAAGTAGAACTTCTCATAAAGAGAGGCTCAATAAACTCAGCAGAGTCTCAGAGCAATGTGGAATAAGGTAGGGTAAAAGGGTCCGAGAAATTGTGGGCAAAAAGTGGAATGTAAAGCAGTAACATACTCTAGGAACATACATTATTATAAACTGTTGAAAACGATGTTTCAGCTCATGTTGCATCTTCTCTTCCACTCGTCCAATCAGCTATCAGTGCTCTCCTGGGAACATGATTACTCCTCTTCTTCTCACAGCAATACTATAGTGTTCAGACAGCAATATTAGCTTTAAAACTTAAATTTAACACCAGTAGCGGTCTGTGGTGGGAGTTTGGTGGGCCAGAGGGGCGGGGCGGGGGAGGGGCAGGGTGGGGAAATGTAAACACCGTAATATGGATGAACAGAGGTAAGTACACATTTAAATAAATAAAACAAATTCCTTTGCGCGCGCTGCATCGCAAAATGCGATGCAGCGCGCGCAACGAAATTCGTTTTATTTATTTAAATGTGTACTTACCTCCGTTCATCCATATTCCGGTGCTTACATTTACCCGCCCTGCCTCACTGCCCACCGAACTCCCTCCACGGACCGCTACTGTGTAACACTAATAGATTCATATGGAACACTTTTTCATCCAAGACTCCTTTCCCTCATATCCCTTACATGTCTAACATTGTAAGTATCGTATTGTATGTTTCGCTAACAATAATCTATGTAAAACTTAAAACATCTGTCATAACAAAAGAAAATCTTTAGTATAAATCCACGTTTTGGAAAAAAACAAGTAAGTTAAAGAGGTCAAGTTCAATGTTTAAATCATAAATGCTGTATTTTATATGTGAGGTTTTTCTTCATTACTTCAATGAAGGACATTTTCTAATCATGTGTTAATAGTGGTATTTGTGTAAGTTAAAATATTCTGTAGAGTTTTAGGTGAAATCATTTTTGAAACTTATTATTTAATATTACATGGTCATGGAAAGGTCAAGAATTAAACATTTTATATGTGATTCAGGTTTCAATTCAATCCGCTTATCAAGCAGTGTTGCTTTAGCTATTTGAATCCTAGTACGGGAAAATGGGACTCTATACTACACATTTAGCATTTTTAAACGCATTTATTTCCATTTAACCTTGCATATTAATACTGCTCATTAATTATAACTTTATTACTTTGCGTTTCATTTAAAAACGATGCATGCATTGAGCAGAAACACTCACCAGTGGTTCATTGCCTGTAAATGGAAGCTCTGGGTGATATCTGGCCTCTTCTGCTCCCTGGGCTCCTCGTTGGGTCACATGCCACAAAAGGACACGCTGCATCTCCACCGACTTCTCCTCAGAGAGAGGAGTTTCATACAGGCTGGATGGTGATCTGGCAAGGAGCAATGGTGGGCCTCACATCTGTTCCTGATAGGTCTTGATTTTCATCCCCCAGTAGAGTTATCACTCATCAAAAAGTGAAATATGCCCATGACAAAAAAAAATATATCAGTCCAGTCCAAGGATTCTGCATCCTGGGACTGTAGAGAGGCGAATTAGCCTAATTTGAACACTGGAATGTTGAGAACTACTTTGCAGACAATGCAGTGTCTTGGGTAATAATTGCTGTATGGGCCGTCTGTGCTAACATTTCACAGGTTGCATTTGTGTTTCTCAATTTTTCATTTCGAGTATAAACTTAGAGCTGTACTGAGTTGGGCTATACCAGTTGTTAAAGGCTCTCTCCATCATTATAGGCCCTCGCCTGCAGTCTAGCCTACAACTCTGGTACTGAGATTTTAATATTCAGTATATCCCTCTGCAGTGGGCTATCAGCAAAGCCACTAGAATTATGCAATTCTGCGGCTGCAGGATTTTTTTTTTCAAAATTGTGAATTTGCCACATTTGAAGCATAATCTTTATTCAGACAGTGTTAACATGTGTAAAAATGACAAAATAATGAACTGATGCTATCATAAAATGTGACGCATTATGCCGCATAATTTGCTTTTTCTTGCCACATAATGAAGAAAACCCTGCGGCATAAGATGGTACTCCTTTGCCTCATAATTTCAATGGCACTGAATATGAGGTGTTATTAAATGTCCACATATAGGTGAGGTTGAAGGAAAGGCAAGTTTAATCTTCCATTTAGTTGTGTAAAATGTTTTATTGACAGATAGGAAATGCACGATTTGCTTATGTCTCATGTTCCTGAGTTCCCTCCACACTCTTCCTACAAGAGCTCCCATCTGCTACTTTGCTTTCTTCTTTTTACTCGTACATATTCTGTGTGTTTGAGGAAAAAATAAACTTCTGTAGCCATGCTTTAAGTGATCTGATTCTGTGAAGTAAACTTTCTCTGGCGCCACTAGGATAGGGTCAGATGGGGCCTGTGCAGCACCTAGGTTTCTTCTGGCTTCATTTGTGCACCATCATCTAAGTTCAGTTGTCAGTGAAAAGACAGTTTTCACACCACGGCTACCAAGAGCAAGACCGAGCTGCAGCATGTGTTGAAAAAGAGACCCCCCCCAACCAAGACATCTGTAGTAGAGTGCTAGGGAGGCAGCTTTGCTGAAGATACAGATATCTCCACCTGCATAGCAGAGACCTCTAAACAAAGTGTGCTATACTCCTCCAGGGCTGTGAGTACATCCCTCTGCTGACCTGGCAAAATGATGCATAGAACGTCGCAGCTTAACTATGCCCGAGTTGGGTCTATAAAGTTACAGCAGCAGGAAGATGGGAAATCTAGTTGGCCTTGACCTTGAATATTTGTTTAACCCTGCCTCTCTATATAATACAATCAAAGTACAGGAGTAAAGACAGAATTGGTGACTGCAGATAGTGTGGCAAAAAATAGGAAAATGGGCACCAAAGGTAGGCCTACCGGTCACACCTGTGTTCACGAGCTTACACACATACACACACACACACGCACGCATGCACACATCTGTAGGGTCAGGCAAAGACAGAACTTGCAACTGTGAAAATGCTGGACAAACTTGAGCAATGGAAATAATAGCTGGCCAGAACCATACAGGCACACATCAATACACAACTCCTTTGCAGATATTTGTTATGTCAGGGCAAAGCCGATATTGAGACAAAGTAGAGTAAATGAAGTTATAGCTGATAAAATTTTTTTTTAAAATAGGTGGGCATGGTGGCTTCGTCTTTAACATTGTACATTAGCTATGCAACTATACATAGATAACCAATACACAAGTACTAAAATAGATTCGGATGGTCTTTACAGATGGACAGCTTTAAATCACCCGGAGAAAACAACACAGGTGTCGACAAAGGGCCTGATTACGACTTAAGCGGTGGGTGCCAGGTATGCCCCGCCACCATACCACCGAAGCCGTGTCCGCCTGCCAGATTAGGAGTTTGCTCCTGTCTGACGGGCTGTTTTGTGGCATTCCCACAGTGGTGCCTCAGAAAATGGGCACCGCAATGCGAACCCTAAAAACAGTTCATGCATGACATGGAATGTAAAGTCCATGCAGTGTAGGAAATGGTGTCCATGCACACATGAGAACACATGCTGTGCCCTCGTTTGTGTATCCACAGGGCATGAGGCACCTTTGTTTCCTCTCTGCCACAGTGTTTATGGAGTAGGAACCTCCATGACACCACCAGTGGAGAGGAAACCCAGTAATGCGCTTGGCAGAACTGCAGCAGTCCGGCCAAATATATTGCGGCCTCCTGACTGACCTCAACATCGCCAGGGAACGGTGGTTCCCTGGCCGCTGTGGCAGGGCGTTGGCGGCCCGACCACCCTATTCATAATTGGGAGGTCAGGAGACCATCGGGCCCCCACAAGTCTGTCTGTGTAATATAATAAAATTGTGCACTGAGAAAAAGGGGAAAGCTGACAGAATAAGGATCTGATTTATGAACAAAAAACCTCAGACCAAACACATTATAGACCTCATTACAAGTTGCCTGTATTTCGACAATTGTTTCCTTCATCTGGAATTACCGTTACCAGGGATCCCAGTAAATTTATCGGGAGGGGGGGGGGGGGGGGGGGTGGGGGAGGAAGATAATAACGGGGATTATAATGTTTTGGAAAATAACAACTGGAAATCAGAATTGCCGTGCTGATTCCTGCATGTTTACCCTCAGTTGGCCTCTCATTAGCAGGTGAAATCTCCAGGTGCTATCCCACTCAGGCCGGTGTTTCTGTTGAAATCTAATTCTGAAGGGCATAGTAACTTCTGTTTTTGGGCTCAACGTTGTCCTATCTTTCGCTTGCTCTTTCTTTCAACCTTTTCTTCTGTTTGTTTATAGCTCTGGATAAAATTCTAGTGATGGTAAAAAAAGTTCTGGTCTCCATACATTAATTAGTACGAGTACCAACCCACTACAACCACCTGAAGAAATTAAAGCCTGGACTGAGTGCATAGGTGCAGAAGAGAAAGCACACCAAAGAAACACCAGCCTCCTTTTGTGGCAGGAGTGTCTGACCATTGAGGGTAGGACTAAAGGCCTCCATGAGGGCAAGTGCCGTCACAGCCTGCGTCTACCATTGTGGGGGATTCCAGGCATTTGCCGAGGTACTAACAGTGGAGCTGCTGACACACTGCCAGCACCTTTGAAGCTGAGTCTGTGACACCTCACAATGTGGTGCACCTTGAACTGTACCTGGCTGTGGAAAGTCCATGGGGCGGTGGGTCTTTGAAACCCACTGTGCCACTTCCTAAAAGGTGCCCTTGGGGTATAGCAATTGCTCACCAACTTGTATAATAATCCACATTTGTAAAGCGCGAACAATCACCCGTAAGGGTCTCTAGGCGCTGGGGACTGTCGGAAAGATCAAGCAAGCTATTGCCCAGAGTCACATGGTGCTGGGCTAATCTGCCTCCGGCGATCGATCCGTGATCCCCAGATTCCGAAGTCAGCCGCCCTGGCCGCGGTGCCACACCTATTAGAGGAAGGCGGGGCCAGCATCGGCCCCGCCGCCATTATGGTGGTCGGCCGTGCCCCCACTGGAACTGTGCCCTCCCCCAGTCCTGGTCACTCGCTGGCTATCATGGCCCGGAAGTGATTGAATCACTTCCGGGTCACGTGAGGCTCCCCCGTGCCCCGGAAGCGATCCGATCACTTCTGGGGGCGTGGGCGACCCTCGGGACTTTAAAACCGGGGGGAGCTCTGGGATCATTCTCTCTTTCCTCCCCCCCGGCAGCACATCGGGCGCATGTGCGTTACCTCCCTCGGGAGGCTCTTTAACTGTTTTTCCTTGTGTTCCAGGTTTCTCGTTGCGGTGTGGATTTCGTGAATCGACGGGACCCAGTTGGCGGCGGCTTGTGGGGGATTGCGGGACGCCCGAAGCAGTCTTTGGCCGTTTTCAACACCACGGCGAGGAACACGCTGCGGCCAGCCACGTGGGGAGGACACAGGCGGGGATTACTGTTCAGTACTCTCCCCAGCAGCACCGCACTTCGGCCGGTTTCGCCTGAGTCTGGAGCCCTCTCGCTCTTTGGACGGTATTTCTTCCCCTTGAAGGTACGGTGGGGAGCGCGGGCGGTGTAGCGTGTGGCTTCCGTGGTCGGAGCGGGTAAAGCTTGTTGGTCTTGCCGGCCCCCGGAGGCTGCGCGGCGCCGCTCCCGCTTCCCTCTGCCCGGGCACGGGTGATCATAAGCCCCGCTGGTTCACGAGCGCGCCTTTCCCTTCTTGGTTGCAGCGCGGGGGGGGGGGGGGGGGTCCGGAACAAATACAGAAAACGTGTAGTCTCTCATTTAAGAACGTATTTATTCTTACGCCAAAAAATTTTGAATCAGGCTTCAGAAGAGACTTAGCAGTTAAACCTTCATTAGGGAGTGCCTCATTACCAGACGCTTCAAGTGTTGCGGTATGGTTCACCGTTGCTAGTGCAATTTAAGCAGCGTTTTGTCCTTTTGTGTCTCATTTAATAGTACTGTCGTCTGGGGGGCAGGTAGGGTGGCATCAGGTCGCCTGAAATTTTGGTTGTTTTACGTAACATCTATACGGTCTTGGATACCATTGGAGGTTGAATGCTGTTGTATTTATTAATCACTTTCTTTTGTTCCTGCATCATAGGAAGGCACGCTGTTATACGCACTAAGCAGATCGGGTAAAGGCAGCTCCAGGCGCAGGAAGGTGCCTTCTCATCGGTGGGACGCGGCAGTAACATCGGAGAGTGCCTGAGGACACGGTCTGTGGACTGCACCCCGGCGCTGCTGGGAGCCAAGCGGGTTGGAGCCTTTTGCCCACCTGCCCTGCTGGGTTAGCCAGTAGTGAGGCTCCGGTAGCGAGGGTGAAGTGGCCCGCGTGTTTCCTCCATCAAAATCTTTGGTAAAAGTCTGGTGCAGGTAGTAGTGTAGCCATGCCCCCGAAGGCTAAGCGCGGCGAGCGGCGCCCAGGTATAGCGACTGTGTTAGACGCGCTCATGAGGAAGATTGGGGAGATGGATAGTACCATGGCACAGCTGGCAGAAAGGCTGGATGCGCAGGAGGGGCCATCTGGGAGGTCGCGCAGGGACGCTTTACCTCCAAGGGAAGCGTTTCCTCCCTTGCCAAAGAGGAGTAGAGCTAAGAAAGGCCCGCGGGTTGTCCCCGATAGTGGTGGGGCCCCAGTTTTTCCGATACTTCCCGCATTGCCTAACGCACCGGCGGGCGAGCCCCTGCCTGTTGCCCCACTAGGGGGGCCTGTTCCTTTGCTCCCCGCGACACCTCTTGTCCCGCCTGCACCCCCTATCCCCATTCCCGCACCAGCGGTGCCAATCCCGGCGGTTCCGGTGCCAGCGATGCCAGACCCTTCCCTACCTCTTCCCCCGGCACCGGCAAATCCTACCCCGGCGCCAGCACTGCCAGTCCCGGCGCTGCCTGCGCTTTCGGTACCTATTCCCCCCGCACCTGGGGTGGTGCCAACGCTGCCTCCCGATTTTGTTTCCAGTTTAGCAGCTGTGCTACCCTGGCTGGGGGGCATGGGTTTGAACGTGAGTGCGGCGGGTGTTGTCGGGGCGGATGCGTTGGAACGGGCGAAGCAGCTGGTCGAACTAGCAAAGCCTAAAGACGTGCCGGCGGTTGGGGCCCCCAAGGAAATCCCGGGACCTTCGCAGGGTAAGCCACAGACGTTGCCAATGTTGGGCATGGGTGAGGCACGTACGTCTTACGAATCGCTCTCGCGCCACCTGTCGCAGGAGGTGAAGGAACGCATTTGGAAAGGGACCTATATCGATATTTTTTCACTCCTGATAGATGATGTGGAGAGGGAGGAGATGAGGAGAAAAAAGGATTATATGCCTGCGCGGGAGTGGGCTAATGAAATGTCAAAGTACAGGGTTGAGGAGAACATTAGGCATTGGATGCTGGCATACAACATCTACATGGCAGTGGTCACAGAGCGTTTCCCTGAGGAGGCACCTGCGATGGCATGCTATATGTCTAGGATTAGCACGGCGCAGGCAACTAAAGGGGGCTCGGGGTGGTTGGAGTATGATAAGAAGTTCAGGCGTATCAGGGCTTCTGATCCTACGTTAAAGTGGAATCAGGTAGAGGGGATTTCCTGGTTGGATCATGTGGGCGGCCTTTCAGTGGAGGCTGTCACTGACTCGCCAAAACCTCAGCCCTTTCGGGCGTTCCCCCCAGCTGCGCAGGGCGGGGGGGGGGGAAAGAAGGGATGTTGTTGGGATTACAACAGACGCTCCTGCGTTAGGGCACCAGGGACATGCAGGTTTAGGCATGCATGCAGTTTCTGTGGTAACGCAGGGCATGGCGAGGCAAAGTGCCTTAAGAAGCAGAAAGATAGGGGGGGGAAGAAACCAGACGGTAGGGGTTTCCACCAGAACTAGGACTCCCATCCTCCTCCACGCCATGATGCCCTGGTTAAATCGATATAGGTGCGCAACCTCTGCAAAAACCTTAATTGGGGGTTTCAGAGATGGTTTTAGAATCCCGGTAGTGAATTTTGTGGGTCCCTCGTTCTGCAGAAATCAAGTATCGGTCATCCAAAATGCCGGGGTGGCAGAGGCCAAGATTGCAAAGGAATGTCGATTGGGTAGAGTAGCAGGGCCCTTTGACAGCATTCCAGTGCATAACTTCGTGTGTTCACCCCTGGGGGTAGTCCCGAAGAAGGACCCTGGAGAGTTCAGGCTGATTCATAATTTGTCAGCGCCACGGGGGCAGTCTGTGAACGACTCCATTGATGATGATTGCTGCTCGGTGCGTTATGCATCTATTTATCAGGCGATTGAGATGCTGAGGGGTCTGGGGCCGGGTGCACTGATGGCGAAATCGGACATAGAGTCTGCTTTCAGGCTCCTGCCCGTACACCCGAGCGATTTTCACCTCCTGGGCTTTCAGTTTGAGGGCAAGTTGTTCATGGACATGTGCATGGGGTGTTCGGTGTCATGTGCCTACTTTGAAATGTTTAGTACATTCTTGGAGTGGGTTTTTAGACAGGTGACAGGTCATGGCCATGTGCTGCATTACCTTGATGACTTTCTCTTCCTGGGGCCTCCAGGAGGCGCAGGGAGCAGTTCTCCAGGAGGCACTGGAGCAGTTCTGCGCATTAATGAAGAGCTTTGGGGTACCCCTGGCGCAGGGAAAAAACGTGGGCCCCTCCCCAGTCATAGAGTTCTTAGGGATTGAACTGGACTCAGTCGCGGGATGCTCACGGCTTTCTGCTGACAAAGTGGCCAGGTTTGGGGAGACACTGAGGCAATGTTTGGAAGCAAAAAGGGTAACGTTGCACCAGCTACAACAGATGGTGGGCCAGTTGAACTTTGCGCTACGCATTATACCTATGGCACGCCCCTTTTCCAGGTCCATTGCACAGGTAATGTCAGGCCTTAAACAAAAACACCACCACACCAGATTGAGCGGCGAGGTCAAGCAGGATATGCGGATTTGGCTAGCATTCCTGCGGGATTTCAATGGCTCTGTCCTGTGGCCCGGCCCTGTCACTTCCTGCAAGGAGTTGGGTTTGATGACGGACTCCGCGGGTAGTGAGGGGTTTGGCGCCATACTGGGCGTTCAGTGGGTGGCGCAGCGTTGGCCAGCATGGTGGGTGGACAATGGACTAACGTCTAACATTGGTTTCCTGGAATTATTCCCCATCTGGGTGGCATTGTGTGTCTGGCCTGAACAATTACGCAATAAGGCAGTGGTGTTCTGGTCTGATAACATGACAGTAGTGGAGTGTATAAATAACCAGGCGGCAAAATGGAAAATGATCTTGCGTTTGATTAAGGAAATTGTGTTGAGATGTCTCCAGCTGAATTTGCTTTTTAGAGCGAAACATGTCCCGGGGGTGTTGAATCATGCTGCTGACGCTCTGTCTCGTTTCAAGATGCAGGTGTTCAGAGCACAACTCCCGGGAGCAGCACCATGCCCAACACCGTTTCCCGAGCAGCTCTGGCAGATTGGTGCCCACACTTACCAGACTTGGTGGCCGCAAGTCTAGCACCAGGAAAGCGCAAGGCATACGAAGGGGCGTTTGGTGCATATTGTAATTTCCTACAGAGTCAGGGGGGCACAGATTGGGCGGATGCGGGCGGGGTTTGCTGCTTCTTGCAAGCCCTGCGGGACAATGGGAAGTCGGTGGGGGTAGCTAGGAGACACATAGCTGCAATTTCATTCTTTGCGCAGCTGGGCGGCGGGCGGGACCCTACGCAATCATTCATAGTGCGTAAGGCATTGAAGGGCTGGCAGCGTTTGCAGGGGAACGCGCCGGATACTAGACGCCCTATAGGTTTGAATACCCTGACTGCAGTCTTGACAGCGCTAGAACAGATCTGCAACTGTGTTTTTGAATGCTTATTGTTCAGGGCAGCCTTTACATTGGCTTTCTATGGGGCCTTTAGAATAGGGGAGCTAGTGGCTAACAACAAATGGGACCTGGAGGGTGGTTTACAGGTGGGTGACATTCATTTCCACAACGGTGCTTTGCAAGTTACAATCCGGCGTTCAAAGACTGATCAGCAGGGAAGAGGTCAGGTAGTGTTTCTCAGCCGGGCGCCGGGCAATCCCTGCTGCCCGGTTTATCATGTGGAGGCTTTCCTGTCACACAGGCCGAGTGATAGGGGGGGGCACTGCTGATACACATGGGGGGGGATCCGCTGACAAGGTTCCAGTTTAGGCAGGTTTTAGACAAGGCAATAGGCAGGGCGGGTCTGGACCCAGGTAGTTTTGGGACACATTCATTCAGGATTGGTGCCGCCACCGAGGCGGTTGCGCAGGGTCTCGGGGAAGAGGCGGCGCGTAGGATTGGGCGGTGGGCTTCCAATTGCTTCAGGCGTTATGTGCGGGTGGATATGTTGTGACTCCATATGTTAACGGTACTGACGGCATTCTTTTCTTGTCTATCACCAGTTCCCTCTGCCTGCCACGCGGGTAGAGTGACGGCGACGCCCCACCAAGACAGCAACACAGTCAAGTCCACAAGGATTTCCCCGAAGGCACAGCGGGAGCGTCATGCCTGTGTTTTTGGCCATTCTTATGTGTCCCGGTTGGGCAGTTTTTTCAGGGCAAGCAATGGGGCAGCACGTGCACAGCGTTTGGGTTTCAGGGTTTCCTTTTTCGGCTATGGGGGCTTACGTTTTGACAGGTTCAGGGAACGGATAGGTCACATGCTTACCTCTTTGGATGCCCCTCCCGACGCCATCATTTTGCATCTGGGAGGCAATGATTTGGTACACCTCAACAGGAGGGTCCTGATAGAGACGGTGCTGTCGGAGTCGGCATGGCTGGCAAAGCAGTGCCCTGAGACGGTTATCGTGTGGTCACACATGATACCGCGACTTGAATGGCGTGGGGGGGTATCGGTGAAGGCGCTCAACCGCTCGGTGCAGAGGGTCAATAACAAAGTAGACAGGCTGTTTAGGACCCCTAGATTACAGGTGATTGCTCATGGTTGCATTAAGGGGGACGTATGCTACGTGCAAGACGGAGTCCACCTCTCTCGGTTGGGTAACGAGTTCTTCCTGGGCAATATTTTAGCTTGGTTGGAGGGTTTCCGGTGGTAAGTATGACCTTGGGTTTGGGGGGGGGGGGCTGATAGTCGGTCTACTATGCAGGCCTGTGCGGTAAGGTCGTAGGTTGGACAGACTAAATTGACTCATCTTTTGGGGCGTCTCATTACGTGAGCCACCCAGAGGGGAGGGACATTTGGTTCTCACCAGACTCCAGGGGCAGTTACAATCGGTTGGTTGGAACGGTGCGGGGACAAAGGGGGGGGTTACGCTTTCCATTGGCTGGTTAGCCACCCCGCACGCGGGCGTAAGTAAGCTGCGCTGTCTGCATGGCCCCTTTATGGAGTAAGTCCTGAACGTTTGGGGGTTGCCTGGGGGTAAGTACTTCCGGGTCAGCTGGGCCTCCGGCGCATGCGCATCCCAGTTGGGGTGCGCAGGACAGTTTCGGTGTAAGGGGGAGGGGCCAGCATTTTCACCTTGCCGTAGGCCCAGAACAATACGCAGAAATGTGAACAGCAATGTGTTAGACTAGGATAGGAACATTTATGTATTAGAGTTTTTGTTAAAGCTAGGATCTAAGCAAATGTACCGAATCCTGTCTTGTCATTTCTGCGTTATGGTATGTTATGAATATAACTTGTTTGTATGTTAATAAATACGATCGGGGGTCAACGACCCCCTATTCCAAAAACAAGAAAGTTTTCTTGGTTTTTGTCACCGTCAGGGGAGGAGGGGGCGTTAGGCCGTACCAGACCATATCAGCCACCCTTTCCTCTCCTGTATCTGAGTCAGCGGGGATGATGGAAATAGTCCATGTACACCTACAATCAGTGCACTGCAAACACATGCAGTTTGATCAAATTACCATTAGCTTATCCCAGGGAAAGGGCTTTGAGTAGTCTTCAAGGAAAATTACAGCATATATCAGAGGTAAAACATATATATAAGCAGCATAATGCACGCGGTGCAGATTTTGGGGTGGAATTTTCAGCACACTTTTTGAAATATTGCCGTTTCCAGCTTCGCGTTTTATTCTTCGAGACCAATTAAATGGGGGTGGCATTAATGGTGATTAATAGTAAGTAAGGCCCAGGCGCGCAACACCCATTGGACTCACGGGGCTTCAGCCCCCCCCCCGTCGTGTGTGGCAGCCCGGGATGAGACACCTTCCCGGGCAAAAAAGAAGTTGCACCCGAGCACTTCACAGGTCTTTAAAAGACCATTTGCATGTTAATGAGGCCCTGCTGTTGTTTCAGCCCTTCTAAGAGCCCCTGCAGCTCCACTCTGCCTATTGCTTAAAGTTCAGCCCCCCCCCGAAATTTTTGCTCAGCCCCCCCCGAAATTTGGCTCTAGTTGCGCCTCTGGTAAGGCCTGTTGGCCAGTTTTTTACAGTGTGCTGGGACGTGGCAGTATGCCCTGTATGCCAACTAAGCTCTAAGTATCAGAGTTGCTGTGGCACGTGTAGGACGGGAAGGTCATTCAACGTTCGTTGCCACAAGGGATTTTTCCACACCCAACAGTGTGCTGGAACTGCTCGGTGATTCCTACAGCTTTGCAGAAAGCCCTGGGGGACAGCAGGAGCAACAGTTCAGGTGTTAAGTTATGCACAATTCAATGCAGCTGGAAGATGAAAGCAGGTTTGATCAAGGCCAATTTGTTCGAGGGTTGGAACCATCTGGGGGGAGTAAATTATTCTGGGCAGGTGAGGAATCTTTTAAAAGTGTTATGCTATTTTACCTACTAAAATATCTTGCTTCTGCAGTATGACCCCCTAAGCAGTGACAGTGCTTCTGTAGACACGGCCAAGTTGCACTTTCTTTAATAAATATTGTTTTTCTTTGCTAATAACTTTGGTACTGTTTGATGTTTGTGCTTGAAACTTAGCAGTTGCTCGATGTGTCTAGCTTAGTGGCTTCCTTGCAAATTCTGTGCACGTTGGTTAGCTGGGTCTGAAGTTTTGAGTGAAGTGAACGTAGAATTTTGTATTTTAAGTCACTTAGCGCGTTTTGCTTCCCTTTGCAGCAAAAGTTGGTGAATGGAATTAAACCAAACTTGAAATTAAGGTATTACTTCAAACAGTATACTCTATTTGTTTTTTGGTGTTAATCTATACATTCGTTTTCGAGAGACTTACAAAAAGGTCTTGAGTAGGCAGCAATCATTATTTAATGTGTATCTTTAATATTATTTCACACATTATTCACAAATCCACAGCTTAGAAGAATCGAACTGTAAACAATATGAGTAGTATTCAACTGGGTTCAAAGACGTTGACCACCACATGGGGACCTATGGCGACCAGCTCGTGCTTCTCCACCTCTACTGTTGCCATCACTCTCTGCCTAAAGAATGAGGACATTTAGAAAAGTAGTGGTCTATGCGAGGAACAATACAAGAAGAATGGAAATAGAGTCCAGCAAAGGAATGAATGAAAAATGAAGCTTGAAGATGGTTTCCTAGGAGAGGGGGGCGTGGTCTGGTGCGCGGCAAGATGGCAGCACCGTAGTGCAGCTCTGCCGGCCGCCGATAGTATCCTTTCAAAATCCTACATTGCTGTGGCCCTTTGAGCACCCGCAGCTGTGGGCCTGAGGATCAGCATACAGAACTGTCTGAAAATACGCCCGCTGCTGGAAGACACTGGCCCTCGGTATCGGATTGCGGCATCTACTGCAGTCGACTTGAAAATGGCGGTGGTCTGGAGTCGGGAGCTGCAATGGTGGTGCGACGCACTTCATTGAGCACTTGGTGTACCACGGCGCCTGCCTTTCGATATCCTGGACGAGATGAGGGACCTCCGGGGTTGTGACTGCGACCGGAGTGCTGATAAGCTGTGGAGCGCGGGCACGCGCTACGAGGTACGTGGCCAGCGGCTGAATTCTGATCTGCCATCCGGAGGCGCATCGCACGAGAGCGGCCAGCTAGTACTGCCGTGCTGGGCCGCGCACTGCAGAGGGGACACGGGCGCTCATGTGTAGTGCCTCCTGGAGATTGATTTGGCTATGCAGGGCGGCTGGGGGACGACGCAACAGTTTCTAGGGGCTCTGCTACCTCTCCTACCCCTGCACATCTCTTGGTGCTTGATGATTGAGCAGCGGAGCGCTCGGGGCCTCGTGGTGCGGCCTGGTGTATCCATCACTGCCTGTTAAACGATAGCAGCTGACTGACCTCGTGGGGTGGACCCCTCATGTTCTTTTTTGTGCCCTCGCATTTCCAGCAGAACGGCAGTAGTCCTGGATGCCATTAATAAGATTTGAATGCACAATCACCAGTCGTGCTGAGTGAGGTGACGTGCCATTTGGCCGATGAGTCTGGAGGGGGGTGGTGCTCCAACATATGGACAGTCTTCCTGTGAGGCCGGATTGTGTGGAGTTGCGGGTGCATCGGCATCATTGGCGACTGTTTGATTGGGTCCTTTCATTGCTGGACCTCCCCACGCCTGCGCCTACACATTGATCAGTTCTGGGGTTCGGAGTTTGGACGTCTTCTTGCAGTGAAGTGCACTTGGTGGTGGAGTAGGGCAGCGGGATTTGAATTGCTTGTCCTTGCCGGGTGGCTCCTGTGGTGTTGCTGCACCCTGTATCATAGGTAAGCCGGATAAAAATCAGTCTTGCTTAAACTTTGATGCCCGCAGGTCTGGCAAGCCGGCGCAAACTGCGGCTTCGGACTCGGAGATGGACGCGGCGGAGCAGGCCCCCTCTGCCTTGGAGAAGACCCTGGCGGCAATTCAGACTAGTTTGCAGTCCATCGACGGTAAGATTAAGGCGCTTAATGGTCGCATGGACACGATCTCCACCAAATTAGATAGGCAGAGGGTCCGTCTGGGTGAAGCCGAACAAAGAATCTCGGACACTGAGGATGGGTTGCAGCAAGTGGCCGCTAAACAGTCTGATATTGAAAAGATTTTGGCACTTATTAAAGACAAGAGCGAGGACATTGAGGCGCGCTCGCGGCGCAATAATGTACGCATACTTGGGCTGCCGGAGTCCACAAATGTGTGGCGTCTAGAGGAATAAGTCGAAGCTCTATTTTGTGAGGTGTGCGGGCCGAACACTCTTTCCAATATGCTAGTTGTGGAGCGTGCTCACAGGTCTTTGGCGGCGCGACTGCCTCCGGGTGCGCCGCCCCGGCACATTATTGCACGTCTTCTGAATTTTAGAGAACGAGACACAATACTGCGTGTGGCCCGCAAGAAAGGGAAGATACAGTTCCAGGGGAATGAACTCTCGTTCTATCCAGACTTTACAGCCTCGGTTCAAGCTGCAAGAAAAGAATTCCAGGGGGTAAAGAAAGTGTTGCTGCAGGAACAGGTGCCTTACGCTATGCTGTATCCCGCGCGCCTGCGGATTGGGGCGGATGCCGCGGCGAAAATATTTACTAATCCAAAACTGGCTATGGACTATGCGAAGACACTGAGGCGTAAGAACCAAAGATTAGGACACACTTCAGATATTGACTAGTAATACTGTATACCCATGCTATGCTTTTGTACCTGTTTTTGTTTATAGAGCCCTGAGGTGAATTTGTTTGTCTCTTTGCTACCTGTGCCTTGGTTGGGCCCGAGCTGCATACCATAGTGGTGTAGCTTGGGGAAGGGATGGTGCGGGGTCAGCACATTTGAATGTTGTCTAAGGACTGCAGCCATTGCTGAGAGATTTGCTGTTGTTATGTTCACATCGGGGACTGCTACTGCCAGTCTCACCATAGTATGTCATTCACAACTAGGCAGAAATTTGTTTTCTTTTCATGTTGACTTGGATTAAGGTTGCAGGGGAGAGAATATTTGACTGTTCTGGCCATTGTTGTGATGGTACGTGCTATATGTCCGCTCCGGGTGCGGGGGGGGGGGGTCTAGCAATGGCTTTACAGCCGGTGGCGGACCGCTCCCTTTAACAGGGGAGTGAGATGAGCGGCACTACGTTCCCCCTCTATGGGTATACCCCTTTCTAAAGTGGGAGTCCGCCATTTTTTGCTTGTTGGGTGGGGAGGGTATTGCAGGGACTGTCTTTGGCGAATTGGGGTTGCCAAAGTGGGAGGGGGTGGATGTGGGGTATCACATCTGTTTGGGGTAGTTGTTATTTTGCACTCAATGGAGACAGACACAGATTGTTGCAGGCTTTTGTGGTGTTTGCAGATAGCAGTGCTTGTGCGCAGATTCATGCATTGTATCCGAAGTAATGGGTGAGCGGTACAACTGTATCACATGGAATGTTCTGGGGCTGAATACTCCTAAAAAAGTCAGGCAGGTATTGGCGTACCTAGATAGACACAAGATTCATATTGCTCTTCTGCAAGAAACGCATCTATCCAAGCAAAGAAAGGGCGGTATTGGATGGAAGTGGGCGGGGCACAGGGCAGCATCTTCATTTTCTACATATGCCAGGGGTGTCCTTATTTTGATAAAGAAGGGCACACCATTTGCCCCAATGCGGATGCAAACCAACAGTGACGGTCGCTGGGTTCTGATGCAGGGCAAGCTGGGTAAAACTCTGATCACACTTATCAATGTATATGTCCCAGTGGTAGATGAGCCATCTACTTATGTGCAGCTGCTGGGAGTGCTTCGGACGTGGCCTGATGCTGCGATATTGTGGGGAGGAGATTTCAATACACACCTTGATCCGTGCTTCGATAAATCCAATCCGCATGGCGCTGGCACAATCATAATTGCGCAGTGTGTGCGAGATGCTATGACAGAAATGGGCTTGGTAGACGCCTGGTGTCTACGCAATGCTACAGTTCGACTGGGTACACACGTTACGCCCTCGCATCAAAGTTGCTCCAGGTTAGACTACTGGCTACTGAATGAAGAAGCCAATGGTTGGGTAACCTAGGTGTATAATCTGCCTCGTACGCTCTCCGATCATAACCCTATAATACTTGAAGTTAAAATACCGTCTAACACGCACTTCCCCTTCACCCGAGGCATTACTAGATCCCGTTTATAAAGACACAATTAGACAGGCGATGAAACAATATTTTGAGTTGAACGAGGGGTCGGTGGACAGCCCGGCAACTTTGTGGGAGGCATTCAAAGTAACAATCCACGGGGTTTGTATAAGCACCACTTCGGGGATCTTGAGGGATCTTAGGGGTCAGTTGTCAAAGCTTGAAACTCAGCTAAGTGCACTCGAAGCGCAATATGGCGCAGATCCGACAACAGCTCCTCTTGACAGATTCCATTCTCTGTTGAAAGAGTATGAGGTTCTGGCGGAGACGGAGATAAGATATAAGTCAAGGCGACATGTGGCCAGAGCCTATGGTGAGGCCGGACGCCCCGGGAGGAAGCTTGCCGAGTCGTTGCGATTTCGTGATCACCACCATCATATTCACAAGATAGTGGATAGAAGGGGGAAAGAGCACTATCAACCCCGGGATATTGTGGAACAATTTTGAAAGTTTTACTGCGAGTTGTACACCTCTCGTGGCGCCTGTGATGAGGCTGCTCTGTCTATATACTTAGAGGAGGTTGCTTGTGTGTGGCTCGCGGACGGGCATCGTGAATATCTTGGCCAGCCTATCGGGGAGTCTGATATTAAGGAAGTTATTAAATCCCTTCCCAATGGCAAGGCCCCTGGCCCAGATGGGCTCACTTCTGAATTTTATAAACAATAAGCAGATATTATAACCTCGTATCTCTTAGAGGTATATGCGGGAGCTCATGAATCAGGGATACTGCCACCATCTCTCAGACAGGGGCTTATCATCACTCTTCTAAAAAAAGGACAAAGATCCGACACTGTGTGAATCATATCGCCCCTTATCGCTAATAAACTTGGATGCTAAAACATTGGCGAAAATACTGGCCACTAGACTGCAGCCGCTACACCCGGTCATGGTGTTACCAGATCAATCTGGTTTCGTACCGGGACGCTCCACCTCAAATAACCTTCGCACAACATTCGCTATGTATCATATTTTAAATCCCGATCTACAAGCTGCGGCGGTCATGCTTGACGCCGCAAAGGCTTTCGACTCTATCGAATGGGGATATATGTTCCATATTCTCAGGAGAATGGGTCTCCCCAATGTTTTTTTACGCTGGATGCAACTTTTGTATACTGACACTTCGGCGAGAGTAAGAGTGGGCGGCTTTACTTCAGTTCCTCTTAGAGTGGACAGAGGCACTAGACAGGGATGTCCGCTGTCTCCTCTGCTGTTCGCACTCATGCTTGAACCGCTCGCCTGTATCCTCCGTCAGCGGCACAGACAGACGGCGCTCAATTTCAACCAGAGACCGGTTGGGTATTCTATGTACGCGGACGATATGGTCCTTTTTATATGAGAACCGCAGACCAATCTCTCGCAGGTGCTGCGTGAGTGTGTCAGATTTGGCCTCTTTTCTGGACTGATGATCAACTGGGAAAAATCAGTTATTCTGCCATTAACAGTATGTATGTGTTCCCCCCTTAGAATATCCTCTGATTTGGACGGCCGAACCAATCAAATACCTGGGTGTCTGGGTGCATCGGGACCCAAAGATAGTCATAAAAGAGAATTATGGTAGAGTGCTGTTTCAGTTGGAAGAGCAGGTGGAAAGGTGGTTGCATCTTCCTTTATCGTTGGCAGATCGGGTTGCGGTGGTTAAGATGGTGGTTTTGCCTAGCTTTTTGTATTTATTCTGTAACATTCCCATCAGGCTAACCAGGCATTTTTTTGCCAAAGTCAAAATGCAACTGCTGAGCAGGCGAGAATTAGCTGGACCACATTAGCGCTTCCGTACTCCAGGGGCGGATTTGGGGCGCTGTATCTATTTCTTTATTACTTATGTGCACAGGCTCAATATGCCTATTATTGGTTCCGGCCACATGACTTCACCCCACATGTAGCAATGGAGGACGGGGATGCATACCCTATACCATTGTCGGGAATACTCACTCATGTTAACAGGGGCACACCGCAACAAGAGATTAATGCAATAGATGTGACGGTGGGTGCGTGGCAGGCAATGGGTCGAATCGCTGGAAAGCTGCCTCTATATGCACCAGCGTTGCCGCTGGCTGGGCATGCAGCGTTGTCTGTCATGCAGGAAACAGGTCCAATTAGGGCATTGAGAGAAGTGGGAATAACACACATGCAGGATCTGTATTCAGAGGGCGTGTGCAGCTTGGACACTGGGCTAGATTTCATTACCAACTCCACGCCACTATTTACATACACAATACATCGCCTAAGGCGAGCTTTACAATGTCACTACTCGGTGTTTCCGGCGGAGCCACCGACTCTCTCTGCAGCTGCTATTAGTGGCTCCCTCTAAGAAGAAATTAATCACCAAGCTGTACAAATCGTTTCAGGAGGAAGTACAGAGTGGGGTAGATCGTAGCCTAGAGCGTTGGAATGCGGTTCTAGATACCCCGTTAACGGTGAAGGACTGGGAACATATATGCGCCTTGACTGGGAAACTCCTGCCTAATGGTAACTTGCGAATCATTCACCTGAAATGTATTCATCAAGTATATCATACTCCTCTTAAATTGTATAAGATGGGGCTCCGAGACACTGCGCGGTGTAAAAGGTATGGACACGGAGACGCAGACTTCTGTCATCTTGCATGGAACTGTGCTGCGGTGTTTACTTACTGGAAAGAGATCCTCAGTCATACACACAAGATGACAGGGGCGGAGATGCTATGTACACCAGCCATTTGTTTGCTTTGTTATGTTCCACACTTGAAAGGTGAGATAGGCAGATATGTGCATATTGCGCTTCTGTTGGGCAAAAGGTGCGTTGCTATGTCTTGGGAGGGTTGGCTGGGCCCACAACTAAAGGATTGGATCACAGACTTAATATACTGTAAGGAAACCCTGGCACTTTACGCAGAGGAGCTGCCTACTACTTCTAGGCCTAAAGATATCTGGGAACCACTCAGACAATATCTGCTGACCTATTCTACTGCTGGGGTACCTACCCCTTAAACTGTATGATATCTGCTGTTTGTTTGTGCACTGTAAGGGTTAAGTCCAGATGTTAGTTTTATTGTTTTTTTTGTTTTGTGTGTGATCATAATGGGATATGCAATTCTGCTCTGCACAGCACGCACCTGGGATGTATCTGTTCTCTTGTAATGGTTTATTTTGACTGCTTCAGGTGCCCTGTGGTGCAACATCGTTGATGTCTTGTCTCCTTGTTTGAAACTCAATAAAGAGATTTAAAAAAAAAAAAGATGGTTTCCTAGGAGCCGTGAACCAACTAAGCAGAACAAACATAACACTTCACATCATGCTCAAAGTGGCAGGAGGAAAGGCTTACACTTTTTGAGTGGCAGGAGCTTACGATTTATTGTAATTGTAATTGTATTTATACAGTGCTTTCTACCCTTGAGGAAATGTTGAAGTGCTTTATGCAATGTTAATATGGGTGTCTCAATCTTCAGACTCCTGCTGTTTGTTATTCTTTTCGGTTCATTGTTGATTTCAGTTCCTGCAAGATCGAACTTTGTGCATCAATTGTGATAGCGTAGGGGTCCCTAGATTCTGAGGATTGTCTGCGCTTCTCGATCAACTCTCACCCGTGCCAGGTCTGATCTGCATGTTGATCATGCATGAACATAAAGTCTAGAGCTAAAGCCAGGGGTTGTCCATATGTAATAGTTCAGATGGACATGAATCGCAGCAGGTCTGCAGTGAGGGCTAGAGGTGGGGATGCTTGGCCAGGTGGTATTCTTGGCTTTCCTGCCTCTGGCTTCAGGTGAAGCAGTCCAATAAGGTCATAAGCCATGGCTAAAGTTGGTGTGCATTCATTGTGTTTGTCATCCACTGTGGCAGACATAAGCTCAATAGTGGCACTCTTTTCGTCCACTGATTCGGGAAAAGTCAGCCAAAATACTTTATTACGATCAGACAGATCAACAAAGTAATAGAAGGTCCTCTCTAAGTGCCTGTGATGGTTCCACCTGCACTTGGCTCTCTCCTAAGAGACCTAGGCATAGAAGAAACACACTTGGAAGCCCCTGCACTAACTGCTCTCATTTCATCGCTTCATTTATTTATTATTTTTTTAGAGTTTTAAATAGCGCAAACTTGACCCGAAGGTATCGGGTATCAGAGCCCTTTACATAGCATCAGTTGCATTACATGAGGACACAATAATTTTTGTTAGGCACAGGGAGATTAAGTGATTTGACCAGAATCACAGGATGTTCAGCGTCATTGCCGAGACTCAGCCCCATTCCCCAGAGTCAAGATCGACCACCCTAGCCATTAGGCCAACTCTTCTCCCTCTGATCTCTTCATCAATGCAGGCTCTTTAAATCCTGCACTACAGCTCTTGTGGTGTCTTACGCATTAAACCCTATGCTTATAAATTTACTGGCTTTAAATCCCTCAATCCAGGAGCTGAGAATGTTGAGGCTGGCAGACCGGCAATGTAAACACTTTTAACCAGAGACAGGCATCTAAAATGCCTCTCAAGTCTTAGTCGTCTCATTAATAATTATTTGCTCTATCTCTGTACAGGCAGACACGTGGGACAGCTGGGAAGATGTTCTAACTAGCACTGAAAACGATTGCCACTGGCATATCTCAAACGGCAGACTAGATTCCCAAAATAACTGTTACACAGGATTGATGTCTACCCACCCATAATTATCAATCAAGCATGCTTCCTAGTATCTAATATCAAGTGATTCATATTTGTTTCAGATTATCCTCTTCTAGTACACTTGCGTTATTTTGCACAAGCTTTAGTGCGCTTTAGCTCCTACAATTACATATTGCCAATGCCTCTCATATAGGGACATCACGACATCACTAGTTACCATGTCCCTCCAAAACATCAATCTATATTTAACTCAGCTATCACAGCTGACTAACAAAGGCAGACGGAAGCGTTCTCATCAATGCCTTGCTCAAACCCTACCTACTTCATCAGAGGCATCATCTTTTAAATCGCAGCGGCCTACTACCCCAAAACACCAGTAGGGTGAGCCATACCCAGCCAGTACCTCACCTTTCCATTCTCATGTTTTACTTAGTTAGTCTCCTGCATTGAGGGTGTGCCACACCAACTAGCCATCATGGAATCCTATAACAACTAGGATTTAGCATCGCTGATCAAATTTCCACATGGAACAACTGCTATATTCAGCTGGTGCTTTAAGCTTGAACACAGGATTAGGCAATAGTCTACAAAGACATTAAACATTAATTCAATGTGGCCATGGTCTGCATCCTTAGACACTGGTGGCTACTTTCCTCACTGATATGCACCGTGTAGATAGAGTGGTTGTCCTCAAGAGGAATGCTTCAAGCTGAATGGCAAGCTAGATGTATACAGCAGTGTCTGAGGAGAATTCATGATCCTTGAAACTATGGTCACCTCAACTCCCCTCCAATTTCCTTCCAGATCAGTGCACCCACACTCAGATGCCTCTGCAACATGCCAGAGACTGTCACATCATTGTGTTTCTTGTGCCCGCGTTGTTCACTATGGTTCATGGCCCCACAAAACCCACTCACAACCAGGTAGACTGACTCCCTTAACCTTCTCCTCTTCTGTACTGTTTATTCAAGTGTGTTGGTTATTGCTTTCTGTTTTTGTGCACCCTCGTTACCTGAAACGAAAAATGAAATAAACAAAGATTGTAAAAGAAAAATAATTCAATGATGTTGCTAATTAAAAAAATTGAAATAACATAGAAAACAATGGTCAGCGCCTTACCGACCAAATCAAGATAAGAGAGCAAAAATCAATTAGCAAAGACTGTATAGCCAGTCTTTGGGAAGGCAATCCTCAAAAGAGGGAAAATACATTTTTCTCAAGTAAAGACTGACAGAAGGTCAAGCAACTGTCTAGACAATATGCACATTTTTTTTATTTTAAATGCAGTATAGTGTGGAATATTATTATTGTTTGTCTTCCATAAACTCCTAAACTTAACTCTAACTTTCTATAAACTTTAAACAACCCCACAATAACCCTATTCCTAACCCACAATCTGCACTGATAGTAGTACATGCTTAACTCAGAGCTATGTCCTGCCCTTTTTACTGTATAGTAGCCAGACTTTCTGGCATTACATGTGTCCATAGTAAACGCAGTTCTTGGGTTGCTTGTAACTAAGGGCCTGATTTAGATCTTGGCGGTACTGCCGTCCTCCTGCCTCAGCGGCAATTTCAAGTACTCCATCAAGCCGGCCACCCTATGTAGATGTATGCTGGCAGACGACGCGTCGACAGAGTGTTTCCCGCCGAGTAAGCGGCACACGGCTGCTGACGTGGCAGACTCCAATGCTGACGAAAAGTACTCTGTTGCCGTCCGGGCAGCAGGGTTGAACTGAACCTACTTAGATTTCACAGTTGTGCTGGTAGTCCTTTATTTAATTGGGTAGCGGTCTAGTTGTTTGCCCCTGCGCTGCACTTCCGGGTCTATAACCAGGACATACTCAGTCCTCACAGCAGAGCTGCTTCCGCGAAGCATATGGAGCTCCTGCCATCCTCTTCTTTTACCAACTATGGGGTATAACTCAAGTAAGTCTCATGCACTGTGCTTTCCTTGACTCTGTCTATCCCCCAATTTGGTTTTTCGTAAATTCACTTATCCACCGGCTTGATCTCCCCTTTAGATACATTACATGGCCAAGCAGTATAGCGGTGATTGACTTGCTCTCGGCCTAACAGAGGCTTGATTCCCTTCCTTCAAAATTAAGCCTCTTGGCCATAGGAGCTCCTTGACTACTCAACCGGGCACTTTATTAATACTACAAGTAATTGAGTTTGACATCTCATTTAACGGTGAATACTTGCAACACTACAGCTGCCTTAATTATGAGACCTCTCACCAGGTTTATTTCTCTTGTTCGGACATGCCCTTAAATTGGGGTTAAACAGCCGACGACGCCCGCCCTTCTAGGAATTGTTTCGCTACCTTAGGGTTCAATCACTAAGTTCCCCTTATATTGCATGGGTACTCCCACAGAGACCGACCACTGCCCTGGCATGACTCACCCACACTCATGTAATTGCAATCACCTTGGAGCTGCATCCTCCATTACATTAGGCACTAATCACTCTGCCGAGACCCTTTTCCTTCTATATTTCTATATCTTTTGGTCTCATGTGATTCACTCATTTAAAGTTGAGTTAGGCACTAATCACAACCCCGAGACCCTCTTTCCTTATATAATTCTATATCTTTTGGTCTTTTGTGATTCGCTCATTAAAACCTTGAAGAATTCTTACTCTGTCCCTTTGGCATGTTTATCCTATATAGGTCTTCTCTCACTAGTCGGGCATGAAAACGTAAAACATTGTTTATTAACATTAATTTATTATTAATTCTTTATTAATTGCTTGTTAATTATTATTAATTAATTAATTGGTAATGATGTTAATTGTGTTATCTATTTAGGAGCGGGTTGTGGGTTTATAGTGTAATAGGGTGGCAAGTAATTTAATTATAATAGATTTATTAGTATTTTTTATTTAATAATATTTATTTACATTTCATAGTGTTCATTTTGGGAATTATTGTTTATTAATTATTTATTAATTGCTTGCTAATTATTTGTAATTGATGAATTTATTCATTGGTAATTAATTATGTGAATTGTGTTCTTTATTTAGGAGTGGGTGGTGGGGTTTATAGGGGAATAGGGTGGGAAGTAATTTATTTATAATAAATTAATAATTATTGTAATTAATGCTAATTAATTAATTAAAATTTAAATATCGCAATTGTGTAATTAATTTCAGATGTGAATTGTGGGGTTTATAGTAGTAAAGGGTGGGAAGTAATATCTTTTAAATTAATTAATAATTTGTTGTTAATAGATATTAACATAGCTGGGGCTTGGTTTACCTACGGGCCAAGATGGCGGCTCTGAGCTGAGCTCCGTCGTTTCACGGAGCGCTGAAGATGTTTTTTGACCGCTCTACGGCCCTGCATTGCATTCAACCGGCATGAATTCGCCCTATATACATGGCGACTTTCATTTATCGAGGAGGGTGAGGCTTTACCTCTCCCCTCACTGTGAATTCACTTTCCTGAAGCGAGCGGCCGCCATTTTATGTGTGCCCTGCCGCGTCCTCAGAGGGAAACACTTTGTTGATGAAACGAGTATTATGACAGCCTGTGGCAGAACACTGTTTTAGCAAAACCAAAGGAAATGATGGACGGAGTGTTGAACATTGCAAGCACTCACCCCCAGTCAACTGGTCTGGGTTTAATCCATTACCGTTCTTTAGCCCACTCTGCCACCCCAGTTCAGACATGGCCATATGCAAATCAGTCTGACCCTGTGCCTCATGGGAACAGTCCAGCCCAAACTGCCAAGCCATATCTTCCCTTGACCGGAAACAAGCTTCCTAGGACCGGTTTCTGGCATTTCATCCGTCTTCAGCCAGGCTTGCTTGAATCCAGTGGCAAAGTGAGCAAGGGACTCACGTCTGAGCATACCCTGCCAACTTATGGCGAACAAAGCAAAACCAAAGGAAATGATGGATGGAGTGTTGAACATTGCAAGCACTCACCCCCAGTCAACTGATCTGGGTTTAATCCATCATCGTTCTTTAGCCCACTCTGCCACCCCAGTTCAGACATGGCCATATGCAAATCAGTCTGACCCTGTTCCTCTTGGGAACAGTCCAGCCCGAACTGCCAAGCCTTGTCTTCCCTGGACCGGAAACAAGCTTCCTAGGTCCGGTTTCTGGCATTTCAGCCGTCTTTAGCCAGGCTTGCTTGAATCCAGTGGCAAAGTGAGCAAGGGACTCACGTCTGAGCATACCCTGCCAACTTATGGCGAACAAAGCAAAACCAAAGGACATGATGGACGGAGTGTTGAACATTGCAAGCACTCACCCCCAGTCAACTGATCTGGGTTTAATCCATCACCGATCTTTAGCCCACTCTGCCACCCCAGTTCAGACATGGCCATATGCAAATCAGTCTGACCCTGTGCCTCATGGGAACAGTCCAGCCCAAACTGGTTTTGCTTGGATTAAACCCTGATCAGTTAACTGGGGGTGAGTGCTTGCAATGTTCAACACTCCGTCCATCATTTCCTTTGGTTTTGCTTTGTTCGCCATAAGTTGGCAGGGTATGCTCAGACGTGAGTCCCTTGCTCACTTTGCCACTGGATTCAAGCAAGCCTGGCTGAAGACGGCTGAAATGCCAGAAACCGGTCCTAGGAAGCTTGTTTCCGGTCCAGGGAAGACATGGCTTGGCAGTTCGGGCTGGACTGTTCCCATGAGGCACAGGGTCAGACTGATTTGCATATGGCCATGTCTGAACTGGGGTGGTAGAGTGGGCTAAAGAACAGTGATGGATTAAACCCAGATCAGTTGACTGGGGGTGAGTGCTTGCAATGTTCAACACTCCATCCATCATTTCCTTTGGTTTTGTTTAGAACACTGTTTTATTCATGGTCATTTCAGCGGTAATGCCATACTGCTACAATTTTTTTATTCTTTACCTCCCCATACCTGAGATTTTGTAAAGTAATATACAACAAATTTATACTTTACATTCTTCTTGCCTAATTCTCAACCCTACTGCATATTTTAAGGTTGTTTACTGGCGCTTTATTTCTTCCTGAGTCAGGTGATGTCAATATTTCTACTCGAGCACTCTGCATGCTCTCAACTCTGGACGGACCCACACCTGCTTCAAGGCTGCCTGAAACGCACACACGGTCCTTTCTCCTGCTGGAACTGCAGCTACACCAGCCTCAGAGCCGACGAACCACCCACCAAAAAAGACCTCAACCACCTCCGATGCATACTACTGAACACCCGCTCCGCACGCAAACACGCCGTCGAGCTCTGGGACCTGCTTGACACAATATCCCCTGACAGAGACGTGGATGAACGACTCCTCCGCACCTGACATCACCATAGCCATCCCAGACGGCTACAAGATCACCCACAGAGACCGCACCAACGGAGCCGGAGGAGGAATCGCCATCGTCCACAAGAACAGCATCAGGGTCTCGACTAGCTCGGACGACACTCTCAGCACCGCCGAACACATGCATTTTCAGATGCACACAGACCCCAACTCCACCCTCAGAGGCACCCTCGTCTACCGACCCCCCGGACCCCGTCCCCAGTTCAGCGACTCCATCGCCGACTTCATCAGCACGCACGCCTTGGCCTCCACCGACTACATCGTCCTTGGAGACCTGAACTTTCACCTTGAGAACAACAACGACAGCAACACCACAACCCTGATCGATAACCTCGCCAACCTCAGACTGAGGCAACTCGTCACTACGCCCACCCACTCCGCCGGCCACACGCTCGACCCCATCTTCTCCTCAAACCCGCATGTCTCCTTCAACCATACCACCGAACTCCTCTGGACCGACCACCGCTGAATCCACTTCACCTTCCAGAAACCCACCATACACCACTGCACCCAACAGAACCCCCACCACTGCTGGAGCAAAATCACTGAAGATCAACCAAATGCAAACCTCGCTCTCAGCCCACCCACCGTACCCTCCAACAGACCGACGATGCTTCCCACAGCCTCAGACGCTGGATCGAGGACTGCGCCAACACCCTTGCCCGGCTGAAGAGACCCCCCTACAGAGACACCAGCAAGAGGCCCAGCTGGTTCACCCCAGAACTCCTAGCCACCAAGCAAGCTTGCCGGAAGCTAGAGAAGAAATGGCACAGTGAACATACTCCGGACAGCCACACAGCACACAAGGACGCCATCCGCAACCACCACCACCTCATCAGGGCTGCCAAGAGGACCTCCTTCAAAGACCGCCTCGACAACAACGCACATGATAGCAAGGAGCTCTTCAACATCATGAAGGAACTCTCCAACCCCAGCTCCAACACCAACGACATCCCGCCGTCGCAAGCCCTGTGCGACTCCCTCGCCACTTTCTTCCACGGCAAGATAGCAGAAATCCACGACAGCTTCAACACCCAGACAGCCCCAACACACAGCAACACAACAGACTATCCACACATCATCGACCATGACCCCCTGCTAGCCTGGGCAAGCATGAGCATCGATGACACCATCAAGACCATGAGCACAATCCACTCCGGCTCTCCGTCAGACCCACTCCCGCATCACGTCTTCAACAAAGCAAGCAGCTCCATCTCACCCCACTTGCGCAACATCATCAACCTCTCCCTCGAGACTGCGACCTTCCCAGAGAGCTGGAAACACGCCGAGATCAATGCCCTACTCAAAAAACCCAAGGCAAACCCAAGAGACCTCAAGAACTTCCGGCCCATCTCTCTGCTCCTGTTCCCGGCCAAGGTCATCGGAAAAATCGTCAACAGACAGCTAACCCGATACCTCAAAGAAAACAGAATCCTGGACCCTTCCCAGTCAGGGTTCCGCAGCAACCACAGCACCATGACCGCCCTCATTGCCGCCACCGACGACATCAGGACCCTGCTGGACAATGGTGAGACAGCAGCACTCATCCTCCTAGACCTGTCCGCCGCCTTTGACACCGTCTGCCACTGCACACTACGCGCACGCCTCCACGCCGCAGGGATCCGAGACAAGGCTCTGGAATGGACCACATCCATTCCGATCCGAAGCCTCTGAGATCATCTGCGGCATACCCGAGGGATCCTCCCTCAGCCCGACACTGTTCAACATCTACATGACCCCGCTCGCAAACTTCGCCCGACAGCACGTCCTCAACATAATCTCCTACGCCGACGACACTCAACTGATCCTCTCCCTCACCAAGGACCCCATCACTGCCAAAGCCAACCTCCACGAAGGATTGAAGGCCGTCGCCGACTGGATGAAGATCAGCCGCCTGAAGCTGAACTTGGACAAGACGGAGGTCCTCATCCTCGGCCCCAACCCTTCAGCCTGGGACGACTCCTGGTGGCCGAAGGCACTGGGGGCAGCCCCGACACCCACAGACCACGCACGCAACCTGGGAATCATCCTCGACTCAACGTTCTCAATGACCAAGCAAGTCAACGCCGTCTCCTCCTCCTGCTTCAACACCCTCCGCATGCTCCGCAAGATCTACAGATGGATCCCAACAGATGCAAGAAAGACAGTCACCCAGGCCCTCGTCAGCAGCAGACTCGACTACGGAAATGCCCTCTACATGGGAGCTCCGACCAAGCTCATCAAACGACTACAGCGCATCCAAAACACCTCGGCACGACTGATCCTCGACGTACCACGCCACGGCCACATCAACCCCCACCTGAGAAACCTGCACTGGCTCCCCGTCAACAAGAGGATATCCTTCAAGCTCCTCATCCACGCACACAAGGCACTCCACAAGACCGGCCCTGCCTACCTCAACAGACGACTCTCTTTCTACATCCCCAACCGCCAGCTACGCTCCACCGACCTCTCACTAGCCACCGTCCCGCGCATCCGAAGAACTACCACCGGCGGGAGATCCTTCTCCCACCTCGCCGACAAATCATGGAACACCCTCCCACTGAGCCTATGACAGACCCAAGACCTGCTGACCTTTAGGAGGACACTCAAGACCTAGCTGTTCGATCAGTAGCGGCCTCCCATCCCCCCAGCACCTTGAGACCCTCACGGGTATGTAGTGCACTTTGCAAAGGACTGATTGATTGATATTTCTACCCCTAGTCCATTCCTTTGCAACCTGCTTCCATTCAAGGAACTCATGTGACTCTAACAAACCACTTTGTATGTTTGTATGACCCCTCTTGCAAGCTTCTATGACATAACGCTTATTGTGAAGGATCATGTGATATCATCACCCCTATCATTCCTTTACTCAGCGTATCTCTATTGGTGCAGCACTTTCTCAAAGATAATGTTATCTTTTTCATCTACTGCCTTTACTTCCATTACTCTGGTTCCTGTTGAGGCTGAATAATATTGATTTTTCACAAATGTTTTGAACCTTACATTCATTGTGTGCTTGCTATGTACCAGAATTTCTGTCTTTTGTGTTCTGGCTAGGTCATACACCAGTATTGTTCTTGAAACATCTTCATATTCACGCTGTGTCATACAAAGCTGAACATCCATTTTATGGGATGGATCTCTTCTTTTAAAAATCATCCTTATTGACAAGACAATTTCATCAAGAAGGCTAGAGACTCTCCTTTTCTTACGAAATAATTTTTATCTGGCACTACTCCAAAAAGAGCCAAAAATTACCCTCCTTCTCCGGTCCAGTCATCTTCTAATCCTGTCCTGGATTAAATTTTAGATGAATTTCGTGCGTTAAAGCCTTTCATGAATGCCACCAATGAAAAACTGCAACTAATTGAGGACCGTTGGATTAATATGGAAGGCAAAATGTCTGAAATGGAACAGCGTATAAGTAATCTTCAGGATGTGTCTACTAAAATACCACTAATGGAGCAAGAAATTCATATACTCAAACTCCATGCTGAGGATTTAGAAAATCGTAACAGAAGGAACAATCTTTGCCTGTATGGACGACCTGAAAATGTTGAGGGTCCGGATCTTCTCTCTTTCCTGAAGAAATTTCTGTCAGACCTTCTCAACCTTCAATCTTCAACTCCTCTCAATGTCCAACAAGCACATTGTCTTGGCCATCTTCATCCTCACTCCAATAAACCACGTGGCATTATTATGCTCTTTCTTGAATTCATTGACCTGATGTATGTATTAAAAGTTGCCAGGTAAAAGCGCTGTCTAGTTTGGTCTGGTCACAATATATTTCTCTCACAAGACCTCTCTAATGCTACCAATGCTAGACACAAGGAATCTTTGGCTCTTCACCCGCAATTGGGGTCGATGAACATCTGTTATGGCATTTTACATCCTTGTCTTTGTAAAATTACCCACGAAGGAGTATCTCGTTCATTTGAAGATACTCTCAACCCCAAACAGTTCTTGCATTCCATTACTAGAGTACCCATGGAAACAAATGCTCCATCTTCTTAATAATGCTCAATGTTTCCTAAATTACTATATTGTTAATGTTTTACTATTCATTATTACTTAGTGTTAAGGTCTTTGCATTTTACAATTTTATGATGACTTATGCGGTCTAATTATCTTAATGTGTATTTTCTTATCTTTTTTTATATTCTGTACTATTTAATTATCTATATTGTTCTCATCTTCTTCAACTCCATCTTTCTTCGATGTTGATCTTGTCCTTGAGTGCTGACATGCCTGGTTCTTGCTTCTTCCTCTTTGCACTACAGATCTGGCTCTTTTTCCTTGATCTGCCCTTGTTCTTCCCTTGTTCTTTTATTCTCTTTTCATTCCCTTTTCTCTTGTGTCCTCTTTTTCACTACCCCCTTCTTCATCTTTTTTCCCCTCCACTTTATACCTATATTTATTTGATTGTTTATTTTATGTGTTTCTATATGTTTTGAGTAATTCCATCATGTTGCCTGTCCATTATAACCAGTGTCTTCTGTCTTCATTGTTATTTCTTGCAGTTCGTCATCAATGTGAGTATCCTCCTGTCTCTCAAGCATTGATATGTTTAATGCTGTAACGTGGAACGTTCATGGTTTGGGTAACCCCATTAAGCATCAAAAGGTACTTTCTCATTTATCAAAATTTGATTGTCTGATTGCTTTTTGCAGGAAACCAACTGTAATGATGTTGAATCTCTCAAACTTAAGCGTCAATGGGTGGACCAGGTTGTTTTTTCCCCAGCTGAAAACCGTAAATGTGGTGTCGCCATTCTCTGCCATAAATCTTTGAAATTGCAAGTTGTATCAACTGAAAATGATGTAAGTGGACGATGGGTAATTCTTCATGCCATAATTCATAATAAACTTGTCACCTTCTTCAATATCTATGGGCCTGTTAAACCTGACCTGGATTTTTGGTATAATATCAAACTACAATTATCTTCAATTTCTAACCCCAATATTATTGTTACTGGTGATTTTAATAATTGGCTTGATCCTCTTTCTTATAGGAAATCTGACTATAAATTCAAAACAGATAAATCTCGCAAAATGTTCCAATCTGCTATTACCTCTCGTCCACTCTATGATGCTTGGAGGAATAGTAATCCTGATAACTATGAATTTAAATTCTATTCTAATGTTCATCACACAATGTCTCGTATTGATTATGTTTTAATTTCAAAACCTTTACTCCCCTCGCTCCAATCCTCTAGGATTGGTTCAATTTTTAATTCTGATCACGCCCCCATTTCAGTTTCGCTTGATTTGTTCCTTGCCAAGTCTAAACAAACTAGATGGAGATTTAATAACTCCCTACTATCCGACCAGACTTATATTTTAAATGCTACTTCCTTTATACATGAATTATTTCAATTTAACAATTCAAGTGATACCTCTGTGCATAACAACTGGGATGCCTTCAAGGCCTCATTCAGAGCTTTTACCATTACATATACTGCTGAAAAGAAAAAATTACTGAACTCTCAGTACCTCTCCTCCCTCAACCACATTAAAGCCCTTGAACATGCTTATTATACTTCTAAATCCCCTGTTCACCTACGTGACTTAATCAAGGCTAAATCCGACTTAACGCTAGAATGTTCTCTAATATCCTTACTTTGGGGAAAAGTTAACCTGATCCTTTAGCTGCATTGTCCCTTGATGCTGAAAAAGCCTATGATCGCATAAATTAGCAATTCATGTTTAAAGCCTTCAGTGGTTTGGTTTCGGACGTAAATTTATTTAATTCATTAAATAATTGTATTCTGATCCCCGTGCATGTGTATTTGTTAATAGTCACATATCCCCTTATTTCCACCTACACAGAGGTACTTTTCAAGGCTGTCTGCTCACTCCCTTCTTATTCCTTCGATGTCTTGAACTCTTTCTGGAACGTATTCGACAAAATCCCTCGATATCTGGTTTCTGCTACAATTCCCACTAAATAAAATTATCTGCTTATGCAGACGATATCCTGATATATCTCTTTAACCCCTTAAGTTCTTTACGCCCTTTTCTGCAGGAACTTGATCTGTACTCTAAAATATCAGGTTATAAATTAAATGTTTCTAAAACTGAAATATTACCCTTAAATTCAATATGCTACCAATTCATGTTTTCTAATACTAAATTTAAATGGTGCCCATCCAAAATTAAATATCTTGGCGTGTGGTTTTCCTCTACTACCCCTCAAACCCTGACTCATAACTTTAATGCTTTAACATTAAAAAATCAAAAATTACTTTCCTCATGGTCCCCATTGCATTTGTCTTGGTGGGGTAGATTAGACACCATTAAAATGATGATTGTACCACTCATTTTATTCCTACTCTCTATGTTGCCGTTTAAAATTCCTAATTATTATTTTAATCAAATTAATTGCATTTGTACTAAATCGTTATGGAACAACAAACCTGCATGTATTGCTTTAACTAAATTAGTCAAATCAAAAAATGAAGGTGGTGTACGTTTTCCGAATTTCAAAATGTATCACACTGCTTTTTTACTCAGACAGATGTATGCTCTTGACAGGCAACATCATGATGTTCCAATACCTACTTGGATTAGTTTCGAACGTTCTTTATTACATGACTTTTCTTTTTATGATATCTATTTCATGTCCAACTGTACCTTTATATCTAAACATCCCATTCTAAAATACTCCCAACACTTGCTACATACACTACTTACTGATGGTTTTGATTTTTTTCAAGCCTTTCTTGCTTCTTCAATTTGGTATAATACATTTCTTAAGTTCCACCATAAATCCTTCTACTTCAAACACTGGAAAGAAAAGAATATTATGCATGTCCACCAACTTGTATCCAATAATTCAGTAGTACCTTTTAATATATTACAAGATTGTTATGATCTGCCCTCTTCTTGTCTCAATATTCTCGACTATCACAGGCACTCTAATCATTCATTTCAACCAAAACCTTTCCTACCAGTATCACCTCATTTACTCCCGTAACTCCTCTGTCCAACATCTCCTCTGACTCTAACCCTAAAGCTTCCTTTATATACATACTTCTATCTACTTCTATCTCTGTGCGACCGAAGTCCCCAATTGAATTAGTTTGGGAACTAGACCTCTCCATCACCCTTTCATCTAAAAATTGTGATAAGTGATGGCAAAAAGTATTTTCCACCTCTAAAGCCGCTAACATTACTCAATCTCTATTCTTTTTATATAGCAGAGCTGTTAGGACACCAGTATTGTTACATAAAATCAATCCTTCCTCTTCACCTCTCAGCTGGTCATGCCTTTCCTCTAATGGCACATTGCCTCATTTGTTATACTATTGTCCTAATGTCCGAAAACTTTGGAAATTCATATGGGCCAAGTGTTCCAAGATTTTTCATTTTTGTACCTCCTTATCAATTCAAAATATTTTTCTTGGTTCCTTATCAAATGTTTTTATTGAAACAATATTGAAATTGAACTTGCTTGACCTTTTTATAGCTCTTGCATTTAAAGTTGTTCTCACTTGCTGGAAAGATAATTAAAAAATGTGTATACTAACTTGGTGGAATCTTATTTGTGATGAACATAGAATATCTATTGCCTCATCCTCATCTGTATCTCAAAAAATCAAATCTGATTTACTTTGGCTACCTTTCACTACTTTTCTATTGACACGCTCTTCTCTTCACTGATTTCCTATTTGATAGTCCCTTCTCTTCCTTATACCTTTTCCTTCCTCTTTCATTCTTATTTTAAAATTGTTTAGGTAATTATAATCTAGATGGTACCCTTCATTATTCTTTTCAACTTATTATATAAGACTGTATTTTATGGCTCTCTCACTACCCACGTAGTATCGAAACATTTTTTCATTGTATTATTCAATATATTATTCTTTTGATTATGTCATTTATAACTTGGTACCTGTTTATCTTTTATTCAATAAAAATTATTTTAAAACAAATAGATAATAATTTATTAATGTTAAGTTAGTTATGGAAATTGTGTAATGATTTTTAGGTGTGGGTTGTGGTGTTTATTGGGGTAGAGGGTGGAAAGTTATTTATGTTTAATTATCGAATAATTAGTTGATCATTAATATTACTTCATCAATTCATAAATATTTATGAAAAGTGGACACCAGTATTTTGACATAAAATCAATCCTTTCTCTTCACCTCTCCACTGGTCATGACTTTCCTCTAATGGCACATTGCATCATTTGTTATACTATTGTCCTAATGTCCAAAATCTTTGGAAACTCATATGGGCCAAATGTTCCAAGATTTTTCATTTTGGTACCCCCTTATCAATTCAAAATATTTTTCTTGGTTCCTTATCAGATGTTTTTCATGAAGCAATATTGAAATTGAACTTTCTTGACCTTTTTATTGCTCTTGCATTTAAAGTTATTCTCACTTGCTGGAAAGATAATTAAAACAATTGTATACTAACTTGGTGGAATCTTATTTGTGACGAACGTTAACTCCTTCGCTGGCAGGCCTTTTCACCCTCCTGTGCCACGCCTTTTTTTGGCTATTTGGGGTAGTGCGCAGTGAGGCCCCTGTAACTTTTTGACCACATAAGGTATCCACGCCAAATTTGCGTCCTTTGCTTCCAACATCATGGGGATTCTAAAGGTACTCAGGATTAGTGGATTCCCCTGGAGGGGTCACAGAAATTAGCCAAAATACAGCAACATTTTGTTTTTTGGGGGGAAAAATGGGCTGCAAATGAAAACATCTGGGTTTTTCCCTGCAAATGTTATCAAAAAAGGGTTTATGGGGCTGAAATCACCATTTTCTCAGCTTTTAGGGTATACCAGACTTTTGTCAGAAACCCAACATTTTGTACACAGTTTTGGCATTTTTCTGGGACATAGCCTATTTTTGGTATTTTTTGTGCTTTCAACCTCCTTCCAGTTAATGGTAGAAATGGGTACAAAAGCAATTATGGATCCTGGAAAGCTATACATTTTAGAGAAGTAGACAAAATTCTGAATTCAGCAAGGGGTAATTTGTTTAGATCCATCAAGGTTTCTTTATAGAAACTAACAGTTAAATATAGGATAAATTGAATATTTGTTGAAAAAAACAGCCTTTTGTGTCAACGTTTTCACCTGTAACTTCTTCTAAATATGACAGCTGTCTGAAAGCAATATACCGTTACATCCGCTGGACATTACCGATTGTGGGGATATATAGGACTTGTAGGTTCACCAAGAAACCGATGAACCCAGAGCCAAAAACTGAGCAGCAACTTGCAATGGTTTTTTATTATGTACCGGGTATATAGTAATTATTCCGTAAAAATGTGTACATGGAAAAATCGGTATGAAAGACACCTATGTATTTCTGAAATGGGAACACAATATAGAGTTTAGAAACAGTAGATATTTGCACATTTCCGAAATTGGGAATACTCATACTAGCATGAGAATTATCATTTTTTAGAATGACTTCTTTTTTACACAATGTCTTTCATTTTGAAGGCAGAAATTCATCGAAAGTCAATAGATAATAACAATTACTTTACAAATCTGTATTACACTAAGTCTCCCGATAAAAATGGTACCTCACTTGTATGGCTAGGCATAGTGCCCACGACAGGAAATGGCTCAAAACGCAACATGAACACACCACATTTTCACAATGCAAAATTACCCTTTTTAGCAAAGTGCCTAGCTGTAGTTTTTTAACCCTAGCTCTGCCGGCACCTAGGGAACCCTAGCAAACCTATACATTTTTTAAAACTAGACACCCAGGGGAATCCAGGATGGGGTGACTTGACGGCCTCTCACCAGGTTCTATTACCTAGAATCCCTTGCAAACCTAAACTTTTTGCAAAAAAACCCCACATTTTCCTCACATTTCTGTGGTGGAAAGTTCTGGAATTTGTGTGGATCCACAAATTTCCACCCACCGCGCGTTCCCCAAAGTCTTCCCAGAAAAATGGTACCTCATTTGTGTGGGTTGGCCTAGTGCCCGCGACAGGAAACGGCGCAAAACGTAACGTGGTCACACCTCAATTTCGCAGCGAAAAATGACCCTTTTTTGGCAAAGTGCCTAACTGTAGTTTTTGAACCATAGCTCTGCCGGCATCTAGGGAAATCTAGCAAACCTATACATTTTTGGAAACTAGACACACAGGGGAATCCAGGATAGGGTGACTTGACTGCCCCCCATCAGGTTTTGTTACCCAGAATCCCTTGCAAACCTAAATAATTGCCAAAAAAAACACATTTTCCCCACATTTCTGTAGTGGAATGTTCTGGAATCTGCGTGGATCCACAAATTTCTACCCACCCAGTGTTCCCCAAAGTCTTCCGAGAAAAATGGTACCTCACTTGTGTGTGTCGGGCCAGTGCCCGCGACAGGAAACTGCGCAAAATGCAAAGTGGACACACCTCAATTTCGCTGTGAAAAATGACCCTTTTTAGGCAAAGTGCCTAGCTGTAGTTTTTGAACCATAGCTCTGTCGACACCTAGGAAAACCTAGCAAAACTATACATTTTTGAAAACTAGACACCCAAGGGAATCCAGGATTGGGTGACTGGACTGCATCCCACCAGATTGTGTTACCCAGAATCCCTTGCAAACCTGACAAATTGCCAAAAAACACACTTTTTCCCCACATTTCTGTGGTGGAAAGTTTTTGAATCTGCATGGATCCACAAATTTCCACCCACCCCGCGTTTCCCAAAGTCTTCCAAGAAACATGGTTCCTCACTTGTGTGGGTCAGCCTAGTGCCCGCGACAGGAAACGGAGCAAAACGTAACGTGGACACACCTCATGTCAAGTGGGCTTTCTGCCCTCCCCCGGGAGCAGAGTGAGTGCTACTGTCCCCATCTGCCCCCCGGGGGGAGGCAGAGAGGCTGTAATGGTGGCGATGGTGGGGGCATTGGCGAGCCCATTTTGGGGAGCCACCACCCTAAATAAAATTGCTCGAAAAAAATCCCTGGCGTCAAGTGGGATTTCCGCCCCCACGAAGGGGCAGATTAGGGTCCAATGCCCCCATCTGCCCCCCGGGGGGGGCAGAAAGGGTGCAATGGTGGCAGCTGGGTGGGGGCATTGGCGTGCCCGTTTCGGGCAGCCTCCACCCTAAACAAAAACTTCTAAAAACAAATCCCTGGTGTTTAGTGGGCTTTCTGCCCCTCCGAAGGGGCAGATTAGGGGCCAATGCCCCATCTGCCCACCAGAGGGGGCAGAAAGACTGTAATGATTACGGGGGGTGGGGCATGAGCATGCCTGTTTTGGGCAGCCCCCACCCTTATTTTTATTTTCTAAAAAAATCCCTGGTGTGTAGTGGGCTTTCCGCCCCCCCCGAAGGGGCAGATTAGGGGCCAATGCCCCATCTGCCCCCCAAGGGGGGTAGAAAGACTGTAATGATGGCGGGTGGGTGGGGACATTGGCGTGCCCATTTCGGGCAGCCCCCCCTAAAAAAAAACTAAAAGCAAATCCCTGGTGTTTAGTGGGCTTTCCGCCCCCCCGAAGGGGCAGATTAGGGGCCAATGCCCCATCTGCCCCCCAAGGGGGGTAGAAAGACTGTAATGATGGCAGGTGGGTGGGGGCATTGGCGTGCCCATTTCGGGCAGCCCCCCCTAAAAAAAAACTAAAAGCAAATCCCTGGTGTTTAGTGGGCTTTCTGCCCCCCCCGAAAGGGCAGATTAGGGGCCAATGCCCCATCTGCCCCCCAAGGGGGGTAGAAAGACTGTAATGGTGGCGGGTGGGTGGGGGCATTGACATGCCCATTTCGGGCAGCCCTCACCCTAAAAAAGCCTAAAAACAAATCTGTGGTGTTTAGTGGGCTTTCTGCCCCCCCGAAGGGGCAGATTAGGGGCCAATGCCCCATCTGCCCCCCAGGGGGGTAGAAAGACTGTAATGGTGGCGGGTGGGTGGGGGCATTGGCGTGCCCATTTCGGGCAGCCCCCACCCTAAAAAAGCCTAAAAACAAATCCGTGGTGTTTAGTGGGCTTTCTGCCCCCCTGAAGGTGCAGATTAGGGGCCACTGCCCCATCTGCCCCCCGGGGGGGGCAGAAAGACTGTAATATTTGGGGGGTGGGGCATGGGTCTGCCCGCTTTGGCCACCCCACCCCTATTTTTACTTTATAAAAAATTCCCTGATGTCTAGTGGGATTTTTGTCCCCCCCGGGTGGGCGGAGTGGGGGCTACTGCCCCCATCTGTCCCCCAGGGGGGGCAAAAAGACTCAATGTTGCCAAAATAATCAGGGAGGAGCAAAGGCCCTTGCCCAAGGGGCCGCTCCCCCCTCCCTGGTGCCTAGTGGTTGGATCCCTGCTTGGGAATCGCCCTCCTGTAGTGATCCCCAAGCAGGGATCCACTGGCGAGGGGTACCATTGGAAAGGGGACATTCTCCCCTTTCCAACGATACCTCTCCCGTCTTTCTATGTGCTCAGGGGGCTGAGATAGCCCCCTGAGCACGTAGAAAGTGAAACTGCTCTTGGCTAATTTCAGTTTCGGTTTCACTGTAATGACGTCGGCGCGACGTGCGCGCCGATCGTCATTACAGGGAAAGCAGGGGGGGGGCCTCGGAAGCTGGGGAAGCTCTTCCCCAGCTCCCGAGGCTATTTTGAATTAAAGGGAATTTCCCAGGGGATGCCTCATGACGAGCTGGACTCGTCATGGGCACACGAGAACTGTGTGCCATGACGAGTCCAGCTCGTCATGGGCATTCAAGGGGTTAAGGCACAGCTTTCCAAACTTTTCAAGTTGGTGACACACCTTTTAGAGAATTTTCAAGCAGGGACACGGTAATGGTAGCGAGCGCAGCGAGCGAGCCCAAACCACATCAGGGGGGACTGGGGGGTTCTCCCCCGCGAAAGTTTTGACAAAATAGTGGCCAAATGGTGCATTTCCAAGCAAATTTGAGAAAGCAGGAAGGTTAATAAAGCAATTGTGAAGCTGTTCTAACCAAGACAGTGACTGGCAAAACTGGGTGTAAGCAAGATTAGGTTTGTGCCGGAAACAAGAATATAATCATGCACACATTGACACATGCCCCAGTGATTTACGGCACAAAAAGGTGGGGGGGTGCACGCACTGCCAACCCTTTCAACCATGCACAAAGTCCACCTGTTGCCTTGCTGAATATGAGTTATACAAAAATCCGTTCAGGAAGGGGATATTGCGAGTGGTAAAACTATCATTCAACCTATCAGCCAGTCTCTGCGCATTGAACTCAGGTGGGACCGCTTTCCTCATTGCAGCGTGCCAAAAGGCAACAGAAAATAAGACAAGTGATATGTTTTTCCATTCAGTACTTTGAGGTAAAAATAACCGGATATAAGACAGAAGGATAAATACTTACATGCCATATAATTTGCAACTATATCAAAATGTATGGGGACACAACATATCTCACAAAAACCTTTAATTGATTTTTAAACTGATCTGAACTGATTTTTAAAAGAAAAAAATAAGATTTGTAATATAACACACATATATTCCCAAAACATGTTGTCCTTTATGAGTAACAATATAAATATGTGCAAGAATGAAAAACTTTGAATAAAAACAACAGCACTTACTATTTTATTGAGATGAATGAGGTGGATAGGATGAACACAGCTGGTCAATATTTCGCATTTCGGCATTAAGCATTTTCATGGGTTTCAACATTTGGTAAGTAATGATGAAGGTTCTCTCCGAGCAATGTTAAATGGTCAACAATCAGGGGGCTGATATCACATTTCAGCAGGCACTTAGCAGTTTTGGAAAATCTTTCAAAATTTCCTCCTTGCGCTTTGCTTTTCCAAATTGCTCTTTTGTCTCTCATAGCACAAGAATTACAAAATTTGAATAAAAACCAACAGCACTTGTCTTACTATTTTAATGAGAAATATGAGGCTGATAGGATGAACACAGCTGGTCAATATTTGGTTGAATATTTGATAAAGACACTCGCATTTCATCATCAAGCATTTTCAAGCACCCACGTTTCAGTGTCTTTAAGTTTGTCATCGTTGAAAAGGATACTTCACAAATGTATGTAGTAGAAAACTGCAAGAGAATATGTAACCCTTTTTTACCTATGTTTGGATGCATTTTTGTAACACGAATCCAAAAGCTGTCTAAATCACCCTCTGCATGCATCATGAACATACTTCGATCATTTTTTATTTCAGCTAATTCTTCTTCTTCAATTAGTGAAAAGTTCCCAGTTGCAAGAAATGGATTTCTGATCCAATCATAGTCTTGGATTTCAACATTTGGAAAGTAATGAGAAACTTTCTCTCCGAGCAATGTTAAATGGTCAACAATCAGCGGGCTGATCTCATTTTTCAGCTGGCACTCATCAGTTTTGGAAAACATTTCAAAACTGCCTTCTTTCACTTTCCTTTCCCAAATTTTTATTTTGTCTCTGAAAGCACAAATTTTATCTACTGCTGTTAAGATATTTTCTCCTATTCCTTGCATACTGGTGTTAATTTTATTCAAATGTTCAAATATGTCAGCAAGATATGCCAATTTTGTGCACCAAAGTTTGTCTTGAATTAGATCGCAGAATTCATGTTGCTGATTTTCCTCAAAAAGCTTCAGCATCATTTCCCGCAATTCGTATACACGACAAAGCACGCGACCTCTTGAGAGCCAACGAACGTCTGTGTGCAGTAGGAGCTTTTTAAACCTTGCCCCCATTTGTTCACAAATATGAGCAAATATTCGTGATTTAAGAGGTCTGCTTTTAATGTAATTGACCATTTGAATCACTTTGTCCATAACTTTTCTTAATTCATTTCCAATGGTTTGCGCGACTAGTGCCTCACGATGTAAAAAGCAATGAGTAAATATGATATTTGCATTTTCTTTCTTTGCTAAAGCTATAAAACCTTTTGTTGAGCCGACCATTGAGGGTGCACCATCCGTGCATATCCCGACACAATTTAACCAGCGTAAATTATTTTCCTTCATGAAGCAATCTAAAGATGTAAATATATCCTCACCTCTAGTTCTCAAGGGAAGTTCTAGGCAACACAGGAATTGCTCAATAATTCTGTCTCTATGAATGAAACGTATAAAAACCAGTAATTGAGCTAACCCACTGACATCCATAGATTCGTCTAATTGCAATGTAAAGACCATATTATCGTCTTGGAAAATATCCTTCATTTGTAACTTAACGTTAGCAGACATATCTTGAATACGTCTTCCAATTGTGTTATCTGCCAAAGGGATTTTATTAACTTCTATCTCAAATTCTGGCCCAAACATTGTTCGAACAATAGCACAGCAAGATTGCCTTATGGTGGTTTCGGCAACAGTGTGTGGTTCCTTGTTTTTGGCAATTATTTGAGCAACCAAGTAACTTGCCTTTTGAGCTTTCTCTGATGTCTTCATTCTCTTTGTGAATGATGCAGACTGCTTCCTTGTAGATTTAGAAAGCTCAATAAAGTATTCTTCTGGTTTTTCTGACAAATGGCTGTGTTTTGTGGTAAAATGTCGTTTTAACTTATTTGGTACCATACTTTCATTTGCAAGTATTTCCCCACAAACTAAACACTGGGGGCAAGGATGGTTTTCATTTCCAGAAAATGTGAACCCCAGTTTCATATAAGCTTTGTTATATAAACGAGGATTGGAGATTTTCCCCTTACACTTCTTACGTGCTGAGACAGACCGCTCAGTTGATTCTTGGGTACTTTGTTCAATAGCTGCTACATGTTGTTCTTCGCAAACGCCATCTTCACCAGCTTTTCGCTTCCTAATTATAAACTTATCCATTTGGAGTTTGTTTGCCTTCCGGGAATATGAAGAAATGTGGAAATCTAGAGATAGGAAGAACATGAGACACAGAGTTTAACATTCTTACGCCTTGCTTACAGTCCTCATTCTCTCTAGTATCCTTGAGTAGTAGACAATCATGTGAAATCAGAGCTCACAGCATAGGGGTGACAGAAGTAATAACTGCATTGACGCTGGCTTTGAGAGACTCAGGATGCCAAGTGAGCTGTCCCGAACCCACAATTATATTCCATCCTTTATCAGAAGGCCCTTACATTTCCATGCCATGGTCTTCCCCGCCAAACTAGATTGCTTACTTTCCTAAAAAACAATTTGTCTCATTTTTAATCTACCTATTTGAACAGGAAGCAATCACGAGATAATCACATAAACAACCACATATTCTTCCGCTATCATCCTGAAGCCTTTTTGACTGGATCAGAGACAGGCAAACTAAATGAGGTAGCAGTGCGGCACGCGGAAAACATGACATTGAAGGTGGAAGAGCCACGCCAACATTGCCCACGGGAAATTGTAATTAAGTTGGAGAACCATGTTTCTGAAACCTCAAAAATGGTTAGGAAATCAAACTGTTGCCCGAGCTGTGTTGTCATCTTTCAATAATCTAGTTCTAATCTAGTCAATAATATCAAAGGACTTAAGATTGGTCTAGAAAACAACGGAGCAAACACAAGGAGATGATGGACGGAGCGCTGAAACTTTACAGACACTGACCCCCAGTCACAGATCTGGGTTTAATCCATAATCATTCTTTAGCTCACTGTGCCACCTCAGTTCAGACCCAGCTATATGACAATGAATTTACACTGGAAGAGCAAGCAGTAAACACAAAGCTGGAATCTCAACCAATTTTGAAAGTCAGAAATATAAACAAAGCATTTACTTAACAGCAAAAAAAACAAAAACAGCTTGCTTGAAACGTGACTTTCGGAATGTACAAACAACCAGAGTGCAACACTACCTTGATAGCTAACTGACCAACTCTAGTTTTACAGTTCTATACACAAACATCACAATCCAGCATATAGTAAGGCTCACTTTAGTGCACAAGTAACAGAGCAGTCATAGGATGGTAAGCATGTAACACAGGTTATTTGAACATGGTTTTTCACGTGCGCAGCTTTAAAAATGCATATCTAGATTAGAATTAGAGAAGCTGAACTGAGGCAGCTTGCTTCTGTGACTACATGATCCACACTAATGGTAAAGTATCTTCTGAAATTTGGAGAAGCCTGGTCAGCCCCAGGTCTGTTAGGGTTTGCTAGGCATAAATGTGCATACAAATATGTGACATTTCCAGACTCGAGCACACACTCTCTCACATAGACACACTCACACACACAGATATGCCCCAAAGAAGTGAATACCTTACAAATCACTCATTCGGTATGTCGCAACTGCCCTCATTTTCAAACATTGGCCACTTTACTAGCTGTATAAGTAAGTAATGGGGGGCAGGCCCGGTTCTAGTGGGTGGGCCGGGTGGGCCAGGCCCACCCAAACATGAGACTGGCCCTGGCAGTGAAGTCTTGAAGGCCAGTAGTAAAAGGCCACTTCAATTTAAAACGTTCTTCCGAAGGTTGATTTTATTCCTAGGAGTTGCGTGATTGGGCCTGGGCTCTCCCACAGGCACCCCCAATCACGCATCGCCTTTTAGAAAGTACGTCCACTCGTGCACGTACAATTGGGTCACTGGAAGGGGACACATCCTTTCTTTGGCACCGGGCAACCTTAACTGTAACTTTACCCGTTCTGCGGCTTGGGTATTTCCTTTTCGATTCCACGCTGGAGAAAAAAGTTTGTTCATCCTGATTCACCTTTCCTGGCCTGACAGCTGCTTATTAGATGGCTGTGAGGAGGAACCAGCAGGTAAGAGAATGTGTGGCTATTTGTTCTTTTTACAAATCAAGGCAGGCCCAGCAAGTGAGGGAATCTGAGAAGGAGGTCATTGGGAAAGGGGCAACGGAGAGATGAGGAGCACTGGTGGAGGGTGGTAATAAGGGAATGGGAGGAAGAGGTCATGAGTGGGAGGGGCTATGGAGAGATGAGGGGCACTGGTGGAGGGTAGCAGTGAGGGAATCCGAGGAGGAGGTCATTGGGGAAGGGGCCACAGAGAGATGAAGGGCACTTGAGGAGGGTGGCAGTGAGGGAATTCAAGGATCAGGCCATGAGGGGGAGGGGCTATGAAGAGATGAGGGGCACCGGAGGAGGGCGGCAGTGAGGGAATCCGAGGAAGAGGTCATGAGGGAGAGCCCGAGAAGTGTCACTTGCCTTATACTCCCACCTCAGAAACCTCCTCTTCCCATCAAAGGGGCATTACATAGAAAAAAACACTTTTATAAAGTGATAACATATAAAAAGAGATTTGGAAAGAAAATAATGCGTTTTCCTGGCCCTTGTAAGACTAAGGAGAGATAAAGGAGGGCCCTGAGTAGGCCTGGCTAGACATATATGTGACAAATCGGGCCCGCAGTGGCCCACCCGAATGCACCCTTGGCCCACCCAAATAAAAAGTCCTGGGGCCGGGCCTGATGGGGGGCCACTTTTATTTGATGCCAGGACTATTTTCGGGCCCAGTCCGACCCGGCTGTTGTGTGTGCATGGAACTGCACCGCTATGAAGGAATATAAGAAGGGTGGCACTGTACTGTGAAAGAAATGATGTAGTGAGGAAAAAATGGGACGGTAGGGATGAGGGGAACAGAGATGCAGCAGATTTATGTTGATGGATGATACGGAAATGGCAAAAGCGGGGTGTTGTAAGAATGGAGTGGATGGCAGAGTGATGGAGGGCATGATGAGAAGTGTGGAAAGGGAGAAACATTAAGCTGGTGATTCGTGGGATAATGGATGCAGCCAACATCATGCGCCTGCCAGGTTTCAAGATTGTGTAATTAAATGATGTGTTTCGTTTATTATGTAGGAGGAAGGTGTTATGGGGGGGATATTTAATGTGGTGGGTTTTGTTAGTTTTAATATTAATTTTCTACGGTTTATTGTGTAAAGAGAGAAGAAAAGTTATGTGAGCTGGCAGGTTGCTCAGTGATTGTTGCCATTGTGCCCAGGATTTTGATTAGTGATTGCAATCCTGCATTCAACTATGGTGGCAGCTCTCCAGGCAAGGGAGCTTCATGTATGTGGATGGTTGTGAATAAACTCTATTTCCCCTGTTGCAGTTGCATGAAGCTTATTTCAGTAGCACAGAAAATTAAATTAAACTTATCCACTGAATTAAATTCGAAATGCTCCTCGTTTTCTATTCTGGGCTCCAGGAAGCACACGCAGAAGTGATTTCGCTACAGCAAAGTGCCACGCAGAAGAGTGTATTTCTTGGCAGTGGGGCATGTCTCCCACTGCGCGACGCAAGGACTTTATTTTCTGAAAGGTGGCTAATTACTTACTGCTGGGTTACAGTGGCTTCAGGGCAGTCATGGTTTTAGACCAGAGGCTCCACTGACCCATATTCATTTGTGCTCATGGAGGGGGGCTGTTCGTTATACTAAGCATTAGCTACTCTGAGTCAAACTCATGGTCCCTTTCTTTAAATTTGACCTGTACTAAGGTGCTGCCAGCACGAATGTGAAGAAAGACCACGTTACTGTAATATGCAAGGTTCTGTTGTTAAAAGTGATATTGCCGCTTTGCATAGTAAGAGCCTTGGTTTTGTTTATCAAATCAAATATAAATGCTCCAATTCAAAAACAATGATCTCATTCATCTCACAGCCCTAAACTCCAATGGCAAGTAACTTTACATCCCTGCACAATTACCGCCGTGATTAGTCTCTCTCGTTGACTTTATCAGAACACCCTGCCAGGCTCCATCCTTTGATTACGGGGAGAGGGTTGAAACACTTTTCTGGTGAAAACGTCGACCATGCACAAAATGTAACTTTCTGGACAGACCAGATTATGGCACTTATAAATATTTTATGTCAAGTCTGCTGGGCTCCAGGGCCGGCTTTAGTGCTGGTGGCGCCCTGTGCAACAATGTTTGTTGGCGCCCCCAATGACCACCTCCACCACGGATTCTCTCACTAGCACCCTTTAACCGTGATCAAGCCTCCATAACCACTCTCTCAGATGCATTGAATTAGTTATATAGCGCCACTCATACCAGTGTAGGGTGTCCGAGCACTTTGCATCACACACACATAACACAGAGACACTCAATCAAACGTGTGTAAATCAGTGCATAGGAAATGTTACATAAGCCAAAGGACTAAAAGTGTAGGAGTCACATGTCATCCATACATAGTTTAAGAGTGCTTGGTGTGGAGAAGCACAAACGCACAGTCGAAAAAGAAACAGCATAGTTAGGAGTTTTTGTTTAATAATATGAAATCGATTTCTCGCCAAATTAACCCTTTTTGCTACATTAATCAATGTTCTAATAATGTATACTTTGCAGTGTGTATGCAGTTCTAGGATGAAAGTTAATAGCTCACTATTCTATATTAGGACTTTATGTTATAAATTGCAAGTAACAAAAGGATGCCTCTTTTGAAAGCAGTAACCTGCTGATCTGTTTACATCATACTGCACTCTGTAATCTACTTGGTACACGTTCTTTGCAGCAGGCATATTAACCCTCTGCACTAACTTAACATAGGTCAAAACCTCAACTATACAAAATGCTGATCTCTCTCCAGGAAGATAATTAATCACGAGTTTCCTTGACATTTATGTGAGGCCTGGTAACTCCCTTTCCACACTTCAAGTTAAAATCGGAAGAATGTAGAAAATTCCCGGAGACTCGTTATGTATTTTATTTGTGGCTTTACAATTACATTTCAAAGGCTAAAAAAGCTGGATTTACATCGTTAGCTCGAGAATGATAAAATACCCAGGAGCCAAGCAGCTTTGACCTGCATAAATCTACGCTGGAGGGGGTGGGGGTCGTTCGGTCTTTAAATCAACACTATAATTACAGGGTGTTCTGAAATCCGACCCACTTACAATCCCGGGAGGCCTAAATGGAGTTTCGAAATAACAAAGATTTCACTTACCGAGTGCCTGGGGAACAGAGGCAGCTCGTGGTGTCTCTGTGAAAAAGGGAACAAGGCCTCACGCTCGCCTAACGCTTCTCCTTCCTCTCCCTACGTCGTCGCTGTACTGTACTGCATCACTGCATGCAAGCTGGATTAGCCTGAATATGCCGGCCGACGTCATCGCAGCGCGACACACCCACACACTAGAGGCGACACAGCACTGTGTCGGGACACACACTTTGGAAAGCACTGGGTTAAGGGGCCGATTCCGATAGCCGGTTGGACAGCTGTCCAGTAGCCTTACCTTGCGACCGACACATACCCGGAGCCGGTCCGTCCTGTAGAGTAAGTACGATGCGCATAACTGCGAAAAACCCGACCGACACGTAGGCTGTGATTGAAGCTCCATTCTCCGTCCGAGCCGTAACTCCTAACGCTGAACCGAGTCGCCCGGAAGTAGTATCCATAGCAGTGTCCGTCATGACAAGTACGATGTGTACTTCCTACGCGCCGGACGGGCCACCACGTACGGGACGTCACAGCATCCGGAAAACAAGCATATCAGCTATGATTCGCTCCACAACTCAATCCACGGCTACGAGACGGACCAGCTTGCAGCGGGTACGAGACGGAGCAACAAGCAGCGTGTACATCACGAACACATCATAAATCCCATCGCACAGGTCATACCAGTACTCTACATCTATGACCGGATCAGGAACCAACGCCGACGGTGCAGGCGGTAAGTCAGACACCTACCACATAAACAAACGACACATACCCACAAAATGGCACACACACACAGGGGATCCACATCCTGGCCACAAACAACAGGCCACCATAGGGGTTGCATGGCCAGCACCACTAACACCCCCACCCATAGGGCTTATGTTGCCCATCACTACTGCCCCCCCCCAGCCATAGGGGACCTGTTGCCCATCACTACTGCCACCTCCACCCATAGGGGGTATGTTGCCCATCACTACTGCCACCCACACCCATAGGGGACCTGTTGCCCATCACTACTGCCACCCCCCGCCATCGGGCTAATGTTGCCCATCACCCCTGCCACCCCCAGCCATAGGGCTTATGTTGCCCATCACCCCTGCCACCTCCAGCCATAGGGCTCATGTTGCCCATCACTACTGCCGCCCCCAGCCATAGGGGACCTGTTGCCCATCACCCCTGCCACCCCCAGCCATAGGGGACCTGTTGCCCATCACTACTGCCACCCCCACCCATAGGGGGTATGTTGCCCATCACTACTGCCACCCACACCCATAGGGGACCTGTTGCCCATGACTACTGCCACCCCCAGCCATCGGGATAATGTTGCCCATCACCCCTGCCACCCCCAGCCATAGGGCTTATGTTGCCCATCACCCCTGCCACCCCCAGCCATAGGGCTCATGTTGCCCATCACTACTGCTGCCCCCAGCCATAGGGGACCTGTTGCCCATCACCCCTGCCACCCCCAGCCATAGGGGACCTGTTGCCCATCACCCCTGCCACCCCCAGCCATAGGGCTTATGTTGCCCATCACTACTGCCGCCCCCACCCATAGGGGGTATGTTGCCCATCACTACTGCCACCCACACCCATAGGGGACCTGTTGCCCATCACTACTGCCAGCCCCAGCCATAGGGACTATGTTGCCCATTACCCCTGCCACCCCCAGCCATAGGGCTCATGTTGCCCATCACTACTGCCACCCCCAGCCATAGGGGACCTGTTGCCCATCACTACTGCCACCCCCAGCCATAGGGCTTATGTTGCCCATCAGTACTGCCACCCACACCCATAGGGGGTATGTTACCCATCCCTACTGCCACCCCCACCCATAGGGGGTATGTTGCCCATCACTACTGCCATCCACACCCATAGGGGACCTGTTGCCCATCACTACTGCCACCCCCAGCCATAGGGCTTATGTTGCCCATCACTACTGCCACCCCCATCCATAGGGGGTATGTTGCCCAACACTACTGCCACCTACACCCATAGGGGACCTGTTGCCCATCACCCCTGCCACCCCTAGCCATAGGGCTCATGTTGCCCATCACTACTGTCCCCCCCGCCATAGGGGACCTGTTGCCCATCACCCCTGCCACCCCCAGTCATAGGGCTTATGTTGCCCATTACTACTGCCACCCACACCCATAGGGGACTTGTTGCCCATCACTACTGCCACCCCCAGCCATAGGGACTATGTTGCCCATCACCCCTGCCTCCCCCAGCCATAGGGCTTATGTTGCCCAACACTACTGTCAACCCCACCCGTAGGGGGTATGTTGCCCATCACTACTGCCACCTCCAGCCATAGGGACTATGTTGCCCATCACCCCTGCCACCCCCACCCATAGGGGGTATGTTGCCCATTACTACTGCCACCCACACCCATTGGGGACCTGTTGCCCATCACTACTGCAACCCCCAGCCATAGGGACTATGTTGCCCATCATCCCTGCCACCTCCAGCCATAGGGACTATGTTGCCCATCACCCCTGCCACCCCCACCCATAGGGGGTATGTTGCCCATCACTACTGCCACCCCCACCCATAGGGGGTATGTTGCCCATCACTACTGCCACCCACACCCATAGGTGACCTGTTGCCCATCACCCCTGCCACCCCCAGCCATAAGGCTCATGTTGCCCATCACTACTGCCCCCCCCCCCGCCATAGGGGACCTGTTGCCCATCACCCCTGCCACCCCCAGTCATAGGGCTTATGTTGCCCATTACTACTGCCACCCACACCCATAGGGGACTTGTTGCCCATCACTACTGCCACCCCCAGCCATAGGGACTATGTTGCCCATCACCCCTGCCTCCCCAGCCATAGGGCTTATGTTGCCCAACACTACTGTCAACCCCACCCATAGGGGGTATGTTGCCCATCACTACTGCCACCTCCAGCCATAGGGACTATGTTGCCCATCACCCCTGCCACCCCCACCCATAGGGGGTATGTTGCCCATTACTACTGCCACCCACACCCATTGGGGACCTGTTGCCCATCACTACTGCAACCCCCAGCCATAGGGACTATGTTGCCCATCATCCCTGCCACCCCCAGCCATAGGGCTTATGTTGCCCATCACTACTGCCACCCCAACCCATATGGGGTATGTTGCCCATCACTACTGCCACCCCCAGCCATAGGGCTTATGTTGCCCATCACCCCTGCCACCCCCAGCCATAGGGCTCATGTTGCCCATCACTACTGCCACCCCCAGCCATAGGGGACCTGTTGCCCATCACCCCTGCCACCCCCAGCCATAGGGGACCTGTTGCCCATCACCCCTGCCACCCCCAGCCATAGGGCTTATGTTGCCCATAACTACTGCCACCCCCACCCATAGGGGGTATGATGCCCATCACTACTGCCACCCACACCCATAGGGGACCTGTTGACCATCACTACTGCCACCCCCAGCCATAGGGACTATGTTGCCCATCACCCCTGCCACCCCCAGCCATAGGGCTCATGTTGCCCATCACTACTGCCACCCCCAGCCATAGGGGACCTGTTGCCCATCACCCCTGCCACCCCCAGCCATAGGGGACCTGTTGCCCATCACTACTGCCACCCCCACTCATAGGGGATATGTTGCCCATCACTAATGCCACCCACACCCATAGGGGCCCTGTTGCCCATCACTACTGCCACCCCCAGCCATAGGGACTATGTTGCCCATCACCCCTGCCACCCCCAGCCACAGGGCTCATGTTGCCCATCACTACTGCCACCCCCAGCCATAGGGGACCTGTTGCTCATCACTACTGCCACCCCCAGCCATAGGGCTTATGTTGCCCATCACTACTTCCACCCCCAGCCATAGGACGGGTGATGCGCAACACATCCAGCATACTCCAACATCAGGTATGTCAGCAAAATACATCCCCCCTAACATCATGTCAACAGTGTGTAGTCTGTGAGAAATGCCCACAACAGTGATTATGACTACGAACATACAATGTAAGTAACAGCACGTGTGACCAACACATGAGTGTGACATACACAAGGCAAGCACTGTGGCAATGTAAAAAGAACACCCCCTCACTGTGTAGAACAGAAGTTAAGTGTGGGCTTCCAAAATGAAGCAGATGTTGAGCATTGTTGTGATGGGGACTAAACACCTCCTCAGCACAGTAAGCAAATGGTAAGTGTCATCATGGTCAAAGCTGCAAATAACAAACAGCATGTATGATCCCTGCTCCCAACACATCACACACTTCTGGGGCAAACTAGTGGTTGTGTCCCATACACACAGAGATGTGGTGAGGCTAACAGTGCTGTGAAAACATAACACACTCTCGGCCATGTGCAGACAAGCACCACACATGGGGGCTGACAATGCATACAATGTACAATAACGCAAAAGCAGAAGTGACCATCACCAAGCATGCACACATCTCGAAAATAGACACACCAATCAAAACAACATGTGTTGACTGTAGGTTTCAGCTCACAAACTCACATTCCATGCAAGCAATGGCACCTAACAACCAGGATGAATGTGCACAATGATGTGATATGACTCACGGGGACAGCAGGCAAAATCACAGAAACAGCATCCAGACAAAGGCCCACAACAGCAATACCAATGCACTGGTGCAGATGCACAAACCCAAACAGGCAAACTTACACTGCACATCTGACACAGCATGTGTGTGTGTGTGTCACAGTATCCCCAGGCAACTACACAACACATGAGGGGGGCAGAACCACAGTGACACAGATGTTGACACAGTGCCATACAAAAGTAAACCATCATTGGGACACCCTCAGTGGGCAATCAGGCATTGGGAGATGAGAGGGAGCACAACAGACATATGTGACACAAGCTAGAATGTAAACCAACTAACACAGCAAGAGACTGACACACAACAGCACTACCCCCAGGGACCAGACATTGGGGTGACAGAAGCATGCATGACTCCTCCACTGTGATGACAAAGGCAGATGTCGTACAAACTGGGAAACCCAGACATGTGTCCTGTGCCACAAACGTACATCACACATACACAAACACAAATCACTCAGCATGGCCCCTCATCCATAGACAAACGGGAGCTAGGGGACCATCCATGCAAACATTCACATCAGTCCACCCTCAACACCACACACCCTGAACTGCAACAATGTGTATCTGTGAAGCCCACATGGCCAGCTGACATTGCACATGCACCCATGACAAACACAGGAATGTTGGGAGGAACTAAGGTGCACAGACACATCACACAAGCACAGTTTACAACCCTGGGGAATGACAGACATACTGCACAGTATGCGGTACATGGCCATGACCGCAAAGCTCACGTAACCTTCAGAATCCCTGCCACAGTCCCAGGACAATGCAGAAGCCAAGGAGAACCACAAGGCACACATGCTGACACCTGCCAGCATCGCAGCCATGAACCCGACAAGTGGGAGCAGTCAAGCACACATACAAATGTCTCAATCACTGAAAGGTACCACCTAGGGACAACTACATGATTTAGCAAATAAACAGGTGCCGTGAGGAACCCTGACTGTGTCCCATCTGTGTCTGACAACATCATCACAACTCAGAACTGACAAATCCCAATGATGATACACCAATTAACAGTAGTGTATCATGCACCCACACATCTGGTAGCCCATTGGAAAAGTAGTGGGATGAACCCAGTACCACTCAGCAAGCATCAACAACAGGAACATATCAAGGGAACACTGTGTATGAACAGGGATGTGGACACACACACATGCTCATACAACACACACCATGGGCCCAGGCCATGTCACTGGACAACACACTTACTTGAGGGGACCCAACTCCTGTGAAAGCCCAGCTGTGCCAAACATATTCACCGCAAGTCTCACTCATGTCTGCAGAACACTTGGTCAGTCAGCCATCAGTTACCACACAATGAAGGCTCTGGTCACAACAGCCTGGGTACGTGAGTCTCCCCTAAGTCATCTGCACATACCCAAAACATATGTCTAGCAAGTTGCACAGAGGACCCAGTTGCTTCTATACCAATGATGCTCACACCAGTAGATCCAGTGGTGATGAGCACAAAGTCTGTGGAAGTGACAAATTGGACAATGGGAAGCACATCATATGTGCAGGGGTGCAAGCCAGAGATGTGACCATGCAAATGAAATACTCACAGAGAGATGTCCACAAATAGTTGATCCTGACACACCCAGGTAGCTGCAAAGGATGACATGGATACCCACCAGAATAGGATACATATCTCATTGACCACAGGGAGTACCTCACAGCAACACATCAGTATTCAACATTGTAAACAAAGCATCATAGGTGCAAGGGCATGTTAAACATCATCAACATAATGTAAAGCTAAATCTAGTTCACAGGGATAAAGAAAAAAGCTTTATTCAGCATATTAAAAGTTAAACGTCTGTTCTAACAAAAGGCCAATGGCCAGTCCATGTCCAAATGCCAAGGAGTGAAGTAGAGTGACAACTGTCACACCTTGCTTGCCTGCATTGCTAAGGACCGGGGTCATCCCCTCAGAGGGGCATACATGGGGGCAGGCCAGGCACCGCAGGGACAGGATCAGGGCGCAGCAGAAGGAGGCAGTGAAGAGGTGGTGGATGCAGGCAAGACACTTGCAACTGCAGTGGAGCTGACTGAAGTGGTGGATGCTGTCACAACTGTGGGGCACAAGTCAGATGGAGTGGGTGCCGCGCAACTCGAGGGCAGGTCAGATGGAGTTGATTGGCTCACTACTGCAGTGCCCAAGTCAGACGGGGTGGTCGTGGACTCCAATGCAGTGCCTACATCCATGGGAGTGGAATGGGGGGTAGGTGAGGTCGGCAGGGCAGGGGGGGACACGGTCCTCACATCAGTGGCACTAACCGTCTGACCAGGTGTGGAGGAGCAAGTGCTAGGGGGGATAGCCTTAGCATTTTGGGGATGGTGTATCTGTGGGTGGGGGAACCCTGGGCAGGGAGTGGCGGGGAACCTCTGGAGTGGTGGCCTGGGGGATGGAGGATGGAGACTTTGCCTTGGAGCTGCGTGGTGCTGGGGGGGTCCTGCTCTTCTGTCGCCGAGGGGACTTGCGGGTGGGGGTCTCTGTCTGACTGCGCCTGGGGGAGGGTGTCCGGGTGTGAGGGTCACTCCCCTCTGTGTGTGGGGACTTCCTCTTCCCCTTGTAATCTGGATCAGCTGGGTCAGTGGAGAAGAGGCCAAGGTCACAGAGGAAGAGCTTCTGGGGGGATGGGGTTGCAGGTGATGCAAGGGAAGGGGGCTGGGAAGGAGAGGTATCGGAGGACTGCGGATTGGTTGCGGATGACTGTGTGTGTGTCTGCAAACCACCCCCTGTGAGTGTGGTATCAGTCCCCTGCGCTTGCTTGTGTGCACATCTAGACCTTGGTTTGTGTGTTTCTGTGCTTGGGATCGGTAGGCTGCTAGGAATCGTGGGTGGTGCAGGTGTAGGAGGGGTGCAGGACTGTTGGAGGAGGGACACTGCTGCCGTCAGGGAGGAGGCCACGGACTGATTGGTCCTCTGTAGGGCGGACATGCCCGAGGAAATGCCCTCTATGAATGACACCAGTTGTGTCAACAGACCTGTGTGTGCATGGAGGACCGTCAGCATCAACGTCTGCCCTACATGGATCTGTCTAAGTAAGTCCACAGACTCCTCACTCAGGGCAGCAGGGGACACAGGGGCAGGGGGTGCGGTGCATGGCACAAAGGAGACATGCTCATGAACACGGGAGCCTACAGGGACCTCTGGGATGGGAGCCGTTTGGAGGGTGGTGGTGGTGGTGGCGGTGGCGGGGACAGCCTCACTAGCTTGGGTTTGGTGGCTGCTGACACCCGCATCCACAAGGGAGTCATCCTCAGAGCTGCTGTGGCCCTCAGCTGGGGGGGATGGTGCTGACGACTCCTCTGTGTGGCTCCACTCCCCCTCCGTGCTACTGGGTCCACCTGACTTCTCTCCTTCTGTCCCCGTAAGGCTCTGTGGCTCCTCCTGGTCCGTGGAGCTGTCCCCTCCTGTGGCTGTGAATGTATCTGGATAGGAATAGGAAGTAAGAGAACAACAGCAGTCACCTGCACCGACTGCACACACCACAGTGAGTACATCACATCACAGGGAAAGCCCTGGCATCGTCAGCTGAACACAGCTCAAAGTGCCAACACTGTTTAGGATAAGACAATTGTCATTCTCAACATCAACCATGGCACACATACCCCTCCTTGACTTTCACACATATGTCTGTTGCATGTTGGATGATAACACCCCAATGTGCCAACATGCACCACCCACACATTAGTTTGACATGCAAGTGAACATGTAGGAGTATGTCACTATACACACAGAACATCTCTTGCTACTGACTCAGTACTGGTGTCCGGATGAAGGGATGGGCAGAGAGTCATTTCACATGCTTGTGATGCATGCCAGCAACACACACTATGATGTACTCATGTCCTGATGGGCAATGCCACAATGGGGTGCACCGTGCACACTTGAACACAATGCAGGATCACTCATAGCAAGTTAAATGCCATGGCACTGGGATGCCCTGAAAGTCAGTCAACACTGTCTCTTGTCACAGGGGCAGGGCATCCAGACAACAACAATATGCACTGAATCACAATCCTAGCTCATGGGTAAAGCTAACTCTGCATATGTCTGGCTCACTTGCCCATCCCATGCAAACAACATATACAGGACCCAGAAGACCCCACATCATGCAAATCATACATATGAGTCTGTGCAAACACAAATCCCTGTACATTAACACATCACAGTCTGCCATGCATGTAACCCAGCTGTATGACGGACACAGTTGCATACACCATTGTGCGCTGTCAGATGATCACACACCTATATGTCACACAGGTCTTGTCTCTCACAGTCACATCTCAGATGTCATGCTGACCCTCTGAATCATGGACACCCCAGTTGTACGTAACAACAAGCCACACCCTAATGACACAGAGGCAGACACCTGAGGGCACATGTCACTAAGCAGTACCTGCATTTCATACACAGGAGTGCAATTACAGAGTGTTTCTAAATGCCCTTGAGGAGGCATGACTGGCCAGGTCTACATGAAACAGTGTTTGGCCCTGGACAGTAGTCAGGTGGCTAAGCAAGTGTGACATACTTGATATACATACTCCTGAGGCCCAAAAATTGGAGTCCCCTGCTGCATGGGTTTGTTTAGAATACCACAGCCACATGTGGCGAGTCAGACCAGCATTTGGTACACATCTCAAGGGCACGCACAGATCACATGTCAGATCTCAGGCATTGTGTAAACAATTGACCCACCCATGAAATACACAACAGAGTCACGGGAACAGATGCTAAACGGTAGCTGAAGCATAGCTGACTGCAGGGACACAGTGCCCTAGTGACACAAGCAACACACTGTATGGGCCACACCTGTGGAACAGATGAGGAGGGTGCATCACACAATTGAGGGACCTGAGTATTGGACTACAAGACCTACGTAATGTGGAAGTGTGACCAGGCCAAAAGACTGCTATTAGCATGTCAGACATAGTACACAGATCAGGCATGGACTTACCCCCTTCCTGCTGCTGTCTGGCCTTCAGCTGTCTATCCAGGTCCGGGAAGACCACCGCCAGTATCCGGAACATGTGGGGAGTCAGGGTCCGGTGTCTGCCCCTCCTGCGTGGAGGTGACAGCTTCAGTTGGAGTCTAGCTATCCTCCGGGTCCAGCCCCGAAGGTCCTGCCACCTCTTCTGGCAGTTGCGGATCCGGCGCTTGTAGACCCCCACAGAACGAACAGCCCGGGTGATGGTCAGCCACATCTCCTGCTTCTGGTGGGCATCAACCTGTGAGGATGACAAAGTGAAAAGTACATTAACACACATGCCCCATATTTGTGCAGCACACAATTGGATATACATGTCATCATCACAAAGGGAAATTAATTACCCAGGTAGTGCAACCATGGGGAAGGAAAAATCACCTGCATGTCTGACATGTTAACAATGCCTGGATAGTTTAAGCTTGCAATAATGCACTTTAGCAGCAGGAAACCTATTCATTGTATGTACCTACACACTTTGGGGGATGAAAGTAGTCAGTGAGAATGCTTGCCACTGGTGTACACACTGCTAGTACTGCTAGTCACACAACATGCATAATTAGGAAGGCAGTGGACTGCACACTCACCTGTTATGTTATGTTATGTTATGTTATGTTATGTTATGTTATTAATTTTTTTGTATAGCGCAACGGTTACTCAAAAAGAGAATCCCGGCGCTTTTGGTAAGGTGAACAGGTTACAAAATAACACAACACAGAGAAAACAGTTCAAAAGTCCACAAAAGAAACGGGGCAAACACGCAAACCTATTGAGAAAACAGCCAGGTTTTGAGGCCTTTCCTAAAATCAAGAAGAGTAGTCGCCCCCCGCAAAGCGAGCGGTAAGGAATTCCACATCTGTGGGGCCAGCAGACTGAAGGAGCGGCCCCCTAGGCGAGCCCTCTTCACACGCGGAACAGCCGCAAGTAGTAAAGATTCCGACCTCAACGCGCGCGTGGGATGGTAAAAAAAGAGTCTTTTTTGCAGGTGTTTAGCTCACACCGCATGGAGAGCCTTATAGGCCAAGGTCAGAGCCTTAAAGGCAATCCGTTTGCGGATGGGTAGCCAGTGTAGCGTCACCAACAACCCAGAGACGCTGATGCGTCTACTTAGGCCAAAAATGGCCCTGGCCGCCGCGTTCTGTGCCACTTGGAGCCTCTGCAGCAGATACTCTGGCAGGCCCAAGTACAGGCTGTTGGCATAATCCAACCTGGAGCCTATCAGGGCCTGCACCGTCAGCCTCCTGTGCTCCTCGGACAGGAGGGGCAGAAACTTCCGCAGCATTTTTAGCAGGCCGAAACAAGTGCCGGTTACCCCAAGAATCTGGGCTTTCATCGTCAGCCCCTTGTCCATCTTAACCCCCAGGTTTTTAGCCATGGGAGAAGAGCCGGACGGAGGGAACATGTCGATGGGCCACCAGGCCTGCCAGCTGGGCTCCGAGTCGCACCCAAAGAAGAGAACCTCCGATTTGTCCGAATTGCACTTGAGGCTGTGCAGTTGGAACCATGCGAATACAGCCCCAAGGCAATTCTGGATGCTCTCTCCGTCAAAGTCAGCACCTCTCTCACAAGAGAAAAGGAGCTGAGTGTCGTCGGCATACGACACGATCCGGGCACCAAAAGACTCCGCCACCGCCGCCAAAGGGGTCATATAGATATTAAAGAGGGTCGGGCTCAATATAGAGCCCTGAGGGACCCCAACTCCCAACGGCGGCATTACAGCGGAGTCAGATGATGTCCAGATCGTTTGCCGGCGGCCGGCCAAGAAAGAAGAAAACCATTTGAGCACCGTCCCCCGCAGGCCAATCTCAAAGAGTCTTGCGAGCAGGCCCTCATGGGGGACGGTGTCAAAGGCCGCCGACAGGTCCAACAACACCAGCATGACTTTGCCCCCGGAATCCAGCACCCCTTTGATGGTTTCCGAAACCTCAAGGAGCGCGGTCTCGGTGCTGCGGTTTGAGCGGAAGCCTGACTGGGAGTCGTGCAAGATCTCATGAGACTCCAAAAAATTGGAGAGCACCGACTGAACGTGCTTTTCCAAGATTTTTACGAAAGCCGGCAGCAGCGAGATAGGCCTGTAATTAGCTGGGGCTTTCGGGTCAAGTCCCGGCTTTTTAAGCAACGGGATAACCATTGCCTGCTTCCATGATGGCGGCACCTCTCCCGAACTCAACGAAAGGTTGAGAAGAGGGTGGGCCAGCGGATTAACCACTTCCGCCAGTTTACCCAGAAGCTTAGCTGGGCAGGGGTCAAGCGGAGACCCAGATTTTAAATTGCCCATGAGCGCAAGGGAGGCGGGGGCTGGCAAAGATGGAAACTCAGCCAATATGGCGCCCTGCATAACTGGAGGGGACATACCCGCCTCCTGCACCGGCAACGTGACCGGTCCACTCAAAGGAAAGGAGTCCTGGATAAGTTGGATCTTGCCTGTAAAGAAGCTCGCCAGATCTGCTGCCCAGGATTCTACAGGGCCCTCTTCCGAGGCGATGGTCCGAGGTGAAATGAATTCTCGGACGATAGTGAAAATCTCCTTACTGGAGTTCGAAGCTGCTTCGATTCTCCCCGCAAAATAGGCTTTCTTTTCGAGGCGGATATCGCGGTGGTAAGCTTTGACCACAGCCTTGTAGGCAGCCCTGTCCTTGCTGTCATAATGTGCCCGCCAGGCCCTTTCGGCTACCTTGCACTGCTGCCGCGTAGCCCGCAGAGCCGTGGTAAACCAAGGGGCCGAAACCCGCTTAGATGTCGAGCGGGGGGGCAGAACAGGGGCCAGGTCATCCAGCCTCTCCGTCAGCCACTTTTGCAGGGCCTCCAAGTCGCTTTCTAACTCGCCAGAGAGAGGGCAAGGGTGAGTCGCAGCCGCCTGGGCCAGCATCTCAGGGGTCACCCTGTTAAATGCTCTACAGGCTCGTCCCCTCTGCTGTGAGATAAGGTTCGACACCCTAAGCTTGCCATTGATTGCAAATTTGGCAAGCCAATGATCCGACCACAGGACCGGGAGGATCTCTTTCACTACCAGCGGGGAAGTCGAGAAAACCTGGTCTAGGGTATGCCCCTTCTCGTGGGTCGGACCCAATAGATGTGGGATCAGGCCCAGCGGCGTCATAGCCTCCAAGAGCTTGATAGCGGCGGGGTCCGATGGATCATCCATCCGGATGTTAAAGTCCCCAGCCACTAAGCAGTGTTCTGCTCTCAAGGCTAGACCCGCCATCGCCACATCAAGGTCAGCAAAGAACGTCCCAAGCGGACCGGGGGGGCGGTAGACTAGCAGTCCCTTCACTGATTGGTGCGGCGCTAGCACGATAGAAAAAGCCAGCGATTCTGAGCCGCGAATGTCCTCAGAAGGCAAGATGGTACAAGGTGTGCCCTTCTTTACCACCAATGCGACCCCGCCACCCCTACCCTTTGCTCTGTCCTTCCTGAAGATATCAAAATCAGGCGGAATGGCCATAGCCACATCAGGATTAGACGCTTCACCCCACCAAGTCTCCGTCAACATAAGACAGAGTGGCCTCTCAGTCTCAAGGAGCTCAAAAATGTGTTGCGCATGGCAGCTAGCCGACCTGGTGTTTAACAGCATGCAGGCATACTCAGCGCCCGCGATGTCCGTAGGCGGGGTAGATGACAGCACCCGGGTAGGATGCCAGCCACAACCCGGACATCGCCATTTGCCCCTATGGCGGGCCGGGAAAACAGTGCGGCAGCAGCTCTCCCGGACATGCAAGGAGTGCAGCTCCAGGGGGGAGTACCGCATCGAAAGGGCGCCCGGGGAGCTCAGTTCCCGTGGCCAGGGCCCCACCCGCCGCCAGAACGCCTCCGGGACGCGGACGGGCGCAGACGGGCAGGACTCTGGCTTGACTCGGGCGCGAGTCAGGCGCCACCGCTGCGCGTCCCCGCTGCGCGAGCCAGGTGAGCTTTAAGTAGGAGCTCACCTGAACTCCCGCAAAGCGCTAGAACGCTCAGGCAAGTGGCGCGTGATTCCGAAGTCCCCCCCCAAGATGGCGACCGGCGCCACAAGCAGGCAACCAGAAGGTGAGACAATCCGTCCAAAACGCGGTGGGGGCACAATTATAGTGCAAGTATAGGGCCAGAACACGATGGAAGTTAAAAACAGGGCAGTACAAAATAATTACAAACAAAATACAAAAACGGGATAGATTTTAAAATAAAGCTAGCGCAGCGCGCTGTAATGCCAGCAGCCACAATGCACCCAAAGGCACCTTACCAAAGGCAGAGCAGCGGAAATGCTCGCCTTAAATAGGAGCTCACCTGAACTCCCGCAAAGCGCTAGAACGCTCAGGCAAGTGGCGCGTGATTCCGAAGTCCCCCCCCAAGATGGCGACCGGCGCCACAAGCAGGCAACCAGAAGGTGAGACAATCCGTCCAAAACGCGGTGGGGGCACAATTATAGTGCAAGTATAGGGCCAGAACACGATGGAAGTTAAAAACAGGGCAGTACAAAATAATTACAAACAAAATACAAAAACGGGATAGATTTTAAAATAAAGCTAGCGCAGCGCGCTGTAATGCCAGCAGCCACAATGCACCCAAAGGCACCTTACCAAAGGCAGAGCAGCGGAAATGCTCGCCTTAAATAGGAGCTCACCTGAACTCCCGCAAAGCGCTAGAACGCTCAGGCAAGTGGCGCGTGATTCCGAAGTCCCCCCCCAAGATGGCGACCGGCGCCACAAGCAGGCAACCAGAAGGTGAGACAATCCGTCCAAAACGCGGTGGGGGCACAATTATAGTGCAAGTATAGGGCCAGAACACGATGGAAGTTAAAAACAGGGCAGTACAAAATAATTACAAACAAAATACAAAAACGGGATAGATTTTAAAATAAAGCTAGCGCAGCGCGCTGTAATGCCAGCAGCCACAATGCACCCAAAGGCACCTTACCAAAGCTCCCCTGGTTTCCCATAGAGCTTGATGTACTGTGGAAGGAGCCCGTCCAGCAGGGCCTGGTTCTCCTCCTCAGTGAAGGCTGGGGCCCTCTCCAGAGTACGTGCCATTGCAGGAGCCAGAGGATGCAGAGACAGCAGCAGTGGTAGCAGGGATGTGGTCCAGTAGCATGTAGTGCAGGCAAGTGAGCTCCCTGGGGGCCAGCCAGCCTCATATCTGTGCTGCAGAGGCAGAATCTGTGCCATGTGTCCCAAGTGATAGGTCCAACACGTTGCATTCTATGAATCTGGCCAATCCATTTAAAAGTACGACTCGTATACGCCTTCCGCATCGTTCAAATCTTCACCTTCATGGAACACTTGAAATTGCAACATTGTTGTAGGCATCCAACTGAATTTCCAGTGCACAACTCATACAAGTTTTGAATCCGCATCCATCTCCATGACAGTCCGAAGCCAATGTGTGCGCCCGGCTCGTTCAACTGACTGTACAACGCGTATTTTGAATATACACATGCACCCGTCTCCATACGATTCAATGGCCAAGGCGCACGCCTGTCTTGGACCATGCCTGTCCGACGCGTATGCATGATAGTCACCTGCGTCGAACCTCATTGCATTCAATGACAAAGCGTACGCACGGCTCGGACATGACCCGTGCAATGCGTACGCATTGTCACCTGCGTCGGATCTCATTGCATTCAATGACAAAGCGTACACACGGCTCAGACATGACCCGTGCAATGCGTATGCATTGTCACCCGCGTCGGACCTCATTGCATTCAATGACAAAGCGTACGCACGGCTCGGACATGACCCGTGCAATGCGTATGCATTGTCACCCGCTTTGGACCTCATTTCATTCAATGACAAAGCGTACGCACGGCTCGGACATGACCCGTGCAATGCGTACGCATTGTCACCCGCGTCGGACCTCATTGCATTCAATGACAAAGCGTACGCACGGTTCGGACATGACCCGTGCAATGCGTACGCAGTGTGAAGCGCGTCGGACCTCATTAGTGTGACTATTATATGGATGCAACACATATACTGGCCAGGGACACCTGTGCAGACCTACCATACTACAGCATTAGCCACACAGTGTCCCATGGCATGTAAGGCTGCATTCCCTGGGTGTTTGGGGGGGCCACATCTGGATTTTTGGCTGGCACTTTGTGCAGCCACTCCCAGGCTGTGCACGTGTACATGGAGGCAGAATCCTTTGTGTGTTGTGCACATGATGTGCAATTGTACAGTAATGGGCATGAGTCACGGACACAGTGTCAGGTTGGATATGTTTAGGACAGGTCACATACACCATGAGTCCTGGGGGTGATGGCATGTACATCACAGTTAGACCTGTAGCCACAATACTGATGTGCACCCACAGTCTGTGTGCATGTTGTGTCTCAGAAGTGTCTGATCAAATATGCCCAATGGGTGACAATCTCCACATCCATGTGGTATATGCATCACCCTTGATGGGGTGTGTGTCTAAGAGACGTACATGTAGGGCCGGCCACTACCTGTGGGACTTACGCTTGCCTTGTGATGTGTAAGTGCTACGCCATGTCCATTGCTGTGTTGATGTGGCAATACAGGGACCCTGGGTTTCTGCATGGCAAAGATCTGTGATGCCTGGGAGACATGAGGCCTCACTTGTCACTGTGGTGTGTGTTTAGAACATTGCAGCAGCACATAGGTTGGGTGACACAGCCAGATGATTGGCTATTGCACTACATGGGACTCATGTGGACAAGTGGAATTGAGATGTGAGGTGGTGGTCTTGTAGATGACATATGTGTCCATGCCCAACAGCACACACCTCAGTACATTGTGTAATGTCATGATCTAGCATGTGATATTGATCGTTGTCATGGCCACATGGGTGGATGAACTGGCAATCTTCCTTTGTGCATCTCTGTACTGCAGTGCACCAGCTGTCCATCGGCCGTTCCCAGACCTTGCAACCATGCAAGAACGCGACTGGATCAGACGGTACCGCTTCACCAGGCCACTGATTGCAGAGTTGGTGGAGCAGTTGGCGCCACATCTGCTACCTGGCCGGACATACCCTACAGCACTGACCCCAGAGGTGAAGGTGATGGCAGCCCTGCACTTCTTTGCTACTGGTACCTTCCAGTACACTGTGGTTTCTGCTGGTGGGATGTCGCAAACGATGTTTAGTTGGGTGCTACGCGATGTCTCCCATATGAGCCTGCAAAGGTGTGCAAAATAATCCTTGTCTGCTGCATGCTACACAACATGGCGGTGCGGAAGGAGGTGCCTCTCATCCAGGATGACGATGACGATGACCAAACTCCGTCACCTGTGGAGGATCCCAGCCTGGGCCAAGATGCCAGTGATGATGAAGATGATGGTGATGTCTGCTCACAGCTCATCAACAACTTCTTCACTTGAATGTGAGTTACCAGGGTTGTTATGTGAATGTATGGAGGTAACCTGAAATGTGTTGTGCCAGCTCTGTTGCTGTCTGAGTGTGTCTGTGTGCCACTTGCCTGGATGCGTGCTGTGTCCATTCAGGTGGTATGTACTCCACAATAGGGTAGTACTGCTAACTAGTGTTTGTGCAGGTGTCTTGCAACATGTTTTGTGCATGTGTATTGCACTTCTCTCCTGTTCTTCTGTGCTTTTGACTGTTTCTTGTCTGTCCTTCCCAGGGTACTTTGCCTGTTGTGTGGTCAACACTGACCCCCAACACCCAGAAGCCAACACCAGTGTGGAAGTTGACAATTCCCATCAACTGATGTACCACACATCCCTGGACTTCCATTCTCCAACACATTGAGAGCGTGTGTCCACTGTTACGTAGAATTACCGTGCAACTATTGTGGAATAAACGTGTTGCTGATGTGTAATGAACCTGTGCTACGCTTTGTTATGTGCGTTGTCTGTCTTCCCACATCAGAGTGACATCTGCTTACCTCACCTGTGTACTTGTTACCACTGACTGGGGTTGGTGTTGTGTCTGTGCATGCCAATGTGTTTCAGGTCAACATCATTGTGTGTGATGATTAACATGGCCATGGTGAGTATGTTTTGTGTTGCCATAGTGGTGTGTCTCCATCAAATGTGTCACATCACCATGACTCACCTTACTTTGGTCACATTGTTGCAGTATTTGGCATGCACTGTGTTGTATAGCAGTTTGACATCTCCCTGGACATGACAAGTTGGAATCACAACAGAGGCAAGTATGGTGTACTGGTGAGTTTATTTACAAACATGTGCGTGAGAAGTGCACAGGATGGTGGGTGCTGTACATTGGTTTGGGAATCCAAAGTTCACATTGGAGTTGGAATTGCTGGTAGATGAAATGTCCAGAGTAAAGTCCACAGTCATCTGCTACATTGGCCCAACATGAACCCTCCATGTCATGTGGGCGAGTTGTGTGCGATTGGACAAGGTGAGCGGGTTGCACACAAAGAACATTGTCCAGAACAGGTTTGCAGGCCCTGGGGGATGACACGTATGTCATTCACCTTTTCCATTTATTGGATGGCTGAACTTTTTCATGACTTCAGTATGTAAGAAACAGGCTGCACGAGGATGAATAATTTGACATCTGGCACTTGCCACAATGGGCTATGATTTCTTTCTCATTATACCAATTATGTTGAAGAGAACATTACTAAGATGGACTGTATCAGGAATATGGGTTTGAGAATTGATTTTGAATACCAATTGAATAAGATGCAATAATGCTTTGAATTTGTTCATTTGATGTTTGGGGCACTTGCCCTTTTTCTCTCCCTTTCCTGTTTTTTGGCATGTTAGCATAGAGCAACTATTGAGTTGCGTTGTCAGATTGGAGTGTTATTTTGGTGCATTTGCATCTATTCGCTCTGAATCCCTAAAAATGACAATCCGTAGCACAGATTTATGTTTTGTATCTGTTTTTTGATGGAAATTTAGGACACATGACCTGTGATCCATAAGGATCATCACATGACCATTTTGGTCGGGTCAATAGATACATACCTAATGAGACACATTTATGTTTTTATTTAAACATACACTTTTTGGCTAACGCAAAGATAGTCGTTTCGACAGTGTCTCATATTTGCTTTTATTTACATTAGCACACGTTGCATTGGGAGTATTTACGTAATACACACGTTATCTACACCGTGTTAAAAGATGTCTGCCATTATGCATGGATTTTACCAGTCCACCTTTTTATGTTCATTACCGTGCCTGTGAAAGATACGTTTGTCATATAAGTTCAGTTGTCATTTGTTGTTAATATTCACGTGACCAAGCTCGTTCGTGAGCGAAACACGTTGTGAATAAACACCGATTTTCTACTGCACGGAGTCGGTGATTTCTGAGAGCGCACATATTTATGATTGATGCAATATATATATAAACATTTTATATAGGTATGCTTAATTGTTTTTTTATTAAATGTATTTCTTATATTTGTTAAAATGTATATTATATCCAAATAATTTTTTAAGTTACTTTTATTATTTAATATATTTAACATTATGTTTTTGCACACCTAAAAATTCTATATTTTGTACATCAATATTTTTACATTGATTATTTTCAATATTTTTATACTTACCTTTATAAATATAGGCTTTCGATTTTTTTGACATCGATATTTATGACTCAATATTTGTGTATGGGGATATTTTGGGTATCGATATTCTCATATCAGTGAACCGATGAGGAGCAGGCTGGCCGATCGTGTCTGCCTGGCCAGACGGCTCCAGTGAGTCTCACTCGGCTCACTCGGCTCACACCTACACCTCACACCCCTGATGTTACCACATTTCAGGCCATAGATACCTGAACTCCCTGTGTCCAAAGCAACATCATCCCAATCTTGTGCCTCCCAGTCCTGGCTGCTGGTCAGCCGACACCACTGCCACCACCTCAAGTTCAGTCAGGAACCAGTTGGATGGGGCAAACTGATTCACAGTCAAAGGGTAGTGGGGGTAGGGGTTTTGGGAAGGATTTACTGAGTCAGCAAAGTGAGGCCACATGGTTAATTGTCAACCAGGCCACCACTGGCCACATTTTGGGATACCTCCATCAGTCCCAAGACATGATGGGCCAGGTACTCACAGAGCTCCAGGACATGAAGCAGTTGCAGAGGGAGCAAAATATACAGATGGAGAATCTCAACTCAAACTTGGACTCCCTGATTGGGGTGCTGAATGACATTCACACACATATGTGCAGGGCTTTCCCAGCACCATCTACCCCTTTCTCTGGTCCTACAACATCTGGCCCAAGTACATCTACCATAGCCACAGAAAGGAAGCTCCTGCCACAAGACGAAACACATTATAATAAATGGGGTAACCCAACAAGAGTCCTTTGACCTGTGTGTTAATTGATATAGAAAACTGTGGTCCTAGACCAATTATTTATGAAAATTATAACGAGTTAGATCTAGTAGCAATAATAAATTCACAAATCCAAGTCTCCAAAGGGTCAGCTCCCAGTTACATGAAACCAATTTTATGCAAAGGGATAAGATGTGCACCAACCAATAATTTCAAAGAAGGGCATATATTTTATTTTTCATATATATACAACAAGGTAAAAAACAATCACTGAATTCCAGAATGGATCGGAGAGTGGAGGGTTGCTCCAAAAGAACATGAAAAAGAGGGTGCTCAAGTGTGGAAAAAATTATAAAAGGATAGGAAAGGATTCCCAAAGAAAATCAAGGGCACATATTGCAACCCTCCACCCTGTGATCCATTCTGGAATTCAGTGATTGTTTTTTACCTTGTTGTATTTATATGAAAAATAAAATATATGCCCTTCTTTGATTTGTGAATTAATTATTGCTACTAGATTTAACTCGTTATAATTTTCATAAATAATTGGTCTAGGACCACTGTTTTCTATAACAAGACGAAACACAGGCACCCACCACAGTCCCTTCAACTGTGGATTCACCCCTCCCTGCAGGAAGGGATGTCAATCCAGACTACCAGCAAGAGAGGATGGCAAGACCTCTACCCCCACCAGCAAGAGACGCCAAACCTAATTTTCTCCAGTATGGGACTACCATTTAGTCATTGGACTATTTTCTGGACACATTTATCTGTCTGATGCCAGTTGTATTTTGGACATTGGCCTTCAAACAATTTTGGCTCTTCAAAAATGGTTTAATTCATCATGACTGACATTTTATTTTTTGTTTTGCTTTTCCATTCTCATCCTGTTTTAGTTCATTAGGTTTTGTTTATTAATATCAGAACTCACAAAGTCAAAGACTGGTGTTTGATTGATCAACTTAATTAATGTATTTGTTTCCTTCTATCATACATTTACAATGTCAAAAAGCTAATGATTGTGTTGTCATAAATTAATTGCAAGTAGGTATTGTTTCTCTCAAGTTCTCAACCATGACAACACAATACATAGACCAATAACTCATCAACTAGCTATTCATCACATTTGGAAATAATCTGTCTGTCAACATTTTCACAAACATATCAATCCATACATAACACAAATACTCAGTGCCATTTTCACATTGCCAATTCCAGACCTTGCCACCAAGGAAGAACAGGATTTTAAAAAAACAATCAGATTTAATAAGTAAATTATTATTGATTGATGTCATCAGCTGGAGATAGATCATCTGCCTCACATTAGGAATGCCACATTAATAACACCAATAGACATAATCATGGCAGTACTGCATTGTGTACACATAGTATCATTCCAATACACTGTCCCCTACCTGGTGGAATATCACAAGGTTAAGTGGTGTGCTTTAAGATGTTTGTCCTACAATGATGAGACACAACAACAGCTTCATGCACTTTACACTAAATGAGGATTTAGCAAATGTGAAAGCAGATTAGCATGCTTTCGATCCACTACCATATGTGATTGGAGCAATTGAAGGCACACATCATGCCTTAGTGCCAATGCATGACAGAGAATGAGTATAATGCAATCTTCAAAACTTCCATTCAATCACTGTCCAAGTTGTCTTGGTACAAACTATGTATCATAACAATAGGGAGCTCCAGGGGAAGGAAAGAATGGGTCATCCCCCACTCAAAACAACTTTATACCAAAACAGACCCAATCTACTACGTACAGAAGTATCTTTATCTATTGTGTAAAGACAGGATTTGAGAGGTATCAAAACTACCCTCTTCACAACCACCCCCAATTATTTAAATTCATGGGGTGGATTCCCGATTTACCGATGTCTGTACTATTTGTTTAAAAAAACAGCAATTATTGCAAGAACCCTCAGCTTGTAACCCCTATTGTCAATTGTGAAAAATATTTCAGATCTGTAACAACCCACACCGTGGTAGTTAGTGAAAAAATGTGCCGAGCAAGGTAGCACCTCACGTGCGTAACACCATAGCGGGCTGACACTGGTTAGATCATCACCAGTACTGCCACGTTTCTCATCATAGGTTGCCACCTTGTTCAAAGAAAAAAATGGATAACTGTACCAACAAAATTCATGAGAAAGCAAAAGGTGAAAAAAGGGGTGAAAATTACACACCAAAGTCCTGGTTTAAAATTGATAGAGAGCCGTGACTACCACAATTTTATTCTCTGCTCATGGATCAATTCAAAGGTAAAAAGTGCTGTAATTCAACACGAAGCCAAAACGCCGACATGTTTCATTGCCTTACTTGTACGGCAAATTCTTCATGGCAACAGGACTTCATTCACCATATCAGCATATTTCATGCTGGATTATTTGTGACTACAAAATATAAAAACAGCAGCGGGTTCCTGCAATTACTCACTGAGTGATAGGGCACAATCACACTCACTCTGTCGTCTTCTACTTAGATGTATAAGAAGCATGAGTTTGTCATTACCCGTTGTCAGCCATGGTGTCTCATACCGGCTCGACAGCGTATTGAAAGGGACTGTGATTCTGTGTTTCACAAGCCCTTTTTGTGCTTCTGGGCATTCTGCAAGGCAATTTCAAACATATCCTATGTCAGAAATCAATGTTTCACCCAATTCAATCCACCACATATAGATTCAACAGTGTTTGTGGGATTGTCGTATTTACCCCATAACTTCATTATGGCTAGTACTTAAACTTGCTTCACTGAATTGTACACATCATTTGCACACACACAGTGTCGTAAAGTGGAGTTTTACATCCAACTAAAATCGGAAACTCACACCTACATACCCCTTAATGTCGAACTCACAGGGTAACTGGGGAAAGTGTCTAAATCCATCCTCACCCCTCACTCATACATCTCACCGTATAAAAATGGCATCCCAAGCTTCGTCTCAGCCGCTCCGGGCACTTCAAACCAACCCTCTGATAAACCCGTCACCTGCCACGTGACTTCTATCAGTTGCATTCCAAATCACGTTTCAAGTCACGTAAATGAAAGCGCCATTTTAAAGTGGGCAAAACTCCGGCTTCCTTATTTATACAGGTGTTCATACCGCGTTGCACGCTATATATCTCTCGTTTACACGTCTCAAATCCACAAAGGATACTGTGTTACTGTGTATCTAGACTACGCAGTGTTTGAAACCTGATGCGAAAAAGGGCTTGTGAAACACAGAATCACAGTCCCTTTCAATACGCTGTCGAGCCGGTATGAGACACCATGGCTGACAACGGGTAATGACAAACTCATGCTTCTTATACATCTAAGTAGAAGACGACAGAGTGAGTGTGATTGTGCCCTATCACTCAGTGAGTAATTGCAGGAACCCTCTGCTGTTTTTATATTTTGTAGTCACAAATAATCCAGCATGAAATATGCTGATATGGTGAATGAAGTCCTGTTGCCCTGAAGAATTTGCCGTACAAGTAAGGCAATGAAACATGTCGGCGTTTTGGCTTCGTGTCTGTTGAATTACAGCACTTTTTACCTTTGAATTGATCCATGAGCAGAGAATAAAATTGTGGTAGTCATGGCTCTCTATCAATTTTAAACCAGGACTTTGGTGTGTAATTTTCACCCCCTTTTTCACCTTTTGCTTTCTCATGAATTTTGTTGGTACAGTTATCCATTTTTTTCTTTGAACAAGGTGGCAACCTATGATGAGAAACGTGGCAGTACTGGTGATGATCTAACCAGTGTCAGCCCGCTATGGTGTTGCGCACGTGAGGTACTACCTTGCTCTGCACATTTTTTCACTAACTACCTCGGTGTGGGTTGTTACAGATCTGAAATATTTTTCACAATTGACAACAGTGGTTACAAGCTGAGGGTTCTTGCAATAATTGCTGTTTTTTTAAACAAATAGTACAGACATCGGTAAATCGGGAATCCACCCCATGAATTTAAATAATTGGGGGTGGTTGTGAAGAGGGTAGTTTTGACAAACTATGTATACCCAAAGTCTGTGTGTGTCTTTTCCAGTGTTAAACCATGGTTCCGTTGTACTTCAAAACAGCATAATTTAACCGCAAATTTCACAACTTTGAAATGCCCAAACAAATATGACATGGTGAAGATACCTAAAACTGATCAAAACAAAAAGATGGGTAATGAAACATAATAAAGTATACATATCATAAAGTCATCTTTTTTGAGAATACTTTCTTTAAAACACATTCAGAGATGAAGAATGAAAATGAACACAAAAGTCAATGTGTCATAACTTTGATCGACAAAGACCTGTGGCCTGGTTTTCCTTGAACCTGCTGTTCCTAAAAAATGTCTAGTACATACCTTTTTCTTCATTATATCAATAGTTTGTTTAACAGTTAATGTGATAATATGTAAAGAGATACTTACACTCATTTGGAGAAGTTGTCAATGACACCCTGACGTAAGTCAACTCCTTCCTCCTCACCATTATCATTTTCATTTGGCATTTCAGATTCCTCACCCAGTGGCACTTCATGGTCTCTATCCTCTGTAATGTAAGGGATGTTCCGTTGCAGGGCTATGTTGTGCAGCATGCAGCAGACCATGGTGATTTGGCATACCTTCTCGGGTGAGTAGAGAAGGGCTCCACAAGTCAACAAAATCTGGCCTTTGGGAGCCCAAAAGCCTGCTCCACTGGCCTCCTTGTTTTTCCATGGGCCTCAGAGGAGTTGGCTAACGGCTGGGGCGGTCAACCTCGAACCTGGAGAACTGGGTTCGAGTCTCGGCAATAACGCTGAACATCCTGTTATACTGGGCAAATCACTGAATCTCCCCGTGCCTACCAAAAATGAATGTGTGTCCTCATGTAACGTAACTGGTGCTATGGAAAGGGCTCTGATACCCAATTCGGGTCAAGTTCGCGCTATATAAAACTCTGCAAAAAAAAAAAAACTACCCAAGGTGTTCTTTTTCCTCAGAGGCGCCAACAACCATGGTCGGTTAGGATAAGTTAATTCTCCTAAATGGAAAATTTAGAGAAGAGCTAAGATATGTTACACAATTTCGGATGATCCACCTTGAAATTACCCAAACAATAATATGTCAGATTGTACTTACCAACAAGTCAGTCCTTTTCAGCTCAAAGTCGTGACATTTGCAGGGGTATGATGCTTTTGCATAGTACAAAGGAATCATGGGTTGATCCGGCGAAAGACACGCAGACACTTGTGATGTACTAATCAGGTAAGCAGACAACTTGCACATTGATTGAATGGAATTGCTTCTGATTCCAGTTGACTTGTTCCCTGGCGTGTGGTGGCACTATGGCAATATGTGTGTCATCAACTGTTCAAACCACATATGGTAGGTGACCCAAACCATGGAAATCACCTTTGACATTCGCAAAATCCTCATGTCATGGACACTGGAGGAAGCTGTTGATGTGTCTCTGCATTGACAAAAGAACTTCTTGTAGCACACCACTGAAAGTTGGTTGTGACATTCCACCAGATACGTCCACAGTGTTTTGGAATGATCCTGTGGTCAAAAAATTAAGTACTGCCATGAATTTGACAATTGGTGTAATAGATGTTGGATTTCTGTTGTGAGGCAGAAGATCTGGCTTCAGCTAATGACATAAATCAAGTATAGTTTGCCTATTCAATCTGAACTATTTTATAATATCCTTTTCTTCCATGGTGGCAAGGTCTGGAAATAGATGGTACACTTGAGGCTGTAGTCTCCTCACTTTCTCAGGGTTTGAATATCTGCATTGGAAATATTGTGAACATTTTTAAACATTTTCCACATATTATTTTTGATCATTAGCACAAATATCATGTTGTGCTAAAAATATATATATGGTTTCACAACATATTTTAATCTAATGCTTATTTTCGTCATTTGTAGTTGTCAAGTGTCATTTTTTAGTTGTCAATATTTTAAATCTGGAAGAATGTGTAAATAATACATTTCAAATATCATTTATGCCTTCTTTTTTCTAAATGATTTCATTCAAAATACAGTCAACTGAGGTGTAAAGAACACCACCCAACTATCTCATTTAACCTCAGTAATGCACTATAGATAAATGGGTTTTTTTTAAACATGAGTGTCCTTTGAAATTTGAACAACTTTGAACAAACTAGCCACCATTTTGAGTGGTGGTGACACACTTAAGAGTTACAAACACACTATCTGACCTTATAAAATGGCGGACGCCTGACCTCCCCGTCAGGACATTTGTATTCAGATGTCCGAGGCGGAAGTTGACTGGGTAGTGGGTGTTTAACTCCATGACAGACACAGCCATAAGCTAACATGTGTGAAAGCAATGTACAAAGGCCAATGACTGTGTCCGTCCATGCTGACAATCGCGTACTCCGCGAACATGTATGCAGGGGTTTGAAAAAAGCTCATTTGCCTCCTAACACTGCAGTGATCAAGATCTTCATCACTTTTGGTGTTGTTTGTGGCCTCTGGGTTCAACCAGGTCAAGCAGGTGAGAGTGTCCCTCCCTTGTAGCCTGAGGAGCGGGAGCTGCTGGCAAAGTAGGTCTTGTCCCTGCATAGCAAACTCTAAGGCTCACCAGAGGAACACGTGCATGTTTGAAATGTAAATGTGAATCTGTCTAACAGTATTTTCCCTCTAACACAAGCTCCAATGTCCCTTGGAGTTCCTGAGTGAAGTGAGTGACTGATGAAGTGTCATATATTTTGTTCCGTACATAAATATGTTTTCTGTACTAACTAAATAAAAATTATGTTTGCTATTTGTATCATCTCACAAATAACTCAGCCTAGATCAGGAGTCTCCAAACAGTTGATTGGGAGCTACCCAGACCCCTTCAGAAAAGCACATAGCCTTGAGGTCACTTATTAGATGGACATAATGTCATTTTTCCATATCAAAGTTACAGGAAGGCTGTGTTTGTTTGATATCATGATCATCAGGCTGCAGAAAGCACGGCCTGACAATGAGCTGTGCTCAATCAAAATCATGGGCCATGCTGGGGCTGAGTCACAACACAAAACAATTGAAGCACTGAAGTATATCTGACATAAAGATGTTGCCTTGTCAATTAGAATTTGGAGGTGTGCACATAAATATGCCCCTGAATGCTTTTAAATGGATGACAATTAAAATGGAATGTTACATAACTTCGTAAGCTAATACTTCCTTTAATTTTACTCCCCATTTCAAAGTGGTTTTTTTTCCAAACTGCAGGCCTCTTACTCCCAGTGGCCAGTGTTCACTGTGCCATTGGTATTTATGCAAGATACAGCCCTTTTTATATGTGGGATTTTAAAGTACAGAAACATGTTCTATGAGAGGAAGTGTTTGTTAGAATATTTCTCTGCAATTTTAAATACCCCCAATTCAAAAGGACATACAATTGTATGTTTGTATCATCCAAGAAATGGTGCCACATGTGGCAAAAGGTGTGTCCTTGTGCTACAAGTACATACCACATAGACTTTGTCACCCGCACAATTATATCCCATTCATATATGCACATGTTCATACATCCCGAAAGAGCATGCTCTCACTGACACGCATGGCAGTCCTTCCACAGTGCCTTTAGTCATAGTATGTAGTTCAAACCATACTATCTGGCAGTAGGGACTTTAGGCATCAAGTCAATGAAGCTGGCGATGCTGGTGTCTTGTAACAATGCACAAGTTGTTTAGCCTTCGGTAGTTCACAATGTTTTGCACTGATCTGAAACAGATTACATCACAGAAAATATAGGAGCCCCCTGGGCTAGATTATGTTATTTTCCTGGATTAGTGAGTCTAGGCAATGACAAGAGATTAGGGTAGTCAACAGGTCACAGTAAAAGTGTGTATTAATATATTTGTTTTGATCAGCATGTGAAAATAGACATGTTGTATGGTAACTTATGAGTCATGCTTGTGATAGATGTAGTAACATTGAGTAACATCAATGCAGACAAACAAAAAGTTACGAATCCATTTTATTTCTTGTATGCATACATGTCAACGACCATCAGAAGTGGGATATCTGGAAGGCCTTCGCTAGGAAGTGGCAGGCCCTGGGGGTCTACAAGTGGGGCAGCCTCCATTGCAGAAAGAGGCGGAAGGATCTACGACCCTAGACCAGAATGTCAGCCAAAATCCAGCTCGGACAGTCCTCCCAACGTAAGAAGTGCATGCGATGCACCCTGACCTCCCTAATTGCCCACAACCTTGCGTCGTTGGCCTATCCCCAGCTTGATGGGCAGTTAATAGCCCAACTTCAGCAACAAGGGGGTAAATTCTTATTTAAGTTTCACATATTACATGACTTATGTTTTCTTACAGCCAGGATTTTTCCCATCAACGTTAAGGGTGACCCATGTCAAACATGAAGAGTTCTTGAAGGTGTACATTTTGTACAATTTTTATGATGGCATGCTTTGTGTATTAATTTGTTGGAGATAATCCCACCTGATTTCTGTTCACTACCAAAGGGCTGTTCTGAGCCGACACATGGCTGCCTAAGCTACACATAGATTTCAGGTTGTGTGATGTCATGAGGGACAATTGTACTAAGCAGGCCACTAGTCTTTGTTGTTTTAGGTGTGATGCTCCTTCACTATTGCGGATGATGTAATGGTAGACCAATTACATGTGAAATAGCATACTATGCTCTTATGATACAGTGGATGTTCCAAACGTCACATTAGTAAGTTGGGATTTTGCACATACAATTGTGAGCATGTGAGACAAAATCATTAGTCACATCAGAATCAATGGCTACATTTTGGAGTCTACACATATTCCAATTGTGTGTTTGAATCAGATATACTGTTTCATACATGTTAAAAGCAACAGATTTGCACGATGTCTTACTCGTTCACAAATGTGTATCTAATACAGTGTGTTTTTGTACAAATACTTGTGATAGGCATACAGGTTTTGTAGAAACACAGACAGGAATTTTGACTCAATGGTTATAGAGTAACACATAGCCAAACCATTTTTCAATGTCCTTTGTTATGTCCATATGAGAACTCAATGGAAAAATGGTGGAATGCATCAATGTGCAATCTGTTTCATATTGTGAAATGTGTTTGATATTTTGATAAGGGTATCATATGTGAATCAGTGTATGTCATACTAACTGTGATGTGATGCCACTTTTTTCCTAAAGTGAAAGCCACCCTATCTTGTTCAACAGTTTCACAATGGTGAGACAACCTTGAATTCATTTGAGATATTTTGGAGCAAATGTGAATAAGTAGTTGCTTGGTTCTAAAGTGGATTAGAAATGTAAAAAGCCCTATATATTTATTTATGCTATTGGAACCATTTATCAATCCACAAGAACAATATGTCTAACTTTAATCAACAGTGTTAGACCTGGTACCATGTGAGTGAGTCCCCCTTCCATTTTTTCTTATTGCCTCCTCTGTTTTTGATATGTTTTGCTGGTTTAGATGCTTTGGGCACTGTGCCACTGTCATTCAGTGCCACAGTGCAAGTGCTCCCTACGTTAAATTGATTCATTGATTAGTGACTCCATGATTGGGTTATTTGATTTACTTGTCAGACCCTAGTACAGTGCACCATGTGTGCCCAGGGCTTGTAAATCAAATGCTGCTGGTGGGCTTGCAGCACTGGTTGTGCCACCCACAGAAACAGCTTGTAAAGTGTGTCTCAGGTCTGCCATTACAGAGCCTATGTGCAGTCTGGTACTGCCATGCTGACTGACCAAGTGCACCCACTTGCCAGTCCCTAAACCTTCCCTTATCTCCATATCAGACACCCTTATGGTAGGTCCAAGGGCAGGGTGCATTGTAAGTATAAGGTAGGACATGCTTTGGTGTGTGTGGCATGACCTAATAGTGAATTACAGCCATTTTCATGTTCACTATTGCAAGGCTACCTGTTCCCCATAGGCCAGAATGGGCAGTTTGAATATTACATCTTATAATTCTAACTGACTCGGGGAAGTAGTTAGAAATTCGAGTTTAGTGTGCCTGAACTCAGAATGATAAAATACATCTTTTAGTAAAGTTGGTTTTAACATTCTGTGTTTGAAAATACACTTTAAGAAAGTAGGTATTTTCTTGCCTGCCTCTGCTAGGTTGTGTATTGTGTGTCTGGTTCTGTGAGTGACAGGGGCTGGGGGATTCCAGGAGAGAGAGTGAGTCAGCACAGGGCTGAATAGGGAGATCTGCATGTAGATGGGTGGAAGGAGCTGCACCTGGGACCTCAATAGGGCTGTGCCTTCCCTCCACAATGCTGGCTCCACCTCCTGTGGTGCGTGTGATGTCCGTGGCCTGCACTGTGAAAGGAAAGAAGGAGTCTTATCAACAAAGTGCTCTAGGACTGACCATAACTGGTTTGGACTAGGCATAGGCCTCTCTGCCTTCAGAGAACAAAGAGAAAAGTAGTATAAATATGGGGACCCAGACGCCAAGACTTTAGAAGAACCAAAGGAAGCTGTAGGAGTTGACTGCCCCTTGCCAGTGTGCTGTGTTGCTGGGATGGCCTACAGTCCTATTTTCAGTGCCAAGGAGAGGAGAAGGAACTTTTGTGTGTAATTCATCATCTTGCAGAATATTTCTCCAAGGGCTTGAACTTGTGCTTGCCTCCTGCTGAAGTCTTAGGGAGAACAGACTTCACCACCAGCTCCTCTCTGAATTTCCTTGCTGGGAATTCTATCTGCAGAAGCCTGCGTGTCGCCGGGAGCTGGAAGCGCAACGCAACAAGAAGAAGCATGTCGCCGGCGCAACTGTAGTCATCGCAGGAGAAGCGTGCCACCGCCGCATCTCCCAGAAGCATGTCTTCGTCACAGCTGTCTGCTGTCGCATCACTGAAGAAGCGCATCGCAACCGAGAGGGTCGCCGTCGCATCATTGGAGAAGCCTGTCGCAGGACCTGTCACGGCTCCAAAGTACAGAGTTGCCGCAAGGCTGCCAGGGCGTGCCCACATCGTCTCAACATCGTCGCATCAAGGGCGCCATCTTATCACATCGCTCCAGATTGTCGCGTCGAGGCGCCATCTTGCCGCTTCGCAAGAGGGCTGCAGCACGAGAATCCATGCATCACCACCTCTCCGGTAATGATCAGGACGCATCCCCTACTCTACTCAAGCATTGAGGCGCGATGCGTTGTCTCCCCTGCAGCAAGGAACCGACGCATCTCCAAAGCTGCGAGCCTTTTGTTTATTTTGCGTTCCGCATCCAGGTACTTTTTTGAAAACTGTGTCGCGTTTACCAGCAACTTGAACTAAGTTACTTCTACCATCTTTAAGTCAATTATGAGTACAGTATTGTGGATTTTTATCGTTTGTGGTCTAGTGTTAAGTCTATATAAAGAATACTTATTTTTAGAAAACCTGTGTGGTGGCCATCTGTAGTGTTTTCACTGTATTACTGTATGTGTTCACAAATGCTTAACACACTGCCTCTGAGATAAGCCTGTCTGCTCGTGTCAAGCTACCAAGGGGGTGAGCAGGGGTTATCCAGTAGTGTAATCCCCTTTCCATGACTTAGAAGCAAGAATCCCTATTTGGTCAGAGGTACCTACCCACTAGAGACCCCCAGTTCTAACAAACAGCATAGGTAAATACATAGTGCACGATACATTCATAAGCTACTTCAGTACTGAAACCATAAAATATGTTGTACATTTGTACTATACTTGAGTTACTTGAGGTAAGTATTATCATTGTGAAATGGCCAAACAGGGGAGATAGGCTTTCAGTTTCTACAAATATTGGTACTACATTGCAGCATTTGTTGATACACATTGATTTGTATTTTACTTTTAGTGTATGTCTTTCTTTATTATTACTTTATGTGGTTACTACAACCATCAAAGTATACATCCAACAAAAAACTACATCAGTTAAAAATAATAAATAGACAGAACATACACCAAGATACTGTATAACATTTCATAGCCCCCTGGGGACTAGTACTGTAAGCAAGCAGTAATACGGAAAAGATTAAGCTATATGGACCTGTCTTCAGCAGTGCAGTTCGATATTAAAATCTTATCCAATGACAAATCTCTATGACAATTTGAGGTACATTGGTTAATATAGTTAAAAAAATAAATTAAAGGATAAAAGAAGATGTACCTAAACACAGTGTTAACAGTGTTGCTTGATTACAGCCCTCATTAGGGGTCATACCAAGGGATAAGTTGCTCAGTGCTTCCAAGTCAGTACAACTAGTGATACCAGCATTAAACACTGGATAAACAGTATGACACAGCCCCGGTGAATAAATCACTTCAAAAGCTAAAGTGATCTGTGCTTCAATATCAGTGCAAAATGAGAGCAGCAATAAATATACATAAATAGTATACAGCAGGAGTTCCATAAGATCCTTGCATTAAGAACTACTTACGGAAGGATAAAATTAAACTAACAAAATGTTCATAATTAGGTGTATAAAGGAAGAGAGGACCAAAGCTCATTACTCTTTAAAATTGCTCTTTGTTTGTGCCAAAGTGCCTCTAAAAATTTGCTAACGGCTACAATCATTTTAAAGGATGTGTCAGTCTTTAAAATCCTAAGAGCTACCTGATAACGAGAGACCCCCAGTTCACGAGATATGGGAGTGATCCACTTGCAGCGAGAGATAGAATACTCTCTGCAGAAAAAGAGTAGATGTGATTCGTTCTCATCGCCTAGGTTGCACATGGGACAACCTTTGGTTACCTGTTCTTTGCTCCATTTATGGGTGAATGATCTTAAAGGGAGTGTCCCCAGGCGAAATCGTAAAAACAGGCTCTCAGGAAAAGAGGAGGGTATAAAATGGAAATAATCATCAAAAAAGGGTAAAAATGTATAATCTAGAAACGTATTGGTCAAGGATCCCACAGGACTTCTATTTATTCTTCGCTGATGTATGCCCAATAAGTTGCTTTCAATATGTTTTTATCCATTTAATTTAATTGGGTCGGCCCAAAATTGAAAAGTCCTAGCTTCCCCATCCAGGTGAACACGTGTTTAATCTAGGGGAGCGATCTAGCACCTGGTACCTTAAGAACTTCATCAAGCGAGACCCTGTAAACTAATAATTTTATTACGGCCACATCAGTTATTCTTTTTAACTCCAGTTCAAGATACATTGTAATAAGGGGTGAACGGGATGGCAGGCAGAGTAATTTCCTGGCAAAGTTGTTTTCCCCCAATCCAGGGGCTGGGCATCCACCATGACCCCATATTTCAGCCCCATAAAGTGCAGCCCCTTGTGCCTTAGCACGATATATCTCCAGGACCGGTGATACTACATGTGAAACCGTTCTCTTTTGCATCCTCATAATGGCATTTGACCTATGCTCAATTAACAAGCTTCTTTTAGTAATCTGGTCCATCCACTTAAAGCTTTCCATGAATCTTACCCCTAGGCAGTCAACATTATCTACCCTTTCAAGCACCTCGTTTTCTACCCGAATGGCTGCTTTACCTTTCTAGACCCCTTTGCCAAATACCATGAATTTGGTCTTGTTAACATTTAATTCAAGGCCCCTGGACTTGCAAAAGTCCAGGGATTTGTTAACCAGGGTCTGCAGATCCATTGGTGCCTTCGAGATGAGGAGGGAGTCATCAGCAAACAAAAAAATCGCCACCTTCCTATTGTTCCGCATTGGGGAGTCATTTACACAGTTTTCTAAAACTTCAACTACATACTTTAGATACAGGGAGAACAGCATGGGTGCAAGAACGCAGCATTGGCAAACTCCACGTTCGATCGGGATTTGTTCAGTTAGTTCACCATTCAGGCCACAGCGCACCTGTGCAAAGTTGTACCTATGCAGTTTGCTTAGGAGATGTACAAGATTACTGGGAACTCCTATATTAAGCAGGATTTGCCATAGTTTAGCACGTGGGCTGAGATTGAAATCAGTTCCGTAATCTATGAAAGCTACGTGGAGCTTTTGTTGTTTTAAAAGGATGGCTTTCCAGTATAATAACGACAATCTAAAAATCTGATCACTTGTGCTAACCTTTGCCCTAAAGCCAGCTTGGTATGGTGAATCAATTTTATTAGCCTTCATCCAGTCAGTCAATTTATTCAAAATGTGTCTGCTAAAAAATTTCTGAGCATTGTCTATCGGGCTTATATGCCTGTAGTTAGCTGGGTTACTAGCATCTCCCTTTTTAGGTCTCGCCTGAGACAGCGCTTTAGCGCTGCACTGGCGAGACTTATAGTAAGTGAGTTTTGGAAGTGCAAACGAGTGCTTTCAGGCCTCCAAATACAGTGCATGTGTGCCGGGCGCGCGCACCATTTGGAGGCCTGAAAGCACTCGTTTTCTTTCACTTTCGCCGTGATGTGATCGCGATCGCGATCACTTTCAGCGCACCATTTGGCAGCCTGCGTGCCCGCCCCCACTCCCCCCTCCCACTCCCTCTTCGTCGCATCAAACAAATTCCTGGCTGGGGTAAGCGCACCATTTGGCAGCCTGCGTGCCTGCCCCCACTCCCCCCTCCCACTCCCTCTTCGTCGCATCAAACAAATTCCTGGCTGGGGTAAAAAGCAGCGTCAATTAGCCCTACAACTGAAGGCAGAACTCCAGCAAAACCGCTTACCTCAGTCAAACTAGCACTGAGTGAACAAAGCCAGCTGCTCTCCTGGCGAGAAGATAGTCTGGTTTAGATTGTGCACTCACGCACGGATGACCACCAACTCATACACTGAACCGAAGGCACAAATGAACAAAGCCAGCTGCTCTCCTGGTGAGAAGATAGTCTGGTTTAGATTGTGCACTCACGCACGGATGACCACCAACTCATACACTGAACCGAAGGCACAAACCTACATGAACGCCATCATAAGTATATAAAAACACAAGTGCGCCAAGCCAGAGTCGGGAGCAGTTTGGTATTAGACAAACGTTTGCGCAAGTTATTGTTAATGCCAAGTAATCAGTCAGGAGGAGGCTTGTGCGCGAGCTCGGTTGTATTTCCTAAAGATTTACTTGTGGACAGCATTTTCGCAAGTCCTCGTGCAATTAACAAAGACATGCACTTTGACACCCTACAGGGAAGATCTCAGCACGAATGGGGCCAGTACTTGCATCGGCGAGGGGGCACATCCCCGTTAGTCACCGCGCTATACACAAGGAAGGCACGTCAGCACATTCCCTTCGGTTAGATTAGGACCATGCCAATCACTGATCAACTGTCCTTTCAGTGTTTTACTCAGTGCTTAACTTGAACCGAAGGCACAAACCTACATGAACGCCGTCATAAGTATATAAAAACACAAGTGCGCCAAGCCAGAGTCGGGAGCAGTTTGGTATTAGACAAACATTTGCGCAAGTTATTGTTAATGGCAAGTAATCAGTCAGGAGGAGGCTTGTGCGCGAGCTCGGTTGTATTTCCTAAAGATTTACTTGTGGACAGCATTTTCGCAAGTCCTCGTGCAATTAACAAAGACATGCACTTTGACACCCTGCAGGGAAGATCTCAGCACGAATGGGGCCAGTACTTGCATCGGCGAGGGGGCACATCCCCGTTAGTCACCGCGCTATACACAAGGAAGGCACGTCAGCACATTCCCTTCGGTTAGATTAGGACCATGCCACACACTGCTGCACACCACACACTGCTGCACGCCACACACTGCTGCACGCCACACACTGCTGCACGCCCCACACTGCTGCACGCCCCACACTGCTGCATGCCTCACACTGCTGCACGCCTCACACTGCTGCACGCCTCACACTACTGCACGCCTCACACTGCTGCACACCGTACACTGCTACACGCCACACACTGCTGCACGCCACACACTGCTGCATGCCGCTGCATGCCACACACTGCTGCACGCCACACACTGCTGCACGCCACACACTGCTGTACGCCGCACACTGCTGCATGCCGAAAACTGCTGCACGCCACACACTGCTGCACGCCACACACTGCTGCACACCACACACTGCTGCACGCCACACACTGCTGCACGCCTCACACTACTACTCACTGCTGCATGCTGCACAACACTGCTGCACACAGCACACTGCTGCACGCTGCACATTGCTGCACGCCACACAGTGCTGCATGCCTCACACTACTACACGAAACACTGCTGCACGCCACACACTGTTGCACGCCGCACACTGCTGCACGCCGCACACTGCTGCACACCGCACACTGCTGCACGCCGCACGCCGCACACTGCTGCACTCCACACACTACTTTTATGCGAGTTTATGCTACTGACATTGTAAATGACAATGCCTTTTATTTGTTTTAAAACCAAAACATAAATAAAAGGCATTGTAATTTTACAATGCCAATAGCTCAAACTCTTATAAATGCGAGACCTATTGCATTGCAAATGCTTGTTAAATATGGTTATGATCTTATCCCACCCCCTCCAAGATTCTGGGACTTCTCCCCCTGCTGAGATGGCATGTGCTAGCAGAGTAAAATAAGTTGACTAGATTTGTGGCTCAGTCTTATAGAGGTCACCCGGAAATTTGTCCGGGCCTGGCGCCTTAGCCAATTTAAGCAAGTTTATTGCACTAGCAGTATCTTCGGGACTTAAGGAAACTGGAATAGTATATGCCTCTTGCATTGTAAGATGTAGTAATGCGGAACCAGTCTTACTTTTGGCTCTGCCACAGCCATTATTCTCTTTTGCGAAATAAAGAGCGCAAAAGTGAGCCACCCATTTTTGAGGAGAAATATTTCAACAGGGGGGCTTTACACTTCCGGGTTTATTAGTTGCTACTAGTTTCCAAATGGTTCTACTATCCTTGCTTTTGCTAGCGGCAAGCAAATCCTGCTAATAGTTATCCTCCCAAGTTGTTTGGCCTGTCTTAGTCAAGCTTCATAAGTGCTTCTGGGTATACGAATTTTAAATATTTCCCCTTCCATAATTGGCGGAATCAATGAGCTCTTTGCTTATCTACTTATTGAGTCAAACCATACATTTTCTTTGGAGTGTGTGGTGTTAGTGACAGTCACCTCTTTATAGAAGATCTTTTGAAACTCACTAAACAGCTGTTTATGCACAGTTAAAATAGGAATACTGGCTGCTTCTAACCCCTCATATTGTTCTAAGGCGGTAAAAAACTGCTTGTAAAGCTCTGAATATAGTTCATGGTTTGCCAGGAATTTAGGCCATTTAACGGAGCGGCGGTTGTTGGTTACAACTAGGGCGCGAGCAGCCGTAAGCAAAATATTACTCCCTTGCTCCAAGGGCTCGCCATGGAAAGTCACCTCAAGAGAGTTGTGGTCGCTATCAGACCTTACATTAACTTCCATATCAGCCAACAGTGGCCACCATCTCACATCAATCGATACATAGTCAATTGCACTAGCTTGTTCCCCTTTTAAATGTTGCCACTCTATTAAGATCGGAGATAGTGCGACCATTTAAAGCCCTGAATCCTCTGCTGGTTATCAATGAGGCTAGTTGTAATGCACTAGAAGAGAGATTTTTCCTTGAGGGTGCATTCAGTGCAGGTATGCCCCAACGCTCATCCTCCTCTACGGTAATCTCTTTTAGAAAGGTGCAGGGTTCAGAGGCGTGCAAGTCTCACGCCACTATTACTTTTGTGTCAGGGCGTAAAGTATCCAGTGTAATATCTAGCACTGCTATGATAGGGGATTTATCATTCGGCTTACACGTACTAACATACGTGTTAAATAACGCCAAAGAAAGGCCCGAGGGTAGGGTAACTATAGTCCCCATTAAATCTGGGCATTCCATTGCCAAAGGAGTTAGGGTGCTAAAACGACCGTTCTTAGCCAAGGTTAATAGCCCTCCACTTGCTCTACCATAGTGCTCAGCAGGTTTGGCTTCCACACTGAGGGAGGTGAACCCATCTATATAAGCCTTCTCTATAGCCCATGTTTCTTGGAACATGCACACATCATATTTCGTAATACACATTAACCAGTCAGGATCGCATATTTTTGCATTAGGACCAGCTAAATTCCAAGATAAAAGGTTTAGACTCGGTAGAGTAAAAAGGCTGCCAACAGAGTTGGGTTTAAACCCTGGGCAATCATTCGAACAGTAGGGCTCATCAGGGGTTGTAATATAATTCAATCCTCCTTGTTATGTGGTTCATTATTGCATCCAGCCACTTCATGCAGAATATCCCTGTAGTTACCAATGCTTGGGAATAGCGCTGGACCACATGATGGAACAGTGCTGATAGTACACTCCAACGTTCCCGTTGCCCAGGTTCCCTCCGGTGTGCATGTTGTATTCATTATAGGGTTACCATTTACTGATGTAAGAGAGCTATGACCCATAGGGTTACAAGGATATATATGCATGGTATGGCATAGTCAATCGAGTGCCTTCATGGGCGATGGAGGAGCGAAAGAGGAGATGGTAATGTCCTTGGTCACTGGAGCAGTCCACGAGCTAGGCTGGCCCCTCAAATCGGTCAGCAGGGGGGGGGGGTGCTTTTAGCCGTATCCCTGATTGATTTCTCCCAGTGAGATGGCAGGTACGTAATTCAAAGTTTATAAGGTTTCCAACCAAAAAGTTGGAGCACAGGACAACATGCGAATAGTATATCAGATCTAAGTATAGATAGGCAGTTACGCACCAAACTTAACCAATAAATCACCTTATTTATTAGTTCATCACTGTTCTCCAGGGTGCCTGACTTCAATTTATGGACCTCTGCCATATAGGTGGAGGTGTTGCTTTTCCGGTGCCATCTAGATTGTTGAAGATAGTAGTTAAAGGCATGACTGTGCACGGATGGATGAAGAGCTCGTCCAGGGGTGACGGAAGGCTGAAAAGTTGGTCCAGGGAAGACTGGATGATGCAGAGGTCTTCTAGGGGGAAACTTCCTCTCTGCCAATGAGTGGCCAGCCCACAAAGGTATTTTATTTTGACAATTTTTGGGGGCGGAGTTAGAGGTTAACCTAGAAGTGAGCAATTCCCTGTGCCAGTTCCGATTTAAGCTCATTGAATGCCCATTGTTGTGGGGGGAACTGGTATTGCTGTTATCAACAGTAGTACGTTCAACAGTGCCCCCAGTGGATGGATCGGGTGTCGGAGTAACATCACTACACGCTCCAATGAGAGATTAGGATGTAGAGCCCTCATGTTATTCGTCTGACCATTATTTCTGCACTTACAGCTACACAAAAGGCTCAGTTTGAGATCCATTACGATAGAAGATAATGACCCAAGTTAAGTACAGAGGTCATTCATCTTGCTAAGCAACAATTAATTATTCACTACTTCAGGGGAGACACTTTGTGTTCCGAGCATGAGGGAAATAATAGGAACTTCCTGTTGTGGGACAATAGGCAGAGGTGGTTCTACGCAATCGTCTATGGGTTGTATGGGGTCAAATCGATAGTGGCATGGCACGTTCGGAATCACAGTAATAGTGGGATATAGGAACACTGGGTGTTCATGGGTTGATCTACAATATTAGTAGCATTGGGCCTAGAGAGAACAGATTCCTGAACATGCCTCGTAGCCTGACTTCCAGAGTTTTTTACACAGGGCAAACTAAGATCCTTAGTCAAGGTAGGAGCTCTAGCAGTAGTCGGTGCCTTAAACATATCAAGAATTTTTGGCGATTTAGCCTTCCCCCTGGTATTAATTGTGTTGATGAGCAGCCCTACCTCTCCAATTAGGGTATCAATATCAGCTAGCGTAGTAGATTCGAGTGCTATAGCCTCTGGTCTGGTTGGCCCTGGTCTTTTCTGTTTCTTAGCAAGGAGGCCATGATTCACAATGTCCCCCGCCTTACATTTGACCATATCTGACTTTAACAACGAGAGTTAAAAGACTGAAAGTGCACTCACAGGAGACGTCTTCAGTAACTTTCGCAGTGGATCGCCGATGAAAAAGAGGGGGCCCAGCCCGGCCTCTTCCGGGCGATGACGTGCCCGCACAGCGGGAGCCCCAGCCGGTACTTGTAGGCGCCTAAACGCGCAAATGCAATGTTGAGCCCTGGATGCGCTGAATGCGTAGAGTGCTGCGGGCATTGCTGGGGCCTGTAGTCTGGTCTGCCCCCTCCAAAACGACAATACAGGCATCCAGGCCCGGCTCCAGGAATTTTTATTTGGGTGGGCCAAAGGTGCATTTGGGTGGGCCACTGCGGGCTCGATTTGTCGCATATATGTCTAGGCAGGCCTGCTTCAGGGCCCTCCTTTATCTCTTCTTAGTCTTACAAGGCCCAGTAAAAACGTACTCTTTTCCAAAACTCTTTCTAAATATTATCACTCTCAAAAAGTGTTTTTTCCATGAAATTATCCTTTGATGGGAAGAGGAGGTTTCTGAGGTGGGAGTATCAGGCAAGTGACACTTCTCTGGATCCCTCTGTGCGAGCCTTCAGGGAGAATCCCTCTTCATTACTACCTCCACCTGACCACAGACTCTGCAATGCACTCCCTTACAGGCTCCCTCTGTGCGAGTCTTCAGGGAGAATCTCTCTTCATTATTACCTCCACCTGACCCCGGACTCTGCAACGCACTCCCTTACAGGCTTGATTAGCGACTACTCCTCTCCAGTGCACCTTATCTCATAGCTGACCTGGGGCCTCAGCCCCATATCAGGCACCATCGGGCTCCACTTTCATTTTTCCCGGTAAAAAGATTAGTAAAATCACCTTCAAACTTAAAACATTGAATATAGCAGTAAATATAATTAGTACGCACTTTAAAGTGTGTTCCACAGTAGCCCTTATGACCTGACTGCTAATTAAATAAACAAAAACAAAAAGGCCATGACAGGGCCGGCTTTAGCGCTAATGCGAAAGTCTTTTTTGGCACGGCACCAATAACCTCTTTCTCTGTAAATACCTTTACTACCACCTTCCAACAGTGCCCCTCATCCCTCCATGGCCCCCCCCTATTGACCTCCTCCTCGGATTCCCTCACTGCCTCATGCCACAAGTGCCCCTCATCTCACCATAGCCCCTCCCCCTCATGACCTCCTCCTCTGATTCCCTCACTGCCACCCTCCACCAGTGCACCTCATCTCTCTGTAGCCCCCCTCATGACCTTCTCCTCAAACTACCTCAGACTCCCTCACTACCACCCTTCACCAGTGCCCCTCATCTCTCCCTAGCTCCCCCTCCACCCCATGACCTCTTCCTCGGCTTCCCTCACTGCCACACTCCAACAGTGCCCCTCATCACTCCATAGCCCCTCCCACTACCTCCTCCTCGGATTCCCTCACTGCCACCCTCCAACAGTGCCCCTCATCTCTCCCTAGCTCCTCCCTCCCCCCTCCACCCCATGACCTCTGTCTCGGATTCCCTCACTGCCACCCTCCAGCAGTGCCCCTCATCTTTACGTAGCCCCTCTCTCATAAGCATTTCATTTGTTGTAAGTGCTACTCATATCAGTGTAGTGTGTGTCAGTACTTTACACCACGCACATTATACAGAGACAATGAATCATACAAGTATGTAAATCAGTCTACAGGGAATGTCACATAAGCCAATGAGGATTACAAGGTGTATGAATCACACGTCATCCATACTGGTGGGCACTGGGCAGTATATTTAAGAGGGTTTGGTCTGGGTAAACACAACCTTAGGATTTAAAGAGTATTCCATGGGGGTCAGCTTTACTGATAAAAATGTATATCTGCCCAAACATACTCATTTTAGCAACATTAGAATGATGAAAGACTGAGGAAGTTCTAACTATATCACAAAAAAGGAAAGAGAAGTTCTAACTATGGCATTCATGTTTGTATGCAGCTCTTTGGTGAGAGTTCATTGGTCACTGTCCTATGTTAGGACTGTAACTTCTGAACTGCAAGGAACACAAGGATCTCTGTGATAAAGGCAGTAACCCACTGAGCTTCCACATAAACTACAGTTCATCTACATTTAAAAGCTACTAACAGACAAATGATCGCTCTCCAGCAGGATCATTAATCACCAGCGTTATCTGGGCATTTTGTATTGCCTTATTGCTGTCCTGCATCGGCCATGATAATGATAAAAACTGTTCAAATGAAGCGCACACGAAGTATGTGTCCTACTGGGCCTGTGCAGATTTTAAAAAGAAAAAAAACATTAGTAACACATTCTCTTACCTACTCCATTAGTCAAACTTTGGTTCACAGCCTGATGTGATAAGCCGCTGCAGGGGTCAGGAAAGGTGAATAGGAATAAACAAACTTCTTTTCTCCTACACTGCATAGGAAAATAAATACCCACGCAGCAGGACAGTAGGCAAAGGTTACTGTTGTTCAAAGAAAGGATTTGTCGCCTTTGCCATGTGGAGATGAAGCGGTGAAAATAAACCAAAGCCTCGTTCACATGTAAATGGTCTTTTAAAGACCTGTGAAGTACTCTGGTGCGGCTGCGATAATCTCTAAAATTGTGTGTGCGCGCGCCCGGGAAGCTGTCTCAGCCCGGGCTGACACGCACGAAGGGGGGGGGGGTTGTTTGAAGCACTTAGAACCAAATGGTGTTGCACGCCTGCCTTCAAGCCCTCACTGCGAGGGCCAAGGCTCCTGTTTGGGGAGGGCCAGGCTCATGTTTGGGTGGGCCTGGCCCACCCGGCCCACCTGCTAGAACCGGGCCTGCAGGCATCACGGGCAGCATGAGCCCCAGCCGGTACATGTGGGCGCCTCTGGGCCCAAATGCAATGATGAACGCTGGGTGCGCTGAATGCGGCGAGTGCCGCAGGCATCCCTGGGGCCTGTAGTCTGCCCTGCCCCCTCCACAAAGACGATACGGGCAAATTATTAAATTCTTTCTTTTCTTTTTCTTGTTTTTTTGATAACTTTTTATGGCTTGTATTGTCCCAAATCCAGAACTTTGGTGGCGTATTTTTCAATTCATATGACCCACTTCCTCAAATTACTTTTTTTCGGAAATGTTCACATATATAGTTCATAGACATTGCTGACGGCCATTCCAAGCCCTCAATCGTGCTGTAAGCACTCCTTTGCTGGAAAAACACCTCCGTATACACAATATGCCTCCGTGTTACACACCCAACACTTAGGTGCCGATTACGATCCTGTAAAAACCGGGTACGAACCGTCGGACGGAGCATATTCTCCGTCCGACGCGTACCCGGTCGGAACAATATACAAACATGGAATTACGATTTGCACGGAAATACTATTTCCGTACGATTCGTACAAAACACCGACCAACGAAAATATACATCCAAATGTGATCCGGGAAAGCGCCGACGTGACGTCGGGACGCACGCAGCCTGCCTTTCACGAACCAGGAAGTACGATTCGCACCGACGTCATCCCGCACGGAGAATATTTTCCGGCAGCCAAAAACTGCCGGGAAATCAGGACGACGCGAACAAGGAGTACCTGCACGCGACGGACAGACATGGACCCGAACCTACGTGTCAACCCGGCCCTCATAGCAGTCGACCTCCTCTACAGGTTTCGACGCAGACGCCGCAGAAGGTCAGAACAACAAAGGGAGGGGGGTAAGGGGGGGGCAGGAGCAGGGGCAGGCCACAAAACCCCCACCCAAGTCACACAGCACACATGCCCTGGACATACCTGACCCCCAGGCCCTGGTCACTACGAGGGGGTGGGGGCGTGTCCAGCAAAGCCAGCGTCCGCCACAACGGAAGTGGTCGACGACGCGAACCAGTAACACAACAATACAGGTACGTCCCGTACCCACGCCTTAAGAGCGTGGGTACGAGTCGTACCACGCCCACACCTACGTCACCCCAACAATGGCGGGACAGCTCGTACCCACGTGGCAAAGGCCTGGGTACGGCCCACACAAGCATTCCACAGCGTGGGTACGGATATGTACGGACCGTACCCCCACCCGCGTATGCATGGAGCGTACCCCCCATCCCAACAGTGTACGTACGGACCGTAACACCACCCCGTATGCATGGAGCATACCCCCCACCCCAACAGTGTACGTACGGACCTTACCCCCACCCCCGTATGCATGGAGCGTACCCCCCACCCCAACAGTGTACGTACGGACCGTACCCCCACCCGCGTATGCATGGAGCGTACCCCCACCCCAACAGTGTACGTACGGACCGTAACACCACCCCCGTATGCATGGAGCGTACCCCCCACCCCAACAGTGTACGTACGGACCGTACCCCCACCCCCGTATGTATGGAGCGTACCCCCCACCCCAACAGTGTACGTACGGAGCGTACCCCCACCCGCATATGCATGGAGCATACCCCCACCCCAACAGTGTATGTACGGACCGTAACACCACCCCCGTATGCATGGAGCGTACCCCCCATCCCAACAGTGTACGTACGGACCGTAACACCACCCCCGTATGCATGGAGCGAACCCACACCCGTGTATGTTCTAAGCGTACATATCCTGATATAGGAGGGTTGGGTGCAGAGTCCTCCCAGCAGTGCCCGGACATAAGAGGGGTGTGTGCAGAGTCCTCCCAGCAGTGCCCAGACACAGGAGGGGTGGGTGCCTAACACTCACAGCAGTGCCCAGACACAGGAGGGGTGGGTGCCTAACACTCCCAGCAGTGCCCAGACATAATAGGGGTGTGTGCAGAGTCCTCCCAGCAGTGCCCAGACACAGGAGGGGTGGGTGCCTAACACTCCCAGCAGTGCCCAGACATAAGAGGGGTGTGTGCAGAGTCCTCCCAGCAGTGCCCAGACACAGGAGGGGTGGTTGCCTAACACTCCCAGCAGTGCCCAGACATAAGAGGGGTGTGTGCAGAGTCCTACCAGCAGTGCCCAGACAGAGGAGGGGTGGGTGCCTAACACTCACAGCAGTGCCCAGACACAGGAGGGGTGGGTGCCTAACACTCCCAGCAGTGCCCAGACATAAGAGGGGTGTGTGCAGAGTCCTCCCAGCAGTGCCCAGACACAGGAGGGGTGGGTGCCTAACACTCCCAGCACGGCCCAGACATAAGAGGGGTGTGTGCAGAGTCCTCCCAGCAGTGCCCAGACACAGGAGGGGTGGGTGCCTAACACTCACAGCAGTGCCCAGACATAAGAGGGGTGTGTGCAGAGTCCTCCCAGCAGTGCCCATACACAGGAGGGGTGGGTGCCTAACACTCACAGCAGTGCCCAGACACAGGAGGGGTGGGTGCCTAACACTCCCAGCAGTGCCCAGACATAAGAGGGGTGTGTGCAGAGTCCTCCCAGCAGTGCCCAGACACAGGAGGGGTGGGTGCCTAACACTCCCAGCAGTGCCCAGACATAAGAGGGGTGTGTGCAGAGTCCTCCCAGCAGTGCCCAGACACAGGAGGGGTGGGTGCCTAACACTCCCAGCAGTGCCCAGACATAAGAGGGGTTTGTGCAGAGTCCTCCCAGCAGTGCCCAGACATAAGAGGGGTGTGTGCAGAGTCCTCCCAGCAGTGCCCAGACACAGGAGGGGTGGGTGCCTAACACTCACAGCAGTGGCCAGACACAGGAGGGGTGGCTGCCTAACACTCCCAGCAGTGCCCAGACATAAGAGGGGTGTGTGAAGAGTCCTCCCAGCAGTGCCCAGACACAGGAGGGGTGGGTGCCTAACACTCACAGCAGTGCCCCTGCAAAGAAAAGGGTGGAGTACCCACAGATCCAATGCCCACAAATGTCAGTCAGGTGCACAAAGATCCTGCAGTACATGTACCACATGTGTGCGAGGCTGGGAGTATACACATGCATAGCGCCGAAAAGAAAACATGTCCACATGAAGTCATGTCAACAGTCTACATACACAAGTACAGTGACTACCAAGGACGCCACGAATGATGCAGGTGGAGACATCGCTCAGCATGCATGGCCAAAGTCTAATGAGTCCGTCACACACCCAGCCAATGTAGACACAGCTCAGCACCACATATTGGAATGACCATGCAGGGAAGATGTCAGGTTACACAGAGGAAGGAACACACCTTGGAACGATGTCACCATGCAGTAACTGCTTACATGAACAAAGTTATGTAGCCAACAGCTTGTGATGGCACACAGATACCAGGGTCCACCCTATGACCAGCACAAGACGACAATTCCCACACACCCAACACATTATCACCACCCAAAATAATGGAGCAGGTCCACCAACAGCAATACCAGATAGACAGTAGTGTACTAAGGAAAAAGAAATTGCTTTATTCAGCATCCAAAAATCTGTTTGTCCCTTGAAAGTTCAAAATGTACAATGCCCATAGGGCAATCCAAAGTTCAAATCCAGGTGGGGGACACAGTGGGACGCGTGTCCCCTAGCTTGGCTGCACAATCAGACTCCTTTGTCTTCCAGAGGGGGGGGCATCATGTGGGGGGGAAGGACCAGGCACCGCAGGGACATGAGGGCGAAGGGTAGGCGTCGTGGGTGCAGGGACGGAGGACTCCACCACAGGGGGTGGGGCAGCGCCAAAGGCGGAGGTCAGGATGGCGCTGCACACCTTAGCAAGGTCCTCCAGCGACTCCCCTGCACCCGAAGGAACCACAGGCCCCAAGGAGGGGGTGGGGTCGGAGGGATGGGTCGCAGCGCCACTGGGGGAGGGTGTTGACAGGGGGGGACTCAACTCCCCTGCCGGTGTCCTGCCTCCACCGCTTGCGGGGTGGTGCCACACTGGGGCTGATGGACAGACTGGCAGGACTGACCCTGTATCCGACTTTTGGCCAGGAGAGCTGAGGGGAGGGGATTTGGAGGGAGTGGATTTCGTGGAATGCGGACTCCCACTCTGGCTGCATGTCTTAGGTTTGCCCCCCGACCCAGTGGGTGTGCCTACTTCACCCTGTGTGTGCGTGCCAGGAGGTGTGCATTTGACCTTCCCTGCTGGTGTGGTGCCTGTGTCTGTTGTGGTGGGTGCATGCTGACGTCTGGGTTTACGTGGGACAGGCATGGGAGTGGGAAGTGTGGATGGGTCAGGGGTAGGGGGTTGGACAAAGCGCTGCAGGAGACCCACTGCTGCAGTCAGTGTCGAGTCAATGGACCTCAGCAAGTTGCATTGGTCAGCCTGCAATGTGAAAATGCCCTCCAAGTATGCCTCCATGTTGTTCAGCACTTGGCTGTGGCCATGGAGGACATTAAGCATCGCAGCCTGACCAACCTGCAACTGCCGCTGGATGTCCACAGACTCGGCATTGGCGGCAGCAGTGGAGACAGGGGCAGGGGGTGCGGTGCCTGGCAGGAAGGAGACATGTGGTGACCGGGCACGCTGGGAAGGGACACGAGCAAGTGGGAGGCGGCTGATGGCAATGGAGGGGGCGGGGAGAGATGTTGTACCGCTGTCAGCTGGTGGTGCAGCCTCCGCCCACTCGGAGAGCTCAGCCTCGGACCCGTCAGCTTCATATTCTGTGGTGGCACTGGACAGGTCCTCCGCCTCAGTCTCCTCCGCCTCAGTTCCACTCGATGTGCCAGCCAAGATGTCACCGCTGGCACTGGTGCTCGGTCCCTCCGCTCGGTCTGTGCTGATGTCTCCATCCGTGTCCCCCGACGATGCTGTGGGCAAGGTGAAGAGACAGGAATTAATCATACACCTGTATACATATGTCACATGAGTCCAATCTACATAGGTTACAGTGCATAGCCTGAAAAGAAAGATGAGTAATATCTACAAAACAAGGTACATATGTAGGCCCTGCAACACACAGTTGGTTGACCTACCATGCCACTGAAAAAGTATGGAGAGCATGACACAATAGCAAATGACATGAAATGGATTTTGACAGAGGAGCCAGGCCCTGGGGACAATCCAGCACTGCATCTGCACCACACAGCGTTGCCGAAAATAGGGATGAGCTGGGACCATATCCATGAACTTTAGGCACATGCTGCCTAGGTAATACTGAAAACATGCCCACCATGACTGGCTCACTGCACCTTGAGTGTATGTTCAGACAAACATCACACACTGGCCAGACCTAGCAAGGAGATTTCAGGTTTGACATGTAGGCTTTGCCCGCACCAACCACCCCCTACATGAGACAATTTGTTGAGACACAGGAAGCACTTACATCTCTTAGTCTGGGTGAAATACACATGGGCTGGAAAAATGCAAGATTGGACACAAAATACCCAAGGTGCACCTGTCCAAATAATCATGTACAAATGGGCATCATCAGATGATTGTAACAAGACACACAGGCACTGGCCACCGTGAGTATGAACAAGGAAAATCAGGTCAGGCTGTACAGTGGACACTTGTACTACATTTTACGTCAATATACATGGTGCCAGGGGACAATGGCACAGAGCACAACGTATGCTGTAGACACTGAGAGTGTCCACATTTTGTGATGACACACATGACACCTAGGAAAATATGCCCCAGGGGACAGTAGTGGCCACACAACTCCATGGTCCTGAATGGGAATGACTGCAACACACGCCACCATCCCTGCACTATGCGTATCGCACACTCATGCACATCATGTAACAGGCCACAACATAGGACATGCGTGCTGTAAGGCATGACACTTGAGAGACTAACTCCCATGTCTGGACTCAGCATCAGTGCCAACTGACATGGAACCGACAAGTACTGAACTGGACAGGGCACAGGCAAGGTCCCAAAACCTGTTACACACCACCCCCACACATGATGCTACAGGCATTGTTCACGTGGATAAACTGCCAGCCTAGATAACCTTGTGAAGGAGTGACTACACACAGACCCGGGAACACATTGCAAGGAGGGGAAGGGAGGCAGGAGAGCACCGCTATACTGTGGGTAACAGGATCTGCACTGCACCTTTAAACCCTGGCAGTGTATCCATGCAACTGCGCTCTTACAAATGCTGGTGACACACAACAAACACACATGTACCTACCCCCTTCCTGCTGCTGCTTCTCCTGTAAGCGCCTGTCCAAGTCTGGAAAGACCACCGCCAGCACACGCTTGTGGATGTGGGTCAGACGGCGGCGCCCACGGTTCTTATGGGTCTCAGGTGAGTTCCCCAGCAGGACCCGTGCGATCCTCCGCGTCCAGCACCGGATATCCTGCCAGCGTTTTCTCACCTGGGCCAGGCGCCGCTTGCGACCCTCCGTCCTCCTCACGGCACTGACGGCGTTCATCCAGATCTGCTTCTTGGCAGAGGCGCCTACCTGTGAGGATGAACAAGTGACACTACATCAATACACCTGGCACATGTCACAGAGACACATATTAGAACAAATTTGCTGGTTACAACAAGGCATAGTATGCATCCAACGCATTGCACCTTTGTCATAGGGACATTATCCTCTGGGGAAGGGCAAATGCAGTACGTGCCATTGAAAGTACACAGGTGGAATGAGGGCAACGACACAATCAATGATCCAGGCTCACACTGTGCATCACAAGCTACACCAGGATTATGTGCAGCACCTCAAAGCAGTCACATGCCACAGGCCACTGACGCTACCTCAGCAGAGTACACAGACACACACAGGCACAGGAAATTCACCTGCCATTGCCAAATGCAGCTACAAACCTCACTCTGCACATGTGACACTAGACGGGGGGTCTCACAGGTGTGGGGCTGGCTCTGCACGTCAGACACACAGCACTGCTCCCTGCTCACATCAGATGGGCAGGGTATATCCATCCCTCATGCAGCTTGGGTGCTACACTCCACATATGCACCCACCCACATGACAGGGGACTTACACACACACCGATGTCCAGGGTACGAACACATCATGTGGACACTCTCAGCACAGGTACACAGAACTAACACACATCTGTGGGTACAGTCACCTGTCACACTGGGCTGACCACATAATCACATGAGGACTGTAGAGGCAACATTCCCAGGAGGATAAGACAGGCAGAATGTGGCATGCACCATGCAGTGATTGTCACAGTAAACACAATGCAAGTGAGGACGGCAGACATGCACCACAGCATGCTCTGCCTGAGCGACATCAGGCATTCCCCCCCCTGGAACCCCTCCTACAGTACATTGCATGTGTGTCACACCTGGACACAATGCCAGAAGTCACAGTCACAAAAAAGGGACACAGTCTGTGCTAGTGGACTCTGCACTCACCTGATACCCTGGTCGCCCATACAGCAGGGGGTACTGTGGGAGGATCACATCCAGCAATGCCAGGTTCTCCTCCAGGGTGAAAGGCTGGGCCCTCTCCACAGACCTTCACATGGTGCCAGAGAATCACGAGCAGTGTAGTGGAATCAATAGATGTGCAGGCAAGTGCTCTCTCATGGGACCTGGCTGCCTTATATCTGCCTTGCTGGCCTGTTTCATGCACAGGAGTGCAGAGTGATTGGTCACTCACATTTGAATCCTATGTTTCCTCCAATCCATTTAAACCTACCCCTGTGAGGAGCTTAGAATTTTTTTTGAATTCAGCATGATGTAATGTCAACAACAACCTTGCAACAATGTAGATTCTTTCAAACCGACTTTTGCTGGGCACCTGATGAAAAAATATTCAAACTTAAAACTTGGTCTCCATGACAACCAGCATGCATGTAGGGCTTTTTACTTGTCCCTCATGTGTCCCCTATGTAATTTGTAGATTCACACACAGGTATGGTGCGTTCCGGGGCCCTAGGGCACCCCAAATGCATTGTAACGGGCCGTACAGGCGTGTGTATGGTCCGTATCACTATGGGTACGCATACGCGAGCACACCCATAGTGATAGTGAGCGTACACGCGTATGTACGGTCCGTATCACTATGGGTAAGCATACGCGAGCAGACCCATAGTGATAGTGAGCGTACACGCGTATGTACGGTCCGTATCACTATAGGTACGCATACGCGAGCACACCCATAGTGATGGTGAGCGTACACGCGTATGTACGGTCCATATCACTATGGGTGTGCTCACGTATGCGTACCCATAGTGATACGGACCGTACATACGCGTGTACGCTCACTATCACTATGGGTGTGCTCGCGTATGCGTACCCATAGTGATACGGACCGTACATACGCGTGTACGCTCACTATCACTATGGGTGTGCTCGCGTATGCGTACCCATAGTGATACGGACCGTACGTACGCGTGTACGCTCACTATCACTATGGGTGTGCTCGCGTATGCGTACCCATAGTGATACGGACCGTACATACGCATGTACGCTCACCATCACTATGGGTAGGCCTACGGCAGCACTCCCATAGTGATAGGGAACGTACACACGCCCTCTGAGCGAATGTACGGTGCCTTTCACACATAACAGTGGTGACAGGCAGCACACAGAATGGAATAGAGCTGACATACTTGTCCATGGATGGACATCAAGGCATTGTCTGTGCAATACTACATGTGTGGGGCACAGGTGTGAAAGTCTGCGATGTGGCACATTACTCCTGAGTTGTGAAGGCAATAGATGTATGATGAGATGTGTACAGATGTTATGTGTGATGGTGCACTATGTGCCAGACATGCCCTTCACTCCTTTGACATGTGTGCATGTCGTACAGAACACTTGAGATGAGCGTCACTGGCATGGCACAGTCAACAACACACGCAAGTGTCCCCTGATGACCGCTACAGGGGTTACCACACCTGACATGTGACTACCCACGTTGCAGGATGTGACTATGTGATGTATGTGTGGTGTGTTCCCATTAGCTTGATGTTGGTGTTCCCTCAAATGCATCTGCAGTTGCTGCAACCAACATGTGTCTGTGTGTAGATGGCCATGGCACACTGTTACGCACACCAGGCCACATGTGGTATCGGATGTAAGGTGTGTATGTATGCATGGGACACGGAGTAGCGTAACAAGGACCTGTCTGCATCCTCTCAATGTATGTGTGGTCAGTCATGACATGTACACCTTCATGGCAAGGTGTGTGGGCTGTCCTAGTGTAATGTCATGTGACCTGTGGCTCTAGTGTTCCGCTACCTGTCTCTGCAATCAACATCCTACTTCTGCTGATATGTTGATGTATGTCACTCCTGTATTGCGTCTGGCTGTTCACTTACACTGGGACACAGCTAGTCCCATGCCATGGGATGTGGAGGTTCACAATCTCCGTGTGTAGCTGGGTCTTGGTAGGAGTGTCACCTGTCAGCCATACGTGTCCAGGGCATGTAGCACATACCTGACTCCGTATGTAGCATATGTGTATTGACAGATTAACATGTGCTCAGTACATATAAATTGTTGTTGTAGTGCACTCACTCTTCCTTGTCACTTCCAAATTACTGCAGAGCGCCGCCTCTTCCCCGAGCAATTCCAGACTTGGCTGACATGCTGGAGAATGACTGTATACGCTGCTGCCGCTTCCCCCAACCGTTGATTGAGGAGTTGACGGCAAGGCTGGCACCACACCTGCAACCGCTGCACAGGTATGCTACGGCACTGACACCCAAGCTGAAGGTAATGGCAGCCCTACATTTTCTTGCCACGGGTACCTTTCAATATACCATAGCTCATGTTGGTGGCATGTCCCAGAGCATGTTCAGCCGTGTGCTGCATGATTTTTTAGAGGCCATGTTGCTTCACCGGGATGAGTTCATCCATTTCCCAACTCCTGAACAGCTGACAGGTGTCAAGCGTGGATTCTATGCCCTGGGAGGGATGCCCCATGTCATTGGGTCCATAGATGGGACACATGTGGCTTTGGTACCACCACAGGCACAAGAGGTAGCGTACAGGAATCGCAAACACTGCCACTCCATCAATGCCCTTGTGGTGTGTCTGTCCAACATGGTGATTTCACATGTCTGTGCTCGTTTTCCAGGATCAGCACACGATGCCTACATCATGAGGCGTAGCAGGGTGCCTGAAATGATGACGCAGCTGCGCAACGAACGAGCATGTGTTGTTGGTGGGTACACTCTGTCTGTCCTGTATTTTGCGTAGACTTCTCGCCCAACTGCTTCTCCTGTCCTACTTATGTCCATGTGGTTTCCATGTAGGGGACGCTGGCTATCCCAACATGCCATGGCTGATCACACCTCTCCGCAACCCCAGCACGCCGGCCCAGCTCCGCTACAACACCGCCCATGGCCGGACAAGGCGAGTGATAGGGAGGACATTTGGCCTCCTGAAGAGCCAATTCAGGTGCCTCCTCAAGACCGGCGGCGCCCTCCCATATGCCCCGGCGAAGGTCTGTAAAATCTTCATGGTCTGCTGCATGCTGCACAACATGGCAGTTGAGAAAGCTGTGCCACTCATCCTGGATCAAGATGATCAGGACCATCCACCCGTGGAGGACGAAGGGCTTGGCAATGGGGCTAGTGATGTGGAGGATGTGGTTCCACAAGAGGACATCCGGAGTCGGCTCATACGCGACTTCTTTGCTTAGTGGTGAGTACCAGTGTCTGAGTGTGCACGCATTGGTCCCAGTGTGGCATGAGCTGCGATGTGTGTGTCCATCTGCATGTATGCCACGTGAGTCAGAGGTGTGTGTGGATGTGTCACTCGAGTGATGGTGCCAGTGATGAGTGTATTTCCACAGTCATAATTGTGACTTAGCATGTTGTCATCCTTACATGTGTCGAGTACATGCACATGCAAGTGGCTGTCCTTTTGGTGGCTGACTTCTTGTGTGTCTCTCACCCCCAGGTACTTGCGCATGCTGTCTGCTGGTTGCATTGGTGTGGCACTGCTATTCCTCATGGACACGTCATCGTGTGCTGACTCAGCGTTACACGCACGGACAAGTTTGGAAGTCTCCTTAGGGTAAGGGATGCATCAGGGGTGTATTGGGTGTGGCAGTTGTTTACGATGTGTGCACACTGCCCCTGTCGATGTTTGGTTCCTCTGCAGACATGTCGCATCACCATGGGACACATTACATGTAGCTGGATACACCTGAATAGATGGTCAGACTTGTTGACAGTCATCTGTGATGGGATAGTGGATTTTGATGATGGCATCAATGTGGGTAACACTGCCCTCGGACACATACGGTTTGCATTGGCTTGACATGGTGTGGGACTTCCACATCAGAGGATCGATGGTGTATGGCAGCCTCTCCGTGAGCAGCAGGTGGTGTTTAGCTGTTACCCGACACTTGTGTGCCAGTTCCATGGCTATCACGCATTTGTGCTGCAGAAGGGGGGTTCCAGTGTTGGACCCACATGTTACTCCACGTGACCTGTGTATGTGTACTCCGAGTTGCCTCTGCATTCCGGAATACATGACTAATAAAGGTGTCCCTATGCCTCCAAGGTGCCTCTTCTCAGTCAATGCTGGTGTGTTGCCACGGTGCATACGGCATGTCTGGCATGGTTTTCCGTGATAGTGGCTATGTGTCTATGTGTAGAGTAGCAAGATGCAAGCTGTTTGTGTGGGATTAGACTCTGTATTGTGCATGATGTCCATGACTGTGTGGGTATTGTGACATGTGCCATCCCCATGCATCCAACATTGGCCAGGCCACCATTCTCTGCATCCACCTGACTCAAGCTTGCAGGACATGGTTCTGCCACCTGTCTACACATACCTGGATGCCCCCCAGGACACTCCACATGATCCCTGACCTCTGCGCATGACTGTTGCTGTATTCAATATGTCTGTCGGCACGGTTGTGCGGCCACCCCCTCAGCTGGTTGGGCCCATCACGGGTGTGTATGGTGCTCCATGTCTGTCTTGCCTAATACATTGTGACCCATGTGTGTCCTGTGCCAGACTCAGGCCCCAGGGTATGGATGGTTGAAGTCATATGAAAACTCAGGCATGGTTAGACTTTACAAGACACATGTACGGTAATAGTGCAAAATGTAGGCATCATCTCTTGATCGTGTAACTTTTTATTTGTGTTGGGGTACGTGTTGGGGGGGGGGGTAAGACAAGAGGGGCTTTCCGGGTGTGTGGAATCCAAAGTTCACAGGGGGAGTTGGTGTCCTTGCCATTGGAAATCATCAGAGTCCATGCCACAGTCTTTGTCAACATTGGTCAGACAGTGACCAGCAAGTCCATGTGGCAGAGAATGTCTTTTGCTGATGTGCTGATTTTGCCGGGTCCTGTGAGTCTTCCCCCCCCCATGTTGGGGGGTGATCCACGACGTTGACCTGTGTGTGAGAGAGACAATGTTATTTTTGTTCCATGCAACATCCATGTTTCATTCGTTTCAAAGTTGGCACATTTCCGCTGGGTATTTGGATATGTCTTGCATTCCACTCACAGTGCACTTGTGCATGGGTATGTCCCTTGGCCACAGCTTTTGAGACTTTACCTATGTGTGACACAGTCTTACTTGCTGCGTCAATTGTGACTGCAGTCAGCAGTGGAGTGAGCAGGTGTGGCGAGCCATGCATTGGCGCCTTCCGTGTTGCACTGTACGTGGGCACATGGAGTTGTTCCACACACTTATATAATGCAGGTAGCTGTCGTTGTGCTCGTGCACAGGTTGAGACATGGCCCAGTGTTTTGCCATGGAGAAGAGAGGGGGATTCAGGCACTGGCCACCCTTGTCTACATGCACGCAGTCCACCTGCTGACGAGCAGACATTCCCACACCACCCAAGGCTGAATTGGTCTCCCTGTGTCTCCCTTTCTCACTCCCTCTCTGTCCCCCTCTCCCTCCCTCCCTGTGTCAGCCTCCTCCCTCTGTCCGTCTCCCTGTGTCTCCCTCCCTCTCTCTCCCCCTCTCCCTCCCTCTGTGTGTCACCCTCTGTCACCTCAGGCCAGCTTCCTAGGCACACACTTTTTGCAGATCTTTGAATGGCCCTTGGCTTGTTCATGTGAGTTTGTTTCTGATCTCCAGGCACCCATTGGGTGTAGTGTCTGTGTCTGCGCTGCTGCTGTGATGGTGTGTGCTGCCACTCTTTCACAGTGTTGGCTGTTCATTAGCTGCTGTAATGTGCAAAAAGTGCCTTCACCCTCATGTCTTAATGCAAGGCGTCCGCCATTTGCTGGCAAGTCTTTCCTGTGTGGGGACACACTGTTTGTCTGGCTGTGACCTAGGCCATATGGGCAGAGGGCATTGTTGTCTGCTTCTGAGTTGCACTATGTGATTTTTGAGGCCCACACTCCCGCCATCCGGGTTACCGTGTCTTGTGTTGGTGTTTTCTGTGGCCTGTGACTTGGGATTGTCCAGCTGGGTGCATGGGGCATGGTGGCGCTAGTAGCATGTGCGTGTTTATGGAGTGTGGTTGAGTCATGCGATAGCTTGGGGTGGTTGCATGCATGATTGTGAGTTTGGTTGTGGATGACGTTCCCCCCATGTGAGGTGAGTTGTTTGTGTACTCACCAGGCTCTCGGAGTCCTTCTACTCTGTCCACTGCCACCACCGGCAGTATGGCCATCACCCTCTCCTCCCAGGGATGGCATTGTACGCGTCTGCGGGGCGGCCCTCCTCCAGTGATGTTGGCCTGGTTGTGGTCGTCGGTCATTTTGGCTCGGACCCTCCTCCGCAGATCGTACCACCTGGCTTGGCATTCATGCCTGGTCCTTCTGGTGGACGCAACATGGCTGTTTTTTCGGAAATGCTGGTCTGTCTGACCAATGTTCCAAAGAGGTGTGGCTCGACTCTGAGGATTTCGTCGACAAGGACCTCCAACTCTTGGCTAGTGAACTTTGGATTCTTGTTAGTGGGCATGGTGAGGGGTGTGGGTGTGGATGGTTGTGGGGGGTGTGGGTGTGGATGGTTGTGGGTGTGTGGGTGTGGTTGTGCAGGTGTGTGTGTGAATGTGATGAGGGGGTGTTTGTGAAGGTGGTTGTGTGAAGGTGTGCAAGTGAAGGTGTAGTAAAGGTTCAAGTATGGTGCTGTGGGTTGTCTGTGGGGTCTGGCAGCAGTGAGTCTGTTGCAAAGGCTCATGGTTTGTGTCTGTGGGCCCTTTTTATTGGTCCATTGGTGGGTGTGGCTGTGTTTGAACTTTGGGTGGGTGTGTTATAAGGAGTGGTTGTGTTTTTGGCCTCTGTTTGGGAGTTTGGCAGTTGCAGGTCAGTGAATGTGTTGTTTTGTGGCTTTGTGCGATTCGAATAGAGTATTCTTGTGTTGTTTTGCTTTGTCCTGGTTGTGTACGTGTGTTTTTAGCGTATGTACGGTGTGTACATCGGCCATTTTGTTGTACAGTGCTGTCCTTGTCTCTGGCTTGGTACGACTCGTACATGCGCGATGTTGGGTGAAGGTGCTGGTTTTGGGGCCTGGGGTGCGCTCCGTACTTAGACTGTTGGGGTTGGGGTACGCTCAATACATACGCGGGTGGGGGTACGGGCCGTACATACACTGTTGGGGTGGGGGGTACGCTCCATACATACGGGGGTGGTGTTACGGTCCGTACGTACACTGTTGGGGTGGGGGTACGCTCCATGCATACGCGGGTGGGGGTACGGGCCGTACATACATGGTTGGGGTGGGGGTATGCTCCATACATACGCGGGTGAGGGTACGGGCCGTACATACACGGTTGGGGTGGGGGTACGCTCCATACATACGCGTGTGAGGGTACGGGCCGTACATACACGGTTGGGGTGGGGGTACGCTCCATGCGTGCGCGGGTGGGGGTACGGTCCGTACGTACACTGTTGGGGTGGGGGGTACGCTCCATACATACAGGGGCGGTTTTACGGTCCATACATACACTGTTGGGGTGGGGGTACGCTCCATGCATACGCGGGTGGGGGTACGGTCCTTACATACACTGTTGGGGTGGGGGGTACGCTCCATACATACGGGGTGGTGTTACGGTCCGTACGTACACTGTTGGGGTGGGGGTACACTCCATGCATACGCGGGTGGGGGTACGGTCCGTACGTACACTGTTGGGGTGGGGGTACGCTCCATGCATATGCGGGTGGGGGTACGGTCCGTACATACACTGTTGGGGTGGGGGTACGCTCCATGCATACGCGGGTGGGGGTACGGGCCGTACATACACGGTTGGGGTGGGGGTACGCTCCATACATACGCGGGTGAGGGTACGGGCCGTACATACACGGTTGGGGTGGGGGTACGCTCCATATATACACGGGTGGGGGTACGGGCCGTACGTACGGGGCTGTACATACATGGGTGGGGGTTCGACTCGTACATAGGAGGGCTGGGGGGGTGGTTGGGCGCGTACATACGGGGGCTGGGGGGAGTGTTGGGCGCGTATGCGGGCACATGTCTCCATGGTTGCTATGGGAGTTCGTGCGGACGGTGCTTTTTCCATCCGGTTGTAACATCGGACGCACGGGATGGATCGTACTTCCGCGGTCGGACTTCACTTTTCACATTTGTACGGTAATTCGTCCGGGGACGTGTCGGGCACATTTTCCGACCCGAGGACGTGTGGGGAATTATTCCCAATGCGATTCGTATGGACTTTTTCCCATACGAATCGTAGTTGGCAGTTTGTACGGCACTTGTACGATTCGTACGGTAAAAAGACCGGATACGAGTCGTACGGGGAAATTTTTTACAGGATCGTAATCGGCACCTTAGTGGTGTTTGCTGGGAAGACCCGGGGCAGATTCAAGACCTGCCCACCGCTCCCCTCAGAGGCACTGCAGGCGATCAAATCCTCCTACCCGCACTGCCAGCGCTGAGACCCAGTAGGCAAAGTCACCTCTGACCTTGGCCTAATATCAAGCTACAGTTCAGACGTAGTTAGATTCCCAGATCCATTTTTTGAACCGGACAAACACATAGGAGGATGATACCTTCACAGTGACTCACATGCTTGTCTGTGCCTCACAAGTTGACTTCTGTAACCCAAGGGATACTGAGAACCCCTTCGGCCTTTATAGGTGAGCCAAGCGAACCCACCATGCCACAAGGGAGAGTTGAATAGGACCCATTGCCTATGACGGAAAGAGTTAAACGGGCTCTGTAGTCATACCGAGTGCAGTAAGGTGTTTCAATTTCCAGTGATTGACATAGGTTGTGAGACTTGTCTATCCAGAGTGGCCATGGTAGATTCTCTTCTGGTATATTTGAGCTTATTCCTGTTGCCCAGGGCCATTTGCTTGCACCGCCTTTGTATCATGGATCATACATATCTAGTAGGGCAGCCAGTCTAGGAATTTCTGGTTATTCAGATTATTATTTTTTGCCTTCACTACGTGAAAGAACTAACATGCCTACATTATAGTATGATAGCATCAAAGATTTTCTACAGTGCACGCACACACACACACACACACACACACACACACACACATGCACACGCACACACATACACACACACACACACACACACACACGTGTTACCATCCTTGTGGGGACTATGTGTGAACACCTGCCTTGTGGGGACTAACCTTTCCAAATGTTTTAAAAATATACCAATAACAGAAAGATGTTAAGAAAAAATTCATTATATAGGATCCTGCTTCAAATTTGCAAATATGTTGTTATTTAATCGTGCGCACAGAACCATCCTTGTGGGGACTTGAACACGTGCTAGCATCCTTGTGGGGACCTAGTCCGTAACACAATTTGTGATCAAATACAGTCGAAGGCACATGGCTAAATGTTTATTTTATCAACAAACTACGCAAACAACATTATAATCTATTCATATATGAATTGCTGCATATATTATAGGGGTGTACATTAAAGACAGATTATGTTAATGTGTCAGAAAATATCTTATCATGCTTAATGAAAGACACTTGAAGCTGTATGTAACCTATTTATTAGTGCTTAAAATCTTAGGAGATTCTGGAACTAACACATAAAGACATTATCATATGGAGCCAAGGAATATGGTCAAGTGGAACCCGGAGCTTCATTAGCTGCGTACATTTTTGCTAAAATAGATGTTTAAGTCCCCACAGATATAGTGAGTGAAGATCATTGTGTTTAAGTCTCCATAGAAATAGTGTGTACATTCAAAGCTTAAATCCCATGATAAAGACCGTGAAGCTCATGATGTACAAGTCCACACAGAGGCTGTGTGTAGTTATAGGAATGCTCAAGTCCCCACAGAGATGGCATGTTATTATAGCGATGTTTAAGACCCCACAAAGATAGTGTGTTACCATAGAGATGTTCAAGTCCCCACAGGGATGGTGTGTTATCATAGTGATGTACAAGTCCCCACAAAGATAGTGTGTTATTACAGTGTAGTTCAAGTCCCCACAAAGAGAGTGTGTTATCACAGAGTAGTTCAAGTCCCCACAAAGAGAGTGTGTTATTATAGCAATGTTTAAGTCCCCACAGAGATAGTGCATGAAGGTGATTGTATTTAAGTCCTCATTAAAATAGGGCCCAATTTACGAAGGTAAACTGAGACAAAAAGTTTAACTTTACTACATTTCAGTATTCACAAAGCCCCATACAGAGAATGTGAAGCTGATGATGTTCAAGTCAAAGCAAACACAAGGAGATGATGGACGGAGTGCATAAACTTTTCAGTCACTCACCTCCAGTCACAGATCTGGGTTGAATCTATTGTTGTTCTTTAGCTCACTTCACCACCCCAGTTCAGACCCAGCTATATGCAAATCAGTCTTGACCCTGTGACTCATGGGAACTGTCCAGCCTGAACTGCCAAGCCTGGTCTTTCCTGGACCGTAAACAAGCATCCTGGGACCGGTTTCGGGGTAACATCCCCTCCTCAGCCAAGCTAGCTTGAATCCAGTGGCAAAGTGAGCAAGCGACCCACGTCTGGGCATACCCTGCAAACTTAGGGCGAGCAAAGCAAACACAAGGAGATGATGGACGGAGAATTGAAACTTTTCAGACACTCACCCCCAGTCAAAGATCTGGCTTGAATCTATCATCTCCCATTATCACCCAATGTGCTAATTATAAGGTCTAGCAACCAAGAAATGCTGCCTGGGGGCCTTGAGACTGATAAGGATAACGCAGTAACACCCAATTGCCAGTCACGGCCTCAAGCTAATGTTATCACTGGAAATTTGGCACTGGCAATCAAAGCAGCGGGGAAAAAGGGAAGAGAGGCACGTTAAAACCTATCGGTAGCAAGAGGAAACAACCCCCCCGCTCAAAAACTCAACCTACACCTTTGAGTCTATGGAAACGAGGTTCTTCCATTGTATCTGTGAGCCCTGCTGAGCAACCAAATGACAGTATTGTAGAACTGACTGCATTAGAAGCAGCAGTTAACTCTACTTATACACAGACTGAGCATATGACTGTTCATGGCACCTGTGAAAGGCCGAGAGATACTCTACTTGATACCATAATGGACTCTGTTTACGATCGTTTAAAAAATTTGTTGGACAAACAATTTAATGCCCTTTTTAAACGCCTGGACAGATTGGAAAACCTGGTTAAGAAACAGGATACTAATAAAAAAGTTGTCACCATTGCTGATAAAGATAGGGGGGAACAGCATTTAAAATCATTGGAGACAACTAATCAGGCCATATCAAAGGAGAGTAGTGATGGTATGTCTCCCACTCCCGCCGATAACACTGCATGCGAAAAGTGTGGCAACCCCAAAAGTAGTTGCCTTCTTGAACTTACCCCCAGCATGATGCCCCCGCTAAATGCAGCACTTGGCAGCCAGGTCAATAGTAGCATTTCATCCAGAAACTTAGCACCACCTATCCCTGTGCCATCGGCCCCGGTACCCACAAGCAGGGCAAACTGCCCCACATGTCACCTCTCTTACCGAAAAACGGGCTGAGATCCCAGCGGAAGACCTCCTTTACCTACCCCCCGAAGCCTGTCCTTATGTTATAATCTTAGCCGGTGTCCCTCCTCTGAAAAAAGATCAATCAGAGTCTTGGGAACAACTTAAAAATAAAAGTATTGACTGTCTATCTAAGTATAAGGGCCTAGGGATGGTGAACGCCAATGAAATCTTAATGGTGCGACGCGTAGGATGGGTAGGGCCCTCAGAGAAGAACATCTTAGGTGACTGTATAGTTGTAAATTTCAGACGCCCCTCTTTGGTGAAATGGCTACTAAGAGCACAAACCGATCACAATTTCGCCCCAACCCTTATACATTCACTACCCCTGGGCTTTTTTTTATAAACCTTCCCCAGGCATACGCAACCTCACTCTCCCGACATATACCACACAGAACCGGTTTTCCGCTCTTTCTAGTCTGGATAGCCAGGACTGACTATTGAGTCAACCATCGAATACTGTCTCAAACCCAGTTGTACCTCCAACAATTTGCCCAGCCGTTGTTGAAACCAGACCCCACGATCCTAACCTAAACGTGTTAAGTTGGAACATTGCAGGGTTAAGATCTAAACTGAATTCTAGAAAGTGGGTTGACCTAGTCAGTAAATATGACATTCTGATGTTCCAGGAGACATGGTGCACACACGATCTGTTCCTTGACGGATTCGTATGTTATAACAGTATTGTGCCCTGTCCCAAAATGGGTCGCCCATGCGGGGGGTTATCAACATGGATAAAGGTCTCAGCTGGATGCAGCACAAAACCCCTGGTGACAAACAATGAAAACTTTCAAGCCACGGTCTATTCACAGGGGGCCACAATTTGTTTAATATATTTTTATAATAATGATTTTACATCACTACCCAATAGGAATTTTTTTTAACTTGTTTGAATTTATTGATAAATTAGAAGATGAGCACAGGTGCGGTAAATTGGACGGAATCTGTCTTGGTGGCGACTTTAATGTCAGATTGCACAGCGGCATTGAAAATGTAACCACCACCCCGGCCAGAGTTAACCAATGTAAAAGAGGGGAAGAACTCCGCAATTATACATCCACCGAAACCTAATTAACCTAATGGAAAAGGCTGGGGTTGACTCAATTAAGGGCCCACTGCCAAACTACAGAGGTCGTGGTTGTTCATCTATCATTGATTATGTTTTTATATCATCCTCATTTGTAAACTTTTTAGTAAAGGCTGAGGTTTTATGTACTAGCCAAGGTGACCATAACCCAATTATAACAACTATTAGACTTCTTCCCAAATTTATTACTCAAAGGAAAATAGGGGTTAAACATTTGGAGGCATCAACCGATAAACTCAGAGTGATTTGGAAGGGCATAGATAACAAAACGCTATTTGCACATATGATAAAATCTTATCCTTTATTGGTAGAGACTTGTCTATCAAGTAGCATTTCGGGCGCAGAAATTATTGAGGCCTTTAGTGGCCTATGTGCTGGCATTAAACACACAATCTCAAGACCGGCCACTAATCTAAACCAGAATCCTAGATGGTTTGATGGCATATGCTCACGGGCCAACAAAGACCTCCGTGAAGCTTTAGCAGCTACACCCAGGGACATAACCCGAGTTAGATTTCTGAGAGCTTGCTACAAGAAAGCAACTAAAACACGCTCAGATGAGATATTGAGAGAATGCTGGGATAATCTTGCCAGAGCTGCCTCACTTAAGGATGCAAATGGCTTTTGGAAAGACGTAAAAGCCATGAGGTCTATGGGCTCAAATATTACTCCCATAAGCTGCAATATATCTAGCGAACTATGGGAGGAGCACTTTGCCAGAATTTATACAGCCCCCATAAAGATCCCTAATAGCTGCTCCAGCTCATCAATCCCAAATGTTGTTATAAGCGTGACCGACGTTGAGGATGCTATAAAACAAAGCATAGGGAACAAAGCGCCAGGTCCGGACGGGCTACCGATTGACCTTATAAAACATGAACCAGATTTTTGGGCGCCCCTTTTATGCAATGTTTTTAATAATTTGACTAATACGGCTATCCCAAGTACCTGGTCGACTAGCATCATCGCGCCCATTTTTAAAAAAGGCGACCGATCCAATCCCAGCTGCTACCGCCCAATTTCCCTAATAGATAACACCCTGAAAATCTTGGGCAGAGACGTGTTCAACAAGATTAGGACTTGGGCGGAAGACAACCAAATCCTAAATCATTGCCAGCTGGGTTTTTGAAGCAATGTTGGAACGGTCGAACAGTGCTTGAATTTAAATCTTATCTTGGGAAAATATATGATTGCTCAAAAAGTTCCACTTTACCTGGGTTTTATGGACTTAACCTCAGCCTTTGATTTCGTTAACAGATCACGCCTATGGGAGGTTCTTTTAAATTATGGGTCAGACGAGGCTTTGGTTCATTTTTTGGCATATTTGCACAGGGATCTGAAGGCACGGGTAAGGATAAATAATGACGCAGAGGTTGCTGGAGATATTGCCATTGGCAGAGGGGTAAGACAAGGGTGTGTTCTAGCCCCTCTACTTTTTATTCTCTACATAAACGAATTACATAACTCTCTGTCCAGGTTGTCTAATGACGTACCAAAAATCAATGGCAAATTACTACCCTTGCTTTTATACGCTGATGATGCGGTACTCATGGGCCGCACCCCTAATGCACTCCGCACTTAAGTCTCGGGGTTTGTGTCTTTTATGGCCGAATTGGACCTTTGCACTAATTTAAAAAAATCTTATATTATGACGTGTGGGCCGAAGAAACACAGCATTAATTTTATATCGTCGGGTAATGAATCACTAATATGCACAAGCACTTTTCCTTACCTGGGTTTAGTCTTTTCAGAATCAGGTTCATGGCAGGCCCACGCAGCCCATAGTAGAAATAAATTATTCAAGGCGGTCAATTCTATAATTGGCCTTCGGCAGCCTAAAGAAGTAGAGGTGGTGTTATCTTTAATCAAGGTATACAAATCGCAATGTGTACCAACGGCCACCTACGGTGCTGAAGTTTGGGGGTACTCAAAATGTAGCGGGATCCAAATTGAGGAGAATAGATTTTGCAGAAAAATTCTCGGAGCTCAAATCTGTTCCCCAGCTTATATATGCCACAAAGAATTAAATTTACATTACGTGCAGGATTTCATCAGGTCTCGCCCAGCTATATTCTGGTTAAAAATATGGCAGAACCCCACTGCGATCTTAACAAAAGAGATAATATCAGACTGCCTTAAATGTGACAAAGGTGGCAGTATACCTTGGCTTGCCGCAGTTAAAAATAGTTTAGCCAGTGTGAAGCTGGAGCATATTTTCCTAAGCCCACTAGCACTGGAAGGCACAAGTGTAAAATCACTCAGGGGGGTGCTTTATGATTTGTACCATAATGAAAGACAGAACACTGAGTATTATAAACCATCGATTGTTAAATACCTGTCCCTTCTGGAGGCACCGAGCATCCAACATCATATGCCACAGAATTATCTTAGGAAGAACATAGGAAGATGGAAAAGAAGCTTACTCTTCCGCCTTAGGGACGGTAGCATAAAATACTTACTATGCTTCCCGATAGGATTTAATAATAACCTTGAACAGCTGTGCTGCCCTTGTGGCATTGGTAGTAAACAAACACTGCTACATTTTTTACTTTTTTGCAAATTTTATGATAGACACACAAAATTGTATCTAACCCCCTATTTTAAAGCATGGGCTATTTCTGACTTCAAATTAGCATACTCTGAAATTTTATGGCTAGGAAACGATGAACTGATTTTCCGGGTAAGCACGTTCCTACAAGCTGCAGTTCGCTCACGTGCTTCTATGAATGAACTTTAAATGCTTTACAATTTTTGCATTACTTCTGTCTGAATTTTGCACGTTATTGCACTTTATTTGTAATATATTGCTGAATTTGCACATTGGTCTATAAATTTCATAACTCGCTAATAACGCTACTACATTTCATAGCCCGTCCAACCTTTTTATCTCGTTTTTATAAATTGTAATTTTGATCTTGTATTGGATGACACGGTATATTCATAAGTTTTAAAAAACTGTATTGTATTGTTGCTGGTAGTGATGTATTGTGCTTTTATGGATATTATCTATCCGAATAAAGATTCTTATCTATCTATCTATCTTGAATCTATCATCGTTCTTTAGCTCACTTCGCCACCCCAGTTCAGACACAGCTATATGCAGATCAGTCTTGACCTTGTGCATCCCCTGATGCTTCCAGTTGAAACCGAGCTTGCGTTTAGTTACATAAATGCTCAAGTTCCCACAGAGGGTATGTTTTTATAGTGATGTTCAAGTCCCCAGAAAGATAGTGTTTTATTATAGTAATGTTTAAGTACCCACAAGGATAGTGCATGAACATGATTGTCCTCATTAAAATAGGGCCTGATTCACAAAGGTAAACTTAGAGACAAAATCTAACTTTTATACTTTTCAGTTTCACAAATGTAAACTTAGACCAAAAGTCTAACTTTACTACTTTTCTGAGCTGATGATGCCCAAGCCAAAACAGAGCTTGTGTGTAATTACAGAAATGCTCAAGTCCCCACAGAGATAGTGTGTGACTATATTATTGCCACAGTCGCCAAAGAGAATGTGTGTTATTATAGACATGCCCAGGTACCCACAGAGATAGTGTGTGTCTATAGTATTACCACGGTCGCCAAAGAGAATGTGTGTGATTATAGACATGCCCAGGTCCCCAGAGAGATAGTGTGTGATTATAGAGATGCTGAGGTCCCCACAGAGATAGTGTGTGATTATAGACATGCCCAGGTCCCAACAGATATAGTGTGTGATTTTAGAGATGCCGAGGTCCCCACAGAGATAGTGTGTGATTATAAACGTAGTATGGGTTTTGGAATGGTAAGGGATATTTTAGGGTTTATGGTGGGTATAGGTTTTTGAGTTGTAAGGAATTTTTTAGGGTTTAGGATGGGTATGGGTTTTTGGGTGGCACAGGAATTTTTTAGGGTTTAGGATGGGTATGGGTTTTTGGGTGGCAAGGTATTTTTCAGGGTTAAGGGTGGGTATGGGTTTTTGAGTGACAACATGCACATTATGGTATGAGATGCTTGCGCGGTTGCGGGTCTCGCGTGACGTCATTTACGCGCTGGGTGCGTGACTCCCACAAAAAAATTATGTTCCAAAATGATATGTATGTGTCTTTAATATACATATTAGGGCAAGAGATTATCTAAGATATTCATAAAAATAATATATTTGTACTTATAATAAACTTATATTATTTTTAAATATATTTTCGCGAAGTCGGATGCGTGCATCGTGAGTGCAGAGAACCAGGTCAGCAGAGCTGCTGTAGAGCCAGAGAACCAGGTCAGCAGAGCTGCTCTAGAGCCTAAGAAGCAGGTCAGCAGAGCTGCTCTAGAACCAGAGACCCAGGTCAGCAGAGCTGCTCTAGAGCCAGAGACCCAGGTCAGCAGAGCTGATCTAGAGCCAGAGAACCAGGTCAGCAGAACTGCTTTAGAGCCATAGAACCAGGTCAGCAGAGCTGCTTAAGAGCCAGAGAACCAGGTCAGCAGAGCTGTTGTGGTGCCAGAGAACCAGGTCAGCAGAGCTGCTCTAGAGCCAGAGAACCAGGTCAGCAGAGCTGCTCTAGAGCCAGAGAACCAGGTCAGCAGACCTGCTGTAGAGCCAGAGAAGCCAGGTCAGCAGAGCTGCTTTAAAGCCAGAGAACCAGGTCAGCAGAATGGCGTAAAGTAACTTAGCATTTAAAAAAACGTACAAATTCACTGAAAAAACCATAGGTTTCACACACGTTATAGTTAGGAATTAGCATTTAAAAAACCTTGCAAATTCACTGAAAAAAACATAGGTTTCACACATGTTATAGTTAGCAGAAATTTTACTGCTAAAAAACCAATGAAATTCCCCCGTTATAGTTAGTGCAGGAAACTATAACTCACGCGACCGCAATCTTCTGCTGATGACATATGTGTCTTTATGAAAAAAAAATATTTGTAATATATGTATAGCTAAAAATTTATGGAAGAAGACATGGGCAAATAAGTGTCTAAATACAGTATTAGCATCAGCAGAGGATTGCGGTCGCGTGAGTTATAGTTTCCTGCACTAACTATAACGGGGGAATTTCATTGGCTTTTTATCAGTAAAATTTCCGCTAACTATAACATGTGTGAAACCTATGGTTTTTTCAGTGAATATATATATACACACACATACATTACCTACTGGCGGTCGCCAGTAGGTAGTTATAGTTAGGACCACGTTTCCATAGGAAATCCGCAACATTCTATTTTGAATAACTTTTGCGCCTTTTGCGAATTTTTCAAAATAGGTGGGGCGCTACGCTCTGCTCCTACCCTGAAAGTCTCGGGGGGATTCGTCAAGCGGGGGCTGAGATAAAAGGGGGGTCCCAAAACGCGTTTTTCCCATGCATTTTTCCATAGGACCTTTAGACACAGCTACAGCCCGAACGGCTGAACAGAATTACTTGAAATTTGGCAGAGAAGTAGTCCTCAGGTCAAGGAAGTGCCTTTTGTAGGTTTGGTGTAAATCTGTTCAGTAGATTCTGAGAAAATAGCCTTTAAATCAATATATATATCTGAGCCAGCTTACGGTGCGCTTACGGTGCGCTTACCGTACGCGTACGGTGACGTGCGCGAGCGCGATTCTGATTGGCTCTTAGATCTTAGTAAACATTCGATTCGGCCGAAACCAGGAAGCGGCGGCCGCCATTTTCTCTCTCGCACTCTGAGTGGGGCAGCATAAATGAAGCCCAAAAATGTGTGTATATATATATATATATATATATATATATATATATATATAGATGGTTAGATGTAAACATATAAAAAGGGGAGTTTTGTGAACAAAATGTAATTAGATAGATAGATCGTTCAAATGTAATTCATGGGTTTTGATACTTAGAAGTTTCTCTCAGCATTCATTCTAGCTTATTTCAAGTATTTCATGTGTGCTTAATAAACAACAAATCATCATCACATCAATACATTTTCGCAACACCATCTAAAAAAAGTGAAACAATACCTTTCTCCAAGGGCAGTCTCGGTCACCATAATCATAAACTATTTCTTCATCCTTTTTAATATCTTTTATTGCAAAGGCACAGAGATGCGGCTTTCCATTTTTATCAGAGATCTAAGGAAAAAAGTGAGCATTATAAATCATTGGTCATTTCAAACACTTTGCAAACTTTTTAGTGTGTTCATATCTTACCAATTTCATTTTGGCATTTGGATTTATATGATCATCATTCATGAAACGGCCAGCTCTTCCACCATTGCCATCCACGCTAAAATAAATATATTCCACTTCATTATTGAAATATGCAGCCACTCTAAAGAGTACATTTGTACAGTTTTAAACAAAAACCATAATAATCAATTACTTGCACATTAAACACGTAGGCCCTTACCAATATTCCTTTCCTTTAAATGAGTAAAAATAGAGATAGGCAGCCTTTGTAGCAGAATATTGCAAAAATCGTTTTTCACCATCCTGCCCTTCAATGTGAGGCCCAGCATACTCCAATATAAATTCTCCTTTGCAGATGTCTTTTGTTGCAAAAACTCCACTTCCTAAAAACAGATAAATGTATATGATCAAGGGTCTTACAATTAACACACATTTCATTGAAAAATCGTGCTCACTACATGGTGGGCCATGGCCAAGGGCACTGAAATCATGCTGCTGGGAAGGACAAAATTATGTTGCAGGGTTCCTAAATCATGCGCAAAAACAAAAACTATCTCATTGCGCAAGGTACATGTTGTGATGGTAACAATTCAATATTTTGTCCCTTTACACGTGGCAATGCTATTTGGGAATAGATTTGACCTTATTAGTACTAGTTTAATACACAAATACAGCAACAAGCAACTGAAAAATTACTTTTAAACATTTGCAAAGGGCATTCCACTGCGCAGGCCCTGTTTAAAAATGTTTCAGTAACTATTGGTCTATTTGCGCTAGAAACACATTTTCTTTTTTTGGGGGGGGATCTTCAGCTTATGTACCACATGATAGTTTATGTGGCAAATTCGACAAATCTATAACTATACAGAAATTGCAGCAAAATCACAAAATTACAGTGACCCTGGCCATAGCACAGCATCAGTTTATAAAAGCAACTAGGCACACAGAAGAAAGAATACAAAGATTTAAACGTAGATTCAGCTACCAATAAAAGCAGATGAATAGTATTTCGTAATACCTTTGTAATCATTAATAAACTTCACAGTGCAGATATCCTTGTCTTGTTTATTCTCAATATAATTATTTGCTTCATTCTCTGGGGACAATCTCTGTGCCCGAGTCTAGGCAAAAAATGAAAAACAAAACACGAAATAAGAATTACATTTTAAACTTCATTTAAAAACACGCTTTAGCTACACATAAGGTGTCCTCAGCACATTGTTTGGTGCTGTTAATATTTGCAGGTATATTTTATAAAATGAATATATGTTGACATAGCATTTAAAATAACATTGAATTTCTCATGGTATAACACTCACCATTGTAAAAGGATAAGCTGGATTTGTCAATATCAGATGTGCCTTTTCCTTCAAGACGGCTTCCAGAGATCCTCGAGTTTGGTTTGTCCTGTAGCTTGTCCAGGTGATTCTGGTTTCCAAGTTAGAAGTGGTGTCTTTATACACTGCAGGTCGCTAAGGTAGCTTCCCCACATTACCATTTAAAAGGTGAAGTGTTAGGTGCGATTGTCATGGTTCAGGTTCACTGAGACAAAGAAGTGATCTTGACAGGAAGTGTGTAAGAACGGCCCTTTTTTTATATCAGAAGCGGCATGTCAAACTCACTGTTATAATTATTTGCTACGTTTTCACTGTGCTCGTGTAATGCAGAGAGGAAAGTCCTAAAATAAAAGAGAAGGCTAGAATATCTGCACAACGCTTGCTTTTTCGAAAAAAGTAAAACCTGATTTCAAGTCAAGCTTTCTTGAATTTCACACCGGACTCGCATTTGACGTAGACGGCCGCTTGACACATACCCAATACACATTATCGGTAAGGTTTCCTGTCTGCCTTTACTCTGCCATTGTAATGCAGCTATTGCTGCCTGCCTTTGAAATGACAAACGACAACGCTGGCAAAAAGCACCTGCTAACCTTTCATGACCCTTCACAATCCTCCTAGTACAACTAAAACTCTTTTCTCAAACTCTTAAAATTATAACATTAACTAACCCAAATTGAAAGCTGATCAAATATCGCTAGATACATACTGGTATTTTTATTGGTTGGGGATTTAGGAGTCCTATAGAAATCTTATGACTAAAACATTTGAGTGTCACAATTCCATACGGAAGTAGCCTCAGCACTGTATGCTACAAGGAAGCAGCATAATGACATTTTTGATAGTGCTTTATGCCGCGCTTCTACTGTTTCTAAGCACTGCTATATGACAGAGTCGTCAAAATATGTCCATCATAACAGAATACAGTCATTATCCCTTAGTCTCTACTCTGCTGGACTTTATCCAAGTACCCCACATGCATATTTGGGCCCTTTTCTATGTGGTACTTTAGCACACAGGTAAGTATGTTTTTTAAAATGTAATAATTATTCTGTCATTTAAAAACGGGGGCGTAAGGGTTATGGAAAATGAGGATTTATAGTGGTTTTGTTTTTAATATGCTTTTAGGGTTCAGGGGTGTTTTAACGCGCAAGTTATTGAGGGTGGCAAGGTGTTTTTAGAGTACAAGGTTGGATAGAGATAAAGGGAAGTGATGGGATTTTCGAGTTTAGGGGCCGGTTGAGTTAAAGTGAGGTAAGGCATTTTAGCATTTAGAGTTCATGGGGAGGTAGAGGTGTTAGGAGGTAAAGTAAGCAAAAGGGTTTTTGTGGAGTTCACTGGTGGGTATTGGTAAAGGGAGATAAGTGGTTTTTAGGGTCAGGGGTGGGTAAATGTAAAGGCACTTTGGTGTTTTTTTGGGTTCGGGGGAGATAGACGTAAAGGGAGGTAAGGATTATCGGATAGGTGATCCTAAAACCCTTGGTAATTTCCCTGATTGCGTCTCACCCTGTTGGAGTAATGGAGCACTTTATAGCACAAGAGGGCCAAGTACCTACTCTCCTACGCACTAACACGCCGGTACCAACAAGCACAAAAGATCATGAGGCATGTGGTCCTAAAACCCCCTGGTAGCGTCCCTGGTGAGAGATACATATACATATATATATATATATATATATATATATATATATATATATATATATATATATATATATATATATATATATATATATATATATATATATATATACATACATACATACATACATACATACATACATACATACATACATACATACATATACATATATATATATATACATATACATATCACAGCTCCTATCTCAAACGAAGACACTACACTCTCGGAGTATATATATATATATATATATATATATATATATATATATATATACACACACACATCACAGCTCCTATCTGAAACGAAGACACTACACTCTCGGAGTTCATATATATATATATATATATATTATCTACTGGCGGTCGCCAGTAGATAGTTATAGTTAGGACCGTGTTTCCATAGGTAATCCGCAACATTCTATTTGGAATAACTTTGGCGCCGGTCGACGAATCCTCGCGAAATTTTCAAAACTAATGGGGCGCTACGCTCCGCTCCTACCCTGAAAGTCTCGGGGGGATTCGTCAAGCGGGGGCTGAGAAAAAAGGGGGGTCCCAAAACGCGTTTTCCCCATGCATTTTCCCATAGGACCTTTAGTCCGAGCTACAGCCCGAACTGCTGAACAGAATTGCTTGAAATTTGGCAGAGAGGTAGTCCTCAGGTCAAGGATGTGCCTGGTGTAAGTCTGTTCAGTAGGTCCTGAGAAAATAGCATTTAAATCAATATATATATCTGTAAGCGCGCTCCGTGTGCTTACCGTAAGATTACCGTACGCGTACGGTGCCGTGCGCGAGCTCAATTCTGATTGGTGGTTACATGACTGTAAACATTCGAATCGGTCGAAATCAGGAAGTGTCGGCCGCCATTTTCTGTCTCTCGCACTGAGAAACAATGGTGGGGAACGTGAAAAGGGGGCAACAAAGAGAGTTGCAGACCCCCTAGTGTTTGTCAGGGGGTCCAAGAAGGACCCAAAAGTACGAAAAATACATTTAATAATTTTTAAAAAAAAATCGCGGAGTGCGCGTACGGTAAGCTTACCGTACGCGCACGGCAAAAAAAAATAAAAAATAAAATAAAGAAGTAACAATCACATGTATCAAATAAATTAAAGGACCCACAAGGGACAAAAAAACAAATGTTACTGTGTAAAAAAAGGCGAGGCGCGCATGGCATGGACTGCGCAACGTGGGCGCTCGGTGCGCGAAGCGCACCGTGCGCGCAGGGTGTGCGCATAGTGAAAAAACAGAAAATAAATAAATAAATAAATACATAACTTAGCATTTAAAAAACCGTACAAATTCACTGAAAAAACCATAGGTTTCACACACGTTATAGTTAGGAATTATCATTTACAAAACCTTGCAAATTCACTTAAAAAACCATAGGTTTCACACATTTTATAGTTAGCTGTACATTTCACTCGTAAAAAACCAATGAAATTCCACGTTATAGTTAGATCAGGTAACTATAACTTGCGCGACCGCAATCCACAATGTGTAATTTCAGATGTCAACATTGATGTCATGAGTGATGTCACTGACCATGTCATGAGTGATGTAATATGTGACGTCATCAGCAGTTTATTGTGGGCGCGCAAGTTATAGTTACCTGATCTAACTATAACGTGGAATTTCATTGGTTTTTTACGAGTGAAATGTACAGCTAACTATAACATGTGTGAAACCTATGGTTTTTTAAGTGAATATATATATATATATACACACACACACACATACATTATCTACTGGCGGTCGCCAGTAGATAGTTGCATGAATGAGTCACTCACTGTTTGTATGTGTTGAAGACAGCATGTGTGCAGGACTGTATGGGTGGATGAGTGTGTGTATGGGTGTGTTAGTGAGTGAATGACTGTCTCAATAGTGTCTTTATGAGTAACTACATATGTTTTAAACTAGTATATGTGACTATTGGTGTATATAACTGAGTATATGTGAGAGTGAGAGATTGAAAGAGTTCCTGTATGAATAAGTATGTGTTTCTATAAGTGATTGTTTAAAAGACTAAGTATGTGTAAGTTTCCGTAGAAGTAAGTGTGGTGGTGTGTGTATAACTGTATATGCAAGTAAAAGTATGTTTGATTCTTTATTAGTATGAGTGACTATGTGTGTGAGTAACTCTATGGATGAGTGGCATTGTGTAACTGGATGTATAGGTGTATGAGTACATATGATGAGTGAGTACATGTATGAGTGACTGTATAGGACTGTTGGTGAATGAGTGAATGTGTATGTGAATCTTAGAATTACTGAAGAGGTTGTTGTAACTGGTATTGGTATGTCCATTGTTTTAAAAATTTTAGTCTCTATTATTGAATGTGTGTATCAAAGGTTATATTAGGGTGAGAGGAGGTCTGCCACTCTATCACAAGGATGATGTCATCAGTGATGTCATTTGAGATGTCATCAGTGATGTCATGAGTGATGTCACTGACCATGTCATGAGTGATGTAATATGTGACGTCATCAGCAGTGCATTGCGGGCGCGTGCGAGTTATAGTTAGCTGAACTAACTATAACGGGGCAATTTCATTGGTTTTTTACGAGTAAAATGTCCAGCTAACTATAACATGTGTGAAACCTATGGTTTTTTCACTGAATTTCTAAGGTTTTTTAAATGCTAATTCCTAACTATAACGTGTGTGAAACCCATGGTTTTTTCAGTGAATATATATATATACATATCACAGCTCCTATCTTAAACGAAGACACTGCACTCTCGGAGTTCATTTAAAAAAAGCTTTATTGCGAGGACGCTTTTCGGCGTGTTTGCCTTCTTCCAGCTCGCACTTTATAAACAAGCAGCCATGTGTGTTGGTCCTTTGAATACCTAGATGAGTTCAAGGTACCTTCTAACGCCGTGAAATTAGCCGCTTCAGAACCTTGGGAGAATCGGATATTTGCCGACCCCTGCGCTGAGTTGCAATGAAACCTATTGGCTTGCCGAGGAGGTTCTGAAGTGGCTAATTTTCATGGCGTTAGAAGATACCTTAAAAATTGAATGTCAGTAGCGTAAGGGACAGTGAAAATAACATTAGGTTTTCTCGGGATGGCCCATGTTGCGGCACAATATGTTAATAAATCTGGCATTCAGACTATTTAATGGCTATTAAGAACTCCCGTAAAACATAACAAGGGGAAACAATTGTGAACTAGAACTAGCCAATCCCCCTTGCCTTTCGCCTGACAACATCCAATAAGAACTCATCTAGGTATTCTAAGGACCATGGGCCCACCGCCATGTTACCTGCACCCGGCACAAAGAGTGCAATACTCGCCAAAGCGGAATATAAATATATCTATCTATCTATCTATCTATCTATCTATCTATCTATCTATCTATCTATCTATCTATCTATCTATCTATCTATCTATCTATCTATCTATCTATCTATCTATCTATCTATCTATCTATCTATCTATCTATCTATCTATCTACCTATCTATCTATCTCTATCTATCTCGATCTATCTATCTATATCTCTATCTCTATCTATATCTATCTATATCTATCTATATCTATCTCTATCCATCTATATCTATCTATATCTATCTCTATCCATCTATATCTATTTATATCTATCTCTATCTATCTATCTCTATCTATCTATCTCTATCTATCTCTATCTATCTCTATCTATCTCTATCTATCTATCTCTATCTATCTCTATCTATCTCTATCTATCTATCTCTATCTATCTCTATCTATCTATCTATCTCTCTATCTCTCTCTATCTATCTAAGTCTTAAAAAGATTGCATGTGAAGTAAAGGGTGTTTAGTTCAGGTCCCCACAATGTGGTTATTGATATGTTCAAGTACCCACAGAGGTTGCGTGTGTTTACAGGGGTGTTCAAGTTGCAACAGTGTGGTTACTGGAATGCACAAGCTGTCACAAAGTTATTGTTTGTTTAGCAGGATGTTCGAGCTTCCACAAAGATAGTGTGCAAATATTATAGTCTTCAAATCCCTACAGTGATAGTGTTTAAATATAACCTTTAAGTCCCCATACAGATGATGGTAATGATGTTCACATTCAAACAGGGACAGTATATGATTATAGGCACGTTCACATCTGCACTTACAAAGTGATTTTAGGAAGGTTCCAGACCTAACAGAGATGGTGGTAGAAGGCCATGATGATCATGTTCCCACAAAGATAGTGCGTGAAAGTTGATGTCCAAGTCTCCACACAGATACATTGTGTAGATCACAATTTCCTAACCCCCAACTCGGACACTTTATCACAATCACACTGTCCAAGGAAGCATAAAACAAAGCATTGTCCATCGGTATCAGAGGTCACATGTGCTTTCTACTAGTATTGGTCTGCTTTTTCTTAACATGCATATCTGTGCATTCAGTAGGAAGTCTCCCTTTCTGCATTATCAGATCAGTGGACAGCATTTGTAAACTTTTTTTTTTCTTTTTCAAGTACATTAAATACAGAATTGACTGTTATTGTCAAGTCCCCACAAAGATAGTGTGTGGTTATGCGGTTGATCAAGTCACCACAGCCATAGTGTTTAAATATAATCTTCTTGTCCCTACACACATAGTGTGTGATGGTAAGGATGTTCATATTCAAACAGGAATTAAGGGCATCTTCAAATGTGCACATACATAGTTTGTGATAATAGGGATGGTTAAGTTTTAAAAAGATTGCATGTGAAGTAAAGGGTGTTTAGTTTAGGTCCCCACAGGGATAGGGAGTGACTATAAGGAATGTTTAAGACCATAAACGAATTGTGTGTGAAAATCATCAGGTTCAAGTCGCGTTAATGATAATATGTGAATATAATGTTTAAATCTCCCTGCAATTAATGTGGTTATTGATATGTTCAAGTACCCACAGAGGTTGCGTGTGTTTACAGGGATGTTCAAGTTGCAACAGTGTGGTTACTGGGATGCACAAGCTGTCACAAAGTTATTGTTTGTTTATCAGGATGTTCGAGCTTCCACAAAGATAGTGTGCAAATATTATAGTCTTCAAATCCCTACAGTGATAGTGTTTAAATATAACCTTTAAGTCCCCAGACAGATGATGGTAATGATGTTCACATTCAAACAGGGACAGTATATGATTATACGCATGTTCACATCTGCACATACATAGTATGTATTTATAGGGATTTTTAAGTCTTATGAAGATTGCATGTGAAGATAATGAGGTTGAAGTCCCCACAAAGTTAATGTGTGATTTTAGGAAGGTTCTAGACCTGACAGAGATGGTGGTAGAAGGTAATGATGATCATGTTCCCACAAGGATAGTGCGTGAAAGTTGATGTCCAAGTCTCCACACAGATACATTGTGTAGATAATGATGTTCAAGTCCCCATAGAGATAGAGTGATTACAGGAAAGTTCAAAACCTCACAGTGATTGTGTTTGAAGGTGATCAATTTCAAGTCGCCACAAAGATGATGAGTGAATATAATGTTTAAGTCTCCACACAAAAAACATGTGATTATAGGCAAATTCAAGCATCCACTTAGTTTGTGATTACAATTGTGTTCAATCCCAATCAAGATTGTGTAGGGCGGCTCTCGTGGTCATGTCCACTCAGTGACAGTGTGTGTAGATAATGATACCCGAGTCCCCAGATAGAGAATGTGTGATTATTGGCCCATTCAAGCCTCCACATAATGTGCAACTACATTTTTTTTCAACTCCCTACTGAGATCGTGTGTACAGATAATGTTCAAGGTCTGACATAGATAGTATGTGAAGATAATCGTGGCCACGTCCCCAGATTGGTAATATGAACAGATGTTTGAGTCACAACACAGGTAGTGTGTGAAGATAATCAAGTTGAATTCCAAACAAAAGTCATAGTGTGTGAAGAAACTAAAAGAATGTGAGTGACTATTTCAAGTGCCCACAAAGATAATAGGGGTGTTAAAGTCAAAAAAGATAGTGCAAGAAGATTTATGTTTAAGTCAAGAGATAGTGTGTCATTACTGTGATGCCCAGGCCTCTTCAGAAATAGTGCCTACAGTGGCATTGCGTTATGGTAGTTGGATTAAAGTTCCCACTTATACAGGGGGTGAGCCCGATTGACAAACATTATTTTGTTGTACGTAAAGTAGTACAAAAATAGTTCTACCTATTTATTACTAAATACAATTCACAATCCTACATGAGGAGACAGCCACCTCATCTGTCCTTTCTATGCACAGAGCACTGGACATATTTATTTACAACTTAGTACTAAATTTAGGAGAGAACGGGGAATGGCTGGAAAATGTGGAAATATCTACTAGTAAATGGGAGTGTTTTAGAGAAGGAAAATGAGGTGTATAGAAAGTGACAAGATGGAGTTTCAGGAGGGGCATGTAAATACAAACACAGCTCACAAAACAGCAAGACCATTGGCATTCACAAACAACACTCCTAAAGTTATCTCTGCCCTAAAAGTCACAGAACAGCAGGTGGTCTACTCAGGACTAGACTTGGAACAAGTCTAACAACACACATTGCCACTCACATGTACTGTAACACATTCTATTTGAAAATAATAGAGGTGGGGAAATAATATAATACCTAATAGAAATAATGTTAAATAATGACTAGATTTCCACCCAAATCTTGCAAGCAAGCAAACAGCAAGAGAAGTCTCCAACATACCTAGGAGGCCCTTCATAAGTGAGGAGTAAACTTCTCTCAACTCTACAAACTATCAAGCCCACAATTAAAATGTGCAGGCTCATATTTAAGGGCTTTCAGGTCCACACCTGATCCGTGCATTGAGCATGTAATTAGCCAAAGCTATCCTATAGTGTGGTGCACCCCCAGGATTGCGCACAGGTAAAGACCGGACACAGACGGGCCCGTCTGAGACAGGAAGAGGCAGGACAGCACATTAACATCAACTGCCTTTGCCTCCATCCAGTGTTCAAGGTCTGACCACCTCCTTCTCCTGACATTCAAGCCCAGGAAACTACAGGGTAAGGCATCTTTCTTATCATTGGTAAAAGGAAAGCTAAAAGGAGCCCCCACGGAACCATCAAGAAGGCCAAATTGTAAGTGCCCAATACAGCAAGGAACTGTATGTTGAATATATCTAACTTAATTGAAGAGGTGGAGACTTTACTTAACAGCAGGAACTCCTCCAAACCCAGTGCTTTAGGCCAAAAAGTCCTGGACATTTTTAAAAAGAAAAATCCTGTGACCCGCCTGCACTAGGGAAAGCTCCTTCTATGCTTCCAGCCTCTGTGGAGAATAAAGTTGCGGGCCATGCAGATTTTGAAGGTAGCAATGTTGGGGTATGCAACCCTGTTGTTACATTGTCAGGCAATACATCAACTAATGAGAGTGGGGCGAATACTCTGAGCCTAGTTGTGGCACCAGAAATTACATGCACAAATGTTTTTTTATCCTTTAGCACATTTAAGTGTTTGTAAAGAAAATGTTGATACATGCGGCTCTGCCGTAGCAGGAGCTAAGAGAGCGTTTGGAAACAACAATGTAGGTACTATTTGCACAAGCCAGAGTGAATTAAGTCAGCTCCAAGAAATCATTAAACATTTAATTGATGAAGTTTCCCTATTAAGAGGGAAATTGGGCACACTCACTGTTAAAATTAAGACGATAAACTCATATGGAAAAAGTAAAGAGGCACTTAGGTTTCAAGGAAATAGGAGACCACAGACTGTCACGAGTTCAGAAAACACTGGGATATACACATCACACCAGCTTGTCCTAGTGGCGGGTCCTAATAAGGTCCTGGAGTACACATCTTCTTTTTCATCCAGTGATTATACGCAGTCTTGTTTTAGGGGCACATTATCAAGGGAGACCTCCTATGCCCCTATGGAGTCTAGCATCAGGAACCCTTGCAAAACATGGTATAGGACATTCCCAGGAGGGTATTAGGACACAGTCATTTTTCCCTCACTCTCTAGGGGTAGCAGGCGGGAGAATGGGAATGAACCCCCGGGAGGAAAAACAGCCCTTGAGGGAGCGTACAGGGCATATGCAAGGGAACCCTCCACTAAGTCCTGAGAATCATCTAGAAGGCAACAGAAATACAATTTATATGGTAAATATACCTACATTTTCACCCTTGTCCAAAGAAAATGATGAGAGGGCTAGCTAGAGGGAAGGCTAGAACTGGTAGTACATTAGAGAAAAAGGAGTTGTCACCCAAAGTAATAAGCTCAGCGTGGCCGGGGGACATGGTTGTTCTTGTGTATCTGTAGTTAGAGAATCACACATTAACCCCAATGAGGCTACTGAAGAGGGGAGGCAATCCCTTAGACACACACAATTTGTTTTCCCTCGGAACCTTGTAAAATTAAAGATATTGTCTTGGAACTCAATTGTGAAGGTCCTTTTTTTTAAACCTCTTGTGTTTGTGTTTGGCTATACAATAATTATGTATTCCGTCTGCTATTGTACCTTTTTCTGGACACATATATTACTGCATGTAAACGATTTCCTCATTTGTCTTTCCAGGCACTAGGGTCATGATTTTAATGGTGCAGCAGGTGCAGTGACACATGGGTCAAAGGTCTAGGAAACCCACTAACCACTGATTATTGCTACATTTTACTAATAAATAATCATTCACAAGTGAAATTACCTTGCAGGCACTAGTGTAATGATTTGAATGGTCAACAGGTGCTAAATAATGATGATGGATTAAACCCATTTGACTGGGGGTGAGTGCTTGCAATGTTCAACACTCCGTCCATCATCCCCTTTGTTTTTTCTTTGTTCGCTCTAAGTTGGCAGGGTATTCCAAGACGTGGGTCCCTTGCTCACTTTGCCACTGGATTCAAGCTAGCCTGGCTGATGACGGCTGATTAACCAGAAACCGGTCCCAGGATGCTTGTTACCGGTCCAGGGAAGACATGGCTTGGCAGTTCTGGCTGGACTGTTCCCATGAGGCACAGGGTCAGACTGATTTGCATATGGCCATGTCTGAACTGGGGTGGCGGAGTGAGCTAAGGAATGATGATGGATTAAACCCAGATAATTTAACTGGGGGTGAGTGCTTGCAATGTTCAACACTCCATCATCCCCTTTGGTTTTGCACTGGCACAAGGGCCAAGAAACCTAGGAAACCCACTGAATACCGATTATTGCCATATTTTACTACTATCCCCAACTCAGAACCAGCTCTGGCTGATGTCTCCCTGCCAACTGTCTGCTGTCTCATTGCTCCCTGTGGTGCAGTGCACACGCCACCTCCTCTACTGCTGCTGCACTTCCTGATCCATTCTCTATACCCTCACAGGCTTCCTCCCTCGCAGGCTTCCTCTTCTCCTCACCTAGGATACTGGCCCACCTTAAAAGTGTATGGATCTTCATTTTTCACACCACGGGCAGCTTTTATAAAAAACACTTAAAAGTTCTATAAAGTATTCCAGCCCTTTATATGAGCACCAGGTATACTGCACGAAGACACTTTTTTTATGGCACTGAAGAGATTACACGATTTGACCAGGATCAAAGGATGTTAAGTTGACACCGAGACTTGAACCCAGTTCCCCAGTTCTGCAGCTCTTTCTGTTATTTCACATCTTTATTATAGTCATTTGCAATATGCAAAAAAAACATTGAGAACAACAACACATTTTGTATGGATAAAACCTATAGGCTTTGCCGATGCTTGTTCTTCATTATTACATATAACATGATCTTGAAATAATACCTACAGGATGTGCGCTGTACGAAAACTTCACCAACATTTAGTTTTACTAAAATGTTGTCCTTGTAGAATAGCATCCCAGGCCATCCAAGTGGTGCACTTAACTGACTTGCCTCTCAGTTTACTATTGGAATAGTCAGGGTGGGTGGAAGTATGAAAGTTTCAAAATTCATGCGTCAAGACTGTTCTTAAAAATACTAGCACCGATTTAGTCTGGTGCAGTACTACTACTATGATGAAACAGTTCTGCACATGAATAACATACATTTTTAGGATTTTAGACACTTTTTCTAATTTTCTTTACACGCATGTTCCAGAATGGCTTTAAAAATGAAGGTGGCCCAAAAGTTAACAGTGCACACCTCCCTAGTTACTTGCTTTCTTTCACATGAATTAACTTGTAAATAAATGCTTGCCCGAAATGAACAGGGGGCCACATTAAAAGGTCAGGAGTGCTCTTGCAGCCCCCAGACTATACATCTGATGGGAAGATATAGTACAAATTATACAGCAGCGCTGGCTACACTGCAGCACAGATGCAAGTAAAAAAAAAAAAAAAGAAAAAGCTATAAAGCAGTTAACGCTAGGTTTGTCAAAAAGCTTTTTTTCCTTAACTTTGAGCCTCTTGCACATGGCTAAAAACTATTGGCAAAGCCAAACGATCCCCTTTAGGCCAGACCAATGCTTGTTTATAAATAGCTGATGCTTTTTGCAAGTAGGTGGTTGATTAATTTTCAGAAGCGCATCCCACCTCAATAAGACCCAAAGAGACTATGGTGATGACTGAAATGTTCAAGGAACAAATATTGATTAGCAGCCAAAATATGAATTTAAAGGGGTTTTCCTTAATAAAACAAAACGAGCATTACACTGTCTGTGCTTGTGCAGGTGAAGTCACTCTGCTGTTCGGTTTGATTTTATGCATTGGTACAGGATGCTCAGCTATCATTAACTCGTGCGGTTGCCTTGGCTATAGTGCAAACCTGACCAAAGGGCATAACATCGCTGCGTTATTTTTTTCTTTCTAATGCAGAGTTAGATACATTGATTTCCCCATATTTTATCTAAGGTATAACTTCCACAATCAGCTGCTCTGCCCTGCATAGGAATAATGCTGCTCTGCATTTGCTGCAAACTTTAAAAAACGATACTTTTTTCAAGTTTTAGTCTCAAACACGCTTTGTCAGATCTTCAGCCTTCAGGCGAGTCGGACCTGCTGCTGTTTACTCCTGGCTTCCTGCTCCCTTCACCAAGGTGTGTGCATTAGGATGCAGGAGAGCCCATCCCCCCTGTCTCTAACAGTCACGGCCTGGAGCTGTCAAAACCAAGGTTGGCTACTTGGAGCCTTGTTATGCAGATGCCTGCATTTGCACTTCTTTGGCTGGCAGCGGAAAGGAAATGTCCTGTCCGCGCGCGCTTTAATTTTCCTTAGCACAGGAACACTGGCCAGTGCCTCAGGGATTCTTTTCAAAAGAATTAAAAGAACCACGTTGTTTTAACTAAATGTTAGCACAGATAAAATAACCTAATACATTTAGAGGCATAGGTCAATCATTTACACGGAAGGTTAAATCAGCTGCACAATAAGGGCCTGTTAATTTTAAACCATTCACAGTCTGTTAAATTACAGTTGCTCCACATCTAGTTTATTTTTTCTATTGGTCGTTTACTTTAACTATGGATTTGTTTTAAACGTCTTTAAAATTGCTACATTCTATGTTAAAATTCAAATAAATATAATTTCAGTTTGAATGGTTATTTTACCTTGTTCGAGGTCATTGTATCACCACTATCATTGTTTTTTTTTTGTCTGTGCTGTAAACAGAGTGTTTGTTCACCTTTTGTGCTGAGTTTTCTTATGAAGGGGGTAAGCATAGGGGGTAAAAGCTGTTGAGTGCAGCAAAGACGCATATGCAATGTTCTCTTTTGACCAGTTCATACGCACCTTGGTAACTGGCTGCCAGCAGAGAATCTGTAAGTGAAATTAAGTTCATCTTTGGAATCATGTCTTGGTAATTCTGCTGCTGCTTCCTCAATCAGCTGCGTATTTTCCAATGGTAGCCTTATAACTTTCTTCCATTATCAGCCAAAATTGTAAAAATGAAAATCTGCACGAAATAGCCGGTTTAGAGTAGCGAGATTGCAGACATTTCTGCTGTTTACAGGACTAATGTTTTAGGTGAACCTGCCAGCTGATTTTCTTTACAGCATATAAATAGTGTGATGGAAACAGCAAATCTGAATACTTCAAACTAATAATCTCATGCATTATCCATACCACCCCTCTGGATCTGGAAATTCCACCAGTGGATTTTTCGATTTCTAGCACGTAATTCGCAAGAAGGGTTTTGCTTTACTCTACATTGGCTCATTTAGAGTTGAGTGGTAACATTAAATGTTAGTCCTCTGCTTTAGACATCCAATGCCTTAAACTCTGCTTGCACATCACCCAGACCCGGAATTACAGAGCCTACCTAAAGCTCAACTATACAAAGACAGAATTCAGGTTATTTGCTAGGAACAATAAACAAAATAGAGCACAAACCAAGCTAAATGACATGACCATTGACAGCTTCGAACTGCAACTTTGATCAAATGCGAAGTGACTTGGATTCACTCTAGACACCAACCTCGCCCTCTAGAAACACATTTCCCCAAAAATTCAAAGCCCACCTAATGCCAGTGCTCACTTTTTAAAAAAGTTAACCCATTTCTTCCAGAAATTGACTTGAGCACTACTGTTCAACGTCACATTCACCAAAATGTGATGGTGGTAGTGCCCTACTGCATGGCCTCCCGGACTCCACAATGGCATCCCTTAGGTGAGTTTACTTGATGCAGCATGTCTCATCCAGTGCATGAAGAAATATGAACCCATCATCCCCATCCTGATGGAACCTCATTGGCTGCTCTTAATGACTAGCACCAAACCTTATGCTGCAGACAAGCTCATGACCTCGGGTGAACCTTGGCATACCTGCAGCAAAGTCACAATCACATTTGGAAAAAAGACAATACATTAGGCCTTTTCCATCTCCGCACCTAGAATCTGGAACAACAATCCTTGTATCCATCAGGACTGCCCCAACGCAGCTTTAATTTAGAGAAAAGTTGAAGACTCACCTCTTTTAAGAACACTACATCACAATGCACTAACCATAAACAACCCAGCTTCTTTTCCACGTACTTATTGACTTTATGCTTACTTCTGGTCCTGTTCAGGCATTCCACTGCTCTTGGGCTTGGTGTGAGGTATGGGAATATCAGACACAATACATTCATACATGACATAGAAGTTAAAGTTCTTTTATTTGAGAAGACTGGACCTGTTGCAAATCTGTCATCAAATTTACATCTGTCATGCTATACCTATTTTTTTTAAAACATTTTTTATTTGTATTCATCGTCAACATAACAACCCCACATTTGGCATATATTACATGTTCACTAATTGCCTGCTGTCCATGAATTTCAGAGTTGTTATCTCTTCCAAACATAGTGTTACATAATGGTATCTGGACAGCCCTTCACAGTATCTCACAGCATAATAACAATTACTGCATATTAATTCCAACAGTGTTCATCCCTCCCCAGCAAGATAACTACTTCCCCCTTCCCCCCCCATCCCACCCTCCAGTGTGCTCCGCTTCAGTGTACCATTTCCAATATAGTCTAATCTATAGGTTTTATGCCTAAAATATGCCATCTCTATGAGACGACCATGTTGTCTGCCACTCCCCACGGCCATAGCGCCTCCAATCTCCACGCCTCCTCTCCAGCCCCCAACGTTCAGCAGTCTAGCGGAGGGTCAGTTTCATCCTCCAGGTCTCTATCGGGCCTGCGCAATGCCTCTACCAGCGCCTCCCAGGCGTGCGCCGTTTCCAACATCTTTTCATTCTGCAACCTATGCGCCAACCGCAGTTTAATCACACTTTCCCTCACTGCCCACTTAAGAAATTCATGCTTCCATCTCTGCACGCTAGGTCCCTGATTGTGTTTCCAGTGGCTAGTTATCTCCCTTTTTGCTAGTATCAGTCCCAGATCTAGAAATTTGCTGGTCACTTTGTTGTGCTTTGTATGCGGAAACCAATGCAATAAACTCACTCCCATGTCCTTGTTAAGTTTTCGCTCCGTGACCAACTCCACTGCCGTAAGTACTTCTCCCCAATATGCTGTCAGATTCGGGCAGGACCACAACATATGCCGAAAGTCCGCACCTTCTGACCCACATCTAGGGCAGCCAGCCGTTTCTACCTTAAAGATCTGCCTAATATGCTTCGGGGTCATATATGCCCTATGTAACACATAAAATTGTATGAGCTGAAACCTCGCGTTCCGCGTACTCTTCCATGCTCTTTCAACTAGTTTAAGCCAAGTAGCGTCTGGGATGTCCCTCTCTAGGTCCCGCTCCCACTTCCCCTTTAGTTTATCCATTGGTTGCCTCCCCTCCTGTTCCATTCTCCTATTAAGGCATGTGATGGCCTTAAACGTGCCAGCCGCCATAGCCACATACTGGCAGATTAAAGACGTCTCTGGTTCTATCAGCCCTGTCTTCCACCTGCGTTGAATAGCCGCCACCAGCGCTGCATGCAATAAGTAGTGTCCCCGCAGTAGGTCATATCTGTCTCGTAAGATCGAGAACGACAGCAAGGCACCATCGTCAGAGGTCGCCCACCATAAATACCTCCTTCTCCTCCCACTCTCCCAGAGCTGACCAGTCTCCTCCGTGGGGTAGCGCCGTGCATGCCCCTATCGGGAGCTCAGGCGCATAAGGGCGCTCCACTCCATGCTTTTTATGACTCCTGACCCAGCACCGATGCAGCGTTCTTTCTTCGTTCGTAATGGTGTCTCTATGCAGCTTCTGCCCTAGTAAGACATAGGAGAGCACATGGCAAGGCACCCAGCAGTTGTTGCCTGGATATGGCCCTTGAAACGTCGCTGCCTCTGCCTGTGTGAGCCACTGGAGCTGGGCTTCCAGATAGTACCTTTCAAAATCAGGCACTGCCCAACCTCCCGCCACCCTGGGGCGCATCATTGTGTCCAGAGCAACCAGTCTCCTACCATTTCCCCATATGAAATCTCCCACCATCGTTTTTAGCTGCTGGAACATTGCTCCAGGTATCCATATTGGGAGGGTCCTAAAATAGTATAGCAGTCTCGGTAACACTACCATTTTTAACAGTACCAATCGCCCTGCTACAGACATCTTCAAGGTGGTCCAGAACTCCATACTCCCCCTGACTCCTCGTATTGCTCGGCTAATGTTGCCCCGCACTCGCCGTCACCCAGCCTCAGTAAGCTATGTCCCCCCCGTCCAGCAATATACAGACCATTTAATGAGGAATGAGCCTCAAATGCTCAGGAGGAACTATTCACAAGTCCACCAGCTTGTCAGCTGTACCCGCTGTCACATGTGGCAGCCGCACACTGTCCGCTTGTGAGGCATCTGTGTCCGATTCACCTGTGCCCAGCTCCAAGTCCCCTTTGTCGCTATGCGAGTCCATCCCTTTCTTGGATAACGCCGCTACTGCCTCTACCGCTGCCGATCTCTCCTTTTCCGCTTGCTGCAATGTCGGCCTTGGAGATCTCGGTCGTCGACTTCAATACTTCGGAACTCGTCTAGGTTTAGGCTGTGTCGGGATCCTCCTTCCATCTTGAGATGGTTGCTCAGCTCCAGCCTTATAGCGCTCTAGCCAGTCCCACGCATCCTCCGGGGTGTTGTGAAAGTAGGACTTGTTGTCGACCAGGATTTTTAAGTGCGCCGGATACATTAGAGCATACTGCAGACCCTTCTCACGCAGCGCCTTTTTGACCGCCAGGTATGATGCCTTTTTTGCGCTGGACTTCCCACGTATAGTCCGGGAATAGTGTTACAGAAGCATTTTCCACTTTGAACGGCCCCTTCGTGCGCGCCTGGGCCAAGAGCCAGTCTCTATCTTTATAATGCAGTAATTTAGCAATCACCGGTCTGGGTGGGCGCCCCAGCGCCAGCGGTCTCGCCGGCACTCTATACGCTCTTTCTAGCGTGTAAAAGGGGGACAGGCCTTCCGGAGCTACTACAGTTTTCAGCCAGGTTTCTAAATAGTCCAGCATGTTATTTCCCTCCACTCCTTCCGGCAAACCCACTACGCGAATGTTACTTTGCTGGTTTCTCCCTTCTGCATCCTCCGCTCTCTGTTCCAATGTATGTAGCCGACTCTGCACTTCTTTCATTTGGGCCGTTAACTCCTTGGTAGTCGGTTCTATGCCTTCCAGGGCAGTTTCAGCCGTTTTCACTCTGTCTGCCAACTTACTATGATACGCTCTGAGTAGACCCAAGCTCTGCGTCACTTGCGCTATATCCGCCTGCAGTGTTTCTCGCGTGGCCGCTATAGCTTGCAAAACTCTGGTCGACTTGCTGCTGCGGAAGTCCATCAGCCGGTGACTGCTGCAGCACTTGCGTTGCCGGTGGGCTCGCCCCTTTGTCCCGGGCCGACTGTCCCCCGCCCTGTTTGGGTCGGGTTTTCCCCATCATGCCCTTGGCAACCCTGTCTCGCCACGTCGATCTCGCAGGTATCCGGTCTGGTCGGAATGGATTATCACGCGCACTCCTGGTGCTAGTTGTAGTCACCAATATTCTGGGTCTAGTTATCACCCTCTGCGCTATTCGTAATAAGTTCGCCGCCTGGATCCGCCAAGCTGTCTAGGCCCAAATACCAGCTTGTCACCACTCTCTGACTATCGCTTCCAAGTCCCGCAGGGCCTCACCATTTGTCATGCTATACCTAGATGACAAAAACCCTCCACAGTCCAAGAATCAAGCGCATATTACAACGTGGATGATCTCCCATTACTTCCCTGCTCTAAAATCTACTTATCTCATCAGGAAATTAAATATAGCCTTAATATAGAAAATAATGGTTTGATATAGGCTTGGGTCATGATGGGAAATCCTCCAATGTTTGTAGAAGGCACTGAACTTAGATGAAAATCTCCAGTAGAATACAATCCACTAAACCGTGGCTATGGTTGAGGACCTACCAAGGGAGAGGTTTCATCCACATTTAGTGCATGCTCTAATGGAAGGATTCTTTACTATTACACAACTCCTAACCAGGTACTAAAGCTGCTATGGCAGTGATAATCAAGCAGCTAGACGCTCCCTTGGTAGAGAATCCTGCAAAAGGAAGACTTGCCCGGTTACTGTAGCCACCCATCATACAATCAGCTTGCCTAAATCTCACATTGACAAACACATCTGCTTAACCGCATCAACCCAGGACAGTGAATACTGCTAAACAAAATATGAATCTAATACTATTTAAGAATTGCGAATCTGTTTTTAGAGAAGATGTATTTTCCATAATATGGTCTCCCAGAGCAGAGAGGCCACTCCTAGTATTGTTTGAGCAAACTTTCTTGAAAAGATGTTAAGTGAAAATTACTGTAAACTATGCCCTACAGGATGAATATTAACATTTCTCTATGGCTTTTTGGACACTAAAGTAAAAGTCATTTCATGGTGATCAGAGCTCATGCTGCAAGTGTGCATAGCAAAGACACATTTCACCTTCTTGCCACATATAACCACATAACGTAACCCTCAATCTAACTCTAGCACTAAACCTAGCTCTGAAGCTAGGAGCCTAAATGCAGCATCCTGAATGAAACCATAGTCCTGACCTTAAGCTTTGCAATGACTGTGAAACTATCCCTTGTCCTCAACCTAATCCTAAACCTTACCTAATACTTATTCTAATGGTAATCTGATGATGCAACAATATTATGGCTCCCAATGTCTGTCTTGACAATATTTTGCCCACAATATTCGAAACTAAATATTTAGGTGGTAAAGTGTATGAGCATTTATATTCATTAACTTCTTTTCTGTATTCACATTATCCAGACAAACCCAAAACCATTTCTGAAGTAACCGCAATGAACATACATGTACTTCAAATTACTGGGTATTCAGCATATCATAAGTGTCTGCCTAAAAGTTTATAGTAGATGAACTATGAAGATATCTTTCAATGTCTGTAAAAGTGAAGGCATTGCTGCATACCTAGCTAAAAGCACCTATGAAACCCCAAGGTTTGAAAATAACCAAACAGGCACTACTGGTAAAGTGGGACACTGAGTTATCCGCACAAGGGTGAGTTATGCAAAGAATGGTAGTTTTGTTCAGTTTGAGTTCTGTCAAGGGCAACTCAGCCTTCTATCTTCGGAGGTCGATAACTGAATACCACTACATTGGGTTCTAGAAAAAACTGTAGTTGGTGGTGGTTCGCCCACAGCATCTGCATTATCAGATCCCCCACATAGGCTTAAGAGTTTGAGCTGTGAGAATGCCATGAAATGGGAGATTACTTTCCCCAAAGTGGCTATTCGCCCACAAAGTTTGCCACTTTAGTGTCAAAAACTCTGATGCATTAGTTTTCTATTACTGTTACTTTGTCAGAGGATGTACATCTACAAAACTGCTGAATGGAAATTCCACCGGCAAAACTCTCAAGAACCTCATTCAGAATGTTCAGTCATTTGACTGTGAACCTGTGTTTGCTCCCAGCTTTTAATTTTACCCTGTGGGCTACATTTCCATCAGTCCTGAGATATATAATTGCACATGTTTTGCCAGCTAAATTCTGGCAACATTTGTGATGGAAGAATCCAATATTCTGAATCTTGCAGATGGCAATGGGGGCAAATGTACAAAATTGCTGTTTTTCCTCCCATTCTTAGAAAAATAAGCTGTTTTAGGGAGGTAATACCTCACTGGATTAAAGCGGATTCCTGCAGTATTGGTATTTCTCTAGGCAATATTCCCATAAAGCATTGACCACAAATTGTAATGAGGGATACAATTTGCCTATTATAGTAATCTTAGCATCACAATTTCCTAACCCCCAATTCGGACACTTTATCACAATCACACTGTCCAAGGAAGCATAAAACAAAGCATTGTCCATCGGTATCAGAGGTCACATGTGCTTTCTACTAGTATTGGTCTGCTTTTTCTTAACGTGCATATCTGTGCATTCAGTAGGAAGTCTCCCTTTCTGCATTATCAGATCAGTGGACAGCATTTGTAAACTGTTTTCTTTCTTTTTCAAGTACATTAAATACAGAATTGACTGTTATTGTCAAGTCCCCACAAAGATAGTGTGTGGTTATGTGGTTGATCAAGTCACCACAGCCATAGTGTTTAAATATAATCTTCTTGTCCCTACACACAGAGTGTGATGGTAAGAATGTTCATATTCAAACTGGAATTAAGAGCATCTTCAAATGTGCACATACATAGTTTGTGATAATAGGGATGGTTAAGTCTTAAAAAGATTGCATGTGAAGTAAAGGGTGTTTAGTTTAGGTCCCCACAGGGATAGGGAGTGACTATAGGAATGTTAAAGACCATATACAAATTGTGTGTGAAGATCAGGTTCAAGTCGCGTTAATGATAATATGTGAATATAATGTTTAAATCTCCCTGCAATTAATGTGGTTATTGATATGTTCAAGTACCCACAGAGGGTGCTTGTGTTTACAGGGATGTTCAAGTTGCAACAGAGATAGTGTGTGGTTACTGGGATGCACAATGTGTCACAAAGTTATTGTTTGTTTATCAGGATGTTCGAGCTTCCACAAAGATAGTGTGCAAATATTATAGTCTTCCCAACCCTACAGTGATAGTGTTTAAATATAACCTTTAAGTCCCCAGACAGATGATGGTAATGATGTTCACATTCAAACAGGGACAGTATATGATTATACGCATGTTCACATCTGCACATACATAGTATGTATTTATAGGGATTTTTAAGTCTTATGAAGATTGCATGTGAAGATAATAAGGTTGAAGTCCCCACAAAGTTAGTGTGTGATTTTAGGAAGGTTCCAGACCTAACAGAGATGGTGGTAGAAGGTAATGATGATCATGGTCCCACAAAGATAGTGCGTGAAAGTTGATGTCCAAGTCTCCACACGGACACATTGTGTAGATAATGATGTTCAAGTCCCCATAGAGATAGAGTGATTACAGGAAAGTTCAAAACCTCACAGTGATTGTGTTTGAAGGTGATCAAGTTCAAGTCACCACAAAGATGGTGTGTGAAGATAATGTTTAAGTCTCCAAACAAAAAATGTGTGATTACAGGCAAATTCAAGCATCCACTTAGTGTGTGATTACAATGGTGTTCAATCCCAATCAAGATAGTGTATGGCGGCTCTCATGGTCATGTCCACACAGTGACAGTGTGTGTAGATAATGATACCCAAGTCCCCAGAGAGATAATGTGTGATTATTGGGCCATTCAAGCCTCCACATAATGTGTGACTACAGTTTTTTTCAATTCCCTAATGAGATTGTGTGTGCAGATAATGTCCAAGGTCTGACATAGATAGTATGTGAAGATAATCATGGCCACGTCCCCAGAGTGGTAATATGAACAGATGTTTGAGTCACAACACAGGTAGTGTGTGAAGATAATCATGTTGAATTCCAAACAAAAGTTATAGTGTGTGAAGAAACACAAAGATTGTGAGTGACTATTTCAAGTGCCCATAAAGATAGGGGTGTTAAAGTCAAAAAAAGATAGTGCGAGAAGATTATTAGGTTTAAGTCAAGAGATAATGTGTCATTACTGTGATGCCCAGGGCTCTTCAGAAATAGTGCTTACAGTGGCATTGTGTTATGGTAGTCGGATTAAAGTTCCCACTTATACAGGGGGTGAGCCCGGTTAAGAAACATTATTTTGTTGTACGTAAAGTAATACAAAAATAGTTCTACCTATTTATTACTAAATACAATTCACAATCCTACATGAGGAGAGGGCCACCTCAGCTGTCCTTTCTATGCAGAGAACACTGCACATATTTATTTACAACTTAGTACTACATTTAGGAGAGAACAAGGGGAATGGTTGGAAAATTTGGGAATATCTACTAGTAAATGGGAGTGTTTTAGAGAAGGAAAATTAGGGGTATAGAAAATGACAAGAGGGAGTTTCAGGAGGGGCATGTAAATGCAAACACAGCTCACAAAACAGCAAGACCATTGGCATTCACAAACAACACTACTAAAGTTATCTCTGCCCAAAAACTCACAGAACAGCAGGTGGTCTACTCAGGACTAGACTTGGAACAAGTCTAACAACACACATTGCCACTCACAGGTACTGTAACACATTCTCATTGAAAATAATAGAGGTGGGGATATAATATAATACCTAATAGAAATAATGTTAAATAAGGACTATATTTTCACCGAGATCTTGCATGCAAGTAAACAGCAAGAGAAGGTCTCCAACAGCCCTAAGAGGCCCTTCATAAGTGTGGAGTAAACTTCTCTCAACTCTACACACTATCAAGCCCACAATTAAAATGTGCAGGCTCATATTTAAGTGCTTTCAGGTCCACACCTGATCCGTGCATTGAGCATGTAATTAGCACTGATAAAGGCCCTGAAACCTGAGCAAAAGAAAACTTAAATCATCCAAAATGTTGGCCCACTCTTTTAGACACACTACAAGCAGCCGTTGAAGCTATGAACTTTCATTCATCCAAACTCGATATACATTTTGGCCTTTTAAACACTATTGCAGTATTCATCCTGTGAATGAACACCAAGTTTCAGGCACTAAACAGCCCAATAACCAGGGTGCAGAGAGCTCCTGAAGCTAATTTCATTACGTGACTGTACCCAAATCATGGAAAAGTTAAGTACTGTGCCTTATTTCTTAAGCAGCTTGGTAAAGGAGATCAAGAAAAACTCTAAAACACTGATACTCAAAGTGCAGCCCAGGGGCTGCATGCTGCCCTGCGGACCTTTACATGCACCCCACTGGTCAAAAGCAGCACAGCGCTCCTGTTCACTCCACTCAGCACGAAACAATAAAAAGAGGTTAAATAAACAGGCAGCATTTATTCAAAGGTTAGTTGGTGTTAAAGAGAGGAAGTAACTAAGCAGTCCTGGCCCGCCTAACTTTAGGATCACTTTCTGTTTTTAAGATATTTTCCCCTCCCACCCTGAAAACGAACCCAATAGATATATAGAAGCAAGTCAGCTGTTATGTGCACTCTTTGAACAATATCATAGTTTAGTAAAAAAAAAACACAGGAGTAGGTTTTGTAGAATGTAGATCCTGAAGTCATGTATTTCAAGGCCTTTTTATAATGAAAAATGGTAGGACAGTGAAATAAAACAATTGATTAGTGTCACACAGATTGGTAATGATTTGGAGCCAGAATAAATCCCAGGCGTTCCAATTTCACATTGTTCAATTCAGCCATTAGATGTATATGACTTGTTTCCCCTACCCCCACTTGGCATTAATCACATCACAGACCAAACGTTTTAGCCCCTCAAAAAATGTTTGAGAGTACCCATGCTCCAGACAACTGGAAGCATCACACATCTCCAAGGAAAACAACAGCATAGAGGCATGCAAGCCTTTCAACAAATCAACAACGAAAAAGTAGCTGTGCGTGGTGGAGCATTATTTCCACTGTGAAACAAAATTTTATAGAGTCAAGGACATCCCCTTTCTACATCTTGATCAATCACAGACATCATTTTGAAATCAACCACCTCCCAAACATCACAACGAGAGCAACCCAAGATATCTCAACTGTTTCTATTAGTAGTGTCCTTTCCAAAAAAACTTGATAAGGGTATTACTATAGACAATCAAGAGCCCTCAGCGAAGAGTAAACTATGTGTAAGAGCTCCAACTAATGTTCAAGCTTGGGCCCTTCAACGATCGGGGGAAATAGCGCAGAGAGAAAAGGCACACAACAGAAATGTACACAAAGTGAATCAGGTAGACGACCAAGAGAGAAGGATAAAGGCTATGTAAAAGAAGAAAAGGTCAGCCTAGAACAGCTGCCCAACTCCTTGGGCAATCTAAAAGCAGCTATTCCCAATATCTACTAAGAACCGGTGTGGCAAGATGGGACAGGCATGCTGGGAACAATTTCTCTCCAAATAAATCAGGAGAAAGGCTGTACACAGTGGGTTACTAAGGCTTACCAGACCACTTAGTTGTCGTTGGCAGTCCCCCAACACCGTCAAACAGCTCACTCACCCATGGACTGCAAAAGTGGTAAAGATAAAGCTTTTCCAAACTACAAAATGGGGTTAGCGTCTCGCAAAAAGGAGTGGGTACAAAATGAGCGTTACCTTGGCAGGGGGAGATGGTTGTTCTTATGTATCTGTAGTAAGAGAATCACACATCAACCCCAATGAGGCTAGTGAAGACGGGAGGCAATCCCTAAGACACACACAATTTGTATTCCTTTGGAACCTTGTAAAATTAAAGATATTGTCATGGAACAGATCTGGCATTAAGTCCAAACTCAATTGTGAAGGTACTTTCTTTTGTAACCTCTTGTGTTTATGTTTAGCTATACAATAATTATGTATTCCGTCTGCAATTGTGCCTTTTTCGGAACAGATATATTACTGCATATAAACAATTTCCTCATTTGTCCTTCCAGGCACTAGGGTCATGATTTTAATGGTGCAGCAGGTGCAGTGACACATGGCCCAAAGGTCTAGGAAACACACTGAGCACTGATAACTTCTACATTTTACTAATAAATAAGCATTCACAAGTGAAATTACCTTGCAGGCACTAGTGTAATGACTTGAATGGTGCAACAGGTGCACTAGCACAAGGGCTAAGAAGCCTAGGAAACCCACTGAATACCGTTTATTGCCATATTTTACTACAACCCCCAACTCAGAACCAGCTCTGGCTGATGTCTCCCTGCCAACGGTCTGCCATTGCATTGCTCCCTGTGGCGCACGCCTTCTCTACTGCCACTGCTCTTCCTGATCCATCCTCTATACCCTCTCGGGCTTTCTCCCTCGCAGGCTTCCTCTTCCCCTCACCTACGATACTGGCTCACCCTAAAAGTGAATGGATCATACTTTTTCACAATACGGGCAGCTTTTTAAAAAAACAACACTTAAAAGTTCAATAAAGTATTCCAGCCCTTTATATGAGCATCAGGTATACTGCACGAAGACAATTTTTTATGGCACTAGAGAGATTACGTGATTTGACCAGAATCACAGGATGTTAAGCCGACATCGAGACTTGAACTCAATTCCCCAGTTCGGCAGCTCTCTCTGTTATTTCACATTTTTATTATAGTCATTTACAATATGTACAAAAAACATTGACAATGACAATAAATTTCGCATAGGCCAAACCATATTGGCTTTGCCGATGCTTGTTCTTCATTATTACATATAATACGATCTTGAAATAATAACTTCAGAATGTGCGCTGTATGAAAACATCTCCAACATTTAGTTATTCTAAAATGTTGTCCTTGTAGAATAGCATCCCAGGCCATCCAAGTGGTGCACATAACTGACTTGCCTCTAAGTTTACTATTGGAATAGTCAGGTTGGGTGGAAGCATGAGAGTTTCAAAATTCATGCGTCAAGACTGTTCTTAAAAATACTAGCACTGATTTAGTCTGGTGCAGTACTACTACTATGATGAAACAGTTCTGCACATGAATAACATACATTTTTGAGATTTTTAGGACACTTTTTCTAATTTTCTTTACACGCATGTTCCAGAATGGCTTTAAAAATGAAGGTGGCCCAAAAGTTAACAGTGCACACCTCCCTAGTTACTTGCTTTCTTTCACATGAATTAACTTGTAAATAAATGCTTGCCCGAAATGAACAGGGGGCCACATTAAAAGGTCAGGAGTGCTCTTGCAGCCCCCAGACTATACATCTGATGGGAAGATATAGTACAAATTATACAGCAGCGCTGGCTACACTGCAGCACAGATGCAAGTAAAAAAAAAAAAAAAGAAAAAGCTATAAAGCAGTTAACGCTAGGTTTGTCAAAAAGCTTTTTTTCCTTAACTTTGAGCCTCTTGCACATGGCTAAAAACTATTGGCAAAGCCAAACGATCCCCTTTAGGCCAGACCAATGCTTGTTTATAAATAGCTGATGCTTTTTGCAAGTAGGTGGTTGATTAATTTTCAGAAGCGCATCCCACCTCAATAAGACCCAAAGAGACTATGGTGATGACTGAAATGTTCAAGGAACAAATATTGATTAGCAGCCAAAATATGAATTTAAAGGGGTTTTCCTTAATAAAACAAAACGAGCATTACACTGTCTGTGCTTGTGCAGGTGAAGTCACTCTGCTGTTCGGTTTGATTTTATGCATTGGTACAGGATGCTCAGCTATCATTAACTCGTGCGGTTGCCTTGGCTATAGTGCAAACCTGACCAAAGGGCATAACATCGCTGCGTTATTTTTTTCTTTCTAATGCAGAGTTAGATACATTGATTTCCCCATATTTTATCTAAGGTATAACTTCCACAATCAGCTGCTCTGCCCTGCATAGGAATAATGCTGCTCTGCATTTGCTGCAAACTTAAAAAAACGATACTTTTTTCAAGTTTTAGTCTCAAACACGCTTTGTCAGATCTTCAGCCTTCAGGCGAGTCGGACCTGCTGCTGTTTACTCCTGGCTTCCTGCTCCCTTCACCAAGGTGTGTGCATTAGGATGCAGGAGAGCCCATCCCCCCTGTCTCTAACAGTCACGGCCTGGAGCTGTCAAAACCAAGGTTGGCTACTTGGAGCCTTGTTATGCAGATGCCTGCATTTGCACTTCTTTGGCTGGCAGCGGAAAGGAAATGTCCTGTCCGCGCGCGCTTTAATTTTCCTTAGCACAGGAACACTGGCCAGTGCTTCAGGGATTCTTTTCAAAAGAATTAAAAGAACCACGTTGTTTTAACTAAATTTTAGCACAGATGAAATAACCGAATACATTTAGAGGCATAGGTCAATCATTTACACGGAATGCTGCACAATAAGGGCCTGTTATTTTTAAACCATTCACAGTCTGTTAAATTACAGTTTCTCGACATCGGGTTTATTTTTTTTATTGGTCATTTACTTTAACTATGGTTTTGTTTTAAACATGTTTTCAGAATTAATTAATTTGTAAAAATAAACAGAGAGAGGAAACATCTTTTTTTGTCAGCATTTATCTGCCATGAAACAGTAAAAGCAGAAAACTGGGAGCCTTAACATGATTTTAGCAATGTTTACAAACGAACTAATAATTTTCAGAAACAATTAATCTAAATTTAACAGCTTAATGTAAACAAAGTTTTAATGTGATAATTAGAAAGAAGGTTAATATGCATTAAAATAGGTTTTAACATTGGGTTATAGGTGTGCTTTCTGTTGCTAGCATGTGTTCCTAATGAGCAAAGTGTGTTTAAATGCAAAGTGTGTTTAAGACTGCAGTACCGCCTCCTGTCTACAGGGGCAGAGCAGAGCAAAAATATAAACACACTTTTCCAAACACAGGTCCCCACAAGGCAATTTTTTTAAAAGTTGTAAAAATTTACACAGATGTTCCTGAAGTCATTTTCTATCATTTAGAAGACATTGCCTTGTGGGGACCTGGGTTCAGGTCCCCACAGTGCAATCAAGTCCCCACAGCGTGAGTGTGTTATCACACCCAAGTCCCCACAAGGATAGTAACACAAACCCACACACACACACACACACACACACACACACATCCAAATACAGTTTGAACAGCACACACCCGGCATAAAAGCCATAAGGGTGAGGTGTGGCGCAGCGGCCAGGGCGTGTGACTCCGGAGCACGGGGCTCACGGTTCGATCACAGGCAGCGGCTCAGTCCAGCACCCTGTGACTCTGGGCAGTAGCTTGCTTGACGGCCCCAGCGCATTGAGACCCTTAGGGGTAATTAGTTTGCGCTTTACAAATATCGGGTTTAGCAGTTGACTTCTGTAGTAAGAACAGGTCAACCACTGTTAGACCCCCTCACCACAGGAGAGACAATATGGAGGAAACAAAAAAGAAGCTAGAACAAGAAAACAATAGGATGTGGTGTTTTTTCTTGTGAAAATTCATCTAAAATGAATAGGGCCCGTTAAAAAGAGAGGTAGGGGAAGATTATAAATATATTTTAATGATTCTGTACCAGAAACACGTAGGAGTAATAGTTTGCAGTGAGGTGCAGGGCCTAGCAACCATTGGTGTCCCAGGTGCAGTAGCACCAAGGCTCAGGGATCTGAGGGGTCCACTAATACACAATTCTAGTTGTTTTACTAACCAGCATGCGGCGAGGAGCCAGTTGTCTCTTCTATGCATTTGGGCCCATGGCATCCTTGCTACACCACTAGTAGGGTGCCTGCGAAGGTGAGTTTAAGCACATATGGCTTGTAGAAACACCCAAGGGATAAAAATAGAAAGAATGGCAGGGAGGTGAAATGTGTTTCAAAAATGAGAAAAAGCATATACAATCAGATTCAGGATGGACAGGAGAGGGCCAGCTTGGCAACCTGATTTGTGAGCTGCTGACCCTTTGAAGAATACAAGTTAGGTTTGTTATTGACTTGGGCACTCTTCCCTCCCATATTTCCCCTTGAGCTCTGATGAACTACGACAATAAAGCAGCGCATGGCAGTGAGTGATTGCACGCTTGCTTCGGGCACTGATCTGAAGGTCCAAGAGAAGAAAAGCAAGTCAGCAAAAATCGAAAATAAAGAAGAAAAAACAAGGTAACTCATTCAGAAAGTCAAATCCGACAGCTACATCTATCAGGCATATGTTGGTATATAATTCGGGTTGTGTATACCGCCATAAATTTATGGTAAAATATACATTTGAGCAAAAATGTGCAATCAGAGCAATCAGTTTTCCACTGTACGACAATATCATTACAAGGTTATTTACAAATGAAGTGATAACATTACAGACAGGCACTAAAAATTCCCGGGAAATTTTGTTCTGCCCCTCCCACCGATTGAGATAACGCATTTCATTAAGTCGGAAAAGTGGAACTGACTTGGCCCTTTGAATTGTGTGGGATGATTTATTGGAGCCTCTAAAGATAGGCCTGCACCTGATTTTATTAAAATAGCCTAATCTTATGTGACCCCTGATTATTGGGTTGTTCCTATCTCGTGTAATTTCTGTTACTTCCTTTTACTGGTTGCACAATGTTCACTTGTGGGAAACCTGGTACCAGTAAAGCTGTAAACAAATTGTGCGTCGCATGCAATGTTCTCTGGATAAAGGGGGAAGCTGTATGGACAATTAATTGAGCTCATTATTCAGTGTTCCTTTTGTACCTACGAGCATATCTCTCCTGCAATTATCATGCATCCAATCCACGTCGTGAAATTTGCCTAAAATTCCTTATTTACAGGCAGGGTACAAGTCCTAAAAAAAGAAGTGGGGGGACTAACCTAGTTAGGCAGTATGCAAGCGAGATCACGGCGTGCAACATCACGGCGCACAAAATCATGGCACACGAAATCATGGCGCACGACATCACAGCACACAACATCACGGCACACAACATCAAACATGGCATCACAGGAGTTGACATCATAGGAAGTGGCATCACAAGCCACAACTTTACAGGAAGTGGCATCACAAGAAGTGACATTACATCTTAAGCCCTCACATATATGTTTATCAGGTCTATCATGAGTACATTTGAGCACATTTTGAGTATACATGCAAACCCTCCTGAATTAGGGAGAAGACTCACACTTTTGTAAGCTACACATGAAACAATGTTGCCTTTTGTCAGTGTAAAACTTCCTTTACCCAAGGATTAAACAAACTATCTCTACCGCCAGCCTACTCAACCAGGCATAACATTCCATATGCATCACATTTCCATGTAGATGTGATTGCTTTAACTGCATGCGCTCGTCATAGGTGAAACCGCTCTCCTATGCAAAGTATTCTTCTCAGCCTTACCCACCTGCACTCATTTTAGGAGATTGGGGCTCATTTTTCACCAGCAGACCATGACGGAAAGACAGAAAGAAAAGATAAGAGAGAGAGATAAGAAAACAATGATGAATGCATAAAAGGGGCTAAAAAAAGAACCTGCAAAAATAAGCAATTTTAGGGTAGTGGAAGAATAAGGCTATTGCAACCTTGGCATTCAGCAATAGGACCCTAAGAAAAGGTTTGCACATTTTCTTTCCCAAAAGCCACGCAAAAACTATCCTATGAGGCTATTTCCTCACTGTATATGTGCTGCAGAATTCAGCATACATGCAAAGAGGAAATAACGAGGAGAAATGGATGTATTTCTCCTTGTTACGCCAGCCTCAGGTAGACTCACCAGTTTGGTGCAAACCTATATTTACAAGTCTCTGTAAATATGGTTCTGCATCAAAATACATCGATGGATGCACAGGGACACTCTAGCACCACCCATATAATGCCTACTTGATGCAAGGTAATGCAAGGCAGGGCAATGTGTGGTACTGTAAATCCCAAAACATATTTTAAGTTAGGGTTCTGCCAGAAAAGTGACTTAACCCTGACGCAATATCTGGGTCTCAGCTTATACATTTATTTTTATTTAAACTCTTGCCACAAAGAAAGTGGCAACAAGAAGAAAAGTGATAGTAAATCTGTTCTGGTTAATTGGTTGCAAAGATTGTATTTTAAAATATCTTCTGGGGCTAAGGCACCTGCTGCAGAGATCTGTGTGTTCTAGTAAATCTAGTAAATATGAATGAATAACAATTGTTAAGATAACTCTGGATGGAGGTTAATGCACCTACTGGAAATATCTGTGTTTTGTCTAGCCTCAGTTTTGACTCAAAGTAGCATAGAGGGTTAATGCAAAGCACATCATGTAACATGCAAATGACAATTTTTTTTTATGTAGTTAGGTAAATGGGTTTCTGCTTTGAACACAGAGAGCCTTATGTTACTTGCAGTTGCATTGTAAACCTTTTAATATAGCACAGTGAGCTGTGGAAGATGATATGTGACTTCTACACCTTGTAATCCCCCACTGTTTTATGCAACACATCATGTGCAATGATTTACAAATGCATATGGCTTATTGTAAATGTAATATGTAAGTTTGATGTAAAGCGTTACGACACCCTACATTAGGATGAGTAGCACTATACAGGAAAACATAGTGGTACTTAAATTATTTCAACGCCTCCTCAGGGGTAGCAAACGTTACATAAACTACATCTATTTTGTGTAAATACTGGAAGAGACAAACACATCTGATGTTCTTACAGTGCATGCAGATCTCGTAAAGAGAGCCTGAACAAAGTGAAAAGCTGCTTCTTTAAAGTGTGTGTGAAGTGCTACCAAGTGTGAGCCTTTGTTTCCCCTCTGCTGCTTTTGCATCTAGGTGTGAGGGTCCTGATCGCTCCCAGCCAGGAGGCTCGAACAAAAGGAGGCCTGATGTCCCCTCAAATTGGGCCTTTGTTATGGGCCCAGCAGGAGTCTGACATAAGAACGCGCTGTCCCCGCCTGCACGTTTTTGTTTATCCAAAGCAGACAACAACTTGTAGGTGCTGCTGAATGTGTCCTGGTGTTAGAAAATCACACCGGGACAAGTTAAGCACATTATTCAGTGGGGCCCAACTTCTTAACACGGTGTACTGCCTCCACCCTGTGAAAAGAGTGGGTGGATGCCATCCACCCGTATGCACCCCCGACTCGTGCCCTGTTTACTGGAGAGTTACAAGCACAAGAAGTGGAAGAAATCAGGCACTGTTGACACACGAAGACCTGCTGCAATCTAGGTTATTCTCGACTTGTCCACATCATTTGTTAATGGAACTTTGCATAAGAGAACAGGCAAAAGGCCTAGCATATTTTTATTTTTTACTTAAACCCATGATCAAATAATAAAAAGAAAAATAAGTTAACAGAAGCATGACACCTAAATGAGTTGGCCATATGTTTGTAGGAATAATTAAGAAATGAAAAGTAACTACGGCATATAATTGAATAGATTAGTATGGGTGCCCATCCATAGCAGACCAGGTATGGAAATCATGTTTATTTGTATTAATGTAACTCATAGGAAAAAAAAATATTCTTATTAACATGAAGAAAGGTTGCTATTGACTTTTAATTACTGTAATATAAGGACTAAGAGCCTCATTAGGAGATTGGCTGTGCGAGAGCGAAAAGCCCCGCTCCCACACCACCAAACCCGTGGTTGAACCGCCCGCCAGATTTGGAGTTTTCTCCTGTCTGGCGGGCGGTTCTTCGGCGTTCTCACGGCGGTGCCTATGAAATAGGCACCCCATTGGGAATGTTAAAATCAGTACCGGCACAACACAGACTGCTGCAGTCCATGCCGTGCAGGTATTGGGGTGTATGCACTCAGGGGGGCAGCCCCCCTGCATGCGCCCTATGGTGCAGAAGCACAAGGGTGTCCTCTAGGGGCCTTTTGTTTCCTTACCACCACACTTTTCATGGGAGTCACTCCGCCATGAAAAATGTGGCAGTGAGGAAACTCATAGAGGGCCTCGTTAGGAGTTTGGCGGTGTGGGAGCGGGACTGCCCCGTTCCAGCACTGCCAAACCTGTGGTTGAACTTTCCACCAGATTAAGAGTTTCTCCTGTCTGGGAGGCATTTTTTGGGTGTTCGCACGACGGTGCATCAATGGGAACATCAAAATCAGTACCTGCAAGGCATGCACTGCTGCAGTCCATGCCGTGAAGGTACTGGGGTGCATGCTCACAGGGGGGCACAACATGTGCCCCCCCGGCATACCCTCCATGGTGCAGAGGTACAAGGGACCTCCTTTGTTTCCTCACGTCACACTTTTCATGGCGGTCTCACTGCCATGAAAAGTGTGGCATGAGAAAACTCGTACTATGCTTGGCTGCACCGCTGTGGACCCGCCAAGCATATTGCGGCCTCCAGACCCCTGGCAGTTACAGTAGCTCCAGAGCAGCCCAACCACCCTGGTTGTAATAGGGCAGTTGGAAGACCGACACCGCCACGCCACATGAGTCTGGCGGTCCGTGGACTGCCAGACTCGTAATGAGGCTCTCAGCTTCAATACAAAAGAATGACTGAAAAAGTAATAAAGAATGTAAAGAAAAAACATTGACAAAGTAAATTATTTTCACACCCGGGCACTGAAGTGAAGTTTGCTGAACTGAGCCAATCGCAAAAGTAGGCTGAATTTATTACCCCATTGTTATGAAGAGACATTAAGATGATACCGTGGATCAGGATTTATTGGTAAGGTGACAAGGAAGCTCTTATCAATTCCGTCATTGCCTCAGCAGCAGCTGCTGGGTTTCCAATGTTGATATCATATGTGACATAGTCTGCCAAGGTGCAATACGAAAGGGGAACACAAAACAGCAAACATTATGGACAATGATAGTACAAACATGCATTATTACTTTGCAAACAATATGTTACTTTCCCCCAATAAAACTATGAAAACAAAATTTAGGACAAGTGTTTGAACATATAAAATAAACTAGCTTAGATAAGAAATTTACTGGTGAGCGAATATCCCAAAAATGTGATGCAAACATTTTTCAAGCAATAAAAAAAATGCAAAGATTGTGACTGAAGTTATTTGTGTGATAATCTCCAAGACGTTTTATGGATTCTCAGTTGCAACTTTACTCTTTCAGCAACAGAATGCCCCATGCTCAACTTCGGTGAAGAAAGAGAATTAGACTCACCAGGGACAATCATAGACTGGTCACCAGTGAAGTCTTCCATATTGATATTTTGATCGAAAATGGTTTGAGGACTGTGTTGACAGCAATCATTGGGTTGAGTGTGGTTGTTGATTCTGACACAGTTGTAGTTATGAAAAGGTGCGATCTCGTTTTCTTTAAATTAGTCACTTCAATAAACCTACCCATTTCATATTCCAACATTTACCATCTTGAGTTACATTACTGTTTTATTGAATTTTACCACTTTGATGTAGCTAGTGAAACTAGACAAACCCTTAAACGTGTAACCAGGAATTCATATTCTGACAATCTCCCACTTTTACATCAGCTTGCTTATATTTACACTGAAAGTTGTGTCTGCATTTAGTTCTTGTTTGTTGCAAATTCTGGTTTCTATTTTTAATTCAATCTAGTTGTGGTTTGCTTGAGCCAAATGTTTTGTAGTGACCAGGGGCACATTTGGGTGACATGATGTCTTCCATGTGGGCTAACTGTATATGAACAAACTCTTTCTTTAACAGTTTCAACCCATGGTAATTGGTGATTACTGCAAACTTAATGCTGTCTTTATGGTATTAATTAAAACCTTTACCATGCCCATTACATTGTGGGTCGCCCAAGGCAAAACTGATATGTTTAATGTGATAATTTTTAAAGAAATTCTTTCAAGTCAAAAGCGTTCACTTGTATCCCATTGTCTGTGACAAAACCTTCATGAAAATCCTCTTTGCTCGAAACTTACTGAAGGAAATCCAACATAACCTTGGTGGTGGTATGGGTAACACATTTTATTTGTGGCCCCTTCGAATCATAGTCAATGAATTACACAAACGTTATATGAACAGGAAAGATGTTGAAATGACCCACGATGTCTAAGTCAGGCCATTGCACCGGAATCATATGTTGGGTAGCAGTGAAAGAGTTTTCGTTGCTTGAAGCACACACATCACAAAGTTTTGCCCAATGATCTGCTTCATTGTCCATGCTAGGCCACCAAAAATGAGTACATAGTAAACTTTTGAGAGCTGTGTGACCTTGGTGTGCACTATTGATTAAAGTGTGCCTCATTTTTAACAGGAGTACAGTCAGTACACATTTGTTGTCAATGAATAAAAGGTCCCAATTTGACCTAAGTTCCTGGACCACATATTCAAATGATCTCCAGGGGCCATGTAATGTTGGGAGGGTGGCCAGTCATCTTTGATTAATTCTTTGACCTTAGAAGGTGGAGCATTTTGGATGTCAGTCTCAAGCCATGCATCTACCATAACACCCCAGAAGAACTGTTTAACGGATTCGTGGATTGTGACTACGATGTTGATCTCATCATTCATGGTAGATTCATCCCCAAATCAGTGTCATGGGGAAAACATGAACGCATGCTGCTTCTTACAGGCACAAACCTAACATCAAAGCTGTTCTCCTGACGTTTCAAACACAGATGAGCGATGTGGACAGTGGATGATAAACTCTGACCATTTGACAAAATGTTTGTAAGAAATTGGGTAATTGGAGGAGAGAGGTGTAAGACCCACACAGGCAACAACCACTATTCTTGTCAGGGTGAGCCACTAAATTAACTTGTGCCTAACCCTCTGGTAGCTTGGCAAAAGCAGTCTGGTATAACTTAGAGGCAAAGTGTAAAGTATTTACGCTGCACACAAAGAGTATTAAAGTGAAACCACAATGCAAGAAAGACCCCAAGCCAATTTAGAAAAATAGAGTACATTTTAATAAAAATAAATAAAATGATATCAGAATGACAAAAATTCAATCAGTAGAAACAGAGATATTCAATTTGAAAGTTTATATTGAAAATAGCAACCAAAAGCACAAAGCGCCACTTGTGGTCATTCTAGACAGGGGAAAGTCACAAGTTCTGGCCAGGGGTCAGGTTAGTCCCACGAAAGAGTTACTTTCTCAAAGTCTAGGGCGAAGAGTTACATTCACAGTGGAGGGGCCGAGAGGAGCAGGGAGAGTATGACAGACAGTCATTGCTGTAGCATGAAGAGCAGACCGGACATCGCCTGTTGTCATTGCTATAGCTTGAAGAACCGGTCAGGTGTACTGACAGTCATTGCTGGAGGTTCACACTGGCGATCACTGCAGGCAGTCATTGTTGTAGTGAGGAGTCCAGATCTAGCGTTGCCACTCATCGGTAGCAGCCACTGTAGCACTAAGAGCTGGTCTCACCAGAGCTTTACCATGGCGGGCATTGTGGGCAGCAGTGTCTTGGCATGAAGAAGCCCGTTTGTGGTCGTGAAGAGCCCAAGCTTCAGGCTTTCACCTTTTCTTCTTAGTATGAGCTCAAACTGATGCCAGTCAAGGGTCCGGGACCTGGAGGGGCACCTCTTTGGGATCAGGATATCACTCCAGAAGAGGCCGGCAGGGCTCAGGAATGTTGCAGGTCTTCAACATTCCAGTGCCGCAGGTCAGCTGGACAGTTGAAGATAGATCAGGGAGCTAGTTATGTCCCTTTACCTCACACACGAGGGACTCATTTAGAGGTTGTAGGGCACAGAATTTCCTTCAAATTCTGAAGGAAACTCGAAATACAGAGTAGAATCCACTGGCTTAATCTCCTCCACAATATTGTCCCTGTGGTGGAGGAAATTCAGCCAATGGCATTGACTATGTAGTTAGACGTTTCTCTGGAAACAACAAGATTTTCAGTAGCCTCCAAGCTCTAAAACATGCCCTGAGAACGTAGATACAGGAGAAAACATGATGGACAACTAAAAGAAGAAATAATCTGGACTCAAGTGAGTAACGTGAACTGATCTTCTCTAGGTGAACCTTTCTCACAGTCAATAAATTAGCTTCACCAGTTCTCTCCTCAGTTACTAAGAAGCAGACCCACATTAAGATTCTGACACCCACATTATCAATGTAAAACCATGGTCATCGCCATTACTTTTCTCATGGTTCTTGTTTCCCTGATATGAGGCGCAATGCAAAAGTGCATCCGAAGAAGCCCAAGAGGGACTTCCCATCAGCGTCTACCATGGTTATTTGGCATGGCCTTTCATGATTATCAGTATCCTAATGAGGGCCAGGTTTAAGTCCAGATGCCATACTTAGAATAGCATGCTTCTTTTTGAACATCCCCACAAGAAATCACTCCCATGGACTGCACTCAAGACATAGTCAATACCCCGATGTTTGTAAGTTTGCAACACCAAGGACATCTGCTATTAAGAGTTAGAAATATGACTACCTTCTGGCAGTGGGGGAGTGGGGTACCTAGTAAGGTACCCACAAACTTTGTAGATCCAGATCAGTGGGTATCGCATTTGAAGGCTCAGTTTGAACATAACGGGGACAAGCAGGATTGCTTTGATATGCTATCTCCCACTTCTACATTGCACTTCACCAAGAAAGATGTGGAAAATGCTTTACTTTTAGTGCCAAGAAGGAGGGCGCCTGGGCCTGATTGTTTTCCCGCCGACCTGTTCCTTTATGATATTTCAAATTGGGCACAGTATATTCAGTTACTTGTGAATGCTATTGCAAGTGGAGCATCAGTGCCCACTACTTGGGCAGGAGCGGAATTACTCCCCATTTATAAGAAAGGGGACCGTTCACAACCTGGTAACTATAGGCCGATAAGCCTCATAGATTGTATACAAAAGGTGGCGGCTAGGCTGGTACTGAACAGAATCCAGGCTTGGATTGAGGAATGTAATATTCTGTCTCCTCTGCAGGCGGGTTTTCGTGCTTGTACTAGCACTATTGATCAGGTGTTCAGGTTCATCCTGATATACTGGCGTGCTGTATTACTAGGAGGAGATACAATTTATGCAGCATTTGTCGACCTTAAGTCGGCTTTGGACCTTGTCACCCGTACCAAGATGTGTCGAATCTTTTTGGCACTGGGAATGCCACGAGATATTCTGGCATTTTTGGTTAAGCTACATGTTGTCAATTATGCGCAGGTGAGATGGGATGTGCAGGGGAGTACTACCAAAAAGTTCCCTGTAGAGAAGGGTGTTAGACAGGGGTGCGTTCTAGCACCAACCCTCTTTTCACTATATGTCAGCGGGGTAGTGCAATATTTCAACAATTATCCCACGGATGCACCATCCCTAGCTGGGATGAAAATCCTGTTGCTTATGTTTGCGGACGACACCCTTATAATTTCCAAGACACGAAAGGGCCTTCAGTGTGCCCTCTCAAGATTTGAGGAGTTCTGCCAGGACCATGACCTTGTAGTCAATGTTGACAAAACAAAATATATGGTCCTACATAAACACAGGACTATCAAGGGTAGAGTTGAGATGAGGGAAGGTACTCTGGAACAAACCCAGGTTTTTACCTATTTAGGGGTAACCATTGGTAATAAACTAAGTTGGAAGCCCCAAATAGACTTGCTCTCCGTCAAGTATGCCCAACTTTCAGGACCTTTGCTAAAGGAACAGCGGCTATCCCATACTAAACCCATTGCTCCGGCATTACAAATTTATTCCTCAAAAATCAGCGCTTCGATATTGTATGGGGCTGAATTGTGGGGTTACACCAACATAGACTCTTTGGTAAAAGCGCAAAATAAATTCTTAAGGTCATTGATTGGCCTCCCGCAATCCACCCCACTGTTGCCCTTGTTTTTAGATCTGGACTGCTACTCAATTGAGGATGTGGCAAACTATAGGCCTGTGGACTATTGGAGAAGGCTATGGGTTACATCAGAGCTTTCGCATTATGCCCAAGCCCTAATGGAAGTTAGGGAGACTGATGGTATGAGCAAAATCACGTGGCTAAAACGAGTAAAGGTCACTCTTTGTGATATGGGGATGATTCGTCTAAGTGCTTCCCCAGCTGACAATGTTTTTCCGTCAAAAAATGAATTTAAGGCAGCATATTGGAATATGCTAGTTATGAGGCGATTTGCTGCCCTAATGGGCCCCTCCCTGACTAGAGACTTTCTCGATCTTAAGCACGAAGTGAAATATGAGGGGTATTGGCATCTGATAACCACCCATAAAGACAGGAAACTGTATCACCAGTTTAGGGTGGGTTCGCTCCCTACTAATTAATTTACCAGCAACTGGTGTAGCTCGAATAGTAGCAATTGTCTATTTTGTCTTAACCCTTACGAATCACTGGCTCACATTATTTTGGTTGTCCAGCCTATAGAAAACCCATGTCTAGATGGTTGAAACCCGTATGTTTAAACCTAGGGACTAGGTCAAGTAGCGAGGCATTCAGGATTTTAAAAACGTCCACTGAAGACCATATTGTGATTGCTGTCGCTGAGTTTTTGGGCTGGGTTTGGGTGATTCGTTCAAAGAAGAGGAGCTGCTAGTAAGTGTTTTATGCTTTATTGTCTCATCTCTGATGATTGTTTATGTACCATGCATTTTTTTTTTTTAGTAGGATTTTCTAATGAACCTAATTTGATTGTTTACGAATTAAGGAAAAATGGTCACCCTAGGAGGTAGTATTTCAGGGTTGACCCTCTAAATTGGTTTGTTTTAGTTCTTTTTAACTATTTATTCTTCAATTATGTATTTTTTAAAGGAAGGAGTGTTTGAAATTCATGTAATACACCTGTATGTTTATTTGGCTATATTTTTATATATTCTCACCTCTATGTACAATGTATTAACTTTTGTGACTTTATAAATCGAAATAAAGTTTTTTGACAGACTGACTGGCTATTAAGAGTTTTTTTGTCATGAATGCATTGTCTCTCTTATTGATATCTCCTGAACACTCAAATTCAGCAGGTGTCTGTAATGATAGTGATAGGTCTGCTTTCAAACATGTGGCATATATCAAATGCAAAATGCATGCTCTGAAAAAATCCAAGCAGCATATGGATAAACATCATGAGATACAATCACTGTAAATCCATAATCAATTGTGGAAGATCACATTGATTTTCAATAACTTGTTAAGACTTGATCAGTTTAGATGCAGGCTGTCTGTTTTATTGACTGGGTTTATTCTGCAAGTAAAATAGAGCCAATAGATGTAAAATGTTGAGTATCTGAATATCTCCAGGAAAAGTTACATATACACTGGAAGTGTAGAAAGGTAGGATTGTAAATCTGTTTCTCAATTCGCAAGCAGACACTCAAGGCAAAATGTCAATGTTGAACATTTTCCATTGGCTAAATTATGAGCAGTGGTCAATTTATGAAAATCCGGCAGGCCACCTCTGTGAGGCAAAAATAAGCTATCCGTGGGTTGTTTTGAATTATCTTCATACACCTGGCCACAGGGTATACAAGTGAAAAACAGTCATAATGTCAACCCTCTGGCAAAATCTCAAAAGAGTTCTTTAAAGAGCAGTTGTGTAATGGAACATATAGTAAGCAATATATTCAAATACTAACCAATCAGAATTTAAACAATTGGGGGCAGATTTAGAATTCACACAACACGTTGCAGAAAGGCAGGTTGCTGCATTGCGTTCGAAAGAGGTTGAATCTTCACCTATGCTGATGCTACACAATAGAAGCTGCACAATGTAGCACAAGCAGGAGAAGCAGTTCAGGAGTGTCCAAGTCATTGCCACCTCATGAACAGAAAGCCTCACCGACTGCTGTCTGTTTCTTCCAACCACAAATCAGGTATTTGTTCCCTGCTTGGGTCTCTATCTGAACCTATTTCCTGAAAACAGCGCATGAGTGTGTCACTTCAGTCTGTTAAGACTCCTGCAACTGCACTGCTTCTATATTTCCATTTGAAAGATTACTTTGATCACACTGAAAGAAACCAAGTGCACAACCAGCATATTATCCTGCAGTAAATCATCAAATACGTGGTTGGTGCCAATTACTCAGATCGGCAAGTAGAAGATTGCTATGAGCACCCCTTCCTTACACCCCTCCCCAACCCACGCAGTCTAGCAAGGATGAATACATCTGCAAGACCATGGTCACTAAGGCCAGCATGAGTGATGGGAAGGCATCTGAAGAAAGGTCCTGTGGTAGGAAGAGGAGCAGGACCAGGCTCAGATCAAGAGCTTAGAGGGTGTTTCTTCTGTACTAAGTGGGTATCAGGAAAGGCACCTTACTCTTAACTGGCTTTCTGTCAATGGGGTGCTATTGCACACGGTCTCGGTCCCCATGGTGGAAAAGCCTCCCATGGTCCTACCTGAGGACTGACAAACCAACCACCATTCTTTTGTTTGCTTTGCAGGTGTCATAAGGTCATATCTTGTGCTCTGCTGGTTGCTGCCACAGTGACCGACAGTCTGGTGACCTTCAGAATTGTGGCATTGTGTGAGAGAGTCTGGGTGAGGTCAGTGTAACTGTTTGATTGGGAGATAACAAAGAGAAGTGTGACAGTGAAAACTCTCCTAACCTCCTCTTCACCCTTTTAACTCACTTCCTAATTTCCCCAATTTTTTGGTCATCTCTGGTGGTCTCTTTGCCTCCTGGTTCAGTTATTAATTTTAGAGAGGCCTTCGGCTGCATGTGACTTCTAAGGAAAATGGTTTCATTGAATACTAATACTATGAAACCATTTCACCTAAGCAGTTTAATGAACATTTGCAAGATGAATTTCATTTAACATTTCATAATGAACCAATTCATAGAATGTCTTTTTTTTCGGGTTTATTTTTTAACATGAGGATGCAATGGTTTCAGGCCTTACTTTCAGATACATTTTTGTCATTTATTTCAGTATTTTAATTCAGATTTATATATTTTACATTGTCAAAAAATTACTTCAATTTGCTGACCCTCACCTCCCTTGAACAACATCCATCCCTGACCCCTTTGCAAGCCCTAAACACCATCCACCCTTGCCCCCTAAGTACCTCTCACAATGCCTAATCTGCTTCCATCCCTGAACCCTAAACCCCATCTGTCTCTGAACCTTAAAAGCACTTTCTACCCCTAAATGTCACCCATCCCTGAACCCTAAAAACCCCTCACCATGCCTAAACTACACCCATCAATGAGCCCTAAACTCTGCCCATCCCTGAACCTTACAAGTCATTTCTACCCCTTATCTCCACCCATCTCTAAACTCTCAAAAGCCCTCCGAAGCCATAAACACCACCTATTCTTGAACCCTTGAAACCCCTTTCACTGCCTAAACCCACCCATCCCATACCTCATAACACCCTTCACCAACCCTAAAGACCACCCATCTCTGAACCTTAAAAATCCCCTCACTGCCTGTACACAGCGCCCATTCATCATCCCTAAAAAACTTTCACAACCCCTAAACACCATCCATTTCTGATCCCTAAAAGCCCCCCTACCCCTAAATCCCACCCATCTATGAATCCAAAAACCCAACACCACCCTAAGCTCCATTCATTCCTGAACTCTAAAACTCTTTCTACTATAAACTACACCCAGTTCTGAACCATAAAAAAACATTAAAAACCCTCACCTTACCTAAACTCAACCCATCTCTGAACCCTAAAAACCTTTCACCACCCCTAAAAGCCACCCCTCCATCTGCACAGGAAGTGACATCACTGGTTTCCTATCAAAACTGTATTTAAAAGACAAAGCTAAACAAGAGGATGCATTCAATCATCCATCAGCACAGGAAGTGCCACCACTGGATTTCCCATCATCCATTTTCACAGGAAGTGACACCACTGAAGTTCCCATCATCCATTTGTAGAGGAAGTGACATCACTGGATTTCCCATCATCCATTTCACAGAAAGTAACATCATGTCTGACCCCGGGACATACTTAAAGGGGGCCACAGACTGGACATTCAGCGGGTGCACCACTGGAGTGCCGAAGGCTTACCAAAGGCCAACCCATCTGTGCTTGTTCCCACCTCGACCATGCCCATCGCAAGGCACACTGGTCACCTCCCATGTTGCAAGAATCCACACCCTCAACCCCAGCTGCCATTCCACACACAGGTTTTCATGCACTTACTCACACTCAAATCTCACCACACCAACAGCACCCAACACCCCTCTCTCTCACACTCACACAGTCCTGCAATCATCCATGTAAAACTCCACACTTGCAAGCATGCTCCTCAACATCCATTCAATCACCAAACATGCCACAGAGATATGGGACCTGATGCATGGCAGTGTCCCTGACTTACTTTTCCTCCACAGGCCCGGGGTGGAATCACCTTAATCCACAAGAACACCATCAGCTGCTCCACATCCACAGACACATTATCCTCCAACTTGGAAAACCTATCATCCAAGCACCATGTCACAGCCAACTTTGCCCTAAGCAGCACTTTCATCTACAGACCACCAGGACTGTGCAGCAACATCACCGACACCATCATGGACTATGTTGCACAACTCACCCTCGATGCTAACAACTACATCCTACGCGGAGATCTGAACTTTCACCTGGAAGACCATGCAGTCCCCAACTCAAGAGCACTTATTGAAGTCCGGGGAAGCTTGGGCCTCACCCAAATATTAAAGAGACCTACCCACATTGCCTGGCACTTCCAGGACCCTATTTTCACCAACTTCATCAACATCTGAGTCAACAAGCCCACGCACGTCCCTTGGACAGACCACACCCTAGTCAAGTTCAGAATCCCCGTGCCAACCATCCTGCTGAAACTGGAAATGAATCACTGACAAGGACAAGAACACCCCTCTGACACCCACCGACATGAACAGAGTAGCAGCCTTCCCAAAGACATCAAGAAATCTAATATTTGTATCACCTGGGGCAACTTCCTGTTGCACCTCAAACATAGCAACAAAACAAAATCCAGAACCCAGGCCAGTTGGTACAGACTGATGAAACGCCACTGCAAACAACTGGAGTGCTGATGGAGAATGATCCAGGACAATGCAGACAGGAGAACATTCAAATCCACCCTAAGAAGCTACCACCAAATGATCTGGACGACCATACATGCTGCTATGGCAGACACCATCAATGCCAGCACCAACAGAAGCAAAGAAATCTTTGCCATTATGAAAGATTTCACCTCACCATCAGCTGCCTACAGCTCAATCATCCCACTCCCAGGACCTCTGCAACAATATCTCTCAAATCTTCAACATCAAAATTACCACTATTTAGAGCAACCGACCTGACAGACCTTGCCAAACACCTACCGATCTTATCCAAAGAACCACCATGAAGTCCATCCACTCAGGGGCCCCATCAGACTCCTTGTCCACCCACCCCCACTCTAGAGAACTGCAACCCATCTGCACCATGCTGACACCCATTCTGAATGCCTCCACCTATTCTGTGACCTTCTCAAATGCTTAAAAACATGCAACTATGCTCCCATTGCTGTATAAACCTTCTACGGACCCTTCAACACATGCCAACTACAGACCGATCATGCTGCTACCATTCACAGCCATGGTCTTAGAGAAAATCATCAACAGACCCCTCGATGACCACCAATACCTCAACACTATTCAGTCTGGTTGCAGACCCAACTACAGCACTGAAACTGCTTGTATTGCTGCTGCATATGACATCCACATGACTCTGGACAGAGGAGATATGTGGCCCTCATTCTCCAGGACCTCACCACAGTATTTGATCCCTTCCTCATCCAACAACTGCATGACATCAGAGTCCAAGGACATGCACTTTGATGGCTCTGCTCCTTCCTGACTGGAAAGACCCAGTTAATCAGCCTGTTACTGAACAGCTAAGACACATGCAACCTCATCTGCGGAGTTCCACAAGGATCCTCTATGAGCCTGACACTCTTCAACATATATAGGATCCCTCTTACCAGCATCATTCACTCTCATAAAATCAACATCTTCACCTACGCTGATGACACACAGTCCATTCTCTCCCTCATGGACAAGACTCAGGATCTTCATCGACATCAAACTTGACATGATCGCCCAAGTCAATGCTGTCACCCCCTCATGCTTCCATACCCTGAAGATGCTGGTAAAGATTTTCAAATGTCTCTCAATCAGCAACCGGCAAACTGTCATGCATGCCCTGGTCACAAGTAAGCTGGGCTATGGGAATACCATCTATGCCTGGATCAACAAAAACAAACTAGGAGGCCGCAGATCAATCAGAACTTGGCAGCCAGAATCAAACTCCCTCGCTGCACTCAAATCACAACACACCTGACGGAGCTCCATTGGCTCCTCATTCGTGAACAAGGACGATTCAAACTCCTTGTCCCCACTTTGAAGGCACTACATAACACTGGCCCAGCACAAATCAACAATTCCATCTGATTTTACAAACCTTCCAGGCACCATTGCTCATCCAGACTTTTAATCGCACAAATCCCATGCAGACGGAAAACCAGATCTATCATTCGAGCCTCCTGCTACATCTCTCCAAAAGCATGGAACAACAAGTTAATACACTTGGTAGCTTGCTTTTCAAACTCTTTTATATATTTAATAATTAGATGGGATACAGTAAATAGGATCCCCTTTCTGACCTGGGAGGGTGGAAAGGTGTCGACCCACTGCTTTCTCGCAGTGCAAGAAACAAAAACATAAAATGGTAAAACTACCATTTTATGTTTCTGCTTCTCACACTGCGAGAAAGCAGAAGGGTTTGGTTGGGGGTGGGCAGGTGGACAGGTCTGCTCTAGGGCAGGGGAGGAGTGGCTTGCCTACTGCAGAGGGCGATTAATGTTTGCTCGGCCCTCTGGGGCCGACCAAACCAGTCATGCACACTCTGCCTTTTCTCCATGTAGGCTGCATGCAACCTACCTGGAGAAAATGGCCTCCCTATAGGCACCTAGCTGGTCGGTGTCCCGACCAATCACAATGCTGCCATTGCAGCATTGTGATTGGCTTAGAGGAGGAGAGGGAGACTGCCACCTTCCTGTTCTTGCCAGAGGCAGGAAAGTAGGAAAACAGGAAAACGTGGGCCCTGCGGACAGGTACGTTTTTAAAATTGATTAACCCCCGCATGCGACTCTCCCACGTGACCCCTTCTCCTCCACCTGCCAATAATGCCGTCAGCGACTGGAAGCAGGGAGTAGGTTAAGCATTGACACACAAACACAGAGGCAAATACACCCAATGCTGATGCTTTTATGGAAAACTGGCACCAGCCACAGAGCACAGATATAACAGCTGTCGAGTGTCATGATTGCACTATATAGGGGTGTTAATGGTTGTCAATTTACAGGAAATAGCAAATACAAATGGTGTTTGTTTAATTCTTACCACAATTGGAGAGCAACATATGAGGATTTTAGGAATTGGAGGATGGTTGGCGTGCGCGACGAACACTGCAACAAAAATAAAACTAATTTGAATCTCGAGGGCAGCAGGATTTCGGGTACATCGACCACGTTGGATTGTGATTGTATAAAAGAAGGATGAATTGAGATCTTTGTTGCTTCCCACAGCAGTTTGTGTTTGGCAGTCATCAAAGGATCATAGTGTGGCCAGTATCTTGCAGTAGAAGTGTCAGATTGGATCCCTAGGTGCCTTCTATTGCACTACCTTGTCTACTAAGATTGTTCTCCCCATCAATGCCATATTTAAGGCTTTTTATATTTCTACCTATTGTGAACACGTTATTTTATATCACATTTTTTGTTGTTTTACCGCAATCTGTTTTGCAATTTGTATCTCTCCTGTTCTCATCATCAATTTTGTCCATATCATAATTTTTCCTGGATTTGAAAGACTTTTACTCCTTTTGAATTAATGTACATTGAACTCTCTCCATAAGAGTGCTATGCAAAAACTACACCGCAGTAATTTAAACAGATGAACAATAACCATCATTTTCTATTATTTCCAGTGAAAGAACTGCATTGAGCTTTAGAGAATAATGAGCTAAATTAGGGGGCTTGTTACTTGAGGTAATTATTTGAAGGATTTAATATATTAATGTTACAAATGTCTTTTCTAATCTGGCATTGTTTCATTGCAGATTTCTATAAACAGTTCCGAAGGAAGTGTGATGAGGCTTGCATCAGCGTTTTCTCTCTTGTCCGCTCATCCGTTTTCACTCTGTATGGGCTGCTGTGATTTCTGTTACAATTAGAAGTCATGGTCTCTCTTCAAAAGTAAACAGGATTAGCTTCATTGCATTCCTACAGAGCGGTAAAGAAAGTCCATAAATTACAAAATCAAGGTCCTCTGTGGACCATAAAATGATTATTGAAGCACAGCCTTCTGATCAGTCTATAAATCTTAGTGAGTGGAAAAGAAGTAGGATTCACAACACCAGCAATTCCGGATTTCCATATACATACTCACTTATCCATCCTACACAGCATTTAAGCTTTCTTTCTATCGAAATTCTCTTTGTACCTTGCTTGGCATAGCTCCATCTGTGCTTTCACCTCTTTTAGAGTATTCAGCAGACATTCCCTTGAAATCCTGTCCACCAGACTTTTCTGTCAATCCACCCTGACACACAATATTTAAACTACAGACTTGCATATGAAAGTCTTGCTTTACACAATAGCTAAACTGTAGAACATTCTTCAAAATCAAACTAGATGTTACAATTGATAAAATACAGTTCATAGGCAAACCATCCTCTGTATTTGTTTATTGGCTTCAGTGGGGTACACTGCTATCCAGTGGTGTTTAGTACAGCAATGTGTAAAGAATCTGAATCTCAATTGAAGTAAACCATTTTCGTACAACAAATGGAAAGCTCTCTTGAGAGAAAACATCTCCCAAAACACACATAATCACTCAAACAAAAGCACAATGCTGCATAAAATTGAAACAAATGGAAAATTATTCTATAAGCACAACCGAACAAATGATGATTCCCATACAGCTTCTTCACAGGTCTCATGAATTCAGTGGGTTCCCTTTTTCATTGAGGTTCTGGTAAATCACAAGCAATTTCCCAACACCGATATGAGGCACAAATGTGGTAAATCTTGACAACAGCCCCATCTCTAGTAACGTCATTGTTAACCTTCACAAAAGGCTGATCATTACCTAGAATACCAAGTTATCCATCAGTGATGGATCATGCATAGCACAGGCTATGCTTCATGGCCAGCCTCCAATGCTCATCGGTGACACAAACAAAAAGATTTCACCATGTCCACTACAGCCAATATGCCTTGATCAGCTGCTTTGCTACAATATGGGACAATATAAGTACCCCTCCTATCACCTATGAACCGATCTAGTTTTGCATTTAACGTAGCAAGAGTGTAGAAGTCATGCCACTATCCCAACACACAGACAATACATTTGTGATCAGGCACAATGATAAAATGCTGGGTGGGGCCGCCAAGAATGGAAGAAAACTGCAGGAACAGATGTTAAGGCTTTAATCAGCACAGGAGCCATTGTGAGTGTGATGGGCATTCAACTGTATCAATGCCTCCCAGTCACACACCAACATATACACATAAGGTGCGGCTACACCATTGCCACTGAAAGGACTCATACAAGTGCCCATTAGATCAAATGACCAAGAGATCACAGCAGTAGTCAACGTCATTGATAAAGAAGCAGATGTACTACTGAAGTGTTACATGGCGGAAGATCTGGGTCCGGTATCAGCTGCAAGAAAAGTGCATGCATTTGCTGGCCTGTTTAAGGACTTGGCTGTTTCAAGCCCCACCAATCAACCTGCAAATTGACAAGTCCGTCAAGCCTGTGGCACTACGTCATCATCGTGTGCCATTCCACCTGACTTGGCGATGCGGCGAGTGCAAGGTAAGTACTTTTATTTCTTTCTTTCTTTAATTTAATCTTTGCCATTGAATGTCCAACTCCACTAATCCCGCACCCTGCCTCACCGCCCCACAGCATTACCTATGTAAGCCGCCACTGATCACATGCTGGGCTGTACATCAACCTTAGGCCAGGCTGCCTGGATTGTATGTTTATTGCACTTTAACTAGGAGAACATTACAGTTGACCTCTTGCATTTATTCAACTTTTGCACTTTCTGTAATGTAAAATTTAGCTGCTGTCTCATCAGGAGGTGCTTACATCCTTACATCTTTAGCACTTTGGTACCTTTCGAAGGCAATATTTGAACTTTAGACCAATTCGTTCATTTGTTTATGAATTATTTAAGACTTTTTTTCATTTATATAGAAATGTTTTTAATTCGAGATGCCGCACTAAACGTTGACATTTTGCAAATTTGAAATTATGTATATTTATAGATGTATATATTTTTTCATGCAATGTTTTTACATATGTATGAAATGTACGTTTCATATTAGTGGCTAAACATTCTATGGTATTGATTGTCTGATTATAGCAGACTGATTAAATTGTATGATTGGCACAATACAATTACTTTTCCCGCATTTTGGGGCAATGACAGCGAACTACACTTTGATTTCTTTTGTGGGTAAGATGTGTACCTTCCACTCATAATTGACATTCAACACCCTCCATCCTTCAACATAGCTTCAGTTATGTCTTGGACACATTATTTGGTTTTGTGAAAATTGTGTTTGTCCACCACCGCTCTTAATGTCCTGTCAAGGTGGTTCTCTAATCTTTCCTCGCCTTCAGTAAACTCATCCAAAGCACAACCTCTTCTACTTTCGCCTTCCTACCACATCAGTAAACAATCAGCTTCTCTGCTTCCAAACACTGAAAGTTGTGTTTTTTGCTATACCTGGAGTGTGTTGTCCATAATAAGGTCACTGAGTAATTACTAAAGCCTCTCAACTATGTCTTTCATTTCAGCTTTGTCTCCCCAGAGACAGGTAAAAAACTGCAGACAGAGTATCTTTGTGCATAATATAGCCTTATAGCCCGCCGTAGCGGGCTATACCAGCTGTTAATGGCCCGCTGCAGCGTTAAAGGCCCGAGCCGAAGGTGAGGGACTTTAACAACAGCAGCGGGCCATTAACAGCGGTATAGCCCTGCTACGAAGGGCTATAAGGCTATTAGAACATTCTGCCACTAGAGGGCAGAATGTTCTACCAAAACAAAGCCCTTCAGGGAGCGCGAGGGGATTGAAATCCCCTCAGGCTCCCTGAAGTCTTTGTTCACAGCCAGAGCTGTGAACAAAGACAAATTGGAATGTTGGTGCTCCAGTCGGTTGTTATAGTTAGGTCAGCGTTTCCATTGGAAATTCATTTTTTCTGTTTCTAATAACTTTCACACCGTTTGATGAATCTCCACGAAGATTCCGAAATAGTGCTTTTTTTAACTTAGTTTGTGCATGCTAAGTTTTGGTGGTGATCTGTGAAACCGGAGCCGAGAAAAAAGGGGGGTTGGCGGCAAAACATGAAATCCCCATGCATTTTCCATTTACTTTTTAAGAAGCGCTATCGCAAAAACTGCTGAACGGAATTACACCAAATGTGGCAGGAATCTAGATCTTGGTCTGCAGATTGTACTTTTTGAGAGTTGGTGTAAATCTATTAAATTATTTTTAAGAAATTAAGGTTTAAAAATAGTTGCATATCTGGATGGTTGTGTCTGCACGAGGCTGGTGAGAGTCTTGTGGGAATTCCAATTTAAAAATAGAGCATTCTGAGCGGCCCAGGGAGCTTTTTTCCCCTGGGCCATCTTGCTCTTCCGAGCGCTCTGATTGGCTGCCAGCAGCAGGAGAAAAAAGTTGCTGGCAGCCATTACTGGACTCGAGGACTTAGTCCCCTGTCTTGAATATAAAGAAAAATTATATAAGGAGCAGGGTAGTGATGTCCTGCCCCATAGGATCCATGGGGGACCCAGAGGGATGCCGCGGGGGCCAAAATTGAAAACAAAATTGGCAAATTGTGCCACAAACCTGCAAGACTCCTGCGGGATAGTGGTAAAACAACTGGTGACACTGGGCCGCATTTTTTAATTAAGGGAAGGGGGGCACTGAGCTGTTTTTGGACCTGGGAAAGCCATTCTCCAGGGCTCAATCTAATTATTATGGGAGGGGTTGTGTGGCCCCCTCCCAAGCCTTTTTAGATGGTCCTGGCCAAATTGACCCCTTATTGCCCAATTTAATTATTATGGGAGGGGGCACCCAGCCCCCCTCCCTGAGCCATATTTTGCTCCGGAACTCCATCCCACGGGGACCAATGTCTGTTGTAAGGGGGGGCACACGGCCCCCCCCTCCCAGAGAGTTTAAAAGGCCTTGGGGATACCATCCCAAAGGGCAGTAACTTTACAAAAAAGGATGGGGGGCTGCGCGGTCCCCCCTTCTTGAGCCTTTAATGTCAATGGGTGTCAGAGCGCATTGCAGTTTTAGGTCATCATCCACGAGGTCCAAGACCAACTGTTGTGGAAGCAGCATGCACTGTCTCTCCTCTCCATCTACCACACCACCACCGGTAGAAGAAGAACGCAATGGTGTCAGGAAGGACATACGGGAAAGACAAACTAAAACAACATGTTAAAATAAAAGGCTAAAACAATTTACCAAAGTAACAAATATGTTGATCCACTATCCTCCAGAGGTTCCACTCGGACTTACAGAATGAATAATCATAAGGAAAATATTAGTACGAATAGCAGGACAGATATATCACCCAAATTGAAACTGATAGATGCTACCTAAAGGGTACTTAGCGTTTGCTAAAGGGGGGAAACAAGACATTGCACCTACTAATGAAGCACACTGGAGGAGCAGCAGCACACTATGATCCCCCAATGATGTACATAAAAAAGAATATAAGTCCACATACATTACTTGTCACAGCTCAACTTTATATATTATGAAACATAACTTGTGTAGAGTATCAACCTTCATACATAGTAGATGGGTGGTCTCCACTAGTAGGCTGGCAAAGTGCACACCGATGTTTAGTATTTCTCCTCACACGATAGCACACCAGATTGCGCAAAATTAAAGAGATCCTAGGGACGTTGAAAGAGAACACAATATACACAATAAACAACAAACTTAGCTGAGCAGCTAAATAACCTAAGCATAGCTGTTTGTAGAATGTTCAGCAGCTGGAATGCACAGCATTCTCGCTGACAGTGAGAGGTACCAAGCTTTCCTTCATCCAGGTTCAGGGTCAGTGGCCCAAGAAAGGCTATCAAAGCCCTCACTAATGAGTGCGGCTTCTGCGAGACTAATGTTAAATCGGGAGAGCTCTAAATAGAGTATATATATATATATATACCCTACATACCCTTCCTAACCAAGACCATTATAAACTGAAAGTGTGCACAGAAGGCCATGTGGGTGCAAGAGCTTAAGGTGTGGATGAAAGCACCCAATGTCAAAGAAGGCACCAAAAGGACTGCAGGTTTGCAGGCAAAGACCACTAACGTGATTCCCCGGCGGCAAGGATGGTGGCTACTCATGAATCCCTGACAGTACCCCTTCCCCTAGACCCTCCCCAGGTACAGGGCAGGATTTCCTCGGATGTTGGGCATGAAAGCCTCAGACCAGCCTGGAGGCTTGGACCTGGTTGGCTGGTTCCCATGATCTTTCTTGAGGGCCACACCCTTGCCAATCAATGAAATAGAACAGAACCTCATCTGTACATTTGGAATCAAAGATGGCTCCGACTTCATATTACTCAAGGCAATCTATGACCACGGTTTGAGGATGTAAATGTAACTGGGAACACAGGATGATGGGTTTGAGTAAGGAGACATGAAAGGTAGGATGGATCCGCATGTGGGTTGGTAGAGTCAAATACATTGCGTTGCATTTGATACGGTCAGCCATACCATCTTATTTGACCGTATCGCAAAGCTGGGTATTACAGGACAAGCGCTTAAGTGGCTTCAATCCTTTCTGTCGGGTAGAACCCAGAGGGTGCAACTGGGAGACCAGCTATCTGAGGCAAATGATGTGACCTGAGGTGTACCCCAAGGGTCCGCTCTCTCTCCTCTGCTTTTCAACATCTACCTTCAACCTTTGGTGGAGGAGCTAACGCATCAGAACTGTCAAATCTTTAACTATGCTGATGACAGCCAGCTTTTGGTCCAGTTGGAAGACTCAATGGAAGCACAGGAATCAGTAAGGAATGTACTCTGATTCACTGTCAACTGGATGACCAATAACCTTCTGAAAGTAAATGCGGAAAAAACAGAGGTGTTGGTCATCACAAATCGAGTCAATCCCTGGTGCAACTTATTCTGGCCTCCTGAACTCGGTATTACACCTCCTCCCGTCAGGGTGGTCAAAAGTCTGGGATTGAAGATTGACGCCGACCTTTCTATGGCCCCTCAGGTCTCGGCGGTGGTGGGTTCCTGCACGGGGGTGCTGAGGCAACTGCGCAAATTAACACCTATCCTTTCAGCCCCCACTTTGCAATCGATTGTGTCCGCCACTGTCATCTCGCGGCTAGACTATGGCAATGCTTTGCTTCTTGGCTTGCCGCAGAAGCTGCTGAGGAAACTACAGGTTGTACAGAATGATGCAGCTAGGCTGATCTATTCTCTGCCCATGAATTCACATGCAGCTCTACTCCTTCGGAAGTTGCATTGGCTGCCCGTCAAGCTTAGAGTGCAGTTTAAGCGCCTCTGTATAGCTCATAAGGCAATCTTCGGCAAAGCCCCAGAATATATTAAACAGCACCTGAGGAAGTATATTCCAGGCAGAACATTGCGCTCAGGTATGGCCTCCAATCTTTTCCAACCCAGATTTAAGTTAAAATCTAAAGGAGGCAGGGCGGTATCTGTACTTATTCCGCAATTGTGGAATGAGTTACCGGCTAGCCTGAAGGTAGACCCGCAGCTGCTGTCCTTCAGGAAGAACCTGAAGACCTATCTGTTTAAAAAGACTACATCTTCATCCTAAGTAATGGCGGACGGCCAGTGATCTAAGTGATAGTAGGTTATGTTCTTTCTGTGTCAGCGCTTAGAGACCAGTGGTGATAGGCACTATATAAGAATATTTTAACATAACATAACATAACTCCCACTAGGTTTTCTCCTGGAAATGGGTCAATGAATCAGGGCTGTCATTTTTTTGTGTCCCCAAAGGCGTAAGTGTCCGGAGGAAAGCAAAACAAAATACCCTGGTTGGTAGGTAGGTGCCTTTTTGCGTTTGCGATCCACGTAATATTTGTACTTTGAGTTTGCGTGAGTGAAATTGTGGGTCAATATACGTGCGGTCTTTTGTATGGTGTGCAGTCTGTAATCTATACTATGAAAAGGAGACAAAATAGGTTTGAGAATTGGAAACCCTGAGGGTGGATCCCAGTAAGGGCAAAAAAGGGGGAATGACTGGTTGAAGAGTGTATAGCATTGTTGTGGCCAAAAACCAGAGGTTGGATACGGATTCTTGTTCCTAGGTAAAACACTGGAGAAACTTCTCCAGGTCCTGATTACATCGCTCACTCTGTCCATCCGAATCAGGGTAGTAAACTGAGGACAAACAGAGAGTGACCTCCAAGGAGTTACAAAATGCTCTCCAAAACCAAGAGTTGAACAGGGGTCCTAGGTCAGAAATTATGTTGGATGGCAAACCATTTAAGCTTACAATATGCTGCAGAAATAGGTCCGCTAACTCAGTGGCGGTTGGTAGTCCTTGCAAGGGAGTATAAAGGCACATTTTGGTTAATATGTCCACAATTACCAGGATGGTGGTACATGCCTAGACTTTGAGCAGGTCAGTTATGAAATCCATGGAAAGAGTGTGCCATCGCTGTGCAGGGATGGGTATGGGTTTGCAATACACCAGCTGGTCTTTGTAAAGAACCTTTGGCCCTTTAGCAAGCTTCACAAGTAGATACCAGTTGCTTGCAGTCTTTCAACATGGAAGCCCACCATAAGAATCACTTTACGAGATTGTACGTTTTAGTAGCCCCCTGGTGTCCTGCTAATGGATTAGCATGTGTTAAAACCTCACCCTGTAGCTCCTTGGATGGTAGGTATAAGGCCAGGTTATGGAACAATATATCCTGATCCGTTCATCGACTGGAATCTTGAGCCAGCCAATGAGGAACATCAATCTGACTAGGATTTCCATGTGATTAGGGAAGTACAGGAATGATTAGTGGGTTGTAAAAGAGCTTTGGCCGTTTCAGGTTTTGGTGAGTGAGTTTCTTCAGAGTCATTTGGCCAGGATAAGGCATCAGCTTTACAATTGTTAGCCCTTGGACAAAAGGTTAGGATGAAATAATAGTCTGCAAATAGGAGTGACCACCACAACTGTTTAGGAGTTAAGACCTTGACTGATTTTAATATTTAGAGGTTGTGATGGTCAGTATACACCGTGATAGGGTGTTGTGCCCCCATAAAGTAATGCCTCCACTCCTGGAACCTGGCCTTAATGGCCAGCAGCTCTGACGCAAACATTGTATAATTCCTCTCTGTATTGTTTAATTTGCGGGAGAAGAATGCTACGGGGTGCAGCTGACCAATGCCCTGTTTTCTTTGGGATAGCACTGCCCTAATGGCAACATTGGAAGTATCGCCCTTTAAGTAGAATGGTAGCAAAGTGTCAGGATGAAGGAGTATGGGGGCAGAGGTGAATGGGAGCTTGAGTCAGATAAGAGCCTCATCAGCTGCTGGTGACCAACAAAAAGTGGCTTCTTTATTGAGAAGACAGTTATGGGTGTCACAACAGAGGTTAAGTACAAAATGAACTGAGTATAAAAATTCGCAAAGCCCATATATATGTGCACCTGTTTCATGCTGATGGTTTTCTGCCATTTCAGCACCGCCTGTACCTTGGACTCATCCATAGTGAGTCCCTCGGAAGAGGCGATGTATCCCAAGAATTGGACTGATGGGACATGGAATTCATATTCTTCAATCTCTACCTACAGATGGTTCTTACATAAGGCCTGGGTCACCTTTTTAACATGTATTATGTGTTCACTCAGATGCAGAATAAATGAGAATGTCATTGATTTAGTACTCTTGCGATATAGTTCACTAGATGTTGAAAGGCAGCTGGGGTATTGCACAGGCCGAAAAGTATCACCTGATATTCAAACAGGCCAAATTTGATGAGGAATGTCCTCTTCCACTAGTCTCCTTTGCGCATCCACACCAAATGATATGTCCACGTAGGTCCAATTTGGAGAAGATGTTCGCCCTTTTGACCTGATCTAGCAGTTCAGAAATTAGTGGAAGGGGTAACGATTCTTCTGTGTGACATTTTTCAGGGCCTTATAATTGATGCAGGTTCTCCGTTCTCTGTTCTTTTCATAGATGAAGAATAATTGTGATGAGACACAGGATTTAGATTGACGTATGAAACCGTATGTATCTTGATATTGGCGCAGGTGTTCAGTTTCAGGTTCAGTGAGAGCATAAATACAGCTGCATGGTAGCTGCCCTCCTGGTTCAAGATCTATTTTACCATCAAAATCATGATCTGGAGGTAAAGTGTCGGCCATTTGTTCACTGAACACATCCCCATATTCAGTGTTTGTGTTAGGTAACCCATCAACTTGTATGGGGCATGTAGCTATAGTGACTGATGGGCATTTCTCCTTACAGTGGTCTGATGTTAAGTGAAGGTATCCTTACACCAAATCTATAATGGAGTTGTGGAAAGGTAGCCAAGGAAGCCCTAGAATGATGCCATACTGTGGAATATCAGTGAAATCAAAACCCAGTTCCTCTTCATGACCCCTCCCGGGCAATACATTCGGCTAATGGGTGTTTGGTGTGTGATAGGGCCAGATTTTGCAGAGACCCATCTACTGCCAAAGCTTGTTCTGGAGTTAACTTGCACTGCACTGTTTTTTTGTGCCTTCGCACATACTGCCAATCGCAGAAATTCCCTGTAGCCCCAGAATTGATCATGACAGACATAGTTAGACAGGGAATTCCAGGAAAAAACAAGGATACATCCATGGTCACATGATGTGTGGTAAAGTCCTGAGCAGTCTTCCCCACATTATGTGGAGATAGCCTCCAGGCCCTCTTTGATTTCATGTTACAGGCTTGCACAGAGTGTCCTTCCACACCGCAAAACAGACAGAAATGACCTTGCTGCCGACACTCCTTTTCTTGTTCGGACAAAGAGCCTCAAACTGATCCTATTTACATGGGCTCCACCTGGGTGTTTGATGGTTTTCGATGGTCCAATCTGGGCAAGGGTCGTACCTTGGCATTCCTTCTTTCACTCCAATGTTTCTTGAGGAGATGGTCTAACTGTTAAACAAGATGAATAAAATCATCACAGTTCATTGGTCTGTCTACCATCTGAGCCAACATGTCTTTAAGGTCATCTCTCAGTCCCTTGTAAAACAATGAGGTCTCTTCTGCTTAGGCCAGTCAGCCTCAACTACCAACCAAGTAAAGTGAGCCAGATAACTTAGGAGATCACGGTTGCCTTGGCGTAACTCCAGGAGCTCATTATCCATGGTCTGAGTGGCAATGCATTGGTCAAAGATGCGGTGGAGCTCATGCTCAAAGGCGTTGTAGCTGTGCAAGATGGGACTGCCCTTTGCCACCAACGGTACAGACCAGGAGGCAGCAGCTCCTGACAAATAATATAATACAAAGGCTACCCTAGATTCAGCAGTAGGAAAAGCAGCAGGCAGTTGAGGATGACTCACTGTTGTTGTGGATGACTCATCAGCTGAGGGTGACTGACCAGTATTTAGACCCCCTCCCAATACGTGGGCAAAATCAGACATAGAGGTCAATTGAACCATAAATCACCATTCATTTAGGTAGAGAGATCCCCTAATGTTCTGCCAAAACGATTACCTAAAGTGTTGAGCTCAATACCCTACATAACCATAATACTCAAGAGCATGATGAACTGAAAGTGTGCACAGAAGACTATGTGGGTGCAAGCACTTAAGGTGTATATGAGAGGGCGGAATGCCAAAGAAAATGCCAAGAAAACCACAGGTTTGTAGGCAAAGGCCACCAGAGTGATTCCCTGGCACCAAGAATGGTGGTTAAACATGAATCCCTGTCAACAGGGACCCCATGACCTGAGGCAGGCTCACTTTCTGAGTCCTGGGGAGCCCTCCCCAGGATACGGTGATTTCCCTGCCAGCACCTGCTGGGGCAGCGAAGCTTATGTTTGCGCCTGTCTGGCAGGAGCATTTTCAAATCTCTTGCAAAACGAGAGCAAATACAAAGCCTTCTACCACAGGAAAGATCTTTATAAATGCTCCCCCCAGCTGGGAGCCGACTTGGGCTCTGTTTCCCTGTCTGTACTGATGTGGGCAGGTAAACATAACAACAGATTATTCCCACCCAAAAGGGAGCAACATAAGTAGCTGCTCCCTTCAGGCGGGAGCAATGCCCACTCCTGCAATGGGGGGAGCCAGCTGAGGCCACGAGAACCCCATGAGACAAAATAGGCTTTTGTGGCAGGCTGCAGCCCCCATCTCCTTTTTAAAAAGACCGACAAGTGTGCTTTCTCTACAGTTCCACAGTGAAAAACGATCCGAAATCCTTGCTGGGGGTGAATGCATAGTTGATTTCTTGGAGCGTAATCTCTTTTGTAGTGACTGTCCAAGATGATTGGGTCTTTCTTGTCATCTCCTGGTCTGAGAGCAGAGTCCAGGATTCTCCCTTTAAATTACTGCTGAGAATGCAAATGCATAAAATCACCTAAAGCTCCTCCCGTTTGGCCCTGCTCGTTCCACATTAGTAGTATGCAGCGGTGTTCCTGCCATTTTCTAGGGTGCTAGGCAGTTCAACTTACCGAAGTGACCCGAGCATGTTTCCCACCAATTTTGATGCACGTTCTTGATGCAGAGGATTATGAGGATATCTCCACCGAGCAAAAATGCACTTACTTCATATAATTAAGAGGAAATAACCTTGTTTGGTAGAAATTCAACTCTTGGTCTGTAGTCTTGTCGTCTTCTCTATACAAGGATTCATTTTGTCACTGACTTCTTTATACAGGTAATTCAGAAACAATCACATTGCCAAAATTACATGCACACAAGGTTGCTGGAAACATTACCTCATGGTCCTTTACTCTGCTGTATTGTAGAGTATGCACTAGACATTTACCCACAGATTTAGCACTCACTAGCTAACCAGTAGAAAGCATTCCAGTTGGGTAGAAATTTTATTTAAATTTCGTCTCCTGAGGATGGGTCCCGGGGCCTGATTAGGCTCACGGAAGGGGCAACCTGCCTTCCTCCTTTTATTAATTACTTTGTCCCGGGAATGGGGTAACTGGGGTCCAATAAGGCTCGAGGAGGGGGGCTGCACACTCTACCTTTTCTTATTAAATTTGGCCCGGGGGGATGTGGTCCCCTGGGCCAAAAAGGCCCAGAGAGGGGGATGCATGCCCTCTTCACCTTTTATGTACATATTGACCGCAGGGGATGGGGTCCCCGGGGACAAAGAAAACTTAGGTAGGGGGGACTTTTCCCCTTCCCTTTATTAATTTTTCGGCCCTGAGGCCTAAAAAGGCTTCAGTAATGGGGCTGCATGCCCTCTCGCCTGTCACGGGTACTTGACCGACCCACGCGAGTGAGGTATCATTTTTATCGGGAGACCTAGGGGAACGCTGGATGGGAGGAAATTTGTGGATCCACGTACATTCCAGAACTGTCCCACACAGAAATTTGAGAAAAGGTGATTTTTTCAGCTAAATTTGATGTTTGCAGGGGATTCTGGGTAGGAAAACATTAGGGGACCCATGCAAGCCATACCTCTCTGGACTCCCCCGGGTGTCTATTTTTTAGAAATGTGTGGGTTTGGTAGGTTTCCCTAGATGGCCGCCGAGTCCGGGGCCAAAAACTCATGGGACACCCCTTGCAAAACCAGGTTGTTTTGTGATAGGTAATTTTGATGTCGCTTCAATAGGTTTTGGGCCCTTGCCTGTTGCAGGTACTTGACCCACCCACGCGAGTGAGGTATCATTTTTATTGCGAGACCTGGGGGAGTGCTGGGTGGGAGGAAATTTGTGGATCCACTTAGATTCCAGAACTTTCCCACACAGAAATTTGAGAAAAAAGTGTTTTTTTCAGCTAAATTTGAGGTTTGCAGGAGATTAAGGGTAGGAAAACTTTAGGGGACCCATGCAAGCCATACCTCGCTGGACTCCCCCGGGTGTCTAGTTTTCAGAAATGTGTGGGATTGGTAGGTTTCCTTAGATGGCCGCCGAGCCCGGGGCATAAAAACTCACGGGACCCCCGTGCAAAACCAGATTGTTTTGTGATAGGTAATTTTGATGTCGCCTCAATAGGTTTTGGGCACTGTCGCGGGTACTTGACCCACCCACGCGAGTGAGGTATCCATTTTATCGGGAGACCTGGGGGAACACTGGGTGGGAGGAAATTTGTGGATCCACGTAGATTCCAGAACTTTTCCACACAGAAATTTGAGAAAAAAGTGATTGTTTCAGCTAAATTTGAGGTTTACAGAGGATTCTGGGTAGGAAAACGTTAGGGGACCCACACAAGCCATACCTCGCTGGACTCCCCCGGATGTCTAGTTTTCAGAAATGTATGCGTTTGTTAGGTTTCCCCTAAATGGCTGCTGAGTCCGGGACCAAAATCTCATGGGACCCCCCCTTGCAAAACCAGGTTGGTTTCTGATAGGTAATTTTGATGTCGCCTCAATAGGTTTTGGGCCCTTGCCTGTCACAGGTCCTTGACCCACCCAGGCAAGTGAGGTACCATTTTGCTCAGAAGTCTTTGGGGAACGCAGGGTGAGTGGAAATTTGTGGGTCCACGCAGATTCCAGAACTTTTCACCACAGAAATTTGAGGACAATGTTTTTTTTGGACAAATTTTGAGGTTTGCAAGGGATTCTGGGTAACAGAACCTGGTGAGAGGCAGTCAAGTCACCACATCCTGGATTCCCCTGGGTGTCTAGTTTTCAAAAATATATAGGTTTGCTAGGTTTCCCTAGGTGCCGACAGAGCTAGAGTTCAAAAACTACAGCTAGGCACTTTGCCAAAAAAGGGTCATTTTTCACTGTGAAATTGTGGTGTGTCCATGTTGCGTTTTGTGCCATTTCCTGTCGCGGGCACTAGGCCTACCCACACAAGTGAGGTACCGTTTTTCTAGGAAGACTTTGGGGAAAGCGGGGTGGGTGGAAATTTGTGAATCCACTCAGATTCCAGAACTTTCCACCACAGAAATGAGAGGAAAATGTGTTTTTTTAAACAATTTTTTAGGTTTACAAGGGATTCTGTGTAACAGAACCTGGTGAGAGGCAGTCAAGTCACCCCATCCTGGATTCCCCTAAGTATCTTTTTTTCAAAAATGTATAGGTTTGCTAGTTTTCCCTAGGTGCCGGCAGAGCTAGGGTTCAAAAGCTACAGCTAGGCTCTTTGCAAAAAAAGGGTCATTATTCTCTGTGAAATTTTGGTGTGTCCATGTTGCGTTTTGCTCCATTTTCTGTTACGGGCATTAGGCCTACCCACACAAGTGAGGTACCGTTTTTCTCTGAAGACTTTGGGGATCGTGGGGTGGGTGGAAATTTATATATCCACGCAGATTCCAGATCTTTCCACCATAGAAATGAGAGGAAAATGTGTTTTTTTGACAAATTTTTAGGTTTGCAAGGGATTCTGGGAAACAGAACCTGGTGAGAGGCTGTCAAGTCACCTCATCCTGTATTCCCCTGGGTGTCTAGTTTTAAAAAATGTATAAGTTTACTGGTTTTCCCTTAGTGCCGGCAGAGCTAGGGTTCAAAAACTACAGCTAGGCACTGTGCACAAAAAAGGGTAATTTTTCACTGTGAAATTGTGGTGTGTCCACGTTGCGTTTTGTGCCATTTCCTTTTGCGGGCACTAGGCCTACCCACACAAGTGAGGTACCGTTATTCTCGGAAGACTTTGGGAAATGCGAGGTGGGTGGAAATTTGTGGATCCATGGCGATTCTAGAACTTTCCACCACAGAAATGTAAGGAAAATTTGTTTTTTTGGACAATTTTTTATTTAGGTTTGCAAGGGATTCTGGGTAACAGAACCTGGTGAGAGGCAGTCAAGTCACCCCATCCTGGATTCCCCTGGGTGTCTAGGTTTCAAAAATATATAGGTTTGCTAGGTTTCCCTAGGTGCCGACAGAGCTAGGGTTAAAAGACTACAGCTAGGCCAGTGGCGGCTGGTGAAATTTGAACCTTGTGAGGCGTAAGCAGAACGAATCAACGTATGCAAGTGAGCTCAGGGAGTGAGCCCGACAGCAGTAAGGGGGTTTGGAGGGGTTCTCCCCCGTGAAGAAATATTTAAAAAATTGGCATTTTTGGGTGCAATTGTTAGCACTATTTCTGTGATAAATGGACTGAAAATTCAGTTCTTCTAGGCATTCATAAAAGAAAACTCATACATTATTTCAGAGAATTTCTGGGTGGCTAAGCAAGTCTGACTTCTGAAGGGGGCTAGGGTACTAAGCAAGACTGCCTTGGCTCTACCCTTTCCAATAGAAAACACTAGTTAGCGATGTGAACAAGTTCAATGGACAAACCTGGGGTCTAGGGAGAGTCCCTCTCCTGAAAAAGAAATGTAAAAAAGATTGGCAAATGGTGCATTTTAAAGCAAATGAATGCAGCGATAAAGTAGTCTTGAAATATTTAACACATTAAAAACTGCCCCGTATCTTCTTGCATTAATTGGTTCAACAGTTACTGTAATATGTAAATTGTTCTGCATGACGACAATTTTAGCCCTTTAAAATGTATGCTTGTCCAGTGTCTTGCACTGCATGCAGCATTAACTATGGAAAAATATGCTCTAACCAGACTTCGGGAAGCACCCATAGCTGCTGGCTGTAACCAGTCGTATAGAAATATGAGTAGACAGGTCTTTAAGTGAGATGAAAAAAGTGGGTGCTCCCTATAAGGAACATGCCAAATAAATGTCTGTGATTCCCATAGTGTGCCGTCAGACCGGTATTTTGGTTTCTCTCTGAGATGTAATTTTATCCAGATAAATGGCACAACAACTGACATACGCCTAAAGCCTGGCAGTATGATTGGCGTTGTCACTGGGTGTTAGCTGTTTAAGATAAATGAGTAACAACAATGATTTCTTATAAATAATTAACATTGAAAATGTTTAAATTCTAAAATTCTGAAATATGGAGTCTGTGAATTAAATAGCATTGAGGCCTGTGGAAGGAGTTTTGGCCTTCAACTATGTGTGCTTTATGTTAGATATGTATCCTCCTTTTCTCTGCATATCTTGTCCATCTGCACATATTCAACCCCCTCTCTTTCCTCTTCAGCATCCTCTTTTCACTCTTCCCCGAATGCCCTTCCTCACATCTGTGCCACTTCACCGCCCCCAACACGCACTGCACTCCCTCAAATATAAGCACTTTAATTTCTCTTACTTTTGCCTTGCAAATATTTTGACATCAGTGTACCCCCTTCACACACATTTCCACAGAATTTCAGTTGCAAATGGAATACACAAATATTGTTCTGTTCGCTCTGCAGAGGCCAACCCACTGACAGGCACTTTGTTTGGCTTTAGCCTTAACGCCTGCGTGCTCAATCAAAGCCCCTCATAAACACCTGGCACGGCTCAAGCCTCAAAGTAAGTATGCACAGAAAAAAATACAGATAAAAAACAACATTATAAAATAGCTAACTCGTGAGGAATGCAAGATCAAGTAAACATGTAATTTAAAAGCATGCAGGCACTTAGGTCACACTTTACCCTCTGTATAATTTCTATTGTCAATCTCTTTTCCGTTGCAAGTTACTTTCCACGCAGCTGTTACCGGAGCCATCATAAACAGCACGAGGGCTCTTTAAACCAGTGGCCTCTTCTCCAACAGTGTCTGCTCTGAATATTGCACACAATTAAGCCCAGCTGCATTACGGTTCAACAACTGTTTGTATTAAAAAATGTGTCATAATGCAATGAAACACAAAAACAAATCTAAACATGGGGAAGTAAACTCCCGCATTTTGCGATGCAGCGCGCGCAAAGGAATTTGTTTTATTTATTTAAATGTGTACTTACCTCCGTTCATCCATATTCCGGTGTTTACATTTTCCCACCCTGCCCCTCCCCCGCCCCGCCTCTCTGCCCCACCAAACTCCCTCCACGGACCGCTACTGATGGGAATACAATTTTAAAAAGTGGATGGAGACATGTATATGCTCCGTGAGACGTGAGTCACAAGAAAACACGCAACAAATTACCTCAGCACAGAAAGACACAGACACAACAACCTGGACAATGATTAATAGAATTAAAGTTAGCTATTGTGCGCCGGGGTTTACACTACTTCAGTCCTTTCACAGCATTCTTTAAATGTCCCACCCAAGCTTTCAACATCACTACATTTGTGAAGATTTAAGTAAAAGGTTTCTGAAATTGCCAGGTATAGCGGTTATGTGTCCTCCTATAAAACCGTGAGGCAGGAGTTCTAATACCTGCTTCCTCGCATGAACATGGTGTGTGATCTTGAGCAGAATGCAATTCGTTGTGACTGTTATTTTGAAAAACCCAGATTATTTAGAAATTGGCATAAGTGAGACTTACAGAGCTGATTTCAGTACAAAAAGCATAGAAACAACTTAACATTCCCTGTTCTAATAGTAAACCTTCCTTTCACATTTTCGTCAGTTACTTACAAGAGGTAAACGATTATATACCAGGTTCGAAATGTACTGCACTGCTTTGCAGTTTCAAGCAATTCATATTTTCAAGTCACGAGAAACAAGAACCAATGGAATAAGGATTTGCCCAAGATCACATGCATCTTATCTTCCGAGAGAGCTGGGCTGTGTGTACAAGTCATGCTAGTTCATGGTCGGTTTTGCCGTGCTTTACCCGAAAAGTCAACACGTGCCGTGGACATATTTAATATTTAGCAAACATTCCATGTGAGCTCTACTCTAGGTTATCTAAATAAGAAACGTCATTTCTGCCACTGCAGTGTAACATCTACAGTACAACATTACAGACTTACGCACCAAATGTTAAAATGGCTTTCGACTTTTTTAAGCGCTGCCCAGCAGCCAGTAAATCATATTATAACTTCACATATAAGCTATCCATCATGCACAAACACTGCCAAATATATTTGTTAATGCTCGACGCAAAAAACTACACTTTCCCATGGTGCAAAACGCATCTGTGCAGTATTCCTTCCCCCAGTGGGTGGGCGCTGCTGCACCAGCATCACCAGGATGGCATAAAAGGTTGTGGGCACTTTACCTCAGCACAATCTCGCTCACATCTATTCTGCCCTCTGCAAATTTTAAGATAAACTTGTTTCATCACTGAATTGTGAAGGTTATAGATAAAAAATAAAAAAATCTAAATGAGCAAGCATTAAGAACAGTCATAAGAGTTAGCCGCAGGAGCAAGACGTAAGGGAACAACTCAAGTATTGATTAGTCTGGTCTAGCTTTTGCCTGGAGGACTGGAGGGTCAAGTTAGCCCTGTTCTTCTGTGCAGGACCACCCCGAAACCTATTGCCTTCACCCCCTCCCCCGTTTTCCTGAATTTGTTGCCATTAGCCTGTAAGGTAAGCCTAAATGCTTTTGTGCCAAGCTATCTGAGGGTTAGGCACAGGTGAATTTAGTGACTTTTATGGTTCACCCCGACAGGATTGTGGTTGCTGCCTGAGTGTGGCTTAGACCCCCTCCCCATCAATAACCCAATTGCTTAAATTGATAATTAGTTATCCAGCTCCATGGAACTCATGTTATCAACCTTGAAATGATAAAAGGCTGGCTGTGTGGACCTGATGGAATTTGGATATTTGACTTTGGGGGGTCAAACTTAGTGAGTGAGCAAGTGAGATACTTATTGGCGCTACTTTCTCCCGAAGTCCTCTTGACGCTAACACTGCACTGTGATGGGGTGAGAAAGGAGTCAATTGTTAATTTATTTTCCAGAAAAAGTATCAAAGCAGCATATTTTTTGCTTATTCCCCGAAAACGTAAAGTTCAATTAAAGAACAAACTGGTGGTCATTTCTAGATTTTGGAAAGCAAGATGGTGTGGGGGGGAGGGGTTCTCTATAGCCATGGTCAAAATGTGGAATATCCTTCCACATCATCCGAGCATTATGGATCATTAATCAATCACAATCAGTCCATTTGTAGAGCACACTACTTACCTGTGAGGGTCTCAAGGCGCTGGGGGGTTGTGGAGGTGCTGCTACTGCTCGAACAGCCAGGTCTTGAGGAGTTTTCTGAAGGCCAGCAGGTTCTGGGTCTGTCGTAGGCGGATGAGGAGGGTGTTCCAGGTTTTTGCGGCGAGGTGAGAAAACGATCTGCCACCGGCGGTCGCCCCGGCGGATGCGGAGGACGGTGGTGAGGTCAGTGGACCGAAGACGGCAGTTCGAGGTGTAGAAGGTGAGTCGTTCGTTGAGGTACGCTGGTCCGGTGTTGTGGAGAGCTTTATGAGCGTGGGTGAGGAGCTTGAAGGTGATCCTCTTGTTGATGAGGAGCCAGTGCTGGTCTTTCAGGTGGACTGTGATGTGGCTGTGGCGGGGGATGTCGAGGATGAGGCGTGCAGAGGCGTTCTGTATGCGTTGTAGTCGTTTCTGGAGTTTGGCTGAGGTTACTGCGTAGAGGGTATCGCTGTAGTCCAGTCTGCTGCTGACGAGGGCCTGGGTGACTGTCCTTCTGGTACTGGTGGGGATCCATTTGTAGATCTTGCGGAGCATGCGGAGAGTTTCGATGCAGGAGGAGAAGACGGCGTTCACTTGCTGGGTCATTGACAATGCAGAGTCCAGAATGACTCCAAGGTTCCGTGCATGGTTAGTGGGTGTCGGTGCAGCTCCCAGTGTGGCCGGCCACCATGAGTCGTCCAAGGCGGAGGGGTGGATCCGATGATGAGGACCTCTGTCTTGTCTGAGTTCAGTTTCAGGCGGCTGTTCGTCATCCATTCGGTGATGGCCTTCATTCCTTCGTGTAGGTTGGTTTTGGCGGTGGCGGGGGCCTTGGTGAGGGAGAGGATCAGCTGGGTGTCGTCGGCGTATGGGACGATGTTGAGTTTGTGCGATCTGGCGATGTTGGCGAGCGGTACCATGTAGATGTTGAAGAGTGTCGGGCTGAGGGATGATCCTTGGGGTATGCCACAGATGATCTTGGTGTCTTTAGATCGGAATGGGGGGAGGTGGACACTCTGGGTTCTGCCGGTGAGGAAGGAGGTGGTCCAGTCCAGTGCTTTGTCTTAGATGCCTGCGTTGTGGAGGCATGTGCGGAGGGTGTGGTGGCAGACAGTGTCGAAGGAGACTGAGAGGTCCAGCAGGATGAGGGCCAGGGTTTCTCCTTTGTCCATCAAGGCCCTGATGTCGTCGGTGGCGGCAATGAGTGCTGTTTCAGTGGTGTGGTTGCTGCGGAATCCGGATTGGGATGGGTCCAGCATGTTGTTCTTTTCTAGGAAGGCGGTCAGTTGCCTGTTGACGATCTTCTTGATGACTTTCACCGGGAACGGGAGGAGGGCGATGGGCTGGAAGTTCTTGAGATCCTTGGGGTCAGCTTTGGGTTTCTTGAGGAGGGCGTTGATCTCGGCGTCCTTCCAGCTCTCTGGGAAGGTGGCGGTCTCGAAGGAGCTGTTGATGATCATTAGGCCTTTTGAAGGGCTTTAAAAACCTGGCTATTCTTTCTTTAGAATGACCTTCCTTCTTCTGAATTGCCTTTATTCTCTCCTGAAGAATTAAAATATGGCTTGCAGCGCTTCGAAGCCAATTGGTATTTGAGCGCTTAACAAATTTGTTTTTATTTCATTCAGTCATTTCCTTTCAATCTAACAGTATGTGAGCGCATTCTGTTGTATAAAGAAGACTTTTAACACGGTGGCAAGTGGACAAAAATATGAATCCATTTGGTAATATCATGAAGAACAAAACTATGGACCTAACTACCCCAACTGAATAAGATTTTGCACGCCCTTCTCCTCACATAGGTAAGTGTAGATTTACTATCTACAATTTCGGTTCATTATTTTGTGGCGTTGAAATAACGGAACGGCGAATTTCTTGCTTGTCCTCAATCCACTTAAAGTCACCAGTTTTCTTCCCACATACACTGTATGGCGTGTAGTGGTCGAGCAACGAGCCTCTCTAAATCGACATGACATGCACTTTATGGGGGTAGACGTTAGACGTTCTGCCTGTTTTTATCTCTACGATCGATGGTCTAGCAGTATCCGTGTGGGTCGCGGGCTGTGGCAGCGCGCGCTGCGCTGTTCCGGTGTCCTTTTCTTTTAGAGCTTTTCACACAAGCGAATGACAGAAAATAAATATCCCCCATGGCCAGGCCCAGAGATTGGAGGAATCTACAATCAATGGCGGCAGGGCCGGCCTTCAGCAGACCCGCCATTTAAATATGTCAGCCGGCCTGGGGGGCAATTTCCTGATGAAAATCCATCATGGCCGAAGCTAGTGATTAAGCGGGCTGGTGACAGTAATGCGCAGTGAGCGGTAAACCACCACAGCTGATTAAATGTCTGTGAGTAATCAGTAAACTATGAACACACAACATTCCCAATGGCAGCAACGTGTGATTAAAGTGTCCTCTCAGCCCGGCTGTGTCTGGCCACCGGCCCTTGCCCTGATGAACTGGAAGTGTGGTGGAATTTCGCCCCTTCTGCAAACAGGATTAACGAAGCTGGGCCAGTGTGTCTTGTGAGTGTGGTGAACGCTTTCGAAAATGGTTTCGAGATTTCTGTGCTGGTAAATTTTTCAATGGCATGCTATCAGAGCAGAGATTAAATGCAAGGTCGCTGCTCATTCATTTGCCCACAAAAAATCAGTCTGTATGTTCTTTCTCGCTCTAAGGACAAATCATTTGCATGGTCCAGGGCGGATGCGCGTTCTTCCCTTCCTGTAACCCGACATAAAATGTGCTGTTTTAATGCCCGGAGAAGAAGGCAATCTCCTCAACGGTGTTCCGCAAAGTGCTGCCTATCACGGGGATCGCTCAAGGGGAAAAGGTTTGACTCTTCCTTCCGCAGCCCCTAGGTACTGGGGTACACCTTCCTTGTGCTGGCGGTTTAGGCAGGCTTAATGCCGCCCTATTTTAAGGCCAAAGTTCTTGACAGTGTTTCCAGGGCTGGAGTGGAGTGTTTATTACCTACTGCCTTGCTTTCACCAAACTTGTCTCTCCTACAGGTGTCTTGTCCCTCGTTATTTAATATGACCAGAATGGTCCCTCGTGGAAGAAACTAGAAGGGTCTATGGTTGATTACAGGTATAAGCTGAAGTGCCCTGTCTTCTTGGGAAGTTGTGGACATTCTCAACAGGCCTCTGAACAGGTAGTTGTGCGGGTTCACAATCAGTCACGTGTGAGGCTTGCACACACCTGCACACCAAATGTGAGCCCACTTTGTATACATCTAAAAGCTCAATTGACTGGTCATCCTGCCAAAGGTGGGCGAGCCAATATATTAGCAGGGCAAGTCGAGTCAGAGGTGTGACAAGGGTCTGGCTTGGCTCTTAAAGCCGAGCCCTGAAAATGTTTGCCATGCAAATCATACAGCATGCATCACTTAAAACATGACAAAGTTGCTTCAAAAACGTTTTTTTTAAAGTGTCTTTCTTTAAAATGAGGAACCTTTGACACTAATCCGTAACAGTACAGCACTGCACTGAAAAGTACTTATAACAAGCACTGGCATAGCCAATAGGTCTCGCTTTTGGGACCTTATATGTATTCAGGTATGCAGCACAATATCCTTAGTGCAACAACACAAACTGTTGCATGGCTAAACACTTATAAGGTCCCAAAAGCGAGACCTATTGGCTATGAAGTGGTAATAAATCGCATATTACACTCTGCGTCTGCAATACATGGTTTCTGTCATGGCATTTTTTCCTGTGTATTTGGTTTAAAAGATATTTATTTATTTCAATCAAAGTAAAGGGAGATAGAAGAAGATATGATCCATTCACCTTCGGACGAGTAGTTTTTTAATCAAAAAAAGAATGAATCATTTGTACCTGCTTTTCCAGGGTTATGCGATTTTACAACTATTCCTTCAGAAAACCCTCATTCACGTTTAAGCGGTTCGTGAGGCGGTATATCTTGATTCTCCGCCTAATTTTACTGAAAACGTGATAGCATCATCATTGGGTTTTGTTTTGTGCTGCCTCCACCCGGAGGGAACCACTCGATATTGACAGTAGTGATCAGAGATAAAAACAATAGTGAAGTGCCTGTGATCGGTGAAATAAAGTTATTAAAAAAGAAATTCCTCAAGCTACCTGGACTCAATTATTTATTTTGTCTGGAGCTAGGGAAAGAATAAAAACGAGAGGAGGAGTGTGCAGAAAGGGCATATAATGAGTCCACTGCACATTCAGTCCAAGTGCTGGGTCGACATGTTTCAGCCCTTAATTCGCCCCGAAGGGTCGGGGGGCTTTCGTCAGGACCTTAATGGTGTTTGAGTGGGTTGGAAGATAAAGGGGTATTCCCCAAAAACAATTATGGAGTTCAAATGTGTTAGATCTGGGGGTCTCTAGTTGGCAGGGTAGGTTCCACTGTCCAAGTAGGGACCCTTGCTTCTAGTCAGGGAAAGGGGGATACACTGTTAAGATAACCCCTGCTCACCCTCTAGGTAGCTTGGCCTGAGCAGTCTAGGCTATCAAAGGTTAGTTAGAGATAGTGGTATTGATCATAGGTGTCCTAGGCGCTCAAAGGGAAATTCACATTTGTAAATTATCAAACACTTAATCTGACGGTGCTGTAAGGTATAGAGAAACCACCAACTCTACACAGAAGAGCAAAAGCTCTACGTAACAGTTCAACAAATCCCCAGCACTCGTATTAATCAAAGTTTCAAAACAGTTATGACGTGTAAGTCAGAAACAACAATAGCAATAAAATTCTTGTGCGAGGTTTAGTTTTCCTTGTTCTTTATTTGCAAGGCGACATCCTAGTCACAGCCAACACGTGTTTCGTCGTGTAGGGACATTAACCCACGACTTCCTCAAGGCTGTGTGAATTAAAAGACAATACATACCATAAGGTATTATCCACTTCTAAAAGATAGATCATATAGGGTGGCATTGTGCATTACCTCTTAAGTTGTTACACAGAGGATTCCCATGCAGTGAACCAGTTTTACAAAATTACAAGAACAGGAATCTATTGTCAAATCCGAAGTGAATAGACGCAAAGTTAGATACATACAGTTAAACATATGGAAAGCAGTGTACTTAAGTAAAGAGATCTGAAAATTATTTAAAAATTGGGTATCCAATAGAGCTAGCGACCAAAAGAAGATGGAGAGAAACGGAAGGGCGTGCAGAAAACGTCGTGATCAGGTCTCGTCTAAATGAAATCGTTTACTGTGGTGCTGGTCGTGTCTCACGTGAAAGTGACTATGTAAAATTGCAATTGATGTGTTGACAAAACGTGATACGGTCCCGACTGGTGAGAAAATCAGTTGCTCGGGTGCTAGTTGTGATTTCCGTGAAGGTGACGAGGTGTTGAGCAACACCGCATGCCCATAATAGTGAGTCCACTTCTGACGAGGACATAAGTCAAGAATAGTTACCTATTTTCTATTCAAATGGTACCTCTAGTGTAGGGAAACATAATCAAAGCGCAAGTAATTAGTAGTCTAATATGCGAGCTATATAATATTATCTTAAGTATGTGTCCATAATTTGAACCTACTTAATATGTGGTTAAAATTCCAGACCACATAGGGGTCAAATCCACGACTGGAATATTCAAACTTCCTTCGTTCCTTAGCCAGTAAAGCGTAAGTATTGCGCTGAGCTGTAAAAAGTAAATGCGCCGATCAGTGCTGCTTGGCTAGGAGTATATACTCAAATGTATCTCAACATCTAATACTTGTTATATCATAGTTATATACCAAAGATATCCCAGTGAACTCACAAATATCTATCCTCAACTGTTGACTACAGTCACCCGATCTCAACATGATTCAGCGTATTATAATATTGTGGTTCCAAGGAAACAATCCCGTACGGATTCTTAATCTCTGTCAAGTTTTCCCTGATTCGGTATTTGCCACATGAAAATAGGCTATCAAAGGCAATGTGTAAAGTATTTGTACCAACACTCACAGTAACACAGTGAAAACACCACAGATTTACTCCACACCAGTTTTAGAAAAATAATGTATCTTTACTAAAAACTTCACAAGACCAAATACTACAGACAAACCAACATATACTTCAAAAGGTTACTTTAAAGATAGTTCAAGAGTTTGCAGAAAGTACTCCAGGATGTAAAAGTCAGTGTCCTGCACAATGCGACTCTCAATGCACAAAATGCGACACTTTCGTGCCCAATAGTACCTGTAGTTGCGATAAGGTTCCCAAAAGCTATAACAAGGAAGCTTGCAAAGGCGATGCGATACTCCTGAGATCCTGGGGAGGCTTTTCAGCAGCCCTGCTTCACGCAGCAGAGGTGGATGCGCCGGCTCCGATCTGTAAGGGGAGGATGCGATGACTTTGGCCTTCGTTGCGTAGGTTTCTTAGGGGGAAGCTTCACGCACAGGTTCGATGCGACACTCTTCGATGTGGTGCGATGCGTGGCGCAGCGTTGCCTTCCGGCGCCGCAACTCTCGATGCGCCACGGAACGGGACTCTGCGTCGACGCACGCAGCGATTGGAGACTTTTCACGCACCGGCAGTGGTGCGGCCCGCAAACTGGTTCTGCGACGACCCTCGCAGCGTCAGGAATCTTCTCGCACCGGGACGATGCTCGACGCACTCGGCGATGCGGGGACCCTGCGTGTTGCGATGGTGCCGCGATGAAATTTTCCTCGCACTCTTGTCTTGCGACACACAATCGGATCATGCGTTGGGTACCAGTCACTCTTGTTCACGCTTCTGCTTCCCAGCTCCCAAACACAGCAAAACGACCTCCTGAGGCCCCAAGACTGGGCAAGCACTCCAAGGCAGGTCAGAACTCTCTCAGCAGAGTTCCAGGGGAGCTGGTGGTGAAGTCCTTTTGTTCCTGGGACTTCTTAACAGGGAGCCAGCTCTTCTCAGGCCCTTGGAGATCAGAATCAAAAGAAGGGGACACAGCAAAGTCCTTCCCCTCTCCTTGGCAGCAAAGCAAAACAGCAAGCAGGCAGTCTTCTCCTCTTCAGTTCTTTTCAGCTTTCTCCTTGGCAGAGGTTTCTTCTTAGTTCCAAAGTGATCTAAAGTTTTAGGTGTCTGGGGTCCTCTTCTTATACCCCTCCAAGTCTTTGTCTCTCTTTGTTCCAGTGGGGGGATTCCCCTGCTCAAACCGGTTCCTGGGTGTGCTCTGCTCTGGAGCACCTGGTTCCTTTCAGAGTGAGGGGCAGGGTCGTTAGACGCTCAGCAGGAGGTGGAGCCTTCTGTGTGCCAGCAGAGGCAGAGTCCTCAGCCTGGCCAGCAGGGGGTGGAGCCAGCTTTGTGTTTGGCAGGGACAGCCCTATTCAAACCCAGGGACTACTCCTCCCACCCATCTAAAGCAGATCTCCCTATTCACCCTGCTGCTGACTCATCCAGGCTCCTGGAGCCACCTGGCCCATCACATGACACCCTTCAGCCAACCAGCACACAGGCACACAGGAAGGTTAAACAGGAGAATAGCTACTTTCTAAAAAGTGCTATTCTCACACAGTGAATTTAAAAACCATCTTGCTAAAAAGATGTATAATTAAATTCTGAACACAGAGATACCAAACTTGGATTTTCTATCTTGCCCTTATGGGAAGATAGGCATTTAAACAGCCTTCCCCATTCTATCCTATGGGCAAGATAGCCTCTCAGCAGTGAAAAACGAAAATGGCTGTAATTCACTACCAGGGCATGTTACACACCTCAGTACATGCCCTACCTTTCAGATACACTGCACCCAGCCCAGGGGGGTACCTAGGGCCACCATAGGGATGCCTTACATGTACAGAAAGGGAAGTATAAGGCCTGGTCAGTGGGTGCACTGGCCAGGTCGACATGGCAGTCCTGGACTGCACATAGGCACTGCAAGCAGGCCTAAGACATCATTTTAGCGCTACTCCTGTGGGTGGCACAATCAGTGCTGCAGCCCACTAGTAGCATTTGAATCACCAGCCCTGGCACACGCAGTGCACTTTACTAGGGGCTAACAGGTGAAACAAATATACCAATCATGGATAACCAATCAATACAACAATTTACCAAGGGAGCACTTGCCCTTTGACACTGATCAGCAGTGGCAAAGTGCCCAAAGCATCTAAACCAGCAAAATCGAAATCCAGCATAGCATCAAAAATACAGGAGGTAGAGGCAAAAAGTCAGGGGTAGCCACGCCAAAGATGCCAGGTCTAACACGTGTCCCCTCCAGCTGAAAGTGGGGAGAACTACCCACCCTCTTGGGAGTTCTCATCGCTAAGGCGGAAAAACCTGGACAGACCATCAGCGTTGGCGTGTTCTGTACCGGGGCGGTGTTCCACCGTAAAGTCCATCCCCTGTAGGGAAATGGACCACCTCAACAGCTTAGGATTCTCACCCCTCATCTGCATCAACCATCTGAGGGGCCTGTGGTCCGTCTGAACCCGGAAGTGAGTCCCAAACAAGTAGGGCCTCAGCTTCTTCAGCGCCCAGACCACAGCAAAAGCTTCCCTTTCAATCGCACTCCACCTCTGTTCCCTGGGAAGTAGCCTCCTACTAATGAAAGCTACAGGTTGGTCCAAGTCCTCATCATTTAGTTGTGAGAGCACCGCTCCCACTCCATGCTCAGAAGCGTCTGTCTGCACTATGAACTCCTTGGAGAAGTCAGGCGCCTTGAGTACAGGTGCTGTACACATGGCCTCCTTCAGGGCCTCAAAAGCTTCTTGGCAGGCACTGGTCCAAATCACTTTCTTCGGTAACTTCTTGGAAGTTAGTTCTGTCAAGGGAGCAACAATGGTGCCATACCCCTTGACAAAACGGCGATAGTACCCGGTGAGTCCTAAGAAGGCTCTCACCGCTGTCTGGGTTTTGGGGGGTTCCCAAGCCCGGATGGTATCTATCTTGGCTTGTAGGGGCGCCACCTGGCCGCTTCCTACCTGGTGTCCCAAATACACCACCGAACCCTGCCCTATCTGGCACTTACTGGCCTTGATAGTGAGGCCTGCACTATGCAGAGCCTTCAACACTGCGCAGAGGTGTTGCAAGTGTTCTTCCCAAGTGGAGCTGAACACAGCAATATCATCCAGATATGCGGCGCTGAATTGCTCCAGCCCGGACAGTACCTGGTTGACCAGTCTCTGGAATGTGGCAGGGGCGTTCTTCAACCCAAAGGGCATGACACGGAACTGGAAGTGCCCCTCTGGCTTTGAAAACGCAGACCTCTCCTTGGCCCCATCAGTTAAGGCAATCTGCCAGTACCCAGAAGTTAAGTCAAACGTACTGAGGTAGTTGGCAGCTCCCAACCGATCCACGAGCTCATCAGCTCTGGGGATGGGGTGTGCGTCAGTCTTCGTGACCGCATTGAGCCCACGGTAGTCCACACAAAACCTAAGTTCTGGAGTGGCACCTGGCGCAGCAGCTTTCGGTACAAGTACCACTGGGCTAGCCCAGGGGCTGCTGGAGGGCTCAATCACCCCTAGTTCCAACATCTTAGAAACCTCCTTCTTGATGCTGGCCCTGACCTTGTCAGCCACCCGGTAAAACTTCTGTTTCACAGGCATGCTATCTCCCGTGTCCACGTCATGGACACACCAGTTGGTGATACCGGGGGTCAGGGAGAACAGATATGCAAACTGACCCAGCACATGGCGACAGTCCCTCTGCTGTTCTGGGGTCAGGGTGGGCGAGAGGACCACTCCATCCACTGACCCATCTTGCTCCTTAGCTGCCAGGAGGTCAGGAAGAGGATCGCTATCCTCCTCCATCCCTGCATCTGTAGCCAGTAGCATTGTTATTTCAGACCTCTCAAAATGGGGTTTGAGGCGGTTCACGTGTAGGACCCTCATGGGGTTCCTGGGAGATCGCAAGTTGACCAGGTAGGTCACCTCACTCTTGCGCTCCACCACCTCATATGGCCCAGTCCACTTGTCCTGGAGCGCGCAAGGCTCCACTGGCGCCATCACCCACACCATCTGCCCAGGTTGAAATTCCATCAGAGTGGTATGCTGGTCATACCACCTCTTCATCTCATCCTGGCTGGCTTCCAGGTTCGCCTGAGCGAGGGCCAGAAAGCGCTGTGTCTGGTTGCGGATGGCCAGCACATAGCTGAACACATCCTGAGGGGTTTTCCCCGGGGATTTCTCCCAACCCTCCTTCACCAGACTGAGAGGTCCTCTAACAGGGTGCCCGTACAAAAGCTCAAAGGGACTGAACCCTAGAGACTTTTGTGGTACCTCCCTGTAGGCAAATAATAGGCATGGCAAAAAGACGTCCCACTTCCGTCTCATGGGCTCTGTCAGCCCCATGATCATGCCTTTCAGGGTCCGGTTGAACCTTTCAACCAACCCATTTCCTTGAGGGTGGTAAGGAGTGGTGAACTTATAAGTTACCCCACACTCCTCCCACAGAGACTTCATATACCTGGAGATGAAGTTGGTACCCCGGTCAGATACCACCTCTTTGGGGAAACCCACACGGGAAAAGATCCCCATCAACGCACGGCCCACCACCGGGGCTGTGGTTGTCCTGAGAGGGATAGCCTCCGGGTACCGGGTGGCATGATCCACCAGGACCAGGATGAACCTGTTGCCTAAGGCGGTCCTGGGGTCCAGTGGCCCCACAATATCTATTCCCACCCGCTCAAAAGGGGTGCTCACTACCGGAAAAGGCTGGAGAGGGCCTTTGCATTTTCCTCCAGACTTGCCACTTGCCTGGCAAGACTGGCATGATTTACAAAAGGAAGCGGCGTCCGTCTTCATCCCGGGCCAGTAAAAGTGGGTGGCAAGCCTTTGTCGGGTCTTGTCCTGCCCGAGATGTCCTGCAAGCGGCACGTCGTGAGCCAGACCCAGTAGGAAGTCTCTGAACCCTGCGGGTACCACCAGGGTACGTGATCCACTGGGCTCAGCAAACCTAGGCTCACTGTACAACAAGTCATTCTCCCAGTAGAGAAAAAAGTTCTTCGGATCAGCACCTGCTGCCTGGTCTGCAGCCTGGTGCCGCAGACCTTCAAGAGTAGGGCATGTCTTCTGCGCACGGCAGAACTCCTCTCTGGAGGGACCACCCTCTTGCTGCCAATGGGTCAGCTCAGGTATGTCTCCCAGCTCAGCGACCTGTTCCCCTGTAGGCTCCAGGGCATCCCCCGTAGGTTCTGCTCCTTCCTGGACCGTGGGAACAGCGGGGGTGGACGCACCACGCCCCTTGCCCTTCCTCTTTCTGGCAGGGACCTGGGCCACTGTTTCAGGCTCCAGGTCTGCTTCACAACCCTGTCTGGCTGCCATGGACCGGGTGGTCACACAGACCCACTCAGGCAAACCCAACATATCCAAATGAGCCTGGCGTTCCACCTCCTTCCACGGGGAACTCTCCAGGTCATTACCTAGCAGACAGTCTACTGGCATGGATGGACTCACAACAACTTTGAGAGGACCTGAGACCCCCCCCACTCAAAGGGAACATGTGCTACCTTGCAAAGGCGCACAGAGTTGTCAGCTGACACTACTGGGTGAAGTACGTCTGGAATGATCAGCTCCTCAGGGACCCACTGACACCTGACCATAGTCACACTGGCTCCAGTGTCCCTGAGAGCCTCCACCCTCCTCCCATTGATGGTCACCCACTGCCTGTACTTCTTAGTGTTATCAGGGACAGGGGTTTCCTGGACCATCTCTGTGTCTCCTAAAGAGACAAGGGACATAACTGCTAAACCCTCCAAATCACTAGAAATTAAATCCCCCCCAAAAGCTACACTAGCTATACCCGGTGTTGGAGCACCAGTGGGTGCCTCGGATTTCTTGGGACACACAGGGGACTTGTGACCCAATTCCTGACAGTGATAACACTTAATGGGACCCTTGTTATCCGACCTGCCCTTAGGGGGCCAGGTTGGTTTGGGTTTTGACTTGGGGGGCTGGGACTGGTTACCCTGGGAACTATTTTGGGGCGCTTGTGAGAACTCCTTTTGGTTACCCTTGTCCCCCCACTCTTCTGCTGGGGACCCTGCCCACCTTTGGCAATGGTACCCACAATTCCTCTATGGACCCTGGTACTGGTCCAGCGGTCCGCCTCCTTAGCAAGCTCAATGGGGTCCGTCAACTTGCTATCTAAAAGATGCTGGCGCAGCTCTGGAACACATAGACTACTCAAGTGCTCCCAACTAATTAAATGTAACAACCCCTTATAATCAGTTACCTTGCTGCCCTTCATCCAACCTTCCAGTGCCCGCGAGTACAGATTCACACACTCCATCCAAGTCTCAGATTCTTTCTTCTTGGAATTTCTAAACTGCAGTCTATACTGCTCTGGAGTAAGTCCATACCTGAGACATAGGGCCTCCTTCATATTGGGATAGGTCATGGCACCTGCTAATTCTAAGGGCTCTAGAGCACTCCTCCCAGAAGCCTCAAAATGTTTCCACAGGCCCGCCCCCCAATGCTGTTCAGGCACACCATTCATTCTTAATGCTATCTCATACGATGTAAACCAGGCATAGATATCTTCACTCCTATTGTAATTCTGTACTAAATCTTTGGGGATATATACTTTACCCCCCTGCACTGGCTGTGCGCTGCCACCATTTGAACCGGACTCCACCTGCTTGGCCTTGATGTCCAGTTCTCTCATGCTCACTTCATGAGCCAGAAGCAATTTCTTCTCCTCCAAGGCACGGGCATTCTTGCTCTCCTCCGCCGCCTTGTCTACTTCTGATTGCTTCATTTTCATTTTCATAATTTCCAAATCATGGTTTCTCACCCTTTGATTCTCCTCCAACTCCTCTGGAGTGAGCCCCCTACTGGAATGGGAGCTGCCAGCCCTTGAGACTGGTCTGCCCACAGGCAGATCTTGGGGAACAAAACCATCCTCTTCATTTGCATCACTTTCCTCTTGGGCCTCTCACCAGGCCTTCAGGACTCTTTGTAGCACATCCTTTCTAGCTCCGCTTTTAAAAGAGCAACCACGGTCTTTGCAGAATTGCTCGAGATCTTCAACTTTGTATGAATATAAATCCGCAATGGAAAACTCCAATTCTGCCCTCTCACTTGTTGCCACCTGAGACATGATGCTCTTGAAGAGTTACTCAAAAATAGAATAAAAAATAATACAGTATGTGGTTGTCTATTGGTCTGCACTCCTAGTGATGTACACCAATTACTGTGGGTCAAGTACAAATACAAGTTCAATCCTCACCGCTGACCACCAATGTTAGATCTGGGGGTCTCTAGTTGGCAGGGTAGGTTCCACTGTCCAAGTAGGGACCCTTGCTTCTAGTCAGGGAAAGGGGGATACACTGTTAAGATAACCCCTGCTCACCCTCTAGGTAGCTTGGCCTGAGCAGTCTAGGCTATCAAAGGCAATGTGTAAAGTATTTGTACCAACACTCACAGTAACACAGTGAAAACACCACAGATTTACTCCACACCAGTTTTAGAAAAATAATGTATCTTTACTAAAAACTTCACAAGACCAAATACTACAGACAAACCAACATATACTTCAAAAGGTTACTTTAAAGATAGTTCAAGAGTTTGCAGAAAGTACTCCAGGATGTAAAAGTCAGTGTCCTGCACAATGCGACTCTCAATGCACAAAATGCGACACTTTCGTGCCCAACAGTACCTGTAGTTGCGATAAGGTTCCCAAAAGCTATAACAAGGAAGCTTGCAAAGGCGATGCGATACTCCTGAGATCCTGGGGAGGCTTTGCAGCAGCCCTGCTTCACGCAGCAGAGGTGGATGCGCCGGCTCCGATCTGTAAGGGGAGGATGCGATGACTTTGGCCTTCGTTGCGTAGGTTTCTTAGGGGGAAGCTTCACGCACAGGTTCGATGCAACACTCTTCGATGTGGTGTGATGCGTGGCGCAGCGTTGCCTTCCGGCGCCGCAACTCTCGATGCGCCACGGAACGGGACTCTGCGTCGACGCACGCAGCGATTGGAGACTTTTCACGCACCGGCAGTGGTGCGGCCCGCAAACTGGTTCTGCGACGACCCTCGCAGCGTCAGGAATCTTCTTGCACCGGGACGATGCTCGACGCACTCGGCGATGCGGGGACCCTGCGTGTTGCGATGGTGCCGCGATGAAATTTTTCTCGCACTCTCGTCTTGCGACACGCAATCGGATGATGCGTTGGGTACCAGTCACTCTTGTTCACGCTTCTGCTTCCCAGCTCCCAAACACAGCAAAACGACCTCCTGAGGCCCCAAGACTGGGCAAGCACTCCAAGGCAGGTCAGAACTCTCTCAGCAGAGTTCCAGGGGAGCTGGTGGTGAAGTCCTTTTGTTCCTGGGACTTCTTAACAGGGAGCCAGCTCTTCTCAGGCCCTTGGAGATCAGAATCAAAAGAAGGGGACACAGCAAAGTCCTTCCCCTCTCCTTGGCAGCAAAGCAAAACAGCAAGCAGGCAGTCTTCTCCTCTTCAGTTCTTTTCAGCTTTCTCCTTGGCAGAGGTTTCTTCTTAGTTCCAAAGTGATCTAAAGTTTTAGGCGTCTGGGGTCCTCTTCTTATACCCCTCCAAGTCTTTGTCTCTCTTTGTTCCAGTGGGGGGATTCCCCTGCTCAAACCGGTTCCTGGGTGTGCTCTGCTCTGGAGCACCTGGTTCCTTTCAGAGTGAGGGGCAGGGTCGTTAGACGCTCAGCAGGAGGTGGAGCCTTCTTTGTGCCAGCAGAGGCAGAGTCCTCAGCCTGGCCAGCAGGGGGTGGAGCCAGCTTTGTGTTTGGCAGGGACAGCCCTATTCAAACCCAGGGACTACTCCTCCCACCCATCTAAAGCAGATCTCCCTATTCACCCTGCTGCTGACTCATCCAGGCTCCTGGAGCCACCTGGCCCATCACATGACACCCTTCAGCCAACCAGCACACAGGCACACAGGAAGGTTAAACAGGAGAATAGCTACTTTCTAAAAAGTGCTATTCTCACACAGTGAATTTAAAAACCATCTTGCTAAAAAGATGTATAATTAAATTCTGAACACAGAGATACCAAACTTGGATTTTCTATCTTGCCCTTATGGGAAGATAGGCATTTAAACAGCCTTCCCCATTCTATCCTATGGGCAAGATAGCCTCTCAGCAGTGAAAAACGAAAATGGCTGTAATTCACTACCAGGGCATGTTACACACCTCAGTACATGCCCTACCTTTCAGATACACTGCACCCAGCCCATGGGGGTACCTAGGGCCACCATAGGGATGCCTTACATGTACAGAAAGGGAAGTATAAGGCCTGGTCAGTGGGTGCACTGGCCAGGTCGACATGGCAGTCCTGGACTGCACATAGGCACTGCAAGCAGGCCTAAGACATCATTTTAGCGCTACTCCTGTGGGTGGCACAATCAGTGCTGCAGCCCACTAGTAGCATTTGAATCACCAGCCCTGGCACACGCAGTGCACTTTACTAGGGGCTAACAGGTGAAACAAATATACCAATCATGGATAACCAATCAATACAACAATTTACCAAGGGAGCACTTGCACTTTGACACTGATCAGCAGTGGCAAAGTGCCCAAAGCATCTAAACCAGCAAAATCGAAATCCAGCATAGCATCAAAAATACAGGAGGTAGAGGCAAAAAGTCAGGGGTAGCCACGCCAAAGATGCCAGGTCTAACAAAATGTCATTCTGTAGAACTCTAGTTGTTTACCTGAAGATGCCAGCATTCAAGGCTTCGGTAACATAAGTATGGATGCGTGTCTACTGCGGGATTCCGCTGCTTGCACGACTTGTGCTGAAAGTGCTGGATTTTTAACATAAAATATTTGCCTAAAATCACACAATTTGGTTTAATAGGGAAGCCATGTTTAATCCAGGTTTTCTGGTTTCCCTTTGTACAAATCACTAAATGAGTATCTATTATTTTCACGTTTTTACCTGAAATGCTAATGCTTTGTTGTTACCTCTTTGTGCATGAGCAAAGACAGAAGTTGTAAGCCAGAAGCCACATGAAAACTGGGCTCGTTACAACATTGGGGTTCCAAATGGACCTTGCGCTGAGCCATACTTCAGGCTCAAGCCAGGCTCAGGTTTTCAGAGCTGGCCAACATCTACTTCCTGCACAGTAATGTCCAGTCCAGCTACATGAGATAACCAACTAAAATAACTTTTTTAAAAAGCACTGGCTCTTAGTGTGCCTGCCCATTTTTACAAGGCCATGTAAAGCCACCCTGCATGGCTTTTCATGGCCTCGTAAATATGGCCTCCTTACAGTCTTTACTTTGCATGAAAGGGGCATTTTATGGGTGTTGCTGTGGGTGTTCCCACACAACTTCCATGGAATATGATGCATTCCCACATATACAACGTTTTGTAAACCTGGGAATTTGTCAGATTCCTACTCCTCCCCACGGGGGCATAAGGGAGACACAACAAGTTGAAATACCTTAATTTCTCATCATTTTTCCTTTTTTTTATGTGTGCTGCATAGAAAGAGGAAAATGTCTCTTGTGATTGTTTTTGTGGAGGAAGGTGGCCCTTCCTACACAAAAAACAATCACTCCTACAACACAGACACCCTTGCACCATGGCTCATGGCTGCCTGCATTGGTGCACGGCAGCCCATTATGTGCCAGCACAGGGAAAAAAGACAGGAATGCGCCATGTCTCATAGAAATGGTGCATTCCTGCCCTTTTCTTTTGACGCAGGGCAGCACAGCAAGATTCGCTGCGGCACTGCCCTGCGCAGGAACCTCGTAAATGTGTCCCTTATGTTTTAGGCATCACGAGTCCCCAATATGAATATTCCTTCTAATGTTGATGCCTGGGAAACATATTAACTAGTCATATGAAATATTTTATCATTACTTTGCCACAGCCAATTATAAACTATAAAGTACATATACAATGTCTCACATCTTCATCAAGTTAGAAGGGTGTTCTATTCAGGAAATTACACAGAGGAAAGCTTAACAGATGAAGCTGTCATAAGAGCATAGGAACAGAAGATACCGCACCACAGTAACTAAGGGGTGAGAAGGGCAGACTAGGTCCATGTTATGAGTTTTACAACCCAAAGGGGTACCTGCCACACTATGCATGTCTGTAAAGAGGGGTACCCCCACGGGCCCCAACCGGAAGCCTCCGGGTGAAGTGGGACCTGCTATGGGCCCCCAAAGTCAGTTTCTGACAGCCACTTTGGGTCAGACAGACCGATTCAGAAATGCTGTCTGAATCCAACTTCGCAATACGCTGGTCAGAAATGTGGTCCATAGACCTGTACGATTCGGCTCGGACCGACTCGGAGTCTCCGAATGCTGGCCGGAACCGAGTCGGAAAGACCGAACGGTTATCTTTCCATCGTAATAGGTTGGTCGGAAATGTTTCTGAGTTGGTCGGAAACATAGGTTAAGACACAGGTTAGGAAATTCCGAATGCCGTTCGGAGCATTTCCAACTGACATCGTAATCAGCCCCTATGTGTAATAGAGCTCCTGGTAGCATAGGGTCTGGATGGACCTCCAGCGTGTGGCAGTTTCACTGATGGAGTGCAGGACCAACCTTATGGTTAAATGCAGTCCTACTCAAATGGAAAAGCTGTGGGCCCCTCAATGAGTCTTCAGGGGGCAGAGGGGAGCATCAGCTTCTGGTCATGGCACTTTTCTGGGCTCTGGTGGGGTCTCAAAGCAGGCAGGCCTCTCGGGCTTGGCGAGTCCCAATTCTCCATTGAGTGCACTTACGGACAGTCAAACTGGGGCATCGCTTTTGAAGGCAGTTGAACAGTCCCCATCTCCAGACATGGGTAACACACGCGATGAAAGGGTACTGTTAGGCACTGGCTGGGTCACAAAGGCAACAATCTGATTCGGCAACAGGGTCTTCAGTGCCTAAGTTGCAAGATGCTAAATTACCACATAGTGCCTCATCTGATGGCTTCATTCTTCAGAGCAGTGTAGCCCACTTGGCAGCGTTGGGGGTTAGTGCTGGGCTAACCACTCATTGGGGTACTCAGAGCTGGTACTGGGATGGCTAGAAGTGCACAACACAGGGTCAGCAGTGCTGTAGTCATGCCATCCAGGGTTACAAGCACAAAGCTGGTGTCAGTGGGCAACTTTTGATCCCAGCTTGAGTCGGTCACACCCATGTGCACATTTCCACAAGTGGCATGCCAGCGATGACGGAGATTACATGAGAGGCCACTGGGGTGTACTTTAAAAGTGCAGTGGTTCCTCCAAGGATCTCTGGGAATGATTTACAACTTCAGTCACACTGTTCATGCAGTCTGTGAATCTCTGGTAGACAGACCCCTGTACCAAGGTCAGTGCTTCTAACGCTTTCCATTAATCATCTTCTGAAAACAAGACTGGCGTGCTCCTTCCCTCTTGCTCAGGTAGGGCTCCTTGGGTTCCTTGGACAAGCCAGGCAGTTCTTCCTCCAGATCGTACTCCAGGTGATGTCCCCTCACCTCTGCAAATCTTGCTGTCAGGCAGACACCAGCTGTGGTTGAGCAGTAGTCCTTCGTTACTCTTTGGGGCACCCCTTCCTTAGACAGAGAAATCTTAGAGCTGGAACAGCAAGTGTGTCAGCAGCTTACACTTTTACACAGGGTTGGCAGACAGGGGATATGGATTATCTGTTTGTGTTTGGAGTACCAGCTTAGGTTAGTTCCCTTTTCAAGCTATCTTCACCGTTAGCATAAGGATAGTTGGCTATCTACACACATATGGCTCTCTCCTTCCCTCTCCCTAGCGCTGGCACAGAATTTTGCTGCTAAGCACCACACGCATATCTTTGCAACATAGTGCAATGGTGTGTGCATGAGTCTAGCATTAGTTTTTCCCTTCCAGTACAAAATTCTGTGCCTTGACAACTTTTAAAACGTTTCCTAGTTTGTAGGCGTGCTGCACAGTGCAGCACACATGCAAAGTCGTAAACAAAAACATTTCTTCTTTTAATGTTTGCTTTCAAATTATGTTAATTTTTGATGCAAAATCGTGACTCAAATTTTTGCCAGATAGGGTTATGCGTCAAAAAGCATGGGTGTTCACATGGGCATGCCTATGTAATGCCCCTTCAATGCTAATTAATGCAAAGCAGTGCTTCATACTACTCTGCGTTGTTTTGCACTGGAAATTAAATAACAAAAAAAACATTTTGTGCTGGTTTGTGTCACTTTTGTGATGCAAACAAAGCTCAACATTTTGGTAAATATGGACCTAAGTGTTCTGGTGCCTTTGCTTATGATGCAGTGCAAAGTTGCCCACTCTTTACACATCACAAAGTACGACGGAAAATGTCAACAGATGCATGATATGAACGTGCACTTAGCACATGTTTCTTACTTGATTCAATGATTTCTGAAAATATTTCCGCCGCCATTACTATTAAAGAGTGCATTTATTGTAGAATTGGAGAATTTACTCACAAATGTGTCTAACTATGCAGATTAAGATGTTTAAATGAAGTTTGATTAATATAAAACCATCCTAGTTTCATAAAGAATGTACTTACCCTCAAGAAGAAGGTCTGATTGACACATAATGAGTTGAAACTGTGATTAAAATCATTTTGATATATGTGGAATTTGATCTTAATTGAAAGAATAAAGTTTACGTAATGTGTGCATTGATGTTACACATACATACATTTAAATTGTAGATCTTAGTTATACTTACCCTGATTTATTTTAAGATTCACTATATGTTACACTTAAGGGCTGATTACAATGTCAGTTGGAAAGGCTCTGAACTGGATTCGGTTTGTCTGAATCCGATTCGGAACCTGCATATCCGACGGAATCTGAAACACATCTGCCCAACCGATTACGATAGTCGGAAACCGTTCAGTCGTTCTGACTCAGTTCCGATCACATTCAGAGAAACCGAGTCGGTCGGAGCCGAATCATACAGGTCTATGGACCTGGTTTCCTACTGAAACATTACGATGTCAGATTCGGACAGCCTTTCCAAATCGGTTTGTCTGACACGGATTGGCTGTCGGAATCTGACTTTGGGGGCCCGGAGCAGGCACCCTTCACCTGGAGACCTCTGATAGGTACCCACGGGGGACCCCATGAGTCCCCTCTTTCCAACCATGCACAAAGGGTGCAAGGATTTCCGTGACCACCCCTTTTTTCAATGGGAGCCTGTGTTGTTGGTTGGAACACAGGCTCCCATTGAAGTCAATAGGAGTCCCACTGAACGATGTTCGTAAAAATTGTAATCGGTCAGTCGTACTCCCCGAATCAGATTCGGTTGGAAACCATTCAGACACCTAGTCGGTCGGAATGCTTTCCCACCAATATCACAATGAAGCCCACAGTATGAATTTAATAACATGTACCCACGCATATTAAGGGCCTCATTACGATGTCGTTCAGAAAGGCTCCGAATCGCATTCGGATTTTCTTAACCCCAGTCGGGGTGTTGTTGGTTGGAACACAGGCTCCCATTGAAGTCAATGAGAGTCCGACTGAACGGTGTTCGGAACCATCATAATCGGTCTGTCCGACTCCCCGATCCCGACTTGGTCACAAACGATTCCGACAAGGAGTCGGTCGGATTGCTTTGAGACCGACATCGTAATGAGGACCATAATGTGCACCATTGAATTCACCATGCTGCATTTCATAAAATGCTGTTTCCCATTTTCTAAAAATGTGACATTTCTTGCAATTTTTATTTTAAAACAGGTACACTACTGTTCTAAAGATAGGGGAAAGAGCCTGAGGAGAAGACTTTAACGAAGGTGCAAGGAGAAACAGAGCACTAACTGAATGGACTGTTTAACAAATGTTACAATCCCCGTGTGTCTGAGAAAGGTGTCATTCTCATGTCCAGGGTGGGACAATCCATCAATGTTGCAGTCTGCAAATTGGGGATTTGACGAGGACAATGGACACCTGATGGTGTGATCAATAGGGTGTTGCCTAGTGGACTTTGCACATTATAATTAGGGCTCCCAGATTTCTGTTTTTATTGATTTTTAGAAATAAATACAGACATAAAACAATGTGCTTTTTGCCTGCTTTTAATTTTAAAAATAGAAAAATACAGAACATTGGGCTTATTTTCAGTGCCTTTCCACACTGTCTTTCATGAATTCCAGCCCAATAGCTAAGCAGATAGATGGCATGGGCAGTTAAAAAACAGGATGAAGTTTCATTAATTAATGACGGTGGTTAGGCAAAATGTCGAGATGCAAACATCGACAGACAAGAATATCGGGTTTAAAATATCGTGACATGGAAATATTGATGTCAAGAATATCGATGTCAAGAATATTGATGTGATGGTAAGTAATCTCGATTTTTAAAAAATAGAAGTCATTAATATCATTTGCAAAAATATAGTTGTTTAAAATATCGTTTTTTAATTAGTGTTTTGTATTTTAGTATTATTTTAAATATATGTGATGTAATTTTTTTGTGTGTGTTTTTTATGTTTTTAATATATGTGTTACATTTTTTGTAGTTATTAAATACAATTTAAATACATTTTGTGTTTTTTTAGTTCTGTAGGGGGTTGTGGGTTTATAGGTCAATAGTGTGGGAAGTAATATAATTATAATAAATTAGTGATTTTTTTTAATTCATAATATTTATTTAGTTGATATTTAACTGTGTTAATAAGGCTTTTAATTTTTGGGGTAAATTTTATGTGTGGGTTGGGGGGTTTATGGAGGTAAAGGGTGAGAAGTAATATATTTGTAATCAATGAATAAATCAGTTGTTAATTAATATTAGTTAAAAAATTGATAATTAATTATATTAATTGTGTAATTGTTTTAGGTGTGGGTCGCGGGGGTTATAGGGTAAGGGGTGGAAAGTAATTGTGGTTTTTAATAATTAGTTGATAAATAATATGAATGACTTAATTGATTATGTTAATTGCATAATTTTTTAATGGTGCGGGTTGTGGGGTTATGGGGTAAAGGGTGGGAAGTAATTGATTTTTAATTAATTACTAATTAGTTGTTGATTAATATTAATTAATTGATAATTAATTATGTTAATTTTTTATTTACATTTTTTAGGTGCAGGTTTTGGGTTTATAGGGGTGAAGGGTGGGGAGTAAATAATTTTTATTTACATTATAATTAGTTTTTAAATACTATGAGGCCCATTAGGATGGCTGACGGACTTCCGTCCGCCTGCCACCCTAGCGGTGCTGGGACCGGCTGCCAGTGGTGCGGCGGTCCCGCACAGGTGATTAGGTTGCCACCGCCACTGTGGCGGTGGCATCCTCAATTCCCAGCATTGTGGTGGGCGGTGCTCACAGCACCGCCCGCCACAATGCTGGGAATGCACTGCGTGCATTATCATGCACAAGGTGACAGGCACCGCGAGGTGCCTGCCACCATGTCCATGACAATGCAGGTGCACCCCCCACCCCCTCGAACACCCTGTGGACCCGCAACAGTCCCCCAAAGCCAAAACCGCCTGCCTTTCCATGGCGGAGTCTCCGCCATGGAAAGGCAATTCCCCACCATATTCCTTGGCTTTTCCGCCCAGTAGGCAATCGGGCGGATTGCCTACCGACGGAAAACCGGCGGACGGCCTTTCCGTCCACCGGGGTCCCCCCCGCCATACCGCCCTACATCCTAATGGACCCCTATGAGTTATTTATGTGAAAATTCATTTTAATTGTGTAATTCACTTTTTAAAGTTTAATGTTAGGTGCGGGTTGTGGGAATTATAGGGGTAAAGGGGAGAAGTTAATTAAGTTTAATGATTAGCATTGGGTTTCTAATTAATAATTTTTGTTTAATTGATAATTAATTATGTTAATTGAGCAAACATTTTTTTGTAGATTTTAGATTTGGGTGGTGGGTTTCATAGGGGTATGGGTTGGGAAGTAAATGTATTCTAAGCAATTTACAATTATTTTTTTAAATAAATGTTAATTATTAATTTAATAATAATTATGTTAATTGTGTAAATACTTTTTGGTACATGTTAAGAGTGAATTGTGTGCTTTGTGGGGATTTAGTGTGGGAAGTATATTAATTATAATTAATTAATAATTAGTATTTAATTAATGAAAATTCTTTGTTGATGAGTATTTATATTAAGGGGCCGATTCCGATCCAGGTCGGACAGCTCTCTGAGAGCTGTTCGTAGCCTTACCTTGCGACTGACTCGTACCCAGAGCCGGTCCATAAGGGCGATGAAGTACGATGCGCATAACTGACACAAATCCGACCGACACGTAGGCTGTTATTCAAGCTTCATTTTCCGTACGAGCCGTACCTCCGAACGCCGAACCGAGTCGCCCAGAAGCAGTATCCACAGCAGTTTCCGGCTGGACAAGCATGATGCGCAAATCATACGCGCCGGACGGGTCGCCACTTACAGCACGTCACAGCATCCGGAAAAGAAGCATATCAGGTACGATTTGCGCCAGAACACAATCCATGGCTACGAGACGGACCAGCTAGCAACTGGAACAAGCAGCGTGTACGAGACGAACACACCTTGAATCCCATCGCGCAGGTCATACCTGTACTGTACATCTATGACCGGATCAGGAACAGACACGGATGGTGCAGACGGTAAGTCAGACACCCACCACACAAACAAACGACACGTGCCCTCAAAATGTCACACACACCCAGGGGATCCATATCCTGGCCACTAGCAACAGGCCACAATAGGGGTTGCATTGCCATCAACACTACCACCCCCACTCATAGGGGACCTGTTGCCCATCACTCCTGCCACCCCCACTCATAGGGGACCTGTTGCCCATCACTCCTGCCACCCCCAGTCATAGGGCTTATGTTGCCCATCACTCTTGCCACCCCCACCCATAGGGGTTCATGTTGCCCATCATTTCTGCCACCCCCACTCATAGGGCTTATGTTGCCCATCACTACTGCCACCCCCACCCATAGGGAACCTGTTGCCCATCACTCCTGCCACCCCTACCCATAGGGACTATGTTGCCCATCACTCCTGCCACCCCCACTCATATGGGACCTGTTTCCCATCACTCCTGCCACCCCCACCCATAGGGGTTCATGTTGCCCATCACTACTGCCACCCCCACCCATAGGGCTTATATAGCCCATCACTACTGCCACCCCCACCAATAGGGGACCTGTTGCCCATCACTCCTGCCACCCCCACTCATAGGGGACCTGTTGCCCATCTCTCCTGCCACCCCCACCCATAGGGGTTCACGTTGCCCCTCACTCCTGCCACCCCCACTCATAGGGCTTATGTTGCCCATCACTCCTGCCACCCCACCATAGGGCTTATGTTGCCCATCACTCCTGCCACCCCCTCCCATAGGGGTTCATGTTGCCCATCACTCCTGCCACCTCACTCATAGGGCCTATGTTGCCCATCACTACTGCCACCCCCACCCATAGGGCTTATGTTGCCCATCAATACTGCCACCCCGACCCATAGGGGACCTGTTGCCCATCACTCCTGCCACCCCCACTTATAGGGGACCTGTTGCCCATCACTCCTGCCACCCCCACCCATAGGGGTTCATGTTGCCCATCACTCCTGCCAGCCCCACCCATAGGGCTTATGTTGCCCATCACTACTGCTACCCCCACACATAGGGGACCTGTTGCCCATCACTCCTGCCACCCCCACTCATAGGGGACCTGTTGCCCATCACTCCTGCCACCCCAACCCATAGGGGTTCATGTTGCCCATCACTCCTGCCACCCCCACTCATAGGGGACCTGTTGCCCATCACTCCTGCCACCCACACCCATAGAGGTTAATGTTGCCCATCACTCCTGCCCCCCCCACTCATAGGGCTTATGTGGCCCATCACTCCTGCCACCCCCACCCATAGGGCTTATGTTGCCCATCACTACTGCCACCCCCACCCATAGGGGACCTGTTGCCCATCACTCCTGCCACCACCACCAATAAGGCTTATGTTGCCCATCACTCCTGCCACCCCCACCCATAGGGTTTCATGTTGCCCATCACTACTGCCACCCCCACCCATAGAGCTTATGTTGCCCATCACTACTGCCACCCCCACCCATAGTGGACCTGTTGAACATCACTCCTGCCACCCCCACTCATCGGGGCCCTGTTGCCCATCACTCCTGCCACCGCCACCCATAGGGGTTCATGTTGCCATCACTCCTGCCACCCCCACTCATAGGGCTTATGTTGCCGATCACTCCTGCCACACGCACCCATAGAGGTTAATGTTGCCCATCACTCCTGCCACCCCCACTCATAGGGCTTATGTTGCCCATTACTCCTGCCACCCCCACCCATAGGGCTTATGTTGCCCATCACTACTGCCACCCCGACCCATAGGGGACCTCTTGCCCATCACTCCTGCCACCCCCACCCATAGGATGGGTGATGCGCCACACATCCACCATACACCAATATTAGGTATGTCTGCAAAATACATCCCCCCTAACATCATGACAACAGTGTGTAGTCTGTGACAAATGCCCACAACAGTGAATATGACTTCGAACATACAATGTAACTACCATCACATATGTGACCAAAAACTGAGTGTGGCCTACACAAGGCAAGCATCACAATAGCACTGTGTCAATGTGCACTAACACCCCCTCACTGTGTAGAACAAAAGTTAAGTGTGTGGTTCCAAACTGCAGCAAATGTTGAGCATTGTGGTGATGGGGTCTAAAACCCCCCTCATCAGAATGACCAAAAGGTAAGTGTCATCATCGTCAAAGCTGCAAATGCCAAACAGCATGTATGATTCCTGGGCCCAACACATGAAACACTTTTCTGGCAAAGTAGTGGTTGTGTCCCATACCTTCAGAGATGTGGTGAGGCTAACAGTGCTGTGAAAACCTAACATACTCTCGGCCGTATGCAGACAAGCACCACTCATGGGGGCTGACATTGCATGCAGTGTACAATGAGACAAAAGCAGAAGTGACCATCACAAACCATACACACATTTCGAAAATAGACACACAAATCAAAACATCATGTGCAGACTGTAGGTGTCAGGTCACAAACTCCCATTCCATGGCAGCAATGGGACCTAACAACCAGGATGAATGTGCAGAATGATGTGATATGACTCACAGGGACAGCAGAGAAAACCACAAAAACAACATCCAGACAATGGCCCACAACAGCAATACCAATGCACTGGTGCAGATGCACAAACACAAACAGGCAACCTCACACTGCACATCTGACACAACATGTGTGTGTGTGTCTCAGTATCCCCAGGCAACTACACAACACATGAGGGGGATGAACCACAGTGAGAGAGATGTGGACACAGTGCCATACAAAAGTAACCCATTCTTTGGTCCCCCTTAGTGGGCAATCAGGCATTGTGAGATGAGAGGGAGCGCAACAGACACATGTGACACAAGCTGGAATGAACAGCAACTAACACAGCAAGAGACTGACACAAAACAGCACTACCCCCAGGGACCAGACATTGGGGTGACACAAGCATGCATGATACGTCCACTGTGATAACAAAGGTAGATGTCGTACAAACTGTGAAACCCAGACATGTGTCCTGTGCCACAAACGTACATCACACCTACACAAACACAAATCACTCAGCATGTCCCGTCATCCATGGACAAACGGGAGCTTGGGGCCCATCCGTGCAAACATTCACATCTGTCCAACCCAACACCACACACCCTGAACTGCACCAATGTGCATCTGTGAAGCCCACATGTACAGGTGACATTGCACATGCACCCATGCCAAACACAGTAATATTGGGAGGAACTAAGGTGCACAGACTCGTCACACAAGGACAGTCTACAACCCTGGTGAATGACAGACATACTGCACAGTATGCGGTACATGGCCATGACGTCAAAGCTCCCGTAACCTTCGGAATCCCTGCCACAGTCCCAGGACAAGGCAGAAGCCAAGGAAAACCACAAGTCACACATGCTGACACCTGCCGACATTGCAGCCCAGAACCTGATGAGTGGGAGCAGTCACACACACATACACATGTCTTAATCGCTGAAAGGTACCACCTAGGGACAACTCCATGATATTGCGAACAAAGAAGTGCCTTGGGGACCCCTGGCTTGTCCCATCTGTGTCTGACCACATCATCACCACTCAGAACTGACAAATCCCAATGATGAAACACCAATTAACAGTAGTGTGTCATGCACCCACGCATCTGGTAGCCCAGGACAAATATGTGGGATGATCACAGTACAACTCAGCAAGCATTAACAACAGGAACATATCAAGGGAACACTGCCTGTGTATGAAAAGGGATGTGGACACACACAAACATGCTCACCCAACACACACCATGGGCCCAGGCAATGTCACGGAACAACACACTTACTTGAGGGGACTCAACTCCTGTGGAAGCTCATCTGTGCCAAACATAGTCCAAGCAGGTCTCAGTCATGTCAGCAGAACACTTGGTCAGTCAGCTATCAGTTACCACCCAATGAAGGCTCTGGGCACAACAGCCTGGGTACGGGAGTGTCCCTTAAGTCATCTGCACATACTCAATACATATGTCCAGCAAGTTGCACAGAGGACACAGTTGCTCCTACACCAATGATGCCCACACCTGCAGGTCCAGTGGAGATGCACCCAAAGTCAGGGAAATAGACAAATTGGACAATGGGAAGCACCTCATATGTGATTGTGTGCAAGCCACAGATGTGACCATGCAAATGAATTGTTTACAGAGAGGTTCTCAAATTGTTAATCATGACATACCCAGTTAGCTGCAAAGAATGACATGGATACCGACCAGAATAGGATACATATCTTATGGACCACATGGAGTACCTCACATCAACACCTCAGTATTCAACATTGGAAATCCAGCATTATAACTGCAAGGTCATGGTAAACATCATCAACATAATGTACAGCTAAATCAAATTCACAAGGATAAATAAAAATGCTTTATTCAGCCAAATTTCAATGCAAATTCAAAGTCCTTTCAAAACAAAGGCATCTGGCCAGTCCATATCCAATTGTCAACAATGTGATTTGAGTGACAACTGTCACACATTGCTTGCCTGCACTGGTAAGGACAGTGGACATCCACTCGGAGGGGCATACATGGGTGCAGGTCAGACACAGCAGGGACAGGATGAGGGCTCAGCAGAAGGAGGCAGTGAAGGGGTGGTGGATGCAGGAGAGTCACTGGCAACTGCAGTGGAGGTGTCTGACATAGTGGGTGCAGTCACAACTGTGGGGCACAAGTCAGATGGGGTGGGTGCCGGCACAACTGCAGTGGGCAGGTCAGATGGAGTGGACTGGGTCCCCCCTGCAGTGCCCAAGTCAGACGGGGTGGTCGTGGACTCCACTGCAGTGCCCAACTCCATGGGAGCGGAATGGGGTTCAGGTGAGGTCGGCAGGACAGAGGGGGGGCACGGTCCCCACATCAGTGGCACAAACAGTCTGACCGGGGGGGTGGAGGTGGAAGAGCAAGTGGTAAGGGGTGAGGGCCGGAGCATTTTGGGGATGGTATATCTGTGGGTGGGGGAACCTGGGGCAGGGTGTGGTGGGGGACCTCTGGAGTGGTGGCCTGGGGGATGGAGGACGGAGACTGTGTCGTGGAGCTGTGGGGTGGGGTCTTGCTATTCTGGCTCCGGGGGACTTGTGGGTGGGGGCCTCAGTCTGACTGCATCTGGGGAGGGTGTCCGGGTGTGAGGGGCACTCCCCTCTGTGTGTGGGGACTTCCTCTTCCCCTTGTAAGCTGGATCTGCTGGATCAGTGGGGAAGAGGCCAAGGTCACAGAGGAAGAGCTTCTGGGGAGATGGGGTTGCAGGTGAGGAAAGGGAAGGGGTCTTGAAGGGAGAGGTATTGGAGGACTGTGAAGTGGTTGTGGATGCCTGTGTGTGTGTTTGCAAACTATCCCCTCTGGTTGTGGTATCAGTCCCCTGAGGTTGCTTTTGTGCACGTCTAGACCTTGGTTTGGGTGTTTGTGTGCTGCTCGTGTCTGTGGGTTTGGGTGAATGTGCTGGTGTGTGTGTGCTTGAGACAGGTAGGGTGCTAGGAATCGTGAATGTGGCAGGGGTAGGAGGGGTGAGGGACTGTTGGAGGAGGGGCACTGCTGCCGTCTGGGAGGAGGCCACAGACTGATTGGTCCTCTGTAGGGCAGACATGCCCCTTTGAAATGCCCTCCATGAACAACACCAGTTGTGTCAAGAGACTGGTGTGTGCATGGAGGACACTCAGTATTGATGTCTGCCCTACATGGATTTGTCGAAGCAAGTCCACAGACTCCAGACAGCAGGGGACACAGGGGCAGGGGGTGCGGTGCCTGGCACAAAGGAGACATGCTCCTGAACACGGGAGCCTACACGGACCTCTGGGATGGGAGCCGATGGGAGGGTGGTGATGGTGGTGGTGGTGGTGGCGGTGACGGGGACAGCCTCACTAGCTGGGGTTTGGTGGCTGCTGACACCCGCCTCCACAAGGGAGTCATCCTACGAGCTGCTTTGGCCCTCAGCTGGGGTGGAAGGTGCTGAGGACTCCTCAGTGTGGCTCCACTCACCCTCCGTGCCACTGGGTCCCTCCAACTCCTTGCCTTCTGTCCCAGTCAGGCTCTGTGGCTCCTCCTGGGCTGTGGAGCTATCCTCTCCTGTGGCCGTGGATGTATCTGGATAGAATTAGGGAAAAAAGAACAACAACAGTCACCTGCACTGACCGCACACACCACAGTGAGTACAGCACATCACAGGGCAAGCCCTGGCATCATCAGCTGAACACTGTTCAAAGTTCTCACACTGTTTAGAATAAGCCAATTGTCAGTCTCACCATCAACCATGGGACTCATATCTCTCCTGGACTTGCACCCTTATGTCTGTTGCATGTTGGATGCTAATACCCCAATGTGCAGACATGCACCACCTACACATTTGTTGGAAATGCAAGTGAACATGTAGGAGTATGTCACTATACACACATCACATCTCTTGCCACTGACTCAGTACAGGTGTCAGGATGAAGGGATGGCCACAGTCTCATTTCACATGCTTGTGATGCATACCAGCCACACACACTATGATGTTCTCATGTCCTGATAGTCAATGCCACAATGGGGTGCATGGAGCACATCTGAGCCCAATGCAGGATCACTCATAGCAAGTTAAATGCCATGGCACTGGCATGCCTGGAAAGTCAGTCATCACTGTCTCCTGTCACAGGGGCAGGGCATCCAAGCAACAACAGTATGCACTGTGTCACAATCATAGGTCATGGGTAAAGCAAACTCTGCAGCTGACAAGTGCACTTGTCCATCCCCTGCAAACAACATATCCCGGACCCAGATAACCCCACATCATACAAAACAGCCATATGAGTCTCTGCGAACACAACTCCTGTACATGAGCACATCACAGTCTGCTGTGCATGAAACACAGCTGCCTGAAGTTCACAGTTGCATACACCATTGTGCACTGTCAAGTGATCACACACCTCTATGTCAAACAGGTCTTGTCTCTTATAGTCACATCTCAGATGTCCTGCTGATCCTCAAACTCATGAACACCCCAGTTATCCTGAAAAGGAAACCACACCACAATGACACAGAGGCAGACACCTGAAGGCACATGTCACTAAGCACAACCTGTAAGTTGATACACAGGAATTGGATTACAGAGTGTTTATAAATGCCCTTGAGAAGGCATGACTGCCCAGGTCTACGTGAAACAGTGTAGAGCCCTGGACAGTAGTCAGGTGGCTAAGCAAGTGTGACACACTTGCTATACATACTCCTGAGGCCCACAATTTGGAGTCCCCTGCTGCATGGGTGTGTTTGAAATACCCCAGGCACATGTGGCGAGTCAGACCAGCAATTGGAACACAAATCAAGGGCACACACAGATCACATGTCAGATCTCAGGCATTGTGTAAACAATTGAACCACCCATGAAACACACAACAGAGGCACGGTAACAGATGCTGTCTGGAACCTGAAGCATAGCTGACTGCAGGGACACCGTGCCCTAGTGACACAAGCCACAGACTGTAGGGGCCACACCTGTGGATCAGATGAGGAGGGTGCTTCACACAATTGAGGGACATGAGTCCTGGACTACAAGACCTACGTAATGTGGAAGTGTGACCAGGCCAAAAGACTGCAAAAAGCATGTCAGACATAGTACACAGATTAGGCATGGACTTACCCCCTCCTTGCCGCTGTCTGGCCTTCAGCTGTCCATTCAGGTCTGGGAAGACCACCGCCAGAATCCTGAGCATGTGGGGGGTCAGGGTCCGGTGTCCGCCTCTCCTGCGAGGAGGCGACAGCTTCTGCTGGACCCTTTCGATCCTCCGGTTCCAGCCCTGAAGGTCCTGCCACCTCTTCTGGCAGTTGCGGACCCGGAGCTTGTAGACCCCCACTGATCGAACTGCCTGGGCGATGGTCAGCCAGATCTCCTGCTTCTGGTGGTCATCAACCTGTGAGGATGACAGAGTTAAAAGTCCATTAACACACATGCCCCATATTTGTGCTGCACACAGTTGGATATACATGTCGTCAGCACAAAGGAAAATGAGTTACACAGGTAGTGCACCCATGGAAATGAACAAATGCCCTGCATGTCTGACATGTTAACATTACCTGGGAAGTTTAAGCTTGCACAAATGCACTTTTGCTGCAGAACACCTGTTCATTACATGTACCTACACACTTTGGGAATTGAAAGTACTCAGTGATTACGCTTACCACTGGTGTACACACTGCTAGTACTGCTAGTCAGACAACATGCACAATTAGGAAGGCAGTGGACTGCACACTCACCTGCTCCCCTGGTTTCCCATACAGCTTGCTGTACTGAGGAAGGAGCCCATCCAGCAGGGCCTGGTTCCCCTCCTCAGTGAAGGCTGGGGCCCTCTCCAGAGTATGTGCCATGGTAGTAGCCAGAGGATGCAGAGACAGCAGCAGTGGTATCAGAGATGTGGTCCTGTAGCATGTAGTGCAGGCAAGTGAGGTCCCTGGGGGCCAGACAGCCTTATATCTGTGCTGCAGTTTCAGAATCTGTGCCATGTGTCCCAAGTGATAGGTCCAACACGATTGCATTCTATGAATCTGGCCAATCCATGGAATTGTACGACTCGTACACGTCTTCCGCATCGTTCAAATCTTCACCTTCATAAAACCCTGGAAATTGCAACATTGTTGTAGGCACCCAACTGAATTTCCAACGCACAACTCATACAAGTTTTGAATCCGCATCCGTCTCCATGACAGTCCAGAGCCAATGGGTGCACACGGCTCAGTCAACTGACTGTACAATGCATAGTTTGAAAATCCACATGCACCCGTCTCCATACGATTCAATGGCCAAGGCGTGCGCAGGGCTCGGTCCATGCCTGCACGACGCGTGTGCATGATAGTCACCCGCATCGGTTCTCATTGCAGTCAATGGCTAAGCGTACGCACGGCTCGGTCCTGAACTGTGCAATGCGTCTCTGTAGAAGTCACCCGCGTCGGTTGACATTGGTGTGACTTTTTGAAGTTTTCTACACACAATTACTTGCCAGGGACTCAGGTGCACACCTACCACACTACAGCATGTGCCACACTGTGCCCCATGTAAAGCTGCATTACCTGTGTGTTTGGGTGGGCAACATTTGGTTTGTTGTGTGGCATTTTTGTGCAGCCACTCCCAGGCTGTGCACGTGTTAATGGGGACCGAATACTTTGTGTGTTGTGCACAGTACCACTGTGATGTGCAACTGTACAGTTATGGTCATGAGTCATGGACACAGTTGCAGGTTGGATATGTTTAGGACATGTCACATACACCCTGAGTCCTGGGTGTTATGGTATGTATGTCACAGTGAGACCTATAGCCACAATTCTGATGTACACCCACAGTCTGTGTGCATGTTGTGTCTCAGATGTGGCTGATCAAATGTGCCCAATAGGAAACAGTTTCCACATCCATGTGGTTTGTGCGTCAACCTTGAAGTTGTGTGTGTGTCTACGAGACGTCCATGTAGGGCCTGCAGAGACAACAGTGGCCACTACCTGTGGGACTCACAGTTGTTTTGTGGCGTGTACATGATACTCCATGTCATGCCAGTGTCCATGTGGCAATACAGGGACCCTGGGTTTCTGCATGTCAAAGAGCTGTGATGCCTGGGAGATATCAGGCCTCACTTGTCACTGTGGTGTGCGTTTGTAACGTGACAGTAGTACATAGGTACTGTGACACAGCCCAATGAGTGGCCATTGCACTACATGGAACTTATGTAGACATGTGGACTTGACATGTGAGGTGATGTGCATGTAGGTGACATGTGTCCATACCCAACAGCACGCACCTCAGTGCATTGTGTATTGTCATGATGAATCATGTGATATTTTGCTTGGTCATAGCCACATGGGTGAATGAATCGACAATCTTCCTTCGTTCATCTCCGTACTGCAGGGCACCAGCTGTCCATAGACCGTTCCCAGACCTTGAAACCATGCAGGAAGGCAACTGCATCCGACGGTACTGCTGTCACCAGGCCAGTGATTGAGGAGTTGGCGGAGCAGTTGGCGCCACATCTCCTACCTGGCCGGACATACCCTACAGCACTGACCCCAGAGGTGAAGGTGATGTCAGCCCTGCACTTCTTTTCTACTGGTACCTTCCAGTGCACTGTGGCTATTGCTGGTGGTATGTCGCAAACTATGTTCAGTCGTGTGCTACGCGATGTCTTAGAGAGGATGTTGCATTTCTTTGACCTGTACATCAAGTTTCCTAGCCCAGATCAACTCACTGACATAAAGGATGCTTTTTATGCACTGGGGAGGATGCCGAACGTCATCGGATCTATTGATGATACACATGTGGCCCTGGTACCACCACGGGCACATGAGCAGGCATACCGGAACACGAAACATTTCCACTCCATCAATGCTCTGGTGGTATGTCTTGCAGACATGTGTATCACACATGTGTGTGCACGTTTCACCGGTTCCGCGCACGATGCCTACATCATGAGGAGTAGTCACATTGCAACGTTGATGTCACAGATGCCAGACCAGCATGTCTGGCTTGTCAGTGTGTACTGACTGTTTACCATTGTGTGTGTTTGGCAATGTTGTATTCCACCCTCTTTCAAAACTCAGCTAATTGTTCAATTGTTTGTATGTAGGTGACTCCGGATACCCCAACATGCCGTGGTTGCTTACACCCCTCAGGAACCCTGTGACACCAGCCGAGAAGCGCTACAATGAGGTACATGGTCGGACCCGGACGTGATTGAGCGGACCTTTGGTCTCCTGAAAAGCCGCTTCCACTGCCTGGACAAGACCGGAGGGGCACTCCCATATGACCCTGCAAAGGTGTGCAAAATTATCCTTGTATGCTGCATGCTATACATCATGGCAGTGCGGAAGAAGTTACCTCTCATCTAGGATGACGATGACCTACCTCCGCCACCTGTGGAGGATCCACGCCTGGGCCACAATGCCAGTGATGATGATGATGAGGGTGACGTCCGCACATAGCTCATCAACAACTTCTTCACCTGAATGTGAGTTTACAAGGTTGCTATGTCAATGTCTTGAGTTAGCCTGAAATGTGTTGGGGCTGCTCCGTTGCTGTTTGAGTGTGTCTGTGTGCTACTTGACTGGATGCGTGCAGTAATGTGTCCTTTCAGTTGATTTGTACTCCACAATAGTGTTGAACTGCTAACTTGTTTCTGTGTAGGTTTCTTTTGACATGTTTTGTGCATGTGTATTGCATTTCTCTCCTGTTCTGCTGTGCTTTTGACTGTGTCTTATGTCTGTCCTTCCCAGGGTACTTTGCCTGTTGTTTGGTCAACACTGACCCCCAACACCCAGAATCCAACACCAGGGTGGAAGTTGTCAAGTGATGTACCACCCTCCCCTGGACTTGAATTCTCCGACACTTTGTGACCGTGTGTCCACTGTAACGTAGAATTACCTTGCAACTGTTGTGAAATAAACATGTTGCTGATGTGATGCTACGCTTTGTCATGTGCGTTGTCTGTCTTCCCACATCTGACTGACATTTGCTTACCTCACCTGTGGGATTGTTACCACTGACTGTGGATAGGTGTGGTGTCTGTGCATTCCAATGTATTTCAGGTCACCATCATTGTGTGGGATGAGTTACATGGCCATGGTTAGTATGTGTTGTGGTGCCATAGTGGTGTGTCTCCCTCACATGTGTCACATCACCATGACTCACATAACGGTGATCACATTGCTGTAGTATTTGGCATGCACTGTGTTGTTTAGCAGATCAATATCTCCATGACACATAACAAGTTGGAATCACAATAGAGGCAAGTATAGTGTACTGGTGAGTTTATTTACAAACGTGTGAGGATAGTGCACAGGATGGTGTGTGCTGTACATTGGGTTTTGAATTCAAAGTTCACAATAGAGTTGGAAGTGTTGGTAGCTGAAATGTCCAGAGTAAAGTCCACAGTCATCTGGTACATTGGACCAACATGAACCCTCCATGTCATGTAGGTGAGTTGTGTTAGATACGACAAGGTGAACGGGTTGCGCACAAAGAAAACATTTCAGAACAGGTTTAGAGGCCCTGGGGGATGTGCATGGACATCTGCATCTCACTTGTCCTTCTTCGGATGACCCCTCTTCTTCTTCGGGGGGATCCTCAGGTGCAGGTGTCTGTGGTGCAGAGGACTCTCCGCCAGAGTCATCCTCCCTCCCTGTGGCACTGGCAGATCTTGCGGAAACAGATGTTGTGGCCACACAGGGAGGTGTGGACATGTTGGTTCTTATCTGACGGAGGCATTGGAGTATGTCCCGATGCACCGCAGTAAGTGCATCCCACTTTGCCTCCATGCGGGCATGATGGGCAGCCTGTTCCTGTTGAATGTCCTTGAGGATCTCCACTACCTGGCCGAATCCTCCGGTGCTATCCTGATACGCATCTATGATGCATGCCAGTTGGGGGATCATCATGCAGTCCAGACCCCTCTGCAAGCCACGCCCTCTGTCTACCACCCCTCCCAGCACCCCTAGCCACACGGGCAGGACCTGCGGCGGCACGCACAGGTGACACTGGGCCCCCTTGGGTGTTGTTACTGGTGGTGTTGTCCGTACTTTCCTGGGGGTCCTGTGTCCCTGTGCTGTTTGTATTCTGTGTCCTTGGTCTGTCCGTGTTGGCGGGGGTGCCCTGTCTGTTGCCTGATGCTGGAGGCGTGGGTACAAGGGGTGCAGATGTTGGTACTGCTGGTGCTGCATGATGACTCACACCGGAGGTTGTTCATCGTCATCCGAAGAGGACAGAGACTGATCCACACAAGAGAGCTGAGGGTCCACCAGAGTCTGGGACAGGGACTCCTCTTCATTTGCTGCTGTGTCCCCAGCACCACCTGTGTTTGGAAGAGACACACAATGAAAGTTATGTTTCTACAGGCATCAATGGTTCACACACATTACATTTTCTACTGTACGTCAGGATGCGTGCCTGTACACTGCTTTGTCCAAAGTTGTCACGGACAGAGATTGATATTTTTGTGGCACATTGCACAGCCAACATGAAATATTTCAATGTGCACGTCAAAGTGTGTGCATACCCAGCACATGTATAGATTTGGCTGTACATGGCCATTACTACTCAAGGCCCATCACGTTGCTGACACAGGTGTGCCATCCCTGTACACATTTGACCTTTAACAAGGACATACATGCAATTCCACTGAGGATATGTTGTAAGATTGGGGCATGTGTGGTAGCAGATTTTGCTAGTCTTTGTGTGTCACATTGGTGTATTGGTACAACATAGTCACAGTCCGGTATGCCTGTGATCTCTTGGGAGAAAGTGTTTTTTTACAGTGTTCCTAGTTCCCATCTCATTTAATACAAGTGATGATGTCACCATCGTTAATGAGTCTGGTGCTGAGTTTTGTACGTGCATATGTGATTTGACTTGTCAATGTTCTCCATGGTGACATGGATTGGGCAAGGAAGCACTCTGGCTTTTCAATGCTCGTGACAGTGAGAGCCGGTGGTGTGTGTTTTGCGGTTTGGCTGCTGTGAGTAGCATGTCTCCTCCAATGCAGTCCAGGTTAGACCTTGTGTCTACAGTGTCTATGTCAGTGAGTGGTGTGTTGTGTGAAGGATGCATATGTTTCAGCATGATGTAGGAGTGGAATGCAGCTCACAACAGCACCGAGTGTGAATGAGACCATGCTATGGTGTCGGCTAGATTGGTGTGTCCATTCCATTCACTGTCAGATGTCCCCTGTCAATGATGTATATGTGAGTTCCTGTGTGTTTTGTGCAATGTACTATATAAGGATCTCTACACTTGTCATCTGCAAGACACACCTCCACAGCCAGGCCAGGGGGCACCCCTAGACACTGCATCCCCAGACAGTGATTTTGAACATATGGTTGCAATGACTCTGTGTGCGACTGTGTTTGGTTTGGCCAGTGCATATGTGTGATTTTCATCCACATCATTTCTCAGGCCCATGTGTCAGATATCTTGCCCAGGCATTACCTTTGTGAGTGACTGGTTCCACGTGTGCAATGTGTTTTAGCATAGAAGGTGTGTGTATGTCTAGCATCGGTGTTATTTGTTTTCAAGTCAGGACCTTCTTCTCCCCCAGGCCAGTTATGCCATCATGTAACGTGCCACCATTGCAGTGGGTGCGGGTTAACTTTCGGGATGTCAGTCAGTGCAGTCCTGGTGTTTGTTGGTGCCCAGTTTCTAGCAGGGCCTTGTGCTCCCCACAACAGAGCACAGTGTCAGACATCTTGTCAGTCCATTCCCACTCCCTGTGAGGTGAGCATGGTTCAGTGTGAGCTTGCTGGGCCATGTGGGTGGGTGGGGAATGTCTGTGACTGTAACTCCCATCATGCTTTTGGCTACACCCCCTTTCCCAGAATGCCCATACTTCCCTCCTTTTGACTCTGCTTCCCTGTTAGGGAGTGTGACAGCAATGGCAAGATGTCAGTCAGTGCAGTCCTGGTGTTTGTTGGTGCACAGTTCCCAGCAGGGCCTTGTGCTCCCCACAACAGAGCACAGTGTCAGACATATTTTCAGTCCATTCCCACCCCCTGTGAGGTGAGCATGGTTCAGTGTGAGCTTGCTGGGCCATGTGAGTGGGTGGGGAATGTCTGTGACTGCAACTCCCATCATGCTTTTGGCTACACCCCCCTTCCCAGCATGCCCATACTTCCTTCATTTTGACTCTGCTTCCCTGTGAGGGAGTGTGACAGCAATGGCAAGATGGCTGACTGTGAAGTCCTGGTGTTTGGTTGGCTACAAGTCCAAAGAGATACCTGTGCTTCACATGGCAGAACCCAGTGCGGTTTATTTTTGGGTGCTATTTCACTACAGTGTGAGTCAATACATTATACCCGGTGAGTTGTGTGGAGTTTGTGTTGAGGGGTGTGTGTGTCTGCACATGCTGGTAAGTATGGTCAGGGCTGTCAGTCCTCCTTGCCACCCAGCCAGACATCCCACCATGACACGTTGTTCCATTGGAGGGTGTGCAAGTTGGCTTTCAGGATGTCAGGCAGTGGTGTCCTGCTTCTGATTTGTGCACAAGCCCTACCAGGGCCTTGTGCTCCCTACAGCAGGACCCAGTGTCAGCCCTCTTCTCAGTCATTTTCCACTCCCTGTGATGTGGGCATGGTTCAGAAATGTCTTAATGGGCCAATTGGGAGGGGGAGCATTATCTGTGAGCCCCATCATGCTTTTGGATACACTCACTTCACCTGCATACCCACTATTGCTTCCTGTCAGTCAGCTGGACTGTGAGGTAGTGTGTTTGTGGTGGCAAACTGTCTGACGGTGTTTATTTAGCTTTGTGCCACTGTCTTGCTCTATTTGTTGGTAGGTTTGTACATGTCATGACACAGTTACAAGTCACTATGAGATGGCAGGTATTGTGTTTGTCTGACTAGCATACACATCTTGGGATGATTATCTATTGGTTACTGTGGCTTTGCTAACGGTGCATGGTTTCACTGTCCCCTTGCCACACAATATTGAGTATGTTGGTTGTGTACTCACCAGGCTCTGGTATGTCTGATAGACCATGGACGCTCTCTGGTGGGAGGATGTCCCGCACCTTCTCCTCCCAGGACCTGAAGTATACTGGTTTGGCAGGAGGGCCACCACCAGTGTGCTGACCCAAGGTGTGAGCCCGGGATGCCGCGCTGCAGGTAAGGCATTTTATTTTATTTTTTTATCATAGTTTACCGTATTTTAAAAGGAGGGCGGGTGGGAGGCGGGCGGCACGTAGTGGGGCTACGCGGTGCGTGCAAGTGTGCGTAGACTTGGCCACACTACGCGATGCTCCACGTAGCCCCACTACGCCCACTATGCCCAGGGTTATTGTAAATCACACGCGTTGCATTGTACTGCACGGGTCGTACGGCGTCAGTCCGTGTCGGTCGGTATGTTTTGCGGCTGGAATCGGAATCGGCCCCTCTGAGTGTAAACAATTTTTTAGGTGCAGTTTGTGAGTTTTGTGGTGTTGTAGGGTGGAAAGTAACTAAACTAAATGCATACAATCATTAATGTTTTGTTTAAGTAATAATTTATAAGTAAAAATATTTATTTATATAAAAAATATATGTGTATTTTATTTATAATAATATTTGTAGGTATTTGTCATATGTATTTAAGATTGCGATGTGTTTTTATTTTAATTTTTGTAATATTAAATATATTTTTATTCAAGTTTTCAACTTATTTATATATTTTTTATTAACTTTGTTTTTAAAATAGTTTTATTTTGTTGAAGATATTTTGTTTGTTTTTTAATGTTGAGCAGACTGGACTGAGAATAGTAAATTTTATCCCTCAGCTATCCAACACTTTCCCTACTGTTGCACTTATTGGAGTGGGATTAGTAAAATTCAGCCCTCTGGTATCCAACACTTTCTCTGCTGTTGTACTGACTGGAGTGGGGATAGTAAATTTTACCCCTCCGCTATACAACACTTTTCCTTCTTTCCACTCATTGGGGTGGGAATAGTACATTTTTCCCCTCCGCAATCTAACACTTTCCCTACTATTGTAGTGATTGGAGTAGGAATAGTAAATGTATGCCGTTGCACTCCAAGGGGTCTATTAGTATGACGGGCAGATCACCACCGCCCAAATGGCGGTGGCGATCCGCCCGCCATAATACACCACCCGCATGCCAATTACCCCCGCCATATCAGTATGGCGGGGGGGTACCCCGGCAGACGGGAAGACTGTCCGCCGCTTCTCATCGACCAGGCGGAAAAGGGTTTAATATGGTGGCGGTGTCTGCTAGACACCGCCATCCATATTAGTATGCAGGCAGAGAGCAGCCTTTCCGTGGCGGTGTTGCCGCCACGGAAAGGCATGCAGAGTTCACAATTGGGGGCCCGTTGCGGGCCCCCAGGAAGTTGGGGGGTGGGGGAGCACATGGGGGTACCTATGGCACCCCCCTGCATTTGCATGCACAATGCAGCAGGCACCGCGCGGTGTGTGCCAATTTGTGCATGCAACTGCACAACATGCATTTTTACCATTGCGGCGGGTGCTGCTGAAAGCACCGCCGGCCGCAATGTTAAAAATGCGTGATGCGCCCGCCAGTGTGGCAGGCACATCCTAATCTCCCCCACGGGACCGCCGCACATATGGCGGGTGGTCCCGTTTTCCATCAGGATGGCGGGCGGCTTTGATGATGCCCCAATAGTTTTGCTACTGTTTTACTGGCTGGAATGGGTACAGTAAATATTACTTACCTGCAATCCAATGCTTTTGCTACTGTTGCATTTATTGGACGGAAATTTGTAAATTGTAACCAGTTTTATTATTATTGCGTTATATGATGTTTGAGTAATATATTTTTTATATATTTAATTTTAATAGTTTGCATAGTTTGTTATAAATTGTAGTACAAACAGTATATGTATTACATTTTATATTATATAATTGATATTATGCTTTTATAATTTATATATTTTTTTGTTTATTTAAAATTATAATATTTTTAATTATTAATACTTTTAATGTGTAAAATCCATTTTGCTATTTTTGATACATTTAAAGAATTTTAAGTTGTTTAATTTTTTATTTAATTATAAGGGTTTGTTTTTTAAAGAATTTATGTTATTGGTATATATATATTTATTTGTTTTTATATTATTTTTAAATTATAATATACATTAAATTATTAGTTTAAAAACTTTTTTGTAAGTATATATACGTAAATATATTTAAATTATTATGTATAGTTAATAATTTTTTTAACTAGGTTTATTTGTTATATCTGTTAAGATATATATTAAATATTGTATTTTTTAAAATTAATTTTACTATTTAATATATTTAATATTCATTATTTTATTTTATATATATTTACAAATCTATATTTTATACAATGATATTAATGACATCAATTTTTTTCTCTTGATATTTTTGTATTTACTTTTATATGTATAGGATGTCAATATTTTTGACATCGATATTTTAGTCACCATATTTTTGTATTTTGATATTTTGAGTGTCAATATTATATCAGCATACCATTAATGATACATGTCAGCATCCATTTGTAGTATAATGCCAATATTTACCTGTTGGTGTTGTACATTTGGCTGCTTAATTTGCTAACACACATCAAGCGTCAAAGTATGAGCACATATTTATTAGTTAAATAAATGTAGAAATATACCATATTACAGCTTCATCTATTCAGAGAACACAAAATAAATATGGATAATTGCTGACAAGATGGGCAAAAAATATATATGGATACAAACAGATCGAAATGTTAAAAAACAAAATACCATAAAACTGGAGCCCTAGTTATAACATACTGTTCCCTTTGGATTTTTTAGAGAGATGCCTATGCAGATCTCTTCCTGACTTCTTTCCAGACTGCTTTTCTGACCCGTCTGTAGACTCTATACAGATGTCTCTGGCTGATTCCTTGCAGACACCTTCCTTAATTCCAGACTATCTAAATTGACTTTGAGAGTTCTTATACCTTAATACTAAAGTGTGGCTTAGGCTAACACTTATCCCTGACTCAAAGAAGACTCTTGACCAAGCTTCTGAAATGCTAATGTTTCCCTATTTTGATTTCTTTTGTCCTGACCTGACGTCTTTTTTGAAAACCCCTGATTTGTAAGGCTTTGTTCCTAAGCATCCTCTGGACTTGGAGAGCCTCGATTACTGATGTATAGCAGGCCTGGGTGGAGCTTGCGGAGTTGCACTCTGTGGAATTCTGCAGAGGTACCAGAAAACTCCGTCAAATTCTGCGGATTTACGCATGCAGACGGAGCAGCGCTCGGCCACCTCTCACTGTGGGGCACGTCAAGGAAATAGGCAAAAAACAGCACCTCCCACCTGAATTGAAAGACTGCTCCACCCAGCACTGACAGTAGTACAAAGCTGCGGAGTGCCACCAACAATGCCCTGTCAAGACAGTACTACTACCCGTGGCACCCATCAATCAACTTCTCGCAAATCTCTGCACAGCAGGGCACCAGCGGGGGGCTTTCCCCCTCCTCAGCTACCACAACAACTCCAATTGGTCCAGCGGACTACCACAGCTGCAACAGCACAGGGACTGACTCACCATATCCACTGAAGGCTGAAGCCCACTCCCTCCGGTTTACCCTATAACTGCGCAGCTCTACCAGAATGAAAGAGGGCATCACACTCGTGCACAGGCACCAAGTCAATGACACAGAAAATGGTTTTAGGGATATGTTTGAAGGCTGCTTTGCTATTGATGGAGCATGATTATGTGAAAATGATTTTTCTTGATCAATTCTGTTCTTCAAATGTGAACTAATATACGTCTAATAAACATGACTAACGGTGTGATCTTGTGAAATCACATGAGAGCAAAAGAATTCATCGTAAAAGCATGCAGGAGTGACACAAAACGTGAAAGTTATTTAAAAATTGCATTGTAAAAGTATGCAGGAGGTTTGAAAACTGGTGAAATTGAGACATATATGTCATTGAGAGAGTAATTTATAAATGTCCTAAGAAAATATTGGTGTGAAAAAGTAGTAGAATACAAATCGTAATATATAAATATGATTATGAAAATGCTTAAAGTAAAATGATTCTTGCTAAATAGTTTTTCCCTAGGCAAAAAAATCTATTTAAATGATTGCTTACATATTTGGAAATTATAATCAGACTAGGTTTATACAACTAAAGAAAAAGACGTTTTCTTATATAGTTTCTTATGTACTCCCTATATTTCTTCAATTAATTTAATAATAGTGAGTTTCTTCTTTAGAAAAAGATGATTTTGTGGTTTCTTAATGTAGGCCCAATACCTGTTAGTGTAGTGTTTACTATTGTAGGCCTAAAATAATGAATTTTGTCCTTCATTATTTCTAAAATGTTAATTTATTTGTTTTAGTTATAGGATTCTATGACTAGAATTTCCTCTTCTATGGTTAGAGTATCTCTTTCATTGAAATATTGTATTAACTTTGTTGCAAGCTAGCTCGGAAGTGAGCGTGTTTATATGAAGGGCAACAAGTATGACATCCTATTTCCGAGGTAATGAGATAGTGTATTCATAGAGAGTCGTGAACAGAAGAAACAAAAGTATTTCAGAATGTTTTTTGGACTGGAGAATGATCATACCACAATCACACCATGGACCCTAATCACTGAAATCGTGTAAAACTGAGAAATGGTTACTTTTTTGGGGGCTGGAGTCATGAACATTTCATGGTATAACTAGTCCGTGGGAAAAGGACAAATGCACCTGGCTATTTTCCTTGCAATCTTGGGCGTGACATGATGTCATCCGAACTCTGAACTTCCCTAAATTGAACTTTCCTGAAATACTTCTGCATTTCATCAGCTGGTGAAGTTGCACTGGCTAATACCTTAAATATGATGGGTTAGCTAATTCCTGACTATTGCACACTGTGCTTTAGTTTCATTGAATCTAGGTTTGTATGAAATCTTGAATTGCATATTGAAATTGCAATGTGTATTTCTCTCTCTCTCTCTCTCTTTCTCTCTCTCTCTCTCTCCTCATGCCAGTTGTTGGATATGATGTATTTTAACCTTGTACTGTAACTTGTGTTGAGATTTTACCTGTATTAATATAAAGTAAGAAAGTATTGATAATACTAATGTGTTTTTGTACATTGAACATTCATTTTGAAGATTAGATAAAAGTGCCTTAATAAATATACTGAGTTTTGTCTTCTTTTTTTGAGGGTTTGTTGACATGATATATTTGACAGTTGATATTAGGCATTTATTCATTATAGGTACTCATCAAGGAAATGCTTTCAGTCTCTTATTATCTGAGTCCCTATTAGCTCTTCAAAAAGATCTATCAGAGGACCTCATGAATTGTAAGTGGTTGTAGAGTTTCTATGGGCCCAAACTCTTGGTTAAAGTAAATGATTTATGATTGTGGTATATTGCATGTTTAAAAAAATTTGCACCGCTTCTGCTGGATCAGTTTTCTGGTACCGTTATCAATGGTTATTTTTGACTAAATATACTGGATAATGAGTAGACGGAATTAAGAGACAATAACTGACTATAAATTCTTACCTTATGTTCTATGTTGTGGTCCGTCGTTGACCTTAATGGAAGTAACTGTTCTGTCGTTGGCCTAAGATCCCAGGATAAGCCTTAGGGCAGTCTTTGGGCCCTATTACGATGCGGGCAGGAAGGGCTCCGTCCGTCGGTTGGAGCCCTCCTGCCCGCAACGTAATCACCGATTCGGATTCCCTTCCGACGTAGCCTTTTCGATGGGCTCGGTTGGAAGAGAATCCGAATCAGTCTTCCGAATGGCTTACGGTGGGCTCGGAGAGCCCGTCTTCCATTCGGAAGGCCCACAGTAATCGCCCGGCCGGCTATTTCCGGCCGAGGTATTACGATGGCAGTTTCCCACTGCCTTTGTGTGCCGTCCTTTCCAGCACCAAAATGCATTGGTAAACAGGTGTTTGGGCCCCCAGCAGGGCCCCTATGGGTGCAAGCTGCCGAAAGGTGACCTAGGGGGCCCCATCTGTTGATCCCTGCACCCGGTGGCAGGCACCTTGAGGTTGAACCGAACCCCTGCTCTTTGCTATGAGAGCATGCATCCTCTTCAGAATGCATGCTCTCATAGTAAAGTATAGGATTGCTACCGGTCGCATCCTAATTCCTGGACGGGGTCCAACGACTGAAGTTCGTTCGGTTCCAGTTCCAGAAAGATGCCCATCGTAATCGGCCCTTTAGTGTGGCACACACTAAGGGCCCGATTCTGATCCCATTAGGAAGGCCTCCAGACAGGTTCCAGAATGAGGAAATCCGATTAGAAGCCTATGTTTCTGATCGAATTGTCCCCCTTTCTGAACGACCAAGTATGATGCGAAGATCCCGTCCGCATCAACTGAATCGTTTCTGAACCCGATCCTAGCCGTCCGAGTCGTTCGCAGCCGAATTGTGCCGTGCAATGGAGCCGACTTCTGAATGAGCGGGCACGATGCACGATTCTGATAGCCGTATCGATTCGGTTTTGCCGATACAAAACAGCTGTGAGAATCGGACTACGGGGGACTGTAGCAGGCCCCTCTTCATCCAGGGCCATCCGAATCGGTCCCGTGGGTCCCCCCTTTCCATGCATTCACAGTGTGGCGGATAGCATTGGGTGCCCGCCACAGGGTGCACGCTTTTTTCCAACCAACCCTTTTTGCAATGGGAGGCTGTGAACGCGTTTCCGTACACAGGCTCCCATAGAGTTCAATGGGAGTCTGAGCGACCCAGGTCCGTTACTATACAGATGCAATGGAATCGGTTGCATGGACTCCTGGAGCGCGATTTGCTTGGAAAGCTCTCCGGAACCGAGTCGTTTGGAGAACTTTCCCAACGGAATCAGGCCCTAAGTTGTGTTGTCTGCTGTTGATGCCGAACTGAGCAATGGTCATATTGTCGGTACTTCCACAGGGAATCTTGGAGTTTGAATAGTGAAGATTTTGTGATTGCTTCAGAAATTGCATTTGGAGGGATCCTGAGAGTTTTGCACTTGAGTGAGGGTAAAACCACACTGGTCGAGATTTTGCTGGAAGTAAAAGAAATTCTCAGAGTGTATTGTTCTATCTTTTTTTTTAGTTGAGCAGACGAGTTGTTTTCATGTTGTTTGTTTTTGTTAAAGACTTCATAAAGACACTGACGCTGATTTTATAAAGAGAGGGTCAGTCGCAGGAGGTAAACTGACGGCGCTGGTATTGGTCGGTTGATGAGAATTCGTCACCAAGAGAGCCGCGCTAGTATTGGTTGGTTGGTGTGAGCCGCACTGGGATTGGACAGCGCGAATAATTTTGATTGGTAGCAGAGAATCATAACACGGAAAAAGAATTATTAAAGATTTCCATAGCATAGTTTTAAATTTCAGTATAAAGAATCATGAAGTTTTTTAAATTGTTGAAGACTTTGTTTAATACAGATGAGTCAATTCCAATTAGAGAAGAGATTCCTGTGGCTCCTGAAGGGTCCCCTGCTTCATTTATGTGATTAGAAAGCGGTTATCCCACATGTACGTGGTTAGAGAATTGAATGAAATATAGAGAGTGCTATGGTAATTTAGCATTTCCAGAGAATGGCACTCTCAATGCTAGAATTTTAGAAAATTTAAGGAATCAAATTAATAATTAGAGACCTAATCCTAGACCTATGTAGTATGAAGCTCTTGAAGAATGGGAACATGAGGCATACAAAAGAGAAAGAGAAAGGTAGCAGATTAGATACAAGACTAGAGTAGATATTCCTAAACAAAGTGGGATTCTCAATGGAAAATGTGGAGAAGCGATATAGCTGAAGGAATACGAATGTTTCCAGTCATGGTAGCTGAGATTACTGCGGGAGAAAAATGTAAGTAGAAGAATATTGAGGAACTAAAATCTAGAAATACTGAATTCATTGAGGGAACTGATGACATAGATGATGAATTTTTAAATGAGTTATCGATGAACAGACCTTATTATGAGGTACAGATTCCAGTGGAGACAAATTCTTTATCGAGTGCTCCATTAGTACAGGTAGAAATGACAAAAGAGAAAACGCCCGTAAATCAGAATCCAATTCCAGTTAGAGAGGAGTTGCCGAGAATGGTAACACCAATGAACCCAGAAGCTTTGTCAGTCCCAGTGTCTATTGGTCCTATTGTTCCATTATACAATGATGGACAAGGAGTTTCTTGAGTGCATGTTTTAACAATATCAGATAGAAATATGAGTGGAGTTCATAGAATGAATGTAGTGAACCAAGGATTAATTGAAAATAAAAGAGTAAATGCAAGTGCAGAGATGGGAGATGAGTTAGAACAAATAATTTCTACTTCAGAAAAATCAGTTGAGACCCCAAAGAGAGGTGCATATATAGATTCAAGGAGGACGTTGCAGATTGAGAAAAGAGTGACACCTACATCAGGAGGGTCAAAGTCGGATGAGATAGGTTAGGTCCTTCTCTGGAAGAACTAGACGAGTGGATAAAAGAAATAGTGCCTGTATGTAGCTTACAGAATAGTAGTTCGAACATAGATGTGAGCAAGTTAAAAGCGGATTTGTAAGAAATGGTTTTGGGAACAAATAGTCCAGAAAAATTAAGTAAATATCAGGATGAAGAATTGCTCTTTATGTGTAAGAGTGGAGAAGTGTGGCTCAATGGTTAGAGTGGCAGACCTCGATGCAGAGCACTGGTCCGGGACCAGGGTTCGATTCCCGTCACGGCAGGGTCTCGGGCTATAAATTCCGCGGACCGGATATTCTCGCCTCAGTGCCTATTCTAATCATGGGTCCCACGCTGCAACTCTGGGCAATAGCTTGCTTAATCTCCACAACGGCCCCAACAGCGCTGGGATGCCTGGCCTCACCATGGGGGTGCCCAGGAGTGGACACCTCACATGGAAAGCCAGGAAGGGTTCCACAGCGGTATGAGTAAAAGCGCCAGGATGCCCCCGTCGGGGGTGGCAGTGCGCTATACAAGTACAAACACATTTACATTTACATTAAGAATATTACCTGGAGAGCGAGAAATCTACATGAGAAATTTGCTGAGGTTGCCCAAGCATATGGAGTTGACATTGAAAAATCCAAAGCTTTACAGAAGACATATAGATTAGACTTTAGTGATAAAGATTTTGAGAGTTTGAATGTTTCAGGAAAGAGTGTGCAGTTCAAAGAGTTGATTAACACTCTAAAGCACCAGGATGAATTGGATTGATGGAAGGCAGATGGGCGAAAAAGAAGGAGGATACAATAGTGACTTCAGTGGCTTTACCACTGTATCCCGTGAGGGAAACAGGAACTGGAGCAGCTGATGTGATGGTATGCCCTATGAGAGAAGTACCAGGAGGTGGGTTTGTTCACGTCCCTTGGTCGAGGCAGGATATATTATCATTTATGAATGATTTTCCTAGGTTGAGAGAAAAACCAGTGAAATGGTACAAACAAGTGGAGAGGTTTGAGAAGGTTTCAAAAGTTTTGTTGAAGGATTTTGGATGGCTTGTTTGATATTGTAGTTCCAACTGATTCACGGTATTTGATGCAGTCGTATGGAAATGATTCAGATACATCTCAATGACGGTGCCTGAGGGGGGAGAAGGAGTGCCTGCTTGACGCATCCTTAGAGTAGATCAGTGTGGTCACTATGTGGATGGCGAGGTTGATGGAAACAAAGTTATGTTCCTCGTAGATACTGGTGCTACCCATTCCACTGTGAGAACTGTGGAAATTCCCAACCTCTCCTTTTGGGAGAAACTGTCTAAGTTGTAGGAGTCTCGAACAAATTGATTAAGACCCCAGCGACTAAACCAATGAAAGTACCGATTGGAGGATTTCAGGATTTACACAAATTTGTAGTGTGTGACACAAGTCCAGTTAAGCTATTATGAAGTGACTTGTTGTGCAAGATGAACTGTTCCATTTACTGTGTACCTGATGGAATACCATTTCATACAAACGTTTTGTAAATGGCACGACAGGGGACAGAAGTGAATGATTTATATCCTCTATTTACAGCGAATGATTTTCCGGTTGAATTGAGAGATACAGTACTGTCTGATGTGTATGATTTTTCAGGAAAGGACATTGGTTTGATGAAATAAGTAGCACTATTTCATATTACGGTTAAACCAGGTGCACAATTACCTAGAACACCAGTTTACAAAATGAGTCCTGAAACAAATACAGGAGTAAAACTGTGATTAAAATGTTAATTGAACAAGGTATTTTAAAAGAGAGTTTAGGGAGTCAATGCAAATCACCTATTATGGGAATTCGTAAACCTAACAGGACTTATAGAATAGTTCAGGATTCAAGAAAACTTAATCAGACTGCAATACCTTGTTGCCCAATAGTGCCAAATCAAGCTGCGATTCTATATCAAAACCCTTCTGAAGCAGAAGGGTTTTCAGTGATTGATCTGTGTCAAGCTTTTTTCTCACTACCTTTGCATCTGGATAGACAATATTTATTTGCGTTCCGGTTCAGAAACCGTGTCTTGGCATGGTGCTGAGTTCCTCAAGGGTATAGAGGATGTGGTCTCATGGCTAGACTGTCGACTTTGGAGCTGGGAAACCAAGGTTCGAGTCTCGGAGTCAACTGTACATCCTGTGATTCTGAGCAAATCACTTAATCTCCTCATGCCTACCAAAAATAAAATGAATGTGTCCTTGTGTAACGTAGTAGTGCTCATGTAAAGCGCTCCAATACCTTTGGGTCAAGTTTGCTTTATATAAAATCTGCACAAAAAAAATACAGAGAGTCAGTCAATCTTCAATCAGATATTGAAGAAATGTTTGGAGTCATTGGGAATACCTAATAATTCAGTTTTAGTGCAATACATTGATGACTTATTGGTTGCGTCAGGAACAAAAGAAGCATGTGTTGCTGATACAATTGCTCTACTGAACCATTTGGCAGTAGGTGGGCATAAAGTGTCGGTGGCAAAATTACAATTTTGTAAAAAAGAAGTTCTTTACTTGGGTCACAACATTGAGAAAGGAATCAGGAAAGTGTCTCAAAATCGGATCAATGCCATTTTGCAAATGAATCTGCTGAGTACAATGTAAGGAGTTTGAATGTTCTTGGGAATGGTTGGATACTGTAGGCAGTGGATTCCACGTTTTTCACTGATAGCCAAGCCATTACAAATACTGACACACAAAGACACGTCAGTTCCCATACATCTTGATGATGAATGCATGAACTTGAACGGCGAGACAGTTTGGGGGTGATTAGGATGGCAGGCGGACTTTAATCAGCCTGCCATCCTCACGGTGATGGGACTGGCCACCAGACGTGCGGCGTTCCCCCACCGCTAATTAGGATGCGGTGGTCACATTCCGCATTTTTGACATTGCAGCGGGTGCTGCTTACAGCAGCACCCGCCGCAATGCCAGATTGCCATGTTGTGCATTCCTATGCACAACGTGGCAGGCACTGCACTGTGCCTGCCACCTTGTGCAAGGGATACCCCCAAGTGCACCGCCCACCTCCCCAGGGGACTGCAACGGGCCCCCAGTGCAACTCCCCACCAGCCTTTTGCCGCCATGGAAAGACCTTTAAAACCCAGCATCCTAATATGAATGGTCCGCCCGGCTGGCAATCAGAACGATTGCTGACCGGCGGAAAAGCGGCGGACGCACTTTACGTCCACTGGGATATCCCTGCTATTATAATATGGTGAGGGTAAATCGGGTTGCGATGGCAGGCGGATCGCCACCTCCGTGCCAGTGTTGGCGATCCGCCCGCCATCCTAATCACCCCCTTTTGTGTTGAGCACCAGCATTGGGAATGCCAGATTTCAATAAGGATTTTGCATTGCTTTGTAGCAAACGCGATGCCTGTGTGCTTTCAGTTCTGACACAAATGCACAGAACAGCACGCCGTCCAGTGGCATATTTTTCAGCCATGTTGGATCCTGTAGCTGCAGTCTTACCTGGTTGTTTGAAAGCAGTTGCTGCTACTTGCATGAGTTTGGAACAGAGTGAAACGATTGTAATGTGATATCCGTTCAAAGTGTATGTGCCACATTGAGTTGAGATTTTGTTAACACGGTCTCGCACACAGCATCTTACAAGCAGTTGTTTAAAAAATATGAGCACGTGATTTTAGGAGCATAAAATGTGTCTGTGACCAGTTGCATGAGTTTGATTCCAGCTACTTTGTTACTGATTCCTAGTTGTGAAGTGGTGCTGGATGAGGCAGAAAATGATTGTCTGGATGTGACTGAATTGTGTACAAAACCAAGACCTGACATACAGGATACTCTATTTCCTGAATCTGATTTTGTGTTGTTTGTGGATAGATCATGTTTGAGAGTTTCTGAGGATACCTTGCGAGCTTGCGATTTGTACAATGACGAGTGTTATTGAAGCATCCTGGTTGAAAGGAGTAAGATCAGCACAAGTGGCAGAGTTGATTGTGTTGACAACAGCATGATGCATTGCAAAGCAAATGTGAGTAACCATATTGACGGATAGTCAATATGGTTTTGGGGTTGTGCATGATTTTGGGCAATTGTGGTCTCAACGTGGGTGCATGGTCTCTTTGGGTTCACCTATTCGAAATGGAGAGTGTGTAGAAATCCTATTGGTGGCACTACAATTGCCAGCTCAAATTGGGGTGGTGAAAGTTCTGGCATGTAAATCTGGTTGTGACTATGTCACCGTTGGCAACAGATATGCTGATGAGATTGCGCATTTTTGTGCTCAAAAGTCATGTACAATCAATGGGGAGCATTTGAAAGAACGATCTGATCAAACAGAATGCAAATTGATGTTCTCAACTGTTGAAATATTGGAAGAAATTTGAGAATTACAAGATGCAGTTACTTAAGCAGAAAGAGAAGGATGGATCAAAGCATGAAGGACATGCAGAGCAAATGATTAGGTGTGGGTTTACACAGACGGAAGACCAATATTGCCAGATAGTTTGTCATCACAAATGGCAAGAGTTTTTTATGGTCCGACACATGTAGGCAGAGATGCTATGATAAGACTTTTCAAACAGACATAATTTAATCTGAAACTTAGAGTCATTGCAAAGAGTTTATGCCAAAGATGCATGACATGGCAGCAACAAAATGCAGGGAGAAAGACAGGTGTTCGTCTGGGTCGAATTGGAAAAGCAGCAGGTCCATTTACGTGTATGCTTCATAGAAACGCCTACCTGCAATGGATTAAAATAAGTTTTGTTGATTGTGTGTGTGTTTTCTCGCTAGGTTGAGGCATACCAAATAAGACGTAATGACAGCCTAACTGTTGCTAAACTGCAACTGAAAGAGATTATTCCAAGATTTGGATTTCCAGTCTCATTGGAATCAGATAGAGGAACATATTTCAATAATTAAGTGGTTCGAATGATTTGTGCTGCCTTATAAACTGAGCAAAAATTGCATTGTGTTTATTGACCTGAGGCATCTGGCATAGTCGAGCAAATTAACGGCACAACAAAATCATGATTGGCTAAGGTTTGTGCATGCACAACACTGAAATGGCCTGATGCACTGCCATGGAATTGATGAGTTTGAGAAGTATTCCATACAGAAGAATAGGACTGTCCCCTCACAAAATCATTATGGGGAGGGCTACAAGACAGCCAACTCGCCCCAGCAAATCAACTTGTGAACACATCTGATGATTTAGTGCTCAATTACTGTAAAGGATTGGCTGACGTAGTGCGTTCTGTGTCTCACCAGGTTGGAAAAGTCACAACTACTTTCCAACAGGAACAGGCACATGATTTGAGCCCCTGAGACTGGGTGCTAGTGAAGAAACATGTGAGGAAGTCTTGTTTGAAACCTCGTTGGCATGGGCCATATCAAGGGATGTATGACGTTACAACGCATGCTATTACAACGCCTACCTTTACAACGCATTTTTTACAACGCAAACACTACAACAACGCAATACTTTACAACGAATACATTTACAACGCCAAACTTATTAAAATACTTAAAAGTGCTTTTACAACGAAAACCATTACAACGCATATCATTACAACGCAAAATAAATATATTTTTTATTAAAAAGTTCAATAAAATCTGGCACTGGATGCAGGGAAATTAGGGGTTTTAGGGTGGGGAAGTGTATTAAAATGTGGAGCAAAACTGAACGTAAATGTACTGAAATGCATTACAAAATGTATGCTTGAGTATTAAAATGAATACTCGAGTGTTAAAATTAATACTCGAGTATTACAATTAATACTCCTATTTCCCCAAAAAATCCTTTTTCACACATTTCAAAGTTTTACACAAATAACGAATAATCAATCCACAGTTCATACACATTTAAATCATGAATATATCAGAAAATAAGTAAACGGATTAAAACAGAAGACATATACACATAGTCGCAATTTTATCCATCTCACTTCTAAAACTTGTCCTACAACACTTTCTATGAAAACAATAGCAAAAGACATGTTCCAAAATGGATGCCAAAACGGAGCAAACAAATGAAAACTATACATCTGTTAATGATTTTTTAAATTATCATTTTCCACAGCAAAATTAAATATTCTAAAAAACACAACGAACGCTGTTTTTAAAAAAATTAATAGTGACACTGACTAAAACTTATAAATACCAGGAAGACACCATTTTACAATCAGTTGATTATCAACTACCAGAGAGACCAGACGTAAAAACCTGACCCTCTGACACCTAGACTGTGACCTCGACTGAGAGAACACTGCAATCCTTTGGAGAAGCATTGTTACTTTGCAACTACTAGTAAGTCACTAATATATTTTAACACCTTGTTTTGTCCTAAATCATGTTTTATTTCCTTACAAAATATGCTTTAAAAATATTTTTATTAATTTATAAAATGAACTGTTTCAAAAAATTTTTCACAAAAGAAACTTTAATATATACCAACTTAAAACATCAACTTGTTTTTCCTAAAACAGAAAGTTGTTTTTCTATCAAAAGCGAGATATCGTTTCCCTAATTTTCCATCACCTCAACGTAATCGACTCACCTTTGCTATTATGAAGGTAAATGATTTAATTTTTTTTTTTAATTCTTTTAATTTAAAAATATATTTTTAGCATTAGCAAAAGTGTTGTATGGTATAGGAGTTAATATTATTTTTTTTGAACATTCACGCTGCATCATAAACGAAATTGTGTGATGGTGCAGGGGTAACAATTACTAATATGACTGCACTTAGGTATAGCAGTAGAGAAAGCGTTTGATGGTACAGGGGTAACTATTACTATTCTAAGTCCCGGAAGGTGCAGTAGTAGGGAAATTGAGTGATGGTGTAGGGCTATCCATTACTACTCTAAGTTCATAATGTATTGAAAGTGTAGTATGTTTTGGTGTACCAATTATTATTCAATCTCAAGTGTGATTCAGCACCATGGAAAATATGATATGTGATGTAGTTACAGTGAAATAAAATATCAGATTTACAAACAATTTGTCTCATTTTTTTTATTAAACCAACGTTGTCAAAGTTGTTTTAACTTTTAATTCTTTTTTACATTTTCACAGACAATCGGTTGCAACTTTGTGGATAAAATCAGTAAAACAAATAACTTAAACTTCCAGCCAGCAGTCCAATTCCACAGCAGCAGCCAAACCAAGAAAAGAATCAGCTAAAGAAAAAGGTATTTTAAATTTACACTGTTATAAATCCAACAATGTAATAGTCATACCTATTACTATTCTAACTCCAGGAAAGTGTCAGCATTTGGGAAAGTGTTGGATGGTGTAGGGGTATAATTTACTATTCTAACTCCAGGAAGGTGCAGCAGTAGGGAAAGTGTTGGATGGTGTAGGGGTGCAATTTACTATTCTAACTCCAGGAAAGGGGCAGCAGTAGGGAAAGTGTTGGATGGTGTAGGGGTTCAATTTACTATTCTAACTCCAGGAAGGTGCAGCAGTAGGGAAAGTGTTGGATGGTGTAGGGGTGCAATTTACTATTCTAACTCCAGGAAGATGCAGCAGTAGGGAAAGTGTTGGATGGTGTAGGGGTGCAATTTACTATTCTAACTCCAGGAAGGTGCAGCAGTAGGGAAAGTGTTGGATGATGTAGGGGTGCAATTTACTATTCTAACTCCAGGAAGGTGCAGCAGTAGGGAAAGTGTTGGATGGTGTAGGGGTGCAATTTACTATTCTAACTCCAGGAAAGGGGCAGCAGTAGGGAAAGTGTTGGATGGTGTAGGGGTTCAGTTTACTATTCTAACTCCAGGAAGGTGCAGCAGTAGGGAAAGTGTTGGATGGTGTAGGGGTGCAATTTACTATTCTAACTCCAGGAAGATGCAGCAGTAGGGAAAGTGTTGGATGGTGTAGGGGTGCAATTTAGTATTCTAACTCCAGGAAAGGGGCAGCAGTAGGGAAAGTGTTGGATGGTGTATGGGTAATAATTACTATTCTAACTCCAGGAAGGTGCAGCAGTTTGAAAATTGTTATGTAGTAATAGTTAAATACAATGACATAATTTCAAAAATGTAATCAAAATTTGCATTTGTCACCAACGTTGTGAAAGTGTTTAGTTTTTTCATTTTTTTTTTCATTTTTCCAGACAATTGTTTGCAACTTTGTTGTAAAATTCTGTTCAACACATAACTGAAAACTCCAGGCAGCAGGCCAATACCACAGTAGAAGCCTCAGCAAGGAAAGAAATCCAAAAAAACAAGGTATTTTTAAACAACACTGTTTTAAAACCATCCATATGTTAGTCAAACCATTTACTTATTAATTTTAATAAGATCCTAAAATGCATAAAAAAAGGGTTGTAGTTGGAATAACTTATTTTTCTAACTCCAGGAAGGTGCAGCAGTAGGGAAAGTGTTGGATGGTGTAGGGGTACAATTTACTATTCTAACTCCAGGAAGGTGCAGCAGTAGGGAAAGTGTTGGATGGTGTAGAGGTGCAATTTACTATTCTAACTCCAGGAAGGTGCAGCAGTAGGGAAAGTGTTGGATGGTGTAGGGGTGCAATTTACTATTCTAACTCCAGGAAGGTGCAGCAGTAGGGAAAGTGTTGGATGGTGTAGAGGTGCAAGTTACTATTCTAACTCCAGGAAGGTGCAGCAGTAGGGAAAGTGTTGGATGGTGTAGGGGTGCAATTTACTATTCTCAATTCAATTCAATAATACTTTATTTCGACCTGTTTCGGCCATAAAAGTAGCAGTTAAAACACAATACAATAAAATACACAATAAGAGCATCATCAGTTAAAAAAGAAAACATTTTTTTACAGCTAACACCCCAGATTAGTCTAGGCACTGTTTCGAATTAAAAAACTCCTTTTTATCCAGAATGCATGGAGATACTTAGAAAGTGCAAACACAATGTAAGCTGCTGTATTAGATTTAAAGACTCTAAGTGCATCTGCATATTTACGAAAGCCCAGGTTCCTACATACAGGTATAATCCAATGCTTCCGGGCTCTGCTGTACATGGGACAGAAGAAAAGGATGTGGCATTCATTCTCTAAATCCGTGCCACAGCCAGGGCAATTGGAAACCCCGGAGCTAGACCACTTGTTTGTGAAGCATGCAAGGGGGAGGCAGCCAAACCTCCATTGGATGTATAACTTTCTGGCCAGTACAGGATAAATTACATTTAAATAGTCCTCAAAGGAGTATACAGATTTAAACTCTAAAAATGAATTTACCATAGGACCGATACGTGAGTTATGCAACCATGCACTGGTGCATCTAGCTCTATGTGACTGGGTAAGCTGTTTTCCTGAGATCTCACTGCAGGCAATCGCTGGCTGATGCCACAAATCCGCATGACCCATTAACGTTAATTCCTGTTTGACATAGGAGAGTCAGGGGATGTGCACAGCTTTGCTCAGATTTAATACTTCCTGCAGTTCAGTTCTATATTGTGTGAGTTCAGGGGTTAGCCATAATCTCCTCCAGAATCTGAGGGGTTTAAGAGACAGTTCCTCCTGGATTGGGAGTAGGCCCAGGTCAAGCCGAAGAGGAATAAGGGGGGTACTCTGCGGGAGCATTAGCAGCTGCCTCAAGAATCTATTCTCCGCTTTAGTTAATTCGGGACTCACAACATACCCCCATAGTTCCCCCCCATACAGGGCCGCTGATCTTGCCCTGGTTTTATAAATTTCTAAACCTGGGCTTATGGGCCTATATGATGAGGCATTGTTCATTTTCAAAATTCCACCCGCTGTTTGAGTCAGTTTAAGCTGGGATTTTAAGAGATGAGGCACCCAGGAAAGGTTTTCGCTCAGCGTGACACCTAGGTATTGAAAGGTCTGCACTCTCTCAAGCGAAACTGTGTCCAATATAGGAGGGGGTCTGGTGCGTCGTGGGGGATTAAGGATCATGAATTTTGTTTTGTCTACGTTGATTTGTAGACCATGATCAATACAGAATTCATGAAACCCAACCAATGTGCGCTGTATCCCCATGGGTGACTTAGCTAATAAGAGAGTATCGTCGGCGAACATTATTGCCGCGATTTTCTTACCTGCCAGCCTGGGTGCATCGTTGTTTAGGACTGCATCCAGGCGAGTGATCAACCCATTCACGTACAGGCAGAACAAGGTGGGGGCAAGGACACACCCTTGCCTAACTCCCTTGTCTACCGGGAACCTTGCGGACAAAACTCCTCCCTTCGCACACCTGACCTGCGCAAAATTCTGTGTATGCAATCTCACTAATATGTTCAACAGAGCATTAGGTACTCCCAGGTCCCGAAGAACAGCCCACAATTTCCCCCTAGGCACGGTGTCAAATGCTGAACGGAGATCAACGAACACCATATAGAGGCTGCCACCCTCTATAGTGACGGTCTTCCAGTATAGCATAGCTAGGCGGAATAGCTGATCCGTGGTGGATGTTTTACTCCTAAAACCAGCCTGATAGGGTGACAAAATATTATTCTCATTGATCCACTCTTGCAGGCGATCTAAAATAAGTCACGCAAATATTTTTTGGGGGACATCAATGAGACTGATAGGTCTGTAATTTGCTGGGAGCAGAGGTGACCCCTTTTTGTAGATAGGTATAATCTCTGCTCCCAGCCACGACCCGGGGACTTCTGCGCCTCGCAAGATATTATTAAATAGAGCGCACAGATACGGTGCCCAAATCAGGGGCTGGTCCTTAAACATATCTCCTGGTAGTTTATCTAAACCTGGGGCTTTGCCCCACATCATTTTTCCCAGGGCAATGATAATATCATCGTGGGTGAAGGCCAAGGTCTCGACCTCATCATCTCCAAGTACAAGAGGATAAAAATGCAGAACATCTAAGTCGGAAGATCCTGCATAGAGAGACTTAAAATGGGATTCCCAAACCCCTGGGTCTAGATTTACTTCTAAAGCATTGCGGGGTTCAGCAGTCCCATTATTTACAATTGCCCAGAATCTCCGCGAATCCTTACTAGTAAGTGCAGAGGCAAGATCGTGCCAGCGCTCCCAGTCCCAGGCAATTTTTGCCTGTTCCATTACTTCCTTATAGGAGCGTCTGAGGGCGCGAATAGTTGAACTATCCGTACCATCCTTAATTGCATTAAACAAATTGGTTTTTGACTTCCTGCACGCAGCATTATACCAGGAGGAAGGGCGGGGCACCATAGGTTTATTGGAGGTTACAACTGGATTAAAAATATCGGATAATGTGTCCACCAAGTCCTGATGAAGAGTAAGCATGTTCACAGAGGGAACAGAATGCTCTTCCGCGATCAGGATGTCCCTTGCCTTGGTGAGGAAGGGGAGAATAGTTAAATATAATCTAGGGAGGGCATCCCTCTTATCTTGCAGTTTCGCCCATTTGACACGCCGCCTATTATTAGATAAAACAAGGCCAGGGTCAGATGGCAGTTCGGGTTGTCGCTTTAAAGCAAGAGGAGATATCATCTTTGGCGCCAGAGCGTTATGATCGCTATCAATCCTGGGCAGTACCTCCAGATCCACGATCTTTGGCCAAAGCCTTGTCTCGACCATAACATAGTCTAGATGAGATTCGTGATCTTTTTTATTGTACGTGCATCTAGACGGAATGTCCGAGGGTTTCCTACCGTTGACCGCCCTAACTGAATTGTGAAGGGTAAGAGACATAATCTGTGTAGCTAGTGGGGACCAAGCCTTAGCAGGAGCAGAGTTGCATGGAGGAATTCCCCAGAACTCATCCTCTTCCAACAGGGCTCCCTCATCCATCCCTGGTAGGGGCTCATAATGGCAGTTGAAATCACCTGCAATTATAAACTGAATCTCCTGATTCAAAGAGTCGAGAAAAGCTGAAAGTTCTCTGATGGTTTGAGATTCCCTAGCCAGTGCTATGGGGCGAGAATAAACATTGATTAGGGCTAGTTTAAAAGAGGATTGCCATGTCAGTAAGACACATAAAATGTCAACCGAATTGGTCTCTATTAATTCTGCTTTGCAACCCAGATGGATACCAACCCACGTGGACAGGCCGCCAGACGGCCTCCCAATGCCTCCCCAACGTGCCATGGTATTAAAGGCCACGAACCCCAGTCTGTGGGCTCCCTCCCTAGCCCAAGTCTCTTGAAATAAAATCACATCGTAGGTGTCTACAAAGGAGCCCCATTCAGGGCACTTAAGTTTGGTGCTTATTCCCGCCACGTTCCATGATATTATGGACATGTACTGGACGTGGCTATTGGGTAAAGATGGAAAGACAGTCGAATGGGGTAGACTCTGCGATGGGTTGTGTTCGATGGGGTCCTCAGGAGCAATGGTGTCATTGGCTAGATTTTCTGTGGGGTGTTGCTCATTGGGACTGCAACCAATACTCTCTAGGGAGTGACCAGAGCTAATCCCTCCTGGGGGAGAAGGTACCTCCCTGCTACAGGGAAGCATGTTGCCTTCATGAATTAACTCAATCTGGTCGGAAGCCTGAGTCCCATCTAGCGACCATATCAGTCAGTCCACCTGATCTAACTGGCTATATCTGTTGTAAAGGGGGATAAAAGTGCGGGACAAGGAGTGAGCTTCTCGCCTTGGTTGCCCGACACGCCCCCTTCGGGAATGGGGTACGAGGGACCATTCAGTTTCTTGGCTATCTGCAGATTGACTAGGATAGAAGGAAGAAAGAGGGCATGTTGCAATTTTAGTTTCAAGGTGGGAAAATCCCCCCCTGCAAATGTACTCCACTGTTTTGGGGTCCCTAAAATTGACTAAGACACAGTCACCTTGTATAGTTTTACGGGTATGCCCTATCCAGCCCACCCTTCTGACCATAATAATCTCACTGTTGACATGGGGGGGCAAAGGCCTGTGGGTACACAGCCATTGCATCGTCTTATTCTTTAGGGAGATGTAATCTTCTGTGGTGGCTTCACTTATTTCAGGGACACCAGTGAGAACGACCACAAGGGGGCAAGATTCGGGAGGTAAATCAATCGTCAAAAGAGGCCCAAGTACCTCTCCCAGATCTCCCCTTCTTGTCAAACTTCCACTGACACTGCCTTTTGCCACCAGAGCGATAGCTGGAATAATAGGAGCAGATGGTTGGATGTTAATGGCCCTGGCTTCAGTTTGGAGGGGTGCTGGGTTGACAATATGGGCAGAAGCTGCCTGATCTGTAGTAGGGTGGTTAGACAGTTGCTGAGTGTTTAAATTATTTAAATTATTTAAGGGTGCAGCTGGGGTTATCCCATCCGGCCTGTTATTGTGGTTGCATTTGCAGGAGCATTGCAATTGTGTGTTATTATGGACGTTTCCCTGTGCTCCATTGATAATAATCTCGAGCTGTGCCAGGTGAGTTGTTATCCTATCTAACCTAGTAAGAATAGGATCGAGTAGGGTGTGCAACAATGAGTTAAGTTGCAACGATGTTACAACCCCTTCAGTTAGTAGCGGGATGTTGGATGAAGCGCTTACATCGACCATATCAGTGGGGGGAACTGAGTGCGGGGAGCATAGCTCAAGATCTTCACTTAACCTGATTGGAACTTCGGTGGTTGGATTATCCCGGCGCTTTGAAGTTTTCTTACCCCCAGAATGAATTCTTTTCCCACTAGGAGCTTTAGATTTATTCTTCGAAGGCACTATCAGAGTTTTATCCTTCTTGTTGCGCAGGATAGGGCCTGAGCACGGCGGTGGAGGGGAACTAATTTTCGGTGAAGTTGTTAGTTCATCGCAAGTCATGGTGTCACTTTGTGGAGTGTCATCAATAAATTGGGTCAGTGGGAGTGCAGATGATTTGGCGCCTGTACAATTAGGAATACCCTCAATGGCTCGGGGAGTACAAACAGAAGCTATGGGACCCAGAGAAGATCGTCTGGCCTGAGCAAGTTCTTGCGAAACCCTTCGTTCCATAAGGACTATGCCCTGGTCTATCACTGAGTTAGCTCTGATGATGAAGTTATCTAGGGTGCCCGTGAGATTATCATTGCGAGCAGGAATCCTGCCCGTTTTAGAGGCCATTGCGCTAAACTCGGAGTATGGGGGAAACAATTGCGTTGGAACGTTAGAGTACCCGCAGCTATGACAAGCAATGCCTAACACCCACTGTGCCCACTAAACTCTAACAACCCGCAAACAATACAACAGTATGGATGTAAAGCCCAAGTCAAACCTGCACCCAAGTCCGTGAATGACAGGGACGTGGCCCGGTCCGGACTCTTGCGGGCTCGAACGGGCTACAACGGGCCCGCCCTTGGCCCAGGCTTCGCCCGCGCTGCGATCCGCGCTGCGGATTCACGTGGACGGGACTAAGTAGTGAGGAGGGCGGGGCTTCAGGAAGAGGAGCAGGTGGTAGGGCCTGCGAGCGGCTCCCGCGCAGCGGGGGCCGCAAGGCGTGGCGTCGGAGTGACCAGCGGGAAGAGGAGCAGGTGAGCTGGATTGACGGAGCGCAATGCTCCCAGGTCCTCGCAGTCCCGTTGGGTTAGGCAATCCAAGGGCCCCACAAACAGCGTAGCGTCCTGGGCAGAGAGAGCAAAAGGAAGACCCAACCTTCAATACGCCAGCCGAGTTTTTAAATGGTGGTGGTGGTAGGGCTTGCGAGCGGCTCCCGCGCAGCGGGGGCCGCGAGGCGTGGCGTCTGAGTGACCAGCGGGAAGAGGAGCAGGTGAGCTGGATTGACGGAGCGCAATGCTCCCAGGTCCTCGCAGTCCCGTTGTGTTAGGCAATCCAAGGGCCCCACAAACAGCGTAGCGTCCTGGGCAGAGAGAGCAAAAGGAAGACCCAACCTTCAATACGCCAGCCGAGTTTTTAAATGGTGGTGGTAGGGCCTGCGAGCGGCTCCCGCGCAGCGGGGGCCGCGAGGCGTGGCGTCGGAGTGACCAGCGGGAAGAGGAGCAGGTGAGCTGGATTGACGGAGCGCAATGCTCCCAGGTCCTCGCAGTCCCGTTGTGTTAGGCAATCCAAGGGCCCCACAAACAGCGTAGCGTCCTGGGCAGAGAGAGCAAAAGGAAGACCCAACCTTCAATACGCCAGCCGAGTTTTTAAATGGTGGTGGTAGGGCCTGCGAGCGGCTCCCGCGCAGCGGGGGCCGCGAGGCGTGGCGTCGGAGTGACCAGCGGGAATAGGAGCAGGTGAGCTGGATTGACGGAGCGCAATGCTCCCAGGTCCTCGCAGTCCCGTTGTGTTAGGCAATCCAAGGGCCCCACAAACAGCGTAGCGTCCTGGGCAGAGAGAGCAAAAGGAAGACCCAACCTTCAATACGCCAGCCGAGTTTTTAAATGGTGGTGGTAGGGCCTGCGAGCGGCTCCCGCGCAGCGGGGGCCGCGAGGCGTGGCGTCGGAGTGACCAGCGGGAAGAGGAGCAGGTGAGCTGGATTGACGGAGCGCAATGCTCCCAGGTCCTCGCAGTCCCGTTGTGTTAGGCAATCCAAGGGCCCCACAAACAGCGTAGTGTCCTGGGCAGAGAGAGCAAAAGGAAGACCCAACCTTCAATACGCCAGCCGAGTTTTTAAATGGTGGTGGTAGGGCCTGCGAGCGGCTCCCGCGCAGCGGGGGCCGCGAGGCGTGGCGTCTGAGTGACCAGCGGGAAGAGGAGCAGGTGAGCTGGATTGACGGAGCGCAATGCTCCCAGGTCCTCGCAGTCCCGTTGTGTTAGGCAATCCAAGGGCCCCACAAACAGCGTAGCGTCCTGGGCAGAGAGAGCAAAAGGAAGACCCAACCTTCAATACGCCAGCCGAGTTTTTAAATGGTGGTGGTAGGGCCTGCGAGCGGCTCCTGCGCAGCGGGGGCCGCGAGGCGTGGCGTCGGAGTGACCAGCGGGAAGAGGAGCAGGTGAGCTGGATTGACGGAGCGCAATGCTCCCAGGTCCTCGCAGTCCCGTTGTGTTAGGCAATCCAAGGGCCCCACAAACAGCGTAGCGTCCTGGGCAGAGAGAGCAAAAGGAAGACCCAACCTTCAATACGGCAGCCGAGTTTTTAAATGGTGGTGGTAGGGCCTGCGAGCGGCTTCCGCGCAGCGGGGGCCGCGAGGCGTGGCGTCGGAGTGACCAGCGGGAAGAGGAGCAGGTGAGCTGGATTGACGGAGCGCAATGCTCCCAGGTCCTCGCAGTCCCGTTGTGTTAGGCAATCCAAGGGCCCCACAAACAGCGTAGCGTCTTCCTACCTGGGTTCAGCCGGGAGTCTCTGCACTGCTTGAGATGGTGTAGAGGTGCTATTTACTATTCTAACTCCAGGAAGGTGCAGCAGTAGGGAAAGTGTTGGATGGTGTAGAGGTGCAATTTACTATTCTAACTCCAGGAACGTGCAGCAGTAGGGAAAGTGTTGGATGGTGTAGGGGTAACATTAGAGGTATTGTATTTACTTTTACATCCTAATTAGTTTTTCTTCTCTTCTCTTTTCAGATAATGTCTAGTCTTGAAGCAGCTAAATACATTAAATCGAGGAAAGGAAAAAATGTATTAAACCATGGAGGATACATATATAGTAAGGAAAGAATAAGTTTTCCTAGAAATCATTGGAGGTGTGTGCAATACTACACTACCCATTGCAGTGGCAGAGCGGTTACACTTGATAATTTAGTTGTGAAAACAACAGAACATAACCACTCTGCCTCTGCAATGGAGGTAGAAATAAGAGAAACTGTTAATGAAATGAAAGCTATTGCAAGCACCTCCAATGATTCTACAGGATCCATTTTAAGAGAGGTTGCCCAGCATGTCCCCAGTCATGTTGCTAGTAACATGCCTATAATTCCAAATTTGAGACGAATTATTCAAAGACAAAAGCAGGCAAGTAACATCCAATTATCTACACCACATACTTTTTCTGATATTAGAATTCCACATGATCTTTCTATTTCTTTTTCTGATGAACCTTTCCTTTTGCATGACAACCAAAACCCTCAGAAACGAATTCTAACCTTGCAAAGTTAGAAAATAGTGAAATTTGGATGATGGATGGGACGTTTAAAAGTACACCCCATCCTTTCACTCAAATTTACACTATACATGCCAAAATTAACAATAATGTAATTCCCTTAGTATATAGTTTGCTACCTGATAAGACTTCTGCAACATACTCTGAACTTTTATCAGTTATTAAAAGTAAAACATCTCAAAGTCCTAGGAAAATAATAATTGATTTTGAATTGAGCATGATCAATGTGATCAATAAAACGTACAGAGATACCCAAATTCAGGGATGTTTTTTCCATTTTTCCCAGGCTTTTTGGCGTAAATTACAAAAAACATCCCTAGTTGCAGAATATTCTCGTGATAGCAAACTACAGTTTGAACTAAAAAAATTAACAGCTCTTTGTTTTGTTCCTCCCGATAGTGTGGACGAGTACTACACTGCTATTATAGAATCTGTTTATTATACAAGTAATGAAGAGAAATTGGCACCCATCCTAAATTATTTCGAGGACACATGGATTGGGCACCTAAGCAGATCGGGTCGCAGGAGGAAGCCACGATTCCATGTGGAGTGGTGGAACTGCTACACGAGCTGTTTAGAGGGAGAAGCAAAAACAAACAATGCCATTGAGGGATGGCATAACTCCTTCAACCATACAATTGGCAAACCTCATCCAAATTTCTACTCTTTTTTGGAAACTTTGAAGAAGGAGCAAAGTTTTCAAGAAATGAGACTAGCCCAAACACTTGCAGGTAGTCGAAACCCACGAGTAACTGTCAGAACTAAGGAAATGTCAGAGAGACTATTGGCTATATTACAACAATTTACGTTGTGTGTGGCTCTAGACTACCTGGAAAATCTTTCTAACATTCTTTCTTTCTAAAACTAGTTATGTTCTTACTTTCTTGCTTTGCTTCAAATTTAAATATCCTTTAATTACAATTGGCATAAAATAATTTTTCAAACATTTTTTCAAATGTAAAAGTCGGGTCTCCTAATAATTGTATTTTTTTTTCCAATCTTCATTTTTTTCTAAACAACCAATGTAACCAAATCAACTTTCCCATAATATTCGACCAACTTTTCCAAAACCAAAGGCCAGTAAATAATTATTTGAAAACTTCATAAGTAACTACCACCCTTAAAATCCACAAAAAATCCAAAGATTCAACATTTCATAAGTCAATCCATTTTCCAATATGCACATTGCTGCATAAACACCAAATTAATAACAATCTTTTTTATCAAAAATTAAGAATACGCAATTTTTTTTTTAAAATGAAGATATAAATCATTAGTATTGGTTCCGAAGTTATGAAATAAACATTGTTAACAGTAACTTAAATTACTTTTACAGTTACTTACATTTTTTAATGAACCAATACATTTTCGCGACCCGACATAGGCATACATTAATGACATAAATGTGGACATGTTTTAAAACATTTTAAACATCAATTAGTTATTCCGCAACCTCTCCTTATTCTTTTTTTACTATATATGTATCTTTTTTAAAGGTTTTATCTATAAATAAAAGTGAAAAAGTTCCCTACCTGGACGCAGATCAGCTTCCTGCTGCTTCCTCCTCCGATGCTCTTCAAAATGGCGCCTTACGTCTACGTTCACGTCATGACGTCATCGCGTGCATCAATAAAAGGACCATTTTATTTACTTTTTCTGTAAATAAATGTTTATAAATATAATTAAATTATGTATATGTTTTGTAATATATGTACATTATGTTATAAAAATAAAATAAAACATAACAGTTATTTCTATGTTTTTTCTAATAAAGAAATATTTAATAAATCTTATTTGTTTACTGTTATTTATTCATAAAATTGTTATTTAAACATGTAAAATGTTAATTATAATTTGTATATTTACTAAATGTGTTCCTTACCTCGACTCTATTTTCTTTTTCCTTTCAAACTTGCTTTTTCTTCTCTTTTCGCTCCTTCTTTTCTTGTTCCACGGGTTGTATATTCTTAAGCTGCCAAAATAAATGAAGGACAATTTAGCACATAGACTCCAATGCAAAAGCGTGGGAATTTTTTTAAAGTAAGTTCTATATTATTATTTCTATTTTTATTTTAATTAATATTATGTTAAATTCATATTTATTAACTCTATGATTATTTTAGATATATTATAACTTTTTTTTATCATTTTTTATCTTTCTTATTTTAGTACTCCAAAAGTACTTTATCTTTTTTTAACAACTTTTTTACATTAATTTAATTTAAATTTTGTTGTTTAAAAATACTCAATTATTAATTAATCATAATACTACTCATTTTTCTTATTTTAATACTCCAAAAGTACTTTTTCTTTTTTAAAATACTTTTTTTCTTTAATTTATTTTTAATTTTTTTGTTTAAAATTAATCAAGTATTAATCTTTTTAAATACTAATCATTTATTTTATTTTTTCAAAAGAAATTAAATAAATTATACACAATAATTATTTTCAGAATATAGTATTTAATATTATTTATAAAATATTAATTAATTATTTATAAAATACTCCAAAGGTACTTTTTTTTCTTATTTTATTTTATTATATAATTTTCATTTTTATTTAGAAAGATAAAAATACTCAAGTATTAAACTCTCATAATACTACTCATTTTTAATTTATTTTTTAAAATACTCTTTCATATTTTAAAAGTACTCCAGTATTAATCTTTTAAAGTACTACTCATACTTTTAAATGTTTCTTTAATATTTAATAATTAATACTCAATAATTACTCTTTCATATTTTTCTATTATAGTATTTAAAATAAATATTAAAATATTAAATATTTTTTTAAATAAAATACTCAATAATTACTCTTTCATATTTATCTATTATAGTATTTAATTTAAAAAATAAAATATTAATTAATTATTTTGCAAACATCATAAATACATTTTTTTATATAAAATGCGTTGTAATGGTATATGCGTTGTAAAAGTTTTTGCGTTGTAAAAAATGCGTTGTAATAGCATTACGTTGTAAAAGTTGCGTTGTAAAGGTTGTTTCCCCATATCAAGTGATTCTTGTGACAACAACAGTAGTTAAATGTGGTGGCTTGCCTAACTGGATTCATGCTGCCCATACTCACTGAGTCCCATGTCCACTTGAAAGCACAGAGTCAGATGAAGGTGAACAAATAGAACAAAGAGAGCCTGAACAGACTGAGAATCAAGTAGAGTGGGCACAAGCTACTGGGCCTCGCAACACTATCATTGTTGAAGCTGAAAGAGAGTTGGTCCCTGAAAAAGATAGAGTAAAAGAAAAAAGGGAATCAGCTAAGCGGAGTTTTGAATTAAATGAAGTAGACAGTGTATCTGGAAAATGAGCAAGAAAAGGTGCTAAATGGCCTAGAGAAGTTAACAAATTGAAATATACTCTAAATGAAAAGATTCCAGCAACTATAGTTGAAGTTTCTAGCCAATCTGAACAAAGTGATACAGACGGAGAAGAAAACACAGTACGCAGAACAAAAAGAGCGCGAGTCCCAAGTCAAAGACACGCAGCACCTGAATGGACATACTTGGCTGCCATGAATGATTGGGGAAAATAATTCATTGTGTTTTGTTCCAAAGACAAATCATCATGTGAGCCACCCTAAATGAATGGTGCATAATAAAAAAAAGGGTGCAGAAAAAAAAGAGAGGAGATTTGAAAATATCATTGTGCGATCTGAAGCAATAAGGCAGTGATCTGAAGCTTAAAAAGTGTGTGATACACAAACCTTGCTAATAAAACACAAACCTTAATCTTACATTTTTTTAAATACATTTTTCTCATTTTTCTTCATTATAAAATGGAACAAACTGAGACTGGTAATCAAAATCGAAGTTCGAATAGACGAAGATGTCTAAACGCTAGCTTGATATGTGTTCTCATAATATTGTTTGTCTGGTTAGTGTTAGTACTAATTCTGCCTCATTTTATGTATCCTGTCAATCCTACTAATGATCATGTAAATACAATTACGGAGGTAGCAAGGGTCCTTAAAGAGGATAGAGCGATTAATATTAAAAAACTAACAGGGAATGACTACCACCAAGATAAATCTAATAATGACTTTTCGTTAAATGTGTTTACTAAACATTTCTATGGCTATGTTAATACTATGGACGCAAGGTATTGTTATGTGTGCATGCAATTACCCTCGTCTAGGTCAGGAGGGGAGACTTACCACCTTCCTTCAACATACGGAATTTCATGTAGTGTACTAACAAATTTGTTCTATGACAAGGAGCAGTTTCAATATTTTTACACTAACTATGATTTAGTTTTTTCAGACAAAATTGAATATAGTGATTAATGCAAAAGATGCCGAGTACATGGGCGCTTTTTTTCATACTACTAAGTCTAAAGATACCGTACACGCACACTGCAACAACTTGACTTGTAGATTACACAGTGTAGAAATAGAGTTTATAAATACTGTAGAAGATAGACAACAAGAAATTAAGAGAAAAGCTGTAGAACAGAAAAGTAATAGACCTCCATGGGCTCATAGGGAGGGTGATTATAAGAATGGTGAGATGTGCTGCAATGTCTCTAGATTGGCATCACAAAGGGAAGCTTTGCTTACTAAGACAAAAGACTGAATATAACAATCATTTCATTGGTTCTAGTTAATATGATCACACCCTCTTAATTACAGGGAGTTGGGTATTCAGAGGTGGTACTGATCTAGTTTATCCTGAGTTTATTATGTGTGTGGTAAAAATGCTTATTATAGTTTGGTATGGATGTTGTTATGTGGGTATACTTTTTCCAAACATTTATCATGTGTGTGAAAATCAGATAACCAATGAAAATAAACTAACATGGAATAATAGGGGAATAAGTGCTGCAGAAATTGTGGGTGATTTTTTGGTGCATTAATACTTTCAGTGGGAGTGATTTTGAACTCTAATCAAATGAGAAAATTGTCTGCAGTGGTTGATCGTTTATAAACGGATACTTCTGATGGGTTCTCAATGATTGATACTGAAATGGTTGCTATGAGATCAATGGTTTTGCAAAATAGACTTGCCCTTGATGTATTATTAGCAAAAGAGGGTGGAGTATGTATTATACTAAAAATAAACAATGTTGCACTTATATCCCTGATAAAAGCAGAGACTTGGAGGGATATATAAGTAACATTGCGTAAATATTTGTCAGAACTGAAAGTTGATCATGCACAGGAGACACTTGGTAAAGGTATTTCCTCTGTAGGTAATTGGTTTACAGCACTAAGCCCATCACAATATGGAGCTATAGAGGGTATGTGCCATGCCGCCCTCCTCTCAACATTCATTAAACCAACAAAGGCTTGGCAGCAAGAGGATTCACAATTTTACTTAGGACCTACACTTAAGTGGGGAGAGAACTATTCCCCACTTAAGTGTAGGTCTTAAGTAAAATTGTGAATCCTCTTGCTGCCAAGCCTTTGTTGGTTTAATTACAGCACTAAGCACCAGCTTAAGAGGGAAAATACTAATGCCAATTATTGCTATTGCTATTGGCATAATAATTATAATACTATTATATAGATGTATGTGCAAAATAAAAGAGACAAACAAAGGGCTAGAAAGAGAAAAAGGGACGAAATTGAGTTGGAGGACAAAAAGGGTGCTTCTTATGAAGTGTTAAGAGATATAGAAGGTGTTAGGCTTGAATAGATGAGAGTAAGTGCATTCTGAGATAATCAGATCATAATCAGATTATGTGGTTTGTGTGATGGCTTGATTTGCCATCAGATGGGGGATTGACGAAGCATGATTATTTGAAAATGATTTTAATTGATCAATACTGCTCGTCAAGTGTGAACAAATATACCTCTAATAAACATGACTAACAGTGTGATCTTATGAAAACACATGACAGCAAAAGATTGTAACACAAAAGCATGCAGGAGTGACACGAAACGTGAAAGTTATTTAAAAACTGCATCGTAAAAGCATACAGTAGGTTTGAAAACTAGTGAAATGGAGACACATATGTCATTGATAGAGAAAGGGTAAGGGGGATACACTTCTAAAATAACCCCTGCTCACCCCCTTGGTAGCTTGGCATGAGCAGACAGGCTCATCTGAGAGGCAGTGTGTAAAGCATTTGTGAACACATACGGTAATACAGTGAAAACACTACAAATGGACACCACACCAGTTTAGAAAAAATAAGTAATCTTTATCTAAACCAAAGAAGACCAAACAACAAAAATCCACAATACAGTAAAAAAGAATATGACTTTCAGTTGGTAGAAATAGTTCAGTTCAAAGCAAATTGCAGATGCAACACTTTTCACACAAAGTACCTGCGATGCATCACGCAAACAAACAAAACGGGCCACAGGGAAGGTGATGTGTCGGTTCCTTACACTCAGGGAAGGTGATGCGTCGGTCCTTGCTCTGGGGAAGGTGATGCGTCGGTTCCTTACTACTGCACAGGGGAGGTGATGCGTCTGTTCCTTTCTGGAGGGGAGGTGATGGGTTGGTAGGTGATGCATTGGTTTCTTACTGCATCCCCAACGATGCGACAAACTTGGGACCTCCATGCGATGCGATGATCCGGGACGATGAGTGGATTCTTCCAGCTCCCAGTAGAAAACAGTCTCTAGATGTCCAAAACAACAGCAGGCACCTCTTTGCAGGTCAGAACTCCCAGCAAGCAAGTTCAGGGGAGCTTGTGGTGAAGTCTTTGTGTCCCTGAGACTTCAGAACAGGAGGCAAGCTCAGTTTCAAGCCTTTGGAGATCTTCCTAAAGCAGGGGACACAGTAAGTCCTTTTTTTCTTTCCTTGGCAGCAAGTAGACACTGCAGGCCTACCCCAGAGAGCAAACAGCACAGGGGTAGTATTCCTCCTCAGCTTCTACTTGGCAAAGGTTTCTCTTGATTCCCAGAAGTGATCTAAAAGTCTGAGGTTTGGGTCCCTCTTTTTATACCCCAAAATCCTTTGTTCTCTAAAGGCAGAGAGTGTCTGTACCCAGCCAAAACCAGTTCCGTGGGGCACTTTGCAAGTGCTAAACAACCTCCATTGTCAGTGTGAGTCCTGGCTTCATACACACCACAGGGGGCAGAGCCATCTTGTGGAAGGCAGGCACAGCCCTTTTCAGGTGCAGATGCCACTCCTCCCACCACTCAAAATGCAGACCAGGACTCATCAGGCTCTCTGGAGCCACTACTCCTCCCCAGCCCCTGACACTCCAAAGCCAGACATGCATTACACAAACCTAGCAAGTGGTATGTTCAAACACAGAATGTAAAAATCACCCTCACTAAAAAATGCATTTTAACATTGTGAGTTCAGGCATATCAAACTTTATTTTTCTACCTTGTTCCCAGGGGCAGTTATAAGATGCTATAAGAGTTATAGGATGTTATAAACAAACTCCCCAATCTGTCCTATGGGAGCAGGTAGCCTTTGAAATAGTGAAAAACAAAATTGGCAGTATTTCACTATCAGGACATGCCACACACATCAGGGCATGTCCTACCTTTCACATACAGGGGTACCTTGGGCCTACAAGAGGGGTGACTAACATGTAAGAAAAGGGAAGGTTTAGGGAATGGCAAGTGTGTGCACTTGGCAAGTCGACATGGCAGCACCAGACTCCACACAGGCTCTGCAATGGCATGCCAGAGTTTACATTTACAGGCTGCTTATGTGTGTGGCACAATCAGTGCTGCAGTCCACTAGCAGCATTTGATTTACAGGCCCTGGGCACACACAGTGTCAGGATTGAGCAGACTTTCCTTAGGTCAAAACATTCTGGCCCTATTTTTAAAATTAAGCAGGGTTACACACTTTTGCACTCACCAATCAGATGGAGTCAATTGGTAGTGATGCTATTTCCAGACACTTAACTAGCTCAGGCAATACTCATTTAGGGGATTCACAACATGGAGAACGCACGCAGTTCTCGTGTTTCTTTCTCTTCCTTCAGCAGGCTCAGCTATATCGTGCGCTCGCACCTGTGATACGGCGCACTTCAACCGTTGATTTTCCTGTGAGGAAACGTGTCTCCCTTCAGCGCATCAGAGTTTTGCCAAATTTCGTCAGCGAGGAGTTCTTTTGCTCGCATAGTATAGAGCCCTGTTGTGAGGATTAATTTGCTCGCTTAGTTGCCAACACAGGTATCGCTCCTCTTCTGTATTTCCTGCTCAATTCCCGATTCCTGTGCCTGCAAGACTATTCAGGTATTTTTTCTTTAATGTTAAGGCATTTTACATTCTTTGGAAGACGCCTGGGGTGCAATTTCTGAACTTGGAACAGTTCGTACTGTAGTTGGCCATAATTGATTGAACACCGAATTGGACAAAGACTCAAGACAATTTGTTGTGACAGAACTGATACATAAGCAATGCGCTACTAACTCATGCAATTGTGCAATATTTGATACAGAGACCATCAGCTAATTGCGCAACCAGTAACAAAGGCTGATACATAAGCAATGCGCTACTAACTCATGCAATTGCGCAACATTTGATACAGAGACCATCAGCTAATTGTGCAACCAGTAACAAAGCCTAATGACAAAGGTTGCTAGAGATAATTAACTCTTCTTCATAACCAACACTTTTGACAACAACATGTAAATATAAATATATATATTTGTTCTTACCAACGGTTGCTACAACATCTTCTGGACCGGCAGAATCTTCTGAAAGAAAAAGAAAGGACTGCATTAATATTTTTGGTTGTTACAATATAGAGAATAAATCTTATTTTCATTTGGATTGAATACACATAATACTCTATATTCACCAGTAATAGAGAGAGGCAAATTCCACAACATGTCAGGTAATGAAATGCTTAATGTAAAGTAAATTTAAGGATTCCCTTAGAATCTCAGTACCGTATTAATCTTTTGCTTGTTGTTACAGGTAAAGGTTATTCCTCCTGGGAGTTATTCCAGTGCAGACACCGGTGTGGCAGTCTCTCTATATTTCCCATTCCCCTTTCCCCCTCGTTTCTGAGGTCAGAGCGTTTTCTGGTTTAGAGACGTTGGGGAAAATTCACTGTAGTCAGACTTCAGCCATTCAGCTCATGTGGAGGCGCTAGATCAGGTACAGAAGCTTGACACACAGTGCACTGTGCTAGTGTCTGACTAGTAAATCAGATATGCCAATCATGGAATCATCAATCCATAACAACAATTTACAAAGGGAGCACGTGCACTTTGGCACTGAACAGCAGTGGCAAAGTGTCCAAAGCATCTAGACCAGCAAAACAAAGTCCAACACACAGCAAACATAGAGGAGGCAAAAGGCAAAAAAAAGGGGAAATCCACGGCAATGGTGCCAGGTCTAAAAGTAATATAGAAATATGATTATGAAAAATGCTTAAAGTAAAGTGATTCTTGCTAAATAGTTTTCCCTGAGCATAAAAATCTATATAAATGATTGCTTATATATCTGGAAATTATAATCAGACTAAGTTTATAATCCTAATGAAAAAGACGTTTTATTCTATAGTTTCTTATGTACTCTCTATATTTCTTGACTGAATTTAATAATAGTGAGTTTATTCTTTATAAAATGATGATTTCGTGGTTTCTCAATGTAGGCCCAAAACCTGTTAGTGTATCATTTCCTATTGCAGGCTTAAAAGAATGTATTTTGTCCTTCATTATTTCTAAAATGCTGATTTATTTGTTTTAGTTATGGGTTTCTGTCACTAGAATTTCCGCTTCTACTGTTAGAGTATCTGTTTCATTGAAATATTGTATTAACTTTGTACCAAGCTAACTCGGAAGCGAGTGCATGGATATAAAGGGCAACAAGTGTGACTTCCTATTTCCGAGGTAATGAGATAATGTATTCATAGAGAGTCATGAACAGAAGAAACAAAAGTATTCCGGAATGGTTTTTGGACTGGAGAATGATCATACCACAATCACACCATGGACCCTAACCAATGAAATTGTGTAAAACTGAGAAAAAGTTACTTTTGGGGGCTGGAGTTGTGAACATTTCGAGCTATAACTACTTCGTGGGAAAGGGATGAATGCTGCTAGCTATTTTCCTTGCAATCTTGGGCATGACATGATGTCAATCCGAACTCAGATCTTCCCTAAATTGACGTTTCCTGAAATACTTCTGCATTTCATCGGCTGGTGAAGTTGCACAGGCTAATACCTTAAAGATGACGGATTAGCTCATTTCTGGCTATTGCACGCTGTGCTTTAGTTTCATTGAATCTAGGTTTGTATGAAATCTTGAATTGCATATTGAAATTGCAATGTGTATTTCTCTCTCTCTCTCTTTCTCTCTCTCTCTCTCTCTCTCTCTCTCCTCATGCCAGTTGTTGATTATGATGTATTTTTGCCTTGTACTGTAACTTGTGTTGTGATTTTACCTGTATTTATATAACATAAAAAAATTATTGATAATCCTGATGTGTTTTTGTACCTTGACCATTCACTTTGAAGATTAGATAAAAGTGCCCTGATGCATATACTGAGTTTTGTCTTCTTTATTTGAGGATTTGTTGACATTATATGTTTGACTATTGATGTTAGACAGGCATTTCTTCATTATAGGTCCTCATGAAGGAAATGCTTTCCGTCTCTTATTATCTGAGTCCCTATTAGCTCTTCAAAAAGATCTATCAGAGGACCTCATGAATTGTGTAAGTGGTTGTAGAGTTTCTATGAGTTTCTATGAGTTTTAACATCTTGGGTATAGTAAATGATTTATGTCTGTGGTATATTAGATGTATATAAAATTTGCTTCCACTGGATAACTAACGAGCCGCCGTCTTGGAATGTTTGGGGAGGGAAAAGAAAACCAGCACTTATCTGTAGTACCGTGTGACAGTGCGTATTCAGTGAATTTTTGAGAATGAGAACCTGAAAATTTCTGGAGTACCGTGAAACTTGTTATCTTCACTTACCTGCTGGACTGCTGTAGGGCATCGACTGCGAGTCAGGTAGTGTAACTTTATTGGTAGCGCTACGAGGCAGCGAGTACTTGCATAGTTATGAGCCTGAGCGTTGGTGTATCCCTGTCGCTGGCCTAGTGGTCAATAGAGTCTCTTCATGTAGTGCAGCCCACTGGCCTGGACCTGGGTAGCCTCAGTTGGGACTCCTTTTTTCTCTAGCCAGGCCTTTCTGAGGGAACCTGGAGGAGCGAGGGCAGGATGTTGTAACCCTGATCGTGCAGAGCAGTGGGCTCTGTCAGGTGGCTGCTGGGCAAGCACAGGCCGTGACGTGGAGCAGCATAGCTTCTAGACAGGTTGACAAGAAGCTGCAGCATAGCACAGTTCTGGCCACTTTCATGATTTGGGGCCTGGAGAGAGCAGGATAGTCCTGCTTCAAGACCCACAGACCCTCCAGGCAGCCCGCTTTAGACTCTCAGGTGTGTCTGCCTCATGCCAACCACCTGACTGCAGTCTTCACCCATTGTCCTGCGCTAACTCAAACTAGAAGCTGCAACTGTGGATGCACAAATCTGAGATGCACCGTCTAGTATGCCCTTCTGCCAGTCCACACATGCTGTCTTTATTTTACTTTTAGCATGTTTAGGAGAGAAAAACAATAAACCAGTGTTCTGTGCGTGATATTACCAGCATCAAATCAAGGTACGGGTCCTTCTACATGAAAGTGATTGTGATTGGTATGCAGCTGAGAGGGGTGGGCAACATCAAAACTCCGCTACAAAGCGGAGGCAGAGCTTTTCCTGAACCCCGCGTTCCAAGCAGAGCGTGGAGTACCAAATCTCCACAAACACCGCCGGCGGAGAGGAGCCTACCACCCAACCCTAATGTATAGGCGAGAGAATCCTAGACTCTTTTCTGCATATGAGATATAAATGTTACTTTTCTACATTGCATTTGCAGAACTTCTTGTTTGTTTAATACTAGTCCGCCTCAATTTCTTCAGGTGACTGGGAATTCCAGTTGTTATTCTGTATCTTTATAGCATGGTCTTAAGAGCTGTGTTTTTCAATTTGATTAGTAAATGTAATAAAATTTGGTTGAACTTGACTGCCAATTTATGGTCCTCATTGTGTAGCCAATTGGGTTGTGCTGTTAATTGAAAGGTGATTGAATGTAGATGCTAACTCCAATCACCTCTAAGTCAGATTTAAAAGATCTATCAGAGGTCCAGTGGTAAGCAAATGGGCCCAGAAAATGTGGTATCACTTACATTTGTTTATGAAAGATGCACCTGTTTTCAGTTGTGGCATGCACAGGTAAGAGCGGTGGGGCGGGGCAGGGGAGGGGTGGGGTGGGGTGGGTGTCAGGAAATCGACATACAACAGGATAAGCTAAATTAAATTCTAAAAAAGAACACCACTTACCTTGCGCTCACCACATCGCCAACTCGGCGATGATGCGAGCGCAAGGTAAGTGGTTTTATTTAAAAAAAATAATAATTAAACTTATCCCATTGTAAGTCGCCTTCCCCGCCCCCCCACTCTGCCCCTACCCCGCCAACCGCTCTGACCTGTGTCGGCTGCCATTGCCTGTTTTTCAGTTCGATCTGCAACATGCATCTGGTTAACCATGGAGGTCCAGTGTACAGCTTTTGAAAACATGGTTGGTTAGTCTTGTTTGCCCTGAAGGTGATACGGTTACCTTTGTTACATCTTGTACAAAGCTAAGAAGCTTTGCATATGTGCATTCTATACAAGAACCTATTTTTTTTTGTTTGATCTGTTTATTAGGTTTGTAAGACATAACATACATATTACAAGCTTACATGTTTCTTACAAAAGCATACTTTACATTTAAAAAGAAAATGTATTAATCAAGGTGGTACACGTGGTTTCTAACAGTTAATAAAAGTGAATGTTCATGTCTATACAGCATTAAATCTAACAACAAAAGGAGCTCATGTATAGAATATAATCTGTAATGATATCAGACCAGTTTAAATACATGCATGAGCTGCCCACTTGTATGTGTACGTACTTGAAGCAAACCATGCCATTACCTCCTTACGGATGTATTATATTGGCAAGGTGAGTGATCAAAAGCTGTGTACACAAATCCTAAACTTGTAACAACAACCTGTGGGGGGGGAGGGAGGGAATGGAGTGGGCTAAAGTAAAGAGAGGTGATGTGTGTCCATGATTGCCATCACATTGCAATAGGTTAGATTGGTTGGGTCTAATAACATGGCCCTGAAGTGAAGGCTAGGGCAAATAGTGTGTGGTACACACTTCAGCCCTCCCTAAATGCTGGCTGCAGGCAGGTCAGATCAGTCAGCATTAGAGTTATCGGTGGGGTCCTGTGGTGCCATCTCTAGCTGGAGTGTCGCTAGAATTACATTCCAAGCAGTTGCAATAGGGTATTGACGTTATCCCAGAGTATCCTCCCATTGCAGGGAAGCACCCTCAGCTTTAGCCCAATTCAACATGGATTGAGACCAGGCTTTCAGTGTCGACGGGTCTTCAGCTTTCCAGCAGCATGTGATGGGCCTCTTGGCCACCACCAGTCCAAGGTCTAAAAATCTGGAGGTGACTCTGTACTTCTTACCCCAGGCAAATATCCCTGTAATGCAAGCTTCCACATGTTTGGGAGTGTCCTGTCAGTACTTGTGGACAGAAGCTGTATCACCCCTGCCCAGTAACTGTGTAAGTTGGGGCATGACCATAGCATATGTTAAAGTCCTGCATCTGGCAGTTTACTACATGGACAATATGCATCTGTTCTATTAAAATACCTATTGATTTTGTCTGGGGACAGATATGCCATGTGGACTATGTAAAACTAGATCAAGCAGAACCTAGCATTCCTGGGGATCTGTTTGGGGCTTTCCAGCATTGTGGACCATTTTTTAAGTGTGTATTGGTGGGTCAATCCACTTTCCATCAATTCCGCAGAGGCCCCAGATCTGTCATAGAGTGTTCACGAATCGAATCCGCAAACCATTTTAGAAGGTCCCACCCCTTGCCCATTACATGTATATATTGCATCAATAAGTGTGTCTGCGGTTCCTGTGAGCTATTACGCTAATGTCATGTGGTTGTCCAAGAAGCATGATTTATAAAAAAAGTCCTAGAGGGACCCCCTCCTCATCTGCCAGATCCACAAATGGCCGTAAAGCGCCGTCTGTATACAGGTCTCCCAGTGTGTAGATCACTGCCTTGTGCCAAGGCGCAAGCTCTAATAGCCAAACCCTGCCCCCACCCCTCAGCATGCCCAACAGTGGTATGGCCAGTGCATAAGGCGTGATGTGACTAGTGAGCTAGAGCGCCCGACAGAAACACTTCTTGGCCACCTGTACCAGTCAGGGACGGTGCACGGGAGAAAAATATATAAAAGTTATCCACCTTATATGGATGGCCACAACTCGCCATGTCGGTCAGATGTAATTCCGCCACCCATCCCGCCACCCACTGTATCTGGGAGGCCAGATAGTACTGTTCCGGATTCAGTAAGGCTAGCCCTCCCATCACTTGAGGCAGATATAACTTTGCATGCCCCACCCTACATCGTGTACTGCACCACTTAAGGTCTCTAAGTGTACCTACCAAGGATCGAAAAAAAGCCGCCGGTAGATAGAGCGGAAGGTTTGTAAGATAATACAGCAGTCGAGGAAGCACCACCATCTTTATGAGCGCTACTCTGCCTGCATCTGAAAGATTGAGTGTTTTCTAGAACTCTATTTGAGACCTCAGGGCTGTCACTGCTCTGGTTAGATTACCATCTAGAATGTCCCAGTCCGCGTGATAGATTCTTATGCCCAGGTAGCGAAACATTACTGGTTGCCAAGTCACAGGCACACCATCAACTGCCAGAGGGGGGCTGTTGCATCAGGGGCAAAGGGAAACAAACAAGATTTCCCCCAGTTGACTCCTAACCCTGACAGTTTTGCAAATAATTGTAGCGTGTCTGGTATGATCTGCAGTTTTGTCTGCAGATTTCTAATAAACAGCAAAATGTCATCCGCGTATAGCGAAATTGCATGCATTTCCTCACCCAGATGAATAATCCCGTGGCTGCCAGCCAGTTCCAGGTGTCTTGCGGGGTATCAAAAAATCTCGATTTGCCATCGGAAATTACTTGGAGATTTGCTGGATACAGCAATGAGTAAGAAATATCCAACTGACGTCGCTTCTGCTTGACTGGTAGGAAAGATCCCCGCTGCACTCTTATTGAATAGTCCGGTAAAAAAAGGACTTTCGTGCTCTCAAATTTGACCTCCGAGAGTTTCCTCGTTTCCTGCAGGATCATATCTCTGTCCTTAAAGTGCAGCATTTTAAAAATCAGAGGATATGCCCTTGCCCCAGTTGCGGGTTTTCTAGCTGGGATGTGGTTCGCCCGCTCTATTGTAAAGAATGAAGACAATGAGTAGGAAGGCAGAATGTCTTTAAGCCATTGTTCAATAAAATTATCTGCGTCTTGTCCCTCCTCTACTTCTGGCAGGCCAATCAAGTGAACATTGTTCCTTCTAGAGCAACCCTCCACATTCTCCACTCTGTCTCCAAGGTAATGTATCCTTGCCTCATGCCCATTTTGTTGTTTCTCTATGAAATCTGCGGATGGTTTGAGATCTGTTATGTCCTGCCCCACAGCAGCAAGTTGGTACCTCAACTTCCGATGATCCGCATGTAGTAATGTTAGGTCCACTGCCACCTTATCAATTTTAAATTCTAGCGACTCTCTAGACCTCTCTATGGCGGTCAGGATTGCGTTCAGTCTGTCCTCAGGTAAGCCCTGCTGTGGCACAGAATGCGCGCCATCCACATCTACTCGGCCTTCGACCTGTGAAGAGGCCCGCGATCCGGTGCCCTTAGTGCGTTCCATCCCTGCAGTCAAGTGCTCCGATTCTTCGGACTGATGCGTTGCGCCGCACAGGGCCAGATACTGTGGCTGAAATACAGCTTATCCCACATCTTCGAAGACGTTGCCAATGATACCAGGCCTCACCGCTTATCAGGTGGAGCCATCACACATCCAGCCACGGACGGCTACGTACTGTGTTCCGGGCCTGGCGCGGCCTTTCTTCCCCTTTAGATAGGACCAGCTGCTGGCTGCACCTATCTAGAAGCTGCGCTCGGAGCAGGCCTCACCTCCTCTGTGGAGCACCACAAAGCCTCACGCCACCCACTGTTAAGCGGTATCATCACCCTTTCGTCCCTGTGCAACTTCTCTGTTGCTCCCACCAGCTTACCTCCGTGGCGACAGCCAACCGCTGCGCACAGCTCCCCCAGCGTCTTCTCACTTTTGTTCTGGGTGCCAATCGGACCGGATCCTTACAAGCGCAAACCCGCAAGCGGCGGCCCCGCATTCCCATATGTAAGAGTTTAGGCCCCTAAGGATGGGACGGCCTCATCGCCACCATCTGCCAACCACTCGGAAACCCTCGCCTCCTCCCACGTGGTGACAAGTGTAATCTCCTTCCGGCTCAGGCCTGAACCTTGCCCTCCGCAATCTTCACTGTCTGCCACACCGCTCGTCCCTGCAGCTATCGGGACGGCATGTCTTCTTCCCCACTCCGGTCACACCGTCTGTTTGGTGCTCCAGGAGTCAGGTTTCCCAGTTCCCGCCAGTGACTCTACACTAGGCAGCGATCTTCTCCTGCCTCCCGCTGAACATCCGGCACCACCTCCGATCCTGCTCATGAAGCCGAGACTTCACAGGCTCAAACGCATATACCGCCTGGCTCGTGCCTGCATCACAGTCTTCCCGCAGCAGAATCCTGCATTAAAAGACACCAGTAAACCTACATATTTAGCGGATTATGGGGATATGTGGCGAGCGATCCTAACACACCGCCATGTTGACCCTGCTGGCCACGCCCCCCATTCTATACAAGTACCTAAAAGTGGAACATACATAACATAGTATACACCATGCTTATTTTTACTTGTCCTTGATGCAATCGTCTATTTTTGAGGCATATTTTTGGCTCACTTTCCACAGTACAGAGTAGTCTATTTTTCTCTAATCTGGAATTCTTTTTTTTTCTGGATGCATTAGTATGCACCTCATTGGCTCACTCTTAACTGTGCATACGCTGGACATTTCCTCCCCCAGTGCCTTCCAAAGTGTTTCTGGGCATGTTGGCTGTTTTGCGCAGTAGCTTCAATTGATGTAATTGAAAGGGTCATTGTGCACGCCAGATACAGTTGTTTGCGTTGCTTACGCACTGTGAGCACTTCAAGGATAATTGCAAATTAGACTTTTTTTGTTGCAAATAGCATTTACCACGCGCTATTATTTTGCACATCTGGTCCGTTGTTTCATGATTTTTAATTTGAGTACTGAGTTGTTAGTTTATCTCATATTTGGTAAAAAAAACATTCAGACGTGGGCCGGTTAAGGAATCATTATAATACGATTTAGGAATTTGTTTGATGTAAGGCAAATAGAGTGTATAAAATTCAGGTCGGAGCGCTCTAAATATTGATAGTCTCAATTTCGCACCTCTCTGCATACTCATCTTTTAAATTTGTTTCCATCCAAGTTCTTGCTTTACAAGAGAGCTGCCTCTTGCACTTCAATTTACCTAAACATTTTAAATTCACCTCTCATATCTCCAAAGGCTATAGAGTTTGAAATGGATGTCTTACTTTTGCCCAACACAGTAGCAGAATACAGATGTCTTGAAGCTTTGAATGTTGTCACATTGTCCATGGTGATAATTTAAAACTTAATGATAGATTTTATACACAGACAGATCACCATCCGTTCATTCATTTTCTTCAGATTTAACCATTTTGTGCCTTTGCAGTACTTTACTTACAACGCATAAGGTGCTCAATTTGAGCCAGTGGTTACCGGTTGTGCCCACTAGCAGCCACAGCAGGTAAGAGTGGTGGGGCCCGAGTGGGGGGGTGGTGTTTCGACAGACGACAATGAGGAAAGTTTAAATAAATAATTAATGTTCCGTCGAAATCCCCCTCCACTGTCACTTATTTTAAATCATAAGACATTCCTGGAGAGCAAGAGAGGGAAAAAACACAAAATGGAAAGAAGGGAGAAGAGAAGAGAGCAACGTGAAATCAACACTAAGGGAGAAAGAAAGAACCTGTGAGAGTGAGTTAAAGGGGAAGGGACTGTCTGGTAGTGGGTTAAACAGGCACCGAATATGCAGTGCGCCTCCATTTATTAGCACTAGCTGCAGGCTTCTGAACACAGCTTTGCTCACCAACACTTAGGGGTCGATTAGGATGTTGTTCAGAAAGACTCTGAACGGCATTTGATTAATCCGCACCTGATTTGGAACCTGCCATTCCGACAGACTCAAACACTTTTCCCAACGACCGATTACAATGGCTGGAAAGCATTAGAAGTGTCCGACTGGGTTCCGAAAGGCATTGTGAGTAACTGAGTCGGTCAGAGCCAAATTATAGTGATCTACGGACCGTGTTTCCAGCCAAGCATTTAGGATGTCAGATTTGGACAGCCTTTCCGAATCAATTGTGCCGACACGGATTGGCCGGGCAGAGTCTTACTTTGGAGGGCCATAGCAGGCCCCCTGTCAGCCGGGGCCATCGAAATCTAGCCCATGGGTCCACCCTTCCCATGCATGCAGTGTGTGGCAGGCACCATGGGGTGCCCACCACAGGGTGCAAGGTTTTCCTCAACCACCCCTTTTGTCAATGGGAGCCTGTGTTCTCGTTCGGAACACAGGCTCCAAGTGAAGTTAATGCAAGTCTTACCAAATGATGTCCAGAAGCATCGTAATTGTTCTGTCAGACTTGCACAACCCGATTCGGTCAGAAAGGATTCCGAAATTTATTTGGTCTGGAGAGTTTCCAGATGACATTGTAATTATAGCCTTAATTAACATATTAAGCACTGAGTCACCTTGTGTTACATTTAGTGGAGTTGAGGGTATCCAAATCAATAACAGAGTACAAAATATACATCCATCAACCCTCCTGCCAGTCATCCCTCTGTCAATCTATCTGTTCAAAGTCCTGCAGGATGATGTCCACCTGTTGGTCCATATGGCTAACTGTTTGCATGCTGCTGCCCGTTCATCTGCTAGTCACTATCAGCAAGCCCAGGTGTATTAAATTAACCTTTGTGGCTGTTATTATTATACAGATTTTCATTAATTTGCAATTCTCCAGACTGCTTTGAAACCACTGTGGTATAAACGACCTCTGGAAAATCGGGGGAAAATGAAACGGAAAAAAGGAAAAACAGTTAAGCAACTTACAAATCAATGTGAAACTGAAATCTGAAAATGTATACTAGCTGACTAAAACCTCAGCCAAGTGAAATGGGGAGTCAGTTGTAGGTGGATCAGGAGCTTTCCGTACATGCAGATGCATAGGTTATTATTTGTTGGGTTGGTGGCAGCAGATCAGGGAGCCTTGAAACAGGCATGCAATCCTGTAAAGAAGTCTGGCTTGTAGAGATCACCAGAGTAAGGTGTGGGAGGTGATGGTACTAGTGCAGGGACCTTCAGCCTGTTCTGTAGTGAGCTACTTCTGATCAGTGAAAATCTTTGTGAGCTACTGAAGGCTAAGCAACTAGTGCATTGTTACCAGACAGAGCTACCATGAACAGAGAGTTTTTTCAAACTGTAACACAAGTAACATCATATACTGTGTTAATTGTCCATGTAAAAAGTTCTATATTGGGCAGACGACTCAGACTGCAAAAAAACGGATCTTGCAACACAAGTCAAGGATTAAATGTAGGACACAGGGAGCTCCCCTGGTTCAACATTTTCTTTCTCACAATCATACAGAGAATGATTTGCACTGGTCTGTATTGTTGGTACTGCAAGATGCCAACAAGGATACTCTACAAATGAAACTGAACAGATTAGAAGCAAGGCTTATAGAAAAGTATCACAGAGCAACACAAGGCCTCAATGATAGAGATGAAATGTGGTCACTGATACAGGAAACTTAAAAAATCTTTTTTCTTTAACGAGTTTCAGTCTACTGACAATCTGGCTACTTGAGTTCATTCTCTAGTTTTATTGTTGATCGAGTAGTAGGAATTGTCCGCACCTTGAAACATATGTGGTCTTGAGTATTATGGTTATCTGTATTGTGGGTCTGAATGAATATGAAATAGAACAAAACAGTCTCCTTTTTTTTGGCCTTAATATGAATCAATTTGTTGAGTCTTGTGTGGTATTCACTTAGCAATATTGTACGGAGTGGCAGTACAATTTTCACAAGGTGGTTATTTAACTTTGTTAAATTCTTATTCTTTTTCCTGTATTATTTATAACCCTAATTTCTATCATGGCCTGTGCCGATGTAATTTATATCAAGGATTAATTCGTGAGAGAAAGATATTCTTTCTTCCATGTCTATTGGTTGGCACGTTAGACTACGTATTAGTCCGTCCTTGATTTCTGGTATTTATGATTTCCGCATACTCCGGCCACGTGATTCCATTTCGGAACCGTGTGGAGAGGTGGATCATTTAGCGTGGAGCTTCGAAGAATATGAAAGGTATGATATTAAATGGATTACTCGTTCCTTTCATAGAATAATTATAGGTCGGGTACCCACTATACTCCTTACACTGATAGAATGTCCCTCCTTTTTTTCCCTTTACGGTAGAATTCATGTGAAGAACATATTGCAGTGTGGGATTAGGATTAAAAGGTCCCCCATTCATTTATTTGGCCCCGGAGGATTTGGTCCGACTGGTAAGACCTAGGCTTCTTGGTTATTAGTGTATAAATCTGAGATACACGCTGCGGTAATTAAATAGTGCCCTAATTAGGTATCTCCGTTTTCTCTATATCATTCAGATTAAATAGTCTCTCTACTGAGACATAAACACAAAGGATTTTGATGGTCCGGCACGGATTTCTGTTGAATCGGTAATATAAGAGTGTGTTGTAGACGGTGTTTTTCACTTTTTTACTTATGGGATTACGTTTCACTTGTTTTGGCTTTATTATTATTTAGCCTCAATTCACTAATTAGACATCACTACACGGGTGATGGAACCCTGCAGGTGGTTTGGTTACTTTCCCTATATTTTTTTGCTTTTTATAATAAATCTAATGATACTGCCACTCCTAGAGAGGTTCTGTATATCACTGATTTTTTGTATTTTTTATATAGTTGTACATATTGTAAATGGTTTTTTATATTATAGATATTGTCCCAGTAGTCCTGATGAGGCCCTCAAGCAAGTTGGGCTGAAACGCGTCGACTTTTTTGAACATAAAGAGCCCCTGATGAATTGAAATCATTGGTGGAATTGACATACAAAGTACTAATAAATTGTATAAAGGAGTATAAATGCCAGAACCTCTTAGTACTGTTTAGTGGGGTGACTTGAAACAATGGAATGCTCTTAAAAAAAGTACGAACATCCATAATTTGCTATAGGGGAATAAGGAATGGATTAAATGTTCCTTGTTGTTTGTGTTTCCTTCTTCAGATTGATTGATTTATGTTTATTCATCTATGTGTATAATTGAATATTTGATACTTCATTTTTATATTGATAAAAAGGATATGCTAAATGAAGCTGTGTCCAGACAATGATATTATTAATATATGATTAATTTCAAAAAGTAAATAATTCATCGTGAAGGAATAATTTATGGTATCCTTCACAGTTTAAAAGAAAAAATATTTGATTGGTTCCATCGCATCATTGTGTTTTTGTTATAATTGTCCTACCTAGATGCGTTTGGAATATTGGGTGTCCCCTGATTATACATTTTGTTACCAGACAACAGCATGCCCAGCAATATTGACTTTTAGCATAATGTCCAAAGAGACAGAATGCTAATGTTTAAACAAAATACTTTGACATGGGCACTATGACAGGGCTGCCATGTGTGTCAGTGAACAGTAGCGGCTCCTCCGCTGAGGTGGAGGAGCATCGCCCTACTGCTTTTTAGCAGTGCGAATGAAGGAAAAATAAAATGATTACAACTCAATGTTATTATCATTTTATTTTTTCCTGCGGTGACAGGATTGTGGGCGGGGTGGGGCTGCTCTGCTGGCAGAGGAGCAGTGGAAGGCATGGTGGGCACTATGTAAGTGTGCATGAATGTTTGGCTTGCAGTCTTGGGCCGGCCAAACATTCATGCACACATTGCATGTTCTCCACCCAGGCTGCATTTCAGCCTGGGTGGAGAATATGCCCAGGCTCCCATTCCCCGTCTGAGCACCGAATCACGGTGCGCAGACCAATCAAAATGCTGCATTGAAGTGTTGTGATTGGCTTAGGGGAACGTGGGTGCTTCCTGTTTTGGGCAGAGCCTAGGGATGAGGAGGTAGATTAAATCTTCTTAATTTACCCCCCTTCCGTCCCTCCATCACCCCCGATTCATGCCAGCCACCACTGTCAATGAGACTGTTGTCTTTGGGGATGTATGAATATGTGTGCATATGAAAAGGATATAGTTGCATGGGAGACTGAGAGCCTGCGTCATGTACTTGCAGAATAGGATATGCCTTTTGCTATATGTGGCACAGCTACATGTATAACACAAACATTCACTCATTTTATTATGGGAGAAATGTAAAATTCTGAAAAATGTTCTGAAAAATATTCATAATATGGAACATTTTTCTGCACTTTACATTTTTTCTCATTTAAAACAATTGTTATATTTTTAGTTATACATAGGGCAGTGTCTACTTCCCACTGGTAGCAAGAAGCCTGTTGTTGGTAAAACTTTGAAATAGGAGAACATTAAAATGAAGAGTTAACTCAATCATAAAGGAACATTTTTATTTGAATTTTCTCCTATTTAAAAACATCATTTTGTTCTCACATTCCAATACTAAGTTGGCAAGGACTTTTATTAAGAGTTAAATACCTCAGTGCTTCAGTTGTTCGCCTCTGTGCCCCTGGGTCACAAATCTGACTGAACACTGAACCATATCAGGTCATGCTATCTGCAGCCTGATAATAGTAATGTAAAGTTTACAAAGGCATACCTTAACTTTAAAAGGAATTTATGTATTTAAAAATGAACTCAAGGCTGTGAGCTAATGTAAAGGTGGCTGGGAGCTACTGGTAGCTCACGATCAACTGGTTGGAGACACATAGACTAGTGCCTATAGCTGCTGATGGTGGAACCTGGGGACAGGCTTAAATCCTAGCCTTTGGCGTTTGGCTGAACATCAAGTCGTTCTGCGCAAATCGCCAAATCTTCCTGTGCCCGGAATGTAATTCGCGAATTGAATTTGTGTAATCCCCACATGTTGTGCACGATCTTGTAAATCGTCCCTAGATAATGTACAGCGCATGGTTTGCTCTATATAGATACCAATGCGTACACTAACAATTTTATTGATGACGGATGTGCCGGTAAATTTTCAAGTTTGAAGACCTGATTTAGGCTTCGGCGACCAGGCAGCCAATTGACAGGTGTGAAAGAGACACTACCTCCTCTGGTCCATCTCACCTCGTCAAAGAGCTCGGTATTATCTGCCACCCTGGAGTAAGCTCTTTTGGCAACCTGCTTAAAACTGCTCAGCCCACTACCTCCTGTTATAACGGCTGAAGGGCCACAATTGGTTTTTATGTCCCAAAACTCACCCCAAATTGTACTTTTGCTTTCAGAAAACAAAAAACACTGTCGCTGACAATCTTGCAGTTTTCTCTCCGCTCACGGGAGGTAGGATGAACTTTTCCTGAGACCTTCTGAGACTACAGCTTGACAGTCACGGGCATGAAAGAAAAGCAACTAGAACAGTGCTGGAGGAACCAGCCTACACAGAGTGATACCTCTGGCACTTTACCAGGGGGCCCCGTAGTTGTAGTTTTAATGACAGACAGGCTGGCAAAGGATTCACCACAGGGAAAGAAAGCTGTTTTTGCATGTCTGAAGGAGACAGGGAAACCAGAAAGGGGATGCTAAGGTGACATCTGAAGATTTGTTTCAGAATCACAATTGTTACCATTGTGAAATGAATATAGAAAATGTGAATATCTATTAAGTAGTCTGTAATGAAAGGTCTCAGATCTCCCCTGGACCAAGGTATGTACCGTCACTTTCCCAGGGAGAGAATATCAGTTCCAAACTTATGGAATATAACATATACACAGCACTTCCTAAGGTGGGCAAACTTTCAACACTCCCCCAAAGGCAAGGCAAGAAAACAATATCACATGAGTCTCCTCTAGACCAAGGTAACATACACACCACTTCTCTAGAGCGAGATATACTTTGCACATCACTTGCCAGGAGGGCACACTCATCACGTCCTACGACAAGGAAAAGACGAATTCAAACATATGGAGTATATACATTTATTAACACAATACTTCAATCACGGGCAGGCCGAATATATATTGATCATGGCAGACTCTCACATATCAAATAACCGAATGAAATACACAATCAAAGCAAATATATATGTAGAAATATATATGTATGGATATAAGAATCAGAAAATAAGAAGGAAAGGAAAGAATCAGTAAAGAATCAAGAGACAGTTAGTAGCAGAGACACCTCACCTACTGCTTCATCATTTCACCCCACTTCACTCAAGGGGAGTCCATTGCTTGAACTGGGTGAAAGCTCAGAGGTGACACCAGCCCCCACTCTTCCGTGACAACACGTCTGCTCCACGGCGTGAACTTCTACCAGGCCAGTGAAGGCTCCCCTTTTTAATACAAATTCAAACACAACGAAGCTTCTAGCAAGCCTCGCACCCTCGTTCTCATGAGAGCCCGTACCAGCCTGCTCCAAGGCCACTACATTGGTTGATCAGGCCTTTGCTATGGCTCCGAGACAGACCATGTACATTCCTCTGATAAGAGCCAGTTCTCTCTAGGCAGTAAAGTGTGAAAAACAGGAGAAGAGCAAAACATGCCCTCCCCACCTCTGCAGCTTCGTGCAGCCACAGAAAATAGCTTCAGTCATGAAAATGGAGTTAGTTAAGCCATGCACACAGAAAGGCCCAAAGCAAGATGGAATCAGAAAAGCAAGGATGTCATGAAACCATGTCAACACTTCCATAAAGCAAGGTAAAGTCATAAATCAGAATGACATGAAACCATGTCAAAGGCAAAAGTCAGCACTGCCATAAAGCAAGGTAAGGTCAGAAATCAGAATGACATGAAGCCATGTTAAAGGCAATAGTTCAACACATAATTCACATAACCCAAATAACACTATAGACTTTATCCCTTAGTATACAACATTTAGCACATGTGTGCACCACCACCCACAACACTGCACCTCAACATCCCATACCTTACAGGACAGAAGAGAAGCAGACATATGCAGGGCCATCCTACGTTAAGGATAGGGTAATATAACACACTAAAATCAGGTAAAATGGTGGTGGTTGAGGGTCATCATAGGGCATGGGTACTCATAGTACGGCCCGCGGGCCGCCAGCGGCCCGGCAAGCCTTCCTTGGCAGCCCGCGGACCTTGCAGGCAACATACCTCTGTTTTTTTATATCGCCGGTTGCAGCAGCACGGAGCTATGGGGGCCAGGCAATTCTTTTAAAAACCATTCACTTGTTAATAAGGCTTTGTTGTATTTCACCTCTTCTTAGCGCCCCTGCATTTCCACTCTGATTGAGTGGAGATGCAGGGGCGCTAAGAAGAGGTGAAATCTACAAAGCCTCATTAACAAGTGAATGGTCTTTAAAAGACCTGTGAAGTACTTGGGTGCGGTGGCTGTGTGTGTTCCAGGGAAGCTGTCTCAGCGTGGGGTGAGGTGACAGGGACAGCAGGGTGAGGTGAGGGGGGGGGGCAGCAGCTAGTGAGAGCAGCAGGTGAGTTTACAGCGGAAGGAAGACAGAGTGTGACGGAGGGAGAGAGGGAGAGGGAGAAGACAGAGAGCGGGAGACAGAGAGGGAGAGACAGAGAGAGAGAGGGAGACAGACAAGGAGACAGAGGGAGAGGAAGGGAGACGGAGAGAGAGGCAGGGAGGGAGAGGGTGAGGGAGACACAGAGTGAGGCAGACACAGAGTGAGGGAGACACAGAGTGAGGGAGACAGAGACAGAGGGAAGGAGACAGAGAGAGAGAGGGAGGGAGACAGAGAAAGGGAGAGAGAGAGCGAGAGGGAGGGAGAGAGGGAGAGAGAAGGAGAGAGAGGGAGAGGGAGGGAGACAGAGAGGGAGACAGAGAGAGGGAGACAAACAGAGTGAGTGAGACAAACAGAGTGAGTGAGATAGAGGGAGACAGAGGGAGGGAGGGAGACAGGGAGGGAGACATAGAGAGAGGGAGGGAGACAAGAGGGAGGGAGACAAGAGGGAGGGAGGGAGACAAGAGAGAGAGAGGGAGGGAGACAAGAGAGAGGGAGAAAAGAGAGAAGGAGACAGGGAGACAAGAGAGAGGGAGACACAGAGTGAGTGAGACAGGGAGACGGAGACAGAGTAAGGGAGACAGGGAGACGGAGACAGAGGAAGGGAGACAGGGAGGGAGACAGAGAGAGAGGGAGGGAGACAGAGAGAAAAGGAGGGAGAGAGCGAGGGAGGGACACAGGGAGAGGGAAGGAGAGAGAGGGAGAGGGAGGGAGGGAAACAGAGGGAGGGAGGGAAACAGGGAGGGAGACGGAGGGAGACAAGAGGGAGGGAGACAAGAGGGAGGGAGACATACATAGGGAGGGATGGAGGGAGACGCAGAGTGAGTGAGACAGAGGGAGACAGAGACAGAGGGAGGGAGACAGGGAGGGAGACAGAGAGAGAGGGAGGGAGAGAGAAAGGGAGACCGAGTGAGGGAGACAGAGGGAGAGAGTGATAGAGAGAGAGAGAGAGAGTGATAGAGGGAGGGAGGGAGACAGATCGAGAGAGATAGATAGATAGATAGATAGATAGATAGATAGATAGATAGATAGATAGATAGATAGATAGATAGATAGATAGATAGATAGATCGATAGATAGATAGATAGATAGATAGATAGATAGATAGATAGATAGATAGATAGATAGATAGATAGATAGATAGATAGATAGATAGATAGATAGATAGAGATGTGTGAATGCCGGGTCTGGTGGCTCAGTGGACGAAGGCGTCCGCTGCAGGGGCCTGTGTTCAACCTCATGGTAACAGGTTTTTTTTGCTCTAGCCCCGCCCCCTCCCCCACTGCCCCCGCCCCCAACGGTGCGGCCCTCGGCCACAAACCACACTGTAAATTTGCCCCCCGAGAGAAAGTTTGTGAGTACCCCTGTCATAGGGTGTCAGACCACAAAAGTGGCTCAGTCACTACATAGTAACATAGCATTTCCCTGAGCCATAATTACGCGTCCATCAGCATAGTTTGAGGATGAGGAAATGCAGAACCCCACAGGATGCTAAGGCATTGTTTTGTTATGAGCTGTGTTAATTGATTTACTTGGAGAATTGAAATGGGTACACACTACCAAGTGAAGTATTTGATGTAAGAATTATCATAATGTTCAAATGACTGTGAAGATTTTTTGAGTGTCATGGATTAGCGAATGAACAGCAATTGGAAACCCTTTAAGAAATTTCAAATGCATTGCTCTATGGCAATGACTAATATGTGACTATTGGGAGAACGTAGTTTTTTTTAGCTCGTCATACTTTGATATCACTGGTGGTTTCACATGTGGATGGGATCCATGAAGTGCATACCAAAATACTACAATTCAACAGAACTGGATTGTAATATTTGAGCCTTAACATAAGGGTTTTATTTTAAGATAAAAACTTGTTGGCTGGAGTTTAACTGTATGTTTCTACTTCCATAGAAATGATAAAGAAGACTTATTGGGCCAGATGTACGACCCTAAATTGCATGCGCAAACGGGTTAGCAACACATTTGCGCATGCAAAAACAAATAGGGCCATGTACAATTCCTATTTAGCGAGTCACAATTCTTTTACTACTCGCTAAATAGGAATTGCGACTCGCTATTAGGAAGGGGCGTTTCAAGAGTGTCCCTTCCTAATACCGACTCTCTACCCTATGTATGAATATTTGTGATCGCAATTGCGGTCGCAAAATGCTAGCAATTTACCGCCCTCCGCAAGAGGGTGGTAATGCACTCGCAAATGGGAAGGGGTCCCCTTCTCCTTTGCAAATGCAGGGGAAAATATTTTTTAGGGGCAGACAGTGGTCCCAGGGACCACTACCTGCCCTTAAAAAATGAAGTGAAAATGTTTCATTTCTTTTTTTAAAAATACATCCCGTTTTCCTTTTACGGAAAATTGGCTGTATGTAAAAAACACAACTGCTTTATTGAAAAGCACTCCCAGACATGGAGGTCTGCTGAGCCCAGCAGGCCACCATCCCTGGGAGGGCCAGCCATTCCCAATGGGGTCGCAAATTGCAAGTGTCTCATGAATATTGATGAGGCATGCAATTTGAGACCTCATTGGGAATCGCAAACAGTGTCTCAGACACTGTTGCACATGGCATTTTGCGGCTCACAAATTGCGACTCGCAATCAAGCGCAATTTACGAGCCGCAAATTGCCATGGTCATACATCTACCCCTAATCACACATTTTGCATGTATTTTTTCAATTATTTAAAAATATGTCTTTAGGAGTGTTTGTGATGCTCCATATTGTATTAAATGAAGCACGGTTTGTGTAACACACATTCTTGGGAAGTGCACCTTCTCTTCTGGAGTTTCCAATAAAGTGGCATACTTTAAAAAGGAAGGTAAAAATAAAGGGGACTTATTTACAAGAGGCCTACGCCACTGGAGCATCACTTTTTTGGACACGCCGGTGGTGCAGGCCTCTCAATCATATCTATGAGACGACGCAAAGCCACCCTGCGTAACTTTGCATTTCCTCATAGATATGGAGTATGGCTAGGCAGCGCTGCATTGCCTTACTCTGCGTCAAGGAGACATTGCAGTAGGTGTGCCCACGCAACACCCATAGATTTTGACACTTCTCCAAATTTACAAAATCATGTGACCCTGGGGCAACGGCAAAACCTTATGCATTCCCAGAGCTGGCATAACGAGAAATGTTTTCATTTCTCCTCATTTTATTCCTCTTTCCATATGTGCTGCATTCTGCAGCACACATAAAGCGAGGAAAACGCCCTTGTGATTGTTTGTGTGCAGGAAAGCCCCCCTTCCTGCACAAAAACAATTATCCCAACAACACAGACATCCTTGCACCGTGGTGCAAGGGTGCCTGCGTTGGCGCAAGGCAGCCAAAATGGAGCCAGCACAGTGGGAAAGGACAGTAATGCTCCGTATAACATACATAAGGCACATTCCTGCATCGCAGGGCAGCAAAGTGATTTGCTGGTCTGCCCTGCACCAAAAGCTTGTACATGATGCCCACAGTGTATAAACAAGGGATCCAGTATCAACCACATTACCAGAACTACTTGAATTATGTTCCTTAGACGCTCCCAGAATTCTGTATAAATGCGCCCATGCAAGCACCCTGCATAAAATTAGATGGCGCTGAAATAGATTGTAAAAAAATGTTTACCATGCCATCGTTTTCAAAATATTTGGAGGGATGTTGCTTCACATTCTGGATACATTCCTCGAGAAGGATTTTTTTGTGTCTTTATCTTCTTAAAGGATTAGACTTAAAAAAGCAGTGTAACTTTGCTTTAAAGTTAGTTCTGCCCTCCTCAATTACCCAGTTTCTAAGTCAGACAGCTTGGTCTATGAGGGTAGAGTGCCTTATATGTGATGTCTTGGTGGGAAGCTTTTTCAAAGTACTGGGGATTGGGAATGACACGATCAATCTTTCTAGAGCCTGTATGAGGTGCTAGATGAAGTTTGGGCATTTCTTTCATCAAGATTCACGTTATTTACATGCTGTATACATATGCACTACATAGATTGCTTTAAATCGAGGATGATATTTAAAACACAATATTCTGGTAGAATGCCTTAAGATCCTGAGCTGGTACTGTGTCCTTACAGCCAATGTGTTAACCTGCGTGCAGTAGTTCAGTCAGTGCTTAATTTGTGAAACAAAAAGCACTGGTGCCTGAAATCTCAGGAGCTCGCGACCGGTGCAGTAAAATGTCGGCACATGGCTGGTCATTTTAAAACCACCTCATACTTATTTAATCAACTACCAGACACTCCCTTCCTCTTTATCTCACTCCTGCAGGTTCCTGCATTCTTCTTTCGAGACGGTTTTTCTTCATCTGCCTTTCCTATCTGTGTAATTTCCCACTCTTGCTAAATAAATGATGCAGAAAAATAAGGGCTGGTCCCCAAAAGGAAGTGCCAGTGCCCCCCACTGGCTCAAATTAAGCACTGGGTTCAGGTAATTTTACACGTAGAAGCCAGTGGCGGCTCCTACACTATGGTGGAGAATCATCGCCCACCCCACCGCCTGGTGCCTCAAAATCGCAGGAACGGAAAAATAAAATGATAATAAACACATTTTATTATTGTTTTACTTTTCCTTTCCCCGGCTAGTCTTTTGGGGCCGGACCAGGGGGGGACAGTCACTGGAGGGGAAGTGATATGTATTGCCTTCAGTACTCATGTGGGGCTTGGCCGGCTGTCTCAGGACGGCCAAACCGACATGCGCACTGAAGCGTCTCCAACCTGAGCTGCGTCGCCAGGTTTGAGACACGCTCCCAGTCTCATTGAGAGTGCAAATTTAGGGTGCTCAGGCCAATCCTGACGCTGATCTCCTGCATGAGAGCAGCGTCAGGATTGGCCGCAGGGGAATCTCAGAGCCTGTGCCTCCAGTGGACCAGAGCCGAAGAGCGCGATGAGGCTGGCTGCAGGAACGTTTTTTAAAAATTAATTTTTGTATTTCATTTGTTGTCCGTCGCCCCCTCAACCCCTCCCCCCCACCTTTCGCCCTGCCACTCTTAAACGAAACCAGCCGCTACTGGTAGAAGCTGTGATTTTGTGCATTCACCAATAACTGGGTAGCAGTTTAATATAGCGTGTCTAGCCATGTTTGAATCAACATGGAGCAGTTTGCTGTAGAGTTTGGAAGGAACTTTGTTTTTAGCAGTTTGAGATTGATGCGATTCTATGACATTCCGTTTTAGATGCCAGGCAGTTACATGTCAGTGAGTGAGTGCATTTCAAGGTAGTGCTCTGGATCATCTGTGCAGAAGTGATAAGACATGTTTGAGTGCTTGAGAGAGGAGGCTAATGGTTCCATGCAAAGACTGAAGAGCTTTATATGACCACCCTTATTTCATAGCTAATCTAAGTCTTTCCAAACGTTTAAAACAATCTGGGATCTTTGATCACGCTCCAAAAGAGCGGGAATGACAGGCAAACCTTTCAAAGACACTTGCACCAGTCTGTGCTCTGACTGAAATTAGAATCCTGGAGCTTCAGCAAAGCATCTACTGAACTTTAATGTAAGTACCAATAATATTGCCCATAGACCATGAATGACATTAAGGGGCATATTATCAAGGACTGCGTTAAAAATTATAGCCGGTTTAGCGGCAGAAAATTTCCGATATAACGGCGATAATGGGCTTGATAATATGCCGCAGAGGATTCCAATAGAAGCCCATGTTCTGGTGTCAACCTGGGCTTCTATTGGAATTCTCCAGGGCATATTATCAAGCCCATTATCGCCGCTTTAGCGGCAGTTTTCTGCCGCTAAACCGGCTATAATTTTTAACGCGGTCCTTGATAATATGCCCCTTGATCTTGCAATTCAAGAGTAATCAGGTGGAGACTCAGATCTTCAGAGCCTGAAGATAAGTTATTCCAGCTTGAAATGTGGTTGACCAGTGCATCAAACTAATATGGCAGCCAGCACATGGTTCTTGTCTCTAGACAATGGATTTGGAGTAAGGAAACTAACCAGAGAACCCTTCTGTATATGACCTTGCCCCTTGAGGGCACTAGAAGTAATGACCCGGTAACCATGCCAGCCATTGTGGACCTGGTGTAGCTCGAATGAGTGAGTAGGAGTGTTTTGAGGGTGGCCTTCAGTCAGAAATAAACAAGCATTGGCATAGCCAATAGGTTTAGCCTTTGGGACCTTATAAGTGTTTAGCCATGCAACAGTTGCATAACTAAATACTTATAAGGTCCCAAAAGCGAGACCTATTGGCTATGCCAAGCAGCCGTGCGGCCGCAAAAGTGATCGCGATCACGATCAAACATCAAAGCGGCCGCGAAAGTGAAAGTAATCGCGGTAAAGCACGCCGCGCGCGCCCGTGCACATGCACTGTAGCTCTAGGCTGGCCTGGTAGCCCTTTTTGGAGCCCTCTCAATAAGTCTCGCCAGACCAGCGCATGCGCTGGGTCAGGCGAGACCTAAAAATTCACCCTTCGGCATGATTCGAAGGGGAGAACACTGTTGGTCACAGATGGGAGTTAGTGCTGCACAGTGGGTCACAGAATTGAGGTGAAGATTACATACCTGTGAGGGGGTGCCCAGTAAAAGAAAGCAACAAGTACCTTCGCAGAAACTGACTGTGAGGACGTGCAGGTATCTTCAGCATGGTGAACACCAGAAGCAGGAAGGGCCTTCTTTAGTCAGGACATCATTCATTTGATCCTCATGCAGAGCTGGTTCTAAGAAACTGAAACAGCAATGTTTGCCCAAATGCCTAACCTGAAGTAGTGTATATCGAAAATGGAGACCCTCTTGTATTTGAGTGTTCCAGCCCAAGATGAGAAATGCAAGCTGGGAATACCAACCCGTAAGATCATATGTACAGTGCAAAAGGCCACTACCTCAGTATTCCATGTGTATCACCCCATAGTTTGAGGCAATGTCACCCAAAAACATATCAAAATAGATGCAGTAAGCATGAAGTAGCATCTTTCGGCAATGCTCACTCAAGAACTGCCGCAAGCCAACTGACTCAGGAGGAAGTTGTCCCCTGCAAAATAGAAATGCATTTGAATGTGAAGACTGGTCTGGGGGAATTTTCAAGTACTTATTGATTCACCCAAGTGCAACAAGAGTAAAGATAGCTGACCTCTAGATGAATGTTGCTAAAGAAAAGGAAGGTAATGGCACTCATTACTAAAGAATGCCATTTGCAATTGCACACTGTGTTGTTTTTATCCGGGTGATGGGCCTGTAATGAAGAGGAATACTTATTCGAATCTCTTTCTATAATGGAGGGCAGAAATATGGAAGAATAGGTAATTTTCCTTCCTAGTCTTTCTGAGCGAATGGAATGTGTGGATGTGGTCTGGGTGACACCATTCTCAATGGTGGATGGAATTTCTTGGGGTCTCTCAATATGGGTCCCAACCAATCAAATCTGTGTCCTTTGAATGCATCGTCCATATCTAGAACTGTGGTTTGACCTTTTCAAATCTGGCTTCATATTTGAGATACAGACTTGGCTGGATGAACTATAAGGACCTGATTTTTCTGGTTACACCATCAGCGGGTTAGAGACAGAGCACATATTGTATGGTCCCAGCTTCAGTCTTAGCCTGCTGCCGTTCCTAGTACTTCTACAATGTACGTTAGACATAGTGTGAGACAGGAATATTTGCAAGAAATGGATCAATACAGCAAAGACAGTGGTGAAGATATGTATATTGAGATGGAGATTGAGAATATCCCTCACACATGAAGACTGAATTAGAGAAACGATGCTGAATGGCATCCCAGGAACATTAAATATATACCCTAAGTAAGTGGTCTTCACACTTTTTAATGCTGCGCCCCCCGGTGAAAAAATAAAATTCGTCGGGCCCCCGTCAGAATTTTTCACACTTATTCTATCAAATTGTCAATGTTTAAATATGTCTCAACTTAAAAATGCAAGCAAATGCATGATTGCTAAACATACTATTCTGGTCAGACATGCCGTACTAATGTGTAAAAGTATCCACAGTGTGAATATTAGATTTGGGGTTGGAATGTTTGGAGCCCCTTCCTTTTTGAAACATACTCGCAATTAGGATATCAATGACAAAAGATGCTAGTGATGGCAGATTACAGAGCGATTACTGCCAGGGCCGGACTGGGAACAACAACCGAACCTGGCAAAGTGCTCGGCTCCCCCCCTTTGCCAGGGCTGGTTTTCTGCCGATTTTGTTACAGGGCCGATTTTTCAGCTAAAACCGGCCCCCACCCGTGCAGCACAATGGGGGATTGCCCGGTGCCTGCTACTGCCAGTCCGGCCCTGATTACTGCCGCTCATTTATTTCCTGCTTGAAACAAAGCACTGCTGTCAGCATAATGTTTGTTTTGGTTACAGCCTGGTGTCCCCCGTGGGATCACTTGCAGCCCCCTAGAGGGACCTGCCCCCCAGTTTGAAGACCCCTGACCTCAGTGATAAATTGAATTTTTTAAATGATCTGCAGCCCTTTCAACTCGAATGGAGATCCCACGTTAAAGGTGACTTTATTTTACTAGGTGGCACACAAATCAATAACCTAAGGCCTTCAGATAAGCTACTACCTATTTGTTATTGGACTCAGTGAAACTAATACTCAATATGATGATTGCAATTTTCAGAATACTGTAGTCTGCCTTAAAATTGTTCCGCACTCCACAGACATATTGCACATCAATCCCATTCCCAATCACTTCTTATGGAGCAGGGTTTGACCAGTCAGTTTTACTGGCCTGGTACACGTGGGTTGTAACATAGATCTCAAGACTGTCCTAGTTAACATTTGGGTTCAGCCTAAGCCCATATGCGTATGTTGCTCTAACTTTAGTCTCTACTAAAGTTACACTACACCCTTACAGTTTAAGGGATAGCCCTGTCACACTGTTGTGAGTAAAGCTGTAACCTGGAATATTACTCCTGGGTTAGCTTTACTTTACACAAGACTCTATGATTTTTGATAGCAGGTAACTCTGGTGTATATGAAATCTTAAAAGTGTTCAAGTATGCTAGCTTAAGTCTTCTCTAGGAATGAGCCTATATCACAAATACTGATGCCTCATAGGGTTCCAGCTTGAATGAACTGATTATCTCACAGATTCCAGTTGAACTGTGACTTAGTGTGACGTGGGATAAATTTTAGGTAGGAGCAATGCTTAGTATTGTCGTGTATCGAATAGCAAATGTAACTTGAAGTCTATGGATCAACCATCCTCTGGTCATCGTTACAGAATCTGGATTGACCTCCCCAAAAAGGAAAAGGGTCAAGTAAATGAGAAACAATCTCAGTCTCTGGCCACTGCTATTGGTTGGCATGGAACCCCAGCTTGAGGAGGGATACAGAAGTGGAGAACGTAAGTAAACTGTATGTATAACAGTATAAAAGGTAAGAAAATAAAAACAATAGGCAGCTCACTGGCACTGATGGTGAAGCGTACTGTGAGTAGTCCTGAAGCATAGCAGGGGACATCTCCCAAAAGTGAAACAGCTCTAGAGGATTGTGAATCCAATTTGCAATTGTGGAAGGTAGATACAGGAGGCTGGGGTGTGCCCAAAGGGAAAAAAGCAGACAGGGAACCTGTTGAAGGGGAAACTGATAAGGGAGGAAAAGAATAAAGGTGAACGGCTTCAGTAACGGATGAGAACTAGAGTGAAAGAGGTAAGTAAGTCTTAAGTGGGCGATGGGGTACAGGGGAGGTGACATGTACAATCTCCTGATTGGCTACCATCAGGCCTCGCTGTGGGGGGCGAACAACAAGAGAGAAAACATCTGCTGCTACAGTGCACAAATAAAAGCGAGTGGTGCGCCCCCTTTTATTTATCACCTCGGCCGTGCTTAGCCAAGGTCGTGCATGCTGATGTCATGGGTTCACGGATGACAGCTTGGTAGAGAGGTTGCTGTCGAAAAGACCGCCTCCGTTCAATCCAGATTCTTATGAAGGAAAGTCGGCCCCAGCAGAAGAGACCAGTGGATCACAGACTCAGCCAGATGTGAGAGTAGTAGGGAAAATCTAGACAGGAACAGGGGACATGAGAATCCAGTCCTTAGCAAGTACAGAAGCTGCGAGAGGTGTGAGGTTACCGGATGCTTTAAAAGCACCGGTTACTATTGGACCCAGAGTTCCAGTCTAAGACCAAGAGAAAATTGGTAGTCTAGCACAGTCAAAGGCTGTACTAAGAAATGTTGCTGAAGGAAATGGTACAGTGAGTGAGATGGAACAGGCTCCGAGACCTATAGAATGGAGCACGCCATTGCCAGCCACCACGGACTCCTCAGGGGGATGTGAGACCAGTAAGACCAAGGTCTTTGGCCGAGCCAAGATCAGATCTGAGAATGTGGGTACCACCTGCGAGGAACCAGAATGGTAGGATAACAGGGAATGGTGAACTAGAGGAGTCGGATAACAGATCAGGATCTGGGAACATGACAGAAGAAAGTAGGTCTAGAGATCAGAGCTGCGAGGGGAATTAACGTAAGGGAGTAGGATGTCGAGAATCATTGAGAGGAGCCGTGAGGGCACAAATGTTATATGTAGTGAGATTGAAAGCAGAAGTAGATAAAATAATAAATGGAAATTTGCCTTTGGACAGGATAGAAATTTATGAACAAGATGAGTTGCTTTTTGTAGCCAAGGATGTGACTCGTAAGGCAAGGACTGCACATGAGAAACTGACTGATTTGGCCAAGAAGTACAAGGTAGACCTGTCTAAGATGAAGTCATTGCAAGGAAGCCATAGGTTGCAGTATAGCGACCAAGAACTGGAAGAAGAGAGAGTCATAGGACTGAGGACACACATCAGAGACCTAATTGTAGGGATGCATGCATGGATCATGCTTGATTAATGGGAGGAAAGGTGGTCTAAGGAGAAGAGTTCCAAATGGACTGCAGGATAGACGCCACCTCCAGGTGGAGGGACACCAGACGTAGGGAATTACCCTTTACGAGAGGTACAAAATGGAGGGTACGTGCATGTGCCTTGGAGTAGAGGTGATTTGGCTGCATTCACAAATGATTTTCCTCGGCTGAGGGAGAAGCCTGTAGAATGGCAGGTCGACTGCTTTGTCAAAATTTCTAAAGTGTTGTGGATTGACTTGAACACGTTGTTTGACATCGTAGTTCCAGGGGATTTATGAGCCACATGCAAGGTTGCTGTTGAATGGACAAACAGCAAAAGGTGCACCACTTCAACAGATGTAAAATGTGTTAAATTAGTCCATGTACTTGATGCGTTTTCTTTTCAAAAAATTCTTCTTTATTATTCATTTGTTATATTGACATTAAAAACAGCCAAGGCAGGCGACGCGTTTCGTCCAACTTGGGACTTCTTCAGGGCTGCAAAAGTACATATAAAAAAATATATATAATATATATAAATAACACATATAACAACATTTTGTAGTGACAAAACCAAACTATACATAACAAACATAATTTATAACAGAAAACCAGTTCATGTAAATATTACAAGGAAGACATCACTTTTAAAAATACTAAGAAGACATGAGAAAGCTAAAAACTGCCATCAAACCAACAGTTGTTGCAAGTTGTTCATAGTAGAGTTCATAGTCGTCATTTTCCATTTGGCTAGTCGAGATTGAGAGTCAACTAGGCATACAGACGTAAAACAATTGTATAACAGCTGATAGCGTATATGTGTAAAATTCATTTTCTAATTTCAGCGATAGGCGCATTCCTATGTTAAGTCTGCATTAATTAAGCTAGTGTTTATCAGAGACTTCAAAACTAGCGAAGAAAGTATATGCGAAAAAATATATGCGAAAAAATATATATATACGAGAAAAAAGGAACATCGTTTTGGATTCGTAATCATCATTTTAGTATATCAAAACGGACTCAGTTAAGTTTAAAAGGAAGAGAACTGAAGATGTACCCACCGTAAGCAATAATATATCGGTGTGTGTTTATATTCGTAGCAATTTCGAGAAAGTCATTCAATGTCACTGGAAAGATCCAAAGTAAAGAAACAATTTATGAAACAGGGGAATTTTGTAACAGAAATCTAAAAATGAAATAATGCAAGTAGATCATTTATTAGGGTGACCTTTAAACTATAACAAGAGTTATCCAGGAAAAAGAAGCAACAGAGGTGGTGTAATGACTCTTATTAATAAACATTATAGTCAATATATATAGTATCTGAGCCTCCAAGGAACGCTGTTGAATGGCCGACTTCTGAGCCAGAAAGGGATGCTGTTACGAATGGTCCGTCACCCATAATTATGAAAAAGTTTGTGCAGGTGATTACATGGTTAAAATTGAAGATCTCGCCTCAGGATATTGATTGGGTTAAGATGGATCGGACTGTTCAAGAACCAAAAGAGACAGTGCATGAGTATTACAAACGTCTTTTGCAAACCTTCAAACAGTACAGTGGATTGGATGCCTTAGATTCTAAGAACATGGGACAGTTTGTTTCGAAATTTGTCTTGTGAATGAAGCCAGAGGTTAGTCTCATGATACAGCATCATTTGATCTGTTGGCAGAACAAGCTGGTAGATGAAATCTTGCGGTATGCCAGATACTGCAGTGATGAGGTAGATTCGCAACACAGGAAGTTGAAGGATAACCTGATGCTTGTTCAGATGCAAACGGCCCGAACTCAGCCTAATGGAGGGACGTTAGGAAGGAGACAGGGAAATAACCAATGAGGAAATCAGAATGAGGAAGGTCAGGGAAGAGCAAAGTCTGTTGATCTGGCGACACTGAAGAAGACCACTGCGTGTCACCTTTGTCACCAGATTGGACATTAGAAGCGCGAGTGTCCATTGAACCCAATTAATCAGGTGCAGCAGGAGGTAGAGATAGTTCAGGTACCTGTACCTGAAGCGGTCACTACGGTGACTAGACCAAGGTCGTTGAAAGGGGGGACGTTCAGTCCGCAGGTACAAGTTCCCCAGCCACCAAGGGTTCAGCAGGGAACTCGGACTTACCAACAGATGCCTTTGTTTGAAGGGTATGATGAGTACAGCCCAGAACTGTTGGCATGACTGTGCCTGGGGGGGGAGGAAGACTGCACACTTGGAGCAGTCTTGGAGGTAGACCAGAGGGGACTTTTTGTGGAAGCAGATGTTGATGGTCACTCTACCATCTTTTTGGTTGACACTGGTGCTACCCGTTCTACTGTAAGATCAGCAGTAGTCCCTAACCTACCCCTCTCTGGACAATCGATCCAAGTTGTTGCAGTAGCGAACATGAAAATGACTAGTCCGTTAACTGAGCCGATTCCTGTGAGAATAGGAACCTTTCGAGATCGACATCAGTTTGTGGTGTGTGACTCGAGTCCAGTCTGTTTGTTGGGGAGGGATTTACTGTGCAAGTTAAATTGTACCATTTATTGTACGCCCAAGGGAGTAGAAGTGCAGACAAAGGATGACGACGCGACCTTCAAGGTTGCCAATCAGCACTTGTGTATAGAAATTTACCCAGCGCTGACAGAGGAAGAGCTTCCACTTGATCTGAGAGATTCTGTGTCACTTGAGGTGTGGGACTTTACCGGAGAAGAGATTTTATCAAAGGGGTAGAGCCAGTGAAGATTCAGGTCAAGCAGAATGTAGAATTTCCTAGGACTCCCCAGTACAATTTGCCACCCGAGACTATTGCAGGAATCAAGCCTGTAATCAAGTCTATGATCAAGCAGGGAATTCTGAAAGAGATTATGGGTAGCCCATGTATTTCACCTATCAATGGACTACAGAAACCGAGCGGGAAATTCAGGATCGTGCAGGACCTGTGAAAGGTTAATACGATAGTTGTTCCATGCTGTCCAGTGGTACTGAATCCTTCAGTGATACCTGTTTCAGATCCCATGTGAAGCTGAGTGGTTTACGGTGATTGATCTGTGTCAAGCATTCTTCTCAATACCACTCCATGAGGAAAGCCAATTTCTTTTTGCTTTCCGGCTGGAAAATCGTATGTTAACTTGGTGTCGTATCCCTCAAGGGTATACAGAGATTCCATCGATCTTTAATCAGATCTTGAAGAAGAATCTTGAGTGTCTCGTGTTGCCACAGAACTTGGTTCTTGTCCAAACATCGCCGACTTGCTTATTGCGTCAGAAACGGAAGACGCTAGCAGGATTTATTCTATAGCCTTACTGAATCATTTGGCAGAGAATGGACACAAAGTGTCCCCGAACAAATTGCAGTACTGTTTGAGCGAAGTACAGTACTTGGCTCACAGGATTGAGAAGGGCAAGAGAAAGGTGTTGCCAGATCGCATAGAGGCAATTATGAACATACCTGTGCCTACCACACAGAGAGAGGTCAGAATGTTCCTGGGGATGGTTGGCTATTGTCGCCAATGGATTCCCAATTTCTCTATCGAGGCGAAGCCTTTACAGCGGCTGATGCACAAGGATGTGAGTGATCCAGTACCATGGGACAACGACCGTTTAATGTTGTTTTTAAAGCTGAGAGAGGCTGTGTGTCGTGCTCCGACTTTGGGAATGCCTGATTACAACAAGGCTTTCTCGTTGTTCTGTTGCGAGAGGGAAGGCTGTGCGTTGTCAGTTCTGACTCAGAATCATGGAGGTGTCCGTAGACCAGTTGCCTACTTTTCAGCTACTTTGGACTCAGTAGCTTCTGCGTTGCCCGGATGTCTCAAATCCGTTGCTGCAACAGGTGTCAGCAATGACAGATGTGAGAGTATTGTGATGGGGCACCCATTGACACTTTACATACCATATTCTGTCGAGTTGTTAATGACGAGGACCAAAACACAGCACCTTACGAATAACAGATTAACACGCTATGAGCAAGTTATACTTGCTGCAGAAAATGTAACTTTGAAGAGGTGTTCTGTTTTGAATCCTGCGACATTGATGCCTATTCCAAATGCAGACGATGAAGATTGTGAGGACCATGATTGTCTCGATGTGACTGAACTAGGCACCAAATCGAGAACGGACATTGTTGATGAACCACTCCCTGATCCTGATGAAATATTCTTTGTGGACGGTTCATGCTTAAGGGACAATGTTGGTTGACTAAGAGCAGCGTTTGCTGTATGTACCATCACCGGAGTTGTTGAAGCTGCTTGTTTAGAGGTGAGTACACTCCGCACAGGTAGCTGAAATCATTGCTTTGACCGGTGCCTGTTTGGCTGCTGATCAGATTCGGTTAACGATCTACACTGACAGTCAGTACGGGTTTTGTGTGGTTCATGACTTCTGGCAGTTATGGTCACAGAGGGGTTTCATGACATCTTCAGGTTCGCCCATCAGAAATGGGAAATATGTGCAACAGTTGTTAGAGGCATTACAGTGTCCCAAGGAAATTGCAGTTGTCAAATGTTCAGCTCATGGGAAGGGGACTGACTTTGTCTCTTTGGCTAATAACTACGCGGATGAAGTTGCCCGCTTCTGTGCAGAACAAGGATGTATGTTTACAGGAGGTTATACTGGAGAGAGCCAAGAAAGAACCGAGTTCAGCATGATGTTAGCCATGGCTGACACTTGGAAGGAACTAAAATGATTGCAGAATGAGGTTACCGACCAGGAACGAGATGGCTGGATAAGGTCGGGATGTGAGAAGGGAGATGTGGATGTGTGGGTCTTAAGTGATGGTTGAGTTGTGTTACCAGAAAGTTTGTTGAGCCCAATGGCAAGATTGATACATGGTGCAGTACATCTTGGCAGAGATGCAAAATGGTGCGAGTGTTTAGGCAGACATGGTACAATCCGATGTTTCGTGCGGTTGCTGAAGCTGTATGCCAAAGGTGTATTACGTGTCAACAGATGAATGCAGGGAAAGGGACTGTGGTTACTTTGAGTCACCTTGGGAGGTCAGGAGGACCTTTCAATAGAATGCAGTTGGATTTCATTGAGATGCCAAACTGTAATGGGTTCAGGTACATTTTAGTTTTGGTATGTGTTTTCTCAAGAAGGGTGGAGGCTTACCCAACACGCAGATGTGACACTCTCACTGTAGCTAAGCTGTTGTTGAGGGATCTTATCCCGAGGTTCGATTTTCCAACCTCTTTGGAATCAGATAGGGGGACACTTTTCCTTAGCGAAATCATGAAGTTGCTTTGTGCTGCATTAAATGTGGATCAGAGGTTACATTGCAGCTACTGACCAGAGGCTTCTGGGATTGTAGAGCAGGTTAATGGAACTTTGAAAGTACGGATGGCAAAAGTGTGCACATCGACGTCCCTGAAATGGCCTGATGAATTGCCTTTGGTCCCAGACAGGAGAGCTGGGTTATCACCACATGAAATTTTGATGGGGAGGGCAATGTGACTGCCAGCGATACCAGCTACTGCTCTAATTAGCATCACTGATGACTTGATTTCGATTACTGCAACTGGCTGATGTGGTCCATTCTGTGTCTCAGCAGGTGCAAGCAGCAACTGTTCCAGCCTCGAGTGACCTGTGCCACGACCTGTTTCTGGGAGACTGGGTGCTTGTTTGTAAGCACGTGAGGAAGAGTTGCCTGGATGTTCAGTGGTGCGGCCCATACCAGGTGATACTGGTCACAAACACAGCAGTGTCATGTGAAGGGTTGCCGAACTGGGTGCATGCCTCCCATACCTGCAGAGTTCCAGCACCCTTGGAAGAAACAGCCCCTCTCGTGAATGAAAATCCAGCTAAGGTGGCAGGGCCATCTGAGAGGGCAAGTCAAGCTGTGAGGGTTGCCGCTGCCGCTGGTTATGCCCTCGATTGAGCTGAAAGGGGTTGCGTCAATCAGAACCCCAAAATTGACTCAGACGGAGAAAGTATTGCTGTGGGTGGTGTAGAGTCAAATTCAGCTGAAGAAGGAAGTAGTGCACAGGGTACTCAGGGAGAGAGTAGAAGTGCAACGAGAGCAGAAGAGGGTTGGCCCATGTGTCAGAACGTGAGGTTGACACCTGAGAGAGGTCTTGCCCCAGTGTCTGAAACATCTGAATCTGAACAGAGCGATGAAGAACAAGCTTGGGGAGGCCTGAGGAGGTCCAGGAGAGCAAGAGTGCTGTGTGAGAGGTACGCCACACCGGAGTGGGCGTACGTTGTGACTGATGCCAGGAGCAGCCACGGCCCGTATAGGGCATGCTACCGGGGCGGTGACATGGGGCGGGGAAGGGGCGGTTGTAAAATGCGGCATTCGGCCGATTTCTGGTAAGTTACCAAAAAAATAAATAAAACAAATTTTGTTGCACGTGCTGCATCGCATTTGGCAATGCAGAGCATGCAACGAAATTCGGTTTTTTCCCGTAGCTTTCCTGAAATCGGCTGTATGCCGCATTTTACAAACCCCCACCCTGCCCCTCCTCCGGCCCACGTCACTGCCCCGGTAACACACCCTATACGGGCCGTGGCTGGCCAGGAGTTGTGAGCTCTGGGAGGTTGAGGTTCGTGACTGTGGTCAGCAAGATCCCGAATGTGAAAAATAGATGTGGGATTGGTGGCCCCAGGTCTCGAAATCGAAGGAGTACTGACCCTAATGGTTCCGAATTCCCCACTTCTGAGTAAAGTCCGTGAACTGATACTGCAAAGATTGGTCTTTCCAACGTTTGGGTTTGAGGCACCGACCCATGAAGTGATCATTCGTCTTGAACTTTTGCAACATGTTTTAGAGATTTTGGGAGCTGATCTTCTTCTGGACTGAAAGTGAACTTTGTTGTAAATAAAAGTCTATAAAGAAGATAACCTAGGCCCGAGTGGAAGAAGAATAAACCTAGGGACTTTCCGCAGTAAAGACGAAAGCGGGCTTGGGAAGTCTTTTTGTGGACTGTGTAAATAAGGAACTGAAATTTCAAGGGAATTTCCAGCTTCTCTGAATATTGTTCGAATTGTTTGCTGCTGAAACAAAGAACTTTGAGAACTTTGCGAGATCATGGATGCTGGAGATACCCATTGTAGGTCCAAATTAGTAGTAGGTACACTTGTAGGTGGAGTGATAATCTCTATAATCATAGTAGTTGTAGTTTTGTATATTGTTCCACATGAGCGGGGAGCGGAGGTACAGGGAACACCTACACCTACCACTCCTAGCCAAAAGGAGGTCACTATAGGAGCTGAAAGAGCTTTACTAATCGAAGAGAGTCGTAGATTTCACATAGATTTGTCTAAAGGTGATTTTAAGCTTAATGTGTATGCAAGGCTGCTCTATGAGTACGTAGATGCTATGGATGCGAAGGACTGCTATGTGTGTATGCAGTTACCAGCTTCAGTGGACGAGGGTATTAGATACCACTATCTTCCACTGACGTATGGGATTTTATGTAGTTTATTGCTTAGTATATTTTATGAAAGAGGTCAGTTTGAGTATTTCTTTTCCAATTATGATGCAGTGCTTCCTGAAGTTTCAGCTTACAAGCACCTGAATAAGTATGATTATTACAAGTCAGAGGACAGGCTTAGGAAGTACCTCATACCGTCTTTGGAACTGGGTACAGCTTATGCTCATCTGCATAACCTGATCTGTTCACTATCAGATGTAGAAAAGAAGTTTGTAGATCAGGTAGAAGATAGATATAGAAAACTAACACAAACATGAGATGCAGGAGATAGTCCAGTAGATTGGACTGAATAAGAAAGATCTCACAGAGCTAGAGGAAGTTATGGTCCTATAGCATTGGACAAGGAGCAGAGAGGAAAGCTGTGTGTGAGACGTTATCAGACCTGTTATGGAAAAGTTCCAGTGGGGCAGAGTACGTGTGATCATATTTTCACCATGGAAGATTCTGCTAAGAACCTTTTGCAAGGCTCTGTGCAAGTGATTCCAACTGTGTATAATGTGTGCGGAATGAATGCCTATGTTAGGTTGCCTGCAAATTGGTATGGTACGTGCTATTTGGGATTATTTTTCCAAAGATTTACCATGCAGAGGATTTGGAGCTTTTGGAGGATGGACAGCATTCGAGAGTGAAAAGAGCTGAGAGTGCAGGAGCAGTGATTGGACTTATTTTTGGAGCAATAATAACGAGTTTGGGTGTGGTTTTGAATGATGTGAAGGTTAGACGATTGGTGACTGTGGTTGACGAGTTGTCGATGAATACAGCAAAGTCACTGTTACTTGTGGATGGAGAGATGTTATCGATAAGGACGATGGTTTTGCAGCACCGCCTTGCTTTAGATGTATTATTAGCAAAAGAGGGCAGAATCTGTAAATTACTGAAGGTCCAGGAATGTTGCACGTATATTCCAGACAACAGCAAGGATCTGGAGAAATATATAAGCAACATTACCACTATTCATCATGAGATAGAGGACTTGACTGAAGAGGGTGTTTGGGAGAAAGTTGGTAAAGGATTTAGCCAAGTGGGGAGTTGGTTTGCCAGTTTGGGAAATGAGTTCCTTGGCTTTGTACTAACACCCCTCATCATCGTTGTGGTTTGTGTGGTTTGCTTGTGGGGATTCATCAGAGCCTATAAGTGGTATAAAGGAAATAGAGTCGAGAGAGCTCTTAGAGCGAGTGAAATGCGAATGGCCAGACTGCAGGACAGTCAATATCAGAATCTTAAGAATATGGAGAGACTCCGACGGGGGAGGATGGCAACAAGTACTGTTTAGGTCGGTTCTTTCTCCAAGGGAATTGTTAAATGGTGTGATGACATTAGTCATCAAAGGGGGGAACTGATAGAGCGCCATGTTATTCCGAAATTTGTAGGGGTGCATCATAATCACTGTTAGTCCGCACCTATATATTTAGTGGGATTGTATTAACGTGTGACTTAGAAATGTAATACTAAAAGCCGCTTATAATAGTGCAAATAGAAATGTAATCATGTCATTTATGAAGCTCAATGTAGTGACTAATCGAAAATGTATTTTAGGTAACGCATAATGACTGGTTTCCGAACAATGTGATGCATTAGATTTAAACATGCATCATATTAAAGCCAGCACATATAGTTTGCTTATTCATATATGAAGTGAAAATGACATCAATGGTTATAGAATGATTCTAGAAATGTGTGTTTAAATGTGTAAAGGCCTGATCGCATATACGTTTAAGAGAAGGCCTGTTCGTTTCTTATGTTAGCTAAATATTGTAGGCTGAAAATGGTTTCCCTTGGTAAGGCTTTGGGTTTCAGAGATGTTAGAAAATCTCAGAGAAGTGGAAAGTTTCTCGTTCCCATATTTCTGTTGCAGGTGCAAGGACACCTAGCTCGTTAGTAAAACTAACCCTTTGTTTCAGGAGTTAGGATGGTATGAGAAGCCAACATCGGAGTATACTGGAATGCAGGGATGATACTTTCGGCGGAGAAGGTGCCTGGGACCCAAGGACGAGTAAACCATCGTTGGAATGGAGTCAAGTTTCAGTGGAAAATACTGGGAGAAGACCTGGCTGGAGAGGTGTGCCGGAGGGCGTGTTCTAGGTTTTTGGGATTTTGAATTAGGGACAGTGCCCCGTGGGTTGAGCTGTTGAGGTTTAGATGTGAAGCTAGAAGGAGCTTCTTAGAACGAGCTTTGACAAAGTGAGTGTACTTCTAAGGAAGTCTTCACTTCTGACACCTTTTATCCTCTTGCCTGGGAAAATGCTAAGTAGGGATGTCACCTTATAGATAGAGTAGCAATAGACTAACTGATTTTACTTTTAGGGTAATTACTTCTAATATAGAGATTGGAGTTGTTATTGCCTGCCTGATGCTTTTAGAACTGACTATTCTACTTATCATGAGTCGGATGAGACTCCTGCGCAGACTCTTCTTTGTACTAGTGCCCATTTATTTTCTTAACCTCATGCTGAGGTGCTTGTATGTGCAATTATTTTTGGCTTTGTAATAAACCCCCAAATTCTGAGATTTGGAGTTGGTGGTCATTTAGAGTTCAAATTCGATTTGTTTGGTTATGTATTAAAATTTGAATTTCCTCCCCTCTACACTATTTAGCATATAAAAACATACTGGCAACCTGAGAGGATTCTTGGTAATGGTAAGACAGATGAGAATCCAGCTTTATCAACCTCTACTGCTACCGGTGGAGGGGTGGTTCTGAAGGTCTTGCCATCTCCCCCAGGTGAGTCCAGTCTGCCCTCGTTGCCAGTGCGGTGCAGGGTACAGGGGAGAGGAAATGCACGATCCCCTGATCGGCTGTAGTCGTGGACAATAAGAAAGGAAACCTACGCCACAACAGCACACAAATAAAAGCAGGTGTAGACTATGGGTACCATTCAGGACTGCCCACAATTAATGCATCCCCTTTTATTTATTACCTCAAGCACACTGGGCCAAGGTGGCGTGTGCTGAAATCATGGGTCCTAGCTGAGCCCAGGTGGCTCAGTACCTTAACAACTACTGTTGCCTGTTATCAGCTTATAAGTGTGTCGACTTCTCATGCTGACCTTGTTCTACCTGTTCCGGAAACACTACATGCTGGATGTGTTTGGGCCGGTCCAAAGGTTGCTAGTGCGACGGGGGAAAGTCTGGTGTGACCCTGAAGTGCTAGCCCTTTTGGGGTGCTTAATATGTAAAAAGTAAATGTGCTGGTGCCCATAAGCTCTGTTCAGAAGCTCGCAGTCAGTGAAATTAAACATCGGCGCTCCGAATACCAAGGCTGAGTGGTCATAAATCCAACTCATGCCTCTTTAATTCAGTGCCAGGCACTCCCTGCACCTTTATATTTCTATTGCAGGTTCCCACTTTTCCCTTTGTGACGGATTTGGCATCTTTTTCTTTCTCTGTCTTTCTGATTTGTGAATTGTCACCTTGGTAAATGTCTGATGAGGAAGAATAAGTGCTAGTCCCTAAAAAAGAGTGCCATTGGCCCCCAACACAGTGATGGCCCGTGTAGGGCGTTTTACCGGGGCGGTGACGTGGCGCAGAGGAGGGGCAGGGTGGGGGGTTGCAAAATGTGGAAAACGGCCGATTTCAGGTAAGTTACGAAAAAAATTAATAAAACAAATTTTGTTGCGCGCGATGCATCGCATTTGGCGATGCAGCGCACGCAACAAAATTTGTTTTATTATTTTTTTTCGTAACCTACCTGAACTCGGCCGTATGCCGCATTTTGCAACCCTCCACCCTACCCCTCCTCTGCGCCACATCACCGCCCCGGTAAAACGCCCTACACTGGCCGTCACTGCCCCAACAGCAACTATTGGCTCAAATTAGGCACTGCCTTTTTGTCTTTCTGGCCTCTTATATCCACTGTTCTGTGTGCCACAATCTCCATCTGCTCTGTTGGTGCCTGAGTTAGTCTTTTGTAAGTTCATAGCCCCTTGCTCTTCCTACGAATATTCAGGGACCTGCCAAGCATAGGGTGAGAAAGAAATAGCAGAGATTATACGGAGGCCAATTATACCAACCTTCGTGATAGACAATAATATTTTCTTTGTTCCTTTATTCATTTTCTATTATTGTTTATTCTATTTTACAAGTTTTGTCTTAATGTCTTTGATTCTGTTGTTAGTGGGTGAATTTGACGGATAAGTTTTCCTTTGTTCATTTTCATCACTTCAAGACATGTTGTAGTGGTAATATAAATAATGATAATAAGAAATTGCGTTAAAATATAAATTGAAAAAGAAATGTTAGTGCCATTGCCTACTGAAACATTGCTTCTCGAAGATGGACGCCATCTTGTATTTCAGTGTATTGATGCAAGATGTGAAGTCTCCTGATGAAGAATAGCTGCAAAGCAAGCTGGCAACACCATACTTGTTGAACCATGTCCACACTTTAAAAGACCAAGACCACTCCCTCAGTTTCCAATTTTGAGCCACAGTCACTTTCAATACAGCAAAAGAAGGTCACTGAATTCGAATTAGCATTTTTCATTGGTGCTCACATAAGCATTTCAAGTTAGGAAGTTCACCCAGGAGGAGGCTGTGCCCTATCCTGTTTAAAGTGCACATGAATGAAAAGACTGTTCCTATGGAACTTTCAAGATTGAAAATGAAGGGGGCACAAACTGAGAGGCATGGAGTCTGCACCATGAGTGCCGAGCTCCCATGCAAGAGGCCGTTGATTGCAGTTTTCCACCGGACCTGGGGCCCTGAGACTGATGACAGGGGGCCCCCAACTAGCAGAGGGTCGAAGGGTCCAGGAAGGCAATGGCAGTGATTGCTGCAGGAGAGTGATGGAGGATCCTGGGATCTCCCAACCTGGGCAGCAGAATTCCAGAGGAGTGACCTTCTGCCATCGGAACCTGTGGTGTTGCAGTCTAGTGCTCAACACCCATGTGACCTGCGCTGTGCCTCATGGGAACTCCGGTGGTGGCGCAGAACGTAGGAGACAGTGACATGTATGCACACTTGCTCTCCCCCTAAAATAAAGGAGCTTACTCACTACCTCCTGTGGCCGTGTCGTCTCTTCCCCGGGGCACATATTTGCCACCCCACAGACTGGCGACGAGCTTCAACGGACACCGTCGACAACGCTGAGCCGAGAGCCGCATCATCTACAGTACGCGGCGCGGCATCCAGTCTCCACGGTGCTCAGACGAAGGGCAGCGCTCAACGGGTATCCGCCCTGAGCCAGCGCTACCACGCAGCTCAGGTACACGCGCACAGTGCGAGTGAGGCCCCGCACTTGATCACGCGCCTACCACCAATTACACGCCCACTTTGCCATAGCGGAAAATTCTTGAAGCGGCAGGCCTACACGCAACAGGAACACTCACAGTACATGTGCTCCAGCAACGCCTACCTGCCACAGCATGCGTCATGCCTTTGACCGCTGGGGTATTTTAAAGAACAAAGGTCCTTAGCATAAGAGTAAATAGTGAAAACATTTCTACATAGACTACAATGAGCACTATGGTTAGTCTTCCAATGTCCAGCCGGACAGAGGAACATTTATTCATACAAATACAAAGGGAATGAACGGAATAAAGGAAACAGCTAAAGGTGGAAAAAGGCACAATCCTGTACCGAGCTTGGAAGTAAAGGAATGGAAAGAATGGAAACAAGAAAGAAATAACAGGCAAAAAAATTAGTTAATTAAAGAGCAAAAGGTGGCTTACATTACACAATAATCTTAAGTAATCTCATACCAGCAAACAACACAATATGATTTACTCAGTGGTTAAATTGTGGTGTTGCTAAACAAGTCGACGTTTCGACCCCTAGCTCTTAATACTGTGGGATCATCATCAGGACTAGAATTTGAACTGTTGCCTGATAAGTTTTAGAAACAGCCTTGCAAGCGGCTCTGCGGGTGCCTGATACGAGGAGGGAGGCACGGGAGTGTCTCAGGACAGACCTCGGGCGGAGAGAGAGAAGACCTGGTCCGAAGAATGCTGGTCTGGCAGCCAAAGTGGGCGAAGGCAATGAGAGAATGGCGCAGGGAGGAGCCAGCAAGCGCTGTGGAGTGCTGGAGCTTGATGGAGTAGCCGGAATCCAGGGAGGCCGGAGAGAGTTGTCCTTCAGGGCCTGGATGGATGGAGGGGGTTGGGAGGATTTCGGACAGCGGCAATGGCAGCGAAACGGTATGGGACCGGAGCTCAAAGGAGTCGCCGGGGGCCGGAGGGAGCAAGAGTCTGCTGTTCCTTGGGGCGTAATAGCAGGGGTGCCTCCTCTCTAAGGCACCTCCACTGCCTCCCAGCCACCACCCCCTCACAGCATGTAAGCACCCTGATCCACCGTGCCACGCGCATTGCAAGTGGGCCAAGCAGCTTCCTCTCGCCCATATTGCTTACTGGATAGGACAAAGTCAAGGCATTCCACACTGCTAACCAGGACTGCCTGAGTGAGCCTCACCAGGTGCACCTACAGTTGCCCATGCCACAGCCTGCCACCTTCTGCTGTGCGCTCCACTGACAACCCTCCCAAGCGGATACACATCAGTCCAGCAAGATGTGCGCCCAGAACTTCTCATTGACCAACCCCGTGCCGTTCCTCCCTAAGCCAGGTGAACCAGCCATGAAGTGGGTAGACTGAAAGGGGTACTTTCTTAACTACTTATTGGCCCTGGAAGATGAAGGAGAAGAACCGTTCTCCAGCAAACGCACAAAGAAGATACTTCTTCACAATCTCGGACCGGAGGGTCTACGAGTGTGTGAGAACATGGTCAAGAAGCCAAGAGCAGCCACAGAAGAAGACGTATTCCAACAGGTGCTCAATGACTTAGACGGACACTACTAACCGGTCATTTGCATAGCCATAGATAGATACAATTTTTTGGAAAGCAAACAAAGCGACACAGAGACGGTGGAAGACTATGTTGCAGTACTCAAGAAACTGGCTGTAAACTGCAAGTTTGGGCATCTGCACGATGACCAGATAATAATGCACACGGTCAACACCAGCGTGCAGGAGAAGTTGTGGGTGAGCGGAGAGGCTCTCCTCCATGAAATCATCGCAATCGTCAAAAAGGCTGAACTCTCCAAAAGATGCACCACAGCTGCAAAAAAAAATGACACCAAACTGACAGTGTGAAAGATAAGCGACAAAGACACTCCCAGAGACAAACCAGGTCCCCCACGGGACACAAGTCTGGTCGACGACCCACGAAGACCCCGATGGGGCCCTCCCACGATTTGAAAAGCTCCTGCTACAGGTGTGGCAGCCAGACGCACATGGCCAACGACAAACGATGCCCTGCCTTCCACGTCAAGTGCTCCTTTTGCGGTGTGACAGGACATTTCGGCAAAGTCTGCAGGCAGAGACCGTGCAGCAGTGCAGTTAAGTGTGTCATGTATGACTCGAAGCCCGACGCGAAAGAAGGAGAAGAGGACAAAGATAGCATCTTGTGCATAGATGACCAGGTGTTAGGCATCGTCAGCAACTCCAGGAGGAAGCCGTCCTGTCTCCTGTCCATAGGGGGCTCCAGATATCCATGGTGGAAGACTCAGGGTCTCCATTCACGATCATAAAAAAGGACATATGGGACAGGGATTTTGCCAGCACCTTAGGGCACCACCTACACCCCACGACGTACATCCGGTCACTTTCACAGGTGAAAAGATTCCCATGGTAGGGTTTCGACAACTACACTTCGAGTTCAAGGGGCGGGAGACCACAGGCAAGTTGTTCGTAGCAGAAAAAGGACATGATGAGAAACTTCGTACAGTCCTGCACACCCTTTCCACCAGCGGCCTCACCGCTGAACTGGAAAAATGCAGATTCGGCCTGCGCAACGTCACATACCTGGGGCATGAAATCGGCGAAAATGGGATTTCCAAACCAAGTTCCAAAGACGAAGTACGATCATTCCTCGGATTGGCGGAATTCTATAGCAAATTTGTCAACAACTTCGCAACCAAGACCTACAACTTGCGCCAGCTGCTGAAGGAGAAGTCCACGTTCCACTGGTCGGCAGAATCAGATGCAGAATTTGTGACTATCAAAAACGACATCTGCGAAGCCGTTCCACTTCAAGGGTTCGACAACTCAGCCCCCAGCATCCTGACAACCGACGCCAGTGACAAGGGATTGGGAGCAGTCCTGTCGCAACGTACCATGGACGGCACGAAAGTCACCATTGGCTTCGTGTCCCGCGCACTCGCTCCCAACGAAGAGAAGTTTAGCATCATAGAGAAAGAGATGCTGGCTGCCCTCTGGGCCATGATGAAATTCCAACAATACCTCTGGGGCTCCAAGTTCACGCCCCGCACGGACCACAAGTTGCTGATCAAAGTCCTCACGTCCAGCGGGAATGCCAAAGCCACCCGCGCATTGCCAAATTGACACTCCGGCTCCTAGATTTCATCTATGACGTGGAATTCCTGCCTGGCCACAAGAACAAATTAGCAGATTTTCTCAGCCGTTCGGCCGCAATGGAGGACGCTCCACAGTCCGAGCAGTGGGATGAGTACCAAGTGCCACTCACAGCAGATCAAGAGACCACCATTGGTGTGCAAGATTGGAAGACAGCCTACGAACAGGACCCGAATCTCTCCAAAGTGAAGACCTTCATCACTCAGGGCTGGCCCGAGAAGAAACACATGAAGGGCGATCTCAGTAAGTACAGGGAGGTGCGCAAGGAGTTATCCCTCAGCGACAATGCCACGTTCCTCCTCCGAGGTGACAAGGTCCTCCCCCGAAGGACGTGCTGGATCGCCTCCTCACCATACTGCACGAAGGCCACCTAGGCATCGTCAAATCCAAACTCAGAGAGAAACAGTTGTACTGGTGGCCAGCAGTGGACAACTCAGTGGAAAGGTTCATGCGAGCCTGCCAACATTGCGCAAATGCCGACAAAGCACACACAATGCTGAGACCCCCAGTGGGGGAATTCAACATGCCCTCAAACCCATGGGAAGAATTGTCAGTGAACAGCCTGGGCCCCATCCTGGATTCGTGGGGAGGACCCAAATATGTGATAGTCCTCGTCAACCGATACTCCAAATGTCCGGACGTGGATCTGCGAAAAAGTCGACACCGATGCCATCATCAACTTCTTGACAAACACATTCTTGAGGGAAGGAATTCCAAGAGTCCTCACCAGCGACAATGGCCCCCAGTCCACCTCGCAAAAGTGGATAGCATTCCTTCGGAGAAACGGCATCCGGAACAAACACACATCAGTGTATCACCCTGCTGGCAATGGCCAAGCAGAACGGTTCAACCGGGTCCTCATGGGCTCAGTCCAGGCATCCAGGCAGCCATCACAGGCTCCAGAGGGCTGGCAATCCTAATAAGGAGAACATTGCTCTTCCGCGTCCTTCAGACTGTAGTATCCTAGTATACTGTCTATGTTATTGTTACTCCATGTTCACCACCTGCTCAGACAGTGGAATGTTGCAATGATGATGCGCTTAGGAATGTTGGGTGTCTGTGAGGAGAAGTTACAGATGAGAGTGGGCTGAGCAGCATGTTGGCTGCTCCTGGTGGGGCAGATCTACAGAACATGTAATTAACTACAATAAAACCTCTTTAATTACTCAACTAGCCTGGACCTCGTTTCTACATTTATTTGTCGACGAGGATGGGATGAAGCATCTTATCTTTTAAATTTCCACAATGTAGATGACAGTAACATGTTTCCAAATTCCAGTATGATGTCGATTGAGCCTTTAAGTAGATTAGTTAGTTACAGTGAAAACGTTCACAAGAGATATCCAGTAACCTGAAATTAAACTTTTTAGACAAAAGAAGAATGTCCATGCCAAGGCTGAAATAGGTGGTAAAATACAAAGTCCAAACAAAGTAAACCGGATGAGCAAAGCACGCTTGGTCTAGGGCTGTCAGATGCTGATGACACTGGTGGGGCTGCAAGGCGTGCTGTTCCTGTTTACTTTGATTCCTTTGATTTCCTTGTGACTTCTTCTTCTTTGGTATCTGTGTGGCCTCTTGTGACCCAAACATGTTGCGTACTTTTGACCCAGACTTGTTGCGTACTGTTGGACTTGGCCCTTTTTGCAGGGTTATCCCTGAACTTTTGCCTTCCTCCTGTATTTTTTCTGAACTGTTTTTGTTGGTTTTAGGACTCTGAGTACTTTACCAATGCTGATCGGTGCTAAAGTGCATATTCTCCCTGTATAAAGTAGTATGGATCAGTGATTTCATAATTGGCATGTTTGTCTTACTAGTAAAGTCACTAGTAAAGTGCACTATGTGTGCCAGGGCTGGTAATTCAAATGCTACTAATGTGCCTGCATCACTAATTGTGCCACCCACATAAGTAGCCCTTAAAAGTGATCTCAGGCCTGCCACTGCAGTGCCTGCACACAGTTTGTTAAACTGCCTTATTGTCCTGACAAGTGCACCCACTTGCCTGGCCTTACCCTTCCCTTTTTATGCACATCAGACACTGCTATGGTAGGCCCAAGGTACCCCCCTGGGCAGGGTGCAGTGTATGTGAAAGGTAGAACATGAACTAAGGTGTGTACCATGTGAAATACTCTCCATTTCGTTTTTCACTGTTGCAAGGCCATCTTGCCCATAGGACAGAATGGGGGAGTCTGTGTAATATGTTTCCAGCCTATCTTTCCATAGGTTTAAGATTAAGAGGTGATGTTTAGTGTGCCTGAACTCACAATTTAATAACACATCTTTTTGTGAAGGTGGTTTTTGAATTGTGTGTTTAGAAACCACGCTTTTAGAAGTGGCTGTTTTTTTTGTTCTAACAATTCTGCGTGTCCCTGCCTGGTTGTGGATTGACTGTCTGGATTTGAATGTGATAGGATCTGGGGAATGTCTTGACCCAGGGGAGGATTAGGTGAGACAGCCACGGCTGACCTGCATCTGGAGTGTGGGGGGAGGAGTAGTCCCTGGAGGTGAAGAGGCCTGGGCTGCCACCATAAAACAATGGCTCCATCTCCTGCTGAGTGATTGAGGAACCAGACCCCCACTATCAAAGGAAGAAGGTGCCACTGGCAGGGAAACTCCCAGAACTGATTTAGACAGGGGTATGTGCCCCTTGAACACAAAGACTTCAAAGACATTTAGGGGTATAACTATGAGAGCTGAAACCCCTGAAGGTTTGAATAATCAAGACTGAAAAGTATTGAAACTACTTTGTGGTCAAGAGGAACCTCTGCCAAGGAAGAACATCTGAAGAGACTGAAGAAAAGGACTGACCCTTGCTGTGTGTTCTGGGGCTGGCCTGCAGTTTGCTGATTTAACTAAGGAGAGGCTAAGGATCTTTGCTGTGTGCTGTGCCCCCCTGCTTGAAAGCACTTTGCTGTGTGCTGTGTCCCGAAGTAACTTGTCCCCAAGGGCCCGAGGGGAGCTGGCTCTCTGTTGTGGAAACTCAGGAACATCAAAGTTTCCAAGTGTGTCTCAGCGGCGCTGTGTGCTTGTGCTTTTAGCAGACTGAGACCTTCGTAAGCATTGCCCTGGACTGTGTGACCCGAAACCCAAACGAGTCTCAGCGAAGCTTTGGGGGTGTGTGTGTGCAGCCTGAGACTGTTGTGGGAGTCTGTGGTGCTAGTTGGAAAGTCCCCCGTGACTGCAGTGCACCCGCAGCGTGATTCATCGTCCACGCTGCTGTGTAGCTGTTTGTGGCCCGAACCGTCATCGTAACGGAGGCTGCGGATCAAGATCGCCGCCGCAGGCCTGAGCCACAATGTGCTGAAGGATTTCATAAAGCTAAGGAAGTTGTGAGGTAATCGTGATCATTGTTCGCAAGAGGAATCTGCTCAAGATCGTCAGCAACGGAGAAGGCAGCGCCGTAACCTGTCTGGCTACAGCTTTGCCTGCATCGGAGCTGCTTCAACATCGGAAGTGCCCAGCAGGACGTTCGACAAGCGGGGAGAGTGAGAGAGCGAGGCAGCGCAACCCCCAGGTAAGGCTTGGACTACGGTCAGGAGCCGCATGCATTTGTGGCCTGGGGAAGCGCAGGAGGAGTACCGGAGTGCCCCCATCTCTCTCCCGCTTCATTGCGTTAGACACGCTGAGCCCTCGAGCGACCCGGACCTGCCCGGCAGCACCGGGGCCACCCTCGGATGTTCAGGACTGTTGTCTGTGGTTGGGGCCTGGTGGCGCCCGCGCTAATCACGTCAATTGGCCTGGCATTCCTGCATTACGAACTGCCTTATTACTTGCATTCGGATTGTATTATTCCTGCATTACGAACTGCCTTATTACTTGCATTGAGGATTTGATTATTCCTGCATTACGAACTGCCGTATTACGTGCATTGAGGATTGAATTATTCTCGCATTACCACCTGCCTTATTACTTGCATTAAGGAGTGCGTTATACTTGCATTACGAACTGCCCAATTACTTGCATTGAAGATTGCATTATTCTTGCATTACGGACTGCATTAGTCTGACAATTCGAACTGCATTACGAACTGCATAACATTACAGAAGGACTGCATTTGAACATCGTGAACTGCTTATTAATACTGCAAGAACCTACAAGTGTTTGTTGGCCTAATAACCGGCAAAATGAAATATTACGAATACGCATATGTTGGATTTTTATCTGTGGTCTTACCGTATTTTTCTTCTTGATGAAGATAGATTTCATACATCCGTGTGGTGTCCATTTGTGGTGTTATCACTGTGTCACTGGGAGTGTGGCTGCACATACTTTACACATTGCCTTGAAGATAAGCCTGGCTGCATAATGCCAAGCTACCAGGGGGTGAGCAGGGGTTATCAAAGAGGGTGTCCCTCCTTTCCCTGACTAGAAGCAATGGTCCCTATTTGGACTAAGGTAACTGCCTCAGCCAACTAGAGACCCCCAGTTCTAACACGTACTTTTCCGTGTGTTGTCTGATCTTGTACATTTTGATGTTTCTCTCCAACATATTGAACAACTGTGGATGTCATCTTATGGTAGCTTCAGACTAACTTTAAAGCGTGAGAAAGTCTCCAATTTGTCGCAAAAAAAATGCAGTAACGAGGTTCAGGCTAGTTGATGTAATTCAGGAGGTATTATTGTAGTTAGTTACATGTTCAGTAGATCAGCCCCACTCTCAACTGTAACTTCTCCTCACAGACACCCAACATTCCTAAGCTCATCATCAATGCAACATTCCACTGGCTGAGCAGGTGGTGAACATGGAGTAACAATAACATGGATATGGTTCTCCATTTTCAGTTTACTATCTTAATTGCTTTTGCTATATAAGAAAGGGGGATATGTAGTTTCCTGTCCATGTTTATGTCATACCATTTTAACCACCTGCTCAGCCAGTGGAATGTTGCATTGATGATGCACTTAGGAATGTTGAGAGCCTGTGAGGAGAAGTCACAGTTGAGAGTGGGCTGAGCACCATGCTGGTCGCTCCTGGTGGGGCTGATCTACAGAACATGTAACTAAGTACAATAAAACCCCCTGAATTACATCAACTAGCCTGGACCTCATTACTACATAGACCTGTGTGGATGACCTAGGCTGATACACAGTGACACTGGCTTAGTGGGAGAGGAGAAGGCAGTGCTTGTGAATGTATAAGTCCCACCAGGATTGCAAATAGACACACTATGTAAGCTTGGCACACTGGTTGCAGAGTTGCCCCCTGCTCTGACTCTCTTTGGCAGGGACTTCAACCTAACGCTGAGTTCAGACACAGAACGCTCTGTGACTAGACAGGTGGCCCCCCATTAGCTGGGATGCTCCAGTTGTTTATATAAGCACTGGGTCTAGAGGATATCTTGAGGACACTGCATGAACAATGGCAGGAGTACTCCTACTCAGGTGTACATAACGGCTATGCAGTCATAGATTACTTCTTTACTCAACAGTAACCCTACACATGCTCACAGCGTCAGAATACAAGGTGAAAGGGATTTTGGACCATTCTTCACTGTGCATATATTTAGACAAAAGTGGACCAAAAGGGAGGAGGGAATGGAGAATGGCAATTTGGCGCCTCACCATTGCAAACACAGTGAGGGAGGCAGCCGTCCTCTGGGAAGCCTATAAAGCAATGATTTGTGGAGTGATAATCTTTGGGGAAGTGGAAAATGCCAGCAAAATGGGATACACAGGAGTGGGACTACCTCCTGCAGCCCTCAGAGGTGCAAATTGTGCACCAAGTGGTGAAACAGGAGGAACTCCACAGACTAGTTACAGAGTAATTTAAACACAAACTACTCTCTCAGCAAAAATGCCTCTATGAAGCAGGGGACCCGGCTGAAAATAATCTAGCCTGACTCAGTGCCCGAGAAAGGGAGATAAACTGCATACTGCTATTAATAGCCCCAGATGGCACACCAGCCCGAGACAGTGTAGCGATAGCGAGCTCCATGGTGGATCATTTGAGGTGCTTTTATTCTGCAAAGAGCACCCAGAAAGAGGCAGTGGTAAGGAAATTGCTACGGGATTGCCCCTCTAGGTCATTAACAGACCCTGAGAAAAACCTGAGAAGAGGACCTCAAACAAGAAGAAATCCAGCAGGACCTCAAACAATTACAATGAGGGAAATCCCTGGGACCCAATAGACTACAGGTGGAATTTTTCAAGTGGATTGCAAACAAGATAGTTCCACTGCTCCATCAAATGTTCCCAGAAGCACACTCTCAGCTGACAAGGTAACTATCACACCTATACCCAAAGCAGGTAAGCCAAGAGAATGCTGGGAATCATACCGGATTATCTGGCTTCTCAATGAAGATACAAAAATCGTAGCAAACGTTTTAGTGAACAGACTGAGGAAGGTGATACTGGAGCTAGTACACCCTGACCAAACCAACTTCATGCCACATAGGTCCACCAAACTTAACCTATTCCACCTGTATAATAACTTGGCAGCAGCAAGGGACCAGACAGTGCCACTCGCCTTCACCTCTCTAGATACACGCAAAGCATTCAACTCAGTGGAGTGGCTCTTCTTGTTTGAGACCCTAAAAAAAAATGGGCTTTGGATCCAAATTCCTGAAATGGGTGCCGCTGCTATAAAACAAAACTTAGAGCCTGGGTTAGGGTAAACAGGGTTCTATCATGAGGGTTCCCGATACGATGAGGCAGGACTGCCCCCTTGTCACCATTGCTTTTCGCACTGGTGAGAGAGGGATAGACAGAACTGACCAGAGTGGACGCCCAGTAATGGAGGTGCAGCTGGCATTTCTCTTTGGAGGAACAGATCTCACTATATGCAAATCATATCCTAATATACTTGGCAGAGCAGGTACTCACCCTGACTAGACTGGACAAGATTTTTCAAATATACAGAGAGTATTCAAGCTTAACCATAAACTGGGACAAATCCTTGATTTTCCTGATGGGTGGATGGGCGCCACCCACTCACCTTGGCATCCCCTTAGAGATGGCGACCGACCACTTGAAATATTTGGCACTGTGGATCTCTTCAGGGGATACAACAGACTACATAGATCACCTTGTCCCCCTACACACTAAACTGGAAGCGGACACAAAGCATTGGAAGGCCCTGCCAGTTTCGCCGGACGGTCGGGCAGCCCTCTTCAAAATTATAGCATTACCCAGATTTACTTACATATTGCAGAACAGCCCACACACCATACCGTACATAGTTTTTCACACATTGAACAGGCTGCTACAGTCCCTCCAATGGCAGGACAGACCTCCACGTATAACCCTAGCGACACTCCAGCCCTCCACATATGAAGGCAGCAGAGCACTCCCAAATATTAAGAAATAAGACGAAACGGCACAGGTCAGCATAGTAAATGATTGGGCGTACACACCCCTGGACGATCCTGCATATTGATTAGACAGTTGACTCTGGGCAACAAGGGATATCTCCATGCCCTATACAGTGGGAAACTGGGAGATGACACATCATATCACAGTAGTATCCACCTGGCATCGTTTAACAAGAGAGATGGGGTGGTAAAAGCTACTGACACCAAAACCACCACTGTGGGGTGGGGTCAAACTGGGTCCTGTCAACAACTTCCCACGTGTTTGGACATGGGACCTAATCGACATGTCCACCCTGGCAGACATATGGGATACAAACGGGGTAGCCCCATTTGAGCAACTGAGACAGGAGTATGAAATGACTCAGAGACAGATGTTTATTTTACACTTGTAACTTTATCTAAGAGTAGGAAAAAGTGGGTGCCATAAATTGCCACAAATGTTGAAACTGTTACCTGTAGCAACTACTCCAGCAGTAACTAAGAGAATATTGCCTTGGCTACACTTCTGAGAAGGCAATCTTCTCCACAGACCATGGAAAGGCTGTAGAAATAAAAGGTGAACTATCAGTGGACTTTATCATTTGTATGACATCTCAGTTATGACAGCAGCTGATTCAATCATTGAAGAAGTGTAGCAGCAACTGAGACTAATGAAAAACACATACACTATCCAAGGGTTGAGTTAAGGTCACTGAACATAACTATAAATAGTCGAAAGAGGTAAGACGAGGGTCTTGTGAATGGGGCAATTTCATAAAGACCATGTAAATCACACAGGTGCAAAAACTAATAGAACTGGTTACAGAATGTCAAGTCTCAAGATAAAGGCGTACATACTATGTCAACTGGATAATCCTGCTGGATATGGTGCTTTAGTTTGTTGTTTCTTACAGTACTAGAAAAGGTTCCCAAGAACCCCGGAAAGGACTCTAGAACCATGACTGCAGCTGTACCACTCAAGTGTATTTTGGTTGTTTGGAGGCGTGACACGTTTATATTTCCTGTGAGCAGGGCAGGTGAATGTACAACTGTTTGTGTATTTGCTAACCAATGAATCAAGCTAACAACATTTACTGTGTGGCTGTGCATTCTGATCTTGAGAAGTTAATCTGGACACACTGCTACCTGTTGGTGAGGATGGAATATAGCCATTTGCGAATTGTGCTGTCGAAGCCCATGTGTCAAGTCAGGGTGTTGAGCAAGGCTAGCAAGTCGACTGTAGTGAATGGTTGAGATGTCCAGGAGGATGCAGGGACAGAGATCATCACTGGTGACGATGAGGTCATAGTTCAGCCACACAATACTGGACATTTATGTGTTGTTGTTTGGTCTGAATCGGGACTGGTAATCCTGGATATTTGTAAGTCTTGATTTCAAGTTTATTTTGCAGACTTCAGCCATTGGTTTTGGGTGCATCAGAATGGCTCATAAATACAAAGTAAAAAGAATCATAGCAGAACTGAGTACAATATAAGAAACATTTTCAAAAGAAAACGCATGAAGTACAATGAATAAATACAGTGAGAATTAGACTGAAAGGAATATTGTCAGAAGGTAAGTAAACTATGATTAGAACTAGAATGTTGGCATCTCCTTGAATCTGGCAAAACCTGAGGTACAGGGAAAAAACTGTGTTTTGTCCAGTAGTTATGCACATGAACGTGGGACTCAATGTATTAAGTAAAATCCTGTTCCCTAAATGTCAACAGTCATAAATACATTCAGTCATACTGCTTGCACTGCAGTCTACAACAATACAGTCAGTAAAGTGGCCCCATTTAGGTGTGTGATTTATCTCCAGAGTCTTCCCCTGATCTCTCCTGGACCAGTCATTTCCTGAAATTGGCCATCCCGTGGGTCCGGGTATATAATTATAGGAAAGTTGGTGATGATTGTAATCCATGTGTCTTTTAGATTGGCCGCTGTCATACAGACCTACAGCTGTTTGACTTTTATGTAGCACTACATTTGCTGGATCTGAACAGTGCTTAATTTGTAAAAGAATGAGTGCCATTGCCCAAAGCTCTGCTCAGAAGCCTGCGGCCAGTGTTATTAAATGTCATAGTGCCCAATACCAAGCCTGTGTAGTCCTGAATCCACCTCATGCCTCTTTAATCCACTACCAGTCACTCCCTGGCTCCTTATCTCACTCTGGCCAGTCCCTGCTTTCAATTTCTTCAACTTTCCACTTTGTTTTTTAAGCCTCTTTTGCTCTCTGTAAATGTGTGATGCAGAAAAATAAGTGTTGGTCCCCAAATATGAGTGCCGGTGATCCCCACCGGCAACCACCGGCTCAAATTAAGCACCGGATATGAATGATTCTTTGATAGATGTGGAAAAAAGGCATACCTATGCTTGCCATTTACTTTGATTTCCATAGATTTCACATTTAAGGTACCTTATGGTTTTTGCTGGACCAGTTATGCATGTTGACATAGTTGTGGGCTGTTGGTGTGAATTGTTGGCATTTCACGGCGATGTTGTAAATATGGTCATAACTGAATTTGTTTTTCTCTGGGTGGTTAACTGAGTAAGTATGGTGTGCGTGGTGCGAATAATCACTGACTTTCTAGGAGTTGATTAACTTGAAGTGGTATCTTTTATGCTTTGTGCTTTAAGTAAATCCTTTAAAAAGCCAATGTCCTTTCGCTGTACCTTTCCACAAACAAACAATTCTAGGTAGGTCATGACATATGGTGTTTTTGGCATTGACCTTCACATATCACCATGCAGTACCAATTACTCAGAAGAAATGTTGTTGAAAAGTTGATATCTGTGGCAGTCACATCCAGCTGTTATTCTGATAGTATTCGCCTATTGAGGAAAGATGGGTAAACCACTTCTGTTCAATGGTGCAGGTAGAAGCAGATAGACATAAGTGATAAAGCTATTCTTGTACAAATTAGACTAGTTGAATGGGATTTCTAAGAGATATAAATTCATAGCACATCATTTCTTTGAAACCATGTCACCTAAAATGTTTAATAATAATTTTAAAGATGAATGACATTTACCATTTTTTAGAAACGAATCCATAGAATGCTGTTGGGGAGAGCAAGTCCCTTGTATGCTAATACCGGGAACATAGCTTAAGAGAGCGTGTTTGGGATGTTATAACCCCCTAAATAAGTTCTTCAGTAGTGAATAGTTGGGTACAAGTGCTTTCACTCGGGGATGGTGAAGTATCTGTCGGATTTCACCTGAGATTTTTACATAAACACAGACAAAAACTCACACACTCTTGTTTGAAGGCCCTAAAAAATGTTGATTAGTTTGAAAAATGTGTTTTAAGTGCCTCGAACAATCTGCCCATATCTCTCTTTCCACTGCCCCTTAAACCCCTCATGTTGTGTTGGGTTTTAACAAGATATCCCTGCATGGTTGCTGGCAAATCTGACGCTCCCCCCCAATCTTATTGGCCAAGCAATGCCCCTGGGTTTTACAGGCTAATAGCACCGCACAGATTGAGCCCGGGTGTTAATTATCTGGCTCCTGATAGGTTTTTTTGGCCCAGCTGACATGACAATCATACATGTGCATTCTGATGGCTAGGCTTTACATCATGGTTCAGGGATGCAGAACAGATCTGGAGGGCATAACAAGTATACTCTAGTCAAAATGAGACTAATGTCCATGATATATAGAAGCAGGGGGGTCGCACTTGAAAACGGTCAGTTGGGACATAGAGTGAAAAATACACAAAATCACTCCAGTATATATATGCGATTTTTAGTAATAGCATCAATATAGCTTATTCATGTGACACAAACTTGTTCCCCTCAGCAAAAAATGTATCTAGTGAGCAGGCGTCATCTTCCACTCGAGGAAGAGCTGGACATCGTTGAGAAGAAGATATCATTTCCACATGTAAATGATATTATATGAAAAAAACTAGGTTTGCTTCTCTTCTAAATCCCTCTTTCGCTTTCCAAGTTTAAAAGGGAGGGTGTGCCTTTGGGAAATGTGCTGATATACAACTCTTGACATTCTGACTTCAGGACCTACCTGAGCCTTGATGAGTAAAAACCACACTCAATGTCACAGGCAGCTTAAAACTACAATTACATCCATATTAGATTCTAAAATATTAGCACATTCTTGGTCATATCTATAATGATTAATACTGAGCTCCTCAGGAGTGCATGAACATGATTGAGGCAAGGGTTAATTTTCAAAATTGAATAGATCAGACCTTTGTGTAAGTTCAGGATTGAAGGTGGAGCACAAAGATCTGCCACAATTGAATTCCCAGACCCTGAACTGGCATCCATGTGTGTGAGCCATGGGTGTGTTGTGTGACTGGTGACTGGTAGTAGGACTTTATATTGTTTGAGAGTGTGTGGTTGCAAAGACCAGTGAGATTCATTAGGATTCCGATGGTAAAGCATAGTAAAAGATGGAGGCTGAGGTATAGCCGTCCCAGACCGCGGACGTGTATTACTAGCTTTAATAACCTACCAACCATAGACTCAGACAGTGGAGTGTGGGACACAGGGCTGGCGTATCTGAAAATGATTAATTAGCAAGAGTTTTAAAATTATCTCTTCCTAAGCACTGTCATTTGGGTTGATAGTAGGGAAGAGGAGGTAAGTCAGAGGTCTCTTTTGTTAAGGCGAGTGAACCTTCTAGGAATGGCCCACCGCACGCACCCCCATTGTCCCTCCCCTGGGGTCTCCTCTGAAGGTTGAGGACAGCCAGGTGAAGAGCCTTCACACTTCATCGTGCCTATGTTTGGTAGGCTTCAGTTGGAGCCAGCATCCTCACTAACTGCTGTGAGAGAAATCACCTTTGATCAGTGGTCGAAGTGCATTAAAAAAAGTATGGGAACTGTGATGCCGCGTGCAATGGGGGTTGGGCGAGTGAGTGTGGGGCGTGATCAAAGGTGTGGCTAAAAAAAGCAAAATATTCCATAACTTTTTTTGGTATATCACATTCAGTAAACTAGATATAAAATAAGGCACAGCTTAGATGAAATTAAAAAGCCAATTATTTTAATCATTGGAAAATGCACTATTGTACATTATGACAGACACCTCTATTAGGTAATGCACTGCACCAGAGCGAGCCATCAAATTGAATCTTGGTGCAGTTGAGAATTGTGACTTGTGCATGTTTAGTGCTACGAGGTCCCACTCTGTACAGAAAGCACTGTGAAGATTCAGGGCATTATTGTAACTTGCAGTACACATAGTATAAGAGCCTGTTAAAAAATTTGCAAAAAGGTTTAAGACAAAAAAGTGCTTCAAAATATAGATTTTAGTTATACCCAGACTGTACCTGTGCAAATTTTTTGTCTAAGTGTTTTTTTTAGAAGCAAACACTTCACAGCTTAGCTGGTTGCTCCCGTACAATACTTCTCAAAAAGAATAAACGTGTGTAATCAGGAAACACATTTATTTTATAGCTGCTTTTTAAATGCACACGCTTCACAGCTTATCTGGTAGCTCTCTTACATTACCTCTCAAAAAGAATAAATGTTCCCCCTCAGGAAGCTTAAAGTAGCTCCATCAATTAAAGCCAATACTGACTTCCAAGCACCCTTTACATTTGCAGATTGACCGGTTGTGCACATTTACATTTCTTTGTGGCAAGTAGGCACCCTGGCAAGAAGGATTGTTAGCTGTCTACCCCTCTCTCGGTTTCACAGCACAGAGAAGCCCCTACCTTACACCTCGCTGGAGCATTTCAACTGTCAGAATTAACCATCCCAGGAGGGTTGTCTTTTCACAAAAAGTAGGGGAACTGTTTTTCTCAAATTTAAACAGTATAGACACGTCGGGCCCCTCGGATCCCCTCCACTTCGACCACTGCCTTTGATAAATAAAGTGTCTGCTCTACTGCAGAAGAAACTAACTGTGAAAAGGAACACTCTAACCTGGTTCCTGGACATTGACAGTGGGATACATAACCTCTGTTTGGAAAATATGTATAAAAGTGGAAGCTAAGTATCTCACTTAGTTCCAGTTCCAAGTTCTTCATTGGCCAAGGTAGGGAGGAAGTGCTCCCCAAGGTACACAAAGGACAACTGAGTCTCAGGGCACTTTTTTGTGAAAGTTAGTCTGACAGGGTGAGCAGACATCACCTAAAGTCTGGGTATATTGCCTGAGAGGTGTGGATCTGCCAGGGAACTAGGCCACTAAGAGAGGCGAAGGAGTTCGTGACACTGCAATATGAAAGTGCCAGAGAAGAAGCCCAGCCGCTCTGCCTGGAGATTGAGGCAGCCCAAACGACAGCAGAGGAACTGGGGAGTGTAACTGAATCAGATCTGGAGATGAGCTCCTGGCCTCCCTATGAGTTTTCACAACCAGCCAAATGAGACAAATCATTCAACGTCACCAGCACATGTCTACCTGCGCTACTGTGACATGTGTGGCATATGCCAGATGCCAGAGAATTGGTGTTGACACTGCTGCAACATCCAGCCTTGTTATGGAAGGCCTGAGGCCACCCTGGTGGGAGGATTCTTGTTGGTGTGGGACCATGGGGTCCTTTTAGAGCTATGCTTCTTCCACCAGAGTCACTGTACTCAAACACCAGTGCTGGGAGTCAGACAAGATGGTGCCATTGGGATCATTCTTGGGCTCAGGCTGCCAGCCTCTGCATGCGTGTTTGTTCCAAGTAAGACTGTATCACTCTAAACAACTTAACAGCGAGACATATGCTGACTGACCCAAGAGTCACAGAACTGTCAAACCTTCTTGCACCGTATCAAAGTGAGAAGAAGAACCATGTCACTCGTGTTGTTTTGACGTGTGATTACAGTACTTCTGTTTTTACAAAGAAAGGCATAGGGCTTTGTGATGTCTTGAGTGTCAATGATGGACCACAGGAGCCACTCGGAGGCAGCAGGCATCCAGCTTGGAATCTTTATCTAGATGATGCCCTCACTAGTAAATGTGGGAATCCACAGGCTGGAGTAGCTTCCCACATGTGCCTCTTTCTTATATTGTCCTCATTCCCTCCCACCTCCAGTCCTCTTCCTCACTGTCCTTCTAGAGATCTGAACGCGGTTAGCCCTCTTTGAACATTACAGGCAGGACGGTACTTATTATGTCTGTGTTTAAATTCTGAGTCTCTACCCTCTATCAAGTGCCAAGAGGGTGTACCTGGCACCCAGGTTGCTGTACCATAGTTGGTGAGGCGCAGTACATCAGCAGGTAAAGGCCTCTACACCCAGGGTTAATTTCCACTAGTCCCTGCTTACCTCATGCCCACCAAAAGGGTTCTGAGAAGTGCCCTTTTGCAAATTGCTTCACACCAATGTTGCATGTTAAGGTGTGAAAGCCAATTTACATGAAAAGGGGTACTCTATTTTGTTTTATTATACCAGGTTCCCATAAACCTAATTTCCCTAACCCCATTCCCTTTCTGGATATGGTCAATGGATGATATTTCATGTCTTTTATTTTAATTGCTGTTATGGAAGATTACCCTCTAAACACCCATATCTTCTTTTGACTTTTCTCTTCCTACATTCCTTTTCCTTCCCTCATTACCTACTCCTCCATTCCTTAGTTGTTTTTAGAGGTACTCACTCCTAACTCCCCCTTTCATCTATATTTAAAAAATGTATTTCAATCCCCAAATTTTTGTGAGGGACCCCCTTTCATATCTGTATCATTCCCCAATTCCTTCTCTTTTGTTTTTCCCTACTTTGGCTCTGATTACGAGTATGTTATTTATTGTGTGTGCTAACACCCATCATGAGTTTGTGGGGAATAACATGCGAATTTTGGCGTTGAATGCACCAATCTCTACATGGTACGGTAAATACCATACAATTTTTACATCTTACATTTTGATATGTTTAACTTTCCAAATTTAACAACAGATGAGATATTTAACGCAAAAAGCAGACTATCCACCCTATTTACCTGGACATTTCAATTTAATTTTTTCTGTTTAAGACCCCAGGCAACGGCTGGTGGTCCTGACTAGGGAAAAAATTTAAAATTACTCCTATACTCTTGGAGAACACTCACTAGTTTTTATTTAAAAAAAATAAAAAGCAAAGCTACTGTGCCTTCAGAAGATCTGTCAGACAGGTGGGCATCCCTAAATATGGAAGTTGCTGATTTATTGGGGTTAGGGTGGTAGCACTGACCTTTGACCAAAAAGGCATATTGTTTTTTTGTGTTTTGGCATACTACCACAGGGGTACATGTTGGATTATTGACTATTTGGATGAGGGAAGGCAGTCTTGTGGCCCCCTACTTACCATTGAACGTAGGTGGCTGTAGAAAATGCAATTAAGGCATGAGCAAATTTGTTTGACTTGAACCGAACATCCTTCCATGTGAAAAATAGTGCTTTCTTGAGTATGCACACATTAGGATAGGAGTGTTTGCTTTCAAAATATCTTTCTTTACTGACTAGGGACTTTTAGTAGCCATACAAGTCAGTGGATTCTCTTCTTTCATGGGCGTTAATGGAGGTAGAAAGGAACAGTAGATATGTCACTTTCTTTAGTCTCTACCTCTCGCCAGTCCCTTTATATCTTAGCAATAAACAGGAAGCTTGTTAGCGATTAAGTGTAGGACAATGGGTCAGCCACATAAATTCACTGGGTGGCAATGTGTGTCCAACATCACGTCCACTTGACTTGCCATTTTGTTGAGTAAACATCCATGTCTTTTTTTTCTGTGAAGAAGACAAACCTTGCTCAATTGATTGACTTTCCTGGCCTTTGCCCACACACACGCCTTTATTTGGAGTACTCCTTGCTGTATTATCCTTTCCTACACTGTTACAAACAAAACAAGCTTTGGCAAAGACAACAGGACTCTCCTTTGGGACCTATTAACTTTGCCAATGGCTTTAGCCATGCGGCACAGACACCCCGATGCAATGACACACGGCTAAATAATTATTTTTTTAAAGAGCTTTGGATGTGGCAGGCCATGGCATTTTTTTGGGCACCAGCACCGTGCATACACATGCCTGCAAAATGACACAGACACTTTCTTTTCCCCTTTTAGTTCCCAATCCAAGTTGGATTGGTCACTAAAAAGAAAAAATGCACAAAAGGGTTCTTGTTTTTAAAAGCGGGGAAAATCAACATGAGAGACATGGTTGGGGTGTGGAAGCAACAGAGGGGCACAGGAAGAGGTTTGTTTTTTAAACTAGTTGGGGAAGCAAGATGAGAGACAGAAGCAACACAGGAGGCACAGGTGGGGATGGAAGCAACATGGGGGCACTGGTGAGGGGAACCAACATGGGTGTGCTAGTGGTGGATCAAACAAGCAAAATAGAACAACGTGGAGCTGGCGAGAAAAAGGAACAGGTGAGAAGGCATCTCAGAGGGAGTGGGGCAGAAGCACATGAACAAGAGAGAGGAACATGTAGCACGATGCAAGGTGGAGAGAATCACATGAGGGTGACAGCTGGAAACCTCGCGCACACTCGAGCAATACTTAAAGTAAAAGCAAAATGTAGTATCTAAAAAGCGAGCAGTGGAAGTGCTTAGTAATGCGTCCATCCTCCAGGGCTGGGACAAACATAATGCAAGACTGAAAAGTCCACACATGTAACAAATAAGAAGTAAGCAAATGAAAGTGGCAATGAGGCCAGCCAATGTTAAGCAACAAGCGCGCTCTAAGTTCACTGTAAGATAACAATATGTCTGGCAACAGACAGCACATGCACTGTGTTAGGTGAGACCTAAAGAGAGGCAGCCAGCAATAATCACCAGAGGGCAAAAATAGAGACACTGCCTAACTTTCGAAGTTATTTGTTGTGGATTTCAGTAACAGGATATGAAATTGCAGCAGAACATTTTTGGAAGGCCTGGAACTGATGTGCCCTTGCGGATCCAATTAGTGGCTACGTACTTAAGTTGCTTCTCTCGGAGACAACAACTTTATTATTGAGTGACCTCTGTCAATTGGTTTGTTTCTCGTATGCCGACTTCTCTTGACATTTGACGATGCCTGTTGGTACTCAAGTAGCCATTAGAACCGAGACTTAATCAATATCATGCTCATAGATCCATTAGATTTGTAGACATAAAAATGTTTATCTGTTGAGTTATTATTAATTCCGTTCGGAAGGAGCGGTTATGTCGCTGGTGGTTCTTGTGTCTTCTTCGTTGGCATTAGAGGAGGGGGATGTAACGGCTTAGCTGAAATCTACATTGACAGCTTGGCGAGTAAAATGGGACTCTCTTCTGACATCTATTTGCCTCTGTATCTGTCCACATTCATCAACATCCCGAACAGCACATGAGTGTCAAATAAATTAGAGTTGAATGTTGAAGCTAATGATTGCATCTTGCATTTACACGAGGCTTCAGCTGTAAATCAACAAATGCAGTGTGATGTGCCATGTGACCCAGCCATCATATTTGCAATCCACGTGGACTGTCATGTTTTCATTTCACCAGCATGTAGGCCAAAGCGAGGGCTTGCATTAGGAGGATACCTTGGGCTCTGTTTAAGTCTCAATACATTTTGTACTGTTGAAATATTTAGGTTTTAGAAGCCTAGCTCCATCACTAGGGAGCCTGAAACAAATATGCTCCCTCCTACTGTTTATTAGATAGTGTTTGCTATTTCGCTGACTAGAAAATCCAAAGGCAAGTCATTTCCCGACAGGCAACTCTATAAATGCACACATTCGCTCATTGGTTCACTCGCTGTACACTCCCATAACATTTGCCCCCTCGGTCTCTGAAGGATAGGAGGGGGAGCAGAGTGTGTTAGCAGCAAGAAGGGAAGCAAGACATGTGGGTATGGAGGTAATTAGAGGAAGGAGGAAGGTGTGTACATTAAAAACTCAAGTTCTGACTATGTTTCATGTGCTGTGCTGAACAAAGATCAGAGGAGTATGAATGGCAATGGGATGGCTGAACCCAGTGGAAAATCAAAAGTCTGAGCCGTTTGCAGAATGACAAAGATTGGCTTTCAAGCCCAAATGATGGAGTAGTTTATTTCAGAATGAAGTCCTTGAAGCCAGAAGTATCTCTTGCCTTCCCTTAAGGTGGTACATTTGAATATATTTCTCTAAGTAATAAGGAACCACCTTAATGTGGAACCCTCTTCTTGGTGCAAGGCCTTTAAATATGTGTGAGGTGGTCATAATGTGGAATTTTTGGGGTTTCTCAATACATTTTAGAGGCAAGATCATTAATTTGCGTTATGTTACTAATTTTGAGGATCCTACCTGGAATATAAAGATGATTTTTATCCATCACACAATGAGGGACTTTCCCATAAAGAATCTGGAACAGTAGTAAGACAATTTTGAAATGAAATTACACCTCTACCTGGTGTGAGTGGAACTCCTGCTTTGGTCGTACTATTCGAACACAGGGGCAGATTTGCAAGAAACTAAGGCATCTCTGCATTAGAGCAGAGAGGGTGCATCGTATTTAAAATTTCTGAAATTCTGACGAATCTGTTGGAGTAAAAGTAACGCATTGCTGGAGTCGTGTCACAAGCACGATGCAACTCCAGCAATGCATGTGGGGGCCTATACCTAATACACTGAGTCACTCCTTATGCTTCCTTCAAGCAAGCTTAAGGTTTTGACGCAGTGGAATCCTGGAAGTAGCACAGTAAAATCTTGCAGATTTCACTAAGTCACTTCTACGAGGCTTTCCTGCGTGGGAACGCCCATCCTACATACATTATACCTGACTCAGGTATAATGTGACACAGGGCTTTACAAAGTGACGCATCTCCCTAGATGTGTCATGTTCTAAATGGGCCGCAACATGGCACATTGTTTGCACCACTGCTGCATCACAAAATGTGATGCAACGGCAACACAAAAGTGTTGCAAGGGTCTTGTAAATCTGCCCCACAGTATTTTAGTTTCTTTTTTTGTCCATTTCAAAACTCTCGCCACAGCATTTTTTACTAGCTGAAGTTTGTTCAGAGCCTCCTTTGGTAGGCAAATGGCATAATCTAACATAATGACTTAGTTTGCCATTAGAAAAGGAGCCAACTATGTCTGTCATCTAAGATTGAGGGACCAATGGCCAGTTTTTTAAAAGTCTGAGAAATGAAAGCATCACAGACTAGCAACCATATCCACAAGAAAGCTGCCTTTTTAGGTCGAGGACTATCCGGTCTGCCGAAGGCAGAACCGGAAGTCGGAGATTTAATGTTTCCTAGAGTGGCTATTTAGCCCGCCTCTCTTTTTGCTTCTCTTCCATTGGCTGGCTTCCTAAACGGAGGCCAGCCATTGGAGGAGAGAGCCGTCCCTCCAAATAGGCCCCGTCTTTTTCAGATTCGGGGGCGTGTTCCTTGCTGTTCTTTCCACTTTTTAGCCACGCCCTTTCTCGAACAGCAGGAACACGCCCCCGAATCCGAAAAAGTTTCGAAGCTTTCATCCGCCATTTTTTGAGGACTGCCTTCAGTGAGATGACGTTATTGGCCAGCGCCGCCGGTATTGTTCTGTTTTCACTCCCCGTCGCTCTTTCTCTGCCCCCTGCCTTGCCTCTCCTTCCGTTACCCCTGTCTGCCTGTATTTCCATCCCTCTCCTGTTCAGCTCCTCTCTCGTTCAGTATTCTGTGTTCCCGGCCATCCTCTTGGCGACAGCAGTAGTTCCGGTACAGGGAGGCGATCTGTTGGCAGTGCTCTGTTTTACTGTGCTGCTGACAGGCAGATCTCATGAAAGACTCCAGTTCCCGTGTCAGAGGAGTCGAGATGCAGGGGCGGATGGCGGGGGCCGGCAAGAGCCTGAAGGTGAACAGTAGTAGGGAGGGGAAGTCACTAAGCCGTATGCCCAAATAAACTCTTGAAGTCTCCGTCCGATACACACGCGTTCCTACTCTGCCGTCCTTTTCTGTGTGCAAAAGGGAGAAGTTGTATTGATGCGTCTTAGTTTTCGCACTTCCGGTAGCTTCAAGAGCACCAACAGTAACAGAAAGAATACCAATATGGCGACAGCAGTAGTTCCGGTACAGGGAGGCGATCTGTTGGCAGTGCTCTGTTTTACTGTGCTGCTGACAGGCAGATCTCGTGAAAGACTCCAGTTCCCGTGTCAGAGGAGTCGAGATGCAGGGGCGGATGGCGGGGGCCGGCAAGAGCCTGAAGGTGAACAGTAGTAGGGAGGGGAAGTCACTAAGCCGTATGCCCAAATAAACTCTTGAAGTCTCCGTCCGATACACACGCGTTCCTACTCTGCCGCCCTTTTCTTTGTGCATTTTGCCTCTTTAACCTCCACACCTTTGTTCAAAACATCTTCCACCCCGCCTCTGACCTTTACAATCTCCTCACAGCGTTGCTCCCCTTACAACTGTTTCTGATAATCCCGTTCTGCACCTGCTTCTTCTTGCATTTATATCTTCTCTCCACCCAGCTGCCCCTTTCTGTATTGATTCCCCGCTACCCCTTACCACCGCTGTTCACTGTTTGTCTCTGTTTGCGCTCTCACCTTGGAACGTAGGTGCTCTGTAAGACTGTTGGACACCCTTTGGACAGTCCCTAGCTTTTTGGGTAAAACCTGCTGTATTGTATGTAGGATTTTCGAGCACATGCACGCAGTGTCGTTGTAAATTGTATTTTATTTTTTTAAACATTTCATTTTTATTAAGACCTCTACTGAGATCAACAATTAGTATAATATAGTACTTAAAACATTGTTTTATAACCTCTATGCAGTCAGAAAAGTTTCAAAAACGAGATAAAAATGTACAAACATTATAGCAGGATGCACTCCACAGCATGAGCGGTAAGCTCGGTTCTTGATTTGCCCTTCACAATTCCTTCCTGTATTGTGAGCAGCAGCATCACACACGGCACTTTCTAGTGCATGAGCTGGAACCCACGCTCACCCTGTGCTCCGTCTCCGCTCTGGATTTTGGTGAAGTTGCAGTGTGCGCGCGCAGCGTGTTTTCTAGCTCTGTTTCCTGCTCCCTACCATTTGAGCCCAGCGCAGGATGTTACGTTCAGCCTCCGTCTTGAGCTGCCTGACTCAGCCCGCACTCCTCACTCTATCTCACTACCTCACTCTCTCTCTCAAATACACTAAGTCACTTACACTCACTCTTTCACTACCTCACTCTATCTCACTACTTCACTACATCACTCTCTGTTTCTATCTTAATACCTCACAACATCCCTCACTACCTCACGCTCTTTCACTACCTCAATCTTTCGCTATCTCACATCACTCACTGTTTCTATCTCACTACGTCAGAAAATACCTCACGCACTAACTCACTCTTTCACTACCTCACTCTCTATCTACCTCACTCTCTCTCACTACCTCACTCTCTATTTCAATACCTCACTCTCTCTCTCTCTATCTCACTACCTCACTCTCTTTCTGCTAATGCAATAGGTATCACATATGCAAAAAAAAAACTAATGCCAATAGAAATGACAATGCCATTTATTTAGGGATACAAAAATGATAAAAAAATAATGAGCAATACCAATAGCTCTACCTATAATATTGCTTGTTTTTTTAGAGTCTGTCGGACAAGATACTCTTTCGCAAGCAGTGCAGATTTCCTAACTGCCATTTCCAATTGCATTATAGCCTACAGCACTTGTAACTTGGCCGGTTGGATTTCATTTTTAATTCAGTTTTAAGCTGACTTTACCACCTCTGTTATTTTACGTTGTTTTTGATTGGAATAACTTTGGCAAACAAGAGACGATGGAATTCAATGAGTGAATGAGTGAATGTCCTTGAGTAGAGTTTTGCAGCCAAAAAAGAACATCCATTTTAGACACATCTAATTGGAATCAGATCTCTATTTCCCACTCCTCCATGCTCAACAGGCTTAATAGAAGATACTAATCTTGGGATTGTTATCCATGAACAAAGAAACGTGTTATGGATGTACAGCTGGTGCTAAAATTTCAGACCTAAGTCATATTAACCAAGTAATTGGGCCATGAGGATGTAAAATGTTCTTCCTCAAGCTTTCATGTAATTACTTCCCTATTTCCAAGTAAATTCTATTAATCACTCAATACATTTTCTCAAAGAGTCCGACTAGAGGTGTAAAGAAAGGAGAGTGTGCTAGTGAGAAAGTTGAATATTTATTTCAGTGGCTGGTAGTTCCCTTTGAGTAATGTTGACATCTTTCCTTACTGGGTCCAGTTTGGTCTCAATAATTTAAACCCACGCTCAATTCTTGTATCTGTAGCACAGAGTAGACAGGCTTTAATGTGTAAAGAATTTATCAGTACCAAAACAGTTAAAAAGTAGTAAACACAAAACAATTAAAGGTCCTTTCATATTTATAGAGTGGATTTTAATGAACAAATAGACCCCAAAACAACAAAAATCTGATGTAAGGAACCAGAGAGATGTTTTAGCTGTTTCTATGGGCAAAAAGCACAAAGTGCTACCAGCTGTTATCTGAGTGCACTTGATAGGGTCAAAGTCAAGGGTTAAGACCGATCGTGATTGAGTGGGAGTCAGATACAGGGACCAGGTTTATCCGGATGGGAAGTTTACATTCTGACAGTTTTCTGGTGAAAAGTCCTCATAGACGAGGTCATCAGAGCATCCGCATAGGTTGCCAGCTGGATCTGAAGAGGGACTTAGAGCACAGGACCTGAGTGAGAGCCTTGGCTCCATTTGGAAGTTTGAGGCTTTGCATGTCAATGGTGGAAAACCTCAGTGCTGACAAAGTAAACATTTCAGGCCCAGGTAGTTGCCATCGTCATCAGACTGCTGCATGGATTTGGTCCCAGTGAAATCCTCTAAATTTGTATTTAGATACATTTCTGGGAGTCAGGATCCTCTCAGCTGGGTAAACCAGCAAGTTGAGTCCAATCAGCAGTTAGACAATGGTGGCTGCACCTTGGCAAAGGTGCAGTGGTAGCCTATGACCCTTTTTGCCAAAAGGTCAGTAAAAGTTTTTAAGTTCCAGTCTTGCAATTTTGTAGAGGGAAAGGATACATTCTAACACAATTCAAGAGTCTGGGGTCTTCTGGGCAACACTTGGGAGTTAGAACTCAATCTCCAAGAAGACAACACTAGGGTCCAGGGCTAGTCCAGATGGAACTGACCAGCTGGTTCCAGCACAGATTTGGGTTTCTTGCAGCTTCTGTGTTCCCTGAGCTGGAAAGGAGGCTAGCCCATGAAGTCCACTGTTCAGTTCTGGCTACAAGTGGGGAACAGGTCCAGCCCTTGGAGTTAGTCTCCTTAGGTTCAACAGCAGGTGCAGTCCTTCTTCTCTCTTCCACAGATCCGGAGGTGTTCTGTAAAGTGCACTGGTGATGCCTCTTTTCTGCTCAGTGCCAGCCTTGGAGTTGGGGAAACTACTGGCCGGTCCTAAACCAATAGTTTAAAAGTTACCAGGAGTGCACTTCCTGTGTGTTTTACTGCAAACTATCCAAGAGAGCCCCTCTCTATCTAAAACCAATATGGTAGGACCTGTCTTCCCTGGTGCAGAGCTCTGGGCACACCCATGCGGGGTGTCTAAGGTAAATTGGAGCACTTACCCTACAAACCAATGCTGGAGAAGGTTTGAGCCCTACTGGGATTGGTGGCACTCTAGCTACTTGGACAATTGGGGGGGGGGGCAGGTCTAGGTGTAAGTTACATCTGCCTGTGAGTGGGGATGCCCCTTTAAAGCTTGTGCATTTGATTGGCACACTTCCAGGTCATCCTGACAGAAGGAGATCACACCTTCTCCCGGCCAAGGACCTTTAATTCCATTTCCTGGGAGCCATTCACACCTCCCAGGAGGCTGCTGGGTGACAGTTAGGGGATTAACTCTAAAACGGTCTAGGCAGGAAAACGTTCTAAAAGTGGTATTATCAAAATAGTAATTTTAAATCTGACTTGGCCATTAGAATGTATTTCAAATTATTAGAAATTTGAATCCTTGGATCACAAACGGAAGTTATGCATTATAAGGTGTTAACATGTAAACCAGGGCTTTTCTATGGCAGAGCTAGTCATGCCACAGTAAAAAATGACATTGGACATTTTTCACTGCCATAACATGTCAAACTTAAGTACACATGGCATACTTTTTAACAACTATGCACCCTTCCCTATGGACATTATGGCCTACCTTAGAAATTGCTTATAAGCAGTAAAAAGACAGGTTTAGGCCAGAGAAAAAGGTTTATTTGGCCAGGTCGAATTTGCAGTTTTAAACTGCACACTCAGGGTGCAGTGGCAGGCCTGAAGATATGCTTTGCATGGTCATTTTAGTGCTGGCAAGTAGGTGCTGCAGTCCACTCGTAACATTTAACTTGCAGGTCCAGCGTATAGTGTTTTTAGGGAACAGAGCACATGCAATGGGCCCAGGTTAACAGGTCCTGGTGAACTGAGTCCAAAAATCAACAGCTTCAGTTGCAACACAATGCAAAGATGCCTGCGTTGGTGCTAGGCAGCCAAATGTGCACCAGTGCCAGGAAAGGACAGGAATGTGCCGTATAATGGTAAATAGGGCACATTCCTGCCTTTTCCCTTTCAAGCAGCGCAGCAAGATGGCTTGCTGCGTTGCGCAAATTTTTGATAAATATGGCCCTCAGTGTTTAAGGTTGATGTAAACTTTTCACTTGGCTTGCAAATGGTCACTCTTTCCTTTAGCGGTATCTACCAGCTGAAGCTTAATTATCCTTCATCGCATACCACTATGATTTCATCAATCTTGCCACAGAACAGCTGTCACAGGCTTGGTTGGATCTTGTTTGAACTACCACAACTTGCTGTATCTGGGTACACAAAGGGATTGACTCTGACAAGTCATGCAAATGGAGCAGCTCACCTTATTCTTAGTGTTCAAAAGCCTGAGGCAGGTATTTAGGGCCTTATTTATGGCCTTTTGCTGTAGGGCAGCGCCGCAGGCCTCCCTGCTGCGCTGCCCTATGGCAACATTATATGGAAGGAATGCGCTGTATCTATATCCTTTTCCCCTGCGCCGGTGCCCAATGGGCTGCTGTGTGCCAACAACTGCATTGCTGGGATGATTGATTTTGTGCAGGAAGGGACATTTCGTGCACAAAATCAACCCATTTAGGCTCTTTCCTTTTTAGGTCTCGCTGAGCCCAGCGCATGCGCTGGCTCGAAGAGACATTTTGTATGTTGGAATTTCAAAGTGCTGCTGGTTGGCCTAACGCTTGCATTCACGCGATCATGCACGCGCGCAGCCGGCCGCCAGCAGCACTTTGAAAACTCGTGCATCATCGCGATCGCGATCACTTTTGCTTTCAGAGCGATCGCGATCACGATGAGGCACGCGCACACACAACTCCCGCTTCTCCCCCTCCCCCACCACATATTGCGTCTCCAGCCGCTCGCGCGCGGCCAACGCTTGGTTTTTGATTTCCCATGTCACTAGAAATTCACGAACGAGGGAGAACTTGAATCCGCAAACAGGCTCTGTAGCGCAGTTGGACGCCGAGAGCCACCCGTCTGTGCTGTCGTCATTTGTCATCAGCAGACTTTTCACTTCTCTGCCTACAGATCGCCGCTGCTCCGCTTCTGTGTTGTAGCACCACCCTGTAGAGAGGTGAGAGAGTGATTCTGTACCCGAAGGCTTAGCCTATACCGATCCTGTATTTCAACCTATTTTAAACCCGAACGGGGCTGATGCTAGGATGGTGAGTGTGAAATGGAGAGCTGCCCCCAGCTCCTCACCTGCCTCTTGGGTCGAGGGATTTCGCCATTATCCTCACTCCTAATTGTTAATTGTGAGGGTCCTGAAGCAGCCCATAACAATTTATTTATTGGACGCAAGAGTACATTGATGCTTTTGCTTTGGGAACTGGGCGCCTTTAGTTTGGTGAAGTGCTCTCCCACGTTGGTTTATTCAAATATCGGTGAAGGAAATATTGATTCCACTGGATAGTTTAAAATGTCTTCTTGGAATGTGTATTGTTGTTGCCCATCAGTCGTTTATATGTCTTTGTCTTTAATCAGAACTAAATGCCAATGTTGATCTGTCCCTCTTTGTCTCACACTTTTAGTAATCAATTCCCAAATAATCCGTTATTAACTAGCGAATGACATTCATCTGTGCTTAATTTCTGTACATAAAAAAAGTTCAAGAGCCTAAAGTTTTTCTGCTATCATTGTTGCCAAATGTCATCAAACCGCCCCTCTTACTTACAGTGTTCAATGCCCCTTTACGTGAGGTATCTTCACAGAAGCTCTTGACAGGCCAGTTACCCCCACTTCAAACAACAACAAAAAACTGTCGACCTCGCTAACTACTGACCCATCAATTGCCTATCATTCATTGGCAACCTCATTGAACAAGCATTTGCAATGCAACAGGTCTCGCATTTACGAGAGTTTGAGCTATTGGCATTGTAAATGACAATGCCTTTTATTTATGTGTTGATTTTTAAAACATAAATAAAAGGCATTTAACAATGCCAATAGCTTAAACTCTCGCAAATGCGAGACCTATTGCATTGCAAATGCTTGTTCTATGTGCGCTGCAGAATGCAGCACACGTAGAAAAATGAAAGCATGAAGAGAAATGTTTTCATTTCTCATCGTTGCGCCTCCCTTAGGGGTGGCGTTAGGTTCTGAAGTATTCCCAGGTTTACGATGCCTCATGAATCTGGGAATGTGTCAGGTTCCATGGGTGTTGCTTGGCAACACCCACAGCAACACCCATGGAACGCCCCTTTCATGCAGTTTTATGCGTGAAAGGGGCACATATTTATAAGGCCATGAAAATCCATGTAAAGTGGCTTTACATGGCCTTATAAATATGCGGTGGCACAATGCGCCACCGAAATGTCAAAAAAGTGACATTCTGGGTGCGAAGTTCTTAGTCTTCTCATGTGGCAGCCTGTCTCCTCATATGTTGTCCCCAAATTCCTACATTTGACCCATCAAACTTTTCTTGGAACTCTCCGAATTCAATCAATTATAGGCTGCTATGTGATCTTCTTGGGAAAACCCTTTGCTACTTATATCAGGAATGTTACAGCCCCCTGGTTCAATCGTTACCAGAAAAGTGGACACTATTTCCACTTCTCAAGTGTGAAATCGTTGCCCATTAGTGTTCCAGATCCCCATGGATCAGTTGCTGTTTTTCAATCTTCCCAAAACTTACTCTTACCCTCTGCACATGCCTAATTCTCCTGCCTGCCAGTGGACTGCAAATTGTTTAGTTTACAGCACTAAGAAATATACTGAGTGTAAGTAAGAGAGCTTCAGACAAAGAAAAGGCGTGCCTAACCTAATCAGCAAAGGAATGAATATACCACTAAAAGGATTTTTTAAAAATTATTATTGACCTAAAAATATTTTTTCCCCAGATGTAATATTACTGCTTTGCTAGAGGTAGCTATTTTATTGAGTGCTTGGCAGATGACTGAAGCAATATGTGATTGGCCTAACCCTTATACTTAAGAAAACATCTCTTCACATGGGCTCCATAATTAGAAACCGTAGCAAATAAGGGTTGTGCCAGTGACAGGGATCTCATGGACCACAAGTAGTGACTCGTGGCCCTAAGAGTTTTAAATGATGTTTAATATCCGTCAATGGTAATATATTGAAAAAAGTGCACCAGTACCGGTCTTTAGCGGTAATATTTAACAGTTCAAGCCCATGGTGCATGTATGGTGGTTTGATGCCTAAAGTCATTAAACACTAAAAGGTCAGTAGGTGCTATATTTAATGAGTTTTGCAGTCGACCCACAGTCCCGCCAGTAGGGATCTTTAAAGGCAGTGTCTTACATATGGTGCATAGATCTGAAGGCATATGAATATTAAGTGCTTGCAGATTGAGGAGAATTGCTTTTGTCTGCGCCTCTTCTCCCACCACCAGGTGCTCCAGATTATTTCTGAAATGACAAGTTGGGGCACAGGTATGTTGAAAACACTATCAGACTGACACAATTACTCCTTTGGAGTTCCATCTTGAATAATCCTTGTACCTCATTAAGCAAATATGTTAATATTGGTTGCTTGAACTGTGATAATGGTTTTAAAGGGCCTCATTTATGAAAAGTGACGCATCGCTGCGTGAAAACAGTGATGCGTCACTTTTCATTGCGCCCTCCTTGCGACATGCTGGATGCGTCATATCTACAGTATGATGCATCATGTTGCAAGGAGTTACAGATACATCAGTACTTCTGACGTATCTGTAGGCGCTAAAATGACGCATTGCTGGAGTGTGTCACGAACGTTACGCAACTCCATCAATAGGTCATTTCACATGGGCAAGTCCCATTTCAATGTGCCTGCGTCAGTCTTACGCCTGTTGTGAGACCGCCGTAAGATATTGACGCATTTGCGTCCTAGAAGTGACTCAGTGAAATCTCATAGATTTCACTGCGTTACTGCTACGAGGCTTACTTGCGTCAGAACGCCCACCCTGCATACATTATACCTGGAGCAGGTATAATGTGGCGCAGGAGTTTACAAAGTTGCGCATCTACCTAGATGCGTCACTTTGTAAATATGACGCAACATGGCGCATTTTTTTACCCTGCTGGTGCGTCACAAAAAGTGACGCATCGCCGGCGCAAAGGTGACGCACAGGCTCATAAATAGGCCCCTAAATACCTTGACTTTCTTATGTTAAACTACACTGAGTGAGCTTGGCAGACCCCAGTTATTCCTAAACCCCACATTTGTTCAGAAGACGGATACATTCTGCGTCACAAAACATTTTATGGATAGATGTTGTGTTCTTCGAGAAGACACAGAGTAAAAAAATCCTCCATTAAGTGTTATGTCTTGATCCAGACTATTATGTCCATTGAACACTACCTTTTTATAGATTTTGAAATTTGGGAGAAATGATTGCTTCTGAGGCTAATATCACTGCAATTCACAATCTGGTCATGGCTAATATGCTTTAATACATGCTAGGATCTAGCTCAAACACTCATCTGGGCACATTTACTCTAACAATTTCCTCACAATACTCTAGTCTATGGGCTGGTTTATTAAGATCTAGGGTAAGTGGGTATAATATTCAAAAGCTGATGCATCAAAACTATGTCAAACCAACCTTGGTAGAATGTCCTACTCTTAAACTAACATTTACTATTTCCATTTCTTCCAATAGGTTTGTAATATGTAGACTGTGAAATAGCAGGCCTAGATAAATGGTGCAGAAAAACAGAATATATTTAACTTCATGTTGATGTGATCATACTAGGGCCTGTTAATAAAATGTTTCCTCCAGAACAAGCTAACCAATATACAAATTCATATTTCTGTCGCTTAAAACCACCCATCTAAAGTCTTTCAGAATGTTAAACAAAGTCTACAGTCTTTATTGGAACATATAGTATCTCGTTTTATTGAAGACAGTTTCAACTTTTATTTCTTCTCACATGTGATTTGAATATGTACCTGCCCATATTTTAAGGTAATCACTCATCTCCTCCATTTTAATTTCTCCTATCCCTCCTTTGGTACAGAGATTATCAGCAGGTCCTTCACTGTTATGGGTATAAAGTAAGATAGGTCAATGTGGCTATCTCAGTTTACTACTGGAACCCACATCACACTCCTACCAAGGGCCTGAATACGTACAGCTGGAATAGTATCTCTGGATGGGAATTCGCTCCAGCAGATCACAAGCCCCGGTGTTCCTGCACTTTTATTCCCAAGTGCAGGAACACAAGGCTCAATCTTATTGGCCAGAATATCTGGTAGTTAAATTGACGTGGAAATTGAGCTACAAGCCAGCCACGTCCTGACTTCCAAATGCTAGCCAATTGAATCCCCTTTCCTTTAACATCCACTGTGCTTCTGCCTTGCTCTCAGCAGGTGGTAAATGGGAACAGGTTTGTCTTTGGCATGGGCACTCCACAATCAGGATTGGAGCCAGCACTTCCACGTGGTCATGTTATTCCGCATTCCTGTGGCATCAACCTATGAATAGCTGGATTTAGGCTCTTCTGTATAGACCAGAACCGTTATTTCTCGCCACACGATATTCCTGCACCCTAATTCCAGCGCACTCTTAATAAGGAGTGTATGATGTCAAACCTACTCTCTGGGTGCTGTAGGTGTGCATTAAAAGGAGTGAGGTCCCATACTCTCAGTTGGTGTGAGTCTAAAGAGTCTGAGTGTTCGCCAAATATTGAGAATGGTGAGTAAGTGCTTTCCAAAACATGTGTATGAAAAACAGAGATCTAATCAGAATTCTCTAACTCTCTCCTGTGCCTCTGATATAACTCTAAACCATAACAAGAGATCATGCACATACGATAAATGAGTACATTTTGCTTTCAGGACTGCCCCCCTTAGCATGATAGAGCAAGGAAGGAAAAATAAGTGGCTGTAGCACCACCCGACTGCTGTAGGGCCATTGCCACTGTCACGCAGTGCTCCTATGGTGGTCAGGTGACCAGGATAAACGTTTCGTATAGCAGACCCAGCCGCGGATTTGCTTTTGGAAACCCTTCTGGCCAACCGCAAGTTGGCCAGAGTAGGAAAACCACCACCAGTTATGGCAGTGCTGCTTCATCAAACTGTAAACAAAACCCTCCATGTGTTATCCTTCTTTAAGTCACATGGGAATTTATAAAGCATCTTTTCTTTTGTGCCTTCTTCAGACCATGGAGTGCATTTGTCTCTGTGCCAAACAATGCTTAATTACTTTCCAGGAAACACAGATGCATGTTTTCTGTAAATATTAATAGTCACAGTTTTCTCCTTTCTGTTATGAATGAGCAGTAGGCAGCAATATTCAAGCTTGACTATCCACTGTTAATTGCATTCAAGTTGTTGAATTCTATAAATAAAAGCTTTTCGCACAGTCTTTGTGCCTGTAAAATAATATCAAGTCAAGACTTTTGTGTAAAAGTTTTTTTAATTGTAGTATTAACCACTTGAAAACAGTTATCCAACACTTCTGTGTGTGACTCATGGAAATATAACTGTGCACAATGACACTTCAAGCTACTAAACAAGGTGAATTGTTTAAAAAAACACATAATATAACTTTTCCTATGTAAGACCTGATTTGGTTTTCCACTTTCCTATTTGATGATTACTTATTACTTGCAGTGTCTGTCTTTTTGTGTGAATGGTACCAGCCGTTTGCAGAGAGTATATTTAAAAAACAACTAATCTTTACCGTGTCACGGTTAAATGTAACTTCCATGTTATGTGTACAGACTTGTAATAATGTCTGTGGCTCACCTTTTGTGACAGGTACAAATGCTGTACCCATCCTTTCCTCTGTTTTGTTGTCCTCATTCGTCTTGGATTTAAACTCTCCCTCAGTGATCACCTTGCCACAGAAGATGGTTTATACTAAGACATAAAAATCGCATTATGTTCTCCTTAGGTTTCTGCCCTGGTGGACCCTGCCGAATTGCATAACACACGAGAGAAGTAGAGACCAAGAAAAGGCATAATGATTGGACCTTCCCCTACCACCAGTTGTTTCCAAAAATGTTTCGCTTTGACTCCAACCATTTGAATGCTGGAGCCTAGAATTCAAGTATTCTTCTCACAACTGCTCCATCTAATTTAATGGTATGTTTAATAGATTTTACCTAGTCGAATTTTGTAGCTGTTAAGTTACTAATCCAATTTTTGCAAATCTCCCTCTGAGCAAGGCGTATTAAGTAAAAAATCTATATTTTTACATCATTAGACAGATTATCATGTTGTACTAGCACCCCAAAGAATACAAGAGGCAAGCTTACCTGAAATGCCATGTCAGAAATAGTTTAAATACATCTACTCACATCAACCCAGAATTTTTTGATCCCTGGACATTCAAAAACATATGAATATCATCAGCTTTCTTTGGACCGTATTTTGCACATCTCGGTGTTCTACCGTTACCCAGTTTTTATAGTCTAATATCCCCTATGTAAATAAAAGATGTGGTTTCTTCTTAAACTTGTGGCATGGACAGTGCAATAAAGAGTTTTAAAAGATACTTGCCATATATATTCTTGCTGCCTCCACGGCAAGCAATTTTCCCCACAGCTCATCTAGTAGTCTGAAGACACAGTCCAATAGATCCACCAGTGATCAATACCATCTAGCCACTTCCTTCTTTCTTGGTACACCATGAATCAAACTGGTTTCTTAATCATTTTTGTTGTGCCTTTATCCACCTCTTTTGTTTGAAACCAACGTTTAACTTGAAGGTATTTGAACCTCGAGACTTTGTTATTGGATGCCTCAGCCATTTTGTCCCAGAAGACCAACTCTCCTTCTTCCCCCAAATGGTCCCATCTCACTAGACCGGCCTCCTTTGAAGGAACTGCCAGGGTATCCTTAGTCCATTCGGTAACGCCTGGTGCATCCCATATAGGTGCTAGCCTGCTGTAATAAGTGAGTTTAGTATCCTTTCTAATCCAGAACCATAATGCAGCCTTGCTCTGTAGGACCTTAAGATACACCTTTTTGTAGTATTTTGGGTCTCCAAACTTATTTATGAATCCCTGCTCTCCTCCTCATATGTGCGATAACATAACTTTGAACATTCTGCCAATGTCTGAGCTGTTTGGCTTCCGTAATAACATCTTTCCATTCTTCACTAGTAAGGTCCATGCATAGTAGCGCCGGTCCGGCAAGGATAAACCCCCTTTGTCTTTTTTCCTCCCTAATTTCTTCCAGGCAATCCTGGTGCCTTTAGAAGCACAAATAAAGCTACTGATCATACCCTGCATTTTTGCCAGACACTCAGTATTTAAAGTGAGAGTAATTGCCTGGAATAAAAAGTAAAAGTAAGGAGGATGGACATTTTTACCAGGTTTATTTGCCCTAAGATGGTTAGCAGTAAGTGAGGGCAGCTCAACTCTGGTTGCCAGCTTCCTTCATTACTTTTGAGAAGTTTACCTCTGGAAAATCCTTGATGTCCAGTATGATTTTTATACCTAAATATCTAATCTATTTTTTAAATATGCCCGGTTTCTTCTCCAAATTCCAGGCCATGATCTCTGTTGTAGCATTATTTACTGAGTAGCCTGCAATCAGACCAAATTTTAGAGTTAAGTTGGTTAGTAAAGGGACAAGCGCCTGAAGATCTGAGGTTTATACCATAAGATCATCCACATATAAGGCCACCTTTTTCCCCCAGCCCTTACATCTAAAAGGAGGTTTTCCTCCCTCCTTCCTGATCTTTATTGCCAATGGTTCAATATATAAATTGAAAACCAGGGGGGATAGCAGGCAGCCCTGTCTAGTCCCCCTCAAAATCTTAAAGGGTGTGGAGAGATTCTCATTCACCAGGACTCTGGCACACAGTTCTCGATCTATCATGGCCAGCGTCCTACCAAAGTTTTCACCTAAATTGTACAACTTTAACATTGTCTGTAGATAATTCCAGTTTACCCAGCCAAATGCCTTAGTGGCATCTAAGGTAATAACTGCCAGGGGTACTTCATATGTGGTGGCTGTATCGACTGCACCTATTAGATTAAACGTCAGCTCATGTATTCCTCTTCGTCTTACAAAACCTTTCTGATCTTCATGCAAAATGTCCCCCACCACACTATTTAATCTCTCTGCTAAGATTTTAGCAAATATTTTATAATCACAATTTAATAACAAGATGGGTCTATATGAATCGCATATCTTTGTGTGCTTTGCTGGTTTAAGAATTAATATCACTATGGCCTCATTTCATGAAGGGGGCATTTCCACACCTTTCCAAAAGGTGTCTGCAAACAACTTAGTCATAAACTGCAGTAAGACATCCTCTAATAACTTATATATTTCTATCGGCAGCCCATCCGGTCCTGCTGCTTCACCCATCTTCCCCGCCCTAATTGTGGTCTTAACTTCTATAGCTGTTATATCACTATTTATCACAGTGCTGCTGTCCTCACTAATAGTGGGTGGAGTGTCCTGCCGTACCTTAAACGTCTTCTCCGTGACCACTAGCCCTTCCTAATTTAACTTCTCAGAATATTTCTGGAAAGCTTCCTCGATTTCCTCGCATCTTGTGAGAAGTCTACCTGAGTGATCACAACTGACTTCTTTTATCATGCTTAGCTTTCCAGGCTAGCAGTTTCCTGCAACACTCTCCATACTCAAAATGCGAGATTCTGCTAACCCACCACCTCTTTCTTAGCCTATCTCCCACTACTTCTTAAAGTTCCTTTTTTTCAGGCTTGAAGAAAAGCTTTTAGAATTGTTTTTCACTTTCACCCACAGCACATACCATCTTCCATTCCCGAGCCTGAAATTGATTTATCAGCTTCCCTACCTCTGCCATATACATTTTCCTTTTAAGTGCTAACATAATAATTAATTTCTCCCTCAAAAAGGCCTGGTATGCATCCCAAGCGACTCTCACCTGGGCACTATCCACATTGATTGTAAGAAATTCTTCAATCTTTAACCTAAGCGCCTTAATAGCTGCCTCATTCTGCAGCAAAGTACGGTCCATTCCATCTTCTTTGAACTAATCTAGTGGACTGAGATATAACTAATGAGACAGCAGAGTGGTCTGACAAGTAGGACCATACATGCGAGATATCTTGCAAAAAATCTTTTAATCCCTGATTAACCAGGAAAAAATTGATTCTGGACTGGTGCCCATATTTTTTGTTGTAATAAGTAAAACCTTTTCTAACACCCAACTTCTCTCTCCATACATCACATAATCCAAGCTGTTTCATGGACGTTTTGATTTGAGACAGCATCTTCCTATTCATATATGACCTGCTATTGACCGAACGATATAATGTGTTGACTAAGATCACATTAAACTCACCAGCCAAAATGAGGGGAACAGGGAAGTTTAATAGCTGGATCATCTTTTCTCTGAATGGCCTTACGTCATTAATATTTGGGCCATAATAGCCCACTAACGTAACTTTTGATGATGGATCTTTAACTTCGCAATGACCCATCTGCCTGCTCTATCTCCTATACTGTCCTCTATAGCAATATATGCTTTTTTTTTAAATCAAAATGGCCACCCCCTTTACATCCAAAGGGTGACAAGTACACACAACTTCCTGGACCCATCTTCTAGTGCCAAAAAATTCTCAAGTTTCCCCTTCGGTTACATGAGTTTCTTGTAAAATAATAATATGAGCTAAGGCATCTTTCAGATACTGCAGAATCCTTTCCCTTCTTCCTTTCACTTTTAGACCATTGACAGTACAGGATAATATTTATACCTTGACTCTCTGGACATCAACCATTCTCTACTCTTTAAGAGAAATAAATTGGTATCATCTAGCGCCGTTCTAGAGAGATATCTAGTTAATAAGGGCATTTTTTTCACCTAATGCTCCCCACCCAGTGACCCTATCTCTAATACTACCTAAGTCCCTCCTTGCCCACCCCCTGGGGAACCCTCCTTCCTTTCTCATGGCCTGAAGCCTATGGAGCAGCTGAGTCAAGATTGGACCTAAAAGAGAAAACTTTTAATGTAATTTAATTATGGACCCGGGGGGAAACTCTCATATACTTCCTTAACGCTGAAAAAGGAAGGTGCAAGGCACAAAAAAGAAAAAGAGAAAAAAACCTGTTTCTTCTGAACTGTACCAAGAGAGAGAAAGCCCCAGGAGCGTATTCCCATATTGTTGTTCTTTCAAACTTACCTGGCATCAACTTCCGAGGTACATTTCATAAATGTATCCATTTCCTCAAATCTTCTGAAATTGTGCATCTTATTCTCATACATTATACATCAACGAGGCAGGGAATTTCAACAGTGCTGTAGCTCCTAGTTTTCTCAATGGTTCTAACTGTTTCCCTAGTTCCCATTGCTTGTTTGCGGTAATCTGAGATATATCAGCTCTTATTGCAAAGCTTAACTCATACATCCTAAGAGATTTCAATTTTAAAGCTTTTGATGGATCTCTTCCTTCATTTTATAAGTCTGAAAGTTAACTAAGCTCTTCCTGGGCTTAGTCCTATTGTGGTTTAGCCTGTAGGGGTCTCTATGTATCCCTTGAATATCATTAATGATATCCTGTTCCGGGCAGTCAACTTTAGTCCCCAATTTAATCAATCTTGTCAGAAATGTTTTCAGATGTTCATCTTCTACTGCTTCTGGAATTTTCAACAGGTGCAGGTTGCTCCTTCTCTGATTATCCTCCAGGGAACCCAACTTTTCTTGCATTCCATCTCCACTTTCCTTCAAGAGTCTAATACCTTCGTTATTCACAGCAGCTTGAAGTGTTAACTCCTTAGCTGTAGATGCCAACTCCTGGGTCCTGTCCGCTAGATCGTCAAACTTTTTTTCCAGATTATCACAGGCCGATCCTTCTGATTTAACTCCGAAGTCTCAAATCTACTCCTAGTTTCCGTAGTTAGAATCTGGATCAGATCTCCAACTGACTGCAGTGATGCCTGCATTAAAGTTACCTCTGCTACCTCGGCTACTGGGATTATAGGGCCCACAGGCCCCTGTGCTATCAGTATGCCCCCCTGAGGTAGTGGACCTGCCACAGTTGCCTCAGCCTAGCACTTCCTTAGCACTGCCCCTGATGCATGAGTATATTTGGCTACTGGTTCAGTGTGCTCTCCTTCAGCGCTAGCTAGAACCTTGAATCTGTTGAGATTTAGGAAGTCTGATCTCACCTACATTTGACATTTTACTACTGAATGAAGGAGCATCAAAACCCACAGCCTCACTCCCCTGAACCCCCTGAACTCCCTTTTGGTTTTCCTCTCACCCTTTACTTTAATATCAGGGTCTTGGGCATGACTTTAAAAAAGGTCTGGAGTGACGGGGTAATCCTGAGCTTCTGTTTCTGGCCCCCACCCTGATTTTTTCCCTGTCTTTCACTTGTCCATTTTCCCCTCAGCGTTAATTCATTTGGGGGCAACTGGTCCAATACTTTGGTGTTTGACTCCATAGCTGTCTTTAGTGTACACTAAAAAGATCCGGGGGGGGGGGGCTACCTCTGTTACTACACTTCTTAAGGCTTAACTTGTGTGCTTTAGGACACTCTTTTGCTTTATTTGACAAAAGGGTGTTGGTACTGCATGTCCCCCCTCCAAACTATCCAGATACGCTTCACCCTCTTTATTTCTTACCAGTGTCTGCAAGGTTGTCCTATTGTGCAAAGTCTGTATGCCTCCTCTTCTTCGGATATTCTTGCTCGGTACCACTTTTGTTTCAAGCCTATTTACAATTACTCCAGCTTTACGCACTCTGGGTCCCTCCGGATGCTTAGGCCATTCAAACTGCATCCTCCTCTCTTCCCCTGACAGGTTATCCGTGCCGCAGCTCTACGACCACTGTGGAGCTCATGCGCGGCTCTGGCCCAGTGCGGCTTCTTCCCCGGAGACTCAGCATGCGCTGTGGTCATCGTGCTAGAACCTACCCGTTCTCTGCACTTTGTTTTCACCCTCCTGGAAGAGAAATGGTTGCTTTTTTAGTTATTTACCCGCTCCTGTGGCATAATATTACTCTAGACTCAGGAGCACCTGCGACCTGTCGCTAGCAATCTGCCATGTTCTCCCCTTACGAGCAACAAGTCCTTGAACCCATCCTTTCCTTTTTGCTGTTCATCTCAAATCTCTTTGCTTGTCTTATCGGACACGCATGCATTTACAATGCATACCTTTACCATAATTGTTGGAGTATATATATATATATGTGATCAAGGGCTCTTGAAGCCCGAAACGCGTCGTGAGTGGGTTGTGATCTGCAAATAAAAAACATCTGACCTGAAGTCCAGCGGGGTCCGAGTTTCCTTCTTCGCCGCCGTCGAGTGGAAGTAGCAGGAATTTCGAATTTTCCGATATATATATATATATATATATATATATATATATATATATATATATATATATATATATATATATATCGGATTCTTGCCTACCTGGTTATCTCCAAGAATCCTCTCAGGTTGCCAGGATCTTTTTACCTGCTAAATAGTGTGGAGGGGAGGAAATATAATTATCAAAACATAATCACCAAAATTTGACTTCGTTTGGGAAGGACCACTGACTCCAAATCTAAAATTTATAAGATTTTATTACAACCAGAAATAGCTGAACATACAGACACCTCAATACGAGATGTAAAAGGTAAATGGGCACTAAGGATTCTCATCCGACTCAGAACTTAAAGAATCACCGACTCCAAAATCATCAAAAAGGCTATGGTTAATCCGATGTCTAAATTAGGAATCATTAGTCACACAAGAAAATCATTTATCTATCCCTACTCTACCTCTAAGGTGACATCCCTACTTAGCATTTCACTTTCCCAGGCAAGAGTATCAACAGGTGTCAGAGTGACGACTTCCTAAGAAGTACATTCACTTAGTCAGAGCTCGATGTAAGATGCTCTCTCTAGCTTCCCATCTAAACCTTAACTGCTCAACCCACGGGGCACTGTCCCTAATACAAAACCCCAAAATCATATAACACGCCTTTTGGCACACCTCTTCAGCCAGGTCTTCTCCCAGTAGTTTTCCTTCAGTTTTGACCAGCATCCAATGACGGTTAGCTTGACCTTGGGTCCCAGGCACCTTCTCCGCTGAAAGTATCATCCTCACATTCCAGTGTACTCTCCTGTTGGCTTCTCACAGCATCCTAACTCCTAAAACAAAGACCTAGTCTAACTAACAAGCTAAATGTCCTTGCACCTGCAACAGAAACATGGGACCGAGAAAACCATTTCGCATTTTTAAATTTTACATTTCCCTGCAAACCAAAGCCTTTACCAAGGGAATAATTTTCGGCCTACAACATTGAGCTAACATAAGAAATGAACAGGCCTTTTTCTCTACGTATATGCGATCAGGCCTTTACTCTTAAACACACAGTTAAATCACACTCTAAGCATTAATTGATTCTCATAGAAGTGAGTAAGCAACCTACGTGTGTAACTTTAACATGGCACGCGTTTAACCTAATACATTACATTACACAAAAACGATAACTTGCAACGTTGATTTTCACAAAGGCACTATTACAATTCTAATCACCTCAATGATAACGATTGCAGCAATACATTTCTATGGCGCTTCTTAACACACATTGAATAATATGCGGGTGCTGACTAAGGGTGAATATGATGCACCCCTACAGATTTCAGGATCACATGACGCTCTATCAAATATATATATCTATGTATATATTCACTTAAAAAACCATAGGTTTCACACATGTTATAGTTAGCTGGACACTTCACTCGTAAAAAACCAATGAAATTCCCCCGTTATAGTTAGTGCAGGCAACTATAACTCACGCGACCGCAATCCTCTGCTGATGACGTCAGATATTACATCACTGATGACATATGTGTCTTTATGAAAAATAAATATTTGTAATATATGTAGAGCTAGAGATTAATGGAAGAAGACATGGATAAATAAGTGTCTAAATACAGTGATGTAATATCTGACGTCATCAACAGAGGATTGCGGTCGCATGAGTTATAGTTGCCTGCACTAACTATAACGGGGGAATTTCATTGGTTTTTTACGAGTGAAGTGTCCAGCTAACTATAACGTGTGTGAAACCTATGGTTTTTTCAGTGAATATATAAACATATAAATATAATCTGCATATCTATATAAATATAAATTCATGCAATCATATACATATATGCATACATATGCATGGTATGTACATGAAAGTTTGAAAAACTCTAATACAAGCAAAGCTAAAAAGCCACCTAATTACAAACAGAATTGCTTTAACTTAAACGAGGGCGAGACCTATTGCATTTTCAATGCTTGTTTACTTTGATTCCATCAAGAAGGCATTCAGATGTGTCCCACATTTTCCATAAATTCTGAATGGTAGCACTCTAGTTGCTCATTAGATCACTGTAGTAAAGATACTGCTCACCAGGGAAGTCTGCTGCTGGTATTGAAAGTGCATGTTTCAGTCTGCATGTCAGAATATTTTAATGAAATAGAAGAGGATTTGATAAGTCACTCAAAATGTGCCCTAATTTTTCTTTTTTCCTCACTAATCATAATTTCTATGGCAAAATGAACCTCCTCATTGTGTTCCTTTTAAATTAAAGTACTCACTCTCTACTACTCACTCGCTACTACTTTCTACTACACACTCTCTACTACTCACTTTCTACTACTCACTCTCTACTACTCTCTACCACTCACTCTCTACTACTCTACTACTCACTCTCTACTACTCTACTACTCTCTACTACTCACTCTCTACTACTCACTCTCTACTACTCTCTACTACTCTCTACCACTCACTCTCTACTACTCTACTACTCACTCTCTACTACTCTCTACTACTCTCTCTCTACTACTCTCTCTCTCTACTCCCTCTCTACTACTCTCTCTACTACTCACTCTCTACTACTCACTCTCTACTACTCTCTACTACTCTCTACTACTCACTCTCTACTACTCACTCTCTACTACTCTCTACCACTCACTCTCTACTACTCTACTACTCACTCTCTACTACTCTCTACTACTCTCTCTCTACTACTCTCTCTCTCTCTACTCCCTCTCTACTACACTCTCTACTACTCACTTTCTACTACTCACTCTCTACTACTCTCTACCACTCACTCTCTACTACTCTACTACTCACTCTCTACTACTCTACTACTCTCTACTACTCACTCTCTACTACTCACTCTCTACTACTCTCTGCTACTCTCTACCACTCACTCTCTACTACTCTACTACTCACTCTCTACTACTCTCTACTACTCTCTCTCTACTACTCTCTCTCTCTCTACTCCCTCTCTACTACTCTCTCTACTACTCACTCTCTACTACTCACTCTCTACTACTCACTCTACTACTCTCTACTACTCTCTCTGCTACTCACTTTCTACTACTCTCTACTACTCACTCTTTACTACTCACTCTCTACTACTCACTCTCTACTACTCTACTACTCTCTACTACTCTCTCTACTACTCACTCTCTACTACTCACCCTCTACTACTCTCTACTACTCTCTCTCTACTACACACTCTCTACTACTTGCTCTCTACTACTTGCTCTCTACTACTCACTCTACTACTCACTCTACTACTCACTCTCTACTATGCCCTACTACTCCCTACTACTCACTCTACTACTCACTCTCTACTACTCTCTACTACTCACTCTCTACTTCTCCACTACTCTCTACTAATCACTCTGTACTGCTCTCTACTACTCACTCTCTCTACTACTCTCTCTCTACTACTCTCTCTCTACTACTCTCTCTCTACTACTCACTCTCTACTACTCACTCTCTACTACTCTCTCTCTACTACTCTCTACTACTAGTCTCTCTCTACTACTCACTCTCTACTACTCACTCTCTACTACTCTCTCTCTACTACTCTCTACTACTCACTCTGCTACTCACTTTCTACTACTCTCTACTACTCACTCTCTACTACTCACTCTCTACTACTCACTCTCTACTACTCTACTACTCTCTACTACTCTCTCTACTACTCACTCTCTACTACTCACCCTCTACTACTCTCTACTACTCTCTCTCTACTACACACTCTCTACTACTTGCTCTCTACTACTTGCTCTCTACTACTCACTCTACTACTCACTCTACTACTCACTCTCTACTATGCCCTACTACTCCCTACTACTCACTCTACTACTCACTCTCTACTACTCTCTACTACTCACTCTCTACTTCTCCACTACTCTCTACTAATCACTCAGTACTGCTCTCTACTACTCACTCTCTCTACTACTCTCTCTCTACTACTCTCTCTCTACTACTCTCTCTCTACTACTCACTCTCTACTACTCACTCTCTACTACTCTCTCTCTACTACTCTCTACTACTACTCTCTCTCTACTACTCACTCTCTACTACTCACTCTCTACTACTCTCTCTCTACTACTCTCTACTACTCACTCTCTACTACTCACTCTCTACTACTCTCTACTACTCACTCTCTACTACTCTCTACTACTCACTCTACTACTCATTCTCTACTACTCATTCTCTACTACTCTCTCTCTGCTACTCAGTCTCCACTACTCACTCTCTACTACTCTCTACTACTCACTCTCTAATACTCACTCTCTACTACTCCCTCTACTACTCACGCTCTACTACTCTCTACTACTCTCTACTTCTCACTCGCTACTACTCTCTACTACTCACTCTCTACTACTCACTACTACTCTCTCCTACTCACTCTCTGCTACTCTCTCTACTACTCTCTACTACTCTCTCTACTACTCTCTACTCTCTACTCTCTATTACTCATCCTCTACTCTCTACCTCTCTACCTTTCTCTACCTCTCTCTCTACTACTCTCTACCTCTCTACCTCTACCTCTCTACCTCTACCTCTCTACCTCTACCTCTCTACCTCTACATCTCTACCTCTCTACCTCTCTCTACACGCACACATATGCACATACATGCATTTATATATATGTATGTGTATATATATGTATATACATACATATATAAACATATATAATCTGCATATCTATATAAATACAAATATAAATGCATGCATACATATACAGATATGCATCTTATTTACATGAAATTTTGAAAAACACTAATAAAAGCAAAGCTAAAAAGCCACCTAATTACAAACAGAATTGCTTTAACTTAAACGAGGGCGAGACCTATTGCATTTTCAATGCTTGTTTACTTTGGTTCCATCAAGAAGGCATTCAGATGTGACACATTTGCCATAAATTCTGAATGGTAGCACTCTAGTTCCTCATTAGATCACTGTAGTAAAGCTACTGCTCACCAGGGAAGTCTGCTGCTGGTATTCAAAGTGCATGTTTCAGTCTGCATGTCAGAACTTTTTAATGAAATAGAAGAGGATTTGAGAAGTCAAAATGTGCCCTAAGTTTTCTTTCTGCAGCACTAGTCATAATTTCTATGGCAAAATTAACCCCCTCATTTTGTTCCTTTGCAAATTAAATGTTTTAAATGTTACCACTTTATTTCAATCAAGATGGCTGCAGGTGTGCCATACTTTTGTCATAAGTAAGACTGTTATGTTATGTTATGTTATGTTATGTTATTTATTCATTTCTATAGCGCACGGCTACTCAAAAAGAGTGTCCCGGCGCTTTAATGGAGAAAGAGATAATACTGCAACATAAAAAACATAACACCAATTAAAACTAACAAAAGAATGGGCCAAAGATTCACGGAGAACCAGCTACTGAGAAAACAACCAGGTTTTAAGGCCTTTCCTAAAAGCTAATAGGCTGCTGGCTCCCCGCAGGGCCAGTGGTAAAGAATTCCACCGCTGAGAAGCCAGCAATCCAAACGAGCGGCCTCCGAGGCGCGCTTTATTAACCCGGGGGACGACAGCAAAATGCAGGGCTTCCGACCTCAGGGACCTGGTTGGATGGTAAAAAACCAGTCTCTTTTGGAGGTACTTGGCTCCCTCCTTGTGAAGAGCTTTATAGGCCAAGGTCAGCGCCTTAAAAGCAATCCTCTTACGAATAGGAAGCCAGTGTAAAGTTGCCAGCAGGCCCGAGGCCCTGGATCGCCTGCTAAGGCCAAAGATTGCCCTTGCAGCGGCATTCTGTACCACTTGAAGCCGCTGCAACAAGTACTCTGGAAGGCCCAGGTAGAGAGCGTTGGAATAATCCAACCTGGACCCAATCAGAGCCTGGACAGTCAGCGTCCTGTGTTCCATGGACAACAGAGGAAGAAATCTCCGCAGCATCCTGAGGACGCCAAAGCAGATGCCCGACACCCCCAGGATCTGGGATTTCAAGGTGAGCCTGTTATCCATCTTCACCCCCAGATTCTTAGCAACCTGAGAGGAACAGGACGGAGGGAACATATCCCGTGGCCACCAGGCCTGCCAGTCTGGTTCTGTATCACACCCAAAGAAAAGTACTTCGGACTTGTCGGAATTGCACTTAAGGCTGTTTAGATGGAACCAATGAAAAACAGCCCCAAGGCAATCCCGAATGCTCTCCCCATCAAAGTCGCCTCCTCTCTTACAAGAGAAGAGGAGCTGGGTGTCGTCCGCATAGGATACGATCTGGGCACCATGCGACTCCACCAACGCCGCCAATGGGGTCATAATGATGTTAAAGAGGGTCGGGCTTAAAATAGAGCCCTGAGGGACCCCGACTCCCAGAGGCGGCATCACGGCGGAATCCGGCGGGGCCCAGATCGACTGCCGGCGGCCGGCAAGAAAAGAAGAAAACCAGTCGAACACCGTCCCCCGTAGGCCTATCTCGAAAAGTCTAGCGAGAAGACCAACATGGGGAACGGTGTCGAATGCCGCCGACAGATCTAACATCACCAGCATGACTTTGCCCCCGGAGTCCAGAACCCCTTTAACGGTTTCCGAGACCTCCAGGAGCGCAGTCTCAGTACTGTGATGGGGACGAAAGCCCGATTGGGTGGCATGCAGGATCCCATTAGATTCAAGAAAGTTGGAAAGCACGCCATGGACGTGCTTTTCCAGAATCTTCGTAAGGGCCGGCAACAAAGAGATGGGCCTATAATTAACCGGGGCCTTCGGATCCAAACCAGATTTTTTGAGCAATGGAATCACCATCGCCTGCTTCCAGGACTGCGGGACGACACCAAGCCTCAGTGAAAGATTTAAAAGCGGATTGGCCAACGGGTTGATCACCTCCGCCACTTTCGCCAAAAATTTAGCAGGGCATGGGTCAAGAGGAGAACCCGATTTTAAATTGCCCATAAGAGCCAGGGAGTCCGGAGCAGAGATGGAGGGAAACACACTCAACGTCGCCCCTGGCCCGGCCTGTGGCAGTATGGTGATGTCAAGTTCAGCCTGGCCGGCAGACACTGGTGCAAGGAATGACTCCTGAATGCGTAAGATCTTGCTCGTAAAAAAATCTGCAAGGTCCGTGGCCCAGGTACCAGATGGTTTTTGGTCCGAGGCGTTAGACCAAGATGAGGTAAATTCTCTCACAATAGAGAAAATCTCTTTGCAAGAGTTTGAAGCCGCATCGATTCTCCTGGCTAAATAAGCTTTTTTTCCTAAACGGATGTCCCGGTGGTAAGCCTTAACCACCGTTTTGTATGCCAACTTGGCAACAGTGTCATAATGTGCCAGCCAAGCTCTTTCGGCTACCTTGCACTGCTGCCGCGTAGCCGACAGTGCAGCGGTAAACCAAGGCGCAGAGACCCGTTTTGGTGTCGAGCGTGATGTTACTTCCGGGGCAAGATCATTGAGCCTATCCAGTAGCCAATCATGCAAGGTCTGCGGATCCCTGTCTAGATCACCTGAAAGAAGACAGGGATGGGCCTCAGCTGCCTGGGCCAGCATCTCCAGGGTAACGCAATGGAGAGGCCTATAGACACGACCCTGATGATGTACCGGAATGGCCGCAGATTTAACTATGCCCTTGATCACAAATTTTGCAAGGAAGTGGTCAGACCATAAGACAGGAGTGATCTCAATACCCTCGAGAGGCACAGACGAAAAGACCTGATCGAGGGTATGCCCCTTCTCATGCGTAGGCTCCTGAAAATAGGGAATGAGCCCCAACGGGGTCAGTGCCTCCGAAAGTTAGCGCTCTAGTTGTTCTTTAAAACACTCTGGGATTTCTGTCATTGGGCTATACTTGGGCTACATCTCGGTGATATTTGTGCTACATTTGGGCTCTCTTGTCTCTGGTGGCCATCTTGGGAGACTTGTTATGAAGTTTCCTAATTTCCTCATTTACTGCAGTCTCCTCAGTAGGCATACTGTCAGTTTTTTACTTTGATTCAATGAAGAAGGCATTCAGATGTGTCACACATTTGCCATAAATTCAGAATGTTAGCACTCTAGTTGCTCATTAGATCACTGTAGTAAAGCTACTGCTCACCAGGGAAGTCTGCTGCTGGTATTGAAAGTGCATGTTTCAGTCTGCATGTCAGAATTCTTTAATGAAATATAAGAGGATTTGAGAAGTCACTCAAAATGTGCCCTAATTTTTCTTTCTGCAGCACTAATCATACATTCTATGGCAAAATGAACCCTCTCATTTTGTTCCTTTTTAAATTAAATGTTTTAAATGTTACCACTTTATTCCAATCAAGATGGCTTCAGGTGTGCCATACCTTTGTCATAAGTAAGACTGTTAGCGCTCTAGTTGTTCTTTGGAACACTCTGGGAAGCTGCAGTAGAACACAAAGGAATGAACTGACATTCTCTGCTCTTGTTGGATGTACATGTTTTACTGAGAATGTCAGACTTCATTCTCATATGACTGAGAAAGATAATGTGAATTTACAGAAAATATGCTCTCAGTTTAGCTTATAGATCACCTTCCAAACCTCTGTGGGAAAAGCATGTGAAAATAGTTTTCTCTAAAACATGGTTCATTATATCCCAGCAGAAGGCTTTTTCACATGGTAAAATCACCTTGGAACATACTACAATTCCTAAAATGAGTATGGTACCATCAACAAATGATTTATAATGTAACTAAGGTCTTAAAACCTTCTATTAACTGCATTACTTTTTAATGAGGTGCTATCATGTATATTGATCCCAAGATGGCTGCCAACACTTCTTGGATGAAGTGCTGACAGCCAATCAGATCTCACAATGAGATGTGTGGTTAGGCTCCGCCCAGATATGTATATGATTTTACTTTTGATTTTCTCAGGAACTACTGAACGGATTTACACCATATATGCAAAAGGCACATGCCTGACCTGAGGACTACCTCTTTGCCAAATTTCAAGTAATTCTGTTCAGCCGTTCTGGCTGTAGCTGTGTCTAAAGGTCCTATGGAAAAAATGCATGGGGAAAACGCGTTTTGGGACCCCCCTTTTTTCTCGCCCCCCGCTTGACGAATCACCCCGAGACTTTCAGGGTAGGAGCTGAACGGAGCGCCCCATTAGTTTTGAAAATTTTGCGAGGATTCGTCAACCGGTGCCAAAGTTATTCAAAATAGAATTTTGAGATTTCCTATGGAAACTAGGTTGTAACTATAACTATCTACTGGCGACCGCCAGTAGATAATATATATATATATATATATATATATACATATATATATATATATATATATATATATATATATATATATCCGGTTACACTCCGATGTGCAGTCAAGCACTAAACGGGAACGGACAAATTCTTTGCTGGTGCCAAAGTATAAGATTTATTTATTTAAACAGATAAGTGCACAGCTCATGACGCGTTTCGGGTCTCCTGTCCCTTGATCACATGATCGCGCTATGCTTGAGTAGTGATTTTATTGGGTGAACACCACCTGTCACCTGACATAATTGGCAGCACTACAATGGAGAGAGATAACATACTAATATGAGTAGTTCTCTATTATGAGACATTAACTTAATGATACTTGAAACGTACAATGGCATGCAATAGACACAAAGTACTTCGGAATCATTGCTATATATAATTTCATTATACAATATGCTTTAGAGGTTAAAAAGAACGGAGAAAGGGCACGAATGCCGGTATGGACTCATATATATATATATATATTATCTACTGGCGGTCGCCAGTACATAGTTATAGTTAGGACCGTGTTTCCATAGGAAATCCGCAACATTCTATATGGAATAACTTTGGCGCCGGTTGACGAATCCTCGCAAAATTTTCAAAATAGGCGGGGCGCTCCGCTCCGCTCCTACCCTGAAAGTCTCGGGGTGATTCGTCAAGCGGGGGCTGAGAAAAAAGGGGGGGTCCCAAAACACGTTTTCCCCATGCATTTTTCTATAGGGACCTTTAGTCCAAGGTACAGCCCGAACGGCTCAACAGAATTACTTGAAATTTGGCAGAGAGGTAGTCCTCAGGTCAGGGAAGTGCCTTTTGCAGGTCTGGTGTCAATCTGTTCAGTAGTTACTGAGAAAATCAAAAGTAAAATCATATATATAGGTGGGCGGAGCCTAACCACACATCTCATCCTGAGATCTGATTGGCTGTCAGCGCTTCATCCAAGAAGTGTTGGCAGACATCTTGGGACCAATATACATGATAGCACCTCATTAAAAATCATTGCAGTTAATAGAAGGTTTTAAGACTTTAGTTATATATATATATATATATATATATATATATATATATATAGATACATTCGTACTTTTTCCTCATTACTCCGATTTTTTTGTACATCAATAAATATACACCATAAATAACCACATAAATAAAGTACATATATAAATATATTTTTCTTATCAAATCTGGGTTTAAGGTGCAAAATATAGATTGTGCAAATACTGCTGGTATACAAAAAGTCAACAATGTGTTTGTATTGTAAGTAGATGAACAACTTATTTTGAAAAGCATCTGTTATATTTGTACATGTGACTGAAGTCTAGCGTAGAGTTGATCTATATTAAAACCATGTAAATAGAATAAATAAATAAATATGGTTTCAAAAATATGATAAGGGTGCAAATACCGCTTGTGAAAACTACAGCTAGTGCAAAAAATCGGACCAATGGTAGTCAAATTGCTCAGTTTGAAACCTCCTAAAGTACCAAGCCAAATTGGATAATATATACTAAAGTGCATACAATATTTAGATAAAAAGGTGTCAAAATATATATATAAAAATCGATACTAGATACTATATACGGCAGATACATAAAACCTATTGCTGTCTGTTATTGATAAAGTCATGATCTGCCGTGCTGGTAACACGCATGCACTTACAATGCATACCTTTACCATAATTGTTGGAGCTTATATATATATGAGCCCTGGCAGCAACCAATTTGGTTCAGATACGGACTACTTACCCCACAATGCCACTGTGCTGAAGGAGGTCCCATTAGGGCGGGGTTAAAGGTATGAGTCCACACAGCTGCTGGGACTAGGCGCATGCAGCCAGTGAACAAGGGCATGGACCCCGAAACATGTTTGGCGCTTTGTTTGTGGGGTTTCAAACTCGCTGTGCTTATTACCTGCAATAAACAATGGCTATATTTCCACCTGAGTTGGCGTCTCTATGCAAGGCAACTTGGAGTTTTGTGATGTTTAAAGCGGCGTGCCTCGTCGCAGAGACGCCCCGCTGCGCAGAGAGCGGTACCTTCGGTGCGTGAAGATTGTGTGCACCGTGAGGAGCTGGAAATGCCGGTATTGCCAGGATGGACATTGATAAGCACTGTGGCAGTTTTTCCTCACAGCACCCACTTGGGATTGCATTTTTTCAATGTACTGAGCCCTGGCAGCAACCAATTTGGTTCAGATACGGACTACTTACCCTACAATGCCACTGTGCTGAAGGAGGTCCCATTAGGGCGGGGTTAAGGGTATGAGTCCACACAGCTGCTGGGACTTTGCGCATGCAGCCTGTGAACAAGGGCATGGAGCCCGAAACATGTTTGGCGCTTTGCTTGTGGGGTTCAAACGCGCTGTGCTTCTTACCTGCAATAAACGATGGCTATATTTCCACCTGAGTTGGCATCTCTATGCAAGGTAACTTGGAGTTTTGTGATGCTTAAAGCGGCATGCCTCGTCGCAGAGACGCCCCGCCACGCAGAGAGCGGTACCTTTGGTGCGTGAAGATTGTGTGCTCCGTGAGGAGCTGGAAATGCCGGTATTGCCAGGATGGACATTGATAAGCACTGTGGCAGTTTTTCCTCACAGCACCCACTTGAGATTGTATTTTTTCAATGAACTGAGCCATGGCAGCAACCAATTTGGTTCAGATACGGACTACTTACCCCACAATGCCAATGTGTTGAAGGAGGTCCCATTAGGGCGGGGTTAAAGGTATGAGTCCACCCAGCTGCTGGGACTTTGTGCATGCAGCCTGTGAACAAGGGCATGGAGCCCGAAACATATTTGGCGCTTTGCTTGTGGGATTCAAACACGCTGTGGTTTTTACCTGTAATAAACGATGGCTATATTTCCACCTGAGTTGCCATCTCTATGCAAGGTAACTTGGAGTTTTGTGATGTTTAAAGCGGCGTGCCTCGTCGCAGAGACGCCCCGCCGCGCAGAGAGCAAAAATCCAAGGGGCATAGAACTAAATTAAATTAGGCAGGAAAGGAGAAAGGCATGATTAAACCAAGAAATGAAATAAATTAAGATTGGGAAAGGAAATTAGAAGGGGCAGTGACGTTTGTGAGGAGAAAAATCAATAAGGCGTCAGCACAGAAAACGAGTCGGGAGCGGAAAAGAGGAGGAGAGGTGAAAAAGCGGAAAAAGAATGAGGAAAAGTGTTGTCAAAAGAATCGCAAAGAAAGACAGTAGGTGCGGGAGAGAGTAAGCTGTGTGAGGGGGATTGAGCAAGTAAGAGCGATGGGGGTGGTAGGAAACCGGGAAGCCATGGGAAAGGGAGGTGGGCAGAGCCGTGAGGGAGAGTGAGAACACAGTTTTCCCTTATATGGTCTAATCCTTTCTAAGAGTTCAGCGTCAAAGATCTGATCTGAGCCAAAGTAGACAGAAAAACATTTTGTTGGTGCCAGCGCTGAAAAGTAGACACTGGACAACTTTTTCACATCTAAAACCATGGCGGCTGCTGCTGAAGAACAGAAATTCCGTGAAAGAAAAAAGCAACTCTCTCTTTCATCTTTCTCTGCTTTCCCTGATCCGAAAAGTGCATAGCTGAAAGTAAGCACTATTTTCACAGCCCAAATTTACTATTGCATGGAAGAGTACCCACATACCCACAACACAATTAAGACAGTGTAAACAAGTAAAACAGCAAAAACACTGTGTATCAAAAGTCAAAAGTTGGGGGCGAGGTTGGAGAGCTGCCCTGTGACCAAGCCATCGCAAAGCTCCGAAGAAGCTCCCATTTGAGGAATGGCACAAGCCAGAATGGGATAAAAGGGCTGGAGTTGAGAGGCATGCATCATGACACTTTAAGCATGCACTTGTAATGTTTCTGTGAACTGAAGAGCGCATTCCAAGCTCGAAAAGCCTGACGTGGCTCTGGCTCCCACCGTATTCGCAATTTGAAGATGGCAGAACTGCACAGCACTGGAGTTTCAGCCCGTGGAATCGCCCAGTCACAACTCGAAGAGTGGCCCTGCATTTGGATCGCACATTTAACAGGAACAGCCTTCAGATAGAATCCCATCTCAGCGTGGCAGTGGAGGAGGCGGAGAGCTGCCCAAAAGGCGTGGGATAGATTCACCATTGTACCGATTACTGCCATAGATTACACCCCCCCGATTGTCTAAACCTCCCATAACTGCATCAAAGATTGTGAGGAAGTGAGGATGGGCAACACGGCCAAAGGGAGGGGGCGGGAACAGGACACTAAAAAGCCAACCCTTCCAAACTCGGCAGCTAGTGGTGAACGGCGGTGGAACGGCGGTGGAAAATAAACAAGGAAGTAGTCTCTAAATGAGTAGATAACGCCGAGCAGCGGAACTAAACTGTAGTTGGTCGGTGCTGCTTCCTGCAAAACTGAAGCAAAACGGAAGTGACGTTTCGGACCACCAGCCAATGAATGAGCTACATATAAACGCAATGGGTGGAGTTTCACTGACTACTTGATGCCTCGAAGAGGCAGCGCATGCACTGCCTATGCGAGACCTAAAAATGAAAGCATGAGCCGACATTTTTTCATTTCTCACTGTTGCGCTTCCCTAACGCCACCCCTGAGGTGGCGTTAGGTTACTACGCATTCCCAGGTTTACGGTGATTCGTAAATCTGGAAATGTGTCAGGTTCCATGGGTGTTGCGTGGGAACACCCACAGCAACACCCTTGGAACGCCCCTTTCACACAGTTTTCTGCGAGAAAGGAGCACATATTTATAAGGCCATGAAAAGCCATGTAAAGTGGCTTTACGTGGCCTTATAAATATGTGGTGGCACATTACGCCACCGAAACATCGAAAAAGTGACGTTCCGGGAACGCAAAAGTGCCAATAGTACCTCATAAATGAGGCCCTTAGTTCTTAGTCTTCTCATGTGACAGCCAGTCTCCTCATATGTTGTGCCCAAATTCCTACATTTGACCCATCAAACTTTTCTCAGAACTCTCCAAATTCAATTAAATATAGGCTGCTATGTGATCTTCCTGGGAAAACTCGTTGCTACTCATGTCAGGCATGTTACAGCACCCTGGTTCAATCTTCACCAGAAAGGTGGACACTATTTTCACTTCTCAATTGTGAAATGGTTCCCCATTAGTCATCTACATCCCCATGGATCAGTTGCTGTTTTTCAATCTTCTCAAAACTTGCTCTTCCCCTCTGCACATGCCCAATTCTCCTGCCTGCCAGTGGACTACTAATTGTTTTGTTTTCAGCACTAAGAAATATACTGAGTGTAAGTAAGAGAGCTTCGGAAAAAGAAAAGGCACACATAACCTAATCAGCAAAGTAATGGATACACCACTAAAATGATTTTTTAAACATTGTTATTGACCTGAAAATGTTTTTTACCAAGAAGTAGTATTGCTGCTTTGCTAGAGGTAGCTATTTTCTTGAGGCCTTGGCAGATGCCTGAAGCAATATGTGTTTGGCCTAACCCTTATACTTAGGAAAACATCTCTTCACATGGGCTCCACCATTAGAAAACGTAGCAAGTAAGGGTTGTGTCAGTGACAGGCAACTCAGGGAACAGGTCATTATAATAACACTAGATCATTGCAGGGATTCTTAGTTGTGGTTTCTTTTTATGCAATTTTCACCTAATTTTTTATCTATCAAAATCTATTCAATTTTTACCCCCTGAAAGTGAAGTCCAGGTTTCACCTTTACTCTTTGCTGAACCTCTATATCACTATTTATTTTTTATGTTTACAATTGGACTGATGTCTGTGATTTTAATTACTATATTTGATGGCCTGTGCTCATCAGTGAAGTTTTACTGCCACTAATTTATTTTTGTGTGGTGAGTTTAAATGTCAAGTTAGGCATAAGTGACAATTCTAGTTGCAGCTATATTTTTGAGTTTTTTTTCTGACCCTCGGTGTGCAACCTTTCAAGATACATTTTAATTAAGGGCTCTAGTTAACATTCTTAAATACGGGGATTTGTGATGGTATTGCTGTTCTTACTTTTTGGACAGGATTGTAGCACAGTTATAGATTATATATTTTTGTAATGGACCCGGAACAATTATCTTTTGGTCAAGTATGTACTCCTAAAAGATATTGGGGATAACAATCGTTTGGTTGTTTTATTTTCACTGCTTTTATCCTCAGTTACCTTGTCCTTCACCTATAGCTTTGGTCTTTTAGTCAAGAAGAACAGTCTTAGATTGGCATGGAAATCATCTCTATCTAGCATGATTATGGTTAATGTGACAAAAGCATCTTTCATGATTTTTAAATTGTCTGTCCCTTGATGCTACTCAAGCAGTTGCTATGATTTCTTTTGTTGTGTTAAGTAATGTAATTAACAGTTTATTACTCAAGCACTTGATGCAAAGAGGAGGTCACTTCTCTTAGAATCCATTATAAAGCTATTTTACAAAATAGCAGATAGAATTGAAAAGGAAAAAATGGGAGTCCTTCACGAGGGCATGTAAGTCTAAAGAAACCAAATTATCCTGGCATACAGATAATACCATTAAACAAAATGATGGGCCTGCAGCCAGTATGAGTTGTTATATTTCTGAAGATAAGTGGTTGAACCACCTTTCCACTATCTACTGTTGTAAATTAAACTTTACCCAGGGTGTTGGTTTATCACAGTTAATAGTATCCTCCTTGGTTGTTCCTATTGTGTTCAATATTCATGAAGTGGAGACGGCCATTTGACATAGCGCCTCTAGTAATGCACTGGGGCCAGGCGTGTTCCAATTGATCTTTGTAAATGTCATAGTCATCTTGTCACTGCTCCTTAATAATGTAGTAAACCATGTCAACAGGTCTACATTGCCCAGGTCATGGTGTGCATCCCTCATAGTCCCTGATTTTAAAAATGGCAGCAGGTTGGACCTACAGTGTTATATATCCATTTCTCCATTAGATTCTATGGTTAAGGTTATAATTACGTTATGTACAAAAGGGCAGTTAATTTGGCCACAGATAAAAATATATTTTGTGAGGCACAGAACGGATTCTGTGAGGGACTAGATACAATGGAGCAAAGGCTTAACTTGCATTTAATAATGAGTAACAGAGAGTCATCATACACAGTAGCGTTGGAGGATGTGTAATATTTTGGTGTTGAGGAATATGATTTTGTCTCAAAAATATAAAGCTTTAGAAATGTGAGAATTAACAAGTTAGAGCTTTACCGTTATATAAAATTAATGCATCAAGAGTAAAATTAACTGTATTATATGCCTCATATGAACAACACAAGCTTTCAAAAGAAGGGCTGTGGCATTTTGTATTTATGTTTGCTTTCAAGTTGAAGGTTTCTCTGGTTTAATTTTTTTTTTTTTAAATAAACGACATATACCAGCATGCTTTGTACTAGAAATGAAATGGTAAAAGGACACTATATTTAGCAGAAGATAGGGGTTTCTTTCAAATGTGACCAGGCATTATTTGTTGGGTGTTCCTGAATATCAAGAATTAAAATTAGTGGAACATCTTTCCTTGAGTGCCGCCTTCGTCTATTCATTTATCATTAGTAAGTTTACCATTAAATTTTTTCCCCATTGTATCTGGCCTTCCTATATCTAGCTAGTGCTTTTGATCTCATAAATAGATCTACACTGTGGCTTCATATAAGAAATATTGTCCTGGATGAAACACTTGTAGATGGTTTAGCTACACTTCATTCTGATCTCACAGCCAAGGTCAGATTTGGGGTCAACAGAGATTGTATTGATTTTTAAAAATCAGAACAGGGGTAAGGCAAGGATTTGTCTTAGCCTGAATTTTATTTATTTTCTCTATTAATAATCTCAATTATTTTTTGATCAAGTCAGGGCATGATGTTACAATAGTGGGTTTTAGCCTGATCCTACCTCTGCTATATGAGGATGACGTGGTCTTGCTGGCCAGTACGGCCAATGTGCGAAAGACATTTGTGAATGGTTTTGAGAGTTTTATGAGGTGCCTTGATCTTCTGACAAACCTTTCTAAACCACAAGTAGTGACTCGTGGCCCTAAGAGTTTTAAATTATGTTTAATATCCGTCTTGAATAATCCTTGTACCTCATTAAGCAAAAATGTTAATATTGATTGCTTGAACTGTGATAATGGTTTTAAAGGGCCTCATTCATGAAAAGTGACGCATCGCTGTGTGAAAACAGCAATGCGTCACTTTTCATTGCGCCCTCCTTGCGACATGCTGGATGCGTCATATCTACAGTATGATGCATCATGTTGCAAGGATTTACAGATACGTCAGTACTTCTGACATATCTGTAGGTGCTAAAATGACGCATTGCTGGAGTGTGTCACGAACGTTACGCAACTCCATCAATAGGTCATTTCACATGGGCAAGTCCCATTTCAATGTGCCTGCGTCAGTCTTACGCCTGTTGTGAGACAGGCGTAAGATATTGACGCATTTGCGTCCTAGAAGTGACTCAGTGAAATCTCATAGATTTCACTGTGTCACTTCTACGAGGCTTACTTGCGTCAGAACGCCCACCCTGCATACATTATACCTGGAGCAGGTATAATATGGTGCAGGAGTTTACAAAGTAGCGCATATATCGAGATGCGTCACTTTGTAAATATGACGCAACATGGCGCATTTTTTTACCCTGCTGGTGCGTCACAAAAAGTGACGCATCGGCGGCGCAAAGGTGACGCACAGGCTCATAAATAGGCCCCTAAATACCTTGACTTTCTTATGTTAAACTACACTGAGTGAGTTTGGCAGACCCCAGTTATTCCTAAACCCCACATTTGTTCAGAAGACGGATACATTCTGCGTCACAAAACATTTTATGGATCGATGTTGTGTTCTTTGAGAAGACACAGAATAAAAAAATCCTCCATTAAGTGTTATGTCTTGATCCAGACTATTATGTCCATTGAACACTACCTTTTTATATATTTTGAAATTTGGGAGAAATGATTGCTTCTGAGGCTAATATCACTGCAATTCACAATCTGGTCATGGCTAATATGCTTTAATACTTGCTAGGATCTAGCTCAAACACTCATCGAAGGCGCGCCAAAGGCAAGCCCGTCTGCCCCCGTCCGCGCCAAGGACGGGACAAGGATGGGTTATGCTGCCCAACCTAGTCGGAAAATATATCTTTCTGAGGACCTCAAAAATTTAAATTCAAAAACCACCTGTCAACATTCTATTTCTCCGGATCTAATCTCTGGGGCCTGTTCCTGCTATAAATGCAGGCTCGATCTTCCCTTTGAACTATCTACTGGGATTATCAACCAGACATTTAATTCTGGGATTATTAAGGCCAGGGTGGGGGGGCCAGCTTAAAGGAGGTTTAATTATTGCGCGATCTATGGGCAAACATAGCCAAGATATTAGAGATCTCATAGTGGAATATCAACTGGACCTACTATTTGTTACAGAGACCCGGTTAAAAGACTGGAGCAGTCTGGATGTTGCGGACTCTTCCACCTGGCTACCTGATATATAGGAAGGATCGATTGGTAGGTAGAGGTGGAGGGTTGGCTATTATTTTACGTGATTCCTTTGCCTGTACTTTTTTTGAACCTGATACGATTATAGAAGCAGAAAGCCTAGGTTTTTGTCTTTCCCTAAATGCTACTTCATGTTTTTCAGGTGCCCTTATTTATCAGCCCCCTGGTCAAAGCACTAAGTTTATTGATTCACTTAGTGATTCTTTGAGCTATCTTCTTCTTAAATATGCTAACTTCACACTATTGGGCGATTTTAATCTGCACCTAGAGGGCAATTCTGAGCCTGGCACAGGTAACTTCCTCCAAGTCTTAGATTTATTCTCACTTCAACAAATAGTGAAGGGACCTACCCACCTGGCAGGCCATACTCTGGATGGGGTTTGTTCTAACCTGCCCTGGCTCTCAGCAGATATCCCTTCTCCTCTAATCTGGTCCGACCACTCCTTTATCCCCCTTAGGTTTATGATTCCCCTGAAGGGTTATGCGGTGAAATCTTTTAAAGAACCTCACCAGCGGCCTTCATGGGCACAGATTGCAAAACATTCTAATTTATCGACTGTGGCTAAAGCTCTCACCCTGGCGTTGACAGGCAATACAGAGACTAATTCACGTTTATTTCAGTCCTGGCTATCCAACGTTTGCAAGACTCTTTCTCCTTTGGAGAAGGGGAATAAGCCAAACAAATCTAAGACCTTAAATACTCCTTGGTTCACGCCCCAACTGGCCCAAGCGCTTTTGTATTGCAAGCAACTTGAGCGACAGTGGAGAAAGGGATACAACGACGAACAAAAAACTGTTTTAAAGAAGGTAGGAAAGTTTATTTTCTCCAGATTAAATTGGAAAAAAAATAATTTTTCACTAATAAAATAAACACAGCTAAGGATGATCAGAAAACGATTTTTCTGATTGTGAAGTCTTTCACAAAACCCATGGCGGAACAGAGGGTACTTCCGCATTCACAGACACTGTGTGATAGTATCTCCCTGTATTTTGAGGAGAAAATTCACTAAATTCAAAGTGATCTTGACTCTGTCTCCGATTCTCTCCTGGTGGAAAGCTCGGTCTCTATTTCCACTTTTGAACCTGTCCCATTAGATAGGACACTTATGGCTATTGAAAGGTGCAAATCAGGCTCGCTGCTGGATGCCTGCCCTCCGTCGATTCTTCATAAAATGCTTGAGGTAGTGAATCCCATCATTAATCATATAGTCAATTCCTCCCTTAGGACTGGCAATATCCCAGCTGAGTGGAAGCTTGCGTTGGTTAAACCATTGAAAAAGAAACAAAATATTTACTCGGCCGTTCTTTCAAATCTCCGTCCAATTTCGCTTCTCCCTCTGCTGGGCAAAATAATGGAGACTTTTGTCCATAAAGAGCGAACTAAATTTCTGGAAGATCATCAAATCCCTCACCCGCTTCAATCCGGATTTCGGCCTAAACATTCTACGGAGTCGGCCCTCCTTGAAATTTCGAACTCCCTTAAAATGATTGCAGATAGGGGCAAGAAAGCGGTTTTGATTCTTTTAGACTTGTCGGCTGCATTCGACACTATTTCTCATGACATCCATTTGAAACGTCTCGAGTGCAGCGGCATTTCTGGTATGGTGCTAAAGTGGATCAAATCTTTCCTTGCCAATCGGAGACAGGCAGTCACTTTGGGTGCGTTCTTGTCCCCAGAACGCTCCATTACGGCAGGAGTCCCACAGGGATCTTCTTTAAGTCCGTTGTTGTTTAATGTGTATATGACCCCTCTTATCGCTTTGATTAGATCATTTGGGATAGAGGTTATGTCATATGCAGATGACACTCAAATGATTCTCTCTATAGAGAATGATTCTGTAGAGGCTGAAACAAACTTCAAACATTGTCTGACCGCGGTTCTTCAATGGATGATGAACAACCAGTTAAAATGCAACACGGATAAAACGGAGATTCTCCCGATAGGGACTGACGTCCTTTTCCAGCCTTCCAAATGGTGGCCTGATGGCGCAATACCACCGCCGGAGGTAGTGAAGGTTGCTAGGAATCTTGGAGTACAATTTGATAATTCCCTCTCCTTCCTACCGCATATTAATGCTGTGGCGGGTATGTATTTTAGCTTAATAAAAACTTTTTAAAAAATGAGTTTCTCCCTCTGCCAGCAAGAAAATCTGTGGTGGTGGCTTTAATACTGTCACGCATTGATTATTGCAATGGCCTCCTGGCTGGAGCTAACAAGGCTGTTTTAAAGAAGCTGCAGGTGGTACAACATGCAGCTGCACGCTTGGTGCTCAAACTCCCTAGAAGATCCTCAGCTTCTGCTGCTCTGAACAGCCTTCATTGGCTCCCGGTTCACAAGAGAATTCTTTTTAAGATTCTCCGGATCACCTTTAGAGCAAAAATGAATACGGGTCCTAAATTCTTGTTGGCACGTTTTGTTCCATATACAACTACTAGACTGCTTAGGTCCTATTCAGTGAATCTCCTTAAACTGCCCAATTTTAGATATAAACTAAAAGGTGCTAAAACCTTGGCCTTTTTGGGAGCCAGAGCATGGAACAAGCTCCCTATACAGATTAAATCATGTAACACCGAATTTTCATTTAGGAAAGCCCTAAAAACATGGATTTACGGCACCACTGAAGAATGTTGTTTTGCTCTGATTTAATTTCCAGGTCTGGTTTCTTTTTTTTCTCACCTTGTGATGCTAGCGCCAAGATACTCCTCGCGGAGTGATAGTTGCGCTTTATAAATAAACCTTCAAATTCAAATCTGGGCACATTTACTCTAACAATTTCCTCACAATACTCTAGTCTATGGGCTGGTTTATTAAGATCTAGGGTAAGTGGGAATAATATTCAAAATCTGATACATTAAAACTATGTCAAACCAACCTTGGTAGAATGTCATACTCTTATGCTAACATTTACTATTTCCATTTCTTCCAATAGGTTTGTAATATGTAGACTGTGAAATAGCTGGCCTAGATAAATGGTGCAGAAAAACCTAATATCTTTAACTTCATGTTCATGTGATCATCCTAGGGCCTATTAATAATATGTTTCCTCCTGAACAAGCTAACCAATATACAAAATCATATTTCTGTCGCTTAAAACCACCCATCTAAAGTCTTTCAGATTGTTAAACAAAGTCTACAGTCTTTATTGGAACATATAGTATCTCGTTTTATTGAAGACAGTTTCAACTTTTATTTCTTCTCACATGTGATTTGAATATGTACCTGCCCATATTTTAAGGTAATCACTCATCTCCTCCATTTTAATTTCTCTTATCCCTCCTTTGGTACAGAGATTATCAGCAGGTCCTTCACTGTTATAGGTATAAAATCAGATAGGTCAATGTGGCTATCTCAGTTTACCACTGGATCCCACATCACACTTCTACCAAGGGCCTGACTATGTAAGGGTGGAACAGCATCTCTAGATGGGAATTCGCTCCAGCAGATCACAAGCCCGTTGTTCCTGCACTTTTATTCCCAGGTGCAGGAACACAAGGCTCAATCTTATTGGCCAGAATATCTGGTAGTTAAATTGACGTGAAAATTGAGATACAAGCCAGCCACGTCCTGACTTCCACATGCTGGTCAATTGAATCCCCTTTCCTTTAACATCCACTGTGCTTCTGCCTTGCTCTCAGCAGGTGGTAAATGGGAACAGGGTTGTCTTTGTCATGGGCACTCCACAATCAGGTTTGGAGCCAGCACTTCCATGTTGTCATGTTATTCCGCATTCCTGTGGCATCAACCTATGAATAGCTGGATTTAGGCTCTTCTGTATAGACCAGAACCGTTATTTCTCGCCACATGATATTCCTGCACCCTAATTCCAGCGCACTCATAATAAGGAGCGTATGATGTCAAACATACTCTCTGGGTGCTGTAGGTGTGCATTAAAAGGAGTGAGGTCCCATACTCTCAGTTGGTGTGAGTCTAAAGAGTCTGAGTGTTTGCCAAATATTGAGAATGGTGAGTAAGTGCTTTCCAAAACATGTGTATGAAAAACAGTGATCTAATCAGAATTCTATAACTCTCTCCTGTGCCTCTGATATAACTCTAAACCGTAACAAGAGATCATGCACATACGATAAATGTGTACATTTTGCTTCTCAGGACTGCCCCACCTTAGCATGATAGAGCAAGGAAGGAAAAATAAGTGGCTGTAGCACCACCCGACTGCTGTAGGGCCATTGGCACTGTCACGCAGTGCCCCAATGGTGGTCAGGTGACCAGGATAAACGTTTCGTATGGCAGACCCAGCAGCGGATTTGCTTTTGGAAACCCTTCAGTCCCCCGCCTCTGCCTAAGGTGGTAGAACCGCAAGTCGGCCAGAGTAGGAAAACCACCACCAGTTATGGCAGTGCTGCTTCATCAAACTGTAAACCAAACCCTCCATGTGTTATCCTTCTTTAAGTCACATGGGAATTTATAAAGCATCTTTTCTTTTGTGCCTTCTTCAGACCATGGAGTGCATTTGTCTCTGTGCCAAACAATGCTTAATTACTTTCCAGGAAACACAGATGTATGTTTTCTGTAAATATTAATAGTCACAGTTTTCTTCTTTCTGTTATGAATGAGCAGTAGGCAGCAATATTCAAGCTTGACTTTCCACTGTTAATTAAATTCAAGTTGCTGAATTCCATAAATAAAAGCTTTTAGCTCAGTCTTTGTGCCTGTAAAATAATATCAAGTCAAGGCTTTTGTGTAAAAGTTTATTTTATTTTAGTATTAACCACTTGAAAACAGTTATCCAACACTTCTGTGTGTGACTCATGGAAATATAACTGTGCACAATGACAGTTCCAGCTAGTAAACAAGGTGTATTGGTGAAAAAAAACATAATATAACTTTCCAAAACATTATGTAAGACCTGATTTGGTTTTCCACTTTCCTATTTGATGATTACTTATTTCTTGCAGTGTCTGTCTTTGTGTGTGAATGGTAGCAGCCGTTTGCAGAGAGAATATTTAAAAAACAACTAATCTTTACAGTATCACGGTTAAATGTAACTTCCGTGTTATGTGTACAGACTTGTAATAATGTCTGTGGCCCAGAAAGCAGACCTTAGCCTTGTTCTTGAAAGTCTCACCTTTTGTGACAGGTACAAAAGCTGTACCCATCCTTTCCTCTTTTTTTAGTCCTCATTCGTCTTGGATTTAAACTCTCCCTAAGTGATCACCTTGCCACAGAAGATGGTTTATACTAAGACATAAAAATCGCATTATTTTCTCCTTAGGTTTCTGCCCTGGTGGTGCCGAATTGCATAACACACGAGAGAAGTAGAGACCAAGAAAAGGCATAATCATTGGACCTTCCCCTACCACCAGTTGTTTCCAAAAATGTTTCACTTTGACTCCAACCATTTTAATGCTGGAGCCTAGAATTCATGTATTCTTCACACTACTGCTCTATCTAATTTAATGGTATGTTTAATAGATTTTACCTAGTCGAATTTTGTAGCTGTTCAGTTACTAATCCAATTTTTGCAAATCTCCCTCTGGGCAAGGAGGATTAAGTAGAAAATCAATATTTTTAGATCATTAGACAGATTATCATGTTGTACTAGCACCCCAAAGAATACAAGAGGCAAGCTTACCTGAAATGCCATATCAGAAATAGTTTAAATACATCTACACGCATCAACCCAGAATTGATGGATCCCTGGAGATTCAAAAAACATGTTAATATCATCAGCTTTCTTTGGACCGCATTTTGCACATCTCGGTGTTCTACCGTTACCCAGTTTTTATAGTCTAATATCCCCTATGTAAATAAAAGATGTGGTTTCTTCTTAAATTTGTGGCATGGACAGTGCAATAAAGAGTGTTAAAAGATACTTGCCATATATATTCTTGCTGCCTCCACAGCAACCAATTTTCCCCACAGCTCATCTAGTAGTCTGAAGACACCGTCCAATAGATCCACCAATGATCAATACCATCTAGCCACTTCCTTCTTTCTTGGTACACCATGAATCAAACTGGTTTCTTAATCATTTTTGTTGTGCCTTTATCCACCTCTTTTGTTTGAAACCAACGTTTAACTTGAAGGTATTTGAACCTCGAGACTTTGTTATTGGATGCCTCAGCCATTTTGTCCCGGGAGACCAACTCTCCTTCTTCCCCCAAATGGTCCCATCTCACTAGACCGGCCTCCTTTAAAGGAACTGCCAGGGTATCCTTAGTCCATTCGGTAAAGCCTGGTGCATCCCATATAGGTGTTAGCCTGCTGTAATAAGTGAGTTTAGTATCCTTTCTAATCCAGAACCATAATGCAGCCATGCTCTGTAGGACCTTAAGATGCACCTTTTTGTAGTTCAGTTCAAAGTTCAGTTAAAAAATAATGTTTATTTAGACCAATTGGTCTTTAAACCACAGCATTTACAATACCATTTAAAAATGTCCACATTGCTAAATTATGTTCTAAAACATTAAGAGTCATAAAATCCTTAAAAAATCATTCTTAACAATTTTAAAACAGTTTTATAACAGATAATTTCATTTACAATTGGAAGGCACTAGCTACTCTTACGCCTCTAATGGGGCGGGGAGCTTATATATACCTTGCATATATTTCCCAATGGCTATTGCTATATCTAAATTTTCCATATCATCAAGAAGCTCTCATGCTTGTAAGCGCGTCCTTACACCATATTTTAAGAATATCGGACGGAGGAATAATTTACGTAAATTTAAAAATCTTCGACAATCTAATAAAATGTGTAAAATGTTGCATTTCAATCCTATCTTGCACATACACTTGCCATCAGGTTGCATTAAAACTGATTTTATTGCGCAATTTATTATGGCTGGGTTAATGCCAATTCTTATCCTAAGTACTTCCATTCTTAACCAACGGTTCGGTAGTAAATCGAGATAGGGAAAGCTGATATCTTTCTCCCAGCTAGAACGCATGAATTTTACAGAATCTTTCCTAATCAAATACTCGCGATCTGTTACTCTAGAAAATTCTTTACCCTGCATTTTAAGTACACTCTTTATTACATTTATTTGTAGGGTCGGGGGGTCAATTTTCACATTCAAGTGATCACACATGGTCAAGAGTTTCCTTCTTGTGGCCTTAGCCCACTTTAACTCACTGGACTGGATTTCTTTCATACACCATTGGGACACCTTTATGACCTCCCCAAGACTCAAACAATTCCAAAATCCAAGAAAACTTAATTGCACCTGAATGTTCCATACAGTTAGGCCGAAGTCCATTCTGATTGCCTGAATCATTGCAGAGCTGGGAAGTGACAATAATGATTTCAGACATTTCCCTTTTTCTTTATCCCAGGAGCTTTTACCATCAATACAAATTACTTCTGAGCCATATTGGAATTGCGGAGGGATCATGGCTTTATAGGCCGTCAAAAGTGGCTTATGGGACATATCACCATAACTATGATTGAATCTTTTCAGCCCACATACCGCTTGATGAGCTTTTAATTTCTGTGCCTCCAGATGTATGCCCCACCTCAAGGAATTCGTAAACCATATTCCAAGGTATTTGTATTCATTTACAATCTCTAGTTTAGTTTGGCCCAAATACCAATTAAACTTCGTATTCCTCTTCCCACAGCACACAATTTTTGTTTTGTCCATGTTTACAGTAAGTCGTTTTGCCGTACAGTATTCGCTGAATATATTAAGTTTTCTTTGAAGTCCTATCTCAGTTTGATCCAGTATTACTAGTCTTAAATTTATGGCATGGACAGTGCAATAAAGAGTTTTAAAAGATACTTGCCATATATATTCTTGCTGCCTCCACGGCAAGCAATTTTCCCCACAGCTCATCTAGTATTCTGAAGACACCGTCCAATAGATCCACCAGTGATCAATACCACCTAGCCACTTCCTTCTTTCTTGGTACACCATGAATCAAACTGGTTTCTTAATCATTTTTGTTGTGCCTTTATTCACCTCTTTTGTTTGAAACCAAAATTTAACTTGAAGGTATTTGAACCTCGAGACTTTGTTATTGGATGCCTCAGACATTTTGTCCTAGAAGACCGACTCTCCTTCTTCCCCCAAATGGTCCCATCTCACTAGACCGGCCTCCTTTGAAGGAACTGCCAGGGTATCCTTAGTCCATTCGGTAAAGCCTGGTGCATCCCATATAGGTGCTAGCTTGCTGTAATAAGTGAGTTTAGTATCCTTTCTAATCCAGAACCATAATGCAGCCATGCTCTGTAGGACCTTAAGATACACCTTTTTGTAGTATTTTGGGTCTCCAAACGTATTTATGAATCCCTGCTCTCCTCCTCTTATGTGCGATAACATAACTCTGAACATTCTGCCAATGTCTGAGCTGTTTGGTTTCCGCAATAACATCTTTCCATTCTTCACTAGTAAGGCCCATGCATAGTAGCGCCGGTCTGGCAAGGATAAACCCCCTTTGTCTTTTTTCCTCCCTAATTTATCCAGGCAATCCTGGTGCCTTTAAAAGCACAAATGAAGCTACTGATCTTTCCCTGCATTTTTGCCAGACTCTCAGTATTGAAAGTTAGAGTAATTGCCTGGAATAAAAAGTAAGGAGGATGGACATTTTTACCAGGTTTAATTGCCCTAAGATGGTTAGCAGTAAGTGAGCGCTGCTCAACTCTGGTTGCCAGCTTCCTTCATTGCTTTTGAGAAGTTTACCTCTGGAAAATCCTTGATGTCCTGTATGATTTTTATACCTAAATATCCTAATTGTTTTTTTAAATATGCCATATATATTCTTGCTGCCTCCACGGCAAGCAATTTTCCCCACAGCTCATCTAGTAGTCTGAAGACACAGTCCAATAGATCCACCAGTGATCAATACCATCTAGCCACTTCCTTCTTTCTTGGTACACCATGAATCAAACTGGTTTCTTAATCATTTTTGTTGTGCCTTTATTCACCTCTTTTGTTTGAAACCAAAATTTAACTTGAAGGTATTTGAACCTCGAGACTTTGTTATTGGATGCCTCAGACATTTTGTCCTAGAAGACCGACTCTCCTTCTTCCCCCAAATGGTCCCATCTCACTAGACCGGCCTCCTTTGAAGGAACTGCCAGGGTATCCTTAGTCCATTCGGTAAAGCCTGGTGCATCCCATATAGGTGCTAGCTTGCTGTAATAAGTGAGTTTAGTATCCTTTCTAATCCAGAACCATAATGCAGCCATGCTCTGTAGGACCTTAAGATACACCTTTTTGTAGTATTTTGGGTCTCCAAACGTATTTATGAATCCCTGCTCTCCTCCTCTTATGTGCGATAACATAACTCTGAACATTCTGCCAATGTCTGAGCTGTTTGGTTTCCGCAATAACATCTTTCCATTCTTCACTAGTAAGGCCCATGCATAGTAGCGCCGGTCTGGCAAGGATAAACCCCCTTTGTCTTTTTTCCTCCCTAATTTATCCAGGCAATCCTGGTGCCTTTAAAAGCACAAATGAAGCTACTGATCTTTCCCTGCATTTTTGCCAGACTCTCAGTATTGAAAGTTAGAGTAATTGCCTGGAATAAAAAGTAAGGAGGATGGACATTTTTACCAGGTTTAATTGCCCTAAGATGGTTAGCAGTAAGTGAGCGCTGCTCAACTCTGGTTGCCAGCTTCCTTCATTGCTTTTGAGAAGTTTACCTCTGGAAAATCCTTGATGTCCTGTATGATTTTTATACCTAAATATCCTAATTGTTTTTTTAAATATGCCATATATATTCTTGCTGCCTCCACGGCAAGCAATTTTCCCCACAGCTCATCTAGTAGTCTGAAGACACAGTCCAATAGATCCACCAGTGATCAATACCATCTAGCCACTTCCTTCTTTCTTGGTACACCATGAATCAAACTGGTTTCTTAATCATTTTTGTTGTGCCTTTATTCACCTCTTTTGTTTGAAACCAAAATTTAACTTGAAGGTATTTGAACCTCGAGACTTTGTTATTGGATGCCTCAGACATTTTGTCCTAGAAGACCGACTCTCCTTCTTCCCCCAAATGGTCCCATCTCACTAGACCGGCCTCCTTTGAAGGAACTGCCAGGGTATCCTTAGTCCATTCGGTAAAGCCTGGTGCATCCCATATAGGTGCTAGCTTGCTGTAATAAGTGAGTTTAGTATCCTTTCTAATCCAGAACCATAATGCAGCCATGCTCTGTAGGACCTTAAGATACACCTTTTTGTAGTATTTTGGGTCTCCAAACGTATTTATGAATCCCTGCTCCCCTCCTCTTATGTGCGATAACATAACTCTGAACATTCTGCCAATGTCTGAGCTGTTTGGTTTCCGCAATAACATCTTTCCATTCTTCACTAGTAAGGCCCATGCATAGTAGCGCCGGTCTGGCAAGGATAAACCCCCTTTGTCTTTTTTCCTCCCTAATTTATCCAGGCAATCCTGGTGCCTTTAAAAGCACAAATGAAGCTACTGATCTTTCCCTGCATTTTTGCCAGACTCTCAGTATTGAAAGTTAGAGTAATTGCCTGGAATAAAAAGTAAGGAGGATGGACATTTTTACCAGGTTTAATTGCCCTAAGATGGTTAGCAGTAAGTGAGCGCTGCTCAACTCTGGTTGCCAGCTTCCTTCATTGCTTTTGAGAAGTTTACCTCTGGAAAATCCTTGATGTCCTGTATGATTTTTATACCTAAATATCCTAATTGTTTTTTTAAATATGCCCAGTTTCTTCTCCAAATTCCAGGCCATGATCTCTGTTGTAGCATTATTTACTGAGTAGCCTGCAATCAGACCAAATTTTAGAGTTAAGTTGGTTAGTAAAGGGAGAAGCGCCTGCAGATCTGAGGTTTATATCATAAGATCATCCACATATAAGGCCACCTTTTTTCCCCAGCCCTTACATCTAAAAGGAGGTTTTCCTCCCTCCTTCCTGATCTTTATTGCCAATGGTTCAATATATAAATTGAAAACCAGGGGGGATAGCAGGCAGCCCTGTCTAGTCCCCCTCAAAATCTTAAAGGGTGTGGAGAGATTCCCATTCACCAGGACTCTGGCACACAGGTCTCGATCTATCATGGCCAGCGTCCTACCAAAGTTTTCACCTAAATTGTACAACTTTAACATTGTCTGTAGATAATTCCAGTTTACCCAGTCAAATGCCTTAGTGGCGTCTAAGGTAATAACTGCTAGGGGTAATTCATATGTGGTGGCTGTATCGACTGCACCTATTAGATTAAACGTCAGATCATGTATTCCTCTTCGTCTTACAAAACCTTTCTGATCTTCATGCAAAATGTCCCCCACCACACTATTTAATCTCTCTGCTAAGATTTTAGCAAATATTTTATAATCACAATTTAATAACAAGATGGGTCTATATGAATCGCATATCTTTGGGCGCTTTGCTGGTTTAAGAATTAATGTCACTATGGCCTCATTCAATGAAGGGGCATTTCCACACCTTTCCAAAAGGTGTCTGCAAACAACTTAGTCATAAACGGCAGTAAGACGTCCTCTAATAACTTATATATTTCTATCGGCAGCCCATCCGGTCCTGCTGCTTCACCCATCTTCCCTGGCCTAATTGTGGTCTTAACTTCTATAGCTGTTATATCACTATTTATCACAGTGCTGCTGTCCTCACTAATAGTGGGTGGAGTGTCCTGCTGTGCCTTAACCTCCTTATCTGTGACCACTAGCCCTTCCTAATTTAACTTCTCAGAATATTTCTGGAAAGCTTCCTCGATTTCCTCGCATTTTGTGAGAAGTCTATCTGAGTGACCAAAACTGACTTCTTTTATTGTGCTTAGCTTTTCAGACTAGCAGTTTCCCGCAACACTCTCCATACTCAAAATGCTAGATTCTGCTCACCTAACACCTCTTTCTTAGCCTATCTTCCACTACTTCTTAAAGTTCCTTTTTTCAGGCTTGAAGACAAGCTGCTTTTTCACTTTCACCCACAACATATACCATCTTCCATTCCCGAGCCTGAAATTGATTTTCCATCTTCCCTACCTCTGCCATATACATTTTCCTTTTAAGTGCTAACATAATAATTAATTTCTCCCTCAAAAAGGCCTGGTATGCATCCCAAACGACTCCCACCTGGGCACTATCCACATTGAATGTAAGAAATTCTTCAAGCTTTAACCTAAGCGCCTTAATAGCTGCCTCATTCTGCAGCAAAGTACGGTCCATTCCATCTTCTTTTAACTAATCTAGTGGACAAAGATATAACTAATGAGACCACAAAGTGGTCTGACAAGTAGGACCATACATGCGAGATATCTTGCACAAACTATTTTAATCCCTGATTAACCAGAAAAAAATGATTCTGGACTGGTGCCCATATTTTTTGTTGTAATAAGTAAAACCTTTTCTAACACCCATCTTCTCTCTCCATACATCACATAATCCAAGCTGTTTCATGGACGTTTTGATTTGAGACAGCATCTTACTATTCAAATTTGACCTGCTATTGACCAAACGATCTAATGTGTTGACTAAGATCACATTAAACTCACCAGCCAAAATGAGGGGAACAGGGAAGTTTAATAGCTGGATCATCTTTTCTCTGAATGGCCTTACGTCATCAATATTTGGGCCATAATAGCCCACTAACGTGAACTTTTGATCATGGATCTTTAATTTCGCAATGACCCATCTGCCTGCTCTATCTCCTATACTGTCCTCTATAGCAATATATGCTTTATTTTATCAAAATGGCCACCCCCTTTACATCCAAAGGGTGACAAGTACACACAACCTTCTGGACCCATCTTCTAGTGCCAAATAATTCTCAAGTTTCGCCTTCGGTTAAATGAGTTTCTTGTAAAATAATAATATGAGCTAAGGCATCTTTCAGATACTGCAGAAGCCTTTCCCTTCTTCCTTTCACTCTTAGGCCTTTGACAGTACAGGATAATATTTATACCTGGACTCTCTGGACATCAACCATTCTCTACTCTTTAAGAGAAATAAATTGGTATCATCTAGCGCCGTTCTAGAGAGATATCTAGTTAATAAGGACATTTTTTTCACCTAATGCTCCCCACCGAGTGACCCTATCTCTAATACTACCTAAGTCCCTCCTTGCCCACCACCTGGAGAACCCTCCTTCCTTTCTCATTGCCTAAAGCCTATGGGGCAGCTGAGTCAAGATTGGTCCTAAAAGAGAAAACATTTAACGTAATTTAATTATGGGGGGGGGGGCGTGAAACTCTCATATGTTCCCTTAACGCTGAAAAAGGAAGGTGCAAGGCACAAAAAAGAAAAAGAGTAAAAAACCTGTTTCTTCTGAACTGTACCAAGAGAGAGAAAGCCCCGGGAGCGTATTCCCATATTGTTGTTCTTTCAAACTTACCTGGCATCAACTTCCGAGACACTTTTCATAAATTCATCCATTTCCTCAAATCTTCTGAGATTGTGCATCTTATTCTCATACATTATACATCAACGAGGCTGGGAATTTCAACAGTTCTGTAGCTCCTAGTTTTCTCAATGGTTCTAACTATTTCCCTAGTTCCCATTGCTTTTTTGTGGTAATCTGAGATATATCAGCTCTTATTGCAAAGCTTAACCCATCCATCCTAAGAGATTTCAATTATAAAGCTTTTGATGGATCTCTTCCTTCATTTTATAAGTCTGAAAGTTAACTAAGCTCTTCCTGGGCTTAGTCCCATTGTGGTTTAGCCTGTAGGGGTCTCTATGTATCCCTTGAATATCATTAATGATATCCTTTTCCGGGCATTCAACTTTAGTCCCCAATTTAATCAATCTTGTCAGAAATGTTTTCAGATTTTAATCTTCTACTGCTTCTGGAATTTTCAACAGGTGCAGGTTGCTCCTTCTCTGATTATCCTCCAGGGACTCCAACTTTTCTTGCATTCCATCTCCACTTTCCTTCAAGAGTCTAATACCTTTGTTATTCACAGCAGCTTGAAGTGTTAACTCCTTAGCTGTAGATGCCAACTCCTGGGTCCTGTCCGCTAGATCGTCAAACTTTTTTTCCATCTTATCACAGGCCGATCCTTCTAATTTAACTCCGAAGTCTCAAATCTACTCCTAGTTTCCGTAGTTAGAATCTGGATCAGATCTCCAACTGACTGCAGTGATGCCTGAATTAAAGTTACCTCTGCTACCTCGGCTACTGGGATTATAGGGCCCACAGGCCCCTGTGCTATCAGTATGCCCCCGTGAGGTAGTGGACCTGCCACATTTGCCTCAGCCTAGCACTGCCCCTGATGCATGAGTATAATTGGCCACTGGTTCAGTGTACTCTGGTTCAGCGCTAGCTAGAACCTTGAATCTGTTGAGACTTAGGAAGTCTGATCTCAAGTACATTTGACATTTTACTACTGAATGAAGGAGCATCAAAACCCACAGCCTCACTCCCCTGAACTCCCTTTTGGTGTTCCTCTCACCCTTTTCTTTCATATCAGGGTCTTGGGCATGACCTTAAAAAAGTTCTGGAGTGACGGGGTAATCCTGAGCTTCTGTTTCTGGCCCTCACCTTGATTTTTTCCCCTCTTTCACTTGTCCATTTTCCCCTCAGCGTTAAATCATTTGGGGGCAACTGGTCCAATACTTCGGTGTTTGACTCAATAGCTGTCTTTAGTGTAGACTAAAAAGACCCTGGGGGGGGGGGGTACCTCTGTTACTACACTTCTTAAGGCTTAACTTGTGTGCTTTAAGACACTCTTTTGCTTTATTTGACAAAAGGGTGTTGGTACTGCACGTCCCCCCTCCAACCTCTCCAGATACACTTCACCCTCTTTATTTCTTACCAGTGTCTGCAAGGTTGTCCTATTGTGCAAAGTCTGTATGCCTCCTCTTCTTTGGATATTCTTGCTCGGTACAACTTCTGTTTCAAGCCTATTTACAATTATTCCTGCTTTAAGCACTCTGGGTTCCTCCCGGCTGCTTAGGCTATTCGAAGTGCGTCCTCCTCTCTTCCCCTGACAGGTAATCTGTGCCGCAGCTCTACGACCACTGTGGAGCTCATGCGCGGCTCTGGCCGAGTGAGGCTTCTTCCCCGGAGACTCAGCATGCGCTGTGGTCATCCTGCTAGTGCACGGAGGTTAGAAAGGAAACCCACCTGTTCTCTGCACTTTTTTTCACCCTCTTGGAAGAGAGGAATGGTTGCTTTTTTAGTGATTTACCCGTCCCTGGGGCATAATATTACTCTAGACTCAGGAGCACCTCCGGTTACACTCCGATGTGCAGTCCCGCACAAAACGGGAACTGACAACTTCTTTGCTGGTGCCAAAATATAAGATTTATTTATTTAAACAGATAAGTGCACAGCTCATGACGCGTTTCGGGTCACCTGGCCCTTGATCACATGATCGCGCTATACTTGAGTAGGGATTTTATTGGGTGAACACCACCTGTCACCTGACATAATTGGCAGCACTACAATGGAGAGAGATAACATACTAATATGAGTAGTTCTCTATTATGCGACATCAACTTAATGATACTTGAAACGTACAATGGCATGTAATAGACACAAAGTACTTCGGAATCATTGCTATATATAATTTCATTATACATTATGCTTTAGAGGTTAAAAAGAACGGAGAAAGGGCACAAATGCCGGTATGGACTCATATATATATATATATATATATATAGATAAATTCGTACTTTTTCCTCATTACTCCGATTTTTTGTACATCAATAAATATACACCATAAATAACCACATAAATAAAGTACATATATAAATATATTTTTCTTATAAAATCTGGGTTTAAGGTGCAAAATATAGATTGTGCAAATACTGCTGGTACACAAAAAGTCAACAATGTGTTGGTATTGTAAGTAGATGAACAACTTATTTTGAAAAGCATCTGTTATATTTGTACATGTGACTGAAGTCTAGCGTAGAGTTGATCTATATTAAAAACATGTAAATAGTGATGTCATCAGTGATGTCATTTGAGATGTCATCAGTGATGTCATCAGTGATGTCACTGACCATGTCATGAGTGATGTAATATGTGACGTCATCAGCAGTGGATTGCGGGCGCGTGAGTTATAGTTAGCTGAACTAACTATAACGGGGGAATTTCATTGGTTTTTTACGAGTAAAATGTCCAGCTAACTATAACGTGTGTGAAACCTCTGTTTTTTTCAGTGAATTTGCAAGGTTTTTTAAATGCTAATTCCTAACTATAACGTGTGTGAAACCTATGGTTTTTTCAGTGAATTTCAATGGTTTTTTAAATGCTAATTTTTTTATTTTTTTTTATATTTTTGAAATATTTCTTTTTAAAAAACTTCCCTATGTATACATTTATATATTATCTGTATCCTTTAATTTGGCGTGGCTTATTTTTTTTAAAAGTTTTTTTTAATTTAAAGTTGAACAGCATAGTTAATATCTTCTATTAAGTTATGTCCACTTTTTTTTTTTTATATAAATTCTTGGGGTGCGCGCTCAGAGCGCGCACCTAGTACGTTTGCGTACATTTTTCATGAATTCCGGCGTACGTTATTTACATACGCATACATACGTATTACTGCGCGCTCGGAGCACGCACCTAGTAAGCATGCGTACGTACGCACGCTTACGTACGTCGTACGTACTCCACGTGGTATACTTCCGTATACGCGTAGAGTACGCGCGCTGACGTTTACGCATACGCGCGTGCTGCGTATGCGCGTTACGTACGCGCATAGTACGTAAGCGCATGCGCGCATACGTGTTCGCGCATGCGTAATTGTACCGTGCGCGCAGGGAGCTTGCTCGGTGTGCGCACCTCGGGGTTTGTGATGAATAAAACAACACTTCTAATTGGTTTGCATTACTTTCAGTTTCAGATTGTTTCAACACCACACCCAATCCCCTCATGGCAAGTCATGTGATCCAGAAACATCACTTTTCATTGGTTCAAAGTACTTTCAGTTCCAGATTCTTCCAAAATCACACCCACCCCCCTCATTGTTAGTTCTGATTCCCTATGAGAAGGAGCTAATCTGTGTGTTGAGATACAATGGCAGAGCAGCAGCCTCCTTCTGAGAGTGAGCAGGACACTCTTGAGAGACAGAGGCAGAGGAAGCAGAAAGACTCCTTTATATGGCAGTTTTTCACTTTTCCTGAGGGACAAAAGAAGATGAATGCACCAAAGGTCACCTGCAAACTTTGTCAGTGCGTCTTGTCACGTGGGAATCCTAACAAGAAGTATTCTTTTAGTATTCATACTATGACAAGACACGTTGAGAAAATGCATCCAGTGACTTTTCGTCGAGCTTCTGGAGCAAACCCTCCACCTGCTCAACCGACGACATCTGCAGCAGCTCAGCCAAGCACATCTTCGGCAGCTCAGGCAAGCACTTCTTCTGCAGTGGTGCCTTCACCTTCTACCACACCTCTGGATATTCGTCCTTGTTTTTTGAGGATGAGTACTCACTGCATGGATTGTGGTCGTCTTATTACTTTGGGTGAGAGCAGTATTGATTTCATTCAAAGAAAATTTGAGGAGCATCCTTGCGAGAGGCCATCATTTTCTTATTTTTTTTTAATCGTTTTTCTCTTCCTCTGTCCCTACATTAACTCAAGGGCTCTTTTTAGAGCCACCTAAAATCAAAACACCACAACTTGTTTTTTACAATCTATTTCTTTTTTTGTTTTTAGAGTGCGCGCACCCAATGGGTTTTTTTTTTTTTTTTTTTTAAAAAACATTTTTTTTCACCTTTACTAAACCTTCAGGAAGTCCTTGAGAAAGAGAGGGGAGTGGCAAAGTAATTAAAAAAGAGATGGTGTACATTTCAGAGATGAACGTAAGACAGTTTTCCTATTAAACTTTAAACTCTGCATCAGTATTTATGTATAGGTACCCAAAAAACATAATAGCTCATTTTAGTGCTGCATTTGAATTGGCTGTATTTACAAGGAGAGGAAAAGACACACAGAGAGGCTTATCCTCTCCTTGTAAATATGGAGGAGCACCCTGCGCCACTAGTACGTCAAGAAAATTGACGTAGTGGTGGCGCAGGTGGCTTGTAAATGTGCCCCAGAGATGTTAAGGAAATTACGGGTGAAACAGACAAATCAAGAGTGACAGATACAGACACAGAGAGCAAACAACTGACAAGGAGTAAGGCAGTTAAAACGACTAAGACATATGGATACAGAAAAAGAAACATGGATGAAAAATTAGTTTTAGAGGTAGTAAAGGTAGGGGAGTAGTATAGAAGGAGTGAGGAAGTTACAAAAGAGTATTAAAGCAGGAAGATAGAGTGAGAAGAGAAATGAGAAAAGTAGAGTAAGGACAGGTGAAGAAAAGGAAGCATGAAACGAAACCAGTGACACATACAGATATGTTAAACTTACCTGACCATCAAAATAAATAATTTAGAATTAAATGTTTTTATCTACTTGCAAAGATAACTGAATAACATCTTCTAAATGTTCTTTCTAGTTCTGTAAAAAAAGAAAAAAAGTATTAATATTCAACAATACACTTTATTAAACAGTACATGTTTTTTCATATTTAGCAAAGCAATTTTTTGCCCTTTTTTTGCTGTTTTCAGAATGTTTTGATTTTCACTGAAAATAGTGAAATCAATTGTATTCATCATTTAACAGCGGGCAAAGAAAAAAACAATCTGAAAGATTGTTTAAAAAAGCCCCAAATGTATCCTCACTAAAACATACCTTGATAGAAATGTTAAAAATACCTTTTAAGAAGAATAACAATTTCTAAAAAATAACGTCTGTAAACCTTGTTGCAAAAGAACATTTTCCAAAATAATATCTGTCAAAGAAGTCCACAATTGTTTGTTTTACCTTTCCTTACGGCCAAATGATAAGTTTAAAATCTCTTTTGAGCGAAATATCCAATTTTATTCCTTTGAAATTTTAATAATGCTTTCTTCCAATGATTATGTTAGTATTTAAAATTTGGGTTCCAGAAAAATTAGGTAACAATTGGGTAAATCATAAGGCAAACGTTGCTTGAAAATCAATTGCGAATCATTACACAGTGTCCATCCTTTTTCACATTTAAGATAAACTGTGTAATGACCAGAAGTTATAGAAGGCCCATTATGAAAAATTATTGCAACTGCAACAAAAGTTTTTCCAGATATCGATAATTGTTGTCCTGTAAACTTCTTTATTAAAGTGTCCAGTTTTGTTCCATCAGCTCTACAACGTTGCATCATTAAAATTACATACTGTCCATATTTCTTTAAAAATAACGTTGATAACATGTCTGATTTACATTGAGAACATTCCATGTTGTGATTAGCATCTTTAACTAATTTACTAAAAGTCACTGTTTTACTCTCTGGTAATGGTAAATATATGAACCATTCAGAATCAACATTACTACTGCTTGTGTTCATACAGTTATCACAACAATGTTCCCATTTATAAGAGACACCAAATACATTTTCTACTTCTACCCCTTCATCTTCCAGTACCATCAGGATATACATCAAGAATTCCTGTGCATCTTGCTGGACATTTTGTGTAAACTGTGTACGTCCAGAACATACATCTAAAAGATTTCAAACATCAGAAGCACTTTCTATTTTAGTTTTATCATTACTCAGCTTCTCATAGAGGAGACTTAGCAAAGAACAGAATCTTTTTTCTTGATTTAGTATTATCTGCTCTTGCAAACTTTCAAGATAAAATACAACATTCAGCACTACATTTGCGTAGCAGTTGACACCAGAGCTATTTTCAAAATGACAACCAACAACCTCTTCAGCATTGTCCTTTTTCTTTTTACTTGCAGTCACATCACTATCTTTTTGTTTTCTATTCCGTACATCCTCATTAGAGATATTCTCAAATCTCCTTTTCCGACAAACAACACGTTTTTCAAACACAAGATATTGACCTAAATGAGGAGCATAGCTTCTTCTTAATCTATTATACTCCTTTACACAGTTTGCATCAGCACTTACTTTTGAGTCATCAAAGTCTATCATGAATAAACCAGATAATTTTTTCACGCGTGACAAAGCAACATATGCCATAACTTCTTTAAACACACTAGATCCAATGTTTACAAAAGCACTATCAACAGTTAATCCTTGAGACTTGTGAATAGTTACAGCATATGCTAGAGAAAACGGAAACTGCTTCCTACGCACATATAAGTCTTTCACAAGCAAAAAACGGACTGAACAACGACAAATGTCTTTAACCTCTTGTATCTGATCAAATTTTATTTTAAACATTCAATTCCAACTTTTTTCTGGTAATTAATAAAACCCACAACTCTTCCCATAGCTCCATTCACTAAACCTTTCTCTACATCCAAATTCCGTCTTAAAATTACTCTACAGTTCATACACACATAAAGATTCTTTTCCAAACCTGCTGTTTTTGAAATGTTTTTCTCCAGAGAATCCAATTTAGTACCCAATTTGCCTGTCAATATAACAGTTATTCGTTCATGTTCTATTTTATCCACAGCTTCCAGTTTTATAATCTCTTCATTTTCCAATTTCAAAAGTTCTTGATTGAATACAGAACATTCATGTAGTGTTGGCATTAAGCAGATTACAGTATTTTTTTCTGCTATTTTCTTGTATATTTTCTCTGGAACTATTTGTTCTGCTGGAAACAAATTACTCAGCAATCGACTCTGTAATGCTTTTCTGCCATGTTCTGTGAGTAGTCCAATTCTTATATCTTTCAGAATACTTGCATAGTCCTCATCATTGGCTTGCCTCAAATTGGTAATGAGTTCCTTATACTCAAAATATGTCCAAATATTTACATTGCCTATACTTCCTAATGACTTTTTTGTGTCTTCATGTGTAAGTGTATGGAATACCGGTTGTCCTTTAACTGGAGTAAGTTGCAAAAGATCTCCAAAAACTATGACGTGTTTTCCTCCAAATAGGATGTCAAAGTCTGTCTTCAGAATTTGCTGCATTCTTAAATGCACAAAGGCAAGCATTAAGTTTGATACCATGCTTACCTCATCAATAATGAGTACTTTCATTTTCTTCAATACTCTTGAAACTTCCAAGCATGCTTCTCCTGCTAGTTTGTGGTACTGTATTTTGTTCTCATGCTCTACTGGTAACATTAGCAAACGATGTAAGGTAACTCCTTTGATGTTATACGCTGCTAACCCAGTTGGAGCAGTAACAACACAAGACAAAATGGAATCCATTTTCTTCTGTAGGTAGCTTCTAATTACATTAATTAAGAAACTTTTTCCAGTTCCTGCTTGTCCACTTACATACATTCTCATTGGTTCAAAAGATGTGAATGAGCACTCTTTATTTTCATGTAGTAATCCGTGATCAATTTTTTGTCTGACTTTAGTTGCTCCTCTAAATATGTTAAGTCTACAAAATCTTCCTGAGCTTGATTCATAGCTGTTTCCACTTCGTTCATGGCTATTGCTGCTTCATTTTCGATGATCGGTTGTCCTAGAGGATCTTGACTGAATGTCCCAGAACTTTGACTGTCTTGAGAACTGTCTCTAGCTACTTCAGCTGCAATTGTTGCTTCTTGTTCAATTTCTTCATTTAACATTTGAACATAAGTTGTGAAAGTACTGCATTCAACGCTGTCTTTGTTAGCATTGAAGGAATCTTCATAGCTCTGAAATTCTCCAAGTAGTTCCTCCTCTGTACGCCATGGTTTAAACATCTGCAAAAGTGCCAAGTAGTAAAATTCCTTGTTATCAGGAGTGTCGCAACTCAGCTTCCGGTGATTTATCAAACTTCCTTTTGTTTGCTTCACCAAACATCCTTCCTCACCAATGACTTTATATTTTCCATTGTTGATATCTTCTGTGACATTCCGTTTAAAAATAAAGTTCCGCAGCACTTCATAGAGACACATGTTCTCAAGCTGATGACTTCTTTGTGGGTAATATGTGTCCAACATGTTTGTTCTTAAAATGTCTGTACTTTCTGGTTCAAACTCTGCTAAATATTCAATTTCTCGAATAGATTTCAGAACCCGATTTCGCATTCCTGCAAGGCCTAAACTTGCCCAAATTTTTCTTCTGGATTTCGAGTACAGACTTGCAGATGATAACCTATCTGAGCATTCGTAGGATCCAATTTCTCGATGCGATAACATCTTTAAACTGAAACTGTATAGCTTCTTACTGACAGTCTTCTCGTGAGAAATCTCTTCCCACATTTCCTTCAATTCCGTTTTCTCAGATTTAGTGATGTAAGATGTGACATAGCGAGCAACAGCAATAGAATTGTCAGCCACATACTGTATATCCATGTTAGCATTCCACATGGATAAAATGACTGGGTTGTAGTCATTTATATATTTTGACTCTTCTTTTCTTCTTAGGTTGTAGGTATTCTTAGGCGATTTTCTTGTAATAGTATGTCGCACAACTGACATAAAACTGTTTACTCTTCCTTTTGAAAGAACAGGTCGTGGAAATCCAAATCGACATTTTGTGTAGAATTTATCTTTACTCTTGTACTTCCGTCGACAGTATTTTCCACACCGATGACTTTGGAATCGTAAAACTTGCTCTTTTAAATTTTTCTCTTCTGTGCTTTTAGGTATAGCACATGTTGCATATCCTTCGATGAAACTTAAAACTGCATCATCAGAATCTGTTCCAAATTTTGGAGCATCCTTGATCCACAACAGCATATGAATATGAGGAGCACCTCTGGCTTGGTACTCTTTTCTCCAAAAGAAATCCACAACTTCTCCTAGAGGTGGATTTTTTTTATTGCAGATGAAGGACATCATAGCCTCAAATCTATGATTGAAATATCTGCAAACATTAACCGGATCCAACGAGCACAATTCTCCTGCTGTCTTGTATTGGATGTTTTCAATATTTGAATTTGCCTCTCGAAGAAAATCCAGAAGATCATCCCAAGCATACTCAGCACAGCTTAGGGTAAGGAACCATGTAGGAGTTCCTAAATTCCGTAACATACATTTCAATTCTCCATGGCGTCGGTACCAATATTCATTTGTCCCACGCTGACAAGCCATCAAATTGATCAATTGAGATTCCAAATGATCATCTCGCTGTTGCACTTTGTTCATAAAATCCTTTGCAGTCACATTACATAGATGTACTCCAGTTTTCAAAATGTGATTTACTGCATAAGATAGTGCTGACAAGTCACTTTCAAATAAAAGATGGAACAAATAAGGAATACTTTGACGAAATCTCGGATCTTCAGCATATAGTCTTGTAGTCCGATACTCAGAAGCAGGAATCTGTACTGGATGTTCATCATATCGTCCTCCTTCTCCTGTAGGAAACAGCTGGGGAAAACAACAAGCTTCCAAGCTCTCCTCCCATACACTCACGGGAGTTCCTTGTGCTTTCTTCATCTGAAACAGATCAATAGCGTTTCCCATAACTTCTTTAGAATGTAGAGGATGTATGCTGAAATGTTCATACATTTCTTCTTCTTTTGACTTATCCACTTTTTCAAGTTGCCCAGTTGGTATTCCTGTGTCTTCTAGTATTTCTTCTTCATCCATATAAATGGCTTCCTACCATTTATTATTTTTTTTCAATTACAAATTTGCTCTTTGTACTTTTCGTACATCCACCAGCTCCTGCCAAATTTTCTTATTCTTTGTAGGTACACCATTAACCAGAATAACTAATGGTTCAGTTTCCAAAGTATCTGCATCAATTGTTTCCATATTTGTTTTCAAATCTAATGGCAAATAGACAACTCTTCCTTTTAAACCTCTCTGTAAATCCGAAGGAGGTAATTTACCTGTTTTTGGCTCCATACGCACTATGGTCTGAAACGGATGGACACATTGAATGAGTATAGACTCATACGTATTTAAATCACTAAGTTCTGCAGGAATATCAACCAATTCTAAATTATTATGTACAGCTCTAGCTGGCATTATATTTTCTTCTAACTGGTTATAACAGTATTTACAAATACGCTGATCTTCACCCAAATCAAAACAATTTTCCAGAAATATATATGTTGCAAAATCTTTCCACTTATAATTATCTTCATTTTCACTTTTTTTATACAGATCAACATTCCTTGTTTGATTTTTGTAATGGCTTCTCCGGCAACATATACAAGTAATATTTGGTCTTTCATTAGAGATGATAGCAAATTTTATCATTTCATCATCAAAATTTTTACTAACAGTGAGTTCTACATTCTCTTCCACATTTTCATCAATAACTGTGTCATTTTCTGCACTTTCTTGTTCTGGACCAAAGTAACAAAACTGAATTTCATCAGTAACCTTCACTACATCTGATACAGATCCACGGAACAGAGCATTATTCAACTCATTTAACTTTAGTGCTGGACTTTTAGCAAAATACAATGTTCTCACAAACTTTCTCATTTCAGTATGATGAACTGCTAGCATCCTAAAATGGTGAAAAACACTTTGACACACTTTCCGAGATAGACAAGCCAGAGAACGTCCTTGCAAACCAGTATTCTCTCTCACTCTGCATGGATCTAGTCTTTGAAGCACCTTAATTTTCTGTTTAACACTCTTTTTACTATATTCTCTTAGAAAGTCACGTAATTTATCAATAGATTCCTGAGGCACAGTACAAATACTACTACAATTCCAAGTGTACACTGGGGCTTTAGGACGTCTCCCCATAACCTCATCAGCCATCACTTGTTCCTCATTTCTTGGAACCATTTTCTCCTTTTCCATTACACAACCATCCTTAACTTCATAAGCTCTACCATTGGTGTCAACTGCATGCAACAAACTATTACTTTGAAGATAACTTTCTTCATGAAAAAATGGTACAGTACTTGAACTATGCTTCCATTCTCCTAAGAAGACATTACAAAAGTTTTTTTTTTTACTTCTCTTTTCCTTTTGCTTTGTGACTTCATTGCATTCACTAATTTATCTAATCTACGCATCCTGTTCAAAATTAAAATGAATATTTTTTTTTTATTTCTAATGCCTTGGTAACAATATTTTCAATTAATTTCTTTTTCTTATAAAACTTGTTTTTTTTCTTATATTTTTTCATATCCTTCAGCAAATTTAACATCACTCTTCTCTGAAACATTTTTCGACGAATGTTTTTAAAATCTATTTTCCGTGTTAAGACACTCTTCCTAACTTCTGAGTCTATATTAGCATTTTGTTTTTGCTGTCGACTCTGTTGTTGTTTTGTACTTGAAACACTGTTTGAATGTATCTTCCGATCATTTTTTTTTTTGGAAGATATTTTTTTAAAAATCTTTAGTTTGCTTACCAGAAGACTTTTTCTGTTTTCCAACACGTGCTTCGCCTCCTATTTTTTTTTATCAGTCGTCTTCAAATATAGTTGTTGTTTCTTTTCTTTTGTTTTTCTTGACTTTATAGGCATCTTTATATTTTTTCACTGTTGCTCACCAATACCTGCAAAAAACAAAAAAAAATACATTTATGTAATTTAAATTCATTACATTTTTTTTTTTTAAACTTTTCAAATCCTATCACATGAGCTGATCCTTTGCTACGAGTCAAACTCTTACAAAATAGAAGAAATATGAATTAAATCTCTGACAACAATTCCTGTGTCCACACAGACTCATGGTCTGATTCTAGGCAGAAAGCGATATTTCCTTTGGCAATTTGAAAGCACATTTACTACTGGGGTAGACAAAGTGATAACTACTGTAACAGACTGACACATGTTCCTTCTAGTTTAGACAGGCAGAAAGGAGCACATGTCCTAACAGCTCCTTGAAACCATGACCATGTGTTAGAGGGTGACTGATTAGACTAGAGCAAAGGAAATGAGCCTTGGTGATTTAGAATCTGTTTGCGTTACACACTGCTATCTGAAACAGCACACAGAGCTGACTAATACACATTGGAGCGTAGCAGAAGCTGCTGCGTGTGTGCAAAGAGTGTGTTTCTGGAGACTGTGTATTGTCAGCTGCAAGAGACATCTGCATGGAGACTCCCACAACTGCATGAAGAGTACAGACATGTGTGTAAGAGTACATGTGTGGTAAGGGTTAATTGGAATTTTCAACATGTAGGAACCACCTCAGCCATTGCAAGAATTGATGAAAACTCTACCATGCTATTTTCAAACGTGTTTGCATTTGCATCACATTTTTTGAGATACTGATTTCTGCTGATTGCTAACCAACACATTGGAAGAAAACAAGCAAAGCCTTTCCTGAATGTGTAAGTTTTACAGAACAACAGCAACACAAATTAAAACGCTAACAACAATTCCTGTATGCACACAGACTCATGCTCTCATTCTAGGCAGAAAGCAATATTTCCTTTGGCAATTTGAAAGCACATTTACTACTGGGGTAGAGCAAGTGATTATTACTGTAACAGACTGACACATGTTCCTTCTAGTTTAGACAGGCAGAAAGGAGCACATGTCCTAACAGCTCCTTGAGACCATGACCATGTGTTACAGGGTGACTGATTAGACTAGAGCAAAGGAAATGAGCCTTGGTGATTTAGAATCTGTTTGCGTTACACACTGCTATCTGAAACAGCACACAGAGCTGACTAATACACATGGGAGTGTAGCAGAAGCTGCTGCGTGTGTGCAAAGAGTGTGTTTCTGGAGACTGTGTATTGTCAGCTGCAACAGACATCTGCATAGAGACTCCCACAACTGCATGAAGAGTAGAGACATGTGTGTAAGAGTACATGTGTGGTAAGGGTTAATTGGAATTTTCAACATGTAGGAACCACCTCAGCCATTGCAAGAATTAATGAAAAATCTACCATGCTATTTTCAAATGTGTTTGCATTTGCATCACATTTTTGAGATACTGATTTCTGCTGATTGCTAACCAACACATTGGAAGAAAACAAGCTGAGCCTTTCCTGAATGTGCAAGTTTTACAGAACAACAGCAACACAAATTAAAACGCTGACAACAATTCCTGTATGCACACAGACTCATGCTCTCATTCTAGGCAGAAAGCGATATTTCCTTTGGCAATTTGAAAGCGCATTTACTACTGGGGTAGAGCAAGTGATAATTACTGTAACAGACTGACACATGTTCCTTCTAGTTTAGACAGGCAGAAAGGAGCACATGTCCTAACAGCTCCTTGAGACCATGACCATGTGTTACAGGGTGACTGATTAGACTAGAGCAAAGGAAATGAGCCTTGGTGATTTAGAATCTGTTTGCGTTACACACTGCTATCTGAAACAGCACACAGAGCTGACTAATACACATGGGAGTGTAGCAGAAGCTGCTGCGTGTGTGCAAAGAGTGTGTTTCTGGAGACTGTGTATTGTCAGCTGCAAGAGACATCTGCATAGAGACTCCCACAACTGCACGAAGAGTACAGACATGTGTGTAAGAGTACATGTGTGGTAAGGGTTAATTGGAATTTTTAACATGTAGGAACCACCTCAGCCATTGCAAGAATTGTTGAATAATCTACCATGCTATTTTCAAACGTGTTTGCATTTGCATCACATTTTTAAGATACTGCTTTCAGCAGAATTGCTAAGCAACACATTGGAAGAAAACAAGCTGAGCCTTTCCTGAATGTGCAAGTTTTACAGAACAACAGCAACACAAATTAAAACGCTAACAACAATTCCTGTATGCACACAGTCTCATGCTCTCATTCTATGCAGAAGGCAATATTTCCTTTGGCAATTTGAAAGCACATTTACTACTGGGGTAGAGCAAGTGATAATTACTGTAACAGACTGACACATGTTCCTTCTAGTTTAGACAGGCAGAAAGGAGCACATGTCCTAACAGCTCCTTGAGACCATGACCATGTGTTACAGGGTGACTGATTAGACTAGAGCAAAGGAAATGAGCCTTGGTGATTTAGAATCTGTTTGCGTTACACACTGCTATCTGAAACAGCACACAGAGCTGACTGATACACATTGGAGTGTAGCAGAAGCTGCTGCGTGTGTGCAAAGAGTGTGTTTCTGGAGACTGTGTATTGTCAGCTGCAAGAGACATCTGCATGGAGACTCCCACAACTGCATGAAGAGTACAGACATGTATGTAAGAGTACATGTGTGGTAAGGGTTAATTGGAATTTTCAACATGTAGGAACCACCTCAGCCATTGCAAGAATTGATGAAAACTCTACCATGCTATTTTCAAACGTGTTTGCATTTGCATCACATTTTTTGAGATACTGATTTCTGCTGATTGCTAACCAACACATTGGAAGAAAACAAGCAAAGCCTTTCCTGAATGTGTAAGTTTTACAGAACAACAGCAACACAAATTAAAACGCTAACAACAATTCCTGTATGCACACAGACTCATGCTCTCATTCTAGGCAGAAAGCAATATTTCCTTTGGCAATTTGAAAGCACATTTACTACCGGGGTAGAGCAAGTGATAATTACTGTAACAGACTGACACATGTTCCTTCTAGTTTAGACAGGCAGAAAGGAGCACATGTCCTAACAGCTCCTTGAGACCATGACCATGTGTTACAGGGTGACTGATTAGACTAGAGCAAAGGAAATGAGCCTTGGTGATTTAGACTCTGTTTGCGTTACACACTGCTATCTGAAACAGCACACAGAGCTGACTAATACACATGGGAGTGTAGCAGAAGCTGCTGCGTGTGTGCAAAGAGTGTGTTTCTGGAGACTGTGTATTGTCAGCTGCAAGAGACATCTGCATAGAGACTCCCACAACTGCATGAAGAGTACAGACATGTTTGCAAGAGTACATGTGTGGTAAGGGTTAATTGGAATTTTCAACATGTAGGAACCACCTCAGCCATTGCAAGAATTAATGAAAAATCTACCATGCTATTTTAAAATGTGTTTGCATTTGCATCACATTTTTGAGATACTGATTTCTGCTGATTGCCAACCAACACATTGGAAGAAAACAAGCTGAGCCTTTCCTGAATGTGCAAGTTTTACAGAACAACAGCAACACAAATTAAAACGCTAACAACAATTCCTGTATGCACACAGACTCATGCTCTCATTCTAGGCAGAAAGCGATATTTCCTTTGGCAATTTGAAAGCGCATTTACTACTGGGGTAGAGCAAGTGATAATTACTGTAACAGACTGACACATGTTCCTTCTAGTTTAGACAGGCAGAAAGGAGCACATGTCCTAACAGCTCCTTGAGACCATGACCATGTGTTACAGGGTGACTGATTAGACTAGAGCAAAGGAAATGAGCCTTGGTGATTTAGACTCTGTTTGCGTTACACACTGCTATCTGAAACAGCACACAGAGCTGACTAATACACATGGGAGTGTAGCAGAAGCTGCTGCGTGTGTGCAAAGAGTGTGTTTCTGGAGACTGTGTATTGTCAGCTGCAAGAGACATCTGCATTGAGACTCCCACAACTGCATGAAGAGTACAGACATGTTTGTAAGAGTACATGTGTGGTAAGGGTTAATTGGAATTTTCAACATGTAGGAACCACCTCAGCCATTGCAAGAATTAATGAAAAATCTACCATGCTATTTTCAAATGTGTTTGCATTTGCATCACATTTTTGAGATACTGATTTCTGCTGATTGCTAACCAACACATTGGAAGAAAACAAGCTGAGCCTTTCCTGAATGTGCAAGTTTTACAGAACAACAGCAACACAAATTAAAACGCTAACAACAATTCCTGTATGCACACAGACTCATGCTCTCATTCTAGGCAGAAAGCGATATTTCCTTTGGCAATTTGAAAGCACATTTACTACTGGGGTAGAGCAAGTGATAATTACTGTAACAGACTGACACATGTTCCTTCTAGTTTAGACAGGCAGAAAGGAGCACATGTCCTAACAGCTCCTTGAGACCATTACCATGTGTTACAGGGTGACTGATTAGACTAGAGCAAAGGAAATGAGCCTTGGTGATTTAGAATCTGTTTGCGTTACACACTGCTATCTGAAACAGCACACAGAGCTGACTAATACACATGGGAGTGTAGCAGAAGCTGCTGCGTGTGTGCAAAGAGTGTGTTTCTGGAGACTGTGTATTGTCAGCTGCAACAGACATCTGCATAGAGACTCCCACAACTGCATGAAGAGTACAGACATGTGTGTAAGAGTACATGTGTGGTAAGGGTTAATTGGAATTTTCAACATGTAGGAACCACCTCAGCCATTGCAAGAATTGTTGAATAATCTACCATGCTATTTTCAAACGTGTTTGCATTTGCATCACATTTTTGAGATACTGCTTTCTGCTGATTGCTAACCAACACATTGGAAGAAAACAAGCTGAGCCTTTCCTGAATGTGCAAGTTTTACAGAACAACAGCAACACAAATTAAAACGCTAACAACAATTCCTGTATGCACACAGACTCATGCTCTCATTCTAGGCAGAAAGCAATATTTCCTTTGGCAATTTGAAAGCACATTTACTACTGGGGTAGAGCAAGTGATAATTACTGTAACAGACTGACACATGTTCCTTCTAGTTTAGACAGGCAGAAAGGAGCACATGTCCTAACAGCTCCTTGAGACCATGACCATGTGTTACAGGGTGACTGATTAGACTAGAGCAAAGGAAATGAGCCTTGGTGATTTAGAATCTGTTTGCGTTACACACTGCTATCTGAAACAGCACACAGAGCTGACTAATACACATGGAAGTGTAGCAGAAGCTGCTGCGTGTGTGCAAAGAGTGTGTTTCTGGAGACTGTGTATTGTCAGCTGCAACAGACATCTGCATAGAGACTCCCACAACTGCATGAAGAGTACAGACATGTGTGTAAGAGTACATGTGTGGTAAGGGTTAATTGGAATTTTCAACATGTAGGAACCACCTCAGCCATTGCAAGAATTGTTGAATAATCTACCATGCTATTTTCAAACGTGTTTGCATTTGCATCACATTTTTGAGATACTGCTTTCTGCTGATTGCTAACCAACACATTGGAAGAAAACAAGCTGAGCCTTTCCTGAATGTGCAAGTTTTACAGAACAACAGCAACACAAATTAAAACGCTAACAACAATTCCTGTATGCACACAGACTCATGCTCTCATTCTAGGCAGAAAGCAATATTTCCTTTGGCAATTTGAAAGCACATTTACTACTGGGGTAGAGCAAGTGATAATTACTGTAACAGACTGACACATGTTCCTTCTAGTTTAGACAGGCAGAAAGGAGCACATGTCCTGACAGCTCCTTGAGACCATGACCATGTGTTACAGGGTGACTGATTAGACTAGAGCAAAGGAAATGAGCCTTGGTGATTTAGAATCTGTTTGCGTACACACTGCTATCTGAAACAGCACACAGAGCTGACTAATACACATGGAAGTGTAGCAGAAGCTGCTGCGTGTGTGCAAAGAGTGTGTTTCTGGAGACTGTGTATTGTCAGCTGCAACAGACATCTGCATAGAGACTCCCACAACTGCATGAAGAGTACAGACATGTGTGTAAGAGTACATGTGTGGTAAGGGTTAATTGGAATTTTCAACATGTAGGAACCACCTCAGCCATTGCAAGAATTGTTGAATAATCTACCATGCTATTTTCAAACGTGTTTGCATTTGCATCACATTTTTGAGATACTGCTTTCTGCTGATTGCTAACCAACACATTGGAAGAAAACAAGCTGAGCCTTTCCTGAATGTGCAAGTTTTACAGAACAACAGCAACACAAATTAAAACGCTAACAACAATTCCTGTATGCACACAGACTCATGCTCTCATTCTAGGCAGAAAGCAATATTTCCTGTGGCAATTTGAAAGCACATTTACTACTGGGGTAGAGCAAGTGATAATTACTGTAACAGACTGACACATGTTCCTTCTAGTTTAGACAGGCAGAAAGGAGCACATGTCCTAACAGCTCCTTGAGACCATGACCATGTGTTACAGGGTGACTGATTAGACTAGAGCAAAGGAAATGAGCCTTGGTGATTTAGAATCTGTTTGCGTTACACACTGCTATCTGAAACAGCACACAGAGCTGACTAATACACATGGAAGTGTAGCAGAAGCTGCTGCGTGTGTGCAAAGAGTGTGTTTCTGGAGACTGTGTATTGTCAGCTGCAACAGACATCTGCATAGAGACTCCCACAACTGCATGAAGAGTACAGACATGTGTGTAAGAGTACATGTGTGGTAAGGGTTAATTGGAATTTTCAACATGTAGGAACCACCTCAGCCATTGCAAGAATTGATGAATAATCTACCATGCTATTTTCAAACGTGTTTGCATTTGCATCACTTTTTGAGATACTGCTTTCTGCTGATTGCTAACCAACACATTGGAAGAAAACAAGCTGAGCCTTTCCTGAACACAAATTAAAACGTTAACAACAATTCCTGTATGCACACAGACTCATGCTCTCATTCTAGGCAGAAAGCAATATTTCCTTTGGCAATTTGAAAGCACATTTACTACTGGGGTAGAGCAAGTGATAATTACTGTAACAGACTGACACATGTTCCTTCTAGTTTAGACAGGCAGAAAGGAGCACATGTCCTAACAGCTCCTTGAGACCATGACCATGTGTTACAGGGTGACTGATTAGATTAGAGTGTTACAAAAAAACAAGCTGCCCCTTTCCTGCGAGTGCAAGGGTAATAGAGCAAGACCAACCGGAATGAAAACTCTCTTTACATTTCCTATGTGCTCACTGTCTCATGGTATGATTCTAGGTAGAAAACAGTATTCCTGAGTGATACCAGTACACGTTAACTTATAATGAAGACATACTCCATAATATATAACATGTTCAAGCCACTTAAATATCTTCCTTAACATAAAATGTTAAACACAACTTTTAAAGTGGTAGGAAAATGTACCATACTATTTTCAAATGTGTTTGCATTTGTCTCTCACTGATCAGTAAATGATTTCTGCTGAATGCTAACCATCACACTTTAACATAACAAACTACCCCTTTTCTGCGAGTGCAAGGCTAACAGAACAAAAGCAACACAAATTAAATCTCTGTAAAAAAATCCTGTGTGCAGACAGACTCATGATGTAATTCTAGTCACAAAACAATATTCCTAACTAATACCACTACACCTTAACTTACAGTGAAGACATACTCCATAATATCTTACTAGTTCTAGACAGTTAAATGTCTCCTAAATCACAAAATGTAAAACACAACTTAAAAACAAGAATGACAATTCTATTATTTATATCAAAATACACCACATACTTCCCCTCTCAAACTCATAACTCACCTTTAAAATTAATTAGCTGAGAAAGAAATGTGGGACTCAAACAGCAGATTATCAGAGCCAGAATCACAGAACTCTACACCTCTCTCCTCTCTGCAGAACCAGTAAATGGCAATTTTTCCCTCTCTTTTTTCCCACATATACATGTTAATGTAAAATCACAGTCCTTCCCACATTTTTTCAAATGGAATCACACATTTCTATTGGTTGCAACTTTCAACCCCTTTGCAAATCATCCCTTCCCCCAACATGACTTCTGCCTGCTACCATAGCAACAGCTCATGGAACACTGGTGTGAGCACAGAGGTCAGAAGTTCAGCAGACATTGTTTCAAATCAAAACAGCAAGAGTGCTTGACTTTTCAAACCTAACAGCAAATCCAAAGTAATGTTCAGTGGGAACACATTTTTCTGTACCAATCCAAAACATGCTTTTAAAAATTTAAACATACAGCCTAGTTTTAACTGTAAAATGGTTTAAATCAGCCAATGAGTTCTTTTTATCAAAATAAAGTATGTATGCCTCCATTTTCCAACTGTGTTTCTTTTCATATTGCCATTCTACTGAAAGACACCTTCTGAGTGCATCCAGATCTCCTTGAAACATGTTCACAGTGTGGATTGTAGGTCATAGCTATGTCTTCTGGAGGGAAAAATTTGCAGAAAAAAAGAGGTATGGTGAGAGACCTTGCTTTGCCAAATGTAGACCTTAAATGGATTGGTCAGAGAGGGTTAAAGTGGCACCAATTAATGCCTTTGGTGAAAACCTTTCTACATCTCCCACAGCCTAACCTTATTATTGTGCACTGTGGTGGAAATGACCTAGGCACTTTAACTGGGGTAGGTCTGGAAATGCTTATTAAGGACACCTTTGTGCAATTGATGTCGCTTTTTCCTCAATCTGCCTTTGTATATTCTAACATATGCCAAAGGCAAAAGTGGAACTGGTCCAACCAATTTTGTCCGCAGATTGACAAAGCAAGAAAGCACGTCAATAAGTCTGTTTCTGCTTTCCTCAGAGACTATGGTATGGGTTCTATATACCACAACAACTTGCGTTACAACATGCAAGACATTTATAGAGGAGACGGTGTACATTTCAATGATGAAGGGAACAGAGTCTTCCTCTTGAACTTTAGACTCTGCATTGGTACTTACTTGTAGGTACCGAAAAACACTAAATGAACACAAGGGCTCTTTTTAGAGCCACCTAATATCTAAACACTTAAAAGTGATTTTTATTTCTTTTTTTTTTAATGTTTTTTTTCGAGTGCGCGCTGGGTGCGCGCACCTCGTGATGTTTTTTAGGTTTTTTCGGCTACGCGTAGAGTGCGCGCACCTCGCGATGTTTTTTAAAAAATTTAAATCTTTTTTTTGCCCTTCGTGGTCCTACTGTGCCCCCCTGACAATGACTAGGTGGTCTACAACTCCCTACCCTGCCCCCTCTTCACGGTCTCCACCTTTCCTTTTTAGTGCGACAGACAAAATGGCGGCCGACACTTCCTGATTTCGACCCATTCGAATGTTTACTGACATCTAACAACCAATCAGAATTACGCTCGCGCACGGCAGGGTGCGCGCACAGGGCTTGCTCAGTGCGCGCACGGTACGCGCGTATAGATATTGATATGCTTTTAAATGCTATTTTCTCAAGAAATACTGAACAGATTTACACAAGACCTGCGAAAGGCACTTCCTTGGCCTTATGGCTACCTCACCGCCAAATTTCAAGTAATTCTGTTCAGCCGTTCGGGCTGTAGCTGTGTCTAAAGGTCCTATGGGAAAATGCATGGGGAAAACGTGTTTTGGGACCCCCCTTCTTTCTCGGCCCCCGCTTGACGATTCACCCCGAGACTTTCAGGGTAGGAGCTGAACGGAGCGCCCCATTAGTTTTGAAAATTTCGTGAGGATTCGTCAACCGGCGCCAAAGTTATTCAAAATAGAATTTTCAGATTTCCTATGGAAACATGGTCCTAACTATAACTATCTACTGGCGACCGCCAGTAGATAATATATATATACATATATATACGTCTCACCATGTGTATCTCGTACACAAAGGCACTCCTCCCCAAAAACGACACAGCATATCCAAGTTCCTTCACAGAGTTTTAATGTGCTTCAAGCCAAAAAGGTTTACCCAACGCGTTTCGACGAACATATCGTCTTGGTCACGGGTAAGTATCTGTTTGATTTCAACAGTTAAATACATTAACACAAAAGAAAAAAGGCATCGGCACTACGGGCAAGTCTGGCGTGCAATAACATAAAAAGAGGACTACAGTTTGTATCTGTGTCTGGTTGAGACTTTGGCGGCCATCTTAGAATGGTAACATACTCGTGATATTTACCTTAGAAATTCAATCTCTATAAAGTTATACAATTAACAAAAAACAGTACCGAGAACAAAAATTGTTAATTCACATTTCTGCAGACATATCAGTGTGAGCAATGTACCAATAATAAACAGGTTTGCTCAATCCGCTATTTTCTTTTTATCTCTTTCACACAAATATAAATTCATTGAACCCTGTTCTCAAATTACCTTAACATCGTATTATAGGTCTAAAGCCTAAGAGTTCGCACCATCTCCACATCCTACCCAAGTGGGTGAATATTCCACAAAACTTAAATAAATAAAGGGGTATCCTGTCCAAGTGGTTGGCCTGACCAGATATTTGAAAGGAGAATATCCATGTAATAATCACTTTTCTACATTGCATAATATGATTATAGTACCAGTTTACACAGTCAATTTGCCTACTTCTTCTTGATTTAATTTAGCAAGAGTATAAGAACTGTCCTAAAATAAATCACCTTAAATATAGCTACATCTGTAAACATTATCAAGCCCTAGTGGGCCAGCAATTAATTCTATGCTTCTTGTTCTGACTCTTGTGATTATGCTTCTTTTTGTCACTTTCAATCTTGATCGTTGCCTCTTTCATCCTTTATTCTACGTCTGGGATCACCTAAATATTATAAGTGGAGATAGCAAACAAGACAAAATTCAATCAGACTAGTCCTCTTATATCAAAATTATAGCGCCGATGCTATCCAACTAAAAAGGATTAATACAGATTAACTGGAAGAAAACATCAGAGCTAAATCACTGGCAGCCTAACAAGAGATAATACATGAGGTTAAGAACATACGCTTAGAAATCAGAAATGGAGACCTGATTATTTCGAATATAAAGCAGCAAAGTCTTACATAAACCAATAAAGTTTCAAGGGGGAATAATAGCAATCAAGACATTCATCCCAGTTCTGAAAAAGCTTTCAATTTTATAGCCAAATTATGTTAAGCTCAGTCACCCAGATGCCAAGACAATTCTTCTTCCGAATTCAAACCTGCTGGGATCTTAGTATCGAGTTCCATAATGTACCTAGACTCAAGTTGACGTAATTTGCGAATTCTATCGCCACCTCTCATAGAGGGCAAGATTCGGTCTAAGACAAAAAATCTTAAAAGATTGTGGTTACTTTTGTGGAACTCCTCAAAGTGCCTGGCAATAGGGGACAATTTATCCTTGTTTTGGATTGCCCTCATATGCTCCAAGATGCGTTTCTTAGCAGCAAACATAGTGCTGCCCACATATTTCTTGGGACAAGGGCATATCAACACATAGACACAAAAATCTGACAAGCATGTCAAGTGTTTCTCAATGCGTCTATTGCTGTCAGAAACTGGAAAATACACTGTTTTAACATTGGTACTGGTTTTGCATGCCTTGCACGACATGCATGTAAAAAAACCTTGAATATCCATATAAGATCCTCTTTTACCAGGTACCTCATTACTACATAGTTTGTCTTTTAGAGAATTAGCTTTTCTGTAGGTGACAATTGCGGCATCTCCTATGATATCCTCTAATGTAGGTTCAGTTTTCAAAATCCCCCAATGTCTATTTAGACATCTTCTTACATCATGAGAGCTAGAGTTAAAAGTCGAGATGAATCTCACAGCCTGAACATCATTCTCCTGCACTTTATTCTTTGGTTTCAATAGTTCAGATTGTGTGAACTGATCTGCCTTTGAGAGTGCATCTAGAATCACATTTAATTTATAGCCTCTCTCAACAAATCTTTTTGTCATGCAGTCGCTTTCATTTTTGAAATCAGCATCCGTACTGCAATTCCTCCGAGCCCGGAGGAATTCCCCATACGGAATGCTGCGGATCAGATTTTTAGGATGGTTACTTTCTGCGTGTAATAAGGTATTACCTGCAGTGATCTTACGATACAGTCGAGAACATAGCTTGTTATTTACAGCTTCAATTTCCAAGTCCAAAAATTGGATTTTCTGGCTGCTGATTGTTCCCTCCAACTTCAGATTCTTAGTATTTTTATTCAGACTGGAGATACAATTCTCAGCTAGTTCATGAGAGCCATCCCAGATGATGAATAAATCATCAATATACCGCAGCCATATCTTCACATGGCTGCGGTATAACTCATTCGTTCTGGACACCTGCTGCTCCCAGCAGCCCATAAAAAGATTAGCAAAGCTGGGAGCAAAACAGGTGCCCATGGCTGTCCCTTGTTTTTGTCTGTAAAATTTATCATTAAAGATAAAAAAATTATTCTCCAGACAAAATTTCATCATATTTAAAACCATCTCATTATGTTCCAAAAATGACACAGATCTGGTATCCAAGAATTGTTTGCACGCCTCTACACCATCAACATGTAGGATAGAGGTGTATAGGCTGCAAACATCCAAGGAAATTAGCAGGAAGCTGTCCTCCCATCTGACCTCTTTGATTTTGTTTAGGAAGTCGTTGCTGTCTTGTAAGTATGATGGCATAGTCTGAACATATGGACGCAAGAAAAAATCAATATATTTGGAAGTGTTCTCCGTTAGACAACCTATTGAAGAAACAATAGGTCTCCCAGGAGGGGAGATAGGATTTTTATGTAATTTAGGTAATAAATAAAGAATGGGTATCTTGGGATTACGGTTCATAAGAAAAGAATATTCATCCCATTCTAGGATTCCCTTCGAATGCCATTCTTTGAGCATATTGTGAAATGTGACATTGGATTCATCTATGGCACTGATTGATACTTGCTCGTAGCAATCATGATCATTCACCTGTCTCAACCCTTCTTGTATGTAATCATGCACATTCAGAATAACAACGTTTTGTGGAATATTCACCCACTTGGGTAGGATGTGGAGATGGTGCGAACTCTTAGGCTTTAGACCTATAATACGATGTTAAGGTAATTTGAGAACAGGGTTCAATGAATTTATATTTGTGTGAAAGAGATAAAAAGAAAATAGAGGATTGAGCAAACCTGTTTATTATTGGTACATTGCTCACACTGATATGTTTGCAGAAATGTGAATTAACAATTTTTGTTCTCGGTACTGTTTTTTGTTAATTGTATAACTTTATAGAGATTGAATTTCTAAGGTAAATATCACGAGTATGTTACCATTCTAAGATGGCCGCCAAAGTCTCAACCAGACACAGATACAAACTGTAGTCCTCTTTTTATATTATTGCACGCCAGACTTGCCCGTAGTGCCGATGCCTTTTTTCTTTTGTGTTAATGTATTTAACTGTTGAAATCAAACAGATACTTACCCGTGACCAAGACGATATGTTCGTCGAAACGCGTTGGGTAAACCTTTTTGGCTTGAAGCACATTAAAACTCTGTGAAGGAACTTGGATATGCTGTGTCGTTTTTGGGGAGGAGTGCCTTTGTGTACGAGATACACATGGTGAGACGTTTATAATACAGGATTTCCTCGGACCCTGTTTGTGCACCGCCGCATTTGTGTCCCGGAGGACTGAGGAAGTGGACAGTTTATTAATCTGATTTCCGGTGACCGCGGTACTTGGAGAAATTTGAAATGGACTGCTGGATGAATACCGCTGTCTTTGGGAAATTAGCACGACGAATCTCGTGAACTACTGGGACAGGTCCCGCTGGAACTACCGGAGGTGCCGTGAACTTGGTTAATACACCAAAGCCCCCAGTAAGTTACTTATGATTTTCGATTGAGAAGTTATTTTGGATTTCGGTTTCCCCTTGCTAAAGTTTGTCTGTTTTCAAATATTCGATTGGATGTCATCTCCAGCTTAGAGGTACCGCTGCGTTCCCTGCTCCATCTCTGTATGCATGATACATCGAGAACAGCGGGGCTCCCCATTTACAGCATCCGACTACCGGCTGGTAGTCTTTCCAAATAACGCGTAAATAATTGAAGAGTGCTTTTTGCAGAATGGTAGCGGAAGAACAGGCTTAAGCCATTTTTGCATTGTTACAAGCCATAACGAGTGAAATGGATCAAGATACAGATTCAAGGAGGAGACTCAGAGCAAAAACTATGTTTGTTAAAACGGCTGCACAATCACAAGCCGGTGAACAGGCAGCAGCGCCCCTGTCCTTACAGCATAAATACCAAAAATTGGAGAAATTTATAAGAAAAGAAATCTCAAAATGGTGGGAGGCAATCACACTGGAGAAGTACCAAGAAGAGAAAAGAGTCCCAAGAGGACTTCGAATCTTGATTGCGCCATCGTACGAGGACCCGGATTCTGAACTTGCTGAGGAATGGGCAGAAAACCTGATGGACTGTTCTAATCGCATGCTTTCTATTTTAATTAAGTATGCTTGGAAGGAGAGAGCTTTGCTGCTCAAAACAATTTCAGAATTAAAAGAAGAAATACAAAAAGAGGATACGACTGAGAACTTTACCACCAAGTTGGAGGAAATTAATAAAAGAACAGAGAAATATGAGGAGGAGATAATTGCAAAGAAAGAAAGGAAATTTTTGCGGGACAAGATTGATTATCAATCAGGCAGAATATTCACGTTTAGTCATAAATATGACCACATGAATCGCAAAGGACTTCAAGGAAGTATAGACACTATTCCAACAGGAGGCGAAGTTGAAAGTGATGTGGTGGAAAGTTTTGTGTCGGATGAGGGCACCCCACAACCAACGACCATCCCGAGTAAATCGGCAAATTTTTGGGAGGAGTTTCGTCTAATGAATCTGACGTCAAATCAACAAAATTGGCAAATCGACAGAGGCCGAGGAAGGGGACGAGGACGAGGCTTCACAGGACGTGGCAGAGGAAGAGGCAAAATTTCACCATCCACAAACAAACCAGGAGGGGTGGATGGCGGAAAAGCAACGACAACCCCAATGGGAGTGGAAACATGGGGGCAGAAAAGACGAGGAAAATGAATGACTGCAGGAATGTGGTAAATCTTTCCCTACGATTATTGAACGCTGCTGAATTGGAGGTTTTACAATATGGTCTTTCCTTCTGCCCTTCCTCTAACTTTTCCTACTCCCAAGAGAGAATTGATTTATTTTATTTTACTCGCAAATTACGTTTGCACAAATGGCATAAATTGAAAGTTAAAAATGTTGTAGCTCACAGCACACATCCTACATGTTTGCCGGTTATTGAAACCATTAATGAAGTTAACACTCTAATTGCTCTGAAAGAATTGGATTATGAGAATGTAGAAGTAGGAACGATTAGTGCACAATCATTGGGCTACAAAACTGATCTTAACTGTCCAAACCATTTTAAACCAAAATCTGTTTTTAATCCAACGTTGCCGCCCTGTGGCATTGATATCTTTGAAACCCTGGTAATCAATGACCTCAAGAATATGGCGAAAAAGAAGAAATGGTTGGGGGACAATCTAACTAAGGGTCATAGACTAGCAATTAAGTCCTTACAATCAGACAGAAGTATTGTGATACGCCAGTCAGATAAGGGCGGGAACGTTGTTATTCTGAATGTGCATGATTACATACAAGAAGGGTTGAGACAGGTGAATGATCATGATTGCTACGAGCAAGTATCAATCAGTGCCATAGATGAATCCAATGTCACATTTCACAATATGCTCAAAGAATGGCATTCGAAGGGAATCCTAGAATGGGATGAATATTCTTTTCTTATGAACCGTAATCCCAAGATACCCATTCTTTATTTATTACCTAAATTACATAAAAATCCTATCTCCCCTCCTGGGAGACCTATTGTTTCTTCAATAGGTTGTCTAACGGAGAACACTTCCAAATATATTGATTTTTTCTTGCGTCCATATGTTCAGACTATGCCATCATACTTACAAGACAGCAACGACTTCCTAAACAAAATAAAAGAGGTCAGATGGGAGGACAGCTTCCTGCTAATTTCCTTGGATGTTTGCAGCCTATACACCTCTATCCTACATGTTGATGGTGTAGAGGCGTGCAAACAATTCTTGGATACCAGATCTGTGTCATTTTTGGAACATAATGAGATGGTTTTAAATATGATGAAATTTTGTCTGGAGAATAATTTTTTTATCTTTAATGATAAATTTTACAGACAAAAACAAGGGACAGCCATGGGCACCTGTTTTGCTCCCAGCTTTGCTAATCTTTTTATGGGCTGCTGGGAGCAGCAGGTGTCCAGAACGAATGAGTTATACCGCAGCCATGTGAAGATATGGCTGCGGTATATTGATGATTTATTCATCATCTGGGATGGCTCTCATGAACTAGCTGAGAATTTTATCTCCAGTCTGAATAAAAATACTAAGAATCTGAAGTTGGAGGGAACAATCAGCAGCCAGAAAATCCAATTTTTGGACTTGGAAATTGAAGCTGTAAATAACAAGCTATGTTCTCGACTGTATCGTAAGATCACTGCAGGTAATACCTTATTACACGCAGAAAGTAACCATCCTAAAAATCTGATCCGCAGCATTCCGTATGGGGAATTCCTCCGGGCTCGGAGGAATTGCAGTACGGATGCTGATTTAAAAAATGAAAGCGACTGCATGACAAAAAGATTTGTTGAGAGAGGCTATACATTAAATGTGATTCTAGATGCACTCTCAAAGGCAGATCAGTTCACACAATCTGAACTATTGAAACCAAAGAATAAAGTGCAGGAGAATGATGTTCAGGCTGTGAGATTCATCTCGAATTTTAACTCTAGCTCTCATGATGTAAGAAGATGTCTAAATAGACATTGGGGGATTTTGAAAACTGAACCTACATTAGAGGATATCATAGGAGATGCCGCAATTGTCACCTACAGAAAAGCTAATTCTCTAAAAGACAAACTATGTAGTAATGAGGTGCCTGGTAAAAGAGGATCTTATATGGATATTCAAGGTTTTTTTACATGCATGTCGTGCAAGGCATGCAAAACCAGTACCAATGTTAAAACAGTGTATTTTCCAGTTTCTGACAGCAATAGATGCATTGAGAAACACTTGACATGCTTGTCAGATTATTTGTCTATGTGTTGATATGCCCTTGTCCCAAGAAATATGTGGGCAGCACTATGTTTGCTGCTAAGAAACGCATCTTGGAGCATATGAGGGCAATCCAAAACAAGGATAAATTGTCCCCTATTGCCAGGCACTTTGAGGAGTTCCACAAAAGTAACCACAATCTTTTAAGATTTTTTGTCTTAGACCGAATCTTGCCCTCTATGAGAGGTGGCGATAGAATTCGCAAATTACGTCAACTTGAGTCTAGGTACATTATGGAACTCGATACTAAGATCCCAGCAGGTTTGAATTCGGAAGAAGAATTGTCTTGGCATCTGGGTGACTGAGCTTAACATAATTTGGCTATAAAATTGAAAGCTTTTTCAGAACTGGGATGAATGTCTTGATTGCTATTATTCCCCCTTGAAACTTTATTGGTTTATGTAAGACTTTGCTGCTTTATATTCGAAATAATCAGGTCTCCATTTCTGATTTCTAAGCGTATGTTCTTAACCTCATGTATTATCTCTTGTTAGGCTGCCAGTGATTTAGCTCTGATGTTTTCTTCCAGTTAATCTGTATTAATCCTTTTTAGTTGGATAGCATCGGCGCTATAATTTTGATATAAGAGGACTAGTCTGATTGAATTTTGTCTTGTTTGCTATCTCCACTTATAATATTTAGGTGATCCCAGACGTAGAATAAAGGATGAAAGAGGCAACGATCAAGATTGAAAGTGACAAAAAGAAGCATAATCACAAGAGTCAGAACAAGAAGCATAGAATTAATTGCTGGCCCACTAGGGCTTGATAATGTTTACAGATGTAGCTATATTTAAGGTGATTTATTTTAGGACAGTTCTTATACTCTTGCTAAATTAAATCAAGAAGAAGTAGGCAAATTGACTGTGTAAACTGGTACTATAATCATATTATGCAATGTAGAAAAGTGATTATTACATGGATATTCTCCTTTCAGATATCTGGTCAGGCCAACCACTTGGACAGGATACCCCTTTATTTATTTAAGTTTTGTGGAATATTCACCCACTTGGGTAGGATGTGGAGATGGTGCGAACTCTTAGGCTTTAGACCTATAATACGATGTTAAGGTAATTTGAGAACAGGGTTCAATGAATTTATATTTGTGTGAAAGAGATAAAAAGAAAATAGAGGATTGAGCAAACCTGTTTATTATTGGTACATTGCTCACACTGATATGTTTGCAGAAATGTGAATTAACAATTTTTATTCTCGGTACTGTTTTTTGTTAATTGTATAACTTTATAGAGATTGAATTTCTAAGGTAAATATCACGAGTATGTTACCATTCTAAGATGGCCGCCAAAGTCTCAACCAGACACAGATACAAACTGTAGTCCTCTTTTTATGTTATTGCACGCCAGACTTGCCCGTAGTGCCGATGCCTTTTTTCTTTTGTGTTAATGTATTTAACTGTTGAAATCAAACAGATACTTACCCGTGACCAAGACGATATGTTCGTCGAAACGCGTTGGGTAAACCTTTTTGGCTTGAAGCACATTAAAACTCTGTGAAGGAACTTGGATATGCTGTGTCGTTTTTGGGGAGGAGTGCCTTTGTGTACGAGATACACATGGTGAGACGTTTATAATACAGGATTTCCTCGGACCCTGTTTGTGCACCGCCGCATTTGTGTCCCGGAGGACTGAGGAAGTGGACAGTTTATATACATATATATATATATATATATAAATGTATACTCACTGAAAAAACCATAGGTTTCAGGGACGTTATAGTTAGTTTGACATTTCACTCGTACAAAACCAGAGAAATTCAGAAGTTATAGTTACTTCAGCTAACTATAACTCACGCCCCTGCAATGCACTGGTGATGACGCCACATATTACATCATTCATGACATGGTCAGTGACATCACTGATGACATCTCAAATGACATCACTGATGACATCACTGATGACATCATCCAGGGACTGTGTGTTTTTGTAAAGGTTAAATATGTTTTATATATATGCCAAGGTGTATTAAAGAATGAGTGGGTGTATAAGTGTCTGGATGGAGGATTTAGTATGTGCGTGACTGTTTGTATAAGTGAGTGATTAAATGTGTCCTACTCAATGCAAGGGTTAGTGACTAAACTGTGAATGTCTGTTGTTGTGTGAGCTGCTGCATGGGTTGGTCAGTAGCTACATGAGTGTCTATATGGGTTATTGATTGGATGCCTGAGTATTTGTATGAGACAGAGTGTGTGTGTGGGGGTGGATGGGAGGTGTGTGACTCTGCATAGATGTGTGAGTGGTTGATTCACTGGGTGTATGGGTTTAAGAATGCATGTGGAAACAGCTGTATGGGTGGGTGAGTGTGTGTATGGATGTGTTGGTGAGTGAATGGATGTCTCAGTGGTACATGTCCAAGTAACTACATATGTAAAAGGTATGTGAGAGTTGGAGTATATAAGTGACTATACGTGAGAGTCAGTGATTGTGAGAGTAGCTGTATGGATGAGTGTGTACTTGTATCAGTGATTATATAGGAGAGTAAGTATGCGTTAGTATCTGTATGAATAAGTGAGTTGGTGTGTGTATAACTATATAGGTGAGCAATGGGAGTGTGATTGATTATTTGCATGACTGACTAGGTGTGTGAGTAACTCCAAGGATGTGTGGCTGTGTGTGAGTGTCTGTAGAGGTGTATGAGTGCATATGATAGTATTGTATTGATGAGTGACTGCATGTATGAGTGATTGTATGGGTGAATGAGTGGATCTGTGTGTAGACCTAGAAATCAGTGAGTGCGTATGTAGTATCTGGTATTGGTGTGTTGATGTTTTCGAAAATGGTAGTCTGTATTTTACAGTGGGTGTATCAAAGGTTATATTAGAGTGTGAGGAGGTGCATCAAATTATCAAATGGATGTCATTTGAGAAGTCATCAGTGATGTCATCAGTGATGTCACTGACTATGTCATGAATGATGTAATATGTGACATCATCAGCAGTGCATTGCGGGGGCACGAGTTATAGTTAGCTGAACTAACTATAACGATTTTGTACGAGTGAAATGTCAAACTAACTATAACGTCCCTGAAACCTATGGTTTTTTCAGTGAATTTCAAAGGTTTTGTCCCCCCTTGACGAATCACCCTGAAACATTCATGACAAGAGCTGACCTGAGTAAACAATTCGTTTTGAAAATTTCGTGAAGGTTCATCAAATGTCGCCAAAGTTATTGGTAAATCAAAAAACGCTTTTCCTATAGAAACTAGGTTCTAACTATAACTACCCTTATAGCATTTAGGCAGTCACAATATGATGTATCTGATGGGTTACGTTTAATTCCTTGGCATACTTACATGGTTTTAGTAACAATATTTGCACAATATATATTTATGAAGTATGAGAATATTTTCTTTTGTGTATTTATGAACCCATGTATGTATTTATGTATTCATTGATTTATGTACATATTTTTACATATTTATTTATATATATGTATTGGCTTTGAATTCGCAATGCTGATATTAAGCTGCCGCATAAAACGAAAAAATAAGAGAAAAAAGTAGAAAGAAAAGAAAAAATATGAATTAAATCAATCATGTGTGCTTTAGAAAACAGACAACCATAGTGTTAAGGAATGAGGAAGCGTTTCTTTTATATTGTTAACCATGTGACACTGGGGGGTATGTATTAAAAAGTATGGCGTACAGCCTTTCCGTATGTGATCAAGGTCACTTGTTGACTGAAACGTCTCTGATAACAAAACTGGTGAGCAAATAAAGAACTTAACAACCTTATCCACTGGAGTTCGTTGCTCTCTTCTCGCCACATGGAAGGATTGGAGAGCATGTGGTAATATATATACATATTGTGTATATATACATACACACACATACACACACATGCACACACGTATATATGTATATTTGTGTTTGTGTATATGTTATGTTATGTTATGTTATATTGATTTATTATGCGCACAGCTACTCCAGCCAAGGAGCGTCCCGGCGCAAAGACAAGGAGGAACACAACACAACAGAAACGGGAAAACCTGAGATAAACAACTAAAACAAAAAAGTCTTAATGGCTCTCCGGAAAGAAAGCAGATCGTCTAGCTGACGGATATCAACTGGGAGGGTGTTCCAAATTAGTGCAGCTTTCACGCTGAAGGAACGACCCCCCATCCGACTGAGTCTAAATCTAGGGACCACAGCAAGGGCCTGGCCCTGAGATCGGAGGCTACGGGTGGGGACATAGAAAGAAATAAAATTGGACAGGATTTCAGGGCCTATACCTCTTAATATCTTAAATGTCAAGCAAAGGACCTTGAAAAGAATACGCTTCCTTACAGGGAGCCAATGCAAGGAGCGGAGGACATTCGCCACCGGGCAAAAAATGGGTAGGCTAACAATGGCTCTGGCCGCAGCATTTTGAACCCGCTGTAGGCGAGTTAACTCAGCCTGATTAGCCCCAGCCAGAAGAGAGCTAGCGTAGTCCAGGCGAGAGATGATAGTAGCCTGGACTACAAGCTGTCTGGTAGGGGCATCAAAGTATTTAAGAACTGGTCTATGTCCTCTTAACAGACCAAAACAACAGGCTGCCGTTTTTTTAGTATGTCCTATGAAGGTAAGGCCTACGTCCAACCAGACCCCAAGATTTTTCACCTCCGACACTGGGGTCGGAGTGGGGCCCAGCTCAGACGGCCACCACTGATCGCCCCAGAGCACCACTCCCTTCCCAACAACCATCACCTCTGTTTTTGTGGCATTAAGCTGGAGACAGTTTTCTGTCAGCCAGCAAGCCACCGCCTTCAGTCCGGACTGAAACCTGGGGGCATCTTGATGAACATCTCCGCTGAGGGTAACCGCCAGCTGAGTGTCATCGGCATATGAGACCAGAGTAAGGCCCCACTGCCTCGCGACATCAGCCAGCGGTCTCACGTAAAGATTGAACAACGTGGGACTTAGCGAAGACCCTTGCGGAACCCCCATGGCCAGAGGCTGGAAACTGGACGAAAAGGGAGGAATGGCCACACAGAAGGAACGGTTGTCCAGGAAGGAGCGGAACCACTGCAACGCCAGACCACTGACACCGATCTCCTCAAGCCGATGCAGGAGGATGCCATGAGATACAGTGTCGAAGGCGGCGCTGAGATCTAACAATATCAGCGCCGCCGTCTTACCCGCATCCAGCCTAGCACGCAGATATTCCACCATTGCAAGGAGAGCGGTCTCCGTGCTGTGACCAGCGCGGAAACCGTTCTGTGTGGGATCAAGGTCGTTGGTCCGGGCTAGATGTTCCGACAGGGCCAGATTGACATGGGCCTCTGTCAACTTTGCCGGCCAAGGTAGCAGCGAGATGGGGCGAAAACTTTCAGGCTTAGACGGGTCTAAGGAGGGTTTTTTGATGATCGGAGACACTACCGCCTGCTTCCATTTAGTTGGAACTACCCCCGACTCCAGAGAGAGGTTGACAAGGGAGTGCACAACAGGGCGCCCCAAAAAGGTCTGCTCTCGAAAGAGAGCAGGCCTTACCGGATCAGATGGAGATCCTGATTTAACTTGCAAAGCAAGTTTGTCAAACCCGTCCGAGGTGAGAGGGGGAAATGAGGGCAGGGTGATCTGACGTAGTGCCTCATTGGACCTTCCCAGCGGAACCCCAATGCTAGGGAAAGTCCGATAAATGGCTTGGACCTTTCCCAAAAAATAGGAAGCCAGGGCTTCACAATGGGAGACAGAGCTCTCGGCTAAAGAGATAGTCCGTTTGGCCATAAGATCTTTAACCGCTTTGAAGATGGCCTTCGACGGGTTGGTGCTGTTCCGAAATTCTTCAGCATAGAAGGCCGCACGAGCACGACATATGGCCCGGTGATAGAGCTTAACCGAAGCAGTATATGCGGCTTTTAAGTCAGCCCCATATGTCTTCCGCCAGGCCCTCTCCGCCCGTCTACAAGCTCCCTTCAAGGCGCGTAAGGCCCCGTCATACCAGGGACTAGACTCGCGAGGATTGATCTTAATCGATTCAATGGGTATCAGAGCGTCCAGAGCCCTAGTAAGCCAGGAGCAGAAGAGATCATACCCTTCGTCAACATTGTTCAATGGGCCCAAAGGCTCCACCAACAAAAGATGGTGAAAGTCTTCCAACCTGAGTTTGTTCCAAGATCTCCTGAGTACCCGTCTAGCTGAAGACATGGGAATAGTCACTGATACGGGACACTGGATAGACACCAGGAAATGGTCAGACCATTCTACTGGGGTAATCGCAGTGACTTTGGCCTCAGTCAAGTTGGTGAAAAAAGGGTCCAAAGTATGTCCCCCAATGTGCGTAGGCTGGGAAACCAGCTGGAACAATTGAAAAGCCTCTAGGTCCAAAGCGATGGCACGAGCTGTCAAACTGGACAGTGTGTCGAAAATGCAGATTTAAATCGCCCAGTATAGAAAAGTTGGCGCAGTCAGTGGTCAAAGTGCCGACAGTATCCGAGAAAGCATTTCTAAACAGCACATCACTGCCCGGCGGACGATATACCACCATCCCAGACAGCGTAAACTCAGGGTTGACAGAGACTTTGAAAGAGGCACTTTCACAGCCAGCGATCTTAAGGCTGTTCCGCACACAGGGAAAACAAGACCTAACTATCAGCGCTATTCCCCCCCCTCTAGATGCTCTATTCAAGGTGTACATCGAATAGTCAGAGGGGCATGCCAGATTGAGAATGGCAGTGTCAGCTTCCTGAAGCCATGTTTCAGTTATAGCCAGGATATCAGGAGCTTCATCCTCAATGAGATCATACAGATTTTGCTGATGTTTCAAGATCGACCTCACATTCAGGTTCATTATCCGCAGAGAGGGAGAAGAGACCCTGCTATGATGGACAACAGAGGGAGATTTCCGAGGGAGAGGCATTGGGGGGTCAAGTATCAGACCATTACATGGACAACGATACGGACCACAGAGAGGATGGACAGGCGGAAGTGCACAGCAGCGGCTCACCTGGTTGATGGACATCAGGCTCTCCCTAGAATATGTCAGCATGGCAACAAACCAGTTGTTATAACTATCACGAACCAGAGCCAGAGCCCGCCACGTCCCGCACGGCCTTAGCGCGGACGGGCGCAGACGGGCAGGACTCTGGCACGACTCCGGCCACGCGAAGACACGCCCGCTGCGCGATCCCGCTGCGCTAGGGGAGGAGCATTAAATATGCGTTCCCCCGCTGGCGCATGCGCAATGAGCGCTGTCAGCCCAATCCTCACCACCCCAAACCAAGATGTCCGCCTCCCCAGAACCAGCCCGCCAAACGGCGGTGAGGGGCACGATTACAGTGCAAGTGAGGGGAGCAGAGAAGCGCGAATCCGGTACCTAAAAGAAAATAAACAGGTGAGTTTTAAAAATTGCACAGCAAGCGCCGTAACGCTCCTGCCAGCAGTACGCTCCTTGTCAGGGGGAGGGAAAGGCGGGGACTCGCTTTAAATATGCGTTCCCCCGCTGGCGCATGCGCAATGAGCGCTGTCAGCCCAATCCTCACCACCCCAAACCAAGATGTCCGCCTCCCCAGAACCAGTCCGCCAAACGGCGGTGAGGGGCACGATTAAAGTGCAAGTGAGGGGAGCAGAGAAGCGCGAATCCGGTACCTAAAAGAAAATAAACAGGTGAGTTTTAAAAATTGCACAGCAAGCGCCGTAACGCTCCTGCCAGCAGTACGCTCCTTGTCAGGGGGAGGGAAAGGCGGGGACTCGCTTTAAATATGCGTTCCCCCGCTGGCGCATGCGCAATGAGCGCTGTCAGCCCAATCCTCACCACCCCAAACCAAGATGTCCGCCTCCCCAGAACCAGCCCGCCAAACGGCGGTGAGGGGCACGATTACAGTGCAAGTGAGGGGAGCAGAGAAGCGCGAATCCGGTACCTAAAAGAAAATAAACAGGTGAGTTTTAAAAATTGCACAGCAAGCGCCGTAACGCTCCTGCCAGCAGTACGCTCCTTGTCAGGGGGAGGGAAAGGCGGGGACTCGCTTTAAATATGCGTTCCCCCGCTGGCGCATGCGCAATGAGCGCTGTCAGCCCAATCCTCACCACCCCAAACCAAGATGTCCGCCTCCCCAGAACCAGCCCGCCAAACGGCGGTGAGGGGCACGATTACAGTGCAAGTGAGGGGAGCAGAGAAGCGCGAATCCGGTACCTAAAAGAAAATAAACAGGTGAGTTTTAAAAATTGCACAGCAAGCGCCGTAACGCTCCTGCCAGCAGTACGCTCCTTGTCAGCGTATATATATATTCATTCATATATGTTCCCTTACCGACGACTAACCCCTAAACTCCCTAAACTCAACCACCCGAAACCCTAAATATACCCTTACCACCCAATACTGCTACCACCTCTAAACCATGAAAACATCTTTACCCCCAAAATCCATACACAACATAAACCCTAAAAATACCCTTACCACCCAATATCCTTACCCACCCCTTAACCTTAAAAAAACTCTTAACACCCTATACACTTACCCACCCCCAAAGCACGTAAAATGCCCTTACCCTAATTCCTTATATACAAAATCATATTTCTGTCGCTTAAAACCACCCATCTAAAGTCTTTCAAATTATTGAACAAATTCTACAGTCTTTGCTAGAACATATAGTCTCTTGTTTTATTGAAGACAGTTTTAACTTTTGTTTCTTCTTACATGTGACTTTGAATATATACCTGCCCATATTTTAAGGTAATCATCCATCTCCTCAATTTTTATTTCTCTTATTCCTCCTTTGGTACAGAGATAATCAGAGGGTCCTTCACTGTTATGGGTATATGGTCAGATAGGTCAATGTGGCTATCTCAGTTTACTACAGGGTCCAACATCACGCTTCTACCAAGGGCCTGACTATGTAAGGGTGGAACAGCATCTCTAGATGGGAATTCGCTCCAGCAGATCACAAGCCCGTTGTTCCTGCACTTGAATTTCCAGGTGCAGGAACACAAGGCTCAGTCTTATTGGCCAGAATATCTGGGAGTTAAATTGACTTGGGAATGGAGCTACAAGCCAGCCACGTCCTGACTCCCAAATGCTAGCCAAATGAATCCCCTTTCCTTTAACATCCACTGTACCTCTGCCTTGCTCACAGCAGGTGGTAAATGGGAACAGTCTTGTCTCTGGAATTGGCACTCCACAAGCAGGTTTGGAGCCAGCACTTCCAAGTTGTCATGTTATTCGGCATTCCTGTGGCAACAAACTATAAATAGCAGGATTAAGGCTCTTCTGTATAGGACAGAACCGTTATTTCTCGCCACATGATATACCTGCACCTAAATCCAGCGCACTCATATTCAGGAGTGTATGATGTCCAACCTACTCTCTTGGTGCTGTAGGTGTGCATTAAAAGGAGTGAGATCCCATACTCTCAGTTGGTGTGAGTCTTAAGAGTCTGAGTCTTTTCAAAATATGGAGACTGGTGAATAAGTGCTTTCCAAAACGTGTGTATGAAAAACAGTGATCTAATCAGAATTCTATAACTCTCTCCTGTGCCTCTGTTATATCTCTAAACAGTAACAAGCGATCATGCACATACGAGAAATGTGTCCATTTTGCTTCCCAGGACTGCCCCCCATGGCATGGTAGCGCAAGTAAGTAAAATGAGTGGCTGTAGCCCCACCCGAATGCTGTAGGGCCATTGCCACTGTCACCCAGTGTCTCTATGGTGGTCTGGTGAACAGGACAAATGTTTCGTATAGCAGACCCAGCCGCGGATTTGCGTTTGGAAACCCTTCAGTCCCCTGCCTCTGACTAAGGTAGTAGAACCGCAAGTTGGTCAGAGTAGGAAAACCACCACCACTTAGGGCAGTGCTGCTTCATTAAACTGTAAACAAAACCCTCCATGTGTTATCCTTCTTTAACCCCTTGAGTGCCCCGCCCTTTCCCCCTCCTGTGCCGGGCATTGTATTAGCGGGCGGGGTCCATGACGAGATAGTCTCGTCATGGGCACAGCGCAACCGCGCTCCATGACGAGACCATCTCGTCATGGGCATAGAAGAGGTTAAGACACAATGACATTTAAAAAAATAATCTTTTCTTTTGTGCTTTCTTCAGACCATGGAGTGCATTTGTCTCTGTGCCAAACAATGATTAATTACTTTCCACGAAACACAGATGCATGTTTTCTGTAAATATTAAAAGTCAAAGGGGTATATTCACAAGGAACTATCCCGGAGTTAACGGCACATTATCGCAGCCAACGTTGCGATAAACGTATCGCCCCAATCACAAGCTGGTGTTAACAGCCCACAGCACCAGTTTACCCGCGATAGCAGCTGCAAAAAATATCGCCACAGATGATCCCGGCAACTATCGCTAATGAGATGCAGAGTAGGCATTTCCGTGTCCAAAGCCGCGACAACACCACCCCACAACATTCACAACGACCAGCCAGAACTGCGATAAGAACACAAAACAGGCGATAAGGCGTGTTAGCAGCAGGAAAATAGCACCTGCTCTGGCCTGGTGCAAAGTCGGACGGCAGCCTGCACCACAAAAGGGAGCCCAGCCCAAACCCACACCTGAAGAACAACAGATGCACCCGGGCAACTGAACATGCAGCCCGGAGGGCCGAAAGGGCAACAACACCCGCCGCCACCACCCCCAGGACCCCCACTCCCTGGCACCCCCCGACCAAAGACATGGCACATCAGCTACACCTAAACATGTACAAAATAATCTGCTTGATGTCGCACAATCACAACTGGTGACATGAATGTGTTGTCACAAAACTGAGCATCACACATTCACTTTCGAAGCAACAAATGAAACTTTCTTAAAATGAACACTGAAATGAAATGAAGACACATGGCGGCTCCCCTCGGGACAATCCGTAGGTCACAGCCTGCAAGACAAAAATCATGATGAGAAGGTGTGTCCTGCGCACATCAAAGGACAGAGAGAGAGCGAAGGGGAGATAGAAAAAGAGAGGGTGAGAGAGAGATAAGAAGAGAGGAGGAGAGAGAGAGAAGAAGAGAGGGGGGAGAGAGAGAAGAAGAGAGGGGGAGAGAGAGGTAAGAAGAGAGGGGGAGAGAGAGAGGGCCACCCCTGTGCACCCAGGCCACACTGCTCACCTGCTGCCACCGGTGTGTCTCTAACCACTTGTCGGTATGTGTAGCAGAACACCAGTTCACACATCTGAGACAGAGCCGTCATCTGAAACAGAGTCCAGATACATGATTGGCACAGTACACACACTTGCACAAGACAACATAGCCTGCCCGCCCATGCACACCCAGGCAGAGGCACCCCAGCCCCTCCCGCCACCCATCGGAGCATGCCCGCCCATGCACACCCAGGCCTCACTGCTCACCTACCGCCAACGGTGTGTAGACAGGATGTCCCACCAAGTGCCGCTGCAAGCCACAAGCCCGGGCCCCGCGTACATTGCACCCTCCACACCATGCAGCCCCGCTCCACAGGCTACCAGGTCTCACATTTGGCGCTGGGTCTTGATTACTCCATGACATAGGACATACCAGTGCACCGGCATCGTCGCAGGCTGCAAACCTACTCAGCCCAATGGGTGCCACTAACTCTGGGATCCCAGAAGCAAAGCCACATGGCGGTAGGCCCATGCTGCCCGCTGGCTGTGGCCTACACTGTGATCCAGCAGCGCACACAAAACCTGAGCTGTCCCGACCGCCGGGACAGGGCATCATCGCAGGCTGCACACCCGCTCAGCAGCTTAAGGTGCCACTAACTCAGTGCGCTCAAAGTCACCATCCCGTGGCGGGGTGCCTGTGCCGGCCGCAATGCTCCGAGTGCCACTAACCCTGTGCAACCCCAGTCAGCGCCACGTGGTCTTAGGCCAGTGACGGCTGCAAGGCCTCATGTGCCACTAACCCTGTGCAACCCCAAGTCAGCGCCACATGTTGGTAGGCCCGTGACGGCCACAAGGCCTCGGGTGCCAATAACCCTGTGGGCAACAACTCATGGGCCCTTTATGATTGAGAACCGTGGAGCATCCGTCATCCAGTCACCACCGGCAGAGGGGAATGTGACGTCGTCGGCCCCTTATGTTGGTGGAGTCACATGGCCTGTGACGCTTGTGCTGGATGGGTGTGGACAACTAGACCAGTGACCTGCACACCACGAGAGAATACACCTGCAATGGGTAGCAATGAGGGCCCCCCATGGAGCGTAAGCGGAATGGTCTGGCCTGCCGTACGCCGGGCCAGCCCATGGCTCGCAACAATGACTCGTGGGCTCTGGGCGTGGTTCAGTCCATCTCCGGACATGGAAGTGACTGATGCGTGTGTCCTTGTTGTAGTGTTCACGGGACCCGGTACACAATATGCAATGTAGCACCCTCTGACTGGCATCCCACAGGATGAGCATCATTGACGCAAGGGAAATCACTGTCCCTACATTCATCCACACATTCATACATGAATGATGAAAGACATGACATAGCAGTGCATCACTGGATGTTTATTGCACATCCAGTGCAGTTCTGCAGCTGGAGCGGGACAGGGCACACTACACAATATGGGCCCGTGGAGGGCCAGCCAGAGTCCATCTGGGGATGACAAGTACTGCGGAAGAGGAAGGGTACAGTCCGCAGTCTGGTCGCAGTGTCATTGGTCATCAAACAGGATATGGCAGTCCATGTGGCCGTCCAAGGTGAGTGCATCGGAGTGTATCGGGGGACGGTGGAAGGTCATGAGGCCATGTGCGGCCTAAGTAGAAACAGGACAGGTGGCGGAAAAGAATGCTAGTGCCTCCTGATCACAAATCCATCCATGTCCTAGTCCCCGGATGTGTGCTCTGCCCCACCCGTGGGTGTTGAAGTACCGGCTGAGGCACTGTGTGCCACTGACACATCAGGTGCCGGAGTGGATACGTCTGCCGCACTGTGAGGCAATGGCACACCAGGGGGTGGAGATGTGGATGTTGTGGGGGCAGCAGCATTCATCTGCGCCATGCCTTGTGGCAGCAATGCCATGATGATGATCTGCAGGGCATGGTAGATCCCAGCTACATTTCGCTGATGTATAGCAGTGGCTGCCATCCTTTCTGCCTCCATCCGCACCATGTCCTCCATGAGCCTCCGCATGTGTGCCAGCTCACGGCTGGTATCGCTGGCGCCCCTCTGAGTGGACAGGTGTTCTTCTCTCCGCGTCAGGACTCCAGTGATGTCAGTCAGGGCTCATTGGAGACCATGGAGCGGGCCTAGACACCCATGGATGGCATCCAGTTTGGTGGCCAAGAGGTTGAACCCCACCCACACCTGCTCAGCCGTCTCCCTCTGGGCCTCCAGCACACGGCGTTGGAAGGCCGTGTGTTGTTCCTGGGGATCTTGGGAGACTGCTGGGGCCATGGGTGCCTCCTGCTATATGGTTTGGGTGATGGGTGGGATCTCCTCGATGCAACTGGTCAGCCCTGATCCTGGAGGTGAGTCACGGATGATGTCTAGGAGGGCTTGTGAGTTGATGATGCTGGGGTTGTCCTCCTCGTCATCAGTGAAGAGTGGCTGGGACTACTCTGCAGGGGGTGTTGACGGTGTCCCAGCAATGTGAAGGGGAGATGGTGTATTGCAATGTGTCCACATGCATGTAGCCGCATGGTACATGTTGACATTCAGACAGCATGGCATTGTACATTGTGACAGTCTATAGATCTGGGCGATGACCTAGAGTCATTGAGGGTGTGCACTGTGCTCTGTTTGATTGTGCCTGTGTGCCATCGTGGCCATCTCCACCCGTCCCCCCAGTACCTGGTGGTCACTCACCCTGTTTCGGTTGTGTTGTCTCCTGTCGAGCAGTGTCCGGTCCCCCAACTCCGGCCACAGTATCCACACTGATGACTGTCGACACCAGCTCCTCCATGTTATCCAGCACGACCTGTGGCGCTGGGCCCCCACCTCCAGTCTGCATTGCTGCCTTCTGGTTGGCTGCGAGCTTCTCCTTGGTCTTCCGCTTGATGTCATTACATCGCCTCTTGACCTCGTCCATTGTCCTCTTGTGCTTTCCGATGGCATTCACCTTCTCCATGATGTCCCGCCATATTCCAGTTTTAGTGCCCAATGACACGTTGGAGGTGACGAACAGTTGTTGGTGTTCCATCACCTCCGTGACTATAATCCCGTTCGCATGCGGACTGATCTTCGTCTTCCTCTTCTTCTTGTCCTTCCCCTTCCCTGTCCCCGAGGTCCCGGGCTGGTCATCCGGAGTGCTTGTGGGGTTGTGCTCGTCCTCTGCGCCTGCTCCGGCTGCCTCCATGGTGCTTGGGTGTTGGTCAGTTTGTGTTTGGGTGTTTTTTTCTACCTTTATGGTGATTTTTCCCGCCTCCCAGGTGTGTGTTGCAGGCATGGTGCTGCTTATCGCTAATTTCCTCATCGCGCGTTGGCCCATTGCAGGTTTTTTTGTGTTGTGGTTTGTGTTTTTATCTCCATCAAGGTGGTTGTATCGCAGACATTGTCTGCAGTTTAGGCAGACTATTGCACGGTACCGCCTTGTTGTGAATTCCACATTGACACGGGGTTATTTTCCCAAGATGAGCTGTGATGTTGAGAGTTGCGTTAAGCTACTCTTGCGGTAGTTATCACACGTTCTTGTGAATATACCCCAAAGTTGTCTCCTTTCTGTTATGAATGTGCAGTAGGCAGCAATATTCAAACTTGACTTTCCACTGTTAATTAAATTCAAGTTGCTGAATTCCATAAATAAAAGCTTTTAGCAAAGTCTTTGTGCATGTAAAATAATATCAAGTCAAGACTTTTGTTTCAATGTTTTTTATTTCAGTATTAACCACTTGAAAACAGTTATCCAACACTTCTGTGTGGTACTCATGGAAGTATAGCTCTGCACAATGACAGTTCAAGCTACTGAACAAGGTGCATTTGTTAAAAAAACGTATTATAACTTTTCCAAAACATTATGTAAGACCTGTGAAGTACTGGGAATTTTAAGCCCAGCGGTGCAGGGGAACACACCCTATGACTTCGGGTTCTTCCTGTTTCAGACCTACAGAAACACAGAGTCTTCTGGGTGAAGTCAAAGATCGATTTATTGGCTGCAGACCAATTACAGGTATCCGAGAAGTACAACAGCATGTATGTTCTCAGGAGACTGCTTCAAATTACAGAAACGGGCTTCTCCTTAAATACAAAATATCCTGCTTCAGGCATACATTCCTTGTTTTATGATATGGCCATATAAATGTATACATTACAAACGAAAAGGCAGAGTCATGATGACCATCCCACATTCCAGTTAAGCCAGCCCACAATTATTTACCCAGCGAGGCTCAGATCCCACATCAGATATCAACAGGCCCCAATAAACACGAGCATCTCCTGTTTGGAAAACAAGCCATAAAGCAGGAACAGTCAGGTGTGAAAGAGATTAGCTGGAGGCTCGTGTGGGATGAAAAGGCTTTATGGTGTGTCAAACCCTGATGCTAATCACAGGTGGCCGTAGGACAGGGAGCTCGTGGGACCGGACTGACCTGGGGCAGCGGAGCCAAGCTGCCCAGGTCACAGAGAAGTCAAAGGAAGGCACATGTGCTCTAAAGGCCCGTATTTGCTCGTAATAGGTAGCCTATGTGAGGGCAACCATAAGATGGCCACCGCTCTAAGATGGAACCCACGTAGTGATGTATAATATCGTACACACAGTGCTTTCATAGCTAGCAACGTTATACAAAGCACTTGTACATACCGCATTGACCATTCGCGGCTCGCTAATACCGGGATAGACAGGGGAGGGCCCTGCCTCCTACGCGGTCCCAATTTTCAAAGTATGACAGACCCTCCTTTTGCCCTTACATAGGCAATAACTATACTCACATCAATCCGAGTCTAGGTCAATATTCACGAAGTCATGGAGATGTTGCTGTAGCATCATCCTATTACTTAGCTCGTCCCTCGATACAGGTTTCCTTACACATAATGTAGCACAGAGGCCACATATCGCAGGAGCACACTGGATGCACAGACAGAACAGGAAAAGGATGGCTAAGATCATTCCAATGACCATCAGAATCTTCCAACCCCAGGCAGATATCAATTCCCAGAACCACCCCACCAGTGACCAATCTCCCTTATCCACGTGTATGGATTCAGATATTTTATGCAGTTTGGAGATGGCTTGATAAACCGTTGGAGCGTTATCTGGTATGAAAATGCAACAACTGGATTGGATGACCTTACATACTCCACCGCGGTCTGCAAGTATGACGTCTAGAACCATGCGGTTCTGCAAAGTCATGAGGCGATCCGCTTGGAGCTCAGCTGTCAAATTACCAAGGGCACCAGCCATAACATTAACAGTGGATTCAACCACACGAGTCAGTTGTCTCAGGTTCCTACTATTGACCATAGGTCCCCAAAACAGCAGGAAACCCAAAAAGAAGTCTCCCGCTTCCTGACCGGCAGTATCCTCCTTACTAATCATGCCTCTCACAACTCTGGTCTTGTGATAGTCGGAGGCAGCAGTAAATGTCGGTGGTAGCAAATTTGCAATATAACATGTGCCCGAGAAATCAGGGGGCAACCATGTATATGCTCGGTCATTGCAGACAAAATATGTACCCTTGGCATCCAAAAACGCAGGGGAAAACTGTGATGGAAAAGTGTACGTTTCAGTACAGTCACTTTTCCCCAGTTGAGCTCTTGGATTCTGACCATTACCTTGTAAACAGAACCGACGTGGGGTACGACCCAAATTGGGGATGAGATTTTCCGCTGTCTTTCACCCAGACTAATACTATACCCCGTCGCGTTCCACCCTACATAAGCTCTCAATTCTTCCTTGGGTATAGATGAGTATGCGTCGATATCTCTGCTCATATCGGCAACTCCTTTCATTAAGGCCTTATTATTGGTGCTAGGTCTGATGGAACGCGGATGTCGCGGGGAGTAGGCATCTAGTGCAAAGAGAAACATGGTCTGGAATGCCCATGACGACCCATTGTAACTAAACGGCAGCACTAGATAAGGAATACCCTTATTAATGGTATGTGGCATTAAACCACACACCCAACAATTGGTTGTGTTCATGACTAGTTGGTGCTGGTGCAGGAGCTGAATAAACGAGTTGTTTACAAACTCTGATCGTCTGGCTTGTTCGTGTTCAGGCAGAGGGTGAAAAGAGTGTGAGGAGACAGTAGAAGGAGGTATAAGCTGTACAGTGGGTGCAATGGGCTCTTGAGAGGAGAAGAATACAAATCCTACAGTAAACACTATCATACTACATAATATAAACAGACATAATAATACAAAACGTTTGCTCTTCATTGTTTTACACATTCTTGCTTTAAAGTTCATTTCCTCAGCGAGTCTCTCCATCTTAAAAAACTCCATCCTCTAATCGTGCCGCTCGCGGCGGGTGAGTATCTTCTGCTAAGGAGTACACCTGTCGGTCCAGGGAACGCCCTAGACCAACCAGAACCGTTAACCTAACGTCTTCAGCCTGTACCCCAAAGTCTTGGCACCGCGACCCTGCGGCTGAACCCGGATGGTGGTTCGAAAAACAAAAATCAAGAAAGTCCTTCAGATGGGAGAGCTATGGTATCAAAGACAAAAAGGTAAGGAAAAAGAATATTTATTTGTCCATAGGCCTTGGTCTTAAGTTATAGTGAAAACGGCCAGGTACTGTCTGATCTTGAAACAAGAGTTCAGGCTCTGTAGTGTCCAATCGAATTGACGGTGGCACAGCTTCTTGCAAAATATCGTCACTCTGTTGTGCTGAAGTTGTGCCTCTTACGCATGCATCTCTGAACGGCACAAAACGAGGTACAGTGTGTGTTTCAGAGTAAGCGATACCCTCCTGGACCCACTGGTCATATGGTAGAGGCAAAGGGATCCTCTTGATGTGGGCGCCGTGGATCCAGTTCTTCTTCCCCTTTACTCGAACAGCTGATCTTGTAGACAGAAGTACGAGATGAGGGCCAATCCAACGGGGCTCATCATTGCTTTTGCGCTGGAAATTCTTGATGAGCACCCATGTGCCAGGGTCGATAGGGTGTCTTGGAGCTTCAGAGGCCTGGGGGAGAGTATCATGCACCTGTTGGTGTAAAACACGCAATTTAGCCGTCAATTCGTACAAGTAATCAAGCAGTACTGGATGTTCGATTTCGCTGAATTTCGTCGGTCTTGGCACACCCCATACATTGGCCGGGCGGCCAAAAATAATCTCGTATGGGCTAAGTCCCACTCGTGAGTGTACGGTCATTCTGGTGGACAGGAGTGCTAGAGGCAGAGCGTCAGGCCATTTAAGACCGGAGCTCGCCTGGATTTTGGCCAGCTTGAGTTTTAGAGCGCCATTGTAGCGCTCTACTAATCCAGCTGATTGGGGGTGATTTGCAGCGTGAAACTTCTGCTTAATCCCTAATCCCTCACACACATTCTTCATCACTTGGCCCCCAAATTCACTCCCATTATCACTCCACACCATTCTTGGCATTCCAAACCTAGGGAAAAATTCCTTCACAAGAGCTTTGGCTGTGGATAGAGCAGTGTTGTCTTTTAGGGGATACGCTTCTATCCATTTTGAAAAAGCGCAAACAACCACCAATACATATTTCAGGTTGTTGCACCTTTCCATGTGGATAAAATCTAGCTGCAAAACTTCGAATGGATATGATGGAGGCGCAAAATGACCAGCTGGAGTTGGGGTTCCCCTACCAGGGTTGTATTTCAAGCATCGATTTGGGAAAAAGGGGGTGGTGATGGACAGAGCTTCTGAATGATGCAGAATACTCTTACCAAGTCAAGAGATCATGGTTTTAATCCATCACCGTTTTTTAGCTCACTGCACCATCCCAGCTCAGAACCAGGCTACATGCAAATTAGTCTGTACCTGTCCCAGTGCATGATGGGAACAGGGCAAACCAAACTACCAAGCCAATTCTTATACTGGGAAGGAAACAAGCTTCCGGGGACCGGTTTCTGGCATCACAGCCTTCGTCGGCCCGGCTTGCCTGAATCCTGATGGTGCAATGAGCAAGGGACTCACGTCTGAGCATACCCTCCCACACTGAGTGTGGATAAAATCGATTTGGGAAAAAGGGGGTGGTTGCACCATCAGGATTCAGGCAAGCCGGGCCGACGAAGGCTGTGATGCCAGAAACCGGTCCCCGGAAGCTTGTTTCCTTCCCAGTATAAGAATTGGCTTGGTAGTTTGGTTTGCCCTGTTCCCATCATGCACTGGGACAGGTACAGACTAATTTGCATGTAGCCAGGTTCTGAGCTGGGATGGTGCAGTGAGCTAAAAAACGGTGATGGATTAAAACCATGATCTCTTGACTTGGTAAGAGTATTCTGCATCATTCAGAAACTCTGTCCATCACCACCCCCTTTTTCCCAAATCGATTTTATCCACACTCAGTGTGGGAGGGTATGCTCAGACGTGAGTCCCTTGCTCATTGCACCATCAGGATTCAGGCAAGCCGGGCCGACGAAGGCTGTGATGCCAGAAACCGGTCCCCGGAAGCTTGTTTCCTTCCCAGTATAAGAATTGGCTTGGTAGTTTGGTTTGCCCTGTTCCCATCATGCACTGGGACAGGTACAGACTAATGTGCATGTAGCCAGGTTCTGAGCTGGGATGGTGCAGTGAGCTAAAAAACGGTGATGGATTAAAACCATGATCTCTTGACTTGGTAAGAGTATTCTGCATCATTCAGAAACTCTGTCCATCACCACCCCCTTTTTCCCAAATCGATTTTATCCACACTCAGTGTGGGAGGGTATGCTCAGACGTGAGTCCCTTGCTCATTGCACCATCAGGATTCAGGCAAGCCGGGCCGACGAAGGCTGTGATGCCAGAAACCGGTCCCCGGAAGCTTGTTTCCTTCCCAGTATAAGAATTGGCTTGGTAGTTTGGTTTGCCCTGTTCCCATCATGCACTGGGACAGGTACAGACTAATTTGCATGTAGCCAGGTTCTGAGCTGGGATGGTGCAGTGAGCTAAAAAACGGTGATGGATTAAAACCATGATCTCTTGACTTGGTAAGAGTATTCTGCATCATTCAGAAACTCTGTCCATCACCACCCCCTTTTTCCCAAATTGTATTTCAAGCATACCATACAATTCTTGACCACATTCTCTGCACACTTGGGAATTCCAGCATTCTGCCATACTGGAGCCAACAACTTACAGATTCCTTTCATACTGATATGTGCCATTCCATGTGCCATAGTAACCACTGGAAGCACATATGCATCAGGTAACAACTATCGCCTATGTTCTGACAGATCAATCCAACAACCATTCTCATCCAATTTACCCGTACTTTCTCTCCACTTGCTCAACTCTTTCTCTGTGGCTTCAGCTTGAAGGGACTTTACACTCTCTATCGTGTTTTCACACATTCCAATATCACCAACCCATCTGGCAGGGCCTGCAACATACATTCGAGTCTTCACACCTTTTGCTGTTTCTTTCGCGATTTCATCAGCAAACGCATTACCACGACCAACATCATCAGTGATTTTCTTGTGCGCACTGCATTTCATAATCGCAACTTGCAACGGTAGGGTCAGTGACTCAAGAAGATCATTCACCAACCTGCCATTCTGAATCTTAGCTCCATGCGAAGTCAGGAACCCACGTTCTTTCCACAATCGCCCAAAACTATGAGCCACGCCAAAGGCGTACTGGCTATCCGTATATATGTTCACTTTCATTCCTTCAGACAACACGCATGCTCTTGTAAGGGCAATCAATTCTGCTGCTTGAGCCGAATTTTGTGGCACACGTGCAGTTTCAACAATCGTGTGCTAAGTAGTGATAGCATATGCAGCAGTCGTATCACCATTTGGAAGCTTGAAACACGAACCATCCACCCATAAGGTACCATCACACTCAGTCAGGGGAGTATCTTTAAGATCTTCTCTCCCTTTCGTCTCTTCTGTTCTGAACAAACAATCATGTTGCTCAATCTCATCTAGGTCTGCTGGACTTGGTAATAGTGTAGCTGGATACAACGTGTTGCATCTCTTTATGTGTATATGATTTGCTAACAGTGTCAGCTCATATCCTGATAATCGCGCACTAGTTAAGTGTTGTGTCTTGGTCCTGTTTAACAATGTGTCCACAGCATGTGGAACCATAACAATCAATGTATTATCCATTACTAGTCCAGCAGACTGTCGAATAGACATAGCTGCGGCGGCTGTAGCTCTCAGACAACTTGGCAAGGCCCTAGTTACCGGGTCCAAGGTTGACGAAAAATATGCGCATGGATGCGGTCTGTCGCCAAAAGGCTGTGTTAACACCGATAATGCGCAACCATTCTTTTCGTGACCATACAATGTAAAAGGGTTGCTGTAGTCAGGGGTACCCAACACAGGAGCTGAACATAATGCATTGCGCAATTCCCAAAAACTTTTCTGACACTCTTCAGACCATGGAATAGGATTCGGTGTGTCTTTGCATGTTAATGCTAACAAAGGTTTTGCCAGCAAGGAAAAATTTGGAATCCAATGCCTACAGTATGAAGTAATGCCCAAGAAAGCACGCACTTCTCTCTGTGTTCTTGGCACACTTAATTGTGCAATGGCTTGAATTCTTTCTGGGGTCAGTTTCCTTCCCTCCTTCGATAAGAGATGACCTAAGTAGGTCACTTCTTGTCGACAATATTGCAGCTTTGAGAGAGACACTTTGTGATGAAAGGCAGACAAATGACGCAACAAAGACAGTGTAGCGTCTTTACAAATCCTTTCAGTATCCGCGGCGATTAGCAAATCGTCAACATACTGAATAAGGATAGCGCCACTGGGTAGAACCAGTGCATCAAGCTGCGCTTTTAAAGCCTGACTGTATATTGATGGACTTTCACAGTAGCCCTGGGGAGCGCGTTTAAAGCGAAAGCTGCGACCTCCTAAACTGAAGCCAAAAATGTCTCTACTCTCCTCTGCAATTGGGATGCTAAAGAAAGCATTCTTTAAATCGATCACTGAGAACCATGCAGCGGAGGCTGGAATCATGGTTAACAAGGCAGTTATATCAGGGACAACTGGAAACTGTGGCACAACAATCTTATTAACCTCTCTAAGATCAATCACAAATCTGTAAACAGGTGGCTGTGAAGGGTCAGTTCGTTTTAAGACAGGTAAAACAGGACTATTGCAAACGTTGCCTCTTGTCTCTTCAATTACATCCTTTTTAACCAAATCGCTGACAATTGCTAACAAAGCTTTCTGACCCTCATTGGAGATCTTGTACTGGGGAATGCGTGGCAATCTGACATTGGCTTTTAAAGTTACCACATATGGCGGTATTTCCAGAAGACCCACATCATTGGGACCAGTAGCCCAAAGGCCATCCGCAAGGGATGACAAGTCAGGTGGCATTGCATTTTTAGACAAATACATTGGGGAAATCACTTTCTTACCTAATGTAAGTTGTACTCCTGAGGGAGAACAATATAGTGTTGCATGCAATCTTTTTAGCAAATCTAATCCTAGCAAATTTTCACCACAACCTGTCGTTAGGATGAGGGGTGCTTTTAGCTCACAAGGTCCAACAGAAAGAGACATAGGACTAGAAATCGGGTTCCTAACTGGGGCGCCAGAAAAACCTACTGAAACATTCATTTCGCCAGACAAAGGCGCGCCAGGGAGTTTTGAATGCATGATTGAACTCTTTGCAGCACCAGTATCCAGCAGAAAGGGCTCCGTTACATTTGCTGTAGTTACTTTAACATAAGGTCCGCTCTGATCCACTGGCACTGAAACAACTCCCTCTCTCTGTCTACGGCTGTCCTAGTAATCATTATCTTCTACATTGTCGTCTTCTGCATAATAATCATTATTGTAGTACTGAGCTGTATTACCAGTCGCGTTGGCTTGCTGATCAAAGCTATTTATGGTATTTTGAGGCAGAAGAGGACGCGCGTTCTGGGGAACATTTCCACGCCCTCTGCCTCTAGGAGCTTGCTGACCACCTCTACCTCTTGCGCCATACGCATTACTGTTACGCTGCATTAATTTAGGGCAACTATATTTAAAATGACCTTCCTCTTTGCAATATGAACATTGGTTGGGACCTACAGGGATGCATGGTTGATAATACCCATTCATTTGCTGATTATTCTGAAACTGTTGGGGCTGCTGATAGATACCTTGTGTTTGCCTATAATTATTCTGTCCTCCACGTGGCGGATAAGCCTGCTGTAAGAGGACCTTCGTTTTCAGTTCTTTCGTTTTCTTATCTGTTCTATCATTCTCGTCTTTATCTCTATTTTCATAATACTGTGCAGTAGCCAGTATTTGCGCTGAAGAGGAAACAGCCCAGGAACTTTCTGAATCTTTTAATTTTTTACACAACTCGGGAAGTAGATTCTGTACAAATTTATCCACAAATAACCGTTGGCCACCTTCAGTACTCATGTCCTGACCACTGTGGTCGATAAACGTTTCTTCAAACCTGGTAAAGAAATCTGACACTGTCTCATCCTTCTTCTGCTTGCATGCGGACAGTTTATCCCAATTTACGCGCATCGCAGGCATTATAGTTTTCATGTATGTAATAATTCTACCAGGGAGTTCTGCTACTAAAGGGTCAGGTTTCGCGCCACCAACTTGTCCAGCATCTGCAGCAATGATATTAGCCCATGTGTTACCCAATTCTGCAGCGTGATCTACATTACGAATGGATCCCCATAAAGGCTGTGGAACCACATTCCCAAACAGCATATCTATGTCAGCCAGATTCATTACACATGATTCTGCAGTTTGTGATAACTCCTTATAATATCCTGTAGGGTTTTTACGGGGGTCAGGCAATGTCTGTTTAAGCGCTAACACTTCAGATCGTTTCCAAGGGACATGCACCCAAACACGCTGAAAATATGGCTGAACAGGTGGGTTAGCAGCCAAATCACCAGGTCTCCAAACTGGAGGAACCTCACGCATTGGATATTGGCGTGCTTTTACCTTCTTCCCCACAGGGAAACCCTGCTCAAACAACGATTGCTGACAATCATTGTTAGACCTGGCATCATTGGCATGAGTCTCTCCTCCATTTTTATCTGTTTGCCTCCTCTGTTTACGATGTTTTTGCTGGATTATTGCTTTGGGCACTGTGCCACTGCTGATCAGTGCCACAGTGCAAGTGCTCCCTATGTTAAATTGTTACATTGATTGGTGTTACCATGATTGGCTTGGTTGACTTACTGTTCAGACCCTAGTCTAGTGCACTGCGTGTGCCAAGGGCGTGTAAGTTAACTGCTGCTGGTGGGCTTGCAGCACTGGTTGTGCCACCCACAGAAGCAGCGTGTAAAATGTGTCTCAGGCCTGCCACCGCAGCGCCTGCGAGCAGTCCCTGACTGCCATGTCGACTTGGCAAGGAAACCTACTTGCCAGTCTCTAAACCTTCACTTTGCCACATTTCAGACACCTCTATGGTAGGCCCTAGGGCAGGGTGCATTGTTGGTAAAAGGTAGGTCATGCCCTGATGTGTGTGGCATGACCTAATAGTGAATTACAGCCATTTTCGTTTTTCACTGTTGATGGGCTACCTGCCTCCCATAGGCCAGAATGGGCAGACGGATTATTAACTCCATTATAATCTATCTGACTCAGGGAGCATGGTAGCAAGTCGAGTTTAGTATCCCTTATTTTTTTAAACACTGCCAGTTTTGACCATGGAGAATGCCAGAGCTGCTACACCTGTGGAGATTGTTGTGGGGGAATTTGATAAGGAGAAGATAGATTCCTACGTGCTAAAGGATCTAAAAGGATTTTGCAAGCAGTTTAAAGTTCCTACCACAGGTCTCACAAGGAAAGACGACTTCCTCAAAGCGCTGAAGGCCTGGTTAGAGGCCAGAAATCCCTCTGATCCGGTGGTGGTACCGGAAGAGGAAGAAGAGGAGGAAGAGCCCGCAGATGGGCCAGTGTCATCTCCCGGCAGTAGTGCCTCCTCTAGGAGCCTTTCCCCTGAAGAATTAGAAGACAGGGAGAGGGAGAGGGGGTACAAGTTAGAAATGGCAAAACTTAAATTAGGAGGGCAGTTGGAATTAGAAAAAGCAAAGAGCCTGAGAGAAGCCGAAATGGAGAGCAAAAGATTAGATTTTGAGAGAGAGAAGTTAGCATTTGAACGTGAGAAGATGTTGAGGGAGATGGAACTTAAAGAAAAGAGTTTAGAGTTGAATCCCTCTGGTGGCAGCGCTCCATCTGTGCCTGCAGAAAGTAGGATTTATTTTCCTAAAGATGTGATCAAAGATTACAGTAAGAATGAAGATATTAGCCAATGGTTTAAAGCGTATGAGTTAGCATTGTTGGCCCACAGGGTCCCTGAGAAAGATTGGGGAACGGGGTTGTGGAGCCGCTTTTCAAATGAAGGGAGAGATACCTTGTTGAGCATGCCTGAAGAGGAAAGGGCATCTTATACTCATATGAAAAATGCTTTAATGCTGAGATATGGCTTAACTCCAGAAAAGTACAGACAAACCTTTAGAGAATGTAAGAAGTTGCCTGGTACTACGTGGGTTGAATATGTGTCTTTTTTTTGCAGAGCCATGGATGGTTGGATAAAGGGTAGCAAGGTTGATAGTTATGATGCTCTTTATGATTTGTTTGCTTGGGAGCACTTGTCTAATAACTGTTTTCCAGAGCTACGCCAGCACCTTGTTGATAGCAAGATATCTAACCCTAGAAAACTTGCTGAGGAGGCGGACCGCTGGGTCAGTACCAGGGTCCACAAGGGTCCAGTGGGAGACTCAGCCAAGGGTGGGCAGGGTCCCCAGCAGAAGAGTGGGGGGGACAGGGGTAACCAGAGGGAGTTCCAGAAAGGGCCCCAAAGTAATCCCCAAGGGAACCAAGGGAAGGGTTCCCAGCCTCCCCCTGTAAAGAAGCCAGAGGCCCCGACAGGTAAACCTGTTCACAGGGGCCCCATGACCTGCTATGTTTGTAAGCAGGTGGGACACCGTTATTATGATCCCCAGTGTCCCATGAAGGATCCGAATGCACCGCCGCGTGCACCCCCTCGTCAGGTAGCGAGTGTAGCCCTGGGAGGGAATGAGATGGGTGCCCCCGGTGGGTGGGGTCCCGCAGAAATGTCCCTGGTCTCTTTAGGAGACGTGGAAATGGTCCCTCCAACCCCTCTGCCTAATAACACTAAAAAATATAGGCAGTGGGTGACCATTAATGGCCATAGGGTGGAAGCTCTCAGAGACACCGGAGCGAGTGTGACAGCTGTCAAGTGTCACTTGGTGTCCAGAGAGCAGGTGGTCCCTCATGCATTCTACCCCGTTGTAGCTGCTGACAACTCACAGAGTCAGTGTGAGGTAGCTCAAGTTCCTTTTGAGTGGGGGGGGGTCTCAGGTACTCTTCAGGTTGCTGTGAGGCCCGCCATGCCTGTTGATTGTCTCCTGGGCAATGATTTGGAGGACTCCCCTTGGGCTAAGGTGGAGAGAAAATCGCATCTGGAAATGTTGGGTCTGCCTGAGTGGGTGTGTGCGACCACCCGGTCCATGTCAGTCAGTAAGGGTGTTGATGGGGCCCTGGAGCCTGAAAGTTTGGCCCAGGTCCCAACCGTGAAGAGAAGAGGCAGGGGGCGCGGGAAACCGTCCCCCATCGTTCCCGCGGTCCAGGAGGGAGCAGACCCTGAGGGGGATGCCCTGGAACCGACAGGAGAACAAGTGGCCGAACTGGGAGACCTGCCCGAGCTGACCCATTGGCAGCAGGATGGTGGTCCCTCCAGGGAGGAATTTTGTGCTGAACAGAAAGTGTGCCCTTCTCTTGTGGGTATGAGGCAGCAGGCCTCAGCCCAAACGACAGGTGATCAGTCAGGATCACATTGGATTTACTGGGAGAACGACCTCCTGTATAGCGAGCCTAAGGCTGCTGAGCCTGGGTCAGCCCGTGTGCTGGTGGTACCTCAGCGCTTCAGAGCCTTCCTACTGGGGTTGGCTCATGACGTTCCGTTAGCTGGACATCTGGGGCAGGTGTGGTAAATATTTCATTACCGGTACTATTTTTTTATGCGGTAAAGTCTATTAAGAATAACTCAGTAAATATAAGAGGCAGAATCCGTGGTATTAGAGGTTTAAAAGGCTTTATTCCTATACAAAGGAATACAATTCGAATTGCAGGCTTTCTATTCCATCACCACGAAAGTTCAGGAAGGAAGGGCATACATTATTGACAGATAAGCAGTTTTATAGAAAATACATTACAGTGAAACAGATGCAAGAGGCGTAACAGCTGATAGTACAGATAAAATGTGCATACGTAACTAATAGAGGCGGATATATGGGCGTAATTTAATAAACGTCATCATACATGATGTCACAAATGGGTGGATCCATAAAAGAATCCTGCAATGTCAGCAGAAATATTTGGCAGAGATGCGCGCGCAGCCGCATGACGTGTGATTGACGTATAACTAGAGGGTGAAGGGGACTTGACATTTAGCTCTACATGTGGAGACAGAAGTCTGGGGGTCATGTCAACCTAATCCCAAATCATATCTAATATCCTATGTTTAAAGAACTGTGTTATCCAAAAGGAAAGGTCTCTAGGATAGAATCTATTCTATACTGACTGTTAGTGCGTGTACAAGCGTCTAAGTGTCTACATGAGATGCGAGGGGATAGGCATATTCCATGGTAACGGGGGCTATGAATTACTTGCATGAAGACAGCGAGACCTGGCCCTTTGCACGGTAGCTGGAGAAATGTTTACCTAAACTACTAGACAGGAATGCATCGGATGAGGAGCGGAGTAGATAATCTTGAAGGTGAAATACAGTTTTTGGCAGGCAACAGGCTGGATCAGGCACCGTTAGCCGCGCAGGGAGTAGGACAAAGTTCATGGATACAGATGCAGGATCAGACTGGAGCTTTCAGAGGCAGAAGGCAGGAAAAGGCTTGATGACAGAATTCAGGGCCTACTCGCCTGAATCTGTAAAATGTGGAAAGTGAACCACATAAAGTCGGTGGCCTTTCATACTTAGGAATGGAATATCTGACCCATTCATGGCGGATCTGAAAGAGGACATGTTGACGGTGGACGCACATATATTTGCGTCTTCAAAACTGGAACTGGAGGGAACATACATGTACTTATAGCATGCACATGGAGCCGTTGGGGTCTACGATAGGGGACATAACTGATCACAAAATTCATATTTCCTCATTCCCTCCTTGTCCCCTACGGACCCTCAGGAGATATCGATCTTCATCAATCCATCGATCTGTTCATATAGCATCATTTGTTCTTCTTTCTTCTTCCGGGATCTTGAGTGAAAACTTGGATGTGGGATACACGATGTGGCACACAGACCACAAATCGCTGGCCCACATTGTAGACATAAACAGCAACTGAATAGTATGAGAAAGCCAATACCTAGGATGGATAGGATTCTCCATCCCCAGGCTGACAACACGCCCCAGAACCAACCGGACCAAGTCCAGGTGCCTGGACTCTGGTGTATCTGGCTTACAATCTTATGAAGGCGAGTTATGGCTTTATATACTGACGGCGAATTTTCTGGTATGAAAATGCAGCAACTTGATCCGATGACCCTACAAGCTCCGCCCCTATCGGCCAGGATGACGTCAAGGACAAGACGATTTTGAAGCACAACAATCCGCATAGCAGACTGCTCTTCTGTTAAATTGCCTAAGGCGGAAATAGTTTCGTTCACTACTGCTTCAAGGGTTCTGGTTAATCTACGTATCAGCTTACTATTAGTGACTGTACCTATATAGGGAAAGAAACCTTTATTGAAATCTGTGTATTTTTCCCATGCTGTTTCAGTGTAATCGACAATTGGGAGATCTCTCTGCTGTCTATTGTGTACTAAATGGGTATTTCTGTGATAATCAGGAGGAGCTAGGAAAACAGGTGGCAGAAGGAATGCTATGTAACAGGTACCATCCCAATCTCGAGGTAGACGTATATATGCGGTCTGGCCACATATAAAATAGGAATGACGGGAAGCTCTAAATGTAGACTTGCCTTGATCACTGAATTTTATTACAGTGGTGCATTTACTATGGCCCATGTGTATGGAACCATTCTTTCTTACACATAATTCCCCTTTTACTGGGAATACTGACATGGCGGGCAAGATTGGTGTAGCTTCGGATTCAACGTTCAGGATCATGAGGTTAAGTGTAAAATTACCTAATCCATATACTTCATTTTCTAGATCAGTTCCTGTTCTTTTGGGAAGTCCCTCCTTGTTAGGGTAGCAGACTTTAAGCAAAACTAGGTTCAGGTTTCCCCATACCCAGTTGTCTTGATAAACTGCGGAATTTGAATCTAGGGAATTAATCAAACTAAACCATGCTCCACAGGAGCCATTGTGTGTGAACGGATAGGGAAAGAGGGGCAAAACTCCCTTATAGTTCTGATAGGGAGGGAGTCGGCCACATATCCAACAATTTGTGGCATTGCTGGTCTGATGGGAATGATGTAACATACTAATGAATGTGTTGTTGCGCAGCGCAAATCTATAGGACAACTCATGCGGAGGTAATTCGCTAAAAGAATGTTCTGCAGTTACATTGTAAACACGCTTAAAAATAGGGTAATACATGTGCAATAGTATGCTGACAATGATGATCAGAAGACTTAGAAAAAACAAAATTAATAATGTTACTGTGCAGTGACTACGAAGTGATTTACAATACGCATGCTTCTTAAGCTGCATCTGTCGATTTCTTTCTCTATTCCGGTCTAGAGGATACATGTCAGAGACAAATTCAACCGATTCACCTTGGAGAGGACTTAAACAATCAAATTGTCTGACTTACTAGACCTTAATTTTAGTTTGTAAAGTTCAGAGTTTGTTAATTCAGCCAAGGGGAGCTTTGAGTCTGTCTGTGACGGAATGCAGGGCTGAACGTTTACACTAGATAGTAGTCCATAAAATTTCTTGATATGACTCGAGTGCAACCACCCTTTGCGTCCTTCAATCTTCACGGCTGTTCTTGTAGTTAGTAGAACCAACTTTGGCGATGTCCATCTAGGCTCTAGTTGGGTCTTTCGGTCAAAATTCCTGACCAAAACCAGGTCGCCAGGAACCACGTCATGGGGCTTCACCTCAGTATTGTCGGGAAAAGCTGCGGCTACCTGTGAACGACAAGATTGTAGTGCAGACATCAAGGAAGCCAGGTAATCTGTCAGCATATTACAGTCAACATCAGTGATTTTGCGAGGTATAGGCGTCCCCCACATATTTGGTGGTCTACCGAAGATCACCTCGTACGGGGATAGCCCTGTTCGAGAATGTGCTACCATTCTCATGTAAAAGAGCGCAACTGGTAAGGCTACTATCCAATCGACACCTTTCTCCCTACATATTTTGGACAATCTAATTTTCAGAGTTTGATTATGGCGTTCCACGAGACCTGCTGCCTCGGGATGTCGGACACAGTGGAATTTCCATTGGTAGCCTAACAAAAGGGAAACGTGTTTCATTAGTTCGGATGAGAACGGCTGGCCGTTATCTGAGTAGACAACACGTGGTAAACCGTACCGTGGGAAGAATTCTCGAACTAACTGTTTGGCAGTAGTCGGGGCAGTGTAATCTGAAACCGGGTATGCTTCTGTCCAACGGGAAAGAGCACAGACAACTACGAGAACATATTTGAATCCTCGACATCGTTCCATCTGGATATAATCCATCTGGAGGACTTCAAAAGCATGATCGGGAGTTTGAAATCCACCCTGCTCTACGGGGATGCTTTTACCGGGATTAAACTGACAACATATCATACAGGTACGAACGTTTTGTTTAGCTGCGGCTCGTAAATGTTTGTTAAACCAGATGTGTTGAATGCTGTCTAGCATAGCTTTTTCTCCTAGGTGCGCTGGACTATGTATAGTGCTAATGATGACTTGAACCATTGAGTCGGGAAGAAACCATATAGATTTCTCCTTCGTCATCCATCCTTGATCCGTTTGGATCCCTCCTAATTCAGTCCATTTCTTTATTTCTTCTGGTGTAGCATGTGTCTGTATGTCAATTACATCAAGGGCGGGATCCTTAACTGTCATGCAATACGTTGGTGTCGGAACTATTGTCTTTGTCATGTCAGTTGTGTGAGTCTGATTCTGAGCAGTCTGTTTAGCTGTTCTGTCAGCTAGGTCATTACCCTGAGAAATGATATCGGTAACCTTTGTATGGGCTTTGCATTTCATAATCGATATTGCAGTAGGTAGATGAATCGCGTCTAATAGGGCTTGAATGAGGGGTCCGTGTTGGATGTGGGCACCGTGAGAAGTTAAATAACCTCTCTCTCGCCACAGTACGCCGAAGTCATGGACGACTCCGAATGCATAACGTGAATCTGTGTATATGTTGACTTTCTTATTTTTGGCTTGAATACAGGCTTGTGTCAGAGCGATGAGCTCTGCTGCTTGAGCTGACAACGTGTTAATACAGTTTGTTTCAATGACGTCAGTGTCTGTTGTGACTGCGTAAGCGGCCACTAACTCTCCTGTACTTGTTCTCATACATGACCCATCTACATAAAATGTCAAGTCTGGATCTGACAAAGGGATGTCTGTCAAGTCTTGTCTAGGTTTCGTCGTGATAGTAATGACTTCGACACAATCATGTGCCAATGGATCTGTTCCGCCCACTGGTAACAGTGTGGCAGGATTTAGCGTATTACAACGTCTGATTTCTATGTGTGGCTGAAACAATGTCAATTCGTAACCGGTAAGTCTCGCTATAGTCAAGTGTTGTGTTTGTGTGCGGTTCAAGAGAACCTCTACTGCGTGTGGAACTTGTACTGTCAATTGGTGTCCTAACACTATGGCATCGCTTTGTCTGATTGCTAAAGCTGTTGCTGCCACTGATTTCAGGCACGCAGGAAGAGCTTGAGCTACTGGATCTAATGTACTAGAGAAATAAGCACATGGTTTGTGTGATCCTGCTTGTTCCTGAGTGAGTACTGACAAAGCAGTACCTTCGCGTTCTGTAACAAAGAGTGTAAACTGTTTACTGTAACATGGTGTTGCTAAAACAGGTGCTTGGCATAAAGCTTTCTTTAAGCTTTCAAAGGCGTGTGTATGTTCTGGAGTCCAAGGGAGGACAGTCGATGTGGCTGCCTCCTGTGTTGTCAACTGGATGAGTGGTTTTGCTAGAAATGCATATTGAGGGATCCACTGCCTACAGTATGAAGTGAGGCCTATAAAAGCCCGCACCTCCTTTTGTGTCTTGGGTGGTGACATGTTAGCGATTAACTGGATGCGGTCGGGTGTAAGCTGCCTTCCCTCCTTGGACAGCGAGTGCCCAAGGTAAACAACTCGCTGGACACAGAATTGCAGCTTAGAAGGGGACACCTTGTGCCCCTTGTCGGCCAGAAATTTCAAAACCGTTAGTGACGCTTTTTCACATTCAGGTTCGCTTCGGGCGGTGATCAGCAGATCATCGACATATTGAAGCAAGGCAGTGTTAACTGGCATGTGGATACTGTCAAGTTCTCGTTTCAGTGCTTGGCTATAGATGCTGGGGCTTTCTGTAAATCCTTGAGGTGCGCGTGTGAATTTAAAACATCGTCCATTTAAACTGAATCCGAACAGATATTGACTTTCCGGATCTATTGGGACACTAAAGAAAGCATTCTTGAGATCAATTACAGTGAAGAACGTTGCTTCTGAATCAATAGCTGTTAGTAATGAAGAGATATCTGGGACCACAGGGTATTGTGGTACAATACATTTGTTTAATTCGCGCAGATCAATAACTAATCGATATACTGGTGGTGCTTTTGGATCCGTTCTTTTAAGAATCGGAATTATCGGGGAATTACATACATTGGAGTCTGTTTCGACAACTACTCCTTGTGCAATGAGCTCGTCAATGATTTGCAGCAAAGCCACAACAGCATCTGGTGGTAACTTGTATTGTCGCATTCGTGGTAGTACTGTTCCTGTTTTCAGTGTGACTCGATATGGTGTAATGTTCATGCAACCAACATCAGTGGGGCCTTGTGCCCATAAACGTGTAGGTAAATTCTGCAGTCGGTGATCCATGTCTCTGGACACGTAGTGACCTTTAAAGTCACGTAAAAATAATCGTACTCCCTCCGGAGAACAACATATAATGGCTCCTAGAGCTTTCAATGTTTTTATACCTAACAAGTTTTCTGGACATGATTTAGTAAGCAATAAATCTGAAGTACGTGTCAATGGACCGACTGTAAGTGGAAGAGGTTGTGTTACGTCATTGATTATAGGTTTTCCTGAGAATCCAAGGGAAATATTCTGTGAGCCTGAGAGGGGTGCCCCTGGAACTTCACTGCGTCTTATAGTTGTTCTGCTTGCCCCTGTATCAAGTAGAAACTTTCTGTCTTCCCCTAATAGTTCACTATGTACATAAGGTCCCTCTTGGTCTACAGGAACCTCTATAAGGGGTAAGCCAACTTCCCTCTCTAGGTTATTTCATGAGTATCGCTGATAATCGGGATAATCTGTTTGCGCATACTGATACATCTGTTGTGTTGTTGCTTGTGTTGCAGCAATAGGCTGCGCTTGTGGTGGTGCTACGATCTGTTGTGGAGCTGCCTGTTGCGGAGCTAGTTGTTGCGGAACTAACCTAGGTTGTGCATGCTGAGGGATTTGTTGTTGATTCTGATCCTGTCTAGGTAGACGTGTTCTCTCCTGGGTTCTACCTGTGGCAATATTATGTTTCAGGACTGGACAATCGTGTATATAATGACCTTGTTGTTTACAATAGTTGCATGTCCCTTTCGTAGGACCTGCGGAATCACCCCTTTGATGACCATCGGCTGGAACTGACTGTGCAACAAGCATTTTCATTTTTGTATCTTTCATACGTCTTTGTTCGTGTTCTTGTTCTTCTCTAATTCTATTGTGGTGATATTGTAACATCTGTAACATCTGTGATGGGGTATTACCTTGCCATGTACTTTCGAATTTCAATACTCTATTCTTGACTTGCAGCAGAGAATTCTCAACTAATTTTGTCACAAACAGATGTGGATATGACTCACTACTGGCTTTTATGCCACTATTTATACTAAAACATTTTTCAAATCGGGAATAGAAATCACTTGTGTCTTCATCTGGCTTTTGTTTACAGGCTGATATTGCACCCCAGTCTTCCTTTTTCGTAGTTAATAAACGTGGCAATACCTGTATTAGTAATCCTGCTAGTGCTGTAGTCTTTTCCCCAAGTCCTGCTCCTGCAGCTCGGGCCCTTTCTTCGTTTTCTAATGCTATCCAATCTATCTTTTGGTCTCACACCTCCCATTCCTTTTCTTTGAGTTTCTCGTAAACACCGGCGGGTAATAGGACCTTTAATATTTTCATAATGTCGGGGTAGGTATACTCTCCCATGAATAACATGTCTTTTATTTCACGGTGGAAACCTGCTGGATCCTTGTCATGGCTGGGTACTACTTTCTTCATTTCTAATAATTCCAATTTAGTTATAGGCGTGTACACAAACACACGTGTAAAGTTATTACCGTCACCTCTGATTGGGTGTACTTCGCGTAACGGATTCTGTCTATCTATGTGATACATTTTTCTTCCCATAATGGGAACTGGAACGTGTTCTGGGCATACGAAAGTTAAATATTGGTTTCGAAATTCTAGAATTTCTTTAATCAAATCAGTACCTGACCCTCTCCATATATTCGTGAGTAGTTCTGTCAATATGTCAGGTAAGGGTCCTGGATCGGAGTGTTGGCTTTTATATAATATAAGGAGGTGTTGAATCATGTATATACTAGCTAAACGCTGTTCGTATGGATCAAGATTCAGAAACGTGTGTGCAAGTACATCATCATTGTATTCACCGGGACTGTCAGCCCATTGTACTGCTGATCTGGCTAATTCTTGTTCGTCCATGAAATCGAGCATGTGGTACCCCCTTCGATCTCGGAGTAATTTATCAGCGGCTTGGAATAGGTGTTCAGGGGATTTTGTATTTAACATAGGGTTTGGAAAATGTCTATTATATTCCGGACGTATTGGACGTATCGGGTCGTTAAAACCTCTAGTATTATTATGGGGTCTTCCTCTACCTACATAAGCTATCGTTTCCAATTGTTCTGATTCTTGCTCCTCCTCTTCTTCTGATTCTACTCTGTCTGTTTCTCGTCTTTCTTTATGTATTCGTTCTACTTCCTTGCGGATCTTTCGACACATGGCGATTATACACGCCTGTCTATCATGTTTCTCTTCTGATATGTTCTGACCCCATTTGGCAAGTCTTTGCATGGTATCGTGATCTGCCCCAGGCCTGTCTTGATTCCTAATTACGCAATTTATGAAAAAACGTAGTAGTTGTCTTTGGACATCCACTTTCTGGTATTCCATAGCTTCATTAATACTTTCTGGACCTCGCCCTGTTTGGACAAAGCGATATATTTCGTCGAGGTGTTCACCCATTCCTGGTATCGTCATTAAATATAATGTAGCTCGTCGTATACGTAGTGATGATATGAGCAATTTGTCCTGTCTACCTGGTACTGGGTCGTATCTACAATCCACAAGTTGTTCTTTAAACATGTCGGATGTCGCTAGTTGGGGTGTACGTTGGAGTGCTAAATCACTAAGGGTCTGTTTATTTCGCGGCGGTGTGGCAAATATGTCTGTCGTACCTCCTGTAGCACCATCTAAGGTGCTAGGCACGAAAGGATTCGTTGGACGTAGGATAGAAATTGTAGATGCGGGAAAAACTGTAGAAACGGACGGACCTGTTGGGACTTGCGTAGGAGTTTGTTGTTGCGGGGGTACAGACGGATGCTCTTGGTGTTGAACACCATCGGCAAGCGGTGTGGGTGGTATGGCATTAGCATACTCGGGAGCTACGTCATCTAAGTAGGAGGAAAGGAAAACGTCCTTTGCTGTTTTGGGATGTGTTTTGGGATGTGCTTTTATCGGGAGCAATGGAGGAGTTAAGTCTTTTGGTATTTCCGGGGTAGCCTTAGGTAACCCTTCGGCCAGAAGAGGATACATACCATTCATAAGAGTGTTTCTTTGTCTATCTACTTGTTCTGAATTTACTCGGGTACCTTCCTCAAGTAATAGATTTTCTCGGGTTTTATTTGAATTCTCTCGACCTTTCTCTTCCTGTCTGAGTGCTTTTTCTGTACGTCTATATGATTCTTTACGCCATAATTCAATGGCATCTTTCTGTGACTGTCTTGCTTTCTTTTTCCATAATTCTTCTTCTACTCTCATGATGCAATCTGCATCCCATGTCCCCGCTGCGGGCCATCTCTGACTCTCTGGTAACTCTTTGGTGTAGTCCACCCATAAATCAAGAAATAATACGGCATCTAGGCCATGCTTATGATACATAAAGTACCCTGGAGTGTCCCTAGGTGGGATGGGAACAGCTTCTTCGAGTACCCCTTTTCTAGTTTTGATCTGTCTTAGTTTTGAAAAGAGCGGCATTTTTAGACCTTATTACTAGAACACACTTTATACAAAAAACACAATAATGTACAGTCATTCACCCCACAGGATATAGAACGTATTAAAACATTTAACACTTAACAGTTTTAACGAACGATGATAACTAATAGAAAACTAGTTACTGACATAATACTGACACTAGATAATACTTATTTATATGCAAGACATACTATATATACTGCTAAACAGTACAGATACACTGCTGAAACAGTGCAGACCGGATTTGTGTACCCAAACCCGTCTTGACCGGCACAGACTATGTGCACGTTAGATGCCTCCCCGGTAATGGTACTCACCGGGTAGCTCGGAACGGAAGGCCTCGGAACGGAACTGGAACTAGACCGGACTGGACTCGACTCGACTGGGCTCGGAACTTCGGAACCTGGTGGGCCTCGGTATACCTCGGATCTTGCTCTCTCAGCTAGGCTCTGGTCGGGATACTTCGCACTTCTCACCGCCTCGTCTGGGTGTTGATCGCAGCCTCAGTCGTCCCCGCTTGGCCAGAGGGAGATACAGGAAATCCTGCAGGTACGCGTTTTTGTCCGTTCAGCTGTGGCAGGAGACCGGGCCTGCAACGCACCGCCGGCGCGTGAGATGAGAAAGTGTCCCTATTCGGGCGCCAATTTATGTGGTAAATATTTCATTACCGGTACTATTTTTTTATGCGGTAAAGTCTATTAAGAATAACTCAGTAAATATAAGAGGCAGAATCCGTGGTATTAGAGGTTTAAAAGGCTTTATTCCTATACAAAGGAATACAATTCGAATTGCAGGCTTTCTATTCCATCACCACGAAAGTTCAGGAAGGAAGGGCATACATTATTGACAGATAAGCAGTTTTATAGAAAATACATTACAGTGAAACAGATGCAAGAGGCGTAACAGCTGATAGTACAGATAAAATGTGCATACGTAACTAATAGAGGCGGATATATGGGCGTAATTTAATAAACGTCATCATACATGATGTCACAAATGGGTGGATCCATAAAAGAATCCTGCAATGTCAGCAGAAATATTTGGCAGAGATGCGCGCGCAGCCGCATGACGTGTGATTGACGTATAACTAGAGGGTGAAGGGGACTTGACATTTAGCTCTACATGTGGAGACAGAAGTCTGGGGGTCATGTCAACCTAATCCCAAATCATATCTAATATCCTATGTTTAAAGAACTGTGTTATCCAAAAGGAAAGGTCTCTAGGATAGAATCTATTCTATACTGACTGTTAGTGCGTGTACAAGCGTCTAAGTGTCTACATGAGATGCGAGGGGATAGGAATATTCCATGGTAACGGGGGCTATGAATTACTTGCATGAGGACAGCGAGGCCTGGCCCTTTGCACGGTAGCTGGAGGAATGTTTACCTAAACTACTAGACAGGAATGCATCGGATGAGGAGCGGAGTAGATAATCTTGAAGGTGAAATACAGTTTTTGGCAGGCAACAGGCTGGATCAGGCACCGTTAGCCGCGCAGGGAGTAGGACAAAGTTCATGGATACAGATGCAGGATCAGACTGGAGCTTTCAGAGGCAGAAGGCAGGAAAAGGCTTGATGACAGAATTCAGGGCCTACTCGCCTGAATCTGTAAAATGTGGAAAGTGAACCACATAAAGTCGGTGGCCTTTCATACTTAGGAATGGAATATCTGACCCATTCATGGCGGATCTGAAAGAGGACATGTTGACGGTGGACGCACATATATTTGCGTCTTCAAAACTGGAACTGGAGGGAACATACATGTACTTATAGCATGCACATGGAGCCGTTGGGGTCTACGATAGGGGATATAACTGATCACAAAATTCATATTTCCTCACAGGACAAGACCTATGACAGGCTTGTCACCCATTTTTATTGGCCCCAGATGAGAAGGGATTCAGATATCCATTGTAGGACCTGTCAAACTTGCCAGGCAAGTGGGAAAAGTGGGCGGAAGCAGAAGGCTCCCCTCCAACCTTTTCCCGTCGTCAGTACCCCCTTTAAGCGAGTGGGAATTGACATTGTGGGGCCACTGGACCCCAAGACAGCCATGGGCAACAGGTTTATCCTGGTCTTGGTGGACCATGCCACCCGGTACCCGGAAGCCATCCCTCTCCGCACAGTGACGTCCCCCGTGGTGGGACGGGCACTGATGGGTGTTTTCTCCCGCATGGGGTTCCCCAGAGAGGTGGTGTCAGACCGGGGCACCAACTTCATTTCCAATTATATGAAGGCTCTGTGGAAGGAGTGTGGGGTAACCTACAAGTTTACCACTCCTTACCACCCTCAAGGTAATGGGCTGGTTGAGAGATTCAACCGGACCCTAAAAGGCATGATCATGGGTCTTGAAGAACCAATGAGGCGTAAATGGGACGTCCTCTTGCCATGCCTGCTGTTTGCTTACCGTGAGGTGCCACAGAAGTCTCTAGGGTTCAGCCCATTTGAGCTTTTGTATGGTCACCCGGTAAGAGGACCTTTGAGTCTGGTTAAAGAAGGCTGGGAGCAATCTCCCAGGAAACCTCCCCAGGATGTATATAGTTACATGCTGGCCTTTAGGAACCAGACTCGGCGCTTCAGAGATCTTGCTCAGGCAAATCTGGAGGCCAGCCAGGAAGAGATGAAGCGGTGGTACGATCAGAATGCCACTCTGGTTGAGCTTCAACCTGGTCAGAAAGTTTGGGTCATGGCCCCTGTGGAACCTTGTGCGCTCAAGGACAGGTGGACTGGACCATTTGAGGTTGTGGAGAAGAAGAGCGATGTCACCTACTTGGTGGACTTGAAATCTCCCAGGAACCCCTTAAGGGTCCTGCATGTCAACCGGTTAAAGCCCCACTTAGAAAGGTCCGAAGTGGGCATGCTCCTTGCCACAGATGCTGGGATGGAGGAGGAGAGTGAGCCTCTTCCTGACCTCCTGTGTGCAAAAGAAAAAGATGGGTCAGTGGATGGTGTTGTCCTCTCTGACACACTGACCCCTGAGCAGCAGCAAGATTGTCGCCATCTGTTGGTGCAATTCCCTGATCTGTTCTCCTTAATCCCTGGTGTCACTCAGTGGTGTGTCCATGATGTGGACACTGGGGACAGCACTCCTGTGAGGCACAAGGCCTACAGGGTGACTGAAAAGGTCAGAGCATACATCAAGGAGGAGGTCTCCAAGATATTTGCCCTAGGGGTGGTTGAGTCCTCTAGCAGTCCTTGGGCCAGCCCAGTGGTATTGGTCCCAAAGGCTGCGGCGCCTGGTGCTTCACCAGAACTTCGGTTCTGTGTGGATTACCGAGGACTCAATTCAGTCACCAAGACTGACGCGCACCCCATCCCCAGAGCTGATGAGCTCATCGATCGGTTGGGGGCTGCCCGGTACCTTAGTACGTTTGATCTAACGTCTGGGTACTGGCAGATCGCCTTGACTGATGGGGCAAAAGAGAGGTCTGCATTCTCCACACCAGATGGGCACTACCGTGTGATGCCCTTTGGGATGAAGAATGCCCCTGCCACATTCCAGAGGTTGGTTAACCAGGTATTGGCCGGGCTGGAAGATTTCAGCGCCGCCTACCTGGACGATATAGCAGTGTTCAGCGCCAGCTGGGAGGAACACTTGCGCCACCTCCAGGAAGTGTTGTTGGCCCTGCGCAGAGCAGGCCTCACAATCAAGGCCAGTAAGTGCCAGATTGGGCAGGGTTCAGTGGTGTACTTGGGGCACCAAGTAGGGAGCGGCAAGGTGGCCCCCCTGCAACCCAAGATAGATACCATCCTGGCTTGGGAACCGCCCAAAACCCAGACTCAGGTGAGAGCCTTCTTGGGTCTCACGGGTTACTACAGGAGGTTTGTCAAGGGGTATGGCAACATTGTGCACCCCTTGACCTCGCTGACTTCCCGGAAGCAGCCGAGACTTGTGATCTGGACTGACGCCTGTCAGAAAGCCTTTGACACCCTGAAAACTGCAATGTGTACAGCACCGGTCCTCCAGGCACCCGACTTTTCAAAAGAATTCATTGTCCAGACAGACGCTTCAGAGCATGGTGTGGGGGCTGTTCTAGCACAGATGAATGAGGAGGGCCGAGACTTACCTGTAGCCTTCATCAGCCGGAGGTTACTTCCCAGGGAACAAAGGTGGAGTGCGATAGAGCGTGAGGCATTTGCTGTGGTCTGGGCGCTGAAGAAGCTAAGACCCTACCTGTTTGGGACTCACTTCCGGGTTCAGACAGACCACAGGCCCCTCAGATGGTTAATGCAGATGAGGGGTGAGAACCCAAAACTGTTGAGGTGGTCAATTTCCCTACAGGGGATGGACTTTACGGTGGAACACCGCCCTGGTACAGATCACGCCAATGCTGATGGTCTGTCCAGATTTTTCCGCCTTAGTGATGAGGACTCCCTGGGTGAAGGGTAGTTCTCCCCACATTTCAGCTGGAGGGGACACGTGTTAGACCTGGCATCATTGGCATGAGTCTCTCCTCCATTTTTTTTCTGTTTGCCTCCTCTGTTTACAATGTTTTTGCTGGATTATTGCTTTGGGCACTGTGCCACTGCTGATCAGTGCCACAGTGCAAGTGCTCCCTATGTTAAATTGTTACATTGATTGGTGTTACCATGATTGGCTTGGTTGACTTACTGTTCAGACCCTAGTCTAGTGCACTGCGTGTGCCAAGGGCGTGTAAGTTAACTGCTGCTGGTGGGCTTGCAGCACTGGTTGTGCCACCCACAGAAGCAGCGTGTAAAATGTGTCTCAGGCCTGCCACCGCAGCGCCTGCGAGCAGTCCCTGACTGCCATGTCGACTTGGCAAGGAAACCTACTTGCCAGTCTCTAAACCTTCACTTTGCCACATTTCAGACACCTCTATGGTAGGCCCTAGGGCAGGGTGCATTGTTGGTAAAAGGTAGGTCATGCCCTGATGTGTGTGGCATGACCTAATAGTGAATTACAGCCATTTTCGTTTTTCACTGTTGATGGGCTACCTGCCTCCCATAGGCCAGAATGGGCAGACGGATTATTAACTCCATTATAATCTATCTGACTCAGGGAGCATGGTAGCAAGTCGAGTTTAGTATCCCTGAACTCAGAATTTAATAACACACCCTTTAGGATGGATGGTTTTTAAATTCTATGTTTGTAAATAGCACTTTTAGAAAGTGGCTATTTTCTTGTCCAACTATCTACCGGTCTCTGCTGGTTTGGTGTGTGTGTCAGGGGCTGGGTGGCTCCAGAGGTCTGAATGAGTCAGTGTGGGGTGAATGGGGCGTTTACACATAGAGTGAGGGAAGAGTAGCCTGCCCTGCCTGACACAATACTGGCTCCACCTCCTGCTGGGCGACTGATAGCCCTGCTCCTGCCAGTGACAATACTGGCTCCGCCTCCTGCTGGGCGGCTGAGGACTCTGCCCTGCTCAGTGAATAGGCCAGGTGCCTCTGCCTGGCAACACCCACAACGAACCTGAGATGGGGGGAATTTCCCTGCTTGGACAAAGGGAACAAAGGAGAAAAGGGGTATAAGAGAAGGACCCCTGAACCAAGAACTCAGATCACTTCTGACAAGGAAACCTGTACCAAGGACAAGAAGCCTGCTGATCTAAGGACTTGCCTCCCCTTTCTGCCAGAGTGCTGTTTTGCTGTGGAGGAACCTGAAAGCTGCTTCTTTATTTTTGCCAAGGAACAAGGAGAGAGGAACTTGGTGTGTACTCTCTGAACACTTGCTAGGAAATCTCCAAGGGCTGGAAGAGTGCCAGTCTCCTGTTGAAGTCACAGGGCCAAAGGACTTCACCATCTGCTGAATTGCTGGAAAGTGTTGTTTCCAGTACACAAGGGAAAATCTGCAGTCTCGACGCCGCCGACGCCGCCGAATCCAGCTCGACATCGTGAGTAACGGCTCCAGTGTCCCGAGCCTTCAACGCCGGCCGCCGGGCCCAATCGACGCCAGCAGCAACACCAGTGAGCAGTGGGTATCGGTCCCGGCTCCAAGTGACCCCGTCTCGACGACGGTATCGACGCCAGTGAAGAGTGAGTATCGGCTCCACCTCCAAGCGACCCCGTCCCGACGCCGCTGCTGACCGCATCGACTCGACGCCCTCCTCGACGCCGTGAGCGCTGCTCCGGCCCGACATCCCTCGACGCCGCTGCGGATTGACCCGATTCCGAGGCACGATCGACGCCGACCTCGACGCCGACATCTCGACGCCGTGGATCATCGTTTTCTTCGTTTCTCAAGGTACTGTACTTGTGGGGTCTGTTGCAACTCCAGGCTCGACGTAGCGCTCCTCGCGGTCGACGCCGAACCTTGGGAATCTTGTAGACTCGACGTCGTGTGACTCCTGTGGGGGTTACATTGTTGCCAAAGAACTGTGCTCAGAAGAATACTTTGCTAAAGAACTATTTGCCAAGAAGAAACCTTACTTGAACTATTATTTTTCCTTCCAAAGAGTATTTATCAAGACTGTGGTATATTTTTGTCGTTATTTGGTCTTGTGCTAAGCCTTATATAAAAATACTATTTTTATAATAACTTCTGTGTCGTGTCCATCTGTAGTGTATTCACTTTATTACTGTATGTGGTCATAAATGCTTAACACACTGCCTCTGAGATAAGCCTGTCTGCTCTGCCAAGCTACCAAGGGGGTAGCAGGGGTTATCTGAGTGTGTAATCCCCTTGCCCTGACTAGAGTTGGTTGGTCCCTATTTGTCAGAAGTGTATACCTCTGCCAACTAGAGACCGCCGGTTCTAACAATCATCATTTCTGAAGGACAGTAAAATTACAACTGCTTTATCTACATTGGGGCCCACAATTGTACCTGTTTCAAAATCAAACCGCACTCGACACAATTCCTGCGGGTTGGGGTTTGAACCATGGTCCTCCAATTCCTCACATAGGAATTCACACATTTTGTCAAAGACATACCTCTGTTTCGGGGCATCCCATTGGTGAAAACGTTAACCACTGATTCCACATCATAGAGTGAAGGGAAACCAATCCACCTACGCGCCAGATGATCTAACACATCTTTCTCGTCAGGACCAGGCAGCTGACTACGCAATTGCTTACGTTGTAAACCAGGAGTCGCACTAGATGACCCAAAGAGAGGCGACATTAAACTAGTGACTACATTAGCTAGTCGTTGTCGTGCTGAAGGAGAAGTTGAGGCGAAAACGGGGGGATAGACAGAGGGAAGAAAAACGGATTCAGATACAGGTACCTGGGTAGTGTAAGAAGGAGCGCCAGGGGAGGCAGCTGATGTGCTAGGCAAAGTCGCAGGAAGCGCGGGGGCAACAGGTAACAAAACTGGCGGCCCTTAAGAGAGCTGCACTGCAGGGATAGGAGCCAGCTGAGGAGGAGCTGGCGGCTGTGGGAAGGCTTGCGGCATATTCACTGGAGGCTGCACATTTACAAGCTGTGGGGGTGCTGTGGCATTTTGCGCATACGGGGGTGGCGAACTTAGCAAATGGGACATTAGGGAATCTTTCTCTTTCTCTTTTGCCTCATCTTGCACAAGGGGTGACAAAACAGGGTAACATTTATCGATCCCTAGTTTGCGCTGTCAATGTAGCTGTTCATTCATTTGTTCCTCCTCATTGTCTTTAAATTGCACAGCTGCTTGCATCATTGACATACCTCTTTCTCTCTTATTCCTTTTCGCTAGCTTAATTTCCTTCTGTTTGGCTTCCTTTCGCCATAGGCGGAAAGAATCAAACATCGCCAGCCGGGCTTTCTTTTTAAACAATTTCACTTCCAAATTATCTAAGATATCTGTATCGAAACTACCATTTTGGGGCCATTTTAAAACACCGTCCTTTCTGGTGTATCGGATCCATACTTCATTATATGCAATGGGGCCCACGCCATGTTTTACATAAAGCTCATAAGTTGGAGTTCCAATTGGAGGAACCGGACATGAATCCTCTAACTGGAAATCCCTTCCACAACCCAAACAAAACAATCTTCCAAATACACTAGCACCAGGCATCTTCGCTCACTAGTCTAGTTCCAAACTTCAAAGGATTATTGATTACGATAGTCTCGTGAATACACGAGTCCTCTGGCTTTGGCGTTTGCAAACTCCAAATCAAAATGATCCCGAAGGATACCAAATTCAAACTGGGAGATGCTCCACTTATACTTAACTGAATATCGATGATCAATGGCGTCACCAGAAGACTCTCTCGATTGTTTCGCTCTACCAAAATCGTCAAGGGTCCAAAACAGGGCGATTAATCAGGGCAGCAGTCCTTCGTAGCCGTCGGGACGCGGAGAACCTCGCAGAAAAGACTTTCGGACCACGTCGACATGCAGGGGTCGATGAAGTGGCGGCCAAAGCTCCTCATGAACCTCTGGCTTGGACTGGTACCGCTGAAATCGCCCCACTTGGGCGCCAACTGAAGTACTGGGAATTTTAAGCCCAGCGGTGCAGGGGAACACACCCTATGACTTCGGGTTCTTCCTGTTTCAGACCTACAGAAACACAGAGTCTTCTGGGTGAAGTCAAAGATCGATTTATTGGCTGCAGACCAATTACAGGTATCCGAGAAGTACAACAGCATGTATGTTCTCAGGAGACTGCTTCAAATTACAGAAACGGGCTTCTCCTTAAATACAAAATATCCTGCTTCAGGCATACATTCCTTGTTTTATGATATGGCCATATAAATGTATACATTACAAACGAAAAGGCAGAGTCATGATGACCATCCCACATTCCAGTTAAGCCAGCCCACAATTATTTACCCAGCGAGGCTCAGATCCCACATCAGATATCAACAGGCCCCAATAAACACGTATGGGTAAGTTGTGCCTTCAAGGGATTTGTTGAGAACTAAGTTGTACAACTTGCCTATAGGATAAACATATACCTATAGATGAGATCAATCTTGTAATATAGATTTCAACCAGTTATATATTATGCATTAGTCATATATATATATACGGATCTTTTTTATGTTGATTGTTAAAGCAGTTGAAGAATCAAAAAAGAAAAACAGACAAAAGGTGTGTGAGAAACGAAATTCATTTATATCAACAAATGGTAATAAGGGTACCTAAAATTGAGACAGTTATACAACAAAAGGGAGGAGGTTCTACATTCAATGATTACTCCACTTCACAATGTATCAAACACTTTTTCAGAGATATTTAAACATTTATCCAGAAAGAAGTGTGGCTGTCGACGTTTCGGTCTTTAAATGCAATTTTGTAAGACCATCTTCAGGACTGGTAATAAAAAGTTGACCCCTACAAGTTAAAAAATACAATGAATATATAGAATATATAACACACACACCTAAGCAAATCAACATAGTAGTATCAATTAACAAATTAATTTATCATAAGTTTTAAAGTACAGACGGAGATTCAATTTATCATTTGAACAATGCTGAATCAGTCATTGGGGCATTCAATGATTGTTGTAGATACCTCAAACGGTGCATGAATCAAAATACAACAAAAGTATCATTTCCAATTTCAGTCTAACTGGTGAAATCATTCACCGTGGTATTTATAAAGGTCATTCCTGTTATTAATTCCTATCGTTTCTTTTCATATACGGAGACCAATGTGTACTTTTTATGTGTTTTAACCAATAAAGACATTGCTAAACTGAACATTTGATAGAGGTGATTTAAACAATTTTACCTCGTAATATATAAATCAATTGGAATTGTGACTTCCGTGCTTACAAGAAGAGCCACAGATATCTTGCTTCCTGATTTAAGCTGTTCTTTTGTGTTTGGGTTGAATCACAGCGTCTCGATTGAGAATGGACACTATGAAAAAGCCATAAAGTGAAAGATGAATGATTACGAACAACTTAAAATGTAAACTGAACCTAGTGGTGGAGTATATCGCATTACCTTTTTATTCAAGAATCATAAACAGTCAATAACATCCGTATTGACGGTACTGTGTAAATACACAACTGGCTTACGGCCTTCGGGCGTTACGAACTGCCACTGGAGATTACTAACAGTGATACATCTGTTAACTCAGGTGAGTCAAAGCCAGTTACGAAGAGCGTTTTGCTTGCTTCCCTTGAAAGTTGCTGCAAAGGGAAAGTTGTGACATTTAGTATAATTGTTCTACTTTAAAGACGGTGATGGCAGATACCGAACGGACGATATCAACTGACCTGGCATAAGTACAGCAGTCTCCTCAGTTGAGTCGCGGCGTGTAGCACTGAAAATACCGGGTTCAGTTTGTTTTAAATATACGTGTTACGGCAATATAGAAAGGGGACTGTAGCTTCAATCACAAGACATGTGTGCAAATATGAACGAGGCGGCCATATTGGAATGGTCTATAAACGTCTCGTTATACAATATATTTACAATGAGCTAACTTCATTACGTTTTTGCCAATTGAAACGGGTATTCAAAGATGAAAGATAAAATGTGGGCTCCAATTTTAGATCGACGAATTCAAGTCTGCTCTACTGTTTGTGTCTAAATGACGTAAGCTGTGTAGAGTCATGTGACACAAAAGAGGCTGTACAACAATATTCAAGAAATGTTACCTCCAGAAGAAACATGAGTGAAACTGAGGCATACAGTGCATGTCAAAGATGGATTACGTTCATCACAAGGTGTCGAGAGTTCAACATGAATAGATAAGTACTTTAGTTTCTGAAACAAGACATTTCGACTATTACACAGTTTGTTTAACAGAAAACAAGGCAGTATACATTTTTAACACACTTCAGTTATATGTCTTCATAGCTGTACAGTATATACATATTGTACTCAAAACCACCTCAATCAACAACATTAACATTGGCATTGAAATACATACAATTAAATCATCATGTAACTATATATCTTGTTGAAAATCTCTCGAGGTTAGTATTGCTAAGTGTATGTCAGATTCTGTACAAGGGGCTGTATATACTATAGTTTCATCGGATTATATCTATAGTCTACAGACACGCTAAAGTGTGCCATTCGGATGATGAATTGAGACCACGATTAATCAGATCGGTCATACAAATAAATCTGCCTTCCTTGATGGTCAATAGTTGGTCCACATTGCTTTGTCTTTTGGAAGGTTTGATCACATCTAAAACCCACCATTTCATTTCTTTTTCTGAATGACCCTTTCTCTGGTAGTGTTCAACTAGTGGTGCATTTTCTGTATGGCATCTAATCCGAGATTGATGTTGTAGAATCCTTTTCTTGATGGGTTGAACTGTTTTCCCAATATAATGTAATTTGCATGGACATTGTATGCAATAAATTACATTTGATGTATTGCAATTTGAAAATGATTTGAGGGAAAAAGTGATACCATTAATAGTACACGTCTTGATTGTTTGCGTGGTATGGCACGCTAAACACATGTTACACTTGAAATGTCCGACAATAGGAGACAGCTGTCTCATATTGTCCACTGTGTTACTGGAGTGATCTTCATAGGCTCTCACCAATCGGTCTCTAAGGTTAGTGCCCCTTTTGAAGGAGAATAGGGGTTTTGCATGAAATTCAGGAAAGTTTTTTAATAAATTCCAATGTTTGCTAACAATCTTCTTTATAGCATTGGCATGGGTTCCAAAAGTAGAGACACATACCAGATGTGGTTGTTGTGGCCGATCTTTAACGGTCAATAGTGTCTCCCTGTCGTTATACCATGCTCGTTTCATGGATTTTTTTAAAAGTTTGGAGGGGTACCCCCTAGCTTTTAATTTTTCGGTGAGTTTCTTAGCCTCAATGAAATAATCATTTTTGAAGGTACAGTTCCTGCGTAAACGCAAGAACTGCCCAAAGGGAAGACCATCTTTAAGAGCTTGAGGATGATGGCTCTGATATTCAAGCAAAGTATTTCTAGAAGTTGGTTTCGTGTATAAGGTGGTGTATAGATGGTTAGTGGTATCATTTTTGATGGTAATATCTAGAAAATTCATCTTTGTGTTATCGGATTCAATAGTGAATTGTAAATGTGGATTCCTGTGGTTAAGCCAACTGTGGAAGGTGTTAAGTTCTTCCTGTGTACCATGCCACACCAGAAAAACATAATCTATATAACGAAGCCACTTCCTGATGTTGGAGGAAAATGGATTCGTTACATTGAATATAAAGTCATTCTCAAATACAGAGACATAGATATTAGCAATGTCTGGGGCATAAACAGCTCCCATCGCTACTCCTTTTCGTTGTTGATAGAAGGTGTTTTGAAAAAGGAAAAAGTTCTCACACAGAGAGATACGTACACATTCCAAAATGAACTCTGTAGGTACCTGATGTGGTCTGGCTCTGGTGTCAAGAAGGTTATGCAGAATCTGCAAAACTTCTTCCTGAGGGATGTTAGTATAAAGGCTCTCTATGTCCATAGAGACCAAGTATTCATTCAAGGGATCAAAGTCAAAGTTTTCGACTGCGTTGATCACGGCCATAGTGTCCCGAATATACGCAGGTTGATTGATGGCAAAAGGTCTAATAAAGAAATCTGCATATTGGGCTAATGGCTTCAAGATGGAATTGCAACCCGAAACTATCGGGCGTCCCCCCCCCAATAAACACGAGCATCTCCTGTTTGGAAAACAAGCCATAAAGCAGGAACAGTCAGGTGTGAAAGAGATTAGCTGGAGGCTCGTGTGGGATGAAAAGGCTTTATGGTGTGTCAAACCCTGATGCTAATCACAGGTGGCCGTAGGATGGGGAGCTCGTGGGACCCCACTGACCTGGGGCAGCGGAGCCAAGCTGCCCAGGTCACAGAGAAGTCAAAGGAAGGTACATGTGCTCTAAAGGCCCGTATTTGCTCGTAATAGGTAGCCTATGTGAGGGCAACCATAAGATGGCCACCGCTCTAAGATGGAACCCACGTAGTGATGTATAATATCGTACACACAGTGCTTTCATAGCTAGAACGTTATACAAAGCACTTGTACATACCGCATTGACCATTCGCGGCTCGCTAATACTGGGATAGACAGGGGTAGGGCCCTGCCTCCTACGCGGTCCCAAATTTCAAAGTACGACACCTGAATTGGTTTTCCACTTTCCTATTTGATGAATACTTATTACTTGCAGTGTCTGTCTTAGTGTGTGAATGGTAGCTGCCATTTGGAGAGAGTATAATTACAAAACAACTAATCTTTACAGTTTCAGGGTTAAATGTAACTTCTGTGTTTAATTTGTAATAATGTCTGTGGCCCAGAAAACAGACCTTGGCCTTTTTTGCTGAAAGTCTCACCTTCTGTGACAAGTAGAAATGCCGCACCCATCCTTTCCTTTTTTTTTGTCCTCATTTGTCTTGGATTTAAACTACAACATTATCTTCTCCTTAGGTTTCTGCCCCTGGCTGACCATGCCAAATTGCATAACACACAAGAAAACTAGAGACCATGAAAAGGCAAATCATTGGACCTTCCCCTACCACCAGTTGTTTCTAAAAATGTTTTACTTTGACTCCAAACATTTTTTTTCCAACATATTTTATTGTTGACAGACATAATAAGCCCAGGAAGTCCCAGGGCAATACATCGTATGCATAGCATGACATTAGTAAAGATGTCAACTTTTATACAATACATTCGTCGGGAAAATTAGCAGATACAAGACTGGATTAAACGTAGATGAACATTATAAATAAAGAACAGCAGTGTTGCAATGTCCATGTATACATTATCAGATAGAGACTCCAATTGTGATATTTTAGCATAAATACGGTTATTCACAGTGCGTATAGACAACTTTGGGTCGTCAGGGCAAGCCATCAGTACATATTGCCGGGGGAATAGGCTCAAGACATAGACCCCAATAATCGGAGCACCACTTCCATATTTTCGGGTGTTTCTGGGGACATCCCCGTGCCTAACAAATTGGAATTCCCAGCCCCATGGAGAAATCAAGGCCTCGTTTCCAAGCCCAGACAGAGGGCGTAGAGGTCACTTTCCAAGCCTTAGCAAAGTTGCGCTTAGCCAGGGTAAGCCCTAGAAATAGCGGGTGTCTTTTGTATCTATTACCTCCGATCCCTTCGGTGATGTGAAGAATATTTAAGCGTGGTGACTGTGGAACATTCCACCCCAGAACCTCAGAGACACAGGTCAGCACCCCACGCCAAAACCGTGATAAAGCAGTACAGTCTCATATCGTGTGAAGGAAGGTGCCCTCAGCCAAACCGCAGCATAGGCCTAAGGGGGAACGCAAGCATCCCAGTGCGCCAAAGCATGTAGCGAGTAAAGTATACCCAGTGGAGTTATTTTAATTGTATAAGTCGAAAGCGCGCCACAATGGCTGCACCGTACAGTGATTCAAGAGCCACAACCCAGTCGTCCTCGTCAAGTGGACCCAAGTCTTCCTGCCAGGCCTCTCTGGTCTTGTGGAGTGTAGTGTGGCTATTAGTGACTAAAGTTCGGTATAATGCTGTGAATTTGTGAGCGCCCATCTCACCTAAAAACACCTTAGCCTCAATGGGGTTAAAGTTGGGAATGGTGTCTTGCAGAGCAAAGTATGGTTAGAATGCGTGGCAAAATTGCAGATAATTATAAAATTGGGATCGGGGCATTTGAAAGTCAGATTGTAGCTGTTGGAAGGACTTAAGGTTTCGACCATGAAGGACATCGCCAACCGTTGAGATTCCAATATTGTCCCAGCCTACAAACCCCAAAGGTTCAAGCAATTGCGGTAGGAGGCCATTGCACCAAAGAGGAGTCTTTTTAGTGAGTCTGCCCCACCACCCGATCGTGCGCAGTGCTTGTCGCCAGTTCAGAAAAACTGTCCAGGTTGCGGACAGTAGCAGCTTGAGCGTCGCGCTAGAGTATAGAATCGTGTGTAGAGATTCCATTAGCCAACGCTCGACATCATAGGCAGGGTCACGCCTATCACCGTACCAACAATCATTTAGGATAAGGTGATGGGACACTGCATGATAAGCCTGGATATCTGGGGTCACGAGACACCCACAGAAAGTGGATTGAAAGCACGTTCATAGTGCGACCCGCACGGAGCCACCACCCCAAAGGAAGTGACTAAGGACTGAATTTAATTGCTGAAACCATGTATGCGGTATTGGGTAGGGATGGTTTTGGAATTGATAAAGAAGGCTAAGTAGCGAGACCATTTTAAAAATGGCCGATCTGCCATACAGTGTCCGGAGCAGATGTGACCAAGAGCTCACCTGTTGTCTAAACTGAGGCAGCAAAGGGGCCAGATTCTCAGTCCAGGAGCGGGGTTGGGACGACGACAAGGACACACCAAGATACTTAAAGCCATCCAACACCACCGACACCTCCTGTGTCCAAGTCCCAAGCTGATCACCCCCACACACAGGCCACAGGAATGACTGGCGGGCGTTCATATAAAGACCGGAGTTTTGGCCGAAAATTTGCATTATTCGAAGCAGGCTTGGGCCAGATCTATTTGGGCATGTGAAAAAAAATAACACATCATCAGCATAAAGCATTATACGATCAGAGACATCACGTGACCACTCAAAGCCATGTACCTGGGCACCGATTCGTACCCACACCGCAAGTGGTTCCATGGCGAGCTCGAAATGATAGGGAGATAGAGGGCATCCCCGATTTGGAATGGGGGCGAGGTTGAGTCAGCGATCCGTACCAAGGCGGTGATGTACGTGTACAGGAGGCAAATACATTTAAGAAATCTAGGGCAAATTGTTAGGTGATTCGAGAGCACAAAGGGGTAGGTTCAGCTGAGGGAATTCAAGGCCTTATAGATATCAGCAAGAAGCAGCGCAGCCGGCTCAATCAGGCGATCTACGGAGACGATAGCATTGTGTGCGTGTGAATATTGTTTCGGTGGCACGACTGGGCATAAAGCCCCACCTGGTCAGGATGAACTAATGTTGAAATGTGCTGGATGATACGATTTGCGAATATTTTGGCAAAGAGTTATGCCTCCACATTGAGTAGGGAGATCGGTCTATTTATTTATTTATTTATTTGTTAATTTTATAAAGCGCGACAGCTACCCAAAAGGGTTTCCCGGCGCTAGAAGACGAGGGCACTAAACAGACACCAGAGGAATTATTGGTCGAAAAGCCAGGTCTTGATGGCTCTACGGAAGCGGACATAACAGTTCTCGCTACAAATTTCAAAGGGGAGTGAGTTCCATAGTCGCGGTCCCAAGTTAGCAAAGGCGGCACCTCCTTTTTTAGAAAACCTGTACCTGGGTACAGTGAATATGAGGCATGCAGGTCTATATGAGGCATGCAGTTCTGGGGGTCGGCCCGGTTTTAAGAAGATCACTATTTCGGCGTGGCCATCCTCCACCGCAGCGTGTAGAGCCTCCAAATAATTTGTTGATACTTGGGATGAGTATTTCTTGTAAAACTCACAAGGAAACCCGTTTGGGCCCGGTGCTTTACCTAAGCACATATAAGCAAGGGCACTCCGAACCTCCTCAGTCGTAATCGAGGCATCCAGGTCATCACGCACAGAGTCTGACAGGAACCTTGGGGCAGATCATGCAAGAACCGGTCAATGGTGGCCACAGGGAGAGTCTCCCATGGGGCGTATAAGTCTGTGTAATAATCAGCGAAGCTGGAAGCAATGCGAGCAGGGTCCATAAGCACCTCGCCCGTCGTTCCCTTGATTTCAGGAAGAGTCACGGGTCAGAGCATCTGCTGGCACAAGCGATACAAAAGGGCACTTGATTTGTCACCCCACTGATATATGCAGCTACGTGTGGCAAGCCAATACATTTTGGCTTTGTCCAACAGGTCGCTGGCGTATAGTTATTGCAAAATGGAGAGTTGGCGGCGAGCTACCCCGCCATCGGCATTTCTGCTCCTGCGTTCTAAGTCTAAGATTTGCGCCTCAGTGAGGGCCAGTTTCTCACGGTGCTGTCGAAGCAGCGCAGTGCAAAAAACAGTGTCCACCCCCTCAGCTTTGGCTTCACAGCCTTCCAAAGGGTCCCTGGGGAGTCCATGGTGCCGATATTATGGGAAAAATACTCAACAAGGGCTGTATACATCTGGTGATGGTAAGGATCATCTTGTAGTAGCCATGTCGAGAGGCACCAGCGGGGTGGGGAGCACTCAGGACCCAGATGCAATGCCAGTGTAACCAGAGAATGATCAGACAATCCTCTGGGCAAGATCTCGGCCGTCTCAATTTTGTGGATGTGAGGGGCAGGGATGAATATTTAGTCAAGGCGAGAGAAAGAGTTGTGTATGGTCGAGAAATATGTGTATTCATTCGCAGCTGGGTGAAATTTCCGCCAGGTATCAACCCATCCCAATCCCTGGGGAAGTGCATGGAGTTTCAACTCGTGCATGCCAGTCTGCAGCCCGTGCTACGCAATCTGTCCACTGAGGGGCACATAATCTTGTTCCAGTTGCCCCCAGCTAACAGCAGGTCATGCAGAAGCTCAGCCCAAAGGGAAGTCACTCGCTCCACCAAGGTCAACGACAAGCGAGGGGGGGCATACACACAGACTAGAGTGAGACGTTCACCGTAGAGCGTGCCTGTCACCACTATATACCTGCCCAGGGGGTCAGACCAAGACAGTTCATGAACAAATGGCACTCTGCAATGGATTAATATCGCCACTCCCCGAGATCTCCGAGCAAAACCAGAGTGATACGCCTGGACAAAGCCAAAGCGCGCCAGGCAGGGTGTCTTATTGCCCAGTAAGTGAGTTTCCTGTTGCATCAGGATGTCCGTGTTATATCCCCAGCCTGACACAGTATAGCCCCTCGTTTAACCTTGTCCAGTAAACCACGGACATTCCAGCTAATAATATTTAATCGCCTCGCCTGAGCGTCTGTCATGTCGGGTATATAGCATGTAAACTCACCTTCATGTGGGTAGTGTAGTGCGAGCGGAGTCTAAGCAGGAAATAGAGTATTGTGGCACTGACAAATAACATGAACTTCCCCAGAAGCCCACTCCCCCCCAATACCTCAATAACATTGAAGCATCTGTAACTGTATGGCGAGTGTCCCACCCCCAACGGGGTGTAGGATCCGTTACCATCTAATGGTTCCCAAAAGAACATGAAATGTACATCAAAGCGTCTTCAGTCTCACTAAAATGTATAGAGCCATGTAGCCCATGGGCATATTCTCAAGAACGTGTGATAACCATTACAAAAGTTACTTAACGCAACCCTCAACATCGCAATCCATCGCGGGAAATTTACGCCCTGTTAACCAGGTATTCACAACACGGCAGTACCATGCGATAGTCACCAGACAATACATCAAATGGCTGCGGTAAAATCAATGCCACGCCGCAAAAATGTGAACCACTAGCGCAAAAAAAGCTGCGATGAGGCCAATCGCGATACAAAAATCAGCGAAATTCAGCCATAGGCCTCCAATCCACACACCTCAGGGGGGAACAATGACCATAAAAGTTTTTAAAAAAACAGACAAACAAATGCCAAACTACAAACTACGATGTTGTCGAAGCAAGTACGGAAGAGAACCAAAACCCCACAAGCCCCCCGGAGGACCTGCCTGGGACCTTGTTGTCAGGGAAGGCCAAGCAGAAGAAGAGTAGGAAGAAGCACTTCAGTCCGCAGGAGAACAGGATCCTGATAACGGAGGTGGTTGAACACCATCAACAACTGTTCGTCACCTCCACTGTGTCATCAGCGACAAAAAATGGACTATGGCAGGGCATCGTGGACAAGGTGAATGCAGTCGGAGTGCTGAAGAGGACAATGGACGAGGTCAAGAGGCGCTGGAAGGACTTCAAGCGGAAAACCAAGTTGAAACTCGCCAACAACCGGAAGGCAGCAATGCAGACTGGAAGTGGCAGTCCTGCGCCACAGGAGGAGCTGGACGATATGGAGGAAATGGTGGCCACATCATCAGTGGAGAGATGGTGGCTGGAGTTGGGGGACCAGACACTGCTCAACAGGATCGGACACAACAGCAAGAGGGTGAGTAAGGACCAGGGACTGGGGGGACGGGGGAGATGGGCACAATGGCACACATGCACAATTAAGTAGAGCACAGCTGCGGACAAATCATGCCCCAGACCCCAACTCCCACCAAGAGAACTATGTACCCAAATATGCAACATTTCAGCACTGTATGAGCACAGAAGTCAGAGGCACACCGCATGTAAGGCATAAGGGGCAGCCAAAACAGAGCAGCAGGGTGACTCCCCCCAAATGCGGTACACACACATCACGTGCACAGCACATCAACATTGACAACGAAGTGGCACAAACCGCAACACGCTCACCACAGAACAGAGGACTCAACTGGTGCCGACTGGGTGTAGACACAGGTCAATCACAAGTGGCATTGCAGGGAAATGTGAGTTGACAATGTACAAGTACAAACACACAGCCGTGATGTTGTCGAAATGTCCACTGTCCCGCAGCAATTGTGCAGCCCCTCCGAAATAGCAATGATGTACACAGTCATGAAGTATGTATGTAAACATGTTCAATGCGACAACACACATGTGAACACATTGTTAAACTGCATCGCCCCTTCACATTGCAGAGGGACAATCACCACCTCCTGCAGAGCAGTCCCAACCTCTCTTCTCTGATGAGGAAGAGGACCACGACACCTTTGACTCTGACGCCTTCTGAGAGTTCATTGACAGTCTCCGCAGCACACCTCCAGGAGCAGGACAGCCCAGCTGCTATGAGGAGAACCCACCCCCGGCACAGACCACACTACAGACAGCACTCACCACCACGACTGCCTCCCAGGACCCCCACAAAGAACACATGGCCTTCCAACCCCATGTGTTGGGATGCCAGGAGCAGCTGGCTGAACAGGTGCGGGTGGGCTTCGACCGCTTGGCAGACAAACTAGATGCCAGTCCGCTCCATGCCCTCCAACGAACCATGGCTGACATCGCTAGAGTCCTGACTGTGAGACAAGAACGACTGTCCAGTCAGAGTGGCTCCAGCAAGCTCCTCCGGGAGTTGGGACTCATGCGGAGGCTCATGCAGAACATGGTGCGGGCCAATGCGGAAGGAGCGGCTGCCACGGCTGCACACCGGTGAGAGGTAGCTGGGTTCCACAATGACCTCCAAACCATCCTCATGGCATTCCTGCCACAAGACCTGGCGCTGATGCATGCTGCTGCTACCACTACATCCACATCTCCGGCCCCTGAGGTGTCACTGCCACAGAAAGGCCAGCACCACCCACACGTGAGACACATGACACAGCAGAGGATGAAGATGCGGATGAATCTGTCCTCATGGTCAGAAGGAAGAGGTAGCATCCATCTCTGAATCACAGCCGGTTTCAGCTTGGTCCAGCCCTCTGCATCATTACCTGTCCCCCGATACACTCTGCGACACTCACCTTGGACCTCGACATTGACTATTATAACCTGTTTGATCGCCAATGACACTGCTATCAGACTGCGGACTGAACTCTTCCACTTCCTTTGGACTGGTCATTCCCTGAATGACTCTGGCTGGCCCTCCACGGGCCAACATTTGAAAGTGGGGTATGCATGGCCCTCTACTGCTCCAGATGCAACACTCCACTGAATGTGCATTAAACATTCCGAATCACACAGATGTGTAATCTCCATGATCTTTCAAGTGTGGTAGCATGGATGAATGTGGGGTCAGTGAATTCCTCTTACATCCATGTAGTTGATGTCATTGGACTTGCGTCACAGGGTGACACATTGTCGATTGTCATCGGGGCGGCGCCGACACAACAACAGCGACACACATATTTGTTACTTCCTTGTCCAGCCCTGTACGGAACCACGCCCAGAGCCCTGAGGTCATTGTTCAAACCCTTATGCTGGAGTGGCATACGTGGGCCCCGGGCTTGTGGCTTGCAGCAGCATGTGGTGGGCCCTCTTTTCTACACGCAGGTGCAGCAGGTGAGCAGTGATGCCTGGGTGCACAAGGGTGGGCATGCACTGCTGGGCGGCGGAGGGTCTGGGGTGCAGCTACCTGGGTGCGCAGGGGCGGGCATGCACCGCTGGGTGGCAGGAGGGTCTGGGGTGCATCTGCCTGGGTGTGCGGGGGCGGTCAGGCGATGACGCGTTGTGCAATTGTATGTACTGTGCCATTCATGTATCTGGACTCTGTTTCAGATGGCGGGTCTGTCTCAGATGTGTGACCTGGTGAACTGCACTACATACCGGCATGTGGTTGGAGACACATCGGTGGCAGCATGTGGGCAATGTGGCCTGGGTGCTCAGTGTCGGCACTCTCTCTCCCTGTCCCTCTCTTCTTTTCTCTGGCTCTCTCTCCCCCTATCTGTTCGTATATCCCTCTCTGTCTGTCTTTCTCTCGCTCCCCCTCTCTGTCCGTCTTTCTCTCGCCCCTCCTCTCTCTCCGTCTTTCTCCCGCTCCCCCTTTTTGTCCGTCTTTCTCTCGCTCCCTCTCCTTCGCTCTCTCTCTCCTTCGCTCTCTCTCTCCTTCACTCTCGCTCTCCTTAGCTCTCTCTCTGTCCTTTGATGTGCGCAGGACACACCTTCTCATCATGATTTATGTCTTGCAGGCTGTGACCTACGGATTGTCCCAAGGGGAGCCGCCATGTGTCTTCATTTCTGTTCTGTGTTTATTTTAATACATTTTCATTTGTTGCTTCGAAGGTGAATGTGTAATGCTCATTTTTAAGACGACACATGCATGTTACCAGATGTGATTGTGCAACATCATGCTGGTTATTTGGTATATGATTCCGTGTGGTTGATGTGACATATCTTTGTCCGGGAGTGGGTGGGGGGTGCCTGAAGTGGGGCCCGGGGGGGAGGTGGGGTCCTAGGGGTGATGGTGCTGGGTGTTGTTGCCCTCTTGGGGCTTCAGGATGCATGTTCAGTGGCTCCTTGGCATCTGTTGTTCTTCAGGTGGGGCTCTGGGCTGGGTTCTCTTTTGTGGTGCAGGTTGTAGTCCGACTTTGCACCAGGTCGGAGCAGGTGTTAGTTTCCTGGTGCTAGTGCGCCTTATCACATGTTTTGTGATCTTTTTGCAGATCTGGCTGGTCGTTGAGAGTGTTGTGGTGGGGTGTTGTCGGGAACGCCTACTCTGCATCTTATTAGCGATATTTGCCGGGGTCATCCTTGGCGATGTTTTTTGCGGCTGTTATCGCCGGAAAACTTGTGATATGGGCTGTTTGCACCTGCTTTTGAATGGGGTGGTAAGTTTATCGCAAATTTGGCTGCGTTAAGGTGCCGATAACTCGGCGAAAGCTCCTTGAGAATATGGCCCCCATATTTTAAACTGCCATCAAGAGAAGTATGTCATATCAACAGTTCAACAGTGTTCATTTATAAAGATGAGGGAGATTGTCGACCATCTTTTGCACGTCTACAAAAGTTGCAGCGGGTTTGGGATCGTCATCTCGAGCACGACCAGTGTTGCTGCTTTCCCATTGACTCTGGGTAGGTCCCGGCCGTAGCATACCGATGAAGCATCAGAGTCGATTCTAGGAGGGGCGTTGATCCTCAGTTTAACCGTTGTTTCCGTCCAGTTGAGAACCGCTTCAGGTGAATCAAAGAAATAGATTCTTGATTTGTAGGAGACATGTGGGTGGGCTGGAAACAGTAAGGAATATTGAATTTTCAGGCACGCAGACGGGCCTTGGCGTCAGCGAATGATTGCCATTGGACCACTTTAGTCAGAAAAAATCATGATGGGCTGATAGGCTTAGGTAAGGACTCCCTTGAGCTGAACTTGTTGGACAATCATATCACGGTCCCTGTAGTTGAGGAAGCGGGCGATTAGTGGACGGGGACGTGCCTCAGGAGGTGGCTTCTGCCGTAGGACACGATGCGCCAGTTCGATAATAAAGCATGAGCACATGGAGTCGGCAGCGAGCCACTACATCAGACATTTAGTTAAAAAGTTAACGGTGTTATTGCTCTCACAGCCCTCAGGAAATCCCACAAAACGGTCAGGCCGTGCGTCGGCGACTCCAAGTTGGACATCTTTTTTTGAAGAGTGGTCACAGCGTCCTGCTTCGTGGAGATCCGCATTTCGGTTTCAGTAATCCACTGGACCTCATTGCGGAGGTCTTGACGAAGGAGCATGACATCTGATCCAACAGCGCTGATCTTGGCTTCCAACGCATCTCCAGATTGCGTAATAGCCGGCAATAGCGCGGCATTGTCAGGGATAACGGTCGCAGCGGTCTCGGACCAGGTATCTGGGCGCTGGCACCAGTGTACTTGTCCATAGTGAATTATTTGGAAATGCGGCTCCAGTAGGTTTATCCTTAGCCATTGTGGTTGTGGCCGGGAAGGGGGTCCCAAGTTGAAAGTCTGGAATGGATGGCAGGCCAGTAGGTCACCAAAGCACAGCCCCAACCTCAGGAACACACCACTGAGCTACCAGGAGCAGCCACTGGGGAAGGTCCTGGCACCCACAAGCTGCACCAGGACCTAGCCCGGCCACCTCCACAGGTGATGACCCCCCACCCACCTCTAATGGGTGTCTCCAGCTCCCACCACCCAGCAGCAGCCAGGCTAGCCTAACCAATAGTAGGGTAGCCCACAGAATCAGCCAGTAGTACCATTAGGAGCTAGGCAGCGGTGTCGTCAGATTGAGGGGGGGCCCCACCCCACGCAGATTAAATAGCTCCCAAGGCAGCATGATAGCCAGAAAGGTGTACAAGCCCCCAGGCACAGGAGCGACAGAGATAGGAAATAAGCAGGGGCCCAGCACACTCACCGGGGGGTCACTGGATGAAGACAGATCCTGGGTCCCAGTCAGGCTCCACACCAGGACCACAGCAGGACCAGGCCTCATGGTGAATGTGATTAGAATGGCTGTGAAGCTCTGGGGAGGCCCGCTCACCACAGGCAGTTCATCCACGGCTCCCACATGGTCCCCCAAACCATGGGGCATCCAGAGTTGAAGCGGAAGAGCAGGGAGGCAGCAGGCCACTCACGCCAAGCTTCACAGTGGGTGGGAGGAAGGGGAGCGATCGACCGCACACCCGGGCCCCACCACGACCCCAGCCACAGTATACCAAGCCGCCAAACCAAGATCCGGGAGTCCGGAGGCACGCCGCCCTGGATGGGGGGGGGGTTAGTGGTGTTGCAGTTCGAATCGACCGCCGAACCTGCCAGCGTTCAACACAGTGATCCCCGGGCGGCCATGGAGTGGGAGGCCCGTCCAGCAACCCACAAGATGGCGGCGCAGCTCGTCTTCAGTCGTGGGCAGCCCCAATCCCCCAGTCGAGGGGTTACAGCCCAGCCCGGGGGGAGGGATGGTCCCGTCATTTTCCAGGACGATGTTCCGAGGGGGCCCCCACAGGCAAGCAAGGATCACGCCCACCTGGGCCCAGCCTCGTCAGCAATCGCGGCAGCTCCACAGCAAGATTGAGCACCCGATGTGGGCATCATGGGTGTCCCACCGCTTCACCGAGTCTTGCGGATGGTCGGTATAGATGCAGCTGATGTGGGATGGCAGGATTAATGCAAGCGGGCTAAGGGAGCAGTGTTAAAGTGCGTCCGCCTTGTCGGACTGCTTCGCCACGCACCCGACTCCAACCATTCAAGTCTAGAATCGATTTCTTCTTCTCACTACTGCTCTATCTAATTTAATGGTGTATTTAATATATTTTACTCAGTCAAATTCTGTAGGTGTTAAGTTACTAGTCCAATTTTTGAAAATCTCCCTCTGGGAAAGGAGGATTAAGTAGAAAATCTATTTTTTTACATCATTTGACAGACAATCATGTTGTACTAGCACCCCAAAGAATATGAGAGGCAAGCTTACCTGAAATGCCATGTCAAAAATGGTCGATATACAACTACTTACATCACCCCCTGAACATTCCAAAAATATGTGAATATCATCAGCTTCTTTTGACTGCATTTTGCACATCTCGGTGTTTTACCGTTACCCAGTTTTGATAGTCTAATATACCCTATGTAAAAAAAAGATGTGGTTTATCCTTAAATTGGTGGCATGGACAGTGGAACAAAGAGTGTTAAAAGTTACTTGCCATATATTATGTTGCTGCATTCCCGGCAAGCAATTTTCTGAAGACACCGTCCGATAGACCCACCAGAGATCAATGTCATCTAGCCACTTCCTTCTTTATTGGTACACCTCGAATCAAACTGGTTTCTAAATCATTTTTGTTGTGCTTATGTCCGCCCCTTTTGTCTGAAACCAGCTTTTAACTTGAAGGTATTTGAACCTCTAGACTTTGTCATTGGAGGCCTCAGCCATTTTGTCCCAGGAGACCAACTCTCCTTCTTCCACCAATTGGTCCCATCTCACTAGACCTGCCTCCTTTAAAGGAACTGCCAGGGTATCCTTAGTTGATTCGGGGAAGCCTGGTGCATCCCAAATAGTTGCTAGCCTTCTGTAATAAGTGAGTTTAGTATCCTTTCTAATCCAGAACCATAATGCAGCCATGCTCTGTATGACCTTAAGAAGCACCTTCTTGTAGTATTTTGGGTCTCCAAACTTATACATGAATCCCTGCTCTCCTCCTCTGCGATAACATAACTCTGAACATTCTGGCAATGTCTGAGCTGTTTGGCTTCAATAATAACATCTTTCCATTCTTCAGTAGAAAGGCCCATGCATAATAGTGCAGGTCCGGCAAGGATAAACCCCCTTTGTCTTTTTTCCTCTGTAATTTCTTCCAGGCAATTGGGGGGCCTTTTGAAACCCAAATGAAGCTACTGATCTTACCCTGCATTTTTGCCAGCCACTCAGAATTGAAAGTTAGAGGAATTGCCTGGAATAAAAAGTTAAATTAGGGAGGATAGACATTTTTACCATCCCTAAGGTGGTTAGCGGTAAGTAAGACCAGCTCAAGCTTCCGCCATTACTACATTCCTTTTGAGAAGTTTACCTCCAGAAGATCCTTGATGTTCTGTATGATTTTTATACCTCAATATCTCATCTATTTTTTACATATGCCACGATTCTTCTCCAAATCCGAGGCCATGATCTCCGTTATAGCATTATTTACTGAGTAGCCTGCAATCAGACCAAATCTTAGAGTTAAGTTGGTTATTAAAGGGACAGCCGCCAGCAGATCTAAGATGTATACCATAAGATCATCCACATATAAGGTCACCTCTTTTTCACAGACTTTATATCTAAAATGAAGTATTCGTCCCTCCTTCCTGATCTTTGTTGCCAGCGGTTCAATATAAAAATTGAAAAACACGGGGGATAGCAGCCAGCCCTGTCTACTCCCCCTCAAAATCTTAAAGGGTGTGGAGAGATTCCCATTCACCAGGACTCTGGCACACAGTTCTCGATATATCATGGCCAGCATTCTACAAAAATGTTCACCTAAATTGTACAACTTTAACATTGCCTGTAGATTATCCCAGTTTACCAGGTCAAAAGCCTTAGTGGCATCTAAGCTTTATAAACACAAAAATACCTCTGACACCATTAATCACACTTTTTCTTTTCTCAGCAATCCTATTTATTGACTGCGAGTTTAGATTCGATTAATACTTTCTGCAATTACTTGAAACAAAAAGAACACTTCTTCATTTTGACAAACACATGTCCTTTACATGGAACGTGTGAAATTTTTTACATTATTCACAATTTTGACACATAACCTTATGATATATAGTACATACAAAAATGAAATGCTTTGAATCAAATGGGAAAATTCTTACAATACAGTACATAGATATCCGGTTGGTTGAATTGTCAGGACCCTAACTTATTTGGTCCTCAACGTGAAACAGCTTTTTGTGGTCCTAAGCAGGGTCAGAGAATGTTATTTCAAAATAGTTTTGAGAAGAGCGATGAATAGATTGTTGTTTCTGCTCTATGGGAGACACTAATGTCTTGATTTTATCTCCAAGGTATCTGAATCACTGCTTGTTTCTAGCCTACGCGTTTCGACCTTTGGTGTATTGGACCTATATCTTAACGGTAAGGTCTTCGTCAGGGCTTATCAATGATTCTGGTGGGACATCTTTTGCCGCATTTCAAATGGTTTACGCAACTGTCATCATCAGAATAATTAACCGTCACAAGCAGGACCTGACCTGAACACACGTAAACATCTTCACCCCACGAACAAACAGAGCAGGCGAAAAGATGATGACAGTTGCGTAAACCATTTGAAATGCGGCAAAAGATATCCCACCAGAATCATTGATAAGCCCTGACGAAGACCTTACCATTAAGATATAGGTCCAATACACCAAAGGTCGAAATGCGTAGGCTAGAGACAAGCAGTGATTCAGATACCTTGGAGATAAAATCAAGACATAAGTGTCTCCCATAGAGCAGAAACAACAATCTATTCATCGCTCTTCTCAAAACTATTTTGAAATAACATTCTCTGACCCTGCTTAGGACCACAAAAAGCTGTTCACGTTGAGGACCAAATAAGTTAGGGTTCTGACAATTCAACCAACCGGATATCTATGTACTGTATTGTAAGAATATTCCCATTTGATTCAAAGCATTTCATTTTTGTATGTACTATATGTCATAAGGTTATGTGTCAAAATTGTGAATAATGTAAAAAATGTCACACGTTCCATGTAAAGGACATTTGTTTGTCAAAATGAAGAAGTGTTCTATTTGTTTCAAGTAATTGCAGAACGTATTAATCGAATCTAAACTCGAAGTCAATAAATAGGATTGCTGAGAAAAGAAAAAGTGTGATTAATGGTGTCAGAGGTATTTTTGTGTTTATAAAGCTAATGTACAGATTCCGGCCTCTGAAATCCTCATAGAATCTATCCCCCTTTTTATACACTTAGTGGCATCTAAGGTAATAATTGCCAGGGGTACTTCATATGTGGTGGCTGTATAGACTGCACCTATTAGATTAAACGTCAACTCATGTATTCCTCTACCTCTCACAAAACCTTTCTAATCTTCATGCAAAAGGTCACCCAGCACACTATTAAATCTCTATGCTAAGATTTTAGCAAATATTTTATCATTGCAATTTAATAACGAGATGGGTCTATATGATTCGCATATCTTCGGGCACTTTCTGGTTTAAGAATTAATGTCACTATGGCCTCATTCCAGGAAGTGGGCATTTCCGCAGCTTTCGGAAAGATGTCTGCAAACAGCTTAGTCGTCCCAGCCATGCCTTAACCTCCTTCTCAGTGACCACTAGCCCTTCCTGATATAGCTCCACAAAATAATTCTGGAAAGCTTCCTCGATTTCCTCGCATCTTGTGAGAAGTGTACCTGAGTGATCCCAACTGACTTCTTTTCTTGTGCTCCTTACTTGCTCCATCTTAGCTTTCCAGGCTACCAGTTTCCTGCAACACTCTCCATACTCAAAATACGAGATTCTGCTCACCTGCCACCTCTTTGTTAGCCAATCTCCCACTTCTTCTTAAAGTCCAGTTTTTGAGGCTTAAAGAGAAGCTTGCACAGTGGCTTTTTAACTTTCTTCCACAGCACATACCATCTTCCGTTCCCGAGCCTGAAATCGATTTTCCAGCTTCTCTACCTCTGCCATATTCATTTTCCTTTTAAATGCTAATATACTAATTAATTTCTCCATCAAAAAGGCCTTGTATGCATCCCAAATGACTCCCGCCGGGGTGCTATCCACATTGATAGTAAGAAATTCCTCAGTCTCTAACCTAAGCACCTTAATTGCTGCCTCATCCTGCAGCAAAGTACAGTCCATGGTCCATCTTCTTTTAACTAATCTAGTGGACAGAGACATAAATAATGAGACCACAGAGTGGTCTGACAAGTGGGCCCCTACATGCGAGATATCTTGCACAACCTCTTTTAATCCCTGTTTAACCAGGAAAAAAAAGATTCTGGACTGGTGCCCATATTTTTTGTTATTATAAGTAAAAACTTTTCTAACCCCCATCTTCTCTCTCCATATATCACATAATCCTAGCTGTTTCATGGAGATTTTGATTTGAGACAGCATCTCACTATTCATATTTGACCTACTATTGACAGAATGATCTAATGTGTTGTCTAAGATCACATAAATCACCAACCAAAATGACCGGCTCAGAGACATTTTAAAGCTTTATCAACCTTTCTCTGAATGGCCTTACATCATCAATATTTGGGCCATAATGGCCCACTAACATTAACTTTTGATGATGGATCTTTAACTTCGCAATGACCCATCTGCCCGCTCTATCTCCTACACGTTCCTCTATAGTAATAAATATATTTTTATCAATATGGCGACCCCCTTTATATTCAAATGGTGATTAGTACACACTACCTTCTGGACCCATATTCTAGTGCCAAATATTTCTTGAGTTTCGCCTTCGGTTAAATGAGTTTCTCGTAAAATAATAATATGAGCTAAGGCATCTTTCAGATACTGCAGAATCATTTCCCGTCTTCATTTCACTCTTAGGCCATTGACATTCCAGGATTATATTTCTACCTGGACTCTCTGGTCATCAACCATTCTCTACTCATTAAAAGAAATACATTGGTGTCATCTAACTCTGTTCTAGGGATATATCTAGTTAATAGGGAAAAGATTATTCTAACCATTTCCCTAGTTCCCTTTGCTTGTTTGCGGTAATCTGAGATACATCAGATCTTATCTCAAAGCTTAACCCATCCACCCTCAGAGATTTCAATTTTAAGCTTTTGATAGATTCTCTTTCTTCATTTTATAAGTCTGAAAGTGAACTAAGCTCTTCCTGGGCTCAATCCCATTGGGGTTTAGCCTGTAAGGGTCTCTATGTATCCCTTGAATATCATTAATGATATACTGTTCCGGGCAGTCAACTTGACTCCCTAATTTAATCAATCTTGCCATAAAGGTTTTCAGATTTTCCCCTTCTACCACTTCTGGAATTTTCAGCAGGCGCTGGTTGTTCCTTATCTGAATATTCTCCAGGGACTCCAACTTTTCTTGCATTCCATCTCCACGTTCTTTCAAGAGTCCAATATCTTCCTTATTCACAGCAGCTTGAAGCCTTATCTCCTTAACTGTAGTTGCCAACTCCTGGGCCTTGTCCGCTAGATTGTCAAACTTTTTCCAGCTTATCACAGGCCTGTCTTATAAATAAATAAATACTAGCATTTGTAAAGTGCACAGCTACCTCTGTAGAGGCGTCCCGGCCCTGGGGGCTATCGTATGATTGAGCAAGCTGTTGCCCAGAGTCACAAGGTGCTGGGATAACCTGCCGCCGGTGCCAGGAATCGAACTGTGAGCCCCCGTGTTCCGGAGTCAGCCGCCCTGGCCGCTGCACCATATCTTTTACCCTTATAGCCTTCTCATTTATCTCCGAAGTCTTAAATCTACTCCTAGTTTCCGTGGTTAGAATCAGCATCAGATCTCCGACTGCATGCAGTGATGCCTGTGTTAAAATTACCTCTGCTACCTCGGCTACTAGGGTTATAGGGCCCAAAGGCTCCTGTGCTATCAGTATGCCCCCCTGAGGGAGGAAGTGGACCTGCCACAGTTGCCTTATCCTAGCACTTCCTTCGCACTGCCCACGATGCATGAGTATCATTGGCCTCTGGTTCAGTTTGCTCTGGTTCAACTGTAGCTAGAACCTTGAATCTGTTGGGACTTAGGAAGTCTGCCTCACCTACGTTTGCCATTTTACTACTGAATGGAGGAATACCTATAGCCACAGCCTCACTTCCCTGAACCCCCTGAACTACCTTTTGGTTTTCCTCTCTCCCTTTTTTTTATTATCAGGGTCGTGGACATGATTTTGAAAAAAGTCAGGAGCCCCCCCTTCCACTTGTCTCCTCCCCCCTCAGCATTAATTAATTTGGGGCAACTGGTCCAATACTTTGGTGTTTGACTCCCTAGCTGGCTTTACTGCACTGCTCTGCAGTGTTTTATAGTGTGGACTGAAAAGAGCCTGGGGGGCACCTCTGTTACCACACTTTTTAAGGCTTAGCTTGTGTGCTTTAAGACTCTCTTCTGCCTTATTTGACAAAAGGGTGCTGGTGCTACACCTCCCCCATCCAAACTTTCCAGATACGCTTCACCCTCTTTATTTCTTACCAGTGTCTGCAGGGATGTCCTATAGTGCAAAGTCTGTATGCCTCCTCTTCTTCTGATATTCTTGCTCTGTACCGTTTCTGTTTAAAGCCTAGCTACAGTTACTCCTGCTTTACTCTCTCTGGGTCCCTCCCGGCTGCTTGGGCTGCTTGAACTGCCTCTTCCTCTCTTCCCCGGCAGGTAATATGCGCCGCAGCTTTACGACCTCTGTGGAACTAATGCGCGGCTCTGGCCCAGTGTGGCTCCTTTCCCGTAGACTCGACATGAGCTGTGATCATCGCGATAGTGCACAGGGGTTAGAAAGGAAACCCCCCTGTTCTCTGCACTTTGTTTTCACCCTTCTGGAACAGAAACGGTTGTTTTTTAGTTATTGACCTGGCCCTGGGGCATAATATTGCTCCAGACTCGGGAGAATCCAAGACCAGCCTCTAGCCGGCTGTCATGTTCTCCCCTTATGAGCAACAAGTGCTTGAACCCATCCTTTCCTTTTTGATGTTCATCCCAAATCTCTTTGCTTGCCTTATCAGGCATTTCCCCGACGGTTTTATGATGGAACCACGCACGCACTTACAATGCATGCCTTTACCATGCAATGCCTTTACCACACATTGCCTTTACCACACAAGTCTTTAGCATGCACTTTCCTTTACCACGCATGCCTGTACAACAAAAATGTATGTCAGGTAAGTGAAGACTATTTATTTTATATATACACGCTTAGTAGGCAGCTTCAAGTCCGCAGTATGTTGTTTGAAAATAAAAAAGAGCGCTGTTCCAGATTGAGAGGGGCTCGCCACCCCGCCGCGGAACGCCGCCTACAAGTGGCTCGGGAAAGAGCGATCTCTTTGCTTGGATGATATATATATATATATATATATATATATATATATATGTGTATATATTATCTACTGGCGGTCGCCAGTAGATAGTTATAGTTTCAACCTAGTTTCCATAGGAAATGTCAAAATTCTATTTTGAATAACTTTGGCGCCGGTTGACGAATCCTCGCGAAATTTTCAAAACAAATGGGGCGCTCCGTTCAGCTCCTACCCTGAAAGTCTCGGGGTGATTTGTCAAGCGGGGGTCGAGAAAAAGGGGGGGTCCCAAAACGCGTTTTCCCCATGCATTTTCCCATAGGACATTTAGTCGCAGCTACAGCCCGAATGGCTGAACAGAATTACGTGAAATTTGGCAGAGAGGTAGCCATAAGGTCAAGGAAGTGCCTTTTGCAGGTCTGGTGTAAATCTGTTCAGTATTTCCTGAGAAAATAGCATTTAAAAGCATATCAATATCTATACGCGCGCACCGTGCGCGCACTGTGTGCGCACCCTGCCGTGCGCGAGCCCAATTCTGATTGGTTGTTAGATATCGGTAAACATTCGAATCGGTCGAAATCAGGAAGTGTCGGCCGCCATTTTGTCTCTCGCAGTCTGAGGGGGTGAAAAACAAAGGTGGAGAACGTGAAAAGGGGGCAGAGTGGACAGTTCCTAACCCCCTAGCCTTGGTCAGGGGGTCACAGAAGGACCCCCAAGGGGAAACATTTTTTTTTAATTTTTTTTTAAATCGTGAGGGGTGCGCACCGCGAGCGCACGGCACGCACTGCGGACCGTGGGCGCTCGGTGCGCGAAGCGCACCCAGTGCCCACAGAGCGTGCACGGTGCGCGAAGCGCACCGTGCGCGCACGGAGCACGCACGGTGAAAAACCTGAAAAAAAAATTAATTAATAAATACATAACTTAGCATTTAAAAAAACGTACAAATTCACTGAAAAAACCATAGGTTTCACACACGTTATAGTTACGAATTAGCATTTAAAAAACCTTGCAAATTCACTTAAAAAACCATAGGTTTCACACATGTTATAGTTAGCTGGACATTTCACTCGTAAAAAACCAATGAAATTCCCCCGTTATAGTTAGTGCAGGCAACTATAACTCACGCGACCGCAATCCTCTACTGATGACGTCAGATATTACATCACTGATGACATATGTGTCTTTCTGAAAAATAAATATTTGTAATATATGTATAGCTAAAGATTAATGGAAGAAGACATGGGTAAATAAGTGTCTAAATACAGTGATGTAATATCTGACGTCATCAGCAGAGGATTGCGGTCGCGTGAGTTATAGTTGCCTGCACTAACTATAACGGGGGAATTTCATTGGTTTTTTACAAGTGAAATGTCCAGCTAACTATAACATGTGTGAAACCTATGGTTTTTTAAGTGAATATATATAGACATATATTATCTACTGGCGGTTGCCAGTAGATAGTTATAGTTAGGACCCTCTTACCATAGGAAATCCGCAACATTCTATTTTGAATAACTTTGGCGCCAGTCGACGAATCCTCGCAAAATTTTTAAAATAGGTGGGGCGTTGAGCTCCGCTCCTACCCTGAAAGTCTCGGGGGGATTCGTCAAGCGGGGGTTGAGATAAAAGGGGGGTCCCAAAACGAATTTTTCCCATGCATTTTTCCATAGGACCTTTAGACAGAGCTACAGCCCGAACGGCTGAACAGAATTTAATGAAATTTGGAAGAGAGGTAGTCCTCAGGTCAAGGAAGTGCCTTTTGTAGGTTTGGTGTAAATCTGTTCAGTAGATTCTGAGAAAATAGCCTTTAAATCAATATATATATCTGAGCCAGCTTATGGTGCGCTTACAGTGCGCTTACCGTACGCGTACGGTGACGTGCGCGTGCGCGATTCTGATTGGCCGTTAGATCTTAGTAAACATTCGAATCGGTCGAAACCAGGAAGCGGCGGCCGCCATTTTCTCACTCGCACTCTGACAGGGGGTTGAAAAACAAAGTGCAAAAACATGTAAAGGGGCTGTTTAGACAGTTCCCAAGCACCTAGCCATGTCGAGGGAGTCCCCAACGATCCCCCAAGTGAAAAAAGGCAATTTTAATTTTTTCGAAAATTTCGCCGATTACGCTTACCGTACGCGTACGGTAATAAATAATAATAATAAAAAAAAAAATATCCACATTCTCCCCACCCCGTGTGCAAATGGTGCCCGAAGGGCACCATTTTTGCATGCCTTATTACAGTAAAACAAAACATATATTTTACCTGTCACAAGGATGCTCATCATATGTCCTCCATGTGCGCACGGTGCGCGTAGCGCATCGTGCGTTCATGGCCCATCTAGCGTAACGTGCTCACTGCACGGAACGAACTGCGTTAAGTGGGCACGCACGCCACAAATGGCGTAAAGTAACTTAGCATTTAAAAAACCGTACAAATTCACTGAAAAAACCATAGGTTTCACACACGTTATAGTTAGGAATTAGCATTTAAAAAACCTTGCAAATTCACTGAAAAAACCATAGGTTTCACACATGTTATAGTTAGCTGGACATTTTACTGATAAAAAACCAATGAAATTCCCCCGTTATAGTTACTGTAGGCAACTATAACTCACGCGACCGTAATCCTCTGCTGATGACATATGTGTCTTTATGAAAAAAAAATATTTGTAATATATGTATAGCTAAAATTTAATGGAAGAAGACATGGGCAAATAAGTGTCTAAATACAGTATTAGCATCAGCAGAGGATTGCGGTCGCGTGAGTTATAGTTGCCTACAGTAACTATAACGGGGGAATTTCATTGGTTTTTTATCAGTAAAATGTCCAGCTAACTATAACATGTGTGAAACCTATGGTTTTTTCGGTGAATATATATATATATATGTAACCTCAAATTGCCCACAGGATTAAGAACGCACTCACTTCAAATGAAATCTTCCGATTTATTCATATGGAAAGCAAACTGCAACATTCATGTTTGTTCTTGATCCGACGCGTTTCAAGGCTCCTGCCTCTTAATCATGGATCTGTTTGCACGTTAAGCAGATGACGCTGATCCAGCCTCCTAATTTCAACCCTCAGTGGGCGTTGCATTCAGTGCGTGATTGCAGGCAGGGCAGGCTGGTACTTGAAGTCAAGCTCAGTTGGTTGTTTTCACCCTCCAGTGGGCTCTGCTTTCCGTGTATATTTTTTTAAAAACCTCGTAGTAGGCCATGCGTTTGCAGCGCAATTATTAAGTCCTCATTTGAAGCACTGAACAAAGTAGGCACAGTTCCTATTTACAGCCTCCCACTCGTGACTCTGGGGATGGTGCAGTTCTCCACGGCCGGGCCATATGAATAAATCGGAAGATTTCATTTGAAGTGAGTGCGTTCTTTTTTTAGTTTTTAATTTTTTTTATCTTGGGGAGGGGGGCTGCGTGGCCCTTCTCCCAGGCCACTTGTAGCCCCGGGGACCCCATCCCCCGGGGCTGGCCCTCTCGGGTGGGGGTGTCCCCAATCCCCCCACAGTCCTGCTGGCTCCCCACGTCCTTCGGGAGCCGGCATTGCTTTTCCACTTGGGGTGCTGCTAAGATGCAGCTCCCCGTGTGGAAAAGCAATTTGGTTTGAATTTTAAAAGAGAGAGCAGGTTTTCATCATGAGTGATGTAATATGTGACGTCATCAGCAGTGAATTGCGGTTGTGCGAGTTATAGTTAGCTGAACTAACTATAACGGGGGAATTTCAATGGTTTTTTACGAGTGAAATGTCCAGCTAACTATAACATGTGTGAAACCTATGGTTTTTTCAGTAAATTTGCAAGGTTTTTTAAATGCTAATTCCTAACTATAACGTGTGTGAAACCTATGGTTTTTTAAGTGAATTTGCAAGGTTTTTTAAATGCTAATTTCTAACTATAATGTGTGTGAAACCTATGGTTTTTTTAGTGAATTTGTCAAGTTTTTAAATGCTAATTTATGTATGTATTATTATATTTTTTATATATTTATTTTACAATAAACTACCTATGTATATAGTTATAGATTGACTGTATCCTGTAAAATGGAATGGCTCGTTTAAAATGTTTTTTTTTTTTAAGGGTTTTTCACCATGGGCGCATCGTGCGCTCACCGTGCGTGCACCCCGCGATTTTTTGTAAAAAAATAAAATGTTTTTTTCACCCTTCGGGGTCCTTCAGGGACCCCCTGACAAAGGCTAGGGGGTCAGGAACTCTCTACCCTGCCCCCTTTTCACGTTCTCCACCTTTCTTTTTCACTGCCACACACAAAATGGCGTCCGACACTTCCTGATTTCGACCGATTCGAATGTTGACTATCATCTAACCACCAATCAGAATTACGCTTGCGCACGGCACCGTGCGCGCACGGTGCGCGCACCGTGTACCCATATAGATATTTATGTACTTTTAACTGTAATTTTCCCAGGAACTACTGAACAGATTGACACCATATATGCAAAAGGCACATCCCTGACCTGAGGACTACCTCTTTGCCAAATTTCAAGTAATTCTGTTTAGCTGTTCGGGCTGTACCTTCGACTAAAGGTCCTATGGGAAAATGCATGGGGAAAACGTGTTTTGGGACCCCCCTTTTTTCTCAGCCCCCGCTTGATGAATCACCCCGAGACTTTCAGGGTAGGAGCTGAGCGGAGCGCCCCATTAGTTTTGAAAATTTCGCGAGGATTCGTCAACCGGCGCCAAAGTTATTCAAAATAGAATTTTCAGATTTCCTATGGGAACTCGGTCCTAACTATAACTATCTACTGGCGACCGCCAGTAGATAATATATATATATATAGATGTATATATATATCACGATTTTCTGCTGGAGCCGTTACGGTCTGTATATCATGATTTTCTGCTCTCCTTCACTCCAATACGTAGCTGAAAGCAGACGCAGACCAGAGAATCTGTGCACTGAAACTAGATTCTTTATTGATCGGCCATAACGTGTTTCCCTCTGTTGGGACCTTGATCACATGACAAACACTGCCCTGATTTCTTCCCTTTTTAAACAGACCCTCCAGAATTTCGCAATTTGCAATAAAATCGCGAAATCGGCAGTGTTGTAAAAATGCCGCGATTTTTACAAAACTGCCCGCGAAATTTGGACGGTTGGGCAGCTCTTGGAAGGAGACCCCTTTTAGGTGTCTGTGCTGACAGGACAGCTGTCTGCAATGTCAATATGTGTGGCATATTTGTTAGGCCTTTGCAGGCATCAGCAGATACAAGTTACAACAATGTCTGCCTAATGTTTCAAGGAGCTGGGGGGAGGTCTCTTTTTCGCAGATCTCGCCTGACCTGCTGGAATGTTGGCCCCACGTGTGTATTACTGCACACCGCCCTCGTGGGGAACAGGGCGCGGCTTCACTCCTAAAAGTAACCCCCGTTCCCCTCCCGCCCATGGTGAATCTCTGGTAGATGCCGGTAGAGGATTTCGGACAGCCTGCGCATCCTGTGGGGGGAGCAGGCGAAGGAGGTGTGAGGGGAGGGGGGCTGATGTGACCAGCGGCAACTGCGGGCATTTGAATGAAGAACAAACTGCGAGGGACAGAAAGATGTGCAGCGTGGAGAGGGGGGAGCTGCCAATGAGACATGAGGATGAGGATTGAAAGAGGAAGAGAGGGAAAGGGAGAAAGAGTGAGGGGGCGCGAACGGGGGAGGGCTGGATGATGTAGAGGCAAAGGGAAGAGAGATTGGAGGAGGGGGAAAGGTGAAGAGACAAGAAGGGGAGAGAAGTGTGAGATGTGAAGTTAGAGTTAAGGAGCTAGAAAGGGGAAGGTTGGAAAGAAATGTAAGGTGTGAGTTGGAGAGGGTGGGAAGGAAGATAGAGATGGCAAAAGAGAGATGGGATAGAAGAATTAGGTGTGCGAAAGGAAGCTAAAGAGGGGAGAAAAGGGAGAGGCCTTGAAGGGGGCAGAACGAGGTTGAGATGGGGAAAAGAGGAGCGGAAGAGATGGGAGAGGAAGGGAGAAAGAGTACAAGATGGAGAGAGCAGTGGGACAGGAGAACAGAGATGCGAGGAGAATGAAATAGAGGGGGGTGGTAAGAGCTTGAGAGCTGAAGTGGGGGAGGGGGGGCAAAGAGAAGGAGAAGTAGGGAGATGGAATATAAACCAGAGACAAAGATAGAAGAGATGGGAAGACAAAGGAGAAGTGTGGGAAGTGAATGCGTCGGAGAGGCAGGAAGGACAAACTGAAAGCAGGAGGGAAAGGCATGAAAGGAAGAGCCGTGCACTGAAAAGAACTGAGGCAGAAAATTGGAGTGAAAAAGAGAGAAAAAACAACGAAGAAGAGAACAGAGCAAGTAAGGAGGAAAGAGCATTTGAAAGAGAATGATAAGAAGCACTGGAGTGGGTATTACAGGGATGAGAAGTGATGGAAGCAAGAACAAAACTGAAAAAGAGAAAAGAGAAAGGGGAAGTAGGAAAGAAAGAGAAGAGAATGAAAACAGAGTAAAGGAAGAGGAGCGACAAGGATTGATAAAAATAACAGAACAGCAAGAAAACGAAGAGAGAGAAGGAATGAGTCAACGATTGAAATGGAAATAACAGAATTATTTTAGGTCTGTTGACAGTACAGCTGTCTGCGATGTAGTATATGTGCCTTATTGGATAGGCCTTTGCAAGCACCAGGGTGTCAATACTCATGCTCACAAAATTCTAAGGAAAGGGAAGACGGGCGGTGGCCATTGAACCTTGTTGCTGCATGACAAAAGGTTTCCTGTCTGTGCAGAATGCACTGTTCAACGTAACCAACACGAAAACTACAATTATCAGGCAACATGAATTATCAATTTCTTTGGAGATGGCAATCAGTGCTGGAAGTAGGGGAAACCCACCTGATCTCACTTCCGGCAGCTAATTTCCCTGAGAAAAATGCTGAATTTGTCCTGGTGTCTGATAATTCAGCAGCGCCTGCAAGCTGTTTGTATTCGGCTGGGTGCAGCAACGTGCAGGCAGTAGGCGGGCTTTCTTATTTCAACATTCAGCTGGGGGCAAAAGTTATCTTACCTCTATTAAAATCCCTTCAAAATTGCAGGGCTCACAATGGTCTCTGCAACAGGTATCTTTACCCTGTAAGATATTTTAAAATGCAACCTCTATGTAACCAATTGAGTAACCTAGAAGGGATTTACTGTCACATTTGTCATCTGTTACCAATATCTTTGCAGCAAATTAAAAAAATATATATATTATGTTGCTACCAATGTTGCGGGCATCAGTGGCACCCACAATTGGCAAAAGAGGGTGCCTGAGGAAGAGGTGTCCTGCCTCTCGGATCCGTAGGCAGCGATGCCCGACAGGGGTGCACACATGGGCACTAGAACATCCCAGGGAGAATTAAAGCACACTCCCACAAGTTTAGGACTGGAGCTGTGCTTCCGTAGAGCTGCAGACACTTCAAACATGCCTATTTCAAAGCGGAATACTCTGCTAAAACAGCTTCCATTGATTACAGGCTGAAAATGAATGAGTATGAGTAAAATAAAGTGCCGCAAAAATGCCGCTAAATTTCCATATTTGTGCCGCTAAATTTGCTTATCCATGCCGCTATATCCTGGGGGGTCTGGCACGTGCATTACATCTAAAGTGAATTTGCATAGACAGTAAAGACATACTAAGTGGATTCTATAGTATGTGAACAACAGACTGGGTAGTTTCCGACATTCAAAATTTGAAATTGCGATTGAAATTGGATAACTACAATGACTAGTATTTACAATGTGTTTTTGGGATATAGTATCACAATAAATACAATAAATAGCTGGTATGGATTTGTTGAAAATTATACTTTTTATAAATTTCTGCATAATGCATTTGAATTTCCTCAACTCCACCCGTCTAATTTGTAGCGTGTGTGTAAATGCCACTAGTTTGTCATTATAACTGAGCTGTCATTATTGATCCTGTCTATGTTTCAGGAACCGTAACAAAGTGCAAGTGCAAATTGGTTGGTGCAGACACATCTAATGAGTGTTTTTTACCTGTGGTACTAAAAAAGTGCTCAAGTGCTAATATTAAAAAAAACACTGTTTCTATGGTTCAGGTAGATATGGCAGCCCTCGAATCCATTAATACAAGGACTCGTTTTGATGAATTCTCATATGAATACGTTGAGAATACAAAAATATATTTATATATGTCCTTAAAACCCTCAAGTATAAAAACACATATATATAAAGTTGTTATAAAAGTGAACCCGTAGACTATGCAAAGATAGGACAATATGATATATCTGATTCACAATGGAAAAAATCAAGGAAATCTATTGCAGACAGGTGAACAGATCCTCCGATGTGTTGAGACCCCCACAAAGTTTACAGTCTAGGTCTAAAAGGTATCTTGTTTCTAACTTCCTGAGAGTTCCCTCTCTGTCACCGCCCCTTCTATTTGCTGCCACTGCATCTATTAGATAGTATTTAAGATGTTCCAAACTATTTTTGTGTGTCTCCGTAAAGTTGCGGTCTACTGGTTAAGTAGGATCCTGATTCACTATGGCTCGTATGTGCTGCAGTATCCTTTTATGGGCCTGCAATTTAGTGCTTCCCACATATTTTAAATTGCAGGAACACAATAGCACATATATTGCGTGGTCTGTTTTGCAATGCAATGGTTTCGTGATTTTACATTCCTTTTTACCAAACGGTATAGTGTATGTTGTCTTGTTGATTCTGTATTGGCAGGCTTTGCAACTCGTACATTTGATAAAACCATTGCGTTGCGATAGCCAAGTGTGCTGTTCTGTTATCTCGGGACTACTTTTAACCAAACAATTGCTCATGGAAGGGGCTCGTCTATAAGTAATGGACGGGTTATGTGGTAGTGAAGCACCAATAATAGGATCATTTAAGACTATTGGCCAATTGTGTCTCATGATATTCTTTAATGCTTTGTCTTGTTTGTTATATTGCCAAAATTAGTCTTAGTTCCATGGGTGTTTCTTTGTGACTAGTGTATTTAGATGCCAAAAGATTGGATCTATTTAGACTAGTAGTTTTTGCAATGGCAGCATCTATTGTTTTTTTACAGTAACCACGGTCCATAAATCTTTTTTTTCTGGCTTGCTGTGCTTTATGTAAATCCTTTGAGGTGCCACAGATTCTTTTTAATCCAAGCATTTCCCCGTAGGGAATGCTTTCTATCAGATGTCTTGGATGAAAGCTTGATGAGTGTAGCACTGAATTGCCTGCAGTTTCTTTGTGGTATATTTTGGTTTCTAATTTCCCATTCTCTATATATACCTCCACATCTAAAAAATGCACCACTTTGTCACTAATAATAGCTGTAAAACCAAATTCAATTCATTGATATTGATGGCTGAGACAAATTCTGTAGCACTTGTGAGTGTCCCATCCCAAAAAATGAATAAGTTATCAATAAAACGCAACCACAGTTTCACATTGTCTTCCTTATGTGATTTGTGGGTGTTGCCTAGGACCAGATCTACCCACCAGCCCATGTGTAAACACGCAGAGCTGGGCAAGAAGCTGTCACCCATGGCAACACCACGCATGTGTTGGTAACAAGTTTTATGAAACATAAAAATATTATTGTTCAGACAGAAGTTAACCATGTTTACTAGCATCATACTGTGTTGGGATATATGCATCGAATTTCTCCCTAAATAAAAGTCCGGTGCTAGTAAGCCATCTTTGCGGTTTATACTGGTGTACAGTGTATTCTCAATGGATGATGTCATCAGTGATGTCATTTGAAATGTCATCAGTGATGTCACTGACCATGTCATGAATGATGTAATATGTGACATCATCAGCAGTGCATTGCGGGGGCGCTAGTTATAGTTAGCTGAACTAAGAATAACGGCCACATTTATCTGGTTTTGCACGAGTGAAATGTCCAACTAACTATAATGTCCCTGAAACCTATGGTTTTTTCAATGAATTTCAAAGGTTTTTTAAATGCTAATTTCTAACTATAATGTGGCTGAAACCTATGTTTTTTTAGTGAATTTCAAAGGTTTTTTCAATGCTAATTTCTAACTATGCCTACAGGTAGGACATGTACAGAAAGAGGAAGAAAGGCGCAGAAAGAAGCAAGAGAAATGCAGAAAGAGGCAACAGAAGTCCAGAAAGACGTAGAAAAGTGCAGAAAGAAGCAAGAGATATGCAGAAAGAACTAACAGAGGTGCAGAAAGAGGCCTTGTTGCAAAGTCATCCTGTGCCCCCAAACTTTTTGCTGACTGGTACTGGTGGTAACAAGACCCGGAGCCAGTGCTATGATGAAAGACACTTAGAATACAGTGAAAACATCTACATACACTAGGGGACACCATGGGTTGGGGTACCCCTGCGATTGGCATGACCTCCCCTGTAAGGCCCTAGTACATAATAGGGCATGGGGATTAAAACTACCTCTAACTCAGAGGTGCAGAAAGAGGCAAGACAAATGCAGAAAAAGGAACAGAGGAGCCGAAAGAGGCAAAAGCGGTACAGAAAGAAGCAAGTGAAGTGCAGAAAGAGGCAAGAGAGGAGCAGAGAGAGGCAAGAGAGGTGGCAGGAGGAATACAGAAAGAAGGGAGGGAAGTACAGAAAGAGGAAAGAGAATTGCTGAAAGAAGCAACAGAGCTGTAGAAAGAAGCATTAGAAGTGCAGAAGGACGCAAGTGAGTTGCCGAAAGAAGCTAGAGGAGCGCAGAGAGAACGAACAGAGGTGCAAAAAGAGGCTAGAGGGGTGCAGAAAAAGGCAAGAGAATTGCTGAAAGAAGCAACAGAGGTGCAGAAAGAAGCTAGAGCAGTGCAGAAAGAACCAACAGAGGTGCTGAAAGAGGCGTGAAGGGTGCAGAAAGAGCAAGAGGCAACAGAGATATAGAACGAGACAAGAGAGGTGCGGAAACAGGCAGGGAAGGTACAGAAACAGGGATCAGGGGTGCAGAAAGAGGCATGAGAGGTGCAGAAAGAGAAAAGAGGGGTGCAGAAAGAGGCAAGAGATCTGAAGAAAAAAGCCACAGAGGTGCTGAAAGAGGCAAGTGAGGTGCAGAAAGGGGCAAGAGATCTGCAGTAAAAAGCAACAGAGGTGCAGAAAAAGGCAATAGAAGTGCCAAAAGTAGCAACAGAGGTTCAGAAAAAAAGCAATAGAAGTGCAGAAAGTAGCAACAGAGGTGCAGAAAGAGGCAAAGGGGTGTAGAAAGAGGCAAGACAAGAGCAGAAAGAGGCAACAGATGTACAGAAAGGGGCAAAAGAGGTGCAGAAACAGGCAGGAAAGGTGCAGAAAGAGGCAAGAGAGGTGCAGAAAGAGAAAAGATTGGTGCAGAAAGAGGCAAGAGATCTGCAGAAAAAAGCAACAGAGGTGCTGAAAGAGGCAAGTGAGGTGCAGAAAGAGGCAAGAGATCTTCAGAAAAAAAGCAACAGTGGTGCTGAAAGAGGCAAGTGAGGTGCAGAAAGAGGCAAGAGATCTGCAGAAAAAGCAACAGAGGTGCTGAAAGAGGCAAGTGGGGTGCAGATAGAGGCAAGAGCAGTGCAGAAAGAACAAAGTGAAGTGCAGAAAGGAGGAACAGAGGTGCTGAAAGAGGCACAAAGAGTGCAGAAAGAGGCAAGAGAAGTGCCGAAAGAAGCAACAGAGGTACAAAAAGAGGCAAGAGTGGTGTAGAAAGAGGAAAGAGAGGTATAGAAAGAGGCAAGAGAGTTGCACAAATAAGGAAGACGGGTGCAGAAAGAGGCAAGAGGGTTGCAGAAACAAGTTTTTTTTTGTTCAGATCTGCAGATTAGGGAGCAGATGATGAATTATGTGGCTAATGCAGAAAATGTATAATTGTGCGAAAGTTGGTGCAGCCAAACAGTCGCATAATTCCAGTGGCCCTGCTCATACCTCTGACAAGGTCCACAAGTGCTCCTCAGTGATTCCTTCTTTTTTTGTCTCACTGAGTTCATAGTTGAGCTTCTATGGAAACTAGGGAGACTAAACCTGACATTACCACTCCACACCACAGACTACCATACCACATAATTACTCTCCATGACACATATTCCCACTCTACGTAATTCCTATACACTAGATACCACATACTTTCTAGCCACATAATTTCACTGCACAACATACCACATAATTCCACTACACACAACGTACATCCACTTCACTCCAAAAAACATTAGTAAAAACCTTTTACATTTACAACGCCAATAGCTCTAATTCTCGCGAATGCGAAACCTATTACATTGCAAACACGCCTTGTGGCATGTTCTCAGTTGGGGTATTAAGCTACCTTCATTCCTGAGGGTCCCTGGGGGCCAACTAGCCGACCAGGTACCTCCAGTAAACCCCACACAACTAAATTGCTGAGAGTGGTTCGAGGCCACGCCCCCTTTTTACACCACTCTGCAAACGCAGACAAAGGGGGTGCCATAGTGATTATGTACCGCAAACAATACCATGATGAATATGTCCGCCAGCTATCAGACACCAAGCACTATACTAAACTACAGAGTGACCCGGCATCCAGATTACAGAAAACCATTAAACAATTGGCTGAAAAAGGCTGGGAAGAGGGGTGGATTATGAAGAGCGAGTTTGAATTTCTACAAAGGACAAAACCAAGGACCCCCTATTTCTATGTTCGCCCCAAAATTCACAAAGCTGCCAGACCACCACCGGGGGGACCGATCATCTCTGGAATAGGCTCCATTCTGGAGCCCCTCTCACAGTTTGTGGATTGGTTCCTACGGCCCTTTGTAGCCAAGATGCTATCCTCCATGTAAGACACAAATCATGTGCTGAATGTCCTAACTGGAATTCCATTTGACCTGAATGTTCATTATTTAGTTTTGTTTGATGTGGAATCATTGCACACGAACATTACACAAGATGACACCCTTTTGACAATCCAAACACTTTTGGGACAAAGAGCGGAGGGAGATATAACACCCACACCCTTCCTAATGGATTCAGCTACCATGGCAATGAAAGAATTTTTTTTTCAATATCAGGAGTCACTTTTTTGGCAAACATCAGTATCTTCCATGGGAAGTACGTTTGCGCCGAGCATGGCGAATCTGTACAGGCATCAATTTGAAACAATTCACATTTATCCTCTTGAGAATCCATATGCACAGAATATAACAACTTCGAAGAGGTATACAGATGATATTCTGGTCATCTGGGAACGTGCCCTGGAGTCCCTCTTTATATTTTCTGGATGGCAAAACACAGGAAACAGGAACTTCAAGTTCACCTGTGAATATAGTAAGACATCTCTACCCTTCCTGCAGCTCCTACTATACCCAAAAGATGGAGGCATATGCTCAGAGCTATATAAAAAACCCATGTGACGAAACTCATTACTCTGCTATGACAGATTTCACCCATGATCCCTGAGAAACAATCTACCAGTGGGACAATTCCTGAGGATAAGGAGGAACTGCACAGAACTTGAGAAATTCAAAGACCATGCAATTACGCTAAGCAACTGTTTGAAACAAAGTTCATATCCTCTCCTTCTGATCAGGAAAGCAACAAAAAGAGAAAGGAACAACAATAGAGAGGGCTTGCTGGAGTCATATACCAAACCATCGTCGGAGAGGCTTGTATGTGTGACTACGTACAGTCATCTCACGGACACAGTAATGAAGGTGATTGAAAAGAACTGGCCAATTCTGAATGTAGAGAAAAGATCACTTCCTAAACCGCTCTTTGAATTTAAAAGAAGCAAGAATATAAAATACATGATTGTTCAAACAAGACCACGGACAATAACAAAGAAGTCAGGGCCTCAGCTCCGTTGGTCCCTACCTTCTATTGTAGGACATTTTCCTTGTGGGTCATGTGCAGTCTGTCCCAATACGAGACCAACACATGAGATTGATCTGGGTCTGAAAACACATGGACATTGAAAAAACACCCGGGGGCAGATTTATGAGGAACTTGCTCCCCTTTTACGCCGCCGTTGCGTCACTTTTGTGACGCAGCGGCGGCGTAAACCCTGTGCCACGTTGCGCCCCATTTACATCGTGACGCATCTATGGAGATGCGTCATGGTGTAAAGCCCTGCACCACGTGAAACCTGCGTCAGGTTTCATGTGGGCGTTTCGACACAGGGGGAGGGGCGTTCTGTCGCAGGAACGCCCCTGAAAAGTGGCTCAGTGAAATCTATAAGATTTCACTGAGTCACTTTCCCAATGCTGATGCGTCAAAACCCTGCACCTGCTTGAAGCAGGCGTAAGGCTTGACGCACCATGTTAGGGATAGGGTAGGTTGGAACAGTGCTAGAGTTGCGTCGTGCTTGCGACGCAACTTCAGCACTGCGCCAACCTTACGCCGGCAGATGCGTCACGTATCTGCTTGTCCTTGCGCCACGATGCACCGCATTGTGAATGCGGCGCATCTGCGGTGGCGCAAGGGCAAACTTGCGTGACACATCTTCCCTGGCGCATCTATGCTGATTTGCAGGGATGCGCCAGGGAACATAAATCTGCCCCCTGGACTGTAACACTGAAGGGGTTGTCTATCTACAAAAATGTCGCTGTAACTTGACGTACATCGGGATGACGACTTGTAAAGTGAAAACTAGGATCACTGAGCACCGTAGTTCAATTATATGCCGGAAGAATAACACCAAACTTACAAGACATTTCCTAAACCATTTTCACACAGCCAATGACATATTTTGGCTGGCATTGGATAAGCCCAATTATACCACAAATATGGGTTCACTAGAGTCAGAACTCTTCTATAGAGAACAACACTGGGTGTTCAAATTGAAAAGTAAAAGCATGGGTCTCAACGACGAGATACCTTGGACATGTCTGAGATCGATACCGGGCTGCAACTGATACTACGCGCTGCAGATCCACAACCTCTGTTCAGCATAGATCCCGATCACAGTACCACTTACAAGATTGGGGAGAGTTGTTGAGCTCCCCGCTTACTTAGTTAATCTGAGACCGATACCGCTGCGTATTTGAGATCATGCACTGCGGATCCTGAACCCCGAAGCAATGCTGTATATGAGTATTTTCACAGGCAGTGATTAACACGGCAGACCCACGGGTGGCATCCAGTTAATAGCTGTGGAGGGTACCCCCGTTAGCGGTCAAGGTCTCTTTCCGGATCTAGTTACTTATGATCCGCAGCATAGCTGGAGACCTGGAAGGGTGCACCCACTTGGGCGGTTGCTAGTAAGTAAGCCTGGGTAAAGCACTACGCTACGCTCGCGTAGTTTGCAAAGTTCACGCTACTTCGCACTACGCGAATTGCACGTAGCACAGTGCGAACACGCGTAGCGTAGTTTTGCGTAGTGCTGCGGTCATTTTTTGCTTGCTCGTGGTTCTCAACGTCAAGTTAGCGACCGCGAGCAAGCAAAATGACATCCCGGCGAGACTTTTTCCTTGTTCGCGATCGCGAGCATGGAAAATAAACCTCCCGGCGAGATTCCCAACACGAGGAGGTCAGGTTTCTCATTGCGAGTGGTCGCGTATGCTCGCGACCGCTCGTGATGAGAAACTACCAGTTCGCGTTGAGAAAGCTGCCGCTCGAGTAAAAATCTACTCGAGCAGCAGAAAACTACAGCTCGCACTGTGCAAGATGCCATTTTCAATGATTGCACATTGCCGGTTGCTTGTCCGCACTGTGCAATCATTGCAAACGACATCTGGCACAGTGCGAACAAGGTACTACGCAGTTCGCAAAGTGCTACTTTGTGAACTACGCCCAGGGTTACGTAGTAAGCACCAAGAAGCTACCGCCACAGGTCTCGGAGCCTTACATCCATTCCTTTTTAGAACAACATGAGACACCGCTGTATGTGACTGTTGTCCTTGAGTTTAGATGTGGACGGTTTTGCGCTGTCGCACCACTGACATGCATGCCTGACATAAGGAGGACTGATCAGCCCCTGAGGGTGGGGGCGGGCTTACGCACACACATCATCTCGAATGAGATGAGAGGCATTATATAATACAATGTGGGAAACACGGTACCACAAGACTCTGTGAGACCATATCATGGATCATGTTTATTCAAAGAGGAAGGAACAGATTGAGGTTTCCTCCCATGAACTCAATGTGTTTATATGATTCAATATTCATAAAAACGAATGCACAAAAATAGACACTATGCTCCATGTCCTTCACAGTTAGGCACATAAAGACACTACCAGAGCATGGAGAGTTGGGTTGGTATATCACATTTTAGGTAAGCGTAACCTATACCAAGGAAATTGAGCACTATATGTGTAATGTCTTTGCATGGAGTTTTGAATGTTGTTCATTTGACTTTCCTGAGTAGACAAACCCCTTTAAATTCACTTGGGTCATTGAGCACCTGACCACCCTGTTCCTGTGGTGGCCACTATATTTAATTTTTTTCACGTATGCAGAGTGACTATCCAACTAGTGTCCTGATTGATGCCTCCGGATCTCGTTAGGGTAACAACCTATGGCAGAAACATGTTGGCCTATTTGTAGGGATATATTGGTTCAATCCCTAGTTCTCTTGCTTTTTATCTGTGTTCTTGCGGCCACCCAATAAAGATTTAGTGGACCCAGAGAGACACTTTTAATCACTCACACACTTTTTGCACTCTGCCCCTCAGTCACCACTATCTGCTCATCTTCAGAAAACACCTCAGCTCCTCCCCTCGGGGAGTTGTAGCATACACCTCGGTGTGAGGAGGGAACCTATATGATGAAGCATGTCACCTAACGGTGAGTGAAGGTTCTTGTCCTGAATGAAATTTCTCCTCCTGATCTTTCCTCTGCTGACATTACACAACACCTACCTCATCTTTCCCAGTCTGCCACTTCCCCGAGGCTGAACCTGGGGATGGAATAGAGCTACAAAGCCACACCCTCCAGGAACATGAGAGCCAATGCAGGAGCAAGAGGTGCTGCGGACGTGTGACTGTGGAAAAGTGCTTCAGGACCACGAGAGATGCTGTGGGAACATGAATTGGCAGTAAGAGGAGTGCAGCAGGAGAGGCATTGTGTGGATAAGAAACGTGTTACAGGAGGGAACTGAGAGAGGCTTTGCGGGGACAAGAAAACTGCTACAGAAATGAGCGATGTTACATGACGGCAGCAGTAACAGGAGTGTAGAGGGAGAGAGCTGCAGGAGAGATGCTGCAGGCACAGGAATACAACAGTTACAGGAGTGCAGCAGAAGTGCCCCTCCAAGAACATGAGAAGTGCAACTTGGTCTGGTGAGTTGGGTCTAAGAGATCTGGAGCTGGTCTGAGAGAGAGCTTTTTTCCGCCTCATTTCTGAGGAAGGATGCTTCTGTGTACCACACACACCTATTCTATCCCAAGGCAGCCAGTGCCTGCAATGCACTTGGACCTTCGAGATGGAGGACTCCGGAGCGCATGACCCAGGGAACTCTCCTCCGCACCCTCAGCAGACCCCGACCTCAGCGGGAGCGGGCAGCGGTGCTTGCCCTGCTGGTCCACCTGTCACACTCATCGTAAGGCACCAGATCCCATTGCTTTGTTCATCGACTTCTGGGAATACAGGGAAATTGGTGCGAATGCTATTATTTTTTCATTTTGAATTAGTCACATCAATTCAGGCAAGAACCCGTTCTTGTATAAGATGCCACACTGAGAAGTTAAAATTACAAACGCACACACCTTATTGAAATTGGAATAGAAGGAACGGCTTGTGAAATTATGCCTCGAATAATTGGTTAACAAGGGACCAATTCACCTTCTACCACTGTGTTCATATGGACATTTTATTCTGATATTTTGGAGATAATCTGAAAGACTGATGTGTTTTTAGTGGACTGGAATAATAAAGACATGTCTATATTTTTTTAGGTCGAGCTCGGTATCTCTACTCCAAAAGCAATAGCAAAACATTACCCACTCTTTCCCATGCAACCAAGCTGACAGGCCCCTCCTCCCCATCACCTGCTGCATACCGGACATTCCCACTGACAAGGGCGAGGGGGCTGAGCTACCCTTACAGGAGTGGTGCTGGGTGCTGGGAAATTGGGTTCTTTACCCATCTCATGCCAGGTAAGGTCTGGTATGTGGCTCCAGCCTGTTTCATGTAAACAGAAGGCCCCAGCCTGGACAGGCTGCACACTACATGTCTGTTTATTTTTTGTGAGTCTATTTATCTGCACCTGTTCACGAGTGTCTTGTGTGCATACACCCAAGTAGGTAATTGTGTATGTGCCTGTCTGTCAGGTAGTGCTTTTATATGTCAGTTAAGGTTTGTGTTTTAGAGTGCGTGAACATGTAAGCCAGTGTTCATGTGTGTGTGCTGGTTATGCATGTTTCTCTGTTTCTAGTAATGAGTGTTTATGTGTTTTAGTGGATATGTTTAAGCATGTCAATTTTTGCATTTGTGCCTATGAATGTTTGTTTCTGTGCGTTTGATTGTGCACTTGTTAGCCGATGTTCATGTGTGCATGCCTGAGTAATTTAATGTGTGCTTGTGGCCCTGAATGTGTATGCATGTGAATCTTTCCATGTGAGCCAGGGTTTTTGTTCACATCTGGGATTGTGTTTCTGTGTGTCTATGAGTATGTACATGTTTGAACGTTTGGTCGTGCACTCGCTTCGATTTGTGGGTGAGCCTTTGTACTCGCGCCAGATTCTGAGTTTGTGTGCATGTCTGTGGTGCGTGAAAATTCGATCAGCAGCCTTTATTTTCCCACAAATGCCTCTTTGCATTGTGTAGAAAGTAACTACAACCTAGCAGAGAGCACACCGCCGACAAACACACATACCGGTAAATGCGATGGGACCAGCAAATTAATATGAACCCAATGAAATGGCCAAAAGGTGATGTTACCAGTAAAACATACATTGTCTTGATCCCTGATCCTGTTAGGAGCATCAGTGGTGACTCAACAGCGGCTGTGCCCCACCCACAACGAACAAGTGACTACATTGCCCATAAAGAACTTGGAAGACCCTATTTAGAGGATCTGATCAAGCTCAGACCAATCCTGGCATGGCTTAAAATATGGTCGAACCCTGATGCTGCACTGAGCAGGTTGATCATACAAGATTGCCTGGACAGAGATAAACATCTGAAAATTCCATGGATCAATTATGTTAAGACTACCTTAGAAAATATGGGTTACCAAGAGCTGTACCTAAACCCCTTATTGATCAATGCTCAGGACAAGCCTAAATTAAAGAGAATTTTTTTGGAATTAAGAGTATTGGCCAGGAGTAGGCTAGAAGGGAGCAAACCCACTGTGAGCCTCTATAGTAGGCTTGAAACCACTGTCGGGATGGAACCGTACCTTTGTGTCCTTTATAATGCTCAAGAGAGGTTTTTAATGTCACGTTTTAGGCTCAATTTTTTACCTTATTTATTAGCTGAACCAGCAGGTTTTAGTAAATCAATTGAGCAGAAGGGTGCCTGCGGCTGCGACAATAAGTCTCCGCAGGACACCATTCATTTTGTACTTCTATGTCCCATTTATACCATCCCAAGACGCAGATTCTTAAAAGACATTTTGAAAAAGGCAAGATTTACTCGAGCCAAGGAGGCATTGACCTTTTTACAAAGGGCTAGTGACCCGTTAACACTATGTGCGGTGATAAGTTTTTTGAAATTTGCACTTAGACTCAGAGTATCAAGAGGCCAGCATTAATCATGAAGACTGTAGATTCGTTAAACTGTTAGTCTCAGGAAGCTATCCATGAGGATTGTATGTGAACAATGATTATTTGCATGTACATAGATTCATTCAATGTTCTGTATACTGATTTAATACTGTTTTAACTGTATATATGTGTACTCTTTTATGATGATTTTTAACCATCGAATAAAGAACTATTGAATTGAATTGAATTGACTACATAAGTAAATAGATGTTCTCTCCAAATAATACATGTTCGCATTAACCAGTAAATGGGGTTATCCCTCATAAGGAAAAAGTGGGAATTTCATATGTCCTTTCAATGCACACTTCACAATGTAACCTTGAGGTGCCTGTGGGATGGAGAGGAGAAGACCCATCAATTCTGGTAGAAAAAAGTCTGGCTTCTAATAATTCCCCGCAGGACCCCTGGGAGCAAAGAAGATAAATTCAATTAGCATATGAACAACATTCTAGAGGAGTTCCTTTTAGGAACAAATGAAAAGGCAGCACAAGAGGGTGTCTGTTATCCTTTTAACTGGATTCCAAGGTGGATTACAGATGATTACCTTACACATTAATACTATAGAAACATGTAACCCGTCCTGCATTTGCCATTTTTGCTCTCTGCGCCGCAGTGGCAGCATGGCATGAACCAGACACTAACATCTGATGAACTAGCCAGCTAAGTGCGATCAGTAGTTTATTGAGCATCTCTGAGTTACTCGTTCACCGGCCAACACGTAGATAGAATATGCAGCTTGCCACCAAATGCTACAGACATGCGCATTTCTCTAGCCACACCATGATGTGCATTTCCATGCATTTTCTGGCCCTGCACTCTAGATCATTTGTTTTTTCCTCTCTGTACACTGCTGTGGCTTTGCATTTTTGTGTTCATGCACTCCTTCTGGGTTATATTTTCTTGTACCTCAATGGTTTGCCTTTTCCCATTAACTCACTGTTGTGCCATAGCAGTTTCCGGGTCATGTTCTACTGCAGAAACGCATCATGCATGGAACTGTTGGTAGATTTTACTTTCCAAGCAATGCCCTCCAAATGTACCTATCAACGGCCTCAAACTGTTCTACTGTTTCATATCTCTGCCCATGCACTGTTACAGAACTGTGTTTTTGTGCCCATTGGCTGCAAGGGGATTGCATTTTCACACAACCACTCACACACTCATTCACATACCCATACAATCACTTGTACACCCACAAAACCACTCAGACACCCGCTAACAGACCCATACAGTCACTCACACACCCAATCATACCCCCACATAACCATTTACACACCCACTCACAGACCCATATAGCAACTCACACACCCACTCAAACATCCACAGAACAACTCACACATCCACTCACAGACTCAAACAGCAACTCACACACCCACAAAACAACTCACACTCCCATACAGGCACTCATACACCCACTTAAAGATCCATACAGCCACTCATACACCCACTCACAGACCCATACAGACAATCACATACTCTTACACACACTCATACATTCACTCACACACCCACTCACACATCCACAAAACCACTCATAGACCCACTCACAGACTCATACAGTCACTTACATATCTGCTCACACACCCTTATAACCAGGCACACACCCATATAGCCACTCAAACACCTACTTACAGATCAATACAGCCACTCACACACCCACTCACAGACCCATATGGCCACTCACAAGCCCACTTGCACAGCTACTCACGCACACACTCACAGATCCATACAGACACTCACACACTCATTCACACACCCATACAGTCACTCACACACCTACAAAACCACTCGCACATCTACTCACATACCCACACACTGACCTATACAGCCACTCACACACCCACTTTCAAAGGTTATTGGTTACAATAAGGAAATTAAATTTAAAGAACCTTTGAAATAAAAACCTTAGCAATCAACTGCAAAAACAAAAGTTACAAGGAAGTTCTAGTTAGGAAATAGAATTGAAAAACCTTAGTCAGGCAAAAAAAAGTAGAAATGTATTGAACAAAACAAAGGTTGCATGGTCGTTATAATTAGGCTCACATTTTTCCCATACAAAACTATAGAAATTCAGCAGTTATAGTTACCTAAGCTAACTATAAATAACACCTCCGCACTGCTTTTGACCTCACATTTTACATCACTCATTACATGGTCGGTGATATCACTGATGACATCATCACTGATGACATCTCAAATGACACCAGCAAAAAGCCAGGAGGGCAAGGATAGAGCCATTCTAGTTTGGTTAAGAAATATTGCATGGGTTTCCACCACCTTCCTGAAACGCAGGATAGACACATATAGTCTGATGTCCCCGGGTAATGCCTTCCAGATTCTCATGGCTAAACTAGAGGAAGCTTGGTTCATAAACTTTGCTTTTGTATTGCTGGGTCTTCCTAGAATAATGTTTTGCCCGTAAGACGTGGCTTAATGCAGACTACTGCATTCCTTGCAGCACACCCTTAAGGGGGCTGGAATTCAGTCTAAAGCCTATGTATATCTGTGAGTTATGGAAGACAGGTGGGTCTCCTAAGTTCATTGCATTTAATGCGATGCATAGTTTTGGAAGGCTATTCTCACCTCCAGTATGTGCTAGTGGACATAACAAATTGTATTTAATAGTGTTTAAAACATTTTGTGGTGCATCTCTTGTTTAATCCTTGGATCAAGGTGTACCTTAATCAAATCCAGTAAAAAAAATATCTTTGAAACAACAAACCCACAAGAGAAGATTTTAAAAGAATAACATTTTGATAAACATCACAGTAGTCTAAAACCTGGACAATTAGGAAGGATGAAACAATTTCAAAAGCTAAAATCTCGGCAGTCCTCACCCATGAAAGCTATGGGAAGGAAAATTGAGAGGTAAGGCTGCATTGGAGACATACTAACAGGGTTATCGCGAAAACAGGTGATTCTGAAAACACATTTTTTTTTAATGTGTAATTCACGTGTGTAATTTATCTGATACTGACACTGCAAGTTTACTATCTGTGGTGCAGCAAAACACAGTATGCGGTTACAAAGTAACAATGTATGTACGCATGCATGTGTTGATATTTATATAGCATGAACATAACTAGATACTAAAGGAGAGTTGAACGGGAGCTAGCATTCAGACTTCTACTAGGGAATCAATTAACATAGATTTTTAGCCTGTGTGGTAGTGCTTTTGAGATGGTTAACAGCAGGAATGACTTTTATGTATGATGTGAGAGTGCTTGTTACTCTTTCTGTAGGTCCTATGTTTTTGTTATAGTTAATATTTCAGGGGGATTTTTATAATGTTATTATTTGTATGTTATGGTCATTCTACAACCAGTTTTCCTTGCTCTAATGAGGGCTGCGAATGGGCTAAATGTATTGACAATATATATTGGATGCAATGTTTTATTTTAGCCGTTCCATGGATCCTTAATTAGTAAAATATCCAAATTTTTGATATGCCGCCAAAATCTTACATAAATTACAGGATTTCACATTACGCTTGTAAAGCAACATGCCTAAGATTACACTAATATGAGACATTTAATAATTACCTGAAAATTCAGAGAAAAATCCTGGTTTAGGAGCATAAACAAAATGATCCAACTGAATGTGAGCGGTTGTTGTTCGCACCATGTGCGAAGTAGTGCAATTATTTTTTAGCACAAAATGCATCTTCGCTTCCAAAATTGACACAAGGGCACAGTTTGTGCTAAATAACAGTGCTAGATGCCTGATTAGTGGCACATGTCATTTCTCTGTACTTTTGCATAATTTACCTGAAATTTCTCATAGTTACTCAAAATGTAATTATTACACATGTCTACTATTACATTTTCTGGGCCTGTTGTGAGCATAAATCATACTCTTGATGGCATGGACTGGGCCAAAAATGTTAATAATATTGTTTAACCTTATTTAATGTACGATCACTTACATGGTTAGGCCCTGTTCCCGCCCTTGGTTCTTCTCACCTCTGGTGATGGACCTTTGCCACCGTGTGTTGAATCAAGGAGCTATTTTGGCATCACAAGTTTACCTTTCATTAACAGTTTTAAGTTCAATCAATGATGAGAGTTTGGATGTGTTTTTAAAAACTATATTCTCATTAGGCGATTCGTAAATTTTTCTTTATTTGCTTTTATTTGAAATAGTCCATAAAATCAGTCAAGTTTACAGAAATCTCATCAAAAAGAATAGGAAGAATAAATCACCAAATTATGCATCAAACACATTCCATAAAGGAAATATTTTCTATCTTAAAGTTTAAAGTTTTAGGTCAGTAGAATCCATGAAGAGTTCGAACTCAAAGGAAAAGAGTGAGATGTGAGCGCATAAAGCCCAAATTCAAATCAATGCAAAGGAACTCCCCATAAAGAGTAGTTCATGAAACTCGACTGTAATTCAGAAAAATCATCATTCAGTTGCGGCAGCAATCTGTCAAAATCGAGCATCAAATGATAAAGCAAAGGAGGGACAGTAGCAGCAGTAGAAACAACTGTCAAGAGAATGGATCGGGGAAAAGGCATCAATAACGTTGCTTCTACCTAGGAACACGCACTGATATAAAAGACATGAATACATGCTGCAGACATTGTAGCAGGCATCTGCCTTCATGGACCAATCATTTGGCAGCACTCATCTGTGAGCAGGTTCAGCAATGTTTTTTCATAAAGTTAGCTACAGACATTCTTGTGCAGTTATATTCTGGAAACATAAGCCTCAGTTACCATAGGCATTTGAACAAAGGTTGGCCTTCTGAATATTGAATATTTGTCAGTAAAATTGTATTTCGGTGCAAAGCAATAAAAGTGCTTACATTTTAAAAAGAAATCACAGATACAATATATTTACAAGCCATTTACATCCTTACATGACAGGCCTCTCCATAGCAACACCATCAAAGAATCCCTAAAAACTACTAAGTTAAAAGAATAAAAGGATGTTAAATCTATCATTAAAAATAGATACAAGAAGATTTACAATAGTAGAAATGGCGGACATCAGGCTGTGCCATTAGACACTCCAATACAATTATACTTGGCAGCTTGCCTGATGTACCACATACTGTTTAAAAAACGAGAAACCGCAAATACAATTGGAGGGCTAGTGTCATACTTTAAGATCCTCAATGCCGCTATACATTGCTTGAAACCCAGGTTTTTACAAAGTTGTGTTAACCAGCGTTTACGCTGTATCCGATAAGCAGGGCAGAGAAAAAGAACGTGGATTTCAGACTCCTCCTTATAATTACATACAGGACATTCCTTCTTTGAATCTTTCGCCCATCTACTAGTAAGTACATGAATTGGGAGGGTCCCTAATCTGAATTGCAGATATAATTTTCTAACCCTGGGAAGTAGGATAAAATCTAGGAAGGGTTCCTCGTAGTATGTATCTTTTATAAGGAGAAATTCTGACGTGAAGCGCCCGTGTACGGAACTGTTTTGTATTTGGATGAGTTTCATTGCTCTGTATTGTCTTATTAGTTCCAATCTAGAGATCAGAGTACATGAAGTTTCAGGTGAACTCCACAGATCTGGGTTCTTTAATTCCAGAGTGAGGTCCTTTATATGACAGAGCCAAGGAATTCCCTTATTGCGGCACTGGGGCAATATCTCTTTTAGCTCAGCCCTAATGTCAGACAGTTCAGGTGTCACCCAGAGTCGCCTCCAAAATGTAAGGGGTCTCAGTGCTATCTCTTCACCCAGAGGCCTAATGCCCAAATCCATAAGGAGGGAAATAAGCTGAGTGCTGTTCGGTAGACTTAAAAGTTGCCTTATAAAATTATTTTCTGCCTTTGTTAGATTGGAAACCTGGCAATGGCCCCACGGCTCTACCCCATATAATGCAGCCCCTCTGGCTTGGGCAGTAAACATTTCAAGTGCAGGGGCAATGGGTTTCGAGTCTGAGGTTCTATGCAGCTTCAAGATACCACCAATCGTCTGTGTTAGCCTAAGACTAGATTTTGCCACCGATGCCTCCCAATTAAAATACTCAGCCAGGGTGACTCCCAAGTAGTCAAACGTCTCTACTCTCTCAAGAGGGATACCATGTTGAACTGGGTTGGAACGCTTCGGTTTGGGGGGATTAAAAACCATAGATGTAGACTTTGCTAGATTTATCTCCAATCCCCACAACATGCAGAACTCTGCGAACCCATCTAGGATCCGCTGGATGCCCATTGGAGTTTTGGAAAGAAACAGGGTATCATCCGCAAACATTAGTGCAGGAACCCTTCCTGTGGCTAACTTTGGGACATCGCTATCCTTGATTTTCCTTAGGAAGTCAATGAGCCCGTTTATAAAGAGATAGAATAGGGTGGGAGCGAGGATGCATCCCTGCCGAACACCATTGAGGACAGGGAACCGGGCAGATAGCTCACCTGATTTTCCACATCGGACCTGCACAAAGTTATCCGTGTGTAATTTTATGATAGACCCGAGCAGGTACGGGGGAATCCCAAGATCCCTCAAGACCCTCCAAAGCTTCGCCCTTAGTACCATATCAAAGGCCGACTTCAGATCCACAAATACTAAATAGAGGCTGCCACCCTCTAGGACAACCGTTTTCCAGAACAACAGCTGAAGCCTGAATATCTGGTCCACGGTTGACATCTTTGATCTGAAGCCGGCCTGATATGGGCTGAGTATTTGTTCTTGTTCTACCCAGTCCTGTAAGCGATCCAGGAGCACTCGCCCAAAACGTTTCTGGGAGATGTCAATGAGGCTGATTGGCCTGTAATTAGATGGCGTGAGGGGGCAACCTTTCTTGAATATTGGCACTATCTCGGCCATACCCCCAGCAATTGCGTTAAATAAAACGCAAAAATAAGGGGCCCAGATCTTTGGCCCTCCCTGAAAAAGGTCCCCTGGCAGTCTATCCAGCCCGGGGCCTTGTTGGGACTGAGCTTGCAAATGGCATTGCTCACCTCCAACACACTGAACTCCATTCCCTCAGGACTCGTGCACTCTACTCCGCTAAACTCTCCACTTTCAAGTTCGGCTCCCCTTAATGCATATATTGACCCAAAATATGATTCCCAAGCTTCTGGAGATATATTAGGTGCAATAGCCAATGTCCCCTCCCTGTCACCTGTTGTCACTATAGCCTAGAAGGATTTCATATCTTTCTCTTTGAGGGCCATCCTAAGGCCATCTCACCTACTCTCCTCCAATTCCTTCTTACCTTTCTGGATGGACCGTTTGTAGATGGCCCTTGCTAATTTTGCTTGCACCCTATCCTGTTCTTTCACCGCCCTCAAAAGTTCTTGTTTTGCCTTGCGGCAATCCCCATTATACCAGGAGCATTTGTTACCAGCGCTTTTTCTATGGCTCCCCGTCGTACAGAAAATATCTGCCAGATTTAAGGATAATTCTGCATGAATTTTTCCTACCTCTCCCTGATCTATACTGGGCCCCTCCACCAACGTGAAATCCCTCATCCTAATTAACGTTGGGCGGACTAGCTGATATATTTTTGCTATTTTAAGTGGAGACTCCTGTATACGCTCCCATCTAACTTTCCTTCTATTGTTTGTTACAGCCAATAAACTAGTCTCTTACTCAAAATGTTGGGATGGATTGCCAAGCCCCAGCTTGCAGGGTTTGAGGATCAAGCTCAACGCATTATGATCACTGTCCTGCCTCTGTATAATGTAGAAATCCTGCACCCTACTCCAAAATCTGGTTTCTACCAGGATGTAATCCAGGAGCGAGGCTTGGCCTGGTTTGTTAAATGTACACTTCCCCGGCTGGTCTGATTTGGTATGCCCGTTGCAAGCTCTTAGCGACAGGGTTAAAGTAAGCGCATTCAACTGCAAGGCCAAAGGAGACCAGGTTTTAATGGGTATTATCTGTGGGTCAGGGATGAGCCACAATTGGTCTTCTACCGAAGGGTCTAAATAGTCGGAATCTATGAGTGGTTCGAAGTAGCAGTTAAAATCGCCTCCCACAATGATCCGAATTCCTGGGTCCAGCGACGGTATAAATTGGCCAAGGAGGTCAATAGTAGCCGATTCCTGGCTATTATTAACCGGGCGAGAGTATATATTGACTAAGGCAATTTTTAGCTTAGAGCGGAAAGAGAGGAGTGCACACTGAATATCCCTAGAGGGAGTAGTCAACACTTCCACTGTACATCCAGGGTATGTGCCCACCCAAATTGACAGCCCACCAGAGGGTCTCCCCCTCTTCCCCTTAACTGCTAACTTATCAAATGTGGCAAAGCCCACCCACTGCACACCCTCTGTCGCCCACGTCTCTTGGAAGAGACAGATGTCATACTTGCCCACAAATTCCCCCCAGTCCGGGCATGGGAGTTTGTTCTTTAGCCCCACTAAGTTCCATGACAGAATTTTTAACCCGATGCCCTGGTCTGATTCATCTGTCACACCTGCAGTATTACCATCCCTAAAATTTATATAGTCGGCCATACGGGCACTATCCTTCCCATCAGCCCACATAGCTTTTTCTTCTTTATTTACTGATCCCCCTTGAGCAGCCGAGTAGTTGAGGGTAAAGACCTCGGGGCATTGCAGCTTCGCTCCCTGCGGGACTAATTGTAGGATGTGATCTGTTCTGCCGCTACTTGTTGCTTTTTCTAGATTACAATCAACTCTGCTCATTCCAGTTTCCCTCACCAATTTAGTGTTCCCTCGCTGCCTCAATCCCTCCCCCAGTCAATCTACCTCCTCCAAGGCAGCGTACCTATTGTGCACTGGGATTCCAAAGCAGGGGGGCTCGTTTAAGGTAGCCAATCTTCCCTCAAAGTGTGGTCCCTTGTCCCATGCTGCTCGTACAAAGGATACATTAAATATTTCAGTACGAGAAAAATAAACTATACTAAACAGAAGAAACATCAGCATACTGTTAGGCAATGCATTTCATTAAACACAAACAAGATTTTTTTTTTATGGTTTCAATCATTTTATTGTAAAAGAGGAAAAAACGTCAATCATTTAATACCAACACAGAAGGGCAGTGCAATCAACCGGGCCACGCAGGGCCCCAGTGCATTTAAATGATGTATGAGATTACAAAAGTGAACCAACTGTGGAGACAAGAAGAAAAATACATCCCCCCACTACAGCCCAAAAGAGGAAAAGAAAGAAGAAAAGAAAGAAGAGGATAAAGTTCTCCCCTCCCCCACCCCACCAGATCCTTACCTATGTGCGTGTATGTGAGACACTAGTACGGGGGCTAACCGCTAAAGTGGGATTGTGAGGCGTTGCCAAACATAGAAGGCGCAGATAGCGCGGGCATGTTAATTCCCTAAAATCTTGTGCCAATAAGGCCAGAAAAGGCTGCCACAGTTAGCTAAATTCCGACCCCCTTCCCGCCATGGCAAGCAAGATCTTTTCCATGCCTAGGATGTACCACAGTCGGTGGAGTCACCCAGTGTGTGTTGGAACACGTATGGATTTCCAATGCGTGAGAATCTTTTGTTTAGCAGTGCCGAGCGCCAGTGCAATCTGTTCTCCCTTCTGGATTTCAAAGGGTAGGTAAGCAAATTGGGAACCCCCAACAGTACATACTCCGGGAGCCGAGGGAGCTCCGTGTCTAAATACTGATCAATTTAATCGAGAACATGAGTCCAATAGGGGTCAGATATTCACACTCCCATAGCAGATGGACCAGCGTACCAACCTTCCCGCAACCCCTCCAGCTGTCCGGACTGTGTGTGCCATCGAATTGGTGCATTCTCTCGGGGGTGTAATGCTAATAGTACGCTTGCTTGGTGAAGTTTTCAATGAGGCCTATATGAGACGCGGTGTGGCGCGCCTTATAACAGATCTCTTCACATTCCTTACTAGTGAGATCACGACCTAAGTCCCTTTCCCAACGGGCCCGGCCTGCATGGAAAGAGTGAGTGTAGTGGGAGAGAAGCATTCTGTACAGTTCTGAGATTAACTTCTTGTCTGAGGACCGTGTGATCAGCCATCTTTCATACTGGGTGAGATGCCTATGGGCCTGTTGCCCGATTGTCAGGGTGTGAGGCCCAGTGCCGCAGCTGCCAGTAGTGCTAGCGCTCAGAGTCGGGGAGACCATAATCTCTACTCAACTGTGCAAAGGGCACAACACTGTCCTCCTCGTACAAAGTGCCTAACACGCAGCAGCCTGTGGCCCTCCAAAGAGGGAAGGAGTTCTCACCCGCCCCTGGGCCAAAATCAGGATTGCCAAAGAGAGGCGTGAGCGTAGAAAGGAAGGTAGTCAGCCCGTGCCTCCTGTTCGTCTGATCCCAAACTATCATAGTCAGGCGAGTCACATGGGAAGGCGTAGAGATTGGGAGGACGATGAGGCTTTCAGAGGAATGGGATCTTCATCAGGGAGGTGCCTGCTATTGTGCGGTCTTGGAAGAGCCAATGTTTTTCAGACTCGGCCCGGCTCCACTCCACTCCACTAAATAACGCAGTTGTGTGGCTTTACAATAAAGTGCAAGATCCGGAATCCCCAACCCCCCGTCGTCAGGAGGGAGGAAACTGACCATTGGCTTCATCCTCGGCTTGCGACCTTGCCAGATGAAGTGAGAAAGTTCCGACTGTACCCGTGTGGAGCCAGCCATTGGGCAGCAGTAGGGGAAGTGTTTGGAAGAGATAAAGGAGTTTGGGGAGAATTGTCATTTTGACTGCTGCAATGCGCCCCAACCAAGAGATAGGTTGATGTTTCCAATGTCGCAGGTCCACACGAATGTGGGAGTGTAAGATGCTATAGTTAACTGACCTCATTGTTGGCCGTGTAGGAGTGAGCCGGATTCCCAAATAGGGGATTGTGTCGGTGGACCACTGTATATAATGACTGGCATGCAGTGCTGCCAACATCTGAGGCACTAGTGAGAGATTCAGGGCAGTGGACTTCGTGATGTTGACTTTGAACCCAGATGCCCTCCCAAAGGAGTCCAGTTCCTCCAGGAAGGTGCCCAGAGCAGGTGCAGGGTCCGTCAGGGTGACCAAGACATCATCCGCATACAAGCTAATAGTATGAATATCACTGCCAAAACATATGCCCGTAATCCGAGGGTGTTCCCGCACTCTTCGCGCCAGAGGCTCCATGTATAAGGCGAAGAGCAGGGGCGAAAGTGGGCACCCCTGTCTGGTGCCTCTGTGAATACTAAAGGGGGTAGACATATGACCATTTACCCGAACCACGGCCAAAGGGCCGCAGGAGAAATTAAGGATACAGGTCCTCATCTTCTCCCGAAGGCCAAAACGGATCGCTACTTGCTCCAGGTAGGGCCAGTGCACACGATCGAACGCCTATTCGGTATAGATGGTCAGGAGTGTATATTCCCCCGGGATGCGAGGGGCCTTTTCAATGAGATGGAGAACTCGCTTCGTATTATCGCTGGTCTGTCTTTGGGGTATAAAATCTGTCTGATCAGGGTCGATTATACCAGGCAAAAAGGGGGCCAGGCGAGCCGCCAGGATACTGGTGTAGAGCTTGAGGTCAATATTTAGTAGGGAAATGGGCATGTATGTCCCACAGAGTGTCCTATCCTTGCCAGGTTTATAAATGACCACTATAGCCTCCTCCAGCATAGAAGGAGGAATCACCCCCGAAGCCTCGAAGGAATTGAAAAGGCGAGTGAGAAGAGGAGCGTGCATGTGACAAAATTGCTTGTAGAAGGCAGCCGAGAAGCGTCCGGGCCAGGAGAAAATTGTCCAGCTTTAAACGAGAGATGGCCGAGATAACTTCTTCCAGGCAGATCTCCCTCTCTATGTGTTCGGCCTGAACCTGAGACAGACTAGGAAGACTAGACTGAGCCAGATACGCCTCCATGTCCTGCTTTAGGTGCTGTGCATCATACAGTTGTGCATGAAAGTCACGGAACATCTCGGCTATTTCAAAATCCTCAGAGCGTAAATGGCCTGCTTCGTCCCTGATCTCCTGGATCCCCTCACACAGCCGGGTTTCCCTCAGTTTGTTCGTGAGCCATTGACCGCACCTGTCCCCGCCGACATAAAAAGAATGGCGCAGACAAAGCGCTGTATATTCGGCTTTCTCTTGATCTATGGCTGCCAACTGTAACCTAGCTGCCTTCAATTGACGCCATACGCGCGGAGCCCCAGTTCGTTGGTGAATCAGTTATAGCTCACGAACTCTCTGGGTGAGGTCATCCCTCTTGTGTCTACGTTTCACATTGTCCGCTGATGAGTTAGCAATAATCGATCTCCTGACCATGGCCTTCAAAGCTGCCCATCTAGTGGAGATAGACGTGTCAAGGTTATCATTATGGGATAAGTAGTCACCAAGTGTGCTCTGGATTTGGGCCACAGTATCCGCCCGGTGTAAAAGTGAGTCTCGAAAGTGCCACCGCCGGGTAGGCTGCCGGACGGGGGGCAAAGTCATAGTGAGCACTACAGGGGCATGGTCCAATAGAGCGGCAACTAGGATGTCTGAGGAGGTTGTGATGTCTCTTATAGCCTTAGTGCCCAGAAAGTAGTCCAGCCTAGCATAGGTCTTGTGTGCGCTAGAGTAGTAAGAATATTCCTTGGAGTGCTGGTGGTAGTGTCTTCACAGATACGTCAACCCCAGGTCGCCTAACCAAGTAAGACTGGTGCGGGAGAGAGCGCCTACCTGGCCATAACCATGCCCTGACCTGTCCTGTTCGTTATTGAGAATTAAGTTGAGATTCCCCCCTAGGAGCAATCTGAGTTCAGGAGTGGCTGTGGCTTCATGTAGTGCATCATGGAGGAATCGCTCCTGACCCTCGTTAGGAGCATAAATGGAACCTATAATCAGTGTGTGTCCCCCAATCAAAAACTGATAGGTGAGAAGTCTGCCTTTCATTTCAGCCTCTTTCTGCACTACTTTCCCTTGAAAATCCCTTAACCCCTTCGCTGCGGCGGGAATTCCGCCGCAGCGCTGGGGGGGGTTTGGGGGCAGCGCGGTGGCGCTGTGCTCATGACGGAGCCACTCCGTCATGAGCCACGGTTGAGCTGTGCTCATGACGGAGTGGTTCCGTCATGACTCCGCCCACTGCGCTAATCGCCCGCACAGGCGGGGAATTAGCGCCGCGTGGGCGGAGCGGCCGCCAACGGCCGCGGCATGACGGAACCACTCCGTCATGAGCACACGGCGACCGTGGCTCATGACGGAGTGGTTCCGTCATGAGCAGGGGAGGGGTTAAAATCAAGATCGCCACCCCCTCCGATTTAGAGGGGCCAGAGTACAAGAATTGTGTTGGTAATGCCCGTGCCCGGAGTCTATGACAGTCTTTAGCCAACAGGTGAGTTTCCTGTAGGAGGCAGACGTCGGCCCCAGCGCTTTCCAAGTAGGCCAAAATTGCCCGGCGTTTGATGGGATTATTGAGGCCCCTCACATTAAGTGTGAGGACCTTAAGGCTATAAGGAGGCATCTATAGCGGGGAAGACAGGGCATGGAAAGCGCACGTAAACCAGGGCATGGTATGATACACAGCTGCAGCATCATAGGGAGGCCGGTAGAGCGCCTGTTGCCAGATCGGGAAGCCAATCCCGTCCGTATCTATATAACAATGGGGGGCGCAGAAAGGAGGAAAGAAGAGAGACAGCCCCAGGAAAAATAGTGAAATCCCCGGCACAACAGGTGCCAAAATCAAATAAGGGCCCGTAGGCATTGAAAAAGAAAAAAAGGCACAACAAGTGCCGAAGAGAGTCAGCAAATCGGCCATCAGTCTGTCACCCAGAGATGAACAGAAAAAGAGTCCACTGGGTTGTCGTGTGACCAATATTAACCCCCCCTCCAACCACCTCAAGCATCAAAGGAAGAATACTGCGTTAAAACCAGGCTCAGTAACTTGGTCGATGTCTTGGCTAAGGCCTCCCGCAGGGCCTCCAGCGCAACCCGTTGCTCCCTCTTGATATCCATGGGGTCTGGCCGGTTGATGCGCCGCCGCCACCTCTGCTGCCTCCATCTCAGCCAGCCCTCCCCATCTCATGGTCAGAGCGCTCGCCATCCTCAGGGTCTTCTAGGATAGCGATCCCCAAGAGCCTTCTTGCTTCCGTCAGCAAGCGGATTTGGTACAGCTTGCCGTCGTGCCGCAAGATAAGGCAGAACGGATGTCCCCAGGAGTAGGAGATGTTGCACTGGTACAGCGCCTCCATGATGGGCCTTAAGGTCTTGCGTTTCTGCAGCATAATGGCTGCTAAGTCCTGATAGAGGATGGGTGACTGGCTGCAGAAGGAGATCGGATGAAGCAAACTGGCTTTGCACAGGATCTCCTCCTTAGTGCGGAGATCCTGGATGCAAACAAGAATATCCGCCGGAGGTGCAGTCGCTGCCTTGGGTGGGCTAACCCTTTGCGCCCGGTCAAGCTGCAGATCAGTGTCCAACTGGCTGCCCAGTATCGTCTATGGAGGCTGCTGCCGTAACAGACTGTCTTGGCGCCCTGGCATTGAAACTTAAAGTATCCAGCCCCACCCACCAATTGGGTCATTTATTGGACCCACTTTTCTCCAATAGTATGGACATTATAATAGGTAACCATACTCCGCTGCCGTGGTCCGACCATTTCCTGATTCCTTTTACCTGGACTCACCAGGATGGGGCTCAACTAAGAACCAAGACTAAGGTCTGGAAGCGTAATTGGTCCAAACTTGATATTGATCATTGGACAGCGATTCTTCAAGAATCTACCCCTCTCTTAGGAAAAGATCCAGAGACAGCCAATTTAAAAGTGATTAGTTGGCTGGAATCCTCACTAGATTCTTTAATCCCTAAAAAATTGACCATTAATAAGAAAGATTTTCATGGTCCTGATTGGTATAACCCCAAACTTAGGGCGCTTAAACAAACCTGTAGAGGTTTGGAAAGATGTTGGCGAAAGGACTTCTCTGTGACTAAAAAACAGACCTATAGAGAATCCATTAAAATCTATAAAGCCGAAATTAGACAGGCCCAAGCAGAATACTACGAGAAGAAGATTCTCTCTGCCGCGAATGCTCCCCGAGAAATTTTTAAAATTGCTAAAGCCCTTATTAAGCCACCGGAGCCTATTCCCTCACTGGCCGACCCCCCAGGGCGGTGTTACAACCTTGCCCAATTTTTCTTTAAAAAGATTGATAATATTTACTCTACCTTTCCTCCCCCTTCTGGGCTAGGAGGAGATGCCCCACTCCATGGCTTCGTACAACTGTCAGAGTCTAGAATCAATGCTATCCCCTCGATGGATCTGAATACCTTAAAAGTCTATGCTCATAAGCTGAAATCCGGATCCCCCAATGATGTGATTCCCCCTGCTCTCTTTAACCAGGCATTTGACACCATTGGTCCAGTTACTCTTGACCTCATCAACCTCTCACTCTTAATGGGTGTCGTGCCATCCTTATGGAAACAGGCCTGGTAAGAGCCCTCCTTAAGAAACCCTCTCTGGACCCTGAAATCCTTGCTAATTTTCGACCTATTTCGCTGCTGCCTGGGGTCGCAAAAATATGTGAAAAGTATGTCAATAATATTCTTTCTACTTTTCTGGAAGAAAATGACCGTCTTCACTCCTCTCAAACTGGTTTCTGACCGCAGCAGGGCACTGAAACTGCATTGCTAACTGTGGTTGAAGAATCAAGGAAAATCTTAGACGCGGGCGGGTCTGTTGCAATTGTGCTACTTGACCTCAGCGCGGCCTTTGATACCGTCAACCACCCTATTTTGTTGGAAAGACTAAGAGAGAGCGGAGTCTCAGGAATCTTGCTCAAATGATTAGAATCCTTCCTTAGTGATAGGTCTTTTCAAGGCTTTTTAATGTATATATGCGTCCTCTGGGTGAGTTGGTTAGGCCATTCGGGGTTAAGATCGTCGCATATGCAGACGACACACAACTGATTGTTTCCCTAAATCATCTGGACAAGGAGCAGTTCAGTCTGGCTAACTGCATGGAGCATATTGCCAACTGGATGGATAACTCCTTCCTAAAAGTAAACGGTGCAAAAACGGAGCTGATGTTCCTAGGGAAACCCACTAACATCAACCCCAAGGCTCTTTGGCCGAAGTGCCTAGGGGATATGCCCACGCCTAGAGAACATATAAAAAGTCTTGGAGTGTGGTTTGACCACAAACTTGACTTCAATGAACAAGCACGAAAAGTGGCAGCCACGTGCTTTGGTATCCTTAAAATGATCAGGAAAATTCTTCCAGTATTGCCCCTTGAGGCTGGGAAACTGATGGTCCAGGCCTTGTTTCTCTCTAGAATCGATTATGCAAACGTGCTCTACCTTGGAGCTCCTAGTTCCGTGATAAAATAGCTCCAAAGGGTTCAGAATTGCACGGCCCGTTCCCTGATTCTGGCTCCTTATCTGACTTCTTCCAGTCCTCTGATTGCCTCGCTGCATTGGCTGCCAGTGACGGAAAGGATTCAGTTCAAGGCTCTTTGTATCACGCACAAAGTAATGTCCTTGAGCGCCCCTCCTATCCTCAGATCCATCATCTCCCCCTACTTCCCCAAGAGAACTCTACGCTCGGAATCAAAACGCTTAGCGATAACCCCTAGAGTGCATAGAGCTCGGAGCGGGGGTTGGATGTTTTCCACCATCTCAGCTAAAAAGTGGAATCTACTCCCAGAAAAGATTCGGCTTGAGAGTAGCCACTCTTCCTTTCGGAAAGCTCTGAAGACCCTGCTGTTCCCGTAAATGATCCTTTTTATTGTTTCTTTGTCTTCAGCGCTGGGAGGCCTTTGGTAGTCATGCGCTTTCTAAATATATATTCATTCCTTCATTCATTCATTGAAGAGCTCTCGTACGTGTGTGAAGTTATCGCCACTCTCTTTGTTGGTCTGTACCCCCCGGATTCTGATGTTGTGGCAACGAGAGCGTTTTTCAAGATCCTCTAAGTGAGATTGAACGTCCACTTGCTGCTCATGGATGCAGAGCACCTCCTGTTGCATGGCGGATAATTCAGTATCCCTGGTGTCACTTTTGTCTTCCAAAGATGCCACCCGCTCCCCTATGTCATCCACATCTTTGCGGATATCCTTGGTCTCCGCTGTGAGATCATGCTTCACTGCTTGGAGGTCATCCCGCAGGGCTGAGAACAGGGATTCCAAGAATGCCCACGTCACCGGCTCATCCTGAGGAACGGCCATCTGTGCCGCAGTATCTGGCCGCCCCTGGCCCGATGCTTCCCCACTCTGCACCCGGGCAAAAAGTTCCTTAAGCGATTTTTCTCTCGTGGCTGATTTGTCTTTTTCCCCCGGGTGGAGGTTGTTCTCGGCGTCCGTCTCCTCCACCAGTGCCCGCCACCAAGAGTCTGGTCCCATGATGGTCCGTGGCTAGTTAGGGTAACCAGGCTCAGGGCCCCCAAGCCACTCCGCTGAGAGTCTACCGTGAAGACGGGCACTCCGGGCCACCTGAACCTCCCCCGGCACATGATGTTTCAATGCTGCGGCCTATTCCCCGTAGGGCCTCTAGCAGATCGTCAGTGATGCCCTTGCTATCCGTGTCTCAGGCTCACCCGTGGCCCCCCTGTTGTGCACACCAGCAGAAGACGGACAAAGAAACCAGTAGCCCGTCTCAAATCCAGCTCTGGGCCCCGGGGTGTAGTGGGGGGAAGAAGTGGCGTAGGTGGTCCCCCGTGCTGAGGAAGGTGCGCAACTGGGATTTGTGTGGCAGCCGGAGACCTCAGGATTCCCTCGTTGACACAACGCGGGCCCTGCAGCTGCTGCTCAAGGAACTGGCGAGGCAGCACCCCAAAGTCAGCCCTCCATTTGCCCACAGGCCACAACAGCAAAGGGGGTCAGACCCAGTAGCCTCCCCTGGGGGTGAGTCAAGGCCGGATGCCCCTCGTGTGAGGCACAAAGCAAAGTGCCCAGCCAAAGTCCAGCAGCCGGGTCAGGCACCCCCGCGGAGGGGCGAGGCCTGCATGGCACCCAGGAGGCCCCAGGTTGGTCGCAGCGGCGGCCAGCAAAAGGCAGGGGCGAAACAAACTCACTGTGGTGCCGCTCCCAGGACTTGCTCGTGGCGCGCAGGCGAAACTGGCTCCCGCGGGTGGAACTCCCCACATTGTCAGAGCCAGGCCTGGACGATGATTGCTGTCGGGCTGGTCTTCGGACGGGAGGCTCAGCCGCCCATCACAAAATGGTGCCACCAATGCCGATGCAGGAATGAGCCTCCCCCGGGCACTTCACTTACAGGGCCAGCCCAGTGGGAGGGATCACCAACCACGGCCGGAGCTCTCAGTGGGTTGACGCTGCCCAGCAGGATAAAATGTAATAGCGGCAGCCACCGCTGCCACACTAGCACTCACTCCCGCTCGTCCCTGCCACACAGTCCACCCTCGACGGGAGTTCAGGAGACCAGGGCACTCCTGCAGGGTTCGAACGCGGCTCCTAGGTTAGTCTTACTCGTGCCTGGATGGGGGCTGAAGGTAGGAGCGTCTTCCGTGCTGCTCAGGGACCAGGACCTGTGCAAAAGATCGGTGGTCGGAGGAGAGGCGGCGAGACATGTTGTCTTACCTCGCCGCCATATTGGCCATGCCCCCCCAGAATTATTTTTTTAATGTACATCTATTCTATTCAAGCAAGAGAAAATAGGAAATTCTTCCATTTGCAAATAAAATGTTGCTTATGAAAGTAATACATTTGTTAAACCAAAACATTCGGCAGTTATGATGAACATTTCTAAGCATGTGACTTCAAGCTCAAGCTGTCTAATTTATTTTGTGCACATTTCAGCAATATTTGGTCTACTTCTAGTTAAAGGAAACTTCCTTCTTAGCAGTTCTATGGTCTATAGAAATAGCAATGACTGCCTATTGCAGTTTGGCACATTCTAAATGCATGTCATTTCAGCTTTGAATCTTACTTTAATCATTGCACATTCAGCTGCTAATCAAAATATTAGTGTATCTTATCAATACCCCAGCTGATGGTCATCTTAACCGTCACATTATCTTGATTTCACAAATAAATTCCGTTCAAAGGATACTTTCATCATCAGTTGAATCCTGTCTCTTTCATTTTTGACTTTGAGATTTTAATGATTTTCTTTAATCGTCATTCATGATACTGTTTAAAATTATTTATTTTTCAAACCTTTTATTCTTTCTTTGTCCTTTCTCTTATGTAAGTTATATCTACAGCCTTTGAATAAAACAAATAAAAACAACAAACAAAGCCCTATTACTAGTATTGGCATAAGTATAACTTTCAAGATACCTCCTCCCGCTGTCGAAATCCAATTCCTAATGGTATGAATCCCTTTCCCAAAATTTTCTCAAATGCTAGGAGTTTCCAGCTCTTCTTATTCAGGTTTTAAGTCTGAAATGTTCTGTGCAAATTTCTCAGTTTTCTTACTCTCATCAGGTATCTAGGAGAAGCAATTGGTTAATTTAAGCATCTTGCAGACTTAGCCCCTTTCTGCAAGTAAAATGTCTAATGCCAAACGATCTTGTATAACCATTGATTATATTGCTACAAGTTCAGTGTACACTACTAATAAAGCTCCAGAAATGCTAATTGCCAATTTGTTGACAGTGGTTGAAGGCTTTCTAATATTTTCGTCATTCAGTATGATTCCTACAGGTGGAATGATTGTACCAAATATGTCTCCCACTAATTGTGCAACACTCTCTTCATTGCGTGTGTCTGTGAGCTGGTGTCATTGTTAACGCATCTGTACTATTCACATGGTGCATTTTAGAAAATACCACAGGTAAACAGCAAATTCCCTCCCAATCAGCAGTCAGCAGAAACTAAGCATTCTGTCCACATACAAAATAAACTCCTGGGACTGCAGATTGATTCATTTCCATGTAAAATTGGTGATGTCCTTCCCATTAATTCAAATGTGTGTTCACAACTACTAATCCCTACCGGGCTGTTTTGGTTATGTGTCCTTCTTCGCTAAACACATATTTTTCCTTTGTGTTGACTGTCTAGTTTTAATTTCGGGTAAACCTTTTCTTTCTGAATTCATCTTCTTCATTCTTCCAACCATTTGTCAAAACATCACTGTTTTTATCTTTACTATATTTCATGTTAGTATTTATTTCCTCTAAATTCATAATGAAAACTTTCTCTAGCAGTCGCATTAAACAGGTTACATTGTTTTGATAAGTCTTAACACTATTTATAGGTCTGTGTGGCATAACATAATACCAAGCTGTGTCCATTTCCTTACTTTGTGAGTGTAAATTCATGCTTTCTACTAAGGCACTCTAGAAAGTATTAAGTCATAATTAAAATGGGAATATTCAAAATGTTAGCATCTGTATACAAGTGTAAGCAATATGCTACAAGTAATTTCATAGCATAATGGCATATGATAATATGTGACTTCTTCTTATACTGATGACAGTAAATGAGCCCAGACATGACAGGTGCTTGATCTCATGGCGTATTTATATATCTCTGTACTAATCTAAAATAAACGTTGGTTGAGTAATCTTCTCTATATTATGTGACAAATGAAGCTTTCAATTGGTCTTCATCATTCAGGTGTATATGTGTTTTGATTGTGTTTGCATTTTTTAAGCCGTTCTGGGGTGCTAAATAAAATTCTAATAGCACTATTATAATCGATATCACTGTTATTACAAAAATTCAGCACATAATGTATTTACACTTATTTCTAAGGCAACACATGTTTTTCCAAAACCAGATTAGATGCAGTCAGTTCAATGTTAAATGCAGAGTTTTGCATCAAGTGATTCGTTTTCTGCAAAGCAATCTTCATAAAGACAATCCTTAACCCCACTAGGTGTTCTTCTAAATTTGTATTCCTACTCCTCTACTTCAGACTCTGGCTTAAGAAAATCTTCTGTAAAATAAAAAATAAGAATTGGTTAGTCTCAGTCTCTTGTTTTCTTTTAAACTTTTTTCAGTGTCTCTTTGTAATTACACTGTTCGTTTTGTCAAGTCTCTTTCTCCAACAATGCTCATTGTGGTGATGTCAAACAGTTCAGATTTCCCATCACACAGTTCACCTATTGTGACATACATTACTTTGTCCATGTAGTAAGACCACTCAGGTGCTGAATACCTCGAACAAGGCACTCTTGCTCTTTTTTGATCCTTTGTTCATTTCCTTCGGTATCAGTAACTGGTGTGGGAGTATGATCCCACCCTACTAGAGGGGACGACATGTACCTACTGTGGTAACACGGTAGAAATCTGAAAGAGCCCTGGCATCACAAAATGGATGCCACCAGCACAGACACTGGGCTGCCCTCCTGCTGCTGACTGAAACTCGCAGTGGAGGAAGCCCAACAATAGGCATCCTGTCACAGGGAGGTGTCACCACCTTCCAGACAGGATTTAGTGTATTGGGGCTGGGTGGGTGCACTTCTAGAGTGCTTTGAAGTCCTGCACTGGGGGAGCAGTAGGCTCCTCTGTGCATATGCCAGCTCAAACCGGTTCAGGGGCTACCTGTCCCTGCTCTGGCGTGAAACTGGACAAAGGGAAGTGGGTTTAACCACCCCCTACCCTGACCCTCCCAGAGGAGTGGTCATAGAACTAGTCTCTCCCCTATCTTCACTATAAGATAGCAAACTTTGCCATTGCAAATCAGATAACTCTGGACGACGCTCTACAAAGAAGAATCCTGTCCCTTCGACGTTCCACTACCTTTGGAAGACAGAAGAATCTCCCTTGGAGTCAAGGAGTGACTCCCCTGCTTGGCAGGCACCAAAACCCTTAATCAACGGTTGCAAACTTTCCCACTCCCGCTGCAGTTCGAAGTCCCTGCTGCCCTGGAAGTGGATTTCCTGATTTCTCGACGGCCATTGTGAGTCCCCAGCAGAGCTGTGGCGAGTGGACCCCACGAGTGACGAGGAACAGCAATACCCGGGGACCGTGCACTATTGTCGAGTGCAATCCCTTCACGACGGTAACTCGTGCACTCCGGTGCCCTAGTGTGTGTTGGCCCTTGAGTTACTTACCTTGTAAGTGGCTTGCTTGCAGACTTCCTCGAAGTGCCCTAAAACTTTAAAAATCAAACCGCGACTTGCACCATTGTAATCAATAGGGAACCCGCGGCTGTGTTCACACACTGCACGCGTCTCCCGTGGGCCTGTTACTTACCTGCTAACACTGCAGTAGTGAAGCCCCAGCGATTCCCCAGGCTCTAGGCCTTGTCATTTTGCAAGTTGACATCCTCATACCATTTATTTAGCATATGGTCTGGTATGCCCCTAGGGCTCCAGCCATATTTGTGCTTAATTTATTGAGAAACGTCGACATTTGAATGTGTACCTGGTTTCTAATCTCATAAAGAGATTAGTAGAGTGTGTCTAGCAATAAATACATATATATTTGATATATATACCTGTGTGGTGTCCTTTCATTTGGTAATTCAAGAGATTATAAGTTAAAACAAGCTGCTTTACATTCCTCTGAGACTTAGCCTGAAGGCTGCTCTCCACAGCTACCACTAGGATAGCTTTCTTTAAAAGGTTGTCCTAAACCTATCTACCATAAGAGTCGAATTGGACTGGTGCAAGATGGCCACTATAACTAGTGACCAGCATATGCCAGGCCAACTTCTCAAAATCCCTAATATCAGGTTTAAGCTTTGTGCATAAATCTGCGACATCTAGGAAATCATGTTAAACTGTGTAACAAAGAGGGGTTTTCGGTAAACCCTGCTCCATGGGCAGAGTTTTGCCACTCTGCGCTCCACTTGGAACATGGAGATCAGTAAAAACTCTGCCAACCCGCGGGCAGAATGGAGTTTACTGACGCGCTCACCCTAGTCTCAGCAACCTTGCTGTGGTGAACTTACTCGTGGCAACAATAGGGGTTCTTGCACCCCAAAGACCCTCAGCAGCCAAGAGGACTTCATACTCCAGCCATTAGTGTGCCATGAGGCCACTTTGCTGAGTGGTTGAGAAAGGGATCAGGGACTCCGACAACATCTCAGAAATTCTGCTGTGGGGGACTTACTGGTGGCAACAATAGGGGTACTTGGCCCCCAATGACCCTTAGCAGTCAGAGGGACTTCATCCCCCAACCAGTAGTGTGCTAGGAGGCCCCTTTGCAGATTGGTTCAAAAAGGGGGCTAGCCTCTGAAGATATCTCAGCAATCCCGCTGTGGGGGACTTACTTGTGGCAACAATAGGGGTTCTTGGCCCACTGTGGCACTGGATTCAAGCTATCCTGGCTGATGAGAGATGAAACCCCAACACTCATCCTAGGATGCTTGTTTCTGGTCCAGGGAGGACCTGGCTTGGCAGTTTGTGATGGACTGTTCCCATGAGGCACAGGGTCAAGACTGATTTGCTTATCACCAGGTCTAAACTGGGGTGGCATGGTGAGCAAAAGAGTGATAGATGTAACCTAGATCTTGTGACTGGGGGTGAATGTTTTGATTTGTTCTGCATTCCGTCCATCAATTGTGTGTCTGTTGCTTTCTCGCCCTAAGTGCACCAGGTATGCCCAGACGTGGGTCCTGGGCTCACTGTGCCACTGTAATCAAGCTATCCTGGTTGATTATGGGGTGAAACCCCGAAACCGGTCCTAGGATGCTTGTTTCCGGTCCAGGGAGGACCTGGCTTGGCAGTTCGGGCTGGACTGTTCCCATGAAGCACAGGGTCAAGAATGATTTGCTTATGGCCAGGTCTAAACTGGGTTGGTAAGGTGTGCAAAACAATGATGGATTTAGCCCAGATCCTATGACTGGGGTGAATGTTGTGATCTGTCTGCATTCCGTCCATCAACTGTGTGTCTTTTGCCCTAACAACCCTGCGCAGCCAAGGGGACTTCATCCCCCAACCAGTAGTGCACCAGGAGGCTCTGTTGTAGAGTGGTTGAGAAAGTGGGTGGGGCCCCCAATGCCGTCCCAGCAATTCCGCTGTGGGGGACTTGCTTGTGGCAACAATAGTGCTTCTTGGCTCCCAATGACTCTCAGCAGCCAAGGGGATTTCATTAGTGGTGGCTGAGCAATCTTTGCCCACTCACGGAAATCTGTGGAATTTGGTGGAGTTTTTCAGCAACTCTGTGGAATTCTATGGAGCAAAACTCCGAGGAGTGAAACTCCCCGAGCTCTGTCACAAGCTGACTCATTTACAGGAAGCAAAGTAGCAGGATTTAAAATTTGACAGCATTTCAGGACTACATTATCCGATGACAAAATTCTCTGCTCATATTTCGTGAGCCTATTATGGGTCATGTATTGAGTTTTTGTTCGCGTCAATAGAAGCTCAACAGAGTGAGGGACCATTACAGTTACTTGACATCCCAACACTATGCTCTCACTCTTTTCCAGACTAGTACTCACAGCGGCCACGGCTTTAAGACAAACGGGCAGTTCTACAACAACAGGGTCATGGGTAGTCGAAAAGTATGCCACAGGTTTCCGAGCATTACCTTGCATCTGTGTAAGCACTGAGAGAGTGCAGAACTCCCTCTCACAGTAAAATGATGTAAACTCTTTACTGTTATCTAGCATTCCTAGTGATGGGCCATGACAAAAGTGTTTCTTTCAGCTCTAGGCAAGGCTTTCAAGCAACTGTTGTCCCACGGAAGCATGTCAGACACATCCTTGTGAGTCAGCCTCAGTAAAGGCTTTGCCACTAGGGAGAAGTTTGGTATCCACTGTCTACAGTAACCAACCATTTCCAAAAACATTCTGACTTCTTTCTGTGATTCAGCTGAAGAATTCCTTCCACTCTCTCTGAAGGCGCCTTTCAAGTTCCTTCCTAATTATCTGCCCCATATATTGGACTTCTTTCTGACAGCACTGCAGTTAACCTGGTGGCCTTTTATGTCCGTTCTCAGCCAGCCAGGTGAATCAATAACTGAATGGTGTCTTGATTACAAGCTTCTTGTGTCTCAAATACTAAAGTTGGTTATCAATATGTTGTATGAGTACTGATCTTTACGGCGTCTGTAATGACTCCAAATTCTTTTTCAAGATCTGGCTAAAGATTGATGGACTCTCTGTATACCCTTGTGGGAAATGCCAAACTCTCTGCTGGAAAATAAATGAAAAAAGAAATTGGCTATCTTCGTGCAATGACACTGAGAAGAAAGACTGGCAAAGATCAATGACAGTAATCCATTCTACAGTACAAGGAACTTGGAATAATATTGTGGTTGGATTCGGTACCCAGGGACAACATGGGCTAACTAGCTTGAAAATCTTCCTAAAATCTTGGATGATCCTATATTTCACGTTGGGTTTCTGCAAACCCATGATCGGAGAGATACATGGACTACCAATCAATTCTTTCAAGATTCCTCTCTGTATCATGTCTTCTATTACAGGTGTGATTCCTGCGATTGTTTCTGGGGTCAGATGATACACTGGTGTTATTGTAAACACTGCATTTGCCTTTATGTTAATTCAAACTGGTTCAACTCCTTTAATCAGTCCAATGTCTTTCCCTGTGAGATCCCATACTTCTGGGTTCATATTTCCTCTCCAATTAGAGGGTAATTCTTCAATTGTCATTAATGGATACAATCCTACAGCTGTCTTTTGTTGAGTCATTTTAAACTCCGGGGCATATTTACAAGAAAGTGTCAGAGAGCCGGTTAACTACAAAACTGTGCTCCATCACCTTAGAAACGCATGGATGTGCTGTATTTACAATAATATGGCACACCACTGCTAAATTCAACTGCCTAGCGCCAACGCAGGCACCCTTGCATCAAAGTTTAAGGGTGCCTGCATTGAAGGAATGGTTGTTTATGTGCAGGAAGGTGTCCCTTGCATGGTGATTTGCAACTCCAATGTGTGCTGCATTGTGCAGCACACATAGAAGTTGCAAATCTGCATTTTTTCATGATTGTTTATGGCAGGAAGGGACAACTTCCTGCACATAAACAATCATTGTTGGCAGTTTTCTGTTTCTATGTGTGCTACACAATGCAGCACACATGGAAACAGCAAAAATGAGGAGTAATGAAGCATTTCTACTCGTTTTGACATGGAAAGACCAGGTTTTCCTTAGTCTTAATTTTGACGCTGCATTGGTGAATCTGGATCAATCAGAACACCCGCACCCCCTCCGTCCTCACCCCGCCCCCCAGGGGCCAGCCGAGCTGTTTGCCAAGGCTGGTTTCAGTTCCCAATCCTGCCCTGTTTGAAGACACTCTGCTTTAAGGAAAGTAATAACTTCTTCATATTTGTCCATAACCTTAGGAGATGGTGCATTAGTGTGTGCCTCTCTACCTGGCTCTTCACATGGCCATTGTACAGCAGCCTTACACGCAGCCCAGAAATCACTTCGTACCACAATATCAAAGAATGTATTCAAATATTCAAATCATTCCAAAACACCTTTGAAATTTTCACAAATCGATAAACTTGTGTGTACCACTGCACAGGTTTGTCTCTTAAATTTGGGAAATTTTTTGAAAAAGCTGCAAGATCACCTGTGCTCTAAGGCAAATAGACATATACTCCTCTCGCTATTTCTCTCAGTGGATAAGATGAATCTCCTTCTTCATCTTGTTCCTTACTTTCCTTTGCTAAGTCAGGCTGTTTCTTTTCTTATTATTTTCATGTTTGTTTGCCCATTTGTTCTCTAATATGTCAAAAGCACTCCATTTATTAAAACATTTTATTATTTTGGTAATGTGCAACCAGATTCCTGAAGAACACATTGTTTCAATTGCTGCATCATCAAGATGTACCTTCTAACTTCTCTGAAAAGAAGAACTTTTAGAAAGATCCGCCTCATATTTCTAAGCCAACTCAATCAGTACCTCATGTGTTGTTCCTGCTCGTCTTGTAAGTTCTTTACACAGGTAAATCAACTCTTTCTCTTGATATGTACTTAACCCTTTCAATGCGTCGGATGCGCTGGAGCCGTCCGACTCAACGGTGCTCGTGTGCATCGAATGGCTCCCGTGCATCTGTGTACATGACACTGGAAATCCCTCTGGTGCGGGCACCAGAGGGATTTCCTTTCTTCCAAAACAGCCTCAGGAGCTGGGGAATAGCTTCCCCAACTCCCGATGCTGTACTGGGTTTTCATTGAACTGACGTAATTTCACTGAAAACGAATGTGAAATGAGCTGATCGGCTCATTTTACTTTCACTGCCTATATGCTCGTGGGGCTATCTCAGCCCCCCGAGAATGCGGGCATATGGGAGAAGTATCATTGGAAAGGGGAGAATCTCTCCTTTTTAATGGTACCCCACCCTAGTGCATCCATTTTTGGGGACTGCCGCAGGAGGGCGATCCCCAAGCAGAGATCCATAACAAGATGCCGGGGAGGGGGAAGCAGCCCCTTGGGCAAGGGTCTTTTCCCACCCCCAAAGATTTTCGGCATATTCAGTGTTTCTGCTTCCCCGGTGCCAGAAAGGACACTAGGCACCAAGGATTTTTTTTTTAAATGTAAATTTAGGAATTGGTGGCTGACCAAAATTGGCAAGCCAATACCCCACCCCCTCAAACAGACTGGATAGTCTTTCTGCCCCCATGGGGGGCATATGGGGGAAATGAACCCCCATCTGCCCCCCCTCGGGGGCAGGAAGTCCACTAGACACGATGGGGCAAATTTATAACAACTGACGCATCCCTGCATATCAGCAGGGATGCGCCAGTTATTTTGCGCCCCAGCTCCGCCACCATGGATGCGCCGCATTTATAATGTGGCGCACCATGGGGCAAAAACGGCACAGATGCGTCACGCATCTGTGCCGTAAAAGTGGCACATTGCTGGAGTTGCGTCGCAAGCGCGATGCAGCTCCAGCTATGCTCTGGGGGGCCCTATATGCACAATGCTGCGTCAATGCTTACGCCTGCTTCAAGCAGGCGCAGGGTTTTGATGCAGCATGGGCTCGAAAGTGACTGAGTGAAATCTTGTAGATTTCACTCAGCCACTTTTAGGAGGCGTTCCTGCGCCGGAACGCCCCCACCTGCCCTGGAACGCCTACATGTGGCGCAGGGCTTTACAACGTGATGCATCTCCCAGATGCGTCACGTTGTAAATACCCCGCACCATGGCGCAGGATTTGCGCCTCTGCTGCGTCACAAAAGTGACGCAACGGCGGCGTAAATGAGGCGCAAGTCAAACATAAATCTGCCCCCAAGCATTTTTTTATATGAAAGAGGGATGGGGGCTGCCCAGAATGGGCGATATCATACCCCCACCTAAATTAAATTCCAAACAGTCTTTCTGCCCCCTCTGGGGGGCATATGGGGGCACTAGCCCCCAACAAAACCACCCCCGCAGGGGCAGAAAGCCAACTAGGCACCTGGAATTATTTTGTTTTAATTTGTATGGGTGGGGTCTGCCCAAAATGGCCATGCCTATGCCCCACTACCAAACACAAATTGGACAGTCTGTATGCCCCAATGGGGAGCAATTCGGTGTTATTACTCCCGGGGCAGAAAGCCCACTAGACAATAGAGATTTTTTTTTCTAAAAGAGGAATCAGTGCTGCCCACAATGGGCATGGCCATTCCACTACCTCACATAAATGGGAACCAAAGTCTTCCTGCTTCTGCCTCTCCTAGGGGGTAAGTGAGGCAAAAGCCCCAGACCTGTCACCCCAGGGGGGCAAAAAGCCTACTAGGCACCAGGGACTATTTTGTTTTCTTAGTGTAGGGGTGTGGGCTGCCCAGAATGGGCATGCAAATGCCTCGACCCCTCCATAAAAATGGGCACAGTCTTTTCGCTCCCCCAGGCATATGGGAACAATAGCTCCTGATCTGGCCTAGGGGGGCAGAAAGTCAACTAGGCACCAGGGACAATTTCTGTTCCTTAGTGTAGGGGGTGAAGGCTGCGCAGAATGGTCTTACCAATGCCCCCATTCCCCTCAGAAAAAAGGCCACAGTCTTTCCAGCCCCTTTTGGGGGCACATCAGGGCAATAGCCCCAGTTCTCCCCCCCCAGGATATCAGATAGACCACCAGGCACTGACCTTTTTTTTGCAATGTGCCTAGCTGTGGATTTTGGAACCAAGCTCAGCCGGCTCTTTGAAAACCTAGCAAACCTGTACATGTTTGAAGCCTAGACACCCAGGGGAATCCAGGCTAGGGTGACTGGGCCATTTCCAGTTACGGGTACTAGGCCTACCCACACAAGTGAGGTACCATTTTTATCGGGAAACTTGGAGGAATGCTGGTTGATTGGAAGTTTGTGGCTCCCTGCAGATTCTAGAACTTTCCATCACAGAAATGTGAGGAAAATGTGGTTCTTTTTTTAAGAAGTTTGAGGTTTGCATGGCGTTCTGAGAATCAGAACCTGGTGAGAGCCACACAAGTCACCCTAGCCTGGATTCACCTGGGTTTTTAGACTTCAAACATTTACAGGTTTGCTGGGTTTTCAAAGAGCCGGCTGAGCTAAGTTACAAAATCCACAGCTAGGCACATTGCACAGAAAAGGTCAGTGCCTGGTGGTCTATCTGATCCCCTGGGGAGGGCAGATCGGGGCCTATTGCCCCGATATGCCACCAAGGGGAGGTGGAAAGACTGTGGCCATTTTCTGAGGGGTGTGGGGGCATTGGTAAGACCATTCTGGGCAGCCTTCATCCCCTACACTAAGGAACAGAATTTGAAAAATGTGATGTGTCCTCATTGCAATTTGTGCCATTTTCTGTCACGGGTACTAGGCGTATCCATACAAGCGAGGTACCATTTATATCAGGATACTTAGGGAAATGCTCGGTGGGTGGAAGTTTGTGGTTCTATGCAGATTCCAGAACTTTCCATCACAGAAATGTGAGGAAAATGTACTATTTTGTGTGAAAAGTTTGAGGCTTTATAAGGGATTCTGTGTAACAGAACCTAATGAGAGCCACACAAGTCACCCAATTCTGGATTCCCCAGTCTAGTTTTAAAAAAAGTACAGGTTTGCTAAGATTCCCTAGGTGCTGACTGAGCTAGGGTCCAAAGTCCACAGCTAGACACATTGCGAAAAAAGTTTCAGTTTTCACTGGAAATATGTGATGTGTCCATGTTGTATTTTGGGCCGTTTCCTGTCCCCGGCACAAGACTTACCCACACAACTGAGGTGTCATTTTTATTGGGATTCGTGGAGGAATGCTGGTTGGGTGGAAGTGTGTGGCTCCATGCAGATTCTAGAACTTACCATCACAGAAATGTGAGGAAAATGTGTTTTTTTCTTTACGAGGTTTGCAATGGATTCTGGGTAACCGAACCTGGTGAGAGACACAGAAGTCACCATATCCTGGATTTCCATGGGCGTCTTGTTCTCAAAAATGTACAGGTTTGCTTGATTTCCTTAGGTGCCAGCAGCATTAGGGTCCAAAATCCACAGCTAGGCACATTGAACAAAGTTTTCTGTGGTAAAAATATGGTGTCCACGTTGTGTTTTGGGCCGTTTCATGTCACAGGCACTAGGTCTACTGACACAAGTGAAGCACTGTTTTTATCGGGAGACATGTCGAAATGCTGGGTAGGTTGAAGTTTCTGGTTCCACGCAGATTCCAGAACGTTCCATCACAGAAATGTGAGAAATATTTGTTTTTTTCTTCAAAGTTTGAAGTTTGCAAGGGATTCTAGGTAACAGAGCCTGGTGAGAGTCACACAAGTCACCCCATCCTGATTTTACCTGGGTATCTAGTTTTATAAAAGTTACAGGTTTGCTAGTTTTCCTTGGGTGCCAGCTCAGCTCGGGTCCAATAAATGTGATGTGTCAATATTGTGTTGTCTGTCGTTTCCTGTCATAGGCACTAGGCCTACGCACACAAGGGAGGTGCCATTTTTATCAGGAGACTTAGGGGAATACAGAATAGTAGAACAAGTGTTATTACCAATTGACTTTCTATGTATTTCTGCATTCCAAATGTAGGACAATGTGTAAAAAATAAGTCGTTTTGAAAAATGTCCACTAATTCACTTGCTAGTATGAATGGCTACCCAAAATTTTGGAGATAACCACTGCTCCTAAACTCTATGTTTTGTTCCCATTTCGGAAATATATAGGTTTACGCAATATCTATTTTTCACTCTTGTTGTTCAAATTAATTGCAATATATCTGATACACAATGAAAAGTATTGCAAGGCGCAGCTCAGTTATTGGCTCTGGATTCTTGGTGAACCTACAAGTACTATATATCCCTGCAACCAGAAGGGTCCAGAAAATGTAACAGTATATTGCTTTTAATAATCTACTATATTTAGCAAAAGTTACATGTGAAAACGTTGGCACAAATGGCAGTTTTTTCAACTCAATTTTAATATTTGTTTATTTCAACAATTAGTTTCTATAGGAAAACCTTGAAGGAGCTTCACAAATGACCCCTTGGTGAATTCAGAATTTTGTCTCTATTTCAGAAATGTATAGATATCCAGGACTCATTATTGCTTTTACACCCATTTCTACCACTAATGGCCTGTTCTAGAAAGCCGGGAAGATGATGATTTTATCACCAAAAATCCTTTGTTGATACCATTTACAGTGGAAAAAACAGATGCTTTCCTCTGCAGCACTTTTTCCCTAAGATAAAAAAAAGTGGTTGTATTTTGGCTAACTTCTCTGTTCCCTCTGGGGGAATCCACAAAATGTGTGAACCTTTAGAATCTTTAGGATGTTGGAAGAAAAGGACGTAAATTTGGTGTGAATACCTTATGTGGACAAAAATGTACAGGGGCCTTAGCGCTAACTACCCCAAATAGCCAAAAACAAGGCTTAGCATGGGGGTATAAAGAGGCCTAGCAGCGAAGGGGTTTAGTATTCTAAATCTAAGCAGCCCCTAATAATTTCTTACAGCTCAATTTTTATTCTGGGAATATTTAACGGTTTCTCTTTTTCAGGTTCTGCTCAATCCACTTTCACTGTATTCTCTGTCTTTTTAATACCAACAGCTTCCTCAAACAAATGTGTTTCCTTCCGAGTTATTGGTGTTGTAAAGACAGTCCTTCCCCCGTCTCTTAATGCTTGAATCACCTAGGGTGGTCTCCATACAACAATCTGTGAATTTTGAGAAGTCGGGACGAAACCTGTCTAGGGAAACCTAGTAGAGTTCCTTCTGTCTTTCTGTCTCTGGAGCCAGAGTAACATTTACCAGGGCATTTGCAACTGGTCTAGGCACTGTCTGTACAGTTGCTACTTGCGGTACTTGCATCGTACCATGCATAACAGGTATATTTACCACAGGTGGAGGGGTTGAAGGAGTCTTTCAACTTACACCATTCTAGTTTCTACAGAGGCAGTGGCTATTGTAGTGCTCACTGTGGTACTACGCCCAGTAATATCAGCTGGTGTAGCATAAGGCGGGAGTCGTGCAGTCAACATTTCTTCTCATATATAATCCTCTGAATCACTATCCGGCTAATTTTCTTTTTCTTTTTCCTCCTTATCTTTTCCCTGGGCATTGTTCTTCTTCCCTTTCTCTGATATTTCTGTGGAAATAGCTGGATAGAATCTAGTACCTTCGACTATGGCTTTTCTCCATATCTGCTGTTCCTCACCCCATCAAGCTTCTGCATAATTACGCATTGCTCTCTTGGTTTTTCTGATATTTCTTCCAATCTATCTCTCATGCTGTCTTTTCCCACATGCTTAATGTTTCAAATTGTGTGGGTCTAGGTGATAGTTTTGTCTCATATAACTTTCCCCTTAACTTGTCAATAATAGTAGTTTGGAAATTTCAAAGGGCCCTCTTTCTCAGTAATCTTGCACCATTGATGAAGCGATAAACACGTATGTAATCCCAATTCAGTTGATATGTAATGCGCAGGCATACCCTCGGGAGGTTTTCTTCACCTTCCTTTATCAGAATCGTAACATCACCTCTCATAAAACTCTTAAAACTTTTAAAGATTTAATGTTTTCCAAATTCATAGAATAAAGAATTCATATTTCAATATTTTTATTCTGTTTTGTAAACGTCAGATTTTCTTCTACTTCAACCCTGTCACAGTTATTTTTTTTATCGAAATCCTGTTAACAAATACCAATGTGATATTCACACAAAATCTGACCTATCACAGCACGACACCTTGACGTCACCAATCAATCGCAGCTCGAAAACACACCAACTAGCAAATATCAGTGCAAAACACTATCACAAATGATCTCACTCCTCACAGCAGCTCACTCTCCTTTACAGTTTATCCTGTATATACACAAAGCAACAAAATGAACCTTTTAAATGTTAAAAGAAATACATATATCAAGTTTTGTTTGCTTTTCTAAAGGAAAAACAATAGTAATTCATCCTCACAAAATGGTTTCTACAATCGCAAGTGAAATCTCGAATAGCGTGAAATCACCCTAATCAATGCAGCTTCACCCTTTTGCACAATAAAGTTCTGCAAACATTAATCAATATTAAATAATCACAACAGATTATTAGTATTCATATCTCAATTGTGTAAGTGATGGAACCTCACTCCCTACACCACAAAACCTCTGCAAACAAGAAATATCATTTGACAATGGCTTATTCAAGTGTCTTCTATACTTATCCCAATCTCTTTATATCTATCCTGGGATCTTAGACTATGGCGAGAATGAACCTCTTCAATCTATTTACATAAAAATAATAAACACCTCCATTAATCAATCCATCCACTCTCAACTCAATAATACAACAATAAACACAATCACATTAGACATTGCATCACCCTGTTAATACTCACACCTCCAAAAAAGCAACTGCCTTCGAAATTCACACCTTGTCAGTCCTCAAGCTCCGGGCATTGGATTTCAGGATTTGGGTATTTTATTCTAATTTGGGTAATTATTTTATAGCTCCTGGCTCAAGGTATGAACCATTTCTCTGCTTCCAGAAAACTGATAGCACGGACTGGGCTTGAATTTTCAAAAATATGGTTCAACCTTTTTCAATTTGCCATCACTTACAGGGTTAGGCCCATGTGCCCATGCTTGGTTCTTCTCACTTCTGGTGAAGTACCTTTGCCACTGTCTTTTGAATCAAGGAGCTATTTCGGCATCACAAGTTTATATTGCATTAACAGTTTTAAGTTCAGTCAATGATGAGAGTTTAAGTAAGTTTTAAAAGCTTTATTCTCATTAGGACATCAGTACGTTTCTTTTTATTTGTTTTTATTCAAATTAGTCCATAAAATCAAGTAAGATTACAGAAATCTCATCAAAAAGAATGGCAGGAATAAATCACCTAATAATGCATCAAGCATATTCTATAAAGGAAAGATTCCCTATTTTAAAGATCAGAGTTTTAGGTTAGTAGAACCCATGAAGAGTTCCAATTAAAAGGAAAAGAGTGAGCTATGACAGCATAAAGCCCATAATCAAATCAAAGCAAAGGAACTCACCATTAAGAGAAGTTCATGAAACTTAGCCGAGTCTCAGTAATTCAGGTAAATCAGAATACAGTTGCTGTAGCAATCTGTCAAAATCGAGAATCAAATAGTAAGACAAAGGAGGGACAGTAGTAGCAGTAGCCACAACTGTCAAGGGAATGGATTGGGGAAAAGGCATCAATAGCGTTGCTTCGACCTAGGAACACGTACTGATATAAAAGACAGGCTTCTTCCTCTGTAGACCAGTTGGTTGGCAGCCCTCTCTGTGAACAGGTTCAGCTCTTCGTTTCCCACAAAAACCCATGCAGTTTACGAAGTTTTATCATAAAGTTAGCTACAGACATTCTTGCGTAGTTTTAGTTCTGGAAACATAAACCTAAGTTCCCATAGGCATTTGAACACACTTCTGCCTTATAAATGTTAAATGTTTCATTGCAAGGAAAATTAGCCACTGTTAGGTAATGAATTTAATTTAACACAAACAAGAATTTTTGTTTAAAATGTACAACTATTCCATTTAAGTATTATGTGAGACATTAGAAAATAGGAAATTCTTGTCATTTGCAAATAAAAAGTTGCTTATGAAAAGCAATACATTTGTTAAACCTGAACATTCTGCAGTCATGATGAATATTTCTAAGCTTGTCTCTTTAAGCTCAAACTTTCTCATTTATTTTGTGCACATTTAAGTAATATTAGGTTTACTTCTAGCTAGAGGAAACATGCTTCTTGGTATTGCAATGGTCTACACAAATAGCTATGACTGCCTATTGCAGTTTGGCACATTTTAAATATGTGCCATTTCAGCTTTGAATTTTCCATTAATCTTTGCACATTAAATTATTAATCTAAGTTATTTGCATTTTAATTGTGTACCTTATCACTCTCAAGATGGTGCGTGGCTCATTGTAGACACTGCATCTGCAAATTAAAACCTATGTGGAGCAGTTGTATGATGCTGCAACCAGAGAGATGGAGAGGTAAAGTGGAGGACAAAGGTCACTCACTTTGCATGTGATGCTGTGTGTTGGACAAGACTGCTCTTAGTACTGTGTAACTCCTCTTACCAGCTCGACAACTTGTGACAAATATTTGAGTTTTCATATGATCTTCTCATAAGTGTTTGTATATTTGACATATTTAGGGATATTGTTATTCATAACCATTTATGGAAGAACATTTTTGGGGAGATGAATTTGTGATGAATTGCTATTTGTAATAGCATGGGATTTTAAAATCTGAAGATTTTTAAATGTAACATTGTTTACAAACGTTTTTAATATCGATTTGCAATAAACTGGATGTCTTTATATAATACAGTGTCTAGTGTTTAGTGTGTGTGGATATACATTAATAGATAAAAGACCAAATTTCATCTTTTTTTTAAATTAAATAGTAAGAGATATATTTAGGAATGTTGTGAATTGATGTGTGTGTAACAAAATGGATTCTTACTTGTTCTGATTAACTCCTGTTACCAGCTCCATTGGAATTGGCATGGCCCTACATTATTATTGATTATATTGTTAATTAGCAGCTGCAAAATTCACAATCTTCCATTAGCAAAGCACTGCAGCACGTTTCTGTAGTCTGGGGTTTGACTTTTCAAACGTTTTTGTTTTAGGCTAAAGTCTGATTCGGTTTTGTGCCAGTGTGAAGTCAGTAGTATACATCCTGTAAAGGGTTCCTAAATGGGAGCCTTTATGGTGTATGGCCTATTTCACCAGTGCCAGTTGCTATTCCCAACAGGTGCATTTTTTGCAATGTGACCCTCAGTATCTAAGTGAAACTTTCCTTGCACTTTGTAAACACTGTGACCAGTGATGCCATTAGAGCGGTGCGACCGGTTCCATTGCACCTGGCACCACGTTGGGGGGGGGCAGGGGAGGGGCGGAGCGAGGGGCACCACATTTGACAATAAGTAACTTGTGATTTTAAAAGCACCTGCTGCAGAGCTCATTGTCAGAATGTTAACACAACGTTTGTGATTAATGGACTTAACTCTGAGTTTCCTCTAGTCCGATTGCTGACTCATAATAAGTAGCACACAGGATTAATGTTTCTGCTGCAAAGCACAACATAACATGCAGATCTTATATTGGTGTTTCATGTAGATAGCGCAGCGGGTTTTTGCTTTGCCACAGCGATCCTTTTGTTACTTGTAGGCAGGGCCGGACTGTGTACAGCAACCAGCCCTGGCAGATTGCTGCTCAACCGGACCAGGTAAGGGGGGGGGGCGGGGGGGGGGTGCGCTAGTAAACAGCACTGCTCCCGCTTTTGTTACTGGAGGCCTACTGCAACACCATCCCCCAGTGACAAAACCGGCTCCCACGGCCAGAAAACCGGCCCCCACCCCTCCGGCCCACCAGGGAAAAGCCCTGTGCCCACTACTGCCAGTCTGGCCATGCTTGCAGGTTATAAATTACAATCCCTTCAAAATAGCAGAGTGAGCTGTAAATCGGCATCAAAGGGCTTCTTACAAAGTGTGAGGGTCTAACTTTAGAACCGTGTTCTTATTTTTCTCAACTGCTCACTATTCTGAGGTTGCTAAAATAGTTCCTTTAGCCAGTAACATATGCGTATCAGCGCAGACAACCGCAACCAGTCCTTTACATTTTAAAGCCTGTTTTTGTGTTTCTCCAGCCTAAACTCTCTTAACATATAATATATACCAATATGAACGATATATAACTCGGGCACCTTGTAACTCTCAATGGGGCATATCAACAAGGGCTTTATCTCTGCTTTTTTGGCTTTAAAAGCCAAAAAAGCAGAGATAAAACTAGCGCCCTATCAACAGCAGGGTGCTAACACGCAAATTTGCATGTTAGCACCCTTTTACTCTACGCTTCCCCTTGCATCTCTAATGAGATGCAAAGGGGGCGTTCCAGAGTAAAATAATAGGAGAAATGTCGCTAAGCGACATTTCTCCTATTATCAAGAATGTCGCTAACCCTGTTAGAGACAAAAAAAGCAGCGCTAACCGCGGTTAACGCTGCTTTTTTACGTCTGCTAATTTTCAGACTTAGCCATGATATACTATGGAAGGAGGATATCATGGCTAAGTTTGCCTGTCCCTATCAACAAGGTAACGTGTGATTATCGCTGGGTTTCCAGCGATAATCTCACGTTAGCCTGTTAGCGTGTAGATTTTTATCGCTATTGAGATAAGCGTTGCTAATAGCACGCTATCTCAGCGATAAAAATTCACGCTAGCCGGCGATAATTATCCAAGCGCTAAGTGCGCTTTGCGATAATTATCGCCGGTTGTTGTTGATATGCCCCAATGTCTTATGTAGCTTTTCGTATACACTCATTTACCCACTTGGGCAATTTTCTCTGTTTAACAAGTGTATGTGATTTAAAGCGCTCTGACACACTACTTGCTGTAAAAGAAATTAAATAAATGTAAAAGAGGGGCGTTTAAAAAGATGAGGTCCATCGTTGGAGGGTGGTAGTTAAAGACGAATAAAAAGGAAGGTAATTGGGGGGAGGAGATGCAAAAACAAAGATTGTCACACCGGGCTAAACCCGGCCTGGCGGCAGTGGCTATTTTTAAAAACCATTGTCATGATAGGATGTAAAAAAAAATTGGCTCATTGTTAACGCGGCAAATCCAATTCCGCATTGCACACGCAACGACAATATTGGTCTTAGACACCCACCTTAAAAAGTCCTCGGCTTACTCAAGCCAAAAAAATGCATTCCCAAGCTCAGTACACAAGGCCTTGCAGTGCTAAGCACAAACTTGTTTTCTCAATGTGTGTCCATGTAGCAGTGGTATTCTACATAGTGCTGCACATGGCAGATTATTTAAGTGTGGCCTGTGGCAGAATGATATGCAGATATTCATTGAGTGTTTTTTCAAGTTTTGAACGCAGGATTAAATCCTGTTTCACTCAGAGGAAACTTGAATAAAAACTTAAGAAACCTTTCAAAACTGCTGCATAGAAAATCCGTTGTACGAGTGCATTCTACTCATCCAAGCAGCCTCCATCCAGTGTGTTCCAGCAGATGGAGGGGAAGCTGAAACTGGTTCAACAGTAATAGGTTATTTCCCCCCAGCAGCTATTTCATTTCAAACTCAGTATCCAGACAAACCGAATGCGGCCGATTAAAATGAACAGAATGATTTGTCGTTGCCCTGTGTGCACCGCGGAGGGGGGCGTGTTTTGTCACTGAATTTTCCATTCCAATTTTTGAATGCTATACATATGTCAACCCAATTTGAGCAGCTGCTTGGCATCAGCGGCTGATTTGACTTACTGGGAGCAGCTGGGACCCATTTTCCCTTCTACCCCACGGCATATCATTTTTGATTTTTGAGATTGTACAGAACTGGGATCCCCCGAGCTCGTGCAGCAAGGCAAAATTAGACACTCATTGAAACACCACCCTTAGTTGGTGGTCCAAAAAATTATCCAAACTCGTTCAAGGTCCCCTTTGGTTAGGGCACATCACAACCGCGCTTCACTTTACATCTTCTCTCTTGTCAATGCGTCCTTGGTTTGTTGGGACTGGTTTTCTCGTTGTACGCTCTTGCTATTTTCATTAAACCAGGGGTCGCCAACCTTTTCTGTACTGAGAGCTACTTATGTTCAACGAAACACATTGAGAGCTACTAATATTATTAGTGTTGCATAATCTTAATTTTGTTATATGTAAATTAATTCAAACAAGCAACAGCGTTCTAATTTAATAATGCGGGCTGCATACAGGTGAGCTACTCAGAGGTAGATCACATGCTACTGGTTGGAGACCTCTGCTAAAACCAACAAATCAGAACCGGTGACTCTCTTGGCCACTGTTCGTGCCTCCTGGATTCCTGATCCATGAGCTTGTCGAGTTCTTTCTTTGTATTCGGCTCAAAGACTGTTCATCAGATGGGTGCAAACTTCTAGCCAAGGCATTGCCTGATAGCTATTCATCGCCCTGAGTGCACGCGCACAAAATAAAAAATTACAAAAAGATTGATACATTTTGGAAAAACTACCCCTGAGCAATTCATGCTACTGACTGGTGCATCATGTGGGAAATTTGCAGAAACTTTGTGGCATTTGGATCGCGGTACTGTGCAATATAATGTATTTTCTGCCAAGAAAATGAATTCATTCAGTTTAGCACCTCTTTAGCTAGTTCTGTGAGCTGAATTCGAGTGGAGATGTTTTTTAAGGCTTGCATTGAGCAGTCTGATTTTGCTGGTGATTGTCATTTATATTTGTACAGTGCACAACTGGCACTTGGGTGCCCTGTTATTACTCCTATCGTGTGTGAGGGGTTTGCAAGTTTGACCCTACATTTACATATGAGTTGCATGTAGTGAGTATTCATAACATGTTGAGTTTGCTCTGCTTAGTAATCAATTTGGGGGTTAAGTGTGATTTTGTCCAAAGAGGTAAAATAAAAGATTACTGAATGTGGCCTGGTGCATGGAAGGAGAGGTGCATGTTTGCAGTTATCGCCTAGGGAAGAGCTGGACATGGTTCTCAGGTAACTTACTCAGAATCGTTTGTTTCGGAGAATTCTGTCTGTCAAACTCTAAAGAACACTTACATAATTTACCCAGAATTAAATGATTTGCAGGAAAGTGCTAAAGCTGGGATTAGTACCCAAGTCCCCCTGTTTCAAGGCCTCAATACAGCCAGTAGACCACATCACCCTGCACATGTCCTCTAGGCCGCATCAGTTATAGCAACTTGGCTCTATCTGGAATAGTAGAGGCACCAAATTAGTTGTATGAATATCAGTCAAATTGCATGCAGGGCACAATGTGCCACACTTGAGGTCTCAAAGGAGGTTTGGCAGTTAAAGTAGGCCTAGTGCCAGCATTATGTGATGAAAAGGTGAAGATAAGACAGAAGTCTAGAGGTTGAATTTTTCAATCCCTTCAGTCCTGTGTTGCAGGAGTGGACCGTGCAGGTAAGAGCGATGGGGAGGGGGGATTCGACATATGACGACATGTAGAAATTAACTATTTATTTAATTTTCCCGCATTGTCATCTGTCAAATCCCCCCCACCCCTTTCAACCTCTCCACCGCTGTTACCTGCACGGCCTGCTCTGCTTTGCTGGCAATGTAATTAGCTGGTAAGGTAGTGTGAGATGGTGTAATCAAGGAGAGGAAACAAGAATGATGAAGACTTGAACACAGTGACAGAGTCCAAGGGAAGTGAATACCTCTAAGAGAAAATTAAGGTATCGGAGGGAGTATTTAACAACTGAATTCACCTATGGTTCAAATACTAGTTCAGTATCCAGAATGAGAATTCAATGAATTCTTATTTTGGGTGTTGTGAGCGACATGGCCACTACTCAAGTTGATGACTTGCATGCACATCGATAGCCTGGTGCAGGCAGAGGCATAGTATATAAAGAGTGCGGTGACCGCTCGAGGGCATGCACGTAGTACCCCGTGCCAACTCCTTGTCTTCCTATGTGTATGCTGGTATGCTGTGATCTCCCGAATGCCCGCATGGACATAACAGGACCCGCACATTGAGGAGGATTTGGGGCTGCGGCACGGCTGTAAAGTCAGCTGTAGCAAGACGATAAGCATGGGCAGCCACGAGAAGGAAAAGTGAACTGGCCTGCATGTGGCAGCTGAAGGCTGCACTGGCCCTAAGAACCACCGCACTGAGAACGTGCTCCACAAGCAAGCAAGCAGTGGAGGCCAACATCACAGAAGGCAAATCCCGATTTCAGACATCTGCCAAAGCAGCCAGCATGCACTAAAACCATAAGGAAGGGCTGACACATATGGGCACTGAGAGCAAATAGGCCTGCTCTCAAGGAATGAACAGCTGGGTGTAGGCAGTCTGCTAGCAAGGGCCAAAGAGGCACACTGGGAAGAAAGTGCCCAGCCAGCCAGGGAAAGCAGTCACAGCAAGCACCTGAGATGAGTATGCAAGAGCAAGCAGCTGCACCCCAGCCCTTGTGCCACGTGCACAGCATCAGAGCACGCAGGCCCCGGTGTGCGCAATACCACTGTTCAGCCAAATAGATGATCCTGCAACTGTAGCACCAAGGTGGCACCATTGGGAACTTGCTGGGGTGATAGAGACAGTGAAAGGACCAACTCTGTGGGTGTCCCCATTAGTGATTGTGCCTAAACACAAACAGCCTGGTGCGCTGCAGATTTGTGTAGACATAAGGCTACCCAACAAGGCCATACTCAAAGAACCCCATATCACACTAACCATTGACAAGGCCGTGGCGGATTTGAATGGAGCTAAGTGGTTAGTTAAACTGGGTCCCCACTCTGGGTACCAACAACTCATGTTGTAGGAGTCAAGCAGGTACATCACCACATTTTCTACCCATGTGGGGCTCTGTCCATTCAAGCACCTCAGCTTTGGTGTGTCTTCAGCCTCCAAAGTGTTCCATGAGGCGATAAGGAACGTGCTCTCAAGGTTGATTGGGTACTCAATGTCAGAGATGACATCCCCATATTCTCCACAATGCTAAAGGACCAACAAGAAAGGTTAATGGACACCCTGCAGTGACTATTAGAATGCTGATTGATGCTACATCTTCAAATGTGTCTGTTCTACACCAATGAGATTGACTACTTTGGTTACAAATTCTCAAGTGGAGGTCTGCAAGTGGATCCGAGGATAATCAAAGCAACTAAGACAGCTTCAGTTCCTCACAGTCCCTTGGAGGTCTGCAGTTTTATGGGTATGGACAACAACTGTGGGAGATTTATCCCGACCCTGGCCACGCTTGCTAAACCACAGAGGGCCTTAACTCGCAATGATGTCAACTGGGAATGTAGCAGCAAAGTGACACAGCCATTCTTAGATATAAAGAATGCACTCTAGCAGGGAGCCACAATGGCATACTTTCACTCCTTTCATAAAATGGAGCTAATTATGCATGCCACTCCAGTAGGGCTCGATGCAGTGTGTCTGAAAGCAAAAAGCAAAGGAGAATGGGTTCCCATCGTATATGCCAGCAGGTTGCTGTTAGTAGTGGTGACGCGCTACACCCAAATAGAACAGTAGGTGATAGCCATCAGGTGGGAGTGCAAGCGCTTTCACCTATACTTGTGTGGACACCATTTCCAAGTGATAACTGATCAAAAGTAATTGGTACAGCTTTCTGCAGGGTCAGCTCGCAATGGTCCATCGAGGGTTGAAAGAGGGGCTGTACAGCTTCAACAATATTAATTCTAGGTTGCTTATTGGCAAGGAGTAAACAATCCTATCCACTACTTGTCATGCCATCCACTAACGGATGATACAGGCCAGCCATGAGAAATAAAGCCAGGGTCGGGAGACCTCATCTGGATGATCACTGAAATGACATGTCCAAAAGCTCTATCGGTGGCAGAGTTAGTTGATGCCTGTATGATGCAGGTAAAGGAGGATCTCAGGAATCACAAGTGGAGGAACTTTCTTGATGGAGTGAGGGAGTTAACAGCAGAAGAAAGCAGCACCCGCACGCACCTGTGGTTCTTCCCGGATGAGCTCAGTGAAGGCGAGGAAGGTCTGGTGTTGAGAGTCCATCAGACAGTTATACCGACAAAACTATGGGATCACACAATTGAACTAGCACACCAAGGACACTAGGGTGTGGCTAAAACCAAAGCCAGATTACGACGGAAGATGTGGTTCCCAGGGATGATTCACATGATGGAAGAATGAGAACAGAACAGTCGGGCCTGCATCATCACGGGCCCAGACTCACCAGTGGCTCTAGGGATCACCATAAATGCTCCTCCTACTCCATCGATGAGCTTAGATTTTGGCAGTTTCTCTGGCAACTGTCTGACAATGTTCATCATAGATAGTAAGACGAAATTTCCTGCGGTCGAACAGGTAAGGTCCATGCCATTTGAATTCACTGGGCCAGTGCTTGAGTGAGTGTTTGCTCTGTTAGAAATACCCCAGGAAATCAAAACGGACAATGGGTCACCTTTTCAAGGCCTGGAATTTTCTGAATATCTACAACACCTCAATGTTCGGCATCGCCGTATCACTCCTCTATGTCCACAAGTAAATGGGGAGGTGGGGAGGTTTATGCGAACACTCAACAAAGTGCTGCAGATCTGTGTGGCTCAGAAAGAGAACCATGAATGCTGTTTACATCAGTTTTTGAGAGCATAACACCAACACCTCATTCGACCATGGGATGTGCGCCAAAGGACGTAATGATGAAAAGGCTGCCTGCAAGCCAGTCCTAGTAGCCTTCTATATATATATATAGATATTTGGCTGAAAAAACTAAATGTTACAGGGACGTTATAGTTATGAAATAACATCATAAGAAAAGATAGAAATCACAAAAACAAAACAAAGGTTACAGGGATGTTGGAGTTAGCAAATAACATAAACAAAATGTTAGAAATCCAACAGGAGATACAAATGTTACAATAACTTTATAGTTAGGAAATATAATTAAATAAAACTTAGTAAAAAACTGAAAAAACTAAAGGTTACAAGGCCATTATAGTTAGGCTCAGATTTCACCTGTATAAAACCATAGAGATTCAGCAGATATAGTTAGCTGAGAAAACTATAACTGCACTGCTTATGACCTCACATATTACATAGCTCATGACATCTCAAATGGCATCACTGATGATATCATCCAGTGGGAATAAATGTTTTCTAACAGTTTATGATTGGTAAACATATATACTAAGCTACTACAAAAGTTAAATTGGTGTAGAAGGTGTACTACTAATGAGTGAATGTACTTCTAACATATATTATATGAGTGCTTGTGTGACTGTGTGCATCCCTGTGTGAGTGGATGTATGAGTGGCTGTATGGGTGTGTGAGTGGGTGTATGAGTGGCTATATGGGTATATAAGTGGGTAGGTGAGTAGCTGTGTGGGTGAGTGAGTGGTTGTGTGAGTGCCTGTAATGGTAAGCAAGTGAGTGTGTTAGTTGATTTTTGGGTGAGTGAGTGAGTAGCTATGTGAGTAGGTGTATGGATAGGTGAGTGGGGATATGAGTGACCATATGGGTGAGCCAGTGGGTGTATAATTGGCTGTATGAGTATCTGGGTGTGTAAGTGGCTGTATGGGTGAGTGAGAGGATGTTTGAATGGGTATTTGGGTAAATGAGTTAGTATGTGAGTGTCTGTATAGGAGAGTGAGTGTCTGTGTGAATGGCTGTATGGGTGACTGAGCAGATGTGTGAGTGCTTGTATTGATGTGTGAATGGGTATGTAAGTGGTTGTGTGGGTGTGTGAGTGAGTGTGTGAGTGCTTGTATGGCTGAGTAAGTGGCTGTGTTGAGAGACTATATAGGTGAGTGATTGGGTGTGTGAGTGGCTGTATTTGTGAATAAGGGGATGTGGGAGTAGCTGTATGGGTGAGTGACTGGTTATATGAGTAGCTGTATGAGTGAGTGAGCAGTTGTCTGAGTGGCTGTATGAGTGAGTGGGAGTGTGAGTGGCTCTATTGATGAGTGAGTGGTTGTGTGAGACATTGTAAGGGTCTGTAAATGAGTATATGAGTGTGTGTGTGACTGGGTGTAAGAGAGGTTATATTGGGGTGTGAGTTCTTCTGTGGATGATATCATCAGTGATGTCATGTGATTTGTCACCAGTGATGTCACTGACCATGTCAGGAGTGATGTAACATGTGAGGTCATAAGCAGCACAATGCGGGCATAATTTATAGTTAGGTCAGGTAACTATGACTACTGTATTTCTATGGTTTTGTGTGAGTAAAATATGAGCCTAACTATAGCTTCCCTGTAATGTTTGTAGTTTTCAGTGAATATCTAAGGCTTTTTACAATTCTGTTTCCTAACTATAAGGTTTTTAATTGTATTTCCTAAATGTAACCTGTAACCTTTGATAGTGAGTGTGTGAGTAAGTACACAGGTGTCTCAGTGGGAGTGTAAGTGAGTGCATGAGTGTCTAAATGGGTATGTGGGTGTCTGATTATGTCTGTGAGTGGGTGGATGAGTGTCTGAGCGGGTGCCTGAGTAGGTGCATGAGTGTTTGAGTGAGTGTTTGAGTGGGTCTGTATGTGTGTGCGAGAGTGTCTGAGTGGGTTTGTAAGTGCATCTATGAGTTTGTGAGTCAGTCAATGAGTGAGTGCATGAGTCTGTGAGTGGATCTGTGAGCCAGTGTGTGAGTTTCTGGGTAAGCCTGTGAGTGGTGTGTGAGAGTAAGAGTGGTTCTGTAAGTGGGTGCATGAGTTTTTGAGTGGGTCTGAAAGTGAGTACATGAATGTCTGAATAGGTCTGTGTGAGAGTGTTTTAGTAGTCCAGTGAGTTGATGCACAAGTGCCTGAGTGGGTTTGTGAGTAGGTGTGAAAGTGTCTGAGTGTATCTGTGAATGGGTGCATGAGTGTCTGAGTGGGTCTGTGAGTAGGTGTGTGAGTTGGTCTGTGAGATTTTGGTGAGTGGGTGTATCATTGCTGACTGTGGGTCTGTATGTGAGTACCTGAGCATGTGAGTGGATGTCTAGCTGTCTGTGTGGGTGTGTTAGTAGCTGTGTCAGTTATTGGGACCTGCCCCGTTATTCAAAAAGAGCCCACAGTTTTCATAAAATTTCCATCCAAGTGGAGTATTTTCTACTGGTTAATTACTAAGTGCTACCACCTTGGGAAAAAGTCCAGTACATATTCTACACTACAGCTGTGTAATGGAGCATGAGGAAATGTCACCAGTGGTCTTGCATACGTTTTGGCAATGTGAGTGTTCCTTGTGCTTCTTTATCTAGAAATTTGTGATATCATGAATCTTCCTATAGAGAGTACAAGAGTACAAAAAGGTGTGTCTCCACCAAACAAGGGTCCTTCTTCTTGACTATATGAAGTAAGTGCTTCTTTCTTAGGTGAAGATGTCTTCTCTTCATATTCCTCTGCATCAAGAACATGTCACTAAAATCAACGAAAAACATGCCAGGGCCTCTTGTTAAGCTGCCCATCATCTTGGCAAAAGGCAGTAAGACCTTTGCATTCTACTAAGGCGGGCAGTGCCAAACGGGCAAAGCTTCCAAGTGTTTTGGACTTTTGAATACTCATAGGGAAAACCATGGACTCACCAGGTAAGGACAAGAAAGATAAATTGCTCCGGTGTGGGGGGCACTTTCTAATGCACGGGCTGGTCTTGGGAAAGTGGTGGTCCCTGGGGCCCAGGGATCCATGTGGCCCCTGCATCATTTATTTAGCCCCAGGAGGTGGGGATATCTGTGGCATATTAAAGCCTCAAGATGGGGGTCTGCGAGACCCCCCCCCCATTATTCTTGTAAAGCCCCAGAAATATGGTGGTCCCTGAGCCCAATAAGCTCAATGGAGGGAGGTCCATGCGGACCCCCACACATATTTAAATAAAGCCCAGGGAGGTGGTTGTCTACTGGTGTTAATAGTGCACTAGGAGGGGGGCCCTGTGTGCCACCCTTTTGTTTTTTTGATTAAATACCCTCATGCCCTGGGACCTGGCCCAGCCGGGGGCTAAAGTGAAAATGCGCTTCACAAATCCATCACGATTTTCCCTGAAAAAATGTTTTAAAAATGCTTTTAGGTCGTAACGGGAGGCCTGGGGGACCCCAGCACCAGGCACAAGGGGTCAGGGTATTCCTACCCTACCCTTTGTCTTTATTTTTTATGTTTTTCTTGGGACTCAGCTGAGTCTGAGTCCAAAGATGGCTGCCAAAACTTCCTGGTTAAAGTATTGGCAGCTAATCAGATTTCTGCACAAGATCGAGAGGATACCTTGAGGATTCACAACTGTAGATATAAACATTTATTTTTTCTTTAATATCTCCAAAACTACTGAACTGATATACACCAAATAATAAAAAAAAAATAGCTTTCTGGACCAAGAGCTATCTTTCTGCCAGATTTCAATTCAGCCCAGCGGTTTGGGGTGAAGTTGTGTTTAAAATCCCTTTGTGAATTAACGTGAGAAACACACTTTCTTTTACCCCCCCTCCTTTTTCTCTGCCCCCGCTTGACAGATCACCCCGAAACTTTCCATGCTCAGCAAGACTCACCGGTGCACATTTTTTCGAAATTTCATGAAGATTCGTCAAACGGCGCCCAAGGCATTGGCAAGTCAAAAAACACTAGATAGATAGATAGATAGATAGATAGATAGATAGATAGATAGATAGATAGATAGATAGATAGATAGATAGATAGATAGATAGATAGATAGATAGATAGATAGATAGATAGATAGATAGATAGATAGATAGATAGATAGATAGATAGATAGATAGATAGATAGATAGAAAACCGGGGAACCGCATTCAAGTCTTGGCAAGGGACCCTTAACATCCTGTGATGCTGGGCAAATCACTTAATCTCCCTGTACCTAAAAAAATGAATGTGTTCATCTGTAATGCAACTGGTGCTCATGTAAAGCGCTCTGATACCTAAGGTCAAGTTCGCACTATATTAAACTCCAAAAAGATACATAGACAGAAGAATAACACAGTGGTGGTGGCTACTGTGTAATGTATAATAGTCTTAGTTAGGTCTAACTTTACTTAGGAAGATTGTTTTTTTGTTTTGCTAATAACTTTGGCGCCTTTGATTAATCTTCACAAAACTTTCCCCCAAAATGTTCATCAGTCTTTGTTCTTTGAAAGTTTATGGGTGATCCGTCATGAACAGAAATGTTGCATCTGTCATTAGCTGGACCCTGTGTCCTGAAAAAGGATATAAGGGGGTGGGGTAGGAATAGCCTGAATCTTAAGACCTTGATGGGTGGTCCTAGATGGACACCCTTGGGGCCAAATGAAAAAAAATTGTGTGCATCAAAATGCAGTGGGAGTCCCATGGGACCAGTGGAAAAAAAAAAAGAAAACATTTGGTGGATCACAGTCTTTGTTTAAATTCCCTCCATGGTGAGTCAGGACCTGGAAGTAGGCACGTCTTTTTAAAACATTTTTGAGAAGGGGGGCATTCGTGTGCCTCCCTCCATGAGTCAACTTTTGGCCTGAGACGCAAGCTACATGAGAACAGATGCATGCCTGAATTGTGGACCCCTTCACCCAGGACAGGGAGAGGGGGAAAAAGCCTGACAGCTGGGTTGTGCAGTGCTCATTACCATCTGTGTCTGTGGAAGGGCAAGGTACACTCTCATCTAGGCCTCCTGACAGCATGGGTAGGAGGCACTATAAATTCTGCTCGAGGCCGCTGCTGCCAGTGTTGATGGATGCATAGAATAGGAGCCAGCGGTGAATACGTGTAAGGCCGCACTGAAAGAGCATAGTGGCACAGCTGCTCATAAAATATTCACTGCTCCAGAGAAGAGTGCCCAATAATGCCCTGAGAGGGCTTTGTTTATGGTATAATTTGTTCTTTGTGGTGCCCCAAGGAGGTGCAGGGGCATTACCAACAATTGATGTAAGTGTTGTGGGAGGCTGCAGGGAGTGGAGGAGCCCCACAGGAATATTTTATCAAAATCTTACATTACGTCTCTTGGAGCATTTGAATTCATGACCCCAGGGGAGGATTTGCATTATACTCAAGAACTTGCAGAGCTGGAAATTTCGCTCTGCGGTTCTGGAGTGTGAGGACCCCTAGGGTTTGCTTATGTGGCTATGTTATGTGGCCTAGAGAGTATAAAGAAAAACTCAGTCAAATGCTGGAGGATTTCTGAATATAAATGCTTTATTGACAATTTCATTGGCTAACATTTAAATGTTTTTATTGATAACTAATACCTTTTAATTTCATTATTGATTTAATTGTTTTTAATGAGGGATGTGTGCTAAAATGTGGGTATTGTTGGTATTAATGCAGTGACCCTTTGCCTTATATATTGATGTTGTGATCGTCTTGACGAAGCTAGTAGGCCTTCCTTATTTAAAATGACTCCCCTTTATATTGCGATGTTGCAAAGATATAGATGGCGCCATTGTTTTTATGGAGTTCAGAACCCAGTAGGGGTAAAATGTGATTTGAGTGTGTAGTCGAAGGTATTTCCATTTACCAGATGTAAATATTTGTAATTTAATATGTAGTATTTAGTAACGTTTGTGATAAATGTACTTTTAAATCTTACAACAAACAGCAGTGAATGGAAAATATTCCCACTGAATCAGAAGAGCAATGAAAAAACACGTTTGGTGGGTGTCCATTGAGATTGGCTGCCTGCAGAGGGGCTGGATAGGGCCAGGCCCTACAGCCAGAGGCTGCACGCAAAGGGGGGGTTGGCATAGTTAGAAATGCTAACAATTACTTTATTTTAGGAAAAAAACTGAATTTCTTTATAAAAACAAAGGTTGAAGTGATTTTATAGTTAGGTGAACAAGCAAGTTAAAACATAACACTTTGAACGAAAAAACACTAAAATCCATCAGTTATATTTTACTAACCGAGCTAGAACCTAACTAGAACTAGTGTCTTTACCATGCACTGCTTATGACCTCATATATTCCATCACTCATGAGTCATGACATGTTTAATGACATCATTGATGGCATCTCTCATGACATCTCAGATATCATCATGCATGAGAGCACTGTGCATGGTAGGGGAGCAAGTTCTAGTTGAGTTGTTGTCTACTTGATTTTGAAAATGTTAAGAAAGCCTTTCAAAGTGATACTATTGATAGCTATAACTTTACATTATTTAGGTATTGTTTTTTAAAATTGTGCAAAACTCTGAGGTTGATGCATCTATTCTAAATATGTGCATTATGTTTTGTCAATGTCCTGAAATACTGCAAGTGGCTGCAGAGGAATACACGCATCTTCACGTGCCGGTAGGTGATAAAGCCCTTCTGAGGCAAGTGATAAGCTACTTTCCATTCTCAATTACAATTGCTGCATTTCATAAGACTGTTCTTCCTTGCTTTCAATGCTTAATACAGATCCTTTAAACAGACCTCTGTTTTTGTCTCAGTCTCACTACCTTTGAAATTAAATGGTAAAATAAAGGGTGCATTTGCCAGTGCCCAAACACACCTACCACCTCATCCATTCTGTTCCAGCCACCCCACAAATTACAATCCCATCTTGTCATTTGTCACATTTCACTCATAGTTTCTGTCTAAGGGCCTAAATACAAGTTTGGCAGCCCGCCAGATTGGGAATTTCCTCATGTCTGGCAAGCTTTTTTTTGGCTCTCCCACGGCGGTGCCTCTAAAAATTGGCACAGCCAAAAACAGTCCTACCAAGCATATGAATTGCCTCTACACCACCTCACCACCACCAGGGAATGGCGGTTTTCCAGGCAGCTGCTGCAGGGTTATGAGGATCAGACTGCCCTAATTGTAATAGCTTGGTCAGGAGACTGCCACCGCCATGCCATCGTGAGTCTGGCAGTTTGTGGTCCGCCGGGCTTGTAATCAAGCCCTAAGTGTCTGCTTTCATGGCTTCCATTACTGTTCCACCTTCTACCTTCCATTAACCTTACAACTAAAAGCCTACTACATGATATAATCCAACCTGTCCTTAGTCAAAGCTAAACTTAGCCCAAGCACTGATATTTTATTACAACTCACCTTACTCAGCACTTACTCGCTCCATTGCTCAAGAATAAAATATCTGTTGTACATTTCATAAATTTGGGGTGGAGGATGTAGTGTGGACTCAGTGTAGGCTCAGGGTGGAACTCAGTGTGGAGTAGGATAAGAGCAGGGTGATTGAAATTGATGACATGTCATCACCTCCCATAACATGCCGACCTCTACTCTAAACTCTGAAAGCACACACATACCCCATCCCCAACTGTTCTCCGTGAAGGTGGGAAGGACAGTTGGGGATGGATATTTTTAGGGTTTAGGGAGAGGGGATTAAACTGCTGTGGGAGGTGAGGTTGGGTTTTTAGAATATTTTGTTAATAAACAGGGTGTGATCTTATCTTCAAAATTTGTCTTTAGATTTCTTTTTTATTTACTACAACGCATTACTAATTAGTATAGCATCAATCACCATTAATTAAACTGGAAGCTCCACTAATGTAGTGATGACAGAGGCTAAGCCCCACACTTGGATCATCACAAAGCAACTGTCCAGCTGTGTACTTTCCCTTTGTCTTCTCTTTAATCTCTCTCTACGTAAGCTCCATTACCACATTAGGTAGTTTACTTACCTTACCTTCACCATTCCGCCCCTTGCAATCAGTGTTGGAAAATTGACCATGGCCATACCCACCCCAACCTTTAATGGCTTGATAAGGCTAGGCAACACCCATCCTTACATCAGTAATAGTTATATCCTTCCTGCCCTTGCTGTACCCTCTGTAACCATTGGTCACTAATGGTTCTGCCAACACAGAGCAAAAAGAACGATCTATGCTTCTTTTCTTACTTGAGTAGAAAAAGTGATGTCTGCTATCTCTCCTATTGGCCCAAACCTTTATGAAGAGTTTTCAAATGGGCATTTTTAATGCTGGTGGTGATTGGCCCACCATTAACAAGGAAAAACATAATTCTTCTTACTTTGAATGACAACAGTGAATTGGGTAAAAGATTCTCATTCTGCATCATGGGCAACTAGACTAAAAGAAAACATTGAGTGAGGGAAAAATCCAAGACAAAGACAACCAAGATATAATAACAACGAGCGACGTATTTTAGATTTATTTACAAAAGTAAGCAAATTGAAGTTCTCAAGTCTCAGGACTCAGGCGAAGGTTACTTTATGGAGCATGACTGTGGTAAAAAAAAACTAAGTGCACACTAAGTACATTTTCTTGCCCAAACATTGTGGTAATTTATTCTCTGCACTATGTTGTCCCTTTTTTGCTCTGGTTGGAGGAGTGGCATGGCAAATTTGCATTTTTTAATAACCTAACCTCCTACTTCTTTCACAATTGGTTTAGCTTTAACAACATCCACCCAGCCAACTGTGCGATCTTTTGAAGGTGAAATTAACAGCGCAAACAATTAAATACCCTAGGGAAGAAGGTTAAGGTTTTCATGAATAGATGGGTAGGGGAATTTAGGGAAAGGTGAGAGACAGGCAGAAACAACATTCATCAAGTCCATGAGCAGCATGTGGCATCTCATCTTTTGTAGAGGGAAGATGACAGCTCAGTTTCCAAATTGAAACTGCCCTTTTCATTAGCAGCCCATAGTATCTCAAGTTACCTATTTGATTTTGCGTTGGCTGGAATGATGCTAAATAGGAAGGACCCTCTCAGCTCAAAAAATATTTATATCGAAAGTAAACTGATAATGTATGCAAATGGTAGGTGTATCTGCATTCTTCTGCCATTGCCCATCTTGGGTGCAGGGCTGCATCACTAAGGAGGAACCCTAAGGAGGTTTGTAGACAGAGGCATCCTAAGGATATTGGTGGGGGCCAGGGCTAAACATAATTTGGTTCTCAGAACAACTTTGAATTTATTTTACATTGTTAGCTCATTCTTTACCTCAACAAGTATTGTAGGATCATTTAGAACCCTCTTCTTTGGGCTGAGAAGCAGTAAAACTAATAATGCAAACAAGCCCACAGCATGTGTTGCAATGGAATGGTGTTTCATCATTTGCGCCTGTGCATTTGGAGGGTGCATTTTTGTTTAATGCAGTACAGATCCCGCTGTGTAAGGAACTTGGAATCTGTGTCGGTTGGCACTATGCTGTGATTGCACCAGCCCCGCAGCTGCTCTGCATGGACATTGGAGTCAAGAATGGAGCATATAATGCTTCTCTGCACTGCACATTGATATATGGCCTACCCTTGTGGCCGACCCTGGGGCCCTACCTCGGCCGAAGCAGTCTCCAGCTGGACTTCACTAGAAAAGTAGAAAGACTGGAGGTCCTATCAAGATTTCTACCCTCAATATCTGGTGCAGTTTGTCAGCACCATTCATGCATATGGTGCTGATGGGTGCTTTTGTTTACTGCACTGCCTCTGTTGTGTGAGACTGGGACAGAGAGTCCGGTGGCAGACGGCTGTGATCGCGCTGGTCTGGCAGTACCTCCAAAAGAACGATGCTGTCATAGAGGGAGCACACAATGTTATTATTTACTGAACAACAATAAGTGGCAACAGTGGCGCATCCTGAGGGACATAGGCCCTAGTGCAAGCAATGAAACTAGGCCTCCCCATTCAGTATTAAAACACCGCAGCAAATGAGGAGCAGCATGCCCATCACATCCATGGACTTTGATGAGACTACATCTGCTACACTCGTGTAATTCATGAGTCTCCAAGATCCTCATTCTTTTCATCTTTCCTTCTCACCATCCAATCTCCACCACCCTCTTCTCTCATCTCTTTCACCCATTTGTTGCTCTCCTCACTATCCCCCTCATCAGTCTCTCTTTCCCCTCCTCTGTCACTCACTCATCCTCATCTCTGTCCTCCCTTCTCTCCTTAGCTCTTGTTCCATTCTCTTACTTTTTCCTTGCCTACTTTGCTTATCCTTATCGCTTTTCTTTTTTCTCACTCAACCTTATTTCCCTTGTACTCTACTCCCTCTGTACCCCTCCCCTGAAAAGTAAACGCAGACAAGCCCCAGACATGCACTGTGTCTAAAACAAAAAATCAGAACATGTACTCTTGGAAATACCATTGGCTAGTGCATGCCAGAGTGTTCCCTCTTCCACATCAGGGCACTGGTGCATTGCCCCAGCTGCACAAATGGTAGCTACACCCATGAGTGGCACGTACTGCATAAAAGCAAAGGTTTGTACAGTTTGGCAGGAACTTTGGACTGTAAAATGTAGAACACTTGCTGAATCCAATCGAATGTAATAGGTCTTTGTCGTTAATTTTTGCTATCTCTCAGGCAGGGGCAGAATGATTGACCAGCCTGGGATGGCTAAAAAAAGAAAGTCTTTTTTTCTCAATTACCTTATTCAAATACATGTTGCATCCATAAAAGTACAATTAAAATAATAAAATCCATTACTTTAAAAGGTAATCTTAAAATCATACAAAAACATGACATATAATAATTAAAATATGCCTCCAGTCAAAAGTGCATAATCATACATCAGACCTATACCGTAGTCATTGTGCAGCGTGCTCTTACAGCTGCTTTGAGAAAGTCACCCAGACAAATAGTTTTATCTTCATCTACCAGGTGATAAAGCAATTCTAATTCATCTTTCGTGTGTCTGACTCCTCTTTTCTTTAAAAAGGGGACCAGATAATGTTTGGAATACATAAGATAAAACCCACAGAAGAACATAAAATGTGACATAGATTGTCAGGAATTGCCATCCCTTGGACATGGCAGGGAATGCAAGTTAACCTTAAAATCCAACGGGAAAAATAACAATCGAATTGAAGAAAATAAGTAAGCAAACTGGTAATTTAGACATTTTATCCACTCTAGTATAGCCACAAAAGCCTTCCGATGAAGTCATTTGAAAGGCGGTGGACCTAGGCCACAGCCCACTTTTTTCTTGCCCTAAAAAATCTTTGTTTGTTGAATATTTGAGTCTGTAGAATGCATAAAGGAAAAAAGACAATATTGGAGAGTAAAGGTAAGCATGGTTTATGAGGTGTCAGAGGATGGTTGAACAGAATGTTAAATTAGACTTTGTTATCTCTTACGGCTTAGTCAGCCCCAACAAAAAAACAGCTGTCTTCTCCTTAAATGGCTATCTGTGCTATGCACATGTAACACTGTCATATCTGCTGTTGTGTTATGTATTTAACCAGGAAAGTAGTGTTCTTCCTCAAACTAAGGGTGGCTGTTTGGAGGATGATCACTGACCTCATCTACAGTTGTGTCTTAATAAGCATTATAATTTTATGGTATTCTTTGTTCATTTACATCACAGTCACTCTTTGCAGGTTTTGAGGAAAGAGACTGGTCCTTCTGACAGTGATAACTTTCCCAGCTCAACTGAACATATGTTCTGAAGTGGTGACCGGACATGCTTGATACTTTGTTGCCAGCCTGTTCGGTTCTGGCCATGGTTCCTTCTTTGCATGCCAAAAGGTCAATGTGTCTTGATTTAGGTACACCGCTTTTTGGTCATTCAGGTAGTCTTGAATCATCTTCCCAATTGTCATTGGTGCTTCAACTTGCCTTGCCTGAGTTGCCTGCCACTTTGCACTTGATTTAAGTCATGTCACATGAAACCAAACAAATGCAAAGGTTGCCAGTGAACTTGAAGCCATTGTTGCTGTGGGTTTAGTAGTAGTTGGTGATGGTGTTGGTTGCTGCTGCAGAGAATGAGAGCTAACCACGCAAAGCTCTCTAGAGGTTGAAGGCTGCACTGCACTTCAGTTCTGTCCTGGCCTCAAATTTACAGTCATTCTGCTAGATCACACACATTACGGATGACCCATGTTTTGAAAATTCAGACATCCAATTCTTGGAAAAGAATTAAAGTGGCCAGTGTTTTTTTGTTCAGTGGATCCAGTATTGTGGCACAGAAAGGGAGGACAGAATTTATTTTTGCAGCCTGTGAATAGTTTTCAAGTAAAGGATTAAGCTGCTGAACAGCACAACAGCCTCTTCATTGACTTTGCTAAATGTTTGTTTCACCTTTTGCAAATGTACCTGCACAAGGTGCAACAACAGGATCGCTTGGTTCATTGTACTTTCCTCCCTGTTGACTTTCTTTGTCATAATCTCCAAAGGGAATACTACTCAGATCAGGCACTCAGTTAGCCACATTTGTCCATTTGCAGTGTCATGGTTTTGGATGTTGCAGCTCCTCTCCTTTAAATTACATAATCATTGAAATGGCCTGTGTGCTCAAACTGGAGCTGAGACCAAAGGAACAAATGATGGACAGAATGCTGAACAATGCAAACATTCACCCTAGTCAAAAGGTTCTAGGTTTAATCCCTCGTTCTTTAGCTCACCACACCACCCCAATTTGGACCCAGCGATATGCAAATCAGTCTTGACTCTGATACTCAGGGGAACAGTCCAGCCCGAACTGCCAGGACAGGTCCTCCCTGGGCCAGAAACAAGCATCCTGTAACCAGAACTGGAGTTGTAGCAAGTACCAGGTTGAATTTCAACATGTTGGCCCCTCTTGTTTGAGGGCTTTTACAGGCATTTTACTAACACACTGAATAATCCTCAACTGCTTCTAGGATTTCAACTAATGGCTAAACTGAGCACAAGTTCTTTGACAGGTGACCAGTATGTTGTTGACTACGTCTTTTTTGAGGCAGTCCTTTAGACTTAGGTTTATTCAATGTGCTAAACAAAAGCCTCTGAAATATCTTCTGTCAGCCATGGCTTTAACAGTATTACTGTCATTGTCAGTGGCAATGAAATCGTGCTGGGTTGAAACCATTCTTAGTCTTTGGTAATAAATTTGTCCAAGATGATAGCTGCTATTTGTGATTTCTCCATGGCAAATATTGTAATGTTGCTGAATCCCCAAAAAGCATCACCAAGGTGAGACCAGCAGTCAGCCATTGCTTAACTCCCTTGAAAGGGGTCCAGTGTGCTGTGATGCGCATGTAGTTAGTTGCTTGATAACTGGTCCGTATGTTTCTCATGAAGTGTATGGACCGAACAGCATTTTCCTTCATAGTGTTGCCAACTCTTTGCAGCCCTTGATGGTGCAGCACTTGAACAGCCCTAACAAAGGGTTTGCCTAACACAATCAGTAGGTGTCAAGGCTATCTTACATAAACATTATGGTGACACATATTTCACATGTTATGGTATGTTATGTTTGCTACTTGTTGTAGCACAGTCAGCGACTAACACCAAAAGGTGTCTCTTGGTGCTTCACTAACTCAGGACTGGCAGAATACATTAAAACAGCTATGTCTTTCGAAGTCTTTTAAATTGACCCAGCTCTGTACGTGAGCGAGTTTGCAAAGGAAGTTGTTCCAATGGAAAGGGGCAAGGTACGAGAAAGATCTGCCACAAAATCTTGAGTTGTGGATTTGGAGAATCCGTAATAATGCTTTGTGTTTGGATATAAATAACCTGAGGGGGCAGTAGTGGCAAGGCCTATTGTGCAGATTGATTGTGACTTTGGTGGTTAGCGCCTTGTGAGTGAGACAACATAACATAAAGATTGCTTGCTTCCTAACTGGCAACCAATGCACAGTACTTAAAATGTGTGCCTGAAGAAGAGCCTGAGAGAAGAGTACATACCAACCAGGTGGCTGTGTTCTACATGACCTGAAGCTTGGATATCAGCATGTTGTTGCACGCACCCAGCAGCGGATTTCCTTCGTACAGGCAACTCATAATTAAAGCTTAGACTAGTGTTTTCCTAGAGGCTGATGGAAGCCAAGAGAAATTGTAGTATTCTGATGTTATAGTTTTTCTCCTGTGTTACCATGTCCTAGCTGCTCAGCCTGTGTGTCTGTGTTCTGTATGGAATGTTGGTGAACAGACCATGAGTGGAATGCCTGTGTGACTGGATACGTGACGACAGTTGGTGAATGGGGCTGAGCAGCTAGCAGGCTGCTCCTGGTGGGGCTGTTAATGATGACTTACAGGCTGTCCTACCGGACTTATATACCTGTTTGAAAAGGACTTACTGAGGATTTATACTACCTGTCTACTTACCTGAATAAACCTACTTGGATTACAACTTATCAGCGTGTGATCATTACTACAGAAATCTTTCATCAACAGGTGCATGGTGGCAAAGCATGTGCCACAAGTTGCAGTAACCTGACCCTTCATAGATTGTGTCTGGTCCAGCTTTATGCAGAGGTTGCTTACTACCTGTCTTAGGAACCGGACCAGACCTATTTCAACAGGCCACCAGTCAGCTGAACAAAGATACTGAGCCTTTCCAAATAGCAGTATCTTGGTCTTGTTGCTGTTTAATTGAAGACGCTTGCTGTCACCCAGTCAGCAATTTTTCTCATACAGTCTGAAAATCGAGCTATTATCATATCAATGTCGTGTGGAGATCGTCTGTATCTGGTTTTCCAGGAAATCCATTGTACCGCCTTGTCGTTAATGCCCACGTCATACAGCTTGTGGATTAGTATAGTAGGAGAGACAGTGTCAAAAGCTGCTGACAAGTCCAACATCACCAACATAGCTAGAATGCTAGCATCAAGGGAGAGTCCGATAGTATCAGTGACAGCAACCAGCACAGTCTTGGTGCTGTGAAATGCTCTGAACCCCAATTGTGAAGGATCCAGGATCTCATGGTCTTTCAAAAAAGTAGCTAGCTGTTTATATGTAAGACCTACTAGGATCTTACCTAAAAGAGGAAGCAGTAAGTATGATAATTGGATAGATTTTCTGGGTCATCGTTTGGTTTCTTTAAAATTGGAGAAACCTGCATTGATTTCCAGGCCACTGGTATTTTGGCTGAGTCCAAAGAAAAGTTAAATAGGGCCATGATGAAAAGTGCAATAGAGCTGGATAGGATAGCAGTGATACTAGGATGGTACAAATCTAGCAGAGAGACTGATTTGCCGTGTGCTTTCGGCCCCTGAGGGTGCTCGAGGGTGCAAGGTTCAAACCTCTCTAAGTTGGAGGTGGCATTAGTGAGTATAAATTAAGTACCCCCTCTAGTTGCCTCTGATTAGTAGGAAAGGTATTATAAATGATGTTGATTTTCTCTTCGAAGAAGTCAGTCAAGGAAACACAAAGGTCTTGTGAAGCTGAGATGGCCCAATTGCAAGCTTGACATTTAATAAATTCATTAAGAGCTTTAAAAAGTGATTTTATTTAGTCATCTGCTTGTTTGATTTTATTAGTTATATGGTTTTTGTGGGACAATTTAATTTTTATATGGTAGCTGTTAAGTATTGTTTTATAAACTTCTTTATCAAAAGAGGATTTGGTCTTGCGCCATCTCCATTCCAGCTGTTTGCCCCTTGCTTTTTCAATTCTCAATTCAGCAGAGTAACAGGGAGCCTGGCCTCTGCTTGGGTAGCTGGTGCTTGCTTAAGTGGGGCAATCCTATTGAATGTACGTGTGAGGGAGCTTTGAAAGTCAACTAGAGTCACATTCATGTCACTAATCTGAGTGACCTCCAAGTATTTAAAAACTTTGGAGAACGAATCGGATGAAACTAATTTCCATTGTCTGTATCCTATGCAGCCAGCTCCTTTGGGCTTGTCAAACTCATTATTATTATTTTTATTATTATTATTAAATTAAATTTGTAAGGCGCGACAGCTACCCAAAAAGGGTTACTCCTTAGCTTTTGGAATCTGAAAAATAATTAGGTGATGGTTAGACCACTCAAGAGGTAATAAAGATTCACTCCTTACCACCAAGGAATTTGTAAAAATGAGGCCTGCCTTGTGAGTGGGACCTGTCGCTTTCTGTTGGAGGCCTATGATTTCCATGTCCAAAGGAAATTGGGCCACCTCAGTGTTCCTGGTGTTTTCACCATGAAAATTGGAGACAGCCAGGAGCATAAAATTATTAGACGCCAGTACATGCGGCGCAACAAGATCTGCTATCAAATGGCTCAACTCGGTTTTTACTCCAGGTGGCTGGTAAACAAGCCCCCCCTTTTAGTGATTAACAGCCAAAAGCTCAATTCTAAAGATACACAGTTTCAGCCAATAAGTTAGACGGGTGACAATAAATACTACATTAACTGTGTCCCGGAATGCGAAGACAATGCCACCACCCAAGCTGGGTTTCTGCCCAGCTTGACCAGTTGATAGTTTTCTGGAAGGTCTAACGGAATACAAGGTCGAGCAGTTAAATTGGGCCATGTTTCCATGAAGAAGCATAAGTGTGGAAAGAGTGAAGATATAAGGTAGAGTCTTTTGACATCGACCTAAATATTACAGCATAGGCCATTGAGACACTGGGGTATACTAAGATTAGTAGGACGAGCAGCTTTCGTGGGAAGTTAGAATCGGATGAGGAGACAACCACCTCCGTTTCCTCCATCGTAGGAGGAATGTAGAACAAGAAACCTTGCAGCCCTTGCATGACACTGGGCCTTCCAAATAGGGACAGGAAATGGCAGGTACAGCAATTAAACTGACTAGCAAGGTTTATAACCCTAGAGTAGATTTGATAGAGTTCTAAAGAAGAATAAAGCAAACTTACCATAGCATTAGCATTGCTAGCCAAAGAGGCAGTGGTTCTGGGACCTGGCAACGTTTGGGCACAGACCAGCTTGCCTTTGGAGCACCTTCAGCATGCCAACAGTACACCAGCTGCGTCTGCACACTCATCGGTCTTAAATAGGTGTCTCCAACTATGAGCAGAACGCCTGGACTGGTAACTGCCCACATGGCGGTTTGAAGCTTCAACCAGTAAGTGGGGCTGAAGTACAGGCATTCTCCACACAATCAGCGGTGCCGTGGCAGACTGGAGAGCATGCTAAATATATAGGCAGGATAGAAAAACTCCCCTTGAGGAGAACATCGCAAAATACACAAGTGCCCAAAAGTATGACTAAAAATAAAGTAAATACACAATAAACAAACAGTAAAAGCTCCAAATCATGTGGTTGTTTTTCCGTATTTCAAATTTCCTTTCCACAGTGATAATTGATGTTCTCAAGCTTTTCTTATTAAGTCACTACTTCTTCCGAAATTCATCAATTAGGGATCCACAGTTTTAGCCCACTCATTTTAACCCTTCATCAGGTTCATTATTTTCCCTTTTCTTCACTGGATTTCTCCTTTTAGGTGTATCTATAATATGCACAATAATTCCTCAGTATTCCCTTCCATCCATAGCATCTTAAGATCAATCAACTCCATTTCCTTTTTTTTTTTTTTTTTAGGTATTCTGTACATATCCAACCATCATATCATTCTCAAAGGTAAATGAATGATAAATTACTTATTCAAGAAATATTTGTAGTTTATATTTCTTACATTTGATTGTTGCTATATATTTCAAGATCATAATTCCTGTCAATCGCACTTGAATCTTTCAAGGGTCACGATTTGCTGCTGAAGGAGAACTATAATTTTGTTCTCCATCTTGAAAATCACGATTGCCTAAAGGATCACAATTTTAGTCTATTAAATAATATCCACAGCAAATGATAAGCACAATGAGAGGAGAATTGATTTAAGGTCACTCAAAGTTCATTAGTAAAGTTGCATAGAATCATGACTGGCTGCAATTGTGATTCTGCGACGACCATTTCAAGGGATAGGAACAGATGCTATTTTGATAAAAATCGAAACTCAATAATTGATTGCGCCTTTTAAAAATGTCATTAATTTGAAACCAACATATAACTCTCAAATACGCATACATGCACACAAAGATATTCAAACAATTTACTACACACATATGCACGTATGCAGACAAAAGGACACGCACACACATATACATGTACACAAAGACACACACACTCACATACCGTTGTACATGACACATGCAGAGAAACACACACACATACATGTGCAGATACAAACACAGAAATACATGTAAGCATGAAGACACACAGACACACATATACAAAATCATATACAGGGACACACACAGACACACATGCATGAGTACATAAGCACTCCACAGATGCACAAACTCACAGTCACACACACAAGCACATATACATGCACAAATACACACAACCACACATATATTTATGCATTGATACGCACAGATACTTGTGTAGATAAACATACAGACACGCTCACACACTGATACTCATGCACTCATATACATGCATGCATACAGTTACAAAGAGAGGGAGAGAGACACAAATATATTTGGATAGAGACACCGACACAGATACAGACATAAACAGAGACACCCAACAGATATAAAGACAAATACAGACAAACACAATTGTATGGATACACACAAATGCAAACATACACATTCATGGGTATAAACTTACACAGGGACACACACTCACAGGTACACACATGCATTCACAGATATAGACACACACAAAGACAAACACACACACACATGCACTTGATAGACCGCAACATTCCTCTTTTATTTGTAGGGATGCATTATAACCATGGTTAGTCTGCATCCACATATAATCTATTGCCGTATTAACATTAAGGTTTTAGAATGTGAATTGTAATAACATGTAAGTGAGGTGGTAGATATTTTCTTCATGTAGTCAAAGAATTAATGTAGCAAATGTACATGTTTAGATTAATCATATACGTGTGAAGAGTATTCATGACTAATGCATTTTTCATATAAAGGCTCATATAATGTGTTTATATTAATGATTCATATATGTTTGTACTTAAAATGTGGCCACTGTTCTTATGTTAGCTGAACTTGATAGGCCTAACTTTCGTTTCTCCCTGTTTGCTCTAAGTGTGTTTGCTCTAAGTAAAACTATTAATTAAAGTTTATGTGTCTGTGGAATATTTGTATTTTCACATCTCTGTTGCAGGTGCAAGAATTCGTTCTCATTAGTTAGAATAACATCTTTGTTTCAGGGGTTGGTCAGACATAGGGAGGAGAGGATTTCTTTGAACAAGTGGAGCTGATAATAAAGGAGGATGTCTTCCATGTATGGAAGCCCTAGGAGCAAAGGTAATCGAACAAGAGCCTGGGCGTACTATTGCTTCATGGAAAATTACCTACAAGAAGGTGTTCAACTGGATGAAATAGCCATGTGATATATTTGTGGGTGTGATTTTTGACTTTTGTATTAAGGCTAGGGACAGAGCCCAGGAGACAAGGGCCTGACTAGAAGAGGGAAGAGGATCTTAAAACGAGTGTGTTTCTTAGGAAGTCTTCATGTGCTGACACCTTTCTGGGGCTTGCCTGGGAAATGCTATGTAGGGATGCCATGGTAGAGGTAGTGTAGGGACAGCTAGTGTCTTTCTATGATTCATTAATGAAGAAGACCCTGGATGTGGTTTCTATGATCATTTGCATCTTAATTGTGGAATTGGCTATCCTGTGCATGTTGCATCTCTTACATTTTATTTGTAGATTTGGTTTTGTATTAATGCCCATGTATCTTTACACTCTGGTTTTGAAGTGATTATAGGTCCGACTGTTTTTGGTTTTATAATAAATATATACAAATTTGGATTAGGAGTCTGTGGTCCTTTGGTGTCTTGGGAAATGGTACAGTAATTCGCTCCCCACCTCCACACTTGCAAAGTTGCCAACAAGATCTTTGGCCAGAGGTTCCAGAGTAAGTCTAGAACGGGGAACCCAGATCCTTCACACACATGCACACATTGATAAACATATATGCATGCATGCATGCACACATAAATTCACAAGCCGCACACCCTGCACACACTCAAAGACACATGTTACATACACCCAGATGCAAGCACGGATAAACACCCAGACACATACACTGACACAAAGCAAGAAGCAGACACTTACACATCAATACACACACATGAAGATATACAAACATGAAAATACACACCTACTGATACACTCAGTGATATAGATACACACAAACACCCATGCAAACATAGATTCACATGACAATGGAACTAAGTTACCCACACACAGACATGCAAGAATACAGAATGGTATGACTAATTTAAATTGAAATAGAAGAAGTATTTGTGGAGGGATTACAGGGATAGAATAGGGAAAAGAGAGATTAAAGTGTAACCATGTGCACCAAAGAAATAAAACCGACTCTTTGTGGCATTTAAGTTAGCTTTGACAAGAACTGTTTGTTCTTCAGGAAAGGGGAATTTTGTGGGTTGAGAAAATAAATAAATGAAACTCCAACAAAAAACAAACAAGCCTAAAAAACAGTCAACAAAAAATAAAAGTGGTAAATCATGGCATATAAATAAAATTAGGGTTCATGGGTATGGTCACCGACTAAAGCTATAGGTACTCTAGAGGATTTATCACCACATGCCACTATTTATCCACACTTGAGAAAAGTCCCTCAATGTCTCCAAACTCCGGTATCCGGTCATCAAAACTCTCTGAAGCTGCAGGTAAAGAATATGCAGCTGTAGAAGCTGTCAGTGCCACTGACGACGCATCTGCTGAGACAGTGAATGCGGTATATCTTCATCAGGTGGTTGTCCAGTGTGGAATTAAGGAAGGCATACTTCCTGGTCAATCCTTGTCTAAATAAGCCGGAAAATGCTTCCACAGCACTGTACCCCAAAGTCATGGGATGGTGCTTAGGAGATAGCCAAGTTCCTCCTCTTTTCCTTTCACAGGTAGAACATGGACCTATTGGCTGTCCCTAGCAAGAATAGAGCATGGTAGCAGAAGAATAAGGTAAAAGCTGTGTTATCTGACGACACCCAGCTCATTCTCTCCCGTACAAAGAACCCTGAAGACACCAGACTCTGCTTCAAGGAAGGACAGAGGGACGTCGCCGCCTGGATGAAAAACAGCTGCCTGAAGCTCAACTCGGAGAAGACCGAGTTCCTCATCCTCGGATCCTCCACCTCCGCCTGGGACAACACCTGGTGGCCCTCTGCCCTTGGGAGCCCACCCACCCCGACAGACCACGCATGGAACATCGGCATCATCCTCGACTCCTCCCTCACCATGACCCGCCAAATCAACACCATCGCCTCCTCCTGCCTTCTGATCCTCCGCAAGACCTTCAAATGGATACCTCCCGAATGCAGAAAAACCATCACCCAGCTCCAAACCATCCAGAACACCGCAGCCAGACTCGTCCTTGGAACCACACAACATGTAAAAATGATCCAACACCTACGAGACCTCCACTGGCTCCCCATCGAGAAGAGAGTAACCTTCAAACTGCTCACCCACGCCTTCAAATCCCTCCACAACATCGGACCCAAAAACCTCAACGAGAGAGTCTCCTTCCACATACCCAAGAAGAACCTCCGCTCCGCCGACTTCGCCCTCGCAGAGCCCCCCGCATCCGCAGAACCAGAGCAGGTGGAAGAGCTTTCTCCTACATCGCAGCCAAAGCCTGGAACAAGCTCCCAGTCAACATCAGATGCTCCCCCACCCTCCACACCTTTTAGGAAGGACCTCAAGACCTGGCTCTTCGACTGAGCCGGAGCTACACCCCCCTTCCCCCAGCGCCTTGAGACCCTCACGGGTGAGTAGCGCACTGATTGATTGATTTTTCCACCAGTGATGCTATCCAAATAAACATTGTACTGTAAAGAAAAATGCATCGGAGAATGGCATACACCGTTAGAAGAGCACTTACAATCATACTGTAACTCCATTTGTAAGTGAGTCACCTATACAATATACTTTCTTCGACAATGGATAATGTCTCACTGAATGTCTGGAAATAAATATCTACACCTTCTCAATCTCCAGTTTAAATAGAAATCCATAAGTAACTAATGCATTTTAAGGATAACCTTTATTTTTTTCTCCCATATTTTCACAGCAGTTCGTTGATTTAAGTCATAACTATTTGCAATATATATCTGCAATTCACACTAGTTGCTCTCAGTTTTCTTGTTTAAATGAAGCACTATTTGCACTTATACCTTTACTGGTAATTAAACTGTGCCCCACGTAACGTTTACCATCCTGCATAAGACTTGTCTCTAGGACAAAACTATTCCTATTTTGTACATGCACACATGTCCATACAGTAAATCTATGCTGTGTATTTTTATGGGCATGAGTGGCTTATAGAGTAATTTGATGTCATCAGTGATGTAGTCAATTATGTCATTTGAGATGGCATCAGTGATATTGTTAATGATGCCATTTAGCATGACATCAGTGATGTAATATGTGAGGTCATCGGCAGTTCATGGCGGGGGTTTTAGGTAGCTCACTAAACTGTTACTGGCGAATTTCAGTACTTTTTTGGTTTGTCTATGTTAATTTATAACCAATTTCAACACCTACCTTTAACATCACTTTAACCTTCGTATTTTGTATGCAAACTTCCACGGATTTCGGATCATATTCAGCTTGGGCCCACCCCTACAGTTAGCCAACCCTGCTGTAGCCTGCCTTCTGTGGTCAGCTTGCTACCACGGCACCAGCATCTGGCCCTATCATACCTGCCCTATATTGTCTGTCTATGTTCCCCTTCCCCTAACCTCTTTGACCTCTGTGGCCACATAGTGCACCCTGCCCCCTGGCCTTTCTTTTTTGTCTGTGTGCCCCTGCCCTCTCCGGCCTACTCTCAATGGCCAGCTTGGAGTCAAATGCATCACCCTGCATGCCCTCTGTTCTCAGGGTGCATGCCCTTGCCCCTCCCTCCCTGGACCGTTATGTTGCCATTTCACTCCCACCTGTCAACTAATGCTGTCTCTACCTTATTCTCTGTGTGCATGCCCCCTCCATTCCTGTTCTGTGGTGCTATCACTGCCGTCTGTTGATGTCCCCACCATCTCCACATGCCTTTCTATTATCTATATGCATGCATGTAGCCCCTTCCTCCCTGGTCTGTTTCTCTGTGCATGTGCTTCTTTCACCTCACTCCCTGGTCCACTGTGCTGCTATTGCCCCTGTGTTGCCACAGCCCTCCATTGCTGCCCCTTTTTCTTACCCACTCCCCTTAACCCCATTTCTCCGTGTGAATGACCCTACCCCTCCCTCCTTGGTACATTGTATTGCAACTGCCCCTTCTCTATGTGTATGACCCCCCCCCCCTCCTTATTCCACAGTTCTACCACTGCCCCTGTGCTGCCACTTTACTCTGTTGCTTCCTCCCCTGGACGTCACTTTCCATTGTTCTCTGTGTGCCTTCCCCTGCCTCTCTCTCCCTGGTCGATTGTGCTGCCATGGATCCTTTGCTACACCTTGACTACATTGCTGCTCCTGCCCAACCCCTTGCCCCCTGTTTTCCATGTGCATGTTATTGCTCCCTCCCTCCCAGGTCCTATGATGCTCCCACTGCCCAGGTGCTGCCACTGTCCTCTGTTGCTGCCCCTACCACTGCCCCCTCATTCTCCATGTGTGTGTCCAGGGCCGGACTGGCCGTAGCGGGCACCGGGCAATCCCCCGGTGCGCCGCACGGGTGGGGGCCGGTTTTGGGCCCCTGGGTGCCGTCTTGTTACAGGGCCGATTTTAATCGGCCCTGTAACAAAATCGTCCGAAAACCGGCCCTGGCAAAGAGGTCGGTGGCACCACCAACCCCCGGGGAGGGAGGGGGGAGGGCAGCCGAGTACTTTGCCAGGGCCGGTTTTGGTTCCCAGTCCGGCCCTGTGTGTGTCCTCGCCCCCTTCCTCCCTATCCTTTGTGCTGTAACTGCCCCTGTGCTTGCCCCTGCTCCTTCCCTCCCTGGTCTGTTGTGATGCCACTGCCTCTGTGCTTCCCTGCCCTCTGCTGCTACTCTGCCGCCCATTCTCCATGTGCTACCACTGTCCTCTGTTTCTGCCCCTACCACTGCCCCCTCATTCTCCATGTGTGTGTCCTCGCTATCCTTTGTGCTGTAACAGCCCCTGTGCTTGCCCCTGCTCCTTCCCTCCCTGGTCTGTTGTGATGCCACTGCCTCTGTGCTTCCCTGCCCTCTGCTGCTACTCTGCCGCCCATTCACCATGTGCTGCCACTGTCCTCTGTTGCTGCCCCTACCACTGCCCCCTCATTCTCCATGTGTGTGTCCTCGCTATCCTTTGTGCTGTAACAGCCCCTGTGCTTGCCCCTGCTCCTTCCCTCCCTGGTCTGTTGTGATGCCACTGCCTCTGTGCTTCCCTGCCCTCTGCTGCTACTCTGCCGCCCATTCTCCATGTGCATGCCCCTGAAACTTTTCTCCCAGGTCCTTTGTGCTCCCACTGCCCCAGTGCTGCTTCTGCCCTCTGTTGCTGTCCTTGCTTCCTTCCCCATCGTTCTCCATGTGCATGCCACTTCCCCCTCCCTCCCTCCCTGGTGTGCTGTGCTGCCACTGACTCTGTGCTGCCACTGCCCTCCATTCCTGGCACTCTACCCCCAACATACTGTTCTCTATGTGCCTGCTCTGCCACCTCTTTTTTTCCTGTCCATTGTGCTGTCACTACCCCTGTGCTGCCATTGCCCGATATTAGTGCCCCTGGCCTTCTCCGCCCTGCCCCCCTGTTCTCTATGCGCTTGCCCCTGCCCTCCCCTCCCTATTTTGTTGAGCTGCCACTGCCTGTATGCTGCCACTGCCCTATCTTGCTGCTCTGTGCCTCTCCTTCTGGTTCTCTCTGTGCTTTACGTGCCTCCTCCCACCAATGTCCATTGTGATGCCACTGCCTGTGTCCTCCATTGCTTCCCCTGCCCCCCTTCCTCTCATTGTACATTTGTGTGCCCCTGATGTACCTTCCTGGTCCATTGTGCTACCACTGACCCTACCTCATTCGCTCAGTTGCTACCCATGTGGTGCTGAGTATACTTTTTTCTATGATTTCCAGTACTTCGGTACCAGTGCTGGTATCACGGTTCCCCCAAGGGGGGTCGAGGCTGCATACCCTGGAACCTACTGTTTGATGCTCTGGGCCCCTCTGTCTGAATTATTTTGTTTAAAGGATTTTTATCTTAATCAGGGACCCTTTAGCATCACAAAAAAAGTTTAAAGAGTCGGGAACCGAGTCCCGAGTCTTGTCATGGCGACCTCAGCATTTACTTTCTTGCTATGCCAGCCAAACAAATCTTTCAGTACCATGCTACTACCATATGTCCAAAGTACCGGAAGCCCCAATGGAGAAAATGACTCCTGACCCAATTAGAAGGTCCCATGTTTTAAAAAGATGGTCTTTCCAAGGGGGACCAACCTTTCAGATAGCACTAAATTTCTGATCTCTTCATGACCACTCAAAGAACCTCTTTAATTTCTCAAAACCCACTGAACAGATGTACACCAAATTAGAAAAGCACACTTTCTGAGTAAAGTTCTAACTCTTTGCCAACCTCAAATCACGCACAGCCCAAAGTCATGCATAGGCCGGGGTAGCCTTACTTATGGTAATAAAATATTACTTTAAGTTTAGAAAAAACCCTATAAATTCACTGGCAAAAAGGTTACATTGTTATTATAGTTAGGTATGGAAATGATACCTTACTTTACCTTAAAAAAAACCTCAGAAATTCACTGAAAAAAACAATGGTTTAAGTGGCGATACCATTACGTGCAAATAGTTTAAAGGGAATGTTTTAAACTAAACGAAATGTGGAAATTCAACAGTTACAGTGATTTCAAGTAACTATACCTCGAGCCCTCTCAATACACTGTTTATGACCTCACATGTTACTAGACTCATAACATGTTCTGAGGCATTATTGATAACATTACAGATGACAAGTGAACTGACATCATTGATTACAACACTGTGGGGGGGGGCCGAGTTATAGTTACTTGAAAATAACTGCTGTCAAATTTCAGTTTTGCTTTTAGTTTAAAGCATTATGTTTAAGAAGGCATTTTCACCTAACTATGACGTCACTTTAACCTTACATACATGTAATCCTCCAGGAATTTCTGGCAATAAATCCTACTATGCAAGTTCAGCCAAGGCCTTTCTGCCTGGGTTAAAATCGGCCTTTGGCCACACGGTTCTCAAACTCAAAACTCAAAAAAGTTTTATTTGGGTGAAGCAAAAGCTGTGCTTAGCAGTCTGTAGAGCCTGAATAACAGAATAAACATCTGCAGATGTTTTCATTATCAAATGCCACTTGATACTTTTTACTGTCAACCAGTTTGGTTTGGATGCAGGGGTGCCACAGGATGGGCTGTTCTTTTTGGAGCAGGGTCAAAACTGATTTATATGTGACTGTGACCAATCTTATGTGGCTTGGTTGGCAATAGATCAATGGTTTGATTGATTGCGGGTGATTAGACTTATTGCAAGCAGTTTAACTTCATGGGATGTGTGATTGCGAATGAGCTGAAAATCCAGAAAAATACAACTTTCATGCCATATATACAGTAAGAAAATCAAGTATAGCTCTATCCATGGACTCAAGAAAATGCACACCGTGCACAAAAAGAACATACCTTTAGAGTGCTGAAAGGAGGAGTTAGTTGGCCCCACACACTAGGAAAGTTCAATAGTGGAGGAAGCCTTCAGAAAATTATAGTAATTTTCCAGTAACTAATATTCTCTGAAAAAATCTTTTTTTATTCTGGTTTTACTCTTCTATGGGCCATATCAGCAACGGCCAGCGATAATTATCGCTGGCCGTGCTTAGCGATAATTTTCTTATCGCTGGCTATCTCTGCTTTTTATCGCCCTGGTAGCGTGTTATCATCAACGCTCTGCTCCAGGGTGATAAAAATTCCAGAGATAGCGATGTTATCGCCGTTTTGCAGGGAACATCGCTGGTTTCCAAGCGATGTTCCCTGCAAAAGGGCGATAACCTTGCTGATACGACCCTGTGGTCATATCAGCATAATCCACCCCCAATGTTAGGGGTGGCTTAGTCAGGTTTTTAGCAGACGTTAGTTTTTGGAGAAAACAGCAGTTTTCTCCAAAAACTAACGTCTGCTAAAATGCAAGGGCATCCTTGCTGATAGCGCAAAGACGCGTTATTGCTCTCCTGACATGTAGTGTATGTCAGGAACACCCACTTTGCATCTCATTAGAGATACAAAGGTAGGCATAGTGGAAAAGGGTGCTAACATGCGAATACGCATGTTAGCACCCTCTTGCTGATAGGGGGTTAGTTTTATCTCCGCTTTTCTGGCTTTTAAAGCCAGAAAAGCAGAGATAAAGCCCTTGATCATATGCCCCATATGTTTTTAAAATGTGTGGCTCTTGAACTCTCATTTCACGCCTCAATAGTCGCATTGTGCTGTAGTCTCTTGAAACAGCAGCTACATTATTTCAGAGTCTGTAAATTAGATTCACACCCCTTGCTTTTTAGACTTCGGGACTTGCTCAACACATTTGGCATTTCGATTAATCACAAGTGGTTGAATAGATTCAGCCCTGAGGAGAAGAGAGCAGGATGAATATCGACCCTCTGCATTTTTTGAAGCTGTTTGTTGCTTCTTTAACAGATGAAACGGTCAATAAGATTACAATTTCAAGAAAGTTGCATAACTAGCAGTGCTAATTAGCATGTTTTGAGCTTGTAAAGCCTGATATAAAAAAACTGTAGGACATCCCAGTTATGTTCGTTTGTAAGTTTGGCTTCTTCACTGTATGTATGAAACTTGGCTTGACACACTTTGGCAATTTAAGATTCACTCACCAGTCAAACGCAAGTAACAAGGGAGTAGACAGAAAAATAATTAAGCCTGCACTTTGAACAACACGGCACTGAACGAGCAAGCAAGCCGTGTGATCCCAACCGCTTATATGAAGGCCAGTGGGAATTGTTACACTGAGGAGAAAAGGGGTGCACATTTTGCTTTTTAAGCAAAACGTATAAAGAATTTGACCAAACCTCTGCTTTTATCATCAATTCTTTCCTTTATTATTTTAATCTTTGTTCCTTTCACTCTTCATCCATTTCTTTGGGCATTCTTTCCTTTCTTTTAATTGTTCCTTCTTTCTTTACATAATTCTTTCTTTCTTTTTTTCACTCCTTTTAATGCCTGCTTCTTTCCTTCTTCCTATTCTTCTTTTTACTATCCTTCTGTCCGTCTTCATAATCTTATTTTATTTTGGTTCCTTTTTCAACTTTACCTTCCTTTTTCTCATTCCCCATTCATTCTTTTTCATCCTTTATTATCATACTTTTGTTCATTATTCTAACCTTATTTTCATTATTCTGTCTTGTCTTAATTCTTTCTACTTTTTTACCTTCCTTTCGTTGCCCTTCTTTCCTGACTTTTTTCTTCATCCATTTGTCTCTTATTCCTTCTTTCCATGTTTTTCATCTTTGTTACCTCATTCTGTATTGACATTTTTCTTTTGTCTTTCCCTTCTTTCAATTTTTAATTTTCGTTTTTTATTTCTTTATTCCTTACTTCTTTTCTTCTTACTGTTCTTATTTATATTCTTCTTTTATTTCTTTCTTCTTTCTCTTTCTCCCGTTCCATCTGTCCTTCGTACTCTACCTTTCTCTCCTCCTTTCATCATTTCTTTCAATTCATTGTTAGTCCTTTCTTTATCTAATTTCTGACTATCTTTTCACTTCTTTGCAATCTTATATCCTTTCTACTTTCATGTTCTTTCACTCCATTGACCACTCACTTATTTCTCTGCCATTTTCATAATTTTGATCTAATTCTTTCAAGTGGTTTGGCTCTTTGTTACCACCTTGCCCCGACCCTGCAGCTTTGTTATGTTATCTTCTTTCTTGTAGCATTAATTAGCATCTATCTCTTGATCAGATGTCACAGATTTAAGCCTTTTATAGGCCACCAAGGGTAAGTTATTCTAACCTCTGCTGAAGCTCATAGTGAGCAGTTTCAGGCTACCTCCATTGGACTGGTGGGAGGAAGAGTGGAAGAATGGAGCCAAACACGCCACTCTGAAAAACCTCAGAGGTCAGAGAACCCTGAAGAGCAGTTTGAGAATTACTTGCCAGCCCCACGACTGGATGTGAGGCCTGCCCTAGATCCCAGCTTGTAATATCCACCTAGCAGTGAATGGCCTGATGCCTGCCTTTTGACACTGACAGCTGTTAGGGGCCTCTGTTGGTTGCTTTGCTTATGGGCAGAGGTTTCCTTGGGTAGGAGGACAAAAGTCTGATCAAAGGGGGGGAATGGACCAAATCACTTTGTTTGCCATGGTGATACTGTTTGCCTATTGGGATGCATCTGTGAGCAAGTTACAGTTAGGCATTTCACAGATAGGATCAACAAGTGAGGAGAAGAGTTCCCCATGGGTCATTCCGGTGGCTCAGGAGATTGTAGAAAGAGGAATAGAACTAAGTTCCAAGGGGCAGGGAACTGACAAATGCCACTGCAGAAGTGACCCACTGTCCAAGCAAAGAAGCCCATCAAGGTATTGAGTAGTCTCCCCAGGTATTTGGCTGGAGGGAGAGTTGTTTTGGACATTGCTCTCTCTGCAGAGTCACCCCAAAACATTTTGTCTTCACCCCTCCTATTTTCTGAACCTGTTGTTGTGTGCTTTTAGTACTCTGTGTACTTTACCTCTTCTAATTGGTACTAAAGTGCTTGTGCTCTCTCCTTTAAGTATAGTAAAATTGGCTTACACCCAATTGGAACATTTAAATTACCTATAACTTCCTAGTAAAGTGGTATAGCATGTACTCAGTGCCTGTTATCTTAATGCAAGTAGTGGGCCTGCAGCACTTATAGTATCACCCACTTAAGCAGCATTTGTAAACATGTCTAAGTCTTGTCATTGCAGCCTGTGTGCAGTTTGAAACTGCCAATTCAACCTGTCAAAATGACTATTTGGCTGGGCCTAACACTCCCTTGCAATATACATGAGTCACCCCTGAGGTAGGTCCCTAACTACCCATAGGGCAGGGTGCATTGTATTTAAAAAGTGTTTCACTACTGTGATGCATACCTTTCCCATAGGAAAAAATTATGTTACCTTATGACATTTATTAAGTGATAATGTTTGTTTGGTAATAGGTAGGAATGTCAAGTTTGGTCCAAAATGAAATGTAATTTCAAACTCTCTTTAATGGGACAGTCGGATTTTAAGCAGCTATTCTGAAAAGTGTACTTTTAGAAAGTTGCCATTTTCTTGTTCTAATCATTTGGTACCTGCAGACTGTGTCCTGGGTCACATTACTGTGACTACAGTGGCATTTGGACTTTGTGTATCCTCGCAGACAGTCAGACATAGGGGAAGCTAAGTGTTGCCAGGATGGGAGGGTTGGAGCTGTTCCCTGTCACGCTTACATTTCAAAGGGTTTGTTCAGGACACTCACATAGGACTTGAAACTAGTCTTTTGTCACCCCAGTGTCCTTGGATCTTGAGCAGGGAGGAGGGAAATCCCAGAACCATCTGTGTGGGGGGAATATTAAAGTTTCTTCCACTTCAAAGCTGGCAACAGGTATAAAACTATGACTCTGAGACCGACTCTTCAGTTCTTTCCTGGGCCTGCAGAGGATATTCAGAAGGCCTGCCTTCTATATCAGAGGACTGCCTTGATGCTTAAGGCCTGCTTTCTACTTCAGGGGACTGCCTTGCTATTCCCAAAGAACAGCCCTGCTGTTTGAAGCCTGGTTTGAGTTCCCGGAGGACTGCCCTGTTGCTTGAGGACTACCTTGCTGTTTGAACCCAGAACTACCAGAGTGACTCCAACCAAGGGTTAGTTGACTGTCATCCTGTTATTATTTCATTCTTGTATAGCGTGTAGCTACCTGTAAGGTTTCCCAGTGCTGGAGGACATGGTAAATAACCTGCTTGTGAGGCCTAGAATAGCCAAGTTTTTAGCTGTTTGCGGAGATGGCTAAGGGAGTTGCAGTTTCTGATTGATTCTGGAAGTGTGTTCCACAATTTTGGACCGATGAAGGAGATTGCCCTACCTCCTAATCAAGAGTGTCTAAATATGGGCACTTCGAAGAGTGACTGAGGGCTGGAGCACAGTGTTCGAGAGGGATGATAAGGCACAACCAGTTTTTGTTAAAATTCTGGGCCAGCATGGGTCTTGATTTTATACATGAAATAGAGGGCTTTGAAATTAATCTGTTTTTCTACGGTGAGCCAGTAGAGTTTATGAAGGAGGACGGACACTGAGGAATATGTGGGAAGTCGGAAAAGTATCCTTGCTGCGTCATTTTGGACCGGTAAACAACATTTACCACGAACCTTCTTCCCCGCAGGGAATCACAATGCGGTCTTTACAATGACCGCCTTGTGATTCCGCATACCATTACTCCGCAAGTCGGAACAATGACTTGCGGAGGGGGGAGGGAGGGGGGGGGTGTTGGATTTAAAATCCAACACCTTCCCTATTGTCCGCACAGAGTGGAGTTGGATTAGTAAATGATACTATTCCAACATCCAGTGCCCCCCCCTCCGCAAGTCGTTGTTCCGACATGCGGAGTAATGGTATGCGGAATCACAACACGGTCTTTGTAATGACCGCGTTGTGATTCCCTGCAGGGATAAAGACTGCGGGATAAGAACATACATTCTTTTGGACCAGCTGAAGGCATCTAATGCCTGTCTTAACCGCACCCAAGTATATAATGTTGCTATAATCAAGTTCAGAAAGGATCAGGGCCTGGATGACTGTTCATGGGGCAGAGAATTGGAGCAGCCAGAGATTATTTTTAAGCCATTTAATCGTGGAAAAAGCAGCAGGAGGTGATTTTGCCTGCTTGAGCCTTCATAGACAATGTGGAGTCCAGCCAAACACCCATACTTTTCACCTTGTCGTCTGGTTCAGGGAGCTTACCCAGGGTGTTGGGCCAGTGCTTGGGACCCCATAGTGGGGGGTTTTGCCCAGTATAATTACCTCAGACATCCCTATTTAGCTTGAGGGAGATCAAGTTCATTTAGTTGGCTACATGGCTAAGACAAGACGTGAATTCCTGTGGGCCCATTTCCCACATTGATGACAAAGAAAAGATGATCTGAGTATCATTGGTGTAATAGTCAGACCTTGGCTTTCTACTAGGTCTGCCAGAGGACGCACATATATATTGAAGAGCAGGGGGCTGAGAGCGGACCCGGTGGGACACCCCAGGTGAGTGAATGGGAACTAGACGTCTTATCAGTGGAGAAAACCTGGAAGGTGCGGTCAGTCAGAAAGGATGTTAACCAAGCGAGTGCCGCTGTTTGAAGGTCAAGTTGAGCCAATCTATCTATAAGTTTGTCGTGGGACACCGTGTCAAATGCCGAACTGAGGTCCAAGAGAATCAATGCAGTTGAGCAGTTGGGTTTCTGCATAAGTTGAAAGCTGATTATTGACATGTTTTTCTAAGATTTTGGACAGAATGGGCAGTAGTGAAATGAGTCTGTAGTTTGTAAGGGTCCAAGTGAGGCATTTTCAGCAGGGAAAGTACCATGGCATGTTTCCAAGTGTTTGGGAAGGTGGCCTTCTCTTAAGGAGTTCAAGAGATCCACTAATAAAGACAAAATATGTGGACTTAAGGTGCTCAGCTTGGAGGAAGGAAGAGGAGCAAGCATGTAACCTAATTTAATAGATCGTAATAGGTCCATAAATCAGGCAACATAAAAAGAGGGAAAAAAGTGTAAATGGAAGGGTGTTATCTCACAATCTGTTGGAGCTCTTTCCTTGAATGAAGCAGGGTTGTGGGTCCCGAGGGAACAGGCTTTTTCAGGTGGAGCAGAGCACCTAGTTCTTGTGGCCAGAGCACAACAGATATTTATCATCTTGTTGGTAAAAAACTTCTGCCAGCGCTTCGAATTGATCCTGCTAAAGTGATGGAGAGGATGCAAAATTGCAGGGGCTAGAAAGGGCTTGGACAACTTTGAAACAGGTCTTGTGACAGTTTTGTGCTTTTAAAATTTGGTCAGAGTAAAAAGCGGCTTGGGTGCTTCTGCAGTGGGCATGGTAAATATTCTTGGCTGTCTTAACAGCTGTTATGAGCTACAGAGACACATAAATCTCCAACACCTTGACCCCTGCCCCTGGACCCTGCCTGAAGTAAATCCAACACGCTATGTGGTGTCCACCCAGTCCTGGTCCCTTTGAATCAGTGCTAAAGGTGCCCAAATAGTCTAAAACCCTGGGACTAAAAAACAATCTGCCAAAAAGTGTTCTGGGAACCAACAGGAGACCAGGACCTACCTGCTTGCCGATCCACCCAAGGTGCATCTCCAGTCATCCTTACTTCTAAGTAGCACTCATTACTTTCTTCTCAGTAGCAGCAAATCCTGTTCAGCCCCTCCTTGATGAAGAGGTATCTGTTCTTGTGGAGACAGCCTACAGCTGTGTCGCAGTGGAAATGTTCAACTTTCAAAATAGTTAGTCTGGAATAGAAATCTTCACCACAACTTCATCCAGCTTACCTTCTCAAACATTTTTCTTCAAAATTACTTTTATGTCAGAAGGTAAGCCAAGAGCGGGCCCAATCCACTTAGTGTATCTGAACTGCACTCCATCGCATTAAGCCATAACTTTCAAATTTACTCCGGTCGCATGCGACTAGATGCCCTTGGTTCTAGTATCACGTGCGTTTCACTATCTGGGATGGATAAAGTTCCTTAAAGAGGAACTTAATGCTGGGAAGACTTTGGTCAATGTTCTTCCAGAAATTATAACAAGACAGCAGGAGTATCTGCAACTCAGAGGCTAGCAGCCACAGAGGAGGAGCTTGAGTGTCTAGGCTGTGCACCTTCTCTAAAGACCTAAACTCTAGCAAAGCACCAAGTTTGAAGAAGAGAGGGAAGTTCCAATGATCACCCCCACCACTACCCTGGAAATAAACATGCTCCCACTTCACAGAAATCCTGCTCCAGTCCACGTTTTCGGCCACAACTACAAGCAGTAGCAGCAAGGTGTAGCAAGGCGAGGCGGAGGAGGTGTGCAAGCGGCGAGCGGCGTGAGGAGAGCGGCTGCGCTGCTGTGACCCGGCCGGAGTGTCCACCTTGCCGAGCCGGAAGCAAATGCCGCAGAAACCTTCGGAGGAGGTGCACGAGGAGTGAGGTGTGCGAGCGGCGTGTAAGCCGCCCGAAAGCTGCCTGAGGCCACCGACCCCCCGCCACTCCCCCAGCCACACACCCGCCCGCAATACCAGGAGAACTGCAATATCAGAGAGTAAGGGACCGGGCCTCCCTTAGCTCCAGACCCAGCAGCAGTGGTAAGCCCTTGGCCCTCCTAGGGCACACACACATGTTTGCCTATCTGCAAGCAGCGCTGAGCAGGGGAGGGGAGTGGGAGGGCAGGGAGAGGGGGTTGCTAGTGGCCAGCAACCTAAGGAAAGCAACATTGGGGACTAGCCTGGCTTGGCCCACAGCCTGGTCTCTCCTGACCTTCTCAACTCTCTCCTGGCCTCCCCTACAGGCATTTAGCCACACATCTGAGCCGGTGCATAAAACAGCATAAAGCAGCAGGAGCTGTACAACAGCCTCTCCAACGCCGAGTCGGCCCTACTTTCCAGATCTCAGCACCTTTCCACAACCTTTCTATTAACGTATAGGGTCCCTACAGCTGTCTACACCCCTCCGCTGACTCTGATTCTACCCACCCCTGTACCCTAGAATCCAACTCAGGTAACACAGGCAAGCAATTACTGGTTGACAAGCAAGCAGCAACCAGCTGTCATCAGCCAGCACACTCAATTACTCAATCACTAACTCCTCTTCCTACTCTCGTGGCCCCCATCCCCTCGGAGAGACACAGGAAAGGGGCAAGTGGGATCGCCATGAGGTCCAGAAGAGTAAGAAAACCTATAACTAGGCCATCACCCAAACGAAAAAGAAAGGAAGTCGACGGATGTAAAGCGATCCCAGACCTGAGTGAAAACAGCACTAAGGACACTAAGGACAGCAAAAGAACTAACACAAGCGAAGGGAACTTCAAGGACAATAAAACCTGCTCAATTGAATGCCCGATAACCAACAAAGGAAATAACCCAACATCGCTAATAGAGCAAAATAATGCAATTCAGTTAAACGATATGTTCAAAAGCGACAAAAGAAAAAACCCGCACAAACTTATACACATAGAAGGACAACCTCCAAGGAAAACTACATACTACTACCAGCCAAAAATTTATACGAAATTCACATTTCTAAAAGACCACGGCAAAGCAATCTATTCAAATAACGATATCATAATTGGTTTACAATCCCCACTACGACCCGTTGATGCAGACAGCTCTTTGCCTCAAAAATAAAGTACAACAGTTGCAGAAATACATACGTTCTCAAATCATAAGGAGACCACAGCCCACTCAAGAAGCACAACGGGGGCCGGAGCTCAACGGGTGCAAGCTGGCGATACCATAGGAGCAACAGAGGGAGACATTAGCCAAAACAACTCACAAAAAGGCTCAGGCAGCCAGAAACAAAACCCTAGGGGGCTTGTGCCCAAGAAGAAGAATGAGAGCAAATTGGCCGCAGATCCAGAAGGGCTCCCGGAGCATCAGAATCCCAATGTTTCAAGTGGCCAGTCATCCCCCACCTACACCCCACTATCCTATCAGTACGCACCGATCAAATACGATGGAGAGAACGCAATATCCCATGCAAAAAATAGCCCTCCATATGAGCAACAGACAACACAAGGTGACACAAGGTGACCCTCCAGTAGCTGAGAAAAAGCAAAGGAAAATGGACTCCGCAAACCTCCCCCCACACTCGCCACACAAGGACTCGTGTACCACAGATAGCGACATGACTTTTTGGCATCACAAGAATGGGAAGATTTAGTGGCATCTTATAACGTTAAACCAACCCTTAACAGCATCACCGAAGAGCACTCCCATCAGTACACCGAGGGGAGTAGAGGCCCCACCGAAACATTTTGGGCAACCTTACTTAACACAATTCAGCTGTCATCAACAGCACTACAGTACCAATCCGACAAACTAGACTTACAGCTGTCCGTCCTGCAAACGCTAGCAGAAGCTACCTCCGGGATAGAAAGAAAACTCGTGGACCTTAACGGCCTCATAAAAAAAGGACAAGAAGCAGCAAAATTATCTCAAATAGAAACAACAGACTGCGTCTGCTCCCCAATAGTCGACAAGCTATCCACACTACCTACGATGTTGGGGAACCTCCTGGGGGACCTAAAACTAAATATAATAATGCACCCCACAATGGAGGTTAAGCAGAACAACCCCCTGCGATAAACCATCAGGAACCATCAATGCTATCCACACAGCTATCAAGCAAGGGGACTCATCTCCAAAATCCAAAAGCACATCAGAAGCGTCCCCTCAGAACATCTCTATCAAAGAAAGGGCCGGCCCAGAAACATCTACGAACGCGTGAGCCCGCCGTAAACAAAAAAGAAAGGGCAGGAACAGAAAGTCAACAGGAGCAGATTGCACTGACACGAACCAGCAATTGATCACATCTTGGGGAAAGGAGCAAACAGGAGAAATCACGATGTATACCGATGGTACAAAGTCATCACTTCTAGATAAAAAATTATTAGACACAAAGACTTTAAACGCAGCAGAGACCGCCCCATCGACACTCTTCAAAGAGAAAACAAGCAAACAGATAGTGCAGAAGCACTTCGGCCAAGCCAAAAATAACCGACCTAGCAACATACCTGAACAGGCGAACGATATACAAAGTAAACGAAGGACCATCATAGAAAATCTGCCAGCAGTAAAAATACAACCTGGCACGGTGGTCACAGAGCAGGCCCTCGACGAGTCTGCTCAAACCAACATGGAAATTACAAACACCAACGCACCTACAAATAGTATTAACCACTGCAAGGAAATCACCATCCAGGGACAAATGACGAAGGCAAGTACACAAAGCACGAATAAGCCAGCCATTGCACAGGCAAAAGAGGACCTTCACGGAGTCAGCACAGAAAACAATGACATAACAAATAAAACCCAGCCCCTACACGGAATCAAACAATACGAGGTAATAACACATCCCCGAATACTGACCCCTGGAGAAAAAGAGTCAGATATTATTCTATTTATTCCAGAATTCAAATCCAGAGGAAGAGTGGACCCCCTAAACAGTGGTAATATACTAAAGCTTAACCACTCAATTGAAAAATTAAAACACATTAACACAACAGACTTGCTCGCAATTGAATTTCACCCTTCCCCAGATTTACAAGGTCACAAAACGACAAAGACAATATGGAAAACAAATGACTTAGCAGATCAAATCCTGGGGGAAATGCTCAGATTCTCTCAAAGGGGAATAAAGCTCGAAGCAGGAAAAAGACCAGCCTACCCCACCCCGCTCCTAGAAGAAAGCAAAAAAGAATGCTTACAAATAGTTAAATCAATTTTAAAAGGAGCACGTAGCCACTCCCCAGGCCCCAACAGTAACCCACCACATCTAAAACATTTAACAACCCAGCAACCTGATTGAAACTGGGCAACCATACGGCGGACAATTAATTAATAATTAATCATTATTTTTAAATGAATATTAATTATTATTTTGACAATTAATTATGTTAATTGCGTAAATATTTGACTGTAAAATTGTATGTGTGTCGTGTGTTTTTGGGGGTATATTGTGGGAAGTACATTAACTCTAATGAATTAATAATTAATATTTATTGTATTAGTTTGTTGATAAATATGCATATTAATAGTGCAAATAATTTGCTTTTAAAAGTAACATTTTATGTGCCGGTTTTGAGTCTTGTGAGGTTAAAGGGTGGGAATTTACTAAATTATAATTATGTAATAAATCTGTTTTGGTTAATAAATAACTAAAAAAAGAATTATTTATATGAACATTATTTCTGTATTTTATTGATATACATAATTGTAGGTATTTGTGATTTTTTTTTCTTTATAGGCCGCATCGTAATCGGCCAGTATCTATATTTATTAATTTTGATTATATATATATTCCAAAAACAATATTAACTACAGCTACATTAATGACTTCGATATTTTTTGGGGATATTTTGTTCACGATATTTCAGTAAGGAGATATTTTGTCAGTCGATATTCTATCAGTGAACCCTCCCTCCCATGACATGGCCACAGCCTTGACTGATAAGCCTCTTTATGGGTCTAAATCTGCTCAGAGTTGATTCTTAACACTTTTCTTAAGATGTTACTCACTGTTGGAGAAAAACAATGGGTCAAAACCTATTGTGTAAGAGGATTCAACTTGGGTTTATTAACAAAGAGTCCTTTGGAAGGAAGCTTTAATGATCAGTTGAAGAAAGGACTTACAAATAAAGGCCTTAAATGCTAGCTAATAACCAGCCTGGGGGAGAAACAATTGGGGAGTCTGTATCCTTAATTTTACTAAGAAGCAGGGTGATTTGTTCACAAGACTCAACTTGAAATATGAGGTCGTTATTTAGAGTACAGCAAGAGGCCCACTGGCTCACCAAATTCACTGGCATATTTTAGCAGGAGACTGGATACTTGTAGAGGAAGGTACTCTCAGCTCACTAACCAGAACGTTTCAGCTGCTTAAAAAAATCTCCCAAATACTATGGATTTCATCACTCATTATCCTGACTGAATACCAACTGCCTAATGACTTATGGTATAAGGTTAACATTTCCTTACTTGCTGCCTCTTCTGCATCTCTGTACCTCTCCACTTCCAGATTAATCCTGAATAAGTTGTCAGGCATGCAAGATGGCTAGCATCCAAATCACTGGTACAATGACAGGGTTCTCACTGGTGGAAACACCACTATCACCCATGCCATTTTCCTCTCAAGGGATCATCCACCATAAAGTTTCCCAATCTGCATTACCCTGTAACACTACAACAAAGTACACCAAAGCAATGACAATGACAGAAGTTTGGCATTATGCAAACAGCACAAAAATAGACATTTTGGGGACATCTCTTGTAAGTATGATAGCTTTACGAAGCACAAGGTTATGCAAGGTCTAATAGTATTTTGCTAGTCCCAGTCATGAGAGTAGGAATCAAGGTTTTCTAAGGGTTTCTGTTGTGAGTGTGGAACATGATTGTGAATGTGATTTTTGCCAGTCTCTAATATATACATGGCCTCTAAAAGTTTGAGATCCATTTTTATGTTAAGACAACTTATGGATTCAGACTTTGATGAATCTTTAGGAATGATCCTTGACGATTAGGCACATAGTCGACAGACCATTTAAATTAGGCTGCATTGGATGCATGGTGATCTTTTAGATAAGTCTCAAGCCTTCTGTTCTCTCTCTTACCTCCTACAGAATAGATTATTTAAAAAAAGTGATGTACAATGCTATACAATTGCTACAAAGGTCTGTACCTTTCTTTCCTATTACAAGAAAGGTCTGGAATCAGAAATGTCAAGTGATAAAAAAAGCAATATCAGTCTCACATAAAAAATAATGTATTACTGCTGTCTAGTGTCACAGTATATCTGCAGGCAATGCTAGCACACACCTCACTTTTTTCATCTTGCCCGGCAGACAGCTATTAATCGAGAACACAGTTTGCCTGCATTTTGGATACTATGAAGCTGAAATTGATGCTCTGCAGAAAACATGCAATTTTGGCAGTGAAAACAATGAAACACTGCCATGAAATGTTATTGTCTGGCTATAATACACTGATGAACCTCCAAAAAAGAGATAGCTCCCTCATCTGTCTCTTAAATTTTCCTCATATTTGATGCTCATTCTAATCCCTACGTAAACCCTGGATCTTTTGCCCATATGTAATATCACAAAAATAAGAAACAACAATTAGATTTTTGCATCTCTGAAAAGGGGAAAACACAGGCAAATTAGGGGGCCTATTAGGATGGCGGGCAGACTTTCGTCCGCCCGCCACCCTAGCGGTGCTGGGACTGGCCGACAGTGGTGCGGCAGTCCCGCACCGGCAATTAGGATGCCACCACTGCGGTGGCATCCCCCATTCACAACAATGTGGTGGGCGGTGCTCACAGCACCGCACGCCACAATGCGGTGGATGCACCTTGCGCATTTGCATTTACAATGTAGCAGGCACCACATTGTGCCTGCCACGTTGTGCCTGAAAATGCAGGGGGGTACCATAGGTACTCCCTACGTGCACCCCCCAACACCCTGGGGGCCCACAACGGGCCCCTAACTGAGAAGACCGCATGCCTTTCCGTGGCGGAAACGCCACCACAGGAAGGCTGCTTCCCGCTGCCATTGCAATATGGATGGCGGTGTCTAGCAGACACCGCCACCATATGCAACCCTTTTCCACCCGGTCTACGAATCGACCGGGTGCAAAAGTGGCAGATGATCTTCCCATCCACCGCAGTACACCCCGCCCTCATAATATGGCAGGGGGAAATGGGAGGCGGACAGGGGATAATGTCGGGCGGATCTCCACCACCATGCAGGAGGTGGCGATCCGCCCGACAAACTAATAGACCCCTTGTTGTTATCTCCCATTCAAGGGTATGAAACTCAAAATGATACTGTAAATGTTCACCCAGAAAACAATTGCACCCACTGTATCACAAATTGTGGGAGCAGAGTTACTTCACTAGATTTATGCTTGAGCCTCTTAGTAGTTTCTGCATTTACAACCTATGGAATGGAAAGAAGTCACATTTTCCCAGAATACTAGGAAAGCAGAGGCGCTGATAATAGTGGCAACAATGTAAAAGTATTCACATTTTCTCAGAATATTTGGAAAGCAGAGGTGCTGCTAATAGATGCAACAATATAGTAGTATTGTAAATGTTGTTTTCAATCACCCACTGAAGAGAGTCACTCTGTCGTTATGTATCTCTCTGTCATTATTATCCATGGACGAATCCAACATACGAAGATTTTTTTTGATGTAACAAAATCAAGGTAACACTGTTTTATGTATCACTGGGAGTTCTGTTAAGTATCTTAGTAGTAGAAATTTTATATTTTCTTCACCGATCATTTTATTGTTTAGGTCTGCTTGGTGCTGATAAATGTTGTGGCCAAAACATGTGAACCATTTCCTTAATTAATTAAGAAATATGTTTCTGGTCACTATTTCAGTGTGTGGGAGGGTGTGAGGGCCTCTGTGGGTCTGCGAGGGTGTGAGACTGGTTTTCTGGGTCTCTAAGTAGATGTATCAGTCCCCGTATTGGTGTGTGAGTGACTGTATGGGTGTGCCAGTGGTTTTTGCTGTGTGAGTCGGTGGCTGTATGGGTGTGTACATGGCTGCGTGAGTGGGTGTGTGAGTGCCGGTATGGGTCTGTGAGTGAATGTGTGAGTGGTTCTCTGGGTCTATGAGTGAATGTATCCGTAACTGTATGGGTGTGTGAGGGGGAGTGTGAGTGACTGCATAGGTGTGTCTGAGTGGGTACCCCCTCCCCATATTTATTATATCGGGCCCTGTGGGATGGGGTCCCCAGGGCCAAAAGCAGCTCAGGAGGGGGACTGTCATGCCCCCCCTCCCTTCAAAAATAAATTTAGGCCCTGGGGATGTGCTCCCCTAGGTGGAAAATGGCTGGGGGAGAGGGACCACATGCACCCCCTCCCCCCACAAAAAAGAAACATAGATTGTCCCGCTTGGCCCTGTGACCACCGTGGGGGTTTCAAAAGAAGCACAGGAGCCTATGCTTTTTCAGCCCAGGATTTGTGGATTCTCCGTGAATTCATGGCAACATTTTATATAGATATATATATATATTTTTGGCCACAGGCGGGGTCCCTCGGGGACCCCACCACCATGCCTAATGGGTCAGGTTATCCCTACCCTGCCACCTTATGTCTTTTTTCCATTGTTTTAGGACCCAGGACTGGGTCCCAAGTCCTAAGAAGGCTGCTACCACTTCCTAGTTGATATGATGGCAGCCAATGAGATCTCAGTTTGATATCTGATGGCTCTACAGATCCTCCGTGGCATGACATGAGCCATTGACTTTAACCCTAATTTCTCTAAAAATACTGAATGGATTTTCCCCAAAACACAAAATGAACTATTTCAGGATCAAGAGCTAGCTTTCTGCCAGCTTTGGTGTAAATCCGTTTAGCTGTCTGGGCTGTAGTGGTGTCTAAAATTCCTTTGAAAGAATTAAAGGGGTAAACGTGTTTAGGGATCCCCACTTTTTCTCGGTCTCAGCTTGACTGATCACTCAGAAACTTTCCTTGTGCAAACTAGTCAAAAAGTAGTACTTCTTTTAGAAAGTTTAGTAGAGATTTGTCAAACGGGGCCAAAGTTATTAGCAACACAAAAAATACATTTCCTATAGTTAGAGTTAGTTATAGCTAGTGTTGTCTGATTTTAAGCTGAAAAGAGTGAGCAATGAAGTCATTGCTTATAATAATTTGAAGGTGATGGATAAATTGTAAATGAAAGTTATAACTATAAGTTTAGATTTTTTACAGTTTGTGTAGTTTAAACTTGGTTTGTATAGGGAAAATAAGTTTTCCTAACTATAACTAAGCTTTCACCTTTGCTTTTTTAAATGAATTTCAATGTTTCCTAAACTTTTTAATAAAAATGTTTTTCAAATCGTACAGTCCAGTCCCACAAGTGGAGAGTTGTTCTATAGAGTGTCATGCAGTACAGTGGAGGAGAGTGTTATAAAGTCTATTGTCATAGATTGGAGTATTGTAGATTGGAATTAAGTGGAGTAGAGTAGAGTGTATAAGTGTATTGTACAGTGTAGTAAAGTGTTATATAGTTTAGTAGCATGGTATCTCATTGGTATCTCATATAGTGGAGCCAAGTTTCATAGACTGCAGCAGCACGTTGTACAATGGAATGGCATGTCAAACAGTAGAGCAGGGTTTCACAGACTGTCACAGAGTGAAGTAGAGTGTTTTAGAGCAGAGTAGGGTGAAGTAGAGTGTCATAGAGTGCAGTATTGTTAGACTGGGCATCTTTTGGTGTGCTTCCCTAGTCTTTTTGCTTTCTAACCGCCTGGTTTTTCTCTGTTTTTGCTGGTTTAGTGTCTCGGCGCACTTTCTCACTGCTGTTCAGTGTTAACTTGCAAGTGCTCCAATTGTAAATTGGATTATGGATCGGTGTTTCCATGATTGGCATATTTGATTTACTGGTAACTGAGGGTGCCAGGGTCTGTAAATCAAATGCTGCTAGTGGGCCTGCAGCACTGATTGTGCCACCCACATGAGTTCCCCCTCAAAGGGTTCTCAGACCTGCCAATACAGTGTCTGTGCGCAGTTTTTACTGCCATGTCGATATGGCAAGTGCACCCACTTTCCTGGATGAGTCAGGGCAGAGCTGAATAGACTTGGGCTACATTTAGAGTAGTGGGAGGAGATTTCCTTCCACCTGAATGGAGCTGGTCTGCCTTGGACAATGCTGTCTTCACCTCCTGCTGGGAAGCTGAGCCAGAGAGGACAAAACTGGTTTGGACTAAGCACATACACTCTCTGCCCAAGAGAACAAAGAGAAATGCAGTGTAAATATTGGGGCCCAGGCCCCAGAACTTTAGAACTCACTGGAATCAAGGAACCAGCAAAGAATAAGAGCTGGAAGAACTGCCAGGAGCAGTACAGCCCCTTTGCTGTGTTGTTGCTTTGTTGCATTGGCCTGCAGTCGCTGCTTCTGCCTTTGGCAGAGAAAGGACTGGACTGAACTTTCTTCATTTACAGCTGAGTACACCAAGGGCTTGAAATTGAGCTTTTCTCCTTTTCACAAAATCTCAGGCACAGCAAAGAGTTCACTTACCTCTGAGTACCGCCTCTGGAACACTAGGTTTTCGGTTGCCACAGAGGGGGAAAGCAGCCAACACCGTAACCAACACCACTGCTGGCTCTGTGTCCTGAAGGGACTGCAGGGGGCACTGCTGCACTTTGCACCACCCTGGTCTCGCCGATGTCGCCGACTGCTGCCACCACAATCCGCTGCTTGTACTGCAACCTGCAGGCACCGCACTCTGCACCGCCTCGTTTCACTCAGCCACTCTGGCCTGACCGACGTCGCTGTCCGCTGGCCCATGGCCACACCATGGTTTGGGGCACTTCTCATAAATCTCACAAAGTGTCGCCCCATCCCACACCGCAGTCTGGGCAGACCAACGCCAGCGCCCATCAACCAGCCTTTTTGCTTGCACTGTGACCTGTCAGCACTGCAAAGAGCCACGCCTCACTCCCCACCGCAGCCCTGGTGTCACAGACGCCGCTGGACGACCGTCACTGAGCCGCTGCCTGCATCGCAACATGAAGGCGCTGCACACTGCACCACTACGCTTCACATCACAAGGTGACGTTTGTCATGACCAGCCTGCACTGATGAGGTCGGCCAGAACCACAGGTACTGTTTACGAGTCTGCTGGCACTAACCCCCCAACGCGCACCGACACGGTTAGCTGGAACTGTTGGAGTCTGTTGTTTTCAGCACCGCAGTAGCCCCGGACAGACCTACCCGCTTCAAGGAACTGCATTTTTAAGTCATACTTGCAAAGTGCCTATTTCTGATTACTGTACATTGGTCTTTTATTGTGTTGGTCTTGTTTGCACAGATAAATATTGGTTATTTTTCTAGAACTGGTGTGGTGTCCTTTTGAAGTGTTTTCACTGTATTACTGTTGATTATGTGCAAATGCTTCATACACTGCCTCTGAGATAAGCCTGACTGCTCGTGACAAGCTACCAAGGGGGTGAGCAGGGGTTATTTCAGTAGTACATCCCCTTATCCTGACTAGAAGGAAGGGTCCTTATTTGGACAAAGGTGCAAACCATTTCCAACTAGAGACCCCCATTTTCAACAATCATCAAGTGCAGTGTCGTAGAGGACAGTGCAGGAGAGTGTCAGGAGTGGAGTACTGTGTCATATAGTGGAGTGGTGCATCATAGAGAGAAGTTGAGTGGCATGTCGTTGAGTGTCATACAGTGTAGTAAAGTGGTGTAGAGTGAATAGGCATAGAGTGGCACAGAGTGTAGTACAGTGTTGTAGAGTGGAGTTGCCTACAGTGGAGTAGAGTGTCGGACAATGGAGTGGCATAGAACGGAGTATAGTACAGTGGCAATAAAGTGTAGTAGATTGGAGTATAGTGGAGTGGAGTGCACTGCAGTGGGGTTTGTAGAATGGAGTAAAGTGTCCTATAGTGGAGTCAAGTGTCATATACTATAGCAGTGTGGAGTGCAGTAGAGTGGGGTGGAGTAGCAAGCAGTCGACTAAAGTGAAACAAATAAATTGGTATATTGGGTTGTACAATTTAGTTTAGTGAGATGTTGTACTGTATTGGAAAGTGATGTAGACAATAGTAGAGTTGAGTTGCACCCAGTCGAGTTGATTTTTGTAGAGTGGAGTGGTGTACCGTAAAGTACAGTGTTATTGTGTTACAGTGGATTGGCATACAGTTTTATAGAGTACAGTGGCATTGAGTGGCGTAGAGTCTAGTTGTGTACAGTGGAGGAGAGTGGAGCACTGTGTCAGATTAGAGTGGTGTAAAGTGGGATTGCAGTGGCATACAAATTGTTGCGTATGATTTTGTATAGTGTACTAGAGTATCATAGAGTAGAGTGGAGCAGAGTGTTTTACTATGGACTACAGTGTAGTACAGTGTTGTACAATGGAGTGAAGGGGTATTGACAGGAGTAAAGTGTTGTGAGAGTGATATACAGTAATAGAGTGTTGTAGACTGGAGTTGCATTGAGTACAGTAGTGTGTGAAACAGTGGAGCTGCGTAGAGTGGATTGATGTATAAAAGAGTGAGGTAAAGTATTTTACAGTGGAGCAGAGTTGAGTGCAGTGGTGTAATGTAGTGTGGAGTAAAGTACAATATTGGTGAGTTATAAAATAGAATGGCGTGGAGTGTTCTAGCATAGTTTAGGTAGTAAACTGTTATAAATTGGAGTGGGGTCTTGTATAGTAGAGTGGAGTGCTGTGTCATATAGAAAACTCTTGTATAGTGGAGTAGAGTGTTGTACATTGGAGTGTATGGGCATAGATTGGAGTATAGAGTTGGACAGTGGAGTGTACAGAGATAGAGTGAAGTAGAATGTCATAGAGTACTGTGAAGTGTGGAAGACTTTTATAGAATAGAGCTATATAGAGTGGAGGGGAGTGTCACACAATGGAACAGTGTGGAGTGGAGTTGTGTGCACTGTAGTGGCGCAGAGTGGATTACAGTAAAGGGAAGTAGCACACAGTGGAATAGCGTATAGTGAAATACAATACAGTCGAGTGGAGGGGTATAGAGTGGAATAGGGTAGAGTGGATTTGCATAAAGTTAGGTGGCATATATTGAAGTGGTGCAGCATAGAGTTGAGGAAACTGGTATAAAATGGAGTGGTGTCTCACACAGTAGAGTGGAGTGTTATTGTTCAGTGTTGGAAACTGTTGTAGAGTGGAGTAGAGTGTTGTACAATGGAGTGCATGGGCATAGAGTTGGGTGCAAATTTGGACAGTGGAGTGTACGGGGGCAGAGTGGAATAGAGAGTCTAGTGAAGTGGCATAGATTGTAGTACAGTTCTGTAGAGTGGAGTTATATAGAGTAGAAGAGAGTTCATTGGAGTGGCATAGCGTGGTGTGGCATACAGTGGAGTTGCATAAAGTGGAATAGCGTAGAGTGGAGTAGCATAAACTGGAGTTGCATAAGGTGTATTAGCATACAGTGGGTTGATATAAAGCGGAATGGCATAGAGTGGAGTAGCGTAAACTGGAGTGGGGTACAGTCGAACAGCATAGAGAGGAGTGGCATACATAGCATATAGTGTAGTAGCATACAGTAGAGAGGCATAAAGTGCAATAGCATATGGATTAGTAGCGTACAGTGGAGTGGCGTACAGGGAAGTGAGGTAGAGTGAATACCATACAGTAGAGGGGCAAAGATTGAAGTTGCGTACAGTGTTATAACGCAGAATGGAGTGGTAAACACAGGAGTAGTGAACAGTGGAGTGGGGCTGAGTGAATTAGAATATAGTGTAGTGGCATAGAGTAAAGTGGTATCCAATGGATAAGTGTAGAATGGAGTGGCTTAGAGTGGAGTGGTGTACACTGTAGTGGTGTAGAATGGAGTAGCGTATAGTGGAGTGGCATACAGTGGAATAGTGTAGAGTAAAGTGGTTTACGGTAGAGTGGAATAGAATGGAATAGTGTATAGAGGAGTAGCATACAGTGCAGTGTCGTACAGTGAGGTGGTGTAGATTGGAGTGGCGTACACTGGAATGGGTAAGATTGTAATAGCATACACTGGAGTGGCGTGCAGTGTAGTGGCATCCAATGGTATAGCGTAGAATGGAGTGAGGTACCGTGCAGTGGCACACACTGGAGTGGTGTAGAATGAAGTAGCATACAATGGAATGGTAGAGAGTATAATAACATAGAGTGGAGTGGCATACAGTGGAATGGCATAGAGTGGAATAGCATATAAAGGAGTATTGTATAGAAGAGTGGTGTTCACTGAAGAGGCATAGAGTGGATTTTCATACAGTGCAATAGCATAGAGTAGACTGGTGTAGAGCGGAGTTGTGTGCAGTGTAATAGTGGAGAGTGGAGTGGTGTGGAGCGGAGTGTTGTACAGTGGAGTGGCTTAAAGAGGAATAGTGGAATAGCATACAGTGGAGTGGTGTATAATGGAGTGGTGTAAACTGAAGAGGTATACAGTGGTGTGAGGTAGAGTATATTAGTGTACAGTGGAGTGGCGTACATTTGAGTGGGGTAAAATCAAATAGTGTAGAATGAAATGGCAGAGTGGAGTGCCATACACAGGAGTAGTGTAGAGTAGAGTAGTGCACAGTGGAGTGGCATAAAGTGGAATAGCACAGAGTGGGATGATATACAGTGGAATGGCATAACATGGAATAGCTTACACTGGAGTTGCATACAATACTGGTGTACACTGAAGAGGAGTAGAGTGGAGTTGCATACAGTGTAATAGCATAGAATGGACTGGTGTAGACTGGAGTTGTGTACAGTGTAATAGCATTGAGTGGAGTGGCATAGAGTGAAGTGATATACAGTGGAATGGTGTAGAGTGTAGTACTGTATAGTGGAGTAGCACACAATGGAGTGGTGCACAATGGAGTGATGTAGACTTTAGTAATGTCATACAGTGAAGTGATGTATATTGGACTGGGGTGCAATCGAATATCCTAGAATGAAGTGGTGTAAAGTGGAGTGCAATATACTCAAGTAGCATATATTGGAGTAGCATATGATGGAGTGGCATGCAGCAGAAAAGCGTACAATGGAGTGTTGTAGAGTGGAGTGGCATACAGCAGAATTGTGTAGATTGGAATAGCGTATAATTAAGTAGTGTCCAGTGGAGTAGCGTACAGTGGAGTGACAGACTGGAGTGGAGTACAGGGGCATTGCGGACAGTGTAATAGTGTACATTGGAGTGGCGTAGAGTGGAGTCTCATACAGTTGAGAGGCATAAAGTGGAGTGGCGTAGAGTAGCATGGGATGCAGATGTATGTGAAAGCATGCAGCAATGTAGATTATGCTATGTAGAGTACCGCAAAACAGCGGTTGTGCTGCCTTGCCTTTCTCCAGAGTTACCAATCCATGCAGGGCCACGCTTGGTGGACTTGCATTTATTTCTAAATCAGACTTAAGTATTGCATTGCCCATGCAACACTATGAGTTACACGAGGGTATCGCAATCCAATCATATAACTAGGCCTTAGTTATATTTTGGGCCATGGTATAACTTTGTAGTATATTGTGGTACATGGCGATGCCAATACAGTATATAATTGGCTAATGCCTGTTTTTAGAAAATGATAAGGCAGCCGTATCGTTTTTACTACACTTTGGCTGTGTTCAGTGTTAGGTCTTTGATGTAGGCAAGTAGTATGTCCCTATCTGTTACCACTTTATCAAAGTAGGTAGGGAGTGTTTTTTTAAATATATATTTTTAAATAAGTTTACAGTCATGTACCGTGATAGTTTTATAAACTTTTGTGAAATTCCGCAGAAGTACAGTGGTGACAGATATCAGTAAGTTTAAATGCCTTATAACTTAAAAAATACTTACCCTACTTAACTGCAGTACCCAAAAACAATCATGTCTGCACCATAATGTATAATCCTACAAAATTTCATGTAAGTCCATTTAGTTGTTTTCGTGCTACGTCAATTACCATAGTCTATAAAAAATGCATTGATGAAAAAACATGTTTTGGGACCCCTTTTTATCTTTGCGCCCCCTTAACAATTCACCACAAACATTTACATCATCTCAAAATGTAGAAAATGCTATAGGTCTGGAAATATTGGTGGTGATTTTTCAAAAAGGTGAAAAAATATTGGGGAGCTAATATCCGAGGGATTTCTATCTTTGGGAATACTAACAATAACTAGAAGTTTTATTGTGATTTCTTTCTTTTTATCTTTGTATTTGTTATGTATTTTGCTTATTACATAATCATGTGACCATACATGAGTCAATTGCTCATGTAGTAATTCTGAAACTTTACATATGCAGTCTAGTTTATTATGTGGGGTTCCTTACTACTTTTAGTAGGATTGTGCTACATATGAAGCCCAAAGTACATGAAAGCCAATCATTGTTGCTATAAAAATCAGGGGTCTGACTCAGAAAGGTAAACTTAGACTTAAGTGTAAGTTTACTACTTTTTGGTATTTACAAAGGTAAGTTACGATTAGTAACTTTACTACTAGTAAATTTACTAGAAGTAAAGTTACTGGTAGTAACTTACCTTTGGGAATACCATAAAGTAGTAAACTTACACTTAAGTCTACCTTTATTACTCGTTGGTATTCACAAAGGGTAGTTACGGCTAGTAGCTTTACTACTAGCAAACATACAAGTAGTACATTTACTACAAGTTACTTTGTTACTAATAAGTTTACCAGTAGTAAAGTTACTTTTTGTAACTTTCCTTTGTGCATACCAAAATGTAGTAAACTGAGACTTAAGCCTAAATTCACCTTTGTTAGTCGGGCCCTAAGATTTTTTATTTCCAAATGGCAAATTATCATGTCCTCAATATAGTGGTTTGTTCAAATCACTGCCAAGTCACTTTTCCATTTTGTTGCACAGTTAATGAAAGTCAATCATTTTTATTGTTAAAAAGATTGAGAGTATAATTTTTTCCCTAGTGGACAATTATCATCTCCTCCGAATAGTAGTTTGTGTGGCTCACTGTAATGTCAATGTTTCATTTTATTGCACAGGGGTGCTTAAGAAAGTTGGATTTTTTTTTTTACTTGGTGGGCCAGTTTTATTTTGTGGGCCAGAGAGCATGCAAAGAAAACGTATGGAGAGTCATATCTCTTCTATTAATGATGTATTTGTTTATAGGTTGACATTTGCATGTGGCCATAAATGAGTGTTTCAGTAGTTCATGTAGTAAATCTGAAACCTTACATACACAGTCTAGTTTAGTTTTTGCGCTTCCTTGCTACTTTTAGCAGTATTGTGCTATCAGATATAACTCAGTTGAAAAACCTTATAACTTAAAAACATACTTACTCTAGTTCCATGCAGTACCCAAAAGAGTCATCTGCGCACCCTAATATCTAATGCTGTCAAATTTCAGCAAAATCCAACTGACCGTTTTAGCGCTATGAGAACTACAAAAGTCTATGCAAGATGCATTGGATTTTAAGCCCGTTTTGGGACCTCCCTTTTTTGTTTGCACTCCCTTCACCAAATGCTGTGAAGTTTTCAGTCTTCCGTAAATTAAACTTGTGCAGCAGGTCTGCAAAGTTTTGCGTACATTCATCATATTGATGCAAAGTTTTTAAAGGACAGAAATCCCAAAATCCCTATCTCTGGTGACCCTAACTAAGAATACAGAGTGGCTATGAAATTTGGGGATTTTTGTCCCTTAATAATTTTGCACCCGTTTGATGAATGTTCAAGAAACCTTTTGACCTGTTGCACTTATCTAATTATCTAAGTACTGAAAGTTTTGCGGTGTTTGGTCAAGGTGTGCAAAGTGTGGTCCCAAAATGTGCTACAGCCAGTTGGATTTTGACAAAATTTGGCAGATTATAGATTATGGGGCACAGACAATTCTGAGTGGTAGTTCAGGTAAGTATGGTAAGACGTTTTTACATTTTAAGTGTTAAACAAGTCATTATCTGATATGCTAATGACTTCCTTTACAAACGTTAAAGGCAGCAGGTTGTTTTCAGCGTGAGTTTCATTGTGTTCTGCCTTGCAATCTAGAGAAGTATTAGGTTTTGTATTTTTTCCATTCCTATTACCACTTTCCTAAAGTGGTAATAGGTAGTGTAAAATATTTAAACGTTTATATATATATATTTTTTAAAACAGAGTACTACCGCAATACCCCAAAAAAGTTTCAAAATTAGAAATACATTGTAAGACACTATGAGGTCCATTAGGATGTAGGGCGGTGGGACCACCGCCACGCTGGCGGTGCAGAAAAATGCCTTTTTCCGCCCGCTAGCAGCGGACATCACACCCACCATATTAGTATGGACAAACATAGGCCAATTCCTGACTGCCGGGATGCGACGCGCATCGCCATCAAAGTGCGTCCGCCACTGCGGCGGTGGGAGCCAATGGAGACCCTCCATCGTGCGGAATGACGTCCGCCCCGGTCCACAAATTAGGATGACTCAAGCAAGCAGACGCACCGCAGAGGAGACACCGCTTAACCAGTGACGGCGGAAACTCGACAGCGGAGAGCGAAACCAGAGTCACGGTCCACACCACCCGGACACGACCGCAATGGACCCAGCTCTACACGTCTTTCTGGTGCTGTACCTGCTACATCACCAGGAACTCATGGGCCGCCGCGGACGATGCCGCAGGTACGCAATAACACAACACACAACACACAACCCACGGCCTGACACAGGGTCCAAATCCACATCAGACACCCTATGGGGGATAGGGACACATCCCCAAGGGCACCCACACATCACCCACCTGCCACAAATGCACCCCGCTGCATCCTAGACACACAGCTACCGCCACCATGCAGCAATGTCCTGGTCACGTCACCGCAGCGGCCAACACAAGCAAATACATGCATAATGCAGAAAGCAGTGCCAGTGCCAGGCATGGGCAGGGCACAAACACCACAGGGCCACACCCACACACTAGCACACCCCATGAAGGCACATGCAATGTGCCCCCCTGTGCACCCCATGCACAACAACAAGCCAGGGCAATACATACCCTGCACCACACAACAAACAATCATGGAGACACACAATGCAGGAGTGGCTGCACAGGAACACACAACACACAGCACAGTAGCACAGGGCCAGGGAAACACACACTACACCACACTCAGGGAAAAAGCAATGAGGACAAGCAGCAAATGAATACACACAAGGAATGTGGAAACAAATACAACAGACAAACACATAACCCAACTGAAACACACACAGAGCCACAACAACAACAACAGACATGCCCAGTGCAGCTAAACTGGGGAAAGGCAATGGGAGCGCAGACACAACAGGAGTGCACAACCTCATCACTCAGGAACAATGCACAGACAACATTCCACAACACAAACAAGAAGTGCACCATCACAGAACAACACAGCCACAGCAAACAAACAACAGATGCACAGGCAGAACAATCACATAGTAAACATAGCACGACATCAGGGGATGCACAACAGGCAATCACAAGGCAACTTACACACAGCACAGCAAGCACAACAAGCTGTGTGTGCACACCAAGCATACCAGATACACACAGACATCAGTAACAGAACAGCAACCCACACAACACCATACAGCACAGCATAAAAACAACAGCACACCCAGGAAGTGAAGCAATAACACAAACAACATACATACATCCAACACAACACCCAATAGATGCGCAAGTCTGGGACACAAAGGTGGAAACAACTTGACCACAGGACTGGGCAGCACACACAGTTGAACTGCATAGCAGCAACCATGACTGACAAACAGCACCAGAACATCACACATGGCCCACAAAGCACAGTGGCACAAATGAAGTCATGGGGAGGCACACACACATACAAAACCAAGGGGACAGTTTACACCAAAGTGAAGTGTACTGCATGTCAGTAGGAGACATGGCAGGAGTGTACCATACACAAAGAGAGGGAGTGCAGACCCACAATGGGTAGGCAGCTGAAGCACAGATTGGGGATGGCATGACAACACACACAACATGGCACACTGGAGGCAAGAAGGCACCATGGGACAGCAAGGCATGGGAAAACACAACCACAATGGCAGTGTGGAGCAGCAGGTCTGCACAGACCCCACAAACAGCTACCAGACACAACACTGAATTGCCAGTTACACCCTCTGCATACTCACAAGTGACAAAACAACATGTAGGAGTCAGACAGAACTGCAAGGACACACCAACACACTGCACAGTGCACAACATACAACTCACACATGGGCATACAACCACATCCTCAGGGATGAACAATCAAACCAACAGGCACACAACTCCTGGGTGACACATGTGTGTAGTTGACATTGCAGAGGCATGCACACATCAACACTCCCCACAAACTCACCCCCTTCACACTGCACAACACCTGGCCATCCAAGAGCACACATGGAAAGTGAGCCATGGGACTAGGATGACTGGCCATCACAAGATGACCACACACATACACCACTGGGCACACATATAGGAAGAACACACACATGATGACCCTGGACAGCCTGCCTGCAATACTGTGCGCAGAAACCCACCCAGTGCTGGCAGTGCCCCCCAACCTGACATGTGTACAATAGAGTCAACATGAACTTATCAAGTAAATGACTACTGCTAAACATTCGGAATTGACACCATTGCCACCACAACTATCTGGGCTAAGAAGAACTGAAGACCCTGTCACCCCTGAAAAAAAGAGAATAAGTGAGCCCAAACATTGAACATGTTGAAGTGCCACACAGACCATGTGGCACAGTAAACCATTTACACACAGCAAAATAACTTTATTCAATAAGGACACTGACAGAATAGAGAACTGGAGCAACTGTCTTTATTCACAAATTGCACAGATAGGCACCATGAGAAGAGAAGAGTAAGGCACAAAATGCAGAGCATGTCCATGAGAAGCTGCACAGACAAGGGCAAAACAGCAGTGAACAACAAGGCCAGTGGCCAGGGCAGAGTGCAGAGTATGTCCATGAGAAGCTGCACAGGCAAGGACAAAACAGCAAGGCCAGTGGCCAGGGCAGAGTGCAGAGTGTTTCCATGAGAAGTTGCACAGGCAAGGGTCCAACACAGCAGTGAACAACATGGCCAGTGGCCAGGGCAGAGTGTAGAGTATGTCCATGAGAAGCTGCACAGGGAATGTGTGCGACTGTACCTTTCCATGGCCAGCAACACAGTCAGGGGGCAACAATGTGCAGTACAGGCCCTCCTATGTGAGACACAGGTGTGTGAGGGTGACTACCACTCAGACTTGGCTGTCAGGAAGACTGGGAGCTGGCTGTGCCTCGGGGACTGTCGGGGCACTTAAAGGGGGAGAGAGCGGAACAGCTGAGGTAGAGCGATCAGTGTCTTGGCAGGCTGGAGGGCTGCTTGGACCAGGTGGTGTAGTGGCACGTGGAGGTGGAGTCATGCAGACGGGGGTCACAGTGTGGCTGGGAGATTGTGGAGGGGTGCCCTTCCACTTCTTGGGGATCCTAAATGGCTTGACTGACTGTGGATCAATGGGAAGTGGTGTGGGCAAGACAGGCACACTCACCACCACTGCTGCAGCAGGTGCAGGCGCTAGCAGCCACTCTGGTGATGTGCTGGACCCAGTTGAACGCTTTGCCTTGCTTCGCCTCTGCCCCCCTTCCCCTGTTTTCTAGGTGTCACCACTACAGTCCCCTCCGGCCCCTGCTTCACTGGGCTTGGAATGGGAGTCAAGGTGGTTAGTGATACTGCCTTTGAGCCCTTCCCAGGTGTAACCTTGGCATGCACCACCTCCTTGGTGGGCACAGACACTGTACGATTATCTTTGCACGATGCCTTAGGGGCAGGAGAGTCCTTGGATGGGGATGCCACTGAGGCATGTGTGCCTGAGTTCTGCTGCTTTGCTAATTGTCCCCTGGTGTCGCCTGATGGGCTTTTCTCCCTGTGCTCTGGGGTGCCTTTGGTCTTCTGTGGGGATGGTGTCTGCGCACGGGACCGTTTGGGTTGTTGCTGCTGTGTGCTCCGTGTGCTGTATCATGACTTTGATGTATGTGGACCGTGGTCACTATCGTCAGTCATGGCCACTGCCTGGGTGGTGGACAAAGGGACTGGAGCTGGACTGTGCGAATGTGCCTGTTGCAGGGCAGACGTCACTGTTGATGAAAAAGCCTGGACTGTCCCGTGCAGCCCACCCATGTCGGAATGTATGCCCTCCATGAAAGCAACCAGCTGGACCAATTTCTTGTTGTGGTCAATGAAGGCATTTAGGAGAGCTGTCCGGCCTACACACCGCTGACGCAAAAGGTCCACAGACTCAGCACTGATGGCAGCAGGGGGGACAGGGGCAGGGGCAGCGGTGCCAGGGGTGAAGGACACTCTTCCCCTCTTACTGAGGCGGACACTGGCATCACCAGAGGAAGTGGCTGGGAGGGTGGGCAATGGCCGCTGTGTGGTGGAAGACGATGCAGAGTCCCCGTTTCCTGTGCCCTCCAACATGGATGCATCCCCGCTGGCATAGGATGATGTGGTGCTCTGCATCTCAGGCTGGGACTCCTCCAGCAGACTCCTGTCCCCCTCTGATGTGCTGGTGACATCTGTATCACTGGGCTCCTGGGCAGATGTGGTGCTAGTTTCACCCCCACTGGTGTCCGTCTCCTGTCCCTCCGTAACCACAGGTGATGCTGCATGGGAGAGAGAGATGTAGGGTCAGGTCAGTGGCAAAAACAGAACAAACATATGCAAGCAATGCATGACAAAGGTTGAGCAAATCTACATGTTGCACACCACCCTGTGCAATCACATCGTGCCAACTCACTGCATAGACTCAAGCAGTACATGGAAAATGGAAACTCAGGCATGAGTGAGCCATATGATGACCACACAGCACAACACCCTGTTTGTGGCTCTGTTCAAACAGACACATAACTAGTTCTGAGCACACCTAGGGACATGATGGGGGCACACAACTTGTTGCCAATGACAGAACTGGATGTAACAGGAGGAGACAACACAGACCCAGACTAGTCCACAATGGACATTAGCCCCTGCCACCCACCATGTCGTACCTTGGGGACAATAGAATGCTGCACATTGCTGTAAGATATCTAGCCCTCCTCAATATGGGTGCATGCAATGGATGCATTGATGTACGCACAGTCAGATTGGGCACACTGCCGTTCCCTCCCATGGGATTCCCAAGACTACACCAATGCAGAAGAAACCTGAAGAGCACAACTCAGAATGTAATGTGAAGGCACAGCTTCCAAATCAACTTTGTAAGTACAGGTAGGGCAAATGCATGCCACAGGCATGCAGGCCAGCAGCCACTTACATGCCACAGCATCACACTACCAACATCACAGAGGCCAGCGCTGGCACAGGCTCTGTACACATGCAGCCACTCCCATCCAAAGTCAGACTCCCCAAATGCTCACCCCTGCCTTGCTGCTGATGCTCCTGCAAACATGCATCCAGCTCAGGCTGTGTCACCGCCAAGATGCGCCCCATTAGTGGTGTCATGCTGCGCCGTGCCAGACGGCCAGTGCGAGGAAGCAGCCCCAGGGTCATCTCCGCCACATTCTTTGCCAGCCGGCTGATGTCATCCCATCTCTTGTGGCAGTGGATGCGCCGTCGGTTTGAGACACCCAGGGCTCGCACCTTCGCTCCAATGGCCCTCCACACGGCCTTACGCTGGTGTACCTTGAGCTGCAGGCATGGGAGACAAGAGGGAGAAATGATCAGGTACACAGTGCCATGTACCGACATCTATCAGTATAGCAGCAAGATACAACCAAATCACATATCCAACAATAGATTAATCAGAGACTATAGTACAGCCCACATGTGACCCCTGCATGGGAAAAGCATGCAGGTGTGAGGGGGAACGCAGTCCGTGCACATCTCACACACATGCAGGGTGCCAGCACTGAAACCTGCCTGCCTACTTCTCCAGTCGATTGTTGGGTTGAGCAACACATACATCACATATCAACCTGTGTTTGGGGGGTGACCCACTGTGTCCAAGACTGCGCAGCCCTCAATGTCCCTGCCCTGTGAATAGATAACTGTGTCATGGATGTCACATTGAGGGACATGATCTCACAAATACAAAATGCCCTTCACAAGGGCGTTTGTGTGCAATCTACAGTGATGAGATGGGCCACAGCTGGAGTGCAATGTGAAAAGACTGATGTCATACTCTGTAAGTGAAGTGATGTGTCCTTGTCTTTGTAGACGGGGACTGTGCAGGCCAGCTGGGCTCACACTGAGATGGACTACAGGGGCACACACAGCCATCCAGCCAAGTAATCCCTGTCCTGACTACAACATGAACAACCTTCTGTGTCCCTGCATGGCTGACAGCACAACACAGGTCACTCATACCTACATGTGCAGGGAGGGAAAGCTGTGGCATTGGGTACACACACCCTCCCACTGGAGACAACATGTCAGGCAGTGCATTACACTACCCCACACTCCCAGGCACATACTGCGTCAGTCCACTACATGTGTGGCCCCCCTGCCCTACCACAACACTGTTTAAGACTCACCACGACATTTGGGGCACCATATAGCCTTGGGTACTGTGTGAGCACCTCGTCCACCAGGACCTCCAGCTCCTTGCTCATGAAGGGACTGGCACGGATCTTCTCTGTCCTTGCCATCACTGTGGACGTGAGACAACAGCAGGGGATTTTGGTGGCGAGGGTCCCCAGGCAGCAGTCCCTGGAGGCAGCAGCAGGTGAGGGGTGTCAGGCAGCAGTCCCTGGAGGCAGCAGCAGGTGAGGGGTGTCAAGCAGCAGTCCCTGGAGGCAGCAGCAGGTGAGGGGTGTCAGGCAGCAGTCCTTGGAGGCAGCAGCAAGTGATGGGTCTCAGGCAGCAGGGTCTGTGAGCAGTGGCAATGTGAGGCTCACTCCCACATATATAGCCTCCTGGGGACGTTTCAAAGGTGCCAAGCTGCAGCAATTGGTGGTCCATGTCTGCCTCTTTCAAATGCATCCAATGACCGCCTCCGGGGTGGCGGAGAACGCCTACCGCGACCTTCAAAATGGCATCATGCCACCGCTATAGAGCTTTGCATTGGCTCTAGGGCGAGCTCCATGGCAGTGTAACACCGCTGGGGCCCGGGGTGCGCTACCGTGAATGTGCATCTTTCAAATACAGCCAATGACTGCCTCCACAGTGGCGGAGCACGCCTACCGCGACCTTCAAAATTGCATCATGCCACCGCTATCGAGCTTCCCATTGGCTCTAGGGCGAGCTCCATGGTGGTGTAACACCGTTGGGGCCTGGGGTGCGCTACCGCGATTTTAATGGCGGAGCATGCCAACTGCCATTTCCACATGTCTCCATGCCTATGACTACTGCACTGGTGTGAATGGGGGTGCTGGTGACACACCGCCGGTGCCAGGCGGTAGCTACCGCGATACGGGTGACATGCATTGACACGAGGCACCGCCATTCTGGCGGCGGAGCATGCCAACCGCCATTTCCACATGTCTCCATGCCTACGACTACTGCACTGGTGTGAATGGGGGTGCTGGTGACACACCGCCAGTGCCAGGCAGTAGCTACCGCGATATGGGTGCCATGCATTGACACGAGGCAGCGCCATTCAGGCGGCGGAGCATGCCAACTGCCATTTCCACATGTCTCCATGCCTATGACTACTGCACTGGTGTGAATGGGGGTGCTGTGGACACACCACTGGTGCCAGGTGGTAGCTACCGCGATATGGGTGCCATGCATTGACATGAGGCACCGCCATTCTGGCGGCGGAGCATGCCAACCGCCATTTCCTCATGTCTCCATGCCTATGACTACTGCACTGGTGTGAATGGGGGTGCTGGGGACACACCGCCGGTGCCAGGTGGTGGCTACCGCGATATGGGTGCCATGCATTGACACGAGGCACCGCCATTCTGGCAGCGGAGCATGCCAACCGCCATTTCCACATGTCTCCATGCCTCTGACCTGTGCACTGGTGTGAATGGGTGTGCTGGGGACACACCGCCGGTGCCAGGCGGTAGCTACCGTGATATGGGTGCCATGCAATGGCGATGGCCATCTGTCACACATCAACAGTGCATAGTGCCAACATGTTCAATGGCACATCATTGTGCACACGATGCCAATGTTCAATTAACTCCACTGATGGCTACATATGCCATGTTTGTGTGTGTGTAACGTACATTTGTCTGTACCCACTCACATGTCACTTGAGGATTTGATGTTGGTGTAGGCAGGACAGTGTAGTCCTGGACTGTACAATGCGTACACATGTCAATGTGTTGAGGTCCAGTGACAATCACAGCAATGCTCGTTTCGATGAATGTTGATTTAATTAGCATTGCCTCTCATGTCTGCTCATGAACACATTCATCATTCCAGCGCCGACTGTAGTCATTGTGTGGTGGATGTGTGCCAGGTTGTAATGACGCATCAAGGTGTGACCGGTACAGCAGCTAGCTAGGAGACAGTGGTTTTGATTAGTTACACATATGCTGGATGCAAGACACCCAGGTGTGCACATGTGTACTGTGGCCATATCCCTAGGTGCTTTCACATAGCCAAAGGCGGTGTTTGAGGTACTTGTCTTGTGTAAGTTGACACGTGTGCCCTTTGTGTAGCTGAAGGTGTCCGTCCATGTAAGCTGGTCTGTTAGTCACTCTAGATGTCAGTCATTGTTGTGGTTGTGTCATCCAGAACATGATATGCTGTGCACATCTCTTGGTGTATTGTATTGACATGTGTCCACTATCAACTCCAATAGGAGGAGGCCAAATTTGATTTGCCACTTGACGGTGCTGGAGGACATGGAGGATGTTGCGCTCATACGCAAATGCCGCCTGGACAGAGCCACCCTGAAGACCCTTTGTGATCTGTTGGAGCCCCACCTGCAGCCACGCAGGACATATCCAACAGCTTTCACCCCTACTTATAAGGTGATGGCAGCCATGCATTTTTTTGCCACAGGATCGTTCCAGGAGACTCTGGCCAGCGCTGGTGGGATGTCACAACCGATGTTCAGCATGGTGCTGCGTAATGTACTGTCCGCCATGATGCTATACAAGGACAGATACATCCATTTCCCCAGGGGTGCTGAATTGCCAGCTGTGAAGGGAGACTTCTATCCCCTTGGACACATCCCCAATGTTGTTGGGGCCAATGATTGCACCCATGTCGCTCTTGTGCCACCACAGGCAAGTGAGCACATTTACTGCAATCCCAAGCATTACCACTCCATCAATGTTCAGGTGGTGCGCCTGGCAGATATGACCATCTCGCAGGTGTGTGCCAAATTCCCAGGCTCGACCACGACTCCTACATCCTGAGGAACAGCATAGTGCCCCAGCTGAGGGTAATCTTCTTCCAGAGCGTGCATGGATTGTGGGTGAGTATGCCTAGTCGTGTGGCGTGCTGTGTGTGTGACCTGCTCCCCTGAGACTCTGCAACATTGCAATGTCTATTTGTGTTTGTCATACCAAGGTGACTCTGCATATCCCAACCGTCCCTGGTTGCTGAGCCCACTGCGGAATCCCAGGTCCCCGGCTGAAGTCCGCTACAATGAGGCCCATGTGAGGACACGTCGTGTGGTGGAGCGCACTTTTGGCCTGCTCAAGTCACGTTTCCGGTGCCTGGACAAGACCGAAGGTGCACTGGCATACTCGTGTATGGTGTGTCAGATTGTTGTTGCATGCTGCATGCTCCACAACCTAGCCATTCCCCTGCTCCTGGATGATGGTGAGGACCCAAGGCCCCAGCCTGCAAACCAAGCCGTGTCCAGTGATGAGGACAGTGGAGAGGAGGAAGGTGTTGACCTGCATGAACAGCTCATCACCCGCTACTTCACTTGACGGTGGGTGGCAATATGCAACATACCCATTGTCTGATGAGATTGCTGTTGTCGTGAAGTGGCATGTGAGAATTGTAGCATCAGCCAGTTGTAGACTCAGTGGTGGTTGGAAATGTTTCTATGACATGTCATTTGGGAACATCAACGGGATGTGTATGTTGACACTTGGGGGCCATTGTGACATGTGCATGTTGGGTTATCCTGGTGTTAGGGCTTGTGTGATGTCTGTGATGCCACACCCAGACCAGTGACAGTTGTTCTGTTGTGTTTCCCTAGGTGCCTTCGACTTCTCCTTTCCTACATACAGCCCATGGTCCTGGTACATTGTGATCATATTGAAGACTGCACACCCTGCAATAAAGACGGACCAGACACAACAACATGTGTGTGAGGATATTTTATTGACTATGGTGAGATGCAAGGGGGGTGTACATTTCCATGGAGGGAGTGAGTTGACAGTTGTGGTAGATGAGATGGTCGAGTAGTCACCACATTGCTGTGGTGACCCAGTCCAACAGGCAGATGCCATTCACAAGGCAGTGTGGGGTAGGACAGTCCAAAGAGTCAATGCAGTGGTGGAGAGGGTTGCCATCATGGCTGGCTCTGTGACTTGTGTCTGGCAGGTGCTTTGCCTCCGGATACTCCCAGGGTCTTCTTGGGACGGCCCATTTGTTGTTTGGCAGGGGGGTCAGCTGCAGGGCCAGTGGGGTCTGAGGACTCACCCCTCTCTGTGGGCACAGGGGAGGATGGTTAACTATCATTGTGCAGCCCACCAGAGGGAGGTGGAGGTGTTGTCTAGGGCGCATGCCTGTCCCTCAGTACCACCACTTGCTAGCCCAAGAGGTCCATGATTTATCCCATGCGTTTGTTGATGGATCTCATCAGCAGGATGAGCTCGTGCAACAGATCGTCCGACTGGCCCGTTCATCCCTGGGCCTGTTCGTAGGCACCCAGGACTCTGGTGATGTGTTCCAGGGAATGGGTCCCAGCCTCCTGGTGTCCCTGGGTGACCCTGCTCCTCCCACCTGCCCTGCTGCCATGGACCTGTTGCCTCACCACTGTGGGCACCCGCATCCTCTCCCTGCCCTCCTCCATGGGTGGTGTGTGCGGGGCATCCTCCTGGACAGGGAGGGTGTTGCCGGCAGCACTGGTGGTGGTGGTGGTGGAGGCGGTGGCTGCACAGGCCGTGACAGCAGGGGTCTGCTGTGGAGATGTTGTTGCCGCAGATGTGGTGGGGGGGACGGTGGGGTCCTGGGACCTGTTGCTCCCTGGCACACCAGATGGGCCGGCCTTGAGCTTATCGTCCACGGAATCCTGAGAGTCAACATCCGAGAGTCCTTGTACTGGGGGTAGAGACTGGCTCTGCAGGTTGCTGGTGTTGTCCTCTGCAGTGAGTTCTTGGTCACCTGTGGGTCAGATGGGAGATGGTCAGTGCAGTGCACCCGGCAAGCTTTGGGTTAGCTGTGTGTCATTCACATTTTGTACACTGCACATTTGACATATCATCACATTGTTGACTGTGTGCAATACTGTGCTCCCTGACATGATACAGTGGTACAAGCATTACTTGTCCATGGTGCGAGGTGTCAGGGCATACCATGCGAACCGTGTCCAATTGAGGATTACTGGGACTTGTTGCAATCTAGGGCCTGGCACAACATGTGTTTAATTGTGAACTCATGGTTTAGTTGTCTGACCTAGCAGACGTCACATCTGGCCATTGACTGGCCATTGTCATCTCCTGCATCCCTTTGTCCTGTCATGTGCATATCTTGATTTGTGCCACCACACATGCTTTCATATTTTGAGAATGGTCCTTGTTGCACTTGCCCCATGGTGATGCACACGTAACTAGTTGCTGTGCATCAGTGTGCCTAGGCTTTCTTCTACTTGTGCATTGGTGTGTCACACTTTGGTGCAATGTGAGGGCTGGTGTTGTCATATGGCACCATTTAATTTGGGGAAAACTAGGTGGGTGCACGTACTGGCTACCTACCTGTAAGTTTGTTTGTTGTACTGCAATGGCTTCCAACTGTTCCTGGGAGGAGTGGGAGAGGGATCCATCCTGCTCAGGTGTGGGACAGGGGGCATGGTGGGAGTAGTAGTGCAGGCCCCCCACTCCCAGACACCCTAATTGTAAAGATGGCTACCTACCTGTAAGTTTGTTTGTTGTACTGCAATGGCTTCCAACTGCTCCTGGGTAGGGTGGGGGAGGGCTCCATCTTGCTAGGCTGTGGGAAAGGGGGCATGGTGGGAGTAATGGTGCAGGCCCCCCACCCACAGACACCCTCATTGTGAAGATGGCTCCCTACCTGTAAGTTTGTTTGTTGTTCTGCAATGGCTTCCAACTGCTCCTGGGTGGGGTGGGGGAGGGATCCATCCTGCTCAGGTGTGGGACAGGGGGCATGGTGGGAGTAGTAGTGCAGCCCTCCCTGACACAAACACCCTCGTTGTGAAGATGGCTACCTACCTGTAAGTTTGTTTGGTGTACTGCAATGGCTTCCAACTGCTCCTGGGTGGGGTGGGGGAAGGATCCATCCTGCTCAGGTGTGGGCCAGGGGGCCTGGTGGTTGTTGTAGTGCTGTCTGCCTGTACACATGCCCCCATGGTTATGTTGTTAGCTATGTTTGTGGTGAATGGGAGTGGGTGAATGTTGGATCTGTGAGCCATGTTTTTGTGAGTGTGTGGTGCAGATGGATGGTGTGTGTCCTAGGTGGTGTAGCTTTGTAGTTGTGCAAAGCAGTACATAGCAGAGTGGCAGTAGTCATTTGTTTGTACTTACCAGCCTCCACTCCCCCGCCTACTCCTGTGAGACTCTCTGGATGCAGTATGGCAAGCACCTTCTCCTCCCATTGTGTGAATGTTTTTTTTGGAATGGAAGAGCCACCACCAGTCCTCTGAGCCAGCTCACGGTTCTTGCTCCTCCTTTTCCTTGACCACCCTCTTCAGGTCATGCCACCGCTTCATGATCTCCTTTTTTGATCTTGGGATGGTCCCTACTGCATTGACCCTTTGGACTATCCTAGCCCAAATTTGTGTCCTTGTAGCTAATGGTGTCTGTTGGACCAGGGTACCAAAAAGCTGTGGTTCCACTCTGACTATCTCATCTACCATGACCTTCAACTCACTCTCAGTGAATTTGGGCATTTTCTGTGTGGCCATGGTGTGTGGTGTGCAAAGTGATTGTGGGTGCAGGGGTGTGAGTGGTGGTTGTGGTTTTGCTGTGTATGGTGTGTGTTGTGCAGGGGGGTTAGTTGTGCTGGTTTGGAGGAGGTGGTGGCGGTGCTGTGTGTGGTGTGGCTGGTGATGTTGTGTCCTTTGCCTCTCCTGCCAGCTGGGTATGTGTCCCTTCTCTCCTGGAGTTTTGCAAGGCATTGTGGTCAGTGAAGGGGCTGGTTTTTGTACACAGCTATGTGGGTGTGTCCAAAGAGGGTGTTGCTGACAGGTGTGTAGTCCTGAGATTTGTATTTTTCGTTTTGCCATGTGGTTGTGTCATTGGGGTGTGTTTTGTGTATTTGGGAGGCATGTCTAGTTTTCTGTGTGCACTTTTTGGCCTTCTTGTGGGGTTTTGGCTTCGTCCGCCATATTTTTGACGGTTCGTCCGCTGCGGTGGCTGTGCTTCAGCTCTTCCGCTGGGTCTCCCATTCATCCCATTGTGCGACCGCGGCGGTCGGAGACGGCGGTATGTACCATGGGACCGTCGGGGATATACTAATTACCGGGGTGGTGTCTCCGCTATACTTGCCAGAAACCGGTCCTAGGAAGCTTGTTTCCGGTCCAGGGAAGGCATGGCTTGGCAGTTCGGGCTGGACTGTTCCCATGAGGCACAGGGTCAGACTGATTTGCATATGGCCATGTCTGAACTGGGGTGGCAGAGTGGGCTAAAGAACGGTGATGGATCAAACCCGGATCTGTTGACTGGGTGTGAGTGTTTGATTGGTTCTGAAGCTCCGTCCATCACCACCCCCTTTTGTACCGCTTTGTTCGCCATAAGTTGGCAGGGTATGCTCAGACGTGAGTCCCTTGCTTACTTTGCCACTGGATTCAAGCAAGCCTGGCTGAAGACAGCTGAAATGCCAGAAACCGGTCCTAGGAAGCTTGTTTCCGGTCCAGGGAAGGCATGGCTTGGCAGTTCGGGCTGGACTGTTCACATGAGGCACAGGGTCAGACTGATTTGCATATGGCCATGTCTGAACTGGGGTGGCAGAGTGGGCTAAAGAACGGTGATGGATCAAACCCGGATCTGTTGACTGGGTGTGAGTGTTTGATTGGTTCTGATGCTCCGTCCATCACCACCCCCTTTTGTACCGCTTTGTTCACCATAAGTTGGCAGGGTATGCTCAGACGTGAGTCCCTTGCTCACTTTGCCACTGGATTCAAGCAAGCCTGGCTGAAGACGGCTGAAATGCCAGAAACCGGTCCTAGGAAGCTTGTTTCCGGTCCAGGGAAGGCATGGCTTGGCAGTTCGGGCTGGACTGTTCCCATGAGGCACAGGGTCAGACTGATTTGCATATGGCCATGTCTGAACTGGGGTGGCAGAGTGGGCTAAAGAATGGTGATGGATCAAACCCGGATCTGTTGACTGGGTGTGAGTGTTTGATTGGTTCTGATGCTCCATCCATCACCACCCCCTTTTGTACCGCTCCGCTATACTTGCGGCAGGTTGTTGTTTTTCCGCCGTGATTCCGACCGCCGCGGACTGATTTTGACCATCTCCACCCGCTGTGGGCAGTTATTCTGGGGCTCGTACTGCCGCGGTCAGATTTTTGGGACGGTTAATGCTAATTTGGCCGCCGGTTTTCCCAACGGGGCCGGCGCGCGGTTGTTTTAGGCTTCCATGGCGGTCCGGGTGTTTCTCCGCCCTACATCCTAATGGACCCCTTAGTTTTATAAATATAGTTTGCTAAATTGTATTTTGTTTTTCTCACCAATTTACATATGTTGAAAAAGTGTAGAGTAGCGTGTTAATTACTCACCATTACTGCACCACTTAAAAAAAAACACTGCTCCACGTAGACTACTAGAGAACCATATAGAAATTTATAAATAAAACTGATAAGCATATAAAAAATGTTTGGGTTCTGCAGGACTACTGTGATAGCCTTTATTCTTTAAAAACAAACATATTGATATGTATAAATAATTTGTACTACCTATTAGCACTTTACTAAAGTGGTTATAGGTAGGGCAAAAATATCAAACCTAATACCTAACTACATCGGAAGGTGTAACAGAGAACATGGGCAAAGTGTACCTCAAAACAACATGCCTGCCTTAAACGTTTGTAAAAGCGATCATTAGCCGATCATCTAATGACTTGTCATCACTATGTACCTTGCTAGTACAGTGAAATACCCCTACATTTCCCTAAAATACTGTAGCACTTGATCTCACAAAGTTTAAATACCATTAAAGTTATAAAATAGTTACACTACTTACCTGCACTACCCACAGGAATAATCTGTGCACCATAATATATAATCCTGCAAAATTCTAACAAAATCAGAAAGATGGTTTTCACAATAAGCAAACTACAAAAGTGTATGTAGAATTATATTACATTTAAGAACAATTTGGGACATCTCCCAAATTTATAAATTTTTACATTAATTTTGGGAATATAAAATTGACATATGTTCTCACTCTTTAATGTTAGGTTTCCTTTAATTTACACGCTGTACATTATGCCTCCTAACTGTATAACTGTTGACTTTACGCTTCTCCACTGTGCGCTATTTAGAGTATGCTACTCCAATTTATGACCCTCCACAACATTGTACTCTAATCCAATGTACGTTACTCAACTCCACTCCGCCCAACTACACGGTAACCACTCCAGTCTACACCACTATACTCTATGATAATATACCCTTTCCCACTGTATTCTATTACACTTTCATGTATGCCAGTTCACTGGATACCCCTAAATTCCACTGCTCACAACTTTACACTATTCCACTGTATACAACGCCACTTTACACTATTCCACTACAACTTTAGAAATTCTAATCTTTATGTAGTTTAAGTTGGGTTTGTATACCAAACATAAATGAAGTTTTCCTAGCTATAACTTCTCTTTAACCTTTGTTTTATTCTGACTGGGTTGTTATAGTTACAATTGTGTTTCCATTAAAAAAGCATTTTTGGTTTTGTTATTTAACTTTGGCAACACTTGATGAGTCCTCATGAAACTTCCCAAGAAAGTGCTCTTTTTGCCTAGTTTGAGCATGGAAAGTTTAGGGGTGAGCTGTCAAGTGGGGGCTGGGAAAAATGGGGAGGGGGGTTCCCCGTTAATTTTTCAAAGGAAACATTTGATCACAGTTATAGCCCAAAAGTCTGAACACATTTACCCTAAAGTTAAAAGAAAGCTAGATCTTGGTCCAGAAAGAGTGCTTTTTGTGATTTGATGGAAATCCATTCAGTCGTTTTTGATTAGTAGTAGAAGAAGTAGTAGTAGTAGTACTTTATTTGATCTATAAATGATCATTCACAGAACAAATCAGAACTACAGGCATCATACATTAAAAAATAGTAAAAGAAACACATTATATATATATCATAATGATAAGCTGAGTTAAAAATAATACATGCTATATTTATCAAAGTTAACATTTCTGTAAAAAATAACCTCATGGAGAACCAAGAAGAATTCATTTATAGTCCATAGAGAGGGATCACCAGTTATATTACAATCAGTTGCAAACATTATTTCAAGTTTTGGGGGGGACGACTCCACACAGTGATCATTTCACAGTCATGTCCTTAGTTGATAGATAGCATCTTAATCCCAAGCCACCAGGCATAATGCAAGTATCTCATTAATGTAGAAACAAGCCATTTAGTTATGTCGGATCTAAGCACACGTAAGGCATCTGCTGGTCATGTGAATGACAAAAGTCACATGCAGGAATTATTCACTTTTTTTGTAAATAGTGCGTGATAAGGGCAGGAAACATAAAATGTTCTAGAGATTCAGGGCTTTGACTGAACACAAGACACGGCTGGGTGGTGGGGACCCTGCCTGGGGCCAAAACATTTTTTATTTTACATTTTGCTCACATTTGTGGAGGATCCACAAATCTGCTGCAAACAATGCCTCTCAACTTAAAGAGCCTAGGGGATGGGGTCCCTGGGGCCCCTTGCTGCTCAGGAAGTGGACAGTGCGGCCCCCTCCCCGATACCAATAAGCAACGGCTGCAACCTCTAAATATATGTTATGACACCATTGACGATAAAACTGTGCATGGGAGGGTGCAAGTAATAGTTACCTTAGGGTGTGATTTATAGTTACTATAGATATCTATAACTGGGTCATTTCTGTAGATTTTTTTGTTTAAAACGTTAATTTGTCACTGAAATGTCACAGATATATTTATATAAGACAGGAGTGACTCCAACAGGTGAACTCACTAAAACCTAATAATATATTTCCATTTTCCACTACAACATTTAGTTTTGGCTTCCGCCTTCCTAAGATAGTACAAGATTGTTTGCTGGGTAACTGCACAGCTGACACTGATGATTTTCAAAAAGCATCACTAGTGAAGATTCCATTTGGGATGTGGAATCAATGCAGTCCTGAGATCTCTTGAGAGATATCGGATAATTAGGGGGAATCGTCAACGATTTTGTGTCCTTCTATCTAGATGCAATGATTTTAAACAGTACTTCCAGACATTTGCAATGGAGTCCAGTACCTCTTGCTTTTAGACATGCTTCACAGGGAGAATCTTCAAATCTAATATCAAATGGCCTACAAATTTATAACATATACAGTTTAAAATAATAAATGCTAATTTGTTTACACTTGTCAGTCAATCACCATATAAGCCATACTTTGTTAATTTCAACAAAAACATGTTAGGCCCGATTCACAAGGGTAAAATTAGACGTTTGGTCTAAACATAGACCAAACGTCTAAGTTTATGACCTTGGGAATTCACAAAGGGCATTTACGAGTACTATCTTGAAGATAGTACTCATAAATGCCCTTTGTGAATTCCCAAAGTAGTGAACTTAGAGATTTGGTCTAAGTTTAGACCAAAAGTCTAACTTTACCTTTGTAAATCAGGCCCGTTGTTTCCATCTCAAACCGATCAAAAGTTGGACTAATAGCTGCAACAGAAGATGCAACTCTTATCTGACACTTTGCAATGTTAGCTAGTCACTATTGAACTGCTGATTGATTTAATTTGCCATTTAAACAGGTGACAAATATTCCACAAAATGTAAACGCTCCCTCTTGGTGAAGAGAGGAATGCCTTTTATCTAGAAATGGAATCTAAAACCAACCTCGACTCATGGCCCAGCCCTATGCCTCCAGCTAGCTAACTGCCATCACTCTGGAGATGACCTCCCAGCAGTATAAACATCTTTTACCCCTAAAATGAACTAGACAAATGGCTACGGAGGAGCAGCAGCTCCTCTATGGCATTCCAGCTGGTTGCCGCATTCCTCTACTTGGTCTATTAAAAAACTCTATATATAGTTATGTAAATCAACAGTGTGAAAATAGTGATGATTCCTTTTTCATGAAATTTTTTTGTTTGTCTTGTCAAAGAAATTAATGTTTACATTTGGCATCTTAAACAACTTCCATGTCTTATTACGGCTCAGAGACATGCACATATTGATTATGAATGTACAGTCAGTCCTGTTTTTGAAGGGCTGCATCCTAAAGGAAAATTACTTGGATAGATATTATGATTATTATGATGTTTCATTAGGGTTGTGGCACTTTTGTGATGCAACCCCGACTCAAAATCATTATTGACATTCACCAAGCCATGCAAAGTCACTCCGCATGGCTTCACATGGTTTAGTAAATACAAAGTAAGCTATGGGCTTCTTGTGTTGGGTAGGTGTTACATGGGTGGATTATGGGTAGAGCGTGGACATCCCCCAATATCCATCCAATTATTTTGACCCAAACCCAGACTTACAAAGTGTTGTAAACCTGGGTTTGTGCCAAAATGATTCAGCAATACACATAGAAAGAGGAATATTCCTCTCCGGATGGTTTTTGTGCAGCAAGGTGCCCCTTCCTGCACAAAACCATATCTGGCTCATAACGCAGGCATCGTAGCAAAATGTAGAGAGGAGGGGACGGGGAGCTAACTTAGAAAAAAATAGGTTCAGTACAGATGCTCCCAAAGATATACGTTCTATACACAAATTGGTAACTGTTCCTGTCAGAAAAGCGGTCATCAACCTATTGTGGTTGAGAGTTGATGTCAATGTGGTCTCCTAAGAAGATGGTTGTGTCTAGGTGAAGGTGGGGGAATTCCTCCTTTTGACAACATGTCCAGAGAAGAAAGGAAACTATTGGAAACCATCACAAAGGATCCAACCATAATTCTGAAACCAGCGGAGAAAGGCGGTGCCATCGTTATTCAGGACGTGGGCACATATGATGCAGAAAGTCACTGCTAACTGTCAGATATCAAGTACTACCAGCCCATAGATGAAGATCCCACAGTTCTTCTCACCAGCAGGATTAGGAGCCTAGTGTCTGAGGCAGAGATAGAAGGATGGATTTCCACCCAAGAAGCAGCCTTTCTGACCAATGATGACCCGCGAAGCCCTTATTGCTACACATTACCTAAAATCCATAAGGGGACCACTCCACCACCAGGACGACCCATCGTGTCCGGCATCGACTCACTATAGGAACCACTGAGCACGTTCAGCGATTTCTTCCTCTGCCCTTTAGTCGCTAAAATACCAACATACCTCAGGGACACCACAGAGGTCCTCAATCTCATTGAGAATCTTCCGGAACCACAATCCATCAACTTCTGAGTGACCTTGGACATAGAGGCCCCTTATACGAACATCCCCCAAGACTCCACACTTAGAAACTGAACTACAAAGTGTCGATCCATGGCCCTACGAGACGCCCATCTAGTTCATTTGTGAATGTGCCTCCACAGCCCTAAAAGAAAACTTCTTTGCTTTTCAGAAACAGCTGTACCATCAAATACAAGGCACCAGCATGGGAAGCACTTTCGCGCCGAGCCTTGCATGCTTTTACATGGCCAATTTTGAGGATAAATTATTCTTGGGAGTGAACAATCCCCATAGGACCAGTATCCTAATTTGGTGACGATACATCAACGATGTCCTCCTTTTCTGGCGAGGGGATGAGGAACAGTGCAAGACTTTTTTTGAGTGGATCGACACCCTAGACCCCTATCTGAAATTCACAGGCACCAGATCAAAAGAAAGCATTCCTTTCCTAGACCTCCTCATCTCCCTACAGGATGGCATGCTACTTACTACAAACTACAGAAAACCTACAGATAGCAATAGTTTGCTTATGTATGAAAGCCACCACACAAAAACACTAAACAACAAACTCCCGGTGGGCCAGTTCCTGCGCCTCTGCAGAAACTGCAATACACGCAATGAGTTCGAAACCCAGTCAAGAATACTCTCTAAGAACCTGCCAGAACGACACTATCCGAAGAAAATTATACGACAGGCTCACAAAAGGGCTACAAACAATCTCTGAGAGGCCCTCCTGGTGATCGGAGAAAAACCAGAGACAGCGTCATTGAGATGCGTTACCACGTTTACTTCCAATTCCAACAGGATCCCAAAAATTATAAAAAAACACTGGAGGATTTTACCCCAGGTCCACCCCCTCTTTTCGCATTCAAACGCACTCAGAACCTTAAAAGTATTCTGGTTCATACACGTCCCAAACTAACAATACAGCGACCACCTACTCTTTGGGCCTTGCCACCAGTAGAAGGACACTACCCCTGTGGGACATGCTCTGTCTGTCCCCTGACTACACCATCAAAGCAGATTGACCTAGGTCTGGCTAGACCTTGGCATCAGAAATGCCACACAAACTGCAACACAAAAAACTGCATATACCTCATCACCTGCCCCTGCGGGATGAGGTATGTAGGGATGACTACCAGACCGGTTAAAATCTGCATTGGGGAGCATAAAAGCACAATTTACTGTAGAAAAACAAGTACTAGGTTACAGAATCATTTTCTGGAGAAAAACCATCCCCCAGACAGTCTTAGGTGGACAATCAATGAATCTAACCCCAACTGGGCCACCAACACACTATTCAGGCAAGAACAACAGCGGGTTTTTCAATTGAAAAGCAACATAGGGGGCCTCAATGACGATATTCCTTGGGTGGAATTGATGTTCTGATCACATGACTGGCGCAATCAGAATAAACAACACCATCAGACCAGGGCTCATCATATGATGTAATATTTACCTCTCCAGTACCCGCCCGCATACCATAGGAAAAATCCTGCCTTACAAAGACACTGTAACTACTTAGTGGGGCCAGAGACATCTTCACTGTCTAACATATGACAGCACCTCATGAGTGTCTGCTCACTAAAGGAATTCCAACATTTCCATATACATTATTTATTGATATTTATGACCCGCGTTCCTTAACGAACCACGCGTAGTTCACGCTTACCTAGGCTGGTCATTTACCTCCCTTCTGGATCCCAATAATCCATTTACGGTCAGTGTAGGGACAGACATCCACTTGTGTTTTTTGCCCATTAGCACGATCGAACCATACAAGGCCCTTTCTAAGAGGGCCGCCACAGTAACATCATTATGTTTGTATTGCCCATGATCACTATCAAAACCAGAAGTGAACCCTTGGTCAATATGGCCGCCACAGTAAACACGACCAGTACTGCTTACATGAACAAAGTAATTAAGCCAACAGCTTGTGATGGCACACAGATACCAGGGTCCACCCTATGACCAGCACAAGTCTACATTTCCCACACACCCAACACATTATCACCACCCAAAATCATGGAGCTTGTCCACCAACAGCAACACCAGATAAACAGTAGTGTACAAAGGAAAAAACAAATTGCTTTATTCAGCATGATGTAAGTAAAAAGCAACATAAATGTCAATATATACAAGGCCCATAGGGCAGTCCATGACGTCAATCCGGATGGGGGACACAGTGGTACGTGTGTCCCCTAGCTTGCCTGCACAGTCAGACTCCTTTGTCTTCCACAGGGGGGGGGGCATCATGTTGGGGGGAAGGACCAGGCACCGCAGGGACAGGAGGGGCAATGGGAGGTGTTGTGGGTGCAGCGACGGACGACTCCAACACAGGGGGTGGGGCAGCGCCAAAGGTGGATTCGAGCACGGCGCTGCACACTACTGCCAGGTCGCTCAGCGTCTCCCCTGCACCCGAAGGAACCACAGGCCCCAATGAGGGGGGGGGGGGGTCACAGGGATGAGTCGCAGCGCTACTGGGGGGTTGTTGACAGGGGGGGGACACAACTCCCCTGCGGGTGTCCTTCCTCCACCGCTTGCGGGGTGGTGCCACACTGGGGCTGATGGACAGACTGGGCAGGACTGACCCTGTGTCCGACTCTTGGCCAGGAGAGCTGAGGGGAGTGGATTTGGAGGGTGGTGGTCGTGAGGAATGTGGGCTCCCACTCTGGCTGCGTGTCTTCCGTTTCCCCCCCGACCCAGTGGGTGTGCCTACTTCACCCTGTGTGTGCATGCCAGGAGGTGTGCGCTTTGCCTTCCCTGCTGGTGTGGTGCCTGTGTCTGGTGGGGTGTGTGCATGCTGACGTCTGGGTGTACGTGGGACAGGCATGGGAGTGGGAAGTGTGGATGGGGCATGGGTAGGGGGTGGGACGAAGTGCTGCAGGAGACCCACTGCTGCAGACAGTGTCGGGTCAATAGACCGCAGCAAGTTGCGTTGGTCAGCCTGCGATGCTGAAATGCCCTCCAAGTATGCCTCCATGTTGGTGAGCACTTGGCCGTGGCCATGGAGGACATTAAGCATCGCAGCCTGACCAACCTGCAACTGCCGCAGGATGTCCACAGACTCGGCATTGGCGGCAGCAGTGGATACAGGGGCAGGGGGTGCGGTGCCTGGCAGGAAGGAGACACGTGGTGACCTAGCATGCCAGGAAGGGACACGAGCAAGTGGGAGGCCGGTGATGGCAATGGAGGGAGCGGGGAGAGATGTTGTGCTGCTGTCAGCTGTTGGAGCAGCCTCTGCCCCCTCGGAGTGCTCAGCCTCGGACCCGTCAGCTTCATAATCTGTGGTGGCAGTGGACAGGTCCTCCGGCTCACTCCCCTCGGCCTCAGTTCCACTCGATGTGCCAGCTAAGGTGTCACTGCTGGCACTGGTGCCCGGTCCCTCCGCACGGTCCGTGCCGGTGTCTCCATCCGTGTCCCCCGACGATGCTGTGGGCAAGGTGAATAAACAGGAATTAATCAGACACCTGTATACATATGTCACATGAGTCAAATCAACATAGGTTACAGTGCATAGCCTGAAATGAAAGATGAGTAACATCTACAATACAAGGTACATATATAGGCCCTGCAACACACAGTTGGTTCACCCACCATGCCACTGAGAAACTATGGAGAGCATGACACATTTGCAAATGACATGATATGGAATTGGACAGAGGAGCCAGGCACTGGGGCCAATCCAGCACTGCATCTGCACCACACAGCGTTGCCCTAACTAGGGATGAGCAGGGACCATCTCCATGAACTTGAGGCACATGCTGCAAAGGTAATACTTAAAGACATGCCCAACATGAATGGGACACTGCACCTTGAGTGTATGTCCAGACAAACAGCACACACTGGCCAGACCGAGCAATGAGATTTCAGGGGTCGACATGTAGGCCTTGCCCGCACCAACCACCCCCTACATGAGACAATGTGATGAGACACAGGAAGCACTTGCATCTCTTAGTCTGGGAGAAATACACATGGGCTGCCAGCAACCCATATTGCACCCAAAATACCCCATGTGCGCCTGTACAACGATCTCATTTACAAATGGCCATCATCAGTAATTGTAACAAGACACACAGGCACTGGCCACCGTGAGTATGAACGAGGAAAATTAGGTCAGGCTGTACAGTGGACACTTGTAGAACACGTTACGTAAATATACATGGTGCCAGGGGACAATGGCACAGAGCACATCCTATGCTGTAGACACTGAGAGTGTCCACATATTGTGATGACACACATGATACCTAGCAAAGTATGCCCCAGGGGACAGTAGTGGCCAGAATATTCCATGGTCCTGAATGGTAATGACTGCAACACAGGCCACCATCCCTGCACTCTGCGTATCGCACACTCATGCACATCATGTCACAGGACACAACATAGGACATGCTTGCTGTAAGGCATTACACTTCAGAGACATACTCCTATGTCTGGACTCAGCATCAGTGCCAATTGACATGGACCCCACAAGTACTGTACTGGACAGGGCACAGGCAAGGTGCCAAAACCTGTTACACACCACCCCCACACATGATGCTGCAAGCATTGGTCACGTGGAGTAACTGCCAGCCCAGATGACCTTGTGAAAGAGTGACTACACACAGACCAGGGAACACATGGCAAGGAGGGGAAGGGAGGAAGGACAGCACCGCTATACTGGGGGTGACAGGACCTGCACCGCAAAATTAAACACTGGCAGTGTATCCATTCAACTGCGCACTTGCAAATGCTGGTGACACACAACAAACACACATGTACCTACCCCCTTCCTGCTGCTGCTTCTCCCGTAAGCACCTGTCCATGTCTGGAAAGACCACCGCCAGCACACGCTTGTGGATGTGGGTCAGACGGCGACGCCCATGGTTCTTAGGGCCTATAGGTGAGTCCCCCAGCAGGACCCGTGCGATCCTCCGCGTCCAGCACCGGATATCCTGCCAGCGTTTTCTCACCTGGGCCAGGCACCGCTTGCGACCATCCGTCCTCCTCACGGCACTGACGGCGTCCCTCCAGATCTGCTCCTTGGCAGCGGCGCCTACCTGTGGGGTTGAAAAAGTGAGACTACATCAATACACCTGCCACATGTCACAGAGACACACATTAGATCAATTTTGCTGGTTTCAACAAGGCATAGTATGCAGCCAAAGCATTTCACCTTTGTCATAGGGACATTTTTCTCTGTGTAATGGCAAATGCAACACGTGCCATTGAAAGTACACAGGTGGCATGAGGGGTACGACACAATAAATGATCCAGACTCACACTGTGCATCAGAAGGTACACCAGGATTATGTGCAGCACCTCAGAGCAGTCACATGCCACAGGCCACTGACGCTACCTCAGCAGAGTACACAGACACACACAGGCCGGGACATTCACCTGCCATTGCCAAATGCAGCTACAAACCTCACTCTGCACATGTGCCACTAGACGGGGGGGCTCACAGGTGTGGGGCTGGCTCTGCACGTCAGACACACAGCACTGCTCCCTGCTCACATTAGATGGGCAGGGTATATCCATCCCTCATGCAGCTTGGGTGCTACACTCCACATATGCACCCACCCACATGACAGGAGACTTACACACACACCAATGTCCAGGGTACGAACACATCATGTGGACACTCTCAGCACAGGTACACAGAACTAACACACATCTGTGGGTACAGTCACCTGTCACACTGGGCTGACCACATAATCACATGAGGACTGTAGAGGCAACATACCCAGGAGGATAAGACAGGCAGAATGTGGCATGCACCATGCAGTGATTGTCACAGTAAACACAATGCAAGTGAGGACGGCAGACATGCACCACAGCATGCTCTGGCTGGGAGACATCAGGCATTCCCCCCCCCTGGGACCCCCCCTACAGTACATTGCATGTGTGTCACACCTGGACACAATGCCAGAAGTCACAGTCACAAAAAAGGGACACAGTCTATGCTAGTGGACTCTGCACTCACCTGAAACCCTGGTCGCCCATACAGCAGGGGGTACTGTGGGAGGATCACATCCAGCAATGCCAGATTCTCCTCCAGGGTGAAAGGCTGGGCCCTCTCCACAGACCTTGACATGGTGCCAGGGAATCACGAGCAGCAGCAGTGTCGTCGAATCCAAAGATGTGCAGGCAAGTGCTCTCTCATGGGACCTGGCTGCCTTATATCTGCCTTGCTGGCCTGTTTCATGCACAGGAGTACAGAGTGATTGGTCACTCACATTTGCATCCTATGTTTCCCCCAATCCCTTTAAACCTAGCACAGTCAGTGGCGTTGCTAGTTTTTTTTTCTTGAGCATGATGTAAACTCCACAACCACTTTGCAACAAAGTAGATTCATTCAAACCGACTTTTGCTGTGCACCTGCTGAAAATAATTCATACTTTAAACTTGGTCTCCATGACAACCAGCATGCATGTAGGCCTTTATACTTGTCCCTCATGTGTCCCCTATGTAATTTGGAGATTCACACACAGGTACGGTGCGTTCCGGGGCCCGAGGGCACCCCAAATGCATAGCAACGGCCCGTACAGGCGTGTGTACGCTCCGTATCACTATGGGTACGCATATGCGAGCACACCCATAGTGATAGTGAGCGTACGCGCGTGTGTACAGTCCGTATCACTATGGGTACGCATACGCGAGCAAACCCATAGTGATACGGACCGTACACACGCGCGTACGCTCACTATCACTATGGTTGTGCTCGCGTATGCGTACCCATAGTGATACGGACCGTACACACGTGCGTACGCTCACTATCACTATGGGTAGGCCTACGGCAGCACTCCCATAGTGATAGGGAACGTACACACGCCCTCAGAGCGAATGTACGGTGCCTTACACACATAACAGTGGTGACAGGCAGCACACAGAAAGGAATAGAGCTGACATACATGTCCATGGATGGACATCAAGGCATTGTCTGGCCAGTACTACATGTGTGGGGCACAGGTGTGAAAGGCTGTGAGCTGGCACATTACTCCTGAGTAGTGAAGGCAATAGATGTATGATGAGATGTGTACAGATGTTATGTGTGACGGTGCTGTATGTGCCAGACATGCCCTTCACTCCTTTGACATGTGTGCATGTCGTACAGCACACTTGAGATGAGCGTCACTGGCATCGCACAGTCAACAACACACGCAAGTGTCCCCTGATGCCCGCTACAGGGGTTACCACACCAGACATGTGACTACCCACGGTGCACGATGTGACTATGTCATGTATGTGTGGTGTGTTCACATTAGCTTGATGTTGGTGTTCCCTCAAAAGCATCTGCTGTTGCTGCAACCAACATGTGTCTGTGTGTAGATGGACATGGCACACTGTTACGCACACCAGGCCACATGTGGTATCGGATGTAAGGTGTGTATGAATGCATGGGACACGGAGTAGCGTAACAAGGACCTGTCTGCATCCTCTCAATGTATGTGTGGTCAGTCATGACATGTACACCTTCATGGCAAGGTGTGTGGGCTGTCCTAGTGTAATGTCATGTGACCTGTGGCTCTAGTGTTCAGCTACCTGTCTCTGCAATCAACATCCTACTTCTGCTGATATGTTGATGTATGTCACTCCTGTATTGCGTCTGGCTGTTCACTTAGACTGGGACACAGCTAGTCCCATGCCATGGGATGTGGAGGTTCACAATCTCCGTGTGTAGCTGGGTCTTGGTAGGAGTGTCACCTGGCAGCCATACGTGTCCAGGGCATGTAGCACATACCTGACTCCCTATGTAGCATATGTGAATTGACAGATTAACATGTGCTCAGTACATATAAATTGTTGTTGTAGTGCACTCACTCTTCCTTGTCACTTCCAAATTACTGCAGAGCGCCGCCTCTTCCCCGACCAATTCCGGACTTGGCTGACATGCGGGAGAATGACTGTATACGCTGCTACCGCTTCCCCCAACCGTTGATTGAGGAGTTGACGGCAAGGCTGGCACCACACCTGCAACTGCTGCATAGGTATCCTACGGCACTGACACCCAAGCTGAAGGTAATGGCAGCCCTACATTTTCTTGCCACGGGTACCTTTCAATATACCATAGCTCATGTTGGTGGCATGTCCCAGAGCATGTTCAGCCGTGTGCTGCATGATTTTTTAGAGGCCAAGTTGCTTCACCTGGATGAGTTCATCCATTTCCCAAATCCTGAACAGTTGACTGTTGTCAAGCGTGGATTCTATGCCCTGGGAGGGATGCCCCATGTCATTGGGTCCATAGATGGGACACATGTGGCTTTGGTACCACCACAGGCACAGGAGGTAGCGTACAGGAATCGCAAGCACTACCACTCCATCAATGCCCTTGTGGTGTGTCTGTCCAACATGGTGATTTCACATGTCTGTGCTCGTTTTCCAGGATCAGCACACGATGCCTACATCATGAGGCGTAGCAGGGTGCCTGAAATGATGACGCAGCTGCGCAACGAACGAGCATGTGTTGTTGGTGGGTACACTCTGTCTGTCCTGTATTTTGCGTAGACTTCCAGCCCGATCGCTTCTCCTGTCCTACTTATGTCCATGTGGTTTCCATGTAGGGGACGCTGGCTATCCCAACATGCCATGGCTGATCACACCTCTCCGCAACCCCAGCACGCCGGCCCAGCTCCGCTACAACACCGCCCATGGCCGGACAAGGCGAGTGATAGAGAGGACATTTGGCCTCCTGAAGAGCCGATTCAGGTGCCTACACAAGACCGGCGGCGCCCTCCTATATGCCCCGTTGAAGGTCTGCAAAATCTTCATGGTCTGCTGCATGCTGCACAACATGGCAGTTGAGAAAGCTGTGCCACTCATCCTGGATCAAGATGATCAGGACCATCCACCCGTGGAGGACGAAGGGCATGGCAATGGGGCTAGTGATGTGGAGGATGTGGTTCCGCAAGAGGACATCCGGAGTCGGCTCATACGCGACTTCTTTGCTTAGTGGTGAGTACCAGTGTCTGAGTGTGCACGCATTGGTCCCCGTGTGGCATGTGTTGCGATGTGTGTGTCCATCTGCATGTATGCCACGTGAGTCAGTGGTGTGTGTGGATGTGTCACTCGAGTGATGGTGCCAGTGATGAGTGTATTTCCCCAGTCATAATTGTGACCTAGCATGTTGTCATCCTTACATGTGTCGAGTACATGCACATGCAAGTGGCTGTGCTTTTTGTGGCTGACTTCTTGTGTGTCTCTCATCCCCAGGTACTTGCGCATGCCGTCTGCTGGTTGCATTGTTGTGGCACTGCTATTCCTCATGGACACGTCATCGTGTGCTGACTCAGCGTTACACGCACGGACAAGTTTGGAAGTCTCCTTAGGGTAAGGGATGCATCAGGGGTGTATTGGGTGTGGCAGTTGTTTACGATGTGTGCAAACTGCCCCTGTCGATGTTTGGTTCCTCTGCAGACATGTCGCATCACCATGGGACACATTACATGTAGCTGGATACACCTGAATAGATGGTCAGACTTGTTGACAGTAATCTGTAATGGGATAGTGGATTGTGATGATGGCATCAATGTGTGTAACACTGCCCTCGGACACATACGGTTTGCATTGGCTTGACATGGTGTGGGACTTCCACATCAGAGGATCAATGGTGTATGGCAGCCTCTCCGTGAGCAGCAGGGGGTGTTTAGCTGTTACCCGACACTTGTGTGCCAGTTCCATGGATATCACGCATTTGTGGTGCAGAAGGGGGGTGCCAGTGTTGGACCCACATGTTAATCCACATGACCTGTGTAGGTGCACTCCGAGTTGCCTCTGCATTCCGGAATACATGACTAATAAAGGTGTCCCTATGCCTCCAAGGTGCCTCTTCTCAGTCAATGCTGGTGTGTTGCCACGGTACATACGGCATGTCTGGCATGGTTTTCAGTGATAGTAGCTATGTGTCTATGTGTAGAGTAGCAAGATGCAAGCTGTTTGTGTGGGATTAGACTCTGCATTGTGCATGATGTCCATGACTGTGTGGGTATTGTGACATGTGCCATCCCCATGCATCCAACGTTGGCCAGGCCACCATTCTCTGCATCCACCTGACTCAAGCTTGCAGGACATGGTTCTGCCACCTGTCTACACTTACCTGGGTGCCCCCCAGGACACTCCACATGATCCCTGACCTCTGCGCATGACTGTTGCTGTACTCAATATGTCTGTCGGCACGGTTGTGCGGCCACCCCCTCAGCTGGTTGGGCCCATCACGGGTGTGTATGGTGCTCCATGTCTGTCTTGCCTAATACATTGTGACCCAAGTGTGTCCTGTGCCAGACTCAGGCCCCAGGGTATGGATGGGTGAAGTCAGATGAGAACTCAGGCATGGTTAGACTTTACAAGACACATGTAAGGTAATAATGCAAAATGTAGGCATCATCTCTTTATCGTGTAAGTTTTTATTTGTGTAGGGGTACGTGTTGGGGGGGGTATGACAAGAGGGGCTTTCCGGGTGTGTGCAATCCAAAGTTCACTGGGGGAGTTGGTGTCCTTGCCATTGGAAATCATCAGAGTCCATGCCACAGTCTTTGTCAACATTGATCAGACAGTGACCAGCAAGTCCATGTGGCAGAGAATGTCATTTGCTGATGTGCTGCTGTTGGTCCAGTGGGCCAGGTGCCAGGCCAGGTGTCCTGGGAGATGGTGCTGTTGCGCCGACCCTCACGGTCTTTTCCGTGGACGACCCGCCCTCCTGCGGGAACCCTCAGAAGCAGGCCGTGACGATGTTTGGGATGCTCCGTCGGATGTATCCTCCTCCTCCTGATCCCTCCTGTGGGTGGTGATGTTCTTCGCCTGGTGGCACAGGGAGGGTTGCCCACGTTGTCGGCTATCCGATGGAGTGAACGGTTAATTCCCGTGAGCACCGTCACAATCTCAGCCTGTCTGTCCTCCATCCGCCCTTGGTGTCGCAGTTGACAGGCATGTTGCTCCGCATGTTGCTGGGCCTGCTGGGTCTTGATCTCCTCGAGGGTCCCCTTCATCTCGTTGAGGGTGGACACAACCTGGCTCATGCCCGTGGTGTCCTGCCGGTATGTGTCCAGGATGTTTCTTACATGGGAATATACCGGTTCCGCAGCCAACTGGTCAGGCTTGCGCCTCCGCCGTCCTCCACTCCCACCACCCCTGCCCACTTGCACCTGGCCTGCCCTTGTCGGCACATCGGGTCTCTGGGACCCCTGAGGGGTGGCATTTGCGTTGTCGCCTGCCTCCTCCTGGGTGCCCGGTACACCGTGTTCCTCCTGGTCAGCCTGGCTGCGTTGTGGTGGTGGGGCAGGGATCCTGGGTGTCTCCTGGGGTGTGGCAGGAGTGGGGGTGGTGGTTGGCCCAGTTGTACCTGACGCAGGTGGTTGGACACCAGACGGGCCAGGTTGGTCGGGGTCGTCGAGTGGTGAGAGTCGTCGCTGCCGGTGGGATCGTCATCCCGCAGAGCCGGGTCCTGTGAGTCTTTCCCCTCCAGTGTTGGGGGGTGATCCACGACATTGACCTGTGTGTGTGAGAGACAATGTTATTTTTGTTCCATGCAACATCCATGTTTCATTAGTTTCAAAGTTGGCACATTTCCTCTGGGTATTTGGATATGTCTTGCATTCCACTCACAGTGCACTTGTGCATGGGTATGTCCCTTGGCCACAGCTTTTGAGACTTTACCTATGTGTGACACAGTCTTACTTGTTGCGTCAATTGTGACTGCAGTCAGCAGTGGAGTGAGCAGGTGTGGCGAGCCATGCATTGGCGCCTTCCATGTTGCACTGTACGGGGGCACATGGAGTTGTTCCACACACTTATATGATGCAGGTAGCTGTCGTTGTGCTCGTGCACAGGTTGAGACATGGCCCAGTGTTTTGCCATGGAGAAGAGAGGGGGATTCAGGCACTGGCCACCCTTGTCTACATGCACGCAGTCCACCTGCTGACGAGCAGACATTCCCACACCACCCAAGGCTGAATTGGTCTCCCTGTGTATCCCTTTCTCACTCCCTCTCTGTCCCCCTCTCCCTCCCTCCCTGTGTCAGCCTCCTCCCTCTGTCCGTCTCCCTGTGTCTCCCTCCCTCTCTCTCCCCCTCTCCCTCCCTCTGTGTGTCACCCTCTGTCACCTCAGCCCAGCTTCCTAGGCACACACTTTTTGCAGATCTTTGAATGGCCCTTGGCTTGTTCATGTGAGTTTGTTTCTGATCTCCAGGCACCCATTGGGTGTAGTGTCTGTGTCTGCGCTGCTGCTGTGGTGGTGTGTGCTGCCACTCTTTCACAGTGTTGGCTGTTCATTGGCTGCTGTCATGTGCAAAAAGGTGCCTTCACCCAAATGTCTTCATGCAAGGCGTCCGCCATTTGCAGGCAAGTCTTTCCTGTGTGGGGACACACTGTTTGTCTGGCTGTGACCTAGGCCATATGGGCAGAGGGCATTGTTGTCTGCTTCTGAGTTGCACTATGTGATTTTTGAGGCCCACACTCCCGCCATCCGGGTTACCGTGTCTTGTGTTGGTGTTTTCTGTGGCCTGTGACTTGGCATTGTCCAGCTGGGTGCATGGGGCATGGTGGCGCTAGTGGCATGTGCGTGTTAATGGAGTGTGGTTGAGTCATGCGATAGCTTGGGGTGGTTGCGAGCATGATTGTGAGTTTGGTTGTGGATGACGTTCCCCCCATGTGAGGTGAGTTGTTTGTGTACTCACCAGGCTCTCGGAGTCCTTCTACTCCATCCACTGCCACCACCGGCAGTATGGCCATCACCTTCTCCTCCCAGGGATGGTATTGTACGCGTCTGCGGGGCGGCCCTCCTCCAGTGATGTTGGCCTGGTTGTGGTCGTCGGTCATTTTGCGGCGGACCGTCCTCCGCAGATCGTACCACCTGGCTTGGCATTCATGCCTGGTCCTTCTGGTGGATGCTACAGCATTCACAGCATCGACAATCGTCTGCCACATGGCTGTTTTTTCGGAAATGCTGGTCTGTCTGACCAATGTTCCAAAGAGGTGTGGCTCGACTCTGAGGATTTCGTCGACAAGGACCTCCAACTCTTGGCTAGTGAACTTTGGATTCTTGTTAGTGGGCATGGTGAGGGGTGTGGGTGTGGATGGTTGTGGGGGGGTGTGGGTGTGGATGGTTGTGGGGGGTGTGGGTGTGGATGGTTGTGGGTGTGTGGGTGTGGTTGTGCAGGTGTGTGTATGAATGTGATGAGGGGGTGTTTGTGAAGGTGGTTGTGTGAAGGTGTGCAGGTGTAAGGTGTAGTGGAGGTTGTAGTATGGTGCAGTTGTTTCTCGGTGTGGTCTGGCAGCAGTGGGTCTGTTGCAAAGGATCATGGTTTGTGTGTGTTGGGCCTTTTTATTGGTCCATTGGTGGGTGTGGCTGTGTTTGAACTTTGGGTGGGTGTGTTATAAGGAGTGGTTGTGTTTTGGGCCTCTGTTTGGGAGTTTGGCAGTTGCAGGTCAGTGAATGGGTTGTATTTGTGCTTGTTGGACATGTTTTGTGGCTTTGTGCGATTTGAATGGAGTCTTCTTGTGTTGTTTTGCTTTGTCCTGTTTGTGTACGTGTGTTTTTAGCGTCTGTACAGTGTGTACATCGGCCATTTTGTTGTACAGTGCTGTCCTTGTCTCTGGCTTGGTACGACTCGTACATGCGCGATGTTGGGTGAGGGTGCTGGTGTTGGGGCCTGGGGTACGGTCCGTACATACACTGTTGGGGTAGGGGTACGCTCCATACATACGCGGGTGAGGGTACGGTCCGTACATACACTGTTGGGGTGGGGTACGCTCCATACATACGATGGTGAGGGTACGGGCCGTACATACACTGTTGGGGTGGGGTACGCTCCATACATACGCGGGTGAGAGTACGGGCCATACATACACTGTTGGGGTGGGGTACGCTCCATACATACGCAGGTGTGGGTACGGCCCGTACATACATGGTTGGGGTGGGGGTACGCTCCATACATACGCGGGTGAGGGTACGGTCCGTACATACACTGTTGGGGTGGGGGTACGCTCCATACATACGTGGGTGTGGGTACGGTCCATTCATACACGGGTGGGGGTACGGTCCGTACATACACTGTTGGGGTGGGGGTACGCTCCATACATACGCGGGTGTGGGTACGGTCCATTCATACACGGGTGGGGGTACGGTCCGTACATACACTGTTGGGGTGGGGGTACGCTCCATACATACGCGGGTGGGGGTACGGGCCGTACGTACGGGGGTGTACATACACGGGTGGGGGTTCGACTCATACGTACACGGGTGTACATACACGGGTGGGGGTTCGACTCGTACGTACACAGGTGTACATACACGGGTGGGGGTTGGACTCGTACGTACACGGGTGTACATACACAGGTGGGGGTTCGACTCGTACGTACACAGGTGTACATACACGGGTGGGGGTTGGACTCGTACGTACACGGTGTACATACAAGGGTGGGGGTTCGACTCGTATGTACACGGGTGTACATACACGGGTGGGGGTTCGACTCGTATGTACATGGGTGTACATACACGGGCGTACATACGAGGGCTGGGGGGGTGGTTGGGCGCGTACATACGGGGGCTGGGGGGGTGTTGGGCGCGTATGCGGGCACATGTCTCCATGGTTGCTATAGGAGTTCGGTGCGGACGGTGTTTTTTCCATCCGGTTGTAACATCAGACGCACGGGATGGATCGTACTTGTGCGGTCGGACTTCACTTTTCACATTTGTACGGTAAATCGTCCGGGGACGTATCGGACACATTTTCAGACCCGAGGACATGTGGGGAATTATTCCCAATGCGATTCGTATGGACTTTTTCCCATGCGAATCGTAGTTGGCAGTTTGTACGGCACTTGTACGATTCGTACGGTAAAAAGACCGGATACGAGTCGTACGGGGACTTTTTTTCCAGGATCGTAATCGGCACCCTAATGGGTGGTCAGCACCCAAGTTAACACCCAAAGGAATCATTGCTTTCGACTATAGAAAACACCCTAAACAGAATTGCAAGAATCTTGCCATGAAACCAGAATCTTATTCAGGGATAGGTTTATGCTTGGTTTGATGTAAATTTGTTCTGTCATTTTTAGCTATTAGCATTGCAAATATAGGTCAGTGGACTTGAGTGATTAAAAGATTTGAGATATCTGGACAGTCCTCCAAACCAGGTTTGCAGTCTGCTGAGGGCCTACATTGTTTATACAAAAGCCCTTCTTAAACAAGGGAAATGTTTGCACCATCGTCATTATTTGTTTTGAGATACCAAAGTTGGGTCCAGTCCACTAACTATAAAACAGGGTCCGCAAACCATTCAAACCCATTTAGTGGGCCCCAAATGGAGCTCATGGGCAATAAAATACATATAAAAAAGTGATTTTTATCATAGGATTGTAAATCATGGACCTGGGGACTCCGAATTCTCATATGTGTCAAAGGAATGAAAAACAGAACACAATCAATGATAGATGGCTGCCCTTTGCCAATGGCCGAATGTTGCAGGTAGCCAGCATGCAGTGAGTTAACTGCATGTGGTAGTTTGGCCATACGTAGTGGCAATAGTGGTTCCCATAGGTAAGAGCGGTGGGGCGGTGGGACGGGCAGGATGGGGGTGGTGAACAGTGACAGACAACGAGATAAGTAATATTAAATAAATAAATAAAAACACTTACCTTGCAAGGTAAGTTTTGTTTATTGAATATTACTTAACCCGTCATCTCTCGACTTCCACCACCCCCACCCTGCCCCACCCTGCCCCCGCACCACCGCTCTTACCTGTGCGAGCCGCTGTGTAGTGGGTGGCACACAGGACCTGGCCACCTGCGGCCATCCACACTCTACAGGGACAAACTGTTGTCCTTGATCTGGCCGAAGGCAAAGCATTTCACCCAACTGCTGCTATGCATGACCAAAGTCCATGTGTTGTGAGATTTGTCTGCCCAAGGAGGTCATGGGCACAGGGCTTGGCAACAGGCCAGTTCCTGTTGGCGGCAGCCACTGTGCATGGCCAAAGGGTATGCACAGCGGGGATGGCTGCCAATGGTTGGTTGGCAGAGGGAAGTATTGCTTGTGGTATATGACCCAAAAAACAAACAATTCACTGGTAAAAAATATATTAAAGTGAAGTTATTGTTTGCTTTGGTTTTAGCACATTCACATTTGAAAAAACATCTTAAGAATTAATTGACACATTTTAAAGTTGACAATGGTTGCAAATTAAAACCAAATAAATCACAGAAATCCTCATGTTATGGTTAGGATAGCAATTCATAACTCACAAATCAGATGTCATAAATGTAAGTCATAACTTCTTTTTTAGGTGTTGTTACCGAAGCTAAACATAACTTCGCTTTAATCTTTGCTTTTTTATACTGAAACAAATATATATTGGCTAAAGTCCCTCAAGCCATACATTATAAAGACATTGTGAGTCAACAATGCTCTCCACTACTATAGAGTGGAATTAGACTGAGGGTCTTGAAATGGGCATAGAGCTCCTAGGTGACCTGCAGCATCCACTGAAAAAAAACAAGGATTACAAATATGTTATAGCTAGGTTTTGAAATGAGATTTAGCATGTGTAAAATCTTCTTCAGGTGGGTAATCCCAACCCACTGCACGCATCCAACCTGAACCCCACTCAGACAATATCAAGTTGTGTGCAAAGGAATTTGGATGCAGTGATTTGCCTCTGTGTTGTGTTGTTTTGAAAATTTTAAAAATATTGTAATCTTTTTTACTTTAAATATTTTTTATTTTATTTTTTTTAACTAATGAGAACTACTGTAATGTTTAACGTTTTATATTATCTACTGGCGGTCGCCAGTAGATAGTTATAGTTAGGACCGTGTTTCCTTAGGAAATCTGAAAATTCTATTTTGAATAACTTTGGCGCCGGTTGACGAATCCTCGCGAATTTGTCAAAATAGGTGGGGCGCTCCGCTCCGCTCCTACCCTGAAAGTCTCGGGGTGATTAGTCAAGCGGGGGCTGAGAAAAAAGGGGGGTCCCAAAACACGTTTTCCCCATGCATTTTTCCATAGGGACCTTTAGTCCAAGGTACAGCCCAAACGGCTGAACAGAATTACTTGAAATTTGGCAGAGAGGTAGTCCTCAGGTCAGGGATGTGCCTTTTGAATATCTGGATTAAATCTGTTCAGTAGTTCCTGAGAAAATTTCAGTTAAAAGTACATATATATCTATAAGCGCACACGTGCGCGCACCGTGCGCGCACCGTGACGTGCGCGAGCGCAATTCTGATTGGTTGTTAGATGTCAGTAAACATTCGAATCGGTCGAAATCAGGAATTGTCGTCCGCCATTTTGTCTCTCGCAGTCTGAGGCAATGAAAAACAAAGGTGGAGAACGTGAAAAAGGGGCAGGGTGGACAGTTCCTGACCCTCTAGCCTTTGTCAGGGGATCACTGAAGGACCCCCAAGGGTGAAAAAACATTTATTTTTTTTACGAAAAAGCGTAATAAATACATAACTTAGCATTTAAAAAACCGTACAAATTCACTTAATAAACCATAGGTTTCACACACGTTATAGTTAGAAATTAGCATTTAAAAAACCTTGCAAATTCACTTAAAAAACCATAGGTTTCACACATGTTATAGTTAGCTGGACATTTCCCTCGTAAAAAACCAATGAAATTCCCCCGTTATAGTTAGTGCAGGCAACTATAACTCACGCGACCGCAATACTCTGCTGATGACGTCAGATATTACATCACTGATTACATATGTGTCTTTCTGAAAAATAAATATTTGTAATATATGTATAGCTAAAGATTAATGGAAGAAGACATGGGTAAATAGGTGTCTAAATACAGTGATGTAATATCTGACGTCATCAGCAGAGGATTGCGGTCGCGTGAGTTATAGTTGCCTGCACTAACTATAACGGGGGAATTTCATTGGTTTTTTACAAGGGAAATGTCCAGCTAACTATAACATGTGTGAAACCTATGGTTTTTTAAGTGAATATATATATATATATATTTTCTTTTTACGTACAAGTCTTTGAGGTTTTTTGAGATGGTCCTGCATTGCAATATTTCATTTGTCTCTCCGGAAGCAATGATCTGGAGACATTGTTTGAAATATGTTGCAAAATACAACATGATCTGGGCATCTTCCTCTTATCTGCTGCCGCTGTACTTCATGTGGTGCAATTTCAACTCTTCCAGCTACCTGAGGACCTCTATGCACGTCTACCAGAGCCGTCTGGTTTGGGTGCATAGCACACAGGTGTTTCACATGCCACGTGTACCCAGGGAATAGTGCCCATTTTAGCACCTTTGTAGCACCTGATTGCATTTTTTGAGCCCAACTGAAGATTTCTAGGCCATAAATTTCATTTTAGGCCTAGAAGTAGGTGCTGCTATCATTATTAATGCGATACCAAAGGGGATGATGGACAGAGCGCTTGAGCAAATCAAACACTCACCCCCAGTCAACTGATCTGGGTTTAATCCATCATCATTCTTTAGCTCACTCCACCACCCCAGTTCAGACATGGCCATATGCAAATCAGTCTGACCCTGTGCCTCATGGGAACAGTCCAGCCCGAACTGCCAAATCATGTCTTCCCTAGACCGGAAACAAGCATCCTGGGACCGGTTTCGGGTTCATAACCCTCGTCAGCTAGGCTATCTTGAAACCAGTGGCAAAGTGAGCAAAGGACCCACGTCTGGGCATACCCTGCTAACTTAGGGTGAACAAAGCGATAACAAAGGGGATGATGGACGGAGCGCTTGAGCAAACCAAACACTCACCCCCAGTCAACTGACCTGGGTTTAATCCATCATCATTCTTTAGCTCACTCCACCGCCCCAGTTCAAACATGGCCATATGCAAATCAGTTTGACCCTGTGGTTCATGGGAACAGTCCAGCCCGAACTGCCAAATCATGTCTTCCCTAGACCGGAAACAAGCATCCTGGGACCGGTTTCGGGTTCATAACCCTCGTCAGCTAGGCTATCTTGAAACCAGTGGCAAAGTGAGCAAAGGACCCACGTCTGGGCATACCCTGCTAACTTAGGGTGAACAAAGCGATAACAAAGGGGATGATGGACGGAGCGCTTGAGCAAATCAAACACTCACCCCCAGTCAACTGATCTGGGTTTAATCCATCATCATTCTTTAGCTCACTCCACCACCCCAGTTCAGACATGGCCATATGCAAATCAGTTTGACCCTGTGGTTCATGGGAGCAGTCCAGCCCGAACTGCCAAATCATGTCTTCCCTGGACCGGAAACAAGCATCCTGGGACCGGTTTCGGGTTCATAACCCTCGTCAGCTAGGCTATCTTGAAACCAGTGGCAAAGTGAGCAAGGGACCCATGTCTGGGCATACCCTGCCAATTTAGGGCGAGCAAAGCGATAACAAAGGAAGGGGATGATGGATGGAATGCTTGAGCAAATCAAACACTCACCCCCAGTCAACTGATCTGGGTCTAATCCATCATCATTCTTTAGCTCACTCCATCACCCCAGTTCAGACATGGCCATATGCAAATCAGTCTGACCCTGTGCCTCATGGGAACAGTCCAGCCCGAACTGCCAAACCATGTCTTCCCTGGACCGGAAACAAGCATCCTGGGACGGGTTTCAGGTTCATAACCCTAGTCAGCCAGGCTATCTTGATTCCAGTGGCAAAGTGAGCAAGGGACCCATGTCTGGGCATACCCTGCCAATTTAGGGCGAGCAAAGCGATAACAAAGGAAGGGGATGGTGGATGGAATGCTTGAGCAAATCAAACACTCACCCCCAGTCAACTGATCTGGGTCTAATCCATCATCATTCTTTAGCTCACTCCATCACCCCAGTTCAGACATGGCCATATGCAAATCAGTTTGACCCTGTGGTTCATGGGAACAGTCCAGCCCGAACTGCCAAATCATGTCTACCCTGGACCGGAAACAAGCATCCTGGGACCGGTTTCAGGTTCATAACCCTCTTCAGCTAGGCTATCTTGAAACCAGTGGCAAAGTGAGCAAAGGACCCACGTCTGGGCATACCCTGCCAACTTAGGGTGAACAAAGAGATAACAAAGGGGATGATGGACGGAGCGCTTGAGCAAATCAAACACTCACCCCAGTCAACTGATCTGGGTTTAATCCATCATCATTCTTTAGCTCACTCCACCACCCCAGTTCAGACATGGCCATATGCAAATCAGTCTGACCCTGTGCCTCATGGGAACAGTCCAGCCCAAACTGCCAAACCATGTCTTCCCTGGACCGGAAACATGCATCCTGGGACTGGTTTTAGGTTCATAACCCTCGTCTGCCAGGCTATCTTGAATCCAGTGGCAAAGTGAGCAAGGGACCCACGTCTGGGCATGCCCTGCCAACTTAGGGCGAAGAAAGCGATACCAAAGGGGATGATGGATGGAATGCTTGAGCAAATCAAACACTCACCCCCAGTCAACTGATCTGGGTCTAATCCATCATCATTCTTTAGCTCACTCCATCACCCCAGTTCAGACATGGCCATATGCAAATCAGTCTGACCCTGTGCCTCATGGGAACAGTCCAGCCCGAACTGCCAAACCATGTCTTCCCTGGACCGGAAACAAGCATCCTGGGACCGGTTTCGGGTTCATAACCCTCGCCAGCCAGGCTATCTTGAATCCAGTGGCAAAGTGAGCAAGGGACCCACGTCTGGGCATACCCTGCCAACTTAGGGCGAACAAAGCGATACCAGAGGGGATGATGGACAGAGCGCTTGAGCAAATCAAACACTCACCCCCAGTCAACTGATCTGGGTTTAATCCATCATCATTCTTTAGCTCACTCCACCACCCCAGTTCAGACATGGCCATATGAAAATCAGTCTGACCCTGTGCCTCATGGGAACAGTCCAGCCCGAACTGACAAACCATGTCTTCCCTGGACCGGAAACAAGCATCCTGGGACCGGTTTTGGGTTCATAACCCTCGTCAGCCAGGCTATCTTGAATCCAGTGGCAAAGTGAGCAAGGGACCCATGTCTGGGCATACCCTGCCAACTTAGGGCGAACAAAGCGAAACACCAAAACCGGTCCTAGGATGCTTGGTTCCTGTCCAGGGAGGACCTGGCTTGGCAGTTCGGGCTGGACTGTTCCCATGAAGCACAGGGTCAAGACTGATTTGCACATGGCTGGGTTCAAACTGGAATGGCATGGTGAGCAAAAAAACGATGGATTTAGGCCCAGATCTCTGTACTGGGGTGAATGTATGACATTGTTCTGCATTCTGTCCATCAACTGTTGTTTTGCATTTGTCACCCCGAGTGGGACGGGTATGCTCAGACGTGAGTCCCGTGCTCTCCATGCCACTGGAATCATGCTATTCTGGCTGAAGTGGGGTGAAACTCCGAAATCGGTCCTAGGATGCTTGGTTTCAGTCCAGGGAGGACCTGGCTTGGCAGTTCAGGCTGGACTGTTCCCATGAGGCACAGGGTCAAGAATGATTTGCATATGGCTGGGTTCAAACTGGAATGGCATGGTGAGGGAAAAAACGATGTATTTAGGCCCAGCTCTCTGTACTGGGGTGAATGTTTGACATTGTTCTGCATTCTGCCGATCAACTGTTGTTTTGAATTTGTCACCCCGAGTGGGACGGGTATGCTCAGACATGAGTCCCATGCTCTCCATGCCACTGGAATCAAGCTATCCTGGCTGAAGAGGGGTGAAACCCTGAAACCGGTCCTAGGATGCTTGGTTCCAGTCTAGGGAGGACCTGGCTTGGCAGTTTGGGCTGGACTGTTCCCATGAGGCACAGGGTCAAGACTGATTTGCATATGGCTGGGTTCAAACTGGAATGGCATGGTGAGCAAAAAATACGATGGATTTAGGCCCATATCTCTGTACTGGGGTGAATGTATGAGATTGTCCTACATTCTGTCCATCAACTGTTGTTTTGCATCATTATTAATAGCAGCACTATAACATCATCACTCTTTAATGTTCCTCCTTGGGCAGGGCCTGTGGATAGAGTGGGAGGTGGCTGCTGCTCTGCTGTTTGTTCTCAGGTTAAGATGGAGTAGATCCTCTGGAAAGCAATCTACCTGCAAAATAGCACTGTATAAATGATTTTCAGGAAATTCTTTGAGCTTTTTGCTGAAGGCTGTAGATTTATATTTTGAGTAGAATATCTGGGCAGCAACTCAGATGTGTTCTTTCTTTCTACTATTTTTAATGTCCAGCGGTACCCGTAGCGGTACCAGTAGAGACAATGAAAGTGCTGAATGACTCTTGAAAGGTCTTTACTTCCTTTTCCTGGTATTGCTGTGGCAAAAGACAAGCACCTGTGGGATCCAGAAGTTTTAACTAAAGTTAATTTTATTATGAAGGGGTGTTTTTTTTTTTTTTTTTAACCTAGGTGTATCCTAGCAGTTTCAAAAAAGTAAGACATTTTGTAGTTTTGATTGGTATTTGTGCCTGCATTTGTAGGAGTTGCAGTACGCAGTACACAAAAATGGTGCTGCTGTACCAATGACTCCCAGTAAAATCACACCAGAATGGTTGGTGTAGCTGTATTCATACAATTTTAAGTAGTTCCAGTCACATTTCCTGCATTAGGGATTTGGATATCACTTTGTTCACACCTCGTGCTATGGGTTTTTTTGCATTTGCCTTTTCTTTTGGGTATTAGACCAAGAATACTTTGGAAAATGAAATCAGGAGAAGACCGCCCTGAACCTCAAGACACTGAAGAGGTGTGGTAGGATTGCCGAAGCCCTTCCAAATCCATAGTTTCGAAGTTCTTCAACATTCTACCTGGCAAGAAGAAGGTCTCTGCCAAGAAAGTCACTTGCACAAGATGTGCAAAGAATTCAACAGAGGGATGGGGAAAAAGCACTACTTTGGTGCTTCTGGGTCGCATCAGCAATTCAGTTTATAGCAATCCTAATAATTCAATGCTGCAAAAGGGAGAAGGCATGAAGAGCAAGTGGCATCTACATCTGGCACTGCCCTCCAACACCTGGTGGCTCCTGGAAATACACTTTCACTGGTTGTCCTTGTAGCCAAGCAGTATGACTGTGGTCCGTGCTTTCTGCGACCTGGAATCTTTTGTGTGTGCTGCAGCAAAGGTATTTTTGTCAGGGGGTAGTGGGCCACTGCTCAGAAGCACTAAGTAGTATCTCATCAGAACACTTGTAATCCTTTAATTTTTTTTATTTCTCTTCTCAAATTCAAACACCTTGTTTTTCAGTTATGTTTAGTAAAATGCCCCAAAAAAGAAAAGTTACAGAACATATTTGAAAAAGTATAATACTAAATTATAAGGGGTTCTTTTAAGCTCCTCCTTAATTGGTTTTAAAATAGAAAAATAAAAGATGTTGTTTGTCATGTCAATCCCTAACTGTATGTTACTATGCACATGGGTTCAGTAAGTAATCATTTTGGATTTGCAAAAAGGGTTTGAAATATTGGCTCCAATTTTTGATAAATAAAAGGATATTTTCCCAAACGACCCATAGGTTGATTCACAAACCACTGGCTCGTAGTGGATCTCAACCCTACCTCGTTCATCAGTGTACATGAGATAGGTTACATGGTGAAACCTCATTCGATTCGCTGCCATCACACAGGTGGTTTCCTATTGGGGGTCATTGGACCACCATGTCTGTGAATGCTTTGCCAGTTAGCAAGAATGTGGCCAACTCAGCTGCATTGCGTGGGTAACCCCTGCTGCGTCGATGGTCTTGGTCTCTAGCCAGGCCTTGCACCTATGACATCTTTCCCCAGCTGCACACTTCCTTCGAATCATGTAAGACAGGTGTGGGGCAGGGCCTATATCTACAATTGGCTTGCACCTGCTATGCACAGCTCAGGGTGGCCTGAACTGAACCCCACCTTCCGCAGGCATCCAACCCTTTCCCCGCATGGCCTTTTCCCGTACATAATGGGGGAAGGGCACATGGCTTGGCCATTTACCAAACCCCGTCCCTCACCCTCAATGAGAGTCTGACCCGTGCTGGGCATGGCATATGGCCATGCACACTCGGGGTGGGATGTATTACCTGGCTTCTGGCCAAGCCCTGTTCTCCACCTTCCATGGGTCTTTAATTACCCTAGTTTCTAACAGCCTTTGACTATGCATCCAGATTGTACAAGGCCTTCAGCCATGCACAGAGGAGTTGGGCCTGCTGCACATTGTGACAGGGCCAGCGAGAGTGTGACAGCCATGCAGTGGGGGAAGGTCCAGACCCTGAAGGGTCAGGCATCAGGCAAGCTTCAAGGACCTATACTAGATTGCAGTTGCTTTGCCGCGGATCCTATAATTGGCAAATATGGCCCCATAAAGCTTACCCCGATGTTTCAGCATCCTTTTAGGGCCTAGTTTCTCAGTGGATTCTTATCCTGTCATTTTATGCACCGTTTCTCATGACCTTCAGGACACAGTGACCGAAACATGGTAGTCATATTTTTTCCCAATTACTATATTTAGAATTAGTTACTGATTGACTTTGATTTTTGTTGACATTGTGCTAAGGGAACATTTTTAGAGGGCAGGGGCATTAGTGATCAGGACCAATGGCAGAGCAGATGCGATGAGTACTGAATAAATGGAGACTGAGCACACAGGGGCATAGATTAGTCTGTGAGATTCGGGTGCTGTGAATCTCAATTTCGCAACTGAAAAAGCTGAACGGGTGGAGGGATGAAATGACCAAGGTTTTGAATGTTTCCTTGAGGGAAAAGATCAGCACTTATTTGCATTAGGTGGACCTCTGTCTAGAGTGGTATAGTGGGCAAAAAACTCTAGGTTGTAATGCTACTCAAAACAATTGCCACTGGTCAGGCTATTTGCTAGCATTCATTCCATTTCCTTTTGGAAAACAGTATTCCTAAAAACGGAAGACTGGTGCAGCTTGCCAAGCCTACTACTGCTAATTTTTGTGAATTCCAAAAAGTAATAATTTAAGCCCATTCTATGGGTGCAGATTTACTATTTTTTTGGTAAACCGGTTCTATATTTAAGATTACAATCAAAAACATTAACAATTTAAAACATGTTATTGCAATGAGAATAACATGAAAAACCCAACGAGACATACCAGATCAGACTCAGAGCCCACAGAGCCAACTATCAAACAAAGAATGTATTTGAGGAGCGTCACACCCCAAATGCCCTGATTGAAGCTATGACCTGTCCGTTCTTCCTGGGAACCCTTGACTTCTGTCACGTGCAACACAATAGCCTGGAGTCCCTGCCCTGCGATCACTTATTTTAAATGAATTTTCACTGCACGCAATCCTTTTCATCTCTGCTATATGAAGCCTTGATGGTAAAGCTGTTAAATCGGGGCATGTGGGCAGGGCTTAATTTGTCTGGTTCTCAACTTTCACAAATCATTTTATCAAATGACTGACTATGCCATGTACTAAGCATGAAACATAAATAGTGGAGTGCAAGCATGTAAATTAATAGAGTGAGCCGAGTCAGGAGTCTGTCTTTGCTCTAACAGTCTGTCCACAAGCAGAGCCAATAGACGTTTGGCATGTATATTGTGCAACAAAGATAATGTAAACGTATGATACAATTGTTTTCAAATTGAAAAAGAGTGTATTTCTTTAACATGCAGAAGCGTTTTACCTTAGTACATCAGATTATATCACTGCATAGATAAACATGTATTAAACGTGACATTTGTTTGAAAAATTCATGGCTCACCCCTTCAACAACAATGCCATTAGTAAACTAAGAGGCAAGTCAGTAGTCATGTAAAGCCTAAACGTGGCCTAGATTCTTATTATAGATGGAGGAATGTTATAGTTTATTAAATGAAACATAAGAGGTGCTTGTACAGTGCACACCCTGAACTCAAGTATTTAAAAGAGCATTCATATTAGACCTGGCAGCCTTGGAGTGGGAGTCCACTGTATTTTTACCTTTGACTCCTGTGTTTTTAATGTGGGTTGGACTTTTGCTGGTCTAGATGCTTTAGGCACTTTGTCACCGCTGTTCAGTGCCAAATTGCAAGTGCTCCCTCTGTTTATTGTTGTCATGGATTAGTGTTCCATAATTGGTGTATTTGGTTTACTGTTAAGTCCGTAGTACAGCGCACTGTGTGTGCCCATGGCCTGTAAACCAAAAGCTGCTAGTGGGCATGCAGCACTGATTGTGCAACCCACCCAAGCAGCCTTGCAAAAGGGTCTCAGGCCTGCCATTGCAGTGTTTGTGTGCAATCTGGTACTACCATGTTGACCTGGCAAGTGCACCAACTTGTTAGGTCCTAACCTTCCCCTTTCTTACATGTGAGTCACCCCTCGGGTAGGCCCAAGGTACCCCTGTGGGCAGGGTGCAGTGTATGTGAAAGGTAGGACATGTCCTGATGTGTGTGGCATGTCCTGATAGGAAAATACTGCCAATTTTGTTTTTCACTATTGAAAGGCTATCTATTCCATAGGATAGAATGGAAGTTTATTTATAACATCTTATAAATATAACTTCCCACTGGGACAAGATAGGAAGGTAAAGTTTAGTGTGCCTGAACTCAGAACATAAAGATGCATCCTTTAGTGAGGATGATTTTTACATTCTGTGTTTGAAAATATCACTTTTACAAAGTTGGTATTTTCTATCTTAGCCATCCCGTGTGCCTCTGTTAGGTATGTGTATTGACTGTTTGGCTTTGGAGTGACAGGGGTTGGAGATGTGCATTCTGTTCATACAGCCACTTGGAGGGGTGAGGTGTGTCCTGCCTTTCCAGGGTGAGTCAAGGCTGGGCTGAATAGACCTGGGCTGCATTTAGAGTAGGGGGAGGAGATTTCTTTCACATCCTGAATGGGCCTGGTCTGCCTGGGACAAGGCTGTCTCCACCTCCTGCCAGGAAGCTGCACCAGAGAGGATAGAACTGGTTTTGGCTGGGCAAAGAGCTTCTCTACCACCAGTGAACAAAGGAATATGTGCTATAAAAAGCAGGGTCCAGACCCCAGACTTTTAGATTAATTCTGGAATTCAAGAGGAACCTTTGTCAAGGAGAAGAGCTAGAGAAACTGAAAGAGAAGTACTGCCCCTTTGCTGTGTGCAGTCTGGTGTTGGCCAGCAGTGGCTGTTTCTGCCAAGGATAAAACATGTACTTTGCTGTGTCCCCTGCTTGAGAAAGATCTCTAAGGGCTCGAAGTGGAGCTTGCTTCCTGTTTTGAAGTATCAGGGATACAACGACTTCACCCCCTCAGCTCCCCTGAACTTCCTTGCTAGGAGTTCTGACCTGCCAAGAGGTGCCTGCTGCTGTTCTGGGCCTCTGGAGGTTGTTCCTGATGTTGGGGGCTGGAAAAGAAATGCAACTAAGAGAAGCGCAATGCATCCGCACTTGTTTCTGATGCATCGCCGCCGTGCATGAAAATTTTCCATGCATCGTCATCGTGTCACTGAAGAACCAGCGCATTGCATGCCCGCGGCTGGAGAAATTTCAGCACACCGCATCGAGTGCACCAATCTACGGAGTCCGAGATCACCGCAACAATTCCGATGCAGGCCCTGCTGTGCGGCAGCAAGAAACAATACATTGTGGGACTGCCGCTGAAGAAAACAACACGGTGCCATTGCCACCAATGCATCGAGAACCAACGCATCCCTGATCCTCACGCATCATACCGGGGTGTCAAGTCTACAAGGACAACGGGCCATAGTAAGAAACCGATGCATCACCTCCCCACGCAGCAAGAAACCAACGCATCACTTCCCATTCAGTAAGGAACCAACGCATCACCTCAGCTGCGTGACAGTACGGAACCAACGCATCACCTCCCCTGGAGTAAGAAACCGATGCATCCCCTTCCCTGCGCATAAGGAACCGAAGCATCACCTTCCCTGCTGCTGTTCTTGTTTTTCATTTTGACACATCCAAGGTTCTTTGTGTTGAAAGTGTCACATCTATAATTTGCCATGGACAGAACTGTTTCTACCTTTTAAAAGTCATATTTTGATTACTGTATTGTGGATTTTTGTTGTTTTGTTCTTGTTTGGTTTAGATAAAGATTACCAGACGTGGTCCGTGCAGGTGACAGCGGTGGGGTGGTGGGGCCACGTTGGGGGGGATTTCGAGGGACGATGCAGAGGGAAAATTAAAATAAATATTTAATTTTCCCTCTGCATCATCCCTCGAAATCCCCCCTAATGTGACCCCACCGCTGTTACCTGCACGGACCGCTGCTGAAGATTACTTATTTTTCTAAACTGGTGTGGTGTCCATTTGTAGTGTTTTCACTGTATTACTGTATGTGTGCACAAATGCTTTACACACTGCCTCTCAGATCAGCCTGTCTGCTCGTGCCAAGCTACCAAGGGGGTGAGCAGGGGTTATTTTAGAAGTGTATTCAACTTACCCAGACTACGAAGAAGGGTTCCTTTCTTCCACAACAGTGCAAACCATTGCCAACTATAGAACCCCATTTCTAACAGTTCATATGCGATATTAAAGAAAAACGAGGCTCTATGAAATAAAGTATTTGCCTAGGATCACACAATTTTGACAAGCAGGAAAGCCAGTATTGATTCCAGGAAGCCGGTATTGATTCCAGGCAAATTGGTTTCACATTTTAAAATTCAGCCACCAGATAGGTATTTCTGTCTCTGTCTCTTTTTCTCCCCCTCTTTCCCATTCACATCAATGATCATTGTTCTGTCTTTCATTCTTAGCTCAGGATGAGACAAGCATTGGCATAGCCAATAGGTCTCGCCTTTGGGACCTTATAAGTGTTTAGCCATGCAACAGTTGCATAACTAAATACTTATAAGGTCCCAAAAGCGAGACCTATTGGCTATGCCAAGCGGCTGTGCGGCCGCGAAAGTGATCGCGATCGCGATCAAACATCAAAGCGGCCGCGTGGCCGCGAAAGTGAAAGTAATCGCGGTCAAGCGCAGCGCGCGTGCCCGCGCACATGCACTGTAGCTCTAGGCTGGCCTGGTAGCACTTTTTGGAGCCCTCTCAATAAGTCTCGCCAGACCGGCGCATGCGCTGGGTCAGGCGAGACCTAAAAAACCGATGCAGAGATAGCAGACCCGACTCAGGGTCCCCAACTCCAGCTACCAAGTCAAGAAAGAATTTATTTTGGGGATGTCATACCCCAAAACAGCCCCCCTCCCCCCCGCCCCACCCCCTCGAAGCTAGGCCCTTATGTAATCAGCAGGAGCACTTGAACAAATATTAACTAGCGAGGGGGGACATAGTGCTGAAAAAGCAGAAGCAGTTTATGCAATGGACAGTTCAGCCGGGGATCCAGATGTGTACTTCCATGGCCACTGCATCCATTCTAGTGGTCAGGAGATCAGCATTCAGTGACAGAACATGACACTAGTGCCTTGTTCAAATTCCGTTACTACTTCAAAGACGATTCAAATTAAGATTAAAAGAAAAAAAATGCTCTAATCTGCTGAACCTCAGCTGGTCCACGATTGGGGCGCTCACCTGCTCAGCAGCACACATTTCCTCTCTGCTCTGGAGCAGCGCTATCACCAGCCACAACATGGCCGCCTTCACCGGCATTTCATGAATGGATTAGTGAGAAGACTAAAGCCAGCACAAAAGCATGACGTCTCCTCCCCTTCGTTCCAAAGCACATTAACTCCTTTGGATTCTCGTGATGCGCCCGCTCATTTTGCTACATGGTTCGCCCACAATGAACTCCGATCTACGCCTTCCTCATGGCTGGGAGAGATTGTTTTCACATCGTTACAGAGCGAGATAATGAACGAGAACAGCGTCCAGGGGTGATCCTTCACGGGATGACACCCGTTCTGGAACTCAGAACATTTACAATAGGCCATTAGACTGAATGCAGCCTTCCAAAGGGCCTCACCGAAAAGCGATCCAATAAACAGAAGAATATCACAGTAATCGCAAACCAAGTGTGAATGTGTACAGCATGTTTTTACTCTCTCTGCAGAAAAACGGAACCCAAGTGCTCTATAAAAGGGGCCTCAGATCCGTTACTTATTAAAACTGACAAGTGATATAGGTCCCTGTCGGGCTCTATAATCATATCCTAAACTTAACTGGCATTTAAAACTGATCAATTTCTGAACAATTAATGTAAAAAAAATTAAGGTAATCAATCCCATGTCAATTTTTTAGTTCCCGTTTATATTTCTCATATTTTACTTAATGTTGCATCCCCTATGGGTGTTAGCTATTTCCAGGATGTGGGGTTTCTCTTTTTTCCATGTAGCATATTACTCTTACATATTGAATACTTTGAAATGTATTGCCTCAGGTGTTTATAACAGGCCGCAAATTAGAGATCTAGAGCAGATGCTGAAATCAGTGTAAGTTTCTCACAGTGCCTCCTGTGGGTCAAAAGGGGAGTTCAGCATACATGGTCATCCAATGCTCCGACGTTCTGTGGGAGCACAGAGAATAGAATCGTCATTGGCATCCTTTTCCACCCCTCCAACATAATATACATTTCCCATAAATAATCACACACACAATTTTTTGTTTGGGTAAAGTTGCTGCAGGTTTATTACATACACCGTTATGTAATAGGTGGGTTATCTTACGGGCGATCCAAGGGCAGGCAACCAACTGATGAGCCAGGCAGTACTGGGGCGAAAGCCGCCTGTGCTGCCCTTACTAGTGATCCTCTTCCCGGATCACGTGACCGTTGGTACCTTCTTATTCACGCCCCTTTCAGGGCGGAGTATCGCATAGCAAACCCCTCGTTTGTTCAGGCCGACAACCGCCCAAAGGACTAGCAGGGCGCCAACACGGTTTCAAGGACTCTCCCATGACGCTCCTCGGATTTGGCTCTGGCACCCCCTATGGTGCCACGCAGAGGTACCCTTGGTACCGGCCTGCTTCCAGATCACCCTGTAACTCCGCCTGCAACGAAAAAAGGAAAACATTACAATATTCTCTGCCCCCCTCCTGCCACCACCACGCCGGGTAAGCAGTAGGGAGGGAGACGGCATGTGCGGCGATCAAAAGAAGTCGCCAAAATGGTGGGGGAGGGATATATATATGCCCAGGAAGTGACGCCCCTCTTGCGCCGCAACCAGGCTGGAGGGGGGGGCAGGAGGGGGAGGGAGGCTACTGAGAACCTCCAGCCTGGGGGCCCTTTTGGGGGTATTTGTGACCACTGCACCGCTCTCGCTTTTGTTACAGGAGGCCGATATTGCAGCACTGCTGCAAATCTAGCCCCCGGTAACAAAACCGACCCTCACATGTCAAAAACAGCCCCTACCCTTCTGGCCCATGGGGAAAATGCACGGCCATGAAAGGTCATGCATTTCATGTGCAATTGTGAAAAGTGATTGAGACGCCCTGAAGAACACTGTCCCTTCCACTGCCTTAGTAATGTTTAATTCACAGTCTCATAATTTCAGAATTAAAATATTTTCAATATGAATTGATTACAACAAAATCATTGTTGTCACTCATTCATCTGTTGCAGCTAACAAGCATTGACAAAGCCAATAGTTCTGGTTTGCTTTAGGTGTATGTCAGTTGTTTTGCTATATATCTGATTACAATAACAGAAAGCTCAGAGAGGAACTAAAAAAACTGGTTGGGTGGCACACTATGGAAATCATAGGCATTTAGTTTGCATGTTTAACTCACACCCTTAATTACAGAGGCCACATCCCTTTTGCAGACACCCCACCTTTTGCATACCACATAAAGCCCTGATCAGGGCCAACAAGTGCCAACATCATCAGAATGATTTCAGATGAGTGGGGTATTACTTGCATAGTGGTGTCTTAGCACTTGTTGACAAAGCAGACTGGTAAAAAGAAGATTTTCAGTTTCTCTCCTTGCTGGGCATGGCTGACGCAGTGAGGCGTAGGCACCCTGAGTAGCAGGCAAGAACGGACAGTGGTGATCAAATGTTTCTCCTTGATTATTTGAACAGAGGTCTCCACTGTAAAGGTTTCGAAGAGTGGCAATCTTGCATCACTCCGTAATATTGTGGTCCCCATATTTTGTGTACATTCTGCTTTTCTATTGCTTATGCTCTTAGTATACTTTTTTCTCGTGGGAAGTTTGGATCCAGCAGAAAATGTTTTGCTGGAACTTTGAAACTGGATGTGTGCCACAGCTGCATCGGTTGCTCTAATATCAGTCACAGTCATAGTCTGAAAATTGTATGGAGAATACATCTAGATGGTATCTTGAACGCCTTGGTACATTAGTACATATCTCTTTCCGCGCAGATGACCACCCAAACACAATACACTTAAAACACCCTTTATTGTGAGAATTATATGAATTATGAATTGCAAACAAACGGAGATTTACCTAGCCATTGTCAGAAAATCAGTGGGGCAAATATGTTTCAATACTGAATAGGGTAGAACCGTATTCCACTAGAAACCACGATTAATTAATATATAGGTGCTTCATTTGCAAACCTTCGGAGAAATGGATGGTTACCAGGAAACAATCAATAACTATGCAGAGGGGGACTAAGGGCCAACATTTCACACCACTAGAAGGCAGCCCACCCAAACCACATTTCTAAGCCTTTTGGGACTATTGGAAAAGGTTGTGGTGTCTTGAGAGGCTGGAATGGTGAAAGGGCCACACTCCTTTACTGGTAATAATGCAGAATCCTGGGCTAAAGGCCTGGAGAGATGGCTTGTTTGAGGGCAGGTAAGCAATCAGAGGTGAATTCATAAGATTGCTAACTAAGCCATGTAGCATGGGAAGGTGAAGGGAAATGCAGAATTGAGCAAAAGGATCTGAAATGAGGCAACCATTCATATAATGCTCAGGGTAAACACAGCAGTCCAGAAGATGCCTCCATGGGTGTATGGCCACTACCTAGAGAGTAATGACGTAAGGGACTTCCCTTTGTGCTCTACTTGCCATAGAATATTATTTGAAAAATCTTATAGTCTCTGAATTATCCACAGCAGACTGCAGGTCAGGTTTACGTGCCTGCATCTACAGGAGAACACACTGTGTAGGAAAGCCATTAGGCTACTTGATTCCAGGATGGATGAGCAGTAGCAATTATCACCATGACATGTATTGAGGGTGAAGTCTTTCCCAGCATGATCTAGGATTGTACACCTACAGAACAGAATGCTAAACGTGACCTGGTTTATTTTATGCACAGTTCTATGCGCCCTCGTATCTCTAAAGTGATATCCATGCAGAAATACAATACCCATGGAAGGTGGGCTGCTCTGAAGAATGCCTGCCACACTCACCTAACAGAGAGCATGCCCATTATGTGTAGTTTCCTGGAGATGTCAAGGGGGTAATCAGGCCTTAAGAAGATGCCCTCTGTCTGCCCAGTAAGCCACGCTGGGTCTCTTCCACTGCTGACTGTGCTGAAGGATACACTCGAGCACTGGTAGACCCTCCCTAGTGTACTGGCTCACATCCAAGCAATGTTTGACCTATGTGGGGAGGAGAGATTGTGTCCTGACATGCTCAAGTGCTGTGGAGAATGGCACAGTCAATGAGGCATCACTCCCAATACCCTGTCCCGATGAAGGCAAGCAGGCAAAGCTGAATGATGACCCCGGCAGCCAGTGAAGTGAGACTTTCCCTGATCACAGGAGGGAACAAGTTGAGTTTAGAGGGCGGTCCTTGAATTTAAGCTAGTAGGGGATCAGTTTCTCCACCCTCTTAAGGCAAGCTATCCCATGTGGTTCCAAGGCATGCACATTCTTACGTTTGGAGAGAAAAGTATGTAACATTGAGTGAAAAGATATTGTAAAGTATGATTATATTGATTCCTCTATTACATCGAAACAATTTGATTGTAACACGTTCATTGTTTGAAGCAATCGTAGCTCAACCACTAAGTCCAGCAACTCATGTTTTTTTCACAAGTGGCTTCTTTATTCATGTGACTCAGTTTTGTGGTTACGCCTTCCAAGATTCCCATGAAAGGCCACATATGCTGCTGCTCACTTTAATGTTGTTTCTCTCAACAAGCTCCTTATGAGTCCCACTCCCTCTCTCGTGGGGTATATAGTACTATTCTTTTCTTTTCTTCAGTACATGCAATATTCTCAGGGAAACGTAGTAGAATTTCTAAACCAGCAGAGGTTTCCAAATTCTGTGTTTGCGGGCTGGTATACTGGACATGCGCAGGATCTCTGCAGTAGTTACAAAAGTTACATGAAATGAATGAATGAAAAGGGATTTCTAGGTGCATGGCTACCCGGGGGCATCCCAGTGCTAATAGCGTTGCAGCTTCAACTTTGGGCAGTATTAGGGAAACCGATAAGTTTTTAACTGCTTACTAACAGTCAGGTAGTTTGGCTCAAGGTGGATACAGAGGGGCAAGAGATTCCATAATTTAGCGGCATTGTATGCATAGCGACCCCCTCCACTCTGTGTTTTTCTTATTTTTGGGACTACCGCCAGTTGTTTATTATCTGACCTTAAAGACCTATTTGAGCGATAGGGTTGAATAATGGACCTGATAATAGGCGGGCACTTGCCTGAGAGTGCTTTATGTGTAATACACAAAGCCTTGAACTGGATTCTCTCGAATAGGGAGCCAATGAAGTGATGCAAGGGCAGGCTTAGCTCAGAGGTGTTTAGAAGTATTCGTGAGTAGACGTGCTGCACAGTTTTGCACTATATGCAATTTTGTTGATGGTAGTGAGTGGGGTTCCCAGATATAGGGAGTTAGCGTAGTCAAGGCGTGAAAGGATTAACACTTGGACCAGCACTCTTCTGGCAGAGAAAGGTAGCAAGGGGAGGATCTTTCTTAACATTCTTAAAATCCCATAATAACAAGCTGCAACCTTGCGTGCTTGCTCCTTAAAATCAAGATTGCGGTCCAGCCATACACCTAGAATCTTGATTTGTTCTTTTGGGAAGGGTGGTAGCCCCAAACAGCTCAGCCAAAATGAGCCTATGCTCAATGTAGTGGAATTACCCAAGAGTATCAGCTCTGTCTTAGCTCCATTAAGTTATAAACAAGAGCTGTCCATCCAACTCGACACCTTTTCAAGGCAAAAGGCTAACCCTGAGCCTGAGTTATCCAGTTGATTGAGCGAGACCACAAACTGACTATCATCAGTGTAGGTAATGATCTGAATGCCAAAAGGTGTTAGTACTTCTGCCAGGGTGCTCATATAGACATTAAATAGAGTGGGGCTCAGGGAAGATCCCTGAGGAACCCCACATCTAAGGGGCATTCGCTTTGAGGTGATTTCATCTTCAAAGACTACAAAAGATATGCCCTCTAAAAAGGACTGTAGCCACTTTGACGCTGTTCCGGCAACTCCTGCATTCCTAAGTCTTTGAATTAACAAATGATGGTTCACCGTATCGAAGGCTGCGCTGAGATCTAATAAGATAAGAGCAGCGCAGCCCCCTCCATCCAGAATTTTTCTTAATTCTTCCACCACTGTCAGGAGTGCAGTTTCTGTGCCTTGCTGTGGTCTGAACCCAGTCTGTGAGGAATGAAGACGATTATTATTTTCAGGAAAGGTTGAGAGAGTATGGTTTACATGCTTCTCAGCTATTTTACCAATTTCTGGTAATAGTGAGATAGGGCAGCAGTTTGCCAACACGTCAGGATCTAGTTTTTTTTTTTTAAGAGTGCTCTAACCATTGCCTGTTTCAAGCGGGAGGGCACTAATCCTGTTACCAGAGAAGCGTTTATCACATCCAAGATCACTGGAGATACAGTCTCAGAGATTACATTTAAAATGTTAGGGGGAGCAACATCTGTAGGTGCTCCAGATTTGACTCAGAATCCCTCGAAGGGAGATCAAGTTCAAAGTGGGGATTGCCTACAGCAGACAATCTCCACATTGGGCTGTCAAGTCAGGTGAAGATAAGGTTTGTGGGGCCGAAAGGACATATAGATACTTTGTATTTTATCAAAGAAAAATTCAGCAATTTGGTTGCAGCATAGAGGGATATCAACAAAAGCGATGGGGGGTGCGGGAGGAGTTAGGAGTGATTTTGCAATCCGAAAGATTTTGCGTGGGCAGTTTACCGCCAAAGTGATTCTCTCTTCATAATAGAGAGCTTTGGCAGCTTTTGTTTCAGATTTATAGAACTTTATCGCCTCTCTGTATTTAATTTTGTTAATTACTGCGGGGTCCTTTCTCCAGTTTCTTTCCAGCCTTTTGCTGGACTGTCTGAGCTCCCGAAGTTTGGGTGTAGACCAGGCATTTTGATTAGCTCTTGCTTTAATGTGAGTCAATTTCTTTGGGAGAATAGTATCAAGTGACGATTCTAGACATTTATTGAATTTATCATTCGCAGTGACCGGGTTAGTATCAAGGGTGGGAACGGTATCTTCCAGAATAGTCACCCAAGATTTTGTTTGCAGTTTTGACCAAACGCGTACTTGTCTGATGCTTCTCGCAGCCGGAGTAGTAACATCCTGCGCTATCCATGTAAATGGAATTAGAGAGTGGTCTGACCAAGGCACCAAAATAAGGTCCTTGGCCAGAAGATTTAAAATGTTTGAAAAAATGGGATCCAGTAAATGGCCATTGCAATGGGTGGGACTGACAACTAATTGACTAAGTTGAAGCGTCTCCAACATCTCTACTAGTTCCAGTATAGGTGGGAGTGAGGTATCATCAAAATGAAGGTTGAAATCCGCAAATAGGGTGAAATTGGGAAGAGAACTAACCAGACTGGCTACAATATCGTGAAGATCCTTAAAGAATTTGCCTAAAGGGCCTGGAGGGCGATATACCATGATCCCCGAGAAAGTACTAACATGGGATATGCCGATGGTAAAGTAGATGCTTTCGCAGTCGGGTAGAGGATTTATAGTGGAGCGGCAATTAAATTTGTTCTTATAAATAATGGCTATTCCACCTCCTCTACCTGTGTCCCAGTCAAGCCTCTGCATTGCGTAACCCAGAGGGAGGGCTTGAACAATGGCAGGGTCAGCATCTTTATTCAGCCATGTCTCAGTTAGGAATAGTACGTCGGGACTCTCTTCTTCTAGTAACAGGTGAATTTCCAATGTGTGTTTAGACATTGAACAGCAATTCAATAAAGACAATTTAAGAGCCTCCTTGATAGGCCGGTCTGTGGGGGATTCAAACACGGGGCAGAGTCTGAAACAACAAGTATGACAGTGCTTAATAGAGCTATCAGGGGCATTGAATGTATGCACTTACTTCTTAATGCTCCTCTGTAAGAATTAAGCTGCTCCGCAGTATAAGAGTGTTTTTCTCCAAACAAACCAGCAGGGATCCTGGCCCCTGGTCCCGGTCGGGGGCGGTCACGTGCGGACGGGCACAGACGAGCTTGCCTTGCACGCATCCACTGCGCGGGCACGTCATCGGCCCCTTATGAGGCCGAGCGAGCGTGCCAGCGTCTGGATTCTGTTACGTTGACCTGAGTCTTCCACCCTTCGCTACTCAATGGTCCACCGGAGCATTAAACACAGCTCCTTTCTGTGCAAAATCGCAATACAATCGTGGTAATACTAAGATTAAAAACCACACTATTAAAACAGCATAAAAGCTTAGCAGCCCCCCGGGGCATTAAACACAGCTCCTTTCTGTGCAAAATCGCAATTAAACAGCTTAAAAGACCTTAAAATTCCCCGCAATGATTCACTGCTCGGTAACCAAAGGTGCCGCTGCTCGGTCGCGTCATCAGACCCTTATGAGGCCGAGCGAGCGTACCAGCGTCTGGAGTCTGGTACGCTGACCTGAGTCTTCCGCTCTTCGCTACTCAATGGTCCCCCGGAGCTTTAAACACAGCTCCTTTCTGTGCAAAATCGCAATACAATTGCGGTAATACTAAGATTAAAAACCACACTATTAAAACAGCATAAAAGCTTTGCAGCCCCCGTAGCATTAAACACAGCTCCTTTCTGTGCAAAATCGCAATTAAACAGCTTAAAAGACCTTAAAATTCCCTGCAATTATTCACTGCTCGTAACCAGCGGTGCTGGCATGTTCATGTTAAATTCAGTGCTCACTTTCTGTCCAGTAGGTGTAGGGTAGAGACAAGTAACAGGCCCTTCTTCCCCACGCAAGGGAAACAAGTTGAGAGACAGTGAAAACAATCTTTCCACATAAGCCCCATAGAAGCGAACTTATATATACACATTGATAGAACAACAGGTTTAACCCATGAAAGCAATATGTTGTTCATTTTCTGACCTCTGGTATTTGGCCCTTTGCTGTGTAGTTATCTTCTCTAGTGGAGTCTAACACGCTGCAAACTCGGTTAGTTTACTGGGTGGGGACAAGAATTCAATTTGGAATCCATGTGTGTAGAGGATACACAAGATGCAGGACGAAGTGAGTCTGCCAGATAAAGACATATATTTTAGGTCAATGTTCACGTCCTTTGAAATTATCCATACCTCAGTATAAGGAAATGGGGAGACAGATGCCCCTTTGAGATGTAGTGACTGTTCATGTCCCTTCCTGCTTCATTCATTAGAAGCAGTGTGTGGTGATCTCATGTTGACTATATTCCAGTGATGCAATGCTGGAATGTTGAATGTCTTATGTAGATTCTGAGTTGAGAGATTCCTTGTAAGTAAGTTACTTGGGGACAGCTGAAGCTGTGGCTAATAAATACACGACATGAAGTATTTCTGTATCCTGAGCTTTATTATATAATACTTCACCACAATTTGGCGACGAGGATGGGATTCGAACCCACGTGTGCAAAAAGAACTTATTCGTAAAGACAATAGTAGTGTGTCTGTTGTGAACGAAAAAACTGTCTATAAACAAAACAAAAGTTTTAAACAATACCCAAAAAAAAAGAATACAAAGGTGGGTTTTTCACACAAAAAAATATTTGTTTTAGGTGCGGGTATCCCAATCATGGACCCAATGGTCGTCCTTGCCCCGCAAAAAATGTGAAATGTAAATTGTGTAACAAGATTGGTCATTTTGCAAAAGTTTGCCAGTCACCTAAAGCCAAGATCAATTCGGTTCCAGAAGGGGATTTATGTAACAGTTCAGATGAAGAAGAAAATTGCGTAAGTGGGATGAGAGATATGATTGTAGTTGTACAAGATGATGAATCTGACTGTGTAGATCCTTATGAAGTAATTTAAGTAGATGGAGAAAATTTAAGACTTCTTATTGATTCGGGAGCAAGAATGACAATGGTGATCAACTAATTGTTTGCTGAGGTCCGGGGAAGAAGAGAGTTATTTCCTCCAGACAGGAATCCAGTAACATATGATGGTAGGAAAATAGAATTGGCTGGTTATTTTGAATGCCAACTCAGGTTCAAAAGTCGCACCATTTTTGGAAAGGTATATGTTGCTAAGAAAGGGCCAAACATACTTGGATGGTATCACCAAGGCCTTTTTGGCATGACCCTCAGACCAGGGAGAAAAGTTCAAGTCTCCTTAGTAACTGAGTGTGAGGAAAACAAAGAGTCATTTGAAAAGGATGAGAGCAATACCAAATGGATTGAGAATTTTCCTACGGTATTTGATGACAAACTAGGTAAAATCTTAGGTTTCAAGCACAAAATCAAAGGAAGAAATGATGTCACACCAGTGAAACATAAGTTGAGGAATGTGCCATTTAGTGTGCGTGAAGATTTAGCAAATATCCTTAAAAAAATGTGTGAAGATGGTGTGATAGAACCTATTGAGTCCTCTTTATGGTTAAGTCCATTGGTAATCGCCAGGAAGAAGAACGGCCAACTGAGAATGTGTGTGGACTTAAGAAGTCTTAATAAAGTTATCTGGATTGATTCTCACCCTCTACCTAAAATAGACGACATCATAAGTGCATTCTCAGGTGCTAAGTTCTTTTCAAAGATTGACCTAGCATCTGCCTATCATCAGGTTGTAATTGAGGAGTCAAACTAAAAATGAATCAAGTATATCAACTTGACCTTTGCGCACTATCTCCTTGAAGCTTTTGCTGTAAAAACTATTTCAAATCTTACGTGACACTTTTCACAGAAATCACCTTTTCTCCTTTTGTTGATGTTCATTTAATAAAACTTTACACCAAACAGTAGCCTTGCTGGTATAAATTTAGCAATGTGTTTCAACGTTTAAAGGCAATGTGGTGCTGTTAAAGTATCTCCTCGTGCATGACACTAAATTGATGATTTAACAAGTATTGTTTACATAATGAGTATGTAATGAAATTTATGATTAAACAAGTATTGTTTGTATAATTTGCAGATATCTATCCCCTGAAGAAGGGCCAAAGGGGCCCGAAATGCATTGGGCAAGAAAATTTGAAATGCAATTTAAAAAACGGATTTGATAAACACTATGTAGTATCTGTTTCAAGACAACAATTGAAAGAAACTACGTGTGTTGTATATGTTGCATTAAAAAATACTCAAGTGAAGATATCATAACGCAAGGCTACTGTTTGGTGTAAAGTTTTATTAAATGAACATCAACAAAAGGAGAAAAGGTGATTTCTGTGAAAAGTGTCACGTAAGATTTGAAATAGTTTTTACAGCAAAAGCTTCAAGGAGATAGTGCGCAAAGGTCAAGTTGATATACTTGATTCATTTTTTAGTTCAGATTTTGGACCTGTGTAGACAGCAGGTCAACCATTGCAGCACGCCATTGATTAATAGGTTGATTATAAAGTAATTATAATTTGGAAAACAAAAAAACAGGAGTGCTCCTCGTCATCAAATAAAATCAAATAAATGCAATTGAGGAGTCGCCACAACATCTAACCGCTTTTGTTTCTCCTATGGGCACCTATCAATTCAAAAGGATGCCTTTCTGACTTGTGCAACGGCTCTCCCTGACTTCCACATTCACAGGGTGTGTGACGGTGCTCCACAACTTCAGTGGAGCCCGGAGTTGGGGGTCCCAGGCCCCTCGCACCATTTCTGAGGGGGCACGATGGCGCTCCCCTGCCTCTGTTTTTGTCGGGGGCCAGGGTGGGCTCCTAGCACCCCTTGGGGGCAATTTCACGACTTTACATTCTTCTGGGGGCAGCCCCCGGGACCTGACCCACCCCAGGGGCACACCCAAGACCGGTGGCGGAGCCCCACACGCTTCATCGCTGGTTCGATTAGAGATCAAAGGTCGCCTAACTTCTGGGGGCATATCTCAGCTCCCAGGGGACTGATTTTCCCCGTTTTGGCCTCTACTTGCTCATGGTGGCCTGCCTAGGCCACCTGGACCACTGTTGACCACCCTCCTTGCCTCCAAGAGGTTGGCTCTGCAAGGAGCTGTCTTCACAGGCTCCCTACGCTCGCCTTTCACCTGGCTCTCCTTCTGGGCCTCTCTTCTCCTTGTGCAGAGGCCCAGGCTTCTCCTCACTGGCCCTGGACTCCCTCAAAGGTGCAGTCCAGAGTCCTAGGACCGTCAGGGGGTTCCTCCTTCCAACTACCTATGGCACCAGGCTAAAATTGTAAATTGATACTTGTATAGCGCACTACTCACCCGCAAGGGTCTAAAGGCGCTTGTATGAATACCGCTGTGGAACCCATCCTGGCTTTCCCTATGAGGCGTCCACTCCTGGGCACCCCCAAGGTGGAGGCCAGGCATCCTTAGCGTTGTGGGGGCCGTTGTGGAGATTAAGCAAGCTATTGCCCAGAGTTGCAGAGTGGGACTCCATGATTGGAATAGGCACCGAGGCGAGAATTATCAGGTCCGTGGAATTTTTTTGAGCCCAAGACCCGCCGAGGTGGGGAATTGAACCCTGGTCCTGGGCCAGACCTCTGCATCAGGGTCTGCCGCTCTAACCATTGAGCCACACTTCTCTAAAGCACCAGTCTTTAGCAGCAAGACCACACCCCAGAGAGAGCTCCTCTTCCTGTGCAAAATCTTTAAAAGAAATTGGAGGGGGCTGGCAGGAAGTCACTTCTGCCCTATCCTGCAGTGACACATCACCTCTCTGCCCCTGCTTCCTTTTTCCTGCACAGGCCTCTCGGTTACTTCAACATAGCATTGTCCAGGGGTCTCATGCCACATGATCTCTGAAAAGCCCCCTTCCCCCTTACTGACTTCATGGCCCGGGCCCGTTGCAGGCCTGGTGCCTGGCACCGGGTGGCAGCTGCTGATGGATAACCTGCAACTTCACCCCCATCTCTCCCTCCCGGAGGGAAGAACTTTGCCCTTGGAATGCTTGCAGTGAAGGGCTAGGCCTCTGATTCTACAGCTTGGGGAGGTAGGTAATTAATCCAGCCTGGCTGGGTCACACCCGGACAGGCTTTGCTTATGAGCTGAGTCACAGGAATATTACATTTCTGAATGACCCAAAAACAGTACAGATATGGCTTTGTACTCAGCAGAATACTTCTTTTTACACAACTTACAGTGTACTTTGGTGCACGTCTAGAATTTGAAAGCCCTAGGGAAGCGAAACTGCCCCATGTTGTCTTCTTCATAGGAGAGTAATGGGGTGTTCCTACAGTGAAACAGTAAAGCACACTGACCTTCCCTTACATGTGTTTTCCCACATTATAAAGCCTATTCCATGTCACCACCAAACTCTTCATAATTCCTGCCACACCATTAAATCTGTACCTGCTCCTGGGCTGTGCACAACAGGAATCTCCCCCATGCAGCACTTACATGGGTGCACACGCGGGTGCACACGTGTCTACATGTAACCAGTCCAGTGCCCCCTACCCTGGCTGCAGTGGCCTTCTCTTGCAAGGCGGACACCAGTGAAATCAACATGCAGCCTATTTCATCGGGGGTGAGTCCCAGCTTATGAGGCTCTCCCACAGTAAAAGTTCAAACATTGGGTGTTGAAAAAGTGAAACATCTGGGCAGCTCAGATGGACAGAACCCCCTTCTAGCAATAAATATTTGTCAATAAATGCATGAAACAAACTTGAGAGCTGCAGCTCTGGAATCCATATCTATGGCTGCAAAATGAAGATAAAAACTAGATGGAAATACAGATCATTTTCATCGACGAGTCCCAGGATCCAACCTGCAGGGTAAATGTTAATTTCTTTAGCAGATCCAGAGCCAGGATCATTGATGGCCTGCTTTGTTATCTTGTGGACAACATGGGCAGGACCCTCTCTCAGGAGAGGATAGACTGCCTGGAGAAAGGACAAACTGCCTGCTAGAGAGAGGGGTTAAGTATACTACTTCCCTCAGAGAAGTATGTGACTTGCGAAGTCATCCGCCCAAGTGCCTCATAAATTCGGAGCTTTGAAATGGACTTGGTCCTGGCGCTGATGGAAGTACTTGCTAAACCTGTTGCAGAGAATGGGTGATGGGAGCGTGTCCTGCAGGAGGATGCTCTGGAAAAGGAGAGCACACCTGACAAGAAACTGAACGAAGTTGAAGGTCAAGAGGACCCTAAAAGATGGTCCTAGTGGCTAGATCCCACCACCAAGAGCAGACAAATCAAACCCCATGCTTATCTGTGTAATGAGGAATGATATAGCTCACATTAAAAGAGCAGCTCATGTGCAACATTCATCTGCTCAGGCAGACGACCTGGGAACTAGGCTCACTAATGGCAACTGCTTGCTTCTGAGATATGCTCTTTGGAGTTGGACTATGTTAGAAAATTCCTTAGTGTTGCCTTTGCGCTGCTGAAATATTCTCCTTACTTAAATCAAAACATGGAGGAACCTGCCTACGGTCCCTTCAGTCTATGGAGACTGGAGTGATCTGATTCCGTACCTAGGAGTGCTAAAGTATTGAGATGGGGCAACAGTGATGTAGGGCTTTGCTTAGTGCAAAGCCTGCTTCAAATTCAGGTTCATAAAGGACTGAAATCTTCAATTCCGAAAATCAAAATTCGGTACATTTTAATAAAATGAAGAACATTAGGCACCACAAGAAGACAGAGAGTAATTAAGTTTCAAAACAAGAAGGTTTATAAAAGGATTATTCAAATTACAAATGAATATCAACAAATTAGTTGTACATCAATAATCAATGCATTAAGGCAATAATCAATATGAATTCAAAGCAGTTCAAAGTTATAAACAAAGACAAAATATTAAGCAGTTGCCTCAAAAGGAAAGACAAGCAAGATCAGTTCACCCATAAACTCTACTATGCTAAGTCGGCAAAAGTTTACTAATAAATTAAGAAAGAAGGATTCTGTCGTAAAAACCTCAGAAAAGGACCAGCTCTAAAGGCAGCTGCATAAGGGTCAGGGCAAGAAGATCCTACTAGGAAGTGAAAAAGACACCTGAATATGCATCTACATTGCATTAATTTAAATCACACAATCCTATCATTTCCCTACACATGAATCAAAGTTCAAGGACCAATCAGGTCATGGTGCAAACTGATAACTAAGTTCAATACGTTTCACAAGCTACTGCACAGTAAACTCACTTCAAACGTCCTTCAAACTAACAGTTATCTGCAACATACTCAGATATATTTAGTCCAAACAGTAGTCTGCAGGTGCTCTTTGCACGTTCTAAAATGTACATTTTCACATGGGAAAAGCACACAAGAGATGCACCTTTGAGACTGCTGGTTCGGCCTCTCCTGAAATAAAGACACATGACATGGAACAAAATGCTAACCAGATGTTAACCATTTTAAAATGCGGCCTGCATTAGCTAAGGTGAATCTAAGCATGGAAAAATACACTCTTTGTAGGACTCTAACTTCTTATTGGGGCACAAAACTGTGTATCCAGAAAGGAGGCAAACACCGTTTTTAGGTCTCGCTGAGCCAGCGCATGCGCTGCACAGCGAGACATTTAGTTAGTGGCTTTTCAAAGTGCTACCACAATCTTTTCCTGGCCTCAAGCTTGCGTTCACGAGCACGTGCACGCGCGCATTTGCCATGTGGCTTTCATGGCTCATTAAGCCTTGCTCTCCCAAGCCCCTCACTTTGCCCCTTCCCCACCACAAAGCGTGTCCCTGCCATCACATTCACTTTCTCTCGCCAGATAGATGCGTGTTAATTCTAACAATTTCCATTACCCGTCCTTATGCTTGTGTCTAATTTCTGGGTGAAGTCCCTTGCAAATGCCTGAGAGTGTTGGAAGGGCATCTATAGCACTACAGAGAATGTCATGACTAGTATCTTAGAAGCACTTGAGATTCGGCGCCGTCCTCGTAATTGTTTTTTAAATATAGTGATATTTCTAACTACCAGTGACGGAGCTCTAGAGGAGTACACATATGAAACTAAATAACATTTTCACAGGGGAAATACCATGTGCATGCCTTCTTATCTCATGTCGTCCTCTTTTTAGTTTGCAGAGTTTTGGCTCCCCACTGAAAAGCTAGGTCTTCTTGGCAGGTCACATTAGTTACTTTGTCTTGAGCAGCCTCGGCTCGCACCTTATCAGTGTATAGCCTGATTAGGTTTGTCTTAATAGTTCATCGCTCATTTACCTTCACTGTCTTGCATCTGTTCCCCACACATTACTTCCTATTGTTATCTGTTTCCATGACTTGCTTTTCTCATTGTCTTTGTGTTCTCTTCGATAAAGCGTTTGATTATTTTGCGCATTGTTTGAAATTCAGTCTTCCTCTTCTAAAATGGAATATACACTTGGCCTGAGAGCGATTTGATATTAATGAGAAATGTTTATAATACTAGTTTCATTAGAACACCTATTCCTGATTGTATTGGTTTTCCTCCTACTTTGGCACAGCCATTACACTCGATTGGGAGTGTAATGTACTCGTTTTTTTTGTAGATCCGCTCATTGAGATAGGTCACCTTTTATTTACATTAACCCTGGGTGTAGTTCGCGAAGTAGCACTTCGCGAAGCTACGCAAAGTGCAGTTCGCACTACGCGAGCTACGCGTAGCACTTCGCGAACTGCGTAGTACCTTGTTCGCACTGTGCCAGATGTCGTTTTCAATGATTGCACAGTGCGGACAAACAACCGGCACTGTGCAATCATTGAAAATGGCATCTTGCACAGTGCGAGCTGTAGTTTTCTGCTGCTCGAGTAGATTTTTACTCGAGCGGCAGCTTTCTCAACGCGAACTGGTAGTTTCTCATCGCGAGCAGTCGCGAGCATACGCGACCACTCGCAGTGAGAAACCTGACCTCCTCGCGTTGGGAATCTCGCCGGGAGGTTTATTTTCCATGCTCGCGATCGCCAACTTGATGTTGCTGATCGCGAACAAGGAAAAAGTCTCGCCGGCATGTCATTTTGCTTGCTCGCAGTCGCCAACTTGACTTTGAGCACCGCGAGCAAGCAAAAAATGACCGCAGCACTACGCTACGCGTGTTCGCACTGTGCTACGTGCAATTCGCGTAGTGCGAAGTAGCGCGAACTTCGCAAACTACGTGAGCGTAGCGTAGTGCTTTGCCCAGGCTTAATTTACATCCAACACATTGCATGCCACATCTCTTGAAAATGCCTCCATTTTGCCTTCAACCGACCTGCATAGATTATCTCGCCAGTCTTTCTGTTTGAACTGTAGTGTATTTAAAAGAGTACACCTCTTACTGAGACCTGAAGTCATTGAGCTTTCAACAAAGATGACATTTAGATTTTTTTACGCCTTTAGAATAGACTTGTATCTAAGTGTTCTGTGGACTAAAATGGCTGACCTGTAGGTAGAGAGTTAATTTTAAACTGCACTGGTTTAATGTGCACTTTCATTAGTCCAGGTCATCTCTGTAAAATGTTGCACCTCTTTCATGTTTCTGGTAATTTACTGTATACATTTTTTTTGTCGTGTTTGCTTCTTAATCATATTTCTGTTGTAAAGAGAGGTAGGATGTAAGTTGGCTCATTATATAATCCTTTCCTTCAAATTATTACTTTTAATTTCAGGTTCACGTTGCTATTGCAGTGAAGGAATGTTTCCCCATGTTCAGTGCAGAGTGTGCGATTGTCTTTCTGAAAGTACAGAAATACGTTGCGATATGTGGCATGGTGTGTTCAGGCTCTTAAATGACTGATGCGCATTCTGCTATTCAGGATCCTTGCTGGCCTTCTAAAACAAAAAGGAGCAATGTTTGTTTCAGCCCATTGGTCCTTGGGATGTGTCCCCCAGCTGAGTCAATAGGTCTCACTTTTGGTACCTTATAAGTATTTAGCCATGCAACAGTTGATGTTGTTGCACCAAGGATATTGTGTTGCAAAAGTAAATACTTATAAGGTCCCAAAAGCGAGACCTATTGGCTATGCCAATGCTTGTTGTTCTTGGGCTAAAGAAAACTCAAACTGTGTCTGGATCCTTGCTGGGGGCACAGCTCACTGGTCTCCCAAACCTTCTGTTGGAAAAGACAACACTTAGGAGATGAATGAAGTGTCTGCAACTGAAACAGGCTTTTTCTGATAGGATTGGAGGGGTGGTGGGAGGTGCTTCACTGCTTCTTTTGACCTCCTTCTTACCTGCCTCGCTCCCTTTCACCCACACAAAAAAGTTGCTTGAGCTGATGGGCATGGTTAGGAAGGAGATGGGGACAGTAATAGTACACCCTCCCATGTACCTGGGAGGGTGTACTATCATATGCATATGCAGGTGATATCATATGCATATTAATGAGGCGTCCCAGCAATGAGCACCAAACCACCTCATTCTGGAGTTTTACAGTGCCCAAACCAGATTGGACATAGGCAAACACCTTCTCTATATCCCCTGGGCAAGAAGGAGTCTGTCCTCCAGCAGGGAACAACAAAAAGAGTCACTAAGTTGTGGACCCCCTTTAAATCTATTGATCCATAGATACCATAAGGGCATCCTGTAGACATCCTTTCATGATGTACTGATGTATATGTCAATTGGGCAGTGAAAAACGATCGCTGTATTACTGAGTTAAGTTGGCTTGCAATTTAAAATAGTAAATATATACCGGTGTGTTCTTCGTGATCTATATGAAAGGGCTTGAAACAATTGTCAGTGGGGCTCTCCTGTTTCCTCCAGTTTTGTGCATTTTTGGGTAAATTAGGGCTCTGGTCTAGATCTGCAAGGTTTGGCTTTGCCTCCCATGGGTGACTGGACTGAATTCCTTGCACCAGCGCTTGAGCAGATAAGTCCAGGTTATGGAAGCACCGCATAACCCCACTCATCATATTTGCTGGTGTGGTGTTCATGCCTGCTAGGTACTAACAGTCATGTAAAGAGGTCAGGTATGCAGTGGTAATTCAAACCCAATTTTATTCTATAGAACAGAATGTACAAGCACTGTCCTAAGAAAATACACTATATCTGTTTTGACGTGTTTATTTCAACAGTCTCATCCTGTTGCTTAGTACATGAGCAATAACCACACAGAATCAAATTAAGACAGCACCAATGCATGTGACTTACAGCAAGAATATATGAGATTTCTAACACAATTTTAGGGTTCCTGGCAGCCTAACACCATAAAGACTAATTCTATGCACTACATCACAAGAGCAGGAAGTACCTAACTTGCCTCTAGAGTGTATTGGGATTCAGCACACTACATTCCTGTTTGTAGTGGTACAGCTATGTGTACTAACTGACTCCAACTGTTGTCTCTGACCACCAACATTCCATATGGCATCATTCTAGGAGGAACTCACTAGCAGAACATATACACATAGAAACCAGGTTAAAACACTATGGTTAAAAGATTTCAGTTGGGAAAGAGTGCTCCCTCGGAAGGAAAACACACATCGGCTGTGCTCAGTTGCTTTCTTTTCTATATTGGCTCTCCTCATAAGAATGGATGCTGCAGCAGTCTGGCAGGACCTCTTCTGATAACCTGGGCCGAAGTCTTCTCTTTATCCAGTGGTCAATTCATGGGGTTTATATGGAGTTGACCACTAATGTTTACTGTACACCTGGGGACTTTCCATTTATTTGAGACACAACTGGTATGAACCAGCATGATGAAATCACAAAACCTTGTACTAGATGTTTATTTTGCACATCCACTGTCAGACCTTGAAATGAAGATAGCATAGATCTTGTAGCAGACTTGTGTCACCTTATGTGTTACCAGAGTCATTGTTTAGGAGAACAGATGCTTTCAGGAGCACTGTAAATGATAATAACATGCTAACCAAAGGCAGACAGGCTAGCTTAACATGTTCAAAATGGAGTCTGGCTTTGGGGGCTTATGCAGGGTAGCAGAAACAGTGCAGTGGGGGATGGTGTTAAAGAAGGCATAGATGATTAGGAAGATGAGCAGTGCCACGGAGTTGCAGTCGGTGGGAGAAAGGATGTTGTCCAAAAGCATCATAAGAGAGGTCTTAATGTCATATCTGGGGTGAGATTTAGATTGATATGGTTCCAGGGTATGGTTGTGTCATGTCGACATAAGGCTGCCACACCAATCACAATGAAGTCAGCGTTTCAAGCAGACACCGGCCCCTCAGGAAGTGACAATAGGGGACCAGGAAGTGGCAGAGGTAAAGAACATGGGAGAGGGGGACATTAGTGGATACGCATGTGTAGGAGACTAGTTCCTGCATTGGTAAGCCAAATATATAAAGCACAGGGACTAAGGAATAAAGAAGAGTACAAACCTCCTTGGAGAGTCAAGGTGCCTGAGCTTGACACCGCAACACTTAAGATCTCAGAGGTTTTGAGGAACTACACAATCTGAGCTCCAACTGTCTTTCACACTTGACACACAAATGATAAGTATTGCACACACTTCACTTGTAAAAACATTGAGAAACAGTTGGGTGCCTTTTACATTAAGATGCTCCTTCCTGCAGATTAGCTTTTATATTATTCCACAAATTAAGGCGCTGTTGCGGAGCTGCAACCCATCTGACGTAGACTGGAGTGTCTCAGACGTGGTGCCCTTCTTCAGGTCAGCTCTGCTGAATCGCTAATCAGTGTACCGCTAATTTGGTATTTTCCAGCAAACGCAGCTGTGGGGCATTTGCTTATCTTTTTGCTCAATGTAAGTCTGCAATCTGGAGAGCCCAGCCGCTGCCGCGGGAGCTAGGATTTTGCGGCTTTGTTAGTCGGCATTGTTTGTCCGTTGAAGACATTGAAAACAGAGAGGACGGAGTACTTGTGCTTTTTTGTGTGTTGAAGCTTGTGAAGCATTGGCACAGACTCCAAAATCTTCTCTAATGCTTTTTCTGAGAATAGTTTTTGGCTAAGATATTGTGACCTCAACAATACCGCACAATGGCTTCATACAATTCTGATTTGTGAATGTTTAGCAAACAGTTCCTAACGATTTGTACATGGATTTATTGCAAAACATATGACCTAGTTATGAATTACATAGCACTGAGGGGGATTTACTGCATGGTGAATTTGCATGCGAATTTACCATTACCGTGCAGTAAAATCGAAAGTTAAAAGTAAGTTCCGCCCCATGGAATCGGTAATTTTTTTGTTAACCTGGTACTAAAGAAGTGAAATATTTGCCTTGACAGTATTATCATGAGTTAATATTGCAAAATAATATAGCAATGCTATCATAAAATGTGGCGCATTATACCTCATGGTTTACCTTTTCTTGCCGCATAATTTAATGAACCCTTCCTCAGTGTTTGGTGTTCACCTGTTGCCTATGTCCTTTGGCCCGGTAATATGTATGTGCAGCCCGGAGCGTGGGGTGGAATGGGAAGGTGGGGCAGGGGCTGCGATGGGGGGGTAATAAAAGTTTTTTTACCAGCTGAAAGCATGGTATATTTCTCCCTTTTAGAAAAACGCAGAATTATATTTGGCTACTGGTCAGTCGAAGTCTCAGGCGATTTTCCTTTCAAATAAATCGAATCAGGGTCTTCCACATAATTGAAAACGTGTGCACAAATCCCTAACCAGCACTAATCACAAGGAGAGAACAAAGGGGCAGATTTACAAGCCCCTTGCGAGACATTTACGCCGCCGTTGCGTCACTTCTGTGACGCAGCGGCGGCGTAAACCATGCGCCATGTTGCGCCTTATTTACAACGAGACGCATCTAGGGAGATGCGTCACGTTGTAAAGCCCTGCGCTACATTAAACCTGCGTCAGGTTTGATGTATGCAGGGTGGGTGTTCCGTCGGAAAAAGCCTTGGATATGTGACGCAGTGAAATCTACAAGATTTCACTGAGTCACTTTTCCGACGCTGCTGCGTCAAAACCCTGTGCCTGCTTGAAGCAGGCGTAAGGCACGACGCAGCATGTTAGGTATGGGCAGCCCCTGAGCATTGCTGGAGTTGCGTTGTGCTTGCGACACGACTCCAGCAATGCGCCGCACTTATGCCATCAGATGCGTCACGCATCTGTTATCCTTGCGCCACTATGCGCTGCATTGTAAATGCGGCGCATCTGTGATGGCGCAAGGGTAAACTTGTGTGACGCATCTTTCCTGGCGCATCCCTGCTGATTTGCAGGGATGCGCCAGGAAACATAAATCTGCCCCTTAATGTCTAAAATAATGTGTTAATTTCATTCTGCCTGACTTGTAATCAGGCTCTGTGAGGCAACTAGATTTAGTGTACACTATACAAACATTCCTATTATATCAATCGATCCACAGTGCCTGAGGTTTGAATATTCAAGTGTCATGTAGCATTTCAACCTGCCTAATAATACAAATCACTGGTTTCTATTCATGAAACTAAAATATATCTGGTTACAATTGGGTACACTCATCAAGTCGCTGCTTGAACCTTGCATGGCCATGTGCCCGGTATTGGGGGCCTGACCCAAGACTTGATCCCTCAGTTTCAGTTTTTTGTGAATTTGATTCTTGGGGCCCACAGACCCCTGGATCTGATCTGGAATCATGGGATCAGTGATGAATCAACTGCTAGAGTAAGTGGTACCTACCTGAGATGGATAAACTTATTATGGTTCCCACCTTGGCTTTTGGTTACATTTGAGGAGGGAGTGGGCAGCAGCATGGGCCCTATATTTATATGTAGGCTTGAAGATGCATGAAATGTAAATGTAAATGTAAATGTACAGATATTTATATAGCGCAAATCACCAACCGGTCTCTAAGCGCTTGCTTAGGGAACCCGTCCTGGTATTCCCCTGTGAGATAACCCAGCAGGGAATCCACAAGGTGAAAGCCAGGCATCCCGCCGCGAGGGGCCATTGTGGAGATTAAGCAAGCTATTGCCCAGAGTCGCAGAGTGTGAACCCATGAATCAAGTATGCACTGGAGCGAGAATTATCGAGTCCATGGACAATTAATGGACTCAAGACCCAGCCGAGCCGGGAATTGAACCCTGGTCCCGGGCTGACCTCTGCTTCCAGGTCTGCCTACTCTAACCAGTGAGCCACACTTCTCCACATGAAACAGTGTGCACATTGCATTTGATGATTGATGATTGTTTATGTGCAGGAAGATGTCCCTTACTGCACATAAACAATCATCCCTGCCTTATTTCTTTGTGAATATGCCCCTTAGGTTTTTTTCAAATTACCCGCTGGCACACTCCAATGAAACATGAAATGCACGAAATCCACCAGCAGAGGAATTTGCCTTATAGAATGAATTTACTGTCTGTTTGACAAAACTGTTCAATTGTGGAATCCTGCCGAATTCCACAGTTTTTAGGTCTCGCCTGACCAGCGCTTTAGCGCTGCTCTGGCGAGACTTATAGTAAGCGCGTTTTGGAAGTGCAAACAGTGGCTTTGCAGGCCTCCAACTACAGTGCATGTGACCCGTCCGGGCGCGCGCACCATTTGGAGTCCTGCAACCACTTGTTTGCTTTCACTTTAGCCGTGATTCATCGCACCATTTGGCAGCCTGCGTGCCCGCCCCCCCTCCCCCTCCCACTCCGTCAGCTTCAGTGCGCGCTTGTTTTCAATTACATCTCTGTATAATTTGGGGGCTTTTCCCTCCCCACACATTTTTGTATCCCTTTGCGCACACACTTTCTCTCCTCGGCCCAGCCCCTCCTCCCTCCACTCAATTGCTGCTAGTCACACACCAACGCGAGTATAAACAGTCGCTTGAAACACATGATCTACAGCCCTGTTTGGCTGCTTCAAACACTTTTTCCTAAATTTTAGCTTTCGCACCATCTGGTAGCGCCTTGCCTAATGAATCGGTTCGTCCTTCACTTCTTTTTACCTCCCCCCCCCGTGTTGGCCCTACTTTGACATTATCTGCTACTGATCAAAGGGTTGTATAGGAATAAACAAACGCTGTAGCAGTTTGAAGCCGCTATCCCAGGATAAACATACCTCCACACAGTATCACTACCCGCATTTAATCGGCTTCTGCACATTTCATTTTGCCCTTAATTTGCACACTTACAGGCAATTGTACTCTAGTACAGCTTTATAAACTGCTTTCGAAACTATGCACAATACAAACTCGACGCCTCCTATTTAGCACACACCTCGCCTCCCTTTCGCCAAAAAACGTCAACACGCATGCTTTCTTATTATCAAAACTGACTTCAAATAGGGATTCTACCAAGACCCCATTTCTGACTCTTAACTTTTTATTCTACCTCATTAAAAGCCCCTTAGATCTGCCTTGTATTAATACTACTTTTACAAACCCCTCTTCCCCGCCCACTCTTCCCATTTCTCCTGTATGTAAGTCTATCCCAGCTTCTCCCTTACCTGCTAAAATTAAGGCCCGTTGCACCTTAACCTAATTTCTCCCAGTAGCGCAACTTACTGTACCTACAGATTTAATTTACACTACAAATAAGTCATCCTACCGCCAAAGCACCGCCTTCTCCAAATCGCTGCTGCACCAAATTATTCTTTGCACTGTTTTGTTAGAAAACACGCAAAGGGCGCGTTCAGGTCTATGTTAGTGCTGGTTAAAGCGTGATATATGTAAACACAGACGCTGCGCTGTTTTTAGGCTACTAATACAACACTAGCATTATTCCGCAGAGTACTCCTCCTCACAGCAAATCGGTTGCGCCACATTTACTTCAACCATCAGGCATTAATTTAGCCTTTTATGCTATTCATAGCCCACACATATGCACTAAACAGCTTTTCACTACCTCCCATGACAATTTGCAGGGCTTATACCCACACAACCGTTTGACCCTTGCTTTTTTTCCCCTGCCCCTGTCGGACCCCTCCAACCCTCAATTACAAGTTGCTGCTGGTGCGCACAGTTATTTATCTCCGCACTCTGGTGCTGCAATAACCTTGTGCACAGCATTAGCCCGCAGCGTCACACTGCCCATCTACTAATGCGCTCTTGTGCCGTGTATTTGCCCTTACTACCTATTGTTATGTATCTCACGCTGTGACTTACCACCTCCGATCGTTCTTTCCCTCCCACCCACTCATTCCTCCCTCCATTCTGCGACCGTGCTGGTTACCTTGGAATGTGACTTTTACAGTGTTAACATATCAAGCTGCAACCCACAAAACACTTTAAATCCACCTCTGTTCCCTCTTTCCTTCCCACCCACTCCTTCCTCACTCCATTCTGTGCCTCTGTGGGTTACATTGCACTGTCTGTATTCCAAACAGTGTAAGGATCACAAGCCGCAACCCGCAAACACTGCATTAGACATACAGCACGCACACAGTTTACCATCTCTGCACTCTGCTACTGCAATAATCGTGCGCAAAAGCATTAGCCCACAGCGCCACACTATCAATCTACTAATGCGCTCTTCCCCGTGTATTAGTCCTTACTACCTATAATTCTCAAGCAAACTGTTTACTGCACATGCCTTACAGTCCCCTTATTCTCCATACATTTTTGTATAATTTGGGGGGTTTTACCCCCGACACATTTTTTGTTTCCCTTTGCGCACACACTAACTCTCCTTGGCCCAGCCCCCCCCTCCCTTCACACAATTGCTGCTAGTCACACGCCCCTGCGACTATACACTGTCGCCTTAAACACATACTCTCCAGCCCTTTTAGACTGCTTCAAACGCTGTTTCCCAAATGTTATCTTTGGCACCATCTAGGCGCCTTGCCACATGAATCTGTTCACCCTTCACCTGCTTTTTACCTCCCCCCCCACCCCCCCCATGTTATCCCTCCTTGAACATTTTCTACTGTTGATCAAAAGGTCATACAGGTATCCACAAACGCTTTAGCAGTTTTCAGCCACTAAAACACAATAAGCATTCTCCCATAGAGTATCACTCCCCACATTTAATTGGCTTCTGCACCTTCCATTTTGCCCTCATTGATAGAATTCCACACTTACAGGGCAATTGTACTCTTGTGCAGTTTTATAAACTGCGGACACTATCTTGTGCAGTTTTATAAACTGCGGACACTACAAAGCCGGAGCCCCATATTTAGCACAACTCTCCGCCCCCAAAAAAGGCCTGCCACATGCTTACACATTATCAACGCTACGCTCTAGCGGGGACCCTATGAACAACACATTTCTGGGTCTGACTCCGTATTCTGCCTCATTAAGCTGTGCCCCCTCAGCCCTGTATTAATACACCTTTTAAAAACCTTCTTCCCCGCCCACTCTTCCCATTTCTCCTAAGAGTAAGTCTATACTTACTTCTTCCTTACCTGCTAAAATTAATGCCCCTTGCACCATAACCTCATTTTTCCCATAGTACAACTTACTCTACCTACACATTTAGGGCCTCATGTAGGAAGCCAAATACCGGTCGGTAACGGCCGAAATTCGCTAAATTTCCCGTTACCGACCGGTATTTAGGCATTTGCTATGTAGGGGGCTGATTTCTGGATTCGGTATTTACCGAATCGGAAATTAAGAAATCGGTAAAATACCGATTCGGTAAATACCGAATCCAGAAATCAGATGTAGGGAGCACTCTAAAGAGTGAAAATTAGTATTAGAAATTCGTTATTTACCACCAAATACAGGTTGGTGATAAATAACGAATACCTTGCAAAAAGCAATATTTTGCAGATTTAAGAGTGCCATGTGGCAGACATACATGCCCTTAGGGCATGTATGTGCGCCACATGTGCACACATGCAAGATTCAGGGGTGCAACAGGGTGTCAATGTGACACCCTGCCACCCTTGAATATGCTCCCCCCATTACCGAATCGGTATTTACCGAATCGGTAATGAGGCATACCTTCCCATTGATTCCTATGGGCCTCCAGGCCCATAGGAATCAATGGGTAGGTATGCCTCATTACCGAATCGGTAAATACCGATTCATAATTACCGAATTTTTCCGATTCGGTAAACTTTACCGAATCATTACCTACATCACATTTACCGATTCATAAATACCGAATCGGTAAAATTCGGTATTTATGAGTCGGTAAATGTGAGGCTACCTACATATGGCCCTTAATGTATACTACAAACAGGTCGTTCGGCAATTAAGGGCAAAGCACCCCCTGCTCCAAATCGCTGCTAAGCCAAATTATTCATATCCGTGTTTTCATACAACACTCGGAGCGGGCGCCTTCAGGTATATGTTGGTGCTAGGCAGAGCATGGCATATGTATACACAAAGCCTGTGCTGTTTTTAAGCTGCTAATGCAACACTAGCATTATTCCGCAGGATGCTTCTACCACATGCTAATCGGTTGCTACACATTTAATTAAACCATCAGGAATTATTTTTCCCCTTCATACTTACAATAACATACACATGTGCACTACAGAACTTTTCCCTGCCTCGCAGGAAAATTACGTGCTCGCACACACATAACAGTTTGCCCTTCACTTTTTGCCTTCCCCTGTTGTACCCCTCCTCCCTCAATAACAAGTAGCTGCTCATCTACACAAGCAACTCTCTCAAAACTGCCAGCAATGCTATACCAATATCACTATAGTAAACTATTACCCCACGCAGTAGATACTACCCATTTGTAATATGCATACAGCGCTTTAAGTTCAGTACAAAAACTAGTGACAGCACGGCATGGGTATACACACACGCTATACTAATTTATTCCTGCTGATCCAAACGGGCTATTTCCCTGCACAGTAGTGGTACCCACATGCTAATAGGCTCCTAAACATTTAATTTTACCCCTTAAAAGTTATTTTACCTCTTTATACACCTACAGGCACTACACACACCCTAAAACACTTTTTGCTACCTTATAACTTAATTTCTGCCGCAAATAAAGAATTTCCTGTTCACTCCTTGCTCTTTGCCCACCAGCCTAATCCTCCGTTTATTACATGTTACCCATTCAGTAATGCGATCTTCTATCATTTGCAATGCAATAGGTCTCGCATTTACGCGAGTTTGGGCTATTGGCATTGTAAATGACAATGCCTTTTATTTATGTTTTGGATTTTAAAACATAAATAAAAGGCATTGTCATTTACAATGCCAATCGCTTAAACTCTCACAAATGCGAGACCTATTGCATTGCAAATGCTTGTTCTGTTTTGTGGAACATTTTTGAACGACGACGAAACATTAACAGAATTTCATGTTTCGTAGCATGGGCTTGGTGCCTTTTCTTTACCATGTTTTGTGGAAGTGAACTGCCGCTGTTCTGCTACCTATGTTCTGGGGCAAAAAGCAACTGGCCTACTGTTTATATGCTTGACAGTGATTCGATCGAAAGTGACCTCTGATACCATATGGATAAAGTTGGACTCTCTGCCCAGACACATCAGAATAGTATTAACCATTAAGCCACTGCGGCACCTTAAGTCAAAATCGTCCATTTTGGACAATGCCATTCTAAAGGCAAACTGCGTAGAATGTTTTTGATCAAAGGTTTGTCGTTATGTTCCCTCGCGTCTGCTGTGATGTTCCTTCCATTTTCTACTAGTGGTACCCAGGTTTAAGATTATCAGGCACGGAGGTACATCCATCTCGGCTTTGGACCCAAACTCTGGGATTCCCTTCCTTCTTAGCTGTAAAACATTCAAAATTATACCCATTTTAGAAAATGTTAAATACATGATTCTTTGGAAACTAGGAAATTGGGCTCAAAAGGCCAGAACCTCTCAAATACGCAAATCCACTCCACCAGGAAAATCACTTGCAGCCTCCATTACCATCATCAGGCGCATCTTAAGGATTTGGGGGGCCCTGGGCCAAAAGTATTTTGGAGGCCCCTGCTAGGAACAGCTTTGAATTTATGATCCAGTTTCAGCAATTTCATGCCCTTTTTGGCAAGGTCAGTTACAGTGCACAGACACACTCGTCCAAATTATGAATGTGTTTACATCTAATATTCAGTAATAGTGACTTGTGTTTTCAATATTGTAACACAGCAGCAACTCACTAATATTACTGCAAATAATCTCTGTGACCCTCTCCCATTTCTCATATGTAAGATCCTGTTTTGCTCTAAAAGAAACCTTTTTTATGGGGGTTGCATGACACACAAACATCTCTTTGCAAAATGTCTGCAGTAGACTCGCACACATCACCCACATTAAAACTAAATTAATTAAAGAAAAACGGTATTTATAACAATCTGTTCAAGAATTATTTAAGGTATTTAGGACATGACTCTGCAGAACAGAGCTGGTTCTATCGGGAGGCCCCTGAAAAGGCTGGGGCCCTGGGCCAAATCCCACTTTGCCCATATCTTAAAACGTCTCTGACCATCATCACCCCACTCTGACAGCCCACCGGGGAAACTCCCGGTACTCGCTACAGCCAGTCCGGCCCTGCTTGTATCTGCAACCACCTGTATGACAGACCCTGACAACAGTACAAGAAGGTTTAAATGTTGTCATGGAACATAGCAGGAGCAAAACAGTTGCTACAAGATGGTCTACCCCCAAAATTTTGCTTAAATACGGACATTATCGCTCTGCAAGAAACCTGGTCTCAGTCCGTCTAACGATAGAGGGTTTCTTATCATACCAAATCCCAGCTATCAAACTGAAGACTTGGGGAGACCCAAAGGAGGATTAGCAATTTACATATCACTCAATTTAAACATCAATAGTGAAGAATTATCGCAGTCACACCTGGATCTACAGATCCTAAAAATAAGTAACTGGGCAAAGGGAAACCGACCCATAATCCTACTGATAAACACCTACATACATCCCAGCATGGCAAAAATGAAAGCCTTGACAAAGAGGGTGATATCTCCTATTTCAAGCTGCAAACAAACTAACCCACCATGGGACATAATATTGACTGGTGACTTTAAACCTAATGTACACCTCAGAGGATGAGGATATACTTGATATTGATAACATCTATTGGAATGTCACCCACCAGGTGGCTCCGACACAAAGGGGGCATGACCAGATAGTCGAACATTTTGCCAAATCATTGGAGTTCCTTAGTATGCTGGTGTTTTATAGGAGATTTCAAGGTGGCATACCCTCAAGCCCACCGCTCAGTCATTAATTGACCACACGAAAGTCTCACTCTCACTGATTCCATTAATTAAAACATTTTCAACCGTATATAGTACACGCAGTAACCACTCATGTCAAATCTTGCTACTATAAACAGTTCTGCACACGCATGAACTAGCCCTTCCAGAAGTTGGCTCGATCTCGACAATAAATCTAAAATGGATACAGTGGACGACAGAAGCTTTAGCGGACTACATAATGCATGCAACAAAGACCATGACTGATTGCATTGGGTCCACAGAACATAGTGTAACTGCCTGGCTATCGTTTCAAGAAATGTTTCTAATGCAATTCTCCAAAAATCCGAGCGCAGAATCCAGCGCAAGAGAACAGTAAGATCCAATCTGTCCAAGCAATGTATACAGCTAAAAGGAGCGCTAAAGAGATCTGCCAGGCACCTCAAAGCATGTCCATTTGACCATCGCCTCGTAGAAAATAAAAAAAGTCTGAGACAGCATACAAAAAACAGCTTGGAAATATATAAGAAGGGCAACCATGGACGAAATATGGTTGAAAACAATATATGCTGCTAAGCATCGCAACCCCAGAAACTTTTGGAAAATAATAAACAGTCTCTTTCCAGCCACAAGACCCTTGAACAATTCCAATATTTCAGAATCAACATGGCTCTCTCACATTACCACCACTTTTTCCATAAGCGAACAGCCTCATGATAAAGGCTCATACGAAATCCCCCTCCGTACCTAACCCCTCTGACTTAAGATGAAGAATCATTTTCCCCGGGCTAGTCAGGAAAATCCTAGCCAAGGGACGTTGCAATGAGACTCCTAGAACAAATGGCCTACCACAGGCAATTTTCAAGGAAGACGTAGAATTCTCTTTAGCACCTTGGCCCAGTTGTTCAGTGAAATACAGTTAAAGGGGGCAATCCTAGAAAATTGTCATGCATCAATAGTAAACCCCATATATAAAGCAGGATGAAGAGCAAATCCAGCAAACTACTGCCTGATTCCTCTCCTCGACTCAGAGGCCAAGTATTTTTATTTTAAATTTTATTGGGGTTTTATTCATCATATTGCATACATCAGCTCCAGAGAGCCTCACACATAGAAATTCTTAGATAGTAGTCTTCCCCTCTCTGTTACAGTACTTAACCCAACTCCCATTCCCACCTCCCCCAAGAGTCGCTTCTCTACTCTCTGTTGGGTATGTATGTGTGTAATTATGCCATCTGGAGTACTGCCCGTTTGGAAAGGTCTTCCTCTATGATAGAGGCTATCATTTTCTACACTCCCTGTTCTATTCCATTCCCTTCTCTCCCTGGCGATGCATGTCGCAAAGGGTTAGTTGTCTTTTTGTCCGAGTCTATCATACCTAGGTTGTCTACTAGTCTCACCCAAGCCCTAGCTATGTCCAATGTCCCTATGCCTTGTCCAGCTTCTCGCAGTAGAATTCTGCCTTCAGAGCTTGCCCAATTTTCTAATTCTCTTATCCATACCTCAGTTCTAAGTCCTCTTGTCAGCTTCCAATTTCTAGTAATTCCCGCTTTATTAGTATGTAAGCAAGGTCTTGGAATGTTCCTGTTGCCTTCGTTTTGGCGGTGTGTGGAAACCTGCTCAGTAAACAGTGCGCTGGTGTGTGTGTGATCTCTTTGTCTATGATGTTTTCTACTACTCATAGTACCTCATCTCAAAACAAATGTAACACATGTGCCTCCTTCTCCTCACATCTTGGACAAGCTGCCGTTTCCATTTGAAAGTATCTTCTAACCCGCTCGGGTGTAAGAAACGCTCTGTGTAGGACATAGTCATTTATTAATTTAAACCTCCCATTTCTAGATATCTTGAGGGTTCTCTCCATGACAGTGTCCCAACCTGCCTCTGGGATTGGAATTCTAAAGTCCTCTTCCCACTGAAGCCGTAGCTGCTCCATGGGTCTCTGTACGTCGTTCCTGAATGCTCTATAAAGGACTCAGAGGCCAAGTATTATGCATCTCTACTACTCGAAGACTCAATCATCTGGTTAGATAAAAACAACATTGGTCCCCTCAACCAGACAGGCTTCAAAAAAGGAGTAGATACAGTAACAAACATCTTATTAATGGTTATGATCTTAGATAAAAGCAAGCAACTTAAACACAAACAACATCTGGCCTTCAATGATTTTAAAACCACCTTTGCTCGCATCAAACGACAGCTCTTGTGACTTAAACTGAACAGATGGGGACTTCCAGACACGCTTCTCCATGCAATTTGTTTACTTACACAAACGCGTGGGTGCAAGTAAAAATAGGGGATGGCTCAACTCTATCCAGAAAGATACCTACAGTTGGACTTGGCCCTTTGTAGCTAAAGTTCCTTAAACGTTTTGCCTTCCTCCTAGAGCTTTTTCTGACATTATGTTGCCGACTTTTATGCATTGGCCACTTTGCCACTGCTGATCAGTGCAAGTGCTCCCTGTATAAAGTGTTATGGAAATTGGTTGTCCATAATTGGTATGTTTGCCTTACTAGTAAAGTCCCTAGTAAAGTGCACTATGTGTGCCAGGGCTGGTAATGTAAATGCTACTAGTGGGCCTGCAGCACTAATTGTGCCACCCACACAAGTAGCCCTAAAGAGAGAACTCAGGCCTGCCACTGCAGTGCCTACGCGCAGTTTGCTAACTGCCATGTTGTCCTGACAAGTGCACCCACTTGCCAGGCCTTCCCCCTTCCTTTCCATGCACATCAGACACCCCTATGGTAGGCCGAAGGTACCCCCTGGGCAGGGTGCAGTTTCTGTGAAAGGTAGGACATGTGCTGAGGTTTGTACCATGTCCTAACAGTGAAATACTTGACATTTAGTTTTTCACTTTTACAAGGTCATCTTGCCCATAGGACAGAATGGGGAAGGCTCCGTAATATTTTTTCAGCCTATCTTCCCATAGTCTTAAGACGGAGAGGTGAAGTTTAGAGTGCCTGAACTCACAATTTAATAACACATCTTTTTGTGAAGGCGGTTTTTGAATTGTGTATTTAGAAACCGCGCTTTTAGAAGTGGCTGTTTTTTTGTTCTAACAATTCTGTGTGTCTCTGCCTGGTTGTGGATTGACTGTCTGGATTTGAAAGTGATAGGATCTGGGAAATGTCTTGACCCAGGGGAGGAGTAAGTGAGACAGCAACAGGCCGACCTGCATGTGGAGTGTAGGGGGAGGATTAGCCCCCTGGATGTGAAAAGGCCTGGGCTGCTGCCATAAAAGAATGGCTCCACCTACTGCTGAGTGATTGAGGAACCAGACCCCCACTACCAAATGAAGAAGGTGTCACTGGCAGGGAGACACACAGAACTGGTTTGCACAGGGGTCAGTGCACCCTGATCACAAAGACTTCAAAGACATTTGGGGTATAACTATAAGAGCTGAAACCCCTGAACGTTGGACTGATTAAGACTGTAAAGGATTGAAACTACTTCTTGGTCAAGAGGAACCTCTGTCAAGAAAGAACAGCTGAAGAGACTGAAGAGAAGTACTGACCCTTGCTGAGGCTATGGGACTTTGCTGTGTGCTGTGTCCCCCTGCTTGAAAGGACTTCCTTGTGTGCTGTGTCCCGAAGTAACTTGTCTCCAAGGGCCTGAGGAGAGCTGGCTCCCTGTTGTGGAAACACAGGAACATCAAAGTTTCCAAGTGTGTCTCAGCGGCACTGTGTGCGTGTGCTTTTTGCAGCCTGAGACCTTCGTAAGCATTGCCCCAGGACAGTGTGGCCCGAAACCCAACCGAGTCTCAGCGATGCTTTGTGCGTGTGCAGCCTTAGACTGCGTGGGGTCTGTGGTGCTGGTCAGAAAGTGCCCCGTGACTGCAGTACCCCGCAGCGTGAATCATTGTCCACGCTGTTGTGTAGCTGTTGTGGCCCGAGCCGTCATTGTAACGGAGGCTGCGGATCAAGATCGCGGCATCCAGCCCGAGCCACAACGTGCTGAAGGATTTTGTAAAGCTAAGGAAGTCGTGAGGTAATCGTGATCGTTGTTCACAAGAGGAATCTGCCCAAGATCGTCAGCAATGGAGAAGGCAGCACCGTAACCTGTATGCCTACAGCGTCGCCTTGCATCGGCTCTGCGTGGTCATCAGAAGCGCCCAGCAGGACGCCCGACGAGCGGGGAGAGAGAGAAGGAGGCAGCGCATCCCCAGGTAAGGCTTGGACTCCGGTAGGGAGCCGCAAGCATGTGTGGCCTGTGTGTGAGTGCAGGAGGAGTACAGTAGTGCTCCCATTTCTCTCCCGCTTGAGTGTTGAACCTAAGTAGAGCTATTGAACTGCATGTAAACTGCATACGTTTTATTTGCTCAGACTGTTTTAAAAAATTGCCCATGCTCCTACCTATTTGTTACTGTTTTCTCCCTGTTCCACCGTAGCTTGTGCTGATTGTGTGGAGGGAGCTCTAACACAACCTGTTATTTCCCACTTCCGGCGGCACACTTAGCGGTGGCCATTTTGGTAAAGAGATGGTCTAGTCTTTTTTAGATCTGCTGCCAATCAACTACAAAAGCGGGGATGGCGCCGATGCGCAGCGGACGCACGCAGCGGACGCGCGTCTGCGGGCGCATCGAAGGCAGGTCAGAGGCAAGCCCGTCTTTGCCCCTCTGCGCCTGAACGGGACCCGGGGCCAAGACCCCTGGTCCAAAAAGGGCACATAGGTTATGCTATTCTACTAAGCAACTAATGGCTTGCCATGATTTACCGCTCCCTGATTGCACCTTATTACATCCCGAGGGCGGGGACAAAAATTGTCTATGCTGTGTTTTTTTCTTTAACTTAGCGCCCTGTTATAATTCTACTCCAGTGATCATTAAGCAAAAAGACCTTCCCTGTAACTATGCCCCCCTAGTTAATAAAGAATGTTGTTTTTTAGTACTAACTGCCGCTCTCTTCCCAAGCATAAAGCGGATATCTTCGATCTTTTGGTCAGTGAACAACCAGACGCCATGTTTCTTACTGAGACATGGCTGCCCAAGAGTTCTGGCCCTGACATTGCGGCTGCTTTGCCGCTTAACTATGCCATAGTCAGGAAAGATAGGGGCTTTAAAACAGGTGGGGGTATTGCTATAATTGTTTTTAAAATACTACCTGTGTAAATTTGAAGATTTACCTTTTAGGAACTGTGAGGCTGCTTCATTTAAGCTGGCTCTAACCCCTAAATTTACCTTCTCTGGGATACTAGTGTATCACCCTCCTGGGCCGTCTGGTCCATGGGCCTCGTCCTTGCCTGGTTTGGTAACTCCTTTTCTTATGAATACTGCAAATTTTTCATTTCTGGGTGACCTTAATTTGCACTTGGAAGATCCCACATGTAATATCAGTGCTACTTCTAGCTTTGATTTGGCAACAATGAACATTTAATTGCCTAATTCTAGCCCCACTCATGTGGCGGGTCACTCATTGGATCCTATTTTTTCCAGCTTATATAACATTCATTTTTCTCCAGCTCTTCCTTTATGCTGGTCGGATCACTTTGCAATTGGCTTTCATTCGGAGTCCTTAGCAAGCTCTTTTTCTGTAAGTCCTACCTTTAGGAAACCAACAAGAAACTGGAGAAAATTAGATATGATAGCTTTAAATAAGATCTTGTCCTTAAATACTCCCATCTCTAAACAAATGTTGGGTACTTTTTCGGGTACCGTATAAAAGTGGCTTCTAAACGCCATCGACATCTGTCTCCCTCCTTCCTTAAAAAAGATAAACAACCACGTCCTCCGGTGCCCTGGTTCACTGAGAAAGTAAAAATGGAGGAAACCAAATGTAAGGTGCTGGAAAGATTCTGGAGGAGGAACTATGCACTTGGGCCAAAAAACAATACCATAATCTTTGCAAGTCTGCTCGTGCGGAATACGCATCCGAAACCATTTTCAGTGCTCTGAACTGTTCCAAAACATTATTTAAAATGGTCAAGGAGCTTTCTGGCTCAGAAACTCAATCAAGACCCTTTCGTTAAATAATCGGCAATGTGAAGATTTGGCTAAATTCTTTCTCCAGAAAGTAGAGAAAATATACTCTGAAATAGAAAGGTTGCAGTCTAATAATTCCCTCCAATCGCAATCTGTCAATTCCCCCCAACCAGCATCCACACTATTTTTAACTGACAATATCTACCTTGATCAAGACAGGGTGCTCTCTGAACCCACTAACAAACTGGATACATGGCCTCTACTAGATATGGTCTCTTTTAAACGTCTTTTAGACAGTGTTAAATCAGGATCTCCCAGGCACCCTCTCCCTATCCCTGCTCCAGCAGCTCGAGCCACCATCATTGATGGTAATCATGGAACTCTTGAATGCCTCCCTACAGGAAGCAACAGTTCCACCAGAGTGGAAACATGCTATGGTGCTCCCCCTTCTGAAGAAGGCTAACGCGGACCCTGATTTGCCCTCCAATTACCGGCCTATTTCTTTGCTGCCATCTTTTTCAAAGATTTTGGAGAGGCATATTAACTTACAGCTGTCCCAATTTGTAGAGTCACTAAAGTTTCTTCACCCATCTCAATCGGGCTTTAGAGCCAGCTTTTCAACATAAACAACACTCCTTGGAGTCACGGAAAGATTGCGTCGCCACCTAGATTCTGGAGATACGGTGGCTCTTATACTGCTTGACTTAAGCGCAGCTATCGACACAGTGTCACACACCGTGTTAGTGAAAACCTTAAGATCATTGGGTATTTGTGGTTCAGCTCTCAATTGGCTCATTTCTTTTCTTGCCAATCGGACCTTTCAAGTCTTTTCTCCAACGGTCAGTTCCGATACCCATTCTTCACCCTGTGGGGTATCTCAAGGCTCCATTCTCAGCCCTCTATCATTTAATCTATACGTCAGACCTTTGGCTGATGTTGCAGAGGAAGCTGGGCTGTCCTTGTTCTCTTACGCGGACGACACCCAGAATATCTTCTCTCTTTCAGTGGAGAGGGCGGCTGAGACTTCCCCTCTCCAGCTGGGCTTGTGTAAAAATGCTTTGTGGATGCAGGCAAATTGTCTCAAGCTCAATGGAGAGAAGACCGAGGTCTTGGTTTTGGGGAAAAGTAAAGATCTTTGGGGCCCCCAGCACTGGCCTTGTGAAATGGGTGCTCCTCCTCAGCCCTCCCGCCAAATTCGTAACTTGGGCTTCATCATCGATGATTCATTAACTATGCAACATCAAGCTGTTAAGGTGGCTGCTATATGTTTTGCCATCTTGAAATGGCGTAAAAAGATTATTTGGATGTTGCCGGAGCATACCCAGAGAACCGTAGTCCAGGCGCCTCTAGACTGGACTACGGCAACATTATTTATCTGGGGACTAACAAAGAGGTGACTTGTAGGCTGCAGATGGTTCAGAACTCTGCTGCAAGATTGTTATGCCAGGTTCCTAGAGCTATCTCTGTTTCTGGCCACCTGCGTGATCTTCACTGGCTCAGGGTGGAGAACCGGATTAAGTTCAAAGCCCTGAGCTATATGTTCAAAATAAAAACAGGTGTGCCCCCCCCCCTAATATCTGCAGTCCTTGGTTTATCCCTATGTGGTTTCCCGTTGCCTTCGCTCATCCCTCCTTATGGAACTCCCTCCCTATATCAATTCGGAATGAAACTGTGTATGTCCAGTTCCCCAAATCCTTAAAAACTGGGCTTTTTAACCAATAATCGTTAAGCAGATATCTGTTCCCTGTTCTGGTTAGCGCCGGGAAACCCTTTTTGGGTAGCTGTTGTGTCTTATTAATTAAAATTAATAATAATCGCGTTAGACGCGCTGAGTCCTCGAGCGGCCGGAACCTGCCCGGCAGTACTTGGGCCGCCCTCGGGAGTTCAGGACTGTTGTCTGTGGTTGGGGCCTAGTGGTGCCCACACTAATCGCATCGATTGGCCTGGTATTATTCCTGCATTACGAAGTGCCTTATTACTTGCATTAAGGAGTGTGTTATTCCTGCATAAAGAACTGCCGGATTATGTGCATTGAGGATTGAATTATTCTCGCATTACTCACTGCCTTATTACTTGCCTTAAGAAGTGCGATATACTTGCATTATGAACTGCCTGATTATGTGCATTGAGGATTGAATTATTCTCGCATTACGAACTGCCTTATTACTTGCATTAAGGAGCGCATTATACTTGCATAACGAACTGCCTGATTACGTGCATTAAGGAGTGCATTATACTTGCATTACGCACTGCCTGATTACGTGCATTCAGGATTGCATTATGCTTGCATTACGAACTGCGTTAGTCTGACAATACAAGCTCTTTGATTCCCGGGAGCTTGCACAAGAGCCCAACCCCTGGTCAAGGGACCAGGGGTCTGAAGAGACATTAGGGAGGGAAGAGAAGCAAAGTAGTGCAGTCAGGTCCCAGAGTAGTGGGGGGGCGTGCAGGCTAGCACACTGTCTCAAAGTAGAGGGAGAGAGTGTAAGCGTCATCCCCGAGGGTCCACACCCCACCCCAGAGACTGGAGGGCTCCTTAGGATAACACCCGGTTGGAGGTCTAGAACCTACTTGCCAGCTGTGCAAGGAAGAACACCTAGCATCAGGAGATCGTGGGGGGTCTGCAACCAGAGCGCCAGCGGTCCTGAAGTTTGTGGGTGCCATTCCTAAGTAGCAGGCCCTGAAGTCTAGACGAAAGTTTGAGAGGGGGTGTTCCCCAGTAGGAGAACCTGTGGGTCAGGGCCTCGCCAGAAGGGCTGGATACTCTAGAAGTCACCAGAGTAACCCCGCCTGGAGTTGGCAGGGGACAAGCATCCCTAGGGGGCCCCTGATTGCCAGGAAGTATCAGTGGAGTAGCTTAGTTGGCCCAGGGAGTTGTAACCAAGGGAACCCCCTGGGGTCAGGAAGGCATAGAACAGGAAGGTGTCCCTCTGTTAGCGGGCCCGCATCCGTGTTCTATCACCCCAAGCAGGGAAGTCCATCAAGGCAGTGATTGGCCTACCCTGGCTTTAGGCTGGGAGTGGGTTGTGTTGGACTTGTCCTTTTGTGGCTAAAGTTTCTTAAACTTTTTGCCTTCCTCCTAGACCTTTGTCTGACAATATTTTGCTGACTTAGATGCTTTGGGCACTTTGCCATGGCTGATCAGTGTCAAAGTGCAAGTGCTCCCTGTATAAAGTGTTATGGTAATTGGTTGTCCATAATTGGCATGTTTGCCTTACTAGTAAAGTCCCTAGTAAAGTGCACTATGTGTGCCAGGGCTGGTAATGCAAATGCTAATTGTGGGTCTGCAGCACTAATTGTGCCACCCACACAAGTAGCCCTAAATAGAGAACTCAGGCCTGCCACTGCAGTGCCTGCGCACAGTTTGCTAACTGCCATGTTGTCCTGACAAGTGCACCCACTTGCCAGGCCTTACCCTTCCCTTTCCATGCACATCAGACACCCCTAAGGTAAGCCCAAGGTACCCCCCTGGGCAGGGTGCAGTGTCTGTGAAAGATAGGACATGTACTGAGGTGTGTACCATGTCCTAACAGTGAAATACTCTCCATTTCATTTTTCACTGTTGCAAGGCCATCTTGCCCATAGGACAGAATAGCGAAGGCTGTGTAATATGTTTCCAGCCTATCTTCCCATAGGCTTTAGATGGAGAGGTGAAGTTTAGTGTGCCTGAACTCACAATTTAATAACGCATCTTTTTGTGAAGGTTGTTTTTGAATTTTGTGTTCTAACAATTCTGTGTGTCTCCACCTGGTTGTGGATTGACTGTGTGGATTTGAAAGTGATAGGATCTGGGAAATGTCTTGACCCAGGAGAAGAGTAGGTGAGACAGCAACAGGCTGACCAGGATCTGGAGTGTAGGGGGGAGTAGTAGCCCCCTGGATGTGAAGATGCCTGGGCTGCTGCCATACAAGAATGGCTCCACCTCCTGCTGAGTGATTGAGGAACCAGACCCTCACTATCATAAGGTGTCACTGGCAGGGAGACACCTAGAACTGGTTTGGACAGGGGTCAGTGCCCCCTGAACACAAAGACTTCAAAGACATTTAGGGGTATAACTATGAGAGCTGAAACCCCTGAATGTTGGACTGATCAAGACTGAAAAGGATTGAAACTACTTCGTGGTCAAGAGGAACCTCTGCCAAGGAAGAACAGCTGAAGAGACTGAAGAGAAGAACTGACCCTTGCTGTGTGTTCTGGGGCTGGCCTGCAGTTTGCTGATTTAACTAAGGAGAAGCTAAGGGACTTTGCTGTGTGCTATGTCCCCCTGTTTGAAAGGACTTTGCTGTGTGCCATGTCCCAAAGTAACTTCTCTCCAAGGGCCCGAGGAGAGCTGGCTCCCTGTTGTGGAAACTCAGGAACATCAAGGTTTCCAAGTGTGTCTCAGCGGCACTGTGTGTGTGTGCATTTTGCAGCCTGAGACCTTCGTAAGCATTGCCCTGGGACTGTGTGGCCCGAAACCCAACCGAGTCTCATTGACGCTTTGTGCATGGGGGTGTCCACCCAGAGACTGTGTGGGGTCCGTGGTGCTGGTTGGAAAGTGCCCCGTGACTGCAGTTCCCCCGCAGTGTGAATCATCGTCCACACTGCTGTGTAGCTGTTGTGGCCTGAGCCGTAATCGTAATGGAGGCTGCGGATCAAGATCGCCGCCTGAGCCGCAACGTGCTGAAGGATTTCGCAAAGCTAAGGAAGTCGTGAGGTAATCGTGTGTGGCCTGGGGAGGAACAGGTGAAGTACAGGAGAGCTCCCGCTGCATCGTCTTAGACGAGCTGAGTCCTCGAGCGGCCTGGACCTGCTCGGCAGGACCGGGGCCGCCCTCGGAAGTTCAGGACTGTTGTCTGTAGTTGGGGCCTAGTGGTGCCCGCGCTAATTGCATCGATTGGCCTGGTATTATTCCTGCATTACGAACTGCCTTATTACTTTCATTAAGGAGTGTGTTATTCCTGCATAACGAACTGCCGAATTATGTGCATTGAGGATTTAATTACTCTCGCATTACGAACTGCCTTATTACTTGCCTTAAGGAGTGCGTTATACTTTCATTTTGAACTACCTAATTATGTGCATTGAGGATTGAATTATTCTCGCATTACGAACTGCCTTATTACTTGCATTAAGGAGTGCATTATACTTGCATAACGAACTGCCTGATTACGTGCATTAAGGAGTGCATTATACTTGCATTACGAACTGCATCAGTCTGACAATACGAACTGCATTACGAACTGCATAGCATTGCATTAGGAATGCATTTCAACATCGTGAACTGCTCATTAATACCGCAAGAACCTGGATTTTTTATCATTTGGTCTTACCATATTTTTCTTCTTGATAAAGATACCGCTATTGTCATACATCAGTGTGGTGTCCATTTGTGGTGTTATCTTTGTGTCACTGTGAGTGTGGTTGCACATACTTTACACATTGCTTTGAAGATAAGCCTGGCTGCCCATGCCAATCTACCAGGGGTCAGCAGGGGCTATCAAAGAGGGTGTCCCTCCTTGCCTTGACTAGGACCAAGGGTTCCTATTTGGACTAAGGTGACTGCCTCAGCCAATTAGAGACCCCCAGTTCTAACACCTACATATCAAGGTCTGAAGCAGGGATGCGTGTTAGCCCCGCACCTTTTCAACCTTTTTATGTCTGATCTTACACCAGTACCAGACCAGATTTAATTTCCACCCCCCTCTTCTGGGCTAGGTTCGACTTAACCACTACTCATATGACGTGGACATCATTTTATTTAGTCAAACCAGAGTTGGCCTGCATAAACCATTGAATGCACTTGCCAGCTATGCAAAAACAATGGTCTGGAGATAAATATAGGAAAAACTAAAACAATGTCTCTTAACACCCCTCAGAGCAATGTCCAGAATTTCTTTTTGAATGAATTGTGCATAGAATCAGTAACAAACTACAAATACCTAGGTCTATACTTAGATTCCAGAGGAAGTTTTACTCAATAAAAGCAATACATCAACCAGAAGGGATCATCCCTAAGTCATGCTCTTATCATCTTGGCAAGGAAATTCAATGGTCCATCTTATCAGCTGATCCTAACAGTAATAGCCTACAAACTTACCAACAATTACCTATGCAAGCATGGAAATGAAAGGCCGGGATGCCGAAATGCTGGATAGGATACAGATAAAAGCATTTAGGTGAGTATTTAACCTAGAGAAGGATTCTTCTCCGGCACAGAACCGCCGTAAGTTTGGTCTTTTTAACCAAGATGATCCAGAAGAGCAACAGCTGTAAAAAAATTGAATAAAATCATCCGCTCATCCAACCCCCTTAAATCAAGTCTTGGGGTCAGAATCACAAAAAATCACTCATCGGAACACCATAAATAACTTTACGCTTCTATCAAACAATTAGATCTTACAGATCTATGGGCATTAGGTGTCACCTATGACACTTCCAGAAGAGTAACAAACAAAACCACAAAAATGATCTCTACGCTGGCAGACAAAAACAACTTCAATACCTGGTCACACGCATGGATGGTAATAAAATACTACACAAACTCTTCTGTGGCCACATACATGACCATCCCTTTTTATGTACATATAAAACACAGATTTATTTCCTTGCGCCTGGAAAAAATACCAGCATTAGTAGCTATTCCTGCATGGAAATATAATGGCCCAATAGTATGCAGGCACTGTAATCAAAAGAGAGAAGACCTAATACATCTAACGTGCACCTGCCCAGGACTGCAAACAATCAAACGACAACTTATTTATTTATTTATAAAGTTTTATATAGCGCGATAATGATCCCGAGGGATATCAGAGCGCTTTACAATTGGAGGAAAAGGAAGGTAACAATTGCAGTACAGGTATCAAATAGGAATACCCCAAAACACACACATATCAAATAGGAACACCAAACAAAATGGTTTCTGACAAAAGGGGTCAGCAAAGAATAAGATAATAAATTGGAACATAGTGAGCTAGGACGGGAGCAGATGATTTGTAGAAACAAGAATAGCACCCATCACAGGTCTTGATGGTGTAAGTCCAATGCGAAGGAGCAGACGATCCAAAATCCATTTACGGTAAGAACTTGTTCATAAGGAATCTTTTTACTTCCAGTTTGAAAGCAGCCTTGGAGGAGATTCTCTGTATTTCCGGTGGGAAAGAGTTCCAGATCTTTGGAGCAGAGCCGGAGAAGGCACGGTGACACGTTCTCTTTTCGTGAAAGATCTGTGGTTTCAGGAGGAGAAAGTTTGCACTCCTGGGGGGTCTACTCCCTCCGGATAATTCTAGCTTTTGTGCTAGATAACTGGGAGTTTTGAAATGGATGGCTTTGTGAGACAGGCAGGCTATCTTTAGCTGTATTCTTGCTTCTTAGGACAACCAATTTAGGGATTTTATGACTGGGGAAATGTGCGCATTTCTTTTGGTACCCGTAACCATTCTGGCCGCCGCATTCAATGAGGCCCTTTGTGGGGCCAAGGTATATTTGGGGAGTCCACAGAGATTAGCACTGCCATAGTCTAGCCTCTGCAAAACAAGCGCTTGGGCTACTTTTTTGGAAGTCGGCTTGTGGTGTTATATGGGGTTATGTGGCCCTTAGATACATTGTCGACATAGCTAAGTTAGAATGAGTTTTGCTTGCCCTATACTGCTGCTTTTGCGCACACCTCTGCTAAGAGTTAGTTTTCGCGACACTTTGCCTCTGCCCTGTACATGCTAACAGATCGTTTTTCACATTCTCAGCTTTCCCTTCAATTCTGTATGTACATAATGTGCAAGGTCGATCAACAATGGCTCTTGTCATTCTGTTCTGATCAGTCCCTATTACCTAGACAAAACATGTTACCAACAGCTGCAATATGGATGAATTTGCATGATATAGCGTTGTTGCATGTTTTTGATACACACTCGAAGAAAACCATGCCATGGAGCTGAGCTCTGCTGTTCCTATGATGTAAACCATTGCGGTTAGGCTTTCAGGTAGGGGGTCTGCAAACAACGCCTAGACATCTTCTGTTTTATAAAATAACTTCTTACTGCCAAGGGGAGGGTGATTAGGCATAGTTATTTTGCCTTTTTCACTGTCTTTATAAAATGACAACTCCTTTTGTATTCTATGGTATTGTAACAATGTTAATGGTGGTAGCTTTATGCATTTTGCTGCTGGTCGTGGTTCGCATACTGTTTTATGAATCACTATAGTCAAAATAAACCTTTTGAACTTATTTAGTGACTATGATTATTCTTATTGTAGACAAGTAAGAGAGAGCAAAAGATTGTCTTGATCCCGTGACTCTGTGGTGAGTCGGGAGTGCTCGCGTTCTGGGTTGTCTAAACATTCGTCGCTTCTTGATATTTGTAAGCGACCAAATGAGACACTATTGCTAGTCGGTTGGGATTTTAGGTACTAATGTAGTAGGAGGTACATCCCTATTTACTGAGGTCCTGTTTTCTTGTGCATAGTTCTGTGTATGAGCAGAATCCCCACAACAGTGGGAGGAAAGGTTTGAGATTCCTGAGTATACTCCTCAGATGGTTAGCTCTCTTGCACATATTGCTAATATGATTCTTCATGTTCCGATGCTTGTCCAGCGTGACTCGGAGAGATTTTGCTGAGTCAATAATGAGGGGGGGGAGCAGTTGAAGGCAGTGAGGTGTTTCATCCAGAGGTCTAACTTGGGGATGTGATTCGGAGGAGAAATGAGAAGGAATTCTGTTTTAGAGGTGTTGAGCAGGAGGTGGTTCTCGGTTAACTAGTTTTGAGTATTCATTAGGGTAGTGTTGAGTGAGATGAAGTTATCCGGGAAGAAGATTTTCAGATAGAGTTGCATGTCATCCGCATACATATGAAGAGAATGTCCGCGAAATTTAGTGCATTAGCTAATGGTTCCAGGCACAAGTTGAAAAGTATGGGGGATAGGGCAGACCTTTGAGGGACCCTCATGGATACTGGTGATGGCTGGGAGAGAGAGTGGATCGACTTAACTCTTTGGGATCTGTGGTGGATAAAGGAAGTGAACCATTGCAACACCAGACCAGAAAGGCCCATCCTGTGCTCCAAAATGAATAAGAGGTTATCATGATTAACAATGTCAAACGTAGATGAAAGGTCAAAGAGGATAATGTTAATGTTAATGTTAATGTTAAGGGGAACTTATTGAGCGCACTGACACCATGAGTTTCCTGGCGCTGATAGACTCCCAAGGTAGTGCAGAAGAGACTTAGCGGGGATGTGAAAAAAGCAGGGTTTTCAGAGATTTCCTAAAAGACAGAAGAGAAGGCTCAGTCTTAAGAGAGAGTGGAAGGGAATTCCACAGCTTAGGTGCCAAGTGGATAAAGCTGCGACCGCCTAGTCTAGAGAGTCTAAAGCGAGGAACAACCAGCAACTGGAGATTAGAGGACCTCAAAGTATGGGAAGGGCAGTAAGGGGTAACCAAGGACTTTACAAAAGCCGGAGAGGAGCCGGTACAGGCTTTAAAAACCAGGCAGCAGACCTTAAAGGCTATTCTTTCACTGATAGGCAGCCAGTGTAATTGATGGAGCAGAGGTCTAGCCGACTGCCATCTTGGGATTTTGAAAGCAAGTCTTGCGGCCTGGTTTTGAATAATCTGTAGCCTGGAAAGCAGGGATTTTGGGAGGCCAAAGTAAAGAGAGTTGGAGAAGTCCAGACGGGACATCACCAATGCTATTATAACCTGTAACAAGGCTTCCGGAGTCAAGAGGTGGGCGACCTTCCGTATTCTGTAGAGCTGGAACATACAGGCGGAGGTTACAGCACTCACCTGAGCCTTGAGATTGAGCTCAGAGTCAATAATGACCCCGAGACTCTTTACACAATCAGCGGGAAGAGGCGGAGGGCCAAGCTCAGAGGGCCAGAACTGAGGGCCCCAGTGGGAAGCGCTCCTCCCGGGAAGGAGGAGCTCAGTTTTCCCAGGATTGAGCTTCAGTTGATTTTGATTCATCCAGTGCTGGATGTGTGTCATGACCGCCTGGAAGTTGGTGATGGCGTCAGGGGAGGTGAGGGGGAAAATAATTTGTAAGTCGTCTGCATAATTGAGCACGGTGACGTCCCACCTGCCCAAGGAGTGGATAAGGGGTTGGAGGTATAAATTAAAAAGAAGGGGAGAGAGAGACGATCCTTGGGGAACGCCGCACAGCGACGGGGCGCTAGTAGCTCTGAAGGGGCCCAGTTTGACAGCTTGAGATCTTCCCTCAAGGAAAGACCTGACCCAAGTCAGGGCGAGCCCACGAATTCCAGCTGACTCGACACGGTGGAGTAAGATGGCATGATCCACCGTGTCGAAAGCTGCCGACAAATCCAGTAGGACCAGTGCCTGGGAGAGACCTCTGTCAGCATTATTTCTGAGGTTATCCAGCACGGCGAGAATGACAGCCTCGGTAGAGTGGGCTGGTCTGAAGCCCGCTTGATTTATTTCCAAGAAATGGGATTCCTCAATGAATTGCGAGAGGCAAGCAGTGACATGTGCCTCTAAGATTTTAGATAGGTAAGGCAGAAGGGAGATGGGCCGATAGTTTGCGAGGGCCGCAGGGTCCGCGCCAGGTTTTTTCAGCAAAGGCACCAGGATAGCTTCCTTGAAGGACCTTGGGACTATTCCGGAGCTAAGAGAGGCGTTAAGTAGGGATAAAACATTGTGCGGAAAAGTGTAACAGACCTCACGGAGCACTGAGGGAGGGCAGCAATCTTTGGGGGAGCCAGACTTTACATGCGTCGCCAATTTGGCCAGAGAGTCGGAGTCAAGAGTCGGAAAACAAGTCAGAGTAGAGGAATTAATAGAAGGGGCTGCGGCAATAGCCGAGAAGGGAGAATAAGGGATAGAATTTTTGATTGTCAAGATTTTATCCATGAAGAAGGAGTTCAGGGCATTGCATGATTCGGCAGAGGGGGCCTGATTGGGGAGAGTCCTATCGTCTGATGTAAATTCAGCAAGAACCTTGAAGATCTCTTTGGATTTGTTAGGGGCAGTTAGTATTCTCTTAGAGACAAAGGCGGCCTTAGTGGTGGTGATGGCATTTTTATATTCCTTACGTGCAAGCACGTACGCCTCCCTATCGGTGCTGAGGTAATTACGTCTCCACCTACGCTCTGCTTGACGTAGCTCAAGATGTTGAAGTTTCAGGGCTGAGGTAAACCATTTATGAGATTTACTATGTCGGGAGCGAGGGAACCGAGAAAAGGGGGCAAGTTGGTCGCTAGCCATTGTGAGCCAGTCGGTGATATTTGCATCCAAGACTTCAACCCCTAAGCTGTTACTAGAGGGGGGTTGAGTCACTGCGAGAAGAGAGAGGAAGGCAGGAAGATCGAGAGCATTCCATTTCCTAGCGACCCCACCCTCCAAAGGCGGCAGTCTGACCAAGCCCTTCGCGGAGATAGAGGTCTCAATCAGCGAGTGGTCTGACCAGACACATGGGGAAATAATCGGGCAAGAAAGTGATACCCCCAGCGTCCAGATGTGATCCAGAATGTGACCCCCGATGTGAGTGGGAGTGGTAACATGCTGGGTCAGATTTAAACTGAGGAGTGCCTCGATCAATTCGGTAGCATGGGGGCCGGCGTCAGCCTGTTTGTACCAGTAATTAAAGTCGCCGAACATGGCAATACGGGCAGAGGCAGTCATCAGGGCGGCAAGCTGATCGCTGAGAGCAGCAGGGAACAAGGGCATAGGGGTGGGAGGACGATACAGAACAATGAGAGTCAGGGCTCCAGCTTCAGAGGCTAAGCTGATGACAAGGTTCTCAACCTCAGGAAGACAGAGCGAAGAAGACGCAATGAATTTAAGATCTTTACGTATGATTGCCGCCACGCCTCCGCCGCGGCGAGCTGTAGGCCGATTGGCATTCAGCATGTAATAGCTGGGAGGCAAGGCTGCCAGGATATCAGGGAGGGAGGAATCAGACAGCCAAGTTTCGGTAAGCAGCAAGACATCAGGGCTCTCAGCCGTCAAAAGAAGAAATATTTCCAAGTGATGTTGAGGGAGGGAGCGAGTGTTAAGATACAGTATACGAATGCAAGACTCAGGCTGGGACGGGGTGGGCAGAACTTGATGTGTAAGTCGGGGAGCAGAAGTATCAGCCAAGATGCCAAGAGACACTATGCGATCCCAGATTGTGGTAGAAAGTGCACAGGGTGGATGCTGCAGCGCTCTAAGTGTGGCAGCTGAGTAGATGAAAGGAGGAGCAGCAATCCGGGGCCCAGGGCCCGTCAGGCCGCGGACGGGCGCAGACGGGCTTAACTCAGGCGCAACTCCGGCGCGCCTACGTCGCGCCCGCTGCGCTCGTCCGCTGCGCTTCCGGTAAGAGGAGGCCATTTTGTAGGGCTGAGGGCGGGAGGGGCCAAGCGCTAGTCCGCTCGCCTCGACTACAGGCTCCTCACCCAAGATGGCGGCCAAAGTCGGGTCCCGGGCAGCGCTATAATCGCCTGCCACGAAACAAATCAAGGGCGAATGTACAGATAAAGCCCAGGTAAGCACAAACAGTCAACCTGCACAACAAAAAGGGGGTTAACATACAGAGTGCAAATGTAATTTAAAATACACAGTTCGATTTTAAAATACACAGTTCAATTTTAAGATACACAATTCGATTTTAAAAGTAGCCTTTTGGCTTCTAAGCTTAGTCACGGGGCCCGGTAAAGCCTCTAGCGACCGTAAGCGTCTATCAAATGGCCAAAGTGCGAGAGAGGCTTTTGTAGGGCTAAGGGCGGGAGGGGCCGAGCGCTAGTCCGCTCGCCTCGACTACAGGCTCCTCACCCAAGATGGCGGCCAAAGTCGGGTCCCGGGCAGCGCTATAATCGCCTGCCACGAGACAAATCAAGGGCGAATGTACAGATAAAGCCCAGGTAAGCACAAACAGTCAACCTGCACAACAAAAAGGGGGTTAACATACAGAGTGCAAATGTAATTTAAAATACACAGTTCGATTTTAAAATACACAGTTCAATTTTAAGATACACAATTCGATTTTAAAAGTAGCCTTGTGGCTTCTAAGCTTAGTCACGGGGCCCGGTAAAGCCTCTAGCGACCGTAAGCGTCTATCAAATGGCCAAAGTGCGAGAGAGGCTTTTGTAGGGCTGAGGGCGGGAGGGGCCGAGCGCTAGTCCGCTCGCCTCGACTACAGGCTCCTCACCCAAGATGGCGGCCAAAGTCGGGTCCCGGGCTGCGCTATAATCGCCTGCCACGAGACAAATCAAGGGCGAATAAGGAGGCAAGATACATTTTGGTCAAGTATTTTTAAAATGTCATCCATAACATGAGTGAGAGCCGATTCGGTGCTGTGCCCACTCCGAAAGTCAGATTGATGTTGGTCCAGGAGATGGACATTTTCGATGTAGGCACAGAGATGAGATTGGACAAATTTTTCTAGGAGTTTGGCTAGAGTGGGGATGTTAAAGATAGGGCGAAAGCTGTTAAGGTCAGCACTATCTGCAGTAGGTTTGTTTTAATATAGGTGCAACGTGAGTTGCTTTTAGGTATTCCGGGATCGTGTCCTGTGACAGAGACGCATTGACAATCTTTGTCCAGATGGGAGAGACAACATCCTTGATTTCTTTGAAGATGGAAGGTGGCACTGAGTCGCTGATGTGATTAGATGGGTTGATACTCTGAAGAACCTTATTTATGTCTTGTTCACTGAGGGGAGTAAATGAGACCCAAGAGGCATTGTTCTTGGTACTCAGGCAAGTCGGATCGCTCTTGTCTAGTAGGGCCAAGGGGGCGTAGACCCAATGCATGGTAGTAGAGCCTTTCTGGAATCAAGATCAATATTGATGAGTCTTGATTTCTCAGTAAAGAAGGCAGCCAGCTCATCACATGAAGGTGGGGTGACTCCAGAGCGGTTTGGTGCTTCCACCAATTATTATTTAACCAGCTCAAAAGGTTTCTTGGGGCGATTAGTGGCTTGATTAGGTTGGGATCTGAAGTAGTTGGCTTTAGCGCTCTTGATTTGTTTGTTATAGGAGCTCCTTACTGATCTAAGGATTTTCAGCTATCTAATCTAAAGATAGCTGAAATATCTAAAGATCTAAATCGCTATATCAATATCTAAAGCGCTGTTTTAATGAGAGAAATATACAGACCTGCAGGGAAGCTGTAATAGCTTGCTTTAACCCTGGGGAACCCCAGCTAAATTGTAAATTTGTGTAATTCTTAGATATAGCGTGTGAGAGTATCCAAAAAACACCACTCACCAGTTGACGGAAGCATGATATAGAATTTACAATCCGCTCACTGATTAAGTAGGACACTTCGAAAAAACAGGCGGAAAAAATCGAACTAATTCATGATTTTACAAATAATTAATTATGCAGAGGGGTTTTAATATCTGATACTGGTTTTATATCCAAAAGTATTATGTTTTATCTTCACTTGAAATTAGCATAAGAATTTTACCTGTAATACTGAACGTGTGTTTTGTTTTTAGAGTCATTGTAGCAAATGTATAGTAACACACCGTGTTGATGGAAGCTGGAAATAGTACACGCAATCGGGATGGTGATAATGTAGGACAATACTAAAATTTCATGTTAAAAAAGGAAGCTATGGCTGATTGCACAAATATTCAATCACACACTGGTGTTTTATTGCTGATACTGGTTTTACAGCCCTTAGCATTAATTTACCTCCAGCCGATGAAATATTCAGAAGAACGCTACCTGTAATACTGAAGTATGTATTTATTACAACCACTGCAGAAAACTTATAGTAGTATACCGTGTTTTATATATATTGTTATCATTTTAATTACCTAAAACAATAAACTTGACTTGACTTGATTCTTTGAAAATCCTTAGACCATTTGTATTCCTTCCTTTCTGCCGCGTAGAGCCAGGATGCCAAATTTGTAACTGTTGCACTTCAGAAACCCACTTCATTCATTCATACAAAACACCAAGGACCTGATTCACAAAGTGCCTCTGCATTATTGGCAGCAGCCCAGCAGTCGTGGGGAAGTCTCCACACTTGGAACAGAATCTCTCACTGTGGAGATTCCACCCCGAGTGCGTAGACTCCCCCGCGATTACGGGTCTTCTGCTAGGAGTGCGGGGCATCCGCCACTAGTGTGGAAGCCCATTGTGAATCAGGTCCTCTGTATTAAAATAGGCATGAATTCAAAGCAAACATATTCTGAAATGAAAGGGCAGCTCCAGCAACTACAATAAAATCGAACATACTTCCCTGATATGAGGATCGAGATATAAACAGTGCATTTATTCAGAAAATCGACATTTAGAAACATGTTTACTTATTTAAGTAATTTTAATAAGTATAGAATTGATGAGCGGAGCTCATTTTGCATTTCAATCATTTTCAAAATCTTGACACATTACCAATTGAAAAATCCTGTTTTCAACGTCTTTAAATTCGAAATAAGGTGGTACTTACTGCTGGGTGGGAGTCAGATGGTTCAAGGGGGTCAGCTAGGCCATCCTTAATAGTTCCTTAGCCACAGTGTTTGATGTAGTCATCCTTGAAAAGGGTACTCTTCATTAGGCCCACTGTGCTGCTGTTGGTACCTTCCCTTGACCTGATGTCAGTAGATGAGATAGGGAAAAGGTGGCAGGGTTTACATCTTGCACACTCTCACAAATTCACAACACCTATAACAGAACAGATAAATTAATAATTTGGTGCTCGAGAAGGGAGGAGAGGACACCACAACAGGCCTCAACAAACAAGTTCTCCAATAAAAAATCCTTGGAGTACTCAGTCCATGATAAGACCAGTAACACAACAAAGCTAGTTGTTGATCCTTACATTCTTTTATTCTTGAACAAATCAACCTAGGACATCTAGCCAACACGTGTTTCACTGGCCCTGTATACCACGGACTTCCTCAAGGCAAAACTCTAAATCCCACCATTCAATAATAACTGAAGAGTATATGAAGGAAAGAGTTTAATTGAAAAGTTACCCCAAGTATTATAATTAACCCTGGGCGGAGTATACGTAGTGGAGCTCTGCGTAGTTCCACGTAGTATAAAAAATCTCAGTGGAACTAGGCAGAGCTCCGCTCCGCCCCGGGACCATCACCACACAAAGCAATATAATACATTTTAAAAGGAACACCACTTACCTTGTCTTCTGCCTTCCCTGCTCCTTGCCACGTTGTCTCCCTTCTTCCTGCGTCCTCCTCCTCGCGTCCCTGTAGGTATTACGTCTTCAGTGAACTGCGCATGCGCAATTCATGTATGACGTAATACCTACAGGGCGGCGATTAGGAGGACGCCAGAAGAAGGAAGACACAGCGGCGAGGAGAAGGGAAGGCAGAAGACAAGGTAAGTCGTGTTTTTTATTTATTTTTGTAATATGGGTCTAGCCTCGTACTCCGCTCCACCATGGAGGCGGAGATTTGCCCAACTTCGCGTTCCTAGCGGAGCGCGGAGTTGGTAAATCTCCGCAAACTTCGCTGGCGGAGCGGAGTAAGCCACCAGGGGTTAATTATAATATGCCCATGTAACATCCACAAGATTAATCTTTTAGTCTGTGTATACCACTTAATTAAGGTCAGTGCTCCTGCAGATTCACGTCCTGTGTATGGTGTCTATGTGGATTTGTTTAAGAATAGAACAACGCAGGGACTGTGACTGGGCTTATCAGGGACTAAGTGCTCAAAGGCATTTTATGCTGATAACAGCAGAGTTTAATAGGAGCACAGACATGGAAATCCTTACCATCCACTGATGGCGAGTATAAAACATGGGGAAGGAGCTTGCATGCAGAATTCAGATCGGTGTGTTGTTGCTTTGCAGTGGTGTTATTAGAACACTTACATCACAATGCATGCCACCTGAGATCCTCCAAAGTATGCACCAGCCTTCGATACTCAGTTTGGATTAATTTTTGACACATACTTTCTTTGCCGTTACTAGGAGTACAAAACGTGTTGTTGAAAATAGACACTTGTGGCTTAGAACATTGGATTATATATGTTTTTGCATTTCTATTTTATGCTCTAGATGCATTGGATTGGGAAGGCGGGCAGTCAGGCATTGGGCGATGAGCCGTGCCTAAGGGTCACCTGGGGGCTGGGTTTTGTTAGGAGCTCTGTCAACTGGCCCACAGAGCCTTACTGTCCCTTCCCCACCAGGCCACTGTAATGTAGGGCAAGCATCATGCCTACCTCTCCCCTGCGGGGGCCGACACAGATGCTCAAAAGCAGTGCTCCACTCCCATACCATGCTGTTAAATTGAGGAGCCTGACTGGGAGCAGGTTATGTGGCCATTAAGCTATCATCACCTCAGCTCACTGGAGCAGGAGCAACTCTGTGCTTTTCTTCACCCCTCCCGAGCCCGGCCATTGCCCTGAGGCTATAGTTGGCTGGGGAGGGGAAAGAGTAAGTGAAGCATGGTTGGCACCTCAGCTCCAGAGTCTTTCAGGCCTTGGTAGAGGGGGTTGTATGTTTGCAAAGGCCTCGCTGTGAGGCACCTTTCCAGAGAGGAAAATTGAGAGGATGTAATGTTAGGGTCAGAGCTGCTGAATTTGGAACTATGGAAATAGGTTTGAGTTCCAGCGTCAGCTCAACATCCTGTGATATTGGGCAAATTACTTAATTGCTCAAGCCCTAAAATAAAAATGAATTTGATCTTCTGTAATGTGACTGGTTCTCATATAATTTCTGCCCTTGGGCTGAGTTCACGCAATATAAAACTACAATAAAAAAGAACCTTCCGTTTGCTTATGTTTTAAGAGTCTCCAAAGGCTGGAACATAATAATGAAAGAGGATTCTTTATACAATAGTAAACCCGTCTATATTCCTTCTTAACATGGCTTGTCTGCCTTTGTTTAGTTTTACCTATCAATCACAGATCATTTAAGCAGCTTTAGACCACATTTTAAACTGCATTTACCTTATGTTTACTGTTTAAAGCACATATTGATCAAAGGAGAAAAGACCGGTGTTGGCATTTTCGTACTGGCCAGGATATTAAAATGCAGAAAATGCCGGTTAAAAAACATGGCCCAGGGACAAACATAGCCACATCATGAGTTGTGGCGTTTAGGCCACTTTATTTCATCCCGCCCGCCCAGCCAAAATGTAGTGCTTTTAGTTTTCACCAATGTTTCTGGCTCTATGAGCTTTAAGATACATACTAAAATGAGCCCAATGAGACTAGCCGAATGCTGTTTCATAAACAGGCATGATCCGGGAATGTGGGTGTTATATCCTATGTTTCTTAGTCCTGGCTGCTCAGCCTGCATAAGTGTGATGTCATAGAATGTTGGGTGTGTGTGCATGCTTTGAATGAGTGATCAGTTAGATAGAGTGGGGCTGAGCAGCAGGATGCTGCTCCCGGTGGGGCACCCTGTACCAGCTTACATGAACAATAAATCTTCTTAACTATATCTCTGGCTCCTGGACTACCTACTTATGACAGCACATCTTCCGTTACAAAAGTGGGCCACCATCCTCGTGGTGCCCAGACTGAATTGTGATCCCAATCCGACCCTGTCCTCTAGTTTCCCCTTATCTGCTATCCTCCCTCAAAGTCAGTTACTGTTTATCCTTGAGTTCTTCCTCCTTTGATTTATTTCTTATCTTCCTTTACTTTGGTTCTAAATCAGCTATCCAGTTTTGGAGGTAGGGAATAGCGTTTCTCCTGAACACCTCAATGCAGTCTGTTCCATTTTATCAAATGTTCTTTGGCATATTATAAAATACTGTAATGTAAAGTACATCTTTTATGGTAAACCACTGCATGTCTACCTTATGGGTGGCTTCAGATATGTGAGTTCTTGCCACAACCAACGCCTGTGTAAAGCTTGCAACTCGGATTTCATTTTTAGGTTTGGACGAGTTAGCATTTGCCATCCCCTCGAAACTAAGAAATACATACAAAATAGAACACAGAGAAAAGGCAATGGGGCAGTCCCCCCCCCCAAGCTTCTAGACAAGTGTGGCTGACCCCACATTGCACGGTGAAGACATTATGTTTTGCAATTGTCAGTCATGATATATTAGGTTTCGCCTCTTTACGGGTTGGTGATTGCTAGCGTATGCGTCTGCGTGTGGTGGAATCTGCTATCCGCCCCCGCACCACTACCACATGATGTATCATGCTTGTGGAAACGTGAAATTGTGCAAACTGAGGCACCCAACTTGGCATTGGGCGAGGCGGCACACCGACCAATGGGGGGAGGCGCACCCTCCTGGATCAATACCTACAAAAACATTGGTGCCCTGAAGGCCACCTATTCTCTATGACTAACACGTTATCCTCTTTGGACTTGTAATATATGCACTCTCTTTTTGAAGTTAAAATGATGATGAAACAACACATTACATTTTCAGTAAGCCGTAAGTGAGAAAATAGAACTTTAAATTATGAAATAAATATGTAAATGCTTTCCTATATGCTAAATAAAAACATGTCCAAATTACAGACTATGGTGGCAGGACCTTAAAACGGAGCTTCTCTGTCTCTGGTCCACCATGGCAGTGGTCAAGGCGGCCCCTTATGGATGACACCGAGAGAAATACAGGCCTACCAGCAGAAAGCCATCCCTCGACCAACATGGCTGATATCTTGAAAGTGTAATATGTACTCTGTTGTGAATGGAAATTACCACAATCAACCTCCTACCTTTTTAGTAGAGCACTGTAGAGGGTGACAGGATTGTGTAACCAAAGTATGAAATACTGTAGCAAAATGGGCAATGAAAACGTTAGATTTTACCAAAAAGTCACGTTTGTGCGTGTTTAACAACTTTCTATTGCATTCCACCCTGGCACTCTCATGGTCTACCCACCATGGAGGCTGATTTAGTCCCACACGAAATTATACCATAGGGCTGTAATTGAGCGTGGGAATAAATGAGGTTACATATTTGCTTTGTCAATTCCAGTCACAGGTTTACACTTTCTCACCTAAGGCGGACTCAAGTCTGCAAATTCCATTGTAAATGGGAGCTGGAGGGTCCTGATAAGAAGTCCCATACAAAACGCAGGGTCAGTAGTTACAGACGTCATAGAGCACACCACGTGACATCCTAAATATGCGTCAGCCTCCTTGGAGAGAATGTCAGGTTCCTTTCCACTTATTGCACTTCTCTGTTACTTGCACAGACATTGGCATATCTGTCCTGGCAGGGCTCCCTAACTCCTCCTCGAGTGCCTGGCTCGTTGTCGAGGCTGCTGTTTTGATCGCATTAGCCTTATTCTCGCAGCGCTGCACTGACTTTCTCTTGAGGCCTGTACTATTTTTATAGTAGCGTGACTGAAACAGAAAGCTATTTTCGCTGTGCACGTATCTATTTATATCAGGCGGCTCTCGGCTTCCCTATTCATAGTAAACACATTTTTGCCTCTGTAATTCACTAAAACGCGTCGCTCGTTGAAATTCACTTTCGGGCCCTTTTTACCTTATTCCTAATTTTGAACGTTTTGACGTCACTTAGAAAAATCACGCTTGAATGAAATGTGCACTGTGCAGCTGAAGACTTTCGGTTTCTGTTGCAAAACGCATTTAACTTTTTGAATTGCCAGATTGTTCGGCTAGATCTTGATTATGCAACGGAAACATTGAATACATCAAGTATAAAACCAAAGATTATTCGATAAGATTTGAGCTACTTTTAAAGACTGCGGATTTTCAAACCGCTACCAACCTTTTCTGAACGATTGTCCTAAAGAGTTTAACGTACAAAATGGCGGCAGTTCTGCTGCAGGCTGTTTTGTCTAATTTTAGTCGTGACAAACCTTCCTGGGGTATGTAGACTGTGGAATGTACACCCTGACTCTCTAAGCACTATTATTCCGTACAGAAACACACATTCTCGAAACACTCACACACATATATATCATTAGTCTCAGGCAAACACATGATTAGTAATTGGATGATGCTCAAATGCCCCAAATCGTTGTAAAGAGTACTCAAATTAATTAATAAATCATGTAGTATAAAAATATATATATAATGAAGACCATGTGTAATAAGGTCGTATTTTGCAATTTCAGAGTTCTGGTGCCACTCTTGGCCAAGCACCTGCATCAGCGCAACTCCACTGCACACCTCACCCATGTCTCTGCCTTGCATGCTGTTTTTCATTTATTTGAACCCTTTTAAAAATGTTCTAGTCCTACATAATGCCTGATGCTTTCCCAAAAAGTCAAACAAATCAACAACATAAAGTGGTCACTCAAGTGAACGCGATCCCCTTTTGGTTCACAAGTTACACACTGTATTTTTTTCCTTTCATCCTGGTGTAGTACTTGTTTTTTCCATGCTTACGTGTCTCCACTGCACCTCCACTACCTAGTTCAGATACCTCTGTGGAAGGTCCACAATGGCTGTGCAAATTTGTTTGCACAGCTCGGAGTCTTTTTCCACCAAATCACATTTATGAAAAAATTCAAAATATGATTGACAGGAGTTGCGAGTTATGACAATGTATGGCAGAGCTAAATAAAGCTGTTAACCATCGAAAGCCTAGTCTGCAACCTTTTTTGTAACACTTATAATGCAAACAACTACTGACTGAATGGATTTACATCAAATCAACAAAAGCACACTTTCTGAGTACATTTCTGTTTTCATACTGTGTAAATCTGTTCAGTGGTTTCGGCTGTAAGCATTAGCAAAATGTACCACTGGCCTTAAATTGGGAAAATACTTCATTTCACTCCCTCTGGTTTTAATTACTGCACCAATCTTCATTAATCTTGGCATGACAAACCTTAACACAATGAACTGCTAAATTTCATGCAAATCCATCCACCAGGTCAAAAGTTGTAGACTGTGAGAAATTGGTTGAGGGGGTGAAACCCTACTCAAGTAACAGCCACAATTTATGACAGTGTTGTCATCAATGATGTCCTTTCAGATGCTGTAGTGGCGTTCTCAATAGTGTCCATTAAATCATACCCCTTTAAACAAACCAAAACACTGAAATTCACCAGTAATAGTTATCTCAAGTAAATACAACTCATGCCCTAAAGGAACTAAAGCTCACACCCTTTCGATGATCTGCGAACTACCTCCAATATTGCATCACTCATTACATGTTCTATGACACCATTCATAACATCACTGCCACACCTGAAATGACATAATTGATGACAACACTTTGCATGGCTGGGGCGCCAGTTATAGTTACTTTAGGGCACGAGTTATAGCTACTTGAGATAACTATGAATGATGACTTTAGCTGGTTTAGTTTGTTGACAATGGTATATTTAAAATACCATTTTAACTCAACAATAACATCCCTTTAACCTTTGGTTTTTTTCTGTGAAATTCTAAGATTTTTTTATTACTTAAGTTAAGATATAATTACAATTCCTAACTTTAATGTCACTTTAACCTTTGTTTTTTTCCAGTGAAAAAAGAAAATATATATATATTTATATATAAGTGTGTGTGTGTTTCCTCTAGAATGCCGTTCACTGCGCGACCGATGCCGCTAACTCACAGAGGTGATGCCGCGTAATATTGCAAAAACAATCCTTGACAGGTAAATAACGTAGCACACTCCACAGTTTAGTTCAATGATATTTTATCCCACCACCATAGCTGACAAATGTGTTTCGGCCTTTGTCAATGTCAGTGTTACTTCTATCTGATTCGTTTTTATTGAAACCCACCATATACACAGCAATACATTCCCTCTCTCCTTGAAATGTGTGACATGGTTACTACATTCTGCCTCAAAGGTGTCATCTGTACTGCTTCAAGGATACTATAAAAGAGGCTACTAGAATGGACACTTGCTGCATCTAATAGGTTGTTGGCCACTGTAGTTTTAAGGAATAATTTTTACTACCAACTTGTCTTCAATGATATTTATATGCATGCTAGAAAATTAATGGTAGTTTTACTGATCTTGGCTGTGAAACTTAGAGTGTAGTCATTATCACTCAAACTGTTGATAAATGTCTGAGCATATTGTTCGCATCCCCTCCAAATGATAAACACATCATCAAAATATCTTACCCAGAGGACAACATTATCTTCATATCCATCCATGGTCATGACCACCTGCTCCTCCCACCAGCCAATGAATACATTCTCATAGCTGAGGGTGAAGCATGTGCTCATTGCTGTGCCCTGGGTTTGTTTATAGAAATCGCTGTTGAAAACAAAGAAATTGTTACTGAGGCAGTAAGTGATTATATCCAAGATCATCTCTGTGTGCAAGAGGAAAGATAATGGTATAGCTTGCATAAAATGTCCTTTTTCTTTATGGCTACTGTTAGACCTGTCAGCCCTTTGGGTGGTCCCTCCTCATCATTATTTATTTTGTCCCACTTTTGCCTCAAACCCTGTTTGAATTTTTCCTTTTTGGGAACCACCAGACTTTTTCGTGTTGCTGCAGATACAGGGAGCCATTTTATCTACCCCTGAAACTTCTGTCTGAGGGCCTGGAGCACAAAATAGTGGCCACCTGTGACATCACCAGCATCCACTGGAACCTACCAGCACCTTCCAGAGCATTCCAGAACCCTGTGACCGTTGGAGGCGGTTTAGAATGTTGGGAAGCTAAGGCAGAGAGTTGGCAGTTGGAGCTGGCAGTTGGCACCTGACTGGTGAAGAGAGAGGAGCAGAAACCTGAAGGAGGAAGGAGTGAGGCAGCAGGGGTGGAAACTTGTGCCTGGAGTGGGGTCCATAAACCCACCCTTGATACTAGTCCCTACTGACTGAGCCCGGCCTGGAGCCCTGTGTGGGAAGAAGTAAGAAAAACCATCTTAAGGACCTGGACAGCAGGAACAGGCCTTAGAAGTCAAGAAAGCAAGTACCTGACCTGGATACTGGTTTCCCTGGAGCCGGACGTCGAGTAGCCTGGAGACCTGGAGCCTGAGGTGGAGAAGCGGCGCTGACTGGAAAAGCAGACGTCGTGCCCAGAGCCGCCAGAGATCGTGAGAGGGCGCCGACGGAGGACGTGAGGAGTACCAGAGGTCGAGGAGGAAGTTAACCAAGGTCGAGTGAGCGGTGTCGACGGGGGAGTGAAGTCCGCCCTCCGGAGTCGCCGGAGACCGAGGTGAAGTGTGCCGGAGGTCGGGAGTGGAGATCGCACTCCGGAGTCGCCGGAACCAGAGAGAATCGTGCCGGAGGTCGGGAGTGGAGGTCGCACTCCGGAGTCGCCGGAAACCTAAGGAGAGGAGCACCGGAGGTCGGGAGTGAGGATCGCACTCCGGAGTCGCCGGAAGTCGACACCGAGCCAAGGCCGGCCGACGTCATCGAAGCTGAGGTCGCCATCGGACCGGAGCCGCCCGAAGTCGACATCGAGTCAAGACTGCCCGACGCCATCGAATCGGAGGTCGAGATCGAGCCGAGGCTGCCGACATCGAACCGGAGCCGCCTACCGGCGTCGTCAGGAACTGACATTGTGCCGAGGCCGCCGACATCGAACCGGATCCGCCTCACGGCGTCGACACGACTCCAGCGGCGTCGGAGCATCAGGAAAAGGGCAGTAAGTGGAATAGAGGGCGCCAAAGGCCCTGTGGAATCCTAAGAGACTACTCTAGGGGTTAGAGAGGTGCTGGAACCAGCTGGACTGTGCCAGGGGTGAGCTGAGACTAATTTAGAGGGGTTGTGTAGAGTGAGAGAGCCAGGTCTCTGGTATTCCCCCCTTGATCTACCTCAGTTTAGGCCTCAGCCTTGTCCAAGCCAGGGAGTAGACACCCTCAAGCCTTCCACATCCCCACAAGCTGTGCCTGGGCCAAATCAGCCCTTAGGAATTCAAATGTGATCTGATTCTATGAGTGTCACTGTCAGCTTTTAATTATTTATTAGGGGCACTGTATTTATTGTATTTAACCTATTTATTGCTTCACTGTATTTATTGGTCCACAGTATTTATTGATGCACAATAGTTATTGGTTTACAGTATTTATTGCCTCAGAATATTTAATTGCCTGTATGTATTGCACTTATATTTATGCCTTCATTATTTATGATCACCCCTATTTATTGAATCATTAAGCCAGTATTTATTTGACCTGCACTATTTAAAAAGATTGTATATTGTGATTGTTATTTATTTATCTAATCAGCAACTAAGAGAAAAAGAAGATAAAGAAAGATATTTTCATAATTTTTACGGTGTAGAGTCGTTTTTGGAACGGATGCACGCATGGTTATTGTATGGGTATGTCGTATGCTTAGCACGGTGCCTGATTCCTGACCACTCGAGCCAAGCTACCACTGTATGTCCTGGAAAGACCCCGTTACCACCAACCTCTTCAGGTGTGGGAGTGGGAGTATTTCCAACATAATTGGTGGCAGCGGTGGGATAGAGCTGTGCCTACGTATACTCAACAATAACTGTGGGTAGTCCATAGGCCTACACCGGGAGTTTTCTCAAAGCGGCCTTCCTAATTGTGGGTTTTTGTTTTTTCCAAATTTACTCTGCTGGTGGGAGGAGGTATTTTTAAAGGTACCCCCCTGCATTGTTACTGCAAATAACTGTCCTCTGACCTGAGTGGGCAAGATGGAGTTTGTACTGGAGAATTTAGAAACATACACTGTGGCCCAGCTCAGGGAGTTTTGCCAGCGGGAGGGGGTGTACTGTCCCCCAGGAGCAAAGAAGGGTGCACTCCAAACCAGCTTAAGGGCTTGGGGGGAGGCACGCCGAGAAAGCAAGGCTGAGGAGGAGGACAGGGATAGAGAGCCCGACAGTGAGGGAGCTGGGTTGTACCAACCGGAGGTGGGGAACCTGTCAGCGGGGCCCAGGACACTTTCCAGGAAGGGCAGCAGTGCCTCTAGCGGTGGCTTGTCTGAAGTGGAGTTAACAGACCGGAGGGAGAAAAGGCAGCTCATATGGGACTTAGCAAGGCTGGAGAAGGAGAAAGAGGAACAGAGGATGGCTCATGAGATAAGGCTGAAAGAGATAGATCTTCAGATCCTGAGAATCGGGGCACACCCTGTACCTAACGGTGGCAGCGAAGAACGAGAGTACACCAGGGAACCCAAACCCTACCTGCCAAAGGACATAGTAGCTAGCTATGGGGTGGGTGACGATATCGCCAAGTGGCTAGCGGCCTATGAGGTCTCGTTAAGGGCCCATGGGGTTCCAGAGAAGTACTGGGGAGGGGGATTGTACAAGTACATGCCTCCAGCTGGTAGGGATGCTTTATTGGCCCTCGAAGAGGATGAGCAGACCCACTACCCCACCATGAAACTGGCGCTCATAAGGAAGTTTGGACTAACACCCGAAAAGTACAGACAGAAGTTCAGGGGTAGTCACAAACTGGGCACACAGAATTGGGTGGACTTCCTGGACTATGCAAAGAAGGCACTGGAGGGTTGGATTCAGGGCAGTGAAGTAAGGAACTACGAGGGGCTGTTTGACCTAGTACTGAAGGAACACCTGCTCGAGAAATGTTTCCCTGAACTGCGGCAACACCTGGTGGATAGCAAGCTGACCAGTCCCCGGAAGCTTGCTGAGGAGGCGGACATTTGGGCTAGTACCCGGGTGTCCACAAGGGGGACTGGAGGGGATACTCAAAAGGCCGGACAGGGCGCCCCCCAGAAGAAAGAGGGAGGGGAAAAGAAAAAGGAGTTCTCCAAAGGCCCCCAAAATTACTTCCAAGGGAAGGGAACAGGATTCACCCCTAGGGCTAACCCACCCAGAAACCCTAATCCTGGCCAGAGTCAGCAGCCAAGGGTTGTCCATTGCTACGAGTGCGGTGGCGTTGGACACTATAAAGGAGATCCGAAGTGCCTGAAACGACCACCCCCTCCCATTGGAGGAAAGACCCCAGGAGTAGCTAGTGTAGTGCTCGGGGAGGAGATGCCTTTAATTAAGGGAAGGGAGTGGGCGGGTGTCACTTTAGTGTCCCTGGGAGAACGGGAGATGGTTCCTAAGATCCAGGTGCCCGCAAATACCGCAAAGTATGGGCAGTGGGTCACCATCAACGGCCAAAGAGGGGAGGCTCTGAGAGACACAGGAGCCAGTATGACTATGGTGCGTAGCCAACTGGTGTCTCCAGAGCAGGTAATTCCCGATGTACTCCACCCAGCCGCGATGGCTGACGGCAGAACAGGCCACTATCCAGTGGCCGAGGTTCCCTTTGAATGGGGGGGGGGGTTGCAGGTTCACTTCGAGTTGCCGTAAGCCCTGCCATGCCAGTCGATTGTCTGCTGGGGAATGACATGGAGCACAACGCTTGGAAGGAGGTGGAATACCGGACTCACACTGAGATGCTGGGTACACCTGATTGGGCCTGTGTTAGCACAAGGTCCGCGACTACCCGGAGAGGGAGTTCGTTTCGGCTGGAGCCTGGAACAAAGGCCCAGCCAGCTGCCAGTCAAGGGAAGAACCGAGGACAGGAGGAGCCTGCCTCGGCGTCCACACCCCGTAGGACGGATAGGCCACCGGAGGTGGTGGACCAGGAGTCTGCGGTGGGGGACGTTACCAACCTGGAGGACCTACCCATCCCGGCCGAGTGGCACGTGGAGGGAGGCCCGTCCAGGGAGGAATTCTGCCAGGGCCAGAGGGAGTGCCCTACCCTTGAGGGGCTGAGGCGACAGGCCGAAGCCCAGGCAGCAGGGAACGTTGAAGGGAACTACAGTGTTTACTGGGAGGATGGCCTCCTCTATAGTGAACCCAAGGCACCCCTACACGGATCGTCACGAGCCTTGGTAGTCCCTCAACGTTATCGAGCCTTCCTTCTGGAGTTGGCTCACGAGATCCCCTTGGCAGGACACCTGGGGCAAGACAAGACCTTCGCCCGTCTTGTCTCACACTTTTATTGGCCTCAGATGAAAGTGTCGTCCGATACCTACTGCCGGACATGTGTGTCTTGCCAAGCCAGTGGGAAAACAGGGGTGAAGCTGAAAGCTCCCCTGGAACCACTTCCTGTCGTTAGCACCCCCTTTGAAAGGGTGGGCATCGACATTGTGGGTCCGTTAGATCGCCCAACATCAGCTGGTCACAGGTTCATCCTGGTTCTGGTGGATCATGCCACACGGTACCCAGAGGCGATACCTCTGAGGACCATAACAGCACCTGTTGTGGCTAGGGCCCTGATGGGAATCTTTACCCGAGTGGGTTTTCCCAAGGACGTTGTGTCCGACAGGGGGACCAACTTCATGTCAGCGTACATGCGGGCGATGTGGAAGGAGTGTGGAGTGACCTACCGGTTCACCACTCCTTACCACCCCCAGACAAATGGTCTGGTGGAGAGGTTTAACAAAACCTTGAAGGGCATGATCAGAAGTCTGCCTGAAAGCCTGCGGAGGAAATGGGACGTCCTCCTACCCTGTTTACTCTTTTCTTACAGGGAAGTGCCACAGAAGGGAGTGGGCTTCAGCCCCTTCGAGCTTCTGTATGGGCACCCTGTACGTGGACCTCTCAGCCTGGTGAGAGACGGATGGGAAAGAACTCCCAGAAAGCTTCCCCAGGATGTGGTGAGCTACATGCTGGCCTTCCGGAGCCAAATGGCTAAGTTGTGGAAGCAAGCTTCTGACAACTTGGAAGCCAGCCAAGCAGTGATGAAGGCGTGGTATGACCACAATGCTCACCCGGTGGAGTTGGAGCCTGGCCAGAAGGTGTGGGTGATCGAACCAGGAGAGCTTAGCGCCCTCCAGGATCGCTGGTCAGGACCCTTTGAGGTGTTGGAGAAGAAGGGTAAGGCTACCTACTTGGTGGACCTGAAGACCCCTCGTCAGCCCCTACGGGTGCTGCACGCCAACCGCCTCAAACCCCACCACGAGAGGCCCGAAGTCATCTTGATGATGGTGACTGACGGAGGAGAGGACGTGGAAAGCGAGCCTCTCCCCGATTTGTTCGCGTCTCAAGAAAAGGATGGGTCGGTGGAGGGAGTGATTCTCTCCCCATCTCTAACTCCTGAACAGCAGGAGGACTGTCGCCAGGTCCTGGGGCAGTACTCTTCGTTGTTCTCCCTTGTCCCGGGTAGGACTCACCTGTGCGTCCATGACGTGGACACAGGAGACAGCCCACCTGTGAAGTCCAAGATCTACCGGATGTCAGACAAGGTGAAGGCCAGCATTCATAGTGAAGTCACTAAGATGCTGGAGCTAGGAGTGATCGAACCTTCTAGCAGCCCCTGGTCTAGTCCGGTGGTGTTAGTACCAAAAGCTGCACCACCGGGTGCCCAACCAGAACTGAGGTTCTGTGTGGACTATCGGGGACTGAATTCAGTGACCAAAACTGATGCTCATCCGATCCCTAGGGCGGATGAATTGATTGACCGGCTGGGAGCTGCCCAATATCTAAGTACCTTTGACCTTACTTCAGGGTACTGGCAGATCTCTTTGACTGATGGAGCAAGGGAAAGGTCAGCCTTCTCCACGCCCAATGGCCACTACCAGTTCTGTGTGATGCCCTTTGGGCTCAAGAACGCACCTGCCACGTTTCAGCGCCTGGTAAACCAGATCCTCACCGGAATGGAGAGTTTCTCTGCTGCTTATCTGGATGACATAGCTGTCTTCAGTAACAGCTGGGAGGATCACTTGCGTCACCTGCAAGCTGTTCTCCAGGCCCTGAGACAAGCTGGATTGACGATCAAGGCCAGCAAGTGCCAGATCGGGCAGGGGTCGGTAGTGTACCTTGGACACTTGGTGGGTAGGGGAGCGGTGCAACCCCTCCAGGCGAAGATCGAGGCCATCATGGCCTGGGAACCCCCCAAGACACAGACTGAGGTCCGAGCATTTTTGGGCCTCACCGGATACTACCGCCGCTTCGTGAAGGGGTACGGTACCATCGTAGCCCCCCTCACGGAGCTCACGTCCAAGAAACAACCTCGACGGGTAGTCTGGACGGAGGCTTGTCAGCAAGCCTTTGTGAGATTGAAGAAAGCCATGTGCGAGGCCCCGGTCTTAAGGGCCCCAGACTTTTCCAAGGAGTTCATTGTCCAGACAGATGCATCAGAACATGGCATTGGGGCAGTGTTATCGCAACTCAATGAAGAGGGTCTGGATCAACACGTGGTCTTCCTATCCCGGAGACTACTCCCCAGGGAACAGAAGTGGAGTGCAATAGAGCGTGAAGCCTTTGCAGTGGTATGGGCTCTGAAGAAGTTGCGGCCATACCTGTTTGGCTCGCACTTCCTGGTTCAGACCGACCACAGACCCCTTCGTTGGCTGATGCAAATGAAGGGGGAGAATCCCAAGTTGTTGAGGTGGTCTATTTCCCTACAGGGAATGGACTTTCAGGTGGAACATCGGCCTGGAGTGGACCACGCCAATGCAGACGGTCTCTCAAGGTATTTCCGCCTTAGTGATGAGAACTCCCAAGGGGTTGGGTAGCTCTCCCCACTTTCAGCTGGGGGGGACGCGTGTTAGACCTGTCAGCCCTTTGGGTGGTCCCTCCTCATCATTATTTATTTTGTCCCACTTTTGCCTCAAACCCTGTTTGAATTTTTCCTTTTTGGGAACCACCAGACTTTTTCGTGTTGCTGCAGATTCAGGGAGCCATTTTATCTACCCCTGAAACTTCTGTCTGAGGGCCTGGAGCACAAAATGGTGGCCACCTGTGACATCACCAGCATCCACTGGAACCTACCAGCACCTTCCAGAGCATTCCAGAACCCTGTGACCGTTGGAGGCGGTTTAGAATGTTGGGAAGCTAAGGCAGAGAGTTGGCAGTTGGAGCTGGCAGTTGGCACCTGACTGGTGAAGAGAGAGGAGCAGAAACCTGAAGGAGGAAGGAGTGAGGCAGCAGGGGTGGAAACTTGTGCCTGGAGTGGGGTCCATAAACCCACCCTTGATACTAGTCCCTACTGACTGAGCCCGGCCTGGAGCCCTGTGTGGGAAGAAGTAAGAAAAACCATCTTAAGGACCTGGACAGCAGGAACAGGCCTTAGAAGTCAAGAAAGCAAGTACCTGACCTGGATACTGGTTTCCCTGGAGCCGGACGTCGAGTAGCCTGGAGACCTGGAGCCTGAGGTGGAGAAGCGGCGCTGACTGGAAAAGCAGACGTCGTGCCCGGAGCCGCCAGAGATCGTGAGAGGGCGCCGACGGAGGACGTGAGGAGTACCAGAGGTCGAGGAGGAAGTTAACCAAGGTCAAGTGAGCGGTGTCGACGGGGGAGTGAAGTCCGCCCTCCGGAGTCGCCGGAGACCGAGGTGAAGTGTGCCGGAGGTCGGGAGTGGAGATCGCACTCCGGAGTCGCCGGAACCAGAGAGAATCGTGCCGGAGGTCGGGAGTGGAGGTCGCACTCCGGAGTCGCCGGAAACCTAAGGAGAGGAGCACCGGAGGTCGGGAGTGAGGATCGCACTCCGGAGTCGCCGGAAGTCGACACCGAGCCAAGGCCGGCCGACGTCATCGAAGCTGAGGTCGCCATCGGACCGGAGCCGCCCGAAGTCGACATCGAGTCAAGACTGCCCGACGCCATCGAATCGGAGGTCGAGATCGAGCCGAGGCCGCCGACATCGAACCGGAGCCGCCTACCGGCGTCGTCAGGAACTGACATTGTGCCGAGGCCGCCGACATCGAACCGGATCCGCCTCACGGCGTCGACACGACTCCAGCGGCGTCGGAGCATCAGGAAAAGGGCAGTAAGTGGAATAGAGGGCGCCAAAGGCCCTGTGGAATCCTAAGAGACTACTCTAGGGGTTAGAGAGGTGCTGGAACCAGCTGGACTGTGCCAGGGGTGAGCTGAGACTAATTTAGAGGGGTTGTGTAGAGTGAGAGAGCCAGGTCTCTGGTATTCCCCCCTTGATCTACCTCAGTTTAGGCCTCAGCCTTGTCCAAGCCAGGGAGTAGACACCCTCAAGCCTTCCACATCCCCACAAGCTGTGCCTGGGCCAAATCAGCCCTTAGGAATTCAAATGTGATCTGATTCTATGAGTGTCACTGTCAGCTTTTAATTATTTATTAGGGGCACTGTATTTATTGTATTTAACCTATTTATTGCTTCACTGTATTTATTGGTCCACAGTATTTATTGATGCACAATAGTTATTGGTTTACAGTATTTATTGCCTCAGAATATTTAATTGCCTGTATGTATTGCACTTATATTTATGCCTTCATTATTTATGATCACCCCTATTTATTGAATCATTAAGCCAGTATTTATTTGACCTGCACTATTTAAAAAGTTTGTATATTGTGATTGTTATTTATTTATCTAATCAGCAACTAAGAGAAAAAGAAGATAAAGAAAGATATTTTCATAATTTTTACGGTGTAGAGTCGTTTTTGGAACGGATGCACGCATGGTTATTGTATGGGTATGTCGTATGCTTAGCACGGTGCCTGATTCCTGACCACTGGAGTTAAGCTACCACTGTATGTCCTGGAAAGACCCCGTTACCACCAACCTCTTCAGGTGTGGGAGTGGGAGTATTTCCAACAGCTACCACGAGTTAGTAAAATACAGTTTAAGGTCAATTGTCGTCAGGTATATTTTACCTTTATAGATAATATACAATGTATTGCACAATTGATAATAGGAGGCATGAATACCTAATCATGAGTATTGCTTTACTTTAACGTGAAGCCTTACTGTTGTCCCAATTCAAAACACTCCATTCAAAGATGACGGACGCCAGTAGGTATTATAGTTAGGACCTAGTTTCCGTAGGAAAATCGTTTTTGTTTTGCCATTAACTTTGGCGCCATTTGATTAATTGTCACAACATTTTCATATCTAATTTGAGGCTCACATCAGCTGATGTCTGGAAAGTTTTGGGGTAATCCGTGAAGTGGGGGCCACGAAAAAGGAGGTGGCCTAAAACAAATTTCCCCCATACCATTTCACATAAGGTTTTTGAACAAGAAAACAGACCGAACCAATGAAAGCAATTACACCAAATTTGGCAGAAAGCTAGATCTTGGTCCATAATAGCACCTTTTGGTAGTTTAGGGTAAATCAGTTCAGTAGTTTTAGAGATCTTAACCAAAATCCAAATTTGTACATCTAGGGGTGCAGATTCTCCGTGGATGCAACATTGCCCTCCTGTTATCAAACTGGCTGCCAACACTTCAACCGGGAAGTGCTGGCAGCCATCTTGGGACTTGGCTTACACTGAGTCCCACAAAAAAACTTTACAAATATAGAAAAGCGGACAGGGTAGGAACACCCTGACCTCCTGGATGTGGTGGCGAGGTCCCAGAGTGACACCGCTGAGATTTAAAAACATAGTTTTTTTCTCAATTTTGCCACAAAATCACATATGAATCCATGAATTTGAGGCCAACTTGAAAAAAAGAAGTGTGGTCTTGTGTGCTTGTTTTGAAATGAGCCCGGGATGGGCTAGGATCCCACCCAAAATTTTTTTTTAAAGGAGGGTGACTCAAAGGGTCACCTATCTAAGGATCTTAGAGCCCAGGGGACCACAACATCCCTGGGGCTTTATTTGCATCATTGAGGAGGGCCGCCCGAACCTTCATCCTTCTTTTCCTCTGAGCCCTGGGGACCACCACCTCCCTGTGGCTTTCATTTTAATTATGGAGAGGAGCTGTGTGGACCTCTCTCCTGGGCCTATTACAAAACCTGGGTACCATCACCTCCCTGGGGCTAAATATGAAAGGAATGGGGGCTGTGCTGACCCCCCCCCCGGGCCCAGGGACCACCACCTCCCCAGGGGCCAAATCACTGAAAAAACTGGGAAGAGGGCCACGCGGCTCCCCTCATGGGCCATATACAGCCACAGGGATCACCGCCTACCTGGGTCCAGTCTGTGCAAGTAGAAGAAGGGTGCATGTGGCCCCCCTCCTGGAGCCATATATGGCCCTGTGAGCCTCCACCCTGAGGGCTGGCTCTTGCTATGTCCAAGGGTGCCAACCCCCACGGCATAGCAGTTTGCTTTAGCTTGACAAGAGCTGTGACAGCTCCCACCACGCAAAAGCAAACACGCTGCTTCCAGCAGGCGAGAGCTGGCAAAGTGCTCCTGCCCACTGGAAGCGGAGGTTTAATCTCTTTCCCTGCCCGCAGACTTGCGGGCAAAGAGAGAAAATAGATTTCTGCTGCACAGAGGGAACTGTCTTTCCAGCAGGTCCCTCTGTGCAAGAGCATTGTCAGCTCGTGCAGGAGGTGGCGAGCTGGCTGGGACCACAGGGGTCTTGCCCCCCCCCATGGTCCAGGGGAGAAAAGAACAGGCAGAGGCAAAATAAAGGTCAGAAACAGGAAAAAGGAGGCAAAATAAAGGTAGAAACAAACAGAACGAGGCAAAATAGATATCAAAAACTAGCAGAAGAGGCACAATAAGCAGAAAGAGGCAAATGGAGACCAGAAACAAACAGAAGAGGCACAAATAGAGATCAGAAATGAGCAGAGGGAAAAAATAAAGGTCAGAAGTGGGCAGAAAAAAATGAGCGAAACCCACTCAGGCACTCATGCACCCACTCACAGAACAACTCAGACATTCTCACAGTCACTCACAGACCCCTTTACTAATGCACCCACTCACAGGTGAACTCAGATACGTACACCCACTCACATAGTCAGACACTCATGCACCCACTCACAGAATCACTCATACTGTCTCTCACCCACTCACAGATCTACTCAGATACTCATGCACTGACTCACAGACTCTCTCAAAGACTCACAGACCCACTCACAGACCCACTGAGACACTCATATACCACTTACAGCCCCAATCATACTCTCTCACACCCACTTACAAACCTACTCAGACACTCATACACCCACTGAGACACTCATGCACTCACTCACACACTCAGTGTCAAAGGTTAGTGGTTACAGTCAGGAAATAATATTAAACAAACTTTACAAATTCATTCAAAAAATTAGGGAAGCTATAGTTAGGAAATAGAATTTAAAAAAAACATAAAAATTCACTGGAAAAAAAAGGATTACAGGGACATTATAGTTGGGAAATAGAATAGAAAAACATAGAAATTAATTGAAAAAAAACAAAGGTTACAGGGAGGTTATAGTTTGGCTCAGATTTCCCTCTCACAAAATCAGTGAAAGTCAGTAGTTATAGTTACTTGTGCTAACTTAAACTTAACCCCTTGTAATGCGCTGCTTATAACCTCACACATTACATCCCTCATGACATGGTCAGTGACATCACTGATGGCATCACTGATGACATCTCAAATGGCATCACTGATATAACACTGATGACAGTATCCACAGAACCACTCACATACTGACTTACACACCATACAACCTCTCATTCACCCACTCACACACCCACACAACCACTCACATACCCGTTCATAGAGCCATACAAGTACTTGCACAACCACTCATTTATTCATAGAGCCAATCACACATGACTTCACTCATTCATAGAGCCTGATCATACAACCAGTCACTCACCCACACCGTCACTCATACAGCCACTCACTCACCCATACAACTAATCACATGCTCACTCAAACACCCACATAACCACTTACATACCCATTCACAAATCCATACAACCACTCACACAGCCACTCACTCACCCATACAGCCAATCCCACAGACATTCACTCTTCCATACACCCACTCACAAACCAATTCAATTAACCGAACACTCACTCAAACAGCCACTCATTCACCCATACAACCACTTACACACCCAGTCACTCACTCATACAGCCATTCAGACACCAATTCACTCACCCATACAGTCACTGACACAGTCACTCACCCACCCACACAGCCATTCACTGACTCACGAATACAGCCACTAAGTCACCAACACAGGTACTCACACACCCACCTATGTACCTATCCAGCCACTCACACACCCACTCACACACCTGTACAGTCATTCAGACACTCACCCACACACGGATACACACATTCACACAGCAACTCACAAAAACTATGTTTAAAAAGGAATCACTCAATAATAGTACACAAAGTATACTAATTTAACTTTTGTGCTACCTTAGTATATACGTTTAACACACAAAAACTTTTAGAAAACACTCACAATCACGCTCCGATGTCATTTGAGATGTCATCCTTGTGGTCACTGACCATGTCATGAGTGATGTAATATGTGAGGTCATAAGCAGTGCATTCCGGAGGCATTAGCTCAGGCAATAGGTATATACACATATATCATCTTGGACTGCCATCTCCCCGGGGCATAGGGTCCCTAGGGCCCTAATTAGCCCTGGGAGGGGGGCTGTGTGGCCTTCCTCTACTATCACATGTAGGCCGGGCCCATGGGGTCCCCAAGGCCGCAATCGGCCAGGGGAGGGTCATTAAAAATAATAATAAAAAAAGGCTGGCCCTGGAAGAAGGGGTTCCCAGGGCCGAATTTGGCCTGGGAAGGGGGGGCGCATGGCTCCCCTCCCAATTTAAAAAAGGCCTTACCCTATAGGATGGGGTTCCCTGGGCTTTACACAATGCACAAATATTGCAGGCAAGGGTAACATGATTTTCTCATGGATTTCGGAACTACAGAACAAATGTTTGACTTTCTATTTACCAACTATGAAGGTGGGCGACCTGCTGGGAAGTTGATTAATGAGAAATATAGTACATGCGCATTGTGTTTTATTCTAATAAGAAAGTGACTGGTGGAAAGGACGAATAATGTTATGGAACATTCCACAGTTTGATGGAATAAGTTGATTTTATTCTACTATGCGCTGTTTCCTGTTTTGGGAGAAAAGATTGGACACACCTAATGTGAGTCTTTTTTCTCTGACAGTGTCAGCTTTGAAAAACATTGTACGATCAGCCGACTATCCATGATAAAGGCCTAAAGGAGGGGCAGAAACGTGTCAGATTTATTAGTGTCCTGCCGCATATTGTAATCGACAAATAAAGGGCTCACTGTGATGTTCCTGAAATCAGGCAGGAAGTGTTTTGTGTTGGAAAGTGAACTTGATGTTTAGTGGATGTCCATTTCCCTCACACTGGAGCCACCCTGTTAGGGTCGGAGGCATCTTGTGGTAGACAAAAGTGTAACTGTTTGGGCATTAAAAGAAAGCATGGCCTGCCCCCAATTCCCCGATTCACAAGAGAATGTAAAGGTATGAAGTTCTTCTAACCGCTAATGTACTGGTATGGATTTTCCTAACCAACATTTGAAGGAGATAATAGTGGGCAAGGGTAACATGATGAAATATGTGATTTTCTTATGGATTTCGGAACTACAGAGCAAATGTTTGACTTTGTACTTACCAACAATGGCGGTGGATGACCTGCTGAGAAGTTGATTATTGAGAAATATAGTACATGCGCATTGCAAAGTGACTGGTGGAAAGGACGAATAATGTAATGGAACATTCCACAGTTTGAAGGAAGATGTTGATTTTATTGCACAATGCGCTGTTTCCTGTTTTGGGGGAAAACATTAGACACACCTAATGTGACTCTTTTCTCTGACAGTGTCAGCTTTGAAAAACATTGTACGATCAGCTGACTATCCCTGATTAAGGCCTAAAGGAGGGGCAGAAACGTGTCAGATGAATTAGTGTCCTGCCGCGTATTGTAATTGACAAATAAAGGGCTCACTGTGAAGTTCCTGAAATCAGGCAGGAAGTGTTTTCCAGTTGGAAAGTGAACTTGATGTTTAGTGGATGTCCATTTTCCGCACACTGGAGCTGCCCTGTTAGGGTCCGAGGCATCTTTTGACAGACAAAAGTGAAACTGTTTGTGCATTAAAAGGAAGCATGACCGTCCCCCAGTTCCCCAATTCACAAGAGAATGTAAAGGTGTGGAGTTCTTCTACCAATTATGTACTGGTATGGATTTTCCTAACCAACGTTTGAAGGAGATAATAGCAGGCAAGGGCAACATGATGAAATATATGACTTTCTCAAGGATTTCGGAACAACAGAGCTAATTTTTGACTTTGTACTTACCAACTGTGGAGGTGGGCGAAATGCTGAGACGTTGATTAATGAGAAATATAGTAATTGTGCATTGTGTTTTATTCTAATAAGAAAATGCCTGGTGGAAAGGGCGAATAATGTATTGGAACATTCCACAATTTGAAGGAATACGTTGATTTTATTGCACAATGTGCTGTTTTCTGTTGTGGGAGAAAAGACTGGGTACGCCTAATTTGAGTCTTTTGTCTCTGACAGTGTCAGCTTTGAAAAACATTGTACAATAAGCTGACTATCCATGATTAAGGCCTAAAGGAAGGGCAGAAACGTTTCGGTCTGAATGATTAGCGTCCTGCCACACATTGTAATTGACAAATAAAGGGCTTACTGTGAGGTTCCTGAAATCAGGTGTGAAGTGTTTTCCTGTTGGAAAGTGAACTTGATGCTTAGCGGGTGTCCGCTTCCCGCACACTGGAACTGGAACTGGAACTGTATATATGTATATATATATATATTACCTACTGGCGGTCGCCAGTAGGTAGTTATAGTTAGGACCTGTTATCCATAGGAAAATCGTAACATTCTTTTCCCAAAAACTTTGGCGTCGGTTGACGAATCTTCGCAAAGTTTTCAAAACTCGTGGGTCGCTCAGGTCAGCTCCTACCTCAAATGTTTAGGGGTGATTCGGCAGGCAGGGGGCCGAGAAAAAAGGGAGGTCCCAAAATGTGTTTATTCCATGTTAATTCCCATAGGAAACTTTAGACACGGCTACAGCCCGAACTGCTGAACGGAATTACACCAAATTTGGTGAAAAGCCCTTGGTTCAGGAAGATCCCTATTTGTTAAATGGTGTAAATACGTTCAGTAGCTCATGAGAATTTAGAAAAAGAAAAAGTTTAAATATCTCGGCAGAGCCAAACGACACATCTCATGGTCAGATCTGATTGGCTGTCAGCACTTCATCCTGGAATTGCTGGCAGCCATCTTGGGACCAATATACATGATAGTACCCCATTGAAATGCATTGTAGTGAATTGAAGATTTTGAGGGTTACCAAAAGGAGAACTATAAAGGGTGATTACAGACGTTAGTTACATTAGAATTCATTTGTTGATGGTACCATATTAATTTCAGGAATTGTGGTGTGTTCTAAGGTGATTTTATCCTGTGAAAAACCTTCTGCTGGGATATTATGAATCATGCTTGAGAGAAAACTGAAGCTAAAATGAGAGCATATTTTCTGTAAATTCACATTATCTTTCTCAGTCATGTGAGAATGAAGTCTGTCATTCTCAGTACATCATGTACATCCAACAAGGGCAGAGACTGTCGGTTGATTCCTTTGTGTTCCACTGCAGCTTCCTAGAGTGTTCTAAAGAACAACTAGAGCGCTAACAGCCTTACTTATGACAAAAGTATGGCACACCTGAAGCCATCTTGATTGGAATAAACTGGTAACACTTAAAACATTTAATTTAAAAAGGAACAAAATGATGGGGTTCATTTTGTCATAGAAATTATGGTTATTGCTGTAGAAACAAATATTAGGACATGTTTCAAGTGAGATCTCAAATATCTTCCTGTTATATGTCAACAGGAGCAGCCTGTCAGTTGACGCCTTTGTGTTCTACTGCAGCTTCCCAGAGTGTTCTAAAGAACAACTAGAGCGCTAACAGCCTTACTTATGACAAAAGTATGGCACACCAGAAGCCATCTTGATTGGAACATACTGGTAACACTTAATACATTTAATTTAAAAAGGAACACAATGATGGGGTTCATTTTGTCATAGAAATTATGGTTAGTGCTGTAGAAAGAAAAATTAGGACATGTTTTAAGTGAGATCTCAAATATCTTCCTGTTATATGTCAACAGGAGCAGCCTGTCAGTTGACGCCTTTGTGTTCTACTGCAGCTTCCCAGAGTGTTCTAAAGAACAACTAGAGCGCTAACAGCCTTACTTATGACAAAAGTATGGCACACCAGAAGCCATCTTGATTGGAACAAACTGGTAACACTTAATACATTTGATTTAAAAAGGAACACAATGATGGTGTTCATTTTGTCATAGTAACTATGGTTAGTGCTGTAGAAAGAAAAATTAGGACATCTTTTAAGTGAGATCTCAAATATCTTCCTGTTATATTTCAACAGGAGCAGCCTGTCAGTTGATGCCTTTGTGTTCTACTGCAGCTTCCCAGAGTGTTCTAAAGAACAACTAGAGCGCTAACAGCCTTACTTATGACAAAATGATGGCACACCTGAAGCAATCTTGATTGGAATAGACTGGTAACACTTAAAACATTTAATTGAAAAAGGAAAAAAATGAGGGGTTAATTTTGCCATAGAAATAATGGTCAGGGCTGCAGAAAGAAAATTTAGGGCATGTTTTAAGTGAGATCTCAAATCCCCTTCTATTTCATTAGAAACGTCTGACATGCCGACTGAAACAATCACTTTCAATACCAGCAGTAGACTTCCAGTTAACTCCCTGGTGAGCAGTAGCTTTACTACAGTGATCTAATGAACAACTAGAGTGCTAACATTCTGAATGTATGGCAAATGTGTGACACATCTGAATGCCTTCTTGAAGGAATCAAAGAAAAAAACTGAAAGCATTTCCTACCGAGGAGACTTCAGTAAATGAGGAAATTAGGAAACTTCATAACAAATAAGTCTCCCAAGATGGCCACCAGAAAAAAAAGTGCCCAAATGTAGCACAAATATCACCCAGATATAGCCCACATATAGCCCAATGACAGAAGTGTGCAACACACTTTTTATTTTTAGTTGTTCTGCCGTTTTATATGGTGCAGACTGGTCAGGTATTGTAGCGTTACATCTTACTTGGACCCCTTATTGCGTATTTTGCACGAAGTACATGAGATTGATCTTGCAAAACATTGAACTTTAGGATTCTGTTAACCTGAAGTTGCTCTGAACCGGGCTTTGTAACACCCGTTTTTACCTACTGGTTTTAATTAATTCTCATTGTATTGTATTAGGAAAGAGGATTTAATGTTTTTATGTACACCTTTATGATCTATGTTTCTAAATCAGACCGAATAAAGTTTAATGAATTCTATGGCAGGACGGAGGCGAGGATTATGCATATCTTTCCTCACTTTATTTACATAGCAGTTTAAAGAAAACGTAACACAACAATCATTAAACAAAAGACTACACAACCCATGAACCAATAGGGGGGTAGTCTCCAAGGTAACTATAGTCCAATCCTATCACAGTCCATTGTATATAATATTGTGACTTCCCTTCCGCTTCCTCTTTCTTCACTGCTCATCAGTTAAGTGCATTCCTTACATTCTTAGCTTAATCTGATGTTGTTGCTGTTTGTATAGCCGTTTCTTGTGCACGTTATTAGTATTATTGCCTTGGTATTGTTTCATGTTCCCTGCGCAGCAGGCTCTTGCCCGAGAGCGTTCTCCCCCTTGCAGTTTCTCCTGCTGTGCACTCTGCGCGCGATGAGATTCTGTCAGGCGCGGCTGGTCCGAGCGAAGCAGCTCCGTCAAGCGCTCCCGCTGGTCTTTATGCGCGTTTGGGAATCCGGTCACTCCTTTAATGTCCGCTTGATTCCCGACCAACCCTCACCTAATTTTGACACCGCTACGTGGTGATTTCCCCACACGGCCACGTTAGTGACCACCGCCACCTGGTGGTGGTAATTGGTATTGCGCCTCAGTCTATTCTTATAACAGCTTTGGGGAAAGCCCAGCTGTTGGAGCACTGGCGAGGGGGCTGCATTTTTCAGGATTTTAAGGGCATTTGTTCTGTGCTTACACCTTCTGCTATCATGTCTTCTCCAGAAGACCATTTTTACTCCTCTTACCAGGAAGTGGAGGAGGAATGGCCCGCCAACTTCTCCCTCCAGCAGTGGACCAAGCCCTCTCTCTGGCTATTTCTAGGGTGCTGGCTCCTCATAGGGATCAGGTTGATAAGGTGGCGAAAAGCATCCCTGGGGTGTTCATTGACCCAGATTTGCTGGTGGCGGGTCCCAGTAGCTCCCAGATGGGGAATAAAAGGGCCGCTAAGCATAACCCGGGGCACTTGGAAGGATAAACTTACGGAGACCTTCCTCAAGAGTGTGCGAACGCTAAAACATGCACCCTGCTGGGAGGAGGAGGACTCCGGAGAAAATTGAGACGCTGTCACCACTATTGTAGACCCCGACGGTGGGTTTCCCTTAGAGGGAGAGGGTGTATCGGAGGACGATTTCTCCTCCGATGAGGATAAGAACTCGGGGCGTCCCTGGCATCCAGAGTCCCAGTCCTCTCAGTCCCGGGTTGGGGACGGGGTCCACTCGGACATGTTCGAGCCTACCCAAATTTACCATCCTAGGTCGGCGGAGTGGACCCCTGACACCAAAGTGGCAGAGTATGTGGTGGGGAAAATCCATCAACCCCTTGAAAGGGAGGTCAGGAATAGGATGAGGGGAGAATGCCCCAGGCCCTCACTGAAGGGGAAGGTGGCACACACACCTGAAATTGATGAGAAACTATGTACCTTTTTCTCCAAGTATATGAGGGTTCCCAAGAAAGGAATTGATAGGTCTTGGATGTGGTAGGGCCCTTGACCCAAATTATTCAATTGGCGGAGCGTTCAAAAGAGTCAGGATCCCCTTTGTCCACGGATATTGTGGCTGGTTGGGCGCACTACCCTAAACCCTAAAACGCTACCCCCTCCACTACCCATACACCACTGCACTACCCTAAACCCTAAAACACTACCCCCAGCATGACACCTTACACTACCCAAACATAACTGCACTACCCTAAACCCTAAAACACTACCACCAGCACGACTCCCTACACTACCCAAACACCACTGCACTACCCTAAACCCTAAATCTACCCCCAGCACAACCCCCTACACTACACAAACACCACTGCACTACCCTAAACCCTAAAACACTACCCCCAGCATGACCCCCTTCACTACCTAAACACAACTGCACTACCTTAAACCCTAAAACACTACCCCCAGCACGGCCCCCTTCACTACCGAAACACCACTGCATGACCCTAAACCCTAAAACACTAGAACCCAGCACGACCCCCTACAGTACACAAACACCACTGCACTACCCTAAACCCTAAAACACTACCCCCTACACTACACAAACACCACTGCACTACCCTAAACTCTAAAACACTATCCCCAGCTCTACCCCTACACTACACAAACACCACTGCACTACCCTAATCCCTAAAATACTGCCTCAGCACTACCCCCTACACTACCCAAACACCACTACACTACCATAAACCCTAAAACACTACTCCCTACACTACCCAAACACCACTGCACTACCCTAAACCCTAAATCTACCCCCAGCACGACCCCTACACTACCTAAACACCACTGCACTAAACCATAAAACACTACACCCAGCACGACCCCCAACACTACATAAACACCACTGCACTACCCTAAACCCTAAAGCAATGGTTCCCAAACTGGGGTCCGCGGACCCCCAGGGGTCCGTGGCACATTCCCAGGGGGTCCGCAGGCAGCAGTTTTTAAAGTACTGCATAGTTCCTTGTATAATCATCAGTATTTGGGCAGCAATAAAAGTGTCAAGATAACTCCGGTAATTAATGTACCTGCTGGAGAGAGATGGGGGTTTTGTCCAGTGGCAGCTTTGACTCATCTAAGGAAGCGCAGATGGGTAAAATGCCTTTGGCAAAGAATGTCTACCATGCATTTTTTAAAAGCAGTATTTTGTTTTGTGCATAGCTCAGTGGGTTCCTGCTTTTGCCATAGAGATTCTTCTGTTATTGTGCAGTTCACAAGATTCAATCGTAATCTAGCACATTGAGCTATGAACTGCCATTAAAGAGCTGCATGCAAACTGCATGGTACAAGTTAGTAAGTTATGCTTTTTCCCAGTCTTTCATTATTCCGATGCTGCTAAAAAGGTTTGTTTGGGTAGAAATAAATCATTGTTATTATAGTCAATGCTAACCCCTGTGTTATGTTCTGAATCCTGACTTTGTTCTTCTCTGGACCAAGCACTCTTAAAAAATGCCTACCAGTATGGATGACATGTGAATCCTACACCTTGTAGTCCTCTTTGCCTTATGTCACATTTTCTATTCACTGATTTACACACGCATGATTCATTGCCACTGTATGTGTGTGATGTAAAGTGCTCTGAAACACTACACTGGTATGAAAGGTGCTATAAAATAAATTAAATATATGTGACAATGGAGCTATGGAGAGATGAGAGGCACTGTTGGAGGATAGTAGTGAGGGAATTATTGAAGATTGTCATTCATTGAAGATTGCCAAAAGATTGTTGTATGCTGGTGCATAGTAAAGTCGTTATTTACTATTCTTTAAAAGCGTATTCAATTTAATATATAATGACAAACGTGTTGTAAAATGCACCATTTCCCCCCTAAATTTTCTTGGGGGAGAGCCCCCCCCAAAGTCCCCTTTGTAGTGGTCAGGCTCACTTGCTGTGCACTATACAGGGACTCGTGTGACAACATTTGCCAAAGCAGCTTTAGATTTCCATACCCGCCTTGGCAGGAGCAGAAGCCTCGGGCAGCAAATGAAACCAAACAATGAAAAGTTAGTTGCGAGATGCAGCACCAACCTTCCCGTTAAGATTTTTTGATTTTTGCAAATTTTCTTAATATTAAAATTCTTAAATCTTTAGTAATTTAAGTCTAGTCTTTGGTGTGCACACGTGTGTGTTTATTTTTTTAGAATTACAGTTTTAATGTTTGACATTTAAATCATGCAAACTGCTTTGGGGTCCCTGGCTTCCATTAGTGACTCAATGGGAACCTCAGGAGTGAACAGTTTAGGAACCACTGCCCTAAAACACTACCACCAGCATAACCCCCTACACTACTCAAACACCACTGCACTACCCCAAACCCTAAAACACTACCACCAGCACGACCCCCTACACTACTGCACTACCTTAAACCCTAAAACACTACCCCAGCACGACCCCCTACACTTCCCAAACACCACTGCACTACCCTAAACCCTGAAACTCTACCCCCAGCACGACCCCTACACTACCCAAACACCACTGCACGACCCTTAACCCTAAAACTCTACCCCAGCATGACCCCCTACACTACGACGTCACGATGTGACGTCATCAGCAGTGCATTGCGGGCGCGCGAGTTATAGTTAGCTGAACTAACTATAATGGGGGAATTTCTATGGTTTTGTACGAGTGAAATGTCCAACTAACTATAACGCCCCTGAAACCTATGTTTTTTTCAGTGAATATATATATATATATATATATATATATATATATATATATATATATAATTCAGTCTGGCCCAAGTTCGGAGGCTCCCGGGTGCTCTGAGGCGGTGCACGCGAGGCGCAGCAGGACCCGCTGCGAATACAAGAATTCAGCTTTTCCCATAGGGAAGTTTTTTCCTCATGCACTCCCGTGTGACGGAGTCAAAAACCACACCGGGTTTTAGATCAAATTACAGTTTCTTTATTTCAGCATCCAGCAAAACCTAACGCGTTTCAGTCTCTACGGAGACCTTGCTCACAGGTAGTGTGTTTGACAAAATTTGTGCTTTTAAATAAAGGGGAAGGGGGAGAAACCAATTGGGTTACATCACTTCCTGTAAGTTGTACAGGCATTCTGGGACATGTAGTTTGTTGATTCAACAAATGGCGCAAAACGTTGATTTTTATCTTTTTCACAGAAAGCATACTTCCAAAATTAAAGTTTCTTATAGTTTTTGCATTTAACTCATGCATTTGTTGTCATACTAGATAACATAAAGAGTTAAATTGACAGACCCACGAAATTGTATCAAGGCCCTCCAGTGGGCAAAACCTGTTTCGCACTAATTTTTTTTCGTCAATTTAGATGCTGGTGCAAGAGTTCACCAATTTTTTAAAATTATAATCATACATTTCAATTGATGTGTTATTTGAACAACTTAGATAAGTATAATAAAGCCCTCTAGTGGGCGAACCATTCCACACCATAATTCGTGATTCAACGTTTCACTGTGCAAAATAAATGATTGTTCAAACATGTCCAGAATGAAGAAAAATGTGTGAGAAAAAATGTGTGAATTTGTAAAGAGTAAGCAACAGTCATTATCTGATAAGTATGTAAGTACATCTTTACAGGTGGCAGTGTAGTTCTTCATCTTGATTATGCCCGAACGGGCTCAAGGTCCGGAAATTCATAATATGTTTGGACTCTTTTTGTCTCATCACCAGTTCACGATCTCCGCCTCTTCTATTTGGTCCAACACTTTCGATTCCATAGAAATTTAAGGATTTCCAATCACCTTTATGTTCCTTCTCCATGTGTCTAGCCATGGCATTACTGCGATCAGAGTTGATTGTCGCACGAACATGCTCCAAAATCCGTAGTTTGAGTTCTTTTTTGGTGCTTCCAATATATTTCTTTAAGCATGGGCACTCAAGGGCATACACAACAAACTGAGTTTTGCAATTAATTAATTGTTCGATTTTCCATGTTTTTTTGTTTGCCATCTGTAACTCCTTAGTTGTCTTCGCAATGCAACAAACTTTGCATCCTGAACATTTGTAGAATCCTTTCGGTCTACGCCATGCTTCGGGTTTTTTTGGTTCTTGAAAATGACTATGAATCAATTTGTCCTTCAGGTTTTTTGCCCTTCGATAGGTCAAATTTGGGTGATCTCCTACAATTTGAGACACTGTAGGGTCCATGTGGAGAATGTGCCAGTTTTTTTTAAGAATCCTTATGATTGCTTGGTTGGCCGTTGAGTGAGTGGTGATGAAGCGTATTTTATCTGATTCGTCCTTTGTTGATTGATGTTTGTCCATCAATAAATCAGTTCTATTAATCATTGTAGAGCGATTAGAGGCAATTTGAATCCAAGCTGGGTTATATTTTCGTTTTAAAAACCTATTTTTGGATAGGTCTTTTTGTTGTTGCCAGTCGTTCTCGTTTGAACAAATTCTTTTGATTCGGAGAAATTCTCCATACGGGATGTTTTGTAGAAGGCTAGGTTGATGAAAACTCTGAGCATGTAGGACCGCATTTGTCGCGGTGCTTTTACGGTGTAATGTAGTATGCAATACATTGTCTTTAACGAAAATCTCCGTATCCAGAAACACAACTCTAGAGTCACTGATTGTATAGGTAAAGTTTAAACCAAAATTGGAGTTGTTCAAAATTTCGAAGTACCTTTCAAATTCCTCATTTGTTCCTTCCCAAATTAGCAATAAATCGTCTATATACCTTAGCCATGCTATGGTTTTTTGGACCGCTTGATCGTTTTCCGATCTCCATGCCCATGTCTTTTCCCATTGCCCCATTGTCAGGCAGGCATACGACGGGCTGAAAGAAAAGCCCATTGCGGTGCCTTTTGCTTGCCGGTAGATTTCATTTCCAAATAAGAAGATATTTTGCTCCAGGCACATCGAAATCATCTCCAACAGCATGTTATTATGATCAGTCAGTTGTATGCTTCTGTTCTTAAGGAAAGATTTAACTGCTTCAATGCCAATTTTATTTTCAATATTGGAGTATAAGGATATTACATCCATTGTGATCAATTTGTACGTTGGTTGCCATGGAGTGTCCTGTAATCTTCTTAGCATGTCACCCGTGTCTTTTATGTAAGATGTTAAGCCCTTTACATAGGGTAATAGAAACACATCATTGTAGTTGGCAATAGGTTCTAATAATGCCCCTTTGGCGGAGATTATTGGTCTTCCTGGCGGTCTAGTGGCGTGTTTATGGATCTTAGGCAAAAAGTAGATTGTTGCCATTTTGGGGTGTTTTGTTTGAAGATATTTGTATTCATCAATGTCCAATAGTTTTTGTGAGAACCACAAATCCAATTTTGTATCCAAATCTTCTTTTAGTTTAGGTAAAGGGTTGGTTTTTAGTTTTTCATAATATTCCTTATTTTCTAGTTGTGAATGAGCTTCCCGCATATATGCCTCCTTGTCTAGAACAACAACATTGCCACCCTTGTCAGCAATTTTAATTTCGATGGTATCATCTTTTTGCAGTGAGTTGAGAGCCTGGCGTTCTTGTTTGGATAAGTTATCTTTAGTGAATGGTATGTTTAGTTGGTAAAGATCTTTTACAACACATTCCTGAAAGAAATCAATTTTGTTCCCAGGAGGGAGTTGTGGGTAAAATCTGGACTTTGGTTTTATGTTGGAAATTCCAGCTCCTAACTGTACACAATATGTTTGTACTTGTCCACCTCCTTCTTGGGGCGTTTGGCTTAATTCCATCAAATTTACAAAGTGTTCCGCGTCCTCTATGGGAGTTTGGAGGGTCGGTTGAATGGTTTTTTTCCGTAATTAGCCATGTCCGGTTTGTCAATAAATAGTTTGGCAAGTTTAATCTTTCTTATAAACTTGTAAAGGTCTATTCTAGTTTCAGCTAGATTTATGCCACTGGTGGGGCAGAAATTCATGCCCCGTTTGAGAACCTGTAGTTCCAATTCACTTAGTTGTTTCGAAGATAAATTGATGACTTGTAATTCTTGATCATTAGATGTGTCATGTTGATTTGTATCGGTGTTTGCCATGTTTTGATTTCTTTCTGGAGTTTCATCATCTGGGCTTATGCATTCCATTTTTTCCTCATGTTGCGTGTCATGGTACCTACGCGGTCTGGGCCAGAAGCTTGTGCCGTATTTTCGCTTGCCTCTCCTTGTTTGTTTTGGGGTGTGTTTCCCCGTCCTCTTCCCCTCCCTCTTCCTCTTGGATTTGTATACCTGGGGGGACCCATTGTTTTTTCCCAAGTCTTTTGGTTGAAAGCCAGTTTCAGATCGCCTAAAAAAGAATTCCTTGCTCTGGCTTCTCTTTGCTCTTCTTCCCCCCCACTAAGGCTTGGTTCTGTTGAAACCATGGAGGATACTGAGGACATGCTTCCAAATTTATTATTTCTGAACCTTTCGTATTTTTTGGCATACGTGAAAATGCGTCCGTCCTCATAATCTTCTTTATCTCTTTGGAACTTTGTTTGTTTCCGGATTCTGACACTTTCCTCATGTTTTTCAATGAATTTTTCCAGGTCCTCTTTGAATTTTTTCATTTCGGGATTTAAGTCAATTGTGGCTAGTTCTTTTTCCATTTCTTTTAACTGTTGAGTAATTTTTTCCATGGCTATTTCAACATGTTTCACAAGAATCTCCATTAGTCCTAGTGAGGATTTCAAAATAAATTCACCCCACTCCGTTAATAATTCATTACTTGTGTCCTGGTGGCTGGGCATGAGATTGATGCGTAATCCTCGCGGTCTGCGTTTCACATCCAAGTATTTTTTGAGGGCTGCAACCTCCCACCACTTGTTAATTTCTTTTTTTGACAATTTTTCCCATGCGCGTAATATATTTCTTACATCAGATTTACGTGCGCCGGCTCCATTGCTGATTGTAGCTAGGTCATCCTCAAAGCAAGTTTGTATCAGAGTGGTTCGTGATGCCTCTCTTTTCTCCATGGTTTGCTGGTGTAACAAAATTCAAGCTGATTTAAACAGTAATTTATAAGTTTGCACACGGCTCCTTCAGTCACTATGAAACTAAAGCAAGTTTCATTTGCACTGTGGTTTTGTAAGGATCTGGTTCCCCGAGTATTTTCTCACTCGTGTTGTTTAGAAACAGTGAATTTGACTGAATCGGAGACCAACCGACAATTCTGTATCAATACAATGTAGCGTTGAAAGGCAATACAGGCGGAACACGCCCAGGTCGCTTACCGGCTGCAGGGTACTTCGAAAAGACTCGCTCCCCTCCGGAACCGCCGTCTCCCGTTTCCAGCCTGCGCCAGCAGGTTTCCTCTCGTGTTTCCTCGCCACACTTGTCTGTCCGTTATTCAGTGTCGGCGTTCACCCGAGCCTTCTTGTAAACACAATTCAGTCTGGCCCAAGTTCGGAGGCTCCCGGGTGCTCTGAGGCGGTGCACGCGAGGCGCAGCAGGACCCGCTGCGAATACAAGAATTCAGCTTTTCCCATAGGGAAGTTTTTTCCTCATGCACTCCCGTGTGACGGAGTCAAAAACCACACCGGGTTTTAGATCAAATTACAGTTTCTTTATTTCAGCATCCAGCAAAACCTAACGCGTTTCGGTCTCTACGGAGACCTTGCTCACAGGTAGTGTGTTTGACAAAATTTGTGCTTTTAAATAAAGGGGAAGGGGGAGAAACCAATTGGGTTACATCACTTCCTGTAAGTTGTACAGGCATTCTGGGACATGTAGTTTGTGATTCAACAAATGGCGCAAAACGTTGATTTTTATCTTTTTCACAGAAAGCATACTTCCAAAATTAAAGTTTCTTATAGTTTTTGCATTTAACTCATGCATTTGTTGTCATACTAGATAACATAAAGAGTTAAATTGACAGACCCACGAAATTGTATCAAGGCCCTCCAGTGGGCAAAACCTGTTTCGCACTAAATTTTTTTCGTCAATTTAGATGCTGGTGCAAGAGTTCACCAATTTTTTAAAATTATAATCATACATTTCAATTGATGTGTTATTTGAACAACTTAGATAAGTATAATAAAGCCCTCTAGTGGGCGAACCATTCCACACCATAATTCGTGATTCAACGTTTCACTGTGCAAAATAAATGATTGTTCAAACATGTCCAGAATGAAGAAAAACGTGTGAGAAAAAATGTGTGAATTTGTAAAGAGTAAGCAACAGTCATTATCTGATAAGTATGTAAGTACATCTTTACAGGTGGCAGTGTAGTTCTTCATCTTGATTATGCCCGAACGGGCTCAAGGTCCGGAAATTCATAATATGTTTGGACTCTTTTTGTCTCATCACCAGTTCACGATCTCCGCCTCTTCTATTTGGTCCAACACTTTCGATTCCATAGAAATTTAAGGATTTCCAATCACCTTTATGTTCCTTCTCCATGTGTCTAGCCATGGCATTACTGCGATCAGAGTTGATTGTCGCACGAACATGCTCCAAAATCCGTAGTTTGAGTTCTTTTTTGGTGCTTCCAATATATTTCTTTAAGCATGGGCACTCAAGGGCATACACAACAAACTGAGTTTTGCAATTAATTAATTGTTCGATTTTCCATGTTTTTTTGTTTGCCATCTGTAACTCCTTAGTTGTCTTCGCAATGCAACAAACTTTGCATCCTGAACATTTGTAGAATCCTTTCGGTCTACGCCATGCTTCGGGTTTTTTTGGTTCTTGAAAATGACTATGAATCAATTTGTCCTTCAGGTTTTTTGCCCTTCGATAGGTCACATTTGGGTGATCTCCTACAATTTGAGACACTGTAGGGTCCATGTGGAGAATGTGCCAGAATGCTCAGAGTTTTCATCAACCTAGCCTTCTACAAAACATCCCGTATGGAGAATTTCTCCGAATCAAAAGAATTTGTTCAAACGAGAACGACTGGCAACAACAAAAAGACCTATCCAAAAATAGGTTTTTAAAACGAAAATATAACCCAGCTTGGATTCAAATTGCCTCTAATCGCTCTACAATGATTAATAGAACTGATTTATTGATGGACAAACATCAATCAACAAAGGTCGAATCAGATAAAATACGCTTCATCACCACTCACTCAACGGCCAACCAAGCAATCATAAGGATTCTTAAAAAAAACTGGCACATTCTCCACATGGACCCTACAGTGTCTCAAATTGTAGGAGATCACCCAAATGTGACCTATCGAAGGGCAAAAAACCTGAAGGACAAATTGATTCATAGTCATTTTCAAGAACCAAAAAAACCCGAAGCATGGCGTAGACCGAAAGGATTCTACAAATGTTCAGGATGCAAAGTTTGTTGCATTGCGAAGACAACTAAGGAGTTACAGATGGCAAACAAAAAAACATGGAAAATCGAACAATTAATTAATTGCAAAACTCAGTTTGTTGTGTATGCCCTTGAGTGCCCATGCTTAAAGAAATATATTGGAAGCACCAAAAAAGAACTCAAACTACGGATTTTGGAGCATGTTCGTGCGACAATCAACTCTGATCGCAGTAATGCCATGGCTAGACACATGGAGAAGGAACATAAAGGTGATTGGAAATCCTTAAATTTCTATGGAATCGAAAGTGTTGGACCAAATAGAAGAGGCGGAGATCGTGAACTGGTGATGAGACAAAAAGAGTCCAAACATATTATGAATTTCCGGACCTTGAGCCCGTTCGGGCATAATCAAGATGAAGAACTACACTGCCACCTGTAAAGATGTACTTACATACTTATCAGATAATGACTGTTGCTTACTCTTTACAAATTCACACATTTTTTCTCACACATTTTTCTTCATTCTGAACATGTTTGAACAATCATTTATTTTGCACAGTGAAACGTTGAATCACGAATTATGGTGTGGAATGGTTCGCCCACTAGAGGGCTTTATTATACTTATCTAAGTTGTTCAAATAACACATCAATTGAAATGTATGATTATAATTTTAAAAAATTGGTGAACTCTTGCACCAGCATCTAAATTGACGAAAAAAATTTAGTGCGAAACAGGTTTTGCCCACTGGAGGGCCTTGATACAATTTCGTGGGTCTGTCAATTTAACTCTTTATGTTATCTAGTATGACAACAAATGCATGAGTTAAATGCAAAAACTATAAGAAACTTTAATTTTGGAAGTATGCTTTCTGTGAAAAAGATAAAAATCAACGTTTTGCGCCATTTGTTGAATCAACAAACTACATGTCCCAGAATGCCTGTACAACTTACAGGAAGTGATGTAACCCAATTGGTTTCTCCCCCTTCCCCTTTATTTAAAAGCACAAATTTTGTCAAACACACTACCTGTGAGCAAGGTCTCCGTAGAGACCGAAACGCGTTAGGTTTTGCTGGATGCTGAAATAAAGAAACTGTAATTTGATCTAAAACCCGGTGTGGTTTTTGACTCCGTCACACGGGAGTGCATGAGGAAAAAACTTCCCTATGGGAAAAGCTGAATTCATATATATATATATATATATATATATATATATATATATATATATATATATATATATATATATATATATATATATTCACTGAAAAAACCATAGGTTTCAGGGGTTCAGGGGTGTTATAGTTAGCTGGACTTTTCACTTGTACAAAACCATTGAAATTCCCCCGTTATAGTTAGTTCAGCTAACTATAACTCGCGCGCCCGCAATGCACTGCTGATGATGTCACATATTACATCACTCATGACATGGTCAGTGACATCACTCATGACATCACTGATGACATCTCAAATGACATCACTGATGACATCATCCAGTGAATGTGTGTTTTTCTGAAAATTAAATATGTTTTATATATGTATATCTCAAGGTCGATGGAAGAATAAATGGGTATATAAGTGTCTAAATGGATGATTTGTTTTTGAAAAATTGATTGTGTAACTGACTGATTAAGTGTATCATAGTGAATACATGGCTTAGTGAGTAATGTTTAAATATGTAAATATCTGTATCAGTCTCTCACTTTGTGTATAAGTGGCTGCATGGGTTGGTGAGTAGCTACATGGGTGTCTATATAGGTTATTAGTTGGTTTTTTGAGTATCAGTCTGAGTGTCTGCGTGGTTCGGTGGGGGTATTACGTAGTGCATAGGTGCATGAATGAGTGAATCACTCTTTGTATGTGTTGAAGACAGCATGTGTGCAGGACTGTATGGGTGGATGAGTGTGTGTATGGGTGTGTTAGTGAGTGAATGACTGTCTCAATAGTGTCTTTATGAGTAACTACATATGTTTTAAACTAGTATATGTGACTATTGGTGTATATAAGTGAGTATATGTGAGAGTGAGAGATTGAAAGAGTTCCTGTGTGAATAAGTATGTGTTTCTATAAGTGATTGTTTAAAAGACTAAGTATGTGTAAGTTTCCGTAGAAGTAAGTGTGGTGGTGTGTGTATAACTGTATATGCAAATAAATGTATGTTTGATTCTTTATTAGCATGAGTGACTATGTGTGTGAGTGACTCTATGGATGAGTGGCATTGTGTAACAGGATGTATAGGTGTATGAGTACATATGATGAGTGAATACATGTATGAGTGACTGTTGGTGAATGAGTGGATGTGTATGTGGATCTTAGAATTACTGAAGAGGTTGTTGTAACTGGTATTGGTATGTCCATTGTTTTGAAAAGTTTAGTCTCTATTTTTGAATGTGTATATCAAAGGTTATATTAGGGTGAGAGGAGGTCTGCCACTCTATCACAAGGATGATGTCATCAGTGATGTCATGAGTGATGTCATTTGAGATGTCATCAGTGATGTCATGAGTGATGTCACTGACCATGTCATGAGTGATGTAATATGTGACGTCATCAGCAGTGCATTGCGGGCGCGCGAGTTATAGTTAGCTGAACTAACTATAACGGGGAATTTCAATGGTTTTGTACAAGTGAAAAGTCCAGCTAACTAGAACACCCCTGAAACCTATGGTTTTTTCAGTGAATTTCTGAGGTTTTTTAAATGCTAATTCCTAACTATAACGTGCCTGAAACCTATGTTTTTTTCTGTGAATTTCAAAGGTTTTTTAAATGCTAATTTCTAACTATGCCTACAGAGATAGGACATGTGAAGAAAGAAGAAAAAATGCACAGAAAGAAAAAAAAGAAGTGCAGAAAGAAGCAACAGAAGTCCTCAAAGACGAAGAAAAGTGCAGGAAAAAGGATAACGTGCGGAAAGAACAAAAAGAAGAGCAGAAAAAAGCCTTGTTGCAAAATCATCCTGTACCCTCAACTTTTTCAGACGGATACTGGTGGTAACTGAGTCTGACTAACCAGTCCTAGAGCCAGTGCTATGTTAAAAGACACTTAGAATACAGTGAAAACACCTACATACACTAGGGAACATTATGCGTTGGGGTCCCCCTGTGATTAGCATGACCTCCTCTGTAAGCCCCTAGTATATAATAGGGCAGGGGGATTAAAACTACCTCTTAAAACAGGCCACAGGGCGTTTTTGCACACGTTAACTCAGGCCCTGTCCCCTCGCTTCACCACTGTGTAAACACGCCCTGTGTCCATTTTTAGTTGGGAGATTAAGTTCATTTGAATCCTGAGGGTCCCTAGGGTCCAACTAGCCCACTAGGTACCTCCAGTAAGTGCCACAGAGCTGCGTTGCAGAGAGGTGTAAAAAGTGGCACAGCCTGGACCACCTCTCTGCAATGCAGCTCAGTGGCGCTTACTGGAAGCACTTGGTGGGCTAGTTAGCCCCCAGGGGCCCTCAGTATTGAAGGAAAATTATATCCCCAATTTAAAACGTGCCATAGTGCGTGTTTGCACACGTCACCTCAGGCCCCGTCCCCTCCCTTCACCACTGTGTAAACGCGCCCTGTGGCTGTTCTAAGTTGAGAGATTAAGTCCCCTTGAATCCTAAGGGTTCCTAGGTTCAAACTAGACCACTAGGTACCTCCAGTAAGCGCCACAGAGCTGCGTTGCAGAGAGGTGTAAAAAGGGGCTTGGCCTCAGAACACCTGTCTGCAGCGCAGCTCCATGGTGCATACTGGAGATGCCTGTTGGGCTAGTTGGCCCTCAGGGACCCTCAGTATTGAAGAGGAATTAATTCCCCAACTTACAACTCACCAGGGGGCGCGTTTGCAGAGTGCTGCAAGGAGGGGGCGTGGCCTCCGGCACGATGCCAGTCTTTTATTTATTTTAATTTTTTAAGAAGGGGGGCTGTGTGGTTCCCCTTCTTATTCTAATTTATTGGCCCTGATGACCCCATCCCCCAGGGCCTGTCTCCTAATTATATTTTTTTTACCCCAATCCCCAGGGCCGGCCACTGTTTTTTTATTATTTTTAAAAAATATATATTTATAGACACACCTAGGACATGCTGGACAAACCGTACGTACCTATCACCATGACGATTTGCGTGATATTCATTAAAAGGCGACTATGCATATAATGAATGCACGTGGAATGTATTTACACCACTAGTGAAGCTCTGACATGTCTGATGCCCTACCGTGCCTAATCCCGGTAGACACCCTTGTCGTTTATTTATACAAACATGGGTAGCTATTGACGGGCACATTTAATACACATGCACACCAAGCCATTCAAAGGGGATTTGACAAAAATTCGACCAAAACTATGCAAGAAACCCCCCTCACGGTTAATAAAACACACATCCACTGCCGGATGTGTAATACTTTTTATTTTACTCTCTGGAAAGGGGACGAACATCACTTGAGAGTCACAGCGCGCTCCTGGCAGAGCCCAATGCTGTGTTACACCCACCATTGCCTGCTGAGTGCCACACACCTCTGTGTTGTATTCCACTAGCTAGTGCATATGCTATGACACTCTCTAGCCCATGTGCACTGTAACACCACCCCGTGAATATGTCATGCCACACTTGTCTTCGCACGGGTTATATTGCCCCATCTAACGTGCCTTCCTCGATGCCTATGTTATAACGCACAGTGCTATGCCATAAATATTACAATCTGGGATCCATATCTTTGTCACAGTGCATATGCAACGTTACACTCCGCAGCACATATTTTATATTACAACTTTAGAGACTAGTTAGGTTACACAACACTGCCCTGTGCATATTACACTCCAAGGCGCATATCGCATAGCACGCGCTAGTGCCTGTGCTATCTCGCGCTCTCCAATGAATCTGTCATTGCGCACAATGTATTGCATATTATATTTCACGCCCGGTTCATCTTATATCACATGTTTTGGTGCATAGTTTATACCATACACTATATCTAGTTTTCATTTTCAATCGTGCTCTCAGGACTATGTTCTATATAACACTGTGTTCACCTACCCTTTTCACGGGCATTACATTTTGCGATAGGGGGTGGAGGGTCAGGGGGTGCTTCTGCCAAGTGAGCCCGGAGTCACAGTCACAAACGTCCTCTTCTTCCTGAATAAAAGTGAGATTATGCTGCATACTTGTTCATATTTTAAGTAGTTCGCACAGACACACGTTTTAAAAACAATAAAGTTCCTAATACCCGCCTTCTCTGAACAGTTAGCTTGCTGCCCCATCCCCCTCCTCCCTATCCTCTGTTGTGTGAATCCATGGACTAGCCTCCTCCCTCCTGCCATGCATGGTCTGATGTGCTGCTACTGCCCTCAATTTAGTATGATGTACCAGTCCACTCCTCCTGCCCTCCATTGCCCAATTCTATGCCCATCATTGACTTCCTGCTTAAACTCTGTGCTTAGCTTGCTGCCCCTATTCTCGTTCCCCCTGCCCTCCGATGTCTTTGTGTATGCCCCTGCTCCATCCTTTTTGCCCACCATGTTCCATGGACCTGCCACTCCTATCTACTCTGAGTGTTCTGTTGAGCTGCCACTCCCCTCCCACCTGCCTAGCATTGTCAGATGACTGTAACCTGTCCCTGCCACCTCCACCCTGCCTGTCCACATGCCATGCCCCTATCCTCTTCCTCCTGTCCTACATGGTCCATTGTACTGCCACACCCTTCTGCCCTCCCTGGTCTGTTGTGCTGCAACTGCTCCTCTTGCCAGCCCCGTGCAGTCTGTTGTGAGGCCCCTTCCCCTGAACTTTCTTGTCTGTGCACAGGTCCTGACCCTCCCTTCTATCCTCCATCGTCCTTTGTGCATGCCCCTGCACCCTCCTTCTTGCCCATCATAGCCATTGTGCTACCACTAACCCTCCCACTTGCCATGCATGGTCTTCTGTACTGCCATGGCCCCTCCCACCTTCCCTGTGTGGTCAGTTAGCTGCCCCTGAACCCCTCCCACCTTCCCTCCATGGTCTGTGTGTATGCCATCACAGTCTCACTGTTGCTCTTCATGGTGTGTCTTGCTTCTAGTGCCCATCCTGCCTGACCTCCATGGCTATCTTGCTGCTCCTGCCCTGCCCCTTGCCCCCAGCCCTCTGTTTACATGTGCAGACCCCTCCTCCCTCCCTCCTGGCTTGTCTGTTCCATTGTAATGCCCCTGATCCATCCCTCCTGCCCTTTATGGTCTGTTATGCTGCAGCTTTCTCTCCTGTCTGTCCATTACGGTCCTGCCTCTTGCCCCTCTGTTCTCTGTTGTCCATGTGCATGGTCCTGTCCCCTCCCTCTTGCTTTCTATGGATTGTTGTGCTGCACTCCCGTCCCGCATGCCCTGTGTGGTGTATTGTGCTGAGGCAAACCCTGATGCCTGCCCTGCAGGGTCAGTTTGGTGCACCTCTCCATGTCCCTCCTGTCCTCTGTTATCCAAGTCCATGTCCCTACCCCATTTCCTTCCATGATCCAATGTACCATACTTGCGAACATTTTGAACTTGGTAAGAGGGAGATTTTGAGAAAAAACTGGGGTATTGATTTTCCCCTTTGAGTTACATTGAAAAAGAGGAGATTGTAGACAGGAGACAGATCAAATAAAGCCCATTTGAGCTTAAAAACATTGGACGTTTCCTGGCTGAATCGGGTCTGTTGGCATGTATGGTTGTACTACCATTGCCTCTTCCTTCTGCCCACAATGGTCAATTACATTGCCACAGCCTCTCTTGCAAGTCCTGTATTGTTGGTTCGTTGCCCCTGCCCCCCTTTCCACTGCCCTCCATAGTCTGTTGTGCTGCCACGGCCCTTCCTGCCTGCTCAGTGTGGTTAAATTGTTGCCTTTGCACCCTCCTACCTGCCTTCAATTTTCAGAGTCCGTGCCCCTGGCCTCTGCCTCTCAACAGTATCCTAATGAACAACTAGATTGCTAACCTTCTATATTTATTACAAAAGTGTGGAACGCCTGACGTCATCTTGATGTAATCAAAACTGTAATACCTAGAGCATTTCCTTTAGAAATTACATATATGAGAGGGTCTTATTGGCATCAAAATTATGGTTAGTGCTCTAAAAGACTAAAATAAGGACATATTTTCTGAGTTTTCAAATAGCGAGAAAGCACTTTTAAATTATTTGTTACCTTTATGTTTTTTTATCCAGTTGACCACTTGATTAAATGTTGCACTTAGGGGAGAGGATGTGGTGTTACTTCCAGAACTGCAGACTTTGCAACTGGGGAACCAGGTTGGAGTTTCTGATTCAGCTCGACATTCTGTGATTCTGGTCAAATCACTTAGCCTCCCCATGTCTACAACCAAAATGAATTTGTTCTTGTGTGATGTAACCAATGCTCATGTAAAGCACTCCAATACCTGACAAGTCTGCACTATATAACACTGCAAAAACACAAAACAATAAGTGTTTTGCACACTTCTGTCATTGGGCTATATTTGGGCTACATCTGGGTGATTTTGGGCTACATTTGGGCTCTTTTGTCTCCGGTGGCCATCTTGGGAGATTTATTTGTTATGAAGTTTCCTAATTTCCTCATGTACTGCAGTCTCCTCAGTAGGAAATACTTTCATTTTTTTACTTTGATTCCATCATGAAGGTATTCAGATATGTCACACATTTGCCATAAATTCTGAATGTTAGCACTCTAGTTGCTCATTAGATCACTGTAGTAAAACTACTGTTCACCATGGAAGTCTGCTCCTGGTATTAAAAGTGCATGTTTCAGTCTGCATGTCAGAATTTTTTAATGAAATAGAAGAGGATTTGAGAAGTCACTCAAAATGTGCCCTCATTTTCTTTCTTCAGCATTAAACATAATTTCTATGGCAAAATGAACCCCCTCATTGTGTTCCTTTTTAAATTAAATGTTTTAAGTGTTACCAGTTTATTCCAATCCAGATGGCTTCAGGTGTGCCATACTTTTGTCATAATGAAGACAGTAAGCGCTCTAGTTGTTTTTAAGAACACTCTGGGACATTCTGTCATTGGGCTATACTTGGGCTACATCTGGGTGATATTTGGGCTACATTTGGACTCTTTTGTCTCTGGTGGCCATCTTGGCAGTCTTATTTGTTATGAAGTTTCATAATTTCCTCATTTACTGCAGTCTCCTTAGTAGGAAATACTTTCAGTTTTTTATTTTGATTCCAAAGGCATTCAGATGTGTCACACATTTGCCATATATTCAGAATGTTAGCACTCTTTTTGCTCGTTAGATCACTGTAGTAAAGCTACTGCTCACCAGGGAAAACTGCTGCTGGTATTGAAAGTGCATGTTTCAGTCTGCATGTCAGAATTTTTTAATGAAATAGAAGAGGATTTGAGAAGTCACTCAAAATGTGCCCTAATTTTTCTTTCTGCAGCACTAATCATACTTTTTATGGAAAAATGAACCCCCTCATTTTGTTCCTTTTTAAATTAAATGTTTTAAGAGTTACCACTTTAATCCAAGCAAGATGGCTTCAGGTGTGCCATACGTTTATCATAAGTAGGACTGTTAGCGCTCTAGTTGTTCTTTGGAACACTCTGGAAAGCTGCAGTAGAACACAAAGGAATCAACTGACAGTCTCTGCCCTTGTTGGATGTGCATGTTTTACTTCATACTCACATGACTGAGAAAGATAATGTGAATTTACAGAAAATAAGCTCTCAGTTTAGCTTATAGATCACCTTCCAAACCTCTGTAGGAAAAGCATGAGAAAATATTTTTCTCTCAATCATGATATCCCAGCAGAAGGCTTTTTCACATGGTGAAATCACCTTAGAACATACCACTATTCCTAAAATGAGTATGGTACCATCAACAAATGATTTATAATGTAACTAAAGTCTTAAAACCTTCTATTAACTGCAATGCTTTTTAATGAGGTGCTATCATGTATATTGGCCCCAAGATGGCTGCCAACACTTCTTGGATGAAGTGCTGACAGCCAATCAGATCTCAGGATGAGATGTGTGGTTAGGCTCCGCCCACATATATATATATGATTTTACTTTTGATTTTCTCAGGAACTACTGAACAGATTGACACCAGACCTGCAAAAGGCACATCCCTGACCTGAGGACTACCTCTCTGCCAAATTTCAAGTAATTCTGTTCAGCCCTTCGGGCTGTACCTTGGACTAAAGGTCCCTATGGAAAATTGCATGGGGAAAATGCGTTTTGGGACTCCCCTTTTTTCTCAGCCCCCGCTTGACGAATCCCCCCGAGACTTTCAGGATAGGAGCAGAGCGGAGCGCCCCACCTATTTTGAAAATTTCGCGAGGATTCGTCAACCGGCGCCAAAGTTATTCCAAATAGAATGTTGCGGATTTCCTATGGCAACACGGTCCTAACTATAACTATCTACTGGCGACCGCCAGTAGATTATATATATATATATATATATATATATATATATATATATATATATATATATATATATATATATATATATATATATATAAACATACATATATATATATATATATATATATATATATATATATATATATATATACACACACATATATATATATGTATATATTAAACAGGGACTATAGTTGTGGATAGGTCTCAGTTTCTTTTGCATATCTGTCTAAGGAGGGGGAGAGTTACAGGTCAGAGAATAAAAACTAGAAATTCATCTATTAGCTGAGGGGAGTGTTCACCCACCTCAATTAATAACCAGAAGCCTTGTCGAGGTGAACCCTTAAAGTCACTAAATTAACCTAAGCTCAACCTCTTAGTAGCTATGTCACAGAATAGACAGGCGTACCTTAAAGGCAATGTGTGAAGTATTTATGTAATGCCAAAATAGTGATAAAGCCAAAACACAATGCAGGAAAAATATCAAACCAATTAAGAAAAATAGAGTACATTTTAATAAATACAAACAAAACAACAGCAATCCATTAAATCTTTGGATGCTCATGATGGAATTGTTCTGTCACGAGCACCAGTGCTCCTGTGCTCATGACGCAACCATTCCATCATGAGTAGAGGGGCACTAAATCCCTCTGCTGCAGACAGCAGAGGGATTCTCCATTTATTTTTGTTGGCCTCGGAAGGTTGGGAAAGAGCTTCCCCAACCTCCCAAGGCCATTTTGCATTTCCAATGCAATGACGATCACACGCATGGCGGGCTTGCGTCATTGCATTTAAAATGAAACTGAAACTTAGTTTTAGTTTCATTGTTTCATGCTCGTGGGGCTATCTCAGCCCCCCGAGAAATGAAACACTTGGAAGAGGTATCGTTGGAAACGGAAGAATCTCCCCTTTCCTATGGTACCCTTCCCTAGTGGATCTCTGCTTGGGTATCACTTGAAGAGGGCGATCCCCAAGCAGGGATCCACCCAATAGCCACCACAGAGAGGGGAGCGGGCCCTTGGTCAAGGGCCTTTGCTCCCCCCATACAATTTTGCTAAAGACAGTCTTTCTGTCCCCCCTGGGGGACAGATGGGGCAGTAGCACACAATCTACCCCCCAGGGGGCAGAAAGCACTCTAGACTGCTTGGATTGTTTTTATAGGCCAGTGGTGGGGGCTGCCCAGAATTGGCATGCCACTGCCCCCACCCTACCCCGCCAAAGAAAACAAAAGACTTTCCTCCCCCGAGGAAGCAGACTTGGGCAATAGCCCCTGTTCTGCTCCCCGGGGGGCAGAAAGCCCACTGAGCACCAGGGATTTATTTATACGTGTCAATGCCCCCACCCCCAAAAAATATGCTACAGTCTTTCTGCCCCCCTGGGAGGCAGATGTGGCAATAGCCCCTTATCTGCCCCCCCCTCCCAGGAGGGCAGAAAGCCCACTATGCACCAGGGATTTTTCCCCCCAAAGTTCAGGCCTGGGGCAGCCCAGAATGGGCATGCCAATGCCCCCACCCCTTCAAAAAAAATGCCAAAGTCTTTCTGCCACCCATGAGGCAGATGGGGCAGTAGCGGCCTGATCTGCCCCCAGGGGGACCGAAAGCCCATTAGGCACCAGGGATTTTTTTGATGTATAGGGGTTGGGCTGGCCAGAATTGGCATGGCAATGCCCCCACCTCCCAAAAAAGATGTCACAGTCTTCCTGCCCCCCAGGAGGCAGATGGGGGCAGTAGCCCCTGATCTGCCCCCGGGGGGGCAGAGAGCCCGCTAGGCACCCTCAATAATGCTGGTTTTTTTATATGTAGGGGTGAAGGCTGCCCAAAATGGGCATCCCAATGCCACATCACCACCAAAAAAATAGCCACAGTCTTTTTGCCCCCCCTTGGGGGCATATGGGGCAATAGCCCCTGATTACCCTCCTCCCCAGGGCAGCAGAAAGCCCACTAGGGACTGACTTTTTTTTCGGAATGTGCCTACTTGTGAAATTTGAGTCCTGGCGCAGCTGGTACCTAGGGAAACATAGCAAACATGTATATTTTTGAAAACTCGACACCAAGGGGAATCCAGGATGGGGTGACTTGTGTGGTTCTCACTGGATTCCGTTACCCAGAATCCCTTGCAAACCTCAAAGTTTATGAAAAAAAAAACATTTTCCTCACATTTCAGTGATGGAGAGTTCTGGAATCTGCCCAGATCCACAAACTTCCACCCACACAGCAATCCCCAGAGTGTCCCGATAAAAATGGTATCCCAACTGTTTGGGCAGTCTACTACCTGTGACGGGAAACGGACCAAAACGCAATGTGGACACATCACAGTTTTACGGTGAAAACTAGCAGTTGTTTTGCAAAGTGCCTAGCTGCAGATTTTGTGATGGAAAGTTCTGGAATCTGTGTGGGTGCAAAAACGTCCACACACCCCACATTCTCCAAAGTCTCCTTATAAAAATGGTATCTCACTCGTGTGGGTGGGTGAAGTACCGGCGGCAGGCAAAGGCCCAAAACATATTGTGGAGACATCAAACGACCTGGTTTTAAAAGGGGGGCACCTGGGGTTTTGGTCTCGGGCTCAGGAGCCATCTAGGGCAGTGATTCCCAAACTGGGGTCCGGGGACCCCTGGGGGCCCCTGAAGTCTCCTCAGGGGGTCCACGACTACTTTGAGAATCAAATAATATTAACAGATTAATAAAGTGTAGATATATAAAGATGCTAAACGTACAATTGAACATTTTAAAACATACTGTAAATGTGAAGGAATTTGAAATGGGAGGTTAAAAATTAAATTAGTATCCTCAGATTATTTTGAGAGCGCAGCACAAGTGTATCAAACTGAATATAGTATGGAGATGAATGGCCTCAATTGAATTTAGAAAAACTCCAACCATTCTATTAAAATTAAATTTTTATGTCTTTTTTATTTATATGTTTTCTAATTAAATAAAATGTGTAATTTGTGTATTTGTTTGATGAATGCTTTTTTTGTATTTTTGTGCATTGGTTAGTGGTTCAAATCATCAACATTGCTTGGGAGGTCCCCAGATTCGAAAAATGATTCAGTTGGGGTCCCCGGATTCCAGTAATAATTAAGTGGGGGTCGTCAGAAGTCAAAAGTTTGGGAACCACTGATCTAGGGAAACCTACCAAACCCACACATTTCTGAAATCTAAACACCCTGGGGAGTCCAGTGAGGTATAGCTTGTGTGGATCACAAATGTTTGCTTTAAAAAATCACATTTTCCTCACTTTTCTGTGTGGGAAAGTTGTGGGATCACCAGGCTGCCACAAATTTCCTACCACCAAGCATTCCCCCAGGTCTCCGGATAAAAAATGTATCTCACTTGTGTGGGTAGGGATAGTGGCTGCAACGGGAAATGGCCCAAATCGTACTGTGTAGACTTCAAAATTACCTATCATAAAAGTACCTGGTTTTGCTTGGGGGGCACCTGGTTTTTTGGCCCTAGGCTTGTGGCCATCTAGGTAAATGTACCAAACCCACACATTTGTCAAAACTAGGCACCAATGTTTTCCTACCCAGAATCCCCTGCAAACCTCAAATTTAGCTAAACAAATCACTTTTTTCTAGGCCTGGGCGAAGCACTACGCTACGCTCGCGTAGTTTGCGAAGTTCGCGCTACTTCGCACTACGCGAACTGCACGTAGCACAGTGCGAACACGCGTAGCGTAGTGTTGCGTAGTGCTGCGGTCATTTTTTGCTTGCTCGCGACCGCGAGCAAGCAAAATGACATCCTGGCGAGACTTTTTCCTTGTTCGCGATCGCGAGCATGGAAAATAAACCTCCCGGCGAGATTCCCAACGCGAGAAGGTCAGGTTTCTCATTGCACGGGGTCGCGTATGCTCGCGACCGCTCGCGATGAGAAACTACCAGTTCGCGTTGAGAAAGCTGCAGCTCGAGTAAAAATCTACTCGAGCAGCAGAAAACTACAGCTCGCACTGTGCAAGATGCCATTTTCAATGATTGCACAGTGCCGGTTGCTTGCCCGCACTGTGCAATCATTGAAAACAACATCTTGCACAGTGCGAACATGTTACTTCGCAGTTCGCGAAGTGCTACGCGTAGCTCGCGTAGTGCGAACTTCACTTTGCGTAGCTTCGCGAAGTGCTACTTCGCGAACTACGCCCACCCTTACTTTTTTCACACATTTTTGTGTGGCATCACTGTGCCAGCACAAATGTTCTACCACCTAGTGTTCCCCTTGGTCTTCCAAGTAAAATGATACCTCACTCCTGTGGCTGTCCAATGCAGAATTAGTTAAAAACTTTTTTTTTTTAATGTAGAGCTTAGACTTTGCGGTGCTATACCCTTAATCTCTATGTTTTTGGCCCTTCCCAGTCACAGGCCTTTGACCCACCCACAGAAGTAAGGTATAATTTTACCCGGGAGAACAAGGGGAACACTGGGTGGTAGGACACTTTTGCCCACACAAAACTGTGTGGAAAAAGCAATTTTTACAGATAAATTTAAGGTTTGCAGGGGATTCTGGGTAGGAAAAACTTGGGTGATCCATGCAGGCCATACCTCACCGGACTCCCCAGAGTGTCTAGCTTTCAGAAATGTGTGGGTTTGGTAGGTTTCCCTAGATGGCCACTGAGCCCGGGGCCAAAAACCTAGGTGCCCCCCCCCTGCAAAACCAGCTCGTTTTATCATAGGTAATTTTGAAGTCTCCACAATGCGTTTAGGGTCCTTGCCTGCCGCGGGTACTTGACCCACCCACACGAGTGAGGTACCATTTTTATCGGAAGACCTGGGGGAACGCTGAGTGGTAGGAAATTTGTGTCAGCCCAGTGAACCTTCAACTTTCCCATACAAACATTTGAGAACAATTTGATTTTTTCATCAAAATTTGAGGTTTGCAGGGGCTTCTGGGTAAGGAAATGTTGGGGGATCCACACAAGCCATGCCTCACTGGACTCCTCATGGTGTTTAATTTTCAGAAATGGTGTTTAATTTTCAGAAATTGTGGGTTTGGTAGTTTTCCCTAGCTTGCCGCGAGCCAGGGCCAAAAACTTAGGTCACCCCTCTTGCAAGAACAGGTTGTTTTGTGATAGGTAATTTTGAAGTCTCCACAATACGTTTTGGGCCCTAGCCTGTCGTGGGCAATTGGCCCACCCACATGAGTGAGGTACAGTTGCTATTGGGAGACCTGAGGGAGCACTGGGTGGTAGCCCAGTGATCCCACTACTTTCCCACACAGAAATATGAGAAAATCTTGATTTTTTTCAGCACAATTTGAGGCTTGCTGGGGATTCTGGGTAGGAAAACCTTAGGGGATCCACACAATTCACACCTCCCTGGACTCCCCAGGGTGTCTAGTTTTCAAAAATGTTTGGGTTTCCCTAGTTGGCTGCCGACCCCATGACCAAAAACTCAGATGCCCCCTATCTATTAGAACACAACCTGGTTTTGCAAGGGGGCACCTGAGTTTTTGGTCACGCCGCTCGGCGACCATCTAAGAAAACCTATCAAACCCAGACATTTCTGAAAACTAGACATCCAGGGGAGTTCATAGAGGTATGGCTTATGTGGATCCCCAAATGTTTTCCTACCCAGAATCCCCTGCAAACCTCAAATTTAGCTAAAACAATCACATTTTCCTTGCATTTCTGGGTGGAATCACTGTGCTGGCACAAATGTCCTACCACTCAGCGTTCTCCTCAGTCTCCTGAGTAAAATGATTCCTCATTTGTGTGGGTGGGCCAAGTGCATGCAACTGGGAAAGGCCAAAAACATAGGCATTGAGGGTATAGCACCGCAAACTCTAAGCGCTACATTGTTTTTAAATACGTTTTTATGCAATTCTGCATTGGACACCAACACACATGAGGTATCATTTTTATCGGGAAACCAAGGTGAACGCTGGGTGGTGGGACATTTTTGCTGGTGCAGTGATCCCACACAAAAATAGAAGGAAAATGTGATTTTTATAGCTAAATATGTGGTTTGCAGGGGATCCAAGCAAGCCATACCTCCCGTCACTACCCCGGGTGTCTAGTTGTCAGAAATATCTGGGTTTGGTAGGTTTTCCTAGATGGCCATAGAGCCCTGGACCAAAAACGCAGGTGGCCCCTTTGCAAAACCAGTTAATTGTGTGATAGATAATTTTTTATGTCTCCAAAATAAGTTTTGGGCCCTTTCCTGCCACGGGTACTTGGCCCGCCCCCAAACAAGTGGGGTACCATTTTTATCGGAAGACCTGGGCAAACGCTGGGAGGTAGAAAATTTGTGTCAGCCTAGTGATCCCACAACTTTCCCACACAGAAATGTGAGAAAATGTTTATTTTTTTCAGCTAAATTTGAGGTATACAGGGGATTCTGGGTAGGAAAATGTAGGGGGGATCAATGCTAGCCACACCTCCCTGGACTCCACTGGGTGTCTAGTTTCCAGAAATGTGTGGGTTTAGTAGGTTTCCCCCAATGGCCGCCGAGCACGGGACCAAAAACGCAGGTGCCCCCCCCTTGCTAAACCAGGTTGTTTTCTGGTAGATAGGGCGCATCTGCGTTTTTGGTCCCGGGGTCAGCAGCAAAGGGGTTAGGGAAACAAGAGTTTTGAATTTTTAAAGTTTTAATGTGAAAATTGTGCCAAAAAGCATTATGCACCAACTGGTCATCTGCTTGCACTTGACTCGTACCTAGGCGCAATTTCGTATCTTAAGTAGAATTAAAAAATCCTCAGTGGGGCAGGAAGCATGCTGTGGCCAAAGAGGGTTCCATGTTGTGGTACAATATTTGGACATGGTCTTGGCGAATTTGTTGACTTTTGACGGGTAGGCCCGGATTCTTTTTGCGCCTTGGTGGTGAAGATTTATACCTTGGAACAAACGTAGTCACTTTTTTGGAACTCAGATTCTTTCTGCAGGGCTTAGCTGCTGGATAGGGCCAAAGAGGGCTCCACAAGGCTGGATTCCTTCTCTGTGAGGTACCTCTGAATCAGATTTGATGCTGATGAATATCTTTGGTCCGGTGGAAACAAACCTTCAACAAATCCTCCCTGCAGGTTGGTCCTGGTCCACCGGAGGTCTTTGTAAGTCTCAGCTTTCAGGAGAGGTAAGTGGGAGTACACTTTGACATGTACCAAGATATTTGGAACTTTGGAAAGAGCAGTGGGGTGTCAAGACTCACTCCAACAGGGGCCAGCAGCAGGGTACTGGGCAGGTCCAGTTGGAACGGTCAGCTGGACAGTTGCAGAAAAGGCCACTTGTAGCTTAATGTGTCCCAGTAGCTTGGACAGGAGGTCAGCCATATGACCTTGGAGTCCACTTCCTTGTCCTGGTACAAGAGGGAGTGCAGGTCCAGTCTTCTGAACTCTCCTCAGGTCACAGCCAACAGATCCAGTCCTCTTCTGGTCTTCCACAAGTCCAGAAAGTGTTCAAAGGAGGGCACTTGGAATGCCGCATTTATGTCAGGCACCAGCCTATGGATGAGAGAAACTCATTATCTTTATCTAACCAATGGGGTAAACATTCCCAGGGGTGACCCTACCCACTATTGAAGCATTTTCTATGTGCTCTACTGCAGGCAATCCCACAGTGCCCCTCTCTGCTTAGAACCAAGATACCATAACCTTCCCTCCCCTTTTCAGAGCTCCTGAGCACACCCTAGGGGTGTGAGCAGAAAAATGAGCAACCCCTCCCATGTGGTCACTCGAAACCAGTTTTGAGGGCAGCTTCTCTCCTACTAGGATGGTTGAATGGCTGATTGGGGGAACAAAGAAAGGCACTGACAGGTGTCAGCTAACATTTGCCTGTCGAAGGGAAGGCCTCATTTAAGATAATCAAATTCCTAGGCACAGCCTCGATGATCAGCCTGCCAAAGTAACAGAAAACACCTCCTTACACACATGATTTGTCACTCTCATCAGCTGCCAGGTGACAGATGGCCTCCAGGGGATGTAGGTAGGGAAAAGGTAAAGTTTTAAATATTCCTTTTTCAAAATGTTTATTAAAAATCCAACCTCACCAGTAAATTGGGCTTCTAATAAAAATGTCAACCATCATGAGTTCAACCTTTATGAGTTTTTCCTAGCTGGAGATAACATTATTAAATGTAATATTGTATCCCACAGCTTTCCTATGGTACAGTCATCGTGCTACAGTGAAAATAGCTTTTGGGACCTTTTCGTTGTGAGGACATGTCTACATTAAACATTTGCATGTGCTACATTTAAATACCATCCGCCCTGCCTTATCGGCTGTGATACCTATTTAGGAAGCGGTGACATATTAATATTTAAAAGGAAGGTTTAGGCCTGTCTCACCAGTAAATTGGGATTCTAATAAAAATGTCAACCATTCCAAGAATGAATTTTATGGGTGTTTCCTAGCTAGAGATAACATTATTAAACATAATAGTGTATCACAATGCTTTCCTATGGAATAGCCAACTCTGCTACAGTTAGAATAGCCTTTGTGGCCTTTGAACTGTAATGAGATGTTTAACATTAAACATTTGCACGTGCTACTTTTAAATACCATGCACTATGCCTTATGGGCTGCAAAGCCTATTTATGGGGTGACATGTTAATATTTAAATGAAGGTTAGGCCTATCTAAAGAGATGTTTTTGACATGTGGAATTTGCAGTTTTGAAATTGCACAGCCAGGCTGCTGATGGCAGACCCGAAGTGATGTTTACACCATCACTGAAGTGAATGGAAAAATGGTGTTGCAGTCCACTTGTGACATTTAACTTACAGGCCCTGAATACACTTTTGCAGGGGCATAGCTATCATTGATACAGTAGGTGCAGTGCACGGGGTACCAGATGCCTGAGCAGTCCATTGGACCCTAATAAGTGCTGTATTTTACTATCCCAACAGAAATCAAAGGGGTCATACTCCCAGCTTGCACCAGAGCCCACTGCATCCTTGCTACACTACCACACTAGTGTACCATATACTAGGGACTTATAGGTAAGTATGCCAATTAGTGTTATGCAAAATTCATCATGTTGAATGGGGGGCCACAGGCCATTTATCACTTGTTAGCGGGTAAAGTGTGTGGAGTTCCACTGCCAGAGAAATCTGTCAAGGCAAACATCTGAGAGTATACCACCCAAAAGAGAGTCATTTCTAAAAGGTTGCCACTATGCAAAGTTGAATAAAGGGCCTGGAGCCAATGCAGCCAATGCTGCTGTGCACATATGAAGGCTGTTCAGTGGGGAAGGCTGATGGTGCCTTGGACCCAGCAGCTCATGACCAAAGGCTTTCAGCTGCGCTAATGGGGGTGGGTTTACTGAAAGGCCAAGCCAGCTCCCTCACAATGCATGGGCCCCTTTTAACATTATCCGAAATCTGCTCGTTTTGTCGGAAACCTGGGAATTTGAGCAGAACTGTCCATTTGAGATGTTTGCAGATTCTTTAATAAATCTCCATGGATGAGTTTACCTGCAGGATCGCTGGGTATTTTTATTTATCTCTATGACAAAACCCTCTGATAAAACTGATGACGCCGGATTCTTATCTATCTTACCATCACCAAGAATCCTCTCAGGTCGCCAGGATCTTTTTATCTGCTAAATAGTGTAGAGGGGAGGAAATCAAATTTTAACACATAATCAATAAGTTGAATTTAATCTCTAAAAGGACCACTGACTCCAAATCTCAATTCTTAGGAATTTATTACAACCTAGAATAACTGCACATACAAGCACCTCAATACAAGGTGAAGAAAATAAATGGGCACTAATACAAAGGAAATCCTACACAGAAGCCTCATCCGACTCAATCAAGAATCAATTCCAATAACATCAGGAAAGCGATAATTACTCCAGTCTCTACATTAGAAGTCATTAGCCTAAAAGGAAAATCAGTTAGTCTATCGCTATTCTATCTCTAAGGTGACATCCCTACTTAGCATTTTCCCTCGCAGGCAAGAGAGTAAAAGGTGTCAGAAGTGAAGACTTCCTTAGAAGTGCACTCACTTAGTCAGAACTCGCTCTCAGATGCTCCTTCTAGCTTCTCATCTAAGCCTCAACTGCTCAACCCTCGGGGCACTGTCCCTAATACAAAATCCCGAAAACATAGAACACACCCTCTGGCACACCTCTTCATCCAGGTCTTCCTCCAGTACTTTTCCAGTGAAACTTGTATCCCATTCAACGACGGTTAGCTTGACCTTGGGTTCCAGGCACCTTCTCTGCCGAAAGTATCATCCCTAAATTCCGGTGTACTGCCATATTGGCTTCTTGTACCATCCTAACTCCTAAAACAAAGGCCTAGTCTCTCTAACGAGCTAACTGGCCCATGCATCAAGCAAAATTGTCCTCGCTAATTTTACGAATCGGTAAAATAGCCCGTTAGCGAGTACCAAACAACATATTCCAATGCATCAACCCCAATAGCGAAAAAACTACATAATCGCAAATAAAAAACCCGGTAAATTACCGAATCGCAAATTAGCTAATCGAAAATAGCGAAAACAACAATAGCGCTTGCCAATAGCGATTAGCAAATAAAGAATCACAAAGGAATGCATTCAAATTCGCAAATACCAAAATTCATCAAAATCACTATTTAGCATGAGCAGAATAAGGGGAATCTCAACCAGGAGGTAAAGTTGATGAAACACAAAAAAATATATATCTTTTTCCACAGGTGTAAACAATCTGAAACCCTTCAAAAATGGCACTGGAGACCCCGTATTTTTTTCAAAATGGCAGCCCTCTCCGTGATTGCAGGGAGGATGAGAATAAATGCAGCAGCACAGCGCAGGAGGAGGATCCAGGAGAGGGTATTCAGAGTGCGCATTACATTGCTGGGCCAAAATGAGGATGAAGTATATGACAAGTACTGTCTGAATTGTGCTATGATAATGCGCCTAATTGCTGACCTGGAACCACTACTGCAGCACCAGACCCATAGGACCAATGGCATTCCTGCACACGTCCAGGTCCTATGCAGCCTGCACCTACTGGCGTCTGGAAGTTTCCAGGGGGTCGTAGCGGTAGCGGGAGGTGTCTCACAAAGCGCACTTTCACGCTTCTTCCGTAAATTCATTGATGCCATGCTGACAATGATACATACCCACACCACCTTCCCCACAACCCCACAGCAGTTGAACCAGACCAAACAGGACTTCTACCAGGTGACCCAATTCCCCCATGTCATAGGATACATTGACTGCAGGCATGTCCCCATCTGTCCCCCCTCAGCCAACGAGTACATCTTCGGTAACAGGAAGTCCTATCACTCGATCAACGTGCAGGTCATGTGCAATGCAAAGCATTAATTACGGGGATTGTGGCACAATTTCCAGGGAGCACAGACGACTCATATATATTCCGACACAGTGGCATCCACAGGCGTCTGCTCAATGGTGAATTCGGAGAGGGACACCTACTTGGTACATACATATACCTATTCATTAAATCATTATCACATATGTAATTGCATTACTGCCACTAAGCCTTGGCTTCCCACCCTGTAGGTGACAGCGCATAGGCCTTGCGGGAATATATCCTCACCCCCTACCTCAACCCTGCAACACCACAGGAGCAGCGCTACAACGCGGCACATATTAGCACCAGAAATGTGGTTGAGAGAACATTCGGGTTCCTGAAAAGTCACTTCAGGATCTTACATAAGACTGGTGGTGTATTGCAATATAACCCCGAGACCTGCTGCAGGATTGTAGCAGTATGTGCCATGCTGCACAACATTGCAATCAGAAGGGGTGACCAACCACCCGCACAACACTGACAGTCACACGTGCCAAACACAGCTGAAGGTCAGAGGAGGCGGACATACACCACACAACATCACTTCAGAGCTAGGTAAGAATGAGCCATCACTAAATATTGTTGAGTGCAAATGTTTTATTCACATGGGCACATGTCAAAGTAAATATTCATATTTAGGATACACGATGGTGATTGAATACTTTGTGAAATTAAATATAACCGTTAACAGCACGGGAGTGCAATCACAATATTTAAGTGGACCATGGTTACACCACCATGGAAAAATAGGCGGAACTGCATGTCTAGCGCCTCTTGCCACGTACCCGCTGCCTCCTGTCGCATGGCTCCTCTACATCACCACAATGTGTGCATGTGGCTGTTGAGCTGCACAAACTGCGCCTCCTGCTACTGGTCTCCGGCACGGACACGCTACTCATGCTCGATGCCTCCTCACTACCCTCCTCCCCTTCCAAGTTGCTGACACTCAATGTCCCAGACTGTAGATGTTCCACAGCAGTGGTCACTTGGCCATCGCAACATCCCCACAGAAATGTCCTAGGTCTATCTGCAGTGACACGGAGCGGCGTGACAAGACAGCAGTGCTGTTGCAGAGCTTGGTGATGGTCCTAGTATTCGCAGAAGAACGAAGCAAGCTCTGACGATGCCTCCTGCGCTTACTGCGTTGTCCTGCTAGGTCGGCACGGGTGAGCTCCTGTAGGCTCTTGTTAATTTCCTGATTCCCCACTGCTACAACTGTGGTTAGGTCACACACACAGTCTGTCTTCGTGCTCATGTTTTTGACCAGTTTGGAGATCTGCAGGTTTATTGTGCCCATATGTCTCCCCTGCAGGCGCTGAACACGTAGCATCTGAGACTCTACCCCACCATAGACATTTGGAGGCTGTTTTGATTCCGCCACAATACTGCTCATGGACCTGTGCCACTGTCTGACTCGGCCACGTGCTGGTGTTGGAGCTGGCGGAGGAACACGTGTCTGGCTGGGAACTCTTGTGGGTGCTGGGCTCGGCTCTGTTTCCATTACCTGCAGTGCGGGGATATGTGCCCTGCGTTTTGGTGGTGGTGGTGGTGTGGATTGAGGCTCCAGCAGAGTCTCTCCATCTTTCTCTGCCGGTGTCTCTGAAATGATCAGGCGCTCGCTGTCATCTGAGTCCACCGGAGATGCATCTGTGTGTGAAACAGTGCATTGTTATTTTATTTTGTTACTCTATCTGTTTATCATTTAGCCTACTTTTCACATAATAAATAACATATTTAAACACACTGTCGGACATGTACTGCTGGTGTCATTTCTTGCGCATTTGTGATTATCCATACACACTTGGCTAACATGGCTACAACTCCCATGATGCAGTTCGTATGTGAGGGTATATGTGTAATGAACTTCTTCCTGCACACTGTGATTAGCCTGGGGGGGTGTGCATGGGTATACAAATATGGAGAGGAGTTGGCCTAATGGCTAGGGCGCTCGACCTCGGACCGGGGGAACTGGGTTCGAGCCTCAGTAATGACGCTAAACATCCCGTGATTCTGGGCAAATCACTTAATCTCCCTGTGCCTATCAAAAAAAATGAATGTGTGTCCTCATGTAACGTAACTGGTCCTATGTAAAGCGCTCTGATACCTGATTGGATTCGGGTCAAGTTTGCGCTATATAAAAACCAAAAAAACAATATGCAGCGTATTAGCGCAGGCATGCGTTTTACCTTGTTGTGTGGTTGCTGCGCCGGAAGTGTCCATTTGGGTAACTCCCACGCCTGCCTCAGGCTCAATAGTCCCCTCAACGAGGTCCTCCAGGGCTGTGTTGGCGGGTACTTTGGATGGCCCCCCTCCTGTGCCAGCTGCTTCCTTCACCCTTTCTGCTATGCGCTCCTTGGCATGTTTCCTGAGGTCGTACCACCTTTTCTTCAGCTCGTCAATGCTGCGGTGCGTGACTCCCACTGCATTTACCTTCTCCTTGATGCGCAGCCATATTTTGTGCTTCTCAGCTTCTGGCACCATCAGGGAAAACTTTCCAAAAAGTTTGTCATGGTTGCTGCTCACCCCCTCTATCCGGTGTTCCCTATCAGAGAACTTTCTCTTCCTCTTCCTGGGTGTGGCAGTTGTCTTTGCAGCATTGTTGTCCATCCTGGCTAGGTGTAGTGTAGCTGGTTTATGAGGGTGAAGTCTCTCAGGTCAGCTTCAGTCCTCTGCCTCCTCCTCTGGGCTCCTCAGGGCACTGAATGAAGCATGGGCTGGATGACTTCCTGGTTGTGATGTCATCAGCCTACTTCTTGAGCGACCCGTTTTTTGCGAAATCGCTATTTCCGAGTTAGCTATTACCGAAATCGCTAATACCGAATTCGGTAATAGCTAATTTTTATTTTAAGGATTCGCAATCGTGTATTTGGACTTTTTTTGCAATTTTTACCGAATCGTAAAAGTTACAGAATCTGTACATGCATCCCGAAAAACGATTCCTTATTTGCGATTCCTTATTTGTCGCTAATAAGGAATCGCTTTACCGATTTTTGATGCATGTGCACCTTAGTGTCCTTGCACCTGCAACAGAAACATGAGAACGAGAAACTTTCTACTTCTCTGAGATTTTCTAACGTCCTGAAACCCCAAAGCCTTACCAAGGGAAATCATTTTCGGCCTACAATATTTAGCTAACATAAGAAATGAACAGGCCTTTCTCTTTAAATGTATATGCGATCAGGTCTTTACACAATTTAAACCCACACTTCTAAAATCACATTATAATCATTGTTTTCATTACTCTTTATATATGAATAAGCAAACTAAATGTGCAAACTTTAATATGGTGCACGTTTAAACCTAATACATCATTTTACATGGAATCTAATCATTATGCGTTGACTAAAGTACATTTGCAGTAAACTACAACATTGCTCTTCATGAACAGCATGGTTACATTTCTAATCATACTATTATAAGCAGATTTGAGTGATACATTTCTAAGCCACATATTACTATAAGTCAGTTAACATATATGGGTGCAGACTAACAGTGATTATGATGCACCCCTACAAACTTTCAGAATAACGTGGCGCTCTATCAGTTCCCCCCTTTGATGACTAGGGTCATTACACCATTTCACAATTCCCTTGGAGAACGAACCGACCTAAACAGTACTTGTCGCCATCCTCCCCCGTTGGAGTCTCTATCTATTCTTAAGGTTCTGATATTGACTGTCCTGCAGTCTGGCCATTCGCATTTCACTCGCTTTGAGAGCTCTCTCGACTCTGTTTCCTCTGTACCACTTATAAGCTCTGATGAATTCCCACAAACAAACCACACAAACCACAACAATGATGAGGGGTTTTAGCACAAAGCCAAGGAACCCTTTCCCCAAATTGGCAAACCAGCTTCCCACGCGACCAAATCCTTTACCGATCTTTGCCCACACACCCTCTTTGGTCAAATCCTCTATCTCATGATGGATCGTGGTAATGTTGTCTATATATTTCTCCAGATCCTTGCTGTTATCTGGAATATACGTACAACATTCCTGAACTTTCAACAATTTACAGACTCCGCCCTCTTTTGCTAATAATACGTCTAAAGCAAGGCGGTTCTGCAAAACCATCGTCCTTATCGATAACATCTCTCAATCCACAAGTATCAATGACTTCGCTGTATTCATTGACAACTCATCAACCACAGTCGCCAATCTTCTGATCTTCACATCATTCAGGACCACACCCAAACTCGGTATCAATGCTCCAAAGATGTCTCCAATCACAATCCCTGCACTCGCAGCTCTCCTTGCTCTCGAATGCTGTCCATTCTCCAGAAGCTCCAAATCCTCTGCATGGTAAATCTTCGGAAAGATAATTCCCAAATAGAATGTACCATACCAATTTGCAGGCAACCTGATATAGTCATTCCTTCCACACACATAATAAATAGTTGGAATCACTTGCACTGAGCCTTGCAGAAAGTTCTTAGCAGAATCTTCCATGGTGAAGACATGATCACATGTACTCTGGCTTCCGGAACCTTTCCATAATAGGTCTGATAACGTCTCACACACAGCTTCCCTCTCTGCTCCTTGTCCAATGCTATGGGACCATAACTCCCTTTGGATCTGTGTAATCTTTCCTCATCAGTCCAATCTACTGGACTGTCTCCTGTATCGCATGTTTGAGTTAGTTTTCTATATCTATCTTCCACCTGATCTACAAATTTCTTCTCTACATCTGACAATGAACAGGTCAAGTTATGCCGATGAGCATAAGCCGTATTCAGTTCCAAAGACGGTATGAAATACTTCCAGAGTCTGTCTTCTGACTTGTAATAATCATACTTATTCAAATGCTTGTAAGCTGGAACTTCAGGAAGCACTGCATCGTAATTGGAAAATAAATACTCAAACTGACCTCTGTCATAGAAGATACTAAGCAACAAGCTACAAGAAATGCCATACGTCATTGGAAGATGATGATATCTGATACCCTCATCCACTGAGGCAGGTAACTGCATGCACACGTAACAGTCTTTCGCATCCATCGCATCCACGTACTCATATAGCAGCCTCGCATACGCATTAAGCTTAAAATCCCCTCTAGACAAATCTATGTGAAATCTAGGACTCTCTTCGATTAGTAAAGCTCTTTTAGCTCCTATAGTGACCTCCTTTTGGCTAGAAGTGGTAGGTGTAGGTGTTCCCTGTACCTCCGCTTCCTGCTCATGTGAAACGATATATGAGGCTACAAATATTACGATTATAGAAACTATCACTAACCCTACAAGTGTACCTACTACTAATTCGGATCTACGAGGAGTATTTCCAGCATCCATGTTCTCGCAAAGTTCTCAAAGTTCTTGGTTTCAGCAGCAAACAATTAAGAGTCTCTTTTCTCCTCCAAACGTCGCTTGCTGCCCAGTTCGAACGATACTTCAAAAGCTGGAAATCCCCTTGCAATTTCAGTTCCTTATTTACACAGTCTACAAAAGACTTCCTTAGCCCTCTTTCGTCGACTTGACGGAAAGTCCCTAAATTTTTCTTCTTCCACTCGGGCCTAGGTTATCTTCTTTTAGACTTTTATTTACAACACAGTTCACCTTCAGTCCAAAATAAGATCAGCTCCCAGAATTTCTAAATCATTCTGCAAAAATACAAGACGAAGCCACACTAATTCCTGATGCGGTGGCACATACCCAAATGTATGAAAAACCAGCTTCTCCAGAATTAGTTCACGAATTCTGCTAGGACGTGGAGGATTCGGAATAGTGAGAGTCAGTATTCCTTCGATCTCCACTCCCGAAACCAACAGCAACATATCCACTTTCAGGTTCGGAAATTCGCTGACCAGCGCCAAGGACTTCAGCCTCCCCAAGCTCACCACTCCTGGCATCAGTCACAGTGTATGTCCACTCCGGTGAGGCGTATCTTTGACACGGCACTCTTGTTCTTCTGGATCTCCTCACACCACCTCGAGCTTGCTCTTCGTCACTCTGTTCAGATTCAGACATCTCAGAAACTGGGGCAAGATCTCTTTCAGGTGCCAACCTCAGGTTCAGCCGCCTCTGGCTCACGGGCCAAACCTCTTCTGCTCTCGTGGCACTTCTGCTCTCCCTATGGGTACCCTGTGCACTACTTCCTTCTTCAGCTAAATTTGACTCTACTCCACTCACAGCAATGCTTTCTCCGTCCGAGTCAAATTCGGGGCTCTGATTGACACTACCCTGTTCAGCTTGATCCAGTGCACAACCAACTGCGTCAGCAACCCTCACAGCTTGACTTGCCCTCTCAGATGGCCCTGCCACCTCTGCTGGATTTTCATTTACGAGAGGGGCTGTTCCTTCCAAGGGTGCTGGAACTTTGCGGGTATGGGAGGCATGTACCCAGTTCGGCAACCCTCCACACTTCACTGCCGTGTTCATGACCAGTATTACCTGGTACGGGCCATAACAACGAACATCCAGGCAGCTCTTCCTCACGTGTTTGCGAACCAGAACCCAATCTCCCGGGCACAGGTCATGGCACAGGTCACTTGAGGCTGGAACAGTTGCTGCTTGTACCTGCTGAGACACAGAACGGACTACGTCAGCCAGTCCCTTACAGTAGTCGAGAATTAAGTCATCAGTGATGCTAATTAGAGCAGTAGCAGAAATCGCTGGTAATCGCATTGCCCTGCCCATCAGGATCTCGTGAGGTGATAACCCGTTCTCCTATCTGGAACACTCCGAAGGCTCATGAGAACCAACGGCAGTGCATCAGGCCATTTCAAAGATGTCGAAGTGCACACTTTTGCCATCCGTGCTTTCAAAATTCCATTAACCTGCTCCACAATCCCAGAAGCCTCTGGTCGGTAGCTGCAATGTAACCTCTGATCCACATTCAAGGCAGCACAGAGCAACTTCATGATCTCACTGTGGGAGTGTGTCCCTCTATCTGACTCCAAAGAGGTCGGAAAGCCGAACCTCAGGATAAGCTCCCTCAACAATAGTTTAGCTACAGTGAGTGTGTCACATCTACGTGTTGGGTAAGCCTCCACCCACCTTGAAAACACACATACCACAACTAGGATGTACCTCAGCCCATTACAATTTGGTATCTCAATGAAATCCAACTGCATTCTATTGAAAGGCCCTCCTGACCTCCCAATGTAACTCAAAGTTATGGCAGTCTTCTTTCCTGCATTCATCTGTTGACACGTGACACACCTCTGACATACAGCTTCAGCCACTGCACAAAACTTTGGATTGTACCACATTTGTCTAAACACTCACACCATTGCATGCCTGCCAAGATGTACTGCACAATGTATCAATCTTGCCATTGGGCTCAACAAACTTTCCGGCAACACAGCTCGACCATCACTCAAGACCCACACATCCACATCTTCTTTCTCACATCCTGATCTTATCCAGCCATCTCATTCTTGGTCGGTAACCTCATCCTGCAATCTTTTTAGTTCCTCCCAAGTGTCTGCCATGGCTAACATCATGCTGAGCTCGTTATTTCTTGGCTTTCTCCAGTGTAACCTCCTTTAAATATGTATCCTTGTTCTGCACAGAAACGAACAACCTCATCTGCATAGTTATTACCCAATGAAAAAAAATCAATCCCTCTACTATGAGCAGAACATTTGACAACTGCAATTTCCTTGGGACACTGTAATGCTTCCAACAATTGTCTCACATATTCCCCATTTCTGATGGGCGAACCTGAAGATGTCATGAAACCTCTCTGTGACCATAGCTGCCCGCAGTCATGAATCACACCAAACCCGTACTGACTGTCAGTGTAGATTGTTATCATCTGATCAGCAGCCAAACAGGCACGGGTCAAAGTAATGATTTCAGCTACTTGTGCGGAGTGTACTCCCTCTAAACAAGCAGCTTCAACAACTCCAGTGATGGTACATACAGCAAATGCTGCTCTTAATCGACCAACATTGTCCCTCAAACATGAACCGTCCACAAAGAAAGTTTCATCAGGATCAGGGAGCGGTTTGTCAACAATGTCTGGTCTCAGTTTGGTGCATAGTTCAGTCACATCGAGACAATGATGGTCCTCACAATCTTCACCATCTGCATTTGGAATGGGCATCAATGTGGCGGGATTCAAAACAGAACAACTCTTCAATGTCACATTTTCTGCGGCAAGTATAACGTATAGCGTGTTAATCGGTTATTTGTGAGGTGCTGTGTTTTGTTCCTTGTCATCAACAGTTCAAGAGTGTGGCACTTAAACAGTAAGTGGATGTCCCATGACAATACTCTCACACCTTTCAATACTGACACCTGTTGCAGCAACGGATTTGAGACATCCAGGCAACGCAAAAGCTACTGGATCTAAAGTAGCTGAAAAGTAGGCAACTGGTCGACGGACACCTCCATGATTCTGAGTCAAAACTGACAATGCGCAACCTTCTCTCTCACATCAGAACAACGAGAAAGCCTTGTTGTAATCAGGCATTCCCAAAACTGGAGCATAACACATAGCCTCTCTCAACCTTAAAAACGACATTAAGCAGTCGTTGTCCCATGGTACCGGATCACTCACATCCTTGTGTGTCAGCCTCTGTAAGGGCTTTGCTTCAAATGAGAAGTTGGGAATCCATTGGCAGCAGTAGCCAACCATCCCCAAGAACATTCTGACTTCTCTGTGTGTGGTACGTATAGGCATGTTCATAATAGCCTCAATGCGAACTGGTGACACCTTCCTCTTGCCGTTCTCAATTCTATGACCCAAGTACTGCACTTCACTCAGGCAGTACTGCAATTTGTTTGGGGACACTTTGTGTCCATTCTCTGCCAAATGATTCAGTAAAGCAATGGTATCAATCCTGCAAGCATCCTTTGTTTCTGAGGCAATAAACAAGTCATCAACGTGCTGCACCAGAACAGAGTGCTGTGGCAAAACGAGACTCTCAAGATTCTTCTTCAAGATCTGATTAAAGATCGATGGACTCTCTGTGTACCCCTGGGGGATACGACACCACGTTAACACACGGTTTTCCATCCGGAAAGCAAAAAGAAATTGGCTCTCCTCATGGAGTGGAATCGAGAAGAATGCTTGACACAAATCAATCACTGTAAACCCCTTAGCTTCACACGGAATCTGAAACAGAATCACAGATGGATTCGGTACCACCGGACAGCATGGAACAACTATCGTGTTGACCTTTTGCAGGTCCTGCACAATCCTGAATTTCCCACTCGGTTTCTGCAGTCCCATGATAGGTGAATTACATGGGCTACCCATGATCTCCTTCAGAATTCCCTGCTTGATTTTAGACTAGATTACAGGTTTGATCCCTGCAATAGTCTCGGGTGACAGATTGTACTGGGGCATCTTAGGGAATTCTACGTTCTGTTTGACCTGAATCTTCACTGGCTCTACACCTTTGATCAACCCATTCTCTTCTCCGGTGAAGTCCCACACCTCGTGTGACACAGAATCTCTCAAGTCACTGCAAACGCTGGGTACATTTCTATGCACAAGTGTTGATTTGCAACTTTAAAGGTCGCATCATCATCCTTCGTCTGTACTTCAACTCCCTACGGTGTGCAATAGATGGTGCAATTTAGTTTGCACAAAAGATCTCTTCCTAACAGGCAAACTGGACTCGAGTCACAAACCACGAACTGGTGTCGATCTTGGAAAGTTCCTATTCTCACAGGAATTGGCTCTGTCAATGGACTGGTCCTTTTCTTGTTTGCTACTCCAACAATTTGAATCGATTGTCCCGGGAGGGGTAGGTTAGGGACTACTGCGGATCTCACAGTAGACCAGGTAGCACCAGTATCAACCAAAAAGGTGGTAGGGTGACCATCAACGTCTGCTTCTACAAATGGTCCCCTCTGGTCTACCTCCAAGACTGCTCCAAGTTTGCAGTCCTCCTACCCTCTCAGGCACCGTCATGTCAACGGGTCTGGGTTGAACTCCTCATACCCTTCGGACAAGGGCATCTGTTGATAAGTCCGAGCTCCCCGCTGAACATATTGAACTCTAGGTGGCTGGGGAACTTGTACCTGCGGACTGAACGTCCCCCCTTTCATCGACCTTGGTCTAGTCACCGTAGGGACTGCTTCAGGTATAGGTACCTGGGCTATCTCTACTTCTTGCTGCACTTGGTTGATTGGATTCAAGGGACACTCGAGTTTCCAATGTCCAATCTGGTGATAAAGATGACACACAGTGGACTTCAATGTCGCCACATCCATTCCTGTCTTAGGATCAACTGGCTCTTGTCTTCCCTGACCTTGGACATTCTGATTTCCTCCTTGGTTATTTCCCTGCCTCCTTCCTAACGTCCCTCCGCTAGGCTGAACTTGAGCTGTTTTAATCTGAACAAGCTTCAATTTGTCTTTTAACTTCCTGTGCTTAGAATCTATCTCATCACTGCAGTATCTGGCATACCGCAAGATCTCATCCACTGGCTTGTTCTGCCAACAGATCAGATGTTGCTGTATCATGAGACTAGCTTCTGGTCTCAACCCCAACACAAACTTCGAAACAAACTGTCCCATGTCTTTTGTATCTAAGGCATCTAATCCACTGTACTGCTTGAAAGCCTGCAAGAGGCATTCATAATATTCATGTACCGTCTCTTTTGGTTCTTGGACTGTCCGATCTATCTTAACCCAATCAATATCCTGAGGCGAAATTTTCGATTTTAACCACGTGATCACCAGCTCAAACTTTTTCATAACTAAGGGTGACTGGCCATTCGTGATAAGATTCCTTTCTGGCTCTGAAGTCGGCCATTCAACAGCAATTTTACATGCAGACCATAAGTCCCCTGGAACCACGATGTCAAACAACGTGTTCAAATCAATCCACAACACTTTTTAGATCTTGACAAAGGGATCAACCTGTTTGTACCATTCTACAGGCTTCTCCCTCAGCCGAGGGAAATCGTTCCATGCTGTACCTCCCACAAAGGGAAATTCCCTATGCCTACCGTCCCTCTACCTGGAGGTGGCGTCTCTCCTACTATCTTTTTGGAACTCTTCTTCTTGGACCACCTTTCCTCCCATTTATCAAGCATGATCGATGCATGCATCGCTATAATCAAATCTCTGATATGGGTTCTCAACCCCATGACCCTTTTCTCTTCCAATTCTTGGTCACCATACTGCAACCTATGGTTTCCCTGTAATGACTTCGGTTTAGACAAATCCACCCCATACTTCTTGGCCAACTCTATCAGTTTCTCATGTGCAGTTCTTGCCTAGCGAGTCACATCCTTCGCTACAAAAAGTAACTCATCTTGTTCATACATGTATATCCTTTCAAGAGGCAAATTTCCATTTATTATTTCGTCTACTTCTGCTTTCAATCTCACTACATCTAACATCCTCCCTTTCAGGGCGCCTTTCAATATTTCTCGACAAGCTGCACCATTCCGTTCGTTGTACTCGCAGTTCAGTTCTCGAGGTCTACTCTCTTCTGTCATGTTCCTAGAGACTGGTCGGTTTCCTGAGTTACATTGCTCCTCACTCTCTACAGCTCTCTCACACTAATTCCTCGCAGGCGGTACCCACATTCTCAAATCTGATCTCGACTTGGCCAAAGACCTTGGTCTTGTCGGTCTCGCATCCCCCTGTCCCCTAGAGGAATCTGCGGTGGCTGGCAATGGCGTACTCCATTCTATAGGTCTCGGAGTCTGCTCCATCCCGCTCGCTGTCCCGTTTCCCTCAACGACACCCCTTGATCCAGCAGCTGACTGTGCTAGACTACCAACTCTCTCTTGGTCTGGGTCGTAAACCGAAACAATGTGTCCAATGGTAACCGGTACTTTTAAAGCATCCGGTAACCTCACACCTCTCCCATCTTCTGTACTCGCTACAGATTGAATCCTCATGTCCTCCAATCATGTTGAGATTTTCCCTACTACTCTCACCTCTGACTGAGTCTGTACTCCACTGGTCACTTCCGCTGGAGCCGACTTTCCTTCATACGAATCTGGATTGAACGGAGGCGGTCTTTTGGACAACAGCCTCTCTACCAAGCTGTCATCCGTATCACTATCATCCTCCTCTACGCTCTTTGCCTTTGCATTGTCTGTTTTCTCTAGTAGCGGGTACAATCTATCCCCCTGAATTGTTTCCACTCTCCACCTCTTCTCTAGCGCATCCCATCTCGCATCCTGGAATGCCCTGATTGACTTCTTCACTCTTTCTTGGCTTCTGTCTCTTTTCCTATCATACGCTGCTCTGATCCATGCATGTAATGCCTCAAACTGTGTTGGTCTAGGCAGAGGTCGCAACGAAGACATCACAGATTTTAACTGATACAACGCATCCAACCTGAAAGTACCATATCGTGGGAAAGTCAGTTCTCCCTCACCATGAGTCATTTTTCGCCAATTTTCAAGCCAAATTATAGTAGGCAATCCCACATTCTTTGCCATATAATGCGCTGGAGTATCCTCGGGAGGGGCTTCTTCTCCCCCTCGAGTAACCACATGTTCGTCACCTCTACATAATTCTCGAAAAACCTTAAAACATTTCATGATGAACAAATTTCTGATCGCGCACAATATTTTTGTTCACTTCCTGCTGTCAAACCACCAATAGTAGCGCGATTCACACCAACCGACCTATTGCAGCGCGACACCTTCTGATGTCACACTTCCTCTGCTCGCAGCAGTTCCCCTCTTTCACAATTCGCGTCTCACCCTTGCATTCGTCCCATTCACACTCTGAAGTAATTATCTGTCCACAAATGACCGGACAATCACTTCTCTGACTGCCTACGATAGTCTCTCGAAATTGTTGACCTCAACCCTGGCAACTGTCTGCCCGCGAAATGACCGGACAATCGCCTCAACTGATAGGCTTCAAGTGCTCAATTTTCTACATACAACAACCCACAACCAGCGCCGGTTACTCACGCACTCACGCATTCGCTCCCCCTATCTCGCCTATCTCGGTCTGGGTAATCGATGACATCTCACGATTCCCTTCCAATGGTCAACAAAATCTAGCTTGGGTGTCTTCTGCACCACAACTTCTCAGACTACTCGCCGAGTCTAAGAATCCCCAGGCTGCGCGCGCTCACAGCCCGATCTCACATTCAGTCAACTCTCATTCCAACTCCGCAAGACATCACACAATCAAATCAACACTGCAATCTATAAAACACATCACCCTATTCATACTCACTCCTCCACGAACTGCTGCTTTCCACCGCACCGCTACTTTCCATCAATCTCCATCAACTGTCGTCGTCTGCCGCTCACCATCTGATGGGTCACCATCCCTTGAATTCTATGGGCCTCCAGAATCTCTTATCTTGATCTAGATCTCCCCTCACTATCAGAAATAACCATCCTACTCTGCTACCAACTGATGGCGCCGGATTCTTATCTATCTTACCATCACCAAGAATCCTCTCAGGTCGCCAGTATCTTTTAACTGCTAAATAGTGTAGAGGGGAGGAAATCACATTTTAACACATAATCAATAAGTTGAATTTAATCTCTAAAAGGACCACTGACTCCAAATCTTAATTCTTAGGAATTTATTACAACCTAGAATAACTGCACATACAAGCACCTCAATACAAGGTGAAGAAAATAAATGGGCACTAATACAAAGGAAACCCTACGCAGAAGCCTCATCCGACTCAGAATAAGAAGAATAATCAATTCCAATAACATTAGGAAAGCGATAATTACTCCAGTCTCTACATTAGAAGTCATTAGCCTAAAAGGAAAATCAGTTAGTCTATCCCTACTCTATCTCTAAGGTGACATCCCTACTTAGCATTTTCCCTCCCAGGCAAGAAAGTTAAAGGTGTCAGAAGTGAAGACTTCTTTCGAAGTGCACTCACTTTGTCAGAGCTCGCTCTAAGATGCTCCTTCTAGCTTCCCATCTAAGCCTCAACTGCTCAACCCTCGGGGCACTCTCCCTAATACAAAATCCCGAAAACATAGAACACGCCCTCCGACACACCTCTTCAGCCAGGTCTTCTTCCAGTACTTTTCCAGTGAAACTTGTATCCCATCCAATGACGGTTAGCTTGACCTTGGGTCCCAGGCACCTTCTCTGCCGAAAGTATCATCCCTAAATTCCGGTGTACTCCCATATTGGCTTCTCGTACCATCCTAACTCCTAAAACAAAGGCCTAGTCTCTCTAACGAGCTAAGTGTCCTTGTACCTGCAACAGAAACATGAGAACGAGAAACTTTCCACTTCTCTGAGATTTTCTAACGTCCCGAAACCCCAAAGCCTTACCAAGGGAAATCATTTTCGGCCTACAATATTTAGCTAACATAAGAAATGAACAGGCATTTCTCTTTAAACGTATATGAGATCAGGCCTTTACACAATTTAAACCCATACTTCTAAAATCACATTATAATCATTGATTTCATATCTCTTTATATATGAATAAGCAAACTAAATGTGCAGACTTTAATATGGAGCACGTTTAAACCTAATACATCATTTTACATGGAATCTAATCATTATTCATTGACTAAAGTACATTTGCAGTAAACTACGACATTGCTCTTCATGAAAGGCATGGTTACATTTCTAATCATACTATTATAAGCAGATTTGAGTGATACATTTCTAAGCCACACATTACTATAAGTCGGTTAACATATATGGGTGCAGACTAACAGTGATTATGATGCACCCTTACAAACTTTCAGAATAACATGGCGCTCTATCAAAACTCATCAAAAGTCCTAGGGCCCATTAGTATGGCGGGCGGACTTTGTCCGCCCACCATACCCTCGGGTAACGGGACCGCCCGCTAAGGGTGCGGCGGTCCTGCACTCCTGATTAGGGTGCGCCTGCCACACTGGCGGGCGCATGGCGCATCTGCAACATTGCGGCGGGCGGTGCAGAGAGCACCGCCCGCCGCAATGCCACAAAGGCAGGTTGTGCATTTCAATGCACAACGTGACAGGCACCGCGGGGTGCCTGCCACGTTGTTCTTTGAAAGGTATGTGCACCCCCCAGAGTCCCTGGGAGTCCGCAACAGGCCCCCGCAAGCAGACTCCGCATGCCTTTCCGTGGCGGCATTAAAGGCATGTTCCCGCCAACATTGTAATATGGCTGGCGGTGTCTAACAGACACCGCCACCATATTGAACCCTTTTCCGCCCGGTCGACTTGACGACCGGGCAGAAAAGCGGCAGACGGTCTTTCCGTCCGCCGTGGACCACCCAGCCATTGTAATATGGCAGTGGGTCTTTGCTGCATGGATGGCGGGCGGATCGCCCCCGACGGGCTGGCGGTGACTACCACCGGCCCGGCGGGGGCAATCCGCCCACCATCCTAATGGGTCCCTTAATGACTTGCTCGGTGGCCCCGTGTTCGATGCAATAGAATTTTTTATAAAGAAGCTAATTATTACCCACTAATATTTTTCCTGTGAATAAACTGGAGAGGAGGGTCAAATTATCACAGATCCCATACATATTCGCAACCAAAACTACTGACCTCGCTAGATAAACCAGCTCATCCTGAGCTCTATCCGCCTTGTGCAGCACAGATCATGTTAGTTCTGTGCGCTCTAAAAAAAGTGCATCACTTCGTCAGGGATCAGGAAGGCAAACTGATTGATTTAATTAGCCTTTAGAGGGCCGTGTTTTAAAACCCCAGAATCAATCTCATTTGACACAGCTGCTGCTATTGGCTCTCAGAAGGTCCTGCAGTGTTCACGCGCTCCTCCCATGGAATGGAATGTACATCAAAAATAATGAGGAGGCAGGAAAGAGCAGTGAATTGAAATGAATCGCAAGCTGTCCATGGATAAAATCTTTATGTAAGGCTCCTGCGCCCACTCCTCCGTCCCTCTCACATACACCCACGCTCATTTGCATCAAATACAGCTGCCCTCTGAAATATAGAGCTGTGTGCTTAGCGGTACTAATTCAGACAGGACAATTATCGCACTTTGGAAGTAAAACATGCCAGTAAATTAATTGGATACAATCTAATCTATAAGGGGGTTTGGCCTGTTCTTTAGAGCACAAGATAAAACAGGTGGTAGGCACGCTTCTCGTGCAGTTTATTTCAACCTCGCCTTCGCCCCGAGTTTCCAGCTACTCCAGCTCACTCATAAATCAGGACTATCTTCAGGCGACCTGTTGTCTCCCAGTTCATCTCGCGCTCCTTCCTGAGGCTTCCCCTTGCCCCCCCCCCCCCCCCCCCCCAGCAGAGCACTGTGCTGATTAGCTGATAGAGCACAAAGCAAATCTCTCAACTCGTACCCAGAGATTTCGGATGCTCTTTGTGAATGGCCAGACCAAAATGAGGAATTACCGGGGAATCGACGGGGAATTACGGATTCTCCCAGTAGACCCACCTGGACCCTCAGGACCAACTCTAATGGACCAGATTTTACCCACATACGGAGTTACCGGTTACTGTCCTAGCAGGCTTACTACACCCAGGGCACAAGTCCTAAAAAAAAAGGGACTAACCAAGTTAGGCATTAGGCAAGTGACATCATGGCACGTGACATCACAGTGTGTGACATCAGAGTGTGTGACATCGCATGTGGACTCACAGGAAGTGGTATCACAACCCATGACCTTACAAGAAGTGACAGCAGATCTTAAAAACTCACACATATGTTTATCAGGTCCGTCAAGAGTACATTTGAGCGCATCACAATATTTAAAAAAAATAGATTTTGCTTCAGGGTTGTGCCAAAAAAGTGACGCAACCCCGATGCAAAATCTTGGCCTCAATTTATACATGTTATTTTAAATCCCTGCAACAAAGAGATTGGCAACAAGGAGAAACATGACAGTAAATCTATTCTGCTTAATTGTTTGCAAAGTCTGCATTTTAAATTATTTTATGCGGCTGAGGCACCTGCTGCAGTGATCTTAGTGTACAAATTAAATCTCAGGGAATAATTATAATGGTAAAATAACTATGGAGGTTAACTTATTTGATGCAGAGATCTGTGTTTTGTCTAGTCCCAGTTTTTAATCCAAGAAGCAAAGAGGGTTAATATGCATCCTGCATAGCACATTATGTAACACACAGATGAGAGATTTTTCTTTTATGTACGTGAGTAAGTGGGTTACTTCTTTTAACATAGAGATAATTTTGTTACTTGCAGTTCATACATTGTAATCTTTCAAATATAGCACAGCGACCTATGAAGGACATGTGGCACCTACACCTTGTAACAATCACTTCTTGTGTAATACATTCTGTACCTTGATTTGCACACATATGATTTATTGTCAATGTATAATGTGTATGTGTTATGTTAAGAACTCTGATACCCTTCAATGGGATGAGAAGCACTATAGGAATACAACAAACTAGTGGTATTTAAATTGTTATTTGTGTAAATACTGGGGCAGGCTAACTCATCTAACAATCTTACAGTGTATGCATATCTCTTACATACAGAAACTGAACAAAGTCAAAAGCATGCATCTCTTAACTACCTGTGAAGTGATAAGCTGTGTGCCTTTGCTTCCACTCAATTGCATTTAGATGTGAGGCTCCCATTAGACCCCAGCCAGGATGGTCCAATAAAAGGAGGCCTTAACTTGGGCCTTTGTTATGGGCCTAGCTGGAATCTGATAAGTACCTTCTCTACCTTCATGTTGCTGCTCAAAATGAAAGCAGACAACGTGCGGGCACTGCTGAATGTGTCCCCGGTGTCTGAATATTACCCTAAGACAAGTTTACCACATTTCTGTGAGGCCCAACCTTTGGCAGGGTTAACGGCGTCTACATTGTGAAAAGAGTGGGTTGACACCCCTGCGTGTACCCTCGACTTGTGCCCTGCTTGCGCCACAAGAACCTTCCAGCAGAGCTGAGATCATATGCCTCAATGCCAAGCACTAAAGAATTATACTATTTGCTTCAAAGTCTCATTTCTAAGTTCTGCCCGCACTCCATCACCTCAAAGGGGCCAGTGATAGGTATTCAGTCAAAATATCGAGCTGGAAATGTCAACTTGATGCCAAGATGGCCTCTCGGTGAGGAGCTCCGGCCGGGGGCTCCCAGCCAGACACAGCCTTTTTTGGCTAAAATTCCCAGATTTCCACCTCCCATGGGAATAAACCCACTCACCAGGGTTTTTGTCCTCAATCCATGGTCCTTGATGCTCCTCGATGCGCCATTCCAGCGCTTGTGAGCCCGAGATACTCGTCGGAGTTGGCGCCTGAGGCTTTCTCCCGCGGAGTTTCAGAGTCAGCATAGCCGATGTTCGGTGGAGCCGTGCTGTTCAGCTATAGGGGAGTCTGGCCCAGGTATCTCGCCACGGCCGACACCTACCCAGCCGGGCATCGGGCATTGCTCCCCTCCTAACTCCGCTGTTCGTCTTTGTCTTCCCCCGCCTTTTCCTCTTCATTTCCTGGTTTGCAGCGCTGGACAGACCCCTTCGCTTCGTAGCCAATGCCTTGCTGGTCTCCCTGGAGGGCTGCTGAAGAGCTGGGCGGAGACTCCCCATCCTGTCTTTGGGTCCGATTGCCGCTGCCCTTCCCTACAGCCAGCCCGCCTGCTTTGCCCCTTTGCAGGATATCTGGACTGATTTGGGGACATGGCGAAGGTGAGAGTGTGCCAGCGCCTCTCTCCGTGGCTGCTCTGAACCCTTTGTTCCTAAACCGTATTGGAGAGGCGCCCCCTCCGATACTTCTGGCTTCGCTGCTACTTCACCTCCTCGCTAGACTTTGGGGCCGATTGAGTCATAGCGGTGGTTTGAAGTCTTCACCGCTCTCCGTGGCTATTCTTGAGCCCTTTTTGTTTGCCACCGTGCCAGAGAGATGCCCCCTCCTGCTTCCTTGGACTTTGTTTCTAGACTTTGCTGCCTCCCGTTCGGCGGACAGCTTCTTTGGCGCCTGTGGTCTTTCTTCCCTGACTCCTGGTCTCCAGATTGGACACTGCTGCCCCCGCTGCCCCGAGCCTTTGCTCATGGACGATGTGGCTGTGACTTTGGGGCCGACTGCCTTCCTCCCTCCTGACTCGCTGGCTCATTTCCCCCTCTGGTAGCCCTCTGATGGATTTGCTCCTGTTGTTTTTGGGAAATGTTATTTCTACCTTTAACTTTCGGACTTAGACCTTTATGCTCCCCGCCATTTTATGACTTGCTTCTTTTACTCCCTTTTTCCTGATCCGCCATCTTAGCGATCTCTGAGCTCTTCCTCTGTCCCAGCCGGGCGACCTTTCTATGGTCTCCCATGTGCCTCTGACCTACTCCTCCCTGTTGAACTCGTTACTATCTCTGTTTCCCTCTCTCGCTTTGTTACACTCTCACTTTCCTGTCCTTATCTGCCTTCCTCTCCCGCTCTCATTTTGTCTCACTCTCACTTTCCTGTCCTTATCTGCCTTCCTTTCCCTTTCTCTCTATCCCCCCTTCCTTCCCCTGCCCTTAGATTGTTCTTGTCTCCTACTATCTGCCGCTTTTACTGCTATCCCACTGCTTTTAGTTGCCTCACCCAGCGTCTTCGTTTTGCCATCCTCGAGTACTCTCATTTCCCTACCCCCTGTTTTTAATGTGTAATTTTTGTGTAATTTATTGTACGGCTGTTGTTATCCTCATTTTGTAACCTATGTAAAATGTGTAACTTGCAACTCCCTGTTCCTTATGTAAAGCGCTCTGATACCTACGGGTCTAGCCAGCGCTAGATAAAACTCAAGATGAATAAATCAATAAAAGACTTACACTAATATCGAATTTTAAATATTGTGACACAGAAATATCGACAGGAAGAATATCATGGTCAGGAATATAGACTTCAAGGTAATAAACATCGATTTCAAAACTATAGAAGTCATTAATATCTTTTGCAAAAATAAAGTTGTTTAAAATATCGGTTTTTTAGTTAGTGTTCTGTATTTTAGCATATATTTTAAATGTATGTGATATATTCTTTTGGTATTAGTATCGTTTATGTTTTTTAATATGTTACATTTTTAGTAGTTATTAATTTTATTTTAATTACATTTTGCTTGTTTTAGGTTCCATAGCAGGTTGTGGGTTTATAGGGGAATAGGGTGGGAAATCATTTAATTCTAACAAATTAATGACTAATTGTATTTGTTAATATTTGTTTAATTGAGATTGTATAATGTTAATTGTGTTTTTAATTATTTTGGGTACATTTTATGCGTGGGTTGTGAGGTTTATATGGGTGTAAGGTGGGAAGTAAATCATTTTTAGTTAATTATTAATTAGTTGTTAATTAGTATTACTTAATTAATTGGTAATCAATTACAGTAATAGTGTAATGTATTTATATTAGGTGCAGGTTGTGCGGTTTATAGGGGTAAAGGGTGGGATGTTTTTTTATTTTTTAGTAATTAGTGGATAATTAATATTCATTAATTGATCATTAATTAGGGTAATTGTTGAATTATTTTTGTGTGTGTTGGTTTTGGGTTCCTAGGGGTAAAGGGTGGGGAGTAAATGAATTTGATTTACTTTATAATTAGTTGTTAAATATTATTAGTTTTTTTTTTTTTTTTATTGTGTAATTAATTTCTTTACAATGTGAGTTGTGGGGACGATAGGCATAAAGGGCGTGAAATTAATACATTTTCCCGCGTGTTAATTTGTTTTTTAATGAATAATATTTGTTTATTTGATAAATATTTATGTTAATTATGCAAATACCTTTTTTTTTACTTTAGATGTGGGTTGTGAGTTGTGTGGTGTTATAGGGTAGGAAGTAAATAGACTAAATGTATGTAATAATTTATGTTTTTGTTAATAAATAATTTCTAAATGAAAATATTAATTTGTTTGAAATATATTATTTTTTTCTATTTAATATAATATTTGTAGGTATTGTGATATGTATTTAACATTATAATATGTTTTATTAAGTTAAATGCATTTTTATTTTTTACATTTTTGTATATTTTTTATTTACTGCTTTTTAAAAACATTTTCATTTTGTTGATGATATTTTTTTATTTGTTTCTAATTTTGAACTGAATGGAGTTGGGATAGTAAATTTTACCCCTCCATTATCCAACACTTTCCCTATTGATGCACTGACTTAAGGGCGAATTGTAAATTGTATCCCTCAGCTATCCAACACTTTCCCTACTATTGCACTCACTGGAGTGGAAATAGTAATTTTTACCCCTTCGCTCTCCAACACTTTCCATACTGTTGCACTTATTGAAACATTATTAGTAAGTTTAACCCATCTGCCATCCAACTCTTTCCCTACTGTTGCACTCACTGGAGTGGGAATAGTTATTTCTACCCCTCCGCTATCCAACACTTTCCCCAATGTGGAACTCATTGTAGTGGGAATAGTAATTTTTACCCCTCCGATATCCAACACTTTCCCTACTGTTGCACTGACTGGAGTGGGAATAGTAAAATGTATCCCTCCGCTATCCAACACTTTCCCTACTGTTGCACTCAGTGGAGTGGGAATAATAATTTTTAACCCTCTGCTATCCAATACGTTCCCTACTGTTACACTCATTGGAGTCGGAACAGTAATTTGTACCCCTCCGCTATCCAACACTTTCCCTACTGCTGCACTCATTGGTGTGGCAATAGTAATTTGTACACCTCCGCTATCCTACACTTTCCCTACTGTTGCACTGACTGGAGTGGGAATAGTAAAATGTATCCCTCTGCTATCCAACACTTTCCCTACTGTTGCACTAATTGGAGTGGCAATAGTAATTTGTACCCCTCCGCTATCCTACACTTTCTCTACTGTTGCACTGACTGGAGTGGGAATAGTTGCATTTATCACTCCACTATCCATCACTTTCCCTACTGTTGCACTGACTGGAGTGGGAATAGTAATTTTTACCCCTCCGCTATCCAACACTTTCCCTACTGTTGCACTCATTGGAGTGGCAATAGTAATTTTTACCCCTCCGCTATCCTACAATTTTCCTACTGTTGCACTGACATGAGTGGGAATAATAAAATGTATTCCTCCACTATCCACCACTTTCCCTACTGTTGCACTGACTGGAGTGGGAATAGCATTACCCCTCTGCTGTCCAACACTTTCCCTACTGTTGCACTCATTGTAGTGGGAATAGTAATTTTTACCACTCCGCTATCCAACACTTAACCTTATGTTTCACTGACTGGAGTGGGAATAGTAAAGTTTATCCCTCCGCTTTCTATCCATTACTTTCCCTACTGTTGCACTCACTGGAGTGGGAATAGTAATTTTGTAACCCTCCGCTATCCAACACTTTTCCTACTGTTAAACTCATTGGAGTGGGAATAGTAATTTTTACCCCTCCGCTATCCAACACACTTTCTACTGTTGCACCCATTGGAGCAGCAATAGTAATTTGTATCCCTCCGCTATCCAACACTTTCCCTACTGTTGCAGTGACTGGAGTGGGAATAGTAATTTTTACCCCTCCGCTATCCAACACTTTCCCTACTGTTGCACTCATTGGAGTGTCAATAGTAATTTGTACCCCTCCGCTATCCTGAAATTTTCCTACTGTTGCACTGACATGAGTGGGAATAGTAAAATATATCCCTCCACTATCCAACACTTTCCCTACTGTTGCACTGACTGGAGTGGGAATAGCAATTCTTACCCCTCCGCTATCCAACACTTTCCCTTCTGTTGCACTCATTGTAGTGGGAATAGTCATTTTTACCACTCCACAATCCAACACTTAACCTTCTGTTTCTCTGACTGGAGTGGGAATAGTAATTGTAGCCCTCTGCTATCCAACACTTTCCCTACTGTTGCACTAATTGGAGTGGCAATAGTAATTTGTACCCCTCCGCTATCCTACACTTTCCCTGCTGTTGCTGACTGGAGTGGTAATAGTTGCATTTATCACTCCGCTATCTAACACTTTCCCTACTGTTGCACTGACTGGAGTGGGAATATACATTTTTACCCCTTCACTATCCAACTCTTTCCCTACTGTTACACTAATTGGAGTGGCAATAATAATTTGTACCCCTCCGCTATCGGTTGCACTGACTGGAGTGGGAATAGCAATTTTTACCCCTCCGCTATCCGACACTTTCCCTAAAATATCAACCCATTAGCTGTAAATTTTGTATTATTAACTCCATCGATGTAGCAATATTTGTAACATGATATTTCTATCAGACAATATTTTGGATACAATATTCTGATACCATACCTTCTAGGCATCAGCAAACTCCTAAATGGGTTGCCTCAATGACATTTGTGTGATATCATGAATGTCACACACACATATCTGAAGGATCTGGGAGGGCAAGTATAGCTTCTGCTTTGCGTGGCATGCATGTTCTTTTTTGTAAGTACCCTAATAGAAATTCTATTTACATCTTAGGGCCTGATTCTGATGCAGTTTGGAAAGCATTCACACCTATGGCCCGATTACGATGCAGTTAGGAAGGCCTCCTAACGGCATTTCCTCCTTCCGAATCAGATCGGTAACGTGTATTCCAGACCGAGGACCAGATTACAATGCGGTTAGGAACATAGGCTCCCATAGAAGTCAATGGGAGTCCAACCAAATCGTTTCTGGAAGCATCCGGATGCATCATACTCGGTTGGTCGGACTTTCCCGATCCAAGTTGGTCAGAAACCATTTCCAAACCTATTCGATCGGGAAGATTTCTTAACTGCATCAGAATCGGGCCCTTAGAAGTAGAGATAGATCAGAGTAGCACATGGGAAACTTAGGTCATGAGAAAAGCCTTTATACCTCTGCAGGACTCTGTGATAAAAGGTAAAAACATGTTGACACACAGAGAGTAAGTGTTGGAAATTGGGTTACTGGTTGAGGGGGGTGAAACCCTACTCTGTCAGGATGAAACACAAGCAAATTCCATGTTAACCTGTACTTAAACCTCTGGTAGATTGGCACAAAGCAGTCAGGCTTAACTTAGAGGCAGTGTGCAAAGTATTGATGCAGCACTTCAAACTGTAATAAAGTGAAATCAAAACACAAGAAAAATCCCACACCACCTCAGAAAAATAGAGTAGAACGCTGCAAATAATTTGACACCAAAACAAATCCAATCAGTTGAAGTAGGGATATGCAAGTTTAAATGAAAATAGTGCCAAAAAGCACAAATTGCCTAATGTGGTTATCTGGTTACACTAGACTGGGACAAAGTCACACGTTCAGGCCGACTACGACGGAGCGCAGGCCAGCTAAAGGGATCCAGTTAAGCTCCCTGAACAGAGTACCTTAAATCCTGGCTGTGGAGCTTTGCGAGATCCCTCGTAGAGGAGGAGTCACACAGTGGCAGTTCCAAGGGGCTGAGGGGCTGGAATAAGAAGTCCTGGGTCACTGTCGCAGATGACGTTGACGAAGAAGTTGAGATGCAAAGTCCTGTGTCGAAGATGCGTCATGCATTGGCTGATTTAGAAGAAATTGAGGGGCTTGAGATGAGGAGTCCTGCGTCATCGCCAAGGATGCTGTTGACTAGGGTCTTGCAATGTGAAGTACTGCATCATGAATCAAGGATGCATCACACAGCAGCGGTTTTGAGGAGACTGTGGCTGCAATGCAAGGTCCTGCGTCCTGATGCGTAGTGCAGTGGTTCTGTTGTGGGGCCTTGCGAAACAATGTATCGCTCTGCGTCAGTTTTACTGGCACCACAGATGGACTGGCAGAGCACCTTTAGGCCCACTTTCAAGGGTCCAGGGCTGGGGTTGCACCACACTGGGGGGGGAAAGACTCACAGCTAACAGAGTCCAGATGCTGGGTTCGAGGTTGTTGGATCCTCTTCTATTCCTGAGGTTCTGATTAGGAGGCCAGCCACACCACACACAGCACCACCACCGCCTCTAAACCAGCACAACTAACCCCCTGCACAACACACACCATACACAGCACAACCACAACCACCACTCACACCCAGCACCCACAATCACCTTGCACACCACACACCATGGCCACACAGAAAATGCCCAAATTCACTGAGAGTGAGTTGAAGGTCATGGTAGATGAGATAGTCAAAGTGGAACCACAGCTTTTTGGTACCCTGGTCCAACAGACACTATTAGCCACAAGGACACAAATATGGGGTAGGATAGTCCAAAGGGTCAATGCAGTAGGGACCACCCCAAGATCAAAAAAGGAGATCATGAAGCGGTGGCATGACCTGAATAGGGTGGTCAAGGAGAGGAGGAGCAAGAACCGTGAGCTGGCTCAGAGGACTGGCGGTGGCCCTCCCATTCCACAAAAAACTTTCACACAATGCGAGGAGAAGGTGCTTGCCATACTGCATCCAGCGAGTCTCACAGGAGTAGCCGGGGGAGTGGAGACTGGTAAGTACAAACAAATGACTACCACCACTCTGCTATGTACTGCCTTGCACAACTACAAAGCTACACCACCTAGGACACACACCATCCATCTGCACCACACACTCACAAAAACATAGATCACAGAGCCAATATTCAGCCACTCCCATTCACCACAAACATAGCTAAAAACATAACCATGGGGGCATGTGTACAGGCAGACATCACTACAACAACCACCATGCCCCCTGTCCCACACCTGAGCAGGATGGATCCCTCCCCCACCCCACCCAAGAGCAGTTGGAAGCCATTGCAGTACAACAAACAAACTTACCAGTAGGTAGCCATCTTCACAATGAGGGTGTCTGGGGTGGGGGGCCTGCACCACTACTCCCACCATGCCCCTTGTCCCATACCTAAGCACGGTGGATCCCTCCCCCACCCCACCCAGGAGCAGTTGGAAGCCATTGCAGTACAACCAACAAACTTATAGGTAGGTAGCCATCTTCACAATGAGGGTGTCTGGGGGTGGGGGGCCTACACCACTACTCCCTCCATGCCCCCTGCCCCACACCTGAGCAGGATGGATCCCTTCCCTCCCCCACCCCACCCAGGAGCAGATGTAAGCCATTGCAGTACAACAAACAAACTTACAGGTAGGTAGCCATCTTCACAATGAGGGTGTTGGTGTCAGGGAGGGCTGCACTACTACTCCCACCATGCCCCCTGTCCCACACCTGAGCAGGATGGATCCCTCCCACCACCCCACCCAGAAGCATGTGTCAGCCATTACACAACCCTCATCAAACTTACAGGTAGGTAGCCAGTACGCGCACCCACCCATTTGCCCCAAATTAAATGGTGTCATATGACAACACCAGCCCTCACATTGCACAAAGAGCCATACCTACCCCATTGCCAAGCAGAGTGTGCTCACAGGTAAGCCAAGAAAACTGTCACAACCACCAAAGTGTGACACACCAATGCACAAGTAGAAGAAAGCCTGGGCACATTCATGCACAGCAATAAGTTACATGTGCATCACCATGGGGCAAGTGCAACAAGGACCATTCTCAAAATATGAATGCATGTGCGGTGGCACAAATCAAGATATGCACATGACAGGACACAGGGATGCAGGAGATGACAATGGCCAGTCCATGGCCAGATGTGACGTCTGCTAGGTCAGACAAATAAACCATGAGTCCACAATTAAACACATGTTGTGCCAGGCCCTAGATGGCAACAAGTCCCAGTAAACCTCAATTGAACACGGTTCGCATGGTATGCCCTGACACCTCGCACCATGGACAAGTAATGCCTGTACCACTGTATCATGTCAGGGAGCACAGTACTGCACACAGTCAACAATGTGATGATATGTCAATTGTGCAATGTACAAAATGTGAATGACACATAGCTAACCCAAAGCTTGCCGGGTGCACTGCAATGACCATTTCCCATCTGACCCACAGGTGACCAAGAACTCACTGCTGAGGACAACACCAGCAACCTGCAGAGCCAGACTCCACCCCCGGTACAAGGACTCTCGGATGTTGACTTCCAGGATTCCGTGGACGATGAGCTTGAGGCCGGCCCATCTGGTGTACCAGGGAGCAACAGGTCACAGGACCCCAGCGTCCCCCCACCACATATGCGGCAACAACAACTCCACAGCAGACCCCTGCTGTCACGGCCTGTGCGGCCACCGCCACCACCACCACCACCAGTGCTGCCGGCAACACCCTCCCTGTCCCAGAGGATGCCCCACACACACCACCCATGGAGGAGGGCAGGGAGAGGATGCGGGTGCCCGCAGTGGTGGGGCAACAGGTCCATGGCAGCAGGGCAGGTGGGAGGGGCAGGGTCACCCAGGGACACCAGGAGGCTGGGACCCACTCCCTGGAACACATCACCAGAGTCCTGGGCGCATACGAACAGGCCCAGGGACGAACGGGCCGGTCGGACGATCTGTTGCACGAGCTCATCCTTCTGATGAGGTAGATCGACAGACGCATGGGACAAATCGTGGACCTCTTGGGCCAGCAAGTGGCGGTACTGAGGGACAGGCATGCGCCCCAGACAACACCTCCGCCTCCCTCTGGTGGGCTTCACAATGACAGCTCAGCATCCTCCCCTGTGCCCACAGAGAGGGGTGAGTCCTCAGGAGGCCCCCCTACCAAACGACAAAGGGGCCATCCCAAGAAGACCCTGGGAGTATCTGGAGGCAAAGCATCTGCCAGACGCAAGTCACGGAGCCAGCCATGATGGCAAACCTCTCCACCACTGCATTGACTCTTTGAACTGTCCTACCCCACACTGCCTTGTGAATGGCATCTGCCTGTTGGACTGGGCCACCACTGCAATGTGGTGACTAATCAACCATCTCATCTACCACGACTGTCAACTCACTCTCCCCAATGGAAATGTACACCCCCCTTGCATCTCACCATAGTAAATAAAATATTCTCACACACGTTGTTGTGTCTGCTCCGTCTTTATTGCAGGGTGTACCGTCTTCAACATGATCACAATGTACCAGGACCATGGGCTGTATGTAGGCAAGGAGAAGTCGAAGGCACCTAGGGAAACACAACAGAACAACTGTCACTGGTCTGGGTGTGGCACCACAGACATCACACAAGCCCTAACACCAGGATAACCCAACATGCACATGTCAGAACGGCCCCCAAGTGTCAACATACACGTCCCGTTGATGTTCCCATATGACATGTCCTAGAAACATTTCCAACCACCACTGAGTCTACAACTGGCTGATGCTACAATTCTCACATGCCCCTTCACGAGAACAGCAATCCCATCAGACAATGTGTATGTTGCATATTGCCACCCACCGTCAAGTGAAGTAGCGGTTGATGAGCAGTTCAGGCAGGTCAACACCTTCCTCCTCTCCACTGTCCTCATCACTGGACACGGCTTGGTTTGCAGGCTGGGGCCTTGGCTCCTCACCATCATCCAGGAGCAGGGGAATCTCCTTGCGAATGGCTAGGTTGTGGAGCATGCAGCGTGCAACAACAATCTGACACACCTTCCCGGGCGAGTATGCCAGTGCTCTTCCGGTCTTGTCCAGGCACCGGAAACGTGACATGAGCAGCCCAAAAGTGTGCTCCACCACACAACGTGTCCTCCCATGGGCCTCATTGTAGCGGACTTCAGCCGGGGACCTGGGATTTCGCAGTGGGCTCAGCAACCAGGGACGGATTGGATATGCAGAGTCACCTAGATATGACAAACACAAATAGACATTGCAATGCCGCAGAGTCTCAGGGGAGCAGGTCACACACACAGCATGCCACACGACTAGGCATACTCACCCACAATCCATGCACGCTCTGGAAGAAGATTAGCCATCAGCTGGGGCCCTATGCTGTTCCACAGGATGTAGGAGTCGTGGGCGAGCCTGCGAATTTGGCACACATCTGCGAGATGGTCATATCTGCAAGGCACACCACCTGCACATTGATGGAGTGGTAATGCTTTTGCTCACTTGCCGGTGGTGGCACAAGAGTGACATAGGTGCAATCAATGGCCCCAACAACATTGGGGATGTGTCCAAGGGGATCAAAGTCTTCCTTCACAGCTGGCAATTCAGTACCCCTCGGGAAATGGATGTATCTGTCCTTGTATAGCATCATGGCGGACAGTACATCACGCAGCAACATGCTGAACATTGGTTGTGACATCCCACCAGCGCTGGCCACAGTCTCCTGGAACGATCCTGTTGCAAAAAAATGCAGGGCTGCCATCACCTTCTAAGTAGGGGTGAAAGCTGTTGGATATCTCCTGCGTGGCTGCAGGTGGGGCTCCAACAGATCACAAAGGGTCTTCAGGGTGGCTCTGTCCAGGCGGCATTTGCGTATGATCGCAACATCCTCCATGTCCTCCAGCACCGTCAAGTGACAAATCAGATTTGGCCTCCTCCTATTAGAGTTGATAGTGGACACATGTCAATACAATACACCAAGAGATGTGCACAGCATATCACGTTCTGGATGACACAACGACAACAATGACTGACATCTAGAGTGACTAACAGACCAGCTCACATGGAGGGATACCTTCATCTACACAAAGGACACACGTTGGCATGTGGGGTGTGTATGTGTGTGTCAGTCTGTGATATGTATGTGTGACCTTGCAGGCGGTGTGTCCATTTGGATATTGATTCCTTGTGTGTGTTCATTTGTTGCTTGTCCTCATTTCTTTTTCCCTGAGTGTGGTGTTGTGTGTGTTTCCCTGGCCCTGTGCTACTGTGCTGTGTGTTGTGTGTTCCTGTGCAGCCACTCCTGCATTGTTTGTCTCCATGATTGTTTGCTGTGTGGTGCAGGGTTTGTGTTGCCCTGGCTTGTTGTTCATTGGGTGCACAGGGGGGGCACATGGCACGTGCCTTCATGGGGTGTGCTAGTGTGTGGGTGTGTCCCTGTGGTCTTTGTGCCCTGCCCATGCCTAGCACTGGCCCCGCCTTCTGCATTGCGCATGTATTTGCTCGTGTTCGCCACTGCGGTGACGTGACCGGGACATTGCTGCATGGTGATGGTAGCTGTGTGTCCAGGATGCAGCGGGGTGCATTTGTGGCAGGTGGGTGATGTGTGGGTGCCCTTGTGGAGGTGTCCCTATCCCCCCTAGGGTGTCTGATGTGGATTTGGACCCTGTGGCAGGCTGTGGGTTGTGTGTTGTGTTATTACGTACCTGCGGCGGCGTCTGCGGCGGTCCATGAGTTCCTGGTGATGTAGCAGGTACAGCACCGGAAAGACGTGTAGAGCTGGGTCCATTGCGGACGTGTCCAGGTGGTGTGGACTGGGACTCTGGTTTCGCACTGTCGAGTTTCCGCCGTCTCTGGTTGGGCGGTGTCTCCGCTGCGGTGTGTCTGCTTGCTTGAGTCATCCTAATTTGTGGTCCGGGGTGGACGTCATTCCGCACGGTGGAGGGTCTCCATTGGCTCCCACCGCCGCGGTGGCGGACGCACTTTGATGGCGGTGCGCGTCAGACCACGGCAGTCGGAAATTGGCCTATGTTTGACCATACTAATATGTCGGGCGTGATGGCCGCTGCTAGCGGGCGGAAAAAGGCATTTTTCCGCACCGCCAGTGCGGCGGTGGGCCCACCGCCCTACATCCTAATAGACCCTCAAGTATTCACAATGCGGCAATAGCATGTGATAGTCACCAGAGAACGCGTCAAATGGTCGCGCAAAATTCAACGCCATGCTGCATCGTGCGATGAGGCCAATCGCGGTAAAAAAAGTAGCGAAAACCTGCCACAGGCCTGCAAATCCCACACGTCTGGCGGGAAAATACCCCATAAAAACCACAGAAACAACACACCAGAAACAAGCCAAAGCACGTAGCAACATGGATGCACCCTGACCGAGCGCAGAGGCCAACTCGAACCCCACAATCCCCACAGACCACCAGCAAGGAACAACAGAGACGGGGATGGCTGAGGAGAAGTGGGAGAGGAAGACAGGGAGCAGTCCGCAATAAAACCAGATCAGCGTCACGGAGGTGACAGAACACTACCCGCAACTGACCCACAAGTAGACCACCTGGAATGCAGTCGGAGTGCCGAGGAGGCCAAGAGGCGCTGGCATGATGTGACAACCTAAACCAGGCACAAAGCCGCTGCCAACAGAAACTGCGACAGGAGGTGCACAGCACAATGTAATGTCCTAGGGCCCAGGACCCTCATGCATACAAGACCACAGGGACACACGCAGATATTATATTGAACTGGCTACGGGCACGTGCGCCCGGCCCCTTTATTGGCAGGGCCACATGTACAGTGCCCTTTTTATATTGAATACTTTTGAGAGTCTCTTGGGGGCCATCTGATTAATGATCCAGTTCTCCAGAAAGAACTCAGCAGACAGGCTTTTAGCCTTCTCTGGAAATCCTCTGAATCTTTCTTCTGCATCCTCTGCGCGGTCATCCAGGTGGATAACTTTTTTCTGTGGCAGCTCAACTGTATCATTATAGTACACCATCTACACCTCCCCACTTTTACTATTCTCAGCCAGGGAAGACAATAAAGTATTTTCGTTCCACTAGCCAGAGAATTTTTAACCATCTTACATTTTCTTTTCACGATCCCACGCACTACACATACTCACCAATCACTGAATAAAGTGCTCCTGCGTCTATGTAAGTCGTAGCACGCCCCGTCCCGTAGAGGGGCGGGAAGACCCCAATGATGAAGCATGACACTGAATCAGGGTTCAGTGTGTGAGGGGTATTTTACAATTTTTTTAAACATTGCCCTTCTCACAAATTGAGAGAAGGAGCTCTGATCCTTTTGCACCATTTTTCAAGTATTACTAAACACTTAAAAAAATTAAAAAAAATAGCAGCACACACATGGGTGCATATATATTCACATAATACATGGTAAAATCCCTATGTTAGATAACAGTATCAAGAGGAGGATGATTATACCTTTTTCCTCTTCACTCCCTCCTTTGATTTTTTGATGACCCCTGTATAATGCTCTTCTTTACTCTATTATCAACAATGTTAAAGGGGGTGCAAACCAGTTCCAGGTCGCCCCGTTCCTAGATAACACCTCCCCTCAATTGGGGCACTCCCTGGTCCTGTCGCAGACATTCGCTAAAATACGACCACAAGCACACTTCTCCCAGGCTTTCCTGATCTTGCACCATCCACCAGGGAGTGCCTGGGCACCTCTGAACGGGGGCCAAATGATCCAATGCCGTCACTCATTAGGGTGCTGAATACCCTATCAAAGGTTCCCGACCCAAATGGAGCAGGTCGGGGCACGCGCGCTCACCATTGCACCATGGGGGTGCCCCCAATCGCAGTGGCCCATGGGCCCACAGAAAGTCCAGGGCCACACACAGGCAGAACTCGTCCCAGGCTTTAGCAGCACTTACCCCCTTCAGCCCCGATTCTTGGCTCACCGTTGCTGCTCCAGTGCCCTCCAGCAGCCTCTGTTTCAGGATTTTCTTCTCCCTCCAATTGTTTTGGAGCTCTAACTGATGGGGGACCGGAGCACTCCCATGCCTCCTTGTTGCACACTACGGGTGTAATGACCTTCGTATGTGTTTTCCCCTTCTCTGACGGTCCGGAACACCCCTTGCAGCTGCGTAACTCACTGGCCACTCCAGTCTTCTCCCCGGGCAGCCAACTGGCTCCTCAGGTTTCTTCCATCTAGACAGGAGCAGATCTGGGGTCAACCAGCACTCACAGGCTCATCTTCCCGACTCCCGCCCCGAGTGCCACGACGCGCGTCACTGCACAGTCGGCTCAGGGCTCGCCGCTGCCTCCCGTCTCACAGGTCTCCAGGGTGGAGGGAGATTCACCGCTTCACATACGGATAGCTCCTTTGCCTGCTCAGCTATCACTGCCTCTGTCTGCGAGCTGCCTCTTCAGCGCACTTCAGTGCCCCTCAAACTGCCCGGCCCAGGGCCTGATCTGGCTCCATAACTTCCAGCGCTCTGCACGGCCACCTATCAAAATGGTGTCTCAAGACCCTGCCGGATCGCGCGTCTCCAAGGTCTGTTTGGTGGCAGTTACCAGATAGCCGGCATCTGTGGCGAGTCTCACCCAACGGATAACCTTTCCCACCAGGATTAAAGGGTTTACAGCTGAATATTAATGAAGGATAATGAAGGATTTATTTGCCACCGGCAGGAGCTCAGGCAAATGCGTCTAGCCTGCCATTCGCCCAGGACATGCCCCTTCCGAATTTAGGCCAACATATACAATTTCGACCGCCTAGGAAAAGGTGTAGATAAAAATGCATTAGTATTCTTATTGATCCAGTCCATTTCCTTTGCTTTTGTTAGAATCTTATTAAGAGTCTCCTTGATGTCATTGGTTGGATCTTGGATCAACTTGATATAAGTAGACTCATCAGAAACATGCTCTGAAACCTTCCTAAGGTAAAATGCCCAATCCATGATTACTAATGCACCCCCTTTGTCTGCTTTTTGGAATGTGAGATTCTTGCTGTTAGCCAGCTTCTTTAACAAATGCTCCTCATATTTAGACAAATGAGTGTGTTTGTTGACTACCTATTTTATGTCCTTTAAATCCTTTTTTTACCAAAATCTCAAACGTGTCTAATAATTTATGAGAGATGGGAGAAATGAATGTACTTTTGTTTTTAAATTCCGCATACATTAGTTCATCAACAACCTTTATTTCAGGTATGACATTATCAAAAAAATGCTGCAATCTTAGTGATCTCATAAATTTGAGTAGCGCAATTTCCGATTCAAATACATTAGTGTTATGGGCTGGTACAAGCGAGGGACCTTTATTCAAAACCTTGAAAACCTTCAATTGTTGCTCTGTCATTTGGTGTGATGAAATGTTGATGACTAGGGTTTCTGGCCCCTCATATTTTTGAGACTCTAGTCTTTTTCCTTTTCCTCTACGAGTTTATCACTTACGCTGGTTGTTTTTATTGAAACAAGTTCCGGAGGTTTCTCTAAGTCTGAACATTTGGCTAAAAAAGACAATGACGTTTTTGCTTTGTCTCCAGTGGCTTCTATGAGCGTGTGTTCTACTAAAGAACCCCTCAATGTGGATCCCTCCTGCAATCCGGAATCCTTTGAAATTAGTGGTCTGGTAAGTTCTAATTCTCTATCAATGCTTTCCTCCGAAGAAAACTTAGTCTTTTGCCATGGTTGCTTCTGAGCGTACACCTCTGGCCAGGTGTTTACTTCATTTAGCTTGTAGTCAATATTGTCTCTTTTGAATTTACGCAATTTGTGTTCTTCAAATCTCTTACAATATTTATCAAGGCAAATAATAATTTGTTCCAAAGTGTTGTTCCAGATGTCTGCCTCAAACTGGATAGGTAAACTCCTTTTACAATTGTCAATTTCTTCTTCCAACTCCTTCTATAATTAACAAAATCAAGTCCAGCAAGCACTTATTTAACACTACATACCACCTTTCCCTAAATCATTTATTTTGCTGAAAACAAAATAACATAGGTTTGATGGCTAATCTCAATCCTTGTAGGAACCTTTTTGTTTTGTGATACTGGATCAAAGTACATGCCTGTAATCTCTGATATAGTTCCCTTCTTAGAATAAATTCTAGGTGTCATAATTGTTGAGCTGTTGATCCTTCTTGTTCATTGAAAGTCTTGGGCTCCTGTAGTAATGCATATATTTCATTTGCTTCTTCAGTAGTATATACTTTTGTTTTAGCTCTGTTATCCGTAATGTTAGATATGCTTTCAAAAGACATGTTTGAACCAGTGGGTGCTCCCAACTTGAAAGGACAGAATAGGATAATCAATTGAAAGTCGAGTGGGGAACTCCATTACTCAATTTAAGCTGGGTTTTATGTTTAAGCTGCAAATTTGTGTGCGTCACAGAATTTGGGAGCTGCCAAACCTCTCCTCATGTAAACTACAAAAAATGTTCAGGACCACATTGTACCTGAAAATCTGTGTGCACTGCCTGGTGTATTTAACATACAATGTCAACATTTCAAACAAATGATACTGTCTTCAAACACAATTTATATGTGCAAAGTTTCAATAAAGATTTCAAACCAATCGATTTTTCACATGATTCATATATTCACATATGTTTTTCACAATTTGTGAACAAACATCACAATTAACATAAATAATGTATTCCTAATCAACTCTCGATTGTCCTTTTGTAGTTGAAAAATGATTAAGCAATTAAAATACAATAACAAAGTCTTCAATTGTGCGTTCCAAGTTACAAAGTTTCCAGTGCCGAATGCATTGCGGGACTCAACGTCCCTTCTTCAGGGGCCACTTTGTAAATCAAACAAAAATAATTTGCTTTCAATCCACATAACTGTTGAAAAAGCAAGCTGCTATCTTAATAAAATAAATAATCAAGGATCATGTACAACAACCTGAGATACCTGTTTGCCCAAGAATAGTGAGTGTTAGAGCATGCACTGTGAGTCCATTCCTATCGGCACAAATGAAGTGACAACCGGCACCGCTGTTACTCTGTATCATACCACAATGCAGCGTTTATTTCTTTGAAAGGTTCTATATAGCGCTGGCGCAACCCGGGAGTATCAGAGCGCTTTACATGTGTGCAAAAAGGTTAAAAGACAAGGAACACTTATACAGTAGCAGGGCATTGTTATAAAACACATTAATTGAAATAAAATGCAAAGTGCAATATACACAAAGAGGAGCTCTTGGAGGGCTAGTTTAAACAGTAACAGGTAGCACAGGCTATAGTGGAGCATTCAGAGAGGTAATATTAAAAGGAGTTAATAAAACCCCAAAAAATTATTCGGTAGCAGAGCATTCATATAAAACAAATTAATTTAAAACAAAATGGGCAAAGAGCAATATACACGTAAAGAAGCTCATGGACAGCTAATTTAAATAGTAACAGATGGCTCCGCTAGAGCAGAGCATTCAAAGAGGTGATATTAAAAGCGTTGGTAGGCACCTAGGCTCCCCTGACCAATCACAACGCTGCAAAGCAGTGTTGTTATTGGTTTTGAGCATCCTGGTTTGCTCCACCCGGGAATAGGGGCCAGGGCATGTTCTCCACTCAGGCTGTAATACAGCCTGCATGGAGGACAGGGAAAGTGTGCATGACTGGTTTGGGTGGCCCGAGAGGGGCCGACCTAACAGCCATTGCACACTTAGGAGTGGGCAAACCACTACTCTGAGAGCAGAGCAGCACCGCCCACCTGCCCACCTGCAAAGCACAAATATAAATTGATAATAACTGAAAGTTATTATCATTTTATGTTTCTACTTCTCGCACTGCTTGAAAGAAGTGGGGTGACTCTTCTCCGCCATAGCGGAGGAGCCACCACAGCACTGCAATCTGTCAAAATAACCATTTTGCCTAGAGAAAACCTTCCTTTTAAATATTAATACGTCAATCCTGCGTAGGTCTTGCAGCTCACAAGGCAGGGAACATGGTATTTAAAAGTAGGACATGTAGAAATTAAAAGTCAACATGTCCTTACTGTGAATAGCACCCGAAAGATATTTGCTTTATAAAAAGGCTTTGGCAGGCAAATTGAAAATAATAAAAAGCAGATTAAATACTAATTTGCAAACTCGGGAAGGAGACCAGCTAGAAAAATAATGAAACCACTATTGTTGACAGTTTTTACATTTCTGATTCAATTGTGAAGTGAGATTGTAATAAATATTATGAGAAAGTGACTTTTAGAATGTTACATGTTCCCTTCCTTAAGTTCCTGGAGGACATTTGCATTAGTAATAGTCCAGATGGTGATCAGCCCTGAATAGGTGTGAAAGAAGTATGTACTGCCTTTCAGGAGCAAGCAATAGGCTGGCCTGAATGGGCAGGGATGACTCTTCTGAACTCCACAGAATATTCAGAGTTGGGGCTGTGGGCATCCTATGATTCCACACTGATAAACACTACTTGACAGGCCTGTTGAGCCAAACATGACATTTGGGCCATATTTGAAAGGGAGAGAACAGGATGCCAAGACAATCCTTGTGATTTCCTTGTCTGGTTACTGAAGGGCCCTGCTTTTATCTAAGGGTGGGCGTAGTTCGCGAAGTAGCACTTCGCGAAGCTACGCAAAGTGAAGTTCGCACTACGCGAGCTACGCGTAGCACTTCGCGAACTGCGAAGTAACATGTTCGCACTGTGCAAGATGTTGTTTTCAATGATTGCACAGTGCGGACAAGCAACCGGCACTGTGCAATCATTGAAAATGGCATCTTGCACAGTGCGAGCTGTAGTTTTCTGCTGCTCAAGTAGATTTTTCCTCGAGCTGCAGCTTTCTCAACGCGAACTGGTAGTTTCTCATCGCGAGCGGTCGCAAGCATACGCGACCCCTCGCAATGAGAAACCTGACCTTCTCGCGTTGGGAATCTCGCCGGGAGGTTTATTTTCCATGCTCGCGATCGCGAACAAGGAAAAAGTCTCGCCAGGATGTCATTTTGCTTGCTCGCGGTCGCCAACTTGACGTTGAGGACCGCGAGCAAGCAAAAAATAACCGCAGCACTACGCAACACTACGCTACGCGTGTTCGCACTGTGCTACGTGCAGTTCGCGTAGCGCGAAGTAGCGCGAACTTCGCAAACTACGCGAGCGTAGCGTAGTGCTTCGCCCAGGCCTACTTTTATCCTGCCAGACTTCTATCTCTGGGTTTGTTGCAAGTAAGTAAGATTTTAGTGTTAGATTTGGGACGATGTTAGGATGACCATATTACACTCCCTCCACACACACCCCTAGCCCTCAGTACCCACGTTTAGTGTGGCCAAGGAATTTCAACATTTTGAAAATGCCCTGATGCACGGCATTTTGGGCATATTGGAAAAAAGGCAAACAAGAACTGCTGCAAAAGTGGATGGTGGTACCCCTGGGATCATTTACTCTATATATTAGGGACGAGTCAGAAGTCACATCCACCCACTAGCTGGTCCCAAGCATACATCTGGCATGCTCTTCCACCCTCTTCAAAATACTTTCTAGACCTGTGGAAGGTCAGAAGAGGACTGGACATGGAGTTTGTGACATGAAAGGAGCCTTGAAGGACTAGACCTGCTCCCTCTTGTACCCAGGACAAAGAAGTGGACTCCAATGGTCAGTTACCTGGCCTTCTTCGTGGTTTCAGGAAGACAACAAGCTAAAAAAGGCCTTTTCATTTAGCTGCCCTGTGACTATAGGAACAGGACTGGACCCTGCTGGTGGCCTCTGTCTGACACACAGTGAGTCCCTAAGTGCCTTCCCTGGGGTTCTGGGGAGGGATTTAGACATGTACTTCTGCAGTTTATTGGGACTTAAAAGACTTAGGGGTCCATTACGATGGCGAGTGGATCGCAATGGAGCCAAGGACCGACCGGCGAGGTTGCGGCGGTCCCGCCATGTCAATTAGGATGCGCCTGCGACACTGGCGGGCGCATCCTGGGCCTTTTACATTGTGGGTGGATCTGCTGGCTGCAGACCCGCTCGCAATGGATCTTTGACAGGATAAATCAGGCTGGTGTGTCCAACCCGCACTCCATCCTGGAGGGCTTGAAATTACACCCAGGTCCAATTCCACCACAACCATAAACTATGATTGGTGCATACCGCTGTTTTCTCTCAAATCTTTAAAAATTCATATCTCCACTGTTATTTTGTTTATTAAAGTTTGCTTCACTTTTTGAATTTGGGATTTTTATTGTTTGGCATTTTGACTTTATTCCTGTTTTGGTACTGCATAAATACTTTGCACATTGCCCTGTGTTAAGGCTGTTTTCTCTGTGCCATAGCTAGCAGGGGGTTGATCTCAGGTTAATTCAATGACATTAAGGGTTCACCCTGATTAGGGACTATTCCTTGAAGGAAACAGTCATCCACCCCATATCGTAATCCAATTTCGTACAGTTTTTATTTATATTTCTTACCGGAGTTTGCAAATACAAAAGGGTTTACTATCTCCTTTGATACAGACACCACACACCAGTGTCCTTTGGATGTGGTCCAGATGAAACTTCTGTGAGTTGTATGAGGCCGGTGAAACAAATGAACTCTGATCTAAAATCAGTGCATACATGTGAAATATCGACTTATATTCAATATGACCTTGTACACACCTGAATAAAGGATGAGGTGTATTTATTACACATGTAATCCCCACTGTGCCTTACTAGGGTTTCTTTTTACAGATGGCGCCAACACAGAAGTGGTCACGCTGACAACCTATCTCTCCACCATGAAGGAGGGAAAGAGTGAGGCAGGATTTCAGTGTGCAGGCAGCCCCAGACCCTTAACTAAGACAGGCTACTTACTGACAGGTGTGGAAAGGGATAAACTACATGCCCGTGACCTGTGCTACTGCATCATTCATGTATGTCAGTGGTGCACACTAATGATGAGAACCCCGGGACACTGGTAGATGTCTACTGTCTTTCCAACTGGTGATTCCATGAGGTGCCGCCTTCAAACATTCATGAAGACCGAGTTGCAATTCATGGCAAGTTGCAGGCCTGCCTGCTGTAGTAGAGGCTCTTTTCACATGTTGTGGGTCCATAGATAAATTAGAAGTCCCACAGAACAGAAAATATTTTCTTGTTGAGTGACTCCCCCTGCAGACAACACGGTTGAGAACCCACAACATTACCAGGGCCTTTGTTGGTTACATGTGTACTTAGGAGAGGACTGCCCTGGTTCTATCTGTTGTACTCCACAAATACAAGCACAAAAAAGTCAAACTAGTGCCTGTCTCCTTTTTGGGACACAGGCACACAAGTTAGTGCCACCGTAAGGAGCCAGGCAGAGTTCAGATTTTCTCTCTGGCTTAGAAAAAATCCTACCAGTGTCTGCCTCTTTTCTGAGATGACCAGGCACACAATACTATTTCTCATAAAGGAGTCAGGCTTAGATTGTATTTGTTGTTCTTAGGCTAAGAAAAAATACAAACATCATCTGTCTCGTTGCCAGGACACAGACACAAAAGTGTTGACCCCAGAAAGGAGTCAGGAAATGTTTAGATTTTCTTCTTCACCTAAGAAAACATCAAGCATTGTTTGCCTCCTTCAAGAGCACAGGCGTACATTTCTGTCCTTCAGTAAAGGCGGATGCAGTTTTGACTTATTCTTGGCCTAAGGAAACAAACATTAATTTTTTTTTTGCCTTAATATGTACTTGTATTTTGGAGGGGGATTGAGTGAAATTCATGGGTGATCCCAGAAAATCATAGATTGCTAAAAATCTGAAAAAACTATTACATTCAGCAAGAGGTCCTTTGTATAGTTTACTTGTGGATTATCGAAATAAAGTAATAATAGAACTGAAAAAAATACTGACCATGGGCTGGGGGAGGGAAATGGATCACAAGGGTTTCATCCGTAAATTTGTGTACGAAAGGGAAAGCCACAAAAGTAACATACCATTATATCAAACAAAGTCTCTCTGTCACTGGAATGTGTGGTGTTTGTAGTCTGCTTAATAGCCCACAGCACCCAGTGCCAGTCATCCAGCGATGGTTTATTGTTTTTGATTGTATCCAAACAATGTATCACATGATGGTGAAACATCTCAAGGGAGAAGTCGGAATAAGTGAAATATGTGTTTTTGTTTTAAATGTAGAAACAATTCTTAGTTTAAGGATAGCAGACTTTTAAAACACTCTGAATTCTGGATTACCCATACTTTCAGGGGATTCTTAGGACACTGAATTACCATAGGAAGTAACAAATATAGAGAACTTCAATAGATAATAGCACATGTTCTAACATCCTGCATTCCCACATTTCTCTGAATTCAAGCGGTACTCATTATGCATGGATGGGCCTATCCTATGAGAAAGGAAAGGCCGTGACCATGTCTATGGAAAGGGTGAGAAGAAGCTTGAAATTAGGTCAATTTGTACTATATGGGTAGCTCAATTAGCAACGAAGGAAAACTACCAACCCCACACATTCCTGAACACTAGACACCCAAGAGAGACCAAAGCAAAGTCTTTTTTTCCATGAAGGGTTGCTCTATAAATTCTTTTATCTCTTGCTGCCATGACATGTGATAGGAATTCATGTTCTGTTTATGCTAATTTTTCGTCTTGAGGCGAAAGGGTCTGAGGCGTTGGAACACGTGGGTGTCAGTTCTTGTAAATCAATAAAGTTATCAAGGCAGTCAACTAAGCGCCCGATTATGATGTTGGATGGACCTGAGTCCGTCCGACATCGTTTGGGTACTGGGACCGACCTCCTGTCGGTGGTCTCAACCCAGCAAGTAGGATGCAAACGAACACTGTTTGGTCGCACTCTTATACTTTTAATTTTTTTTTTTTTTTTTTTTTTTTAATTTTGCCAAAAGAGAAAAAAAATTACATAACATAACATCAAGACTGGATAAATACAAACAATGGCCAGGCACATAAGAGGGAAAAAAAAAGGGAATTTACAATCTGTAACACTTAGTCCCAATGTAGGCAGAACCAGGTTTGTTCTGTTCTAATTCGAGAGGAGAGGCCCCTAACCTTGGCAAGGGCTATCTCCATCTCGTATACCCTTCTCAATAACTGCCAAAACTCCGCAATCATTGGAGGTTTGGGCTCGATCCAAACCCTAGCAATACATAAACGGCAACAAGCCATACTAATAGAAAATAAAGCAGCTGAAATTGAGCCTGGATCCTCTATTAATCTCAACAGTATCTCTTTCTCAGAAATAATAATGTTACTGCCTGAAAGGTTACACAGCTCCTTTGCAATCAATGACCAGAAAACAGAGATTGCTGGACACGTACCAAACATATGTCTAATGTCCGCAGCAAACAATAAACATTTAGGGCAGTGGGTTTTTGGTGTCACACTAGGCGTAGCCCACTTAGAGATAATTTCAGGCGTGTAGTACAAAAGAAATAACATACGATGTTGCTGAAGTTTTAAATTGATAGAAGTAACAGATGTATTAATAGTCAGTAGTGACCTATGCAGATCTACTGTAGTAATACTAATTCCAAAATAACGGTTTAATTTTTCTACGGCTTGAACATCGTCATCAGCTACACCTATAATTAAATGTTTGTAAATTTTTCCTATACAGCCCCTGCCCCTAAGTTGTAAAAATGAGCTTGCAGATTCCCCCAGCATATTAACAATCACTAAACTTTCCCCGTTAATAAAAAAATCTCTAATTTGCAAAAATTTTAAAAAAGAATGGTTCGGGACCCCATTCATCTCTGAGAGAGGAAAATGATCTAAATCCGTCCTGATCATACAGTTGCCCTAACTGTAGTACACCGCAATGTTGCCAGATCTTCCAGGCAGCATCCCCAAATAGGGCCCCCAAACGGGGGTTCCCCTTAGATAAGTACTTGCGTGTAAGTCAGGGATATTATACAACTTTACAATGTCCCGCCATATCCAAATAGTGTGTCTCAATATCTTAAAACGAACGCGTTTAAAGTAATTCGGGTCAGACATCCTAGAGAGTACAAACCTATACTCAGACCCGCATACTAGCTGGTGTGCAAACCACATTTGTGACATACCAAAACCTTCCAGCAAGCTCTGTAGATGCGTGGCGAAAGCAGCCCAAAAGTATATCTTAAAATCCGGCAATCCGAAACCCCCCCTTTCCTATGGCAGTTTAAGAAATTTGATAGCCCGCCTAGCCCTTTTATACACCCAAATAAAACTGCCTATGATGCCATCCAGTCTTTTAAAAAATGAAAATGGAACCCACAGAGGAATACTCCTAAATAAATACAGGAACTTTGGAAGGACATTCATCTTAATATTATTACAACGCCCCCAAATAGTTAAGGGCAATTGATGCCACTTGCGCAGGTCCGTAGCAACTTTCTTGAATAATGGTTCATAGTTAAGCTTCACTATTTCTTCCGTGTGGCTATTAAGACTAACACCTAGATAAGTAGCTTTTTGAGTGACGCCCAAAATGGGTGTAAAAGGGATACTTTCAATATTAGTTATTGTTTGGGTTTTATTAGTGTTAAGCTTACACCCTGAGATTAATCCAAATCGTTGTGCTTCCAAAACGATCTCCCACATCGCTTGAACCGGATCTGTAGTAAAAACAGCTATATCGTCCGCATAAGCGGTTATTTTAATGTGTTCTTGATTATAAGAAACCGGGCTGATATGCTGATTCCGTAACAGATGACGAATAAAAGGTTCAATATATATTGCAAATAGCAAAGGTGAGAGGGGACACCCCTGCCGGGTGCCCCTCTGAATGAAAAATTAATCTGAGGTCAGTCCATTAAGCCTAATAACAGCCTGCGAGTTCATATAGATTTTCTGAATAGCGAGACAAACTTACGGCCAATTCCTACTTCCAACATTATAGCCCAGAGTGCCCCCCACGTAACTCGGTCGAACGCCTTCTCGGCATCCAGCATTAGCATCGCTGCTTTGCCACCCAAACAATGGGCAGCATCAAACACGGCTATAGCAGTATTAATATGCATTGTAGTATCCCACCCGGGAACAAAACCGTGCTGTTGATCCGACACTATTAGCTGTATAGATGGAGCAAGACGAGAGGACAGAATTTTAGAAAAGATTTTAGAGTCATGGTTGATAAGTGAGATTGGACGATAAGAGCCTCTCTCAGTTGAGGGCTTCCCCTTTTTAAGAAACACAATTATATTAGTCTGTTTCCAAGACGGGGGAGCGTCTATACCATTCAACATGTCATTCACCACCTTCAAAAAGACAGGACCAAGAGTTCCTAAAAAAGTTCTATAAAACTCCAGGGGTAGGGCATCCCCCCCAACGGCTTTCCCTGAGGGTAGAGCCTTGATTGCTTCCAGAGTTTCAACTCCATCCACATCCCTATCCATTGATAGCGTAGCAAGAGAATTTAATACATTCAGACCACTCTCCTGTAGATAAGCTGCCAACACTTGTTGGTCACTTGCCGTATTATCGCTATAAAGGTCTATGTAAAATTGCCTAAATTGCTCCAAAATCTCTACAGGTTGATGGTACATAAGGCCATCCTCCCCAATAATTCTCTTAATTTGTGTATGGGCCCTGGAGTCTGCCAGCTGATAGGCTAGTACCCGTCTAATCCTCTCTCCGTATTCATACTGTCGTACTCTAAATTTATGGTACTGATTGGCAACTTTCTCCCTTAACTCACGAGTGATCTTAGCTCTTGCTATTATAAGTTGCCGATAAATGTCAGCTTCTCGGGGGTCTTTAGTTAGTATTGATTTAATATGACGCTGTTCTAATTCCATACATTCCCTACGCCCCGCCTCCTCAAGCCGTAGTCTAACCTGATTTTGACGAAACAAATACTATTGGGTAATGCCCCTGATATATACCTTGAGACTATCCCACACTATGGACCATGAAGCGGTATGGGCATTAATATCTATAAAGTCCTCTAGTTGTCCTTGCATATACTGAATATAATCGTAACTTTTAAGCAGATTTTTGGGAAATGTAAAACCCCTCACCATCCGCTGTGTTGTCAATCCTAGAAATATTGAAAACAATAGAGGATTGTGATCCGATGTGATTTTTTGACAAATCTCGATATTAGAGTCTGCTGAGCGAGCTTGATTAACAAACACCATATCTATCCTAGAATATTGACGATGAGGTTGCGAAAAATATGTAAAGCCATTAACTGAGGGGTAAACCTCCCGCCATAAGTCAACCAATTGGTGTATGCGCAATAGGTCTTTAATAGCCGTTCTAGTAGATACCATTCTGACCCGACCCATGATATTTGAAGAATCTAGCTTCTGATCTAGAACGCAATTAAAGTCTCCCATAAGTATAAGTTCACCATCCCAGCCCAACAACTCTGAATTTAAAAAAGAAATATCCTCTGGACAATCATTATTCGGGCCATAAACCACGCAAATCGTAAAGTTATGACCGTGGGCCAAGAGTTGAGCGATAACCCATCGCCCCTTACAGTCGCTAAGTGAGTGTAGTAACGTAAATTTAGTAGTTCGAGCTTGCAGAAGAGCAACACCACGTATTGAAACAGTCTGGGAGGTACACGTTATTAACTCAAATCCCATTTGCTTAAAAAAGTTACGGTCCTTAAAGGTCAAATGAGTCTCTGTTAGTCCTACAATCTGTGGTTTATATACTTTCAGTTCCTCCGACACTAATCGACGCTTAATAGAAGAGTTCAAACCAGCTACATTCTAACACATTATACGAATTCTAGACATTATCTTCCTGTTATTGCTCTTAGCCACAGTCCCTCCAAACACCAATCTTGTCCTGCAGAACAGTTCCTTTGTAAGCTTTTAACAATCTTTTGGCTTTTTTCAGTTTTTACACCCCCCACCCCACCCCCCTACCCTACCCACTCCAAAAACACCCACCTTAACCAGTACGATCGAGCAGATTAAATCCGCCAATTTCCAAAACAGTTGGACCTGTGTCCACCCCCCCACAACCCTGTACCTACAGAACGGAATCACCCCCTTCCCTGCTGTCATCAAGACAGCACTGCACCAAAGTGCACCCCCAGATGCCCCGCCCCCCTCCGACTGCCCTTCTGGCTAATAAACACAGCAAAGTAAAAATACATTGTGAAGCCCCACCAAACGTACCACATGGGTCACAGCTCATTAAAGATTAGATCTCAAGAAAAACCATGAATATACAAACACCGTTACAAGTCCCCCAACTCATTTCTTAGATAATTGTTGCCATTTAGATAAACTGTTTTTAGCCTCCTTCTCATTAAAGAAAATATGTGGGCGCCCATCTTTGATCACCTTAAGGCGGGCAGGATCTTGTAAAAATACTGATGCACCAACAGCCTTAAAGGGATCCATGAGCTGCCTTAACTGCCACCTTCTATCCATAGTTTGTTTACATAGGTCAGAGCGAACAAAAATAGACATTGAGTCATATTGTACTGGGGTCGTTGGTCGGGCTTTGAAGAAGATGGCTTGTCTCAATAAAAAGTTCCCTATACACACCAATATTGGTCGAGGAAATTTTGAAGATCGAGAGATGTTAGCTACTAGAGGGAGCCGATGCGCTCTTTGAACTTGCGTATCCATGTCCCAGTCAGCAAGATCCGGGAATACCTTAGAAAAGAGATTAACAATGAAAACCTGAGCATCAGCGCCCTCTCTTCCTTCAGGTACCCCAAAGACCCTCAAATTCTGGCGTCTTTGCCGGTATTCTAAATCCTCGACCTTAGATTGCATAGTCGTCATCAGCTGATCTTGGGCTTTAATTGAGGCACAGGTAGCAGCATTAACCTCCTCCACTTCGGCAACCCGCTGTTGGAGATCCGAGACTTCGATACCAAGATTAGAAACCTTTGTAGCAATCTCCTCGAGAGCAAGTTTGATCTCCTGTCTGTCCGTTCTAGCCTGTTGGAAGTAATGCTGTGTCTCCTCGTGTTGGGCCGCCAGCACTGAAAGTACTGTAGATAGAGTAAGCTCCGGTTGCAGAGCTATCTTAAAATTCAAGGCTTCGCTGCTATAATTCTCGACTGACTCAGCGGCCACCGCCGACACACAGATGTCGAAGATACCATACCCGGAGTCAGAAAGGTTAAGGAGGGCTGCTGCTCCCCTACTCCGTTCGTTTGGTCTTCCTTTTCTCGTATTTTATCTGAGAATGAGGCAGGGGTCGCTGCAGCAGGGGTTTGAATGGTGGGGGTTGCAAGAATCGCTGCACCTTCCAAATTTATAGGATATATAGGAGATATTACACCATCACCGTCTCTAGCTTGAGCCATCGAGGCTTGGTCTTCACCCACCACTGTAAACAATGCTGCAGGGGTGGCGGGGGCGGACCTAGGTCTCTCAGATCGAATTGCCGGGCCTGTTATTGGATTACCCTGACCAGCAGGTAAGCCTATGTTAGATAATCGTGCGACCAAGGATTTCACCTCGCCTTTTGAAGACAACCATTTACGTAACGGGCTTGCTCCTAAATCCTTGTTCGGGGTATTAACAGCCGGTCTTATAGAACCTTTGCACCCAATAGCACCGCCAGCTACTTGTATCTTCCCCTGGCCACGGCCCTTTCCGCCCCTGCCGCCAACACCATAGGCTTTTATGCCTTTAATTTTATGTGTTTTTGATGGCCCCGCTAATGTTGTTGAGGCTTGACTTATATATCCTTTCGTTCCCCCTGATATACCTTGTGGCTCTGGCTGCTCAGTATCTGTGGCACACTCCGAAATAGATATATTGCATGAACCATGAAGTGAAGCTAAGCCTGCATCATCAATGCTCCCATGCGGTGAACACACAGCGATATGGCCATTATCAAGAATTTCCGGGTGGTGAGCAGTATTAGATAAACAGTGTTTCTGCACTGAAGGTGTACCTGCTGCCCCACCACTCCCATCCTTAACCATCCCGCACTCAATTGCAGCATTAAGTGTCTCGGCTATGGGAAAACCTGGAGTGGAAGTCTCTAAACCAATAGCTTGAAAAAGTGCTGAGGCTTGTCCAGATTTCAAAAGATTCATAATAGGTTTGCCATAATTGCTTGCAGTGTTAGTATTCGAAGAACTCATAGAGGCGCCACTGCGACCCTTCCTATCTCGACCAGGTACCGAAATAGGACTGCGTTGAGCATCGCTGCTTACCGCCGTTGACTCCTCCTCGTCATTGACCCCCAAAGCAGCTTCTTGTGAAAGTTCTTGTTCTCCCACTTGCCCAGCCCGGGCTCGTCGAGTACTCCGAGGGGGGGCCATCCCAGTTTCACCAAACTGCGCGCAACACACTGTTCCGGATCGTGTTTTAATGAGTCTGCAGCCGGGACGCCACCTCGCGCTACGGGCGCCGAAAACTGTGCTGCTGATTTGTGTTAGACGGCACATCAAGCAAATATTTTTTTTGCAGCCTCGATGTCCTCTCAGCTCCGTCTTTTCCGAAGATTTCCGAAGATTTAGATAACGCTGATATTCCCACCTCTTAACCCATCTAGTGAGGCGAAACCGTGGCCTTCAGTCGGAGCAGAGGGAGGGAGCTCTAGGAGGCGTCCTTCAGCGGCGGAACAACATCCGCCATCTTCCCTTCCGTCTTATACTTTCAAAGGGAGTATGCGCTCTCAGTGTAAAGTGAAGAGGTGCAGTTCATCCCTGCCACTGGGTGCAGGGATCAAAAGGGGGGCACCATAGGTGCCCATTTGGCCTCTGACTGGAGGCCCTGCTGGAGGCCCCCAAAGTTGACTTTTGACAGCATTTATGTGTCAGAAAGGCTGGCACAGAAAGGCTGTCGGAATCCGAAATTGTAATCCCTCAGGCGGAAAGAGCTGCCCTTGGGGTTACGGAGGCTTTCCGAATGGCAGATGGACTCTCTGAGCCCATTGAAAGCCATTCGGAAATCCAGTTTGGATTCGTTTCCGACCACTCCATCCAAAAGGGTCAGTCGGAAATTAATCCAAACTGCTGATTACGATGTCGTATGAACGGCTCTGACCGAGGGTCGGAGCCGTTTCCTACAGCATCGTAATCGGCCCCATAGTTGGAACTTTCCATTTTCTAGTGTTATTCCATAGGATATTTCTGTCAACAATATCAAAAAGCTGTGATCATGTTTACAAAAGCTAAATACAAGGACAGTTTTTCGATAAATGTATGACAACCTCAAAACTAGGCGAAATTATATTAAAAGGTTTTGCCTGGCTTAATTGCATGACATTTTCTAAACCCATTTTTATATTCTGAAGTCATAAGATGAGGAGCCAAATAATTTTAATTTTTTTCAATCAAAACAATAATTCTATAATTATTCAGGAGAGATCTATCTCCTTTATGTTTAATTGGAACCATTATACTGCCTTTCCACAAATCTGATATAATAGAATATTTAATTGACACATCTCATCAGTGGATATACATGTCCCAAAGACATGATTTCTTCATCTTCCAAATCATTACGTCCCTTATGCATTTCATTTTAAGATCAACTAGCCTGCTATACCTCTCCAGCCATTTCCAACACCATTTAGACCACCCTTAAGTATCTTGCTATTTCCTCTGACCTCTATGCCCATGACTTCTTTGTCATATGTCTTCATATTGCTACTCAGAGGTCTAAGTCTCCAGCTGCCAAAGGTCCACCACCCAGCACAGCATTTCTGTATACAAACATTAGAGAGAGAGTTCTTGCCTATTTAACTCGGTGATTATAACTAACAGGAGGCCAGGCAGCCGCAGCCCGTGCAGGTAAGAGCAGTGGAGCTGTGGGGAAGTGGGGCCGGGGGGGGGGGGCTATTTTGACATACAACAGTGAGGGAAAATTAATTATTTATTTAATTTCCCTACTTTGTCGTATATCAAAATCCCCTCCCACATGGCCCCACCACTCTTACCTGCACTGGCTGCAGCTGAGGCCAGGCACTCAAACTTTTGAATTTCACAAAGATGGTGTCAATGGCATGCTCCCATTTCAATTCCAATTCAAGATTGATTAGTTTTTAGGACTCGCCTAGCATTGTAGTGCGAATGCGCTGCCATCGCTTTGTGAGGCATGCAGTATATACTGTAGTGTGGAAGCTTTGTGGAAACTCTGCCCACTCTCTGCCCATTGGCTTTTGTCTTAAATGCTGCCTTCCTATTGGCTTGAGGCTTCTTATTCCCTCCTCATTCATCATTTGTATCCTTCCATGGCTATTGGCCCTTTTACTCCTAACCCTATTTTCTTCCCTGTATCCCCACCCACCACCCCCTCCCTCAGTCGGTGACTTCTTACCCTCCCCCGCACCCTCCCACTCCCATTCGTGTTTTCTTGCACTTCCGTTTGCATCTTCATTATTGCCACCTTGAAATATGCGAGTTCAAGATGCGTGCTGTACAAAAACTTCTCGTGTTTAATGAACTAGATTTTAATGTTACTCTAAATATAATAAGACTCTAGGCAGCATTCGGGGTATGAATGGCAACTGACACCTCTTAGTTCACAAATGGCATTGTTGTCGGGCGGGAGGAGTGTCAGTGTTTTGACTCATGCTTAAAACGAGCACATTTAATAACTATGCAGATCACAAAACAGTATTTTATGGTTTAGCTCTTTTGTCACAGAGAGCCTTTTGTAACTGTGCAGTTCGTAAATTACAATCGTAATCAAGGTTAGAAAGTTATGTTTTTTCTCAGTATTTCATTATCCTAATTTTGCTAAAAAAGTTTGTTTGGGTAGGAATACATTCTTACTAGTAAAGTCAACCCTAACCAATGAGTTATGTTCTGAATCCTGAATCTGTTCTTCCCCACACTGAGCACTCTTAAAAAGTGCCTACCAGTATAGATGACATTTTCTATACACTGATCTACACACGTATGAATTGTTGCCTCTGTATGTCTGTGATGTAAAATGCTCCAACATCCTACAGTGGTATGAGAGGTGCTATAAAATAAATTAAATACATGTGAGGAGAGAGAGGCTATGGAGAAGTCAGAGGCACTGTAGGAGGATGATAGTGAGGGAATATTTGAAGAGCCTCAATAAAGACTGGCGAACTGTAAGGTCATCATTCACTATGCTTTAAAAACGAATATAATTGAATATATAATGAGAAATGTGTTGCAGAATGCACCATTTTTGCCATTTCCCAAAAATGTCCATGGGGGACGACCCCCCCCCCCCCCTCCCCTGGATCCCCATGTAGTGATCTGGCTCTCTGGCTATGGGCCGTATGGGGACTGGTCAGACAAACATTTGCAAGGGCTGCCTTGGGGTCCCAGTCTCATCTTAAAGTAGCACAGAGGTTTAGGGTGGCTGCAGCACATCACAATAAGTAACATGCAGAACCCAGACTAGTATTTTAAGTTCATAGGTAAGTGGATCACTGCTTTTGATACTGAGATCCTTTTCTTACTTGCAGTTCATAAATTACAATCTGTCTAAAATAGCACAGTGACCTATGTAGCAGCATGAAAGAGCTGCCTGAAAACGATTAGACATACATTGGGAACATTATAATTTTTCTTTCTATCTGTTGTTCTTCAAGGATTGCTCAAAAAGGGTTCCTTTGGTAATAATAAACTATTATCAGTATAGACTTTCCCAACCACTGCGCGTTCCACATTTTAAATCTGGAGATGGGTTTCTCCTGGCAATTCTCTCTTAAAATATAATGAGTATGGACAACAAGTGACTCACCACTTTCTGTTGCTCACATGCGTTCCACATTTTTACTCTAAATGGCTTATTTCATGGTAAATTGTTACCCACGATAGGCACATAATTATGTGAAGTGCTGTACTGGCATATTTTAGTGAATTTTCTGAAAATACATGAATTATGACAGCGTAAATTAAATTTCAGCCACGACTTCACGCTAGTACTGCTAGCACTGCCTGTATCCTAGTACTTCTGTACTTTTTCACCTGCCTATGCTTCGGTAACTTTATATATAAATATATCTAACTCATAATGCTTGTACCCCTATGTACCTCTATTCGTGCCTATACCTTAGTAGAACTAACTATTCTGCTTGTATCCAAATATATCTATCTTACTTACACCCTAGTAGTTCTAACACTAGCTCTATATTTGTACCTCTACCTATAGCCTAATGCCTTTGCTTCTCTGTGTACATTAGTACCGTTATCCCCTTATACCCTAGCATCTCTATCTACTGCCTATATGCTAGTATCTATAGCTGCCTAACCACTTTAATTTGAATTTACCTCATGGCCTGTCTGTATCTTGGGACCTATATTCTACATATACCCTGGTACATATACCTCTGCCGTTTCTCTAGCACCTGCATTTATACCCTAGAACCACTACACCACCTATATACTGGGAGCACCTCTACTCCTAACTATATACTAGTACCTCTACCCTGTCTATAACCTAGTACATTACCCCACTTCCGTTAATCCTGTCTCTTTTTTGTCGTTGTCTCTTTTCTTATACTAATTGCACGTCCCCTTGGCATTAGGAAAAAAGGTTTTATTTATGTTAGATAGTATCATATGCAGATTGAACTGTCTCTGGCAATCGGTCTAATGTTCTCTCTTTTGCTTTTTTCTGAAGTGAAGTAGAGCCATAATGCCACCCACTCCTTTACTAGCCATGGCCAAGGGTGGGCCGACAGTTACTTCAGTCATGTTACTGGTGAGTGGGCTAGGTTGCTCGTGTCCCCTGCTTGTTCAGGAGGCCTCACTGTAGCTGTGCACATTCGTCATAATTAGAATTTCTAAATGTAAAAGGAGGTTTCTAAAATTACACGAGGCTGGATGGGACACCTCTGTGCTCTAGCTCCTCCTTCCTATTAATCATGTAAGCAAACTCTGGTCACCTCCGGCACCTCTGCTCAACTCATGTACACTGTGAGAAATTGGGTTGTTGGTTGAAGGGGGTGTGAGCCCTTCTCAAGCAACAGCCACAATCCTTGTCAGGGTGAACCATAAAAGTCGCTAATTTAACCTGTGCATAACCATTTGGTAGCTTGGCACAAGAGCAGTCAGGCACATATTGCTGGGCATTTTCTCGACCCAGTTTTTTCTAACATACCCTTTCTCACTGTCAAGACCCTTAGTGCAGTGTCCTGGTCTGATCACCACCTTAGTTCCATCATCTTCCCCTCTTCTGAGGGAGTGACCAGAGCTGACCGTAGAGCCACCTTTAGACGCTGCTGGCATAAACTCAAGTTGGAGGACCTTTTGGCCTGTTTGGCTTCTTGCCCTCCTACTCTTGACAGTAATCCGGAGCAAGCGTATAAAGTAATCTGTGAGTGGATACATCAGGGATTGGATACTCTTATTCCGGCCAAATGGTCTAAAGGCCGTTGTTCTAGTTCCAATCCCTGGTACAACGATCCTTTAGCTGCTCTGCGTACTACTTGTAAACAGCTTGAACGGGTCTGGAGAAAGGAATATGACCTTATAGATAAAAAGCGGTATCAAGACGCAATTAAAAGCTACCATAAAGCTATACACTTGGCTCGAGCAGCCTACCTCGCTAACGAGACTAAATTAAGCAAAAACCCTATGAAAAGTATTTTTAATATACTTAATGATTTTAAAAGGAGAAAGGATCCCCTTACCTCGACGATTACGTCTGGACAGAAATGCGACGATCTGGCCACCTTTTTTGTCCAGAAGGTAGAAGCTATATAGAAATCCTTCCCTATTTCTACCACGGACCTGACGATTCCTTTAGCTCTTAAACCTACCGCCACTTTGGCAGTAATACCTTCCATCTCCCAGGACGAGTTTCTCACATCGAGCGTGAAGGTTAAATCGGGTTCCCCTCAGGACCCTATGAGGCCGGCCCAATTTAGACTGTCTACCCATACGTCTTACTCCCTTACGGCAGACAATTAATTCCATTTTCAGCATGGCAGTGGTCCCTTTGGCATGGAAACAGGCAAGGGTGTTCCCCTTTTGAAAAAACCTTCACTGGACCCCACCAAGCTGGAGAGTTTTCGTCTTATCTCTCTTCTGCCTTGGGTTGCAAAAATTGCGGAGGCCCACGCCAATAGAGTCCTCTTTGACTTTCTGAATAAAAACAAAACTCTAGACCACTCCCAGAAGGGTTTCCGCCCCGGTCATAGTACCGAGACAGCGCTTTTAGCTGTGAGTGAACATCTTCAGACCATTTTGGATGATGGTCAAACGGCGGCGCTGATATTGCTTGATTTGAGCGCCGCGTTTGACACGGTCTCTCATCAGATCCTCCTGCGTCGCTTAGAGGAATCAAGGGTACTCGGCCTAGCATTGGAATGTTTTTCAAGTCCCCAGCACACGTGAAGTTTAGAAAATTCTGACGTTCATAGTCTGTGAGTAAAACAGTATAAGAATAAATCAATAAATCAGTTGCGAAATCATCTTCTTCTCCTCTTTATTTCATGACGTTTTCAAGTGGAACATCACAGTCACAGCCAACACGTGTTTCGTCGTATTGGGAAAGTAATCCCACGACTTCCTCAAGGCTATTTTCTTGTTTCAATAATATTTTTGAACGTGGTTCTAATTCCAGACCACGTGGGGGTCTCTTTCCGGACGAGGAAAACAGGGTGTCACAATCCTGATTAAGTATAATGTATATATCGCAATAGTCTAAATATAGGTCAATATCCCTTGTCCTCGTCCTCACAATGGTAAACGGTGGGTCCGCCGAGTGCACGTTCAAAAATATTATTGAAACAAGAAAATAGCCTTGAGGAAGTCGTGGGATTACTTTCCCAATACGACGAAACACGTGTTGGCTGTGACTGTGATGTTCCACTTGAAAACGTCATGAAATAAAGAGGAGAAGAAGAAGATTTCGCAACTGATTTATTGATTTATTCTTATACTGTTTTACTCACAGACTATGAACGTCAGAATTTTCTAAACTTCACGTGTGCTGGGGACTTGAAAAACAGTTTTTTAAGCTTTTGCTTTCTCTTGTAAAGTTTGTGGTTTCTTTACACCCTACAGCACCGTCATAGAAGTGAATCACAGATAATGAATGTGCATTTTCCTTGAGACGCCAATAAACCTATGACCCAGACCACATATCTGTTAGAAAACTAGCATTGGAATGGTTTCGGTCCTTTTTGTCCGATAGATCCTTTCAGGTCTCTGCCCCACCCTTCCTCTCTTGCGCCCACTCCATCAAGCAGGGGGTCCCCCAGGGCTCGGCATTAAGCCCGGTTTTATTTAATCTCTGTGTCCAACCCCTGGCACAAGTCGCGCTGGATCATGGTTTAACCATGGCCTCCTATGCTAATGATACCCAGCTGGTGGTGGTCCTTTCTGATGACCAGTCTCAGGATGCCATTCAGTTCCGGAATGTTTTAGAGGCAGTCGCTTGCTGGATGACTACAAACTGCCTTCAGCTTAACGCTAACAAAACTGAAGTGTTGTTGGTGGGAAAGGACAAGGGCCTTTGGAATACGCAGTGGTGACCAGTATCCTTGGGCTGCGCTCCGACCCCTAAGAATCTAGGGATCTGGCTTGACTCCACTCTTGGATTCCAAGACCATATTAAAAAGATTGCTGGCACTTGCTTTGGAGTCCTACGGGGTCTGAGGCCTATATTAGGGTTTTTTGATCCAGCCACACGTCAGCTGATAGTCCAGGCGACTATCTTGTCGAGACTTGACTATGCCAACTCCTTATTGTTGGGTGCCAATAAGGCGGAAGTCAACCGCCTTCAACAAGTTCAGAACGCAGCCGCCCGAGTTCTGCTCAGACTCCCCAGAACATGCTCTGCGTCGGGCGCTCTACGTCACCTTCATTGGCTTCCCATCTCCAAAAGGATCGAATTTAAAATTTTAAAACTTTCCACCCCTGAGATCTTATCCAATTTGCTGGTCCCTTATGTTCCCACCAGCCAGTTACGCACTGCTGGTTAAATTCTGCCCACTGTTTCTCGATTGAAACGCACTAGGGCGGGGGTAGGTCCTTCCGCTATCTGGCCGCGAAGCTATGGAACTCCCTCCCTGTGCAAATTCGTCGTTTAGACTGCCTGTCATCCTTCCGCAAAATCATTAAAACTCACTTGTTTCCTACAGTCTAGCTTTCACTCTCTTTGGACACTGCTTTCAGTGCCGGGACGCCCCTTCGCTGGGGCAGCTGCGTGCTATACAAGAGGTTATAACATAACATAATATATATACCAATGAGGTTCCATTTCTTGAACCTGCTTATCCGTCCACCTCCCCAAGGAGATCGCTGCACCACATTGGGGTCATCGCAGTTGGCTTTCCCTGCCAGCCCAGAAATGTTGTTGCCTTCTTCTACACCTGAGCCACGGTACCTGTTTGAGGCAGGAGTGAGTTTGTTAGTGTTGGCCGGGGCGTAAAGTACCCTGAGATACCCAGGTCTCCCATCGAGAATCCCTCTGGTCGAAATGCAGCGTCCACCCAAGCTGAAAATGCCCAGTCATTGACCACCGTCAATTGCGTGGCCCAATAGCTCTTTCTGATATCTGGGAGACCAATCCCACCATCATACACTCCTTGAATCAATTTCCGGAGAGCTATACGGGGAGGATTCGTGTTCTATAGAAGCAGAGAAAGAAGAGACTCTGTCTTATGGAAAAATCCCTTGGGTATACAGTATGGAGTATTTTGGAGTGTGTAAAGCCTCTGGGGCAGTGTCATCATCTTGATAATTGCCGCCCTTGAAACATAGGCAGGTGGACATCCCTGGGCAAGGTGTGTTCAGAGCCCGTAATCAAATGCATAAGGGACTTATCCCAATTTATTGTATAACCTGATTGTCTTCCAAAGAACCGAAGTATTTGAGTCAGTTTGGCTATCATCACGGTTCCCACGGTTCCCCCCAGTGTATTCCTGGTAATAATGGGTCTTGGCGGACCCATGATGCTTGAGACTCCAAAGCAAAAATCAATGTGGACAGTGGACATCCCTATTGTGTTACTCTACATATGGTAAAATTGCGGGATGTCATTCCGTTAAACCTAACGTGGGCCACCAGGTCCTGATATAGTATGCACATCCAGCCTATGAAGTTAGGGCCAAAACCCATTTGATCTAGTCCCCCGAACTTCTAGGGCCATTCCAGTGTATCGAAGGTCCTGGAGGTATCCATTGATAACACCAAGGTGTACAGAGTTTCATCCTTAGCCCCTCCATGATCCCGAAACGTTTGTGAAGATTTAGACGCTTCCCTTTATTAGGCATGAAGCTGGATTGATCCGAATTGACCTGGGTTATCACCTGGTGGAGACGGTTGGCTAATAATTTAGCCAGGTGTTTTATCTCCACCTTTAGGAGAGAGATATTCCGGTAGGAGCTGCAGTTGCCAGGAGGTTTACCAGCCTTATGTATTACCACAATTGTTGCTTGTTGTTGGTCCTCTGGAAGGTGCCCAAAGGCCTGCGCCTCGGTCCACATTTTTAACCTGGGTTTCTAGCTTGGTGGCTACGCGATTGTACTGTTCTATGGGCAGGCCATTAGGACCCATTGCTTTATCTGAGTGAAGGGGTCATAGTGTTTGGCCTATTTCATGTGGCTGTATGTCTGCCTCCAGAAACTGCCTCTGTTCCTCTGTGAGTTGGGAGAGTTTTATATTGACCAAGAAGTCTTGACTGTCGAAGGGAGTGCAGTGTATTTTAGATCCATAGAGTTGTTCATAGTAATCAGCAAAACTGTCGGCTATTACCATTGGGTCAGATATAGTGTCTCCTGAGTTGCTGGTAATCTGCTAGACCTATCCCCTCGTTTGGTCTGTCTTTCCAACCATGCCATCATTTCCCCCACTTTGTTGCCTACTTTATATAGGTGCAGTTGGGTTAGTATGTGGGATGTTTTGGCCCTTCCCTTCTCTAAATCTCTGAATTCCTTTTGTTTCAGCCTGAGGGCATGTATTTTCTCCTCACTCAACCACTGGTGTTCCAAGCGCTCAAGGGCCAGTATCTCCGATTCGAGCACAAAGAGTCATTCTTGCCTCTTCCCCCCGCAATTAGGGAGTAGGCCTGACCCCGGATAAATTTTGTAAGCCTCTCAGAGTGTCAACTGTGAAGCGACAGACCCCTCATTGATTTCAAAGTATGAAACTGTGGCTTAGCTGAGAGTGCACATTAGTTTTTTATCCATAAGATGCCATGAATAGGTGGGTCTGGGTCCTCACAGCCTAGTGGATTGTCCCCATATCTCCACCCACACTGGAGAGTGGTCTGAAATCCCCCTAGCCAGGTGGCGTATATCTTCAACCCATGCCATATTGGCGGATTTGGTAAAGACATAGTCCAGTCTGCAGAGACTATGGTGCAACCCAGACAGGAAAGGGTATTGATGATCTTTCGGATGGCGTAGTCCTAAAACTATCTGATAGTCCCATCACATCGATGAAGTTGGCCAGTGTATGGACCCAGTGAACGGATGGGCCCTGAGAATGCCTGTCCATATCAGCCAATAAAGTAGCATTAAAGTCTTCCCCCAGGATCAACCCCCCATCTGGTACCTGCAGTAAGAGTTCTCTCAGTCCTGATAGTGTAAGACGATGATGTTGGGGCGAAACATACATTGAACATAGGTTGATGGGGATGCTCTCCCATATGCCCAACTGGGCTACATATTTCCCTTGGGGATCGATCCAAGTCTTGTGTAGTATGAACAGTACAGAATTTCTAATTAGAATACCCACTCCCATGAGTCAGAGGCGTATCCTGCATGGGAGTTCATAGTGTAGCCTCCTCTTGACATAGCCCCGCATGAGTTACCCAGGAGGTGTGTTTCGTGTAATAAATCTACATCTGGGCTGTGCTTTTTACGGTATTGGAGGGCCATTCCCCTTTTCATCTTGTTACCTAAACCGTTTGCATTCTAGGAGTAAATTTTTAGTCAGGCTCGGGTTTCATGGGTAATAGTTGTGTTGCTCACCACAGAATATAGAACGCATGTACGACATGTCGATGGGTTCCCAAGTTACATCACTGATCAGTAGAGAGCTGCTGCATTGTAACTTGAATTGTAACCTCCCGTCATTAACAATAACATCCCACCTCCCTGCTACCCTGCATGGCTCGTCCAAGCTACCTACCCATCACCAGCTAGCAAGGCACCTGTTGCCCTTGAAAACATTGTAGTTAACTTATAACTGGGGGTAATAACCTGCCCCTGCAGCCCCCGCGGCTGCCTCCCCCTATAAGGGACAAAGTCATATGGCCTTCCCTCTTCCCTCTGGAACACTATAATATCTGCATGCTCACAGTTCTAGTTCATCGGGCCAGCTGCAGAATCGCAGACAGGAGACAGGCAAAGTCTGATATGAATCAAGGGCCAACCGCAGATGTGGTGGAGTCCGTCTGTCTGTTCGCTCAGCATGAGTCATCTTTATCGCTCCTCGTTGACTGGCCACTGGTTGCTCCCTCTTCCTTATCCCACTGCTGTGATCATTGGGTGCCTCGTCATCTGCCGCCTGTGGGTGGATGCCAGCCCTCCAGTCATTCCCAGGCTGCCTGCAGAGATTCAAAGAACCATGTTTTCCCCTCAACGACCTCTCAGAGTATTGCAGGGAAAAGCATCATATATTTAATGTCTCGGTTTCTGAGCTCTCGTATAACCACTAAAAAGCCCCGGCATAGCTGCTGACCGTCGCACCCTCAATTCTCAAGTCCGGCGTGTGTATTGCCACCTGCATCTCTGTCTCTGTGTTTGAATATCCTTGCGATGATTGTGCAAGGAGGCGCACCGGGCCTGGGATTGGTCATGTGTACCCTATGGGCTCTTTCAACAGAGAAATATTTGTAGAGGCCTTTGGGCTGCAGAATGATCATTATGGAATTTTCAATGAAGAGGTCCATGCATGGGTCTTCGGCTCGCTCTGGCACCCCACCAGGTGGATATTGTTACATCTAGACCTACCCTCCATGTCTCCCAGACGTGCCTGCATGGTTGCACTGTCTTTCTCTAGGGAAGGTGACCTGTTTCTGGAGCTTCGTGTGGCTTCAGAGATGCCTGCTACTGTCTGTACAGTGTTGCAGAGGCGGTCCTTTTCTTTGTTGAGCTTGGCTCTCACCAGCGACATCTACGCCAACACCGAGTACAGCTTGGGTTCAAGTGAGCCCTTTATGCTTTGTTTGGCGGTCATTATCTCTCAGAGGGATGGTACTGCTGTATCTTCCCCTTGGCTAGGTCACATTTCACCCAGGAGGGTATTGCTCTCACTCTGGGCCTCAGTGGGGACTGCATAGCTATCCATTTTGTTCTGCTGCATTTACTACATGTCTTTGCCCCACGCCATGTCCGATGATCACTCCTCTGTCACCACGTCTTGACTTGCAGAAGTCCTCCTTCACTCAACAGCACCAGGAACTGCCCCCTGCCAGGTCGGTGAATGAGGGGGAACGCTGCAGCCTTATTCCACAGGAGGAGCCCCCAGTTTGCAGCCTGTGGTCATAGGCGTCTTGTGGCTTTCCACAAGGGGAGGCACCAAAGGGCACACCAGCTACTCAGAGTCAGTGTGGACAGATGCGCTTGTAATCCTGAAGGAGCCTCCTGCTGTAATATCCAAGCTTTCACTTCCTCTCATCTGATTCATGCCCCGGGAGACTCTCTCCAAGCCCAGTCTCCCTCCCCGGCTGTCCTCAGAATCTTCAACACAGCCCCCTGTGGGCTACAACTGGACAGGCCACCTCTAGTCCCGAGGACGGGAGGGAGTTGTCTTCCATCAACTCCTCCACCAGTTCTGTATATCACAGAATGATCCCTGCCCCAAACCCTCACCTTCCATAGCAGGTTTTACAGCTTCATAGGGTTGAGGTGTGGTTCCTGCGTCTCTTTAAATGTCCGCGAACTCACTGGCACCTGATTTATCTGCCCCATCGAACCAGCAGGAAGGGGAACAGCCAAATTGACATGCCACTCGCTCTGCAGGACACACTAGGTTGCCCCCCCTTCAGTGTGCTACAGCTCACCCTCCTGCACCAGCCAGGGTCCTCCAGGCACGTCCTCTCATGGCCTTTCATGGTCTCTGCAGTAGATCTCCCTTCTTGGTGGGCAGCTCTTCACTCTGTACTGGTAACAGCTCCTGCTCCACCTCTAGACAGGTTGCGACTCTTTCAGCCGGTATCGGCCAGTACTGCCGTCACAGGGGTGGACTCGACCATCAGTGATCCAGGTGGGGAGAGTACTTCTCTTGGCCATCCGCCCCCCCAGTACTCGGGGAGGTAGCCCCAGGTAAAATTGAGGTGGATAATATCAGATTGTTTCGGGGAAGGCAGCACAGGACCGGGAGCTCATCTAGCTCAATACCGCCATGTTGGGCTGCCGGCCACGGCCCCTGCCAATTGGGTTTAAGCCAATTTTACCATGCCTAAAGATGAGAGAACAGGCACTTTAGTACTGGTTAGCAGTGGTAAACTGCACAGAGTTCTAAGGCCATCAAAACTAAGTTCAGCAAAACAGGAGGGCTAAAAGTGAAAACTTTGGGGGAAAACCACACCAAGGATATCAGGTCTTGCATCCCCCATATGCAGAGGCTCACCAATGGACATCCAACCAGGCCACTTGACTGTACCCCTGCTCTTGTGCATCTTACAGGACATAGCTTGTTATCCGAATGAAAACCTACCTTGTACTCTCCGGCAGACTTTGTGTCTTACAGTACATAACTTGTGATTTGCTTTCTGGTGCATGTGCTTTTCTGAGGACTTAAGACAGCCTGTGTCCAAAGATGAATGGAGCTATACTAGGAGTTAAGTGATCATTCACAACAGCTGTTAAATCATCCTGACCACAACCATCCTGGGGACCAGTGATTAGTGGGCGTCAGCCTGTACCATCACACATCCCACTTGGGAACAGCTTAAAGGCAGGGAAATGTTGTTGTGCAGCAGACCACAACATTTTGTCTGCAAGTAGAAAACACAATAAAAATGTACTACAATTTACTAAAAAAGAAACCATTTTAATGAGCAAATTGACACCAAAAGAACAAAAATCAGATGTAGGGAACTGGAGATATGTTTTTTCACATTTTTTGATGTTTCTATCACCACAAAGCACAAATTGCCAACCGTTGTATCTGATTGCACTGAGCATGAAAAGTTAAGGCCGACTGCGATTGAGTGTGGGCCAGATACAAGTACCAGGTTCGCTCTGGTGGAAATTTTACCTTCTGAATTAGATTTTTTTTCTTGGACAAAATCATTGTTGAGGAGACCATGAGTGGGTCAAGGTGCCATCTGGATCCAAGGAAAAGCTCATTAGCATCAAGTAGCTGAAATTATGGACTTCAGTGTGAGCCTCAGCACTGGTAGGAAGTGTGATGCTGTTGAAGACAGAAAAACTTCAAGTAAGCAAATTTTGAAGAGTATGCCCAAGAAGGTGTCAGGAGCAGTGGGGTCCTGTTTGGCATTGGTCCTGGTGAAGTCCTTTACATTCTGACTTTTTTTGAAAGTCAGAATCCTTTCAGTGGGGCAAACCAGCAGGTTGAGTTCAACCCGCAGTTCGGAGAGGTGTCTGTGACTTGGTACCGGCCCATTGGTAACCGCTGGTTCTTTTGGTAAAAATCATTGAAACATTTTTTAAGTCCCTGCTTTATGGCTAGGTAGAAGGAGTACACTCTAACATTTATACAAGGGCCCCAGGTCCTTAGGGACAAAACTTGGGGGTCAGGACTCACACCAGAGGAAGCCACCAGCAGGGTCCAGGGCAAATCCAGTTGGAACTGGTCAACTGAGATCTTCAGGAAGGTGGACGTCTTGGAGCTTTTATGCCCCTGCAGCTTAACAGAAGACTAGGCAGCTAGCCCTTGGAGTCCACTTTTATGTCCTGGGTTCGGGTGAGAACAGGTGCAGTCTTTGGTGTCTCTCTCTCTACAGATTATAGTAGGTTCAGTCCTTTCTCTGAAGTCTAAAAGGGTTCAGCAGATGCAGCTCTTCTTCTATCTTTCTCAGGTCCAGCAGTGTTCTGAAAAAGATATCCAAGAGTGCCACGTCTTGCCTGGCTACATCTTGTCTGTGTAGAAGACCCCCTGAGCAATGGGGGATTTTTTTTCCAGGGGCAACCCTACCCATTTTGACATCACTTCCAGGGCATTTGGTCCTAACTAATCTGATAGTGCCTGACTCTGTCAAAATACAACATGGCAGGATCTTTCTTCCCCTGGTCAGAGCTCTGGGTACTCTCCTGTGGTGTGACTGGGGAAATGAGGAACTCCCCCAGTATACCAGGAAAAGCTTTCCCCCCACTGGGATTGATGCCACCCTGGCTACCTGGACATTGACAGGGTCAGGCCTAGGTGTGAGGTCACACCTCCTCCCAGCCAAGGCACTCTTGTTTCCTTTCCGGATAGTAATTCAGACCTTCCAGCAGACTACCAGATGACAGTTGGGAATAGCTCTGAAGAGGCTACTAGTTAAACTCTAGACAGGGAAATTGCAACTTTCTAAGAGTGGCATTGTCAAAATACTAATTTAAAATCCAACATGGCCATCAGATTGGATATTAATTTCTATTAATTAGATTCCTTGAACCATGATTGTTGCTATTCCCAAACTGAAGTTATGCATTATAAAGTTTTATAATTCAACCCTGTGCTTTTCCAGGGGAAAACCAAGCTTGCCACAGTGAAAAACGGCTTTGAAGACTTTTCACTGCCAGGACATGTGGATCTTAAGAACACATGTCCTACTTTTCAAATACCATTCGCTCTCCCTATGGGCATACAGAGTCTACTTTCGGGGTGATCTACCAGCATTAAAAATGAAGATTTAGGCCTGGTGAAAGTTTTATTTTTCCAGGTTGAGTCTGAAGTTGTAAACTGTACATTCAGTCTGCAGTCCAGGCCTAACGGCATGTTTTACTTTGTCAGTTTTGTGGTGGCACAATATGTGCTTTAGTACACTAGTGACATTTTACATTCAGCCCTGGATACACAGAGTATCATATACTACGGACTAACATGCAAGAAAAATATGCCAATCAGGGTTTAGCCAATTGTACATATAATTTTAGCGGTCAGAGCATGGATACTGGCCACTGGACAGTAGCATCCCAATGTTTAGGGCCCATACATTAGCAATAAAACCCAGCAAAAGATCATTTTCTTAAATTTAGGGAGCCAAATAGCTACCAAGCGCAAAGTACAACAGGATGGTGAATTGCTGAATTGAGTATGCAAATGCTTTAATTTGCAAATGTATCCTCACATTTTTATCTAATTTCGACATTGGGCAAAGCCATTTTATTTACTTGTTTAATTACGCACAACATATCTACCACTCCATCCATCCATCCATTTCCCTGTCAAATCCATCTATCCAATCGACTATCAGTCCATCTATTTTCATTATCATGCATCTGGGATGAATAAATAATGAACTGTGGCAAGGAGAACTCTGGTAAAATATTCCACAAACCAATTTATTAAAGTGAAATGGTATTTTCACTTCAGCAGATTCTGAAGACACTGGATGTGCCGCAGAAGCACAGTGTGAGATGAACACACGCACTGAGGATTGGGAAAGATTACATTATAGTTAATGTATTCAGTCATTCATCACCTGCTGCTATTAATACATCCACTGAGCAGATCTGAGCAATTTTACTGCCAATAAGTGGGACTAGGGGGAATAGCACAGCTACAAAAGTCTCCTATATGTATCCTTTTTCCTTGGCATTGTCTGGGTTTAATTGGCCAGAGTGGGATGAAAATAGTGTTAATAGAAGCAGCTAACATTGGCGACAACCCTTACAAAGCACATGACGTAGGTGGAAGATGAGCATGACGATTTCCTGGGACGCCCAGGGAGGCAAATCTCTCTCAACAGTATATTTAGTACAGCATTAGCATCATAGCGAAGTCCGCGGCCATTACCGAACCCTCGTGGAAGGCCTTAAGCCCAAAGGCTGTAGTACTGCGTTACGATGCCTCATTATCTTGTCTTGCTTGAAGGGAATCCTAGACTTGCCTGCTCTCCTATTTAGGAAAGGATGCAGTCTTTTTTGAATTGTTGCTTAACACAGCCAATTCTCAAAAGTATAGAAAAAAGAATCAGGCCGTTTGCCCATTCAAAAAAGATTTATGCACTGTACAAAAGGCAAATTACGATTCAGTAACTTTTTACCAAACCAAAATTTGCATTTTCTACCAAATACCAATTCATTATTTGGAAGAGGCATCCCTTCCAAATACCTCATCAGAATAGTTAGAATTAATGTTTTGCAACCAAGTTCGGGTCGTAAAACAGTAATACTTTACCACCAGTTTAAAACTGGTGGTAACCCATTTACAAAAGGGAAGAGGATGCTAGAGGACCCCTTTTCCTTTGAGAATGTTAAAAAAATGTTTTTGAGACTGCAAAGTTTCATTTTTTCTTTTTAAATGGATTCTGTTTTCCTTTAAGGAAAATGGGCTGCATTTAAAAACAAAAATTGCTTTATTAAAAAGCAGACACAGACATGTTGGTCTGCTGATCTCATCAGGCCACCATCCCTGTTATGTCTGTTTTTTTTTTAATGTTATTTAAATTTTTTGTGTTTTATAGAGCGTGAACTTGACCCGTGAGGGTATCAGAGCGCTTTACACGGTATACAGTGGTGAACAAACAACACGTTTAAAGTGCAGAAATATACAGAATCAACAAAGGAAGGCAAGGGCCGGGGTGCTGAGAACATAGGGAGAAAGGGGGAAACAGGTGTATGGTTACAATCATAGTTAGAGTCAGTAAAAACAAAGGTCCCACATATTTTCGCCGGGCAGAATTGGTGATCTGTGGAAGAAGCGATAGTCTTAGATTCAACTGGCACAATGTGGTGGTTGAGGGCAGGCCTTAGACGAGGAATTCACCCTTGAGGAAGAATTTGGCCTCCTTTTTGAAACGTACTAGAGAAGGGATTCTTCTGATGGCGGGTGGAAAGGAGTTCCAAATTCTTGGTGCTGCTCCGGTGAATGCCCTATTGTAGGTTCGTTTTTTCTGAAAGAAGGCAGGTTGGAGTAAGAGGTTTCTAGCAGACCGGGAGTTCCTGCTTTCTCCTGCTACCACAAGTTTCTGTGCCAGATAAGCGGGGGAGTTTGTGTATAGAGCCTTGTGTGTAATGCATGCCAGTTTCAACTGGATTCTGGCCTCAAGAGGGAGCCAGTTCAGCGCTTTCATGTGTGGAGAGATGTGGTCGAATTTCCTGGTGCCTATGAGCAGTCTGGCGGCCGTGTTGAGGCAGGCTTTTAGAGGTGCTAAGGAGATCTTGGGTAATCCTGTGAGGGTGGAACAGCCAAATTCCAGTCTAGAGATGACTAGTGCTTGAACTGCCATTTTTAAGTAAAGAGCATCGATGAAAGGTTTCAGCTTCCATTGGTAGCTCAGGTTGAATCTGGCTGCTTTAGCCATTGAGTTAATGTGGTCTCTCATGTTCAGGTTACAGTCGAGGATTATGCCCAGGGATTTGGCAGAGTCCACAATGGTTGGCGGGCAGTTCAGGGCTGTGATGGCCATGATCCACATCTGAATCTCCGGATTGACTTTTGAAGGGGAGATTAGGAGAAAGTCCGTTTTCTTTGCGTTAAGTTTGAGTTGGTTATTGGCTAGCCATTGGACAGTCAGTTTTAGGGTCTCATTCAGTGAGAGGATCTTCTCGAGCGTCATACATATGGTAGGAGATGTTGGCGGTACGAAGAATTTCAGTGAGTGGCTCTAAGTAAAGATTAAAGAGGGTGGGGGACAGGGTTGAGCCTTGGAGGACTCCAACCGTGACCAGGGTGGGAGCTGATAGGTTGCTGTTGATGAGGAATCTCTGGGAGCGGTTGTGGAGGAAAGACTTGAACCATTCTAGGACCACGCCATCCAGACCCATCCTGACTCTGAGGCGTTCAAGTAGTTTTTCATGGTTGACAGTATCAAAGGCGGAAGATAGATCAATGAGGATTAGCAGGCAGGTTTTGCCTTGGTCTAGGGCTTGGAGGGCATCACCCACGATGTGGAGCATAGTGGTTTCCGTGCTGTGCCCAGGTCTGAATCCAGATTGTAAGTTATCAAGTAGGTGGAAGTTGTTGATGTGCTGACTTAGTTGCTGTTGTACACACTTCTTCAATACTTTGGCTAATAGCGGGATATTGGAGATAGGTCTGAAATTGTCTGGGGAGGCTGGATCCAGTGATGTTTTTTTTAAAATAGGGAGGACTTGGCCGGCTTTCAAAGGGTCTGGAATCGAACCCTGCTGGAGAGAGGCGTTGATTATTGTAGTCCAGCAAGGAATGATGGATTGGGAGGCGGCAGCGAGGCAGTTGGAAGGTTGTGGGTCATTAAAGTGGTTATTAGGGTTTAAGGTAGAGAGGATTTTGGAGATGGAGTCTTTATTATAGTATTCAAAGTCAGTCCAGCGGGCTTGGTTTTTAGGTGAGGCCAGAGGGCGTGGTGCAGAAAAAGGGGGCAGGTCAGGAAGGAGTTGAGAGTAGGTGGCGGTACTGAGTTCAATTCCTAATGCCATGATTTTATCAGCGAAGAAGGAGGAGAATTCCTCTGACGATATTAGAGATTTGGGGGATTCTTTCGGTGTTTTTGCCAATTTATTAGATTGGTGTTTTACCACTTCAAAGAGCTTGCGGTGTCTATTCTTGGCGTTCCTCAATTCCGATCTGAAATAATCTTTTTGGGAATTGAGGATGTGCTTGTTGTAGGCGTTTCTCACCTGGCGGAAAGGTTTTAGATGCGTAGCAGAGGGGTGTTGTCTCCAGATTCTTTCAGATTGCCGTAGGGATCTCCTCTCCATGTTGAGGGAACCAGTGAACCAAGGGTTTCTGTCTTTGATTTATGTTTTTTTTAGTTTTAGAGGGGCAAGGTCGTTCAGAATGTTTGAAATGGACGAAGAGTAATGTTCATTGAGGTCGCTGACCGTGGTTATGTGTGAAGGGGGGGAGGCCAGATTTGCAGCGAGCCTCCAGTTTCATAAGGTCGAGTTTCTCAGTGTCTCTGGTCCAGCGTTTGGGAATCACCGGTTGCGGCGTCTTTGTCTTGCGGGTCCCGGGTAATGAAGGAGACCAGTCACATGGGTCTATGGAGATAAGTTTGACTGAGGATTCCTTAGAAATGATCCAGTCAAGGATGGCCCCTTTTGAGTGGGTTGGCAGAGAGCAGGCTTGAGTGAGGGCTTGGTCGGTTAGGAGGTCTTTGATGGCGTTGACATAGGGATCTTTAGTGTCATTCCAGTGCAGGTTGAAATCACCCAGGAAAATCTCTGTGGCATTGGAGGAAATCTTGGTTGTGATGATTCCCAAGAGGTGATCAGTGAAAGAATCGTTCGCACCTGGAGGGTGGTAAAAAATGTGCAAATTGCAAAGGTGTAGTGAGTTGCTGCAGATGGTGAGTGCGAGGCATTTGCATGAGTCGGTGGAGTCCGCTGAGAGTTCTGTGACAAGAAGGGAGGATCGGTAGATGCAGGCAATGCCTCCTCCTTTCCTGTTGGAATTTCTGTCCAGTCTGGTGATGTTGTAGTTGGGAGGGACTAATAAGTCCAGGCAAGGGGAAGAGTATTCATTGAGCCACGATTCCGTTAGTAGGACTAGGTCAAGGTTTTTGTTCAAGATGAGGTCAGCAATATCAGTGGCATGCTTGACTGCTGAGCGGCAGTTGATTAAAAGACCAGATAGGGGGGGACTGGTGGAGTGTCATGAGTCAGGACGGACAGAGATACATGTGCGAGGTTGCTTTTCACCACACTTCTGTTATGGAGGGTAGCAGGCCTGTTGGGGTCGATGGTGACCGTGTTGATGGGGTGTTTCGGAATCGTATCTAGTGGACAGGGGGTGGCTTGGACAGAGTTGTGGTCTTGGAGGATGGCTAGGATTTCGTTTCCCATGAGGTCTAGAGGATTAGAGGTGGCGGTGGTAGAGTTGTAGGAGAGTGCGAGAGCTCAGGATTCCTCCTCTGAGAGGTGGCAAGGTTGTTTGCGCGGGCGGAGATGTCTCAGCGGTAGCAGGAGTGGGTGCTTGGGGGGCTCGGTGTTCGGTGTGGGGGAGGTATGCGGTGGCTTGAGGTTAGCAAGGGAAAGCTTGGCTAGGTGAAGGAGGTTCATAAGGTCCAGGATGAAGCTATGAATGCTTTGGGTGAGTTTAGCAGCTCTGGAGTTCAGAGTTTCAAGAATAGTATAAGCTGGGGGTGCTAGCGGGGAGGGGGTCAGAGGTTCAGGAGCAGTCCAAGGGGCATGTAAGGGTGGAAGGGGAGGTAGATTGGTTTGAGCAGACTCCAGGGTTTTTGGAAGGGTACCTAGCTCGTGATTTAGGTGGGTGGCTGGCGGGGAGGGGGTTGGAGGTTTAGGGGCAGCTCTGTAAGAGGTGCTGGGGGACGAGCTGTAATGGTGAGGGTGATCAGTGGTGGGAGCCATTGGAGGGCTAGATCGAACTGAGTCCGGGGTCATTAGGAGCGTACCAGTTTCCAAGTTGGTGGGGGAGTTGGGAGGGAGGGGATCGAGGGTATAGGGGAGTGCCTATGATGGGGGTCAGTGGGCATGCTGGGGGGAATAGGAAGAGCTACAGTGGAAGCCCTAGGAGGGGGGTATGCGGGTGACTGGGCACAATGGGCTGGCAGGACGGTGGATCATTGGTGCAGGTGTTGGTTACCCTATTTGTGTCGTGCACATGGTTTCTGAGGAGGATGAAAAGGTCTGCGAATTTATTGAGATTATTGGTTGAGGCTTGGATCAGAATGATGCCATTTTTGTAGAGGTGATGGTGAGGTCGGCTCTCAGGATGGATGAGGGAGCAATTGTGAGTTTGGTGCTGTAGGGAATGTTCTTATTTGAACGAACATTAAGAAGGTACAGAAAAAATTCCCCGAATCTCCGAATAGGTGTTTCCGGTGTCAGCAGGAGGATGAAGGTGGCTGGCATCATATTTTTTTACTCTTGTCCCTTATTGGACCAGTTCTGGGGAGAAATTTTTAGCGATTTGGGTATTGCCTTGGGTAAGTGTTTTTCTCCCCAAGCTGAAATCGCACTATTTGGGGGAGTGAGGGAGGAAGCTACTCTATCCAGCGCTGATAAAGCTCTTATAGCAATCTCCTGTATGGTGGTCCGCTCCCTGATACTTCAAAATTGGAAATCAAAGGAGATACCAAACCATCTAGCTTGGTTCAATAAAATGAAAAGGACTTTTAAATTTGAAGAGGCCTATGCTAGGAGAGTTGGGTGAATAACGAAATTTGATAAAATTTGGAAGGCGTTATGGAACTACTCGTAATTAAGGATAGTTCCGGATCTATTGGTTCTCGATGACTTTTTTAAAAAGTGGGGGGGGGAAATAATAATTTTATGGGGTCAAACTATCTACGACTATGTATAATTGCTTAGACTTGTATGCCTTGACATGTTGATTCAGGTTGTGCGTTGTGGGGGGAAAAAGGTTGCATTCTCTTAAGGGGAATCTATAATGTATCTATTGATTGCCAGCTACATTTGCACTTTAACTATCTCACTCTTTGCACTATAGGACCTAAGTATGGCTTTTTTTCGTTGATAGAATTACTTATTGATATTGCAGCTGCACTTTTTGTGGAATTAATCTTCTTGTGCATTACTAGTCGGACTTTATTCTATGAAGCCATGATCTGCATTCCCCTGAGGTGAATCTATAATGTATTTATTTATTGTTATCTGCACTTGCACTTTAATCGTTGTACTCTTTACACTATAACACCCAAATATGGCTCTCTTCATTGATAGAATTTCGCGTTGATATTGCATCCTCACTCTAGGGGGAATTAATCTTCATTGCATTCGCACTTTATTCTATGAACTCATGATTTGCTGCTACTGCATTTGCACCTTTTTCTGAGATTTGAAAAGATGAATGGAGTGGCTCTTTATTTTGCACTGTATTTTAATATTGATGCATTGTATGATATAATAGAATTAATCTTCTGCTCCTTTTTCTCCTGTTTTGCATATATTTCGTTGCTATTTAAAATGCAATGCTTGAGACCATGTATAACTTATTTTCCTTTCTCTGCTCAATAAAAAAAAATATATATATAGAAAAAAAGAAGGTGCGCCAATGATTTTCGCCAGGCAGCGGTCCTTCTGGAGTAGAAAATGAGGTCATTTATGCAAATGCCGCTGTCTGTGTTGAAGCGCAGGTCGGATACCAGCGTCTCAGGGTGGTTTTTTAGGGTGGTGTGCTTGAATGCTTTAGCAGCAGTTTTGGAGAGGTTGGGGGGGTAGGCCAGTGTATAGGAGTTTTCCCCTGACCACGTCAGGACGGGACGTGACATGATCGTTAGGGAATGGCGCAGATGTGAATAGCAGATGTGAAGAAGCCTACAGAGGGGATGAATCTCAGAGTACACAGGCATGGTGTAGAAGTCTTCCAGGGTCCTGATATTAAAGTTAGGTGGGTCTTCGGGTACAACAGTGTAACTGTGTTGTCAATCAGTAGAGATTTCAAACCATAGGGATTTGAGGGCGCGCCATCTTAGATCAGGCACTACGAGGCGAGTCTGAAATTAAGGGAGGTCTTTGGGTGAGCAACAACGAGTCATGAGAGATCCTAGTGTAGTTGGGATCAGATGAAGTTGAGGCCTACACTTTAGAAGTTAGGTGAGACTACCGGCAGAGCTAAGAAGACTGCGATGTTATGCTGTAAAGTTTTCAGACAGTAGAGTATTGAAGATGAAGTTGAGGCCTACACTTTCGAAGTTAGGTGAGACTACCGGCATAGCAAAGAAGATTGTGATGTTATGCTGTAAAGTTTTCAGACAGTAGAGTATTGAGGCAGCGCCATCTTAAGGTCAGGTACTATGAGGTGAATCAGGTTGTCTTAGGTTGTCGCCATTTTAGAGTTAGATGAGGTTGTGGCCTCTACATTAGAAGTTAGGTGAGATTACCAGCATAGCAATGTGAGCTGTAATGATACACTGGATAGTTTTTGGACAATAAAGTTTTGAGGCAGCGCCATCTTAAGGTCAGGCACTGTGAGGCGAATCATTTTGTCTTGGATCATTTTAGAGTCAGGCATAGAATGAATAGGTAATCTGCGTTGGTTAGCATCCTCTCAGGTGCAGTAATGCAGTTAGTTTTAGGTTTAAGGAGGCATTTGTAGAGCTGCTTCATTAAGGAGCAGGAGCGGTGAGAAATGTCCTAAGGTGCACTTCAGGGCGCCGCCATTTTAACAGCTTGCATGCAAATGCACTGGACCCTTTAAATAGTTAAAAATGACTCAGTACTGAAGTGACATACCCGGCGCGCAATTTGAAGGCAAACTCCTTATCTGATTCTGCCTTCTGCGTGGAGATGATTGAAGGTGGCAGCCTCAGAGGCTCGGCCACAGTGCCCCAGCAATTTGATCGCAATTTGGCTACCGACTGGAAGGTGAAACGCCGCTGGGCCATATGGGGCAGTGGGGGAAGTCCTGCAAATGGTGTCTCCCTCATGGATCGCCCACAGATTTCCGATTCCCAGCAGGCGAACGGTTGGGACCGGAGGGGCAACCTTTTCACAGATGATTCCACATGGTGATGAATGCGACCAGGCTGCGGCGGAAATCCAATCAGACCATAGCCTCAGAGACTCTGCGCCGTGGGAAACGGGCGCCGGGCCGGAATTGCAGCAGAAGCGGAGTCGTGGCAGAAATTGAGCACAAGCAACATCAGAACGCCGGGGACCGCCGCAGCACTCGCACGAACCCCAAATGGTTAAAGCGTGTTGAATATCAAATGTGGAAGGCAGCCGCGCGGCAGACCCAGGATGGAGAGCAAGTTACCTCAGCTCACCGGTCAGACTCGGGCAGGCAAATGGGACTCCAGCCAGGGCCACAGCACCTCAGCAAATCGCCGCAGCACCAGCGCGACTCCCAAATGATTGATGCGGAAGGCAGCCACGCGCCCGACCCGGAGCGGGAGCAAGTTACCTCAGATCACCGGTCAGTGGGGGAGGTCCTGCAAATGGCGTCTCCCTCCTGGATCTCCCACAGGTTTCCGTTTTCCAGCAGGCGACGGCCGTCTTCTCCACTGATGATGCCACACCAATGAAGCCTCAAGGGCTGGCTCTGCAGCACGGACGGTGCCTGTCTGTGATTCCTAATGGGTCACAAATTGAGACCTGCCGCATTAATATGCACAAGGAATCACTAAAGAAACTCAAAAGAGTTCATACATTAGGAATATCGATTTCCTAATTCCAATTCAGAGAGAATAGCAAATAGTAAATCAGTATTCCTAATGTCTGTACATCTGGCTCTTAGCGAGTTACATGCCTTTTTGGAGATTCATGAAAATCTCTGGGATGCTCGTAGAAACCCACACAAATCTTAGACATACAAACTTATAATTCAATAAACTTACTCCTGCAAATTGCCTTCAGTGCAGACCATCATTAGAAATAGGGGGCCTCATTTGCAATGAATTGGTGTAGGGCAGCGCCGCAAGTCTTGTTGCAGCACTGCCCTTGTGTCAATTTGAAGGGGCAGGAATGCACTTTTACAAGATACAGTGAATTCCTGTCCTTTCAGCTGGCGCACAATTTGCAGCCTAGCGCCAATGCAGGCACCCTTGCATGCGTTGTTGGCAGGATTGTTTTTGTGCAGGAAAGAATACCTTCCTGCACAAAACAATCAATGGAGGCAGAATGCAGCACTCAAAGAAAGAGAAAAATATGAGGAAAAATTAAAACACCTCTTTACACCTGCTCTGGCGAGGTGTAAGGTTTTGGCACTGCCCCAGGTTTAACGATTTTGTAAATTTGGGGCAGCATTAAAATACATGGGTGTTTTTTGTTAACACTCACCTCAACGCCCATGGAACACCTCCTTGCCTAACCCCATTTCTATGAGGCCATTGGCTTTGCATGGCCTCATAGATATGATTGAGAGGAATGCGCCACTGGAGTGTGAAAAAAAGTGATGCTCTGGAGGTGTAGGACTCTTGTAAATAACCCCCAGGAGAGGTAAAATAATTTTACCTCTCAAGAAAATCATTCCCTTAACACATCAAGGGATGGTAAAAGATAATTCAGACCAGCAACAGACACATATTGGGACCCCCGGTTTGGAATATTTAGATATAATGACCCACATTAGCTAAACTTTGGGAAGGTGTGTCATACCATTTTTGTGCTGTGTACCAGTTTCTCTTATAATGGTAAATGAATTTATGCGTCGCGTTAAACCGGCACACAAGTTTAGTAAGTGCCTACCCATGATTCTTAGAAATTGCTCAGACATATAGTACAAACTAGAACTTTAGCTCATATACACCGAAGAAATAATAGTGGCACATTGTTAATAATTGTATTTAATGTAACTATTTTCAGGAAAATACAGAATACATACAGGTACACTCAAGTTATGAATTATCGTGCAAACTGTTCCTTTTTGCTAAATATGAATTTCCGCACTTGTTACAATATCTGCAATTGATGGACTGAGTAGAGGGTTTTAGCCTGCACCAGGAGGCAAAAACATTCCCATTGCAGTTCATCTCGCCAAAGGAGGAAAGCGAGATTGTCTCTTTGTTTTACTAAGTGTTTCAATAATTTTTGAAATTCATGGTTACATCAAAGGGATATCAATGAGCAGGTATTTCTAGAGGGCTCCATTTGGTTGGAAGAATCTCAAAACTTTGCATCTATTTTAAGGAATCTTAAATTGAGTCTTAATGTAACATTTTAATGATGAGTATGTAATGTACAATGCTATTCTGCTGGGCTGCTTCTTCTTGTGATGGGATGCAACAAGAGGTCTCGTAGTGTGAATGCAGAACAAACAAGCATTGGCATAGCCAATAGGTCTCGCCTTTAGGACCTTATAAGTGTTTAGCCATGCAACAGTTGCATAACTAAATACTTATAAGGTCCCAAAAGCGAGACCTATTGGCTATGCTAAGCGGCCGCGAAAGTGATCGCGATCAAACATCAAAGCGGCCGTGAAAGTGAAAGTAATCGCGGCGCGCGCGCCGACGCCCATGCACTGTAGCTCGAGGCTGGCCTGGTAGCACTTTTTGGAGCCCTCTCAATAAGTCTCGCCAGACCAGCGCATGCGCTGGGTCAGGCGAGACCTAAAAAACAAGGTAGAAGTCAAGTTTTAAACGGTACTTATAAAAAGAGGCCCACGGTGGCTTATTCACAAGCCCCTTGCGCAGCCGATGTTAATATGGAAAAAAGTGACGCACCGGCAGCATAAGGGGCTTGTAAATAAACCCCACAGTTTCTTAAAAGAGGAGTACTTGTAGGAATGTTTTCTGATGACTGCAGCATTGCATTTGTTTTATATAGCGGCCTTGATTATGAGTCAGATGGAGTAAAATAACTGCATGGAATTTCGCTCTCCTTGATTCAGAAATGTTACTTTTTTTTATCCGCACCTGGTTTTATCAGATGTGAGACAAATACACCGATTTTCCACTCAGCATGGCTGGAAAACACATGAATGCGACTTTGGCTGCTGCAGCAGTGATGAAGCCTTTTTTTTTCTATCAGGGTATATGCTCCTCCCTGCCAGAACAAAGCATTCCCCTGCCTGCCTCACCTCCCCCTCTCTCCGTCCCCCCCCACCCACCCATGGGTCCACATATATGTTTGCCACCTGCTCAGAATGTGTGGTAAATTGATGTGGGAAAACCCCATGAAATGGCAAATTCTGTTTGATTTTATGACTGACAAATTTCAGTCTAACATGGTACTTTCACACGCAATTTCATTGTACTGTTGTCAAAAAATGACTGTATGGTAATGGTAAAATGGCATGCAATTTTTTCGTACCCTAGAAAAATTCATCTTGTAATCAGGGCCAAAGAGCCTTATTTTGGTGCAGTTTTAGGAGAACATCAATAGAATATTTTTCATACAAGACAGGAAAAACATTGGAAATGTCAGTCGTGGTTTTATAAACTTGAATGATGTTTGCAAGCTTGAGTAATACACAGATGAGGTTGAATACATTTCCCACGCATAATAAAGATTGCACGGCTGCACCCATTCTGTACCTGAGTTGTATGTAAGTGAAGCTTGGTAAATCCCCTTTCATCATCATCATAATCTTTATTTCGGTCACTACGGACCATAAAAGAATACAACAAAAACGCATAAAAAAATTTTCACACTAAAAAACATTCGGATAAGATAAAAAACATAAAAACAGTCATATTTAAAAAACATTCAAATGATCACGTGCTCGTATTAGACTTGATATGACGATTTCTGGCAAACCACATTGCTGTTAGAAATTTAGCAACTGCAAATACAATAGGAGCAGATAAGTCTGTCTTTAAAATTCTGTATGCGGGAAGGTAATTCCTAAAACCTAAATGTTTCAGTAGTGGTATAAGCCAATACTTCCGAGATCTGTTATATGCTGGACAGAAAAATATAATGTGCAGGTCATTCTCACGCGGATTTGCACATGCTGGACATTGAGCCGTGGTGTAAATTTTAGCCCAGTGTTCAGTATGTGCCCTCAAGGGAAGGGTACCATATCGCCACTGCATGTATGGTTTCCTTGTTATTGGGGGGCCAACATCATCTAAAACGGGCTCTAAACTATACAGATCTTTTATAGCAAGGAAGTGGTTGGATAGGGATCCCTCGCGTGTAGTCTCCATTGTAACACGTAACTTGTACTCAAAATAGGCGTTTACTAGAAGTTTACGTGGAGTCCTACAACATACATTCTCCGGATTGAGCCACAGATCCGGTCTTCCCTAAGTTTCAAAAGTATGCTTGACATATTTTAACCACGGTATCTCTGTCACTTTTGAGAGACGCAAAATCTCAGCGAGTTCAGCCCTATAGTTTGATAATTCCGGCGAACTCCAGATCCTGCGCCAGAAAGTCAAGGGCTTAAGTCCCAACTCCTCCGTAATTGGTCTTAAGCCCAAGTCAAGTCTTAAAGGGATAAGTGCGGTGCTAGATGGTAGTGCTGCCAGTTGTCTTATAAAGTTGTTCTCAATTATCAATAATTTCTGGTCAGCTGTATACCCCCATATCTCACCCCCATATGAAACTGCCCCTCTAGCCTGTGTTTTATAAATTTGGAGGGGTGGGCCCAGTAGTTTATAGGTTGACCTGGATAATGTCCTAGATATACCACCCGTTAGCTGCGCCAGTTTTAAGTATACCTTAGTTCTGTGCGAGTCACAGGTCATAGTTTGATTGAGCGTTATCCCCAAATAATCAAACGTAAAGACCCGCTCTAGTCTAACAGACCCTATCATGGGATTTGGGCGAGTGACGGGGGGCGGGTTGAAAATCATGTACTTAGTTTTGGACGCATTGATTTCCAAACCGCGCTCACTGCAAAAATTCGAGAACCCGTCCAACACCCGTTGTATGCCCATAGGGGATTTGGAAAGCAGCAGGGTGTCATCTGCAAACATGATTGCAGGCACCCTGATGCCGTTGAGCTTGGGGGCATCGATATTATTCATCCCGGATAGATGTTTAATAACCCCATCCACAAAGAGGCAGAACAGGGTTGGTGCAAGCACGCAGCCCTGTCTGACCCCTGGGTGTACGGGGAAACCATCCGATAGGGCTCCCCCTCTGCCACACCTCACCCTAGCAAAATTGCTGTGGTGTAATCTAATCAACATTGATAAAATGTCAGCAGGGCGTCCTAAGTCGTTTAAAACAACGCAGATTTTATCCCTGGATACCAAGTCGAACGCCGCACGTAAATCCACAAAGACCGTGTACAGGGTGCCACCCTCAATTACCACTGTCTTCCGGTATAAAAGATTGAGGCGAAAGATCTGGTCTGTGGTTGAGACACCCTCTCTGAACCCAGCTTGATAGGGGCTCAGTATATCCCATTCCTCGATCCAATTTTGGAGGCGGTTAAGTATCAGTCTACCGAAGAGCTTTTGCGGAACGTTGATAAGACTGATGGGTCTATAGTTGGATGGGAGCAGAGGCGTACCCTTTTTAAATATTGGGACAATCTCCACGCCCAGCCAAGTATTAGGCACCTCCATACCTCCTAGAATAGAATTGAATAGTACCAGTAAATAGGGCGCCCACACATCGGGTTCGTGTTTGAATAAATCACCCGGCAGGCCGTCTAACCCGGGTGCCTTGGCTGATGCCAAGCGTCCTATGGCCTCACGAACCTCTGATAGTGTGAATGGGGCCCCCTTAAGTTCATCACTTCCAGAGTAAACAAAATTAGATCACGCACCGAGGGGTGCACTATACAGGGACTGGAAATGATTTTTCCACGCCATAGGTGAAATGTTGGGCTCGATTGCAGATGGCAATGCTTCTGAACCCCTTTCACTATACAGAAGTCAGAAAGATGGCACTATTGGGGACTGGGGGCCTGATGAGAGAGCAGCGCGGGGTTCAATAAGTGTGGGCGGATGAAGCACATGGTTTCAAGTGTGGGTCCTGGTGGGGAGAAGCAGATCAATAGAGAGTGACCAGTACATAGTTACAGGGGGCAAGGATGAGCTCATGGTCTCCAGGAGGAAATGAGAATTGATTCCACAGGTGAGCAATGCAGGTTGCAGCGGGACTGAAGACAAACTCTTGGCGAGAAGAAGAGAAGGGCCCCTTGTTCTACCAGCTACCACCTCTTTGCCCTCCTTCTCTCTTGTTGTCCTTGTTAGCTTTTTGTTATCCTCTCACAATACCGTCTCCACTACAGTTGAAGGTCAAACCACTAACCTCCCTGCAGTCACCATTATGAATCTACTTCTAGCCCCTGTGCACTGACATATGTGGCATGCTTTTGTGACATGTGTTGTATGTTCTGTATATTGTGGTAATACTACTCAGACCTATCTTTATGGTGCCATAATCCTGTTTTGTGCATAGAGTGAATCAGAAGGCCTGCTTTCATGCTTGCAATCATGTGAGATTGCTAGAAACACAAATTGCCAAAATTGAATTTGGCAGTTAACAGCTACTGTGCACTTCCTGATACTCAGAAAAGGTATTGTCCATCTATCCTCTGTAAAATGTACAGGAGCTAAGCATCCAGTCCTTCTCCACTCTGTTGATCACCATATATTACAAGCATTTTCAATGCAATAGGTCTTGCATTTGTGCAAGTTAGAGCAATAGACGTTGTTAATGACAATGTCATTTACCTATGCCTTTTCTGTTTGGAGTGAAGTGAATGTATGTGGTGTGGAGTAGAATTGTTAGTAGTGGAATTTTGTGTGGTGAAATAATGTGGCACAGTATGCAGTGGATTTATGTGGTATTGAGTGTATCGGAATTATATGTAGTGGTATTGTGTGTTATGGAGTGTAATTATATGGAATGGTATTTGTGTTGTGGAGTGGTATGTAATGGATTTTACTTATGTGGCGTGCTGTTGAATTTTGTGCATTAGGTGGAATTTTGTGGTGTAGATTGGATGTATGTGGTGTGTTGTGCAATTGTGTTTAGTTGAATGATGTGGTTTGTTGAATTATGTGGTGTTGAATGGAAATGTGTAGAGTTCAATTGTGTGGCATGGAAGAGTGTGGCGTTGAGTCAAAAATATGTGAAGTGCTATTATGTGGCATGTGTGGAGTCTATTTATGCAGAGTTCTCCCACGTGGCATAATCTGGATTAATGTGGAGTGTACTTATGTTGTATGGAGTAGAGTGTATTTATGTATTTATTTATTTATTTTTGAAATTTATAAAGCGCGAACAAATGCCCGTAGGCGTCTCGGCACTGAGAAAACGGTGTGAAGTACCCACAAAGCTAAGAAAGAGTAGTTATTGACCAAAGAGCCAGGTCTTCAATTTACTGCGAAATAACATCAGGGATGAGCTTTCTCTGATGGCAATTGGTACCGAGTTCCAGAGCCTGGGTGCGGCCACCAGGAAGCGCCTGTCGCCCCAGGAGACTGTTTTAGTTCGGGGTACTTGCAGAAGATTGAGGTTGTTAGATCGGAGAGATCTAATAGATAGACAAGGCCGAAGATGGGCCTTCAGGAAATCGGGGCCTTGGTTGTGCAGTGCTTTGTATGTGATACAGAGTGTTTTAAATTTAATCCTGTTGTGGATTTTGAGCCCATGCAAATTTTTTATTGCATCTGAGATTGGTTTAAATTTCGGGGTTCCCGACAGAAGACGGGCTGCAGCATTTTGAATTGTTTGTAATTTATTGATCACTCTGGCCTGGGCATTAACAAACAGGCCATTACAGTAATCGAGGGATGACAGCACTAAGGCACTTATCAGGGTTTTTCCGGCTGTGGGTGGTAGGAATGGCAGTATTTTCTTAATCAGCCTCAATTTGTAGTGGGAAGAAGCTGCTGTTTTATTTGCGTGGGCCATAAAGTTCAGGTTTTCATCAAAAATCACTCCTAGGTTTCTAACCGAGGTGACTGGTTCCGGGGGGGTCCCATACGAGGGGGGCCACCAAGTAGATGACCAACAAGGTGAGAGATGTCCAAAGATGAGCACCTCCGTTTTTTCGGAGTTAAGTTTTAAGCAGTTGGAGGCCATCCAGTCTCCAATTGCCTGCATGCCCTCCTGGAGATTTCCTGCTACTCTCTCTCCATCCCCATTAATGGCTAGCACAAGTTGTGTGTCATCTGCGTATGAAGTAAGACTCATCCCATGGGCTTTGATGACAGATGCCAAGTCCGACACATAGATATTAAATAGTGTCGGGCTTAGGGATGAGCCTTGAGGAACTCCACACGGCAGTGACAGCTTGTCAGATTGAAAGTGTCCCAGTGTGACCATCTGTGTTCTTCCTGCCAGAAAGGAAGAAAGCAGGTTCTGTGCCAAATAGCAAATGCCCATCTTTCCGACACGGTCCATCAGGATCTTATGGTGGACCGTGTTGAATGCTGCGGATAAATCAAGAAGTATCAGTATCGCTGTTCCTCCCTGATCACGAATCATTCGTATATCCTCTGTGGCTTTGATTAAGGCGGTCTCTGTACCATGGTACTTGCGAAAGCCAAATTGGGTGCTATCTAGAGATTGGTGCTTCTCTAAGAACTCTGAGAGTTGTGTATTCATAGCTTTCTCAGCTACCTTAGCTAGAAAAGGTAGATTAGCTATGGGACGGTAGTTCTTTAGTTGTTCCTTATCCAGATTGGCTTTTTTTAAAAGAGGCTTAATCAAGGTGTTCTTTAGTGGGTCCGGATAGATCCCTGTTCTGAACATGGTATTACAGACTGAGGTAATCTCAGGGGCTAAGCAGTCCATCACCGAACGGATGACCTTGAAGGGGCAGGGATCTAAGGCTGATCCCGAGTTCAAGGTAGCAGTAATGTCCTTGATTTGAATCTCTGTGAGATCCGTGAATTGAGGTAGTGCATGGCCATGAGTAATGCCATCGGATAGAGTGGGTTGAGTTGTAATTTTTTCGGAGAAGATTTGATAGATGTCGTTCACCTTGGTGAAAAAGAACTTAGCTAAGGAGTCGCAGAGAGATTGGGAGGGAGGTGGGGTTAGGTCTGGAGCGTTTCCCGCTAGGAACTTGGTGATCTCGAACAGTTTTTTACTCGAGTTTTCGGCATTGTTGATTTGTTCTGTAAAGATTTTTTTCTAGGTTTCAACAATGAGGGCTTTATAGACCTGTAATGCTTCCTTATAGCTGGCTTTGTCTTCAAGACTGTAAGATCTACGCCAGTGCCTTTCCTTGTTTCTACAGAGTTGTTTCTGTTTGCGTAGTTCCTCTGTAAACCATGGGGCCGAGGGTGCTGTTCTGTTTCTAGAGGGTTGTTTGGTAGGGACTAGAATGTCTGTGGCTGAGCCTAGCCACTCCTGAAATTGACAGATGGCAGTATACGGATCAGTAGAAAGGCTTGGTCGGGTCTTATCTAGAAGAGAAATGAGCTCCATACGATCAATGTCTTTCCAGACTTTAAAAGATTCTGGTCTCGGAGCAGGTTCTCTCCTGGCCCTATTTGCTATGACAGAGATCCTCATTAGGATGAGATAGTGATCTGTCCACGGCATGGGCAAGGTGTCTATTATTTTTAGATCTTTCGAGTTAGAGAAGATGCCGTCCAAAATATGACCAGCCCTGTGGGTGGGGGTGGTAACCAATTGTTGGAAGTTCAGGATGTTCATGTCTGATATCAATGTGCGGGTATCACTATCAGATAACTTCTCGAGATGGAAGTTCATATCACATGTCAGTGTAGTTATATTGAGTTGAATTATGAGGTGTTGGGTGGTATTTAGTGGAGTGTAAGTATGTTGTGTGGTGAAATGTGTGAGGCTGAATTGTGGAATTGAGTGGTGTGTGGAATTATGTGGCATGGTGTGGTGCATAATTGTGTGGGGTGGAATTATGTGGAAAATTGTGGAGTTGTATTTTCTGGAGTGGAATTATGTGTTTTGGAGTCGTGTGTAAATATGTGGCGTTAAGTGTAATTATGTAAGTTAAAGTGAAATTATGTGGTACACAAGGTGTACATTGTATGTTATTGAGCTTTTAATTGTATATGAACAGTAAAACAATACTGTCTTCCTTCCGAGTGGCGAGTTCACAGCGTGTCCCAAACTTCAAATATACCCTGTGATGTAAAGCCACTGCATTTGAGATAAACGTGGGGATAAGTGGGCCCCTCCCCCCATATACACACAAACACACACACACACACACACACAAATTGCCTTTTCCACAAAATTGACGGAAATTAATTATTATTATTTGCCAGTAGGCAAAAAGTTCAAACATGAGAAAAGGGACCCTTGGTTAGGGTGTAGCTCCGCGTGGTTCTCATCAGGTGCAACACTTGGAAGTATTTACACTTCAGTAGCGGTAATTGTTAGTGACGCTCAGTTAACAGTAAGCAGCCTGCATTAGGATCCCCTTGTCACAATTACTGCTAAATTGGTAGCTTCGTGGCAGCCAGTCGTTTCTGAATCCAATATCCAATAGGGTTAACCTTAAAGTTAACCCCGCTCGCTAATGACATGGTTAGGCTGAATCCTCTTTATCCCCCTCCCTTACAGACAGGATCCACCATGGGTCTCTTTCTTAAATGGGACAAAGTGGTCCTCTGACTTTTCTTAACTCTCTGGTTAACAACGCATATGACCATATCCAAATTTGTTTATCACTAACCGAAAACCCACAGACAATAACTAATTCCTTTTCTGCAATTTTGTCAGAAATCAAAACTCTCCTTGCACGAGCCCCAAGGAAATCTCCACTATCTACCCATGGCTGGTTTGACAGAAATTGCTCTAAAGCTTTGCGACTTTTGAAAGCAGCTCTGAAATGTAATCCTAGGAACCGCTTGGAAGTTCAGCAAGCTAGACATAACTATCATAGCATGCGTCAGGTTAGACAAAACCAGCTGAAGTCGGAGGCCTGGTCAGCGCTTGTGGAAGCTTCTGAGAAGAAGGATAATATCGCCTTCTGGAGGGCAGTCAACGCCCCCTTTTTTCGACTTTGCCACCCCCCGATACTGGATTCAGCCATAACCCCTGAAACTTGGGTCAAACACTTTAGCACCCTGTATAACCCCCGGGATTCCGCTAACCAATCGTGTGAGTGTGAAAGTGACCTCAATTTTCCTTGTGATCTAACTACCTCTACTTTTTTTCCTTTAAATATTTCTTTTCAACATTCTGAAGTACTGATGGCCTTAAAAGCCAGCCCATCTGGGAAAGCCCCTGGTCCGGACTGTGTCCCAATAGACGTTTTTAAATCACACCCTGACCTATGGGCTCCATTGCTCACTAATGTTTTAAATTCGTTGAATAACATTGGTTTTATTCCTACTTGGCCTGAGGCAGTTGTCGTCCCAATTTTTAAAAAAGGCGCTAGGGATAATCCTGCAAATTATCGCCCAATTTCACTTTTAGATTCCCTTATGAAGGTAGCTGGGCGAATTATCTTAAATAGAATACAGGATTGGTTAAGTGAACAAGACATCATCTCTGATGCGCAATACGGCTTCAGACAAGGTAAGGGTACCATTGAACAGGGCCTGAATTTAACCCTTATAATAGCAAAATATACCCAGGTCAAAAAAGGTAATCTTTTTATAACCTTTGTAGACCTTAGCTCTGAATTTGATTGTGCTGACCATAAGCAATTATGGGATTCCTTGGTTGAGATTGGTTTAGACCCCCCCATTCTTTCATTCATCAAAGAGCTGTACAGGGACGCCTCGGCCCGCGTGAGATATGGTAATAATGGGGAATGTTCTGACAGGTTTTTTATCAGGCGAGGGGTTAGACGGGGTTGTATTTCAGCCCCTTTACTTTTTACTCTCTATATCAACTCTGTTACCCATCACCTGAATAGAACTTTCCACGACTATCCTACAATAAATGGTAAATCTGTTCCCATCCTCCTCTACGCGGACGATGCCGCAATTATGTCCCAGACACCTATCGGCCTACAAAGGGCTGTCAATGCCTTTACTGATTTCATGTCAAGAAAAGGATTGAATGTTAACACCTCCAAAACTTATACCATGTCCTGTGGCCTAGGGATTGGAAAAAAATCATGCTCTATTTTCTTGAAAGGCAACAAATTGGATAACATCGATAGCTTTCCTTACCTGGGCATTACTTTTAACAAGAGGGGCACTTGGCGAGCTGCGGTTCAAGCGAGAGGCTCAGCACTGTCTAAAGCCAGAGGAGCCTTGACCAATTTTTCTAAAAAACTGGGGGGTCGACCAATAAGCCCTCTACTGCAGATCTACCGGGCGAAGTGTATTCCAACTGGCACCTATGGATCCGGGATCTGGGGGATTGAACCTGTCGACCAAATTCAACGTCTGGAGAACGCCTTTTTACGTTATCTTTTGGCTGTCCCTCCCGGTACCTCTACTCACATGGTGCACACTGAATTGGGCCTTAAGTACATTATGGATACGATTAGATCCTCTCCCCTCTTGTTATGGCACAAAGTCTGGACCAACGAAGAGACACCTTTTAATAGGGAAATTATTAAAGACTGTCTAAAATTGAAAGAGGCCAAGAACATTAAATGGTTGAACTATGTCAAGAAATTGTCTAGTGACATAGGGCATTTTGAATTTTTTACTGACCCTTCAACCTTAGCCAATATACCAAAACCCACGTTAAAGCATCTTGTCCTAAGTTACTGGAGCTGCAAACGATGGTCTCTAGAAATTCAGAAAAGTTCTGTTGCGGATTATCAAAAATCAACCACCATAAGTGGTACACAGCACTATCTACTCTTAGAACCATCGCCGTATACGCGCATGCTCCTGTCTCGTTTTCGCACTAATACCTTTTTTAGACTTCTAACTTTTCCTACTTTAAACTGCTGGTCCAGTGACTTACCGAAGTGCCCTTGTGATGACCATTCAACTCAATCTAACATTCATAGTATTTTATTCTGCAGATTTTACCAACACCCAAGAGCTATTTTTCTGAAACCGCTGCTTAAATCTTGGGGAATAAGGTTATGTAAGGTGGCTTACCAAAAATTGAAATCCTTGGAAACGCCTTTAACCTTAGCAGCTGTTTCATCTTACCTGAAAATGTCGTTGAGGTTGCGGTTATCAATGCAGGTTTAAGATGATATATGCCTTGATGTCCTGATCCTGTATTCGTACTTTTACTAATTTTATCATTTTCATGACCTAAATGAATTTTACTGTTTTTTAAATGATTTTATATATATTCAAGTGTATGTACTTTTATGATATTGAAATTACATATCGAATAAAGTTTACTTATCTATCTATCTATCTATCTTAGTGATGCTCAGTTAACAGTAAGCAGCCTGCATTAGGAGCCCCTTGTCACAATTACTGCTAAATTGGTAGCTTCGTGGCAGCCAGTCGTTTCTGAATTTTGGTGAATATTTTAGTGGTTTACTGTTGTAATAAAGGGATCAATAGGTTTTACACAGCACACATTTTATCACTCTCCTTCCCACATAGTAAAATATATTTGGAAATACACCTTGAAATTAAATAAATCTCAGCACGAACAAGTAAGTCAATCAAATATTTCTACTGCATGGAGTACTGCAGAATAGGTACTGAGTAGCAATGATGAACACTAACACATTTCCCTAGCTGGACCCCACGCAGATATTTGCATGCCTTGATGCCATTGGTTATCAATCTACCCAGCTTTATCAAACGTTTATACTGACCATAACCAACCTCTTTCCTCGTCGCACATGATTGGTCAACGTCAGAGACATCAATCATCTAAAATTTGCATAGTGCAGGCGTTGTACTCGGTGGAGGAAGGTTGCTGGAAGAGGCCGAAAGCGCTCAGCCATGGATAATGTTAAAAGCTGTGCACATAATTGTTGCAGTCACGTAATAGTTTACACTAACTATTGCCTCAGGAAGGCAAATGAGCTCACTACGCACTACACAGCTTCAATTTAGGAAAATTGTAATTAAGGAATTTCAATGTAATTGGTCTTGAGAAACAAAAGCAATCTGCTGATATTCAAAGAGGAAGATTACGAAAAAACATGTAACTGTAGGCTTTTAATGATGTTACCCGACTGTTTGCCTTTGCCAATCCTGGATGAATGTATAACAAAATGGCCCCACAAATCTGCTAGGTGCGTTCACTCGGGATGTGGGAGAGGCCGGGCGCGACTTTTGTGGGAGGGTTAAGGGAGTCGGGAGAGACACAAGGAGGAAATCTGTGGAGTGGTACTTAACATTGAAAAGAAAAAAGCAAACCGATTGGCATAGCAAGGTGAGCTTTAGAAAACAGGTTAAATATGTGTGCAGGCCCAAAGCAGTTATTCTGTAACATGCTATCCCCAAGCCAAAGAGAGGGACTGCAGTGGTCAGAGCTGCTGACTCTGAAGCTGAGGATCTGTGTTCGAGCTTTCCCATTGGCTCAACATCCAGTGATATGGAGTTCTCACTTAAACTCCTGCCACCACACACTACTATTTTAAATAAAATAAAGAAACAATAAGTAAATAAATAGTACCTGTATGAAAGCGGACGTCCACTAATTAAGGGAAATTAATTTGTAGTTGAGCGGTGCTGCTGAACTACAACGGAAGTGAACTATCGGGTGTGGGAACCAACCAGGAGACAGCAAAGAAGAGTGAGGCAGGACTTAGCCTATGGTGAGTAGCAGCCTGGATTATAGCCCTTTTTAGGTCTCGCCTGACCCAGCACATGCGCTGGTCTGACGAGACTTTTTGTGAGGGCTCAAAAAAGTGCTACCACTGTAGCCTAGAGCTACAGTGCATGTGCGCGGGCACGTGCCTCACTTTCACGGCCGCACGGCTGCTTTGATGTTTGATCGCGAACGCGATCACTTTCACTTTCGCGGCCGCTTTGATGTTCTCCGTGAGCCATTTTTTTTCTCCAGTTTATTACTTCTATGTAGTAATGGTAGCACCCGTGCGCCGCCATTACTACAGAGCAGTAATAAACAGAAACAAGCATTGGCATAGCCAATAGGTCTCGCTTTTGGGACCCTATAAGTATTTAGTTATGCAACTGTTGCATGGCTAAACACTTATAAGGTCCCAAAAGCGAGACCTATTGGCTATGCCAATGCTTGTTGTGATTACTGCATGTTTTACAGACAGCGCATGTGCTGTCAGGCTCGACCTAAAAAAGGTATAAAAGGTACTAGAGTTTGGGGCGGAGCAAGAAAGGTGGGTTGGTGGCTAAAGGAATGTTGAAAGGCGATTCTCTGACATCAGCCCTAAGGGCATGAGGAATGCAGGGGCATGGATGGCGCTGGCAGTAGACATGACCAGCACATAAATATAGAAATATAATACTTTGAATTAGCTATTAAAAGTTTAGGCAAAGTTTTAGAGTAATTGTGGAGGGAAATATGATCGGAATATATCTCAGGTAACATTCATTTGGTAGCTGAGTTGTTGACAATTATTTTGTTCATAATTATATGATTTTTAGAATAACAGTGTATAACAAATACAGATATTTATTATAAAGTACCAATACTTGCTTATGTGTAATAATCTCTGGGTTTCATCAGGGCTTCACAAAATAACTGGGACATGAAACATCTCTGACAGGTTTTTCTGACTCGTTGACATTAGTATCCAAATGATCATAAGTTATTGGGAGAGGTAAGAGACACCGGCCTGTTTTCCTTTTCTCCAAAGAGGTCACAGTTTCTTTTTAGGGCTTCGTAAATCTATCCGGTGTAACCCTGATATTTATAGGAAACATACCACCTCCTTTTTCCAAGCTTCTGGAGGAGCACCAAAATAACTTCCTAATTTCCTCTTTTCCTTCAAGCTGTCTAGGTATGTGTGCTATTGGGGGCTCTGTTGCAGGCACAATGCCATCACAGTCAAATGTTATCTAACCCATTGGCAGATGTTTTCTCTGTGGTGACAGATACTGCACAGTTAACTGGAACTCCCCAAGGTAGGTATCAGTTTCTCTGTTTTAAGACTATCAATTATGCTTCACCAGCAGTAACTTGATCCCCCTTTAGTCTGATGGGCCAGCGAGATTCTGTTGCCACCAGTCCGTCAGCCATCTGCTCGAAACAGAAGTGGTGGTACAGCCGGAGACACCTCACGGCAAGTAGACAGGACTTCTTCATCTCAGCAGGGAGGGAAACCGTATTTCCTCTTTAGATCCTAGCAGATTCTCCTCTTGGATTGGATTACACACAGCATGTTAAAGGCTACATCAATCATTGTTGATGGCATCTTGTTAATAATAAAAAAAATCCCTGGCTTCACACTTCCACTTTTTCTGCTGGGTGATGCAAACACCCAAAAGGGTTATTCTGTTCCTCAGCTATGTATGGCTCCCACATTCCTCCCACCAACTCTATTGTCCTTCTTCTAAATCCAAGGGGCTTCCCAAGAAAACACATCCCCCCGAGCAACCGCTACATCTTTGGTCCTCAAATATGATCATAATTTAGTAACTTTTTTAACTCCATGTTCACACATCTGGACGCTTGTATGTAATTCACTGGCAATGTATTTGAATGGCTGAACCCTAGCTGTGTAAATTGATTTTATTGCTACTGACGTTGTCAGCGACATTGACAACACTAAGGCAAATGGCAAGTACATCCATTTGTACTGTTTTCCACATTGTACACAACGCCAAAGTAAGCAAAAACAAAACAAAAAAAAGACAGGTTGAAGAGTTTATGGTCATCTTCTTCAGACACATATGCATCTTCACCATTCTTTTAAAATACAAACATATTCAGGAATCTGCAGAAATAGAACTAATTGCGTTGTCCTGCATTTCCACTCACTAGTGGTTCCATCTCAGTGGAAGTCTACCCTAAACATGCCGCTGTGCATGTTTGAGCCATTGAAAGCCATTACAGACTATATGATGTGATAGAATGATGATGCAGTTCCCTTGTCATTGAGAATTCAGCATTAAGGGAATAATCAAGTGCATCATTGTGATGATCATGATTTCTAGGTACAGCATTCGGGCAGTCAGCTGTGACTACACTCCTGTGACTCATTTCCACACGAAACACATACCAGATATAGATTTTGAATACATCAGACATATCAATGATGCTGAAGTTCTGAATAGGTTCGGGATCATTCCCAGACTTGAAAGGCCAAACTTTGGGAGCAAATTAGTGGTCTTCAAGACACTATTCCGAATTCATGCTACTGTTCTTCACTATCTAATTTCTATCTTGTTCCATATTAAGGGTAAAGCTGTGATGGAAAGTAGAAAGGGATGATGGGGAAAAAAGACTAAACACACGAAGCAGAAGATCTTCCAATTACGGGAATCGAAGTGATGTCCTCAACAGTAACAGCGCAACAGTAGGGAGAGTGTTGGATTGCCGGGGGGTAAAATGTACTATTTCCACTCCTGTCAATGTAACAGTAGGGAAAGTGTTGGATTGCGGAGGGGCAAAATTTGCTATTCCCACTCCAGTCAGTTCAATATTAGGGAAAATATTGGATTGCGGAGGGGTAAAATATACTATTCCCACTCCAGTCAGTGCAACAGTGGGATAAATGTTGGATTGCAGAAGGGCAAAATGTACTATTCCCACTTTAGTCAGTTCAACATTAGGGAAAGTGTTGGATTGAGGAGGCGTAAAATTTATGATTCCCTATCCAGTCAGTGCAACAGTAGGGAAAGTGTTGGGTTGCAGAGGGGTAAAATTGACCATTTCCACTCCAGTCAGTGCAACATTGAAAATACTTAAAATATGTGGAACAAAATAAAATTACAAAAAAAAACGAGATGAATTAAATATTTGATATTAAAATGTAAAAAATAAAAACATATTACGGTGTTAAATATATATCACAAATACCTACAAATATTACTAATCATAAAATACATACTTTTTTAATACAAATAAACATTTTTATTTCTAAAGAATTTATTAACACAAAAATATTTAGTACTTACATTTAATTTAGTTACTTCCCACCCTATAACCACACAAAGTCACAAGCTGCACCTAAAAATGACCCAAAACAAAACACCAATTATCATTAATTAAATATTATTTATGAATGAATTTTAATTAATGACATTTCTACAGTATACCACCAAAAACACACAACCCACTAAAAACAGAAAATGTTTTACACAATTTGCATAGTAAATTATCAAATTATTGATTCATATTACTTAAGAAAAAGATATTATTTACTTAAAATTAATTTACTTCACACTCCATACATCTACAAAACCCACAACCCACATCTAAAATAAAAAAAAATATTTGCACAGCGAGCATAATTAATAAGCAATTAAACAAATATTATTTATTAAAGACTAAATATAAATTCATTAAAATTAATTACCTTCCCACCTTCTACACCTATAAACCCCACAACCCCACCTAAAGTTAAACAAAAAAATAATAAGACAACTAATTTACAATTAAATATTTAATAGAATGTAAAAAATAGTTATTAATTAAATAAAATTAATTTACTTCCCACCCTTTACCCCTAGAAACCCCACAATTGCCCCTAAATAGTTTTTAACTAACCAATTAGCATGATTGATTCTCAATTAATTAATTATTATGAACTAACAACTAATTATTAATTAATTAAAAAGAAATTACTTCCTACCCTGTAAACCCCACAACCTGTGCACAACATTTACATAAAGAAAATAATAGCACAATTAACATATTTGGTATATCAATTAAATAAATATTATAAATCAAAAAATAATCATGAATTCACTATAATTAAATTACTTCCCACCTTATACCCCTATAAACCCACAACCTACTACAGAACTACAAAAAGAACAAAGTATAATTACATTAAATTTCATAACTACTAAAAATTTAACTAAGAAAGTAAGAAATATAAACAATTATTAAACAACAAAATTACATCATAAACATTTAAAATATATACTAAAATACAAAACAATATTTAAAAACGATATTTCAAACAACAATATTTTGCAAATTATATTAATGACTTCTATATTTTAAAAATCTATATTACTTACCTAAAAATCGAAATTCTTGACATCGATAATCTTGATGTCAATATTTCCAAGTCACGATATTTCTGACTCAAAATTCTTGTCTGTCAATATTTTCAACTCAATATTCCGTGTGAATACCATTAGACTGGCTCCTAGGGCAATCAGGAATTGCCCGAAGGGCTGATCTGACTGGTCAAAGTGTTGGACGGTTTATTGGCTGCTAGTGGGGCTTTTTTATGGTCTTCTGGGCGAAGTTTTTACTTTTGATTTCCCTCCCATTAAAACAAACATTGCCTGCAGCATGCTCAAATCCACTAATTGGGGCCACTTTTAGTTTAGCTATCTAATTCACTAATGGGGGAACTTTGATATGGGTGCCTGGGCCTATTTTCTGTACCAGTCTAACTGTGCCTCTGATTGATCCAACTACCATAAATAGAGGACATGAGGCGTGGCATACACGCTTGGGCAAGATGGCCGCGGTGTGTTGAGGTCCGTCTCCACTCGGAGCTCAAGAGGGAGACATCATCCTACGTTCCCCAGTCTGGATGTGTTTCTTGTAGTGCGGCAGCTCACTTGTTTGGCAGCAGGTGAGTTTGTGGCTCGCTGTTTGACTGGATTTCCCGAGATGTCGTCTTCCTGATAAAAGTGGCTGCCATTTCGTCAGGCCCTTCTGCTGCAAATGCTCTTCTTCACTATCTGGGACTATCAGAGAGTCTATTTTGGTGCTCATTTCGAGTCTTTCGTTCTTGATCTCCACACAGAATCCAAGTTTTGATTTTGCATGCTGCCTCCTCTCGCTTGTTGATTGGTTTCCCAGTCTACCAAGCAATGCACTACTGGAGATGATTTAATAACACAGATGACACGGAGCACTAAATAAACCAATAAGCCACGATTGTTTTGGGTCAAGTTTGGTAAGAAAAATAAAATGTGAGGGATTTTGAGTGACAGGGAATATCAACAAAGAAAATTCTTCCTTGCTAGTGCCAGCTCACTTATTCTATCAACTGTCGTTTTGAGCAAGCATAAGGGCACATCAACAGGAATGCCCACATACTTGCCATTAGAATCTGCCAGCTACTTCAATTCCCATGACAGCACACTCCATGTCACAATTCCGAAAATCGCCCACGGTGCTGTTGAGTGCGGCACTTGTTATTAGGTCGGGGCCTTCATCTGCCATGCTTTCAGAGCCTCTATAATCGACAAGTATATGTGTCATATTGTCATTGCTGAAATGGTTCCACCCTTATTTTCTCATGAAGCTGAGTCTGAAGTATGTAAATAAGTGTTCATATGTTGTGAGGTGTTATCCCAGTTGTCACTTCACGTCTTGCTCATCTACAAGAATGTGGGCGCCTTTACTACTCTCTACTATATAGTGTGCTATATTGATATAATCCTGTCACTTAGGAACTGGTCGTGGCATTACTTAAATACAGTGATTGAACTTTTCATATCTTCATTGAAACCTCTGTCACTGATTATCTGTTTTATAGGCAGGGTCTCCACCATCAAAAAACGTCCTCAACGACAAGTGCATATCGTCAAGATGGCTAGTGACTCTGTCTCTCACGAAAACCTCTTCATGTGGCACTAAACCAAAAAGAGCCAAAAATGACCCTCTATCCCCGGTCCAGTCATCCTCTAATCTAGTCCAGGACTCAATTTTAGATGAATTGCGTGCTCGAAAAACCGTTCATGAATACCACTAATGAAAAATTATAGCTGATTGAGGACAGATGGATTAACATGGAGGGTAAAATGTCTGAAATGGAACAACGTATAAGTGATCCTCAGGATGTCGCTACTAAGGCACCCTTGCTGGAAGAAGAAAATCACAAGCTTATACTTCATACTGACAATCTTGAAAATTGCAATAGAAGGAACCATCTTTGATTGTATGGCTTGCCTGAAAATGTTAAGGGTCTGGATCTTCTTACCTTTTTTAAAGACATTTTTGTCTAACCTTCTTAAACTACAAACCTCTACTCCTCCTAATATCCAGCAGGCACATTGTCTTGGTTGACTTGAACTTCAATTTAGCAGACCACGTGGTATCATAATGCTCTTTTTAGAATTCACCCACCTGATGCATGTATTAACTTGCCAGTGAAAAATGTTGTCTTGCATGGTCTGGTCAGAATATCTTCATCTCATAGGATCTTTTCAGCGCAACCAATGCCAGATGCAAGGAATTCCTAGCTCTTCGTCCTCATTTAAGATCCATGAACATCCCTATGGTATATTATACCCATGTCTTTGTAAAATTACACATGAAAGAGTCTCTTGCTCATTCGAAGATCCATCTAAACTAAAACAGTTTTTGCATTCCATCACTAGAATACCTATGGACACAAATGCTTAATGTTGTTAAATTATTAAATTGTTAATGCTTCTAGACCCCTCATCTCTTGTTGTGGTTTTTTACTATTTGCACTTTAGATATATGTTTTGCGGCCTAAATATCTTCTTATCTTTATTCTCTCACCTATTTTAGTTCCTTCTTTCTCCATTGTTCTTCTTGTTTCAGAGTCTTAACATGCCCGATTTATGTCTCTCTGTCTTCTTACTTCAGATCTGGATTTATGTCCTTGATCTGTCCCTATTTTTCTTTATTTTTTTTATTCTCCTTTCATTCGTTCTATCCCTATACCCTCCCTCTCAATCTCCTCTTCCTTTCTTTCCTCCTGTCTCCTGTCCTTATAATCACATGAGTGCATATTTGTTTTTACCTCCTTATGTGACTATTAATTTCATCATGTTATCCATCTTTTGATGATTGGTGTATTTTCTGTTCCCATTGTTATCCCTGCAGTTCGTCATCATTGTGCCTGTACCCATGTTCCTTAAACATCAACATGTTTAGTGTTGTATCATGGAATGTTCGTAGTCTGGGTCACCCTGTCAAGCATCAAAAGGTACTTTCTGATTTATCGAAACTTAATTGCCAGATTGTTTTTTTGCAAGAAATCCACTGCAATGATGTTGAATCTCTCAAACTCAAACATCAATTGGTAAGTCAGGTTGTCTTTTCTCCAGCTGTCAACCGTAAGGGTGGTGTTCCCATCCTCTGTCATAAATCTTTAAAATCGCTAATTATATCTACTGAAAATGATGTGAGTGGATGATGGGTAATACTTAATGCTATGGTTCATAATAAACCGGTCAACTTCTTCAATATTTATAGACCAGTTAAGTTTAACCAAACTTTTGGCATATTAATAAATTAAAATTATCCTCAATCGCTAACCCCAATATTATTGTTGCTGGAGACTTCAACAATTGGATGGACCCCTTTTCCGATAGGAAATCAGATTGTAAATTCAAACCAGATAAATAACACAAAGCATTTCAAGCTACTATTACCTCTCGTCTACTCTATGACGCCTGGAAAACTAGTAACCCTGATAAACAGGAGTTTACATACTCTTTAAATGTTCATCATACCATGTCACGCATAGATTACATTTTGATCTCAAAACCTTTACTCCCCACACTCCAAACTTCTGAGATTGGCTCCATTTTCTTTTATGATCATGCCCCTGTTTCAGTCTCTTTTGATTTATCCCTTGTTACACCCAAACATGCTAGATGGAGATTCAATAGTTCCTTACTATCTGACCAAACATATTTCAGATGCTACCTCCTTTGTAAAATAATTTGTCCAACTTAACAAACCAAGTGATACCTCTGTTCACAATAACTGGGATGCCTTTAAAGCCTCTTTCAGAGCCTTTACCATTGCCTATACTGCCAGAAAAAAAAGATATTAAATTCCCAATACCTTCTCACTCTAATACATATCAAAACCCTTGAACATGCTTACTATACCTCTAAATACCCTGATCACCTTCGGGACCTCATCAAGGCTAAGTCTGATTTAAATAAATTAGCTACAACTGATGCTTGCAATATTCTACTCAAAATAAAATCTAAATACCATGCAGGTCAGATTAAAGCGGATAGGATGTTGGCCAACTATCTAAAAGTTAAATCGCAAAGGAAAACCATTGGACCTATTCGTAATGCCTGCACTAACACTTAACTACATTGTGACTCAGATATTGTCAATGCATTCTAGACCTACTACCACTCACTATACATGGAAGACACCCATCCCCCGAAAACAATACTCATGTTCTTTGATAGTCTCCTGCCCCCTCATTCTATACTGGATGTTAAAGCCCTCTTGGAAAAATATATAACACTTCAGGAGATTTTAGATGCAATTAAATCTCATAAGGGAGCTAAGGCCCCTGGCTCTGATGGGCATTCTGTTTAACTTATCTCTTCTTTTTCACCTGTTTTTTCTCCACACTTACACTCAAAACCTGAAGGTTCCTTTCTTGATGCTCTCATTGTAATTATCCCCAAACCTGATAAACATCACTCCCTTTGTCAAAATTATCATCCAATCTTGTTAATCAATTTTGACTGCAAAATCTTTGCTAAAATCCTCGCCTCTAGATTAGAAGATGTTGTACCCTTACTGGTAAAAGCTGATCAATTTGGCTTTGTTACGGGTAGGCTTACCTCAGATAATGCTAGAATGTTCTCTAATATCCTTACTATGGCAAAACAATATCCTGATCCTTTAGATGCATTATCCCTTGATGCTGAAAAAGCTTTTGACCGAATAAATTGGCAATTTATGTTCAAAACTCTTCACTGGTTTGGTTTCGGCCCCAAATTTATCTCGTTCATCAAACTATTTTATTCAGAACCTTGTGCATGTGTATCTGTTAATGTTTTTTTATCCCCTTATTTTAACGTGCATAGAGATACTAGGCAAGGCTGTCCCCTTTCTCCCCTTTTATTCCTTTTATGTCTCAAACCTTTTTTCAATGCATTCTCTGTAATACTTTGATAACTGGGTTCCAACACAACTCTCCTAAAATTAAATTATCTGCTTATGCAGACAATATATTGATTTACCTTTCAAAACACTTAACCCCCTTGCCTCTTTTTTTATAGGAAATTGACTTATGTTCTAAAGTATCTGGCTATAAATTGAATTTCTCTAAAACTGAGATTTCACCCTTAAATTCCTTATGCTATCAATTCATGTTTTCTGATGTTAGGTTCCATATAGGTACCCCAATATAGGCTCAGGTAGTCACCTAACCTTTCACCTGTATTCTCCCTTACCATAACACTTGATGTAGTGCTTAGAAGGTTGAAAATCGTAGGGGTGCGTTCTCTTCACTGTTAGTCGGCACCCGCATATAATCAAATGTGTACTCAGGTATTTTTGTGTGCAAATGTATTGAGAATTGTACAATCTATATCGATTTCAATAGAAGTGTTAGCTATGTACAAGCATAATGTATTAGAGAAATGCATAGAGTTTAGTCATTTGAACAATGTGATGTTAAAACGTGTAGTTTAGAATTCGTGTCTGTAGACTGTTTAGTTTGACCACACATGAAAGAAAGACGTAAATGTCAATACTGTGATTTAGGCCTGCTTGTGTAACCGTAGTAGTGGCCAGAATTCGCATATATCGTTGAGGCGAAAGGCCTGGTATTTTCTTATGTTAGCCAAGGGCAATAGGCCAAAAAGGATTTATTCCAGTAGAGGTTTTAGGCTGTAGTAAATTGCAAGTTAAAAGATGTGAAGTATGTCTGCCTTGCATGATCTCACCCCAGGTGCAAGGACAGTTGCTCGTTAGTAGAGAAGCTCTTTGTTCATGAATTGACTTATGTAGTAAAAGCCAGACATGGGAGTGCATTGGAATGTGCCAATCGTAACTCCTAGTGCGGATGGCGTCTGGGACTCAAGGCCAAGCGATGGACGATGGAACTGGACAGCGCTCTGTGGAAAATTACTGAAAGCCGACCCCGCAGAAGAGGAGGTGCAAAGGGCGTGTTCTGAGATTTGGGGTTCTGTATTAGGGAAAGCGCCCCGAGGGTGGACGGCAGATCAGAGCAGCCCAGAGCAGAGAAAGGCTAAGCGAAGAGCTAGAGGGGGCAACTTAGACCAAGCTCTCTAAGTGAAGACTTCTTAGGAAGTTTCACTCTGACACCTTTCGATTGAGGGTCTCAAGGGATTGCTAAGTAGGGATGTCATCTAGTACAGAGTAGGGACAGAGATGTTATGGTCCAGTGTCCCTAATATCGACATTGGCTTGGTAGTTTTCTACCTCATGCTTTTAGAGATTGTGCTTTTAGTTATTTTTAGCCGTATGCGGATTCTTCGCAGAGTAGCATTTGTGTTAGTGCCTATGTACTTGTTGTGCCTCGTATTGAGGACTTTGTATCTTCAAATCTTTATGCTGATAATAAAAGCCAGAGAGCCAAGAGATTAAGTCTCGAGTCCTTGATTATGACAAATTGTGGACAGTATTTTCTGATAATTGTGTTTATTCCCTCCACGCTATTGGGCAAGTAAAAAGTTCCATCCGACCAGAGTGGGTTCTAGTAGATAATTGCGAGATACTAAAATGGGCCGGAGCAGTTGGTAGCAGAGACGGATGGTTACTTCCGATAGCGAGGGACGATTAGATTAGATAAGGATAAGTGATCCTTGAGGCCCAAAAGACGATAAGTGATGCTGAATCATCAGATGGCGAGCAGCAGACGGCAGCAGATGCGCATCGACGGCGAGTAGCAGTGCGGCAGGAAGCAGCAGTTCCAGGAGTGAGTATGAACAAAATGAGATGTTGTAGATTGCGGTGTTGATTTGTTGTGTGATGTCTTGCGGAGTTGATGTGTATGTCGTGTGATTGTGAGATCAGGCTCTGAGCGCGCGCAGCCCGGGAGTTGTGGTGTAGAAGACACCTGAGATAGATTTTGTTGACCACCCAAAGGAGATCGTGAGGTACCACCGATCACCTGGACCGAGATAGTGGGAGCGAACGTGTGTGTGTATGGCAACTTAACGCTGGTCGTGGGTTGTTGCGTGCGGATCGGAGTGTTAGTAACCTATCAGTGGCGATCTGTCTGGCCGGACGGGGGCAGACGGGCACCAATCGAGGTCAACAAGGTCAAGAGACTGTGGACGAACAGTCAGGGGCTGTGGACGGACAGCCAGAGAAGTAACTTAATCGGTTATTTCAGTGTATGAAAGGGCGTGAACGTGTTTGGAGAAGGGAACTGCTGCGAACGGAGGAAGGTGACGCCAGAGAGTGTCGCGCTGTGATAGGCCGGTTGGTGTGAGTCGCGCTGTTATTGGAGGATTTAAGAACAAGAAGTAAATAGAGCGCGAGATCAAATTCGCTCGTCATGAAGTGTCTTAGGGTTTTGCGAGAATTGTGTAGGGGCGATAAGCATGTGGTTGTGCGAGAGGGAGAAGAGGCCCCTCCCGAGGACACCCCAGCACATTACATGGCAAAGAATGTGGGGTTACATACTATAGTTTGGATCGAGAATTGGCACAAGATTACACAAGGTGATGGGGAACTAGCTTTCCCGAGGTATGGCTCATTTAGACTAGCGGTGCTGTACCAGCTGAAGTCGGTGATGGGGTCCTTAAGACCCTTGCCAAGACCGGCACAGTTCGAAGCATTACATGCGTGGATTAGAGCAGCGCATGATAAGGAAAAGGGAAGAAGTCAGGAAAGGATGAGGAAGTCGATCAGGGCATTTCAGGATGCCAAGTGGGACGCAGCGGAGAAAAGATGGAGAGTGCAGACAGTTGAGGAAGAGAAACTGTATCCCTTACTGATAGACTCGACGGGGATGAGGCATGTGAAAGCACAGGATGAAGAGAGTGACTCCGATGATGGGGTATTGCAAAGATTGTTAGACGAGAGACCACCTCCTTATAATCCAGATGAAGCAGACGATAGGTGGGGTGAGAGAGGAGAACCTAGAAGAGTAACAATTCAACCTGAGACTCGAGTGGAAGGGTTGGTTTCGTTTGAGACAGAGAGTTCACAGAGTCAGTCTGAGGCTAGTGGGAGGATTGAAAGAGAGATGAGGTTACCGGATGCATTGAGGGTACCGGTCACCATTGGGCCGATTGTGTCGATTTATAGTCCGGAATCGGAGGAAAGAGAGAGGTCTGAACAAGTGGCAGAAAGAGCGAGGCGAGCAAGCGAGGAAAGTGGGTTGGAAGGGGCAATGGCCCGACCTCCAAGCCCTGTACAATGGAGTACACCATTGGTAGCGGTATCAGACACATCTAGGGGCAAAGAGGACCAGAGACCGGTGAGGCCGAAAAATTTGATGGAGTCGAGATCAGCTTTAAGGTCATGGGTACCGTTAGAAAGGCATCTGAACCCTAAGGTGGTCCAATCGGAGGGAGCTCGGGATAACTTTAGGAGTTATTCTGCTCCCATAGAAGCACCAGAAGAAAGAAGAGAGAAGGAGTCAGAATGTGAATACGATGAGGGACGTGGAGCAAGTTGTCAGGTGTTGAAAGGAGCCTTGAAGGCAGGCATGATAGACATAGTAAGGCTCAAGGCAGAGGTAGACGAAATTATATATGGAAGTCTACCTCTTGAGAGAATAGTATCTTACAGTCCAGATGAACTATTTTTTGTAGCGAAAGATGTGACTCGGAAAGCACGAATGGCACACGAGAAATTGAGGGGATTGGCGAAGGAATATGAGGTGGATTTAACCAAGACTAGGGTGTTGCAAGGAAGACATAGGATGCACTATACCGAGCGGGAGCTGGAGGAGAAGAGGGTTGTTGGATTGAGGTCACATGCCAGAGAACTGGTTCTAGGCATGCGGCCATGGCTGATGCTTGAAAAATGGGAGGAGAAATGGTCAAAGAAAAAGACCTCTAAGGGAGCGGAAGGAGGAACTCCGGGTGAGGGGTTGTTACTAGCAAAGACCTTTCCCCTGAGGGAAGTGGCGAATGGAGGATATGTGCATGTACCATGGAGCAGGGGGGATTTGGCATCATTTACGAATGATTTTCCCAGGCTAAGGGAGAAGCCTGCGGAGTGGTATAAGCAAGTTGAGCGTTTTGTTAAGATTTCGAAGGTGTTGTGGATAGACCTAAATACTTTATTCGATATTGTGGTTCCGGGAGATCTGTGGAACGCATGTAAGGTTGCCGTTGATTGGCCGGACTATGAGCCTGAGAGGAATATGATTACAAATGGTCCATCGCCAGCGGTGATGAGAAAGTAATTACCTGGTTGAAATCGAAGGTTTCACCCCAAGACATTGATTGGGTGAAAATAGACAGGACGGTGCAGGAGCCAAAGGAGACAGTACATGAATTTTATGAGAGACTCTTGAAGGCTTTCAAGCAGTACAGTGGTCTAGACGAGTTAGAGACGAAAGATATGGGACAGTTTGTGTCTAAGTTCGTGCTGGGTTTGAAGCCCGAGGTTAGTCTCATGATACAGCAGCATTTGATCTGTTGGCAGAATAAGCCCGTAGATGAGATCTTGCGGTACGCCAGGTACTGCACGGATGAGATTGAGTCGAAGCACAAGAAGATGAAAGATAACCTATTGCTCATTCAGATGCAAGCTGCTCAGGGACCGCCGAATGGGGGTTCAGTGGTGAGGAGACAGGGAAACTATCAGACAGGGAATCAGAACGTGCAGGGTCAAGGGAGGCCGAGGCCCGTAGACCCTAGGACAGGTATAGACATAGCAATACTGAAAAAGACGACAGCTTGTCACCAGTGTCACCAGGTGGGACACTGGAGGCGCGATTGTCCCTTGAACCCCTATAATCAGCCACAGATGGAGGGAGGAATGGGTCAGGTCCCTGGGGCGGAACAAGTACAGACGGTGACTATACCGAGAATGATGCAAGGGGGGACCGGCATCCCGCAAGTGCAGATTCCCCAGCCACCCAGGATACAGAACATACAGCAGGGAGCTCGAACTTATTTGCAGATGCCCATGTTTGAAGTAAGCGAAGAGAAGGGGATGGACTTACTGGCTCGGTTGAGTTTAGGCCAAGATGATGACTGCCTACTTAGGGCCATTTTAGAAGTAGATCAGAGAGGACCCTTTGTGGAAGCAGAACTCGATGGACACCCTACTACCTTTTTGGTTGATACGGGGGCTACCAGGTCAACTATAAGATCAGCGGTAGTTCCGGGTGTAGCCCTTTCTGGAGAAAGCATACAAGTGGTTGGAGTGGCGAACAAGAGGCTAGTTAGCCCCTTGACAGAACCGATTCCAGTCAGGATAGGAAACTTTAGGGATCGACATCAGTTCGTGGTGTGCGATTCTAGTCCTGTTTGTTTTTTGGGAAGAGACTTATTGTGCAAGCTCAATTGCACAATCTACTGTACCCCGAAAGGAGTAGAGGTGCAGACAAGGGATGATGACGCGACCTTTAAGGTTGCAAATCAGCGGGTGTGTGTGGAAATGTACCCAGCTTTGACGGTGGAGGAGCTTCCACAGGATTTGAGGGAGTCAGTATCGGCTGACGTGTGGGACCTAAGTGGAGAGGAGATTGGCTTAGTCAGGGGAGTGGAACCAGTGAAGATACAGGTTAAGCCAAACGCGGAATTCCCGAGAACACCTCAGTACAAATTAGCCCCTGAAACGATTGCTGGGATTAAACCTGTGATCGAGTCTATGATTAGGCAGGGAATACTGGTGGAGATCATGGGTAGCCCATGTAATTCGCCCATTATGGGACTGCAGAAACCAAGTGGGAAGTTCAGGATAGTGCAAGACCTGCGGAAAATAAACGACATAGTAGTTCCATGTTGTCCAGTGGTACCGAATCCATCTGTGATACTGTTTCAGATCCCATGTGAAGCTGAACGGTTCACAGTGATTGACTTGTGTCAAGCATTTTTTTCGATTCCCCTACATGAAGAGAGCAGATTTCTTTTTGCATTTAGACTAGAAAATCGCGTATTAACGTGGTGTCGTATCCCACAGGGGTATACGGAGAGTCCATCGATTTTTAATCAGCTCCTAAAGAAGAATCTTGAAAGTCTTGTGTTGCCGCGAAACTCTGTTTTGGTGCAATACATTGACGACCTGCTTGTTGCGTCAGAAACAGAAGACGCTTGCAGGGCCGATACCATTGCGCTGTTGAATTTCCTGGGAGAGAATGGTCACAAGGTGTCTCCAAGCAAGTTGCAATACTGTTTACCTGAGGTACAGTATTTGGGGCACAGAATTGAGAAGGGTAAAAGGAAGGTGTCTCAAAAATCGCATTGATGCGATTCTGAGAATGCCAGTTCCCTCGACGCAGAGGGAAGTTAGAATGTTTTTGGGAATGGTGGGCTATTGCCGCCAGTGGATCCCAAACTTTTCCTTTGAAGCGAAGCCTTTACAGCGGCTGACGCGAAAAGATGTAAGTGATCCGGTACCATGGGACGACGATTGTTTGAAATCATTTCTGAGGCTGAGAGAAGCCTTATGTAGTGCTCCTGCGTTGGGAATGCCGGATTACAACAAGGCATTCGCATTGTTCTGCTGCGAAAGAGAAGGTTGCGCATTAGCAGTGTTAACTCAGAATCATGGAGGTGTCCGTAGACCAGTTGCCTATTTCTCAGCTACTTTAGATCCAGTAGCTTCTGCGTTGCCCGGATGTCTCAGATCCGTTGCGGCAACAGGTGTCAGCATCGAGAGATGTGAGAGCATTGTGATGGGTCATCCTCTTACCGTACATGTGCCACATTCTGTTGAATTGTTGATGACTAGGACTAAAACACAGCACCTCACGAATAATAGGCTGACTCGTTATGAGCAAGTTATCCTTGCAGCCGATAATGTGATACTGAAGAGGTGTGCTGTTTTAAATCCTGCTACATTGTTACCTGTTCCAAATACAGACGATAATGAAGATTGTGAGGACCATGATTGTCTCGACGTTACGGAACTATGCACCAAACCGAGACCTGACATTGTCGATGAACCGCTCCCGGTGTCAGATGAGATTTTCTTTGTGGACGGTTCATGTTTAAGAGACAGTGTCGGTCGATTGAGAGCAGCGTTTGCTGTATGCACCATCACGGGTGTGGTTGAAGCCGCTTGTTTAGAAGGAGTACACTCCGCGCAGGTGGCTGAGCTCATTGCCTTGACTCGTGCCTGTTTGGCAGCCGAGAAGATCCGTGTAACTATTTATACGGACAGCCAGTATGGGTTTGGTGTGGTTCATGACTTCGGATAGCTATGGTCCCAGAGAGGGTTTATGACGTCTTCAGGTTCTCCTATAAGGAATGGTGACCATGTACGAAAATTGCTTGAAGCATTGCAAGGCCCTGATGAAATTGCCGTTGTTAAATGTGCTGCTCATACGAAGGGAAATGATTTTGTTTCATTGGGTAACAATTATGCTGACGAAGTAGCTCGTTTTTGTGCAGAACAGGGATGCAATTTTACGGAAACTCACATTGAGGAAACTGAGGAGGAAATGGTGTATGATCAGATGTTAGCAATGGCAGACTCATGGGAGGAACTGAAACAGCTTCAGGAAGGAGTCTCGGATCAGGAGCGAGACAGTTGGATACGAGCGGGATGTGAGAAAGGAGATGTGGATATATGGGTTTCGAATGATGGACGAGCAGTGTTGCCGGAAAGTTTGTTGAATCCCATGGCGAGGTTGATACATGGTGCTGTACATCTTGGTAGAGACGCAATGATGAGAGTGTTTTGTCAGACTTGGTACAACCCGAAGTTTCGTGCAGTGGCTGAAACTGTGTGCCAGAGGTGTGTCACTTGTCAACAGATGAATGTAGGAAAAAGGACAGCTGTGACGTTGAGTCACATAGGGAGGTCAGGTGGACCTTTCAATAGGATGCAGCTGGATTTTGTTGAAATGCCAAAGTGTAATGGGTTGAGGTACATGCTAGTGATAGTATGTGTCTTTTCCAGGTGGGTGGAGGCGTACCCTACACGCAGATGTGACACACTCACGGTAGCAAAACTACTATTGCGAGAACTCATTCCGAGGTACGGGTTCCCGACATCCTTTGAATCGGACAGAGGAACTCATTTCCATAGCGAAGTTATGAAGTTGCTTTGTGCCGCCTTGAATGTAGATCAGAGGTTACATTGTAGCTATAGACCAGAAGCTTCAGGGATAGTGGAGCAGGTGAATGGGACTCTGAAGGCTCGGATGGCGAAAGTGTGTTCGTCTACGTCTCTGAAATGGCCTGATGCATTACCCTTGGTCCTTATGAGCCTCCGAAGTGTGCCTGATAGGAGGACTGGGTTGTCACCCCATGAAATCCTCATGGGAAGAGCGATGCGTTTGCCTGCAATACCTGCTACAGCTCTGATAAATATCACTGATGATATGATCCTGGACTATTGTAAAGGCCTTGCTGACGTGGTCCGTTCTGTGTCTCAGCAGGTGCAGACAGCAACGGTTCCAGCTGCGAGCGACCTGTGCCACGACTTAAGCCCAGGAGATTGGGTCCTAGTCCGAAAGCACGTGAGGAAGAGTTGCCTGGATGCTAGGTGGCGAGGGCCGTTCCAAGTGATTCTTATCACGAACACAGCAGTCAAGTGTGGAGGTTTACCGAACTGGGTGCATGCTTCCCATACCCGTAGAGTTCCAGCGCCCTTAGAAGATACAGCCCCTCTCGAGAACGAAAATCCAGCTGAGCCAACAGAACCACCTGAGAGGGCCAGTCAAGCTGTAAGGGTTGCTGAAGCAGCTGAGGGTGCACTGAATCGAGCTGAGGAAGGACGTGAAAGAGGTACTGACCCAGAAACAGGCGAAGGAGCAAGAGGTGCAGTGGGCAGTACGGAATCGAGTTCTGCCGAAGAGGAGGAGGTCAGTGCACAGGGTATCGAAGGGAAGACCGGAGGTGCCACCGAAGCAGAAAGGGTTTGGCCCGCAAGACAGAAACGGGTAAACCTGAGGTTGGTACCGGACACAGGTCTTGCACCAGTTTCGGAGGAGCCAGAAGAAGAATCAGGCGACGAGGAGTATCCTCAAGGTAGTGTGAGAAGGTCAAAGAGAACTAGAGTGCCAAGTCAGAAGTACGCTTCACCAGAGTGGGCATATCCAGTGACTGATGCCAGGGTTACCGAGCATGGGAAGATTGAGGTCGATGACATTGGTCAACAGTGTCCCGCTCCAGAGAGTGGAAGTGTTACTGAAAGTTCCGGGACTGGAGATCGAAGGAATTCTGACGATTCACATTCCGAGTCCACCTTTCCTGAGTGTCATTCGAGGTATGATCTTGGACAATTTAGAGTTCCCGACGTTCACTACTGTGCCAGATCCACAAGAACTGATCATCCTTAAGCTCGAAATATTGCAGGGAGTCCTGGAACTGTTGGGACCTGCAGTTATGTTGGACTGATTTGGGAGGGTTGCAAGCAGGGAAGAAGATAACATAGATCCGAGCGGAAGAAGAACAAAATTAGGGATTTTCCCGTTATAGAACGAAGAAAAGTTAGGGAGGGTTTGCCTAAGTTCACGAAAGAGACATTAATGAGAAAGAGACTTACCATTTCAGAGACTGTATTGGACATTGAGTATATTCCGAAGATGGCAGATCCTGCAAACACACATCGTAGGGCTAAATTGATAATAGGCACATTGATAGGGGTTGTGATAGCCACTATATTTGCAGTGGTGATAAGTTCATACATGGTGGCTCACAGGCAGGAGGGGAAGGTTCAGGGAGCACCCACACCTATTACCCCAGAGCAGAGAGGTGTTAGTATCAGAGAACCGGGAACATCGAAGTTAAGTGAGGATCGCAGACTCCACATGGATTTGTCGAAGGGTGATTTTAAGCTTAATGCGTATGCAAAGTTGTTGTATGAATATGTTGATGCAATGGACGTGAAGGATTGTTATGTGTGTATGCAGTTGCCTGCTTCAGTGGATGAAGGTATCAAGTATCATCATCTCCCATTGACATATGGGATTTCTTGTAGTTTATTGCTCAGTTTATTTTACGACAGGAGACAGTTCGAGTATTTCTTTTCAAATTTCGATACGGTACTTCCTGAAGTTCCAGCAATTAAGCATCCGAAGAAATACGATTATTATAAGAAAGAGGACAGACTCTTGAAGTATTTTAGACCGACTGTGAAGTTGGATACTGCGCATGCTCACAGGCATAACCTGACATGTGCGTTATCTGGGACGGAGAAGAAATTCATTGATCAAGTAGAGGACAGATATAGAAAGTTGACCCAGACACGAGACACCGGAGATAGCCCAGTAGATTGGACAGAGGAGGAGAAGGCTCACAAGTCCAAGGGAAGTTATGGACCAATAGCGTTAGGTGAAGTGCAGAAAGGGAATTTGTGTATTGGGCGGCCTCAATCGGCCACGGAGAAGGTTGCAGTAGGACATAGCACCTGTTCTCAGACCTTCACCCTGGAAGCTTCTGTTAAGGACTTTATGCAAGGTCCGGTACAAGTAATTCCGACGGTGTATTATGTATGTGGGAAGAATGCTTATGTCAGGCTACCTGAAAATTGGTACGGCATATGCTATTTAGCTATCATATTCCCGAAGATTTATCACACAGAGGACTTGGAGTTGTTAGAGACGAAACAACATTCTAGAAGACGTAGGGCTGTAAATACAGGGGCAGTGATTGGTGATATATATGGAGCAATGATACCTAGTATGGGTGTGGTGTTGAATGACGTGAAGATCAGGAGGTTGGCGACTGTAGTTGATGAGTTGTCTATGAATACGGCGAGGTCCTTGTTGTTGGTGGCTGGAGAGATGTTGTCGATACGAAATATGGTTATGCAGAATCGCCTTGCGTTAGACGTGTTATTAGCCAAGGAAGGCGGAGTCTGCAAATTATTGAAGGTTCAAGAATGCTGCACATATATTCCAGACAACACAAAGGAGTTAGGGAAGTACATAGATAACATCACAACTATTCACCAGGAGATTATGGACTTGACGGAGGAGAATGTATGGGAAAAGATTGGACAAGGATTTGGAAGAGTGGGAACGTGGTTTGCGAATCTGGGAAGAGGATTTCTTGGATCAGTGTTGAAGCCAATTATCATTGCTGCAGTTTGTGTGATTTGTTTGTGGGGATGGGTGAAAGCGTGGAAGTGGTATCAAGGAGGCAAGGTTGAAAGAGCTCTTAGGGCAAATGAGAAAAGGATGGCGAAGTTTCAGGAGCAGCAATATGAGAGTCTTAAGAGAATGGAGGGAGTTCGACATGGCAGAGTCATGACAGTACGGTTTAAATCAGTTCTAAAGAAGAAGGTTGTAATGGTGTGATGACAGATGTCATCAAAGGGGGGAACTGATGTAGCGCTTAGAAGGTTGAAAATCGTAGGGGTGCGTTATATTCACTGTTAGTCGGCACCCGCATATAATCAAATGTGTACTCAGGTACTTTTGTGTGCAAATGTATTGAGAATTGTACAATCTATATCGATTTCAATAGAAGTGTTAGCTATGTACAAGCATAATGTATTAGAGAAATGCATAGAGTTTAGTCATTTGAACAATGTGATGTTAAAACGTGTAGTTTAGAATTCGTGTCTGTAGACTGTTTAGTTTGACCACACATGAAAGAAAGACGTAAATGTCAATACTGTGATTTAGGCCTGCTTGTGTAACCGTAGTAGTGGCCAGAATTCGCATATATCGTTGAGGCGAAAGGCCTGGTATTTTCTTATGTTAGCCAAGGGCAATAGGCCAAAAAGGATTTATTCCAGTAGAGGTTTTAGGCTGTAGTAGATTGCAAGTTAAAAGATGTGAAGTATGTCTGCCTTGCATGATCTCACCCCAGGTGCAAGGACAGTTGCTCGTTAGTAGAGAAGCTCTTTGTTCATGAATTGACTTATGTAGTAAAAGCCAGACATGGGAGTGCATTGGAATGTGCCAATCGTAACTCCTAGTGCGGATGGCGTCTGGGACTCAAGGCCAAGCGATGGACGATGGAACTGGACAGCGCTCTGTGGAAAATTACTGAAAGCCGACCCCGCAGAAGAGGAGGTGCAAAGGGCGTGTTCTGAGACTTGGGGTTCTGTATTAGGGAAAGCGCCCCGAGGGTGGACGGCAGATCAGAGCAGCCCAGAGCAGAGAAAGGCTAAGCGAAGAGCTAGAGGGGGCAACTTAGACCAAGCTCTCTAAGTGAAGACTTCTTAGGAAGTTTCACTCTGACACCTTTCGATTGAGGGTCTCAAGGGATTGCTAAGTAGGGATGTCATCTAGTACAGAGTAGGGACAGAGATGGTATGGTCCAGTGTCCCTAATATCGACATTGGCTTGGTAGTTTTCTACCTCATGCTTTTAGAGATTGTGCTTTTAGTTATTTTTAGCCGTATGCGGATTCTTCGCAGAGTAGCATTTGTGTTAGTGCCTATGTACTTGTTGTGCCTCGTATTGAGGACTTTGTATCTTCAAATCTTTATGCTGATAATAAAAGCCAGAGAGCCAAGAGATTAAGTCTCGAGTCCTTGATAATGACAAATTGTGGACAGTATTTTCTGATAATTGTGTTTATTCCCTCCACGCTATTGGGCAAGTAAAAAGTTCCATCCGACCAGAGTGGGTTCTAGTAGATAATTGAGAGATACTAAAATGGGCCGGAGCACACTGCATGGCATTTCTTAGTACTGACCTTTTACCTAGTTAAGGTAATGTCCAAAGATGACATGGGTTTTCTCTGAAAAGCTTAAGCCTCATTTATTATGCATGAGGATTCTTGGATTCCCAGCAGGACAGTAGGCCTACCATCTCTTGCATAATTACTATGTATAAGGATCATTCCTTCTGTGATTCTAGTCTGACATGACACAGCAAGGTATATCCCAGGGTGTACCACTTAGGGTATATATACACCATATCTTGCTGAGAGAGTCAGTGGAGAAAGGAACTTCCATGCTGACACACTGACGCAAGATGCTGGGGCTCCTGCATGCAGACATTCCAGCTTGCAGTGGTCTGACATCCCTTGCAGGGTGTCCTTCTTGAAACCAAGACGGGGTCCTACAGTCTCTCACTTCAGGTAACGGGGTTGTCTTTATCCTAGGCTTTTACACCTACATACATGCTAGGTACACTGAGGTACATCTAGTTAGGGTCACAACGTCTGAGTACACACTTTACTGTCATGTATTTTATATACTTGCCTGTATTCATTGTTTTACCACAATGGCAGACATCTACCATATATTTACTCTGTTAGTGCTTATAATCATTTATATCTGTTACTGTCAGGTGGTTGTTTTAGCATGCCTATTTTACTCTAGAAGGACACTGGTTCAATAAATGCTTATTGAAAAATGCCTCCACCGTTTATTCTGTGTACCTCTCGGAGATGAAGTGAGCACGACTGCTTCCACGATCCTGAGGGATCAGGGTTGTTATGTTCGATAGTTGCCAAGAACTATTCTCTCCTTGGTAAGAGGAGTTTCTAGTGGTACTGTGAGCTAGCTGGTATACAGGTTGACAAATTCGGTAGGGGCGTCCAGAATCAGTCTGACTCCAATCCTACAATATATGTTGTCTAAACACGCTGATCCTATATAGGTTTATAGGAACTAAACGACATGGCGCTGCCAATGTTGGTTTGGTACTTATTTAACAGTCATATCTGAGTAGTTCAATCGTGCTATTATCAGAGACCCCCACTCATATTTCCCCTGAGACGTCCGGAGTGGGAAGGGAACTATCCGCCACAGCTGAGTAGGCAAAACATCCTATTTATTGGCTGTAGATTTATCAAGCTTGAAGGACAAACAGTTCCTATTGTGCATATAACCTTATCTCAGTTTCCTTGAAACCCTTCCTTGAAAGTTTTTCAACAATGACTGAAGAAAGTGCCGCTGGGCGAGCCAGCCTGCTGCAGTCAGGGCAGAAGAGGAAGGTGAAATTAACATTTCAGAAAATGTCAGAAATGCCCTTCCTCAAAAGCTAACAGACTACCGAGTCACAGCTAGGGTGGGACAGTAACCTTTGTGATTGAGGCTTACAAATCATATAGAACAGAGGCATTCTATTAATGGGTTAAATTCCCACAAGCAGATGAACAATCAAATACATTTCATTCTTACACTGAAGATGAAACACCAAATGAATGCTGTCCGTATGAGGACATTGAAATTCTGCTCACCTACCAGGAGCATATAAACTGGTTTAAAGGCGCGCTCCCCCACACAAGAGACAAAGTAAAGCTAGGTCCGCTCGGAAGCGACGGGGCAACTTGGCCTGTCCATGCGGCATACACACCGCATCTAGATATTGATACGATGCCAGTAGTAGACTTACATCCACTTCACAAAGAAATAATAAAACGTTACAGAAACCTGACATAGTTCTTGATGAGAACGCTCACACTTCAGCCAACAAGAGCTACACAAACAAATCAAGTTCAGAGTTCTACAACTAAAATTACACCACAAACGCTATACACAGTTATGGGTAAAATGCCCACTAAACGTGAGCAAATGCCATTCTAGATAGCTCAACAAATAACACAGCTAGAGGCAGTATTTCTACACACAAGCCCTCAAGAAAAACACACAATGCTAATAATCAGCTTACCAATGGGGATAGCTCCCCATATAGAGGATTGTACCACTTGGGGTACAGTTTTAGCTGCCATATATACCAGAACTCATGGTATCCCGTCATTAGCAGTAATACCAGACATATAAAGACAAATACAAACTGAGTATGGAGCAGAACCTGCTCTGAACTGAGGAATAAAACTATTAGGTAATTTTGCTCAGGTATCAGCTATAATATTAGCAAATATAAAAGGGGAGGCAGCAGCAGTGGCAATACGCCAACGCCTGAGGGATTTCACTCCTTTACAACAGGAACGTGAATTACCTAAAATTATCACAGACACCTATGCTGAATTAGGTAGAGATAGTTTTGGAGCTAGAGCAACAAAACTTCAGCGCATGGGTGGTCCTGAGAAGAATAACACAAAGCAAGCACCTAATTCTTCTAAGAAGAAATAAGATAAAAACAATAAAAAACAAAACAATTTGAGAAAATAGATCTCGAGCTAGGAGTGGGTCTCCTCAGCAGGACCACTCCGAAAGGAGATACAATCTCAGGAATAGAGTTAACATTAAAAAACCTGACAGGTATTAGGATACTCATACACATTCCTCTTGTTCTTTTCAGGGTTCACCAAGAAACTCTGAGAGAGAAGGCCGGTCAGAACACAGACAGCAAGAGTGTACGAAGTCCATAGACATGCCACGCGCTTCAAGCGACACTTCTAAAAATGAAGACAAGCCGCAATCCACCCTCAATTTAAAAAGAAGAAGGTAGCAGGTCTCAACGTTAGACATGTCCAGAATTCTGAGGACTCAACTACTGAACGGGGAATGGGCTCCGACAATGCTAGACAGCGCCGCAGAAGTAACAATAGCTCGCCAGATCCTGATGGAATTTGTGGTGACAGCAGAGTTGAATGAGCACATCACGGTGGAAACACCTGATACGAGGGTAAGTGTCCCACATAGCTTACATGAAATAACACTCCAAATGGAGGGGGACACACCCAGAACAGTTAAAGGTCTCTTTTGGGAGAACTTGACTTATGGCTATGATATACTTTTAGCTGAACAAGATTGGCCACTTGAAATTGTTATGGATTGCCCAAAGTGAGAAACGTAATTTTACCATCCTTTTTCTGACCACGTTCCAATTTACTTGAAACACACATACGTGTGGGAGTGGGCGGTAGCCCTCACTCTGGCCCTATATCGCAACCATGTTGGGTGGGATGTTGAGTCACCACACCATCTAATCCCAGTAAAAATGAATCCAACTCCACAGAGACACTACCCAATATAACAAGAGGTTAAAAAACAGGTCAGGGAGATCTTAGATCAACTTGAATACCAGAGTGTAATAGAACCTTGCACCTCTGCAATGAATAATCCTTTGTTTCCCGTAATGAAACTCGACAATTCATATCCTCTAGTTTTGAACTACAGACATCTGAATACATACACTAAAACATTTGCAGTACAGAATGCACACATTGGCACATTAATGAATAACATTGTGTGGAAAAAATACAAATCTACACTGGATATCTCAAATGGATTCTTCTGACAAAATATGGCACCTGAAAGCAGTTAGTTAACAGCATTCTCAGCGCTAGGCTCACACCAATTATTTTGTCGACTTCCCCAAGGGTATGAGAATAGCCCCGGGTTGTTCAATGCTGGGTAACAGAATTACTTCAGAATTTGGATGAAGAGGCATTTTCCTATGTAGATAATATTTATCTGACGGATGATGATTTACAGGCTCACTTGACCAGAGTGAGCACCATCATTTTGGGATTCACCTCTGAGGGCTACAAATTCAACTATAAAAAATCAAAAATAGCCCACCTCAATGTCCTATTTTTAGGATATGAGTTATGAAGTGAAGTAAAAAGCCTGGCAGCTAACTTTTTAGAAAAGTGTGTGCTGCCCCAACCTCCTAAATCATTGAAAAACTTACAATCCATATTGGGATTTTTTAACTTTGGCAGAACATACATTTTGGATTAAGCAGAAAGAGTAAAACCTTTCTACAACTTAATAAGACCTGATTTCTCAGTTAGGTATTGGACACAGGAAAACACAGATATCCTTCTTTCCCTTCAAGCTGACATGACAGCTTCAAAACACTTGCAGACAAGAGTAAACATATGCAATCTAGTGATCCACATTGTAGCGAGTCCATCTGGGTATACTTACTTACTTCAATGAGGGCGAAACAGTACCCATTGCATACAAAGCACATTTGTACGCAAACGCTGAAATGCGCTTTGCTTCTACAGAAAAGATACTAACAGCAGTGCAGACTGCTGTACTAAGAGAAAGGGTACTGGCTCAAGGGAAACTATTATTTGTCGATAACCCAGTACCAGCCTTGGAGGCTATCACGAAGGCTAGCATTTCTAATGCTAAAGCCTTACACCCAAGATAGATACAATGGGCTAATTCTCTCACTGCAACGGATGTAGAATACAGATATGACCCAAGGTTAAAAACACAAGCATTTCTGCAATATGAACAAGAATATCCTCTCCCAAATGAAATAATCCCTCTAGATCAGTATGAATACCATATTTAAACTGACAGATCGGCTCAGCCGGCCGTAGAAAGCAAACAACAATTCATAGTCGCTTGTGCAATTGTAAAAGTTCGTATGGCAAGTTCCATCTCAGCGATACGAAGACACAGTCTCTAGGAGACTGCACGGCTCAGCTGGTAGAATTAAAAGAGCTATGACTGGCACTAATAAATATGAATCAGGAGTTCCCCACACTCATAGTGTGCGATTCATTTTACTATGTTCAATCATACAACAAATATCTTCTCTACTGGGATCAGAACTGGTTTAGAGACTCTAAATGTTGCACAATTATGCATAAGTTGCTATGGGAACAGGTAGCTGAGTTGAAAAAGGAACTACCAAGAGCTCACGTGGTACACACGCTAAGTCATCAACATGATGGGGTTCAGGTTGAAGGGAATTCATTGGCTGATGAAGCTGCAAAGTGGGCAGTACGTACTGCTTTCGTAGCTGCAATCACTCATTCCAAAACGAGAATAGTCGAACAGATAATGGTAGCTGTCATTGCTTCACATAAAAACAGCACAGCCTTGCCAAAAGGGTTTCCACTCAAATACTCCTACAAGTTAGATGCAAACAACATTCTGTATGCTCAGATTCCAGGAGTGGGGGATAAAATAATACCAAACACAGATCACAGATTGGGTTTAATACTAGCTGCACATGAGGGTCTAGGTTCTGCACACGCAGGGATTACGGCAACGGTTTCATTATTGAAACAACGCTATTGGTGGCCAGGTTTAACTAAGCAGACGAAGAATTTTGTTGTAAAATGAAACATCTGTCAGCAGATGAAGGGTGCCACCGTAGCACATACAGCGCAAACACCTTTATTAATATCCAATAGACCATTGGCTTGTGTCTATTTGGACCACTGTGGCCCCCTACATTTGGATGGGGCTTACAAGCATATCTTGGTGGCAGTGGGTTCATGCTCCAGATTCCTATGGGTATGGCCTCAGCACTCAGCTGATGCTCGAACTGTTATAAAAGATTTGCAAGTCTTCATAGGGACATACTCAGTTGGCACATTACATTCTGATCTTAGCCCTGGGTTTACCTGTGGGTACCTGATTTCGATGATGAAAGTACAGTGGCGGATGATAAACCATTTGACATCAATAAACGTTTGGCTGTTTTACAGGATCAAATTGAATCCTGGGCACTACTAAGCAACTTACAGGTCAAACGCACAGCCACTGGGAAAGTCAAATCAGTCACGGCAAGACCTGTCTGGATCCCAAAAGTCGGGGATCTGGTCAGAGAAAAGATTGTGGACAAAAATGAATTTGGGCCATCATACAGAAAGCCTGTACCTGTACTGGCTGTCGAAGGAAGAAGAACAGGACTTCCACCTCTTGCCGGCATAATAGAAAAGAGATTTGTCTCCATTGATCTGATGAGACCACACTATGTGGCCGATACTGAATAGTAGGCCTCTTTGGCTCCTGTGTAGCTGAGACTCTCCTCTCGCTACCATACAGGAAGTTCAGACAGAAATACTCATAACATTTGAAGAGTCACCAATACGAAATGATGGAATTTCTAACAATGAAATGGAACTTGTTCCTCTGGAAACAGAACTTCACATAACACATGAAAGTCAAATTTCAATTTGCCTGCCGGTTCTATACAACCTGCAGAGCGAAAAAAGATAGATCGAACGCATCTGGCTACTTTTCCTGTAAGAAACAAATGCGTACATTTTACACATTTCTAAAAAAGACTTACTTAGGTTGGCCTTGGCTCCAGCTCTGGATAATATCGGCAATATTGTTTTTTTTATCTGTTCTGGATTGGCCTGGTAACTGTTTTTTGCCTCTGATAAATGGAAAATATCTCCCAGAACGCTCTGCAGTATCTAATATGAACTTGGTCCTGAAACCTCGTACATCATCTCATCGTGAACGAAACGACTTGTTTTCCGTGAACATTACAGCTGTTCTAATTCCTGCTGGTATAGTTTGGGACAAAGTTGATTATGATGTACTTGGCCCCACTGAACTTTTGAAGATTCCACATTTATTTAAGATTTCTCTAAATTATATAATTACCTCCAGTACATTTTCTGATGATTGGGATTTTTAAACTGTTAATAATATGTTGTCTGATTTGGAAAATTCTGCTGCCTTTTCAAGCAATGAAATAGTAGAGGACTCATCTGACTTCGATAGTATGTACTGTTACCATCATTATGGTCATCACTTTTTACACAAATCTAGTATCCCACGTAGTTTTTTGGACATACCACCAATGGGAACATTGCCCAACACCACCAAAAGGTAGTTCAAAAACGATTGCACAGAAATTCGCATATTTTTCATGGTTTAACACTTCTGACCTGACCTCATATTACTATAAGGTTGCACCTACACCTGTACAGAAAAATATTCTGACTAGCACCAAACAGATTTATTCTGCATCCTTTATTGTCCGACTGTCTGAACAGGGTTTCGACTTATAGAAGGACACTATAGACACAAAATCAGTCTGGGGTTCTAAAGAAAGGCAAGTTCAGGGAACAGAAGCACTATTTAGAGCGTGCCTCATCCCACAGCAAATGATATTTCTGAATGAAACGGTGCAACAGACTTCCTGTCTTGGACTAGCCAAGAACAAGGATTTGAAAACACCACAGTTTCCCACACCTTCACACATCAATTTTACATCACATGAAGGGGATACAATAGATGACATCATGCAGTACAGTACATCAGACCCCAATTGGAAGGGATTGTTAGTTTGGCCCACAGACACAAACAGATGTCAGTCAAGATTCAAGGGTACAAGTGAAGGATAGGACAGACCCACAATATGTACAGAGCGAACATCTGAGGGTAGTGACATCATACAGTGCTGGGAAGTTGTGCCTCGATTGGCTAAAAACCTTGACACTGTCCCAGGTGAACCAGCACGTATCCTTACTCACAGACGAGGTGGATTTATGGGATTTTTTACTCGGTCCCCGAAAGCCACATCAGAAGCGTTTCTATTATGCTGTCTATAATGAAATCTGGAAAATCTCTCAACAAGAAGCTGCGGAGAGACTTTGGGAAATAGATAGGATTAACCTAGATAAGGCATTAGCAGTAGTTGACAACGGTCTGACTACATTAACATCCAGGATTTATTCACTGGGAAACATTGTATCTTCTGCTATTGATATATTAGAGCAAGACTTGTCCATAATACAACACGGACAATCTCAACTACGCTCTGTTATATTATTAAGCTGGACGCTGCAATCATTGCACGCTGGTTATATTCCATGCCGATTTATCAACAGTACGTCTCTATTTTCAGCGTACAATCTAACTGAAAAACAGATTACAATGGCACAAAGGGGAGCAAAATATACAATGCTGCTTATTGAAAAACGGTACAAATTACTTTTTACCTTAGCAGAGTCACTGTTCATGGAATGGTTAATCCATGGCCATATAACGCTACTGGTCACAACTTTCCAGTTTCAGTATTGCCTAAAACAAAAACAGGCAGGCAGATATGAAGCAATGGGTATGGAATTCATCAAGAAACCTTGGGAATTACCGTACAGATTTCGATGAAGGAATGGGGACATAGAAGTGTTCCTTAGCAGTACCAACTGTGAGAATTCCTTAAGTGGATCTCTCATATGCCAGGATATAATGCTGCACAGGGCCTGTATTGGTTTGGTTGCTAACTTATCCTGTCACTTGAAAGGTCCCCAAGCTGCCATGATTAATCCGGTATTCAGGTTGCTTTTGAATGGGAGTTACTTGATGCTGATTGATCAAGGTTGTTGTGGGATGCTCCCGGGCATCGCATATATTGTCACTGTAAACTCCAGGATTACTTGGTGTATGCAAATATTGTTTCCGCCAACCCATACAGTCAGGGAGGCGCCATTATGGCCTTCACTGAATGCTTCCTTTATACGGTTTGATACTCTGAGCCGAATAAAAGCCATGCTTTTACAGCAAACTGTGCCCTTAATCTCCGCCCGATAAACTTATGATTGCCAAGTTGCATGGTCCTCTGCTGAGATACAGGCACTGATGCGAACAAACTGACCTTTCCATTTCACAGAAATGGTACAACATATCTTTAACATGTCTGATACGACGGGTATTGACTACCTATTTAAAACCAAGGTTCTGGACTGTTAAGCACCTTTCAGACAATCCTCGGAGTTGTTCCAATCTTCATACACTCCTTATTCTGAAGCATTTTTGGAGGGTTTCCACTGATCCTGTTTCTAATAGGAGGTATCCTGAGTGTCCTTTTTCTGCTACACAATGGACGTCCCAGTCACCAAGGAGATGGAACGTATGCTCTTGGAGCTCCAATACTGTGATCGCATGGTGCTCTATCTGGACCATATTCTTCGAGAACTCAACGAGTCTTTGCTCTTGTCATTTAGACCAGTCTGGACCAACTGTATTCTGCCTGTCCTCCGATGCCTCCGATGCCTGTTCTGCGGACAAGAATGTGTGTTGGATCTCTGTCTGACAACAATTGTGCCTCTGGACGTTGATGCTTTACTGGACCCAATAACGGCCCATGTTCTGCAGTGTCCTCAGCGTAGTCCAGTGTTGATGTCTGCATTCTTAGAGCCACCACGGGATACTACAGCTCCTGTCAGAAAGGATACTGGCTCCTCAACAACTGCTCAGGCCTTGGATGACACTCAGGCATCCCCAGCACCGGCTGTGGTCAATACGGAGAAATATCTGTGCTCAATTGACCTGATCTGCGAGGTGTTGCAGGGACTGTCCTCTGCAATCGCAGCCAACAGTGATGTTGCATCTCCCAGCCAGGACACATAAACATTTGGCTCATAGTGTACTGGGAAAATAAGACCTTTTTCAAAAACAACTAAATTTGGAATTTTAAACAAGACACTTTGTCTAAACTGCATGGCTTCAACCTCTCATTATTCGGACTATATATACAAACTTATTTAATACAGACTTTTATCGCATCCACTATTTTTATTTGTAGAATTTTTTAAAGATAATTTACATTTATAAGTACTATTGTTAATGGACTTATTAATAGTTGCGTACCATGTTTAGCAGTACGTAGAGTTTTTAGTATGTCGTCCAGTCGGATCAGGAGTGGGTGCTATGTTCCATATAGGTACCCCAATATATGCTCAGGTAGTCACCTAACCATTCACCTATATTCTCCCCTACCATTACACTGCATGATGACCTTTTACCTAGCTACGGTAATGTCCAAAGATGACATGGGGTTTTCTCCCAAAAGCTTATGCCTCATTCATTATGTATGAGGATTCTTGGAATCACAGCAGGACAGCAGGCCCACCATCTTCTGCATAATAACTATGTATAAGGGTCATTCCTTCCGTCATCCTAGTCCGACATGACACAGCAAGGTATATCCCCAGGGGGTAATACATTGGGTATATATACACCTGCATATAGATATCTTGCTGAGGGAGTCAGAGGAGAAAGGGACTTCCATGCCGACACACTGACGCAAGACGCTGAGGCTCTGACATGCAGACACTCCAGCTTGCAGTGGTCTGACATCCCTTGCGGGGTGTCCATCTTGAGACCAAGACGGGGTCCCACAGTCTCTCACTTCAGGTGATGGAGTTGACTTTATCCTAGAGGGATTCTTGGCTTCTACACCTACATACATGCTAGGTACATTTAGGTACATCTAGTTAGGGTCGCATTGTAGGAGTACACACTTTGCTGTCATCTATTTTATTTACTTGCCTGTATTCATTGTTTTACCACAATGGTAGAAATCTACCATCCTTTTACTATGTTAGTGCTTATAATCATTTATATATGTTACTGTTTAGTGGTTGTTTCAGCACACCTATTTTACACTAGCATGATGCTGGTTCAATAAATGCTTATTGAAAAACATTCCCACCGTTTATTCTGTGTATCTCTCTAAGACAAAGTCAGCACGAGTGACTAAGCAAAAAGTAGTACATTGCTTCCAAGATCCTAAGGGATCAGGGTTGTCATGTGCGATAGTTGCCAAGAACTATTCTCTCCTTAGTATGAGGAGTTTCTAGTGGTACTGTGAGCTAGCTGGTATACAAGCTGACATATTCGGTAGGGGTGTCCAGAATCAGTCTGACTCCAATCCTACAATATATATTGTCTAAAAGCGCAGATCCTGTATAGGTTTATAGGAACTACACGACACTGATACGAACTTTAAATTGCATCCTTCTAAAATTAAATACTGAGGCATTTGGTTCTCCTCTACCATTCCTCAAACTCTTTCCCACAATTTTAATACTTTAAAAACTAGAGAGCATATTAACAAGCCAGGCGATAAAATTATCGACGCTTTAGCGGCAGAAAACTGCCGCTAAAACGACGATAATGGGCTTGATAATATGCTCTATGGAATTCCAATTGAAGCTCAGGTTAGATGTCCTTCACATCTAACATGGGTTTCAATTGGAATTCCATAGAGCATATTATCAAGCCCATTATCGCCGTTTTAGCTGCAGTTTTCTGCCGATAAAGCGGCGATAATTTTATCGCCTGGCTTGTTAATATGCCCCCAAGATTCAAAACGTGTTTTCTTCCTGGTCTCCCCTCTATTTATCTTGGTGGGGCAGACCGTATACCATCAAAATGATGATTATACTACTCATTCTATTCTTAAATTTCTATGCTACCATTTAAAATTCCCAATTACTACTTTAATCAAATCAATTGCCTTTGTACTAAATTTCTATGGAACAACAAACCTGCGCATATTGCTTTATCTAAATCAATCAAACCAAAAAACATAGGGGGTTTATGATTTCCTAATTTTAAATTATATCACCCTGCTTTTTATTTGGACAAATGTAAGCACTGAACAGACAATACCATGATGAATTGATACCTAGCTAGATCAATTGTAAACACTCTTTACCACACAAATTCTCTTTTTATGCAATTTTATTTCCAAACATCCTATTTTAAAATACTCCCAACACCTGATACACTCACTTTTCACAGACGGTTCTAACTTTTACAAAGCTTTTCTTGTTTCCTCTATTTGGTATAGTAAATGTATTAAGTTTTGCTATAAATCTTTCTATTTCAAACCCTGGAAGGAGAAGAATATTATTTATGTCCACCAACTTGTCTCTCATAATTCTGTTATACCCTTTGATACACTACAAGACTTATGATTTACCCTGCGATTGCCTAGCCCAATATTCCAAATTATCACAGGAGCTTCAATCATTCCTAACAACCAAAAATGTTCCTCCCAACTTTACTCCATTTACTTCTTTGACTCCTTTGTATAATACTTCTCCTGATTCTAACCCGAAAGCTTCTCTTACATATAAACTTCTATCTATTCCTAATCCTGAAAGACCAAAATCATCAATTGAATTAGCGTGGGAACTAGACCTCTCGATGTCCCTTTCAATTCAACATTGGGAGAAATTATGGCACAAACATTTTACTACCTCTAGAGCTGCTAATATTACTCAATCACTATTTTTCCTATATAATAGAGCAGTTCAGTCACCCCTATTTATACACAAAATCAACCCTTCTTCTTCTCATCTCTGTTGGCCATGTCTTTCCTCTAATGGCACATTACTTCATTTGTTATACCATTGCCCTAATGTTTTCAGGTTCAGGAAATCTATATGCACTAAATGCTCTAAGATATATCTTTTTTGTATTCCATTGTCAATTCATAATGTTTTTCTTGGTTCCATGTCTGCTGATTTCCATGACACCTTGTTGAAGTAAAACTTATTTGACCTCTTTATTGCTCTTGCATTTAAAGTTATTCTTGCTTGCTGGAAAGATAACACTAATTTATGTATACTAACATGGTGGAATTGTATTTGCAATGAACATCGAATTTCTACTATTTCATCTTCATCATTGTCTCAAAAAATCAAATCTGATTTACTATGTTTACCTTTTACTACTTTCCTATCTGTACACTCATCTCTACTCTAATATCTATTTGACTATCTCCTTTCTCTTTCGCTCACTTCTTCTGTTTCTTTCTTTCCTCTTTTCTTTTTCTTCTCTTTCACTTCTTTCCTGTATTTTAAAATTATATAAATAACTAATAAATAATAGTTACCCTAATCTTTCTTCTTTTAATCTTTTACATGGGGTTGTATATTACCTGTTGTATTTCTTAATGTTATTTCTCTTCCTTATGCAACATGTATCCTTGGTCCTTTCATATTTTCTTCACTAAAAATGATTAAAAATAAAATAAATAGAGGACATGGGTATGCACCACCTCGGCCTCCCACAGAGCCTGAGCAACATACTTCTTGATCAGCAAGTGATTGGCCGGATTGAGACAGTGTCTTGATATACTGTTTCATAATCTTTATTTGGATTGCCAAGATCACAAAAGACATTACAACAATACACACTGCATTCTAATTAGGGATACATACACCCTATGATCATAATAATTGGCATACGTGCATTATTTTTTAAGATAAAAATTGTGGGAGCTTAGAGGCCGTATATAGATTAAAAGGTTCTGAACTAACCATAAAACCATTACATTTCATGTATAAAACATTTATATAAGAGCTTTAAAATTCTTGTTTCATAAAAATGTCATTAGAAAAAAACAATTATAGTACAGAGAAAAGGAAAAATATACGACAGCGAGTGGCCATTAAAAGAATTTGCACGGAAACAAATAAACAGCAGTATATTAAGCACTAAAATAAATGTGGAGTTCTAAAACTATGACCACGATTGTGCCTGACAGGGGTTTACATTAGATATTACTAATCGCACAACCAATATGACATTTTTCTACCCATTTTATGCGTCACTTTACTTTTTTTGCTAATCGCTAGGTTAGATGGGCACGGAGGTTTTTAGCATTTTTTCAAGAATTGGCCACATCCAACTTAGAAATTTGGCAGTTGCTATTACACATAATTCATTTGTATTGGTCAACAATATTCTCATTGCCAAGGTGCTGCACCTAGTACCCATGTTTCTGCATAAGGGTTTCAACCATTTATTCCGGGGGGCCTTATAGGCCGGGTAAACAAATAAAATCTGTGAATAGGTCTCCTCAGATTCTACACACAAAGGGCACTTGCTATCATTTAAATTAAGCCATTTGCACGTATAGGAGTTCACTAGTAGTGAGCCCACCCAGAATTGAAAATAGAGTTGTCTATCTCTGGGCTTAGATATAACATCCCAGAAGGGTACATACAATGGACACGGCTTAAACTCTATGAATGTATCTGTCAACTTAACACTACCAGAAGTTTGGATAGTATTCTTTACAACCATAGACCAGAAGAGCTCTTTCATGTCTTTTTCTGAGGGGAACTGTTGGCTCTCTGGATCATCCCATAGATGTCGCACTTCCATGTCGACCAATATATTTTTCACCTTTTGCAACCATGTAATTTTGCACGATGTATCAGCTTTCCAAACATCTTTAAGGGCAGTGGCATAATGTGAAAGCTCAGGAGTGGTCCATAATCTTCGCCATAAGGGTATCGGGCAAAACCTTGCTATCTCATCCAGTCTATTGCAGCCCAGGTCGTAATATAAGGGCTTGAGTGGAGTGCTCTGAGGTAACCCAGTGCTGCCTCTCAAAAACTTATGTTGGGCTACAAATAATGGTGTCAAAATTTCATAACCCCAGAGTTCGGCACCATATAGTACAGAAGCTGGGACTTTGGAATTATAAATCTTCAGAACTGGATTCATAGGCTTAGTTAATGAGGACTTATGTTCCTTCAGCAATGCACCTGCTGTTTGGCGATGTTTTAAAGCCATGGTTTCAATCTGGGGTTTCCAATTAAGTTTATTTCCAAGCGTGATTCCCAAATAATTAAAACATCCATTTGGTCAAGATATTTATTATTTAGGGATACCCTCCCCTTGATGGACCGATTTTTATGAAGAACCAGAAATTTAGTTTTGCTTGTGTTAATCACAAGACCACAGGCATCGCAAAATTCCGCAAATCTCGCCAACGCCCGTTGCAGGCCCCATTGTTTTTTCGAGATGACAAGTGTGTCATCTGCAAACATGAATATAGGTGTTTTTATGCCTGCAAGAGAGGCTGCATCAGTCGGGATAGTGGTGAAATAATTAACAACCCCATTTATGAATAGTGAAAATAGTGTAGGGGCCATAACACACCATTGGCGAACCCCTTTGGATATGGGGCATCGATTAGTGATATTACCCTGCATACCACATCGGATCTGCACAAAGTGTTCCTCATGTAGCCTCACCACAACAGATAGAAGTTCTAGTGGCATCCCTTAATCCTTGAGAACCCACCAAAGTTGATTATGGGGGACCATGTTAAATGTGGATTATAAATCCACAAAGGCAGCGTAGATGGTACTTCCCGCCAACACTACAACACGCCGGTGCATTAAAACAAAGCATAAGACCTGGCTCACCGTACTCACATTGGTGCGGAATCCTGCCTGTAACAATGGCAATATATCATTGTCTGTGATCCATTCCTGGATTTTATTTAGCACCATTCTTGCCATTATGTTTTGTATAGCATCAATGAGGCTTATTGGCCTGTAGTTGCTGGGGCTTGAACAATCACCTTTCTTATAAATTGGTAGGATCTCTGCTCCCCTCCAGGAGACGGGTGTAGGGGCTCCATTGGCTATTGCATTAGTTAACAGTAATATATACTCTTGCCAGGTGGCCCTATCATATAAGAACAAGTCTGCCGGAATGCTATCCGGACCAGGGGCTCTTCTACTAGTAACTGCACTCAACGCTATTTCAACCTCTCCTATATCAAAATGCAATGCAACATCATGCGATGGTATTTGGAATAGATCTATGGTATCTACCTCTTCCTCTATAGCAAACTACATGGCAAAGTGTGAAACCCACATTTCAGGAGCTACATGATTTTTCAGTTAAGTTGCTTGCCCACCACTCCCCCATTTAACCGGCTGCCAGAAGTGTTGAAGGTTTTTCCGTAGGCTGGCCTGATAGAGATCATACCATCTCAATTCATCCCAGCCTTTTTTTGCTTTGTGCTTTATAGATTTATACTACTGGTGAGTTAATTTGACGGTTGCCAAATCTTTCTGTTTAATGGCTACCACCGATGACTTGTAAGCTTCTCTACAAGCCTTATTGTACCAATTTGCTTTTTTCTCCTCCTATTTACTAGTGTGGCTAAGGGGCCCAATAAAATATTTCTTTATTTTACCAAATGGATCTTTATGGCCCCTAGTTATATTTTAATTTAACTGTGTCTGGATAGAGCTAGTTTGTAGCTCGGTCAGGGTATGGATAACATCTGCCCTTCTTGCTGTGACTATTTCATCACTTTCCACTATTTTATTCCATTTGACCCTTCTCAGGTCATTGCTGAGCACAGCATTGTTAGTGATATAGTGTGTTGTTGGGGTTGGGAGCAGATTAGATCCTGGGGCTTTCGTTTTTAAGAAAAGGATTGTGGTCACTTACTACTCTCTTCTGTATCTCCCTATCAATAAGGCTGGTCCAGTATTTCATATTTAGGAGTATATCGTGGATAAGACTCATTCTCATACCATTGTTAAAAGTGTTGGAGCTCATTTTATCTGATAGAGTTCGCCCATTTACTGCCCTGAGTCCCCTCTCCATACATTGTACTTTGAGTTATAAGGCTGCCTCCGTCCATCTCTTGATCGGATGTGCCTCTAAAGAAGGGATGTTCCATTGCGCATCTTCTGCTTCGGTAAGTTTGCTATCGTTTAGATCTAGGGGCACGAAGGTGGTGTTGAAGTCCCCTGCGATTACAAAATTTGGGGTATTGATTGTCCTTTCCAGGAAGTCCTCTAAGATGGCTACTGTGCTAGACAGTCGCCCACCAGTGAGACCTCTAGCATAAACATTGAGGACTATTATCTTGGTATTGGGATTAATCTGTAAACAAATGGCCACAATGTCTGAGCTGTCAATGTGGACATCCCGAATTTCACAGCATATAACCTGTTTTACCCAACTTGTCAGCCCACCAATGGTCTACCTCTCTACCCTTGGGATGCCGGTTTGTAAAGATTTAGATAGCCTGTGCGGCATACAGGATTTAGGGGCCATATTTTGTGGAACACGCAAATATCATGGATCTCAATTAATTCAGGCCCCGATACTCTAATTTCGAATGCAATCCCGCAATGTTCCAAGAAATGCGAATGCAATCCCGCAATGTTCCAAGAAATGTATGTTATAGTGGTTGGTATTGGGGGAGATGCTAGAACTATGCTGCCTGTTGGTTTGCAGGAGAAAGCATCCTTTCTTACTTTTGACTATATGGGGAGTTAGGTTGTTAACTGGTCCATTTTTAATAGGATAAGACCGGTGAGCTGATGAAATATAGTCAGTCACACTGCTCCAGATAACTTAGAGTGGCACATCTATTCTCCAGGGTTACCCCTGCATTACCTACAATGCATATTTCTTCGTCCATCATTCCTCCTCCCCCATAGGAGCATTTGTTTTACAAACCAGTGTTTGGGGGTGCCTATAGAAGAATGCGTACGGTAGTGCTCTAATTTGTGTGCCTTTGGGTGGCTCCCAGCATAGCTGATCTAATAGGGAATTTGATACATAATGGTTGTTGAAATTTATAATCACACATTCACCCTCCATTTGTTTTTTTGGTCGGTCCCAGCCACTCCACCCTTCTAGCCATTATGGTTTGGTTGGCCGGTGATGCCCCCCTGTTTCCCCTACCAGATGTTTGGTGGGTTAGCCAGTGCAGGGATTTGTCCATTAATTGGTCGGTAGTTTCTGACTGATCGACCCTCAGAATCGGGACATTGCCCAGAATAAGTACTAGAGGTGATGAGGCCCGTGGGAGGTGTAGGAACTGGTGTGCATTAGGAGGGCTCCCCAAGTTTGGTCTACTCTGCCTAGAGCAAAGCTCCATCCCTCCTGCCCCCTGTAAGGGTGATCGTGCATTGGGAGCTGGCCCATCTGTGGGGATAGTAGAATGCAACTGGAGGTTTGAGACTCCAGCTAGCTTTGAAGAATGCCCCGTGTGGCGGGAAGGGGACAGTTGGTGGTTGTGATGAGGGGTAACTGCTAAGTTACGTGCATTACTGCCCGTACGGGTGTGCTGCCCTTCATTGTTACACTCCTTTGGGCGACCCCTCCCCCCTAGGGATGCTGCTGGTCCTTCAGCTGCTTCGGGACAAGAGCATGGGAAAGAACGTACACCTTTATTATGCGTCAGTCTACCCAGCCCTTCAATATGCAACAACGTGTCCTCAAATTTAGATAATTTGATTAGTATTGGACTCAGGAGGATGGTAACCAATGTCTCGAGTCTTTTCCATGATTCATCATCACTCCCCTGGTTCAGTGATGTGAAAGTGACGTCATCAGTCACAGGACACAAATTTAAACTTAAGCCAGGTTCAGAGTCTCTTGACCCTTTCTGTACAATGACGTGTGGCTTTTGCTTTTGCTTTAGAGGGGCACCGCACCTTCTTCTTTTTACTGGTGGCTCACTAATTGTATCTAGTGGGGCGGTTATGACTTTGCCCCTTGTAGCTGTTTTAGATCTGGTTGAGGGTTCCATTGGGGCTTCAATGGAACCACAACACAGGAGCCACAAGCACTGGGACTGAAGGCACGGGCACTGGAGTGGAGGGATTGAGAGGGCTGTCCACTGATGCATTGCCAAGGGAAAAGCGCTTCTGAGTGACTAAAGAGTCCAGGGAAAGGCGCCTCTCGGTTAGCTTGATTTGGTGGGTCAAAACCAATTCAGCCCTTGTTAGGAAGGTGTCTAAAGTTCCTGCTATTCCAGCCCCCGGATGATCATTGGTGCCTTTATGCTTAACCATTGTATATACGATAGGCTCATATTAAAAGGAGAAGGTCAATATTTAAAGTCTGTACCTCAAAATGAAAATCGTGGGGATCTACTGTCCTGGTGTTAGAGAGTGGGCCCAGCCCAGCCTCCTCCGGGCTTCGACAGGCGTGGACGGGCCGACATTGGCCCAGTCTTGGACCGGACATGCCTGTGTGTATCCCACGCTGCGGGAGCCCCGCAATGATATTATGCGCCTCCGGATGCTGCCACTACTCGTCGGCGCCTCCCTGGCTCAAAGGCTCCTGGGGTCTGTAGTCCCCGCTGCTGGCTGGCGTATGCTGTGTGAGCTCGGTGGGAGCTCTGCGATGATTTTTTGTGTCTCCGTGCGCTGCCACCACTCGTCGGTGCCTTCCTGGTGCAAAGGCTCCTGGGGTCTGTAGTCCCTGGTGCTGGCTGCTGGCTGGCGTTTGCTGTTTGAGCTCCCAGGCTGCGGGAGCTCCGTGATGATTTTATGCACCTCCGAGTGCTGCCACCACTCATCGGCACCTCCCTCGCGCAAAGGCACCTGGGGTCTGTAGTCCCCGGTGCTGGCTGTTGGCTGGCATGTGCTGTGTGAGCTCCCATGCTGTGGGAGCTCAGCGATGATTTTATGCGTCTCCTGGCGCTACCACCACTCGTCGGTGCCTCCCTGGCGCAAAGGCTCCTGGGGTCTGGAGTTCCCTGTGCTGGCTGGCGTTTGCTGTGTGTGCTCCAGTTATCATCAAGAGCAAAATGTTTCAGGCTCTTTCTTCTGCTGGTTTCCATCTGAGAGAAAAAAAGCAAAAACATATCAGTATGCATTATCGTTGTTGGTTTAGGAGGAGGAAAACCAATGAGTTTACTGAAGCACAGAAGCAAATCCATGCTCCATAAATGCTGCTTCAGTGACCAACCCTGCTCAACTCTACCAGGAAGGCTTTGCTGTCAGAAGAGTCTGTGCTTGGATGAATCACAATCTAAAATGGTCCCAAATCGCAATATCATTTCCTCTCTGATTCCTCTTTTAATTTCTCCTGTCTGTACTTCTGTTTTGCTTTGGTCACACAAACCGTGCCTTCCTTCTCAGCAGAACACTACCCCTTCCTCCATGCAGATTGTCATGGTCAACCTGGCTCACTGCCTTTTCTATAAATGCAACTTTTGTGGTGCTAAAGAGAAACTTCATACAAACATCATTATCTGCATTTCATGATTCAAAATTATGAAAACTGACAATTTTAGTCCTGATGGCAGGACTGTTAGTGATAAGAAAAAAAGGATGAGAAAGGAACAACAAAATAATGAGGGTCAAGCAAAAGGGACACAATTGAGCAGGTTACACTGAAGTATAAATAGAGCAGTAACATAAGCTTCAAAATCAATAATCAAGGTTCAGGAAATAGTAATAAAGCCTGAAGTGGGTTAGCAACCCAAAATTAAATCCCAAATTAATTTGCAGTGTGATTCATGCTTTGACCATATTTGCATAATATTTATTAGCTTGGAAGATATGAAGAATTATTCCATCACTAGTTTTCTTTTTAGAGAGGTTGTTTATGCATACAAGGCATGCAGAGCAAATTGAAGTAAAGTCATGTTGTTCAAAGTTCTAGAAATATGCAAGGATTTCCACAAAATCAAACCTCCATAAAAACAACAAGAAAATAACATCTAAACCTTGCACATCCCAAGTGTTATGGTTTCAAAGGGGAAGTAATAGCACCTAATATGACCCACAGAAATGCACATATTGTTAATTGTTTGATTTCTATCTTCCTCACTTCCTATGATCACATCCTGCTACCCAACCACTACTACAATAAGCATCATTATGGCCAAATCAGCTGAGATAATTCTCGCATTTCATAAAATTATGATGTTAAGGTGTTTGTTATTTATCAGTATTCATCAGTGTGAGAAATTGGGTTGTTGGTTGAGGGGGCGAGAACTCTTTTTGAGCAACAGCCACAATCGTTGTCAGGGTGAACCACAAAAAGTCACTAAATTAACTTGGGCTTAACCCTCTGATAGGGCACAAAAACAGTCATGCCTAACTGAGGAGCAATGTGTGAAGTATTAGTAACAAAGTGAAATCAGAACACAATAGAAATCCTACACCAATTTAGAAAAATTGTGTACATTTTAATAATTTATTTCACACCAAAATAGCAAACATCCAATCAGTAGAACAAGAGTTATGACTTTTCAAAATTTACATTGGAAAATTGCACCTAAAAGATCAAAGCACCAGCTGTGGATAAAGTTGTAGCCAACAAAGACTCCATGAGGCTGGATACCCCTTCTTCGGGAAGCCGCTGAACAGGAGCTGCTGCGAAGCTAGGCCAACCGGTGACACTCTTTGGGCAGATCCACGAGCAGATAAGTCCCAGTATCCTCTAGGTTCTCAGAGCACTTTTTGGGCAAAAAAAATCCAAGTCCCAGGTTTTGGACTTGGGCTATGTGGGCACCTCTACCACCTCTTCCAAGTGTCCAGGACTTGAGGTTCACCACTTCAAGGGTCAGGACTCACTTAGGCAGGGTCCAGCTGCGGGTTCAAGGTGGATGGAACCTTTTCTGTTCCTGAAGATCTGATCAGGAGGCCAGCCGATTAGCTCTTGGAGTCACTCGAGAAGAACTTCGTTTAAGTATGAGAGCGGGGCTCAAGCAACAGGGCAGAGCTCTGGGGGCTCAGAGCATGCTTCATGCAGAAAAGTAGCCCTTCATGGTGCAACAAGAGAGACTCCTGGTGTACACAGTAGGCCACAGCAGCAGGTAGTCCTCTGAGAGTCTTTCCACAGGTCCAGGAGTGAACTGAAAAGTGGGTCTGAGTGTCCTAGTTTTATATCTAATGCCCACGCTGAAGTGGGATAAGCTTCTGGAGTTTCCGCCTAGAGGTGTCTGGAATTTCCTGTCTTTCTGCCCTGGTCCCAGTGTGTCTGGGGGCACAACCGGCTAGTGTGAAGTCCTTTGTGTGAGCTGGCCAGTGCCTTTGAAGTGCAAGTGTGGTAGGTAACAGCTCCATCCCAACCATCATGCCAGAGATGGCCTATCCTCCCAACACCCAGATCCTGTATTGTGATGCTGTCTGGATGGAAAACACGAAGGGAAACTACCAACTACACCTAGTCATATGATCTAGGAACAAGCTGCAGGTGCCAAATTATTAGTACTGGAAGATACCAACCATTTTTTAAAAGTCGTATTTTCAGAATTGTGACTTAAAATCTGACTTTACCATTAAAGAGGGGTTTAAATTACAATTGCCGACACCAAACATGATTTTCCTACCTGCTCCCAATAAAATGTTATCACTTTTTAAATGTAACAAGGTAACCCAATGCTATCTTGTGGAAGAGGGAGGCCTTGCAATAGTGAAAAAAAACAAATTTAAGACTTCTTTACTACCAGGACATATAAAACGTAAGAATACATGTCTAACATTTTTAATTCAATGCACCCTGCCTTATGGGGTATGTAGGGCCTACCCAAGAAGTGACTTATATGTTTTAAAACGCAGGTTTTAAGCATGGCAAAAGTTTTTTTTTGCTAGGTCAAAATGGTAGATTTAAACTGTACTCAGGGTCTAATGGCAGACCTGAGACATGTTTAAAGGGTGACTTAAGTATGTGGCACAATAAGTGCGGCAGGCCCACTGGTAGCATTTAATTTACAGGCCGTGAGTACATTTAGTCCCACTTTACTAGGTACTCACAAATAAATTAAATGTGACAACTGGGTGTAAGCCAATTTTGCCGTGTTTAAAGGAAAGAGCACAGCCACTTTGGCATTGGTCAGCAATGGTAAAGTGTGCAGAGTTCTAAAAGTCAACAAAAACAGGAGGACGGAGGCAAAATGTTTGGGGATGACTGCAGAGAGGGCTACGTTCAACAATCAGATGCAATCATTTTCATACATATTCTAAATAAGTGCAGAATAACATGCAGAATATTGTGCTTACCGCAACAAAACCTTTATGCTATGGTAAGAACCGCAAGTTTCTCCCCTTTGATATTCGGATGTTTGACTTACTTTTAAGGCAAGCAGAGATTTTTATCACCCTCAATAATTACTGTGTAATAAATACCACATAACTTGGAATTCCAAACCCTGCCCATAAAGTAATCTTAACTCTGACTCCCAAAAGAAATGCAAATATTTATAACTAAAACGTCAGTAATTCAGAGGTCACTCCTAAAGCTCTATCCCTAAATGATTGAATAGACTTTTCAAGTAAAGCCATTTCACTTGTTCACTTGAAGCACAAAATTCAGAAGCGCACATATCTCAGTAGCATTGTCAAGATCTTCTCTGAACCGAGACGCTTACCTCCCTTATGAGTATGGCAATAAGGGTTACTGTTTTCGGTATAACACAGCCTGAGGAGGATGAAAAGAAATCAAAAGGCCATAATGCATGTGAATCAAAGAAGACTCTCAGTGAGGAGGCAAATAGAAACTTAGCAGTCGCGTCTGCAGCTTTGCATGATGTTTAGAAGATATTTCATCAAAGAAAGTTACAGCAAGAAAAAGAAGTGATAATCTTAACTAATTTGAAATGATCCTAAATATCAGAAATTAATTCTGCGGGCTTATGGAGTAAAAGACAAAATGTAAAGTATACAGATTCCAATTTAACATGTATGAGATGATTCAATTGCAAAAAACTAAGGGGCATCATTTTCTATAGGTTTTGTGTTGCCCTGTGCCACATAAGGTGACACAGGGCAAAACAAAACCTACAATGAGATTTATCAAGCCACGCAACGCCACCCTGCGTGGTTTGGTAAATCGAGTGTAATGGAAGGCAGCACAAGTCTTGCTTTACACTTCGTGGTGAGGGCATTAGATTGGTGGAGCCTGGGTGTTCCCATGCATCCAGCCATGTATTCTGATGAATTCCCAGACTTACCAAGAGTAACAGACCTGGGAATGTATGCCTCCCCACCAGAGGCACACGAGGAGAAATAACTTTATTTCTCCTTGTTGTTTCGTCTTTCTAAGTGTGCTGCATTCTGCGTGCTTTCCATTATTTGTTGTAAATCCGTTTGGCCATTTTCAAAACATTTGCATTTTAATTACAGTGATATCTGGATGGTTGGTCCAGCGGGACTCCAGCCGGAGTACTGCATTACTTCAAGTTAAAGAAATAGGGGCCTATTATCAAGAATGGCATTGAAATTCTCGCCGCTTTAGTGGCAGGAAACTGCCGCTAAAGCGGCGATAATGGGCTTGATTCCCTAGAGAATTCCAATAGAAGTCCAGGTTCACACCAGAACATGGGCTCCTATTAGAATTCCCAAGGCCATATTATCAAGCCCATTATCGTTGCTTTAGCTGCAGTTTCATGCCGCTAAAGCGGCGATAATTTTAACGCCGTTCTTGATAATATGCCCCATAGAGTGATCTGATTAGCCGGGAGGGCATTTTTTCCACATTGGTTGTTTTTGACTGGCTGGCCATAACATGTACAAAAATGTTACAGCTTTCATTACAGGACATGCAGACTTGATCCCTGTGCCTCGAAATTATCATTAAAATTGCATATAAGGGAGCAGGGTCATAAATGATTTACTATTTGGTTGGCAACCTTGAAACTAGCAGAGAAACTTCTCTGTTTACCCGGCTGCAGGCTAAATAACAGAGATTCTGCACTGTTTGGCCGTTGGTCATGCAAAAACCTGAAAAACTTCACTATTGACCTGGTCACTGGCTAAGTAGTAGAGTCTTTGCACTGTTTGGCTGGCAGCTATGCAAATTGCAGAAACAATCACTATTTACCCAGCCACTGGCTGAACAGTGGAAATTTTGCACTTGGCTGGCAACCATGCAAATAGCTGAAAAATGTCATCTTTTACCCAGTCACTGTCTAAATAGTAGAGATTCTTCACTGTTCGGCTAGAAGTTTTTAGAAACATTCTACCCCACCCTTAGACTGCCAACATCTTTCCCTAAGGGGACGCCTCCACCATTGCAAATTAGTTTCCACCCCAACTCGGGGGTCAGTGGTTTACAACAGCAATTGCAGTCCCAAACTATTTATAAATTCCTTTTCAAAATGGAAAGAGTTGGGAGGAAATCCCTTGCTTGGACCTCCGATTTACAATGACCCTAAAAGTCCTTTTACTAGTCCAAAGAAATGTCCAACTCCTAAAAGGAGTTTTGTACATAATGATTAGTACTTGTGTGGTCACAAACCTTTAGATTTTGTGACATGAGGCCCATGGTGCTAAAACCAGCTTAGATGCAGGCACTAACTTATAGGTCTAAAGGTCCCAAATGTTTGAATATTTCCACGTTTTTTTAAAAGATATGGCACAGAATGCCACCCAATTACATGTTGGGCCAAGATATAGTGACTTGGGACAACATTTTTGGAGCTGTCTCGTGTTCCACAAATGCTCCTAATCCTTTATATTTACCTGCAGATGTGGCTAATGATAAAGATGTTAAGACCAGTTTGCGCTGTTTACTGTTCGAAAGCTATATACCCGCCCTTTCTCACAAAGCCATGGGAATGTACAAAGGGCAGATATAGGAGAAGACCTCTTTTTCTGTAGCAAATCAATGCATTCTGGTATTATTACTTCTGGTTATGTTCAATAAACAAATCTGATTAAAGCACCTGAAAACAATAATTCGTACAAGCAAAAACCAGAAATAGAAATGTTAAATCCCAGTACATAGAGCCATCCAATAATTTAGGGTAATTTTACCAAAATAGAAATAATTTCATAGAGCCCCTTATAAAATGACCAGCACAATAAAAATGAGAGGCTTCATTTCAATCTTACTGCAGAATAAGAAAAACTACAGGCCTGAGTGTCAAGTATAGTGTTAATTCCACCAGGATGACGGAGGACAATACTGTCAACTTCCTGAGGGATCTCCGCCCACCAAATTTAGAGTTGTCCCCTGGCCTTGTGGACAACTCTCTACATTGGCAGGAACTTCTGTCATGTTGGATCCTGTCTATGCACAATACAATTGAAGGTCAATACAATCAGACATGATGGCCGGCTAGAAAACTTAAAAAAAATATTTGTTTTTCAAAAAGAAACTGCCAAAGCAGGAGTTTGTTTTAGAAAATCAAATAAAATAATGGTCCCATACACTGAAAATGTTCTCCCAAGTCATTATGTTTTTTCCTATACCTTACAACCAGGTTTTACTCTGGACAGGGTAGATGGTATAAAGTTCTTACTTTGACTGCCTATACTATGGGCCATACGAGGAAGTAGACATCATTCACAAGACGCACTCCTCATTTTCACCCATCCACCTTTAAAATCCTCTGCCAAGTTTTGGTCCCCTTGTCTTCAGACCGAACCAGATCCAGATCCTCTTTTTCAGACCGAACCTCGGACAACTGTGCCAGCATCAGACTGCATATTGTATGCTCAGAGGTCAGTGTGTTTTTTGTCACTTTTTATGCTCTAATTTTGCAGCAAATACTTACCAGTATTACACATGAGCTGAAGAAGTAGGGGTTTCTAGGGATTGGCAGTATAACCAGCATGCGTAAGAACCATTTACAAAAATGATATCTGAATAGATGTGGCCTTGACTCACATAGGTGTCCTCCTGCTTATTTTCTTCTTCCTTCACTTCTAGGTCCTTCTGGTCCTCCTCTTAGTCCTGTTCCAAGTCCATTATTTCTGGGTTGTTTTGGTTCTCCTGATCCTCAGCCTGGCCCTGCCCAACTAGTTCTGGTCACCCAGTGACTGGTTTCCTGAATCTGGGGATTCTGGTTGTAGTCCTTTCTGACCCTGATCTTACTGGCCCTGTCACTGGCTCATACCTGTAGTAGCCCTTCCTGGACCTCTTGATCCCGATACGTCTGATCCTCATCCTGATCCTACTGGTCTTTACATCTAGCGCAGTTCTCCTTGTTCTCCTAGGGATGGCACTCCTAGTCTTCCTGTTTGGATCATCCCAATTCTCCTTGCTTTGGTCCTTGTGGTCCACCTGGTATTGCCTTCACTGGTCCTGGTTCTCCTTATTAGGCCCTCTCGGACTGGGCCTGGTCAGTTTGGCCATGGTCTGTCCCACTGATCCTCGTGGCTCTGGTTCTCCTGATCCTCCCTGGTCCTAATAACCCAGGTCCCCAGTCCTCTGGCGCCACTTGGAACTGCAGGTCCTGGTCCTTGGTTCAGACCTTTCTGTTTCTTCTAGTCCTGTTCCTGGAACTGATTATTCTTAACCCTACTCAACCTGATCTTTTTGCTTCTGGTCCTCCTTGTTTGGGTCTGGGTTCTCTTTGTTTTGGTCCTTCTGGCCATCCTGGTTCATTTAGGCTCCCTTCTCATAGCGCCTTCTGTTCTTTCCTGATCCTCTTGACCCTCATCCATTCATCCTGGTCCTTCGGGTCCTACACACCCTGCTCATCTGATTCCCGGGTCATCAGTTCCTAGTCCTGCTGGTCCCTTTGATCTACCTGGCCTCTTGTGTCCTGGCCCTCTTAGGCCTTGCCTTCATAACTGTGGATCATTCTTGTCCTCCTGGCCCTTTGCCTTGTCCTCTGACTCCTTCTAGCACCGCACCCAATGGTCTTGGCGCTCTTGGTCCTGGTTTTCTTTGGTTTGGTCCCTCTGAGCCTTGTCATTTTTGTCCTGCCCCCCTGTGTATCCAGGTCCAGTCCTGTTATCATTCTGGTTCTGGCAGTTCACGTCCTCCTGATCTTCATCACCCTGGCCCTGCTACCCCCCAGGGCTTGGTCCTTCTGCTCCACTTGGTACTCTGGTCCTTGGTCCTGTGGTCATGGTCCTCATGGCATTCTTAGGCCTGTTTCTGACCTGTTGCTGCTGATCCTTCTAATCCTCCTTGCACTGGTCCTCCTGACTCTGATTCTCCTGGCATTCATGGTACTGCCCCCTTCTCTTCCTTGCTTATTCTGGCTTACGGTCTTCGTGGATCTGTCCCTGATCCTCTAGGCCCTGGCCTTCCTACTGCTTGTCCTGGTGCTGCTACACAAACTCATTATGGCCCTAATTTATCTGGTGCTCCAGGAGCTGGCCATCCTGTTGTTAATTTTCCTGGCCATCATATTCCTAGCCCTGTTGCCTGGACCTCCAGGCTGTGTTTGTCCTGGTCTTGTTATTAATGATCCAGATCCTCTTTTTCATCTTTACCCTGTTCTTCCTGGTGCTAGTACTCTAGGTCCTGATCCTCTTTCCCTTGATCTCCCTGGTACCCTTAGTCCTTTGTTTCCAGGTCCTCTTAGAACTTTTCATTCTGACTCTGGCTGCCTGTGTCCCTGGCCTCAGCTACCTCGCTCTCCTGGCCAAGGACGTGCTATTCTTGTTTTTATTAGTCCTTGTCCTAAAGAGTCTGTGCCCATTGTTCTTGATTCTCTTGGTCCTGTTTCTTATAGTCTGGGTTCTCCGGAAGCTTGAGCTCCTGAACCTGACTCACTTGCTGTCTTAGTCATTTTGCTCTTGGTCGCCCTGGTCCTTTTTGTCCTATTGTGCTTGTTATCATAAACTTTGCCTTTTGGCCATCCTGGGTTCCAAGTCTTGGCCCATCTGGTCCTGTTCCTTTGTGGACTTTGGCCCTAGTACCTTGTCCTAGATCTCCCCACTATCAACCAAGCCCTTGTACTGCAAGCCCTGGTCCATCTTGCTTCTTGTGTCCTGGCACTATTAGTCATTGTCTGGCTGTTTTGGGTTGTCCTTGGAGCTGTTCCTTGTCAATTTAGTCTTAATGGTACTGCAGCCATTGATCCAGGTACTGTTCATCCAGGTTCTCTTTGTTCTGGTGCTCCTGAGCCTGGTCATTTTGGCTCTGGTACTCTTGCCCACCACTGTCCATTCCACTTGGTATTCCAGATGCTGGTTGGCCTTCTTAACTCAAATCCTCCTGACCCTGGTCCTGTTACTTGCTATGAGTGATCTGCCCCACTTGGTAATCCGAGCCCTGGTTCCCTGGGTCCTGATCTTCATGACCCTCTTCACCCCGTATTCAGCCCTCCTGTTCATGATCCTTTTAGATAACCCAGTCCTCTTGCTATGATTTATTGGGTGCTTGTGCCACTGCCCCCCTTAGTCTTCCTAATCATGTCCTGCTTATCCTAGTTTCCTGGACATACTGGCAACTGCCCTTCAGGTCCTGACCTTCTTAGTTGTCTTATATGGTCCTGATCTTCCTGGCACTTATCCACCTGCTCATTGGCTGCATGACTCCAAAATTACTTGTTCTGTCACAGATAATCCTAGCCCTTCCTACTTCTGGTTCATGCTAGTCTAAGAACTTCCTGGTCATGTCCTTCCTGGTTTGACTGGCATCATTCCTATTTATTCCTGCCCCAAAGCATTTGGATCTTGGGTATCCTGTTTCACAAGCTCTCTGTCCTGGACCTTTTGACCTCACCCTTATTCTCATCCATCAGTTCTCCTGGTCCCGGCTCCCCATAATTATCTAGTCCCCTGGTTTGCCTGTTCTGAGTCCTTCTGAGCCTACTCACCTTGGTCCATGTAGTCATGGTCTTAGTTCTGGTACTCCCTTGGCTGATCTTCATGTATCGGGTCATCTGATCCTATTTCCACCCGCCTTGGTTTCGCTATCCCTCCTAGTCCCCGGTCCTTCTGCTCCATCCTACGCAAACTAGTCCTCCTGATTTGCCTATTCTACTTTGTGCTTGTCCATCTGACCATGGGCTCCTCTATCATGGATCTCCTAGTAATGGTCATATTTAGTCTGGTCTTCCGCATCCCTCTGGCACTGGTCTTCCTAGTTCCTATGTTCTGGGTCAACCTGAATCATGTAGTTCTGGTCACCCTGGTTTAGGGTCTCCAGGAGTCGAACACTCTTGGACCTTTTGATCCTGGTCCCACGGGACCTAGATGTTCTCGTCCTTCATAACCCCCTTTTCATTCTAATCTAGGGTCTCTAGATCCTGCTATCCCTGGGCCTTTCTGGGTGTGGACTCCCAATCCTGGTCTTTTTGCTTCTGGCTCCTTGGTCCTCCTTGATCTGATGTCTATGGTCTTGGCCCTCCTGTCACTGGGCTTTCTTTCCACTGATCTTCAGCTACTAATCCTCTTTGGTCTATCTACTTGGTTCTGCTACTCCTGGCCCTGGTTTTTCTCATCCCTTTGGTCCTGGTCGGTGCGCACAGGTGCTCATAGCCCTCTTTATGGTGCAGGAACGTATGTTCCTTCTACCTCTGGTGCTTCTGTTCCATCGTTCCCTTGTCCACTGTGCCCAGACCCCCCTATTCCACAACTTCCTGCCCCCCCTGGTCCTTCTTACCATGTTCCCGGTACCCCTAATGCTGTTTTTCATTGTCCTGTTCCTCATCACCTATTTGTTTCTGGTCACCTCTTGCATTGGAGACCCTGGTCCGCATATATTAGGTTTACCTGGGCCTGGACGTTCTTGCCCTGATCCTTGTGGCTCTGGTTGTCCTTGCCCTCCTTGTGGTCTAATTCTTATCCCTTCTTCTTCTATTTTTCATCCTTCTCCTGCTTCCTTCTCCAGCTCCCCTCCTCAACGACTTTTGTCAGATACAGCCTCCAAGCCTGTCACAAAGATTTTTTTGGGGGGGGGCTTTCACGTTTCTTTTGCTGAGACAGCACTGTCAAGTACAGTAATGAGGGCCCAGTAGAGCCAGGACCTAGCTGACTTGAAATGTATTACGTGGTAAAAATGAAAACTAACATCCCCAAGATGCATTGTGCAGATGACATAAATGTCAGTGTGGCTGAAGGGCTGCTCATGACATGGGACCAAAAGCATCAATACCTAAACCTACTTTGCTCCTGTGCTCATGACGGAACCATTCCGTCATGAGGACAGGGGCACGAAATCCCTATGTTGCAAACAGCAGAGGGATTTCCATTTTTTGTTTGGGGCCTCGGGAGGTGGGGGAGAGCTTCCCCAACCTCCTGAGGTCCTTCACACGTTTTCAGTGTAATGACGACAGCGCCCATGACTGAAAACGAAACTGAAACTTGGTTTCAATTTGAATGTTACAGTGCTCGGGGGCTATCTCAGCCCCCCGAGCACTGAAACACTTGGGAGAGGTATCGCTGGAAAGGGGAGGATCTTCCTTCCCTTTCCAATGATACCCTTCCCTAGTGGATCCCTGCTTAGAGATCGCCCACTAGGCCCCAGGGATTTTTTTTAATATAAACGTAGGGGTGGGGGCATTAAAATACTCCCACCCAAAAGAAAAGATGCTACAGTCTTTCTGCCCCTCCTGGGAGGCAGATGGGGCAATAGCCCCTCATCTGCCCCCCCGGGGGCAGAAAGCTCACTAGGCACCAGGGATTTTTATTTTTCCAAAGTTTGGGGTGGGGGTTGCCCAGAAAAAATGCCAAAGTCTTTTTGCCCCCCCCTCGCAAGGCAGATAGGGACAGTGGCCGCCAGGTCAGGGATTTAAAAAAATATATATATACGTAGGGGTGGGGCTGCCCAGAATGGGCATTCAAGTACCCCCACCCAAAAGAAAAAATGCTACAGTCTTTCTGCCCCTCCTGGGAGGCAGATGGGGCAATAGCCCCTCATCTACCCCACCGGAGGACAGATAGCCTACTAGGCACCAGGGATTTTTATTTTTCCAAAGTTCTGGGCGGGGGTTGCCCAGAATGGGCATGCCAATACCCCCCCCCCCCACAAAAAATGTCAAAGTCTTTCTGCCCCCCCTCACGAGGCGGATATGGACAGTGGCTGGTGGATCTGTCCCCTGTGGGGGGCAGAAAGCCCACTAGGCCACAGGGATTTGTTTTATTTATACGCAGGGGTGGGGGCTGCCCAGAATGGGCATGCCAATGCTCCCCCCTCTCCCAAGTGTTACAGTGCTCGGGGGCTATCTCAGCCCCCCGAGCACTGAAACACTTGGGAGAGGTATCGCTGGAAAGGGGAGGATCTTCCTTCCCTTTCCAATGATACCCTTCCCTAGTGGATCCCTGCTTAGAGATCGCCCACTAGGCCCCAGGGATTTTTTTTAATATAAACGTAGGGGTGGGGGCATTAAAATACCCCCACCCAAAAGAAAAGATGCTACAGTCTTTCTGGCCCCCTGGGAGGCAGATGGGGCAATAGTCCCCTATCTGCCCCGTCGGGGGGGGCAGAAAGCCCACAAGGCACCAGGGATAAATGTTTTTCAAAATTCAGGGGTGGGGGCTGCCCAGAATGGGAATGCCAATGCCCCCACCCCCCCAAAAAAATGCCACTGTGTTTATGCCCCCTTGGGGGCAGATGGGGGCAGTAGCCCCTGATCTGCCCCCCGGGGGGCAGAGAGCCTACGAGGCGCCAGCGATTATGCTTGCTTTTTTTATACATGGGGTGGGGACTGCCCAGAATGGGCATCCCAATGTCCCCACCCACCCAAACAGCATAGCCAGTCTTTCTGCCATAGCCCCCAGTTTCTCCCCTCCCCAGGGCGGTAGAAAGCCCACTAGGCACAGACTTTTTTGCGGAATGCGCCTACCTCTGGATTTTGGGTCCTACAGCAGCTAACACCCAAGGAAACCTAGCAAACCTATACATTTTTTAAAACTAGACACGCAGGAGAATCCAGGATGTGGTGACTTTTGCGGCTCTCACTCGGTTCTGTTACCCAGAATCCCTTGCAAACCTCAAACTTTGTGAAAAAAACATATTTGCCTCACATTTCTGTGATGGAAAGTTCTGGAATCTGCGTGAATCCAGAAACCTCAACCCACCCCGCATTCTCTGAAGTCCCCTGAAAAAAATGGTACCTCACTTGTGTGGGTAGGCCTAGTACCCACAACAGGAAACGACCCAAAACATAACGTGGACACACCACATTTTCACAGTGAAAACTGACGCTTTTTTTGCAAAGTGCCCTGCTGTAGATTTTGAACCCCAGCTCTGCCGGCACCTAGTGAAACCTAGCAAACCTATACATTTGTGAAAACTAGACACCCAGGGGAATCAAGGATGGGGTGACTTGATTGGCTCTCACCAGGTTCTGTTACCCAGAATCCCTTGCAAACCTCAACATTTGTCAAAAAAACACATTTTCCTCACATTTCTGTGGTGGAAAGTTCTGGAATCTGCGTGGATCCACAAAATTCCAACCACCCCGCATTTCCCAAAGTCTTCAGAGAAAAATGGTACCTCACTTGTTTGGGTAGGCCTAGTGCCCGCAACAGGAAACGGTCCAAAACCCAATGTGGACACACCACATTTTACAGTGAAAACTGACACTATTTTGCAAAGTGCCTAGCTGTAGATTTTGAACCCTCGCTCTGCCGGCACCTAGGAAAACCAAGCAAAAGTATACATTTTTGTAAAACTAGATACCCAGGGGGATTCAGGAAGGGGCGACTTGTCTGGCTCTTGCCAGGTTCTGTTACCCTGAATCCCTTGCAAACCTCAAAGTTTGTAAAAAAAAACAACAAATTTTTCTCACATTTCTGTGGTAGAAAGTTCTGGAATCTGCGTAGATCCACAAAATTCCACCCAACCCGCATTCCCCAAAGTCTTCCGAGAAAAACGGTACCTCACTTGTGTGGGTGGGTCAAGTACCCACGACAGGCAAGGGCCCAAAACCTATTGAGGCGACATTAAAATTACCTATCACAAAACAACCTGGTTTTTCAAGGGGGGGTACCATGAGTTTTTGGCCCCGGGCTTGGCGGCCAACTAGGGAAACCTACCAAACCCACACATTTTTTAAAACTAGACACCCAGGGGAGTCCAGCAAGGTATGGCTTGCTTGGGTCTTTCAACATTTCTCTACCCAGAATCCCTGCAAACCTCAAATTAAGCTGAAAAAAACTACTTTTTTTCTCAAATTTCTGTGTGGGAAAGTTCTGGAATCTGAGTGTATCCACACATTTCTTACCACCCAGCGTTCCCCCAGGTCTCCCGATAAAAATGATGCCCCACTTGTGTGGGTAGGCATAGTGGTTGCAAAAGTAAAAGGCCCAAATCGTACTGTGGAGATTTCAAAATTACCTATAAAACTACGTGGGTTTGGGTGGGCACCTGGTTTTTTGGCCCCGGGTTCGGCGTCGTCTAGGGAAACCTACCAAACCCACACATTTCTGAAAACTAGACACCCTGGGGAGTCCAATAAGGTATGGCTTGCATGGATCCCCCAACGTTTCCCTACCCAGAACCCCCTGCAAACCTCACATTTATCTAAAAATACCACATTTTCCATATATTTTTGTATGGAATCACCGTGCCGGCACAAATGTCTTACCCCACAGCATTCTCCTTAGTTGCCCGAGTAAAATGATACCTCACTTGTGTGGATGTCCAATGCAGATTTGGCAAAAACATATATTTTTTTGTATTTAGCGTTTAGAATTCTCGTTGCTATACCCTTAATCCCTATGTTTTGGGCTCTTCCCAGTCACAGGCTCTTGCCCCACCCACACAAGTGAGGTATAATTTTACTTGGGAGACTGAGGGGAATGCTGTGGGGTAGGACATTTGTGCCGGCACGGTGATTCCACCCAAAAATATGTGGAAAATGTGTTTTTTTCAGCTAAATTTGAGGTTTGCAGGGCATTCTGGGTAGGAAACATTGGGAGAACCACTCAAGCCATACCTCACTGGGCTCCCCCGGGTGTCTAGTTTTTAGAAATGTGTGGGTTTAGTAGTTACCCAAGATGGCCGCGGAGCTCGGGACCAAACATCCAGATGACCCCCCCTTGCAAAACCAGGTTGTTTTCTGATAGGTAATTTTGATGTATCCTCAATACGTTTTGGACCCTTGCCTGTCGCGGGTACTTGACCCACCCATGTGAGTGAGATATAATTTTTATTGGGAGATCCAGCGGCACGCTGGGTGGTAGGAAATTTGTGGATCCAAGTAGATTCCAGAACTTTTCCACACAGAAATGTGAAAAAGTGATGTTTTTCAGCTAAATTTGAGGTTTGCAGGGGATTCTGGGTAGGAAAACGTTGGTGGATCCACACAAACCATACCTCGCTGGACTCCCCCGGGTGTCTAGTTTTCAGAAATGTGTGGGTTTGGTAAGTTTCCTAAGATGGCCGCCGAGCCCGGGTCCAAAAACTCATGGGACCCGCCTTGATAAACCAGGTTTTGTGATAGGCACGGGTACTTAACCCACCCACACAAGTGAGGTACCATTTTTCTCGGAAGACTTTGGGGAATGCGGGGTGGGTGGAAATTTGTAAATCCACGCACATTCCAGAACTTTCCACCACAGAATTTAGAGGGAAAATGTGTTTTTTTGGCCAAATTGAGGTTTGTAAGGGATTTTGGGTAACAGAACCTGGTGAGAGCCAGACAAGTCATCCCATCCTGGATTTCCCTGTGTGTCTAGTTTAAAAAAATGTATAGGTTTGCTAGGTTTCCATAGGTGCCGGCAGAGCTAGGGTTCAAAATCTACAGCTAGGCACTTTGCAAAATATTGTCAGTTTTCACTGTAAAATATGGTGTGTCCACGTTGCGTTTTGTGCCATTTCCTCTTGCGGGCACTAGGCCTACCCACACAAGTGAGGTACCATTTTTCTCGGAAGACTTTGGGGAATGCGGGGTGGTTGTAATTTTGTGGATCCACGCAGATTCCAGAACTTTCCACCACAGAAATGTGAGAAAAATGTTTTTTTTTTTTTACAAAGTTTTAGGTTTGCAAGGGATTCTGGGTAACAGAACCTGGTGCAAGCCAGTCAAGTCACCCCATCCTAGATTGCCCTGGGTGTCTAGCTTTCAAAAATGTATAGGTTTGCTAGGTTTCACTAGGTGCGGCAGAGCTAGGGTTCAAAATCTACAGCTGGGCACATTGCAAAAATAGGGTCCGTTTTCAATGTGAAAATGTGGTGTGTCCATGTTGCATTTTGGCCCGTTTCCTGTCGCGGGCACTAGGCCTCCCCACACAAGTGAGGTACCATTTTTCTCGGAAGACTTTGGGGAATGCGGGGTGGGTGAAATTTTGTGGATCCACACAGATTCCAGAACTTTCCACCACAGAAATGTGAGGAAAATGTGTGTGTGTGGTTTTTTTTTTTTTTACAAATTTGTAGGTTTGCAAGGGATTCTGGTTAATAGAACCTGGTGAGAGTCGTCAGTCAACTCATCCCATACTAGATTCCCCTAGGTGTCAAAAATGTATAGGTTTGCTAGGTTTCCCTAGGTGCCGGCAGAGCTAGGGTTCAAAATCTACAGCTAGGGGCTTTGAAAAAAAGGGTCAGTTTTCCCTGTAAAAATGTGGTGTGTCCACGTTGCGTTTTGAGTCGTTTCCTGACGCGGGCACTAGGCCTACCCCCACAAGTGAGGTACCATTTTTATCCGGAGACGTAGGGTAACACAGAGTTGTAGAGCAACTGTTATTACCTATTGACTTTCAATGCATTTCTTGCCTTCCAAATGAAAGACAATGGGTAAAAAAGAAGTCATTTTGAAAAATGACTTTTAATTCTCATGCTAGTATGGGTACTCACAATTTCAGAAATGTGCAAATATCTACTCTTTCTAAACTCTATATTTTATTCCAATTTCAGAAATACATAGGTGTCTCTCATATCGATTTTTCCATGTATATATTTTCCCAAATGAATTGCTATGTGCCCGGTACATAATAAAAAAAAACATTGCAAGACACTGCTCAGTTACTGGCTCTGGGTTCATCGGGTTCTTGGTGAACCTACAAGACCTATATATCCCCACAACCAGAAAGGTCCAGCGGATCTAACAGTATATTGCTTTCAAACAGCTGTTATAATTAGAAGACGTTACAGGTGAAAACGATGACACAAATGGCTGTTTTTTTCAACACATTTTAAATTTGTTCTATATTTAACTGTTAGTTTCTATAAAGAAACCTTTAAGGATCTACACAAATAACCCCTTGCTGAATTCAGAATGTTGTCTACTTTTCTAAAATGTATAGCTTTTCAGGATCCATTATTGCTCTTATACCCATTGCTACCATTAACTGGAAGGAGGTTGAAAGCACAAAAAATAGCAAAAATAGGCTATGTCCCAGAAAAATGAAAAAACTGTGTAAAAATGTTTGGTTTCTGACAAAAGTCTGCTTGTCTCTGAAAGCTGGGAAGATGGCAATTTCAGCACCATACCCCCTTTTCTGATACCATTTGCAGGGAAAAAGCCAGATGCTTTCATCTGGAGCCCTTTTTTCTACTTTTTCCCCAAAAAAAGAAAAATGTAGCTGTATTTTGGATAATTTCCAGGTCCCCTCCTGGGGAATCCACAAACCCTGGGTACCTTTAGAATCCCCATGATATTGGAAGAAAAGGACGTAAATTTGGCGTAGATCCCTTATGTGGTCAAAAATGTACAGGGACCTAAGCGCGAACTACCCCAAATAGCCCAAAAAAGGCTTAGCAGAGGGGGGGAAAGGCCTAGCAGCGAAGGGGTTAAAGAAGCATGTTTATTCAAAGGCAGCAGTGTCTAGTTTTCCTGTGAATTACCCAGATGCATTACTTACCTCTCTCCTGCTTTCACTTTCTCATTCTACGGAAGTCCCATTACAGTGTCTCACCCAATGTAAATCCTGCAAGTACCCCAAAGGATTGTGCCCCTGAATACCAATTATCTACTGTGGTGTGCCTCCCTCTGTGTGCTGCAGCTTGTCCACTGCTGCTGTGATGCCAAATTTGAAATACCAAGCAAGCACAATGCCTGTCACAACCATGATTCCTCAGCACCTGTTCGCTGCCGGAATGTTCCACCTCCAGGCACCTCCATGTCTGCATGCTGTTATAGCACAGACTATTGGAGTGGTCAGGCGAGGGAAAGGGTGTTGGGAAAGGAACTGCAGGGGGGAGGCCTGAAAGGGAAAACAACCAGATTTATAATTGTTTCTCCGAAATCTCTCTCTTCTCTTCCAATGGTCTTTTCCCCCTCTGATAATTACCTGGACCTTCTTGGTAGATTCCCAGATAAATTGTGATGCTATTATCCCCTATAATACAACAACACAACATGTAATAAGTGTAAATACAGTGTAAGGTACTGATAAGTATAAAGTCGTTCAAGAAAGCCTTTTCACTAAACACTGTACTGGCACGTACCAGGTCATGCTATGTGGATGCCTTGAGCTGACCTCGAAGGATTCACTGCAAAATATGACACAATGTTGATACACCATTAAAGCTGCGTAGATTAGTCTTTTTCAAAAGGCATTAAAAAGATTATTAATCTGAGGTTTAAAGTTGCAAGTCTGGAAAACGCAATTTGCGGGACCTGCTTCACTACAAATAAACATATTGGGACATATTATCAAGACAGGCGATAAAATTATCGCCGCTTTAGCGGCAGAAAACTGCCGCTAAAACGGCGATAATGGGCTTGATAATATGCTCTATGGATCTAACATTGGCTTCAATTGGAATTCCATAGAGCATAATATCAAGCCCATTATCGCTGTTTTAGCGGCAGTTTTCTGCCGCTAAAGAGGCGATAATTTTATCGCCTGTCTTGTTAATGTGCCCCTTTGTTTTGCCACATAAGTGGTTCAACAAATTATGCTGCTGAGCATTAATGAAGTTCACGCAGAGAGCTCTTACCACCCAAGATTAGGTCAAGCTTGAGCCTGACAGATCTGTAAATGGTAACTCTGCTGAACATATACTTCAGCGGTGCACTGACTCTCATGTCCGATCCTGACGTGCATGGAGGGAATGCCGCTGCCCGCGTCCCAAGCAGTGGGACATCAGCAGGGCAGCCCTCTAGTGGCCGCCCGTCGAAGCCTTCCCCCTTGCTGCCTCGCGCGCGAGGCTACGCCCACGAAGGTGTGGAGACAGCCGAACCAATGACCAGGGAAATGCCTTAGGCAGGTGTAAAAAGCGGAGCTGGACTGCACTGCACTGTATCCGATCATCAGATGGAGGAATAGTGACCACGCGACTAAGGGCAGGGCTCAGCTTTATACTCGAGCCCCTCCCAATATGGCCGCTGCACGCAGTCCTTAATGTGAGTAGCACATTGTGTGCCAACATAAGGAGGATACACTTCTCTTCTTCCTGCAGGGAGAAGCTCATAAAAACAAGGGCAAAGAAACTATAGAAAACAAGAACAGAAAGACAGAACATATAACATGCAGGTTAGGCATACCACAGAACTTAGTGTAAGAGGCATCAACAAGACAAAAAGGCTTGGCCAAGGCTAATGGCCCATGGATTTTGCCACATCTGTTACGGGGACATACACCAAGAAGGCGCATGAGATCGTCAAAAGTAGTAGTCCTAGAGAATATAACAGTATATTGCTTTCAAACAGCTGTTATAATTAGAAGACGTTACAGGTGAAAACGATGACACAAATGGCTGTTTTTTTCAACACATTTTAAATTTGTTCTATATTTAACTGTTAGTTTCTATAAAGAAACCTTTAAGGATCTACACAAATAACCCCTTGCTGAATTCAGAATGTTGTCTACTTTTCTAAAATGTATAGCTTTTCAGGATCCATTATTGCTCTTATACCCATTGCTACCATTAACTGGAAGGAGGTTGAAAGCACAAAAAATAGCAAAAATAGGCTATGTCCCAGAAAAATGAAAAAACTGTGTAAAAATGTTTGGTTTCTGACAAAAGTCTGCTTGTCTCTGAAAGCTGGGAAGATGGCAATTTCAGCACCATACCCCCTTTTCTGATACCATTTGCAGGGAAAAAGCCAGATGCTTTCATCTGGAGCCCTTTTTTCTACTTTTTCCCCAAAAAAAGAAAAATGTAGCTGTATTTTGGATAATTTCCAGGTCCCCTCCTGGGGAATCCACAAACCCTGGGTACCTTTAGAATCCCCATGATATTGGAAGAAAAGGACGTAAATTTGGCGAAGATCCCTTATGTGGTCAAAAATGTACAGGGACCTAAGCGCGAACTACCCCAAATAGCCCAAAAAAGGCTTAGCAGAGGGGGGGAAAAGGCCTAGCAGCGAAGGGGTTAAAGAAGCATGTTTATTCAAAGGCAGCAGTGTCTAGTTTTCCTGTGAATTACCCAGATGCATTACTTACCTCTCTCCTGCTTTCACTTTCTCATTCTACGGAAGTCCCATTACAGTGTCTCACCCAATGTAAATCCTGCAAGTACCCCAAAGGATTGTGCCCCTGAATACCAATTATCTACTGTGGTGTGCCTCCCTCTGTGTGCTGCAGCTTGTCCACTGCTGCTGTGATGCCAAATTTGAAATACCAAGCAAGCACAATGCCTGTCACAACCATGATTCCTCAGCACCTGTTCGCTGCCGGAATGTTCCACCTCCAGGCACCTCCATGTCTGCATGCTGTTATAGCACAGACTATTGGAGTGGTCAGGCGAGGGAAAGGGTGTTGGGAAAGGAACTGCAGGGGGGAGGCCTGAAAGGGAAAACAACCAGATTTATAATTGTTTCTCCGAAATCTCTCTCTTCTCTTCCAATGGTCTTTTCCCCCTCTGATAATTACCTGGACCTTCTTGGTAGATTCCCAGATAAATTGTGATGCTATTATCCCCTATAATACAACAACACAACATGTAATAAGTGTAAATACAGTGTAAGGTACTGATAAGTATAAAGTCGTTCAAGAAAGCCTTTTCACTAAACACTGTACTGGCACGTACCAGGTCATGCTATGTGGATGCCTTGAGCTGACCTCGAAGGATTCACTGCAAAATATGACACAATGTTGATACACCATTAAAGCTGCGTAGATTAGTCTTTTTCAAAAGGCATTAAAAAGATTATTAATCTCAGGTTTAAAGTTGCAAGTCTGGAAAACGCAATTTGCGGGACCTGCTTCACTACAAATAAACATATTGGGACATATTATCAAGACAGGCGATAAAATTATCGCCGCTTTAGCGGCAGAAAACTGCCGCTAAAACGGCGATAATGGGCTTGATAATATGCTCTATGGATCTAACATTGGCTTCAATTGGAATTCCATAGAGCATAATATCAAGCCCATTATCGCTGTTTTAGCGGCAGTTTTCTGCCGCTAAAGAGGCGATAATTTTATCGCCTGTCTTGTTAATGTGCCCCTTTGTTTTGCCACATAAGTGGTTCAACAAATTATGCTGCTGAGCATTAATGAAGTTCACGCAGAGAGCTCTTACCACCCAAGATTAGGTCAAGCTTGAGCCTGACAGATCTGTAAATGGTAACTCTGCTGAACATATTCTTCAGCGGTGCACTGACTCTCATGTCCGATCCTGACGTGCATGGAGGGAATGCCGCTGCCCGCGTCCCAAGCAGTGGGACATCAGCAGGGCAGCCCTCTAGTGGCCGCCCGTCGAAGCCTTCCCCCTTGCTGCCTCGCGCGCGAGGCTACACCCACGAAGGTGTGGAGACAGCCGAACCAATGACCAGGGAAATGCCTTAGGCAGGTGTAAAAAGCGGAGCTGGACTGCACTGCACTGTATCCGATCATCAGATGGAGGAATAGTGACCACGCGACTAAGGGCAGGGCTCAGCTTTATACTCGAGCCCCTCCCAATATGGCCGCTGCACGCAGTCCTTAATGTGAGTAGCACATTGTGTGCCAACATAAGGAGGATACACTTCTCTTCTTCCTGCAGGGAGAAGCTCATAAAAACAAGGGCAAAGAAACTATAGAAAACAAGAACAGAAAGACAGAACATATAACATGCAGGTTAGGCATACCACAGAACTTAGTGTAAGAGGCATCAACAAGACAAAAAGGCTTGGCCAAGGCTAATGGCCCATGGATTTTGCCACATCTGTTACGGGGACATACACCAAGAAGGCGCATGAGATCGTCAAAAGTAGTAGTCCTAGAGAATATAACAGTATATTGCTTTCAAACAGCTGTTATAATTAGAAGACGTTACAGGTGAAAACGATGACACAAATGGCTGTTTTTTTCAACACATTTTAAATTTGTTCTATATTTAACTGTTAGTTTCTATAAAGAAACCTTTAAGGATCTACACAAATAACCCCTTGCTGAATTCAGAATGTTGTCTACTTTTCTAAAATGTATAGCTTTTCAGGATCCATTATTGCTCTTATACCCATTGCTACCATTAACTGGAAGGAGGTTGAAAGCACAAAAAATAGCAAAAATAGGCTATGTCCCAGAAAAATGAAAAAACTGTGTAAAAATGTTTGGTTTCTGACAAAAGTCTGCTTGTCTCTGAAAGCTGGGAAGATGGCAATTTCAGCACCATACCCCCTTTTCTGATACCATTTGCAGGGAAAAAGCCAGATGCTTTCATCTGGAGCCCTTTTTTCTACTTTTTCCCCAAAAAAAGAAAAATGTAGCTGTATTTTGGATAATTTCCAGGTCCCCTCCTGGGGAATCCACAAACCCTGGGTACCTTTAGAATCCCCATGATATTGGAAGAAAAGGACGTAAATTTGGCGTAGATCCCTTATGTGGTCAAAAATGTACAGGGACCTAAGCGCGAACTACCCCAAATAGCCCAAAAAAGGCTTAGCAGAGGGGGGGAAAAGGCCTAGCAGCGAAGGGGTTAAAGAAGCATGTTTATTCAAAGGCAGCAGTGTCTAGTTTTCCTGTGAATTACCCAGATGCATTACTTACCTCTCTCCTGCTTTCACTTTCTCATTCTACGGAAGTCCCATTACAGTGTCTCACCCAATGTAAATCCTGCAAGTACCCCAAAGGATTGTGCCCCTGAATACCAATTATCTACTGTGGTGTGCCTCCCTCTGTGTGCTGCAGCTTGTCCACTGCTGCTGTGATGCCAAATTTGAAATACCAAGCAAGCACAATGCCTGTCACAACCATGATTCCTCAGCACCTGTTCGCTGCCGGAATGTTCCACCTCCAGGCACCTCCATGTCTGCATGCTTTTATAGCACAGACTATTGGAGTGGTCAGGCGAGGGAAAGGGTGTTGGGAAAGGAACTGCAGGGGGGAGGCCTGAAAGGGAAAACAACCAGATTTATAATTGTTTCTCCGAAATCTCTCTCTTCTCTTCCAATGGTCTTTTCCCCCTCTGATAATTACCTGGACCTTCTTGGTAGATTCCCAGATAAATTGTGATGCTATTATCCCCTATAATACAACAACACAACATGTAATAAGTGTAAATACAGTGTAAGGTACTGATAAGTATAAAGTCGTTCAAGAAAGCCTTTTCACTAAACACTGTACTGGCACGTACCAGGTCATGCTATGTGGATGCCTTGAGCTGACCTCGAAGGATTCACTGCAAAATATGACACAATGTTGATACACCATTAAAGCTGCGTAGATTAGTCTTTTTCAAAAGGCATTAAAAAGATTATTAATCTCAGGTTTAAAGTTGCAAGTCTGGAAAACGCAATTTGCGGGACCTGCTTCACTACAAATAAACATATTGGGACATATTATCAAGACAGGCGATAAAATTATCGCCGCTTTAGCGGCAGAAAACTGCCGCTAAAACGGCGATAATGGGCTTGATAATATGCTCTATGGATCTAACATTGGCTTCAATTGGAATTCCATAGAGCATAATATCAAGCCCATTATCGCTGTTTTAGCGGCAGTTTTCTGCCGCTAAAGAGGCGATAATTTTATCGCCTGTCTTGTTAATGTGCCCCTTTGTTTTGCCACATAAGTGGTTCAACAAATTATGCTGCTGAGCATTAATGAAGTTCACGCAGAGAGCTCTTACCACCCAAGATTAGGTCAAGCTTGAGCCTGACAGATCTGTAAATGGTAACTCTGCTGAACATATACTTCAGCGGTGCACTGACTCTCATGTCCGATCCTGACGTGCATGGAGGGAATGCCGCTGCCCGCGTCCCAAGCAGTGGGACATCAGCAGGGCAGCCCTCTAGTGGCCGCCCGTCGAAGCCTTCCCCCTTGCTGCCTCGCGCGCGAGGCTACACCCACGAAGGTGTGGAGACAGCCGAACCAATGACCAGGGAAATGCCTTAGGCAGGTGTAAAAAGCGGAGCTGGACTGCACTGCACTGTATCCGATCATCAGATGGAGGAATAGTGACCACGCGACTAAGGGCAGGGCTCAGCTTTATACTCGAGCCCCTCCCAATATGGCCGCTGCACGCAGTCCTTAATGTGAGTAGCACATTGTGTGCCAACATAAGGAGGATACACTTCTCTTCTTCCTGCAGGGAGAAGCTCATAATAACAAGGGCAAAGAAACTATAGAAAACAAGAACAGAAAGACAGAACATATAACATGCAGGTTAGGCATACCACAGAACTTAGTGTAAGAGGCATCAACAAGACAAAAAGGCTTGGCCAAGGCTAATGGCCCATGGATTTTGCCACATCTGTTACGGGGACATACACCAAGAAGGCGCATGAGATCGTCAAAAGTAGTAGTCCTAGAGTCGCTGGTTTTGGTCAAGACAACGCCCCTCAAACAGAAGCCTAAAGCTGGCACAAGGCCTTCCATAAAGTGCCCCAAAAGATCCCAGCCCTCAAAAACCATCAAAAGGCGCATCATTGACATTATAAATACACCATATTCTCATGAGAGAAGAAAACATTTATGTAACATGCGTTCAACTAAGCCTGGGCATAGCAGGCGTAGTGCCTCGATGCGTATTTCCACGGAATGTGGAAAAAACTCTGTGGAAATACGCTATGCCCCCTCCCAAATTAATAAAAAATCTCAAAAGAAGGCACTTACCTGCGTGGCTGCCTCCTCCTCTGCCTGACAGCATTCCTTCCTGCTGCTCGCCGTCCTTCTCCTATGAAAAAACACTACGTTAGAATTAAGATGCATGGATTTTGCTATAGGGCCTTCGGTGACATCATACTATGCTGCTTCACGAAGAAGCAACTAGAAGTAAAGGAAATGTTGGACCAAGGATGCCTTGTGTTATTTGCTTGTACAATTTACACAGTGAGTAAAGTTTATTTTACATTAGTGGGCTGTATACATAGGCATTAAAGCATGTGAGAGGGCCATTGCTTATTTGCAGAGTATGGTGACTGCCTTCCTGCAGGAAAGGTGTGACAGTTGCACAGTGCACTTGAACTTTGAGTACAGTACAGTGTGCAATGTTATAGTGAATTTCTATATTGAGGGAAAGAATGATCACAGCTCAACTTGCTGCTGATAAATGCGGTCCAAACCGTGGTTTGTATGGCTTATGGGGTGCAGTGTGAAGCCTTATTTCTGCAACATACGTTTCAAGCTTCAGTTTCATATGTAGGCATTAGGAATGAAAGTTGAGGCTGGTGATCCAGGGACCATATCATGATTACATCCTACATAACACCCAGGGTCAGAATGGGTTCAAGGAACTGTTTGTGCTCAAACTGTGCTGTTTCTACGGTATGTATTAGGAAAACAGAGCATCGGTGCACAGTCATATTTTTTAGCTGTACTTTGAACATCTTAAACACCAACTCATCATTTTCTGTGTTAATGTATGTATTAAAAGCAGCAACGTTTCACCAAAACCAGTACAGGGACTCCTTTTTAGCCTGTGCATGAGTAAAAACATGGTATGGCATCTCATACTTTTGCACGAGGGAATACGTTTCTTATAGGCTAATTTTTCAGACCATCATAATGTAAACCCAACAGTAGTATTGTTTGCTGAAGTGTTCTATGAAAGGACATTGATTCTGGAGCATATGTATGCACAGTGATCTTTGTTGCCAAAATCCTGAAACCTGAACTCTCAGAAAGCAAAGCTCTGTCCAGCTCTCAGTGAATAAAGATGACACCAAGGAAGAGCCACTTGCCCTGGAGTGAGACACTGCTCAGAGTACAGCTGTAAGCCTGCGGCCCACTGCACAGCAGCATATGGTAAACTGAGCTGAAGCCACATGAGGTGAGCGATGCTCGCAACAGAGGAGTGGAAGTAGGTGCAGGGGTTCTCGAGACCTTGAGGGTGGCCACCAGGGTATATTAAGGGGCTTACCGTGGCCTGGGCAGTTTAAAGGGCAGCATCCCTCATAGAAATGTGCTTAGAGGGAAGGGCTGCACTTATGCTGCTTACCACCACAGTGAGCCTTTACAGTAAAAATGCAGGGTAATCCAGGGGTAGATTTACAAGCCCCTCGCGCCACTTGTGCGTCACTTTTAACATGGGAAAAGTGACGCAAAAGTGGCGCAAGGGGCTTGTAAATAAGCCCCCCCAGCGTTTTAGGTTTTCCTTAAAAACACATACATATACTACAGTTAATGCAAAACGGTGGCAACTGATTTATCAGTCAGCAGAGCAAGTGAAAATCACCCCCACACTATGATATTGAAATACGTCCAATAGTGAAACACTGACAATAATAGACATTTGTTAGCACCGACCCAGGCATTTTAATCCAGAGACTCCTTTGATACGGAGTTACTCGCGCCACTGAGCTACTGATAATGCAGATTCACTGAATGATCTTCTGCTGAAATACTGTTGACCACAATCTGGTTTCCTTTTGGTCATTAGTTTGTCCAGCTAATGCGAAATAATATTTGATACTCAGCTGGCAGGTCGTTGATGTGTTCTACCGGTATGTGTGATCTAAAGGAAGTGGCTTAGCTGCTACGGCCAGGTATCAATCACACCATGCAAACAAATCCAACGGGTTGTAAGCAAATAAAAGAATGCTCTTTGCCGCCATTAGCTAGAGTAATTTCTTTCTAACTGCATTAATCAGTTTGCTGCCATGGAGGCTCAGGATGTGTCACACCTGCTCCATAGATCTGCTTTGAACAGCAGGTCAGAGTTTGCAGTGCAGGTATAATAGCTCACAGGGTTACTATCCCTGCTGCCAGCATGTTTTGTATTGTGCATAATTGGCCGATATATTTTTTTATTCCCATTGCCAGTTTATAATGTGGAACAACTTCAAGTTGATGCAGGAACGACCCATATGCTTTTATCTGGCATTAAATTACTTTTTAAAAATACTAAGGGGCATATTATCTAGGAAGTGGCGGTGAGAGGCGTTAGCCTCCTTGGCTTAACTCCTCTCATCCAGTGGCGTAACGAAAGTTGAGGGGGCCCCCCTGCAAAGTACATGGAGGGGGCCCCCTCCCGGGCCACCACCTACCACTTTTGCAGAGGAGGTCCCCTGGAGCTTGAGGGCCCACCCTGCACTGAGGGGGCTGCGGGGGCTTATCTTACGCCACTGTGAAGATGCCAGACATGCCTCTTATTTCAGTTATGGACCTATCTCATTAGAAAAACAACAGACCTACAACTTCGGGCCATAAGACATCCACTTTAACACCAGGTAAAAAACAGAACAAATTCATTTTGCACTGACATAGCAACAATAATTAGCCCATAGTAAGATTATTCTATTTTGGCCACAGCCCAAAAATAGAAAAACTTTCTCATATGCCCCGGCACTGAGGTCTGTGGGACTAGCAGGTTTCTGTGCCCGGGGAGGTCTGTTGGAGACTGGCAGGTTTCTCTGCCTGGGGAGATCTTTGGGACTGGCAGGTTTCTGTGCCCAGAGAGGTCTGTGAGACTGGCATGTTTCTGTGCCCGGGGAGATTTGTGGGACTGGCAGGTATCTGTGCCCAGAGAGGTCTGTGGGACTGGCAGGTTTCTGTGCCCGGAGAGGTCTGTGGGACTGGCAGGTTTCTCTGCCTTGGGAGGTCTGTGGGTCTAGCAGGTTTCTCTGCCTGGGGTGGTCTGTGGGGCTGGCAGGTTTCTCTGCCTGGGGAGGTCTGTGGGACTGGCAGGTTTCTGTGCTTGGGGAGGTCTGTGGGGCTGGCAGGTTTCTGTGCCCGGGGAGGTCTGTGGGGCTGGCAGGTTTCTGTGCCCGGGGAGGTCAATGGAACTGGCAGGTTTCTGTCCTTGGGGAGGTCTGTGGGACTGGCAGGATTCTGTGCCTGGGGAGGTCTGTGTGGCTGGCAGGTTTCTCTGCCTGGGGAGGTCTGTGGGGCTGGCAAGAATCTGTGCTTGGGGAGGTCTGTGGGGCTGGCAGGTTTCTCTGCCTGGAGTGGTCTGTGGAGATGGCAGATTCTGTGCCTGTGGAGGTCTGTGGGACTGGCAGGTTTCCGTGCTCGGGGAGGTCTCTGGGGCTGGCAGGTTTCTGTGCCCGGGGAGGTCTGTGGGGCTGGCAGGTTTCTGTTCCCGGGGAGGTCAATGGAACTGGCAGGTTTCTGTGCTTGGGGAGGTCTGTGGGACTGGCAGGATTCTGTGCCCACAGAGGTCTACGGCACTGGCAGGTGTCTCTGCCTGGGGAGGTCTGTGGGACTGGCAGGTTTCTCTGCCTGGGGAGGTCTGTGGGGCTGGCAGGATTCTGTGCTTGGGGAGGTCTGTGGGGCTGGCAGGTTTCTCTGCCTGGAGTGGTCTGTGGGTCTAGCAGGTTTCTCTGCCTGGGGAGGTCTGTGGGGCTGGCAGGTTTCTCTGCCTGAGGAGGTCTGTGGGACTGGCAGGTTTCTGTGCCTGGGGAGGTCTGTGGGGCTGGCAGGTTTCCCTGCCTGGGGAGGTCTGTGGGACTGGCAGGTTTCTGTGCTTGGGGAGGTCTGTGGGGCTGGCAGGTTTCTGTGCCTGGGGAGGTCTGTGGGGCTGGCAGGTTTCTGTTCCCGGGGAGGTCAATGGAACTGGCAGGTTTCTGTGCTTGGGGAGGTCTGTGGGACTGGCAGGATTCTGTGCCTGGGGAGGTCTGTGTGGCTGGCAGGTTTCTCTGCCTGTGGAGGTCTGTGGGACTGGCAGGTTTCTCTGCCTAGGGAGGTCTGTGGGGCTGGCAAGATTCTGTGCTTGGGGAGGTCTGTTGGGACTGGCAGGTTTCTCTGCCTGGGGAGGTCTTTGGGACTGGCAGGTTTCTGTGCCCAGAGAGGTCTGTGAGACTGGCAGGTTTCTGTGCCCGGGGAGGTTTGTGGGACTGGCAGGTATCTGTGCCCACAGAGGTCTACGGCACTGGCAGGTGTCTCTGCCTGGGGAGGTCTGTGGGACTGGCAGGTTTCTCTGCCTGGGGAGGTCTGTGGGGCTGGCAGGATTCTGTGCTTGGGGAGGTCTGTGGGGCTGGCAGGTTTCTCTGCCTGGAGTGGTCTGTGGAGATGGCAGATTCTGTGCCTGTGGAGGTCTGTGGGACTGGCAGGTTTCTGTGCTCGGGGAGGTCTCTGGGGCTGGCAGGTTTCTGTGCCCGGGGAGGTCTGTGGGACTGGCAGGTTTCTGTACCCTGGGAGGTCTGTGGGGCTAACAGGTTTCTGTGCCTGGGGAGGTCTGTGGGACTGGCTGGTTTTTGTGCATGGGGAGGTCTATGGCACTGGCGGGTTTCTCTGCCTGGGGAGGTCTGTGGGGCTGGCAGGATTCTGTGCTTGGGGAGGTCTGTGGGGCTGGCAGGTTTCTGTGCTAGTTGAGGTCTGTGGGGCTGCAGGTTTCTGTGCCTGGGGAGGTCTGTGGGGCTAGCAGGTTTCTATGCTTGGTGAGGTCTGTGGGGCTGGCAGATTCTGTGCCTGTGGAGGTCTGTGGGACTGCCAGGCTTCTGTGCTGGGGGAGGTCTGTGGGGCTGGCAGATTCTGTGCCTGTGGAGGTCTGTGGGACTGGCAGGTGTCTGTGCTTGGGGATGTCTGTGGGGCTGGCAGGTTTTTCTGCTTGGTGAGGTCTGTGGGGCTGGTAGGTTTCTGTGCCCGGGGAGGTCTGTGGGACTGGCAGGTTTCTGTGCCCTGGGAGGTCTGTGGGGCTAACAGGTTTCTGTGCCTGGGGAGGTCAGTGGGAGTGGCAGGTTTCTGTGCTTGGGGAGGTCAGTGGGACAGGCTGGTTTCTGTGCCCGGGGAGGTCTGTTGGACTGGCAGGTTTCTGTGCTCAGAGAGGTCTGTGGGACTGGCAGGTTTCTCTGCCTGGGGAGGTCTGTGGGACTGGCAGGATTCTCTGCCGGGAGAGGTCTGTGGGGCTGGCAGGTTTCTCTATCTGGGGAGGTCTGTGGGACTGGCAGGTTTCTGTGCCTGTTTAGGTCTGTGGGGCTGGCTGGTTTCTGTGCTTGGGGAGGTCTGTGGGGCTGGCAGGTTTCTATGCTCGGGGAGGTCTGTGAAACTGGCAGGTTTCTGTGCCCGGGGAGGTCTGTGGGGCTAGCAAGTTTCTGTGCCTGGGGAGATCTTTGGGACTGGCTGGATTCTGTCTCCAGGGAGGTCTGTGGTGCTGGCAGGTTTCTCTGCCTGGAGTGGTCTGTGGGGATGGCAGATTCTGTGCCTGGAGAGGTCAGTGGGGCTGGCAGGTTTCTCTGCCCTGGGAGGTTTGTGGGTCTGGCATGTTTCTCTGGTTGAGTTCTGTGGGACTGGCAGGTTTCTGTGCTTGGGGACGTCTGTGAAGCTGGCAGGTTTCTGTGTTTGGGGAGGTCTGTGGGGCTGGGAGGTTTCTCTGCCTGGAGTGGTCTGTGGGGATGACAGATTCGGTGCCTGGAGAGGTCTGTGAGTCTGGCAGGTTTCTGTGCCCGGAGAGGTCTGTGGGGCTGGCAGGTTTCTGTGCCCGGAGAGGTCTGTGGGGCTGGCAGGTTTCTCTGCCTGGAGAGGTCTGTGCGGCTGGCAGGTGCTTGGGGCAGGATGCTGGGTGATCTTGTCACACCCACAGAGTCAGGGATTTGGAGCCATTTATGGACCAGAAACATTGATCCTTTTACTGCTACTGAGTGGAGTACGACGGCTTCAGGGCGGGAAAGTGCATGGAGAGCCCTACAGTTCAAAGGTCGCAAGTGAGGTAGGTTGTGCTGGTGTTAAAAAAAAAGTCCAGAAAGAGAAGAGAGTTACACACGCTGGTGCCTGTTTCCACGAAAGTCACGTGCAACCTCTGGTAGAACATGCTTCGCAACATAGAAAGGCTGTAAATGTTATTTTTTTCCTTTCATATCAATGGGGTAGGATTGGTGGCTGTTTGCGACAGCAGTAAACAGAGGGGAAGTACATGGTATGCAGTGCCATGAGAATTATGCTGCAGGTACTCAATTATGCAGCAGGAAAAGGCAAATTATGCGGTCTAATGCCGCACATTTGTGATACTTATACTTAATTTTTTGTAATCTTTGCACCTTTTAAGACTGTTCTGGCAAATGTTTCACCTCAGTCTCAGTTTAACAACCAAACAACAAAGAGTAACTGAAAGATGGCCTGTCAATTTTAGCGAAGGGCATTCAACTGTGCAGTAATGCATGTTGCTGTATTTTACTAACTTTTAGCTGTTTCAGCTAGAAACCATTTTATCTGCAAGCTGCAATTTATGTAGCACCACTTCCACCACAGTCCCAATCCTCCCCCTCTCTGCCCCACTCACACCCTGATGTCCAGTTCAGCTGGACCTGCCCCTTCAGAACCGAAATCACTTGACAACTATAAATCAGCGACAAGAAATCGGGTCAGTTTTGGGGGGAAGTGGGTATCACTTTGCCTTGACAAAGTCGGGCGAAACCGGGAAACTTCTCCCAAAGTCACAGACTAAGGTGTAAATTCATAGGTGAAGGGTATATTTTCTTGCGCCCACAAACTTCAATGACGATTTTTGTGTTTTCTGTAAAATCCGCAAATCAATATAAATCGCAGGTGAAACTGATGACACACACTTTTAATCTTTAATGTGTAACATAACCCCACCCATATTTTCCAACCAACCTTCATGCACCAAAGGCGCCTTTCTTTTACTAAGTGCCTTCACACTAAACTGGAGATCTTACGCACACAAGTGGTCGTCGCAATTAATTTTGGATGGGGTGCACTTGTCTGCGGGGGGGTGGCATAGACTGGGCGAACAGACAGACTCACCTGCGCGAGCCGCAGAATACAGGGCAAACAAGGCTAGCCAGAGAAATAATTAAATTATGGCAGGTAGTCGCCAGCGCACGTTACCTCTCAATTGTCTCCACTCCGGCCTCTGGGATGCCTCCTCGCTTCACCAGTCAGCAATGCGCATGACAATTGGTCACCAGCCCCACCCTAAGGGTGAAGAGTAAGACTGCGCAGATGCGGCGACGGAGACATCTGCACGCTGCGCAGTGTGCACCATTACCATTTTTTAAATGTTACCATTTAATTTATAAAGAAAAGTCTAGAGCAAGCGTAAGTCACATAACCTACCTATATTAATTAATTACCTATCCCAGACAGTCACGGATTTGTGGTGCTTGCTGGCACCGCTGAGGGGGTCACTGGAGCGTTGGGGCCCCCCGCAACACGGGAGCTGTGGGGGCCTGTGTTACGCCCCTGTGCCCTGTGTTACGCCCCTGCTTATAAATCCACACTGCACAATTCAACTATAAATAATTTAACCCTACAACATTCCATACCACATAATTACAATCCAAAAAATACACATATTTCCACTTCACTCCATACCACATAATTCCACATCACAGAATCACATTCCACACAACTTAATACCACTCCCAACCACATAATTACACTCCACACAACATATTTACACTCAACTCTAAAACACATAATTACCCTCCACAAAATACAACTCTGCAACATGTTGCATAATTCCACTGTGCATAATTATACACCACACCATGCCACATAATTCCACACGTCACGCAATTCCACAATTCATCCCCACACAATTTATCACACAGCATAATAACACTCCACATAATACCACTCAGCTCCACATAATTAACCTCCACATAATTATGCTCTACTCCATACTGCATACATACACTCCACATAAATCCAGTCTATGCCACGTAGCAACACTCCACATAGCTACACTTCACACCATGCCTCATAATACCACTCAACATAATTTCACTCAACACCGCAACTTCCACGTCACACAATTCAACTCTACACATTTCCATTCCACACCACATAATTCACAACAAACTACATAATTCAGACTAACACCACAAATGCACAACACACCACATACATCCAATCTACACCACAAATTCCACATCATGCTATAATATTTAACAACACACCACATAAGTAAACTCCACTACATATCACTCCACAACACAAAATACCATTCCAGATAATCCCACTCCAAGACACACAATCCCACTCCACTCAATACCACATAATTGCACTGCACACCATGCCACATTGTTTCACTACACAGATCCAATCCACGCAGCACAATTCCACAACCAACAATTCCAATCCAAACCATATATGTCCAATTGACACCACACACATTCCCTCCACTCCAAACAGAAAACGCATAGGTAAAATACATTGTCCGTTACATCAATAGCTCTAACTCTCACCTTCTGATGTGTCCCAGCAGATCCTGTTTCTGGAGCTGCAAACTTGCTGGCTGAAGTCAGCTCTGTGCTGCCTCAGAGGAGCAGTGCCCTGTGGTGAATGCTGTCTCTGGGGCCCCCACCCCCATCCATACCCCTGTCAGCTCTCCTCTGTGCTGCCTCCTGCCTGCTGTCTCTGGGGCCCCCACCCCCATCCTTGTCCTCTCCCTTCTCAGAGGCAGTGCCCTGTGGGGAATGCTGTGCTGCCTCCTGCTCTCTCTGGGGCCCCCACCCCCATCCTTGTTCCGGGACTGGCTGGTGGCTCTGACTGAAGAGAAACAATGTAACTTGTTACATTGTTTCTCTTCAGTCCTGGGTCAGCGCAGGAGCTCCATGCAGGCTGCTTTATTTAGAGAGTGGGCTTGATTGAGAGAGGCTTGATTTAGAGCAAGCCTCTCTCTCACAGCTCTCTACCGAAGAGCTGAGGGGGCCCCTGTAACATTTGTTAGTGCCTAATTAGCATGGCAGCGCGCTCGCGCTAAATAAGTACACGGGAGCCGGTATTAGGTGGTTACACACGCGGCTCCGACTGACTAGCCGAGGCCACGCCTCTTTATTATATCTCGCTAGCGTCTGACGTCACGCGTCAGCGCTAGCGCGGTTCCACAGCGAGGAAGGCTAGAACGCCTCGCGCACGTCGAACACTACACTCCTTCCAACCTTTATAAAACTTTAAAGCAAAACATAAAACCAACGATGCATCTATTACCAGTCTGCCAGTCCTTACAGGTTACACCATATAGTCCGCCAGCTGGGATGAGGGTGCCGGGTTCTTCCTCAGGTTGTAGCGGGATGGGCCGCCTCTGGAAGGGGCCACCTCGGGGGTTCTGCGCCTCGGGGTGTTCGGCTCTACCCGGACTGGGGAGCTGCCAGGCGAGTTACCCCCCGGGGTGGCGGGGGTGGACTGGGAGCCACTCTCCTCGCTCCGACCGTCCTCCACCTCCTGATCTTCGCTCAGTTGGTCGGGATCCGGCCCCTCAGGCTCGGTCCCGGGACGTGAGGGTGTTCCTGGATGGACTTTTTTGAAGAAGGACACATCTCGCGTGACCGTTTCAGCACCTCTTTGAGCGGTCACCATCGTGCCCGTCCGGCGGGTGACAATCCAGGGTTGGGGTTCAAAGGGAAGTCTGAACTTGCTGCCTGGGTAGCGGTCCTTCACGTACACTCGATCTTGTTGTTGTATCGTGGACTCCTTGGCTCCCCTTCGCCGGCTGGCGCGGTCATTCGAGCGCATCCGATTGGCTAAGGTCTTCTCGCTGGTGGCTTGCGCCGGGACCCACGTAGGGTGGTGTGGGATCGTGTCACTCACGATTCTCCCCATGGTGGCTGGTCCTGGCGCTGCCTCGGTCGTGACATGGGGGTCAACCGGTATTCCCGCAGGAAGCTGTAGATCGCTCTCTCCAGTGGAGATCCGTCAGCCATGGCGATGCGAATGGTTTTGTTGAGAGTCCTCATGAACCTCTCCACCTCTCCATTGGCTTGGGGCCACCGGGGTGTTATTTTGCGGTGATGGATCCCCCACCCCTTGAGATACTCAGCGAATTCCTGTCCTTGGAAAGGCGGTCCATTGTCGGTCTTGACCACCCCGAATATGCCATGAGTGGCGATGGTTTTTTCGAACTTCGCGATCACTTCAGTGGCTGTCTGGCTCCCCACGATTTCGACCTCTGGGTATTTGGTGAAGTCATCGATAATGACCAACGCGTGCCGTCCATCGGGGAGATGTCCGAAGTCGGCACTCACGCACTCCCACGGTCTCTGAGGATTGTCTTCGGTCGCCACCGGGTGAGGGCGTTCCGGCTGTCCTGCGGCTTGGCACCACGTGCAGGTTCTCACCGTCTGTTCCACCATCGCATCCATACCTGGGAACCATACTTTGGCTCGGAGCCTGCCCTTTGTCTTTACCACTCCTTGATGTCCCCTGTGGGCGAGGTCCACCGCCTATTGAGCGAGGCTGGCCGGCATGACCAGCCTCGGACCCCGCAGAAGACATCCTTGGGCGTCCACGGACAGCTCACTTCTCACTTTCAAGAACGATTCCAGTGTCAGCTTGGCTTGGGGTGTCCGTCTGTTGAGCGAGGCTTGGATTGTCCTCCAATCCCCCGATCTGACAGCCTCGGCTGCGGCTCTCACGCACTCATCACCTTCCGAGGCCTCTATGATTGCGGCCAGGCTCATTGGGAGGGGTCGCGACCGCTCTGTCACGTACCGGACGTACTCCTCTGTATCCTCGGCCTCCTCCTTCTCCTCCGTCGTTGCTTTCCGTGGGTGTCGTGACAGATAGTCCGCCGGGTTAGTGGCCCCTGGTTTGTACTCCACCCGGTAGTCGTACCCTTGGAGTTGGAGTATCCATTTTTCAATCCGGGGCGGCGGTTTCGAGGATGACCCCTGGAATAGGGGAATGAGTGGCTTGTGATCGGTTGTCACTGTGAAATGATGTCCATACACATAGACGTGAAAATATCGGCATGCCCAGTGGATGGCGATTGCTTCTCGCTCGATTTGCGAGTACCGCTGCTCTGTCTCGGTCAGGGACCGGCTGGCGTAGGCGATGGGGGCCCACTCCTCATTGTCCTGTAGTTGCGTCAGGACCGCTCCCAGCCCAAACGGGCTCGCATCGACCGCCACGTTGGTGGGCTTTGCCGGGTCGAAGTATGAGAGGGTAGTGTCCGCAGACAGGGCCGCCTTCGTCGCTTGGAATGCCTGCTCCTGTTCCAGGCCCCACTGCCACGTGGTGGACGACTTGGTCAGCTCTCTGAGGGGTTTGGTGAGGTTGGAGAGGTCCGGAATGAAGCGGCCGCAGAAATTGACCATGCCCAGGAAACTCCGGGCCTCCGAGATGTTCGTCGGAGCTGGGGCATCTTGGACGTCCTTCACCTTGTCCGGGTCTGGGGCCACCCCTTGGTCCGAGAAAGTATACCCAAAGAAACTGATCTTGTTCTGCAGGAACTGACACTTCTCCCGATGCAGGGTCAAACCTGATTCCTGAATCCTCTTGAGAACCCCTCTCAACCTCTGGTGGTGTTCCTCTATGGTTGACGCGTATATGAGCAGGTCGTCGCTCACGTTGAGCACACCAGGGAGCCCGCTGAGCACCTCTCTGATGGTATTTTGGAATACCTCGGCGGCACTTGAGATGCCGAAGTTTAGGCGCCGATACCGTCTGAGGCCCACATGGGTGGAAAATGTGGTGATGTACCTCGAGTCCGGATGGAGTGGTAGTTGGTGGTAGCCTGACCGTAGATCCATCTTTGAAAACCACCGGGCCCCGTTCAGCTCTCCCAAGATGTCGTCAATGGTGGGCGTCAGGTGTCGCTCTCTTTTGACCGCGGCGTTAGGGAGGCGCATGTCCACACAGATGCGGACTTGTCCTGGCTGCTTCGGCTTCCTGGCAATGACGATCGGGGATACCCACGGGGTTGGCCCACTGACCTTTTCGATGATGCCTTGTTTCTCCAGGGCCTCCAGCTCCTCCTCGACCTTCTGCCGCAGGTGGAAAGCAATCCGCCGGTGCCTCAACGCCACTGGCTGGACCGACGGGTCGATGTGTAGGGATACTTCCTTTCCTTTCAGGCACCCAATGCCGTTGAAGACTTCTCCAAATTCTTCCAGAATGGTGTCCAGTTCTTCCTCCAGGACTGCCATGGCAAACGAGATCAGTCTTAATTCTTCGGCCGATTGCCCGCTAAGCAGCATCCCGCTGCCCTCTTCCGTGACGTAGACGGTGGTGCTGATGCTCCTCTCGCCATGTTGTATCTCTGTTTGGAAGCACCCAATGAGGGGGATGGGCGTCTTCTGGCCATATGCGAACACTCTAATCTTCGCCCCTTTGAGCGGAGGTTTGGCCCGCAGTTGGTGGTAGACATTGGCGGCCATCAGCTCGATGGATGCCCCAGTGTCAATCGTCGCCTTTACTTCCTGTTGCTGGACTAGTATGCGACATTTCGGAAGTCTGCGCTTCTTCTTCTGTGGTTGGTGGATTGCAAACACGTAGTGGACCGGGTATTCTTCGTTGTCGTCGTCCATGTCTTCGCTGTCTGCCTCTTCGCGTACCGCATGGGCCGCCTCCTTCTTGGCTTTGGTGGACCGGCATACCGCCGCAAAGTGGTTCATCCACCCGCAGGCGCCGCACCTTTTCCCTCTGGCCGGACAGTCTTGCATGCGGTGTGGTTGGCCGCCACAGTACCCGCAGTCTTTCTTCTTGGCCTCCGGCTGCCGTTTCCCTCCGGTTTGCCTCCCTTTTGGCCGCACTACGTTCACCGCTTCCGCCACTTGCACTTGCTCCGTCTTCACAGGGCGATGTAGGGCTTCCTCCATGTGCGAGGCTCTCGCTTGCGACAACTCCTTTGACCGTCCGAGGGTGAGGATGTCCGCCAGGGGCTTTCCTTCTTCCTGAAGGACGGTGACACGAAGCTTAGACGAGTAGCACCCCTGTATGATTTGCCCTCGGATTTCCTCCTGCTCATCCCGGAACCCACACGTGCTGGCTAGCTCCTTCAGCCTGCCATGGAACGCATCCAGAGACTCGTCCGCCTCTTGCTTGGCTTAACGGAAGATGAACCTCTCGTAGTCTCTGTTCGCCATGGGCTCGAAATGGGCGTTGAGCGCGTTCAGCAGTGTGTGGTACGTCTTCGGCGTGGCTTCCACGAGCGTTTTGTAGATGCGGTGGATGTCTTTACCTCCCAGGTGGAGCAGCAGTGCTCTGCGTCTTTCCCTTGCGGTGCCCGCCCCTTCGAAGTAGAATTGCAGGCGGTCTGTCCAATCCCTCCATCGCGGGGCCAGGGACGCCGGGGCGCCATCCACGACAAACGGCTCGATGGCGGGAATCGACGCCATCTTGGCACGTGCGCGGCACGCGGTGAACGCTGGCTACCTCTCCTCTGCGTCGACGCCACGTGGCCTGCACTCCCCTGAGCGTTGGTCGGGGACCTCCCTCGCGCTGCTGCACCAATCGGGGCGCGCCTACCTCCGGACGTCGTCTGCGGGACTCTCCGGCGCTTCTGGGCCACGGCGATCACACCTGGCATGAGCCTGGATCGGAGGAGGGCACTGTGGTCTGCAGACTCCTCGTGGGGGCATGTGCGGCAGCACCTGGGCGAGACATATCCCTTCCAAACCGTTGATTGGGGCTCCAGGGCACACACAGCAGATCTTTGGAAAGGCCCCCCTGGCACCTGCAGTTGTCTTCACCAGGCCTCCCAGCAGGCTCCACCGAGACACCATGAGGGAAGCAGCATGCACAGGATTAGGCACCCGGAGAGGGCACCAGAAACACAGTGGAGTGCCAACATAGCACAGCAGGGCTCACTTGACCCCTCGTCGCCAGTGTAACATTTGTTAGTGCCTAATTAGCATGGCAGCGCGCTCGCGCTAAATAAGTACACGGGAGCCGGTATTAGGTGGTTACACACGCGGCTCCGACTGACTAGCCGAGGCCACGCCTCTTTATTATATCTCGCTAGCGTCTGACGTCACGCGTCAGCGCTAGCGCGGTTCCACAGCGCGGAAGGCTAGAACGCCTCGCGCACGTCGAACACTACAGCCCCTTCATTTACTGAAGAGTGGGGGCCCCCCCGCACCGCGGGGGCTGCGGGGGTGTTTGTTACGCCCCTGCTCTCATCGCCACTTCGGAAGCACCAAACTGCACCATATGTGTGCTGCTTCATGCCCCACACATGTAAGTTTCAAAATGGCATTTAAAAAAAGGTTTGTTTATGTACAGGAAGGGACACCTTCCTGTAAGGGACACCTTCCTGTACATAAACAAACCTTGTTATTTTGCTTTTTCCATGTGTGCTGTACAAGGCAGCATACATGGAAAATGAAGCATTTCTCCTCGTTTCGCCACCTTAAGACCAGGATTTTCCTGGTCTTAAGTTCGACGCTGCCACCTATTATCGCCTCTCATGATAATAGGTGACAGTGTCGAAGTGAATGGGTGTTGGGGTGGGACGCCCACCGCAACACCCACTGCACGCCCCTTTCAGGCTAATTTTAGCGTGAAAGGGGCCCTATTACCAAGGCAGCGTTAAGCCACTTAACCTGGCTTTTAGCCACGTTATGTGATTTAACGCTGCCTTGGTAATAGGGCGCTGACCACAACGTCACAAAAAGTGACGTTGTGGTGGCGATAGGGGTTTGGCAATATGCCCCTAAGTTATTCCGGAATGCACTGTTTCTCTCTTTATGGCAGAAGTCTGCAACTAAATTAGAATCCTTTTTTACAAATCTACTAAGCCAAAGTGTTTAAATTGCGCAATTTTCTCTGGTATTTACAAAATTACATTTTTGCAGCCTTAGTAAACACAGATCTCAAATATGCAAATTTCCTTTCTCTAACGCAGCCAATTTATCCTATCAGATGCTTGCAGTGAGTGCAAAATAAAGCTCCCCAACCCTTCTTTAGCCAGAAGAGATCCTGAATTCCCGCTGATGACTGAGTAACAAAGGCTCCCGTTGTAAAAGCACATTAAATTTACAGTTCATTTTATGTCAGTTAACAGTCTGTACAACATAAGCTCAATTACGGGTCGCGAAGTCCAGATGCAACTGTTTTGGAGACAGCAGTTTTTTTTTCGTGATCTTTGACCTTAGAGTAAGCTATGTAAGCGCACCACTATCTCCCCAACTATAACACTCCTTAGAAAGGCCCTTAAAATGTGCCTGTTCGATTAACTGAATTGAAGTCTAATGCTGAAACTGTTTATTTGTTATTAAGGTTCAGATGTTCTGGCCATAAAAGGCTGTTGCAATTTGTGAAAAATATGTTTGCAGACATTATCTACGTTTGTGAAGTTGCCTATGTACTTATAGTTTGTAAAGTTCTGAATCGGAATAGGTCACAGTCCGACCGACCTCATTAATATTAATAACATAGGTTGCAAATTTCACATTGCTCTTATTGGAAAAAAATCCTACACTGCCCTGAAACATTTGCAAAAAATTCTGAAAGTGGAAGGGATTCAAAGGAGACCCCTTACCGTTTGTGAATCAGTTACCACTCCAACTTGGAAGTCACTAACCTGAACTACAGTTGCAAACCGTTGATACATTGGATAATGATTTGGTATTTGGAAGGGATGCCCCCAACAATCCCTTTCCAAATACTGCATCAGTATCTATTCATATCCCCATTTTAGAAGTTGGTGAAACTTAATCAACTCCTAAAATGGGATTGGTACATAAGAAAAACCTTTTCTTTGTGGTTGAAAACTCTGGAGTGATAGTGATGTAACGGAGATTTTTACACCTGCTCTTTATTTTGCTTTATGTGAAACATAAATACATACATGTGGTATGTACTGGAATTTATGTTGCTCAAAACTAGCTAGTAAGCAATGGAGCACTGACATAAAAGGGAGAGGCTGCTGCTGAGAGCCAGTACAAGATAATATACTGTAATCGGTGACCCTTGTATTGCACGATTACTTTACATTTAACATATTGACAATTTCACTTGTCAAACATAGTTACAATTTTTAGCACAAGGAGAATAAATGTTTACCCTAGAATTATACATTTCTTAGCCAAGTCACAGATCCATGGAAAACCCACACAACCAGATTCGATAGTCATTTGCTTCACTGCTACACCACATTTCCTAGACAGTACCCAAGTAACAAATGCATGAGCTCAGAAAAGCTTCCAAATAGCATAGTTTTTATCATTCCTTTGCAAAAATGTCGTATGGATTCCTAAACAGAAAGAGTAAAATATTTCTTCTGTGCACTAATCATGGCCAGGAAGCCTGTTGTGAATAGATAAACTGTCCGAACACTAAACCTGCCAAGTATTTTAAAGCAGTCTTAATTTTCAGTAGTTTGTGAGCCTCATGTGTCTCTGTATCAGTGATAGTTATTGTCCTCTGATAAAGGTCCCGGAAGTACCCCCGGGTAACATCCAAGATGGGAGGGGCAGTTTGAGCATGGATACGCTGCACACAAAGTGGGCAGCCACACCGCCTTACCCGCATCCAATGGGGCCAATGTGACTCGTAACTAAAAGGAGTGCAATGTTCTTTCCATTTACTCTAGAAGAGTGAATCAAACTATGGTCAGCGGAAGCCAGGGGAAAGTATCACAACTGGCTACATAAGAAAAGAAAGGGGATCCTTCAAATCTCTATTTGGTCCTGACGAAAGCCGCAGACCAGCTGGGGCGCAAAGCATGCTGAAACATGATCTGATTTTATTTTGTATGATGTGGGGGACACTTAACACTTCCCTAAGCACATCCATCTATGTTTTTATTCTTACCCCTATTTAGGTTTTATTAAAATTTACCTTTCTTAGATAGATCACTATTCTAGTATGGATCCCACGTCTCCTGGTGACGGAGCAGACCCGATGATGACGCTATAAGTCACAAGTGCGATGGTTGCAAAAACAAACTGCTGACAGAAAGCAGCTGTTGATGGTTCCACAACTTTTCCCGTGAGGATCCTTGCAGAATACATGATCCCACTCCTCCCTGATAATTTGCAATGACACTTATGCCAAAAGTCCACCCTCTGATCCAGTGCTAACCAGGATGCTACACTGGAACATTTGCACAGCATCGTCACCAGCCTTTTATCAAAAAATGAGAGTGCCTCACACAGAATCATCATGATCAGATCAGAAGGGCACATTGAAAGGAACTGACGGTCTGCTGACATGTCAGTTGGGAGCTCTGGCAAGCCACAAGATGCATCGATTAACAATGTTGTCCTTAGAACCTCTAATGTGTTTTCCTGTCGAGGTGGAATATGTTGAGACAGTTCCCCACCTTATTGACCGTAGTGTGGGTCTTTTGTCTGTAGAGACATTCTGCAGGGCCTTACTGTTGAGATATTCTCTGAGACAGTGACTGCACCTCCTTTCATGGTGTCTGTCATATTGAGGTTAGCTTGAGACACTGTGGCTGTGATTGTGTAGCAAGGCTGGGAGTCAGGAAGATTTGCCTGGTTCCAGGGTAAATTTAGCTGGCAGAGAAAATAATCCGGGTCAAGGGAGATATTGAGCCATGACAGTAGACAAATTACCCTATAGATTTACACCAAACCAAGAAAAGACACTTCCTGGAGTATAATTCTACCTTCATAACAATTGTGTGGAAGTCTGTTCATGTATTTTGTTTTCTGTGTCAGGAGACCACAAACCATCTAAGTGGGCAGAGATATAGCTGGCAGAGAGACCGTAACATTTAACACAGTTGTTAGAGTCTTATCAAACTTTCCAATGCTATATATTATAAGGGATGATTTCTCTATTGTTTTAAATGATGCACTAGATAGACCATATAACTGATCCCCATTTGGGAAATTCAGATAATATAGAAAGCTCTGACCCTCCACCAGTTACAGTGAGTGTGCATCCAGTAGCCCTCGACATACCAGACGCTAATCTTTGAGGGGCATATTATCAAGCACAGGGCTAAAATTATCGTCGCTTTAGCGGCAGAAAACTGCCGCTAAAGCGGCGATAAGGGGCTTGATAATATGCCGCAGAGAATTTCAATAGAAGCCCATGTTGACACCAGAACATGGGCTTATATGGGAATTCTCAAGGGCATATTATCAAGCCCATTATCGCCGCTTTGGCGGCAGTTTTCTGCCGCTAAAGTGGCGATAATGTTAACCCCGTTTCTTGATAATATGCCCCTAAATGCTTTATACAAGCAACATAAGGTGCCAGAACTTCCACGGTGGACTTCGGCAGTGAAATCAGCCCTGCAAGCTGTGTCCATCAGGTGTCTGCACCAGTAAAGGAAGCCATGACAATGAGACAACTGGCAACAAGTTAATTCATCATAGACAAAAAGTACTACCATGCACAGAAAATATGAACTCAAGTGAAGCTTGAAGCTGCCCTTCGTTTCAGGTCACATATTCTAGAGTGGGACCTACAAAAAACTAAATAGTGCAAGTCTTCTGCAGTATGCACAGCACAGTAGATCAAGAGACATCTAGTACAAACACAGGCCTCGAGGCAAACCAATTAGGCTACACCATATCTGCCAAGGGGCATGAGGGGCATGAGGCAGTGGGTAAGCAGTAAAAAAGTAAAAGTAAAGACTCCCGATAGGCGATTGGTAGGAGAGGCAGAGATGCTTGAGGCCCTCTGCCTTCATTGGGTGGACTTGACTATCACAGATTCCCATTTGTGTATAAGAACCATTTATCTGAGCTCAAACTCCACTCCATTTGGCATGCTTTGCTCCCCCACCCAGACACCGTCTTAAAAACAACACACACCGCACAAAGCAACATCAGTGGTTTCCACTGAAGATTAAAGCCATCATTTGTACACACCTGACCTTGCCATCAAAAACCCACATTAATGCCCCTTACTCAACCTGCGGCCCATTTAAACTTTTAAACTTTCAAATCTTTATTGCGATTCAAGGAATCATAAAAGAAATCATAAGCATACAATCACAAAAAGAAAACAAAATTACAATAATAAGAACATCTATAATCTAGAGTAGATACAGCAGCAGTTACAGGAGTATTTCAACATAAAAAAACCACAGAATGAAGAATTTTAAATTTCAATTCGATAAATAAATTCTTCTAATATTCCATGCAGCTGCTAGGTACTTGGTGATGGCAAATACTGTTGGGGGGGATAAATCACTTTTCAACAGCATATAGGCATCTAAATGGTGCCTAAAACCCCAATTCCTACAAATAGGAATTATCCACTTTTTCCTAGACTTAGTGTACGAGGGACAAAAAAACAATAAATGAATATCGTCCTCTAGCTCGCAGGAGCAAGCAGGACAATTTTTTAGAGTGGGCGGGTGCCATTTACTAGAGAGGGCTCTTATTGGGAGTGCATTATATCTCCATTGTAGAAATAATTTTCTCAAGGTGATAGGATTAATATCATCCAGCACTGTTTCCAGGTTGTAATAATCCTTCATATTTAAGAAGGTGATGGTCATTGGTCCCAGTTTATCACTTACAAGGGATGCAGAGAGATTGTAGTTGTGATATAGTGCAACCAATTCTTTGCGCGATATAGTTGCACAGGCCTCCAGAGGTTTTGTCCACAGGGTCAAAAGGCCCAACCTAGAAAGTTCGCCTTTGACGTACTTAAGCCATGGAATGTTGCATAGAGCTGGGTGTAGGTAGAGTTCCATAAGTTCGGAATGATAACTCAGGAGTTCAGGGGTTATCCAGAGGCGCCTCCAGAAAGTTAGGGGCTTCACACCAAGTTCCTCCTTTATTGGTCTCAAACCCATGTCGAGCCTTAGGGGAAGAAGCGGCGTACTTGTTTACCAATTGTCTTTTTGTGAAAAGATTAAAATTAAGAGACACAACTGTTTTCAATGTTCATACTTGACTTTTGTTGTATTTCGCTTGCGCTCTGCTCATAATAATCTCTTTTCGTTTTTCATATGCACAGTCTCCTCTCAGTGTTTCAACGTAAACATTTTATTGAGTTTTTTAAGTGGGGCTGGTGATTTTATAACTAGTTTTGTTTGCATTTTTGAATATTCACATCTGAAGATCAGAGTGTGGTCATGCAAGAAATATATTTATTGTTTCCATTTTTTGATGCTTGACTACCATCTTCTCTTTGATGGTAAGTTAAGTTCATGAAACTATGGTAATCAACACGGGGGGGGGGCAGATGACTTTTAATTATCTCTGGAGACATCCTTATTGTATTGGTATTTGCAGCTCAATTGTTTCAATGTTTATTTAAAGAACAGTCCATAGTTTCACATAAGCATTTTGCCTTAATTTCCACAGGCAGTAAAGCACAATAACAAGCAGGCTAAACAAACGTAATCGTGACATATTTAGTTATCTAACCGCAATGTGCTGTAAATGTCTTCCCCTATTATACCTGCTGAAATTAATCCAAGACAAGAGTAATTTTCTTTGTAGTTTTTGTTTTACTGCAGCACAGCGGTGCGTCTTCCTATGAACAGCTCCAGATGTAACTGCTCGCTTAGAACCTTTAACAATCACTCTGAACAGAACCTAACACATACCTAAAAGTAAACATAGCACATGCATGGAATGTGGGTCTGATAATACAGAGAGCTGGGGCACATTTATGGAATGCAAGTAAGGGTGTAACACATTCCCCTTTTTTACCAAAAACACAGAAAATGTGGAAGAAAATGTGGAAGAAGAAAAACTATAGAAAATACAATGAGAATAGAGCTTGACTATACATTGCATATATATACAAACGATAACACAGTAGTCAATCTTACAACTATGGCTCTGACACCAAATGAAGAAAGTATCCTTGCTTTAGGACTTTCATATTGCAAGGAAACAAACTTTGATTATATCCAAACTAGGATTGATTTGTACCACTTCACTCGTAAATTGAAACTAAGAAAACATTTCTTCAACACCAAACTAAGACAAGAAAGTAGAGATCAGGAGAGTATTACATCTCAAGAGCCTGGAACTTTAAGCATGGCAGACTTAACTTTTCTAAAGGACATGACAGAATTGGAGAATGAGATCTCAGCAAACGAACAACCCACTGGGCAAGCAAGTGGTATATCGGATCATAACACGGGGGTGTCTGTTAATACACCCTTTCGACCCAAATCCATCTTTAACCCGTTGATGCCCAGGGACAACATTGATTTATTTGCAGAAAAAATGATCAAGGACCTCAAATCCCTGGCACTTCATAGTAGCAGTACTTTCAACAAAAGGAGGCACAAAGAACCCAAAGAATATTCAGAGGTATTACGCAAAATCAAGGACCGTTCCGACATAGTCGTAAGATGGTCAGACAAAGGGGGCAACATTGTACTGTGGCCCCTAGAAATGTACAATAAAGAAGCGCTAACACAACTATCGGACAAAAACTGCTACACTAGGATCAGTGCCACTAACATCATAAGCATCAAAGAGAAATACCATGCAAGCTTGTACGATTGGAGAAGGAATGGGCTAATAACAAGGAATGAGTTGGATTATCTCAAAAATGATTACCCTGTAACACCACAACTCTATTTGTTACCTAAGATCCACAAGAACGCAGAATGTCCACCTGGGCGGCCAATCATATCCGCCATAGGAAGCCTATTCGAAAACACCAGTAAATTCATCGATTTCTTTCTCCAGCCTTTCGTACTATCTTTGCCCGCATACACCAAGGACACTGGAGATTTTTTAACCAAGATTTTTGACTGCAACTGGCATGATGACTATTTACTGGTTACACTAGATGTACAGAGCTTGTACACGAGCATTAGACATTCGGATGGTCTCAGAGCTGCCAAACACTATTTGAGCATGAGGGACAAGAAGCTTCATGCACATACTGTCATGATAATGCAAATGATGGAATGGTGTTTAGAGAACAATGTTTTCATGTTTGATAAACTGATGTATAGACAGACACAGGGCACAGCCATGGGTACCTGCTTCGCCCCCAGTTATGCGAATTTGCATATGGGCTGGTGGGAGGAGCAGGTACTCAGGAGGACATACAATGTTCAAATGTCTAATAATGTCATGTTGTATCAGCGTTACATCGATGATATTTTCATCCTGTGGAAGGGTAGTGAACAAAGTGCCAATGAGTTTATTGCTGCCATGAATGAAAATGAGTTAAATCTTAAATTCACAGGCACGATAAGCAAACATTCTATTGTATACTTGGATTTAGAACTATACCCCATGAACAACAAAGTGCATTCATGCACACACAGAAAAATAACATCAGGAAATGCCATCCTTCATGCACAAAGCTTTCATCCCATCAAATTGATTGAGAGTATACCTTATGCTGAATGTTTGCGCATGAAAAGAAATTGCAGTACAACAGAGAGTCTGGTAATCTCGACGAATAACTTGTTTGAGAGACTTAGCAACAGAGGGTACAAAGATAAAACTCTGCGAGCTGCGGAGCAAAAATGTGCTAAAGTTACTAGACAAGAATTACTGTTTAAAACTGAAGCCAAACGACCTAAGTCTGCGCCAATGACGTCACAAACGCCAAGGCTTATTACAGGATATAACATATATCACCAGAAATTGAGACAAATCCTGTACAGGCACTGGCCAATAGTGAGATGTGACCCCGTCATAGGACCATCATGTATTAAGCTCCCTCAACTGACTTTCAGGAGGGCGAAATCCATGAAAAATGAACTAGTCTGTAATGCGCCTGTACAAACCAAAGGCACCAGTTGGTTAAAATGTCAGAATGGATTTTTCAAGTGTACAAAGTGCAAAGCTTGTAAGCATGGAGTCAATATCAGTTCAATCTCCACTCCCTTATGGAAAACCCCATTGGAGATCAGGGAGCATTATACTTGCAAAACAGAATTTGCAATATATGTGCTACGTTGTACTTGTAACAAACTGTATGTGGGTAGTACCATTCACCCCGTACATGTTAGAATTTTACAACACCTCAGGGCCATTAGCAATAATGATCCAGCTTACCCTGTGGCCCGTCACATCAACAACATGCATAGTGGTAAAGCAGAAGACCTGACATACTTTGTTGTTGATTGTGTGAAGAAAAACATCAGGGGAGGGAACAGACAACTGGCACTAAGGAGACTTGAGTCCAGATATATTATCCTGCTGGACAGTAAGATTCCTAATGGCCTTAATGCTGAAGAGGCATTAAATGTGCATCTGTAAGACAATAACTGCCTCTTAAAAGATTCGATGATCCATCCTTTTATTGCTGACCCAGTTAGTCACTGTTCGTTACCTGAGTTTCAAATACACTTGGTTCAAGGGAATATCACTTTAAATTTATGCTAATATAGGTATCAATAGCAGGTTACAAATTCCTTAGATTTAGTTACACCATCAATAGCAATCGGGTTAGAACAAAGTAGTATTGGAGATTGCCCACTGGGGCTTTATATTTTGACTGAGTATATTCACTCTTTCTCTTAAACATGTCATTCATAAAAAGAACGACGAGGTATTATTATTTAATAATATATTCTAACTATTGATGAGTATTGCGCTATAATTATGATGGTGTTAACTAGCTATTCCGTTTTCTGACAAGTTGTATATATATTGTGAATTGGAAGAAAGACTTATCTTCCGTTGTGCCTTTCTCTATGTTTATCATTTGTTTACAACGTTTCTAAGCAACTGTTTAATTAATTTCAGGTGTAGAGACTGTATAAATGACTTACGAAAACTGGGTCGGTTACAGTGAGCAAGGCGGACTTGTTCCGCCGAAACGCGTCTGGCTACATTGTTATGAAATAAATCTTTTCCTTTGAAAACCCACGGTGTCAGCGCCTGCTTCAGATCACAGAAACTCAGGATTGGATCTAATATATATATATATATATATATATATATATATATATATATATATATATATATATATTACGTACTGGCAGTCGCCAGTAGGTAGTTATAGTTAGGACCTATTTTCCATAGGAAATCCGCAACATTCTATTTGGAATAACGTTGGCGCCAATTGACGAATCTTCGCAAAATTTTCCAAACATTTGGCCAGCTCCGGTCCACTCCTATCCTGAAAACTTCACGGTAATTCGTCACGCGGGGGCCGAGAAAAAAGGGGGGTCCCAAAATGCATTTTCCCCATGCATTTTCCCATAGGACCTGTTGACGCAGCTACAGCCCGAACTGCTGAACGGAATTACACCAAATTTGGCAAAGAGATAGTCCTCAGTTCACACTCATGCCTTTTGCTTAAATGGTGTAAACCCGTTCAGTAGTTCCTGAGAAAATAAGAGTTAAAAATATAGATATATCTGGGCGGAGCCTAACCACACATCTCATCGTGAGATCTGATTGGCTGTCAGTACTTCATCCAAGAAGTGTTGGCAGCCATCTTGGGACCAATATACATGATAGCACCTCATTAAAAAGCATTGCAGTTAATAGAAGGTTTTAAGACTTTAGTTACATTATAAATCATTTGTTGATGGTACCATACTCATTTTAGGAATTGTGGTGTGTTCTAAGGTGATTTTACCATGTGAAAAAGGCTTCTGCTGTGATATCATGAATCATGTTTGAGAGAAAACTATTTTCTCTTGCTTATCCCACAGAGGTTTGGAAGCTAAACTGAGAGCATATTTTCTGTAAATTCACATTATCTTTCTCAGTCATGTGAGAATGAAGTCTGGCATTCTCAGTAAAACATGTACATCCAACAAGGGCAGAGACTGTCAATTGATTCCTTTGTGTTCTACTGCAGCTTCCCAGAGTGTTCCAAAGAACAACTAGAGCGCTAACAGTCCTACTTATGACAAACATATGGCACACCTGAAGCCATCTTGATTGGAATAAAGTGGTAACTCTTAAAACATTTAATTTAAAAAGGAACAAAATGATGGGGTTCATTTTGCCATAGAAAGTATGGTTAGTGCTGCAGAAAGAAAAATTAGGACACATTTTGAGTGGCTTCTCAAATCCTCTTCTATTTCATTAAAAAATTCTGACATGCAGACTGAAACATGCACTTTCAATACTAGCAGCAGACTTCCCTGGTGAGCAGTAGCTTTAATACAGTGATCTAATAAGCAACTAGAGTGCTAACATTCTGAATTTATGGCAAATGTGTGACACATCTGAATGCCTTCTTGATGGAATCAAAGTAAAAAATTGAAAGTATTTCCTACTGAGGAGACTGTAGTAAATGAGGAAATTAGGAAACTTCATAACAAATAAGTCTCCCAAAATGGCCACCAGAGACAAAAGAGCCCAAATGTAGCCCAAATATCACCCAGATGTAGCCCAAGTATAACCCAATGACAGAATGTCCTAGAGTGTTCTAACGAACAACTAGAGTGCTAACAGTCTTACTTATGACAAAAGTATGGCATACCTGAAGCCATCTTGAGTGGAATAAACAGGTAACACTTAAAACGGAACACAATGAGGGGGTTCATTTTGCCATATAAATTATGATTAGTGCTGAAGAAAGAAAAATTAGGGCACATTTTGAATGACTTCTCAAATCCTCTTCTATTTCATTAAACAATTCTGACATGCAGACTGAAACATGCACTTTTTACCAGCAGCAGACTTCTGTGGTGAGCAGTAGCTTTACTACAGTGATCTAATGAGCAACTAGAGTGCTAACATTCAGAATTTATGGCAAATGTGTGACATATCTGAATACCTTCTTGATGGAATCAAAGTAAAAAACTGAAAGCATTTCCTACTGAGGAGACTGCAGTAAATGAGGAAATTAGGAAACATCATAACAAATAAATCTCCCAAGATGGCCACTGTTGTGATGGATTTGTTGAAGAAAGACAGGAAACACTTCGTAGAGTAAGTAAGTTTACTCGCAACACAACCTGGCATCCAGCTACCTCCACGACCCAGCTGCAACTGACAACCGTGGAGTGCTGTGTACCTTACATTCTAATCACGAGGACACAGAACGCAAAGAGCATAAGCGCTCCACACCAGGTAAGATTAACTTAAGATAACAATGAAGTTAAATGTATAAACTATGTAAGTAACATCACAACACATCCTCTCCTCTTAATAATAAACTAAAAGAGAATAGAAAAATATCATAAAAGAGACCAGAAAAGGAACTGTATTTTGACCACATAGGTAACCCAGAAAACCAAAAATGCCCAAAAATAAGCATTCATGATCTAACATAATCTTGAAGATAACTAGGTGGTCTGCGGTTCCTAACCCCTAACTCAAGAGGAGTGTTGGACACTCCATCTTGATCCTCACCCCTAAACTCCTGAAAAGAGGGACACTGATCAATGAAATGAGAAACCACTACAGAAGATTTGGAACATGAATCGTTCTTAACTACACTATCAGGCAAAAACATCGCACCAGAACAACTTTCACTGTCATTGGACATTTTGTTAACAAAACCTCCTTTCTGATATAAAGCCACTCTGTGTAAATTCCAACGCTCTCCTCCCTCAACCACAACAAAATATCTTCCAACACTGATAACACAACAAGGTCCTTTAAACTTAGTAAGACCACCTTTAATCCTTCCAGATTTCAACTTTACCCAGTCACCCACTGAAATTTTGGAAGGAGAAACTTCAATGTTACGTTCACCTCCAGACGACACCCAACCTTTCAACCAGGATGGAACATGGCGAGAGCCAGGTTGACGGCCCCTCATAATCAAAAAATGGGGACTTCAAGCTAACACTATGAGAAGTTGTGCAATAAGCCCATAGAGTGTCTTGGACAAGACGACTAGGAGACAAACCATTAGCCAAAGCAAGTTGTAAAGTACCTTTGATAAGCCGATTCGCCCTTTCCACCATACCATTACCCATTAGATTGTAAAGAGAGGTACAAGAATGTTTTGCTCCACACCTTTCCAAAAAACAACGCATTTCAACAGAGGTGAGTTGAGTCCCATTATCCGTAAGAAGAACTTGAGGAATGCCTTCGCGCAAAAACAAAGTTTCTAATACAGTAATTGTGGACCTCGTTGTGACATCCTTCAAGAAGTCAAGATGTAACCATCGTGAATGTACATCTACAACTACCACTGCAAAACTCATATCCAAAGACAATTCTGAAAAAGGCTCAATAAAATCTAGACAAATAGTGTGCCATGGTTGGCCAGGATCTACAATGTGACACATACGACTTTGAGGACCAACTTTTAGTCTTTTCTCGCTCTCTTTTCAGAGAGTACAATTAACCACCCATTCTCTGATTTGATCATCCATAGCAGGCCACCAAAATTCTTGTTTTATGTGCCTGATGGTCATACCTTGGCCCAGATGACCCTCATGGGCAATTTTAAAAATGTGTAGTCTTATGGCGTTCGGAGGAACAAACCTCTCGCCTCTCATAATCACATCCTTGCCACTCAGAGAAAGTTCATCCAACAACTTCCAATAAGGCCTAAGAGGAGCTGAGACCATACTCTCACGGGGTGAGCCTTTCTTAATAAGGATTAAAACATCTTGTAATATGGAATCTTCAATCATAGCTTCAGACCACTGTGCCTTAGAGAAAGACCCCAAACTGCATTCACACACATCAAAACAAATGCAACGGCCTCTTCATTTTCAAGTTTGTTGACAATCTCTTTGTCTACTGTTTCCCAATCAAGTGACATGCGTGATAAACAATCAGCCTGCAAATTTCTCCAACCTTGAATAAACTCAATGTCATACAAATATTCTTGTAACCTTGCAGCAAACCTAGCTAGGCGAGCTGATCCCTTTCCCGCACCACCTGCAGACAGAATTTTCATTAGAGGTTTGTGATCAGTCCTCAAAACAAATTGTGAACCCCACAAATATACCCTGAAGAATTCCACACCCCTGGCTGCAGCAAGAGCTTCACGCTCAATCACCGAATAATTCCTTTCAGACTGGGTGAGAGTTCTTGAAGCAAATGCAATGGTCCTCTCAACCCCCTTCTGAAACTGGGACAAAACCACACCAACTCCAGTAAGACTCGCATCCACCGTTAGAAACGATTTACACGAGGCATTAAACGGCGCTAAAATCCCTGCATTACAAATCTCAATTTTAATCTTGGAGAACGCATCAAACTGATCACTTCCCCACACAAATTTACACCCTTTAAGCAGGAGTTTCCTAAGAGGTTCAGACATATCCGCAAATCCACAAACAAATTTTGAATAGTACTCAACAAGACCAAGAAAAGATCTAAGCTGGTATCTGTCTCTTGGAGAAGGAGCATTCCTAATGGCATCCAAAAGATTCTTTTTGGGAGCAATGCCACCGCTAGAAATTGAGTATCCTAAGTAATCAACACGATCAGTAAGAAAACAACATTTATCTTTGTTGACCATAAGTCCCTGTTGTTCAAGCTTCCACAAGACTTGCCTAAGAGCTACATTATGTTCTTGAATAAATTTGCCTAAGGTCAGAATATCATCTTGGAAATACACTACTCCAGGCAAACCTTTTAACAAGTTGGACATCATTCTCTGAAATACACTCGCGGCGGAAGCCAACCCAAACGGCATGCAAGTAAATTGAAAAATGCCTTCTGTAGTGATAAGAGCTGTGAGAGACTTCGAGTCAGGATGCAATCTAATCTGATGGTAAGCACTCCTCAAATCAATCTTTGAAAAGTACTTACCACCCCCAACAGACTGCAACAACTCGTTAATATTAGGAAGTGGAAAAGTGTCTGTGATTATATCTCGGTTCAATGACCTAAGGTCAATACAAAAACGGAGTCGACCATCAGGCTTAAGTGTCAAAACCACCGGAGAAATCCATGAAGACACCTCCACTGGCTCAATAACTCCAGATTTCAATAATTCGTCTAACAAATCTTTAAGACCCTGTCTGACAGAAAGAGGAACTTTCCTAAGCTTGTGTTGTATCGGGCATGCATTAGGCTTAAGAATAATCTTATGTTGATACCCCTTGACACAACCAAGCCTATCTTCAAACACCTTGTGAGCAACACGAAGAATATCTTCAACCTGTATGTCATCTTCCACTACCATAATATGATTTGTGGCTCTAGGATTGATAACGATGTATAGGTCATATTGGTGCATCCAACCCAGAATTGGGGAACCCTCTTTAGCCACATAAATCTTACCATGAGTAGTTTGTGACTTGAAAGAAATCTGACCAGCCATGTACCCCACCACATCTATGGACTGACCCTGGTACCCAACTGGGTTAATATCCTTTTCCAAAAGGGACACGCCTTCCCAGGTGAGATAAAAAAGAGACTCAGGGTTAATCGTGTACATTGAACCTGAATCCACCATCAAGGTGATATCTTTGCCACAGACATGAAACACAGCTGTAGGTCTAATTAATCTAGGAGACTCCTGAGTAGCACCCACAATAGTTTGATCGTGTTCGTCTCCCACTACCAAAATTTTGTTTACAAAAGACTTGTGAACATCATCATCATGTACCACACTTATTTTAGATTTGGATCTGTCCACAGAGTCAGATTGCCTGCACATTCTAGCATAGTGTCCTTTCCGCCCACAGCATCTGCACATCTGGTTAATCGCAAAACATTTTTTGAAATCTGCTAAATGGTACTGGCTACCACATCGCAAACACTCTTTGGACTTGGCTTTAGCCGTAGCTCCGATAGGATTGCTAAGTTTAGCATTTCTTTTCATGACTGCATTAACATCTAGATGCTCGTCACTGAATTACACATTCACTACTTCTGGAAAAGGTTTATCTTTCTTTTTCAACTCCTTGATACATCCTTGAGACTCTTCAATGACTTTCGCCAAATCAATGGCCTCTTTCAAAGAAGGATCTTTGGCAGCCCAAAGCCTTCCCTGAATTTTCCTGTCATGACATTGAACAATCAGCTGATCACGGATCAATTCATCAGTCATAGTACCAAAACGACATTTGACTGAAAGTTCACGTACCCTTGAAACAAAATCATCAATGACTTCTCCTTCTCCTGAGTATAGAATTTGTATCTAACTAAAACCAAATTAACTTCTTTTGAAAATCTTGTTTCAAGTCTCTTAATAGCCTCTTGAAATGGATCATCCATAGGTTGTCCATTAGGTCCCATGGCCACAGGTAAGTACTTAAATACCCGTTGTCCTTCAGTGCCTAGTGTGCTCAACAACAAAGCTTTTTTTCTGTCAGGTGAGAAATTAATACCATCAAGCGCTACAATATAATTGTGAAGCATTTCAACCCAGTCTTCCCATATGATTGGAGGGGGGCCTGGATTAGAAAGGAACATAGGTGGAACCAGAATATTTGACAAGTTAGAGGCCATATTGAAATGTAACAATGCAAATAATATATAAAAGATGGTAAAAAGCCACAAGTAATCAGGCAAATATCAAAAACACTGAAACTCAATGAGGCATAAACTTGTTGTACGCAGCAGTTTCAAAATAGGCCACCCGATGGCAGCAGACTTCAATCAAACTGCTTGAGTATCAATGAAATATCTCGGTAATAATTAGTCACCTTGTACACACTGTGCCGAGAATCGTTCGATTAAATCATGTTGATCCTCACAGCTGTGTGAAACGTTCAACGTGCACCAACGGAAGTCTCGAGTGAAGCGCTAAATACAAAAGAACTCCTCACCATATAAGCATCGTTCCTTCAAAATGCGCTTAAAATGAGCACAGGCACAAAACAAATATTGGGGCACGTTACGCTGCGTGACTTGTGTTGCGCATGACGCACATGACACGCAGAGGCAGCCTAGCACACAGCGTGCGTTCCAGCGATAAGGGTGACGTCACCGCAAGTCCATAACAGCTCGCGCTTCAAACGGCTGCTGCGGCAAATCGCACCAAACGAGCTGAAAAGTGCCTCTGACTCCGGACCCAAACGCTGCAGACACACATGGGAGGCCAAACGATGTGTAAAAGTTCATCAAAGACTGGAGAAGTGAAATTGAAGCAAACCACCAGAAATGCAGAGAAAACGATACCAGGTTGTGTTCCACGGATCCCAAGATCGTCGCCAAAATTGTTGTGATGGATTCGTTGAAGAAAGACAGGAAACACTTCGTAGAGTAAGTAAGTTTACTCTCAACACAACCTGGCATCCAGCTACCTCCACGAACCAGCTGCAACTGTCAACCATCGAGTGCTGTGTACCTTACATTCTAATCACGAGGACACAGAACGCAAAGAGCAAAAGCGCTCCACACCAGGTAAGATTAACTTAAGATCACAATGAAGTTAAATGTATAAACTATGTAAGTAACATCACAACAGACACCAGAGCCCAAATATCACCCAGATGTAGCCCAAGTATAGCCCAATGACAGAAGTGTGCAAAACACTTATTTTTTGTGTATTTGCAGTTTTATATAGTGCAGACTTGTCATGTATTGGAGTGCTTTACATGAGCATTGGTTACATCACACAAGAACAAATTCAGTTTGGTTGTAGACATGGGGAAATTAAGTGATTTGACCAGAATCACAGAATGTCGAGCTGAAGCAGAAACTCCAACCTAGTTCCTCAGTTGCAAAGTCTGCAGCTCTGGAAGTAACACCACATCCTCTCCCCTAAGTGCAAAATGTAATCAAGTGGTCAACTGGATAAAAAAACATAAAGATAAAAAATAATTTAAAAGTGCTTTGTCGCTATTTGAAAACTCAGAAAATATGTCCTCATTTTCGTTTTTTAGAGCACTAACCATACTTTTGATGCAAATAAGACCCTCTCATATATGTAATTTCTAAAGGAAATGCTCTAGGTATTACAGTTTTGATTACATCAAGATGACGTCAGGCGTGCCACACTTTTGTAATAAATATAGAATGTTAGCAATCTAGATGTTCATTAGGATACTGTTGAGAGGCAGAGTCCAGGGACACGGACTCTGAAAACTGAAGGCAGGTAGGAGGGTGCAGAGGCAACAATTTGACCACACTGGGCAGGCAGGAAGGGCCGTGACAGCACAACAGACTATGGAGGGCAGTGGAAAGGGGGGCAAGGGCAACAAACCAAAAATGCAGGACTGGCAAGAGAGGCTGTGGCATTATAATAGACCATTGTGGGCAGAAGGAAGAGGCAGTGGTAGTACAACCATACATGTCAACAGACCTGATTCAGTCAGGAAATGTCCAATGTTTTTAAGCTCAAATGGGCTTTATTTGATCTGTCTCCTTTTACAATCTCCTCTTTTTCAATGTAACTCAAAGGGGAAAATCAATACCCCAGTTTTTTTTCAAAATCTCCCTCTTACCAAGTTCAAAATTTTCGCAAGTATGGTACAATGGATCATGGAAGGCAGGAGGAATTGGGGTAGGGACATGGAATTGGATAACAGAAGACAAACGGGACATGGAGAGGTGCACCAAACTGACCCTGCAGGGCAGGCATCAGGGTTTGCAGCAGTACAATACACCACACAGGGCATGCGGGACGGGAGTGCAGCACAACAATCCAGAGAAAGCAATAGGGAGGGGACAGGACCATGCACATGGACAACAGAGAACAGAGGAGAAAGAGGCAATGGTAGCTAGCTGGCCATAATGGACAGACAGGAGAGAAAGCTGCAGCATAACAGACCATAAAGGGCAGGAGGGACGGATCAGGGGCATTACAATGAAACAGACAAGCCAGGAGGGAGGGAATAGGGGTCTGCACATGGAAACAGAGGGCTGGGGGCAAGGGGGCAGGGCAGGAGCAGCAAGATGACCATGGAGGTCAGGCACGATGGGCACTAGAAGCAAGACACACCATGGAGAGCAACAGTAAGACTATGATGGCATACACACAGACCATGGAGGGAAGGTGGGATGGGGTCAGGGGCAGCTAGCTGACCACACAGGGAAGGTGGGAGGGGCTGTGGCAGCACAGATGACCATGCATGGCAAGCGGGAGGGTTAGTGGCAGCACAATGGCTGTGATGGGCAAGAAGGAGGGTGCAGGTGCATGCACAAAGGACCATGGAGGATAGAAGAGATGGTCAGGACCTGGGCACAGACAAGAGAGTTCAGGAGAAGGGGGCTCACAACAGACCATGCAGGGCATGCAGGAGGAGCAGTTGCAGCACAACAGGCCAGGGAGGGCAGAAGGGTGTGGCAGTAAAAGGGACCATGGAGGACAGGAGGAAGGGGATAGGGGCATGGCATGTGGACAGGCAAGGTGGAGGTGGCAGGGACAGGTTACAGTCATCTGACAATGCTATGTAGGTGGGAGGGGAGTGGCAGCTCAACAGAACACTCAGAGTAGATAGGAGTGGCAGGTCCATGGAACATGTTGGGCAAAAAGGATGGAGCAGGGCATGCACAAAGACATTGGAGGGAAGAAGAATAGGGGCAGAAAGCTAAATACAGAGGCTAAGCAGGAGGTCAATGATGGGGCATAGACTTGGGCAATGGAGGGCAGGAGGAGTGGACTGGTACATCATGCTAAATGGAGGGCAGTGGCAGCACATCAGACATGCATGGCAGGAGGGAGGAGGCTAGTCCATGGATTCAGACAACAGAGGATAGGGAGGAGGTGGATGGGGAAGCAAGCTAACTGTTCAGAGAAGGTGGGTATTAGGAACTTTATTGTTTTTAAAATGTGTGTCTGTGCGAACTACTTAAAATATGAACAAGTATGCAGCACAATCTCACTTTAATTCAGGAAGAAGAGGACGTTTGTGACTGTGACTCTGGGCGCACTTGGCAGAAACACCCCCTGACCCTCCACCCCCATTGCAAAATGTAATGCCTGTGAGAAGGGTAGGTGGACGCAGTGTTATATAGAACATAGTCCTGAGAGCACGATTGAAAATGAAAACTAGATATAGTATATGGTTGTCACGGGGTCGCTACCTAGGAAGGTCGGGGTGGAGAGAAGAGAGCGAGCGTCGGTGGAGTGGTGGAGGAGACCGGTGAAGAGAGGAGAGCGGGGGTCGGTGGAGTGGCGGAGGAGAGCGGTGAAGAGAGGAGAGCGAGGGTCGGTGGAGTGGTGGAGGAGAGCGGTGAAGAGAGGAGAGCGAGGGACGGTGACACGACTGAGGAGAGCAGAGTCGGAGAGACCCGAGAGCCAGGAGGCCGACGTCAACCCGAGTCGCCCCGCCATGTTCCTGGAGGAGCGTGGCTGGGAAAGGTACGGGACCGAGTCCTGCGTTTTGCCTTTACACGGGGAGGGACTAGTTAGTGGGAGGTGGGGAGGTCACGGGGATGTGAGTATTCCTTTTTTTTATAAAGTTATTGTTTTACCTTTATCCCCTCACACTCCTCTACGAGTATTCATTGATATTTGGCTTGCGAATATTACGTAGTGGCAGCCCCGGTGTTCCCGCACTCCCTTAGTCCTTATTCCCTCCGCTTTGAAGGTCTTCTTCTCACCCGTGTGTCCCTTCTTGTTCTTTTTACATATAACCACCCGGAGAGAAACAGAGTGGGAGCTGGAATTCGATAGGAGACGATACACAAGAGGAGAAAACAAACTGAGAAGACGTTATCATATACAGCTACGGGCCGTTGTTCATACTACTCAATAAAGAACTGAAGCTACCCAGAACCTTGTGTATAGTGGCTCTTTTCCATCTCCAGGGACGCAATACGACAATGGTATAAGCTATGCACCAAAAAGTGTGATATAAGATGAACCAGGGCATGAAATATAATATGCAATACATTGTGCACAATGGCAGATTCATTGGAGAGCGCGAGATAGCACAGGCACTAGCGCGTGCTATGCTATATGCGCCTTGGAGTGTAATATGCACAGGGCAGTGTTGTGTAACCTAACTAGTCTCTAAAGTTTTCATATAAAAATATGTGCTGGGGAGTGTAACGTTGCATATGCACTGTGACAAAAATATGGATCCCAGATTGTAATATGTATGTCATAGCGCTGTGCATTATAACATAGGCATCGAGGAAGGCACTTTAAATGGGGCAATATAACCCGTGCGAAGGCAAGTGTGGCATGACATATTCATGGGGTGGTGTTACCGTGCACATGGGCTAGAGAGTGTCATAGCATACGCACTAGCTGGTGGAATACAAAACAGAGGTGTGTGGCACTCGGCGGGCACTGGTGGGTGTAACACAGCATTGGGCTCAGCCAGGAGCATGCTGTGACTCTCAAGTGAGGTTTGTCTCCTTTCCAGAGAGTAAAATAAAAAGTATTACACATCCGTCGGTGGATGTGTGTTTTATTAACCGTGAGGGGGGTTTCTTGCATAGTTTTGTCGAATTTTTGTCGAATCCCCTTTGAATGGCTTGGTGTGCGTGTGTATTAAATGTGCCCGTCAATAGCTACCCATGTTTGTATGAATAAACGACAAGGGTGTCTACTTGGAGAGTACCCACCGGCGGGGGTGCCGGGATTAGGCACGGTAGGGCATCAGACACGTCAGAGCTTCACTAGCGGTGTAAATACATTCCACGTGGATTCATTGTATGCATAGCCGCTTTTAAATGAATATCACGCAAATCGTCATGGTGATAGGTACATACGGTTTGTCCACCATGTCCTAGGTGTTTCTATAAATATATATTTTTTTTAAATAATAAAAAACAAAGGCCGGCCCTGGGGGATAGGGTCCCCGGGGCCATAAGTGGCCTGAGGGGGGCAACACAGCCCCCCTCCTAACGAATAAAAAAAAAAAGGCCATGACCCGGGGGTTGGGGTCCCTGGGGCCGATTATGGCCTTGGGAGGGGGGCCACGCAGCCCCCTCCCAAATTAATTTTTTTCAACCCAAAAAATTAGGGTGCAGGTCCTGGGGGATAGGGTCCCCAGGGCCAATAAATTAGAAAAAGAAGGGGGCCACACAGCCCTCCTTCTTAAAAAAATTAAATAAATAAAAGACCGGAATCTTGCCGGAGGCCACGCCCCCTCCTTGCAGCACTCTGCAAACGCGCCCCCTGGCCAGTTGTAAACTGGGGAATTAACTCCCCTTCTATACTGAGGGTCCCTGAGGGCCAACTAGCCCAAGAGGTATCTCCAGTATGCACCAGGGAGCTGCATTGCAGACAGGTGTTCTGAGGCCACGCCCATTTTTACACCTCTATGCAACGCAGCTCTGTGGCGCTTACTGGAGGTACCTAGTGGGCTAGTTTGACCCTAGGGACCCTTAGGATTCAAGGGGATTTAATCTCTCAACTTAGAACGGCCACAGGGCGCGTTTACACAGTGGTGAAGGGAGGGGACGGGGCCTGAGGTGACGTGTGCAAACACGCCCTGTGGTGCGATTTAAGTTGGGGAAATAATTCCCTTTCAATCCTGAGGGACCCTGGGGGCCAACTAGCCCACCAGGTACTTCCAGTAAGCACCACTGCTCTGCGTTGCAGAGAGGTGGTGCAGGCCGTGCCCCTTTTTACACCTCTCTACAATGGCACTTACTGGACGTACCTAGTGGGCTACTTTGCCCCTAGGGCCCCTCAGAATTCAAGGGGACTTAATCTCCCAGCTTTAAACGGCCACAGGGCGTGTTTACACAGTGGGGAAGGGAGGGGACGGGGTCTGAGGTGCCGTGTGCAAACACACCCTATGGCGCGTTTTAGGTTGAGGAAATAATTCCCCTTCAATCCTGAGGGCCCCTGGGGGCTAACTAGCCCACCAGGTGCTTCCAGTAAGCGCCACTGAGCTGTGTTGCAGAGAGGTGGTCCAGGCCGTGCCACTTTTTACACCTCTCTGCAACGCAGCTCTGTGGCCCTTACTGGAGGTACCTAGTGGGCTAGTTAGACCCTAGGGACCCTCAGGATTCAAAAGAACTTAATCTCCCAACTAAAAACGGCCACAGGGCGTGTTTACACAGTGGTTAAGGGAAGGGAAGGGGCCTGAGGTGACGTGTGCAAACACGCCCTGTGGCGTGTTTTAAGAGGTAGTTTTAATCCCCTGCCCTATTATATACTAGGGCCTTACAGAGGAGGTCATGCTAATCGCAGGGGGACCCCAACGCATAGTGTTCCCTAGTGTATGTAGGTGTTTTCACTGTGTTCTGAGTGTCTTTCAACATAGCACTGGCTATAAGACTGGTTAGTCAGACTCAGTTACCACCAGTATCCGTCTGAGAAAGTTGAGGGTACAGGATGATTTTGCAACAAGGCTTCTTTCTGCTCTTCTGTTTGTTCTTTCTGCACGTTATCCTTCGTCCTGCACTTTTTTTCGTCTTTGAGGACTTCTGTTGCTTCTTTCTGCATTTCTTTTTTTTCTTTCTGTGAGTTTTTTCTAATTTCTTCACATGTCCTATCTCTGTAGGCATAGTTAGAAATTAGCATTTAAAACACCTTTGAAATTCACTAAAAAAATCATAAGTTTCAGGCACATTATAGTTAGGAATTAGCATTTAAAAAAACCTTAGAAATTCACTGAAAAAACCATATATAAATTACCTACTGGCAGTCGCCAGTAGGTAGTTATAGTTAGGACCTATTTTCCATAGGAAATCCACAACATTCTATTTGGAATAACGTTGGCGCCGATTGATGAATGTTCGCAAAATTTTCCAAACTTTTTGCCAGCTCTGGTCCGCTCCTATCCTGCAAATTTCACGGTGATTCATCAAGCGGGGGCCGAGAAAAAAGGGGGGTCCCAAAACGCATTTTCCCCATGCGTTTTCCCATAGGACCTGTTGACGCAGCTACAGCCCGAACTGCTGAACGGAATTACACCAAATTTGGCAAAGAGGTAGCCCTCAGTTCAGACTCGTGCCTTTTGCTTAAACGGTGTAAATCCGTTCAGTAGTTCCTGAGAAAATCAAAATCACATATATATATGGGTGGAGCCTAACCACACATCTCATCGTGAGATCTGATTGGCTGTCAGTACTTCATCCGAGAAGTGTTGGCAGCCATCTTGGGACCAATATACATGATAGCACCTCATTAAAAAGCATTGCAGTTAATAGAAGGTTTTAAGACTTTAGTTACATTTTAAATCATGTGTTGATGGTACCATATTCATTTTAGGAATTGTGGTGTGTTCTAAGGTGATTTTACCATGTGAAAAAGCCTTCTGCTGTGATATCATGAATCATGTTTGAGAGAAAACTATTTTCTCATGCTTTTCCCACAGTGGTTTAGAAGGTGGTCTATAAGATAAACTGAGAGCATATTTTCTGTAAATTCACATTATCTTTCTCAGTCATGTGAGAATGAAGTCTGACATTCTCAGTAAAACATGTACATCCAACAAGGGCAGAGACTGTCAGTTGATTCCTTTGTGTTCTACTGCAGCTTCCCAGAGTGTTCCAAAGAACAACTAGAGCGCTAACAGTCCTATTTATGACAAACATATGGCACACCTGAAGCCATCTTGATTGGAATAAAGTGGTAACTCATAAAACATTTAATTTAAAAAGGAACAAAATGAGGGGGTTCATTTTCCCATAGAAAGTATGGTTAGTGCTGCAGAAAGAAAAATTAGGGCACATTTTGAGTGGCTTCTCAAATCCTCTTCTATTTCATTAAAAAATTCTGACATGCAGACTGAAACATGCACTTTCAATACCAGCAGCAGACTTCCCTGGTGAGCAGTAGCTTTACTACAGTGATCTAATAAGCAACTAGAGTGCTAACATTCAGAATCTACGGCAAATGTGTGACACATCTGAATGCCTTCTTGATGGAACCAAAATAAAAAACTGAAAGTATTTCCTACTGAGGAGACTGCAGTAAATGAGGAAATTAGGAAACTTCATAACAAATAAATCTCCCAAGATGGCCACCAGAGACAAAAGAGCCCAAATGTAGCCCAAATATCACCCAGATGTAGCCCAAGTGTAGCCCAATGACAGAATGTCCCAGAGAGTTCTAACAAACAACTAGAGCGCTAACAGTCTTACTTATGACACAAGTATGGCACACCTCAAGCCATCTTGATTGGAATAAAGTGGTAACACTTAAAACATTTAATTTACAAAGGAACAAAATGAGGGGGTTCATTTTGCCGTAGAAATAATGATTAGTGCTGCAGAAAGAAAAATTAGGGCACATTTTGACTTCTCAAATCCTCTTCTATTTCATAAAAAAATTCAGACATGCAGACTGAAACCTGCACTTTCAATACCAGCAGCAGACTTCCCTGGTGAGCAGTAGCTTTACTACAGTGATCCAATGAGCAACTAGAGTGCTAACATTCAGAATTTATGGCAAATGTGTGACACATCTGAATGCCTTCTTGATGGGACCAAAGTAAAAAACTGAAAGTATTTCCTACTGAGGAGACTGCAGTAAATGGGGAAATTAGGAAACTTCAAAACAAATAAATCTCCCAAGATGGCCACCAGAGACAAAAGAGCCCAAATGTAGCCCAAATATCACCCAGATATAGCCCAAGTATAGCCAAATGACAGAATGTCCCAGAGTGTTCTTAAGAACAACTAGAGCTCTTACTGTCTTACTTATGTCAAAAGTATGGCACACCTGAAGCCATCTTGATTGGAATAAACTAGTAACACTTAAAACATTTAATTTAAAAAGGAACACAGTGAGGGGGATCATTTTGCCATAGAAATTATGATTAGTGCTGAAGAAAGAAAAATTAAGGCACATTTTGATTGACTTCTCAAATCCTCTTCTATTTCATTAAAAAATTCTGATATGCAGACTGAAACATGCACTTTTAATACCAGCAGCAGACTTCCGTGGTGAGCAATAGCTCTACTACAGTGATCTAATGAGAAACTAGAGTGCTAACATTCAGAATTTATGGCAAATGTGTGACATATCTGAATACCTTCTTGATGGAATCAAAGTAAATAACCGAAAGCATTTCCTACTGAGGAGACTGCAGTAAATGAGGAAATTAGGAAACTTCATAACAAATAAATCTCCCCAGATGGCCACCAGAGACAAAAGAGCCCAAATGCAGCACAAATATCACCCAGATGTAGCCCACATGTAGCCCAATGACAGAAGTGTGCAAAACACGTATTTTTTGTGTATTTGCAGTTGTATATAGTGCAGACTTGTCAGGTATTGGAGTGCTTTACATGAGCATTGGTTACATTACACAAGATCAAATTCGTTTTGGTTGTAGACATGGGGAGATTAAGTGATTTGACCCGAATCACAGAATGTTGAGCTGGAGCAGAAACTCCAACCTGGTTTCCCAGTTGCAAAGTCTGCAGCTCTGGAAGTCACATCACATCCTCTCCCCTAAGTGCAACATTTAATCCAAATGCTGCAGACACACATGGGAGGCCAAACGATGTGTAAAAGTTCATCGAAGACTGGAGAAGTGAAATTGAAGCAAAACCACCAGAAATGCAGAGAAAACGATACCAGGTTGTGTTCCACGGATCCCAAGATCGTCGCCAAAATTGTTGTGATGGATTCGTTGAAGGAAGACAGGAAACACTTCGTAGAGTAAGTAAGTTTACTCGCAACACAACCTGGCATCCAGCTACCTCCACGAACCAGCTGCAACTGTCAACCGTGGAGTGCTGTGTACCTTACATTCTAATCACGAGGACACAGAACGCAAAGAGCAAAAGCGCTCCACACCAGGTAAGATTAACTTAAGATCACAATGAAGTTAAATGTATAAACTATGTAAGTAACATCACAACAGACACCAGAGCCCAAATATCACCCAGATGTAGGCCAAGTATAGCCCAATGACAGAAGTGTGCAAAACACTTATTTTTTGTGTATTTGCAGTTTTATATAGTGCAGACTTGTCATGTATTGGAGTGCTTTACATGAGCATTGGTTACATCACACAAGAATAAATTCAGTTTGGTTGTAGACATGGGGAAATTAAGTGATTTGACCAGAATCACAGAATGTCGAGCTGAAGCAGGAACTCCAACCTAGTTCCCTAGTTGCAAAGTCTGCAGCTCTGGAAGTAACACCACATCCTCTCCCCTAAGTGCAAAATGTAATCAAGTGGTCAACTGGATAAAAAAACATAAAGATAACAAATAATTTAAAAGTGCTTTGTCGCTATTTGAAAACTCAGAAAATATGTCCTCATTTTCGTTTTTTAGAGCACTAACCATAATTTTGATGCAAATAAGACCCTCTCATATATGTAATTTCTAAAGGAAATGCTCTAGGTATTACAGTTTTGATTACATCAAGATGACGTCAGGCGTTCCACACTTTTGTAATAAATATAGAATATTAGCAATCTAGTTGTTCTTTGGGATACTGTTGAGAGGCAGAGGCCAGGGGCACGGACTCTGAAAATTGAAGGCAGGTAGGAGAGTGCAGAGGCAACAATTTGACCACACTGGGCAGGCAGGAAGGGCAGTGGCAGCACAACAGACTATGGAGGGCAGTGGAAAGGGAGGTAGTGGCAACAAACCAACAATACAGGACTGGCAAGAGAGGCTGTGGCAATTATAATAGACCATTGTGGGCAGAAGGAAGAGGCAGTGATAGTACAACCATACATGCCAACAGACCTGTTTCAGCCAGGAAACGTCCAATGTTTTTAAGCTCAAATGGCCTTTATTTGATCTGTCTCCTGTCTACAATCTCCTCTTTTTCAATGTAACTCAAAGAGGAAAATCAATACCCCAGTTTTTTTTCAAAATCTCCCTCTTACCAAGTTCAAAATGTTCGCAAGTATGGTACATTGGATCATGGTAGGCAGGAGGAATTGGGGTAGGGACATGGACTCGGATAACAGAGGACAGGAGGGACATGGAGAGGTGCACCAAACTGACCCTACAGGGCAGGCATCAGGGTTTGCAGCAGCACAATACACCACACAGGGCATGCGGGACGGGAGTGCAGCATAACAATCCATAGAAAGCAATAGGGAGGGGACAGGACCATGCACATGGACAACAGAGAACAGAGGGGAAAGAGGCAATGGTAGCTAGCTGACCATAATGGACAGACAGGAGAGAAAGCTGCAGCATAACAGACCATAAAGGGCAGGAGGGACGGATCAGGGGCATTACAATGGAACAGACAAGCCAGGAGGGAGGGAATAGGCGTCTGCACATGGAAACAGAGGGCTGGGGGCAAGGGGGCAGGGCAGGAGCAGCAAGATGACCATGGAGGTCAGGCAGGATGGGCACTAGAAACAAGACGCACCATGCAGAGCAACAGTGAGACTATGATGGCATACACACAGACCATGGAGGGAAGGTGGGAGGGTGTCAGGGGCAGCTAGCTGACCACACAGGGAAGGTGGGAGGGGCCATGGCAGCACAGAACACCATGCATGGCAAGCGGGAGGGTTAGTGGCAGCACAATGGCTATGATGGGCAAGAAGGAGGGTGCAGGGGCATGCACAAAGGACCATGGAGGATAGAAGGGAGGGTCAGGAACTGGGCACAGGCAAGAGAGTTCAGGGGAAGGGGCCGCACAACAGACCGCGTGGGGCAGGCAGGAGGAGCAGTTGCAGCACAACAGAGCAGGGAGGGCAGAAGGGTGTGGCAGTAAAATGGACCATGGAGGACAGGAGGAACGGGATAGGGGCATGGCATGTGGACAGGCAGGGTGGAGGTGGCAGGGTCAGGTTACAGTCATCTGACAATGCTAGGCAGGTGGGAGGGGAATGGCAGCTCAACAGAACACTCAGAGTAGATAGGAGTGGCAGGTCCATGGAACATGGTGGGCAAAAAGGATGGAGCAGGGGCATGCACAAAGACTTCGGAGGGCAGGGTGAAGGAGAATAGGGGCAGCAAGCTAAGCACAGAGGCTAAGCAGGAGGTCAATGATGGGCCATATAATTGGGAAATGGAGGGCAGGATAAGTGGACTGGTACATCATGCTAAATGGAGGGCAGTGGCAGCACATCAGACCATGCATGGCAGGAGGGAGGAGGCTAGTCCATGGATTCAGACAACAGAGGATAGGGAGGAGGTGGATGGGGCAGCAAGGTAACTGTTCAGAGAAGGTGGGTATTAGGAACTTTATTGTTTTTAAAATGTGTGTCTGTGCGAACTACTTAAAATATGAACAAGTATGCAGCATAATCTCACTTTTATTCAGGAAGAAGAGGACGTTTGTGACTGTGACTCTGGGCTCACTTGGCAGAAACACCCACTGACCCTCCACCCCCATTGCAAAATGTAATGCCCGTGAAAAGGGTAGGTGGACGCAGTGTTATATAGAACATAGTCCTGAGAGCACGATTGAAAATGAAAACTAGATATAGTGTATGGTATAAACTATGCACCAAAAAGTGTGATATAAGATGAACCAGGGCATGAAATATAATATGCAATACATTGTGAGCAATGACAGATTCATTGGAGAGTGCGAGATAGCACAGGAACTAGCGCGTGCTATGCTATATATGCCTTGGAGTGTAATATGCACAGGGCAGTGTTGTGTAACCTAACTAGTCTCTAAAGTTGTAATATAAAATATGTGCTGCAGAGTGTAACGTTGCATATACACTGTGACAAAGATATGGATCCCAGATTGTAATATGTATGGCATAGCGCTGTGCGTTATAACATAGGCATCGAGTAAGGCACGTTAGATGGGGCAATATAACCCGTGCAAAGGCAAGTGTGGCATGACATATTCACGGGGTGGTGTTACAGTGCACATGGGCTAGAGAGTGTCATAGCATACGCACTAGCTGGTGGAATACAACACAGAGGTGTGTGGTACTCGGCGGGCACTGGTGGGTGTAACACAGCATTGGGCTCAGCCAGGAGCACGCTGTGACTCTCAAGTGAGGTTCGTCTCCTTTGCAGAGAGTAAAATAAAAAGTATTACACATCCGGCGGTGGATGTGTGTTTTATTAACCGTGAGGGGGGTGCCTTGCATAGTTTGGTCGAATTTTTGTTGAATCCCCTTTGAATGGCTTGGTGTGCGTGTGTATTAAATGTGCCCATCAATAGCTACCCATGTTTGTATAAATAAACGACAAGGGTGTCTACTTGGAGAGTACCCACCGGCGGGGGCGCCGGGATTAGGCACGGTAGGGCATCAGACACGTCAGAGCTTCGCTAGCGGTGTAAATACATTCCATGTGGATTCATTGTATGCAGAGTCCCCTTTTAATGAATATCACGCAAATCGTCATGGTGATAGGTACATATGGTTTGACCGGCATGTCCTAGGTGTTTCTATAAATATATTTTTTTTAAATAATAAAAAACAAAGGCTGGCCCCGGGGGATAGGGTCCCCGGGGCCATAACTGGCCTGAGGAGGGGGGCAATGCAGCCCCCCTCCTGAATATTAAAAAAAAAAAAAAAAAATGACCGGGGGTTGGGGTCCCCGGGGCCGATTAAGGCCTTGGGAGGGGGACCACTTCAACAAAAAAATGAGGGTGCAAGCCCTTGGGGCCCCAGGGCCAATAAATTAGAAAAATAAGGGGGGCCACACAGCCCCCCTTCTTAAAAAAATAAAATAAATTAAAGACCGGCATTGCGCCGGAGGCCACACCCCCTCCTTGCAGCACTCGGCAAACGCGCGCCCTGGCCAGTTGTAAGTTGGGGAATTTATTCCCCTTCAATACTGAGGGTCCCTGAGGGCCAACTAGCCCAACAGGTATCTCCAGTATGCGCCAGGGAGCTGCGTTGCAGACAGGTGTTCTGAGGCCACGCCCCTTTTTACACCTCTATGCAGCGCAGCTCTGTGACACTTACTGGTGGTACCTAGTGGGCTAGTTTGACCCTAGGGATCCTTAGGATTCAAGGGGACTTAATCTCTCAACTTAGAACGGCCACAGGGCGCGATTACACAGTGGTGAATGGAGGGGACGGGGCCTGAGGTGACGTGTGCAAACACGCCCTGTGGCGCATTTTAAGTTGGGGAAATAATTCCCTTACAATCCTGAGGGACCCTGGGGGCTAACTAGCCCACCAGGTGCTTCCAGAAAGCACCACTGAACTGCGTTGCAGAGAGGTGGTCCAGGCCGTGCAACTTTTTACACCTCTCTGCAATGGCACTTACTGGATGTACCTAGTGGGCTAGTTTGACCCTAGGGCCCCTAAGGATTCAACCGGAATTAATCTCCCAACTTAAAACGGCCACAGGGTGTGTTTACACAGTGGGGAAGGGAGGGGACGGGGCCTGAGGTGACGTGTGCAAACACTCCCTATGGCGCGTTTTAAGTTGGGAAAATAATTCCCCTTCAATTCTGAGGGCCCCTGGGGGCTAACTAGCCCACCGGGTGCTTCCAGAAAGCGCCACTGAACTGCGTTGCAGAGAGGTGGTCCAGGCTGTGCAACTTTTTACACCTCTCTGCAACGCAGCTCTGTGGCGCTTACTGGAGGTACCTAGTGGGCTAGTTGGACCCTAGCGACCTTCAGGATTCCAATGAACTTAATCTCCCAACTAAAAATGGCCAAAGGGCGTGTTTACACAGTGGTGAAGGGAGTGGACGGGGCCTGAGTTAACATGTGCAAACACGCCCTGTGGCGCGTTTTAAGTAGGGGAAATAATTCCCCTTCAATCCTGAGGGACCATGGGGGCCAACTAGCCCACCAGGTGCTTCCAGTAAGCGCCACTGCGCTGCGTTCCAGAGAGGTGGTCTAGGCCTTGCCCCTTTTTACATCTCTCTACAACACAGCTCTGTGGCGCTTACTGGAGATACCTAGTGGTCTAGTTGGACCCTATGGACCCTCAGGATTCAAGGGGACTTAATCTCCCAACTTAAAAAGGCCACAGGGCGCGTTTACACAGTGGGGAAGGGAGGGGATGTGACATATGCAAACACGCCCTGTGGCGCGTTTTAAGAGGTAGTTTCAATCCCCTGCCCTATTATATACTAGGGGCTTACAGAGGAGGTCATGCTAATCACAGGGGGACCCCAACGCATAGTGTTCCCTAGTGTATGTAGGTGTTTTCACTGTATTTTGAATGTCTTTTAACATAGCACTGGCTCTAGGACTGGTTAGTCAGACTCAGTTACCACCAGTATCCGTCTGAAAAAGTTGAGGGTACAGGATGATCTTGCAACAAGGCTTCTTTCTGCTCTTCTGTTTGTTCTTTCTGCATGTTATCCATCGTCCTGCACTTTTCTTCGTATTTGAGGACTTCTGTTCCTTCTTTCTGCATTTCTTTTTTTTCTTTCTGTGCGTTTTTTCTTCTTTTTTCACATGTCCTATCTCTGTAGGCATAGTTAGAAATTGGCATTTAAAAAACCTTTGAAATTCACGGAAAAAACCATAGGTTTCAGGCATGTTATAGTTAGGAATTAGCATTTAAAAAACCTTAGAAATTCACTGAAAAAAACATAGGTTTCAGGGGCGTTATAGTAAGCTGGACTTTTCACTCGTACAAAACCATTGAAATTCCCCCGTTATAGTTAGTTCAGCTAACTATAACTCGAGCGCCCGCAATGCACTGCTGATGACGTCACATATTACATCACTCATGACATGGTCAGTGACATCACTCATGACATCACTTATGACATCTCAAATGACATCCTTGTGATAGAGTGGCAGACCTCCTCTCCCCCTAATATAACCTTTGATACACACATTCAAAAATAGAAACTAAAATTTTCAAAACAATGGACATACCAATACCAGTTACAACAACCTATTCAGTAATTCTAAGATCCACATACACATCCACTCATTCACCAACAGTTCTATACAGTCACTCATACATGTACTCACTCATCATATGTACTCATACACATATACATCCTGTTACACAACGTCACTCATCCATAGAGTTACTCACACACAGTCACTCATGCTAATAAAGAATCAAACATCCATTTGCTTATATATACAGTTATACACACACCGCCACACTTACTGCTACAGAATCTTACACATACTTAGTCTTTTAAATAATCACTTATAGAAGCACATACTTATTCATACAGGAACGCTTCCAATCTCTTACGCTCACATATTCTCACTTATATACACCAATAGTCACATATACTAGTTTAAAACATATGTAGTTACTCATAAAGACACTATTGAGACAGTGATTCACTCACTAACACACCCATGCACACACTCATCCACCCATACAGTCCTGCACACATGCTGTCTTCAACACATACAAACAGTGAGTCACTCATTCATGCACCTATGCACTACGTAATACCCCCCACCAAACCATACAGACACTCAGACACTCATACTGATACTCAAAAAAACAACTAATAACCTATATAGACACTCGTAATTACTCACCAACCCATGCAGCCACTTATACACAAAGTGAGAGACTGATACAGATATTTAAATATTTAAACATTACTCACGAAGCCATATATTCACTAAGATACACTTAATCAGTTATACAATCAATTTTTCAGAAACAAATCATCCATTTAGACACTTATATGCCCATTTATTCTTCCATCGACCTTGAGATATACATATATAAAACATATGTAATTTTCAGAAAAGCACAGATTCACTGGATGATGTCCTCAGTGATGTCATCAGTGATGTCATTTGAGATGTCATCAGTGATGTCATGATGTCACTGACCATGTCATGAGTGATGTAATATGTGACGTCATCAGCAGTGCATTGTGGGCGCGCAAGTTATAGTTAGCTGAACTAACTATAACGGGGTAATATCAATGGTTTTGTACGAGTGAAAAGTCCAGCTAACTATAATGCCCCTGAAACCTATGGTTTTTTCATTGAATATATATATATATGTATATATATACATATTCACTGAAAAAAAACATATGTTTCAGAGACGTTATAGTCAGAAATTAGCATTTAAAAAAGCTTTGAAATTCACAGAAAAAAACCATAGGTTTCAGAGACGTTATAGATAGAAATTAGCATTTAAAAAACCTTAGAAATTCACAGAAAAAAAATAGGTTTCAGGGGTGTTATAGTTAGCTGGACATTTCACTCGTACAAAACCATAGAAATTCCTCTGTTATAGTTAGTTCTGCTAACTATAACTCGCGCGCCTGCAATGCACTGCTGATGATGTCACATATTGCATCATTCATGACATGGTCAGTGACATCACTGATGACATCACTGATGACATCTCAAATTACATCACTGATGACATCACTGATGACATCATCCAGTGAATGTGGCTTAGTTTGAAATTTAAATATGTATTATATATATACCAATCTGTATTGAAGATTGAGTGGATATATAACTGTCTGGATGGAGGATTTAGTAGCTGTCTGACTGTCTTTTTAAGTGAGTAATTAAAAGTGTCTCACTTAATACATGAATTATTAACTAAACTATGTGAATGTGTGCAACACTGTCTCTGTTGTGGTATAACATGCTGCATCAGTTGGTCACTCACTACATGAGTGTGTATATTAGTTATTGATTAGTTGTTTGAGTATTTGTATGGGACACTGAGTTTGTGTGTGGTTGGATGGGTTGTGTGTAACTCTATGCATAGATGTGTGAATGGTTGATTGACTAGGTGTATAGGTTTAAGAGTGCATGTGGAAACAGTTGTTTGGGTGACTGAGTGTATTTATTTGTGTGTTGGTGAGCGAATATATGTTTTAGTTGTACATCTTCAACAAAGTAAAAAAATAAAAGGCATTGTATGTGAGAGTTGGTGTATATAAATAAGTACGTGTAAGAGTCAGTGATTGTGAGAGTAACTATATGAATGAGTGTATAATTGTAATGGTGCTTTTTAAAAATATTAACTATGAGTTACTATGTGTTTGAATAAATGAGGTGTTGTTGGATAATTGTCTAAGTGAGTAAATGTAAGTGTGATTAATTTTTTCATGAGTGAGTAGGATGACTGCATAACTGACTAAGATGACTGCTGATGTGTCAATGTCTATATATGTGCATTTGATAGTGTTCTATTAATTAGTGACTGCATGTATAAATGATTCTGTTGCTGAATGGGTAGTTGTGTATGTAGACTTAGGAATCAGTGAGTGGGTATGTAGTAACTGGTATTGGTGTGTCAATGGTTTCAAATATGGTACTCTGTATTTTACAGTGAGTGAAGAAAGGTTATACTAGTGTATGATGAGGTGTATCAGATTGTCACGTGGATGATGTCATTTGAGATGTCATCAGTGATGTTATCAGTGATGTCACTGACCATGTCATGAATGATGCAATATGTGACATCATCAGCAGTGCATTGTGGGCGCACAAGTTATAGTTAGCAGAACTAACTATAACGGATGAATTTCTATGGTTTTGTACGAGTGAAATGGCCAGCTAACTATAACACCCCTGAAACCTATGTTTTTTTCAGTGAATTTCTAAGGTTTTTTAAATGCAAATTTCTAACTATAACGTCTCTGAAACCTATGGTTTTTTTCAATGAATTTCAAAGCTTTTTTAAATGCTAATTTCAACTATAACATCTCAGAAACCTATGTTTTTTTTCCAGTGAATTTCAAAGGTTTTTTAAATGATATCTTTTAAGTGTGATAGTAGTTATACCAATTTTTTGTACTGATTTTCTACGGTTTTTTAACTGTTTATTTATAAATATTTTATTCATTAAGGGCCATAGGTAGGTAACATACTATTTACCGATTCATAAATATCGAATTTTACCGATTTGGTATTTAAGAATCGGTAAATAGTATGTAGGTAAAAAATCGGTAAATTTTACCAATTTGGAAAGATTTGGTATTACTGATTCGGTATTTACCGAATCGGTAATGAGGCATACCTTCCCTTTGATTCCTATGGGCCTGGAGGCCCATAGGAATCAATGGGAAGCAATTCAAAATTACCGATTCGGTAAATACCGAATCGGTAATAGGGGGAGCATATTCAAGGGTGGCAGGGTGTCACATTGACACCCTGTTGCACCCCTGAATCGTGCATGTGTGCACATGTGGCGCACATACATGCCCTAAGGGCATGTATGTCTGCCACATGGCACTGTCAAAACAGCAAGAAATAGATTTTTGAAAGGTATACGATATTTATCACCAACCTGTATTTGGTGGTAAATACCGAATCCTGAATACAATAAAACACTCACTTGAGTGCTCCCTACATATGATTTAAGGATTCGGTAATTTACAGAATCTGTATTTTACCGATTCGGTATTTTACCGATCCATTACCGATTCGGTAAATTACCGAATCCTTAAATCATGCCTCCTACATCTCAAATGCCTAAATACCGGTCGGTAACGGGATATTTACCGAATTTCGGCCGTTACCGACTGGTATTTAGCTACCTACATATGGCCCTAAATAACATTATATATTTTTCAGAAAATTGCAAATAAAAAATAAAAAATTTAAAACTGAAATATTGATTAATTTTCTTGTTTTAATTTGTAATTTTAATATATTTATATTATTTTCTTATTTTTTTTTTTTTAAATCTAATTTTTTTCGGAGTCGCGTACTCAAAGCGTACACATCACGGTGGGTGCGTGCATTCTAGCCGCCATTTTCGAAAAGTTATGAAGGATCCACGTATGGTGTGCGACGGCTGCGTGTTTTTCAGTTACATCATATACATTTAATATCACGTGATGTGCGCGATTGGTATGCGACCAGTCTGCGACTCCTGCTCCCACGTATTCGCGACACATGCGCATTACGGTACGAGATGTTTGCACTGTTGCGGGCCCCGGGTGACATCATATACGTGCTGGGTCGCGCTGGGTGCGCGAGTCCCGCAAAAAAATTTATGTTCCAAAATTATATGTATGTGTCTTTAATATACATATTAGGGCAAGAGATTATGTAAGATATTCATAAAAATAATATATTTGTACTTATAATAAACTTATATTATTTTTAAATATATTTTCGCGAAGTCGGTGCGTGCATCGTGAGTGCAGAAAACCAGGTCAGCAGAGCTGCTGTAGAGCCAGAGAACAAGGTCAGCAGAGCTGCTCTAGAGCCTAAGAACTAGGTCAGCAGAGCTGCTCTAGAGCCAGAGAAACCAGGTCAGCAGAGCTGCTTTAGAGGGAGAGAACCAGGTCAGCAGAGCTGCTTTAGAGAGAGAGAACCAGGCCAGCAGAGCTGCTTTAGAGCCAGAGAACCAGGTCATCAGATCTGCTCTAGAGCCAGAGAACCATGTCAGCAGAACTGCTTTAGAGCCAGAGAACCAGGTCAGCAGAGCTGTTGTAGAGGCAGAGAACCAGATCAGCAGAGCTGCTTTAGAGCCAGAAAACCAGGTCAGCAGAACTGCTCTAGAGCCTAAGAACCAGGTCAGCAGAGCTTCTGTAGAGCCAGAGAAACCAGGTCAGTAGAGCTGCTTTAGAGGGAGAGAACCAGGTCAGCAGAGCTGCTCTAGAGTGAGAGAACCAGGTCAGCAGAGCTGCTCTAGAGCCAGAGAACCATGTCAGCAGAACTGCTTTAGAGCCAGAGAACCAGGTCAGCAGAACTGTTGTAGAGGCAGAGAACCAGATCAGCAGAGCTGTTCTGTAGCCTAAGAACTAGGTCAGCAGAGCTGCTCTAGAGCCAGAGAACCAGGGCAGCAGACCTGCTGTAGAGCCAGAGGAACCAGGTCAGCAGAGCTGCTTTAGAGAGAGAGAACCAGGTCAGCAGAGCTGCTCTAGCTGACACTGACTGGCTGACACTGACTGATTGACACTGACTGACACTGATTGACTGACACTGACTGACACTGATTGACTGAAACTGACTGACTGACACTGACTGATTGACACTGACTGACACTGATTGACTGACACTGACTGACACTGATTGACTGAAACTGACTGACACTGATTGACTGACACTGACTGACTGACACTGACTGACACTGATTGACTGACACTGACACACACTGACTGACTGCCACTGACTGCCACTGACTGACACTGACTGACTACTCTCTACTACTCTACTACTCACTCTCTACTACTCTCTACTACTCTCTCTCTACTACTCACTCTCTTCTACTCACTCTATACTACTCTCTCCTACTCACTCTCTACTACTCTACTACTCTCTTCTACTCACTCTCTACTACTCACTCTCTACTACTCACTCTCTACTACTCTCTACTACTCACTCTCTACTACTCACTCGCTAATGCCCTCTACTACTCAGTCTCTACTACTCACTCTCCACTACTCACTCTCTACTACTCTCTACTACTCACTCTCTACTACTCGCTCGCTACTCTCTACTACTCACTCCCTACTACTCACTCTCTACTACTCTCTCTACTACTCTCTACTACTACTTTCTACTATTCACTCTCTACTACTCATTCTACTACTCTATACTACTCACTCTACTACTCTCTACTACTCTCTACCACTCACTCTCTACTACTCACTCTCTACTACTCACTCTACTACTCTCTACTACTCACTCTCTACTACTGTCTCTCTACTACTCACTCTCTACTATTCACTCTCTACTACTCACTCTCTACTACTCACTCTCTCCTACTCACTCTCCACTACTCACTCTCTACTACTTGCTCTCTACTACTGTCTACTACTCACTCTCTACTACTCACTCTCTACTACTCTACTACTCTCTACTACTCTCTCTACTACTCACTCTCTACTACTCACTCTATACTACTCTACTACATATGCATTTATATATGTATGTGTATATATACATACATACATATATAAACATATATACATAATCTGCATATCTATATAAATATAAATGCATGCATACATATACATGTACATATATGCATACATATGCATTTCATGTACATGAAAGGTTGAAAAACACTAATACAAGCAAAGCTAAAAAGCCACCTAATTACAAACAGAATTGCTTTAACTTAAACGAGGGCGAGACCTATTACATTTTCAATGCTTGTTTACTTTGGTCTCTCTACTACTCACTCTCTACTACTCACTCTCTACTACTCACTCTCTACTACTCACTCTCTACCACTCACTCTCTACCACTCTCTACTACTCACTCTCTACTACTCTACTACTCTCTACTACTCTCTCTACTACTCACTCTCTACTACTCACTCTCTACTACTCTACTACTCTCTACTACTCTCTCTACTACTCACTCTCCACTACTCACTCTCTACTACTAGCTCTCTACTACTCTCTACTTCTCACTCTACTACTCACTCTCTACTACACACTCTCTACTACTCACTCTATACTACTCTACTACTCTCTACTGCTCTCTCTACTGCTCACTCTCCACTACTCTCTCTACTACTCACTCTCTACTACTCTCTATTACTCACTCTCTACTACACACTCTCTACTACTTGATCTCTACTACTCACTCTACTACTCACTCTCTACTACTCCCTACTACTCACTCTACTACTCACTCTCTACTACTCTCTACTACTCACTCTCTACCACTCCACTGCTCTCTACTACTCACTCTCTACTATTCACTCTCTACTACTCTACTACTCCCTTCTACTCTCTCTCTACTACTCACTTTCTACTACTCTCTACTACTCACTCTCCTCTACTCTCTACTACTCACTCTCTACTCACTCTCTACTACTGTCTACTACTCCATCTCCACTACTCTCTACTATTCACTCTCTACTACTCTCTCTCTACTACTCTCTACTACTCACTCTACTATTCACTCTCTACTGCTCTCTACTACTCACTCTCTACTACTCTCTACTACTCACTCTCTACTACTCTCTCTACTACTCTCTACTACTCATTCTCTACTACTCTCTACTACTCTCTCTGCTACTCACTCTCCACTACTCACTCTCTACTACTCTCTACTACTTACTCTCTACTACTCTCTCTCTAATAGTCACTCTCTACTACTCTCTACTACTCACTCTCTACTACTGTCTACTACTTACTCTACTACTCACTCCCTACTACTCTCTACTACTCACTCTCTATTACCCACTCTCTAAAACTCTCTCTCTAATAGTCACTCTCTACTACTCTCTACTACTCACTCTCTACTACTCTTTACTACTTACTCTACTACTCACTCCCTACTACTCTCTACTACTCACTCTCTATTACCCACTCTCTACTACTCTCTACTACTCACTCTCTTCTACTCTCTACTGTTCACTCTCTACTACTCTCTCCTACTCACTCTCTGCTACTCTCTCTACTACTCTCTACTACGCTCTACTACTTACTCTCTACTCTCTACTCTCTATTACTCATCCTCTGCTCTCTACCTCTCTACCTCTACACCTCTACCTCTCTACCTCTCTCTACATGCACACATATGCACATATATATGCATATATATGCATTTATATATATGTATGTGCATATATATATACATACATATATAAACATAAATATAATCTGCATATCTATATAAATACAAATATAAATGAATGCATACATATACATATATGCATGTTATGTACATGAAAGTTTGAAAAACACTAATAAAAAGCCACCTAATTACAAACAGAATTGGTTTAACTTAAACGAGGGCGAGACCTATTGCATTTTCAATGCTTGTTAACTTTGGTTCCATCAAGAAGGCATTCAGATGTGTCACACATTTGTCATAAATTCTGAATGGTAGCACTCTAGTTCCTCATTAGATCACTGTAGTAAAGCTACTGCTCACCAGGGAAGTCTGCTGCCGGTATTCAAAGTGCATGTTTCAGTCTGCATGTCAGAATTTTTTTATGAAATAGAAGAGGATATGAGAAGTCAAAATGCGCCCTAATTTTTCTTTCTGCAGCACTAATCACACTTTCTATGGCAAAATGAACCCCCTCATTTTGTTCGTTTTTAAATTAAATGTTTTAAGAGTTACCACTTTATTCCAATCAAGATGGCTTCAGGTGTGCCATACGTTTAATATAAGTAGGACTGTTAGCGCTGCAGTTGTTCTTTGGAACACTCTGGGAAGCTGCAGTAGAACACTAAGGAATCAACTGACAGTCTCTGCCCTTATTCGATGTACATGTTTTACTGAGAATGTCAGACTTCATTCTCACATGACTCAGAAAGATAATGTGAATTTACAGAAAATATGCTCTCAGTTTAGCTTATAGATCACCTTCCAAACCTCTGTGGGAAAAGCATGAGAAAATAGTGTTCTCTCAAACATGATTCATGATATCCCAGCAGAAGGCTTTTTCACATGGTAAAATCACCTTACAACATACCGTAATACCTACAATGAGTATGGTACATCAACAAATGATTTATTATGTAACTAAAGTCTTAAAACCTTCTATTAACTGCAATGCTTAATAATGAGGTGCTATCATGTATATTGGTCCCAAGATGGCTGCCAACACTTCTTGGATGAAGTGCTGACAGCCAATCAGATCTCACGATGAGATGTGTGGTTAGGCTCCGCCCAGATATATATGTGATTTTACTTTTGATTTTCTCAGGAACTACTGAACAGATTTACACCATTTAAGCAAAAGGCACGACTCTGAACCAAGGTCTACCTTTCTGCCAAATTTGGTGTAATTCCATTCAGCAGTTCGGGCAGTAGCTGCGGCTAAAGGTCCTATGGGAAATTGCATGGGGAAAACATGTTTTGGGACCCTCTTTTTTCTCAGCCCCCGCTACACGAATCATCCCGAGACTTTCAGGATAGGAGCAGACCGGAGCTGGCCAAAAGTTTTGAACATTTTGCGAAGATTCATCAACGGGCGCCAAAGTTATTCCAAATAGAATGTTGCGGATTTCCTACGGAAAATAGGTCCTAACTATAACTACCTACTGGCGACTGCCAGTAGGTAATATATACATATATATATATCTATATATATCTATATTCACTGAAAAAACCATAGGTTTCACACATGTTATAGTTAGCGGAAATTTTACTGATAAAAAACCAGTGAAATTCCCCCGTTATAGTTAGTGCTGGCAACTATAACTCACGCGACCGCAATCCTCTGCTGATGCTAATACTGTATTTAGACACTTATTTGCCCATGTCTTCTTCCATACATTTTTAGCTATACATATATTACAAATATTTTTTTTTCATAAAGACACATATGTCATCAGCAGAAGATTGCGGTCGCGTGAGTTATAGTTGCCAGCACTAACTATAACGGGGGAATTTCACTGGTTTTTTATCAGTAAAATTTCCGCTAACTATAACATGTGTGAAACCTATGGTTTTTTCAGTGAATTTGCAAGGTTTTTTAAATGCTAATTCCTAACTATAACGTGTGTGAAACCTATGGTTTTTTCAGTGAATTTGTACGTTTTTTTAAATGCTAAGTTACTTTACGCCATTCGTGGCGTGCGCGCCCACTTAACGCAGTTCGTTCCGTGCACGGTAATATTTTAATTTTTCGTAATTTTTATAAGCCATGCACAAATGGTGCCCTTCGGGCACCATTTGCACACGGGGTGGAGAGAGTGTGGATAATTTTTTCTTTTATTATTTTTGTTTAAAATATTTAGTTTTTGTCACCTCTAGAAAGCCCTGTTCATTTGGTGGCCTTCGGCCACCAAAAGCACAGGGGGTGGGGTGAGCGTGGATAGTGTTTTTTTTATTTCCATTTTTTTACCGTACGCGTACGGTAAGCGTAATCGGCGAAATTAGCGAAAAAATAAAAATTGCATTTTTGCCCTTGGGGGGTCTTTGGGGACTCCCTCAACATGGCTATGTGTGTGGGAGTTGTCTAAACAGCCCCTTTATATGATTTTTGACTTTATTTTACAATCTAACTCTCAGTGCGAGAGAGAAAATGGCGGCCGCCGCTTCCGGGTTTCGGCCGATTCGAATGTTTACTAAGATCGAAGAGCCAATCAGAATCGCGCTCGCGCACGCCACCGTACGAGTACGGTAAGCGTACCGTAAGCGCACCGTAAGCTGGCTCAGATATATATATTGATTTAAAGGCTATTTTCTCAGAATCTACCAAACAGATTTACACCAAACCTACAAAAGGCACTTCCTTGACCTGAGGACTACCTCTCTGCCAAATTTCAAGTAATTCTGTTCAGCCGTTCGGGCTGTAGCCCTGTCTAAAGGTCCTATGGAAAAATGCATGGGAAAAACGCGTTTTGGGACCCCCTTTTATCTCAGCCCCCGCTTGACGAATCCCCCCGAGACTTTCAGGGTAGGAGCGGAGCGTAGCGCCCCACCTATTTTGAAAAATTCGCGAGGATTCGTCGACCGGCGCCAAAGTTATTCAAAATAGAATGTTGCGGATTTCCTATGGAAAAGGGGTCCTAACTATAACTACCTACTGACGACCGCCAGTAGGTAATATATATATATATATATATATATATATATATATATTCACTTAACCTCTTCAGTGCCCTGCCCTTTCCACGCCCTGTGCCGGGCGTTTCATTAGCGGGCGGGGTTCATGATGAGATAGTCTCGTCATGGGCACAGCGCAACTGCGCTCCATGACGAGACTATCTCGTCATGGGCACTGAAGGGGTTAAAAAACCACAGGTTTCACACAGGTTTTAGTTAGGTGGACATTTCACTCGTAAAAAACCAATGAAATTCCCCCGTTATAGTTAGTTCAGATAACTATAACTCGCGCGCCCGCAATCCACTGCTCATGACGTCACATATTACATCACTCATGACATGGTCAGTGGCATCACTCATGACATCACTGATGACATCATCCTTGTGATAGAGTGGTGGTCGCGCGAGTTATAGTTATCTGAACTAACTATAACGGGGGAATTTCATTGGTTTTTTACGAGTGAAATGTCCACCTAAATATAACCTGTGTGAAACCTATGGTTTTTTAAGTGAATTTGCAAGGTTTTTTAAATGCTAATTCCTAACTATAACGTGTGTGAAACCTATGGTTTTTTAAGTGAATCTGTACGGTTTTTTAAATGCTAAGTTATGTATTTATTAATATATTTTTTTTTAAGGTTTTTCACCGTGCGCGCACCGTGCGTGCGCGTTGGGCGCACGCTGTGCGCCATGCACGCACGGTGCGCGCACCCCGTGATTTTAAAAAAAATAAATAAAATGTTTTTTTCACCCTTGGGGGTCCTTCTGTGACCCCCTGACTAAGGCTAGGGGGTCAGAAACTCTCTTCCCTGCCCCCTTTTCACGTTTTCCACCTTTCCTTATCAGTGTGACAGACAAAATGGCATCCGACACTTCCTGATTTCGACTGATTTGAATGTTGACTGACATCAAACAACCAATCAGAATTTCGCTCGCACACGTTAGGGTGCGCGCACGGTACGCGCACAGAGTGCGCTTATAGATATATATATGCTTTTAAATGCAATTGTCTCAGGAAATACTGAACAGATTGACTCCAGATATGCAAAAGGCACTTACCTGACCTGAACTACCCCTTTGCCAAATTTCAAGTAATTCTGTTCAGCCGTTCGGGCTGTACCTTCGACTAAAGGTCCTATGGGAAAATGCATGGGGAAAACGCGTTTTGGGACCCCCCTTTTTTCTCTGTCCCCGCTTGATGAATCACCCCAAGACTTTCAGGGTAGGAGCTGAGCGGAGCGCCCCATTAGTTTTGAAAATTTCGCGAGGATTCTTCAACCGGCGCCAAAGTTATTCAAAATAGAATTTCCAGATTTTCTATGGAAACACGGTCCTAATTTGAACTATCTACTGGCGACCGCTAGTAGATAATATATATATATATATATATATATATATATATATATATATATATATATATATATATATATATATATAATTCACTGAAAAAACCATAGGTTTCACACATGTTATAGTTAGCGGAAATTTTACTGATAAAAAACCAATGAAATTCCCCCGTTATAGTTAGTGCAGGCAACTATAACTCACGCAACCGCAATCCTCTGCTGATGCTAATACTGTATTTAGACACTTATTTGCCCATGTCTTCTTCCATACATTTTTAGCTATACATATATTACAAATATTTTTTTTTCATAAAGACACATATGTCATCAGCAGAAGATTGCGGTCGCGTGAGTTATAGTTGCCTGCACTAACTATAACGGGGGAATTTCATTGGTTTTTTATCAGTAAAATTTCCGCTAACTATAACATGTGTGAAACCTATGGTTTTTTCAGTGAATTTGCAAGGTTTTTTAAATGCTAATTCCTAACTATAACGTGTGTGAAACCTATGGTTTTTTCAGTGAATTTGTACGGTTTTTTAAATGCTAAGTTACTTTACGCCATTCGTGGCGTGCGCGCCCACTTAACGCAGTTCGTTCCGTGCGCGCACGGTGCGCTTCGCGCACCGTGCGCACATGGAGGACATATGATGCACTTCGTTTTGAAAGGTAATATTTTAATTTTTCGTATATGTTATAAGCCATGCATTGCACACGGGGTGGAGAGAGTGTGGATAATTTTTTTTTTTATTATTTTTTTTTTAAATTTTAGTTTATCTCATCTCTAATAAGCCATGCACAATTGGTGCCCTTCGGACACCAATTGCACACGGGGTGGGGAGAGTGTGGATAATTTTTTTTTTTTTATAATTTTTTACCGTACGCGTACGGTAAGCATAATCGGCGAATTTACCGAAAAAATAAAAATTCCGTTTTTGGCCTTGGGGGATCTTTGGGGACTCCCTCAACATGGCTATGTGTGTGGGAGCTGTCTAAACAGCCCCTTTACATGTTTTTGTGCTTTATATTTTAAACATCACTCTCAGTGCGAGAGAGAAAATGGCGGCCGCCGCTTCCTGGTTTCGGCCGATTCGAATGTTTACTAAGATCTAAGAGCCAATCAGAATCGCGCTCGCGCACGCCACCGTACGCGTACGGTAAGCGTACCGTAAGCGCACCGTAAGCTGGCTCAGATATATATATTGATTTAAAGGCTATTTTCTCAGAATCTACTGAACAGATTTACACCAAACCTACAAAAGGCACTTCCTTGACCTGAGGACTACCTCTCTGCCAAATTTCTAGTAATTCTGTTCAGCCGTTCGGGCTGTAGCCCTGTCTAAAGGTCCTATGGAAAAATGCATGGGAAAAATGCGTTTTGGGACCCCCCTTTTATCTCAGCCCCCGCTTGACGAATCCCCCCGAGACTTTCAGGGTAGGAGCGGAGCGTAGCGCCCCACCTATTTTGCGAGGATTCGTCGACCGGCGCCAAAGTTATTCAAAATAGAATGTTGCGGATTTCCTATGGAAACGTGGTCCTAACTATAACTACCTACTGGCGACCGCCAGTAGGTAATATATATATATAGATATATATATAGATATATAGATATATATATATATATAGATATATATATATATAGATATATATATAGATATATATAATATATATATCATCTGACATAATCATGATACCTCCTAGGATATTGTCTGAATCGACTCAAACCCTTTACTCTATCCAATAACTAGGACTTCAGCTCCACTAACACTTGCACCATTCAGTTCAGAACTATTAGCATGACCTTGCATTCTCATAGATACTTCTTCATCCATGCTCTCCTCATCGTCTCTGGTGAGGTATCTATCTTGGCACTTAGGTACCCTTTTCACATTTCAAACCTTACCATCCTGAGTAGTCACGCTATTAGTTAAAACCTTCAGGATTTTCATGGCTCTGCCAAATATGTTAGAACCATTACAAATGAGACCTGGTCTCAAAATTCTGACCCAATTTCCTACTCTGAACACATGTATTTTTGTCTTCCACTTGTTACCATACCAAAGTTTTTTGTTTTCTTGCTACCTTTTCACTCACATGGCAGTTTCTTTAACACACTCTCCATCTTCTCCCTCTTTCCTGCACCTTTCTTTGAATCACCAGGGACATACACTAGAATCAGGATCTCTTCCTTTTAATAACTTGAAAGGGCTGACTTCAGTAACATTATGTGGACGCGATATAACCACAATCTTTCTCTAAGTGCACTCAACCATCTACTTCCATGCTTAACAGCTTCATCCACATACCCTTTTAATACTTGATTTAATCTCTCAAAGTGACCATTTTCATATGGTTCGTAGAAAAAGTTGTCACATGTTTTATACCACAAAGATTAAGGAACGGATGTATGACGTTACAACGCATGCTTTTACAACGCATGCTGTTACAACAAAAGTTTTACAACGCATGCGATGTTACAACGCATGCTTTTACAACGCAAGTCTTTACATCGACATACACTAGATGGCGTGCTGACATTAGAAATGTGTAATTTACTATTCTAACTCCAGTCCACGTTGCAGTAGGGAAGGTGTTTGGATAGTAAACTACACTATTTCTAATGTTAGCACGCCATCTAGTGCAAGTCGATGTAAAGACTTGCGTTGTAAAAGCATGCGTTGTAACATCGCATGCTTTGTAAAAGTTTCGTTGTAATGGTAGTGCGGTGTAAAAGTTGCGTTGTAAAGGTTGTAGGCCTTAAGGAACACTTCCATCTCAGATGACTTGAGCTGTACTCGGTTATCGGTAACATGCATTGAGGGACATGCTTCATGAGCATAAAACTGCCTTAGAAAAATCTATTACTGCACCAGTGGTAGCCTCAGATACAAATTTCACCTCAGGCCATTTAGAGTGATAATCAACCATGACTAAAGCAAAATGAGAATTAGAAGGTAAAAAATTCACTTATAAAAAAAATTCACTAGACACGCACACATCACACTCTCTAACTGTGTGATTGATGAAACTATCCATACCAGGCCACCAAAAATAAGTCCACACCAATCTTTTCATGGCAGACCTATCTGTTTTATGCGCAATCTTAAGTATCAACTCTTGTATTCCTTCAGGAGGAATGCTCTTACTCCCTTGAAACAATAGGTTCCCTTCAATCTCCGGCTCATCTGCAACATTAAATAGCAGTAGGAATTCAGAATGTATATCTCTCTTCCTTGGCCATCCTTCCATAGCATATTTTTTTATGCTTTCCCAATAATCATCCTTGCCTTCACACTCCTTCCATAATTTGTCAGAAATTCCTCCAAACTACTCAGGTACCATATCATTGATGTTAACCACAATATCATGCTCATGAACCACTCCGGAATAATTTTTTCACATGGAGTACGTGAAAAAAAATCCGCCATTACGTTTTCTCTTCCCTGATACAAACTCAGTCTTAAAATTGTATTCCAGAAAGTTTGGATGCTAATCTTGCAATGCATGCTGTCGAATTCCACCCACCACCAAGGGATAAAATATTTTCCCTAGTGGTTTGTGAACAGTTCTTAACACAAATTTACTGCCCCAAACATTGTTACGATAACATGCACACATACACATGCATAGTTCTCTTTCGATAACTGCATATTTGAGCTCAGTCTCATTAAGTGTAGAAGCAAATACAACATTCCATTCTTCATTGCCACTGTGATAACACACCTCCAATACCATGCAAACTAGCGTCAACTGTGATTATGCATTCTTTTTTCATGCAAAAAGTTTTTAACGTTGGGGCTTTAACAATCTCACATTTAACATCCTCAAATGCCTTCAGTTGTTCGTCTGACCACACAAACGGAACATTCTGCCTCAAATGTTTCCTTAAAGGTTCCATCTTAGTGGCAAAATTCTCCACAAATATGGTATAGTATTCACACATAATAGCAAATGATGATAAGATAATGACCGGAGAAGGAGTATTGACTATAGCCTCTACATTATATTTTTTTGGAACTACCCCATCTCCAGACAAAGTGTGCCCCAGATACTCTACTGATTCTTTAAACATTTTGCATTTCTGTGCTTTCAGTTTTAACCCATGTTTTGCTTACCTGGTACAAACTTTTGTTCCTTTTCATACTTTGAAAAAATCAGTATGTCATCTTGAAAACACTTGAAATATTGATTAACATCTCTGAACACAAGGAACATTGCTCTCAGAGGCGGCAAAGGATAAACCGAAAGGCACTCTTGTGTATTTATAGAACCCCTGAGAAGTAATAAACGCAGTCAATTGTTTCGAGTCCTCTGCCAATTCAATCTGATGATATGCAGATCTCAAATCTAAATTGGAGAATATTTTGCACCCTCTAGCATGTGGACGCTACTTCGTTTATGTTAGGTAGGGGGTGACAATCAATGATGACATTTCCATTCAATGATCTCAAAACAACACATATCTGTTATGTAAGAAAAGGCATATGAACATTGAATAAAGGTACTTTATTCTTAAAAAGGAAAGCACCACTGGTTACATGTCTTCCTGCTCCGGTAGTCTCCCTGCAACTGCCTGCAGCAAGTCACGGCATCGACCAGATGTTCAATCAATCAATCAATCAATCAGGGTTTTTTAAAGTGCGCTACTCACCCATGAGGGTCTCAAGGCGCTGGGGGCAGAGGGGGTGCAACTTTGGGTCAGCTGAAAAGCCAGGTCTTGAGGCTCTTCCTGAAGGTGTGGAGGGTAGGGGAGCATCTGATGGTGACCAGGAGCTCATTCCAGACTTTGGCTGTGATGTAGGAAAAGTCTCTTCCTCTGGCACTGGTCCGGCGGATGTGCAGGGTCGCTGCCAGGGCGACGTCGGCAGAGCAGAGGTTTCTTTTGGGTGCGTGGAAGGAGATTCTTTCGTGAGGTATTTGGGTTAAATGTTGTGGAGGGATTTGTAGGAGTGGGTGAGTAGCTTGAAAGTTACTCTCTTCTCGACGGGGAGCCAGTGGAGGTCCCCTCAGGTGGTGGGTCATGTGCTCATGTCGTGGGGTGTCGAGTACTGGCCTGGCTGCATTGTTCTGGATGGTGTGGAGTTTGTGTGGCAGGGATTTGTGGATTCCTGCACAGAGGGTTTTTCTGTAGTCCAGTCTGCTAGTAATTAGTGCGTGGGTGACAGCCTTTCTGGCTTTGGCAGGGATCCACTTGAAGGTCTTGTGGAGGACGTGGATAGAGTTGAAACAGGTTGAGGCGACGGCTTTTATCTGGCTAGTCATGGTGAGGGAGGAGTCTAGAATGATGCTGAGGTTCCGGGCGTGGTCCGTCGGGGTGGGTGGGTTTCCTAGGGCGGTGGGTCAGCAGGAGCTGTCCCAAGCAGTGGGGGAGGGACAAAGGACGAGGACCTCTGTCTTCTCCGAGTTCATTTTAGGCATTTGTTGCTCATCTAGGCTGCGACGTCTTCCATTTCTTCCTGGAAGCTGAGTCTGGTGTCTTTGGGGTTCTTCGTGAGGGAAAGGATGAGCTGGGTGTCATCGGCGTAGGATACTATGCTGAGCCCATGCTGTCTGACGATGGCGGTGAGGAGGGCCATGTAGATGTTGAAGAGCGTGGGGCTGAGCGATGATCTTTGGGGTACTCCACAGTTGATCTCTGTGGGTTCGGAGAGGAACGGTGGGAGTCTGATCCTTTGGGTTCTGCAGGCAAGAAAGGAGTGGATCCAGTTAAAGGAGCATCCCCATATGCCAGCGTTGTGAAGTCTGGCTGCAAGATGGTGGTGGGAGACGGTGTTGAAGGCTGCAGAGAGGTCTAGCAGGATGAGGGTCGCGGTGTGTCCCTGGTTGAGTAGCACGCGGATGTCGTCATTGCCAGCAAGGAGGACGATCTCGGTGCTGTGGTTGCTGCGGAATCCATATTGGGAGGAGTCGAGGATGGCGTTCTCTCCGATGAAGGTGGTCAGTTGTGCGTTGATGAATTTCTTGGTGACTTTGGCTTCAAAGGGAAGGAGAGAGATGGGCCGGTAGTTTTTCTGGTCCGTCAGGTCAGCCGAAGGTTTCTTGAGGAGGAGCGTGACATCAGCCCGCTTCCAGTCATCGGGGAAGATGCCGGATTCAGAGGAGGCATTGATGGTGCGGCATAGTTTTGGTGCAATGGCGGCGGTGGCTCTGTGGAAGACGTGAGGCAGGCAGGGGTCCATGGCGGCCCCTGAGTGGGTGCTCTTCATGGTTGTAGTGGTGTCCTCGGTGGTGATGTTCTAGAATGGAGCATCGTAATCGAGCCATGGAGCGGTGCATTCAAACACCATTACAACAACCATACACAACACATCTTCCCCCTTTATAAAAAAAAATAAGAATAGTAACAATAATAATATTAAAAGTGAGAAACAAATAAAAAAACACAATAAAACAGTAAATACAGTGGAGAAAAATATTACTCTGCAAATTTGCCTGTGACAAAAGCAACAAAATCTGACAAGCATCTAGGTCTTTTACGAGGACGCTTATCAGCTGACTCATTAAATTGACTCTCAATGGGTTCATTGCAAACTTCAGTAACTAAGTCTATGCTTGTGTCTTCTTCCTCTAAAAAATCCTATTGAACCCCTTGTTTAGGATCCATTCTTCCATAATCATCTCTTTCAAACCTATTTTGACACTTAGCTTTATAAACATTATTGTCTGCTTTGAGGAGTGCTATTCTGCTATGGTTCCACATTCTGCCATACATGAGTCTTACAGGATTCTTTAATACCTTCTTGGCTTCAAAGGGACCCATGTGCTGACTTTCCCCTATTTTTAACTTGCATGTTTTTTTTTACCTTAACAAACATTCCAATACTGACTACAGGATTACGTTTTTATCCTCTTTTTTAATCAAAAGTCCGTTTATTGGTAATATGTGTTTTCACAATCTTATCTTTAATCACTTCTAAATCCGTGGTAGTAGAAGTTGACTTGTCCAACCAAGCAGACTTACACTTCTGGGTCACCTACCCCTCTTTATTTTAAATGGAGAACACCCTGTCATGTCATTTATATTTGTTCTGTACATCCAGACTATTTTAAATATTTTTGTCTCCCATTTATCACTGTTCACCCCCGCAATTTGTATTGCACTTTTGAGCACCCTGTTAAATCTCTCGATGACACCATTACCCCTAGGGCTATATGGGGAAGTGGTGCAATGAGTGACTCATACTCTCTTGAAGTAACTCTTTGCCTTGCCATATAAAAACCGCATACTCCTGTCTGTAATAAGGCACACAGGTAAACCTTCTTGTGTGAATGTATCATCAAGGAACATTAACACTGCATCTGTGTCTACTTTTGCCACAACATTTATCACTGGCCACCGTGAAAAAACATCAATAGCAGCGAGGATAAACTTAAAATTGTGACCAATCGGCCTCATAATATCCATGGCAATAGTGTCCCATGGGTTCTTTGGAATAACACGTTCTCCTATTTAGGGCTTTAGAGTTCGAAGGGACTTATCAGAATTTGCACAAGTAATACAGTTTCTGACTATAAGCTCAGCGAAAATGTTGACACTTGGCCACCAAAATCCTCGTTTTACTGTCTGTTTTGTCCTTATGATCCTGCTGTGTCCCTCGTGACCGTGTTGAACTATGCTGCGTCTTAAACCAGTGGGGGTATTACTCGGTCACCCCTTCTGATAACACCCTCAACACAGGACAGATCATCGCGTACCTCCCAAAATTACCTAGGATCTGGTTTAATGCAATTTTTACTGGGCCACCCAGGCACAGTTTAACTTTCTACCTTTTTTAGAGCTTTGTCTTTTGCAAACTCCTCATCTCAAGCAATTTTGTCAATAGGCATGGTACCTTCATCATGCACCAATGCAATTTGAAATTCATCCCATTCATTGCGGATGTCTTCTTTGATAGGTAAGGGCATCCTGGATAGAAAATCAGCTGCAACATTGTCTTTTCCTGGAACATGCACTATCTTGTAAACAAAATCCTGGAGCTTCATGGACATTCTAGCAATGCATGCTGACGCTTTGATCATACCCTCTCTGGTTAGCAAACACACTGAGGGTTTATGGTCACTCCTTATTATACATTCCTTGCCCCAAATAAAGACTCTTAAATGTTCTAGGGCCCAAGCACAGGCTAGGGTTTCCCTTTCAATAGTGGAGTATTTCTCCTGCGTAGGTATGAGTACCCTAGATGCATGCGCAATGATGAATTCTTTCCCACATTCAGATTTTTGGACCAACAAAGCACACAAACCCTTGGAATTTTCATCAGATGTAACCATGCATGTGAGCCGCGGATCGAAACCGCAAAGAGCTGTGGCCTCACAAATTGCCTTTTTCACATCAAGGAATTCTTTCTCACACTCATCACTCCGTACAAACTTATTCTTGTTTTTTACCAATTGCCTAGTATTATATGTTCTGCATGAAAAATTTCGCACATACTTTGTGTAAAATTCACTCAATCCTAAGAAGGATCTTACATCATCTTTAAAATTAGGATGATGAGCAGCACGTATTGCTTCTACTAAATCAGTTTTAGGTTTTATACCTTCCTCACACAACTCGTGTACCAAATAAGTGACAGATTTCACAGCAAATATGCACTTTGAATGTTTCACTGTCAAACCATTTTTATTCAACACCTTGGGCACTTTCTCCAGCATGTCATTGTGCTTGCATTTTTCACTCCCGAAAACCAGGATATCATCCTGAAAACATGGCATTTTTAAAATCCCAAAACAGGTTTTGCATAATTCGCTGAAAAACAGCAGCTGCTGACGCCAACCCGAATGGTATCCTTTTATATCGATAACAACTAAAAGGTGTTATGAAAACATTAGGGAATTTCTTCAACATAAGATCTCCAATACCATCCTGTTCCCCAATAAACATAGCAGGGTCGGGGCTGTTGGGATTGTGTATAATATCTAGTTGTCCTTGCTCACACCAACTCAACACGGTCTCTTCTTTGACAAATATAGTTCCGCTGTACATTCACAATTTTTAAACCTGAAGATTAAAGACCTGAAACCAATAATCTCTATCCTGTCACCTGAATACCCTTCTGGGTTGATATCCGAAGCTTCTAAGCTACCTCACAGACTTCTGGTAAACTGAGACTTCCATACAAATTCATTTACAATAGAATAAGGTGAACCAGAGTCTGCATACATTTTGAATTTCTACTCCACCAGTCACCATGTTGCAAACAGGTTTCTTCCTTACCGTAGTGTTATCTATGTTGAGGATTACAGGTCTGGAATCCTTTATATTCAGTACGAATTAATTACTTTCCTTATAATCATTAACTAACTGTCACTGCTTTCGCTGTCATCTATGCACTTGATCTTGTTATTTTTACTCTTTCTACACACTTTTGCAAAATGCCATATAATGCCACAATTCGTGCATCTTTGCTTGATAGCTGGACACAATTTGCTGTTGGCAGATGTAATCTGCTGTGGCAACTATAACACTTCATGTTGTTTTCCCTGTTTGATTGAGTAAACCTCCCTTTCCCGTAATGTTTTTTTCTTTTTTAACTCATCATTCTTATAAACAAATTTGCTATCAACCTTAGCTATAGTTTCACTGCTAACACTTGCTTCATTTTTCACTTCTTTGGCACTCCTGCAGGACATTTCAGATTCCTTTACCATGGCTAGGATGCTCTCCAGATGAGAGTCACCATTCACCCAAAGTCTTTCCTGTATGGTGGGAGTATTCACATGCATGACTACCTGGTCCCTAATGAAATCTTCTTATAAGGCCAACTGGAGTGTTCTAGCGCTCCAGTTGGCTTCCCCTCAATGCTCCTCCCTATTTAAGGAGAGGAAATGCAAGCGCTGGTGCGCGCAGCGGGTGTGGTGCTGGAGCGCCGAAGGCGCGCTTAAGGCAAGCCCGTCTGCGCCTGTACGGGCACTGACCGCGCACATCGCCAGTTATGCTACTGGACAGGAACATCACCCAAATGGGGATACTAGAATTCGTTACTCGAGGGAGCAACTATTAACCATAGGTGAGCAGGGTGGCATGGGCCCAAAATGTGAGGAATGGAGAGAAGGCAGGGATCCCCTGTCGAACCCCACTTCTTACAGTCTCAAATGTGGCCTAATCAATGTCAGATCCCTAATAAAACACCATCAGGAGATCTATATGTTGTTGGAAGGTCATGATCCGGACGCATTGTTTTTAACTGAAACATGGAAATGACCTAACTCTGATGTCAAATTAGGGCTAGCCTGCCCCCCGAGCTACAAAATATTCCATAAACCTAGGCTAAGCAGGGGAGGAAAAGGGGTGGGAGTGATAAATAAAGAGAAATGGAACTTTGCCCTCATAAATGTTTATGAAGTGGAGGGCATTGAAATATTAGGATTCTCCCTCAATGATATCAAAGGACAACTGTTCTCCAGCATAGTATGTTATAGACCCCCCGGAGGATCGAACCCTCAATACCAAGCTCTGATCGACACTATGTATAATGTCACTCACCCATTCCAGAATGATTATTCTGGGAGATTTTAATCTCTGGGAAAATGGGAATCTTGACTCAGACTTGAAAGAATTATTATAAAGCATGTGAGAATATAAACATGCAACAACTGGTGCGACAACCAACACATCAGGGGGGCCATGTTTTAGACTTAATATTTGCAAATCACACGGAGGTAGTGGTGGGAAAAATACTGCCGCTGTGTTGGACCGATCATTTCTTAATTCACTTTTTGTTAATATCTCCCAAAGTGAGTAATAAAACTACTCCATCAAGCAATACTCAACAGGGAAGGGAATGGGCCAAGGTGCTGAAAATGAAACAACTCCCGTTATGCACTGAAAAGGGTTCTTTTGACATCAGTAAAACGGTGGAAGAAAATTACCTTAATTTTTGCAGCCTGATTAATCACACGCTTGACCATCTATTACCAGTGAAAAAGCTAAAAAATAGGGACAAACCATCAGCCCCATGGTATATGAGGAATTAAAAATACAAAGGAAAAAATGCAAACAGGCAGAGAGGAAATGGCAGAAACTCTATGAGGAAAAGGATAAAATAGCCTTGAAAATTGCATTGAGCACATATAAAGGAATGATTGCAAAGGCTAAAGCGGAGTACTACGAGAAAATCATCCTACAGGCACCTAATAGGGTTAGAACCATTTTTAGCATAGTGAAGGATCTATCCAAACCCGATTGTTTGAAAAATAGGATTGTAGCCACGCAAGAGCTATGCGATGGCCTTGCAGTGTTCTTTGAGGAGAAAATTAACAAAATTATTGATGGCCTGGAACCTAACAAAGAAGCTGGGATGAACAATGTAAACGGTTCATTTGAATCAGTGACAATAAGGAAGCAGAATGAGGGAGTAGATAAAGATAAACAAGCAACTCTGGTTCAGTTTCAGGTCCCTACACAGGAAGAATTTAGAAAAATAGCTTTTAGTGTCTTTTCTGGATCGCCACTGGACCCCCTTCCACATAGGCTGTGGAAAAAATTTAATCTTGAGCTATTTCCGCAGCTTCACCAAATCTGCTGTCAGTCACTGAGTAGCGGTATGGTCCCTGGATGTTGTAAGAAGGCGGTGGTGACCCCTCTACTTAAAAAAGCTACACTTGACCCTCTTGCCCAGCGAACTACAGACCGATCTCTTTTCTGCCTTATCCAGCAAAGATTCTGGAGCGGCTAGTTAGCAAAGTCCTCTCACAATTTTTGAAGAAAATCATCTATTAGATGAAGTTCAATTCGGGTTTCGGCCGGCACACAGCACGGAGACAGCCTTGGTGATAGTCGTGGATGAGCTTAGAATGCGTGCTGACACCGGCCAAGCGGTCATATTAGTATTACTGGATATGTCAGCCGCATTTGATACGGTTAATCATAAGATTCTACTTGAAAGGCTTAAGGAATATGGAATCAGAGACATGGCGCTCAATTGGTTCCTGTCATACCTGTCAAACAGACAGCAGGCAGTGGCTATTCCACCCTTTGTATCCAGAAATAATTCCATAAAGCACGGAGTCCCTCAGCAATAAGTCAGATCTTATTTAACATTTACTTACGTCCACTTATCTCTATTATCAAATTCTTTGGAATTGAAGTGGTGAATTATGCGGATGACACACAGCTTGTCTTCTCATTATAAGGGTCTAAAGCAGTATCACTGGAAAGATTCCATGAATGTATGTTAAGAACTACAAATTGGCTCAGGGACAATTCACTACAAATTAATGGAGACAAAAGGCCATATGTAGGTAGCTAAATACCGGCCGTTAACGGCCGAAAATCGGTAATTTTCCTGTTACCCACCGGTATTTAGCCCTTTCTCATGAAGGAGGCATGTTTTAAGGATTCGGAAATTTACCGATTCCTTATTTTAAGGAATCAGTAAAATATCGAATCCTTAAAAGCTATGTAGGAGGCACTTAGTACATTTTTGCATTCAGGATTCGTTATTTACCACCAACTACAAGTTGATGGTAAATACCGAATACCTTTAAGAAAGCAATAATTTGCTTTTCTCAAGGTGCAATGTGGCAGACATACATGCCCTTAGGGCATGTATGTGTGCCACATGTGCACACATGCACGATTCAGGGGTGCAACAGGGTGCCAATGTGACACCCTGCCACCCTTGAATATGCAACCCCTATTGCCGATTCGGTATTTACCGAATCGGTAATAGTGAATGGCTTCCCATTCATTCCTATGGGCCTCCAGGCCCATAGGAATGAATGGGAAGGTGATTCCTTATTACCGAATCGGTATTACCGATTCGGTAATAACGAATATTACCGATTCTGTATTTTTTACCGAATTATTAGCTACATATGAAATACCGATTCCTAAATACCGAATCGGTAAAATTCGGTATTTAGGAATCGGTATTTCATATTTACCTACATCGGGCCCAAAAACAGAAATTGTACACTGCACAGCGAACAAAATACCTCGCCCACTCCCAGATGACTTCTGGCCTACTCCAACAGACAAACCACTGACTCCATCTAAGACAGTGCGTAATCTAGGGGTACTATTCGATAGTAGTCTACAGTTAGACTCACAAGTAAACAGAACAATCGGCACCTGCATGCTACATGTCTTTGATCAGAGCTTTACGGAAAATACTTCCGCTGCTGCCATCCTCCGCCGGATCACAGGTGGTGAGGAGTGTCATCTTGAGCAGGCTGGATTACTGCAATGCCTTGCTATTTGAAGCACTAATGTCTCTGATCAAAAAGTTGCAGAGAATTCAAACAATAGCAGCTAATTTAGCATTAAAGAGACAGTGTAGGTCCTCTGCGTCCTTATCTCTAAAGGATCTCCACAGGCTACCGATTCTGCAGAGAGTACAATTCAAATCACTCTGCATTGTTCACAAAGCAGTACATAGAGTGGGACCTAGATCACTCCAGAGCAAAATCTCTTGGTATGCTCCAGCCAGAAACCTCCGTTCATCATCAGAAAAACTGGTGTGCACAGCCAGATTAAAGAAGACTCGTATGGGAGGCAGATCATTTAGCTCTGCAGCCTCGCGTCTGTGGAATAAACTACCGCTCGATCTCAGACAAATAGAAAATCTTTATTCATAGAAAGGACACTATGCAGTTTACATGTCTTCCTGCTCCGGTAGTCTCCCCGCAACTGCCTGCACCGAGTCACGGCATCGACCATATGTTCTAGAATGGAGCATCGTGATCGATCCATGGAACGGTGCATTCGAACATCAATACAACAACCATACACAACAATATCCTACGTTTTTGATCAGGTTTGCATACTAAAACAATGGGAGACACCCATTCAGCCGACTCAATTGCCTCAATAATACCCTCATTGACCAGTTCTTTGAGCATATCTCTTAATTTCTCTCGCACATTGAGGGGCACACCTCATAACTTCTGTTTAGCTGGTACAGCATTGGCCTTAATCTTAATTTTGTGTATGTAGTTTTTTAACTTCCCCAGCTTCTCTGTGAATACATCCTTGAAACACTCCATAAGGTGCAAATCCCCTTCACTATTCCCAATAGTAGATATTTGTCTGGACCACTCCTCGTCACTTAATAACACTGGTTCTCTTGAACGTGGATTCAAAACAATACCCAATTTTCACTGATCTCTCCACCCCAAAACGTTCACTTCCTTCACTGCAATATATAATTTGATTTGTGTACATCGACAAAGGAACACTCAGAAAACCATCCATTTCAATGGTGGAGCCATCAAAACTATCTGCCACAATCTCAGATGGTTGTAATTCTTTACCCTTACTTGTATCACTTATTCGGTCTGTTTTATAGTCTACAGATCATAAAAGTACAAAAAGATATAAATACATATAAAACCATGTTAAAATAGATAGATCAAATTCAAGTTACATCTTACAAATTAATTAGTCAAGATAAAAGATCACAACATCATCTAAGTCCCTAAAACCCATTAAGAAAAAATTAATATATTAAATAACAATTTCGATAATAAAAACAACACGACAATCAGTCATTCATATACAATCATAAGATAGCCAATACATAATAAGCCGTTAAAATAACTAATTTAACATTTTTCGTCTGCAATAATATCCACATTTTTCCTTCTTCTTAAGCAAGCTAGCAGAATAAGAGGCTGTGGCAAAACAGGTAATGGGATCCTGAAGTTGTTTTATATACAATGTTGCCGGGTGGCATTGCCTAATTTTGAGCTTCTTTACAATTGGGAGGATAAATCTAGCTCATTCCTTCTTGTAAAACCCACAGAAAAAAAAGATGTGAACGTCTAACTGCACCGACCCCTTGTCACAGGGGCATGCCGACAAGTCAGAAGTCCTATACCTTTTTGGTGGGTAGCCTCTCATCAATGGAATTAAGTTTAGGTGGAATCTCAGCAAAATGAATCTGTGTTGTCTATTTCCAATGCTATATAAAAAGGAAAAATCCTCCTGTATTATTGGTGGTAATTGGAGATATAGCATCACTGATTTCCTTCCTAGCGCTCACATGCCGCTTTTGAAAGGAAAATTGCCTTCAATTTTTGCTTCAAGGTTATTCTGCACAACTTGGGGGTGGTAAACGATTCCTCTAGTCCTAAAGCAGCTAGGAATACCCTCACATACTGAAGCCAGGGTATTTTACGTGTGTTATCCAAAGAAATGCAATTTGTAATTATGAGCTGAGTTAAGTTTACAGTATCTCTGAGCCATATTGAGTGCCACAAAAGGATCAGGGCGATCTTAATAGTGTTTGTTATATAGGGTAATCCTGCTTCCAAGTAGCAGATATAATTTGAGCACTATCTAGGGAGAGATAGAACTTTCTTATAAAAGTGGTCCTCTGGATTTTGGAGTTGAGTTACCGGGACCGTTCCCCATATACCTGCCCCATATTTGGCCGCAGAGAGTGTCTTTGCTTGATATATTGTCTTTGTAACGGCAAATGGTTTTGTGCCCAATCTAGTAGTGAAAGTATTTATAGCTTCAATGCTCCTTTCCATCCCAAGGGCTCTATTTTTCACCATGGTTGCCCAGGACTGTTTGTCAAAGTGAACCCCTAAATACGGAAAAGGATCAACCACCTCTAGTCTCCTTGAGTCTAGCGCAAAGGATTGCGGTCTCTTTACCGCAGGGATATCTGCTATAAGGACAAAGAACTTATATTCATTTATCCTTCTACCCACTGAAGCCATATGGGAAGCATAGGCGGTTATCAATCGTTGGAGGGCCATCCCCGTACGGGCTATTAATACCGCGTCATCAGCATAAGCGAGAATCGGTATAGTTTGGGAGTCAAAGGTGTGCACATCTAATGTTCCTTCAGTCAGTGTGGCTCCAATCCGATTAGTGTATAAAGAGAAGAGGAAGGGAGAGAGGATGCACCCCTGCCTAATGCCCCTTGCGATCTTGAATGAGCGGGTGCACTCCCCATCCTTCACGTACCTAACACTGGCAGTCGGATTAGAATACAACTGCCATATAAAGCAGGTAAGTTCGGGGTCCACTCCCATTTCCTCCATTATGTTCGACAAGCGAGAATGGATTACGAAATCAAATACAGCGCTTAAATCCATGAAGCCCTGAAAAATTTGACCTTGTTTAGCTCTGGTATATTTGTCACTTATCATAGCTAAATTGAGGCACTGGTCTATAGTACTTCTACCAGCCTGGAAACCATATTGCGCCTGCATCAGAATCTTATTCTCCTTTGCCCACTCTTCTAACCTATCTAATAGTAGGCGTCCCATTAGCTTTGCTGTGGTGCCCAAAAATGGGTCTGTAGTTCTGTGGCTTCTGTTTGTCACCTTTCTTATACATCGGAACGATAATGCTAGTATTCCGTGAAGCTAGTGGGGTGGTTTTAGCAATTTTATTAAAAACATTTGTTAATAGTGGGGCCCATAAGTCTTGGTGCTCGAGGAGCACATCTATAGGGACACCATCGGGCCTGGAGCCTTAGCAGTAGTACACTTTCCCTGTCCCCTACTAACCTCCTGTACTGAAAAAGTCAGATATTCATGTATCCCTCAATTTCTCATTGTAGTACTGCCTTATAATGATCGTCCAAGGGGACCCTGAATCAACCATAAGCTCTAATTCCACATCAATCACACTTGCCAAACATTTCTTCACTTGAGTATGTTTCTGTATTAGTTATAGACAAAACGATGTCTTTGCTGTTACCAATTGAATTTGCACAATCACACCCAGTTTTAATTGTGCATCTCTCAGCAGTGAACAATACTTTCCCACACATTTGGTTAGTACTTTTTCGACTGTCCCTGCAAACATTAGCAAAATGACCTACTTTAATGCACTTTTTGTACTTTTTACACACTCTATTATTAGCAGGCCCCACTATATATGAAGCCATGTGTGTTTTACTGCCACACCTGTAACACACACTTTGTTTATCAAATCTCTCATACCGTCTAAAATTACCAGTATTGTTCACCCATGCTCCACTATACCCAGAGGGAGAGGCATCGGAGTGCAAACCATCTGTACGCTTTATCACACATACTTCCTCAACTCCTTCTGCATTCATATTAGTGTTTCTAACAGTTTGTATACATTTTTCTGACTGTGCTAGTGCCTTTACAGTCGGGATAGCCACTGTCAATTTGGGATCTCCCATGCTCCATAATTGTTCCTGCATATTCTTATATCTCACGTGTATGATGATCTGGTCTCTTATCACCTCATCTGTCCAAAATTACAATGCATGCTCAGTGACCTTAATGCTGTTAAGAAATCATCGAAAGATTTGCCTTCCTTCTGTAGTCTGGTGTAAAATTTGAATCTGTTTAAAGCAATATTGTTTGTTAGCTTGAACCTTTGTTCCATCCTTAGAATTGCCTCTTTGTATACATTCATATCATCTTGGCCTTCATGGTGTACCATTTGTGGAAGTGCTCTAAATATAACTTGACCTTCTGAGCCAAGACAATGTAGAAATATGCTTTTTTTTCTTTCTGCCCCCATGCGTTCCAATCTATTGCCCTTATGTATGTCAGAAACTCCTCCTTAAATCTCATCCAAGGTAAAGGAGAGTCTCCTTTATTTTGTAACCATTTGACTGGTGGCTCAAACTGCATAGTGTTCTTTCTTCAACAAATGTCCACCAAAGTACAGTTTTTTAAAAAACATATTTTTATATGGTTATAATCGCTTTGAGGAATTTTAATACTGTGAGATTTGTAACGAATGTCCCTTCTACAGTATATGCAGAACATTTTGTATTTAAATTTGTAGGCAGTGAAAAAATAGGCAATAGTAATGTGAGAGTTTCCAAAAATACTCTGGAATTAGATATTTTACCTCGTATTATCCGATGTGACGTGAACTTTGTGGAATTCAAGGTGATAAATTTCCCTACACGCTCTTGGACACGTTAATTACCTTGTTGCAACATCCGAAACACAGTGAACGCACTGAGTTGCTTGCTGAAACTGTTGAAGAGCGTTGCTGGGATAAGATGTATTTTCAAGATGACCGCCAAGCTGCGTGTTGCGTCAACAAAACGTCACACATAGAGCACGCCCAGCAGCACAGCGTACCAGTCATTTTGTGCAGAAACTTACAGTTTGCATTATGGATCGCTGGGGTTGAGAGCGTGGTAAGAGATGTTTCTTTTTCAAATTTCCTCACCAAAACCGTGCTATGATTAATCTCCCACAGATTTGTGATGCTGTAAAATCCATCCTCACCAATAGGTGGTTAATATTCATGAAAAAAAATGTTTCTCTGCATAGACTCCATGTATAGCAAAGTTATACTGCTTACCACAAGAATCCTCTAAAAACACTGGGGCATATCAACAACAACCGGCGATAATTATCGCTAAGCGCACTTAGCACTAGGATAATTATCGCCGGCTAGCATTGATTTTTATCGCTGAGATAGCGTGCTATTAGCAACGCTTATCTCAATAGCGATAAAAATCCTCACGCTAAGTGGCTAATGTGAGATTATCGCTGGAAACCCAGCGATAATCTCACGTTAGCTTGTTAATAGGGACAGACAAACTTAGCCATGATATCCTCCTTCCATAGGATATCATGGCTAAGTCAGAAAAATACCAGACGTAAAAAAGCAGCGCTAACCGCGGTTAGCGCTGCTTTTTTTGTCTCTAACAGGGTTAGCGATATTCTTGATAATAGGAGAAATGTCGCTTAGCGACATTTCTCCTATTATCTCCTATTATCAAGAATATCGCTTCCCCTTGCATCTCATTAGAGATTCAAGGGGAAGCGTAGAGTAAATGGGTGCTAACATGCAAATTTGCATGTTAGCACCCTGTTGTTGATAGGCCGCTAGTTTTATCTCTGCTTTTTTAGATAAAGCCCTTGTTGATATGCCCCACTGTTGGGTCCTGAGAACACTTCGCTCCTGTGCTGCCAATCCTGACTGAAGTGTTCCCTCAGCTTGTCATCAAAATATGTTGATATTAATCCAAGACAAGAGTAATTTTCTTTGGAGTTTATTTACTGCAGCACAGTGGTGCATCCTTCTATGAAGAGCTCCAGATGTAACGGCTCATTTAACTTAGAACTTTTTAACAAACATTCTGAACAGAACCTAACACATATCTGAAAGTAAACACAGCTCATGCATGGAATGTGAGTCTGATAATACAAAGAGCTGGGGTGCATGCATGGAATTCAAGTGAGGATTTATGCAAAAAATGCTTTAGAAGAGTTATTTCAAGGTTAGGGTTTTTGAAGGTGAGAATATATATACACTGCACAAGTCTTTACTCTATTATGCAGTCCAACACTTAGATGTGGTGCATATTCAAGAAATAGACCCTGGAGACTGAAAGACTAGTTTACTTTCCTATTTAGGTAAAATCAGGCTTTCATTTGCTTGGGAGAGTTTTAATTTAAGAAATGTCTCATAGCAGAGACACCTTTTCTGCATGGTCTTTCCTCACTTTTAACTTTTTTTCCAGACACTGATTTTGCTGGTATTAGGACTCTATATATTGTTACACTTCAATTCAGTCTCACAATATGTGAGGACCACCAATAAAATGGCATTGTAATCTTGGTTTTTCTGCAGAAAAGACATGGTAATCTGGCTCAGAAATTGCACTAGGGGCATGGAAACAAAATGTTGTATACGGGCAGTATTGTGTATTTACACCACCCACATATATGAGAAAAATATGGTTGTCAGAAGCACCGCTATGATCTATCTTGGCTGGAGTTTAAAAGTACTGCAATGACACATGGAAAAGAAAAGTGTCTTTGCTGTTTATAAAACATATTCTTATATATTAATTACACTCCTAAAATGTGCTTTGTAAGCCCATATGGCTAACTGCTTATTATATAAAAATGTGTCAAACGTGATATTGTCCAAAGGGCAAGGTACTCACAGTCGGATCCTGAGCAGAGTGGTGTTAGATAGCCCTGATCAGGGGTGCAACTAGAGCCGAAATTCGGGGTGGGGTGCGCTGAAACTCCCTGCAAGAGTTGTCCCTAGCACTGGTTGCACACAGAGAAACATTTGTTTGGTGCCCCATTTCCTCCTTTTCCATGAATTCTCTCAGTACCATTCACCAACAATGCACCTCATCTCTCTATAGCACCTTTCTGACAAACAGGTCATATTTTTATAGCGCTCCTCATAGTACACTCACACTAATTTCTGTGATCTGAATGGTACACATTCTTTGTAGCAGGCACATTAATTCTCTGCACTGTGTGGGTTGGGTGGAAGGAGTGCCCATGTGAGTGCACGGTGAGCGATGTGACCGTGTAAGAGTAGGGTGAGAGGAGTGACTGCAATGTGAGTGAGGTGACCATATGGTGCAGATGTAAGTGTAGAGTGGGATGAATGAATGCATGGTTAGTGATGAGCTTGTTTGAGTGAGATTGCAGTCTGAGTAGTGAGGGGGACAGGTGGGTGAAGTGGCACATGAGTGTGGGTGTGTAGTGTGGTCATGTGACTACAGGGCGAACAGTGCAAGTGCATTGTGAGTGCAGAGGGATCGCTGTGAGTGCATGGTGAGTGGGTGAATGGTGTGAGTGCATGGTGATCAGTGTGAGTGCATTTTGATTGGTGTGAGTGCAAGGTGAGCATAAAAGTGAAGGGTGAGAATGAGGAGTGAGTTGTCTGAATTCAGGGTGCATTCCCAGACTCTTGGTCTAACTCAGCATGCTATTAACATGGCATAGAGTTTCAGATAGAAGTTTGGGGGGGCGGAGCTAGCCACACCTGAAGATGGCCGCACTCTGAGCGAGCTCCTTTGGTCGCTTGAACTATCCTGAAGATATCCTGTATCAAAACCTGCACTTGTGAACTAAAAAACATAAATACCTGCATCGGAAGTCAGCACCATCCGGAGAAGCTGTTTTTTGTTGGCCGGGATGACCGGGAAGTATCAGAACCACCACCCGAGACCGCACTGCCGGGGTGAGACCTAGAGTGCGGATCCAACGTGTCTACGCTGCGGCCTGCTGTGGTAGGGAAAGAGTGTGCTACGCCGGCGTTGCTTCCCTGGGCACATCAGTCACAAGGGACCACAGGAGTAACCTGGCACAGGGGCTACTGCCTCCCCTCGCAGACACACCACAGCGGGTGGGCCCTGCTGGGGTCCCGGATCAGAGGCCGGCCTGAGACTGCGGTTCGTGAACGCACGTAAAACTAGCGCAGCGCCTCTGTTTTCGAATGAGGGCTGCAAGCAAAAACGAAGACGGCCGAGGTGAAGGGACCAGACTCCCTGCTAACGGGAACACTAAAGCTAGCGGTGCTGCTCATTACAGACTAAGACAGTGAGGAGTTGGGGGATCAAAAGAAATGATCACTGCGTGACAAATGCACGCACTTAGGGAGGTGTAATCACAAGCAGATTCCCATGCAGTCAGAGGCAGGCTGGAGCAGAATTCCAAGACCCTTAATGCGGGATGTGGCACTTGCTTTGTCGGGCACTTAGGCACAGAAATTGACCTCAGCGAAGCTACCAGCCCCCAAACGTGTAATACACCACCACACAGAGGCGTGAGAAGGGATACAGTTCACACACAACCAGCCTAAGTCAGCGGTGCCTCGGTGCGAGAAAGATAGTGAACCTGGACTTTGTGCGTCATCCTACACAACACATTTGGTGCCACATTTGTGCGCTCCCGCTCTGCCAGATACTCAGAGGGCTAAGACTAGACAGCCCTGCGCAGCCTAAGACCAGTTACAGACTTATAACAGCAGAGATTCTATACGCCATATAGACAACGCTGCCACCTCCCTGTGACAAATTAGTGAGCAAAATTCAGTAGAGTGGTGCTTGAGGGCGCCGGGGGGCCTGCCCTCCTCCCGTGTGTGCAGCATGGAGACAATTCTTCCAGAACCCCGACGACTCATAGCTCCGCTCTGCTGGGTTGGTGCAGAGACCCCACCAAAGCACAGAGTACGACATGGGGAAAACTGACAAAACGCAGTCCAAGCTACACTTCAAGCAGCAAAAAAAGATGGCTGAGACAGGCACAGACACTCAACAAGCCACTGAAATAGTCACAGCGGCTGCAGGCACCGAAATCAGTGGCGAACTCCACGCTATGTTCTCGACAATACACGCCTCCCACTCGAATATTGATGGCAAGATAGACGCGCTGACCTATGGGTAGATTGCATGTCAGAGAGTTTAGACCATGGGTACTCACAAACTTCCTTTCGGGGCCAAATTTACAGTGAGGTTTGTGGCCGAGGGTCGCACTGGTGGCAGCCAGATCACTGGGGGTCGGGGTCAGTAGGGGCAGGGCTAGAGTAAAAAAAACAACATTTCTACTGTTTCAAAACATTACTAGACAATGCTGTATTTCCGAAGCAGATGTAACTAAAAGGAGCACATTTTTATAATATATTTTTATTATAAGACAATAGCAATCTTAAGAGAGATTGTATGGCAATTCGCAATAACCAGATATTCAGCACAGGCCCTTTGCATCACAAGCTTCAGAGTTCACAAAATAGGTACGTTAAAGACAAACACTATGAACCTGTCCTCGATAAGCGTTGTCTGCAGCTAACTGTTTTATTGAATAAACCTCAACCAAGGGCACTCTAATCCGGGAAACATCGTTTACATCGCATTCACTACAACACGATGCTGTTACATCGCGGTCGTTACAACGAACGCGATGTAACCACGCGATGCCATTACAACGCAAGTCTTTACATCGACTTGCGCTAGATGGCGTGCTAACATTACAAATAGTGTAGTTTACTATCCCAACACCTTCCCTACTGTTAAGTGGACTGGAGTTGGAATAGTAAATTACGCTTTTCTAATGTTAGCACGCCATCTAGCGCAAGTCGATGTAAAGACTTGCGTTGTAATGGCATCGAGTAGTAACATCGCAGTCGTTGTAACAAATGCAATGTAACTGCACGCGTTGTAATGACTCGCGTTGTTACGTCATACATCCCTTTAATCCATGTGAGTAAAGCACGTGTGAGTAAAGCATGGGCTGAGATTTTGTGGATCTTTTGCAAGTCCAAAGTGGAGACCAATCAAATGACCTTTCCAAGACTCCGGGATGGCTTGTAAAAAATATGTCTTGGTTGCCACCTCCAGGTGAAGTTGTTTACTCTTGCTGGCAAGACCTGTCATTGATTCCTCCTCCTAACCATTATAAATGCCTGAACACACCTTGAAGTGGTATGATGTTTGCCAAAAACTACAGAAGATGCTATCTCCTCTCACAAATGAAGTGCCACCTTACAGACAGGCAGTTGAGGGGTACCTTCTCCCAGTGTCATCTGGAAATGAGAACAGTTACCAAGTTCTAGACTTATTCTTTCAATTTATTTAAAGCTATATTTGCTTTGAGGTCCTTGAAACTGGTGCGTTTAAAAATGGCCATAAAATGGTCCAGCGCCGGGATGTGCTCAGCTGGGAGTGTCCACTCAGCAGCCACAGCCACTGTGCATTTGCCACACTGTCCCAGAGTTGGACATGTAGAACTGCAGAAAGGCCACAGCCCATTGCCGAGTAGCTATTCTGTTTTTGACCCTGCTGGCACATGCGACAGTGAGTAATTGCGGTTTCCTGGGACTGTCATCTTGACTACTGGAATTGTTGGAGATGAATGAAGATCAACTATGCTATGCGCTGGGATTTAAAGAAACTTCGTATTTCTTTATTGAGTGTGAAAATCTGTGGTGCATCACATTATGCCTGCCGAATAGAACTCCCTGTTCCAGCAGGTTCTTGGTTCTTGAGGCTAATGGCAATCACTGGATAGAAAACAGACAGACTCAATCGGCGCATTCATCTCTTCCTCCTTAGTTTATGTGCAGGTATCTGACATTGTCTCCTTTAGCCTTTAAAGTTAAAGTTAAGGGTCTAAATGCCTGTGGTGTTGCAATTGGTGTGTAACTGTAGCATTTTTCCTGCTGGGGGATGTGTTGTGCCACAGCATCAGTGGTATGTCCATGGGAGACATAATGGTCTTTCTGTTTTGTGGTGTTATTTATCCTTTTAAAGAAGATGGTCACTCCCATTCTTGAAAGCTAACATACAATCTTCACATTTCACATCTGTCAATGACAGTATGTACCACAGCTTTTGATGGTTTTCTTGATGAGGTGTTAAGCGATTTCATCACCTGGTTTAGGAAGTTGTTTGGTTTTGCTTAGCATCTTGTTAGGAAGATTGGATGAAGAAAGTTGGGGCCAGGTGTATCCTCTCAGGTACTTCTTCCTTTGGGTAAAACAGATGCTACTTCTTTAAGCGATTTCTTTGAGCCACTTTGAGCTTGTCGAGAACCACAGCTTATATCCTGCAGATGATGGAAATATGCACATGCTGGAAATGGTACATTTCCTGTTTAACGGTCCAAGAAGCAACCGATGTTCTCTTGAGCACCACATGATTGTGAAATAAAGGCTGCCTACTGGGGGCACTCCCAGAGAAAAGCTCTGAGTTATCATCCCACAATTTGTGCAGCACTCCTGGATGCAGTAATCAATGACCCAGGGTCTGCTTCGCTGCCCTCTGGTGATGTTAATTTCCACGAGGCCGTGCTTGTTTCACTCCAGTTCCCAGTACTATTCTATTCCGAACCACCTCTGTATATATGCCACTCTGAGTAAAGAGGGGGCAAGCACAAACAATGAGAAACCCTCCGCGTTATATCTTGACCCCCTCTCACAGAGGCTGTGGTGTCAATTTGCAAGTCACTGACGGTGCAACACTGGTGCCGTGTGTGACATCACAGAGGCGGACATATTCAGAGGCCAGCAGTAAACAAAGAAGATGGCCGCAGGAGCATACATATTGAATACGTTTTGAATACGTATTCAGTAAGTATGCTCCTGCGGCAATCTACTGTGCTTACTCACTTTTGCTTTCTCGCCCTAAGTGCACCAGGTAAGCTCAGGCGTGAGTCCTGGGCTCACTGTGCCACTGGAATCAAGCTATCCTGGCTAAAGAGGGGTGAAACCCTGAAACCGGTCCTAGGATGCTTGTTTCCGGTCCAGGGAGGACCTGGCTTGACAGTTCGGGCTGGACTGTTCCCATGAGGCACAGGGTCAAGACTGATTTGCATATGGCCAGGTCTAAACTGGGGGGCATGGTGAGAAAAAGAATGATGGATTTAACCCAGATCTCTTGACTGGGGGTGAATGTTTTGATTTGTTCTGCATTCCGTCCATCAATTGGTACGCTAGACTGTATTGATTCTGTTTTTTTTTTTTTTTTTGCCATCAGAGAATCTCGAGGATAAGTCCGTTTGGGCAATGGAAAGAAAAGTAATCTTGTAGACTTAACTTTGTTGTGAGAGTGAAGATGAGGGGAGTGTGAGGCGTGGGTGTCCGACTCTACATCGCAAGGGATCTAGATCCCAATGCCTCATGGGGTTGGTAAGCTGTTCGGGAGGGGGAGGGGCTGGGTTCTGGGATGGGGTTGGGGGGTTTGGGGGTGGTTGCACGGGGTGGGGGACTGCAGGGGTAGTAGGGTAGGGTTGGTGATAAAAAATACAGCAGTGGAGAAGTACTTTCTATATAGGTTTGGAGGGAGTTTAGTAATTTTTTTGTTTTTCTTTTTGTTTGGCAATTGTCCGATTTTAGTAACTATGAGTGCTAATCAGAAAAGGGATCCTGCAAGTAAGCTTATAAGTGGCGAGAGCATTTGGGGAGAAGAAATGATTCTCCCGAGAAAAATTTATTGTAATTTAAATGACCAAATTCACAGTCTGCTCTCTCAACATAGGTGGCTTAAATGACGCTAATAAGAGAAGGGTTTTGGCTAGGATAGTACAGGCCCTGTCTTGGGATGTTGTGTGTTTACAAGAGACGCACATTGCATGGGCGAACAGAGGCTGGCTAAAGGGCTTGGGTATGGATCTGGTAGTTTGTTCTCGTCAGTCAGTTAATGTAAGGGGGGTCGCTATTCTATCTAAGAAAGGGGTATTAACGGTTAGGAATCATAGGGAGGATAAATGGGGGCGTTGGGCAATCGTCGAAGTTATTGTTAATAGTAAAAAGCTAACAATATGTACAGTTTATGGTCCAAACCTAGATGAATCTGAATTTTTTGATAAAATCAATTTAGAAATGTCTACCTGGGCGCAACCGTTCATCATTTGTGGGGACTTGAATATACATTTAAATGCGGGGTTTGATGTCAAAGGCAATCAGTTCTACTATGGAAGGAAGCCTAGAGCATTTAGAAGTTTGCGGAGCTTGGTTTTAGATCAAGGTTTAGCAGATGTTTGGACGGAATTTAATCCCAATCAGCCAGGTTTTACGTTTTTCTCAGCCCCCCATAAAAAATTGGTACGTTTGGACTACTTTTTTATTTCCTATTTCCTGCTTGAAAATGCAAGGGTTTCTATTCTGCCTAGGTTTATTTCGGACCATAATCCTATAGTTTTAACCATTGAGCTTGATACAACCATCCCACGAAACTCTGAGTGGACTTTTGACAGAAAAATTTTGTTAGACTTGGAGTATTGTAGACATATTAAGGATTGGATTTCAAGCTTCTTTGAGATAAATAGGAACTCTGCCTCTGTAGAAATTGTATGGGATTCATTTAAGGCGGGACTTAGGGGCGAGACTCTTAGTTATGCTGCCCACAAGCGAAAAAATATTAAGGAAGTGATAGACAATCGTATTAGGGTTTTAAGTAATTCCGAACGTGAGCTGGATAAGAATATTAAAGAAGGAGTAGACCTGACTGAGACATTGATTTGTTCTGCATTCCGTCCATCAATTGTGTGTCTTTTGCTTTCTCGCCCTAAGTGCGCCAGGTATGCTCAGACGGGAGTCCTGGGCTCACTGTGCCACTGGAATCAAGCTAGCCTGGCTCAAGAGGGGTGAAACCCCGAAACCGGTCCTAGGATGCTTGTTTCCGGTCCAGGGAGGACCTCGCTTGGCAGTTCGGGCTGGACTGTTCCCATGAGGCACAGGGTCAAGACTGATTTACATATGGCTAGGTCTAAACTGGGGTGGCATGGTGAGCAAAAGAATGATGGATATAACCCAGATCTCTTGACTAGGGGTGAATGTTTTGATTTGTTCTGCATTCCGTCCATCAATTGTGTGTCTTTTGCTTTCTCGCCCTAAGTGCGCCAGGTATGCTCAGACGTGAGTCCTGGGCTCACTGTGCCACTGGAATCAAGCTATCCTGGCTGAAGAGGGGTGAAACCCCGAAACCGCTCCTAGGATGCTTGTTTCCGGTCCAGGGAGGACCTGGCTTGGCAGTTCGGGCTGGACTGTTCCCATGAGGCACAGGGTTAAGACTGATTTGCATATGGCTAGGTCTAAACTGGGGTGGCATGGTGAGCAAAAGAATGATGGATTTAACCCAGATCTCTTGACTGTGGGTGAATGTTTTGATTTGTTCTGCATTCCGTCCATCAATTGTGTGTCTTTTGCTTTCTCGCCCTAAGTGCGCCAGGTATGCTCAGACGTGAGTCCTGGGCTCACTGTGCCACTGGAATCAAGCTATCCTGGCTGAAGAGGGGTGAAACCCCGAAACCGGTCCTAGGATGCTTGTTTCCGGTCCAGGGAGGACCTGGCTTGGCAGTTCGGGCTGGATTGTTCCCATGAGGCACAGGGTTAAGACTAATTTGCATATGGCCAGGTCTAAACTGGGGTGGCATGGTGAGCAAAAGAATGATGGATTTAACCCAGATCTCTTGACTGGGGGTGAATGTTTTGATTTGTTCTGCATTCCGTCCATCAATTGTGTGTCTTTTTCTTTCTCGCCCTAAGTGCGCCAGGTATGCTCAGACGTGAGTCTTGGGCTCACTGTGCCACTGGAATCAAGCTATCCTGGTTGAAGAGGGGTGAAACCCCGAAACCGGTCCTAGGATGCTTGTTTCCGGTCCAGGGAGGACCTGGCTTGGCAGTTCGGGCTGGATTGTTCCCATGAGGCACAGGGTCAAGACTGATTTGCATATGGCCAGGTCTAAACTGGGGTGGCATGGTGAGCAAAAGAATGATGGATTTAACCCAGATCTCTTGACTGGGGGTGAATGTTTTCATTTGTTCTGCATTCCGTCCATTAATTGTGTGTCTTTTGCTTTCTCACCCTAAGTGCGCCAGGTATGCTCAGACGTGAGTCCTGGGCTCACTGTGCCACTGGAATCAAGCTATCCTGGCTGAAGAGGGGTGAAACCCCAAAACCGGTCCTAGGATTCTTGTTTCCGGTCCAGGGAGGACCTGGCTTGGCAGTTCGGGCTGGACTGTTCCCATGAGGCACCGGGTCAAGACTGATTTGCATATGGCCAGGTCTAAACTGGGGTGGCATGGTGAGCAAAAGAATGATGGATTTAACCCAGATCTCTTGACTTGGGGTGAATGTTTTGATTTGTTCTGCATTCCGTCCATCAATTGTGTGTCTTTTGCTTTTTTGCCCTAAGTGCGCCAGGTATGCTCAGACGTGAGTCCTGGGCTCACTGTGCCACTGGAATCAAGCTATCCTGGCTGAAGAGGGGTGAAACCCCGAAACCGGTACTAGGATGCTTGTTTCCGGTCCAGGAACGACCTGGCTTGGCAGTTCGGGCTGGACTGTCCCCATGAGGCACAGGGTCAAGACTGATTTGCATATGGTCAGGTCTAAACTGGGGTGGCATTGTGAGCAAAAGAATGATGGATTTAACCCAGATCTCTTGACTGGGGGTGAATGTTTTGATTTGTTCTGCATTCCGTCCATCAATTGTGTGTCTTTTGCTTTCTCGCCCTAAGTGCGCCAGGTATGCTCAGACGTGAGTCCTGGGCTCACTGTGTCACTGGAATCAAGCTATCCTGGCTGAAGAGGGGTGAAACCCCGAAACCGGTCCTAGGATGCTTGTTTCCGGTCCAGGGAGGATCTGGCTTGGCAGTTCGGGCTGGACTGTTCCCATGAGGCACCAGGTCAAGACTGATTTGCATATGGCCAGGTCTAAACTGGGGTGGCATGGTGAGCAAAAGAATGATGGATTTAACCCAGATCTCTTGACTGGGGGTGAATGTTTTGATTTGTTCTGCATTCCGTCCATCAATTGTGTGTCTTTTGCTTTTTTGCCCTAAGTGCACCAGGTATGCTCAGACGTGAGTCCTGGGCTCACTGTGCCACTCGAATCAAGCTATCCTGGCTGAAGAGGGGTGAAACCCCGAAACCGGTACTAGGATGCTTGTTTCCGGTCCAGGAACGACCTGGCTTGGCAGTTCGGGCTGGACTGTCCCCATATGGCACAGGGTCGAAACTGATTTGCATATGGCCAGGTCTAAACTGGGGTGGCATGGTGAGCAAAAGAATGATGGATTTAACCCAGATCTCTTGACTGGGGGTGAATGTTTTGATTTGTTCTGCATTCCGTCCATCAATTGTGTGTCTTTTGCTTACTCACTGGAAAGGGCACAGCAAGGTCCGCGGGGTGCCAATAAAAGCCTGCTGGGCCGGGCCACGGGTTTAGACAAACGCACGGTAAGAATAGATATGGCAGAGTGCCGGATATCAGTCGCTGAAGACGCACAGCAACAATTGGAAGCCAAACAAGAGAAAATGGAAAAAATCCTTGCAGCACTGGCAGCGAAATCCAAAGGTTTAGAAGCGCGTTCTCACCGTAATAACCTGCGATTTATGGGAATAGCAGAATCAACTAATACGGGGAACATGGAACTTTATATAGAAACTTTGCTGGTAACCCTCTGGGGCAGAGCAACATTTTCAGATGTATTTTTCATTGAGAGAGCACATAGATCCCTGGCCCCTCCTCCACCACCCAGGGCCAGACCATGTCCGATCATTGCAAAAGTGTTGAACTACAGAGACCGTGACGCAGCGCTCCACAAGGCCCGAGAATTAGGAAACCTGAAACATGAAGGAATGGAAATATCCATCTACCCTGACTTCACACCGCAGGTTCAGGCGGCGAGAAAGAAGTTCTTGGAGGTCATAAAGAAATTACGGGAGCAAAATATCCAGTAAGCAATGATATACCCAGCTTGGCTGAGAATTAATGATGGTGGCAAAACTACAATATACAATGACCCAAGAACATTCTTCAGTATTTGCAAAAGAAACAGATGAACAGGGTCGTACTTCTGACGTCGATGAATAGGACTATGCCCAAAACTGAGTGAGAGAGTCAAACCTGCGAAATGTGTACCCATCAATAGAGACCCAATGGACACAGATAAGTGATACATTTTTGACTGTATACCTGTATGGCTTAACCAAAATCACAGTGTAAAGACCATGTATGGGAAGTACATAGGCCTAGGTTAATCTGGGACTGAGATATATAAAGTGTGCAGATTGACATAATACACATTGCAGGTTTGGATGCACCTTTATTTTTTTCTTTTCCGAAAAAGCAACCCCCTGTGTGACATCCCACTGGGGTATTCAGATGGCACCTCCCGCCAACATGTGTGCACCACACTAAGTTCGTGTTTACCTAGGGGACCTCTCTGAGGGGGTGGGGGATAAGTTTTATGGGAATGTCTCTTCCATGATTGGGATGGCGGAGTGGGTGGGGGGCGGAAAGGGAAAAATTGCAGAAAACATGGTTAGTAACATGGTGACTGAGGTAACATGTAAAACGTGCACAGAGCACGCAAGAAAACAACAAGTATATTTCAGTAACTTGGATACATCATTACTAGGACACGAAACACCAGAACCCTGACACTCAAGACCTGGAATGTAAGGGGCCTGAACAATCCGCCGAAAATTCAAAAAGTTCTTGCATACTTAGATCGTCACAAAGTGAATAAAGCCTGTATTCAGGAAGCCCACCTCACTGATTCAGCAGAGGGCAAAATAGGCATGAGATGGGTGACATACCGCAAAGCATCTTCATACTCTACTTATGCAAGAGGAGTATTAATCCTTATTAAGCACGGAACACCATTTACACTGCTCAGCTCAGCCATTGATGACCAGGGTCGATACATTATTCTTCAGGGTAACTTTGGAGGGGCGGTTATGACTCTTGTTAACACATACGGTCCAAACACGGACGACCCATCCTTCTTTGTACAAATTTGGGCCAAATTATGTGCATTGCCCCCGTCTGCAATTATCTGGGTGGGGATTTTAATACATGTATAGATCCCTCAATGGACAGATCCACATGTAATGACAAGTATGGGAAACAATCCGCTAAAGTGCTCAAGGATGGTATGGAAGCGTATGAGATGTCGGACATATGGTGCATGAGATACCAGGGACACAGAGAGAGCACATCTATATCTACGACTCATAACACATGGTCTAGAATAGACTTCTGGATAACCACCAACGACGTCTGCACGTGGACAACATCAATAGAACATATGCCTAAAACACTATCAGACCATGCACCGGTCCGCCTTGAGCTGGCCCTCCCCACACATACTCCTAGACAGCTCACTTGGCGTCTTCAACAGGGTGCGATGCTAGATCAGGTGTTTAGGACCGACCTGAAGCAGGCCATCACTGACTACTTTGAACGCAACGTGGGATCGGTAGACAGCACCAAAATATTATGGGAAGCTTTCAAAGTTACAATCAAGGCTTCTGTATAGGCACACATGCAGGCATATTGAAAGATATCCAACAACAGCTATCTAGGGTGGAAAAAGAAATCTAACAATTAGAAACAACGCCGAACCCTAAGATACTAGCGGAAATCAGAAATAAACTGGCTACGTAGCACGAATTCGCAGAAAGCGAGGTAAAATACATTTCGCATAGATTCGTGGCAGGCAACTACGGCCAGGGAGGGCGCCCCGGTCGGGCACCCTCCAGCAAGATACGCCCGCACACTCAATGTCCCATATAACACAAATAATAGTCGTGCAAGATATATCTCAATATGATACCCAATCTATTATTGGGTGCTTTTCCGAATTTTATGCACGCTTATATTCCACAGAGAGGAGAGGGACCCCATCTGAGATACATTAGTACGTAGACGACACCGCCTTAGCTTGGCTCTCTGATGAGCATCAAGAATATTTTTGTCATCCTATTACAGAGGATGAGATAAAAAAGGCGATCAACTCCCTTCCAAATAATAAGGCCCCTGTAATGAATGGGTTACCTGGGGAGTTCTATAAAGAATACAAAGATCTACTCATTCCCCGCCTTGCCTCAATGTATGATGAAGCTTGTGAAGATGGAATGCTACCACCCTTGCTGCAGGAAGCATTGCTAGTAACGCTCCTCAAGCCCGATAAAGAACCCACTAAATGCGAGTCTTATCGCCCATTATCATTGATAAATATAGACACCAAAATACTGGCCAAAAATATTGCACTGCGGATACAAACCCTAATAAACAATTTGGTCCTGCCGGACCAATCCGGTTTTATACCAACAAGGTCAACAACACAAAACTTGAGGACCATATTCACCATGTTTCACCATCTGAATCAAGAGCTGCCAGCTGCTGCGGCACTATTGGACGCAGCAAAAGCTTTTGACTCAGTGGAATGGCCCTTTATGTTTACTGTACTGCAGAGAATGGGGTTCCCTGAACCATTCATACGCTGGATAACGCTATTATATGCAGAGCCGAGTGCACAAATATGGTTAATGGAAACATATCTGACCCCATCAATATATGTAGGGGGATGAGGCAGGGATAACCGCTTTAGCCACTTCTATTGACACTTACACTAGAACCTCTAGCCTGTAAGATCCGGCAGCGGCATGCCGATACCGCATTGCAATTCGAACTCCGACCAGTCAGCAAATCGCTGTATGCTGATGATATGGTCCTCTATACACAATATCCAGCAGATAACTTAAATAAACTCATCAAGGAATATATCCGCTTCGAGCAGTATTCAGGCCTCAGTATTACCGGGAATAAATCTGTGGTGATCCCACTCACCCCTGCTACCCAACAACCCCCGCTAAATTATCCATTAAAATAGTGGACGGAACCTGTGAAGTACCTAGGTATTTGTATCCTGAAAATTATGGTAGAGCCATACTGGAACTAGACGATCAGATAGATAAGTGGATTAGATTGCCTCTGTCGCTAGCAGATAGGATAGCAATACAGAAGATGGTGGTACTTCTGCGATTCCTTTATTCATTCATGAACATACCGGTGAAGCCCACACAACAGGTATTTACTAAACTGCGTACCTCCATGACCAAGCTAGCGTGGGTAGGCAAACAAGCAAGACTGAGTTGGATGGAACTGACCAGACCATATATCCAGGGTGGGTTCGGCGCACCAGATTTGCAACTATACTACTACTGTGCGAAAGCACAGTACGCACACTGCTGGTTACACCCGCATGCACATACCGCATATAGCAGTAGAATACACAGTGTCAATCCAACTCCTTTGGTAACTTATGTATTGGAGCCAAGACGAACCATCCCTAGAGCTGAAACAAATGCAGTCTGCTGCACATCAATGGCATGGCACATGCTGATGAGAAGAGCTCATAAACTCCCAACATATGCACCAGCCTTGCCTATGAACCACCACCCGCGAATATCTGTCACACAAGAAAAGAACATGATGAAATTACTAAAGGAAATGGGCCTAAGAGCTATGGGTGACATATTTCCGCATGGGCAATTTATATCGTCAACTGACATCTCCCTAAGTGCACACCGCACACCCTTAAAGATATTTGCGTACCTCAGATTGTGAATGGCAGTGAAGGAACTCTACCCCACATTCCCAAATGAGCCACCGACACACAATGCGCTCCAAATTCTTTTAACATCACCAACACACCAACGCTTAGTTCCACGCCTCTATAATGCGCCCAACGTGAACAATACCATGCACAAGAAAAAACCCTACAGAGATGGGAAGAAACACTTGGTATTCCCATTGTTAAAGAGGTTTGGGGGTATAGTTTCGCCCAGACACAAATGCTCAGTTCAAATTGTAATCTGCGCATTATACATTTCAAATTTATACAGCAAGCATACTATACACCAGTGAAATTACACAAGTACGGTCTAAGAGAGGATGACAGATACCATAGATGCAGCGCCCACTGGGCAGACTTTTTACATATGGCATGGGCATGCCCACGGCTCCAACAATACTGGTAAGAGGTGACCAATATCCTCACCGTCATGCTGACTGAACAGATACCCAATGTACATTTAGTCTTCCTATTAGGAATATACAAAATCAAGCAGGCTAGAAGACGCAAACTCCTATCTGTGGCACTACTACTAGCCAAGAGATGTACAGCTCTGAGATGGGGGAGTAGACGACTACTACACAGCAAGGACTGGATCACAGACATGACCTATTGTAAGAAAAGACTGGAAACCTATGCAGAAGAATTACCACATGCCTCTAGACCCAGGGATTTCTGGGACCCGTGGTGCAATTTATTTATTTATTTATAAAGTTTTATATAGCGCGAACATGACCCACGAGGGTATCAGAGCGCTTTACAGTCACAAACATAAATGGATGAGGTGGTATGCACACATTCAAAAGTGTCAATTCGAACATAAGAAATAGCAAAATATAAGAATAACAAACAGAGAGGACCATGAAACTGCAGGACGTTGTACAATAGACTGTTAGTGAAAAATTAGGTGATTGTGCTAGCAGACATACATATTAAGACCACAATCGATTCACAATAGAAATAAAGTGTATAGTAAAACCAAGAGGGACCCACCGCCAGCTAAACGTTACATAACATACAGTTGATGAGCAGTATGAGCTGTGCTAATAGCCAAAAAAAAATATATATAAAGACTCGACAAATCACCTGAGCTAGGTAAAGACATTCGGGTCATGAAGATGACTCAGTGACATCCTAGAGTTGGAAATTAAGGCAAGTATTTGTTCATTAGATGTATTTTTACCTCTTTTTTGAAGGCGGTAAGGGAAGGGATTTACCTCCAGCACTACTGGAGGTAAGGAGATCCAAATCTTAGGTGCAATCCCTGAAAAGGCTCTACAGCCGGTTCTCTTCTTGTGGAAGGATTGAGGTTTCAGAAGGAAAGTGTTCGCACTTCGCAGTTGTCTACAACCTCCAGACCTTTCTAACTTTAGAGCCAAGTAGCTGGGTGAATTGTTCTGAATTGCTTTGTGTGTCATGCAAGCCACTTTAAGGTGTATTCTTGCCTCGTAAGGTAACCAATTCAGGGCTTTCAAGGTTGGCGAGATGTGAGTATTTCTTTGTTCCTGCTACCAGTCTGGCTGCGGCATTCAGTGCTGCTCTCAGCGGTGCCAGCTTGTATTTAGGAAGACCACAGAGGGTGGTGCTTCCGTAATCTAATCTTGGTAACACTAAGGCTTGAACTGCCATTTTTAGATCAGCCTGAGGGAGGAAGGGTTTGAGTTTCCTTAATATACTCAACTTGTGATTAGCACCCTTGGCGGCGATAGGGATGTGCGACTGCATATTCAAATGTTTGTCTTTAGTGATTCCAAGTGATTTTGCTGAGTCAACAATGAGAGGGACACAATCGAAAGAGGTTAGGTGTTTTAGCCGTAGGTCTAGCTTTGGTGTGTGGCTCGGTGGCTAGATGAGAATGAATTCAGTTTTTTTTGTATTCAGCATGAGGTGGTTGTTTGTGAGCCAGTTTTGCGTTTTCAGTAGAGTACTGTTGAGGGCAATGAGGTCTTCTGGAGAGGTGATTTTCAGATACAGCTGGGTGTCATCCGCGCACAGGTGATATAGGATGTTCGCTGAATTTAGAGCGTTCGCCAAAGGCTCCATTAGGAGGTTGAAAAGAATGGGTGATAGGGCAGATCCCTGAGGAACACCTAGGGTAACCATAGAGGGTAGCGAGAGCGAGTTCTTCATCTTGATTCTTTGCGTTCTGTTATTTAAGAAGGAGGAGAACCATTGCAACACTGTGCCTGAAAGACCCATCCTTAATTCCAATAGGGACAGAAGGTTGTCATGCTTAACCGCATCGAAGGCGGAGGACAGATCAAGAAGTATCAATAAGCATGATTCATTGCGGTCAAGCATTTTTAGTATGTCATCTATAATATGTGTGAGAGCAGATTCTGTGCTGTGTCCTTGGCGGAAGCCCGATTGGTGACTGTCTAAGAGGTTGTACTGTTCAATGTGTTTGCAGAATTGAATTTGTACACATTTCTCCAAAAGTTTTGCCGGAGTGGGGATGTTGGTTATTGGATGGTAGTTGTTTAGATCAGATGGAGTGGCGTCTGCTTTATTTCGAATGGGTGTGACCTGCCCTATTTTAAAGCAGTCCGGAATGACACCTTGACTCAGGGAAGCATTTACTATTTTAGCCCATAATGGTAGGATCGATGTTTTTAAAGTTTTGAACAGGGAAGGAGGCAGGGGGTCAGAGAAATGATTGGAAGGGTTGATTGTTTGAAGCGTGTTGTCGATGCTTTGTTGAGAGATTGGCGAAAAAGTGTGCCATGAGGCATTGTTTTTAGTGATTTCCCCTGGAATATTAAAATGAGCTTTGAATAGATCGCCACAGTAAGGATCTTGGACCATAGTTTGTGGTAGCGACATCCTGGAATGTAAGTCAATCTCGATGTTCTTAGTCTTTTCATGGAAGAAATTGGCAAGTACATCACAGGTAAGTGAGGCAAGGTCGTTTAATTGCCTAGAGTTAGTTGTATTCCATGATTGAAGCTTGACAATTTCAAAGAGTTTTTTTGGACGGTTGATAGCTTGATTCATCTGAGTTCTGAAAAAGTCTGCTTTTGCCTTAAGAATCTTTCTATTGTAAGAATTCCTTAGCTTTCTAAGGAGCTCAAGGTTGTCAGTGGTAGGAGCCGATTTCCATAGTCGCTCTGCAACTCTTAGATGTCTACGCTCCGAGTTCAGCCAAGGTTTGGAAATCTCAGAGGAGACGTTTTTTTCCTGGAGGGGCGTAGTAGAGTCCAGGATTTCAAGTATCGAAAAATTGTAGAAGGTTGTGAGGTCATGTACATCAGTCATGTCTCTCATGTGGGTCAGAGCGGAGTTACAGTGGTTTACCAAGTGATGGGGTTGATATTTTGTATAATCCTTTTCCATTGCCTAACTTTTGCGGGTTGGCCCCTTTTTTGAGTAGCTTCGCTGTTGAAGTAGAAGAGGATGCAATAGTGATCAGACCAATCGCATGGGGTGATGGATTCAAGTAGGACGATGTTTGATTTTGCAATAATGAGGTCCAGAGTCTCTCCCTTGATATGAGTTGGGCTGTCACAGAATTGATATAGCTCCTGTTCTGACAGAAACTCTTTAAAACAGCCTACAATATGATCTTTTGCGTTGTTCCAATGGAGGTTAAAGTCACCCAAGAAAATATGAGGGACTTGAGAATTGACATTGGATGCCATGATCTCCATTATCTCGTCCATACAGGTCAAGTTATCACCTGGGGGGTGGTAGAATATATGTAACTTGCTGGTGATGCGCTTAGCATCAGAGATATTAATGCAAAGGTAATCACAAGAGGATAGCCCAATGGGGTCCGCTTGCTAGACTGAAATTGAGTTCCGATAAATGCAGGCTACCCCTCCCCTAGTTTCCCAATTCTGTCTATTCGGATTAGGTCATGGGAAGGAGGAACCAATAAGTCGAGGATGGGTGAGGAGGAGCTATTTAACCAAGTTTCTGTGAGGACCATGATGTCTAAATCATTCTCTAGTATGAGGTTAAATATATCAGTAACATGTTTGCTAGCAGATCTGCAGTTAATAAGCCCACACTTCAACTTGTTAATAGAGTGGTTTAAGGTAATCTGTTCTAGGTTGATATTTGTGAGGTTATCACTATTTACAGATCTGTTGTTGATAGTCGGTTCTCTGAGGGGATTGGTTACAATGGTTTCAATAGTGTCATATTGGGACTTACAGTTGTCAGATTCCCGATCATAAGAAGTAAGGAGGTCGTCAATGTCTCTGTCAGATAGTTTATCACATGACCTCCTAGGCCACGAAGGCCACGAAGGGGAAGGTAAACAACCTGAGTTAGAGTTTTTGGGGAGTGTGGACTTGAATATGTGTCTAGTGGGTTTGACGTTGATTTGGTTATACTGAGTGGAGTTCTCAGTATGAGCCTTCGTGTGGATGGAGTTACTCAATTGGAGACTGATTATGCAATACCTCAGATCCATGCAAATAGATAAATGAATACACATTACAGTATATAAATAGTACTCAAAATGTAATGTCTAATATTTCTTGGATACTAATGTTGGAAATGTAGAATATTGCATGTTTGGAGGCAACGGGGTCCTGTTTTTTTTTGGTGGGGGGGGGTGTCAAGATCAAAAACCAACGAGCTGAAGCTGTGTCCAGCAAGTACCAGGATATGTAAAAGAAATGATTCAACATATCAATATAAGTATTTGTAAATTAATAAATGTAAAGTAATTGTACAAAACGATGTGGACCTCTGTACACTAAGTCTGACCATAAATAAATTAAATAAAAATAAAAAAAAGAGTTTCAGATATAAGTTTAACTATTGCTATTATGCAGGGGTTTAAGTGGGATGAAAAAACTAGGGAGTGTCGGAAGCTGGGTTTCTGTAGCAGTACCCACTCTCAAAGGGACAATATAATTAAGTGCTGTGTTCTTTCACCAAAACTGTACCTTTGTACCCCCAATTGGCACCTCTCTGGCTACATGTAAGTCCTTTGTAAAACGTACCATGGTTACCAAGGGCACTGTGACCGGGGAAGGCCTCTAAGGGCTGCAGCACATATTGTGTCACCCTTAGTGGTCCTGTACCTTAACACACACACACTGCCATTGCAGGCTGAGTGTTTCAGTGCAGAGAAATGTGAAGAGTCGACATGGCACACAATCCTTGTGCCATGTCTACAACCCACTGCCTATGCTCTAGCTGGGTGCACAATAACACTGGTGAGGGTACAGTTGCATGAGCACTGTACCCCTACAGTGTCTAAATCCATTTGTAGACATTGTAAGTGCAGTAAAGCCATAAATAGTATATGGTCTGGGAGTTTGTCATTATGAACTCCACAGCACCTTAATGGCATTACTGACTTTTGGAAAGTTTGGTAGCAGCCTTCATGCCCCCTGAAAAACGACCAGCCTCTGGTGGGTTCCCTTACTGGTACACAACAGCCTGCCACCACGAGGCATATTTCTGGAACCCTGGCGTGGGGGCCTTCGCTCCCTGAGCCCAGAAACAAAGCCTTTCCTGGACGCAGGTGGTCACAACTCCCCTAGGGCAGGAAGAGCCATCTGTGGCAGGGGATCTTCAAAAGCCTTGCTGCCTTTGTAACACAACCCCCAGCCTCTCCTTCTATCAGGAGCAGGCCCCCTTCCTGTCTCCCCTCCTTTTTGGCGGGAAGACAAGCGTGAAAATTTAGCACAGCCCCGAAGGTGTGCCCACCTCTGTTAATCCCACCTTTCAGGTGGGTGGTGCGAGGTGAAGCCCACTCTTCAGTGCTCGTTATCTTGCAGATGGCAGGCACTCTCCAATCAGGATTAGGGATTGTGCCCGCTCCCCCACGTGGGGTGAACACACCAAGGGTATAGTCACCCTATGGTCAGTAGCCCATTGGCTAGTGACCTCAAGACCCCTAAAACGTCCCCTAAATTCAGTATTTAGGGGGCAGCCCTGAACCAAGAAGACAGATTTCCACAACCTAAGAAGAAGAAGGCTGAAAGAAGATGCCCAGCAGAAGAGATGGCAGAGAAGAACTGACTTGGCCCCAGCATTACCCGCTCGTCTCCAGTTTCCAGAGATCCTGCACAAAACGTCGCCTTGTCTTGCAGCCAGTGACCTAGGCCTGGGAGTAGTTCGTGGAATTTTGCTATGCAGAATTCTGCCAAGTTACAAAAAAACTCCAAGATGTTTCGCTAGTGGCAGAGTGCAGTGCGAACTGCAGTTTGTGCTGGTATTCCTGCTTCTCGGGTAGAAATTCTACCTGAGCACCAGCTCGCGCTTACGCACTTACCATTCGCGATCGCGAACTTACCGTTCACGATCGCTAGCGGGGGAAAAAACTCCACCGCACATTGCAAAGCAGAGTTTTCTGCACTCCGCGAGCTCCGTGGAGTGCGGAGTGCAGAAAACTCCGTGAACGGAGCGAAGTTCACCGCCCAGGCCTACTCCAGAACCCTTGGGAAGACTGACTGCCTTCAACAAAAACCAGATCTCCTGTGAACAGCAGCTCTGTTTCAAAGAAACTTCCAAGAAAGACACTGCACCTGGCCGCCCTAGTGCCGCTAATGGTGTTCTGAGAGTGAATTCTCGACCCTGGGGGAACCCTGGTTCTAACCCCAGAATACCAACTCCCACAAACCAGTACTTACCTGCAAACCAATAACTTCATTTCCTCCCTTAGGATTGCATTGACTGCTTTTCCTTTAAAATTCTTTCACGTATGGAGTTGGTTTGTATGAAACTTTGCAAAACTGCATTTGTGTAAAAACTGAATTACTTAAGTTTTGTCTAGGAAATGTCTCAGTGTGACATCTAGGCATATCACACTGATTAGCAAAAGTAACTTAAAATGTAATCTAAAAAGTAACGTGCACAGTAATCTGTAAAGTAACTGAAAAGTAATTTCAAACTGTTAACTTACCTGTAAATTAAACAACTGCATTTGCACCTGCATTCAACTGTAAATCACTGCATAAGTTTTTGCAAAGTATTAGTTCACTTACCCGCACCAGGTCTGGCTTGTTTTTAGAAATAAAATATTAATATTTTTATACAAACAAATTGGTCCAAGTTCATTCTTTGAGTGTGTGACATCATTTCTTGCCTGAGTGTGTACAATACATGCTTAACACTACCCTCTGGTAAAGCCTTACTGCTCGCCAACACTACCACAAATAGAGATTAAGGTTCTATCTACTTTTACCTCTGCCTACCTTTGGGGTTCCACTGCACTTTGTGCGCACTATACCTAATTTTGGTATAGTATATACAGAGCCAGCTTCCTACATGGGGTCTCTCAAAGGGACGATATAATTAAGGGTGTGGCTTAAAACATTTATGCTAAAAATCTGTGCTCAGCACAATGTTCCGCCCGACTGGTATTTCACTGCTTCTGTTAATGGCTCCACATAAGTAACATTACACCTACAACAAGCCAAGACTATTGGCTTTGTCAAAGGTTGTTAGTTGCATAAGATAAATATACTACATGCATACATACAACTATGGCTTCGTTGTATATAATATTGAAAATGCTTTAGTTCTTGTGCAAGAGGTTGTGGTGTAACGGCTTGAGCTGCCAACTTTGGAGCTGAGGAAGCAGGTTTGAGTCTCAGCGTTGACTCAACATTCTGTGTTTCTGGGCAAATCCCTTAATCGTCCGTGCCTACCAATAAATAAATGAAGATGTCCTTGTTGGTGCTCATGTAAAGCACTTCAAGTACTGCAAAAAAATAAAAGTTACATCAAAACAGTGAACTGATGCAGAGTTAAGATTTTTTTTGCAGTCTGAGTGTGAGGGTGAAAATGGAGAGCCTGATAGGGACCCGCCTCGTTGCCTGCTTTTACGAACTGCTGGTGCTGAGCACTGGTAGGACCCTGCCCAATTAAAGCCCTGCCATTATGGCATTAATCAGGGATTGAGGGTGCAGAAATAAATAATGTTCTGATTCTGCAACAAACTTCCAGTCTTACGATTAGTGTTGTCAGCTTATTAATCTGATGTCCCAGACGGTACAAAAATAAGCAGTCACCTAAAGTGTATTTTCAGCACTTATCTGTGCATACTTTGATCAGCAAATATAAATAGAAAGCACTTTTAATTGTGTTCTAGAGCTGTCTAAATGATCCATGACTAATATTTAAAGGAAACAAAGACAGAGAAGTCACATTACAAATGAATACATAGTTTTTTTATTTATAACCCTATTTAGTGTCAAGACGTGGTTTTTGCAGGCACTTTAAACAACACATGGCTTGCATTTTTCTTTTGCTATCCCTGCTTTATATTCTTTTTCATGAAATGCATTCTCAGACTACAGCAGTAAATTTAAAATACAATGCGAGGAATAGGCAGAGTGCGGGGCCCAGTGGGTACTGGAACCAGAAAAAAAACGAAGCCTCGGTAACCAGTTTACAAAGGTATGTAAATATGCAAATGGTCTTTAAAGACCTGTGAAAAACATGGGCGTGCCGTATAAGACTCCAGACACTGCCCAGCCGAGCCCACAGCATCTCGAGCTGCAGAAGCCCAGGCTGAGACAAGGCGGGGGGCTGAAGCCCATTCAGCTCAATGGGTGCGCCTGTCCCTGATACATGTTAAAAAAAGATCAGAGCATGCTGAGCCAACCATGTACTTGTAATACAAGTTGCAGCCAATCACTTGACTCCCCAGTGTTCTATTGTAGCTTCATCACAGAACTCTAATCAACAACTAGGGTGCTAACATTCTGTATTTAAGATACAAAGTGAGGCACTCTTGAGTGTCATTTAGTTGGAATAGGCGCTGTTGAATTTAGAGGGTTTCCAGTGGAGCAGGCTGAAGTAAATGAGCATTGAGGTGTTAATGGAGGTAGATACTAGCTGGTTAAAATACATTTGAGGGGAACTGTGGGTTTTTAGCAATTTAAGACATAGCATTTTTAAAGGGGCTGAAAATAGCAAAAAAGACACAATGAATAAGCAGCCTCTCACTATTAAAGGAAGAACACTGAGTTCTTGATGATGCAACCCATCCATCATCAAGGAATGCGGCAACTGACAAATAGAATGCTCAGCACAATTGAATCAGCATTTTAGTTAACGACTTCACAATTCCAAAAGCAAGTACATCTTAGGGAAGGAAGCAAAGGTAAGGGAAGAAAGAGAAAACATAAGACACAAGCACACCAAGAAAGAAAATGGAAACATGGGAGCAGCAGGGAAAATATGGAACTTGCATAGAAATGGAAAATTGTGAAACTGCTCTCAGTAAGACAAGTGCAAAAATATGTTGTGATGTACACTAACAAAAGTATAAACCAGTAACTAACCACCAATTTAATCCTCATTGTACTTAGGTCTCCCACGTGCTCTCCTACAACTCGTGATCGGTGGGTCCCATGCACAAGCTTATGGCCAGCATCACCCACACAAGCTTGTGTCTCCCACAAACTGACACCATGTCTTTCACACACATAAATCCTACGTATATTCATCGTGCAGTCACTAAATATCACAGGATTGATGAATAGTTTGACACCTCTAATGTGTTTGGAATACACCATGCAACATTGACCAAGGGAGCCTTAATGTGTAAACAATCTCACACCTTCAATTTACAGACCTTCCCACCATAGTACGATTTCCTCCTCTCTTTCCACAAATCTTCGTTCACCCTCAATTCACCATCAAAAGGCACATCTACTCATCCCTTTTTTACCTAGTAGCCAGCCTGGTATGTGGACTTCTTGCCTGGAACAACCCGAACGGAATCTTCCAGTAATGGAGTGCAGTGACATCGGGTAATTTAAAATAAACTCCTTAACTCGGAAACACTCCCATCTCTTCTTTAGAAGCCATCTAATTATGCAAGCTCCTTTATGTGCAACATAAATCTTTGCAGGAATTATTTTCCCATTGAATTCAGTGGTGGACATGAGTAACCTTTCAATTGGATTTCCTGAACACCTTATTCTCCAGGGGTGTAGATTTACCCTACTCAACTTGTGCTTCTTCTCAAACAGTTGCACATGCAGAGTGTTGGGAATAATTGTCAATCTTGATTATAAGTGGAACATCATCTCAACTCCACAACTACCAACTCAAACCTTTGCTTCAGGATTGCCTTCAGCACCATGGCCTAACTGTAAGACTACATCTTCGCACCTATCAAATGCTACTTGGTTTCCTCTCCACATCTCCAATCCTGCAACATTTCATAAAATGGCCTATTCTGACACATTTATTACACCTGGCTTTAATAGCAGGGCACATCTTGTAACTAATCATGTGTACACGTACTCATCGCTTGTGACATCAATGTTGACCCTTCTTTACACAGCTCTTTGCCAGATTCTTTCATGGCACCGACAATATTGACTTCTTTTCCAGATTTACTGTTAGAACACCCTCTGTTGTTTCTTTTCTCCTCTACACGCTTTAACTTGTATTCTACGCCTTTTGCAACTATTGAAACTTCGATGAGAGGTGAGCGATCCTTCATCCACAGCCCCTCGCAGATTTTCTCTGTTACATTACAGATGAATGTAGGGCCTTATTCGTTTTTCAATTAGACCACAAAATAGCATGTGGAATTTAACTTTCTCAGAGATGTCACATACTCTTCCACAAACGCGCCTTCCTATTGTATCCTCCTTCCAAAAATTATAAAGCACGATGATGGAGCTCACATGTAGCAAACAGCTCTCTTGCCTGTCATCGGGTGTCACATGATTTCAGCTCTCTTCACAATGTCACCAGGTCAGGAACCAAAATCACAGAGTCGCAGGCAAGAGGAGCTGGATACCACTGAAAAGTGTGATTTCCGGTTCCTCTTTGGAGGCTGTAAGCAGCGCAGACCGTTAAAGGTGTGAAGATACCACAGGACATCAGCTGCAGCCTCAGCAACCCTTGTATTTTTAATTATATTGGAGGGGGAAGGAGGTCGATGGGGCAAGCAGGGGGCAGACAGACCTCACAGCATAAAGCCTGCCCCTTTCTCACATGGCACATTTTCTTTCAAATTGGCAGGTCTGGACACGCTTAGTTGCAGTAGGGTCCATTGATACTCTTTACAGAGGTGTTAACTTTGTGAAATCGTGACCCTTCTTATGTCTAGCAGGACTGCACACCTCTGCATAGGGATGCACTTAAACGTCACATTCATGGAGTTCCTTAAATTGAAATGGTGGTTCATCATGCTCGGAGTGACAGTAGCCCTTATAATCTCGTAACTCCAAAAGGTGGATTCTAAAAATCAACTCTCAGAGCAAAGACTGCACTGCAGTGTACACACAGAGTGGAAGGCAGTTGCAACCGATTGGTCCCTCATCACACAAAATGTGAGTAGATATTTTCAGATGTAGCGGACGCTATTCACAGACAGATATATTTACGCTAATTAGATGTGTGCTCCAGTGGGCAGTGAGAGGAGTTTCGGTATGGGCATTTATTTGTTTGCGTCTCTTTTCTCAACTTCCTCTCGTCGATAGTTGCATGTCCCAGCATGAAAGTGCACTGACTTCTGAATAATTTGTATTATGAGTTTAATTTAGGAAAATGATAAAAAACACATCTAAATATATGAAGTTATTTTCTATAAAAGTGTTGCTTTGCATATCTCCTAAAAAACTGCTTTTAAGGTTACTTAATAAATATATTCTAAAATAGGAAATATTTTTAATAAGCCATAACGTGATACTGCTTTTTTAAAACAGAGTGAAACCTGTTATTGACTATGGAATTTTCAGAGTGAACAATTTAAACATCTAACAAAAACAAATGGAAAACAATGTTTTAAGGGATTAATTTCAGGAACTTGCAGCAGAGATGAGGAACATTTTCATGTAAAAAATGTAGCCTTCTTCACAGGAAAGTGAATGTTTCTGAAGCTGTTTTCTCTAACAGTTTGCCTCCCCATGCAGGAAGATTTTGTAAGCTAGGTGAACATTTTAGTTCTTTATTAGAACTTAGTGATCTTCACAGGTAGCAATTATGAGAAGCAGACTTAATTATATGTCAGTTGATACTTTAATGAGCACTGAATCTCATGGGTCGAAATCAACCAGCTATGACTCAATCAAAAAGTAGCAAGCTGGGGGCATGTGGCATATGCAATCAAGATGGCTGACTAACATGAAGCTTCGTGAGTGATCCAGCAAACATGTCATCAGACGGAGGGATTGAACACAACAAATACAGAGGTAATAGGGATGGGAATGTGTCAGGGTACAAAAATGATGTATGTCCATTAGTTTGGAAATGAATGCTGCAGTACGTAGCTGCGTGGCCGCGGGCCTTGGAGGTTCGGTGGTGACTGGGACTGCTGGCGATCCATCCGCTAATTTGGGTAGCATGATACATTGCCTGGTCCTGGTGAGACTCACCCTGCCAAAGAATATCCTGTGAGCACCCTCGCGAGCTACTACAAGGGCGGACAATGGCAATATAAGGAAGCGACAGCCAGGTCTTAAGCACGTGGCCGCTGGAGACCCCTAACCATAACCTTTGGGGCAAAAACCATATGGATAAAACAAGTATAAAACATTTCCCCTCTCACGTCATGGCCTCAGCCCCCTTGCCCCATATATTCACCTAGGACTAGCAGACTATGGGAGCCTGACGTGTATGGGGTAATCCAGTTGGGGTCCACCAACAACAGGGGATTTCGATTGCCACTGGCTCCAGCTAACACCAACTGTGGGAGCCTGACAGAGAGGAGGAATGCCCTTCAACTCTGGTACACAGTCCTAGTGGGCTTTGGCCGACACTAATTCCATATATCTAGTGGGTCTCCTGTACATATGTTGTGAGGTGCTGGACAGGACTGTCCGCCAAAGGGAAAGTAAAGAAAACATCCTTTCTAACAGCAGAAGGCGAGTCGCAACCCCTCCCTCAAACATGTAGTATGGCTCCATGGTAGGCCCCTATCCACAGGTGGATGGTGAAACAGACCCCGAACTATTGAACCTTGGGGCTGTGCTGCACTCATAGAAACTAGGATTGATTCCATGTCCTCTATGCTAGATAGGCTTATAGAACACCTGGACAGACAGCATATGAGATTGGAAAGTCCAAAAAGGTGAATATCGGACCTGGTAGATGACACCAATACTAACACTACCATCTAAAATAACTGGATGGCGTTTTGGAGACATTATTACCAAGAATGAACACTTGGAATTGAGATCAGATCAGAACAAAGTTAGACTAAAGGGAGCAGCCGACTCGACTAACATGGGACACTCCGACACCTATGTGAAAGGCCTATTTACTGATATTTTTGCCAGATCCAGTTTTACAAAGATGTTTATGTTGGAGCATACACATGGTCTGCGTCTGCATTCAGGGGCACCTGAGGCCCATCATTGCAAGTCTGCTCAATTTCCTGGACCGGGACATGGTTCTGTGGCTAGGAAGAGAATGAGGTCCACTACAATATCAAGGGGCAAAACAATGTCCTTGTATTCGGATTTCCCCTAGGCCATCCAGGAGGCAATACATACGTTTAAAGATCAAAAATAATTACTACAAGACAAGGGCACCAGATATGGGATAGTCTACCTGGCTCCGTTGAAGATTGGCTGTAACAGATGTCCCGGATCCTCTTCAACCGTGAAGATGCAGCAGATTTTACCACTAAAAAGTTGCTGCTATTAACTGACAATCCCCAGTCACCTAGAGAGCAAGCTCCTCCAGTGAGACTAACTGAAACAGATTGACTACGGGTAATTGCCAGACACAGCCACATGACTTAGATTCACTGGCTAAAATCACTTTTGTTTGATGCTCAGTGCAGACTTTAATTCACTATGGGCCAAGGCAGACCATAACACAACTAGTTCACTACAGTTGTCGGTACTCAAGTATTGCTACCCAGTCTGAATAACATTTATACAGCAACTTTTCTTCTTTTTTTTTGACAAGGGTTTATCATGTAGCATTGTCACCTCATGGTGTGTATTACCTCTACATTTGGTGGGAAGTATGTGCTAGGTTTGTCACTGAAGTTGGGTTTTTTAGTGCAGGTGGGGGTGGCAGGGTGAGATGGGGGGATTGAGTTTGTTACTACTTTTAAATGTTATGAGGTTTTAACCACTACCACTTGACTTGTAGAATGAAGAATGTTGTGTATATAGAGGTACCATACACCCTCATGGTGATACACACTAGTAAGTCACTAACGCTCCTAACTTAAAACATCATCCATGCAAGAGTAAATATGTACTTCCTTACCTAGGCAGACATGGTATAGATGTGACCTGTTCACTCTAAAGAGGAGAGGAAAAATATTTTATTTGTTATAGAGCTCCTCTGCTAGGAGATGTGCTTTCTGATATGTAACAGGGAGAATTTTAAATTACTTAGGCAATAAGAAGACCTAAATGGCTAATATCTGGTGCTGGATGGAGTGATCGAAGACTAGAGTGTGGCAATAGTTTATACGTATTCCACTAACATTGATGCACTTGAGTTTTTCTCAATAATTTCCTATTGATCCTCTGTGTTCTGAAAGCCAATACACTGCTACATGGGGAGAGCAAAACATGGTAGCCGGCATGGCGATGGACTGTTCTAGCACCAGAAGCTCTATGAAACTGCTTTCAAAGCGTACATGAACATAGATAGCAAATCACTTCAATCTGGTTGACACTTGGTGATGATGCCATGAACATGATTGAGCGTATACATTCTTTTCCGAACCTTCTGGGGAACAGTCCTGTATAGATTACTGGCTGGCCTCTGGAGAAATGTTGTCCTTGATCACCAAAATTGCACATCTCCCACGCACATCTCCAGACCATTAACTGGTTAAACTACACTTACCTATCCCATGCTCCAAATTTTGCTAACCTGGCTAAAAGTTTCCTAGTGAGACCCTGATGGACTCTGTATTTTGCTGTGAAATTCGGGATGCCATTTTGGAATATTTCAAGCACAGCATGTGTTCACTTAAAAGTCAACCTAGGGGGGGCCTGGCTAGCTGCCAGGCAAGATGGCCGCAGCCTGAAGGAGCTCCGAGGGTGAGGCCGAATCCCCTTTCATCCGTACACTAATCCGTGGCATAAACTGTGCCCAAGTACCACAGGCTGCGAGCCTGAACGAAGCGACGCCGCCTGAGCCGACCTGGAGGTCTCTCCGCGATCCGGAATGCGGTCAGTGCCGACCCAACATTTGCGGTCTGGGCCGCCGGCTGAGACCGGGGCATCGATTTGACAGAGGGACCCGGGCGCGGTGCGGAAGGCTCAAAACCTGCCCGTGGGGGGCGCCGAAGGCCTGGACAACTCGGCGAGGTGGCCTGGCGGGCGCATGAGGCACGACTGATCCGACCACTGCACTGGCACCGTACACTTACGGCGGGACAAGCACAGCGCTGAGGCGATATAACGGGGGATCGCCCCGCGACAGCAGCACGGGTCTGACGGTGGACCCCCTGAGGGACTGCACCATAAGCTTCAGGAGGTGGCCCTGGCGGGGGGCTGGTGCCTACATACTCTGGGGGAGAACTACTTGCCCACGTTGCCTCTGGGTCACGGTCGACGGTGAGAGTGGGCGAGACACAATCCGTGGCATCGCCAGCTGAGGATGTCCTTCGCCCCTTGCGCCGGCACCCATAGGTACGCTACGTGAACCGCGCTGCATGACCGGAGCGTTTGAGTGGACACGAACAGCAGCGAGCAGGAGTTTGGGGCCCCGGCTGACCTGGAGGTGTCCCTGCAGACGTACTTCTGGCGGGGGAGGAGTGCTGCCTGTCTAGGACTGCGACGTCGCTGTGCTTTGAACTGCGTGGCAGGCGAGGGTGTCTGTACAGAGCTCCCCGGTCCCCCAACCGACCAGTAAGGCGCAGAGGAAACGCGGGACTACATCCACCTGCCCAGAAATGAGTGGGAAAGGGAATCGTACACACCAGCAGGGTAAACTGGATAAATACGCGTAGAGTAAAGACTCTTCCACAATACCGGAACGAAATGGGCGAGCAGAAAAGGTCGTGGAGGAGGCCGGGGCGCCTAAAGTGATGCTGGAAGACTTTATGGCAGCTCTTACTAGGGTGCAGACCACAGTGGGGTCTATTTCTATGGATGTGTCCCTCCTCAGAGCGGATTTCCAGAAAATGGCGACCAGGGTCACAGAAGTGGAGCAAGCGACAGCTACCCTGACGAAAGACACTAATTTCCTGCTCAAAAAAGTGTCACACCTGGAGGCAGAGAACAAGCGCATGGCGACGAAGCTGGACGATCAGGAGGGGCGCTCCCGGCGCAATAACGTGCAAATCACAGGAATTCCCGAAAGTGAAGGGAACCCCGCCATGGACCTATACGTGGAAGAGCTGATAAAAACCAAATTGCAACCTAGGGGTCTCTTGGCCTTCTTCTCGGTAGAGCGCGCTCACAGGGTGCCTGGAGGTAGGCCTAGAGTTGGGGCGCCCCCCCGGCCGGTCCTGGCTCGTATATTTAATTTCCGCGACAGGGATGCCATTCTCCAAACGGCCCGGGTGGTGCCGCATTTGCGCATACAGAACTCAGCGGTGTCCTTCTTCCCGGACTTTACGGCGGTGGTGTCAGCGTGGCCGAGGAGCTTCCTGGAGATAAAAAAAAAACTGAGAGCCCGGGAACTACCCTACTCCATGCTTTTCCGGCGCGTCTGCGAGTGGTAGCAGATGGTTCTTCGAGACGCCAGAGGAAGCTCACGACTGGCTCGAGGGATGGCAGCAGGTGGGAAGCTCTGGACGCTCGGACAGGCAGAGGCGACGCCCGGGGGTGATGGAGGACCTCGTCGACCATGGTCAAGGAGAGGAGGAAGCGAACCGGTTGCAGGGTGAAGCAGGATAATACGACGATACGTGCCTCTTTTGAACTATAGATGTGCAGAAGACTTGGAGGCCTACCGGGACAGGCGGTGCCAACTCAGTTATGCTCAAACATATAGACAGTTGGACTTTGGGACAGGGGATGTACCTGGTCTTCCTCAGACCTCCCGTTCCTTTACACGCAAGTAATGTTCTGGGGTTTGGGTTTTGAGCACTATGCTGAGTTGGGGTGGCGGGCAGTTCGGAGTCCGTATGGCAGGGAGGCAGGGAGGGGGTTGGGGGGTATGGAGTTGTTTCAGGGTTTTTTTCAAAAGTTCACGTTAATGATGAAAGTGGTAACTCACCAAGCAGTACAAGCACCAAGCATAGCACACACGATCTGCACCGATATATCCACAATGCCAGTTCTCCACTACCCGAGTCATTGTATTGGCTGATATAGCGCAAGGGCTGTCTGGTAAGAACCCTCTAACTCCAACACAGCCTCTCTCCCTGCTGATGTGGAACGTGCGCGGTCTGGGAGACAAAATTAAAAGGGGTCTTGTCCTGCAGGGTCTCAAGAGGTGTTCCCCTGCGGTGGTCTTGTTGCAAGAGACCCACCTCACCGGCACTACTAGTAAAGCAATGGATAGGTGGGGATACAAGATGGTAGCACACTCTGAATTTTCCTCCGGGTCCCGAGGGGTGGGCATAATGGTGAAAAAACAGTCCCCATTAATCATACACAAAGTTAAAACTGATGGATCCGGGAGATTTGCAGAGATCATCACCCAATGGGAAGGGCGACCCTTAAATATAGTTTCGGTTTACATTCCCCCTGCATTGCATGCCACGGCGCTCCTGGCGTTTAGCAGATTCCTGCTTGATCTGCCGGAGGGGGAGCTCGTACTGGGCGAAGACTTTAACGCGGTTATAGACGACCTTATTGATCGATACCCGGCACGGGTGGGTGGCACGGGGACATCCCACCTCGGGAGCTTTCTTGAAGCACTCGGGCTAACAGATATATGGAGGCTACATCATCCAACACTGCATCAGTACACTTACCACTCTGGGGTGCATAATAGTTTAACGAGGATAGATTACTTTCTAGGTTCTGCGGGCAGTCTCAAGAATATAGATAGCGTGGAAATCAGGCCCAGGGGCATATCTGATCATTGCCCAATATTCCTACAATACACACACTGCCACCTAACACGACGCCGTATTTATCCAATACACCCAGGCTATCTCCAGGTCCCTGCAATCCATAAAACAATCGTGAAGGCGACGAGCCTTTACTTTCAGGAAAATGCCTCATCAGTTGACTCCCCAACTACCTTTTGGGAGGCCTATAAAGCAGTCATGAGAGGGCAGGCTATAGCTTCCGTTGCGGCGCACAAGCGCGAAAAGCACCTCGAACTGCAGTCAATTAGAAATTGAGTTACACACGGCAGAGACACAACAGGCCCAAGACCCAAATCCTGAGGCTTCTCGCAGCTTGCGAGCGGTGCAGGCACGGTATAAGGAGCACCTCGCTGAGGCACAAGGCACAAAATTGATGATGTCGGGGATAAAACTGGGAAGCTGTTGGCATGGCTAGATAGAAGGGAAAGAGGCACTAGGTGGATAGCGCAGCTTAGCCCTGAGGAAAGGCAGGCAACAACTGATCCGCGCGAAATAGTGCAGATCCTCGCAAGACACTTTCAAGCAGTCTACTCTATGACAGTGGAGGAGACGCTGACATATGTGAAAGATCTAGATATGCCCAGACTTGCCCCTGAAGCACTGACGGCCCTGGAAGCCGATCTCACGGTGGAAGAAATACAGGCGGCAGTGGGAGTGCTGCAGCCGGGTAATGCGTCAGGTCCAAATGGCATACCGGTCGAACTCTATAAGAGGGCGGTAGGGACACTTGCCCCCCACTTGCTCAACATGTTTTCGGACAGTCTGCAGAGGGGCGAACTCCCACCTGATCAACGCACAGCCACCATAGTGGTGATACCGAAGCCGGGCAAGCCAGCAGAAAAATGTACTTCCTACCGCCCCATATCGTTACTTAATGCGGAGGCAAAGATCCTTGCAAAACTGCTGGCGGCTAGGCTGACACCGCACCTGTCGGAAATCGTACACCCAGATCAGTCTGGTTTTATGCCCGGCAGAAGCACGTCCCACAACCTGAGCCGGTTACATAGCGCGCTGCCTCGGGCGGATCGCTTGGGGGAACCAGCGGTGCTTCTATCACTGGATGCACAAATGGCGTTCGACATGGTTGAATGGCCCTTTCTATTTACAGTGTTACTACACCTGGGCTTTGGCCCAAAATTCTGCGCCTGGATCTGTCTTCTCTATACCAAACCAATGGCTCATGTTACTGCCAATGGGCATATGTCCGAAGATTTCCCCTTGACGCGTGGCACACGTCAGGGTTGTCCCCTATCGCTGTTGTTATTTGCCCTGGCGCTGGAGCCCCTGGCGGCGTGGATACGCTGGGAACCCAAGATACGGGGACTTAAATGGTCAGATGACTGGGCGGACCAAGTTTCCTTATATGCAGATGAAGTATTGCTGTACCTGACCTCCCCGCGGCGCTCCATACTGACGCTGCTCAACATCTGTGAGGTCTTTGGCAGAGCGTCAGGGTACACGATAAACTGGTCCAAATCTGTTATGTATGTGTTGCACGGCCCTCCACCGCAACTACCGGCTGACTGCCCGCTCAGGATGGCAGAGGGGTCATTTAAATATTTGGGCATACACATTACTGTGGATCAGGCGGACTTCTTCCAAAGAAATCTTCGGCCCCCATTGGATCGTCTCAAACGAGATGTGCGTCATTGGGGAGCGCTACCGCTGACCCTGTTGGGGAAAGCGGCGCTCTTTAAGATGATGGCCTTGCCCCGATTTGTCTACGTGCTGGAAAACACGCCGTACCAAATACCGCCCGCGTACTTTCGCACAATTGCGGTGCAGGTGACTGGCCTCCTGTGGAGTAACGGGCCAATGGAGGATAGGTTGCTGACAGATTATATGCCAAAAAAGGCCACATCACTCACGTCTCGTAAACTAGTAAACAACCCAACGGACCCAATGGGACCCCTGTGAGATAAATGGTCCAGCGATGTAGGAGAGTTTGATGACCCGGAATGGCGGGAGGGACTAGCATCGCCGCGAGAGGCGGGTATTCCCTCAAGGTTTAGGTTGGTACAGCTCCGGATTCTGCACCGCTCATACTACACCAGGCATACTCTACACAGAATAGGTAGAGCACCGCACCCATTCTGCTTACGTGTTTGCGGGGAGGAGGGTACCTTTTTTCACACCATATGGGAGTGCCCCATAATCCAAGAATACTGGAGGCGGGTGATGCGGACGCTGTCCCAGTCAGGGGGAGTGTCACTGGTGCCGGAACCCAGGCGCTGCCTGTTAAATGTGTGGGAACCTAATGACCTTAACCTTAACCGCCAGGCTCAGAGCTGGGCTACGTTGGGGACTGTGATAGCTAAACAGAACATAGCCCAAAAATGGGGGACGGGGGAGGCGCCATCGCTGTCCGCATGGGGAAGGGACATGGATGTGGCCATGCTAGCTGAAAGATCAGTGTTCATCAGGCGGGGGTGCCCCCGTAAATGGGATAAAGTGTGGGGGGCATGGAACAAATTTAGAGGAGACATATGCGACCTACCACCAATGCAGGAAGATGAAATCTCTGACACAGACTGATGAGAGGGATTTAGAGGCGGACATGTGGGGCGTGGATATCATAAGTGTAAAACTGTGCAGAAGTGCTTTTGGAGGGTTGGATGTAGGGTCACGTGATATACTGCTGTACGATGCGGGACAATTGTGTACTCGAATAACAATACAATGTACTGTTCAACGGAAAATAATACAATTATTTTCAAAAAGACTAACTAGCCTGTGGGACACCTTTAAAGTGTATATTCATGACATTCTGACTTTCGGCAGGTATATTTGGACTTCTTCTACAAAATGGCACAACTATGAAGGGGTTAAAATCAACATCCAATGGTTGTCAAGTTGGGTTTACCTACATTACCAACATAAATTATTATAATCCTATAGAGAGCTTGTGGATAGGAAATTGTCCTATCTTGAGAGGTTAAACCATTGCAACCACATGCTGGGAATGGAGGCAACTCTGCCATAAGGATGGCATGCCTTCTGTACTCAGCAAACACAAGGATATGATGGACGGAGCAGTGAAACTTTTCAGACACTCACACCCAGTTGCAGATCTGTGTTGAATCTATTATCATTCTTTAGGTCTCTTCGCCACCCCAGTTCAGACCCAGCCATATGCAAATCAGTCTTGACCCCGTACCTGATGGGAACAGTTCAGCCCAAACTGCCAAGCCAGGTCTTCCCTGGACCGGAAAGAAGCATCCTGGGACCAGTATAGGGGTAACTCCCCTCATCAACCAGGCTAGCTTGACTCCAGTGGACTTCTGTACTCACCTGCAACCCTCAGCACAAAACCCAATATTACTTTTAACTACAGAACATCATATGCAGACTGCACTGACTAGGCTATGTCTTAAAGAAATTGGGGATCTCTATAACCTAGGGATCTTTAAATAGTTTGACAACCTGACACCTGCTGGATCACTACACATATATAAGACTCAAACGTACTGCACAAGAACATTTGACAGGGTTTTCTGAGGTTCCTAGAGAATTCACACAACTAACAGAGATTATCAGATCCCCTAATGCAACAAAATGGGTCTTGAGATTGTATACCCTATGTACAACACTACATGATCACCAGACTACATGAAATAGACTGGCTATTTTCCAGGATATCTGGTGCATCCAACTGAAATTGATCTACCTGGAAGACCACTCCCACAGCGATAACAGCAGATTCTACCGAATCCCAGAGAAGAGGAGGTGATCAGACACACATGCATTCCTGCTTGAGTTTCTCTATAAGGTGACTAGATTCTCTATCAACCCCCCTTTAGAAATCCAAAGAGTGTGCAGAAATCGGGCCTGATGTCCATCAGCAGAGGTGGGTAATAATGCCAATGCATCATTACCTGCTTTTTGCCACATGATCACAATAGACAAATACTCTTGGAGGCATGAAAGCATGGACCATACAATATTGAGGATTGCTGGCTCCACATTGTACCAAATTTCTCTCTAGAGAACCCAAAAATGGTGGGTCTTTTTTACGCTCCGGCCACAACTGAGAAAATGGGTTATCAAATATGGCCTCCTAGAACCAGCCATGATGTGGATCACCATGGATGTCTTCTATGACCCCACTGATCTAGCTAGGTTCCTGGACTCCTTGGGAGACTCCAACATGGGCATCACTTATCCTTTACATAAAGAACCAGCTGGCTCAAGTACATTTAGTCTGACGCACTCTGATAACTGAGATAAATCCAGATTGCCTCTCATGCCCTCACCCCCTCAAATGAGAGCTTTGTCGTACCCCGATAAACAGTCCATGGACGTTGCCAGCTTGAATTCTTGACCTCTGGGTCAGAAGAGTATTGAAACTTTGAGGGGCGGCCCTGTTCGTGTTCTCAATTTTGCCATTGCTATAGTTATTCTTTTTGTTTTGGGATATATCCTTCTTTTATTCATGGACAGTATTCCCATTCAGGATAACTCCAAGTCAACTATTTAGAAATTACTGTATCAGACATCTCTGATGTGCATTTTTTAAACCAACATAACAATATTATAATACACAGTGTCCCCTCCCACCCACCCCAGCCTGCTTCCCAAGGACTCTTGACTATTCAACCTTATATTTTACTTGCTTACTGAGGTACAAATACTTTTAAAATTGTTATCAATTGTTTACAGTATACTTTTCTATTTATATTTTAAATGATCACGACCAGTGCTGCACTTTTTATTGATTCTTATTGTTAAGATTTTAAATGATGAAACAATAAATTACGTATTATTATTTTTATTATTATTATCATAATGTACTGCAGTAGATAATGCTGTGTTCTGTTTTGGCAGTTTTCTTGTGATGTGCCCTTTCACTTTTTAAGTGTGTTGCTATATTGCTCTATTTATGTTATTCTGGTATGGTTTGCCATTTACTTTAGCTATGTAAACAAACACTGGTACATTTCCAGCCCAAAGCAGCATATTATTTTGAAGTTCCCGTAGCAAGTGTCTAATGTGGTGAAAAAACTCTGCTCCTGCTCTTCAGCTACTTAAGACACCAGTAAGTCCAAAACTGTGCCAGACTCTAAGTCTAAATTTAGCACTGACTGTGTTTGCCTCATGCAACCGACCCATGTCTTCAACACTCCTGGACTCATAATCCTTATAGAAGCTTACTACCCCTCAATATTTTACATCATGATGAAAAACCTATTCCACCTGAGACACAGTTAGAATGCTTGGTAGCTAAATGATTGGCCTGGTTGTCCTCATGCACACATGCTTAATGGCACAGCTTAAGGCTTAAAATAAAACATCAGAGAGAACTAACTAACGAATGAGTAAATGACTGAATTTGTGAGTGAGTAGCTGAGTAAATAGAAACATTTCTAAAGTGACTAATTTAAATCCCTCTATGCTCTGGACTGAGGCCTTAAATAAATGAAATTGTCATAAAATACTTTTATTTGGTGAATTGATGCTGCTTTATTCAGAAAAAGGTTAAATTATAGGATGGATCACACTGAAGTGGGCAGAATATTTCACAATGTTTGTCCCAGTACCTGGAAGTCCTCGATTACTGTACTTACATACTGACTGTGCCAAACAAACCTGTATATCATATTGGAGCTGTAAGGGGTATTCTCCAACCAAACTTTGAAAAAATGGTGGAGGGAATGACATAATGAAAACTTCTGATAAATGTATGTTTTCAAATTCACAGGTACATATGTGCTTGCTAAAGAAATATCACATCTGGACGGTGGCAACGCCCTACTACATGCCCTCGCAGATGCCACACTTGCCCTCCCACATAAGTGTATCCCACATAAAGCAGCACACCTCTTCCAGGGCCTAAAGAAAAATGACTGCATCACTCACACCCTGATGGAGCTCCACTGGCTTTCCTCGCTGGGACTCATCATCTTCACTTGACTGACAAGTTCACCACATCCTGGAGTTCTTGGCACCCCTGCACCCCAAGACGGCAGAGGAGCTTGGGAGAATAAGTGCTAAAAAAAATGTAGACAGGCCTTCTCTATTTAAGCAGCCAGGATCTGAAACAACAGCTATCTATATATTATGATAGCCACCTATAGTCATATTTAGAAAAGAGCTTAAAACACCAATTTATAAAGAATACAATCCTCACCACAAATAGTCCAATTACACTCTCAGAACCCTGCTATTTCTTTACTCACTAGTTCGCTGAATCATTTCCGTCTGGAAGATAAAGCAAGCTATTGCCCAGCAGTGCCGGACTGGCCGTAGCGGGCACCGGGCAATCCCGTGGTGTGCCACACGGGTGGGGGCCGGTTTTGGGCCCCTTGGGGGCCCTTTTTGTTACAGGGCCGTTTTTGCAGCATAGCTGCAAAATCGGCCCTGTAACAAAATCGGCCGAAAACCGGCCCTGGCAAAGAGCTCGGCGGCACCCCCAAGCCCCGGGGGGGCCGGCCGCAGTGATGGCCCGTGTAGGGCGTTTTACCGGGGCGGTGACGTGGCGTTGCGATGCAGCGCGCGCAACGAAATTCGTTTTATTAATTATTTTCGTAACTTACCTGAACTCGGCAGTATGCCGCATTTTGCAACCCCCCCACCCTGCCCCTCCTCTGCGCCACGTCACCGCCCCGGTAAAACGCCCTACACGAGCCGTCACTGGCCGGCCGAGCACTTTGCCAGGGCCGGTTTTGGTTCCCAGTCCGGCTGTGTTGCCCAGAGTCACATGTTGCTGGGCTAACCTGTCGCCGCCCCGGGAATTGAACCGTGAGCCCCTGTGTTCCGGAGTCAGCTGCCCTGGCTGCTGCACCACACCTCTTCTCTGTACAGTGCTCCACTCCCTTTAGATTATGTTCGCACTATACAATATCTTATATATAATTATTTGCTATACTAGATCCTTTATCCCTCATTACAAATGCCCTGAATTTAGGTGCAAGGATGCAAGAGGATGGAATTGCTGATTCTGGATTGCATCTCCAAGCATACATCCAGGGATTACGAGATATTCCTCCCAGAATGTAGCATAATATCTGCACCTGGAAACACCGGATAATGTTCTACATGTGATTTCCCTGTTCAAGAGAAATAATTGCCCAAAATGAGAGCCCATTTAGCTTCTTCTTAGAGCAGGGCCCTAGGAAGGCCATGTAATCCCTGAAGTATGTATATATATGAATATATAGATGAGCCTCTAAAAGGACAGGTCACCTTTATAACAGAGAGGTATGTATTCACTAGTATCAATTAAGCTGTGGAAATGTGTTACTAGAAAACAAATGCAAAGAGATGTTGCAATATTGTATGGAAACAAGTTATTGGAACATTTTCGTTAAAAACACAATCAGATCTCCTGTAATAGAAACATGTAAGAATACTGAGTGCTTAGATGATTGACATACAGTTTTGGGGTGTTATATAACAACTGTAATATAATAAGGCCAAAATATCAAATAGAAACATCTACAATAAATTAACAGAGGTAATTGTATATATATATACATGTTTGGATGATTTTGTTGTTGTTTATTCCTATAAATATAAGGGTGGTGATATAGTAATCGTTTAACTTCAATATGAAAAAATGACACTTAGGCCTAAACGTATGAAGGCAATTGGCATTTCCTAACAATGTGAATCGCAATTTGGGCCATTAGGAAATGCAAAATGCCATTTCGGAATGTACAAAAGGAAAATGCGGTGGTGAGAAATGTGATACCTACGAAGTAGAAATTGCATTTTGGTAATCGTAAAATAGGAAATCGCAAATAGGGATTTCCAAATTGCGAATCGTTAACCGCATGTACAACGGATTTCCTAATTGTGACCCGTCACAAAATGGCCATTTAGGGAATGCAATTACCATTGATGTGGATCATGTGGTGACCAGGTGCAAACTATAAACAGGCACCAAACATACATCAGGATCTTTCACAATGGCGCTTTGTACATTCTGGCAAGGAGGCAGCGGATTTTGAGTGGGAGGCAGAAAAGGAGGAGGAGACAGGAGAGGATATTTAGGCTGAGGGTCACCCTGTTTGAACAGACAGAGGATCAGATTCATTAGAGGTACAGTCTCAGTTTTTAGGTAATACTTGATTTAATTGCTGAGTTATGACCTCAATTACATACCCCAAAACTCAGAAGCCACCACATGTGCACGTATTGCGTTACCTACATCTTCTGGCACTTACCAGGGGGTCATAGCATGAAGAGGGGTGTCACCAAGTGCCTTTTCCAGGCTCCTTCAGAGGTTTCTGGACATCATGGTGAGAAAAGTCAACCAGCATATATCACTTCCCAGTCACCCCCAATTATTGCAACAAACCAAATAATTATTCTACAGAGTAGCACAGTGCCCCAATGTCATTGGTTGTGCTGATGGCACGCATGCTGCCATATGTCCCCCCTCAGCAAATTAACTCATATTCAAGAACAGGAAAAACTCACACTCACCCGATGTGCAGGTAGTGTTGGATTCCTCTTGTATATTAACAGATCTTGTGGCCAGATTCCCAGGCAGCACCCACGACTCATTCAAGTTGTCCCACAGTAGGATATAAAACCGACTTGAATTTAGTGATGGTTTCCAAGTAGGTAAGGGAATAGCAGACTCGGTGAATACAGTGGCTAGGACGGCTTGTGTAAGGTGACGTAATGGTTTTCCTTCTTATAGTCTTAAGGTGACAGTGCATTTGCCTTAAGTCCCTGAATACTCACACTGTACCTGACTCCAAGAACAATAAGTGAAAGGCAGTACAACAGGGCACTGAGGACAATGCGTTCAATCATAGAGATGACCTTTGGGATCCTAAAGACCCAGTTTCGCTGCCTCCACAAGATGGGTGGGGCACTACTATACAGACTAGATGCATGCTGCAAGATCATCACAACATGTGGAAAACTCTACAATATCGCAATGAAGAAGGGTCTTCACAACATCCCCAGAGAGCCTGATTCCGACTCTGATGATGAATTAGCACAGCTGCACCAGGAGGATATATGTGCAGCAGAGGGATGTGCACAACACACGGAGATCGCCACTGTTTGTGAGGTAAAAGCAATTAAAACATCAAATAATGAGACATCACACATGATGGTAATGTTTGGTGCATAAATTAGAGACCCCCTTTTATTCAGGTAGCGACTACATTGTTTCACTCAGAATCAACTGTATACTTGTGGATGTAACAAGTAATACCAAGCAAAACAAAGGCGACTCATTCCTCTGAGTGTATAGTGGCTCACTTCTTTTGGCCTCTGGGTTTGGGTGCTTTGTCAGCAACACTGGGCTGTCGGACTGAAGTGTGTCAGCATGAATGCCTAGTACTGCATGCATCCTGAATGGATTTGCCACTGAGGCTAGAGCCCTCTTCACTCTCAGGGGGGGCAGGATGTTGGGGATACAGAGGTTGTGGGTTTGGATATTCTCAAGGGCTCTGGTCACTTCCACATGCCACGTGAAATGTCCTGAGAGCAGTGACCCAAGTCAGTCAAAATGTTCACAGTCCGCCTTGCTAGACTTGTTGTGGCCACTGCTAGGCGGTTGAAAGACCCGGTGACAAAATCAAATCTTGACAGGTACTGCCTGTGTCTCTGTCTCTGCACATGATGCTCCTTCGCCATTGCTGCTAACCACAGGTCCAGCCTTTCTCCAAATTCTGAAGTGACTTTGACATTCATACCAGATGCCCACTGTCCATATTTGTTTTGTCTGCAGGTGCTGTACGGAGATGATGAACCTCTCCAAGCCTGCATACACAGTAGGTCTCTCTGACATGTCGTCTGACACATTCTCAGTATGAACTGCTGATATTTGGACTCTGCACTGTCTGTGTGTCCCAACCTCCAATGTTGTGGGGCCCCTGCTCCGTGATAGACTCTCATCACTGTCCACAAACTCTGGCAGTGGTGAGATAGTTGCTCTCCTGCCAGTTGGAGCTGGAGTGATAGGCTGAGGGGATGGAGGTGTTGTGTCCTCAATGACCACATCTGTGCTAGTAGCCCCTTCAGCTGCAATTGTTCCAGACATGTCTGTGCTGTGATTTGTGAAATGCATGTAAATAATTTGTGTAAATAAATGGTTAATGTTTGCCCACAATGTTGTTGTAACTTTGCTTCATTTGATTGTGACATGTGTATGGTTGTAAAGATATGTTTAGTTTAGTCATCAACACAAAGTACAGCAAGCAACTGATATGTACTACAAATCCCATCATGCATTGCCAGGGTAAAGAAAGCATCTCAATTGAGTTATTTCTGCTGTGATGTATGATATATGGATTTGTTACCATTATGTTTTGTGAGGTAAGTAAAGGAAAGATGACTTACCTTGGCTGGTGCCTGTTGGATTGGAGGTGTCGATGTCAGCTACTCCCGCCACACTGTTTGGTTCCAGGGTCCCCACAATGAGTGTCTTCATGGGAGTTGGAGGGGTGTATTTTTAAGGGTCCCCACATGTTTCACATCTCTCAGTCATCCTGTTGGCCACCTTATCCTTCGTATGAGACCTGAGGTCATACCACCTTTTGCAGATCTCTCTGATGGCCCTCTTGGTGACTCTGAGAAAGTTAACCTTCTCCAGGATGCTGAGTCAAATCCCAGTGGCGTAACAAAACATGCCGGGGTCCCACTGCCAGGTATGTGGAGAGGCCCCTCCTGACTCAATCAGGAGCTCTCCGGCCAGGGTACTGAAGCTAGGGGGCCCCCTTGCACCACGGGGGCTGCAGGGGCCTGTGTTACGCCACTGTCAGATCCATGTTTTTTGGTTTCCTGGTACTGTGAAGGAGGCCTTCCCAAACAGTTGGTCATATAGAAGAAACATTATTTTGTCAGGAGCTCCAGCTCATTCTCAGATAATTTAACCATCCTCTTCCTGCTCCCTGAGTCTTTGTTCCCATCTTCTGTAGCCACAGTCATCCCCAGGAATGGTGTGATACACTGGTAGTAGTGATGCGGGAGCACTCTTTACTTCCAGCACCGTCCTAGGCCTCTGGTCTGACATCCTCATTCTGCATCCAGAAAGCTCATCTTCCCATTTTGAGATTTCCTATTAGGAAATTGCAATTTTGTGATTTCATATTTAGCAATTTCCTAATTGCAAATGCTAATCCGTCGGAATATCTATTTTGAAATCAGGAGTTACAAACATACCATTTTGTGATTCCCAACTAGAGAATTCTATGGATTCGGAATTTGGAAATCAATAATCCAGAATTTCATACATATGGCCCTTAGATCGCAAAATAGTTTTGGCTTAAGTCTGCAATGTGTAACTTTGTACAATTGTTCTTCACATTGGTATTTCAACATGTAAGACTTCAAAAACCTGAAGAGAGAGTAACATATGGGTACTGCTAAACTTTTACAATTCAAAAGCTATGATTCAGAAGTAAAACCCTTCAGCATGGATTCCTTGAGCCCACTATAAATGGGCAGAGTACATTGCACTAATGTTCCAGATACTAAATGAACTGAGAGTGAGTAGATTGGCTGATGAGTTAGAGATCCTGACTCAGTCCCTCACAATTCACAGATTAATATTGTCAGGGAGGTCCATTGGTTTTATCTGTTATTTTTTTGCCAATGAGGTTGGGAAATTAGTATTACAAGATCCGCTTAGAAGAGGATTGGCACTCTGAGTTGGCACCTTGAGTTGGGCAGACGCTGCTGCTTTTAAAAGCAGGCCTTCAAAGAAAAGTCAATTCCCCAATGTGCTCCTCCTTCCTTTGTGATGAGCTTGGTCACTGTAGGCCACATGAATCGTGCAAGTAGTGGGTCACATTGGGCTTTATTTCTTAAGGGTTGCAACACTTTTACACCACACAACGGGGTGCAAAAGTGATGCAACCCTTGACATGCGATTTATCAAACCACTCAAGGCCAGCTTGCGTGGCCCTGAGTAGCATGATAAATCCAAAGAAACGCAACCCAGCTCAAACCACTGCATTGCCTTACTTTGCACCAAGGAGGCGTTCCATGGGTGGTGTGTGGGTGTTCCCTTGCAAAACCAATGGATTTTGATACATTCCCAGATTTACCATAAGTGGTAGACCTGGGAATGCACGAAAACTGCTACGCCTCTCTAGGTGAGGAGTAATATGCATATTTCTCCTTTTTGTTTCCGCAGCACACATACAAAGAGGAAAATGCTTCAGGGGATTGTTTTTGTGCAGGAAGATGGCTCTCCTGCACAAAAACAATCCTGCTAACAACACAGGCACCCTGCACCATGCTGCACGAGTGCCTACGTTAGAGCTAGGCAGCACATTGTGCGCCAGTGCTGGAAAAAAGGTAGGAATGCACCGTACAATGTTAAGTATGGCGCATTCCTGCTTTTTCCCTGCCACACAGCTCAGCAAGGCGACATATTTTAATTTTATTGTATGCATTTGAAAATCAAGCTGTCAAATGCATTATTCGCCCCATCTTTTAAATATTTCTGTGATCGGATGATCTCCAAGCACCCCCGACGAAGGCTGACCGTAGTTTTGTTAGCCAAGTTCTTTCACAACTATGCTGTAAAATACATCATTTGGTAGCTATATTTTAATGTTTTCTTGGGATATAATCTCTCCCCACACATTCCCCGAAATCCCACTAGAAAGGATCGGGATAGCTTGTGCTGCTTGCACACTCAATGCCATTCGGTACATAGTTAAAAGAGATTTTCTTTTTAAAACAGTCTGCCTACTCCTGTATCTGGAATGTAGGTAGTCATCACACATCTTGTCACCACAGATATGTGCTGCACTATGTTACTTATGACTTCATGCTGTGAAATCGCTTAATAGTTCATGCGCGGGGAATGATCTTGCCCAACAGCTAACAGTTAAAATACAAAGCAAGCCTTACCATTGTCCCACAATGAGATAAATAAAATGAAATCTGACATGAGCCCAAGCGGGAAATGTGTGTTTACAGCTTGAGGAAAAAAACAGGGCAAGACGGAAACGAGTAAATAATGCAAAATATTTATGATAGACTAGAGAACGAGATAAAAAATAAATACCCGCATAAAAGGAAATAACAAACAAATAATATATAGAAAAAAACACAACTTCAAAAGACCAATCTCACTGCCTAGCTGCAAATTAAGACCGTGAATAGCACTGAAAACCCCACGTATTTCCTATGTTGTTTCTTGCAAAGGATTATTTTACATAGATTAATTTTACTGTTATTCTCAGTGTTCACACGTATTGCATTTACATTTCTTCTTTGCTGCTGGCAGTCAGTAAAGGAAGGATTCTGCTCATAACGGGGGGCATGAGGTCCGGCAAAGTAGAAATGAATTAATTTCACGTTTGAGAGATGCTTGGAATCAGAGATTAAAAAATAATTATAGAGGCCAGCAAATTTACAGAATTGGCTGTGAGGGGTTCGAACCGGAGGAATCAGGATAGAAAAAGTTCGTAAGAAGGGAATTTTCTTACAGAGAGAATACATTTTGCACTACAATTTCCAGCAAATTAGCCGAATACAATGTGCACAGACGGACTTCCGTGGAATACAGAAGAAGAGGACAGTAACTAACAACCGGCCATAAACAAAGGAATCCTCATTGGCACTTTCCTGATTAAAATTTTGTGGGAGATCAGGGTGATGCGCATTGATGGAATTTCCAAACTTGTTTTCTTCCTTATGCTGTCTCCTTCAATGGCAGATGCGGCTACTTTGGTGAAGAAAAAAGGGCAGATTTTTCCCTGAGAAACCCTTGCTCCACTATGGATGCGCCGGGGCAGATTTACAAGCCCCTTGCGCCACTTTTGCATCAGTTTTCCCATGTTAAAAGTAATGCAAAAGTAGCGCAAGGGGCTTGTAAATCTGCCCCCCCGTATTTAGAAACAGCGCACCAAGGCGCAATGGTTGACAGATGCATCAGAAATTCTAATGCATCTCTTGACGCAAAAGTCACGCATTGCTGGAGTCGTGTTGCAAGCACAACACAACTCCAGCAATGCAGGGGGAGATCTATCCTCATTGTGCTGCGTCACTCCTTATGCCTAAGAATTTGATGCAGTGGCGTTCTAGAAGTGTCTCAGTAAAATCTTGTAGATTTCACTGCGTCACTTCTACGAGGCTGTTTTGCGTTGGAACGCCCAACCTGCACACATTATACCAGACGCAGGTATAATGTGATGCAGGGCTTTACAACGTGACGCATCTCCCTAGATGCGTCACGTTGTAAATGGGGCGCATTTTTATGCTGCTGCGTCACAAAAAGTGACGCAACGGCGGTGCAAAAATGACGCAAGGGGCTTGTAAATTTGCCCCATAATATGTCACAAGTATTGTAGCACTACCTTCCATGGGGTGGAGATGTACCCACAAATTCGAAATCAGTGGCACTATCTATGGGTGCGCAGCACCTGATGTGATGGTAATCATTCGTGATGAGGATACATCAAAACACATACAGCAAAACCTACTTTTTTTACAAATTCCCTCCGACAGCCACGCTAGAGAAATACCTGTAATTTAGCACTTCCCAATACGCTGCAGAACCAATGAACTTCCCAGCATTGACAACCCATATCACTACCTAAAGTTTTTATGTTGTTGTGAAGTATTAAAATACCTGCAACAAACCCTTACCTGGGAGTCATTTAGTATGCCTTGTAGTGACAATGGTCCCTATACTGCCACTGACATACCGTAGTCATCAGCACATATACAGAATGAATGTCCTTTAATCCTCTCCACGCAACACACTTCCACATGCAACAAGAAACCTGAACCTAAAAGACATAGAAAAGAGTAAGACCTGGGAATCTGATTGATCAAAGCCTTCTCTTATGATGTGTTTGTATCACTTGAAGCAACCTCTGTAACGGGTGTGAAAAGGATGTGTGCAATTTACTTTGCCTAGTGTTTGATATCCCTACTTGACCCTGTTTCAGTGCTGAATTAAATACTTTGGAGGCCCCTAGGCAGTCGAAATTTCGGGGGCCCCCTCGCAAATTATCTCCTAATACGTTTTTAATTTCACCAACCAATAATTTGAATAGATCAATGTTATTACACAAAACTAAACATTTACAATTATTGTCATTAAGCAAAAAATATAATTTTTCTAATTCTTGCGTCATTGAAGTCATTGCGTCATTGAAGAGCAATGACAATATTTGAGTAGTTTTAACTTTGAAATGGTGTGTTCACCATTAGTGTGCACGTCAACCCGCTAGATGGAGATGACCATTACTGCTGTAAATTAATCGTACATAGTTTAAACAAACTGACAGCTGCCAGACGATGAGCTTTCAAGAGACAAACTTATGTGAATCTGATGCAGTGTCTCTGGTTTTTGTACTTTAAGTTGTTATTGGTTACATTACATTAATACAGTAATCTCTCTGTAAAGTCTTTAATGTCAGGGTTTGTTTCTTTGAGTTTATTAATATTTTACCATATTTTGGAAACAATTAAAGAAAGCTTGAATGTCATTTTCTTTCAAGATCAAATCAATATTGATTTGATCCGTTGTTGCGAAGCCCCTAAAAAGAGTGGGGCCCACATGCCGGTGCCTATTTGGTAATCCGGAACTGCCCTGTTAAGTCCTATTCTTATCAGTATCCTGCCCTGCTTAATGCTGCTTGGAGCATGGAAAGCATGAGACAGAATTTGCACTGGTTCGTGGATCTGTTGGGTCCTGTTGCCTTTGTGCTGTTGTTCTGGCTAAATCAATTTCACAAGCCCCTTCCATTTAAAGGTCTTGCTTGTTTCTCCTATGTACTACTCCTCACAGGAGTCTATCATTTAGATTTTATGGTGTGAGACAGATTTTTTCCATCTAATAACAAGTACTGTAAAAGCCAATATGCCTGACTTCAATGTGGTACAGCATGCAAACAGGCGTGCAAACATTATACTTGCAAGCAATAGCACAATAAAGCAGACCAATGGCTGTAGGAAGGTGGAGTACTATATAGTGATGCTGGTTAGGCTTCACCATGCAATACTCTCACAATAGCTCAAAGATGGTCATTTGATTCACAATAATAATTCCTTAGCTCAGTCCTGGTAGAGTGGCAAAGAGCAGTCAGGCTTTACTAGAGGAACATGGGGTAAGCATTTCAGAGTACAAACATGGACGACAAGTAATCGACATGATTCAAACGAAATTTGACACCAATTTATAATAATAAAGCAGATGTTTATATAAATTTAGAATGTAAAATGAAATAAATCAGATGAGTACAACTGGAGTTATGGATTTTAGAGGCAATAATAAATCACAGCCTATCAATACTGCAATACGTTAGCATTGCAGTTAAGGGGAAAAAGCATTAGTGATAATCAGTCACATGCATGTCAAATTGCATGAAACCTAAGGAGGATAAATGTGATGCGGGTCTCAGGACCAAGCCACAATAGTCAGTCCAATTTGACCTGGCTCAAGAAGCCTGGGTGCCTAGTTGTCCGGGCTGTCAGTGGTGCTGAAGCAGGAGCCATGTGGAGCTAGTTTTACTGCTTACACGGTTCTGGTGTGGGACTGGGTGCAAAAAGTCAACAACAAAGCTACTGCTGATGTCTGTGTGAAGGTTTAGTGGCCTTCCCTTGAGGTGTAGCATCGAGTAAAGGAGGTGGTTGCTGGACAACAAGCCTTTGCAGCAGTAAGCACAGCAAAAAGGTTCACCGACAAAATATTGGAACCCAAAATATTGTGGTTAAAATATAATCGAAAACATATTGAGCACAAAAATATTGTTTTCCTATACTTATAATATAAATGACAAACATATCGAAAAGAAATATCGTTTTACACTAATAACGAAAAATATATACAAAAATAATGTGTATTGAGATATATATATAAAACATAGTAAACATTTTAACATATATCAGTAATTTAATGTACATTATTTATATTTAAACAATATAAAAGTATATATAAATCTATACTTATTTAAACATCCAAAAACTTTTAAAACTATATTTCATACCTTAAACAAATGATATTTTTGTCAGCAATATTTTGGACACAATATTTCTGTGTCATGAGATTAAAAATTTGAAATATCTGCAACTCAATATTTTTAACTTGTTATTTTGTCCAAATGCCCAGCAGAGAGCTATTTTTAAATCTGGAGGTCCGGGGGAAATGGTAGCTGCCTGAACCTTGCTGGAGGTCAGGACTGTGTTTTCCACGATGCCCTGGACCGTCTACTTTTGGGCTATCCCTTGTAGGGCCCGATGGGCAGCTATTCTTTAGTTCCGGTATGTTGTTTTTGCCTGCTGAGTGCAAGAGACTAGTGGCACTAGTCCAGGACAGTTTGGAGTTGCCTTTGGCTCTCAAAGGGGTCCCTCTGTCTGCGGAAACCGATCTTTGGTCCGGGAGGAGTCGCAGTCGTGCAGTTCTAGAAAGGTTGCCACAGGTGCAGAGTATCACGCCTTTGCATTGTGCAGATCATGTTGTCGCAGACAAGGGTCTCTTCTTTGTCCTTTGTTGCAAGTCAGATCAGAACTGAGATTCTGGTGTCAGGGGTAACCCTTCAATCCTAGATTAGGGGATTTTGGGGTGTGGGTGCAAGTGGCCAATGGGCTACTTTTCCCAGCAGCTAATCTGCCCTGAGGTGATCAGATCCGGAGGTGTGTGTCACCTTTTCTACCTAGAACCCTCTATTTTGCCACTTTTAACAATGGCAGACACCTTCCTTAGCTGTACAGGCCCTGGTGAACCCTTTAGCACCCAATCCCTAGTTACCACTGATACCATATACTAGGGGCATATAAGGGGGTTAAAGTCCTTGCCAATTGGGTGTGCCAATTCACAGGTATCAGTTTTAGAGAGAGAGCACTGGACTGGGGCTTGGGCAGCAGGCTCCAGTGCACCTTCAGAGCCATAACCATCAGCACTGCTGCAAAAAGTGGGGGGTGACCATACAAAAAGGGCACTTTCCTACATGGACTTTGCCACTTTACACCTATGTTCAGCAGATGTGCAATGAAGCTTGGCATACATGCAGCTTGTAGGAGTTGGACGCCCAAATAATGTCATGGTGAGTTTACAAATGACTGTGTTTAGGCATATATGTGCAGAGACATCAGTTCATCTGTCCAAGGGGTTCGCATACCCACATGGAAGCAGGGCAGCTACAATGCCTCCTGATTTTGTCTGGGGACCCATGCTACTAAATAGGGAAATTTGAAAAACAAAATCATGCCATTAACTGGTGTCCCATGGCATTAGCTGTGCTTGCCAATCTGGAAGTGGGGCATTGTTTTATGGAACTGGCACAAGGCATGAACAAGAGGTACTTTCTGATTTGTGTCTCCTATTCCAAACACGGCTGTCTGACCCTTAGTGTCGTGAGGTGGTGGCTATTTCGCAAACATCAGCAATTGTCTCAAGTGGGAAGCTGAAGCGTGAGCCAGACCATATCAAGGCAATGCTCACATTTGAGCCTTGACAAGAGCACTTAAATTAAGCATTCATATTCATAATCAGTCTGGCTTGCATATTTGTTTATTAGCATGGGCTCCAGGTGTGACAGAGAAGAGTAAAATATCCTCAAGGTGGCAGCACCCAGTAAGGAGATCTGTAACAACATAGGAGGACTCGCAGAATCAGAAGTATTGGACTGAGAGCCAAGAGTGATGACAGAGCAGAATAAGACATGGAGAAAAGGAGCATTTGGCAGTGGAAGAAGTAAGAAGAGGCAGCATTAAGACCACAACAAGAGCCCAACTCAGTGGCAGCAGTGAGGAATCGATGGGTCCTCATTATGAGGACAAGGGTGAACAACAGTAGCTGCTCATGGAGGGAGTGCTGCGGGGTGGTGGGGTGGGGCAGGGAGGGTCAGGGTGGGGGTAGTAAACTACGGCATACGGCTAAACAGAGTTAAGTAACTAAATAAATAAATAAAACAAATTTTGTTGCGCACGCTGCATCACATTTGGCAATGCAGCATGCGCAACGTAATTTGTATTATATCTCTGGTTTTGTATGAGTGAAATGTTCAACTAACTATAATGTCCCTGAAACCTATTGTTTTTACAGTGGATTTCTATGGTTTTTTTAAAGGCTAATTTCTAACTATAACATCCCTGAAACCTATGTTTTTTTCAGTAAATTTCAAAGGTTTTTTAAATGATAATTTCTAGCTATAACATTCTTGAAACCTATGTTTTTTTGTGAACTTCAAAGGTTTTTTAAATGCTCATTTCTAACTATAACGCCCCTCAAACCTATGTTTTTTTCAGTGATTTTCAAAGGTTTTTTAAATGCTCATTTCTAACTATAACGTCCCTCAAACCTATGTTTTTTTCAGTAAATATCAAAGTACAATTGTGCTATTCATCATTAAAACTCTTTTCAAAGTTTACCACTACGTGCAATTAAATAAACAAAAAAACTGTTGCATAATGTAATGTATTACACAAATTACACTGTCACTTTTTTAAGACTACACATAATTTAAGTTTTACATAAGATATAATTTTCCCTTTTTTGCTGATCTCAGATTCCACTTAACTTCACTATACACAGTGATGTCGATGTAGTATCATCATGAAACAGCGGGGAAAAAACAATTAACTAGATTGTTGAAAAAAAACAATCAGCGTACAACATTATTTTTAATATCTGTACCTATATGTGTTCATCCCCACAATTTTTTTATTACATCCTTCTACTACAGGATGTCTTTCATTTATCACAAGAACATTTTCAAAATATACACTCATTTACATCTCCTAAATTATACAGAACAAATATCCAAACTATTTTCATCTCAACGCAGTTTTTCCAAATACAATACCAATAAGCACAAATAATAGTCCCAACAGTAGTTATAATTAGTAATTGTTTCCAGTGCTCTCTACTATCTGTTCACATCTTCCCAATAGGCCGCATAATGTATTCAAAACTTTGGTTTGCAAAATATCCAATATGAATTTGTTAAAGCATGCTTACATCTTCCCAATCGGCGGAATGATGTATTCAAAACTTTGGCTTCAAAAATATCAAATATGAATCTGGTAATTCGTAAGGCAATCTGGGTTTCATTTCTAAGTGTGCATCATTGCAATGTGTCCATCCTTTATTACACTTTAAATACACAGTATAGTGTCCAGATGTTGTGGGTCCAGCATGGAAAATAATAGCCACTGTTGTAAACGTTCTTCCAGAAATAGATATTTGACTGGCAACATTTTTTTTTATTCTGGTTTCCAGTTTTCATCCATTTGCTATACAATGTTGTAGCATTAAAATCAGATATTTTCCATATCTTTCTATTTGTAATGTAGATAACATCTCTGATTTGCAATGAGAACATTTCATCTCATGATTTACTGCTTTTACTAATTTGCTAACAGCTACAGATTTGCAGTCTGGTATTGTTAAGTATATGAATCGTTCTGTGTCAACTTCAGTGCTTGAAGTTAATGAACACTGTTCACATTTATAATCTCATTTGTAACTTAGTCCAAATAAGTTTTCAATCTATATTCCTTCATCTTCTAACACTCCAAGCATAAGCATTAGAAATTCTTGTGCATCTTGTTGTATATTATGACTGAAGGTCAAAGAACCAGTACATATATCCATGAAATGGCGAATACCAGAAGCAGTATGTATTTTACTTCTGTCAGTTGTCAATTGTTGAAATACACAATGTAGTGCAGAACATAATCTTTTTTCTTGATTTCCCATGATTTCAAGATGAAGATCTTGTAGATAAAATGCAACATTCGGAACTACATTAGTGTCACAGTTGATACCTGAACTATTTTCAAATTGGTATCCCACAACGTCATCAATACTTTGAAATTTCTGTCTTCGTTTTGAACACACAACACGTTTCTCATAAATGGGATATACACCTAAATTTGGCGTATAAAGTCTTCTTGAACAATTTACATCAACACTAATCTTGTCATCAAAATCAATCAAATAAAAACCAGACAATGTTCTTACTCAAGATAATGCAACATATGCCATTCCCTCTTTGAACACAGAACTTCCAATATTTACCAAAGCACTGTCTATACTTAAACCTTGAGATTTATGAATAGTTACTGCATATGCTAAAGACAAAGGAAACTGTTTTCTGCGAACATACAAGTCTTTTACAAGCAAAACACATACAGCACAACACCCAATCTGTTTTACCTCTGTAATCTGATCAAATTTTATTTTGAATAATTCTATTCCATCTCTGTTCTGATACTTTACAAAATCAACAACTTGTTCTACATTCAAGTTACGCCGCAAAGTTACCCAACAGTTTATACATACATCTAAAGTTTTTTTCTAAGCCAGCAGTTTTAGGTACAGACTTTTCCAAAGAGTGCAGTTTAGTCTGTAGTTTCTCTGAAATAAGAATAGTCACTCCCTGGAGCTGAATTTTATCACTAGCTTCAATGTGAACTATTTCTTGTTTTTCCAATTTCAGAAGCTCTTGATTAAATGTACAACACTCTTACAGTGTAGGCATTAGGCAAACTACAGACTTATTTTCTCCAATCTTCTTGTACAGTACTTCAGCTGCTGTGTTTTCAGTTGTAAACAAGTTCCTTAGTAGCCGACTTTCTAAAGCTTGTTTACCATGTAATCTTCATCACTAGCTTGTCGCATATTCTGTATAAGTTCTTTATATTCAAAATTTAACCACATGTTCACATTTCCAATACTTCCCAAAGATATCCTAGTCTTCGTGCACAAGTGTTTTAATACTGGTTGTCCTTTTACAGGAGTTAGTTGTAGTAGATGTCCAAATACAATTAAATGTTTTCCTCCAAACAAAAAATCGTAATCTGTTTTTAAAATCTGTTGCATTCTCAAGTGTACAAAGGCGAGCATTAAGTTTGAGACCATGCTCACCTCATCAATGATGAAAAGTTAAATTTTCTTCATCACTCTTAACACTTCATAACAAGCATCTCCAGACAGCTTCTGATATTCCAATTTATTATCGTTTTCAACTGGTAGCATAAGTAATCTATTTAAAGTAATTCCTTTAATATTGTCCGCTGCTAATCCAGTCAGAGCTGTTACAACAGAAGATAAATGGGAATCTGTAGTTTTTTGGAGATAATCACGTCAAAACTTTAATTAAAAAACGTTTACCTGTTTCAGCTTGGCCACTGATGTACATAAGAATTGGTTTAGATAATAAAAATACACATTCTTTTTTTTTCATGAAACAAACCATGTTGTATCTGTTGTGTCAGTTGTACATATATTTCTTTCTGTTCAATATTTAGTTGTTCTTCTAGGTTTTCCAATGTACTATTCTCCGGTTGTGCTTGTTGCATTGCAATTTCTATGTCATTCATGGCTATTGCTGCTTCATTTTTGATTATTGGTTGTCCCAGTGGATCTTGACTAAGGGGACCAGAACTTTAACTATCTTGAGAACTGTTGTGAGCTATTTCAGCTGCAATAGTCTTTTCTTCTTCATTTTCATCATTTAACATTTGTAGATGTGTAGGGAAAATATTACATGCAATGCGTCTTTACTTGCATTAAAAGAATCTTCACAGCAGTCAAAATCTCCAAGTAATTCAGTTTCCCCAAACCATGGCTTGAACAGTTGCAGACGTGCTAAATAGAAAAATTCTCTGTTATCTGGAGTTTCACAACTGAGTTTTCTGTGGTTAATAAGATTTCCTTTGGCATGTTTTACTAAACAACCGTCATATCCAATTACTACATATTTTCCTTGTTTTATATTTGATGTAACATTTCTTTTGAAGCTGTAATGTTGAAGTATTTCATACAGACATAGCTCTTCTAGATGTGTACTCCTTTTGGGATAGTATGTATCCAACATATTAGTTTTACGAATTTCTGTACTTTCTGGTTCATTCACTGCTAACTATTCAATTTCTTCTAGTGTTTTCAACACTCTATTTCGGGTGCAGGCAAGACCTAAACTTACCCAAATGATTCCTCGTGACTTTGAATATAATCTGTAAGAGCACAAGCGATCCGAACATTCAAAGGGTCCGATTTCTCTGTGGGAAAGCATTTTCAAGCTAAAGCTGTACCATTTTTTGCTAAGGCTCTTCTCTGTGAAATCTCTTCCCTCATTTCTTTCATCTCTGTCTTTTCTGATCTTGTTATATATGATGTAACATAGTGTGCAATGGCGATTGAGTTATCTGCAACATATTGAATGTCTATGTTTGCATTCCACATTTTCAAAATATCTGGATTATAGTCATTAATATACTTTAACAGTTCTGTTCTTTTTAAGTTGCACTTATTCTTTCAGAGTTATTGTATGCCTTACCGCAGACAAAAAACAATTTACTCTTCCTTTAGAAATTATTGGACGAGGGGCTCCAAAGCGACACTTGGTATAAAATGTTCCTTTAGACTTGTATTTTCGTCAACAGTACTTTCCACAACGGTGACTTTGGAAACGTAAAACTTGTTGTCTCAAGCTTTTTTCTCCTCCTTCTCTTGGAATCTCACAGGTAACATACTGTTCGATGAAAGACAATACTGTTTTATCAGTATCTGTTCCAACTTTTGGAGCATTTCTTATCCATAATAGCATGTGTATATGTGGAGCACCTCTAGCTTGATACTCCTTTTGCCAAAAAAAACCCAACAACTTCACCAAGAGGACTATTATTTTTATTGCAGATAAAAGACATCATAGTTTGAAAACCATGATTAAAATACCTGCACACATTTACATGATCCAATGAACACAGTTCTCCAGGTGTCTTCATTTCAATATTTTTTATATTGGAATTTGCTTCTCGTAGAATTCAAGTGAATCTTCCCATGCATACTCAGCACAGCTAAGTGTTACAAACCATGTTGGTGTACCTAAGTTTCTTAACATACACTTAAGGTTACCATGACGACATTCCACGTCGACAGGCCATCAAATTAATTAACTGTGCTTCTAAATTTTCATCTGTTCGTTCAACTTTCTCCATCAATTCTTTGGCTGAAAGAAGTGATTGATGACCTTCTGTTTTAAGTATATGGTTCACTGCATACGAAAGAGAAGACAAATCACTTTCAAACAAAAGATGAAATATGTATGGAATGCACTGTCGAAATCTAGGATCTTCTGAGTATAATCTTTTTGAGAGATATTCTGAAGCTGGAATTCGCACAGGTCGCTCATCAAATCGTCCACCTTGTCCAGTGAGGAACAGCTGTGGAAAACATCGAGCTTCTGAGCTTTTCTCCCATAAACTTATTGGAGTTCCCTTTGCTTTTTTCATTTGAAATAACTTAATGCTGTTTCCTATTACTTCTTTTGAAAGTAGAGGACATATTGTGTAATGTTCATAAATCTCTTCACTCCTTGACTTGTCAACTTTCTCTATTTGACCACTTGAAATTTCTGATTCATCTTCTAAACTTATTACCTGTTCATCAACATTTACAGTTTTATAATAAATATTGTTGTGTACAAGATAAAACGTAGCTTTTTGAAGTTTATTAGCACCTACAAACTCTTGCCATATTTTCTGACTCTTTGTTGGTACACCATTCACTAGAATAACTACTGGCTCATTTTCCTCTCTGTCGCCACCAACAGTTTAATTATTTTTCTTAAAATCTAAATGTAAGTACACAACTCTTCCTTTCAGACCTCTTTGTGAGTCTGTTGGTGGCAGTTGACCTGTTTTAGGCTCCATGCGAATTATAGCTTGAAATGGGAGAACAGATTGAATAAGAACTGACTCATATATATTTAAATCAGCCAGTTTCTCTGGAAAAGGTACTCATTCTAAGTTGTTATGTACTCCTCTAGCTGGCATTTTGTTCTCTTCTAATTTGTTGTAGCAATATTTACAAATACGTTGATCAGTACCCAACTCAAATCGACCTCCCACCAGCAAGTATCCTCCAAATTGCTGCCACCTATCATTGTTCTCCTTTTCACTTTTTAAATACAAATTAACATTCCTAGCTTGTCTTTTATAATGAGTACGTCGACAACAAATACAAACATAGTTTGGTTTTTCAGAACATACTGTCTTAAACGTTCTACTCTCTTCTTCAAACTAATCAATGCTAATCTCTTTCCCATGTTCTTCAACATCTGCAGTTGTCAAGCTCTCAGTTTGTACACACTGCTGTTCTGAACAAAACAAAACGAAATTCAATTTCATCACACATTTTTTCTACATCTGTGCAAACCGTGTAAAAGAGCTGTGTTCAGTTCACTTAAACCTAATGATGGAGTCTTTACGTAGTACACTTTCCTTACAAACTTCTGCATTCCTGAGTGGTGTACTGCTAACATTCTTAAGTGATGAAAAGTACTTTTACAAACTTTTCTTGAAAGACAAGCCAGAGAATGTCCATGCTTCTTAGTATATTGTCTTACATTACATGGATCTAGTCTTGTAACAACCTAATCTTTTGTTTAACACTTTTCTGTGCATATTGTCGTAAAACATTTTGCATTATGTCAATAGATTCCTGTCGAATACTGCAAATACTGGTACAATCCCACTTACATACAGGAAATTGTGTGAATTTCCCTTACATTCTTTCAGCTATTAATTCTTCTGCACTCATAACAACTATTTCTTCTTTTGGAATGGGACAACCATTCCGAACTTCATAACAGCAACCTCGAGTATCAACTGCAAATGGTAAATTATTTTGTTGAAAGTAGCTTTCTTCATTAAAGAAAGGGTCACTAGTAGAAGTGTGTTTCCATTCACCACTGAAACTTTTACAAAGGTTACTTCTATTAACAAGTCTTTTTTTGTTTGCTTTTGTCTTTCAGAAACTTAATTATTTTATTTAAAGATTTCATTATTTTTTAAATCAAAATAAATAATTTTCGTTTCAACTTAAAGGCAGTATGTACTACAGCTTCAATGTGCAGCTTCTGTTTGTAAGCTAGTAATCTTCTTTTATACTTCTTGCAATGTTTCAATAAATTCTGATTAACTCTACTTCAAAAGAGTCGTTGTTGAATCTTTTGAAATTGTTTTTGTCTTTGTGTAACTTGTGTTTTTTCCTTATTTTTTTCCATTTGTAGTGTTATTCTCCTTTTCCTTAGTTTAAAAACTCTTCTTTTTCCTTCTATTCCTAGTGTTCTCATATAATTTCTCCACAACATTTTTAAGAAACTGTTTAGTGGTCTTACCTAAACAAACTTTACCCTTGGTAACATTCTCATTTGTTTCTAACACATTTTGTTTCTTTTTCTTTAAGTAGATCTCTTTTTTTGTTTCCTTCTCTTTTCATCTTTTCTTGCCATCTTGAATTTGTGATCCAAACAAGATAATTTTCTGAAAATCAAAGAACAGTTTCAATAGTTTCTTACATCAATTGCATATTTTAAAATAATAACATATGATCATTAATATTAACTACCAAGAAATTATTTACATTAATATTTTCTGGATTTTAAATATCAAAACACTACTAATTCCACTTAAATGTATAGTGTGTACCTCAACAATACCTTCCCAAACACTTATACAAAGTACCATAATCACTAATTCCTTTCCTATCATGTCTTTAACCTCATTCGCCTCTTGCATCTCACTACTCAGCAACTACTAACAATGTTGGGCCTTCTCAAAGGCAAACCAGAAACCCTTTCCATGTCACAGTTGAAAGTCTCACCATATTACTGAAAGGATGCATGCATCTCCCTATGCCTTTTCTTAGTGGCATCATACTTAAAACAAATTTACAAAGAGATCTATACCTGTGTTTTATAGGTATCAGATATTATGATACATACCTCATGTGAAAATACATGTTGAAGCATAGACATACCTCAGCAAAGTTAAACTGTTAAGATAAATCATTGAGCAATGTAAATTGGGGTGATGTGTAAGTTGCAAATGTGTGCGTTTTTTTCTATAGCATAGAAGTCGATTATGACTTTCTCTGAGCTCGTCACATGTCCCCAGAAGGCCAGTAAGGGTCAGGGCAGATGGGCCTCTGTTACCTTCCTTTTATAAACAAGGGGAGAGGAACTATTAGAGACCGGGAGGAAAGAGGAAGGGGGGGTCAAGGGTTCGTGTCATTCCCGGGTCTCTCGATCTGCTGCCCCTGTGATGTAGGCAGCTTCAGCGCAAGCAGGAAGCCTGACAATTACCTTAAGTTATTTTCATGTGTGCTCCACCAGTGTGAGCAAACCCGTGCACCAAGTGTGCTGACAACATTTTAATTTTTACATTTCCCTGAAGTTAATAAAGCATGTCAGTGTTAAAGCCCCCCTCCAGTATTTTCCCACAAGCTTCAATCTTCAGAAGGCCATTTCTAGTACATTACCCCGGCCAATTTTGGACCCCAATTTATCCCTGTACCTTAGACACAAGACCATGTAACCCTTGCAACCTCACACACTGCACTGGTGTGCCACTGAAACTGATTGCAACTTTCTCAGCACTGCACAGATGCCACCAACAAGCTGGTGAAGGTCTAAGTGCTATTTTTCAGGGTACATGGGCTTCTCTTACCTTCCTTTTATAAATGACGGGAGACAAACCGTTAGAGAGCATGAGGAAGGGTGGCTCAGGGGATGTGTCATTGCCAGTCTCTTGATCAGCCACCCCTGTGATGTACACAGGGTCAGCACGAGCAGGAAGCTTGACAGTACCTTAAATTATATTCATGTGTGCTTCACAAGTGTGTACAAATCAATGCACGAAGTGTGCAAATAACATTTAATTTTTTTCATCTCACCGAAGTTAATAAAGCATGTCCGTGTTAAAGCCACCCCCAGTATTTTCCTACAAACTTCAATCTGCAAAAGGCCATTTCTTGTACATTACCCTAGCCGATTTTGGACCCCAATTCATCCCTGTACCTGAGACACAAGACCATGTAACCCTTGCAACAACACACAGTGCACTCGTGTACCACTGCAACCGATTGCAACTTTCTCTGCGCTGGACAGATGCCACCAACAAGCCAGTGAAGGTCTAAGGGCAATTTTTCAGGGTACATGGGCCTCTCTTACCTTGCTTTTGCAAACGACCGGAGACAAACCATTAGAGAGCGGGAGGAAGGATGGATACACTGAAAAAACCAAAGGTTTCAGGCACGTCATAGTTAGCATTTAAAAAACCTTTGAAATTCACTGAAAAAACAATAGGTTTAGGGTACGTTATAGTTAGAAATTAGCATTTAAAAAACCTTAGAAATTCACAGAAAAAAACATAGGTTTCAGGGACGTTATAGTTAGTTGGACATTTCACATTTATAAAACCAAAGAAATTCGGCTCTTATAGTTAGTTCAGCTAACTATAACTCGCACCCCCGCAATGCACTGCTGATGACGTCACATATTACATCATTCATGACATGGTCAGTGACAGCACTGATGACATCAATGATGACATCAGTTGTTAGTTGTAAATATATATATATGTAAAAAAAAAAAATATATATATATATATACATGTTTTTTTCAGGGAATTTCAAAGGTTTTTTAAATGCTAATTTCCATCTATAACGTCCATTTAACCTATGGTTTTTTCAGTGAATTTCAAAGGTTTTTTAAAGGCTAATTTCTAACTAAAACATCCCTGAAACCTATGGTTTTTCAGTGAATAGCAAAGGATTTTTAAATGCTAATTTCTAACTATAACGTCCCTGAAGCCTATGGTTTTTTCAGTGTATATATATATATATATATATATATAAATATATATATGTGTATATATATATATATATATATATATATATATATATATATATATATATACACACACGCAATTTAATAGTATCTTGTTCTCTAAGCATTGAAGAGTAGCAAATTATAGTAAGACATTTTACTGTGACGTACTTATTGTTAAGGTGAAGCGTAGTTACATTTGTTTTAGTTTAAGTTTTACATTTGGAATAAATATGCATCTATTTTGCCAGACTATTTTTAATATGTCATGTTACGTGTACACCATTTCTAAATCTCAATACACGGTTAAAGGGTGTCAGGAAAGTCAACTTTATCAAAAAAGTGGTTAGATTATTATCACTTTTTTTTTACAGAATACATGAATGTTGTCACTGTATGGAGATCATTTTTGTATACATATTTTTTGCATGGCGGTATTTTAATTTTGTGTAAAATCTTGTAAATTGTGCAGAAATTGTGAAAATGTCAACATGAGTGAAAATGTAAATTAAATTGGAATTGCCGGTGAAAGCAGAAAGGAAAATTAGTCACTCATGGTTCTCATACAATGCGCTAGTGACTTTCTGGAGACGTTACTCTGTGTATGGCTGATGCTACCACTAATGTGTGGATACAACTTGTGTGACATCACGTTTTGTGTTATAATTAATGGTGGAGGTGGTTGGAGGCTGACATTTTTTTATTCTTTGCTTGCTTCATCCTAGTTTAATTATTTTACAATGCGGTTGCCCCAAAGACGGAAGTTGTGCACCCTGGAAGTGTGCGCCCTCGCTGTGTGAATCACTGGTGCCCTTGTATTATCATACCCCCTCACCTCCACAAGATGAACAATTCCCTCTTCCCGTCCGTGTTATTGTGAAGCTGGGCAGTGCTTGTTTGCGCCTGGTGCTGTTATATCCGTTGTATTTCAAAGGTAAGACTTGTACTTTTCTCCTAATTACACACCGTGACCTTTCACGCTCTCTTGCTTCCCAAATCAAAGCTGCTGGGATCCCAATCTTTCTCTCTAATTACAGACTGCATTTAAAGAAAAGAATTTGGGGTTTGAAAGTTCTTTCCTTTTATATACTCGTATTTTACCCGCACGCAGCTGCTCTGAGGTGATTCGCTTTCTGTGCAGTTGGATTGAATGGATGAGGGTGCCTGCCTTCTACATGCCCCATGGTTTGTTTTCAAGGTTTGGGGAATTGGGAGCAGGGGGCCGAGGCAGCCCCCTTGTGACCCTCTTCACCCCCTCTTCCCATCCCTCACGGCCCCACCCCTCGCCCCCTCCAGCCATCTTCTGTGGTTATCTAGTGCCTGGTTTTCTGCTGTTCCCAGGGTTGAGGTAAGCATCAGCCTCCCAGTCTGTGTGTGTGTGAGGGGGTGGCTGTCAGGACTCACGCTGTTTATGTAAAGCACTATGCATTTAAGAGGTGTGTGGTATGTGTACATTGTTGACTAGAGTGAATGCAGCAGGGGAGTGTGGGAGGAGATAAGGGGGTTGTGTTAGTGAGTCTGTACATGCTGGAGTAAACACAAAAGGGTGATGTGCCGTGTCTGTGAAGATATCTGCCATGAGAGGGATTGGCAGTATGTATATTGGATGAGAGGTGGCATGTGTGGGCACCACCACAGGCGAGGCGCTAGGACAATCGCTGGTGGGATACAGCCATGACGAATCAGGATTGGTGCTGAATGGGTGTCACTGAGAGGTACTGGGCGAACCCTGAACCAGACACTGCTCGACACCGGTGACAATGAAGGGCGCGGGTAGTCCCCAGGCAAACCCCATAGTGAAGCGGACACTGCCCTACACGGTGATGGTGAGGGGTGCCAGGTAGGGCATGGTGAGAAGAACCCGAGGGCCTAGTGAAGCAGACACGTTTCTGCACTGGGGCTGGTGAAGGGTGCAGGACGCAGGGTGACAGCCCGATGAAGGAGACTCATCTCTGCACCGCTGACGGTGAGGGTTGCAGTGCGCTTCCTGGAGAGAGCCATGGGAAAGGAAACAGTCAGACCGCTCCACCTTTGACCATGAAGGGAACAGTGCCGCCCCTGGTGAGAGAGAACCCGGTCCTTGAGTAAACAGAGAAGACTTTGCATCGGTGCCAGTGAATGGGGCTGAGCAGGCACTGGGGAGAGAGAGCCCGAGTGAAGCTGCTATGTCGCTGGGGCACTAGAGCTGTGTATGGTGCCACGTTCCTTGGTTCTTCAGAGCTGTGGGACACAGTAATGTCCCTCCCTCTGAGCCCCGGAGCAGTAGCGCTGCTGTACCCCTATGGGACCCGGAGCTGTGGGTGCTGCTGTGGGCCTCGGAGCTGTGGGTGCTGCTGTCACCTTCGGGGCCCCGGAGCTGCAGGCGCTGCTGTGCCCCATAGGACCCACAGTTGTGAGAACTGCAGTGGCCCTAGGGGCCCCGGTGCTGTGGCTGCTGCAATGTTCCTCCGACCTCCAGGAGCTGTGGGTGCTGCTGTGTCCCACCGTGCCTCTGAGCTGGGCTCAGCCTACTTCACGGGCACTGCCAGTGCCAGCCTTGGGATAAAGTGTGCAGGAGGCCACGGGCCAGTAGGAGAATCACTGGTGGGATAGAGCCATGAGGAATCAGGCTCAGCGCTGCATGGGTGTCACTGAGAGGTACTGGGCGAACCCTGAACCAGACATGGCTCTACACCGGTGACAGTGAAGGGTGCGGGTAGTCCCGAGGCAAACCCCCTGGTGAAGCCGACACTGCCCTACACGGTGATGGTGAGGGGTGCCAGGCAGGGCATGGTGAGAAGAACCTGAGGGCCTAGTGAAGGACACCTGTTTCTGCACTGGGGCTGGTGAAGGGTGCCGGATGCTGGGTGACAGCCTGATGAAGGAGACTCGTCTCTGCACTGCTGACGGTGAGGGTTGCAGTGCGCCCCCTGGAGAGAGCCGTGGGGAAGGAGAGAGTCAGACCGCTCCACCTTTAACAATGAAGGGAACAGTGCAGCCCCTGGTGAGAGAGAACCTGGTCCTTGAGTAAGCAGGGAAGACTTTGCATCGGTGCCAGAGAGGGGGGCAGAGCAGGCCCTGAGAGAGAGCCCTGGTGCAGCTGCTATGTTGCTGGGGCGCAGGAGCTGTGTATGCTGCCACATTCCTCTGTTCTTCAGAGCTGTGGGACAGAGTAATGTCCCTCCCTCTGAGCCCCAGGGCAGTGGTGCTGCTGTACCCCCATGGGACCCGGAGCTGTGGGTGTTGCTGTGGGCCTCGGAGCTGCGGGTGCTGCTCTCGCCCTCGGGCCCGAAGCTACGGGTGCTGCTGTGCCCCATGAGACCCGGAGCTGTGAGTACTGCTGTGGCCCTCGGGGCCCTGGTGCTGTGGGTGCTGCAGTGTTCCTCCGACCTCCAGGAGCTGTGGGTGCTGCTGTGTCCCACCGTGCCTCCGAGCTGGGCTCAGCCTACGTCGCGGGCGCAGCCGGTCCCAGCCTCGGGATAGAGTGTGCAGGAGGCCACCGGGCCGGTAAGCCTCTGGTGCAGCCTCATGGTGCGTGGCCACCTGTGGAGAGCCCCCCCACCCGGCCCAGTAGAGGGGAAGGAATCCTTATGAAAAACTGCGCCGTGATTTTACCAGCATGTTTTCACACATTTCCCTCCTAAAATATCTCCCGTGCCAAAGTGCGCAGTCTGACTCAATTTCTTGGCTGCTCATCACCTGTGTCCTCAAATCAAGCCAGCGCATTGGCTCATCTCCCTGCTGACCCATCTATCGCCTGGTGCCAACTGTTCCCTTAAACAATTGACATTTCACCCGGGACCTGGCCCACCCGGGGGCTTACAAATAACTAAGCGAGAAGCCCGTGCTTCGTTCTTTTTATTTTCTCAGTGGATTTGCGACCCCAGCACGAATTCTGCCGATTTTGTTTTTTAAATAAAATACTTTTTTGGGCCCTGGGGGTCCCTGTGGGACCCCCTGAGCAGGCCTAGGGGGTCAGGTTGTTTCTACCCTACCCCCTTTTCTTCTTTTTTAATGCTTTTTTCAGTGTTTTCTTGTCACTCGGTTACCGAGTCACAAGATGGCTGCCAACACTTCCTGGTTTGGAGAGTTGGCAGCCAATCGGAGTGAAGCTCCTTCCCGGGAGGGTTCGCGAATCCTCCTCAGTGCTCAGATATCGAAAAATGTCTTTCTCTAATTTCTCAGGAACTACTGAACGGATACACGCCATTTAAAACAAGCATTGGCATGGCCAATAGGTCTCGCCTTTGGGACCTTATAAGTGTTTAGCTATGCAACAGTTGCATAACTAAATACTTATAAGGTCCCAAAAGCGAGACCAATTGGCTATGCAAAGTGGCCGTGCGGCCGCGAAAGTGAAAGTAATCGTGGTAAAGCGGGCGCGCGCGCCCGCGCACATGCAAAGTAGCTCTAGGCTGGCGTGGTAGCACTTTTTGGAGCCCTCTCAATAAGTCTCGCCAGACCAGCCCATGCGCTGTGTCAGGCGAGACCTAAAAAAGGGCTCTTTCTGCCAAATTTGGTGTAATGCCGTTCAGCAGTTCGGGCTGTAGCCCGTTCTAATTTTTCCCATGAAAATTAACATGGGGAAAACGCGTTTTGGGACCCCCCCTTTTTTCTCGGCCCCCACTTGATAATTCACCCCGTAACTTTCAAGACAGGAGCTGACCAGAGTGGGCCATTAATTTTGAAAATTTCTCGAAGATCCATCAAATGACACAAAAGATATTGGGAAAAAGAAAAACGCTATTTGAATAGAAACGAGATCCTAACTATAACTACCTACTGGCAACCGCCAGTAGGTAATATATATATGTGTGTGTGTGTATCACAGCAACGAAGGAATGTAATGAAGCCCAACTCAATGCCATTTAGGCCTTTTATGATGAATAAAGCTGGCAACATGTTTGCTTCCTTACACGGTTTGGCTACTAAATAAGCCTTGATCACAGGTGAGCAAAATCCAGGTGCTTTATATCATGATGAACACGTGACCACAGGTAACTTCTTGCAATTACCACAATGCATCAGTAATATCATTGTAATATTGGAGTCCTGTGACTTTAAATGAATAGCGTTTAGATGACCCAGTCTCCAAATAATATTTCACCTGCATGCATGTGATTAAAAAATAACAGTCACAATTGTTTTCCAAAGTGATCCCATCACTTGGAGACTTTGTGTGGGATTAAATTTGAGGAGCATGTCACGCTTACCTACTTGTGACACAAGGATTTCCAGGATATTTACGCATGCAGGTGAGAAAGGGAGAGGAAGAGACGATTCTGGCAGAACGGAGCCTTTTCAAATGCACTATGAAATGTGTTCCATGGCAGCAGGATATGAGCAATGTCATGAATATATTTGGAAAACATTTGTGACTTTTTTTTTTTAATTGTCAATAAAAAACTGCACATTGACAAAGTCTAAATAAAGGCTGACAGCCAATGCCAGATCTGTTGGCTTTGACAGTGATTGATAAAGTTCCCACACCATATTTTCTACTCAAATTAGTGTCCCATGGAAGAGAATTCATCCAAAGAAAGGGATCATGAAATGGTCAAAAATTTGTCATATTCACAAACCATTTATTTCAGTTCAATACATTTTTATTTTAAGTTCATAATTCAATCATAATATTTTATTTTCCTTTTTTTAAAACTTTATTTACCAGTTTCAGAATTAGCACAATACATTTTCCAGCTCCAATACAATGGTATTTGTAGCAATACAATGCATGATACAGTGATTCACGCGTTTCACAACATTTATCTCCATGTGTATTTATTCAGCCTAGACCAGCAGCGTTGCGAGTACATGATCTCCACCCTCGCCACTCGTAACACCAGGTGTCTTGTTACTACAGTGCATCGCAAACTGCATATTGAAAAGAAAAACATGCATTGAATTTAAATATCACATTTCTGTGTCGGATGCACAATTTCTATTTCATCGGCCAATGCCCGCAGGCATAAGTCCGCGTTCCAGCTGTGTGGTAGGCTGAGGTTGCAATATGCCAGACTGCTCAGCCATTCCTTGCACGTCGGAGCAGGCTTTGGTACCCATTTGAGTGCTATCTCTCATTTGGCCAGCAATAACCCCAAAGCAGTGAATTTCCGGACTGGCTTTGGGATATTCGTCACGTATCCAAGCAATGCAACCTCTGGAATACGTTCGAGGTCTAAGCCTATCATTTCCCCGAGGGTGCGATAGATTTTGGCCCAATACTTGTTTATTTTGCAACAGGTCCAGATGAGGTATACAAAATCTGCGTGTGGGGATTTACATTTTAACCCCTTCCCTGCTCATGACGGAACCGTTCCGTCATGAGCCACGGTTGTCGTGTGCTCATGACGGAACGGTTCCGTCATGACAATCCTGCCGGCGGCCGCTCCGCCTGCGCGGCGCTGTTTCCCCGCCTGTGCGGGGCGACAACGCAAATGGGCGGAGTCATGACGGAACCGTTCCGTCATGAGCACAGCTCAACTGTGGCTCATGACGGAGCGGCTCCGTCATGAGCACAGGCCCGCCGCGCTGCCCCCCTGCCCCCCCCAGCGCTGCAGCGGAATGTCCGCAGCAGCGAAGGGGTTAAACAACAGTGGGGTCTGTCTGGGTCTATTTTATGTGTCATCTCAGGGGTAATATATATTATGCGCAGAAATTTGGAATGGATTAGCTTATGGCGGCTATTCAAGGAGACCTCTTTGGTTTGGAGGCAGCATGCAGCCCATTGGTCATCAGTAATAGGGTGTCCTAAATCTGCCTCCCAAGCGGCCCTTATTTTAGCATCGCCTATTGGAATTATATCGACACATGCCCAGTATAATTTTGAAACCAGATGGTCCCCATTGGTACTATCCAGGACTGTGGAAAGTAGGGTTAATGGATCAGATTCAACGGGAAAGCCAGGGATCTCAGCTCTCAGAGTTGCGCGAAGGCGAGTAAGTACAAATTTCTGACCAGTTTCTGCCAGGCCCAGCTGGTAGTGGAGACCGTTTGAATGTCTATAGGGTTACGTGGGTAGCCCAGGGTAGTACCGTTTTCAATGTGTCCGGCAGGACCAAATCTGCCTCAGGATGTAAATAAGGAATCTTGGCATCAGGGTGGAACCAGGCGTGCGCAAAGCAGCACTGAGCGATCAAGTAGTACACCTGAAAATTGGGACTCCAAAGCCTCCTCTATGATAAGGAAGTGTCACAACTTCCCAGCGGACCCTGGGTCATTTGCCTCCCCAAGTCAGCCGAATAAGATGGGTGTATATTGATTTAAAGAATCGATTTGGTAACGGGATGGGTATATTGTTAAAGAGATACAAGAATTTAGGTAGGACAATCTTTTTAATCAGGTAGCCACCTGTCCACTTTCTTTTCCAACGTGTGCACCGCCGTGTCAGAGTTCAACAGTATAATTTTAGTGATATTTAAGTGTATATTTATCCCCAGGTACTTTACGGAGTCTGAAAACTAGGTCAGTGGATACTTGCATTCCCATCTGGCAGTGCCCATGGTGAGGGGAAATATCACAGACTTGTGCCAATATATGCCAAGGCTGGAGAAGCTGCCAAACCTGATGATCTCTCTGATTAGTGGTTCTTAAATTGTTTTGGGGGTCCCTGACATATAATATAACGTCATCTGCGTATAGTGACACCAGTAGAGACCCAGTGTTAAATTGGAGGCCCCTCTGTAGATGCCGCTCCTACAAATGTCGAACGAGTGGGTCCATTGCCAATATGAAAAGAAGTGGTGACAGGGGGCATCCCTGTCTGGTACCTCGGGATAATGTAAATGAGCGGGACAGCATGTCATTTAAGCGCAGTCTGGCAGTGGGGGCCGAGTACAACAGTGCAGTGAGATTTACGAACCCAAAGGGCATGCCCAACCTACGCATAACTGTCCATATAAATGGCCACTCCAGGGAGTCTAAAGCTTTCTCCGCGTCCAGCAGTACTGCCGCTGTCGGAGTCGCCGGGTTGATTCGGTGCAGGACTGCAAAGAGAGTGCGCAGATTTAGGGAAGTAGATCTGTGGGGTACAAACCCCGACTGGACTGAGGATATTATTTTATCCAGTAGCAAAGCGAGCCGCATAGTGATCGTTTGCGCCAGTAATTTATATTCTAAATGTAATAGTGACAAAGGTCTGTATGACCCGCACAGCAAGGGATCTTTGGCGGGTTTTGGTAATAAAACGATTACTGCTTCTCTTAGAGTTGGAGGCAACTGATTCCATTCTAAAGATTGTGATAGACCTCTAGGAGCTTCAGGGCTAATATATCTTTGTATCATTTATAAAAGTCCGCTGTGAAAACATCCAGGCTGGGAGCAGTAGAGCCGTTTAAAGCATCAATTGCACTGAATATTTTGTCCGTGGAAAATGGCTCGGCAAGGAAGTCCTGCATGTATTTTTCCATATATACCAGTGCAATCTCAGCGAAATAATCATCTTGTTCCGTGGAGTTGTACGCAAGTTTGGAGGTATACAATTTTTCATAATATGCTAGAAATGCGTCCCGGATATCAGATGTTAAAGCATGCACAGAGTCAGTCTGGAGTTCTGTGATGTATGATCAGGAGTATGGCGATCTCTATAGTTGTGCTAATGTGAGCCCCGGCCACTTGCCCTTGCCATACCTTTGTGCTATTGCATATTTACTCATCAAGTGGGTTTCCCTGTCTGCAGCTTCCCGAAATTCTGCCAGCAACGCCAATCGACGCTTTCCTCCCTCAGTAGCGTCTGGTGAGAAAAGCATAGAGGCATCCAAATCTGTCAGCTGCTGTTCGATAGTAGCTACAGTTTTTCTCAGATCTTTTAGTACCCCAGCGTGTTTTGATATGGCTATGCCCCTGATGTAGTCCTTAAAGGCCTCCCAAAGCATTGCCAATGTGTCTACTGACCCCATATTTAAATAAAAATAATCCTCAATTGCTTCCCTAATTTCTGAGTCAAACAAGTCATCATTTAGCGCCCTGCCAGGGAATCTCCACTGACGCTCATGCTCTTCTGGTCTGGGAATACAGAGCCTAAGCAAGACTGGGGCGTGATCGAAATAGGTCCTGGGGGGTATCGTAATTGATTTGTACCATGTGATTGGGTTCAGAGTGAGTAGCCAGAAATCGAGTCTGGTCCAGGTATTATGTTGGGCTGAGTAGTGTGTGAATCCTGGGTTTGTCGAGTTGCGGGCTCTCCAAATATCCACGAGTTGGAATGTCTCGCATGTTTCTAATAGCACCTAACGCGCACGGGGTTTGGAGTCCACAGCCTCGGAGGAGCTGTCGATAGTGCGGTTAAGGGGCAAGTTAAAATCCCCACCCCAGTAGCAAACTGCCAGTGCCCAAGTGTAGAATTGTGGCATCCAGTGCATCAAAAAATTCAGGGCTGTCAGCATTGGGGCGTAAATGCATACCAGAGTAACAGTGTGGCCTATCAACTTACCCACCACTATTGTGAATGGACCTTCCCTGTCGTTGTGGCAGCAGTTCAAAGAGAAAGGTAGTCTCTTATGGATTAAAAATGGTGAGTACCCTAACTGGCTGCAAATTGTGTAGTGTCAGATCTGGGCAAGTGTGTCTCCTGCAGAAAGGCTATGTTGATGTTCTGCCATTGCAGATAATGTAGTACGTGTTTACCTTTTTTGGGGTTGTTGAGTCCCCTTACGTTACAGGTTAGGAGAGATCGATTTGAATGGTACACTAGATTAGGGGCAGTGGTCATCTGTGCCGTGGATCAGTGTGATGTAAGTGTGATGAGTAGTGAGTAACCACTGATTGCCATGCATGGAGCTGGTAAACAAAGAACATTCAACGGTTCGAAAAACATCCCCACCCTCAACCCCCCTCCCAACCTCACATCCCAGTTTGCAAGGCACTAACCCAAATAAACAATAACCTAATGCATCCTGTAAACATCCTGTGTGGAAATACCAAACCCCAGAACGATGCATTGTAATCTGTGAGATCAACAGTGTGCTATGCACCTAGAGGTTATTTATACTGTCCCAGTTATTGTATTAGCTCAATTTTAACATAATATCGCTATATGCAAAGAAAGTTTAAGACAAAGGAAGAGTAGACATGAGGATCATTCATGTGAAAAAAGTTCGACACTAGCAACAGATCCGCTGTGGAGAGGGGAAGAGATAGCTCCAGCATCCCTCCGCTGGCTGTCGGAGTTTTTGTAGGTCTTGCAAAAAGCTTGGGCTTCAGTGGGATTGTCAAATATGCAGGACTGTCCATTGATGTTGACACGTAGTCATGTAGGATATAGCATGCCATACCAGAGGCCCAAATTCCTCAACGCTGCCGTAACACCAGGATACTTTTGAAGAGCTTCTTGGACCATGATTGTAAAGTCTGGGAATAATGACACAGTGGAGCCCTGCCAGGTAAGTTCACCACGCTCTCTACCCAGCCAAAGTGCCGTGTCCCTGTCGCGAAAGTTCATGATGTGTGCTATGATAGGCTGAGACGGACAGCCAAGATTGGGGCAGGGGCCCAAGGAGCTATGAGCGCGCTCCACAACAAATCCAGGGATGAAGGCCTCTTTTCTAAAAATGTCACCAAGCAACGATTCCACAAATGTGTCCATTCTTCCCGTGCTTGTCGACTCCGGTACCCCAAGAATGCAGAGATTGTTACGGCAGCTGCGCGCTTCTAAATCTTCGTTTTTAATTGCAATGTCCTTTGAAATAAAATCCATGAGCTCCAGTCGTTTCATTTCTTCAAGGTCGGAGATTCGCCCTTCGACAGTGTCCAATCTTCAGTCATGGATGTCTAATTTTTCCCCCAGTGAGTCAAGGCGTTTGTCCAGCGTGTCGAACCTGTCATTCAGCAATTTGAACCCAGCTCTGAGTTCAGCTAGTAAGTCGGGGTGTGAGGAGGCAGTTTCAGACACAGTGGCCGAGTCTTGGCCACCCTCCGCCATGATGGCGCTGCGGTCTTGTGCTCTTTCTGTGGCAACGGGGAACGTTAATACTCTCTGTTTGGGATCTTTTTTGTTTGCCCATACCTGTATGCCCTTGGCCAAGTGTGGAACTAGCCATTAGTGACGACTGCTAGCCAGAAGCACAAATATGGTGAGATGCAGTAACGCCAAGTTCATGCCGCCTGAGCGCAGCGGCCATCGACATGTAGGAAGTGGTGTACTTTTGTGTGATTACTTAGGTGCCCACTTTGCCCTCAGCTCACCACTATAGGTGGCAGAAGTAGATTCAATTGTGTAGTTGCCAGGTATTGAGGGAGAACCCCTCTGCAGGGAGTGGACTTCGAGCAGATGGCGAAAAGCAATATGGTTCCCAGTCAGTTTTGCATGTTGGGCCTGATGCAGCTGTCTGATGCAGCGTGATGAGGGACACTGGTGCACCAGCGATCCTCATGTTTCCACCTGATACACTCGGTGGCGATCTCTTCCTCTGGAGCGGAGAGCAACCACCCAGTCCTCCTCCGCCTCAGCGGCGTGCAAATGGAGCCGCGTCGCCTCTTCATTGTGCTGCGAGTCCAGGGGTGGGCCCCTTGGTGATCTGCTATGCCACCGGTGATACATAAAGCGAGCCGGAGCAGGCTCATGGTGTCCCCAACAATTCACCATCCCCAGTCTCAGTGCGTAGCCGGGTGGCTGCCTCCCTCACTCATCCAGGGACCCTGTCACTCTGGGGGCCTACGGGATGGTACACGTGTCCCCAGTGGGAGCTGATAGAGAGGGCGCGTTACGACGGCAGTAGTGAATCTAGTTGGGGGGGCAAGTAAGCATCGCACTCACCGCCGCCAAGGCCAGGAAGTCCAGAGAGGGCTCCACCTGGAGCCGTGGGGTGATCTGAATATCGGTGGCCCGGGAGCTCTAACAGGCTGCGTCGGAGGCCATAGCAGACCCTCCCCCAAGCGCCTGGAGCAATTTTCAGCAGGTTGCATGCGGATTCCGGAGGCACAAACAGCCTCACTGCGGCACCATCGGAAGACGATTTAGCGCCTTGGATCATAGTGCCATGGCAATCTGTATTTGCGGGGAAAGGTGGATTTTTCTGGGGCAACCAGATGGAGCTTTAGAGCCGCGCTGCCATCTTGGTCCATGGCTTTGCCACGCCCCCCCATATTTTATTTTCCTTCCCACCAATTTTGGAAGACTCAGAAAGATGCTACAAGTCATTGTGTTTCTCTACTGTCATTAACGACTGACTGGCACTTTCAAAAGTGGTATTGATAGAACAAGCTTTGATGATTTTATGCAAAAGCTTATCTTTCCACACAGCTGGGCGACATCTTTGAGTTAGGCCACATCTTTGATTTAAATGACTTCCATCAGGAACAAGGCTGCATCCACAATTTTGGGTACACAAGATCTATGTGCAGAATTTACATTGGTGCAACAGGTATTCAGATAAAATATCAACAACAAAAAATATTGAGGAGTAGAAATATCGAATTTTAAATATTGTGATGCAAAACTATCATCTGCAAAAATATTGTTGTCAATAATATTGAGCTGGGGGTGCATGCATGTAGGGCCCCCTTTGTTTCCTTGCCACCACACTTTCAATGGGGGCTTATCTGTAGCAGTGAGGACACTCGTAATATGCTTGGAAGTGCCACAGCAGCACCACCAAGCATATTGCGGGCCTCAAACTGCTGCGCCACCGTTGGGGATCTGGGATTCCCGGCGGTTGCAGCAGTCCTTTGGCGGTCCCACACAGCCACCGCAGCTACAGTGATCCACGGAGCACCGTAGTTGTAATCAGCTGCTAAGTACATTTTGTGCAATAAAAAAAAGTTGCATTATCTTTTAGAAAAGTTTGCATATTGCATGTAAAAATATTTTCACATTTTCACCCACTTCCAACAAACCAAACATGGTGCTATCATATGCTTCCACACAAAAGAGGTCTCTATGTTATTCCATGGATGTCCAACGCAAATATTCTGTATTTATAGTTATGGACTTAGATGTCCCCTACTCTCTTTGGAACATCAAAATCTGAAAATCCCCCTTCATGGAGTAAAGTAAATTAACACTGTGCAGAAAGCGTTGATAAATTAGTTAATGCAAGAATGTTTTGTAGTTACTACTTTTAAATCTGTGTCCTGTATCCTTGCTGTGTTAATATCTATCCTATTTTATTTGTTCTATCCATTTCCTTTTAGAGCGCAAACTTTCCTCTGAATGGACCCTATTCACAAAGGTAAACTTACAAGTGAGTACATATACATGTGTTTCTTACACTTTCCCTTTTGAGTAACTTTGTTGCATTGGGCTATTCACCGTTTATAAGTGTAAAGTTACTCAAAAGTGTAGATTACATGTCCCCAGCCCCTGAAATAGGGGGTGGATTCATTAAAACATTTCAAATACAGCCATAAGGCTAGTACTAATAGTGACTTTTCAACTGTATTTGACATCCTGCACACTTCGTGAAGACCTCCGCTACTAGGGAGGAAATCTCCACCTGGCAAAATATAGGGAAATGTTCAAAAGTTTACATGTGATAAATATTTATGTTATATTTTGATATTAATTTAGTTTATATATTTATTTCAAATGTAGAATAACTTAATAAAACATTACCCCATTATTAATACAAACTAAACTTGCAATTATTTCGAAGACGTTTATTTAACTAAAATTATCTTTCTGAAGTTTATTTAAAAAGATCCCACTTCAAGTTAAAAAATAGATTTTTTTATGCATGTAAAAGTATTAAAAGTGTTGTATAGAATTGATTAACAGTAAAGTAAAGATTTATGATGAATATTTGTGTTATATTCAAATCAAATCAAATCAAAATCACCTTTATTCGGTGCAACAAATACCACCATAAAAGCATATTAATCAAAATACCTTCCTACATTATATCATAATTCAAATGTAAGTGATTTGACAATTTTAAAAATCATCAAGTAAAATTTATAAAATAAGACAGATACTAGTATATGGGGAAAAATCGAAAGTGCAGAGTGCAAAATGCCATTATTTGAAAGTCAGATGTACACTTCAGACTTATCAAGTTGCAAAATATACATATATAAGATATAAAGTGCTTTTGCATGAAAGTGCATTAAGATACATAAAGTGCAAATGCCACCTCCTGAATCAGAGCAAGGAAATAGGGCTAAGCTAATTCATCCTGATGTTCATAGAACAATACATCCAAATGTGAATAGTCTTTTCTTTTCCTAATTGCGAGTTGTACAAAAAGAGAGACAGCATTAATGATTTTCACATTTTCAAGGCAAGTGCCTATTGTACCTTCTTCTTCGTGGAGGGTAAGATCAAGGAAAGGGAGGTCATTTGTTCTTACATCACTGGTTGTCAAGCCAAGACAGGAATGATAGGAAGTCTTCATTCTTCATTCCATTCAAACCATCTCACATTCACTAGTGATGTAAGAACAAATGACCTCCCTTTCCTTGATCTTACCCTCCACGAAGAAGAAGGTACAATAGGCACTTGCCTTTCCCGTAAGCACACAGAACGCAATACTCTCTTGATGTATTCCAGCTACCATCCTAGAGGCTTAAGAGACGGCCTACCTTACTGCCAGTTTCTCCGCATTTGAAGAAATTGTAAATGGCGTAAGTACTTCTTCAGAGAAGCAGCTATTCTCTCTGAGAAACTGATATCCAGAGGATATCCCAAACGCCTTGTATCCCGGGCCTCTAAACGAGCATGGTATTGCCACAGGGAAGTACTGCTCTCCCCTTCACAAAAAAGAACTAACCTGCGCATTCCATTTGTCTCCAACTACAGCCTGTCAAGCAACCTGGTCAGCAGAGTAATGAAGAAAAACTGGTCCATCTTACGCACTCATGCCCCCTTCACGGACCCCCCCTCTTTTCTTATAAAAGAGGCAACAATCTGTCAGACAGGCTCATCCATGCTATCACATGGCCAACAAAAGAAAAAAAAAACCAATATGTAACTACCTTCTTGGGCCTCCCCTCAATCATAGGCCACTACAAATGCCAAACCTGCGCAGCATGCAACCTTACACATAATACAAAGGTTTTTGCCACACCAGGACAAACATACCAACTAAAAAACTTCTCCAATTGCCGCACGAAAAATGTCATCTACGCAATCCGATGCCCGTGCAACTTTCTGTACATCGGCCAAACTACTGAGATGGTCAAACAGCGGATTTTTCAACACCAAAGCTGCATACGATGCAATGTTGAAACCGCACCCCTCGTGGCCCAATTCAAAGAAAAAAACCACTCAGAAACCGAAATTACTTGGCAAGTTATTGACCGCCCAGTACTTTCCCTTCGTGGTGGCAATCTTCAACTCCTGCTGAATAGGTGTGAATGTAGATGGATTGCACGCTGTGACTCTGTTAACCGGGGATTAAACACCTTGGATGAGTGGAATACGGTCAATACCACATCATGACCTTTCCATTGTCCTTTTCTGTCCTTGCCTGCCATCACATCGCATATTTAATCCCCTGATTTAACCCTTACTGCGACCTTACTATCCCCCGTTCTTGAACCCTCTCCTCTATACCACCGCACATAACTGCCAAAACATATGAGATACATTCTCTTGTCCATTGTTTTTTCTTGCTTTGTTCTCATGGACCACTTTAATTACCTAGTTTAATTATTGTATCATTTATACAACGTGCGTACTGTGAAGAAAAATATTTCTGATCTTTGCTTCCAATTGTTTAGTATCTCTTAAGCGTTTAATATGTTTTAATTAACAAAATCGCCTTCCAATGGTATGTATATTTTGTGATACACATGCTGGCTTCATGTGTTTTCGTTTTATATAAAAAATAAATTTCTGACCTTTATTTCGAATGATTTAACCAATTTCAAGTGTTTAAATTGTTCCAAAAGACAAAATCTTTTTTCATTTGTATGTATATTGTTTCACACAATTGCTGGCTCATAGTTCTTTTCCCCCTCCACACTCGGTGTCTATCTGGTGCTACTCCACCTTTTCCTTCTACACCCGGTCCCCCCGGGGTATCCGGCCTTACTAAACTAGTACAGGTATAGTCTTCACCTCCCCTCGTGACCTCGATCACATCACTCCCCTCGGCACTTATTGCCAACTCCAGTAAAATTTTCCTGGTTCCACGGACGCTTTACTCGCCCTTTTGACCAGATTGACTCCTCTTGAATTAACGGGTACTACGGACCCACGCGCCTGACCGTCGCTACGAGCCTGATCACCAGACTAACAGGTATGCACCAGCCCCGATGGGCCATTACAATCACTTTCACTGCCCTATCTCGGTCCCCGTCCCTAACCCCTCTCCTTCTCCTGACAGTAATCACCGGCTGTTTTGCTCCCAAGACTGAATCTTCCGGACTCGACCTCTCCTATATGTTGTTCTACCGCTCCTCATGCTGATTTGCCTCCATTTGGGTAACTATTCATTTCACTGCGCTTTGAGTGCAAGCCATTACTCCTGACTATTCATCCCCTTAATCCGTTTTTCTCCCTTTCTTTTCTCCTCCCCCTTTCCTCCCCCCCTCGTTCCCCCTTTTCCTTACTACCCCCCCGTTCCTCCGATTCTGCAGGACTATCAACCACGCACTGAATTGACATTGCACGTTTTCTTCTCTCCTCCCATCCATTTGACCTCGTTCAAATTGGCTCTCTAATTTGCCTAATTTGCAGAAAGCTCAGGTAATTGATCATAGGCTGACTCTACCTTTAATTCTCCTTTACATCTTTGGGCCTCTCTGACACTTCTGATCTTCTCTTCCCCTTCCCCCTATACAGCACTCCTTTTAAATTATGACCATTGTCCTGATGATGGCCTGGAATCAATCAGGCTGAAACGCCGTCGACTCTCCCCAGCAAAGAACTTTGGCATTGCTGTGGTCAATCTAATCATTGTTCAGCAACCACACTGTATATAATGTTTTGTTTCCATTGACCACATTGTTTTACTTATCATTTGTTGCCGTTCACGCTATCCTTCACCCTTGTGTCACTGCGCCGTTCACTATCACCAGCACACCCAGTGCTCACTTGAGTGTTATGGTCATATGTACTTTGACTTGTACTGTAGTGCTGTTATAACTACTTACAATACATTACAATATACACCTTTACCTCCTTTTCCTTGTGGTCTTCCCCCTCCCCCCCTGTTGTGATTTATATCACTAACCTTGATATTAGGACAGCATCATCAGCATATAATAATACTGGTGTGGGGTGTGTCCCAATTTTCAGGGCACTCTCAGTTAAGTTTTGTAAAAAGGTGTCAACATTATTTGTATAGAGGGAGAAAAGGAGGGGCGCTAATACACAACCCTGTCTGATGCCACACGTGACCCTAAAATCAGGTGTGCATTCCCCCATTTAGATCTGGGATAGATATATAATTATATCGATAGGGGCTCCTAGCACTTTCAATGTTTCCCATAATTTACAATGATTGACTAGGTTGAAAGCGCTAGTAAGGGCAACAAAACAGAGGTGTACCGCTGCTTTCCTCGCGACGGTATATTTCCCTATTAGTAATTCTAAGTTTAAGCATTGTTCTACTGTCCCAATACCTCTTCTGAAACCATACTGGGCATCATTTAGAATTTTTTTCTCACTGGCCCAGTTTTCGAGTTTTCCAGCATGATTCAGCCCATTAATTTAGACGTAGAATCAAGAAGAGATATTTAAGTTTGTATATATCTTTCCCCATCCTCTGTATTGGGATCTAAAGTTACAAGGTCATATTTATGAACAGCATTGTTAATAGTTTCTCCATACAGATCATGTGAAAAATGGGGAATCCTGTCTCCAAATCTATCACAATATCCACAGGGTTCTCCAGTTTCAAAAACACATTTGGCACAGTTAAAATCACCCGCCCAAACTAAAACATAGTCTCCTCCTACTCCCTCCAGAGAGTGGTTCAAGTCATCTGCTGGTTGGTTAATGACCTTGCTCTTTTACTTGTCAAAAATGTTATTTTGCAGCTTCACCAGCGCTTGAGTGGCCTTGTGCCCTGTTTTCCGCTGTGCCCATTTTAGCTTTTGTTTCCTTGGGTGCCCATTCTTTCCTTCTGTCTCCTTGTGTGCCCATTTTGCTTTTGGTCCTTGTGTGCCCATTTTGCTTTTAGTTCCTTGCTCCCCCGTGCCCATCTCGTTTGCAGTTCCTGCCCCTGCTGCCCCTGCGGCCCTGCCCCACGCGCCCATTCGCTGACCCCTGCTACCTGCCTCCCGCCATCAGCTGCTCCTCCCTCCCACCTCCCCTTAAAATGGCGGCCATTGCGCGGTGAGGAGAGCGACCCTTGACCTTGCCAGGTAGGTCGCTCCCCCCCGCTGCAGCTCCACCAGCGCTTGAGTGTTCTTGTGCCCTGTTTTCCGCAGAGCCCATTTTTGCTTTTGTTTCCTTGTGTGCTCATTCTTTCCTTCTGTCTCCTTGTGTGCCCATTTTGCTTTTTGTCCTTGTGTGCCCATTTTGCTTTTTGTTCCTTGCTCCCCCATGCCCATCTCGTTCGCAGTTCCCGCCGCTGCTGCCCCTGCGGCCCGCCCCCCGCGCCCATTCGCTGACCCCTGCCACCCCGCCTCCCGCCTCCCAGGTGCTCCTCCCTCCCACCGCCCCTTAAAATGGCAGCCGCTGCGCGGTTAGGAGAGAGACCCTTGACCTTGCCAGGTAGGTCGCTCCCCCCCCGCTGCAGCTCCACCAACGCTTGAGTGTCCTTGTGCCCTGTTTTCCGCTGTGCCTATTTTTGCTTTGGTTTTCTTGTGTGCCCATTCTTTCCTTCTGTCTCCTTGTGTGCCCATTTTGCTTTTGGTCTCTGTGTGCCCATTTTGCTTTTTGTTCCTCGCTCCCCTGTGCCCATCTCGTTCGCAGTTCCCGCCGCTGCTGCCCCTGCGGCCCCGCCCCGTGCCTATTCGCTGACCCCTGCCACCCGCCTCCCGCCTCCCAGCTGCTCCTCCCTCCCACTTCCCCTTAAAATGGGCGCGCCGAAGGCAAGCCTGTCTGCGCCCGTCCGCGCCTGGACCGTGCCCAGCACCAGAACCCCTGGCCCCCGCACCAGCCATGAAGACCGCTTCCGATACGACGCCAGCATCCTCATCACTCTCAACCCCGGACGAACCCCCACCTGCTGCAGGGCCACCCCGAAGCGCACCCACGGTCCCTTCGCCTGCCAGAACTGCAGCTTCTCCAGCATCGAAGACGCAGAGACACCCACCACGACAAAACACAACCAGCTCCGATGCATCCTGATCAACACCCGCTCCCCATGCAAACATGCCGTCGAGGTTTGGGACCTACTCGACAGCGCATCTCCAGATGTCGCCTTCCTGACCGAGACCTGGATGAACAAAGCCTCCTCCCCAGACATCGCAATCACCATCCCCGACGGATACAAGATCGCCTGCAGAGACCGCACCAACGGAGTCGGAGGAGGAATCGCCATCGTCCACAAGAAGACCATCAGGGTCTCAACAAACACGGACGACACTCTCAGCACCGCTGAACACATGCACTTCCAGATCCACACGGACCCCCAGTCGCGCAGCCCACAAAGACGCCATCCGCAACTACCACCACCTCATCAGGACCGCCAAGAGGACCTCCTTCAAAGACCACCTCAACAACAACGCACACAACAGCAAGGAGTTCTTCAACGTCGTGAAGGAACTCTCCAACCCCAGCTCCAACGCCAACAACATCCCGCCATCACAAGCCCTGTGTGACTCCCTCACCACCTTCTTCCTCCGCAAGATCGCCGACATCCATGATAGCTTCAACCCCTGGATGACCCAAACAGGCCCCAACACGCAGGAACCACCACATCCCACTGACTACGATCCCCTGACAACCTGGGCCAACGTGAGCATCGAAGACACAATCAAGACCATGGGCACAATCAACTCTGACCCTTTTCCACACCACATCTTCAACAAAGCCGGCAGCTCCATTGCACCCCACCTACGCAACATCATCAACCTCTCCTTCGAGACCGCGACCTTCCCTGAAAGCTGGAAACACGCCAAGATCAACTCCCTACTGAGAAACCCAAGGTGGACCCGAGCAAACTGGAAAACTTCCGGCCCATCTCCCTGCTTCCGTTCCCAGCTAAGATCATCGAGAAGATAGTCAACATCCAGCTCACCCGCTACCTCGAAGACAGCAGCATCCTAGACACCTCCCAGTCAGGCTTCCGCAGCAACCACAGCACCGAGACCGCCCTCATCGCGGCCACAGACGACATCAGGATCCTGATGGACAACAGCGAGATGGCGGCCCTCATCCTTCTGGACCTCTCCGCCGCCTTCGACACCGTCTGCCACTGCACACTACGCACACAACTCCACAATGCAGGGATCCGAGAGAAGGCCCTGGACTGGACCTCCTCCTTCCTCTCCGGCAGAACCCAGAGAGTCCGCCTCCCCCGTTCCGATCCGAAGCCTCCGAGATCATCTGCGGCGTCCCGCAGGGATCCTCCCTCAGTCCGACGCTGTTCAACGTTTACATGGCGCCTCTCACATGCATCACCCGACATCGCGACCTCAACATAATCTCCTACGCCGATGACACGCAACTGATCCCCTCCCTCACCAAGGACCCCCTCACCGCCAAATCCAACCTCCACCAGGGAATGAAGGCCGTCGCCGACTGGATGGAGCATAGCTGCCTTAAACTGAACACAGACAAGATGGAGATCCTCATCCTCGGGCCCAAACCCTCAGCATGGGACGACTCCTGGTGGCCCGCATCACTGGGGACACCCCCCGCACCCACCAACCACGCACGCAACCTGGGAGTCATCCTTGACTCGAAACTCAACATGACCAAACAAGTCAACGCTGTCTCCTCCACCTGCTTCAACACCCTCCGTATGCTCTGCAAAATCTACAGATGGATCCCGACAGACACAAGGAAAACAGTCACCCAGGCCCTAGTCAGCAGCAGACTCAACTACGGAAATGCCCTCTACGCCGGAGCCCCGACCAAGCTCTTCAACAGACTGCAAAGAATCCAGAATGCCTCTGCATGCCTGATCCTCGACGTCCCGCGCCGCGACCACATCACCCCCCACCTGAGGAACCTGCACTGGCTCCCTGTGACAAAAGAATCTCCTTCAAGCTCCTGATCCACGCACACAAGGCACTCCACAAGACCGGCCCAGCCTATCTCAACAGCCGACTCTCCTTTTACGTACCCAACAGGAAACTCCGCTCCGCAGACCTCTTCCTGGCCACCGTCCCACGCATTCGTAGAACCACAGCCAGAGGCAAATCCTTCTCCCACCGCGCCGCCAAGACCTGGAACTCCCTCCCCCTCATCCTACAACAAACCGAAGACCTTCTAACCTTCAGGAGACAACTCAAGACCTGGCTGTTCGACCAGTAGCAACAGCACCCCCTTTCTCCCCACCCTTCAGTGCCTTGAAACCCTTGCGGGTATGTAGTGCGCTTTACAAATTATTTGATTGATTGATTGATTGATTATTATAAAAATGAATAACAATAATGACCTGCTTCCCTACAGAATAAAACTACAAAAGCTGATAATGTTGTGATGATATTAACGTTTTCTTTCAAATCAATGGTGATGTAATTGCAATCAGTGTAGCTAAGCCACCCTTTGCTCGTCCCATCCTAGATGGGCTGGCATATGTACAGACAGTTTGATACCCATTTACAAGAAAAGGCTCGGAACACCATGTTTCTTGGATTAGAACTAGCGTGTGCCCCTCTAACGTTTTCAGCCAACCTTCATCACTGACCTTATTTTTGATCCCCACTACATTCCATGTCATGATGTTTAGGGTCTCACTTGAAGGTATACTGGGTCCCAATTTCCTCGGATTACTAATGGAGGTGTATTCAGTATTACCTATCATGGGTTTAGCCAGATCATCTTTCTTGGATTATGCTATTAAATCAACTGTCTGGGCTGAAGCAATTAAATCGATGTTTTCTAAATTTGTTTTTCGGCTACAAGTATGAGATACATCCTTATAATTAATCGAGATCAATTCAGAAACATCTTCCTCGGGGTCAAATCAACTTCTGCTACACTGCAGTTACTAGTGGAGTTCATTTTCGTCTGCTCGTTCTCTACCATGGCCTTTCTTTGTCAATCTATTTCACTGCATCTTCTCAGTGGAGCATATCTGTTGTACAGTGTGATATATTCTAATGGGTGATGACTCAGGTTTACATGGTTATTGTTATAACTTGGCCTGTAAAAATATCCCAAAGGGACGGCCTTTATACAATCACTATTTTCAAAACTGTACCCGCTGTCATTATTCAAAAAGACATTCAGCAATTTACCCACAAGATTACTGCTACGAAAGTTTACTACCACACAATCACCCCTACATGATTTTTTTGAGTTGCCCACCCAATTTACTCTCCTTATCATAATAATAGATTGCTGTAAAATGTTCGCGGCAGCAACCCGGTGATCCAGCAAAGCGAGGGCAGCAGGTTTGTCAGGCGAAGTGGCAGGCAAAATGTTTAAAGTCCTCCCCAGGCGCTGTCTTGGTGTCAGCGGCGTGTGCGCCGCTAGTGGTGCTGGGAAACGTAGTCCGCTAGCTGGGGATCCGGCGTCAGCAACCCGGTGATCCAGCAAAGCGAGGGCAGCAGGTTTGTCAGGCGAAGTGGCAGGCAAAATGTTTTGAAATGTACAAATTCATGTACAAATTCATTTGTACATTTAAGAGATGGTTAATATTATCTGTTTAAGCAAATTAGTATTTATGCTGTAGTTTTATAATTTTGTTAAAAATATATAAAGTGTAATTCCAATCAAGTTTATTGGTTCAGCTATATATGAAAAGCCATATTAAAATAAAACATACAATAGAAAAAGCAAATGAATGCCAGGTTTGTGGAATCAATATATGATTATTTTCCTGATAATACATGAGGCTGTAAGGAAAAGGAAGCTACTGGGAACAGAACATAAATATGTTAAAACAGAGATGCAAATCTCATACCGGGGGATTTGGACACGAATATTCTTGTGTAACTAAGCAAACAACACTATTAAGTGCTTTCATAAGCCTAATAAGTGATTTAAAGAATAAGGGCCTGATTACGAGTTTGGCGGTGTGGGAGCGGGTCGCCACTTCAGCGCCCTTCTCCCACACCGCCAAACTCGTTCACCGACCTCCTACCAGATTATGGGTTTTCTACGGGTTTGACGGGCGGTGTTTTGGCAGTCCCAGGCGGTGAGCCCTAGAAAGGCACCGCAATGGGAATGCCAAAGTAAGTACCTGCACAACATGGAGTGTAAAGTCCATGCTGTGCAGGAACTGGGGGTACATGCATACAGGGGGACACACCATGTGCCCCTCTGCATGCATGCCCTGGCCATGAGGCAGCAGTTGGCCCTGTAGGGCCCCCTTTGTTTCCTCACCACCACACTCTTCATGGTGGGCTACCGCCATAAAAACTGTAGCAGTGAGGAAACTCATGAAATGCCTGGTGGTGCCACAGCGGCACGGGCAAGCATATTGTGGGTCTCGGATCGCTGTACCACCTCCGGACATCTGGGATCCCCAGTGGCTGTCCACACCACCACCAGAGCTACATCTGGTCGTATTCAGCCCCTAAATAACAAACTGATAAAAATTGTTTGAAAAATTCACTATAACCATGTCAAGCCAAGCTTGGAAAGGGGGATGGCCTTGAGAAACTAAAAAAGCATGGGAACCACTAAAATATAACTGTTCATAGGAAAGTGCAATTCTAGTTTTAAACATTTTAATTTTTTTAATGTATTTTACCATTAGTTCATATGGGATTTTATTTTAAGTCCCTACCTCCATATTTTCTATGGAAGGTGTTGCAATACCTGTGAGTGGCCATAGGTGGTAAAATACTTACTCCAGCTCTGAGTTGGAGTACATAATTGGTTGTTCTGAGTCCTTTGTGGCAATAGTAATTTTTGAAGTGCATTTTGTGAATAGCACTGGGTTTACTCTTTTGAGAATGGGTGCATGTCCCTCCCTAGGCTCCTCCATGGCCCTTCCTTAGCCCCTCCTTACTCTTACTTTAACTCCTCCCCTTTAGTAGTGAGTATTCCCCTTTTTCCTGCCACTCCCCTGTGTCTCTCCTACCTTTACTACTTAAATGTATACTTACATGTGCAGAAATTCCAAAGATGCGAGAAGGAACCTTGGCATTGGCATGTAGGTTTGTTAATAGCATTTTGTGGTACAGTTGTAGTACTAATATAGCACCACAACACATACTGCAATAGGCAGTTTGTCAATAGACACACGGTGTTTCTTGGCGCTGGGACATCCAATGAATATGCATAACTGATTGCTCAAGAGAATAAACATGCCTATACTTTCCTTCTGCAGTTGGAAAGTGAAGTTTGCTGGTTGGAGCAATGGGCAAAGTATTTAACCACAGAAGGAGAAAATAAAAAAAGGTTGCCTTAACGCCTATGTTGTGTATTCCAGAGAGTAGAAATGGGTTGGTTTGATCTGGTCAACGGCAAAGCAATGCAGTGTTTCACTACTTCTTCTGCTACCATGGTTGTTGCAGATTATGGGCCTCATTAGGATGTCGCCGGTCGGACTACCAACAGCCCGGCATTGGTGGTCCGACCCCAGACAGCCCTTCTGTCCAATTGACATTTTACAATACTGGCGGTTGGACCCACAGATATTGGAAGGAAAACCACCACCTCTCCCAGGATCATGGATCCCAATGGTGCTGCAGTCGTAAAGGCATCCCAGAATAACGATGGTGCTGAGGCAGGAACTGCTGTCTGGATTACCATATCTCTTTCTGACAACATTTACATAACGGTAATCCTACCATGAAAAGGTTGTCGGAAAATGATCGAGGGGGCCCCAAACAGGGCCCCTGGGCATCGTATCCTGGAGTAAAATGTGCCAGGGGCACATGTCGTGCCCCCCTACATTTGCACTGTCTTGTGTGCGAAGTGTGCCATGCACAACATAGTGCAAGGCACACAGTGCACTGATGAGCTGAAGACGCTGCACAGTGGCAGCATCTGCTGTGCTACTTTCATGTTGCCGCGGCATGCCCTACATATGGTACGGCAAAGTTCCAACCACCAGCCAGGTGGTCCCAACGAAATTTGGCGGTCAGACCGCCGCATGCTCATTGGGCGGTCTCTTGACTGCTAGAATGGCTGCTGGCAGTCCAATCACCCTGCATCGTTATGAGGCCCTCTGACATTTTTTCCTCCAACTCTCACTTCTCTGTGTCCTTAGAGATAGCCTCAATATTAGAGGAGACAAAAGAGCAGTGTGGCTTTAACTGTGAAGAGCTCACTCTGCCTTGTGGTACTCATCAGCATTAGCACCTTCTTTAATGTCACTGGGTGGATAAGGTCAAGGTTTCATGGATGTTGTTAAGATAACCCGTTCTCCAATACAAGCTGGCAAGTTTTCTAGAAATGGTAGAATTTGAGAATCCTCAAATTAGTAGAGGAGAACAAGCTGCATCATCGACATCGGCGTCTGAGGCAAGTTCCGCACCTGAAAGTGAATCAGAAACAGACCAAATTGGGCTATCAGCAAGATTGGGGTTTCACAAATTTACCCTGGGAGAAGAGGTCAATTGCCTAAGACTAGACCGGAAACAGACATTGCGCCCACGAAAGCAGAACCAACAGACAAACAAAGATGCAATCGCAAGCGAGGCGAAAGACGGAAATGCAGCAGATGGTGCAAAAATAAAGAAGCCATACCGCAACAAGAGATGGAACAGAAAATGAACACAACAACTAGTAATACTACCAACACAGTTGTAAACTTGTCATCCATGGTTTTAAATCAAGCGGAAATTCAGCTGTTGGAACTGGGTCTCTCGTATTGTCCAGAAAAAAGCTTCAATTATGCTCAAACTCGTATGGACATATTTAAATTTATTCGGAAGTTAAAATTGAAAAATTATCATGAAACCAACCACAGAGAAAGTAATGTGAACTTGAATCAGGTTTCAAATTCGCAAACAGGCGATTACAACCTTACTGCGGGAGATGCTGAATTACTGGCAAATCTTCAAATGTTAAGACAAGAAAGCAGCAGTAAAAAACATCATGCCAGTAAATTCAAGTCCTATATCATGTGTAACAGCAACTATGAAATTTAAACAGAAATCCAAGTTCCAACTATTAACAACAAGAGATGCTTTGGATATCTTCAGTGAATCGATAACAAGTGAAATTAAAAATCTCAAGATCCAACAGAACTTGCAAAAAGTATAATTTCCAACCAAATGCATATCATAAACTGATGAAAAAATTGCAATCAAATGATCAAATAATTTTTAGAAACTCTGACAAAGGGGGTAATTTGGTCATATGGCCAAAAGACATGTATATTTCAGAAGCAAATCTACAATTGGAGGACAAAAACTGCTATAAAAGGAGCAATGTACAAATAGTTTGGGCATCATGGAACAAATAATATTCCAAATTAAACGTTTGGCGAAGTGCGGGTTTACTCAGTATGGATGAGTTCAAATTTTAAAAAAATGAACATCCCATTATGCCCGTCATATATTTTATTCCAAAACTGCACAAAAATGTTACAACACCTCCAGGTCGACCAATAATCTCGGCGAAGGGCAGTTTACTGGAAAATACATCAACATATATTGACTTCTTTCTACAAGACTATGTTAAAAGTTTACCCTCATTTGTACAAGATACGAGCGATTTTCTAAGACACATCAATGACTATGTATGGCAAGCAGATGATTTATTAATGTGTTTAGATGTAACATCCTTATACACAAGCATATATCATACAGATGGGGTAAGGGCAACTGAGCATTATTTAAATTCTAGACCCTTACAACTTGCCCAACTTAATAAGATGTTAATCACAATGATCATGTGCTGTCTAAATAATAATTACTTTCTGTTTCAGAATCAAATCCAACAAGAAACCAGAGGAGTAGCTATGGGGGCATGTTTTTCCCCTAGCTACTCCTGCCGCCACATGGGTTGGTGGGAGGAGATGGTTTTGAACAAACAACATAAACAAGTTGCGGACAGCCATATAAGACTATGGCTACGCTATATAGATGACTTATTTGTCATATGGCGGGAAACGAGAGAAACAGCAGAAGAGTTTGTTAAGAACATCAATCAAAATGAGCTGAACTTACAATTTACAGCTACTATAAGCGACTGCTCAGTACACTTCCTTGATCTGGAAGTGTACATAAATAATCAAAAGATTGAAATCCGTCTTTATCGTAAACCAACAGCGTGCAATAGCCTTCTGGATGCTACCAGTCATCATTCTCAGCATTTGATACACAGCATACCATACGGAGAAATGCTGAGGATAAGAAGAGCATGTAGTACAGATAATGATTTAAGGGAGGCCCAGCAACTTATCAAAGTGCGATTTATTGAGAGAGGCTACAAAGCTAGTATCATTGATATAGCCAGAGAGAAAGCAAATCGATTAGACAAACAAGCATTGCTAACAAAAAAAGTAAAAGAAACTAAGGATCAGGATGAGACTACCAGCAATGAAACCAGGCTAATATTAACATACAGCCAACAACACAACTCACTGCACAAAATTGTGAACAAAAATTGTTCGATAGTGCGCAGCGACCTGATAATTGGTAAAATGATGCCAAAATATCCTAGTATTACCTATAGGAAATCACAATCCATGAAAGATTCAATAGTGAGCAGTAGCCCTGAAACTAAATTAACGTCCAATTGGTTAACTGCTCGCAAAGGATTTGTGAAATGCAACAATTGCCGAGCGTGCAAATGTGGGATTAACAAGATCATGTACAACACCCCCTTTTCACAGCATCCAATCAAGATATCCAAATTTCTAACATGCCGTACGGAGTTTGTGGTGTACGTGTTGGGTTGCCCCTGTGGGCTGCGGTATGTGGGCAGTACTAAACTACAGGCCCAAAAACGTATACTGTAGCACATGTGGGCAATCACCAACAGTGACCCCACATATCCGATGGCAAGACATTTTAAAGAGAAACATGACAACAATTTGGATCTGTGAACATATTTTTTAATAGATTCCATTCCTGTGTCTAGATGAGGAGGCAATCGTGAGTCCAAACTCCGTCTCCTTGAGACAAAATACATATTAGAACTAGACACAAAGACCCAGAATGGACACAACTCCAGTGAAGACTTTCATACATGCTTATGAATAAAGTAAGGATGGAAAAATGAAATGTAACATTATATGATAAAAAAGATGTATAAGAAAGGTTCGTCAAACGCATTGCCGCAATGGCATTATGTCATAATGAAATCAAAATAGATGTTTTAGTAACACACGTTTGGTTTATATGATACATTTTATTGGTAGCATTTTATTTATTTTAGCACTTGCACTTTGAATTGTAATTTACAACATACAGAAAATCTAATCAGATTTCAAATTTAGTAATTTGTATAAATGTGCATAGAACATCATAACAAAGAATGTCGGCAAAACAATGGATACAACAACGTTGATAATTTGAAGGTCCAGAAAGCATTACTACCAGCAGATCAAACTATGTATAGGTTGCAACAGAATATAATGTAAACTAAACTTAAATCGGCAGTTAGGGAAATATAAACCAAATTGCACATATAGGAGGTGTGTAGCTATATAACAGACATAACCCGCACAGGCAATGAGTTGGGTATTAATCCCAAACTGTCTTAGAAAGTGTGTTGTTTTTTTTTTACTACATGCTCCATGTAAATGCACTATATATGATTTTACAAATTTTATTTATTTATTGTAAAATGTGGACTCAAAAATGATTTTATTGGATGTTGTGTATTTAACAACATGTTGTTTATACTTTGAATTTTTTTTAGAACAATGATATTGGTATTTTACCTAAATTATTCTACAAATGATTTTATTATTTAAACCTGGTCTTAAATAAGCTGAGAAATCTTATTTATGGCAGCATTTTGCACATTGAATTATAGTTTGCACAGAATATACTGAGCATTGAAAGTATGTTGTTTATGTTCATGTAACTCAAGCATCACGTGTGTGTACACTTGCACTTTAAAAATATTGTGGTAACTCCCTAGCGCGTCATGTGATCAAGGCCGAGTGAGGCAGAAACGCGTCATGGCGAAAATGTTTGCTAAATAAAACAAATTCAAGCACGAAATTGAGGTCTCGCAGTATTTTTTTCCCAGAGGAAGGAAAGTGCGAAGGAATGGCATTGTGGGATATATATATATATATATATATATATATATATATATGTGTCTCGTCAAGGTAGATATATGTGGAGTTAGGTATAGAGAAACTGTACATAAATATCTGCCAATATTATATATATGTATATATATATATATATATATATATATATATATATATATTCACTGAAAAAAAACATAGGTTTCAGAGACGTTATGGCTAGAAATTAGCATTAAAAAAACCTTAGAAATTCACAGAAAAAAACATAGGTTTCAGGGGTGTCCATTTCACTCATACAAAACCATATTTAAAATCATATTTAAATTTCAAACTAAACCACATTCAGTGGATTATGTCATCAGTGATGTCATCAGTGATGTCATTTGAGATGTCATCAGTGATGTCATCAGGGATGTCACTGACCATGTCATGAATGATGCAATATGTGACATCATCAGCAGTGCATTGCGGGCGCGTGAGTTATAGTTAGCAGAACTAACTATAACGGAGGAATTTCTATGGTTTTGTATGAGTGAAATGGGAAGCTAACTATAACACCCCTGAAACCCTACTACTCACTCTCTACTACTCTCTGCTACTCACTCTGTACTACTCACTCTCTACTACTCTCTACTGCTCACTCTCCACTACTCATTCTCTACTACTCGCTCTCAACTACTCTCTACTACTCACTCTACTACTCACTCTCTACTACTCTACTACTCTCTCTATTTCTCACTCTCTACTACTCTCTCTCTACTACTCACTCTCTACTATTCTCTACTACACACTCTCTACTACTTGCTCTCTGCTACTCGCTCTCTACTACTCTCTAGTACTCACTCTACTACTCACTCTCTACTACTCTCTACTACTCACTCTCTACTACTCCACTACTCTCTACTACTCACTCTCTACTACTCACTCTCTACTACTCTACTACTCTCTACTACTCTCTCTCTACTACTCACTCTGCTACTCACTCTCTACTACTCTCTAATACTCTCTCTCTGCTACTCACTCTCTACTACTCACTCTCTACTACTCACTCTCTACTACTCTCTACTACTCACTCTACTACTCACTCTCTACTACTCTCTACTACTCACTCTCTAATAATCACTCTCTACTACTCACTCTCTACTACTCACTCTACTACTCTCTACTACTCACTCTCTGATACTTTCTCTACTACTCTCTACTACTCACTCTCTACTCTCTATTACTCGCTCTCTACTCTCTACCTCTCTACCTCTCTCTCTACTACTCTCTACCTCTCTACCTCTACCTCTCTACCTCTACACCTCTACCTATACACCTCTACCTCTCTACCTCTCTGTACATACACACATATGCACATATATATATATATATATATGCATATATATGCATATGCATTTATATATATGTATGTGTATATATATATACATATATGAACATATAAATATAATCTGCATATCTATATAAATATAAATGCATGCAAACATATACATATATATGCATACATATGCATGGTATGAACATGAAAGTTTGAAAAACTCTAATACAAGCAAAGCTAAAAAGCCACCTAATTACAAACAGAATTGCTTTAACTTAAACGAGGGTGAGACCTATTGCATTTTCAATGCTTGTTTACTTTGATTCCATCAAGAAGGCATTCAGATGTGTCACACATTTTCCATAAATTTTTAATGGTAGCACTCTAGTTGCTCATTAGATCACTGTAGTAAAGCTACTGCTCACCAGGGAAGTCTGCTGCTGGTATTCAAAATACATGTTTCAGTCTGCATGTCAGAATTTTTTAATGAAATGGAAGAGGATTTGAGAAGTCAAAATGTGCCCTAATCTTTCTTTCTGCAGCACTAATCATAATTTCTATGGCAAAATGAACCCCCTCATTTTGTTCCTTTGCAAATTAAATGTTTTAAGTGTTACCACTTTATTCCAATCAAGATCGCATCAGGTGTGCCATACTTTTGTCATAAGTAAGACTGTTAGCGCACTAGTTGTTCTTTAAAACACTCTGGGACATTCTGTCATTGGGCTATACTTGGGCTACATCTCAGTGATATTTGTGCTACATTTGGGCTCTTTTGTCTCTGGTGGCCATCTTGGGAGACTTGTTATGAAGTTTCCTAATTTCCTCATTTACTACAGTCTCCTCAGTAGGCATACTGTCAGTTTTTTACTTTGATTCAATGAAGAAGGCATTCAGATGTGTCACACATTTGCCATAAATTGAGAATGTTAGCACTCTAGTTGCTCATTAGATCGCTGTAGTAAAGCTACTGCTCACCAGGGAAGTCTGCTGCTGGTATTGAAAGTGCATGTTTCAGTCTGCATGTCAGAATTCTTTAATGAAATAGAAGAGGATTTGAGAAGTCACTCAAAATGTGCCCTAATTTTTCTTTCTGCAGCACTAATCATATATTCTATGGCAAAATGAACCCCCTCATGTTGTTCCTTTTTAAATTAAATGTTTTAAGAGTTACCACTTTATTCCAATCAAGATGGCTTCAGGTGTGCCATACGTTTATCATGAGTAGGAGTGTTAGCGCTCTAGTTGTTCTTTGGAACACTCTGGGAAGCTGCAGTAGAACACAAAGGAATCAACTGACAGTCTCTGCCCTTGTTGGATGTACATGTTTTACTGAGAATGTCAGACTTCATTCTCACACGACTAAGAAAGATAATGTGAATTTACAGTAAATATGCTCTCCGTTTAGCTTATAGATCACCTTCCAAACCTCTGTGGGAAAAGCATGTGAAAATAGTTTTCTCTCAAACATGATTCGTGATATCCCAGCAGAAGGCTTTTTCACATGGTAAAATCACCTTAGAACATACCACAATTCCTAAAATGAGTATGGTACCATCAACAAATGATTTATAATGTAACTAAAGTCTTAAAACCTTCTATTAACTGCAATGCTTTTTAACGAGGTGCTATCATGTATATTGGTCCCAAGATGGCTGCCAACACTTCTTGGATGAAGTGCTGACAGCCAATCAGATCTCACGATGAGATGAGTGGTTAGGCTCCGCCCAGATAGATATGTGATTTTACTTTTGATTTTCTCAGGAACTACTGAACGGATTTACACCATTTAAGCAAAAGGCACGACTCTGAACCTTTCTGCCAAATTTGGTGTAATTCCGTTCAGCAGTTCGGGCTGTAGCTGCGTCAACAGGTCCTATGGGAAATTGCATGGGGAAAACGCTTTTTGGGACCCCCCTTTTTTCTCAGCCCCCACTTGACGAATCACCACGAAACTTTCAGGATAGGAGCGGACCGAAGCTGGCCATAAGTTTGGAAAATTCTGCGAAGATTCGTCAACCGGCGCCAGACTCATTGGGAATAGAATGTTGCGGATTTCCTATGGAAAATAGGTCCTAACTATAACTACCTACTGGCAACCGCCAGTAGGTAATATATATATATATATATATATATATATATATTATCTACTGGCGGTCGCCAGTAGATAGTTATAGTTAGGATCGAGTTCCCATAGGAAATCTGAAAATTCTATTTTGAATAACTTTGGCGCCGGTTGACGAATCCTCGCAAAATTTTCAAAACTAATGGGGCGCTCCGCTCAGCTCCTACCCTGAAAGTCTCGGGGTGATTCGTCAAGCGGGGGCTGAGAAAAAAGGGGGGTCCCAAAACGTGTTTTCCCCATGCATTTTCCCATAGGACCTTTAGTCGAAGGTACAGCCCGAACGGCTGAACAGAATTACTTGAAATTTGGCAAAGCGGTAGTCCTCAGGTCAGGCATGTGCCTTTTGCATATATGGTGTCAATCTGTTCAGTAGTAGCACCATAACGTGCGCGAGCGTAATTCTGATTGGTGGTTACATGTCAGTCAACATTCGAATCGGTCGAAATCAAGAAGTGTCGACCGCCATTTTGTGTGTGACAGTGAAAAAGAAAGGTGGAGAACGTGAAAAGGGGGCAGGGTAGAGAGTTCCTGACCCCCTAGCCTTTGTCAGGGGGTCCCTGAAGGACCCCGAAGGGAAAAAACAACATTTTATTTTTTTTCAATAAATCGCGGGGTGCGCACCATGAAAAAAACTTTAAAAAAAAAACCATTTTAAACTGTTTGTAAGTTTATAGAAGATATTAACTATGCTGTTCAACTTAATCCAAATTCAAAAAAAAAAAGCTGAGCCATTCCATATTACAGGATACAGTCAATCTATAACTATATACATAGGTAGTTTATTGTAAAATACATATATAAAAAATATAATAATACATACATAAATTAGCATTTAAAAAACCTTACAAATTCACTTAAAAACCATAGGTTTCACACACGTTATAGTTAGGAATTAGCATTTAAAAAACCTTGCAAATTCACTTAAAAAACCATAGGTTTCACACATGTTATAGTTAGCTGGACATTTCACTCATAAAAAACCATTGAAATTCCCCCGTTATAGTTAGTTCAGATAACTGTAACTCGCGCGACCGCCCCTCTATCACAAGGATGATGTCATCAGTGATGTCTTGAGTGATGTCACTGACCATGTCATGAGTGATGTAATATGTGACATCATCAGCAGTGGATTGCGGTCGCGTGAGTTGTAGTTATCTGAACTAACTATAATGGGGGAATTTCAATGGTTTTTTACGAGTGAAATGTCCAGCTAACTATACCATGTGTGAAACCTATGGTTTTTTAAGTGAATTTGCAAGGTTTTTTAAATGCTAATTCCTAATTATAACGTGTGTGAAACCTATGGTTTTTTAAGTGATATATATATATATATTCACTTAAAAAACCATAGGTTTCACACATGTTATAGTTAGGTGGATATTTCACTCGTAAAAAACCAATGAAATTCCCCCGTTATAGTTAGATACCTATAACTCGCGCGCCCGCAATCCACTGCTCATGACGTCACATATTACATCACTCATGACATGGTCAGTTGCATCACTCATGACATCACTGATGACATCATCCTTGTAATAGAGTGGCGGTCGCGCGAGTTATAGTTATCTGAACTAACTATAACGGGGGAATTTCATTGGTCTTTTACGAGTGAAATATCCACCTAACCATAACATGTGTGAAACCTATGGTTTTTTCAGTGAATTTGTACGTTTTTTTAAATGCTAATTTTTTTATGTATTATTATTTTTTTATATATTTATTTTACAATAAACTACGTATTAAAAAATTATTTTATTTTTTTTTGGTTTTCACCTCACCCCCGCAATTTAAAAAAAAAAAAAAAAAAATGTGGGGGGGGTTTTCACCGTGCGCGCACGGTGCGCGCACACCCGCGATTTCAAAAAAAAATTCTGCCTTCGGGGTCCTTCAGGGACCCCCTGACAAAGGCTAGGGAGTCAGGAACTCTCTACCCTGCCCCCTTTTCACGTTCGCCACCTTCCTTTTTCACTCTTGCACTGAAAACAAACAAAATGGCGGCCGACACTTCCTGATTTCGACCGATTCGAACGTTGACTAACATGTAACCACCAATCAGAATTACGCTCGCGCACGTTAGGGTGCTCGCACGGTGCTCGCACGGTGCGCGCACCCTGCGCGCGTATAGATATTGATATGCTTTTAAATGCTATTTTCTCAGGAAATACTGAACAGATTTACACCAGACCTGCAAAAGACACTTCCTTGACCTTATGGCTACCTCTCTGCCAAATTTCAAGTAATTCTGTTCAGCCGTTCGGGCTGTAGCTGCGTCTAAAGGTCCTATGGAAAAATGCATGGGGAAAACGTGTTTTGGGACCCCCCTTTTTTCTCGGCCCCCGCTGGACGAATCACCCCGAGACTTTCAGGGTAGGAGCTGAACGGAGCGCCCCATTAGTTTTTGAAAATTTCGCGAGGATTCGTCAACCTGCGCCAAAGTTATTCAAAATAGAATTTTGAGATTTCCTATGGAAACACGGTCCTAACTATAACTATCTACTGGCGACCGCCAGTAGATAATATATATATATATATATTTATATATATATATAAGAGAAAAGCTCAGTACAAACAACAAGAGTATGTTAATCTTATGTCCAAACTTGGTGAAAATAATGAGATAATAATAAAAAAATCGGATAAAGGAGGCAACCTGGTTATCTGGCCTAAAACTGATTACGTGAAGGAAGCAAATAAACAGTTAAATAACCCAGATTGCTATGGAAGATCTACTCACAAAGAATATACCAAGGCCAATGAGACTCTATATAAACTTTTCTCTCAATATAGAAGAGAAGGACTTATTTCCTCGGATGAATTTAAATTCCTCCATAATGAGTTTCCCGTCCTTCCAATACTATATCTCATTCCCAAAATTCATAAGGGTATCTTTCCAGTGCCAGGAAGACCGATCATCTCTGCTATCAAGAGTGTTTCTGAACAAGTTGGACAATATATAGATTACTTTTTACAGGATATGGTCACGGCATTACCGAGCTATGTACAGGACACTGGAGATTTTTTGCTAAAAATGAAAGATTTGAATTGGTCTGAAGGCATGTTACTAATGACTCTTGGTATCGAGTCTTTGTATACAAGCATAGATCATACTACTGGCCTGTCTGCAGTTAAGCATTTTTTGGACAATAGACCATGTGAACTCTATGAGCACAACAAAGTTATTCTCAATCTTATTGATTGGTGTCTTAACAATAACTTCTTTTTATTTGGCAAGGAATTGTTCAAACAACTCCGCGGAGTAGCGATGGGAGCCTGTTTCTCCCCAGCTACGCATGTTTACATGTCGGCTGGTGGGAGGAACAGGTCCTGAAAATAACACATAGGGCATATTTCAACAACAATGTGGCTTGCTACTTAAGATACATAGATGACATCTTTATATTGTGGCAGGGTGAAGAAACTGAAGCTTTAAATTTCATAGAAGCGATTAATCATAACTCTATGAACCTCCACTTCACATCCCACATTGATAAAGCCAGCATAGAGTTTTTAGATGTTAGAGTCTATATTCATAACAACCAAATTGAAACGACCCTATTCAGAAAACCTACTGCTGGAAATGTCACACTCCACGCCAAAAGCGCTCATCCAAAACATCTTATCGCCAGTATTCCTTACGGCGAAATCTTAAGACTCAAAAGAATCTGCAGTCGGGAATCGGATTTCGATACATGTATAAGGAATACCATCATCAGATTAAAAGCGAGAGGTTATTCTAACACCATTCTAAACAATGCATTGGCCAAGGCCAGTGCACGACCCAGATTGAGTCTATTTAAATCTATTCAGTGTCTAACTTCATTAACTGAGACAGGCTCACAGAGTCCACCAGAGAATGAGTCAGGACCTAGATTGATTACCACGTTCAGTAGAGATGAAAGAAAAATAAGATCTATTGTCAAAAGGCATTGGCCCATTATTCTTTCCGATGCTGTACTCCGTACTAGAGTACCGGCTACTCCTATGGTTACCTTTAGGAGAGCAAAAAGTATGGGAACCTGTCTGGACAAAAGTAGTCCTGAAACCAGACAGAAGGCCATGTGGTTAAAATCTGCTCCTGGGTTTCGTAAATGCTCCTCTTGCAGGGCGTGTAAGTTTGGCATAAACAAAACTCACTATCTTACCCCCTTTAGCACCAAAAAAGTAGCTATCATAGGGAGTCTCTCTTGTAGAACGGATTTTGCTGTGTACGTCCTGACATGCACCTGCGGCCTTAATTACATTGGCAGTACGAAACTGCAGGTGCATGTTAGAATCCTACAACATCTCAGAGCTATCTTACACAATGATCCTGCCTATCCGGTGGCACGCCATTTCAAATCTATTCATAATAATGATGTCAACTGCCTTAAATATTATGTAATAGCATCTATTCCCAAACCCTGACGAGGCGGTAATAGGGAACTCTTATTAAGGCAATTGGAAACTCGGAAGATCTTAGAGTTTGATAGCAAATGGCCGAACGGCCTCAATAACACGGAGGATATGCATAACTTTGTTTAATCATGTTTTGATCTATTGACATAACATTTAAAAGAATTTATATGCATATTTCTACATATATATGTTATGTTCCATTTGATTTATCCTGAGCTTTTTGCGTTCTTCAGATCGTTCTATCTAGCTGTACATATATTTGTATATTTATTTCTTGCTTTGTAGATTCCAGATCGCTTGAATGACCGTGTATATATATATATATATATATATATATTTTTTTTTTTAAACACTATGCACTTTAAGAATTTGGTTATGTTATTTAACCAGCGCAGCTTTTTCCATATACCTCTTCTGTCATACACATAATACATATTTATTGATGACTAAATAGCACTTTTCAGTAAGATGATGAAATTTTAGAAATGAATTTTATATGATTTTAACAATAATTATCAGGATGGCAGTTTTTATTGTTACCAATATTTATTCATTCATATTGTAATCTTACTGTTAGGCAATATTTGCACATATTCCTTATTATATTGCACTTTCGCACGGTTTTGCACCATCATTGACAATGCTGCTATGTACCTCTTTGCACTTGTACAGATTTTGAGTTTCTTTACTAGCTAGCTATTATCCGGTATATGTATATACATGGCATTGTTTGACCTTGTTGTTAGCTGGGTGTATCTAAGGATTTATCCTGTCATACCAACACTTATTCACATACAAGCTCAGTCATGTGTATTAGCTCTATGATAGCTGCCGAGGCTAGTACCTATCATTATATTTTCACTATATTTTTGTATTTCACATTGCAGCCAATTTCAAAAATATTCTTTGTAAATGGTGTCATGTTTTTATAACTATCCTGCAATGTGATTTCCATGTCTTTTAGAATACTATTCGAAGTCTGTTTTCCAGGTCTAGTATCATGTGACCTGTAAGAGGGTGTACACTTTGCAGCGTATAAAAATCATTCAGTGCAATCTGTCTCCGCATGTGAACAAGGGCTTTCGAGCCCGAAACGCGTCATGTGTTGCTGAGAAATGGTCGTAATGGTCGAATAAACACTCTTGCCTGAAGATTCCTGTGGTTCGTCTCTCCTTCTTCGCCGTCTGTTCGGAGGTTGTGGGAGTTCTTGCACTTCATATATATATATATATATATATATATATATTTATATCTTCAAGGTAGGTAGAGGTGGAGTTAAGAATAGCAAATCTATACTTTCCTACTTGCACTTACCTTTTGATATCTGTGTCCTCTGCATCACATTAAGGCATATCGACATTCACATCTCGATATTCCAGCCGACAGTCGCCTTTAGGGATTTCTACTCAGTGGCATAGCAGTGGGGCAGGGGTGGCATGAGTTTTGGGGGCTGCAGCCACCCCCTCTTACCTGTGGGTATCGTGGGGTGGCAAACGCAGGAATGGCCAGCACCCCTCCCCCATTCTGACATGCGACCGCCACGGGCGGCAAACACAGGAACCACCTTGGGAGGTCAAAAGGTCTAGCTACAACACTGTTTCAACTCCTGCTCATCTCTCATGGGATTTATCATTGCTGGTTACTACAGGATGCGAACAATTGCACTTGTTTTTCTCAACCTCTCAACATAGATAAATACTGCATGTGTGGAGCTTTGTCTTAGTACGATGATGGGCTTGTAACATATTGTATGCAGTTCCTAAAGAAATAAGTGGTGGTCAATTCTCTGGAATAACCTCCAAATGGAGGAAGTGCCCTCACATACCCCTAGAGGTGTCATGCTTCATCATTGGGCGGGCTCCTCGTTGGGCCGGCGCTGCAATGCCTGACGGGCACCCGCAAAGGGGCTCTTTGGCGGAGTTCTTTTGATGAAGCTGTTTGGTGGGTGAGGGTTTGTGAGCTGGAGTGTGTAGTGTAGTGAGCGAAAGTGTAAAATAGGTTTAGGGAGACTCTTATTAAATACATTTTATTAATACAGCTACGCTCACACTCGATTAGAAGTGGCGAGGTGGGTGGTCTTTCGCCTACCCGTGTCACGAGAGACAGAGCCAGGGTAGGCGAGAGGCCACTCACCTCGCCACTTCTAATTGAGTGTGAGCGTAACACTCTTGGAAAAACCCATCAGCCCTTGACCCACAAAACACTGGGTCTTGAAACAACACAAAGTAATACTTAACCTTGTGTTACATAGCATGGCTGGCGACTTGATTAATCTGCCAATTGTATGCACCAGCCTTGCAGTAGTGTAAGATTATAAGGAAACTATCCTCTGTATGGTCCTGACGAATTGCCAATAGACCCTTTAGGGGCTGATGAGACAAGAAACATGTTGACCAAACAAACTAAATGGTACTTATACTCTATAGGATCATCGTCTCCAATATGAGCTACACTGTTTTTACTTAGGTTAGCGAGCTGCATTAATAAAATGTATTTAATAAAAGTCTCCCTACACCTATACTAAACTTTCACTCACTACACTACTCACTTCAGCTCACATCCCCTCACTCACCAAACGGCTTTATCAAAATAACTCCGCCAAAGAGCCCCTTCGCGGGTGCCCGTCGGGTATTGCAGCGCCGGCCCGACCAGGAGCATGCCCAATGATGAAGCATGACACCTCTCGGGTGTGTGAGGGCACTTCCTCCATTTGGAGGTTGTCCCAGAGACCTGACCGCCACTTATATCCTTAGGAGCTGCACACCCACGTATTTGAAGTCTATGATATAACCCAACCTTCCCTCTAGACGTCTCTGCCGGTAGCGCTAATGAAAAATACAGTCCATCCCCCCACCACCCACCACACCCCCACACCCCACCAAGCCATACTTCCAGTCTTATGGCCTGAGCAGGAGTGGTCTGGTACAGAGACCACACTAACACCAGGAGTTTCCTTTCTGTATTCTACACCTGAAGAAGGCCATTGCAACGTTCCACATCTAGAATCGGGAATGACACATGGTAATACATTTTCCATGCTGATTCCCACATGTTATTCCCGAATTTTGGCTGGGTTTTCCATACCCATGGTGTTTTCCGCAGGCCTCGTATTCTAGAGTCATCTGATAACTACAGTTACTTGTTAAATCCAGATTACTGGTCAACTCGTGATGGGGCCATTAACGTGCTGCTCAGAGCAGCAGAGAAGCTGCTATGACCCATGACGTTCAAACCCCGACACAACAATGACCTTCGAATATTGGCGAACTTTGAATTACATCTGAAAGTTTTAAGCCAACGGGACAACTGTTCACCCCTATGTGTAAAGGGAATAAAAAAGTGACTAAAAACAAATACTTCTAAGTTATCTCATAATTTATACTCTGTATGTGTAGCGCGCGATGCTACATTTTTTCATGAACATAATAGAAGGGCGCTTCTTTAAAAGCCTCTGAAATGATGTTTTGTGATCCTTATCACGTGTCCTCAGAATTGATTTTGTGTTACAGACAGCGGCGTGTTTGATCCCCAAGAGATTATTATTTTTTTACGCCTTTAGCGAGAATTGTTTTGGTTTGGTTTCATCTAAAGTTAGGGAAAAAAGAAACTCCGGAAATCGTGTGCATAAACGCTCGAGATTGTAAAATAATCCCTAGAGATAAGTATTAATCTTTCTCCGACCTAGGCCTTTCAGAACTTTATTGCCACCGAGGAATATTCATAAATACTTTTCAGAGAATTGAATCTCTTTTTTTTTACCGAAAATATTTGAAAATTTTCCTTTAAGACCCTGCCATATGTCGTTGTGCACTGCATCGTGGCACAAGGGGAGCCTTTGTAGAAAGTTTTCATGTCTAATTTTGGTGAAAGGAGCCAGAGTCTCATATAATGTTCTACCATAATAATGAGTTTTAAATGTTGACCGACCAGAATAGACTAGTGAGGGCAGAATATTCAATAGTGCCACACCTCATACATTAAGGAAACATTAAACATTATAAGGGAGAGAGACAGCGAAAGAGAGAGAGAGAGTGTTTGTGTGCGTGCTGTGAAGCTGTATGTACTCTTCTACATATATAGAGGATGTGGCCTAATGGCTGGAGCGACTGACTTTGAAGCTGGGGAACCACGTTCCGGTCTGGCGTGACGCTCAACATCCTGGAATCAGGGCAAATCACTTAATCTCACCGTGCCTAAAAAAATGAATGTGTCCGTCTGGTGCTCATGTACAGCGCTCTGATACCTTCGAGACGAGTTCGCTGTATATAAAACTGCAGCAAAAAAAAAAAAGCATTGGCATAGCCAATAGGTCTCGCTTTTGGGACCTTATAAGTATTTAGTTATGCAGCATAATATCCTTGGTGCAACAACATCAACTGTTGCATGGCTAAACACTTATAAGGTCCCAAAGGCGAGACCTATTGGCTATGCCAATGCTTGTTTTTGTATGCACTCTGTATATTTTTGGCGCCAAGACCATGCCCTTAAAAACCCGGTAGTGGTATCCCTTCACATGAATGGACTGTACCACTACATAAAAAAGAAAAATGGCCTTCATATTTTTACATTTTTTCAAAATCTAAAACCATGATTTTGCCCATTTGTTTTACGCAGAGCGTAAAAAATTACAACGTGACTGGGTTGGTAATGTTATTTCTGCTGGTACCCCCGGGGGAGGTAACAAGACAGTAAATACGCCGATGGAAGATGGAAATGGGTGGCTATCTAATACACAAACGTTTACCAGCCATAGTATTGAGTGCATGGGTGGATGGGGATGGTCGATTTGTATTCGCAAAACTGAAAATACAAGAAAGGACCCTGATGTTTGATTTCATCTATGCCACAGTGGGTAATAAAACAGACTTCTCCTCTTCTTTCCCTAGAATGATACACACTTTTGGAGGAAAAATACATTAAATAGGCAGTGACTGCAACATAGTATCTGACCCAACTCTATATCACTTAGGTAGCCCTGATAATGCTCATAAGGGGAACAGTCTAGTCATATAAGAGATGACTGACCATGCCTTAGCAGAACCATGGATGCTGATGAACCACGAGAAAAAGAATACACGTTCACCTTGTAGGCATATGGTATTAGGTTTCGAGCAGATTTGGTTTTAGGCTCCACAGGACTACTTAGAAGAACTCTGGGGCATAGTATCAAGAAACGGCGTTAAAATTATCGCCGTTAGCTAAAGTGGCAATAATGGACTTGATAATATGCTTGATAATATGCTCTAGAGAATTCCAATAGAAGCCCATGTTCTGGTGTCAACATGGGCTTCTATTGGAATTCTCCAGGGCATATTATTATCAAGCCCATTATCGCCGCTTTAGTGGCAGTTTTCTGCCGCTAAAGCGGCGATAATTGTAAAGCCTTGCTTGATAATATGCCCCTCAGTTGTAAACAATAGTAGCCAGCACAGCATCACACAGACCTTAGCCTTATACCTCCATCACTGGGTCAATGGTGGACGAATAAATTGCAACTCATATGCCCAAAGGAGAAGGAAAACCTACGTTCCATTTGCAGTCATATACTGAAAATAATGGGAAAACAGCTGCAGCAACACATTTTCTATGGCTAGCTGGAAAGGCTTGACTTAGAGGTGAAATAATGAGAGCTGTGGCAAAACTCATATGACAAGCAAATAAGGAGAAAAACAGACTGGAGAGGCTAGTCCAGCAACTCCATTTAGGTGACATCACTTCTCATACACTATGCTCATTACCAAAGCTAAATATGACCTGAACATGATAGATACTAATACAGCCGGAACAATGCTATTTAAGTTAAGGCCCAGGCACCATGAACTAAATGCTTTTAGTAAGCCCAGAATAGATCTTTTGCATCTGGGGGCATATTATCAAGACAGGCGATAAAATAATCGCCGCTTTAGCGGAAGAAAACTGCAGCTAAAGCGGCGATAATGGGCTTGATAATATGCCGCAGAGAATTCCAATAGAAGCCCATGTTAGATGTGAAGGACATCTAACATGGGCTTCAATTGGAATTCCATAGAGCATATTATCAAGCCCATTATCGCCGCTTTAGCGGCAGTTTTCTGCCGCTAAAGCGGCGATAATTTTATCGCCTGTCTTGATAATATGCCCCCTAGACTCTGGTAGGCAAGACATAAAACAAGGAAGGGTATCATAGTCAGGAACAAGCCCTACCTAGTACGATTTTAATAGTGCCCAATATAACTAATACAGGAAGAAACCAGGAGGAATATCAGCAACAACCGGCGATAATTATCGCTAAGCGCACTTAGCGCTAGGATAATTATCGCCGGCTAGCGTGGATTTTTATCGCTGAGATAGCGTGCTATTAGCAACGCTTATCTCAAAAGCGATAAAAATCCTTACGCTAACTGCCTAACGTGAGATTATCGCTGGAAACCCAGCGATAATCTCACGAAATGTGGGGTTAGCTTGTTGATAGGGCCCCACAAACTTAGCCATGATATCCACCTTCCATAGGATATCATGGCTAAGTCAGTTCTGAAGCAGGCGTAAGGAAAGTAGCGATAACAGGGGTTATCGCTACTTTTCTTGCCGCTATGCTTCATAGCGTGGGGCTTGATGATAGGAGAAATGTCGCTTAGCGACATTTCTCCTGTCATGTAAGGTCAGGAACGCCCACTTTGCATCTCATTAGAGATGCAAAGCTGGGCGTTAGGAATTCCTACGCAAGTTTTGACGCATTAGCGTGAGCTTGCTAATTAGGCAATAAAATTATTGCCGCTTTTCGGCCGAAAACGGCCACAAAAGCGACGATAATTCTATCGCCTCGCCTTGCTGATATGCCCCAAAGCAAGGAAGACCAAGGAGAAGAAGGCCAGTAGGAAATAGCTCTGAAAGAGGAGGGCTTTCATAGTCACAAAGTCATAACTTATGCTAAACAGAGCTAAGTGCTCTCACATCTCTCTCACTAGACAGGTACTACACATTTTCCTTTATGTGTTTCTGTCTTTGATAAACAGGTTTTGTAGATAGACTCGCTGCCTGTGTGTTGCTTTTGTATGCAGTTAATGTAATTCATACATGCTATGGGTAAAAAAGCATGCAGTGCCAATACACAATGAAAGACACCACAATACACACTGCCATATACATGTTCAATCTATAGCATTCTTTTTTTTAAATTATTGTTCGAAAAATAAATTTGTAACGAAGACACGATGAGAATTCATATAAAAAAAATAAAAAATATACAAGCCCACTTGTAAATTGTAGGTGAATTCAAATTCTGCCCTGGTACACAGGTTGATGAACTGATTACATTCCCCAAGACCAAACTCTGAAAAAGAAATCAGCCCTCAACTGTTAAAACGTGTTCACATACACGTAGAGCACGCCAGCCCTCACTGTGCACTAATCTTAATTGCACAGTAAGGGCACACGTGCATTTCCAACGGATGTAGGGGCATATTATCAAGAAACGGCGTTAAAATTATCGCCGCTTTAGTGACAGAAAGCTGCCGCTAAAGCGGCGATAATGGGATGAATAATATGCCCTTGAGAATTCCAATAGAAGCCCATGTTCTGGTGTCAACATGGACTTCTATTGGAATTCTCTGCGGCATATTATCAAGCCCATTATCGCCGCTTTATCGGCAGTTTTCTGCCGCTAAAGCGACGATAATTTTAACGCTATGCTTGATAATATGCCCCTACTCTTGTAAAATTCACCTAAAAGTGTTATTTTACAAGTCTTTCATCACAATGGATGTTTTTGTTTTATCTTTGTGCAGTCCAATCAGAGCAGCTGCCATTTGATAACGCGGGTGTTTCCCCATAAAAACACGTCTTCTGTTGGCGAACTACAGTCCCATCCCACTTACTTTTGTGCTAGGAAAAGACGAAAATCTCGTTTGAGGCTGCTAAACACAGAATTACAAAATATATGACGCTCCCACGCAGTGAGAATTTCAAATGGAAATACTACCGTGCATTTACTCCTTATGACCAACACTCTCACCTTAAAGATTTTGGGACTGCCCATTTCAAAATAAATCCGTGAACATGTATGCGGTACGCCAGTGCGTGCCCACTCAAATAATAACATTCAGGTCTATAGATGAGCCGACTGCATGTCTAAGGGCAGCAGTGGCATCAAGGTCTGGAGCAGCAAAGCAGCCAACTAAAGGAATGGGGAATAACCAATAGACCAGATACTCCATGTCCCGCTTCCATCTGCACTGCCCTCTGCAAGTTCAGACAGGTGATGTGCAGAATGGCACTTCAGGCAGGGCTGGCATCATGGCATTTCAACCACATAAAAAGCGATGGGACCTGCAGGGGCACCATGTGTTGAAACTGGTATTGGCCCCTTGTCCCCACAAACCTCAGCTTGTGTTGCCGTCACTGTCCTGTCTGCCCCCACCAGTCTACCTTTACTATGCTACAAAAAACTGGCATACCTCACAGCAAAACGACTGGTGCACATTCTGTGATAACATGCCAGGTACAGCACAACAGAGCGATTTAGTGTTGGTGGAGGCAAATGGGGTGAGTGTGCTTGATCCCACATAAAGACATTGGGGACATCATTTCAAAAGGGGACCCTCATGCTCAGGGCCGGTTTTAGGGCAGTGCGACCCCTGCGGCCGCACTGGGTTGACCTGTGGAGGGGGGAACTGACATCAGGGGGGTGGGGGGAGGGGTATTGTGTTCGGCAACAGCTTATGATTGGCGAGATGAGGGGCACTTTTGCCCGGTGGGAGTGAGAGAATCCGATGAGGTGGTCATTGGGTGTGGGGCGCCAAAAGTGATTGTCGCACCAAGCGCCAACAGTGCTACAGCCGGCCCTGCTCATGCTTTTCTGCCGGACTCGGCCACAGAGAGGAGATTCACTAGCTGCTGCCTAACCTGAGAGGGCGCCTTCATGGTAAAAAAAACAAAGTGTACAGCCGAAACGAAAATGCAAAGAAGACCTGAACAAAATGCCAGAGCACTCGTCAGTTAAAACAAAATGGGCGAGCCACGCATCTTGTAAATATCACACGTGCTGCTATTGCAAATAAAACAAGAAAAATGAGACAAAACCGGGCGCCGTGCTGAAATTTATAGCGCGGTGCCCCTGTTGAAAAGATGAAAGTGGGGACCGATTAACAGCTCTGTGTACAGCCAAGGAGAGGAAGTTATCAGAAAGCAAGAGACGTGCAGCAGAGTGTACTACGCCAGGATGGACAGAACCTCTTCTTGCATAACCTAAACCCACTCACCATTAACCGATCCCTTCTTTCCTTCTGAAGTGCTTCCCAGGCTTCAGCTTGTGTTCGTTGTTGAGGCTTCAGCTCATGTGCGTTGTTGAATAAACTCCCGCTGTGAGTGGGCTGTCTGGCGTGACAGCTGCTGTTCATGCAGCAAATGTATCCTTTTCCCAACCCCCAGTGCACTTTTTTTACAACAATAAACAAGGTGTACAGCCAAAACGAAAATGCAAAGACCTGAACAAAATGCCAGAGCACTAGTCAATTAAAACAAAATGTGCGAGCCACGCATTTTGTAAATATTACGCGCACCGCAATTGCAAATAAAACAAGAAAAATGAGACAAAACCGGGTGCGATGCTGAAGAACCAGGGCCTTATGGGCCTGGCGGCGCAGGGCATGCTTTAATCTCCTGAGTTCACCTGCTTTGTTGAACAGGGACACAGGACATTCTGTTGAGCGTAGAAGATCAGGTTTATTAGCTGCAGCTAAGTACAGTTGTCCCAGAAGTACACTCAGTATGTTCTTAGGAGACTGCCACTTTACTCCGGGGCGCACAATCTTTTATAGCACATAGATTCACCAAGAACACTCCCAGTGCATACATGGTTATCCAATGAGAAAAGTTTGAAAACAAGATATCAAGTAACCCAAATAAACCTCTCTTCCAACTGTTTTTGTCACTCCTCCTCACAAGTTAATCAGTGGTAATGTCTACAACTCAACTTGCAGGTGGCAGGACATATTTGTATGCTTTGGAGGACAGTTGTGAAATGAGAGAATACAAGTAGAGAATAGCGAAGGCCAGAAGATAAGATAAAGTCAGGAAAGAATGGTGTGAACCGACAGACAGTTGAGACAGGGTTTAGTCAAACCAGACGAGGATTAGTGGACTCAGCCAGTCCCTGACATCAGTCTCGTAAACAGAGGCAGGAGGTAATTTGACACGTCGCAGTACAAAGGGCAAAAACACTCGGTTTACCAAGCTGCCTGAGTGAGGGCAACAAAATGGCGACAGAATACAAAATGGAGTTAAAACTGAATTACCTCAATGCTGAAATTTATAGCACGGCGCCCCTGTTGAAAAGATGAAATCATGGACCGTGCACGTGCCGCTGCAATTGTTTTAGGGCTGGCTGCATATTTGACAGGGCGAATATGAAAGTGGATGTGCTGAATCGGCTGCGGCTGTCACTGTTTAACATAATGCGCATGGGGCGCTGCATGTAGTGCCTGCAGGGCCAGAAACTAATTAAAGACAATCACTGAAAGACAAGCGCGGCCTCGCGGCTTCGAAAGTGAAAGCCCACCTCTACAGCGTTTCCCTTGCGGGAGCGAGCAGCAAGGCGCGATAATTGCTTACAGATGGCCCGGTGCTCGCTCCCGCAAGGGAAAAGCCAAATGTGTACGCCTTGCAATAGAAAGCAATGCAAAGCATGCATGTTTTTGGCCCAAAAAGCTGATCGATTCCAAGAGGTCCCCTCCTACGCAACGAATGCGCGCTGCTTAGGCGAGACCTAAAAATGAAAAACCTGCGATAATCTTTTAATGTAGAAGCTAATTTCCAGCATGAATATGATTAAAATATCACAGGGTGACGCCCTTTTTGCGGAATAAGTATATAAATACCGAAATAACAGTGCGCAACTAAATTATCTCTTCGTCAAGTGAACAACCTGCAATGGTCTCTTGCCATCTCTTGGTCTGTGAGGGTGACTTTCCAGTGTGGATACAATCAAGAGAATTAGTACAATTGCCACAACAGGCCTTGAACGTTGGATATATATTGCAATGCCAGCTCTGGTCCTTTTCCCTTTGCGCTAAATGTTGCTATATATTTGACCACCTGCACGTTTAGTTGAGTATGTTCAGTATTAAGTGCTGTGATGATTGCTAGTCTGTATCTTCGTATTTTGAAATGGTTAAATATGCCTCGTGGTGCCTCTCTTTGTACTAGCAACATTGCAGGGCAAATACAAAGAATAAGAATTTTAAACTTTTTCCCATAGCCACACAACCTGCAGGTTACTGTTTCTGCCTTTTTTGTGGCGGCTGGCATCTTCGGAGGGGGTAAGGGCATGCGCAAAAGTATTAATATTAAAATTTTTTACTAAACCTATGTCTTCTGTCCGCTCCAAAACTCTTCTCAGGAACTGGATGCAGTGCGGGCACCAATCCTGTTGCTGCTCTCATGCTGAGAGAGCAGTGCCCTGGTTGGAGGGAGCAGCCTCACTTGCTGCTCCTGGGGACACTTAAGCCATGCACTTACGCTAACCCAACTGTCATAAAACAGCTGGGTTAGAGGTTCAAAGTGCACATGTGTGGCTGGCTGTTGTAAGACGGCCGACCAAAGGGACATGCGCATTTTGAAAAGTGCGCAATCAGCCCATTCTCCTCCCTGCTGCTGTCATTCAGCAGCACCCTGCCACCGCCTTGACGCTCTGTTCAGGACAGGAGAGTGAAAAATAAAATGGTAATGAATTACTATTTATTTTTCATATTTGGGTGTAATTTAAGTGGGGTGACGAGGGCGGCATCATGTACGTCAGCATCATACATGGCCAAAGTCGCATGAACTGTAGTTTTATATGGTGCACATACCCTGGTCAAAATAAAGTTGGGGCTTGAGAGTTCTGTAGGCATTGAAGACCTGCCATGCATGCACCCTTTTGCCAGTTTGGCTTATTCCTCTTGCAGGGAAAGCGCCCTGGTCAAACTATTAGGTTGTTTTGTAAATACCGTAAACGTTGCCCCAGCCTCCCATAGGTTGGATGTTTGCAGTGATTGTGAAGCTTCATGCAGTAATCGGCTGTATGTTATTCTCCAACCCTGTTTATTTCCTACCAAACTCGTGATGCTAGCGAATTTTCATCAGCCAGCCTGAATTTACAGCACATCTTCAGCAACGAGCATATTATCGCCCAGGATCGCTTTATCATTGGACTAACGAGTATTTTTTGTATTTTGAACCTAAGCGAGGTTTCAGCAGAAGCAAGGTGCATATGGCCTAGATGGGTGGAGATTTGCCGGGTTGGTGATGTTTCGCTGCCAATGTTGGGTGCTCTAGTGTCCGACCTTCTGTCCTCACCAGTGATTGAACCATTTTAATTGTTGTTTCCTCTCCAAACTCTGAAAAGGTAGCTGATGTTTGTGAGTGCCAACTCACAGTATCCAGCGCCAAAAATCCACTATTAGGGTTTTCCCTTTCCAGTATCATTGTGATGATAGTTCTACCTACCGGTTGTCAATTACTGGAGTAAAACCCCCAACCACAATCAACAATCGAAGGGGCATATTAACAAGGGCCGGCGATAAATATCGCAAAGCGCACTTAGCGCTTGCATATTTATCGCCGGCTATCTCTGGAATTTATTGCCCGGTTAGCGCGTTATCAACAACGCGCATCGCCGAGGCGATAAAATTCCAGAGATGGGTGGGATATCGCCGTTTTCCATGGTGGAAAATGGCGATATCCTAGATAATAGGGCCTGTGGTCTTAGCCATACAATCCACCCCCCATGTTAGGTATGCCTTAGTCAGGAATTTAACAGACGTTAAATTCCTGAGTTAAAGCATACTTAAAGCGATTTTATTTATCGCTAACCCTCCTTGATAATATCGCGAAGCATCCTTCGCGATATTATTCCATGTTGCTTTTCACAGCCACGCCTCTTTTACATCTCATTATCGATGCGAGGCGAGGCGTGTGAAAAAGGGGCGATACATCAAGGAATCACGCGTTAGCGTACCCTTGATGATAATGCGATAATATTATCGCCGCTTTGCGCCCGAAAACGGTCTCTAAAGTGGCCATAATATTATCGTCGCCTCTTGATAATATGCCCCATAGTTTTTTCGTCGACTTCTAGAAGTGCATCAGTGCTTTAGGACAACCAGAGTAGCTATTGGGGGTTTTAGAGTCAGCCACATCAGATATCGTAGCCCTAGTCTCACCCAATTTTGGATTTGGGGGCTTTCAACCCCCCCATATAAGATTATTCATCAGAAGGCTCCACATGGTTCTGAGAGTTTCAAATCAGGGTTCAAAACTTGACAATGGTGTTGTTTCCTTCACCATTACTTATCCATTTACTTCTCATGCCAATTACATTCTTGTGAAGTGTATTTAAAAGTACATGTGGGTGAAATACTGGTTTTGAGGTGAAGGACATTATTCAAGGTTTGACTTGGTAGCGCCTGCAGCATAAGAGGACTGAGCAGTGCTTGTGACCGTGCGTAAGAGTTGGTCACCTAAGTTGGTGTAAAAAGGACTTGTCTGACTCCAAGCAGATGTTGCAAGATGTCACCCAAGAAACTCTGAGCGTTTTCCAAAGTTTGCCTAATACATAGGCCATGTACTTTGAAGATTGTGGCTTTCTCCCCTTATTGACTGAGCCTGGCAATCTGTGTGGCGATAGGATGTGGGGACCTGGGGCAGTGTTTGACCCAACACAGTGATCAGAGTGTGAAAATGCAGCAGCTTGTGACTGACAAAACCACAGCAATTGGCTCAGTTACTGGGATGCAAAGGATCCTGAAGGTACTGATGGGAAGGGAGGAGCTCTAATTGCACAGCTGCCACTGTTTATTCATCTATTTATCCTTTTATTTTGGAGCTTAGTAGAGCCCTTTGTCTAACCTTTTGGTTAATTCTGACCATATGATACAGACAAAGTGTGGTCAGAAAAAAGCAAACAACGGAGAGAAGCATTCGATAAGCCGAATAGGTGCCACTAGCTGATGTTATGGGATTACAGTTCCTTATTCATGCACAGTTCAATTAGCCTGCCTATGTTAACTTTAATTTGGAGGTTTTATTGTGAATACAATTTACCACAGGGCCTTGCATTGCAGTAAACGTTACATAGGGAGGCTTTACTATACAAGCTCTGGGATGGGTTGAAGGTTACGGGTTATTGGCACATTAGGGGATAAGAATAGGAAGTTTGTTTAGGGATGCAGAAGTATTTATTTGTGGGTCTAGTGATTTTCAAGGGCGGGTATAGGAAATGTTAGAGGTTATGGATAGTGTTAGAACTGGGGTCACCAATTCCGTGGTAGCTTGGCGCGAGGTAGGAAGGCACCTGAAGGCAATGTGTAAAGCGGTTGTGCAGCACTCACCCACCTGGACTCATTCATGCGCATACAATGAAGGACACCACACCAAGTTGTTTGGTAAAAACAAGATTCTTTATCTATTTCAAATCGAGGTGAACCAATTCATTTCAGGAATAATGCAGATACGATCACAAAAACCATGAATTAATTTAGGTAAATATTCCAGATAAACGCAGGGCAACAGTCATTTCTTCAAAGTAGATAACTCAGTGCATTTCAGGGCAACAACCAAATCAGTGCGGCATAAAACAGGTATAAGTTCATTCGAATAGTTACAGCAGATAATCACAGGGCAATATTTAACTCATTCAGATCAGCACAGGTGAGTAGCACCAATAACCTCTTGGCGGCAAGTAACTCCTTCTAGCCCCAACACAGGCACTGATCCATTTAGGGGCCTCAGGGTGTGAACAGATCAGTCAAACAGCTCTTGGATAGGGGAACATCAAGGTGTCAGACACCCCCAGGGCACGCGTGTACTTTATCAGCCTATCTCTGGGGGGCGTAGTGCATACCAGCAGTCAGCATGGGACAGGCAGTCCCCTTCCTAACTCAGTCCCCCAGCTCTTAACTGTACCAGGTGGCGACAAGCAGTTAATTGGGGGTCCCTGGGGCCCGGGGACAGTCTCCTGAGGGGAGGGGCAGTAGCGGGGCTGCCTCGCTAGTCGTGGGAAACTCCTGGGCAGCCCTCGCTATTCCTGCAGACTTTCCGCCCTCCCCCCAGGGGGATTACCTTATACCAGGGGTTCCGCTCTCCGTTGGGAGTTCCAGGTCAGGCGGGAGGCCGCGCAGGCAAAGCGGGCTCCCTGCGGCTCTTACTCGCCGTGGGGGCGAGACAGGGGGGTGTCAGAGCCGGTCCCGGCTCTCCGGCGTCTTCTTCGTCACGGTACCGATCTGGGCACAGGCCTTATGGGGCGCGCCCGCAGCAGCCAATCCCTGCGCAGCTCGCTGGGGGCGCGGCAGCCTCGTCCAATGGCTACTCGGCGGTAGCGGGGGCGTGGCTGGTGACGGGCCTTCCCAATACCGCGGTGGCCCTCTCCAGGCTTCGGGGGCCGTGGTGGTGATGTCGGCAGCCGGCGATTCTTGAGGCAGCAGGCGCCGGGCCGTGGCGGTGATTCTCGGGCCAAAGGCGCACTCGTCAGCGCCACCGGCAGCGCCCCCTTCTTCTCAGCGCCCGGGCCACAGCGGTGATTCTCGGCAGGCAAGCGCTCCCAGGACTCAACGTGGGGTCGCAGGTACTGGGCTGTGGCGGTGATTTGGGGGCATGCAGCGCTTGGCCAGCTTAGCGCTTGGAAGTCACCACATGGATGGGGCACAGTGGTAGCTCCGCTAAATCCTGGGCTGCGGCGGTGACGGCTTGCAGCACTCGGGACCTTAGCGCTTTGGAGACACGGCAGGGGGGGGGAAGAGAGGCACAGCGACAGTTCAATGATGCTAGGGCAAGTAGCGCTCAGAGGCTACACAGCGCTTAGGAACAGTATGGGTGGATTAATATTCTGAGGAGCACAGTCCTGGCAGTGCAGCGCTAGGTGGGCAGAGCGCTTTATCTATGGCTCCTGTAGGGCTCATAACAGACAGTCCACGTCTCCAGGGCAGCGCTTCTCTTAGGGGGGGTGAAAGATAGCAGGCCTCAGCTGCAGGCTTTTGAGGGGAAGAAGGGGGTTGAGTTGGCAGGCATCAGAGGCAGGATGGGTCTCTACAGTACACTGGAGATGGTCCCCTGGGTTTCCCCCTCACCAGGCAAGATCAGAAGGCAGGCAGAGTCCCTCATCTAACTTGGGTATAGCAGGGCCTAGACTCAGTCAGTCGCAGTAGTGTACGTTCCTCCCCTAGGCCCAACCGCCTACGCTCCGGCAGAGGTTCCCCCAGGTCCAGTGGTGCCCCAACTGACTAGTCAGGTTTCCCTCCTTTCCTCTTATACCCCCAGGTCAGGTGACCTTCCTGTAAAGGCGGCAAAGCATAATCCCTGCCAGGGCTGGAAGGTTCCAGGAGCTTCCACATAATAGTCTATGGGACAAAAAGGCGGGATGGAAAAAGATACTGTATAAAAATGTCCCAGCCTGCTCCTAACCACTAGTGTGTGTATGCAATGGCCACTCCGCAGTAGCAGGGGCCTGTGGCAGCCATGTTGTTAGGAGAGAGCACCTGCACCTCAGCACTGTTTAGCAGTGGTGAGGCGCCCAGAGACCTAGGGCCAACAAAAAGATGGCGGCAAAAAGGAGGCGACAAGGGCAAAAAACGGGGTAGACCACCCTAGAGCTGACAGATCTAACAGATAGGTAGAGTATTAATTTTAGTGATTGTAATTGCTCAGTGTGAGGAATTGGGTTGTTGGTTGAGGGGAGTGTGAGCCCTCATTAAGCAGCAGCCACAGTCCTTGTTAGGGTGAACCACAAAAATCACTAAATTAACCTGTGTTTAACCCTCTAGTAGCTTGGCACAAAAGCAGCCAGGCTTAATTTAGAGGCATATGTAAATTATAAATGCACAATGCAAACAGTAATAAAGTGCAAACGCAACACAAGAAAGGTCTCACACCAATGTAGAAAAATAGAGTAGAATTTAATAAATTATTTGACACCAAAATGGCATAAATGCAATCAGCAGAATTGGAGAGATGCAATTTTAAAATTATGAGGTAAGTACAGCAACAAAAAACACAATGGGGCATATTTACTAGAGAATGGCACAGCACAGTGCTGCAAGCAATTTTGCGCACCGAGTTGTGTCATTATCTAAATGCAGTAATGTGCCGGATTTACAAGAAATCAAAGCATTCCTGTGCTCACCCCTGTGCCGGTGGACAAACAGCAGACAACACCATGGTGCAATTGTGCCTGCGTTGCAGTGATGATTGTGTTGTGCAGGTAGAGGCACCTTCCTGCACAAAAACAATCATTAATGGCAATTTTCTGTTTCTGTGTGTGCGCTGCTGAAAAAATTAGGAGAAATTAAAGTATTTTAAAGTAAATCAAAGTGTTTCTCCCTGTTGCGCCACACTTACTCCTCCCCAGGGGGAGGCGTAAGTTTTTGACGCTACCTCAGAATAACAGTTCCTTGTAAATTAGGGCAGTGTATTAATTACCATGGGTGGTGCTGGGAATTCCACAGCAATACCCATTGCATTCCCCTTTAATGCAGAAAACGACATCAAAGGAAATAATATTTACAAGGTTGCGTTAAGCCACCTTGAATGGGTCCCCACTAGAGAGGTCCATCTGTTTGAGTACCTAGGCATTACCCTGAACAAGAAGCATGATTGGGTGGCACACATCTTGAAACGTAGGCTAAATCTCAAGCCATATGTAGGAGGGCTACTGAAAGTACACCAGACCTCTTTCTTCAAACCAGTTACACCGGCGGTCCAAATATCTACCTACCAAGCACAAGGTGCAGGCCTCAATGGCGCTGAACTCTGAAGTCATAAGGCACCAAACCCCTTGAAACAGTTGAGAATAGGTTCTTAGGGAGCCTTCAGTCAGCACTACGCTATTCCTGTTAAGGCTAGATTTGGGGCACACGCCAATTCAACAAAGAATCCCTGTCAGACCAAAAATGTACTGGAGAAAATTATATGCCACTCCTGAACTGCTCCACTATCTCTAGAGCCTAGAAGAGATACTTAGCCTCTCCAGGGCCAACAATCTGCCCTGGACCAAATATGTCAAAGATACATTGCTAAGCCTCGGGTTAGTTCAACTCTGGGAAAATCCGAGGTGGGTGGTGGTCTAATAATTAGGAAATTGGACTTGAAGATGCAGTTTAGGAACTTTAAAACTGGTATACTCATGTCGAACCTGGCCCTGGGTAGTAATGATGGTTTCATTTTTAAGGATTAGAGATTATTATAGGACTGAGGAGTTCTTAGACAAAATCGAAACAAATCTGTCCAGAAAGCTGTATATCCAGCTCTGGCATGGGTCATTACCTGTTCGATTCATTACTTTGAAATGGGCAAGTACTGATAGATTGGCTGGGACGGATTGCCCATCTTGTGCCATTGGCGCAGAAACAGTGGTGCATGCCCTTTTCTTCTCCCTGAGTATAGAAAGCCAAGAGCCAAAAGGATAATCCCCATTTGCAGGAACCTGGGCACCCCACACTATGCAGAGGCCTGCAGGATCTTATAGTCTGACACCCACAGGCACATTGTTTTTGCAGTCTCCAGGTTCTTATTTGTTATGTGGGAAATGAGGAGGGAAAATGTCCTAACAACGGGCGATAGGCAGGACAGTAGTGTTGTTTGGCTGCTAAGGGATCTCCATATGGAGGTATATTTTCAAGGTTAATGATTCTAATAACTAATCATCCTCAACCAAACAATTGCTGAGAACACTGGTACCATGTATTGAGTAGATGGACTTAGTTTTTAGCTCTTTTGATAATTATCGTATTTTTTAAATTTGTAGCTGTACCTTTGTGTTCACCCAATGTGGGCTAATGTTTTATCAATCTTATTTGTCCGTTGCTGTCTGCAAGCCATAGGAGGCATGGGAGGGGGCTGAGCACTGCAAGGCCCAGGAGCTCTCGCGGCTGATGCCATCAGCAATGCCAGCAGCGACCCCGGAGGCGCCTATTTCCTTTGTTGTGGGCTCCCGCTGTGTGGGAATCCCATTGCTGTCGGCGAACCACAGGAGGGGGCACAGCACTGTAAGCCCCAGGAGCTCTCGTTGCTGATACCGCCACCATTGCCAGAAACACCCCTGGAGGTGCCTATTTCCTTTGTTGTGGGCTCCCGCTGCACAGGACGCGCCAGGGAGCGTGCCCATGTGAAGACCAGGCCCATCTGTGCCTGGCCAAGGCTGGGCTCACTCTCTTGGACAGTTGGTGCACAGCTCATCATTTCTACTGTCTGACATTGTCAACGCTAGCCCGCACTCAGGGGAAGGGGATTGTACTTATGCGCAGCAAGCAACTGTCTCACTCCCTATTGTATTTAGTTATCGTGGGTTTGTAAATTTGACGCATACCCTCCCGTAGTGTCTGGGGGGCTTTGCAGAAACTGTCATATTGTCATATTTGCCATCAAGTGGAAGAGGAAGGCATTACCCATTATGACACCATCAGTACAGCCTTGTTTAACACTAGACCCGTTCTTGGCTAAAACTGTGGGGGCCATCTCCAAGGAAATTGACCGGACTGAAAAGCAGCTTTCAGTTGATTCAGAAAGCACTGGACCCTTGTCCACAATTGTCACATCACTGTATGCCCTTAATGATCAGGGTCTGGTCACAATCACTTCTAACTCGATTCTTGAGACTTCTCTTTCCAATTCTGCTGCAGCCATTGCCCTTTCACGTGGTCCTTCAACCTCCAGACCCCTTCTTTTCCCATCTCCAAATACTGATGTGGTGAGTCCTCCAGCTCTTAAGTGGAAATGGAAGACAAAGAAGGCGGTTGAAGTTTCTGTGGTCACACGACATTGTGATGGTGAGCATGCATGCCAGGAACAGTTTAGAGGACATGGCGATCTACCTGGCTCCTGTACTTCAAAAAATCACAGTAACTCTCAATGACTTATTAGGCCCTCTTTGGGTTAGACTTGATAATTGGAAGCAGCCTCCTAGGATTTTTCAAGTAAAATGATCAATCTCTTGAACCTTATGGATAAGTACCCCCGTTACCCACTAAATTAATCCCAGGCCACTTCCTCTGAAACACCTTCAGTCAATCCCCTTAGTTGTAATAGTAACCAGCATGAAATTGGCCACACTAAGCCCCAGGCTATACTTAGTCATATTAGTTCCTTAGCGCCTAGGGGCCCCACCGAAACATAGATGGCCGAGCCCATACTAATGCCTTCCCTCAGTTCCTATTGTGGTAGGTGCCCCTTGTACCGGGGATCGGTCACTTAAGGGCTCTCTGCCCCCGGTGATCGATCTTCATCCGATTTGTGCCCCTTACACTGTAGTTTTGATTGGGGTTCCTTGACTGACCTCACACGAGGTGGAAACCACTGGCAAACTGATTAATAAAGTCTCACACTGGTTAGGTCTACATACCAATTTTACTGTTAGCGACAAACAAAGACATTCTGATGGCACGGAAAGCTCCCTGGATAGGGCCTACTAGAAAATCAATTGGGGGAGGTTTTATCATTATCTCTGTGCGATATCCACAATTGGCATGAAATACTTTACATGGAGCATCCAAATCGTTTCTTTTAGGTTCTCATATCAAACCATTCCTGCTGTATTTTTTATAGACCCTCCATGAGCCCTCTATGGGTAGAACAGCAAATGGATGGTGGGTGCATAGATAACAGAGCAGGGATTGACCAATCATTCATAATTAATTATGCTCCCCTGGCGGACCTTAAAGATTTGGATTGACTCCATGAGGCAAAAGAGATTTTTACTCTCCTGTTCCAACACCTGGACTCTTTACCTTTGTGCACAGAGTAGGTTAGTAACTCACCAGTTTCAAGACCAATTCAAATCTCGTTACATCCCTCTATCACTAAGTACCCACCAGGAAACTCCCATTCAATGGGGAACCAACAATCATCTCTTTCCACCTTAACTTTTCCTGTGGGCGTTACCCCCAATCCTGGGAAAGACTTAAGCCTTATTTCTTGAAATGTGGCAGGTTTGTCCTCCAAGTTCTCTGATGATAGTTGGCTACTGTTTATTAGGTCTTTCAACATTATTTGCTTACAAGAGACTTGGGAACCCAAGAATACATTCTTTTTGGAGAGCTACAAGACCAGTTTTTGTCCAGCGATGAGCTCGAATATGGGTAGAGCAAGAGGGGGTCTTATTGTTTTAGTAGCTCTCGAGATTTGAAACATCAGACAGATTATGAAGTGGGACTGCCAGGTGTTTTAGGGCATAAAATTATCCACTGGGAGAGCCCTCCCAAAGGTAATTATCAATTTTGAGAATGCAAATAGGGGGTCGGCCAGTCCTCTAATTTTACAGTCTCTGGTAGTGCCTTAGACTCCTTAAAGAGGGAGGGCCTTGGGCATGAGAATTTTATCCTGTCTGGTGATTTTAATTGCCATCTGTCCCCATATTTCTTAAGTGGATCACCCAATGCACAATTGTGCCCATTCTTGGATGATTTACACCTGGAGCATATCATGGAAGGAGAGGAGTTAATCATTGTTTACACATGCAGAACCTGGTATTTAGCTTAGACCAGTTGATAACCGGGTCTAGATCTAAAATCCCTCCAACATATAAAGGAAGGGGTTCTGCCATAATTTTAGTTTTTTTTGTAGCAGCCTCAATGTGGGGGTACCAGCTTCTTTTAATATTTTACACAGTCCCTTTAGTGATCACAGTCCACTGACCCTGTCCATGTTAGCCGTAGGGAACCAAATGGAGGACCCTCGAAAGCACCAGGGATTCCTGACACCCATGGACCAGGGGAGGCGATTAAGTTGGTCGCAAATAGACACTATGGTTTTTAATCAGAGTCTTTTTGCTCTCTGTCAGCCAGAGAAACTCACATGCCTGGATCCTATAACCCCTGGAAAGCAGGTTTTAAGTTCTTTTGCCTCTATCGCCCTGGCAGTACTGGAGTTTTTATTGACCAAGGTGGTTGGGCACTAGCCAGCTCTTCCTTCATGGTTTGACCCACGTGCTCTCGGGCACTTAGACCACTGAAGGAAGCCCTAACACAGATACCTTGGGACAAGGCATGAGTGTCAAACTGCCGACGAAACTACAAAGAGGCCCTGAAAAAATGGAGGCATCAATTACAGAAACAGGCTTGGGCTTATTTAATTAAAGCTGGGGAACAGAGGGACTCTACTCTATTCTGGAAGATAATTAATCGCTCCAGCTTTACAGAGCCTTTGAAACCGCCCCTGTGCCACCATATCACCCCAGACCATTGGGTTTCCCATTTCAGGAGTGTATTTAATACTGGCCTTCCCGAGGGGCCATGGGTAGATATAGTGCCTAGTGTGGCTATTACACCAGTCTCCTTCTCGTTGGAGGAAGTGTATAGGAGCATTGAGTCCTTGTCACGAAATAAGGCCCCGGGTCCTGATGGGATTCCACCAGATCGTTTCCGGGACAATATTGAAGTTTGGGCTCCAATTCTGACACTGGTGTTAAATGCAGTGGCGATGAAAGGGATGTTGCCCTCCTGGTCTACTTCCACCATTATTCCAATCTATAACAAGCATTGAAAATGCAATAGGTCTCGCCTTTGATTAAGTTAAAGCCATTTGCTTTGCTAATGTTTTTGTATAGCAAAGCAAATGGCTTTAACTTAATGAACGGCGAGACCTATTGCATTTTTAATGCTTGTTATTTCTCCTCGAGAGTGTAGTGAGTTTTCGCCTGAGGACCGTTGCTTTCTATTGTCTGATTGGCTCACAAGGCCTTACATCACAGAGGTGGGTGTTACATGGCCATGTCGACAACAAGATGTTGGCAGCATCTGAGAAATGCATCGTTGTATCATTGTTTCTGGTCTTTCTCTTCTCCGTATACTCAACAAAAGATATGGAAACATTCAGAAACGTTCCTTTATTATTCCTACTCGCATGTGTGCATCAAAGGTGGCTGTTAAGTCTCATTAAAAAGACCTTTATCATGTTTAGCTCTGTGACACTGCGCAGGATCTATTCACGCCAGATGAGTTTATGAGACTTTCTAGGAATTAAACAATGGTTTCATGTTTGCTTCTCCTCTTCGGAGATATTGGGCAATAAAGCACACTGAAGGGTGAAGAACACATTAGTGGCACTTGTTTTCTCCGGCTGTTTATTTCATAATCTGCTTGTTTGGTTATTGGGCGATGCGAAAATTCATCCTCAGATGGGTTTATGTTTGCAGCTGATGACGGAGTATAAACCAACTGAGCCGGACTTGCCTTAGGCTCCTGACATGGCTCTCGGCTCTCACCTCTCAAGGGGCAAGCTCTGGAGAGAGAACGAAAGAGAGAGGAGAGACAGCGATGGGAGATACAGAGAGAGGAGATACATAGAGATAAGAGACAGAGAGAGGGAGAGAGAGAGAGAGAGGAGAATCAGAGATATATAGACACAAGAGAGACAGATTCAGAAATGCATACAGACGAGAGAGAAATAGAGGCGGAGGGAGAGAAAGACAAAAGAGACAGACAATGAGAAAAGAGAGGGAGAAAGAGAGAAGAGTCAGAGAGGGACAGAACACAGAGGAAATCAGTAATAAATAGAGACGAGAGACAGATAGAGGCACATGGAGAGACAGAGAAAGAGAAAAGAGAGACAGGGAGAGATAGGAGGTTCAGAGATACATAGAAACAAGAGAGAGAGAGAGAGAGAGAGAGAGATGTAGGGAGAGAGAGAGAACGAGAAAAGAAACAGAGAAAAAGAAAAGAGACATAGAGAAAGAGTGAAGAGAGTCAGAGAGGGACAGAGATAGGAGATGTAGGGATACAAGAGAGATAGAGACACAATGAGAAACAGAGAGAGAGAGACAGACACATAGAAAGAGAGGGAACCACAGAGTATCAGGAAAGTCTGGCATGGATTCTGCCCTCCTCCAAGAAATCTGGGTCTCAGGACTGAAGGAAAGGAAAGAGTAGGCATGTGTCCTGCATTCGCTCTGATACTAACATATGAATTTATATCTAGTGCTTGATTTATAGTTTGACAGACAGGGTACCCGGCTGCAAAGATGGCGCAAAACCTAGCAGTCCTGAACAGAAAAACAATAATTACTAAACGACCCCCACACCATCAGGAAAACTCCCAGGCTGTCAAGGTATTTAAGTATTTTGTTTTCAGAAACAAGCTCCCTCTCTGAGAGTTTGTTGTTGAAAAACAAACAACGCTTGGGGCTTGGCCCCCCGAAACATGGTGGATGCTCACCAAAGTTGTGTGTATTCACAAGAGCTTCTATGATGGAGGTTCCTGTTAAGGCACAGAGATGGGAGAGGTGATCCCCTGGTGTGGTAGGCGGTGGTCTGCCAGGGTGGCATATGTCATGTCCCCTCCATCACCCTGTTGGACGGCGGAGCACCGGCCAGTCAATGAACCAGGCCCTTAGCTTCTCTGAGTAAGAAAGTCACAGCTTGGTTTAAGGTATTTTAAGACCCTGATTTGTGTAAGCATCATAACAAGAAAGAGCAAAGAAAGTAAAGCCGATAAAATTCTGAGGCTTGCTGTTTTCCACCAGTGGAGGGAGGTGAATATAGGAATTATTCCAAACTATACAATGATAAACCACAAATCTCTTAAGCATTCTTGCAGCCATTAAATTCTCGAACTCAGGCGGGGTAATGGCCACTCACATCAATAACGGTGTTTGATGGGAATTGAACACAAGCATTTACAATGCAATGGTCTCGCCTTTTGCATAAGTTGGAGCTATTGGTATTGTAAATGACAAACTTTTTTATTTATGGGTTGGTTTTGAAAACAGATAAATAAATGGCATAGTCATTTACAATGCCAATAGCTTTAGCGATCGCAAAGGCGAGACCTATTGCATCTATACACACACACACACACACACACCGAGCCCCACACACACAATCCTTCGGTGAATATATAGTGTTGGAAGGGGTCCACAGGGGGCACAGCGGTGTGGAAACGAGTGGGACAGAGGGCAAAAGGGGCACAAAAGGGAAAAAAAGGAGTGGCGCAGAAGGGCACAGAAAAACGAGAGGAACAGAGGGCAGAAAGGCACAAAAAACGAGGAAAAACGAGTGGCACAGAGGGCAGAAGGGCACAAAAAACGAGTGGAACAGAGGGCACAAACAACGAGAGGAGCAGAGGGCAGAAAGGTACCAAAAAAAAGAGGGAAACGAGTGGCACAGAGGGCAGAAAGGCACAAAAACGAGTGGCACAGAGGGCAGAAGGGAACAAAAGACGAGAGGAGCAGAGGGCAGAAAGGCACAAAAAAACGAGTGGAACAGAGGGCAGAAGGGCACAAAAACGAGAGGGGCAGAAAGGAACAAAAAAAGAGGGAAAACGAGTGGAACAGAGGACAGAAAGGCATAAAAAAAGGGAAAAACGAGTGGCACAGAGGGCAGAAAGGCACAAAAACGAGTGGCACAGAGGGCAGAAGGGCACAAAAACGAGAGGAGCAGAGGGCAGAAAGGAACAAAAAGAGAGGGAAAACGAGTGGAACAGAGGACAGAAATGCACACAAAAAAAGAGGGAAAAACGAGTGGCACAGAGAGCAGAAAGGCACAAAAACGAGTGGCACAGAGGGCAGAAGGGCACAAAAGAGCCACACACCGACCCACACACACACAATCCTTTGGTGAATATGTAGTGTTGGAAGGGGTCCACAGCGGCGAGGAAACCAGTGGGACAGAGGGCAAAAGGGGCACAAAAGGGGGAAAAACGAGGGGAACAAAAAAAACGAGAGGAACAGAGGGCAGAAAGGCACAAAACACGAGGGAAAAACGAGTGGCACAGAGGGCAGAAGGGCACAAAAAAACGAGTGGAACAGAGGGCAGAAAAAATGAGAGGAGCAAAGGGCAGAAAGGCACAAAACAAGAGGGAAACGAGTGGAACAGAGGACAGAAAGGCACAAAACAAGAGAGAAACGAGTGGAACAGAGGACAGAAAGGCACAAAAACGAGTGGCGCAGAAGGGCACAAAAGACGAGAGGAGCAGAGGGCAGAAAGGCACAAATAACCTGCCTCGGTGAGGAATCTAGCTGGGCATGCGGGGGATGGTCCTCTCGTTCTCCAGCTGAAGCTCCAGTTACAGGACATGCAGCCGGACCCCTACTCCGCGGCCCTGTAGAAAACAGCGCGTGCAAGAGATGTCATGAGCGAAAGACTCGCCACGGCGTGCGCGCAACACTCACCCAGTCTGTCTGTGATTTGCTGCCCATGTAGCACGTGACCAGGGGGAGTCACGCGCTTTCCGGGAACCCGCCAGGTAGGACAACAAAACAAACCCAAGGAAAGAAGCATGGAGGGTCCCGGGCAGCGGAAGCAGCAGCGGAGGTGGTGAAGAGCATCACCGGAGAAGGGCAGACCAACAGCAAGTGAGTGCAAGGGAAACAGGAAATTATATTTTGGGAGAGTGAAAGGGACCTGCCGCCAACAAGACTATTGTTGCCGGGAGACAGACCTGGGCAGGAGCCGATTCTGGTCTGGGCACACTGTGAAGCGCGTTCACAGACCAGAATCGGCTCGTGCCCGGACCAGAATCGGCTCGTGCACAAGTCTGTCTCCCTTGAGAGGCATCACGGCAACAATAGTTTCTCGTTGGCGGCAGCTCTTCGCGCTGCAACGCCAGCGAGACCTAAAAAGGGGAACAAAAACGACGCGCAATGCCATCATCCTATTTCCCTTATTGATGGTTGTGGGCCTATCCCTTCTAGTCAGACTTTCTGAGTGGGTTGACGCCAACCAAATGTTATCAGAGGTCTAATTTGGCTTTTGCTCGGGTAAGTCAACTACTGATCAATGCCTCAACCTCTACCTTTTAATAAATAAATATACAGTTGCACAACCAGTAGTGCTGTTTTTAGCATTGATGGATCTCACGTCTGCTTTTGATCGAGTTAATCAGAAGCAGCTGTGGGACATATGGACCTCTCTGGGAGTTTATCACTCTTTTGTGTACCTATTAGCGATTCTTCATGTCCACATGACAGCGGCAGTTAGAGTCTCTCAAGAGGGGGCGTAACCAAATATTTTAACTGCACCAGTGGGTTCGCCAAGGTTGTATTTTAGCCCCTTCTCTATTCTCCATTTATATCAATGGTCTAGAAACTGCTCTCATGGCTTTACAGACTGATTCTCCCTTAGTCTGCAGGAGATCTTTGCCAGTTTTATTATACACCGACGATGCAGTGCTAATGACCCACACGGCCCTGGGTTTGTACGTTTTAATTGATGGGTTTGTTGCTTTTATAGATGGGTTGGACTTGTCAGTTAACTTAACAAAGCGGTATGTCCTACATGTGGGCCCCTGCGTTCCTCGTTTGAAAACTTTTAAAGCAGGTTCCAATACTCTAGCAAAGGTCCTGGCTTTCCCGTATCTGGGAATTCTATTTGATGGCCTATTAAATTGGAAAACATTACTGGAGAGTAAACTGAGTGATCTGAACAAATCTATGGGCACTATCATTAGCTACTCCCACAGATTGAGAGCCTGGGCACCAGAGTTGATCCTAAAACTGTACCAGTCTATATGCCCTTAAAAAGGCATTATATGGTATGAAAGTTTGGGGGTACGTTGCTGCACATAAACTACAGTTGGCTGAAAATAAGTTCCTGTGTTGGATCCTGCGGGTCCCTTAGAGCACGCCAGCCTGTGCAGTGCACAAAAAACTGGGGGTTTACTTTCTTGTGGACCAGGTGGCAGTTAAACCTTTATTGTGTTGGGTAAAAATTTGATCGAGGGACAATAAGGATTTAAATTGACTGATCCTTTCAGATTGTTTATCACTTGAACATGCCCTTAAAATTACTTGGCTACGTTATGTAAAGGAGTCTTCCCTGCTCTAGGTATGCCAGATATTTTTCTCTCACATGATACTGTACGTTCCCAGGATCTTAGCATTATTAAAGATCTATATTTTAAATATACCTCTGCCCACCGCAAAAAACATTGAGCTCAGGAAACCAACAGTGAGGGCTCATGTAGTGTTCCACGGAATGGTACATTATCATTTTGCTCTTAATAGTGCCCTAGACAGGTTTTTAATCACTAACTTTAGGTTCAACCTTCTACATTTTCTCCTGCATCCCCGTCGGGCTTTGTCCTGTCAAACTTAAGAGGACCCTGTGGCTGCGACTCTAGATCTCCACAGGATATGTTCCATTTTGTTCTACTGTGTAAAAATAATTCCCTCCCAAGAAGGCAATTTCTTTGTCCTCTTTTAAAGAGCATGACATTCAGGCAAGCCAAAGTGGCACTAATGTATTTACAGCCGTTACCTAATGAACTTACTCTTTGTGCAGTGATAAGTTTCCTGCGGGCTGCCTATAGATCCAGACTTTCTAGACCTAATTGAACGTTGACTGGCCTTTGTGTCTTTGCTGTACCTATTTTATCATATTTACCAGTTATGACAAGGAGTGGCTTTTTTTTATCTCTTTATTAACCTGGATGTTCAAAAGTTTTATGTAATCTTAATGCTGATGTTATTTTTTTAATGTATACTTGTACCTTTTATGGTGCATATACTTCCGAATAAAGATTTGGTATTATTATTAATCTTATTTGTCTATTTTTATTGTATTGAATTGATGGCTAGACGCCACTTTTTTGGTTCATATTATGCACATAAACACATAATTTTGTATGTTTAATATTTTATAAATGCATGTCTCTTTTATGGGAATTGGCCGAAATAAAGAGTATTGACTGGCAAGAAAAATCCCACATCAATCTAGAAAAAGAGTAGAATTTAAAAATGTATTTGATACAAAAATGGCAAAAATACAAACAGTAGAACTGGAGAGATGCAATTTCACTTTTAGAATGCTAAGGTGAGTATAGCAACTAATAACATACAGTGGCATATTTACAAGCCAATGGTGCAGCGCGGTGCTGCAAGCAATTTTCTGCACGAAGCGTTGTTATTGTTTAAGTGCAGGAATGTGTTGTATTGAAAAGAATACAGTGCATTCCTCTACTCACCCCTGCACCGGCGCACAAACAGTAGTCATGTGCCAAAGCAGACACCCTTGCACCATGGTACAGGGGTGCCTGCTTTGCAGGGATGATTGTTGTTGTGCAGGAAGGGACACCTTCCTTCAGAAAAACAATCAAGTATTTCTCCTCGTTGTACCACCTTTAACCCTCCCCTGGAGAGGAATACGTTTTTGGCACTGCCTCACAGCAACACCCTTTACATGCTCCTTTAACGCAGAAAACAGATTCAAAGTGAACAATTTTTACAAGGCAGCATTAAGCCATGCAAAGTGGTTTAGCGCTACCTTGTAAATATGGAGCAGGGCACAGCGCTACCGGAGTGTCACAAAAAGTGACACTGCGGTGACGATGGGGCCTTGTAAATGAGGACCTAAAAGCCAACAGTGGTTATTTGGTTGCGCCGGACCAGGATAAAGTCACAAGTTCAAGCTGACAGCAATGGAACCAGGTTAACCAGGGACCAGGTTAATACCACTGAGGATGATACCTTATGTCTTTGATGCGCAATATTGGGTCACACTGCTTCTGTTCCTATGAGGCACTGCAAGAGTTGTGATGCAAGATGCTACATTGAGTTGCACCGTACTGTATCAGTTCTGATGAGGAGCTGCAAGGGCTGCAACATGAGGTCCTACATCCAGCTGAGTCACGCTGCAACGGTTCCAGTGAGGCCGCCGATTAGAAGCAGTGAGGTGCTGCGATGCAAGGTCCTGTATCGCACTGGGTCGAATTGCTTCATGCGTCAGTTCTGAGGTAAGTCAGACTTGGACCAGGAGGAATACACTCTGATGCCAGCCAAGAGTCCAGGACCTGGTGTGTATCACTTAGGGATCAGAACTCTCTTCAGCAGAGGGCAGCAGCAGGGCATAGGCAGATCCATTTGAGCCTGGGCAGCTGGGAAGATGCAGGACAGGTCTCTGGAGCTTGATATGTTTCTGTAGCAAAGAACAGGAGGCCAGTTAGCTACAGTGGCGGCCGGCATGGTTTGCAGGGGGCTGGGTGGATGCGGGCACGTGGGGAGGCACGTGGAGGAGAGGCGGTGGCAGTAAAAAAATATATATAATTAAAAAAACACTTACCTTGCCGCACTGGGCCCCGCGTCCCTGCTCTCCTCATCGGACAGGCACCGGAAGTACAGCGAGGCTCCCCTGACCAATCACAATGCTGCAATGCAGCATTGTGATTGGTGAGCACTCAGGCTCCCATGACCAATCACAACGCTGCATAGCAGAGGAGCAGCCCCTGGTCAGCTAGCCCTTGGAGTCAATCTAATGGTTCTGGATTCAAGGAGCAGGTCCAGTCTTCTCTCCTCGGGCAGTAGGGAAGCAGGGCAGCAGTACAGTCCTTCTTGTAACTGGGCAGCTGAGCAGTCCTTCCAGGAGCAGAGCTGTTTTATGGTATGGACAAAGTAGGCAATTGCCCAGGGCCCCCACATTCCAAGAGGCCACTTGGTAAGGTAGTGGTGACAGTGGTAGGGGTTTGATTATTTGGAGGAAGCTTGGCGCTCGAGCGTGTACGTGGTTGGTCAAGTGATCAAAGTTGTCCGGTGCCACTAGGTCAGGGGGGACAAACCCAATGAAATTACCCCTGCAATGTGTAGGTCAAGACCTACAACAAAAACTGAAAAAGAGATCCTGTGCACACGTATGGATAATTAGCTGGTCCTGTATGTATTCAATAAAGCCAGAAGGAGTCGGACAGATTCTTAATAATGGATAAACACCGGTCGACATCAGGTGTGATGCGTGCAAGATTCCTTTTAATGAAAAGTTTCAGTGCAATATACAAAGGAAAATAGATCAGCCGACACGTGTTTCGTCACAACGTGTAGCTGTGACTCATCAGGGCTGAGGAAGGAAGCAGGGGATAAGAACAAAAATGAATGAAAATAAAGAAAAATGAATAAATAATAATAAATGGAGCCATTGCAACAGTCAAAAGGTTGAAAGCTAACAAAGACCGGCTCGACATAAGGTGTAGGTGAGGGAGACGGAGGATTCTATGGTGTGCTGGGAAAGGGGTGCCAAAAGAAACGAATGGTCAAGCAAGGTCGTGATGAACGAGAATGGGAAATATAAACAAATGAGGCAGACAAATGTTGTGAACATTAGATTGACCGAGTGAAAACTGAGTCTTGCCCGAATGAATAAGTTAGTGTTTATGACGCAAAACAAAATAAAATAAAATAGTAATAATAATATGTAGTCACCGTGGAGTGTTACATATAAAATTAAAATAAAAAATGGGGAAAGAATAAGTAAGTGCCTGTGTAGGCAAGGTGGAAGATAAACGTGGTGAGGTCGGAGGTCGTATATCGTGTCTACTACCATCAAGTGATCCATGATAGGAGAAGTGCGAGGGTAATAATGGTATAAGCTAAACGAGTGAGTCATGCCAGTGAGAGGATAAAGAAAGGCATGAAAAAGGATAGCTAACAGATGGCGATCAATTCATGAGAAAATACTTCAAGTAAACACATTAAATGGAAAACAAAAACAGTCAAGGACGAAAAATAAGTCAATTGAGAACACATGTTGATCTAGAAACGATCTGAAGGTCACAATAGGAAAAAGACCCAAAATACTAGGCTAGCTGAATCATTAAAGAAAGGTGACGGTCCTGAACGATAATAATCATGTAAAAAGCAACAAACGCATAAAACGGGAAACTGAAATAAAGGATAAAAGTAAAAGTAAACAGAGGTGCACATAATGCAACAATAAGTGGTTCATGAAGTCAGTGACGCGAGTTTAAACGGAACACATACATGGCAAATACAGGGCACCAATTAAAAGCAAAACAAGAAAATGCTCGTGGGAGAAAACATCCTGGTTAGAAAAACAATAGAGAAACGTGACAAGAGCACAGAATACGTTGTGAATAGAAGAAAAAGAGAGTGAGGGAAGTGGCAGCTACCTGTACGGAAGTAAATGTATGTATCAAAAGGACCTCAATATGAAGTCACTCGAGGAGAAGGACCCGCTGAGGAAACGGCGGGAACTAGAGTCACACGGATGACGCTAAAATAGCAGGATCTGTAACCATGGAGAGACAGGGAATATCGATCAGTACAGGTAGAGTTATTTACTGTAGGGAAGGGGAAAGAGAATGTGGTGCAAGGCCTTACCGGTAGAAGAGCGGTCTCGGGTACGGGATCAGCTCGTGATTCCAGGGAGCGGAATGGCGAGTATCGGTAAGACCGGAAGTGAAATAGTCTTCAGGTTGAGAAAACAACTAGAGCGACAGATGGTGTTTCCGGTTGTAAAACCGGAAGTGAGGACGTGGGTTAACAGGAATGGGTCAGATGGTGCAACTGAAGCGAAAGTGTGTAGAAGAGGGATGGAAGGTCAGAAAAGAGAAAGACACAACAGGAGTGACATTAGCCGGGGAAGGTGAAAAGAGATAGGAATATTAAGAGTGATGACGAATATGTCAATTTAATCAAGATGAAAAAGGAAAAACAAGGGTTGTGCGAAAATCAGGGTGTGACAAGTATAAATAAGGACAGTAGATAAGATGTAAATTTAGAATGAAAAGGTCAAACGAGGGTCAGTGACCATGATCTAAAAATCAACGAAATACATGATATAAACACCTGGAAACGAGCAAAGGAGAGAAATTAAACCAGAAATGTATGAGAGAGACATGATAAACATCACTGGGTCAGATATACACTTAGATAATATGCAGCTTACGGGCCAGAAGGGCTGAGCAGATAGCGTTACATGATTAGGCAGAAGACATATGGTCTGAAGAGTCAAGACCCCAAGAAGTACTGTAACTCATGGTCAATGTTAAGACCATGTTTGACCGACTGAAGACGCATGATCCACGATGCTTCCTGTCTTCTCAGTCTTAATTCATGGTTACCACCCCTGACACTGTTTTTGGCAATGTCAATTCCAAAAAAGGTCAGGCTCTTACGTGGTCCTTGAGTTTTGCATGTGGATATGTGAGAAGCCATGGGATACTTGGCATCTTGGTTGTGCATAGCTCTGACATGTTCGCTGATGCGTTCTTTTAGTGGTCTGATAGTAGTTCCCACATATTGTAATTTACAGGTGCATTGCAGAATGTAAACGACAAAGTTGGTATTGCAGTTAATGTTAGTCGTGATCTTATATTTTTTGCCATTCCATCCACTGAAATCCTTGGTGCCATTCATGGCCCATTTGCAAGTTCCACAGCTCCTACATTTGAAAAAACCGACCGTGTGACTGGTGAGCCATGAGGAGGTTGGAGCTGAGCGTGGTGTGGTGGGGCACAGTCTGTTCCCAAGGGTTCTGCCTCTTCTGAAGGTGATCTGTGGGTGTGCTGTTATGTTGTTCCTTAACGATTTGTCGGTCAGTAGAGTGTTCCAATGCTTATTGAAGCTTTTGCGCATGGTGGTGCTGATTGCATTGTACTCTGTAATCAGTCTGACGGTCTGTTTGTCTGTTTCTTTAGAGGTTTTGGGTTGTAAGGTTATAGCTATTCGGATATTTTTAACCCTGTTGGTTGCTTTCTTGATGATCAAGGGCTTATAACCGCGTTGACAGAATCTGTGTTGCATGTCGTTAAGACAGTCTTTGAATTCAGAATCTTCGCTACAGTTTCTCCTGGCCCTGGAAAACTCTCCGTAGGGAATTGTTCGTATTTGATGCAGAGGATGAGCACTACTGGCGTGAAGAATTGCATTGCAAGACGTTTCTTTGCGAAACAGCTTGCTATGTAGAGTGTCATTTTGGTGTCATTTTTTACGTACAGTTCAATGTCAAGGAAAGAGGCACAGTTGTTACTGGCTTGGCATGTGAATTTCATGTTCATGTCGTTGGAGTTGAGATAGTTACAGAAGGAATCGAGTTGATCTTGTGAGCCTGACCAGAATAGTAAGCAATCGTCAATGTATCTTCCCCAAAAGACGATGAAATCCGTCCATTGGGCTGCTTTCTTCCCCCATAGCCAGTCAGTTTCCAGTGCTCCCATGTACAGGTTGGCAAAAGATGGTGAGAATTTTGAACCCATTGCTACTCCCTTGGTTTGTTTGTACCATTGGTTGTCATACAGGAAGTAATTGTTATTGAGTATAATCTCCATCATACTTGAGATCATATTAGTGTGTTCTCACAATGATGCCGAACGGTGTTGGAGAGACTTGGTCACTACCTTTAAACCTAGGTCTGGTTCGATGGATGTGTACAGGGAAACTACATCCAAGGTGGCCATGATCATATTGGGTTGCCATTGTATGTCTGTGAGGATGCTGAGAATGTGTTTCGTATCTTGGATATAGGACGGCAGATTCTTTACAATGGGGTTAAGGAAGAGGTCAACATATTGTGAGAGCTTTTCTGTGGGACCACCTATACCTGAGATTATCGGTCGACCTGGTGGGAAAGGTGCTTGCTTGTGAATCTTAGGGAGGGTATAGAGCACAGGAAAGGTCGGTTTAGTTACTTTCAGGTACCGTGCCTCGTCTTCATCGATGATACCTTGAGTCTGCCAAGCTTGTATTTTTTTGTTGATGAGATTGTTCAACTGGCCAATTGGATTGTAGTTAAGATGTTCATAGCAGGTTTGGTCTTGGAGTTGGCCCATTATTTCATTGTGGTAGTCAGCGCGGTTCATAATGATCACATTACCCCCTTTGTCCGCTTCTCTTATGATGATATTGGGGTCAGCACTGAGTGTTTTGAGCGCAGATCTCTCTCCTTTGGTTAGATTGTCTTTGATTCTGATAGTTTTGTGCATAAGTCTTTTTTCATATTTGTCAAGATCTTCAAGTACAAGATTGTGGAAGACATCTATGGCATTCCCACCCGGGAGAGTGGGTGTCCATTTGGACTTGGTTTTTAAGCCACTGGGTATGGTGCCATAGGGATCAATGTCTAGGTCTTGTAGTAGTGATTCCAGACTGCATGGTGGATTATCAGTTTCAGTAATGGAGAGGAGAAGATGTGTATCATTAACATCTTTGATGGTCTGAGTGTCCAGGAGACAGATATTGGTTCTCCCTGTTGTGTCAGATGCGGGCATGAGTTCAAAATGTTTTTTGAGTTTCAAATTCCTGATGAATTTGAAGAGATCAATCTTCGATCTACATAGGTCTCCTGATTCATAAGGGTTGAAATTGAGACCTTTGTTAAGTAGAGAAACCATGTTCGTATTGAGAGGTGTGGAGGAAAGATTTACTACTTGAATGTTAGTATTGGTTGTTACTGTTTCTTGCCGTTGCCAGATCTCAATTTCTTTTTGTACTGATCGTTGTCCTGATCTTTTCCCTCTACGGGTTTTCTGTCTCCTAGTCCTGGTCTCTGTTGAGTCCTGGTCTCCCGTCTGATTGCTTGTACTTCTCGTAAAAAACTACTTGAAGTCGTGGGTGTGGGATTGGACTGTCCCGTGGTTTCTGGATCACTATCACTAGTGGGTGCTGTATTCAGAGAAGATGTACTAGAGGAGATAGAGGATCTGGAGATGTTCACAGCTTTGGTAGAGTTGTGTACCAGTTGATCGTATTTGCGAGCGAAGGTGAAGACACGGCCCTCTTTGTAGTCTGCTTCGTCCCTTCTAAGTTGTCTGGTTTTTCTTTCCTTTATATCGTTCTGGTGTTTAGCCAGGATTTCGTTAAGGATAGCGTAATTTTTCTCAGTTGCGTCTTTCAGGTTGAGCTCTTCTATTTCTTTTTCCAGAATGGTGATTTCTGATTGGAGTTTCGTCACTTTTCGTTCTGCATTTTCTATCAGGATGTGAATAAGAGTTTTAGAGTTGTTAGTTAGAGCTTCTTCCCACTTTCCCAACAGATCGTCATCCAGATCATCAAATGTGGGGAATATTTGTGAGCGTAGTCCCCTCGGGACTCTGTTCAGCCTGAGGTACTGTTTCAAGGTGGCGCTGTCCCACCACCGAGAATTCTCCGTCTTCTTTAGGCGTTCTAGTCTAATGAACTTATCCTTGAGTCCTTCCTTACATTGAGAGTTGTTGTTGGAGGTAGCGTTGGTTAGAGGTATACCTTTGGCTAGATTCTCGAAAAGATCTGATGCGACCTTGTCTCTATCCATATCACAAAAGGATAGTTTAAAAGTAATAAACCAGAAGTGGCTGAATCATACGATGCGGCCGCCCTTCCTCCCGAAGGTAGTGGTGACAGTGGTAGGGGTTTGATTATTTGGAGGAAGCTTGGCGCTCGAGCGTGTACGTGGTTGGTCAAGTGATCAAAGTTGTCCGGTGCCACTAGGTCAGGGGGGACAAACCCAATGAAATTACCCCTGCAATGTGTAGGTCAAGACCTACAACAAAAACTGAAAATGAGATCCTGTGCACACGTATGGATAATTAGCTGGTCCTGTATGTATTCAATAAATGCCAGAAGGAGTCGGACAGATTCTTAATAATGGATAAACACCGGTCGACATCAGGTGTGTTGCGTGCAAGATTCCTTTTAATGAAAAGTTTCAGTGCAATATACAAAGGAAAATAGATCAGCCGACACATGTTTCGTCACAACGTGTAGCTGTGACTCATCAGGGCTGAGGAAGGAAGCAGGGTCCTTCTCCTCGAGTGACTTCATATTGAGGTCCTTTTGATACATACATTTACTTCCGTACAGGTAGCTGCCACTTCCCTCACTCTCTTTTTCTTCTATTCACAACGTATTCTGTGCTCTTGTCACGTTTCTCTATTGTTTTTCCAACCAGGATGTTTTCTCCCACGAGCATTTTCTTGTTTTGCTTTTAATTGGTGCCCTGTATTTGCCATGTATGTGTTCCATTTAAACTCGTGTCACTGACTTCATGAACCACTTATTGTTGCATTATGTGCACCTCTGTTTACTTTTACTTTTATCCTTTATTTCAGTTTCCTGTTTTATGCGTTTGTTGCTTTTTACATGATTATTATCGTTCAGGACCGTCACCTTTCTTTAATGATTCAGCTAGCCTAGTATTTTGGGTCTTTTTCCTATTGTGACCTTCAGATCGTTTCTAGATCAACATGTGTTCTCAATTGACTTATTTTTCGTCCTTGACTGTTTTTTTTTTTCCATTTAATGTGTTTACTTGAAGTATTTTCTCATGAATTGATCGCCATCTGTTAGCTATCCTTTTTCATGCCTTTCTTTATCCTCTCACTGGCATGACTCACTCGTTTAGCTTATACCATTATTACCCTCGCACTTCTCCTATCATGGATCACTTGATGGTAGTAGACATGATATACGACCTCCGACCTCACCACGTTTATCTTCCACCTTGCCTACACAGGCACTTACTTATTCTTTCCCCTTTTTTTATTTTAATTTTATATGTAACACTCCACGGTGACTACATATTATTATTACTATTTTATTTTATTTTGTTTTGCGTCATAAACACTAACTTATTCATTCGGGCAAGACTCAGTTTTCACTCGGTCAATCTAATGTTCACAACATTTGTCTGCCTCATTTGTTTATATTTCCCATTCTCGTTCATCACGACCTTGCTTGACCATTCGTTTCTTTTGGCACCCCTTTCCCAGCACACCATAGAATCCTCCGTCTCCCTCACCGACACCTTATGTCGAGCCGGTCTTTGTTAGCTTTCAACCTTTTGACTGTTGCAATGGCTCCATTTATTATTATTTATTCATTTTTCTTTATTTTCATTCATTTTTGTTTTTATCCCCTGCTTCCTTCCTCAGCCCTGATGAGTCACAGCTACACGTTGTGACGAAACACGTGTCGGCTGATCTATTTTCCTTTGTATATTGCACTGAAACTTTTCATTAAAAGGAATCTTGCACGCAACACACCTGATGTCGACCGGTGTTTATCCATTATTAAGAATCTGTCCGACTCCTTCTGGCATTTATTGAATACATACAGGACCAGCTAATTATCCATACTTGTGCACAGGATCTCATTTCCACTTGGTAAGGTAGATGGGAAAGTCAGAATATCCACGTGTTAACAGCTGCTCAGAAAAAACATGTTCTTTGACATCTGACTTGTTTTTATTTCAGTATTGCTGTGCTGCCAACTGCCAAGTGTAATATTTAAGGTTGAGCTAGGGCTGATGGGTAACTGCCAGTGCCCTAGTCAGGGTGCCACGGGCCTTAACTAAAGCAAGGAAAAGGGCCCTAAATTCCCTTTTTAATACTAAAAAGGCTATGACTTGATGCAGTCGGCTAATCAGGCCCATGTGCCACTACATCTGCTGCACTAAAATAGTTATGCCCTTGGCAACTGCACGCACAGACTTTCATCCACAATGCAAGGTGCTATCTGCTTGTCCTGTACAAGTCCGATGAACAGTGGCGGTGCGTCCATTAAGGGCGCTGGGGCGTTGCCCCACAAGCCGCCCGCACCGGCAGCTCCCTCGGCGTTGAGGGAGAATTTTCAATTCTGACAATCATGTCAGTCACAGTCAGCATGAACTCGGACTGCCCACCCCCTTCAGATTCTGAAGGGGGAGGGCGGTCCGACGTCATGCTGCTGAGGGACTGACGTGCAGCATACCAGGGGTGGCGCAGAGCGCACAGCAGGCAGTAGTGCGCATGCTGGGTGAAGGAGGCGAATTTTCGCTCCGTGCCCAGTCATGCGCACTACTGTCTGCTGTTCTGGCGCATGCCCATTAGGAGAGCGAGGGTTGAGCAAAGGCTCAAACCTCGGTCTCCTACTGGGCAGGCGGGCGGTGAGTCACCCTGCTCTAAGCCAATGCTGGCGCTGCTGGAGCAGCGTCTATTGGCTTAGAGGGGTTGCCAAACAGTGCTGTTAATATCTGATCCGTTTATTCCATCATCGAGGCATCAGACAAATTGAGGAAGAGGCCAGATTCATACGGCCAGCGCCGCCTGCACCTGAGGATGTCAGCGGTGTGCAGTCACTCAGTGACATCACGAAATTAGGTACGCGAGGAGCGCTGACATGCCACGGGTCAGTTCAGGGCTTGAACACTTCACGGCAGCCTCAGCTTTTAATCGTCTAAATCAAAGGTATTAATGAGGTCTCGCTCCGTCTTGTACTCGTATTGGCGGACGATAGTGGTGAGCAATGCTCAGTCTCACTCGCATGCTGATCGACGGTGAACGGTTGCCAAGGTATTCACATAATTTATTGATGTATCTAGTGTTTTTGCGTAATTGGATTGGCGGGAAGTGCCAAGGGTGCCTCGGGTCAGTTCAGGGCTTACTTGAGTGGTGAGCGCTACTTCCGCTGTTTCCCACTACTATATTATTTCAAGCCAGTCTCTGAATTTTATGGTCATACCCAGCGGTATTGATAAGGTCCAAACTTAACTCACCCGTTGCCTGGTATCAGTCATCCTTTCAGCGCCAATCCACTCAGTCACACCGCCTGCCACACAGCGGGTCTTGGGTTGTGACGTGGAGGACTGTAGAACTGCTGTGAAATGAAAGAAAAGCTTGCACACCCACGTTGCAAAGCAGCACTATCTCTGGAGGTTATTCCAGGTGCCTTTTTGTAAGAAAAAACATAGCACTGGGGATTCATTTAATTTAGAAAAAGTTCCCCCAACATCCTTCAGTGTATATAATTAGCTACAATTTCTGCATGTGGGACTACTTTTCACATCGTCATTCTTTGACATTTTTAAGGGGCCAAGATGTAGCCTTTTGGGTGAGCTATTGCCCGATGTAAAATTTGCATTTTAAAAACACAGAATCTGAACCCTTTCTGCTTCTTTTTCCTGTTACAAACCAAATTTTCCCATTTCCTCCATGCTTTAGTGCTGACATAAACAACCTATGCAAATTACCAGGATACAAAAGAGGCAGAAGCAACTTCTGCTTGAGAGTGCACAGCAGTGTTTAACCCTGCTGACAAATTATGGAGAAATTAGGTTTTTTTACGCTGACAAGAGGTGGCTGTCTGCTATTAAACAAAACTCTGAATAAGAGAAATGCTGAAATACCTACAAATTGTCTCTGTGGTACCACAGAAGATTAGAATTGTTTTAACTAGCCTGCACCCTGTACAGTTCCGTGAGAAGAGTACCTACCATCACCAAACTACTTAAACAAAATCATCTAGATGAGCCGGATGAGCACATTCTCTTCCTCATAAGTGACTTGTTCGAGAAAGCAGCAAAAATGGGACTGGAAAATTCCTGAGAAACAGCTGAAAACGAAGAACAAAACTGTTGCAGAGGTCCAGTGCTGTTCCTTAGAAGAGGCGCCAACGGGACCCAGCCGAGAAGCAGAGAGGCGCCGCGCGGACCTGGTCTGGTAAGCTTTCTTTTTTAAATTTTCGTGTTTATGGGGTTTTGGAATATCTACTCGTACCCAGTCTTCCTCCTTAAACGAAGGAGTATTTTTCATGTTTACCCACATCATACCTGTTTATGTATTTGGTTTGATGCGCAGATATCCTCTCAGATATCTTGTCCCTGTCCATCTCACACACACCCCTTTTTTCCAACCAGAAAAAGCTGACATTTTCGTTATAGGATTCCTGCCTTTAAGGGACAGAATGTTACTCTGCCTCTCACCCCACTCACTGTCCACGTGTCTCTCCTTGCCTGTAACCCCCTCCCATTGTGTTGTCCCACCCCGCAGTAAACCGGAAAACTATGATGTGGCCGCGTCATCTTTTTTTTTCTCCCACACACCCCATACCTGTTGCCCCTGTACAGTCTCCTTCTATGTGCAAACAGGTGTAAGTAGGCCAATCCCTCACTAATGCCCCAAGTTGTCACATCGCTCCTGCAGATACGTCCGATGGCTTCCTGGGGTTGGGAAGGAGACGGCGCATTTTATCAGCGCTAGGGTGGAGGCCTGTTCTTGTGTGCGTCATGGATAGAATGTGGCCTGGCAGACTCCGATACCGGCGATGATATAGCTCAGTGGGTAGAGCGCCTGCCGCTGAGAGCTGGCCCTGAGTGAGAAAAAGCAAATAGCCCAGGCGCCGGCAAAAACTCGTACAGTGCTCGTATGTGTCCGCTATATGCTATCAGAAGTCATAATCCCTGGCTTCCAGCACCTGAGGCTTTGCAACACTGTAGCCCACTATGGTATAGCCATGATGGCAAAGCGGTAAACAGGAATCAGCTTTTAGTGGCATTGCCCCTCCCCAGACAAATATTACCAGCTATACTGAGTATTCACGCTGACCATGTACAGAGCAAGTTACATCTATTGAATTACATCGAATTGTTTTTTGTACTTTTGTCAGTGAGCCCCTAAATCTGACTTTCGATCGGAGGATGAGCCCAGTCGTTGCTTCTGTTGAGTGGATGTCGAGGACTGACTGGACTGGACAGTCCATATCACATTCGGCTCAAGCACGCCCCCGCTGCCTAGCCCTCCTCCTCCCTGACACACACGGACGGCCAGCACGTCTCCTGGAAGCTCCCAGAAAGGGGAAGGTGTGACCAGGGGTGCTTATGAGGTGGCACCGGGCCCAATATGTCTGGCTGCGGGTTTTGTGTTTGTCACTTTGTGAGTAAATCGAGTATTTCCCATTTGCTTGCAGCTGCAGCGGTCTCTGTATACTTTTTTGTTTATAGGTCTTTAAGCCTAAACAAATGTTTGTGACTCGTGCTTTATGTGTGGACTTGAAAGAGTTTGAGTGTGTGTTTGTACTTGCGTTGGGGTAAAGTTGATGAATATATGGATGTTATTACAGATCCTGTCATAATACTTTCGCAAGTGCTTTATCAACCTTCCTGCTTCCTCAAATTTGCTTGAAAATGCTCCATTTATCCACTCTTTTTTCAAAATTTTCTCGCCTCAGTGCAGTACCACGATAACTTTACGCCTCACCACTTTCAAATGTCACCAGCCGCCACTGCCGATGAAGAGATAGCCTCACTCAGTTCTCACCAGTGTGACGGTCGCACTCTGCAGCAAACCTTATTTCAAGAGGCTGCTGGGACAGGCTGGGCAGTCTCAGATACAAAAATGCTGTGAGTGAGGCAGATTTGTTCTTTATAGGAGAGTCACAGGAAGGAGATGGAAAAGAGAAAGAGTGCCATAAATTATCGGAGGATGAGATGGAAGGCTAAAGAACGATAAACAGAACGGTAAAAGATGAGGCAGAGAAAGAGAGTGATTAAAAGAAAGATGCAGAATCAAAGGGGATTACAGGAAGGGAGAGAGAACTGAGAGAATGAGAGATGGAAATAAAGAGAGTGAGGGAGAAAGAAGGTAGTTTAGGGTAGAGATAGATGAGGGGGTTGTTTATAATACAATGAGAGAGGGAAACAGATGCTAATGATGTAAATGTTCTGACGAGGCGGAAGAAAGACATGAAAGGCTGCCACACTCAGTGAAAAGACAATCATAACAGTTTGAAGAGTCACAGACCCACAAAGGTAACCTAATAACACAGCGTGAGTTACATAAAGATAATCACAAAAGTTCCTAACAAGGCTGCATGCCTTAAAAACACTTGTGAGATGGAGACAGTAAAATGCTCACAGAACTCCAAAGAGGCATTCACATCTCATATGGGAACAATCACTTTACTTAAAATAAATTGCACACCACCACAGCAAGTCTGTGAACCCTAAAGCCAAGTGTTATTGTACGTACCCAAAGGGAAATTCTCCCAACATGTATTTGACGAAGAGACATCCATAAGTCCTCCAGCCAGACAGACACATACTGTAGCCAGGGAGATCCTTGCGCAAGGACTCACTCACACTTAGCCGCAAACCTCTTCACTGCACTGCTCCTCTCCTACATCCCACTTCTTTTCAGAACCTTCCCTAATGCCACTTCACCTATGATCGTAGCTGTCCCTGTGCTCCCGTTGACTCGCATCTGATGTGCTCCCCTTTGTAATGTCCTGACTGTGATGTAACAGGTGCGTCGGGGGACTTGTACAGGGCCGGGCAGGCCGTGGCGGGCACAGGGCATTCCCCCGGTCGGCCACCAGGGTTGGGGGGCCGGTTTTTGGCCCCTGGGGGCCGCTTTTGTTACAAGGCCATTTTTGCAGCTTAGCTGCAATATCGGCCGCTGTAACGAAATCGGCCGAAACCGGCCGTGGCAAACACCTCGGACGCACCCCCAGCCTCTGTGGGGTTGGGGGGGGGGGGAGGGGGCTGAGCACTTTGCCAGGGCCGGTTATGGTTCCCTGTCCGGCCCTGGACTTGTATATGGTGTCCCTACCATTTGGGTGTTTAATGCTGTCCCCTGCAGGTTTAAGGGACAGTGGTTTGATCTTGCACCACGTGGTGCTTATTAATAAATACGATGTGGGCGAGGTTATTATGACGGACCTGGGCCTAGGCTACGCACCCTAATTCTGTTTCAGCCTGATTATACCTGCGATGTGAGGCCCAAGGTATATATGCTGTCTAATCCCCAGTAATGCATGACAGATAACTGTGCTGCACTCACCAACACTACATTGGCGTGGAGCTGGTGCCGTGTTGCTCCAAGGCACGTGTGGCAGCTGTGTGTGTTCCCCAGCATCACCCGGGGCTCGTGCCTGGTGTCCTGTGCAGTGGTGAGTCACTGACAAGTGCAGCGGCCGGTGGAGGGAGCCCAGTTGAGACACATCAGGGGAGGAGCCCCCTGTTACTGGCCAGCCGTCTCAGTTGCATGGTCTTCCCCCGTTTGACTGATGGCTAGGATGAAGAGGAGTGAATACTGCTCGAGGCAGTGCCACCTCCTGACAGCTCGGGAATTTGCAGCCAATCCTGTGGGGATATGAAGTAAGTGGTCTCCCTTGTTGGAAAACACAGTTAAGTCACACTCAAGTGGAGTAACACATTGCAAATGAGTAGGTAGACAGCCACACACTGGGAGAGCTATCCATGTAATTGGACTGCAACAGGAGAGTCATTTATATCTATGAGCCTGAGCCTGGATGAATCGAAGGAAGAGAGAACTGTGAGTGCTCCAGGAGGAGGCTGAGACAGCATGCTGGACACCATTTTAAAAAAAGTGGAAGAATCTCCTTAGAGAGGGAACCAAGACAACAGTCAGCAGAGGTGATGCCCTGATTACACCTGCACTATGGCAACCATACTGCCTGTGGAACCCTTCACAGTGGAAGACGCCCCATTGGAACAAGCCCCTAAGTGGAAGGAGTGGGAAGAAAGAGTACTACTTTTGTTGCGGCCACTAAGGTGGATAATGCCCAGAAGAGAGCCGTGATTCTTCACCTAGGGGCAAGAGACATTTTCAAAATATTGAAATCCATTAACGAAGCTTAACGAAGCAGCTCCGAAGACACACCTCACCCTCATAGTGGCCCTCACTTCGCACTTCAAACAAATGGCTAACCAGGACTATGATCGGTTCGTATTTTTGCAAGCAAGACAGCAAGCAGAGTAGTCCATTGATGTTTTCCATGCTCGTCTGAAGGAATTGGCCAGCACGTGGATTTCATGATGAAAATGAGGAAATAAGGGGACAGATCATACAAGGGCATTCATCAGCGAAACTTCGTGAGCGGAATCCAGAAAGTCATTAGGAGACATTCTAACACTTGGCAGGACCAAGGAACTTTCAGGGGTCCGAGCAGCTCACATGAAAACAGCATTGCAGATCCCTGTGAAGACAGAAACGGTCAATGCCATCTCCTCCAATCTCACTGCAAAACCTTGTAGGAGGGATAGTCCCTGGCCACAAACTTGTGGATACTGTGGCAGAAGCAGGCTTTGCCCAGCTGAATGCCTGGAAAGAGGGAAGAAGTGAGATGGGTGTGGCAAACTCAACCTTTTCATGCGGTTCTGTCGATCAGGAAAAGATTGAGGACAGCGCACCACCGTTAATACCATCCCAGAAGTAAGAGAAAGAGGCAGTGACATGGACAACGATGACACTGAAGAACATACCGTCCACTCTATATTCACCATTGGCACCGCCGCTCAAACCTCCCGTCGACTACCACAATGCCAGATAAGCTTTGGAGACCAGGTCACCACTACAGTAGAAGATACTGGAGAAAACCAATAACATCATGTCAGCGGAGGCTTAGAGGACTTTGAAACCCACTCCTAAGTTAAGTCCTGCGACATTCAAGGTGTTCGCATATGAACAGGATAAACCTCTGGTGATGCGAGGGAAGTTCAAGAAGAACATCACCTATCAATCCAAATCTTTGAGGTCTAAGGTATATGTTGCGGAGGAAGGCCATGTTATGCTACTAGGCTGCAAGGCATTGTAACACTTTCTTTTGGAATTCATTAGGAGGCCATAACACAGCTTCTGGCAGAATTCCCAGACGCGTTTGAAGGGATTGGGTGCCTGAAAGGAAAGGACATCCATCTGCACAATGACAATTTGGTGCAGAACATACCTCTACTTCACAGGCGCTTAGCATTTCACCTGCAGCCCTAAGTGGGAAAGGAATTGGCCAAGCTGGGGGCAGCTGGTATCATTGAGAAGGTAACCGGACACACCCCCTGTGTCTCGCCCATGGTGGTAACCCAAAAACCCAAGCAGCATTGAGAGGTGAGAATATACCTTGACATGCACATGCCCAATGTTGCAATAAAGCGGGAACGACATCTCACACCCACAATAGACGACCTGATTGGCGAATTGAGTGGCGCCAGCTGGTTTTCAAAACTGGACATACGTCCAGGATTTCACCAGCTAGTCCTACACAAGGAGTCTCGGTACATCACAATATTTTCAACTCATGTCAGCCTGAGGCGCTACAAGCGTTTAAGTTTTGGCATATCCAGCTTGGCCGAGGTGTTTCAGGACATCATTCAAGAACTCTTGAATGACCTCACTGGTGTCGTTAATGTCAGTGATGACATTCTAATCTATGCCAAGATGGTTCCTGAACACATAACATGACTGAAGGAGGTCCTTCAGAGGATTCAAGAATCTGGTCTGACCCTTTACCGGAAAAAATGTGAGTTCTTGTAACAAAAATTGCATTTTTTTGGGTATGTGTTCTCAGCTGCAGGAGTAACAACACATCTTGACAAAGTCTGAGACATTAAGGAGGCCCCTGCTCCAGCCACTGTGACAGATGTCGCAGTTTTTTGGGGATGGTCAACTATTGTGGCCGATTCATCCGAGATCTCATACGTTAATGCAGCCCTTATGTGAGCTCACCAGAGTGGCTGTCCCCTGGTCATGGGGCCCGGCCCAAGAAGCTGCTTTCCAGGCCACTAAGGATGCCCTCTCCGATGAGACCACCCTGGACTATTTCGACTCATGTAAGGCCACCACCATAGCGGTGGATGCCAGCCCGAAAGGTTTGAGAGCCGTGCTAATGCAGCAATCATCGAGCGATGATGAGTGGATTCCGCTCATTGACGAATAGGTAACAGAGATATTCTCAAATTGAGAAGGAGGCAATAGCCATTGTCATTTTCACCTGTATGTGTATAGCAACTCTTTCAGGGTGACCATTCCATTATTCAAGTGCACTACTGCTAAGCAGCTTCCGCGGATTGAAAAATGGATGCTCCAACTTCAAGAGTATAACTGACAGGATAAGTACAGCCCTGGATCTCATAACCCCACAGACTATTTTCTCGACACCCCAAGGTGGGCACTCCAGAGGAGGAAGCGGATCCTGATGAGACAGAAGAATATGTCTGATATATGGCGGCAACATTCGTGTCCTTTTCCCTTGTCCATCGAAGCTCTCTGTCAAGCAACCAGCCAAGATGAAAGTGTTTAGAAAGCTTTGCAAACAGTGCAGAATAATCAGTGGCATAACTTCAAGAAAGACTGGACTGCTCTCACACCGGAAGCTCAACGCATCATGGAGGGATTACATCACTTTTGCCCAGAGTTGAGTGGGGACCGAGTGGGTGCCTGTTGAGAGGACATCAACTTGTCATACCCACGGCCCTTACTAATTGAGTCATACAGCTGTCTCATGCGGGACATCAAAGCATGGTCAAATCCAAGAACAGATTTCTAGCCAAGGTGTGGTTCCCCTTAATGGATGATAAGGTGGAGGATGTGGTCGGATCTTGTTCTTGGTGCCAGGCATCGGGAGAGACCAAACCTCCCTCACCGGTACTGAGTGAGAAGGGGACCGGTGTGTCGGTTGTTGTGTGCCAGCCTTGGTTTTGGAGGTAGAAGTCATACCCTCTTTTAGTGCCAGTGACGTAATCCCCAGGCTAGAGAAAGTCATGGCCACTCATGTAATGATTAAAGTATTGTGAACTGATAATGGCCCTCCCTTCCATGGACAAGAGATGGCAGCCTAGCTGACTGCTTTAGGGATCCGTCACATGAAGATCACACCAAGGTGGTCTCAGGCCAATGGAGAGGGTGAAAGATTTATGCTCACTTTGAACAAAGTCATTCGGATTGCTTCTGCGAGCCACCAACCTCCTGAACTTGCCATTTATTAATTTCTGTGAGAATATTGCCAGACTCTCCATTCTACCACTGGCTGAGCCCCGGGCCATCTCTCGATGGGCAAAGTTGTTGCCGATTCAATTCCGCATCATCCTCGGTGGCTGCCAACCGAGAATACGGGTGGCGTCAGAAGTCTACTGATCAAGTCAGTCGTCGTCGATGGCTAAGGTGTCTGACCTCCTGGCGGGTGATCTGTTGTTGTTGCAAGACCAGTGCCCTGGCAGCAAGTTCCAATTGCTGTTTGAGATACAGCCATCGTACAATGGAAAGGCACCCGCATCACTGCAAGGTGGTGGTCAGAGACAATCACTTGAAATGTTTCTGCTTTCAAGGGTTTTCATCATCAGGCAGAACCATAATGAAGTGGAGATGGTGCATCTCCAGCATGTGATGAGGCCAAGGACACTGGTGAATTGGACTATCCAGAAGGGTTCCTGTCGGAGACGAGTGATCATGTTCCTGAGGTTCCTAGTGGAGTAAATATCCAGTAAGAGGGCTCTCCCGCTCATGGCCCGAGGGTGCCAGCTGGCCGGAGTGACTGCACTCGATACAGTTCGCGGAGTAATCCCATGCCATCCTCGAGGCTGTGAGTGTGAGTCTGTGTGTCCAGTGTGAGGTATCAGGTATTGCCTGGCCTGCAGGTATCTGACCTTGACCCAAGGAAAGGGTTGGATGCGTAGTTGCTGTGGATGTTTATTTAGTAGTACATTGAAATGTGCCTTCTACATTATGGTGCTGTAATTATGTTGACAATGTTATTTACTTGTTATTTTTGTGAGGAAAGTAATGTCATGCCTGTGATGTAACATGTGCGTTGGGGGGCTCGTATATGGAGTCCCGACCTGAGGTGTGTTTAATTTTGTCCCCTGCAGGTTTATGGGACAGTGGTTTGATCTTGCACCAATGTGGTGCTTATTAATAAATATGACCCTGGCTGTGGGCAAGGTAATTGCGATGGACCCGGGCCGGGGCTATGCACCTTAATTCTGTGTCAGCCTTATTATTCCTGCGACGGGAGGCCCCTGGTATATATGCGGTATAATCCCCAGTACTGCATGACAGATAACTGTGTGCTGCACTCACCAACACTACACCCTTCCACTCGGGTCCCCTGTGTCCTTCTACCCCCACAGTGACATCTTTCATGCCCTTTTTTGCCATTTACCCTGTGTCCACTTGTGCCTTTTCCAGCACAGCCCTCTTCGTTCCCAGAATCTGTCCTTGATGGCCTTTCTGCACACAGAATGATGCCAGGTTGTCGAGGCCACCCATCTTTCCTTGCAGGACAATGACCATCAGTTTGTCAAGTACAGGAGTCCCCATATAACATTTCCCCCTGGAGCCATGGACTCTGGGGTGCTCTTGTGAAAGGCAGACATCAGGTGAGTATACTGAGGCCTGAATAGGAGCTTACTGTTCTCTTTAGCAGCTATAATCACACTGATGTCAGCTGTTCAAGCACCCCTTACAGCCAAATATCTAACAAAAAAGACCCCATGCCAGCCACAGCATCTCAATGGATATGCAACAGACATCAATTGAAAAGTTCCGCAGCAGTTCCTCAGCTACGCAGGAGGTAACACCCCAGACAAACATCCTCACCAGCTGTCCATCAAGGAGCACCTTTATCCAGTGCATTCACCTGCTGTCCAAGAGAGAGAACGCATCCCAGCACCCACACCAGCTGCCTGGCAAAGTGCATCCCTGGTCACACTTTCAAATATGCCCAATAGATAAATCCTCATGGCAGTATGTGTGGGTGTTAGCTAATGGGCATATGAAAAGAAAGCAGAGTGTACCATTCCTCACACTCTGACCATCTGTCCAGGGAAGAGCCCCACTACCCATCACTCTCTGCAGCTGTGCAGGAGGGAGCTCCCCCTGCCCACCACCTCTCCAAGTCATTCACCTGAGGGCATACACTGCTCAGCCCCTTCATAAGCTGTCTCACAAGGTTTCATCCCAGCTAACACCCTTTCCAGCTGTCCAGCAGGAGGTTGCCTTATCCACCACTCTACAGGGACTACGCCTACTAGCCACGGCATCCTCTTTTCACCTTCCATTCTCAGCAGCACCCTCACCAACTGCTCGAAGGGGGACTTTCAAGTAATCTCATCACACATCTGCCCAGCAGGGAGCACTCCTGCAAATCTTACCATCACCAGCCCAGTTTCTACAGTGTGCCCCCTACCAGAACTCTGACCAGCAGTAAGTACCTTCTGCCCTGATCACTCATTGGCTGCTCACCACAAAAAACTCCTACTAACACCATCACCAGCTGGCCAGATTCGAGATGTTGCACCGCCCTTCGAGTTATGGGTGGCGCTGGCTGCAGGCTGTAGCCCCAAGAAAGTGTGGGGTTATCCTGTGTCCCTCAGAACCTGGGTAAGTATTTAATATTTAACTTACCTATAAGTCCCTAACATTTGGTGCACAGAGTACAGAGGACCGGAAAGTTACATGTCACTAGTAAACCGCAGCCCATATTGTGCCACCACTAAAGGGACAATGCAAAGCATAACTGCAAGCCTGCCACCAGTAACCTGGCTGTACAGGTTTAAAATGGAAGTTTGACCCTTTTGATTGGCCTAATCCCTCATTTTAAATAGGAATATGCCACTCTTAAGTATGCCATAAGGCACAATAAGGCAGGGTGCATGATAATTAAAAGTAGGACATGTATACGTTTAACGTAAAACGTCCTTACAGGGAAAAGGTCACAAAAACTATTTTCATACTAGCCAGGTTAGCTGTTCTATGGGAAAGTACTGAGAGTTATATTAAAATTAAATACAGTTCTCTCCGTTTAGGAACTAGCCATAAAGTAAATTCTTGGACTTTTTAAAATATTTATTATAAATCCAATTAATTGGTAAAGTAAAATTTAAATAAAATACTTTACAAAAGGCGATTTTAAAAAGTTACCTTTAATCTGCCTAAACCTCCAGAAACTGATTTTCAGGAGCTACCAACTGTCATGTAGGAGCTGAATAGCTCCTTTATGAGGTGTGATCTTGCTGAGGAACAGGAACTGAGGAACAGAGCTGAGGGAAAGGTAGTGGGTGTGGGGAGAGTTTGGCCTTTCTTTGACTGGGTGGTCTGGGGCTGTGCTCAGCCCTTTGCATATCTTATAAGAATGCGTACTCTGTCACTGGTAGCTCCCACCTGGCCCTGCATCCCTTTTGTCTTCCTAGTCAGGCTGTCTCTAAACCCAATAGGAGAGGGTGCTGTCCTAGAATTGGTTTAGAGTGACTTGAGAAAAAGTTTTCTAATTTCTTTAGCCACATCTCTGGGTGGACACAATGTTCTCTGCTCAAGGGAAGAAAGATTCTGCCGTGTTGGTAAGAAAAGTGTAATGTGAGATTTCTTGCTTCCAGGCAAACAGGAACTTCTTCAAACAAGAATAAAGTGCCCCCTGGGACGATGTTTCCTAATAGTTAGGGAGGGGCCAAGGGTCACCTCCACTTGCAACCTAGTGCCAGGCATAAATGTGACACCCCTGGGTACATTCTTCAGATCATTGTTGGACATGTGGAAGAAGGAAGAAGGACTGCATCTGCTTTTGAGACCTGTTCGGAGAACCTGAAGGTCTGGACATAATCCCACTATTTCCCAGGACAACAAAGTTAACTCCAAGGGTCAGTTTTTGTTTGACCTCCTTTTAAGCTATACTATAAGAATTATGCTGTGTTATATGGGGTGGTTGTAAAACCTCACCGTGTAATACAGTCATCAGAACTGCCTTTGGTCCAATCAGGCAAATTTTTTTAACCTCTTGCTCAACCCTGGGTAGCTGTGGCTTTGAAGAGCAAGGCTTAAACAAAGGAACAGGTGTAAACCATTATAGACACCAAACAACAGTTTGTCACACAATTTGAAAGAAACCAGACAATAATTTATAAAAATAGATTATATTTTTATGAACATTTAAACACATAAATGAACAAAATCCCCTAGAGTGTTGCGAACGTACAGATTTTTAAGTAAAACGTAAATCTCAGGCTTTGAAGTCCAGAGTGCAAACAAGCACTGGTAACTGTAAAGTTTGAAAACAATTGAACATTTTTAGAGAGTTGTGTTTAACTACTCCAGCCAGGATTGGGCAACCAATTCCAACAGGGAGAAGGTTGTTTTTCAAAGGTTACCTGGTCACCAAAGCAGTCTCAAGTCCAGTTCCACACTTTATTCAAGGACCACAAAAGACTTCAATGGAGTGGTCCTGATGCTGAGGATGCAGGGTGCTGTAAAGATCCTCTGAATGCTCTGCAGTCGACAGGTACTTTCCTGGGGGTTATTCTTCGGTCCACAGGTGAAGTGGGGTGACTTAGCCCACAGGGGTTGGTGTCTCCTGAAGTTCCCTTTGAGCCAACAGAAGCCCGGCAACAGCGGGACTACAGATCTCCGGTCACAGCAGGTGCAGTGGCATCATTTGGTGAGGGCTAGTGCCCTTTGTTGGAGAACAACCTGCACTCTGATGACTCTCCAGGTCCTGCTGACTCGTGTGCAACATCTGAGCATCGAGTGGTGGTCTTAGTGGGTGCACAGAGGCATCAGCTGCATTTTTTAAAAGTGGTTACTGACTAGCTAGTGTTGCCAACTTCAGCGCGTATGGTCCTAGAGTTGGAATAGGGAGTCTGCTGACTGACTCATGGAGTTCACCTTTGCAGGCTGGAGCTCTGGAGCAACATTTCCAGTAGTCAGGATCCATTGACACTGTCTTCTCTTTGCTGTCTCAAGGAGCAGCAGGTTGGTGCAGCTTCTCTTGCCAGGTCCTGGGATCAGCAGGGCAGCCCTTCTTCAGTCCTCTCTCCAGTTCAGATGTGATCTGAGGTTCATGGTGTCAAAGGTGCTATGTTTATGTCCAGAAAGTGTACTGAGGGAGGATGCAGTTACTAGGCAATGGGCTACCAGGAACTTTCCAGCACCATAGGACAACTTCCAGCTATGTGTGGTTTTTAGCAATTCCAGTGGGCACCATTTTGCCCACTATCGAGACATCTGAACTCTTACTTGGTCGGAGCTTGATAGTATACCCTAAAGGTGTGGCTACCTGTGGGATACACGCCCATGGGAAAAAAAACGATTTGGCAGCTGGTTTCCCCTCTAAGTTCCCACCGCCAGCCTGTCTTCCTGAACAAAGGGGCAGCTCCACTTGAGTGTGGTTGCCATGTGCCCATCAAAGGCAGCTTTTCCTTTGGCACTTGCCTTTTGTTCCAATATCATGTGGAGCATACTGTGGCATCCCTCTATTGTCCCTGGGCTGAGAAGTCATTTACACATCTACCCAGAAGGGTATAAGGCTGTCTGGTGACCAGCAGCTGTAGTTGGCTTCCAGAAAACTGATCAACAGTGTGGCAAGTTTCTAAACGTTGTCTTTCCTTAAAAGTGACATTACATTTGACTTGGACATCAAGTTGGGTTCAATGCCACAATTATTTTGATACTTTGAAGTGCCCACTTTGATTGTCCCTTTCAGAAGTTAGCACAGCTGAAGTGCCAGCGTGTAACTCTGTACCAGCCAATAGGGCCACTGTTCTACCCACAGTAAAAACAATAATTTATGGGTTTTACTGTTAAGACCTATAAGACTATATGTCCTACTTAAGAATATACAGCTTCTTGCCTTAGGGCTCCATAGGTCTTCCTTAGGGGAGACTTACATATATAGTTAAGGGATGTGGAGGTTTTGCCTTAAGTTTGCATGGCAAAGTCAAACTGGTAGTGTAAAACTGCCCTTCCAGTCTGAAGTGGCAGACTGGGAGCCATGTTGTGCTTTGTCACACACAGGGTGTCACAATCAGTGATGCACATTGGAGGACCAATTACTAGGAAACTACAAGTAAGTTAACTTATGCCAGCTGGGGGTAGTCAATTCCACATACATTTTGTAAAGGGTTAGAACACTGCACTGAGGTCTGGGTAGCAGCCCTCAGTGCACTCCTAGAGTAAAAAAAAAACAGCTGCATCAATCAAAAGTTTTGGGGCTGATTATACAAAAAGATGAATTTCCTTACATGGCCCCCTCCAGATGAAAGGTGATAAGCAATCAACCCTTACACTGGTAGTCCTCATCATCTAAGGGGAAGAACCTGGAAAGGCCATCTGCAGTGGTATGGCTTGACCCTGGTCTAGGTTCCACTGTAAAGGTCATACCTGAGAGGGAAATGCGCCACCTCAACAGTTTGGAGATTGCTCTTCTCCTCTGCATTATTCATCTGAGAGGCTTGTAGTCGGTTTGAACCTTGAAGTGAGTCTCAAACAAGTAGGGTCTAAGCTTCTTAAAGAATCAAACTACAGCAAAGACATTCTTCTTCAATGGCACTCCAACGCTGCTCTCTAGAGAGGAGGCCTGCTGATAAAGGCAACTGGTTGATCCTGGTCCTGGTCATTAGGCTGTGGCAGTAATGCCCCAATAATATACACCAGGAGCAAGCATACATCCCTATCAGTAAGGGCCAAACTGAGCACGTTTTAGCCAGCAGGAAAAATTACTTCTGTAGCAAGGACAACAGCCAGGATGCAGAATATGCTCAATTGGTTGCTAGAAGTCAACCAAAGAGCAACCATGCATTGGGAGTTAAGCTTAAAAGTGAGAAGCCAAGCATATGTTGAAGAAGTCCCAGCCCCTCTGCAATGTTTTCGAGACACACACCCACAACAGAATCCCAAGGGAATGAGGATGGCAGAGCTATCCCACTGTTTTTCAGAAGGACTGGTGTTAGTCATGATAAAAGTTACAAACAACTGGTAGTAGCATGCTATCATTTAGGTAGAGGATGTAATATTTCACTGAGATAATTCAGAAGAAAGAAAGGTTGCCCGTCTTTGTTGAGTGCTGATGCCATGCATTCAAAAGAATTGGGACTATGCAGAATGCACTATGCAATGGCATCAAACAAGAAAACAATAGTTCCCTGAAATCTTTAAACTCTCACATTGTTTGTAGGTGGCAGCTGCCATCTTGGATCAACTTGTATAACTTTCCACATCTTCCACAATGTCCTTGCTAGGCAATCGTGCTACAATGTTGCTGAAACCAAGACCTTATGAGTGGATTTGTGTCTTTTCCTTCTGGAGAACTAATGGCACATGCAACAATTGGAAGACAATTTGTATCTTAAAGACGTTTTTCAGAAATGAAGTTGGGCTGGGAGAAAATCGAATTTTGAACTTTTTAGAGACTGTATCTCTTGATCTCTTAAGTTTTTTCCCCATGAAGGAACCGGAAGAATTATGGCACAAAGAACTTTGATTATGAATTGTATATATGTATGATTATTTGCAAGATAGAAAAGGTATTTATCAATACTACATATATATCCCGGCCAGATCATGCTGCTAGATGCTGAGAAGGCTTTCGATTTGGTTTGCTGGGAAAGCCTTTTTGCATTTTGGCTGAATTTGGATTCACAGCCAGATTCTTCAGCAGGATCTTTGATTTTTATAAGGGGCATCAGCGTATATAATTATTAGTACGAGCTGCATTTGCACATACAGTGTTTACAGAGGAACAAGACAAGGTTGTCCTCTGTCACCAATACTCTTTGCCATTCGTTCGAACAGCAATTTAACCTCTTCACTTCCTGTGATGACAAATATAAAGCTGTATGCTAATGATATATCCTTGTTTCTTAAACCTGATTTTGGGATTCAAAAAAGCATATTTGAAATCTTTCAGGACCACCAACTGACGGGATTGTATAAGAGAAATTAATTAAAAACAGAGATCTTGCTGTGTAATACTGCACTAGACACTTTAATACCAGAACAGAGCTCCGTAGTTAATAGCAGACCCAAGAGGTATCTGGGAATTTTGTCTCAGAGAATAATAATGATCTACATATTTTAAATGTTGTTCCTCTGTTGAATAAAATTTAAAGTCTATTCCTAAAATGGAGTAACTTACTGCTGTCAATAATTAGCCGAGCTGCACTGATTCGTATGTCAGTTTTACCACTAGGCAAAATTTTATTTTCTGATATTACAAATGCAATACAGATTAATTTTTTAAGGAAGTACAGGGTATGTTTACAACGTTTTTATGGGCAAATAAAGCTACTAGATTAGCTATAGATACATTATATAGACCACTGAATGAAGGCGGTTTGGCCCTCCCAGATTTGAAAGAATACTATTTTGCGACTTTCGCACATACCGCATACAGATCAGATACAATTTTAAATATTAACGGATATTATAACTTTTTTTTAGCTCTGATTTTTCAAGAATACAATATTACTGATTTTATGCAATTAACAAAAAACCCCAAACAAGTCAGGTATAAGGGTTTACAGTAGAATATAAGACGCAGGTTGCAATTTTTTTAGGCATTATGATATCCCAATACTCAACGCTGCAACCCTTTTATCAGATGTATTTGTTGGGGAGGTTCCCATTGGGGATAACAATGTTGCGTCAAGGTGGTTGAGTAATGAATATGAAAGGATGCAGGATTTTTTGGATGGGAGTTGGAAAAAGTGGAATGATATAGAACCCAACATCCAACATTATACAGCATCAACACAATGGTCCTTCATTAGAATAATGCATTTCCTACTTGATCTAAACCCCACACAGATTATGGCAATGGCAGAGCGTGTTGAAGATCTTATAGAATCCAACACCCATAGATCAATTAGCTACTGGGTTTCTCTCTTGCGTAATTACGGGGCACCTAAGCTCTATGGGAAAGCGCTAGCTAAAAGGCAGCTCAAAGAAAATCTCCAGGTATCTGCGCCAGCTTGGGATAAGATTAACAAGTTAATTTGTTCACTGTTAAAGGATGTTAATTTCTGATGCATGCAATTTTACACCAATTGGCTGCTATACATAACTTCCACCCTCCTCCATAAGAGTAATCAGCAGATTCTGGCTAATTGCTTTAGATGTGATATAGAGGAAGAAAGCAATTGGACACATATTGTATGGTCCTGTCCAAAGATAAGTAAGTTCTGGGATGAGATTAGCCAGTTTTGTAGCCACACATTGCAATTGCAACAATCATTAGATAATCAGACAGCTGTTTTTGGATATTCAACTGACCTAAAAGCTGATTCGCTACTAAAAAAACAACTGTACGTTGTGGCTTTATTAGCTAGATCTTTAATTCTCCAAAAATGTAGGTCTGAAGAAATTCCTACATTTCAACATTTAAGATCCAAAATAAATAGGATTAAGGAATTGGAAAAAAGATACACATTAAGAAAAGATCTGGGTCACATAGGACATTTCTGAAGTTGTGGCAAATATTTGGCTAAGGTGGGGTTTTATTGTGTAATGTATAGATACATTTAAATAATCTAAAAGTTCTAAAGGGAATTATGTGATTGATTGATTGAAATTATCATATTTTATCATGCTCTGTTGGTATGCTCTGAATTTTAAAGGTGCTGGCAGTGATGAGACTGTGTAAAATTTTCCTTACCGTGTCTGTTATATGTCAATTAATTTTGTACACTGATGAACTTTACCAATAAAAATGTTTCATTTTAAAATACTAAATATATGTATTCACTGAAATAAATAATGATTAAAGTCATGTTATAGTTAGGTATAGGAATAAGATCTCCCTGTACACAAAAGAAAACAGAAAGTCACTAGAAAAAACAATATTATAGTCAGATTTGGCAATAAGATCTTAGCTCACATTAAAAAACCCTAGAAATTTGCTTTAAAAAAAAAAGATTAAAAGGGACTGTTAGGTGTTGAAAATACGAAATATTTTTTGTGTCATAGGGTCTGGACATTGGCCAACTACCTGCTGTGAATTGCCAAAGGCCATGAACAGTGTGGAGAGGCCAGGCTCTCCACACTGTAGAGAGGTGTGGCTCACTGGTTAGAGGCGGCAGACCCGTAAGCAGAGAATTGGCCAGGGACCAGGGTTCAATTCCCGACGCGGCAGGGTTGTGGACCAGGGTCAAAAACGGACTTGATAATTCTCACCTCGGTACCTACTCTAACCAGGAACACACTCGGCAACTCTGGGCATTAAGCTTGCCTCATCTCTACAACGGCCCCCCCCAGACGCTGGGGATGCCTGGTTTCACCTTGGAGATACCCAGAAAGGGACCATCTCACAGGGATAGCCAGGACGGGTTCCCCAGCGGTCTATAGCGCCGGGACACCTCCTCGTGAGGTAGCTGTTCGCGCTTTACAAATATCAGTATTATTATTATTATTATTATTAACAACAGCCAACCTCCTGCTGTACGCAGCCAAAGATAGCGGGCAGCCAACCATCCTGTGGGTTGGCTGCAGGACTTGGCTTCAAACCAGGCCCTAAGCCCAATCCAGCATGTGCGGCCAACACCCCCCAATGCCCATCTCACACTGCATTTTTGTATTTTCATTTTTTGGGTACCGCAGTACTCCAACAGTACCCTCCACACAAGCTGTACCACTATGGTACTGCAGTGGTTTGTAAACTTCCCCCAATGAAGTTTGCATGGTACTATGGCACCAGGGGGGTGTAGCTTGTGCAGTGGCTCCCACAGGAGTACAGGGACTAAATCCTTGGGTCCTGTAATGGCAGCTGAAACATTTCACTGTGGTTTTGGCCGAGCAATTTGATTGTTTAGTACCATGGGGCCGATATCGGTCCTGCAGTACTTAAAGGGCCAACTGGAGAAAAAGCTCCCTCAATCAGAGGTCACTGTATCTTTTAATTTATAGTACTGCAGGACTCTTTTGGGACTCCTGCGGGAACAAATGTCCAGTATAAGCACAAGCATCATCAACATGATTGAACAGATTGACACCAAAACACCAAAAGCAAGCTGTCTAACATTTTGCCAAATTTGGTGCAATTCTGTTTAATATTTTCTTATGTATCAGACAGCAAAGCTTCCTATGGGCATCAGTATGTAAAATCAACATTTTGGAACCTCATTTTTCTTGGCCCTTGCTTGATCATTCTCAAACTTTCCAGGACGGGCTGAGAAGGACAAACTTTGTTTTTTTAAGTTTTGTGCAGAATCATCAAACAGCACAAACGGTATTTTCAAAACCCAAAACACTAACCACATGGAAATTCTGACCTAACTATAACCACACAGCAGTAAAAGCCACTTCAGCCTCGCAGGTCCCAATTACGTTTCGACTTTCACCTTGCTGGACCTAGACCAAGGGGCAAGCTGAAAAGTGTCGGGACCTGCAGCCAGCTTTTTCATTAAATAAAATGTATTTTTCAACTTGGGTGTGTTTGCGTTTCTTCATACCGTGGAAGTTATAGAAGATTGTTTCACAGAATATTTTGGGGACTCACGCGCTTGTGCATTCCGCCATCAATTGTGGCCTGAGGGTGAACTGTCTGTGAGACTGATCTTTTAATATCTATATAAGGTATAGTTAAGGTAAGGTAATTAATAATCATCAATATTCAGTATTTTCTAAAACTAGCAACATCTATATAAATGTATAAATGTTGCTGACATTAGGAACTACAGAATACTGATGATTGTTAATTACCTCATGTATCCACACACAGAACATATAGGAACTAACTTTATCATGTCTGTGAAGCGTATATTCTAACAGCTGAAGGTAGTTACCTTATTAACTACAGAAGGAGGGTAGTTTATGTTCAAGTGTATTGAATCGTATGTTTCCGTTTCAGAAATATCAACTTAATTTCAAGAACACAACACACATGGCGGGTTACACTGAGATACTCTCACTTTTCAAACACAGCAATGAAAATACAGCACTGACCATGTAGTGTATGTATTAACATGCCCATGTACAAAAAAAATATGTGGGGAACATTTTAAACCAGTGAGAAAAGAATTTTAAAACATGTCAGGGTGACATATCACAAGGACGAACACTACCCTGTAGCCTGACATTTCCATAAGACAAGCATTGGCATAGCCAATAGGTCTCGCTTTTGGGACCTTATAAGTATATATACTTTTGCTATAATCGTGGCACGTAAAGCACGGGTGCCGCGATTATAGCAAAAGTAAAGAAATAGAAAAAAACATCTATTTCTTTACTTTTGCTATAATCGCGGCACCCGCGCTTTACCTACTACGATTATAACAAAAGTAAACATACTTATTAGGTCCCAAAAGCGAGACCTATTGGCTATGCCAATGCTTGTTTACTTTTGCAATCGCGCAGGGGAGGGGGCCTGTGAGATTCCCTTGCGGGAGCGTGTGACCATATGGCACCGCGCGCTCCCGCAAGGAAATCGCCAGACGTGCACGAGTTGCCATTGCAAGCAATGCAACGCGTGCACGTTTTTGCCTCCAAAGCTGTGCCGATGGCATTAAGTCTCTCTCCTACGCAGCGCATGCACGCTGCGTAGGCAAGACCTAAAAAATGAAGGAAGAAGTGACATTGATACCTTAAAGATGACAATGTAATCAGAAACATGCAGGTGGGACTAGGAAGTGCCAATAGAGACAGGGTACATTGTAGGTTCGGGCGAAATTCGAAATACTACGTTCTAATTTGTGTAATTTCTGGAATCATTGCATTACTCCTTTTAAATGAAATTCCTGACATTTCGCCATTACGCCACATTGCGTAATTACACCACTGTTCATTGCAAAATCATAGCTCCAGCGCGTGAGAAAGACTTGAACAACCAGACAGGAGCAGATGTTGTTCTCTTCAATTGTGTCTTTTGATTTATTTTTTGAGCATACAATGCATCTTTTCATCAGAAGTTGACACAAGGCGCATTTCACACCAAAATATAGCTCTAAATTGCAGATTTGCTTTTTGCGTAATTATGGTTAGTTTTGTGTAATTTTTCTGAATTTATTTCTAATTATGTGTAAGCGAATTAAACAAATTTCACACACCCCTAGTATATAATATCTTTGTTAAATATTTTTTGGGACATATTCACGTATAACAACCAGTATAGTATCAGTACTCTCTCAGAACAGCTAAAGCCACTCGATTTGCCGCAGAACCACTGCGCATGTTACATCTGTGTACAGTTGTCAAGTTATTTATTACAAATATTTCTCCATATTTCCAAGTCACATCTCAAGTAACTCTTAAACAAAAAAAAGGAAACAAACCCCAAGCCTTTAAGGGGCGACCATACATAATTCAGGATTTCATAGACACATTACTTGTAGTATTATGATCTGCCCCAGGCATTGCGCCTCTCTGCATTCCCGTATGGCAAGGTAATGAATAGAATCGGGGTCAAGTTCGAGTCCCATCTATCTGCATGGACTTTATTGAGACCGATAAACCGGTTATCTATCATAACACCTTAGAGCCCTCCTTCCGCACAGCCTCTAACCAGGCCTGTGAAGCTCTGTCATTAAGTGTATGCACCTCCTATCATGACACACTCAAAGCCATCCTCCTCTACCGCCCTCCGGGTCCTAGAGGCACGTTTTTAGAGTCTATTGGAACGCTCCTAGAGGAGTGGATGTGCGCAAGTCCTTTACGGTAATGGGCGATTTTAATTTTCATCTTGAGGACCTCACTAACCCTGACAACATAAGGCTGCAGCAAGTTTTAAGTGGGGGGGACCTCAAGCAGCTTGTAGAAGATCCCACCCATGTAGCAGGACACACATTAGATGGATTTTTCTCGAATAACCCCAACCTCTCCTACCTGGTGGCACTGCCACTCCCTTGGACCGATCTTGCCGCGATTTTATTTGAATTAACAAAGGCAAAGCATCATCAATCCAAACCAAAGCCCAAGGCTATGATAGCAACAAGGGCCTGGAAAAATTTTAGCATCCTAGAGCTAGGTAGTCTCCTGAAAGCAACAGCCCACACCCTGCCATCTAGTGTAGATGAAGCCGTGGTCGCCTTCACGGAATGTATACATTGCGCTTGCAGGACTTTAGCCCCGGCTAAACTGTGCACTCCCAAGCAGGCCCTTCTATCAGCCCCTTGGTAATCAGAAAATCTAAAATTGCACAAACTTGATTGCAAACGTCTAGAGCGAACCTGGAGGAGAGGGTATAATAATACCACTAAAGAGGCTTACAAAGCAAGTCTTACACTTTATAAAAAATTACTTCTTGACACCAAAAAGAAATATTTTGGGGAACAGATCAGCATCGCCAAATCCTCCTCCAAAGAACCCTTTAAACTTTAACCAAACTCACGACCCCTACTAACTCCAAGGCACATAGCAGCCCCGAATTTTGTGAAACACTTGCCTCCTTCTTTCTACAAAAGGTGGAAACCATCTTCTCCTCCTTCACTCTTCAGTCAATAGAGGTTAACAAGGTCTCAGCTATGGGGTTGCCTAAGGACACCAAACCTAATCCCATACTAGACAGCTTTATGCCACTGGATTCACAAGGTGCCATTAAACTTTTGTTGGAGATTCGATCCGGATCCCCTTTGGACCCGTGTCCAGCATCTGTGACCAAACAGGTCCCTGACATTATTGGGTCTGCCTTTAACCCTTTGTTTAACACTATTTTTAATTTGGGCCAGTTCCCCAAATACTGGAAAATAGCATTGATTCATCCACTATAAAAAAAATCCAATCTGGATCCCAAAGCCCCGAACAATTACAGACCCATTTCACATCTTCCTTTGCCGGCAAAGATGATTGAGAAGGCCATGAACGCCCAACTCAGTAGGTTTCTTCAGACTAATTGTCTGTTGGACCCTACGCAATTTGGCTTCCGTGCTGAACACAGCACTGAGCTGGCCCTGATTAAATCCACAGAGGAGATAAGAGAGGCCTTGGACCAGGGAGGCGCCGTGATATTGATCATGCTGGATCTCTCGGCGGCCTTCGATACTGTCCATCATGAAGTTCTGATGGACCGTTTATCCGAAAGGGGGGTTCTCGTGGTAAAGAAGCTGAGACTGGATTAAGATGCCATGATTGCATGCAAGCCATCGCGGGTTGGATGTCATCAAATTGCCTGAAACTTAATGCAGGAAAAACAGAGGTTATCATATTTGGTAATAACACAAACCTTTGGACGCCTGATTGGTGGCGGAATGTAATGGACACGCCTCCAGCCCCCACTGAGAAGGTGAAGAATCTGGGGGTGATTGTGGATTCTAGACTCTCTTTTGGTGAATAAATAAGCAGGGTTGTCTCAACTAGCTTCTACCGCCTCAGGATCTTGAGGAAAATAAAATTCCTCCTTCCAGAAGATAGCCTGAGCACAGCAGTTACAGTGGTCATTTTGTTACAGCTGGATTACTGTAATAGTCTCTATTTGAACATCCAAAGGAGACACCTGAACAGACTCCAGATCGTACAAAATGTGGCAGCCAGGCTGCTAACGGGCACACCCAGGTTTATCTCGGTGAGGAAGGGTTTTTGAGATCTTCATTGGCTCCTTGTGAAACAACGCGCACAATTCAAGGCACTTTGCACCACCTTTAAGGCCCTTAAGGGCCTTGGTCCTGTTTATCTGAGACAACTCCTACAATGGTACGTTCCCGGAAGAGCGTTGTGCTTCTCTGAGGCAAAACAAGTGATTGTTCCCCGTGTTAAAAAGGCCAGTTGGGGTGGCGGGAGTTTTTTCAATTGTGCCGCAAAGGCCTGGAACAGCTTATCCTTGTACCTCAGAAACTCTACCAAGCTCCGTTTCTTCAGGAAGGGGCTGAAAACCTGGCTTTTTTTCCATGAACAGTCTTGTCATTTCTTGTAATCACGTAGGCAGTGCTCAGCTCCAGGACACCCTAGGGTAACAGTGCCCTCTAGAAGTTTACTAACATAACATAACATAACATAACAATTAACTTTGAAACCTTCACACACAGAAAGACACCACCTTTGTCCTGGGAGCCCTCTTGTCCGGTTTGTCCATAGCACCAGCAATATATCCCATTCTGTTGGACGACGCTACCCTGCCATCCTCCCCTTTCCACAGAGAAGGTTGTAATTTCTGCTCTATCTTCACTTGCACATCAATCCTCCATACTCTCACCACTTAGAGAATGCCTTGCTTTCCATGCCATGGCTATATTGGGTTTGGAGAGAACTAACGCCAGGTCCAAGAACCTGGATATATATCTTGTAATCTTAAAACTGGGTATCAAGCCCAATATACAGAATGCTAAATCCTGAGGAACTGTTCTTCCTGACAGTTCCACTAGATATTCCCCCACTTCTGCCCAGAATTGCCCAATAACACAACATTCCCACACCACATGTATAAAGTCTGCCATCGGAGCAAAATATCACCGTTTATCATGACAGTATTGAGGTACTGCAGTATTGTTTCCCAGTCTATATCTGTAAAATCTCCCCTACTGTATCCTGCCATCCAACATGAATCACGTCCTTGTCAGCATAGAAAATCTAAAGGGGAGTTACAGCTCACCTGCCCATACCACGTGTCCACAAACACTCGTGGTACATCTCTTGTAACCGGCTCAACTTCCCCCTTCCCACAGATGCACCAAACCTCAGCGAACAAGGCATTATCTGTGAGGAAATGGTCTGCACCCAAATCCTGTAAGTCTGCAAATGTGTCATATGTGTGTAGGGGGCCATTACAGCACAGGGCTCTCATCTCCCCTATACCTGCCTCCATTCAGCTTGGTGGCTATGCAATTCAGTGAGAGCCTTGAACTCAGGTAGGAGTAGGATCCATTGCGGGATCTCAGGGGCATACACCTCCACATACCCTAGGGGTTTAAGAACATGGAGCCACCACTTCCTTGGCACCCTCAGAATTTTTTGCCCTCCTCTTGAAAGCGGGATAGTCCTAAAGACCACCTCATAAATGGACATAGGCGGCAAGGCTTCCACAAGTTTACTATCCTGAGCCTCCGACAGCCATCTCACAGGCAACTGTAGTGAAGAGGTAAATTAATAGGCCTTGTAATCTGGTTGTCCTAGCCCCCCTTTGTCCAGTAGATACAGACGTTTCTGTAGGGCCACTCGCCTTTTCACCTTGCCCCATTAAAGCTGAGTGAGCAGGGTATTGAGCTCTGTAAAAACTGTCTTAGTCAATAATATTGGCATATTGGGGAACAAAGATATCAGACGGGGTGGAAGGAGTAGGCCACATCAAAAGGATTGATTTCCTCTCTCTTGCTGGCACGTGACCCACATTATCACACATCATATGAGTCGTTTTTTGTGCACTTCCACCAATAAGTATTGATATTCAACTGGTTATCAGACCACAGAGATAATCCATGTCTCTACCCGTTTAGTCCTTCGGTTTCAATGATATAATATTGTGGTAAACAATATAATTGGCAAAAATATTATGTCAATTCAAAACTGTTGTGCCACATCGGGGTTAGTATAATTCAAACCCCTGTGGCCCCATGTTAGTTCCGAAGATAGACTGGCTTTGCAGCAGAACCCACCGAAGGGGAAGATTGTTCCCAAACACTGCATTTTCAGCAATAGCCTAGCCTATGATTAAGGAGGATATTTCAAAATATATCGGGGTTCACCCAAATTACCCTCCTCTACCTGGGCGAAATACTACACAAAGCTAAAGAGAAGAAAGCTAGCGAGGAGGAATAGATATATATAAATCTATTTCAAAATAGGGAACTTAATATTCTCCTATTAACAGTCCAAAGTCCTGTTGTTAGTTCATTGGTCTGAATCACATCCCACAGACACATTTGAACGGATTTTATCGTTTTTTTGTTATGGTTATACTGATTATTTTGTCATCTATATTTCAATATTCTTATTTCATTTTGAATATTAACCTTTTCGACAAACAAACGTATTTACACAAATGAAAAAAAGTACAGAAAAAATACACATCACAAACACAATTCATAAATTCCTTCTACCCCTTAGATAGAAAAAGCAGTGTTCGCCTATTAGGTAAAGGAGATCCTCTTTGAGGTCAACAGATTAGCACAAGAGGAGATTACCCCTCTACAAGTCGAAATTCAGAAATGTGCATTCGCTCGTGCAAGAAATGTATCAATTGTACTCAGAGCCTCATATAAAAGACTGTCGACGCGTGCGCATTTAGGCCTTGTACTCCTTCTTGGAATCCTCAGGACAAGGGTAAGGAAACCTACACAAAAATAAAATAACATATAGTGCCTACAAAACTAAGTCAATATAACACAACTACTACTGTCCCATCACTCTGTGCGTACCACCACAGGCCAATGCCCCACTCGGAAGAAAGCTACCAAAGGAATATAAAGTGCGATAAAATAATTAACCACCATAGCCAATGTGGAAAATACCAGTCAACACTAAGAAGACCACTAAGAGACCACGTACGCAGGCTTGCTCCAAAACGTGTTAGGCACTAAGAAAGATTGGATCTATGAAATGCAGGTTTCCTGGTAATAAAGATTTGGCAGAATCAGCTGTTGTGGAGTGCGTTCTTGCTTGTGGACACTATATATATATATATATATATATATATATATATATTACCTACTGGCGGTCGCCAGTAGGTAGTTATAGTTAGGACCCCTTTTCCATAGGAAATCCGCAACATTCTATTTTGAATAACTTTGGCGCCGGTCGATGAATCCTCGCGAATTTCTCAAAATAGGTGGGGCGCTACGCTCCGCTCCTACCCTGAAAGTCTCGGGGGGATTCGTCAAGCGGGGGCTGAGATAAAAGGGGGGTCCCAAAACGCGTTTTTCCCATGCATTTTTCCATAGGACCTTTAGAACGAGCTACAGCCCGAACGGCTGAACAGAATTACTAGAAATTTGGCAGAGAGGTAGTCCTCAGGTCAAGGAAGTGCCTTTTGTAGGTTTGGTGTAAATCTGTTCAGTAGATTCTGAGAAAATAGCCTTTAAATCAATATATATATCTGAGCCCGCTTACGGTACGCTTACCGTACGCTTACCGTAAGCGTACGGTGGCGTGCGCGAGCGCGATTCTGATTGGCTGTTAGATCTTAGTAAACATTCGAATCGGCCGAAACCAGGAAGCGGCGGCCGCCATTTTGTGTATTTCACTCCGGTAAAAAAGAGTGATATCTTGAAAAGGGGGCAAGGGAGAGAGTTACAGACCCCCTAACATTTGTAAGGGGGTCAAAGAAGGACAGAAAAGTACAAAGAAAACATTTATTGATTTTAAAAAAAATCACGGGGTAAGCGTACGGTAAGCTTACGGTAAGCGTACGGTAAAAAAAAAAAAAAAAAAAAGAAATGAAATGCAGATTTAAGAGTTTAGATATTAGGGAGCTCTACAAAGAGCTGTTGTGTTTATGAAGTCATTTTGTTAGTGGTACCTACAAGTAAGTACCGATGCAGAGTCTAAGGTTCAAGAGGAAGACTCTGTTCCCTTCATCATTGAAGTGCACACCATCTCCTCTATAAATGTCTTGCATGTCATAACGCAAGTTGTTGTGGTAAATGGCACCCATACCATAGTCACGGAGGAAAGCAGAAACAGATTTGTTGACGTGCTTTCTTGCTTTGTCAATCTGCGGACAGAAATGATTGGACCAGTTCCATTTTTGCCTTTGGCATATGTTGGAAAACACAAAGGCAGTTTTAGGGAAAAGTGAAAACAGTTGTGCAAAGGTGTCCTTCATAAGCATTTCCAGACCTACCCCAGTCAAAGTGCCTAGGTCATTGCCACCACAGTGCACTATTATGAGGTCAGGGTGTTGGATTTGCATGAAGGATTTCACCAATGGCATCAATTGGTGCCACTTTAACCCTCTTTGACCAATCCATTTAATGTCTACATTTGGCAAAGCAAGGTCTCTCACCATATCTGTTTTCTCTGCAAACTTTTCACTCCAGAAGACATAGCTGTGCCCTACAATCCACACTGTGAACATCTTCAAAGGAGAACTGGATGCACTCAGGAGGTGTCTTTCAGTAGAATGGCAATATGAAAAGAAAGACAGTTTGGAAATGGAGGCATACATATTTTTTTCAAAACAAAAATAACTGATTGGCTGTTTCATACCATTCTAGAATAACAACTAGGCTGTATGTGTAAATTAATAGAAGCATGTTTTGTATTGGTACAAAAAAATGTGTTACCAAAGAACAGTACTATGGATTTGCTGTTAGGTTTGAAAAGTCAAGCACTCTTGCTCTGTGGAATTGAAACATTGTGTGGCGAACTTCTGACCTAACTCCACACAGCAGTGTTCCATGAGCTGTTGCTATGGTAGCAGGCAGAAGTCAAGTTGGGGGAAGGGTACTAGGCAGAAGTCAAGTTGGGGGCAGGGTACTTTTGGAAAAGGGTTGGTTTTCAACCAATAGAAATGTGTGATTACATTTGAAAAAAAGGGGGAAGCACTGAGATTTGAAACTTACATGTATATGTGTGGAAAAATAGAGGGAAAGTTTGCCATTATCTGGTTCTGCTGAGAGGAGAGAGGTGAACAGAACAGAGATCCTGGCTCTGATAATCTGCTGTTTGAGTGCCACATTTCTTTCACAACTAACTAATTTTAAAGGTGAGGTTAGAGTTTGAGAGGAGATTTATATGGTAAAAAAAGAAATGAATAATAGAAATGGAACTTCTTTTTGTTGAAGTTGCGTTTATCATTTTCTGTTTTGGGAGAAATTTAAATGTGAGGAACATGTAAAATAATATGGACTATGTTTTCACGATAAATTAAGGTGTACTGGAAAAAAAAAGAATAGTTTAAGGGTTTGAGGTTGGACTCAGTAATGCAAATACATTCAGCATCACTAAGGCTGGTTGCCCTTGCTGGAATGTAGGCAGCCACCCAGGTTACACATGGTGGTGGTCTGAAAAAGCAGTTTGGACATGTGCATTTAAAAAAATCAAAAAAGTGGTTTCATAATGTGTCAGTCTGTAAAAGTGATTTTCACTTGCCAAAAAAAAAGAGCAGTAAGTGTGCATTCAAATTGGCAAAGAAATTTCGTTTTGGGACTAATGTGAAAACATGACTCTGTGTGGAAATAGGAATTACAGGCAGAGATTTATTGCGTTTTTTTCTGGTGATTTCACAGTTGCATTAGTAGGAAAAAGGGGGAGCGATTTTTTGGGGGAAGAAGCAGACTCTTAGCACACACCCATCTGCTTGCCATGTATAATCATGCACAGTATTTACAAGCGAGTGGGGTTTTCAGGTTTTAGTCTGTAATGCAAATACATTCAGCATCACTAAGGCTGGTTGCCCTTGCTGGAATGTAGGCAGCCACCCAGGTTACACATGGTGGTGGTCTGAAAAAGCAGTTTGGACATGTGCATTTAAAAAAATCAAAAAAGTGGTTTCATAATGTGTCAGTCTGTAAAAGTGATTTTCACTTGCCAAAAAAAAGAGCAGTAAGTGTGCTTTCAAATTGGCAAAGAAATTTCGTTTTGGGACTAATGTGAAAACATGACTCTGTGTGGAAATAAGAATTACAGGCAGAGATTTATTGCGTTTTTTTCTGGTGATTTCACAGTTGCATTAGTAGGAAAAAGGGGGAGCGATTTTTTGGGGGAAGAAGCAGACTCTTAGCACACACCCATCTGCTTGCCATGTATAATCATGCATAGTATTTACAAGCGAGTGGGGTTTTCAGGTTTTAGTCTGTAATGCAAATACATTCAGCATCACTAAGGCTGGTTGCCCTTGCTGGAATGTAGGCAGCCACCCAGGTTACACATGGTGGTGGTCTGAAAAAGCAGTTTGGACATGTGCATTTAAAAAAATCAAAAAAGTGGTTTCATAATGTGTCAGTCTGTAAAAGTGATTTTCACTTGCCAAAAAAAAAGAGCAGTAAGTGTGCTTTCAAATTGGCAAAGAAATTTCGTTTTGGGACTAATGTGAAAACATGACTCTGTGTGGAAATAGGAATTACAGGCAGAGATTTATTGCGTTTTTTTCTGGTGATTTCACAGTTGCATTAGTAGGAAAAAGGGGGAGCGATTTTTTGGGGGAAGAAGCAGACTCTTAGCACACACCCATCTGCTTGCCATGTATAATCATGCACAGTATTTACAAGCGAGTGGGGTTTTCAGGTTTCAGTCTGTAATGCAAATACATTCAGCATCACTAAGGCAATATATTCTGAAAACAGCAAAAATAAGGCAAAAATATTTTTTGAAAAATATGTAAATATGTGTACTGTATTATAAAATGTTTTAAAAATATTAATACTTTTTTTTTCTTTTTTTTCAGATTGATATAGAAAAATTTCGAAAACTAGAACCATTTTTAAAGCTATTTTTTTAAAAAACAAATGAATAAATATTTTTTTGAGTGGGTATGGTAAGTCAATAATAATAATTGTAGTCTCTCAAGGACCTTGTAATGTGATAATTGATTTTTAGTGTTTTTTTAAAAAAAAAAAAAAAAAAGTACGCGCACCGTACGCATACGGTAAAAAAAAAAAAAAAAAAGTTTTTAAAAACATATGTAAAAAAAAGATGAAAGATAAGGTTGGCTCTTAAAAGAACCGTTGTGTTCATGCAGGGACAGAGGAAAGAAAGAATGGGAAAATTATTCAAAGCGACAAATGTGCTGATCTATTTTGTTGTTCACTAGGGAAACACTGGTCTCCCTATGGCAAATTAGATCTTGACAAAAGGCGCATCGAATATCAACCCTTCGAAATCGAGGGTTCATTTCCAGAGGGCCAGCAAAAGGAGATGCTCCCCCCACAGATGAAGGGCTCACCTGACCTGCAGAAGAAGGAGTCAGCTCTGCAGATGATGGTGCAGGCTGAGCTGCTGTGGATGTACTTGCTTGTCTTTCTGAAGAGTTACCTCCAAAAAGATGACCATGTGTCCTTCTGTGTACATCCTTGAGGTGTCTCTTCATGGTATGATTCCCAAAGGAATACTTCCTGTCAGGATTACCTCTTGAAAGTACACGCTGACACAGCTTGCAAGTTACTAAGGGTGCATTCACCTTTTGCTGGCCTTCAGGAAAAGTAAAATAATCCCATACATAAGAGGGCTTTTGTTTCCTCGCTCTCTGCCTCAAAACAGTGCTGCTAGTGCTAGCCTCACTCTCAGAAGAGCTCTGCTGTTCTGCCATCGTATCACAAAGACAACCCAGCTCCTTCTCCTAAGGGATCACAAGCAGAAATGAGAGGAATGGGTGTGGTGTAGGAGAGTTCTAGAACTGAAAGTAGTTTCAACCAATCAAAAGTTGTGTTTCATGATCACATGACCTACCGTACGCTTACGGTACGCTTACGGTACGCTTACGGCAAAAGTGCGCATGCGCGTAAAAAAGACACGCGCTTGCGCGCATGCGCATAACAGTCACTACCCGACACTTCCGCGTAACGTGCGCGTGTAGCGTACGCGCGCACGCGTCCCACGCGGAGTACGCGCGGCTACGCAAATTGCGTAACTATACGCAAGCAGCGTAGATAAATTACGGACGTTGCGTAAACCGTACGCTTACCGTAAGCTTACGGTACGCGTACTAAAAAAATATTAAAAAAAATAGAAAAAATGTACTGCAAATAAATTTTACATGTTTATTTTAAAAAATATATTAAAAAAAACATATTAAAGAATTTTAAAAATTTAACCATAGTCTTTATAAAAGGTAAGAAAATTAAAATAAAAATATGTTTAAAAAAACAGAACAAAAAAAAAAGAAATTAGCATTTAAAAAACCTTGCAAATTCACTGAAAAAACCATGGGTTTCACACACGTTATAGTTAGGAATTAGCATTTAAAAAACCTTAGAAATTCAGTGAAAAAACCATAGGTTTCACACACGTTATAGTTAGGAATTAGCATTTAAAAAACCTTAGAAATTCAGTGAAAAAACCATAGGTTTCACACATGTTATAGTTAGCTGGACATTTTACTCGTAAAAAACCAATGAAATTCCCCCGTTATAGTTAGTTCAGCTAACTATAACTCGCGCGCCCGCAATGCACTGCTGATGACGTCACATATTACATCACTCATGACATGGTCAGTGACATCACTCATGACATCACTGATGACATCTCAAATGACATCACTGATGACATCATCCTTGTGATAGAGTGGCAGACCTCCTCTTCCCCTAATATAACCTTTGATACACACATTCAAAAATAGAGACTAAAATTTACAAAACAATGGACATACCAATAACAGTTACAACAACCTCTTCAGTAATTCTAAGATCCACATACACATCCACTCATTCACCAACAGTCCAATACAGTCACTCATACATGTACTCACTTATCATATGTACTCATACACCTATACATCCTGTTACACAATGCCACTCATCCATAGAGCTACTCACACACATAGTCACTCATGCTAATAAAGAATCAAACATACATTTACTTGCATATACAGTTATACACACACCACCACACTTACTTCTACGGAAACTTACACATACTTAGTCTTTTAAACAATCACTTATAGAAATACATACTTATTCATACAGGAACTCTTTCAATCTCTCACTCTCACATATACTCACATATATAAACCAATAGTCACATATACTAGTTTTAAACATATGTAGTTACTCATAAAGACACTATTGAGACAGTCATTCACTCACTAACACACCCATACACACACACATCCACCCATGCAGTCCTGCACACATGCTCTGTTCAACACATACAAACAGTGAGTCACTCATTCATGCACCTATGCACTACGTAATACCCCCCACCAAACCATGCAGACACTCATACTGATACTCAAAAAACCAACTAATAACCTATATAGACACCCATGTAGCTACTCACCAACCCATGCAGCCACTTATACACAAAGTGAAAAAATGATACAGATATTTATATATTTAAACATTACTCACTAAGCCATGTATTCACTATGATACACTTAATCAGTCAGTTACACAATCAATTTTTCAAAAAGAAATCATCCATTTAGACAGTAATATACCCATTTATTCTTCCATCGACCTTGAGATATACATATATAAAACATTTAATTTTCAGAAAAACACACATTCACTGGATGATGTCATCAGTGAGGTCATCAGTGATGTCATTTGAGATGTCATCAGTGATGTCATGAGTGATGTCACTGACCATGTCATGAGTGATGTAATATGTGACGTCATCAGCAGTGCATTGCGGGCGCGCGAGTTATAGTTAGCTGAACTAACTATAACGGGGGAATTTCATTGGTTTTTTACGAGTAAAATGTCCAGCTAACTATAACATGTGTGAAACCTATGGTTTTTTCACAGAATTTCTAAGGTTTTTTAAATGCTAATTCCTAACTATAACGTGTGTGAAACCTATGGTTTTTTCACTGAATATATATATATATAAGCTACTGGAGGCCGCCAGTAGGTACTCATAGTTAGGACCTGGTTTCAATAGGAAAAGCATTTTCTGACAGGCTTATAACTTTGCCGATGTTTGACGAATCTTCACAAAAATGTCTAAATAAAGTACCATATTGTTTCTAGTTCTGCTTGAAAAGTTTCAGTGTGATCTATCAAGTGGAGGTCAAGTAATAGGTGAGGATCTAACAAGGTGCATTTTTCATGTTAATTCCCATTGCGATTTTAGACACGACTACAGGCCTGACCCCTGAACAGAATTAAACCAAATTTGGCAGAAAGACAGATCTTGGTCCAGAAAGAGTGCTTTTTGTATTTTGGTGTAAATCCGTTTAGTAGTTTTTGAGATAGCAAAGGAAAAACACATTTCTAGATGTAGAGGCTGCAAATCCAACTGATCTTATGCTGAGACCTGATTGGCTGCCAACACTTCAACCAGGAAGTGTTGGTAGCCCTTTTGGGACTCGCACTCTGTCAAGTCTCAAAGCAAAAGCTAAAAATAAAGCAAAAGGGGCATGGAAGGAATACCCTGACCCCCCTAGACCTGGTGCTGGCATCCCCAGGGACCCCGCCTGAGACAAAAAGCAATGAAAACAAAAGTCGTGAATTTGCATGAAAAAAACACAAACAAATCTAGCGCAGTCTTCCACGCTTGTTTGTTTTTCAGCCCTGGGTGGGCTAGGTTCTGGGGCCATATTTAAATATATATTATGGGAAGGGGGCGCATGTGGTCCTCCTCCACATGGCTGATATGGGCACCGGGGACTGCCACCTCCCTGGGGCCAAGCCAACATGAAATGAAGAGGAGGGGGCGTGCTGCCCTCCTCCTTGGGCTGTTCATCACCCCAGGACACGCCATCTCCCTAGGGCAAGGCCAATAAATTAATTAGCTGGAAAGGGGCCATGGAGGTGAATGCATCCCTGATCTATCAGAGCACAATCTGTGGTTACTGATGAGTGGGTTCTTTCTTGTCCTGGTGAGAACAGAGTCCATGGTTCTCCATTTAAATTATTACGAGTATGCTAATATGCAAATCACCTGGATGCATCGGCCGGTTGGCCCCACCTCATCCACCTTCATAGTATGCAAAAGTTTTCCCACCTTTTGCCAAAAAGCCACCCAGTGTGTTTCCCACTGATTCTAGTGACACGTTTTTGTTGCTGAAGAATTTGAGAACATCTCCACCAAATGAGGAACAATCACATTGCTGAGACACGCACAAGATCACTGGAGATATTTCCTTGTGGTCCATCACAAGCTGGAGTTAATATGCACTAGACATTTACCCATTGAGGTAGCACTTAGGACCCGATTACTAGTTTGGTGGTGTGGGAGCAAACCACCATGCCACAGCTCTGCTGCCACACCGCCAACCAGGGGCGCTGGCCGCCCACCAGATTTCGAGTTTCCTCATGGTCTGGTGAGCCGTCCTTTGGCAATGCCATGGCAGAGCCTTTCAAAAAGGCACCCCAATTGGAGTGCCAAAGCTTGTTCCTGCACGGACCGAAATGCACAGTTTTGTGCATTTCATTCTGTGCAGGAACTGGAGGTACACACATACAGGGGGGCATAAAAAGTGCCCTCCTAATGCGCCCCCTGCACCGAATTACCTCACCGCCAGCCTTTCTATGGCGGGTTTACCACCATGGATACGGCCCCAGTGAGGAAACTCATATTATGCTTGGGGGTGCCACAGTGGCTCCATCAAGCATATTGGGGCATCAGACTGCCGCGCCACTGCCAGAGTTTGTGAATAGTTGTTAGAAACAGTTAGAAACTGTATCACTCATTAGTAGTACAAAAAGAATAGCAATTTTACATTTAAAAAGCACTCACTATCACTGGATGATGTGATTTCACGGACCATGTCATGGATGATGTAATATGTGAGGTGCTTAAGCAGTGCATTGTGGGGGGAGTAAGTTAGAGTTAGCTCAAGAAACTGCTGATTTTCTAAGGTTTTGTGCATGTGAAACCTGAGTCCGACCATAACATCTGTGTACCCTTTGTTTTTTCCCAGTGAATATATATATATATATATATATATATATATATATATATATATAGAGAGAGAGAGAGAGAGAGAGAGAGAGAGAGAGAGAGAGAGAGAGAGAGAAGAGAGAGAGAGAGAGAGAGAGAGAGAGAGAGAGAAAGCAAAGGAATCTCTGCACTTCCGCACTGCCATGTGGCGAACAGGGAAACACGAACCACTCGTAATTTGGCACTGTAGCTTTATTCAGTCCCCAGATCTGACACGTTTCAGGCAACACTTGTCCTTGATCACAGGTCACAGAGCCTAGTTCACCATCTTTTTTATATATGCAGTGAAACACACCCACGTGGGAAATAGACATTAAACAAACACTAACTTTTCCATTCAGTGCACTGAAGAGTCTGTTTTTTCAATTCTTCCACATTATAATCAAAATCTCAAGTGGTCGATGTGTACAACACAAATTGTGCCAATGTATTGGTAAATGATGTTTCAAACTTGAATTGTAATTTAACTTGCATATTGCCCAATTGCCATCGAGTGGCCATATTTTGGAGTTTATTAACGTATTCTAATACACAAAGCCCAATAGATGCTGCATGAGCCCAACATTCCTGCTTTGATGTTCAAAACTCGATATTTAACAGCCCAACATTCCTGCTTTGGTGTCAAAAACTCGATATTTAAACACACAGAAAAATTGAACATAATGGATAAAACCCAGCATTGCCATCAATTTCTCTTGCTCGTTAAAATCACTTAATAAATTGCAAATACCAGTAAATTAAATTTTACACAATTCCTGGGATTACCATTGGGCATGCAATAAATACATTTTTAAAACAAACGCCTGTGCAAATATCGCAAATAACATTGCATACCTTAAAGAATATGTAAAGAAGCTGCCTCTGTACGCAGCTACAGTTTATCTTCCTGCCTAAATGCAAAGGCTTAGTTGTGCAAATATCGCAATAAACAATATAGGCATCTATAAATACACAAATTCCTCTCAACATCAAAGAACCATAATACATCTTCCTGCTTGAATGCAATAACAGACCCATTGACCTGTTGTTTTGTATATCACAACCATTTTATAAATAAAGCTATTTCATAAAAGACGTGGGCAAAATACTGCAGACTCAAATAAAGTGCTATGTGATGTAAGTGCTACCCTAATATCGGCCTGGGGAGAGGGGACCTGCAGGCCCCTCTCCTCATTATTTTTTTTCTTATAAAGGCCTGGCCCCGGGGTTGGGGTTCATGGGGCTGAAATTGGCCTCAGGACAGGGGCTGTGCATCCCCACTCCCATGTGAAAAAAAATATTAAAATAAAGGACAGGCTCCAGGAATGGGGTCCCCAGAGCCAAAATTGGCCTGGAAAAGTGGGCCAATTTAGCCCCTTCCTTTATTTAAAAAATGTTTTCAAAAAGGGAAAAGGATGTGCTCTGGGGAATGGGGTCCATGGGCCGTAATCAGCCCAGGGAGGGAGGCTGCACGGACCCCCTCCCCATTTTATTAAAGACTGGCCCCAGGGAATGGGGTCCCTGGGACAGAAATTGGCCCAAGGAAGGGAGCTGTTCAGACCATCTTTCCCCCCAAAAAATGTAATTAAAAGCTCTGGCAAGTCACCGGAGGTCACATCCCCTTCACCACCACTCTGCAGCGCACCACCTGGCACAGAGGTGTTTGGGAAATGAAGTCCCCTTGAATGCTGAGGGTCTATGGGGTCAACAATCCCTCTTGTTAACTCCAGTAAGTCCCAGACAGCGGGATTGCTGAGAGGACTTGGGTTCCCCACCCCCTTTCTCCACCACTCTGCAAACGCGCCTCCAGGTGCGCTTCTGGTTGGGGAATGAATTCCACTTTGCTCCTGAGGGCCTCAGGACTAAAGTGAACTACTTCCCCCAACTAGTAGTGCCAGGAGGCAGATATATATATATATATCTATATCTATATATATATATATATATATTTTATCTACTGGCGGTCGCCAGTAGCTAGTTATAGTTAGGACCGTGTTTCCATAGGAAATCTGAAAATTCTATTTTGAATAACTTTGGCGCCGGTTGACGGATCCTCGCGAAATTTTCAAAACTAATGGGACGCTTCGCTCAGCTCCTACCCTGGAAGTCTCGGGGTGATTCGTCAAGTGGGGGCTGAGAAAAAAGGGGGGTCCCAAAACGTGTTTTCCTCATGCATTTTCTCATAGGACCTTTAGTCGAAGGTACAGCCCGAACGGCTGAACAGAATTACTTGAAATTTGGCAAAGAGGTAGTCCTCAGGTCAGGCATGTGCCTTTTGTATATATGGTGTCAATCTGTTCAGTAGTTCCTGAGAAAATTGCAGTTAAAAGTACATAAATATCTATAAGCGCGCACCGTGCGCACACCGTGCACGCACCTTAACGTGCGCGAGCGTAATTGTGATTGGTGGTTACATGTCAGTCAACATTCGAATCGGTCGAAATCAGGAAGTGTTGTCTGCCATTTTGTGTGTGAAAGTGAAAAAGAAAGGTGGAGAACGTGAAAAGGGGGCAGGGTACAGAGTTCCTGACCCCCTAGCTTTTGTCAGGGGGTCCCTGAAGGACCCCCAAGGGTGAAAAAAACATTTTTCTTTTTAAAAATCGCGAGGTGCGCGCACCGTGCGCGCACGGCGGAAAAATAGAATAAAAAATCAAATTTAAGTGTTTAGATGTTAGGTGGCTCTAAAAAGAGCTGTTGTGTTAATTGAGGAACAGAGGAACAAAAAAATGAAAAAAATTATGGGGTGCCGCATGTGTGCTGTTGTATTTTACTCTCTATTATGGGAATGCTGGTGTCACCATAAGAGAGAAGAGCATTGCACGCATTGCACCGTATATGCACCCTCTTGAACAGAGGGTGTATATCCAGAGGAACAGAAGCAGGTGAAGCTGCCGCCGCAGATGAAGTGCTCGGCTGAGCTGCTGATGATGTGCTCGGCTGAGCTGCTGCGGATGTGCTCGGCTGAGCTGCTAGAGGGTTGTCTCTAGCAGCTCGAGCAAAAGCCACAGGATGTACTCCTTTAACGTGCCTGATCATAGTGAAAATACTAAAAGAGTATTTCTTTTTAGGATCTCCTCTTGATAAGACAACACCACAAATAGTGCAGGTCACTTTTGGAGCATTCACCTTCTTCTGCCCCACTGGAATTGTAAAAAATTGTCTTTCTGTTTCCTCTGTCTGACAAGGGTCTCCTGCTCACTCCCAGAAGATGACTGCTGCTCTGCCATTCTCAAGTACTGGAGTACTGGAAGAGCTGCTCAGCTTCTTCTCCCAGGGAATCAGAAGAAATAATGAGGGGAGTGGGTGTGGTGTTGGAAGTTTCTAGAACTGAAACTGCTATAAACCAATGAAAAGTGTTGTTTCTTAATCACATGATCTGAAACTACTATAAACCAATGAAAAGTGTTGTTTCTAAATCACATGACTTGCCGTGCGCGCACAGTGAGCAAACGCATGCGTGTATGGAGCACGCGCGCATGCGCGTACGGAGCACGCGCGTACGGAGCACGCGCGTACGGAGCACGCGCATACGGAGCACGCGCGTACCGAGCACGCATGACGTACGCATGCGCACGTGGAGCACGTACGCATGCGCACACGGAGCACGTACACATGCGCACACGGAGCACGTACGCATACCTGCACCGTGCGCACACTGTGTGCGCACGGTGCGCGCACGGTCAAAAATCGTTAAAAAAAAAACATTTTTTAAAGTGTTTATACGTTTATAGAAGATATTAACTATGCTGTTCAACTTTATCCAAATTAAAAAAAAAGAACTGAGCCATTCCATATTACAGGATAAAGTCAATCTATAACTATATACATAGGTAGCTTATTGTAAAATAAATATTTAAAAAATATAATAATACATTCATAAATTAGTATTTAAAAAACCTTACAAATTCACTTAAAAAACCATAGGTTTCACACACGTTATAGTTAGGAATTAGCATTTAAAAAACCTTGCAAATTCACTGAAAAAACCATAGGTTTCACACACGTTATAGTTAGGAATTAGCATTTAAAAAACCTTGCAAATTCACTGAAAAAACCATAGGTTTCACACATGTTATAGTTAGCTGGACATTTCACTCGTACAAAACCATTGAAATTCCCCCGTTATAGTTAGTTCAGCTAACTATAACTCGCGCGCCCGCAATCCACTGCTGATGACGTCACATATTACATCACTCATGACATGGTCAGTGACATCACTCATGACATCACTGATGACATCTCAAATGACATCCCTGATGACATCACTGATGACGTCATCCATGTGATAAATTACCACATCTTCTCACACCCTAATATAACCTTTCATACACCGACTCAAAATTTCAGAGTTCCATTCTCAAAACCATACATACTCCAATACCAATAACTACATACCCACTTATTAACTCTTAGGTCTACATACACCTCCACTCATTCACCTGTACAGTCACTCCATACAAGACTATCAAATGCATTTATACACCTATATAGACACTCACACACCACAAATCATCCATAGAGGTACTCTCACACCTAGTCAGTCATGCAAATAATCACACTCCCATTTACTCACCTATGCGGTTATACACACTCAAGTTCACTTACTCATAAAAAAAGTACCACATTCTTACACTCTTATAGAATCATTGATACAAGCACACACTCATCCATACAGTCACTCTCACAATCACACACTCTCACATCTACCCACTTATATACTCTTACACGCATATATACTGCCTTTCACATATGGAGTTAGTCACAAATGTACCACTGAGATATACATTCAATCCCTAACACACCCATACATACACTCACTCAACCATACAGTCCATCACAGATGCACTCTTAAAACCATGCACCCATAGAATCACCCACTCACACATCTATGCATAGAGTCACACACACCCTACCCACACAAACACTCAGGAACCCATACAGATACTGAGACAACCAATCAATAACCCATATAGACACTCATATAGCTATTCACAAAACCATGCAGTCACATATACACCAACACACAGACACATACAGACATTCAGCTAGCTATAACGCCCCTGAAAACCTATGGTTTTTTCAGTGAATTTTTAAGGTTGTTTAAATGCTAATTCCTAACTATAACGTGCCTGAAACCTATGTTTTTTTCTGTGAATTTCAAAGGTTTTTTAAATGCTAATTTCTAACTATGCCTACAGAGATAGGACATGTGAAGAAAGAAGAAAAAACGCACAGAAAGAAAAAAAAGAAATGCAGAAAGAAGCAACAGAAGTCCTCAAAGACAAAGAAAAGTGCAGGAAGAAGGATAACATGCAGAACGAACAAACAGAAGAGCAGAAAGAAGCCTTGTTGCAAAATCATCCAGTACCCTCAACTTTTTCAGACGGATACAGGTGTTAACTGAGTCTGACTAACCAGTCCTAGAGCCAGTGCTATGTTAAAAGACACTCAGAATAAAGTGAAAACACCTACATACACTAGGGAACACTATGCGTTGGGGTCCCCTGTGATCAGCATGACCTCCTCTGTAAGCCCCTAGTATATAATAGGGCAGGGGATTAAAACTACCTCTTAAAACGTGCCACAGGGCGTGTTTGCACACGTCACCTCAGGCCCCGTCCCCTCACTTCCCCACTGTGTAAACACGCCCTGTGGCCGTTTTAAGTTGGGAGATTAAGTCCCCTTGAACCCTGAGGGTCCCTAGGATCCAACTAGACCACTAGGTACTTCCAGTAAGTGCCACAGAGCTGCGTTGCAGAGAGGTGTAAAAAGTGGCACGGCCTGGACCACTTCTCTGCAACGCAGCTCAGTGGCGCTTACTGGAAGCACCTGGTGGGCTAGTTAGCCCCCAGGGGCCCTCAGGATTGAAGGGGAATTATTTCCCCAACTTAAAACGCGCCATAGGGCGTGTTTGCACACGTCACCTCAGGCCCCGTCGCCTCCCTTCCCCACTGTGTAAACATGCCCTGTGGCCGTTTTTTAAGTTGGGAGATTAAGTCCCCTTGAATCCTGAGGATCCCTAGGGGCAAAATAGCCCACTAGGTCCGTCCAGTAAGCGCCATTGCAGAGAGGTGTAAAAAGGGGCACGGCCTGCACCACCTCTCTGCAACGCAGAGCTGTGGCGCTTACTGGAAGCACCTGGTGGGCTCGTTTGCCCCCAGGGTCCCTCAGAATTGAAAGGGAATTATTTCCCAAACTTAAAACGCGCCACAGGGTGTGTTTGCACACGTCACCTCAGGCCCCGTCCCCTCCCTTCACCACTGTGTAAACGCGCCCTGTGGCCGTTCTAAGTTGAGAGATTAAATCCCCTTGAATCCTAAGGGTCCCTAGGGTCAAACTAGCCCACTAGGTACCTCCAGTAAGCGCCACAGAGCTGAGTTGCATAGAGGTGTAAAAAGGGGCGTGGCCTCAGAACACCTGTCTGCAACGCAGCTCCCTGGCGCATACTGGAGATACCTGTTGGGCTAGTTGGCCCTCAGGGGCCCTCAGTATTGAAGGGGAATTAATTTCCCAACTTACAACTGGCCAGGGGGCGCGTTTGCAGAGTGCTGCAAGGCGGGGGCGTGACCTCCGGCGCGATGCCGGTCTTTTATTTATTTTATTTTTTTAAGAAGGAGGGCTGTGTGGTCCCCCTTCTTTTTCTAATTTACTGGCCCTGGTGACCCCAGGGCCTGCACCCTCATTTTTTTTATAGAAAAAAATAAATTTGGCCCTCCCAAGGCCTTAATCGGCCCCGGGGACCCCAACGCCCGGGTCATGGCCTTTTTTAAAAAAAAATCTTTAGGAGGGGGCTGCGTTGCCCCCCTCCTCAGGCCACTTATGGCCCCGGGGACCCCATTCCCCGGGGCCGGCCTTTGTTTTTTATTATTTTAAAAAAATATATATTTATAGACACACCTAGGACATGCTGGACAAACCGTATGTACCTATCACCATGACGATTTGCGTGATATTCATTGAAAGGCGACTATGCATATAATGAATCCACATGGAATGTATTTACACCGCTAGTGAAGCTCTGACGTGTCTGACGCCCTACCGTGCCTAATCCCGGCGCCCCCGCCGGTGGGTACTCTCCAAGTAGACACCCTTGTCGTTTATTTATACAAACATGGGTAGCTATTGACGGGCACATTTAATATACACGCACACAAAGCCATTCAAAGGGGATTCGACAAAAATTCGGCCAAACTATGCAAGAAACCCCCCTCACGGTTAATAAAACACACATCCATCACCGGATGCGTAATACTTTTTATTTTACTCTCTGGAAAGGAGACGAACCTCACTTGAGAGTCACAGCGTGCTCCTGGCTGAGCCCAATGCTGTGTTACACCCACCAGTGCCCGCCGAGTGCCTCACACCTCTGTGTTGTATTCCACCAGCTAGTGCGTATGCTATGACACTCTCTAGCCCATGTGCACTGTAACACCACCCCGTGAATATGTCATGCCACACTTGCCTTCGCACGGGTTATATTGCCCCATCTAACGTGCCTTCCTCGATGCCTATGTTATAACGCACAGCGCTATGCCATACATATTACAATCTGGGATCCATATCTTTGTCACAGTGCATATGCAACATTACACTCCCCAGCACATATTTTATATTACAACTTTAGAGACTAGTTAGGTTATACAACACTGCCCTGTGCATATTACACTGCAAGGCGCATATCGCATAGCACGGGCTAGTGCCTGTGCTATCTCGCGCTTTCCAAAGAATCTGTCATTGCGCACATTGTATTGCATATTATATTTCACGCCCCGATTCATCTTATATCACACTTTTTGGTGCATAGTTTATACCATATACTATATTTAGTTTTCATTTTCAATCGTGCTCTCAGGTCTATGTTCTATATAACACTGCGTCCACCTACCCTTTTCACGGGCATTACATTTTGCGATGGGGGGTGGAGGGTCAGGAGGTGTTTCTGCCAAGTGAGCCTGGAGTCACAGTCACAAACGTCCTCTTCTTCCTGAATAAAAGGGAGATTATGCTGCATACTTGTTCATATTTTAAGTAGTTCGCACAGACACACATTTTAAAAACAATAAAGTTCCTAATACCCACCTTCTCTGAACAGTTAGCTTGCTGCCCCATCCACCTCCTCCCTATCCTCTGTTGTCTGAATCCATGGACTAGCCTCCTCCCTCCTGCCATGCATGGTCTGATGTGCTGCCACTGCCCTCCATTTAGCATGATGTACCAGTCCACTCCTCCTGCCCTCCATTGCCCAATTCTATGGCCCATCATTGACCTCCTGCTTAGCCTCTGTGCTTAGCTTTCTGCCCCTATTCTCCTTCCCCCTGCCCTCCGATGTCTTTGTGTATGCCCCTGCTCCATCCTTTTTGCCCACCATGTTCCATGGACCTGCCACTCCTATCTACTCTGAGTGTTCTGTTGAGCTGCCACTCCCTTCCCACCTGCCTAGCATTGTCAGATGACTGTAACCTGTCCCTGCCACCTCCACCCTGCCTGTCAACATGCCATGCCCCTATCCCCTTCCTCCTGTCCTCCATGGTCCATTTTACTGCCACACCCTTCTGGCCTCCCTGGTCTGTTGTGCTGCACCTGCTCCTCCTGCCTGCCCCGCGCGGTCTGTTGTGAGGACCCTTCCCCTGAACTCTCTTGTCTGTGCCCAGGTCCTGACCCTCCCTTCTATCCTCCATGGTCCTTTGTGCATGCCCCTGCACCCTCCTTCTTGCCCATCATAGCCATTGTGCTGCCACTAACCCTCCCGCTTGCCATGCATGGTCTTCTGTGCTGCCATGGCCCCTCCCACCTTCCCTGTGTGGTCAGCTAGCTGCCCCTGACCCCCTCCCACCTTCCCTCCATGGTCTGTGTGTATGCCATCATAGTCTCATTGTTGCTCTCCATGGTGTGTCTTGTTTCTAGTGCCCATCCTGCCTGACCTCCATGGTCATCTTGCTGCTCCTGCCCCCTTGCCCCCAGCCCTCTGTTTCCATGTGCAGACCCCTATTCCCTCCCTCCTGGCTTGTCTGTTCCGTTGTAATGCCCCTGATCCGTCCCTCCTGCCCTTTATGGTCTGTTATGCTGCAGCCTTCTCTCCTGTCTGTCCATTATGGTCAGATAGCTACCATTGCCTCTTTCCCCTCTGTTCTCTGTTGTCCATGTGCATGGTCCTGTCCCCTCCCTATTGCTTTCTATGGATTGTTGTGCTGCACTCCCGTCCCGCATGCGCTGTGTGGTGTATTGTGGTAAGAGGGAGATTTTCCCCTTTGAGTTACATTGAAAAAAGGAGATTGTAGACAGGAGACAGATCAAATAAAGCCCATTTGAGCTTAAAAACATTGGACGTTTCCTGGCTGAAATGGGTCTGTTGGCATGTATGGTTGTACTACCACTGCCTCTTCCTTCTGCCCACAATGGTCTATTATATTGCCACAGCCTCTCTTGCCAGTCCTGTATTGTTGGTGTGTTGCCCCTGCCCCCCTTTCCACTGCCCTCCATAGTCTGTTGTGCTGCCACTGCCCTTCCTGCGTGCCCAGTGTGGTCAAATTGTTGCCTCTACACTCTCCTACCTGCCTTCAATTTTCAGAGTCCGTGCCCTTGGCCTCTGCCTCTCAACAGTATCCCAATGAACAACTAGATTGCTAACATTCTATATTTATTACAAAAGTGTGGAACGCCTGACGTCATCTTGATGTAATCAAAACTGTAATACCTAGAGCATTTCCTTTAGAAATTACATATATGAGAGGGTCTTATTTGCATCAAAATTATGGTTAGTGCTCTAAAAAACTAAAATGAGGACATATTTTCTGAGTTTTCAAATAGCAACAAAGAACTTTTAAATTAAATGTAATCTTTATGTTTTTTTATCCAGTTGACCACTTGATTAAATGTTGCACCTAGGGTGGAGGATGTGGTGTTACTTCCAGAGCTGCAGACTTTGCAACTGGGGAACCAGGTTGGAGTTTCTGCTTCAGCTCAACATTCTGTGATTCTGGTCAAATCACTTAATCTCCCCATGTCTACAACCAAAATGAATTTGATCTTGTGTGATGTAACCAATGCTCATGTAAAGCACTCCAATACCTGACAAGCCTGCACTATATAAAACTGCAAATACACAGAAAATAAGTGTTTTGCACACTTCTGTCATTGGGCTACATGTGGGCTACATTGGGGTGATATTTGTGCTGCCTTTGGGCTCTTTTGTCTCTGGTGGCCATCTTGGGAGATTTATTTGTTATGAAGTTTCCTAATTTCCTCATTTACTGCAGTCTCCTCAGTAGGAAATGCTTTCAGTTTTTTACTTTGATTCCATCAAGAAGGTATTCAGATATGTCACACATTTGCCATAAATTCTGAATGTTAGCCCTCTAATTGCTCATTAGATCACTGTCGTAAAGCTACTGCTCACCACGGAAGTCTGCTGCTGGTATTAAAAGTGTATGTTTCAGTCTGCATGTCAGAATACTTTTATGAAATAGAAGAGGATTTGAGAAGTCAAAATGTGCCCTAATTTTTCTTTCTGCAGAACTAATCATAATTTCTATGGGAAAATGAACCCCCTCATTTTGTTCCTTTGCAAATTAAATGTTTTAAGTGTTACCACTTTATTCCAATCAAGTTGGCTTCAGGTGTACCATACTTTTGTCATAAGTAAGACTGTTAGCGCTCTAGTTGTTCGTTAGAACACTCTGGGACATTCTGTCATTGGGCTATACTTGGGCTACATCTGGGTGATATTTGGGCTACATTTGGGCTCTTTTGTCTCTGGTGGCCATCTTGGGAGATTTATTTGTAATGAAGTTTCCTAATTTCCTCATTTACTGCAGTCTCCTCAGTAGGAAATGCTTTCAGTTTTTTACTTTGATTCCATCAAGAAAGTATTCAGATATGTCACACATTTGCCATAAATTCTGAATGTTAGCACTCTAGTTGCTCATTAGATCACTGTAGTAAAGCTACTGCTCACCACGGAAGTCTGCTGCTGGTATTAAAAGTGTATGATTCAGTCTGCATGTCAGAATACTTTTATGAAATAGAAGAGGATTTTAGAAGTCAAAATGTGCCCTAATTTTTCTTTCTGCAGAACTAATCATAATTTCTATGGGAAAATGAACCCCCTCATTTTGTTCCTTTGTAAATTAAATGTTTTAAGTGTTACCACTTTATTCCAATCAAGTTGGCTTCAGGTGTACCATACTTTTGTCATAAGTAAGACTGTTAGCGCTCTAGTTGTTCGTTAGAACACTCTGGGACATTCTGTCATTGGGCTATACTTGGGCTACATCTGGGTGATATTTGGGCTACATTTGGGCTCTTTTGTCTCTGGTGGCCATCTTGGGAGATTTATTTGTTATGAAGTTTCCTAATTTCCTCATTTACTGCAGTCTCCTCAGTAGGAAATGCTTTCAGTTTTTTACTTTGGTTCCATCAAGAAGGCATTCAGATGTGTCACACATTTGCCATACATTCTGAATGTTAGCACTCTAGTTGCTCATTAGATCACTGTAGTAAAGCTACTGCTCACCAGGGAAGTCTGCTGCTGGTATTCAAAGTGCATGTTTCAGTCTGCATGTCAGAATTTTTTTATGAAATAGAAGAGGATTTGAGAAGTCAAAATGTGCCCTAATTTTTCTTTCTGCAGCACTAATCATAATTTCTATGGCAAAATGAACCCCCTCGTTTTGTTCCTTTGTAAATTAAATGTTTTAAGTGTTACCACTTTATTCCAATCAAGATGGCTTCAGGTGTGCCATACTTTTGTCATAAGTAAGACTGTTAGCGCTCTAGTTGTTCGTTAGAACACTCTGGGACATTCTGTCATTGGGCTATACTTGGGCTACATCTGGGTGATATTTGGGCTCCATTTGGGCTCTTTTGTGTCTGGTGGCCATTTTGGGAGACTTATTTGTTATGATGTTTCCTAATTTCCTCATTTACTACAGTCTCCTCAGTAGGAACTACTTTCAGTTTTTTACTTTGATTCCATCAAGAAGGCATTCAGATGTGTCACACATTTGCCATAAATTCAGAATGTTAGCACTCTAGTTGCTTATTTGATCACTGTAGTAAAGCTACTGCTCACCATGGAAGTCTGCTGCTGGTATTGAAAGTGCATGTTTCAGTCTGCATGTCAGATTTTTAATGAAATAGAAGAGGATTTGAGAAGTCACTCAAAATGTGCCCTAATTTTTCTTTCTGCAGCACTAATCATACTTTCTATGGCAAAATGAACCCCCTCATTTTGTCCCCTTTTAAATAATTTTTTTTAAGAGTTACCACTTTATTCCAACCAAGATGGCTTCAGGTGTGCCATACGTTTGTCATAAGTAGGACTGTTAGCGCTCTAGTTGTTCTTTAGAACACTCTTGGAAGCTGCAGTAGAACACAAAGGAATCAACTGACAGTCTCTGTCCTTGTTGGATGTACATGTTTTACTGAGAATGTCAGACTTCATTCTCACATGACTGAGAAAGATAATGTGAATTAACAGAAAATATGCTCTCAGTTTAGCTTATAGATCACCTTCCAAACCTCTGTGGGAAAAGCATGAGAAAATAGTTTTCTCTCAAACATGATTCATGATATCACAGCAGAAGGCTTTTTCACATGGTAAAATCACCTTAGAACACACCACAATTCCTAAAATGAGTATGGTACCATCAACAAATGATTTATAATGTAACTAAAGTCTTAAAACCTTCTATTAACTGCAATACTTTTTAATGAGGTGCTATCATGTATATTGGTACCAAGATGGCTGCCAACACTTCTTGGATGAAGTGCTGACAGCCAATCAGATCTCACGATGAGCTGTGTGGTTAGGCTCCACCCAGATATATATGTGATTTTACTTTTGATTTTCTCAGGAACTACTGAACGGATTTACACCATTTAAGCAAAAGGCATGAGTCTGAACTGAGTACTATCTCTTTGCCAAATTTTGTGTAATTCCGTTCAGCACTTCGGGCTGTAGCTGCGTCAACAGGTCCTATGGGAAAATGCATGGGGAAAATACGTTTTGGGACCCCCCTTTTTTCTCAGCCCCCGCTTGACAAATCACCGTGAAATTTTCAGGATAGGAGCGGACCGGAGCTGGGCAAAAGTTTGGAAAATTTCACGAAGATTCATCAATCGACGCCAAAGTTATTCCAAATAGAATGTTGAGGATTTCCTATGGAAAATAGGTCCTAACTATAACTACCTACTGGCGACTGCCAGTAGGTAATATATATATATATATATATATATTCACGGATGAAAAATTTCGCGAAGATTCGTAAACCGGCGCAAGACTTATTGGGAATAGAATGTTGCGGAATATATTTATACATATATATATTCACTGATTACATCATCCATTGATTGTGAGTGTTTTCTAAAAGTTTCTGAGACTTGAAGATATATACCAAGCTACTTCATAAGTTGAAATACTATTATTTCTGTACCACTAATGAGTGAACCTGTTTCTAACATATGTCATCTGAGTGGCTGTGTGAGTGAGTTGTGTAAGTGGGTGTCGACCACAAGGTAGGCGGCTGGTGTTCTAGCTTTTTTGGGAGCATGGCGTTCCCTATCCACTGCTCTGCCATGGTGCTGGGTGGGGCAAAGAGAAGAAAAAGGTAAGGAAGGAAGGAAGGAAGGAAAACGAAAAAGAAAATAAAGCGAAAAATGAAAAAAGTACAAACAAAAGTCACGCAAAAAAACACAAACAGAATTTGAAAAAATGTCAAATAAACAAACCCAAAGGCACACAGTAAGATAATAAATAAAAATGAGGGGTCGCTAAGTTTAATAGGGGTAGAATTAAAGATATTAAGTAAAGATTCAAAAGTATGCCCCAGCACCATAAACAGAGGAAATACAAGATTGATGCCCCTATGCGAATCGCTTGGTGCAGTTCACACGTGATTTCTGGAGAAAAAACACTTTGAGTTGTGGATGACGTAAAAAGTCACGTGAACAGGTGCAGTGAGTGTGATACTTTTGTGGAGTTCCACATACCGTCAGTACGCAAACTTCAACCAGGCCTAGACCTAGCACACAATCTAGCCTTACATACTTCCCCAATTCTTGCATCCATAGAACACTGGCTATGCGATGGCTTTCGTCACACCTGCTCACTTAGCAGTCTTTTATTGATCTCTTGTTCTCACTGGTCTCATCCCTAAGAGTTCTGTATAACTTCACTCACTGGCCATGATCTCAGAAACAGACTTGGCAAACCAACAATGCAACATATACTCTAACATTAAGAACATCCAATCGGATCATTTAAGTGTCGGGGACGGTTGTTACTGTGTAAATCTCTGCAACCTATAACTTCCCAGTAGCACCGTCCCTGATGTGGTGTTCTAGTTAGACATCAAAAAGAAAAAATCACAAATCAGGTACTTTCTTGACCACAATCAAGTCGACCCCTGCAGCCGGGTCCCCAGACCCCAATATCTCTTTTAGATTAATACTGACTATACACCTGTGAAGGCTAAGATTAAGACGGGGAGCTTGTGATTGAAACATAAGCATGGATCACATGAAATACCAGTGACTACATATATTTAAAGGATATCATCGGCCATCACTGGGGTGAGCAGGGGCCCATACCCTGGAATCTGGATTGTCTTGCCTCGTTGGAGCATCATCCTCTCTATCATGGGCTGAGTAGTCTGTGCCATTTGAATCCCATGGGGAGCTGAAAAACATTAACTGTTCTAGTATCTGTGTCATTGATCTGCAGTTTTCAACTATGTCAGTTTGCTGTCTGTGTGTGTCAGTCTCATCTCATCCTCCAGCGTCTGCCCCATCGCTCTGTCATCATGGAAGTTCTGTCACTTGACTGTATTCTGACTGATTCAAGCCATGAAAATACCTCTTCAGAGGTAGTGAAGAAGTGTGTGACATTGTACCACACTATTCACAGCCTTGCTAGAAAGAACAGGGCATATGGTAGTGCCAACTGCTGCAGGTTTCACTTCACTGACAAAAAAGCTCCTCTGTTGCTGAATCTCTGCTGTATAGTCCAGGAAAATGTGTCCACTTCCGTTTAAGCACCAGGAGTCATTTCCGTGGGCTGCCTGCAGAATATAGTACCTATCTCAGGAACTAAGGAGTGGGTGCCCTGCCTGGTACCCTCTAAGCCCTTCCGTAGGGAAAGGATTCGTAGAGTGACCATAGTAAATAATGGATTTCAGCCATTCTTCCAGAAAAATCTCGGGGCTACGTCCCTCTGATCCCTCCAGTAGACCAACCATGTGTATGTAATTTCTACAGGATCAACTTTCCGCATCCTCCTCCCCAGCTTGTCGGTTGAATATTTCCTTCTGCTGCTGTACAGATGTATGTTGTAGTGCCACTATGAAAACCCCAAAATTGACAACACAAATATTGTATAAATATCAATTGTTACATATATTGAAATCAAAAATATCAAAAACAAAAATATTGCTACCTTTAAATGAACATATATTATGTCAAAAATATCGATTCACATGATATGAATTACAGTATTATCACCAAAATAATTGAATAATCATTAATAAAAAGATATAAAAATACTTTTTACGTGAAACAATTACTTGAAATAAACCCAAAACTTGTTATACACATATTTAAATTAAGTAAAAATATATTACATCAACAAAATATTTACCATTCACCCCCCAAAATTATTTTTATAAAATAAATACCAGCCATCAAAAAATTTGCATTAACTACAAACATTGAAACAGCAACATAAATATTACTACACATGTATAAATACATTTATGACCAAAAATATCAAACTATATATAATAGATAAAAAAATAAAGCATATGGACCTTATTAGGAGTACGGAGGTCCTGGGACCACCCCGGTGATCTGACTGCCATATTATGATGGTGGGATTGCCAGTAGTCCGACAGAAGACCGCCAACCAGCAGCGGTTTCTTGATTAGGGTGCCTGGGGCTCAGCCCACTCACCTATTTGCCAATCCATTTGTCATTTTGATATAAATATAACTCTGACAGTCTGTTAGTAGGCGTATGTAAAGTTATGGCCAATGCTTTGCTGCCCGCGTCTCGCTCGTAGTAAAGGCCAGGCAACAAGGCATTTTCTGAAGTTCCGGTGCACAGGGCTGCAATGATGAAGGGCTTAGCAGTTTACAGCCCTTCACTTTTCCATAATAGTGGGTGTTGCAGGCTAGCAAGCATCAGCACAGCAGATTGACAGTCATCGGGCGTTGCAGAGAGAAGCCCAGCGTCAGGCTTCATGTCACTCAAGTTAGACTCACAACGTTTCCTTTTACCCCTCGTCACAAGGTGCAGAAACAATACGAGTGCGTTTGAAGTCTGGATTGAAATGACGCAGCTGAAAAAATATAACTCTAACTGCCTGCTTAATGTTAGCAGCACAGGGCCAGGTTCTTGATTGCAGAGAGAACCAAATCAGAGATGAATAAAGGAAAACTTGACACTTCTGCAGCTGCTAACCTTCCGTAAGATATGAAAAAAAATAGCAAAGTTGACCGTCTTAATCTTAGGAAGGTTTTGCATCAGTTATCTGCAGTTGTCAGAGTTAATCCCAATGCAAGGTGTTCGTTCGGTGTCATTAATTATTGCTTCTGCGTTCTGTTACTTATCGTACATACTTGTGCCACAGGGCCCTTATTTTCTGTCTTTCGTTTTGCAATCTGTACACATTATGCAAAGTAATATATATATTTTTTAACCAGGCCCTATCGCAAGCCATTCTGAACATTCCGAAAGTGAAGCTTTCAAGTGCAATAACAGCAGGAAAGACTGCCCAGTTAGCACCACTTCACTGAGATAAAATTAAGCACAGAATGTTTATGTTGCTGGAAGATAATTGTGCATTTCATTTCGCTCTGATAATGGGCTTGCAGTTAGAAATGAGCCAATGCTGTAACAAGCAACAGTATTGAAAAAGCCATGTTCCTTCCCATGTTCTGAGCGAGATACTGGATAATCTGTATACAATCAGCACATCCTTTCCAAAACTTACTTTGCAGTTAATGTTTTTAAAGCAGTTCGCATGTCTTAGGTAGAACTGAAAGGTTTGTTTCTCAGGCCTTGGTGCTTTTTTTACCATGTACGTGCTTATTGACAGGACATTTTATTGGGGAGAATATAGCTCACCCTCTTTTTTTTGTGAACGATCTTTATTGTTTTTCAACAAAATTATACCAATAGCATCTGTATGACGACAAAAATCAAACTTTGGCAATACAATGACAGTAACTTGAATGGCTTAGGCGGGCTGTTGGGAGAATCCAATACAGTGAAGATGGCACACTTTCTTAACTAAGTAGCCTCACATTTCCACGGCAAGGTGCAGTTGCGAACAGTTACATGAGGTATAGGGACAAAAGATTGTCAGTATTGCACAAATCAATTCCATCATTGAACCATATGTGAGTAACAAAGTGAAATAACGAGAAAAAAGTAACTAAAAGTCGATCCTTAAATATAGGTTCGATTCTGAATGTACATGTCAGTGGAGCGTGTCATTGGGCATCACGTGTGTGGCTAAATGGGTATGTTGACCCGCCCGGTGGGGAGTGAGACAGGAGGAGAGGGGGGAGGAGGAAGAGGGGGAGCAGGGGGGGTGGCCGGGGGAAAGGGCGGAGGCAAAAAGCGTCTAGCAGCTAGGTATGTGGAGGTGTGTGGTTCTAGAAAATGTAATGACCTAGCAGTTGTATCCAGGGCTAGGAGGGAGGATGCGCCATGGCCAGCTTGGTCTCCACTAGTGTCAGGTAGTCCTGCCATTGAATGGGGTTTGGTCGCGGGGGTGCTGATGCTCATACTTCATTCACTAGTCGATTTGTGTGTTCTGACACCAGTGCCCTGCGATGGACAAGCTGCCATGAGTATATATTGGGGCCTAATTGTGCCTCCCATGTCATGGCTATTTTGCATTTGGCGAGGCCCAAAGCTAGATCCAGGAACTTATTAAGGCCCTTACGGGAGGAGCTGAGTTTCGTAACTCCCAGCAGGAAATGGGTAGGTTGAGCCACCACCTGGGTGTCTGCTGCCTCCGTGAGTATAGTGGCTATGTCAGCCCAGTATAATTGAATACTTGTGCATGTCCACACCATGTGTGTGACTGTAGCTCTTGGGTCCCGACACCTGGGGCATATATCAACGGTGGTTGGGTACATGCGTCCCATTCCTATGAGGTGTGAGGTACGTGTGCTGCAAATAGTTAAATTGGGTGTACTTCAACCTGGCATTGGTTGAAATAGTTTTTGGGTGGCTGATGCACTGCACCCATTGTTTATCTGTACTGGTGGTGGCCAGCTCGGTGTCCCAGTATGCACGTTGTGCTATCAATGAGGCTGCGTCGTCCAATCTAAAAGAGGTGTAGATGGCCGTTATGGCATGTGTCTCACGTCCATGCATCAAAGCATTTGCAAGAGATGCTATATGGGGGGCTCAGTGCAAACATTATCCAATGTCTGTAGGAAGTGGCATGTAAGTAGTGCATGTAACATGAATGAACAATGCGGTACCTCGTGGGTGGACACTAGTTCCTCAAATATTTGTAGCTGTGAGTCTGCATACATGTCACCCCATGTATCCAATCCCCTCACCTTCCTGGGACCATGCTCCATGCAGCCATAGCAGATGAAGGTGCCCGACAGGACCTCTAATGGCAGGCCACGGGCATATGGAGTGGTCCAAACTTTGGGCAGCATGTACCTGGACCAGTTACGCCTGGCCATCGTCATTAGGATGTTTCTGCGTCATAGTATTAGGGCCCGACAACCACTCCAGTAGTACCGGGTGGTCCCAGGATATGGCCGCTGTAACCAGTTTGGTGAGATTGCTCTTGGCCAGCCATCTCATTGGCCATTGCAGCTGTGCTGTGGCGTAATAAAGTTCATAATTTGGTGCGCCTAGGCCGCCATCTGACAGTGGCAAATATAATTAATGGAGTGCCACCCTGGCCCTGAAATTCCCCCATATCAGGGAGACTAAAAAAGATTCCAGATCTTTAAAGAGTTTTCAGGGCAGATGCTAAGGGAGTGTGGAGAAGAAGTACCATTGACGAGCATCTTGGAAATGGCATATGGAAACAAAGGGAGACCCAGCCAAAACGGAGAGCCGATCGGGCTCTGGTGATAGAACGCCCCAAGTTGACGTCTATAGTGTCTGTTCCTGAGTGATAAACCCGGACCCCCAAGTATTGAAAGGTGTCAAACGTCCATTCCAGTGGTGTATGCAGTGCGGTATGTCAGTGGTCAGGTGACATGAGTGTCATCGGAAACACCACTGACTTAGACCAGTTGACTCGCAGTCCTGAGACCAGTGCATGCTCATTCAGTAGGTCCATTATCTGCTGCAGTACATCAGTCTGACCGTGCAGGTAGATCAGTTTGTCATCAGCTCACAGCCACACTATGTGCCACCGGCAGTCTACATGTAGACCCCACTCTATTACCCGTTGATATAACCTACATGCCAATGGCTCAATAGCCAGGGCAAAGAGTATCGGTGACAGGAGCATCCCTGACATATCCCTCGCGCTATCATAAAAAGTGGGGAGAAAGTGCGACCCGTCTTTAGGTTTTTGATACAGAAACCGTATCCATCGTAAGAAGTTCGTCGAGTGCGTCCTTGCACAGCAGGTGGGACTGGGCTAATGAGGGGCCAATCTGGGGGTCAGTGAGTATGAGCTGTTCGCACCTCCGTATTTCCAGCTCATGTGTTTGGGGCACGTCTGTCAGTGATTTTCGGGTGCCATACGTGGTTTTAATGGCGTGTCCCCGAAGGACAGCCTTAAAGGCATCTCATTCCACCCCTACAGATGAAGCAGTACCAGCATTCATCAAGAAGTACGAGTCGATGGAACGTGAAAGGGTGGCGCGATATGATGAATCAGCGAGCGCCACAAGTGGTTATCGCCAGGTCGAGATATCAGGCCTTCTCGCATCCCAGGATAAGCTTAATTGTAATGGGCTATGATCTTAGAGCATGTGCATCAAGTAGTCTGCCTGTAGTATACTGTGTAGGGCGTTATCCTAGCAGTATATGGTGTCTCTCCTTGTGTAGAGATCATGAGGTGCCGAGTAGTGTGAATAAGTGCTTATCTAAGGGTGTTTGCTACGCCATGCATCATGTACCTGCATATTGGTCAACCACTCTCTTGTGTAGTGCGAGTTAAATGGACTGCGCCCCGGGAGGGGGGGGAGTGAGCGGTCCAAACTAAGGTCCTGCACCCCGTTAATGTCCCCGCCCCAGTACATGGGTACCGTGGGGTCCGCAAGCAAAGACGGTGTGAGCGATTGCAGGAACGAGGATTGGCCTTAATTCGGGGCGTAGAGGGACACCAATGCTAGTGGGGACCTATTTAGTAGGCCCTCCTTGGTGACATAACAGCCTTGCACATTTACTCTAGAGTGTGGGCCCTGTAGCGGGGTCCCTGGTGCCACCCAAATGAGAGTGACCCTGGCGTATCCCGAATATGTGGTGCTAAGGATCTTACCTCTCCAGCGCTTATGGAGTGATGCGAGTGTTTGTGCAGTTAGTGTGTTTCCTGCAATAGTGCAAACGTGATTTTGAGGCTGCGCAAATAATGATATACTTTGTGTCGCTTAGCGCATCCCGCCAAGCCCCTCACATTCCAGGTCAATGGAGCATAATCACCATCCACCATCTATCCAGATACGAAGAGGATGTCAGACACAAACAATAAGATTCTCCAACATCCCTCCCCAGGCCGACATGCCAATGGGCAATTGGCCATCTGCACTGAAATGCAAGTCATAGAAGCAGCAACATAACAAAAAACAGATAGAAACAATAGAGATGCTATATCAGCTACTTATCACTCGCTGGAGGGGGCGCGGCAGGGCTGGGTATTATTGCTGGTGTGCCGCCTCCCATGACTCGATCTGGCAACGTGCTTGCTTGCTTGTAATGTACAGGTCTTGTAGTGTGAGCCCTGGTGGGTTTCTGAAATGTTTAGCCTAGTGTATCTGCGGTGTGCGTGGTGAAGGCCAGTCAACCCCGACAGTGCCTCATGCTCTGAGGCAGTCGGAAGTAATGTTTGATCCATTGCCGTGTCCGAGTCCAAGTCCAGTCTTTGGGAGGATGTGGTGCTGCCTATGTGTTCTGCTGCTTTTATGGCCTGTGCCCGTTCGTGAGCTAACTGGGCTTTCATTGGTTGGGGTAGTCTTCCTTTTCTGCGGCCCCGTGGGGTTCCACCAATTTCCAGGCCTGGTGAGGGTCTACGGACATTGTGGGCGGCACGCGTGCTAGTCCTTGCTGAGGCCTCCTCAGGTGTGGCACAGAATACTGTGCTGTCCTTATGGTGAATGCGTAGGCGAGGTGGGTATTGCAGTGAGTAATGGATGCCATGTTCTCTCAGGCCCTTTTTAACTTCCAGGTAGGAGGAACTATGGCATTGTACCAATAAGGTATAGTCAGAGTATATATGTACAGTGGAGTTGGCAACTTGCCATAGACCCGTAGGTTGAGTGACTTGCAGTATGTGATCCCTATTTCAGTAATTAAACGGTCTTGCCACCACTGGTCTGGGGAAGTCCACCTGAAGGTGGGGGACCCCGGCACCCTGTGGGCCCACTCTATCGAGAAAAACTTTGAGATCTTGCCTTGCAGAATTTCTTTAAAGAACCATTCCTCCAGATAGAGTTCCATATTGCGGCCCTCCTCTTGCACAGGAAGTCTCACTATACGCACATTGTTCCGGTGTGAGCGTCCTTCTTGGTCCTCCATGTGGACTCTCAGGTAGTCCACCTCTTGCTGAGGGGATTGCAATTGGGTTGTCGTCGCATTCACTGTAGGGCGCAGTGTAGAGTCGGACTCCTCCACCCTGCCTTTCAGCTTCCTATGTTCTTCCCTGAGGTACCCCATGTCTATAATCAGCGAGTCGATCTTTGGGCCTAGGGTGGTTTTGATGTCGAGTATCGTCGCCATCAGTTGATCGAATTTATGCGATTGGTCATTGCGGTCCCCAGGGGTTGAGGGCCCTGGGTGCCCCATACCCTTTGCACCTGGAGACACAGTCTGGGGGTTGTGTCTGAGGCTTCTCTATTCTGAGCTTACCCATCTCGGCGAAGTCCGGGTGCAGGGGCACGGGTGGAGATTGCAAACAGTATATGAGGGTTTCAGGGTGGAAGTCAATGCGGCAAGGTTATAGACCTGGTGTGGCCCCTGAAGTTGCCTGGTCTCAAAGATAGAAGTATAGTAATGCCTGTTGCAGGGTACCCCAGCGTATCAAGCGGCCTTCGCTTGCCGTTCGCAGTGGAGACCCAGATGGTGCGTCTTTGCTGAATGGCATCTGTCATACTCACAGAGGCCGCTGTAGCATCAAGGTCCATTAATCGGAGGAAGGACCACGACACAAAGCACTGTCAATGTGTGGCCCATGTGTGCCAATGTGGGAATAGCGCGCCACATTTAATTTGTGTGGAGATGTGCGTACGAGGCGCTGTGGTGATCAAGACTATGGGGTGCTCTAGCTCTCTCTAGCAGGCTTTGCGGAATGTGTCTGGGGCCTCAGGACACCCCGTTGTCCATGACCTTAGAGGGTAGTCGGAGTGCCTTGCTTTCCATTGGTGATGATTTCAGGCCTAGAGCCGCGGGGCTCTATGCTCTTGCAGGAACTCAAATCGGGGCAACTGTGGGACTCACGCCTTTACCACGGAGGGGGGTCCTAGTGCGCTCCTGTCCTGCACCGCGTCAGTGCCTCCCCAGCTCCCAGGTGGGCGTATGCGATCGCTCTATCAATGGCAGGGGCAGAGTCTGAGCTGTGTGTTCTTGCGCATCGGCAAGATCCCAAAGTCTTAGGCTGCACTGCCCAGATTTGGGGTGCAGGGTCCACTGGGCCAATGGAACTAGGTTAGGGCCTTTATGCCACCCCTGCTTCCACTAAGGGGGGGGTCTGATTCCATTCCAGTCGCTCGCCGCGCCGGAGCCTCATCCACTCCAAGGCAGTTGGTTGTGTTTGCAGGCTGCGCAGCTTAGTTTACCTTCAGGGCCTCGGTGATCTGGAACGGCTCTCTCTGTGACGCAGCACACCACGGCAGCAGGATCGTAGGCTGCCATCTTGGCCATGCCCCAATATAGCTCAATATCAAGTTTTGGTTTTTAACCCTAAATCCTCCGGAAGGCTGTTACCTTGATGAGAACTTTCATTTCCCATCCTCATCTAAGCATCACTTTTTGCTGTGAAATATCATTGTTCTACAGATTTCCCTTTGGAGAGAACCTTAAAACTGGGTCCCAAACCATTCACTTGAATATACACCAGGCATGGTGAATGTTAAAACGCAAATATATTCCATTGGTATGTGCCCTACTACCAAATAAACAAAGCAGCATTTACTATGATTTCTTAATCCATATAACACATTAACAAATAACTACTACCCCAAAAAATAATTATAGACACTGTGCAAGCCATGATTCAAACCATTCAAAAAATATACCTCCACTCAGCCATACAAGGCTCATACTATCATTTCAATCAAAGCATATGGAGAAACCTACCAAAACCTGCACTATGGGCCTTATTACGAGTTTGGCGGTCCCATGGTCCACCGCATCGGTGGTGCCAGTCTGAGCGTGGTGAGCTCTGAGGCCCGACTGCCGTATTACGAGTTGGGCGGATTGGCTTTGTGAAGACTGCGGCTGGACCACTGATACCGCCAGCAGACAGCCAACCACCAGGTTTGCAGTCGGGGAAACGCAGCCACCTTAGGGCGGTACAGGACAGCTGCACTGTCATGTGTATTACAAGTTGCCTGGTCCACAAGCAGACCATGGCAGTTCGGCCGCCTGCTTTAAGTTGGTGCTGATGAAGAATTTGGTGTGAGTACTCACCCCTTTCTTCAACTTTCAGGCAGATTCTGACATGGATCCCTTTCTCCAGGCCCCCCTTCACAATAGGATCTTCAGACCAAGGATTACGACCCAGTTTGCAGCAATCTTCAAGTGAGTCTGTTTTCAACCCATATACACATTGCCAGGACTGCCCACGTATGGGCTGAACCCCGGTAATGGGTATATGGTATTTTTCAACATATAGCATCCATCACATCTGCAGCCAAAATGCACACAGAGGCATCAATATATTTGTATGAAAAACTCATCACTGCTGCAAGATCCCCACGTCCACACCACCGGCCCGTGGTCAACTCGTAATATGGAGGTCTTTGGACTACCAGCGCCATGGGCTGCGGGCGGGGGCGGATACAGTCCTATGGAAGTCGGACCCCCAAACTAGTAATAAGGCCCTAAGTGTAGAATATTCCACAAACTGCTAATTTGCCTTCGAAATGTAAAGAAATTATAGAATTAGCCTATGTCCCTGTCACAGTGGTAGCCAACCATGCAATTTACTTTTCGAAAGCCCTTTCTGCCAACAAAATGAAGACAAACTTAATTTCATAATTGACTATTTCGAAGACACTTGGATTGGAAAACTGCATTGGTCCGGACAAAGCCGACAACCCAAATTCGAAATACCATGGTGGAGTGTTGAAGACAGCAACTTGGCAAAAAAGACCAAAACAAACAACACAGTGGAAGGATGTCACAATGCCTTCCATTCCACACTAGGCAGAACTCAACCTACACTATACAAATTTATAGAAGCATGACAAAAAGAGCAAGGCTACCAAGAACTATCCATATTGGCCCTAAACTTAACACGCAAACCAAAAGAATGTATGATGTGCTACAATTTAAAGTCGAACTCTTCGTAAATAACAAATGAGTAAACTATGACAAACTCTAAACCAACATACCAAATCTATTATTTACACTAATAAATATAATATTTTATTTGATCAGTCAAACATATATTTAAAATTGCAATGTTAATAAAGAATGATGTAATAAAAATATATAAATTATTCTTAAAACAATTCAACCATCACCAACCAAAATAGATGAAAGCAAACTCAATCCATCATATAATATAATTACAACACATAATTCAAACAATTCCACATAGTAATCACAGAATTTTGACATAAACAATATATCACATTTCCTACCTCAAATAAATGAAAGAAAAAATCCTTACTGTTCTGTAGCTGCAGATCTTTCTCTGTCTCCACATAATGAAAATTAGCAATCCACCAAACAATAAATTAAATAAATCCAAATCTCCCCCCAAAAATGCAAAAATATGAGAAATCCAATCGAAATTCCTCAAAGCAATCCAAAGTATCTATGTTAAAATAAAATAAAAAAACACGTGACGACAAAATAGTGAAAAACACCAACAGCAATACATCTAAATATACAAAAAAACACTGTAAGCAACTTTTAAACCTCCCTCCTAATTCCCCCACCCTCAAAATCCTTAAAAAAGGACTTATCTATTATGACAAACAGCAGTACTTTATCGCGACCTGGTTCTGAAAAAATAGATTAAAATAACACAAATAGATAAAAAATAGAAGGTAGCAGTAAAAAAAAGAATGCCCGCTAAATTAAACTAAAAAGAAATACTATTCCCCATAGAAATGTGTGGGTAATATCATAACATTCTTGAATGTGTTTAAAAAACAAAATAAAAAATTTGTAAAAGTGTAAAACAGATCAAACATTGTTATACAAAATTATGAAACAATTGTAAAGTATAAATTAGATGATATTATAAAATATACACAATTATGTAAGATATACTGAAAAATATGTTTAAATAATGTTGAACATATATATAAGTAACACATTTTAAGAAATTTGAAAAAAAAAATTAAAACAAGAGTTGGAAATTATATAAATAAGATTTACCATTTTTTATTATTATAAATAATAAAGTATATATGACTCAAAATGTAAAACTACCGAATAATTAAAAATTTGAAACAAATATAAATTGAAAAATGTGTGACATGCCTTAATTATACATATTTTGGAAAAGGTGTTGGTCACTAAAGGGGTGACATTTACTATTCCCACTCCAATTGCACCCAATTGGGATAAGATTTTGGACACTAAAGGAGTGACATTTACAATTCCCAATCCAATCCAAACCAATTTGGGGAAGGTGCTGGACAATAAAGAGGTGACATTTACTATCACAACTCCAAACTAACCATATTTGGGGAAGGTGTTGGTCAGAAAAGGGGTGACATTTATCATTCCCACTCCAATCTAAACCAATTTGGCAAGGTGTTGGACCCTAAAGGGGTGACATTTACTTTACTCACTTCAATCTAACCATATTGGCGGCAGGTATTGGACACTAAAGAATTGAAATGTACAATATCCACTTCAAAATAAAATATTTTACGTAACCTATTACAAAATAAAAATATCACCTACACTCACAATCAATATTCCATATTCTTACCTATTAAAATGCTATCTAAAAACACACTATTCTACACTACAAAACCTTATACACATATTTAGATTTTAAATTATAAAATTACAAATTTAATTCCCATTAAAAATGTATATATTGTGCAAAATATTTATTTCCATTCATTAACTTCGAACAAAAAAAGTAAATTCATAACACAACATTAACAGTCATACATAAAAAAATATTTATATTACATTTATTTTACCTTAAAATTGAAATTCAATTTTTTTTAAAATAAGTCAACATTGTATAGAATTGTATATATTTTTAAAGATTTTAAAAGATTCTTTTTACATTAAAATATTTCTATATATTCTTCTTAATTTTTTTATATATTTTTAACATTTTGGTGCCGATTCCAATCCTGGAAAAAGGCTGTACAAATCGTTGTATGGAGCGTTTTTCCCGTACAACTCGTACCCGGTAAACTTTTCTTACAACCTAGGAAGTACGATTCGTACAGAAAGCCTCTTTCCATACAAATCGTACAAAAGACCATACAGCTAAAATAAACCAACAATTCTGATCTGGAACAGCTTGCACGCGACGTCTGTATGTATTTAAGCAGCGGTTTCCAGCCCAGCAAGTACGATTCGTCCCTACGGCACTCCGTACGGCTCTTTTCTAACGGGAGCCAAAAACAGCCGTAAAATCAGAGTACCCAGGGGTACGAGTCGTACAGGCAAACACCCCTGTGCGTTTTGTATGTACTGTGCGTACCCCCAACATCGCGTATGTACTGTGCGTACCCCCAACATCGCGTATGTACTGTGCGTACCCCCAACATCGCGTACCCCAACATCGCGTACCCCAACATCGCGTATGTATGCACCGTACATACGCGATGTTGGGGTACGCGATGTTGGGGTACGCGATGTTGGGGTATGCAATGTTGGGGGTACGCACAGTACATACGCGATGTTGGGGGTAGGCACAGTACATACACAACGCATGGGGGTGTATGCCTGTACGACTCGTACCCCTGTACGACTCGCACCACGGGAGCAACCCACGGGAGCAACTTTTCCCGGGATACGAGTCGTACAAAGTCCGCTTCGTAGCGGGTAATGGCATTCCCGTGTACGGGACGTTTTCCGTACAAATCGGAAATCGGAAAGCCGGTCCGGATCGTACTAGTACGGTCAGACTGCAATTTTACAATTTGTACGGAAAAGTGTCCGGGTCCGTCTCGTACAACTTTTCCCGATCCGATTTGTGAGGATCGGGCCGATCTGTACAAATCGGATCGGGAAAAGTTGTATTTTTCCCGTACGAATCGTACTTCATGGGTCGGACGGGACTTGTACGATTTGTATGGAAAAATTTACCGATACGAGTCGGACGTGAAAAAAAAATACAGGATCGGAATCGGCCCCTTTATAATACTTAATTTCTTTCCAATTTAATTAACATCATATTAAAATGTATTAAACAAATTAGTATAATCACATACATTGAAAAATTCTAAATTATTAATTTGCACATCTTTAACCCCTTCGGCGCTCATGACGCAATGGTTCTGTCATGAGCACCAGTGCTCCTGTGCTCATGACGGAACCATTCCGTCATGAGGACAGGGGCACGAAATGCCTCTGCTGTAAACAGCAGAGGTATTTCCATTTTTTTATACTTAATTTCTTTCTAATTTAATTGACATCACATTAAAATGTATTAAACAAATTAGTATAATCACGTACATTGAAAAATTGTAAATTATTAATTTGCATATCTTTAATCCCTTTGGAGCTCATGACAGAATGGTTCCGTCATGAGCACCAGTGCAGGGGCAGGACAGGGGCACGAAATCCCTCTGCTGTAAACAGCAGAGGGATTTCTATTTTTTGGGGAGCCTTGGGAGGTGGGAAAGAGCTTCCCCAACCTCCAGAGGCCCTTCACTGGTTTTCAATCTAATGACGGTCACGCGCAGGGCGCACTGTCGTCATTAGATTGAAAACAAAACTGAAACTTAGTTTCAATTTTATTGTTTCAATGCTTGTGGGGCTGTCTCAGCCCCCCCAAGCACTGAAACACTTGGGAGAGGTATCGTTGGAAAGGGGGGAATCGTCCCTTTCCAATGGTACCCTTCCCTAGTGAATCAGTGCTTGGGGATCCCCCCAGGAGGGCAATCCCCAAGCAGGGATCCACCCACTAGCACCAGAGAGGGGGGAGCGGCCCCTTGGGCAAGGGCCTTTGCTCCCCCCTTTGTTTTCTGCCATATTCAGTCTTTCTGCCCCACCTGGGGGCAGATAGGGGCAGTAGCCCCCAATCTGCCCCGAGGAAGCAGAAAGGCCACTAGATGCCAGGGATTTTTTTTACTGTGGAATAGGGATGGGGCTGCCCAATATGGGCATGTCAATGGCCCCACCACCCCTGCAGCAAAATGACAGTCTTTCTGCCCCCCCTGGAGGCAGATGGGGCAGTAGCCCCCAATCTGCCTCCCCCGGGGGTCCAGAAAGCCCACTAGATACCAGGGATTTAGTGTTGTTTATTATAATTAGGGGTGGGGGCTGCCCAATAGGGGCATGCCAATGCCCCCACTCCATGCCACAAATGTACAGTCTTTCTGCCCCCCAGGGGCAGAAAGCCCACTAGAATCCAGGGATTTTTTTTATTGACGTTGGGGTGGGGGCTGCCCAAAAAGGGCATGGCAATGCCCCCACCCCCCAGAGAAATGTCAGTCTTTCTGCCCCTCAGGGGGCAGATGGGGGCAGTAGCCCCCAATCTGTCCCCCAGGTGGGCAGAAAGCCCACTAAAAATCATGGATTTCTTTTATTGATGTTGGGGTGGGAGTTGCACAAAATGGGCATGAAAATGCCCCCACCCCAGTGAAATTCCAGTCTTTCTGCCCCCCAGGGGCAGATGGGGCAGTAACCTCCAATCTACCCCCATAGGGGCAGAAAGCCCACTAGAAACCAGGGGATTTTTTATTGATGTTGGGGTGGGGGCTGCCCAAAATGGGCATGAATATGCCCCCACCCCCAGTAAAATTCCAGTCTTTCTGCCCCCCTGGGGGCAGATGGGAGCAGTAGCCTCATCTACTCCTGGGGGGGCAGAAAGCCCATTAGAAACCAGGCATGTTTTTTTATTGATGTAGGGGTGGGGGCTGCCCAAGATGGGCAGGCCAATGACCCCACCCCCCATACAAAATGCTACAGTCTTTCTGCTCCTCCCAGGGGCAGATGGAGCAATAGCCCCTGATCTGCCTCGGGGGGCAGAAAGCCCACTAGGCACCAGGGATTTTTTGTTTTTTTAATGTAGGGGTGGGGGCTGCCCAGAATGGGCATGATAATGCCCCCACCCCAAAAACAATTACCACAGTCTTTCTGCTACCCCCGGAGGCATATTGGGGCAATAGCCCTATATCTGCCTCCTGGGGGGGGCAGAAAGCCCACTAGGCCTCTGAAAATATATATTTTTTAATTCAGGGGTAAGGTCAGCCCAGAATGAGCATGCCAATGCCCACACCTCCCCTAAAAAATACCACAGTCTTTCCGCCCCCCGGGGGGCGGATGGAGGCAGAGGCTCCTGATCTGCCCCTGGGGGGCAGAAAGCCCACTAGGTGCCAGCAATTATGCTGGCTTTTTTATGCATGGGGGCTGCCCAGAATAGTCATACCAATGCCCCCATCCCCCATAAATACGCACAGTCTTTCAGCCCCCCTTGGGGGCATATCGGGGAACCCCCCCGACGCCCCCCCAGGCAGCAGAAAGCCCACAAGGCACAGACTTGTTTTTAGCAATGTGCCTACATTGTAGATTGTGGGCCCTAGTACAGCCGGCACATAGGGAACCCTAGCAAACCTGTACATATTTTCAAACTAGACACCAAGGGGAATCCAGGATGGGGTGACTTGTGTGCCTCTCACCAGGTTCTGTTACCCAGAATCCCTTGCAAACCTCATACTTAGTTAAAAAAACACATTTTCCTCACATTTCTCTGATGGAAAGTTCTGGGATCTGCATGGATCCACCAAATTCATCTCACCCCGCATTACCCAATGTCTTCTGAGAAAAATGGTACCTCACTTGTGTGGGTAGACCTAGTACCCGCAACAGAAAACAGCCCGAAACTCAACGTAGACACACCACATTTTCACAGTGAAAACTGACCCTTTTTTTGCAAAGTGCTTAGCTGTAGATTTTGAACCCTAGTTCTGCCGGCACCTAGGGAAACCTAGCAAACCTATTCATTTTTTTAAAAACAAGACACCCAGGGGAATCCAGGATGGGGTGACTTGTCTGGCTCTCTGGGTCGGGAAATGTTGGGGGACCCACACAAGCCATACCTTGCTGGACACCCCCGGGTGTCTAGTTTTCAGAAATGTGTGGGTTTGGTAGGTTTCCCTAGATGGCCGCCGAGCCCAGGGCCAAAAACCCAGGTGACCCCCTTTGCAAAACCAGGTTGTTCAGGGATAGGTCATTTTGATGTCTCCTCAAAACGTTTTGGCCCATGCCTGTCGTGGGTACTTGACCCACCTACACAAGTGAGGTACCATTTTTATCAGGAGACCTGGGGGAATGCTGTGTAGAAGGAAATTAGTGGATCCACGCAGATTCCAGAACTTTCCCACACAGAAATTTGGGGAAAAAAGTGATTTTTTTCAGCTAAATTTGAGGTTTGCAGGGGATTCTGGGTAGGGGAATGTTGGGGGACCCACGCAAGCCATACCTTGGTGTACTCCCCCGGGTGTCTAGTTTTCAGAAATGTGTGGGTTTGGTAGGTTTTCCTAGATGGCCACCGAGCCCCGGGCCAAAAACTCATGGGACCCCATTTCAAAACCAGGTTGTTTTGTGATAGGTAATTTTGATGTCGCCTCAATAGGTTTTGGGCCCTTGCCTGTCGCGGGCACTAGGCCTACCCACACAAGTGAGGTACCATTTTTCTTGGAAGACTTTGGAAAATGCGGGTTGGGTGGAATTTTGTAGATCCACACAGATTCCAGAACTTTCCACCACATAAATGTGAGGAAAATGTGGGTTTTTTGACAAATTTTGAGGTTTGAAAGGGATTTTGGGTAACAGAACCTGGTGAGAGTCAGACGAGTCACCCCATCCTGGATTCCCCTGGGTGTCTATTTTTGAAAAATATGTAGGTTTGCTAGGTTTTTCTAGGTGCCAGCAGTGCTAGGGTTCAAAATCTACAGCTAGGTACTTTGCAAAATAGTGTCAGTTTTCACTTTAAAATGTGGTGTGTCCACGTTGTGTTTTGGGACGTTTCCTGTCGCGGGCATTGGGCCTACCCACACAAGTGAGATACCAATTTTCTCGGAAGACTTTGGGAAATGCGGGCTGGGTGGAAGTTTGTGGGTCCACGCAGATTCCAGAACTTTCCACCACAGAAATATGAGGAAAATGTGTTTTTTTGGACAAATTTTGAGGTTTGTAAGGGATTCTGGGTAACAGAACCTGGCGAGAGCCAGTCAAGTCACCCTATCCTGGATTCCCCTGGGTGTCTAGTTTTCAAAAATGTATAGGTTTTCTAGGTTTCCCTAGGTGCCATCAGAGCTAGGGTTCAAAATCTACAGCTAGGCACTTTGCAAAAAAAGGGTCTGTTTTCACTGTGAAAATGTGGTGTGTCCACGTTGTGTTTTGGGCCGTTTCCTGTCGCGGGCACTAGGCCTACCACACAAGTGAGGTACCATTTTTCTTGGAAGAATTTGGGGAATGGGGGGTGAGTGGAATTTTTTGGATCCACGCGAATTCCAGAACTTTCCACCACAGAAATGTGATGAAAATGTGTTGTTTTTGACAAATTTTGAGGTTTGCAAGGGATTCTGGGTAACAGAACCTGGTGAGAGCCAGTCAAGTCACCTCATCCTAGATTCCCCTGGGTGTCTAGTTTTCAAAAATGTATAGGTTTCCTAAGTTTCCCTAGGTGCCGGCAGAGCTAAGATTCAAAATCTACAGCTAGGTACTTTGCCAAAAACGGGTCAGTTTTCACTGTGAAAATGTGGCGTGTCCACGTTGCGTTTTGGGCTGTTTCCTGTCACGGGCACTAGGCCTACCCACACAAGTGAGGTGCCATTTTTCTAGGAAGACTTTGGGGGACGTGGGGGGGGGGGGTGGAAATGTGTGGATCCACGCAGATTCCAGAACATTCCACCACAGAAATGTGAGGATTTTTTTTTTTTTACAAATGTTTAGGTTTGCAAGGGATTCTGGGTAATAGAACCTGGTGAGAGCCAGTCAAGTCACCCTTCCTGGATTCCCCTGGGTATCTAGGTTTCAGAAATGTATAAGTTTGCTAGATTTCCCTAGGTGCCGGCAGAGCTAGGGATCAAAATCTACAGCTAGGCACTTTGCACAAAAAGGGTCAGTTTTCACTGTAAAAATAAAGTGTGTACACGTTGCGTTTTGAGCCCTTTCCTGTTGTGGGCACTAGGCCTACCCACAAAAGTGAGGTACCATTTTTATCGGGAGACTTAGGGTAACACAGTATTGTAGAGCAACTGTTATTACCTATTAACTTTTGATGCATTTCTGCCTTCCAAACGAAAGACAATGTGTAAAAAAGAAGACACTTTGAAAAATGACCTATAATTCTCATGCTAGTATGGGTACTCACAATTTTGGAAATGTGTAAATATATACTGTTTCTAAACTCTATATTTTGTTCCAATTTCAGAAATACATAGGTGTCTCTCAGTCCGATTTTTCCATGTATATATTTTCCCAAATTAATTGCGATATACCCAGTACATAATAAAAAACCATTGCAAGACGCTGCTCAGTTATTGGCTCTGGGTTCGTCGGGTTCTTGGTGAACCTACAAGTCCTATATATCCCCACAACCAGAAAGGTCCAGCGGATGTAACGGTATATTGCTTTTAAACAACTGTCATAATTAGAAGAAGTTACAGGTGAAAACGTTGACACAAATGGCTGTTTTTTTCAACGAATGTTCAATTTTTCCTATATTCAACGGTTAGTTTCTATAAAGAAACCTTGAAGGATCTCCACAAAGGACCCTTTGCTGAATTCAGAATTTTGTCTACTTTTTAAAAATGTATGGCTTTCCTGGATCCATTATTGCTTTCTTACCCACTTCTACCATTAAGTGGAAGGAGGTTGAAAGCACAAAATATAGCAAAAATAGGCTATGTCCCAGAAAAATGCCAAAACTGTGCAAAACTGTGACAAAAGCCTGCTTGTCCCTGAAAGATGGGAAGATGGTGATTTCAGCACCACAACCCCTTTTTTGATACCATTTGCAGGGGAAAAAACAGACGCTTTCATCTGTACCCTTTTTTTCCATTTTTTCTGTATTTTGGCTAATTTCTAGGTCCCCTCTTGGGGAATCCACAAACCCTGGGTACCTTTAGAATTCCCATGATGTTGGAAAATAAGGACGCAAATTTGGCGTGGATACCTTATGTGGCCAAAAGGTTACAGGGGTCTAAGCGTGAACTACCCCAAATAGCCAAAAAAAGGCTTACCATGGGGGTAGGGGAGGCCTAGTAGCAGGGTTAAAATTACCTTACAATTTAAACTGTAAACACATATATTTTTTAAAGCTTTTATCCCCTAAAACCCAATATCCTGCTACTAAAAAATAAATAAACATTTATTTATATTCATCAATACAACAAAATTTACAAATTTCAACAATTTCATAAGTGAAATAATATCTTACTAAAACACAATTAAAAACAAATAATAAGCACATAGAATCAAACACACTAGTATACATTGCATTATAAATAACACTTACAAATGGTATTACATACAGCAATATTTTCTACAGCAATATTTTTTACAACAATATGAAAAGCGTCACTAAAAACTGAGGGCCTTATTTACGAGAAAGTAACGCAGCGCGGTACCGCAAGCCATTTGGCTGGGCCATGCTGCATTATTTTCAGAGCACCTGGATGCATCATATTTACTACAGTTTGATGGATCCCTGCACTCTCCCCTTTGCAGGTGCACAATTGGCTAGCATGCGCCCATGCAGGCACCCTTGCACCATGGTGCAAGGATGCCTGCATTGCTGGACGCTTCTTTTGTGCAGGAAGAGACACCTTCCTGCACAAAAACAATCACGAGTGGTGTTTTCCTATTTCTATGAGTGCTGCAGAACACAGCACACAGAGAAAGAGTAAAAAACGAGGAGAAATACAAGTCTTTCTGGGGAGGCATAGGATTCTGACGCATTCTCAGGTTTACGAAACTTGTAAATCTGTGAATGCAGCAGAATTCATGGGTGTTGCGTGGGAACACCCACAGGAGCACCCATGGTTCTTCCCTTTCATGCAAAGTGCTGCGTGAAAAGGGGACATATTTACAAGGGCACGAAAAGCCATGCAGGGTGGCTTTACGTGTCCTTGTAAATATGGAGCACCAAATTGCTCCATCGGTGCATCACAAGAAGTAGCGCACAAGTGATGCAAGGGGCTTGTAAATATGCCCCTATATTTTTATTCCTGCCCACGAAATTTTTGATGTCTTGATATTCTTGATGTGATATTTTTGTATCACAATTTCATTTTTCGACATTTTGTCCAAACACCCACTGCCGTACTTCGGTCAAAAGTGAACCGGTCTTACCTGCAGGACCAGGGGGAAATCCTTTCATGCCAGATGTCACGGTCTAATCAGGATCTGTTGAGACAGGGCTACAGCACTGGCAAATCCCTGAAGACTGCGGTGGGGATGTGGCCATCCCACTGCCCAACTCATTATAGGGCGGTGGGGAAATAGCCACTGTCGCCCCTGGCGAGTCTGGCGGTCCTCTCACCACCAGACTTGTATTGAGCCCTAAGTTTCTTTCTCTTTTATATAGCTTCAATAGATTTACCAAATTTTTTCTCATATTATTCATTTTCAGTACAAAAATCACGTCCAAAATCCATGAAAAAATGGCTCTTCAAAAGGTGTTATTTGCACATTGTTTACACTTGCATATTTTATTTTGCACTTTATTGTCGAAGCTATTTGTACACTGATGTTATTGCTGCAGTGGTGCATATAGGAGGGTCTATTACCTATGTGCCAATAACGATTTTGGCCAAGAGCCTTAATTGAGACTTATATGACGGTGTTTCCCCTCCAGCTCCTTCACCGTCCTATTAACAACATCAGGGCCGTTTCTAGTTGTTCTGCCGCCCTAGGCGAAAATTGAAAAATGCCCCCCCCTCTCCCTTTTACTACCATCACTTTCTCCCCCTGTCATCCAGGCTAGAAGAATTAATGCATTAGATATAAAATTACTTGTATCAAGCGCTGTTTAAGATTGCGCCATCTCAGCATTTAGGCTTTCGTTTCGAGGGATAAATGTTCATAGTTTAGGATTGTTGGCACAATTTGTATGAACTTTGTTTTACTCTTATGTATGTATTCATAAAGGCTCGGATGTCCGTTCCTTAAACTCCTTTCAAAATTATTGATATTTGATAAAAACATGTTTAATTACTTACGTGATGAAAAAGGTACCCTTGCTTTTTTTATTTGCGTTTGTTTAATATAACTTTGCCCAATTTTTATTGTGCTCTCTGCTTTCCAGAAAACTCAATTTAAATACTTACTTGCAATTCTTATTTACACAGGTTTAAACAGTTAAGTTAGCTTTTTAGGAAACATTTACTCCAGGGTGACACTCCCATTCACATTGTAAACATTTCCTGCAAAAATCGTGTCTAACGGTGCTGCTGTTGTCACTACTTGATCGGCTCGACATGAAAAGCAGTAATTGTAGTGCATTATGGGCGCCATTTACTGCTGAAGCACTATCCTAGTTTTCCTCATTTTTCTAAATAATTACAAAATTAAATAAATGTCAGCATTAGGCCACTTTTTAAATATATTCATTTTTATTGTTAAACGCATTTTTGATTAAATTCTTGGAACAGAACTTCAGTACTCCACCTAGTGACTATCTGAGTTGCTACACTTGTATATCTATTACTACTCTTCAGAATGTTTATGACGAGCCCTATTTAGTAAAACTAAATTTTGTCGAGGTCCCCCAAGTGCAATTAGCAGCTAAAATGTTTAACAGTGAACACAGAATACTGTTGGCCTAGCATGTAAGAAGTTAGGGCAAATTTGTGGGTAAAATCAAAGCTAGCAGAACAAACATGATTGTAGGAGAGTAGGGTCTGCTATCCTATGGTCACCCCAAATTTTTGCTTTTTGCTTCACTGGTTTTTGACATATTGAGGCTGTGGGCCTGCCAATCAGACCCCCAGCCTGCTGTTCTCTCTACTAAATTTACACTATGCACCCTAGGTGCATAACCAATTGGAAGTGGATCACCCTGTGAGCCCCTGTACCAGTGTACACTAGGTACCCAGGGCATTGGTGTATCTAAGGCCTACCAGGGGCTGAAGCATGTATTGTGCCACCCCTGGCCTGGCCTAACAAATTTGACACAACTGGCTGATCACTCAGCTGGGGTAAGTTGGTGTAACCACCTCTTACTTAGGTGTAGTATACCTATACCTAACCTTAAATGGGACACCTGGTAACCTATAAGTCACTCCTATGGCAGGCCTTGACAATCCTGAAGGCAGAGTGCTTGGTTCCATGTGAGATGGTGCTCTGGCATGAGCTGAGCCTGTCTGCAGTGGTCGGAACCACTTCCTTCTACTGTTTCCAGATATCGTCATACCATATACTCTTAAGTGCATTATGAACCTCGCGGTTAAATGCTATCTTTGGTTTGGCTTTATCAAAACATGTCGAGTAAGGTGTCATACGAATTGGAATACTAACCCCTCGCCAATTCTGGCGACGGGGTTAGCATTCCACCCTTCTAGAGGGACACGACATGTACAGTACCTGAAACCCGGGTAAAATCAGACATAGCCTCAGCTCCACAAAATGGATGCTGCCACCACAGACACAAGTCTGCCCTCCTGCTGCTGGGAGTCCTTCCAGCTTGGGAGACGTGGACAAAGGGTTTCCTGCCAGGTGAGGTGCGAGCACCACCCCAGACAGGATTTTGTGTATTGGTCAGGTAGGGCTTGAAAGAAACCAGACATGCCTGAGGCTCACAAGGAGCCTCGGTGCATATGCCAGTTCAATCCGGTCCTAGGGCACACCAGCCCCGGACCTGGGGCGAGCTGGACAAAGGATTGGGGGTGTAACCACCCCCCTTCCTGGTCCCACCCTTAGGGAGTGACCTAGCAGGTAGTCCGGCCCCTAGAATCCGCTTAAAGGTAGGAGCTGTGTCCTAAGACTTCAGACATCCTGGAATCAACTTAACTACAAGAAGAAGACGGGAACTTCGACGCTCTGCCGCACAGAGGACTGAAGGAAATCTCCCCTGTGGTCAGGGAGTGACCACCTTGCTAACGCAAGCACCATCCAGCGAATCAATGTCTGCTTTGCCGCCGCCTCCCGCCGGAGCCCGAGCCCAGAGACTGACAAGACCTGGACCTCCAGACCTCTCACCGCCCGATCCACAGTCCCTGAAAAGAAGGAACCCGTGGAGGCACCGAGACACGTGGAGCCAGCCATCTTGAAAAGACCACGACAAGCTGCAAGCGCGACAACCGAGGCTCCCTCCAAGTTGTGCTTTGGGTCTTGAGAAGCCCAACACCCAAGCAGCATCTGCACCAAAGGTGAGCCCTCCAGCATCTCCACGATCTGCGTGGGGCCCCTCTGCATTTTGCCACTTGACGCGCCTAACCGGTTGCTGGCCCGTTGGCTAGTGGCCATCTTGGCGACGAACTTCAAGAACTACACTGCTGGTCTGGTTGCTCCAGACTGGCCCTTGCTCCCCTCCAAAGGAGCAGTCCCTCTGACCTTGCTGGTCAGAACCATCAGCTTATTTTGTTTTCCACAACAATTGCTTTTGCCAAGGCTTGTTTGCTTTGATCAAGTCGCCGACACCGCCGACAGCGAGAGCCTGCATGGGACAGCTCGTGAACCGACTCCTGGACGTCGTCGACCTTCAGGGACCACGTGGCTGCAGAGACGAGCTGCACCTTTCCTCCTGTTTGCACCCGACATCGCCTGGTACCCACCTGGTGCTACGCTGGTCACTGGCTAGTGACTGGGAACACTGTCCCCTCTGCTTACAGGTCTTCTACAACTCCGATCCACTCTTGGATCCACCGCATCTCTTCTGGACCGACCGCCTGCAGCATCTTTGTCGACAGGCTCCATTGAATCGATAGAAGAAACCCGACGCACTTCGAGACCTATGCACCCGCTTCCTGTGGGTGAGGTAAAGCTGGCACTCCGGTGCCCAAGTGTAGAGAGTCATCTCTAGTGTCTGTGTTTCAAATCTTGAGATCGTAGTCTAACCAGAAGAACCTTTCTGCAGTAACTTTGTAACTTTTACGCACCCATTGAAAACCTATGGGAGCACGCGTGTGACTTTCCGCACTGCACACGCAACCCGTGGACCTCCTGGTCACTAACTAAAGTTAGCTCCTTGTAGGCCCAGCGATTCTAGAGGCCCTAGGCCTTTTCACTTTCCTGTTCGTGGTACTTATACCACTATTTTAGTATATGGTTTGAGTGGCCACCAGGGCCCATCCATATAAAGTGCAACTTCTGTATATTATTACATTGTCTTGTTTAACGATTTGTGCTCCTGTGCTCATAAAGAGTCTAGGGGATACTTTGAGAAATAAATACATATATATTTTCAATATATATCTGTGTGGTGTCCTTTCATTGGTATAAAGGGGGGTTGCATTTGGTAAAACAGCCTGCTTAACACGCTTTAACGAGTTTAGCCTCAAAGACTGCTTAGCCTACGCTACCACTAGGGCAGCTAGTCTGAAAAGGTTGACTTACAACCACACCATAAGGGTTGCTTGGCATGGTACAAGGTGGTCCCTTTAACTAGTGAACATCATATACCAGGCCAACTTCTCACAATGATATTTAATGGTACAAGCCTTGGAAGTTCCATACCTTGCAGACTACAGACCCAGTCTTAGGGGGTATCTGATGGACAGGCACAGGGGATAAGCCATCATTTCCCCAAACCTCACAGACTTGGCTCTACACCTACCACAAGTCAAATCCCCCTGACAGGACCTGCCTTGAAGTGACTGTACCTCATTTCAGACTTTTGTGAGGAGAAAACATTCTGTTTACGTGTACATGACTGTATACGTTGCCCTTAAACTCGGGCATTTTCTACATCAGAAATTATCCATATATATGTATGTGTGCTAGCTTTCCTCTATTAATATAACTGGCCCATTTCGAGTTTCCCCATGTTGTATTAAACACTTAGGCCGGAAATATTCCCTAAAACGTTGCGGCTTTAAATGCCGGGCACCTCTGAGAGTCTTTCTGAATAGCTGCGAGATTTTGATGGGGGCTTTCTCAGTTACTTCAATGGTTTTCCGGGAGCTCACCCCCTAAATGTCATATATTGACGAGTTTTCAAGTCTATTGCATTATTTTTAATAACGTGTATGATCCGACACCAAATGCGGCGTTTTTATGCGCAATGCTGCTTTGGGGAAGGATGTTTCCCTGTTGTGCGGCAGTGTCTATAGAATGCTTCCCCTCACCTTTTGCAGAGACAGTTTCTGCTCAGTCTGCACCTTTTCAAGTGGGGGTCACTGACGTATAACTTTATTGCCACATTTTAACAGGTTTCATGGCGCACATATTAGGCCCCAAACAGCGCGGACACTGCCATGTTGAGTGTGCGGGAACATCTGTCAGCATTTCCCAGGGCTTCACTGGCACATGGACCCTGGGCAGGATGCCAGGCCAGCCCAGTAGGACTTTCTGAGACGGGCTTGTCGGGGTCTGAGCGCCTGGCCCGTGATAGCTTTCAGCGCGCACATGACCCCTATGCACCCTTTTCAGTGTCTCCAGTGATGTGCGGCCCCTAGAGGATTGCTTCATTCCTCTGCAGTGACATTCACCTAAAGCCCCATGATGTCACAGGGTCTTGCAGGCAGGAGGTATTGCAGACATCCATAGAGCACCCCACAATGCTACTGGGTTTTCGCCGATATGCAAACCGTTAATGCGCAAGGTCAAAAGACAAGGATTTGACGAGACGGACAACCCCAGATGCTGCTGGGGGTCTGCCCTCTTTGGCAAGATATTGTAAGGGCCTTCTCACATCTGTCACGGTTTGTAGGGACACATGACTTAACTTGGGCCGGGTTGTTTGGGGGGCTACCACTGCTATAAAACGAAATGTGTGGGAAGTTTCCCCTCATTTATTGCCTAATGGCATGGGGCCAGGCAAGCAGAAAATCAGAACTAAAAGCGTCACAGGTTGTGTGAGCGGCGAAGGGGGGGGGTCGGGGGTGGAGGAGGGCATGACCATAGGGACTCTTTTCGCAGAGGTTTCCTTTTCTGTTTATGGCCGGGTTACGCCGATCTGTTCTGCTGCCGCACAGGTGATTTGCAGGGCTGTATCAATTAATGCAGAGTCCAGGTTTGCAGGGCGTAGGGCCTTCCAGGACATGGCTCGATTTACAGGGTCCTTTCTAACAAAATTACTGGCAGAACGTGCATGAGCACGGCGCCACATCTTGTCCCGATTTGTAGAACTACAGCGCACTAAAGCGTTTCGTGTCCAATCACTAGTACACACTATTAAACACTGGAGTGAAATCGGAAGTTGCATATTTATAGCAGCGCGCACTAATGGTTTTTGCCGCCCTCCCCTTTTGGCCGCCCTAGGCGGCCGCCTAGTCTTGCCTAATGGTAGAAACGGCCCTGAACAACATTCATGTTGGTGCTTTCACTTGTTGGAAATTAGGTGGTGTCCCTTTCCTCGTGGCAAGGATAGAGCTGAAGGGCCCTTGATTAAACTGCTGCTACTAATGCTGACATTGCCAGCATGGAAATGTTTGCCAGCCCAACATGTTAGACATGCCCTCCCTAACCCTCACAAGATATCAGAAATCCACATCTGCAAGAACACATTGGTGGAGTGTCTTTGGAATACACTCCCTCACTGTACCTTGTGTTGTTTTTTTCTTCATTTGACACTGCTGTTGTTGTGGTTGTACAGCACGTCATTGGTTTGCCAGCTAGGCCAATCAAGAGCGGTGTCTTTGGACGTCTAGCTTCATCCTTTGTGTGTGGGTCAGACAGAGGTCTGGCCCCAATCATCAACACTATTGGTCCCCCTTAATAGTAGAACTAGAGCGTGGATGATCCACTTCAATAAACATAAACCCAAGGGGTTGGCTTCATCCCCAAGCCATCAAATACACTCTGGACTTTCAGAAACTGTCCCTTCCTTTGGTACGGTCCAAGAATACTGAAGTCAAAATATCATCTGACATAATTACTGTACCTTAAATATTAAAAAATTGGCCTTTGATTTTAATAATAGACAATATATTCTTATTGTGGTCTTTGGAATGCAATATTTATGTTACATGATTTTTCTAAGGTGTACTGACTTACAACAGATACTTTGACCGTGAACATTGCCCCTTTTGAGGGCTTGCGCTTGCGTTGCATTGCGTAGCAGTGCTCGCGCAGGCGAGAGTCCTTTTGTCCGGGGTTCTGAAACGGACCCTGGAATTGTACACGCTCGTGCGTGTGTTTTTACTTTTGTGGCCTGCTATTGGCCTTTGCCTGCAAGTTCGTTTTTAAAATAGCACACAATAGGCCAAAGGCGGGCGCATTGCTCCGCCCATGGCCTATTGGTGTCTATTACACGCTTTCCTGCCATATGGTTTCAATTATCGTGCCCAGACATGGGCGCGATAATTGAAACCATATGGCGCGCGCGCGCACCACTCGTTTGATACTGTGCACATGGCGTCTGTGCTCTGGAGGGCGGGTTCAAAATTGAAGTGCACCGGTGCGAAACGTTTGTCAGGTGTTTAGTATCAGGAATGGTTCTTAGTTCATACCAGAAACGCTTACACGTATAATTTTGCTTCGCGATTTAAGAACATATTTTAACTAAAGCTGACACGGCGTAAGAAAATTTTGCTTCCTACCACAAACTGATGAGATAGATTTGTGAAAATACTCTCTAAATGAGCGAGCACTTCATCGTCAGACACATCAGTGCGTTCCAGGGAATGGTGTCTTCCGACGGCTAAAGAACAAACAGACCATCAATCACAGAGGAACAGAGAAGAGCAAACACAGAAGAGATGCGTTGGCTGAAACCTCCCGACATTGGGAAATCAGAGACTACTAATGAGGGGTCAACGAAGGATCTGGGTTCTGGCCCAAGCAGAAAAAGTAGTCAAGCCTTCATAAATGACTTTTAGGTCAGACGGTGCCTGTCTGACAATCAAAGCAATATCTTTCTAAAATCCCATCAACGTGTTAGTTATGGTCATTGCTACGGAGAAACGAAAAGTATTTCACCAGTGATAATACTGAAGGGTTGCATGTGTATTTGACACTGAATGGCATTATTTATTTTACAAATAAGAAAGAACATAGGAAACAAGATAGAAGCAAGAAGTTTGGGGTAAAAACAACACCGAATGTATAGATGTGCAAGGCAAACCTCCTACCAATAGATATAAAAGTTGCCCTGCAAAAAATAAATTGCAGTTTATTAAATGTTTCTGACTACAGCCGAGGGAGGAGGGAGGTAGGTTACTACCACCAACCAATAAACAATTAACTCCAAAAACAAACCAATAACATTACACATACTCTATACTGGCAACCAAAGACTATAAGGTCTGGTCTGAAACACTACTAGCATGTTGCCTGATCAGTGCAATAACAAGCTTTTGCAATGCAATCGGACTTGCATTTAGGCAAGTTTAAGCTATTGGCATTGTAAATGACAACGCCTTTAATTTATGTTTTAAAAATAAAAACAAAAATAAAAGGCATTGTCATTTGCAATGTCAATAGCTCAAACTTGCGTAAATGCGAGACCTATTGCATTGCAAATGCTTGTTTACCATTGAATTTGCATTGGTATAGGTGTTGGCAAACACTAGATCCCAAAGAAGTAAATGTTTCTGACATAACAAAGTATCTATTTTGGAATGCATTTTCTATTTCTCTATTTTGTGGTGTACTGAAAGCAGCCAACTAGAGATTATCAGCTTCTTTTGTTTGAGAACACTGTTTAAGCTTTTCAGCAGTGCCACACCTGCATTGTTTTTGTATTGTTCTTTTCATTACATGATAGTGCAAATGTACTCAATCAGGCCTGGACTGGGAACGTAAACTTGCCCTGGCAATTGAATTGAACTACCATGGGGTGGGGGGGCACGTTTGGATTTGCGTGTGGAAATCACTGCAGCTGCTTTTGTAGCAGGGGCCAACATTGCAGCTATGCTGCAAAACCCGCCCCCAGAAACACAAACGGCCCTCCAGGGAAATGCCCGGTGCTGTCTACGGCCAGTCTGGCCGTGTACTCAATCATCTAGGGACAGCAAACTTTATATAGTGTGCGTAACCAGGAGCCCTTGTTAGACTCCATCTTTTTATGTACCATTGTTCATTGTGCATAATGCATTGTTTTGTATTCTGACTTACCATTTATTCTGTAGGTGTATTTGTATATTCCTGAGTTATTATTATATCTCACTAAATATTAATATCTGGCTGGACACTGAGATCGTAATTGCAACTTTGATAGCTATACCTTCTTTGAGCTAGGCCTTGACTGCTCATTCATGTATATCAACTGTAGCACTGTGGGTTTGTGAGCATGTATTTCTGTTACTTATTTATTTATTTATTTGAAAGGTTTTATATAGCGCTGGCTCAACCCGAGGTTATCAGAGCGCTTTACATGTGCATTAAAGATTACAGGACATAGAGCAGGTATTCAATAGCAGGGCATTCATACAGTTGAAATAAAACAAATTAATTAAACAAAATGGGCAAAGAGCCATATACATGAAAAGGCACTCATGGTGAGCTATTTTTAAACCGTAACAGGAGGTACAGGTAAAGTTACGTAGAGAGTGAGGGTGTGAGAAAAAAAGACTCTGGCTGAGCTGGGATGAGGTATAATTAGATAAGAAGAGGTGGGAAGAACCCAATTGGGAAGGAGGAGGTAAAGTAGACAGAGAGAGATTTGCGGAGTAGAGGGGAAAGGGAAATAGATGGGGGAGAGGAGAGAGAAGGGGGGTAGGTAGAGAGTGAACAAGGTGAAAAATAAAAAAAGGGAGGGGGGAGAGGTGAGAGATGGTGATGGTATAGGGAAATTCAGGACGGGGAAGCAGGGTGGAGGGTCAGAGGCAATGATTATGGACTCAATACTTGCTGAGAAGGTGATGTTTGAGGTCTTTTTTAAAGCTGTGGTAGGAGGGGTTACATCACAGATCCTTGAGGAGAGAATTCCAGATATTGGGTGCATTTCCGGAGAAGAAGCGTGATTGTGTAGTTTTCTTTTTTGACAAGAGGGGGACGAGGAGGAGAACGTTAGTGCTTCTCAGCGGTCTGGAGCAGCCCGCTATTTTGAGTTTGTTTGTGAGGTACAACAGGGTATTTTGGTGTAGAGCTTTATACGTAATGCATGCTGTCTTGTAGTAGGATCTACCTTCAATAGGTAGCCAGTTAAGAGTCTTAAGGGCTGGGGAGATGTGGTCAAAACTTTTATAACCTGGTTGCTAAGTGGAGCACAGATCTGAGGAGGGCTAGATGGACTTTAGGGGTTCCTGTGAGTATAGCATTGCCATAGTCAATTTTCGAGAGTACTAATGATTGGACAATCCCTTTGAACTCTTCAGGTGGAATGAAGGGTTTGATTTTCTTCAGATGATGGAGAGTGAATAGAGCACCTTTAGCTGAGTTTTTTTTATGTGGTCGCTAAGAGTTAGGTTTTTGTCAATGATGATACCAAGTGATTACACTGAGTTCGATAAGGAGAGCTAACAGTTGAGGGCATTAAGGTCAGAGATCCAGGATTGGATGGGGAGCCTGTTGTTTTTTAGAGGGAAGAGGATGACTTCAGTTTGTTTTGGGTTAAGTTTGAGATGATTGAAGTAGAACCTGGATTAGATCTTGCTCAGTGTATTTTTAAGATGGAGTGCGCCGGAGTGGGACCTAATCTTATAGTAAAGTTGTGTGTCATCGGCATAGAGGTGACAATTGATTCCTGCTTGTTTCAGAATGAGGGTGAGGGGTTCCATAAAGAGGTTAAAGAGAGAGGGGGAGAGAATAGAGCCTTGAGGGACACCTAAGGAGACAGGTGTGGGGTTTGAGAGGCAGTTGTTGATTTTGATTTGTTGTGTTCTTTGTTGGAGATACGAGGCGAACCATTTGAAGACAAGATCGTTAAGGCCAAATTGAGTCTTGAGCGAGTTTAGTAGGGAACTGTGGTTGACAGTATTGAAGGCAGCTGAGAGGTCGAGGAGAATGAGAAGGCAGGACTCACCATTGTCAAGGGAACACTGGATGTCATCAACTATATTTAGCATGGCTGTTTCAGTGCTGCAGCCTTTTCTGAAGCCGTATTGCATTGGAGTCAAGTAAATTGAAATTGTTAATGTGTTTATCCAATTGGCGCAAAGCACATTTTTCAAGGGCTTTGGAGAGAAGTGGGAGGTTAGAGCTAGGGCAGAGATTGTTCAGGTCATTAGGGTCAGCAGTGAGGTTTTTAGGAATAGGAGTGATTTGACCGAGTTGTAGGGAGTCAGAGACAGATCCTGTGGAAAGAGAGGTGTTGATGATAGTAGCCCAGTATGGGGTAATGATGTGATTAAGATCGTGGACAATGTTAGAGAGGAGAGGGTCTTTGGTGTGTGAGGTTGGCTTAAGTTTGGCAATGATGTTGAAGACCTCAAGCTCAGACATGGGGTGAAACTTATGCCATGATGCATTGTTTTTCAGCTGAAAGAAGTGGAGGCTGGATTCAGGAGGGGATGTAACATGAAGGTGGGCAGAAGAGTCCGGAGGTAGAGTTAACAAGGGAGGAGCGTCTAAGGTAATGTCAGCGGCAACTGGGGAACTGGCTGGGACCTGAGTGAGGTGGAAGGATGTATGACGTTACAACGCACACTTTTACAACGCATGCACTTACAACGCATTTTTTACAACGCATAATCCATTACAACGCATGACATTACAACGCATGACACTACAACGCATTTTTAAAAAATACCTTTACAACGCATTTCCATTACAACGCATACTACCTTTACAACGCATACCATTACAACGCATAATATTAAATTACATTTAAGGTAAGTATTAGATAGTATAGGGGTAAAAGTTACTTTTCTAACTCCAGGGGGTGCAACAGTAGGGTAAGTGTTGGATAGTATAGGGGTAAAAATTACTATTCTAACTCCAGGGGGTGCAACAGTGGGGTAAGTGTTGGATAGTATAGGGGTAAAAATTACTATTCTAACTCCAGGGGGTGCAACAGTAGGGTAAGTGTTGGATAGTGTAGGGGTAAAAATTACTATTCTAACTCCATGGGGTGCAACAGTAGGGTAAGTGTTGGATAGTGTAGGGGTAAAAATTACTATTCTAACTCCAGGGGGTGCAACAGTAGGGTAAGTGTTGGATAGTATAGGGGTAAAAATTACTATTCTAACTCCAGGGGGTGCAACAGTAGGGTAAGTGTTGGATAGTGTAGGGGTAAAAATTACTATTCTAACTCCAGGGGGTGCAACAGTAGGGTAAGTGTTGGATAGTATAGGGGTAAAAATTACTATTCTAACTCCAGGGGGTGCAACAGTAGGGTAAGTGTTGGATAGTATAGGGGTAAAAATTACTATTCTAACTCCAGGGGGTGCAACAGTAGGGTAAGTGTTGGATAGTATAGGGGTAAAAATTACTATTCTAACTCCAGGGGGTGCATCAGTAGGGTAAGTGTTGGATAGTATAGGGGTAAAAATTACTATTCTAACTCCAGGGGGTGCAACAGTAGGGTAAGTGTTGGATAGTATAGGGGTAAAAATTACTATTCTAACTCCAGGGGGTGCAACAGTAGGGTAAGTGTTGGATAGTGTAGGGGTAAAAATTACTATTCTAACTCCAGGGGGTGCAACAGTAGGGTAAGTGTTGGATAGTATAGGGGTAAAAATTACTATTCTAACTCCAGGGGGTGCATCAGTAGGGTAAGTGTTGGATAGTGTAGTGTAATATTATGCGTTGTAATGGTATGCGTTGTAATGGTAGTATGCGTTGTAATGGAATGCGTTGTAAAGGTAGTTTTTAAAAATGCGTTGTAGTGTCATGCGTTGTAATGTCATGCGTTGTAATGGATTATGCGTTGTAAAAAATGCGTTGTAAAGGTAGTGCGTTGTAAAAGTTGCGTTGTAAAGGTTGTTCCCCGAGGTGGAAGGACTGATGAATTTTGGCAATTTTGGCCGAGAAGAAGTTGGCAATTTCCTAACATCTGGCAGTTGAGGTTGTAGGCTTAAGGGGGGATGACAATGTTTCCTTTGAACTATGTTAAACAGTTCTCTGGGTCTGTTTTTGGCACGATCAAGTTGTGATCGGAAGAAGGTAGGCTTTTCATTGAAAATGTGTTTCTTATAAGTCGATCTAGCCGCTCGGAGGAGGGCTAGATGGGAGGGGTTTTGTCTCCATGTTCTTTCCGTTAGTCTAAGCAAGCGTCTTTCACTGTTGAGATCTGAGTTGAACCAATATTTGGATGGAATGTTTCTTTGCTTTTTTAGTTTGGGAGGGGCTGAAAGGTTTACGACATTATTGACGGTCTTATTGAAAAGTTCAGTGAGCTCATTGGCATCTTGGGAGAGAGGGGTGAGAAGAAGTTGCGCTTGGAGTTTAGACTCAAGTTCACAAGGAGGGATTTGATTTGGGGGAGGAGGGGAGCGGATTCGATCTTCAACAGAATGAGGTGATAGTCAGACAGGTCGATGGGGAGGATGGTGGAAAGGGAGGCCAAGTCAGTGTTGGAAATGATGGCGTCGAGAGTGGCCCCTTTGGTGTGGATGGGAGAGTGACAAAGTTGAATAAGGTCATTGATTTCCAGAAGATAAATGAGGTGGCTGACTGTGGGGTCAATAACATTGTTCCAGTGGATGTTAAAATCTCCTAAGAAGAGATTTTTCAAGTTAGACAGTGAGGATTGTGTGAGAAGATCTGATAGTTCCTCAGCATTGGGAAGAGCATCACCTGGAGGATGGTAGATGTTATGTAGACGAATTGGGGAAGAACCCTGTACAGGGAGTTTGGCGCAGAGGTATTCGAAGGTTAAGTAGTCTGTGTTCTCAACACAGGTGAGTTGCAGTTTGCTTTTGTAGATTATAGCTAAACCCCCCCAATTCTGTCAGGTCTGTCTTTCCTAAGGATAGAGTAACCGGGGGTGAGTAAGTCGAGAATGGCCTTTTGAGTGGTCATTAAGCCAGGTTTCTGTAAGGAAGGCAATGTCAATAGTTTCACTGAGGATAGTTTCCAATATTTCAGTCGCATGTCGGACAGCTGAGCGGCAGTTTAGAAGCATGCAGGAGAGGGGCTTAGGGTTGACTTTGGTGGGAGAGCAAGAGTGTATGGTGGTAAGTTGAGTTGGGGGTCTAGGGGAGATGGGAGATGGGAGAGGAGGAGATTCAGCTAGTTCCCAAAATCACAGGGATGCTGGAATAAGGGAGGGTATGATCAGTAGTCAAGGGTTTAGGTAGGTAGGAGTGTCATAAGTCAGTAAGGTCAAAAGAGGAGAGGTTGTTCATAGCACGGAGAGGTCTGTGGGTTCTGCTGTATGGGGGTGTGGTTTTCCAGTGGTTAGGTTGGGAGATGTTTGGGAGGCAAGAACAGGGAGAATCAGTATGATTAAGGAAGGTCCTGGCCTTAAGGGTGTTGAAATCCTGTCTGAGTCGCGTAAGTTCTGTCTTCACGGTTAAGAGATTACGTCCAATGTTGGATAGTGTCAGAGCAATGAGATTGAGGGGGAACTCAGTTGAAAATGAGGGGAGGGAAAGGAAGGGTTCAGTGTCGGTCGGGGTGAAAGGCTGATGTGTTGAGGGGGAGATGTCGGGTGCGGGGTCAGTGGTGTGTTCAGGTTGTTGGGCGAGGAGGCGGAGGGGTCAGTCATATAGGCAGGCCAAGTGGTGGGAGATGAAGATGTGAAGGAGTGAGGGATGGAGGTGGAAGGTAAATCAGTTTGGGGGGATGGTGAGCTTTAGAGAGGGGGATATTGGAGCAGGGGGGGGTAAAGTCGAAAGTTCTAGGTGAAGGGGCCTCGAGGTAATAACTTCAGGATGAGGGAAGGGAGTGCAGTTCTGAGGGGGAGATATTGGCGCCGGGGGGTGAGGGCGGAAGTTCTTGGTGAGGGAGTCTGATAGTAGGAGAGAGGTTAGAGGTAGTGAGAGGGGTTTGGGAGTGTCGCTCATTAGATAAAGAGTGGGTTTGGATGATGGTATGTGCAGTTGGGATGTTTAGGGGGAGGGGTCAGATCCAGGAAGTTGGGAGGTATCATAAGGGTGTCAAACATTTGGGAAGAAGAAGGGTTAGGGACTGTTTTGGATATATGGCCTGCCAGGGTACTGAAATGGTGGTCAAAGATGTTGAGGTGGTGTTCAGATGCTTGAATGAGGATATTACCCATTTTGAATATGGAAATGTCAATTTCACCACAAAATGCTGGGGATGGGAAAGTGGATACATTGAATCCATATGGGATTTTGCTTCATTTAGTAACAGTAAGATGGAGAAGGAAAATAATTTTCCATTTGGAGGGGCGTTTGGAGTAGAAAATAAGGTTTGTTTTTATAGTAGAGGAGAGGCTATGATAGGTATCAACTATTAGAGTTTCGGGTGGCGAATTAGTAGTTTGTATCTAAAATGTTTCTTGGTGTTTTTGGAAAGATTGGAGGGTTATGAGATGTTCCAAGAATTGTAGCTGTGTCTGGAGAGGACAGGGTCCGGAGGAGTGAGGTTGGGATTAGGGGGGGACATGTTGGGTCATAAGAAGAGGACTAGGAGGAAGAGCAAAAGAGGGGAGGGAAAATAAGCAAATAGGAAATAAGGTGAGTGCGGAAACCAGGGGGGAAAAAGCAAGAGAGAGAGGGGAGTTAGTGTAAGGGGGAGGGTTAGTTAAAGCAAACACAGATTCAGAAATTTAAAATGAGAGAACATTCAGCAACCTGGACATATTAAGACGCTAGATGGGACAGGGGGTACAATAGAGAGGAGATAGGGTAGGAGAGAAACATAAGGGGGGTGACTATACCGTGCGCTACAGATACTGAGACCCCAGACATTCTCACTTTCTACATGCTTGGAGGCCCTGCTGTGGTGATCCTGTGGAAAACCTTTGGCAGCATCTATACAACAAAATAGCAGCCTAATGTATCATAATTGAAGAAACATCATGGAGTGTTTTGGTCCATTTATGAAGGTTCAGAGGCAGTTAAATAAAGTGCTTCATGTGTAATTAATGCTTGGTAGCATCTCTTATTTAGCAGATTTTGCTAACTCTCATATATTTCCTTCGTTTACGTGACTAAATTATGCATGAGGTAAATTGTTCATGCAAATATCTTTGATTCACAGAAACAGAGAGTTTTGGCCTGAAGCAATGCTGCAAGGCATAAGCAAAAAATCTGCATATTGCCAAGTAAAACATGTCATATGTTAACACTTTCAGTGGTGTGAAAATCCACTTCAAGGAAAACCTTTAAATACCAGCTTTCCATTGCAATTTACTCATACATAAAATTCAGCATTTTAGTGTAAATGTGAATGTGAGGCCTGCTCATGAGATCTCATGGCAGTCATGGGTAACTGGGCGGTATCCTTTTTCAAGTGGTGTTCTAGGTCCAGCTCAACCAATAGTATAGTACTACAATAGTGATAACCAAATGGCACTAGACTCTCTAGAGGGTACCAAAGTGTAATAGTTATTAATTAATCTAGGAGGTACTAGTAATGAGAAACGTGTGTGTGGTACAGTAAATAAGTCTCAATGCATTCAGGGGAAGATACACTAACATTTCACACAAGACAGCACAGCAAGGCAACTTGCTGTGCTGCGTTTCATGAAAGGTAGATATCAGAAAAGAGCCATATCTACAAAGAAATGGCATGTTTCTACTTCCTCCTTGCACTGGGGCTCTGTGTACTGACTAGTGCAAATGCTGGCACCCTTGCACCATAATGCAAGGGTACCTGCCTTATGAGCAGGATTGTTTTTGTCCAGGAAGGAACACCTTCCTGCACAAAAACTATCTTTAAAGTCATTTTTAGGCGAAAGCGCTACTCGCGTAGGCGAGGTCTATTGTTGCCGACTTGCTTTGCGATGCGGGACAGGCTAGGTGCACGCGCCCAGAAGACAGGACATGTGGACGCATGCGTAGGGCTTGGCTCGCTCGCTCCCTCTCTCCCTCCCTGTCTGCGCGCACACAGGACAGGAGATATGCACGCACGCTCGCACAACACCGACAGCTTATTTAAAATGCGCCTCGGCGTGCTCCTGTTGCCACCTCCCTCGGGCCAAGCCTCGTTATTCAGTGTGCGCGCTCGCACAATGTCGTCAGCTTTTTCTTTTTTGGATCCATTTCACAGGGAAGCAAATAAACAGAAGGAGGAAAGTGAAGGTAATACCTATTTATCGTAAACACAAATTTTTGCACAACTCCTCGTGTATGGCTAGCTGCTTCACAGCAGATCATAACTGGCAGCGTACGCACCCAGACAGGAGATGTGCACGTCTATGGTGTGCGGGCACGGCGCGCTTGCATCAGCTGCTGTAGAGAGCCACCCGGACTTTCCTGGACAATGTTGCACTACCACACACATCCCTACACCCCTCGGGGCGGGTTCGTCACTAGGGGATAAATAAACGTGGGCGGGACCGCACGCGGTCTTCCAGCCCAGAACGATATACTGTGGTGTGCACGTCCTTTACTCCGTGTTGCGGCAGTAACTGCGACCCAGGCCCCACCGCGCTACACTGGCGACGAGGCCGGTCGCGCCCTCGTGTGCACGTCGGAAGGCCCGGCTCGCGCAGAGCGTGCAGAGCCCACCCGCGACGCTGCTGCCCCTGTCGCTCACCTGGTGCTGCCTGGAGTTCGCGGAGCCCACCTGCATGCTGCCGGCTGATGATCTGCAGCCTGCAGCGCTGCGCGCCATCTGAGGGGTGAGTGGCTGCCCAGATGCTCCCCGTGTCCTTCTCTGTTTCCTGCCCCGGCGCTGGGGTCCACGTGGGTGCCTCTCTTCGCGCTAGCTCCCGGCTGACTCGGCCGATCTCCAGAAGGGGGCCTTGGCAGAGCTGTCCTGATCCTGCCTGCCTGGTTGCTCGCTCGCACCGAGTGTAGCAAGTTTGGGACACAATAAAGGTGACAGATCCACAAGTGAGGGGGAGAGTGGACAATAAAGCACCAGCACGTGCCCATTCGTGGACCAAAGAGTGGAGATAAGGGACCAGATCATCCTAGGCTGTCGCTCCAAGCTCCTACGTAAGTTGATCCTCCGGCAGCCAGGAATCTCGCTGGATGAGATCCTAGTGCTTGCCCGGTCCCATGAGTTGTCGGATGCCCGGCCGGAAGAAATGGAGGCGGCCCTACACGCACCCATGGCTACGGGGTCGGGGATCAAGAGCACACCCATTAAGGAAGAAAAGCTGGAGGTGATCCAGAGACGTCCCGCTACACCCCGCCAAGTGGCGAAACCCGCACCAGGAGGGTCGTGTGGGTACTGCGGAGACGACCACCCGGCAACGACCGTCTGCGGGGCTAAAGGGAAGGCGTGCTCCCGCTGCGGAAGGATGAATCACTATGCCCGAGTGTGCCGGGGCGGGCGAATCTGACAGCCGTCATCGAGACTCAGGTCTGGGCCACAGCAAGTGCGCCAGATCTCGCATGAAGATCCGCTGCCGGCCACAGACGCGGCCCCCAATATATGAAGACGAAGATGACGAGGTCTTTGTGGTATCGTACGGCAGCCGGACAGGCTCACGGCAAAGGCCGCCGCCCATGTGTTCAGTCTCGGTGGAAGATACGAAGATACAAGCCCTCATATACACTGGGGCCTCGGTCAATGTGATGGACTCTGATCAATATGACCGGCTGTCACTGCGACCCCCCCTGACGCCATCCAGGGTGCGCATATATACATATGGAGGGATGGGTCCTCTTCCCTCCGTGGCATCATCAGTGCTACCATCGCCAGCGGGGAGTACTCCACTCAGACACAGTTTCATGTCACGGAAGGCAAGAAAGGGACTCAGCTGTCATACGGCGGAGGACCTAGGTCTAGTGTTCTTTGCAAACCAGATTCACAACTCCCACGCCGAAGACATACTTAAGGAGTTCCCTACACTCTTCACCGGCCTGGGGAAACACAAGGGCAAGAGATTCAAGCTGCACATAGACCAGTCTGTACGGCCGGTAGCCCTCAGGCACCGGAGGATGCCGTTTAACCTACGCCCTCAAGTGGAAGAGGAGCTGCGAAAGCTCGAAGAGCTGGATGTTATTGAGAAGGTGTCTGGCCCCACCCCCTGGGTGTCCCCGCTGGTCGTGGCACCCAAGCCTAAGCAACCGGGGGCCATCAGACTCTGTGTGGATATGCGGCTGCCCAACACAGCAGTGAAGAGGGAGCGGCTTATCACCCCTACGATGGACGACATTGTGACAGACCTCAACGGGGCAAAATGGTTCTCGAAGCTAGACCTCAATGCCGGCTATCACCAGCTGGAGCTAGACCCTGGCAGCCGGTACATTACCACGTTCTCGACTCATATCGGCCTCTGGAGGTATAAAAGGCTAAGCTTCAGAGTCTCTTCAGTGGCGGAGGTCTTCCAAAATACGATCTCAGCCAAAATCAGGGAGGCTGGAAACTCGGCCAAGGAGCTGTTCAGGACTATAACAGTTCTGGCCAAACCACCGCAGGATAACAAATACCAACCGGACCAAGAAACGTGCCAAAAGTTGGCAGCATTCTTCCAAGAGAAGGTACAGGTCATCTACAATGAGTTTAACAGCAGGGGTCCGGGCCTAGAGGGGGGAGAGGCAGGGCCGGAATTGGTCCCTAGGAACAACATGGGACTTAGTGAATTTGCCTCAATTACGGTTGAGGAAACTCAGAGGCTGATTATTCTGACAAACTCAGGATCGCCCTTAGATCCTTGTCCTCCATCAGTCTTTCACCTGGCCGCAGAGGTGATAGCGGAGGAGCTGTCCCAGGTAATTAACTTAGCAATACAATCGGGGCGCTATCCGCCGTGTTGGAAGAGGGCAATAATCAAACCTTTACTAAAAAAAGCTACACTAGACCCCCTCGTCTTAAAAAACTATCGTCCAATTGCTGCCCTGCCCATGGGGGCTAAGATTCTGGAGAAAGAACTAAATCGTGCCCTGTCGGCATATCTGACGGCCCACGATCTGCTGGACTCTTCCCAGCACGGTTTTAGGGCAATGCACTCTACAGAGTCAGCATTGCTGACTGCAGCAGAAAACATACGGACTATAGTAGACGGTGGTAGTCGGGCAGTATTGGTGATGTTAGACCTCTCGGCTGCCTTCGACACCGTTAACCACAAGATGTTGCTTCGAAGGCTTCAGGAGTTTGGAGTACAGGGAAGGGCATTGGCCCTACTTGCTTCTTTTCTGGATGACAGAGACCATACCCTGTTATGGGATGGTCTTCAATCGGACCCTTTCCATCTACCATGTGGAGTGCCACAGGGCTCCTCCTTATCCCCCACGTTGTTTAACATTTACGTAGCCCCTTTAGCCAAACTTATTAGGGCTCAGGGCTTTACTGTAATCTCCTATGCTGATGACTCCCAGCTTATAGTATCGGCTGGTAAAGAAGCTAATGACACGGCGAGGAAGTTTCATAACTGCATGTCAGAGATTATGAGATGGATGCGAGAAAACTTCCTTAAGATTAATACCGAGAAAACGGAGATAATGGAATTTGGCCCGGGTAGTCCAATTTGGAATAGCGCCTGGTGGCCGGCTGCGGCGGGTGAATGTCCCTGTCCTGTGCCCAAGGTCAGAAATTTGGGAGTGGTCTTTGACAACCAACTTAATTTTTCGGCTCATGTCAGCAATCTTGCCTCTTCCTGCTTTTATGTAATCAGGATACTGCGGAAGATCTTCCCCTTTATCAACCCTGATCTCCGCAGGAATGTGGTGGTAGCTCTAGTTCTGTCCAAAATGGATTATTGTAATGCAGTACTGCTAGGATTGAATAAGACCTTGCTGAAGAGACTGCAGGTTCTGCAAAATGCGGCAGCTAGACTCCTGCTGGATGTACCTAGGGAACAATCTGTCGCCGAGGGAATGAGGACATTGCACTGGCTCCCAGTTCAGCAGCGAATAGAGTTCAAGGCGTTATGCCTAGTCCATAAGGCAGTATATGGGGGGGAGCTAAGGAAGTCCAGAAGCTCTTCAGCCCTTACCTCCCGGGTCGGACACTAAGGTCATCTACCCAAAACCTGCTGAAACTGAACCGTGTTAAAAAAGCCAGATGGGGCGGCAGAGCTTTTTCGTTCCATGCGGCTAGTCGGTGGAATGAACTCCTGAGTTCTGTTAAACTTACCGAAAGTCACCAAGTTTTTAGAAAACTGATAAAAACACGGCTTTTTGATGTTACCCGGAGGTAGATGGAGTAGTTTCTTTCTTATGGACCAGCGCCAAGACGCCTCGGCATTTGTTCGCGCTTTATAAGTGATGATCCTATCCTATCCTATCCTATCAACCTCAGCGACGATATCCTAACACGCTAGAGGAACATCACTCTCACATCAGGGCCACGCTCAAGAGACTGCAGAATGTGGGTTGACACTACATAAAGCAAAATGCTCTTTCTACCAAGACAGCGTGGACTTCTTTGGATACACCTTCACTCGGGAAGGGCATCTGGTAGACCCGAAGAAGGCCGAGGCCATCAGAGCCGCCCACACGCCTCGCAGTCCTACTGAAGTGAGAAGTTTCCTTGGGATGGCTACCTACTGCGGGCGTTTCATCCCTAACTTGGCCGCCATGTCAGAGCCTCTACGCGCTCTCACGCGCCATGATCACCCTTGGGAATGGACACTGGAAGCCAACAAGGCTTTTCGAGAAATCAAAGAGGGGCTCCTCGACAAGACGATCATGGCGTATTTTCACCCTCGAAGGAGAATGGAGTTGGTTGTGAATGCCAGCCCGGTGGGCCTCGGGGCTGTCCTTCTGCAGGAGCATAGTCACGAAGTGGGGAAGCCAGTCGCGTATGCCAGCAAGGCCCTCACTGACACTGAAACGAGGTATGCCCAGATCGAAAGGGAAGCGCTGGCTATCAAATGGGCCTGCCAGCACTTCCATCTATACCTGTGCGGACAAGACTTTACTTTCGTAGCAGATCACAAGCCACTGATCCCACTGTTCACCGGGCTGTCGAGGCTAGCGCCACCGAGGATTGAACGGTGGGCTGCACAGCTTCAGGCATACTATTTTAAGGTAATTTATCGGCCAGGGGCTCACAACCCCGCGGACTATCTGTCCCGTCACCCGGGGCCAACCACACCGTCCGGCACACCGGACATGTGGCACTGAGTCAGTGTTTGTCAGCATGATCACGCAGGGTGCATGCTCCAAGGCCATGACGCTGGAGGAGATCGGTCAAGCCACTCGGGAAGACCCCACCCTCACTCGCGTCCGCAGGGCTCTGGACAGCAACGGATGGGCCCGCTTCATGGATGGGGCCCGAGCCCTGCGACCAGAGGTCAGCCATGCTCGGCAGCAACTGTGGCATGTCCGGAATGAGCTCAGCGTGGGAGAAGAAGGAGTCATTCTAAGGGGTCGCGTCATCGTGGTCCCTGAAAGCCTCCAGGAAAGAATTCTTGCGCTGGCGCATGTGGTTCACCAGGGAATGGCCAAGACTAAAGCCCGGCTACGTGACAAGGTCTGTTTCCCAGCCATGGACTCGAAAGCAGATGAGATGGTTCGGCAATGCCACGCCTGCATGATCACCGGAGGGGACCCGGCCCCTGCTCCCGTGATCACCGAAGAAGCGTGCAAGACACCGTGGACGCATCTCAGCATGGATTTTGGAAGCTTCCTGGATGGCCGACACATGATGGTCGTCGTCGATTCCTTCACGAAGTTCCCGGTCGTCGAGGTAATAGCATCAACTGCGTTTCCCTCTGTCAAACGGGCCTTAGACCGAGTGTTCGCGACTATGGGGCTGCCTGAAGAAGTCAAGTCGGACAACGGGCCCCCCTTCCAGGGGCGAGAGTTCCAGGAATACCTGGCACATCTAGCGATCCGACACCGGAAGATAACTCCCCTGTGGCCCCAGGCGAACGGGGAGGTAGAGTGATTGATGAGGACGCTTAATCGAGCGCTGCGGATTGCCGTGGAGAATGGAGAAGACCCGGAGGCAGCCCTGGACCAGTTTCTCAGAGTGTACCGCCAAACACCCCACAGCACAACCAAATGTGCTCCGGCCCACATCCTGTTCAAGCGAGCCCCGCGGGACATCATCCCGTCCGATCCAGGGTGGGTCCCAGCTGAGAGAGACGGAGCGGCCATCCAAGCGAGACGAGAAGGCACGAACCAGAAGGCGAGCGAGTCTCGAAGAGCCCAAGAGCCACAGGTTCGAGTCGGAGACCGAGTGATCATCAAGGATCGGCACCCTGGATGGAAATTTCGGACCCCCTATGAGCCCGAGGTGTGGACGGTAACGGCGGTTCAAGGGACTATGGTTACAGCCAGACGAGGCCAACAGGTCGTTACAAGGAACGTGTCGAGCTTCAAGACGGTCGTTTAAGTGGGCACAGATGGGGAAGATCCCCCAATCCCAAGGCCCTCTTCCGGATGGTGGTGCTCCGGCGTCTCCGGGCGGAGTGCTGTCACATCCGGTGTCCAGCCAGCAGTCACCCCAGGGTGGCGAGGACTGTCAAAGACCCACCCGTCCGGATCCGGTCGAGAGGATGTCACCAACCACTCCGCCGCCCAGCTCCCAGGCATCATACACCCGAAGTCAGAGGCATGGCCTCCGTCCTAACCCGATCCCAAGTCAAAGACTGGCAGACTTTATATACCCTTCCCCATGATGGGGCGAACTTAGAGTTTGAACTAAAAGAAAGGAGGGATGTAGAGAGCTACCCGGACTCTCCAGGACAATGTTGCAATACCACACGCATCCCTACACCCCTCGGGCGGGCTCGTCCCGAGGGGATAAATAAACGTGGGCGGGACCGCACGTGGTCTTCCAGCCCAGAACGATATATTGTGGTGTGCGAGTCCTTTACTCCGTGTTGCGGCAGTAACTGCGACCCAGGCCCCACCGCGCTACAGCTGCTTCCATCGCTCGCACACATACATCGGCGGCAGTACTTAAACTATTGAGCACTGCAATAGTTCCTCTTGGGAACAGCCATACACTTCCCAGCAGAGCAGCTGTACTTTTCATGATGGAGTGCTGGCAGTCTCAGTAAAGGAGGCCAATGACTGGATGTGCACAGAGTACTCTACTGAGTAGGCAGGATGAATGACTGAACGGCGGTGCGCATGGAATACTCTTCACAGCTTCCTTCTGGTAGGTCCAACAAGCGATGCCACTGCCTGAGCTGCAGAGGTCTCTGAAATAACCTGCACCAGGTAGTTAGCATCATTCGCGCCTATACTTAAACGAGGAGTGGTGCCTGCATCCCTCGCTATGATGCCCAACATTCCTAGGCTGGGTTTTGGTGTAGAGTGATTGTGCCGACATCCGGGGCCGGTATATGACCTCTCCTTCAGCACTCCACACCTGCCTGGAAACTGGTGAGAAAGAGGCTCGAATTCCTTCCTAACGAGGCTGAGCAGTTAAATCAATGCATCTTCTAATTCTGCTGCCTCACCAGATTAACCGCTATGCAAACCGATTATTTTCAATGGGTACACAATGTTTTACTTTGGGCCAGCTCAGTAGCAGGTTGGTTTCTGCAAGAGGCCTTCCTTACACCTCCGGACTACACAAACTCGCTCTCAGCTCAGGTCTCCTTCACTGCAAGTCTCACGTCGAAATGGGAAGCTAGCTTTGTGCACTAAAGTGAGAGCTTGGTACACAAATACCATTGTTTGTGATTGTAAATGTATGTCCGTGATTTACAAACGTGAACTTGCATTCGTGAATTGACACACAGATTTGAGGAAGACCCAGACAACATGGGAATGCTCCTGGGAAGCTTTAACGCTGCTAGCTGCCCAGGAACACTCCTGGAATTCTCTGAGAATTCCCAAAATGACCCAACTTCAAGCAAATCATGAGTGTGCACGCTCAGGTGTAAATCGCTGTCTCTGCAGCCCCGACTTCTATCCATCAGGCCTTATGACTATTTTTCTATCAATTGTTTTCTGTGCATTATTTTTCCAAATAATTAGTTTGACTCTAAGGCAAAGTGGGGGAGGGTGGGTGTTTTGACTTTATGGAGAAAAGCAAATGGGCGAGAGAAAGAGAGCAGCTTGGAGTCCGGTGGGGTGGGAGGGACAAATAGGCAAATAAGCTACATGGAGCTTGGAGTGAGGAAAGCAACCTGGGGTGGGGGGTGAAAGGCATACGGAGGCAAGCGCATAACAGATAGTGGGTGAAGCTCATGGGGAAGAGAGCAACACAGAGTGGGAAGGAGAAGCACCCTAGGGAGACAGCTAAAAAACAAATGCGCTCTCAAGGAGTGCTTAAGACAAAGGAAAACAAGCATTTGCAATGCAATAGGTCTCGAATTTACGCTTGTTTAAGCAATTGGCATTGTAAATGACAATGCCTTTTATTTATACTTTGAAAACCAAAACATTAATAAAGGGCATTGTTATTTACAATGTCAATAGCACAAACTGCATAAATGCAGACCTATTGCTTTGTAAATGCTTGTTGTTTTTCTTATGTGTGATGTTGAATGTATATGTCTCCTTCTTACTCCTAGGTCTGGGAAGCATACCATTTTGAAGAATCCCCAGGTTCACAACTCTTTGTAAATCCGGAAATGCTCTAAAATCAATGGGTGGATACTTGGTAACACCCACACTACAATTATGGAACACCTCCCTGTCACAAGGTAATGCAATGCAGCAAAATGCACTGCCTTGCATTATCTTGGATTTACTGAACGACGCAAAGACAAAAAATGTGGCATTGTGTGGCTTAGTAAATCCTAGTTAAGGGCTTGCATTGCCATGTGTCACCTGGTCTGATGCGAGGGCAACACAAGCCTTTAGTAAATCTGGGCCCCAATGTTCAGCAAGTGTAATTATCTTAAAAAAATAAACGGAGTTTTATTTACAGTTTCTTAAAATGAAAATGAACAGATAAAAGCCTAATACACTGCAAGACCTGGATAGGCTATAATTTTCTTGTGAGAGATAGAGCTCCTAATATTGTCATAGCCACTACACATTAGGTGCCAGTCTTACTAGAATATAAGGCACACACCCAATGTTAATCTATGGGGTTTCTAGTATATTAGTTTGAAACATGGCATGTCTATAATGTGTATAACAAAGTTGCAGACAATGGGACAGAGGTCCCAGGTAAACACATTTTAGCAACTTTGCTGTGACACATCCTATCCTTTCTATCAATAGTTTCTAGCTCTGGATGTCACTCTAAATATTTGTCAGTAGGTTGCAAAAACAGGTTCTGAGTCTTCAAGAACAATAGTAAACATACTGCGAGCTGTGGTCTAATAATACTGAGCCATCCTACACATAGGATTAGCCAGCACATTGCAGTGGTGTCTGCCTCAGAGCAGGGGTGGTGGGGTGGAGGGGGTGGAAATGGATAAAAAAGAAATTAAAAAAGAAACTTACCTTTGCCTTGCCGCCACGCCGCCACAGTCCTCTACTTTATCCTCATCAGCTGCTGGAAAGCACTGGAAGCAGCCAGGCTCCCATACTCTCCCAGCCAATCACAATGCAGTGTCGTAATTGGCCTGAGCGGCCTGTTTGGTGTCTCAGGTTGTGCCTGGGAGCCTGGGCATATTCTCCACAGGGCTGTGCAACACCGCCCCATGAAGAACATGCTAAGTGTGCATGACAGTTTGGCCGGCCCAAGAGGGTGGGGCCAAACCGCCCGCGCACTTAGAGAGTGCAAACCACTCCTCTCTCTGCTCTGGTCACAGAGCCTAGCCCTGCTCCGACTTGGCTCTGATTCCCTCATAGAAAAATAAAATGATAATAACGTCCTGCTATTATCATTTTCTTTTTCTGTTTGGCACTTCTGAAATTGCTGTGGGGCGACTCTCCTCCGCCTTAGTGGAGGAGCTGCCACTGGCACATTACACACCCATGCAGAAGACAAATTGCCTGTTGCTGCAACTCAAGGGAAGGTCAATATGCATTGACTGTGAATTGTGCTGAATCCCTAATGGTTCAATAAGCAAAGGTAAAACAATCCTAAACACTTGAAATGCACCTACAATCATTATGTTGATGGTACACAGTTTTACCTAAATATTTTGACTTTAAAAGATATACTCTTCCTAAGCCAAATTCTAAACAGCATCAAAGCTTGGCTATCATCCAACCAGCTGAACACACTGAAGAAGGAATTGCTCCTCATCTCCCCCATCACTGTTCTCCTGCAGTCCCAGAGTGGCTTGACTCACTAAATGAACAGCATTGGAAATCCTCCTAATTTCTCAGTATCACCCTCAGCAAGAAGCTGAACCTTCAAAATGCTACAACAAAGAGTGCCCAAAAACAATTCAGAGTTCTCAAAAATATCAAACTTTTGGTTCCTCACTGGGATTTTAATATTGTGGTACAATCTCTGGTTATATCCTAACTCTATTATGGAAATTCACTACTCACCTAGCTCCAATGAAGGCAACCTTCAACGCAGCAGCCAGACTGATCTTAGGAACGAGACGCTATGACTCCATTACTCCAGTACTTATCAACCCCAACTGCATGAGCATCAATTAATTTTAAAAAAGCATAGACAGCGGAAGTGACATCATACACCGGTTGGCATTAATGACATCATAAGAAATTACACAATATGACCTTTGACTCTGAATCTCAGGATGTGATGCCACATGACCTTAATCTTGATAACATCAAACTAAAGCCTAGTGCATTACTTAAGGAGAGAATGCATTGAAAAGCTACAGGGTCACTTACAAAACAAACAAAAAAATGCAGAGTTGTGACCACATGCAGCAGTACAAATATATATTGGCCATGCTTTGCTAATGGACCATGTTCCTGGTTTGCTTTACTCCTTATTGTTGTTTGCGAGTTTTGATGTATGCTAACTTACTAGCAAAAATCGTACTTGACAAACATGGAGGTAACGGTTTTGTTCAAAGACTTCATTAGTTTTGGTCTATAGATAGCTTTAGCTGTTTCACCAGACTCATGTATTAAAAATAAATCATAAATAAGAAACATAAATATAGGCTCATAGGGAGGGCCTTTGGGTCATCTCTCTTCATCCATTGGTCTCTTTCATATTCATTCACAACTTGCTTCTGCCCACTGCAGCGTACATCATGTAGCAAATTGTTAGCCACTTCATTCACTGCCTACCTTGCGCTGTAAGTGGCGACATTTGCCTATTCACATATGTACATCCCGTAAAAACAAGTGCATTTGGAAGCTAGGGCAGGTGAGCCAATAATTCCCTTTACTAATGCTTTCCATTGTTTATATATTTGTTTATTTCTTAGTCATCCCTTTGTGTTTACATCACTTCAGAGCCAATTGTACTCTTTGCACCCATAAGAATCATGTTTTCTAATGATGTGCATTAAAACTAAAAGGGTTTCTATACCTGTGATAAGTACTCTTGGCTGCTGGAAAAAACGTATGCTGCTCTGTCATAATTGTGTTTTATTGTTTTCTTTTTTTTTTATTTAAAATTGTTAATGCAAGCACGTGGCACCATGTTTAGGTGTCAAGTTTTTATTTTATTTTTATTTTTCCAGCATATCCTTGCAATAATAAAATATATAGCTTGTCATGGTGTGAGCAATTCACTTTCCAAATCTTATTTTTCACATATTCACAAAAATGAAACAACGAAACACATTTTGAAGAAATGTGCATTTCCAATTTGTTTAATTTTATGAAGTACTTTAAAGAGTGCAGCACTGCTTGGTGTGTTTATTTAATAAAATGGAAAGTGTACTGTCCGAGTTGGAGCGGCATACAGTAAACAGTGCTCATTAGGGTACTCTTTACACTATTTGCCACCCCTGATGTCAGAAGTTCACAGTGGCACTGTTAGTGGTCACAAGGGGCAAGCCTGGGGTCACAACTGTGGCCTATGGTGGGTTGGAGACTACTAAAAGACAGCCATGCTCAACTGGCTCCTGATTGAAGCTAGATGCATATTTAAGGTAGCTTGCATTAGACACAAATGCTTACACTATGGCACCCTGAAAAACCTGTCTCAAAAACCCACCCTTTCTGGAAGCATCCTCTCTCTTCACAATGCTAAAACCTTACTTCTAGAACTTCCCAGATCCATGAAACAAAGAACAAACTCTGATCCTTCTCTGGAAGTGCACCCAGAATATGGAACTCGATCCCTCCAGAGACTTGCAAAAACCCTTCATTCGAAGATGCATGTTTTTCCCAGCATCTATCGATAATTCTATTTTTCATTATGTGCTGCAACTTTCATATGGCCATTGTACAAGCCCTCTGACACCCGCCCGGGCCTTAAACACGCTATACAAAGCTGCACATAAATACATTAGCTGTCAATACCCATGCTGTGCTTAAAAGAGGTCCAAAACAATCCTCTCCTTGGCTCCTTGAGAGCATTGTAGCTCTATCAGACTGTGCCTCATGCATTGATTACAACGGCCGTATGAGAGCTGTACACCCTTTTCCAGTTCAGGCAGGTATGCAGACACCTTCTCAGCACATCCAAGGACCTAACTCAACACTCCTGTTTTTGGAGGTCCATGACCAGCATAGTGCTTTGGAGAGTCTATCCCTTATCTTGATGACTTCAGTCGGCAGCCAGTGCGGTAAAATGGCAGGTCCCAGGGGCCAACTAGACTTGAACTTCGCACATTTTCTCTCCTCTTTCCAACTCAGTCACATTCTCTTCTCATTTCTTTTTCCTCTTTTTGTCCCTCCTTATTCTCTGATATGTTCCCTCTGTTTTGTGTCACTGTTCTCTATCACATCTCTCTGTCACTCTTTTTTCATAATCTCATTCCTCAGTCCCTTCACATTAATTCTCATCCTTCCTACTACTTTCTCTTCCTGACACCTGTAGTATCTTCATATAAGATAAATTGTTTTCCTGTATCTTGTAGTTAGCTGCTCAGCCAGTGTGAGTGTTCCATGTGGAATGATGACGTGACTGGAATGTTGGTGTGGTGAGAGACAGTTAGGAGAGGATGGGCTGAGCAGCTAGCAGGCTGCTCCTGGTGGGGCCATACTATGGACTTATCATCTTAATAAATAACCTAAAGATATATACTGGCTACGTCTGCTGTGTCACATCAACTTATGGAACCAGGTCACTTCAATTGGCGACGAGTTGGACTAAAGAAACCGCGTGTGTAACCTGAATAGACTGATGTGTACTGAACTAGTGTAACTTGAAGAAAATGGATTTAATGTAAAGATACTCCTCATCTGGCGGAATCACCTGGCACCGTGAGCCCCACCAGTGACCACTACATCGGTCGCCCTAACCTCTGTGTGCCATTTCCTGCTGGACCTTCTATCTTCCATGCTGCGGTAATCCTGGAAGAAGTGTTATGGAGGAGGAGTTTGTGTTGATGTACCCCTGGAGAGTGATAAATCAAGTGAAGATCCTCAAGCGTAATGAAGAGGAGTTTTCCACTGGAGTCTAATGAAGAGGAGTTTTCCACTGGAGTAACGAGTGTCAAGTTTCTCTTCGTGTGGGGGAAAGCGTCTGGAGGTGCAGTTTTAAGTGTCCCTGAGGTGCAAAAAGTCCTCAATGTTCTTGGTCAATTGATCTTTGCTTGTGACAAGCCTGTCTGTTTGTCTTCGTGTGCTGAGGAGGTTCCCTGTCAAGAAGAGAGCTTTTGTCCATGCAGAGGCAAATGTCAGAGGCGCTACTGGAAAGAGGTGTCCCCAGCGTGTCTGTCCCTGTGCCACAACAAACATCTACAGTGGAAACAAATATCGACTGTGCCACAGGAAACAGATTTTGTGTATGAAGACCTAAGGTAACCAGTTTATGTCCGAGTTGCTGTCATCGTTTATTGTAGCAACAATTGTTGTATGTGCCTCGACATGTGGATGGACTTCCTGAGAATGTGGGTTTCTGTCTCCAGTGCGGAGTTCCAAGACTTGATTTTGTGGCACTTTTAAATAGCAAGTTCTGGACTTGAGGAATTATGCGTGTGCCCGCTTTTCTACAGCTTCGTGTTTATGGATTTCCTGTCTAAATCGTAAGGGATACGGTAATATGCAAGCTGCCAAGTTTAAGCCAACGAGCGGAGAAAAAATGAAATGTGACCGTATATTGTTTTTTGGTGAACTGCCACTTTAGAGCCATCTGGATGAGGAGAATACATTCTGTCTAAATCGTAAGGGATGCGGTAATAATACATCTTTTATACTTTTAAAGGTTGTCAGGTTTTCTCTCTACATAGCTGGCAAGAGATTACGGTTGCGCTTCATTTTAAAAATTCAAATTGGCTCGCGGAACTTACTATGATCTATGTCGCGGGGAGCCTCTCTTCAAGTTTCCATGACGTCTTCAGCTCTATTGGTGTTCGGAGCTGCATTTGAGCGTTTTGAAGCAGGTGCGTGCCGTAAGCCACCCGGCATGCGTTTCTTGTGCGTCCCGCCATTTTGGAGTTGGCGGATTTAGGCATTGTACTTTGGATATTCGTGTCTCCTTATCTTGTTCTACAGGAACTTGCCAACCACGTTTTGTTTTCTAAATAAAGTTGACCGCGAGTTGAAAGTATCCAGCAACCTCGCGATGAGATGGCCTCTCACCAACCTGAATTTTCTAACTTGACCGCGAGTTGAAATTTTCCAGCAACCTGATGCCGAGTACTTTGTCTTTCATTCTTCAGTGGAAACGGTATTTTTCTGGGAGGTAATTTCTGGTGGCATGTCTACGAGGTACTTTCTGCCGGCAAGTCTCTTGGAACTATAGAATGCATGTTCCTGTCATAAGTACTATTTTGTTTATGGCAATGCCTAATCTTTCTTATTATTGCGGTGACAGGCACACCTGTGACATTTTTTTTTGTTATGACAAGTTCAGAGTGCGCATTGAATTGCTTTAAGTGCATATTGCTTGTGTGTTTTTTTTGTTGTCATGAGTCGACAGCATTTGTGGTCCAGTGTTAGAGTCTTTTCTTGATCTTTTTGTGATTGGACTGATCATTTGTCATGGACACCTGTTGTGTAAATATATTATCTTGATAATATGTTATGCATTTGTCTTTCTTAAAGTCACCTTTCTGTTATTTTAGGTGTGAGTTTGGGGTTTGCATGTTAGCTATATTCTTACTCAGTGTATAGGGGGTACTAGTCCTACCTATGTAAGTAGTATTGCTTTTCAGTCCTATATATTCAGTTTTTAGGGGGTGTTAGTCCCACCTAGGTAATTAGTAATGGGTTTTAGTCCTTTTTACTAAATTTTAAGGGGGTGTGAGTCCCACCTTTGTTCATGTTAGTGTTGGGTTTTAGTCCCTTCATTTATATATTAGCTGTTGTGTGTGAGGGGATTTCTCTCTTGACGCCTCACTGTGCTGCATTCTGTTATGTTTGTTGCACTAGTCTATGGGTGTTAGTCCCATACACTTCGTGTTTAGGGGGTGTCAGTCCCACCTAGGTCATTCTTAATTAGTGTTACTCCCATATTATTTGTGTTTAGGGGGTATTGTCCCACCTATGTCAGTAGTATTGGGTGTTAGTCATGCTGTGACTCACTTGTCGGCCTATAGGGGGTGTTTGTCCCACCTATTAAATTGGGTAATGGGTGTTAGTCCTTTATTCTCAGTGTTTAGGGGGTGTTAGTCCCACCTAGTTTATGGTTAATGGGTGTTAGTCCCATATACTTAGTATTTAGGGGGTGTTAGTCCCATCTATGTTTTAGTAATGGGTGACATCCACCCATTGTGTATTTGGTTGGGAGTGTTTCTTCCTGTCTGTTTCTGCGGTTCCTCGAGTGTTTTTTTTGTCGTTTTTTATTGTGATTTTCTGTGTTGGTTTTCATGAGTATATTGTGTGGTGTTTTCAACCTCCGTTTGGTAGTTTTGTGTTGTTTGTTTAACGTTTTTTTTGTGTCTCATTAAAGGAGGAGGTTGGTCATGGTGTGTGAGTTTAATGTTTTCTTTTTATTCTTATTATAAGAGGAGGATGGTGATAGTTCATTCTTATTTTCCGTCCTTTTCTTATCTTTTTCCTTCCGTTTTATAGTCTGGTTCCCTTTCGTGGTATGTGTAATTCATCTTACCCTTGGGATTTGGACTATTTATCTCTTGTTTATTTTGTGTTTAGTTATTATGTACTTTTAGTGCTCTTTGTTTTATTGTCAACTGTAAAGAAGGGAGATATTGTAGTATCTTCATATAAGATAAATTGTTCTCCTGTATCTTGTAGTTAGCTGCTCAGCCAGTGTGAGTGTTCCATGTGGAATGATGACGTGACTGGAATGTTGGTGTGGTGAGAGACAGTTAGGAGAGGATGGGCTGAGCAGCTAGCAGGCTGCTCCTGGTGGGGCCATACTATGGACTTATCATCTTAATAAATAACCTAAAGATATATAATGGCTACGTCTGCTGTGTCACATCAACTTATGGAACCAGGTCACTTCAATTACACCCTATCAGAGAGAGGCTATGTCAGACACTATCCGCTCCCTCAGATTAGGAACTTGTGACTGGCCGACAGTTGTTCAGCTTTTACATTGCAGGAATGAATACTGAAAGAGCTGAACTCTGCATGTGAACTAGCCCAACACAATCTATGAATCAACACAACTTTTTTGTGCAGGGGCTCAGCTCTCTGTATTCAGGAACTCTGCCCTGGTTCAGTGCTAGAAAATAAACTGTCTGCAAAGAAAATCAACATTATAGCTGGAGGACCCAGCTCTATCTTTGCTTAAACTCAGCTGTATCTGTGCAGGGGTGCAGCATTATATATGTATGGACTCAGCTGTAGTGTTATGGTCAGAGCTGCCAACTTTGGAACCGAGGATCCAGGTTCGGGTCTTGGTGCCGGCTCAACATCCCCTGGTTCTGGACAAACCTCTTAAACTGCCTGTACCAATAAAAATGTATCTGACCTTGAGTAATGTCACTGGTGCTCCTGTAAAGCTACTCTGTTGCCTTCTGGTTGAGCTTGTGCTATATAAAACAGTGAAGAAAACGTCAAATCTACCTGTGAATGAGCACCACTCTTCAAAATGACAGGGTCTGTTTATGACAAAGTTCTACTGTCTCAACATGTGCAGGAACCGATTTTATCTTAGTAAGAACTCACTTATGTCTACTAGGTATTCCGACACATCTCTAGAACTGCAACCAACTTCAGTTTTGGCTTCTTGAGAGCTGGAAAAAAGGAAGTCGTATATGGAGAGTGTGACTACAGGGCCAAAGAGTAGTATGAAAGTATGAACAGTGCTAAATCCTAGGTGACTTCTTATGGACGATGTGGTAGAAGTCAAAAAGCACTGCAGTACATGGTAAGGAAAAAGTGGACCTGGGCAGAAATGCAAACGACAAAGCACTATTATGAACAGAGGGGGGCTCCATGTTGGAGCCACGGACATTTAGACAGGGGCCAGTGGGAGGAAGAACGTGGTGCCCAAGGCAGTTCTTGCCATTGTGCTTGAAAACTCAAACTTTCAGCAGGAGCCAGGGAGTGGGCAATTAAGCTTGTGAAAATGAGACCCCTATAAGGTCAGGTAATTTCCTGATTTGGCTCTAATAATTACCCCATGGAGGAGTAGTGAAATATCGGTCCGCAGGTGGCTGCAGTTTGGGCTCTACACTAACTTTATTTTGGCTGCCAATAGGTGCTTCTCTAACAATGTCTAGGGGTGATTTAGAAGATAGTCTTGCACCAGGGGACCAAGATACGGTCAGGTTACCCGGGTCCATCTTCCAAAGGGTGCCAGGGGATACAATTTGGGGTTCCTTTGGAATGGTTTAGGGTTTAACTTACTGGTTGACCCAAGGGGGCTCCCCTGTTATGAGTGGAGGCTGAGTTCACCTTGTTAAGAACTAAGTATAGGGTCATAGTGGAAATCTGGGGATACCAAATCACGTTGTCTTGGGGATGGTGCTTGAAGGGCCAGCCCGGTGGGTAGCAATACTTTTGAGAAATTCATTTCAGACAAAAAAGTTTATTTGGATATTCAATTTACATGATTTAATAAGTCAAAGTGTGTCACTATCAAGACATGTTATTTATGTGTCTTCAGGCAAATAAATATGGTCAGAGAATGTTTAATTCTCAAAATCAAGTGTCGTGGCCTCAGGCTACTTCATTGATTTATTGGGAATGGGGCTGGTTTAGTGTATTCGTCCAGCTGTCATTCCCACTGAACCTCAGAGAGTCCCTCGCTTATGTTAATGTGAATTGTTGTCTCTGGAACAAAGCTTGAGATTTAAAATGCCCACTTCAGGAAGGCATTGAAACAATGGGAGGTATGTGTACTGTGTCTCAGCACAAGGTGCATTAAGGCACAGGACTACAGACTACAGTTGGAATAGGGTAGCGCAGTAGCAGATGGTGTCCATAAAAAGTGCCATGCAGATCCACTTGCCAAATATTACTTGTTGAACCAACAAATACCCAGGGCAAGAGGCACACACAGAGTTCTGTGAGGTGGACTGTGAGAGGTCCGAATTAGCAGCCCTTGATAAATCGTAGTGTAATGTTGCAAACCACGTTTGTCCCGACTGCGATGCGCACGTCCTGCACTAAATGAGGTAGATAGCAATCATGAAGAAGAGGAGCACAGTGATGGGCTGCTCTCCTCTGCTGCCCTTGTAGGGAGTGTTAGAATAAATGCATGACTGTTAAAGTAACTGTGTGACAAGACGTTATTGCCAAATCATCACCATGACGGGGATGTTGCCTCACAGACTAACAATCAGCATCAAGGCTTGTGCCATGGCTGTCCTTCCTTCTGGAATAGAACAGGCAGCCAGGAGCCGTTTACTCAGGGACTACCCATGGGATCATCTTGTAAAAGTCCCTCACCCCACTAAGAAGTGCTGGTGTGGTGCCACCTACCATCAATCAAAGAATCAAAGTATTTGTTGCCCATATCCATAATACCCAATTTCACTTTGCATGTTTTGATTTTTTAGCCAGTACTTGGAAATTTGAGAAGCAAAAACACATGCGCCCCAGAATGCAAGATGCTGTTGGTAAAGAAATCTGGACTACCTGATGGCAACTGAATCCCTGCAATACGTTTTAAAAAAACAGAAAAACACGTTCTCCTCTTTTTTTGACATATATATAGCACTTGCTACCCCTTGTCAGGGGTATTGACCAATATATAACATCAATTACATACAACAAGGGACACTGGAATTATGTGATGGGGAGGGCCAAATTATGCTGCAGGGTTAAATAAATTATGGGGAAGAAAAGGCGACTAATGCAGCGTAATGTGGCGCATTTTAGAACACCATTACTTTATTCATTTGTAATTTTTACACTTAATAACATTGGCTGGGCATTAATTTCACCTCATTAGTACCAGTATAACACCACAATAAAGCAATAAGCAACAAATGGGTGATCAATCAAGCTTTGCAAATGATCTTCCACTGTCCACAGGCGTGGTGCGTATTTAATAACTTTTGAACCGTTTGAGCTGGAAACATTTTTTTGTTAAAATAAGTGGATTTTGAAGCAGGCGATGGTTTTTGTGGCACATGCGGTAAAACTGTAGTTATGTGAAAAATGCTGTGGCAGCACAATCACATAATTCCAGTAGCTCTGGATACAATATAATTTGTCATTTGTCCTTTCGTTGCTTGAAAGGACTCAGGTTTACAGTCAGGTTGGAAACATGGCAGATATCGCCTTTCAAGTCCACATGCCATCATCACATTGTTATTTGGCAATCATTGTCTCAATGAGGAATGCTAATGCACACATTGGCAATGCAGAGTGAAAGCCCCCACAATGGTGTCTGTGATCTCATATTTTATGAAATACTGGTGACGCCCACCCCTCCTATGAATGCACTTTCCAGCACTAGGAAAAGCTGAACGTGTTTCTTAAAAAAGGCGACGCCGGCTTCCCAAGCAGTGTCCTGCCCAGGTTTTATCAGAGACAAGCTCCCACGAATCTGCAGCCCAGGCTACCACACATGACAGGAGGGGCTGAAGCCCTTTTAGCCCAACGGGCATTGCACACTCGGCAGGTATAGTGACATCCCGGTTTTACATGCAGCACAAACTACAGGGACAAAGCTCATGCACTGACAGGAAAAATGGGGGTGTTACATGTGATCTCAAGCCTTTGCACACTGAGGGGTAGATGTACAAGAAAGTGGCGGAGAACATTTCTCCTTATATTGCCTGTCTTATTTTTGGAGCAGCCTCATACCTTGCAAATATGGGGCAGCTTCAAAAAGCAATGGGTGTTGCGACGGAACGCCCACTGCAGTACCCATTGCCCGCCCCTTTCATGCTTCGTGAATAGGGGCATTATTTGCAAGACCGCGTTAAGCCACTTTAAGTGGCTTAATGCCGCCTTGTAAATAAGGTAAAGGACTTAATGTCACCAGAACGTTGCAAAAAGGGACATTCTGGTGGCGTTAACTCCTTGTAGATAAGCCCCTGAATGTCCCTCCCTTCCCACTTTGAAGTTCTACGTGAAGGCCAGTTAGAGTGACACTTAACTCACCATTTGCACTCCTGCTTCAATTCCTACCTTTTATTATGAGCCACCTAGTTTTCCTCTTTGAGTCTCATCTATAGTCCCAAAACTGTCTTGCCTCATTTTTTATCTTTGTTTTCTTAATCCACCTCTGTCATGGGAGATATTTTTAAACCCCAGCTGGCTAGCATTATCATTGATTCCATATTTCTTCCATTCCTCATAATCTCTTCCTCGCTCGCTTTCAGTTGTCAGTTTCCTGTCAGTGATTTATAGAAAATGTACAGTGCATAACAGGCTTGCCAAATGTCACCGTGCAGTAGATTATTTTAAGGCCATTCAATGAATCTCTCCGCTCTTAATAGACCTTTGTTCTCGAACCGGCTACAATGCCTGACACCAATCTGGATCAATAAATGGATAAAGGAAAGCAGCTTAATAAGCTAGCTTCATCTCAGGTCCATTGATCGTGTAGTTTTTGAAGTTTAAAGAGTGATGCAGTGTATAATAGACCGCTCTCATGCCCCTCATTACTTCATTTCACATAAAAGCAGATTAGATTTTTTGAACATTAATGCTCCATGGAGACATCAAAATGGCGAAAGGGGGAGAAAGGAGGTCTAAAGACCCCTGGAAGAGAAAGAAATGGTGAGGGGGGGGAGATGGAGGGTGAAAGAGAGATAACAGCAAAAAGACTCTGGGGCTCATTTACAAGCCCCTTGTGCCGCCTGTACGTCACTTTTTCCCATATGAAAAGTGATGCACCAGCGGCGCAAGGGGCTTGTAAATAAGCCCCTGCGCATCTAGAGGGAGAGACCCATGCAGAGAGTGACAGGACACACGTTCGCGTCTTTCTTACGAAATCAAAAAGAGGCATATATATTTTATATGTTTTAAACAGTACGTCGTTGAAACTAAGCATTTTCCCAAAAATGTTGTGTGAGACAAGTATAGTAATAAACTCAGATTCAGACATTTAGTACCACAGTGCAAAGGTTAAATCTGATGCTTTAGATGCTGCTTGTGAACTGTCACACTTTGACTCTTCACTGCTTTCCACTATAGGCCTATGAATGAGTGAACGTCTACATCGAAGCTACCCCATTGACAAACACTTTTGGGACATTCATAAAGTAATATATCTGAGTTGAAATATCAGAGTCCAACTGATTTGAAAGGAACCGAGAGGGAGTAATGGTAAACGCAAACTCAGAAGAGCGGAATCAAGATCAATTCTACAAATGAGAACAGGGATACAATGGGGCCATAATTTGGACTAAGAACTGCATGTACAGAAAAGTATCATTAAAGGTAGCTTGATGAGGTCGTAAATTAATGACATAGGCTAGAACTGAAAAGACTTTGATGAAATTCTCGCCATGTACCTTTACTTTTTTACATCTGCACTCCTTCTTTTTTAGATCATGTACTTTGCATTGATTTGGTGGGCAATCTCATGAGCAGCTGAAGTGTGTTGTAAAGTATAATGGTGACATTATTTCATCACTTGACTGTCCATCATAATGAGACACCAAGGTTATTATCACAATCATGGGTGAATTGATGAACTCTCGACATTCATTTTCAATCTGTGAAATTATGTACCATCCTACCCACATTAATGCGATTGGATTTTTTTATGGAAAAAAAAACTTTCCAATGCATACCAAGTATTACGATTACGTTTTTTGCACTTTACAAATTATTTATTTGACAAACACATTTAGTCGCCATCAAATGTTGTGCACCATTATATCCATGATATTTCATTACTGAACTGTCTGACTTACTGAGTCACCATGGTCATTCAAACTGATATATAGGGAAGACTTCCAAAGATGACTTATGAATTACATTTGTTTTTGCGATGGTCATACATAGGAAATGTTGGACACCTGCACTTAGACTCACTAATTTGTGCAATGGAATGGGCAAGTAGTTTGTTGGAAAGGACATAGTTCCAATAATTAGATGTAGCATTCATTATTAATCCGTTTCAAAATAAGACACCCTTTTTTGGCTGTCCATGACAGTTGTCTTAAAGGCAAGCAGTTTTGTAAACTACTGCCCGCGTAAAAGAAAGCAACAGTCGTCGTTAAGTTGAGGCAGGCAGTCACGCCTGGCTACTTTCTGTTTTTAATCAAAATGAATAAAGGACCATCCACATGCATGTTATAAGACTGCCTTGCCGCTCCGACTTTATGGTCTAGTTTGAAATGAGTCGACAATTATTATGCAAAATATCGATGAATCGGTGAATTCAGAAATAAGTATTTTCTATAGCTTGCTCCTGTGGTTTCAGATCTCCCTTGGTGCAGTTGGAAGGGAGATTCTTGATATATATATAAACACACACACACACACACGCACACACGCACACACACACACACACACACACACCCAGGACCACTATGTAGTGTGCACCAGGGATGGACTATAATTTCGTTCTATTAACATGTTAATGCAACTTCCTACACAATACCAAGAGAACTAGGGTACCATCCTTTTGAATGTTAATACCGATTTTGTAAGATTGATGAAACACAATAGTTTGGTGTTCCAATCTTGTCACCTTTAAATACAGATGACGTCTAATGGTAGACATACACCAATATGCTCTCCTTACAAGGCTGCTTAATAATGGCCGCCGAAGGCTTCCTCCGTCATGTACTAATATATCCAGTAACTGACCAACACATGTGAAACAAGATGGCTGATACAGATTGTAAAATCGCCTTTCTTTTCTTTGGTCAAATGATGTCTTTAGAATTATGCATATGTTCTACAAATCGCATACTATATGGTCTAACTCAAATATAATAAGATAGACATAATGTAAAAGAAACGCACGATGTGTATTTAACTATTATGCCTATTTAAAAATGGCCGCCGCAGTTTAATGGATTGTCCATCATCTATGTTGCGCTATGGCCTATGTAATGGCCTCTCACTATGTGACACACTGTGTGAACAAGACAGCTGGGCTGTCGAAAGGTGTTACTGTATCAAATAAACCGCTTTTGGTTTAACTCCTGAGTATGCGTCTTTCTTGAGAGAAATCTGTGGATTAATTAATTACCGCAGGGAGACCTATCCGGCGTGATGCTCCACCTGTCAATGGGCCTAGATGCCCGCAAAAAAAGGTAGCTCGTATATATATATATATATATATATATATATTACCTACTGGCGGTCGCCAGTAGGTAGTTATAGTTAGGACCCTGTTTCCATAGGAAATCCGCAACATTCTATTTGGAATAACTTTGGCGCCGGTCGACGAATCCTCGCGAAATTTTCAAAATAGGTGGGGCGCTACGCTCCGCTCCTACCCTGAAAGTCTCGGGGGGATTCGTCAAGTGGGGGCTGAGAAAAAAGGGGGGTCCCAAAACGCGTTTTTCCCATGCATTTTTCCATAGGACCTTTAGACACAGCTACAGCCCGAACGGCTGAACAGAGTTACTTGAAATTTGACAGAGAGGTAGTCTACAGGTCAAGGAAGTGCCTTTTGTAGGTTTGGTGTAAATCTGTTCAGTAGATCCTGAGAAAATAGCATTTAAATCAATATATATATCTGTGGCAGCTTACGGTGCGCTTACCGTGCGCTTACGGTAAGCTTACCGTACGCGTACGGTGCCGTGCGCGAGCGCGATTCTGATTGGCTGTTAGATCTTAGTAAACATTCGGTTTTTTAAATGCTAAGTTACTTTACGCCATTCGTGGCGTGCGCGCCCACTTAACGCAGTTTGTTCCGTGCGCGCACGGTGCGCTTCGCGCACCGCGCGCCCACTTTACGCAGTTAGTGCCGTGCACGCACGGTGGGCACGCGGTGCGCTATGCGCACCGCGTGCCCACGTTACGCTAGATGGGCCATGTACGCACCAGGCGCTTCGCGCACCGTGCGCACATGGAGGACATATGATGCACTTCGTTTTTAAAGGTAATATTTTAATTTTTCGCATTAGTTATAAGCCATGCACAAATGGTGCCCTTCGGGCACCATTTGCACACGGGGTGGAGAGAGTGTGGATAATTTTTTTTTTTAATATATTTTTTTTTTAATATTTTCGTTTTTTACTTATGTGATAAGCCATGCACAATTGGTGACCTTTGGTCACCAATTGCACACGGGGTGGGGTTAGTGTGGATATTTTTTTTTTTATATATTTTTTTACCGTACGCGTACGGTAAGCGTAATCGGCGAAATTAGCGAAAAAATAAAAATTCCGTTTTTGGCCTTGGGGGATCTTTGGGGACTCCCTGTACATGGCTATGTGTGTGGGAGCTGTCAAAACAGCCCCTTTAAATGTTTTTGTGCTTTGTTTGTTAATCATCTCTCTCAGTGCGAGAGAGAAAATGGCGGCCGCCGCTTCCTGGTTTCGGCCGATTCGAATGTTTACTAAGATCTAAGAGCCAATCATAATCGCGCTCGCGCACGCCACCGTACGCGTACGGTAAGCGTACCGTAAGCGCACCGTAAGCTGGCTCAGATATATATATTGATTTAAAGGCTATTTTCTCAGAATCTACTGAACAGATTTACACCAAACCTACAAAAGGCACTTCCTTGGCCTGAGGACTACCTCTCTGCCAAATTTCTAGTAATTCTGTTCAGCCGTTCGGGCTGTAGCCCTGTCTAAAGGTCCTATGGAAAAATGCATGGGAAAAACGCGTTTTGGGACCCCCCTTTTATCTCAGCCCCCGCTTGACGAATCCCCTCGAGACTTTCAGGGTAAGAGCGGAGCGTAGCGCCCCACCCATTTTGAAAAATTCGCGAGGATTCGTCGACCGGCGCCAAAGTTATTCAAAATAGAATGTTGCGGATTTCCTATGGAAACGTGGTCCTAACTATAACTACCTACTGGCGACCGCCAGTAGGTAATATATATATATATATATATATATATATATATATATATATATATATACATACATATATATATATATATATATATATATATATATATAAACAGACATTTGAGGTGACCAGATCTAGAGTGTCGCTGGTGTTGAGAGTGCTCCATACAGGAGCTGCTTTCCACCTAAACTTGAGAACTACCCAGAGTTCTCTGCTTTTTTTTGCATAATTTATTTGTCACTCTATGCCTGAAAGGGTATTTCTTTGACTTATTCTGGGTGCTCCCTTGTGTCTGGACAAAGCTATACCTCTCTGAAGAGCTCTAATTAGAGCGAAACACTGTGTCAGGGGTTGCTTTTACTCATTTCAGGTTGGCTTGATTGGTATTTTACCAACTCAAAGCTGTAATACTGTGCCTGGAGTGGTAATTGGCTTTTGTCATTTTACAGCTCGGCAAGGACAGCACTGTGCTAGTCCTATGCTTAAAGACTTTGCTGTACAAATGGCAAAAGACTTTGTCCTTTTCTATCTCGGCGTGGATGGCGCTGTGCTAATCCTATGCTTAAAGATTTTGATAGAAAAACAGACATTTGAGTTGAGCAGATCTAGAGTGTCGCTGGTGTTGAGAGTGCTCCATACAGGAGCTGCTTTCCGCCTAAACTTGAGAACTACCCAGAGTTCTCTGCTTCTATTTTGCATAATTTATTCGTCACTCTATGCCTGAAAGGGTATTTCTTTGACTTATACTGGGTGCTCCCTTGTGTCTGGACAAAGCTATACCTCTCTGAAGAGCTCTAATTAGAGTGAAACACTGTGTCAGGGGTTGCTTTTACTCATTTCAGGTTGGCTTGATTGGTATTTTACCAACTCAAAGCTGTAATACTGTGCCTGGAGTGGTAATTGGCTTTTGTCATTTTACAGCTCGGCAAGGACAGCACTGTGCTAGTCCTATGCTTAAAGACTTTGCTGTACAAATGGCAAAAGACTTTGTCCTTTTCTATCTCGGCGTGGATGGCACTGTGCTAATCCTATGCTTAAAGATTTTGATAGAAAAACAGACATTTGAGGTGAGCAGATCTAGAGTGTCGCTGGTGTTGAGAGTGCTCCATACAGGAGCTGCTTTCCACCTAAACTTGAGAACTACCCAGAGTTCTCTGCTTCTTTTTTGCATAATTTATTCGTCACTCTATGCCTGAAAGGGTATTTCTTTGACTTATACTGGGTGCTCCCTTGTGTCTGGACAAAGCTATACCTCTCTGAAGAGCTCTAATTAGAGTGAAACACTGTGTCAGGGGTTGCTTTTACTCATTTCAGGTTGGCTTGATTGGTATTTTACCAACTCAAAGCTGTAATACTGTGCCTGGAGTGGTAATTGGCTTTTGTCATTTTACAGCTCGGCAAGGACAGCACTGTGCTAGTCCTATGCTTAAAGACTTTGCTGTACAAATGGCAAAAGACTTTGTCCTTTTCTATCTCGGCGTGGATGGCACTGTGCTAATCCTATGCTTAAAGATTTTGATAGAAAAACAGACATTTGAGGTGAGCAGATCTAGAGTGCCGCTGGTGTTGAGAGTGCTCCATACAGGAGCTGCTTTCCACCTAAACTTGAGAACTACCCAGAGTTCTCTGCTTCTTTTTTGCATATATATATATATATATATATATATATATATATATATATATATATATATATATATATATATATATATATATATATATATATATATATATATATATATATATATATATATAAGTGTGTGTGTATATATATGTGTGTGTGTAGATGTGTGTGTGTATATACATATATATATATATTCATTGAGAAAAACATAGGTTTCAGGGACGTTATAGTTAGAAATTAGCATTTAAAGGTGCTTAGAAAAGAGCTGAAAAAACCACAGGTTTCGGGGACGTTATAGTTAGTTGGACATTTCGCTCATGCGAAACCAGAGAAATGTGTCCATTATAGTTAGTAGAGCTAACTATAATTTGGCCCCTGCAATGCACTGCTGATCACTCATGACATGGTCAGTGACATCACAGATGGCATCTCAAATGACATCACTGAGGACATCACTGATGACATCATCCAGAGACTGGGTGATTTTTAAAAGTTCAAGAATGTCTATTATAGATACACAAAGGTGTATTGAAGAATGAGTGGGTGTATGAGTGTCTGAATGGTTTATTTAGTTGGTGCATGACTGACTGTTTAAGTGAGAGATTAAACATGTCTTAGTGAATGCACGGGTGAATGACTAATCTGTGTTAATGTCTGTATCAGTCTGTCAGTTGGTGTGTAAGTGGATGCATGGGTTGGTGAGTAGCTACATGAGTGGCTATATGGGTTAGTGATTGGTTGTCTGATTACCTGTATGGGTGCCTTAGGGCCTGTGTGGGTGGGTTGGAGTGTGTGTGACTCCCTCCATGGATGTGTGAGTTGGTGATTCAGTGGGTGTATGGGTTCATGAGTACATCTGCGAGGGGCTGTATGGGTGAGTGAGTGTGTGTATGGCCGTGTTGGTGAGTGAATGGATGTCTCAGTGGTATATGTGTGAGTAACCTCATATGTGATAGGCAGTTTATGTGAATGTTGGAGTATACAAGTGACTATATTTGAGAGTGAGTGATTGTGAGAGTGGCTGTATGGATGAGTGTGTGCTTGTCTCATTGATTGTATAAGAGAGTAAGTATGTGTTAGTATCTGGATGAATAAGTGAGGTGGTGTGTGTATAACTGTATTGGTGAGTAAATGGCAGTGTGATTGAGTCTTTGGGTGACTGACTAGGTGTGTGAGTATCTCTGAGGGTGAGTGGCAGTATGTTAGTGTCTGTATGGGTATATGAGTGCATATTTCATAGGGTGTATTCATATTGATGAATGACTGTGTGTATGAATGACTGTAGGGGTGAGTGAGTGGATGTGTGTAGACCTATGAATCAGTAAGTGGGTATCAACTAACTGGTATTAGAGTGGCTATTTTTTCCAGAATGCTACTCTGTATTTTAGAGTGGGTGTATGAAAGGTTATATTAGGGTGTGAGGAGGTGTATCAGATATTAAGTGGATGATGTCATCAGTGATGTCATCAGTGATGTAATTTGAGAGGTCATCAGTGATGTCATCAGTAATGCCACTGACCATGTCATGAGTGATGTAAAATGTGACATCATCAGCAGTGCATTGTGGGGGCACGAGGTATAGTTAGTTCAACTAACTATAACGGCCGAATTTCTCTGGTTTTGTACAAGTGAAATGTCCACCTATCTATAACGTCCCTGAAACCTGTGGTTTTTTCAGTGAATTTCTAAGATTTTTTAAATGCTAATTTCTAACTATAACGTCCCTGAAACCTCTGATTTTTTCCGTGAATTTCTAAGGTTGTTTAAATGCTAATTTATAAATATGCATACATAGGTAAGACAGGTGCTGAAAGATGAAGAAAGGTGCAGAAAGAAGCAAGAGAAGTGCAGAAAGAACTAACAGAGGTGTAGAAGGAGGCCTACTTTGACTGTACCTTACAACAGACTCATACAAAGTAGCCTAATCATTAATCCTTCTCCTAAGATGTCCTAAACCTCATTTGTCTCTTGAAGGTTCACTATTAATCGACTGCTCAGAATGTTAGGCCTACCCACCAAACATAAAACAGCAATCCTAAGCATATCACTGTTGAAAGGCTAATAAAGTTTGTGAAGGTATGCATGCGTGTCTCTGCTTTTACCGAGTGACATGTTACATAAAAGTAAACATAGAAATACTTCAAACAATATACTCTGCAAATATGTGAGCAAAAAGGTGTATTTATTTCTTTCTTTCTGATCATAATACAGTGCACATGGGTATTCAATGGTATATTTAAGGGGCTCTATAACACCTATATACATAAGACATATCTGCCTGTGCAACTGAATAAAAGAGCAGAACTGAGAACATTTAACCACCTATAGAAGAAGCTACCCACTTTTTAAGCTAACATCTTCCGATACATAATACATGTTAGAATAAATATACAAGTAGACATTCATCTCAGTTGTAAGAGCACGCAGACCTTTAAAGTTGACAGCTTACACTTCCCATTTGAGTACAGAAAGAAGCAAGAGATGTGCAGAAAGAAACAGAGGAAGTGTAGAAAGAAGGAACAGAGGTGCAGAAAGAGGCAACAGTGGTGCAGAAAGAGGGAAGAAGGGTGGAGAAAGAGGTAAGGAGCTGCAGAAAGAAGCAAGAGAGCTGCAGAAAGAAACAAAAGAAGTGCAGAAAGAAGGAACAGAGGTGCAGAAAGAGGCAAGAGGGGTGCACAAGGAGGGAAGAGGGGTCCATAGAGATGTCAAAGGGGTGCAGAAAGAATCAAGAGAGATGCAGAAAGAAACAAAAGAAGTACAGAAATAAGGAACAGGTGTACAAAGAGGCAGGAGGGTGCAGAAAGAGGTAAGAGTGGTACAGAAAGAGGCACGAGGGTGCAGAAAAAAGCAAGAGAGGTGCAGAAATAAACAAGAGAAGTGCAGAAAGAAGCAAAAGAAGTGCAGAAAGAAGGAACAGAGTTGCAGAAAGAGGCAAGAGGGGTGCCGAAAGAAGCACAAGAGGTGCAGAAAGAAACAAAAGAAGTGCAGAAAAAAGCAACAGAGGTGCATAAAAAGGCAAGAGGAGTGCAGAAAGAGAGAAGAGGGCTGCAGAAAGAGGCACGAGGGGTACAAAAAGAAGCAAAAGAGGTGCAGAAAGAAGCAAGAGAAGTGGATAAAGAAGCAAAAGAGATGTAGAAAGGGGGAGGTGGGGTGGAGAAAGAGGCAAGAGGGATACAGAAAGAAACAAGAGAGGTGCAGAAAGAAACAAAAGAAGTGCAGAAAAAAGCAACGGAGGTGCATAAAAAGGCAAGAGGAGTGCAGAAAGAGGGAAGAGGGCTGCAGAAAGAGGCACAAGGGGTACAAAAAGAAGCAAAATAGGTGCAGAAAGAAGCAAGAGAAGTGGATAAAGAAGCAAAAGAGATGTAGAAAGGGGGAGGTGGGGTGGAGAAAGAGGCAAGAGGGATACAGAAAGAAACAAGAGAGGTGCAGAAAGAAACAAAAGAAGTGTAGAAAGAAGGAACAGAGGTGTAGAAAGAGGCAAGAAGGGTACAGAAAGAGGGAAGAGGGTGTGAAAGAGGCATGAGGAGTGCAGAAAGAAGTAAGAGGGGTACAGAAAGAAGCAAATGGGTTGCATAAAGAAACAAAAGAAGTACGGAAAGAAGGGACAGAGGTGCAGAAAGAGGCAGGAGGGGTGCAGAAAGAGGGAAGAGGGGTGGAGAAAGAGGCATGAGGGGTGCAGAAATAAGCAAAAGAGATGCAGAAATAAGCAAGACAAGTACAGAAAGAAGCACCAGAGGTGCAGAAAGACGGATGAGAGGCAGAGAAAGAGGCAATCGAAGTGCACAAAGAAGCAACAGAGATGAAAAAAGGGGGAAGAGGGGTGGAGAAAGAGGCAAGAGGGTTGCAGAAAAAAGCAAAAGAGGTGCAGAATGAAACAAAAGGAGTGCAGAAAGAAGCAACAGAGGTGCATAAAGAGGCAAGAGGAGTGCAGAAAGAGGCACAAGGGGTTAAGAAAGAAGCAGGAGAGGTGCAGAAAGAAGCAAGAGAAGTGTATAAAGAAACAAGAGAGATGCAGAAAAGGGGAAGTGGGGTAGAGAATGAGGGAAGAGGGACACAGAAAGAAGCAAGAGAGATGCAGAAAGAAACAAAAGAAGTGCAGAAAGAAGGAATAGAGGTGCAGAAAGAAGTGGGAGGGGAGCAGAAAGAGGCAAAAGGGTGCAGAAAGAGGCACAAGGGTTGCAGAAAGGACAGAGGTTCTGAAAGAAGGAAGAGAAGTGCAGAATGAAGCAACAGAGGTGTAGAAAGAGGCCAGAGAAGTGCAGAAAGAAGCAACAGAGATTCAAAAAGGGGGAACAGGGGTGGAGAAAGTGGCAAGAGGGTGCAGAAAAAAGCAAGAGGTGTAGAAAAAAACAAATGAAAACCAGAAAGAAGGAACAGAGGTACAGAAAGAGGCAAGAAGGGGGCAGAAAGAGGCACAAATTGTGCAGAAAGAAAAAAGAGATGTGCAGCAAGAAGCAAAAGAAGAGCAGAAAGAAGGACCAGAGGTACAGAAAGAGGCAACAAGGGTGAAGAAAGGGCGAAGAGAGGTAGAGAAAGAGGCAAGGGGGTGCAGAAAGAAGGCAGAGTGCTGCAGAAAGAAACAAAAGATGTGCAAAAAGAAGGAATAGAGGTGCAGAAAGAGGCAAGAGGAGTACAGAAAGAGGCAAAAGAGGTGCAGAAAGAAGCAAGAGGTACAGAAAGAAAGAAAAGAAGTGCAGAAAGAAAGGAGAGAGTTGCAGAAAGAGGTAAGAGGGGTGTGAAAGAGGCACACGGATTGCAGAAAGAAGCAAGAGGTGTGCAGAAAGAAGCAACAGAGGTGCAGAAAGGAACAGTACAACTGCAGAAACTAAGAACAGAGGTGAAGAAGGAGGCAAGAAGGGCGCAGAAAGATGAAAGAGGGGTGCAGAAAGAGGCAAATGGGGTACAGACAGAAGTGAGAGGTGCAGAAAGAAACAAAAGAAGTGCAGAAAGAAGGAACAGATGTGCAGAAAGAGGCAAGAGGAGTACAGAAAGAAGCAAGCAAGAGAGGTGCAGAAAGAAACAAAAGTACAGAAAGAAGGAGCAGAGGTGCTGAAAGAGGCAGGAGGTGTGCAGAAAGAGGAGGGAAGAGGGGTGTAGAAAGAGGCAGGAGGAGTGCAGAAAGAAGCAAGAGAGATGCAGAAAGGGGGAAGTGGGGTATGGGAAAAGGGGTAGAGAAAGAGACAAGAGAAGTGCAGAAAGATGCAACAGAGATGCAGAAAATAGAAAGTTAAGTGGAGTAAGAGGCAGAATGGGTGCAGAAAAAAGCAAGAGAAGTGCAGCAAGAAGCAACAGAGGTACAGAAAGAGGGATGAGGGATAGGGAAAGAGGCAATAGAAGTACAAAAAGAAGCAACAGAGATTCAAAAAGGGAGAACAGGGTGGAAAAAGTGGAAAGAGTTGTGCAAAAAAATTCAAGAGGTGCCGAAAAAACAAAAGAAGAGCAGAAAGAAGGAGCAGAGGTACAGAAAGAGGTAAGAGGGGTGCAGAAGGAGGCACGGAGCATGTAGAAAGAAGCATAAGATGTGCAGCAAGAAACAAAAGAAGTGCAGAAAGACAGAACAGAGGTGCAGAAATTGGCAACAGGGTGAAGAAAGAGGGAAGTGAGGTGGAGAAAGAGGCAAGGGGGTACAGAAAGAAGCAAGAGTGCTGCAGGACGAAACAAAAGAAGTACAAAAATAAGGAACAGAAGTACAGAAAGAGGCAAGAGGGGTGCAGAAAGAGTTAAAAGAAGTACAAAAAGAAGCGAGAGGTGCAGAAGGAAAAGAAGTGCAGAAAGAAGGAACAGAGGTGCAGAAAGAGGTAAGAGGGGTATGTCAAGAGGCACAAGGAGTGCAGAAAGATGCAAGAGGAGTGCAAAAAGAGGGAAGAGTGGTGCAGAAAGAGGCACATGGAGTGCAGAAAGAAGCAAGAGAGCTGCTGAAAGAAACAGAAGAAAATCAGAAAGAAGGAACAGAGGTGCTGAAAGAGGCAAGAGTGGTGCAGAAAGAGGGAAGAGGGGTGCAGAAAGAGGAAAATGGGGTATAGAAAGAAGTGAGAGGTGCAGAAAGAAACATAAGAAGTACAGAAAGAAGGAACAGAGGTGCAGAAAGAGGCAAAAGAGGTGCGGCAAGAGGGGTGTGAAAGACGCACAAGGGGTGCAGAAAGAAGTAAATGAGGTATAGAAAGAAGCAAGAGAGGTGCAGGAAGAGCGGTAGAGAAAGAGACAGGAAAAGTGCAGAAAGATGAAACAGAGATGCAGAAAGAGGCAAGAGGGGTGGAGAAAGAGGCAAGAGGGCTGCAGAAAGAAGCAAGAGAGGTGCCGAAAGAAAAACAAGTACAGAAAGAAGAAGCAGAGGTGCAGAAAGAGGAAGGAGGGGTGCAGAAAGAGGGAAGAGGGGTGCAGAAAAAGGTAAGAGGAGTGCAGAAAGGTAGATGAGGGGTGCAGAAAGAGGCACGAGAGGGCAGAAAGAAGCAAAAGAGATGCAGAAAGAACCAAGAGGACCGCATAAAGAAGCTACAGAGATGCCGACAGGGGGAAGTGGGGTGTGGGACGAGGGGTAGAAAAAGAGACAAGAGAAGCACAGAAAGAAGCAACAGAGATGTGGAAAGGGAAAGATGGTGGAAAAAGAGGCAGGAGGGGTGTGGAATAAGCAAGAGCGGTGCAGAAACAAACACAAGTGCAGAAAGATGGAGCAGAGGTGCAGAAAGAGGCAGGAGGGGTGCAGAAAGAGGGAAGAGGGGTGCAGAAAGAGGCATGTGGAGTGCAGAATGAAGCAAGAGAGCTGCTGAAAAAACCAGAAGAACTGCAGAAAGAAGGAACAGAGGTGCAGAAAGAGTCAAGAGGGGTTCAGAAAGAGGGAAGAGAGGTGCGGAAAGAGGCAAATGGGGTGCAGAAAGAAGTGAGAGGTGCAGAAAGAAACAAAAGAATTGCAGAAAGAAGGAACAGAGGAGCAGAAAGAGGCAAGAGGGGTGCGGGAAGGAGGGTGTGAAAGACGCACAAGGGTTGCAGAAACAAGCAAGAGAGGTATAGAAAGAAGCAAGAGAGGTGTGGGAAGAGGGGTAGAGAAAGAGACAAGAGAAGCGCAGAAAGATGCAACCGAGATGCAGAAAGAAAGAAGAGGGGTGGAGTAAGAGGCAAGAGGGGTGCAGGAAGAAGCAAGAGAGGAGCAGAAAGAAAGAAAAGTGCAGAAAAAGTAGCAGAGGTGCAGAAAGAAGGAAGATAAGTACAGCAAGAAGCAACAGAGGTGCAGAAAGAGGGATTAGGGATGGAGAAAGAGGGAATAGGGGTGCAGAAAGAAGCAAGATAGCTGTTGAAAGAAACAGAAGAACAGCAGAAAGAAGGAACAGAGGTGCAGAAAGAGGCAAGAGTGGTGCAGAAAGAAGGAAGAGGGGTACAGAAAGAGGCAAATGGGGTGTAGAAAGAAGTGAGAGGTGCAGAAAGAAACATAAGAAGTACAGAAAGAAGGAACAGAGTCGCAGAAAGAGGCAAAAGAGGTGCAGCAAGAGGAGTGTAAAAGAAGCACAAGGGGTGCAGAAAGAAGCAAATGAGGTATAGAAAGAAGCAAGAGAGGTGCTGGAAGTGGGGTAGAGAAAGAGGCAGGAAAAGTGCAGAAATATGAAACAGAGATGCAGAAAGAGGCAAGTGAGGTGCATAAAGAAACAAAAGTGCTGAAAGAAGGAGCAGAGGTGCAGAAAGAAAAGAAGTGCAGAAAGAAGGAACAGAGGTGCAGAAAGAGGTAAGAGGGGTATGTCAAGAGGCACGAGGAGTACTGAAAGATGCAAGAGGAGTGCAGAAAGAAGCAACAGAGGTGCATAAAGAGGCAAGAGGGATGCAAAAAGAGGGAAGAGGCACACAGAGTGCAGAAAGAGGCAAGAGAGCTGCTGAAAGGAACAGAAGAACAGCAGAAAGAAGGAACAGAGGTGCAGAAAGAGGCAAGAGTGATGCGGAAAGAGGGAAGAGGGGTGCAGAGAGAGGCAAATGGGGTGTAGAAAGAAGTGAGAGGTGCAGAAAGAAGCAAGAGAGCTGCTGAAAGAAACAGAAGAACAGCAGAAAGAAGGAACAGAGGTTTAGAAAGAGGCAAGAGTGGTGCAGAAAGAGGGAAGAGGGGTGCAGAGAGAGGCAAATGGGATGTAGAAAGAAGTGAGAGGTGCAGAAAGGAACATGGGAGCACCGTATCGTCATTGCCCCATCCTACAACTATCTGGGCACCTGGGTCTCTGAGAGTGCCTCTGCAGTCAAACATCTGAAGGAGCTTAAACCTAAAATTAACAAAACCATTCTGTCGCTAAGACGCTTATGCCACCGCTTGGACAGTCCCTCAGCAGAACCAATGTTGACAGTGCTCCGGGCAAAACTGATCCCTGCCATTGCATATGGGCATATAGCCTACCCTGGTGCATTTGACAAAGTGGTAAACGCGGCCCAAGCGAAAGCCTATAAGATGGTGCTACAGGCCCCTAGATACGCAAGGAACACCAGATTAAGGCTAGAAATAGGCCTTAAGCGACCTGAGCTGGAATTACTGGGGGACCTTTTAAAACTCTATATTAGAGTATTGAAAGCACCAGAACATTCGCTAAAGCACTCCCTAAAATCAATCTTTGATGAGGTGGGCTCCCCCTGGTACTCAAAGCTAGGACAAGCTATTGCAGCATTGAAAATCGAAAGAAGGAGTTTGCCCCTGCACGAAATTCCTTTCTCAGCCTGGGCCCAAGCAGTTAAGCGCCAAGTCCGGATCATCTCCTTTGGTCTTGACCTTGCATCTCTTCGGCAAAATCCACTAACTCAGGCCCTGGACAAATCATATATTCCAGGTAAACCCCAACCTTACCTGCAAGATCCAGTATCCACTTGCGCGAGAAAGAAAATTTTGTACTTTCGACTTTTGGCCCTCAGGATCATGGACTTCAACCCCAAATGGGCCCGTACGGATGGCACCCTGGCCTGTCGTCTATGCAATTACCGCAGAGAATCCTGGCTACACTTGCTGTGCTGCTGCACAAAGCTGGCCAATGAGCGCCATCGCTTGCTGCTTCCGATTTTACGGAATACGGACTATAGAACTTGCAGAGAGGCTTCAGACTGGTGCCTCTCAGTCTCCACGACCTGTTTGATAGCCAGAGTTGCGAAATTTATACACCAGGTAAAAATGGCACTCGACTCCCACTTAACGGCACTGCCTGCAAAGTAACTGGAAGCCCTCCGCCCCAGTTATCTAACCTGGGCTGGTTTAAAGACCCACGAAGAATCCATCTTTCGTCAACAGCCCTTGGTACATGTACTGACTCTACCGAACTTTCATGTGCCTCCCCTTATCAGTTGGGAAATACTGGTACAACCTATACATCACTCCTTTTAAAAGAACTCTGCTTTGGACAGCTAATCAGGACTAATATGTTATTATCTAACCCAAAGTGACTTTCACTTTTATGTGTGGATGGGACTTGTGAGGGGGTGAGTCGGGACGTTCATAAAGCTTCTTTTTTTCTTTTTTTATTTTATCTTATACTGTAAAGATTTTAAGTAATCATGCAGTTTATTATTAAAATTGTCAAAAAAAAAAACATGAGAAGTACAGAAAGAAGGAACAGAGGTGCAGAAAGAGGCAAAAGAGGTGTGAGAAGAGGGGTGTGAAAGATGCACAAGGGGTGTAGAAAGAAGCAAATTAGGTATAGAAAGAAGCAAGAGAGGTGAGAGAAGTGGGGTAGAGAAAGAGACAGGAGAAGTGCAGAAAGATGAAACAGAGATGCAGAAAGAGGCAAAAGGGGTGGAGAAAGAGACAAGAGTGCTGCAGAAAGAAGCAAGTGAGATGTAGAAAGAAACAAAAGTGCAGAAAGAAGGAGCAGAGGTGCAGAAAGAGGCAGGAGGGGTGCAGAAAGAGGGAAGAGGGGTGCAGAAAAAGGTAAGCGGAGTGCAGAAAGTGGGATGAGGGATGCAGAAAGAGGCATGAGGGGTGCAGAAATAAGAAAAAGAGATGCAGAAAGAACCAAGAGAACTGCATAAAGAAGCTAGAGAGATGCAGACAGGGGAAGTGGGGTGTGGGAAGAGGAGTAGAGAATGAGACAAGAGAAGTACAGAAAGAAGCAACAGAGATGTAGAAAGGGGAAGAGGGTGGAAAAAGAGGCAGGAGGGGTGTGGAATAAGCAAGAGTGATGCAGAAACAAACACAAGTGCAGAAAGAAGAAGCAGAGGTGCAGAAAGAGGCAGGAGGGGTGCAGAAAGAGGGGTAGAGAAAGAGACAAGAGAAGTGCAGAAAGATGCAACAGAGATGCAGAAAGTAGGAAGAGGGGTGGAATAAGAGGCAAGAGGGGTGCAGAAAGAAGCAAGAGAGGCAGAAAGAAAAAAAAGTGCTGAAAAAGTAGCAGAGGTGCAGAAAGAAGGAAGAGAAGTGCAGCAAGAAGCAACATGGGTACAGAAAGAGGGATGAGGGATGGAGAAAGAGGCAATAGAAGTATCAAAAGATGCAACAGAGATTCAAAAAGGGGGAACGGGGTAAAGAAAGTGGCAAGAGTGGTGCAAAAAAAGCAAGAGGTGCAGAGAAAACTAAAGAAGAGCAGAGAGAAGGAAAAGAGGTACATAAAGAGGCAAGGGGGTGCAGAAAGATGCACGGGGCATGCAGAATGAAGCAAGAGATGTGCAGCAAGAAACAAAACAAGTGCAGACAGATTGAACCGAGCTGCAGAAAGTGACAACAGGTTGAAGAAAGAGGGAAGGGAGGTTGAAAAAGAGGCAAGGGGGTACAGAAAGAAGGAAGAGTGCTGCAGAAAGAAACAAAAGAAGTGCAGAAAGAAGGAACAGACGTGCAGACAGAGGCAAGAGGGGTGCAGAAAGAGGCAAAAGAAGTGCAGAAAGAAAGAACAGAGGTGCAGAAAGAGGCAAGAGGGATGGAGGAAGAGGGGTGTGAAAGACGCACAAGGGTTGCAAAAAGAAGCAAGAGAGGTATAGAAAGAAGCAAGAGAGGTGCAGGGAGAGGGGTAGAGAAAGAGACAAGAGAAGTGCAGAAAGAAGGAACAGAGGTGCAGAAAGAGTTAAGAGGGGTGTGAAAGAGGCACGAGGAGTGCAGAAAGAGGCACAAGGGCTACAGAAAGAAGCAAGAGAGATGCAGAAAGAACGAAGAGGAATGCATAAAGAAGCATCAGAGATGCTGCAAGGGGTGGAGAAAGAGGAAAGAGGTATACAGAAAGAAAGAGAGGTACAGAAAGAAACAAAAGAAGTACAGAAAGAAGGAACAGAGGTGCAGAAAGAGGCAAGAGGGGTGCAGAAAGAGGGAAAAGGGGTGTGAAAAGTGGCACAAGGGGGGCACAAAGAAGCAAGAGGCGTGCCGAAAGAAGTAAAAAAGAGTTGTAGAAAGAAACAAAAGAAGTGCAGAAAGAAGGAACAAAGTTGCAGAAAGAGGGGCGAGGGGTGCAGAAAGAGGCACAAGGGTTGCAGAAAGAAGGGAGAGAGGTGCAGAAAGAAACAAGAGAAGTGCAGAAAAACGAAACAGATGTGCATAAAGAGGGATGAGGGGAGGAGAAAGTGGCAAGAGAAGTGAAGAAATAAGCAACAGAATTGTAAAAAGGGGGAACAGGGGTGGAGAAAGTGGCAAGAGTGGTGCAAAAAGAAGCAAGAGAGGTGCATAAGGAGGCAAGAGGGGTGCAGAAAGAGGGAAGAGTGGTGACGAGAGCTGCATGAGTGGTGCATAAAGAAGCAAGAGAGGTGCAGAAAGATGCAAGAGGTGTGCAAAAAGAGGGAAGAGCCATGCAGAAAGAGGCACGACGGGTGCAAAAAGAAGGAAGAGATGTGGAGGAAGAAACAACATAAGTGCAGAAAGAAGGATCAGAGGTAAGGAAAGAAGCAATAGTGATAAAGAAAGATGGGAGAGGAATGGATAAAGAGCCATGGGGGTGCAGAAAGAAACAAGAGCTGCAGAAAGAAACAAAAGAAGTGCAGAAAGAAGGAAAAGAGATGCAGAAAGAGGCAAGAGGGGTACAGAAAGTTGCAAAATGGGTGCAGAAAGAAGGAGATGTGCAGAAAGAAAGAAAAAAAGGGCAGAAAGAAGCAACCGAGGTGCAGAAAGAGGCAAGAGGGGTGTAAAAAGAGGGAAGAGAGGTGCAGAAAGAGGTAGGGGGGTGCAGAAAGAAGCCAATGATGTGCAGAAAGAAACAAAAGAAGGGCAAAAAGAAAGAAGCAACAGAGGTGTAGAAAAAGGCAACAAGGGTGCAGAAAGAGGGTGGATGGGTGGAGAAAGACGCAAGGGAGTGCAGAAAGAAGCAAGAGAACTGCACAAAGAAACAGAAGAAGTGCAGGAAGAAGGACCAGAGGTCCAGAAAGAGGCAAAAGGTATGGAGAAAGAGGGAAGAATGGTGCAGAAAGAGGCAGAAGGGGTGCATAAAGAAAGGACAGAGGTGCAGAAAGATGCAACCGAGATGCAGAAAGATATAAGAGGGGTGGAGTAAGAGGCAAGAGGGGTGCAGGAAGAAGCAAGAGAGGAGCAGAAAGAAAGAAAAGTGCAGAAAAAGTAGCAGAGGTGCAGAAAGAAGGAAGATAAGTGCAGCAAGAAGCAACAGAGGTACAGAAAGAGGGATTAGGGATGGAGAAAGAGGGAATAGGGGTGCAGAAAGATGCACATGGAGTGCAGAAAGAAGCAAGAGAGCTGTTGAAAGAAACAGAAGAACAGCAGAAAGAAGGAACAGAGGTGCAGAAAGAGGCAAGAGTGGTGCAGAAAGAGGGAAGAGGGGTACAGAAAGAGGCAAATGGGGTGTAGAAAGAAGTGAGAGGTGCAGAAAGAAACATAAGAAATACAGAAAGAAGGAACAGAGTCGCAGAAAGAGGCAAAAGAGGTGCAGCAAGAGGGGTGTAAAAGAAGCACAAGGGGTGCAGAAAGAAGCAAATGAGGCATAGAAAGAAGCAAGAGAGGTGCTGGAAGTGGGGTAGAGAAAGAGACAGGAAAAGTGCAGAAATATGAAACGGAGATGCAGAAAGAGGCAAGTGAGGTGCATAAAGAAACAAAAGTGCAGAAAGAAGGAGCAGAGGTGCAGAAAGAAAAGAAGTGCAGAAAGAAGGAACAGAGGTGCAGAAAGAGGTAAGAGGGGTATGTCAAGAGGCACGAGGAGTACTGAAAGATGCAAGAGGAGTGCAGAAAGAAGCAACAGAGGTGCATAAAGAGGCAAGAGGGGTGCAAAAAGAGGGAAGAGGCACACAGAGTGCAGAAAGAGGCAAGAGAGCTGCTGAAAGGAACAGAAGAACAGCAGAAAGAAGGAACAGAGGTGCAGAAAGAGGCAAGAGTGATGCGGAAAGAGGGAAGAGGGGTGCAGAGAGAGGCAAATGGGGTGTAGAAAGAAGTGAGAGGTGCAGAAAGAAGCAAGAGAGCTGCTGAAAGAAACAGAAGAACAGCAGAAAGAAGGAACAGAGGTTTAGAAAGAGGCAAGAGTGGTGCAGAAAGAGGGAAGAGGGGTGCAGAGAGAGGCAAATGGGATGTAGAAAGAAGTGAGAGGTGCAGAAAGGAACATAAGAAGTACAGAAAGAAGGAACAGAGGTGCAGAAAGAGGCAAAAGAGGTGCGAGAAGAGGGGTGTGAAAGATGCACAAGGGGTGTAGAAAGAAGCAAATTAGGTATAGAAAGAAGCAAGAGAGGTGAGAGAAGTGGGGTAGAGAAAGAGACAGGAGAAGTGCAGAAAGATGAAACAGAGATGCAGAAAGGGGCAAAAGGGGTGGAGAAAGAGACAAGAGGGCTGCAGAAAGAAGCAAGTGAGATGTAGAAAGAAACAAAAGTGCAGAAAGAAGGAGCACAGGTGCAGAAAGAGGCAGGAGGGTGCAGAAAGAGGGAAGAGGGGTGCAGAAAAAGGTAAGCGGAGTGCAGAAAGTGGGATGAGGGATGCAGAAAGAGGCACGAGGGGTGCAGAAATAAGAAAAAGAGATGCAGAAAGAACCCAGTGAACTGCATAAAGAAGCTACTGAGATGCAGACAGGGGAAGTGGGGTGTGGGAAGAGGGGTAGAGAACGAGACAAGAGAAGTACAGAAAGAAGCAACAGAGATGTAGAAAGAGGAAGAGGGTGGAAAAAGAGGCAGGAGGGGTGTGGAATAAGCAAGAGGGATGCAGAAACAAACACAAGTGCAGAAAGAAGAAGCAGAGGTGCAGAAAGAGGCAGGAGGGGTGCAGAAAGAGGGGTAGAGAAAGAGACAAGAGGAGTGCAGAAAGATGCAACAGAGATGCAGAAAGTAGGAAGAGGGGTGGAATAAGAGGCAAGAGGGGTGCAGAAAGAAGCAAGAGAGGCAGAAAGAAAGAAAAGTGCTGAAAAAGTAGCAGAGGTGCAGAAAGAAGGAAGAGAAGTGCAGCAAGAAGCAACAGGGGTACAGAAAGAGGGATGAGGGATGGAGAAAGAGGCAATAGAAGTATCAAAAGATGCAACAGAGATTTAAAAAGGGGGAACAGGGTAAAGAAAGTGGCAAGAGTGGTGCAAAAAAAGCAAGAGGTGCAGAGAAAACTAAAGAAGAGCAGAAAGAAGGAAAAGAGGTACATAAAGAAGCAAGAGGGGTGCAGAAAGATGCACGGGGCATGCAGAATGAAGCAAGAGATGTGCAGCAAGAAACAAAAGAAGTGCAGACAGATGGAACAGAGCTGCAGAAAGTGGCAACAGGTTGAAGAAAGAGGGAAGGGAGGTTGAGAAAGAGGCAAGGGGGTACAGAAAGAAGGAAGAGTGCTGCAGAAAGAAACAAAAGAAGTGCAGAAAGAAGGAACAGAAGTGCAGACAGAGGCAAGAGGGGTGCAGAAAGAGGCAAAGGAAGTGCAGAAAGAAAGAACAGAGGTGCAGAAAGAGGCAAGAGGGATGGAGGAAGAGGGGTGTGAAAGACGCATAAGGGTTGCAAAAAGAAGCAAGAGAGGTATAGAAAGAAGCAAGAGAGGTGCAGGGAGAGGGGTAGAGAAAGAGACAAGAGAAGTGCAGAAAGAAGGAACAGAGGTGCAGAAAGAGGTAAGAGGGGTGTGAAAGAGGCACGAGGAGTGCAGAAAGATGCAAGAGGAGTACAGAAAGAAGCAACAGAGGTACAGAAAGTGGCAAGAGGGGTGCAAAAAGAGGGAATAGGGGTGCACATAGAGGCACATGGAGTGCAGAAAGAAGCAAGAGAGCTGCTGAATGAAACAGAAGAACTGCAGAAAGAAGGAACAGAGGTGCAGAAAGAGGCAAGAGGGGTGCAGAAAGAGGGAAGAGGGGTGCAGAAAGAGGCAAATGGGGTGCAGAAATAATTGAGAGGTGCAGAAAGAAACAAAAGAGGTGCAGAAAGAAAGAACAGAGGTGCAGAAAGAGGCAAGAGGGATGGAGGAAGAGGGGTGTGAAAGACGCACAAGGGGTGCAAAAAGAAGCAAGAGAGGAATAGAAAGAAGCAAGAGAGGTGCGGGGAGAGGGGTAGAGAAAGAGACAAGAGAAGTGCAGAAAGATGCAACAGAGATGCAGAAAGAGGCAAAAGGGTTGGAGAAAGAAGCAAATGAGGTGCAGAAAGAAACAAAAGTGCAGAAAGAAGGAGAAGAGTTGCAGAAAGAGGCAGGAGGGATGCAGAAAGAGGGAAGAGGATACTGAGAGACCGGCCTCGTGGCGTGGGCCCTCCCGACCAGCAAGCTACCCTGCAACGACGCCGAACCTCGATGTCACAGACTTCCGGCCCCCGTGGCCCAACATCCTGAGGGCCGGCCAGATCCCCAACACGCATGCCCGGCCGAGGGAGAGCGAAACCCCCCAAACCAGACCGAGAGGCGCCGATCCTGTCACACCTCTGGTCTCTTCCCCGAGGGAGGTTTCGATCGACCACCAGGCTCCCGGTGAACAGGCGCCTCGCCTGCTGGGTGTCTGGAGTCCCTCCCGGACCCACCTGAACAGATCAAAGGGCCGAGCGACAGGAAACCCCGACACACCGCCCCCAGGCACCAGACCCCTCTCCGCGAGGACTCCGGACTTCAAAGAGGAGGGGGAGTATAACAAGGGGTGCGGAAGGGACAGAAGGCAGAGAAGACCTGGACTGACGAGAGCCTGCTGACCTGGTCGCGGCTCGATCGCTCCCCGAACCGAAGAACCCTGAACCATCTGAGCCCTGCTGACGCTGTCGCGGCTCCCCGAACTCTGAACCATCTGAGCCCTGCTGACGCTGTCGCGGCTCCCCGAACTCTGAACCATCTGAGCCCTGCTGACGCTGTCGCAGCTCCCTGAACTCTGAACCATCTGAGCCCTGCTGACGCCGTCGTGGCTCCCCGAACCACGGACCTCCGGTGCCTGCTGAGTGACTCGCGGCCCGCTCCTCCAAGAGAATCGGCAGAGATTGCCGAGAGAAGCAACATCCCCTCAGCTCGAAGATTGAGAGCTGTGCGCCGGATACTCCGCAGAGACACTGATTCAAAGACTGTCCCGCTACCCCCTACCCCTCATCACGAGATCACTGCCGCTTGTGGAACTAATTCTGCACCTACCTTCCGGATCATAAAGATCCCTGATAACTAACGATAAAGTCTATTGTCTCGCAAAGAATTCCTGTGTGGTGTCCCTCTGTCCGAAAAGAATACGTGCAGCGTGGACGATCCTAGGTACGAGACCCTTCCTGGAAGGGCCTCCCCGCTCTTGCTCGGCCTAACTCTGGGAAAGGTGGGCCTCCGGGTGGTCAGGAAAGTATTCTGCAGGCTCCCCGGGGAATGCCTTCCAACATTTGGTGGCAGGCGACGGGATCCGAGCCAACACCTAGAGATCGTGCAGTGGACGGCTAATGCACTACCAGGAAGAAATGGAAGGAGAAACCTCCCTAGGTGCCGCAGGCACCAACCCGAGCACGACATTCCGAGAGGACCAGCTGGAATCTTATACGCACCGAGAACTGAAACAATTTTGCAAAGACCTTGGAATCGCTACCACCGGACTAAGCACGAAAGAAGACTTCCAGGGAGCATTAAAAACCTGGGTCGAGGTGGGAACTCCCCGGGCACAAACAGAAGGAGAGCTGCCTAACGAACCACGAAGCATCCCGGGGGGGGGCCTATCCCCCGAGGAACTAGCGGACCAAGAAAGAGGTCGCAACCACGAACTAGAACTAGCAAAATGAAAAATCGAAGGAGAACTAAAACTGGCCGAAAAGAAGCTGGCGGTAGAACAGTTACGCCTACAAGGAGAACTTGAAGAAAAGAAACGACAAAGAGAACACGAAGAAAGAAAACTCCAACTGGAGCACGAACGTGGCCTGAAAGAGATCGAGCTCAAGGCTAAGAATGCGGAGGCCAGACCCTCGGAAACCCAACCCCTCTCCTCCACCGTGGAACCAAAGGTCCACATCCCCAAAGATGTGGTGAAGTAATACTATAAGAACGACGACATCCAGCAGTGGTTCAAAGCCTACGAAGTCGCCATGACCTCCCACCGAGTCCCGCAGAAAGACTGGGGGGCTGGGCTGTGGGGCCGGTTCCTGAGCGAGGGGAGAGATACCCTGCTGGACCTGCCCTCCACGGTGATGAACTCCTACAGTCACATGAAAGAGGCCCTGGTAGCCAGATATGGGCTCACCACTGAAATGTACCGACAACGGTTTAGAGACTGCAAGAAGATACCCGGTACCACCTGGGTGGAGTACGTGAACTTTTACAGCCGGGCCTTGGACGGGTGGATCAAGGGCAGCAAGGTCTCTACCTTTGAGGAGCTGTTCGACCTAATCGCCTGGGAACACTTGTCCGCTAATTGCTTTGTAGAACTGCGCCAGCACCTCCTAGACAGCAAACTCACAGACCCTCGAAAACTGGCCGTCGAAGCCGACCGGTGGGTAAACACCCGGGCCTCCCGGGGTCCCGTGGGAGACTACGGTCGCCACAGTCAGGGACCCCCCCGCCAGAGGGGCGGAGGGAATCAAGGCCGGCCAAGGGAACTCCCGGGGGGATCCCCGCTCAGCCCCCCCAGAGGACAACCTCCGCCCTTTCCAGCTCTGCCTCCGGCCAGCACCGGGCCACCGGGGAGGCCGGGGGCCCGAGTGAGGATCACCTGTTTCCGCTGCCAACAGACCGGACACTACGCCAGCGACCCTCAATGTCCCATGTACCAGCGAACCACCACCACCACCCCGCCGGCTCGGCCAATGGCCTCCGTAGCCCTGGGGGAAGAGATGGAAGACTCCGAAGAGTGGGAACCCGCCGCCATGGCCTTGGTCTCCCTAGGGGACCGGGAGATGGTCCCCGGAACGTCCCTACCAGCCAACACGAAGAAGTACCGACAGCAGGTGACGGTCAACGGTCACCGCGTCGAGGGCCTCCGGGACACAGGGGCAAGTGTCACGGCGGTCCATTGTCACCTGGTCTCCGAAGACCAGATCCTGCCCGGCGCCTTTTGTCCCATCATATCATCAGACAATTCCGAGAGCCTCTGCCGGATGGCCCTAGTTCCCTTCGAATGGGGGGAGTCACTGGCAAGTTAAAAGTGGCGGTCCGAACCTCCCAGCCCGTGGACTGCCTCCTGGGCAACGACCTTGAGAATTCCTCGTGGGGACAAGTGGAAGGAAGAGCCCATCTCGAGATGATGGGCCTACCCGAATGGGTATGCGCCACCACACGCTCGATGACTCTCAGAGTGCCTTCCTCCGAGGGGGGGAGGCCCTGCCACGGAGCACCGCCACCATCCCCGAGGTCCCGGATGCGCCACCCGAGGCCAACGACCCCCTTCCAGACGAAGCGACCGTTCCCGACGAGGGGTCCGTGCCTTCCGACCCCGAACCCCTGACCGAGGTCGGGGACCTGCCGCAATTGGACCAGTGGCGCAGCGAAGGAGGTCCCTCCCGAGAAGAATTCTGCCAAGAACAATCCACCTGCCCTTCCCTCATCGGACCCCGACAACAGGCCGAGGCCCAAGCAGCAGGCGACCGGACCGGCACCCACTGGGTATACTGCGAAAACGGCCTCCTGTACAGCGAACAGAAGTTGGCCGAATTGGGATCGGCCCGAGTACTGGTGGTACCCCTGCGCTTCCGAAGTCTCCTCCTGGGCCTGGCCCATGATGTACCCCTGGCCGGACACTTAGGCCAAGATAAGACCTACCAGCGACTCGTCACCCACTTCTATTGGCCCAAGATGCGAGCGAATGTGGAGGCCCACTGCAAGTCCTGCCTCACGTGCCAGGCCAGCGGGAAGAGTGGGGGGAACAGCGAGGCTCCACTACAACCCTTCCCCGTCGTCAGTACTCCTTTTGAGCGGGTAGGCATCGACATCGTGGGACCGCTGGTCCCCAAGACCGCCCAGGGCCACCGGTTCATTCTCGTCCTGGTGGACCATGCCACCCGCTACCCCGAAGCCATCCCCCTCCGCACCGTGACGGCCCCCGTGGTGGGCCAGGCCTTGATGGGGATCTTCTCCCGCGTGGGGTTCCCCCGCTAAGTCGTGAGTTATCGGGGTACAAACTTTATCTCCCGATACATGAGGTCCCTCTGGCAGCAGTGCGGTGTATCGTACAAGTTCACCACCCCGTACCACCCCCAGGGGAATGGCCTAGTCGAGCGCTTTAACAGGACACTGAAAGGAATGATCATGGGCCTCGAAGAACCTCTACGCCGGAGGTGGGACGTCCTCCTCCCCTGCCTCCTGTTCGCCTACCGGGAGGTTCCACAAAAATCCCTGGGGTTCAGCCCATTCGAACTGCTATATGGACACCCCGTCCGGGGACCCCTGAGCCTGGTCAAGGAGGGTTGGGAAACGACTCCCCGAGGGACCCCCCCCGGATGTGTTCCGATACATCTTGGCACTCCGCAACCAGACCCGGAAATTCCGAGAACTCGCAGAGGCGAACCTCGAGGCTAGCCAAGAAGAGATGAAGCGCTGGTATGACCAGAATGCTACGCTGGTCGAGTTTCAGCCGGGCCAACAAGTCTGGGTCATGGCCCCGGTGAAACCCTGCGCCCTCCAAGATAAATGGACTGGACCCTTCAAGGTGATCGAGCGGAAGAGCCAAGTCACCTATCTCGTCGATGTGCGGTTCCCGCGGAACCCCCTCCGGGTTCTCCACGTGAACCGCCTCAAACCCCACTTTGTAAGGACAGAGTTGAGTTTACTCCTGGCCACCGACGATGGGGCCGAAGAAGACACCGAGCCCCTTCCAGACCCCCTGGGGGCGAAAGAGACCGATGGTTCCGTGGAGGGGGTGAGACTATCAACCGCCCTCACAGCCCCACAGTCCGACGACTGCCGCCAGCTACTAAGGCAATTCGCAGACCTCTTCTCCCTGGTCCCTGGGGTCACCAGCTGGTGTGTCCACGACGTGAACACCGGCGACAGCCCGCCAGTGAGACATCGGGCCTACCGGGTCCCTGATCGGGTCCGAACCTGCATCCAGACCGAGGTAGCGAAGATGCTGGCTCTTGGGGTGATTGAACCCTCCGACAGCCCCTGGGCCAGCCCGGTAGTCCTGGTCCCGAAAGCGGCGGCCCCTGGTGTCGCCCCCGAGCTGAGATTCTGTGTGGACTACTGAAGACTCAATGCGGTCACCCGAGTGAACGCTCACCCTATCCCCCGCGCAGACGAGCTCATTGACCGCCTCAGGGCCGCTCGCTACCTCAGCACCTTCGACCTAACTTGTGGATACTGGCAGATTGCCCTCACCGAGGGAGCCAAGGAGCGCTCCGCCTTCTCCACCCCGGATGGGCACTACCGCTTTAGGGTGATGCCGTTTGGAATGAAGAATGCCCCGGCCACCTTTCAGCGGCTGGTGAACAGGGTCCTGTCCGGACTAGAGGGGTTCAGCGCCGCATACCTCGACGATATAGCGGTATTCAGCTCCCAATGGACCGAGCACCTCCGGCAAGTCCTGCTGGCTCTGCGCCGGGCCGGCCTCACCATCAAAGCCAGCAAATGTCAAATTGGGCACGGCTCTGTAACCTATCTGGGGCACCAGGTGGGAAGCGGACAGGTCACCCCCCTCCAGCCAAAGATCAACGCCATCTTGTCCTGGGAACCCCCAACGACCCAAACAGAAGTCCGGGCCTTCCTGGGCCTCACCGGTTACTACCGGAGGTTTATTAAGAACTATGGCAGCATCGCAGGCCCCCACACAGAGCTAACCTCCAAAAGACACCCCAAGAAAGTACAATGGACTCCCCCCTGCCCGAAAGCATTCGACGCCCTAAAAGCAGCTATGTGTTCGGCGCCGGTGCTTAAAGCCCCTGACTATGCCCAGGAGTTTGTGGTCCAGACGGACGCCTCGGAACACGGCATCGGGGCAGTCCTCTCACAGTTCGACGACAAAGGCATAGATCAGCCCATAACCTTCATCAGCCGCAGGTTGCTGCCCCGAGAACAGCGGTGGAGCACAATTGAAAGAGAGACCTTCGCAGTAGTCTGGGCCCTCAAAAAGCTACGGCCCTACCTGTTCGGAACACACTTCCGAGTACAAACAGATCACCGACCCCTGCGGTGGTTGATGCAGATGCGAGGGGAAAACCCCAAGTTGCTACGCTGGTCCATCTCCCTCCAAGGCATGGATTTCACTGTGGAACATCGCCCCGGGACGGACCACGCCATCGCGGACGGTCTGTCCCGATTCTTCCGCTTCAGCGAGGAGAACCCCCAAGTGGATGGGTAGTTCTCCCTGCCTTTCAGCTGGGGGGGGCACGTGTGAGACCGGCCTCGTGGCGTGGGCCCTCCCGACCAGCAAGCTACCCTGCAACGACGCCGAACCTCGATGTCACAGACTTCCGGCCCCCGTGGCCCAACATCCCGAGGGCCGGCCAGATCCTCAACACGCATGCCCGGCCGAGGGAGAGCGAAACCCCCCAAACCAGACCGAGAGGTGCCGATCCTGTCACACCTCTGGTCTCTTCCCCGAGGGAGGTTTCGATCGATCACCAGGCTCCCGGTGAGCAGGCGCCTCGCCTACTGGGTGTCTGAACAGATCGAAGGGCCGAGCGACAGGAAACCCTGACACACCGCCCCCAGGCACCAGACCCCTCTCCGCGAGGACTCTGGACTTCAAAGAGGAGGGGGAGTATAACACGGAAGGCAGAGAAGACCTGGACTGACGAGAGCCTGCTGACCTGGTCGCGGCTCGATCGCTCCCCGAACCGAAGAACCCTGAACCATCTGAGCCCTGCTGACGCTGTCGCGGCTCCCCGAACTCTGAACCATCTGAGCCCTGCTGACGCTGTTGCGGCTCCCTGAACTCTGAACCATCTGAGCCCTGCTGACGCTGTCGTGGCTCCCCGAGCTTTGAACCATCTGAGCCCTGCTGACGCTGTTGCGGCTCCCCGACTCCAAAACCACCTGTGCCTGCTGAGTGACTCGTGGCACTCTCCTCCAGGAGAATCGTCAGAGATTGCAGAGGGAAACAACATCCCCCAGCTCGAGGATTGAGAGCTGTGCGAAGGATACTCCGCAGAGACACTGAACTCAAAGACTGTCCCGCTACCCCCATACCCCCATCACGAAATCGCCGCCGCTTGTGGCACTGATTCAATCCCTGCATTTCAGGTCATAAAGATCCCTTAAACTTACGATAAAGTGTACTATCTTACGAAGAACTACTGTGTGGTGTCCCTCTGTCCGAGAGTGCAAGCTCAGCGTGTGCGATCCTAGGTACGAGACCCTCCCAGGAAGGACCTCCCCGCCTTGCTCGGCCTAACTCTGGGAGAGGTGGGTCAACGGGTGGTCAGGAACGTATTCTGAAGCCCCCCGGAGAACGCCTTTCCAACATTTGGTGGCAGACGACGGGATCCGAGCCCACACCAAGAGATCGTGCAGTAAACGGCTGACGCACTATCGAAAAGAGATGGAAGGAGAAACCTCCCTAGGTGCCGCAGGTGCCAACACAAACCCGACATTCCAAGAGGACCAGTTGGAATATTACACGCATCGAGAATAAAACAATTCTGCAAAGACCTTGGAATCGCTACCACCGGATTAAGCATGAAAGAGGATTTCCAGGGAGCATTGAAGACCTGGGTCGAGGCAGGAGCTTCCCGGGCCCAAACAGAAGGAGAGCCGCCAAATGAACCATGAAGCATCCCGGGGAGGAGCAGCGCCCCAGAGGGGGGCCTATCCCCGGAGGAGCTAGCGGACCGAGAAAGGGGCCGCAACCACGAACTAGAGCTAGCGAAACTGAAAATCGAGGGAGAGCTAAAACTGGCCGAGAAAAAGTTGGCAGTAGAACAATACGCCTACAAGGAGAACTCGAGGAAAAGAAACGACAGAGAGAACACGAAGAAAGGAAACTCCAACTAGAACACGAACGCAGCCTGAAAGAGATCGAGCTCAAGGCTAAAAGTGAGGAGTCCAGACCCTCGGGAAATCAGCCACCCTCCTCCACCGTGGAACCAACGGTCCACATCCCCAAGGATGTGGTGAAAGAATATTACAAAAACGACGACATCCAGCAATGGTTCAAGGCCTACGAGGTGGCCATGACCTCCCACCGAGTTCCACAGAAAGACTGAGGGGCTGGTTTGTGGGGCCGGTTCCTGAGCGAGGGGAGAGATACCCTGCTGGACCTGCCCTCCACGATGCTGAACTCCTACAGTCACATAAAAGAGGCCCTAGTAGCCAGATATGGGCTCACCCCCGAAATGCACCGGCAACGGTTTCGAGACTGCAAAAAGATACCCGGTACCACATGGTTGGAGTACGTGAACTTTTACAGCCGGGCCTTGGACGGGTGGATCAAGGGCAGCAAGGTCTCCACCTTTGAGGAACTGTTCGACCTAATCGCGTGGGAACACTTGTCCGCCAATTGCTTTGTGGAGTTACGCCAGCACCTCCTGGACAGCAAGCTCACTGACCCTCAAAAACTGGCCGTCGAAGCTGACCAATGGGTGAACACCCGGGCCTCCCGGGGTCCCGTGGGAGACTACGGTCGCCACAGTCAAGGACCCCCCCGCCAGAGGGGCGGCAGGAACCAAGGCCGACCGAGAGAATTCCCGGGGGGCTCCCAGCACAGTCCCCCCAGAGGCCAACCTCCGCACTTTCCAGCCCCACCTCCAGCCAGCACCGGACCACTGGGGAGGTCGGGACCCCGAGTCAAGATCACCTGTTTCCGCTGCCAACAGACCAGACACTATGCCAGTGGCCCCCAGTGTCCCATGTACCAACGACCCGCAACGGCAACCCCTCCGGCTCGACAAATGGCCTCCGTAGCCCTAGGGGAAGAGATGGAAGACTCCGAAGAGTGGGAACCAGCCGCCATGGCCCTGGTCTCCCTAGGGGACAGAGAGATGGTCCCCGGAACACCCCTACCCGCCAACACGAAGAAGTACCGACAGCAGGTGACGGTCAACGGTCACCGCGTCGAGGGCCTCCGCGACACCGGGGCGAGTGTCACAGCGGTCCACTGCCACCTGGTCTCCGAAGACCAGATCCTGCCCGACGCCTTTTGCCCAGTCATATCTTCGGACAATTCCGAGAGCCTATGCCGGATGGCCCTGGTACCCTTCGAATGGGGGGGAGTCACCGGTAAATTGAGGGTGGCAGTCCGAACCTCCCAACCCGTAGACTGCCTCCTGGGCAACGACCTTGAGAGTTCCCCGTGGGGACAAGTGGAACGACGAGCCCATCTCGAGATGATGGGCCTACCCGAATGGGTATGCGCCACCACGCGCTCTATGACTATCCGATTGCCTTCCTCCGAGGAAGTTGAGGCCACACCGCTGAACACCGTCGCCGTCCCCGAGGTCCGGGACGCACTCCCCGAGCCCGGCAACCCTCTTCCGGAAGAAGAACCCGTTCCCGATGACGGGTCAGTGCGTCCAGATCCCGAACCACTGACCGAGCTCGGGGACCTGCCCGAGATGGCCCAGTGGCACTGCAAGGGAGGTCCCTCCCGAGAAGAATTCTGCCAGGAACAAGCCACCTGCCCTTCCCTCATTGGACCCCGGCAACAGGCCGAAGCCCAAGCAGCAGGCGACCAGTCCGGAACCCACTGGATATACTGGGAAAACGGCCTCCTGTACAGCGAACAGAAGTCGGCCGAGCTGGGATCGGCCCGAGTGCTGGTGGTACCCCTGCGCTTCCGAAGTCTCCTCCTGGGCCTGGCCCATGATGTACCCCTGGCAGAACACTTAGGCCAAGACAAGACCTACCAGTGACTAGTTACCCACTTCTATTGGCTCAAGATGCGAGTGAATGTGGAGGCCCACTGCAAGTCATGTCTCACGTGCCAGGCCAGCGGAAAGAGTGGGGGGAAGCGCAAGGCTCCGCTACAACCCTTCTCCGTTGTTAGTACCCCTTTTGAGCGGGTGGGGATCGACATCGTGGGACCCCTGGATCCCAAGACCGCCCAGGGCCACCGATTCATCCTCGTCCTGTTGGACCATGCCACCCGCTACCCCGAGGCCATTCCCCTCCGCACCGTAACGGCCCCCGTAGTAGGCCGGGCCTTGATGGGGATCTTTTCCCGCGTGGGGTTCCCTCACGAAGTCGTGAGTGATCGTGCCACGAACTTTATTTCCAAATACATGAGGTCCCTATGGCAGCAGTGCGGGGTATCCTACAAGTTCACCACCCCATACCACCCCCAAGGGAATGGCCTAGTCGAGCGATTTAACAGGACCCTGAAATGGATGATCATGGGTCTCGAAGAACCCCTACGCCGGAGATGGGACATCCTCCTCCCTTGCCTCCTGTTCGCCTACCGAGAGGTTCCCCAAAAATCTCTTGGGTTCAGCCCGTTCGAACTACTGTACGGACACCCCGTCCGGGGACCCCTGAGCCTGGGAAACGACTCTCCGGGGTACCCCTCCTGAAGTGTTCCGCAATATCCTGGCGCTCCGCAACCAGACCCGGAAATTCCGAGAACTCGCAGAGGCACACCTCGAGGCTAGCCAGGAAGAGATGAAGCGCTGGTATGACCACAATGCCACGCTGGTCGAGTTTCAGCCGGGCCAACAGGTCTGGGTCATGGCCCCGGTGAAACCCTGTGCCCTCCAAGACAGATGGACTGGTCCCTTCAAGGTGGTAGAGCGGAAGAGCCAAGTTACCTATCTAGTTGATGTGCAGTCCCCACGGAACCCCCTCCGGGTCCTCCACGTGAACCGCCTCAAACCCCACTTTGTGAGGACTGAGTTGAGTTTGCTCCTGGCCACCGACGATGGGACTGAAGAAGACACAGAGCCCCTTCCAGACCTCCTGTGTGCTAAAGAAACAGATGGCTCCGTAGAGGGGGTGAGACTGTCACCCCCCAACAGTCCGACGACTGCCGCCGGCTACTCAGACAATTCATGGACCTCTTCTCCCTAAACCCTAGGGTCATCGACTGGTGTGTCCACGACGTAGACACCGGCGACAGCCCGCCAGTGAGACACCGAGCCTACCGGGTCCCTGATCGGGTCCGAACATGCATCCAGACCGAAGTAACCAAGATGTTGGCCCTCAGGGTGATTGAACCCTCCGACAGCCCCTGGGCCAGCCCAGTAGTCCTGGTCCCAAAAGCGGCCGCCCCTGGTGTCGCCCCCGAGCTGAGAGTCTGTGTGGACTACCGGGGACTCAATGCGGTCACCCGAGCGGACGCTCACCCTATCCCCCGCGCAGACGAGCTCATCGACCGCCTCAGTGCCGCTCGCTACCTCAGCACCTTCGACCTAACCTGCGGACACTGGCAGATTGCGCTCACTGATGGAGCCAAGGAGCGCTCCGCCTTCTCCACCCCGTACCGCTTTAGGGTGATGCCGTTTGGAATGAAAAATGCCCCGGCCACCTTCCAGCGGCTGGTGAACAGGGCCCTGTCCGGACTAGAGGGGTTCAGCGCAGCATACCTCGACGATATAGCAGTATTCAGCTCCCAATGGACGAGCACCTCCAGCACCTCCGACAAGTACTGCTGGCCCTGCGCCAGGCCGGCCTAACCATCAAAGCCAGCAAATGTCAAATTGGACAAGGCTCCGTGATCTATCTGGGGCACCAGGTGGGAAGCGAGCAAGTCGCCCCCCTCCAGCCAAAGATCGACGCCATCCTGTCCTGGGAACTCCCAACGACCCAAACGGAAGTCCGGGCCTTCCTGGGCCTCACCGGTTACTACCGGAGGTTTATTAAGAATTATGGCAGCATCGCAGGCCCCCTCACAGAGCTAACCTCCAAAAAGCACCCGAAGAAAATACAATGGACTCCCCCGTGCCAAAAAGCGTTCGACGCCTTGAAAGCCGCTATATGTACTGCTCCGGTACTCAAAGCCCCCGACTACTCTCAGGAGTTTGTGGTCCAGACGGACGCCTCGGAACACAGCATCGGGGCCGTCCTCTCACAGTCCAACGACAAGGGCATATATTTGCCCATAGCCTTCATCAGCCGAAGGTTGCTACCTCGAGAACAACGGTGGAGCACCATTGAAAGAGAGGCCTTCGCAGTAGTCTGGGCCCTCAAAAAGCTACAGCCCTACTTGTTCGGAACCCACTTCCGAGTGCAAACGGATCATCGACCCTTGCGGTGGCTGATGCAAATGAGAGGAGAAAACCCCAAGCTGCTGCGATGGTCAATCTCCCTCCAGGGGATGGACTTCATTGTGGAGCATCGCCCCGGGACTGACCACGCCAACGCGGACGGCCTGTTCCGATTCTTCCGCTTCAGCGAGGAGAACCCCCAAGTGGATGGGTAGTTCTCCCCGCCTTTCAGCTGGGGGGGGCACGTGTGAGACCGGTCTCGTGTCGTGGGCCCTCCCGACCAGCAAGCCACCCCACAACCGCACCCGATCCCCGATGTCACAGACTTCCGGCCACCATGGCCCAACATCTCGATGGCCGGCCGGGCCCCAGCAACACCCAAGACCCCACCACGCATGCCCGGCCGAGGGAGAGCGAAACCCCCAAGCCAGACCAGGAGGCGCCATCCCTGTCACACCTCTGGTCTCCTCACCAAGGAAGGTTTCGATCGACCACCAGGCCCCCGGTGAGCGGGCGCCTCGCCTGCTGGGTGTCTGGAGTCCCTGCCAGACCCACCTGAACAGATCAAAGGGCCGAGCGACAGGAAATCCCGACACACCGTCCCTAGGCACCAAGACCCCTCTCAGCGAGGACTCCGGACTTCAAAGAGGAGGGGGAGTATAACAAGGGGTGCTGAAGGGATGGGAGGCAGAGAAGACCTGGACCACGAGAGCCCTACTGACCTGGTCGCGGCTCGATCGATCCCTGAACCGAAGAACGCTACCCGAACTCTGAACCATCTGAGCCCTGCTGATGCTGTCCCGGCTCCACGAACTCTGAACCATCTGAGCCCTGCTGACGCTGAGGCGGCTCCCCGAGCTTTGAACCATCTGAGCCCTGCTGACGCTGTCGCGGCTCCCAGACTCCGAAACCACCTGTGCCTGCTGAGTGACTCGCGGCACTCTCCTCCAGGAGACTCGGCAGAGATTGCCGAGGGAAACAACATCCCCCAGCTCGAGGATTGAGAGCTGTGCGAAGGATACTCCGCAGAGACACTGAACTCAAAGACTGTCCCGCTACCCCCATACCCCCATCACGAAATCGCCGCCGCTTGTGGCACTGATTCAATCCCTGTATTTCGGGTCATAAAGATCCCTTAAACTTACGATAAAGTGTACTATCTTACGAAGAACTACTGTGTGGTGTCCCTCTGTCAGAGAGTGCAAGCTCAGCGTGTGTGATCCTAGGTACGAGACCCTCCCAGGAAGGGCCTCCCCGCCTTGCTCGGCCTAACTCTGGGAGAGGTGTGTCAACGGGTGGTCAGGAACGTATTCTGAAGCCCCCCGGAGAACGCCTTTCCAACAGAAGCAACATAGATGCAGAAAGGGGGACGAAAGGTAGAGAAAGAGGCAAGAGAGATACAGAAAGAGACAAGAGAGGTGCAGAAAGAAACAAAAGAAGTGCAGTAAGAAGGAACAGAGGTGCAGAAAGAGGCAAGAGGGGTGCAGAAAGAGGGAAGAGGGGTGCAGAAATAGGCACAAGAGTTGTAGAAAGAAGGGACAGAGGTGCAGACAAAAGCAACACAAAATGCAGAAAGAAGAAAGTAGAGATGCAGAAAGAGGCAAGAGGGTTACAAAAAGAGGGAAGAGAGGTGCATAAAGAGGTAAAAGGGGTACAGACAGAAGCAATAGAGGTACAGAAAGAAACAAAAAAGTGAAGAAAGAAGGAACAAATGTGCTCAAAGAGGCAGGAGGGGTGCAAAAAGAGGGAAGAGGGGTGCAGAAAGAGGCACGGGGTGCAGAAAGAAGCAAGAGAAGTGCAGCAAGAAACAAGAGGTGCAGAAAGAAGGAACAGAGGTGCAGAAAGAGGCAACAGGGGTGGAGAAAGATGGAAGAGAAGTGGAGAAAGAGGCAAGGGGGTACAGAAAGAAGCATGAGAGCTGCAGAAAGAAACAAAAGCAGTGCAGAGAGTAAGAACAGAGGTTCAAAAATAGAAAAGAGAGGGGCAGAAAGTTGCACAATGGGTGCATAAAGAAGCAAGAGGTGCATAAAGAAAGCAAATAAGTGCAGAAAAGAGGAACAGAGGTCCAGAATTAGGAGAGAGGAGTGCAGAAAGAAGCAAGAGGAGTGCAGAAAGAAGCAACAGAGATGCAGAAAGAGGCAAGTGGGGTACGAAAAGAGGGAAGATAGGTGCAGTGCAGAAAAAGGTAAGTGGATCCAGAAAGAAGCAAGAGATGTGGAGAAAGAAACAAAAGAAGTGCAAAAAGAAAGGAGCAACAGAGGTGCAGAAAGAGGCAACTGGGGTGCAGAAAGAGGGTGGATGGGTGGAGAAAGAGGCAAAGGGTGCAAAAAGAATCAAGAGATGTGCAGAAAGAGGGAAGAGGGGTGCAGAAAGAGATAAAAGGGGTGCAGAAAGAAGTGAGAGGTGCTGAAAGAAACTAAATAAGTGCAGAACGAAGGAACAGATGTGCAGGAAGAGGCAAGAGGGATGAGGGAAGAGGGTGTGAAAGAGACACTAGGGGTGCAGAAAGAAGCAAGAGAGATGCAGAAAGAAGCAAGAGAGGTACAAAAAGAGTGAATAGGGTAGAAAAAGAGCTAAAAGAAGTGCAGAAAGAAATAACAAAGATGCAGAAAGGGGAAGAGAAGTGGAGAAAGAGGCAAAAGGGGCTCAGAAAGTAGCAAGAGAGCTGCAGAAAGAAACACAAGTGCAGAATGAAGGAACAGAGGTGCAGAAAGAGGCAGGAGGGGAGCAGAAAGAGGGAAGAGGGGTGCAGAAAGAGGCAATATTAGTGCAGAAAGAGGGAGGAGGGTGTGGAAAGAGGCACAACTGGTACAGACAGAAGCAAGAGAGATGCAGAAAGAAGCAAGAGGAATGCATAAAGAAGAAACAGAGATGCAGAAAGGGGGAAGTGGGGTGGAGAAAGAGGCAAGTGTTATACAGAAAGAAACAAGGGAAGTGCAGAAAGAAACAAAAGAAGTACAACAAGGGAAGTGCAGAAAGAAACAAAAGAAGTACAAAAGGAAGGAACAGAGGTACAGAAAGAGGCAAGATGGGTGCAGAAAGAGAGAAGAGGGTTGTGAAAGAGGCAAGAGGGATGCAAAAAGAAGCAAGAGAGGTGCAGAAAGAAAAAAGAAGGAACAGAGTTGCAGAAAGAGGCAAGAAGGGTGCAGAAAGATGGAAGAGGGGTGCAGAAAGAGGCACAAGGTTTCCAGAAAGAAGGGACAGATGTGCAGAAAGAAGCAAGAGAAGTTCCGAAACGAGCAACAGATGTGCAGAAAGAGGGATGAGCAGTGGAGAAAGAGGCAAGAGAAGTACAGAAAGAAGCAACAGAGATGCAAAAAGGGGAACAGAGGTAAAGAAAGTGGCAAGAGGGGTGCAGAAAGAAGCAATAGGGGTGCAGAAAGAGGCAAGAGGGGTGCAGAAAGAGGGAAGAGGGGTGCAGAAAGAAGCAAGAGAGGTGCAGAAAGAACCAAGAGGAGTGCAGAAAGAAGCAGCAGAGGTGCATAAAGAGGCAAAAGGGGTGCAGAAAGAGGCAAGAGGGGTGCAGAAAGAGGGAAGAGGGGTGCAGAGAGAAGCACGAGTGGTGCAGAAAGAAGCAAGAGAGATGCAGAAAGAACCAAGGGGAATGCAGAAAGAAGCAGCAGAGGTGCAGAAAGAGGCAGGAGGGTAGAAAAAGAAGAAAGAGGGGTGCAGAAAGAGGCATGAGGGGTACAGAAAGAAGCAGGAGACATACAACAAGAAACAAAACAAGTGCAGAAGGAAGAAACAGAGGTGCAGAAAAAGGCAAACGGGGTGAAGAAAGATGGAATAGAGGTGCAGAAAGAGGCAAGCTTGGTGCAGAAAGTAGCAAAATGTGTGCAGAAAGAAGTGAGAGGTGCTGAAAGAGAGAAAAGATGTACAGAAAGAAGGAACATAGTTGCCGAAAGAGGGAAGAGGGGTGTGAAAGAGGCACAAGGGGTACAGAAAGAAGCAAGAGGAGTACAGCAAGATGCAACATAGTTGCAGAAAGGGGGAATGGGGTGGAGAAAGTGGCAAGATGGGAGAGAAACAAAAGAAGAGCAAAAAGAAAGAACAGAGGTGCAAAAAGAGGCAAGAGGGATGCAGAAAAAGGGAAGAGGGGTGAAGAAAGAAGCAAGAGAGGTGCATAAAGAAGCAAGAGAAGTGCATAAAGAAGCAACAAAGATGAAGAAAGGGGAAGTGGGTGGAGAAAGAGGCAAGAGGGATACAGAAAGAAACAAGAGAGGTACAGAAAGAAACAAAAGAAGTGCAGAAAGAAGGAACAGAGGTGCAGAAAGAGGCAAGAGGGGTGTAGTAAGAGGGCAGAGGGTATGAAAGAGGCAAGAGGGGTGCAGGAAGAAGCAAGAGGGGTGCAGAAAAAAGCAAGAGAGGTGCAGAAAGAAGCAAGAGAGTTGCAGAAATTAACAAAAGAAGTGCAGAAAGAAGGAACAGAGGTTCGGAAAAAGGCAAGAGGGGTGCAGAAAGAGGGAAGAGTGAGTTGCAGAAAGAAACAACAGAAGCGCAGAAAGAAGGTACAGTGGTGCAGAAAAAGGCAAGAGGGGAGCAGAAAAGGGGAAAGGGGAGCAGAAAGAGGCATAAGGGTTACAGAAAGATGGGACAGAGGAGCAGAAAGAAGCAAAAGAAGTGCAGAAAGAAGCAACGGAGGTGCAGAAAGAGGCAAGAGGTGTGCAGAGAGAGGCACGAGGGGTGCAGAAAGAAGCAAGAGAGTTGTCGAAACAAGCAACAGAGTCACAGAAAGAGGCAAGAGGGGTGCAAAAAGAGGAAAGAGGGGTACAGAAAGAGGCACAAGGGCTGCAGAAAGAAGGGACAGATGTGCAGAAAGAAGCAAGAGAATTTCCGAAACGAGCAACTGATGTGCAGAAAGAGGGATGAGTGGTGGAGATAGAGGCAAGAGAAGTACGGAAAGAAGCAACAGATACAAAAAGGGGAACAGAGGTAGAGAAAGTGGCAAGAGGGGTGCAGAAAGAAGCAGGAGGAGTGCAGAAAGAGGCAAGAGGGGTACAGAAAGAAGGAAGAGGGATGCCGAGAGAAGCACGAGTGGTGCAGAAAGAAGCAAGAGAGGTGCAGAAAGAACCAAGAGGAGTGCAGAAGGAAGCAGCAGAGGTGCAGAAAGAGGCAAGAGGGGTGCAGAAAGAGGCAAGAGGGGTGCAGAGAGAAGCACGAGTGGTGCAGAAATAAGCAAGAGAGACGCAGAAAGAACCAAGAGGAGTGCAGAAAGAAGCAGCAGAGGTGCAGAAAGAGGCAAGAGGGGTAGAAAAAGAGGAAAGAGGGGTGCAGAAAGAGGCACGAGGGGTGTAGAAAGAAGCAAGAGACGTACAAAAGAAACAAAAGAAGTGCAGAAGGAAGGAACAGAGGTGCAGAAAAAAGCAAAAGGGGTGAAGAAAGATGGAATAGAAGTGCAGAAAAAGGCAAGCTTGGTGCAGAAAGTTGCAAAATCTGTGCAGAAAGAAGCGAGAGGTGCTGAAAGAGGGAAGAGGGGTGTGAAAGTGGCACGAGGAGTACAGAAGGAAGCAAGAGGAGTGCAGCTAGAGGCAACAGAGTCACAGAAAGGGGGAACAAGGGTGGAGAAAGTGGCAAGAGGGGAGAGAAACAAAAGAAGAGCAAAAAGAAGGAACAGAGGTGCAAAAAGAGGCAAGCGAGATGCAGAAAGAGGCAATAGGGGTACAGAAAGAGGCACGAGGGGTGCAGAAAGAAGCAAGAGAGATGCATAAAGAAGCAAGAGAAGTGCATAAAGAAGCAACAGAGATGCAGAAAGGGGGAAGTGGGGTAGAGAAAGAGGCAAGCGGGATACAGAAAGAAACAAGAGAGGTGCAGAAAGAAACAAAAGAAGTGCAGAAAGAAGGATCAGAGGTGCAGAAAGAGGCAAGAGGGGTGTAGAAAGAGGGCAGAGGGTGTGAAAGAGGCAAGAGGGGTGCAGAAAGAAGCAAGAGGGGTGCAGAAAGAGGGAAGAGTGAGTTGCAGAAAGAAACAACAGAAGCGCAGAAAGAAGGTACAGAGGTGCAGCAAAAGGCAAGAGGGGAGCAGTAAAAGGGAAAGGGGTGCAGAAAGAGGCACAAGGGTTACAGAAAGAAGGGACAGAGGTGCAGAAAGAAGCAAGAGAAGTGCAGAAAGAAGCAACAGAGGTGCAGAAAGAGACAAGAGGTGTGCAGAAAGAGGCACAAGGGTGCAGAAAGAAGCAATAGAGGTGCAGAAATAAGCAAGAGAAGTACCAAAAGAAGCAACAGAGGTGCAGAAAGACGGATGAGGAGCAGAGAACGAGGCAATCGAAGTGCACAAAGAAGCAACATAGATGATAAAAGGGGGTAGAGCAGTGGAGAAAGCGGCAATAGGGGTGCCGAAAGAGGAGAGAGGTGTAGAAAGAAATAAGTGCAGAATGAAGGAGCAGAGGTTCAGAAAGGGGGCTGAGGGGTGCAGAAAGAAGCAAGAGAGGTGCAGAAAGAAACAAAACAAGAGCAGAAAGAAGGAACTGAGATGCAGAAAGAGGCAAAAGGGGTGCAGAAATAGGCACGAGATGTGCAGAAAGAAGCAAGAGATATGCAGCAAGAAAGAAAAGTAGTACAGAAAGAGGCAGCAGGGGTGAAGAAAGAGGGAAGAGAGGTGGAGAAAGAGGCAAGGGGTGCAGAAAGAAGCAAGTGAGCTGCAGAAATAAATAAAATAAGTGCAGAAAGAAGGAACAGAGGTGCCAAAAGAGGCAAGAGGGGTGCAGAAGGAGGCAAAAGGGGTGCAGAAAGAAGCAAGAGGTGCAGAAAGAAAGAAAATAAGTGCAGAAAGAAGAAACAGAGTTGCAGATAGACGCAAGAGGGGTGCATACAAGGGAAGAGGGGTATGAAAGAGGCATGAGGAGTGTAGAAAGAAGCTAGAGGAGTGCAAGATGGGTGCAGAAAGTGGCAAGGGGTGCACAAAGAAGGAAGAGATGTGCAGAAAGAAGCAAGAGAAGTGTATAAAGAAGTAACAGAGATGCAGAAAGGGGGAAGTGGGGTGGAGAAAGAGGCAATAAGGACACAGAAGAAGCAAGAGAGTTGCAGAACGAAACAACAGAAGTGCAGAAAAAAGGTACAGTGATGCAGAAAAAGGCAAGAGGGGAGCAGAAAGAGGGAAAAGGGGTGCAGAAAGAGGCACAAGGGTTACAGAAAGAAGAGACAGAGGTGCAGAAAGAAGCAGGAGAAGTGCAGAAACAAATAAAAGAAATGCAGAAAGAAGGAACATAGGTGCAGAAAGAGGCAAGAGGGGTGCACAGAGAGGGAAGTGGGGTGTGAAAGAGGCGCGAGGAGTACAGAAAAAAGCAAGAAGTGTACAGAAACTAGCAACATAGGTGCAGAAAGAGGCAGGAGGGGTGCAAAAAGAGGGAAGAGGGGTGCAGAAAGAAGCATGAATGATGCAGAAAGAAGCAAAGAGGTGCAGAAAGAAGGAACAGAGGCGCAGAAAACGGCTACAGGGGTGAATAAAGAGGGGTGGGGAAAGAGGCAAGGGATGCAGAAAGAAACATAAGAAGAGCAGAAAGAAGGAACAGAGATACAAAAAGACACAAGAGGGGTGCAGAAAGAGTCAAAAGGGGTGCAGAAAGAAACAAAAGAAGTGCAGAAAGAAGGAACAGGGGTGCAGAAAGAGGCAAGAGGAGTGAAGAAAGATGGGTGAGAGGTACAGAAAGAGGCACAAGTGGTGCAGAAAAAAGGGAGAAATGTGCAGAAAGAAGCACAAGGAGTGCAGAAAGAAGCTGGAGGAGTACAGAAACAAGCAACAGAGTTATAGAAAGAGGCAAGACGGGTGCAAAAAGAGGGAAGAGAGGTACAGGAAGAGGCACATGGGGTGCTGAAAGAAGCAAAAGAGGTGCAGAAAGAAACAAAAGAAGTGGAGAAAGAAGGAACAGAGTTGCAGAAATAGGCAAGTGGGGTTCACAAAGAGGGAGTACAGAAAGAAGCAAGAGGTGTGCAGAAAGAAGCAACAGAGGTACAAAAAGAGGCAAGAGGGGTGCAAATAGAGGGAAGAGGGGTGCAAAAAGAAGCACAACTAGTGCAGAAATAAGCAAAGAGATGCAGAATGATGAGGAAGCAAGAGTAGTGAAGAAAGAAGCAACAGGGGTGCAGAAAGAGGCAATAGGAGAGCAAAAAGAGGGAAGAAGTTTGTAGAAAGAGGCACAAGCGGTGCAGAAAGAAGCAAGAGACATGCAGCAAAAAAACAAAAGAAGTGCCGAAAGAAGGAACAAATCTGTAGAAAGAGGCTACAGGGGTGAAGAAAGAGGTAAGAGTGGTGGAGTAAAGGGCAAGGTTGTGCAGAAAGAAGCAAGAGAGTGCAGAAAGAAACAAAGGAAGTGCAGAGAGAAGGATTGGAGGTGCAGAAAGAGGGATGAGTGGTGCAGAAAGAAACAAAAGAATTGCAGAAAGATGCAACAGAGGTGCAGAAAGAGGCAAGAGGAGTAAAGAAAGAGGGATGAGGGGTGCAGAAAGAGGCACTAGGGGTGCAGAAAGGATGGTCAGAGGTGCAGAAAGAAGTATGAGAAGTGCAGAAAAGCGAGTTGTGCAGAAAGAAACAGCAGAAGTGCAGAAAGAAGGAACAGAGGTTCAGAAAGAGGCAAGAAGGGTAGAGAAAAAGGGATGAGGCGTGCAGAAAGAGGAAAAAGGGGTACAGAAAGAAGTGAGAGGTACAGAAAGAAACAAAAGAAGTGCAGAAAGAAAGGACACAGGTGCAGAAAGGAGCAAGAGAAGTGCAGAAAAAGCAAAAGATGCAGAAAGAAACAAAAGAAGTGCAGAAAGAAGAAACAGAGGTGCAGAAAGAGGGGTGCACAAGAGGGAAGATGGGTGTGAAAGAGGCACGAGGAGTGCAGAAACAAGCAACAGAGTTGCAGAAAGAAGCAAGAGGGGTGCAAAAAGAGGGAAGAGGGGTGAAAAAAGAAGCACGAGTGGTGCAGAAAGAAGCAAAGAGGTGCAGAAATAAGAAGAAGAAAGAGTAGTCCAGAGAGAAGCAACAGTGATGCAGAAAGAGGCAAGAGGTGTGCAAAAAGAGGGAAGTGGGGTACAGAAGGGAAACAACCTTTACAAGGCAGTCATTACATCGCACTACCTTTGCAACGCAGTCATTACAATGCAACATCCTTTACATCGCATGCCATTATAACGCAGCCATTACTTCGTATATCACTACAACGGATGTCATTACAATGCATGTCACTACAACGCATGCCATTGCAATGCAATATAAGGTAAGTAATGAGGAATAGTAATTTTTACCCCTCCCCTATCCAACACTTACCCTAATGTTGCACTCACTGGAGTGGGAAAAGTAATTTTTACCCCTACACTATCCAACACTTACCCTACTGTTGCACTCACTAGAGTGGGAATAGTAATTGTTACCCCTACAATATCCAACACTTGCCCTACTGTTGCCCTAAAAATAATATGCATTGTAATGGTATGCGTTGTAATGGTATGCGTTGTAATGGAATGCGTTGTAAATGTAGTTTCTAAAAATGCATTGTGTGGCATGCGATGTAAAATCATGCACTGTAATAGATGTTCTGACATAAAAACTGAGTTGTTAAGGCATGCGTTGTAAATGTTTGTGTTGTATCATCATACATATGTGCAGAACGAGGCACGAGGGGTAAAAGAAAGAAGCAAGAGATGTGCAGCAAGAAACAAAAGAAGTTCAGAAAGAAGGAACAGAGGTGCATAGAGGCAACAGAGGTGAAGAAAGAGAGAAGAGGGGTGGAGAAATAGGCAAGGGGGTGCAGAAAGAAGCAAGAGAGCTGCAGAAAGAAACAAAAGAAGAGCAGAAGGAAAGAACAGTGATGCAGAAATAGGCAAGAGGGGTGCAGAAAGAGGCAAATGGGGTAAAGAAAGAAGCAAGAGGTGTAGAAGGAAACAAAAGAAGTACAGAATGAAGGAACAGAGGTGCAGAAAGAGGTATGGGGTGCAGAAAGAAACAAAAGAAGTGCAGAAAGAAGAAACAAAGGTGCATAAAGAGGCAAGAGGAGTGAAGAAAGAGGGATGAGGGGTGCAGAAAGAAGCAAGAGGGGTGCAGAAAGAAGGGACAGAAGTATAGAAAGAAGCAAGAGAAGTGAAGAAAAAGCGAGAGGTGCAGTAAGAAACAAGAGAAGTGCAGAAAGAGGCAAAACAGGTGCACAATGAGGGAAGAGGGTTTTGAAAGATGCATGAGGAGTGCAGAAAGAAGCAAGAGTGCAGAAAACAAGCAACAGAGTTAAAGATAGAGGCAAGAGGGTTGCAACAAAAGGGAAGCGGGCGCAGAAAGTGGCACATGGGATGCAGTAAGAAGCAAGAGATGTGCAAAAGGAAACAAAAGAAGTGCAGAAAGAAAGAACAGAGGAGCAGAAAGAAGCAACAGGGGTGCAGAAAGAGGGTTGATGGGTGGATGGGTGGAGAAAGAGGCTAGGAAGCAAGAGAGCTGCAGAAAGAAACAGAAGAAGTGCAGAAAGAAGGAACAGAGGTGCAGAAAGAGGCAAGAGGGGTGCAGAAAGAGGGAAGAGGTGCAGAAAAAACTAAAGAAGAGCAGAAAGAAGGAACAGAGGTGCAGAAAGAGGCAAAAGGGGTGTGGGAAGAGGAGTGTAAAAGAGGCATGAGGGGTGCAGAAAGAAGCAAGAGAGGTGCACAGAGAAGCAACAGAGTTGCAGAAATAGGGAAGAGGTGTGGAGAAATAGACAAGAGAAGTCCGGAAAGAAGCAACAGAGATGCAGAAAGGGGGAAGAGGGGTGGAGGAAGAGGCAAGGGGGTGCAGAAAGAATCAAGAGAGGTGAAGAAAGAAACAAAAGAAGTACAGGAAGAAGGAACAGAGGTGCAGAAAGAGGCCATAGGAGTGCAGAAAGAGGGAGGAGGGGTGGAGTCAGAGGTAAGAGAGGTGCACAAAGAGGCAAGAGGGGTGCACAAAGAAGCAAGTGAGGTACAGAAGGAGGTTACAGAGTTGCAGAAAGAGGCAAAAGTGATGCAGAAAGTAGAAGAGATTTTTAGAAAGAGGCAAGAGAAGTGCAGAAAAAGAAAGAAAGTTGCAGAAAGAAGCAACAGAAGTGCAGAAAGAGGCAAGAGTGGCTTGCACACGATTAGTACCTATTTAACACCCACATTTATCAATAAGTAAGAGGTGACCATTCTACATTCGCAAAGGACCTTCCACCACGCTGTAACACTTGTTGCTGCATTTTTGGTTAATTTGAGCTAGAAACAAGGCTTTTTTGGTTACAAATCTGCAGATTAGGCAGCAGATGATGGATTATGTAACTAATGCGGAAAATTTATAATTGTGCAAAGTTCAGTGCAGCCAAACAGTCTCATTATTCCAGTGGCTCTGCTCATACCTCTGACTATCCAGAAGTGCTCCTCAGTGATTTCTTCCATTTTTTTGTCTCATTGAGTTCAGAGTTCAACTTCTATGGAAACGTGGAAGACTAAACTTGAGGTTACCACCTCACAGCACAGACTACCATACTACATAATTACTTTCCGTAACACATAATCCCACTCTACATAATTCCTACACACTAAATACCACATACTTTCTAGCCACATAATTTCACTGCACAACCTACCACATAATTCCACTACACACAACGTACATCCACCCCACTCCAAAAAACATTAGTAAAAAACGTTTACATTTACAATGCCAATAGCTCTAACTCTTGCAAATGTGAGACTTATTACATTAGAAATGCTTCTTTACCTGGTAGTCACGTTTGCAGAGTGGTGGAGAAAGAGGCTGGGCCTCCAACCAGCGCTCAAAAATTCTGCTGTGTAGGACTCACACAAGGTACCAGGAGGGCTTCTTGGTCCCCAAAGTCCCTCAGGAGTAAAGTGGACCTCACCCCCCAACCCGTAGTGTGCCAGGAGGCACGTTTGTGGAGTGGTGGAGCAAGGGGGGGCGTGGCTTCTGAAGACCTCTTAGCAATCCCACTGTGTGGGACTTACTGGAGGTAACAGGAGGGGTAGTTGGCCCCAAGGACAACCTTGGGATCCAACTAACCCTTCTATTACCTCCAGTAAATCCCACACGGCATCATTGGTAAGTGCTCATAGCAGGCCATGCCCCCTTTGACCGCCAGTCTGCTAACGCGCTCCCCGGCGCGCTCTTGGATGGGAATTAAAGTCCTCTTCCCTGCTGGGGTTCCTTAGGGGCCAACTACAATTCCTGATACCTCCAGTATGCCCCAGATAGTGGGATTGCCGACAGGTGGACACAGGCCACGCCCCTTTATCTACCACTCTGCAAATGCACCTCCTGGCAGGTTCTTGGTTGGCAGAATAATTCCCCTTGAATCCCCTTGAATCCTGAGAGTCCCTAGGGGCCAACAAGCCCCCAGGTACCTCCAGTATGCCCCACACAGCTGGATTGCTGAGAGTGGTCTGAGGCCACATCTCCTTTTTACACCACTCTGCAAACAAGCCTCTTGGCGCACTGCTACTCAGGGGATGAAGTTCACTTTAGTCCTGAGGTCCTTAAGACACATGTGGACTTCATCCCTTCACCAGCAGTGCGCCAAGAGGCGCGTTTACAGATTGTTGTAAAAAGGGGTGTGGCCTTGGACCACCTCACAGCAATCCCACTGTGTGGGGCTTATCGAGTCACAAGATGGCTGCCAACACTTTCTGGTTTGTAGTGCTGGCAGCCAATCAGAATGAAGCTCGTGCACTGGAGGGTTGCAAATCCTCCGCGGTCACAAGATATCGATGTTTTTTATTTTTTAATTTCTCAGGAACAGATTGACACCATTTAAAGCAAAGAGTACACTCTGGAACAACAGCTACTTCTATGCCAAATTTGGTGTAATTCCGTTCAGCAGTTCCTGTGGAAAGTAACATGAAGAAAATGCCTTTTGGGACCCCCCTCTTTTTTCTCAGCCCCCGCTTGACGAATCACCCCGAAAGTTTCAAGATAGGAGCTGACGAGAGCGGGTCATTAGTGTTGAACATTTTGCGAAGGTTCATCAAACGGCGCCAAAGATATTGGCAAATCAAAAAACACTTTTCCTGAGGAAACTAGGTCCTAACCATAACTACCTACTGGCGACCATCAGTTGGTAATATATATTTATGCATATACATGTATAAATGTATGTAAGTATATATATATATGCATTGACTGAAAAAAACAAAGATTACAGGGACGTTATTGTTAGGCTTGGATTTCTTTTGTACAAAACCATAGAATTTCAACAGTTATTGTTACCTGGGCTAACTATAAAGTATGCCCTCGCAATTCACTGCTTATGACCTTATATATTACATCACTCATGACATGGTCAGTGACATCATTGATGACATCTAAAATGACATAACTGAAAATTAATGTGAAGATTTGTCTCATGAAGCCAAAGTTATTAGCAACACAAAAAATGCTTTTCCTATCGAACAGCTGACCTAACCATAACTCCCCAGTGCCGCTCCCACCATTCACTATTTTCTCTTTAATAGTTTCATTGCAAATCGTGCAGTGATATTATCAGTGATAAATGCAAAATGATTATCAGTGATGTCATAATAATAATAATAATGGGACTGTAGAGCGCCTGGTTACACCACTGCGGTGTGTCCCCGCGCTAAGACCTAGATCCGGAGAAAGAGAAACACAGGAATGGAGCGGCCTGAGGGGGTTAGAGTGGGTTGCGGACAAGCCATGTCTTCAGTTTGCTTCTGAGCTCTTTCTCAGAAGGAGATGCTATCAGAGCATAAGGAAGACAGTTCCACATTTTTGCAGCCAGGAAGGAGAAAGCATGAGCTCCTAGTCTGGCTTTCATTGTCTTCGGAATTCTAGCAAGTTTAGCCTCAGATGATCTCAGCTCACGGCCTGAGATGTAAACTTGTTTCATCAAATGCAGGTAACTAGGGCCTTGCTTGTGAAGTATGCGGCGGCAAAAGCACAAGGTTTTAAACTTAATTCTTTGGGACACTGGGAGCCAGTGATAACACAAAGCCTGCTGAAGGGAATTGCACCAAATTTGGCAGAAAACTAGACCACGGTTTAGAAGAATACTTTTAGTGAGTTGGTGTAATTACATTCACTAGTTGCTGAAAAATTAATGCTTGAAAGCTTTGTATATTTCATACCATGGAGAAGCTTCGATTGCTGCCACCCTATTAACAAAGATGTGGCGTAAGCCATTTTAGGACTCAGTGACTCAGTCCTACAAAAAATTAAAAAGAAACGTATGGGTAGTGCGGTAGGGATATTTAAAGGGATGTTCTTCTCCTGTGTAGCTCAAAACGGGTTTATCACCGACTCGCTCTTTTTGTGTACATTTGTTGGCTGCATGGATGTTAGATGCAGCGGTCATGCTGCTGGCTATGTCACTGAGAAATTGGAAATTTAGATTACCCATCTGTTGCACTGGGAGTTCATTGTTCTGTTTTTGTTTGGTTTGTCACAATTGATTTGTGCACGTCATAGTTCAGCTTGGCGTATACTTTAAGTATGGTGCAATAACACATTTATCTAGCATCGAACATTTTTCTATTTTCTGCAAATATAAATGCTTGTTTAAAGTGAGCATGGATTTCGTGGTGCAGCAGGTTGTAGTATGAATCAGTGATGGTTTCGATGTAATTACTTTATGGATTGCATAAATGATGATGATGTATTTATGTTTGCGTTCATGTTTATTACATTATTCATGGTTGCAAAAGGGCCTCTTTTATACTACAACTACCCCTGACAAAGGGCGTGTTGCCCAAAATTCATTGGGTGAATATCTGCATGGATACCCAGGATGTAAAGTGAATTCTATTGTGTTGCAGAGAAAAGCCTGGATGGGCACTTCTTCAGCATTGAAAGTTTGGAATCAAGCTGCCTCTGTGCGAACTTTGACGTATTTGGGAATAAAATGGATTACTTTGGATTATCTGGATGAATATTGGATTCCCTGTTCGATTTTGTTGTCTTACGCCTATATGGCAGTGCAGCTTGAATCTGGTGCTTTACTGTGCACTATTTAATTATGCATTTCATGTACGTGCTACTGGGGCAGAGAACGAATCAAGCGAGCCTGCATGCCGAAATTCTGACAATCAGCATTTCTCAAAACTGTTGATTACGAGTTTAAACAAGGTGTGCATCCGACCACTTGTTTTGATAGGTTAGGGATTCTGCCATAGATTTCAGAAGTCAGTGTGATGTAATATGCAGTACATCATAGCGGTATAAGTTATACTTAGGTCATTTACGAATAATAGGGGTGTGGCTTGGCGTGCAGCAGAGATGGCTGCTTTCTTTTGAGCTCTGTGACACTGGTGGTGCGGACGCACATTTGTCATGTGTAACGGGTGATAATTCATTGCCCTTCGGCTCCGGTGAGCGATGGAATACCGCAGGAACATCGTAGAGTGTTTTTATTATGTGCAACACTTACTTTTGAGGCTGCGACACAAAAACCTCTTTCAGAATATTTTCCAAAATGGCGACCGCCGATGGAATTCTCACACACGACGTATGAAAGCTGCAGTTCATTACTAAAGCACTTATTTGACATTTTTAGGCTCCTTATATTATTTTTGTTGGGCACTTTGCTGGATCCATAAATATAGGGGTCTGACTTATCGTTCTGTGAAGGTGGCCACAGTTTATTGGGCTTTGTGTCACTGACTGTACTGTCGATTAATTCCCATATGCTATGTGGGATTTCTAATTGCCCTTTAGCCCTGAGAACAACAAACCAGATAAAAAGATGTCAAGGAGTGTTTCTTCACCCTATTGAGTCACTTACTTTAAGGCTGCGATATGAAATGAGGTGTCGTGCTATTTTTCAAAATGGCGGCCAGTTGTGTAATTTTCCTCACAACACAATATGAGGTTGCTGACTTTCACCCTTGAAACTCCTAAGCATTAATTTATGGCTGCCTAAGATGCTTTACTGCATAATTCTTGCTTGTCACAGTGCTCTGTTCATTGCTACCAACTATTGTGCAAGGATGCTTTCGCTTCACGTTTTCAAACTTTAAAAATTGCGACAGCTGTTGGAAAATTGGTCTCATACTGTACTACTCGACTAAAGGGCAATAATCTGCCATTGAACCTGTTTGTTTTGCTGATTGTATATTTCATGCGATGTAAAGTTACCATATTAATATTCTGCTCTGGTGCTTCTTACTGATTTCGAGGCTCAGCAGAATAATATGGCTGGATACCTGAGAGTATACTCTTCACTCTGTCTTTTGTGTCATACATTGCCATATCTGTGAAATCTAATCCTCTTAAGTTCTTTCGGTGGCAGCTGTTACGATCTTATTTAAATGGCGGAAGGAATGGGAGGCAATACAAAAGACAGAGACTCCAAGGGACATTTAAAACGCTCCAAACAAACTTCTCCTACTCCGGAATCACCAACAATGGGTAGCCTTGAGTCTACTTCAACTTTGGAGGCGATTTTACTTAAACTCAATACGGTTCATGATATTGCTCAAAGTACCAAAACTAATACTGATTTGCTTCAGGTAGAGGTGGCTGAAATTCTCAATGATCTTAAATCTTTCGCAATACGTGTTTCTAATGTGGAAACCAGAATAGGACGTGTGGAAGACTTTACAAATAAACCGGCGAAGCTCACCAAAATCTGGAGCATTCCATTACCTCACTGAGGAGAGATCTCACAGAACAGGAGGATCAAAATCGAAGAAGTAATTTTTGTATTTCTGGATTACCGGAAGATTGTGAAAAGTCTGCTCCTTCAGTAATTGATTTCTAGAGTACATGGATCCCAAATACCCTGAATAGTTCCTTCAATAAAGACTGTGATATACAGCGTGCCCACAGGGTTCCAACCTTCAAACCAAGATCGATGTTCTCTCCAAGACCCCTGATTTTTAAACCCTTGCGCCATCAACATACAGAACTAATTTTGGCACAAATGAGGAAAATTAAGATGATACAATGGGAGGGTCACAGAATATCCATTTCACAAGACTTTACTAGAGACACGGTGATCAGCCGCAAAGGCTTTCTGAATCTACACAAGGGAATCACAGATTTAAATTTACCATTTTCTTTTGCTGGACCCTCAAGATTCCGGTTCACTTTCAAAGATCACCCACTAATTTTTTATTAACCTTCAAATCTTTCGACATTCTTGTATAATCAATCTGTTTCACAAATGGACTCAGACTCTCTTCCTGGTACCTCTCGCCTCTAATGCTTTGCACTTACTGACATGGACAGTGCAAATCCTTGTATTGTACTTAGTTCTACTTGGGATTACAAGCCCGGTTTTGTTCTGTGCAGTGATGTTTGACCAAGTCTTATGGTTCTTTGCAGGTATATTGTTATATTTGAATTATTGTTTGTAGTTTGTATCTTGAAATTATCCTACAATTGTTGACTTGATGCTGCTGTTTCGCACATTCTAGATTAGTCAATCTTTATTAATAATTACTCTTTTTTGCAGGACGATACAATTTTTCTGTACTATATTTAGTACTATGTGGGTTTACATCCCTAGTGTTGGTCTATACTATGTTGGTCGACCCAATTTATATGGTTATTGTTAATATACGTTTAAACTCTTATCCATTTCATTTGTTTCCTCTCCTCTATTCTTTTACTATCAGTAAGTATTTGATTCTTTATTCCTTTCCTTCTTACACTCTCTATCTTATTTCTTGGTCATTTTTAGGTCTCGCCTGACCCAGCGCAGGCACTGGTCTGGCGAGACTTATTGAGAGGGCTCCAAAAAGTGCTACCAGGCCAGCCTAGAGCTACAGTGCATGTGCTCGGGCGCGCACGCTGCTTTTACCGCGATTACTTACACTTTCGCGGCCGCTTGGCATAGCCAATAGGTCTCTGTTTTGAGACATTATAAGTGTTTAGTTATGCAACTGTTGCATGGCTAAACTCTTATAAGGTCCCAAAGGCGAGACTTATTGGCTATGCCAATGCTTGTTTTCTTTGTTTAGTGATCTTTTTAAGCGATAAGCTATTTACATGGATATATCAGTTTCTGACACCATTGACCACGTCTGACATCATAGTTGTACAATTGCCTTAAGCTCTAGTTATGATGTCTCAGTGGTGAAATGTCATCTTATGACACACATCTTATTTAATTCTTCATATAGTACATGCTCTACTTAATTGGTATGGTTCATGATATTTTTGTTTTACAGCTTTCACTGTGGCCATTTACGCGATATATAATACATACATCCTTTGACAATAGTAATATGCAATTCTGTGTTTTGTATTTTTTTCTTGGGGATTATTTCTTTATAAATGTGTACCATTGTCCATTCCTCTTTATTCTTTGACCTATCATTCACTCTTTCTTTAATCATTTTCTTTCTAAAGGTTTGTATCCTATTTTCTGTTTTTCTATATTCTATTCTCTTTTCTTCATTTTATTGGACTTCCTATTCGTTTTTCTGTTTGGCTCGTCTATGCTACCTTTTACTCTATCTCTCATCTTCTCTTAGTGCTCTGAGTTGGTGGTTATCTACTTATATGTATATACTATTTATTGATATCATTGATCTCCATTGGAATGTCAAATTATTTTGATTATTTGTGTCATTATATGCACCAACTTAGTATCTATATATTCATTTCTCGATTTAATCTTCTTAATGTATATCTATCCTGAAGCTCTACACTACCATAGCTATAATGATTTGCTTATGAATTACATCTTATGTTAAATACTCTATTTATATTTAAATGTTATCTCCTACGTGCTTTAATTGTATGAGATTTTTCCTAGCTGTTCTTATTCCACTATTTGACAGTTGGCTATTTATTCCATATATTGTATTTATCCTCTTTGGTTCTTATTCACATACCTTTATGGACCGGTTTATAATATCTTAGACTGACATCTATCTGTTAATATAGGCTGCTTTATTTATTTATGAAATGCTATTTATTTCTTCCTCAAAGGTTCGAGTATATTACAGTTATTGAATTTATATTAATTATTCTTATTAGCAAGAGGTAGCAATACAGTATTTCACCTGAGAATGTTATACTTGTTTTCGCCGGTCTGCGGCCTGTTTCTTCTTGAGCTGTCCATACTGAGGTTGATAGCCTCTGCTGTTGCTCCTCCACGTTGTTCCCCCCATGCAATTTGTCTACTACAGACATCTCCTGGCGGGGTTGCTCTTTGTTGATACTCTGTTTTTCCCTGGAGTACTTCTGTTCTTTCTTTTCTTTCTTCTGTTTCTCATTTCCTTTCTTTTTCTCCACCCTAATTTTGGGACATCTGTTCATTTTATTTTGGGATACATGCTTTATTTACTTTAGTCTTTACTTTATCTTGGTTGCCCTTTTTTTATCAGATGCATTCACTTATGTTGTTTCATGCATATCTGTGTCTGGCTTGAATGTAGTTGCACTTAATTTTTGGGGGTTGAATCACCCTGTTAAGAGGGCTAACATTTTTGAATATTGCACGAGTTTATCTGGTGATGTGGTTCTACTTCAAGAGACTAAAATAGCCTTTAAAGTGGCTCTTCTCCTACAAGATATAAAACACTTGAAATAGCCTTTTAACTCCATAGTCACCAAAAGAGCTTATACTGGTGTACATCCTCAAAAATCCTGACACTTATTTCTACGGAACAGAGCTGGTAAGTTGCTGGCCGCCACCCTAAAATAAAAAAATATGAATATTAAAGCTAGATACTTCACAACATAAGAATAATGCAGCTCGTAATACGGTTATCTGGCGATTTGTACTTTCACTGCAATGCAATGCAACAACGTGGTAAACTGTTATGCCCCCGTAATGCAATGCGTACGATCCCCCTTCAGGTACTCTGTTAGGAAAAAGCAATGGAACATGTAATACAGTTATCAGGCAATTCGTTATGCGAAACTAATGCAAAGTGGAACACATATAAACATCAGTTCGGTATGCAACACTAATGCAATGTGTAATACGACAATCCAGCAGATCGTGATGCAGGATTAAGACAAGGCGTAATACATCTATCAGGCAGTTCGTTATGTAAACCTAGTGCAATGCGTAACACACGGGAGACAGCGTTTACAACGCTAGTAATACCACGCGGGTGGATAACAACGCAGACGTTACTTCGTCCGCGTTGTTACCATGCATGGCATTACATCGCAAGTCATTTCAACGACTTGCGCTAGATGGCACGCAACACCAGGGAATGTGTTGGATTTTAAATCCAACACCTTCCCTGCTGTTGCGCTAACTGGAGTAGGAATAGTAATTTATACTATTCCTAAGTCCAGCTCGCCATCTAGCGCAAGTCGTTACAACGACTTGTAATGTAATGCCACGCGTGGTAACAATGCAGACGATGTAACGACCTGCGTGGTATTTGCTCGCAGTGTAACATCACATATTCGTAACACACCTATCAGGCAGTTCGTAAGGCAAACTAATACAATGGGCAATACAACAAAACAGGCAGTCCGTTGTGCAGAAATAAAGCAATGCGTTTTTCAATCATCAGATACTCCGCTACCCAGAAGTAATGCAATCCGTAAGTTACTCCAGCACCGTGCACTGTGCCTTCGGCGGTCCCTCCACCACTTGTGCTGGCTTGCGGTTAGTCTCCGGCCACAGTTGACCCCCACACGGGTAAGATAGAACACAGTGAATGCAGCTTCACACTCAGGCCCCAGTGCTGCCATTCCCTTGGCACACGGGTCTCAATCCAAGCCGAAGCAGAGGCTCGCGCTGCAGAAGAGAGAGAGAGGCTGAGAGCATCTCCCTCCGAGCCCACGCCCTGCCCCAGGAGTCAACACACGTTACCTGGGGGGTGCGAACCTACTCTCCTCGTTCAGCGACTTGGGCCGATGCAATCTCTGACTTTCTGGGAAATGGGAAGATCCCAGGCTGCGCACTACACCCGCACTCAGAGTCACTAAGACTCACGAGAACTCTGGGTGCACGTTAATCACACAACTCCTCATGAAGGTCTCAGGCTACACAAGACACACACACGCAGTGTCGTTGAGACACACTTGATCTTCTTGTGCCCACAATCGCAAGGCACAATTTGTGCAGGTCTCGGATGGTAGAAAGCACACGCACTCCGCGTCGCTGAGACACACTTTATCCTCCGGTGCCCCCGATCACAAGACACCCCTTGTGCAGGTCTCAGGCAGTAGAAGGTACATGCACACAGTGTCGCTTGAGACACACTTGATCTTCCGGTGCCCACAATCACAGGGCACCCCTAGCGAGGGTGTCAGGCTGCGAATAGCATACACACAGCGTCGCTGAGGCACACTCGCTCCTCTGGTGTCCACGATCACGGGCCAATCCACACGAAAGTCTCAGGCTGTCCCCAAGCACACGCACACAACATCGCTGAGACTTACTTAGCTCCTCAATACACACGTTCACAGGACGATCCTCTCGAAGGACTCAGGTTAGACAGAGCACAAGCACCCATGGCGTATATAAGTCTCGTTTAGAACTCCAAGTGCCCAAGTTCACAGGGCACAACTTGTGAAGGTCTCAGGCTAGACAGAGCACACGCACCCACGGCGTATCTGAGAGTCTTCTCTGTAAACTTTTGTGTTCCTGTGTTTCCAAACAGGGAACCAGCTTGCGTTGGGCCCTTGGGGATAGTTACTTCAGGACACAGCACACAGCAAAGTCTTTCAAGCAGGGGGACACAGCACACAGCAAAGTCCCTACAGCCTTTCCTTGGTTAAAACAGCAAACTGCAGGCCAGCCCCAGATCACACAGCAAGAGCAGTACTATCCAGCAGTCTATTCAGTTGTTTCTTCCTTGGGAAAGTTTCCTCTTGATCCACGAAGTAGCTCCAGTCTTGTTCACACTTGATCAAGCTATTCTCCAAACTTCAGGGGCTTCAGCTCGCATAGTTATAACCCCTCAATGGCTTTGAAGTCTTTGTGTTACAGGGGGCACTGACCCCTGCTCAAACAAGTTCTGGGTGCCTCCCTACGAGTGACACCTTCTCCCTTTGATTAGTGGTGGTCTGGATTCTTAATCACTCAGCAGGAGATGGGGAAATTGTTTTATAGCACTAGCCCAGGCCCCTTCACCTCTAGGCCTAGTCTTTCTCCTACACACCATATGCAGATCAGCCTGTCCTGTCTCACCTCCTCCCCTGGGTCAAGACATTCCCTAGATCCTATTGCTTTCAAATCCAGCCAGTCAATCCACAACCAGGCAGAGACACACAGAAATGTTTAAAGCACAAACACCCAGCCACTTCTAAAAGAGTGGCTTACAAACACACAATGCAAAAACCATCTTCATAAAAAGATGTATTATTGCATGGTGAGTTCAGGCATACTAAACTTCACCTTTCCATCTTAAGCCTTTGGGGAGATAGGCTGGAAAACATATTACACAGCCTCCCCATTCTATTCTAATGGGCAATATGGCCTTTCAGCAGTGAAAACGAAATGGAGTTTATTTCACTGCCAGGACATGGCATATACCTTGGTACATGTCCCACCTTTCACATGCACGGCACCCTGTCCAGGGGGTACCTTAGAACTACCATAGGGGTGCCTGATGTGTATGAAAAGGGAAGGCCAGGGTCTGGTAAGTGCACGCACTTACCAGAACAACATTGCAGTTTAGGAAACTGCAAGCAGGCCCTGCAATGGCAGGCCTGAGTTCCCTTTCCGAGGCTACTTGAGTGGGTGGCACAATAAGTGCTGCAGGCCCACAAGTAGCATTTGCATTACTAGCCCTGGCACACATAGTGCACTTCACTAGGGACTTTACTAGTGATGGAGCAGATAGAGCAAAATGTTGTGTACCTCCTCTGTTTGCATGTAAAGATTAACTAAATAACCTACTGATTATAATTTTACTAACGGTTTGCTGTGTGAAACTAACTTAACCTTTGCATACATAAATTACACGTGGGAAATTGCTATTTGCATGTCAAAATAACTCAAATAACTAAAATACGTACGCATATTAATAGTAGTAAATGTGGTAATTAGAGATTGCATGATTTATATTGCTTACGTGATGTTTGCATTCTAGGTTGGATCCAAAAGGTAAATATTATTGCTTTAATTGTCGCTAAATGCTAGGAAAATACTAATACATAAAGGGATTAGTGAGGGTATAACATTAGAAGCATCATTTCATTGTAATAATTTTTGTGATTGTTTCGCTTAAGTTAGCATTTGGGCCTACCACAAAATGCCAGCGGGGATCGAGTTCAGAAGTGGCCACCGTCTTGTGAGCGCGATCTCTACTGCGCAGACTCGGATGGCTCCGTGAATCTCTACATAACCTATTCCACACTGTCCCCAGTCAAGGATAGGATCTTGGTGGACTGCCAGAGCCCGGACTGTAAAAAACTGGTTTAAATGAACAATTGGATCATACAAGTAAAAAACTAAATTTTGTAACATAAGGACTATGTCATCTCTGGAAGCAAATCAGCAAAATCCATGTGAAACCTGACTGACAAATATCGGACGTTTTCGATTAGCCAATCTTTCTCCGCCCATAATTGTTTCATGTTATCCCGAAATGTATTATAAAAAGAGTAGTAGAATAGGGAGGGGACGGCATTCAGCGGTTACTATGACTGCATACCCTCTTTGACCCCACAGGCGATGACTGATGCTTGCACGGCTTCTGGTCCTTTGGCGATCTTTGGGACTGTGACGTACTGAACAAAGAACTTTTGGACCTTAAGCTTTGGCCTGTTTATTTGGACAATTTAACGGCTAATTCGGTTTTGCAGAACAAAAGAATTAGAAAAATCTAGATAGCCAGAATAGGTAAATATAATGTCCTGTGATTAAAATAAATTGATCTAGAAAGTTCTAAAACTTTTGATAAAACAAATGCTAATATTATTTGCAATTAAATTTTAGTTAAACAAATATTGATTAACAGAAATTATGAGTTTGTGGTCTTTCGTTAAAGAGAATAAAGGATTCTGAGTCTTAAAATGTGTTTTAGCTGGTTCTAAATCACCATCAACCAATCCAACTAATTGGTCTGTCGACCAAGTGGGTGGAGTGCCTTGATGTTTGGGATTAGGAATCTATAGGTAACAAATGTTAATGTATATTCTGTAAAATTACTTTTCTTTCCCTATAGGTTATAAGGTACACCCCCACATGTCCAGCGCGATATCGTCATCCCGCCTGTGTGCAGACTCGTGTGTCAGGGACGTGTGAGTGTTGGTGTTATGGGCCCCACCAATGAATGTGTGTTTGAATGAGCTCGTGTGACGTTGGGTCTGTGACGGAGGAGGGATAGTTGTAAATTTGCTCTCTCTTTTTCTCCGGCTTCGCGCTGGATCACTAGTAAAGCAAACATACCAATAATGGATAACCAATCACCATTACACTTTACACAGGGAACACTTGCACTTTGACACTGTTTAGCAGTGCCAAAGTGTCCAGAGCATCTAAGTTGGCAACACATGTCAGAAAAAAGGTCTAGGGGAAAAGCAAAAGGTTTAGGGAACTTTAGCCAAAAAGTGCCAAGTCCCACAAATCCCAAACAGGTTTCGTTAAAGGGAGACTCGCTAGAGACAATATTTAGACTTTTTGTCATACTTTAGAAAAAGCAAAACTCTCTGTATTGCCATCAGCGGCGATTGCCCTTGATGCTAAAAAGGCTTTTGTCAAAGTCTCTTGACCTTTTACCTTGGCGATTCTTTTATTAATATGGTTATGTCTCTCTATGCGCAACCAAAAGCTAATATCAGAATTAATGGTGCTACATCTTCCTTCATTAATCTTCGTCAAGGTACTAGACAAGGGTACCCTCTTTCACCCCTTCTTTTTCTCTTGTCTACAGACCCACGGCTTCGTCTACTAAATCTGAACCAGAGTATTAAGGCTTTCAATTTGATCCGCATATGCTTAAAACAGCTGTTTACGCTGATGACGTCCTTATTTTTTCAGAAGATATTGCAACAGTGATCCCTGTAATTTCTAACATCATTAGGGATTTTTCGCTTGTTTCCCGGTACACTCTTAAAAGAAAAAAATGAAATGTTCCCTCTCAACTCGTTGTGCTTTTCTTCTCACATGGGCAATTCAGGTTTTAAATGGCAATCGACCCGTATTAAATACTTAGGGATTTGGTTCTGTAAGGACCTTTCAGATACTATCACTTATAATGAATCCCACATGATATCTAAAATGAAAGATCTTTTGTCTTCCTGGTCTCCTAAATATATTTCCTGGTGGAGTAGATTACAAACTCTTAAAATAATTATTAATTTGTTACCCTCCATGGTACCTATGGAGCTTTCTTCTACCATATTCCATGAGATTGAGTCAATCTCTTCCTAATTTTTATGGAATGATAAGAGAGCTAGAATTGCTTATAAACACCTTAGGAAGCCTTCTGTCATGGGTGGTTGTAATCTTCTAGATTGGAATTTATATCAAATTGCCTTCCAAGCGTCTCAGGCTGCACTTTGGTTCTTACCTGCTTCCCAGGTATATACCCCTGTGGATTTATATTGAACGTGAACTGTGCACTCCTTTTTCCACTTTCTCACAGCTTCTAAGGGTATCTTTGATCACTCTAAACGTATTATATTACATACGATTAATGCACTAAAATATATTGATAATCCTATTCATAAATCAAGATGGGCCTCTTTATGGAAAAATCCTAAACTTTTTACTGACATCGATCCTGGCACGGCTTCTTCATAGTCTGCCAAAGGTATCAGATTGGTGAAAGATCTTTATGATTCTAATCTTGACCCGCTTCCCTTTTCTTTTTTAGCCAGGAAATATAGGGGCATATCAACAAGGGCTTTATCCCTGCTTTTTTGGCTTTAAAAGCCAAAAAAGCAGAGATAAAACTAGCGCCCTATCAACAACAGGGTGCTAACATGCAAATTTGCATGTTAGCACCCTTTTACTCTACGCTTCCCCTTGCATCTCTAATGAGATGCAAAGGGAGCGTTCCAGAGTAAAATAATAGGAGAAATGTCGCTAAGCGACATTTCTCCTATTATCAAGAATGTCGCTAACCCTGTTAGAGACAAAAAAAGCAGCGCTAACCGCGGTTAACGCTGCTTTTTTACGTCTGGTATTTTTTTGACTTAGCCATGATATCCTATGGAAGGAGGATATCATGGCTAAGTTTGCCTGTCCCTATCAACAAGGTAACGTGAGATTATCGCTGGGTTTCCAGCGATAATCTCACGTTAGCCTGTTAGCGTGAGTATTTTTATCGCTATTGAGATAAGCGTTGCTAATAGCACGCTATCTCAGCGATAAAAATTCACGCTAGCCGGCGATAATTATCCTAGCGCTAAGTGCGCTTAGAGATAATTATCGCCGGTTGTAGTTGATTTGCCCCATAATCTTAGCAACATGGATTTTTACTCTTTTTTTAAACTAAAGGTCAAACTTTCTAAAACACCCCTCTCTACCGGTTTGGTTGTGGTTTCACTTCTTTCTATGTAGTCACGCTCAGGCCATACTGCGTCTAAAATCTATAAATTTCTATCCATGCCACTCCCTACATAGTCTACTATTACTTGCGATAAATGGTCTCATCACTTTGAAGATTACATTTTTAAACATATTTCACAAGATACCTGGCAATTGATAGGGAAATTATTACTACGTAATAAAATTGCTCCTTCACTTATGCAATCCAAGGGGCATATTATCAAGCACGGCGATAATGGGCTTGATAATATGCCGCAGAGAATTCCAATAGAAGCCCATGTTGACACCAGAACATGGGCTTCTATGAGAATTCTCAAGGGCATATTATCAAGCCCATTATCGCCGCTTTAGCTGCCGTTTTCAGCCGCTAAAGCGGCGATAATTTTAACGCAGTTTCTTGATAATATGCCCACAAATTCTTTACATTAAATCTCCTACATTGGACCCCTGCTCGTTTACACAAGTTGAAATTACCAGATAGCGATCTTTGCTGGAATTGTAACTTAGCACCAGGCACCCATCAAAATATCTTTTTGATTGCACATTATTACACTCTTCTGGGGCCTGATACAGAAACACTTATCAATAATCTTTAATATATCTATAGACCTTTCTTTACCTATGATTCTACTGGGTCCATGGGCTGCAGTTATTCCTTTATCCCTTGACAATATAGATCTGGAGCTATTAGATTTACATTTATCCACTGCTGTTAAAATTATACCAACAGAATAGACATTTTTTCATCTTCTATCTTATCATACCAGATGGGCATGGGTCTCATACCTTCGTGGAACTCATACTTTTGTTGAAGAAAACATTACTCGCTTTACATTTTTAGTATTGTTTGGTGGTCTCTGGAAAATTATAGGAATTTATCTTCCCATGGGTTGGTAGCTCAGTATCCTTTAGATCCCATTTCTTAATTTATTTTCTTCCTTTGGAGTAGAAGTCCCCTCCCACCTCTTTGACTCCTATCTTTTCTTTCTTCTGTCTTTTCCTCAGTTTTCTTTTTTCTTTTCCCCTTTTCCCCCCGGTTGATGGTTCTTATTTATTAAGCAAAAAAAAATAGTATATGTTTTTGCCATAATATATGTAGTTGCTTTGCCTGATTCATATCTCTGGGATTTATATTATTATTTGATGAATTTTGTAACATCTACTATGTGTCATGATATTTATTTGCTCAACTTTTTAAAATAATGATATGTTTACCATTCTTGTTATCCCAGTTTCTGACTCTTGTTATGAAATCTTTTTTATTCTAAAAAATCTTCGGAACTATTTTATTATATATTTGATTCTGATCTGTTGTATTGTTAGTGAATTACAAATGTATTTCTCTTTTAAATATCCAATGAAGATATTTGAACAAAAAAAGGTAATTTATGAATAACTAATGAATTTTAGAGGGTGTTTTGCTGAGGCTTTTAAACAGTAGTTTTTATTAGTAGAAGTAGGGGAGAGCAGAACTCTTAGAGTTGTACTCCACAGAGTTAAATAAAAACTCTGTGTGATTCCAGTGAGTTCTGCCTACCCGTAATTAAAGCTTGACCTTCTGGCTTGCAGTGCTTGATAGATTTTATGGCTTCATTTAGTAGTCGAAGGGGAGTGAAGGAGGACAGCAGTACCTGAAAGGCCGAGCTCCACTCTATTTTGGTTTGCCACGTCCCACAGGACAAGAGCAGAGCAGAGCCAGAAATTCGGCTCGCGTCTTGCTGACCTCTAACAAACAGCCATTTTCTTCTGCTTCTCACCCACCTATTTATTCTGAAGTCTGTTTTTGTCCCTGAAGCTGTGGTTTAATACTTTCCCATAGCTGCTCTTCGCTGCCTGGTGCTCCTCAGCTCCGTCTATCTACTATCTGTGTGCAGAGTGCCACATCCGCAACACCAGTCTGTGTATTCCTCAACTCCTGGCTTCACAATCAGTATTACCCTCCAACTGCCTTCCAACATCCGGCTGCAGAGAGGTCACTTGTTGTTACTGTCCAAACATGAGGAAATTCCCTGGACTGCGGTACTCGTCTCACAGTCCTGCTTAACATGCAATTTGCCCCCTCTAATCTGGGCTGGGAAGTGCTTCCCTGCTTGTGCTAATGGTGTACTTCTCTCGACCACCCACACCGCCCCTCCAGACATCACACCAAGCTTATCCTGGCTTTTATCAGCAGAATCTGTAACAGTTTTCAGTTTCTGACCATCCAAGCTCAGCATCAACTCAACATTTCCCAAACTCTACTCTTCCAGGATACACCTCATCTCGTGAGAAGGTACCATTCAATCAGTAGAGAAAAACTCTGACAGGTTATAATAGAAATAAACATAAATGAAGGACATGCTTGTTTGTTTCATTTGGGCTTGGAAGTAAGCACTGTAAAATGAGCATCCTTCTTCAATTGTATGTATGGCCTGAACAGATGGACATTGTGCATATGATGAAACAGATCTATAGTACAATTTGAGATTCAGAGTTGCAAATGCAAGTCATTTCAGATGTGTTTTTGGGTAATTATAGATTTGATTGTAATTTCCAGTTACCCCATATTCTGTTACATCTTAATGCAGATGAAGTACTTTGGTTCATATGTGACTTTTCCGCTGCCAGCTTTCTCAGTTTACTAGGACTACTAGTTGATTCTCCTCTAAAGAACGCAATATGTGGCGTGTCAAGATGGCGTGCCAAGCTTAGTTTCTTGAATAATCTTTCTATATCTGTATCTAGCAGATGCCAGCGGTGGGTTGAGATTTGAATGGCTCGTCCCTGGCACAGGAGAATAAAAATAGGGCACAGAATGGTGTAGTCGGCCATGGACGAATGACCCAGGAGAGTACTGAGGAATGGACGGTGTGCTCATCCAGTTGAGCCACAGGTAAGGGAGACCTTCTCATGAGTTTTCTGATGTGGCAAAGGACACTCAGTGCCGGAAATCCTTCTCAAGGTTTCAGCTGCCGGTCCCCTGCTAGCGTCATGTTACTCAAAGCAGCATGCCTCTTCTAAAGAGCAGCATCCCTTGTCTCCACACTTATCTTTATTTGCTGGGTGTCTTTCTAACAAACCCAAGTCAGGGGTGGGCGCCGGTCAGCAGAGATTTTGCTAAACTCCACGAACTCCGCCAGTGGAACATCTAATTAGAATACCTATGTTCAACTCTGCTTTAACCTCTTGGTTTTTCCGTGAATTTCTAGGATTTTTTTTAAAGCAAGTTAAAATCCTACTACCCAACTTATGTATAACTCCACTGTACCAAAATGGGTACTGCCAATTTAATCTACCCACATTCTTTGCTTTTTGATCACCTGGTTTTTAGATGTTTAGTGTGCGTCAGTCTGAGTACTTGACTCTCAATCATGGTAATTAAATGATTATTGGAACCCGTGTGTTTACCACCAGTGTCTGCATTTTGAAATAAGGTTGCTCAAACGCATTTAGGTTAAAGACCACTTGGCTGGTTACACATGAACATGTGCACATACATGCAGGCTTTGAGTATGAGACTACAGTCATACGTAGCCCTCGAATGGTGCACAGGTAGTATGGTGCAGATGGGACCTGGTGCTGACTTGGGGTCGGCCCGATAATATTTGTGGGCATTCATGGATAGGTCAGTAGGATTTACTGGATTATCTGCCATTGTATTAAACAAATAGGTGAAAATTGCCTAAAATTGCAGTTTTGCTCCAATTATGTGCACACAGTACAGCAAGATGTCAAACTGTGGCAAAACATGCAGATTCCTAGTAACCTACATATGCATCTTAGGGAGCATCCAGAATTGTTACATTTCTCTGGCTCAGCTCAGAATCAGATTTCAGGCTTTTTGTCTGTGCTGGGCCAAATTAATTACTCTGTTCTCCTGCAGAGGTAACAAAGACATGCCCACATAAAAGAAGCAATTATCAGTGCTTGACTCAGATCCTGAGAAAGAAGAGGTAGGGAGGAAAATCTACATCTGGTAATTAGCGGTCACACTGCACCTGTATTGGGACATCCCAGGCCCACTGAACAAAGGAGGAAGCCAAAACATTTGGAGCCAACACAGGAAGGGCTCCTCTTTAAAGTTTTGGTGGGAAAGTACATGCCATTGAGTGGGTGGGGTTGAGGACCTCAGAGGAGTTCTGCACATAGACAATCAGACAATGCCATATTGGATTGTCCCAAAATGCTGTGCAGAAGGGGTGGAGGGATGGTTTGGCATCCTAGGATTGGTCAGGGTGCCTGATATTTAGACACCTCCATCCACGCTTAATAGCCCCTCCACAAGAGAGAGGCAGGGACAAAGACCCTGGGCCTGGATGGTGACAGCAGCAACACCATGGACAGTTGGAAGGAAAAGCCACCTGCAGGGCGCATGATAGACAAATTACATTGGGGTCCAGATGAACGCTTAGGACTAGATGGGTCTGTACGTGGCTGGATGGTCTCTGGGGTAACCCTCCATGAAACGCCTGTCAGAAAGGGACATCGTAATCCCTACGGCGATGCCTGGTAGTCACGACCAGCATTGTAGGGACTATGAGCCCCTCTGCCACACTGGCAGGCTCAAGGAAGTCATGGAATGTGTGGAGTCAGTCTTTTTAAGTGCCACACGTCCGCCCACCATCATCGGGTGGTAAAGTTGGTTACAATGGCAGGGAGAGCACCATGGACAGCCTGTCAGTGGCAGTCTCCCCACCATTGTAATCAGTCACTATTGTTTACAATTAATTTCACCTTGGTGCATGTGCTTGTTGCTCTGCAGTGCATGTACTAGTCAGTGGTTCTTAAACTTTTGACTTCTGGGAAACCCACCGAACAACTACAGGAAGCTAGGACATCCTTCTAAGCATGTTCTATAATTTGAACCTTAAAACAATTCACAAAATTATAGAAACAGCAATACATCAAGTAAATATACAAATTATCGGGGCGTGGCTACACTAGCTAAGATGGTGGATGCATTTTGCTAGAGCTCTGTCATCGATCCGCCATAATCTGGAATTAATCTGAATAAAAGTGAGGTCAGTGGCTGCGAATTAAGCCTGCAGCCCCTACAGAAACTGTAGCAACTGGAGTAGGATGGTGACCCCCCGGAGGCAGCGATGGCTCCAATCTAGCCCCGCACTGGGCAGAGTGACGACACAGGGCCTCACCGACACAAAGCGGTGAGTCTGGGAATGATCACAGGAGAACGCAGGCAATGACACAGGGATTGAGCTGTAACTCCCAATCCACAATATGTTTAACCCAAGGCACTGTGCAGCGTGTGAAGTAGTGGGCTTAAACTGAAGCATAGTATGAGGCTGCAACTGCAGCAGAGGCCGAGTAACAAGCTTGAGGCTTACTGGGCCCGGCTTGGGGCCTGTAGGATCAAACAGCACTGAGGAGCCAGTGTGGGAGTTAACCCCTTCCCTGCTCATGACGGAACCGTTCCGTCATGAGCCACGGTTGGCGTGTGCTCATGACGGAACGGTTCCGTCATGACAATCCTGTTGGCGGCCGCTCCGCCTGCGCGGCGCTGTTTCCCCGCCTGTGCGAGGGGACAACGCAAATGGGCGGAGTCATGACGGAACCGTTCTGTCATGAGCACAGCTCAACTGTGGCTCATGACGGAGCGGCTCCGTCATGAGCACAGGCCCGCCGCGCTGCCCCCCTGCCCCCCCCAGCGCTGCAGCGGAATGTCCGCAGCAGCGAAGGGGTTAAGCAACTGCATAACAAAGGCGTGGCAAAGGTGTGTGAAACCCTAGTGTCAGGAGAGGCCAGCTGAGGTGGCCACCTTCCTCAAGACAACCGGAGCTCGCTCCATTAATGCACCGGGGAATGCGAGGCATGGCTGAGATTGGACCAGGCTACGGAGGAACCTAACAGCTGTGACTGGTGAGTGCAAGGCCAGAGGCAAAACGTTGTCTTGCTGTGGGGGGCACCTGACTGGCGCCTGACTGTGAACCAGGGTAGCTGTTGGCCCGCACCACGACCGAGTGTCAGCGAGAGTGCGACAAGATACACGGATGTGCGCCGAGGTATCGGTACGTTGATAGCTGCTCAGGCTGAACCGGGACACTGAGTATGCTGAATCCACGCTGACGAGGTTAGACATGGGAGGCCAGCTACGGAGAAATCATAGATTTGCAAGTAGACCTGAGTGGATGGCTGACGGGGAGGGGAGTAGGCACTGCACACGTCCAGCCATTTTCACAGCAAAAGAGGAAACGCTCCAGACCCGATAGGACTTGAGGGAAACGCACTTCCAGACACAAAGGAGAAGAAGCATCAAAACAGAGCAGAAAACGCAGGGCGCAGAGCTGCAAGCATTAGTGGGACAAAGCAGAGGCACTGCATATAGTGTTTACCAAGTCAGTACATGACGGACATGGGTCAGCTCCACTTGGGCATGGGAGGACCCTCTTGCCAGCCTCCACCGCTCATCCCTATCAGACAAAAAGTCGGATATAGCGCTCACCAACTCCATGTCCAGCAAACTGGATGCAGTTCTAGCTGCGGTAGAAAGACCGAGGAAAACTCTGGACCAAACACGTAACTCACTGGAAATTAAGATTGACAGAGTGGTGAGTGACCTAAGCCTTTTACATGCAGATCACTGTAAACTAGCGGAAAAAGCCCACACATTAGAAATTGCCATGGAAGAACTGTAACCAAGGGGAAGGGAAGTGAAAATGAATCTAAAGGAGCTCACAACCCGCGTATACATCCATGAGCACAGGGCGGAGGATGCAGAAGGCCGATTTTGGCGTAACAATGTACACGTGATTGGTCTGCCAGAAGTAGGGGAGGGAACGGATGCCGCCACATATGTGGAGACCTGGATACAGGGAATAATACCTGAAGGAAAACTCATGAAACACTTTGCAGTGGACAGGGTGCACAGGGTCCTGACATGGCCACCTCCCCCAGGAACTGGTCCTAGACCCCTTTTATTCCGTGTACTACACTACAAAGACAGAGACACAATCCTACAAGAGGCCCCGAAGCTGCAGTCTATACATATCGCAGATAGCCAAGTCATGCTATTCTCGGGCTACACAATGGCTGTGCAGAAAGAAAGGCACTCATTCTTGGAAGTGAAACGCCATCTGCATAGGTTGGATCTGAAATATTCTCTATTATTCCCTGCACGCCTAAGAATAGCAGCCAAGGGAAAGTAGCACTTTTTTGGCAACCCAGTGGCCGCATGGGAATGGATAGACTCTATGGGGCTGGAGGGTCCAAACCTCCAACAGACACAAAAGGAAAGGTGCAATCAGGAGCAGTTTCCGGAAACCGTAGAGGAAATAGAGGCAAACTGCGGCAGAAACCCATAAGACACGGACCCAACATTGAGCAGATGATTCAGGATCAATGGAAAGCGTTGCAGGCAGCAACCAACATAAGTGATCACCGAAGAGACTCGAAATCCGAGGAAAGCATTCAGGACCGTGGAAATGACGCAGAGTCAGAAGAGGCGACCTCCTCGTCTCAGGGCTCAGGCACCCTGCCAGTGATCACTCCGCAAACAGCTGACAAAATAGTACAGCTGTGCTCCAGACACTCTCATGGGAGAACAACTGTCTAGTACCTGCGGCCAAGCAAGTATCATCGGATACTGTCTGATTAATGTTTGTCTAAGTACTGCAGATACATAAGCACAAATTGAATTTTATACGTGATACTGGGTAAGGAGGGTTGTCACCAAGAGGGTTGCCAGAACTGGCAAGAAAGCAACAAGAGGTACAACACACAAAGCTTGCCAGTTCAGGATAAACCACAAGACCCCACGTTAGATATAAACAATGGGGGGATGAATATATCCAACAGGTAAACACCTTACAAGAGCACTGCCTGTCGCCACCAGTCAACGTAGGCACTAAGTTTGGCATGACAGTTTGGACAGCTGCACGTTGCAATCTCGCCCTTACGGTGTTTAACACAGTAGTTAAGATTTGTTTAGGCTGTAGTGCTTTTTTCAAGAGTCTGATAACAACACACTCCTACACTCACCCAACATGGCTACCCATATCTACAGTACATCGACCTCCCCACTCCAACCACCACAACAGACTAATTCTCACCAACATGATGGTAAGGTATACACATGGAATGTCTGGGGGATCCACACAGCTTCCCAGAGATACTCCATATATTCCTACCTCACAAGACACCAAGCCCACATAATTTTCCTGCAAGAAACGCACCTCACAACTCCTGAAATCGCGATGTTTCAGAGAGGATGGCGGGGCAACTATATGCCACCGGATACTCGGCTTATGCACAAGGCAAATTAGTTTGGATCAGACCAGGCACCCCCTTCAAATCAGAGGAAACAGTAATAGATACTGAGGGTCGATACATATTTGTGAAGGGCCGGCTGGATGGCAGACACATAATTTTGGGCTCCATATATGCACCCAATACAGATCAGGTGGCATTCCTTGACTCACTGACTAGCAAACTTTCTAACTGGTACAGTGTGCTGTGGTTTCTAGGTGGGGACTTTAACTGCGTCTTAGACACAGCACTAGACCAACCCTTCCCTCCCCAGCCTGGCACACACACAACATGAGCAGCTAGGGCATTAACTGCCTGGATGGCACACGGGCAACTTATAGATGTCTGGAGACAAAGACACCCCACGGACAAAATATACTCTTATTTCTCTGGATCCCATGCACTACATGTGAGACTAGACAGGTTGCTAGGCACAAGAGAGATAGCTATGGCTGTGAGTAAGACAGGTTGCATGGGAAGGACTCACTCAGATCATAACCCACAATTTCTACAAATGTCGTGGGAAATAGCTCCTACTGCCATTTCTTGGTGGCGCCAGCAACCTGGAACACTGGAGAATTCATCATTTTGTGAAGCCCTTAATGTAGCAATCTCTAAATACTTTAACAATACATGCACAGCATCTTCTCCCCTTGTTGAATGGGATGCTTTTAAAATGGTAAGGGGCCCATTGTCTAAATAAGCAAAAAGGCTTGTGCAAAGTTAAAGAAACCGACATTAGGAAGGTGGAGGATGGGCTGCTTGAATTGGAGGCTGGGGTGGCAGAAGATCCACTACAGAGACCACTCCTAAATGCAAAAAGAGCGGAGCATCATAGTTGCTGGAGAGGCTGAGAAGCATGAACTATAAATCGCACTCAGCAAGCACGCATAGCGCTGCAGATCGAGCGGGCCGCCTACTAGCATGGCTCATCCGACAAGTTGATGCCCGGACACCCAAACCTTAAATCCGCACATCAGATGGTGAGCTGTTACATATACAATCAGAAATACACACAAAATTCACAAGACACTACACGGAGCTGTATGGGTCCGCAACAACAGCCTTGCCTGAGAAGATCCAGCAATTCCTAGCAGAGCTTTCTCTTCCCCACCTTACCCCTGAGCAGAGACTAGAGTTGGACACACCGATCACCCCTTCAGCAAATCTTGGCTGGTATTCGCAAAGTAGCTACAGGAAAGTCTTGCGGCACAGACGGCCTGCCACCAGAATTCTACAAGGCATATGTTGCTCTGCTAGTGCCACAAATAAAATCAGTAGATGAAGCTGCATTATCGGCATCTATGCTCATGGCATCACAATGTGAGGCGCTGCTGATCTATCTTCCCAAACCGGACAGAGACACCTTGCAGCTGGCATCATACAGACCACTAGCACTTCTGAACACTGATTATAAAATTTTAGCAAGCGTCATTTCGGCCAGACTGGCCCCTTTGGTATCTGCACTGGTGCATTCGGATCAGAATGGATTTGTACTGGAATGCAACACCTCCCTTACTATCCGAAAAGTATTCCATCTGCAGGAATATGCGATACAACCAGGGACAAATCCAGGATGGCTGGTCCGGGACCTAGAAAAAGCCTTCGACTCTCTTGAATGGCCCTATTTATTTTCAGTTCTCTGCCAATTTGGCTTTGGAGAAACCTTCCTGAGCCTTTTGAGGCTGTTATATACTCAACCAATTATTCGGATACGCACAGGTAGTCTAATATCAGGAAGCTTTCAAATAGGTAGAGGCATGAGGCAGGGCTGGCTCCTCTCCTCTTTGCAATTCTCATCAGCTATGGAAATGCTAGTGGCACACTTTCGCTGAAGAGGCAATGACTGGGGAATCAGTGTGGGCGATGGAATGCATGTTGTGTCCTTGTGTGCGGGTGACCTACTGCTATACGTGAAGGATGTTGCCGGGTTACCGGTCAGTGTAGCAGAGATCTTGCACCGCTTCGCTGGGCTATCTGGGCTGCAGGTTAACTGGAATAAGTCATGGCTCTACCCATTTCAACATGATGCGCAGGATCCAGGATTTCTGGTTAATGGGGTACCCATTAGGTAGGTGTCAGCCGTCATCCTTTAGATATCTTGGAATTTACATATATCACACTCCCAAAAATATTCTGGATGCCAATCTCGTCAGGGCCATTACATCTATCTGCCCCAAGTAAAATTCTGGAAAACTCAGCTACTAAACATCATGGGTGGTATAGCAATGACAAAAATTGTGAGTTGAAACTTTGGCATGCGGCGGAGATGCAAACACTGTGGGACCCGTATGCAGTCAAAACCTTATTACCATTCGATGCATTAATACAACGCACGAATATTCGATTATGTCTTTGCTGACTAGCTCATGGGGGGACCTGAACACCCAACCCAAATCCCACTTAGTAATACAATACCTACATGTTATGGGAAAGGGGCAGTTATATTGTACATTGGCTCACGGACGCACTTTTGACACATACACAGAGGCCCCTAGTGGCACTGCGCACCAGCTGGGAAATGGACAGGGGATGGCCCTGGGAAGAGAGGGAATGGGATATGATACTAGCAAACGCAGTGCAAATTCCGCGGAACACAAAATTCCATATAATACAGTTCCACATCATACAGAGAATCTATTGATCCCCGGAGGAAAATAAATAGATACTTTCAAGTTGAACAGACACTGCATGCCCGCTATGATCAGATTGGCGCTGACCTACTTCACATGCTGTGGTTCTGTCCTCAGTTGCACTGTATTGGAGGGAGGTCGGGTGTGGAGTGCACCGACCTGCCACGGCTTCAAACATGGGAGGAGTGCATATCGGGAGTGGAGTCACGTCCAGATTTATAGACCTAGGACTCGTACCAGCTAAAAGACTAGTCACCCGTAAATGGAAAAATAAACACCCTACACCACTAGAGTCCTAGAGGAGGTCGTTCCTGGTGTGGGCTCAGGCTGAAAGCGCAGCGCTGCACAAGGAAGATACAGTGGGACTATGCAAATATCCCATCGCACAACATTGGTACACAATACTGTTGTCGTCACAGCAAGCTGGGCTACAATCAACGAATGGGGACTGAGATGAGGATGAAGGTCAGTGGAACCCAATTAGGCCAAAGTAGGATGGAGGTTGGTGGCAGATGTGGACACAATATGTGAACTAAGGAGAAACAGGCAGTGGGTTAAATTAGTGGTATGGGGGTAGGCGCTAAAAAATGTTGAGAGAAGTTTAAATGTTGTGGGTGTGGTCTGCACCGACAAAGTTATATAATTGCTTGTTTACTTGTATAGATTATTGACCTTATTGCTGCATTGAAATAAAATAATCCGAGCAAAGGTAAAACATGGTTACGTAAAAATACACAAACGGATAATTGACAAGCCAAACTGTATTGATAGAACCTCAGTTATAAACAATGTGTTATTCCCATGTTTTTCCAAACACGATGTAATGTGTATGAATCTGTGTAGAGCAAAGTTATGAGAGTAAGAACAGTCATGGCTAAAACCGACAATCACTAATGTATCCTTTGTCTACTGTACTTCGTAAGAAAATCTATAAAAATGCAAATAAAGAGATTACCAAAAAAATCTATCAAACACCCAAATTATTAAATATTTCATTTAATCACAAAAAAGATACAAAAACCGAAATTTTAATTTTAATGTGAAGGTTGGAGCATTTTTAAATGTGGTTTTGTTTCTAGAAGATAACGCGATTTGCTGGACTGTAGCATATATCTTTGTCTTTTTTACTCCTAATGCATGCTCTTCTTTGTCAATGCACACCAGTGCTTCAGTGGTGGACAAAAATCGTCCATATTAGATTATGTGTCTGTGCTTGCACTTCCCCCATAAATAGCCTAAGGATACCACCAACACTTTAAACTTTATTTAAAAATTCCAATACTGTTAAAGAGTGTTTCAAACTTTTTTTATTACATTTTGCTTTCTTTAGCTTAATCTGCTAATATTTTTCAATTTTCATAGCAGTCGTGGATCCGCCTTCTCCCCACCCCCGAGTAAATGTTGCAAACCTGGGGGCAGATTTATAATCCCCGTGTGCCACTTCTGCGCCGCCGTTGCGTCACTTTTGTGACACAGCGGCGGCGCAAAGCCAGCGCCATGCTGCAGGCCATTTACAACGTGATGCATCTAGGGAGATGCATCACGTTTTAAAGCTTGCGCCACATGTGGGCGTACCTGTGCAGGGGGGGGCGTTCCGGCACAGGAACGCCTCCGAAAAGTGGCTGAGTGAAATCTACAAGATTTCACTCAGTCACTTTTGAGCCCATGCTGCGTCAAAACCCTGCGCCTGCTTGAAGCAGGCGTAAGGATTGACGCAGCATTGTGACGATAGGGCACCCCCGAGCCTTGCTCGAGCTGCGTCGCGCTTGCGACGCAACTCCAGCAGTGCGCCGCCTTACGCCTTCAGATGCGTCACGCATCTGTTTATCCTTGCGCCACGATGCGCTGCATTGTAAATGCGGCCCATCTGTGGTGGCGCAAGGGTAAACTTGCGTGACGCATATTTCCTGGCACATCCCTGCTGATTTGCAGGGATGCGCCAGGAAACATAGATCTGCCCCCAGAGGTTAAGAATAGGGGGTGCATAAGTCAAGTAATTGCCTTTGGCGCGATTACGGATATTACCACAAATTTACACATAATAACGAGTAATTAAGCAAGAAGTGTAATCCAACATTTAACGATATTTGCTAAATTCAACAGGAAATTAATAGCAGCAGCCAGCAGTTGCTCATGCTCTAGTATGTTGTTCCTGTACTCGTCAGGTAGGATTTTTGCCTCAAAATATTCCTAATAGGGAGCGGGCATAAGTGCGTAATTTTGAATCACAAGAGTAATGCAAAATGACCAAAATGACCAAAATGTGTCTGATTACTCTGGCATAAATAAAATTACTCCCAGGACTAGATAAGAACCGCTACACAATGCAGTTTTTATATACATATCTGTAATGTGTGGATCCTACTTTTGAGTGAATATTGAGCATATGTGATTTTCGTTTAGTCTGTGTATAGTATAGACAGTTTCTGTGTGATGAGTGGATATCACACAAAGCACAGCATGTAGCGTTTCCTGTGTGATCCGTGGGACTGGATGAATAGCACACTGCATAGTCTACTGTTTGCAGTGAATGTAGATATTACTATGCAATACGCTGTCATAGTCATAAAATGTTTCATGTGATACGTTAATTTCATTGCAATTGCACAGATATGGTTTCCGTGAACATGATACGTGCCCTGGCGTAGTTCGCGTAGTCGCGCTATGCTACGCGAAGTGCACTGTGCACTACGTCGCGCTACGTGAACTGCGTAGTGCGGTAGGGAAATGATGTACGCAAAGATTGCACTGTGCCGGATGCTTGTCCGCACTGTGCAATCATTGCGAACGACATCATGCACAGTGCAAGCGGTTGTTTTCTGCCACTTGAGTAGATTTGTACTCGAGCGGCAGCTTTCTCAATGCGGACTGGTAGTTTGTCATCGTGAGCGGACGTGAACATACGCGACCACTTACAATGAGAAACCTGACCTCCCCGCATTGAGAATCTCGCCGGGAGATTTATTTTCCACACTTGCGTTTGACAACTTGATGTTGCCGATCGCGAATGAGGAAAAAGTCTTGCGGGGATGTTGATTTTGCTCGCTCATGGTCGCCAACTTGACGTTGAGGACCGCGAGCGAGCAAAAAATGCCTGCTACGCGCATTTGGATTGTGCTACGTGCGATTCGCGTAGCGCGTAGTTGCGCTCACTACGCACACTCCGTGAGCGTAGCATAGTTTTTCGCCCAGGGTTAACGTGCATGCGCAGTGCAGCTACGTAGGCAGATTTATTACATATAGCTTGGGCATGCCCTAGCTTAAAGGAATATTGGGATGAGGTGTGGCAGGTCTTGCATGACATGACATTAGAGCCATTAACGAACACCCCACACCTCTGTTTACTAGGGCTGTTAAAGTAAAAGTCAGTGATAACTCGCAGACTGATATCTATTGCTCTTTTGCTGGCTAAGCGACGGGTTGCGATGAAGTGGGGTAGTAGGAAAGCTCCCATTGTTAAAGACTAGATAACAGACTTGGTCTATTGCACAGAACAATTGACGACTTATGCGGAAGAGCTACCGTCAGCCTCCAGACCAAAAGACATTTGGGGGCCTCTGGGTCAATACCTGCGGCACAAGGAGCAGATTAGGGTGGGCAGGTCATGATTGCATACCGTTCATTGAAACATACGTATTGTGCATGCGACTAGGTTATATATGGAAATTACTGTCAACAGCTCTTGGTTATATTATACTGTACCGTGCATGTGACGGTGGGGCAAATATATGCATAACTTGAACAGTGTTAATTATTTGGAAAACCATTTAAATGTTTTTTTTTAAAATTACCGAAATGTGTCTGATTACTCTGGCATAATTAAATTACTCCCAGGACTGGATAAGAACCGCTACACAATGCAGTTTTTATATATAAATCTTTAATGTGCGGATCCTACTTTTGAGTGAATACTGAGCATATGTGATCTGTCGTTTAGTCTGTGTAAAGTATACAGAGTTTCTGTGTGATGAGTGGATATCGCACAAAGCAAAGCATGTAGCGTTTCCTGTGTGATCCGTGGGACTGATTGAATAGCACACTGCATAGTTTACTGTTTACAGTGTATGTAAATACCACTATGCAATACGCTGTCATAGTCATAACGTTTTTCATGTGAGAAGTGGCTTTCACTGTGCGTGCAGTTTACGCTGGCAGAAGTCGCTTGATGTCCACTCCTGTTGTCTGCTCATGTACCACAACAAGGCCTGGGCTGATTAGCCGTGCTCCGTGCCCAGCTTAACTTGAAGCGAGATGCCAACATGCCAGGTTACATCTCAGCCTCTCACGGGACGGCGCAGCGCAGACCCGCCCTGACAAGCTGGTTCCACGCTGGGATGTCCTTTTCGGGTTATCTGTCCACACAATTTTGTCCCACTTCAAGGTCCTGTTCCCGCCAGCGGATAGTTTCCTCTTAGTCAGCTGCAGTCGTCAATCCTCTGCTAGTGGAAGTCCGAGTCAAGAAGCCAGATAGCCGCGGCTAGGAACTTGCGATTGCCAGGGTCTGATGAGAGATGAAGTGTTCCCTCAAGCTGAGGAGGACAGGTCATCGTTTTGCTGGCCCGGGTTTAGCATTGCAATAGCAATTAAGTCAAATGCGTCTTGAAAGGAGCTGGCATCTCCCCTCTCCTCGGTTCTGTTAGGCGAAATATTGTGTACTATTTACAGTATAATATGGGATTCCTGCCGGGCAATGTGACCGAGGCCTTGTTTTAGCGAGACAGCTGTCAGGCCCAGCATTGTCTATTCCCAGAACATTCTCTTTGAGGCTTTGCGCGTTTGCCCTGGTTAAGGCAGGGCAGCAGTTATGAGATGAACAAAAACATAGCCTCAGTTATATCCGTACAAAAGGAAAGAGCGTTGTTTGGGGAATCCATGCAACGAAGTGGAAAGGGCCAATCCCAGGAGAGAGGCGCGGAGGGGGACGAGCCCCGGCAAAGCCAGTAGGTCTGACTTTTATTGTCTAATGCAGCGGTTCTTAACCTTTTCACTTCCCTACCCCACTGAAACACTGATAGAAGCTTGGAACCTCCGTCTAAGCAATTTCTATGATTTGAATCTTAAAACAATACACAAAAATGTAGAAAGAAGTATACATCAAACAAATATAAAACAGACATATTTTATTTAATTTACATACTAAAAATGCAAAAAACGATATTTTAATGGGGAGGTTGCAGTGTTTCATATTGTATCTATATTTCTAGAAGATAAAGAAATAAGCTTGATTCTAGCACATCTCTTTGTCTTATTTACTCCCAAGTCATGCTCTCTTTTTGTCGCACATACCGGTGCTTCAAGTGAGGCTGCCAATCTTCCATAGAAGATTCTGAGGCTACTTACTTAATCAGACACCGCTTTACATTTCCTTCACATTTACAGAGCATTCTAAAATGTGAATTTTTGCTTTTTTATGTATGTATACTTTATTAACCTGTTAATATTGCTTAATTTTCTAAACAGTTGTGGAGTCCCTGGGTAGGTTTCGCAGACTCCATGGGTCCGTGGACAAGACAACAGGATAAGAAACGCTGCTCTAATGTGTGCAAATAAGAAAGAAAGAAAGACATTTATAGAGCGCATGGCTACCCGGAAGCATCCCAACGCTAGTAACTGACACAGGGGAGGCGGAGGGCTAACGGAAGAGCATGGTCTTTAATTGCTCCCGGAAAGCCAGATGGTTGGGGATTGCGCTGAGGTGGAGGGGGAGAGAGTTCCATAGTTTGGAGGCATTATATGAAAAGAGTCTACCACCACTCCTAGACCTCTTGATCCAAGGGATCTCTGCCAGGTACAGATCGTCTGATCGAAGGTTTCGGTTAGCTTTATATGGACGAATAATGGTGGAGATAAGAGGAGGACCAAGTCCCTGCATTGATTTATGCACTAAGCACAGGGCCTTGAACCTAACCCGTTCCTGAACCGGGAGCCAATGAAGGGACCAGAGAGCCGGTTTTGCTGAGTGTCTATTGGTGGTTCCCATCAGGAGTCTTGTGGCACTGTTTTGTACTGATTGGAGTCTTGTGACTGCGGAGATAGGAGCGCCCAGATACAGAGCGTTTCCGTAGTCCAACTTCGAAAGTATTAATGATTAGACCAGTACTTTCCTGGCCTCGAAAGGAAGAAGGGGCAGAAACCTTTGGGGCCATTCTAAGTAAGCCATAGCAGAGGGCTGCTGTTTTTCTGGCCTGGGTCCTAAGGCTCAGTTCCTGGTCCAGCCATACCCGAGGCTCTTAATTTCTGCTTTCGGGACTGGTGCTGGGACCATGCTAGGGGGCCACATCATGCTGGGATTAAAACTGAGAGTGTTGCCCAAAGTCATAATCTCAGTTTTTTCTCTGTTGAGCTTGAGCTGGGAAGTGTCCATCCAGCTAGAGATGTCATTAAGGCAGGAGAAGAGGGCATGGGTTTTTAAATCTCCTTGGTTGAGCCCAACCACCAATTGTGTGTCATCAGCGTAGGTGATTATCCGGATTCCATGGGGGGCTACAATGGCTGCTAGAGGGGACATATCAATGTTAAAAAGAGTCGGGCTGAGTGATGAGCTCTGTGGCACACCACTCGACAGAAGGGTAGGTTCAGATACGATGTTATCTTCAAAGACCTGGAAGGCTCTCCCCTCCAGAAAGGAGGAAATCCAGAGAAGCGCCGTTCCGTCCACTCCTATACTCCTGAGTCGCCGAATCAGAATAGAGTGAGTCACCGTATCAAATGCAGCGCTCAGGTCTAGGAGTAGAATGGCTGCAGAACCTCCTGAGTCCATGATTTTCCTACTCTCCTCTACTACTGCCAGTAACGCGGTTTCGGTACTTTGTCGCGGGCGGAAGCCGGTTTGAGAGGAGTGGAGCAGGCTATGGCTTTCAAGAAACCCAGAAAGAGTTAGGTTGACGTGCTTCTCCATCACCTTGCTTATAGCAGGTAGAAGGGATATCGGGCGATAGTTTCCCATTTCTACCGGGTTTAGATTGGGCTTTTTAAGTAGAGCTTTAACTCTCGCGCCTTTCCATTTGGTGGGAACTATTCCAGAGGACAGCGAGGCATTGATCAGGTTTGTCAGGTTGGGGGCTATTATTGGGGAAACCTGTTTCAGGATGTTTAATGGCGCTGGGTCAGTGGGAGAGCCACTCTTTACCATGGCCAGCAGGGAGATGACACTTTCCTGGGACACGGGGGAAAGCCTCGAGGATATATTCAGGGTGGCCTGAGTGGGAATCCGTCTGCAAGAGAGGGGGTGCATCTACTTCCCTCTTGGGTGGGAGGAAATCCAGAATGCGCTGGACTTTGGTATTAAAAAACTCGGCCACTTTATTGTACCATTTCCCAGAAGTGTTGGGGGCTGTTCTGGGGAAGGGGGCTGTGAGTAGTTTTTTTATGATGTCAAAAGTTTCTTTGGGCGAGTTGGACGCTGCTAAAATTCTATTCTCATAGTAAGAGGCTTGGGCTTTTCTTAATTCAGTTTTGTAGGCAAGAATGGCTAGCCTATAGTCCTGTTTTTTTGAAGGAAGAAAATCTTTCCTCCTGTGTCTTTCCTTCACTTTGCATTGCTGCTTTAAGGTGCGCAATTCCGGGGAATACCATTGGGCGTTATGATGCCTCGTAGTTTTTTATGTCTTAACCTTGGGGAGGACAACATTGAATGACTCCTCTATACAAACGAGAAAATCCTCATTAGCTTTAATCGGGCAAGGATTTGAACTGGGTTTGGTCCTTTCCAGCACTTGGGACCATTTTGCTAGGGGGAGCTTGTTCCATGGGCAACCGAAGGACCAGGAGGATTGTGCCCTGTGTCTAGTAGTCTGCAGCGGCCAAAGAAGGTTATAAGGAAATGGTCCATCCACGGTAGTCGCGTTGGGTCAATTCCCTTAGGGTCAGCTAGACTGGAGAATACCTGGTCATGGAGGTGTCCTTTGATGTGTGTGGTTTGGCTAATTTGTGGGGAAAGTGAAGAGAGGAGAGTTCTCTGGTCAGCTCGCAGGCGTTAAAAGCTTGCGGATCGTCAAAATGGAAGTTAAAGTCTCCAAAAATCGTGAAGTTATTTGCCCCACTGGCCAGGTTTACTGTGGCTTCCAGTAGTGATTTATTGAATGCCCCTATTGACCCCGGGGGACGGTAGACCAGAATGCCTGTGAATGCGAGAAGTGGGGAGAATTCGATGGAGAAATGTACATTCTTGCAATGTTTGAGAGGGTTGCCCAGGAGGCGGCAGGTGTGCTGTTCCTTATAAACAATGGCAATCCCACCCCCTCTGCCCGTAAGTGGGTTACTTCTTTGTAGCACAAAACCAGGGGGGAGCGCTTGCGTAATATCTGGCTCTGAACTAGGAGTAAGTCATGTCTCAGTAATAAAAAGTACATCGGGGTCATAGTCTGAGAGAAGCATCCAAATCTCTGCCGTATGTTTCGGCAGGGACCTGCAATTGAGAAGTAGCATTCTGAATTCGTCTTCAAGGGAGGTATGATCTGTCCTGTGTGTGGTAAGAATGTGCTTACATCTTGGGCAGTGATTAGGGATTTTATCAGGGGAAAAAGCGTGACCACACTTAGTTCCTGGAGCGCGATTTAGAGTCCTGAGCTGAGAACTGGAGTAATGGTAGCGTGCTGAGGTGGATGGAGCAGGGTTCCTGGCCCCTGGGCCAGGCCAGGCGCGGACGGGCGCAGACGGGCTTGCCTTAGAGTCTAACAGCATATACAACTATGCTTGACTGAGTTTGCACATTAAACGCCACACCTCTTATGGCTTTATCAAAGCATGTTTTCAGATTGAGCATGCCTGACGCAAGCGCTCCCCTCAATGAGGCTCCGTTTCAGATATTTTGATTTTATTTTATGTATCTGGAGCCTTCATATAGTACCCTGTGTCTAGACAGATGCTTCATTTTCAGTAGTTTGTATTACTGTTGAAGATTAGCAAGATTATATGTTTGGTCCTCAAGAACTACTTCATTATTATCTAACAAATCTGTGCTTACCTCTTGCAGTGTGTGACCCTGACCCAGTCGCATGAGATCCAGTGAGGGACAGTTACTCAGCCGAGTATACAAGAACTAAGGCCCATATTTATCATAGTGTTGCATTGCCTATGCACCACGTAAGAGAGCGCAAGGGTGACTCAGCATTAAAGTCAGAATTATCAACCCACAAAAGACCACTTTGCATGGCCCTGCATGGCTTGATCAATCTGGAGTAATGCAAGCAGCGCAAATTGCTGCCTTGCATCACTCTGTACCACAGAGGGATTTCATGGATAGAGCTTTGGAGTTCCTATGTATCGACCCATGGATTTTGGAGCATTCACAGCTTTACTATATAAGCATAAAGAGTGCACAAATACGCAAACATACTAAATGGCCCTTTAGGTCGGCAAAAGAACACCCCATGCACAATCACGCACCGTGATCGTCACCAAAAATAATTTCAGAGCACTGGCCAGCTGTAGCACTGCGCGCAGTTGGCAAGGCAACGCACCTCTCACTGCACGCCCAGTTCACATTCAGTCACTGCTGAAAGTTGGCACCATATGCATAAGTCCTCTAGCTTTATTCTGTCAAAGTGCTGCATATATTTTGCAGCCAGTGCTACAAGAAGTTCTGTAGAAATAGCAGTGGGAGTAATAGTAGTCATAGTCATAGTACCTGCATGCTGCCTATTGTAAACAATTGGTTACTGAATATGACCACAAAATACTTAGCCTCTGTGACAAAAGCGTGCTTTTTTATGGAAATTTGTGCACAAGTTTGGGAAGTTCTGCCATATCTATTCATACACATGATTTCAAATGTACAGACAGATTTAATACAACTGCTTTTGAAACAAGTTTTCTGTGATGTGTAGAAATGTGTTTTCTGAGTATGTGTTAACTTGCCTGCATTTTACTGTAAAATGCCACCTTGACTAAGATGGAAGACATCTCTGTCACTCACCCTGCACTTCCACCCCTGCACTCAATGTCTCCTCACTGGCTCCACAGCACACTTTCAAGCTGAAATGTACTAGGATATTTGTTGAGTATTATTATTGTTCTGCTCATTGGACAGTTTGTCTAGCTCAGATGTAACTGGCAGCATGTTACCATACCTTCAATTTCTTCTTTGAGACATATTTATTCACATAGTCTGACAGTATATATGTTTCTTGTTCTGCTCAAATATCTCTGGATGATATTAGCTTAGAGGTAGATGAATAATTATGAATGTAGTATGTTAGTACTTAGTTGTGAAGGTAATGTGATGCTTATTTCTATTGTGCTCTGGTTTCCGATAAAAATTACACATCCTCTCACACCACAATGAAACAGCAGAAATTCTTATTTCTATGGGACAATTGTGTATAAAAGCCAGCTATTTTGGGGGTGAGCCAGAAGTCTTTCCTGCAAGAATGCTGTCTGATTCACTCATGATTTTGACTTAGAATATTTTGTTAGTTTTACATACTCTGTATAACTCATTTGAAAGTCTTCACGACATTGACTTTGTACTTTTGTATTCTGTAATAATAAACTCTTCCACATTCCATTGATCTAGAACTCAGTAATGGATTGGGCACATTCAATCTCAAATTAATCATAGAGGGCCTCATTATGATGTTGGTCTGAACACGGTCGGAGTTTAAACCGGCTGAAGAATCCAACGCGGTTCTGACGGGTTCAAGGAGCCCGTCGGTCGGTTGGAAGGACCTCATGATCCATTCCTGACAGCATTTCTACCACTGGGATTATGATGTCGGTATCTCACAGCTATTCCATGTTGGCCTTTCCGACATGGAAAAGCTGTCAGAAAAGCGACATTGGGGTCCCTAGCAGGGCCCCAGTCCATCTGTGGCCTCCGCATTTAGGCCACGAACATCTCTGCGCCATGAGGTGCCCGCCAGATTGTTCAGGGATGTGTACAAACTTCCATTTTTCAATGGAAGCTTGTAGTGCGGGCAGTTTCCACCCACCGGCACAAGCTCTCATTGAAAAATGGAAGTTTGCGACCAGACCATTTGTGGTCACATCCAAATGAGGCAGTCAGAACCGCCGTCCTGAGGTCGGTCAGTTCCCAAACCACATCAGAGTCAGTCGGAGGCAACTCCGAACAACATTGTAATGAGGCCCTTATAGTTTTTTGCTTGATTTTGATGTTTTGGGAGGAACCTTAACTCAAGGACACACAATTCATGAAATTGAGGTTTAACACAGATGCAGTAAATTGTGACATATTGGCTTGAGGTAAACTTTGGGTTCTCTCAATTTTGGGGTACCCTTTTGCTGCCACAGCATACAAATTTTTTTCACACACAAAACTCCACTTATACCCTTTGAATTTCCAGGAAGAGCTTCAGAAAAACCTGCCATTCATTTTTTTGGTCGTCCTTTGTCTTCCTAAAAGAAACCATCTTTAATTGTACATGTTGATTATCATTCAACATGGGCTGATCATTATTTTGTCAGGGAACCTAATACAAGTTCTGTCATTAATGTTTGGGAAAATGTTTTCACTGTTGAAGGTTATCCCAAGTATTTCGTTTCAGATACCAAGGTTCAGTTTATTTAGCATGATATGAAGGAGTATGTAGCTCACATTTCTGACAAACAAATTACAGTGGTTTTGTATCACCTTCAAAGCAATGGCTCAGTGGAGAGAGACAACAGAGCTGTAAAAGATTCAATTCAATTTGGCTTGTGATGCTAGGATTGATGTTGAAGTGGCAGTGAGGAACAGATGTTGGTACTTTCATCTTACTGCACTCTTCTACTGGTGTGAGTCTGTTCAAACTATTGTTCCTTGAGGAACCTGTTTTAAAGTTAACCCCAGCTAATGTGCAAGAAATACTGGAAAACAAAAATGTTGATGTGCAAGTGATTTGTGATAAAATGCATGATGTGCAGACGAGTAGTAGGGAACATTATGACAGGAATCATCATCAAAACTGTCTTTAAAGATGATGTGACACAATTAGGGTCCACAAACATATTTGTGTCAATAAAACACAATCTAAATTTTTCTAAAACCTGTGTTATTAAAGTAAACTAGGATTCTATGTATATTTAAACTGGATCTTGGTGAATTAAGATGATTGTGGCCATGTGTGGTATTACTTTGAGGCCTGTGGAAAACGGAAGTTCTATGAAGAGTGATTTACTGGGTGTATCATATGAATGCCTTAAACAACCATGACTATAATTCTGTTTGGGCATCTGATCATGAAGACATAAACTTTCCATTATCTTCAGTTGAAGGTAATTGGACTGTTGATTTGCAATGCCCGGATCGAAATGTTCATGGCAACGAACACCAGGATCAACATTTTCATGAAAATATGCTCGATGATTGTTTTGGAGAGCTCCGGGATCAGTGAATATCTGATGGATCTGTTGATTCAGCTCCACAGTTTTCTCATTCTGTTTCTGATCTCAATCATACGGAGAGTAGTATTGGACAAACTACGACTGGCACATTTTTTTGCAATTACTGCTTCCAATAGGACCAACAGAGTGTTGAGACCACCTGGACATTGAAGTATTAAGCAAATTGTTAAGTTTTCTTTTTTGAGGTACAGAGGGTCATATTATCAAGGAACGGTGATAACATTATCGCCGCTTTAGCGGCAGGAAACTGCCACTAAAGCAGCGATAATGGGCTTGATAAGTTGCCCTTGTGAATTCCCGTAGAAGCCCATGTTGACACCAGAACCTGGGCATCTATGGGAATTCACAAGGTCATATTATCAAGCCCATTATCGCCGCTTTAGCGGCATTTTCCTGCCGCTAAAGCGGCGATAATGTTATCGCCGTTCCTTGATAATATGACCCAGAGTTTGATACTCAGTTGTTTATCATATTTTCTATTTAATTATATCGTTAAAGGGGGCGCATGTGTGCTTAGTTTTGTTCAATGCCCTGTTTATTTCTTTACGTTTTATCACTCTTTTAATTTGACTTCTTTGTGGAGTCTTGAGGGGTTCCTATTTCGCTGGCATTGGAAACCTTGAGGGTGTTTATGAAATGACACACCAGTTGGAATCCAGCCTTGGACCACTTTGAAGCTATTTTATTTTCTGAGAAACGTGTGAATAAGCAAACTGGCCAATATTCACAAAGTTACAGCTTTGGGTTAGCATTTCCTTTTTAAAGGGAAACCAACACTAAACCTATTTGGCGATAAACAAAACAATGCACATTTTTATTTGCGTTGGTCTTTATGAAAAGTAATCCAAAGCAGAGCAAAACGCTGCTTTGCCTTACTTTGCGTCAAGGGGGCTTTACGTGGGTGGTAAATGGTCGTTCCCATGCAACCATTCATGCTTTTTTACACTAAACCCTATCTGCTAACATTAGTAGACAGGGTTTAATGCCAAAAATGAACACAGCTGAAAAGGTGCTAAAAGGAGAAATGTTTTAATTTCTCCTTGCTTTACCGACTTATCACGTGTGTTACTCTGTACAGCACACATACCATATAGGAAAACGTTTGAACTTGTCTAGCCATAGTATTGTGTACAGGAATGGTACCCTTCCTGTACAAAGCCTATTGTAGACTTAGGCAAGCACCCTAGCATTATGGTGTTAGGTTATGTGCTTGATGCAAGGCAGCTAAAAGCTGTGCCGGAGCTAGAGAGAGGGGAGGAGAGAGCCACATCTCTGTAGATATGATGCCCTCCTGCCGCCTCCCTGTCATGCAATGGAGAGCAGCATTTTGATGCTGCGTTGTGTTCCATGATTTTTTGAGAATCTCAACCAAATTGGTCCAGTAGGCTGTACATCATGGCAACATGTTCTTTGCTCTTAAATCCTAATAAAGTAATCTTATATTTTTTTCTATCTCCTCCACATGCTCCCATTGCCGCTTCAAAATGTATGGTTTCCTTTACTGCTGATTAGGACTACCTCTGCACAACTTACACTGTCCATGTCAATATCACTTAATTGAAAGAATTTAAAAACACATTAGCCTATTAAACTGGCCCTATAATCTGATTTTCTTCTCTTATGCCATAGGCCATGTCAGTGACTGCCAACTAAAGATAATTAGCCAAACTTCTCACCGAATCTGGAGCAAATTTCAATCAACAGAAAAACGGCACCAAACTTCAATGAAGCTAGTGTCAGAAATTCTTTGCCATTCAAAGATTTACATCAGTGGGTAATTTGCAAAATTGATTGTGACATTGAAACAAGGCCCTGACCTGGGCCGGACCGGCTGTAGCGGGCACCAGGCATTTCCCTGGTGAGTGGCCAGGGTGGGGGCCAGTTTTGGGCCCCAGGGGGCCGTTTTTGTTACTGGGGGTCGGCGATATCGGCCCCCTGTAACAAAATCTGCTGAAACCGGCCCAAGCAAACAGCTCCGCCGCACCTCCCCTCACTCCAGGGGAGCCCTGTCGAGCAGTTTTCCAGGGCTGGTTTTGGTTCCCAGTCCGGCCCCGGCCATTTCCCCATGACTTCATATAGCCCGAACTGCTCAAACAGGCATGATTGTAGGCAATGCATGGCTCTGCTGCTCTTATATGAGGCCTGTTTAGAATATCTATGTTTCCAACTTCAGGGTCAAAGTGCATGATAGGACCCTATCCTTAACCATTTTTGGGAAGTCTAAACAAAGAACTTTGTTATTTGAATAAACAAAGGTATCATAACCAAGCTTTTAGGGATGATCTCCCATTTGCCTTAAATTACAAAACAGCCACCACTGTGACAAGTATTTTAAGGAAATAAAAATGTTAAGTTGCAACCAGATTGCTAGATGGTATCCTGAAAAAATCTGATATGCCACTCTATTAAATGCCGGGGCAATGTTGGAAATGGGGGTCTCCAGTTGGCAATGGCGGGCGCCAATGTCCAAATAGGGACCCTTCTTCCCAAGTCAGGGCAAGCGGGCTACCCCCTTTGACAACCCCTGCTCAACCCTGTGGTAACGTAGCACAAGCAGTTAGGCCTATCACAGAGGCAGTGTGTGAAGCATTTATGACCACGTACAACAAGGCAGCAACAACACCACAAAAGGACACAACTCAGGTAGGTATAGAAAAATAATATCTTTATCTAACAGTTTAACTCGAAATTCTCAAAGCGTTTCAACAACTACAATTTACGTCAACCCGTAGGGACTCCAAAAAGGCAATTACGTATTCACCAGAACGTGACACTGACTAAGTTCAAGGCCGGGGCCTCTGCGACCCGTTGCGCACCAGATACATGTCAGGGAAAGGGGACACAGCACGCAGCTTCTCGAAGAAGTGGAGATGATGACAGGTGGACTCCCAGATACCACAAGTCCGGGCTGCAGAAGTCCATAGCGTGCACCCACAACGATTCAGGCACTCTGGAATAGGCGGGCTCTCAGCGGCAGCAGCACGCGGCTGCGGTGGTCCGGGCTGGTGGTTGTGATGGCTCTCGTCGTGCAGCTCCGTGGTGGGCTCACAGCGGCAGCAGCTCTCTCTTAGCTACGGTGGCCCACTAGACGATAGCAACAATCCTTGACAAGGGTGAACGAGGTGTGGGCACACAGTGGCAGCCACTCTCTCTTAGCTGCGGCAGCCCTGAGGACAAATCCCAATGTTGCAAAGTTAATAAAGGTGGGGGCACTCAGAGGCCACAGCTCTCTCTTAGCTACGGTGGCCCACAGGACAAATCACGATGAGGCAAAAGGTGACAAGGGTGTGGGCACTCAGCAGCCGTAGCTCTCTCTTAGCCATCTCCAAACTATGCATCCTATCTCTCTCCTTGTCCTCCAGCTCTTCTGGGGTCAGGCTCCTTTGGGATAAACTGGTACCTGGATTGGAGGGTGTTCTATCGCCCCCCCTCTACTGCATCATCCTGCTGCCCTCCAGCGCTCTCTTCCTCAGCACTCAGCAGCCGTAGCTCTCTCTTAGCTGTGGTGGCCCACAGGACAACTCACGATGGTGCAAAGTGGCAAAGGGTGCGGGCACCCAGCGGCAGCAGCTTTCTTAGCTGTGGCGGCCCACAGCACGATTCACGATGATGCAAAGTGGCAAAGGGTGCGGGCACTCAGGGGCAGCTGCTCTCTCTTAGCTGCGACAGCCCACAGAATGAATCACAATGACGCAAAGTGGCAAAGGGTGCGGGCACTCAGCGGCAGCAGCTCTCTCTTAGCTGCGGCGGCCCACAGGACGATTCACGATGATGCAAATTGGCGAAGGGTGCGGACACTCAGCAGCAGCAGCTCTCTCTTAGCTGCAGCAGCCCACACGGATCTAGCGAAAGGTTCAAGGGTTCAGATTCAGGCGGGTTCTCAGCGGCGGCAACTCTCTCTTAGCTGCAGCAGCCCACACCAATCCAGCGAAAGGTTCAAGGATTCAGACTCAGGCGGGCTCTCAGCGGCGGCAGCTCTCTCTTAGCTGCAGCGGCCCACACGGATCCGGCGAATAGTTCAAGGGTTCAGATTGAGGCGGGTTCTCAGCGGCGGCAGCTCTCTCTTAGCTGCAGAGGCCCACACGGATCCAGCAAAAAGGTTTAAGGGTTCAGATTCAGACGGGCTCTCAGCGGCGGCAGCTCTCTCTTAGCTCCAGCGGCCCACTCGGATCCAGCGAAAGTTTCAAGGGTTCCCAGTCCACAGTCCTCACAGTAGAACTAGAGGCCCCGGATTACTCAACTGAGCCCTCACCTGCAAGCAGAATTCTTTGCACAGGAATTCCCATGGCTGACGGGGTGAAGTCTAATGTCCCTGAGACTTCTGCAGGAGGAGCTCTCGATTCAGGCCCTCGGGTAGTTTCTTCGGCAAGCTTGGTGAAAGTTTCAAAGTCCTTGCCTCAGTTTACTCGGACAGAGTTTCATCTTGACATCCAGAAGGAACACACGGACAAAGTTCCAGCGCTGCATTTTATACCAAAAAGTCTTTGTTCTCTAAGGACCCAAATCACCGTCTCCAGTCAGAACCAGTTTGGTGGGGTCGGGGAGCACTTGGTTTACAAGGTGCCATCCTGCCCTTTCAGAATGAGGGGGTCTGCTATGAGACGCCCAGTGGGAGGTGGAGCCATCATTCACCTTGCCAGGCACGGCCCTGCTCGGATCAAGTCATACAGACATTTATATACAGGGAGCATTCGCGCTGTGGCACTGATTAGCAGTGGCATGGTGCCCAGAGCATCTGCATCAAGCCAACATAAAAAATAGGAAGAGGAGAAGGGAAGGGAGACCCACGCCAATGATGCCAGGTCTAACAGGCATGTATTCATCTTGAGAGACTTTCTTAAAGAATCCAATGACAAACCAGTTTTCATGTTCACCTCTTTCAAACTCCTTACATAAAAGAAACAGGTTACTTGGAATGTTCGGGTACTACGGTTTACATTCTCTTATTGTCTAGTTATGCACTTTATAAAATAAGTGGTCATCTTATTTCTTATTTCTAATACACTTTATTTTAATTCCTTTGAATACTTGTTATTGTTAATGCACTCAACTGTTTTTTGGTCCATGGTTTTATGTGAAAGCAAGGTTGTGTTTTTAAAGATTTAAACATACAGGGTCACAACGATATAACTCGGTACCTTATCTTTTTATTACAAATGCACTTTATTTAAATTACCTTGACTACCTGCTACAGTCAATGCATTTGAAAGCATGGTCGTGTATTTTATGGACGCTAGCACATGGAGAGCGTTACTAGTAATATAACCAGGTATTTTATATTTTGCCACTAAGGCATTTTATTGTAATTTCATTGAATATCTACTTTTAATGCACTTTACTGTTTCTGATCCGTATGTTTTATAAGAACGTAATGTCATGTATTTTAATAATGTTAACATATTGGAGGATAACTAATGCTATTAGCATGAGCCTTCTAATGATATATTATTTTAAATAGGATGTTTGTGTCTTGAAATTTATTTCTACCAGATTTTATCTTAAAAGTAAATGATTAAAATGAATGACACAAAAAAAAAATCTAAGGACATTGGAATTTTACAAAAGCTGGAGAACGTACATTTAATCTCCCATTATTTGTTTTTTGATGCTGAAGAGGAAAACCTAACATCCTGGCCAGTCATTGGGATCCTCCTACCCAGATTAGCCTTTTCAAATGGGAACATTTCATTGTTTGGCGACATGACCACTTTTGACATAAAGAACCTGGCACCAGTAGTACAAAGCCTATTTCAGAGGCGGCAAAAACTCATATTTGGAGTTTGCAACCACAAAAATGTTATCTTTTTTTTATAAATACCATTTTAAGAGTCAGCAAACATTTACGATAATGACCACGTACCAATTCAGAATTTGAAAGGCGCATGTTGTAAGCCTCCCTTCCAAATATCGAATAATGACATGTATCAATGTTTGCACCCAAAATACGTTCGTAAAACATTCAAAATTTACTTACTCCTAAGCTGGGATGGTAAGCTATTTGTAAAAGCAACGAATGTAAAAAAAAGTTTGTTGATAAGATCGCAGTGTTCTAAGGGACCCCTGACAACTCTGAAACAAACTTAAAAAAAATTAAAGTATAAAGTTTTAAACACAGACCATTTCTTTGAAGGACAACAGACTGCATTAAAAACAGATTAGAGAATGTGGGTCTGCTGAACCTAGTAGGCCAGTATCTATTTGATTGTTAAAAATCAAAGTGAGATGTCATTTGTCACGAAATTCATTATTATTCTTGCAGTAGGGCGGATAATAGCCAAGCCTAATTTTACTTTAGTAAGGTTTGTAAAATGTTATACTGGTTGCAAAAATACTGGTTGCAAATTGAGCCTAGTGTTTGGCGACCAGTACATTTGGCTCTTTTTTCACAATAAAGTGAAGTTTACATTGACCCACTTCTTTAACTGTACTTCTGTCATGGTGGTCTATGTCACAGGGTAACCAGACATCAAAGACTATTGAACATTTAATCTGATCTGCAGTAACACATTCACTGTTCCAATTGCTCACCATTTTTTTTAGTTTACTGCCATTGAGAATGTTTTGCTACATTTACAAAACATGAAATTAAGACTTTCATTACGATGTCGGTCGGAGTTGCCTCCGAATGACACCTTTTTGGTGAGGGAACTGCCCGACCATAGGTCGGCAGCTCCGAACACCTAATTACGATGTGATCACACATTGGGCCTGATTATGATGTCAGTCGTAAACTAAACCTTATCGAATTCGGTTTCAACTGACTCGCGGTTGGCGGTTCCGCCCGACCGATTATGATGCTTCCGAACACCGTTCGGAAGGAATCCCATTAACTTCAATGGGAGCCTGTGTTCCGACCGACAACACAGCAGCTATGGGGAGAATGGGTGTCTGCGGAAAATCTTGCACCCTGTCATGGGCCCCCCATGGTGCCTGCCACACTGTTATGTTCTGTTAAATGAATTTATATAGACCCACATATACCCGAGGGTGTCTTGGCACTGATAGCTAAGCCTAGTACAGGATCATGGAGTGAATAATAAATTACAAGTTAAAATGGCAGGTCTTGTGAAGCCTTCTGATGACTAGTAGAGAGGATGTAGATCGAATGTGAGAGGGTAGATTATTCCAAAGACTGGTGGCTCCTGCGTGGAAGCTACAGCCGCTCCATCTAGCTCTCTTAAATCTGGATGGTGTGACTGTATATGTACCCAGAGACTATGGTTCCTATTAGGAGTGTGCCAGCAAAGCGAGTTTCTCAAGAATTCTGGACATGTGCCATGCAATGCTTCAAAAGTAAGACAAAGAGTTGAATATGATGCGATTTCTGACTGACAGCCAATGTAGTTCTTTAATGGCCGAAGTGACAGACTGATGTTTTGGCAGGTTGAGCCGAACTCTGGCAGCTGAGATCTGCAAAACCTGCAATTTATTTAGATGTTGTTTCTGCAGGTTGATGTATAAGCCATTACAATAATACATTTTAGATAAAATGATTGAGGTGATTGCACTTTTTTTGTGCTAACTGGAATATACGGAAGAATCTTTCTGATGATTCATAATCTATTAAAGGAGTTGGATATGATAGAATTAATTTGTTTTCTAAAATTAAGTTTGTCATCCAGAATCACTCCCAGACTTCTTTCCTTGATAGATGGAATAGGAAGTGGGCCCATCTCTGGTGGCCAGCAGTCATAGGTCCAAAAGCAAGGGTCATTTCCAAAGAACATCACTTCAGTCTTCTCTGTATTCAGCCTAAGGGAATGCCTGTCCATTCAGGTGCAGATTTCTTTCATGCAGCTGTGAAGCGGGGCACTCGTATTATTAGCCTTATTTGCTGCGGACACCACAATTTGTGTATCATCTGCATAGGAGGTGAGTGAAAGACCAAAGGATTAAATCATCATCGCAAGCTCTGCCACTTAAATGTTGAATAAAGAGGGGCTGAGCGAGGACCCCTGCAGCACTGCACATGGAAGTGAAAAAGCTTTTGAACTGAACTTGTCCAGTGTCACGATCTTTTCCCTATTAGTTAGCAAAGATCTAAATAAACCTAGGGCTGCTCCTTTAACACCTATGATCTCAAGATGAAGGCTAAGTGTTGTGTGATACACAGTATCAAAGGCAGCAGATAGGTCCAACAGTATCAAAGCTGCATTTCCCCACCATCAAGAGTATTTTTAAGTTTATCTGTAGCTTTGATAAGTGCTGTCTCAGTGCTATGTTCTGATTTAAAGCCAAATTGAGTTGGGTCTAGCACATTATCACCCTTATGCATCAAGCCAAAATCCAGTCGGTAAAATACCGATTCCTTATTAGCTCCCGGTATTAAGTAAATAATACCCAATCCCAATGCATCAACCCAAAAGCAGAAATCGGTATTTAAGGAATCCTTAAATAGCGATTCTTTAAATAGGGATTCCTTAAATACCGATTCCTTAAATAGCGATTGCATGTAAGGAATCCCAAAGTGAGATTCCTTAAATGCAATGCATCAAAGTTAAAAAATTAGCGATTTCGCTAATAAGGGGAGCAAATTACCATGAAGATGAACTGCATGGTAATTTGCAAAAACTTTGAAAAATGCACTTTTGTGCATTTTTCAAAGTTTCATGTTGCGCACACACATGCCCTTAGAGCATGTGTGTGTGCAACATATGTGCACATATCATTTTCAGGGGTGCAACAGGGTGTCCTTTTGACACCCTGGCACCCTTGAAAGTGCTCCAGCTATTAGCGATTCGGTAATACCGAATCGCTAATACAGAATGGCTTTACATTCATTCCTATGGGCCTCCAAGCCCATAGGAATGAATGGGTAGGTATTCCTTATTACCGATTCGGTATTACCGATTCGGTAATAAGGAATGTTAAGGAATCGCTATTTGAATAGCGATTCCTACATGCATAGCCTTTTGCTATTCCTTATTAGCGATTCCTTATTTTTCGCTAATAAGGAATCGCAAATGCTAATGTTGATGCAAATGGCCCTATGTTCCTTCATGAATTGTGTGAGTTGGGAATTCATGATATTTTCAATGAGTTTAGCCGGAAAAGGGGATCTAGAGATAGGTCGATAATTAGATGCAATGTCAGGGGCGAGGTTAGAATTTTTTAGTAGCGGAAGAATGCACACCTTCTTCCATGCCGTGGGAAAGATGCCTGATTGGAACATGAAATTAAAGATGTTGACTAGGCATTTTGCTATGGGCTCATTAATTTGTTTGAGCACCGAGGGAGGGCATGGGTCGCTCGGTGATCCTGTTTTAGTAGTCAGGATAAGATGTTCTACTTGCATTGTAGAAATAGAACTGAAACTGATTGAACATGTCAGAATGGGAGATATTGTTTGCTCATGTTTGCTGCGACGTGGGGTAATAATTCCCTGATGCACTAAATGCATTAGAAATATGCTCTACCTTTTGTCCTGAAATAATGGACAACATCATCTCAAAAGGTTTGACTGCTGGTGCGTCCTTTAGCTACAGAGGCTTTAGTTAGTTTATTGACCACTTTAAAGCGTTCCCTGGATAATTGTTGGATAGTTCAATTTGGGCTGTAAAATAGCTAGTTTTATCCTTGACCGTTTATAATTTTTTCTTTGGCCAGGGCACGTTTATATAATTCTTTTCCCTGAGATTCATAATTTAGCCTCCATCTTCTCTCCTGTGCATGGTTTTATAGGGGGGTATCCCCTGGGTATCCCCTCAACCCCAAACCGGAAGGCTCAGGATGAAGGAGGGGCTTGCTAGGGGCCCCCAAAGTCAGTTTCTGACAACTGCTTTGTGTCAGACAGACCAAGTCGGAAAGGCTGTTGGAATCCGACATCGGAAGCGGTCGGTCGGAAACGCTGTCCATTGAATGCTGGTTGGATCTAATTCGGAATGATAGAAGGGTTTGCCTTCCAACCGCGAGCATCATAATCGGTCCGTCTGAAATGTTTCCGACTAAATCAGGAGGATGGGTTCCGACACGGTCTAGGAGGATTCGACTGTCGGTTGGAGGCTTTCCAACCTACACTGTAATCAGGCCCGTAGTGCGGTCGCAAACTTCCATTTCTCTATGGGAGCTTATACGGCAAGCAGAAACTGCCTGCAGTACAAGCTCCCATTGAGCGAGGTGCCTGCCACATTATGCAAGCATGTCCAGGCCCAAATGCGGAGGCTGCTGAGGGAAGGAAGCCCGGTAGGGGCCCCTAATGTCGCTTTCCCAAAGCCTTTCCGTTTCTGAAAAGCCGACATGGAATGGCTGTTGGAAACCAACATTATAATCCCGATGCTGGAAATGCCCTCCATAAGGAATTATGGTAAGTTTCCGACCTAGCCCATCAAAAAGCATTGTTCTGTCCCTCCGACTGCTGCCTCCGACCGCACACATCATAATGCATTGATTGGACCGCAGCAGTAGATGCTGGTCAGATCGTAACTGACGAGTCATCGGTTGCGGTCAGACCGGCATCGTAATTAGGCCACAAGTGTTAATCATGATGTGACTCTATTGCCAAAGGACTTAATCTATTCGAAGTTTGAAACCACTTTATTTAAAGTTTACTTATACCTTAAGGTGCGATGACTTGTGATCCTGCCTCTACTAACTGTATGTTAGGACAAAAATGTCTGGTTTCCATGCTGCAAGACTAATGTTTCATATATCAGGGCATACATTGTTGTAACCTATTATCCATTCCCCTGCCTCTCAATACCTATTCTATTTCCGTTAAAAGAAAGACTTCCTCCTTTTTACTATATTCTTTTTTTAATTTAGTTTTTCCTATGTAATTGTTATATAGTTTGGCAATGGACAAATATCTGAATAAACTTTCTTTCCACCAGAACTTGCATGGTCAAGGCTTATCTTGTTCTCAGTCAGTCTCCTTCGAGGTCATCATTCAACCCAGGCCTCCCCACCCACATGCAGGGACACAGCTTCCATTGGTGCAGCAGGTCCAGTGGCACCTGGGTCCAGAGGCCTGAGGAGCTCACTAAATCATGATTATGGTTACATAAAACTCTGCGAGATTCAGCAGAGTTCCACAAGCAGGTGGAATTTGGCACACCTTGCTGCTCGCCCTGATATTTTAGTGCTGGGACCTTGTTCAGTGCAAATGGCACCACACGATGCACCAGAGGGTGCTGCTTCTTTCTGCCGGTCGGGTAGATTTTCGACTTGAACAGCAGCTTTCTCAGTGTGAATGGTCGGGACCTGCCGTGACCACCCGCATTGAGAATTCTCACCGGGAGGCATTTGTTTCACCCAAAAATTGAGACAGGGGATGAAAATTCTCCCTCAAGTTCAACAACTGAAAATTGGCAAGCCGCTTGCAAGAAAAAACTTCACCCGCAGTGGTTGGGCAAAACTCTGCAAACTCCGATGGCTGAGCAGAATTATTCACCCAACCCTAGCCGTGACCTCAAAAAGAAAGTTCTGCAGGCGAACAAAAATGTGGGCAAGTACATCATTTTGTAGCGCTCTGCAGACCTAAACAGTAACAGTGGTAATTTACGCGAATGGCCCAAGTCCCTCCTATATTCACACAGCCGCCTGCCCAGATTATTATCATAGAAGAACTGGTGGTCTCTGGTAATGGAGATACTCAGGTACATGGTAGCATTTTCTGGCTGAACATGAATCTCTCATGATGATACTTCACAGGTCCAGCACGAGTGACTATTTTGACTAGGATGTGGCACGTCTCAGTGCAGTCTTTCTTATCTAAATGTTCTCCTATGCATTCCACTCCAGTTTTAAACATTTTGGGGCAGATTTATGTTCCTTGGCGCATCCCTGCAAATCAGCAGGGATGCGCCAGGGAAGATGCGTCACGCAAGTTTGCCCTTGCGCCACCGCAGATGCGCCGCATTTACAACGCAGCGCATCGTGGCGCAAGGACAAGCAGATGCGTGACGCATCTGATGGCGGAAGGTTGGCGCATTGCTGGAGTTGCGTTGCAAGCGCGACGCAGCTCCAGCAAGTTTAGGGGTTTCCCTATTGTTACAATGCCATGTCAATCCTTACGCCTGCTTCAGGCAGGCGCAGGGTTTTGACGCAGCATGGGCCTAAAAGTGACTGAGTGAAATCTTGTAGATTTCACTCAGCCACTTTTCGGAGGCGTCCCTGCGCCAGAACGCCCCCCCATGGGCAGGTACGCCCACATGTGGTGCAAGCTTTACAACGTGACGCATCTCCCTAGATGCGTTACGTTGTAAATGGGGCGCAACATGGTGCAGGGTTTACGCCGCCGCTGCGTCACAAAAGTGCTGCAACAGCGGCGTAAAAGTGGCGCAAGTCCGTTATAAATCTGCCCCTTCCTTCCCACCTGTCTTATTATTTTATTTTATTTTTAATAAATGTCCTGTTCTACTACTTCTGTGCTTTGACACCTGATGTAGTGACTACTATTGTGTCACAACCCTAACAATCAAGTGCTGTACATAATGGCTGTGCCTTGACAAAGGGAAGCACTGTCAACCCCAGTCTTCTCAGCTCCTCTCACAGGGCTCTTAAACCTGAACCAGGATTTTGAATAGCTGATGATGGCGGCGTACACTCTGTCTCAGTTCTCAAAATGAAAAGATAAAGATATTTTTTCTGCTGCTGCTATCCAGAATTTCTACCAGTAGCATGGGTCTATCTAGCTAAAGACGTATCTCAGACATCAATCCTTGTGGGCACGGATGCTTATTTTATGTTCTCTAAATGAGAGTGGAAGGAATGGAGGTCAGGGGTGGAGGGCATGTTCAGACATTAGATGGCCATGTCAAAGTGAGTGTCAGAAGTGGATTCCAGGTATTGGGATTTAATAAAAACATTTAAATGGTAAGGTGTCACATGAGACGGTGGCAGGACAGCCTGGAAGGCTTGGATTATTGGATTAATTGACAGAAATTGAGACTGGAAGAGGGATGATCCCTAAGGTGATGAGTATAACTCGTGACTTCCCTGTCCATGTATGGTCTCCATATTAATCTTGTGCAAGTTTTTCAACTTTGCATATATGTTTAGTGTAATGATATTGAAAATAAATAAAGGTAGGGGAGGAGGAATATCATTTGTAGGTATGTTTAGCAACTCCTACAGTTAAGATGGTGGGCAGGATTACTGAAGCAGTACATTTGTTTGACTGTTAAAGTGTATATATTTTTACAGCATTACTAATAAGGTCTTCGTTTTCTTCCATCCTATCATGATAAGAGGAGACCAGGGCCAAGGGTAGTGCAAGCAAAAGAACAGCTTTAGAGCCAGCACTGCTACTTCAAATGCTGGAGGCGCATCTGCTGATGGCTAGCCATGGTTATTATTTATTCTTTACAATAATTATTCTCACTTAGGGGTCGATTCCAATCCGGATCGGACAGCTCTCCGAGAGCTGTCCATAGCCTTACCGTGCAATTGACACGTACCCGTAGCCGGTCCGTCCTGTTGATGAAGTACGATGCGCATAACTGCCAAAAACCCGACCGACACGTAGGCTGTGATTCAAGCTTCATTCTCCGTCCGAGCCGTAACTCCGAACGCCGAACCGATTCGCCCGGAAGTAGTATCCAGAGCAGTTTCCGCCCTGACAAGTACGATGCGTACTTCCTACGTGCCGGACGGGTCACCACGTACGGCACGTCACAGCATGGGGAAAAGAAGCATATCAGCTACGATTCGCACCTCAATTCAATCCACGGCTACGAGATGGACCAGCTTGCAACGGGTACGAGACGGAGCAACAAGCAGCGTGTACGAGACGAACACATCATGAATCCCATTGCGCAGGTCATACCAGTACTCTACATCTATGACTGGATCAGGAACAGACGCGGACGGCGCAGACGGTAAGTCAGACACCTACCACACAAACAAACAACATGTACCCACAAAATGGCACACACACAGGGGATCCACATCCTGCTCACTAACAATAGGCCACCATAGGGGTTGTATGGCCAGCACCACTACCACCCCCACCCTTAGGGGACCTGTTGCCCATCACCACTGCCACCCCCACCCATAGGGCTTATGTTGCAAATCACCCCTGCCACCCCCACTCATACGGACCTGTTGCCCATCAACCCTGCCACCCCCAGCCATAGGGACTATGTTGCCCATCACTACTGCCACCCCCACGCATAGGGCTTATGTTGCCCATCACCCCTGCCACCCCCACTCATAGGGGACCTGTTGCCCATCACTACTGCCACCCCCACCCATGGGGCTTATGTTGCCCATCACCCCTGCCACCCCCACTCATAGGGGACCTGTTGCCCATCACCCCTGCCACCCCCACCCATAGGGACTATGTTGCCCATCACTACTGCCACCCCCACACATAGGGCTTATATTGCCCATCACCCCTGCCACCTCCACTCATAGGGGACCTGTTGCCCATCACTACAGCCACTCTCACCCATAGGGACTATGTTGCCCATCACTACTGCCACCCCCACTCATGGGGGACCTGTTGCCCATCGCTACTGCCACCCCCACCCATAGGGCTTATGTTGCCCATCACCCCTGCCACCCCCACTCATAGGGGATCTGTTACCCATCACCCCTGCCATCCCCACACATAGGGGACCTGTTGCCCATCACCCAAGCCACCCCCACTCATAGGGCTTATGTTGCACATCACTACTGCCACCCCCACCCATAGAGACCATGTTGCCCATCACTACTGCCACTCCCACTCATTGGGGAACTGTTGCCCATCACCCCTGCCATACCCGCATATAGGGGACTTGTTGCCCATCACCCCTGCCACCCCCACTCATAGGGATATGTTGCACATCACTACTGCCACCCCCATACATAGGGTTTATGTTGCCCATCGCCCCTGCCACCCCCACACATAGGCGACCTGTTGCCCATCACCCCTGCCACACCCACCCATAGGATGGGTGATGCGCCACACATCCATCATACTCCAACATTAGGTATGTCAGCAAAATACATCCCCCCTAACATCATGACAACAGAGTGTAGTCTGTGACAAATTCCCACAACAGTGATTATGACTTTGAACATACAATGTAACTAACAGCACATGTGTGGCCAACAAATGAGTGTGGCCTAAACAAGGCAAGCATCACTATAGCACTGTGTCAATGTAAAACGAACACCCCCTCACTGAGTAGAACAAAAGTTAAGTGTGGGGTTCCACACTGCAGCAAATGTTAGCATTGTGGTGATGGGGTCTAAACCCCCCCCTCATCACAGTGACCAAAAGGTAAGTGTCATCATGGTCAAAGCTGCAAATGTCAAACAGCATGCATAATTCCTGCTCCCAACACATGAAACACTTTGGGGCAAACTAGTGGTTGTGTCCCATACCCACAGAGATGTGGTGAGGCTAATAGTCCTGTGAAAACAAAACATACTTTCGGCCATGTGCGGACAAGCACCACCCATGGGGGCTGACAATGCATACAGTGTACAATGACACAAGAGCAGAAGTGACCATCACAAAGCATACACACATCTCGAAAATAGACACACTAGCCAAAACAACCTGTGTGGACTGTAGGTGTCAGGTCACAAACTCCCATTCCATGCCAGCAATGGCACCTAACAACCAGGATGAATGTGCAGAATGATATGACAGGGACAGCAGGGAAAATCACAGAAACAGCATCCAGACAATGGCTCACAACAGCAATACCAATGCACTGATGCAGATGCACAAACACAAACAGGCAACCTCACACTGCACATCTGAGACAACATGTGTGTGTGTGCGTGTCTCAGTATCCCCAGGCAACTGCACAACACATGAGGGGGGCTGAACCACAGTGACACAGATGTGGACTCAGTGCCATACAAAAGTAAACCATCATTGGGACACCCTTAGTGGGCAATCAGGCATTGTGAGATGAGAGGGAGCACAACAGACACATGTGACACAAGCTGGAATGAACAGCAACTAACACAGCAAGAGACTGACACACAGCAGCACTACCCCCAGGGACCAGACATTGAGGTGACACAAGCATGCATGACACGGTAGATGTCATAAAAACTGGGAAACCCAGACATTTGTCCTGTGCCACAAACGTACATCACACCTACACAAACACAAATCACTCAACATGGCGCGTCATCCATGGACAAACGGGAGCTAGGGGCACATCCATGCAAACATTTACATCAGTCTACCCTCAACACCACACACCCTGAACTGCACCAATGTGCATCTGTGAAGCCCCATGGACAGGTGACATTGCACATGCACCCATGACAAACACAGGAATGTTGGGAGGAACTAAGGTGTACAGACTCATCGAACAAGGACAGTTTACAAGCCTGGTGAATGACAGACATACTGCACAGTATGTGGTACATGGCCCTGGCGTCAAAGCTCACGTAACCTTCCGAATAACTGCCACAGTCCCAGGACAGTGCAGAAGCCAAGGAGAACCACAAGGCACACATGCTGACAACTGCAAACATTGCAGCCCTGAACCGGACAAGTGAGATCAGTCACACACACATACACATGTCTCAATCACTGAAAGGTACCACCTAGGGACAATTATATGATATTGTGAACAAACAAGTGTCTTGGGGACCCCTGACTGTGTCCCATCTGCGTCTGACCACATCATCACCACTCAGAACAGACAAATCCCAATGATGAACCGCCAGTTAACAGTAGTGTGTCATGCACCCACACATCTGGTAGCCCATGGCAAACTTGTGGGATGAACACAGTACCACTCAGCAAGCATCAACAACCGAAACATATCAAGGGAACACTGCCTGTGTATGAAAAGGGATGTGGACACACACACACATGCCCGCACAACACACAACATGGGCCCAGGCTTTGTCACGGAACAACACATCCGTTATATAGCCCGAGGTGACCCAACTCCCGTGGAAGCCCAGCTGTGCCAAACAGAGTTACAGCACGTCTCAGTCATGTCAGCAGAACACTTGGTCAGTCAGCCATCAGTTACCACACAATGAAGGCTCTGTTCACAACAGCATGGGTACGTGAGTCTCCCCTAAGTCATCTGCACATACTCAACACATATGTACATCAAGTTGCACAGAGCGACCCAGTTGCTCCTATACCAATGATGCCCACACCTGTAGGTCCAGTGGAGATTAGCCCAAAGTCAGGGAAATAGACAAATTGGACAATGGGAAGCACATCATATGTGCATGGGTGCAAGCCACAGATGTGACCATGCAAATGAAATGTTCAAAGAGATGTCCACAAATTGTTGATCATGACACACCCAGTTAGCTGCACAAGATGACATGGATACAGAGCAGAATAGGATACATATCTCATGGACCACATGGAGTACCTCACATCAACACCTCAGTATTCAACATTGGAAACCAAGCATTACAGGTGCAAGGGCATTCTAAACATCATCAACCTAATGTATAGCTAAATCAAGTTCACATGGATAAAGAAAAAAGCTTTATTCAGCATATGAAAATTTAAACATCCATTCAAACAAAAGGCCAATGGCCAGGCCATTATAAAATTACAAGGAGTGAACTTGAGTGACAACTGTCACACGTTGCTTGCCTGCACTGGAAGGACAGGGGACATCCCCTCGGAGGGGCATACATGGGGCAGGCCAGGCACCGCAGGGACAGGATCAGGGAGCAGCAGAAGGAGGCAGTGAAGGGATGGTGGATACAGGAGAGGCACTTGCAACTGCAGTGGAGCTGACTGAAGTGGTGGGTGCAGTCACAACTGTGGGGCACAAGTCAGATGGGGTGGGTGCCGGCACAACTTCAGTGGGCTGGTCAGATGGAGTGGATTGGGTCCCCACTGCAGTGGCCAAGTCAGACGGGGTGGTTGTGGACTCCACTGCAGTGCCTAAATCCATGTGATCGGAATGGGGTGCAGGTGAGGTCAGCAGGACAGAGGGGGGGACATGGTCCCCACATCAGTGGCACTAACCGTCTGACCGGGTGTGGAGGAGCAAGTGGTAGGGGGGAGGGCCTCAGCATTTTGGGGATTGTGTATCTGTGGGTGGGGGAACCCGGGGCAGGGTGTGGCGGGGGAACCTCTGGAGTGGTGGCCTGGGGGATGGATGAAAGAGACTTTGCCTTGGAGCTGCGTGGTGGTGGTGGGGTCTTGCTCTTACGGCTCTGGGGGGACTTGCGGGTGGGGGCCTCATTATGACTGCACCTAAGGGAGGGTGTCTGGGTGTGAGGGGCACTCCCCTCTGTGTGTGGGGACTTCCTCTTCCCCTTGTAATCTGGATCTGCTTGGTCGGTGGGGGAGAGGCCAAGGTCACAGAGGAAGAGCTTCTGTGGAGATGGGGTTGTATGTGAAGCAAGGGAAGGGGGCTGGGAGGGAGAGGTTTCGGAGGACTGTGGAGTGGTTGTGGATGACTGTGTGTGTGTCTGCAAACCAGCCACTGTGAGTGTGGTATCAGTTCCCTGCGCTTGCTTGTGTGCACGTTTAGCCCTTGGTTTGGGTGTTTGTGTGCTGCCCGTGTCTGTGGCTTTGTGAGAATGTGCAGGTGTGTGTGTGTGCTTGGGACAGGTAGGCTGCTAGGAATCGTGGGTGGTGCAGGGGTAGGAGGGTGCGGGCCTGTTGGAGGAGGGACACTGCTGCGTCAGGGAGGAGGCCACGGACTGATTGGTCCTCTGTAGGGCAGACATGCCCGATGAAATGCCCTCCATGAACTACACCAGTTGCGTCAACAGAGTGGTGTGTGCATGGAGGACACTCAGCATCGATGTCTGCCCTACATGGATCTGTCTAAGTAAGTCCACAGACTCCTCACTCAGGGCAGCAGGGGACACAGGGGCAGGGGGTGTGGTGCCTGGCACAAAGGAGACATGCTCCCGAACACGGGAGCCTCCACGGACCTCTGGGATGGGAGCCGATGGGAGGGTGGTGATGGTGGTGGTGGGGACGGTGGCGGGGAAAGCCTCACTAGCTGGGGTTTGGTGGCTGCTGACACCCGCCTCCACAAGGGAGTCATCCACAGAGCTGCTGTGGCCCTCAGCTGGGGGGGATGGTGCTGACGACTCCTCGGTGTGGCTCCACTCGCCCTCTGTGCCACTGGGTCCCCCGACTCCTCTCCTTCTGTCCCAGAAAGGCTCTGTGGCTCCTCCTGGTCCGTGGAGCTGTCCCCTCCTGTGGCCGTGGATGTATCTGGATAGGAATAGGAAGAAAGAGAACAACATCAGTCACCTGCACTGACTGCACACACCACAGTGAGTACATCACATCACAGGGCAAGCCCTGGCATCATCAGCTGAACACTGCTCAAAGTGCGAACACTGTTTAGAATAAGCCAATTGTCATTCTCAACATCAACCATGGCACACATATCCCTCCTTGACTTACACCCATATGTCTGTTGAATGTTGGATGCTAATACCCCAATGTCCCGACATGCACCACCCACACATCAGTTGGACATGCAATTGAACATGTAGGAGTATGTCACTATACACACAGCACATCTCTTGCCACTGACTCAGTGCAGGTGTCCGGATGAAGGGATGGGCAGGGACTCAATTCACATGCTTGTGATGCATGCCAGCAACACACACTATGATGTTCTCATATCCTGATAGTCAGTGCCACAAGGGGGTGAATGGTGCATACTTGAACACAATGCAGGATCACTTATAGCAAGTGAAATGCCATGGCACTGGTATGTCTGGAAAGTCAGTCAACACTGTCTCCTGTCACAGGGGCAGGGCATCCAGACAACAACAGTATGCACTGGTTCACAATCATAGCTCAGGGGTAAAGCTAACTCTGCAGATGACAAGTGCACTTGCCCATCCCCTGCAAACAACATATCCCTGACCCAGAATACCCCACATCATGCAAATCAGACATATGAGTCTCTGCAAACACAACTCCCTGTACATTAGCACATCACAGTCTGCCGTGCATGTAACCCAGCTGCCTGAAGTACACAGTTGCATACACCATTGTGCGCTGTCAGATGATCACACACCTATATGTCACACAGGTCTTGTCTCTCACAGTCACATCTCATATGTCCTGCTGACCCTCAAATTCATGGACACCCCAGTTGTACGTAACAGGAAGCCACACCATAATGACACAGAGGCAGTCACCTGAAGGCACATGTCACTAAGCACAACCTGTAAGTTGATACACAGGTGTGGGATTACAGAGTGTTTCTAAATGCCCTTGAGGAGGCATGACTGCCCAGGTCTACGTGAAACAGTGTTTGGCCCTGTACAATAGTCGGGTGGCTAAGCGAGTGTGACACACTTGATATACATACTCCTGAGGCCCACAAATTGGAGTCCCCTGCTGTATGGTTTTGTTTGAAATACCCCAGCCACATGTGGCGAGTCAGAGAAGCAATTGGAACACATATCAAGGGCACACACAGATAACATGTCAGATCTCAGGCATTGGGTAAACAATTGAACCACCCATGAAACACACAACAGAGTCAAGGGAACAGATGCTGTCCGGTAGCTGAAGCATAGCTGACTGCAGGGACACAGTGCCCTAGTGACACAAGCAACAGACTGTAGGGGCCACACCTGCGGATCAGATGAGGAGGGTGCATCACACAATTGAGGGACATGAGTCCTGGACTACAAGACCTACGTAATGTGGAAGTGTGACCAGGCCAAAAGACTGCAATTAGCATGTCAGACATAGTACACAGATTAGGCATGGACTTACCCCCTTCTTGCTAGTGTCTGGCCTTCAGCTGCCTTTCCAGGTCCGGGAAGACCACCGCCAGGATCCGGAGCAGGTGGGGGGTCAGGGTCTGGTGTCCGCCCCTCCTGCGTGGAGGTGACAGCTTCAGCTGGACTCTAGCAATCCTCCGGGTCCAGCCCCGAAGGTCCTGCCACCTCTTCTGGCAGTTGCGGATCCGGCACTTGTAGACCCCCACCGAACAAACTGCCCGGGCGATGGTCAGCCATATCTCCTGCTTCTGGTGGGCATCAACCTGTGAGGATGACAAAGTTAAAAAGTCCATTAACACACATGTCCCATATTTGCGCTGCACACATTTGGATATACATGTCATCATCACAAAGGGAAATGAGTTACACAGGTAGTGCAACCATGGGAAAGTACAAAAAAACTGCATGTCTGACATGTTAACAATGCCGGGGAAGATTAAGCTTGCACTAATGCACTTTAGCAGCAGAACAACTGTTCATTACATGTACCTACACACTTTGGGGGATGAAAGTAGTCAGTGACAATGCTTGCCACTTGTGTACACACTGCTAGTACTGCTAGTCAGACAACATGCACAATTAGGAAGGCAGTGGACTGCACACTCACCTGCTCCCCTGGTTTCCCATACAGCTTGCTGTACTGTGGAAGGAGCCCGTCCAGCAAGGCCTGGTTCTCCTCCTCAGTGAAGGCTGGGGCCCTCTCCAGAGTACGTGTCACAGCAGGAGCCAAAGGATGCAGAGACAGCAGCAGTGGTAGCAGGGATGTGGTCCAGGAGCATGTAGTGCAGGCAAGTGAGCTCCCTGGGGGGCAGCCAGTCTTATATCTGTGCTGCAGAGGTAGAATCTGTGCCATGTGTCCCAAGTGATAGGTCCAACACGGTTGCATTCTATGAATCTGGCCAATCCATGGAAATGTAAGACTCGTACACGTCTTCCGCATTGTTCAAATCTTCACCTTCATGAAACACTAGGAATTGAATATTGTTTTAGGCATCCAACTGAATTTCCAGCGCACAACTCGTATAAGTTTTGAATCCGCATCCATCTCCATGACAGTCCAGAGCCAATGGGTGCACCCGGCTTGGTCAACTGACTGTACAACGTGTATTTTTGAAAATACACATGCACCCGTCTCCATACGATTCAATTGCCAAGGCGTACGCCTGTCTCGGACCATGCCTGCCCGACGTGCATGCATGATAGTCACCCGCATTGGGCCTCATTGCAGTCAATGGCAAAGCGTACGCACAGCTCGGTCATGAACCGTGCAATGAGTATGCATTGTCACATGTGTCGGACCTCATTGCAGTCAATGGCAAAGCGTACTCACGGCTCGGTCATGAACCGTGCAATGCGTACGCATTGTCACCTGCGTCGGACCTCATTGCAGTCAATGGCAAAGCGTACGCACGGCTCGGTCATGAACCGTGCAATGCGTACGCATTGTCACCCGTGTCGGACCTCATTGCAGTCAATGGCAAACCGTACGCACGGCTCGGTCATGAACCGTGCAATGCGTACGCATTGTCACCCACGTCGGACCTCATTGGTGTGACTATTTGACAGATTCAACACACAATTACTTGCCAGGGACACCTGTGCACACCTACCACACTACAGCATTGGCCACACAGTGTCCCATGGCATGTAAGGCTGCATTCCCTGTGTGTTGGGGGGGCCACATTTGGTTTGTTGGGTCGAATTTTTGTTCAGCCACTCCCAGGCTGTGCACGTATATATGGGGGCAGAATCCTTTGTGTGTTGTGCACATTACCACTGTGATGTGCAAATGTACAGTAATGGGCATGAGTCATGGACACAGTTGCAGGTTGGATATGTTTAGGACATGTCACATACACCCTGAGTCCTGGGGGTGATGGCATGTACGTCGCAGTGAGACCTGTAGCCACAATTCAGATGTGTACCCACAGTCTGTGTGCATGTTGTGTCTCAGATGTATCTGATCAAATGTGCCCAATGGGAGACAGTCCCCACATCCATGTGGTATATGCAGCAACCTTGATGGTGTGTGTGTGTCTAAGAGACGTACATGTAGAGCCTGCAGGGACAACAGTGGCCACTACCTGTGGGACTCACGCTTGCCTTGTGGTGTGTACGTGATACGCCATGTCCATGCCAGTGTTGATGTGGCAATACAGGGACCCTGGGTATCTGCATGGCAAAGATCTGTGATGCCTGGGAGAATTCAGGCTTCACTTGTCACTGTGATGTGTGTTTGTAACGTCACAGCAGTACATAGGTTGGGTGACACAGCCAGATGATTGGCCATTGCACAACATGGGACTCATGTGGACATGTGGAATTGAGATGTGAGGTGATGGTCATGTAGGTGACATATGTGTCCATGCCTAACACCACACACCTCAGTACATTGTGTAATATCATTATGTATCATGTGATATTGAGCCTGGTCATGGCCACATGGGTTGATGAACCGACAATCTTCCTTTGTTCATCTCTGTTCTGCAGGGCACCATCTGTCCATCAACCGTTCCCAGACCTTCAAACCATGCAGGAACGCGTCTGCATCCGATGGTACCGCTTCACCAGGCGACTGATTGAGGAGTTTGCGGAGCAGTTGGCGCTACATCTGCTACCTGGCCGGACATACCCAACAGCACTGACCCCAGAGGTGAAGGTGATGGCAGCCCTGCACTTCTTTGCTACTGGTACCTTCCAGTACACTGTGGCAACAGCAGGTGGTATGTCGCAAACTATGTTTAGTCGTGTGCTACGTGATGTCTTGGAGGGGATGTTGCATTTCCTTGACTTGTACATCAAGTTCCCTAGCCCAACTGAACTACCTGAAATAAAGGATGCCTTTTATACACTGGGGAGGATGCCGAATGTCATCGAATCTATTGATGGGACACATGTGGCCCTGATACCACCACAGGTACATGAACAGGCATACCGTAACAGGAAACATTTCCACTCAATCAATGCTCTGGTGGTATGTCTTGCAGACCTGTGTATCACACATGTGTGTGCACGGTTCCCTGGTTCTGCACATGATGCCTACATAATGAGGAGTAGTCGCATTGCAACGCTGATGTCACAGATGCCAGCTCAGCGTGCCTGGCTTGTCGGTGTGTACTGACTGTTTATCATTGTGTGTGTTTGTCAATGTTGTATTCCGCACTCCTACAAAACTCAGCTACTTGTTCATTTTTGTGTGTGTAGGTGACTCCAGATACCCCAACATGCCATGGTTGCTGACACCCCTCAGGATCCCTGTGACACCAGACGAGATGCGCTACAATGAGGCACATGGTCGGAACGGGAGGGAGATTGAGCTGACATTCGGCCTCCTGAAAAGCCGCTTTCGCTGCCTGGACAAGACCGGAGGGGCCCTCCCATATGAGCCTGCAAAGGTGTGCAAAATAATCCTTGTATTGTGCATGCTAAACAACATGGCAGTGCAGAAGAAGGTGCCTCTCATCCAGGATGATGATGACCAACCTCCGGCACCTGTGGAGGATCCCGGCCTGGGCCACGATGCCAGTGATGATGAGGATGAGGGTGACGTCCGCTCACAGCTCATCAACAACTTCTTCACCTGAATGTGAGTTTCCAGGGTTGTTATGTCTATGTATGGAGTTAGCCTGGAATGTGTTGTGGCTGCTCTGTTGCTGTATGAGTGTGTCTGTGTGCCACTTGACTGGATGCGTGCAGTGATTTGTCCATTCAGGTGGTGTGTACTCCACAATAGGGTAGTACTGCTAACTTGTTTTTGTGTAGGTTTCTTGTGACATGTTTTGTGCATGTGTATTACATTTCTCTCCTGTTCTGCTGTGCTTTTGACTGTGTCTTGTGTCTGTCCTTCACAGGGTAATTTGCCTGTTGTTTGATCAACACTGACCCCCAACACCCAGAATCCGACACCAGTGTGGGAGTAGTCATTTGACATCAAGTGATGTGCCACACACCCCTGGACTACAATTCTCAGACACTCTGTGACCGAGTGTCCACCGTAACGTACAATTGCCTTGCAACTATTTTTGAATAAACATGTTGCTGATGTAAAATGAACCTGTGCTAAACAGAGGCAAGTATGGTGTACTGGTGAGTTTATTTTTGAACATGTGTGAGGAAAGTGCACAGGATGGTGGGTGCTGTACATTGGTTTTTGAATCCAAAGTTCACATTAGAGTTGGAAGTGCTGGTAGATGAAATATCCAGAGTAAAGTCCACAGTCATCTCCTACATTGGACCAACATGAACCCTCCATGTCATGTGGGCGAGTTGTGTGCGATTGAACAAGGCGAACGGGTTGAGCACAAATAACATTGTCCAGAACAGGTTTAGAGGCCCTGGGGGATGTGCTGGGACATCTGCCTCTCACATGTCCTTCTTCGGACGACCCCTCTTCTTCTTGGGGGGGGATCCTCAGGTGCAGGGCTCTGCGGTGCAGGACCTTCTCCGCCAGAGTCCTCCTCCCTCCCTGTTGCGCTGGCAGATGGTGTTGCAACAGATGTTGTGGCCACACAGGGAGGTGTGTACAGGTTTGTGTTGATCCGCTGGAGGCATTGGAGTATGTCCTGATGCACCGCAGTAAGGGCATCCCACTTTGCCTCCATGCGGGCATGGTGGACAGCCTGCTCCTGTTGCATGTCCTTGAGGATCCCCACTACCTGGCCAAATCCTCCGGTGCTATTCTGGTACACATCTATGATGCGTGCCAGTTGGGGGTCATCATGCAGTCTAGACCCCTCTGCAAGGCATGCCCTCTGCCTCCCACCCCTCCCAGCACCCCTATCCACATGGGCAGGACAAGCGGCGGGACGCACAGGTGACACTGGGACCCCTTGGGTGGTGTTGCTGGTGGTGTTTGCTGTAGCTTCTGGGGGGTCCTGTGTCCCTGTGCTGTGGGTGTTCAGTGGCCTTGGTCTGTCTGTGTGGGCGGGGGCGCCCTGTCAGTTTCCAGATGCGGGAGGCGTGGGTACAGGGGGTGCAGATGTTGATGCTGCTGGTGCTGCATAATGACTCACACCGGAGGGGCCAGGTTGGTCGTCATCATCCGAAGAGGAGAGAGAGAGAGTCAAACCAGAGAGCTCAGTGTCCACCAGAGTCTGGGACTGGGAATCCTCTTGATTTGGTGCTGGGTCCCCAGCACCACCCGTGTTTGGAAGAGACACACAATGTAAGTTATGTTTCTACAGCGTTCAATGGTTCACAAATATGTCATTTTCTACTGTACGAACAGATGCCTGCCTGTACACTGCTCTTTTCCAGCTTGTCACGGACAGAGTTTGATATTGTTGTTGCCCATTTCCCATCAGGGCCTTGTGCTCCCCACAACAGAGCCCAGTGTTAGACATCTTATCAGTCCCTTCCCACTCCCTGTGAGGCGAGCATGGTTCAGTGTAAGCTTGCTGGGCCATGTGGGTGGGTGTGGATTGTCTGTGACTGCAACTCCCATCATACTCTTGGCTACACCCCCCTTCCCAGCATGCCCATACTTCCTCCCTCTTGACTCTACTTCCCTGTGAGGGGGTGTGACAGCAATGGTAAGATGGCTGACTGTGAAGTCCTGGTGTTTGTTGTTGCCCATTTCCCAGCAGGGCCTTGTGCTCCCCACAACAGAGCCCAGTGTCAGACATCTTATCAGTCCCTTCCCACTCCCTGTGAGGGGAGCATGGATCAGTGTGAGCTTGCTGGGCCAGGTGGGTGGGTGTGGATTGTCTGTGACTGCAACTCCCATCATGCTCTTGGCTACACCCTCCTTCCCAGCATGCACATACTTCCTCCCTCTTGACTCTTGCTTCCCTGTGAGGGGGTGTGACAGCAATGGCAAGATGGCTGACTGTGAAATCCTGGTGTTTGTTTGTCTACAAGTCCAAAGAGAGCCCCTGTGCTTCACACAGCAGCACCCAGTACGGGGAATCTTTTGCTGATATTTCACAGAGGTGTGGGTCAATGCATTCTACCCGGTGAGTTGTGTGGAGTTTGTGTTGAGGGGGGGGTGTCTCCACATGCTGGTAAGTATGGTCAGAGCTGTCAGTCCTGCTTCCCACCCGGCCAGACATCCCACCATGAAACGTGCTTCCATTGTAGGGCATGCAAGTTGTCTTTCAGGATGTCAGTCAGTGGTGTCCTGTTTCTGATTTGCGCACAAGCCCTACCAGGGTCTTGTGCTCCCCACAGCAGGACCCAGTGTCAGCCATCTTGTCAGTCATTTTTCACTTCCTGTGATGTGGTCATGTTTCAGAGAGGACTTGATGGGCCAATGAGGAGGGGGAGCATTATCTGTGACTACAAACCCCATCATGCTTTTGGATACACTCACTTCACCTGAATCCCACTATTCCTTCCTGTCAGTCAGCTGCACTGTGAGGTAGTGTGTTTGTGGTGGCAAACTGTCTGGCGGTGTTTATTTAGCTTTGTGCCACTGCCTTGTTCTATTTGTTTGTAGGTTGGTGCATGTCATGACACAGTTCCAAGTCACTATGAGATGGCAGGTATTGTGTTTGTCTGACTGGCATGCACATCTTGGGATGATTATCTATTGGTTACTGTAGCTTTGCTTGCGGTGCATGGTTTCACTGTCCCCTTACCACACAATCTTGGCTATGTTGTTTGTGTACTCACCAGGCTCTGGTATGTCTGTTAGACCATGGATGCTCTCGGGTGGTAGGATGTCCCACACCTTCTCCTCCCAGATCCGGAAGTAGACTGGTTTGGCAGGAGGGCCACCGCCGGTGTACTGACTCAGGGCGTGATCTTTTTCGATGAGTTTCATGACCCTCCTGCGCACGTCATACCACCTGTTCTGGATATTGTCCTTTGTGCGCCTTGCTGGTGCTTGAGCGTTCACCTTGTCCACAATCCTCGCCCACATCTTGGTTTTCTGTGACATGGGGGTCCTTTGTACCAATGTACCAAACAAATGTGGCTCTACTCTGATGATCTCGTCTACCAGTACTTCTAACTCACTATATGTGAACATTGGATTCCTCTTTGGGGGCATGGTGATGGGTGGTGGTGGTGAGTGATGTGTGTGTGAGGGTGCAAGTGAGGGTGGGTTAGTGTTGGTTTTGCTGGTTGTATGTGTGTGTGCTTTTGGATGAGGTGCTGATGGTGTGTGAGTTGTGTGATGAGTGAGTTGTGAGTGTGTCTGTGGTTGCTGTGTAATGGTGTTTACTGCTGGCTGTGTCTCCTGTTTGCAAGGGATCATGGTAGTGAATGTAGTCCTTTACATATTTGAAGTTGTGGGTGTGTCTTTGTCCCAGGTTTTTTTTATTTGATATTTATTGGCTTTGTCATTGCTTGTTTGGTCCTTTTTTTGTCTTTTTTCATTTGGGTTTTGTAGGCATGAAGGAGACGTTCTTCTGAAGGAAACGGATGCTGATGTTGGCTTGTGCGGGCTACTCCGTCTCGTTCACGCTGCCTATCTTCTGTGCTTCATACGCGTCGGTCGTGGAGATCTCTATTACTTGTGGGCCCCGTTTTCTGTGCGTGTCGGTCGTGCGGCTTGGTCTCCATGCGAGTCGGTCTGGGTTTACACGCATTGCATCGTACTGCGCGGATTGGACATCGCGGGTACGGGTTGGTCGGGTTCATTCCGGGTTCTTGTCGGTCGGTGAAACTCGTGCCGGTTTTCCGACCAGATTACTATTTTCCCTACAGCTCGGTCGTACAGCTTGTATTCCGTACGTGTCGGTTGTAATTCACACGCATTGCATCGTACTGCACGGGTCGTACGGCGCTGGTCCATGTCGGTCGGTATCCGGTCTGGGTCCGTGTCGGTCGTTAAGATTTGCGGCCGGAATCGGAATCGACCTCTTAATATTTAGACATCATGGCCCTCCATTGTGTTTTGTATTTTTCTTAACTTCCTTAATTTTTATTTCCTTCCACTTTTACCTATTTTGGTGTCTGTTATTCCCTTCTTTCTCCAGCCTATTTCCTTCAGTTTCCTTTGATTTTTACTTTTTAATTATTCTGGACACTTCGTCTCTTCTTATCATCTATTCTCCTTATTTATTGCTTTCTTGATCCTTTCCTAAGCATTTTAATATTTTTTTTAGATTTTTATTTGAAGGAATTTGTATCTATTTCAAGAGTCATAATTTAGAAGTAAATACAAATACATTTGCAGGCAGTCCGGCCTGTGTTTTAAACACAAGTAAATGTTGTCTCTTCAAAGTTTCACCCCATAAATTCATTGTTTTAAATGTTTCATCTCTTGGTGCTAAAACACTTAATTATTCAGGTAGTGGTGTATTAATTAATTGCAAGTAGAGTATATAGCAAATATATCCAAAAATGAAGAATCACATACTATCAGTGATGCCCCGTGTTGTGTTCTTATACAACACAGGTTTGCAGTGGAAACTACTTCAATGGCCATTTGCTGCTCTCCTTACACCAGTTCACTGCTCCTGTCAGGGGACAGGAAGACCCTTATTGCAAGACCTGGTGGGACAAAGCTACATTGCTGTGAATGTGATGAGATGGAGACTGGGGTAGATAGTATTGTGTTTTTTGTTTTGTTTAGGAAGAAGGAGAGTCTGTTGCAGGTAACTTGTTCAGGAAAGATCTGCAGTACTTCTATAATTAGTAGGAATGGGTAAAAAGTATACAGATCCTCTAGCTGGTGTTATTGAAGTCCGGAAATAATGAGGTTGGTTCAAAAGGCTAAAGAGAGGATATGGAAGTCTCCCCCATCTACCTTGGCTTTAACATTGTTACTATCATTCTCAAAGGCAAAAAATAAAATCTCGAGACTCCTGGTTTGGTGCAATTCATGTACCCTGGTTGTTAGTTGTTCCAGGATGTTGACAGCTGTGTTCGCTTTCTCATAGGAGAGCAATAAACTGTAGAATTGCAACCGATGCCTTGAAAAGCATGAGTACAGTTGGTACTGACTAACAGCCTTCTAGTAGCCAACTTAAAAGAGTCTCAGTGTACAGTGATGCACATAAAGTCTGTAGGTTGCCAACTGGCTGTCATATCGGTAGTGAGATTGGTGAACTGAACAGCCCTCTCATTCACTGATTTACCAACCAATTTCAGCACTTTACAGTGCAGCTGAGACAAAGAAATATTTTAGAATTACGTTGAGCATGAATCATTTCATTTTGGATAAAGGGCTTCCACGAATTAAAGAAACCCCTCACCATTCACCATAGTAAAGGTAAGGCGGTCAATTTCCAAAATAGTTGCCAGTTTTCCTTTGCATAAATGGATCAGATTATTGTTTTCATGATATGGTGTATCCATGTTGAAGATAGCTGTGATAGTACTTTGTGTTCTTTAGATGAATTTGATGATTTGATGGTTCGCTCCATGTCACCTTGTTCTGAAGGAGCGATTGGAAATGATAGGAGTGCTGGTCTTCTTTCTTTTCCAGAGAAAAATTGTTAAAATGAAGGGTGTGATTGATGAGCAGGCATCACATCCTGCTGTTCTGGATGAGCAATTTCATGCTGTGCAACAGGCACAACATCCTCATTTTGACCAAGCCCAAATTCCAGCATTACTCCTACATCAAGAGGATCAGGTGTAGTAGACTCTTGTTCATGTTTTCTTTGGTGTGAAGATTCGGTTTACTGAGACACCTTAAAAAGAAAAACTTTTATTTATTGATTTTCACAATAAGCAGTGAAACAAAGACACAGTACAGCTTAATATTGACTGTGGTTGATTTGATATCAGGTCCATTTACATGCAGAGGTCATCAAAACAAGCATTGACTACGACAACCCTGAGTAACGAAGGAACAACAGTATACATACACATCACTGTTGCATCATTGACTCCCCAATGGATGCTTGTGTTTCCCTACCTGTCCAAGTATTTTGAGGGGTATGTTGCTGCGGAGGTGGTGTGTCTTGCACAGTTAAAGACAATGGTCACAGTATATCAGAAACCATGTGCAATTTGAGGCTAACCATGATGGAGCATAGGTCGGATACATCAACCTTCTAACTTAGGGGTCCATTGCGATGGCGGGTGGACAAAGTCCGCCCGCCACCGTAACGGGGAAAGGGACCGCCCGCCATATGTGCGGCGGTCCCGTGATTGAAATTAGGATGCGCCCGCCACACTGGCGGGCACATTCTGCATTGTTTACATTGCGGTGGGCGGTGCTCTCAGCAGCACCCGCCGCAAAGTAAAAAAGGCATGTTGTGCATTTGCATGCACAAAGTGGCAGGCACCGCATGGTGCCTGCCACCTTGTGCATGTAACTGCAAGGGGATACCATAGGTACCCCCCATGTGCACCCGTCACCCCCCCAACACCATGGGGTCCCACTACGGGCCCCCAACAGCAAAGTCCGCGAGCCTTTCCATGGCGGCAATGCCACCATGGAAAGGCGAGTGACCGCCTGCATCTTAATATAGATGGCGGTGTCTTGCAGACACCGCCACCATGTACAGCCCCTTTTCCGCCCGGTCAACTCGTCGACTGGAGGAAAACCGGCGGATTGTCTTCCTGTCCGCCGGGGTCCCCCCAACATCATAATGTGGCGGGGGGAAAGGTAGGCAGGCAGTGAATGTTGGCGGGTGGATCGCCACCACCATGCGAGCAGTGGCTATCCGCCCACCAACATTATCGGCCCCTTAGTCCTTTAAATCCCAGACTACCACAAAAATGCACTTCGAAAGCCCTCCAAGACCTTGGGGAGGTACTTGGAGACTAGCAGGGTGTCAAGCAGATGCCAGCAGCATGGTCCAGTCTAGGTCACATTGCCACTTGTCAGCTGGGTACTTCCAGTTAGAAGCCTCTTGTAGCTTGAGCCATTCCTGTAGCTTGAACAGGAGGTCAGATCTTCCTTTAGGGCTCCTCTCAAGTTACAGACAGCCCAGTCCTTTTTCTAAACTTTCAGAGACGTAGGAAGTGTTCTGAAGTGCGTGCTTGGAGGCTAGTGTGTGGAATGATTCCTGGGCATGCCCTAACCAATTAGGAAAAAGTTCATGGAGCGAACCCCATCCACTTTGGGCATTTGTAAGGTTCTAAGATTGAAAAGTCTTCTGTCATGCTAAACTCAGTCTTTCAGTGTTGGCGGTGTGTGTGGGGAGTGTACTATTATATTTCTAATGTCCTCCCACATCTACAACTACAATTCAGTTTGAGGCAGCCACTGTACCCACAATAAACCCAGAGACAGAAGTCGGAGCAAATTTCTTCAGCAACCAAGACCTTTCCTGACAGCCTGTTCTCTTGCCTTGTGCCCCAAGGGTTATATTCAAAAGCAGAGACAGAAGTTTGGTAGAATAAAAGCAAAGTCCGGTTCTTTCCTCTTTCAAATGTGCTCAAGTGTTATATGCGATACCAGGAGACCTGTCAAGCTGACTTTGACACACAAGCAGCATTTGCTACTGAAGTTTCAAAAAGGATCCCCGAGCCCACACTTCCTGCATAGTCTGTGAAGTTCAGAGTCCAGTAAAAGGCAAAAAATCCAGGATGATGTTGACGCGGAAAAGGTGGATTCCTACATCCATTCAGTACCATATTCTACATGTAAAGCAGAAGCAACAAGGTACAAAATTGTAGCAGCATATCAACAATGAAATTGATCTACAATGTACGCAAACACACACATGAACACACACACACACAAACACACATAGAGAACAGCTTCAAGCAGCATTGTGTCCTAAAATAAGCAAAATTGACCAGGTCTTTTTTTTTATTTACTTGGTTGAAAATACCTGGGGCACCCTTCCAATCATCGTTGTACAACATTTGTTGATCTCAGGGCTGTCTATGACATGTTCCCAAGAAATACATTTTGGACAGCCTTGGAAAGGATGGGAGTCAACACCACTCTACTGGATGTCCTTTTTAGGCTTCATGAAAGAAACTATGCTCAAGTAAAATGGGGGTTAGTGGTAGATTACTGATTGTATACCTGTCGCTCGTGGGTCGCAACAGAGGTGCATTCATGCCCCAACTCTTTTTTGCCCTCTATATCAACAAAGTGGTCAACTATTTATCATCTTGTATCCATGGCTGCCCTAAATCGGGGAGCTTGACTGTTCCCACACTCCTTTGGATGATATTGTGTTACTCTCGCATACACCACTGGGGTGGCAGAACCTTCTGAATAGCTTTGCTGATTACCGTAACTCCTGTGGATTGGAATTTATCTCCTCTAGAACCAGGATAATGATTCTGAGAGCTCATAAATCTATAAAAGGGGGGATTCGCATGCAAGGGTCCAAACTCCAACAGGTAGAGCATTCTGACTACCTGGGAGTCAGGTTAAATAAATCCACCAAATAGAAAGCACAAATCCTAAAATCAGAACTGTCTATTTTCCAGGGTGCTTCTGCAACTGTTAAGCGTTATAAGGACACCCCACCAAAAATAGTATCTCTGGTCATTGATATTTACAGAGCTAATGTGCAATCCGCTTCCTTGTTTGGAACATATAAATGGGGATAGGAAACTTTTGTGGGCTGATTTTTTGAGAGAACAGGTGTTAAAATATGTGTCATTACCTGTGTGGCCTGCACACATAATGGGTCTACATTTGTCCTCCACTGGGAACCAAACTGATCATTGTAGAGCTTGACTCTCACAGGGTAGTGAAGCACAGAAGTCTAAGGCCCACTCAAGGAAGGTGGTGTGGGCTAGTAATCACCAATCACAGATACACAATAATATCACTCAATAAATGATTGTCCAGTCTGTGCTTTTTCTTTTGAAAAACAAAAAGTACATTTATTACACACACACAGTACTCAATACTACACAACCATCTAAAAATATACACAGGCTGATGGACGTTTTGATGAAATTGCATAATCATTCTTACCCCTTCCAAAAGTGGGGAGGGGATCTATTAAAACAACCCACATGCTAAACATAATCTTGTCCCTTAATGCAAGGATTGAGCATAACTTGAAGTAACAGCACTTAATAGTGCCACAACAGTGAGCAGCTGTCAACCTCATTATCTCTTCAATGGAATACATGCAATAATTTCATATGATCATGACTGAGCGCACTTAATACTGGCAATAATGCATCCAAACTTTGATCATGAGTTGCTGTCGGTCTCATTATTTAAATAAAGCTTTCAAGAGAAAATGTCTATGCATATCTGAGTTGTGAGTACAACATTAGATTTAAAAATGAATAATGCAATCCAAATATCACATTTATAATCACCACTTGTGCACTTATATCACTTCACCCCTAGGGAGTGTTTGCAGCATACATTTGAAAAAAACCTCGAACATAACGTAAGACAATTCTATATTGCTCTTAAAGAGCATCACATTTGCAATCACAACCCAATGCATGAATATTGTAATTACCCCAAGTGAGTGTTTGTAAACATGAAGGCTTCTATTAACCCCTTGAGTGCCCATGACGAGATGGTCTCGTCATGGGCCGCGGTTGCGCTGTGCCCATGACGAGACTATCTCGTCATGAACCCTGCCCGCTAATTCAACGCCCGGCACAGGGCGGGGAAAGGGCGGGGCACACAAGGGGTTAATCCTCTTCAGCCCACAAGAATTGCAGCCATAGTCTCTACCTCTCAAGAGCACAATACTCCCAGCTTTAGAACAAAAGCTCCAGCCTGGGGAACACTTAGAATATAACGTAATCCAAAAGGGGATTATCATTTTAGAGTCCCACCCAATTTAGGGTGGGGACAGTGGCACTTCTTTTGAGGGGAGGTAGCGCTGCTGCTGCGGCTCAGCATGCACTTTAGCAATATTTTGGGCATGGCCCATCCTCCTGTGGCCATCGCACACTGTAAACAGACAGTTTGGTGCCGATTACGATCCGGTAAAAACCGGGTACGAACCGTCGGTCGGAGCGTTTTCTCCGTCCGACTCGTACCCGGTTGTAAAACTTTACAAACATGGAATTACGATTCGCACGGAAACACCATTTCCGTACGAATCGTACAAAACACCGACCGACGAAAATAAACGTACAAATGCGATCCGGGAAAGCGCCGACGTGACGTCGGGACGCACGCAGCCTACCATTCACGAACCAGGAATCACGATTCGCACTGACGTCATCCCGCACGGTGAATATTTTACGGCTGCCAAAAACTGCCGGGAAATCAGGACGACGCGAACAAGGAGCACCTGTACGCGACGGACAGACAGGATGACGCGAACAAGGAGTACCTGTACGCGACAGACAGACATGGACCCGAACCTACGTGTCATCCCGGCCCTCATAGCAGTCGACCTCCTCTACAGGTTCGGACGCAGACGCTGCAGAAGGTCAAAACAACAAAGGGAGAGGGGAAAGGGGGGGGGGGTGGCAGGACCAGGGGCAGGCCACAAAACCCCCACCAAAGTCACACAGCACACATGCCCTGGACATACCTGACCCTCAGGCCCTGGTCACTACGAGGGGGTGGGGGCGTGTCCAGCTAAGCCAGCGACCGCCACAACGGAAGTTCTTGACGACGCGAACCGTCAACACAACAATACAGGTACGTCCCGTACCCATGCCTTAAGAGCGTGGGTACGAGTCGTACCACGCCCACACCTACGTCACCCCAACAATGGCGGGACGGCTCATACCCACGTGGCAAAGGCCTGGGTACGGCCCGCACAAGCATTCCACAGCGTGGGTACGGATATGTACGGACCGTACCCCCACCCGCGTATGCATGGAGCATACCCCCCATGCGAACAGTGTACGTACAGACCGTAACCCCACCCGCGTATGCATGGAGCGTACCCCCACCCCAACAGTGTACGTACGGACCGTTACCCCCCCGCGTACGCATGGAGCGTACCCCCCACCCCAACAGTGTAAGTACGACCCGTACCCTCACCCGCGTATGCATGGAGCGTACCCCCCACCCCACCAGTGTAAGTACGACCCGTACCCTCACCCGCGTACGCATGGAGCGTACCCCCCATGCCAACAGTGTACGTACGAACCGTAACCCCACCCGCGTACGTATGGAGCGCACCCCCACCCCAACAGTGTAAGTACGACCCGTACCCTCACCCGCGTACGTATGGAGTGTACCCCCCACCCCAACAGTGTAAGTACGACCCCTACCCTCACCCGCGTACGTATGGAGCGTACCCCTCACCCCAACAGTGTAAGTACGACCCCTACCCTCACCCGCGGACGTATGGAGCATACCCCCCATGCCAATAGTGTACGTCTGGACCGTAACCCCACCCCGTATGCATGGAGCGTACCCCCACCCCAACCGTGTATGTACGACACGTACCCCCACCTCGTATGCATGGAGCGAACCCACACACGTGTATGTTCTAAGCGTACATATTGTGAAATAGGAGGGGTGTGTGCGGAGTGCTCCCAGTAGTGCCCAGACACAGGAGGGGTGTGTGCCTATCACTCCCAGCAGTGCCCAGAGACAGGAGGGGTGTGTGCAGAGTGCTCCCAGCAGTGCCCAGACACAGGAGGGGTTGGTGCCTAACACTCCCAGCAGTGCCCAGAGACAGGTGGGGTGTGTGCCTAACACTCCCAGCAGTCCCCAGAGACAGGAGGGGTGTGTGCAGAGTCCTCCCAGCAGTGCCCAGACACAGGAGGGGTGTGTGCCTATCACTCCCAGCAGTGCCCAGAGACAGGAGGGGTGTGTGCAGAGTGCTCCCAGCAGTGCCCAGAGACAGGAGGGGTGGGTGCCTAACACTGCCAGTAGTGCCCAGAGACAGGAGGGGTGTGTTCCTAACACTCCCAGCAGTGCCCAGAGACAGGAGGGGTGTGTGCCTATCACTCCCAGCAGTGCCCAGAGACAGGAGGGGTGTGTGCAGAGTGCTCCCAGCAGTGCCCAGAGACAGGAGGGGTGTGTGCCTAACACTCCCAGCAGTGCCCAGAGACAGGAGGGGTGTGTGCCTAACACTCCCAGCAGTGCCCAGAGACAGGAGGGGTGTGTGCAGAGTGCTCCCAGCAGTGCCCAGACACAGGAGGGGTGTGTGCCTATCACTTCCAGCAGTGCCCAGAGACAGGAGGGGTGTGTGCAGAGTGCTCCCAGCAGTGCCCAGAGACAGGAGGGGTGGGTGCCTAACACTCCCAGCAGTGCCCATGGAACGCAAAGGGTGGAGTAGCCACAGATACCATGCCCACAAATGTCAGTCAGGTGCACAAAGACCCTGCAGTACATGTACCACATGTGTGCGAGGCTGGGAGTATACGCATGCATAGCGCCAAAACGAAAACATGTCCACATGAAGTCATGTCAATCGTCCACATACACAAGTACAATGACTACCAAGGATGCCACGAATGATGCAGGTGGAGACATCGCTCAGCATGCATGTGCAAAGTTGAAGGAGTCCGTCACACACCCAGCTAATGTACACACAGCTCAGCGCTAAATATTGGGAACACCCTGCATCAACTGCTTACATGAATAGAGAAACCTAGCTAACACCGTGTGATGGCACACAGATCCCAGGGTCCCCCCTATGACCAGCACACTACTACATTTCCCACACACCCAACACATGAACACCACCCAAAACCATGTAGCAGCCCCACCAACAGCAATACCAGCAAAGCAGTAGTGTTCCAAGGGAAATAAATAAATTGCTTTATTCAGCATGATCCAATAAATCTTGTTTGTAGGAAGTTCAATATTTACAAAGCCCATAAGGCAGTCCAGAAGTCACAGCTGGATGGGGGACACAGTGGGAAGTGTGTCCCCTAGCTTGCCTGCACAGTTAGATTCCGTCGTCTTCCACAGGGGTGAGGGCATCATGTGGGGGGGAAGAACCAGGCACCGCAGGGAGAGGAGGGCGAAGGGTAGGCGTCGTGGGTGCAGGGATGGAGGACTCCACCACAGGGGGTGGGGAAGGGCCAAAGGCGGAGGCCAGGATCTCGCTGCACACCTTAGCAAGGTCCTCCAGGGAATCCCCTGCACCCGAAGGAACCACAGGCCCCAAGGAGGGGGGGGGTCAGAGGGATGGGTCGCAGCGCCACTGGGGAAGGGCGTAGACAGGGGGGGGACTCAACCACCCTGACCGGAGACTCCCTTGACCGCTTGCGGGGTGGTGTCACTGTGGGGCTCAGGGACAGAGCGGCCATGAAGGAGTCTTTGTGTGATATGTGGCCAGGAGAGCTGAGGGGAGGGGATTTGGAGGGAGTGGATTTGGTGGAATGCGGACTCCCACTCTGGCTGCGTGTCTTACGTTTGCCCCCCGACCCAGTGGGTGTGCCTACTTCACCCTGTGTGTGCGTGCCAGGAGGTGTGCGGGTGACCTTCCCTGCTGGTGTGGTGCCTGTGTCCGTCGTGGTGGGTGCATGCTGACGTCTGGGTGTACGTGGGACAGGCATGGGAGTGGGAAGTGTGGATGGGGCAGGGGTAGGGGGTTGGATGAAGCGCTGCAGGAGACCCACTGCTGCAGTCAGTGTCGAGTCTATCGACCTCAGCAAGCTGCGTTGGTCAGCCTGCATTAAGGATCGCAGCCTGACCAATCTGCAACTGCCGCTGGATGTCCACAGACTCGGCATTGGCGGCAGCAGTGGAGACAGGGGCAGGGGGTGTGGTGCCTGGCAGGAAGGAGACATGTGGTGACCGGGCACGTTGGGAAGGGACACGAGCAAGTGGGAGGCGGCTGATGGCAATGGAGGGGGCGGGGTGCGATGTTGTGCCGCTGTCAGCTGGTGGTTCAGCCTCCGCCCACTCGGAGAGAGATCATCCTCGGACCCGTCCGCTTCATATTCGGTGGTGCCAGTGGACAGGTCCTCGGCCTCACTCTCCTCCGCCTCTGTACCACTCAATGTGCCAGCCACGATGTCAACGCTAGCACAGGTGCTCGGTCCCTCCGCACCGTCTGTGCTCATGTCTCCCTCCGTGTCCCCCGACGATGCTGTGGGCAAGGTGAAGAGACAGCAATTAATCACACACCTGTATACATATGTCACATGAGTCCAATCTACATAGGTTACAGTGCATAGCCTGCAAAGAAAAATCAGTAACATCTACAAAACAAGGTGCAGATGTAGGGCATGCAACACACAGTTGGTTCACCCACCATGCCAATGAAGACCCATGGAGAGCATGACACAATAGCAACTGACATGAAATGGAGTTTGACATTGGAGCCAGGCCCTGGGGACAATCCAGCACTGCATCTGCACCACACAGCGTTGCCGACAATAGGGATGAGGAGGGACCATATCCATGAACTTGAGGCACATGCTGCATAGGTAATACTGAAAACATGCCCACCATGACTGGCTCACTGCACCTTCAGTGTATGTCCAGACAAACATCACACACTGGCCAGACCTAGCAAGGAGAATTCTGGTTTTGACATGTAGGCTTGGCCCGCACCAACCACCCCCTACATGAGACAATTTGTTGAGACACAGGTGGCACTTACATCTCTTAGTCTGGGTGAAATACACAGGGGCTGCAGAAATGCAAGATTGGACGCCAAATACCCAAGGTGCGCCTGTCCAAATAATCATGTACAAATGTGCATCATCAGAGGATTGTAACTAGACACACAGGCACTGGCCACTGTGACTATGAACAAGGAAAATGAGGTCAGGCTGTACAGTGGACACTTGTACTACATTTCACGTCAATATACATGGTGCCAGGGGACAATGGCACAGAGCACAACCTATGCTGTAGACACTCTAGTGTCCACGTTTTGTGATGACACACATGACACCTAGGAAAATATGCCCCAGGGCAGTAGTGGCAACACAACTCCATGGTCCTGAACGGGAATGACTGCAACACACCCCAACATCCCTGCACTATGCGTATCGCACACTCATGCACATCATGTCACAGGCCACAACAGAGGACATGCGCGCTGTAAGGCATGACACTTGTGAGACTAACTCCCATGTCTGGACTCTGCATCAGTGCCAACTGACATGGAACCCACATGTACTGAACTGGACAGGGCACAGCCAATGTCCCCAAACCTGTTACACACCAACCCCACACATGATGCTACAGGCATAGTTCATGTGGAGAAAGCGCCAGCCTACATTACCTTGTGAAGGAGTGACTACACACAGACCAGGGAACACATTGCAAGGAGGGGAAGGGAGGCAGGAGAGCACAGCTATACTGTGGCTAACAGGATCTGCACAGCACCTTTAAACCCTGGCAGTGTATCCATGCAACTGTGCACTTACAAATGCTGGTGAAACACAACAAACACACATGTACCTACCCCCTTCCTGCTGCTGCTTCTCCTGTAAGCGCCTCTCCAAGTCTGGAAATACCACCGGCAGCACACGCTTGTGGATGTGGGTCAGTCGGCGGCACCCGCGGTCTTATGGCTCTCAGGTGAGTCCCCCAGCAGGACCCGTGCGATCCTCCGCGTCCCGCACCGGATATCCTGCCAGCGTTTCCTCACCTGGGACAGGCGCTGCTTCCGACCATCCGCACTCCTCACAGCGCTGACGGCGGTCAGCCATATCTGCTCCTTGGCAGAGGCGCCTACCTGTGAGGATGAACAAGTGACACTACATCAATACACCTGGCACATGTCACAGAGACACATATTAGAACACATTTGCTGTTTACAACAAGGCATAGTATGCATCCAATGCATTGCACCTTTGGCATAGGGACATGATCCTCTGGGGAAGGGCAAAAGCAGTATGTGCCATTGAAAGTACACAGGTGGAATGAGGGCAACTACACAATCAATGATCCTTGCTCACACTGTGCATCACAAGCTACACCAGGATAATGTGCAGCACCTCCAAGCAGGCACATGCCACAGGCCACTGACGCCACCGCAGCAGAGTACACAGACACACACAGGCACAGGACATTCACCTGCCATTGCCAAATGCAGCAACATACCTCACTCTGCACATGTGCCACTAGACGGGGGGCCCACAGGTGTGGGGCTGGCTCTGCACGTCAGACACACAGCACTGCTCCCTGCTCACATCACATGGCCAGGGTATATCCATCCCTCATGCAGCTGGAGTGCTACACTCCACATATGCACCCACCCACATGACAGGGGACTTACACACACACCGATGTCCAGGGTACGAACACATCATGTGGACACTCTCAGCACAGGTACACAGAACTAACACACATCTGTGGGTACAGTCACCTGTCACACTGGGCTGACCACAGAATCACATGAGGACTGTAGGGGCTACATTCCCAGGAGGACAAGACAGGCAGAATGTGGCATGCACCATGCAGTGATTGTCACAGTAAACACCATGCTAGTGAGGAAGGCAGACATGCACCACAGCATGCTCTGGCTGTGAGACATCAGGCATTCCCCCCCTGGGACCCCTCCTACAGGACATGGCATGTGTGTCACACCTGGAAACAATGGCAGAAGTCACAGTCTTAAAAAAGGGGACACAGTCTGTGCTAGTGGACTCTGCACTCACCTGATAACCTGGTCACCCATACAGCAGGGGGTACTGTGGGAGGATCACATCCAGCAAAGCCAGGTTCTCCTCCAGGGTGAATGGCTGTGACCTCTCCACAGCCCTTGACATGGTTCCAGGGAATCAGTAGCAGCAGCTGGGTCGTGGAATACAGAGATATGCAGGCAAGTGCTCCCTCATGGGACCTGGCTGCCTTATATCTGCCTTGCTGGCCTGTTTCATGCACGGGAGTACAGAGTGATTGGTCACTCACATTTGCATCCTATGTTTCCTCCAATCCCTTCAAACCTAGCAGTCAGTGGGTTCTTATTGTGTTTTTTTCTTGAGCATGATGTCAACTCCACAAACACATTGCAACAAAGTAGATTCATTCCAACTGACTTCTGCTGTGCACCTTCCGGAAAAAATTCAAACTTTAAACTTGGTCTCCATGACAACCAGCATGCATGTAGGCCTTTATACTTGTCCCTCATGTGTCCCCTATGTAATTTGGAGCTTCACACACAGGTACGGTGCGTTCCGGGGCCCTAGGGCACCCCAAATGCATAGCAATGGCCCGTACAGGCGTGTGTACGCTCCGTCTCACTATGGGTGTTCTCGCGTAGGCGTACTCATGGTGGTACGGACCGTACCCACGCCTGTACGCTCACTATCACTATGAGTACGCATACGCGAGAACACCCATAGTGGTACGGAGCGTACACACGCGTGTACGGCCCGTCTCACTATGGGTGGTCTCGCGTATGCGTACTCATGGTGGTACGGACCGTACCCACGCCTGTACGCTCACTATCACTATGAGTACGCATACGCGAGAACACCCATAGTGGTACAGAGCGTACACACGCGTGTACAGCCCGTCTCACTATGGTTGTTCTCGCGTATGCGTACTCATGGTGGTACGGACCGTACCCACGCCTGTACGCTCACTATCACTATGAGTACGCATACGTGAGAACACCCATAGTGGTACGGAGCGTACACACGCGTGTACGGCCCGTCTCACTATGGGTGTTCTCGCGTATGCGTACTCATGGTGGTACGGACCGTACCCACGCCTGTACGCTCACTATCACTATGAGTACGCATACGCGAGAACACCCATAGTGGTACGGAGCGTACACACGCGTGTACGGCCCGTCTCACTATGGGTGTTCTCGCGTATGCGTACTCATGGTGGTATGGACCGTACCCACGCCTGTACGCTCACTATCACTATGAGTACGCATACGCGAGAACACCCATAGTGGTACGGAGCGTACACACGCGTGTACGGCCCGTCTCACTATGGGTGTTCTCGCGTATGCGTACTCATGGTGGTACGGACCGTACCCACGCCTGTACGCTCACTATCCCTAGGGGTACACATACGGCAGCACTCCCATAGTGATACGGGAACGTACACAGGCCCTTTTTCCGAAAGTACGGTGGTTTTCACACATCACAGTGGTGACAGGCAGCACACAGGAAGGAATAGGGCTGACATACTTGTCCATGGATGGACATCAAGGCATTGTCTGGGCAGTACTACATGTGTGGGGCACAGGTGTGAAAGGCTGTGATGTGGCACATTACTCCTGAGTGGAGAAGGCACCAGATGTATAATGAGATGTGTACACATGTAATGTGTGACGGTGCAATGTGTGCCAGTCATGCCCTTGACTCCTTTGACATGTGTGCATGTCGTACTGCACACTTGGGATGAGCGTCACTGGCATGGCACGGACAACAACACACGCAAGTGTCCCCTGAGGCCCGGTACAGGGGTTACCACACCTGACATGTCACTACCCACGGTGCACGATGTGACTATGTCATGTATGTGTGGGGGGTTCCCATTACGTTGATGTTGGAGCTCCCTCAAAAGCAGCAGCTGTTGCAGCAACCCCATGTGTCTGTGTGTAGATTGACATGGCACACTGTTCCGCACACCATGGTACATGTGGTATTGGATGTGAGGTGCGTATGTATGCATGGGACACGGAGTAGCGTAACAAGGACATGTCTGCATCCTCTCTATGAATGTGTGGTGAGTCATCACATGCACACCTTCATGGCAAGGTGTGTGGGCTGTCCTAGTGTAATGTCATGTGACCTGTGGCTCTAGTGTTCCGCTACCAGTCTCTGCAATCGACATCCTACTTCTGCTGATGTGTGGATGTATGTCACTCCTGTCTTGCGTCTGGCTGTTCACTTACACTGGGACACAGCTAATCCCATACCATGGCATGTGGAGGTTCACAATCTCCGTGTGTAGCTTGGTCTTGGTAGGGGTGTCACCTGGCAGCCATACGTGTCCAGGGCATGTGGCACATACCTGACTCCGTATGTAGCATATGTGTATTGACAGATTAACATGTGCTCAGTACAAATAAATTGTTGTTGTGGTGCACTCACTCTTCCTTGTCACTTCCAAATTACTGCAGAGCGCCGCCTCTTCACCGACCAATTCCAAACTTGGCTGACATGCGGGAGAATGACTGTATCCAGTGCTACCGCTTCCCCCAACGGTTGATTCTGGAGTTGACGGCGAGACTGGCACCACACCTGCAACCGCTGCACAGGTATCCTACGGCACTGACACCCAAGCTGAAGGTAATGGCAGCCCTACATTTTCTTGTCACGGGTACCTTTCAAAATACCATAGCTCATGTTGGTGGCATGTCCCAGAGCATGTTCTGCCGTGTGCTGCATGATTTTCTTAGAGGCCATGTTGATTCACCTGGATGACTTCATCCATTTCCCAACCCCTGCAATGTTGACTGGGGTCAAGCGTGGATTCTATGCCCTGGGAGGGATGCCCCATGTCATTGGGTCCATAGATGGGACACATGTGGCTTTGGTACCACCACAGGCACAGGAGGTAGCGTACAGGAATCGCAAGCACTACCACTCCATCAATGCCCTTGTGGTGTGTCTGTCCAACATGGTGATTTCACATGTCTGTGCTCGTTTTCCAGGATCAGCACACGATGCCTACATCATGAGGCGTAGCAGGATGCCTGAAATGATGACGCAGCTGCGCAACGAACGAGCATGTGTTGTTGGTGGGTACAGTCTGTCTGTCCTGTATCTTGCGTAGACTTCCAGCACGACCGCTTCTCCTGTCCTACTTATGTCCATGTGGTTTCCATGTAGGGGACGCTGGCTATCCCAACATGCCATGGCTGATCACACCTCTCCGCAACCCCATCACGCCGGCCCAGCTCCGCTACAACATGGCCGGACAAGGCGAGTGATAGAGAGGACGTTTGGCCTCCTGAAGAGCCGATTCCGATGCCTCCACAAGACCGGCGGCGCCCTCCCATATGCCCCGGCGAAGGTCTGCAAAATCTTCATGGTCTGCTGCATGCTGCACAACATGGCAGTTGAGAAAGCTGTGCCACTCATCCTGGATCAAGATGATCAGGACCATCCACCCGTGGAGGACGAAGGGCTTGAAAATGGGGCTAGTGATGTGGAGGACGTGGTTCCGCAAGAGGACATCCGGACTCGGCTCATACGCGACTTCTTTGCTTAGTGGTGAGTACCAGTGTCTGTGTGTGCACGCATTGGTCCCCGTGTGGCATGTGTTGCGATGTGTGTGTCCATCTGCATGTATGGCACGTGAGTCAGAGGTGTGTGTGGATGTGTCACTGGAGTGATGGTGGCAGTGATGTGTATTTCCCCAGTGATAATTGTGACCTGGCATGTTGTCATCCTTACATGCGTCGAGTACATGCACATGCAAGTGGCTGTGCTTTTTGTGGCTGACTTTTTGTGTCTCTCATATCCCCAGGTACTTGCGCATGCCGACTGCTGGTTGCATTGTTGTGGCACTGCTATTCCTCATGGACACGTCATCGTGTGCTGACTCAGCGTTACACGCATGGACAAGTTTGGAAGTCTCCTTAGGGTAAGGGATGCATCAGGGGTGTATTGGGTGTAGCTGTTTTTCACGATGTATGCACACTGCCCCTGTCGAAGTTTGGTTCCTCTGCAGACATGTCGCATCACCATGGTACACATTACATGCAGCTGGGTACACCTGAATAGATGGTCAGACTTGTTGACAGTCATCAGTGATGGGATTGTGGAATGTGATGATGGCATCAATGTGTGTTACACTGCCCTCGGACACATACGGTTTGCCTTGGCTTGACATGCTGTGGGACTTCCACATCAGCGGATCAATGGTGTATGGCAGTCTCTCCGTGAGCAGCAGGGGGTGTTTAGCTGTTAGCCGACACTTGTGTGCCAGTTCCATGGCTATCACGCATTTGGGCTGCAGAAGGGGGGTTCCAGTGTTGGACCCACATGTTACTCCACATTACCCGTTCATGTGTACTCCGAGTTGCCTCTACAATCCCGAATACATGACTAATAAAGGTGTCCCTATGCCTCCAAGGTGCCTCTTCTCAGTCAATGCTGGTGTGTTGCCATGGTGCATCCGGCATGTCTGGCATGGTTTTCCGTGATAGTGGCTATGTGTCTATGTGTCGAGTAGCAAGATGCAAGCTGTTTGTGTGGGATTAGACTGTGTATTGTGCATGTAGTCAATGACTGTGTGGGTATTGTGACATGTGCCATCCCCATGCATCCCACGTTGGCCAGGCCACCATTCACTGCATCCACCTGACTCAAGCTTGCAGGACATGGTTCTGCCACCTGTCCACACATACCTGGGTGCCCCCCAGGACACTCCACATGATCCCTGACCCCTGCGCATGGCTGTAGCTGTACTCAATATGTCTGTCGGCACGGTTGTGCGGCCACCCCCTCAGCTGGTTGGGCCCATCACGGGTGTGTATGGTGCTCCATGTCTGTCTTGCCTACTACAATGTGACCCATGTGTGTCCTGTGCCAGACTCAGGCCCCAGGGTGTGGATGGTTGAAGTCAAATGAGAACTCAGGCATAGTTAGACTTTACAAGACACATGTAAGGTAATAATGCAATCAGTAGGCATCTTCTCTTTATGGTGTGACTTTTTATTTTGTTTGGGGTAGGGGGGGGTTGACATGAGGGGCTTTCCGGGTGTGTGGAATCCAAAGTTCACTAGGGGAGTTGGTGTCCTCGCCATTTGAAATCCATAGAGTCCATGCCACAGTCTTTGTCAACATTGGTCAGACAGTGACCAGCAAGTCCATGTGGCAGAGAATGTCTTTTGATGCTGTGCTGCTGTTGCTCCAGTGAGCCAGGTGCCAGGCCAGGTGTCCTGGGAGATGGTGCTGTTGCGCCGACCCTCACGGTCTTTTCCGTGGACGACCCGCCCTCCTGCGGGGACCCTCAGAAGCAGGCCGTGACGATGTTTGGGATGCTTCGTCGGATGTCTCCTCCTCCTCCTCATCCCTCCCTGTGGGTGGTGATGTTCTACGCCTGATTGCACAGGGAGGGTTGCCCATGTTGTCGGCCATCCGACGGAGTGTACTGTGAATTCCCGTGAACACCTAACGAGCTCAGCCTGTCTGTCCTCCATCCGCCGTTGGTGTTGCTGTAGACAGGCATGTTGCTCCGCATGTTGCTGGGCCTGCTGGGTCTTGATCTCCTCGAGTATGGACACAACCTGGGCCATGCCCGTGGTGTCCTGCCGGTATGTGTCCAGGATGTTACGGACATGGGAATATACCGGTTCCCCAGCCAACAGGTCAGGCTCGCGCCTCCGCCGTCCTCCACTCCCACCACCCCTGCCCACTTGCACCTGGCATGCCCTTGTGGGCACATCGGGTCTCCGGGACCCCTGAGGGGTGGCATTGGCGTTGTCGCCTGCCTCCTCCTGGGTGCCCGGGACACTGTGTCCCTCCTGGCCAGCCTGGCTGCATTGTGGTGTTGGGGCAGGGATCCTGGGTGTCTCCAGGGATCTGGCAGGAGTGGGGGTGGTGGTTGGCCCAGTTGTACCTGACGCTGGTGCTGCAGGTGGTTGGACACCAGAGGGGCCAGGTTGGTCGGGGTCGGGTTCGGCCACAGAGTGGTGAGAGTCGTCACTGCTGGTGGCTCCGTCATCCCGCCGAGCCGGGTCCTGTGAGTCTTCAACCCCAGTGTTGGAGGGTGATCCACGACGTTGACCTGTGTGTGAGAGAGACAATGTTAATTTTGTTCCATGCAACATCCATGTTTCATTGGTTTCTAAGTTGGCACATTTCCTCTGGGAATTTGGATATGTCTTGCATTCCACTCACAGTGCACTTGTGCATGGGTATGTCCCTTGGCCACAGCTTTAGCGACTTTACCTATGTGTGGCACAGTCTTACTTGCTGCATCAATTGTGACTGCAGTCATCAGTGGAGTGGGCAGGTGTGGAGAGCCATGCATTGGAGCCTTCCGTGTTGCACTGTACGTGGGCACATGGAGTGGTTCCACACACTTAGATAATGCAGGTAGCTGTCGTTGTGCTCGTGCACAGGTTGTGACATGGCCCTGTGTTTAGCCATGGAGAAGAGGGGGGGTTCTGGCACTGGCCACCCTTGTCTACATGCACGCAGTCCACCTGCTGACGAGCAGACATTCCCACACCCCACAAGGCTGATTTGCTCTCCCTGTGTGTCCCTTTCTCGCTCCCTCTCTGTCCCCCTCTCCCTCCCTCTGTGTGTCAGCCTCCTCCCTCTGTCCGTCTCCCTGTGTCTCCCTCCCTCTCTGTCCCCCTCTCCCACCCTCCGTGTGTCAGCCTCCTCCCTCTGTCCATCTCCCTCTGTCTCCCTTTCTCCCTCCCTCTGTCAGCCTCCTCCCTCTGTCCGTCTCCCTCTGTCTCCCTTTCTCCCTCCCTCTGTCAACCTCCTCCCTCTGTCCGTCTCCCTCTGTCTCCCTTTCTCTCTCCCTCTGTCTGCCTCCTCCATCTGTCCGTCTCCCTCTGTCTCCCTTTCTCCCTCCCTCTGTCAGCCTCCTCCCTCTGTCCTTCTCCCTCTGTCTCCCTTTCTCCCTCCCTCTGTCAACCTCCTCCCTCTGTCCGTCTCCCTCTGTCTCCCTTTCTCCCTCCCTCTGTCAGCCTCCTCCCTCTGTCCGTCTCACTGTGTCTCCCTCCCTCTCTGTCCCCCTCTCCCTCCCTCTGTGTGTCACCCTCTGTCACCTCAGCCCAGCTTCCTGGGCACACACTGTTAGCAGATCTTTGAATTGCCCTTGGATTGTTGATGTGAGTTTGTTTGTGATCTCCAGGCACCCATTGGGTGTAGTGTCTGTGTCTGCGCTGCTGCTGTGGTGGTGTGTGCTGCCACTCTTTCACAGTGTTGGCTGTTCATTAGCTGCTGTCATGTGCAAAAAGTGCCTTCACCCCCATGTGTTAATGCAAGGCGTCCGCCATTTGCTGGCAAGTCTTTCCTGTGTGGGGACACACTGTTTGTCTGGCTGTGACCTAGGCCATATGGGCAGAAGGCATTGTTGTCTGCTTCTGAGTTGCACTATGTGGTTTTTGGGGCCCACACTCCCGCCATCCGGGTTACCGTGTCTTGTGTTGGTGTTTTCTGTGGCCTGTGACTTGACATTGTCCAGCTGGGTGCATGGGGCATGGTGGCGCTAGTGGCATGTGCGTGTTCATGGAGTGTGGTTGAGTCATGCGATAGCTTGGGGTGGTTGCGTGCCTGTTTGTGAGTTTGGTTGTGGATGACGTTCCCCCCATGTGAGGTGAGTTGTTTGTGTACTCACCCGGGTCTTGGAGTCCTTCTAATCCATCCACTGCCACCACCGGCAGTATGGCCATCACCCTCTCCTCCCAGGGATGGTAGTGTACGGGTCTGCGGGCCGGCCCTCCTCCAGTGACGTTGGCCTGGTTGTGTTCGTCCGTCATTTTGGCTCTGACCCTCCTCCGCAGATCGTACCACCTGGCTTGGCATTCATGCCTGGTCCTTCTGGTGTCCGCAACAGCATTCACAGCATCGACGATGGTCTGCCACATGAATGTTTTTCCTGACATGGTGGTCTGTCTGACCAATGTTCCAAAGAGGTGTGGCTCAACTCTGAGGATTTCATCGACGAGGACCTCCAACTCTCGGCTAGTGAACTTTGGATTCTTGTTAGTGGGCATGGTGAGGGGTGTGGGTGTGGATGGGGGGGGTGTGGATGGTTGTGGGTGTGTGGGTGTGGATGTGCAGGTGTGTGTGTGAATGTGATGTGGGGGTGTTTGTGAAGGTGTGTGTGTGAAGGTGTGCAAGTGTAAGGTGTGGTCAAGCTTCTAGTATGGTGCTGTAGGTTGTCTGTGGGGTCTGGCAGCAGTGACTCTGTTGCAAAGGCTCATGGTTTGTGTGTGTGGGCCCTTTTTATTGGTCCATTGGTGGGTGTGGCTGTGTTTGAAGTTTGGGTGGGTGTGTTATAAGGAGTGGTTGTGTTTTGGGCCTCTGTTTTGGATTTTGGCAGTTGCAGGTCAGTGATTGTGTTGTTTTTGAGCTTGTTGGACATGTTTAGTCGCTTTGTGCCATTTGAATGGTGTATTCCTGTGTTGTTTTGCTTTGTCCTGGTTGTGTACGTGCGTTTTAAACGTGTGTACGGTGTGTACTTCGGCCATTTGGTTGTACAGTGCTGTCCTTGTGTCTGGCTTGGTACGACTCGTACATGCGCGATGTTGTGTGAAGGTGCTGGTGTTGGGGCCTGGGGTATGCTCCATACGTCCGCGGGTGAGGGTACGGTTCGTACATACACGGGGGTACGACACGTACACGGGTGGGGGTACGACTCGAACGTACACGGGTGTACATACACGGGTGGGGGTGCGACACGTACAGGGGTGTACATACACGGGGGTGATGACTCGAACGTACACGGGTGTACATACACAGGGGGTTCGACATGTACACGGGTGTACATACACGGGTGGGGGTACGACACGTACACGGGTGTACATACACGGGGGTTCGACATGTACAGGGGTGTACATACATGGGGAGTGACGACTCGAACGTACACGGGTGTACGTACACGGGTGTACATACACGGGTGGGGGTACGACACGTACACGGGTGTACATACACGGGTGGGGGTACGACACGTACACGGGTGTACATACACAGGGGGTTCGACACGTACAGGGGTGTACATACACGGGGGTGACGACTCGAATGTACACGGGTGTACATACACGGGTGGGGGTACGACACGTACACGGGTGTACATACACGGGGGGGTTGGACACGTACAGGGGTGTACATACACGGGGGGTGACGACTCGAACGTACACGGGTGTACATACACGGGGGGTTCGACACGTACACGGGTGTACATACACGGGTGGGGGTACGACACGTACACGGGTGTACATACACGGGGGGTTCGACACGTACAGGGATGTACATACACGGGGGTGATGACTCGAACGTACACGGGTGTACATACACGGGTGGGGGTACGACACGTACACAGGTGTACATACACGGGGGGGTTGGACACGTACAGGGGTGTACATACACGGGGGTGACGACTCGAACGTACACGGGTGTACATACACGGGGGGTTCGACACGTACACGGGTGTACATACACGGGTGGGGGTACGACACGTACACGGGTGTACATACACAGGGGGGTTCGACACGTACAGGGGTGTACATACACGGGGGGTGAGACTCGAACGTACGGGGGCTGGGGGGGTCGGCACGTACGTACGGGGGCTGGGGGGGGTCGGCGCGTACGTACGGGGGCTGGGAGGGGTCGGCACGTACATACGGGGCTGGGGGGGGTCGGCGCGTATGCGGGCACATGTCTCCATGGTTGCTATGGGAGTTCGGTGCGGACGGTGTTTTTTCCATACGGTTGTAACATCGGACGCACGGGATGGATCGTAATTCCGTGGTCGGACTTCACTTTTCACATTTGTACGGTAAATCGTCCGTGGACGTGTCGGACACATTTTCCGACCCGAGGACGTGTGGGGAATAATTCCCAATGCGATTCGTATGGACTTTTTACCATGCGAATCGTAATTGGCAGTTTGTACGGCACTTGTACGATTCGTATGGTAAAAAGACCGGATACGAGTCGTACGGGGAATTTTTTTACCTGATCGTGATCGGCACCTTTGTATCCAAGATATGGGCCAGGCCCTGCAGGATATTATGGGGCACTCCTTGTGATCTTTATGAATATTATAGCAGCGGCTCTCCCACTACACTGGGGATAGCCGCTTCTCTCTTTTCCCTTTAAGTTTGTTGTTTTTGCATGGGGTGCCCAGTCCCACTTGGGCCCCCTGCGTGAAGCCTTCCTGGATGGGGGGGCAGCTCGGAGAACCAACTGGCACCAGCAGCACTCCAGTGTGCTGCAAAGGGAGCCAGCAGCACTTCTTCTTGCCTGCCCACTGGCAGGTGTGTCAAGTGTTGTTGGCCTTCCCACTCCCCCAGTCAACAACTTAGAGAGCAGGGAAGGCAGGCCACGCAGAGGGGAGTGCCGCAGCACACCCCCCTCCTCCACAGTGCACGGTGCACAGGAATGGGGTCCTGAGCCCCCTTCCCAAAATCACGGCACTCCCTCACCGTTTTTACCTTTCGGGCCCAGGGGGTTCAATGATAGAATATCGATGACGTAAATATTGTTGTTCAAAATATTGAGAAATAAAATTCAGACTACAAAAAGATTGACTCCCATAAGTAAACAGGTAAGTACAAAAATATCCAATCAAAAATATTGATGTAAAAAATGTTGATATATATATATAATAAAATAATATAATTAAATGCAATATACATTTTAACACAATATTACAAATAAACATAATTTAAAAACAGATAAGCACACAAACATAATAATGTATACATATATATATTTACTTTAAAATAATTAATAAACTATTATCTTAAATTAATTTTACAATTTTAGAATTATATATATATATATATATTACCTACTGGCGGTCGCCAGTAGGTAGTTATAGTTAGGACCCTGTTTCCATAGGAAATCCGCAACATTCTATTTTGAATATCTTTGGCGCCGGTCGACGAATCCTCGCGAATATTTCAAAATAGGTGGGGCGCTACGCTCCGCTCCTGAAAGTCTCGGGGGGATTCGTCAAGCGGGGGCTGAGATAAAAGGGGGGTCCCAAAATGCGTTTTTCCCATGCATTTTTCCATAGGACCTTTAGACACAGCTACAGCCCGAACGGCTGAACAGAATTACTTGAAATTTGGCAGAGAGGTAGTCCTCAGGTCAAGGAAGTGCCTTTTGTAGGTTTGGTGTAAATCTGTTCAGTAGATTCTGAGAAAATAGCCTTTAAATCAATATATATATCTGAGCCAGCTTACGGTGCGCTTACGGTGCGCTTACCGTACGCGTACGGTTGCGTGCGCGAGCGCGATTCTGATTGGTTCTTAGATCTTAGTAAACATTCGAATCGGTCGAAACCAGGAAGCGGCGGCCGCCATTTCGTGTGTTTCACTCAGAAAAAAAAGAGTGATATCTTGAAAAGGGGGCAAGGAGGAGAGTTACAGACCCCCTAACATTTGTAAGGGGGTCAAAGAAGGAAAGAAAAGTACAAAGAAAACATTTATTGATTTTAAAAAAAATCGCGGGGTACGCGTACGGTAAGCTCAACGTACGCGTACGGTAGAAAAAAAATAAAATAAAAGAAATGAAATGCAGATTTAAAAGTTTAGATATTAGGGGGCTCTAAAAAGAGCCGTTGTGTTTATGAAGTGATTTTTTAGTGGTACCTACAAGTAAGTACCGATGCAGAATCTAAGGTTCAAGAGGAAGACTCTGTTCCCTTCATCATTGAAGTGCACACCATCTCCTCTATAAATGTCTTGCATGTCGTAACGCAAGTTGTTGTGGTAAATGGAACCCATACCATAGTCACGGAGGAAAGCAGAAACAGATTTGTTGACGTGCTTTCTTGCTTTGTCAATCTGCGGACAGAAATGATTGGACCAGTTCCATTTTTGCCTTTGGCATATGTTAGAAAACACAAAGGCAGTTTTAGGGAAAAGTGAAAACAGTTGTGCAAAGGTGTCCTTCATAAGCATTTCCAGACCTACCCCAGTCAAAGTGCCTAGGTCATTGCCACCACAGTGCACTATTATGAGGTCAGGGTGTTGGATTTGCATGAAGGATTTCACCAATGGCATCAATTGGTGCCACTTTAACCCTCTCTGACCAATCCATTTAATGTCTACATTTGGCAAAGCAAGGTCTCTCACCATATCTGTTTTCTCTGCATACTTTTCACTCCAGAAGACATAGCTGTGCCCTACAATCCACACTGTGAACATCTTCAAAGGAGAACTGGATGCACTCAGGAGGTGTAATTCAGTAGAATGGTAAAAAGAAATGAAAGACAGTTTGGAAATGGAGGCATACATATTTTTTTCATAAAAAAAAGAACTGATTGGCTGTTTCATACCATTCTAGAATAAAAACTAGGCTGTATGTGTAAATTAATAGAAGCATGTTTTGTATTGGTACAGAAAAATGTGTTACCAAAGAACAGTACTATGGATTTGCTGTTAGGTTTGAAAAGTCAAGCACTCTTGCTCTGTGGAATTGAAACATTGTTTGGTGAACTTCTGACCTAACTCCACACAGCAGTGTTCCATGAGCTGTTGCTATGGTAGCAGGCAGAAGTCAAGTTGGGGGAAGGGTACTAGGCAGAAGTCAAGTTGGGGGAAGGGTACTTTTGGAAAAGGGTTGGTTTTCAACCAATAGAAATGTGTGATTACATTTGAAAAAAAGGGGGAAGCACTGAGATTTGAAATTAACATGTATATGTGTGGAAAAAGAGAGGGAAAGTTTGCCATTATCTGGTTCTGCTGAGAGGAGAGAGGTGTAAAGAACAGAGATCCTGGCTCTGATAATCTGCTGTTTGAGTGCCACATTTCTTTCACAGCTAACTAATTTTAAAGGTGAGTTTAGAGTTTGAGAGGGGATGTATATGGTAAATTAAGAAATGAATAATAGAAATGGAATTCCTTTTGTTGAAGTTGTGTTTATTATTTTCTGTTTTGGGAGAAATTTAAATGTGAGGAACATGTAAAATAATATGGACTATGTTTTCACGATAAATTAAGGTGTACTGGTAAAAATAAAGAATACTTTAAGGGTTTGAGGTTGGACTCAGTAATGCAAATACATGCAGCATCAGTAAGGCTGGTTGTCCTTGCTGGAGTGTAGGCAGTCATCCAGGTTACACCTGGTGCTGGTCTGAAAAAGCAGTTTGGACATGTGCTTTTTTAAGAATCTGAAAAGTGGATTCATAATGTGTCAGTCTGTAAAAGTGTTTATCACTTGCCAAAAAAAAGAGTAGTAAGTGTGCTTTCAAAATGGCAAAGAAATTTCGTTTTGTGACTAATGTGAAAACATGACTCTGTGTGCATATAGGAATTACAGGCAGAGATTTATTGCGTATTGCTCTGGTGATTTCACAGTTGCATTAGATGGAAAGGGGGAGCCATTTTTTGGTGCAGAAGCAGACTCTTAGCACACACCCAGCTGCTTACCCTGTGGAATCATGCACAGTATTCACAAGCGAGTGGGGTTTGAGGTTTCAGTCAGTAATGCAAATACATTCAGCATCACTAAGGCTGGTTGCCCTTGCTGGAGTGTAGGCAGTCACCCAGGTTACACATGGTGCTGGTCTGAAAAAGCAGTTTGGACATGTGCTTTTTTAAGAATCTGAAAAGTGGATTCAAAATGTGACAGACTGTAAAAGTGTTTATCACTTGCCAAAAAAAAGAGTAGTAAGTGTGCTTTCAAAATGGCAAAGAAATTTCGTTTTGTGACTAATGTGAAAACATGACTCTGTGTGCATATAGGAATTACAGGCAGAGATTTATTGCGTATTGCTCTGGTGATTTCACAGTTGCATTAGATGGAAAGGGGGAGCCATTTTTTGGTGCAGAAGCAGACTCTTAGCACACACCCAGCTGCTTACCCTGTGGAATCATGCACAGTATTCACAAGCGAGTGGGGTTTGAGGTTTCAGTCAGTAATGCAAATACATTCAGCATCACTAAGGCTGGTTGCCCTTGCTGGAGTGTAGGCAGTCACCCAGGTTACACATGGTGCTGGTCTGAAAAAGCAGTTTGGACATGTGCTTTTTTAAGAATCTGAAAAGTGGATTCAAAATGTGACAGACTGTAAAAGTGTTTATCACTTGCCAAAAAAAAGAGTAGTAAGTGTGCTTTCAAAATGGCAAAGAAATTTCGTTTTGTGACTAATGTGAAAACATGACTCTGTGTGCATATAGGAATTACAGGCAGAGATTTCTTGCGTATTGCTCTGGTGATTTCACAGTTGCATTAGATGGAAAGGGGGAGCCATTTTTTGGTGCAGAAGCAGACTCTTAGCACACACTCAGCTGCTTACCCTGTGGAATCATTCACAGTATTCACAACCGAGTGGGGTTTGAGGTTGCAGTCAGTAATGCAAATACATTCAGCTTCACTAAGGCTGGTTGCCCTTGCTGGAGTGTAGCCAGTCACCCAGGTTACACATTTTGCTGGTCTGAAAATGTTGTTTGGACATGTGCTTTTTTAATAATCTGAAAAGTGGATTCATAATGTGTCAGACTGTAAAAGTACTTATCACTTGCCAAAAAAAAGAAATTTCGTTTTGTGACTAATGTGTTATTGTGATTTTCATTTATAGGAAAGGGGTTTATAGTATTTTAAGATTTCTAAAGAACATAAAAAATGTAGTAATATATTTAAATAAAATAAAGGAATTTTTTTTTAGTTTTTTTCTGGTATTGCTGAAGAGCAGTGAACAAAATTTAAGATGCCTACAAAATCCAGAGTAAAGAAAGACCACAAAAAAAACCTATATTTGAAGACAACTGGAGGACCTAAGTTAGTTGGAGATGCTCATGTTGGGAAAAAGAACAAATCTTCTGGTAAGCAGACAAAAACATGTTTAAAGAACATATTCAAAAAAAGGAAAAATGTACAAAATGTCTGTACTGGAAAGAATGTTTTCAATAGAAAAGGAGAGGAAAAAATTGAGCATTTAGTTAATGCAAATATACCTTCTGCAACTAAAAAGATTAACTTAAACAGAAAAACAGCGTTTAAAGAGAACGTAGAAAAATGTTTCAGAGAAGAGTTATGTCCAATTTGATAAAGGATGTGAAGAAATATAAGCAAAAGGCTAAGTTTTATAAGAGAAAAAAAGAAATTGAAGCCATTCCAGCAAAGGCATTAGAATTAAAAAGGAAACTATTCATTTTAATTTTGAATAGGATGCGTACATTAGATAAAATGGTTAATGTACTGAAATCACAAAGCAAAAGGAAAAGAGTAGTGAACAGAACAAACTTTTGTAAAGTGTTTTTAGGAAAATGGATGCATAGTTCAAGTAGTGAATCTTTTTTTAATGAAGAGAGCTATTTTCAAAGTAATAGTTTGCTGCATGCAGTTGACACCAGAGGTCGTGCTTACGAAGTGAAAAATGGTTGCATAATGGAGAAGGAGATATTGGTTCCAAGAGATGAGGTACAAGTGATGGCGGATGAGGCTATGGGGAGACGTCCTAAAGCCCCAGTGTACACTTGGAATTGTAGTAGTATTTGCACTGTGCGTCAGGAATCTATTGATACATTTTGTGAGTTTCTAAGAGAATATAGTAAAAAAAAGTGTAAAACAGAAGATTAAGGTGCTTCAAAGTCTAGATCCATGCAGAGTGAGAGAGAATACTGGTTTGCAGGGTCATTCTCTGGCTTGTCTATCTAGAAAAGTGTGTATTAGTGTTTTCCATCATTTTAGAATGCTGGCTGTTCATCATACTGAAATGAGAAAGTTTGTGAGACAGTTGTATTTTGCTAAAAGTCCAGCAATAAAGTTAGATGAATTGAATAGGGCTCTGTTCCGTGGGTCAGTATCAGATGTAGAGAAGGTTGTTGATGAAATTCAGTTTTGTTACTTTGGTCCTGAACAAAACAGTGCAGAAAAGGACACAGTAAATGAGGAAGAAGTGGAAGAGAATGTACAACCATTTGTAAGTAAGACATTTAATGATCACATAACAAAATTTGAAAAAATCTCTAATGAAAGACCAAATATTACTTGTATTTGTTGCCGCAGAACTCATTATAGAAAACAAACCAGGTATGTTGATCTCTATAGAAAAAGTGAAAATGAAGATAATTATAAGTGGAAGGATTTTGCCACATATATATTTCTTGAAAATTGTTTTGAATTGGGTGAAGTTCAGCGTATTTGTAAATACTGTTATAATAAGTTAGAAGAAAATAGAATGCCGACCAGAGCTGTACATAATAATTTAGAATTGGATACTATTCCTGCTGAACTTTCTGAATTAAATACATATGAGTCTATACTCATTCAATGTGTTCATCCGTTCCAGACCATAGTACGTATGGAGCCCAAAACTGGTAAATTACCTCCTTCAGATTTACTGAGAGGTTTAAAAGGTAGAGTGGTGTATTTGCCCTTGGATTTGAAAAAAAATATGGAAACTATTGATGCGGATACTTTGGAAACTGAACCATTAATTATTCTGGTTAATGGTGTACCTACAAAGAATAAGAAGATTTGGCAGGAGCTGGTAGATGTACGGAAAGTTCAAAGAGCAAATTTGTATTTGAAAAGGAATAACAAATGGTATGAATCAATTTATATAGAAGAAGAAGAAGAAGAAGATTTACAAGAAGACACAGAAACACCAACTGGACAAATTGAAAAAGTGGACAAGTCAAAGGAAGAAGAAATTTATGAACATTTTAGCATACATCCTCTTCATTCAAAAGAAGTTATGGGAAACAATATTGATCTGTTTCAGATGAAGAAAGCAAAAGGAACTCCCGTGAGTGTATGGGAGGAGAGCTTGGAAGCTCGATGTTTTCCCCAGCTGTTTCCTAAAGGAAAAGGAGGACGATACGATGAACGTCCGGAACAGATTCCAGCTTCTGAGTATCGGACTACAAGACTATATGCTGAAGATCCCAGATTTCGACAAAGTATTCCTTATTTGTTCCATCTTTTATTTGAAAGCGACTTGTCTGCACTGTCTTATGCAGTAAATCACATTTTAAAAAGTGGAGTACATTTACAAAATGTGTCTGCTAAGGATTTTATGGAGAAAGTGCAGCACCGAGATGATCATTTGGAAACACAACTGATCAATCTGATGGCTTGTCAGCGTGGGACAAATGAATATTGGTACAGACGCCATGGTGAATTAAAATGCATGTTACGGAATTTAGGAACACCAACATGGTTCGTTACCCTAAGCTGTGCTGAGTACGCTTGGGATGATTTACTGGATTTTCTACGAGAGGCAAATTCAAACATTAAAAACATCGAATACAAGACAGCAGGAGAACTGTGCTCATTGGATCCGGTTAATGTTTGCAGATATTTCAATCATAGATTTGAGGCTGTGATGTTGTTCATCTGCAATAAAAAAAATCCACCTCTAGGAGAAGTAGTGGATTTCGTTTGGAGAAAAGAGTACCAGGCAAGAGGTGCTCCTCATATTCATATGCTGTTGTGGATCAAGGATGCCCCAAAGTTTGGAACAGATGCTGATGAAGCAGTGTTATCTTACATTGAAGAATATGCAACATGTGCTATACCAAAAAACACAGAAGAGAAAAAGTTAAAGGAGCAAGTTTTACGTTTCCAAAGTCATCGGTGTGGAAAATACTGTCGACGGAAATACAAGAGCAAAGATAAATACTACACTAAATGTCGATTTGGATTTCCTAGACCTGTTCTTTCAAATGGAAGAGTAAACAGTTTTATGTCATCTGTGAGACATACTATCACAAGAAAATCACCTAAGAATACCTACAACCTTAAAAGAAAAGAAGAATCAAAAAATATAAATGACTACAACCCAGTCATTTTATCCATGTGGAATGCTAACATGGATATACAGTATGTAGCTGACAATTCCATTGCTGTTGCTCGATATGTAACGTCTTACATTACGAAATCAGAAAAAACAGAATTGAAGGAAATGTGGGAAGAGATTTCTCACGAGAAGACTGTCAGTAAGAAGCTGTACAGTTTCAGTTTGAAGATGTTATCGCATCGAGAAATTGGATCCTACGAATGTTCAGATAGGTTATCTTCTGCAAGTCTCTACTCGAAATCAAGAAGAATAATTTGGGCAAGTTTAGGTCTTGCAGCAATGAGAAATCGGGTACTGAAATCTGTTGGAGAAATTGAATATTTGGCCGAGAATGACCCAGAAAGTACAGATATTTTTAAATCAAACATGTTGGACACATATTATCCCAAGAGAAGTCATCATCTGGAGAACATGTGTCTCTATGAAGTGCTGCAGAACTACATTTATTCACTGAAAGCCACAGAAGACATCAACAATGGAAAATATAAAGTCATTGGTGAGGAAGGATGTTTGGTGAAGCAAACAAAAGGAAGTTTGATAAATCACAGGAAGCTGAGTTGCGACACTACTGACAAAAAGGAATTTTACTACTTGGCTCTTTTACAGCTGTTTAAACCATGGCGTACAGAGGATGAACTACTAGGAGAATTTCAAAGCAATGAAGATTCTTTTAATGCTTGCAAAGACAGCATACAATGCAGTACATTCTCAACTTATCTGCAAATGTTAAATGAAGAAATTGAACAGGAAACTACAATTGCAGCAGAAATAGCTAGAGACAGTTCTCAGGACAGCCAAAGTTCAGGAACACTCAGTCAAGATCCCCTAGGACAACCAATCGTTGAAAATGAAGCATCAATAGCCATGAATGAAGTGGAAACGGCTATGAATCAAGCTCAAGAAGAATTTATAGACTTACAAAATTTGGAAAGACAACTGAACGAAGAGCAGCAACAAATTTATGAAGAGATCAGAAACAAAATTGATCACGGATTTCTACATGAAAAAAAAGAGTGCTCATGCACATCATTTCATCCAAACAGGATGTATGTAAGCGGACAAGCCCGAACTGGAAAAAGCTTCCTTATAAAAGTCATCAGAAGCTACCTACAGCAAAAAACGGATTCTACTTTGTCTTGTGTGGTTACTGCTCCAACTGGGTTAGCAGCATATAACATAAAAGGAATCACTTTACATCGTTTGCTAATGTTACCAGTGGAGCATGAGAACAAAATACAATACAACAAGCTAAATGGAGAAGCATGCTTGGAAGTTTCAAGAGTATTGAAGAAGATGCAAGTTCTCATTATTGATGAGGTGAGCATGGTATCAAACTTAATGCTTGCCTTTGTGCATTTAAGAATGCAGCAAATTCTGAAGACAGACTATGACGTGTTATTTGGAGGAAAACACGTCATAGTTTTTGGGGATCTTTTGCAACTTACTCCAGTTAAAGGACAACCAGTGTTTAATACTGTGACACATGAAGACACAAAGAAGTCATTGGGAAGCATCGGTAATGCAAATATTTGGTCCTTCTTTGAGTACAAGGAACTTACTACTAATATGAGGCAAGCAAACAATGAAGAATATGGAAGTATTCTGAAAGATATCAGAATTGGACTACTCACTGAAGCTGGCACGAAAGCATTACAGAGTCGGCTGCTACATAATTTATTCCCAAAGGAAGAAATAGTTGCAGAGAAGATATACAAGAACATTGCAGAAAAGAAAAGTGTCATCTGCTTAATGCCAACTCTACGTGAATGCTCAATATTCAATGAGGAGCTTTTGAAATTGGAAAAGGAAGATATCAGGAAATTGGAAGCAGTGGACAAAATTGAGGATGGAAGAATTACTGTCACATTAACAGGCACACTGAAAAATAAATTGGATTCACTAGAGAAGAACATTTCCAAAACAGCTGGATTAGAAAAAAATCTACATGTTTGCATGAACTGTAGAGTATTTTTAAGGAGAAATTTGGATGTTGAAAAAGGTTTAGTTAATGGAGCTATGGGAAGAGTTGTGGGTTTTATTAATTATCAGAAAAAAGATGGAATTGAATGTTTAAAAATAAAATTTGATCAGATAGAAGAAGTTAAAGACATTTGTCGTTGTTCAGTTCGTTTCATGCTTGTGAAAGACTTATATGTACGTAGGAAGCAGTTTCCGTTTTCTCTAGCATATGCTGTAACTATTCACAAGTCTCAAGGATTGACTGTAGATTGTGCATTTGTGAACATTGGTTCAACTGTGTTCAAAGAAGGTATGGCATATGTTGCTTTGTCACGAGTGAAAACATTATCAGGTTTATTCATGATAGACTTTGATGACTCAAAAATTAGTGCTGATGCAAATTGTGTAAAGGAGTATAATAGATTAAGAAGAAGCTATGCTCCTCATTTAGGTCAGTATCCTGTGTTGGAGAAACGTGTAGTTTCTCGTAAAAGGAAAAATGAGAATATCTGTAATGAAGATGTAGAGAGGAGGAAAAAAAAGAGGAGTGATGTAATTGCAAGCCAAAAGAAAAAGGAAAATGAAGAACAGGTTGTAGGATGTCATTTTGAAAATAGCTCTGGTGTCAACTGCTATGCTAATGTAGTGCTGAATGTTGCATTTTATCTGGAAAGTGTGCAAGAGCAGATAATAGTAAATCAGGGAAAAAGATTCTGTTCTGAGTTGAGTCTCCTTTTTCAAAAGCTGAGTAATGATAAAACTCAAATAGAAAGTGCTACTGAAATTAGAAAACTTTTAGATGTATGTTCAGGACGAACACAGTTTTCTCAAAATGTACAGCAAGACGCACAGGAATTCTTGATGTTTTTTCTTCAGGTACTGGAAGAAGAAGGGGTTCCCATTGAAAATTTATTTGGTCTCTCTTATAAATGGGAACATAGTTGTGAAAATTGTTATAATATATGTGGCTCTAATGTTGATTCTGAAAGGTTTATTTATTTAACATTGCCAGAAAGTAAAACAGTCACTTTTGCTAAATTAGTTAAAGATGCTAATCATAGCATGGAATGCAGTGAGTGTCAATCTGACATGTTTTCAACGTTAATTTTAAAGGAATACGGACAGTATGTAATTTTAATGATGCAACGCTGTAAAGCTGATGGTTCAAAATTAGATACTTTAATAAAGAAGTTTACAGGACAGCAATTATCAATTTCAGGAAAAACTTTTGTAACAGTTGCAATAATTTTCCATGATGGACCTACTGTAACTTCTGGTCATTACACAGTTTATCTTAAATGTGAAGAAGGCTGGACACTGTGTAATGATTCCCAATTGATTTTTAAGCAACGTTTGCCTTTTGATTTAGCAAATTCCTATCTAATCTTCCTGAAACCTAAATTTTAGAGAGATTTGGCAACATCTGGACAAAACAATTTTACCATTTTATTGGATTACCATTGGAATTTAAAAAAAAAATGATTTTACAAATTACCATTTGGCCTAATGGAAAGGTAACCAATTGTAATGTGGACTTTTTCAATTTTTAATGGATCTTTGGAAAACCAAAAATTTAGAAAAAATCGGTAACATCTGCATAATTTAAATTTTGGAATGTTATTGGATTGCCATTGGAAATTTATTCAAAATAGATTTTTAAAATTACTATTTGGCCATGCGGAAAGGTAAACAATTCTATTGTGGACTTATTTAATTATTAATAAATCTTTCAGAAACCAAAATGTTACAGAGAATCGGTGAGATCTGTACAATTTAAACTTTAGATTTTTATTGGATTACCATTGGAAATTTAATCAAAAAAGAATTTTAAAATTACTATTTGGCCTAAAGGAAATGGAACCAGATGTATTGTGGAGTTATTTGAGATATATTTTTGTGATTATACTTCTGAAACAAAAATATCAGACGGTATTTTAAAGAAATAAGTATTGATATTAGATGATATTTTTTAAGAATATTATGCATTTCTATAAAGTTATGTTTATGCAAAAAGAGATTGTGGGCTTTTTTAAAACAATCTTTGAGATTGTTAATTTTTTTTTTGCCCGCTGTTAAATGATGAATGCAATTGCTTTCACAATTTATAGTGAAATGCAATATATTCTGAAAACAGCAAAAAAAAGGCAATTTTTTTTTGTGAAAAATATGTAAATATGTGTACTGTAATATAAAACGTTTTATTAAATATTAATACTTTTTTCTTTTTTTTCAGATTGAGATAGAAAATTTTCGAAAACTAGAACCATTTTTAAAGCAATTAAAAAAAAATTTAAATGAATAAATATTTTTTTGAGTGGGTATGGTAAGTCAAAAATATCATGGTCCCTTTTTTCCACTTCTCCACAATCACATTTTCAGTTTTTCATTGTAGTCTCTCAAGGACCTTGTAATGTGATAATTGATTTTTAGTGTTTTTAAAAAAAAAATAATAATAATTACGCGTACCGTACGCGTACGGTAAAAAAAAAATCAAAAAAACGTTTTAAAAACATATATAAAAAATAGATGAAAGGTAAGGTTGGCTCTTAAAAGAGCCGTTGTGTTCATGCAGGGACAGAGGAAAGAAAGAATGGGAATATTAGACGGTACGACAAATGTGCTGATCTATTTTATTGTTCACTAGGGAAATACTGGTCTCCCTATAACAAATTAGATCATGACAAGTGGCGCACCGTATTTCAACCCTCAGAAACCGAGGGTTAATTTCCTGAGGAGAAGAAAAAGGAGATGCTCCCACCACAGATGAAGGGCTCACCTGACCTGCAGAAGAAGGACTCAGCCCTGCAGATGATGGTCCAGGCTGAGCTGCTGTGGATGTGCTTGGTTGACTTACTGAAGGGTTACCTTCAGTATGTCGAGCATGTGTCCTTCTGTGTACATCCTTAAGGTGTCTCAACATGGTGTGATTCCCGAAGGAATACTTCTTGTTGGGATTCCCTCTTGAAAGTACACGCTTACACAGCTTACAAGTCACTAAGGGTGCATTTACCTTTTGCTGGCCCTCTGGAAAAGAAAAATACTCCCATATGAAAGAGGTCTTTTGTTTCCTCGTTCTCTGCCTCTAGGTAGTGCTGCTAGCCTCACTCTCAGAAGGGTTCTGCTGTTCTGCCATCGTATCACAAAGACAACCCAGCTCCTTCTCCTAAGGGATCACAAGCAGAAATGAGGGGAATGGGTGTGGTGTAGGAGAGTTCTAGAACTGAAAGTAGTTTCAACCAATCAAAAGTTGTGTTTCATGATCACATGACCCACCGTACGCTTACGGTGAACTTATGGTACGCTTACGGCAAAAGTACGCATGCGCGTGAAAAAGACACGCGCACGCGCGCATGCGCAAAACAGGCACGCCCCTTCACTTCCGCGTAACGTGCGCGTGCAGCGTACGCGTTACGCGCTGTGCGCGCGTGACGTGCGTCTACGCAAATTGCGGAAATAAACGCAAACAGCGTAGAAATCTAACGTAATTAAAGCAAGACGTGCGCTTACCGTACGCGCACGTTAAAAAAAAAAAATAAAAAGGAAAAAAAAAAAATATGTAATACTAATACATTTTACCTGTTTATTTTAAAAAAATGGTAAAATAAAAACATATTGTACAATTTTTAAAATTTAACCATAGTCTTTAAAAAAGGATAGAAAATTAAAATAAAAATATGTAAAAAAAAAAAGAAAAAAAAAAAAAAATTAGCATTTAAAAAACCTTGCAAATTCACTGAAAAAACCATGGGTTTCACTCACGTTATAGTTAGGAATTAGCATTTAAAAAACCTTGCAAATTCACTGAAAAAACCATGGGTTTCAAACACGTTATAGTTAGGAATTAGCATTTAAAAAACCTTAGAAATTCAATGAAAAAACCAAAGGTTTCACACATGTTATAGTTAGCTGGACATTTCACTCGTAAAAAACCATTGAAATTCCCCCGTTATAGTTAGTTCAGCTAACTATAACTCGCGCGCCCGCAATGCACTACTGATGACGTCACATATTACATCACTCATGACATGGTCACTGACATCACTCATGACATCACTGATGACATCTCAAATGACATCACTGATGACATCACTGATGACATCATCCAGTGATTGTGTGTTTTTCTGAAAATTAAATATGTTTTATATTTATGTATATCTCAAGGTCAATGGAAGAATAAATGGGTATATAAGTGTCTAAATGGATGCTTTTTTTAAAAAAAATGTTTTGTGTAACTGACTGATTAAGTGTATCATAGTGAATACATGGCATACTGAGTAATCTTTAAATATGAAAATATCTGTATCAGTTTCTTACTTTGTGTATAAGTGGCTGCATGGGTTGGTGAGTAGCTACATGAGTGTCTATATAGGTTATTAGTTGGTTTTTTATCAGTATGAGTGTCTGAGTTTCTGTATGGTTCGGTGGGGGGTATTACTTAGTGCATAGGTGCATGAATGAGTGACTCACTGTTTGTATGTGTTGAATACAGCATGTGTGCAGGACTGTATGGGTGGATGAGTGTGTGCATGGGTGTGTTAGTGAGTGAATGACTGTCTCTATAGTGTCTTTATGAGTAACTACATATGTTTTAAACTAGTATATATGACTATTGGTGTATATAAGTACGTATATGTGCGAGTGAGAGATTGGAAGAGTGCCTGTATGAATAAGTATGTGTTTCTATAAGTGATTATTTAAAAGACTAAGTATGTGTAAGTTTCTGTAAAAGTAAGTGTGGTGGTGTGTGTATAACTGTATATGCAGGTAAATGGATGTTTGATTCTTTATTAGCATGAGTGACTATGTGTGAGTAACTCTATGAATGAGTGGCATTGTGTTACAGGATGTTTAGGTGTATGAGTACATATGATGAGTGAGTACATGTATGAGTGACTGTAGAGGACTGTTGGTGAATGACTGTATGTGTATGTGGTTCTTAGAATTACTGATTAGGTTGTTGTAACTGATATTGATATGTTCATTATTTTGAACATTTTAGTTTCTATTTTTGAATGTGTGTTTCAATGGTTATATTAGGGGAAGAGGAGGTCTGCCACTCTATCACAAGGATGATGTCATCAGTGATGTCATCAGTGATGTCATTTGAGATGTCATCAGTGATGTCATGAGTGATGTCAGTGACCATGTCATGAGTGATGTAATATGTGACGTCATCAGTAGTGCATTGCGGGCGCGCGAGTTATAGTTAGCTGAACTAACTATAACGGGGGAATTTCAATGGTTTTTTACGAGTGAAATGTCCAGCTAACTATAACATGTGTGAAACCTTTGGTTTTTTCATTGAATTTCTAAGGTTTTTTAAATGCTAATTCCTAACTATAACGTGTGTGAAACCCATGGTTTTTTCAGTGAATATATATATATATATATCAATAATTTAAAATATATTTAAAAAATCTATAATAAATGTAAACATTAAACTATAAATACATATTTAAACTTACATTTCCCAATACAATCAGTGCAACTGTAGGGAAAAGGTTGGATAGCGGAGAGGTAAAAATTACTACTCCCACTCTAGTGAGTGCAACTGTAGGGAAAGTACTGGATAGAAGAGGGGAAGAAATTACCATTCCCACTCCAGTGAGTGCAACAGTAGAGAAAGTGTTGGATAGTGGAGGTATACAAATTACTATTCCAACTCCAGTGAGTGCAACAGTAGGGAAAGTGTTGGATAGCAGAGGGGTACACATTACTATTCCCACTCCAGTGAGTGCAGCAGTAGAGAAAGTGTTGGATAGCGGAAGTATACAAATTACTATTCCAACTCCAGTCAGTGCAACAGTAGGGAAAGTGTTGGATAGCGGAGATGTAACAATTACTATTCCCACTCCAGTGAGTGCAACAGTAGAGAAAGTGTTGGATTGGGAAGGGGTAAAAATTACTATTCAAACTCCAGTGAGTGCAACAGCGGGGAAAGTGTTGGATAGCGGAAGGGTAAAAATTACTACTCCCACTCCAGTGAGTGCAACAGTAGGGAAAGTGTTGGATAGCGGAGGGGTAAAAATTACTACTCCCACTCCAATGAGTGCAGCAGTAGGGAAAGTACAGGATAGCAGAGAGGTAAAGATAACTATTCCCACTCCAGTGAGTGTAACATAAGGGAAAGTGTTGGATAGAGAAGAGACAAAAATTACTGATCACAGTCAAAGAGCTAAAACAAAAATTAAAAACCTTAAAATTTATGGAAAACAATATTTAGAAATGAAAAATCAAATATATTAAATATATAGAAAAATTATTTTTATAATATTTATCAAATATAAAAAACTTACAAATAATACATAATATAATAATAAATACATTAAAGAAAAAAATGTTAAACTAGAAAATATTTACAAAAACTTCATTATTTAATACATAAATATGTTTAATTTTAGTTCCTACCCTACATCACCACACCAATAACAAAACACTTCAAATGTTTTAATTATTTCCCCCCAAAGTTAACATAATTAATAATCAATGTAAAAAATATTATTCATTAAAAAAACCTATAACAATGAGTTTGACTACACAGACTTTAATACTATGATATCCACTACACACACACCTAAATTAAACTCTAAAATAATAAAACACAATTAAAACGTATTTATAAATTAAAAACTATTACTATTAACAACTAATTATAGAGTAATTAAAATGTATTTATTACCCACCCCTTACCCCATTAAAAGTAAAAACAACAGACAAAAAAATAAACAATAACTCAAAATACATATCAAATAATTAACATTAATTTACAACTATATATTGATTAATTAAATACAAATTACTTCCCACACTTTCCTCTATGAACAATTAGCATAATTAATCAATTAAAATTAATTAACATCCAATTAATAATTCATCAATTAAGAATAAATTACTTCCCACACTTAATACCTATAAACACCACAACACACACCGAAAATGAATTACACAATTACCATAATTAATTACCAATTAATTAATTAAAATTAAATAACAACCAATTATTAATTAATTAATAATCAATTACGTTATCCATTTAACACTATAACATCTCAATTAAACAAATATTTATATATAAAAAATAATCAATAAATGTAATATAATGAAATTACTTTCCACCCTATTCCCCTATAAACCCACAACCCGCTACAGAACTAAAAATGCAAAATTCAAATAAAAAAGAATTAATAGCTGCTAAAAATACAACACATATATTAAAAATACAGACAATCCTTATACAAAAAACATACAAAATGTACATATAAATATATACCAAACTACATAACATTAATGAAGGAACGATAGTTTTAAAAACTATATTTTTGCAAACAATATTAAACACTTCGATATTTTTAAAATCAATATTGCTTACCTTATGTCGATATTCTTGACCACAATATTCTTGCTGTCGATATTTCTGACCCACGATATTTGCGACTCGATATTTGTGAAACTCGCTATTTGTGATTGGATATTCTGTCTCTGTATCGGCCCAGGGATGGGGTCCTGGTCCCCTTCTCACCTCTGCATAGCAGACATCTTTGTGGGGCCCAAGAATGGTGCCCTGGGCACCTTCTACTTATTGTAGGGGAGTAAAATGGTGCTCCCTTACCACGTTTGCGTCTCGGGCCTAGGGATGGATTCCTGGCCCGTCTGTTTACGCGGGGAAAATGCGATGGCACTTCGCCATAATTTCTCTGTTCTAATGGCCAGCATCCAGGCCATGTCCTACATTGCAACGGAGCTCCACATGCTCTGGCGAGAAAAGGTCAAAGGTTGCCCAAACTCAAAAATAACCATGGGGCAGATTTACGACTTCTGGAGCATCTCTGCTAATCAGCAGAGATGCGCCAGTAGAGTTGCGACGCATCTGCCCACCCGTGCGCCACCATTGATGCGCCGCATTTACAATGTGGCGCACCGTGGCGCTCGGAGGGGCAGATGCGTGACGCATCCCCCGTCGGAAAGGTGGTGCATTGCTGGAGTTGCGTCGCAAGCGCGACGCAGCTCCAGCAAGGCTCGAGGGTGCCCTATCCCTAACATGCTGCGTCAATCCTTACGCCTTAAAAGTGACTAAGTGAAATCTTGTAAATTTCACTCAGCCACTTTTAGGAGGCGTTCCTGCACCGGAACGCCCCCCCCGTGCTGGAACACCTACATGTGGCGCAGGGCTTTACAACGTGATGCATCTCCCAGATGCGTCACGTTGTAAATACCCCGCAGCATGGCGCTGGCTTTACGCCGCCGCTGCGTCACAAAAGTGACGCAACGGCGGCGTAAAAGAGGCGCAAGGGGCTTGTAAATCTGCCCCCATATCTCTGGGCCCTTTGGGTCGAATTCGTCAATGTTTATCTTGTTTTGCTTTGGGTGAGGAGCCCTAGCTGGCTGGAGAGCTTTCTTCAGGCCTCCCAACCGCCAAGTTGACAAACTTTGTATGGAGCTTGTTTCACTAGCTCCCTTTATCAGCTTTTCTCTTTACAATTCCTCTGGACTTCTCTCCTTCATGGCACATATGCCCAGTTTTTTCCCCAACTGGTCCTCAGGGGGAGTAAGGGAACCAGCGTCCTGGGTCCTGAAGGTGCGCCCCATTGATTCTGGGGTCAATCAGAGCCAAAGTCCTTCCAATTCCACATGGCATCAGCCTCCAGTCCCATTGTCCAGTAGAAAAACACTACTAAGAGAGCTTTCCCCCTTGCATAGGACCTTTTAAGTGGGGTTGGAGGTTCCAACAGGGATGCACCTCTAGCCTACCATGATGTGCCACATCATAAATCTGCCCCTGTCCCAAGCTCCCTGCACAGGGCTTAATTCAAGATGACATCCCCCAGGAGTCACTTGCCACATGTGCCCTGGCGGACTCATCCATACCCCTCATTGGCATCACTGCCAGTGCCTGCCTAAGCAAAACTTCAAAAGAGCCCTCCTGCTGGTTTGGCTCCAGAGTACGTTCTCCCTTCCTTTGTTCAGTGGGCTTGGGTAGGCCCTGTTCCTGGCACATCATGACAGAGGGTTATTTGATGCAGGGCAGTCCCACCCACCATTTCCTCTTCAGGAGCTGACCTAATAAAGGTTAACTGCTCCCTTAGTGGGGGGAGGCCTTTGCTCCAGCCCAGCAGGGTGACAACAGGCCTGGGCCTGGGCTCTGATCCGGAGATAAACCAGAAAAGAATGACATTTCATGGATGACCCATAAAAAATCTTAGTGTATGAGCTAAAGACATTTTATCTCATAATAATTCCTGTTGAGTTGGAGAAACTCATTGTTTTGTCATTTCCTTGTTGCCCCAAGGCAGTTATGTGCTGCTGCAGGGGATATATAAAGACTTGTGAAGGCATTAGACATTTCAGGATCTGTACTTTTTTTGCATGGAAAATGACTGAGGGAAAAAAGAAACTTGAATTATAAGTTATAGAAGATGTATGTACATCAGGGCAAACTACACGTGGAGGCTGTTTGAACTGCCTGCAAAACCTGTACAAAATGTTTTAGCAATTTGTAATGGAAGTTGTGCTTACAAAATGCACTATTTGCATTACGGTTTTCAAATCTATCTTAAGAATGATAGCTTCAGATCCTCTGGAGAGAGTTAGGACTTTTTATCACACCATGAAAGTAGTGGAACATTTTATAAGTTGACCTTTAGACAAATATTCAATACTTTTCAGCTTTTTGCACTCCACAATATTTATCTCAAGTCTAATGTCGAGGGGGCGTGGCCATGCCAGTGCCCAAGATGCCTGTCTGGCAGTGAAGCTCCGGTCCGATGGCTCAAATTAGCCAGGTTTCGGGCCATATCCACCATCTGGCACCATCAGGACTACAAGAAACAGTGTCCTACTAAGGGTGGCACAACCTGCTGCATTTTGGAGGGGCACAGCAGTCTGGAGAGGATGAGACGCTGGTGGATAGGCTTCAGCCCAGTGCACATCTTGGAGGCTCTGCAGCTGCAGGGGCTATCAAACTTAGCTGGGCAGCCCTACCTGCCTCTATTCATCAGATGGACTTCTTGTGGCTGGTGAGCTGAGACCGTGTTGGGTTGACAGGAGCAACAGCCAAGACCCCCCAGGCCCAGCCACGACCCCCAGTGGACCTAATGAGGATGCCGCAACACACCTACGGGGGATGAGGTGAGGACCATTCTGGACCCGCTCTGCTCCATGACTGTTGACACACCACCATGCTTGTTTAGCTGCTGGAACCCGGTAGGACGAGTTGAGCCTTGTAACAAATGACAGTGCCGGGCATAGACAGGTGGTGAGGCCTACACCCCTATAGGCATACCGACGGCCAGGAGTCAGGCTACATTGATCATGCACTGGATGGGAACTTCCCCCCTCCATCTCTGCTTTCCCCCAAGATTACAACTGCCATGCTTGACCATCTGTTCACCTGGCACCTTAAAACACCCCACCGACTGGGACGCGACAGTAAATAATAGCACCTACCACTCTTGAACACACACCAGTATACTCTTCGCCTACTGGGGCTGTGTGTCCACAGTGAACCCCATCAGGACTATGCCATAAATCGCTTGTTGCTGGACAGTTTTGCAGGGGCTACAGACCAGTCAAGGTAGGTCTGAGGGGGCTGACACGTATCGCCCAGCCGTACAATAATTTGTGATACAGCCCCCTTGTGGTGTTCCCACACATGCATAGCCTTCCACCTTTCATATGCCTAAATCATAATGGGGAAGGGCGACCCAAAACAGCATAAGCTCCACTTCGAGCAGCCCAGAGTGACCAGACACCCAGGCTCCTGGTTGAATGCAGAGTATGGTGCAGTGGGGTAAATTGAGTTGGTGCAGTTGAGTGGCACATCAGCCATAATGGCAGAGCTCTGCTTCGGATTCCAGTCCATCAATGCCAGGTTTAACACCTTCACCAGCCAGCTTGATTGCATGGGCGAACGATTGGACCATCCAAGTTATTAGAATGGACAGTGCTGAGGAGCACATGTCATGCTAGGAAGATGGGGCTGTGAATGTCAAAAAAAGCCTGGCCAAGAAGGAATGACTAATTTGGCTTTGGCAGTTAAAAATGAAGATCTTGAAGTGAGGTCACGTCGTAATAATATTTGTATTATGCAAGTAGAGTTGACAGCTGTGGCCCACCTGGACATGTTTGAAAATGCTCCTTCATGAAGATCCTTGTGACCGCTAATGCTTCACGTCATCCTTTTGGGTGGAGAGGACCAAAGATACCTTGGCCACCCCTCTGCACGTCCTTATCACCCACTTGCTCAATTACAGGGACACAGCGCTCTGCCTAGCAAAGAACAGGGCCCATTGCAGTATCAGGGTTCTGACATATCTCTATTCCCGACTTCACCATGGTGCTCAAAGTAATTTTGCAGATAGCATGAATATGCTACACAAGCAAGGACTGAAATATGGCATGCTATACCAGGTGCAACTTCATGTTGAAGTCAATGGGAAGACTCGCATCTTCAACACCACAACTGAAGCCATGGACTTTTGGAAACAGCATGGCATGGAAAGGTCATCCCCCTGCCACAACACACCAGAGTGCTCTCTTCCTTATCTCCATAAGGCGACGAGTACATACCTTTTACCACCCGGCTGAAGTGGCCTCTCTGTCACTTCCCCTTGAACTGCCATTTCTTATATTCATATGCCACCCCCAACGTTAACCGGCAATGTCCTCTTTGATCTCTTTTTTTTTTAATTTTTTAATTTTTATTGTCAAAAAGAAGAGGTATTATGATTATACATTACACATTACAGCAGAGTACTTATAACATATTGTAAAACAGAGAAGAAAAAAGAAAAAAGGAAGAAGAAACATAAGCAGATAAATCAACTTAACAGTGAAATCATTATTGCTGAATTCAATAATCACAAAGAATGCCTCAACGTTCTACTAATCTAAGACCCCCCATATAGCTCTATATTTTAGGAGAGCCCGAGCTCCCCTATTCTTAGCCAAAGCTTTCTCTCTTTCCCCAAATTCTTTAAGAACAGACCACCATTCCATCTCTGTAGGAGGTTTAGTCGAGATCCATGCCCTAGCAATTACTAAGCACGCAGTAACAATCATTATAGACAGTAAGGAAGAATACTTTTTTGCACATGCTTCCTTACACCCTAGAATCCGTTCAGTTGTTGACAATCTTATATCAGTAATAAATCTTTCTTACATTGTCAATAAAATTTTATCCCAAAACTCCTTCAGCATTGGGCATAGCACAAACATATGAATAATATTCGCTGCATATTGGCCGCATTTAGGGCAATTCTGGCGCGATCTTTGCTGGGATATAGAATTTAAATCTCCAGTTGAAGCCCATTGAGCAATCTTTTCCGGTGTATAATAAAGACAACATAAAGTCCGAAATTGCTGAAGCTGAAGATTAGTAGAATGAACTGAGCGAGAAATATAATCAAAAGCTTGCGTTAGCCTGTCTCTTGTTATAGTCTCACCCAGTTTCTCGCTCCATTTAAAAGCTAATTTTTCACATCCATCCCCTCTATTTTCACAGAGGATCTGATATGCTCTGCTGATAGTAGCCTTTAAATTCTGGCCATATATAAGTTCCCACAGAGCGGCCTCCTTAATCAATCTTATTCCCAGACTCCTAACCAAATGGTCTTTAATTTGTCAATACTTAAAAAAAAGGTTTTAGGAATCTTAAATATTAAAGAAAGATTCTCGAACGACTTTAGGCCATTGCAGTCAAATAATTGGCCCAGTGATTGTATCCCATATTTAGCCCACTGAAGAGCGATCCTATCATGATAAATACCGGGAAACATTGGGTAACCCCATAAAAGGAGTCTACTATGTATTACGGGAAGAGAAAGTCTAGATTCAAAATTCTTCCAGATATATACCAGATCTCGTATTGTCTTAAACTTAATACGCTTAAAATAATTAGGGTCATGGATGTGATAAAGAAATAATTTGCTATCGGCACCAAGGATCAGCCAATGCCAATGTTCCACCAGTTCAGGATGCAGAAGGCCCCGTAGACGGTCTACAAAAGCAGAAAGATAATAAAGTTTCATATCAGGTAAATCTAATCCTCCCTGATTATAAGGGAGTTTAATTAGTGCTATAGCCCTTCTTGCCTTCCGATATCCCCAAACAAAACTGCTAAAAATTCCATCTAGTTTTTTAAAGAAAGCATGCGGAATACGTAATGGGATTGATCTAAACAAATAAAGAAATTTAGGAAGAATATTAATTTTAATGATATTGCACCTGCCCAAGATACTCAGAGGTAGTTTATGCCATACTTTTAATTGTTTTTCTACTTTATTTAGTAAGGAGACATAGTTCAATAAATGTATTAATTTTATATTAGCAGAAATTTGAACTCCTAAGTAAGTAGCCTTCTCACAGACTCCTTCGATCAAATCTTGCGATTGATAATTAAGCAGAACTTGAGTTTTGCTGCGATTAAGTTTATAGCCACTGAATTGGCCAAATTTTTCTGCCTCCAGAGGAATTTGTTCTAAAGCCTCTTTAGGTTTGGTAGTAGTCATGGCTATGTCGTCGGCATAGGCCATTCATTTAAGGGGGCGATGTTCCATATTCAGCGGGGAAATTCTTTTATTAGCCAATAAAGTTCTAATAAATGGCTCGATATACAAAGCAAATAATAGGGGTGAAAGAGGGCACCCCTGCCTAGTACCACGCCTTATAGGGAAATATTTAGTAATAATATTACAATAAAGCAATTTTGCTTTCGGATCTTTATTCATGGCTGTTATCAAATTCAGAAACTTTTCTTTAACCCCAAATCTAGAAAGTGTTGCCCATAGATAGTCCCAGGCCACCCAATCAAATGCCTTTTCTGCATCCAATAAAATCATACCAAAATCAATTTTCAGTTTCTCTGCAGCATCAAAAGCGGCTATTGTTGTATTAACATGGGCAGTTGTATCCCTCCCAAAGATAAAACCGTGTTGCTGAAGAGAAACTAACTTAGTCATCAAAGGGGCTAATCGGGTGGCCAATATTTTAGCAAACACCTTAACATCTGTATTAATTAAAGAAATTGGGCGGTACGAGGCAGGTTCTTTAGGATCTTTATCTTTTTTTAAGAAAAAAATAATATTAGCCAAATTCCAGGAAGGTGGTACTTGGCCTGAGCTAGCGACTTGAGATATCAATTTACAGAGTAAGTGAACTAAAAGGGTTTTGAAACATTTATAGAATTCTGCTGGGAGGGTATCTTCACCTGCAGCTTTCCCTAATGTAAGCCCTTCTATAGCATTAAATACCTCCTCTTCTGTAATATCTTGTTCTAAAGTGGTTGCATCTTCATCTATCAACTGAGGAAGATTACTCTGATGTAGATAATTCAAGATAGCAAATGGATCCGCCGACACCTGACCTAAGTCTGGTGAATACAATTTTTTATAAAATATTGAAAATTGATCAGCTATTTGGGCGGGGTCCTTAAAGAGAACCCCCCCCCCCCTTCCCCCTTTAAAACCTTGATCTTGTTTTTTTTGCTCATTGTCCCTAATTCGAAAAGCCAGAATTTTCCCGATCCTATCCCCGTATTCATACTGCAGTGTCTTGTGTTTAGTATAACAAATCACAACTTTTTCCATTAAAAAGCTATTTACAACAACCTTTTGCTCCAAAAGGAGTCTATAGAGATGGTCTTGCTCTACCCTTCGATGCAATACTGCATCAGCATGTTCTATTTCGGCCCTAATAAGTTTTTGAAAAGCATAATTAATTTGGTTGTTCATTAGTTTATTTTGCTTGTATATAAACTGCTGGGTAGCACCTCTTATATAGGCTTTCATTGCATCCCACACCACCAAGGGTGAAGCAGACCCAATATTATCTGTAAGAAAATCAGATATTTGTTTCCCAATAGAAATCCGATATTCTTCATTCGACACTAACTGTTTAGGAAACGAAAGAGGATGAGTAGCTTTAGTAGAGCATTTTGCATAAAAAGAAAAAATTATAGGGTTATGATCGGAGGACACTTTGGGGCATAGTTCAATATCTGCAAGTGGTAAAAGGCTTTCTGAAACCCAGGCCATATCTATTCTTGAATACTGGTGATGTGGTGCCGAATAGTATGTATAGCCAGGTTTATTTGGATATAAGACGCGCCACACATCCTTTAAAGAATATAATCTAGCCAGATCCAAGATGGAAGCTCTCACCTTCACCATTCTTGCAGCTAGAGGATGGCTAGTAGAATCTAGTCCATAAGAAATAACACAGTTAAAATCCCCCATCACTATCAATTCCCCCTGCCAAGCAGTCAGCTCCAGAGCCAAATTATCAAAAATTGTGGGATCGTCAGTGTTGGGGCCATAAACAACACAAAAAACATAAGAGACACCGTTAATTCCTCTTTGATCTCACTTCCCGATCTGGTATTGTAACGTTCATCTACCCGAGACCAGTTCTCATGATATATGAATCACGATTCACCCAACTCATGGACCCTGTCAGCTGTAGCGTTGCCACCTCACGAGGTGTACACCATTTTGCAGAACGTTGGGTTATATGTTTTTCTTTTTATTTAGCTTGGGATTTGCTGGGTGGTAAATCGCCTGGTGTGGGGAGGGTGTTCTATGTATGTATGGTTTTTGTTCATTGATAATAATACTGTTCATGTGGTATGTGCCACCATCACTACTACACCTGCAAGCTCATACATGCAAATCTATAGATGACAATGACACAGATAGGAAGGGATCAATGGCTGAACTCAATCCTCAACTCCAAACATTAGAGGCCTCAACAATCCTTGCAAAACAACTGCTATCCTATCTCACGTGACATGGTATAAAAATAGCCTTCTTATGGGAGATTCATCTCCCACCTAGGGCTACACCCTCATTTGTATTCCCTTTGGGTCCTCACAGATATTTCTCATGCTATAGTACATGCTCACGTAGAGTGTCCCGTTTAATCCACAAAGTATCCCCATCAAACATACAACTGGCTTTGTCAATGAAGGGGGGATATGTTTTTGTCGCAAGAACCATGGCAGGTCAATGTATCCTTCTGGTTAATATGTATGCTCAAAATGTGGATGCCTCTGACTTCTATCAGGAGCTCTCGTCCCACATGGACCTTGTAGAGGCTGACCATATCATAATGGGAGGTGATCTTAACATGGTTCATGACCCTTTGATAGATTCCACAGGAGCTAGCGCGGGTGGTAAACTGGGGGCATTATGTGTTCTCTGGGATATCACTGACGCCTTTACTTTGGAGGATGCACCACTCAGTGGCTGGCAGTTGTGACACATCTTTGACACACATTATCGGACCAATCTCCAGTGCAGCTGATACTGAAGATACCCTATGGGGGAGGCCTAGAGTGCTACTGGTGCTTTCTGAGCACCGCTCTCCATGGCAAAGCATTCTGTTCCGAACTCCGGGACTCCATCATAGAATATATTTCACTTAATACTGTTTCTGTTGTAGAGCAGGCCACAGTGTGGGACGCCTTTAAGACATACATACACGGGCTGTGTGCATATCCAAACATGCTGGCGTATTAAGAGATAAACATAATTGCCTGGTCTGACTAGAGACCAAACTCTGCAAAAATGACCAGGAAGCCTCACTGCAGTGACACGGACACCAGTTACATAGCCACTCAATCCTACTGGATGAAATTCATGACCTGGTTGAGAGAAAACTGTGTACTTGGTGAAGTACGCCAAAGCTAGAAGATATGAAGAGGATGAATGCCAGGGTCATAGACTGGCGAGACTACAATGCCCTAATATTTATGGTGATAATGATGGTATTATGAGTGAAGTCCTTAAATATTACAATTATTCTCGTCCTGAATGAGTGGGAAGGATGAAGAAAGAGCAGAATATCTCACAGAGATCGCAATGGTCTGAATAACAGACAGACAGAGACAATTTCAAAGTGAACCTTTGTCCTTTGAGGAGATAAAACAGGCGATAGACACCCTGGATTTGTCTAAGGCACCGGGCCTGGACGGACTTATAGGCGCATTTTATAAGCATAAAAGTATCTGGGTTCCCACATCTCCTAGAGATATATGCCGCAGCTCTCGAGGCGGGAGTTCTCTCATCCTCGCTGTTGGGGATCAGTTATCACATTGTTAAGGAAACCTGGGAAGGACCCACATCTTAGCACCTCCTACCACCCACTCTCGCTACTCAACTTTTACAACAAAATATTGGCCACGGTTATTGCAACTCGATTATCAGTCCTGATGGACCAGATCATATCGCCTATACAAACTGGCTTTGTCCCCCACAGATCCACCTTCTTAAATGTATGTGCAATCTTTACTAAAAAGGGATCGCTCCAGATGTACCATCACCTGTGGCTCTGTTGGATTCCGAAAAGGCTTTCAACTTGTTGAAGTGGCCTTTCCTACATGCAGCGTTGGACAAACTGGAGCTACCCCATAGGTAAATTGCTCTTATGCTACTATACCCAAACCCCAGGATTTGCTTGAGGGCAAATATCTCCTTTTCTGATGCCTTTACGGTAACTAGGGGGACCAGGCAGGGCTGCCCCCCTGTCACCCCTCCTCTTTATTATAGTCATGGACCCACTCGTCTGGAGGAGGAATCCTATACTCAGTGACTCTCCCAATAACAAATAATTCTTGGCTCCCCCTGACTCAGGAGAATTTTGTTCAGTGTACCCTGTGCACCATAATCTACACACAGTTGGGGACCTCGTTCCAGACTGTCCTGTCCTTATGGACTCAGACACCACCAGTTTTGAGGACGCCACACACATTAATCACTTTATACTACAGCGCTTACATAACATGTGGCAAACTCACATACCCTGCTGTCCACTAGCCCAGATGATTTTCCTCCTTTCAATTTAATTATAATCGACACAGAAGGGGAGACTGGCCTCTAGACTTTACCATGCATGTGTAGCTATGAAGCCGGCACATGATGAGAAGGTTAGTATGTCGTGGTAACGCAACCTAGGGTGTACGCTACCTGACAAAATATGGTACACTGTTGTAACCAGACGAAGCTTGTCTCCCCTAACCACAGACACAAATTCCTACATTATAAATTTCTACATCAGGCATACAACACACAAAGTGCACTGGCTAGACTAGACCCCATACAGTCATCAAGTCCCCAAGTGCCATTCAGACGAGCATATTTTGTGTGTTTGCAATGGACGTGTGTACATATAGGGGTGTATTGGCAAACAATCTTCTCCCTGATATCCACAATGATAGGGGTTATCCTCACATCTGATCCTCTCCTGGCACTTTTGTGACATTTTAGCGACAGCCTGAAAGGGGAACGCAGATTTTACACAATAGCACCTTTATTGGCTAAACGAGTAATAGCATTGCACTGGGGCAGCGGTTCCCACCCCACCGATGACGCATGTTTGAAAATTATGGTCTACTGTGAAATATATGCTGCACTGCAACCTCCCACTGGAACACCTAAAGATATTTTGCAACCAGTCCAGGACTACCAATTGACACTGGACACTGATGAGCAACACTGATCTGTTGTTTAGTGCTTCTCTTGCTAGCTGTGATGAGCTGCATCTCCTCTCCACTCCTTCCCCTCTCCTCCTCCCCATGCTCCCAAAGAAGTCGACATAGACTACGTATTGCAATACCGGTTGGTATATCTTGGCCCATTACTATTGTGTGCTCGCTACCATCCTTCCAATTCTTGACACTTGCTGCATGATGACTGTATATAGGTCTTTTATGACAGCACCTACTGGACTATTAGCAAGCTAATACTTTTTCCTCTTCTCTGCCCACTATGAGGAATTTTTGTTGTATGCAAAAATGACGAAGAAAGTTTAGAAAAGTGAAGTCTTAAGTAGAAAATCTTCACTCTGGTGAACTTTGCAAATTGCCTGGAGAATGGAGTAACCAGAAGGTGTGTTAAATGCCCACAATTAACGGTTTATCTCTGGCAATCAAATTTTAATGAGGGGCAAATATATCTGCAGCCTTGCACATCCTTTAAATGGGATGATATCGGACTGCAGGAAAGGGAATTTCAGTGCTAGGAAATGAGAAAGGCATTGAAGACAGAAAAAGAATGAAGCTTTAATTGAAAGATGAAGTTCAAGAAAAGAGTACAAAGAAGAGATTTATAAGTATTTTTTTTATTTTTTTTTATTTTGAAGGTTTTATATAGTGCGAACATGACTCTTGCGAGTAACAGAGCGCTTTACAAGTCATAAGAGCAAAGCCAGAACTAAGCATACCAAGATCTAAGTGAAAGAGTTATACAAATCTCAAAGTCATTAAGATTAAGCTAACAGAAGGACAACTGAGGAGCGTAAAAACAGCATACGAAAAACAAAATACAGTAAACAGTTAAAGAGTTCACGTGAATTTAGCCATGAGGATCGCTTTCACTTCTTTTTTTAATGCGGCAGAGGAAGGGTTCATTCTTGTTTCACTGGGCAAGGCATTCCAGATCCTAGGAGCCATACCAGAAAAGTATTGGTTATAGTTTTTTTTTTTGGCAAATCTTTGTGGTTTCAGAAGAAGAGTCTTGGCACTCCTGGAGGCTCTGATGCCCGAAGAGAGCACCAGTTTCTGAGCTAGGTAGTGGGGGGCGTTGTGGTAGAGGGCCTTGTGTGTCATACAAGCGATTTTCAAATGGATTCTGGCCTCAAACGGAAGCCAGTTGAGGGCTCTCAAGTCTGGGGAAATGTGGGAGTTTCTCTTTGAACCCGTGATGAGTCTCACAGGTGAGTTGATCGTGACTCTTAGCGGGGCTGTCGCTGCCCTTGAGAGGCTGCATAGGGTTACCGCCCCATATTCCACGCAAGGGATTACTAGGGCTTGAACCGCTAGTTTGAAATCGTGGGCAGGCAGAAAGGGTTTCAGTTGTCGTAGAGTCTTCAGATGGAAGTTAGCTCCTTTTGTGGAGGCGCTGATATGTTTCTGCATCTTTAGGTTACTGTCAAGCGTAACCCCTAGCGATTTCGCTGAGTCCACGACAAGAGGTTGTCCATTAAGAGCTGTTAAGTGCTTCATCCAGTCCAGTATAATGGGAGTTTTGTTGGGGGGAGCGATTAAGAGGAATTCAGTTTTGAGGGAGTTTAGTTTCAGGTGTTTTTTGGCCAGCCAAGTTTGGGTTTTTTGTAGCGTGGTGTTGAGTGATTTGATGTCATCAAGTGAGTGGATCTTGATGTAGATTTGGGTGTCGTCAGTGTACATATGGAAGTGAATTTTGGCGAGGCTGAGAAGATCGGTAAGTGGTTCCATAAAGAGGTTGAAAAGGGTGGGAGAGAGGGAGGAGCCTTGTGGAACTCCTAACGTGACTGGCATGGGGTTGGACAGGGTTTGGTTGATCTTGAATCTTTGGGATCTATTTTGGAGGAAAGAAGTGAACCAGTTAAATACAGTTCCAGATATTCCCATTCTGTGTTTCAGGAGTTTGAGCAGGTTGCCGTATTTGACAGTGTCAAAGGCTGAAGACAGGTCGAGTAGAATTAGTAGACAGGTTTCGTTTTGGTCTAGGATTTTTAGCGCGTCATCAAATATATGTGTCATGGCAGATTCAGTGCTGTGATCTGCTCTGAAGCCTGATTGAAACTGGCTAAGTAGGTTGAATTGAACAATGTAACTGTTCAACTTTGATTTAACACATTTTTCCAGGAGTTTGGCTAGCATTGGAATGTTAGAAATCGGGCAATAGGTATTTGGGCCCAAGGGGTCAGCTGTAGATTTCTTTAGGATAGGTGAGACCTGACCTGATTTCAGGCTGTCTGGGATGGATCCTTGAAGAAGGGACGTATTAATGATCTTGGTCCAGAGGGGTAGAACTAGAGGAATGAAGTCTTTTACGTAATTAGCTGGGAGCGGGTCTATGAAATGATTGGAGGGTTTCAGAGAGGTTAACGTCTTTAATATGTGATCTTCACTGTATGTGTTAAAGCGGGACCAAGTTGCGTTGTTGTTTAGTTTAAATTTTGGGAGGTCATTATCTTGGGCATCAGCCAGGGGCAGTGATGGGTTCTTTTTCAAGTCTGAGACGGCTAGGAGGTCTTTGAGTAGGTCTGATTTACTGGATTCCATCTTAGAAGCGAAGAAGGAGGCAAATTCATCACAATTGGTCAGAGAAGGTGGGATAGCATTAGGGAGACTAGGTAGGTTTTTGGTCTGAGCTTTGATAAGATCAAATAGCTTTTTTGGGCGGTTCTTGGCTAGGTCTAGTCGAGACCTGAGGAAGACGGTTTATAGTTTTTCTGATCTTCCTAAAGTAAGCGTTTCTGGAGATTCTGAGAAGCTTGAGGTGGTCACTTGAAGGGGCAGCTCTCCAGCGACGTTCCATTACTCTAAGAGAGCGTCTGTCTTCATTTAGTCTCCCATCATACCAAGGTTTTGATTCTTTTGTAGAAGTTCTTTTCAGTTGAAGCGGGGCAATTTTGTCAAGTAGGTTGTTCATGGAGTGAAAGTAGTGACTGGTCAGCTCCTGTACATCCGTGAGGTCTTCGGGGGGGAAAAGATGGTTTGAATTAGCTGATGCTATAAGGTCAGATCCAACGTTTTTCAGGTTTCTCTTCCAGGTCTTAGTTCTCAGGGGTTGTGTTGGGAGTCGTTTAATCGTTTCCAAGACTTGGAATGAAATAACATGATGGTCAGACCAGTCGCAGGGGACGATCGAGTTGAGCTGAGTGGTGTCAACATTGGAGATTATTAGGTCAAGAGTAGCACCTTTGTCATGTGTAGGGCTGTTACATATTTGGTTAAGATTAAGGTAAGCGAGGAAAGCTTTGAGGCTGTTTACCCCTGGGTCGTTCTGGTCTTCCCAATGCAGATTGAAGTCCCCCAAGAAAATGTGCTTATTTTGTTGGCTGTCATTTGACGCCAGAATGTCCATGAAGTGTTCTATCAATGTGAGGTTGTCTCCGGGAGGGTGGTAGAAAGTGTGTAGAGAGCATATTTGTTTGTTGTTGTTGTTGATGTTTAAGCATAGATATTCGCAAGAGAGTAAAGCGGAGGCATTGGAGTTGGATACTGTTAGGCTGATCTGGTGTATGCAGGCTATCCCACCGCCTGGCCTGTCGGTTCTGTCTAGTCTGGTGATGTCATAGTTAGGGGGTAGCAGGATGTCCATGATGGGGGTAGATGTTTCCTTTAATCAGGTTTCCGTCAGGATCAGAATGTCTGGTTCGTTAGAAATAAGTAGGTCAGCTATATCAGCTGCATGTCTAGAAGCGGATCTGCAGTTCAGCAGGATACAGCTTAGACTCTGCTTGATGGATACTGTGGATGGTTCGGTTGTGAGGGGTATTCTAGTGAGGTTATTTTCAACAATACCTCTGGGGTTGTGTCTGGTGGGTCTGTATGAGATGGTAGGGATAGATTGTATTCGGGAGTCTGTAAGTGCGATAGCTGGAGGTCCAGCGCTATGTGGAGGGGGAGGTAGCACGTAAGAGCGAAGGAGGGCCCTTAGTTCTAAATCAGATAGAGGGTTTAACAGCCTGAGGGGCGTGATATGTCATTCGGGTGCGGAACAAATAGATTATGTAGAATTGAAAATAGGAATTTACAGGAGAAGGAAGGAAATAAAAGCAACATTCTTCATAAGCACTTGAAAGGCACCAGCCCTGTGACTTTTATGGAACAAATAGGAGTGAACACTGATAACTACTGATTTTAAAACATTGGGGGAAAAAATCCACCCCAATTTACAACAAATGGATATGGAAAACAGGAAATACTAATCATAAAAAATTAAAAGTTATGTTCATGGCTCCAACATGTAAAACCACTGAAAGTCACCGCTTTTATTTAAGAATGCAAACAGCACTCAACATAACTCACTGCATCTGCCATGTTGTTCTCTAGTTAGGGTTTTTTTCTTGATGGTCGACCATAGCTTATGTCCCAAAGTGAGATGTTCCCACAGGGATCGTCAGGGCAAGTTCTCATATGGCTGCCTCATAGATATTTCCCTGCTGGCAGCTTGCTCCCAGCTTTCTAGCGGTTGTTCTAACCCAGAAACAACACAGACCATAAAAGTATATTCTCAACGGGCACATTACTGCAGGGACACAACAGTAGGTTCACTGCAGTCATTATCACTCATGTCGGACTCCCTTGAGGGATACCGGAATATCTCATCCTTTCTTCATAACAGAATAGACAATGTTGTACTTCTTCCTGGGACCTCCAATTCAAGCTCACCCAGGGATCAGCAAAACAGTCCACCTGCTGCAGTCATTCTCTGCACAACGCATTCACATTTTGCATACAGTGTAGCAAAGAAAGCTCTACACCAGTGATACTCAATCTATGGCCCAGGGGCCGCTTGTGGCCCTCTTGATATTTACATGCGGCCCCCCTGGTGAACAGCAGCACAAGCTGCTCTTTAGTTGCTGAGCACTAATATTCAGAAGAAAAATGCTTGCCCATTTATTTAACATTTTTATTAGACCTCCCTACACAATCTCTGAGCCACCCAGATCCCCTATCACCAACCTGCTGGCATCAGTGTATCCCTCAGTCACACCACAGACTGTACCTTGTAATCCCTGGGCAAATGTTTGTTAGTACCCATTCTCTGTACGGAAAATATTAATGCATGATTTTTAGATGCTGAAGTGAATAATTCTTCTTTTGCACGGGGGAAATATAAGTTCTAGCTTGTTTATCCCCATCCCTTTAAACCTAGCGATGCCCACTGATGCTCCGGAATATGTTCCCTTGTATCTTGGAAGCAATGCAAACATGCTTCCCTCACTACTGTGCCCGTGCCCCATAGTGAACTGTCCATGTGAACAAAGCACTCTCCCTTGCTTACTAACTGTATGCAATTAGGTTATTAGGTGAAAGGGATGGGAGCCCCACTCAAGTCATAAACACAATCCTTGTCAGGATGAATCACAAAAGTCATCAAATATATACCTGTGCTTAACCCTCTGGTATCCTGGCACAAAAGCAGTCAGGCTTAACCTGGAAGCAATGTGTAAAGTATTTACGCAACACTCAAACAGTAAGAATGTGAAAACACAACACAAGAGAAACCCCAAAACCATTTAATAAAATACATACTATGTTAATACATAAACTGGCATGGAAATGACAAAAATCCAATAAGTAGAACTGGAGTTTTGAATTTTTAACATTTTTAAGTAAAAATAATGGCAAGAAACATAAATCAACAATAGCGGTTATCTGGTCACGTTGAGCGTATTGGATACGGGGATCAGGTTCATCCTAGTGGAAAGTTTACCTTCTAACTTAGTCCAGTTCCACACGAAGAGCCTCAGTCAGAGGTTTGAATTGGTGGTGCAGCTGTTGTCAGTTCCGAGAGCAGTGCACCGGATGGAGCTTTGCTTTTGCGGGAAAGACAGGACGGTTGTTGTTGACAAGAAAAGCAGCATTTGGGGGTATCTCCGGACATGGTAGCCAGGAAGGTCACATTGGCCAACAGACAGACCGAGGGTTGTCTTTTCTTAATACAAAGAGCCAAGAACCTCTGTTTTTTCACCTCGAGTCCAGGTTTTGCAGATTCTGTAGGTTGGAGTAGTACACTCTAAAACCAGCCAAGGGTCCAGGACCAGGGGAAGCACCTTTTTGGGATCAGGACTCACTCTAGGACAGCCGCGGTTGGTAGTGGGGGTAGCTGCTGGGCGGTGATGTGGGGAGGGGGAGGGGCAGGGTGGGGGGTAGTAAACTATGGATTACCGAGGTTTTCAGGTAAGTACACATATAAATAAATAAAACAAATTTTGTTGCGTGCACGGCATCGCGTTTCGGGATGTAGTGCGCGCAACAAAATTTGTTTTATTTATTTATATGTGTACTTGCCTCAAAACATCCATAATCCATAATTTACCACCCCCCACTCTGCCCCTCCCCCTCCCCACGTCACCGCCCGGCAGCTACTCCCACTACCAACCGTGGCTGCTCTAGAAGAGGCCAGCAGCAGGGCTCACTCAGGTCAAGTTGGCCCTGGCAGCTACAGAAGTCCGGAAGAGTGTGGGCACAGCCTTCAAGCTACCCTTTGAAGCTCGGGATGGACTTTATACAACCCCCAGACCATACTGCTCAAGAGATGAACACTCTTCCCCATACCCAGGGACCTTTAATCAGCTGTATCGCAGGAATACATATTACACCACAGGAGAGCCATTAACAGTCATTTGGCCATAGAATTTGGCAGAAAGGCATATTTGGTTTAGGCAAAAAGTACAAACTTTCTAAAAGTGGAATTTTCAGAGTAGCAATTTAAAATCAGATTTTACCATTAAAGAGGATTTAAAATTAAATTTGAATGAGTGGAAAAAGTATTTTGTCCAGGTACTCCCAAGCTGAAGTTACCACTTATTAAGTGTACTAAAATAACCCAGTGTAAGTCAATGGGGGAGTTAGCCGTGCCACAGTGAGAAAAGACTCTAGGAGTTTTTTACTGTCAGAACAAGTACAACTTAAGTACCATGCATGTTGCTCTTTAAGCCTTCAGGACTTACTTTAGAGGTGACCTGTCAGTATTTAAAGAGGAAGCATTAGGTCTGGCAAAGGGTTTATTTTTCCAGGACGAAGTGGCAGTTTAAATCTGCACAACAGGCTGCAGTGGCAGGCCTGAGACATGTTTTAAGGAGCTACTTAAGTTAGTGGCACAAAGAGTGCTGCAGCCTACTTGTAGCATTTAATTTACAGGCCCCAGATACATGCAGTACCATATACTAGGGATTTGAAAGGAAATTAAAAATGTGCCAGTTAGGGATGGGGGAATACCCCATGAAAGATTATCATTTTTAAGACTAACACTCTGGTTTTCCTCATTCTTGCAGATGGTTATTGAAACTAAGCCTGTTCCTCATGTGCTCCTTCACTAAACAACCCCTTCTTTTAATCGATTCTGCTCCCACACACTGTCTACAATCTCATGTTACTCCTTGCACTCTTTTCTCAAACCCCAATTGTTTCGCACACTCTCTCCTGTTTCCTTCCCCTTTCTTCCCTGGCTAGGTTAAAAAAACATTTTATAACTGTTTTGTGGCTGACTTGGATGTGATTTACCCCAGAATATCAAGAAGCAAGACATACTTACTAACTGAAACTCTTTTTTATCTGTTCGTCCCCGGTTGCCATTGCTTTGTTCTCTATACCTCCACACTTTTCTCTGCAGCTCTGTTCCCTTCTCTGGGCCTCTTTTTTCCTTCAGTTCAGTGCAAGTGAGGATAAATGCCTGAACCATTCAGCTGTAGCTTTACTCACCTGTTCCAAGCATTTTAATTGTGAGTGTCTCAAGCTTAGAATCTACAGCATCTTGTGAGCAAAGATGTCTTAAGTGAAGCAAAGTGAAGTAAGCAAAACATTAATGACCGGCCAGGGCACAAATGGAAACCAACATCAACCTTGACATGTTTAAACCAGCCCCACACTGCAGGAAGCTGCAACTAGAAAGGGGACAAGTGGGCATGGTCATTGTGGTTTCCCATTCTACTAGAAAGCAGCCACTGATTTTGCAGCCAACCAGGAAAATGACAGTAGCAAAATGGCCAGTCCAGCCATGTTTGGGTAAGCTTCTGAAGTGGCCTACTTCCACACATTAACCTTCAAACAGCACCCTACTCGTTGTCGATGTGTGCATGGCACGTACTAGGTTAAGTCAAACAGAGGTGAGCACTTAGTGTGCCTTCACTGTTGGACTTTAAAGTGGCTTTATGAGTCGTAGAGGCTGTCGACATGTCTCTGTGTGTTGCTGGTGAATTTATCTTTGCCTGGGCATCAAATATTTGGGCAGTGAGCATGATGTGAGTATGTGTGCACTAGCACACAATGGGCCATTCTTTGGAAGATGTCATAATGGATCTCATAACCTCTGCTTGTGAGGTCACTTAGACTCAAAGACCACCAGCATCGTGCAAAATGTGATACTAATTTGGCACGTGGCACAGTGTTAGGTAGTCACATGAAAATTATTGTTTGATAAAGACCCCAAAAAATCTGACGCCCCATTTTGGTGTTAGTCATATTACAAAATGAGCACCGCAAGGGCCAGCAAATTACCATAAATGTAATATTAGTCTTCCAGCACATAATTGTAATGCTTTTTTAGCTAGGGATTTAAAAAATGTTACAATTTAATTGACTCATAGTACACTTTTTATATATTTTTATTTCATAAGTTTTATATAGCGCTAGCTAGACCTGCGGGTATCAGAGCGCTTTACAACATGAATGAATAGAGTAGTGAAAATCATGGTATAAGGATACATGAGGAGATATGCATAACAATAAATATATTGAGACGGTACATTAGAGGGGTGAGTCAAGAGATAGCTTAGGTAGGTGAAACCGTGAGAAGACCACCAATCCTTAATGGTCTAGGTAGTAAGGAGAGTCAACTGGGCTGTCAGAGTCGGGTTCAGTTGGCTTTGTCGGTAAAGTATTCGTCGAGGAGATGGAATTTGAGGTCTCTTTTGAAGCAGGAGAAGGAGGGGTTGCATCTGAGTTCAATGGGGAGTGCATTCCACAACCTGGGTACACTACACGAAAAGGATCAGGACTGGGTGGTTTTCTTTTTCAGTTTCAGAGGCATGAAAAGAAATGAGTTAGAGCTTCTCAGAGTTCTGGCTCTTCCTGCTTTCACAAGTTTGCTCTTTAGGTAGTTGTGGGGATGAGTTTGAAGGGTTTTGTGTGTGATACATGCAGACTTGTAGATACATCTACCTTCAATAGGAAGCCAGTTGAGTGATTTAAGGGTTGGTGTGATGTGTTCAAACCATTTAATGCCTGTTATGAGTCAAGCTGCCATGTTGATGACTGACCTTAGTGGGCTAGGTGGGATTTTGGTGTCTCTGTTAGGGCGGCGCTCCCATAGTCCAGTCTAGAGAGGACTAGGGATTGAACTATTGTCTTGAAATCATCCTGGGGGATGAAAGGTTTAATTTTCTTGAGGTGTTTTAGGGAGTACAGGCCACCTTTGGCAGATTGTTTGACATGGTCTTCCCTTGGTAAGTTCTTGTCCAGGGTAATGCCTAGTGACTTCCCTGAATCTGAGAGGATGATGGAGCAGTTTAGGGCATCCAGGTACTTGAGGCAATCTTGTATGGGTAGGTAGTTATTTTTCAGAGAGAACAATACTAATTCAGTTTTGTCCAGGTTCAGTTTTAAGTGGTTTGAGCAAAACCATGTTTGTATCTTAGTTAGTGTGTCATTGAGGTGTCGGATGTCACTGGGAGATTTGATTTTGTAATAGAGTTGTGTGTCATCTGCAAATAGGTGATATTTAACTCCAGTTTGCTTTAGCATGCTTGTGCTTGATTCCATGAAGAGATTGAAGAGGGTTGGGGAGAGTATCGAGCCTTGGGGTCACAAAACGTGAGGCCTTAGAGAGGCAGGAATGAATTTTAATTTGTTGTGATCTGTGTTGGAGGTAGTCAATGAACCATTTTAGTACTCTACCTTTAATGCCAGAGCATCTTTTTAGAGTCTCAAGTAACGCTGTATGATTTATTGTGTCGAAGGCCACAGATAGGTCAATAAGGATGAGAAGACAAGCTTCACCTTCATCTAGGGATCTGTGGATATCATCGCAGATATTGAGCATGGCTGTTTCAGTGCCACAGCCCTTTCTGAAACCTGATTGAAAGGAATCAAAGAGGATAAAATCATAAATATGTTTGTTGAGTTGTTGGAGGATGCATTTCTATAGGGTTTTAGCTAGGAATGGGAGATTAGAGATAGGCCTGAGGTAGTTGAAATCGTTAGGGTCAGACCCTGGTTTCTTTAGAATAGGTGTGATTTGTCCAAGTTGGAGGGAGTAAGGTACACAGCCTGAGGTGAGAACGGAATAAAGGATTTTTGTCCAGAAGGGGGCGATGATGTGGTTGAGATTTTATGCTATTGTGGAAGGGAGGGGGTCAGTGGTGTGGAAAGTGGGCTTCAGGTTCGTAATTATGTCGAATACTTCTATTTCGGACATAGTTTTGAACTCCGACCAGTTGGCATCATTTTTCGTATGGGTGGGTATCAGGTTATCCTCAGCAGGGATTAGTTCAGTTTGGTCTGAGGCGAGCATGGTGGGGCAGGATGGGGGGGGGGGCGTTAGGTTCAGGCTTTGGAAAAAGGGTTGATCAATTTTTGTAATCTTCTATGAGAAGTAGCTGACAATTTCTTTGCAGTGTTGATTGGTGGCTATTAAGTCCTGTAAAGGTGCACTGTTAGTTTGTTTTTTAACAGTGTTGAAGAGCTCCCTGGGTCTATTCTTAGCCTGGTCAAGCTGTCTGCGAAAAAAGGATGCCTTTTCTCTGAAGATGTGTTTTTTATATGACACCCGAGCGGCTCTAAGCAGGTCAAGGTGTATAGTCAAGGGGTTTTGTCCCCATGACCTTTCTGCCAGCCTGAGTTGTCGTCTGTCATCGTTCATTATTGAGATCCTCGTTGTACCAAGAGTTTGATTTTATGGATTTCGGTTGTTTAAGTTTGAGTGGATCAATTTGATCTAACACTTTGATAATTGTTGTGTTAAAATACGCTGTAAGGTCCACAGCTGTGTGAGTAGGGGGTGGAGCTGTAATTGGGCATGAATCTTAGATTCTAGTTCCGTGATGGGGACTTTTTGGATGTTCCTGGTCCAGTGTTTAGGGTTGGCAGGCCGTGTTGGTTTGTTTCTAGCATGTGAGTCGATATTAAACAATATGAGGTGGTGATCGGACCAGTCAATGGGAGAAATTGATCTTAGAGATACCGGCTCATTTTTGGAGATGATCGCATCTAGAGTGGCACCTTTGATGTGGGTTGGTTCATTGCAAAGTTGTTTAAGGTCAGTGATTTTGAGCAGGTTGGAGAGGTTCTGGACTGTGGTGTCTTCTAGGTTATGCCAGTGAATATTGAGGTCCCCCAGGAACACGTCTTCTGTATCAGTTATTGAGAAACGTGTTATTAGGTCAGTTAGTTCTTCGGCGAAGTGGGTACGCTCACCTGGAGGGTGGTAGATGCTGTGGAATTTGATGGGCGTGGAGCCTTTGGTTGTAAGTTCAACACCAAGGTATTCAAGTGTCAGGTATTCTGCATTTTTTAATGTGGCAAGTTGTATATCTTCTTTGTGAATGATAGTTAGTCCGCCACCTGTTCTAATTGGTCTGTCCTGTCTGATGATATTGTAGCCTGCCTGGGTGAGTATGTCTAGGATGGGGAAAGAGTGGTAATTTAGCCAGGATTCGGTGAGGAAAGCTATATCAATTTTTTCACTGAGTATAACTTCAGCAATATCTGTGGCATGTAGTACTGCTGATCTACAGTTGGGACTATACATACTTAGAAACGACATAGTTGACACTATGATAAGTATGTAGATGCATTGTAGATATCCAGGGTGTTCCACATAACTTGCTCAACCCCCTTAAACTTTGAATGGCTAAAGATAGAAAAATCATTGTTCATCAAAAAATGTCTAGTTTATGTTGTGACTATTTAAGGGGCTCTTTGCTGCATCATCAAACATTTTAGAAACCCCTTAGTTGGTGGTTGCTAGTTGTACAGAACTGGGCACACAGAACAGTTTTTTCTCAGAATAGGACCTTCAATTACACCCAGCACAACTTCTGTGGGACAGCTAATCCCCCTACTTATATTACTTCCCCAATTTGAAAGCAATTCCATCCAGGCATTAGTTCAGAAAAGACAAACTTAACATTAATTACACCTTCATAAATATTTATAATTGGATAACTCCCATCCAATTCCAAAAACAGAGGCACTTCGTAAATGAGGACAGAAACCGGTTGCCTTTATATTAAGGTTCACAATTAATATTACGTTGACATTACTGCACCATAAAGCAAGATTTATCTCAAATGTCTACTGGAACAAAGATCATTCTGACAGCACATTGACTATAGACATTTTAATAATTTGTGGAGCATAATAACTGCAGTTGTTTAACATTTTGATTAAACTACTTTCTGCCTTCCAGGCTCATTTGTATTCCTTGTAATAGTAGGCAAGAAGATTGGATTTGCTACGAAGCACATTAAGTGGATGAGCAAAACAATTGTGTGGCTGTCAGGCAAACTCAAACAGGGCACATCAACCATTCCAAAGAGTACTAGAGTACAGAAAAAATGGAACCAATCTAATGTTCATTTTCTCACACATACAAAGGAAGCAGAAATCAATGGAATGCATCCTATGATACAGAGAAAGGAAACAGAAACCATTTAAAGGTGTAAGGGGTATAGAGAAAGAAAAATTGAACTAACCTAATGTACACCAGCTGATAGAAAAAGTAAGGAGGAGGAACTGCACCAGGATGTAGTGAAAGAAATAAAAAAATGTGACTCCATTGTGCTTAAAAAAATGATTTAAAAAAAATCCTTCTGCAATAAAAATAAAAATAGGAGTGCTTTCTTAATGTAGTGCACCTCTGAGATAAAGCATTTATGAGCTATGATTCAGTGCACTTTTGAGATATAAAATAATCCCTCCACAGACATTTTAAGGATTTTGGGGGCCCTGGGCCAAACAGAGTTGGGGACAGCTTTGAATTTATGATCCAATTTCAGCACTTTCATGCCCTCTTAAGCCAGGTCACTGACAGCGCACAGGCACACTGGTTCACATTCAAAATGTGTTTACATCTAATGTTCAGGGATAGTGATGTGTGTTTTCAATATTGTAGCACAGCAGCTGCTCACTAATATTACTGCAAATAATCTCTGTGACCCCCTCCCAATTCTAATGTGTGAGGTCCTGTTTTGATCTAAAAAGAAACATTTGTTATTGATGTTGCAAGTAACATAAAAACATTTTTCTGCATATTGTAAAGGATTCTCAGACAGTACCCACATTAAAAATAAATTAAAGGAAAACGACATTTAAAAAAATCCATTTAAGCATTATTCAAGGTCATAAGGGCAAGACTCTTCAGAGCGAAGACGATTCTATCAGGGGGGCTCCCCTGAAAGACTGGAGCCCTGGGCCAGAGCCCACTTTGCCCATGCCTTAAAACGTTTCTGAATCCCTTATGAACTGCAATGTAAGCACTGCGCAGGAGATAGAGTGATGCACCATTGATTGATTGATTGATTTATTTGTTGATTAATTAAAACCATTACAAAAAAGGACAAAAATAAATACAAACCACACACTTTACCTAATTGAACATTCCTGGATACAATGCATAAAATTAACCACAATCAATTCACTTTTTCCAGTTCGGGATAATCCAAAATTATTAATTCAATTTTTAAAATAGTTTAGGACTTGACAGTTTTCAGGGATAAAGTGCACGTGTGCCATTTGGTAAAAATAATAAACATTATAAATGGAACATCATCTAAGAATAGTACTCTAAAAACAGACAATTAATACATTATCTTAAAGTAGTACTATGAAAGCAAACAATTAAAAAATGCCATAAAATTAATTCATCATCACCTTAAAAGCAACAACATCAATAATTCACAGTTTTAACAAATTTAACATTTACTTTGGGTGTCAACCTTACATAATTTCTTTTCTACTATAAACATAAATTTTACAAATTGGTGAATAATATAAACATTGACACCACTTAGGCAAAATATTAATGCCGATCTACAAGTCCTAAGTCCCATTTTTTTAAAAATAGGTTTTAAAATTATTTTCCGTTCCTTCATCATTTTTGGGCACAGTGTTACCATATGCATCAAGGTTTCGTCATACTGCCCACAAAGCCGACAAATATTCGATGCCCATTTGGACTCCCATTTAGGGGTTCCATCTTTGGTTGGATAAATTCCAAACCTTAATAACATAAATTTCTTCTTAATTAAGGGTTTTTGGTGATAAAAAGTTTTTCTCAACTCATATTTATCCAACAATTCTGACAGCAAGGCGACGGTTGAATAATTATTTTTTTATAATCCATTTTGCTCCTTGTTTCGTCTTCCAATTTGGGACAATCACATTTTAGGAGACACTCAGCTAAATAATCCTGCCAGCTTCTAGAGTATTCACTGCACCAAACTGCCAATAGTATGAGGTAAAAGTGGGATACTCCTGTACGGGGAGACAGTATTGATAACAAAAGGTTACCGGACTGCTGCGCTGTAAAGCTAGAGCCAGAAAAATAACCACTTCAGTGTATTTAAAGAAGGAAACAGGACTTTTTTCAATGCACATGAGAATACACAGAAAGTAAACAAGAACCAATTAAACGTACACCATGATACAGAGTAAGGAAATCGGTAGCAAACCTGAGCAACTTCATTGTTCACTAGGATTTTAGAAAAGAAAATAGGAATCAATTTAGTGTACACTAGGATAAAAAAACACGAAACCGGGGCATCTAGAGTAATAAAATACAGAGAAAGGGTGTGGGAAGCTCTTTACTCCACATAAACCTATAGAGAAAGGGGCACATATTTCAAAGGTCTGGGCGTAGATCGCGAAGTAGCACTTCGCGAAGCTACGCAAAGTGAAGTTCGCACTACGCGAGCTACGCGTAGCACTTCGCGAACTGCGTAGTACCTTGTTCGCACTGTGCCAGATGTCGTTTTCAATGATTGCACAGTGCGGACAAGCAACCGGCACTGTGCAATCATTGAAAATGGCATCTTGCACAGTGCGAGCTGTAGTTTTCTGCTGCTCGAGTAGATTTTTACTCGAGCTTCAGCTTTCTCAACGCGAACTGGTAGTTTCTCATCGCGAGCGGTCGCGAGCATACGCGACAACTCGCAATGAGAAACCTGACCTCCTCGCGTTGGGAATCTCGCCGGGAGGTTTATTTTCCATGCTCGCGATCGCCAACTTGAAGTTGCTGATCGCGAACAAGGAAAAAGTCTCGCCGGGATGTCATTTTGCTTGCTCGCGGTCCCCAACTTGACGTTGAGGACCGCGAGCAAGCAAAAAATGACCGCAGCACTACGCAACCCTACGCTACTCGTGTTCACACTGTGCTACGTGCAGATCGCGTAGTGCGAAGTAGCGCGAACTTCGCAAACTACGCGAGCGTAGCGTAGTGCTTTGCCCAGGCTTAATAAAAAGCCGTGTAATGTGGCTTTGCATGGCCTTGTAAATATGCTGCTGCACATTGCGCCACCAAAGTGCAACAGTGCCGCTAGTCATGGTTTGTAAGTGGCACGTGTGCCTTCATGCCTCACACATGCTTTTCATTCCCCTTCATGAATAAGAAGCGGCGACATGCTCCTGTCATTCCAAGTCTGATGCATACTCTAAGGGCCTCAAGCATGTTACCAAAACTCATCACTAATGGATGACAGTGCGACCAACACCTTCCCCAATCATCCAGTGGTAACAACCTACTTGAAGAGTGGAGAGCAATTTGTAGACTCGGCATTAAGTAGGAAGGAGCTATAGAAATTCCTCAATACAAAACAGAGGAGATTGGAGACCACTCTAATGCACAACAGAACACATTGAAGGGATATTAGAAACACTTTATCGTGGACTAGGATACAGAAATGGGACTAGGCTACAAAAATGAGAGGGAACCAATCCTCCTTGCGTAGGAGAGTGCACGGGGAGCGGTTTTGAATCCTGCAATAAATTAAATTAAGAGAACCCTGCCATCATGCTGCAAAATATACTAAATGAGCATAAATACCGCCTGAACATGCACTAAAATACTCAAAGGAATCTTAATCAATAGCTTGTATTATAGAATAAATACAGGGTTGGGAATAACTCCAGTATACAAGAAAAAAGGAGAGAAGGAGAACTACCCGAAGCGTGCTAGAATAAATACGAGAGTGGGCACCACTCGTACATGTATTACGATGGACTATAGCATGTTTACTTCCAAGAACATAAAGGAGAGATGAACAGTTCCAGGTGAGCAGTAACCACTCGAATGAACCTGTGCTATGGTGTACAGGATAGTGGGGGCCATTCCATTGTAGACTAGAATATCGAATTCTTGGTCCGAAACTGGCCCAACATACACTGAAATCAAGAAAGGAGCGTGCAAATGCTCAAATGTAAACACGAATGTACAAAAGTAAAATGAAGGCTCAACACAGCATGTGTAGGTGAGTGGAACCTCTCCAGTGTACACTAGAATGCAAAGAGATGGGAATATCTCCACCGCGCTTCTATGGCCTTCATTACAAGTTAGGCGAATACAAAATGAATGCATTTTTTAATGTGTTAAATATGCGCTGCCTGATTATGAGTGGTTCGTTTTTGGAGAACCTGGACCGATTTTATAAGTGGGTAATTCTAGTCGAAATATTTAAATTTTTTCCTCAATTTTATGTAACGCAAACTCTACCCGAATATATGGTAATGCTTTACATACAGTCACATTTCATTTTTTTAAACCACAGAGAGATTAAGTGATTTTCCGTAAACCACAGGGTCGTACATGTTAGAAATGGGTTTTCTCGTTGGCTAGGGAATGCAACTAGGCCAAGCAGAACCCACCACTCTAGACAGTGGAGGTAAGTGACACACCAAAGATAACCTGTTCTCACCCTCTGGTAGCTTGGTGCAGAGCAGTCAGGCTTAGAATCAGAAGCAATGTGCAAAAAGCATTTGCGCAACAAACTCACACAGAAACACAATGAATACACCCTAAGACAGACTCCACACAAGAATATATAACCAATTTATTTAGCACATTCTAAGTAAATGCAGATCAAAACGACATGAATCATAAATACTATGCATATTATAAAATTACTGAAATAGTACTCGTTATCCTGTCAGTGCAACAATCAACATGACATGCATAATATCAGGGCATGAAATGCAGCAGTTTGGTTAGGGAACACATTAATTACCATATTTTACCATAAATACTTTTCAGGCAATGCAGTCTTGTTCAGAGAGGCAGCCACATAAAAATCCACAAGTAACCATAAAACATAGGGCCCAGTGCCTCTGCGCTCCTCCCAGCAGGATTACGGTAGATTTGGTAACCTCACCGGAAACAAGAGTATTTATACATGAATCGTAGTGCTCAGGGACACCTGTGCACCTACTACGTGTTATGTGGTAATTCAGGCAGTTTTGCCCTCAAACCAGTGAAGTGGGGCCTCCATTGAGGTCTCACCCCAAAGACTACAGAGGTTCCAGTGCCCCCACAAAGTACTGCCCAACAGGGTTGGGGACACACACACACACTGCAGAGGATAGTGGTGGGTTCTCACTTGGTACCCCGCATGCAGAGTTGTATCTGCATCCGCACGGTGCATCTGAGAAGAACCTGTGACACATACAGTACCTGGGAAAGCTCCGGGCACTCTCAATGGAGGCTGCCATGCGAATGGGATCCCCACTACAACAGTCTCCATAGAGGGGGCCGTGGCAAGCTGTCTCCGTCCTGTACTGGTTCCTCCAGAGTGGTGCAGCAGCCTCTACAACCAACAAGGGAGGTGGGGGATGCAGTGTGGTCAGGCCCCTTGGGTGGGACTGACACTGGTGTCATCCCTGGAGCCACGCTTTGCTGGAAGGATGGGGGGCCATGCTAAAGAGGGATTTCACTCAGACCAATGGTGGTTCAGGACACAGAGAGCGTGTGCCGCATCATGGCACTCCTGCTTCAGGGGCCACTCTGACGCACTAAGGAGCGCTATGCATTTGCTGTCTTCTGTGCAGCCAGTGCTCAACACTTGTTGAGGACAAACGATTGTTGATGGCCAGAATCAGGAGTCCCAAGGCTGATGGTGGGTGGTGGAAAGGAATTCTCTGGACTCCTCACCAGAGCAAGTAGCAGGCAGGTAGGCCAGCACAAGAGTCAAAATGCAGGGTGGCAGTCACTCCAGCAGCCCAAAAGACAGTAGGCCAGAACAACAAAGCAAATAGTCCAAATGGTGGTTCCTCCTGGCCACACAGCAGTCCTCTGGCAATGTGCAGGTAGACCATCAATATGCAGATGTAATCCCTGTCAAACCAGGCCCTTCATGTGCTGTGGCTGTCTGGGTAGTATGCACCAGGTTTAGCTGTCACCCAGACCTAGACGTGGATTTGAGGCAGGTTGCAAAGCACAAAGAGTCATAAGCACAGAGAATTGCCCACTTTCAAAAAGTGGCATTTCTAAAATAATAATGTAAAATCCAACTACACCAGTAATCTGGATTGATCACTATCATTCTAGACATACCAAACAAGGCAGCGCCACTCCTACCAGATCAGGAATTACCACTTAAGTACATATAAGGAAATTCCCAAAATGTAGCCTATGAGAGGAGTAGGCCTCACAGCAGTGAGAAACAAAATAGGCTGTTTGTCACTACCAGGACATGCCACACAATAAAGACACATGCTCGATCTTTTACTTACACTGTAAACCGCCCATAGGGCTACCTAGGGCCTACCTTAGGGGGTGACCTATGTGTAATAAAAGGGGAGTTTGAAACTTGGCTAGTAGCTTTGAATGCCAAATTACTGTGGCAGTAAACTGTGCATGCCGGCCCTGCAGTGGTAGGTCTGTGACAGGATTGAAAGGCACCATCGGTGGGTGGCACTATTAGTGCTGCAGGCCCACTAGTAGCATTTGATTTACAGGCCCTGGATATATGGTATACCACTTTCCAAGGAGATTATAAGTAAATACAAATATGCAAAACAGGTTTAAACCAATCATACCATGTTTAGAGGAGAGAGCACATGCACTTTAGCACTGAATAGAAGTGATAAAGTGCCCAGAGTCTTAAAGCCAACAAAAAGCAGGTCAGAAAAATAGGCGGAGAAAGGAAATAGGTTTGGGGATAACCCTTCATAAAGGGCCAGGTCCAACAGTGGCCAAACGCCTAGGCTCGAACCTGGTTCCACATTTCCATAGTCTACAGCTCTGGCAGTAGCTCCCTATTCTCTCCCAGCACCTTAGCCAAGCCATGCCTAAATCCACTGGGGACTTTTTAAGCCATGGCAAAGTGGGCCCAAACGTAGGGCCCCAGCCTTTCAGGGAGCCCCTTGATAGAGCCAACTCTGTTTTTCAGAGACCTTGAATAATTCTTAAACAGACTGATTTTAATTCAGTTTCCTTTAATTAATGTTTCACGTGGGGGGTGTATGGGAGTCTTTTACAGACACTTTCAAAAGAAATGTTTTTGTTCATCAATACCATGCCACCTCTATAAAAAAAGTTTCTTTTACATCAATACAGGACCTCACATAAGAGAAACGGAGGAGGGGGGGCAAATGTTTAACTGCAAAAAATATTTTATGTACGTATAATAGAGTTAGTGCAATGCATTTATTCAAACGTGCACAACTTTATTGAGAGTCTTTGGGGAAGCTCACAGCGCAACTTATGTCAAGTCACTAGTTACATGAAGGACTTCAGGTGTAGGACACTTACATTGATTCGCTATTAGTGTTTTGTTTCCTCACACTAGGGTATATGTGTATTATGATATTGTTAACTACTGTGATTAGCAATACTATTCTGGCAGTACATTATTGTATGATGCACAGTGTTTCATTACAGCAATATACATTTTGAAACATATGCCCTTATCAGCTCTATGTTGAAAATGTATTTTACACAATGTTGGATGTTGAAATATATCGCAAAGTAGGTGACAACAGATATGTGTATTCAACCTTTTACACCTTTTCCAACATGTCAGCCAGTCTTTCTATGCAAGTCCTCTCTCGCCTTCCTTTTCATTTCCGATTGTCGATAACCATGACTACTATTTAGGCGACCGCCATTTGTTGCACAAGTTCATGTGATCAAGCTTTGTTGAAAGCGAAACATGTTGTGAATAAACAGCAGTGGACGACAATATTTCAGAGTCTTTTCGTTTCTGAGAGCACGCTTATGAGGAATTTGAATTAGAATATATATATATTACCCTAGTTTACTTTTTCATTTCAGCACTGGTAGCTAATCATTACAGAACCACATTGCATCACTTGTCTTGCCTCATCTACTTTGCTTTCTTTGGAGAATCAGGTCAGTTTTTGGTAATTTTTTATATATAGTTTGGTAAACGTACAGAATAGGTGGACTGCATCAGGAGACAATTGTGCTTTATATCTTTTTAGTTTACTATGCTTACTGAAGGAAATAAAAGTCTACGTGAATTCGGCATACTAGTCCATAGCGATATATTTTACAACAGAGAAGACCTGTTCTAACATCAAGTAAAGGGATGATAAAACTTAACTTAAGACTAAACTGAAGGTGTGGTTATCTTAAGAAGTAATAATAAAAAAGGTAAAGAGGATAGTAAAGTGAGAAGAAACACAAGGAAAAAAGTAGAAGGAAGAAAGATCAAAGAAAAATTAAGTAGTCCAAGAATGGAATACCTCCGAAAACAGTGTATAATCATATTGATGATTTTTTTTTTTAAAAGAGGGAAAAAAGTGTCATGAAGAAAACTGAGTAATGAGCAAAACAATAAATTATGGAAAAAGCACTATAAATTAGTAAGTAGTTAAGCTGTATTACTTGCAAGTGGAGACACAAATCGAGTCAATGATTCCCACAGTTCATCACGTTTGGCCGATAAAGTGGTAAAGTGTAAATTATACCTATCCTAGCGATGATTATGACATACCAAGTTCCACCACTATTAAAGTGTGATATTGACTGTAGATTTCCAATTGGAGGTAACCATCTGAAAACCAATTGCGATTAATAGTTCGAACAATTTGCAAGTCATTTTATGATGAGACCACAAATTACTCAAACCACGTAAAAACAAAACAGTTATGGAGAATGTAATGTGAACTTAGTAATGTCCCCAATTCTTGTCCATACATGTTCCCAAAATTGAGATATCTTAGGACATAGGAAGAACATATGAATATAAGTACACTTGTGCTGGGCCTCATCTGTTTATGAATCAAGCTTAATCTTCTTGTGCTCATGCTGTAATAGACGCGTGTGTGTAAGAGGGGTCCTGCTCTTCAGGTCTTGTGCTGAAAATGTTATTTGTGAGCTGGTCTTGCCCTCTTGTTGACCATGGATGGCCACTTCTGTGTGTAGTAGCTGATTTCATTGTTCTATACTTCTGTGGGAATTTGGAAGCTTTGGCTGCATCTTCTCCTGCGGTACTTGCTTGATTTGCATGGAAGATTTCCCATTATCCATCAGTACAGAAAGTTACATTACGAGTTTCACAAAAAAAGCTTTAAAAGAAGAAGCCATGTGAGAGGACTTCATTCCCCATCATCCCCAGTGATCGCTGCTATGAGGCCGTGATGGTCGGGCAGGTGTGTAAGTGCAGGCAGGAGGTGGGTTCAAAAGAGGAAAGAAAACAGCACTTAAGCATCCAGGCTACCAGTCTGGCCCAGCCAATCACAACGCTGCTGGTAGCAGCATCGTGATTGGTCTGAGCATCAAAATTCAGCGCTCAGAGAGGGCGTGGAAGCCTAGGCATGTTCTCCACCCAGGCTGTAATGCAGCCCGAGACAGACAGCTAAATTGTCATGCACACTTAGGTGCACATAACACTCCTTCTCCTTCTGGCTGACAGCCCAGCCCAGATTCGTCCCTTAAAAAAAACTGGGCAAGTACTATAAAATACTATAAAAATAAAATGAAAATGTTGTGTTATTAAAATTGTATTTTCTGTGTGGGGTGACGCTCCTCAGCCTTAGCAGAGGAGCCCCTGCTGATGATCCATCTGCACAGCAAGTGCCATCACTTGATTCTGGACTAAATCATCTTTAAAAGAAGAAGCAAAAAAAGAGGACTTCATTGCCCATCATTCATCTCCACAGAAATTTACACATCTATATTTCCCTATTTCAATCTGCGAAGGAAGTGACATCACTTCCTGCATTAAATTAATTGTCAATCAACTCAACTATCCCCAGCAGGCGGTAGACATAGACAATAGCACAGACAATAGCATTGTCTGTTTGTGCTTCTTAAGGGCAGACACAGGCAAAGGCATCACATGTTTGGGACTGTTAGGACTAGAAAGGGCCTTGTGCCAGAACATCTATTTCACTGAAAATAACACAGTAGGATATAATCATGAGCCCATCTCAGCATCCCATACCTCCAGTCCACACAATCCAAACAATTCAAACACTCACATAGCATTTGCACAACAACTTGATCCAAATTCATACACATTCCACTAACCACCACACACCCTCACATTAAAGAACACAAATTCCAACTCCATGCCCCAGACATTGATGACTTCCTCACCTTCCACAATCTTGATGCCAGGTTATCACTAAAACTTGGCTCACCCCACATCTTCACACATTTCACATGCCCTTCTTCCAGCAGGATACAGCATTCACCTTGTTGACGATGAAAAGGAGCCGACTTTGCTGTCATCCATAATTCCTCCTGGTCCTACACTATATACCAGCATGTAACGCTCAACTCCATGAAGTTGCTGACAAGCCATTTCCCACTCTTTGCATCTCAAACCACCACTTTATATCTCATCTACATACCTCCCCGACGGTTTAAGGACTTCATTGACTGGAGTTCAGCGATCCCTACACTATTCCTATCAACCTGCTCAGTGTCCTATCAGCAATCCAAGGTCAACTTAAAACAGTACACCAAACTTTCAGATACTTTGAAGACATCCATTTGCAACCTAATGCTTGTACACACCTCTCACCCTATCAACCCCACGCCTACTGACAGCTCCCTTCTAAACAAAGTCAATACTTATTTGGACATTTTTTTGATCAGGCACACTCCAATTAATTAATCCATGTGCAAGCCAAAATATTCAGGACCTTGGTACTCTAAAGAACTAACTGGCAATAAATGATCCATCCTCAGATAGGAAAAAAAAGGTAACAAAAATAGAGCTCCTGATGACCTCCTGATGCTGAAGTCCCTCCACGCAACACACAGACAGTTCATCACATCAAAGGCAAGGTATTATGCCAACATGATCAAGAAAACCACCAACAAAAGCAGAGACTTTTCAAGATAATCACACGCTGCATCAAACCCTGCCGGACCCTGGGGCGAACTGACCATAGCGGGCATCAGGCGTTTTCCTGGTGACCTGGAAAGGTGGTGGCCGGTTTTGGAGCAGTGGGGCCGTTTTTGTTACTGTGGCCAGTTTTGCATAGGTGCTGCAATATCGGCTCCCAGTAACAAATGCAGCAGTGCGGGCGGCTGGTTTAGTGAAGCAGCAGTGCTCCACACTAGCAGCCTCCCCCCCCCCCCCGGGGGTCGGTCCGATAGAATTGCCAGGGCTGCTCTGTATTCCCAGTCCGGCCCAGGTTGGACCCACATTTTCCTAACTTCATTGAAAAGTGCTATGCTATCAACCTCTTCTTTAGTGAAAATATACAGATCAGAGATCACATCAACAACACCAAGCAACATTCATATGGTACACTAACCTCTTCCTGTAGAATACCACCATGGTCATTCTTTAATGCAATATCTATTGCAGATCTTAGCAACATACTCAGGTTCCCCGAAGCCACTTCTTATAAAGATGATGTCTTAACCTCATCCTTCATCAAAGCTCTCTCTAGGGATGCTCACTCGCCCCTGCTTACCACTGTTAATGTCTCTCTCACTCAAGAAGACATTTTAACAGAAGCTTTCAAAACAGGCCCGATCCTCCCACTCCTAAAGAATGCTACACTAGACCCTGATGACCATGCCAACTACCAGTCCAAAAGCAGTCTATGCACAACTCCAAGATCCTGTTAATGCTAACCATCTCTTGCATGACAACCAGGCTGTCTACAGTTCATACTGCAGCATGGGCACCGCTACCTTGCATAGAGTAGATGATGCCCTCCTGATCACAAATGAAGATGACTCCTGCCTCATGCTATTTCTGGGCCTCAATGCATCCTTTAACACAGTTGACCATTCCACACTCATGCACACCTTGAAGCCTCAGATGGAATGCTTCAGCATTGCCCTTCAAAGGTTCTCTTCCTATCTTTCCAATTGACACCGGTTAGTTAACTTGAGCATCCCCAGGAACCAAAAGATTCCTATCACATGCAGAGTCCTCTAGGGTTCTATCATTTTCACCCTCTTATATTCAACCTCTATACAGAACTGTTTGGTGCTCTGCTCACAGGTAGCGACATCAACATTCACCAATTTGCTGATGATACACAACTCTACTAATAAGTCTTTTTCTCTTTAGACATCTAGTGCTTCAAACACTACCAGTACATCATTCATATCAATCAGACCATAAATGTACATAGGGCACTGAGTGCTGTTTGTGAGTTTAGAGAGCTTGCAAAAACATCTACAATTGCCTCAGTTCTCTCAAAATATGTAACTCTCTTGTAAAGGTGATATTGCACGAAATTAAGTATTGATTTATTTTACTTACCCAGTGTGTTATAGTATGCACAACTCCTCGGGATGTTTTTGGAGAGAACAACCCAATGCTTGTGAACATGATTTTTTGGAAAATGTTATTGAAAAAGTGTTTTGCAATGCACCAGTAATCAGTACATTTTTTAAAGATAATTTAATGGACAAACTCCAAGGCCCTTGTAAGATGTTCTTGAAAAATATTGAGTTTTCATCTATGCTTCAAGAATAGATTCTTTAGAAATGCACACTTTCCCAACTAATATTTCCCAGAACATCGTGATTAGGAACCATACTGGAAGGACTGTGACAGCAGAGGGCGGTGAATCTGGCTTGGAGTGTGGATAGGGTCTCTAAATTATGCTTTTACTTTAGTCCCCCCACAAAAGCTTCTGACTGGCCTGGGTCACACCCAGCACTTCTCTAAAATGCAGCACTGAAGGTGTACACCGCACTCCCATCTAACCCCATTTCACCAGTCCAGGTTTTCACTTTGCAGTTTTGGCTTTACCTCGATAAACTAGGAGAATTTCATAAAGCAGGTGCATTGCATTGAATGCCTTTTATAGTCGCCTAACCCCGAGTAGAGAGAAAAGTATGTCTTTGATGGGTAAGATGTTCTTTTTAATAATCCTGCAGGTAATTAAAAAGACACAATCATTAGAATATATTTCTGATTTAATTTGATTCAAAATTGTTCTAATGAATACCTCTATTTCATTTGTTTTAATACCCTATTCATCTAAGCTGTTTCCATTACCTGTCTTTTATCTTTTTCTTTTTTTGTTCTCTAAATCAAAGGCATCCATTGTAGTGTGGTCGTAATTTAGTGTTCTAAATCACTCAGGAAAAAGCCTTTGCTAATTTATTTTCTTTGAGATTCTGTACTATGTAGAAGACGGATTTATTGTATTTTTAATCTTTGTATGCTCTTTACATATTTTGTTGGATGACTCATACATTTGAAATTCTTTTGCATTGTTAATGATTTTGCTATTGCATTAAATTCAAATGTTCTTTGCATACGTTGACAGAGGATAGTATTTTTTTTACATTATGGTAGAATGGTACTTATCCTAGTTTTGCCAAAGTAGTGTTTCGATTACATGAACTATGGACATCCATATGTTCTCCCAGGGAAGAGAGCTAAGAAATATTAGATCATTGGAATATTGGGAAAGGACCTTAAACAAACAGTATAGCCCAAGACAGAAGGGCTAAATGGATATTAGAACATTGGAATGTGGAGCACTCCATTGAATACAATTGAATGCTCTGGGCTTCTACAGGCCGGTGAAAATGCCCGCAAAGCAACATTCCAATGTTGTTGTGAACAAAGGTCTCTCAGAGCTCGAGGGGATTTTAACCCCCTCGGGCTGCGATAGGCCTTTGTTTTATTTGTTGAAATATTCTGCCGTCTAGTGGCAGAATGTTCTAATAGCCAAATGGCCTTATAGTCCTCCGTAGCTGGGCTATACCGCCCATTAAAGTCCCGCTCCCTTGTTAAAATAACGCTGGAGCGGGCCTTTAATGGCCGGTATAGCCCATTGGAATGTTGAGAGCTCCATTGACAAGACAATGCTGTAACTCCCGGCTTATAATGGCTGGTATAAGCCCGAAGCTCCAACATTCCAATGTTTGCCTTCATGTTTTACACTTTTTAATGTAGAACATTCTACGTTTAGTGGGTGGAATGTTCCAATAGCTTTATAGCCCTTGTGCCTCGGACTATACCGGTTGTTAAAGGCCTCCTCCCTCATTATAGGCTCTCGCCTGTGGCTCTGGCCTATAACTTGGGTTCATGGCCTTTAACAACTGATATAGCCCTCAGCAGCGGATGTTATGGCTATATTAGAACATTCCACCCTCTGATGGCAAAATGTTCTGAATTGAAAATGGAGAAAAAGAAAAACAAGCATTGGAACGTTGGAGCCTACGATATATACAAGACATTATTAGCCTTAAGCCACTTCGTTGTCTTCAGTGAAGCTCCTAATATTCCAATGTTCTAATGCCAGTCTGGCAATCAGTGCTTGAATTCAGTAAGATTTCTCCCTCCAACACAGGAAAACTTTAATGCGTCAGACTCTAGTTTGTCGAATAATGTGCCCATTGAAATATTGAGCACATGCGACATCAGTAAGAGCATCCTGGTTACAGATTTTACAGTACCCAATGTGAACGTTCCCCCAAATGAATTTTTATTATGGAAACTTAAATGTGAGGAATTACCAAATATGCAAAATAATACTCCAGCATGTTTTAAAGAGATCCTCAGCTCCCTTTGGAAGCTAATCTCTCTTCTTCAATGCAGTTTCATAAAAACTCTGTCACCGCTCCACTATTTAGCCGAGACCCAAAGAGTTGGCTGTTATAATTCACATAGCCAAAAAAGCATGAGCAAGCAAAACCAATAGGTTTTGCCTATGCAAGGTCTATTGCCTTTGTTAATGTTTTTTCAGACCCATTGCACAGCAGCACAGGCTGCTATGCAACATGACTGAAAGTAAAGAAAATATTAGCGATATGATGCATTCAACGCTGCCTGCGTCATGCAACATTTTTCTTTCACTTCAAGCCATGTTGCAAAACAACATGTGTAAAATAGACCTTGACAAAGCCAATAGATTGATCACAGGCGAAACTAGCTGGCTTTTCCAATGCCTGTTACTAGAGCAGCCTGCAAATTAAAATGCATTCTTTGGGTTTTATGACAAAGGCTTGGGTCTATGTAAACAGACTAGGATAGGAAGAAAAGCAAGGGGGGAAGTCCCCCGACATAACTCTGAAATCGTGGCTAGTAGATAATGTGTCCTGCCTCCCCAAGCGAGCGTGAATGTGTCTCCCAGACTCCATTGTGAGAGTAGATTTAACTCAGAGAAGCTGGTCTCATGGGGCTAGCAGTAAAATAGTCCCTTGGTAAAGTGGTAAAAGACATGCTGACATCCTTCCAAGGGATATTTCTATACAAGACTATGCTATATAGTAGCAATTATCAGGAGATCTCTGGATAGAATCATTGCCTTAATTCGGCTACCAAAACCATCTAAAACCTTTCATAATCAAACATTGATTATGAAATCAATGGTTTCATAATCACTGAGGGTAACGTTGTGTGGTAGGACATTTGTGCTGGCAAGGTGATCCCACACAGAAATAAGAGGAAAATGTGATTTCTTTCAGCTAAATATAAAGTTTGCAGGGGATTCTGGGTAGGAAAACGTTGGGGGATCCACGGAAGACATACTTCCCTGGACTCCCCTGGGTGTCTAGTTTTCAGAAATGTGTGGGTGTGGTAGGTTGTCCTAGATGACCACTGGGTCTGGGGCCAAAAACTCTGGTGATCCCCACCCTTGCAAAACTAGGCAAATTGGTAATAGGTAATTTCGATTTTTCCTCAATACGTTTTGTGCCCTTGACTGTCATGGGTACTTGGCCCACCCACACAAGTGAGGTACCATTTCTATCAAGAGACCTGGGGGATGCTGGGTGGTGAGAAATTGGTGTCAGCCCAGTGATTCCACAACTTAACAACACAGAAATTTGAGAAAATTTGATTTTGTCAGCTAAATTTGAGGTTTGCAGAGGACTCAGGGTATGAAACCAATGGGGGATCCACACAAGCCATACTTCCCCAGACTCCCCTGGGTGTCTAGTTTTCAGAAATGTATTGGTGTGGTTGGTTTCCCTAGATAGCCACCAAGCCCGGGGCCAAAACAAAAATCCAGATGACCCCCCTTGCCAAACCAGGTCATTTTGTGATAGGTAATTTTGATGTCTTCACAATATGCTTTGGGCCATTTTCTGTCAGGGTACTTGGCCCACCCACTCGAGTGAAGTACTTTTTATTGGGAGACCTGGGGGAACGCTGGCTTGGAGGAAACTTGGTCAGCCCAGGGATCTCATAACTTTCCTATACAGAAATATGAGAAAAATTTGATTTTTTCAGCTTTGAGGATTGCAGGGGATTCTGGGTAGCAAAACATTGGGGGAGTGCGTCCACGCAAGCCATACCTCCCTGGACTCTCCCAGGTGTCTAGCTTTCAGAAAAGTGTGGGTTTGGTTTAAAAACCCATCTTCCCCCAATGCAAAACCAGGTTATTTTGTGATAGGTAATTTTTATGTCTCCACAATACGTTTTGGGCCCTTCCCTGCTGTGGGCACTTGGCCCTCCCACACAAGTCAGGTACCTTTTGTATCGGGAGACTTTGGAGAATGCAGGTGGATGAAAGTTTGTGGATTCACATGAATTCCAGAACTTTCCATCACAGAAATGTGAGGAAAATGGTTTCTCTTCAAAAGTTTGAACATGCTGCCAGAGCTAGGGTTCAAAATCCACAGCTAGGCACTTTGTAAACAAATGATCAGTTTTCACAGTAAAAATGTGGTGTGTCAACGTTGCATTTTGGCCCATTTCCTGTCATGGGGTCTAGGCCTACCCCCACAAGTGAGGTATCATATTTATAGGGAGACTTTGGGGAATGCAGGGTAGGTGAAAGTTGGAAGTCCAAAACTTTCCATTATAGAAATGTGAGGAAAATGTGTTTTGTTTTTACAAAGTTTGAGGTTTGCAAGGGATTCTGTGTAACAGAATCTGGAGTGAGCCACACAAGTCACTCCATCCTATATTCCCTTGGGTGTCTAGTTTTCACAAAGGTATAGGTTTGCTAGGTTTTCTTAGGTTCTGGCTGAGCTAGGGGTCAAAATTCAAAGCTTAGGCAATTTGCAAAAAGAAAGTCATATTTCACTTTAAAAATGTGATGTGCCCATGTTGCGCTGTCGGCTGTTTCCTGTTAAGGGCACTAGGCCTACCCACACAAATGAGGTACCATTTTTATAGCGAGACTTTGGAAAATGCAGGTTGTGTGGAAGTTTGTGGATCCACGCAGATTCCAGAACTTTCCATCACAGAAATGTGAGTTAAATGTGTTTTTTTTAATAAAGTTTGAGGTTTGCAAGGGATTCTTGGTAACAAAACCTGAGGAGAGCCACACAAGTCACCCCATCATGGATTTCCCAGCATGTCTAGTTTTCAAAAATGTTTCGGTTTGCTAGTTTTTCCTAGGTGCCGGCAGAGCTACGGTTCAAAATGCACAGCTAGGCACTTTGCAAAAAGAGGGTCAGTTTTCACTGTAAAAATGTTATGTGTCCATGTTGCGTTTTGGTACAAAAGGGGGTGGTGAAAGGGGGTGGTGATGGACGGAGCATCAGAACCAATCAAACGCTCACACCCAGTCAACAGATCTGGGTTTGATCCATCACCGTTCTTTTGCCCACTCTGCCACCCCAGTTCGGACATGGCCATATGCAAATCAGTCTGACCCTGTGCCTCATGGGAACAGTCCAGCCTGAACTGCCAAGCCATGCTTTCCCTGGACCGGAAGCAAGCTTCCTAGGACCGGTTTCTGGCATTTCAGCCATCTTCAGCCAGGCTTGCTTGAATCCAGTGGCAAAGTGAGCAAGGGACTCACGTCTGAGCATACCCTGCCAACTTATGGCGAACAAAGCGGTACAAAAGGGAGTGGTGATGGACGGAGAATCAGAACAAATCAAACGCTCACACCCAGTCAACAGATCTGGGTCTGATCCATCACCGTTCTTTAGCCCACTCTGCCACCCCAGTTCGGACATGGCCATATGCAAATCAGTCTGACCCTGTGCATCATGGGAACAGTCCAGCCCGAACTGCCAAGCCATGCCTTCCCTGGACCGGAAACAAGCTTCCTAGGACCGGTTTCTGGCATTTCAGCCGTCTTCAGCCAGGCTTGCTTGAATCCAGTGGCAAAGTGAGCAAGGGACTCACGTCTGAGCATACCCTGCCAACTTAAGGCGAACAAAGCGGTACAAAAGGGGGTGGTGATGGACGGAGCATCAGAACCAATCAAATGCTCACACCCAGTCAACAGATCTGGGTTTGATCCATCACCGTTCTTTAGCCCACTCTGCCACCCCAGTTCGGACATGGCCATATGCAAATCAGTCTGACCCTGTGCCTCATGGGAACAGTCCAGCCCGAACTGCCAAGCCATGCCTTCCCTGGACCGGAAACAAGCTTCCTAGGACCGGTTTCTGGCATTTCAGCCGTCTTCAGCCAGGCTTGCTTGAATCCAGTGGCAAAGTGAGCAAGGGACTCACATCTGAGCGTACCCTGCCAACTTATGGCGAAGGGAAGGCATGGCTTGGCAGTTCGGGCTGGACTGTTCCCATGAGGCAAAGGGTCAGACTGATTTGCATATGGCCATGTCTGAACTGGGGTGGCAGAGTGGGCTAAAGAACGGTGATGGATCAAACCCAGATCTGTTGACTGGGTGTGAGTGTTTGATTGGTTCTGATGCTCCGTCCATCATCACCCCCTTTTGTACCGCTTTGTTCGCCATAAGTTGGCAGGGTATGCTCAGACGTTGAGTCCCTTGCTCACTTTGCCACTGGATTCAAGCAAGCCTGGCTGAAGATGGCTGAAATGCCAGAAACCGGTCCTAGGAAGCTTGTTTCCGCTCCAGGGAAGGCATGGCTTGGCAGTTCGGGCTGGAATGTTCCCCTGAGGCACAGGGTCAGACTGATTTGCATATGGCCATGTCTGAACTGGGGTGGCAGAGTGAGCTAAAGAACGGTGATGGATCAAACCCAGATCTGTTGACTGGGTGTGAGTGTTTGATTGGTTCTGATGCTCCATCCATCACCACCCCCTTTTGTACCGCCATGTTGCGTTTTGGCCATTTCTTGTCACTGGCACTAGGCCTACCCACACAAGTGAGGTACCATTTTTATAAGGAGACTTTGCGGAATGCAGGGTAGGTGGAAGTGTGTGGATCCACGCAGATTTCAGAACTTTCCATTATAGAAATGTGAAGAAAATGTGTTTTTTTTACAAAGTTTGAGGTTTGCAAGAGATTCTGGGTACCAGAACCTGGTGAGAGCCACACTAGTCACCCCATCCTAGATTCCTCTGGGTGTCTAGTTTTCACAAAGGTTTAGGTTTCCTAGGTTTCCTTAGGCTCTGGCTGAGCACGGGTTCAAAAACCAAAGCTAGGCGCTTTGCAAAAAAGGGGTAATTTTTTCACTGTAAAAATGTGGTGTGTCCACATTGCGTTTTGGGGCGTTTCCTGTCATGAGCACTAGGCCTATCCACAAAATGAGTTACCATTTTTATCAGGAGTCTTTGGTACATGTGGGGTGGATCCACGCAAATTCCAGACCTTTCCATCACAGAAATGTGAGGAAAATGTGCTTTTTGTTTAATTTTTGACATTTACAAGGGATTCTGGGTAACAGAACCTAGTGAGAGCCACACAAGTCACCCAATCCTGGCTTCCCATGGGTGTCTAGTTTTCAAAAATGTATAGGATTGTTAGTTTTTCCAAGGTTCTGGCTGAGCTAGGGTTCAAAATCCTCAGCTAGGAACATTTAAAAAAAAGAGTCTGTTTTCAACAGAAGAATTTGATGTGTCCACGCTGCGTTTTGAGCCAATAGCTGTCTCAGACACTAGGCATAACCAGTCCGGTGGGGTAGCGCTTCTATTGCGAGACTTGGGGAAACACAGAATAGTAGAACAAGTATCAATACCAATTGACTTACTTTGCATTTCTGCCTTCCAAATGTAAGACAATTTGTAAAAATGAAGTCATTTTGAAAAATGACCTCTAATTCACATGCTTGTGTGGGTACCCAAAATTTGGTGATGTGCAAAAATACACTGCTTTTAAACTCTATATTTTGTTCCCATTTCAGAAATATATTAGTTTTCTTGGTACCTATTTTTCTCTCTTTATATTTTAGCAAATGAATTGCGATTAATTGCATGACACAGCTCAGTTATTGGTGCTGGATTCCTCAAGTTCGAAGTGAACCTACAAGTCCTATAAATTCTCACACCTGAAGGGTTTAGCGGATGTAACGGTATATTGCTTTAAAGGATCTGTCATACTTAGAAGAAGTTACAGGCTGGCACAAATGGCTGGTTTTTTCAACTCAATTTTAATATTTTCTATTTTCACCTGTTAGTTTCTATGAAAAAAAACCTTGAAGGGTCAACACAAATGACCTCTTGCTGAATTCAGAATTGTGTCTAGTTTTTAGAAATGTATAGCTTTCTGTGATCCATAATTGGTTTCACACTCATTTCTACCACTAACTGGAAGGAGGTTGAAAGCATAACAAATAGGCTATGTACCAGTAAAATGACAATACTGTATAGAAAATGGTGGCTTGCTGACAAAAGTCTGCCTGTCCCTGAAAGCTGAGAAGATAGTGATTTCAGCACCACGAACTTTTTGTTGATGCATTTTACAAGGAGCAAACCAGACTCTTTCTTCTGCAGCAATTTTTTCCATCTAAAAAAAATGCTGTATTTTGGCTAATTTATGGGTTCCCTCTTGAGGAATCCACAAACCCTGGGTACCTTTACAATCCTCATGGTGTTGGAAAAAAAGGGCACACATTTGACATTGATACCTTTTGACAAAAAGTTACAGAAGCCTGAGTACAAACTACCCCAAATAGCCAAAAAAAAAAGCTTAGAACAGGGGGCAAGTAGCGAAGGGGCTAGAGTATTTTATGCTTTTAATTTGATAGGTGCCAGAGCTCTTGAGGGGGACAGTCTTGAGGAGTCAGGAGGCCCCTCCCTACTCACAATAGAAATAGTTAACATGTCACTCTGTGCAAAGCCACATAGTGAGTATGGCATATTGACTTTACATCTACAGTAATTAAATACTAAGATATGTAAGCATAAGCAGAACAAAAGAAAAAGTTGATTCACCTAGTCTGTGCTGTGGTAATAACATGGAAATTGTCCTTTGGACTGCAGTTAATAATTTTTGAATCTGTGGTTATCTGTACACTTTTTCGAAAAGCAAAAATTTGATACTGGAACAAAAAAATCAATCTATCTACCTGTCTATCTATCCCTACTGTGTAATATGTTTATGTACATAAGTCAGGAACGCATTTGTGTGACTGTGTGGGCGCAAGTATTTGTTTTTGTGTTTTCATAAAGAATGTGGTTCTGAACCGGGCTGTCTGCCTGGTATATGTTCTGTGCCATACAACTGTGTGATGATCCAGCAGAAGATACAATGTTATTTTCAATGTAACAAGATCCCACATTTTCAAAACAGCAGTAGTTTCAGACCATCTGCACATACCCCATTGTTCATCACTCTTTTATACTTGTAGTTTAACAAAATCCTGTTCTCTGATTACTTCAACTTGGATATTATTCCCAAATAACGAACTATTAATTTTGAGCCATATCAATTGCATTAAGTAAATATCTATATTTTGTTCGCAGAACACAAAGGAAAAAGCAAGGTGTCCCTTCCTGCACATAAACAATCCTAGAAATGCTATTCTGTCACTTCCATACGTGCTGCTTCATGCTGCACACATGAAAGTGACAAAATTGCATTTTTTTAAAGTTTGTTTATATACAGGAAAGGACACCTTCCTGTACATAATGAAACAATGGCATTTTGCTTTTTCCATGTGTGCTGCACATGGCAGCAACCATGGAAAAAGCAAAAATGAGGAGAAATAATGCATTTCTCCTCGTTTCACCATCTTAAGACCAGGTTTTACCTGGTCTTAATTTTGGTCCTGCCTCAGATGTACATGATGCAGCGTTTTAGGAACTTGGATAAATCATTTATACACTGAGCCCAAACTTCTAGTTCCCTCCACACTGCATGAGTTTAATCCATACTTACCAACTTGTGTTATCTTCAAATGATGAACCTTTTTTATGAGGGCAGGGATTTGGTAACTAATAATCAGTACTTATACTGTGATTCATTACCAAACCATAATAACAACAGACACTTTTTCCGTTAATAACAATAATCTTTATCAAAATAACGTGATGCTCATCAAGTATAAATACAAAAAAAATCAGGGTAAACCATTAAAAAAGTACATTCATTTTTAATCAGTTCAGTATACATCATACGAACAGCGCAATGAGAGAGTGGATAGGTAGAGAGTCAAAAGGAAAGTAAACATTTGCAAATAATTAAGCAAATCCGAGATTGAGTATAATTACCTATCATTCAAGGTTTAAGATTAGAAATGCCACCCTCTGGCCATGAGAGTAGCAAGGCACTTCAAAGAAGATTTTGAAGTGCAAAGTTTAAGAGTCAGGAACAGAAGATCATCAGCCAGCCCACATGAATAGGAAAACGCGTTGCAGCTCTCTCCTCTCGCAAAGTTAGGAAAACGCAGCCTAACCTCACCTACTTACTAGGCATAATTATACCCCAAATTCACACTAATCCAGCCCCTACTCTATCCAACCCACCTAACTAAGGATTCTAATTGGCTAAAACAAGGGGTGTCATCGTCACACCACTCAAAGCAAGTTCTGTTTTTCAAACACACTATTGTCCAAACTCAATACGTCATTCTCAGGCCTCGGTATCTTTCTCTTCCACAGCATGTTCACATTTAGTTCATTTTAATGTAACATTTTCTATCCGCATGTCTGCTTCCAGAGGAACTCGCTCTCAGTAGCTTATTGTTTTCCTCCACATAACCTTGGCCATCACCGCTGACACACGGAAAGCTGATTAAGCATTCTCCCTCCCTCGCATTGTGGATAATACTTCAAGCTGGATCTTTTCCGAGGCCTTTCTCTCCAGCACAGAAAAAGCAATTTTCTAGGAAAGACAAATACAATGTGAAAATCATAACTTTACATGAGTCTATTTCTAAAGTGTTTAGCTTAGCAATACTAATGGTTTGCACAAAATTCCAAAGCATTAGTGTGATTCTTAAGCTTGCAGTCCTTTAGCCATTAGTTTCTGCATTAGTCATGTGCAGGCTTGCGACCTACCCCAGGTCTAAACGAGTTCACATTTACGCATGCGCTTTGTTAAAACAAACTTGATTGGTAACACATTGTTAACTTTTAATGGTTATTTCGGAAATGAGAGGTTTAATCTGAGCAGGTTTTTGTTTCGCAAAAAAATACCTGCTCCATCATATGCCACCCTCGTACATAGGGGTCAGCATCAAAATGAATGTGTGTTGCGGTGGAATGCCCACCGCAACACCCACTGCCCACTCCTTTCACGCTAACCATAGCATGAAAGGGGGCCTCATGTACAAGGCAGCGTTAAGCCATGTTAAGTCGCTGAACGCTGCTTTGTACATAAGGCGCAGCCCCTATCGTCATGACAACATCACTAAAGGTGATGTTGTGGTGGTGATAGGGGCTTGTACGTATGCCCATGTGTTTCCTACACTTCTCGGGAACAGAGTGGCTTAAGAAAAGTATTCACTCAGCTCTCTGGTACCCTTTCTGTCAAAGTCAAGTTCGCTTCTATATATTTCAACCTAGCAATTAAAAACAGTGAATTATCCCTCTCCATATATTAACTGTGATACATTGAGATGTTTTTTTATGTCCTATTCAAGTAGTTCACAAAAGCCTTGTTGCTTGTCTTTAAACTCTTACTCATGAAGTAATTACAGGCAAAAAAGCTCTTTTCTTGGCTCCTTTCTGTTCTTAGAGAAAGGGTCCAAGTGTTAATTTAATGTTGACCTGAGCTCTTCAAAGCTATTTTTGTTTTGCTGTGCATGAGGAGTAGGCCTGGGCTAAAAATCCGTTCCACTCGCGTAAAATTGCGATAATTTGACAATATCGCGTTCCGCGGAGAGCGCGAAAATATCAAAATTTCCGCAATCCGCATTTTACCGGAAATTGTTTGCTTACTCGCGCTGTAAAATAATACATTCTCGCGTGCACGCGATCGCCTTACCTGAATCCCCGCGTTCGGCGACAAGTTTTCCCGATCCGGTCGCGTTCTCCACGAGATGTTGGATTGTTGGAAGCCATTTGGGCTGTTTCGCGACTGTTCGCGCCCGCAGCAAACGTCATTCATTGCGCGATCACGTCTTTCTTCTAGCGATCATGCACTGCGAGACCAGTGAAAACAAGATGCCCGCGAGCAACCGCATGGGTAAGTTGGCGTGCCGCGACCACGCAGAACATACCGCGAACGGGCAGGAAAAAAACTTCCGCATCTTCGCTATATTTCCGGGTGTTTGCGGAGATTTTTAACATTTTTGCGATAATTTGCGAAAGTGAATTTCGCAAATTCCGCCCACCCCTAATGAGGAGGGACATTTCTGACACACCCAGCTGAGGTGGAAGGATTTAAGAGACAAATATTCCAAAATTTTTGACACTGTGTATATCCAGCTTAGGAGCCCTGCCCAAGTGCTAACTAGGGGTGGGCAGAACTCGCAGAGTTTCACTCTGTGAAATGCAGTGGACCTACATGAAAACTCAGAGAAATTCCACTAATGGTTGGAAATCAGCACATCGCGCTGCTCGTGCTGATTTTTAGCACTGGGAGCTAGTTCTGTGATGAAAAATCAGCACGAAGGCACCACGCAGTGCTCCAGAGGGCGATGCCTATATAGTTGGTTTTGTTGCCGCTTGATTCAATTTTGTACTCGGGCAGCAACTTTATCACCATGGACGGTCGTGAATGCCCACAACCACCCGGGTTGGAGAAATCTCACTGGGTGCCCCCTAGTGCACATAAATCCCTCTAGGGTATGCACATTCTCACTCATGCTAAGCAACTTTCTGTCGGTGACTCATGTGCAAGAAAAAAGGCCACTTGGTGGTTGGCGGAATTTAGCCATATTGTCGAGTGGCCAAAACTCCGCCAACTCTGCAGACAGAGTGGAATTTATCACCCATCCCAAGTGCTAACATTTCACTCACTGTTTGGCACTGTTAGAAATTGGGGGTCTGGTTGGCAGAGGTATGCACCCTGTCCAAGCAGGAACCACAATCCTAGTCAGGGTAAGTTAGATGCACACCATAAATTAACCGGTGCTCACCCTCTGGTAGCTTGACACAGAGCAAGCAGGCCTAACTTCAGAGGCAATGTATAAAGTATTTGTGCAACACTTCAAACAGTGACACACTTAAAGCACCACAAAAATACTCCACACCAGTTTAGAAGAATAGATTGTGATTTTATAAATAAAACAAGACCAAGGTAACAAAAATAAAATAAGTAGAAGTGGAGATATGAATTTTTAAAGATTAAAAGGGAAAAATAGCACTTAGAAGCAGGAAGGGCTATGGCGTAATCTGGTCGCGCTGGACTGGGGCAAAGTCAAGAGTTCAGCCCCGCCGCGATGGAGCGCGGGCCAGATACTGGAGCTTCAGAAGGCCCTCTGAGCAAAATACATTGATCCTGGTCGCAACAGTGAGATGGGGGTGCAGCCAAGCCATGCGTCATGTCGACCCAGCAGCCGAGATGATGCGTAGATTTTCTCAATGCAATGATGGCAATACTCCGGTTCAGAAGACAAAGCGCCGGTTCCAAGCTGCATTGATTCTGAAGCCAATGCGTAGAGTTTCTCCACGCAGTCGAGGGAATGCATTGATCCTCTATCACTGCAGTGGCTGCGATGCAGTGGTCTCGCTGAATCGGTTCCGGTTGGCAATGCACTGGTTTCAAGTGTGATGTGCCGGGTCGGTCCCCACAATAGCTGCGATGCCTAGGTTCTTCTTCATGCAGAAGAGGATGCATTTGTTCTACTGGAGCAAGCACCTGGATCCACTTCCAATAGACAAGGCACAAGAGCAGGGGCTAGGACTTTGATATCCCTGAGCCTTCAAGGGAGGCAAGTAGACACAACCTTGGAAATCACTCTGGGTTCAAGTATGTTAGTTAAGTGATTTCACAGTAGGGCAGGGGGTAGCAGGCAGCAGGGCAGCACAGCAGAAAAGAAGTTCTTTCAGAGCAGCAGTCCAGCAAAGTAGAAGTCCTTGTAGTTGCACAGCAGTCCTTCCTCCTGGCAGAGTTCTTTACAGGTCCATAAGTAGTATCTGATTTGGTGTGGCCAGAGAACCTGTACTCATACCCAGTTGTGCCTTTGAAGTGGAGGTGACTTCAAAGAGGGGCTTTGAAGCGCACAGAGGTCCTCCCTTACAGCCCTGGCTCCAGACTCACTACAGGGTGGTATGCAGCTCTTTGTGTTGGGACAGGGGACAGCCTATTCAGGTGCAAGTGTCAGCTCCTCCCTCCAATCCTGCCCAGGGTGGTCCATCAGGATATGGATGTTCCCTCAGTCACACCTACGCCCCATTTTTGTGTGGCTGTCTAGAGGTAATGCACAAAGTTCAGCTGTCACCCACCCTAAACGTGTTTTTGAGACAGGCTGCAGGCACACAGGGCTAAGAGCAGAAACATTGCATCTTTCTAAAAGTGGCATTTTTAAAAGGGTAGTGATACATTCCCCTTTACCAGTAAATAGGATGTATCACTACCATTCCAATGTTATGAAACATGACTGTGCTACTCCTTTTCAATCAGGAATTACAGCTTATAAGTGCAATATGAAATTCCCAATGTAAACCTATGAGAGGGATAGACCAGACAGTAGTGAATAATGAATGTGGGTTTTTTTCACTACCAGGACAGGTAAAACTTAGAAGTACCTACCTAGGACCTACCTTAGGGGTGACATATTAATAAAAGGGGAGTTCACGGCTCGGCAAAGGATTTTAAATTCCAAGTCGATGTAGCTGTGTAAACTGCAAATACAGGCTCTGCAGTGGCAAGCCTGAGAAACCAGTGTTTCAGGACTGCTAGTAGCATATAGGGGCAGATTTATGTCTCCTGGCGCATCCCTGCAAATCAGCAGGGATGCGCCAGGAAAGATGCGTCACGCAAGTTTACCCTTGCGCCACCACAGATGCGCCTCATTTACAATGCAGCGCAACATGGCGCAAGGATAAACAAATGCATGACGCATCTGATGGCATCACGGAGGCGCATTGCTGGAGTTGTGTCGCAAGCACGACGCAACTCCAGCAATGCTCAGGGGCTGCCCATACCGAACATGCTGCGTCATGCCTTACGCCTGCTTCAAGCAGGCGCAGGGTTTTGACGCAGCAGCGTCGCAAAAGTGACTCAGTGAAATCTTGTAGATTTCACTGCGTCACTTTTCCAAGGCTTTTTCCGACGGAACGCCCATGCATACATTAAACGTGACGCAGGTTTAATGTAGCACAGGGCTTTACAACGTGACGCATCTCCCTAGATACGTCACGTTGTAAATAAGGCGCAACATGGCGAATGGTTTACGCCGCCGCTGCGTCACAGAAGTGACGCAACGGCGGCGTAAATGTCTCGCAAGGAGCTTGTAGATCTGCCCCTTAATTTACAGGCCCAGGGCACATAGGAGGCTACACCATGGGTAGTTTGGTCATTCTTTTAATTACTTCTATCAAATACAAATACAAGAAACTAAATATGATCAGTAATGATGCTTTAATAATGACGCTGTGGCTAGTCTCACTGGCCGAGCTTCTACCTGTATTTATAGTATATATTTCTTCCAGATGGTCAACTAATTGCATGTTAGCTGAAGTGCTGCCAATGATATCCAGGCCTGTCAATGCACACAGTGCCACAGTGTGTGACATCATATCGGTTTCCTTCACACTGTCGCACTGTCAGGAGCCAATATCACATGGAGGCAGGGAATATAAGTTGGAAACCACTGAAAAAGACAATTTTCAGCTCGTCTTTAGAGGCCTTGAACACAGCCAGATTCAAAAGGTAAACGTACACTTTTGTTTTGGTATTTTAAAATGGTGAAAAGAAAGATTATTGAGGTAAAAAGATCAAATTGCACAAATATCGTGGTAAAAATATCGTGGGTCAAGAATATAGACAGTATAATCCTCGTGGTCAAGAATATAGATTTTAGGTAAGTAATATTGATTTAAAAAATATCGAAGTGTTTAATATTGTTGGTAAAAATATAGTTGTTAAAAATATTGATTTTTTTATTAATGTATTGTATTTTAGTATATATTTTATATGTGTCCGATGTTTGTTTTTTTGTATAAGAATTGTTTGCATTTTTATTATATGTGTTAAAATTTTAGTAGTTAATAATTTGTTTTTTAATTGAATTTTGCACTTTTAGTTCTGTAGCGGGTTCTGGGTTTATAGGGGAATAGGGTAGGAAGTAATTTATTTTGTAGTGATGAATTATTAATTAGTTGTTAATTAATTTAAATTGTGTAATTAGTGGGCCATGATGGATCCAGCTCTGTTATACAGAGAGTTTTGCCCTGATGACCTTGAATAATTCTTAGACAGATGGCTTTAAATACCATTTTCCTTTAATTTACTATTAATTTGGCTGATGTGTGAGAATCTAGTAGAAGGCATTTTGCAGAAAAATGTGCTTATGTTTCATGCAACTTCTATACAAAAATATGCTTTTTTTAATCAAAACACAAGCTCACATATGAGAAATAGCATGGTGTCACAGAGATAATTTGCAGTAATATTTGTCAGCTGCTGCTGTGATACAATATTGAAAACACACTTCACTATCCCTGAACATTAGATGTAAACATAGTAGGAATTTGGACAAGTGTGTCTCTGCACTGTCAGTTACATGGCCAAAGAGTACATGAAAGAGCTGAAACTGAATCATAAATCCAAAGCAGTTCTGAACAGGAGCGCCCAAAATTTGTTTGGCCCTTGGCCCCCCAAATCCTTAAGATGTCCCTGTTGCGCTCTTCCCTCTTCGCTCTTTGCCCTTCACTCTCTCTCCCTTTCTTTCTCTCTCTCCTTCTCCTCCCTCCCTCCGATAGGCAGAGATTAGCCAACTGACTCTCATCCTCAACAATAAATGTAGCGATGAGTGGGCGGCCTCTGATAACATACTACTGAAAGATTTATAAAGAAGGAGGTACGGTTTTTAATTGAAAGACAAGCCACAGCTAGCTCATCTCCAGAAATGTCGGTATTGCGCCTCAACTTCTTATCTGTATCCTGTCTCAGTCAGTCTAGGAAAAGTCGTGCTCTGAGAAGCAGCACAAGACTAAATAGACATATAAAATCGCAATATCATTCCATCCCCCTTTCCTCACCCAACACTCTCTTGACATCTCTCTCGCTACCCATTTCTCTTCCTCACTTCTCGCTCTGTACTGTTCCATTGCCATATCTCCCCTTCGCTCCCTTTCCCCTCTTTACCCCTCTTTCTCTAACTCGCTTTCTCCTCTCTAATTCTCTCTCATTCTCTCAGACACACATCCTGTCTCTCTGTCCTAGAACACTGCAACCCCACTTTCCTCTTATCCAGGAATATTGGGGTTTGCTGTCTGCTGGTGGGAGGGACAGCAAGGAGAAGAAAATTTGGAAGATAAACTATCATATGGAACAGGATAATAATTCCTCTGCAGAGTGTTTTGATTTTCACTTTTGCACTGGGGTGCAGGAAATGAGGCAAGACTCCTTTGGGATTACAAACCCCCACGAAGTATAACCCAATTTTCAACCCACTATGAATATTCTTAATTCTATAATCTTCTGCATGTCTTCATTAAACGTCTACGAAACCACCCTTATTGAGTCTTTCCAGGGAAGAGAGAAAGGCTTTTTACGCCATCACCATGGATTCCATGAGACGTGCTGTCACAACAACAAAAATTGAAAAGTTAAGGCTGGCAGCAAATTGAAACATTGCTTATTTAATTACTAAACACAGGAGAACACAATCAACAGCAAGCATTGGCAATGCTAATAGGTGTGGCTTATGAATGCACTAAGCTGGACATAACATCCGTGTATTTTAATGACTGCTCCTCTGCCATCTGTGCTACTGCCAAAGAAAAACGCAATGAATTATCTAGTGATTTAGAACACTTTAATAGCATTATAATGGCATGTGTGTGCCCCTGAAAGTTGAAGTTCAGGCAGCTGGATAAATAAAATGTGGAGGGAAAGCACTTTTTTGTGGAAGCAAACAATTTGTGCCCAATCAATTCTTGTACTTCTGACTCCCAACACTTGGGTTGGGCCAAAGCCTCTCCCCTGGTGATTCTCACATAATTGTCTGGTGACAGCTGAGCGGTCAAGTCAAACCATAATGAATAGCTTCATTGGGAGGTTATAACTACCTATCAGACTTAAAATCCCTGCCTAGAATATTCGTACTGGTAGGTATTACATTCCATCCTGCTCAATTAGATGTCCCTATATGTGATTAGCATATAGCACGACATTAGAGCCAGCCCTGGGCGTAGTGGGCGTAGTGAGGCTACGTGAAGCATTACGGAGTGGGGGCAAATCTACGCCCACCCGCACACTTCGCGTAGCCCCACTACGCGCCGCCTGCCTCCCTCCTGCCCTCATTTAACAATTACTCAGAAGCATTAGATAAAGAAAATTACTTACCTGAGCTGCCGCGTCCCGGGGCTCCATCTTGCTGCTTCCTGGACAGCTTCTTCCTCACGAATGCATATGCGCTGAAGCCCACGCATGCGCATTTCTCGGGAGAAATGCGCATGCGCGGCCGCCCGCGCATGGGTATTCGTGAGGAAGAAGTTATCCAGGAAGCAGCAAGATGGAGCCCCGGGACGCGGCAGCTCAGGCAAGTAATTTGCTTTATCTAATGTTTCTGAGTAATTGTAAAATGAGGGCGGGAGGGAGGCGGGTGGCGGGAAACTCTGCTCCGCCACGGGGTGTGCGTAGTCTGCCCCTGCTACGCCTACTTTGCACAGCACGAAGTGGGCAGTACTACGCACACTCCGTGGGCGGAGCGGAGCACTGCGCCCACCCTTAATTAGAACTTATATCTTTCTACTTCTAATCGGCAAAATGATTTGTATATATCAAACTTTGTCTTTAAGGCTCTCTTTTAGGCACAGAGAAACAAAAAGCCTCCTTTGTGGGCTCAGATGAGGTTTTTTATCTTTAAAAAACTTACATGAAAAAACATTATGTAGATCATGAATAAAGTGGTTAACAATGTTGATAAATAGTCAACTTTTGCCCTTTAATTAGGCGTGAGAAATACTCAGCCATCTTGCACAGTTACGAGACTCCCAAAACCCATCAAAATCGCGCGGAAACCTCAAGTCAAACAACATGGCTGCTACTGCAACTCTTGTGTAAAATCACAGAGATTTTAATAGCCCAGCCAATGTTAGCCTCAGTGTTATATTAAAAAAATATACTTTTTGTTCTTGGCGAAGATACATAAAGTCATATTTTCAAAATGAATCTGCGGAAAAAAAGGGGTCTACATGTTAGTGACTCGCTTTTAATTTGATTGGAGGAGATGCTTTTGTGCCACTGGGATCAATGAACAGACATGTCTCACCTTTAGGGAAAATGAAGCTAATTAGATGGAGGTACACTTCTATATTCGAGCCCCCTCATCTGAACGACCTCTACCACATATATACACTTACATTCAGGAAACCGTTTTTTCAAAAACTATGTAGGAGTGGTCATGGAGCCATTTAGAGAGGCAGTGATTGAGCAAGCTTCACAGATAAGTGTATGCATGAGCACATCTGAGCGGTACCTTAGGGGGTCGGGAGGGGATGTTCATCACATTCATAACAAGCATCTCTATTGCTATTGAGATTACCATTCTGCGATCAGAAGCACTTGCAGAAATTAACAGTGACTCATCTGACAGTAGGCAGCTCATGTCAGATGAAAGGGCACATCTTTAATGCCAGGCAAAGTTTGCGGCGCATGCCACATCTCTCCTGCACCTCCAAGGTAACTTTGAAGGACACTTTTCTTCCCTTCTTGAGTACTTCAAGATCGTCTGCAGTACTTGTCTTGGCTCGATCCTGGGACAGTTTTGAAATGGGTATCCAAAAGTAGAAGTGTGAGATCAGGCGCGCAACACCCATTGGGCTCACCGGGCTTCAGCCCCCCGTCATGTGTGTCAGCCCGGCTGAGACAGCCTCACGGGCTGGTGTCCGTTTAATTGCAGCCGGACCGAAGTACTTCACAGGTCTTTAAAAGACCATTTACTCGTTAATGAGTCTTTTATTGTGTTTTCACCCCTTCTTACAGCCACTCTGCCTATGGCTGGAAGACTTAGCCCGCCCCCTGAAATCTTTTTCAGCCCCCGCCCCCGAAATTTGGCTCTAGTTGCCCGCCTGTGTGAGATACCCCTCAGCACTTTTCTATTTTATGTTCTGGGGATAAGTATAGGGGCTCACTGGTGGAGGTGGGGACTCTGAGTGCTCTGCAGGAAACCAAAAGCATCCATGACAACAGACACAGCTCAGCGCTACAGGAGGACACTGGAATGTGGACCAGCCAGCCCCATCCTGCTCTAGAATCAACCTCCTGTGCCCGAGTGGCCAGTCCGGTCCTGCCTAAAGCAGTATGAGATATTCTGGAAATCCAGAGCGTCGAAGTTCAGCAGGGAAACCGGTCATGAACATCTCAGAAGCAGAACTCATGATTTGGTGCAGCAACACGCTAATTACCCTGCATCCAACCCAAAGATAACAGGAATTCAGATTTCATACATCTTGTTTTGCATTGTGTGGAATATATTTTCCGTGAAAGAAAGCAAGAGAGAAGGAGTGCGGATGAGAGAGAGAGAGATTGAGAGATAGAGAGAGAATTTTCTCTTCTAGGAGATTGTTGAAAGTTAGGATAACGCAAAGACTCTGGATGCTGATGACTTAGCACTGTGAACGCGCTAGTTCTCCGCTAGGACACATGGAGATTCCACGACGTCATCATTGTAAGAATAACAGCTCAGCAGTAGGATCACTCGGCTGGCAAACGGTAAGAGAGGCCAGTGAATCAGTTCTGGGCAAATAAGCACTACGCTTAACTTCTGTCAATACCAGTGTCACCAATTGCCAAGTTCCCTCAATCACGGCTGCCTCATGGATTCCAGACATACATTCCAGTGTGTCACCCGATCTCATAACGATCACTCTAACAGCTTGCCTTTGCTGCGCATAACAATTCTCCAATTTGTTTCTAAATTAACTCCGTTTAAGATAAATGTGCACATTTCACCCTTGTGAATCGTCTATTCTAACCTGTACTCTTTCTTTCACCGTCGTGATCGTATTTGCTCACAGTTGACAGCAGTTGGGTACTGTGACAGGTTTAGTGTATGGCAGTCGTCTTGACTCTCAGTAAACAGCATGCTTCATGTTAATTTTAGTTTCATTTTCCTTTTTTAAAGTTTTTCGCGTTATTCAGGTTACCAGTTACTTTTATTCTTGCATCTTACTGCAGTTGGATGGCACGCAGTCTTGGGTTCTTGGTGCGAGGTGTTGCTCAGGGATGTGCTGTTCTTCTAGGTCGTCTTCTCTGGTCTGGTCAGCTAAATCGTCGCCAAATTGTTGTAGATGAATCAAAGGATATTTCTAGTTAAGTTACAAGATAGGTTTATTAAGACACAGCAGAGCACAACACCTCCCCAGCTGACCAGTCCATCAACTAACAAGTGTCGAACCTCCAAGTACAAAGTAGAATGCACATAGGTATACTGGGAGGCTTAAGAGGTGTGAACATAGAGAAAGGTCTAATGACCAAAGGTGGCCATGTTGCGAGGAGTATAAGTTTACTACAGTGAGAATCAAGCCCATTTTTCAGGTAAACCAGACTGCTTCTCACCAGTGCATAGGTGGCGCCAGTGTTGCAGGTGGGGCCCGCCGGCACTCGTTTTTGGAGACTGGCACTTATTTTTCCTCAATAAATTTTTATCCAGAGAAAAACACAAAAGCGAGAAAGAAGGAGGAAGAGATAGAGGGGACAACAGTGACAAAACGAGAAAGAAGGGATGAAAAAGAGCCTGCAAGAGCGTCCTTAAAAGACCAGGAATGTCTGTTTGTATATTAAAGTGGCATGAGATGGGATCGATAAGCAGGCTTGGTATTCAAAACCCCGAACTTTGACAGCTCAGACCCCATGCATCTGAGGAAAACTTCACCCCACACTTATTCTTTCACAAATTAAGCTCTGCTTTCATCTGAATATTGCGGATTAAGCACCTACTCCAAGATTGCAAGTAAGAAAAGACAGGTTTAACATGCATAAACAGACTTCCATTAATAATGAAGGTACTCCGCATGATCCACGAGGTGAATAAATCGATAGGGCTCTCCTGCTGTTTGGTCAGAGAGGATAAACAATAGCTGTCCATCTCAGCAGGATCAGGAAGTCATTAAAAGGATCAAAGCAGTATTTTACAAGAATCAAATTAAGGTATTTTCTGTGAATGGATTGTAGCATCACAGTTCAGACTAATGTGGCAGACTGTGCACTTCCCCCCAAAAAATTCTTCACAGGCTGTTTCTGCAAATCAACACGTTTTGTACAGAATGTTGAAATGTATCATGTCTTCCAGACACTTACATGAAAATAGCTCTGGCCTCCCTCTCTGCAGGGCTGATGACTGATACCAGAAAATTCTCAGCTGGAAACCTGTCAGACTGAGCAATCTGTGACATCGCTTAAACACAGTACCTAATGTAAATGAACAGAGGTCGTCTGACTTGACACTTTAGCTCACTCTAATCCATAGGTCACATTCCCCACACTAGGGGGCATATTTACAAAAAAATGACTCAGCGCGGCGCTGCAGGCCATCTTGTAGCTCTGCGTCATTAGGAAAGTGCACAGATGCGTCGTATTTACAGCAATACGATGTATCCGTGTACTTTCCCCTTCCCCGGCGCAAAAACAGCAGTTTAGCACCAATGCAGGCACCCTTGCACTTGGTGTGTGCGTTGCAGAGATGGTGGTTGATGGTTCCACCGCAACACCCATTGATTGTGACCCTACCCTCTATTTACAAGGGTGGCGTAAATAGCAGGCACCGCCAAAATTAAGACCATTGAAAACCTGTCTTAACTTGTCAAAATGAGAAGAAATACTTTATTTATCCTCGTTTTTGCTTTTTCCATGTGTACTGCCTTGTGCAGTACACATGGAAAAAGCAAAACACATTGTTTTTTTTACGAGTAGGAAATTGTCCCTTCCTGCACATAAACAATCTTTAAAAAAAAATGACGTTTTGTAACTTCCAGGTGTGCTGCATTAAGTAGCACACATAGAAGTGACAAAACTGCATTTAAAGATTGTTTATGGGCAGGAAGGGACACCTTTCTATACATAAACAATCTTCCTGTGCATGTAGACACCCTTGCACTATGGTGCAGGGGTGCCTGTGTTGACGCTAAGCTGCTAAACTTAGCGCCAGCCCAGGAGGAAATGCAAGGCTACACCATATTCTTGTAAATATGGTGCAGCTTTGTGTTTCTGAAGTGGCGTAGTAAGGCGTTAAGCCATGTTGGCTAAGGCCTTTCTCTGCCACTTCTTGGTGCATATGGCCCTTAGAATCAGTGTTCTGACAATTCATTTCCCTAAGCACACACTTTTTTTCCTTTAATTTTGACTTGTTGTGCCCGTTGTTCTCGTTTTGTTTGTATGCTTTTCTGTAAAATGCGATTTTTGCAAAAATCAACAACAATGGATTTCTTGAATTAACCTCAGCCACAGTCAGTCATATTGACCGCATTTCACACTATAACTTTTCAGCAGCTATGCCACTCTAGTCAGAGGTCAGCCATATGCAGATCACACTTGATTCTGCTCCAATAGGAACAGGAAGGCTGACCGCGAGACCATAAGAGATAAAAAAAGAAATAAAAAGGGGTGAAAAAAGTAGAAAGCATAAGAGAAGAGGAAAGACCTTTGATAGGCTTTAACCAGTTATCAGATCTTATTTACTCTAACCATCTAGTAATTGGAGCCCATATCTTTTGCCAAAATTCTCGTCTCCTACGCCCTCTCAGCCGATATACAGCAGATTCCATATTATATATAGCTAATATCCTAGACCGCCAGTTGATGAACGTAGGAGAATCAGGACTGATCCACTGAGAAGTTAAGCATAATATTACAACAGCCATGGATATAAATACAAAACCGATCTCAGACCTTGTGCGAGCATTTCCCTCATTTGATTCTACACCCAGAATGATTAGGTCTCCTGTTAATATTACCGGGATATCAAGAGTCAGGTTCAGAAAGGATTCGATGTCCTGTAGGAATTTAGCTAAACTAGGGCAGGCATAGAGCATATGTATGGCATCAGCAGCCCATGTACCACATCTGCTACATGAGCTACCCCGTGAGCTTCCCCATTTAGATACCTTTACAGGAGTATAGTATAAATCGAAAGCAGACATAAAATGTTGGGTCCTCAAGCTACCAGTTATTAAGATCTGGTTAACTAATTCCAATAACCCCTCTAAATCCACTCGTTCCTTTCCAAACTTTCTCTTCCATCTAGCATTCTGAATACTCTTATCATCAGGGAGAACTTCCAATAATATTTGGTATATTTTCCGATACGAGACCTAGTCCAAATTGTTTCCACCAGAGCAATTTTTCCCATATTTACATTCAGCCCTTGCATGATTTTGCCCAGGAAGCTCCTGATCTGCGGAAACATAAAAAAATCTCTGCTAGAGAGACCATACTTCTCTTGTAAATTCATAAAAGAGACTATTTGACCATCACTACAAACATCCCCCAGAGCATTAATTCCTACATTCCCCCAAATGAAAGTAATTTGGTCTTGAAATATTGGCGGTAAAAGAGAGCAAGCCAAAAATGGTGTATATGCATTAATGTTTGAAATCCTAAACCTATCTTATCTTCCTACAAATTGAATAAACCAACTGAATTATCTTGAATTTTGGTCTTTTTATAATAACTCGGCTCTAAAATTTTAACTAAACTTTTTCTAGCATCATCCCCAAGCGCTATTTCATATATGGTTGTTCTAGCTGCCACTGGAATTTCTGCCTTACCCCCTACCACAAGTATCCCTATATGTTGTAAGAGTGCTGCCCAGTGATACAAGAGAAGACTGGGTACACCCCATCCACCCCGCAATCTTGGAATAATCATCCATTTGATTGCCCTTCTAGATCTGCGATAACCCCATAAAAATCTAAAACATGCCCTTTCCGCTTTTGTGATACAAAATGCCGGAACTTCCAGAGGTATAGTCCGGAACAGATATAACATTTTGGGAAAAATCGACATTTTAGTAACATTGCTGCATCCATGCATTGATAAATGTAGGTGAACTAATCTCTCCAGAGTCTTGTTGACAGTTCCAATCACTGGCAGAATATTTAACTCCAGTATGTGATCCACAGCTGCTGTGATCTTAACCGCCAGATAGGTAGCTACTGGGATGGTTGGGATATCTACCGGGATCAGGGTATCCGCATGCAGAATCTGCGTCTTATCGATATTTAATTTATACCCTGATACAGTACCAAATTGTTCAGCTAAATCCTTCACTGCTGGGAGAGCTGATCTTATGTCAATCGTAAATATCGCAATGTCATCAGCATACGCCAATGATTTATATTCAGTGTTGTTAACCTTTACTGCTTTAATATTCATGTTTGCGTACAATTTATTTAGGAAAGGATCAATATATAGCAAGAATAGCAGCGGAGAGCAGGGACACCCCTGCCTAGTGCCTCTGCTAATTCCAAATGATTTTGATTCTTGTCCAGAAATACGAATTCGAGCTTCAGGTAGTACATAAGGTGCCTGAATTGCTTGGACAAATTCTAAATACAATCCCTTCCATTGTAGGACAGACCACAGTAATCTCCAGGAGACCCTGTTAAACACTTTCTGTGCGTCCAACAGGATCATCCCGAGTGGTGACCTTGTGGCCTGAGCCCAATCAAAAAGGGTGATAGTGCGCCTAACATGATCCGTTGTATCCCGACCAGGGATAAACCCATGTTGGCGAATAGACACCAATGGAGTAATGACATTACCCAGCCTAGATGCAATAATTTTTGAATGAATCTTACTATCAGCACTAATCAGCGAGCTAGGCCTATATGATGATGGACTAAGTTCAGGTTTGTCTTTTGTCTTAAAGACTACTATGGTGGTCTTCCGCCAAGACTGAGGTGACTGACCATTTTGGGCTAGTTGGAATAAAGACTCAAAGTCAGTTCGAAGTGCTTGCCGGACTGTCCTATAAAATTCTAAGGGTATCCCATCTGGGCCCACAGTCTTACCGGCGGCTAATGAGGTTATTGCATACTCGATCTCTTCCCATGTAATCGGGACTTGAAGATTCTCATTTTCTTCAGATGTGACCTTCACTGTTTCTTGAGCACTAAAAAATTTGTTGAAAGATTCCGCTGCCACATCACCATCCGCTGTATATAATTGCTGGTAAAATTTCTGGAATACATGCAAAACTTCTGCCGGAGAATCCTGAACCTGATCAAATTGATCTTTGATCCTACAGATTCTATTCGATACTCCCCTCTGTTGTATGCGTTTGGCCAAAAGTCTCCCCGTATTTTCCCCAAGTTCGTATATGTCTGCCCTGTGCTGTACATATTTAATAGCGAGTTCTTCCCCAAAATGTTGATGTCTCCTGGCTTTAATGACCGCAATGAGCTGCTGACGCTCATCTGTTTCTTGTGCCTCCCCTATTAACCTCATAAGCTCAACCTCAGCCAACCTGAGCTGTTTAACCCACCCTCTGATCTTTTCCTGTACCACCCTCTGTCGATACAAAGAAAAGCTAGGGGTCTCGCCCCGCACAGGGACTTTAAAAGCACCCCACACTATAATTTCAGAAGCGGTGCCTATTTATATTAAAAAAAAATCCGTAATCCATTAAGCCATATGTACACAATATGCATGTCTAATAACAGTTTCCTTTCAAAGGTCCATGTCGTCTGGGGTCTAGGGGGGGTACATAATACAAATTCCACTACTAACGGATTGTGGTCTGAAATTATCCTAGGACGGAGCTCAATGCTAACCTTCTCAGCAATTTGATTTGAAATCAAAAAATAGTCCAAACGGACAAATTTATTATGGGGAGTCGAAAAAAAGGTAGAGCCTGGATCCCCCTGCCTATGTCTATACCAGACATCGGCCAATTTGTGTTCCTTTATAATCCCCTGTAACGCCTTGAAAGTCCTACCCTTTCTTTCCTGATACGGGTGATTACTAAGAAGATTAAAACTGCTATCAAGATGAATATTGAAATCACCACAAAGGAGTAACGGAGATGGCCATAAGGCCAATTCTATATTTAGGTAGTTCACCGCTTCTGGATCATCCAGATTCAACCGGTACAAAGAACAAATTGAGAGCGGGGTACCATTAATTACAGCTTCCAAAATCGCCCATCGTCCCAATTAATCTTCCTTGGTTTGTTTGCATGTTATAACACCATGTTTTGCTAGAATAGCTACCCCCGTGTAGTAGTGCCTTGGTGAGTACTTGCCAATACTTCAAGGACCAAGTCCTTCAACCAGCTATGTTTACTCCAGGGTATGTGAGTTACTTGCAGACACAAAACATCTATCTGCATATATCTTATGAGCTTGGCCAATAAGCCTCTTTTTTTCCTGTCATTAAGACCACAAATATTTAAGGGACAGATACAAATTTTTCCCTTTCTATCCATCATCCCTATGAGGTGCAGATTCCTTGCCAGAATTCACAGAATAATACACACAATTCAGATAAACTTTACAAGAAACACTGTTGAATGCTTTCATTTTAACAGAGAAACGACTGCCATGACAATGCATGTGAAACGACAATTGTGCACCCTCACCCGCAACCCTTACCCCATACCCCAACCCCCAACCCCCACCACGCCATCCTGAAACCCCCTGTCACCTTCCCCCACCACCTACCACATGAGACATAAGGACCAACGGTCACTGGTGATGAAGAGCTAGGCCACCACCACCTCCACGAAGCTAACCTCCCCCTCCAGTAGAGTATCAAACATACTAAAAAAAAACAGAATGCTAAAGCGAAGAGAAGCCATTTAAGATAGACAAGAAAAAAAGAAAAAGGGAAAAGAAAAGAAAAGAAAAGAAAAGAAAAGAAAAGTTGCCTCAGGGATCAGATACCCTTAGCTTAGACATCCCAGATTCAACCAACAGTGGAAGATGGAATGTCTAAGCCTGTTGTTCCATATCTTTCTATCACCTACAATGATAAGATACATTCTTTGGCTTGAACTTCAGACTGAAAAAAATGTGTTTTCCCTTGAGACAACACCTTCAGTTTAGCAGGGTTAAGGAAAAAAACCTGGACCCCTTATGCCTGGATCAGAGGAATTAATTGGTGCAGTAGCCACATTTTCTTGACTATCGCCTGACAAAAATCAGGTCTCACAAAGAAATCCCATCCCTTGCCCCTCCTTTTCCGATCTGGTCTAGCCAAATCATATAAGGCCTCTCAGGCCAGAAAATTGTTAAGGCAAATGAGAATAACCCATGGCCGATTTCCACTTGCCCCCTTTTTTACGTTGACTAAAAGGGAACCAATGGGCCATCTGCAATTTAGTTTTCCAGTCCCAATGGTTGAACTCTGGGAAAGCTTCCTCGAAGAGTTCAATAACAAACTGCCGGGTATCCGCACCCTCCTTGCCCTCAGGGATGCCCAGAATTCACAAATTATTCCTCCTTGAGCAATGTTCGAGGTCTGTCAGCTTCCAAACTGTGTCATCTTTCAGAGTTTTCATGGACTTAGTTTTTTGTGCAGCCAACTCATCTTCCAACAGAGGAATTCTAGCTTTCGCTTCACCAATCCTCACTGCAAAGTCAGAACAAGTCTTTGAAACCCTGCGTATAGAATTTTGCAGTTTACGACAAGCACCTTGGGTACGAGAGCTCTCTGCTCTAGTCTCCTCACAATGAGCCATGATACTCTGGTATATTGTAGAGAGCTTAATTTCTTCAGGTCCACTTAAGTTTGCACTGGCACTTCCTGAGGGTGCCATTCCATCCAGTGCTTCCTTCCCGTCCAGTTTAGGTGAAAAAGAGTAGTCCCATATCATAGAACCAGCCAAACCTAAGATCTGCTCAGGGAGAATAGCTTGATCTTTCTGTTTGCGAACCGTACCAAGATTATGCGGAGTCTTATCTCCATCTTCTTCCCAACATTGGCTGCTACCATTGCTCTCTTCCCCGTTCCAGTCTTTACCAAAACTATCATCACATGAGGAGTTAGAGTGGTCCGACACAGAGTAGAATTTGTCTCCTGAGTCCACCTCCTTCGTTGATCGTGAGGGAACAACCTCTTCTTGAGGTATCTGGAGATTAACTTCCATACTACCACCCCCCTTATCGATATTGTTCTGATCCGCTGCCACTTTTTCCAACCCAGTGCTAGACAGAACTCCAGGTCCCATAATGCATTTGCCTGCTTGTTTAGCCGCTATACCGTCTGCAACCTTCAGGAGACTACCAGTGGAAATCAAGGCTTCTTGATTGACAACCTCCCCACTGCCACCAGGAAGGTTATCTTCACACTCAGATTCACATTCATCCCCTCGATCAGATGTCTTCACATTAATTTCTTTCACTGCAGACTCAACAGGGAATAGTTCAGTACCTAGAGATGTGTCTTCCTGAAGTGCGAGGGCTGCCGCATTCATAGACTGAAGCATTCCAGATTAAAGGGGTGCCTTTGCTCCCGCTACCGGATCCCGTGGCATCCTGTTCTTCCCACTCTGTGCTTTGAAGAGGGTAGGGACCGTCTGTCGCTCTCGGACAGAAGTGCTGCTTTTCCCAGTTTGATCCCCCGCTCCAGGTAATCTGTTTGAAATAGCAGACCGGCGTCCTCCAGCGTCAGAAATCACTTCATCTCCATCCGAGGTAGAGTTCCCAGAGCCGGCAAGAGGCCCGCGAGTCTTGGTACCCCTGGTGGACGTCTTCGGCGGCATTGGAAAAATTGAGTAGGTAAGCAGAGCAGGGGTAGCTATCAGAGAAGAGGTCCACACACATGCTAGTCTCGAAGGCAATGGTAGCCCCCACAACCAAAATCACGAGCTCCAGAACATTACTGATGCCGAGAAGCGATGACTTTACTGCCGCGCTACATAGTTCCAATCTTAAAAGGGAGGAGAGAGGTTAGCAGGGAAGGACGATCGGCCAGCTCACTCGTTCGACGCTGCGGCCGCCATCTTGCCCCCCGTGTCCGTCAGCTTGCCAAGCAGCGTGCTACACCTTAAAGAATAAAGTAATCTTCTGGCTACAAAGTAAGGCAGGCTGGTGTCAAACGTATCCTCAGAAATACTGATAATTAGAAGAGCCCCTTGGTTGGGCCCTAGAATCAAGGAGTCAATGGGAGATTGCCTGATAATAAACTTTAGATCACCCAGGGTGTTACAGTCACTTCTATTCTTTTTTAAAACAGAATCCAGCCCCCAGAATGCATGCAGGTCGAACCTTTGGGCTATTTTAATAAACTGTCCATCCTGTCCCAGGCCAATAGTGGTGAAATTACCATCCACCCTCCTACAATAACCCTAAGGTATAACATCCCCAGAAGCAATACTTGTGATCCATGAGCCACCCTGGAAGTCATTGACTGATGCCACCCAAAAATCACATCTACATTTGAGGTAAGGAAGCGCCTGTGTCCGCCCCTGGAACCTTTATTAGCTTCATCCAACTGGGAGCCCTCTGTTATTAACCAACCAGACGATTTCTTTATCAATTTTAACTAAAAAACAAACGTCCTGTGTACTTTGTTTGTGCTGGAGATTTTAATATTGCTATATGTGAATTGTCTGATTCACGGGTGTGTGGACTGTGCCACAAACAAAATGAAATATTACCCATTTTCCCCATTCTGTCTACGGTGAGGGTACTAATGAGGTACTAATGAAGCATGATCTTATTTTTTCATGAGATGTCCAAAACCCCAGTAATTCCTGGTCCCCACCTTAACAGGGAATCATGCTGGTAGTACTATAGACAAAATTCTACTATCTTCGGAATTACTGTCCCATCTGACCCCCTTTTGAGGCCCTTTGGTGCTATATAAGCAACCATAATCCTCTTTACATCATCCATGACGCCCTCATCCAAAAACCAAAACTCAAGTCAGCAGATAATAATATTGTGGAATAAGGGCTTAAAACTAAATTGGAATAAAGTAGACCCACCCTTATTCAGCCAAACCATAGTTAATTACTCCATAAAGTCTATCATTACATGTGTTATTGATGGCCTGGGGCCCAACGAGAATAAACCTGCCTTTGATAAAGTCGGCAGGTCCATCTCTAATAATCTTACACTTACAGCTCCCTACAGTGAACCACTATCTTGTTGCTGGTTTAATGCAGCATGCTCCGTGGCCCACAAGAAACTGATGGCAGCACTGAAGAACATTCAACATTAAGCAGGCTAGAGAGGACTATAAAAAAGTCCTTGAGGAAAGGAAAAGGGAAATCAAGTTAAATGCCTGGGAAGATCACACAAAGGCTGGGGATCTGAAGGATGCAACTACATTTTGGGAAGTGATTAACAGGCCTATCTTTAGGGAAAATAATGCCCCAAACATAGATGCCACCATCAAGGTAAATGCCTGGGTGTCTCATTACACTAAAATCTTCTCTTAGGGGGAAGAAAAATAAAGGCAGGGACCAACCTGCCTCCTTCCTCTTTGACCCCTGCTACACTAGCTGCCAGCAAATTTCAAATACCTATTACTATTGATGAAGTCATTACTGCTCTAAACAAATGTGTTCCCGGCAAGGTGCTCGGACCAGATGGTGTCTCAGCGGACATCTTTAAGTTTAATATCCCCCTATGGATCCTCCTACTACTGACAAATGTCCTTAGATCAGTACCTCAGGGCCCTATACCTGATTTCTGGAAGACTGCTCTTTTGGACCCAATATTTAAAAAGAGGGGCAGGTCCCAACCATCATGGTACCGCCCAATTTTGCTCATCGACCCCAGCGTAAAAATGTTGGCCTGAGTATTGCTGTTCTGCTCAGATAAATGGGCCGCGGCAAATAACATCTTATCTGAAGTCCAATTTGGTTTTAGATGTGGCTTAGGGAAAAATGAGCAATGCCTTAATATTTATTTGATCATGGGAAATAACATGAAGGCCAAAAACGAATCAGTTCACTTGGCCTTTATCGATCTGTCGAGTGCGTTTGACCTCGTGAATTTCAATAAGCTGTGGGACCTAATGGGAGGAATGGGTCTGGAACCTGAACTTTTAAGACTCATGCATCTGGTCCACCAAGAGCTGACAGTAAGGGTCTGTATGGCCCCTTAGGTGAATGTTTCCCATATCTTCCCGGGGTGTCAGGCAGGGCTGCATTTTGGCCCCCTTCCTGTTCTGTTATGTTTCATATAGGTACCTTAATATAGGCCCAGGAAACATCATACCCTCACCTACATCACCTCCCCTACATTACACACTAACGAGCCTTTTAAGGACAAAACACCTTATAAGGATTGAACGCCTTTTATGGACTGAACCTTTTACCTAGTTCTAGGCCTGGGTGCAGAAGAAGGGTTTTTCCCAAACAACAGCGTTCTATGATTTCATCGTTAGACTGACACTGCACGAATGAATAATTCATGAGGCTACTTGGAAACCAGGCAGGGGCTATTCACTACCTTCCTACTATCTGCGCAACAAGGTTCATCTCATACATCATCCTCATACCCAACAATGGCTAACACAAGAGCAAGGGACAAAGGGACTCTATATACTTTTCTGTATAAATACAGCACCTCTTGCTATCTGAAGTTAGAGGGAACCGAGACTTCCAGGCCGACACACTGACCAGAGACGCTGAGGCTCCTGCATGCAGTCGCTCCAGCTGAGAGTGGTCTAATCATCCCTTGAGGGGTGTCCAACTCGAGACCAGGACGAGGTCCCACACTCTCCTTACTCAGATAATGGGGTTTGACTCAATCCTAGCGGGATTCTTGGCTTCTTTCACACCTATTCACATGCTAGGTACTCTTAGGTACATCTAGACAGGCATCGTAGGAGTATGCGCTTTATTTTATAAATGTATTTTATATTCATGTATATGTTCATGGTTATTGCAAAATGGTAGGACTGTACTATCCTTTTTATTCACGGTACTGCTGATCATATATCTCTGCTACTGTTTAACAGTTGTCGCAGCACATATATTGTACACTAGAAGAACAACTGTGCAATAAATTCTTATTGTAAACACGCTCAACTGTTTCTTCTGTGTAACTATCTGAGACCAAATGAGCAAGCACGAGTGGCTGAGCGAAAAGTAGTACATTGTTTCCACGAGACTGAGGAATCAGGGTTGTCGTGTTGTGAGGTTGCCAAAAACAAATCTCTCTGATAAAAAGGAGATTCTAGTGGCACTGTGAGCTAGCTAATGCAAACAGGCTAACATACACAGTGGGGGTGCTCAGAATCAGTCTGCCACCAGGCCCACAGTGTATGTTATCCAAAAGCGCAGGTTCTGCAGGGGTACCGTAGGAACTACACTACAGTTCCTATTATATAGGATAAATTCCTTTTTGATGAAACGGATGTGCTGCGCATGGCAAGCAAGCCTGATCCCATCTTGCTGTATGCCGACAACATGGTATTGATTGCCTACACAGCAATTGGGCTTCAGACTCTGCTGGATTTATTTCTAGCCTTTATGAAATACTTAGACCTCCAAGATAACTTCTTATAGTCTTTCACCATGACTCGTGGCCCACCCAACTAAAAATCCAAGTTCTTCAATATGGGAGTCTATTAGAAATGGGGGTCTCCAGTCGGAAGAGGTAGGTACCTTTGTCCAAATAGAGACCCTTGCTTCTAGCCAGGGTAAGAGGGATATACACTCCAGATAGTCCCTGCTCACCCCCTTAGTAGCTTGGTACAAGCAGACAGGTTTATCCCAAAGGCAATGTGCTAAGTATTTGCACCAACACTCACAGTAACACAGTTATAACACCACAAATGGACACCACACGGGTTTAGAAAAATAAAGACTCTTATCTAAACTCAGCAAGACCAAAATGACAAAAATCCAACATACAAGTATTAAGAAAAACTACTTTAAAAAGGTTTTATTAATACAGTGATAACACCACAAATGGACACCACACGGGTTTAGAAAAATAAAGACTCTTTATCTAAACTTAACAAGACCAAAACGACAAAAATACAACATACAAGTATTAAGAAAAATGACTTTCAAAAGGTTTTAGCAACTGAGCCCATAGAAATCTATGGATGCGTGATTTCTTGCAAAGTACCTGTCGTTGCAACAAAATTCCCCAAGCCAAACAGCCGCAGCGATGGGAAGCGTAGAAAAACAAAGAGATGCGATTCCTGCGACCATCGTGGATGCAATGCGACAGTTCTGCTGGACACGGGTGATGCATCGGGGAATGCTTGCTGCACAGGGACGATGCATGGAAATCTGGGATGTGTCGGCGAACAATGCGGCGGTGTTGAGCAGCGCTGCATCGGTTTCTTCAGCCGCGATCCCTCGATGAGTCGATTCTTGCAGTGGCAACAGGCGCTGCGTTAGTTTCAGCAGCAGCGGTGTGGGGAGATTCTTCTCACACCACAGCGTTGCGTCAGAAAAACTGTCGCAAGAAGAGTGGTGCGTCAATTTTCTTGTTGTTGCAGTGCTTTCCAGCTCCCAGCAGCAGAAACAACCTCCAGAGGCCCCACACAGTCACAGGCACTCCTGGCAGGTCAGAACTCCCAGCAAGGAAGTTCAGGGGAGCTGGGGGTGAAGTCTTTGTGTTCCTGAGACTTCAAAACAGGAGGCAAGCTCTACTCAAGCCCTTGGAGACTTTCCTCAAGCAGGGGACACAGCACACAGCAAAGTCCTTCTCCTTTCCTTGGCAGAAACAGCAACTGCAGGCCAACCTCAGACACACAGTAAGGGAAGTACTTCTCCTCAGTTTCTCCAGCTCTTCTGCTTGGCAAAGGTTCCTCTTGATTCCAGAAGTAGTCTAAAGTTCAGGGGTTTTAGGTCTAATACTTATACTCTAAAATGTCTTTGCTCTCTTTGTGCAGAGAAGCCTGGTGCCTAGTCAAAACCAGTTCTCTCCTCTCTGGTGCAGCTACCTGGCAGGAGATGGAGACAGCATTGTCGGAAAGCAGACCAGGCCCATTCAGGTGAAAGAAATCTCCTCCGCCTACTCTAATTACAGCCCTGGTCTACTCAGCCCAGCCCTAAATCATCAGGCTCTCTGGAGCCACTGCTCCTCCCCAGCCCCTGACACCCCAAACCCAGACAGTCAATCCACATCCTAGCAGAGGCATACTGGATGGCTACACAAGAAAATACCTACTTTCTAAAAGTGGTATTTTCAAACACAGAAAGTAAAAATCACGCTCTCTAAAAGATGCATTTTAACATTCTGAGTTCAGGCACACTAAACATTATTTTCCTACCCTGTTCCCAGGGGCAATTATGTTGATAAGATGTTATAAACAAACTCCCCATCCTGTCATATGGGAACAGGTAGCCTTGCAATTGTGAGAAACGAAATTGGCAGTAATTCACTATCAGGAAATGCCACACACATCAGGGCATGTCCCACCTTTCACACACACTGCACCCTGCCCACAGGGGTACCTTGGGCCCACCTTAGGGGTGACTGACATGTAAGAAAAGGGAAGGTTAGGGCCTGGCAAGTGGGTGCACTTGCCAAGTCGACATGGCAGCTCATAACTGCGCACAGACACTGCAGTGGCAGGTCTGTGGGTGGCACAATCAGTGCTGCAGGTTCACTAGTAGTATTTGATTTACCAGCCCCGGTACGCTCAGTGCATTTTACTAGGTACTGACCAGTAAATACAATATGCCAATCAGGGAGAACCAATCCTAATAACAATTGATTAGCAGTGGCAAAGTGCCCAAAGCATCTGAGCCAGCAAAAACGAAACCCAACACAACATAAAACATACAGGAGATAGAGGCAAAAAGGCTGGGGAAACCACACCAAAGATGCGACGTCTAACAGAGACAATACCTTAGCAAAAGTATAGCATTTTAAATACCTGGGAATTATTTTTAACCAAGCACTCAGCTGGGCCCCTCTTTTAACAGTAGAACTTTAGTCCTTTTATAGGAACCTGGAAGCTATATTCAGATTTGCCCGAAGATTGCAACATTAGCATTTAATTGAAATGTTGAGTATAGGAGTAAGTGCATCTCTGTGGGAGCTTACGACTCCGGGCTGTGGGGCTACAACAAAGCTGGGCCCATACAAAGAGCAGAAAATAGCTTTACGTGGCAAATATTGTCATTCCCGGGTAGTACAACTACCTTAGTATGTCACAAAGAACTGGGGTTGACATATCTGGAAGATCTGACCGGCCTTGCCCCTGCTAATGCTCTTGGTAAAATTATGGGGTACCCCTGAGACAGCAGTTACCAGAACTTTCACAGCTGACTGCTTGTCACTATACAAACCCAATAAGACTCAATGGTTATCCTATGTAAAAAACACATTAAATACATTAGGCCTCACTGACCTGCACCATGATCCTTCCATGATCACACACAAACACAAACTGGTTGTCAAACAGTGTAATTTGGACTACTTACAAAATGCACATCTTGAATCTGTGCAGGCTAAAGCTTCCATCATTAGGTATGCCTCTGTTTCAACAACACATAACATGGAGCTATACTTAGGGTGGGTCGAGAATCCAACCCATTTGTATTGGCTAACAATCTTTAGATTGGAAACACTGCATTTTAAATTTGCTTTCCCTACAATAGGGGTTTAGAGGGGGGATCTCCTGTCTTGTGGGTGCAATAGCACCTCAATGCAGAGCCTTAGTTACTTTATTTTATTTTGCACTTAATACACAAGAAGAGAGGTTCCTTCCTGGTCCCACACTTATGTAAATTGAACATGAGACTTCATAAAGAAGTGATAACTTACTTACAATGCTTAGGGTCGCGGGAATTGTGCTATGCTTTAATAAATTAGATAAAAACTGCTTTTTATATTCAAAAAAATATATCCTTGTATCTTGCTTTTATGGCCCCTGACCAAATAAAGTCCTATTTGATTGATTGACTACTGTTTGAGCCCCTGTTGCCGATCCAGAGCATTTGTCTTTCTCACGATGATCTAGATGCAAATCTTAAAGTTCTCTGGTCTATCTTTGCAGTGTATTTTCAACTCTACATTGGTCTTTTAAGGGAAGTGACAGTACAATAGCTTCCACATTTTCACCTGTTTGAAAGGTTCATTCGCCGTCCTATATATTCATCCTTTCTTATGGGTAGAACTTTTAAACAGTAGGACACAAACTCACCCCTTCCATCTTCCATTAAGCTCATTACTCAATCTAAAGTTTGCCAACAGGACTTTGTTCCTAAAACTCTCTCTGCTCTTATGGATAGCTCTAATGAACTCGGATTGGGGTGCTCTACTTCAGTGTCTTGGGCTATCTACAAAAAGCCCTCTACTTCAGTCAAAAGACCAAAGAAGGATTTCGACTCTCATTCCAAAACTCCTCCTCTTTTTACTCTAGAGGATAATATGGAGGAAATAAGGGGCATATTTACAAGGGCTTATATCCAAATAAGCGGAGATAAAACTGTCGCCTTGTTAACAAGAGGGTGCTAACATGCATTAGCGCATGTTAGCACCCTTTTACCCAACGCCTCCCTTTGCATCTCTAATGGTGTCACTGGGCAGGACAACCTTGTAAATATCGCTGATGTTCGCATCGCAATATTTACAAGGCTCTCCCAGCATTTTAGCACACGTTAGTTTTTGGAGAAAACCACTGTTTTCTCCAAAAACTAACGTCTGCTAAAAAGCAGACTTACCTATCCCTAACATTGGGGTGGATTATGCTGATACGACCCTGTGGGTCGTATCAACAAGGTTATCGCCGTTTTGCAGGGAACATCACTGGAAAACCGGCGATGTTCCCTGCAAAACGGCGATTTCCCCGATATCTCTGGAATTTTTATCACCCTGGAGTAACGTGTTGTTAATAACGCGTTACCAGGGTGAGAAATTCCAGAGATAGATGGCGAAAAATAACAAAGCGTTAAGCGTGCTTTGCGTTTATTTATCGCAGTCATTGTAGATATGCCCCTAAGAGCCTTGAAACCTTTGTTTTTTAAACTGATGCCTCCCTCATACACATTGAGGAGAAATGGTCCACGCACAATCAGCGCATCACTGATACTGAACAAAGAATTAGTTTTATGCAAGACTCAATCCCAGAAGTATCTCAGGTGACAAATGAAATAGAGCTCCTCAAAATGACTACCAAAGAGTTGGAAAACAGGAATCAGAGAAACCCCCTGCAACTTTATAGAATCCTTGAGAACTCAGAAGGATCCAAAATGATTTCCTTTTAGCAAAGGGTTATCCCTTCTATTGTTCACTTACCTGACCACAGTCTACTTAATATTCAAAGGAGCCTACTGTCTTGGTCCTAAACCACCTGCTACATCTTCACATCAGAGGCTTAGAGGCATTATTATCCTGTATTTGCAGCACACAGATTTAAGGCACATTATGTCTGCAGCAAGCGGGCCCTCTTCATTTGTCTGGTAACAAGGTATATTTTTCGCAAGATGTTTCCAATGCTACTGCTTCAAGAAAACGCTTAATGGAATTTTGGCTTCAACTAAAATCCATGAACATCAGATATGGCCTAGTTCACCCATGCTTTTTCAAATATTCTTATAAAGAGAACTCTTACACCTTTGAGGATCCAGCTAAACTACAAGACTTTCTTCAACGGCATCATCTTGAAGACATGGGAATTGGCACTACAGCAAAGACATGATTGTTGTAAATGCCTTCTTTGATGATTCTTCTTCTTATTTTCTTATTGTTCTCTCTCAACCTGATATTATTCACTTCTAAATTGTGTGTTCCTTATTACCCATATCTGTTTTATTGTCTTACAGCCCCGTGTATTAGCTGGCATATTTGACCTGTCTGGTTCGTACTGTACCTTCCTTGTGCATGCTCTCCCTACAGCATGCTACTTATCTGGGTATATGGTAAATCTATTGTTATGCTTTTTATCCTATTGTACTTACCTTCTCATAAAACATTTTCACATTATACAGCCCTGGTATGCATTATTTGCTCTCTGTATGGTATCGCTGTCATTTTTTGAAATATGCCATTTTCCCCTTCATGTTCGCCGGAGCTGAGTCTGGTTCCCACTTTTTAAGGTGCTCCACACCCTCCTCATTCCTCAGGCCGAAGTTTTTTAAATGTAAGGTAATTTTTTAAACTAATCTTTATTTTTTCCTGTGTTGCCTTTAGGTTTTTTTCTGTCTCTTTCGGTGTTCCTCACTCCCCTTCCCTCTTCCTGCTTCTTTCTCCTCTTATTTTACTATTTTCCTCTTTCTTTGTATTGTCTGCTGAAACTTCCTGTGTACAATATACTCATGCCTATATTTACTCCTAATTTTCAACTATGAATTTTCCTCGTATACTGGTCAGGGTCACAACCTGGACTGTTAAAGGTTTAAAAAACAAACATTTGAAGTCAGAGTTCATTGCCAACTTGCATTACTTGAAGAAACTCACCTTACTGAAGGGTCATTAACAAGCTCAAAAGGAGATTGGTTGGTGAATTTGTCTTCTCCTCTTCTTCGCAAAATAAAAACAGCGCTGCAATTCCATAAAGGTTTAAGTATTTCCCTTGTTTCCCAAGAAAATGATAAGGAAGGTTGGTTGGTTTTGGTGCAACTTAATACCTATGGTGTCGTTTTCATGATTCTTAATGTATATGTCCCCATCAGCCCTGATCCTATGTTTTGGAAGCATATTTCGCAATTGGTCACTCAGACCTTTATTGAAAATTTCATCTCAGGGGAAAACTGTAATTGAATAATTGGCCTTTTTCTGGATCATTATTCAACTATGAAATTTCTTCCTCAGAGCGCACAAAGCATTTACGCACTCTACCAAACATAATTCCCTCTCAGATTCCGAGAGACTGGCCCACCCTTACCTTCAAGAATTCCCTTTATATTCAGCCCGTATAAAACACAGACTAAGATAGACCATGTTTTCCTTAGCAAAAATCTCACCCAGCGCTTTGTTAACTCTGAGATAGGCTCAATTTTAATTTCGTACCATGCCCTTGTGCCTACTGATATATATGTTCTCAGCAACCCTTCCCTCAAATCACGTTGAAGGTTCAACAATCTGACTTTCTGATAAGGTTTTATCCCTTCTTCTGAGGCATTTCTTGAAGAATATTTCAATGATATAGGAGAGTCTTCTTTTCATTTTGTTTGGGATGCATTTAACGCTGCATCCCGAGGTTTTATTATTGGGTGTGTTTCTAACAAATGGAAAGCTAGGGAGAAGGAATTGGCTGCCATTTGTAGTGAAATAAAGAAATTATTAAAATAAATATTTTACGTCTAAAAACAATAAAGTGACCCTTGATAAGTTGGTGGCAGCCAAGATCCAATTTAATAAAACTACTACAGAAAAGACATGTGGTACTCTTCTTGAAATCATCACCAGGTATTATGGGGGACAAATTAAAATTGGGACTTTGTTAGCTAAGTACCGTAACAGCAGGAAAGAAAAATCCTCCATCGCCTCTATCACCAATCAATCTGGTACAAAATATTTACGTGATTCAGACATTGCTAGTTGTTTTGTTGACTGTTATCAAACACTATATACTACTGAAGTAACGCCTTCTGAGAAATCCCTCTTCTCATTCTTTCCTCATTCTTACATGCGCAAGCCCTTACTAGTCAATTTGGTTCTTCTCGTAGGCGAGCTACGAGTGAAAGAATTGTTCTTTGCAGTTAAACGCCTTACATTTTGTAAGGTGCCTATTCAAGATGGATTCACTGTTAAAATGATGTGAGGAAAGTAACTCCTAGGCAATCAGGATAATTTAAACAAACTCAATAAACATCATAATATAAGGAGAAACAAAAGGAAAGAAGAATATGTACAAAATATATTTCCACTTTAATAATTATTTGTTAAAAACTTCATATATATATAAAAAATTGTGTACATTACATAATATATCAATATTTGTGATGACCACATATCCATAAACAAATTAAAAAGTGGCGATATCTTTAAACTTTTGACGCGCGTTTCGGCGTATTCAACGCCTTCCTCAGGAGTGGCCACACATTTATTTTAAAAATCTTTGATAAGTACTGATATTACATTTTAAAACTTGAAGAGGGGATGGTTCTTTATAATGAAGGCCTGAACCTAATCTCTAATAAGACGTGATATAGAATCTGATATTCTTATGTTTGTATGGTATGTTCGCTTTTTATACTTGCACTTGAGCCTTTTTTATATTGGTTGAAACACTCTGATGCCTTTTCCGCCTTTCAACTAAATAAAATCCATATTAAATTTACAGCTTAGGCGGATGACATCCTTCTCTATATCCCCAAACCAGAAACATGACTCCCTCACGTTTTTGTTTCAGGTTAGAAACTTAACATAGACAATCCAAAGTGATGCCCTCAAATACGTTTTTTTTAAAGCTCCTTTTGCTGGTAAAGATCTCTCCTGGAACCCTGACTAGATCAAATGTCTTTGTATCTTATATATTAAACAAACATCTCAGAGATACTCTGCAAACTAATATGGATGTCCTTCCTGCTTTTGCAAAAATTACAAAACTCACACAAGGTTGGTCCCCTTAATTTTTGTCAAGGTGTGGTCGCCTGGATGCAATTAAAATGATGTTTATTCCAATTATTAATTTCTTCCCCATGATACTTTATAGCTATTGATAGAACCCTCTCTTAAAATGTTATGGAAGGGGAAACCTTCTTGCATTTCTTTACAACTCTTACAATTTCCAAAGTCAGTCCGAGGGTTTCGCTTTCCTGATTTTACTTCCTATCATACAGCATTTTTATTCAGCAATACCAGAATTGTTTTTGTGGCCTTTCAGACACTCCACACAAATTATGGTTTCAGCTGGAACTAGTCCTTATTTTCCCTTCTCTCATACTCATAATATACATATGTCACATCCTCCTAAATATTGGATACCCGCAGTTATTTCTCACTCTTGTTTTCTTTTTAAATCATATTTGGTAGCTCTCATCTTATTCATCCGAACATATCCTTCAGAGTCCTATTTTGTATAATAAAAAGCTACTTGTAAATGGTAAACCACTACTTTGGCAGACTTTGTTAAATAAGGGTATAGTCTCAGTTTCTCAATTGGTTTTGCATAAAGAAGTCATTATTCCATTCACAATACTTTCCTCTTCTTTTAATCTCTCTCCGAAATTTCTCAAACAATATCAGATCTTAGAACCTCTACTGACTCCTATATTGACATCCCTCACCACCTCCTCCATTTAAGGACATTATCTGCAGTCTTCCCACAGTTGAATACTTCATGCTTCTATAGCCTCAGCAATGTATAGAACACTATTATACCCTCCTCTAGATAGGCCACAGTCTAAATTGGAGCTCTTATGGAAATCATATCTAGGGGCATATTTACAACTTCTGGCGCATCCCTGCAAATCAGCAGGGATGCACCCAGAAAGATGCGTCATGCAAAACTACCCGTGCACCACCATGGATGCGCCGCATTAGTGCCGTGGCTCACGGATAGGTAGATGCGTGATGTATCTGCTGGCGTAAGGTTGGCGCAGTGCGAGAGTCGTGTCGCGGACGCAACGAACTCCAGCACTGTTCCAACTCAGCCTATCTCCAACATGTTGCGTCACACCTTACGCCTGCTTCAAGCAGGCGCACGGTTTTGACGCAGCGGCATCGAAAAAGTGACTAAGTAAAATCTTGTAGATTTCACTACGTCACTTTTCCGAGGCTTTCCTCCGACGGAACGCCCACACTGCGATAGAACGCCCACATGAAACCTGATGCAGGTTTCATGTGGCGCAGTGCTTTGCAACGTGATGCATCTGCCTAGATGTGTCACGTTGTAAATAAGTTGCAACGCGGCTCATGGTTTACGCCACCGCTGCGTCACAAAAGTGACGCAACAGAGGCATAAAAGTGTCACAAGGGGCTTGTAAATCTGCCCGCCAGTCTCCAGTTGGCTCATCTAACTCTGGCAGAAAATATAGGAAAAAATCTATTTCAGGGCTTGCTCAGTTAATCTCACACAAACTCTATTATTTCTATATTGGGCAATATCACACACCTGAGTACCTATTTTAACTGAAAATGCTTCAAAGTGATGCATGCTGATGTTGTACTACTAATCCTGGTGCCTATCTTTACATGTTTTTTCTTTGCCCTAAGCTGTCACTTTTCTGGGAACAGCTGTGGACAATAATAGGAGACATTACCAAAACTCGCACTCCATTTTCCATTGAGGTGTTATTTCTAGGGGGCTTGAGTAATACCTGGCTTCAGAATAAATTATTGCATCAATTTGTTGATATTCTGTTTGCCATTTCATTCCAGGTAATTACAACTAATTGGAAATCCATTGACAACATTACTTTACAACAGTTGTGGAACTTGGTCTGTCATAATCATCGTCTGAATTGGTATAATCTACATTCTCCTTCTTTGTCGGCAATACTTGATCGGCTTTCGGCACCATTAACTAATTATTTGTCAGTCAATACTCGTAATACATCTTAACCACCCATTGTATTTAAGCATTTGGGCTGTAGTTTTTGTTAATGCATTTCTCTGTTAATAATATGGTTCTTGTTATTCATATGATATTTATTTTGTGATGATTATTTTGAAGTTTCTCTCAACAATTGTATAAGAGTTACAATTTTTCTTCTTCTCTCTCTTTTTGCTTTTTTTACTCTATTACTTTTTCCTTTTCACTTTCTTTTAATATTACTTTCTTCAATCTGGTCACCTGTACCATACGATTACTTGTATTTCTGAGTCTGACACGAGTCTTTGTACTTAGCTTCTATATTGTATTTCATTGCTTTTTATGTTGTAGTTTGCTGAAATTAATTTACAACTTCAACTTTTTCAATAAAAATACTTGTCTTAAATAAGTATATGTCCAGGTTTGTTATTCATACACTCTAAAATTGCTCTATATTTACCATGTGTAATATTACTTCCGTTCCAGGTCCACACCTGTAAGAAGCTTTTGTGGAGATCAGGTTATTTATCAGTATATGGTGTCAGCTAGTGGCAACTGACTTATCTGCCTGACCACAAATATACCATAAATGCAGGCTAAACTTATTTTTTGTGATCTACACATATTTCTGGTGTGGCAGCGCAAGGCCCTATAAAGAGCGGGGCCGGAGGTAAACATCCACTGCTGCTCCTCTCTTGAGACATCCTGTACAAGGCTTACCCATGGCCGCATGTTGTTTCATATCATGTGTACCTAGCTTGAGAAGATTTACTTCATGCTTTTCATAAACGTTTTTTATATGAATTTACCCGGATCACTGCAACTGTTTAATTCTTATTTTAAATGTGTATATATGTGTATATATTGTGTTGGAATTTTTAGATAACTTGTGCTTTTATGATCCATTTTAAAGAGATCGAATAAAGCTGTGTGACTAACTGACTTCATGCTTATTTTTGCTTTTAGCACCACTTAAGAAAATATTTAACGTCATGGAGGGAGAAAATGCTGGTGGTGTTTTGGACAGTGTCTGGAATGACATATGATTTGCCACTTTAGATAGCATGGCGATATTTTGTGCACATAATACTTTTCAAATGTGTTCTTTTTTGCTCCTTTTTATAGTGTGATACATTCAAATGAAGTACTTGCATAACAAATGTATCATTTTCTATAAATAAATACCAAAACACCCATAGTTTAAACTTATTATTATATTCAAAGTTTAGTCCGGAAAAAATCGGTGCTACTTGTCTAACAAACTACAAAATATAATTCATCCTTTGATAAAAAATAAAAAATAAATAATTATTACATTGGCAAAATTTGCTGGTGATTATTAGCAGAAGAAACTAAGGGGCATATTTATGTGAAAGCCATGCATCACAGCAAGTCACCTTGCTGCGCTGCATGACAAGGAAAGGGCAGGAATGCACTGTATTGAAAAGAATACAGCATATTCCTGCTTTTGTCCCTGCGCTGGCACACGTGCACCGTGATATAAGGGTGCCTGTATTGCACAAACACAATCCTGAGAGGCATATCCCTCTTTCTATGTGTGCTGCAAAATGCATCACACATAGAAAAACAAAGTAACGACGAGAAATAAAGATATTTCTCCTCACTACGCCTCCCCAGAGAAGGCATATTTTTTGACACATTCCCAGGTCTACCACTTTTGGTAAATATGGGAATGCTCAAGCCAGAAATTAAAGAGAGGCAGGCCCCTACATTGAAAGGGAAAGAGCTCCATATCAAACTGTAAAGTGACAATGTTTTCCCTTTGAGATTATGAATCACCACAAAAACTCAGTCCATATCAGTCCATTTTACAAACATTTACTCATTTATCCAAATCTCCTACACCTGATCTCAAAGACCTAACGTGGACCAAGTTAGGCGGCTATTTGGTATTTATGATAAACATTGACGAGTGAGAGACAATCTTTTGTCTTGAAGAAGGTTGACAGTATTGGTTCCAATCCACTGAAACACGTCGATGCATATAGAGTGCTAAAATCGGTGGAACATACGGACACATTAGATGTGAATTGTTTCTTCATGTGCCTGCATTGATTATTTGTATTGATAAGCACATTTTTAAAGACAGAGGTTTTTGGCTTGTGTTCCCTCTCTTTTGTCTATGTTATGTATGTTATTGTGTTTTTTTTTAAATTGAGGAAAATTGTTCTAATGCACTAATAATGCCCTTGTTATATTCCATATAAGTACCCTATATAGGCACCGGTAACATTGCAACCTTTCACCTATATTCTTCCCTACATTACATACATAACGGTTCTTAGAGACAGACCTTCTACCTAGATATGACACTGCATCCAGAACGCGGGTTTTTCCCTAGTTAGAATCTCATACATTATGCTTGAGGCTTATTGGAAGCACAGCAGGACTAATAGCAGGACGAACATCTCCTGTATAATATCTCTGTATAAAGTTCAGGTCCGAAGTCATCCTTTAGGGCGACACAGCAAGGTAGGACCCCTGAGGAGACCTATGGGTATATATACATCACATCTTGCTTAGAAAGACAGAGGAGACTGTGACTTCCCGGGTGAAATACTGACCAGAGATACTGAGGTTCTGCATGTAGACACTCCAGCTCGCAATGGTCTAACATCCCTCGCGGGGTGTCCAACTCGAGACCAGGACGGGGTCCCATATTCCCTCATTCTCAGGTAATGGGTTGACTAGATCTTAGAGGAATTCTTGGCATAACACCTACACAGATGCTAGGTACATTTAGGTACACCTAGTTAGGGAGGCAACGTAGGAGTATGCACTTTTTATCATGTGCTTTATATACTTGCATGTATTCATGATTGTTGCAAGATGGTAGAGCTATAACATCAATTTACTTTGTTAGTGCTTCTAATCATATATCTCTTCTACTGTCTAATGGTTGTTGCAGCTCATCTATTCTACACTAGAATAACAACTGTTCAATAAATTCTTATTGAAAATGCCCAGCCTGTTTATTCTGTGTACCTCTCTGAGACAAACTAAGTGAGCAGGAGTGACTGAGGGAAAGGTAGTATATTGTTACCACGATCCTGAGGGTTCAGGGTTGTCATGTTCTGAGGTTGCCAAGAACTATTCTCTCCCTGATAAGAGGAGACTCTAGTGGCAGTGTGAGCTAGCTGATACAGACAGGCTAACGTATCCGGTGGGGGTGCACGGAATCAGTCTGCCACCAATCCCACAGTTTGTGTTATCCAAACGCGCATATCCTGTATAGGTTATATAGGAACTACACTACACCCTTAGATATGAACATTTTTAATAGATGTTTTATTGTCTTGATGATGGATTAGATCGCATTTTATGTACAGTCTTATTTTACATTATTTTATTAAGCATCAGATTGAGTCAGTACAAGATGTGGCACATTACTCATGGTGATGGATCAGGTCTTTGCGATTTGGATAAATGAGAAAATGTATATAAAATGGAATCATGTGGATTGAGTTTTTGTGGTAAATCATAATCCCAAAGGAAAAATATTGTCACTTTACAAATCTGGGAATGCGTCAAAAACCATGGGAGTTGTATGGGAACACCCACACAATGCCCATGGAATGCCTCCCCAGGTCAGAGTAACACAACACAACAATTTGCACTGTGTTGCAGGGCCACATAAGGTGGCCTTGCGTGGCTTCATATATTGCATTTTGGGCAGCGCCGTGCTTGCACCAAGTTGTGTATAGGGGTGGGCGGAATTTGCATAGTTGCCCTACGCAAATTATTGCGAAATTGCTCTAAATCTGTGCGTGCACGCACAACTTTCACGAAGACGCTGAGATTGCTTTTCCCGCCCGTTCGCGATGTGTTTTTGCGTGCTTGCGGGGAATTATATCTCTAACTTGCCCATGCGGTCGCCAATGGGCGCGGCCATCTTGCTCGCGATGCTTATTTCCTGTTCCGGGTCGAATGACGTATTCGCGACTGGCTATCAACAATCCAACATCTCATGGCGCACGCAAACGGATAGGAAAACTTGTCGGCGAACGCAGGGATTCGGTAAGTCGCTACCGTGTGCGCGAGAATGCATTTTTAAAGTGCAAACAAGAAAATACTTCCGCTTTCACGGCAGATCTCGGAAGTTCTCCGCGGAAAGCGGAAATGCCAAAACTTTTCAACTTCCGCGAGCAGAACGGAAATTTACGCCCAGGCCTAGTTGTGTATTGCAAGAGCGACACTACTCCCCTCATGATGAAACACCACCCCTCCGCACTTAAAGAAATTATTGTGTAAGCAAATTGACCATTATACTCTACAGCAGAATTATAACTTCTGCATATTTACATCTCTTTTAATTCAACGCCGTGCGGCTTTTGCTTTGTTTGTAGACAGCAAATAACTCAATGTTAAACTTTGCAGCATTTCAGATTCAATTATTGCCTCCTGTTGAAATTTTCCTCTACAAGTACAAAGCCTCAACATACTCGGCCTTCTCCCACGGATTACAACAGCTGTCAGGTCAGTACAAAGAATATTGGCTTTCTGCATTTCCTTCACATGAAACTCAAAGGTAGAAAAACAAAGGGGCATATTAACAAGGAACAGGGAAAATTAACGCTAAGGGCGCTTAGTGTTAATTTTTTTAACGCCCGCTATCGCTGAATAATATCGCCTGTTTACTGCATTATTAACAACGCTAACCGCCTAGGCGATAAAAAATCCAGCGATAGCGGCATTTTGGGAGGTTATCGCTGGTAATGCAGCGATAAAACTACAAGGATAGGGATATCCTTGTTGATAGCCCATGGTGGATTTAGCCATGTAATCCACCTCCCATTGGATTACATGGCTAAGTCTGAAAATTAGCAGACGTAAAAAAGCAGCGTTAACCGTGGTTAGCGCTGCTTTTTTGTCTCTTACAGGGTTAGCGTGAAGCTTGATAATAGGAGAAATGTCACTTAGCAACATTTCTCCTAATATTTTGCTCTGGAACGCCCACTTTGCATCTCATTAGAGATGCAAAGGGAAGCGTAGTGAAAAAGGGTGCTAACATGCGATTTTGCATGTTAGCACCCTGTTGTTGATAAGGCGATATTTTTATCTCCGCTTCTTTGGCTTTTAAAGCCAAAACAGCGGAGATAACGCCCTTGTTAATATGCCCCAAACACTTTCTAACAGTACTCTGTCTAAAAGTCTCTCATGCGCATTATATGAAATATCTCCATGCATCAGCCGGGGGCAGTCTTTACTATTTTTTACCTCAAGTTCTTGCGCAAGGATAGGTGGTGCCATAGGACTCAAAGTGACACCAAGGGCAGCGCAGGACAACTTCCTGGCACAAAACATATTTCGCACTGAAAAGTGATGAGAGCAGAGCAAATAGCTTTGTGTTGCTAAGTACCAACCCAACATCATTGCTAAGGAGGCATAACAGGGTAGGAGCCACACAAACCCCTAACGATTTTAGCACATATCGACTAAAATAGCCAAATCGAAGGCAAAAGAACGTGAGAGAGTAGCCTAAAAAAATAATAACGAAAATAAAATGACCTTTTGTGTGCCCCTGTAAAGAGTACCAAAGCCCTTACACCAAGTTTGTGTAATATATAAAACTGTAATTTAAAAAAAAAATAACAGAACTTGGGGGGCGTGGCTTGGATGCCGCGCAAGATGGCTGACTAGGTACGGAGCTCCGCCGCATCGATCACCTCACGGCGTATTTTTCCCGATGTAAACGGGACCGCTATTGAGCACCGTCGCCGGATTTGGCTGGCGGAACATTTACGGAATCAGCGGAGCAGCTTTTCACCGCTGGTGGAGCCGTTTTCGCCCTTCTCCGCGATGAATTCCCTGCCCCTCACGGAGCCGCCATTTTGAAGCTCTTCCGAACATCGGAGCCTCTGCTGACAGGAGCTGTCATTACACGATGTGTCACTGGACACCAATGAACTTTCAGACACCGACTTCATTTCAGGGGTGAGATTTATATATATTGCGCAAGACGCCTTTGCTGCATTTTTTCTCTCCTCCTCCACATTAGAGGAAACGTCCAAACACGCAGTTTTTACGGCGCTTCACCCCTGACAACTGGATGTTTCCCGCCCTAACATGCTCACTGCTCTGAAATACTTTTTAGCCTAAATTTCTTCCTCATGACGCTATGGCATCAATGTTCTCTGAGACTTTCTGCCCGTTTCTCCTGCGCCTCAGCTACTTCAGGATGCTCCTTCCTGTGCTTCCTTTTTAGTCATCCTCCCCTTTTTGTACTCGTTATTTAGCACAATCTAATTCCCTGTCGCCTTTTCCACTGAGTTACGTCTTGGTGCTTCACCCTCTCTTTGGAGATATTTATGGAACATTTCACATGCACCTTTAGTCGCCTCACAGGGAATTGAGACTATATTGTCGCACGTTCATTTCCTTCTATGGTCAACTTACGCAAACCTAAATTTGTCTTCACACCATCGGGGAGTACTTCAGGAGCATCTTCATCTGATACAAATAGAGCCACTGCATCTGCGAAAATGACGACCCCAAAATCATCATTGGCTCATACTAACACCAGTAAGTCCTCCCCACCCGCTCCGGCGGGCAAGCGCCTCAAGCAAAATTCTCCTACCCCAGAAGACAATCCTTCACATTCTTCTACTGACCAAATTCTAGAGGAATTGCGTGCGCTGCGCCCATTTATTGAAAAAACGAGTTCAGATATGCAGCTTTTAAAGGATAAATGGGAAAATATGGATGCCCGTCTTTCTACTGTTGAACAGCACCTTCCTGAAGTTCAGTCCAACACACAACGTATAGACTCTTTAGAAAAAACGGTCCTCTCACTCCAAAAGCATACAGAGGATTTGGAAAATCGAAATAGGAGGAATAACCTCCGTATTTACAATCTGCCGGAAAATCTTGAGGGAGATAATCCAGTAACTTTCTTCACCACTTTCTTGCCGAAACTTCTGGACCTACCACCTTCCACCTCCATTAGTATACAAAGAGCCCATAGACTAGGTGCCAGAACGGGCTCCTCTTCAAAACCTCGTGGAGTCATCATTTTATTTCTGAAATACACAGATCTTTTATTGATTCTCTCAGCTGCGAGGAGTAAAAAACAAGTGTCTTGGCAAGGTCAACGAGTATATCTATCTCAGGATGTCTCTAACGTCACTGCCTCCAGACGTAAAGAATTTCTGGCTATGCGTCCCTCTCTGCGCGCCTTAGGAGCAAGATATGGCTTGTTTCATCCTTGTACTCTCAGAGTCACCTATCGAGAAAAGACTTGGTCATTTCAGGAACCTGGAGAATTAAGGAACTTTCTTCTTCTACACCGTGAAGAAGGGATGGACGCCTCCTCTTCTGCTTCGACCAGTGGCTGAATTGGATTTTTATCGTTTAACTTGTTTGTCTTCCTAATGGCTTGTCTTTGACTTCATGTATTCTCCTTACTTCCCATCTCAGTTTTTACACTCTCTTTTTGTATCTCTTCTCTCCTTTATCTGTTTCTGGCATCTCCTATATATCCTTATATTTCCTTTTTCTACTTTCTGGACTTCTGTTTTTACGTCTACATGTTATTTAGGTTAACATTTTTCCCTTTTTTCCTCCCCAGACGGATATGTATCGGATACTCCTCTCAACACCTTGTCCCATTCCATGTTCCTTTGTGCGGTCTCGATGTGGTTTTCCTCCTGATCCTGGTCCGTACGTCTTGTAAAGCATCACCACCTCCCCACCTTCCCTATGTGTATTTTTTCTCTTTCAGGTATGTTTAATACAGTCATCCTTCTGGATTTGTACTGTCTTCTATGCATTCTCTCTTTTCTTCCTTCTTCCTTCCCCACTGATCTCCCTTCCCTTCTCCCATCCCTCTCCTCCTCCCTTTTCCTTTTTCTTCTTCCTTTTCTACCTGTTCTTCCTTCTTTCTTCTTGAAGAGTTTTAGGGTTAATACTTCTATACAGTTTGAATTATTATTGCATGTACAGTATGCTTTTGCAATTCTTGATTTAGATCAATTTAGTAAGCTTTCACCTTCAAAGTTGTTTCATGGAATGTGAAAGGATTTAATCACCCTATCAAAAGGCAAAGAGTACTCTCCCACCTTTCCTCTTACAATCCAGATATCGCCCTTATCCAAGAAACTCACCTATCTGACATCGAATCTTTAAAGCTAAAGCGACTATGGGTTGGAACTGTTTTATTTTCACCTGCTTCTCAGAAAAAGAATGGAGTAGCCATTTTGATTCATAAGCGACTCCAGTGTAAAGTAGTTCTAGAAGAAAAGGATGACGAGGGACGCTGGGTCTTAGCTAAACTACTAATTAACAATATCCCACTTACGATATTCAATGTTTACGGTCCCACATGTTTTGACTCCTCTTTCTGGCCTTCCATTACAGCAAAATGTATTCAGCATAAAGATGATGCCTTTCTATTGGGTGGAGATTGTAACCAGATCATTGACCCATTTTTAGACCGAAGATCCTCTGTTCGTTTTTCCTCTCATAAACCACATAAACAATTCCTTGACACTATTACCCAAACTCACCTTGTAGACTCATGGAGGCTCACTCACCCAGACGTTATGGATTTCTCCTTCTTCTCTCCTCCTCATGCTTCCTTCTCCCGCTTGGATTATATCTTTCTCTCTTCATCTCTTTCTCAACATCTTATTTCTTCTTCTATTGAACCGATTGTTATCTCTGACCATGCTCCTATTATTACTGTTTTTGACCTTCTTCCTCCTACTCCTAAATCTTCTCGCTGGCGCTTCAATCCTTCTCTTCTTACTGATCCTCTTTTTTCCTCCTCTTTTCGTGCCTTTGCCTCTGAATTTTTTCATCTTAACTCTACGCCTGATACCCCACCTCATATTCTTTGGGATTCCTTCAAGGCCACAGCCCGAGGTTTTATTATTGATTTTGTCTCTAAAAAAAAGAAAAAATTCCTTCAAAAACGTAAAGTCACCCTTGCACATATTAAATCTCTGGAACATCAATTCTATACTTCCTCCGATAAGATTATGTCTCCTGAATTGTTTAAGGCTAAGATTGCCTTTAACAAACTTACCACAGACTCTGCCTCCTCTTTTCTTCTCCGGAGCAGCGCGCGATTTTATGGTGGTCGAAATAAATCAGGTAAACTGTTAGCCAACTATTTAAAATCTCGTAAAGAACGTACTAATATTGATTCTATTTATTCCCCATCTAATGTACTTCTTCATACCAATGCGGAAATTTTGGAACAATTCCACTCTTTTTATGAAACTTTATATACTCCGGAAAACCCTCCCACCCCAGAGCTTATTCAATCCTACTTTGACAACATACCTCAACCAGATACTTCCCACCTTAATATTTCGGCCGTTGATTCTGACCTTACGATTTCGGAACTGTCCTCTGCCCTATCCTCCCTCACTAAGGGGAAAACCCCAGGACCTGACGGCTTCCCAGTTGAATTTTACCTACATTTCTCAGACCTTCTTTTACCCCACCTTCTATCTCTATTTCAGTCTTTTTGTTCTACTGGATCAGCCCAAGGCTCTTTTCAGGACGCTACCATATGCCTTATCCCTAAAGATGGTAGAGACCCTAAGTTCTGTAAAAATTATCGACCTATATCTCTAGTTAATGTTGACTATAAAATTTTTGCGAAATTATTAGCTCTTCGCCTTGACCCGCTCCTGCCACATCTTATAGGGAAAGAACAATGCGGCTTTGTTAAGGGCCGCTTGACCTCGGATAATTCTAGACTCTTCCTTAATGTCTTAAGTAAAGCCCCTTCACTATCGATTCCCCTTGCAGCCATTTCAGTAGATGCTGAGAAAGCCTTTGACCGAGTCGACTGGTCTTTTCTTCTGGCCTCCTTAAAATGGCACGGCTTTAACCCCAAATTCATATCTTATATTTCTTTGATATATTCTATGCCCAAAGCATCTGTTCTCGTTAATGGTCAACTCACTTCCCCATTCACACTCCAACGTGGTGTTCGTCAGGGCTGTCCTTTATCACCCCTTTTATTTATTTTAGCGCTTGAACCTTTCCTTACCTCCATACGCAATAATCCATCCATCTCTGGCTTCCCGTACGGTAAACGTCATCTTAAACTGTCTGCATATGCTGACGATATTCTTTTATTTATTTCTGATCCGCCTACCTCAGTCCCCGCATTACTAGACGAATTTCAGAAATTCTCCTTGGTCTCCGGTTACAAAATAAACTCGGACAAAACAGAGATTCTTCCTTTAACCAAACTTTGTCTCCCCCACTTTTTCACGGCTACTGGCTTTGCTTGGAATTCTACAAAAATTAAATATCTCGGTGTTCTTTTTTCTAGCTCTATATCCTCCTCCATTCAACTCAACATGAATGCAGTCATATCTAGGATAGACTCATTACTCACCTCTTGGAATCCACTATTTCTTTCCTGGTGGGGCCGTCTTGACTCCATCAGAATGATGATTGCCCCTATTTTGATTTACTTATTATCCATGCTCCCACTTCGTATTCCAAACTCCTATTTCCGTCGCATTGATTCTGCGTTGTCCAAATTTCTTTGGAAGCAGAAAAAAGCCCGCATATCGCTTTTCAACTTACGTAAATCTAAACTCAATGGTGGTACCAACTTTCCAGACTTTCGCCTCTATCATAAGTCCTTTTCCCTTCGACAGGCTTCCCGCTGGTTACCTCAGGTACCCTCCCCTTTTTCTCCCCTCTGGCTTTCTGTTGAACAGGAACTACTGCTTCCGTACTCTTTCCAAGAAGTAATTCGTTTTACTTCTAAAGCCCCATGCCTTAATCCCCTTTTATTCAAGCATACTTCTTCTCTTCTGCGCCCTTTAGTTTCACCTTCCTCAGTAACGCAGGAATCCTTCCTACTATTGCCTATATGGTACAACCCACTTCTATTAATTAACAACCGACCTATTGCATGGCTTTCATGGAGAGCGAAAGGTATCATTTGGATACGTCATCTTTTTGATGGGTCATCCCCTTGCTCATTTCCTGCATTTCGGTCTCAATTCCATTGCCCTCCTTCTTTTGCAAAGAAATTCCCTATCCTTATGGAAACCATTCTAGATCGTTATTACTCTCTCCCCTCTGAAGATCTACCTACCTCATCTTCCTCTCTACTCACTGTCCTTTCTACAACTCCTAAAGCTTCCGTCATTTACCGGTACTTTTCAGCCCCCAATCCAGATCGTCTCAAATCAAAATTAGAATTGTCTTGGGAGTCAGACTTACATTCTTCATGGCCCACTTCTCTCTGGGACAAAATATGGGCTCGATCCTTGAAGATTTCCCGTACTGCCTCTCTCACTCAATCCCTATTTTTCTTTTACCACAGACTATACCTTTCTCCTCTTTCTATCTCTCGCTTTCAACCTGATGCTGTATCTAATTGTTGGACCTGTAATGCCCCTTCTGCGGATCTTTTCCACCTCTTCTTCTTCTGTCCTTCAACTCGTATTTTCTGGTCTCAGCTATTCTCTCGCCTTTCTCGCATTTTCAACCTCTCTATTCAATTTTCTCCTTCTTTAGTATTTCTTGGTAGCTTTTCAGAGGATTTAGACCTCCCCTCACATTCTCGCGGTCTTTTTGACCTTATGTTGGCTCTGGCATTACAGCATATTGTCTCTAATTGGAAATCTCTGAACAAATTGTCTCTCAATTGTTGGTGGAATCTTGTATGTCACTCACACAGACTTGATGTTGCCTTTGCTTCCTCCTGTAAACCCTCCCGAAATGTTGAATTTTACTGGCTACCTCTTACTCTACACCTTGACCAATCCGCCAAAAAGAGTTACTCTCCACTATCTTCGGATAATTTCAAGCCCCCCTGAACACATGTACTCTTCCCTGCAGTTTTTCATGATATTTTTCAGTCTCAATATTGTAATTATTTAGCTTTGTATTGACCTTCTCCATACTTCTGTTTCATTCATGCAATTACTCATATGATGGTTTTTTACTGTACTTACTGATTGCCATTTACTGTATTTCCTATTATTGCTTATCCATCTTCTACGATAAATACCATGTTTTTGTTTTCTTCTCTCCTCCCTTCCCCCCCTCCTTCCCTCCCCATAACTTAAAAATGCTTTATTTTTTGCTGTGATATTGGCTGCTTCTATTTTCTTTGTCCCATTTTATACCTTTTTTCTCATATTTGCTGATATCACCTTACTGTAATACTTATTTTTCTTTAATAAAGCTTTCAAACATAAAAAAAAAAAAATAACAGAACTTAAATGCTGATGAACAGCTTGACATGTGGAGTCTTTGTGCTGTAACTCATGGTTTGTGCCATTGATACAGGCATCACTTCAATTATCTGAAAGCATTATTTAAAGCGGACATGCCTCATGTTAAACCTTCACTGTCAGCAAAGACGAAATTCCTTTAGCTTGGTGTTAATTAAATATTTTATTGCAGAAGTGTGTCGAACTTCAGGATTGCCTCTCTAAGAAAAGTAACCTATGCAATGGTAGGGAACTACACCCATGAAGACGTATGTCTGCCACTAGAAGGTGAGCTCTGTCCCTCCTTATGAGATGACCACACACTCAAGATTTATATGCTGAAGAGGCTGATATGATTGCACACTCAACCTGAAAATAAAGAGATAGGGTGGAAAAAGATGAGGAGTGGGAATCAGTATATACTGGAGTAGTTATTCGAGTGGAAAGGTTGTGTTGAAAGGCACCGATAATGTAACACCTGTCTACCTCCTCACTGTAAAAATGACACTAAGCGCAGTGAGAAAGATTTCAAAAGCATTTGACGCACAATCCACCATGATATTGTGTTGGATATGGCCCTCTCTGTAGGGTAACCTCCAAACATGTTGCCTTCGCTCCTCCTGATTTCTGAAGCCATTTTTGTTGGACGTTTGGCGTGATGGATTTTATGAATACTAAAATCTATTTTACCACTGATAACCAGTGCTAAAGTGCTTGGGCTCTCTCCTTTAAACATTGTAACATTGGCTTCCACCCAACTGGCATATTTGATTTACTTATAAGTCCTAAGTAAATTGGCAGCACTTGTACCCAGCGCCTGAAAATTGAATGCTACAAGTGGGCCTGCCGCACTTATTCTGCCATCCATATAAGTAGCTCCTTTAAAACATGTCTCAGACCTGCCATTGCGCCTGTGTGCAGTTTTAAACTGTCATTACAGTCTGGCAAAATAAACCTATTGTCAGACCTAAGTTTTCCTTTTTAATATGAAGAAGTTACCCCTATAGCAGGCCCTAACAGCCCATTAGGGAAGGTGCTTTGCATTTAAAAAGCTAGACATGTACTTTTAAGTTTACATGTCCTGATAGTAAAAAAATCTTACATTTTGTTTTCACAACAGCAAGGCCCACCTCTCCCATCCCATAGGATAACATTGGATTACCTTATTGCATTTAATAAGTGCTAATCTTTGTTTAGGAACTGTTAGACATGTCTCATTTGGTCTCAAGGGAATTGCAAACTGGAAATCCTCTTTCAAGGTAAAGTCACATTTTAAGTCATTTTTCTGAAAATGCCACTTTTAGAAAGTTCTCAACACGAAAGGGTCTGGCCTACAATCAGTAAGGCTGGGCCATAAATTCAGTAATAATTCTGTGCTTGCATGTTTTGCACAACAAAGAGACACAAGACTGAAACGACGTTAATAAGAATTCCGTGCCTGCATGTTTTGAACAATAAAGATAATTTCTCATGATCTTCTCTTGAGCACACACAACATAACATACACAATAAAGAGATGGTAACGCTATAAACAGTTTTTTTCAATTTCACAGATAGGAAGACAATCCTGATTCAGGAGGAGACGGTACTTAGAGATGGGGCAGCAATCAAAGTAAGTGATCCAGTGTTGTGAGGTACCAGTTCAGCCTTTTCAGTTTTTTGAGAAATCCAACTAATATTGAGTTTTGGGTTTTATCTTTTTCCATAGATTGGTTTAGATTGTGGCTGTCCATAGGCGTCCATAAGCGTCCATTGTTGAATAGAGTTACATTAAGTGAATGTAGGAGATGGCGGTAAACAAAATGGGTTGTTTGGTGATGTTGTGAGATGAAAGATTGAAAGTGTTGAGTTCCATTGTTTGTTAATTATAGTTTTGTTAATTTACAAATATTCTTCTAAATTCCATCTCTTTTCGTATTCTGTGTCTGGAGGAAAACCCTCAAAGAAACGTGGCAGGGTTTGAATCGGGTGAACAGCTTCTTTCTTGGTCAAATAAATGTTCAGATATATGTGTTACTACTGTTGCTCACAATTTTCGGTGTGAGCCCAGTAGGGTCACTATTTGTCTATTGCCCCTGTCAATACTTGTAAATCTTCAATAGATAGGCAGCAGTCAGGGGTACCATGACAATATTGCAGTCTGAACTGCACAGAACCTAAGCCAAAAGTTATTTTAAATATTGTTTTGGTCTTGTGTTGTACATGTATTATGTCATGTAATTTGTATATTCGTCCCAGTTTTGTATTTATTAAATTTTGTGATTCCTATGTGTTGGAAGCCGGCGACCCAGTCCCGCACTGCTGTCACCAAGTGCGAGGCCCGGGGCTCCCCATTCAACGTTAGGTCAAGAAAGGACACCGTTTGAGATAGCCCTGCTCACCCCCTTAGTAGCTTGGCGCAAGTAGCCAGGCCTATCTCCAAGGCACGAGTGTACAGTGTGTACAACCACGCTCACAGCAACTCCCTGGTGACACTACAAATGGACTCCACACAAGTTTGATTAAAACGAGTATAAACTTTATACAAAAAGATATACGATCAAAACACACGATACAAAAGCCAACATAGGATAAAGGGTAATATTCATTCCGGCTGGCTGGTAGGTTCAAATCCCAACCACCATTTTCAAAATGCTATGCTGGTCGCAATGCTAGAATCACACATGTTGCAATGGACAAACAATAGTGCACTGCTTAACGATACAATCCTGTGCAGGGCAAAGGAGAAATAATACAATGCATAACGATACACCCCAGTACCTTGCAATGGGAGAAATAATACAATTCGTACCGCTACAATGATGTACTGCGCAATGAAGGAATAATGCATAACGTCACACCCCAGTCACATACTTTGCAAGGAAGAAATAATGCAATGCGGGCCACCACAATCATGTACTTTGCAATGAAGTAATAATGCAATGCGGGCCGCTACAACCCTGTACTTTGCAAGGGAGAAATAATGCAATGTGTAGCGCTACAATCGTGTACTTCGTTATGCAAAAATAATGTCAGGTGTAACAAGACAGTCCAGCAGTTCGTTAGCAGCAATATTGGCAATGTGTATTACGACAATCAGCCTCTTCGATTACAGTTGCCCCCACACGTATCAACGATGACACAAAGTACAGCTTCCTACTCGGCCCCCAGTACTGCCACTCCTTTTGTTAGTGCGGGCCCCAATCTGAGCCGAAGCAAAGGCTCACGTCGTCAAGAGGACTGAGAGGCCGAGAGAGTGTCCCTCCAAGCCCGCACCCCACGTTACCCACGTTACCTGGGGGCGCGACCCCACTCTCCCCTCCTCCTTCCACGGCTGGGCCTTCCAAGCAGAACTTTCTCAATGGGCCTCACCGGCTTTGCCCGGCAGCTCAGCTCCTCTGGGGCTGCCGGTCCAGGCCGCGACTGTTAGGAAGGTCTCAGGCGGCCACGGGGCACACATACCCCACCTCCGAGATTACTTTACTCTGGGTGCACATTCACCACAGCACCCTCCGGGTCTTTGGCATGAAGCCACACACGCAACGCTGATGGGACTCCTGGTCAACTCCGAGTGCACGCTCACCAGGCACTCCTTCCTGCAGTCTCAGTTGGCAGCAAGACACGCACACCGCGTTGCAGGGACTCACTTCCTTCCGGTGCACACGATGATCAGCCGATCACCTCCACAGTCGCAGGTTGTACCAAAGCACACACGCTGCTTTACTAAGACTTACTCCAACTCCGGTGCACCGATATCCAGGTGCTCTTCACCAACGCCTTCAGCCGCACCATGACACGCCCACCGTGTCCGAGCCTCACTTCTCCTCTAGTGCACACGCCGAAAAGGTGCTCTTCTCCAATGCCTCCGGTACACCCCGACACGCGCCCTGCGCGTCTGAGACTCACTTCACTTCTGATGCACACGTTGATCAGGCACTCCTCACCAACACCTCCTGTGCACCATGACACGCACCCATCGCGACCGAATCTCACTTCAGCTTTGGTGCACACGCTGACCAGGCAATCTTCACTAACACCTGAGGTGCACACCGACACGCACCCTGCACGTCCGAGACTCACTCAAGCTTCAGTGCACACGTTGGCCGGACGCTCTTCACCCACGCCTCCTGTGCACCACAATACGCACCTAGCGCGTCCAAGTCTCACTCTTCCTTCGTGTGTCCAAGATCACCAGGCACACCTTCCGAGGGTCTCAAGCTGCCATAACATGCGCCCACCGCAATGCTTGAAATTTCTCTGGAAATGTTCATGTGCCTACTCTTCTCGGGCCCTTGGGGTAACAAGACACAGCACAAAGCACAGCCTTCGTGAAGCAGGGGGACACAGCACATCAAGCACAGTCCCAACAGCCTCTTCCTTGGTTAGATCAGCAAACAGCAGTCTCTTCAGTTGTTCCTTTCTTAGCAGAGGTTCCTCTTGACCACAAAATGGGTCCAAGCCTTTTCAGTCTCAATCCATTTCTGTTCCATTCCAACGTTCAGGGGTTTCAGCTCCCATAGTTATACCCCTAAATGTCTTCAAAGTTCGTTGTACTCGGGGGTCCCTGACCCCTGCCTGAATCAGTTCTGGGTGTCTCCCACCCAGTGTCACCTTTCTCCCTTTGATACTGGGGGTCTGGATCCTTAATCACTCAGCAGGAGACGGGTCAATTGTTTTATAGCAGCTACCCAGGCCTCTTCACCTCCCGGGGCTTCTCCTCGCTTACTCTCCAGATGCAGGTCAGCCTGGTGCCATCTCAACCCCTCCCTTGAGTCAAGACCTCCCCCAGCTCCTCTCACCTCTCAGATCCAGACAGAGAATCCACATTCAGCAGAGACACACAGAAATTCTTAAAGCACAAAACCCAGCCACTTTCTAAAAGAGTGGTTTCTGAACACACAGTGACAAAACCACTTTCATAGAAAGATGTGTTATGACACTGTGAGTTCATACATACTAAACTTCACCTCTCCATTATAAACTTATAGGAAACTAGGCTAACAAAACACAATTACCCAGCCTCCCCCATTCTGACCGTTGGGTAGAATGGCCTTTCACCAGTGAAAACGAAATGGAGTGTTTTTCACTGTCAGGACATAGCACACACCTCAGTATATGTCCTGCATTTTACCTACACAGCACCCTGCCCAGGGGTTACCCGGGACCTATCACAGGGGTGCCCAAGGTGTATGCAAAAGGGAAAGTAAGGCCTGACAAGTGGTTGCACTTGTCAGGACAACATGTTAACTTAGTAAACTGCGCGCAGGCCCTACACTGCATGCCTGAGTACCCTTCTCTGCGCGCCTTTGCATTACTAGCCCTGGCACACAGTGCACATCACTAGGGACTTTACTAGTAAGGCAAACATACCAATCATGGCCAACCAATTACCATTACACTTTACTTAGGGAACACTTGTACTTCGACACTGATCAGCAGTGGCAAGGTACCCACAGCATCTAAATTGGCAATTCTACGTCAGGAAAACGGTCTAGGGGGAAAGCAAAAAGTTTAGGGAACTAACTATAACTGCCGAATTTCTCAGGTTTTTTATGAGGGAAATGTCCAACTAACTATAATGTCCCTGAAACCTATGTTTTTTTCAGTGAATTTCTATGGTTTTTTAAATGCTAATTTCTAACTATAACTTCCCTGAAACCTATGGTTTTTGAGGGTACTCCAGCACATTAGGGCAATCAAAAATCATGACCAGACATATTCAGTAGCCCGACACTTTGGGGACAAACATAATGCAGATCCAACACTTCTGAAATACTTCCTAATAGACAGTGTCCCTATCAAAAAGAGGGGAGGAGACCGAGTGAAAGCCCTGCGACAACACAAAACAAAGTATATCCTAAACTTCGATATCAAACAACCAGGGGGCTTGAACCAAACGGAGGATTTATATACTTGTCTCTAAAACACAACTAGAGAGTATAGTGGGGTGCAGGATTGTGACAACCATAGACAAGATAATACTGAGCTGCTAGTCAATTTAGAACATTTTAGATCAAAACACTAGGTTTTAGAATTTTTCAATTCCCTTTCTAACATTTTTTACACTTACACACGGTTTCTTAGTATGCATATTTAGGGTTGCACTTAGCACTTTATACAAATTATATTTGCACTAACAGGACAACTTCAGTTGATCAGTTTACATAATAGACGTTTACATCTTTTTGCACTGTAAAAGCACTAGCACTTTGACCAACTGTTGAAAGCAGTTGACAGTAGGTATTTAAACCTGGACGTCATACAGCAATATGTAAAAGTGAAGTTTTAATCTTATTTAACACTATGAGATTTATTAACAGCTTTTTATATGCATTACAGTATGACTTCAAATGCTTTTTAAATGCTTTTAAAAGGCTTGATTGTATGGTTTTAAATATGTATTGAACCAAGTGTTTTATATAAACCATAAATCAAGATTCCTGCTGATTGGAACACATTTTGTCTATGTCTACAAGATTGGTGCATGAATAATTGGTGCACATGTCACTTTAAAAAACACAAAATCTGTATTTAAATTAACCTACCACCGTGTAGCGCGTCATGTGATCAAGACCCCTTTGGGATCGAAACACGTCATGCTGATGGAGTTGCTGTACACGGGCTGAATAAAATTCTGAAGTTGCACGTAATTGTGGTCCATACTCCATTTGTGCGCAGAGGAGAAGTTGCTGCGAGAAGGAGTTTGCTACATATATATATATGCATCGAGGCGGACCGAGAAGCAAGCAGCAGGTTGGGACACTGTACCTTTAATTTTGAGGGCAAGTAACAACGAAGCACCAATAGGTGGGAAGACCTGTGCATTCAAAAACCCCTCAGGTGTGATGACCCTCCAACGCTGAAACCGGCACTGAGGAAAGTAATTGTACTGAAACGCATCTGCCAAAGTATTTCAGTTCTCACTGCTATTTGCTTCTGCCATGCAAATAAACCAACTATGCAACGTACCTTCGCTGTGTCGGGCTCATTCTGGATGGGAGTGAGTATTGGAGTGGACATATATATATATGTATATATATATATATATATGGCAAAAACAAAACCGCCCCTCTCCTTTGCTCTGACACTGACGAAGGCCAGGGTGCCGGAACGCATGTGTTAGTCTTCACTGAGATGTTATTTTTCACGGAGAACAACAAATAAAGCAAGAATGTCTTTTGACTGAGCCTGAGTGCGCCGCACGTTCTTTTCTGGAGACGTGGTGTTGTGGAATATATATATATATATATATATGAAAACAAGTCCTGAACTCCCAATCAAGCTGGGGAGTCTCGAAACAGGTACGGACCTCAAAACCCACACGTTGCTGTTTGTCCAACGAAAGTACGCCAAGCAGTTTAAAGTTGCATTTCATTTCTGATTTATTTCCATTTAAGTCAGACAAGTGTCCGCCTCAGACGCGTTTCGATCGCCTCCGCGAATATATATATTCACTGAAAAAACCATAGGTTTCACACACGTTATAGTTAGGAATTAGCATTTAAAAAACCTTGCAAATTCACTGAAAAAACCATAGGTTTCACACATGTTATAGTTAGCTGGACATTTTACTGATTAAAAAACCAATGAAATTCCCCCGTTATAGTTAATGCAGGTAACTATAACTCACGCAACCGCAATCCTCTGCTGATGCTAATACTGTATTTAGACACTTATTTGCCCATGTCTTCTTCCATTAAATTTTAGCTATACATATATTGCAAATATTTTTTTTTCATAAAGACACATATGTCATCAGCAGAGGATTGCGGTTGCGTGAGTTATAGTTGCCTGCATTAACTATAACGGGGGAATTTCATTGGTTTTTTATCAGTAAAATGTCCAGCTAACTATAACATGTGTGAAACCTATGGTTTTTTCAGTGAATTTGCAAGGTTTTTTAAATGCTAATTCCTAACTATAACGTGTGTGAAACCTATGGTTTTTTCAGTGAATTTGTACGGTTTTTTAAATGCTAAGTTACTTTACGCCATTCGTGGCGTGCGCGCCCACTTAACGCAGTTCGTTCCGTGCGCGCACGGTGCGCTTCGTGCACCATGCGCGCACAGTGAGCACGCGGTGCGCTTCGCGCACCGCGCGGCCACTTTACGCAGTTAGTGCCGTGCACGCAGGGTCGGCACGCGGTGCGCTACGCGCACCGCGTGCCCACGTTACGCTGGATGGGCCATGTACGCACGATGCGCTTCGCGCACCGTGCGCACATGGAGGACATATTATGCGCTTCGCTGTGAAAGGTAAGCTTTTTCATTTGCAACATCTGTGATATGGGGAGAGTGTGGATTGTTGTTTTTTTTACGGTAAGCGTAATCGGCGATTTTTCGTAAAAAAAAAAAAATGGGTTTTTGCCCATGGGGGAACTGTGGGGACCCATTAATCAAGGCTAGGTGGTAGGGAGCTGTCTATATATAGATATATATATTGATTTAAAGGCTATTTTCTCAGAATCTACTGAACAGATTTATACCAAACCTACAAAAGGCACTTCCTTGACCTGTAGACTACCTCTCTGCCAAATTTCAAGGAACTCTGTTCAGCCGTTCGGGCTGTAGCTGTGTCTAAAGGTCCTATGGAAAAATGCATGGGAAAAACGCGTTTTGGGACCCCCCTTTTATCTCAGCCCCCGCTTGACGAATCCCCCGAGACTTTCAGGGTAGGAGCGGAGCATAGCGCCCCATTAGTTTTGAAAATTTCGCGAGGATTCGTCGACCGGCGCCAAAGTTATTCAAAATAGAATGTTACGGTTTTCCTATGGAAACAGGGTCCTAACTATAACTACCTACTGGCGACCGCCAGTAGGTAATATATATATATATATATATATATATATATATATATATATATATATATATATATATATATATATATATATATATATATATATGTGTGTTAAATAAACATTAGAGTTAGGTCAATATGTAAATGGCAGTGTTGCAAAGCACAGAAATTCACCAGTTATGGTGAGCAAAGTCAACTATAACTTGTGCCCCCACCATACACTGTTTATAACCTCACATATTACATCACTAATGACATGTTCTATGACATAGTTTATGACATCACTGATGACATCTTAAATGGCATCATTGATGTGTTTTTTTGAGTTCACGTATGGTATGTAAGCATTACATACGGTAATAACATATTACTTTACGTTAAAGAGAACTCTAGAAATGTACTGAAAATAACAAAAGTTAAAGTAACGTTGTAGTTAGATGTGATAAAAAGATCTGATTTAAATATTTTTTTTAACTTTAAAATTCACTAAAAAATCAAAGGTTAAAGTAACATTATAGTTAGGTGAATATGTCAGTGAAAACATTAACATTTTAAACTTCCACGGGGTGAATTGGCCCAGGTAAAAAAGCTCCCTAGGCCAATCAGAATACTCTATTTTTAAACATTAATATCTGAGAAACTACTGTACAGATTTATATATTTGAATAACGAAAGCACAATCTGCGGACCAAAATCTAACTTCCTGATGAATTTGGTGTAATCGCATTCAGCAGTTTTTGCTATAGTCCTGCCTAAAAAATATATTGAAAATGCATGGGGGTTTTACATATTGGGTTGGGACCCCCTTTTTTTCTTGGCTTTCGCTTGACGGTTCACTCCAAAACTTTCCGTACATAAACTAGGGAAAAAGAACACTTTTTGTGAAATTTTGTGGAGATTCATCAAACGGTTCCAAAGTTATTAGCAACACTAAAAACATATTTCTTTGGAAACAGGGACCTAACAACCACCCAGTGGCAACTGCCACTGGGTAAATTAACTAGTGGCGGTTGCCACTAGGTAGTTATAGTAAGGTCTTAATGCCCTCAATACCGAATTCCTATCAATCTCGCCACTCAACCCTACCTCTAACATCATAGACTGGCTCCAACTAATCACGCCTTGAACTGTATCCCACATATCAAAAAGGTCCCTACGCCAATCAGAATACTCTATTTTTAAACATTTATATCTGAGAAACTACTGTACAGATTTATATATTGAATCACGAAAGCACAATCTGCGGACCAAAATCTAACGTCCTGATTAATTTGGTGTAATCGCTTTCAGCACTTTTTGCTGTAGTCCTGCCTAAAGAGTCGATTGAAAATGCATGGGGATTTTATATATTGTGTTGGGACCCCCTTTTTTTTCTTGGCTTTCTCTTGACGGTTCACTCCAAAACTTTCCATACATAAACTAGGGAAAAAGAACACTTTTTGGGAAATTTTGTGGAGATTCATCAAACGGTTCCAAAGTTATTAGCAACACGGAAATCATATTTCTTTGGAAACAGGGACCTAGCAACCACCCAGTGGCAACTGCCACTGGGTAAATTAACTAGTGGCATTGCCACTAGGTAGTTATAGCAAAGTCTTAATGCCCTCAATACCGAATTCCTATCAATCTCACCACCCAACCCTACCTCTAACATCAAAGACTGGCTCCAACTAATCACCGCCTTGAACTGTATCCCACATATCGAAAGCTCCCTAGGCTAATCAGAATACTCTATTTTTAAACATTAATATCTGAGAAACTACTGTACAGATTTATATATTGAATCACGAAAGCACAATCTACGGACCAAAATCTAACTTCCTGATGAATTTGGTGTAATCGCGTTCAGCACTTTTTGCTGTAGTCCTGCCTAAAGAGTCTATTGAAAATGCATGGGGATTTTACATATGGGTTGGGACCCCCTCTTTTGTCTTGGCTTTCACTTGACAGTTCACTACAAAACTTTCCATACATAAACTAGGGAAAAAGAACACTTTTTGAGAAATTTTGTGGAGATTAATCAAACGGTTCCAAAGTTATTAGCAACACAAAAACATATTTCTTTGGAAACAGAGACCTAACAACCACCCAGTGGCAACTGCCACTGGGTAAATTTACTGGTGGCGGTTGCCACTAGGTAGTTATAGTAAGGTTTTAACGCCCTCAGTACCGAATTCCTATCCATCTCGCCACACAACCCTATCTCTAACATCAAAGACTGGCTCCAACTAATTACCGCCTTGAACTGTATCCCACATATCGTTCATTGAGCAAAATCCCTAGGAATAACACACTAGCCAGCAATCTCTCCAAGCTGAATCACATCAGCTACACAACCAGAGGGGACAATTTCCATCTCCACGTCTTAAGAAAATTAAAACCTTTCCTGCCCAAACTAGATATCAAAATGGCTGTTCAGGATCTCGAGGTCTCCAAACTTGACTATGGGAATGCTATTCTCGTTGGCCTACCGAAAATAAAACTAGCACTGATGAGGGCTACCTTCAATGTGGTTGCACGGCTCATCACAGACATAAAGAATAATGATCACATCACCCCGGCCCTCCACTCTCTGAACTGGCTATCCTATGAATCTCGGTTCCACCTACAAATTACTTGCATGACTTACAGACGCACAAATCCATTCACCACAACACTCCTTGCTACCTGGCTCAAAAAATGATTCCATCTGGATGGAATAGAGCTTCTCGCAGTATATGCTCCCTACTGCTAAACCCTCAAAAAATTCACAAAAAGAAAACCTATAACTTTCTCCAGAATTGCCCCAAGAATTTGGAACTCTCTTCTCCCAGAGATCAAGTCCATCCCTGCGTTCGCTCTTTTAAAAAACGAAGTAAAAATGAGACTACCGAAGAATCTCCTTCCTATCTGAGGTGACTATCCATGCCAATTTAATTTCATAGCTGGTATTTTTACTATGTCTCTGTGTATTATCTTTTCATACTGTATATTCTATATTTTGCTCTTTGTATATTTGATGCTATTTGATAGGTTGCACAGCGTCTGACAACAAAATGTTGGTCTTGTTCGCGCTTTATAAAACTTCATAAATAAAAAATAAATAAACAAGGTCTGCTTTTAAATAGATGAAAAGTTTTTGGGGTTTTCTAATAACTTTGGACCCATTTACCAAATCTTCACAAAACTTTCCCAAAAAAGCAGTTCATCCACCTTAGCTCCTTCCTGGAAAGTTTTGGCTTAATCTGCCAAGCGAGGGATGAGAAAAAAGAGGGGTCCCAAACATAAAATCGCCTTGCATTTTCCATAGACAGCTTCAAGACAGGTTTTAGTAGATACTGCTTAACAGAATTACACAAGATTTGTCAGGAAGCTAGTTCTTTATCCACAGATTATGGTTTTTATGATTGGTGTAAATCTGTTCAGTAATTTTTGAAATATTAAAGATGAAAAATAATTGCATGTTTTGGCAGTTAGGCTTGCGAGAGTCCCATGAGTGTCCCACAAAAGTGCAAAGTAAAAAATTGAGGCTTGTGATTAGTTGAAAGACCTGTTTCTTCCATGAGCCTTCACGCCCTTGTGGGAGTACGAGGCTCCTGTGAGTCCCCCAAGTGCTCTGATTGACTGGCTGTTGGAATGTTAGAAATGAAATGGCCACTAATACCGTTTACTGTGAAAAATTGGAGGTGTTGTGAAAATGAAGTATAAAAGCAATATAAGGGGACATGAGAAAGGTATTCTGTCCCTCTAGATTTAGAGAGGAGATGTCTAAGGGATCACTACTGTGAAGAAAATAAAAATAAATGTATATTGTTTTTAACAAATGTTTACGATCTTGCGGAACTCTGGCATGATCATGAATAGTAAACAGGAGTAGATGAGTTCTCAATACACTTTACTAGTAGAAATGCATACCATGGTCCTTGTTTCTGAGAGGAATTATGTAAGAGATAAGTGCTGGGATGAGTAGAAGGATATTTTTTATCTAAACAAATGTTATGATCTCACCAGGCTCTTGTGGATTGTGAAAAGTAGGCAGGGTAGGTGATCTTTGAATACATTCTGGTATGCACACTTGTTATTGTAGGAATGAGTCTTACGGGAGATTATATTTATCAGAGTTTACTATTTACGCCCATTGTTTTGGAAAGAGTAGTGAAGAGAGTTAAAGCTCTACGCACACACACCATACTATGCGCACCCATCATCTGAGACAGAGGTCTGATAGGAGAGGTGTGCTGCTCCACACACACCGGAACTATGCACACCTATATCTGAAAGAGAGAACTGAAAGGAAAGGCCAGTCCATCTACACACCCTACTATGTACACCTGTCATCTGAGAGGTCTGAAAGGAGAGGCCAGTCTATCTACACATCCTACTACGCACAGCAGTCAGTAATGTCATAAATGATGTCATAGAACATGTCATCAGTGATGTCATATGTGAGGTCACAAGCAGTGCATGGCAAGGGCACAAGTTATAGTTAGCTATGCTAAGTATAATTGCTGAATTTCTGTTTTTTTGTTGTTGACAATGTTAATGTTTTAACTGAGAAATTCACCTAACAATGCCTTAAAGACAAATAAAAAAGGCCTGATGCACTCAATGCCCACTAGTCAATGCCTGTTAACTATACTTGTTTTTTGGATGGAGGATTCAGGTGCACTCATTGGAGGGTAGGGCCGACTTCACATCTGTTTTAAATTGGATGCAGGGAGAATAAACATGTTGTATTATCCTTCAAATCTTATCAAGATTCCCTAAGCAAGGTAAAGTATGCAATGTATTCTTTGGTATAAATCAAGTCATGCAAGGATATATTTTTTAATTTGTATTTTGTGTTTTTATTACTTTTCGGGACCACATTGTTGTAGCTTGTTGTGGCCCAATTAACATTGTTTTAACCAATATAGTCAAGAGATGTTTTGCTCTATTGAGGGATGCAAGCCAAGTGCTTTTTCAAGGCTTCATATGTCATGAATGCATTTTAGGAAGAATGTGCAAGTTGTCTGGAATAGGGGTTCAGAGTAATACTCTATGGGACCACAGAGACTGATACTGACAGAAACGCCTACAATTTTGTGAATACTAGACAAAACTCTTATTCCAGTATAATTGTGATTGAAAGACAACTTGTAGATTATTCATAGTAAAAGCTTGAATATACGGAAGAGCTTAAAACCTTGAAGTCCTTGATAGCTGCCTTCAAGAAGTTATTTAATGATAACCCACCCTCCATAATTGGCACTGCCTGGAGGCAATAAAACTCAAGCATAACAAGTTCTATATGTCGGTTGCACAAAACACACTCTTTAAGCGCAACTGAAGGCATTATTAGCATGGGATAAAAGAGGGGTGTATGTTATCCTTCCAACTTTATCAAGGGAAGGCACAACCTCTTCAACTTTCCACTGTATCATCATGAGGAAAGCAGCAAAGGAAATCATGTCTGTCATTTTAGACTACTGCATCTCAACTTGTGAATGGTTAGCACCTGTTAACCCTTTCCCTCTCTTTTAAATTGAGGATCCTGTTGCCTAGTTTTCGCAATGTTTTCGTGATCATCTCGGGGAAATTGAGAAAAGAAAATGGAACTTCAAACCGATATCTAGCTTCATTTTTCTGAAAAGTAAATACTACACAACAGTTGATTACAGAGTCCTGAGTTGGAAATTAAAACTTGCTATTACTTAAATTGTGTCATCACTCCTCAACTTTTCAAAAAAATGTTCTAAATCTTTATCACCCTTCCCCAATACAGTCTTAGCTCAGTGTACCTAGCAACCCAGTGGAACCAGTAGGTCAAAAGTTCACAGCACCTTCTAGAAGGAACATTCTGCTTTCAAATAAGATACAGCAGGTGTGGTTTACTTCACAGATTCAAAAGCATTTTCATGTCTGTATTACATTTCCTTTTTTACACAACAGCCAATAATATGACTTATTTCTGAGCCATCCAACACACTACCTAACTTTCTTCACTTACATGCTGACAGCATCCAATGATATATATATATATATATATATATATATATATTCACAGAAAAAAACATAGGTTTCAGGCACGTTATAGTTAGGAATTAGCATTTAAAAAACCTCAGAAATTCACTGAAAAAAACGTAGGTTTCAGGGGTGTTATAGTTAGCTGGACTTTTCACTTGTACAAAACCATTGAAATTCCCCCGTTATAGTTAGTTCAGCTAACTATAACTCGCGCGCCCGCAATGCACTGCTGATGACGTCACATATTACATCACTCATGACATGGTCAGTGACATCACTTATGACATCACTGATGACATCTCAAATGACATCACTGATGACATCACTGATGACATCATCCAGTGAATGTGTGTTTTTCTGAAAAATAAATATGTTTTATATATGTATATCTCAAGGTCGATGGAAGAATAAATGGGTATATAAGTGTCTAAATGGATGATTGTTTTTGAAAAATTGATTGTGTAACTGACTGATTAAGTGTATCATAGTGAATACATGGCTTAGTGAGTAATGTTTAAATATGTAAATATCTGTGTCAGTCTCTCACTTTGTGTATAAGTGGCTGCATGGGTTGGTGAGTAGCTACATGGGTGTCTATATAGGTTATTAGTTGGTTTTTTGAGTATCAGTCTGAGTGTCTGCATGGTTCGATGGGGGTATTACGTAGTGCATAGGTGCATGAATGAGTGACTCACTGTTTGTATGTGTTGAAGACAGCATGTGTGCAGGACTGTATGGGTGGATGAGTGTGTGTATGGGTGTGTTAGTGAGTGAATGACTGTCTCAATAGGGTCTTTATGAGTAACTACATATGTTTTAAACTAGTATATGTGACTATTGGTGTATATAAGTGAGTATATGTGAGAGTGAGAGATTGAAAGAGTTCCTGTATGAATAAGTATGTGTTTCTATAAGTGATTGTTTAAAAGACTAAGTATGTGTAAGTTTCCGTAGAAGTAAGTGTGGTGGTGTGTGTATAAATGTATATGCAAGTAAATGTATGTTTGATTCTTTATTAGCATGAGTGACTATGTGTGTGAGTAACTCTATGGATGAGTGGCATTGTGTAACAGGATGTATAGGTGTATGAGTACATATGATGAGTGAGTACATGTATGAGTGACTGTATAGGACTGTTGGTGAATGAGTGGATGTGTATGTGGATCTTAGAATTACTGAAGAGGTTGTTGTAACTGGTATTGGTATGTCCATTGTTTTGAACATTTTAGTCTCTATTTGAATGTGTGTATCAAAGGTTATATTAGGGTGAGAGGAGGTCTGCCACTCTATCACAAGGATGATGTCATCAGTGATGTCATCAGTGATGTCATTTGAGATGTCATCAGTGATGTCATCAGTGATGTCACTGACCATGTCATGAGTGATGTAATATGTGACGTCATCAGCAGTGCATTGTGGGCGCACGAGTTATAATTAGCTGAACTAACTATAACGGGGGAATTTCAATGGTTTTGTACAAGTGAAAAGTCCAGCTAACTATAACACCCCTGAAACCTATGGTTTTTTCAGTGAATTTCTGAGGTTTTTTAAATGCTAATTCCTAACTAGAACGTGCCTGAAACCTATTTCTAACTATGCCTACAGAGATAGGACATGTGAAGAAAGAAGAAAAAATGCACAGAAAGAAAAAAAAGAAGTGCAGAAAGAAGCAACAGAAGTCCTCAAAGACGAAGAAAAGTGCAGGAAGAAGGATAACGTGCAGAAAGAACAAAAAGAAGAGCAGAAAGAAGCCTTGTTGCAAAATCATCCTGTACCCTCAACTTTTTCAGACGGATACCTCTTAAAACAGGCCACAGGGTGTTTTTGCACACGTTAACTCAGGCCCCGTCCCCTCCCTTCACCACTGTGTAAAGACGCCCTGTGTCCGTTTTTAGTTGGGAGATTAAGTTCATTTGAATCCTGAGGGTCCCTAGGGTCCAACTAGCCCACTAGGTACCTCCAGTAAGTGCCACAGAGCTGCGTTGGAGAGAGGTGTAAAAAGTGCAACGGCCTGGACCACCTCTCTGCAATGCAGCTCAGTGGCGCTTACTGGAAGCACTTGGTGGGCTAGTTAGCCCCCAGGGGCCCTCAGTTTTGAAGGGAAATTATATCCCCAATTTAAAACGTGCCATAGTGCGTGTTTGCACACGTCACCTCAGGCCCCGTCCCCTCCCTTCACCACTGTGTAAACGCGCCCTGTGGCTGTTCTAAGTTGAGAGATTAAGTCCCCTTGAATCCTAAGGGTCCCTAGGGTCAAACTAGACCACTAGGTACCTCCAGTAAGCGCCACAGAGCTGCGTTGCAGAGAGGTGTAAAAATGGGCTTGGCCTCAGAACACCTGTCTGCAGCGCAGCTCCCTGGCGCATACTGGAGATGCCTGTTGGGCTAGTTGGCCCTCAGGGACCCTCAGTATTGAAGAGGAATTAATTCCCCAACTTACAACTCGCCAGGGGGCGCGTTTGCAGAGTGCTGCAAGGAGGGGGCGTGGCATCCGGCGCAATGCCAGTCTTTTATTTATTTTAATTTTTTAAGAAGGGGGGCTGTGTGGTTCCCCTTCTTATTCTAATTTATTGGCCCTGATGACCCCATCCCCCAGGGCCTGTCTCCTAATTATATTTTCTTGACCCCAATCCCCAGGGCCGGCCACTGTTTTTTAATATTTTAAAAAAATATATATTTATAGACACACCTAGGACATGCTGGACAAACCGTACGTACCTATCACCATGACGATTTGCGTGATATTCATTAAAAGGCGACTATGCATACAATGAATCCACGTGGAATGTATTTACACCACTAGTGAAGCTCTGACATGTCTGATGCCCTACCGTGCCTAATCCCGGTAGACACCCTTGTTGTTTATTTATACAAACATGGGTAGCTATTGACGGGCACATTTAATACATATGCACACCAAGTCATTCAAAGGGGATTCGACAAAAATTCGACCAAAACTATGCAAGAAACCCCCCTCATGGTTAATAAAACACACATCCACTGCCGGATGTGTAATACTTTTTATTTTACTCTGTGAAAAGGGGACGAGCATCACTTGAGAGTCACAGCGCACTCCTGGCAGAGCCCAATGCTGTGTTACACCCACCATTGCCTGCTGAGTGCCACACACCTCTGTGTTGTATTCCACCAGTTAGTGCATATGCTATGACACTCTCTAGCCCATGTGCACTGTAACACCACCCCGTGAATATGTCATGCCACACTTGTCTTCGCACAGGTTATATTGCCCCATCTAACGTGCCTTCCTCGATGCCTATGTTATAACGCACAGTGCTATGCCATACATATTACAATCTGGGATCCATATCTTTGTCACAGTGCATATGCAACATTACACTCCCCAGCACATATTTTATATTACAACTTTAGAGACTAGTTAGGTTACACAACACTGCCCTGTGCATATTACACTCCAAGGCGCATATCGCATAGCACGCGCTAGTGCCTGTGCTATCTCACGCTCTCCAATGAATCTGTCATTGCGCACAATGTATTGCATATTATATTTCACGCCTGGTTCATCTTATATCACACTTTTTGGTGCATAGTTTATACCATACACTATATCTAGTTTTCATTTTCAATCGTGCTCTCAGGACTATGTTCTATATAACACTGTGTTCACCTACCCTTTTCACGGGCATTACATTTTGCGATAGGGGGTGGAGGGTCAGGGGGTGTTTCTGCCAAGTGAGCCCGGAGTCACAGTCACACACGTCCTCTTCTTCCTGAATAAAAGTGAGATTATGCTGCATACTTGTTCATATTTTAAGTAGTTCGCACAGACACACGTTTTAAAAACAATAAAGTTCCTAATACCCGCCTTCTCTGAACAGTTAGCTTGCTGCCCCATCCCCCTATTCCCTATCCTCTGTTGTGTGAATCCATGGACTAGCCTCCTCCCTCCTGCCATGCATGGTCTGATGTGCTGCCACTGCCCTCAATTTAGTATGATGTACCAGTCCACTCCTCCTGCCCTCCATTGCCCAATGCTATGCCCCATCATTGACCTCCTGCTTAAACTCTGTGCTTAGCTTGCTGCCCCTATTCTCCTTCCCCCTGCCCTCCGATGTCTTTGTGCATGCCCCTGCTCCATCCTTTTTGCCCACCATGTTCCATGGACCTGCCACTCCAATCTACTCTGAGTGTTCTGTTGAGCTGCCACTCCCCTCCCACCTGCCTAGCATTGTCAGATGACTGTAACCTGTCCCTGCTACCTCCACCCTGCCTGTCCACATGCCATGCCCCTATCCTCTTCCTCCTGTCCTACATGGTCCATTGTACTGCCACACCCTTCTGCCCTCCCTGGTCTGTTGTGCTGCCACTGCTCCTCCTGCCTGCCCCGTGCGGTCTGTTGTGAGGCCCCTTCCCCTGAACTTTCTTGTCTGTGCACAGGTCCTGACCCTCCCTTCTATCCACCATCGTCCTTTGTGCATGCCCCTGCACCCTCCTTCTTGCCCATCATAGCCATTGTGCTGCCACTAACCCTCCCACTTGCCATGCATGGTCTTCTGTGCTGCCATGGCCCCTCCCACCTTTCCTGTGTGGTCAGTTAGCTGCCCCTGACCCCCTCCCACCTTCCCTCCATGGTCTGTGTGTTTTCCATCACAGTCTCACTGTTGCTCTTCATGGTGTGTCTTGCTTCTAGTGCCCATCCTGCCTGACCTCCATGGCTATCTTGCTGCTCCTGCCCTGCCCCCTTGCCCCCAGCCCTCTGTTTACATGTGCAGACCCCTACTCCCTCCCTCCTGGCTTGTCTGTTCCATTGTATTGCCCCTGATCCGTCCCTCCTGCCCTTTATGGTCTGTTATGCTGCAGCTTTCTCTCCTGTCTGTCCATTATGGTCAGTTAGCTACCATTGTATCTTGCCTCTCTGTTCTCTGTTGTCCATGTGCATGGTCCTGTCCCCTCCCTCTTGCTTTCTATGGATTGTTGTGCTGCACTCCCGTCCCGCATGCCCTGTGTGGTGTATTGTGCTACTGCAAACCCTGATGCCTGCCCTGCAGGGTCAGTTTGGTGCACCTCTCCATGTCCCTCCTGTCCTCTGTTATCCAAGTCCATGTCCCTACCCAATTTCCTTCCATGATCCAATGTACCATACTTGCGAACATTTTGAACTTGGTAAGAGGGAGATTTTGAAAAAAAACTGGGGTATTGATTTTCCCCTTTGAGTTACATTGAAAAAGAGGAGATTGTAGACAGGAGACAGATCAAATAAAGCCCATTTGAGCTTAAAAACATTGGACGTTTCCTGGCTGAATCGGGTCTGTTGGCATGTATGGTTGTACTACCATTGCCTCTTCCTTCTGCCCACAATGGTCTATTACATTGCCACAGCCTCTCTTGGAAGTCCTGTATTGTTGGTTTGTTGCCCCTGCCCCCCTTTCCACTGCCCCCCATAGTCTGTTGTGCTGCCACGGCCCTTCCTGCCTGCTCAGTGTGGTTAAATTGTTGCCTTTGCACCCTCCTACCTGCCTTCAATTTTCAGAGTCCGTGCCCCTGGCCTCTGCCTCTCAACAGTATACTAATGAACACCTAGATTGCTAACATTCTATATTTATTACAAAAGTGTGGAATGCCTGACGTCATCTTGATGTAATCAAAACTGTAATACCTAGAGCAGTTCCTTTAGAAATTACATATATGAGAGCGTCTTATTGGCATCAAAATTATGGTTACTGCTCTAAAAGACTAAAATAAGGACATATTTTCTGAGTTTTCAAATAGCGACAAAGCACTTTTAAATTATTTGTTATCTTTATGTTTTTTTATCCAGTTGACCACTTGATTAAATGTTGCACTTAGGGGAGAGGATGTGGTGTTACTTCCAGAACTGCAGACTTTGCAACTGGGGAACCAGGTTGGAGTTTCTGCTTCAGCTCGACATTCTGTGATTCTGGTCAAATCACTTAGTCTCCCCATGTCTACAACCAAAATGAATTTGTTCTTGTGTGATGTAACCAATGCTCATGTAAAGCACTCCAATACCTGACAAGTCTGCACTATATAACACGGCAAAAACACAAAATAATAAGTGTTTTGCACACTTCTGTCATTGGGCTATATTTGGGCTACATCTGGGTGATTTTGGGCTACATTTGGGCTCTTTTGTCTCCGGTGGCCATCTTGGGAGATTTATTTGTTATGAAGTTTCCTAATTTCCTCATGTACTGCAGTCTCCTCAGTAGGAAATGCTTTCAGTTTTTTTACTTTGATTCCATCAAGAAGGCATTCAGATGTGTCACACATTTGCCATAAATTCAGAATGTTAGCACTCTTTTTGCTCATTAGATCACTGTAGTAAAGCTACTGCTCACCAGGGAAAACTGCTGCTGGTATTGAAAGTGCATGTTTCAGTCTGCATGTCAGAATTTTTTAATGAAATAGAAGAGGATTTGAGAAGTCACTTTGATTCCATCATGAAGGTATTTAGATATGTCACACATTTGCCATAAATTCTGAATGTTAGAACTCTAGTTGCTCATTAGATCACTGTAGTAAAACTACTGTTCACCATGGAAGTCTGCTCCTGGTATTAAAAGTGCATGTTTCAGTCTGCATGTCAGAATTTTTTAATGAAATAGAAGAGGATTTGAGAAGTCACTCAAAATGTGCCCTCATTTTCTTTCTTCTGACAATGACCCCCTCATTGTGTTCCTTTTTAAATTAAATGTTTTAAGTGTTACCAGTTTATTCCAATCAAGATGGCTTCAGGTGTGCCATACTTTTGTCATAATGAAGACAGTAAGCGCTCTAGTTGTTTTTAAGAACACTCTGGGACATTCTGTCATTGGGCTATACTTGGGCTACATCTGGGTGATATTTGGGCTACATTTGGGCTCTTTTGTCTCTGGTGGCCATCTTGGGAGACTTATTTGTTATGAAGTTTCCTAATTTCCTCATTTACTGCAGTCTCCTCAGTAGGAAATACTTTCAGTTTTTTACTTTGATTCCATCAAGAAGGCATTCAGATGTGTCACACATTTGCCATAAATTCAGAATGTTAGCACTCTTTTTGCTCATTAGATCACTGTAGTAAAGCTACTGCTCACCAGGGAAAACTGCTGCTGGTATTGAAAGTGCATGTTTCAGTCTGCATGTCAGAATTTTTTAATGAAATAGAAGAAGATTTGAGAAGTCACTCAAAATGTGCCCTAATTTTTCTTTCTGCAGCACTAATCATACTTTTTATGGAAAAATGAACCCCCTCATTTTGTTCCTTTTTAAATTAAATGTTTTAAGAGTTACCACTTTAATCCAAGCAAGATGGCTTCAGGTGTGCCATACGTTTATCGTAAGTAGGACTGTTAGCGCTCTAGTTGTTCTTTGGAACATTCTGGGAAGCTGCAGTAGAACACAAAGGAATCAACTGACAGTCTCTGCCCTTGTTGGATGTACATGTTTTACTGAGAATGTCAGACTTCATTCTCACATGACTGAGAAAGATAATGTGAATTCACAGAAAATAAACTCTCAGTTTAGCTTATAGATCACCTTCCAAACCTCTTTGGGAAAAGCATGAGAAAATATTTTTCTCTCAATCATGATATCCCAGCAGAAGGCTTTTTCACATGGTGAAATCACCTTAGAACATACCACAATTCCGAAAATGAGTATGGTACCATCAACAAATTATTTATAATGTAACTAAAGTCTTAAAACCTTCTATTAACTGCAATGCTTTTTAATGAGGTGCTATCATGTATATTGGTCCCAAGATGTCTGCCAACACTTCTTGGATGAAGTGCTGACAGCCAATCAGATCTCAGGATGAGATGTGTGGTTAGGCTCCGCCCACATATATATATGATTTTACTTTTGATTTTCTCAGGAACTACTGAACAGATTGGCACTTCCCTGACCTGAGGACTACCTCTCTGCCAAATTTCAAGTAATTCTGTTCAGCCGTTCGGGCTGTACCTTCGACTAAAGGTCCTATGGAAAAATGCATGGGGAAAACGCGTTTTGGGACCCCCCTTTTTTCTCGGTCCCCGCTTGACGAATCACCCCGAGACTTTCAGGGTAGGAGCGGAGCGGAGCGCCCCACCTATTTTGAAAATTTTACGAGGATTCGTCAACCGGCGCCAAAGTTATTCCAAATAGAATGTTGCGGATTTCCGATGGAAACACGGTCCTAACTATAACTATCTACTGGCACCGCCAGTAGATAATATATATACATATATATATATATATATATATATATATTATATACCTAGATTACCTACTCCCTGCTGACGAGAGGCAACTACCTCGAAACACGTGTCCAGGGATGGCTAATGCGACACATACTTACTCTTACACTTCGTAGCATAGGCGTACTCGCCGTCGCTACTACATCGCCCATAGTTCCATGGGGCAACTTGCTGGTATGACGAGCAGTGTGCGGCCATTTATATCTAATTCATTACGGCTCTCCTGAGCTACCGGACTGACGAGTCTTTGACCGGCACCTGCGCACCTTGAAAGGTACTTTACCTATTTTTAATTGCAGGCAGTCTACACGGCACCCCTCTACACTTACCTACTCCCTGCTGACGAGAGGCAACTACCTCGAAACACGTGTCCAGGGATGGCTAATGCGACACATACTTACTCTTACACTTCGTAGCATAGGCGTACTCGCCGTCGCTACTACATCGCCCATAGTTCCATGGGGCAACTTGCTGGTATGACGAGCAGTGTGCGGCCATTTATATCTAATTCATTACGGCTCTCCTGAGCTACCGGACTGACGAGTCTTTGACCGGCACCTGCGCGCCTTGAAAGGTACTTTACCTATTTTTAATTGCAGGCAGTCTACACGGCACCCCTCTACACTTACCTACTCCCTGCTGACGAGAGGCAACTACCTCGAAACACGTGTCCAGGGATGGCTAATGCGACACATACTTACTATTACACTTCGTAGCATAGGCGTACTCGCCATCGCTACTACATCGCCCATAGTTCCATGGGGCAACTTGCTGGTATGACGAGCAGTGTGCGGCCATTTATATCTAATTCATTACGGCTCTCCTGAGCTACCGGACTGACGAGTCTTTGACCGGCACCTGCGCGCCTTGAAAGGTACTTTACCTATTTTTAATTGCAGGCAGTCTACACGGCACCCCTCTACACTTACCTACTCCCTGCTGACGAGAGGCAACTACCTCGAAACACGTGTCCAGGGATGGCTAATGCGACACATACTTACTCTTACACTTCGTAGCATAGGCGTACTCGCCGTCGCTACTACATCGCCCATAGTTCCATGGGGCAACTTGCTGGTATGACGAGCAGTGTGCGGCCATTTATATCTAATTCATTACGGCTCTCCTGAGCTACCGGACTGACGAGTCTTTGACCGGCACCTGCGCGCCTTGAAAGGTACTTTACCTATTTTTAATTGCAGGCAGTCTACACGGCACCCCTCTACACTTACCTACTCCCTGCTGACGAGAGGCAACTACCTCGAAACACGTGTCCAGGGATGGCTAATGCGACACATACTTACTCTTACACTTCGTAGCATAGGCGTACTCGCCGTCGCTACTACATCGCCCATAGTTCCATGGGGCAACTTGCTGGTATGACGAGCAGTGTGCGGCCATTTATATCTAATTCATTACGGCTCTCCTGAGCTACCGGACTGACGAGTCTTTGACCGGCACCTGCGCGCCTTGAAAGGTGCTTTACCTATTTTTAATTGCAGGCAGTCTACACGGCACCCCTCTACACTTACCTACTCCCTGCTGACGAGAGGCAACTACCTCGAAACACGTGTCCAGGGATGGCTAATGCGACACATACTTACTCTTACACTTCGTAGCATAGGCGTACTCGCCGTCGCTACTACATCGCCCATAGTTCCATGGGGCAACTTGCTGGTATGACGAGCAGTGTGCGGCCATTTATATCTAATTCATTACGGCTCTCCTGAGCTACCGGACTGACGAGTCTTTGACCGCCACCTGCGCGCCTTGAAAGGTACTTTACCTATTTTTAATTGCAGGCAGTCTACACGGCACCCCTCTACACTTACCTACTCCCTGCTGACGAGAGGCAACTACCTCGAAACACGTGTCCAGGGATGGCTAATGCGACACATACTTACTCTTACACTTCGTAGCATAGGCGTACTCGCCGTCGCTACTACATCGCCCATAGTTCCATGGGGCAACTTGCTGGTATGACGAGCAGTGTGCGGCCATTTATATCTAATTCATTACGGCTCTCCTGAGCTACCGGACTGACGAGTCTTTGACCGGCACCTGCGCGCCTTGAAAGGTACTTTACCTATTTTTAATTGCAGGCAGTCTACACGGCACCCCTCTACACTTACCTACTCCCTGCTGACGAGAGGCAACTACCTTGAAACACGTGTCCAGGGATGGCTAATGCGACACATACTTACTCTTACACTTCGTAGCATAGGCGTACTCGCCGTCGCTACTACATCGCCCATAGTTCCATGGGGCAACTTGCTGGTATGACGAGCAGTGTGCGGCCATTTATATCTAATTCATTACGTCTCTCCTGAGCTACCGGACTGACGAGTCTTTGACCGGCACCTGCGCGCCTTGAAAGGTACTTTACCTATTTTTAATTGCAGGCAGTCTACACGGCACCCCTCTACACTTACCTACTCCCTGCTGACGAGAGGCAACTACCTCGAAACACGTGTCCAGGGATGGCTAATGCGACACATACTTACTCTTACACTTCGTAGGATAGGCGTACTCGCCGTCGCTACTACATCGCCCATAGTTCCATGGGGCAACTTGCTGGTATGACGAGCAGTGTGCGGCCATTTATATCTAATTCATTACGGCTCTCCTGAGCTACCGGACTGACGAGTCTTTGACCGGCACCTGCGCGCCTTGAAAGGTACTTTACCTATTTTTAATTGCAGGCAGTCTACACGGCACCCCTCTACACTTACCTACTCCCTGCTGACGAGAGGCAACTACCTCGAAACACGTGTCCAGGGATGGCTAATGCGACACATACTTACTCTTACACTTCGTAGCATAGGCGTACTCGCCGTCGCTACTACATCGCCCATAGTTCCATGGGGCAACTTGCTGGTATGACGAGCAGTGTGCGGCCATTTATATCTAATTCATTACGGCTCTCCTGAGCTACCGGACTGACGAGTCTTTGACCGGCACCTGCGCGCCTTGAAAGGTACTTTACCTATTTTTAATTGCAGGCAGTCTACACGGCACCCCTCTACACTTACCTACTCCCTGCTGACGAGAGGCAACTACCTCGAAACACGTGTCCAGGGATGGCTAATGCGACACATACTTACTCTTACACTTCGTAGCATAGGCGTACTCGCCGTCGCTACTACATCGCCCATAGTTCCATGGAGCAACTTGCTGGTATGACGAGCAGTGTGCGGCCATTTATATCTAATTCATTACGGCTCTCCTGAGCTACCGGACTGACGAGTCTTTGACCGGCACCTGCGCGCCTTGAAAGGTACTTTACCTATTTTTAATTGCAGGCAATCTACACGGCACCCCTCTACACTTACCTACTCCCTGCTGACGAGAGGCAACTACCTCAAAACACGTGTCCAGGGATGGCTAATGCGACACATACTTACTCTTACACTTCGTAGCATAGGCGTACTCGCCGTCGCTACTACATCGCCCATAGTTCCATGGGGCAACTTGCTGGTATGACGAGCAGTGTGCGGCCATTTATATCTAATTCATTACGGCTCTCCTGAGCTACCGGACTGACGAGTCTTTGACCGGCACCTGCGCGCCTTGAAAGGTACTTTACCTATTTTTAATTGCAGGCAGTCTACACGGCACCCCTCTACACTTACCTACTCCCTGCTGACGAGAGGCAACTACCTCGAAACACGTGTCCAGTGATGGCTAATGCGACACATACTTACTCTTACACTTCGTAGCATAGGCGTACTCGCCGTCGCTACTACATCGCCCATAGTTCCATGGGGCAACTTGCTGGTATGACGAGCAGTGTGCGGCCATTTATATCTAATTCATTACGGCTCTCCTGAGCTACCGGACTGACGAGTCTTTGACCGGCACCTGCGCGCCTTGAAAGGTACTTTACCTATTTTTAATTGCAGGCAGTCTACACGGCACCCCTCTACACTTACCTACTCCTTGCTGACGAGAGGCAACTACCTCGAAACATGTGTCCAGGGATGGCTAATGCGACACATACTTACTCTTACACTTCGTAGCATAGGCGTACTCGCCGTCGCTACTACATCGCCCATAGTTCCATGGGGCAACTTGCTGGTATGACGAGCAGTGTGCGGCCATTTATATCTAATTCATTACGGCTCTCGTGAGCTACCGGACTGACGAGTCTTTGACCGGCACCTGCGCGCCTTGAAAGGTACTTTACCTATTTTTAATTGCAGGCAGTCTACACGGCACCCCTCTACACTTACCTACTCCCTGCTGACGAGAGGCAACTACCTCGAAACACGTGTCCAGGGATGGCTAATGCAACACATACTTACTCTTACACTTCGTAGCATAGGCGTACTCGCCGTCGCTACTACATCGCCCATAGTTCCATGGGGCAACTTGCTGGTATGACGAGCAGTGTGCGGCCATTTATATCTAATTCATTACGGCTCTCCTGAGCTACCGGACTGACGAGTCTTTGACCGGCACCTGCGCGCCTTGAAAGGTACTTTACCTATTTTTAATTGCAGGCAGTCTACACGGCACCCCTCTACACTTACCTACTCCCTGCTGACGAGAGGCAACTACCTCGAAACACGTGTCCAGGGATGGCTAATGCGACACATACTTACTCTTACACTTCGTAGCATAGGCGTACTCGCCGTCGCTACTACATCGCCCATAGTTCCATGGGGCAACTTGCTGGTATGACGAGCAGTGTGCGGCCATTTATATCTAATTCATTACGGCTTTCCTGAGCTACCGGACTGACGAGTCTTTGACCGGCACCTGCGCGCCTTGAAAGGTACTTTACCTATTTTTAATTGCAGGCAATCTACACGGCACCCCTCTACATTTACCTACTCCCTGCTGACGAGAGGCAACTACCTCAAAACACGTGTCCAGGGATAGCTAATGCGACACATACTTACTCTTACACTTCGTAGCATAGGCGTACTCGCCGTCGCTACTACATCGCCCATAGTTCCATGGGGCAACTTGCTGGTATGACGAGCAGTGTGCGGCCATTTATATCTAATTCATTACGGCTCTCCTGAGCTACCGGACTGACGAGTCTTTGACCGGCACCTGCGCGCCTTGAAAGGTACTTTACCTATTTTTAATTGCAGGCAGTCTACACGGCACCCCTCTACACTTACCTACTCCCTGCTGACGAGAGGCAACTACCTCGAAACACGTGTCCAGGGATGGCTAATGCGACACATACTTACTCTTACACTTCGTAGCATAGGCGTACTCGCCGTCGCTACTACATCGCCCATAGTTCCATGGGGCAACTTGCTGGTATGACGAGCAGTGTGCGGCCATTTATCTCTAATTCATTACGGCTCTCCTGAGCTACCGGACTGACGAGTCTTTGACAGGCACCTGCGCGCCTTGAAAGGTACTTTACCTATTTTTAATTGCAGGCAGTCTACACGGCACCCCTCTACACTTACCTACTCCTTGCTGACGAGAGGCAACTACCTCGAAACATGTGTCCAGGGATGGCTAATGCGACACATACTTACTCTTACACTTCGTAGCATAGGCGTACTCGCCGTCGCTACTACATCGCCCATAGTTCCATGGGGCAACTTGCTGGTATGACGAGCCGTGTGCGGCCATTTATATCTAATTCATTACGGCTCTCGTGAGCTACCGGACTGACGAGTCTTTGACCGGCACCTGCGCGCCTTGAAAGGTACTTTACCTATTTTTAATTGCAGGCAGTCTACACGGCACCCCTCTACACTTACCTACTCCCTGCTGACGAGAGGCAACTACCTCGAAACACGTATCCAGGGATGGCTAATGCAACACATACTTACTCTTACACTTCGTAGCATAGGCGTACTCGCCGTCACTACTACATCGCCCATAGTTCCATGGGGCAACTTGCTGGTATGACGAGCAGTGTGCGGCCATTTATATCTAATTCATTACGGCTCTCCTGAGCTACCGGACTGACGAGTCTTTGACCGGCACCTGCGCGCCTTGAAAGGTACTTTACCTATTTTTAATTGCAGGCAGTCTACACGGCACCCCTCTACACTTACCTACTCCCTGCTGACGAGACGCAACTACCTCGAAACACGTGTCCAGGGATGGCTAATGCGACACATACTTACTCTTACACTTCGTAGCAGAGGCGTACTCGCCGTCGCTACTACATCGCCCATAGTTCCATGGGGCAACTTGCTGGTATGACGAGCAGTGTGCGGCCATTTATATCTAATTCATTACGGCTCTCCTGAGCTACCGGACTGACGAGTCTTTGACCGGCACCTGCGCGCCTTGAAAGGTACTTTACCTATTTTTAATTGCAGGCAGTCTACACGGCACCCCTCTACACTTACCTACTCCCTGCTGACGAGAGGCAACTACCTCGAAACACGTGTCCAGGGATGGCTAATGCGACACATACTTACTCTTACACTTCGTAGCATAGGCGTACTCGCCGTCGCTACTACATCGCCCATAGTTCCATGGGGCAACTTGCTGGTATGACGAGCAGTGTGCGGCCATTTATATCTAATTCATTACGGCTCTCCTGAGCTACCGGACTGACGAGTCTTTGACCGGCACCTACGCGCCTTGAAAGGTACTTTACCTATTTTTAATTGCAGGCAGTCTACACGGCACCCCTCTACACTTACCTACTCCCTGCTGACGAGAGGCAACTACCTCGAAACACGTGTCCAGGGATGGCTAATGCGACACATACTTACTCTTACACTTCGTAGCATAGGCGTACTCGCTGTCGCTACTACATCGCCCATAGTTCCATGGGGCAACTTGCTGGTATGACGAGCAGTGTGCGGCCATTTATATCTAATTCATTACGGCTCTCCTGAGCTACCGGACTGACGAGTCTTTGACCGGCACCTGCGCGCCTTGAAAGGTACTTTACCTATTTTTAATTGCAGGCAATCTACACGGCACCCCTCTACACTTACCTACTCCCTGCTGACGAGAGGCAACTACCTCGAAACACGTGTCCAGGGATGGCTAATGCGACACATACTTACTCTTACACTTCGTAGCATAGGCGTACTCGCCGTCGCTACTACATCGCCCATAGTTCCATGGGGCAACTTGCTGGTATGACGAGCAGTGTGCGGCCATTTATATCTAATTCATTACGGCTCTCCTGAGCTACCGGACTGACGAGTCTATGACCGGCACCGGCGCGCCTTGAAAGGTACTTTACCTATTTTTAATTGCAGGCAGTCTACACGGCACCCCTCTACACTTACCTACTCCCTGCTGACGAGAGGCAACTACCTCGAAACACGTGTCCAGGGATGGCTAATGCGACACATACTTACTCTTACACTTCGTAGCATAGGCGTACTCGCCGTCGCTACTACATCGCCCATAGTTCCATGGGGCAACTTGCTGGTATGACGAGCAGTGTGCGGCCATTTATATCTAATTCATTACGGCTCTCCTGAGCTACCGGACTGATGAGTCTTTGACCGGCACCTGCGCGCCTTGAAAGGTACTTTACCTATTTTTAATTGCAGGCAGTCTACACGGCACCCCTCTACACTTACCTACTCCCTGCTGGTGAGAGGCAACTACCTCGAAACACGTGTCCAGGGATGGCTAATGCGACACATACTTACTCTTACACTTCGTAGCATAGGCGTACTCGCCGTCGCTACTACATCGCCCATAGTTCCATGGGGCAACTTGCTGGTATGACGAGCAGTGTGCGGCCATTTATATCTAATTCATTACGGCTCTCCTGAGCTACCGGACTGACGAGTCTTTGACCGGCACCTGCGCGCCTTGAAAGGTACTTTACCTATTTTTAATTGCAGGCAGTCTACACGGCACCCCTCTACACTTACCTACTCCCTGCTGATGAGAGGCAACTACCTCGAAACACGTGTCCAGGGATGGCTAATGCGACACATACTTACTCTTACACTTCGTAGCATAGGCGTACTCGCCGTCGCTACTACATCGCCCATAGTTCCATGGGGCAACTTGCTGGTATGACGAGCAGTGTGCGGCCATTTATATCAAATTCATTACGGCTCTCCTGAGCTACCGGACTGACGAGTCTTTGACCGGCACCTGCGCGCCTTGAAAGGTACTTTACCTATTTTTAATTGCAGGCAGTCTACACGGCACCCCTCTACACTTACCTACTCCCTGCTGACGAGAGGCAACTACCTCGAAACACGTGTCCAGGGATGGCTAATGCGACACATACTTCCTCTTACACTTCGTAGCATAGGCGTACTCGCCGTCGCTACTACATCGCCCATAGTTCCATGGGGCAACTTGCTGGTATGACGAGCAGTGTGCGGCCATTTATATCTAATTCATTACGGCTCTCCTGTGCTACCGGACTGACGAGTCTTTGACCGGCACCTGCGCGCCTTGAAAGGTACTTTACCTATTTTTAATTGCAGGCAGTCTACACGGCACCCCTCTACACTTACCTACTCCCTGCTGACGAGAGGCAAATACCTCGAAACACGTGTCCAGGGATGGCTAATGCGACACATACTTACTCTTACACTTCGTAGCATAGGCGTACTCGCCGTCGCTACTACATCGCCCATAGTTCCACGGGGCAACTTGCTGGTATGACGAGCAGTGTGCGGCCATTTATATCTAATTCATTACGGCTCTCCTGAGCTACCGGACTGACGAGTCTTTGACCGGCACCTGCGCGCCTTGAAAGGTACTTTACCTATTTTTAATTGCAGGCAGTCTACACGGCACCCCTCTACACTTACCTACTCCCTGCTGACGAGAGGCAACTACCTCGAAACACGTGTCCAGGGATGGCTAATGCGACACATACTTACTCTTACACTAAGTAGCATAGGCGTACTCGCCGTCGCTACTACATCGCCCATAGTTCCATGGGGCAACTTGCTGGTATGACGAGCAGTGTGCGGCCATTTATATCTAATTCATTACGGCTCTCCTGAGCTACCGGACTGACGAGTCTTTGACCGGCACCTGCGCGCCTTGAAAGGTACTTTACCTATTTTTAATTGCAGGCAGTCTACACGGCACCCCTCTACACTTACCTACTCCCTGCTGACGAGAGGCAACTACCTTGAAACACGTGTCCAGGGATGGCTAATGCGACACATACTTACTCTTACACTTCGTAGCATAGGCGTACTCGCCGTCGCTACTACATCGCCCATAGTTCCATGGGGCAACTTGCTGGTATGACGAGCAGTGTGCGGCCATTTATATCTAATTCATTACGGCTCTCCTGAGCTACCGGACTGACGAGTCTTTGACCGGCACCTGCGCGCCTTGAAAGGTACTTTACCTATTTTTAATTGCAGGCAGTCTACACGGCACCCCTCTACACTTACCTACTCCCTGCTGACGAGAGGCAACTACCTCGAAACACGTGTCCAGGGATGGCTAATGCGACACATACTTACTCTTACACTTCGTAGCATAGGCGTACTCGCCGTCGCTACTACATCGCCCATAGTTCCATGGGGCAACTTGCTGGTATGACGAGCAGTGTGCGGCCATTTATATCTAATTCATTACGGCTCTCCTGAGCTACCGGACTGACGAGTCTTTGACCGGCACCTGCGCGCCTTGAAAGGTACTTTACCTATTTTTAATTGCAGGCAGTCTACACGGCACCCCTCTACACTTACCTACTCCCTGCTGATGAGAGGCAACTACCTCGAAACACGTGTCCAGGGATGGCTAATGCGACACATACTTACTCTTACACTTCGTAGCATAGGCGTACTCGCCGTCGCTACTACATCGCCCATAGTTCCATGGGGCAACTTGCTGGTATGACGAGCAGTGTGCGGCCATTTATATCTAATTCATTACGGCTCTCCTGAGCTACCGGACTGACGAGTCTTTGACCGGCACCTGCGCGCCTTGAAAGGTACTTTACCTATTTTTAATTGCAGGCAGTCTACACGGCACCCCTCTACACTTACCTACTCCCTGCTGACGAGAGGCAACTACCTCGAAACACGTGTCCAGGGATGGCTAATGCGACACATACTTACTCTTACACTTCGTAGCATAGGCGTACTCGCCGTCGCTACTACATCACCCATAGTTCCATGGGGCAACTTGCTGGTATGACGAGCAGTGTGCGGCCATTTATATCTAATTCATAGCAATCCTCTGCTGATGCTAATACTGTATTTAGACACTTATTTGCCCATGTCTTCTTCCATTAAATTTTAGCTATACATATATTACAAATATTTTTTTTTCATAAAGACACATATGTCATCAGCAGAGGATTGCGGTTGCGTGAGTTATAGTTGCCTGCACTAACTATAACGGGGGAATTTCATTGGATTTTTATCAGTAAAATGTCCAGCTAACTATAACATGTGTGAAACCTATGGTTTTTTCAGTGAATTTGCAAGGTTTTTTAAATGCTAATTCCTAACTATAACGTGTGTGAAACCTATGGTTTTTTCAGTGAATTTGTAAGTTTTTTTAAATGCTAAGTTACTTTACGCCATTCGTGGCGTGCGCGCCCAGTTAACGCAGTTCGTTCCGTGCACGCACGGTGCGCTTCGCGCACCGTGCGCACACGGTGAGCACGCGGTGCGCTTCGCGCACCGCGCGCCCACTTTACGCAGTTAGTGCCGTGCACGCACGGTGGTCACGCTGTGCGCTGCGCGCACCGCGTGCCCACGTTACGCGGGATGGGCCATGTACGCACGATGCGCTTCGCGCACCGTGCGCACATGGAGGACATATTATGCGCTTCGTTGTGAAAGGTAATCTTTCATAATTTCAATGATTGATATGCCGTGCACTGAAGGTGCCCTACGGGCCCCATTTGCACACGGGGTGGGGATAGTGTGGATAGTTTTTTTTTTTTAATTAATTTTTACCGTACGCGTACGGTAAGCGTAATCGGCAATAAGTCGAAAAAAAAAAATTGACTTTTTGGCCTTGGGGGTTCTTTGGGGACACCTACATCAATGCTAGGTGGTTAGGAACTGGATACACTGCCCCTTTAGATGTTTTTTGCCTTTGTTTTTGCTGCCCCACTCAGAGTGCGAGAGAGAAAATGGCGGCCGCCGCTTCATGGTTTCGACCGATTCGAATGTTTACTTAGATCTAACAGCCAATCAGAATCGCGCTCACGCACGGCACCGTACGCGTACGGTAAGCTTACCGTAAGCGCACGGTAAGCGCACCGTAAGCTGGCTCAGATATATATATTGATTTAAATGCTATTTTCTCAGGATCTACTGAACAGATTTACACCAAACCTACAAAAGGCACTTCCTTGACCTGAGGACTACCTCTCTGCCAAATTTCAAGTAACTCTGTTCAGCCGTTCGGGCTGTAGCTGTGTCTAAAGGTCCTATGGAAAAATGCATGGGAAAAACGCGTTTTGGGACCCCCTTTTTTCTCAGCCCCCGCTTGACGAATCCCCCCGAGACTTTCAGGGTAGGAGCGGAGCGTAGCGCCCCACCTATTTTGAACATTTCACGAGGATTCGTCGACCGGCGCCAAAGTTATTCCAAATAGAATGTTGCGGATTTCCTATGGAAACAGGGTCCTAACTATAACTATCTACTGGCGACCGCCAGTAGATAATATATATACATATATATATATATATATATGATTACGATCGTCACCAATGTTGAAAAACAACTCAGTTGGAAGGACGAAGCGAAGCCAAGGTAAAGGTGCAGTTTAGTTTATTGTGAGCCCAGCAGCACCATCGCCATAACAAGTTTCCTTAGTTTTACCGCCAGTCTTAAAAAATTTACAGTACTAAACAGTATAAAAGGGTCGGGGGAGAGTTTCAAAAATAGGAGTGCCACATTTGCCAGGTTAATTTTGGAGCGTCTTAAAATGGTTTTTAAAAACAAAGACCTAGGGTGAACATAAAAAGGACAAAATAGGACGAAATGAAGAGTGTCTTGCGGAGATCTCAGATCGCAGCCGCAACGCCCCTTTATATTAATATCTGTTACAAACCCAGCCGGGACAGATAGAATATGGTGCAGAAGATTTAGCCTGAATCTAGACATTAAAAATCTGTTGTGTCTATTATATATGTTAGAAAGATAAATTCCATTCCCGGGAGTGATTTTGTTAACAGGTGGGCTCTCACTGTGACTTTCCACCCTTCTCTGTCCTCTCGTTCCCGGGCTATGCACCGCAAGAATTCAGACTCTATGACACCCTTGTCTCTGGGGGATAGTGTAGAAGGTTCATCGAAGAAGTTAGCGTAACCCAACTGGCTCAGGGTGTCCCTTACATATTTAAGCCAGGGTATCCGGTGACCATTATCCCCCGCAATGCAGTCCCCAAGTATGTGTCTGCTTAGACTTGCCTCTGGATTCGTCCATATTTCCAACAAATGATAGGTTTAAGACTTAACCTCTCACTGGTATAAGTGATACCAAGCTCCTCATGAACTATGTAGTAAGGCGTGCTTTAGGGCACTTGCAGAAGCCTTCTGAGGAACTTATTTTCCTCTGTTTGAATTTTTGATGTGTCTATAAAGCCCCAAACCTCACTACCATACGTGGTCTTGGCACAACAAACAATTTCATTTGGTGACCAACGACCTAATCTTGTGGCATAGTTCATGATTGAGCCCACCGAGCTGATTTGTTGACTACATTTGTCTATAACCAGTGATTTAAAATTAAGATGCTTCTCAAATAAAATCCCTAGGTAGTTAAAAACTTTTACTTTTTCTAATTTATGAGCCCAATTTGTAAAAATAAATTTCTTAGTAGGGCTTTTACCTGCTTCCATAACATATGATTTGGAGAGGTTAGGTAATAGGTCTACGTCCGCCATAAAACTAACAAATCCCTTAATAAGAGCCTGTAGACCCCTTCCTGTGCGCGCCAGAAGGACCGCGTCGTCAGCATATAGGAGGACAGGTATACTTCTCCTCCCAATGCATGGGCAGTCTACCCCCAAGGCTCCGAGTGCCTTATCTAAGCCGTTTCTATATAGCATAAATAGAAAGGGCGCCAGGATGCATCCTTGCCTCACCCCCCGAGCACGGGAAGTCTTCAGATAAATCCCCCTCATCGTTAAACCCAACCTGTGCAGTTGTATTCTGGTGAAGCATTCTTAAATATATATCAGCCCTGGGTCAACGCCCATAAGCCCTAGAATTTCCCACAATTTCCTTCTGTTTACTCGGTCAAATGCTGCTGAGAGGTCCATAAATGCCAAGTACACCGTGCCCTCCCGAGCCTGGGTATACTTGGCCACCAAATGGTAAAGGTTAAGGCACTGATCTGTCGTAGAACGACCATTACGAAACCCATACTGTATATCTGTAATGATGTCATTTTCGTCTACCCAGGCCATTAGGCGGTTTAGGATTATCCTACCCAACACTTTCGCCGTTACATCAATAAGTGATATCGGACGATAGCACTGCGAGTCATTCCTGTTTCCCTTTTTAAACACGGGTACTATAGCGCCCGTGGACTATGACCTGGGCATACCTACTTCTGTGACTGTATTAAAAACTCTGGTGAGTATAGGGGCCCATAGGTCTTCCTGATTTTTAAATAGGGCTTTTTTATTGCCAGGCCATCTATTCCTAGCTTAATCTCAGCTACCGTGAAACACATCCATGAGCTAGCTGGGAATCCTGTGACTGGAATTAATTGATCCTCCAAGCCGCCATGGTTGTATAAACTTTTAAAATGGGACACCTAGGCTTCCGGCATGATATGACACTCCACTTTCGGGTTATTTGTTGTCTGGAAGCAGGGGTCATTAATTACCCCTCAAAAGACTGTCTATATGCTGAGCGTTGCCCTCAAAGGCTTAAATCAGATCCCTCCCCTCCACTGTTGGGTCTTGGCACCTCCATGTCTGACTTTCAGTATTGACGAGAAGCGCTCTATGAAGTGCTTCCCCATCAATGTTACTCCATCTGATTCTCCTGCCCTGATCCGTGGCTTTAAATAGGCCCAAGAAGGGCCTTTTACCCGACTTAGCAGTAAAGTTATCATCCCTCATAGACAATACCAGGGGGTTATGATCACTGAAGGCACTAACCATTATACTAAAATTTGTAACCCTACATTTAAGCGTATTTGTTACAAAAATAAAATCAATAATCAAGTCTCTTCCCCTGCCCTTAAAGGAAGGGTTGATTATATTAGACATCCCACTATAAATCAGATCCATCGTATGAGTTAGGTTGTGAGTGCCCAGAATCTTACTTAATTCCCTGCCCTCTCTAGAGTGCTCTAGATGCCAATCCTTGGTAGAAGGGCATGAATCCCATTTTCCCCTTCCCCATTTCAGGTAAGGGCACTGATGACAGTTAAAATCCCCCATTAAAACCAACTGGATACTTATATCCCCTGCGTCTTGTAATCGAGCCAATCTCTCCTCAAGCTCGGCCAATCTCAACATGGATTTTCCCGCATTATAGAAGTTAATAAAAATGAGTATTAAACCCTTCTTGCAATATCTAATGGCCTGGAAACAGTCTGAGCCCCACCCCAGATCCTCCCAGGTCCTTTGAATTGTCAGGGCCACATAGATTATTAGGCCTCCCTTAGCACGGCCCATATTAGTTTTACAGGCCCGGGACGAAAAACATTTTGTAGCCCTCTAAATGAGGAGCACTAATGTTGTTTTCCCAGGTTTCCTGGAGACTAATGAAATCTAGCCATTCCTTATTTTGAATTTTGGCTGCAATCCCTGCAATATTCCAGGAGACCACTCTGAGCTCCATGGAAGCTAGTTCGGACCCACTTTCTCCTCCCCTAATCTTCCCTAGGGAGGAAAACATTTCTGATCTTCTTACTACTGTGATCATACCTTTCCCACCCCTCTCATACCGCACTGACGTGCAGGGGGCAATACTGTGATCGAATTACCCTAGCGGACTTATGTCGTCAAGGCTGGAGAGTGGGGCAAATCTGTTTGTTACTAGGCCAGGCCTGTCCTCCCAGCCTTTTTCAGATTCCCGGCGCCGCTGGGTAACCAGGCCTATCTCGTTAACTTTGTCCCTATAAAAAAAGTACAGGGGCAGCATTCTTATGCAAGACCCACTTGCCATATCCCCATGACGGGTGTCGAGCAGGTCTCTTACCAACTCTGGATGCCTAAAATTTACAATAACACAGTCACCAGCAAACTTTCTCTTGCTGTCGCCAATCCAAGCCACCCTCCTGGCCATAAGGATGTGTCTATGCTGAAAACTCCTTACTTTCGTGTTGTTATATATCCAATGTGAGGTCTTATTGATCAGGGTTCTAGTTGATTCTTCCCTGTCATGACTTAGTGCAGGAACACCTACTTGCACCACCGTGTAAGGACAGGATGCAGGCAGTAAGTCCAATGTCTGAAGGCCCGGTGTGCTCTGGGCACAATCATTGCTGTTACTGATATAGGCCTTCGCAGACTCCCTACTTCCTACACGGTGGTCCGGGAGATTAGGGGGGGCCAACGTTGTACTGGGGCCCTTGCAACACGAACTCCTATTGCTATCCCTTAATCCCTCCGAGGTTATCCCCGTCGTGTCCATAGGGCTAAGGACTTTAGTAATTTCAACCTCTGACCCATTTTTGGCTCCTACTGGCCCCTCCTCCATTCCTTGTCGAGTGTTCACCGGTAACTGCACCCTGTCTTGATCTAGCAGCCTACTTATTCTACCTTCCAATCTGTTAAATTCTTCCATTACCGGCCCCAGATATTGGAGTAGGAGCTGTTCCATTTTTGTCTCTAGCGCCTTGATAATTCCCTGGAGCCCGTCCTCCCCGCTCCCTTTTTGGCAGTTTTGACACACTATGCTCTCGGCTTTCTTCCTTACTACTTTATTAGGTTTAGTAAGCCCTCTACGGTTAGGTTTAGTGGCAGGACTTATTATATGCGGCCCGCTAGTAGCTGGAAGCCCCCTATCCCTGGCGCAATAGATTTCGGGTGGAATGGCTAAGGGGGGAGTAGCTAACGCCAATAAGGACCTTTTAGAGCGTGTAACTACTTTCCTGGCTGTACTCCGTAAGGGGTCTGATTTAGTCTCTATTAATTGGGCACTAGACCCCACACCCAGACCACCCATTTTCACTATCCATGCATAATAACCTCCAGACCGTCATCTCTACTTGAGACTTGCTCTTCTGAATTTAGACTGGTATTAACCAGCCTAAATGGGTTAACTGTCTCAAGGTCCCCATGAGGTATTGTGTTAATAGGTGCTTTTGTGTCAGTAGGGCCGGGCTGTGTAGTGTGTACTAAATTGCCTTGGGCTGGTAGAGTTTCTCCTCGAGGCGTGGGGCATAACGCTATTTTGCCCAAAGATGAGCGTTTTCGTGCTATGAGGGAGTCTAGTGACAATCTCTCCTCGGTCAACTGTATCTCGTGCGTGAGCAAGGACTCCGCTCTTGTGATAAAAGCGTCCAGGGTGCCCTTTACCCCTCCCCCCACCCTGGACTGGGTATTTTTAGATTTGACCCTAGTCAATCCACAATACAGAGAGCTGCACAACAATAGCTACCCCTGCTATGGGCCCCGCAAACTATGAGGGCTTAGTGGCTTATAAATTATAATCCCAGTCAACAGGAACTAGATGTAGGGGAACACTCACATTTAGGTAACAGCAAGGAATATTCTTTAGTTATTAATCTTCCCTACTGTATCAGCTTTTCTTTTGCAGGGGCTATAAGACAGTCTATAAGTAACCCAAAGTCTAGCCAGTACAGCCCTGGGTCACCAATAGGCCCTGGGACCTGAGCACAAATTCAGGAGATGAGGCCCTGCCCGGCCTCCTTCGGCCCCTGACGGCCACAGACGGTCCCACCCTTGTCCTGGGCTTCTCCCGGCGCGCCCCGCGCGCGTCCCGCGCGCGTCCCGCGGGACGAGGTTCCACCCAGACCTTTATGCGCCTCCTGGCGCCCGTTAGCAGCGTCGGCGGCGTCCTCGTTGATAGCGGGGCTGCTGGGGGATGAAGTCCTGATCTCGCTGGGCAGCGGAGGAAAGCCCGGCCAAAAGGAGGGTCACACAGGGAGGGACAGCGGAGCAAAGCCCGGCCAGAAAGAAAGTCACACAGGGGGGGCAGCGGAGCAAAGCCCAGCCAAAGAAAGTTATTTCCGAAAGGTGCCCAACTGTAATCTATGGGTACTTGGGACATAGAGATCATATATAGCTTGGAACGTTGTGATGTCCTTTTCGGAATCTATGAAGCTGTGAGGAAGTTGGAAGGCTGGAGTCTGGACAGCAAGTGGTGTGGCTAGCTGGATCCTTTCTTCTGGAGAATAAACCTCAGTTGCTTCTACGGTATTCATTTTAAAGACACTTTATCACACTAGGCCTATCTTTTGGTCCAGTCCGACCCTGCTCATGATCCAAACACTGTACATCAGAAACTGAGTGTAATGCGCTGATCTTAGCAGCCTTTAGCCACCTCAATTGTTCTAGAAGGGATAGACGACAGGGACATGGGTGGCACTAAGTAGTGTGCCCCATCTTCAGGCATGTATGGACTTCTCCTCATGTAAGGTGCTCCGACACCCTGTGTAAGGTTAGGATAATGCTATATAAAAACAAACGGAATACTAAATGAATAAACAAATATGCATTAACAGCAGCGTTGGGGCTTCATTATTTCATAGCTGCGTTTCCTACTAAAAGTCGGTGGCTGGATGAACCAATGGACAAGTAGGATTTCCCTACAAAAACCTTGAAAAAAGGGAACCGTGTTCTGAAACCGGGGCACTGCTCGTCGTGTAGAGTAAATGGATTAAAATTATCTTTCTCTGCTAGGAGGGCAAAGTCCTTCTTTCAAATTTCAGACAACTCTATAAAGACTTTGCAGAATGAACCCGTGCTGTGTTCTCGCGCCATGACGCCAACAGATTGGCAGGGGCGTACCAATTGGAAACTCTATTTAAATAAACAGAAGCAGCAAATGAACGACATCAATCACTAGGGGCGCCTATAAATTGTCTCCTGCATAGAAGGTTTGAACACCGGCTTCTGATTGGAGGGTTCCAACGTTGGCCAGCTTTTACAGGGCCTAAAATGTCAAGTGCACTGCGTGTCTTCCCCCGTGCTGGGACTGTATCTCTTCCTGCCAGAAAAGCATTCACAAAACCAAAACAAAGAGGAGAAGGCAGATGAACCATTCTGGCCTGTGTCCATTATGAGAATAGTCGCAGCAGGAATCCAGTCTTTTCTCGTCGCCAAGAACATTATCCTAAAGGCAGGGGATTTAATGGAACTAACAAAAAAGGAAAATTCCAGAACGAAAAAACTTAGGCTTTTTCAATTACATAGTCTATTGTAAAAACATAAATTATTTTCCTTCTGTAGGCATACGCAGAGCATTTTTTTTCTTCTGTTGTGTTTGTTGGCTTTCATGAAAATTGGTCAAGGCAATCCATAACATGGTGCTGGAAGCCACGAATGTGATGTTAACTTTTTACTTGTGTAAAACTAACTCATATCAATTATAAATCTCTGACCATTTGAAAAGGGCACTCCAGAAACAGTTAGCTCTAGGGCAACTTTAATGGCACGTTTTATTATTTTCCTACAATGGTTGATTCAGCACCTCAAAAAGTGCCACCAATACTTCCAGGTGCCAAACTCAAGATTCTAGATACTACCCGTCTCTTACCTATCTCCTGCGGAATTCCAATGGCTAAATTCTGGTCCCCATAATAGTTAGTCTCAATAACAAACCCCTTGGATTCTTACACAGCAACAGTTACACCCAGATCCACCAGTACACCGGGGAGAGGATGTAGCCTAACAGCTAGAGTGGTTGACCTCTAAGTTGGGAAACTGGGTTCGACTCTCGACAGGGAAGCTCAACATCCTGTGATTCTGCGCAAATCACTTAATCTCCTCGTGCCCAGCAAATGTTATTATTGGATAACGAACAACTTTGCCTGAGTATGTTTGCAGTTCAAGACATTCATCAATTCAAACCTGTTTAATCAGAATTCGGTGTCTAGTGCCTACCTCAACCTCCTGTTTACTAATAGTAACAAAAAATTACAAAATCAAGTCTAGCTTTTTTAAATGATTTTCGATGGGTTCGCACTCGTCCCGGTAATGAATAAAAAAATCACTTGGCGTCACCCTTGACCATGACCACTGTGTAGTATGTCATAAGCTTGGCATACACTTACAATGTCTTGTCTGGGATTGGTTGGAAGCTGTAGAATACCATAGTGTCATCTGCGATGTCACTGGATTCTAGATTGGGGATTCGTGAAGGAAACTGGGAGACTGATGCCAAGAGTTGGATGGATGGGATCTCTTTATGGAATAAACCTACTTCTACAACTTCATACCTGCTTCCTGATGCCTTATTGAGGGATTTTACACTGGCGTAGTCGGCTGAGTATACCCATTTGAGATCCCAACAAGTGTTAGGAATTTTGGCGAGATTTGACCTAATTTGAATGAACTCTTGGATATCATCCCGTTGTGCCTAATTGGATTTTATCTGTTGTGAGGAAAACGTGTTGGATACCTGAAGCCTTTATTTGCAAATTTCTTATGTAGCCGTCTGCGTGGTTCACTTTTGTTGAAGACTAAAAAGACCCTTTCCTACGTGGATATCGTTTTGAGAAAATTATTAATTTTAAGGAGAGTAGGGGAGAAGGAATCGTACAAAGCCAGTTCCGTGTGGTTTGTTTCGATTGTTAATCGTATAACTTGAAGGCTTTCACTCTTACGATAACCTTCAAGTCTTTCAAAGAACAACAAGGTTACTGTTCAACGAACTTTACCGGTCATCTTGTCAGCGGTGCCTCGTCAGCGATGCCTCGAGGAGTGGTTTGCTGCGTTGCCTGGTGAGGAATCCTTGTCTTCTTCTCCGTGAAGGGAGCGGCCATCTACGTAGAACAAGAATCCCGTTCTTCTCTACTGTGCGCATGACGTCAGAACGTGATTGGTAATCCACCCAATTGTGCTGAGGCGTCGCGTATCCTAGCAACAGTATATGCTCGCTGACTCTCACGGAATCCCGTTCTTCTCTACTGTGCGCATGACGTAATAACGTGATTGGTAATCTACCCAATTGTGCTGAGGCATCGTAGCGTATCCTAGCAACAGTACACGCTCGTTGACTCTCACGGCCTTTTATCATTGCGTGCCAGTAAAGTCTCTACGTTTCAACAAAATACTCTCGCCGGCACTCTTATTCTAGCTAGAAAAGGTGGCCTTGCTGAATCTTGTGTATCCTGGCAATCGGAATACATTCGCCGATACGCACGGCTCTGACAGTAAGATTTATCGCCGATGCACACGGCTTCTGGTTTGCATCGCGCTGACAGTAAGATTTTTCGCCGATGCACACGGCTTCTGGTTTGCATCGCGCTGTGTCTGTTTGTTAATACAATAATTGTATCACTGTTTAAGGTCAGCGTTCCCACAGCATATGTATTTGTTTTCAATTATCTATCCTACTGATATGCTTATCTTCATGAGGGTATAGGTAATTGGCATAAGAGTTTGACTTGTCGTTTCTTTTTATTGGTATACATACAACTGAGCAATATATATTTGATATTTATATTTTAAAATTTATACTGGTTCTGTGGAAATGCAAAATGTCACTGCAGCGCCGTTTTTCTTATCTGAGCCAGGTGAGCCAAACATTAAATGGAAAAAATGGAAAGTTGTCTTCGAGCGGTATGCTAGAGTATGTGGCCCTTCGCTCAGTGCAGAAAGGAGAACTGCTTTGTTATTACACTGTTTGGGGTCAGAAGGACAAGACGTATTTGACCACTTGCCAGATTTATCTCTTGAAGAAGCAAATGGGCTCAATGACTATGAAATATGCATCAAGAGACTGGATAAGCATTACTTACCAAAAGTCAGCACCATTCTAGAGAGGTACACCTTTGCCAGGAGAATGCAAGTAAGTGAAGAAACAGTGGAGGGTTACATAACTGTTTTGAGAAAGCTTGCATCTTCGTGTAAATTTGAAGCGTAAACTGATGAACGTATTCGTGATCAGTTCATGTTTGGGTGCAATATAGAAAAAGTTAGAGAGGAATTGTGGTCACGCGATTAACCCACTCTAGATGAGGTTCTGGTCGTAGCGAAAAGGACAGAGCATTCTCTCAAATGTGTGGCTGTTTTGAAGAAAGATACGTCAAATGAATGCAAGGTTCAAGAGGTGAGGAGTAAGAACAAAGGAGACTTGAGGTATAAGGAGACGATTAAAAAAGAATCTATGTCAACAAAAGGAAAGTTAAGTGAGAAATCGTTTAATGGTAAATGTTTCAGATGTGGTAAGGTAGGACATTTAGCTAATAATCCAAAGTGTCCAGCTCTTGGTTCTTTGTGTCCCAAGTGCAAAAAGAAAGGTCACTTTGCTCACATGTGTAATAGTAAAAATGTTACTAAAGTAAAAGAAGTTCAAGTTGACGAGGACAGTGATGATGTGATAAACTCGGATGATTATGAATGTGGCCAAATTGTTGTGCAGGTTGTGACTGGGGAAAAAAAAAAAAATCTCCGTTAGATGAGATTTTAGTTGAAGGAGCTAAAACCAGGGTTCTATTTGATTCTGGGGCTAAAATCACAATTATCTCAAGTGAATTCTTCATGACTAATTTAAAAAGCAAAGTTCAACTTTTAAAACCAGACATAAAGCCATTGGCGTATGGTGGGGAGCCAATCAAATTGCATGGGTTCTTCACTGGAATAATTGAGTATAAAGAGAGATTGATCTCAGGGAAAATGTATGTTTCAAGAAAGGGGGATAGTATCATTAGTTGGATTCATCAAGGAGAACTTGGTGTATTTCTTGATCCGAATGCTGACCCCCCTATTCAATTGAGGAGTGTGGTGAACACCGTTGAGAAGGCTGATGATGTGAATTTAATTGATCGTCTCAAAAGTGATTATCCAAATGTGTTCAGGAAGGAGCTAGGGTGTCTCAAAGGTTACAAGCATAACATTTTACTAAAGAAGGGTTCTACTCCAGTATGTTGCAAAGTGAGAAATGTCCTGATTTCTGTGAGGGATGACATGCAGAATGAAATTGAAAAGTTGAAAAAGGGGGGCATCATAGAAGAAGTTGAGGGAACTGAGTGGTTGGCACCGGTCGTAGCTGCACGCAAACCGAATGGGGACATGAGACTCTGCATTGACTTGAGACAGTTGAACAAGTGTGTAGTGATTGACAAATACCCCCTGCCTAACATAAACGAATTGCTATCTCTGTTGGGTGGAGCTAAAGTCTTCAGTACGATTGACTTAACTTCGGCGTACCACCAAATAGAGTTAGAAGAGTCGTGTAGAGACTACACCTCTTTTATAACACCATTCGGTACTTTTAGGTTTATACGTATGCCTTTTGGGTTAGTGTCGGCATCTTCAGTCTTTCAAAGGGTTATGGAGAACATACTTCAGGGCTTACCAGGGACCTATGTTTACCAAGATGATATTTTGATTTTTGGGCAGAATACTAAGCAGCATAACATTTGTTTGAGGTCAGCCTTGGGAAGACTTTCCGAACATAACTTAACTATAAAGGCGGAAAAGTGTAGATTTGGAACCAACTCAATTGATTATTTGGGACATAATATAACTTGTGATGGGGTAAAGCCTAAGAAGGATTTAATCGACACTATCCAAGAAATGAGCTCACCTTCTAACAAAAGCGAACTCATGAAATTTTTAGGGGTAGTCGAGTATTACTCCAAATTTGTGAGGAATTTTGCAGATTGTGCGGCAAGCATGAGAGGTTCACTGAGGAAAGGAGTGGACTTTCAGTGGACAGAAAGTTGTGAGCAAGAATTTAGAAATATCAAGAATGAACTTAAAGCTGCTCCTTCTCTTGCTAGCTTTGATCCTATGATCAAACCGATTCTCATCACTGATGCCAGTGAAAAGGGTGAGGGGCTGTCTTACAACAACATGGTAAAGATGGCATTCGTACCATTATGTGTTTGTCACGTAGCCTTAAGGATCCAGAGACCAGGTATTCGGTTGTAGAACGGGAATCTCTGGCAGTGTATTGGGCCATAAAGAAGTTGAAGAAGTTTCTTTGGGGTGTAGATTTCGAGGTAAGGACGGATCATAAACCGTTGGTTGAAATTTTTAGCAAGAAGGGCTTGGATTCAATATCTAGTAGAATTACCAAGTGGATAATAGGTTTGCAAGAATTTAATTTTGAAATGAAGTACATACCAGGTGTAGAAAATAATGTGGCGGATGTACTGTCACGTCTAACGCCTATGAAATCATCTGTGGGGGATGATTGGGAAGATTCAGAGGAATTAGTTTGTGTCATTGATCAAAATATGATTAGTGAAGAGAGATGGGGCAATGAGATGGTCATGGATGCTGTTCTAAATGAAGTTATGGATTTTCTCAGGAGAGGTTGGAACAGCAACAAACAAGGATCGTTGGAGACTAAAAAATTTTGGGCGGTTCGTAACGAATTGTCTGTGGAGAATAATCTTCTATTTCGGGGATCGAGACTGATTCCTCCCTGTTCCCTTAGGAAAGAACTAATAGATCTGGTTCATTCCTCTCATGCAGGCATTATCAAGTCTAAGGAACGCTTGAGAATGTCGTATTGGTGGCCGGGCATGGACATAGAGGTGGAACGTGTTATGCGTGATTGTGTGCCATGCACCTTGAGTGATAAGTCTAAAAACACGCGTGTCCAACCTATGATAATAAGGAGGCGTCCTTTGTATCCTTGGCAGGACATTGCTTTAGACATCCTTGGTCCTATCCACTTGAATGGTTCTCAGACATTTGTTTTAGTGATAATTGACATGTTTTCACGTTGGCCCATTGTTTTTTTTTTGACAAGCGTCAGCTCATCTCACATTATTAAATGTTTGAATAATATTTTCTCTGAAGAGGGTATCCCTGATTCCATTTTAACAGACAATGGGGTGCAATTAGTATCCAATGAGATGAAGGATTTTCTAGCATCCAAGGGGATTTCGCATAAAAAGTGCTCTCTCTACCATCCCGAGGCAAATGGGATGGTGGAGAGATTTAATAGAGTGATCAAAGAGACGATTGCTCTATCTAAATCTATGTCCTTAAATTGGAAAAATGAAGTGTTGAAGAAAGTTGAGGAGTATAGGCTATCTCCGCATTCCACTACTGGGAAAACACCTTTTCTATTATTCCGTGGGAGAGTTCCTAACACTAAAGTGGAACCTGCATGGGTTAATAGATATGAAGTGGAAAAGGGAAAAGAAAAGAAGTGTGATGGTGAAGTGATTCAAAAGAGAGAGGAAGAACAATGTAGATTGAGGAAGTGTTACTTTGACAAGAAGAATGCTGTAAAGGTAACCAAAGTCAGAGTTGGCGATTTGGTTATGATCAAACGCCCAGGTTTGGTGGGTGGTGCTGTTTCTAAGTTTATGGAACCAATGAAGGTTATTAAGATTTTTAAGAATGCTGTGAAGACACAAGATCACAGGATTTGGAACTTAAACAGGGTTGCGGTGTTAAAAAAAAAGTAGATGGTGATCATCCTGATGTGGCGAATCCGAGCTTATCTGAAGGTGGAAAAATTCGAGCTTCTAATAGGATTTGTAAGAAGCCTTCTTATCTGTTGAACTATGTTTAAAGCGAGTTTTGTTGGACTGTATCTTAGGATCTTGTTCTTTATGTTTATATGGTTATATTGTGGGGAGTATGTTCTAAATTTTGTGTGACGAAGGGAGGTGTATAGTATGTCATAAGCTTGGCATACACTTACAATGTCTTGTCTGGGATTGGTTGGAAGCTGTAGAATACCATAGTGTCATCTGCGATGTCACTGGATTCTAGATTGGGGATTCGTGAAGGAAACTGGGAGACTGATGACAAGAGTTGGATGGATGGGATCTCTTTATGGAATAAACCTACTTCTACAACTTCATACCTGCTTCCTGATGCCTTATTGAGGGATTTTACACACTGCTTCGAAGAATACCCTTTCAAGAAAATGAAGTAGGAAATTAAACCCTACCACCGAAAAAATAACTTCAAAGCAACATTCCAAGGCTTAGTATTCTTGCGCCAAGTTAGAGTCAAAGCCCTGCTCTGATGTTTCCCCGGCCCCGCACAGTCTCCCTTGAAGGGCACCAAACATGTGGCATCACATCTCATGAAAGGCCAAAAAAGTTCAAACATATCACGCCACCCTTAATGGAAGGTGTTGTACCACAATATTGTGACTTTAATATCAGCCTGACAAAATATTGTATCCGTGGTATCCAGCAGCAACATTTCATCAAGGTAAGTAAATATGGAGTTAAAAGTATTACACTTATGCTTTCCTAAATATACTTATATTGATGGCATGTTAGTAATCGATATAATGAATTTGATGATTTGCCAGATAGATTTTAAAACCACAATTTTGTGGTATATATTCACGATCCAGTAATTCGTCATCCTAGCTGGCATCATCTTCAAGATATACTGCATCACATATCCTGCAATATGATGCAGATCCCTTTTAAACCTGGCAAAGAAATTGTCTCAGGTGGCAGTGGCATAACGAAACTTGAGGGGGCCCTCCTGCAAAGCACATGGAGCCCTCCCCTAGTGGCCTCACCTACCATCTACCATTTTCCTCCACCAACCAAAAATCTAATATATTTTGATTTGAAACCTCCAACATGTAATGAAATACCTCTATATTGTCTTGCTCCAAGTTCTAATGAGAAAGTGGGAAACACTCTTAATATATAAGCTACGCCATTTGCAACAATACTGTCAAAAGCAGATTATTTAACTGAGCAAGCAATCAGAGCAATGCCAAGGAGCGATGCTATTGTCCCAGCAACTGCCTATGGTTGAAGAACAAAGAACAATTATGAAGGGTCTGAATTAGAATTGACATTAATCGACAATAACTTGAAACTTTGAAAGACAAACCCAAACCTGCAATTCCATTGACTCGACTGACAATATACATGAGAAGTACACAAGATACAACTCAGTATCCTGTGAAAATCAGGAGAAATAGACTGATGAATTATCTGCATGCCACACACTTGCGACTGTCAAGGGTTGTGCATGATAATAACGTGAATTTAGCAAGCAATTTCCATTTCTTTTTTTTTACGTTATTTTTTTATTTGAAAAATGTTAAATACATTAAAAAAATTAGTAATTAGAAAATACCATATAACATTATGAGCTCACAGAGATTATCTTTAATGAGGATATCATACACATTTTGAAGGGAAGAAGAACTACATAAAGGATCTTATTTGAAATATAAGATAAATAGCAAAAGAAAAGGATATATTATATGATATATTTATAAATTCATAAATCTCATTATATAAATGACCGAAGAAAGAATTTAGACAGAAAGGAATATGGATATAATTATGAGTGTGAAAACGAGGTTGAAAATAATAATGAAAATGAAAAAGGGAATTAAAAATTAATCCATGGAGCATAAAATGCGTAATATGGATGAGTATTAGAAGAGATGGGGAAAATTATTGAAGGGTCAAAAATAGGTAAATAAAAGAATAAATACATATTTAAATAAATACCTGGATGTGTAAGGAGGAGTAAGTGTAGAGTCCTTGTTCGGTAGAAAACAATCAAAGGTGAGAGAAGGGAAAGAAAAGGAAGATAGAAGATGAAGAGAGATATGAGAAAAAAGGGAAATATTCAGGGATCTCGGAGAAAAGGGGCCCAAACATGTTGGAAAACTTCTTCTTGGTCCTGTAATCTGTATATTATATGTTCATGGGATGCCGTTTGAATCATTGCTACCATCCATTCTTCCTGTGAGGGAGGACTAGGTGATTGCCAATGTCTTAGGATACAAATTTTGGCTGTAGAAAGTGCAGTGTGCAGAATACGACACTGCGGGCGTGTAATGGCAGGAAAACTCGTAAGAACGTGCAATAAGATGATGGAAGGGGTGAGGGGAAGACAAAGGGAAGAGATTATTCCCTTCAGAGTATCCACTATATAGGACCAAAAACACTGCATGGAAGGACATTCACAAACTATCTGTGGAAGGTCACAAATGACTCCAGGGCATCTCCAACATTTAGAGTTTGACAGTAATCCTTCTTTTTGTAATTTCTAAGATGTCCAGTACCAGTTGTGTAAAGTATTAAAAAGGCACAATTTCAAACGAGCTTCTCAAGTACATTTGTCAAGGGCTTCCAATATATCTGACCAGACATCTTCTTCAATAGTAATGTGTAGGCGCTCCGGCCATTTCTCTTGAGAGCTTTAAGACGTGGTTGTGAATATAAGTGATGAGTTAAAACACTATACAGATGTGACATCACACCTTTATGTCGTCCCCAAATGAGGAGATAATCTAATATTGGCAAGGAGTTTAATGCCCAGGGAGGGGAGCTTAGACAATGTCTCAGACAGTGCTGTAGTTGCAAGTGTCGTGAAGCCTGGTGTAATGGGAGACAAAACTCTTTGCGAAGTGAATCGAAGGATTTTAGCTCTCCATTTGATATGACCTGATCAAGTGTCTGAATTCCTCTTGATTTCCAACTGGACAATTGAAGCACTTGACCATTTATTTGAATACTCTCATTACCCCAAAGTGGAGCTTTATAATGTAAACGGTGAGCAACTTGTATAAGACGATGTGCTTGTTGCCATGCTTGCTATGTGGCTTGCGTCAATGGGTGCTGGGGGAAGAACGGGGACTTTGAGTTCCATGAAGAAAATCAAGGCCATCATTCCGATTAAGTAGAGAATGTTCCATTTTGAACCACTGTGGAGGCTCAGTCGTATCTGGAAGTAAATAAACTAATCGCGAGAGGTGCAAGGCTAAAGAGTATTGTTCTAAAGATGGTAACCCTAAACCACCTTAGGAGCTTCGACCATTAATTTGGTAGCATCTAAACGAGGGCGTGTGGACCCCCAAACAAAAAGACCGAATACGGGCACCCTCCCGACATAGTGTAGATAAAGGAACTACAATCAGAAACATTCCAAGTACATAAGTCAAGCGAGGCAAGGTAACCAACCTAGCAGCCTATACCCTTCCCCACATAGAAAAACCTTAGAGAGACCATTTAGCAAAATCAGTTTCCATTTGTGTTATAAGGGATGAGAGGTTGTCTGAGATCATACTTGCCAAGCCTCTGTTGACCAGAATTTCCAGATATTTTAATTTTGATGATTTCCAACAGAACGGGTATCCATCGCTTCATGCTTTTGTGGTACCAGGAGAGAGCGGAAGGGCCTCGCTTTTGTCCCAGTTCACTTTGTAACCAGAATGGACTGTAAAGTGATCAATAATCTCAAGTAAAGCTGGTAAAGAGTGAGGAAGATCTTTCAATGTGAGGAGAATGCCATCAGCATATAAGTATGTTTTAGAATCACCTCCTGCTATGGGTATACCTTGAATTTGTGGATCATGGCGAATAAGTGAGGCGAGAGGTTCTAACGCTAATAAGAATAAGAGGGGGAAAGAGGGCTACCTTGGTGGGTGCCCCTTCTGATTGGAAAAGGGACTGAAAAAAATCCACCACAATTGACCTGAGCTACTGGGTTGTCATATAAAAGACGAACTTTAGAAATAAACTGATCGCCTAGGCCAAAGTATTTCATGGTTGCAAAAAAATATCTCCAGTCAATACGGTCAAATGCTTTCTCTGCATCTAATGAGAGGGCAACAGCATCTTCCGTCAACTCATTTGCAGTCCATAAAGTGTGAGCCAGTTTTCGAAGGTGATTCCTAGAAGAGTGACCTGGGACAAAACCAACCTGTGAATGATGAATAAGAGAGGGAATAACTTTACGAAGTCGCACAGCTAGAATACTTGCCAGAATTTTACTGTCACCATTTATTAGTGAAATGGGTCTCTATCTACTACAGGCAAGCAGATCTTTGCCAGGTTTGGGGATGACCGCAATCAATGCTCTGTTAGAAATAGGACCGAGTGAGTCTGTTTGAACTGCTTCGTAGAAGACTGAAAATAAAGTATCAACTGTTCCCATTCTAGTCCATTTATAAAACTCCGCAGGGAAACCATCCTCTCCTGGAGATTTATGATAAGGTCATTTGGCGATGGCTTTAGCGATTTCTTCTTTGTTAATATCACCACCAAGGAACACCCTACCCTCATAGGTGAGGGAAGGGAGGTTAATGTCAGCAAGATAAGTAACTAGTTGGTCCTCAGTTACTGAAGTTTCAGAGGTGTATTTTTTTTTATAAAAAGACGCAAAAGTGTCTACAATTTCTTGCGGTTTAGTGAGAATCTCACCTGTTTCTGTACGTAATGCATGAATAGCCATAGCTCCCTTATGTTGTTTCAGCTTTGCTGGAAGTAATTGGCCTGCTTTCTCCCCTTGTTCACAATGTCTTCCCTTCAGGCGTTGAAGAGTGTACTCAGCTTTTGAAGTGTATGTGTTGTTAAGCACCATCTTAGCAAGCTTTCATTTACGACGGTTGGGTTTTGTGGGATGTGATGAGTACAGAAGTGTGAGAGAAGTAATTTGAGTCTCCAGCTCATTACGACGAAGGACGCCAATTTATTGCCTCGGCAGCATCTCTCATTAATTGACCATGAATAGTTGCTTTGGTAGCTACCCAGACTGTTCTGCAGGGGGTCTTCGATGATTTATTAATAAATAATCAGAAAGATGAGAACGTAGTAGCATTTTACCTTTAGGTGGACGATATCTTTGAATATTCATACACCATGGCTTTCGGTCTGTAGAGGTTAAACCTATTTCTAGAGTAAGAAGAATAGGAGCATGGTCTGATATTGCAGCTTCCAAGATAGATATGGGATTCAGTAGTGTTTGCAACTACTGAATGGGAAATGAGAAAATAATCTATCCTGGATTGGGTGCTGTGGGTAGAAGAGGGAACGGTGTACTCCTGATCAAAGGGGTGACAAAGGCACCAATGATCCACTGATCCGTGGTCTGATTATATGTCTCCCAGTGAAGGTCTGTCTCCCTCATTACATCTATCCAGGGGGCCCGTTTTATCAATTATAGCATAACGGGCAAGATTCCAGTCACCACAAATGACGTAATTAGATGCACCATTTCTACAAATAAATTATTCAAACGGAGAAAGAAAGAACGTTTAGCTCCTGTTGGAGCATATACTGAGCCCACACAAAGGATCGTATCTCCGATTTTTAACTTTGCAAAAATATATCTGCCTTCTGGATCAACCCAAGTTTTGACAATCATATAGGATGAGGATTTGTGAAGTAGAATAGCCACTCCGCATTTCTGTGGATGACTCTCCTTAGGAAGACGTTGTGTCATCAATCCACAATAAATGACTTTTCCTACCCAGTCTTGTCACAATTTAGAGTTTCTTGTGGAAGAGCAATATCGTTTTTTTTCGTTTATAGATAGGAGAGTACTTTCTTGTGTATAATGAAGTGCATAAGACCATGAACATTCCACTAGATAATATGTAATGGGTGAGAAGAAGAGGAAATGTTCACTGCCATGGGTGTCTTAGAAAGTGGGGATGTTAAACACTGAGGAAAAGTGGAGGAGTAAAGAGAAAAATACATAAATTATAGAACTTAAAAGCTGTTCAGGAAAGAGAGGGGTATAAAGAAAAGAGTGTTTAGGAATAAGAAATAAGAGAAGAGACAGTATAAGGAAAAGAGTGGTAGAAAAAATTAAAGAGCAAGAACCGGGCAAGAGAGGAGAGTAAGTATGAGTCACTTGTTAATATGCAGGAAAGCGAGTAAAAAGAAAAAAGGTATAAGACACTAGAGGGACTGAAAGAAAAAGAAAGAGAGAAAGAAAGAAAAAGAGAAAAGGGTAGATGTACTACGTAAAAAATGACGCAGTACTAGGGGAATAGAACTGTTCTCTGCGGGTCTCAGCTTTTGGGCTATATGGGCCAGAGGAGCCCCAGACAGTGACAAAATGAATAGAAAAAATATAGTTATGCCTCATTGTTAACAATAATAAGTGAGCTTGAAAATTACGAAACTGAATAAATATACAGGTATTAAAATATATGGACCACTGTGAAAAGTAAGGTAAGGCTATATGTAACAAAGGTTTGGCATAAGAGAAAAAGAAGGAAAAAGAGGAGAGAGATAAGAAAAGGAATAGAGTCAATGTCATATGGGAGTGTAAGAATATTAGATGTGGAATATAAACAAATAATCTTTAAATAACATAGTAATAATAATTAAGTATTAAATATAATCATTATTAAATATAATGACAGTTAAACAATGCAATAATTGAATACTGACAAGATTAAATCCTATCATAGTTAATTAGTTTAAATAATAATACATCAAATAATATATTAACTAGGTAATTTTATGAATATGTACTAAACAGAAAGAGAAAAAGAAAAGAGGAGAGAAAGGATGTAAGGGGGAATCAAAAGAGAAAAGAACATTACATCTAGGCTTTCGAGTAATATACACCAGAGGAATATCAAGGAACAAAGAAGAAAGTCTAAATTATGTTAAATATAGCCTATATGGAGGACAATTAAACAGTTTTTATACAACATTAATAACAATGAAATATTAATCTATGTAAATGTTATCATAGCTAAATAATATGATTGTTAAATATTATAATAAACTGATATTATCGTAAATATTTATAAGGAAAGAGGAGAGAGATTATGTAGAAAGAAAATAAAAGAAAACAGTGTGAAGAGTATAATGTATAACATCAGGGCAGTAATTGAAATATACCGTCAAATTCTTAATTTATATAATTTCAAATTTAACAATACGAAGAGTACAATCCGATAAAAGATTTCATTACACTATGAAAATAATTCAACTTTAGCATGTGTATATGCTAGAAGAAGAGGGGAGGGAAGGGAGGGTTGAAGAACGGGAACATAATATAATAGGGACGTTACACAACAAATATTGCATAAAAGAATAAGTATATCTTCAGATACTCATCAAGTCGTGGCTTTGGTAGACAGTAAGATGGATCTCTTCCATCTGCTCTTCAATAGTAATCAGTTAAATAGTGAGTCAAAGTTCAGGAAACATCCTCTTCAGGTGATGGAGGGGACTTAAGGGGAGAACGTGATTTGTCCCTATCTCTTTCCTGTGTGGGAGCATCTGCTGCTTGAAGGACCTGAGCTTGATCTCCGAAAGAGCGAGCATGTCAATCTGGATCTTTTCACCTACTTTGGGAGCGACCTGGGATATGTGAATTCCATCAGAAGTCTTCTTGGAGATCATTGAGGAGAGTGGAGATTGGAGCTCGGGTGTAGACACAGCATATTCCATACTTTGAGGAATAATGCTCTCTAAGAAATGTTGGAGATCCTCTGGATTAAAGAAGTCTTTAGATATGTCATCCTTAGTGATCCGCAGGTGTGCTGGTTCAAAAAGGCCATATTTGATGTCTAGTTATCCATTCCCTCCAAGCATCGTCCTACAGCAGTGATTTCTTGGAGTATCTGCTCCTTAGTGGAGTCTGATGCAGATGTCATCATAAGGTTGGATGATTTTTGAGCCGGGGGGTAGTATTCCAAACTTTTGAGGTGGGGTGGCTCTGGCTTAGGATTTCAGAATAAGAGAGTTGTTTTACAGATTTACTAGCCGCTTTTCCAGAAGGCATTCCAGACCCTTGTTGTTTAAGGTCTACTGACAGGTAACTGATTGCTTAGCAGGTAATTCATTTTCTTATTTTAGACCTTTTATCCTAGAGTGAGGCCATCTCAACCACACCAGTTATTTGATAGCGATGCACATCATTCGCCTCAGAGCACCTTCAATGCAGCGCAGGTCTAGTAGAGTCTGCTTGAAAAACACGGACCAAGAAGTTATAAGGCAGGCTCAGACCTCTCACCTGACAGAAGAGCAGCAAAAGCCAAGACCGGCGGATTCACCTTATCAATATTACAGTATTGTGCCTCCTCCTGACAAGGAGTGAGGCCTCCACAAGCGCTCAAGTCACCTGACAGCAGCATACACCACTCGCCTCAAATCAGCTCCAAAGTGGTACCGGCAGTGTGAGTTTTATTTAAAGAGCACAAGCTAGGATATCGTGAAATACCAAGTTGCAATGTGTCATCAGTGGTACAAAATCACTTATCTGGCAGGAGAAACCATTCCAAAGTCACTAATGAGAGGGTTATATGAAGAGGCGGTGTCGTTGCACAACAAAGAATCCAACATTCATGATTCATTAGGGGTCAGACCACCTCAGGCATTCCTTCTCTCGTTAGAGCTGCGAGCTCCAGCAGCATGAAGAAAGCACAGGCTTAGTTTATTCTATTTGAGGGGTGATACAATAGGAAACATCTCAGGTAACCAGGCTGCTCGAGGGAAAATAAAGTGTGAAGTCGTCTGACGCCTCCAAGTTATAAAACTCAAGTCCAACGAATTCTTCTCAGTGGCGCTGCAGTGCTTTGCCCGTCACCAGGTCCCTCTATGTTCAGTTTCCTGTAGGAACATTAAATAATGCCAGGGTTACCATGCCAGAATCTCCACTTCCTCCACAGTCTTTTGTGAGGACATAGGTTGGTATTTGTGTGCTGAGGCGCTCGCCGTAACCGTTAGAACTTTCTACGGCATGGTGCTCTGAGATCTAGTGGTCATCTTGTTGCGCAGCCAGACCACGCCCCCGCAATTTAAATTTCTGCCATCATGTCTTTATTAGTAAGCATTACAAAACAGGCAGGCAAACGAGGCTGAGGATGAAAACTGTTTGGATGCTTCAGAACTTTGATGCAGATGTTTGATTGAATTTGTCATTTTTGTAGTGTTAACAATGCTAAATACAAGATTTAAGGCACACATATTACAGACAAGTGCAAGCAACACCATAAATCACACTGCATGTAGAATAAAAACAATGACAGAATCTATACAAACTGTAGTTGGTAAAGCAAAAGAAAAGTGCAAATACTTTCAAAGTGCATAATAAAGCAATCACCAGTCCAGCATTATACAAAAAGTAAGCATGTTTTGTAAAACAATCCAACTATCTTTGCATCAAGGAGAAAATACTATTCAAAGTGCATGATAAAAACAAGTCTGGCAGTATGGAAAAATGGAGCGAGGTTAGTCAAACAATCCCCTGTTTGGTGTGTGCATAAAAGCACAAATATTTCAAAGCAACTGGTAAACAATAAAACTACAGCAGCATAAAATACAGTAACAGGTACAGCAGGCAGCAGCATACAAAAATCAAACCAGTTTAGTCAACCAATGCCCTTTTGGTTTGTGCATGAAGGTGCAAATATTTCAAAGTGACTGGTAAAACAATAACAAGTACAGCAAGCAACAGCATACAAAAATCAAACCTATTTAGTCAAACTAATTCCCTTTTTGTTAGTGCATGAAAGCATGAATATTTCAAAGTGCCTGGTAAATCAATAACAATTTAGCAGCATAAACCTCAAACCCTTCCAGTCAAACAATGCCCCTTGTATTTGTGCATAAAGGTGCAAATATTTCAACGTGAGTGGTACAAAATATAAAAGTTTGCCAGCATGAACATTAAGCCAGTCAAGACAAAGTATGCCCCTTAAGTTTGTGCATAAGTGTGCAAATATTTAATTGAGTGGCGACACAATAACAAGCTCAGCAGCTAAATAAACAAAACTGTTTACTAAAACGATGCCTCTTTTGTCTGTGCAAAAGAAAGTGTCAAGGGGGGGGGGGCATATATATCTGTGTAAACAGAATACATTTATTCTTGCCTCTATAAACAAATGTTCAGAATATTGAGGTAGCCTATATAAGTACACAATATTTAAAGTACTTACTGCTCCTCATGGGATTCAAAGGAGAGATACATCTAGAAAATCACACTATGAGTAGGAACAGTACTGGCAGGAGCCAGATGAAATTAATTGCAGCGTTTGAAGGCTGATACAGCAGAAAACAATACTTAAAAAGTGGACACAAGACTGAAGGCTGCTTACACCAGGAAGAGTGACTGGCAAATTAGACTGGTGGCTGAAGAGTACTACTGCTTGGTTCACTGAATTTGGGAGATGTACTTGACTGAAAAAATGTTTGCCTCTTTGCCTTTCTTCATGCAAACTCTTCTGTTAGAGCTTTTACATTTTTTTTTTTGTCAGATCATTCTCGATGCTTCAAGTTGCAAGTCCTGACAGCCTTTCCTACATCATTATGCTTTGGAGATAGTTCTTGATTAAGTTTAACTTTGAAAATGACCTTTCTGCACTGGCTACAATAACTGGAATTGTAAGAAAAAGTTTCAGTGCTGTTGCAACATCCAAAACACTGGACAGAATTGCATGGTTTCTCAAAAATAAAAGGTCAGCTTGATCCTTTATTGTGCCACCTGAGATAAGTTGTATTTGTTCTTTCAACACTGCTTTGAAAGCGATGAGTTGATGTGGATACCCTAGGGACAGGTTTTTTCCGTAATGAGCTGCCAGGGTCATGGCTGCTTCAAGCAACTCATCCTCACTAGCTCTGAGGATTTCTGAAGGCATCATGAAATTTAGGCCTGGGCTAAATTTCCGTTCCGCTCGTGGAAATTGCGATAATTTGACATTTTTGCGTTCCGCGGAGAGCGCGAAAATGTCAAAATTTCCGCATTCCGCAGCTTAGCGATTATTTGTTTCTTGCTCGCGCTGTAAAATAATACATTCTCGCGCGCGCGATCGCCTTACCTGAATCCCCGCGTTCGCCGACAAGTTTTCCCGATCCGGTCGCGTTCTCCACGAGATGCTGGATTGTTGGTAGCCATTTGCGCTGTCTCGCGACAGTTCGCGCCCGCAGTAATGTCATTGGTCGCGGGATCACGTCTTTTTTCTCGTGATCATGCACCGCGAGAAGAGGGAAAACAAGATGGCTGCGCCCGCGAGCAACCGCATGGGTAAGTTGGCGAGCCGCGACCACGCAGAAAATACCGCGAACGGGCGGGAAAAAAACTTCCGCATCTTCACGATATTTCCGCGTGTTTGCGGAGATTTTTAACATTTTCGTGATAATTTGCGAAAGTCACTTTCGCAAATTCCGCCCACCCCTAATGAAATTAAAACATTGGATTATGTTGTTCATACCAGCAAATCGAGTTTTTAACTGATTAACAACAATATCTATGTTAGAATAAAACACAGACGCCTTAAAATTGTCTTCGGGATTGTATAACCTTTTGTCTTCACACAGTTCATTGAAGTGCTTTTTTTTTGCATCGTGGTTGTTTTTGTGTAAAATGCAATTGAATTTCCCATGAAGCTGCAAGTGAAGATGCTGAGCTTTCAACATCCTCAAACTGTTCTGTGAAACTGGCAAACATATTAGCTGCACTACTTAACATATTTGATGCTTGTAAAAGGTCCAGCTCTTTAGACTGAAGCAGATTAGACACAATATTTATTGTCTCCAGCACGTTGGACTGGATTACAACCATTAACACAAACTCAAAAGTTTCCATGCACTTCCTAACAACATGAGCTTCTGTGCGCTCATCAACCTTTTTAGACTGCAGTAAAATGGTAGTGAGTGCTTTCATGATGTCCATAAAATGATAGACCATGGAGGGCATCATATCTGGATGCCCAACATGTTGGACAGAGTCTCTTTAGTGTTGGCTATGATTGTTTGTGCTCTCTTTTGTAATTGTAAGAAGTTCCCACCGTTTGATGCTTTGGCTAAAAAATAAATGTACTTTCGGTAGAATGTCCTACAATTCTGCAATTTCAGGAATGTGCCTGCAGGCATCTTTCAACACTAAATTTAGAGTATGAGCAGCACAGTGTACATAGACTGCATTGTGTTCTTTCTGTCGTATTCTAGTTTGTACTCGACTATCACTCATTGTGCTGGCACCATTATATCCCTGACCTCTACATCTATTAAGCACAAGGCCTTTTTCCTCTATAAGGTTTACAAGTTCTGTTGCTATCCCCTCAGCACTTTTGTCTGTAATTTTATAGAAACCAACAAAGCTTTAATCATTTTTTACTTCTGTTTCTTCAGTATTAAGGCTCAGTGTTACATATTGGATAACCAGGCTTAATTGATCTTCTTTTTGTTATGTCCTGCATTGTGTCCATTATAACAGAGTCAAATGGTACACGTTTTTATTTCACGTGCTATCTCCTTTTGTACTTTATTTGAAAGCATTTCAATAAGCTCACTTTGAATAGCAAGACTCAAGTATTTAACTCCACTCTCTTTTGTAATCAGATGGTTTCAAACATATTTGGCTAAAAGTTCAATGACTGCAAAAAGTTCCCACCATCTTTTTCTTTCAGTTTTTCTCTATGTCCTCTGAAAGGTAAATTGTAGGTTGACAACAGAAGCGTAACATCGACAATCCTCCTCAGAATTAGTGTCCATTAGTTCACCTGCTTTTGGTAGTCTGATTCCAGTTGTGCATTCATCATCTCATCCTGCCTCCATCTTCCATGTACAGCAAAAGCCGCTAAATGTGAACGCACCATTTCATGTTCTTTGATTTTTCAAGACATGGCTTGCCAATCTTTTCTACCATTAGCCCATGCTTGCTGACAGGAAGACAGTTTTCTACCTCCAAAGAGACAACAAAGTTTAAAGTATGCTCTGACCATTTTTAAAGAGTAGCACAACGACAGTCTTGGAGTCTTATCCACAGTCTTATTTTCCTTGTAGTAGTACTTTGTGAAAAAGCACCTGTTTTTATTATCCTGTGGGAAGAGTCCTCTAGGCTTGCATGGGCCAGTTCTTATGACAAACCTTCGTAACTCGGTATCATGCCAAGATTTGTCAAAAAAGTTCCCTCTATCACTCAAGTACAAATCCTTGCAAAACTGACTATTAATTGATTCTAGTTTTTCTAAATGTGATACAAAATCCTCACTCATAATGTCTTCACTTTCTTCTTCAATGCTTGGCAATACTGCTGAAACAAGTTGCACATTTGTAGGTTCTTCACTTTCTTTAGCTTCTGGTAGCCGTGGTGACACATCTGGTGCGCTTACAATTTCAGCACTTCCTTCACTTGTTTTGTAATAGTAGACTCAGAAATTCATCTGCTGATGGTTTATTCTCAGTTACGGAACGTTCTTCAGTCACTGGTAGCGGTGTAGGCCTAGCTGGTGTACTTGCAATTTCTCCGACTCCTTCTGAAATAGATGGAGGCACTGCTGACACAGCTTTTAAAATTTTGCTTTCTATGTTTACTCTAGTTGTTGTTGCCTGCAGTGCTGGGACAATTTGTGCTCCAATGCTAAAAGGTACATCTGTGTTTTGAGCTGAGCACCATAATGTTTGGTCATGTGGTGGGACCAATTGGGATTGTGGCAGTGCTGCTTTCTCTCCTGTTGATGATGCAGCTGAATCGCCTTCTGGTAATGATGCATGAGATTATGATGCACCATGATTACCTGTACACCTAAACATAGAGTCAATTTTCATGAATTTGCCTTGAAACTGTTCTTGCTTTGATTTAATTTGCCTGCTTTTGAGCACCGCTTAAATACTTTCTTGGCTGTTTGCTCATTTCTTTGAGTAAAAATTAATTGTAGAAAGTCAATGTTGAAGTAGAGTGCATGACTATGTAGGTATCAGTAAGAACATTTTGTGCACACCGCAAAGATTGTAATTGTGGGTTTTGTTCAATCAATACTGCCTTGAAGGAAGGAAAATACAAAGCATTATTACTAAACACTACGGTAGCTTAAACATACCATACCAACTATTGATGTAAATAGTTGGAGCAAGGGATACTTGAAGACAGGCACTGGAGGAATGGATGCGAGAAGGTGAGTACTCAAAGAAAAGATACAAGAGGGAAATAACAGAAGGGATGGGATTAAGGAGGTAATCACTCAATAGTTGGATGAGGATGATAAGAGCCAAGAATGCAGGAGTTGAAGGAGGATGCAAGAAGGTATGAACTGAATGGGTGGCTGCAAGGAGGCAGGAACTAAAGGACAGAGCCAAGAAGACAGGGAATGGAGCAGTCTTGAATGTATTGTATTGTTATATTTATAGAGGGCCTGCAACCCCTATGTGGAGCCCTGAAGCGCTTGCAAGCTACAATATGTTTAGGGTGTGTGGTTGGAAGGGAGTTGTATTTGTTTTGATGCTATGTTGGAAGTGTTCCCATTCTATGTTGTGCATGAGGACCACTGACTAGGGTGCATGCAGCTTATTGTGCAATAGGATGCAGTGATTAGCAATCTGATGGAATAAGAGGTGAGATATATGCACACAATTTTGCTTTCCGTCTCTCTGCAGGTCCATTTATGGTATTTCTTTGTTCATAATCCCACTTTGGTGATTACTGCATGGAGGCATCCTTTCTGAAAATACTGTGTCTACTGTGTAAAGTTAATTGTCTTGAGTAGGTATAGATTAAAGGGTGGAGAATAGAGGAGATATCTTCTGGAATAGACTTTGGTAAAAGCATCCCATATCTTGTCATTTTGAGGTGTCAAGAAACGGTCACCTGTAGATAATTGGATCAGATCGGAACAATATCTGTGCTGCATTACATGTCTGCAGCAAGTTCAGCTGAGTGGCAGTGAGCTTACTCAAGGTGAGTTTGAATGATGAGTGTGTGAGCGCTGTACTGCAGAAGATAAATGAGTTCAAAATTAGTACACAAGTGCTACTTTGAAGGAGGTGCAAATCCCCAGCCACAAATATGTTAGTAAATAGGGGTGTGCACAAAAACATGGCTGAGAGCTTGTGATGCTTGAAATTGATATATACAAGCAGAAGTACTCTATGATATAGAGTGACTGCTTTCAAATGAGAAATGCTGGCCATTAATAGTAGAGCAACACCAGTGCTGAGAAGTGCAAGTACTCTCCCATCAAAAGTAGTGCACCAGTTCTGAAAAGTGCAGGTACTCTCCCATTAAAAGTAGTGCACTAGTTCAGAGAAGTGCAGGTACTCTCCCGTTCAGATTTTAGAAGTGCAGGCTCTCAGTACCAGACAGCACCTGCCCATTTAAAGCACTGATTGCATGGGACTGCACATGAACCACCCAGTCATGGAACCACCCATAGTACAAACCCTTGGTGCAAAGTCGTGCAAAGGGCAAGTTGCTCTTAACACTGCCCTCTAAATAAATATCTGGATTACAAACTGTAGAAAACAGATGAAGATGGCTCGGGCTTTCTAATAGAAAATAATTTCTTTAACTCTCTCCCTCTTTACTGCTTTGCAGGCCGGAGACATTTTGATGGAATTAGAAACTCTTTAAAGTTAACGTCTCATTGAAAGTTAACATAACAATAATGATAAGTGGAGGACAGAAGCATGATTCATGCTGGCCCTCTCAATCTCGAGAACTGTAAGCTATTAGGACAGTACCTTGACAGAGGCAGCTCTGAAAACCCCAAATTACTGGCAGCAACCAGCAGCTCTACGGAACTGATTGTCATCATTAATGCCAATGGCTGATTCAAATGTCTGGAGTGTATTTTGTATTTCAAATGTGAGGAAGCCAAGCAGTGTTGTGTTCCATCATTACCACCCATTTGACCTCAGGATTTCAGGACACTGTGCTGGGCTAACTTTATTTACATTCTGTTATTCCCTGCAAGAGTGCCCAAGTTCATACAATTTACTTTAAACACGTTTTCAGGTAAATAATGTGGGAGATGGAAATTATTACCTCCCATGTGAATGATAAATACATTTAAAAAAAGACATGCATTTCATTATAATTTAGGCTTTGATACGCTGTTCATCTTGTTGCACCATTCTTGATGACATTAGGTGAGAATATTTGCTATTTTTACATTAGGCAGTCTACGAAAGAGGAAGTTAGTGCAATCAATAGTGTGTGGTACTTCGGACTACTACTAATTTCTCTTCTATGTTAATGGTAGAGTAGTGTAGTACACATCAAAATAAATGCCAGACTGCAGACTACCCACTCCCCATTCCACACACAGATAAACCACAGTTTTGCATTTGAAAAAGGCTTTGTGGGTTCAGCCAACTCTAAATTCTGTGAATTTCAGGCAATTCAGAATTTTTCGACCTTTAATTACCCAAAGCTATGTAGATGAAGTAGATTTGTAGCTGTAGTGTTCGTTTCTGCATCATGATACTCTTTCACTAAGGTCATTTTTCACACTAAGGGAATATGATGAGAGCACACCTCTAATACAAAGAGAAATGATGTACCGTGCTGGTAGCATTTCCTATAACCTCCACAGATACACTTATGCAGAGTTTAATAATTCTGTACCTTTGCTACAATCAGTATTTTGCTGAACTCTATACAAAAAATTTATTTTCTATGGGCCTATACGTGCCAGCCCACGTGGTAATTAGAACCATCATATTCACAGATGGCACTAGGAACATCTTAAGGATTTTGAGGGCCAACTGCCAAGCAAATTCTGGGGACCCCGTGGAAAACAGTTTTGAATTTATCATTCTATTTCAGCTCTTTCATGCTCTCTTTGGCCGAGTCACAGATTGTGCACAGACACACTGGTGCAAATTCTAAATCTGTTTACATGTAATATTCAGGGATAGTGATGTATGTTTTCAATATTGTAACACAGCAGCTAGTAGCTAATTTGATTGCAAATAATCTCTGTTACACCCATTTCTCATGTGTGTGAGGTCCTGATTTGATCCCAAAAAAACTATTTTATGGATGTTGCATGAAACACAACATTCCTCTACAAAATTTCTGTAACACATATCACCAATTTTGAAAAAAGCAAAGGTAAGTGGTATTTAAAACAATCTGTTCAAGAATCATTTAATGCCACCAGGGCAAGACACTGCAGAAGAGAGCTGGTCTTAACAGGGCCCCCCCTGAAATTCTGGGGCCCTGGCTGAAGCCCCCTTTTTCCATGCCTTAAAACGTCTCTGGATGGCGCCTGCCTTTAATGGATGCAACAATCTCCCATCCAGTAATGGCAGTTTCTGAGGCAGCAATTGTGACCTGGGAAAAGTAAAGGAGGTCCTGGAAAAAGGAAACGGCTCGACAAACATGATACATGGCAAAGCACTTAAAATCAGGCCTGGGCCCTGGCATGGAACAGGAGCTGAGAATTTACTGTGCGTGAAAGGAAGTGTGAGGGAAGATAGCAGCCCATTCATGAAATGGTGGGCTTTTAAATGAAAGTAACAGGGTGGCCAGAGACAGTCCTGCAGGCAGACGGGCACCAAAACCCACGTACCCAAATCATTTGAAAATATGTCTTGCAGCCCCTCGCTTTGGGTCGTAACTTGGAAAACCAAAGGCATGTACATTTTAATAAGAAGCATCCAAAGCTGCTCAAGCTGCACATGATTTCTAATAAATACTAGCTAGTTATAAGCTTCCTTTTAAAATATGTGCAAAATGTTTTTTCCAATACACTCCATGCCCATATAACAGGGCAAATTTATATTGAAGTATTTTAGGATGTTCAGAGTAAAGCTGGAGATGATTTTGATAACGTGGTTTGTTGTTAAAGGAAAAAGTAAGATTCCAATCACCTTCCCTTCTCTTTTGCCAATGAATGCAATAGAATTTTAGAAGGGAGTAAAGTAAACTATGTTAAGGGGTTGGTTATGCAGGGTGATGAATACATCCTTTTTTCCACAGAGAGGTTATTGTGAAGATGAATCCCTGATCTTCAAAAATGTAGATGAATATTGCACACTCGGTGAATGATTACCGGCAATAGTTAGAGGAGTAAGCGACTCATGTGCCCTCACATTATACACACTGTTGTCCACAAAAAATATATATTTTTGACTCAAGTAACTCGTTATTTTCAACATGGTTGACAGTTCTGTAATAGCATAACAGTATGCTTAAAAAAATCAAAATCCATATTCAACTTTGTGAGCTTTCACTCATGGTTCAAAACACGGGGGTACCATATCATATCAATAGATAGACACATATCTATACAATGGAGATCAAATGGGTGAGGCACTGGGAGTGGCACACCTCTGCCCATTCACGGCTTGGCTTTGCCCCTTGCTTCCCCAATGCCCATCACCGCCCTAAGCCTCAGAAAACAAATCAGAGAAACGAGACCTAAAGTCCTGAGTTGGCAAGAGGATTAAAACCAGGGGCGCAACTAGACCTGAACTTCAGGGAGGGGGGCTACCACTCCCAGCCCGGGCTCACCCTAGCACTGGTCGCACACAGTGCAACAGTCTTTTTTGGCGCCCCTCCCCTATTTTTTCCTTCTGCATGAATTCCCTCACTACCACTCACCAACAATGCACATCATCTCTCTATAGCACCTTTCTGACAAACATTTCATTGTTTTAATAGCACTACTCATAGTTTACTCACACTCAGCTCTGTGATCTGCATAGTACATGTTCTTTGTAGCAGGCACATTAACCCTGTGCACTTTGTGGGTGGCAAGTGTGCCCATGTGAGAGCACGGTGTGTAAAACAACAGTGTAAGGGTAGGGTAAGAGGAGTGACTGCAGGGTGAGTGAGGTGACCATTTGAATTTGGATGCGGATGTAAGTGCAGAGTGGGACGAAAGAATGCAAGGTTAGTGATGGGCTTATTTGAGTGAAATTGCAGATTGAGCAGTGAGGGGGACAGGTAAGTGAAGTGTCACATGAGTGCAGGGTGAGTAGTTTGCTCGTGTGACTGCAGGGTGAACAGCACAAGTACATTGTGAGTGCAGAGTGATCACTGTGAGTGCAGGTTGAACGGGTGGATGGTGTGAGTGCATGGTGATCAGTCTGAGTGCATTGTGATCGCTGTGAGTGCAGGGTGTGTGTAAAAGTGAACGGCAAGAATGAGGAGTGAGTTGTCTAAATGCAGGGTGCATTCTCAGACACTTGAAGTAGCTCAGCATGTTATTGATGGCGGCGTAGCGTCTCATATAGGTTTTAACTATTGCTATTAATCAGGGATCGAGGGTATAGGAAATAAATAATGTGGTGATCCTGTAGCAAACTTCCAGTCTTATCATTATTTTGATGTCCCAGATGAGATAAAAATAAGCAGTCACCTAAAGCTGTATTTTCAGCATTTATCTGTGCTTTCTTTAAACAGCAAATATAAATAGAAAGAACTTTTAATTGAGTTGTGGGGCTGCCTGAATGATCCATGGTTGATAATTAAAGAGAACAAAGACAAAAAAGTCACATTACAAATAAATACATACTTTTTTTATTTATGACCCTATTTAGTGTCAAGACGAGGTCTTTTCAGGCTCTTTGAACAACACATGGCTGGCATTTTTCTTTTGGCAACCCTACTTTATATTCCTTTTCATGAAATGCATTCTCACACCACAGTAGTAAATGTAGATTTCAAATGCAAGGAATGGGCAGAGTGCGGGCCCATGGGCTACTGGAACCAAAAAAGAAATAAGCCTCGGTAACCAGTTTAGAAAGGTATGTAAATATGCAAATGGTCTTTAGAGACCTGTGAAAAACGTACGTGTCTCTGGCCTCGAGGCAGTTGCCTTCACCCCCCTTGCTTATGAACCTGGGAGCTCAGGTCACCTACACCCAGTGCACGCAGCACACACCATTTAATTTATGAGGCAGGACTGTTGTGAGGCAACTGGTGCAACCAACGCCTGCGAGAGAGTGTAGTGCTGCCTGTGTGTGCTACAACTACTGCGCTAATGGGGCCCCTGGAGGCTAGAACATGGGAGTTGTGGGGCTATATTACATTTTACGCCCGGCCCCATGATGCATGCGAATGCCATGTCCAGTATGCTTCTCAGCCCACCCCGCCCTCTGAGATTCCACCGACAGGCTCACCTGATGCCTGGCCTGCAGCTTCAGTAGCAGGCGCGAGCAGGAGGCAGAAGACCATGCAAGGCCAGCAAGGGTCTAGCAATAATTAAATTACTGCCGCACGGTCCCTCTCAGCCGTCTCAGATGGATGCCTCACCTCACGCGCACTTTTAATTGCGCAATTCGCATGACAGTGACCAGCCCCGCGCTCTGACCCACCCTAAGGGTGAAGACCACGCAGACACAGAGGCATCAGTGCGCCTTGCACCATTTAATTTATGATGAGACTGTGGTGAGGTTCAACAACGGCGAGCGTAACCTATCACATCCCAGACAGATGTGTGTAGGGCATGCTGGCTGCATGGCCATGGAGAGAGCGCGGGGCTGAGGGGGCCTGTGTTACACCCCTTTCAGGTGGCTGGTGCAAATAAGAAGTAAGGACATTAGCAGACTGAAAACAAAAAACCTTGACACAAATAAGAAAATTAGAAGACAAGCTTCTACATCCATGCTCCTAGGTGCTGGAACAATGTCCCCGTCGACATCAGATCCGCCTCAACCTGTAACTCTGTAAGGCGCTTAAGACTCAAATCTTCAGAGAACACCATGGGCCTCATTTAGGGTTTGTTGAAGTAGTGCCGCATTCATATTTACCATTCATGCTAAAGATGCACAGAGCAGACTCACTGGGAAGTTCTTGCACATAAGACACATGCTTGAAGAATTCTACAACTGAACACAAAGCACACATACTAGAAAATGCATTACTAAATGCAAAGACTCAGAGGACCAGATTTACTCATTTTTCACACAAGCAGTGCAGCAACCAAATTCACTGCATTATGCAAGGAGTGAAACAGCACAGAGTCATATCTACTGTGATTGCCGTGTTGCTGCTGTCAACCCCTGTGCTATTGCCCTAACAAGGCAACCTTGCACAACACACAACCTTGCACCATGGTGTAAAGGTGAGTGTGCATTGTCTAGTAGAATATTTGTATTTAGAAGTACACTTTTCCAATACAGTTTCCAATGCCTAGACAAACATAGAAGGAATCTGTGTATTTTAAGTTTGTTGTGCACTGCAGCACACAGGCTATGCATGTGTTTTTTAATATAATAAACATATTTTCCACTTGTATATGCCTGCTTCCAGTAGGCATTATTTTGGGAAGGAAAGCCCAGTCTTGCTTTCTTAGTGGCTCAGGGCTAGAGTCAAAACATATGGGTGTTTGAGCTGATCCAGCTCAATAACCCCCACCCACATGCAGAGCAATCCAAAGTAAACAGAGTTTTATCATCATTTGTGGTGTGAAGTAAATGACATGCTTCGCTTTGCATCATTTTACATCACTTTGCCATGACATAAAGCCTTTTTAAATCTGGGCCAAAGACCTCTAAAAAAGAAGAGACAGGCCAGCCTAGGGATCTGTAACTTGGGGCAGAAGCAACTAGAGTGGAGTGAATTACTGGAGTAAGGGCCTTAAAACTATGGAATGGAGCACATCGGCACACTAGCAAAGAATGAAGTAGGCTGAGGGGACTCCAGCTAAAAAGAGGAGATAGTAGCTCATAACACATTATTGACATATCATTCTGGAACAGGACACAAACAACCATGGCACTTTGATTAGCACAAATACTGCTTCAGCATTTTAGAAGAGAACTTAACGATGTGCCTGCCAATTGCCAAGGTCTTATATTCTGCCTCTTCTTTAAGTAAGTATGGTCACAGACTGGAAAATGAGCAGACAGTAGCTCTGTTATATAATTGTATGGGCTGATAAAACTGATTTGGGTTGCTTGCGTATTGAGGATTTAGCCCGATATAGACCAGTAGCATTCTGGAGACGGCTCGGGGTCACTCCCGAGCATTCCCAATATGCCAAATCTCTTCTGGATTTCAGGGGGGTTGGTGGTTTGGGTAAGATCAAATGGCTACAGAATGTAAAAAACACCCTGTGTGGGATGGGGATGAGTGGTCTATGGGAGCACCCTGAAGAAAACTAGGGGTGGGCGGAATTTGCGGAATTAACCTTCGCAAATTATCGCGAGAATGTTTAAAATTATCGCAAACAAGCAGAAATATCGCGAAGATGCGGAAGTTTTTTTCCGGCATGTTCGCGAGATTTTCTGCATGGTTGCGGGTCGCCAACTTACCCATGTGGTTGCTTGCGGGCGCGGCCATCTTGTTTTGAGTTGTTCTCGCGGTGCATGATCGCGAGAAGAAAGACGTGATCGCGCGACGCATGACGTCACTGCGGGCGCGAACTGTCGCGAGACAGCGCAAATGGCTAAAAACAATACAACATCTCATGGAGAACGCGACCGGATCAAGAAAACTTGTCGGCGAACGCAGGGATTCAGGTAAGGCGATCGCGCGCGCGCGAGAATGTATCATTTTACAGCGCGAGCAAGAAACAAATTATCGCCAAGCTGCGGAAACCGGAATTTTTGACATTTTCGTGCTCTCCGCGGAACGCAAAAATGTCAAATTATCGCAATTTCCGCGAACGGAACGAAATTTTTGCCCAGGCCTAAAGAAAACCCATTCCCAACAAAAAGGGAGTTTAAGACTGCCTAATGGGACATGATTAAGAGTAATTATTTTTCCTCTACTATTGGGCCCACCCTGTCGAGGGACTTTTTGACGCACAAACAGGACTTTGTGCTTGAAGCTTACTGGGATGTCATCCTAAAACCAATGGATAGGAAACGATACCACCAGTTTAGGGTTGGCTCTCTTCCAATCAACACCTTTACAAGTAAATGGCTTCTGCATGGGCCAGATCACTGTCCTGTTTGCCTGGCCCAGACGGAATCCATATCTCATGTTCTCTTTGTGTGTCCGGCCTATAAGTTACCCAGGACTAAATGGTTGAAACCTATCTGTATGAACCTAGGTATTAGATCTGCCACGGAGGCGCTAAGGATTCTACAGACGTCCACTAACGACCCAATAGTTATTGCTATGGTGAAATTTTTGAAATGGGTTTGGCTTATCCGTTCCAAAAAAATACGAGAATCCCAAGTCGCGTTATAACTACTTTTATGCAAAGTTATTTTAGCGTGGCCCTGTTAATGAACTTATAATGGTGTTGAATTATTTTGTCTCACACATTTTATCAATGTATCTCTATGTTTTTATTGTTGTTTTTGTATTCTTGAGCCTTCTTATATGATACAAATTTTAGTACTAATTAATGTTTTTAGCGATATTTCATATGATTGCTATTTATGGCTCTGTGTTCTTATCTTAAGCATTTTCACTTAATACTGTTTGTGCTGTCTTTTATGATTATTTTAATCGAAATAAAGACTTGATGATGATGATGATGATATGAACTTATCTGCTTATCAGGATTTTTTTCATGTCCTTCTAGTAGTTCTCGTTTGTACCCTCTTTTCATTGCAGTATAGTCCTGGAGGTTCCTATCCGCCTGGCTTATAGTGGGGGAAAAGGTATTGTTATAGGCCAGTCCATTAAGGGGCCGATTCCGATCCTGGAAAAACCGGGTACGAACCGTCGGTCGGAGCGTTTTCTCCGTCCGACTCGTACCCGGTAAAAACACCATACAAACTTGCAAGTACGATTCTTACGGAAAAACCATTTCCGTACGAGTCGGAAAAAACACTGACCGACAGCAAAATCCATACGAATGTGATCCGGGACACCGCGGACGTGACGTCCGGACGGAGTTAGGCTTGTTTTTATGTCCCAGCAAGTACAATTCACACCGACAGCAGTCCGGACGGCAATATTTTTACGGCACCCAAAAAGTGCCGGAAAAGCGAAGGACGCCGCGATGCATGCAGAATAGGGGGCCCGGTACTTGCCGTCTCCCCCCCCCAGACCCCCGTAGGTACGCGCCGTCCCCCCAGCCCCCCGTATGTACACGCCGTCCCCCCCAGCCCCCCGTATGTATGCGCCGTACCCCCAGCCCCGTAGGTACAGCACGTACCCCCACCCGTGTATGTACGGCACGTACCCCCATCTGTGTATGTATGGCACATACCCCCACCCGTGTATGTACGGCACGTACCCCCACCCATGTATGTACGACACGTACCCCCACCCGTGTATGTACGGCACGTACCCCCACCCGTGTATGTACGGCACGTACCCCCACCCCGTAGGTACGGTGCGGACCCCCAGAGCACGCGCTGGGGTCTGCACCGTACCTACGGGGGTGGGGGTACGTGCCGTACATACACAGGTGGGGGTACGTGCCATACCTACGGGGGTGGGGGTACGTGCCGTACATACACGGGTGGGGGTACATGCCGTACATACACGGGTGGGGGTACGTGTTGTAGATACGGGGGCTGGGGGGGTACGGCGTGTACATACGTGGGGCTGGGGGGGGATGGCGCGTACATACGGGGGGCTGGGGGGGCACGTACTGGGCACCTGTTTGCACGTCGCCATGGTTGCTGTAGGAGTTCGCTCTGGACGGTCTTTTTACCATACGGTTGTACAATCGGACGGACGGTAGGAATCGTACTTGCGCGCGCTCGGACTTCAGTTTTCAGATTCGGACGTAAAAATGTCCTGGAACGTGTCGGACAGCTTTTCCGACCCGAGGACGTGTCGGGGAATTTACCCAATGCGATTTGTATGGACTTTTTCACATACGATTCATACTTGCCAGCTTGTACGGGACTTGTACGATTCGTACGGTAAAAAATCCAGATACGATTCGTACGGGGAATATTTTTCCAGAATCGGAATCGGCCCCTAAGTGTTCAGAATCAGTCAGCATTTGGAGACATAGGCCGTGATCCATTTTGATTGTTGATGCGTAAAGTGTCACGTCTTTTGATTCGCTTCAGGAAGTCGTCGACCTGTTGCACATTTGTGAAAAAATATTGTGTTCCTTAATGCGTGGCTCACAATCTCGCTAGATATAGTAGCACATTGTCTGTTTGTGTGTGTCGTAACTTCTGTTTCGATGGAATACATTTTCGTCTCGCCTCTTGAACCGTGGCAGTAAAATCAGGATATATGGTAAATTCATTTCCTTCGAACGTGAGCCGCTTCTTTTCCCGGGCCATTCTCAGAACCATATCTCTATCCCGGTAATTGAGCAACCGGGCGATGATAGGGCGGGGTGGACTTCCTGGAGGTGGTCTCGGGCCTAGAGCACGATGTGCTATTTCCACCACTAGTTGCGTCAATATATTCCTCCATTCGCCCCGTGTGAGTACTTTCCGGTATACCAATGACGCGCATGTTGTTCCTTCTACTGAGTGCTTCTAAATCTTCGTTTTTATCCGCAATGACTTACAGGGGTTTGTCCATCTGCGCCACCTGCTTCTATAGCATTGTCGTATTGTCCTCTGTGTCAGAAATCCACCGCTCTGTCTCTTTGATGCGTTCCTCATGTTTATGCAGCTTGTACACTATGGCCTCCATTCTAGTGTTCATAGAGTCCATCTTGCTTTCGATAGCGGCGAGACTGCTCTGCATTGCCAGCAATAGTTCCTTAACCTCGTCACCTGATGCTTGAGATGTACATGTGTTCCGAATGTTCCTGCTCAGGTTGTTCCTGCTGGAATTGGCCCGCTTTCTTCATTTCAAATGGTAGTTTTGTCTGTTTCCCATCCACCTTGCCCATATTTGTGGCTGTGTCCCCCTGCTCCGTGCACTATGAAGGGCAAACAAGATTCCCGTTGTCCGCTCTTACTTGTGCAGCTCTTTGGTGGAAATTTTTTAGGATTAACGGTATCCCTTCCTTGTTGTGCGGCTATGCAAGGGTGGCAACGACGCAGTAGTGCTATTGCAGTTCTATAATATTTTGCTCCCTGTCTATAAAGTGCTTGTCTGTTTCTGCCTACAAGGTTGGTGCCAGTAGTATGGCTGCAGTTGCTGCCCATTCCAAACCCCTCTTCAATTGATGTTACCAGGGGTGTGTACCACCACATCAAAGAAAAAAGTCTTGCTGAGGTATGCCTCCTGTCATGATGCCTTATTTCAGTAAGGGCCGTGCCTGCAATTTCAGTGTTCCCCAAAGCATGCAGCCGCTCTGCATTTTAGTTGTCCAGGCACATACTTCTCACATTGGGGCCTGACACACATTAAGAGTAAGTTCAGTGTTGCAACTCTCTCGCAGCGGTGGGGCTCCCGGTGCCTTTTCAACTTCTGAGTTGCCTGGGTGCTAGAATCCACACCCTTCTGCCAATACAATGGCTGTCGCAAGGCCGTTCTCCACCTCTACTGTTCCCGAAGTCACAACGGTGTCCCGCTGTTCTGTTACGCCACCCGCCGTATCCCAGCTGACCGCGTACAGCTGGGGCAAAGATTGCGCACTCCTGAAGAGTGTTCACCAGCACTCCGGCTTTAAAAGCGCCGCTTCTCATAGTATTCTGCACAGCGACCTTGCCTCCACGTGTGTATCCCCGACCTCGCGTAAGTTTTTTCACCGCCTCTTGTGTCCACGCTGTGTCTCTGCTCGCTTGTCCTTGAGCTTGAAGTACCATTGCTTGGCAGTTTTTGGAAGTTCTGCGTTCCGCCGGGAAAGCGTCCCAGTGGGGTTAATGTTCCTTCACTTGGTCCCGATATGGATTTTAGCCTTTCAGACCACTGGGAAGGATACTTGAATGGATTTATTCTCGGAGCTGCGGGAGCCTCACTCCAGTTACGCTTGTGCACCACCTAGCGCCCCTGGGTGTTTCAAACTTGAAACCATACTTCACTAATCCTCCGGCTTGAGCACAGTGGTGCAGAAAATAAAGCAGAGCAGCAGGAAGTCAAAGGTGTGAGGATGTCATGGAGTAAAGAGATACTTTCTAGGGGTACATTGAGAAGAAATGGTTGCATGGGAAGTTGACTGTAAAGAAGTACACCAGGATACAGATGGCTGACGCTATTTCTGTTGGTACCTGGATATCAACTCTGACTCACTTCCAGGGAGCATCATAAATGATGATCTACATCATGCATGCTGCATGTCACTCAGTTCCATAGACAACAATCATAGGGATAGGTAAGGGCCAGGTAAGAATCACACCTAGGTTAGAACTTTCCGCAATGTAGAAGCAATACAGTTGTGTAGGCAGAGAAGTAGCAAAACATATTTTAGTGTTTTAGAAAGCTATAGCATCTGGTTGCTATCTCCATTGGATTCTGGAGTGTGGAATCCAGAGGCAGAGAGGAGGCAGTTACTGAAAGAGAAAGACTTCAGGTGTTGTTGTACGGGATCAATAAACCTGTTATTCCCTCACATGCTCTTGGATTATTCAAACATGGCGACCATTAGGATTACATTTGCCAACGGTGGAAGGCATAGGAAATAGGTGAGGTTTTTTTTGCTTGATTTAATGTGAAGACAACCAATGAATTGCTTCTCCTTCAGAACCTGCCTGCTCTTTGCCCTTGGATTCCCCACTCCAGAATCCAATGGAGATAGCAACCAGATGCTGTAGCTTGCTAAGATACAACATGTATCTCATATCACATTTACATGTTCAATAGCTAAGATCCAAAACTATGTGGGTCATTTTTTACACTGCAATCGAACCCTGCCACAAACGAACGTCCAAGGGGACATGATAATACAAACTTAGCTGTCCACATTGGCCATCTTGGTGACACTGCCTGGTAAGCATGTTGATCTCACTGCATCACCCACACTGTCTCCTCTGTTAGTGCTACCCACCCTGTAGGAGCACCAGGTTGCAATTCTACTGATCTGTCAGCTACAGACCATGCTGGACATGGCAGAGACAAGTTTGATCAACATCAATGGCCTCTTCTTTACAGGTGTTCCACTCCCAGGTGGGTCTACTGCACATTGCTCTCCCAGTGAGACTCTTTGAATGTCGTGTAAGCACGCATGGTGAACAGGGTAGGTTGTGAGCAGGACATCTATTAACAAAATGAGTCAGTGAAATGTGGTCTGCTGTCAGTGGATTGGGCCTTCTTCTCCACTAACAGAAGATTATCTTGCTTGGACACTGACATATAACAACAACATCAAATTATGTAGGAGACGTGGATTTACAATTGTATATCAGTGTTGAATTTAAGATGACACAGATTTAAAGATTTACTACAGTAAGACACACTGCCTGGGCAGCCAGAGAGATGAGGAGCTCATACTAACTGACCAAAGAATCAAACACAAATGTTCTAGAAGCATTCGGAATGTACAAAAGGTGGTTAAATTGACCTGATAGATAGTGCTCTAGCAGCTGATACCCAAGGCAGATATAGGTCACAGCCAAAACCCTCCTCTACAGTGGGGCCAACCAGGACTACACCTTCTTTTTCACTTAGAAGGACCTTCCAAGGAACCTGGGTCCACAGCATTCCTGGTGACAAAATCTACTCTGCTCTAAACCTCTGGTGATGTCATGCCTAGTCTCCATCTTACCCCTCGAGCGCAGGTATTTATCATCAGCCAGACACAATTAAGGGTACTTGAGAAGCACAAACAGCACGGAAACACTTTACTACAAAGTTGGATGTGCACTCAGCAATATAATGACTGCAGAAGTTCACATCACAGCACAATGGACTTGGAGTGCCACCTCTGTAGGTTAGATAGCAAAAAAATATCAGTTTTTTCAATTTCCACACTGTTCATTTTCAATTAAACATAGTTAACACAATATTAGGGTGAGCTGCTTAATTGGGCACCACATGGATTCTAAAGGAATTTAAATTACAAAAAAAATAGGTTATCATGAGTGGACCATCTCACTTCTCTAGAGAGATTTTTTTGGGTACTAAAATTCCAGTCTCCATTTGGAAAATTCCGAAATGCATCATGCAGATGTTATATATCCACATGACATAGTATTGCAAATGGCAGACAAAGGGTAAATGAAAATGTGATATTTCCATGAGTCACTTTATGTATACAGATTTACTACAGTAAGACACACTGCCTGGGCAGCCAGAGAGATGAGGAGCTCATACTAACTGACCAAAGAATCAAACACAAATGTTCTAGAAGCATCCGGAATGTAAAAAAGGTGGTTAAATTGACCTGATAGATAGTGCTCTAGCAGCTGATACCCAAGGCAGATATAGGTCACAGCCAAAACCCTCCTCTACAGTGGGGCCAACCAGGACTACACCTTCTTTTTCACTTAGAAGGACCTTCCAAGGAACCTGGGTCCACAGCATTCCTGGTGACAAAATCTACTCTGCTCTAAACCTCTGGTGATGTCATGCCTAGTCTCCATCTTACCCCTCGAGCGCAGGTATTTATCATCAGCCAGACACAATTAAGGGTACTTGAGAAGCACAAACGTCACGGAAACACTTTACTACAAAGTTGGAGGTGCACTCAGCAATATAATGACTGCAGAAGTTGACATCACAGCACAATGGACTTGTAGTGCCACCTCTGTAGGTTAGATAGCAAAAAAATATCAGTTTTTTCAATTTCCACACTGTTCATTTTCAATTACACATAGTTAACACAATATTAGGGTGAGCTGCTTAATTGGGCACCACATGGATTCTAAAGGAATTTAAATTACAAAAAAAATAGTTTATCATGAGTGGACCATCTCACTTCTCTAGTGAAATTTTTTTGGGTACTAAAATTCCAGTCTCCATTTGGAAAATTCCGAAATGCATCATGCAGATGTTATATATCCACATGACATAGTATTGCAAATGGCAGACAAAGGGTAAATGAAAATGTGATATTTCCATAAGTCACTTTATGTATACAGATGCATATGCATGGTTATCACATTGAAGTCTTTTTGGAGACCATTTGGGCTTTGACAGAGGCGAAGTTCCATCATAAATTGATGGAGTTCCCTGCCACCCTCACCACATCCTAAAGGGTGATCATGGTATGGTTTTATGCAGGTACAATTTCTTACTGTGGCATGTTCCAACCATGGGATTTACTGGAACTTGAAATCATCTTCAGACGCTGTAAACGTTCCCTCTGGAAAGACGGCAAAATCTGGAACCCGTGTGGACCTTCTACAAGGATGAATTTTCCCAAATACAAACTTCACCACTTCTAGAGCCCAGGAGATCTTATTTCTGCTAAATAAGAGTGAGCTTATGCTAAGGAACCTCTACTGAGATACATTAATGAGTGGATAGAAGATAGATAAGAGCTGCAAAGAGAATGCAGAATCACTGAGTAAAAGCAGAAAGCTACATCAGTAAGAGAAAGTCTAATAGAACATGTAGCGAATGCTGTCTTACACATATATTTTACTGTGAGAACCTATGAGTGGGTATAATGCGTAGGAAAGTTTGTCTTTCTAGAGATTCACAAGCACTATGTGAACATGCATACAACAGATTCATTTCAGTTACTCATCAAAGCAGGAAGATGTCCCCATAGCTACCAGCATTGAGCTTTGCTGCTGACTGATGGAATATGGAACAGTCATGTGTTTCAAACTGGAAACAGGCATTTGTGAGAAGAGCCTGGCTAAGACAATTGTTTAAATAGATGGGCACCCGCTGTAGCCTCAATTCAAAGCGGTACAAAAGGGGGTGGTGATGGACGGAGCATCAGAACCAATCAAACACTCACACCCAGTCAACAGATCTGGGTTTGATCCATCACCGTTCTTTAGCCCACTCTGCCACCCCAGTTCAAACATGGCCATATGCAAATCGGTGTGACCCTGTGCCTCATGGGAACAGTCCAGCCCGAACTGTCAAGCCATGCCTTCCCTGGACCGGAAAAAAGCTTCCTAGGACCGGTTTCTGGCATTTCAGCCATCTTCAGCCAGGCTTGCTTGAATCCAGTGGCAAAGTGAGCAAGGGACTCACGTCTGAGCATACCGTGCCAACTTATGGCGAACAAAGCAGTACAAAAGGGGGTGGTGATGGACGGAGCATCAGAACCAATCAAACACTCACACCCAGTCAACAGATCTGGGTTTGATCCATCACCGTTCTTTAGCCCACTCTGCCACCCAAGTTCAGACATGGCCATATGCAAATCAGTCTGACCCTGTGCCTCATGGGAACAGTCCAGCCCGAACTGCCAAGCCATGCCTTCCCTGGACCGGAAACAAGCTTCCTAGGACCGGTTTCTGGCATTTCAGCCATCTTCAGCCAGGCTTGCTTGAATCCAGTGGCAGAGTGAGCAAGGGACTCACGTCTGAGCATACCCTGCCAACTTATGGCGAACAAAGCGGTACAAAAGGGGGTGGTGATGGACGGAGCATCAGAACCAATCAAACACTCACACCCAGTCAACAGATCTGGGTTTGATCCATCACCGGTCTTTAGCCCACTCTGCCATCCAAGTTCAGACATGGCCATATGCAAATCAGTCTGACCCTGTGCCTCATGGGAACAGTCCAGCCCGAACTGCCAAGCCATGCCTTCCCTGGACCGGAAACAAGCTTCCTAGGACCGGTTTCCGGCATTTAAGCCATCTTCAGCCAGGCTTGCTTGAATCCAGTGGCAAAGTGAGCAAGGGACTCATGCCTGAGCATACCCTTCCAACTTATGGCAAACAAAGCGGTACAAAAGGGGGTGGTGATGGACGGAGCATCAGACCCAATCAAACACTCACACCCAGTCAACAGATCTGGGTTTGATCCATCACCGTTCTTTAGCCCACTCTGCCACCCCAGTTCAAACATGGCCATATGCAAATCAGTCTGACCCTGTGCCTCATGGGAACAGTCCAGCCCGAACTGCAAAGCCATGCCTTCCCTGGACCGGAAACAAGCTTCCTAGGACCGTTTTCTGGCATTTCAGCCATCTTCAGCCAGGCTTGCTTGAATCCAGTGGCAAAGTGAGCAAGGGACTCACGTCTGAGCATACCCTGCCAACTTATGGCGAACAAAGCGGTACAAAAGGGGGTGGTGATGGACGGAGCATCAGAACCAATCAAACACTCACACCCAGTCAACAGATCTGGGTTTGATCCATCACCGTTCTTTAGCCCACTCTGCCACCCCAGTTCAGACATGGCCATATGCAAATCAGTCTGACCCTGTGCCTCATGGGAACAGTCCAGCCCGAACTGCCAAGCCATGCCTTCCCTGGACCGGAAACAAGCTTCCTAGGACTGGTTTCTGGCATTTCAGCCACAATTCAAGTCACAAACATTTACTTGAACACGCACTTGGTAAAGTTCATGAATTTTACTGCTTCATCAGCCACTCCAGAACATATAATACTTCATATGTCTGTCCTTCCTCTGTCCTTTCTCTTCTGACTTGATGGATACTGATTGCTCTGAGTTTTTACAAGACACTTGTCTATGCTTTTTGGATAGTAGATAGCTTTCTTAAGATCTGTACCAGTGATAAGTCACAACGTATGCAGACTGTACCTTTTGTTGGTGTGTTTCTCAGATGTTCTGTATCTGATTTCTTGTTCCCACATCCTTTCATGGTTATTGGTACGGGTGCTCTCCTTTGACCTTGCATGTTGGCCATGTGTGTACGTTGTCTATTGTCATTGGTATGATGTTGTGTGTACCTTTTTGACAATTACATAGTTTTTTGCCATTTAATTGTGACTATAGACATATATGCTCTTGGTATTGACATTTCATCATGGGCTTTGACATGATCAGTCACTTGATGAATGTGTGCAATGTGAATTTATTTTTGTATGTTTTTGTTGTTCTTTAATTCATTTTTAAAAATGTTTATTGTGTCAAAATGGTTTTCTACAATATGCAGTCACCTATTTCTGGTCTTTTACATATTTCATTATGAACATCCATGAAATCAGTGATATACCAGGAGCATCTTTTACAACTCCATTGAGTGGCCTGTGTGGCTTTGTTTGTCAGAATCGTGCATGTAGAAATATTGTTTAACGTAAGTAGTGCATCCTAAATACTGTTTACACAATTATTGCCCCATTGGATAGACACTTTTCCTTAACAACTCCAGATGGATGAAATTTTTTAAATCGATATTTAGGACATGATCTTTGTGTCAGACAATATTCCTATGTAAATGCTTTGACCTTTACCATAGCAATGCATTCTGTGAAATTGTTTGATTTTTTACTCTCTTCAGCACACTTATGATGCATCAGCAATTCCTTAACTCTGGGCATCAAATTTCATTTACAGTATCATAAAGATTTCCTGCTTCTCCTTCCATCCCTCCCCAAAATTGGAAGATCTGATAATGCGCTTGATACTTTTGTTACTGTTCTGTCAAAGCATCCATCTCTCTTTAAAAACACTTTCTAAAGTATTGACGTCATCATGTAAAGCTACCATACTGAAAACCTTGTGCAGAGAACTTGTTCACTCACTCTTGTCGAACTAAAGCCTGAGACCTGGCCGACTATATGTGCGGAGCATCTGGGCCAAGTACCCCTTCAGCACTTGATTGTTAGTGGTAGCGCGAGTCTTGCAGTCCAAGGAATCTCAGGGTGGAGGTAGGTGCAAGGTGATGAATGTCCCACCAGATACTCAGTTTTATGACAAAAGTAGCATTTTTATACAAATACTAAGTGAAATGTGCCATGCACAACCAATAGCTACAGCCTTACAAATGCGGAAGGCTAATCACCAAACTTTTTCAATGTTTTGTTTTATTGTTTTTCAGAAACAGACTCCTAAAGTAGGAGTTTGTCTTAGAAAAACAAAAAACCGAATGACCCCGCATCTAGGAAAAGCATCGGCAGCTAAGGGCTCGACATATGTTTATTACAAAGAGAAATAAACTCTACCCTTTATATAAAAAAGTACAATGTATCAAAAATTTAAATACAAGCTAGAGACACTCTGAAAGAAACGAACATAGAAAATATATGCATACATATATATACAGCCACTTCCCTTTGTGTTTAGTACAAATTTTATTTCACTAATTTTGTTATTTCAGATTATACATGTTTTACACATTAGAAAAATTCAATGCAACAGAGAAAGAAGAAAACAGGTTCCCACTAGGAGAAAGAAAACTAATCACACATACATTCATTCACATCCAAAACAAACATTCATACAGAATCACACAAATGTACTGTTCATACTGGTGCAAATTGAAAGCACTAAGAAGTCCCACCCAGCAAAAAAGATTTTCACAACAGGAAATTGCTCAAAAACACAAATGAGTATATAGGCCTAGGTAAACAAGTGATGGAATCAAAGGTTTCTGAGTAACACAGTTTTTCTTGGTGTTAAATCCGGTAAAAAGAAAAGAAAGGGTGGGGCCCTGTGCAAAACGCCGACGCGCGTTTCGGTGAGACAACTCCAGATGACGGAGTACCACCTTCTTCAGGGCTTAACAGAACCGCATAAATCAAATCGGGACCTGGAACACAAAAGAAGGAAGCAACATATATGCATATGTGCAAATATATATCAAGCAAGGGATCAAATTCATATCTAACTATTCCCACAGAGTGTCACTTAGCTAAATCAGCGAGACGGATAAACATTATTATATTAAAATCAGGTGGTTATTCATGCGCACCAGGGACCAAAAGGAATGATGTGAAGAGATAACAAAAGAATGAGAGGAGATAACAAAAAAATGAGGAGGCAGAGAAATATGAACAAACGAAAAAGATGCGAATCGCCATACGCAAAAAATGTAATTCTCTAGTCCTGGGCTAAACCCCTGAATTACCTGTATCGATAGAAGAGAAACTGTTCAACGTAATTGTTTCTAAAACGGAGCTTCACCGCGACCGAAGAGTGCCATTCTAATCAAACAAATATAATAAATAAAAAATAAATGAATCTATAGCAGGATTAAACAGTAAAAAGGTATACGCATTTAGATCACAGTGTAAGATATTGCGATTATGTAGCCAAAAGGGGATTACCTAAAATCAATACGGATACACAAAATCTTCAAAGTTAATGGACAGAAAGAAGTCCATGTGCCAGGATTCGATCTTTAAGGAGAGGGAGAGAGAAACACACACCCTCACAGCAGGTTCAATTCTAATGCAGGGAGTGAAAAAAAGGAAAGGAAAAAAGAAAGATAGATATATTAAAGGCAACTGTTTAAAATGACATAATACCACAGTCTGCAACATCAAACAAGGTTTCAGCTGAAATGTCAAGCTTGTATAAGGCAAAAGTTACTAGGCTCACCTAGTGTCGAGGCACGACCCAAAGAGTAGCAGAAGCGCCAAATAATTTGTATTTGGAGTAGCAGAAGCGCCAAATAGTTTGTAACCCAGACGGAGCAGCAAAAAGCTTGAAATAAACTGAAAAACAGAAAAACGATAACATCGTTGAAGAGTAAACAGAGCTGATATAATCAGAAGGCAATAGCGTTCAAAGTATGTAGATAGCTTAAGCGAAAATAGAGAAACCAGAGAGAACAGCAATACCTTCAAGGATCAATGAGCGTCTGAAATGATCAACCGACGTCTCAACAGCGGCGTCCAGGAGAAGCGATCGCTTGCGAGAAAAGGCCCGCCCGAATCAGGCTATTTAAACCCTCCAATCAAAAAACCGTCAATCGGGGGGGTGTTAAAGGCCCGATTCGCCCGACTTAAAGACATAGTAACACATAAAAATACATAAAAATAAAAAATAAAAAATAAAAAAATGAGATAAGAAGGAACAGGTCGCTAATAAACCCTGCACTCATAGAGAAAACGTAATACGGGGGTAAATTAAAATCGAATCAAAGAGAACAAGTCAGAGATCGAAAATACGAATAACACTATAAGAAAGGTCTCTAAGAGTTCAAAAAATGTAAAAGAGGTCAAGGAAAGCAAAGAAGAACAGAGTGGAAAAACTGCATAAGTGTATTCTCCCATAGAAGCAACTGGTCACAAATAAACCCTGCACCCATAGGGAAAAACGAGGTATGGGGGTAAATACAAATCAAAATCAAAAACAAGCCAAAGATGAAGCTAACGAAAAGCTTTGCAGGGGAGGCCTCAAATTGTTCAAACATATGGAAACAGGTCATGGTAAGCAGCGAAGAACTCGATGGAAAAACTACAAAAATGTATTTTCCCATTGAAGGGATTCATTCAGACCCCTGTCCTTAGTGTTAAGGACAAAAATCCAAAACACATCGCGTTTCTTGCGTATGCTGTCCGGATTGTACCCCTTCTGTGGGCGGATTTTCTCAAGAATAGTCCAGCGCAATTCATCATCTTTATGATTTTTTTCAATCCAATGGCTCACCAGGGGTGCTGTATGCTTGGACCGTCTGATATTGGATTTGTGCTCCCCAATCCGAACCCTGCCCTCTCTAGAGGTTTCACCTACATAGGAGGACAAACAGGGACATTGAATAACGTAGACACAATTAGATGTCCTGCAATTGGTCATCTCCCTCAATTCAGCAGTATATCCATTGATGCATATGGAGGTACCAACAATAGCATTAGCACATGCATGGCATGTGCCACATTTGTGATTACCTCTAACAGGAGATGAACCATCAATGGATTTTTGCACAAAGGTCTTCTGATCCGAATCTTTTGCTCTCACCAAAAGATTTCTGAGATTTTTATTTCTGCGAAACGCAAAAACAGGTTTTGGCATAGGGGGTGTTTGTTCACCTAAATTCAACAGATGCCACTCTGAATTGATAATTTGTCTGATCTTATTGTTAAATGGAGAGTGCTTGGTGACACAAACAAGTTTGTCTACTTGTTTCTGCAATTTGGGTTCAAACATGGAATCACGGTTGTAAAATCGTGCCCTTTTAGAGGCATTTCTCACCATCCTGGGAGGATACCCTCTGCTAATAAACTTGGGCTTCATGGTTTCCGCATGGCGGAGATAATCCTTAATAGAAGTACAATTTCTGCGAAGACGCAGAAATTAGCTGAAGGGGATCCCATCCTTCTGACTTCTGGGGTGAAAGCTTTCAAAATGAAGCAGTGTGTTTCTAGCGGTGGGCTTCGTATATAGAGACACCATGAGATTGCAGTCATGGTGTTCTATCCAAACATCAAGAAACTCAAGTTTAGTGGTACTGAAATGGGCAGTCAACCTGATGTTATTGTCAGCCGCATTCAACCATTCAATGTAGTCGTTCAAAGATGGTTGGTCGCCAGTCCAGATGAAAAAAACATCATCAATATAACGCGACCAATGTCGGACATTCTCGAAAAAAGGAGCAATTTCATTGAAGATGTTGTTTTTCTCATAGTCGCCCATGTATAGACATGCAATACTTGGTGCGCAGGCCGCCCCCATACTTACTCCCTGCACTTGCTGATAGAGTTGCCCATTAAATTCGAAAAAGTTTTCCTCTAAAACAATCTCGAGGCATTGTATCAAAAAAGTGCCATTGGCTAAGGAGAGATCAGAGGCAATGATGTTACTTACCACCCTACAGGCCTCCCTTTGAGGAATATTAGAGTAAAGCGATTCAACATCAAGCGTTACCAGAATTTCTCGCTCGGGGTCATAATCAAGGCCTTCGATCTTGGATATAAAATGCCCAGTATCCTTCACATATAATAACAAATTACCCACAATCGGCTGAAGAAACCTATCAAGATATTTAGATAATGGTTCCGTTGCCGAGCCAATAGTAGAAACAATAGGCCTTAAAGGTGGGTCATATTGGTCCTTGTGGGACTTCGGTAAACCATATATTATAGGAATGCGGGTATGGGTGGGTGTAAGAAAAAGGGCTTCCGACAGGCAAATGTCTCCTCTCTCGACAGCTTGTTCCACACCCCGTAGGATTCGACGTTTGATTCTGGGTTCAGGATTAGACATAATTTGACAATAGTGTCTAGTCGACCCAAGTAGATCAAGCATCTTCTCTTTATATCTGAAGGTATCAAAGATAACAATGCCCCCACCCTTGTCACAGGGTTTGATCGTAAGATCGTTATTGTTCTTGAGAGCCATGAGTGCAAGATTCTCCTCCCTAGTGGTGTTGTAGGCAGGTGTAGGGACATATTTAACTGCCCTCTGAATTTTGTTGAGGACTGCTTTCTCAAACAAGTTAACTGCCATGCCTAATGTCTCTAGGGCAGGGGTAAAACTAGAAGGAGGTCTCAGGCCAGATAGGTTATCATTGTTTGTGTTAGAATCTTTATCCAAGAAAAACTTTTTAAGTCTCACTTTGCGGAAGAATGCATGCAAGTCTTTAAAGAGTTCAAATTTGTTGATCCTAGTAGATGGAATAAAGGACAAACCCTTGGTAAGTAATGTAACAGCAGAATGGTCCATTGTGTGTTTCGATAAGTTAAAAATAGGGATCGTATTCATGTCCTCCAATATTGGTGTTGGCGGGTTTGAATATACCTCTGTGGCTGAGCTGGATCCTGGTATTGGCCCCTGTGTTGAAAGCCCTGAGATCGATTCTGAAAACGGTTTTGATATCTTGGGCGATAGTTGCCCCGTCGGTTGCCTAAAAAACGATTTTCCGGCAATGGACGTTCAAAAGCCTGTCCTTGTGCTGAATTACCGTAAGCCTGTCCCTGAGCTGGATTACCATAAGGGGAGCCCTCGCTGTCTGAGTCCGTAGTGTCCGAAAATGTTGTAACACGTTTGTTGCCCCAATTGGAATAATTGATGTTTGAAGAGCTTTCACCGCTGTTTGCATAGAAATTCTCTATCAAGAAAGGATAGACACGCTCTTGAGAAAAGTTTCTAACGTCCTTTCTTAATTTATCGGTCTTCCTCTTAAGGAGGTATTCACTGAAGGAATCAAGTTCAGTGGTAATATCCTCCAATTTCTTTTTACACTCTTCTACACTATGCGATTGCTTTAATTTTTCTTCTAGCTCTTGGATTTCCTTATTAAGGAGTTGGATGACCTCCCTTGCTGTTTCAATAATGAGAATCATCCAATCTCTGGAGCATCTATTGGAAATGAGGGCCCACTTTTCAAAAAATTTCCTAATGTCAACAAAAAGGCCTGGGATATTCCTGACACGGAGACCAATGGGAATAGTTCCCGCCCTAAGATATTCAAGCATAAAATTAGCGTGAGATTCTGTTCGTTTAGTTTTCTTTTTTAAATTAAAGAGTTTAGACCAGTCTTCATTGGGGCCTTGGGACAAAGAAAAAGAGAAAGGGCGATCGCCCTCCAAGGTTTGACCTAGAAGGCGGGCAAAATCTTCATCAGAAAATCCAAATGTCTTAATGCTATCCATGAACAAAGATGGAATGACAGAAAAATAAGAAGAGAGAGCACCAATGTCGTCAGTATACAGACACAATAGAGTGAGGAGAAAAGAAAAGAAAAAGAATGTCGCAAAAAATTGCGATGAAAAGAATAAATGAAGATTTGACAAAATTCCTAAAGAACTAATTAAAGAAGAACCATAGCTCGAAGGTCCTGGTGCTAACAAATAAACCTCCTAATAGGGAGAACAAGAAAAAACCCCACGGCACAGGGCCGGGAAACCGAACCAATAAACAAAGGGGCCCCCTAAAGGTAAAATATATAGGTAGAGACTCAGGGGAAAAAACAAGTTCAGTACAAAGAGAAATAAACTCTACCCTTTATATAAAAAAGTACAATGTATCAAAATTTAAATACAAGCTAGAGACACTCTGAAAGAAACGAACATAGAAAATATATGCATACATATATATACAGCCACTTCCTTTTGTGTTTAGTACAAATTTTTTTTCACTAATTTTGTTATTTCAGATTATACATGTTTTACACATTAGAAAAATTCAATGCAACAGAGAAAGAAGAAAACAGGTTCCCACTAGGAGAAAGAAAACTAATCACACATACATTTATTCACATCCAAAACAAACATTCATACAGAATCACACAAATGTACTGTTCACACTGGTGCAAATTGAAAGCACTAAGAAGTCCCACCCAGCAAAAAAGATTTTCACAACAGGAAATTGCTCAAAAACACAAATGAGTATATAGGCCTAGGTAAACAAGTGATGGAATCAAAGGTTTCTGAGTAACACAGTTTTTCTTGGTGTTAAATCCGGTAAAAAGAAAAGAAAGGGTGGGGCCCTGTGCAAAACGCCGACGCGCGTTTCGGTGAGACAACTCCAGATGACGGAGTACCACCTTTTTCCCCTGAGTCTCTACCTATATATTTTACCTTTAGGGGGCCCCTTTGTTTATTGGTTCGACATATGTTTATGCCTCTAATATGTATCAACACTTTTATAACATGCATAGGAGATTGAAATAAGGCAGACTGACTTTCTGTCATCCTGGGAGTTATCTCCAGGAGAGTGTGGATACATTTTACTGTCCCTCACCATGGTTGTGGCAATCAGGTAAAAAAAGACATTACAATCCTTCCTCCAATGGCCCCTAATGCGTTGGGCCATCGGAGGAAGATTTAATTGACAGAGTTAAAGGGGGCCCTGTCAAAATAAAACTTAAAGCCAGTCCATCTTTCAATGAGGTGGGCACACCTAGGGTTTAGCAGACAGGGTACTGCGCCCCAGATTTATGAGAAATCGTAAATCTGAGACAGCGCCAAAAACGTACGCACCCCCAGGCCAGGCGCAAGGGCGGTACAAGGAGGAGAAATATCTTTATTTCTCCTTGTTATTCCCTTTTCTATGTGTGCTGCATTCTGCAGCACACAGAGAAAGAGGAAAAAGCCTCTTGTGATTGTTTTTGTGCAGGAAGGCTTTAGTTCCTGCACAAAAACAATCCTCCCCTCAACGCAGGCACCCTTGCACCATGGTGCAAAGCAACCTGCGATGGCGCACGGCATCCCATTGTTCACCAGCACAGAGGAAAAGGGCAGGAATGCGCTGTATCTTATACAACACATTCCTAACCTTTTCTTTTGCCTTAGGTCAGCGCAGCAGGAAGGCCTGCGGCGCTGTCCTCCGGCAAAAACTAATAAATGAGGCCCCAAGTTGGTGTACCTTGTTGCAATCTCCTCTATATGTTATATTAGGCTTGATATATATTAGAGGTCTAAATATATGCTAGCTCTAATCTGCTGAGGATGTTCCACCCAAAGCCCTTTTTTGATGCTTGGGGTACTTAGCTCTTAAGCCTTCATAACTTTTCTCTTCAAAAAGTATTCATATCAAATGTGTGTTCTTTTTTTGCCATTTATTGGGGATTCCAAAGGTACCCCATTTTTGTGTTTTTCTCTGGAGAGAACAAAAAAAAGCCAAAAAGTAGCTACATTTTGGGTTTTTTGAAAACATTGTAAAAACGTGTGTGAAAGAAAGTGCATATTATTTTTTCTAACAATTAAACTTTTGCAGTGCTAAGCTCACTACCTTCCCAGCTTTTTTATGACAGTTTTTAAAATGTTTTAATGGGCAGTCTGTTTAGCTTTTTGTGGTTTCAACCTACGTGCAGTTTGAGATGAAAACAGAAATGAAAGGCATATGTGAACTCTGAAAGATTTACATTTCTGAAAACTAGACAAAATTCTGAATTCAGAAAGGGGTGGTTTATGTAGATAGCTTATAGTTTCCTCAATGGCACTAGTTATTAAAATACAAGATAAAATAAAATAGGAAAAATAGAACTAGCTGACAACATTTGCAGCTGTAATTTTGTGCCACGGTGGCCAATCTGCAAAAGCAACATAGGATTATGACTGAAAGATCTTTCTAGTTGCAGCGATATATAGTGTTTATTGGCTGTTCAAAAACACTTGAGGCCCAGAGTCAACTGAACTTCAGTTTATAATGATATTTCATTGTGTACCAACCATGCATCAATTATAATATAAATGTAGTGAATGATAAAATAGGTAGGAAGGAAAATTTGGTATTTTGGAAATGTGCACTAGGTACTGATTTTAGGAATAGTGTTATGTGTATAACTCTGAATCCTGGGTTACCAATACTATCATGTGATTTAGAGGACAATGTAAAACAGTGCAAACTGGTTTACATTTGGAAACCAATAATGAGAGAAATACTATTCATAATAACAATGTTAACAAATTCTATGTTTCCTCACTCCTCCTGATAAAAATGATACCCCAATTGTGTGGTTGGGCTAAGTGTTCCGTGACACAAAAGGCCCCACAATGCAACATTGAGACATCAACTTTCCTTGTCAAACAAATTACAAGTTTTGGTGATGAGGTAGCCACCACATTGGAACCTGAGTACAGCCGCCACCCAGGTATACCTTCCAAACCCAGATATTTCTCAAAACTTGATACCTGGGGAGTCACGGTGGTTTGACTTGCATGGATTCCACAATGTTTTCTTATCCACAATGCCCTGCTGACCTCACACTTTAGCTAAAATCACTAATTTACCCATATTTCTTTGACAGAAGCTTCCAGAATCTGCAGGGACCAACAAAATTCTTACCAACCAGCAGTTTCATACTTTGCTTGATAAAAATGGTATGCTACTTATGTGACTAGCCCATTGCCCATGATTGAAATCGGGAAAACCATTGTTCCTCTAACCCAATTAGGGACTTTGCTTACGTGCCCGAGATTGACTTTTAACTTCTGGTTAAATCATGCCTCAGAATAGGCCTTTTTAGCCTATGCCACTTATTGCCTGATATTGGAATTATATAGTTCTGATCAATTAGTCTCGCGAGGTTTTTTGTATGACATAATGAGAGGAGTGTTCATATAAATATAACACACTTACCTGTCATTACAACCAGTCAATATGTCATGACTATGATGTTGGAAACAATGAATAGTTATTCTTTGAAATATTGATCACTTTGTGTTTTTCATGTTGGTTTGTAATTGTCTATTGATGTTGTATGTAATCACATTGATAATTGAGTCCAATTGTATTTAGTCATGTTTATATTGTTTTCCCATTGTGGTGTCATAATTGTTTGTGCCTAGTCCTTATGTGTGTTATTTATATTGTATACTCTTTTTGTATAAATTCGTTGCAGCCCTGAAGGAGTCCAGAGGTGGACGAAACGCGTCGGCTGCTTTGGCTGTTTTGGATGTTTTAACATTTACATGATAAACTGAACAATAAAGAAGAACATTTTGAAAAGATAAAACACCAAGGATATGGACTTATTTAAATTACATTGTACAAGTTGAGTGGTGCATTTGGTGCTGTTTTTTCATTTATGCTCCAGTAACTGGAACAGCATTGTGCTGGCGGGTGCTAACCAAGATTGCACACTTGTGGTGAATGGAATATATCACCAATAGATATGTTGGGATATTGTTAAATCCAGTGCTGCCCTAGAGGGATACCGCTAGCTTTGTGTGCTTTTCCTGTTGATATAGCCACCACATTGGAACCTGAGTACAGCCGCCACCCAGGTATACCTTCCAAACCCAGATATTTCTCAAAACTTGATACCTGGGGAGTCACGGTGGTTTGACTTGCATGGATTCCACAATGTTTTCTTATCCACAAAGCCCTGCAGACCTCACACTTTAGCTAAAATCACTCATTTACCCATATTTCTTTGACAGAAACTTCCAGAATCTGCAGGGACCAACAAAATTCTTACCAACCAGCAGTTTCATACTTTGCTTGATAGAAATGGTATGCTACTTATGTGACTAGCCCATTGCCCATGACAGGAATGTCAAAACAGGGACCTTGCAAAGTTAGGGTGAAGTTCGCATGGTAAGAAAACATTGTGGGACCCATGAAAAGCACATAATCATGGACTCTCCCAGATGTTTAGTTTTGAGAAATGCCAGGGTTTGAATGTTTCCCTGGGTGGCGGCCAAGCCCTGATACAAATACCACAGCTATCCACATCACCAATGTGGACCCATTTTAATTCTGAAAATGTGATGGTGTCACAGTTCATTTGTGGCGTTTCCTGTCCTGGGTGCTAGTCTGGGAGGCAGAAACACTTTATTTCTGTTGCCCAGTGGTTTTGGCTCAATGCTCAAAAAGAAATTATTTCAGTCTACTGGGCTTTTCTTGCTCCCAGGCAGAAAGACTGTATGCCCTTTCTGAGGTGGGGGCATAGCCCAATGCCACGGTGAATGCGTGCTGTACATATATGTCTGTCTGTTTTTCTAGCACCCACAAAACTATGATTGTAAAACCTATAGTAAATATGTATGACTGTCTTTCTATCTCAGAGCTCACAGCTTATGCTTCTACGCCTGTACTTTAATTATCAATGGTTAAAAAGATGATTTTTAATGTTTTTGGATTGTTTTGATATGTGTTTATAGATGGTTCTAGTGATTCTGGCCACAAGTTTTATTTTGTATGTTGATCAAAGACTTTGCTGAGATATGAACTTTTGAAATGTATATTTTACATTGATGGAAGCAGGCCTCTGTTAGCTCCTGCTTACCTGGAGGCAGAGTTGGGCTTTTCTGATGCCATTGGAGCTGCCATTATTCTGTTTATGGAGTTGCACGCCGCACAGCATCTTTCTGCTTTGAGGCAGCACAGCTTTGCAGGGTGTGTTTCTTCCTGGCAGTGTTTTTTTAATAGAATCACACTCCATGAGGTTGTTGCCTACAGCATCTCTGTAATACAGCAGGCATGGAAGATTAGGGTTTGGTAATCAAGTAGTTCATGCCAGATTGTATTCCCTTGTTTAATGTGTCCTCTTACAAATATATAGTCTTTGATTTGCCCATGGTAAGATGGTATCTTATATTTTTCTGCTTCTTTCCACAGTTTTACTCTCTGTTTTGGGTTAGAAAACTAAGAACAGATCAGGTCCAACAATTATGCTTGCTTCCCTGCTGCTTGCTCGCTGGATTCCCTTTTTATCATGCTTCTTTATTCAAGCTTCGTTCCTCTGCTTGTCCTGTTGATTGGCCCGGCACATTTCTTTTTTTACTACAACTTATATTTTTACTTCCACTGTGCTCGTCTAATCTCTTGACAGCCTGTACAATTATGGAGACTGAGGTTGCTTCGGGGAGGGATCTACACCTTCTTCACTTCAAGAAGAGGTTACAGCTGTTGCCTAAGAGACATGCTCTTGACAGCCTCTGCTCTGTCATGCACTTCCTATAATGCTAGAGTTGAAATAATTTTGTGAAGGCTTCCACCCCAATTAATAGAATCCAAATGATGTGGAGGTATGGCGGTGAAGGACATTGGCAGAGTAAGACAAGTCCAGAACAATACAGTCAGACAAAAAGCAGGTTGCATGAAGAGACTTCTCATACTCTCAAACTCTTTCGTCAAGATAGCTGAGAGCTTCTGATTCAGCACACATTTATTAAGGGTAATGCTTATGTTTTAGTCTGGAATCTGCCAAGATTAATAATTTGCAAGCATAGTCTTAGTAGAGATCAGAACCAGAGCCGACACAACACTGTAAATTGCACCGAAAGTGACAAAATAATTACAACTGTATTAAATTATATTCCAAACAATTTGGAAAAGGCCTTATTTACTTTTTACATCCAGTGCACTTGATGGTTTGCAACATGGAACATGTTGATAGCTTTAAAGAAAGCAAATAGTTATTGATTTGAAAAAATAGAAATGTATGTAAAAAGTGAATAAGGCCGTTTCGATGTGTGCAGGCTTAGTGAAAGCCTACACAAGAAACCTGAGCTCAAATGTACATTGACACATCTGTTAGGTTTTACATTTCAGAGTAATATTTTAGTAATGGAGTGTTCTTCAGAGCACCCATCAACTACGCAGAATATTCTTCATTTATTTATGTTGTTAAATAACTGAAATATTTATGTTTATCAAATGATTTGTTTGTTTTGAAACACTAATGCCAGATGGTGAATGAATTATATATTCCTGATTATGATATATACTTTTGTGTTATTTAGGTATTATTTAGGCTAAAGCCATTTCACCAGTTTCTATGTGGTTAGTTCGGTTTGACAACTATAACATTAGAAACGATTTAATTGCAGATCAGGGCATGTTTTAGCGAAAATCTGAATTCTGATTTTTTTTGCTTTGGATAGATTTACTAAATTGTGAAGGACTTACTTCTCAATGCTGTTTTTACACAGTATAAGGTGGAAAGCAGTGGCCAGGGGAGGAGTAAATGGAGAACGGTTTCGGAGGGTGTCTGAAGTGAGGGGGGGGGGGTGAAAGGAGCTAGAAATGAGAAAGTAGTGATGTTGCTGGAGTGGGGGCTTGTTCATTTGAGACTCCCCTGCTTCTTATGAAAGAAATGACCTGGAGTTACAGCTGGTTAATAAAATTCAGTACAAAGCAACACCAGTTCTTAGCACCATGTGGTACCCAGATTGGCAATGAAAGTACCAGATACAGGACGGCGTAGACATAGCAAATACCACAAAGTCAAATTTAGGCTGGCAGGCCCTCAGCAAACAGGGGCCACAATGCACAAGAGTAACTAAGTTGGGGATGGTTGTTTATAGATTGGGACCCTATGCATGGATTGCAATGGACAGGCTGCCTCTGTATACATCAAGTGATTACAGAGTGCGCCAGAAGCAGAGATTAAATAGTCCAGATGCCATGTAAGTATATGAGAAGCATCACCCAAAAACAGATAGAAAGTGATTCACAGGCATCACAGCTATGAGCAGTCTAGCAGTTGACTGGTGGCATGGCCAAATCACAAGAAAGGTACATAATTCATGATTGATACCCAGATGTGGAGGGAAAGTAATCTGTAATCGGCATTGTTTGAGAAACTATTCCCTGCTGCAATTCACAATTCACAAACTGACTACCCGTCCATGAGCATCAGATATATGCAGAGCAAATCAATTCAGTAGACATTTTTGAAGCAGTGCAACTAGTGCACATGCAGCACAAAAGCAAGAGTGGAATGGAGTGACAGGAAGCATGAAGATGCAAAAAGCACTGTTCAGAGGCAGAGAGGACTATTCAGAAGCATAACAAATGCAAGGAGCATACTAATACAGTCACAGGGATTTACAGGCAGCCCTCGGATTGAGAGCAAAACAATTAACAAGTAGTGTGCCCTGTTCACAAGCAAGAAAAAAGTCACATGCAGGAAGCAGAGCAGCAGTGAAAGTAGTTCACACACAGAAACCAAATGCAGAGTAAAACAGTGTTCAGACAGAACGCAGAATTTAAAAGACAGAAAATGATTACCGTGTTTGCTCAAATGTCGAGTCAGCGCAAATCACAGGCAGATTAAGCCAGTCTCCAAGTAGGTCCTATAGGCTTATTTACAAGGCCCTTGCACCACTTTTGCGTCATATGTAACATGGGAAAAGTGACGTAAAAGTGGCGCAAGGGGCTTGTAAATCTGCCCCATAGTACAATGTTATCACATACAGTGAGTAAACACAGGGCTGTCAAGAATTCCTGTCATACAAGGGAAACACGCCCTTATGTAAACAGGAGAGCTGTTACATAACTCAAGGGAAACACGCCCTTATGTAAACAGGAGAGCTGTTACATAACTCAAGGGAAACACGCCCTTATGTAAACAGGAGAGCTGTTACATAACTCAAGGGAAACACGCCCTTATGTAAACAGGAGAGCTGTTACATAACTCAAGGAAAACACGCCCTATAAAGGGAGGAACCGGGAGGTACAAGGCTGTCGGATATTGTGTTTACACCGACGTACCTGCTTCGTGAAGAGCAGTGTTCCGGAGTGGTGCTCCAGTAAGGCAAGAACGGAGGTAGGTCGAGTCGTTACTCCCTGGGCCGTGTCTTGCCCCATCGTCACCTGTGAAGGACCCGGAAGCTCTACCGGTCAACCATTGAGCTTCGCTTTTTGACTCGGCTGAGTCCAAGCGCAGTGGCGCTTTTGCTGGTTGGAGTCGTAACTCCCAGCCCGACCAGAGACACAGGGACTGCCAGCTGTAACGCACACCAGGAGGTGTTTGCCGCGTTACAGACTCGGAAGTCCACAGGATCGATCGAGCGGCTGCTCTCGGTTCAGTCTTCTTGCTTGTGATTGGGGTATCGGTGACGCATCACCAGGAGGTGACTCCGCGTCCCGGTGCAGTCTGAGGAAGAGGTTGAGCGGCTGCTCCCTTCAGGTAGAGACCCCGGCTGGGTGTTTCCCTGACTCCTCGATTCTCCCCAACACTCTTCGTGCCCCTCACAGCCTACCGATTGGCATTGTCGGCCATTTCATTTCTGCCCTCTGTTGGCATACGCCGGGCTCGGCGTATATGCAGAGGACGGTTAGGACCATCCGTGCTGTGGGCTGGTAACGTACTTAGCCTGGAGGATTCCAGTGACTATAACTTTTGTTTGTTCTTTGTATTTTATTTGCCTTCATTAAAAGAACTAACCCTTCACAAGTGGTTGCGTCCTCATTGTCGTGTCTGTTAAACGATCCTGAGACGTTCAGGGCGTTACAAAATATCCGACCTTAATAACACTAACTGTCTCCCGGTCGATAACAGACATGGCAACACTTGATGATGTGCTGGCTGCTTTAGCGGCCATGCAAGTTGAAGTGGCTGCCTCTAGGCAAGAAACAGCCGATGTAAAAGCCAGACTGGATGCTATCCAATTGGACCCGCTCACGCCCAGCACCTCCCTCACGAACCAGACCCCTGCGGTAGTAGTGGAAATGCCGGTAGCCATCCCCTTGGCAACACCAGAGAGGTACAGTGGGGATCCTAACACAGTGCAGGTATTCCTCACACAAGTGGCGCTACATTTATCGTGCAAAGCAAAGGCGTTCCCCACGAGTCAGGCTTGTGTGGCTTTCCTTATATCCTATTTGGCTGGAAACGCGGCACAATGGGCCGTACCTCTGGTGAGCAGGGACGACCCCCTCTTATGTGATTGGGGTGCTTTTCGCGAGGAATTCCTGAAGGTATTCGACAGAAGGGCTGACTCGTACACGGCGGACCGTGAAATGCTTGAGTTGAGACAGGGATCCAACGACCTGGTGCAGTATCTCAATGCGTTCCGAAGGCTGGTTGCGGAAACCAAGTGGCCTGTTGCTAAACAGACGGCGCTCTTCCATCAAGGGCTGTGCGATGAGCTCAAGGACGCCGTGGCTCATATTGACCCTCAACCCAAGACATGTGAGGGCCTTATCAACCTGGTATTACGGCTGGAACATAGGCTAAGTGAAAGAAAGGGGGATCATGGGAGAAAAGGAAAATCCCTTCCATCCTATGTGACGGTGGGAAGTCCTGAAACTTCCACCGCATCCAAGGGAGAACCCATGGACATCAGCGCAATACGAGCGAGCCTCACAGCCACGGAGAAAGAGTCACGCCGTAAACAAGGATTGTGCCTATATTGTGGCAAAAAAGGCCACTACGTACGTGAATGCCCTGCCAAACCGAAGACGTCACGTTATCGGGCCAACCGGTCGGTAACAGCCGTGGTGGACATACCGGCGGAAAACTAGAGGACTCCAAGACCAGAGAAGGGGCATCTCGGAGTCACTCATCCATCCCTTCACTTTCCAACTCGGTCACTAAGGGACAACGACACCTGTTTATCACGGCGCACGTGGGAGTGCATGACCAGTGGATACCCGTTGTGGCCATGGTGGATTCAGGGGCCACTGGCATGTTTATGGACCACAACGAGGCATGCAGGCTAGGGCTAGTGCTTCTTCCCAAAGCAGTACCCGAAGACGTCTATGCGGTAGACGGAAGGCGATTGGTGACGGGGCCCATTGGACAGCACACGGGGGTCCTTCCGATGAGATATGGGAGGAACCATTTGGAACAAATCGATTTTAACATCATCCGAGCGCCCCAATATGGCGTCATATTGGGATTGCCGTGGCTACAGAAACACAACCCCTTTGTGGATTGGCCAACACATCGCATCGAAATGACGTCACCGTATTGCATCCTGCATTGTGGAATAAGAACGGAATCCCTTGACGCAGATGAGAGCGGGAGTCAGACGGTGGCTACAGCGGCAGAAAAAGATGTGGCTCTCCCCCAGGCTTATCACAGTTTTGAGGATGTATTTGATGAGGTGAATGCGGAAGTGCTACCACCACATAGACAGTTTGACTGCCAGATCGACCTGGTGCCAGGGGCCAGCGTTCCCAGCGGCAGGCTGTATGCCCTGACGGAGCCTGAAAACGTGCATCTCCGGGGGTACCTGGATAAACTCCTCAAGCTAGGATTCATCCGCCCGTCCAAGTCTCCGGCCGCCTCGCTACTCTTCTTCATCCCGAAGGCTAATGGGGAGCTGAGAGCCTGTGTGGACTTTAGGGCATTGAATGCGATAACCATAAAAAATCGGTACCCCTTGCCTCTCATCAGTGTACTTCTGGAACAGGTCAAGAAAGCTCGTATCTACACCAAGTTGGATTTGAAAGGGGCATACCATCTGGTGCGCATGAGGGACGGAGACGAGTGGAAGACCGCCTTTAAGACCAGGTTCGGCCTTTTTGAGTACCTCGTCATGCCGTTCGGTCTGTGCAACGCCCCGGCAGCCTTTCAGTACTTTTTGAATGAGGTATTCAGAGAGGAGTTGGATATCTACGTGGTCGTATATATCGACGACATCCTCATCTATTCGTCCAGTGTGGAGGAGCACGTACACCACGTCAAAGCTGTGCTCCAAAAGCTGAGGGAAAACATGCTGTTTTGTAAACTCAGCAAGTGTGACTTCCACGTCACATCCGTGGAATTCCTCGGAGTGATGCTGAGTCCAGAGGGACAGGAGATGGCAGAACGAAAGATCAAGGCGGTGAAAGAATGGCCGGTGCCCCAAAGCGTGAAGGACGTCCAAAGTTTCATTGGCTTCGCCAACTTTTACAGGCGGTTTATAGATGGATTTTCAGGAGTGGTGGCCCCAATCACACAGCTACTGAGGAAGTCCAAGGAGTTTGTCTGGTCCCCTGAAGCGAACAAAGCCTTTGAGGCCCTGAAAAGCGCCTTTGGTAAGGCGCCGGTGTTGGCTCACCCCGATCCGGATCTCCCCTACGTGGTGGAAGCGGACGCGTCGGATGTGGCGCTGGGGGCTATCTTGTCCCAACGCAACCACGACACAGGGGTGCTTCATCCCGTTGCGTACATGTCCCGCAAACTCAACGACGCCGAACGCAACTACCATATTGCGGAGAAGGAGCTTCTCGCAATCAAGGATGCCTTCACCGAATGGAGGCATTGGTTGATGGGGGCAAGACATGTGGTATCGGTGTACACGGACCATCGGAACCTACAGTTCATGACGGCCACTAGACACCTTTCTCCCAGGCAGCTGCGGTGGATGATCTTCTTTGCGGGGTTCAACTTCCGCATCACATATCGGCCGGGGACGGAAAACCGGAAGGCGGACGCCCTGTCCCGTCAATCTGCAGTTAAGGAACCATTGCCTGCAACCGAGCGTTCCATCATTTCCCCGAGGATGGTATTGGGGGTTATCCAACCGGATACTTTCCTGAGGGGAATAAAGAGAGGGATCAGGTCATTCGCATGGCGGAGGTGGCTCCTCAGTCACAGAGAATGGCAGCTGAAGGACGGGATACCCCTGAAGGGCAGGTGCCTATTGATACCCACGCCTAGGCTAAGGAAACAAGCATTCATCTGGTGCCATGACTCTCCATGCGCAGGTCATTTGGGCTTTGAAAAAACGGTGGCTAGCATGGGACGGCATTTCTGGTGGCCAACCATGAGAGTGGATGTCAGGAGGTGGGGACAGGAGTGTCCTACGTGTGCTACCATGAAGGCCGACCATGGCCGAACCCAAGGGCTCTTACATCCACTTCCGACCCCGGATAGACCATGGGATAGCATATCACTGGACTTCGTGGTGGGCCTACCGGTAGACCAGGGGATGACGGCAATACTGGTGGTGGTGGATTACTTGACGAAAATGGGGCACTTCATCCCCTGCAAGAGAGTCCCTACGGCCGGGGAATTGGCGTCACTACTCCTAAAGAATGTGGTACGACTGCATGGATTACCTGGGGTGATCGTGTCGGACCGGGGGTCGCAGTTTACTGCGCAATTCTGGAAGACTTGGTGCACTGCGCTGCATGTTAAGACCGCCCTGTCCACCAGCTACCACCCTCAAACGGACGGCCAAACCGAGCGCCTGAACCAAACGTTCAAACAGTATCTGCGATGTTTTGTGGACCAGGGCAGGGAAGAATGGGTCGACTTGCTATGGGTTGCAGAGATAGCCTATAACAACGCCACTCACAGCTCCACACAGTCATCTCCGTTCTATAGCAACTATGGCCAACATCCCAGGTTCTTGCCATTTCTACATCCGTTCAGAGAGGACAGGATTCCCGCCACAGCGGACAGGGTGGCACACATAAAAGACACGTTGATGCGCTCAAGGGCTGTCCTAATAGAGGCCAAGAGAAGATACAAGGCTGCAGCAGATAGGAAGAGAAGGCCCGGGCCACTGTACCGCACTGGAGACTACGTCTGGATATCCACAAGAAACATGAGGTTTCGAAAGAACAGTGTGTTCCATCCCAAGTACATGGGCCCCTATCGAATTACCAAGTGTATGGGTCCCGTGAACGTGAAGGTGTGCTTGCCCCAGTCATTGCGGATACACCCTGTCTTTCATGTATCATTGCTCAAACCAGCACCCTCCAAGCCGTCTGGGACACCTAGGCCGTAATGCGTGGAGTCGGAGGTGGAGTATGAAGTGTCGGGCATACGGGCGTCCAAATGGCGCAGGGGGAAGCTGTGGTACCTGGTTGCGTGGAAAGGCTATGGCCCGGAGGAGCATTCATGGGAACCGGCTGAAGGGGTTCATGCTCCGCGCTTGGTCTCCTTGTTCCATCGGCGTTTTCCTGCCAGCGCTGGACCCGTGGGGAGCCGCTGAGAGGGAGGATGTACTGTCAAGAATTCCTGTCATACAAGGGAAACACGCCCTTATGTAAACAGGAGAGCTGTTACATAACTCAAGGGAAACACGCCCTTATGTAAACAGGAGAGCTGTTACATAACTCAAGGGAAACACGCCCTTATGTAAACAGGAGAGCTGTTACATAACTCAAGGGAAACACGCCCTTATGTAAACAGGAGAGCTGTTACATAACTCAAGGAAAACACGCCCTATAAAGGGAGGAACCGGGAGGTACAAGGCTGTCGGATATTGTGTTTACACCGACGTACCTGCTTCGTGAAGAGCAGTGTTCCGGAGTGGTGCTCCAGTAAGGCAAGAACGGAGGTAGGTCGAGTCGTTACTCCCTGGGCCGTGTCTTGCCCCATCGTCACCTGTGAAGGACCCGGAAGCTCTACCGGTCAACCATTGAGCTTCGCTTTTTGACTCGGCTGAGTCCAAGCGCAGTGGCGCTTTTGCTGGTTGGAGTCGTAACTCCCAGCCCGACCAGAGACACAGGGACTGCCAGCTGTAACGCACACCAGGAGGTGTTTGCCGCGTTACAGACTCGGAAGTCCACAGGATCGATCGAGCGGCTGCTCTCGGTTCAGTCTTCTTGCTTGTGATTGGGGTATCGGTGACGCATCACCAGGAGGTGACTCCGCGTCCCGGTGCAGTCTGAGGAAGAGGTTGAGCGGCTGCTCCCTTCAGGTAGAGACCCCGGCTGGGTGTTTCCCTGACTCCTCGATTCTCCCCAACACTCTTCGTGCCCCTCACAGCCTACCGATTGGCATTGTCGGCCATTTCATTTCTGCCCTCTGTTGGCATACGCCGGGATCGGCGTATATGTAGAGGACGGTTAGGACCATCCGTGCTGTGGGCTGGTAACGTACTTAGCCTGGAGGATTCCAGTGACTATAACTTTTGTTTGTTCTTTGTATTTTATTTGCCTTCATTAAAAGAACTAACCCTTCACAAGTGGTTGCGTCCTCATTGTCGTGTCTGTTAAACGATCCTGAGATGTTCAGGGCGTTACAAGGGCAAACAGATCAGAATTGTCACTCAAATCATGAATAGCTTTCTCAGGAAGAAATCCATTCGCAGTGACATTTCTTACAATGTACCAGTGGCGGCTCCTCGCTAAAGCAGAGGAGCGTCGCCTCACTGCTTATAAGCAGCGTCACTAAAGAAAAAATAAAATGATAATAACTCTCAATCAATCAATCAATCAGGGTTTTGTAAAGCACACTACTTACCCGTTAGGTTCTCAATGTGCTGAGTGGTGGGTGTGAGGAGCTCCGTTGGGTCATCCGAAGAGCCAGGTCTTGAGGTCCTCCTGAATTGGTGCAGTGTCCAGAGGTGAAGGGGGAGATCATTCCAGGTCTTGGCTGCGAGATAGCAGAAGGACCTAGGAGAAGGACCTTCCACCTGTTCTGGTCCTGTAGAAGCATGGGACGGTGGCTAGGGAGAGGTCGACTTAGTGGAGGTTTCAATTGGGGGCGTGGAAGGAGATGCGGTCGTTGAGGAATTGGGTGTCAGGTGTTGTAGAGGGCCTTGTAGGCGTGCATGAGCAGCTTGAAAGTTATTCTTCTTGCGATGGGGATCAAGTGGTGGTCACAGAGGTGTTGGGAGATGTGTTGTGCCATGGGATATCGAGGATTAGTTCGGCTGTGGCATTCTGGATGGTCTGGAGTTTGCGGAAGAGTTTTTTATTGATTCCGGCATAGAGGGTTCTGCCGTAGTCCAGTCTGGGAGATCCACTTGAATGTCTTCCGTAGTATGCAGATGGTGTTGAAGCATGTGGAGGAGGCAGCGTTGCTCTGGTGATTCATGGTGAGTGATGAGTCTAGTATGATGCCGAGGTTATGTGCAAGATCCGCTGGGGTGGTTGGGTTTCTGAGGGTGGGGGGCCACCAGGTGTCATTCCATGTGGAGGGAGCGGAGCCAAGGATGAGGACTTCTGTTTTCTCCTAGTTGAGTTTCAAGCAGCTGTTCGTCATCCAGGCTGTGATGGCTTTCATCCATTCTTGGAAGTTGTGCCTGGTGATGTCGGGTTCCTTGTTGAGGGAGAGGATGAGATGGGTGTCATCACCATAGGAGACGCTGTTGAGCCCATGGTTTCTGACGATGGTTGGGAGGGGGGCCATGTACATGTTGAAGAGGGTGGAGTTGAGGGAGGATCCTTGGGGTACTCCGCATCTAATCTCACATGCAAAAACAACAGTTGATGGACAGAATGCAGAACAATGTCATACATTCACCCCAGTACAGAGATCTGGACCTAAACCATCGTTTTTTTGCTCACCATGCCTTTTCAGTTTGAACCCAGCCAAGGCACAGGGTCAAGACTGATTTGCCTATGGCTGGGTTCAAACTGGAATGGCATGGTGAGAAAAAAAAGATGGATTTAGGCCCAGATCTCTGTATTGGGGTGAATGTATGACATTGTTCTGCATTCTGTCCTTCAACTGTTGTTTTTGCATTTGTCACCCCGAGTGGGACGGGTATGCCCAGACGTGGGTCCCGTGCTCTCCATGCCACTGGAATTAAGCTATACTGGTTGAAGAGAGGTGAATCCCCGAAACCAGTCATAGGATGCTTGTTTCCAGTCCAGGGAGGACCTGGCTTGGCAGTTCGGGCTGGACTGTTCCCATGAGGCACAGGGTCAAAACTGGTTTGCATATGGCTGGGTTCAAACTGGAATGGCATGGTGAGCAAAAAATGATGGATTTAGGCCTAGATCTCTGTACTGGGGTGAATGTATGACATTGTTCTGCATTCTGTCCATCAACTGTTGTTTTTGCATTTGTCACCCTGAGTGGGACGGGTATGCCCAGACGTGGGTCCTGTGCTCTCCATGCCACTGGAATCAAGCTATCCTGGCTGGAGAGGGGTTAAACCCCAAAACCGGTCCTAGGATGCTTGTTTCCACTCCAGGGAGGACCTGGTTTGGCAGTTCGGGCTGGACTGTTCCCATGAGGCACAGGGTCAAGACTGATTTGCATATGACTGGGTTCAAACTGGAATGGCATGATGAGCAAAAAAAGATGGATTCAGGCCCAGATCTCTGTACTGGGGTGAATGTATGACATTGTTCTGCATTCTGTCCATCGACTATTGTTTTTGCATTTGTCACCCCGAGTGGGACGGGTATGCCCAGATGTGGGTTCCGGGCTCTCCATGCTACTGGAATCAAGCTCTCCTGGCTGGAGAGGGGTGAAACCCCGAAACCGGTCCTGGGATGCTTGTTTCCAGTCCAGGGAAGACCTGGCTTGGCAGTTCGGGCTGGACTGTTCCCATGAGGCACAGGGTCAATACTGATTTGTATATGGCTGTGCTGGGGCCCAATTTTCATGTTTACCATTTATTTCCAAGAACCCACTCTGGTCGATTGAACCTTTTTACTTGCCCAATAGCGTGGAGGGAGCAAACACAATTATCAGAGAATAATTTCCGCAATTTGACATAATTAAGGACTCGAAACTCAATCTCTATTTCTCTCGGGATTTTATTATCAGAAAAAACATCTGCAGATACAAGCACCTTAACACAAGGCACAACAGGTAAATGGGCACTAACACAAATGCTACTCTACAAAGAATCCGCATTCGACTAAATATAAACAAAAGTACAGCTTCTAAAAGCATGAGGTAGATAACTACCGAGCTAATGTCGATATTAGGAATCATTAAACCAAAGCATCTCTGTCCCTACTCTACACTAGATGACATCCCTGCTTACCATTCCCTTAAGAACCAAGAAATCGTGAAAAGGTGTCAGAAGTGAGCTTCCTAGGAAGTCTTCACTTAGAGAGCTTGATCTAAAAACGCTCCTTCTAGCTCCTCGCCTACCTCTTCTCAGCTCAACCCTCGGGGTGCTGTCCCTAATACAAAACCCCAAATCACAGAACACGCCCTCGGGAACACCTCCTCGACCAGGTCTTCTTCCAGTAATTTTCCATCCAGCTCCGTCCACCTTCCATCGTCCATCAGCTTGGCCTTGAGTCCCAGACACCGTCCTCACTAGGAGTTGCGATTGGCACATTCCAAAGTACTCCCATGCCTGGCTTCCCCCATAATTCAATTCTTAGACAAAGACCTTTTCTACTAACGAACCAACTGTCCTTGCACCTGCGGTGAGATCATGGGATGGAAAAATACTTCGCATCTTTTAACATTACAATTTACTGCAGCCCAAAACCTCTACTAGAATAAATCATTGCGGCCTACCGCATTCGGCTAACTTAAGAAATAACAGGCCTTTCTTCTCAACGATATATGTGCATTCGGGCCTCTACTCGGTTAAACACACTATTAAATCACATTCTAAGCATTAGTACTTTTACTTTCATATACATGAATAAGCGACCTACATGAACAATGTTAATCATGTCACACGTTTAACCTAATACATTGCATTGAACGGAAACTAATCACTATGCATTTTACTGAATACATTCACAATATATGTTCACATCTCTAACACTTCTACATTGCGATATAGCTAATACATTTCTTAATACATTTCGCACGACATAACTAAAGATACATTGATTATATGCGGGTGCCAACTAACGGTGAATATGATGCACCCCTACAAATTTCAAAACCTTTAGGCGCTACATCAGCTGGGTTCAAACTGGAATGGCATGGTGAGCAAAAAAAGATGGATTTAGGTCCAGATCTCTGTCCTGGGGTGAACGTATTACATTGTTCTGCATTCTGTCCATCAACTGTTGTTTTTTCATTTGTCACTTCAGATCCTGCAGCACCAAGAAGGCAGCATGCGGGGGACACAAGTCTCCTGAACAGTCCCCAGAGTCCATCCACCGCCAGTCAGGCAGGTTCTCCACATTCACTTTCTCCGGTTCGCAAGGGAACAGGCCCGACTCCCAGCCCCTGCCACACTTCCCGAGAGGCCCTGCCTGTGGTTGAGGGGCCCGCTGCACATCTGGTCGAGCACCACCCCAGAGCCATCTGCACCCTCGGCAGTAGAGAGAAGCAAGGCAGAGCCGGCAGGAAGCAGCACCACCACTTGAGCTGCGTTGGGCAGCCAAACTCTGGTATGCCAGATGCACAGTAGACGGCTACCCGCAAGGGGCATCCCAGGCCCAGAAGTGTCACAAACCGAAACAGCTGTCCCAGGGGGATCCGCTGTCAGGTAGGATGTTAAAGGACTGAGGCGCGAGACCGGAGTTTCACAAAAATTCGACCGCCATCTTGGCAGTCATGGCCACGCCCCGGTAAATTACTTTTTAGTAGAAGCACCAATGTCTGCCCAATCATAACATGTACTCCTGGCACCCAATATGTGGGTTGAGACAAAACCCCTCTCTTAGCAATTCTCACTAAATTGTCTGTCTCCAAGCCAGACCATAAATGACAGTGTTGGAAAGTCTCCTAGAGTGCAGGACATCAAATGTTGCAGGGCAATTCTCCCTGAGGCAGATGGAAAGCTGGCAAAGTGTTCCTAATGATGGAACTCGCTAAAGATTTGCTGACATAAAACAAGTGGCTTCCCATTGCTAAATGAGTCAGAGGAATCATGGTGTGGGTGGATAGAGTATTTGCCAAGTTTTGGCCAGTACAAAATTTCTACCCACCTTTAAGTAACCTCCTTAAGTTGAACCTCAAGTAATCCACGTGTTCCTCTTTGTCAGCAAATATTTTCTGATCTTTATTTGCTGCTATCAGAATACATACTATGTTTGCCTTATCAGCCACTGGAACAGGTTTCCTCAGTACATGTGGATGATAACCCTGATTTCAGCTTTCCTTGGAGCTGTGTGTGGCGTTGATGTATCAAGTGGATGGATGGATCCTCTGTGGAAGTTATGGATATCAAATTATCTTGGGATTCATGATAATACCAGTAGTAATGCTTAGAAGTATTTTTTGGTCTGTTCATTGGTTGGAGGACAACTTTAATATTCTACCCATGGCTTCTATAAGGGCCTTCTTGGACAAGGTGTTAACCTAGGGCCTCCTTTCAAACTGCAGAAGTGCTAGCCTATGAGAAGGCTCACCTCACAGGTTTACAAATTGGCCAGATCTTTAAATGTTAGTTAAAAATGAAAGTTTTTTTTTATACCCTCACAGGCTGTACTCGATACTGTGAAGGTAGCAGAGAAATGTCCCCCATTTACCTGGCGGGCTGCAGCATGCTTTTTTAGAGATATTCACCTGCTTGGAGGAAATCTCTGTGCCTTTAGAGGGGCTGTCACTACTGCATTGCTGTGCGGGTGACATGTTCAATGTTCAGGTAACCAAACTAAAAAAGGAATGTTCCATTCTGTAATACCGAGAGCACTGGCATGCATGTAGTGCCAGCACTATCATGAGAGGGCGTTCCCTCTGGCCATTGCACTCAAAGCTGCAGGGCTTTATTTTCTTCAAAATCACACTTCAGTTTGTATGCATATTTTTTTTAAAGGTTGCAAAATGCTTGCAATCAATGTGCAATTTTGAATACCCATGTTCCTACGCCCACATCAAACACAAGAGCCCTATGCCATTAGAGATAACTCAGTCTTGACAATGCCTTCCTATTATTCATGTGCTGACTAATGTTTATAATCCGTACCAAGAGGATGACTTGCACGAGATGCTTGACAGAGAAACTGATGTGCACTTATGAGCTTGTGACCCAGGTGGGTGATTGAGGTAGAGAGATGTGGTGGGAGGCACACAAGATGGGTAGTTGGGGTGGTGGTATTCATGTGGGCAGTAAGGTCTGAGTGAAGGGTTGAGGGGGATGAGGAATATAAGAGTGTTTTTGAGTTACGGTCTATAAGTATGAGATAAGTGACTTGAATAGGTAACTGAGGAGGTAGGGTCACTGAGCTAGTGGTTGGTGTACTACTGAGATTGAGACATTAGAGAGCCCACCCAGTGGATATGGCGGGCGACTATATTGAGGGTAACTGAATGCAGTGAGGGACATATTCTCAAGAACGTGTGATAACCATCGCAAAAGTTACTTACCGCAATGTCCAACATCGCAGTCGATCGTGGGAATCCAATGCCGTGTTAACCAGGAATTCACAACACGGCGGTACCATGCGATAGTCACCAGATAACGCGTCAACTGACTGCGTTAAAAACAACGCCACACCACAAAAATGCTAAACGCTAACGCACAAAATCCTGCGATGAGGCCAATCACAATACAAAAAGCAGCAAGAACCAGCTGCATGCCTGCAAATCCCACACGTCTGGCAGGATCATGCACTACAAAAGCTACACAAACTACACACCAGAAAGAAGCCAAAGTGCGTAGCAACATGGATGCACCCTGACCCTGCGCAGAGCCCAACGCGAACCCCACAAGTCCCACAGACCACCAACAAGGAACAATGTGGCCGGGTAAGGGAGAGGAAGACAGGGTGCAGTCCACAGGAAAACAAGACCAGCGTCACGGAGGTGACAGAACACATACCAGCAACTGTCCCACAATCAGACTACCTGGAATGCAGCTGGTGTGTCGAGGAGGACAATGGATGAGGCCATGACGCGATGGTATGACCTGAAAACCTAAACCAGGCCTAAAACTGCTGCCAACAGGAAGGCAGCAACGGCGACAGGAGGTGGGAGTCCTGCGCCACAGGAGGAGCTGGAGGAAACGTAGGCCAGTAACCTGTGTGGAGACGGTGCAAGGAGGTGGGAGTACGGACACAGCTTAAGAGGACCTGACACAACAACAACAGGGTGAGGATCCAATGTGGACTGGGGGGATGGGGGGAGATGGGCACAATGGCACACATGCACAACGAGGTGTAGCACACTGCACAACCACAATGATACAGGGACTTGTTCCCCATCCTCTTGGCACACTGCAGCACACACACATAGCAATCACAGCACCTCCCATGATAATGTGGCACAAAGTGAAACACCGACACTGCAGAACAGGGGAAACAACTGCATTGTGGAGGCCCCGCCCTGATAGGGATGTTGGGCATTACGGAAGAGGACCACGCCCAGGGCTACGTGCTTTTTATTCACACCCCTACGCTGGGCTGGCGTACGCCGGGCCATCCCACTCCGCTCACGCTTACGGGGGGACGTAACAGGCAACATTTCCACTTACTCCCCCACTGGCTGGGGTCACATGGTTGCGTCCACTCTGCACTACACTCCATACACCAGGATGGTCGGGATGCGTAGGATGGTTGTCCTTTTGAGCCTGTAGTGGGCAATGACATTGTTAGGTGTTGGGTCTGTGAGGCTGGTGTTTTTCCTTGGGTTCCGCTGTCTTTGTCTGCGCTGCCTCAGTGGTGGTCCGGGGATGTGTTCAGGGTGGGGGTTGGGGTCCTGGGGGTGTTGGCGGTGGATGTTGTGGCCCTCTTGGTTGTCCGGGCCGCATGATCAGTGGTTCCATGGCATCTGTTGTTCTTCAGGTATGGCTCTGGGCTGGGCTCTCTTTTGTGGTGCAGGCTGTGGTCCGACTTTGCACCAGGTCTGAGCAGGTGTTAGTTTCCTGCTGCTAACGTGCCTTATCACCAGTTTTGTGATCTTACCGCAAATCTGGCTGATCATTGAGAATGTCGTGAAGTGGTGTTGTCACGGCTTTTTTCTCAGGAACGCCTACTCAGCATCTCATTAGCAATAGTTGTAGGAGTCATCTGTGGTGATGTTTTTGGAGGCTGCTATCACAGGTAAACTGGCGCTATGGGCTGTTTACACCAGCTTGTGACTGGGGTGATAAATTTATCGCCACTTTGGCTGCGATAAAATGCCACTATCTCGGCGATAAGTCCTTCTGAATATCCCCCTGAGTGTTTTGCATTATTTAGGTGGGGTGTAAGCCACAGTGACTGAGGAACATGATAAATAAAGTGGGTAACTGAGTTGAGTGACTGTGGAAAGGTTCACGTTAAAACACTGAAGTGCATAGAATGGCGGGCGACTAAATTGGGGGTGAGTGCAATGTCTGAACAAATCGGTGAGTAATTGACGATGGTGACAGACTTGTCAAAAGCTGATACGTAAATGTGTTTAATAGTAAAAGCAATGTCACATTTTCATAACAGTTCCTCTTCTTGGAAAGAAGGGAGACGCAAAAGACCACTATGATGCAGTCCTGGATGTTGCATAGCTTCAACTTTAAGTATAGTTTTTCTTAGCCCACATGATGCTCCTGGCATCAAAAATGCAAACTAATGTTACCTAAGACTGCAGTTCGAGTGTAGCCATATTTGATTTCATGTTGGCTGCATGGGTAAAATGACCCACTCCCCACTGCCCCATAACCTCACAAGTATTCTTTAAAATCGCTTATCAGCACAAATTCCACTGTATTATTCCCTCCTGTTTCAAAATAAAATGGTCTGTCTCTCCCTCAGACTAAGCTGAACCATGCTGCATGCTTTCTTCCACCCTCGCTCTCTTCATGTATATTGTCAACATTCCATCAAACCAACATGCATGAAGCACACCACTAGCTAATAAAACTACAAAAATACTGTTGCTCAGTTTTAGCACGCTACTACAGCCGTATACTTGGTAACGTTTGTGAACATAAACAGGAAGGATTTTTCAGGTTTCAAAAACATCAAGTTGCTGACTGACTAAAAATGACACACTGGTGTACAGTTTACTGTCAGTTATCTGATGGTGCAATTTTATGCCTAGCTCTACAATAGATAATTGAGCATCAACAGCACAACCTCCACAAACAATGCATGTTTGATAGGCTTAGTGCGGGTCATCAGCCCCTCAGATGTGTAGCTTGAGCAGTTTAGTCTTATCACTCCAGAGGATGGAGCTGTGCAGGAACACTGTGGTACACCTTCAGATCCTCGAAGTACTTGGAAAAATATGGGTGGAGATATACCTGAGTAGCTTAATTGTCTTGTGTAGGGGGTGGGAGGTAGGCATTTCAAGATACTGTGGAGCTTCCACAAAGTTATTGGTAAATATTAGGGGGGTGTAACATTTGCTAAATTTGCCTTCACAAAATTATCCAAGAGTACCAAAAAAATTACATGAAATTTTCCTTTATTATTATATATGATTAATTTGTAAGACGCATTTTCCGATTAGAAAAAGCATGAAATGCAAGCCGTGTCGCACAACCCCACAGCCAATTTGTTTACTTAAGCGGGACTATTTCCCTGTCTCTTACGCCCATCGACCTCTATCCATCCTATTTTTGTGTACCTCTCCCCTTTTTCAAGTTTAATTTCAATGTTTGTCCCTTAGACATGCTTTTATTTTTCATTATTGAAACCCTGTGTGTCTGTTTTTATCACATCCCCACCCATTCTCAGCTATCACAGAGGCAGGCACAAGAAGGGAACTCTATTGCACATTTCTTTCCAAGGAGAAGGTGGCAACACTTATATTTGCAGGCACAGAAGGAAAATACATGTTTAGAGCTCAAGAGGCTCTAGGTGAAACACTGGCATAAAATATGTCACATTATAGTGGATGGATCGGACTCAGTGGCAGGTGCAGCATTGCTTGCTCGATGTGATAGACAGCAAACAGGACCTGCTCGACCTGCTTGGAGCATAGGTTGCTGCACCAACCCGTAAGTGATGATTAAAATGTTTAAATTATATTTTTATTACTTTGCAGTCAGCATTATCTATAGCGTGGGAGCATAAATCTTACTCCAAAATCCGGGCCACCCCAAAATTCAAAATACCCTAAATATATTTAAATTGCACGAAAAGGTACCCTCCCAACCATCAATTTAGCAAAGCAGCAACTATAAGAATATAATAAACTTGCACTACTCAATAACTGAGTTCTGGATCTTATTAGAGTGAAAGTTGTTTTCACAAATATCTCAAAATCAAGCAGTACAGAATAAATGTCATCAAGGCTCAAATGTAGAGTTGTACAGAGTAGTCAAAATCAGACATCATATTAAGTCTCAAAATGAGCAGTAAAATCATTAAAAAAATCAGGGGGCATCCCTAGCACACCAAGAAAGTCTTCTGGTTCACCCCCAAAATCAAGCAGTTCTTCACAATTATTGAATAAGAAATCAGGAAGACAGCAGATTCATCATGTGATGATCAAAGGTAACAACTCTTTTAGCAAATCAGAAATTTGAACATCATTACTTTAACAAATAAGTACTGTCCCATTTAAGGAAAACTCCTAGCATCTTCTTTGCTACGGTTATCCACAGATATTTGAACAAAATTTGAAATATTTCAACAATATAATTTCAAACTAAGGAATTAAACCTGTCTACACAGTGGAACTTCAGTGGAAGGTCCTTTGAGTTGCAACAAGTTTGGACTACTCGCATGTTCATTTAAAGAATTAAAGTGCCCAGGGACTGGAAGGATGCATCAGTGTCTCGCTGCTGAAAAAATCTACTGCTGATCCAACAGTTCTTTCCAACTATAGACCAATTTCGCTATTATGTTTACTTCCGAAAATGTAAGAAAGATTTATTAATAAACAGCTTTCTGCCTTTCTTGAAGCTAACTGCATCTTGGATATCTTTCAATCGGGCTTTAGAGAGCTTCACAGCACTGAGACCGTGCTTTTGGCTGTGTGAGATAATATCAGGCTCTCCCTTGATGTAGGAACTCTGGTCATGTTGGTATTGTTGGATTTATCAGCAGCATTTGACACAGTCTCCCATTCTGTTCTTACCCGCAGGTTTCAAAAGGCAGGGCTATATGGCAGGGCGCTACAATGGCTCATGGACTTCCTTTGTCCACCGAACACAACCAGTCCGCTTGGATTCTTTCAAGTCATGACTGATGTATATGGACAAGGGAGTCCCCCGGGGAATCTGCCTGAGCCCTACTTTGTTTTACATCTATAAGGCTCTATTAGCCATTGGAACCAATCGTTGGAGCCTGCGGCATGGAGATCATGTCATATGCAGATGACACAAAACTACTGTTTGCCTTTGGTCCTGATCCTAACAAGGTGAAAAATAAATTCATAACTCATGATGGAAGTCGTAGTCTGGATGAGTAACAACTGTCTCCAATTAAACAGCAACAAGACAGAGATTTAGGGGCATATTATCAAGAAATGGCGTTAAAATTATCGCCACTTTAGCGGCAGAAAACTGCCACTAAAGCGGCGATAATGGGCTTGGTAATATGTCGAAGAGAATTCCAATAGAAGCCCATGTTGACACCAGAACATGGGCTTCTATGTGAATTCTCTGCGGCATATTATCAAGCCCATTATCGCCGCTTTAGCGGCAGTTTTCTGCCGCTAAAGCGGCGATAATTTTAACGCCGTGCCTTGATAATATGGCCCCATGAGTTTTGTTAAAGCCACTGAGATATGGTCAGCTGTAAATAAATTTCCTCATCATTTGCATATTGGATCCACCATAAATATATTATTATTTATTATTAGTTATTGCTCAAAAATATATAGTTTGGGAAAGCGCTTTCACAGTAGCACTAGGTTCGATTGCGCCTATGTTCCCAAAAAACTCTGGCTAATGGACATTGAACTTCAATTGTGTGAATGCACCTTGGTAAATGAAATGAGAAAATAAGTTCACTCATAAATGTGAAAATACATTACAGAAGATTTATTTACAAATCCAAGGTTGCTCTGTCTATTCAATTTTCCATCTAAACCTCTCTCCTTCTCTGTCTACCTCTACTTCTGACTCTCTCGACGCAGTGTCATCTTAAGAATTTTTGGGGTCCTGGGCGAGACATATTTGAACTGTTTTTGTGTGACCTTGTTAAAGCTTGGGATATAATTTAGCATTATTTGGCATCATGCAGTTTTTAATTAACACGAAATGGGTAATGACATTCAAAGTTGTCCCGTAGAGGTGCCCCAGAAACCTTAGGAAAACACTGCTGAGAGCATTAAGGCTTTGCATGATTTAAGGCTGTCTTATTTCTATATATGGATAATAAAGTTTAACATGCATATTATAAACCACCCTTGTTCAATGAGAGTAGATGAATTTTATTTATTTAATTAATTATTTAAAACATTTGTAGAGCGCGGCTGTCACCTGGCAGGTATCCTGGCGCTGGTAGCTTACTCCTGGGATTTTAGTCGGGGGTGACTAGGGGCGGACGGGGTATGAGGAGTGGGGGAAGAGCCATGTTTTGATTCGCTTCCTGAAGGGTAGGAGGTGAGGGATTTGGCGGATATCGGCAGGCAGACTATTCCAAAGCTTGGCCGCAGCTACTCTGAAGGATCTTCCCCCAATTCTGGCCTTCTTGCATCTGGGTACTTTCACAAGGCATGCGGTTACGGACCTAAGTGTTCTGGTGGGGATGTACCACGAGAACAGACGTTGAAGAGGTATAGGTCTTGTACCGTGTAATGCCTTGAAGACCAAGCAAAGGGCTTTGAAGGCAATGCGTTGCTTCAAGGGAAGCCAGTGCAACTCGGCCAAGGCAGCGGTGGCCGAGGATCTCCTGGTCCATCCAAGAGCCAGTTTGGCTGCTGCCGACTGAACTCGTTGGAGTCTGTCTAACAGTGTCACAGGGGATTCAAGCAGGAGGGCATTACAATAGTCAAGGCGACTGAGAATCGTACACCTGACTATCGATGCTCGGGCTGATGGTGGTAGTAGAGGCAGAATTTTGCGCAGTGAGCGCATAAGGGCTGAGCAGGTGACGACTGTTCTTGAAACCTGCGTTTCCATGCTCAGTTGGTGATTTAGCATGACGCCCAAATTGCGAACGCTGGTAGCAGGTAGCGGGTTGTTTAAGTTTTCCGGGGGCCAAAACTCGGCAGGCAGAGGGCGGGGTATGCGGCTTGCGGGACAGAACAGAACCTCGGTTTTCGAGGAGTTGAACTGGAGGGAGTTCCGATGTAACCAGCCTGCGGTGTCTCTTAGGCAGTTGTGGAAGGCTTCTAAAGAGATGGAATCTTCGCCATCCCAAGAGAAAAGGAGCTGGGTATCGTCCGCATAGTTTACTGTAGTCATATTGTGGGATTTAATTAAAGTGACCAGTGGTTTCAAGTAAACATTAAAAAGGATCGGGCTGATAGAGGAGCCCTGGGGAACACCGTGAGGGACAGGGGAGAAGATAGATTGAAAAGGGGGGAGGGATACAGCCTGTTTTCTGTCACTGAGATAGGAATGAAACCAGAGCAGGGCCGTACCATCGACCCCTGCCTCTCTCAGCCTCTCAAGCAGGGTCGCGTGGTTGACAGTATCGAATGCGGCAGACAGGTCTAATAAGATCAAGGCCACGGCTTGGCCCCTGTCTGCACGCATTCGAAGCTCTTCCATGGCGGTAAGCACTGCAGTTTCTGTGCCATTGCCTGGGCGAAAGCCAAATTGGAATTCGTCCAGAACGTGATGCTGCTCAAGGTGGGTTGAGAGGCAGTTGCTGACCCAATGTTCAAGCACCTTTTCCGGAAATGGCAGAAGAGATATAGGGCGGAAATTGGAAAGGCATTCTGGGTTCAGCGTAGGTTTCTTCAATAGCGGGGTGATGAGCGCTTGCTTCCAGGGGATGGGGACGAGACCACAGCCGAGAGATTGATTGCAAATCATCCGAAGGGTGTGGAATAACTCGTGCCCGCATGCTTTCTAGATTTTTGGGGGCAGAGGGTCAAGGGGAGATCCCGAGGTAATGCCCCGTGCCAGTTTCTCAAATTCTGCTTGAGAAATCAGGGGGAAGGCCAGGAGACTATTCATAGGAGGACACGCTGACCTCGGAGGATCAGGGTTGGTGGAGCCAGCTCCGGAGGGGATTGAGTGGTTATGTGAGGGGGGCGTTGCCAGATTGTTGATGATGGTCTCAATTTTATCCGTAAAAAACAGAGCGAGATTGTCACAAAGGGTCTGAGATGGTGGGACAGAGTTCTTGACGCAGTCAGGGTGTATAATATTATCCAGGATTTGAAATATACTTTTTGGGCTGTTAGCCAATGCCAATAGAAGTTCATTGTGATGACAATGTGTTTGCTACAACAAAAGTAAAATGAGGAACAAAGTACAGTTATTTACCATAGGTGCTCCGGACGCACATGAACTCTAGTCTGACCCTGAATTTAGTCCTTGAAGATTTATTTCTTTTTTATTCAAGCAGAAAAGTTGACACAACAAATAATAAACCCCCCATATTCGACATCGCAGACAGAACTGACATAAATTATACAAAAAGGAAGACAAGTGCTCTACAATCTATGCATTGTGTATTGATATTCTGGACTCAAAACGATAATTAGATACCTGATTAAAAGAAAGACAAGATTTCTTTCTTCCTACCCTAACCTTCAACCAATCAAACAGCATTTGTAGAGCGCTGCACTGTCACCCCAAGGGGTATCTGAGTGCTGTGTCTCTGGCAAAGAGGCAGGTCTGGAGTCTCTTTCTGAAGTCTGCCAACGAGGGGGCTGTACAGAGCTAAAGAGGAAGAGCGTTCTAGGTCTTGGTAGCGATGTAGGTGAAGGGGTGGCCACCGCTGTGACAGATGCGGGGGGTGTGCAAGGATGAGTGTAGAGGTGCACGTGTATCGAGACGATTGGTGGAAGTTCAGTGGGTGGTTGAGTAAGCAGGTCCTAGGTTGTGGAGGGCTTTGTATGCATGCATGAGGATCTTGAACTGGCATCTCTTCTGGATGGGGAGCCAGTGGAGGTCCCTCAGCTGGGGTACGATGTGGGTTTGTTTGGGGAGGTCAAAGACGAGTGTGGGTGCAGTGTTCTGTATGGTCTGGAGTCTTCTGAGGAGCTAGGTGGAGATGCCGGTATAAAAGACATTGCCGTATTTGAGGCAACTGGTGACAAGGGCCTGAGTGATGATCTGACATCTACGTGTTTCTATCTGTCCAGTAAGGTTACTGTGGAGATGGAGCTGTTGAGGATGCTGGTGAGTTAGGTGCTGATTTGGTTCATTGAGAGGTTGTAGAGGTGGTGGGGGCAGGATTCGGTGGGCGCCCCAGAATGGATGGAAGAAACGATGGCAGAGGTTGTCTGGGCAGTGAGCGGAGACCCGGTGGTGGTGTTTTGGCTGATATTCGCAGGTTGGTTGAGGTCGTTGGGGTTGAGGGTGGTGGGTTGGAGGTTGAAATTGTTGTAGATGTTGGTGATCTTGCTGTTGAAGTAGTCTGAGAGGGTGTCACAGAATTTATAGGAGGTGTGGATAGTGTTTTCTATAGCTGTCGGGTTTGGAGAATTCTTTGACTATTTTGAAGAGTTCCTTTGTGTGGTTGGCCACAGTGTCAATGCGAGTGGTGATGGCTGCTTTCTTAGCTTCTTTGATGTGCCAGTGATAGTTGCTGAGGACTGTTTTATGGGCTGCTCTGTTCGCAGTGTTTTTGGTGGCGCACCATAGTTTCTCGAGTTGGTGGTAGTGTGCTTGCTGGTTCGGGGTTCTGGGGTGCGCCACTAGGCATATTTGGAGGTCTTGATTGATTTTGTTGGTTTCAGTGGGGCAAATCTATCAGTGCTGTCAGTGATCCTCCCCACCAAACAAAACAACCCTAATTCTTCCATATATATCTCCATATCTTCTTAAATCTTTTTAAGGACCCAGTTCTTGCAAAAAATATTTTTTCATTTTGTTTCACCCACTTGAGTTTTTGTAGCCACTGACTAAAATTGGGTATCTCTAGAGTTCTCCATTTCTGTCATATCAGATATCTTGCAGTGCGCAGTTCTAAATAAACAAATTGGTGCTGCGAAACCATGAGGTCCCTCCTTTGTGCAACAATACGAACTAAGGCACCATAATTATCCAGTTTTATAGTTAACTGGAGTTTCCTACTTATTAATGTGAATAAATCATACCAGTATTTAAAAATCTGAAGACATGTAAACGGTGTTGGCCGGCACAGGTAAGAGCAGTGACACCGCGGGGTGGGGCAAGGTGAGGGGGGAAGTCGAGAGACCATGGGTTAGTTAAAATTATATTTTAAACAAAAAAAACACTTATATTGCGTGGCCAAGCGCAAGGTAAGCGTTTTAAAATGTTTTTATTTAATTTTAACTAACCCATTGTCTTTCAACTTTCCCCCAACCCAACCCCACCTGACCGCCCATCGCTCTTATGTGTGCTGGTCGCCATGGCAAGTAAAGCATATATTTAACCAATCACCATTTGAGCTTGAGCGTCTAAAACATGCCAACGAGTCAGAGGAACACATTTTCTGGATGTGCTGCAGAGTATTATAAAGTATCAATGTGCTATAAAAAGGACAATCTTTCAATATTAGCAGCTCGAATTGCTCTGCAACTCATTTCATTATAAAACCTCCAAAACGTTGAATAAATCGTACAGTTGCCATTTGTCATTTTACTTAAGAGGGGACACCACAGCTTCATATAACTTCTGTCATAGTATGCAGTTCCAATAGCCTACACCATAGAGATGTGTTGCAAAAAAAACTCTATTTAGCATTGCGATAATTCCTTAGGCTCTTGTTTAAAACCATTACAGAAGTGTCTGATTTGCAGGTAGCTGAACAATAAGTTAGAGGTTATATTTGGGTGATTATTAGTCAATTGTTGCCATGCCACTACTATTCTGGCTTGAAAAAAGGGTTTCAGCTTGAAACACCCAATCCTTTCCCATTTAGTTACAACAGATGCATTTGACTAAAGTCCCAATGGAATGCAATCGGTTGGGTACAAGGATAAGTGAAGCCTAGCAACTTTAAATGCTTGCCAAATTGTAATCGAACCTGCAGCATAACATATGAGGCAAACTGTATCTAGTTCGCTTTGGCAGCCTAAATATTTTTTTAAACGTAAACACTTTAGAGCCTGCTTCTCTTATCGTCCTTTCTAGGTTGTTTTGAAACCTGCTAACCCTGGCGGCACGGGACAGCATATCTAGTTAAGGAGGCCTGCCCTCCACGCGCTCTAATTGTAACATCTTCAGATTAATATGCAGCTTCTTTCCCTGCCATAAAAAGTATTGCACCATTTAATCGATTGCCTTTCTTAAATAATTAGCATTAGTTGACATCAGTCTCGTTGACAGAAGACCATTTTGATCTTGATGAGTCAAAGTCACCACTCTCCAGGCCAGTGTACAGGCCATTAGTTTTGTAAACATTTTGTAATCACTATTAAGTAAACTAATTAGCCGAAATGAATTGGGATTTTCTGGTGACTTGTCTTTTTTTTAAAGACTGACTATTATAGTCTCGGTGAAAGAGCTGGGAATATAACTACCTGTAAACATTTTGTTGAACAACCTAATCAAAAATGTATTTAATTGGTGCATAAATAATTTTAAAATGTTCAGCAGGCTTGCCGCCCTACCCCAGGCTTTCGCAATGGGGGAGGGTGTAATTGCTTTCTCTACCTCAGCTAGCGCTAAAGGTGAGACTAATGCAGATTGCTGGTCAGACGAAAAAGTCGGCATGTTCATAGGGCCTCATTTATGAGGCCCTACCGGCACTATTGCGCCGCTGTGACATCACTTTTTGGACGTTCCGGTGGCGCAATATGCCACTGGCATATTTATAAGGCCACGTAAAGCCACGTTACGTGGCCTTTCATGGCCTTATAAATGTGTGCTCCTTTCATGTAAAAACTGCATGAAAGAGCTGTCCCATGGGTGTTGCTGGAGGGCTCCCAGCAACATCCATGGCTTTTTGACATTGTTCCAGATTCACGAGAAATCGTAAGTCTGAGGCAGCGCCATAAACAGACGCCTCCCCAGGGGAAGTTTAAGGGAGGTACAAAAAGGATCAATATATTTATTTCTCCTTGTTTGTCCTGTTTCTGTGTGTGATGCATTCTGCAGCACACATGCATAGAGGAAAAAGCCTCTTATGATACTTTTTGTGCACAAAGGTTTCCCTCCCGGCACAAAAAGAATCATTCCCGCAACACAGGCACCTTTGCACCGTTGTGCAAAGGGGCCTGCGTTGGCGTACAGCAGCCCATTGTGTGCCGGTGCAGGGGAAATGGACAAGAATGGGCCATATCTAATAGATACAGCGCATTCCTACCTTTTTCTTTTGCCGTAGGGTAGCGCAGCGGCAAGGCCTACTGCACTGCCCTACGGCAAAAAACCCATAAATGAGGCCTTTAGCTTTCAAGAAATCTTTCATGCTTTCTATCGTGGGGCTTTCTGTCACAGAACAGAACTTTGAATAGTGCGGAATGAAGACCTCTGATATCAAATCCGACAGAGTGACAACTTTGCTTGTGGCTGTATCAAAAAATGGCTTTTAATTTAATAATACTATTTTTTCGCTTAACTGGGCAAGCTAAATACTGATCTGCATGCTCGTTCTCATCATAACTTTTTGCATGCAAGTTTTATTATTGACTATTTCAGCAGCTGTAAAATGGTCTTTTAAATTATACTGAGCCTCCCATATTTCTAGTTTATCTGTGATTGAATTATCTGCAATACAATTTTTGGTTGCTGCTTCTAGTGCAGACTGTAATCGATTAACTCTTTGTTTTCTTTGCTTATCGTGGATTTGAAAGAAATTGCCTTACCCCGTATATAGTCTTTTAAAGGAATCCATACAGAAAAAGAGGAAGTGGTGCCAATATTTCTCTCTAGGAATTCTTTTAATGCAACATGCTTATTTGTCACCCAAACCTCATTAATCAATAGGGTCTTATCCTGGCATTGTCTGAATTGGGTTACACTGGGCTTCTCTCTCCCCAGCTCAGTTACGACTGCGGAATGATCTGAGAACGCGTTTGCCAAGATATTTGCATCCCCCTGACATATAGAGTGTGACTTTACAAAAACGTCAACACGAGAAGCCGGGTTTAAACATTTTTGAAAAACAAGTATATTGCGGATGATTAGCCCGCCTCAGATCTATGAAAGCTAGAACATGTATTCGTTTTTTTCTGAAATCTTGCTGATTTTGGCTTCTTCTGTTGTATTAACTCGAGAGCAGTCAATACTAGCATTTTGAATAATATTGAAATACCACCCCTAAAACGATGACCTCTGAGTATCCCATGGTGATATTGTAGCCTTCCCCCAGAACTGGGATTGATTCTTCAATAAAGCCATAATAACTCATGAAATTAACCGTCTGCAGCTGTATCAAATTGGTGACCCGGATCCATCTTGCCTCTGGATCCCTTATTAACTATAAAACTTTGCATTGTTTTTCTTTGGTAATCAATATCGCTGCACCTCTAACTGCTGCAGTGGTGGAAGTACAGAAGGCATGGGCAATATACCCTGAAACCCTCAACTTGGGGGCAATCGTTTTAAGATGCGTCTCCTGAAGCAAGATGACATTTGGATTAGATCCTCTTAACTAAGCCAACATTGTTCTACATTTGTTCCTATTGTTAAGCCCACTGACATTACAAGGAGCCACCCTCATAAACCTTTGAGTCATAATTTTCTGAATATCCCAGATGTTTCTCTAGCTTAACTGTTACTGTACTGCACAAAGTATAATTACTGCAAAATATCTCAGAAAAAATGCTGGCTATAAAGTATCTCACAAAAACATTTCTGCTTTTAAATGGCTGAAGTGTAGTTCCTGTGCCCTGCCCATCACTCCCTGTCACATAATTTCTAACCTCCCACCCTATCATTCCCTCCTGAGCCCAACCCATCATCGCGCCAGAGGGCATTATCCCTCATCCGCCCCTCAGAACTCTCCTGTCGTGTGCCACCCCCTAAGACCCAGATCCTGAAGTTGAGCCCCATGATAGTGCACTCAAGATGGCTAACATGGATGGTGGAGGTGTATAGCCCAATCACTTCTCCCCCCTAACCCCTCCCCGCTGTACCTCAGTGGGGAGGTAAAGGCAGGCTATTAACAAGGATGAAGTATTAGTATCATTTTCCTGGCAGGGGGTTGCCAATGTTCATTTTCAAAGCTTTGAATAATTAATACATTCCAAAAATTCAGCTGCTTCAGATACTGAAGAAATCACCTGGCATTTGCCATTATAAATAGTTTTCAGTTTTGATTGTTAAATAAATAATTCCATAATCTCTTTTAACGCACTACCCCAAGGCTTCCCAGCCAAAAACAAACAAGCATGCAGAAAATCTACGGGTTGGTTGCAAGCTGAATCCACTGCTAAGTTGACCACCACCGCAACCTGCAAAACAAAAACCCTGCTCTTTGTGGTAGTGTCTAATGCACAGCTCCAAAGCTGCTGAGTCTCTTTCTTAAAAACAAATTGGAACTTGTGCTTCACGAAACATAGGTGCACTTACATCTTACATTAATTGCACTGATCATGTTGATTGGCACCTCTTGTGAGCTTCTGGCTGGCTTCCTCAGAGGTATACCCTCCTCTCATCGTGCATTGATTACAGCCACCTACTGCAGCTGCAGCTGCCGCAGCAATCAGCCAGCTCCACCTATGTCGCTGTTCCATTCTACTTGGCTCTGCGGGCTCCGTCAACCTGTTATTTTTAACAGCCAGGGCAAAATAAGTCTCCTCGACGTTCACCCGCAGTTATGACCCCTAAGGATCTGTCCCACTATCTGATTAAAGCTGCCTGTCCAATGGTAAAGTGCTTGTGCTTTCCTTGAACATGTTAAAATTGGCATATACCGACTTGGCACATTTAATTTACTTGAAAGTTCCTAGTATGTGATACCACATGCACACAGGGCCTGTACCTTAAATGCTATTAGTGCTTTGCAGCACTGATTGTGCCGCTCTTTAAAGTAGTCCTGTAAAACATGTTTCCAGGACTGCCATTGCCACCTGGGTGTGAAGTTTTGTACTGGTATTTAGACCTAGCAAAAAAACTGTTGCCAAGACTAAACCTTCTTTTTTAATTCTTATAAGTCACCCTAAGGTGGGCCTTTAATTCCAATAGGACGGGGTACATTGTATTTAAAAGTAGGACATCTATATTGAATGTTCTACATATTCTGGCTGTGAAAGCTACCCAAAAGCTATTTTTCGCAGTGGCAAAGATAGCTATCCTATAAGAAAACACTGGACTACACTATAACAACTTGTAGTGCTCAATGTCCGTTTGGAAGGAGCTAGAAAAATTATTCAAGGTCTCATTTTAGTAATCATTTATAATCCAAATTAATGGTCAAGTCAGATTTTATATTACTACTTTGTGAATTCCTCTTTTAGAAAGTTGTCATTTCCTTACTTAGAGCCAAAGAGTCTTTCTGCCACTGTCACTTGACTCCAGTTGGCTCTGCTGTGGTGAGATGTGTATTTCTCCTAGGTATTGGACAAAGGGCTTGGGTGTGTGGAGGCGATGTTCATCCTTGAGCAGGACGTCCAGGTGGCTGTGCCCATCCCATTTTTGATCTTCAAAGGATGCTTACCTTGCACTGGCAGATGAAGCTCACACCGGGACCTGCCTTCCATTTGTCTCTCTAGTAAAGCTGGCACCAAACCCAACGGGAGAAGAGGGACTGACCAGAACTCATTTAGGTGATGGACAATGGCTTGCCCTCCACCCACATGCTGACACTTGGTATAAAAGTTGATCCCACAGACCTCTCCTCAGAACAATCCTGGACATTTAAGAAAACAGAAAAAGGACAGTCCTGCTGTCTGAAGAACCTGAAGAAAGGCTGGACCAGCTTGCCATGAACCTGGGACCCGAAAAGTGACTCCTAGGGTGAGTTGGCTGACATCATTTTTGAGCTACAGAGGTCTCTCTTCCAGCAGCTGCCCAGATGACCAGTTTCCACTGGTCCATCTCCGAACCCTGCTGATGGCCTCTGCTGGAAATGAGTCCTAACATTTAAAGTGCACTCCTCCAGTCCCCCAAACAGCAAGAGCTGGGACTTAGAAATTTTCTGGTCAACCTTCTATCTGAAGAACTGACAGAGACCGGGTTCACTGTCCAAGCTGCAGCTGTCTCCATTGAATTTCAGGTTACCTCAACTTGCCCTTTTGCCGCTCTGAAGGAGAAAAGTTTCTAAGTTGGAATGTAGATGGTTTCATCAGGACCGACACAGAGGATTATTCGATCGACATCGAGGACTTCCTGGGTGCAGACTTTGGGCTTTGCCCTGTAGGAGTTTCCCTGCCTCCGCTGATGAACGCACCAAGATCCATCTCTTCAGTAGCTCGTCGTTGTCGAGCTCCACTTCGGATTCTGCTTGCATCTTGCCCCGCCAACAATTCGTCAATGACCATTTTTTCTCCATTAAAGTTTCTACGTTCAAAGTTAAACTTTCACCCGGAACTAATTTGGTTCCTGTATCTCATTGGTGGTCCAGTGCAGTCGGCCTTAACTTTTGACTTGGACTTCGCTTTGTGCTTTTTGGTGCTATTTTTAATTCAAACTTTTAAACAAATATCCCAGTTTTACTTATTGGATGTTTGTCATTTTTCTACTGAAAATTGCTCTATTTTTCTAAATTGGTTTGGGATTTTTTTTAGGTGTTTTTTCATTTTATTACTGTTTGAGTACTGCATAAATACTTTACACATTACGTCTATGTTAAGCCTGACTACTTTGTGCCAAGCTACCAGACGGTTAAGCACAGGTGTATTAAGTGACTTTTGTGGTTCATCCTGACAAGTTTGTGATTATTATTTGAGGTGGGTTCTCACCACCCCTCAACCGATACTCCAATTTCTTACATCGTTGTACTCATGTGACGTCCTATTTACATTAATACAGTTGTAGAAAATATAACCTTTTAAGGGGTTCACTGATGCACCTGGTCCTTAAAGCAATAAAGAAGAGATTGGCACGGAAGCTGAAATAGTAAAACACAAGTTTATTAACCTCACATGAGGGAGACTGACCTCACATGAGGGAGACTGCGTCAATACGTTACCCTCAGGCCACTGTAATGAGACAGTCTAAGGAGTACAGAGAACATGGGTCTTATATATACATTTGTTGCCTAGTCAGCATGAGACCAAGGGGAGGTACTGGCACATACAGGAATAGTTATTGACTAATATGGGTATACAATAATTGCTTGCTGAACAAAACAGGAGGGGAGACATTTCTCCTTACATCTGTAAGAATAGCCTGACAGTTACATACCAGGCCAGGTGTATTGGCAGCTGCAGGCCTTTCTGAGCATGTGCAAGGCTCTGACTCAGTGCTGAAGGAGTTAACTATATCACATGACACAAGCAGAATACAAGGGCAGTCAACAGTGAAGAGGGAGAAAGCACATGGCGAGCACATGGCTAACTAAAATGGCTGACAAAAACAAAATGGCTTCAGCTGATGCTAACAGCCATTGCAGCTAGTTTCCACAGATGGCCGTTTTAGCATTAGCTGAAGACATCCGCTATGATCTAGAAGGAATATAAAAATATTTTTTAAAACGTAAACACTTTAGAGCCTGCTTCTCTTATCGTCCTTTCTAGGTTGTTTTGAAACCTGGTAACCCTGGCGACACGGGACAGCATATCTAGTTAAGGAGGCCTGCCCTCCACGCGCTCTAATTGTAACATCTTCAGATTAATAAGCAGCTTCTTTCCCTGCCATAAAAAGTATTGCACCATTTAATCGATTGCCTTTCTTAAAAATTAGCATTAGTTGACATCAGTCTCGTTGACAGAAGACCATTTTGATCTTGATGGGTCAAAGTCACCACTCTCCAGGCCAGTGTACAGGCCATTAGTTTTGTAAACATTTTGTAATCACTATTAAGTAAACTAATTAGCCGAAATGAATTGGGATTTTCTGGTGACTTGCCTTTTTTTAAAAAACTGACTATTATAGTCTCGGTGAAAGAGCTGGGAATATAACTACCTGTAAACATTTTGTTGAACAACCTAATCAAAAATGTATTTAATTGGTGCATAAATAATTTTAAAATGTTCAGCAGGCTTGCCGCCCTACCCCAGGCTTTCGCAATGGGGGAGGGTGTAATTGCTTTCTCTACCTCAGCTAGCGCTAAAGGTGAGACTAATGCAGATTGCTGATCAGACGAAAAAGTCGGCATGTTCATAGGGCCTCATTTATGAGGCCCTACCGGCACTATTGCGCCGCTGTGACATCACTTTTTGGACGTTCCGATGGCGCAATATGCCACTGGCATATTTATAAGGCCACGTAAAGCCAGGTTACGTGGCTTTTCATGGCCTTATAAATGTGTGCTCCTTTCATGTAAAAACTGCATGAAAGAGCTGTCCCATGGGTGTTGCTGGAGGGCTCCCAGCAACATCCATGGCTTTTTGACATTGCTCCAGATTCACGAGAAATCGTAAGTCTGAGGCAGCGCCAAAAACAGATGCCTCCCCAGGGGAAGTTTAAGGGAGGTACAAAAAGGATCAATATATTTATTTCTCCTTGTTTGTCCTGTTTCTGTGTGTGATGCATTCTGCAGCACACATGCAAAGAGGAAAAAGCCTCTTATGATACTTTTTGTGCACGAAGGTTTCCCTCCCAGCACAAAAAGAATCATTCCCGCAACACAGGCACCTTTGCACCGTTGTGCAAAGGGGCCTGCATTGGCGTACAGCAGCCCATTGTGTGCCGGTGCATGGGAAATGGACAAGAATGGGCCATATCTAATAGATACAGCGCATTCCTACCTTTTTCTTTTGCCGTAGGGTAGCGCAGCGGCAAGGCCTACTGCACTGCCCTACGGCAAAAAACCCATAAATGAGGCCTTTAGCTTTCAAGAAATCTTTCATGCTTTCTATCGTGGGGCTTTCTGTCACAGAACAGAACTTTGAATAGTGCGGAATGAAGACCTCTGATATCAAATCCGACAGAGTGACAACTTTGCTTGTGGCTGTATCAAAAAATGGCTTTTAATTTAATAATACTATTTTTTCGCTTAACTGGGCAAGCTAAATACTGATCTGCATGCTCGTTCTCATCATAACTTTTTGCATGCAAGTTTTATTATTGACTATTTCAGCAGCTGTAAAATGGTCTTTTAAATTATACTGAGCCTCCCATATTTCTAGTTTATCTGTGATTGAATTATCTGCAATACAATTTTTGGTTGCTGCTTCTAGTGCAGACTGTAATCGATTAACTCTTTGTTTTCTTTGCTTATCTTGGATTTGAAAGAAATTGCCTTACCCCGTATATAGTCTTTTAAAGGAATCCATACAGAAAAAGAGGAAGTGGTGCCAATATTTCTCTCTAGGAATTCTTTTAATGCAACATGCTTATTTGTCACCCAAACCTCATTAATCAATAGGGTCTTATCCTGGCATTATCTGAATTGGGTTACACTGGGCTTCTCTATCCCCAGCTCAGTTACGACTGCGGAATGATCTGAGAACGCGTTTGCCAAGATATTTGCATCCCCCTGACATATAGAGTGTGACTTTACAAAAAAGTCAACGCGAGAAGCCGAGTTTAAACATTTTGAAAAACAAGTATATTGCGGATGATTAGCCCGCCACAGATCTATGAAAGCTAGAACATGTATTCGTTTTTTTCTGAAATCTTGCTGATTTTGGCTTCTTCTGTTGTATTAACTCGAGAGCAGTCAATACTAGCATTTTGAATAATATTGAAATACCACCCCTAAAACGATGACCTCTGAGTATCCCATGGTGATATTGTAGCCTTCCCCCAGAGCTGTGATTGATTCTTCAATAAAGCCATAATAACTCATGAAATTAACCGTCTGCAGCTGTATCAAATTGGTGACCCGGATCCATCTTGCCTCTGGATCCCTTATTAACTATAAAACTTTGCATTGTTTTTCTTTGGTAATCAATATCGCTGCACCTCTAACTGCTGCAGTGGTGGAAGTACAGAAGGCATGGGCAATATACCCTGAAACCCTCAACTTGGGGGCAATCGTTTTAAGATGCGTCTCCTGAAGCAAGATGACATTTGGATTAGATCCTCTTAACTAAGCCAACATTGTTCTACATTTGTTCCTATTGTTAAGCCCACTGACATTACAAGGAGCCACCCTCATAAACCTTTGAGTCATAATTTTCTGAATATCCCAGATGTTTCTCTAGCTTAACTGTTACTGTACTACACAAAGTATAATTACTGCAAAATATCTCAGAAAAAATGCTGGCTATAAAGTATCTCACAAAAACATTTCTGCTTTTAAATTGCTGAAGTGTAGTTCCTGTGCCCTGCCCATCACTCCCTGTCACATAATTTCCAACCTCCCACCCTATCAGTCCCTCCTGAGCCCAACCCATCATCGCGCCAGAGGGCATTATCCCTCATCCGCCCCTCAGAACTCTCCTGTCGTGTGCCACCCCCTAAGACCCAGATCCTGAAGTTGAGCCCCATGATAGTGCACTCAAGATGGCTAACATGGATGGTGGAGGTGTATAGCCCAATCACTTCTCCCCCCTAACCCCTCCCCGCTGTACCTCGGTGGGGAGGTAAAGGCAGGCTATTAACAAGGATGAAGTATTAGTATCATTTTCCTGGCAGGGGGTTGCCAATGTTCATTTTCAAAGCTTTGAATAATTAATACATTCCAAAAATTCAGCTGCTTCAGATACTGAAGAAATCACCTGGCATTTGCCATTATAAATAGTTTTCAGTTTTGATTGTTAAATAAATAATTCCATAATCTCTTTTAACGCACTACCCCAAGGCTTCCCAGCCAAAAACAAACAAGCATGCAGAAAATCTACGGGTTGGTTGCAAGCTGAATCCACTGCTAAGTTGACCACCACCGCAACCTGCAAAACAAAAACCCTGCTCTTTGTGGTAGTGTCTAATACACAGCTCCAAAGCTGCTGAGTCTCTTTCTTAAAAACAAATTGGAACTTGTGCTTCACGAAACATAGGTGCACTTACATCTTACATTAATTGCACTGATCATGTTGATTGGCACCTCTTGTGAGCTTCTGGCTGGCTTCCTCAGAGGTATACCCTCCTCTCATCGTGCATTGATTACAGCCACCTACTGCAGCTGCAGCTGCCGCAGCGATCAGCCAGCTCCACCTATGTCGCTGTTCCATTCTACTTGGCTCTGCGGGCTCCGTCAACCTGTTATTTTTAACAGCCAGGGCAAAATAAGTCTCCTCGACGTTCACCCGCAGTTATGACCCCTAAGGATCTGTCCCACTATCTGATTAAAGCTGCCTGTCCAATGGTAAAGTGCTTGTGCTCTCCTTGAACATGTTAAAATTGGCATATACCGACTTGGCACATTTAATTTACTTGAAAGTTCCTAGTATGTGATACCACATGCACACAGGGCCTGTACCTTAAATGCTATTAGTGCTTTGCAGCACTGATTGTGCCGCTCTTTAAAGTAGTCCTGTAAAACATGTTTCCAGGACTGCCATTGCCACCTGGGTGTGAAGTTTTGTACTGGTATTTAGACCTAGCAAAAAAACTGTTGCCAAGACTAAACCTTCTTTTTTAATTCTTATAAGTCACCCAAAGGTGGGCCTTTAATGCCAATAGGACGGGGTACATTGTATTTAAAAGTAGGACATCTATATTGAATGTTCTACATATTCTGGCTGTGAAAGCTACCCAAAAGTTATTTTTCGCAGTGGCAAAGATAGCTCTCCTATAAGAAAACACTGGACTACACTATAACAACTTGTAGTGCTCAATGTCCGTTTGGAAGGAGCTAGAAAAATTATTCAAGGTCTCATTTTAGTAATAATTTATAATCCAAATTAATGGTCAAGTCAGATTTTATATTACTACGTTGTGAATTCCTCTTTTAGAAAGTTGTCATTTCCTTACTTAGAGCCAAAGAGTCTTTCTGCCACTGTCACTTGACTCCAGTTGGCTCTGCTGTGGTGAGATGTGTATTTCTCCTAGGTAGTGGACAAAGGGCTTGGGTGTGTGGAGGCGATGTTCATCCTTGAGCAGGACGTCCAGGTGGCTGTGCCCATCCCATTTTTGATCTTCAAAGGATGCTTACCTTGCACTGGCAGATGAAGCTCACACCGGGACCTGCCTTCCATTTGTCTCTCTAGTAAAGCTGGCACCAAACCCAACGGGAGAAGAGGGACTGACCAGAACTCATTTAGGTGATGGACAATGGCTTGCCCTCCACCCACATGCTGACACTTGGTATAAAAGTTGATCCCACAGACCTCTCCTCAGAACAATCCTGGACATTTAAGAAAACAGAAAAAGGACAGTCCTGCTGTCTGAAGAACCTGAAGAAAGGCTGGACCAGCTTGCCATGAACCCGGGACCCGAAAAGTGACTCCTAGGGTGAGTTGGCTGACATCATTTTTGAGCTACAGAGGTCTCTCTTCCAGCAGCTGCCCAGCTGACCAGTTTCCACTGGTCCTTCTCCGAACCTTGCTGATGGCCTCTGCTGGAGATGAGTCCTAACATTTAAAGTGCACTCCTCCAGTCCCCCAAACAGCAAGAGCTGGGACTTAGAAATTTTCTGGTCAACCTTCTATCTGAAGAACTGACAGAGACCGGGTTCACTGTCCAAGCTGCAGCTGTCTCCATTGAATTTCAGGTTACCTCAACTTGCCCTTTTGCCGCTCTGAAGGAGAAAAGTTTCTAAGTTAGAATGTAGATGGTTTCATCAGGACCGACACAGAGGATTATTCGATCGACATTGAGGACTTCCTGGGTGCAGACTTTGGGCTTTGCCCTGTAGGAGTTTCCCTGCCTCCGCTGATGAACGCACCAAGATCCCTCTCTTCAGTAGCTCGTCGTTGTCGAGCTCCACTTCGGATTCTGCTTGCATCTTGCCCCGCCAACAATTCGTCAATGACCATTTTTTCTCCATGAAAGTTTCTACGTTCAAAGTTAAACTTTCACCCGGAACTAACTTGGTTCCTGTATCTCATTGGTGGTCCAGTGCAGTCGGCCTTAACTTTTGACTTGGACTTCGCTTTGTGCTTTTTGGTGCTATTTTTAATTCAAACTTTTAAACAAATATCCCAGTTTTACTTATTGGATGTTTGTCATTTTTCTACTGAAAATTGCTCTATTTTTCTAAATTGGTTTGGGATTTTTTTTAGGTGTTTTTTCATTTTATTACTGTTTGAGTACTGCATAAATACTTTACACATTACGTCTATGTTAAGCCTGACTACTTTGTGCCAAGCTACCAGACGGTTAAGCACAGGTGTATTAAGTGACTTTTGTGGTTCATCCTGACAAGTTTGTGATTATTATTTGAGGTGGGTTCTCACCACCCCTCAACCGATACTCCAATTACTTACATCGTTGTACTCATGTGACGTCCTATTTACATTAATACAGTTGTAGAAAATAAAACCTTTTAAGGGGTTCACTGATGCACCTGGTCCTTAAAGCAATAAAGAAGAGATTGGCACGGAAGCTGAAATAGTAAAACACAAGTTTATTAACCTCACATGAGGGAGACTGACCTCACATGAGGGAGACTGCGTCAATACGTTACCCTCAGGCCACTGTAATGAGACAGTCTAAGGAGTACAGAGAACATGGGTCTTATATATACATTTGTTGCATAGTCAGCATGAGACCAAGGGGAGGTACTGGCACATACAGGAATAGTTATTGACTAATATGGGTATACAATAATTGATTGCTGAACAAAACAGGAGGGGAGACATTTCTCCTTACATCAGTAAGAATAGCCTGACAGTTACATACCAGGCCAGGTGTATTGGCAGCTGCAGGCCTTTCTGAGCATGTGCAAGGCTCTGACTCAGTGCTGAAGGAGTTAACTATATCACATGACACAAGCAGAATACAAGGGCAGTCAACAGTGAAGAGGGAGAAAGCACATGGCGAGCACATGGCTAACTAAAATGGCTGACAAAAACAAAATGGCTTCAGCTGATGCTAACAGCCATTGCAGCTAGTTTCCACAGATGGCCGTTTTAGCATTAGCTGAAGACATCCGCTATGATCTAGAAGGAATATAAAAATATTTTTTAAAACGTAAACACTTTAGAGCCTGCTTCTCTTATCGTCCTTTCTAGGTTGTTTTGAAACCTGCTAACCCTGGCGACACGGGACAGCATATCTAGTTAAGGAGGCCTGCCCTCCACGCGCTCTAATTGTAACATCTTCAGATTAATATGCAGCTTCTTTCCCTGCCATAAAAAGTATTGCACCATTTAATCGATTGCCTTTCTTAAAAATTAGCATTAGTTGACATCAGTCTCGTTGACAGAAGACAATTTTGATCTTGATGGGTCAAAGTCACCACTCTCCAGGCCAGTGTACAGGCCATTAGTTTTGTAAACATTTTGTAATCACTATTAAGTAAACTAATTAGCCGAAATGAATTGGGATTTTCTGGTGACTTGCCTTTTTTTAAAAAACTGACTATTATAGTCTCGGTGAAAGAGCTGGGAATATAACTACCTGTAAACATTTTGTTGAACAACCTAATCAAAAATGTATTTAATTGGTGCATAAATAATTTTAAAATGTTCAGCAGGCTTGCCGCCCTACCCCAGGCTTTCGCAATGGGGGAGGGTGTAATTGCTTTCTCTACCTCAGCTAGCGCTAAAGGTGAGACTAATGCAGATTGCTGATCAGACGAAAAAGTCGGCATGTTCATAGGGCCTCATTTATGAGGCCCTACCGGCACTATTGCGCCGCTGTGACATCACTTTTTGGACATTCCGGTGGCGCAATGTGCCACTGGCATATTTATAAGGCCACGTAAAGCCACGTTACATGGCTTTTCATGGCCTTATAAATGTGTGCTCCTTTCATGTAAAAACTGCATGAAAGAGCTGTCCCATGGGTGTTGCTGGAGGGCTCCCAGCAACATCCATGGCTTTTTGACATTGCTCCAGATTCACGAGAAATCGTAAGTCTGAGGCAGCGCCAAAAACAGACGCCTCCCCAGGGGAAGTTTAAGGGAGGTACAAAAAGGATCAATATATTTATTTCTCCTTGTTTGTCCTGTTTCTGTGTGTGATGCATTCTGCAGCACACGTGCAAAGAGGAAAAAGCCTCTTATGATACTTTTTGTGCACGAAGGTTTCCCTCCCAGCACAAAAAGAATCATTCCCGCAACACAGGCACCTTTGCACCGTTGTGCAAAGGGGCCTGCGTTGGCGTACAGCAGCCCATTGTGTGCCGGTGCAGGGGAAATGGACAAGAATGGGCCATATCTAATAGATACAGCGCATTCCTACCTTTTTCTTTTGCCGTAGGGTAGCGCAGCGGCAAGGCCTACTGCACTGCCCTACGGCAAAAAACCCATAAATGAGGCCTTTAGCTTTCAAGAAATCTTTCATGCTTTCTATCGTGGGGCTTTCTGTCACAGAACAGAACTTTGAATAGTGCGGAATGAAGACCTCTGATATCAAATCCGACAGAGTGACAACTTTGCTTGTGGCTGTATCAAAACATGGCTTTTAATTTAATAATACTATTTTTTCGCTTAACTGGGCAAGCTAAATACTGATCTGCATGCTCGTTCTCATCATAACTTTTTGCATGCAAGTTTTATTATTGACTATTTCAGCATCTGTAAAATGGTCTTTTAAATTATACTGAGCCTCCCATATTTCTAGTTTATCTGTGATTGAATTATCTGCAATGCAATTTTTGGTTGCTGCTTCTAGTGCAGACTGTAATCGATTAACTCTTTGTTTTCTTTGCTTATCTAGGATTTGAAAGAAATTGCCTTACCCCGTATATAGTCTTTTAAAGGAATCCATACAGAAAAAGAGGAAGTGGTGCCAATATTTCTCTCTAGGAATTCTTTTAATGCAACATGCTTATTTGTCACCCAAACCTCATTAACCAATAGGGTCTTATCCTGGAATTATCTGAATTGGGTTACACTGGGCTTCTCTCTCCCCAGCTCAGTTATGACTGCGGAATGATCTGAGAACGCGTTTGCCAAGATATTTGCATCCCCCTGACATATAGAGTGTGACTTTACAAAAACGTCAACACGAGAAGCCGAGTTTAAACATTTTGAAAAACAAGTATATTGCGGATGATTAGCCCGCCACAGATCTATGAAAGCTAGAACATGTATTCGTTTTTTTCTGAAATCTTGCTGATTTTGGCTTCTTCTGTTGTATTAACTCGAGAGCAGTCAATACTAGCATTTTGAATAATATTGAAATACCACCCCTAAAACGATGACCTCTGAGTATCCCATGGTGATATTGTAGCCTTCCCCCAGAGCTGTGATTGATTCTTCAATAAAGGCATAATAAATCATGAAATTAACCGTCTGCAGCTGTATCAAATTGGTGACCCGGATCCATCTTGCCTCTGGATCCCTTATTAACTATAAAACTTTGCATTGTTTTTCTTTGGTAATCAATATCGCTGCACCTCTAACTGCTGCAGTGGTGGAAGTACAGAAGGCATGGGCAATATACCCTGAAACCCTCAACTTGGGGGCAATCGTTTTAAGATGCGTCTCCTGAAGCAAGATGACATTTGGATTAGATCCTCTTAACTAAGCCAACATTGTTCTACATTTGTTCCTATTGTTAAGCCCACTGACATTACAAGAAGCCACCCTCATAAACCTTTGAGTCATAATTTTCTGAATATCCCAGATGTTTCTCTAGCTTAACTGTTACTGTACTACACAAAGTATAATTACTGCAAAATATCTCAGAAAAAATGCTGGCTATAAAGTATCTCACAAAAGCATTTCTGCTTTTAAATTGCTGAAGTGTAGTTCCTGTGCCCTGCCCATCACTCCCTGTCACATAATTTCCAACCTCCCACCCTATCAGTCCCTCCTGAGCCCAACCCATCATCGCGCCAGAGGGCATTATCCCTCATCCGCCCCTCAGAACTCTCCTGTCGTGTGCCACCCCCTAAGACCCAGATCCTGAAGTTGAGCCCCATGATAGTGCACTCAAGATGGCTAACATGGATGGTGGAGGTGTATAGCCCAATCACTTCTCCCCCCTAACCCCTCCCCGCTGTACCTCGGTGGGGAGGTAAAGGCAGGCTATTAACAAGGATGAAGTATTAGTATCATTTTCCTGGCAGGGGGTTGCCAATGTTCATTTTCAAAGCTTTGAATAATTAATACATTCCAAAAATTCAGCTGCTTCAGATACTGAAGAAATCACCTGGCATTTGCCATTATAAATAGTTTTCAGTTTTGATTGTTAAATAAATAATTCCATAATCTCTTTTAACGCACTACCCCAAGGCTTCCCAGCCAAAAACAAACAAGCATGCAGAAAATCTACGGGTTGGTTGCAAGCTGAATCCACTGCTAAGTCGACCACCACCGCAACCTGCAAAACAAAAACCCTGCTCTTTGTGGTAGTGTCTAATACACAGCTCCAAAGCTGCTGAGTCTCTTTCTTAAAAACAAATTGGAACTTGTGCTTCACGAAACATAGGTGCACTTACATCTTACATTAATTGCACTGATCATGTTGATTGGCACCTCTTGTGAGCTTCTGGCTGGCTTCCTCAGAGGTATACCCTCCTCTCATCGTGCATTGATTACAGCCACCTACTGCAGCTGCAGCTGCCGCAGCGATCAGCCAGCTCCACCTATGTCGCTGTTCCATTCTACTTGGCTCTGCGGGCTCCGCCAACCTTTTATTTTTAACAGCCAGGGCAAAATAAGTCTCCTCGACGTTCACCCGCAGTTATGACCCCTAAGGATCTGTCCCACTATCTGATTAAAGCTGCCTGTCCAATGGTAAAGTGCTTGTGCTCTCCTTGAACATGTTAATATTGGCATATACCGACTTGGCACATTTAATTTACTTGAAAGTTCCTAGTATGTGATACCACATGCACACAGGGCCTGTACCTTAAATGCTATTAGTGCTTTGCAGCACTGATTGTGCCGCTCTTTAAAGTAGTCCTGTAAAACATGTTTCCAGGACTGCCATTGCCACCTGGGTGTGAAGTTTTGTACTGGTATTTAGACCTAGCAAAAAAACTGTTGCCAAGACTAAACCTTCTTTTTTAATTCTTATAAGTCACCCTAAGGTGGGCCTTTAATGCCAATAGGACAGGGTACATTGTATTTAAAAGTAGGACATCTATATTGAATGTTCTACATATTCTGGCTGTGAAAGCTACCCAAAAGTTATTTTTCGCAGTGGCAAAGATAGCTATCCTATAAGAAAACACTGGACTACACTATAACAACTTGTAGTGCTCAATCTCCGTTTGGAAGGCGCGAGAAAAATTATTCAAGGTCTCATTTTAGTAATAATTTATAATCCAAATTAATGGTCAAGTCAGATTTTATGTTACTACTTTGTGAATTCCTCTTTTAGAAAGTTGTCATTTCCTTACTTAGAGCCAAAGAGTCTTTCTGCCACTGTCACTTGACTCCAGGTGGCTCTGCTGTGGTGAGATGTGTATTTCTCCTAGGTAGTGGACAAAGGGCTTGGGTGTGTGGAGGCGATGTTCATCCTTGAGCAGGACGTCCAGGTGGCTGTGCCCATCCCATTTTTGATCTTCAAAGGATGCTTACCTTGCACTGGCAGATGAGGCTCACACCGGGACCTGCCTTCCATTTGTCTCTCTAGTAAAGCTGGCACCAAACCCAACGGGAGAAGAGGGACTGACCAGAACTCATTTAGGTGATGGACAATGGCTTGCCCTCCACCCACATGCTGACACTTGGTATAAAAGTTGATCCCACAGACCTCTCCTCAGAACAATCCTGGACATTTAAGAAAACAGAAAAAGGACAGTCCTGCTGTCTGAAGAACCTGAAGAAAGGCTGGATCAGCTTGCCATGAACCCGGGACCCGAAAAGTGACTCCTAGGGTGAGTTGGCTGACATCATTTTTGAGCTACAGAGGTCTCTCTTCCAGCAGCTGCCCAGCTGACCAGTTTCCACTGGTCCTTCTCCGAACCCTGCTGATGGCCTCTGCTGGAGATGAGTCCTAACATTTAAAGTGCACTCCTCCAGTCCCCCAAACAGCAAGAGCTGGGACTTAGAAATTTTCTGGTCAACCTTCTATCTGAAGAACTGACAGAGACCGGGTTCACTGTCCAAGCTGCAGCTGTCTCCATTGAATTTCAGGTTACCTCAACTTGCCCTTTTGCCGCTCTGAAGGAGAAAAGTTTCTAAGTTGGAATGTAGATGGTTTCATCAGGACCGCACAGAGGATTATTTGATCGACATCGACGACTTCCTGGGTGCAGACTTTGGGCTTTGCCCTTTAGGAGTTTCCCTGCCTCCGCTGATGAACGCACCAAGATCCCTCTCTTCAGTAGCTCGCCGTCGTCGAGCTCCACTTCGGATTCTGCTTGCATCTTGCCCCGCCAACAATTCGTCAATGACCATTTTTTCTTCATTAAAGTTTCTACGTTCAAAGTTAAACTTTCACCCGGAACTAACTTGGTTCCTGTATCTCATTGGTGGTCCAGTGCAGTCGGCCTTAACTTTTGACTTGGACTTCGCTTTGTGCTTTTTGGTGCTATTTTTAATTCAAACTTTTAAACAAATATCCCAGTTTTACTTATTGGATGTTTGTCATTTTTCTACTGAAAATTGCTCTATTTTTCTAAATTGGTTTGGGATTTTTTTTAGGTGTTTTTTCATTTTATTACTGTTTGAGTACTGCATAAATACTTTACACATTACGTCTATGTTAAGCCTGACTACTTTGTGCCAAGCTACCAGACGGTTAAGCACAGGTGTATTAAGTGACTTTTGTGGTTCATCCTGACAAGTTTGTGATTATTATTTGAGGTGGGTTCTCACCACCCCTCAACCGATACTCCAATTTCTTACATCGTTGTACTCATGTGACGTCCTATTTACATTAATACAGTTGTAGAAAATATAACCTTTTAAGGGGTTCACTGATGCACCTGGTCGTTAAAGCAATAAAGAAGAGATTGGCACGGAAGCTGAAATAGTAAAACACAAGTTTATTAACCTCACATGAGGGAGACTGACCTCACATGAGGGAGACTGCGTCAATACGTTACCCCCAGGCCACTGTAATGAGACAGTCTAAGGAGTACAGAGAACATGGGTCTTATATATACATTTGTTGCATAGTCAGCATGAGACCAAGGGGAGGTACTGGCACATACAGGAATAGTTATTGACTAATATGGGTATACAATAATTGCTTGCTGAACAAAACAGGAGGGGAGACATTTCTCCTTACATCAGTAAGAATAGCCTGACAGTTACATACCAGGCCAGGTGTATTGGCAGCTGCAGGTCTTTCTGAGCATGTGCAAGGCTCTGACTCAGTGCTGAAGGAGTTAACTATATCACATGACACAAGCAGAATACAAGGGCAGTCAACAGTGAAGAGGGAGAAAGCACATGGCGAGCACATGGCTAACTAAAATGGCTGACAAAAACAAAATGGCTTCAGCTGATGCTAACAGCCATTGCAGCTAGTTTCCACAGATGGCCGTTTTAGCATTAGCTGAAGACATCCGCTATGATCTAGAAGCAATATAGGAAATATTTTGCATATTAATTCCCATAAATTAATATCTTGATCTATTGCTAAGTGGGCATTCACATTCTAAACATTTCGTTGAACGGTATATATAAGGTATAAGCAGGAGGACAAAGGGAACAGAGCATTGGGTCATAATTAATACACAGATAACAGGAGAGAATACTGACTATTATTACAAACAGAACTATCAATATTTTCCAACCCCAAGCAGAACGCAAATCCCAAAACTATCCAGTCCAATTCTATGTTTCAGGGCTCAGATACATTTCAGTGATCATCTATTTGAACTTCAGAATAGCCAACAGCACATGTCTAATAAGATATCTTAAAAAAACATTTTTTAATAGACCTTTCCAGTGCTCTTTTCATGAGGGCTAGAGAACCAATTAATACATTCAGGAAGAGGACAAAGAAGAATTTATGAACTGTTCAAAAAACCGTTTCTCTTGCAGAATAAACATTCCTAATGCAAATATTAAAGAAAATACAAGGATCATTACAAAAACTATCTTGGCTACAGGGGACCAGGAGGACCAAACGGGGCCATGGGAATTAGGACGAGGAGCCGCAAAGGGCTGCTCCTCCTCAAAAATGGGACGACCAAACAGGTACATTACTAACAAAAAGTCCTTGAGGAATTGAAGCCACTGTACAACTAGCCAGAGGGGAGTCTTCTCCCTGTGTCCATCTGAGCCTCACAGGCAGGCTCCTATTGTTCATCCAACGGTGGAGCTGCAAAACTTGCAACTCAAGAAAACAATCATGGTCCAGTTTTAAGGGAAAAGTTTCTTCTTTCAGGATAGGGCAATCACCCTCTGGGCAAATACCCTCAGCGATCCTGTCCAGTGTCTCAGGCATTGCACCAGTTTTCTTCACTTTAATCTAACAGGCACCAACGTCACAGCACCTGTACCCTAAACTCAAGTCCTTCTCTAACTCCTTTGTTACTCCACTGATGCACTGCTCTTTTGTTGGGGCCACAGATTGTACCCAGTATGCCCAGGTATCTCTTGATCAACAAACAGAGGTGCAGACTTGCATTCACTTGGGGACCAGGACTCAGAGGCCTGAAGCAACCCTTGTTTCAAAGGGGGTCACCTCAAGCAAAAGCCTCCTTGCCGTTCTTGTCGGTCTGTGACTCTCTCAGCTGGGCATCAAAAACTGGATCCACAAAAGGATCACTGACTCCCCAGGCTGGATCTGATGTCTGGGCCCCTCTGGCAATGGTTGTAGGGCAGCAGATATCTATTGGTGGATAAAACAAAACATCTTTAGACAAGGCATACAAATAATCTATCAACAGAGAGGATAGCCTCAGAATACTTCCTTAGTCTTGGGGCGCCCCATACATTAGCAAGGTACCCAAGAACCACTTCATCTATCTGAGAGTTAAAAAAACCTGGACCTATTAGCGAGTATAAAAGGAACTTTTTGGTGAACTGACAAGAGTAAAACGTTACACTATTTGAAGCAGCCAAGGAAGTCGATGTTTATTTACTAAATTCTGAGGGAAAAAGAAAAACAATACAGACACACTCTAAATGCTTACATTTGTGTATTCCTATATTATTCATCTGAAGAACCTCAAGAAAAAGGAGATTTTCTACACTTCTACTTATGAACCTTGCACTACTTGTACAGGACTGTAGACACTTCTAAAATGATTTTTCTTACGTAAAAACACCTACATTGTACGCTTAGGACCATGCTCTCATGCTATAGGCGCAGCAGGAAAATCTAAAAAGTGTTAATTTAACAGGGATCCAGTCAGCTCACTTACACAGACTAATAAGAGACTAGTAATGCCTTTTTAAAAACTGTATGTAGCATGAGAATAACATATAGTTCCTCTTAAAGGTCAAATAAGGGAACAGCAACCTAGACTACTCATCCCTTCATAATTTCATCAGACAGGATGGGCAGTAACATGCCGTATTTATTTATTCATTTTATTAATTCTAACAATAATTTTAAAACAGCATTCCTGAATAGCCAATTAAATGTCTCATGGCCGTTCCAAGACAGCTTTAGACAGGCTCAAGAGAGAGTGTGAAAAAGAGATAGAGAGAGAGAGCACATAAATCAAGAAAACTGACAATGTGGTACTTCATTTTAGTTACCCTTAATTTGCCCAGGAGCTAATCTCCCTAATCTCCTCTCCCATGCGACAGTAGGTAACCTGAAACAGGTAACCTTCTGTGGACACTATCTACCCCTAGTTTTGGCAAGTGGGCACAAACAAACTTGTAGGAGGTAAATAGCACATTGAGCAAGCTAGAAAACATTAACAACCAGCTTCCAATTCCTTTAGCAATTGTACTAGTGTAACATGAGGGCACACAAATGCAAACTGAATTTCATTGCCTCCTTATTGTAGCTCTTGCATAGTAATATTTAAACTGAAAGCATTAGTGCTATATACATGGCAGAGCTATTCTCTGCATATGGTCTACAGACGCTGCTAACCCTTGATAATTGTATTCAATAGAATAAACCTCACCTGCATATCTTCTACACTTGTATTATTGAGCAAGAAAACAGTGATATCCCCATGTGCTCCTAACAGAATATGCAATATTTCCTTTAGCTAATGTTACCTAAAACATTACTTGTAGTGCTTTACCCTACAATGTGAGAATCAGGATATTTAATTAATACAAAGAAATCAGTTGATCAAACTACTCTTCAACATTACAAGCCTCCATAGTGTAATGTAGAAATCACATACTGACAGTAGCTCCCTGCGCGGAAATTTCACGTTCAGTAAGACTATTCAGTTCTAAAATCAGACCTTGGCCTCTGACCCTTAAACCTGTTGTCCCTTGTCTGAGCAAAGGCTATTTCCATGCAGCCTTTCCAATTCAGAGTACCTTTGGAGAATCGCAGCTGAAAGGCAGTCCTGTTCCGTACCTGTGTGCTAATAATTTTAAAGGTAGGATAATATCTTCTGCTGTTTTTTTTTTTATACTCATTTTTATTTGTGTGTGGTGTGCTTTCTAGCAGTTTAGAGGTTGGCTGCTTGTTCTATACTTGCATGTGTGCATTGCTGAAACCTGAGATCAGTTTGAAAACTGCCCTGAGTGGCAGAACTGCTTTTTAAAAAGTAAATTGTGTCCAAATTCGACTTTGGTGGTAGGGGCACTTAAAAATGGATACCCAACAATTTTTTGGCATATTAGGGACCCCCCGGGTCTCCCCTAGATATCCCAGGGGTGGGGATCAAAATGTATAAGGTACACCCTTAAAAAATGAGTTTTTATACGCCTGGGTAAAGCGAAATTTCACATTTCACTCCCCACATTGTGGTAAAGTGCTTCTCAAATTCAACTTTGATGCTAGGAGCTTATATTTTTCACAGTATGATTATTAGACATTACAAAGATCAAAAACGATTTTAGTGCAATTATTTTTAATACAATTTGTTTTTCATACAGTCAAAATTCTTTTTAACTAATTATCAGTAACCCTTTTGATGTTTACACATATGAAAAGCAAGCCTCATTCCTGTCCTTTCGCCTTTATATGCATTTATTTATAACACTAAGCACAGAAGCTTTACTGAAACAAAAAATAGCTTGCGCCACTTTTTAAAGGGCAGTAATTATTTACCATCAAAACTACAAATGTGCTTATGTAAAAAGCAACAAGAAAGAAAGTCCTTACTTTTAATCCTTTCTCTTTTATCCAAAATAATGAAACTGTATTTCTAACTTTTCAAAATCAGTCGCCTTTAATGCACGTGCCTTCATACAATGTTGTACTAACTTAAGATCTAGTTGACCCAGCATTTTTCCTCTGTGACTTGTGGCCAAGAATAGCCATGTGTTATTTACTCAGCTGTGTTTCATGACCAGCAGGCGTCAACGTCTCACGCCTTTTCAAGAGAAAAAGGCCTTACTAAATCCTAATGTCCTCACGGAAACCCCAAAAAGATGATAAACCATTTATTATCCCCGTGACAGCATCGGTACAGACAGCTGTTTAAAAGCTCTTTTTTTCCCTATTGAGTGTTAATTCTAATTTTTCTCTTTACCATTGTGGTAATTGCCACACATCTATAGTTAGTTTCTATTTCACTTTTAATAGTAGCGTGCAGCTATTTAGCATATGTTACATAATTCATTTCTTGAAGTTTTAAAATGTAATTCTTTCAATGACATTTGCATAACAGAATAACAACAACAAACAACTTGAGCTCATTCCAGACATTTTCATGAAGGGGGTCATACACTCAGAACACACAACACTGCTTGTTAAAGCAAGCCAGTCTCACACAAAAAAACATAGTCTACTTAATGAAACAAGTACTTTCAAGCATGTCAGTCCACAACCACATATAACAAAAAAAACAATCAACCCACAAATCAACACGTAGGACAAAAACAAGAGACAGCCCAGCGACTGTACTCAAACAAACCATTTGTGAATACCAATTGTAAGTCATATTTACAAAAAGAGCTCTCAAAAGTAGTCCAAAAGACTGCACCAAAACAGCCCAAAGACTGTTCCATGTTTAAGAAGCCATCAAATTACCAATAGGGCTGGCAGAACACTCAAAGGCGCTCCATATCACCACTTATGAATTTTACTAAGTGCGCATATCCGGATCATTTTTATATATATATATATATTTATTCCATAGTGTACTATACATCATGGGAGATACCTTTTTTTATATACCTAAACCTATTTAAGTATCCCCTCTAGGGGAATCAGCTAAGTACTTTCAAAATCCATATTGGTACCTCCAAGACCGCAACACTTTCTACGAAGTGTGCCAGAAACAGGCATGTCAAGAATATTGTAGCATATACAATATTATTCACCAAGTGACACTTAACACAATGTGTGTCGTTCAAGTTTTCAAAATTTAGAGAAAAATCTCCTCATTACCTGCCTTCATGTGCTGCAGCAAACAAACAAACAAACAAGAGCTTGGCCAAGTCATTCCAAAAAGTATTGCTACAGCAACCTTACCAAACCAAAGTCTCCAACCTCCACCTGCCAAGTTCTGAGTGACCTAACGGTCAATTTAAAATACTCACACCAAAGAAAATCTCAGTCGGGAGCGGCTAACACCTGGAGGGTCAGAACGGGAAAACCAGAAGACACGTTGGTCTGCAAAGACAAAGAGTCTGCTCATGCAGCGTACCTTCCTCAGTGGATTCCTGCCTTCCGTCAAGTTCACTCCATTGGATGGCCGTTTCGCCGATGAGGTCCCTATCCGGGTGGCAATTTGTAGAAAATAAAACCTTTTAAGGGGTTCACTGATGCACCTGGTCCTTAAACCAACAAAGAAGAGATTGGCATGGAAGCTGGAATAGTAAAACACAAGTTCATTAACCTCACATGAGGGAGACTGACCTCACATGAGGGAGACTGCGTCAATACGGTACCCTCAGGCCACTGTAATGAGACAGTCTAAGGAGTACAGAGAACATGGGTCTTATATATACATTTGTTGCATAGTCAGCATGAGACCAAGGGGAGGTACTGGCACATACAGGAATAGTTATTGACTAATATGTGTATACAATAATTGCTTGCTGAACAAAACAGGAGGGGAGACATTTCTCCTTACATCAGTAAGAATAGCCTGACAGTTACATACCAGGACAGGTGTATTGGCAGCTGCAGGTCTTTCTGAGCATGTACAAGGCTCTGACTCAGTGCTGAAGGAGTTAACTATATCACATGACACAAGCAGAATACAAGGGCAGTCAACAGTGAAGAGGGAGAAAGCACATGGCGAGCACATGGCTAACTAAAATGGCTGACAAAAACAAAATGGCTTCAGCTGATGCTAACAGCCATTGCAGCTAGTTTCCATACAGCAATTTTATGAATCTCTGTTTATTTGCCCCTGGCAGGAATGAAAGATTGCTCAGGACTCTGGATTTTCCTATTTCAAGGTTTAATAATTTCTTTGTGACCTCTGTCAGGACCTTTCAGGTTACCACAACTAAAGCTCCTATTCTCTTCCTTTTTCTCAGAGGAGATCAAGATTCTACAAAGAACACCCCTGAGATTGTGCCCATTAGATGATACTTGGTGTTCTGCTTCAGCACCACGTACCATCTCACGGATACAGTTGCAGGGTTATTACTTTAGAGGTTAGGTTTGATACAGAGTGAAAAGTTTCACAAACCTCTAATAACACTAACTACTTGCAAAGGGATGCCTTTTTCGTTCCAGTAGGAAATCTCCATTGATGGATTTAAAAAATGTTATTAATGCTGAGCACAAGAAACGTATATACGATTCCATCTTGTTTCATTTAAGCACAGGAACAAATTTGACCTTTATCTACTGGACCCTTCTGATGACAGAAGTTTTCTCATCATCATTCTTGGACTCAATAAATTCACTGTACTTTGCCTTAGACTTTACACTCACTCCTGCACTTGAACTTAGCCAGGTTGCTAAATATGCTAACTTCTTCATCCCCTCAATGAATCAAGTGAACCTAATGCTGTTGTCAACATCAGACTGCTTTTTGGGCTATTTTAGTGGGCACCCTATGCACTTCAGTTGCCTCACTCAGTGTATTATTATACTCGGTAGCTAGAGTGACTAGTATCTTAAACATATCACAGCACAACACTCCTTCACAATCTGCATTAACTAATTTTGCAAGCATAATTTATGTTCAAATATTGGTGCCTCACCCATCAACCTATGACTTTCAACAAACCACATATTTAGGCAAGGGTCTCGCCACACGTCTTTTACATTGAAACACTCCTGGTGTTGTGACATCTGCCTAAAATTCTGAGTCCATTGATGTTTGAGCTAAACCAACTCTGCTCACATTTTGGAAACAGCTAATCACTCAACTCCTCCAACTCTAATTGAATTAATTCCAATCTCCATTACCCACAAACCTGCACATTCCACCTAATATGTTCCAGTTTACTTGCCTTCACCTCTCCTGTTTTTTGAATTTGTATTATTCAGGCCTTAGGACCCTGTGCACTTTACCACTCCTAACCAGTGCTAAAGTGCTTGTGCTCACTCCCAAAAATATTGTAAAACTGGCTTACACCTGGTTGGCATATTTAATTTACCTATAAGCCCCTAGTAAAGTGGTATACCACATACCCAGGGCTTGTAAATTAAATGCTACTAGTGGGTCTGCAGCACTTATTGTGCCACCCACTTAAGGCCCCTCTTAAAACATGCCCTGGTCTGCTATGGCAGCCTAAATGCAATATTAAACTGCCAATTTAACATGATAAAATATCCTTTTTGCCAAACCTGAAACTCCTCTTTTTTACATTTAAGTCACCCAAAAGGTAGGACAGCCATAGAGTATGGTGCATTGTAATTAAAAGGTTGGACATGTACTTTTAAGTTTTAGCTGTCCTGGTAGTGAAAGCCCACAAAATCTGTTTTTCACTACTGTGGGGCCTATCATTTTCGTAGGATAATATTGGGATTCCTTATTACATTTAATAAGTGCTAACGTTTGATTAGGACCAGGTAGGAAATTCATGTTTGGTGTCTGAGAACTTATAATTTAAAATGCTCTATCATTGTAAAGTCAGATTTGATGCCAACATTTATCATGAAAACGGCACTTTTAGAAAGTTGGCAATTTTCCTGCCCTAGCTATTTTGCACATTCAGCCTGGGTTCCTGTGTTACATGACTGGGTTTAGTTGGCAGTTGGACATTGTGTATTTCTCCCAGGCAGCCATACAATAGAGGAATTATGTGTGCCTGGATTAGGCCTGGGCGGAAATTCCGTTCCGCTCGCGGAATTTGCGGAATTTGAGTAATTTCGCGTTTTGCGGAGAATGCAGAATTGCCCAAAATTCTGTGTTCGCGTTCTCAAAATGCGTGTTCGTGAGATATTTCCCCCGAGCATGCAAACAGCATTCGCGAACAGGAAAAAAGCATTGCAAACAAGCAATTCCGCGTGTTCGCGGAATTTCTGCGTGCTTGCGGAGATTTTTTTACCCTTTTTACCCTTTTGTGGAACTTTGCGTAGCGCGACTACGCAAATTCCACCCACCCCTAGCCTGGATGGGCCATCGCTGGCAGGATGAGGGGGCGGAAAGAACTGGGCACAACTCCAGTTGCAATTTAATGTGCTCTATCCTGCCTTAACACAAAGGACTTCACACTACCTCATTGTTTCTGTAGTCAGGCTCAAGATAGGGCAGGGGAGGAAGGAGAAGTCCAAGCATTTCAAAGGGAATTCTCTTTCAACTTCTCCTACTTCAAAGAAGGCTCCAAGTATAAATATAGGGCCCTCAGACCCACTCTTCAGTTCACTTTCTGGACCTGAAGAAGGACTCCCAGAGGACTGCCTGCTGCTGTGGCCTGCTGTGTAATTCAGAAGACTGCTTTGCTGCACTTGGAAGGAATGCTCTGCTGCCTGAAGCCTGCCTTGAGCCCTCAGAGTCCAGCCCTGCTGTTTGAGCTCTGTTCCACTACTTGAACCCAAGACTACAAGAGTGACTCCAAGGACTAGCTGGCTGGCCTCATGATCAGAGCCTCAGGGACAGAAAAGTTTCCAACCATCATGAATCCACACCAAGTCCCAACCTGACGGTGTCCTGACCCTAGAAGTGGTGCCTCTTCATTTCTGGACCATTAGAAGTGGTGCTAAAGATGCTCAGGCAGTCAAAGTAAAACATTTGATAAGTAGAAACCTTTTGGCTAAAAGTACTCTGAGAACTGAGAGGTGACCGGGACCTACCTGTTCACCGTCCGCACAAGGTGCACCATTAATTAGCCTGACTGCGTGGCAGCTCCCACTAAGTTCTTTTCCGTAGCAGCAAACCTTGTCCAGCCATCACAGAGGGGATATCTGGCCTTTTGGAGCCCTTGTTGGCTGTAAATTTTCATATTCCAAAAAAGAGACTAAGTCCGAACGTAGAAATCTTCAGTTCAACCTCTTTTATTGGTTCCAAAATAACGATGTCTCCTCCCAGACACCGCCTGAACCTTGCCGCACTAAAATTTTAATTTTGCAGACAATTTTTGATTAAAATTCTTCTAAGTTTGAAGGTAGGCGCTGACCGGGCCCAACCTGCTTCTTGTATGCAACCCGCACTCCATTACAGACGGATATATTTTTCAACTTTGACCCGGTCTCGCGCGACTAGATGCCCACGGTTAGCACTTTGGTATTTTAGGAGCTTGTTTTTACCCTAAAGTTAAAAAATTTATAACCCTGTTCTACTGATTGTCATTTTGGTGTCAAATAATGTATTAAAATGTAGTCAATGTTTCAAAATTGTTGTATTCTTCTTGTGTTGTGTTTTCAGCAAATTCACACAAGAGGATGTCAAAAGTGCCCTCTCTAAGGTCAAATCAGGCTCCCCCACCGATCCAGTCTCACCTCACATTCTGTCCATTATCGGACCAGCTCTTCTCAAAAGACTCACTGACCTCTTCAATGTATTCTTAGTCCTGCAACTGTTCACACAAAATGGAAAGCAGCTATGGTCCAGCCTATCTTAAAAAACCTACCTCAGACCCTAAGGAACCCAACAACTATCGGACCATTTCTCTTCTCGATTTCTTTGGGAAAGTCCTTGAGTCCCTAATCAATAAGCAACTCTCAACCTTCCTGGAGAGCAATAAATTGCTGGACCCCTCCCAATCTGGGTTTCAGGTGGCCCACAGCACGGAAACATCACTGTTAAAGGTATTTGACAACTTTAGACTTCTCTTGGACACCAGACAGCCAGCCATGCTGGTCCTACTCAATTTATCGGCTGCCTTTGACACCATCTCCCACAGATTCTAGTGAATCGACTGTGGGAGTTGGGAGTCAGGGGAGCTGCTTTAAACTGGCTTAGGAGTTACTTAACTGACCGTTTTTCAACAGTTCACATCGGTACCCTCATCTCTCATTGCCAATCGATAGACAAAGGAGTTCCCCAGGGCTCCATTCTAAGTCGTACGCTTTTCATTCTATACATGGCCCCCCTAGCAAGAGAGATCAGATCGCATGGTTTCGACACCGTGTCGTACGCAGACGACACGCAACTACTGATCATCCTTGGCCCAGATTTAACTGAAACTAAACTCCAATTCAGAAAGTGCATGACCAGCATTAATGTCTGGATGCAAACCAATCATATACAACTCAATGCCAGCAAGACGGAGATCATTTTCTTTGGGAAAGCCCAAACTCTATGGTCCAGGGACTGGTGGCCTTCCAATCTCGGCCCCTGTCCTTTCCCCAAAATGGTGGTCTGCAACCTTGGAGTGAAGATGGAATGAAATTTTTCCATGAAAGACCATGTCAATCATGTGACAGGCATTTGCTATGGACTAATGCGAAGTCTTCGCAAGATCTTCCAATGGATCCCAATTGTATCTAGGATGCCGCTGGTCCAAGGCCTAATCATCAGTCGGCACGATTATGGTTATACCCTGCTGGCTTCCATCAATGAAGAGCTTCTTACTAAACTTCAAGTGCTACAGAACACTGCCACTAGACTTGTATTAAATCTACCTTCACAGTCCCTGTTGGCACCAAGTCTGAGAGTTCTCCACTGGCTTCCCATCAGGAAACGCATCCATTTTAAGATCAATTGTCTTGTGCACAAAACCATTCATGGGAACGGGCCATGCTATCTTGCCCAAAAACTCATCTGGTACCAACCTACCAGAACCCTTAGGTTGTAGTGTGGGTCAACCACGCCCTATGTCTGTGTTGTACCATGGCCAGAATCAGTTGCGTTCTGTTATGCAATTTGCATGGACATTGCAAACGTTAAAGGCAGGGATGGTCCCATGGGATTACATGAATGTTTCATCTTTGTTCCTTCCTTTTAATTTAACTGCCAAACAACAGTTTATGTCTATGAAGGATGCGACTAATTCATTACTGCACATTGAGAAATTAGAACCATTGCCTTTCTCTATTGCTGAGTTAAATTCAGCCGTGTGGCTTATCCACGGCGTTATCACTTTACCTTTTTCGCTTTTTAAATTTAGTTCATGCATGAAACATTATGCTCTTGGCAGATATGAACAACTTGGTAGTGCATTCCTGCACGAAGTTTGGTCGCTCCCGTTTACATATAGATGCATGCGGGAGGGCACAGAGGTTTATCTGAAGGGTGAGGAATGCACTTCTGCTCCTGATCATTCTGTGGTGTGTAGACACATACAATTACATGGTGCTTGCAATGTACACGCTCCTAATTTAGCTTGCGTTTTGAAAGGTGTACCTGTGCCAGTTATAACCCCTTCATTCACACTGCTTGCTAACGGTAGTTATTTACTTTTAAATAATAAAAATTGCTGTGGGATGCTAAAGGGCATTCCATACATAGTCACTGTTTCACAGCGTGTAGTTTGCTGTAATAATGTCCTTTTCCCACCCCCGCATGGCCGGCTCGATGTTTCTATCTGGCCTTCGATTCCAACCTTGAGCGCAGAGTTCAACCAGATGAGCAGAATAAGGGCTCTTTTGTCTCAAAGGGAGGTCGCTTTAACTTCGTCCCGTGAAACCTTTCTTCTTCACGTGGCAAACACCCGCACGGAGGTGCAGGCGCTTTTGAATACTGACCTCCCCTTCCATTTTGGAACATTGATACAGACCATCTTTAATGCCTCGTCTACAACCGGCATAGTTCATTTTTTTAAACTAGTGGGCTCCGGCCTCGTGACCTCCTTTCAGACTATTTTTGGTGTGATTCCCGCATTTTTTCATTCTATTATTTCCAGCGTCTTCGGAGGTCTTCCTTTGCTTCTTGCCCTTATTGCTGGAATACTTTTGCTGGTTTGCGTCCTACGCAATGGCTGCGCAACTTGCGTACAGAGACAACATGCCCCGGCTGTTTCATCTGCGTAACCGGATGCTTGAATACTATGGCACGTTGCCTCTGGCGACTTTAAGTGTCGCGTATGGATTGTCCTTCCGGTTTCCCTTCTTTACTTGTGTGCAACCCGTCTTTCACTGCCTGGATTGTCCATTCCAGTGGGCTCTGGATTTATGCCTGTCAACCTCGGTGTCACCTGTACCGGATTTTGGGCAACTGATGGGCCCCTTAACGGCTCATGAGTATGAATGTTCTGGTGTTGGGTTTATGGCCTTGGGTGCGGCACATGGAGTCCTTGGAAATTGGGCCATTGAAGAGGCTGCGATTGACTTTCTGGAACGCAGTTATATCGAGGAACCTTCCTGTTCTCCCCGAGTGGTGCTGGAGGCTCCTATTGTGAGTGAACCCTTGTTAAACTGGATGGCAGATACTTTTGCGGAACGCTCCAATGATTTCCTCTTGGAGGCTGTTGCAACTTATTGTGCCTATACTTTTATGGATTGACTTTTTATCTTGATCGACCCTTGATGTATCGATCGATGTCGTTTTTTTCCGATTTTTTTTTCATGGTTTCTTTACACCTGATGACATCTTTTTCTGTTTTTGAATTTTTTTTCTTTTTCGAACTTTACACTTACCTTATATGGACTTATGGTTCATGCCCTTGGTTCCGTTCTTTCTAACTTGAACTCTGCATTCTTGATAAGTGCGCCCCTAGTGGTTAGTAGTCTGATCAAAGGGGGGTGTAGTGTGGGTTAACCATGCCCTATGTACAACGCTAAGTTAGCATAACCTCGATGGCTGTTAGAAAGCCAGCTTGCTGCTTCTGCTGCTCTTGTACGCGACACTGTTGTTACATGTTATTCATTCGAGAACTGCTGACTCGACTTTGCTTCACATGAGAACCGTCTGTTGTTTAACATCCTTAACAGCGAGCTGTGACCTTGGTCTGTACACCGTGTAAGGAACGAAGCTGGGTCACTAGTCGGGGCAGGTTGTTGTGTTCAGGTTGATCGTACCACTTCTTAGCCATAACATACATACAGCTGCCAATACCTGAAAGACGAGCCCTTTAATATTACAGAGAAGCATGTTTTCTGTTACATTCGAAACGAAGAGCTGTTGCAGGAGAGAGCCTAGCTGATCCTGTGATGTGATTCCACTAAGCTGATTTATAAGGTATGGGGTCCCCCATGCAAGCCTAAGAGACCTTCTATTAGTCTAATAATACCTTATTAGTTGCTAGAGAAAGGAGGGTGGTTGCTTTCCACTGTCATTATTATTATGATTGCTCCTTTAATTTTCTATGGTATTGTAACAATGCTGATGGTGCTGATCCTAACCATTTGTCTGCTTGTGTTAGCCAAAGTACTGCATCTTAGGACGCAGGGTTTATAAAATAAACTCTTTAAACTTTACCGTGTCTTTGTTATTCTGTTGTGGACTGATATATAGCTACCAACGGGTATTTCGGATTCCCACCACTCCTGAGAGTATCTAAGTCGCTTGTTCTGGGTTGTCTATACATTGGGACCGCCGAGCTAAATCTCGGATAACGAATGTGACACTAAGCTAGTCGGATAGGGGTTCTTAGTTCTGAGGGGAGGGAAGTTTCTGGTACACCACAATTCTCTGAGGTCCTGGTTTCCTGCGCATAGTTCTGTGCATAAGCAGAATCCCTGAAACAAGGTCCTCAACTAAACATCTCCTCACTCCCTTTAAGATTCGCACCGCCAGGAATGGCGGTAGATCCTTCTCATATCTTGCCCCTACTCTGTGGAACTTGCTTCCACTGCAGCTACGTATGGAAATCGACCAAAGACAGTTTCGGAGAAATCTAAAAACCTGGAAGTTCTGATCCCTCTCCTTCACACCGGTGTCATCTTTCTTTTCCGCCTTCGGGTTTCGGCTAGCACTTTGACGCCCACGGGTGATATATGCGCTTAATACAATCCTATGACTATGACTTTATTATTGTTTGTGTGTTGCATAAATTCATTACACATTGCATCTACGTTAAGCCTGACTGCTTTTTTGCCAGGGCGTGAAGTGTGAAGCATAGGTTAATTTTGGGTTTACCGATGTTTCACCCTGACAGAGATTGTGTCTGCTTCTGAGGGCTGCCATGCTGTCTGAGAAGCAAGACTGGGCCTGCTTACCTTCATGCCAGGCTAACCTAGAGTGACTCCAGGGGTACATTGGCTGACCTCCCTGATCCCCATTAGCTGCCTCCCCATGTCTTGAACCCTTGACTGGCTTCAGAGTGTACTCCTCCACAAAAAATGGTGAACCCTGAGTTTGGGTTCCTCATGACTGCAAACAGGTCTGTCCATGCGTAGACTCTCAACTGTGTCAACGCTACAGCAATCGCCAGCGACAACCAGCCAAGTGAGATCTGCGCTACAGATACGACAGGCCACAGTGACTGCTAACGCCAAGCTCCAGAAATATCCATTCGCAAAGCCCAACCAGTTCTTAGCACTATAGCAATGATAAGCCTAAATGCCCAGCCTGCTCTTCATGCTACAATGACGACTATCCATGTCGCTTTTCCTCCTCTTAACGGCCTTCTCCATTGCAAATGGAGCTTTCGCACTGAACTCAGAAAGTAACTTTTTAGTGGGTCTAACTAGGTCCCTGTATCCGACCCTCCATCGCGGTCACCTTAAACTTGTAACTTTGACCCAACCTAGTGCAACCAGATGACCGTGAGTAGTGCTTTGTGCTTTTATGCAATATTCTCACCTAAACACTTTAAAATGTAACATCTCTGGTTTAATTGATTAGATTTCTGTCCTTATGGTATTATTTTATTTATTAAAAATGTACTCTTTTTTCTAAATTGGTGTGGGATTTTCTGTGCATTGTATTTTTTCTTTATTACTGTTTGTGTGCTGCATAAATAATTTACACAGTTATTCTAACGTAAGCCTGACTGCTTTTATGCTTGAGCAAGGTTAACACCCCACTCAACCAATATCCAAATTTCTCACACTCTGAGATGGCAATTATCTCGCTGCATATTATCCTGTTTGCTGTCTCGCAGGTGTGATACTTAAACTGGCTTCAGAAAATAGGAAAAACAAATGTAATCAGTAAAAATGAAATCCTTGATTACTTAAGTTCAGGCAAACTAATCCACACCTTTTCGTTTTGAAACTCTCAATTCATTAGTCTTCATGAAGGCTTGTGCTCTCCCATCAATTTAAATGGAATTATAAAGTAAAATCTTCTAATCATGATGATGAAGAATTGCGGCGGTTGTATTCACTGTGTCATTTGGGGCATTTCAGATCAATTATACATTGAAAAAAAAAGAATCTCTCTATTTTCAACTGCTAAAAATAGTGGTAGACCCATTCATCCTGAGCAATCTAATTAAATCTGTTTTCTTTGCAGGCACTATAAGCAGCACAAGATAGACAATTATCGTGCCAATGATCTTAAATTCGATATCTTTATATAAATGATGATTTCCTTCTTAGGATAAGCGCAGCGACTCCATTTCATTCTGGAAAGGAGTGATTTTTGCTTTGCTAAGTGAAGCAGTGCATCCAAACACTTCAAATCACTTATTTTAAAAAGAGAAGATTGTCCATACTTAATGGGAACTGTGAATGAGGCAGAAGCAGAAGGTTTAGGGTTTAGGGTTTCAAGCTACAGGCTGCCAGCAGATTAAAAACATGTAGCAATAGATAATTGTTTATTAATTAGAGCTAGAAGAATATTTGTGGCGAAGGGTTCAGCCGAATGTTCGATGAGGAGCAGAGTACAGATCATTGATCTCAAAACAGTTGAAAGATTTTTTTTTCAGGGACCATTTTCATTGGGGGAACACGACTGGTAGGTGTAGCAGTGTGCGACCAATCTGATGTAACTTTATATTCAGGCTCCCTTGAGCCGGTGGAGTCGACGGACTCATGGTTACGCACCTGCGCGCTAAGAGAGGTACTAGACCTGATTATGTTTTTAGCAGCTTACACAGCAACCCCACTCTCATTTTCCTACTCCCTGCTGACGAGAGGCAACTACCTCGAAACACGTGTCCAGGGATGGCACACGCCACGCATACTTGCACGCACTCTTGAGCATAGGTGTATCCGCCGACGCTGACCTTCAGGGACCATTTTCATTGGGGGAACACGACTGGTAGGTGTAGCAGTGTGCGACCAATCTGATGTAGATTTTTTTTTGGGTAAAGATTCCCCAATGTCTGACTCTAGTTTTGTTCATGCATTACTGGGAAGACGACATAAGTGATTTCCCACATATTAATGGAATGGACTTTGGCACATGCCTTCAATTGGACACTGAGACTCTGCCCTGCATGGAAATTTCGTCATCATGGCTGAATGAACCTCTTATCAAGAGAACATTGAAAACCAGTTTTAGTGAACATTATGTAAGGAACTAGCCTGATGTGAACATAGTTACTTTGTAGTGTTTACATTTTATGCACAAGGATAATAATAACTTCAGAGATAGTGAGAAGAGAGGGTAGTGTGTTATGTTGTGAGTGAGACATTCTGCGATTTGTTAGAAAAGGGAAACAATCTATTGAGATACAACAAAATATTGTGGGCTTGACCTCCTTAGATGATTGGACTCCATTCTAATTCTGCTGCTAATGGAAGTTTTGGATAACTGATATAATGTCGATCACAACAATATCGTGTTATACGGAAATATCATGTGAAAAATATCGATTACAAAAATATAGTTAACCTATGTTCATAATGGTAAGTACAAAAATATTGAAAACAAATATATTGTTTCACACTAATATTGTTTGGAAAATACAAAAATATCGTTTTAAAAATAGATATAGTTTAAAATAGTAAACCTAAAATATGTTAATATATAACATTATTGTAATGTAAATTGAATTTATTTACATAATATTTAATACTATATATCAACTTATACTTCTACTAACATACACACATAAATTTACGTGTGTGAATGCTTATATACACATATATATATTATATCTCACTATTATTGAAAGTATACATTTTAGATTATATTTTTGGTATTTTAATTTACTACTATACGATATATATAGATTTAATTATTTGTATATATATATATATATATATATTAAAAACGATAACACATTTTAGCAAATCAAATGCAAAACATTAAATACATAATCTAATTATTAAATATGAAAACAATAAAAAAGACATTTACTACACATTTTATAAGACAATTTTATATATATATATATATATATATATCTTTTTTACCGCGTCGAGACTTCAGGAATCCATCGGCGAACATCGGACACGGACCTCAAGTAAGTGCAAAATTAATTTATTTAAAGTAAACAGCCATAACGTTTCGGCTCCTCCGAGCCTTGCTCACATGACAATGTACCTTACAATGAGTGCAGCATTTAGAGTGACAGTACAGATTAGTTGAACATCACGTGGGAGACACAATCAGTGAAACTGAAGAAATACTACATATAAAACAAGTACAAATAGCATATTGAATTGCTAAAAAAATTAAATATGTATAACAATGTAATAAAATCGATATTTACATTGGCTTGGCAATCCTAATATATTGAACATCAGAGTACTTAATGTACAGACCAGCTTCTGATGACAACAGTAGATGTGTAAAGGCTACCCAACTTACAATCAATGCCTAAATGCATGGCCAAAATACGATAACATGAAATACAAACATAGGTGACTAGTATGAGTAATGACTAGTCAAATAGCAACCTATAGATATCAAAATCAAAAAGTTATGTTATATATATATATATATTCATATGAAAAATCGACATCTCCCCACTGTGAATAAATATAAAGTGCTAAAGTGATGTTAAAAAAGTGGATATTTAAAAGTAAATGTCACTTAAGACTGGACAGTTCAAGTGTCAAAATGTACATTCCTGTAAAAATCATAATGGAAAAGGAACAGCTGAGCTAAGCATAAGGTGGGAAGGCAAACTTGGGAGCTGCAGCTGTGACCCAAACCCCCGTCAAATAATGGCTAAAAATGACTATGCGAAGAATGTAACAGGAACCATGACCCCATGTGCAAAGTTTTGCATACAGTACTGGCGTGTATAATAAATAAATACATAAATATATTGAACAAATATATATAAATAGAAGAATAAATAGGTTATGAACACATCAATAAAATATTGCATGATTCCAATAACCTAAGGGAATTTGTACCAAATAAAAACTCCTAATAATGATAACATTCCTCCATATATTATATCATAATTATTTAAAGCCAATACCATATAAAAACAGATACCCTGATGTCACAATAAATAAATAAATAAATAGCCAAAAAACGGGGAAAATGAGTAAAAACCATGCTAAAAGCCTTGAACAGAATGATGCATGACATAGGTCTACATAAGGTAATCTTCAACCGAGACATGTGTGGAGATCCTCAGTAATATTTAAGCCTGCTGGGGACTAAGAGTCTAATTGGAGGATATAAAGTGTCTCTAATCTGCGTAAACTGGACTCTCTGTCACCGCCCCTCCTGCTGGGTGCAATGGAATCGATGACATAGTACTTAAGGCCACTGTTATCACTATTTTGTGCTTCTCTGAAATGCCTGGCAACTGGATAAGTATTATCTTGGTTAGAGATTGCACGGAGATGTTGTAGAAGGCGTTTATGTGCGGCCAGTTTAGTGCTGCCTACATATCTAAGCCCACATGGACATGTGAGCACATAAACTGCATATTCCGTCTTGCAGGTTAAAAGTTTGTTGATCTTATGTTCCCTGCAACTAAAAGGGTCTGTGAAGGACTTGGTGTTCGTCCCATGGAGGCAGGCCTTGCAAGTCTTACATTTGTAAAACCCACTATTGGTTTGTAACCAAGTGGTCTTATCATTCACTTCAGGATTTGTGTTGACCAAGCAATCTCTCATTGACAGAGCCCTGCTATGTGTAATAGATACTCTCAATGGAAGCATGGGGCCTATGACAGGGTCACTAAGTATAATAGGCCAGTTGCTATTGACAATCTTATGTAGTCTGGAATGTTGTCTACTGAATCCCATGATGATTCTGAAAGGATTGGTTGTGTTCTCTTTGGCCCTTACTGTCAGAACATCCAGCTGCGTTGATATGTGCCACTGTTATGTTGCGACCCAGTAAATCATCTCTATTCATACTCATAGATTTAGTGATGGCACTATCTATTGTATTAGATGAATAACCCCTTTCTCTAAATCTTTGTTTAGTCAGGGATTGCGCCATTTTAAGATCAGTATCGTTGCTGCAAATCCTTCTGAGACGCAGCATCTCACCATAGGGGATGCTGCTGATAAGATGGGGTGGATGTGCACTGGTGGCATGAAGTGTGGAGTTACCTGCAGTGGCCTTACGGAACAGCCTAGTTTCAATACTGTCATTGTGAATATAGACCTCAGTGTCAAGAAATGTTATACTTGATTGGCTTAGAGAGGCAGTAAAATGGAGATTAAGGTCATTGTCATTTATCTCAGTAATTCATTTTGTAGCTTGTTCACTAGTGGCATTCCATATTACTAAAAGATTGTCAATGTAAGGTAACCAGACAATCACATTTTCTTCAAAGATTTTGGCATATTTGTTCTTCAGGACCATTTCTTTGCAACTTCCCATGTGCAAACAGGCGTAACTAGGGGAAAAACTGGCCCCCATAGCTACACCCCTCTGTTGTCGATAAAGGAGATTATTGTATATAAAATTCTTATTTCTAAAACAATATTCCACCAACATATCATTGCGATCCCTGTATTGAGGGGATTTTTGCAAAAGGTAATAGCAAACGGCTTTGATACCATCTTCATGTCTAATGCTGGTATATAAGGATGTCACATCCAAGGCCAACAACCAGTAATCTTTTTTCCAGGCCACATCCATGATTTTGCACAAAAAATCCCCGGTGTCTTGTACGTAAGAATCCAAAGATTTAACAAAGTCTTGTAGAAAATAATCAATATATTTTGAAGTTTTTTCATACATTCCATTCCTGGCCGCAATAATGGGTCTTCCTGGCGGTTTGTCAGGATTTTGGTGGATTTTAGGAATAAAGTAAATTGTGGGGATGACAGGGTTGCCTTTTTTCAAAAAGTTATATTCAGCTTCCGAAATGAGATTTTTTCTTTTCCAACTCGCCAATTTAGTGTAGAATTCTTTATTGGATGCGTTAATAGCCGCTGAGGTGGTTCGGATATTACACTCTCTATCATTTAATTGTAGATAGCTTCCCGATCGTAGTCATCCCTGGTTAAAAGGACAATATTTCCACCTTTATCGCTTTGGCGTACAATGACATTTTTTTCTTGCTTGAGTTTACGCATGAGAGTCTCATATTGTTGGGTTTGATAATTGTATCGACGTTGTTTTCTTTGAGTCTCAATATGCAATTTTTTTATTTGGACCGTCACATTCTCATTAAAAATATCAAGTGAATCCCGTGGCATGATGGGATTAAATGTAGAAGGAAGTCTGAATGGAGTTATCGGGGTAAATTGGCTAGTACCAGATGTCACAATTACACTGTTGATATTTTCATTGGTGCTGTTGGGTATATAGCCTGCTCCCTCCGTGTCCCATAGTTCCTGCATTGTAGCTAACAACGGGACATCAGATTGGGATGTGGTCATGGTGATACCTCCGGTGTCTTGTACACTTTGTTTGATATTTTTCAATACGTGACATTTTTTAAGTTTTAGTTTTCTTACAGTTTCATATATATCTAATCTGGTGGAGGCATAATCAAAATAGACTTGAGATGCAAAGGAGAGTCCTAGTTTAAAAATAGTTTCTTCATCCTCCGTAAGCTTTAGTTGGGTCAGATTTACAATGGTGTTATTGCTGGCCATATTGGGACTCATTTTTTCATCCATTGTCCTTTTCCCCTCTTCTTGTTTTGATTTTGGGCTCCTCTTCCTCGCCCTGCTCCTCTGCCTGCGCCTGTAGTTGGCGCGCTTTCGTCGTAATTTTTTGTAGTCGTCTCGGGTGAATAGTTTGTCTCCTCTCGGCACATAAAAAATTGATTTCTTCACTTGGGGGCGGTTTGGATATCTGGCCCGCCGCCAATGCATTGCGCAACTCTGAATCGGAATCACTACCACCTGTTGAGCTTAATTCGGAGTGTGAAGTATCAACCAAGATAGTATTTCTGCTGGGACCTTTGGGATTCGATGTACTCTTAGTTTTAGGAACCCGTATTGCATCATATTTCCTAGCAAATGTAAAAATCTTGCCAAGTTGATAATCATTACGATCTCTTTGAAATTTAAAGACCTTCCTTTCCATGATTTTCGCTTCCTCCTTCTTAAGTCTCATCGTCATATCATTAAATAATTTAGTTTTTTCCTCTGAGCTCTCAATTTTGTCTAATTCCTCATTGATTTCAGCTATTTCTTTCAGAAGTTGCGCTCTGTCAATGTCTGCATATTTGATAAGGATCAACACCAATCTCCGTGATGATTCTAAGTTACTTTCTGCCCACTCACGCATGAGCTCCGGGTTGGGGTTCTCATAACTTGGGGCCGTTAGTGTTCTCAATCCCCGTGGAATTCTATTGACGTCGATATATCGTTGGAGGGACCTTGATTCCCACCACTTACTCTGCTCACTCCGTAGCTTTTTTTCCAAAACTTTATATTTTTCCTTAAGAAAACTGTCGATTTTGTCTGCATCCGCATTGTTGGCTTTACCGATGTTAGGTGGTATCGGGAGGCTGTCAGAGAACATGGTCATGGCTGCAACCTCCCGTTCACGTACATTGTTGGCGGACATACTATATAGTGTAAAGTACTTTGTTATGCAAAGGGGGTCAAATCGGGTATGTAGATAATTCTTCCGTGGCCACCCCCTCAATGCACATAGACTCCCCGCTCCTAAGTACCTGGTATTAGTTGCGCGGATTTGATGCCGTTACACCGCGTCCTCCTACTCGGATTCAGCAGCTCCTTATCCGTATACAGTGATTGCGGGTAGGTACAGGGGGGTCAGATGCCACTTTTCCTTCCGGAAACGATTCCTTCCGGGTAAAACCTGGAATCAGTTTCACTGCAGGCGTCGTCCAATTGGTGGAGAGGGTCCCGTGTTGTAGCCGTGTGAAACAAAACCGGCCACATTTTTTTTTTACCGCGTCGAGACTGCAGGAATCCTCTATACATCGGCGAACATTGGACACGGACCTCAAGTAAGTGCAAAATTAATTTATTTAAAGTAAACAGCCATAACGTTTCGGCTCCTCCGAGCCTTGCTCACATGACAATGTACCTTACATATATATATATAAGAAACAAATATACGCCGCGCTCAGGAGATCCTTACTTCAGTTATTTTATTTGACAAACAGAGCCAGTCTGTCACAGACTGGCTCTGTTTCTGCATCACAATATATTTGTTTCACAATATTTATTTAACAATATTTCTGCAACTCGATATTTAAAACATGATATTTTGTCCAAATGCCAGAAGTTTCTGGAGACATTCGATGTGATGTTCAAAGATATTTTGCAGACACAGAATTTACAATTATTTCAAAATCACATTGTTCGCAAAATACCTTTGTGTAAATAAAAAAATTATTTTGTTATTTAGAAATGTCAAACTTCCAAAAGGGTGTTGTGTGACCTGTTTTAAATCCCAAATAAAAGAGGATATAAAAGGAGCATGACCCCCCCAACCCCTATTAAATATACAGCAATTGGAGTTGTTACCAATTGATTGGTTACTAATAAGCGAATTGGGGTGGCACTTAATTTGCAACAGTCAAGCTCTCCCTGCGGAACAGCTTTCACTTTTGGAATTCAGTCAAGTGGATTCAGGGGACCAGGCAGTAATTAATGGAGTCATTGCATGCTCTTGCCAATATCTTTTCTTCAACGTGAATATCGTTTTAGCTTTTGGCTGCAGAGAGCTTTAGCTGTCTGTTGGCCAGATTGTTTGCTTCCAATATACAGAGAATGGGTTTTGGGTCGCCCTTTGCTCATGAATGAATGGCTTTGATGTCCATCTCAGTTGTCACTATTGATTTGATGGCTTCACTCCCTGGCTTTGTATTTGTACTACCAAAAAGCATTTTAATCTCACAATGTTCTGATTGGTTGCGTTGTATCCTTCCCTATTTGACGTTGATTGCATTCATGAAACTGTTTCTTTCTTTTACTTTAAGCACCCCATGGGACTGCATGTGTTTTCTTGCTCTCTCTCTGGCTGCTGATTCTCCTTCACTCTCTCTGGCTCTTTATGTTGCTTCCCACACCTTGCCCACAACTTACTCATTGCTCGCCTCTCTCCTCCATCCTGTTAGTTTTTGCTATTATTCCCCCATTCCCACTTCTCTGTTGCTCCCCCACCATACCATGGTTGGTACCCCTTACCTTTATCCTGTCTAAAGTATTTTTATAAACATTTTTTGGCACTGACATGGTATCTGCAACTGTTAATCTTAAAATGTTTTTTTGACCATTTTAAAGATATCCACCCATGAATGTGAATGCACAAACGAGTGCGCTACCCATGATTAGCCTTATTTTAACAAATACTTTCAAAGATGGCCACTGAGGAGAAGCATGCATTCACCAGGGCCAGCTTTGAACTATATGCACAAAAAGAATACAATTGCATCCAAAGATGGCTACCATGGAGATGCACACATCCAAGGGGGTCATTTCTGAACACATTTGCAATATTTTAATACATTTGGTTCCAAGAAACTTGACAGTTTGCGCATTCATGGCAGCTATTTAACCCCCAGAAAGCAATTTCTTAGCCAATAGATCACACTACTAAGGTATATTGATCTTTGCAAATGCTTGTTTAAAAGCCAGAAAACTAACTGCTTTTAAACAGATATTCACATTGAAAGAATGCATATGCAAGATTGGAGGCTGCTGTCCCTTGCAGGGCCCCATTTATCCATTTTAAGGCATTTGCTGGGTTTTGCAAACAATTCACTGCGTCCTCATTTTCCTGAAGCGGAATGTTTACAACCCTCTGTGAGTATTCATTTGCGAGTGTGACTGATGAGCACATCAGTTGCATCGCGAAAACTCTGGGCAAGTGACAACCAGCAAGTGTGAAATTGCACGTACTGGCATGCGATCTGCCCAATGATACATCAAGTCAGAAGACCTTTATCATTTGGGAGAGCCACAAAGGAAAGAAATCAACTGCAAACTCCGCAAAGAATTCTGATTGATGGAGACAAGAATAAAATGTTTTCAACATATGACTTTCATATTTAACCAGCAAAATGTGTGTACTGAGTGTGATGACTGTAGGAGATGTTTTTTTTATTTTATGATTAATTAAGACATACGGATATTGCCTCTCGGATCAAGTAAGTAGTATTTTTTTTTAAACGTGATATAGGAAATTGGGTTACTGGTTGAGTGGGGATGAACCCCTGCTCAAGCCACAACCACAATTTTTGTTAGGGTGAAATACAAGCAAACAACAAATTAACCTGCCTAGCTTAGCGCAAAAGCAGTTAGGCTTAATTTAGAGGCAATGTATACTCTATTTCGGCAGCATTTAAACAGTAATAAAGTGAAAACACAATAGAAAAAGTGCACACCAATTTAGAAAAACAGAGTAAATCATTTCAGTTCATGATCATGCAGGTTGTGAGTTTAATAAGTACAGGGTCGGATTGCTAAGGTGGGCACTCGGGCAATGGCCGAGTGGCCAGTATCCGAGTTGCAGCTGCCTGCTGCTTTTTTGGGCAGCCTGGGGGCGATATGGGAGGTGTCTGTGGTGTCAGATGCTGCCAGAGGCTCAGTGGGTGCCCGAGTGGCCTTTCTGGTGGCTGATGGGCGTCCATTACCTCCCTTTCTCTCGCTGGGATGACCTATTATTGTATGCATATTGAGCGGGGCAGGGGGCTTGAGCAGAAGTGGCCTCACTTGTTTTCAGGTTGCTTCACCAGCGTGAACTAATGCCTCTGTCAGAGACTTCCCACTTCTTTTCATAAAACTCCACCGAAGCAGTGTTTTGCAGGAAGGCAATTTGAAAGTGTGGGTCACTTTTTTAGCGTGCCTGGGCCTATTTTTGATCCTAATCCAACCCTGAATAAGTACATGCCATCTAATAACACTTGCAGGTCTTGGAGAACTCTGAATTTTTATTTGTTTATTTACAGACTCATTGGTCATTTAAAGATCAAAAAATGTGAAAAAAAAGGGGAAGAAAGGAAATTTCAGTTCAATACACATCCCCCCAATCAAATACTGTATTTTACTAACTAAAAGGTGTGTAGTCTAGTGAAACCGGTCCTATCTGTCAGGCTGTGGTTCAGATGCATCCCTTCACAACAATATAAACAGCCTTCATTTCATAGAATACACAGACCCTCACTTACAAAAGTGCCATTCTTCATCATGGTCGTGCTCCTTGGATGGCCACTGCAATGCTCCACGTGCCCCGTAGGGGGCTCTTTGCCAGAGATCTTCTCTCTGCTGTTTGTCTTTTGGTCTTCTGACAAAATGCGTTTGCCCAAATGATCTATGCACAAGTAGATAGTTGAAAAGATCTTGTGTTTAGAATTAGCTGGGGTCTTCGAATCTACCCCGTTGAGGTTAAGTAAATCAAAAGAGAAACTCCTAGGCTGTCAATTATCCTGTTTGTGGACAACATTTTTCTTGCCCCAGGTGCCCTACCAGAAGGACAATGACAATTCATCAGGACCAATTAACTGGATTTCTAACCTATTTTTTATGGGCTCTCCTAAGAGCATAGATAGCGCTGACCTAAAGTGACCTACTAAGGATATTTGACTTATGTTTGGAGTGCAATCCCCTTATTAAGGGGTTACTTCTTATAATGCTTGTGACTCAAATTCCAAGTTGGGGCGAGACCCTGAGTAATCGTGGAAGAGAGACTTCCATGTGGCTATTAGCTGGTTCTGGAGACTCTGCTATAAGCCTACCCAAGTCCATGATCCCAAAATATCACAAGATTACCATGGTATCTCTACCAACTTGGAATTTGGGAAACAATATTAGTTTCAGATTATATTTCTCTGTATTACATTGTGACATACAACTGATGAAAGGCAGGCAGTCTAGCTCTTTCTGGTGTTCATGCAGCGGCAGCAGTTTTTTACTCAGACTACAGGGGGAGAAAGCCAAAGCTTCCTGCCTTTGTTGTCTGCTTTTCTCTGCTCAGTTATACAGAGCTCTTCTAAGTCAAAAGGGGGGGATGGGTAGAGGATGTAGCCTTAAGGCTAGAGTGGTCGACCTTGAAGCTGGAGAACCGGGTTCGAGTCTCGGCAACGATGCTCAACATGCTGCAATTCTGGGCAAATAACTTAGGGGCATATTATCAAGCCAGGCGATAAAATTATCGCCGCTTTAGTGGCAGAAAATTGCCGCTAAAATGGCGATAATGGGCTTGATAATATGCACACATATTTAAACACATGTTTGTGCCATTTTGTCAAGTCAAGTCAAGAAATTTTCCGCACCGGGTACCACCTGACCTTGCAACACCACTGACCCTTGCACTGTGGTGCAAGTGTGCCTGCATTGCAGGAAATCATCCCTGCAATGCAGGCAAACTTGCGCCATGGCACAAGGGTGTCGGTGTTGTCACTGGGCAGCTATTTTAGCACTAGCACAAGGGTAAACTCAGGGTGAGCGGTATTCTTGCAAAATTTGCCACTGCGCCGCACTGCACCATTTCCCTGTGAATATACCCCTCTGTGTGGTAAAGGTTAAGGCAGAAGAAATATTTTCAAATAGAACTGAATGCTGACAGTCCTGGGGTCTTGCAGGGTTAAAAAAACATTGAAGCAGCAGGGTAAGTTGTCTCAGGAAATATGAGGCAATTATGTTTTTTCTTGCAGGAGGCAGGTTGAGCACTTCGACCTGCTCATTTTGTGACAGGTTGATATTGACGGCACTGCGGAAGACTTTCCTGTGTCTTCTCTTCAAAAGAAGAGCTTTATGGCCAAACACCTCATTACTGTCTGGCTGTGTCTCACAAAGCTGCAAGTCTTAAGGAGGGAAGCCAGCCTCTCCGTTATGTTGGTGTCATGAAACTGTCGGAAGGCATTATGAATAGAGGAAAGAATCAAGTGCAAAGGATTAGGAACTTAATTTTCCTCATTATACCCTTTTGCACAGAGAGCGCTGAGCCCTCCGCGCCCTCTGGTCTGATACCGAGGGATTGTGTCTCAGGCGACGTGGTGCGGAATCCCAAATGGGACAAAAACAAAGTCTGCCTTTAAACGCGGTCTTTCTTTTCAAAGTGGACAATGTTCCCAAGAGGTGCAGGTCAAACATATTCTCTGCGCATTAAAATTGCAAATAACCTTTATTGGACTGTCTAGCTTGGTGCTCCATGACGCAATTACTGCATGACATCTTTAAAGAGACAACTTTCCTACAAAAGTCTGCGTCCTAGGCATGTTTGTTAGTGCTTCCAAGTTATAATTCTGGAAAAGAAATAGTGTTAAAGTGCTCTCAATCGCAAAGGGCCTTTGTCAAAATGAGCGCTTTCATCCGTGGGTTAACGGGATTGTTGCAAATGCTTTTCTTGAATTAACGTAGCATCAGAAAAAATACCCACAGATTGCTTACACTATACAACCCCTTGGCACCCCGAAAAGACCCACTCGTGCAGATATCAATCATCTTTCAGCTAGACAATAATTCTCTAATTTCTTGGGAGAAATGTAAAGTACAATTAAATCGCAATGCCAATCAATATAAACTCTCTAACATGTCATATACCTCCCTTTTCACAGAAAACACAAGCTAAGTACAACAGTCAATCATTTTTTATCACATTCATCTGACATATACACAAAATCCATCAAACCTAAAGATCCATTGTCTTAGGTTTGACCTGCACTCACACACTCCTCTGTGGAGGTCCAAGACCCACCTTCTTATCCGCCTTCCACTCTTGCTGTACAAATGAGGGACTGCCCCCCTTAAGATTGCACTGGTGCACACCCAGTACCAGCAAGATCCACATTACGGAAGCAGCCACACAAGCATATGTGGCTCCTTCTGTAATACTAAAGTACCCTTGAGTGCAAGTATTAATAGCCCATGCCCAGTGCGGGCCCTGGGCCCTTTGTAAACAAAGACCCCTTTACATTTTGGCGTTCTCCTTCTATCTCAGGTGCACATTCTCAGCCCTTTGCTTCACACTTACCTTGTGAACACATTTTAGCCCATTCCCTCATCCAAGATGTACACAGTTTTGAACAAGGGTATCTCAATCAATCAATCAAACAGCATTTGTATAGAGCAGCACTGTCATCCCTAGGGGTATCTGGACTCCGTGTCTCCATTGAAGAGCCAGGTCTTGAGTCTCTTTCTGAAGTCTGCCATCAAGGGGGCTGTATGAAGCTGGAGGGAAAGGTCGCTCCAGGTCTTGGCTGCATTGTAGAAGAAGGAGAGGCCACCGCTGCAATGGATGTTGTGGGTATGTGCGAGGGTGAATGAAGAGGAGCGCAGATGTCTAGAGGGCTGGTTGGGGAGCCAGCAGACGTCTCTCAGGTAGGGGGGTGATGTGGGTTCATTTGGGGAGGTCCAGGATGAGCCTGGATGCAGCATTCTGTATGGTATGGAGTCATCTGAGGAGCTGGGTGGAGATACCGGCATAGAGGGTGTTGCCGTAGTCAAGGTGGCTGGTGACGATGGCCTGATTGACAGTCTTTTTGGTGTTGGGCGGGATCCATCTGAAGATTCTGCGGAGCATGCGAAGTGTGTGGAAGCGGGAGAAAGTGACTGGTTTGACTTGTCGTTTCATGGTCAGTTGGCTGTTGAGGATAATGTTGAGGTTGCGTGCATGGTCGGTTGGTGTGGGTGTAGGTCCAAGTTCTGCAGGCCACCAGCTGGGGTCCCATAAGTGGTCTTCTTGAAGATCAGTACTTCAGTTTTGCAAAAGTTGAGATGGAAGTAGTTGTCGTTCATCCATTTGGCTGCGTTGGTCATGCTGTTCCAAGAAGTTGGTTTTTCGCATTGTAGGGGTCCTCAGTGAAAGAGAGAATTTTATTTGTGTCCGTGAGGTCGGCCGAGGTCTGCGAGGAGGGTCATGTAGATGTTGAACAAAGTGGGATTGAGGGATGATCCTTGTGGTACACTGCATTTGATCTAATTGGGTACGGAGATGAAGGGAGGCAGTCAGATGCTCTGTGTGCATCCTGTAAGAAAGGAGGCGATCCACTTGAGAGAGTCTTGCTGTATGCCTATGTTGTGGAGTCTGTTGATGAGGGTGTTGTGGCAGACAGTGTCGTACACCACTGAGAAGTCAAGCAGGATAAGGGCCACAGTTTCTCCATGGTCGAGAAGTGTTATGATGTCATCTGTGTCTGCAATCAACACGGTCTCAGTGCTGTGGTTGGCAAAGAGTTCTGATTGTGAGGCGTCCAGTAGGTGTTTTTGTTCCAGGAATTCGGTAAGCTGCTGGTTGATGGCTTTCTCAAGTACTTTGGCTGGGTAGTGGCGCACGGAGATTGGATGATCATTTTTGAGATTGCTGGGGTCGGCAGAGGCTTTCTTTAGGAGAGGTCTGACATCATTGGGTTTCCCTCTGTCTGGTAAGGGTGCTGTGGAGATGAAGGTGTTGAGGATGTTGGTGAGTTGCGTGCTGATTTGGTTTGTTGCAAGGTTGTAGAGGTGGTTGGGGCAGGGGTCAGTGTGGCGCCCCGGAGTGGATAGATGACATGATGGCTGAGGTGGTCTGGGCAGTGAGTGGAGACCAGGTGGTAAATGTTTGGCTGATGTTCGCTACCAGATTGAGGTTGTTGGGGTTGAGGGTGGCGGGTTGGAGGTTGAAATTTTGGTAGATGATGTTGATCTTGCTGTGGAACTAATCTGAGAGGGAATCACAGAGCTCTTGGGAGGGGTGGACTGTGTTCTCTATGGTTGTTGGGTTGGAGAATTCTTTAACTATTTTGAAGAGTTCCTTTGTGTGGTTGTCCTCGGAGTTGATGCTGGTGGCGATTCCTGCTTTCTTGTTTTTTTGATAGGCTGATGATAGTTGCTAAGGACTCTTTTGTGAACTGCCCTGTCAGTGGGGTTCGTGGTGGTGTGCCATAATTTCTGAAGTTGGTGACAGTTGTGCTTGGCGGTCCTGAGTTCTGGGATGTACCAACTGGCATGTTTAGAGGTCTTGTTGGATTTTGGAGGTTAAAGTGAGGCGACTCTGTCGGTGATCTAGACGGCTAAGTTCTGGGCGGCCTGACTGGGGTCTGTTGAGGCCTCGGGTTGGGAGGTGGTGAGACCCTGTGACCACTGAGTTTCGTGACCATGCTCCAGCTGTGGTGAGAGGAGATCTGATGCCTGGTGATGATGTGCTGGGCATCAGTGATTGGGAAGTGTACTATGGTGTGGTCAGTCCAGGTGAGTTCTATGGTGCGACTGAATTTGATTCTGTCACTGGAGGTGAAATTGGGGTCGAGTGTGTGTGTGTGTGTGGGTTTGGTGACCAATTGGGTGAGGCCAAAGTGATTGAGGATCTCCAGGAGGGCGATGAAGTTGGCTTTGTTGGGGTCGTCGATGTGAAAGTTGATGTCACTGAGTGGGACGTAGTGGTGAGAGTCGATTGCTAGGGAGCGATGAGGTGTGGATAGACTTGTAGAATGTTGCTCTGGGTCCAGGGGGTCGGTAGGCGAGTGTGTCTCTTATTGTGGTCTTCGTGTCAGTTTATAGTAGGAAGTTTAGGTATTCCATGAGAGGTGTGGGGCCGCCATTGGTGATGGTGCATCTGATGGCTTCCTTGCAAGACTGCAGCAAAGTAATATAGCCTAAAATGTGGGAGTCCCCAACCCCCTCTCTCCCTGGGTAAGGATAAAAATGCGTTAGCTCTCCTAGTTTTGCCATACGACCAGATGAATCTCACTACCTCCCTCTCGATTTGGTGAAATCAGAGATGGTGTATTTCCAGGGGGATTGTGCAAAAGATATACAACAACTTTGGCAGGATAATCATTTTAATAATATTACACCTCCCCATTATTGACAACTTCAGGTTGTCCCATCGTTGGAGGTCATTTTTTATTTTCCCCATTATGAGTACCAAGTAAAACTCTACAATATCCTCCACTTTAGCTGAAATACAAATCCCTAGATAAACTTTTTCAACAATTCGGGTATCCGAGGCCGTGACAAAACTATTTGTCCCAATCTGAGTTTTAGAACTATTCAATGAAAAGCCCGAATAGGCCCCAAAGTCTTCTGCAATGCTTTCCACGACCTGCATTGCTCGATCAGGGTCAGCAGAGATTATGGCCACATCGCCGGCATACGCCAGGAGCTTAGTGTCCCACGCATGTAGACTTAAAGGAATAATATCTGGTGATGCCTCCAGCAGTCTAAGAAAGGGGTCTATATATAGTGCGAATAGGAGGGGGGAGGACGGACAGCCCTGCCTAGTCCCCAACCAATTGAGAAAGCCTCCGAATTCACCCCCATTATTCTTAATCGTGCAGTGGGATTTATGTACAAGACCTGTAATGCATTGATGAATGAGTCCCCCAGGCAGTTGGCCTCCAAAACCTTCCATAGATAGTTCCATGCCACTCGATCGAACGCTTTCTCAGCATCCAAGAAGGTGACCCCCTTAGGTTTAGTAAAGACTTTGGCAGCATCAAAGGGTGAGATTACCCTTCTGACGTGGTCTTCCGACCCTCTTCTCTATATAAATCCGTGCTGCCTAACTGAGACTAGTTGATGTATCACAGAGTTCAGCCTAGTACCTAGGATCTTAGAATACAGTTTAGCATCACTTTTGACCAACATAATGGTCCGATATGAGCCCAGGCTAATAGGGTCTTTACCCTTTTTTAAAAAGACAACAATATTGGCTGTGCCCCAAGAGCCGGGTGGTGGAGCTTCTTCCCTAACCTCCTTAAATAAACCTAACAAGGCCTGGCAGGTCTCACTGAAAAAGACCTTATAAAACTCAATAGGGATACAATCGGTACCCGTGGCCTTGCCTGCAGGTAGGGTTTGAAGTGCACCATATACCTCCTCCTGTGAAATATCCAGCCCCAGTTGTATACTCTCCTCCAGGGATACCTTTCCACTCAGGGGAAATTCTCCCAGTGCGCCTTCCTCCAGAGGCATAGTAAAGGGAGAAGCATTATACAAATCCTCATAAAACTCCCTGAAGGCCTCTCTGAAACCCCGGGATCTGTGACAACGGTCCCCCTCATATTCTTGACCCGTTCAATATGACCTGACGCAACCTGTTGCCTAGCCTTCACTGCCAATAACGTCCGATGTTCTTGCTGAATTCGTAACAGTCCTGTCTTTTAGCCAAATATTTCCCTGCTGTCCTTTCAGCATTAAAATCAGAGGGAAAAGCTTTAGTGACCGTAATAGAGTTCATGGTTACTGAGAGATCTTATCCTCTAGCCACCTTGCCTATCAGTTGTGTTTCAAGATTGGCAAGCTTCTGGTAAAGCAATTTAATCTGTGCAGCCCCTTTTTTCAGCTTAGTCAAACTATATTGCAGTGTTTCCCCTCTCAAAGGTAGCTTGAACGTATCCCAAATCATTCCGGGAGGTGTGCTACAAATATTATTCACAAAAAACTCTCTGATCCACCCCCTCTTATATTCAACATATTTATCGTCTGATAAAAGTGCCCTCTCAAACGTCCAGCCCGTATACACCTTTTGTATCCCGCTAAGTGGAAGTTCCAGGACGATAGGGTTGTACTCAGACATTACTCTGGGAATAAGCTCCACCATAGCCTTCTGGAGAAGAGATGGGGAGATTAAAAAATAATCCAGCCGAGCAAATTTACCATGAGGGGCCGAGTAATAAGTATAGCCAGGATCATTGGATTTTAATTTTGCCCACATGTCTACCAGGCCAATATCTTTTATTAAATTATCATAAGCCCTCATAGAATGTGGTTTGCGCCCTTTACTAGATACTCCATTGTCACCTGGGGTTCCTTTTGAGCCATTAAGATTTAAATCTCCACAGACCATGTATGGTGCGACCATGAAGGCAGTTCATTAGCTAGAAAAAGCAATAACCCTGGATCATCTAACATTGATGCATATACTGAGCACAATGTAAAGGGACCAGCACAACTCTTGCATTCCATTATAACCCATCTGCCATTCCTGTCGACCGCCTTTTTCCCCAGAGTAATGGCGCTGCCCTTCAAAAGGATGGCAACCCCCTTAGTCCTAACATCTTGCGTTGTATACGCTATAACCTTCAGCCCTAAAGATTTAAGTAGGTCATAATCCCTCCATGCAATAAAGGTTTCCTGGCGGCAATACAGATCGGCCTTCAGAACTTTAAGATCTTCTTGGACCTTTCTCCTTTCAGCACTGTTGTTTAACACACAGATATTAATAGTGGCAATTCGTAATTTAGCCATTATGCCTATTCAGAATACTTTTCAATCTGTAAGACTGCTTCTCTTTTGTCTCAAGCACTATATTGCTTGTAAGATCCACTAATCCCGATTTCATTTCAGAGTAATCTCTAGTCTGTGATACTCTCCAAAAGACACAAAAAAAACCAAAAAATGCACTTCACCTGCAATTCCCACTTCACCGTTTTGACCTGTGCCCCCACTAGCATCCTCCCACCATTCCGTCTACCCGCCCCCTCCCCACCCACCCCACCCTCCCTTTAATGCAGCCGTACCTATAGGGTCTGAGTAATGGAGGTGGCGAGAACACTGCAGCCCCCCCCAGCCCACTGTGCGCTTCTCAGCCCTTCAAACCTTACAAGCCATTTGCCATTCGCCCAACCGGCCCTGCGATCCCTTAGAAGAAACTGGATCATACTACCCCTAAAGCAACAAATGAGACTGCTGAGCTATTCAGAGGCCTAATCTAATTCTTATTTCCCCCGGACTTGATCCAGGTACTGTCTCGCCTGAATTTCAGAAGTGAAAAATTTAAAAGAGCCTCTAACAACAGTCTTCAGCCAAGCCAGGGCCAGCAAGTATGCCTCAATGTCTGCATCTTGGTAATGTTTGATCAGTTGTCGCAGTCGCCATCTACATTCCACTGTAATGAGGCAGAAATCGGGGCGTACAAAGAAGTAAGACTCTTTATATTGTCTTCTGGCTTTGGGATGAGCTTTTTCAAATATAGCCTGTCTGAGTAGAAAATTACTAAAAAAGACTAGAATGGCCTGCAGCTGGTTAGTGTCTCTGCCAGAGGACTTGTGGAGGACAGCTGGGAAAAGATGTACACGCTGGATTTCTCGGTCCCAATCCCAGCCCTCTAGCTCCGGGAAAGCTTCTTTAAGTAAGCCTAATATAAAGGCACGAATATCCTCCCCCTCCAGACCTTCCTTAATACTGGGAAAGCTGAGGTTATTCCTCCTCTGGCAGTTTTCCATATCTTCTAGCTTCCACATCGTGTCCTTTATAAGTGCTTCCTGGGATGTAAAGTCTTCCTTCACAGCAGACAGTTCTCTTTTGACAACTTCGGTTCTCACTTCAATGGCATTCATCCGCTGCCCAATCTCTGCGCTGGCTTTGCCTACCTTCCGGACTGCACCTTCCAGCTTCTTTGTAGCTTGTCTTGCTTTCTTACCATCTGCCCTGGTCTCTGCGTGGTGTTCCTTGATTGATTCTAGAATCATGCTTAGCGCAGAATTCATATCTGGGGTCCCTTAGGTTGCTCCTCCATGAGGGTTCCGGACTGACCCGATGCCAGTTCCATGGGACCAATAAACCTCGAGAGTAATCCCACTTCAGCCCGGCACTAGTGACCCGCCTTCCCTGTTTTTTTTGCAACTCGACAGGCCCCTTATGTCCTGTAGAGCTCCTTCATTGTTTTAGGTGCTTTAGGGCAGTCTCTGGTGCTTCAAGAGTACTAGAATCTGAAGTCAAAACGTTGTCCCCGTTAACACTATGGTCCAAATCCGAGACACCTGACAGTGAATCCTCAAAAAGTGAAAAAAACTCGTCTGTATTATCCGATATGATGTCGTCTGTCAATAAACCATCGGGAACTCTGTTATATGCTAGACCCCCATGAGCACCTTCTTGCACACTTAAAGACATACCAGGTGAGGGGTCAGCGATGGTACCAGAACAGCTCTATGTGTCATCCCGAGCCACCTCGCCTGGGATGCTGACCACTTCTTCCTCCAAAGCTTTGAGGTGCATTGTCAAAATGTCACCCAGGGCATCCACCACAAGCTCGCTAAAGAGCTGAGCCTGAAGTTCCAGATTCGTATTATGCATGAATTCAGAACTACATAAGTTCTGTGTATCTTCCTTTGATTTAAAAAAATCAGTGATAGCCAGTTGGGGAAGTCCAGAGTTTGGGGCAATATCATCCTCATCGGGGGTTGCCCCCTTCTTCCATTATCTTAGGAGCAGTTGCTTTCCGTCCCCCAGTTTGTAGGCGTTCCGCTGGGGTCCTCCGCTTTCCAGCCCCTGAGCTATCCAATTGTTTCTTCAGGTTACGTGATTCATTAGGTTTAGCTGCCTGGCCCGGTGAGGGCTCCTGCTTAGAGCCATGCGTTTGCACAGAGTTTCTCCCCATAGCTTCTTTTCTTGGTCTAGAGGCTTTTGGGGGCATACTTCCAGACTCCTCTGCCAGCCTACAGCCAAACACAGCGATATGAGCCCTCCATACCAATTTTTGACCAAGGGTAGATGTAACGTCCATACAGAGCCTCCAGGTGGAGCAAAGTGTCAGGAGTCTGGCAGCCAGAACGCTGCTGCTCCTCTTACGTGCTGCAACATCGCCAGGCCCACAGACCGGCCCCGCCCCCGTCTTCCTCTGCCTGGAAGCTCCACGAGGCATCTCCCCAGGCGTCCCGCAGCCCAGCTGGAGCTCCGCGGCCGCCCGGAGAATGCTGCCCATCCGCTGAGCTCAGCTTTCGCCACAGTTGCTCCAAATCACCTCAGACACGACTCGCCCCCGAGAGACCACAGGTGAGTGCTGTTTCTTTGCTGAGGGGTGTATTCGCCTAGAGGTGCATTCAGGCGCTGAGGGAGAGGCGCTGCATCTTGCTTTCTCCCCGCATCTTCTCCATTCTTCTAGGCCATTTTTGTAATGCTAATTTCTCAAAAACTACTGAATGGATTTACATCAAACTAAAGAAAAGCTATTCTTTGAGTAAATTTCAAGTCTTATGCTGTGTTTGCTGTTAATCTGTTCAGCAGTTTTCAATTTGTTTCTGCATCAGCGATCAAAGAATCTTATGGCAGTTAAAATGGAGAATGTCACTTCTTTGACCGTCCCTTTTTCTGCCCTCCTCTTGATGGATCTGTGTGGAACATGCCAAGCCCTACCCAAATTGGATGACCACTTTTGTAACATTTTGTGCAGATTCAAAAAACAGCACTAACATTAATATGAAAAAAAAAGTGCTCCTTCAATTGATGCTATGACCCAAACATAGCTGCATAGGAGCCATTGCTGCTTCTGTGCTGTAATTTTTTTAAACACACCCACGCAGGTGCGCACGCACATAAACAAACACACGGGGTTGCTAGTGCATATAAATTAAACCTGATACCTTTGGCTCTTAGTCCCCCAAGCTTAGGACTCTGCACTTTATCACTGCTAACCAGTGTTAAAGTGCTTGTGCGCTCTCCTTCAAACATGGTAACATTGACCTATTGGCACATTTAGTTTACGTTTAAGTCACTTCTGGAATTTTTTTTAGTTTTATATAGCGCAAACTAGGTACGAAGGAATCAGAGTGCTTTACATGAGCATCAGTTTGCGTTACAGAGGGACACATTCATTTTTTGTTAGGAATGGGGAGATTAAGTGATTTGCCCAGAATCACAGATTGTTGAGCCTTCCCTGCTGAGCCTCAAACCCGGTTACCCAGGTTCGAGGTCGACCACTCTAGCCATTAGGACACATCCTCTCCCCTTGTAGATGGTACTACATGTACCTAGGGTCTATAAATTTAATCTTACTAGTGCATCCGCAGCACTCACTTTGCCACCCACTAAACTAGCCCTATCTCTCAGGCCTATCAGTGCAGCCTTTTTTGCAGTTTGAAACTGCCAATTCAAACTAGAACAATAAACCTTCCTACTTCAATACTTATAAGTCACTCCTAGTGTAGCCCTAACAGCTCCTAGGGCAGGATGCATTGTATTTAAAAAGTAGGGCAGATGCACTTGAGATTTAGATGCCGTGGCATTGAGAACTTCCCAAAGTTATTTTTCACTGTGCTACGGCCTGTCTCTCTTATCCACTAACACTGGGTTACCTTATTACATTTAATAAGTGCTAACTTTGGATTGGGAGCAGATAGAGCTATGCTGTTTAGACTCAAATGGATTGTAGGTGTACTGCTCTTCAATAGTAAATTCAGATTTTAAGTCACACTTCTGAAAATGCCACTGTCAGAAAGTTGGCATTTTCTTGTCCCAACCATTTGTGCCTTCTACCAGAATCCTGGGTCACATGAATGTGAAAGCCTTGCTAATGGGGTTTGTATATTCCTCCCAGACAGTGACACTAAGGGGACTTGATGTAGGCAAGATGGGCCATCCTGCTCCACTTGTACTTCAAAGGTATCTGTCTCCAGCACACACAAAGAAACTTTGCACTAGAATGTTCTCATCCCAGACAGTTTGTAGCACTGACAGGCGAAGGGAAGAACTTTCCTGAACCAGATGTGGGAGTAGGACAGGGAGTCCTCCAAAACACAAAAGCTGGCACCAGGTATGAATATGGGACCCCAGAAGTGCTTTTCAGATCACTTCTTGACTTGTGGCTCACACTCAGAAGAAGGTTTGCTCTTCTGCTCGAAGGACTGCCATTCTGCCCGAGAACAGAAGGCTGCACCTGCTACTTAAACCCAGGACTACCAGAATGACTCTATGTGCTAGCTGGCTGGCCTCCTGTGTGAGCTAAAGGGACACAACAAGCTGCAGAGACCCTGCATCTCACCTGCCACATGCTTCTGGTCTGGACTGAAGTGAGTCCTAGCCCCAAAGTTGCACCCCCCCCCCCAGGTCCTCAGCCCTCGGTGGGATGTTAAGGTGGCCTCATCCTACCAAAATCTAAAAACCGGGGCTTAACATGCTTTTCAGCATAAACTACTCTGGGAACTGACAGAAGACCAGGAGCTACCTCTGCGGTAATCCGACACAGGTGCATCACCGGTGGGAATTACTTTGCCACAGCTCCCGCTACATTTGTCTCTGCAGCAGCAAACTCACTTCAGCAGAACCTCGTAGCCATGGTATCCAGCCTTGTGGAATCCTCATTGACTGCCTCTTGCAGTCTGGTCCTGCTGGGTGAAACTGAGATCCAGAAAAACATTCTAAGTTCAAAGGTAGAAATCTTCACTGGGCTCGACGACAACAAGCTGCCCTTTGATGAGGACAACAACCGCCTCGTCTGAGAATCCAGCTCCTCCCACTCTTTACTTTTTCTGCCCTCATCAATGGCTTCACTGATGACTCGTCCTTTGATGACTGGTCCTCAGATACAGACTGGTACCTTGCCTCGCTGAGACTCTACCTTCTCAAGAACTTCTTCAAGAACATTTCTAGGTCAGAAGGTAAGCTGTGTATGGGCACCATCCACCCTGTGCATCCGATTTGCACTTCATGTCGTCGGACTTAACACTTAACTTTGACCCAGTCTTGCAAGTGTGATATACTGGTGCTATTTTTCACTAAAGAATTTCAAAATTCATAACGCCAGTTCTACTGATTGGATTCAATTAATTGTCATAACATTTTATTTACTAAAATGTACTTTATTTTTCTATACTGGTCTGTCATTTTTCTTGTGTTGTATTTTCACTTCATTAGTTTGTGTTCTACATAAATACTTTACACATTGACTTTAAGTTAAGCCTGGCTGCTTTTGTGCCATGCTACCAGAGGGCTAAGCACAAGCTAATATATTGACTTTGTGTGGTTCACCCTGACAACAATTGTATTTATTATATGAGTGGTGTTTCCACCCCGCTCAACCAATAACTCAATTTATTGTAATATGTTGTAAAAATATTGACTTTATGTTGAAGAGAATGTATTTTGGAAACTAGTCAATGCATTGTGTCACATAAAAAAAGACATAGACCACTCGCGAGAAAATATGAAAAAAATCCTCATTGGATTAGAAAGTGTCTTTTTCAAAGTACACACGTTAAAGCACAGTGAGAACCCAACCGTAGTATAAACTAGGGTGGTTTGTATGGTGGAACCTATACAGATAAAAATTGATGAACTGAATTAAAATTCTACCTGTACCCCACATTATGGGTAGGCCTGGGCGAAAACTTTGTTCCGTTCGCGGAAATTGCGATAATTTGACATTTTAGTGTTCCGCGGAGAGCGCGAAAATGTCAAAATTTCCGCTTTCCGCAGCTTGCCGATAATTTGTTTCTTGCTCACGCTGTAAAATAATACATTCTCCCGCGCGCGCGATCGCCTTACCTGAATCCCTGCGTTCGCCGACAAGTTTTCTTGATCCGGTCGCGTTCTCCATGAGATGTTGTATTGTTTTTAGCCATTTGCATTGTCTCGCAACAGTTCGCGCCCGCAGTGACGTCATGCGTCGCGCGATCACGTCTTTCTTCACGCGATCATGCACTGCGAGACAACTCAAAACAAGATGGCCGCGCCCGCGAGCAACCACATGGGTAAGTTGGCGACCCGCAACCATGCAGAAAATCTCGCGAACATGCGGGAAAAAAACTTCCGCATCTTCGCGATATTTCCGCTTGTTTGCGATAATTTTAAACATTTTCGCGATAATTTGCGAAAGTGGATTTCGCAAATCCGCCCACCCCTAATTATGGGTCCCCGGTGCATCCCAGGTCACTTACTGCTGACACTGCAGACAGGAGAGGCCCAGAATCATAGCAAAGTGTCATGGGGATGGTGTAAACAAGGAAAATATGCCCTCAATGCCACTGGTTGGATTGCAAATGACATCCAGTATAGATGGTATATGGGTGCAGTGGGACTTTAACACTCCTGGGCCCTGGTCCAACTGCACCTGATGCACTAGTGATAGCTACGACCATGGAGAGGCTCCCTTCACTCTGCCCCAACTAGAGATCTCATGGGCTGCACCCAAAACTTTCTGCTCTCAGGGAGAGGAATCAGAAAGTGTTCAAGTAAAGCGCAGCTCCTGCAACCCCAGGCTGTTCTTTTGGTGTCCCAGATATTTACCCTGACCAGGGCTCCAATGAAGCAAGTCTGGAAGCATGAATTGCGACTCATTTTATTTTTGAAATGCAAAATTAGTCATCTGATGCCCTGTGTCAGAACTTGCATGGATGCTTTAGGGCATGAAATGCTTGTATTTCAAATGTAAAATGCAAGACATTATCCTGATGTTCCTGGGAACCTAGAAAGAAGCATATAGGAAATAGCAGAGAGGGATGGGGAGGTGGGATGGTTGCACTGCCCCCTTATCCCTCCCATTAGCTCCACCACTGACATGGAGATAGCGGTACAGTTTGAAGTGTTTCAGCCATATTGTTGTTTGTTGTTCAGTTGGGGAGGTTTATTGAGGTGACATGGGATTGTCATACCTGTACTTACTTATGGGAGAAGTAATAGAGATCGATTCTATGCTGCAGCCAGAGTGGATGAGACTTGAAAGCATAGACATGGCTGAATAACATGGGTAAGTACTTTTTATGGAAGAAAGTGATTTGATTTGACCACTGAAGAGGTATAAGGTAGGCCATCAAGATGATCAGACCCTGTGTTATATGTATCCAAGAAACTCATCATTTGCCTAAAGATGGGTACCTTTTTGCACATAGAGGCTGACCATTTACCTTCTTTTCGTCAGCTGGGTATGACAACGTGCAGAGTGATGGTCTCAATCAGTTAGAATATTCACTTTGCACTGATGGAAGTAACCAATGATGCCTGTGAGGGGACATTTGTCCTGGTCAAGAGGAAGTTCAAAGGGGTTTTGATCCCCTGGCAGTAGGCATGTGCTCAAAATGTGAATCCTACCTATCTATTATGGTAGATGTTTCGAAAAATTAAGAAGAGGGGCATGACTGGTGATTTCATTCTGGTGGTAGACCAATGACTATTTCAACATCCTAATGATAGTTATCACATAGGGGGCATGTCAAAAAAACTTTTGCATTCATAACCATATCCTGGGCTAGGTTGATATATAGCAAATCCTCCAATTGAGAGAAGACAATGTTGATAATTTTCACAAAGCATATTCCAGGATAGTGCTAACCCTATGTGAGTGTTTTAGGTAGCAAGGATGGTAAGTTCCCTAATGCAGTTGTTAGCACCCAAACTTTGGAAGGGCAATTTGATGATCAGTGCAGACCCAAGCACTTACAAGAAAAGACTCCTATATTTGGTGTTCCATCTTCTTCAGGCCAACGGATCTTCGCTGCCATGGCAGAATGGAGCTGTAACAAATTTAATTTCAAATATAATCATCAACTTTCAGTAACTTGATGTTCAGTCAATGATAAGTGGATTGGAATAGTTTTAAGAATTTATTTCTCATTAAGATATTAGTATTGTGTTTGTCGTTTTATTCCGGTTAGTCAATTTACAGAACTATCAAGAAAAGGTTTTGTTAGAATCAGCATAATATAGACAGTGTGTTCCATAAAGGAAATAGTTTGTATCTTAATCTAAGAGCCCTAACCTAAATAGGCACCCATAAAGAGTTCTCTCGGAAAAGAGCAAGATTCTGGAGCTTTTAATTAGCTAAAGAATGAACCACTCATATAATCAGGTAATCAGGAAACTTAGCTGAGTTCCCTAACAAGTTGCAGTGGCAACTTGTTAATTAAATCAAAGAGAAGCAATCACAGCAGTAGCTATGATCAGCTGTAGGAGAGACTCTTCCCGTCTAAAATTTGGATAATAGGAAATCATTTTTAGCAGTAGCATACAGCAATCTGGACAAGAATAAGGAGGAAAAATCATGCATAAACATCAAGAGCAATGTGGCATGGGAAAAGGGAAGTCGAAGCAGCGAGACCTCTCCAACTTGGAACACGTATATATGAAAACATAAAACATTTGCAACATCCAGCATGTTTCGTTCAAGAGAAATCGGTCTTCCGATGGTCTTTCGTCTCTCCTCCCATTTCGCATGGTAAAATTCATGCCTGTGAGCAGTTGTCTAACAGTTTCTAATATGTCTTGCACTAGATACATGAGGGAAAGTTCTCATGAGAACTTTTGCAGGCCCATTCTGTTAGCTGGTATCAGTATCCAATTGTATGGACAAAGGGCTAGTCTACACTAATAATTTCTATCAGTAAGCCTTGATGAGACCATACAAACAAATGTATTCAATAAGTTCAACATTACTAATGCTCTACTCAATATAAAATATAGCAGAATACATTGTTTAGTAAAATGAGGAAAATCATATGGTGTGAGAAAGCAAAAGAAATACATTTCTCAAAGAAAAGCACATTTTAAAGTGATGAATGATTGTACAGGTAGAGGATTCGGTCAGCAGTTTCTGAAAGGCATTTTATTTTTAATTTCAAGCAGAAGTCCACACATATTTTTCAGGCCAGTCTCAGTTGCACATTCGGTGTGAGAGCCTACTTCTTATTTAAGTTGCACATAAATTTTTTTTTCACATTCAATAATCATCTTCTCCAATCGGTAAAGCTGCATTATTTATTTAGCACACTTTAAAAAAAATTCTATGTTTTTCCATTTTCTTTCTACAGATACGCATTTAAGTCAGGCATGTTTTATTCAAAGTTAACCAAGGCAAATTTTCTTCAAAATTTAGACTTTAACAGAGTCAAGGAGAATTACCTCACTTCCCCATAGTTGTATAGTAATAGGCAGCCATAAATGGGGTACAGTGGGCCCCTCACACTCCTATATGACAGTGCCTTTTCACCTACTGCCGAATTGAAAGCTGTGTACCTCCCCTGGGTAATAATTACGGGTACAATTGAGCTTAATACTGTTATCATTGATGTTTCTTGCCATGCCCCTTTGAGTTTGAAAGTGGATATAGGAGTACAGAAATGACCTAAGGAATTATGGAGCTTAACACACAACTTCTTCAAAGATGTCCATCCCAAATAACTTCGGGGCATATTAGCAAGGGCTGGCGATATAATTATCGCCGCTTTAGCGTCCGTTTTCGGGTGATAAGAGGCGATAATTATATCGCAATATCATCAAGGATACGCTAGCGCGTGTTTCTTTGATGTAGAGCCCGTTTTTTCACAGCCTCGCATCGCTAATGAGATGCAAAGTGGCTGTGAAAACAGCACATGAAAATATCGCGAAGGAAGCTTCGCTATAATAACAAGGAGGTGCAGCGATAAAAAAAATCACGCTACCTCGGCCTTAACGCTGGAATTTAACGTCTGTTAAATTCCAGACTATGGCATACTAATAATGGTAGGTGGATTATGCTGATACGACCGCAGGGTCGTATCAGCAAAGTTATCGCTGTTTTCCATGGAACATCGCTGGAAAACCAGCGATGTTCCATGGTAAACACTGCTATCGCTGAAATATTATCGCCATAACACTATGTATTTTTAATATAGCGTTATCATGGCGATAATTTTCAGCGATAGCCGGCGATAATATTTCTACCGCTATGTGGGGCCAGCGATAATTATTGCTGGCCCTTGTTAATATGCCCCTTCTTTTTCACTGCTTGAGCACTGCAGGCTCCTCTGCTTCCCCCCATTATGCTCACGGAACTGACAGTGAAAGCTTTATAGAGTAGTCTTTTCCTCCTCATATATAGTGGGTGCTCTTGCCCTATTCATCATTTATATGAATTGCACCTATGAATCACTGTGCAGGTCAATACACTTCTCCACACTTACAATACTCATGCGCCCAAAATAGCTCCCTCATGGCCCTTTTATAGGATATATAAACTACCACCAAACTTTTCATTAGGCATGAGACATGTCCTCAAGTGCTGAATTTCGATCCTTGTACTCACTACTGCACACGTCAAGCAGACACCTTAATTGCAATACCCAACAATTCGACCAGGCTTCAATCATCTCTGTTATCCCAATGCACTTGCAGACCTGTCAACAATTTTCACCTTGTGATGGAATAGCAACACCTTGGATTGGGGGCAGGGTCTTGGAGATTGCGGCTATGGTCCCCCTGGACTGCCTTTACACTCAAACTTATTTTACCTCACTTGAAAAACAAAACAATGTGAAGTCACCTCCCATGTCTTGGGATGCATTAATTGGAGCCCATCTGCATAGAGGCTTCACTCCTGCGCTGAACACCTAATATCCACAAGAGTTCCAAGTCAACAATGCGATAATGGCCCTTCACTTGGTGGTGTGCGATGAGTGAAGAAAGTATTGCAGCACTTTGCCATGCAGCAATGCAATCAAATTCTTAACAAACTTACCAGTAGAATCAGTTTTAAGATACATGGGCTATTTTAAATTGTAAGCATGCACTAGCACATTTCTCACACTATAATTGTAAAAGCAAAATGCTGTGCATTTATTAAAACATTGGAGTTCATGTCTTATAAGCCATTAACCAAGGCTATAGGCCAGATCAGATTATGAAAAATGACAGCAAATGCAATAGGACTGATTTATTTATTGTGAAAAGCATATGTTAAAGCCAATATGTTTTAATAGTAGATTGTCATAATAGTGATAAAGGGATCCCCAATCTCTCAAATCTTGTTCAATGCCTACATGACCCCACTCACCAGCATCATCCACGCTTACGAAATCAACATTATGTCTGATGACATGCAGCTCCTATTCTCCCTTTCTGACAAGATGCTAAACACCCGGAACAATTTCTCGGCCAGCAGGACTGAAAGTGCCAAATGGAAGATAGGCAACTGTCTTGAGGTCAGCACAGATAAAACGGTTGTAATCTTCAGATAAGACACTTTCCTCTGGGACTCCACCTTGTGGCCTTCCAAACTCTGACCTGCAACCCTCCCGAAAACCCACTCAGAGTACCTCAGAACAGTAATTGACAACCAACTCACCATAAACAGCCAAGTGAACGTAGTCTCCACCTACTGCTCAAGAAGCTCTTGTGATGACTCTTCACCAAAACTCGTAGACTTTTCACCCAAGCCTTCATCATCAGCAAGTTCGACTATTGCAACACACTCTCTGAAAGAATCAACTCTCAACCTACCAGAACACTCCAGAACGTTACAAAACTCAGCGGCCAGGCTCAACCTTAACTTCATCTCCACCCTCAACCTCCCACCCTGCATTGACATCAGCCCACCCCTCAAACTGATTCACTGATTTGTGAAAATCATATGTTAAAGGCAATAGACAGTTGAGTGGATTGTGATTACAATGTGTTATAGCCTGTAGCTAGGTTTTCCAATTAATGAATAATCACAGAGAAATGTTGTAGCCCAAAGCAGTAGCCCCATTATTGTTTTTGCAAGGGACAGAAGTAGGAAGAAGTTGTAACCAAGGTCAACAACATTCCACTATTGTCATGTCATTTCTATAACCTGCACTGCTGATATACTTTGAGCCCAAATATTGAGCCCACCTTTTTACCGAATCTCCTACAGTTATTGCAAATTTCCCCATATATCCCTATCAAATTGTTATACAGAACTATGCGCAGGAAACCAGGACCTCAGTGAATTGTGGTGTACCAAAAACTCACCTCAGTACCCAGAACACCAATCCGACTAGCATCAGTGTCCCATTCGTTATCCGTATTCTCTCGGAGCTCCCAATGTATAGACAACCCAGAACAAGCGACTTAGAGTACTCTCAGGAATGGTGGGAATCAGAAATACCTGTTCGTTATTATTCTCATATCAGTCCACAACAAGAGTAATCAGAGACACTGTAAAGTTTAAAATGTTTATTTTATAAACTACGTGTCCTAAGATAGAGTACTTTGGCTAACATAAGCAGACAAATGATTAAAATTAAAACCATCAGCATTGTGACAATACCATAGAAAATGAAGGGAGAAATCATAGTATAAATGACAGTGGAATACAGCCACCTTCCCTTCACTAGTAAGCTAGTATTATTAGACTAATAGAAGGTCTCTAGGTTTGAATGGAGAACCCCATACCGTAAAGATCAGCTTAGGTGAATCACATCACAGGATCAGCTTTGCTCTGCGCCTGGAAAAGTTCTTCTCCAGAATGTGTTTCTAACGCATGCAAACTGTAATATTAAAGGCTCTCGACATTCAGGTATTTGCAGCTGTGTGCATATTATGGCTAGAGAGTGGGCCGATCAACCTGAACTCAAAAACATACATTGTTTGGCGGCTCAGAGTGTTTTTGCACACAATGTTCAGACCAAGGTCGCAGTGCACGTCTAGGGATGTGAACAACAGACAGTTCTCATGTGAAGAAAAGGCAAGCAAGCAGTTTTTAAATGATAACATGTCTCTGCAGTGTTGTATGCAAAAGCAGCAAAAGTGGCAAGATGGCTTTTCTAACATCTAACGCGCGTGTGCTAACATAGCAATGTATGTAACTAAATCGCTGCCTTCACTACACCCCCCCTTGATCGGACCACGAACAAATAGGGATACAAAAAGGAACACAGAGTTCAAGTTTGACAGAGCAGAACCAAATGCATGTATTGGAAATCCAAATAAAGAGGAGTGAAAGTTCGAAGAAAAAAAACGTAAAAAAAACCAAAATGAAGAGGAAAAAAGAAAATGGTAAGTCAATACATCATGCAAAGGCTCAACGAGCCCGGATGTTGGAACACATAAAAAAAATGTGTGATTTGTGCATGGGAAGCGGGACGACATTCAAGTTAATCCATCAATGTGTAAGCACAGTACGTAGCGACAGCTTCCAAGAGGAAGTCATTGGAACGATTTGCAAAAGTGTCCGCCATCCAGTCTAATAAGGTAAACGAACATACATGTTCCTCGACAACTGGGGCCTCGAGCACAATCAGAGGACAACTGGCGTGTTCTTCAAGATAACTTCTTGCCAAGAAGTCATACGCTGCCGTTCCGATGTCCCAATTCCCTAGGACTCCATGTGCCACTCCACAGGCCATAATCCTGACACCAGAACAGTCCAACTCATGAGCCACTAATGGACTCATCAGTCGATCAAAATCCGGGGCAGGAGACACCGAGTATTACAAGCACAAATCCAGAGCCCATTCGAAAGGACAAGCTAGGCAATGAAAAACAGGTGGTACGCATGTAAAGTAGGAAAACCGGAAGGATAATCCATAGGCTATGCTCAGAGTTGCCAGTGGTAAAGTTCCATAATATTCAAGCATCCGGTTACGAAGATGGAGCAGCCGGGACAGGCTGTCGCGTGACACAAATTGTGCAGCCATTGCGCAGTCAGCAGACCAACAACAGCACACCAGCTGCGAGGGCGAGAATCAACGGAAGCCGCCAAAGACGCTGGAAAAAATAGAATGCAAAAATGCCGGTATCACACCAAAAAAAGTTTGGAAGGCGGTCACGAGGCCGGAGCCCACAATTTTGAAAAAATGCGCCAAGCCAGTTCTTGACGAGGCATTAAATATAGTTTGAATCAGGGCACCAAAATGAAGTGGGAGATCAGTATTTAAAAGCGCCTGTACCTCGGTGCAGGTGTTGGCTACGTGAAGAACAAATGTTTCACGGGCCGAAGTCAGAGCGACTTCTTTTTGAGACAATAGAGCCCTTATTCTGCTCATCTTGTTGAACTCTGCTTTCAAGATTGGAATGGAAGGCCAGATGGATACATCCAACTGCCCATGCAGGGGTGGGAAAAGGACCTTTCTACAACAGACTACTCTCTGCGATACAATCACAATGTAAGGAATTCCCACTAGCATCCCACAGCAAGTCTCGTTATTTAAAAGCAAATAACTACCGTTAGCTAACAACGTGAAAGAGGGTATAATAGCTGCCACTGGAATCCCTTTCAGGACGCATGCTAAATTAGGCACTTGCACATTGCACGCACCTTGCAATTGGATGTGCCTACAGAGTGATCAGGTGTGGAAGAGCATTCCTCACCCTTCAAATAAACTTCTTTACCTTCTCTTATGCACCTGAATGTAAATGGGAGTGACCAAACTTCATGCAGGAAAGCAGTACCCAACGGTTCATATCTGCCTAGGGCATAATGTTTAATGCACGAACTGAATTTAAACAAAGGAAATGGCAATGTGATTAACCCGTGGATAAGCCACACAGCTGAGTTCAATTCGGCCACTGAGAAAGGCAAAGGTTCTAACTTTTCAATATGCAGTAATGAGTATGTTGCAACTTTCATGGACATGAATTGTTGTTTTGCAGTTAGATTAAAGGAAAGAAATAAAGATGAAGTATTCATGTAGTCCCAGGGGACTTTCCCAGCCTTTAACGTTTGCAAAGTCCATGCAAACGGCATTATAGAATGCAATTGATTCTGACCATGATACAAAACAGACATATCATCCTGCACAATATCAACGACAGTTGAAGCAATATTATCTAACGTGTAAATTCTGGAAGAAAGGGTGTTGATGCTATTATCTATAACAGCTAGTACTTTCTCCAAATTGGCTTGATCAATAGCTCTCAATCTGGAAGCAGCTTCAATTTGTGATAACTTCCAAACCTCGTTATAAATAGCATACACCCATCTTTTGGACCTGCCGCCCACAGGACCCTTAACAAAATCATTCAAATCTATTTTGTCATGTAATTTAGATAAATGAAGTTTAACAGATGCCAAGGTGGAATGTTGCAGCCAAGATTGGCATAACTTCCCAACAGAGTAGGAAGTCACAGAATGAGAAGATTCAAAGCAGGGGTCTACGCGAACCTGCGTATACCCAGGCTGCGGACCCAAAAAACGATGTTGACAGGAATCTGAGCTTGTCTGCCAAGATAACCATCCTTCCGAATTTAATTTGGAAATATTGAATGATGTGTTAGTAATGTATGAATGCAACGCATCAAGCGACAGATCTGTATGATTATCCCAATTTGGATAAGCACCCAGATCTGGAATAGAAGGGGAATTCAGCTTTTTAGAAGTAGCCAATCCAAAACATGTGGTCTGAAAAATAGTTGAATTCAAAAATAATATGTGGTTCGGGATGAGGCAGGCACGATGCAAAGCTTCTGTTCCTTGTACCTGCCATGGTTTAGAACCCCAAACAGATTTAAGATCAATAGTAGCTTTCCACAGATCATAACCTTTAACCGCCAAATCATCCATAAAGGATTTGGAATACAATAATTTAGTGTGTGTCAGCCTAACCTTCGAGGCAGACTCCGCTGCCACTTTAAAATAAAAGGCGGCAGGTTTTGAAACACTGAAATCTGTAAAATAGGCAAATTTGTTCACCAATGTGCTGGAGCTGCCTAGCATTGGCATTGGACAATGTTCCCATTGCGTATAATTCACAAAATTACGAAACGTATTGGCTTTATGTAGGAAATGATTGCCATAATGTTGATAGCAAAACAGCTCCCCGTAATTATCAGTATCTAAATACAAATCTTCAGCATCAAAAGCGGCATAAGATTTCAAATCAGAAAACAGTGCTTCTATGGCCTGAACGTCCCAATCATCAGAGCGGATGTTTTGTTTAACCACATCACCCATAGAAACACAAAATATATTCGGAACATTAATAACCTCAGTGGGTCCTTGAATTTGCAATTTAACAGCATCCCACGCAATCCCATCTAACACAGGCCAGGCAGTAATATTCACAAAAGTCTAGTCTCTCTTCATGATGTGTGATGAGGAGTGGGGGGCCAAAGTTCCAACAATTAGTCTAATTGTCGATCTTTCTTTTAGGTAGTGTCCATTCACAAGACAAAAAAATACCACCACAAATCCGGTGGACATAAACAAAAAAATACATATGAGCATCAGCCAATTGTAAGTCCAAGGGTGAATCAAACAATGTCTTTTAAACCAAACAGCAAAAATAGAAACTTTTGATGGGGCACTGGAAGTCATAGAGTTAGTATCAAAGAAGAAACGTGACTGGGTAACTGCGGTTGATTGTAAAACAGGCAATGTTACATCTGCAGGATAAGCATACTCAGTATCTTCAGGTAGACCACCAGCTGGTGGTAGCAACAAAGGAGCAGTAACTGTATGCATCTTGATGGCAATATCAGGCATGGTGGAAGAAGCCGGAGCCAAAACAGAATTTCTCAGCATCGCAGGGCAAGAGACCGCTGGAGTCATACTAAGAAGAATCGGCCACTTGCTGTAGTTTGACACTGTCAATGGAGATGTACCTTTTATCCTTGCGACCAGGAAGTGGAGGTAAAATGACTGTTCTTGTACCCTGCACGCCAAGCACTGGGACCGGGGCACGATAAGAGGGGCCGAACTCCTTCTTGTTCTCCACCTTCTCATGGACCAGGTCACCAACTCGAGGTAGCCAGCCGACTACCGGAACCTGAAGCGCAGCATCAGATGTGGAGGGCAAGTGTTCCTTTGTGAGACTGTCTATGGTCTCTTGTAGACTCTGTAACACAGCACAGTGATCATCTACATCAAAGGTGCGGCAGACGCCGTCATGTCTAGACCATCAAGGTCCGGGACAAACATTTTTATGTCAAAGAGCATCATGTATGGGGTCCGCCCACCCAGAGACCTTCTAGGGAGATTATTAAGTGCACGTTGAACGTTATACAAATGGGCTAACCAGTTCCGGCCAGTGCCTAAAACCCTGGCTGTCAAGGACTGCTTTAAGTCACGGTTCATTCGTTCCACTGCACTATTACCCTCAGGCCGGTATGGAGATGAAAATTTGACTTGGACCCCCAAGGATCTCATGGCTTCTTTGTACGCCTTAGAGGCGAACGCAGGGCCCTGATCAGAAAGAAAGGTACCACACGCAAAAATTCCCACAAAGACACACAAATCCCTTATGACAGTACGAGCATCAGCACTCCTTTGTGGCCATACCCAAAGAAAATGTGTGCACGAATCCACTGCAACTAAGATGTACTTATACGCAGTATCAGAGGAGAAAGGACCGCAGTGATCTAGATAAACACACCCAAGTGGTTTATTAGATATGTACAACTGAGTTTGTGGTGGGCGCGCAGCAGTTGAAGGTTTAATCTGCTGGCAAATGTCACAGTCAAGAAAATAAGTGCGGGCCTGTTTCTATAACCCGCGCCACCATTAACGTTGTTGTAACAGAGTAACAGTTGCTGCAACGCCGGCATGGGCAGAGGCCATACCCTCGTGAGCCGCTGTTATCAAGGACGACCTGCAGTCCGCGTTGAGAATCAATCTGTCACCAACGTCGTTAATTCTCACTAATGGGACGTTATCAGGACTTAAGTGATAATGGTACCGAGAAGGGAAACCTCTCGGGTAATTACTTCCCTTCTCTGTAGCAGCAATAGCTGCCAAAATGTCATCATCGATCTTACTTTTGGATCTTGTAACTGCTGCTACTAGATATGTCGCCACTGCTGTTTTTGCTGCCTCGTCAGCTAAGCTGTTGCCGACGGCGTGGACACCAAGAGTGTGAATTACATTCACAAGAGGCAGATGCTGTTCAAGTTCCGCCACTCGAACTCAAAGCATTTTATGCTTGATTGTGCTACCCTTGGAATCACGATATTAATTTTTGAGACCAAAAGAATAGATTGTCGTTAAAGGACTGAACACAGTAAAACGAGTCAATCACTATAAGAGTAGCAACCCGAGGATCAGCAAACTCCAGTGCAAGCACCAGAGCACGGAGCTCTGCCAACTGTGTGGCACAATCACCCAATGACTACATATGCACGACATCAGACTGGAACTCACCATTCACGAAAGTACCCGCCACAATTGCGCAGGCTGCTGAATAGGCATGCTTCAATTCCGTCGCCGGTTGCGCTGAACCGTCGGTGTAAATGACACAATGGTAATCTTCGAGCGGGCGCAAAGACAGAGGAGCCGGATGAACGAATTCATACTGCAAAACCTCCTGAGTCTGCAATGAGGCATCGAAGATATAGGTGACATCTGGCAATGTCAAAGAAGTGGCCCATTGTATCCAACGCGGATGCAAAGCTTTGGAATTAGGTACACTGGCTTTCGTCACTGCCTCTAGAGCAGGATATGGTGTAACCACTAACATGCGTTTTCCTTGCGACAGCGCTCGTTCTTTAAGAATCGCCATCTGCACCGCAGTCAAAACCTTTTCAACCGTGGAAAAGTGCAGTTCAGCCGAAGTGTACAAGTGTGATTTGTATGCAATGGGGACGGTATCGCCCTCATTGAACGTTAAGTACTTGAAACCCACTGCTCATGGCACAATTCTTATCACCAGGTTAGTGTGGTTATCACGTGTCAGTAAATATTTCGAAGCAAGAAGATCAACCTGCAAAGATTGCAAAATAGCTGAATGCTCTGGCAGCTAGCTAGATTTGTAAAAAGTAGGTTGTACCAAGGCATATAGTGGCTTGAGACGCTAGGCATAATCGGGAATGTACGTACGACCGAAATTCAGAAAGCCCAGCAAAGACTGTAATTTTTTCAATGTTGTAGGAGCACGCAGGCATGCGCACATCTCCAGAAAGTGAGGAGCTAATCCTCGACCCTCATTGTTGAACTCGTAGCCCAAAAACAACACTGTATACTCTGTAATGTGAGAATTTGGAACCGAAGTCTGCAAACATAACAATAATGCGATCAACGTGACACAGATGCGGCCACAACTCGTCATCTGTGAGATAGATATCATCAACATACGAGTACGCATCCGGGTCAATGCTCTCTAACAGAGAGACTACACGTGCGGCAAAGACGCCAGGGCTGTTTTTATAGCCCATGGCTAATCTCTTAAACTGCTTTTGTTTGCCACCAGAAGTAAACACTGTCCAATGACTACTAATAGAGGACAGGTTATGGCTGTAAAAGCCATTGGATATGTCAAGCGTGGTCTTAAACCTTTTTCTCACGAGACTATCAATGAGGGCAGAACTGTGGGTATCCTGTACCGCGCACGTCCGGAAAAGAGAGTTCAAATGCCGGTAATCCAAAACTAGGCGCATGATCCATCAGGCTTCGCTACAGTGAATAAAGGATTATTCATTGGTGACACACATGTTTCAATAACTCCCTGATATTCCAATTGTTCAATGATTTCTGTGACGTGAGATATAGCTTTGCGGCGCATGGGATATTGGGGTTTTGGTTGAGGCATAGACCGCAAGGGAATCTCATGGCTGGGAGACAATTTATCCCAGCCCACCTGAGTACGATACAAAGCCGGTGCAAGCACCTGAGCCCACTCTTCGGCAAACCTTTCAGCATGCTCCTTTGGCACTGTGTGCGCAAAGGACGGGAGGATTACCTCCTCCCCTCTAGGAGCATCTAAAATGAAAGCCGGGGGCCAGTCCGCCTCTACCAAGTGAATGTCATAGGAAGAGGTCAGATTATCCCAAAAAATCCCATGTATTGTACGTTGTATGTCACCTTCAATTAAGAGGACTATTTCATATAGTCTGTCAGGGGGAGCCACTTTAGTGTCAGCAGTTTCTACAGTAATGAACGTGTCAGTTGCTGCCGCCTCCAGATATGGACGCAGTGCTTGCCGCACTACTGTAACCTCCGCTGCGCTGTCAAGCAGCGTTAGTGCACATGTCAGGTTCCGAAGCTGCGTTCTCACTATCTGTGGCATACCTCGTTGTTAGTGCAGCAACCTTCATCTTCTGAAACGGGGGACGTTGACGTGCAAACTCATCCTACTTGCCTTTACCGTCAGGCTGACAGGTTGCTCACGTCCTTGTTGGGCACCCCGTCCTTTGCCACGTTCTCCGCCACCGGACTGTGAGACCGATGTTTCCTGTGAAGAACGAGGAGAACGTTGTTCAGTAACCTGAAATCTATCAGGTGACCTAATACTAGTGCGATTGCGCAAATCGTATGTGCGTTCACCAGTCGCCTGTACTGGAAACGCAGGACGAGACCCCTGTTTCTGTTGCTGCTTCCCCTGTTTCTTTGTTCGCCAATTTTGTTTAGGAAAAGTTGGACGATCGTCTTTAACAGACGAGCTCACCTTAGTCTGCTGTATCAAGTCTGGATGACTATAGTTGGCTTAATCCCCAAACTACTGCGGCCAATAGTCTTATAGGCTTCCTCAATAATTTTAGGCAACTCTCGGGGCTTATCGAGCTCATCGAAGCGGGCTAAGCCATTAGCCACGTGGAATTGTACCGCATCTCCCTTGAGATTACCAAGGACGAGAGAGGCAACTACGTTGAACATACCGACAAGCCGCATTCCCAACTCGACGGCTGCCTCCGGACCGTGGTGATCTTGAACACGTTTAATGACGGAGGGAAGCACCGCCATAGATGGGGTGCAAAAGCACTTCGAGTAGACCGCTGCAAAAACCTTACCCCAGTTGTCACAATCGGACACCTCCGGGACTAAGTCTTTCTGCAAACTAATGGTGAGGATCCTGTGTTTCTCCACAGGAGTAGAGTGCGGAAATACTGCTTCCAGCTGGTCAAATTTCTCAGCAAGCCAATAAGGCAAATCGTCCTTATTCTGGGGGCACTTGCCCATTACCGAATTAACCATGACAGGACTAATAACAACCGCGGCTTGGCCAGCTGGCTGTCCCGCAACAGAAGGTGCTCCCACCTGCACGTTGCGTGAAATGTATTGCACTAATGCCCTATAAACTGTAATCAGGGCTGTATGGAGGACACGCAACTCATCCACCGCAACGTTCAAATAGCGGGGATGAGGTATAAATCCGGCCAGCACTGGCCATGTGGCCCCTGGAATTGACAAAGGGCCCATTCTAACCGGTGTAACCGCATGGGGAAGGGCACCATTAAACCAAATGCGATGCTGCCAGGCCGAAATAGGAATTTCTTGCGTCCTATATGGCGTGTAGTTTACTGGGAGGCACGTGTGAGTATAGGAATGAAACGTACCATCATCCGCATTTACTGCCAGCAGCGTCACCCAAGAGTAAAACAACTCATAGGGGTAGGACGCATTGGCACTCACCACAAAAATAACAGCCATCCCATCGTCCGGCACCCCAACCTGTGTCAAATGACGCCGCAGAGGTGTACGGCTATGCACAGCAATTTCGACCGCCATAAGGACACAGAGAAGAACAACAATGGATTTTACAGTAACACAAGGGTTCAGAAAAAAACCTTTTTAATTAACAAGCTTGAGAGAACCTATCGTACTAATAGGTAGGTTATATCCATCACTCCCGCTATCCGGAAACAAGAGTGAGGGTGTTGTGGACTAATATAAGCACTACTAAGGCGTTTCAAATCAGAAGATCAAACGTTAGATGCGCCATGTTGCAGGGATTCTGCTCATGCACAGAACTATGTGCAGGAAATCAGGACCTCAGTGAATTGTGGTGTACCAAAAACTCACCTCAGTACCCAGAACTTCAATCTGACTCGCATCAGTGTCCCATTCGTTATCCGTATTCTCTCGGAGCTCCCAATGTATAGACAACCCAGAACAAGCGACTTAGAGTACTCTCAGGAATGGTGGTAATCAGAAATACCTGTTCGTTATTATTCTCATATCAGTCCACAACAAGAGTAATCAGAGACACTGTAAAGTTTAAAATGTTTATTTTATAAACTACGTGTCCTAAGATGCAGTACTTTGGCTAACATAAGCAGACAACTTATTAAAATTAAAACCATCAGCATTGTTACAATACCATAGAAAATGAAGGGAGAAATCATAGTATAAATGACAGTGGGATACAGCCATCTTCCCTTCACTAGTAATCTTATTATTAGACTAATAGAAGGTCTCTAGGTTTGAATGGGGAACCCCATACCGTAAAGATCAGCTTAGGTGAATCACATCACAGGATCAGCTTTGCTCTGCGCCTGGAAAAGTTCTTCTCCAGAATGTGTTTCTAATGCATGCAAACTGTAATATTAAAGGCTCTCGACATTCAGATATTTGCAGCTGTGTGCGTATTATGGCTAGAGAGTGGGCTGATCAACCTGAACTCAAAAACATACATTGTTTGGCGACTCAGAGTGTTTTTGCACACAATGTTCAGACCAAGGTCGCAGTGCACGTCTAGGGATGTGAACAACAGATAGTTCTCATGTGAAGAAAAGGCAAGCAAGCAGTTTTCAAATAATAACATGTCTCTGCAGTGTCGTGTGCAAAAGCAGCAAAAGTGGCAAGATGGCTTTTCTAACATCTAACGCGCTTATGCTAACATAGCATTCACTGGGTCAGGGAATGGGTCAGTTCCTCATCAATCCCTGGAAACCTCAGGGCTGTATCTATTTTAAGTTAGCCCAACACTGTGAAGTGTTTCTGGAGTTCATCCTTGGGGCTAGAGCAAGTGCACCCTATAGGGATCACTGCTCTGGGACTGAGTCCTAAGATGGCTGCCACCACTTCCTGTGTGAGGTGGTGACAGTCAATCAGATATCAGTTGGAGATCTGCTGGTTCCGCGTATTCTCCACGGCATGATACATAAAAAATGTCTATCTATCTATCTATCTATCTATCTATCTATCTATCTATCTATCTATCTATCTATCTATCTATCTATCTATCTATCTATCTATCTATCTATCTATCTATCTATCTATCTATCTATCTATCTATCTATCTATCTATCTATCTATCTATCTATCTATCTATCTATCTATCTATCTATCTATCTATATATATATATATACATTTTTACATATATACACAGACACACACACACACACACACATATATATATTTTGTTCTTGTTTTTTTTTTAAACACAGGAGTCACCACCGCCGCACCATTTGTCCTGGGTGCTATCGTGGTGGTGGTGAGCTGCGATATATTTCTCCACAGCGGCGTAATAGAAGCCACCAAAGGACGCACTCGCATGTCAATTCTTTAGAGTTTTTCTTTATTGTGTGGACCCCCCGCACCGACAGACACGTTTCGGCATTGAAGCCTTTGTTAATGTCGTTGACATTGACAAAGGCTTCAATGCCGAAACGCATCTGTCGGTGCAGGGTGGTGTGCACAATAAAGAAAAACTCTAAAGAATTGACCCACGAGTGCGTCCTTTTGTGGCTTATAATATGCCGCTGTGGAGAAATATATATATATATATATAGACTCCTTGCCTGTTCATACGAGGCCGCCCTGCAGGGACGGGGGCTCCTAGCAAAGTGGAGAACTGTTGTGTGGATTAAACTTGGGGAGCATGTCCCGCTCACCCCCCTTTGTACCATAATGGAATTTTCCTGGTGATATGCAATTAAGGAGGTGAGAAAGGGCAACAGGATTGAAGTTTTCATCTTGTTACTTCCGTGACACACTGCGCTTTTTAACAGATTAATATGGCAGCATTGGAGTTGAACAGCTATTTATTTTGGATGCCTTCCTTACATTACGTGACTGTTTAAAATCATGCTGCACCAATAATGCACTTTGCTTTGAATTTCGTGCTATTAAGCAGAATACTTATGCTTTGAATTTCATGACTGATTTTGTATTCACAAACATGGTGCATCATGGATGATGTATGCTGACAACTGAGGTCACATGTGCATGGTACTTAAGGCCAATAATTTCAAGCACTATGTTTCAACTCACCTGTGAACAAGGCAATTATTTGTCGAAACGCGTCAGGGAAAGAGTGGAATGCTGCCTCTGTGTACTTGAAATAAAGCTTGCAGTTCACGGACTTGAAGCCTTGACATCTCTTCTTGTGTGCAGTTTTGAAGGACAGGAGACTCCTTGCCTGTTCATACGAGGCCGCCCTGCAGGGACGGGGGCTCCTAGCAAAGTGGAGAACTGTTGTGTGGATTAAACTTGGGGAGCATGTCCCGCTCACCCCCCTTTGTACCATAATGGAATTTTCCTGGTGATATGCAATTAAGGAGGTGAGAAAGGGCAACAGGATGGAAGTTTTCATCTTGTTACTTCCGTGACACACTGCGCTTTTTAACAGATTAATATGGCAGCATTGGAGTTGATCAGCTATTTATTTTGGATGCCTTCCTTACATTACGTGACTGTTTAAAATCATGCTGCACCAATAATGCACTTTGCTTTGAATTTCGTGCTATTAAGCAGAATACTTATGCTTTGAATTTCATGACTGATTTTGTATTCACAAACATGGTGCATCATGGATGATGTATGCTGACAACTGAGGTCACATGTGCAGGGTACTTAAGGCCAATGATTTCAAGCACTATGTTTCAACTCACCTGTGAACAAGGCAATTATTTGTCGAAACGCGTCAGGGAAAGAGTGGAATGCTGCCTCTGTGTACTTGAAATAAAGCGTGCAGTTCAGGACTTGAAGCCTTGACATCTCTTCTTGTGTGCAATATATGTATGTGTATATATATATGTATGTGTATATAAAGTGCAACTTTTTTACTAATTTGTGCATGGAAAGGTTCAGGGTAATTCATCAAGTGGGGCCAGAGAAACAGGGGGGTCCCAGAGTGTGTTCTCCACATTCATTTTTCCATAGGAACTTTAGACACAGCTACAGCCCAAAAGACACACAATTGATGGACGGAATGCAGAACAAATCAAAACATTCACCCCCAAGAGATCTGGGTTAAATCCATCATTCTTTTGCTCACCATGCCACCCCAGTTTGGACCCAGCCATATGCAAATCAGTCTTGACCCTGTGCCTCATGGGAACAGTACAGCCTGAACTGCCAAGCCAAGTCCTCCCTGGACCGGAAACAAGCATCCTAGGACCGGTTTTGGGGGTCTCAGCTACAGCCCAAACCTATGAACGTATTTTCAACTAATTTGGCAGAAAGCTAGATCTTGGTCCAGAAAGAGTGCTTTCATGAATTGGTGTAACCTGTTTAGAAGTTTTGGAGAAATGTATGCTCAAAACATTTGTACATCTAGGGAGGCAGAGCCTACGCAGATCCAACAGATCACCTGCTGAGATCTGATTTTCTGTCACTACATCAACCAGAAGGTGGCGGCATTCATCTTAGAATTCAGGACTCAGTCCTGATTCCTAAATCATTGCCAAAAATAGACATAGGTGGCAGGGTAGGGATAACCTGAACTTCGAGGCCTGGTGGTGGGGTCACAGAGGGGTCCGGACTGGGGACAAAAATGCATTTTATAATTTCTTTTTGCAAGGATCCGTGATTCCGCGGCAGAACAAAAAAAACACACGCACAAGTGTCTTTCAAAAAATACCCCTGGGGTGAGCCAGGCACCTGGAGGGTACAGATAATGATTGTTAATTTATTTGCCTATATCTTTGGCGTTGTTTGATGAATCTTCACAACATTTTCCCATACAAATGTGCCCATAATTCTAGTTGTGCATAGAATGTTTTGGGGTGATCCGTTAAGCAGGGCTGAGAAAAAGGAGGGTCAAAATAAGTGTGTTTCCCATGTTAATTTCCTTGAGATTTTATACACAACTACATTCTGAACTGCTGGATATAATTACACCAAATTTGGCAGAAAATTAGCTCTTGGTCCAGAAAGAGGGCTTTCCATTATTTGGAGTATATGCGTCCAGTACTTTTAGAGTTATTAAAAGAAATCCAAATGTGAATATCTAGGGATGCGAAGGCTCTGTGAACCCTCCTGATCTTGTTCTGATCGGCTGCCAACACTTCAACCAGGAAGTTGCCAGCCATCTTGGGACTCGGCTTTACCCGAGTTCCAGAAAAACAGTGAGCACCCCTAAAACTCAGCAAGACTACACAGAAATCCCTGAGTGGGCACAACTGCTCAACGTGCCCATTCCCGCTACGTGTTTGATGTTAGCCAGTGTGACACACATTCTCATGCTTTTAATGGCACGTGTACGGCACCACAAAGAGAAAACAGTCGTGGTCTCTGCACTCTTTTGCTCTTGCTGTCTTCAGAAAAAAGGCAGCGGATGTTGCAAACACGGCCTAAAGCCACGCTAGTGGGTGGCAAGTTTTGCAAGCGCTCGCTGGTAGTCGGCAAGTATCGCAAGCCGATAAATCGTACGAGCACTTGCAAGAACTCTTCAAGACTCATCGTACTTGCCAGCGCATGCAAAAACCTGGCTCGAGTGCACCAACCAAAAGCAAATTCCTCTACGAGGCAGTATGTGGAGTTTATCAGTAACTCTGCATTCTCTGCGGAATGCAGAGTTCCTAAATTCTGCAAATTTAGTGGAGCAGAATTGTACACCCCAAGCCTAACCCTGACTCCTTAGCTCTGGTCCTGGGGTCTCAAAGGGACCGAGCCAGGGCAAAAAGCTCTATTTAAAAAAAAAAAGAAATTGCAGCAAAATTGCAACGGAGCCACAGATCTGTGGTAAAAAAAAAAAACAAGTGCAGTCTCCTGCGCTTGTTTACATTATAACCCCGGCTTGCTCAGGTCCAAGGGCATGCAGGCTTTTAAAAATAAAAGGAGGCGGCACATGGGACCCCTCCTAGGCCTGTTTTTAGCTCTGGGAACCGCCAACTTCCTAGGGCAACTTTGAATATTATGCCAGGGGGCCCACACCCCCCCATGCCACAGGAACCACCACCTCCTTGGGGCAAAATGCAAAACTAAAACCTGGAGGGGGGCCCCCTCCCAGGCTATATACGGCCCAAGGGACTGTCACCTCACTGGGGCTGGCCCATGCACAAAAGAGGAGTGGGTGTTGTGGCTCCCCTCCTGGAGTCATATGTGGCCCTGGGGACTGCCACCCCCCAGGACAGGCTCCCTTTGTCCCAGGGTGCCCACTCCTGGTACATATTGGCTCTGTCTTGGTGGGAGCTTAAGTCAGAGCAAACACTGATTCTGCTCCCAGTAAGCAGGAGCTGTCAAACCGCTCTCAGTTGATAGGAGCTGAATTTTTGTCTGTTTCCCAGCCTGCTGTGAAGTGAGCAGGGAAACAGATGAAACCATTGCGCTCACACACAGGGAGCTGCATGTTTAGCAGTTCCCTGTGTGTGAGAGCAATGCCAGCTCCCGCTGGAGGTGGGGAGCTAGCAAGGACCACTGGGGCATTCAGGATCCCCCGACAGTCCCTAATGCTGCTGACTGGGTGCCTTGCGTGGGCTCCCGGGTACCCAGCATTTCAGGGCCAGGCCTTGGGGGATGGGGAAGGGGGACCGCATGTACCCCCTCCCCTATTGGCTCGTAGCTAGGCCCTAAGGAATGGGGTCCACAGGGCCAAAATCAGTCCAGGAAGGGGGGTCATGTGGCACCCTCCCCTTCTAATCATTAGGCTGGACTCCCGCTCCCCTTAATAGTATGCAAAGGTCTTCCTGCCTTTTACTAGGATGATGGGCAGCTTACCAAAAAGCCCCTAGCGTGTCCCCACCAATTTACTTGACACGTTCTTCATGCTGAGGCATATGCGGGCATCTCCAAAAACAAACAATCACTTACTACTTCATATAGGTAAGAAAAAGTGCCCTTGTTTGGTGGAGATTTGCTTCTTTGAAGTCTTGTTCTCCTCTCTATAGGAGGATTAATGTTATCACAGATTTGTGGATAAAGACGCAGATGGGACAATCACATTGCTGAAATACACACAAGGTCACTGGAGAGATTTCCTCATGGTTGATTACACAGATGTTGTGTAGAATACGCATTGGACATTTACCCAACGAGTTAGAAGTTACTAATTAACCTGGAGAAAGTACTCCACTTGAGTAGATATTTTGTGCAAAACTGTGGACTCTTGTTGGATAAAGGGTCAGGTCCAGGTCCTTTGTGGCCCATTTTCGCACACAGCTACTAATACCCAAACAGACACTTAGACTCCCACTCACACATTCAGGCACTCACACACCCACTGACAGACCCACTCAGACACTGATACACCCACTGACAGACCCACTCACACAAACACTCACACATCTACTCACATAGCCACTCAAATACCTACCCAGACACTCTCACATGCACCCATAGACCTACTCAGACACTCATGAACTCACTCAGAGACCTACTCAGACACTTTCATACCCACTCACTAACCCACTCAAGTACTCATGCACCCACACACAAACCCACTAAGACACTCTCACAGCCACTCACAGGTCCATTCAGACACTCACACACCCACTCATAGAACTACTCATATTCTGTCACAACCACTCACAGACCTACTCAGAGACTCATGGACCCACTCACAGTCTCATTCAGACACAAATGCAGTCACTCACAGACTAACTCATGCACGCATGGAGGCACTCACAAACCCACTCAGACACTCTCTCACCCACTCTGACACTCTTCCATGCACCCACTCAGACACGCAATCAGACAATTATGCACCCACTTAGACATGCACTCAGACACTCACACACCAACTCACAGACCCACTCAAACACTCACGCACCTACTCACAGACCCAAGCAGCCAATCTCACACCCACACCCACTCATAGACCCATACCCCCACTCACAAAACCCCTACTAACCTATACAGCCACCCACACAGACACTCACTCTCCAATACAATCACTCACATGCCCACTCAGTTAACCAAACACCCGCTCAAACAGCCACTCAATCACCCATAAAGCAATTTACACATCCACTCACATACTCATATAGCCACTCATTTACCCATGCAGCCACTCACACACCCACTCACCTAGCCATACAGACACTACTCACCCATACAGCCACTTGCTCACACACCCCACTAATTCACCCAGTTACTCACCAATCCAGCCATTTACACAGCCCCTCACTCACCCATACAGCTACTCACACACCTATTTAATCACCCATACAGCAACTTACACCCCCACTTATTCTCCCATACAGCCACTGATACACCCACTCACAAAGCCATATAGCCACTCACACACCCACTCACATACTAATACAGACAGTCACAAAGCCACTCAGATGACATATGTCAGAAACAGCATCACTCATCGGTAGTACAGAAAGAACAGTAATTTAACTAATGGTGTAACTTAGTATATATCTTTAAGTCTCAGAAACATTTACAAAACACATATACTGGATGATGTCATCAGTGTTCTCATTTGAGATGTCATCAGTGATGTGATTATTGATGTCACTGACCATATCATGAGTGATGTATTACGTGAGGTCATAAGCAGTGCATTGCTGGGCATAAGTTATAGCTTGCTCAGGTAACTAAAGCTGATGAATTTCTATGGTTTGGTATCACAGAAATCTGAGCCTAACCATAATGTCAATGTAACTTTTGTTTTTTCTGTGAATTTCCAAGTTTTTTAATTCTATTTCCTAACTATAATGTCTCTGTAACCTTTGCTTTTTTGTCTTTTTTTGTGAATTTCTAATGTTGTTTTAATGTTAATTCCTAACTAAAGCATCCCTGTAGCATTAGCTTTATTAGTGAAAAAATGTATATGTTTTTTTTAAATTCCATTTCCTCACTATAACGTCCCTGTAACCGTTGTTTTTTTCTGTGAAATTCTAAGGTTTTTAAAATACCAATTCCTAACTATAACGTCCCTGTAGCCTTTGTTTTTTTTCAGTGAATTTCTATGGTTTTAAACTAGTAATCACGTTTGCAGAGTGGTAGAGAAAGGGAGCTGGGCCTCCGACAAGCTCTCAAGACTCCCTCTGTGTAGGACTTACAAGAGGTACCAGGAGGGCTTCTTGGCTCCTAAGTTAGCTCAGGCGTAAGATGGATTTCATCACCAAACCAGTAGTGCACCACAAGCTGCAGTTGCAGAATGGTGGAGAGTGGAGGCATGGCCTCCAAAGACCTTTTAGCAATCCCGCTGTGTAGGACTTATTGGTGATAACAGGAGGGGTAGTTGGCCCCCAAGTAAATCCTTGGGGGCCAACTACCCCTCCTGTACCCCCAGTAAGCCTCACACAGCAGGATTAAATAGACCTGGTAGGAGTCTACTCCCCCTTTCTCCACCACTCTGCAAACACACCTCCTGGTGCACTACTAGTAGGGGGATGAAGTCCCCTTCACTATTGAGGGTCCTTCGTGGACAACTACCCCTCCTGTTATATTCGGCGAGTCCAACACAATGGGTTTGCTGGGAGGTTTTGGTGGCCACGCCCCCTTTCTACTCCACTCTGCAAACGCACCTCCTGGTGCACTACTAGTTGGGGGATGAAGTCCCGTTGGCTCTTGAGAGTCGTTGGGGGCCAACTACCCCTCCAGTTACCTCCAGGAAGACCCACACAGCTGACCTACTGAGAGGTTGTCATAGACCACATCCCCTTTCACAACCAAACTGCAAACAAGCCTCCTAGTGCACTGCTTCTTCGGGGAAGAAGTCAACTTTAGTCCTGGGGCCATCAAGAAGCAAGGAGTCCTTATACCCCCCCACCTGTGCACCAAGAGGCACGTTTGCAGAGTGGTGGAGAGAGGGGGTGTGGCCTCTCAGCAATCCCACTGTGTGGCACCTACTGAAGGTAGCAGGAGGTCTTGCTGGCCCCAAAGGACCCTCACCCACCATGGGGAGTTCATTCCCCAACAAGCAGTGTGGCAGGAGGCATGCCTGTAGAGTGGTGGAGAAAGGGGGCAGGCCTTCAGCAAGATGGCAGGTTTTTTTTTCTCTCCTTTAGGAAGGGGGCTGTGTGGCCTCCCTTCTCTGTCTCATTTTGGGCCCCGGGAACCCCATCCCCAGGGCCTGCCCCTTTTGTTTATGCAAAAAAAAGAAAGGGGTGCCACATGGCCCCCCTCCCAGGCCTATTTTGGCCCTGGGGGTCTCTAACCCCCAGGGCCTACACATTTCTTTCTTTTTTAAGAAAAAAGGAAGGGGGGCTGAGTGGCGTCACTCCTGTGCCGATAGTGGCCCCAGAACCCCATACCTCAGGGCCAGGCCTTTATTTATTTCTAGAAATAATGGGGACGGGGGCCCGAGCGGCTGCCCTCCCCGTGCCAATATTGCCCCCAGAGACCTCATCCCCTGTGGCCTAGTCTCTTTGTTGGGGACCGTGGGGGAGCCTGAAGGCTCTTGCTGTCCCTGCCGGCTCCCAGTGTCCTGTGGGAGCCGGCATTGCTTTGAGACCCAGGGTGCTGCTCACTGGGTCCCAAAGCAAAGTGTCTGTTTAGTGAGCATGGAAACAGACACTGCTCTGCTTTCAACCAGCAAGAGCATTTATGCTCTCACTTTTTGAAAGCAGAGCTGAGTTTGCTATTACATGGAGGGAGTGGTGCTCCCGCCAAGCCATAGCAAACTACAATGTCCCAGGGGTGGGCGCCCAACATTGCTGGAACCGGCCTGGGGAGTGGGGTCCCCAGGGCCATGTAGGGCTCCACGAGGGGGGCCGCATGGTCCCCCTCAAATGCTAAGTTCATCCCAAGGAGGGGGTGGTACCCAGGGCAGTGTCCAAGACGGACCCCCTTCATTATTTAATTGTAGCAACGGAATCTGGCCTACCCGAGGCAGCAGGGGGGCCAGACGTACCCCCCGCACACGTTATGTGAGCATCAGGGAGATAGCAGTTTGCAACAGACCCCTACATTATTTCATTGTAGCTCCAGGAGTTGGTGGTCCCCGGTGCAACACCCCCGCAAATATGTTATGTGAGCACCGAGAAGGTGGCAGTCCCTGGGGCTGCGAGGAAGGCCCCAGTGCTTCCTCCCATTGTTTTTAAAAAAAATAATATATATGTAACGAGGAGGTGGTATTCCCCGGGCTTCAGGGGTTCTAAGCGGCCCCCTGCATTTTTAGTTCTGAGTGCCCTGGGAAGGTGGAGGTCCCAAGGGCTTAGGAAAAGGAGGGGGGACTAATTTGTCCCCTCCTTGTTTACCCACATGCCCCTGGTATTTGGCCCACCTGGGGGCTATAGAAAAAAGATGTGTGGAGCCCACGCATCTTTAAAAAAAAGATGTTGCCCTGGATTTGTGAATCCACTTGCGAGTCTGACCGCAAAATAGAATTAAAAAAAATACTTTTTACTCCAGCGGAGTCCTTGTGGGACCCCCACACTATATCTGGGGGGACAGGGTAGTCCTACCCTGCCCCCTTTTCTTTATTTTTTTCTGGAACTCGGTTTGAAGTGGAGTCCCAAGATGGTTGCCAACACTTCCTGGTTGAAGAGTTGGCAGCCAATCAAATTTTAGTAAGATCCGTGAGTCGATTGCAAGGACTCGCATCCCCAGATATCTATATTATGTAAAGTCAGTTATCTTTAAGACTACTGAACAGATTCACACCATTTCACAAAAAATGGTTTTTGGACCAACATCTAGCTTTCTGCCACAGAACATTTCCTTTTTGGTTTCAGCTGCTGTGTTGAAAGTTTCGGGGGGATTCCTCAAGCAGGGGCCGAGAAATAAGGGGAGTCTCAAAATGCATTTTTAGTTTTTTTAACATGACTGCTGAACGTACACTTTAAACTGATTTTGTTGACTCCACATTGACACCCGCAATATAGCCATTGTGGCCAATGAATGTGAATACTGAGGCAAGAGAAGCAGTAAAAAGACAATTCTGAAAACCATCTCCAAATTGGCACTACATAGTTGGCACTGTGACGTGAACTTCTCTCCTCTCATTAGTGCTTGTGCCCCTGCATTTGTCTGACATACACACTGTCCAATACCTTTCCAGCGCTTTATTTGTAAAAAGAATAGGTGACAGAGCACAAAGTTGTGCACAGGCTCCTATGGTCAGCACTATTGGATGTCTGCGTGCTCAATACCATGGCTGCGTAGTCTTAATTCCAACTCATACCTCTTCAATCCTCCACCATTACTCCCTGTTCCTTTTTCTTACTTTTGCGGGTTCTTGAGTTCTCCATGTGTCACTGTATTTCGGTCTTTCCATTCTTTCTTTCTCACCAAGTTCTTTCCTACTTTATGTTTTTCACTTTCTTGCTCATGAGTCAAAGTATGATGAGAAAAAATAAGCACCGGTCCCCAAAAATGAGTGTTGATGGACCTGCCTGCAACCACAGGCTGAAATTAAGCACTGACTTTCCCTTTTAAACCATTAAAGTGTTAGTCATCGCAGTGCCAGGGGCATCTGGTGTTAATGGGTGTGGTGGGTGTCACCTTCTCACCTTGAAGGGAAAGTAAGGATGTGTAGAATAAATACTTAGCTGCTGGGGAGAAATTACTACTTGCTGCCCAGTAAAAGTGAGGGCTGGAGGTGGCCGCTCTATGTATTGACCAAGATGTCTGCACCCTGCTGAACCTCCCGATCGACACGGCCCGAGGCTCTCTGCCCTGTTATCTTGGGGTATCTGTCTACCCAAAGCCAACGTGGGACCCTCACAACACCTGCGATGCCTGTGGGGATTAGTGGAGAGTCTAGCGCCCCTCTCTTGATGCCTGCTGCTGACAGAAGGATGGTGACCGAGGCCTACGCCTGACCCGGCAGCCCTTCAGCAATGACCTGCTGGGCTCAGCGGTGGTTGTCTCTGCTCACACTGCAATCCTGTCCATTCTGCTAGCTGTGCAGCATTTGCTTCTACCCTCCTGGAACCTCAGTGGTGTGTGGAGCAGCCGCACCCACCCGAGTCTCCACCACTGCAGTGAGACCATGGCCTCAACACGGAAGACTGCCTACCCTGTGCAAGCCCCAGGAGCTGCCTGCACCCATGGGCTTCCCACCTCTGTGGCAGTTTAGCTAGAGGCTTGCTGGCCAACCTGTCTTGCAAAGTGGCTCGACAGTACCTAGTGAGTGAGAGACCACCTGCAGGGATTTTCTATGCATTGGTACCAGTGATCCCTGAGCATTGTGACAGTGACCAGCGACTGCTGCCTGACCGGACTCACAGGACTTCTCCTTCGACTGCAGTGTGGGCCATACACCTTTCTCTACCAGGCCATTGGTAGTTACTTCCCCCTGCCAGGGTCCTGTTTGGTGCCCTCACTCGCATACCTCTGAAGGCAGCGATGAGAGGGGGATTCTCAACTGCCATAAAAGCCTGCCGGAATGCTGGATCCCTAGGGAGCCCATCTGTGACCTTAAACTCCCTCTGGAGCCCACCCAAGCTTTAACTCTTGGTGAGTGGGAACAAGCTGCACTTGCATTCCCCAACTTTGGTCCTGAGGGCCACCCCCTCTGTACCACGACTGCTGGGTGTATACCTCTCCTACTGTTCTGCTGTGTGCCCCTTAGCTTTCCATTGGAACCATTGGTGGAAGAGAGAGCAGGATCTGAGTCCTTCCTGGTCCCCCTACTCTCATTTATTGGCAGCCAGGCCAGTGCTGCCACCAATATCCCGACATTGCCAGTGCTCAGGGAGAGTATGCTGGGATGTTACAACCACACCACATGTCGCGGCTCAAGTCAAAATCTCATCTGCTACTTGTTTTGGAAATCCCAGGCCACCAAACCCTCTCCCTTGAGAAGGACACACTGGCTGCCAGTGGCATGGTCGCCTTACTGAGAGAAATAACCACAATCAGGACCACCCTCACTGTAATGGACAACAAGATGTCGGATTTCACAACTGAAGTGAAAACCCTCAGGGCTGAAGTGACCACATTCCATGCATGCCTTTACACTCTGAATGCGTGTGTGGACCACCTGGATACACAATACACCACTCTACCATACTGGGGCAGGGATATTGCTTTCTTCCATGATAAGGTTATGGACCTGGAGGACAGATCCCGCAGGGATAATATCCTTGCCTTTGGAGTCCCTAGTGGCAGAGGATGATAACGTGCTGTCCTTCTTATGGGTTTTATTATCAAACTGTTAGATATCCACCCCTCTGAAACCCTGGAGTCCCAATCGGCACACAGGGTTTACTCTCATGCATCTAGCAAGAACAAGCCCCCTTGTCTGATCATCATTGTCTAATGCGCTATAAACATGCAGGCACTATCCTCAAGGTGGCAAAACAGACTTTGATGCCACTACTCTTTGAGGGTCACTGCAGCAGACTATTCGCAAACCACAAAATTCAAGAGCTTCAAGACCCCAGCTCCGTACTGGGACATCAAGTAGGGCTTGCTGGACCCAGCACAAATGAAGGTCACTGTAAATGGGAAAACAAGAACATTCACAGACCAGGAGAATATGGAGGCTTTTCTCGATGGACTCATAGATACCTCAATGGACACGCATGGCCCATTGCATGCACTGGTTGAAGAGAACCTGGATGAGGGAGCCTGGTCTCAGCATCCTGGATGACAGTGACGCCAGTACCCCCAGCTCAGAGGTACCAGGGGTCAAATTGGCAGGGCCTTAATCAGTTGCTTGAGCCTCTAACCAGAGGCTGAGACAGGGATAAGTCCCACTCCCCCCTTAAATAACAATTGCCTCAGGCTGAGGGTGGGGTGACTACGACCTAATGGATTTCTCCAACTGACTTAGGGGCCCCAGTAAGCTCCCTTCAAACCAATCCCCACACCCACCCTCCCTGCCCAAAGCAGGTCCATGTTGTGGGTCTATCTCCTACTTGTCAACCCTGCCCTTGGCCAGCCCCTCTGGATCGGTGGCCCAATCACTTGTCTCAATAGCATCCTGGACCTCGTAGCAGTGACCCTGTGTGTGCCTTGGTGGGAGGTTCTCCTCAAATCCACTTGTGTAGGCACAGCCTGTCACCTCCTCAGTGTGGCACAACCTACTCTCCCACTACCATGAATGCCCACCCTGCTATCTACTGGGGACCTACTGACTCCATACTCCAGACCTTGTCCTCGTCTGACTGGCCCACTTGTTATGGCATCTTAATATGACACCTTCGGACGTAGGACTGAGCTCCTGGTGCCAAAAAGTTTCTCCCCCTCCCCCATGCCTCCTCATCCTCCCTTACCATTGTGTCACACCTCTGGCCTGTCCCTACCCCATGTTCCAACAAGTACCCGAGCAATAAACCCACACTTTGCCCACATTTGGGAGATGGTAACCTCATCCCTTCCATTCAGAAACAGCCATACTGTATCATTCCTTAACATATGTGTGGCACCTCTTACATCCATTAGACAGGGAATACACCATTTTCTCTTGCCCGCAACGCACGCAGTCTTGCATCTACTATTTTGTTCTGCATACACCACTTCTCTCCTCTGTGTTGGGCTGCACTATCCATGAAGCAGTGGTGGTGAACCACTAAATGGTTAGTCTGGATCTGAATCAGGGTCCCACCTCCCCACTACCTGTCCACTGGCAGATGACAGCCTTCACCTTTACCCTCCCCGAGTGTAAAGAGATCTTCTGAACACATATCTGCAGATTAATGAGTACTTGGGGGCCTCATTCTGGACATTCTGGATCGCCAGGAAGGCTACCTTGAAAGGGGCCTTGAAGACTCATCTAGGGCTAAGTCACAATCTTGCTCTGCCCTGCACGCAGTGGAGGTTGCCACCCTCCAATGTAGCTAAACTGAGTCCCCAAGAGATGCTTATTATGAGGTCCTGGTTCTAGCTAAGACATGTTTCAATGCACTCTTTACAAATGCAGCAGAAAATGCACTGGTAAAGTTCCAGTGGTGCAAATATGATCAAAGGGAAAAGCCTGGCGAGGCTCTGGGAGCCCAGCTACACCAACACAAATCAAAACTTGCAATCCTGGCCTAAGAGCGGCACTGGTGCTCTCCTGACCCACCCCTAAGACATCTTGGGATATTTTAGCGGAATTCTACTCTTCCCTCTACCATTTGGAGTGCACTCCCTTCATAGAACTGGTTGATGGTTTTCCTGACAGTCGAGGGCCGAGCCATGCTGATGGAAGACATCAATGAGGACAAGAAGGTGGAGACAGTATTGTTGCTCCCCACTTGCAAATCCCCGGGGTAAAGTGGTTTAACCGGTAAGATGGGCTGGGTGGCTCATATCCCTCCCTTGACTCGAGACTGCAAAGAAGTCACAGACTCCGGCTCACTGGCCCTAATTTCTAACATGGCCAGCATCAAGGTCATACCTGAAGAGGGTAAGGACCCACTCGAGTCTGCCAGTTACCGCCCGATTTCCCTGATCAATGTGGATCTGAATATGCTTGCCCAGATATTAGCCCTCCGATTAGGGAAAGTGAACCCGCAATTGATCTATCCCTCCCAGGTGGGCTTTGTCCCGAGCTGCACCTTGCAAGTTCCTCTTTGGACCTTTACACACCTCTTAGGGCAAGTGAAGGATGACCAGGCGGAGAGGCTGGCCCGATCCCCTAAAACCAAGAAGGCATTTGACGGGGTGGAGTGGCCCTGTCTCTTAAGGCTCATGCAGCTCATGGGCCTCGGAGATGATTTCATTTCCAAGGTCCGCCTCCTCTACAACTCACCACAAGCAGAAGGCCACAGTGAGACATCTTGTCTGGGCAATTTCAACAAGGGGCTCACCAACTTACACCTCTCCCTGCTATATTTTCTCCTAGCAATGTAGCCTCTTTCCTCTGCCATACACGTTTGAACAGAGGTGCCAGGGATCTCAGTCAGTCCAACGGAGGTGAAGGCACTCCTTTAAGCAATTAATGTCCTCCTCCTTCTCTCCTGCCCTAGCTCTATATTGCCTGCAGTCATGTATATCATTGATTGTTTCTCCTGTCCTTTGGGGTACAGAGTCAATTAATAGAAGAGTGAAGCATTGCCGCTGTCCACAGGGGCCACCAGAGACTGTCTATCCACATATGACACACTGTGGGTGCATCAGGGGCTGAAAAACCTCGGCATCAGGATTATTAGGGGTCTCCGTCACAAGATGGAGGATAATCTTCTTCCCCTCTGGAAACAGACCCAACAGGACTTTCTCATGTGGAAGCATCTGGGTCTTTCTCTGTGGGGCCGGGTTCAAATAATAAAAATTACCCTAGCACCGAGATATAACTATATCTACAGTATGCTTCCCCTGGAGAAACCAAGAGCAATCCTTAGATTGATAGACATCTGATTATACAACTGCCTGACCGCCTCAGCAACTCATCAACCTCAGCCACCAACCACTAGGTTGACCAACTGATGTGGAGGAGAATTCTGGACAGGACTGTAAAACATTCAGGACAAAGGGTCAAAATTCAGGGCTAAAACTCAGGACAAAAAGTAAATTTTACAGACACATCGAAGGAGAGGCCATACCCCACTATTCTATCAATCCATGTATTTACTATTTTCTGTTTAGCACTATATATTCACCATGGTATTTATGCGATTGCATCTTGGTATGCTACATTCAGGTGGCACATTATGTCCTTGTTCAAAAGTAAAGTAATGACCTTGAGCACTGTGTCAAGTGCATCACCCCTGTCCAGATTTACCCAACACTTCTTGGGGAAAAGAAAGAGTAAAAATGCTAATTTTGATTATGTTTCTTAGCATTTTAAAACCTATGGGCAACAATTTGGGAAACATAAACCTCCAGTCAATGTTAAACCTAAAAAATGAAATAATGAGGTAGAGCAGATGGTGTGGGCGGCACTCTCACACCTAATGTCAGGATGTGAGGTACATCAATAATCAAATAAGGGAGTAATCCCAATAAAAGAGATAGATGGGATACAAGAATTAAAGAAATACTTCTTTATTTAGTAGGACCCTCACTCACCAACCTAGTTGGTGACATGCTTCATCATTGGGTCCCCACCAGAGAAGCCAAATGCCACTTGGGTGTGTTTCAACACCTGATTACAGCGGAGCAGGTTGTTTGGTAGCAAAAATGTGCAAGTGAATGAATCATATAAAAATAAGTTAAAATTGCCTTTATTGTTCCCTAAAATGTAATATGGAGCAATAAGACAAGGTTAAAAAGCAAACTGAGATACCTGAATAGGTTAAATTGACCTAAGGTATCTGGACAGTGAAAATAGTGAGACAAGACTCGGTCTTCATGTTTCAGCCTTTAGATGACAGTGCTAGGCTTTCTTCAGGACCAACAACGTGACACGAGGGGTATGCACACGCTAAGGTGCACCCGTCTCTGAGTCACACATATAACGTTCACCTACTCACGGTATGCCTTTCAGCCTTCTGTGAAAGGTACAATGTATCTGGAAGACAAACACATAAGTCACATGTAGTCATCATAAAAACATATGTTGCGTGGTGCCACAATGGGCAACCAATCCCTTCCCATATGTATCTCAATCGACAGACATGCAACGGTGATATGTATCAGTTTCATGCAAAATACGCAGTGCACGTACTTTCTACTGTGAGCAGTGGCTATTTTATCCACAAGGTGCTTTTGTGGTTAGAAATCTAAGAAAGGGAGTACTATTCAACCCCCAATCATGTATCATATCCACATATCGCAATATTTATGTGGATGTCATCACGCTCAGCTTTTTGTGGGCATAACAAATGGTGGAGATCAAGTTTAAAAACACACACGCACATAAAGTACAGTCGTACTAGTGCCCGTGTGGAAAACATGACAAGCATGGAGGAGAAAGGGAGCATCGCTTACATAAGACTAAAATTAGCCTGGCCCCATGGAAACCATGGGGGGGTGTTGGTTATTGCCAAGCCCTACCGAATATAAGAGAGAGGGACACAAGGTACCATCGTATTAGTTACATACCTCTTAGAGTGTGTAATTAAGGTTGTGGAGCCCACCCGCGATAGCCAAGCACTTACATCATCAAACCAGACTTCCCGCCGCCCAACCTAGAAGTCAACTGCACAGAATCCCGAGGATGGCAGGGTAAGGGATCCCAAAGCTTTTAAATCCCCGGAGGGCGCGAGCGAGGCACTTCCTGGTTGATGACGCATCACGCTCTTGCGTGAATGAGTGGGTGGGCGTGGCTATGGGACTGAAAGTCAGTCCGTATTGTTAAAAGGAAAGCGTGAGAATGTATTCCCATTACAGATCAAAGGAAATCCCATTGACATGCGTCACCACATACAGCACAGTCTCTAACCAATTGACAAAATCCATCAACACAGATTGTAAAATTTTACAGACTGGGATTCTAAGATAGGAAAAGCCTTTATTTTCCTTCAAAAAGGTGAGGAGTTTAAAAGACACTCTTGTGACCACTTGCCTGAGGTTAGGCTAACAAGAAAAGACATCGACAGTACTAAACGCAAGGGGCTTACCTAACATCATTGGTCATCACCCCAGCGGGAATTGTAGTGTGTGCCATTTAAGAAATGCAACAAAAACCCTGAATTTAGAACACAGGAAGATCTGGACTCAGAGGACACACACAAACTGTAACAGTATGAATGTTGTGTACCTCATAACATGCCCATGTGGCCTACGCTATGTAGGCAGGACAAGAAGGAAGGTCAAGCAAAGGATCTGCGAGCACCGCAGCACGATCAGGTGCAAAAAGATCGCAGCAAAACTGATTGAACACTTCCTTAAGGTTAATCACACCACCAACGACATACGGTGGACGGGCATAGAGACAGTTAGAGTCAAGAAACATATCCAACAGCGCCTGCTGGAGAAAGGACAGCGCTGGGTCTATAGGCTGTCGACTCACAAGTATGGGCTTAATGATAATATCCCTTGGAATGCACTGAAACAAAATTAACTCCCCAATACAGATAACCTGATTCTGAGAAATAGTCCAAGGAGAGAACCTTAGAAATAAAAGGGACTATTTATATAGATTAGTTTCTCCCCTTTTTATACACATCAACCATTAGCAGTTGTGAACATCAACAATGCTTTAAGTGTCAGCTATATGAGGTCCATACATATTTCCCGACTTATGTGCAATGAATCCCTAATTGTGCTTAACTTTATTGACAATTTTGCATTACAATATTTTTTGTCAATTTTAATTGTCACAAAACTTCAACTTAATGTCACCAGGACGTTCTAGTACTGACAATGCCACCACCCCCGTTTGGTTTTAATTTTCGGTTCACCACATTCAAAACCGAATCTGTAATGGGAATACATTCTCGCGCTTTCCTTTTAACAATACGGACTGACTTTCAGTCCCGTAACCATGCCCACCCACGCATTCACGCAAGAGCGTGATGCGTCATCAACCAGGAAGTGCCTTGCTTGCGCCCTCCGGGGGTTTAAAAGCTTTGGGATCCCGTACCCAGCCATCCTCGGGATTCCGTGTAGTTGACTCCTAGGTAGGACGGTGGGCAGTCTGGTTTGATGAAGTAAGTGCTTGGCTATAGCGGGTGGGCTCCACAACCTTCATTACACACTCTAAGATGTATGTAACTAATACGTCTCTCTCACTTATATTCAGTAGGGTTTGACAATAACCAACGCCCCCCCATGGTTTCCATGGGACCAGACTGATTTTAGTCTTATGTAAGTGATGCTCTCTGTTTCCTCCATGCTTGTCACGTTTTCCACACGGGCTGTACTTTATGTGTGTGTGTGTTTTTAAATATGATCTCCACCATTTGTTATGCCCACAAAAAGCTGAGCGCGATGACATCCACATAAATATTGCGATATGTGGACATGATACATAATTGGGGGTTGAATAGTACTCCCTTTCTTAGATTTCTAACCACAAAAGCACCTTGTGGACAAAATAGCCACTGCTCACAGTATAAAGTACTTGCACAGTGTTTTTTAATGGAACTGATACATATCACCTTTGCATGTCTGTTCGATTGAAATACATATGGTAAGGGATTGGTTGCCCATTGTGGCACCACACAACATATGTTTTTATGATGACTACATGTGACTTGTGTGTTTGTCTTCCAGATACATTGTACCTTTCACAGAAGGCTGAAAGGCATACCGTGAGTACGTGGACGTTATATTTGTGACTCAGAGACGGGTGCACCTTAGCGTGTGCATACCCCTCATGTCACGTTGTTGGTCCTAAAGAAAGCCTAGCACTGTCATCTAAAGGCTGAAACATGTAGACAGTGTCTTGTGTCAGTATTTTCACTGTCCAGATACCTTAGGTCAATTTAACCTATTCAGGTTTCTCATTTTACTTTTTAACCTTGTCTTATTGCTCCATATTACATTTTAAGGAACAATAAGGACAATTTTAACTCACTTTTTTGATTCACTCACTTGCACATTTTTGCTACCTAACAACCTGCTCTGCTGTGATCAGGCGTTGAAGGACACCCAGTGGCATTCGGCTGCTCGGGTGGGGACCCAATGATGAAGCATGTCACCAACTAAGTTGGTGAGGGAGGGTCCTTCTAAATAAAGAAGTATTTCTTTCCCTCTCGTATCCCATCTATTTCTTGTATTCGGATTACTCCCTAATTTGGTTATAGATTTATCTCGCAGGGGACTGGGAGTGTTCCTCTATATAAAAAAGCCCTTGCTCTCTTGTTGTTGCTTGAGGATGTGAGCTACCCACAACTTGCCTGTAGTCTCATTGCACTAGAGTGTTCATCCGGGATTCTGCATTTAGCTCAGAATACCAAATAGAATTACAGAGTAAGATTAAATCATGATTGGATGGGTGATCCACAGCAACTGATTTAAAGGATTCTTGCTAAGAACTGGAGGTATAAGGAAGAGAAGAACAATGTGGGACAATTCCTTAATTCAGACAAGAGGGACCTGCCATGAGTATCAGAAAGTATTATGTACCTGGGGATTTGTCTCAGCAGATGTTAGAAATGAGGGGGCTCTGGTTGACGCAGGTGTGAACCCACAACAAGCAGGGACCCTTTACTTCTTGTCAGGGCGAAGGATGACTCCCCAGAATAACCCCTGCTCACCCTCTAGGTGCGTGGTGCGAGCAGTCTAGGCTAAGTCTCAGGCGTACATGGTTAAGCAAATGCAATTACACATACAGTAAACCCCTTGCATGCACCACAAACGGACACCAATCAGGAAGTATATAAAAATAAGCTTTTATGTGGATTCAGCAGATTCAAATACAAGGCCCAGTAACGTTGAACTGATGGGGCCACAACTCTTGGAAATACGGTAAAGTTCTCTTTGTTACAGAAAGTTCTTAGGCGGCCCAAGGTAACTGTGGGTCTCAGCGCACTTCGTGCTGAGACAGCGACCGGGAAGCACACGGCAGATGACAGGGAAATCAGAACGTTGCGGACCCTGGATCCGATGCGAGCTCACGGTCGAGTTCGTAAGTACAGTACCTTGTTTCTTGACGCAAAGGCGGGTGCGGGATTTCAGCGGCTCTTCGACAGAAGGGCGAGGCGGCGTCCGGGACTCCCACACTTCACGATGGGGGTCTGATCTTCAGGCTCACGACAAGAGCGGGGTGTTGCAGGTGGCGGGTGAACAAAGCGGGGCAGCCGGGCACGCAGAATACGTCCGGGCCATCCGAGGCTTGGAGATGCTCACAACGCCGATTCCGGCGGGAGGGTGAAGGTGCGCAGCGAGCCTCCAGCGAGCGAGGTGACAGGGGCAGCCCAGCACAGCGTAGGGGGAGCGGCTCAGATCGAGCGAGGCTCTTCCCAAGGCGGGGGCGGATAAGCAGTCCTGGTCACGGCTCAAGGAGGAACTGGGGCACGAGGGTCACAGCTCCGGCGAGGGAAAGGACACCACAGTCCAGCGGCAGGCGAGTGAAGATCAGGTAGAGCCCAATGGTCCTGGGGCTCAGTTCAGGGGGCAAGCTCAGTTCCAAGCCCTTGGAGATCGTTTTGGAAAAGCACAAGTCTTGAAAGTAAAAATAAAGCAAAGTCTTCAGCAACAGTTTCTCTTCTCCCCTTTGGCAGCAAGGTCACCACTGTAGGCCAATCCCCCAGGATAGGGACAGTCTTCCTCCTACAGCTTTCCCGGTGCCTCCTCCTCAGGCAGAGATTCTTCTTGGTCAAAAGCGGATCTAGTTTCTTAGGAGCAGGGCTCCTACATTTATACAGCAAATCTTTTGTTCTCCCAGGCCAGGGGGGCCCTTGCCTAGTCCAGTCCGGTTTCTGAGCACTTTGTTTACGCGATGCAGGCTTCTTCTTTCAGAGTGCAGGGCAGAGTCATCAGACGCTCCACAGGGGGCGGAGCCGGCATTGAGGTGGCAGAGCACTGTCCCATTCAGAGCCTAGGAGTACTCCTCCCCCCCATCTACCTGATGATCGTCCTATTCACCACCAGGCTACCTAGCCCTGCCCATCTGGGTTCCCCCAGCCCTGTCACTCACACCAGCCAGACATCAGATACACATCACGCAGAGGCGGGCTGAAATGTTTAGGCAAGCAAAGGCCAGCTTTCTAAAAGCGGCATTTGCAAACGCGGAATATTAAAATAAACCTTGCGAAAAGATGTACCTTATTATTCCGAGTTCAGGCATACTAAACTCGATCTTCTACCATGTTCCCTGGGTCGGTTAGGATCATAGGGTGTAACAATCCAAGCCGCCCATACTGGCCTATGAGAACAGGGTAGCCTTGCAGTAGTGAACAACAAGATGGCGGTAATTCACTACTAGGACAGGCCACGCATCTAGGCTTGTCCTACCTTATGCTCACAACGCACCCTGCCCGTGGGCCTACCAGAGGGGTGACTAACATGCAGCTAAGGGAAGGTTTCAGGGACCGGCAAGTGTGGGCACTTGCCAGTCAGCATGTCAGTACCAGACTGCACGCAGGTTCTGCAATGGCAGACCTTAGACATCTTTTACCTGCCGCTTCTGTGGGTGGCACAACCAGTGCTGCAAGCCCACCAGCGGTGTTTGCATTTACATGCCCTGGCGCTCCTGGCGCACTTTACTGGGGTCTGATAGTAAACCAAACAATCCAATCATGGAATCCAACCAACATATATAATTTACAAGGGAGCACTCGCACCGCAACACTGGTTGGCAGTGGCACAGCGCGCTGAGCGGCCAACACCATAAAAACACATGAGGCACAGCGACAAAAAAGAGGAAGGGAGACTCACGCCAAGGTGCCAGGTCTAACAGCAGAGAGAAGAGAAACAGAACAGGCATTGTCAAGTGTCTGAACAAACAGCATCCACCCATCCATGCAAACTCTGCTGGTGGTACAAGCTGCTGATCGTGCTTGTGAAGGGTGGGCTGGGGCCACACCCCTTGGAAGGTTGTGCTGGGCCATTGCCCACCCTGTCGATGTTTTCAAATGGTTCTGCAGTCGAGTCAAGGCCGAACCAGTGATCTGGCTCATCCCTAAGTGCAAAAGTAAGTGCAGAATCTTCAAATTATTTAAGATGTAAATGATACAAGCAAAATTTAAGAACATAATAAAAATGTTATATTTAAAGAAGTGTTTCTTTAACATATGGTAGTGTGTTACTCTTTTTATACAACTAGACCCCAGATTGAATGAGGAATCAGTTACCTTTCAATACCTAGACAAGTTTGCTTCTTGATCTTCTCTTTCGCCTTCAGTAATGAGCCACCTGGCACTAGTGAAGAAGGGGGTGCTAACCTAGTTATTGTATTATTTTGAAAGCCTTCACCTGCTCTTCCCTCATTCCTTCTTCAGGTACTTCGACGCATCCCACATTTGGTTTGGGGACCAGGGAGCCACTGGGTAGCTCTTACCACTCTAATGCTACCTGTAACTGCTGGTGGATTAGACCTTACATACTCAGAATACTTTTGTTTCGCTTCAGAGCTCCTTTGGTGTCTCGCTGGCTATCTGGCCACCCCCTGCATAAGACAGGGTTTAACCATAAAGACTTTAGAGGACTTACTGCACTGCTCATTGTTTTCTACTGACCATTCTACCCAATGCCACCTGGGTTCCCCTACAGCTTTCTCTTGCCTTACTAGAACCCATAAACCCATAAACTCACTAACACAAAGAACTTCTAAGCTCCTCCAATACCTTTGCTTAGCCTACCCACTCGCACAGGATGTCATCGCTCTGAGCAACTCCATCAGTGGCATTCTCCAGGTCTCTCATAATTGGGGTATTTGTTTGTTGACAGTGACCTACGAGAGGTGGATCCTCTGCAATGGCGAAGGAGCATTGTCCCACTGCCTCAGAACCAGCAACTGAAAAATAAAATAATATCATAGTATTGTTTTAGTTTTCATTTGCCGGCTCTGAGCCAGCTTGTGCACTGAGGGGCGGGACCAGGGCATGGGAGGCGGGATGAGGAGTGCATACGTGCACTTTTATGTGTGCATATGTGTTTCGCCAGTTGTCTCAGGCCGGCCAAACACACATGCCCACTTAGGTTTCTCCAGGCCGGCTGCACTGAGCAGCCTGGCTGGAGAAACCCCACAAACTCCCTCACCAGAGCATAGCATTTCCTCAGCCTGCTCAGGCCAATCACCGCGCTTCTCTCACATGAGATCAGTGCGGGGATTGGATGGGAGTCTTATGCTTTCATAGAGATTCCAAGAACTGCAGCAGGGGATGCGTGAGGCAGACGGCAGCACCGAGTAGGTGGTTAATTTTTCCATTAACCCCATTTCCTCCAATCTGCGTGAATCACGCTGGCCCCCTCTTCCCCTACCTTCTTCCCGCTGGCCCCCTCTCCCCCCCACACCCTCCACCCCTTTATTTTAATGTGTCCACCGCCACTTTGAGCTTTAGATTCCCAAACCCTTATGGCAGACTAGAATCTTCACCCAGCTCAATTCCTTTCTTATGGACACCTTAAGTAATTATTTAATGCCCTATTTCATGACCGCCCCTAGCCCACCCCCACATGAACTGTACCAGATGCCACCTTAGGAACTGGTAGTAAACTGATAATATGGGTGTGCAGAGCTTTCCTGCATCATGTGGACCACTACAGGTCTTCTCTCCGAGCTAACTGGGAAACTCACATGATTAACCCCTTCTGTGCCCATGACGAGATGGCCTCGTCATGGAGCACAGTTGTGCTGTGCCCATGACGAGAGCATCTCGTCATGAGGCATACCCTAGGGAATCCCTCTGGTGCGGGCACCAAAGGGATTCCCTTTTATTGCAAATAGCCTCGGGAGCTGGGGAAGAGCTTCCCCAGCTCCCGAGGCCCCCCCCCTTTCACTGTAATGACGATCGGCGCGCACGTCGCGCCGACGTCATTACAGTGAAAGTGAAACTGAAATGAGCCAAGAGGCTCATTTCAGTTTCACTTTCTACGTGCTCAGGGGGCTATCTCAGCTCCTTGAGCACATAGAAAGACGGGAGAGGTATCGTTGGAAAGGGGAGAATCTCCCCTTTCCAATGGTACCCCTCCCCAGTGGATCCCGCTTGGGGATCGCCACAGGAGGGCGATCCCCAAACAGGGATACACCCACTAGACACCAGGGTGGGGGGAGCGGCCCCTTGGGCAAGGGCCTTTGCTCCCCCCAAATAAATCTGGCCAAATGTAGTCTTTTTGCCCCCCCCGGGGGGCAGATGGGGGCAGTAGCCCCCAATCTGACCCCCCGGGGGGGCAAAAAGCCCACTAGACACCAGGGATTTATTTTAAATTACAATTTGGGGTGGGGGCTGCCCAAAACGGGCAGGCCCATGCCCCCACCCCACCCCCAATTAAAACAGTCTTTCTGCCCCCCCCCCGGGGGGCAGATGGGGCATTTTCCCCCTAATCTGCCCCTTCGGGGGGGCAGAAAGCCCACTAAAAACCAGGGATGAGTTTTTAGTTTTTTTTTTGGGTGGGGGCTGCCCGCAATGGGCACGCCAATGCCCCCACCCACCCACCACCATTACAGCCTTTCTGCCCCCCCTGGGGGGCAGATGGGGCATTGGCCCCTAATCTGCCCCCCCCAGGGGGGGCTAAAAGCCCTCAAGACACCAGGGAAATAATAAGAAAAAAAAATAGATGTGGGGGCTGCCCAAAACGGGCAGGCCCATGCCCCCACCCCACCCCCCAATTACTACAGTCTTTCTGCCCCACCCGGGGGGCAGTTGGGGCATTGGCCCCTAATCTGCCCCTTCGGGGGGGGGCAGAAAGCCCACTAAAAACCAGGGATTCGTTTTTAGTTTTTTTTTAGGGTGGGGGCTGCCCGCAACGGGCACGCCAATGCCCCCACCCTTCCCCCCACAAAAATGACAGTCTTTCTGCCCCCCAGGAGGCAGATGGGAGCTGTAGCCCCCAATCTGGCCCCCCTGGGGGGCGCAGAATGCCCATTAGAAACCATGGATTTTTTTGTTTTATTAGTGTAGGGGCTCCCCAAAATGGGCATGACAATACCCCACCCCACCCCCAGAGAAATTCCAATTTCTCTGCCACCCCCCCCGGAGGGCAGATGATGGCAGTGGCCCCTGATCTGCCCCCTGGGGGGGCAGAAAGCCCACTAGGCGCCAGTGAGTATGCCGGCTTTTTTTATGCGTGGGGGTGGGGGCTGCCCAAAATGGTCATACCAATGCCCCCACCCCCACAAAAAATAGCCACAGTATTCCTGCCCCTTTAGGGGCATATCGGGATGAAACCCCCTTCCCCGATTCCCCCCCAGTGCGGCAGAAAGACTACTGGGTTCCGAATTTTTTTTAGCAATGTGCATACCTGTGGATTTTGGGCCCTAGCGCAGTTGCCACGTAGGCAAACCTAGCAAACCTGTAAATTTTTGAAAACTAGACACCGAGGGGAATTCACGATGGGGTGACTTCACTGGCTCTCACCAGGTTCTGTTACCCAGAATCCATTGCAAACCTAAAAATGTGTCCAAAATAACACATTTTCCTCACATTTCTGTGGTGGAAAGTTCTGGAATCTGCGTGGGTCCACAAAATTCCACCCACCCTGCGTTCCCCAAAGTCTTCAGAGAATAATGGTACCTCACTTGTGTGGGTAGGCCTAGTGCCCGCATCAGGCAAGGGCCCAAAACCTATTGAGGAGACTTCAAAATTACCTATCACAAAACAACCTGGTTTTGCAAAGGGGGTCCTATCAGTTTTTGGGCCCGGGCTTGGCGGCCACCTAGGGAAACCTACCAAACCCACACATTTCTGAAAACTAGACACCCGGGGGATTCCAGGGAGGTATGGTTTGCGTGGATCCCCCAACGTTTCTTTACCCAGAATGCCCTGCAAACCTCAAATTTAGCTGAAAAAATCCCCCTTTTCACACATTTTTGTGTGGGAAAGTTGTGGTATCACCAGGCTGACACAGATTTCCTACCACCCAGCGTTCCCCTGGGTCTCACGATAAAAACGGTGCCTCACTCGTGTGGGAGGCCCAAGTACCCACGACAGGCAAGGGCCCACAACATATTGAGGCGACATGAAAATTGCCTACCTCAAAACGACCTGGTTTTGCAAGGGGGGTCACCTGGGTTTTTGGCCCGGTGCTCGGCGGCCACCTAGGGGAACCTACCAAACCCACACATTTCTGAAAACTAGACTCGCGGGGGATTCCAGGGAGGTATGGTTTGCGTGGATCCCCCAACGTTTCCTTACCCAGAATGTCCTGCAAACCTCAAATTTAGCTGAAAAAATCCCCTTTTTCACACATTTTTGTGTGGGAAGTAGAGGCATCACCGGGCTGACACAAATTTCCTACCACCCAGCGTTTCCCCGGGTCTCCCAATAAAAACGGTGCCTCACTCGTGTGGGAGGCCCAAGTACCCGCGACAGGCAAGGCCCCAAAACGTATTGAGGCGACATGAAAATTGCCTACCTCAAAACGACCTGGTTTTGCAAGGGGGGTCACCTGGGTTTTTGGCCCGGTGCTCGGCGGCCACCTAGGGGAACCTACCAAACCCACACATTTCTGAAAACTAGACACCCGGGGGATTCCAGGGAGGTATGGCTTCCGTGGATCACCCAACGTTTCCTTACCCAGAATGCCCTGCAAACCTCAAATTTAGCTGAAAAAATCACCTTTTTCACACATTTTTGTGTGGGAAAGTTGAGGCATCACCGGGCTGACACAAATTTCCTACCACCCAGCGTTCCCCCGGGTCTCCCGATAAAAACGGTGCCTCACTCGTGTGGGAGGCCCAAGTACCCGCGACAGGCAAGGCCCCAAAACGTATTGAGGCGACATGAAAATTGCCTACCTCAAAACAACCTGGTTTTGCAAGGGGGTCACCTGGGTTTTTGGCCCGGTGCTCGGCGGCCACCTAGGGGAACCTACCAAACCCACACATTTCTGAAAACTAGACACCCGGGGGATTCCAGGGAGGTATGGCTTGCGTGATCCCCCAACGTTTCCTTACCCAGAATGCCCTGTAAACCTCAAATTTAGCTGGAAAAATCACCTTTTTCACACATTTTTGTGTGGGAAAGTTGAGGCATCACCGGGCTGACACAAATTTCCTACCACCCAACATTCCCCCGGGTCTCCCGGTAAAAATGGTGCCTCACTCGTGTGGGAGGCTCAAGTACCCGCGACAGGCAAGTGTCCAAAAGGAAGTGAGGCGACATCAAAATTGCCTATCTCAAAACCACCTGGTTTTGCAAGGGGGGGTCACTTGGGTGTTTGGCCCGTTGCTCGGCGGCCATCTAGGGAAACCTACCAAACCCATACATTTCTGAAAACTAGACACCCGGGGGCTTCCAGGCAGGTATGGCTTGCGTGGATCCCCCAATGTTTCCTTACCCAGAATCCCCTGCAAACCTCAATTTTAGCTGAAAAAATCACATTTTTCACACATTTTTGTGTGGGAAAGTTGTGGCATCACCGGGCTCACTCAAATTTCCAACCACCCAGCATCCCCCCAGGTCTCCCGGTAAAAATGGTGCCTCACTTGTGTGGGAGGCCCAAGTACCTGCGACAGGCAAGGGCCCAAAACGTATTGAGGCGACATGAAAATTGCCTACCTCAAAACGACCTGGTTTTGCAAGGGGGGTCACCTGGGTTTTTGGCCCGGTGCTCGGCGGCCACCTAGGGGAACCTACCAAACCCACACATTTCTGAAAACTAGACACCCGGGGGATTCCAGGGAGGTATGGCTTGCGTGGATCCCCCAACATTTCCTTACCCAGAATGCCCTGCAAACCTCAAATTTAGCTGAAAAAATCACATTTTTCACACATTTTTGTGTGGGAAAGTTGAGGCATCACTGGGCTGACACAAATTTCCTACCACCCAGCATTCCCCCGGGTCTCCCGATACAAACGGTGCCTCACTCGTGTGGGAGGCCCAAGTACCCGCAACAGGCAAGGCCCCAAAACGTATTGAGGCGACATGAAAATTGCCTACCTCAAAACGACCTGGTTTTGCAAGGGGGGTCACCTGGGTTTTTGGCCCGGTGCTCGGCGGCCACCTAGGGCAACCTACCAAACCCACACATTTCTGAAAACTAGAAACCCGGGGCATTCCAGGGAGGTATGGCTTGCGTGGATCCCCCAACGTTTCCTTACCCAGAATGCCCTGCAAACCTCAAATTTAGCTGAAAAAATCACCTTTTCCACACATTTTTGTGTGGGAAAGTTGAGGCATCACCGGGCTGACACAAATTCCCTACCACCCAGCGTTCTCCCGGGTCTCCCGATAAAAACGGTGCCTCACACGTGTGGGAGGCCCAAGTACCCGCGACAGGCAAGGCAAGGTGGCCGCCGAGCACCGGGCCAAAAACCCAGGTGACCCCCCTTGCAAAACCAGGTCGTTTTGAGGTAGGCAATTTTCATGTCGCCTCAATACGTTTTGGGGCCTTGCCTGTTGCGGGTACTTGGTCCTCCCACTCGAGTGAGGCACCGTTTTTATCGGGAGACCCGGGGGAATGCTGGGTGGTAGGAAATTTGTGTCAGCCCAGTGATGCCTCAACTTTCCCACACAAAATTCGCCCTCGCTATTGAACCGCTTGCGGCCAAACTTCGCCAGCACCATAAGCACCGCTCTCTTATTTACCCAGAGCGCCAATTGCTCATTGCATTATATGCGGACGACATGACGCTCTACGTCCATAAGTGGCGAGACAATCTTAACCCCTTATTGCGGGAGGTGACTAAATTCGGGGCCATATCGGGCATACAAATAAACTGTGCGAAGTCTGCGCTATTCCCCCTGACTGACAGTACTACGTAGTTCCCACTAGATTACCCCTTGCTGTGGGAGGCGGACGAGATAACATACTTAGGGGTTAGGGTGACCAGGAACCGGGATGCCCTTCTTAGAGCAAACTATGGTACTGTCATGGACAAACTCTCCGATAAAATCTCGTAATGGAACCATCTTCCGCTGTCCATGGCAGGACGCATCTCCCTGATCAAGATGGTAATACTTCCCAAATTGTTGTACCTTTTCACCAATATACCATATAGTCCAGGGGCAAATTTCTTTCGGACCCTCAATTCCCAACTGTCCCGCCTTATTTGGGGCGGGAAGCAGGCCAGGATCGGACTGCGGACACTTATGTTACCCTATCATCAGGGTGGGCCCGACGTTCCGAACTTTCAACGCTACTATGATTGCGCCCAGGGCCACTTTGTGGTGTACTGGTTTCACCCCCCTCCCTTCATGGCACACCTGGCAGTGGAAGACGGGTTTATGAGACCCGAGAAACCCTCCGGGTATCTGTATACGGAGACCAGATTGGGGACTCGTGACCCCACCACGGTAGATTGCACTGTTCAAGCCTGGAAGTGTATGGCAGACTATATGGAGGTTAAATTTCTGTACTCTCCCCGTATGACTTTGGCGCATGATCCCAGACTAAGTATTACCCGCGAGGAGCTTGGACGTCGACTGCTTGCGCGGCTGGCGATCCATACATGGGGCGACCTATACCACCAGGGGAGCTTTCGTGCTGCGTCCCACTTCTTCGGAGACACCACCCCGTTGGTAATGGATACATTCCTATACACTCGACTCCGGCAAAATATTAGGGCGGTCACTCCTAACTTCCCGGACGAGCCGGACACCATGGCGCCTTTACATACCCTGCTCCAGACGTCCACCCCGACACATGTGGTCTCGATGTTATATAAACATGTACAGGTGGCACCTTCTCCCCCCCCTCTCAGGGCGCGGACGGACTGGGACAACGATCTGGGTACCCCAATGACAGATGCCCAATGGGAGGAAAGCTGCTGTCACACCAATGCTGTGACGGGCAATGCCCGCCTCTGCCTGATTCATTTTAAGTACTTACACCGCCTTTACTTCACTCCGGCTAAACTGCACCGCTTCGGCCTCCGGGATGATGATCGCTGTCTGCGATGCCGACAGCCAGGAGCGGACTTCATGCACCTGGCATGGTCATGTCAGACCGTGGCTGAGTATTGGATCACGGTCTTCGCGGCCCTTTCTATAATGGTCGGAATGGACATATCCCCGTGCCCAATGATTGCCCTTCTGGGCCGCTCCTGCCCCTCGTTGAAGGCGCACCGTAAATTTTTCTCGTTGGGCCTTTTGCTAGCTAAGCGTCATGTGGCATGCAGATGGGGACGGGGGCGAGCGCCCAAATTCAAGGCCTGGTTGACCACGATGTCAACCTGGCAGGAACAACTGCACAGCTATGCTGTCCTCCTGCCAATCCGATCCCGTCCCAAAGACCTGTGGGGACCCCTCACTGCATATCTTATGCACTCTCAAGACTCGACTGAAGGAGGGGGGAGCTTCAGGGGGATTCGGAGAGAGACGGGCTGCCTACCCCACGCAGGCCAGGGTCAGTCCCCACGGGTGGCCATAGCTGATGCATCACCTTACCCCCACTTACATCCCTCCCTTACACCACACGCCGCGCACAGCGTCCCTACCTTGCCCTGCCTTACCGCACGCTTTCGGCTGTGTCTACATGCCTCGCGCTGGATGCTCGGGATGGATGACCGGAGGCTCTCTTGCTCCCCCTGACCCCTGGGCAGTGAGACCCTGGCTCTCTACTAGCGCGTGCAGCATGGCATTCTAGCTGGTGAAACCATTTTCTGGCTCCCTGATTAGCTCATATTACCCCTCCCGGCGCAATGGACCTGGCTATATGCGGCGGAGCTGTGCCGCTACTTACGCCTACTTCATTCTTCAGTACGATTTGCCGTGCAGCAGCCCCGCGCCGCTCAGTCCTTTCTGCCACATACTGTGTATGGTGGACACAACCCGGGAGGGAATTGAAGTTGATGTTTTGTGGCTCCTAAGTTGGTTAATATAGATAAACGAAACCTTAACTACTCACTGTTGACTTTCCACCGCTTTGTCACTACGCACCATTACATATCTGTGCGGTAAATGTTTTTATTTCGCTGCCGGCCCTTTGGGGTTGTAGGCTCTTGAGCTGTGTTAAATTATGGATCCTCGTTCGACACTGTGCATTGCTCATTAAACTGCATTGCCGCTACCGGCCTGTTCACTCAGGTTGTAGGTGATAAGCTGTGTACGATTTGATTGTGCCCAATAAAGGTTTTTCAAAAAAAAAAAAAAACTTTCCCACACAAAAATGTGTGAAAAGTGTGATTTTTTCAGCTAAATTTGAGGTTTGCAGGGCATTCTGGATAAGGAAATGTTGGGGGATCCACGCAAGCCATACCTCCCTGGAATCCCCCGGGTGTCTAGTTTTCAGAAATGTGTGGGTTTGGTAGGTTCCCCTAGATGGCCGCCGAGCAACGAGCCAAACACCCAAGTGACCCCCCCCTTGCAAAACCAGGTAGTTTTGAGGTAGGCAATTTTCATGTCGCCTCAATACGTTTTGGGCCCTTGCCTGTCGCGGGTACTTGGGCCTCCCACACAAGTGAGGCACTGTTTTTACCGGGAGACCTGGGGGGATGCTGGGTGGTTGGAAATTTGAGTGAGCCCAGTGATGCCACAACTTTCCCACACAAAAATGTGTGAAAAATGTGATTTTTTCAGCTAAAATTGAGATTTGCAGGGGATTCTGGGTAAGGAAACGTTGGGGGATCCACGTAAGCCATACCTCCCTGGAAGCCCCCGGGTGTCTAGTTTTTAGAAATGTATGGGTTTGGTAGGTTTCCCTAGATGGCAGCCGAGCACCGGGCCAAAAACCCAAGTGACCCCCCCTTGCAAAACCAGGTGGTTTTGAGATAGGCAATTTTGATGTCGCCTCACTGCGTTTTGGGCCCTTGCCTGTCGCGGGTACTTGGGCCTCCCATACAAGTGAGGCACCATTTTTACCGGGAGACCCGGGGGACGCTGGGTGGTGGGAAATTTGAGTGAGCCCGGTGATGCCACAACTTTCCCACACAAAAATGTGTGAAAAATGTGATTTTTTCAGCTAAATTTGAGGTTTGCAGGGCATTCTGGGTAAGGAAACGTTGGGGGATCCACGCAAGCTATACCTCCCTGGAATCCCCCAGGTGTCTAGTTTTCAGAAATGTGTGGGTTTGGTAGGTTCCTCTAGGTGGCCGCCGAGCACCGGGCCAAAAACCCAGGTGACCCCCCTTGCAAAACCAGGTCGTTTTGAGGTAGGCAATTTTCATGTCGCCTCAATACGTTTTGGGCCCTTGCCTGTCGCGGGTACTTGGGCCTCCCACACAAGTGAGGCACCATTTTTACCGGGAGATCTGGGGGGACGCTGGGTGGTTGGAAATTTGAGTGAGCCCAGTGATGCCACAACTTTCCCACACAAAAATGTGTGAAAAATTTGATTTTTTCAGCTAAAATTGAGGTTTGGAGGGGATTCTGGGTAAGGAAACGTTGGGGGATCCACGCAAGCCATACCTCCCTGGAAGCCCCCGGGTGTCTAGTTTTCAGAAATGTATGGGTTTGGTAGGTTTCCCTAGATGGCCGTCGAGCACCGGGCCAAAAACCCAAGTGACCCCCCCTTGTAAAACCAGATGGTTTTGAGATAGGCAATTTTGATGTAGCCTCACTGCGTTTTGGGCCCTTGCCTGTCGCGGGTACTTGGGCCTCCCACACAAGTGAGGCACCATTTTTACTGGGAGACCTGGGCGGACGCTGGGTGGTGGGAAATTTGAGTGAGCCCGGTGATGCCACAACTTTCCCACACAAAAATGTGTGAAAAATGTGATGTTTTCAGATAAAATTGAGGTTTGCAGGGGATTCTGGGTAAGGAAACGTTGGGGGATCCACGCAAGCCATACCTCCCTGGAAGCCCCCTGGTGTCTAGTTTTCAGAAATGTATGGGTTTGGTAGGTTTCCCTAGATGGCCGCCGAGCACCGGGCCAAAAACCCAAGTGACCCCCTTTGCAAAACCAGGTGGTTTTGAGATAGGCAATTTTGATTTCGCCTGACTGCGTTTTGGGCCCTTGCCTGTCGCGGGTACTTGGGCCTCCCATACAAGTGAGGCACCATTTTTACCGGGAGACCCGGGGGGACGCTGGGTGGTGGGAAATTTGAGTGAGCCCAGTGATGCCACAACTTTCCCACACAAAAATGTGTGAAAAATGTGATTTGTTTCAGCTAAATTTGAGGTTTGCAGGGCATTCTGGGTAAGGAAACGTTGGGGGATCCACGCAAGCCATACCTCCCAGGAAGCCCCCGGTTGTCTAGTTTTCAGAAATGTATGGGTTTGGTAGGTTTCCCTAGATGGCCGCCGAGCACCGGGCCAAAAACCCAAGTGACCCCCTTGCAAAACCAGGTGGTTTTGAGATAGGCAATTTTGATGTCGCCTCACTGCGTTTTGGGCCCTTGCCTGTCGCGGGTACTTAGGCCCCCCACACAAGTGAGGCACCATTTTTACTGGGAGACCCGGGGGCACGCTGGGTGGTGGGAAATTTGAGTGAGCCCGGTGATGCCACAACTTTCCCACACAAAAATGTGTGAAAAATGTGATTTTTTCAGCTAAATTTGAGGTTTGCAGGGCATTCTGGGTAAGGAAACGTTGGGGGATCCACGCAAGCTATACCTCCCTGGAATCCCCCGGGTGTCTAGTTTTCAGAAATGTATGGGTTTGGTAGGTTTCCCTAGATGGCCGCCGAGCACCGGGCCAAAAACCCAAGTGACCCCCCCTTGCAAAACCAGGTGGTTTTGAGATAGGCAATTTTGATGTCGCCTCACTGCGTTTTGGGCCCTTGCCTGTCGCGGGTACTTGGGCCTCCCATACAAGTGAGGCACCATTTTTACCGGGAGACCCGGGGGGACGCTGGGTGGTGGGAAATTTGAGTGAGCCCGGTGATGCCACAACTTTCCCACACAAAAATGTGTGAAAAATTTGATTTTTTTTTCAGCTTAATTTGAGGTTTGCAGGGCATTCTGGGTAAGGAAACGTTGGGGGATCCATGCAAGCTATACCTCCCTGGAATCCCCCAGGTGTCTAGTTTTCAGAAATGTGTGGGTTTGGTAGGTTCCCCTAGGTGGCCGCCGAGCACCGGGCCAAAAACCCAGGTGACCCCCCTTGCAAAACCAGGTCGTTTTGAGGTAGGCAATTTTCATGTCGCCTCAATACGTTTTGGGCCTCTGCCTGTCGCGGGTACTTGGGCCTCCCACACAAGTGAGGCACCATTTTTACCGGGAGACCTGGGGGGACGCTGGGTGGTTGGAAATTTGAGTGAGCCCGGTGATGCCACAACTTTTCCACACAAAAATGTGTGAAAAATGTGATTTTTTCAGCTACATTTGAGGTTTGCAGGGGATTCTGGGTAAGTACACGTTGGGGGATCCACGCAAGCCATACCTCCCTGGAAGCCCCCGGGTATCTAGTTTTCAGAAATGTATGGGTTTGGTAGGTTTCCCTAGATGGCCGTCGAGCACCGGGCCAAAAACCCAAGTGACCCCCCCTTGTAAAACCAGATGGTTTTGAGATAGGCAATTTTGATGTAGCCTCACTGCGTTTTGGGCCCTTGCCTGTCGCGGGTACTTGGGCCTCCCACACAAGTGAGGCACCATTTTTACCGGGAGACCTGGGGGGACGCTGGGTGGTGGGAAATTTGAGTGAGCCCGGTGATGCCACAACTTTCCCACACAAAAATGTTTGAAAAATGTGATGTTTTCAGCTAAAATTGAGGTTTGCAGGGGATTCTGGGTAAGGAAACGTTGGGGGATCCACGCAAGCCATACCTCCCTGGAAGCCCCCTGGTGTCTAGTTTTCAGAAATGTATGGGTTTGGTAGGTTTCCCTAGATGGCCGCCGAGCACCGGGCCAAAAACCCAAGTGACCCCCTTTGCAAAACCAGGTGGTTTTGAGATAGGCAATTTTGATTTCGCCTGACTGCGTTTTGGGCCCTTGCCTGTCGCGGGTACTTGGGCCTCCCATACAAGTGAGGCACCATTTTTACCGGGAGACCCGGGGGGACGCTGGGTGGTGGGAAATTTGAGTGAGCCCAGTGATGCCACAACTTTCCCACTCAAAAATGTGTGAAAAATGTGATTTTTTTCAGCTAAATTTGAGGTTTGCAGGGCATTCTGGGTAAGGAAACGTTGGGGGATCCACGCAAGCCATACCTCCCTGGAAGCCCCCGGCTGTCTAGTTTTCAGAAATGTATGGGTTTGGTAGGTTTCCCTAGATGGCCGCCGAGCACCGGGCCAAAAACCCAAGTGACCCCCTTGCAAAACCAGGTGGTTTTGAGATAGGCAATTTTGATGTCGCCTCACTGCGTTTTGGGCCCTTGCCTGTCGCGGGTACTTAGGCCCCCCACACAAGTGAGGCACCATTTTTACTGGGAGACCCGGGGGCACGCTGGGTGGTGGGAAATTTGAGTGAGCCCGGTGATGCCACAACTTTCCCACACAAAAATGTGTGAAAAATGTGATTTTTTCAGCTAAATTTGAGGTTTGCAGGGCATTCTGGGTAAGGAAACGTTGGGGGATCCATGCAAGCTATACCTCCCTGGAATCCCCCGGGTGTCTAGTTTTTAGAAATGTGTGGGTTTGGTAGGTTCCCCTAGGTGGCCGCCGAGCACCGGGCCAAAAACCCAGGTGACCCCCCTTGCAAAACCAGGTCGTTTTGAGGTAGGCAATTTTCATGTCGCCTCAATACGTTTTGGGCCCTTGCCTGTCGCGGGTACTTGGGCCTCCCACACAAGTGAGGCACCATTTTTACCGGGATACCTGGGGGGACGCTGGGTGGTTGGAAATTCGAGTGATCCCGGTGATACCACAACTTTCCCACACAAAAGTGTGTGAAAAATGTGATGTTTTCAGCTAAAATTGAGGTTTGCAGGGGATTCTGGGTAAGGAAAAGTTGGGGGATCCACGTAAGCCATACCTCCCTTGAAGCCCCCGGGTGTCTAGTTTTCAGAAATGTATGGGTTTGGTAGGTTTCCCTAGATGGCCGCCGAGCACCGGGCCAAAAACCCAAGTGACCCCCCCTTGCAAAACCAGGTGGTTTTGAGATAGGCAATTTTGATGTCGCCTCACTGCGTTTTGGGCCCTTGCCTGTCGCGGGACTTGGGCCTCCCATACAAGTGAGGCACCATTTTTACCAGGAGACCCGGGGGGACGCTGGGTGGTGGGAAATTTGAGTGAGCCCGGTGATGCCACAACTTTCCCACACAAAATTGTGTGAAAAATTTGATTTTTTTTTCAGCTAAATTTGAGGTTTGCAGGGCATTCTGGGTAAGGAAACGTTGGGGGATCCACGCAAGCTATACCTCCCTGGAATCCCCCAGGTGTCTAGTTTTCAGAAATGTGTGGGTTTGGTAGGTTCCCCTAGGTGGCCGCCGAGCACCGGGCCAAAAACCCAGGTGACCCCCCTTGCAAAACCAGGTCGTTTTGAGGTAGGCAATTTTCATGTCGCCTCAATACGTTTTGGGCCCCTGCCTGTCGCGGGTACTTGGGCCTCCCATACAAGTGAGGCACCATTTTTACCGGGAGACCCGGGGGGACGCTGGGTGGTGGGAAATTTGAGTGAGCCCGGTGATGCCACAACTTTCCCACACAAAAATGTGTGGAAAATGTGATGTTTTCAGCTAAAATTGAGGTTTGCAGGGGATTCTGGGTAAGGAAACGTTGGGGGATCCACGCAAGCCATACCTCCCTGGAAGCCCCCTGGTGTCTAGTTTTCAGAAATGTATGGGTTTGGTAGGTTTCCCTAGATGGCCGCCGAGCACCGGGCCAAACACCCAAGTGACCCCCTTTGCAAAACCAGGTGGTTTTGAGATAGGCAATTTTGATTTCGCCTCACTGCGTTTTGGGCCCTTGCCTGTCGCGGGTACTTGGGCCTCCCATACAAGTGAGGCACCATTTTTACCGGGAGACCCGGGGGGACGCTGGGTGGTGGGAAATTTGAGTGAGCCCAGTGATGCCACAACTTTCCCACACAAAAATGTGTGAAAAATGTGATTTTTTTCAGCTAAATTTGAGGTTTGCAGGGCATTCTGGGTAAGGAAACGTTGGGGGATCCACGCAAGCCATACCTCCCTGGAAGCCCCCGGTTGTCTAGTTTTCAGAAATGTATGGGTTTGGTAGGTTTCCCTAGATGGCCGCCGAGCACCGGGCCAAAAACCCAAGTGACCCCCTTGCAAAACCAGGTGGTTTTGAGATAGGCAATTTTTATGTCGCCTCACTGCGTTTTGGGCCCTTGCCTGTCGCGGGTACTTAGGCCCCCCACACAAGTGAGGCACCATTTTTACTGGGAGACCCGGGGGGACGCTGGGTGGTGGGAAATTTGAGTGAGCCCGGTGATGCCACAACTTTCCCACACAAAAATGTGTGAAAAATGTGATTTTTTCAGCTAAATTTGAGGTTTGCAGGGCATTCTGGGTAAGGAAACGTTGGGGGATCCACGCAAGCTATACCTCCCTGGAATCCCCTGGGTGTCTAGTTTTCAGAAATGTGTGGGTTTGGTAGGTTCCCCTAGGTGGCCGCCGAGCACCGGGCCAAAAACCCAGGTGACCCCCCTTGCAAAACCAGGTCGTTTTGAGGTAGGCAATTTTGATGTAGCCTCACTGCGTTTTGGGCCCTTGCCTGTCGCGGGTACTTGGGCCTCCCACACAAGTGAGGCACCATTTTTTCCGGGAGACCTGGGGGGACGCTGGGTGGTGGGAAATTTGAGTGAGCCCGGTGATGCCACAACTTTCCCACACAAAAATGTGTGAAAAATTTGATTTTTTCAGCTAAATTTGAGGTTTGCAGGGCATTCTGGGTAAGGAAACGTTGGGGTATCCACGCAAGCTATACCTCCCTGGAATCCCCCGGGTGTCTAGTTTTCAGAAATGTGTGGGTTTGGTAGGTTCCCCTAGGTGGCCGCCGAGCACCGGGCCAAAAACCCAGGTGACCCCCCTTGCAAAACCAGGTCGTTTTGAGGTAGGCAATTTTGATGTAGCCTCACTGCGTTTTGGGCCCTTGCCTGTCGCGGGTACTTGGGCCTCCCACACAAGTGAGGCACCATTTTTTCCGGGAGACCTGGGGGGACGCTGGGTGGTGGGAAATTTGAGTGAGCCCGGTGATGCCACAACTTTCTCATACAAAAATGTGTGAAAAATGTGATGTTTTCAGCTAAAATTTGGGTTTGCAGGGGATTCTGGGTAAGGAAACGTTGGGGGATCCACGCAAGCCATACCTCCCTGGAAGCCCCCGGGTGTCTAGTTTTCAGAAATGTATGGGTTTGGTAGGTTTCCCTAGATGGCCGCCGAGCACCGGGCCAAAAACCCAAGTGACCCCCCTTGCAAAACCAGGTGGTTTTGAGATAAGCAATTTTGATTTCGCCTCACTGCGTTTTGGGCCCTTGCCTGTCGCGGGTACTTGCGCCTCCCATACAAGTGAGGCACCATTTTTACCGGGAGACCCGGGGGGACGCTGGGTGGTGGGAAATTTGAGTGAGCCCAGTGATGCCACAACTTTCCCACACAAAAATGTGTGAAAAATTTGATTTTTTTCAGCTAAATTTGAGGTTTGCAGGGCATTCTTGGTAAGGAAACGTTGGGGGATCCACGCAAGCCATACCTCCCTGGAAGCCCCCGGGTGTCTAGTTTTCAGAAATGTATGGGTTTGGTAGGTTTCCCTAGATGGCCGCTGAGCACCGGACCAAAAACCCAAGTGACCCCTTTGCACAACCAGGTGGTTTTGAGATAGGCAATTTTGATGTCGCCTCACTGCGTTTTGGGCCCTTGCGTGTCGCGGGTACTTAGGCCTCCCACACAAGTGAGGCACCATTTTTACTGGGAGACCCGGGGGGACACTGGGTGGTGGGAAATTTGAGTGAGCCCGGTGATGCCACAACTTTCCCACACAAAAATTTGTGAAAAATGTGATTTTTTCAGCTAAAATTGAGAGTTGCAGGGGATTCTGGGCAAGGAAACGTTGGGGGATCCACGCAAGCCATACCTCCCTGGAAGCCCCCGGGTGTCTAGTTTTCAGAAATGTATGGGTTTGGTAGGTTGCCCTAGGTGCCCGCAGAGCTAGGGTTCAAAAACTACAGCTAGACATTTTGCCAAAAAAGGGTCATTTTTCACTGCGAAATTGAGGTGTGACCACGTTGCGTTTTGAGCCGTTTCCTGTTGCGGGCACTAGGCCGACCCACACAAGTGAGGTACCGTTTTTCTCATAAGACTTTGGGGAACGAGGGGTGCGTGGAAATTTGTGTAATCACGCAGATTCCGGAACTTTCTACCACAGAAATATGGGGAAAATGTGTTTTTTTTGTCAATTTTTTAGGTTTGCAAGGGATTCTGGGTAACAGAACCTGGTGGGAGGCAGTCAAGTCACCCCATCCTGGATTCCCCTGGGTGTCTAGTTTTCAAAAATGTATAGGTTTTCTAGGTTTCCCAAGGTGCCCGCATAGCTAGGGTTCAAAAACTACAGCTAGACATTTTGCCAAAAAAGGGTCATTTTTCACTGAGAAATTGAGGTGTGACCACATTGTATTTTGTGCCGTTTCCTGTCGCGGGCACTAGGCCGACCCACACAAGTGAGGTACCGTTTTTCTCGTAAGACTTTGGGGAACGCGGGGCGGGTGGAAATTTGTGGAACCACGCAGATTCCGGAACTTTCCACCACAGAAATGTGGGAAAAATGTGTTTTTTGGTCAATTTTTTAGGTTTGCAAGGGATTCTGGGTAACAGACCCTGGTGGGAGGCAGTCAAGTCACCCCATCCTGGATTCCCCTGATTGTCTAGTTTTCAAAAATGTATAGGTTTGCTAGGTTTCCAAGGTGCCTGCAGAGCTAGGGCTGAAAAACTACAGCTAGACATTTTGCCAAAAAAGGGTCATTTTTCACTGCGAAATTGAGGTGTGACCACGTTGCGTTTTGCGCCGTTTCCTGTCGCGGGCACTAGGCCGACCCACACAAGTGAGGTACCGTTTTTCTCGTAAGACTTTAGGGAACGCGGGGTGGGTGGAAATTTGTGGATCCACGCAGATTCCAGAACTTTCCACCACAGAAATGTGGGGAAAATTAGTTTTTTTGTCAATTTTTTAGGTTTGCAAGGGATTCTGGGTATCAGACCCTGGTGGGAGGCAGTCAAGTCACCCCATCCTGGATTCCCCTGGGTGTCTAGTTTTCAAAAATGTATAGGTTTGCTACGTTTCCCAAGGTGCCCGCAGAGCTAGGGTTCAAAACCCACAGCTAGACATTTTGCCAAAAAAGGTTCATTTTTCACTGCGAAATTGAGGTGTGACCACGTTGCGTTTTGCGCCGTTTCCTGTCGCGGGCACTAGGCCAACCCACACAAGGGCTGTACCGTTTTTCTCGTAAGACTTTGGGGAACGCAGGGTGGGTGGAAATGTGTGGATCCACGCAGATTCCGGAACTTTCCACCACAGAAATATGGGGAAAATGTGGTTTTTTTGACAATTATTTGGGTTTGCAAGGGATTCTGGGTAACAGACCCTGGTGGGAGGCAGTCAAGTCACCCCATTCTGGATTCCCCTGGGTGTCTAGTTTTCAAAAATGTATAGGTTTGCTAGGTTTCCCAAGGGTACCCGCAGAGCTAGGGTTCAAAAACTAGAGCTAGGCACTTTGCCAAAAAAGGGTAAATTTTCACTGCGATAATGAGTTGTGACCACGTTGCGTTTTGCGCCGTTTCCTGTTGCGGGCACTATGCCTACCTACACAAGTGAGGTACCATTTTTATCGGGAGACTTAGGGTAATTCAGATTTGTAAAGGAACTGTTATTATCTATTGACTTTCGATGCATTGCTGCCTTCCAAATGAAAGATATTGTGTAAAAAAGAAGTCATTCTAGAAAATGACTGATAATTCTCATGCTAGTAAGAGTATTCCCAATTTCAGAAATGTGCAAATATCTATTGTTTCTAAACTCTATATTTTGTTCTCATTTCAGAAATACATAGGTGTCTTTCATACCGATTTTTCCATGTACACATTTTTACAGAATAATTACTATATACCCGGTACATAATAAAAAATCATTGCAAGTTGCTGCTCAGTTTTTGGCTCTGGGTTCGTCGGGTTCTTGGTGAACCTACAAGTCCTATATATCCCCACAACCAGTAATGTCCAGCGGATGTAATGGTATATTGCTTTCAAAGAGCTGTCATAATTAGACGAAGTTACAGGTGAAAACGTTGACACAAAATGCTGTTTTTTTCAACTAATTTTCAGTTTATCCTATATTTAACTGTTAGTTTCTGTAAAAAAAACCTTGATGGATCTACACAAATGACCCCTTGCTGAATTCAGAATTTTGTCTTCTTTTTGAAAATGTATAGCTTTCCAGGATTTGTACCCATTTCTGCCATTAACTGGAAGGAGGTCAAAAGCACAAAAAATAGCAAAAATAGGCTATGTCCCAGAAAAATGCCAAAACTGTGTAAAAAATGTTGGGTTTCTGACAAAAGTCTGGTATCCCCGAAAAGCTGGGAAAATTGTGATTTCAACCCTACAAACCCTTTTTTGATAACATTTGCAGGGAAAAACCCAGATGCTTTCATTTGCAGCCCGTTTTCCCCATTTCTCCGAAAAAAAACAATATTTTGCTGTATTTTGGCTCATTTCTGTAACCCCTCTAGGAGAATCCACAAACCCTGAGTACCTTTAGAATCCCCATGATCTTGGAAGAAAAGGACGCAAATTTGGCGTGGATACCTTATGTGGTCAAAAAGTTACAGGGGCCTCAGCGCGCACTACCCCAAATAGCAAAAAAGGGCGTGGCACAGGAGGGGAAAAGGCCTGGCAGCGAAGAGGTTAAACCTCTGCATGATGTGGACTGGGCTAAAATATTGAAATATCCTCACAAAGTATCCCACAGCTCCTGTGTTAAGTACATTCAATTTAATATTCTAAACTGTGCCTAACTCATACCTGCCTGAATTAGCAAAATATACCCGGCAGCACTGTTCCCAATAACGCACGCATGCACAGATGTCACCCCAAGCGCGCAGTGTGCTGTATTAAGCGAGCACATCCTGCGAGACCGTTCGCACCGCCGCTTTTAAAATGCGGGCGGCACGAGAAACAGTCATTCCTGTGGCTCCACAGCTGCGGGGCTGATTGTGGGCCTTTAGTTAGTATCCATATTAACTGCAGCCCGTGCACTGCAATTAACATGAATACTAACTCAAAGGCCCACATTCAGCCCCGCAGCTGTGCACTGTTACTAAAAGAAAAAAAGCATTGGCACAGCCAATAGGTAAATACAAAGTGTCCTTTTAATTAAAGGTAGGACACGGCGCAGTGTCGTATCCACAGACGTGACCCTTAATTCAAGGTTTATTATTTGTAAAGCTCTGGAAAGTGCCTTTAATGGTGTTGATTAGTAAAGAATACATACTATAATGATGAATTTTCAAAAAGTACATGCAAGCATATAAAGTCCATATGTGCCCTATTACCGTGTTCCCTTTTAGAAAAAAAAGCGAATTTGTTTTAATTGCAATCGTCTATATAAAGTGGTCTAGGAAAATTACATTACATATTAATCTGGCTACAACAAAAGCTAGTATCAGTTAAACCAATGGTTTGGTTTGATTGTGCATACTTGGCTCGCCTGTGATGCAAAAAACCCACAATTGTCAAGCAAAGCGTGACAGGCTGCAGTGCAACGTGTATTTCAATAATTAATGTCTGCTTGTACTTGCCCCCCTCCCCCGCAGTGTTGAAACATAGTGCATGCAGGAGATATCCGAGAATAGTCGCACCTTGTGACTAAACACATACAGGCCCATTCTGGAAGGCAACAAGTTCGAACAGCACGCTCCTGCCAAGAGAGAAAGTGAATTAAAAGGCTGATGATTCAAGTTCCGCTATACAGGTCAACATTTAAGATCGTTCCATCAGAAGAGTGTTCCGGAGACTGCTAATGGAACCAGAAAGACACCGAGAGGAAAGGACAACCAGGAAACATTTCCAAGCGCTGATTGACAATTCCCTAGCGGCCATTTCCATTGCAATGTACAGAATGTCCAAGACCACAAAACATTCAGTGTCTTGAGTTTTGAATAGTTTTCTATTTTTTTTGCAAGATAAGTTTAATTGCCGGCCGAAAGAAAGCAAATAACCTAACGCCTGTAAATAACTTATCTTTATCCTGAGGACATCAGGTAACAACTACTTTAAGCCACAGGAGTATCTAAGGAAAAATATAGGGAGATGGAATAGGAGCTTGCTCTTTCGCCTTAGGGACAATAGCGTAAAATATCTACTCTGCTTTCCGATTGGTTTTAACAAAAATTTGGAGGAGACTTTTTGCCCATGTGGCGATGGTTGCACACAAACAATGCCACACTTTTTGTTCTCTTGCAAATTTTATGTAAGGTACACAAAACAATACTTAATCCCGTATTTTAAGGCAAACGAGACGTCTAATCATAATTTGGCGTATCAAGAAATATTGCAATTGGGTTGCGAGGTCATGATCTACCGTGTAAGCTCATTTCTACGAGCAGCGGTCAAATCTCGAGCCTCTATGGAAGCCCCTTGAAACATGTTATTAATTTGTAATGTTTTTATCTGATTATGCTTATTTATGATGTGTCTATCTTGTACAAAGCCGGATGTCATAAATTGCCTATCTGCACTATGATTAATGTTTACATTTTTGCGATCTTTGCACAGTAATGCTGGCGGCACTTGTATGGTCCAAATAAGGTAAACCTATCACCCACTTGCACTTATTATCACAGCTACATACCGGGCCTATGCTACTTAATAGATTGTAATATATGTGATAAGCCCGTTCTCCACATAGTTGGATGTTATAAATTGCCTATTTTGCACAGTGTTTAAAGTTTACATCTTGCGTTTTTGCACAGTACTGCTGCTGGTCTCTGTATGAATTATTGGTTAATTTTCCCACTTTTTAAATTGTATTTACAACTTGCATGTCGGTTTTATGATATTTAATTTTACAAGTTCATCGTCTGATCTTATCTTTAATTATTCTTATGTTTGAGAGAAGATTGTATGCTATATGTACATTAGCAGTGATGTTGTACTTTTATGGATATATATTATATCCGAATAAAGATAATTGAATTGAATTGAATTGAACTTGATCTTCTGTTGATATCGGACGCATACTAACTATAATGCACATATCACTGTTCATTATTCTTAAGAATTGTATTTGTACAATGCAGTAACAATCCTCTACAACAAGTCCTTTCAATGGAAACAAGCATTGGCATAGCCAATAGGTCTTGCCTTTGGGACCTTATAAGTATTTAGTTATGCAGCAGGTCCCAAATGCGAGACCTAGTGGCTATGCCAATGATTGTTTTCTTTTCTTAACAGTGCACAGCTGTGAGGCTGATTCTAGCCTTTTGAGTTAGTATAAAGAACTATTGATGGACAGAATGCAGAACAATGTCATACATTCACCCCAGTACAGAGATCTGGGCCTAAATCCATCGTTTTTTTGCTCACCATGCCATTCCAGTTTGGACCCAGCTATATGCAAATCAGTCTTGACCCTGTGCTCAATGGCAGCAGTCCAGCCCGAACTGCCAGGCCAGGTCCTCCCTGGATATGCCCAGACATGGGTCCCTTGCTCACTGTGCCACTGGATTCAAGCTAGCCTGGCTGAAGAAGGGTGACATACCCTGAAACCGGTCCCAGGATGCTTGTTTCCGGTCCAGGGAGGACCTGGCCTGGAAGTTCGGTCTGGACTGTTCCCATGAGGCACAAGGTCAAGACTGATTTGCATATGGCTGGGTCCAAACTGGGGTGGCGTAGTGGGCAAAAGAACGATGGATTTAACCCAGATCTTTTGACTGGGGGAGAATGTTTGCATTGTCAGCATTCCATCCATCATTTGTTGGCTGTAACACTTTTGAGTTAGTAGTCATGTTAATTGCAGCCCGTGTGTGCTGCAGTTCACAAGAATACTGTCTCAAAGGGTCACAATCAGCCCGTAGCTGTGCACAATTAAGAAAAGAAAAGTAGAGACTCAAACACAGCGTGGGCTAAAGCACACATCGTGTTTGAGACACTGTTTTTCTTTTCTTAACAGTGCACAGCTGCGGGGCTGATTGTGGGCCTTTGAGTTAGTATTCATGTTAATTGCAGTGCACGGGCTGCAGTTAACATGAATACTAACTAAAGGCCCACAATCAGCCCCGCAGCTGTGCCCTCCCAAAACCTAGAGCCACAGGAATTACTGTTTTTCGTGCAGCCCGTGTTTTAAAAACGGCGGTGCGAGCGGTCTCGCAGGATGTGCATGCTTAATACAGCACACTGTGCGCTTGGGGTAACTTCGGTGTGCTTGCACCAGTGCAGGTTATTGGGAACAGACTGCTTGGCCACAGCGCAGGCTCTGTGAAGCAGAATTTTCAGCAAAGACCTCTCATCACTGTACCCCACTCAGAAGTTATTAAATATAATAGATTGATCAATCCAAATAACTGACTAACATAGCCACCACTCAAATTACTTTCATATTTCACTATACTTATTCAACACTAATCCTTATGTGTTCCAGAGTAGCGTGCTACCCGCCCATCAGGATTAACAAGCTCTTTATAAATACAATCCTCTTTCCCTCTTCTATCCCGCCACCTACCCTTCTCTATCCAAATAGCTAAATAACATACCCACCACTCAAATTACTTCATATTTCACTATACTAATTTTCAGCACTAATACTTTTTAGGTTCCGGAGTAGCGTGCTACTCGCCAGAAAAGCGTTTCAACACCCATCAGGGGTAACAGGTGCTATATGAATGCAAACCTTTCTTCCCCTTCTCTCCCTCCGCTATCCTTCTCATGCCAAATAACTGACTAATATGTGTGGAAATGCACCGTCTTTTCACTTTTTTAAGCAAATGTTTGGAGGGATATTTGGCGCTGCACACATGCGCGGTCTGGTTCATGGCGCACATAGCCATGGCTGCAGCACACAGAGACCCTACACTGCTGCACACAGAGGAAAAATTTAGAGAGAACATTGCCCGGCAGTCACAGCTGTATGTCCTTGCTGTCTGCACTTTGATGCCAATTTGCTGCATATTCTTAGGTCTTGCAACACACTCCTTTCATACTACAAGAGAGTTCTGGAGGTGCTGTTGACCGTGATGGGCTGTGTACTAACAAATTCCCAAGAAGAAGTCCTATCATGTGTATTCCCCCACCTGAAGTTCGAGGAAAACCCTCAATCAAGTTACTCGACCTAACTCTTCTGCTAGAAAAACCCAATATTGCACTGTTCTGGAAGGATTCACTTTCTCCAGTTATCATTAGTTGGGCATGGTCTCGCTCTCTTGGTTTCGATCTGAGAGCACCCTGTTACATAGGAAGGAATGAGCCGGTCTAATGAAATATTTTATTTCACAGGCATTGGAAAAGTTTGGTGGAGGGCCTTAAAGACTGCACAAAGGATGATACTCATCCCCCATAATCCACCCGACACATGCTCTCTCAGTTTCTATATAGTAGTTGTTCTTGCCACATCTGGTAAATTACTCAAGGCACCGGTTTAAGGGCGCCTATGTTCAACACACTGTAATTATTTCCCTTATAGAACCCTTTCTTTTAAGCACTACAGGGTTAATTGCTCTGCTTTCCTACGCTAATAGTTAAAGCAGCAGCAACTAGGCAGGGGTTCTGGGGATGGACAGTTTATAATGGGTCAGTTAGTTACAAACAAATTGAAACATTATGTGCTAGCTATTCATAAATAGCCCAGCACTGTTCTTCTGTTATTGCATGATGGAATCTATTGCTACATACCTGACTACTATCATGCTATGTTAACTCTTTTGGCATCTCCTTGTGTTATTTGCTCTTTTGGCATACAACAATAAAATCTTTTTTTTAAACATATGATAGTGTTTCAGTTTAGTGCATACGGCCGCAACATTGAATTGGCATTTATCTGAAATGTAAGCTTCTAAACATGAAATGTAAAACATTCATAAACCCTCCCTATTTACTACACCAAGAGTGAACAAAGTGAGCCAATTATCTGGTGTCCCCTACATCATTGCCACTATTATTGTTATCGATGGTGGAACATTACAAGCTAATAAAACACATGTGATGTTTTTGTACACAGTCCATTTTAAACTGAATTTACTTGAAAGTGCTATCAAATGTCACTATCAAGTCCATTACACACATGAAGCAAATTGATTTGATCACACAACTTAGCCATGCAGGAAATCTGGGATTTGAATCAGGCTTCCTGGTGATACATAGTAAACTTAAGAAACTGGTTAGATCAATTTATTTTTCTCAATCCCCTTTAAAAGCAGAAGACAGTGTTTTGTACAATTCTGAATTGAAATGAAGAACACATTGTTGCTCCAGCACTGGCAGAGGGTCAGACAGGCACAGTAAATATGCACGGGGCACCAAAATAAAAGTGCACGTCATTAGCAAATTAGATAAGTATAAAAGTAGCCACTGCTTGCAAATAGGGTCAGTTTTGAAGATGTAAATACATACTGAGGGCAAGATGTAGGTAATATCAAATTTGTGAATCCTAATAGCGAATTTTACTGAATCGCTATTAAGGACTCGCAAAATTGAATGTAGGTAGGAATCGCTAAAATATTAGTAATTCCTTAATATTCCTTAATAGCGAATCGCAAATTGAGATTCGGTAATAAGGAATACCTACCCATTCAGTCCTATGGGCTAAGAGGCCCAAAGGAATGAATGGGAAGACATTCTCAATTTGCAATTCGCTATTAGAGAATCGCAAATTGCAGGCGCAATTTCAAGGGTGTCAAAAGGACACCCTGTTGCACCCCTGAAATGTGCATGTGTGCACATGTGGCGCACATACATGCCCCAAGGGCATGTATGTGTGCCACATGGCACTTTGAAAAAATGCCAAATAGTGCTTTTTGAAATGGAATCGCAAAATACCACCAACTTGAAGTTGGTGGTATTTTGCAATTCCTTAAGGCAAAATTGCAGTTTGCGATGCCTAACAGCATAGCATTTAGGGAATCGCAATTTGCGATTCTCTAAATGTTGGCGCTAAATAAGGAATCGCAATTTTACGATTCCTTATTTAGCGAGTAGGGTTAATCTTACCTACATTGCTCAAAGCCAAATAGCGAGCACAAAGGCCGAAATTCTGCAAATTTCGGCGTTTGCGATCGCTATTTGGCTTCCTACATCTGGCCCTCTATAAGCTGTTTACGAATTATGGAAGACTTCCTTCATTTGAGCTTGTTGTATGCATTGTTTGATTTATTATCTGGGAGATCAACAGTGAAACCCCAGGATTCAATAAAACAGTTCCACAAACAAGCAAAAAGATGGCCCCTACACGGACCTGTCAGACCAGTACTGTACCAAGCAGATTGAACTTTGTTCTCCTGCTCCAGTGCAATACGGGAGGTTCGTACACCCGGAAGCGTTCGAGAGAGCTGACAAAACTCCTTGAACATAAGCGACAGCTATTAGCAGTTCGCATATGTGGTTCCCGTCCATTATTCCCTTCCAGTAAGTAGACTTTCACGCTAAGTTCAACTAATACAGGATTTCCAACTATTGGGCAACTGCCTCTTCGTGAGTCTCTCCTCACAGGGTACCCGGCTGGGCCCTTGTGAGTATTTTATTTCACATTGAGCACGGTGACACTGCATATATACATATATATATGATAGATATCATCTACGACGATCAGGTGTCCCTATATTAGATTGTCCTGACGAGACCCTCTAATTGTCATAGGGTCGAAACGCCGTTGACGTGAAAGGCGAATCATTGTTTTGACACTTATAATGACTAAGTGTTGATAATTGTATTTATTAATTTTTTATGATTGCCTTTGTAATGAAAAATTGAAACCTTTTGTATGTTGCACTTTATGTCACTTTCTTTTGTTTAGGTTAATTTTTCACTGGGACACTTTTTGAAATTTGTACGAACATTGTTATTTTGTAATGTGAGTTTGCGTCTACTTCTTGTAAACTCTTCCATTGTGAATATAAAAAGAATTTTTTTTTTTACTGAAGTTCTAATGTGTATGGCTAAACTTTTCTTTCTGACACCACATTTAACCCTTTTTCTTTTTTTGATTGCTATCATGTATTGTATATTATATTAGTAAGTATTAATCCACACGAGCCACTGTTTCCTTACAACAGACCAGTACTTTTGGCACTGTCTGATTGTATTTAAGGCAGTCCGACTCAGATTGTCACTAAAGGGGCCTATTTTGAAATCAAATTTTATTAGGTACAGTTGAAGAAAAATAAATACCAATTTAACAGACAAAGAGGTGAAGATTGGCTCAAATAAAGCTTCACTATGTATGTATGTGAATATATATTTTTTATTGAATATTTTTTATTTAGTCAGCTAGATAAAGAGGTCTCAAGGACATGCTCTAAAAAAAGGTCCAATTCTAGACGGCCTTCCACTTTACCTTGCATATCCGAATGGTGGTGATGCCTCATTACATATATGATAACAGGAGCTCGAGGCACAGAATGAATCACAGTCTGAAAACTAATTTTTGGTTAAATAAAGCTTAATTTTGCTTATCTCCAAAAGAATGCTCCGAGTCCGGTCACAATTACTTCGTAAACACTGTTTAACCAGGAAGAGGACTGCTGCAGAATTAAATAATATTTTAGAAGTGATGCAAATCCAAAACAAAAAAAGATGCACGCAACTGCACACAAAACATGGCATCATTTACATTCATGCCCCAAAGACCCTTCTTTCAAGGTGAAAGAAAACACTTTTAAAGTCAGGGGAGGAGGTGGCTATTCTGAGCGTTAATGCAATCCAGATGGCTAAGATAGAACTTACCTGCTTGCCAACAGGCAAGAGGGACTTAGGAAGGGGGGGGGGTCTCTACTGAGACAACAGCCTGTCCATGGGTGGCATGTGGACCCTAGTCTGCCCAGGAACACATAGCATGTTACTCTCAACCACAATAGAGCTGCAGGGGAGGCATGGCAACACAAACAGCTGGAAGGAGGGTGGGGACAAGGGAACATGGACAACAGATGGAGGAAATGCATGTAAGGGAAGCAGACGGGAAGGAAGGAACACGAGTTGAAGTGCAGTATGTAATTGCCCTATTCCTAAAAGCCACTGCAGTGGTGTACATGCTAGTCAATTCACACACAATTTATGACATCGGATGAGGAGCTTTTTTCCCCAAGCTCAGTGCAGTGTAGGGTACACCACTCTCTCTGCACCACATGTAACTGCTATCTTGGTAACCTTATATGGGCGCCGAAACAAACATAAATGACCAGAGATGAAAGCCTACAAGTAATAGCGCCAGTAACCATGGGTTTTAACAACACACCAAGAGTTGGGACAAATGTAAGCGACTCACGACAGAAGAGCAACGATTTCCAAACAGCACATAAAAGAAACAATGAAAAACTGTGGGCGTGCTCAAAGTCCATAAGGCAGTTACAGCATGTCTCGACAGAGACGGCACATGCACTGCCTAGGCTTAACTTATTTTGAGGGCAGGAGGATGGACTTTGGATGTATTCCGCTGCGCATGTGTCAAACTGAATGAGGTCTTCTTCAATCTAGAGGCACAAGCTACGGCAGTAACTTCATACTAGTGATCTTGTTTAATTATAACAGCATCAATACGCTTAGTTTTGGGGGCACGTCTTCTTCAATGGCCCTGTGAGGTTTTAACAAAGATCCAACTATTTAAATGGATGGTGGAGGGCCTGGCCGATGGGGTCAATGAGGCAGTGGGTGGTGACAATTTGCTAATAATCAGCAGATGGGGTGGACTTTAGGAGGAATGCTGCTGGCTGCCCTTCTCTTTTCCAGATAATCTGGAGGAACATGTGTTCAGTACTGCGTGTGTTTTGACTTTGAGAAAGTTACAAACCTGAGCCAAAGCCTGATAATTCAGGGGGCACCTCTTGCTCTCTTTTGTTGCAGCACTGACAAGCAGCACAGTGAGCCCAAGAAAAACAAAGTACTCGGTGTGGGCAACTATTCCGGTAAGCATACACTGATCGCCTGGTGGCACAGGGACCGGTATAGTCTGCTTGTGAGCCATCTAGGACACACAGGGAATTTGGGGGGGATAAAAATGTATTCAAATTATTACTTCTTTCTGCTGGCAGCTGTGTTTACTCTGTGCCCACATTGGGCTCTTGCACTTGCATCAATGGATGGCGCTGCGCCGTAATGCATCCATTATTACATTTTGATTAATTCCATGCAAAAATAAATTTTTAATGTAAGTAATACAATATATGCATGTGGCATATAGTAAGACCTTTCTAGGTACCACTACTCCCTTAGCAGAGAGCCACCTCTCATGCGGATATGATGGCAGAGGTGCGCGACAGTAACTCTTCTTCTTCTACTTGCAGCAGTTGTAGCTCTGAAGATGAAAACACACTTCTGTAGTGTATGCTCAATCTGCAGACTGTGAATTGAGTGGCACTTATTTTCCCGAGGGAAGCAGAATGCTGGATCTAATGGATCCATCCATGCCCTGCAAGAAGCCAATCTCCAAGGCTGATTGGTAAATGCAAGGAATGCCAATCGGTCATTGCTGGTCTGGCCCACTACGACTTTCCGAGTCTCTGACATGATCAAAGGAGTCGGACAGGAAATGTGGCATTATGATAATCCTCTGCCAATCAACAAATCAATTTTCTGGTACAAAGTAGGGTGCATGGTTATATAAGACTCAAATGTGGTACAATTACCCTATTGGCTCCAGTGATATTCTGGCTGTTTGTGACCATTGTGAACAAGTGATTGAATAAACATGCCAAACAAAGTCTCCCAATGAAAGAATGTGCAGGGCATAGTAGTCCAAGAAACCAATCAGCATTACTAATGAAGAAGACGTAAATATGTATTTCTGAGTACGGAATTAATACAAGTAAACATTATTTCTTACAGTCAGACAAGCAGTCATTCCTTGCCTTATTCTGTGTTATTACTTAAAACAGGCCTGCTCAAAAATGCTTTCTTATGATTCTGAAGGAAGTTCAGAACTTCTGAAATTAAAGTCCCTTATAAAAGTGTGCTGCTAGCTACTGAATACTTTACTTTGAAAGGAACACCTTGGGGTAATCTCGGATGAGCTGCTGGAATTTCGAACGGTTACGTACTTGCAAACAGATTTAAACCCAAACTTTCAAGGAGGAATTTAGAGTATGTATTAAGACCTGAAACCTTTCATCATGTGATCTTGGGCTCTCTGCGCTAAATAATCATTCGATTAGAAAGCAGGATGGTGCTACGGGCCAATCAAGTCGCTAAATTTGCTTAAAGTCCTGCAATCCATGGAGGTGGGAGTTTGGCACAGAGGGACATATTTATGAGAGTTTTGCGTCATGCTTGCACCATGCAACCATGGTACATGCAGGACAAAAAGCTTGAAGTCCTATTTATGAAGCCACGGAAAGCCACCTCGAGTGGGTTTGAATGGCTTTTAAAAATATGGATTAGTTCAGTACAGTACAAATCGCTGCTGCATCACTAAACAATGAAGGTATTCCATGGGCATTGCAGTGGTGTTCACATACAAATCACATGGTTTTTGATGCATTCCCAGATTTACCAAACCTGGTAAACTTGGGAATGCGCCCAAAAGATAAGTCTCAGGAGGTGAGGGATAACAAGGAGAATTATGGAGCACTCCTGCCCTTTCCCTGTGACGCAGGGCAGCGCAGCGCGCTGCCTTGCAATACAATTCTCGGAAATATGCCCCAGAATGTTTAACAGCCCTAGAATCATCCACTTAAGGAAAGGGAAAGTTGTTCTTCAAAAGCTGCGGGACTGTGACCAGTAGTGCTTAATACATTTTGCTGTGTAATCCTTCATGAGCAATAATGATGCTTTGCAGGTGTAGTATAACCCTCTGCAACTATATATTGAATTTCTCGCTAAAGCAAGAATTCTCTCCAGGAGACACACTCCAAACCTGCAGGTTGCCCTGCTTGATTCCAGATTTACCATGTCCTTAAGCCGGAAGACATGGATCCTATAAGAGGGTCTACCAAAAAACAAGGGGGCAGATTTACAAGCCCCTTGCGCCACTTTTGCGTCACTTTTAACATGGGAAAAGTGACGCACAAGTGGCGCAAGGGGCTTGTAAATCTGCCCGAAGATTTGCACTGCTCACAATGATGAATCCCAACAGTGCTAACGGGGTACTTTGTAACTGTGGTTGTTAAACCTTATTGAGCTCCCTCGCTTCCTGGCTTGGTGGGTATGGGGGTCGAGGGGAGCTGCCAGTGCCTGCATCAGAGAGCACTTCACAGGCAGAGACCGGCGCCTATTGCCTACTGACTGTGCTTGCTGAGCCCATTTCAAACCAATTGTAAATACAAATGGTTTTAGAGTGTTCCCGCTCACAGTGCCTTCCCTGAAGCAGCTTGGTGTGAGACATTGTCAGAGACAGTTTGCAACAGAAAAGCTATATCAGTAGCTTGTCAAAGACATTTATGTACGTCTGCAAGTGCATGCAAATATTTTTATGTACGTGTGCAAGTGCATGCAAATATTTGTTGAATGGGCGATGTGTGGCATTTTTGCACTGTAAGGGGTAAGCTTACACGCATAAAAAAGTGAATTAAAGAAAAATGGGCACAACATCAGGCAGTGTCTAAGTGGTTTCTGGAGACAGAGAAGCATGGCTCTTCTGCGGCCAGTCTTAGCATGCATTGAGGATCCCAGTGGAAAATGGTTAGACTGAATGGTAAAATATATCAGGACTGCCATATGAGGGTACTGCCAGGAGCAAGGGGCCTTGTTTACTGGGATGTCTGCTTTTTATGAAAGAAGGTAGCTTATCTGGCCTCGGTCTCTCGAGTAGCTGATTGGCTGTAACAGGAAATAGAACTGTAAAAGGCAATCATAGCATAACGTTAATTGGTCTTATGGCCGTGCATACTTATATTTGTGTGCAGGTGTGCAACAGCCATTGGGCAAAGAAGGCTATAGTCCCCCCGTCCGCCTCCGTGAGCTGGGCTGAGCCTGGAAACCTGAATACCAAGTACCATGGCGCTGCTCATTTTTTGTTTCCTTTGCAGGTAGGCGGGTGTGCGGGGCTGCTCTGCTAATGGAGGAAGGCAGGAGAAGAGTGGTTTGCCCACTCCTAAGTGTGCAATGACTGTTTGTCGGCCTTCTTGGGCTACCCAAACCAGTCATGCACACTTTTCCACTTCCCAATGCAGGCATGGAGAACATGCCCACCCCTCCAGCCCCTGGCTGTGCGCCGTGCCACGGTGCTCAGACCATTCACAATGCTGCATTGCAGCATTGTGATTGGCTTACAGGAGGGAGACTGGCTGCCTGCCTCCCGTTCCTGAAGTCAGAGCAGGAGAACAGGAGCAGAGACATGGGACCTGGCGGCGGCAAGGTAAGTGATTTTTATTATTATTATTTTTATTGTGCTCCTCCCCCAATCGTGACCCCCGTGCGACCCCCTCATGTCCTCCCCCCACGCGCGCCCACGCCCCCTCCCACGAACCCTACCGGCTGCAACTCGACAGCCTTTGATTCTGGGAAATTCACTTACTCTCGCCCGTGCCTATAAAAAAAAGTGTCCTTGTTTAAATACTGCAAAGCAAAACGCTCTTCAATCGGAAATCTAATAATACATAGTCCATTTAGTGCCCTCTGTTCATCTCTTCATTGACCTGTATGATGCCATAAAGCCACTACTGACATCTAGTTCCTTTTGTTTTATCTCAAGGAAACAGAAGAAAAAGTATGAAATTGCTTCCTTGAAAGCACAAGGCTAACCCTAATAGCCAATAATGTGCTCCACTAACCATCAACCTTGGTTTTAAGTAGTACTGCACAATTCAGCTGAAGGCCTCATCAGGGGTAGTAAGTGTTATATAAATGCAATACAATACATTTGTTGAATCAAAAAAGGTGTTCATGAACGCTAGTGTTACAATGACTACAGGATACAATTTTGAGACGAAAAAGGTGAAAAAGCACTAAAACAAATTTAAAAGTGCTTTTTTGTTTTAAAGACATAAAGCTATACAAACCATAACTTTTCTTAAATAATGTATGATGTCATGTTCCTTGTTGTGAATATTCAACTGAAATATGTTGATTCAAATGCAACTTAAGTGATGTGCTACTATCTTACTGCACTACCAGGATTAGGGATCAAACAGTCCCATGTTGCAGCAGGAAGCTGCAAATATACCCCTCTTGAGGAGCCCACAGCTACAAAACATGTTGGCCTGTCGCTCCAAAAATCATTGCAGTATGCCTTTCTCTTGATAGAAACTTTGTATTTAGTGAATGACAATGATGAATGAGTAAAGTTGAGTAGCACATAGTTCGCAGATGTTCAGTCTCAAAATGGGTTCTTTGGTTAGAATGGCTCTATCTCCTTTTGCCTGAGTGTATATTTATTAGAATAAATGTACATGTGTTAGACTCAGTTCCTATGTGCCAGATAGTTAACGAAGTGGCCTTCCTACCAGTTTCATTATGCAACGCCATATTGTGGTCACAGGATAATAACCATAACTACAAAATTTGCTTTGGTAATGGCTTTGTAGAGTACTATGTTATATTGTAGCATTTATATGCCACTGTTCAACCCCTAATGATGCCTCAAAGTTATTTTGAAGTGTTCGAGTGAGCATCTACTTAGGTTATGATGCATGGCTGGTAGACTGTGTGTTTCGCTTTGTGATCTCTGTTGGAAGTTATTTGGAGCTTTGTGTCAGGTTCAGAGGCTTGGTCCAAACATGCAGTAGTAAATGTGTGGCTGTTCTTAACCATGGCATGAAGCAGAAAGCTGTGGGAAACAGAACCACATTCCCCTACATTTCCCCAATTATTCTTACCATCATCATTTGTTAGTGGGACTGAAGGGGGAGCTGTCCCTTTTCTGCTTTTTCAGCAGGTGTGGGCTGGTTGCCTAGGTTAAGAAAGGGCATGACCCAATTCAAATTAACAGGCACCATTCTAACATGGTGCTCTCAAGCAGAGATGCTCTTACGTAAGATGATCAAGTTAGCCCAGTCATATATGGGATTAAGGGATCCACCCAGGGTTCAAAATTGAATGACACAAGAAAAACAAGAGACACTTTTATATGAGCCCCAGTGGCACATGGCATCGAAGGTGCAGCTACCGTAAGAAATCAGAAAATGCTGTCTCAGTACAATCAAGAGACACCACTTTATGTAGGTACATAAGGTCCACATAGAAGTAAAATATGGCAACCTGATGACACCACTTGTACATGAGCATCTGTGGCCCACTCTGGAACAGAAGATGCTGCATCCCAGTCTTTTGGTGAAAATATTATTGATAAATATTCTTGTGTTATGAATGTCACTGAAGACAGAAAGTTCATGTTGGGATACAAAGTCCCTTGCATGACTCAGCAAGAATGTGCTGCCCCGCCTTTGTTGTTTTTACTGTTGGTGTATTTTCCTTCAGTGAGCCCAACATTCCGTCAAGATCACTGGTGCCCCTCAATGTTTAAATTCGAGAAAGCACTCTCTGTCCAGGATTTGGGATAGTGACAGCATGATTCCTACTAAAAGCATAATCCTTTTTGCCTGTCTTCTTTAGTGGGGGAGAGGGTCAGCCCCATATTCAACATTTTGCACATGTGCCCTAAACATTTACACATAATTAGGATATGTGTGAAAGAATAGGTACACTTGGGAGGAGCTGTGAATCAAGGCTAGACTATCCCTGATTACCACCCTTCTGCCAGACTATGGACTGAGAATGGAACAAGCATCCTGTTGGAAGACTTTCATGAAGAACCCTGTCTGCTACTGAAGGGTGTTATTGGACAATATCTGACAGAGAAGAGCCTGCTGCCTGGAAAGAGCTGAACAGCTTAGCTGCATGAGGACCCGTGGAAGATGTTGTAGCTGTGAAGTCTGTGCTGATGCAGGACACAATGTCACTAAGGTCCAGGGAAAGCATCTACATCTGTCTGCATCACGGTCCATGGGAAGTATTAGCACTGCAAGAAACCAGAGTTTCTCCCCATTTGTCTCCTGGAGCTTTGACAACACCCTCAGTTCTACCTCCTGGCCTGGAGAAATCTGACAGATAACTAAGTGAAGCCACCCTGAGTCTGTAACTGTATCTAAATCCATTGCATGGTTGCACATATAAATTGATTTCAACTTCAAGTCCCTGCTTTCAGCTCTGCTTTCAATGAGGACTGGGCACATCTGACTCCATGCCCCCAGTACTCTGGACATACTCCACCACTGTGAAAATCCAACTGTGACCTGTGGCTTCAAAGACACAGAACTGCAAATGTGGAATCTACACTAAGGCACACATTTAGTTTGCTGAAAGTGCGGGCAAATGAGCCCAATGATTACCCTCAGTGAAGGCTTACATGACCATATTATGCTAGTATGTGGATGGCCTTTGACAACTTGTCTACTCCATGGCCATAACAACCAGCAAATTATCATCTGCAGAGAATGGTCTATTGTGCAGGATGCCATACCAAAAGGTTGTCATGGTATGATTTCCAGAACAGATTTTTAAAAGTGTGTTTTTTCGGAAATGCACTCTGAACATGACGGATTTCAGTTAACCAAAATTCATGCTTCGATGCAAAGCAATGACAATTAAGCTAGAGAAACAGAAGTGAGAATGGTGATGCTCTGGAAAATCCATACTCCTGTAGTGAGCAGGGTGCAGGTGTGCTTTTTTGAACACTTAAGATGATGAAGATGCAGCTTCAGCAGCTGCATTCCTACAAAATCATGAGAGTGCAACTGCACAATATTTACACATCTGAGAAGGGAACAATGCATCTGCAATATTGCTGATCGTTCCTGAAAAGGTGAAGTGTAGCATGACAAACAGAATTATACAGGAAACCTTAACCCCTTCAGTGCCCATGACGAGATAGTCTCGTCATGGAGCGCGGTTGCGCTGTGCCCATGACGAGACTATCTCGTCATGAACCCCGCCCGCTAATTCAACGCCCGGCACAGGGCGGGGAAAGGGCGGGGCACTGAAGAGGTTAAATACCTTTGTTTACTAAACCCAGCCAATGTGGAAATGAAACTCAGCTGTGCTGGATCAATACTGGATTGTTCAAAGAAGCTCAAATGAGTGATGTTTAAAGCAAACGCACAAGGACGTGAACCTTTTCATATGTGCGGGACCTCCAACTTGAGTCATCAAACTCTGTGAATATCACCACAACCCCAACACTCCCCAACCATACATTGCAAGACCAGATGTCCCTTTTAAGCCTTCTGTACTTGGTAACATTTGGCAACGTTCAGTCTGCAAAATCTTCTAAATGCACTATATCGGTTGAAGGCATGCTGCATGTCACAGAGGTCATGCAGATCTTCAGAGCAAACTGAGCCTCTGAATATTCAAAGAAATGGGAGAAATTTATAGATAAGATATTGACAAGGACAGGAGGAGAAAGTAGAAAGACATAGGGGCATAGCCAGATAAGGAGGCAAAAGATAAAAAAAGAGAAGAATATATAGAGAAGAGATGGAAAGAGAATGTACATAGAGAAAGGGATAAGCAATGGAAAAGACCAGAAGAGAGATTGAGCAGAGATGGGGAATGAGAGAAAAGGAGGTGAGAATAGAGAAGTATCAGGAAAGGATGATAATGAAAAAGATGACCAAAGGTAGAGATGACCATGGGCCAACAAACATAAATGGTACTTCTTGAAATGAAAATGCCAGGAGAAGGTATTTATTATCTTCCTATACCTGTTTTATGCTCAGAAGAGCAAGTTCTCTACCTTTATGTTGTGGGTTTATTTTCATTTGGTACCTATGTGCAATTCTGTTTGGTACCTATGTGTAATCCTGTCTCATTCTCTACTGCTGTTGCTGGGTTGTGACTCATATATTGTGTGGTCATAGCATGGCAACAGAATGCTGGGGGAACTGGGAGAATGTTTAAGGGGACAGTTGGAGGAGACTGCTGTTTGGACTGGTGGTCGTTTACTTTTGCTCTTGAATAAACTTCAGCTTATTCAAATCTACTTGTGGACTCATCACTGATATGAAGATAAACTTAACACTGGCGACGAGGGTGGGATACATGAATCGGCTGTTGAGTTGGATGAATGGTCGTTGGCATCTCAAAGTGATAAGGAATTGGACATGTGTAAAAAGTTTATTGTTGAAGGGTGACCTGCTCTGGGGACAGGACTTGACCACCAGTTTCCCCATAAACGAACCCATGGATCAGGATCGACGATTCACTGGCGGAAAAGAGTGACGATTTACATGAAGCCCTTGTAACGTATTTGAACTTGACTTTGCCTTTGTGTGTGGAGCGACGTGGAGCTGCACGGGTGATCGAGCAAGGATTGTCTTTTGTTCGCCTGGGAAGCAGCTATGAAATTTGAACTGGGAATTGTGCAGCAGTGACGCGCCGTGAGGGAAGGTGGCCGCTAGCTTGGAAAGACGCCTGGCTGTGTCAAAGACGCCTGGCTGTGTTCACCGTGCAAGGGGAGGTGTTCAACATCATCAAGCACCTTGGCATTGAGAGACTACGGATTACTTACGAAGCCGAGTACTTTGGTAACGAGCGGCGGCAGTTTGAAAAACGAGAAGCATTCTTACTGTGCTCGAGCGCTGGAGTGTGATGATTCTCGTTCCTGCATCTTCGGGACAGCATTTGCGAGCCGTGAGCCACCCGGTGATACTTACGTAATGACCTCACGCAGCGTGCCTCCATTTTGAACCACAGAGAGCGATCGTGGTTTTGGAAGCAGCGTTTTTGACCGCGATTTCGCAATCGTGTATCGGTGATACACACACCTGAGAGAAATTGGCATCGTTTGGACAAACTGGAAGGATATTGAACATGAAAGTAATATTTAAGTAATTATTTTTTTTTTTCAAGTGACTTTGACATTCTTCATTAGTTTTTTTTTTTTTTCTCTTGTCAAGTTTCCTTTGGCCAATTAGGTTGTAAAGTTATATGATGGTTCTTTTGCAATCACATTAAGAGGATTAGCTTAGGGTCTCATTGTACAATTTAATTGTTTTTCCCTTATTTATTGGAGAAGTATGGCTTCCTCTGGGATGTCTCAACCACCACAATTCTTAACTGATGTGGGTGATCCTGCTTTACCTTGGAAGAGGTGGAAACCATTATTTGATTCTTACCTCATAGCTATTGGGGGGGAGAAATTTTCAGCTTTTAACACTTTACCATTCAAATAAGTTTTGTTTTAGGGTCACCTTCTTTATCTGTTCCTCTCACTTCCTTGCTACTGCAAGACAACAGAAACTAGTACACCTGCAACTCACTCTTTTCCTTCACTTTAAGTACTCCTGGTTGTCCAGATCATTTTCAAATTGTATTTCTGAAGAGACTTAACCCCTTCACTCTTGCGAATAGCCAGTTTCATGCATTTATCATTCTTCCTTCTGTTAGGCTAGTACTGATCATTTTCTGAGCCTTATGCCAAGACTCCTACACCTAATAAAATAAAATATGAATAACATATATTTGTTGTTACCCACCTCACTGGTATTCTTTTTCCTGCCCTCAGAAGAATAAAAGGCTATTTGGGCCTGGAGTCTGAACTCTTTACCATAGGGGCAAACATAGATCCCTGCAAGGAATGCATGAGTCCACCTAACTTCACACAGGAATTCCACTGAAGTACTCCTATTATGCCATCCGTAAACTTTCCACTGACATAAATTGAAGCTGAATACAAGCAATGGTGCCAAAATGTTTTTATAACGTGCATTATTATTTAATAATTTACAGATACCAAAACATTTGGTATGTTACATGTTGTGACATTGATTCTGTGCTGTGGTGGCGCCTTAGATGATCACACGTCATGCTCAGTTTCTGTGTTTCCTGAATGCCTGTACAGTCAACATATTTCCAAATGTGGGCTTCATTTCAGGCATTGGAAGTGCCTAGGCATATCAAAGAAAAATAATATTTGGTGGCTGCTAAAACTCCGGGATACTATTAGAGTTTGGCGGCAAGGTAGTATGTCGCAAACATGACAGAGTACCCTCACCAAATCTCCAATCTGCTCTTATTTAGAGACGGACAGACAGACCTACATTTAGTATTCTGTCGGCAGAGCCCTCGTTGTCTCCGTTGATGGAATACTTCCTCCGATGGCTCAGTGGAGTAGGGCCCAAAATTCAACAATTTACCAGGGCTTATGGTTGAATGTGTCATGTAAAAATAATAATCTTGCTAAAATTCCTTTAGGGAGAACCGTGAACCCACTGTAAATATTATTAAGTCTGTCTTATGCTGAGAACAACAATACTTGCCAGTGAACTTAAAAATGCGTTATTGAATACAGAGCACCGGTCCTAAAAAAAGAAGGGGGGGGACTGACCAAGTCTGGCAGTATGCAACTGACATCAAAGCACATGACGTCACGATGCGTGACATTCCACATGGCATCAAAGGAAGTGACCCCACTGGAAGTGATCCTCTGATATGTGTATGTTATAACATATGCCAACTGAAAATGCAATAAAATATGTTTTAAAAAAAAGTTGTCTACTGCAAAGCATATCATGTACCATGCAGATCACAGATTTTTATTTTATGTTAATAGGTAAGTGGATTACTGCTATGAACACAGAGATCCTTTTGTTACTTGCAGTTAAAACATTGTAATCCTTCTAGTAGACCATAGTGAGCTATGAAGTGTATTTGACTCCTACACCTTGTTACCCTGACAGTGTCATGCAACACATCTTGTGCGTTACACACTCACATGATTTATTAGGAATGGATAATGTGTATATATGATGTAAAGTGCTCTAACACTCAGCATTGGGATGAGTAGCGCTATAAAAGAAATTGAATAGTGCTATTTAAATGGTTATTTGGGTGAATACTGAGACAGACAAACCCATCTGAAATTGTTTCAGTGCATGCACTTATATACAACAAAGTAAAAAGTATGCATCTCTTAAGAACCTACCTGTGAAGAGATAACAAGCTGTGTGCTTTTTTCTCTGGTGCATTTGTGAGGATCCAGGCCCCCTCCAGTCCCATAGTCGATCAAATGAGGCCTGATGGCCCCTCAACTTCTGTCTGTATCGTTGCCCAGCTGGAGGTGAGAAAAAGCCCCCTCGCTGCCTGCACGGTGATGCTGGTTATCGAAAGCAGACAACGTGCAGCTGCTGATGAACATGTCCCGGTGTTTCAAAATTACACTGGGATAAGTTCAACGAATAGGACACGTTACAACGCAAACATTTACGACACATGCCTTTAAAACGCAGTTTTTACTTCGCAACATCCATCGCCAACACATAATTTTACAACGCATGCCATCACAATGCATTTTTAGAAACTCCATTTACAACGCATTCCATTATAACACATACCACTACAATGCATACCATTACAACGCATAATACTTTTAGGGCAACTGTAGGGTAAGTGTTGGATAGAGTAGGGGTAAAAATTACTATTCCCACTCCAGTGAGTGCAACAGTAGAGTAAGTGTTGGATAGTGCAGGGGTAAAAATTACTATTCCCACTCCAGTGAGTGCAACAGTAGGGTAAGTGTTGGGGAGTGCAGGGGTAAAAATTACTATTCCCAGTACAGTGAGTGCAACAGTAGGGTAAGAGTTGGATAATGTAGTGTTAAAAATTACTATTCCCATTACTTACCTTATAAATGCATTGTAAAGGAATGCGTTGTAGTGAGATGCGTTGTAATTGCATGCGTTGTAGTGACATGCGTTGTAATGGCTGCATTGTAATGGCATGACATGTAAAGGCAGTGCATTGTAATGACTGTGTTGTAAATGTAGTGCGTTGTAATGACTGCATTGTAATGGTTGTTTCCCAGTTCAACATATTTCTGTGGCGCTATAGTTCTTAGCAGGGGGGACGGCATCCACCCTGTAAAAAGAGTGGATGGACGTTGTTTACCCACGTGTACCCCCTACTTGTGCTCTGATTGAATGTATGTCTTTGAGGATACTGATAACACATGTCATGGCATTGTGCCAGAAGAGAGAAGGGACCCCCCATAAGTAATTTTAATGCACTTCTGAAGATGGCTCCCCCACCGCCCCACTTTTCTATGTGTTAGTCCCCCCACGCTTGGGTCTATTTAAACCCCTGTTTGTGTGCCTTATGTCTAGATGAAAACACTGCGTGCTGTGCTGGTTGCTCTATGTTTTACACTGAAGTCCAGAGTTTGCATTGACTGACTGTGGTATAATATACACCATTAGAATCAATTTTTTCAAAATGTTGTCATGGGGTGAGGAGAGAGAACCCACCCATACTCCCATTTTATTTTTCAGTAAGTGATGACTCACATTATACGAAGGTCTAAAATTTCTGCCCCACTGATTTAAAATTCACGAGTCACCACTGAGCAGGACACATTTTTGCTCTAATCCGCAGGCAGAAGGGGGGTTTGGGGGGCAGCCGAATACAGTGAGGTCTGGCCCCTGGGCAGATTGGGAGGAGTGGGGGACTGGCCGATTAGTGGCCATTTTGTAATTTTGGTCTGGGCAGGTGTAGCTCAAATACAGCCCAAGTTAATAAGGACTTGCGCAGGGCACTCTCAGCCACTATTTTAGGTTTGGTGATCTGGTGGCTGAGAGCAGAGTAGTGTAGTCAGTTATCTTTTTGGCAGTTTATATTTTGCTTAATTCGAGTATAGGCAGGGGTGAGCATTAGTTTATAATTACGAGGCAGGATTACCGCATCTTAGAAGCTGTACGTTTCCTGAGTGAGGCGGGGAACCATGATATACTTTAGCCAGAGGTGGCTTGGGCTGCGTGCCCCCGCGGCGCGTCTCTGCTGGGGTGGTGGCCGCTGTCGCGGCCTGCACTTCCCCGAAACTCGTGAAGATTAGGGAGGTGAGTGCTCGGGCCGCTCATCTACCAGGAGAGCGGCCCCGGTTTCTGTCGCTGCACTGGAGCCTTGTTTCTTCTCTGAAGCTCCAATGAGGGTGCGTGGGGGTGGGCCCGCCTGAGTAGTGCGTCACACGCTTCTCCGGCAGAAGGCCCAAGAGACGTCCTGCCTGCTCAGGGGAAGGGGCCAAGTGAGCCCGAGGCCCCTAAAGCAGCGGGAGGGAGCAGGGAGGAGGCGAAGAGAGGGAGTGTCATTGAGGTGGCTGCCTCTCAGGATAAGTTGGAGAAAGGCTAGTGGGGGGGCAGGGGAACTGGGATATTGGGGGACTGGGGGAGCTTTCCCCAGTAGGAACGCAAAGGGCAGTGCTTGGGAATGAACTGGATCCCAGTGGGGGCCAGAAGGGGCAGGTCATTTCTTTTTAGGGGAGAGGCAGGATCCCCAAGTGTAGGGTGCAGGGATGAGTCTGGGTTGGGGGCCCATCATCTTTTATCCGGGGGGGAGGAGAATGAGTTACCCGAGGAGCTCGAGTAAGCAGGGGCAGCCACGCTTGGGAGGGCTTAGATATTTTCACCTCGTGGAATAGGGAGGTGAGGGGGCTAAGCAGGTTGGGGCAGGTAGATGCCTACTTAGCACAGGGAGGTTCCGTAGGTCTGGAGGCTAAGGGGATGACGCAGAAAGAGTGCTAAAAGTGGGGCAGTACGGGGCAGGTTAGTGGGACCCTTGGGTCAGGTGTAGGGCCACGCCATCGGCTGCAGTTACGGCTGGGTTGGAATGGAGTGAAGGCGAAGAAGGGGGGTCAGTGATCAAGAGGTAGATGATTTATTTAAGGTAGGGCATCGGTGGGTAGAGAGTATGTTAGGGGTAAATAGAAAGAAGAGAAGGGACATAGGGATGTTGGGGAGGGTTCTACAAGCCTAGAACACCAGACCAGCCATTTATAGCAATATCGAAGTGCAGACTTGGCAGAGCTGGGAGAGGCTAATGGGTGCCGAGGAGAAGGGAGATGGAGCCTCGAGCAGCACGCCTGTTACCTCCGGGGGATCCCATCGTGGCTGGTAGATGTAGGCCCGAGCAGTCTTGCTGGCCCCAACACTCGACGGACCTCAGCGGTCCACAGGGCAACAAGGACACTGGAATATGCAAGAGGGGGGTGAACGGGTTTACAGAAGGGTGCAGTCGCCCCCTCCCCCCCGGGGCAAGGAGTCAAGGGCCCGTTAGCGGCCAACAAGGAGATTTTCACGATTGATGCGAGGAATTAGACTTTGATTAGGAAAGCCTTGAAGAAGGCGAAATAAGAGAGGATGGGAAAGGGGGATCAGAATAGCTTGTCTCATAGTATGTTGCAGGTTACAAGGCGGGTGTCGGAGCCTGTGGGGAATCCAGCAAAGTCGGCACAGACCACGGGCCCAATGGCAAGGCGGACTGCAGCATCACTGGAACCCTCCTTAGAGCCAGGTAAAGCATAAGGGAATGGGGGGAGGCCAAAAAGGGTCTCAATGGGGATGGGGGAGGATGATAAAGGGGGGAGGACAGGAGGCTGAGGAAGGGTAATATGTACTGGACAATGTTGCGGGCACTGAAGATAATGGTAAAATAGCTACAACTAAGATTGAAGATGCTAAAGGCACGAAAGAACCTGGCAAAGGGGAGGAAACAACTCTTGAGAAAAAAAGATAAGGTTGAGAGTAAAGAACTGAACATGAAAAAGTTGCCTTTTATGGGGTTTACTAAACCACTGGGAGCACATTTGATGTTGGCAACTGAAGAGCGCATCTGGAAGGGAGAGTGTGTGGAAATGCTCAAACTTTTGCATAGGGAAGTATGTGCGAAGGAAAGGTCCAAAGAAGAGGAGTATGAACTGGCCAAGAGGCCAAGGGTTCCACTAACCATAGAGAACTGAACAGCTGCCTTTTTAATTTACGGAAGTGTTTACTGCGAAAAATATCCAGAGCGTTTGGTGGCTCTTTTCAAATACATGGATTTTATTCAGAATGAGCAGATTACAGGGGGTGGTTATGCGTGGGCGCAAAATGTTGAGGAGTTTAGGGCACGCAGGGCTTGGGATCCCGAAGCGGAGTGAGGGAACTGGATACAGATCTAATGCAGCACACTATGGGGGCATACCGAGCGGGTAAGACAATTTTCACTGCCAGTTGGCTCCCAATAGTGTACCGGCCCTTTCAGGGGAAGCCAACCCGGGGAGGGGTGGGACTCGGAGGTACTGGAAGAGAACAGACAGTGTTGGGAGGGTCCTGCTGGGACTTTAACAAGGGTTTTTGCACTCTGGAAATCTGTAAATTTCGACACATGTGCTTGAAGTGCGGGGATAGGCATGCGTTGGTTAACTGCTTCGGAGAGGGGCAAGCCATCAGAAGGGAGGTCAGCAGTGGCAGCAGGGAGAGGGAACGCAAGGGGGCAGCAACAACAGCACTTCACAGGAGTGCAGGGGTTAGAGGGGCAAGCCAACGGGCCCATATGCCGGTTAAAGGAGATAAGTTGGAGGCAGCCTTACAGGGTTAAGACAACCAGAAGGCTGCAGAGGTGTTGAGGGAGGGTTTCAGATGTGGTTTTAGATTAGGGTATGGGGGACCAAGGCACAGAAGATGGGCTGAAAATTTACAGTCACCAAGGGAACATCCTAAAATAGTGCAAGAAAAACTGGATAAAGAAGTGCGGGAGGGGAGGATGGCGGGCCACTTCATGGACTGGCCACTAGAGAATTTGATTGTTTCACCCAGTGGCGTGGTACCAAAGAAGGAGCAAGGGCAGTTACAGCTTATTCAACATTTGTCATGGCCAGAAAGGAGCTAAGTGAATGACTTTATTGATGAAAAGGAGCTACTGTTTCATATTCATCAGTTGACGTGGCCATCTCACTGGTTGTAACGGCGGGCGCAATGGCAGAAATGGCAAAATGCAACATAAAATCAGCTTTCCGTTTGCTTCCAGTCCATCCGGATGATTGGGATCTTCTGGGCATCCATTTCAATAGGAAATGGTACATGGACAAAGCACTAGAGATGGGCTGTTCTATGTCATGTGTATTATTTCAGTGTTTTAGCACTTTTCTGCAGTGGCTGTTTTCAAAATGCACGAGTCACCAGTTGGTGACGCATTATCTGGAAGATTTCTTCTTTGTGGGCACCTCAGGCTCCACGGAGTGCCGGGTGGCTCTGGAAAACTTCAAAGAGCTGATGAGGGAACTAGGAGTGCCGTTGGCACCTGAGAAGACAATGGCGCCCAGCACGGTTCAGTCTTTTTTGGGTATAGAAATTGAAACCAGAATGATGCAAGCATGCTTGCCAGAGGATTAAAAACACAAGATGTTGGTACTGCTCAATGAGATGCCAGCTAGACACAAGGTGACAGTCAAGGAGATTCAGGTGTTGCTAGGACATCCTAATTTTGCATGCAGGGTAGTGAGAGAAGGGAGGTTGGGCAGGGCACTTACAGGCCAGAGACCACTGCACCATCATGTGTGGCTTTCGGTGGGTGTGAAAGTAGACCTGAGAATATGTGGGGTCTTTTTGCAGGACTTCAACAGGATTCCACTAGCAAGGGCCAAGGACATGGTCTGGGATGTACAGATTTTTTCAGACACAGCAGGTAGTAAGGGTTTTGGCCTTTTCTGGCAAGGAAAATGGTGCGCTGTACAGTGGCCTGCAGAATGGAGGGAGAGGGGTAGGAGTATTGAATTTTGGAGTTTTTTCCGTTGGTAGTGGCAGTGACATTGTGGGAAGTGCAGCTGGCACACAAGAGAGTGACTTTCAGAGTTGACAATATGACAGTTGTAGAGATAGTGAACCGCCAGTCAGCAAGGGACGAGCAGATGTTGAAGCTGCTGAGAGTGTTTGTTTTGGTCTGTTTGCACCATGACATAGCGTTCAGAGCTCTGCACTTGCCGGGTGTGGACAATGACATAGCAGATGCTTTATCTCATTCATAGTGGGAGAGATTCCGACGGTTAGCCAAGGACATCGACAGGACCCCGACACCCATGCCGCAGCATTTGCGGTACGTAGGCAACTCAAGATTCTACAACTGGTGGTAGGGTCACTGGCAAGATCGACGAGGATAGCTTGCAATTTAGCGGGGAAAGAGTTTTTGCACTCTGGCGCCAAGCGGCGTTTCAAGACGGGGAATAGAAGGGAGGATGTTGTTCAATTCATTTTAGATATGATTGAAAAAGGTTTATCTCGAGTTACAATTGCAGGGAAGTTAGCCAGGATCGCCTTTGTGGGTAAACTACTTTGGGGCTACTCATTGTCAGCAGGGGACTTAGGTACTCGAATGTTGGAAGGTTGGGCCAGGGAGCAAGGTCAGATCAAACGGCCGAGGAAGCCGTTGTCATGGAATTAGTTGGGTAGCATAATAGAGGCATTGCCATCTATTTGCACGGACGGTTTCGAGTCTTGTTTATTTTCCACATTGATATTGTGGATGTTTTTGGCTCGTTTCGGGTATCGGAATTGTTGGGGTACAGAAGGAGTGGTGGGATTATGTGGGAGGACGTGGTTTTGCGTAATAAAAGGGTTTACATCTGGTTGAAAAAATCAAAAACGGACCAGAGGGGTTTGGGGAAATGGGTGTCACTACAGGCTTCCTTTCCTCAGAGAACTTGTCGTTGCAGGTGGGAGGCAAGTTGGCGAGCAACATCCAGAGGAAGTGAGTGGCTGGTATTTGTGCATGCAAATGGGAGCAGGGTCACAACGTTCCAAATGTTGCTAGTATTGAGGAAGGCGCTAAAACAACTAGGAATTGATGGCACGGACTTTGGGACACATTCATTCAGAATTGGAGCAGCATCTGAAGTGAACAACAGGGGGTTGGGGGACATTATGCGGCTGGGAAGATGGTCGTCAAATTGTTACAGGTGGTAATGTTGGGGGTACTGGCGCGGTTGTTGACAATGCTTAAGTTCACACCGTTTTTTCTTGTTTCAGGTTCGGTGGCTGCCCCACTCTCCGTGGAGATGTCAGTTTGGGTAGTGGAGCATTCCTTTGTGAAGTGGGCCCAGAGCCAAGCCCACAAGAGATATTTTGGAAACAATGTGGGTTTTAATACAAAGCTTTTTAATGTATCGTGGAAGGGCAAAAGGGGAATGCTATGCAGCAAACTGATCCATTGTCTGAATGGAGTGCTGGTTGCAGGCAGGTGTCCAGACATTTTGGTCATTCACCTAGGGGAAAATGATTTGGTTAGGGAAAAGGGTATAGTGCTTATGAGGAGTATGAAAAGGGACTTTGCCCTGATCAAAAAGCAGCGGTCCGGCTGCTTGGTTATCTGTACGGAGTTTGTTCCCCATAGGGTCTGACGTGGGGCTAGTGATCCAGGGGCCGAACACAGAGCCCGGCGGAAGCTCAACATAGAGATGGTTCGCTTTTGTAGAAAGCTAGATTTTGGTAGGATTGCGCACAGGCAAATCCGTTTTGACATAGTTGAGTTTTTCAGAGGGGATGGTGTACACCTTTCCCGAATGGGCATGGGCCTGTATCTATTGCAAATAAGGGAAGTGTTAGCTAGGACTCTAACTGTGCAACGTCACCTAGGAAGATAGACCCTATTAGGAAGGGGGGGCTGAAAAAAAGTTAGGCAAAGTAGCTGGCCTTCCCCTTTTACCTGGGTGGCGCAAGCCCTTATTAACTTGGGCTGTATTTGGGCTACACCTGCCCAGCCCAAAATTACAAAATGTCTGCTAATCGGCAAGCCCCACCCCCTCCCAATCTGCCCGGGGGCAGATCTCACTATGTTCGGCTGCATCCTAAGCCTCCCTTGGGAGGGAAGGGGGCAAGCCAAACCGAGACCAATTTGTGTGTGAAAAAGGCTGCTTTAGTGAAACAGGTGCACATTACATTTGAAACACTGGCAACTGCCTTACAAAACTAAAACCTCACTATACATCAAATCAACTGACCCCTGATCCCCCCCCCCGCCTCTATGATCCCCTCAGATGTTCCCCCACCCTGCCATTAACATAACAACATTACACAGTATTACAACGGTGGCATTTTAGGTTTGGTGACCTGATGGCTGGGAGCAGGGTAGTGTAGTCAGTTATCTTTTTGCCCGCCCTCCCATCCCTCTTTTTAAGCATTTGGCATTGGGTGGCTTCTTGGGGTTTTTTATTCTTCCTCAGTCTAGTTTTGTAGAAGACAGCTGCATAAGGGAGTTTTTTTTTGTACAATTGTCACTTGGAACAGGTGCTGGCAGGGTTTTTAAAAGTTGGCGGTTAAGTGTTGGAAGTTTGTGAGCAGGGAAAAGGTAGGCAGTTAGGCTACCTTTCAGAGTAGATGTTTGTTAGTAACAGTTGCAGAAAGGCAGTTAGGGGACTTGTGTTTTATTGGAGGGCAGGAGCTTTAACTGCAATACTGTGTAATGTTGTTGTTTTGTTAATGGCAAGCTGGGGGAACATCTGAGGGGATTGTAGGGGAGGGGGAGTCAGGGGTCAGTTTATTTGATGTATAGTGAGGATTTTTTGTTTTTTGTAAGCCAGTTGCTAGTGTTTTAAATGTAACATGCACCTGTTTCAATAAAGCGGCCTTTTTCACACACAAATTGGTCTCAGTCTGGCTTGCCCCCTTCCCTCCCAAGCCACAGAGCTCGATGTTACATGCACTAGCTCCCACCCTCAAATGGCTAAATAAGCCAATGGGATAAGAGGGCTGCGAGACTCTCGAGGCTAAATTTCTGAGGAGTAGAGATGGGGAGTCTGCCTCTGTCCACGAGCCCCTGATGATTATGATAAACATATAACGCCAAGCAAATTTATGAACAGCTGTTCCGTTTTTAAACAACTGACCCTTTTCTACCCCGACAGAAAAAAACGCTGTATCTGTCTAAATGCGAATGTATTTTGCAGGGTCATGTTCTCTAGGCACTGAGAATTATCCCTTTCATTTGTGAGGATTACGCAGGGACTAAGCTTCGCTAGAAACTTGTATTTAACAGATGGTATTAATCCTTTTCAAAAGAAGTAAATACAAAATGCAAAACATAATAAAAGAACAAGTGGGTCAGCAAAACACAACGGTTTAGCAATCTATGCATGTTCACCTGGGAGAGAAAATGATTCCGTTGTCTAGGAACACAAAGGAGATTTCTTTCTGTGGAAAGGAAGTTTTCTATCACCGGCTCTGTGCGGGTCACCAGCTCGAGAGGCCGCTAATCGCATTGGTTCGTTTTACAATCCAGTTTCCTGCATAGTTAGAAATTGAATGTTGACCAATATATCTTCAGATCAGACAGCGGTGGGGGCGCGGGGGGAGGGTGGGGGGAGTGTGCAATGCAAAAACAGTAAAAGCGCGCGCCGCTCGGGGATTATCATAGATGCATTTCCCCGTCTGATGCAGAGAACCTACTGGAAGCGGCAAAATAGCTAGGGGTGGGCGGGCTTCGGGCTCCTTGTAGGGAAATCTGAGAAGAGGCAAAGTGCTGACCTCAGCTTTTCGTCTAAAGTGGTGTTCCACGAAGGGACACTGGATGCCAGATGTATCTAAGATTCGGGGACAGCTGGGTCAATAGTTTGTCTTGATTTCACTCTATTGGATTCTGTAGCCTTAAAAGTCCCCAGTGTCTTTAGAAGCACCGAAGGTAGTGATGCCCTGAAGGTCATTTTCAATTAACAATCGTGATAACCAGCTGGTGTCCACTTACCATATTGTGTTTGGAAAGATCAAATTGCTCTTTCTTCCATGAGAAATCGAGTGTTCCCGGATATATCACTACTGGTTGATGGGTCACAGGATGGAAGGAGGGTCTCGAGCCTTCACCTTTCAGTGCTTCCCGTTGTTTAAAGCGCTGACTACCTTGAAGAGGCTTCAGAATATTTTTAGACTGCCTGGGGTACGGGATGTTCTCCAATTTATGCACCAGTTACGGCACTTACACCACCTGACAGCCCCTGAGAGTCACATTCTCCTGCGCCTTAGCACTTGACAAATTGTACTTTTTGCTTAGCAAATCCTGTTACAACTAGGGTCCTCGTTCCATGAACCATGCTGTTAAAGGGAGGACATTATTACCATGGAAATAGCTTTTACTTGGTGCAGCATTACCTCTGCTTTCTGAGTTATCACGGTTGGTATTTGGATGATACGGTGATAATACTTTGTTTCTCCAGTTGCAAGTCATTAAAGTCAGATTATTGTATATTTTCCTGTACTATTTTTGCCTAGCTTTGCAAGTAACATTTGTGTGTGTGAAGGGAAGGAGGAAGGGGAAATGCTGGGTCTGTATGAAATTACCACATTATTTCTAATCTCATTTATGCCCAAATCTGGATTAAAGTGATCCTCAGAACGCGGGCCTACATATTTGGTTAAATCTTAAGCAAAAACAGTCATATATTTGCTAACAACTGGTTCTCTTCTTACCTGCTATGTGTGCTACCAGTATCATCCAGGTTATTCTTCCTCCTGAATTCTGTCTTCTGATAATGCTGTGGAGGCAAAGTGCACCCCACTTTGACATTTTTGAGAGGGTCAGACAGTTAGTACGGGTGGGGCGGGGGATAGAAAAATAAATTAAAAAGTTACTTATATTTGGGCCGGCCACCGCCTCACCTCCATCCTCTTCTGTTTTTTTGCTTGAAACAGGAAGCATACAAAGGCTCCCCAATCCAATCACCACACTCCTGTCACCATGACAGCAGCGCTGTGATTGGTCTTAGCGCCGTGATTCAGCACTGAGACAGAGTGGGAGCCTGTGCATGTTCTCCACCCAGGCTGTGCATTATAGCTGGTGGAGACCATGCAAAGTGCGCATGACGGTTTGACCAGCCATACCGTCATGCCACTTAGGTGCCCCAACTATTCCTCCCCTGCTGGCTGTGATGACAGTCAAGCCCCGCCTTCCCCGCCCACCCCATAACCCTTCCTGACAACGGAAAAATAAAATGATAATGATAGTGTTATCTTTTATTTCCCTTTTTCCACAGCTCAAAGTGTAGTAGGGCGGCGCTTATCCGCCTTAGCGGAGGAGCCGCCGCTGAGATCATGTGTCAACATCACCACAAATCGTATCACAGCGGGGAAAGCACAATTTGAAAAACGGCCATCACATCTATCTTCTTAACCATGATCCTGTGTAGAGTCAATCCTAAAATAGTGCTTAGTCTAATCCAAGCCTTAGACCAATGGTAGGTGTTCTCCGCAATATTTGACTATCTGTACAGCGTTGTCTTTTCATACACAAGAGTAGGAGTGTGTTTTTTTATTTATCTTCAAAGGTTACTAAGTTGATGATATTCACCATTAGTAGTACGCAATTATTTTGTTGTTGTCTGAACGCATGCAATGTTCTTTCTCCACTTTCTAACATAATATTGATGCTAATAGAGTCCAGCCATGCCTAACACTGTCCTGTGATGAGATATTTGCATTATGGTTCAAGAATGGAAAATGTATGCAGAATGCTTCTCTCTTAGTATGCATATAACAGAGTTATGTGCATTGACATTGTGGAGGAGAAGACCATTATTTTTAGTATGTCATTGATAGAAAAGCTGTTTTTTTGTGGCAAACAAGGAAGTGTGTGAAATCGATGGTAAAATGTACGTGTTTTGTGGATTTCTAGAAGCGAAAATCGTTTTCAAACTACACAAAACTATGATTTTTTTTTAAAACCTTCACAAATAATTTTTCTAAAAAAACAATTCAGGCTTCCCTAGAAGGGCTAAAAGAGTAGGAAACGTCCTTGGGGTTAAAAACAGCATACTAAGCTGACCTGTTCAATGCAGTTTAGTTGAAGGAAATATATGATCCTTCTTAACCCCAACAACAGTAGATCAATAATCTTTACAAGTGCTGACATTAGGTGAATAAATCGACGATCTTTGCAAAGTTTAACTTTGAACTTTTAATTTCAAAGCTTCTGGAGTTTGCTTGAACATTTGAAACAACAGTTTTGTTTGGTTAGAGGCTTGGTTGATCACATAGTGATTTTGATTGGCAATTTGAACTGCCTTGTGGTGGATCCTCAACAGATTTTTATGGAGTTATGTTTCTGTGTAAGACTTTTTTTTCTCTTGCATCTTTATAGCAATGGCTTTGCCATTTTAGGTTAGACAGCCATAGGCCATTTCACTTGTTCTGTCCCTTAGTGTCGGGTTTCATGTTTCTGGGTCATACCTTGTCAAGTGCTTTAGTGCTGTCTCTGTGAAGCACCCCAGAAAGTCATCAAGTCCGCTTTAGGAGGTAAAAATTATATGTTTACAGATGGATTTCATGAATCGACTGAAGGAGATCTTTCTTAGGACCTGCGTATAGTTGAATTTACATGCCAAAGTGTTTGCTGGGTGCAAAATTTAGTACAGACAAGGGGCTTTCCGTTTTTAAAATCCCTTTCTTGGGCATCACATCTCATATTGTGGGTGATGGGGAAGAGAAATTAGGTCTGATGACTGAGGAGACATCAGGAATTGTTGCTGAGGTCCCTACTTGATGATGTCCAGGGGCTTAGGCCTCTGTTTGAGTTTAAATGTTCTCACATTAAATGTGGCTGTGGAGCCTAAAGACAAGCAGAATAAATATTGAGGGCCCTATCTATGTAGTGCACAGTACAGCTGTGTTTGTGTTTTAAAAATGATTATTTGGTAATAGTTTTATCAACCTCAAAGGATGAAAATCTTAGTAATCCTGTTGGAAAGAGAACCTGTGTTCTGCAAATTGTCCACAGATCTCTTACCAGTTTGCTTCTGTGTTTTGCTGGCCATCGCCACTTCTTTATCACATGGACTCAACAGCAATGTCTGTAATGCCTCAAAATGACCTTGTATCACCAAGGAAGACTACTATTACAGGAGAGTTAAATCACCAGCTTTTATTGGCGTGCTACGCTGACTCGTTACGGCTGCCCTGCAGTCTTGATCATAGATAAAGGAGCACCATTTTCTCACCCTATTTACATACATCATTGCGTTGCTATGTTGCGTGCTATCACATCCCACTGTTTTCATCTTAATGCAATACATAATTCCCATTGTGCGTCTACTCAAAAATACTATACATTTAAATTTGTTTGCTCATAAAGTAATCACAAAATTATAATATTCAAATGTTATTTACAAAAGTAGATTTCATAATATCATGCGGTTTGACTAAAATATGTAGAAACCTGTGGTGCTACCTGCTAATGCATTTATCCCAAGTTCAGCCAATTGAGTGTGTAACCCTGTTCTGACCCTGTGGACATATGCTATTTACCGCATTGATTTATGTATGTTGCATTCAGCATGATTATGCACAGCATGTATTGCCCAATTGGGCTTCAGGCGGGCAAATTAATAATTCCCTAAAGAAATGACATGACATTTTGCCCAAGTGTCAACTAACTTAACATAACTGAGTTTGCGGAGGTCTGGCTGAAAAGTGGCATGTCATAATCAGTGCACAGTGCTATATAGTGTGAAATTGTAAACCGATTGTGCGCAAATTGAAAATACTGGGTGCAGTAATCGCTGTCAAAACATATACAGCCTAAGCTGACATTCATTTAATGGGTGTCACCGGAGATCTCTATAACTGAGTATGCAAATCCTCCTCTGTGTTGAGTCTCCCTGGTGTCTTTAGATTCAGATCTAAGAAATACCTGGTTTCAAGTAGCCTTAGTTGCTTAGTTGCTTTTCCCATTCACCTCCTTTGATATTGTCTACAATAGAATCCAATAAAAGAGTAGGATAATCCTGTCACTGTGCTGTCATATACTTCGTTAAAGTGCCTAGTGACTGGATATGACTGGTTGTTCATTTATTCAAACATAACAGCAAAGCACCAAACCAGTCTAATTATTGGCTAAATATCAGTGGTTGATTTTGATTGCTTCACGGAGCTAAATCTTAGATATTTTTATTGATATACATTTATCTGTGAAACCTTATGATAGTTGGTTAAGAATTAATAAAGAGGTGACAGAGATTTTGTGAAGGAGAAAGAAGTGATAGTGGTTTACAGAAGAGAACAGGCTGGTGTCAGGGAAGAGAATAGCTCAGACCAATGGTGCCAGGGCACCCATATCTCTCCAGACTGGCTTTTAAACAGGATTGTCACAAGGAGTTTACATTTTGGGCTTAATTCTCATGCTCCAGACTACAGATAGGACCCCGACTCAGGTCACAATAAGAGGAGAGCATAACAATAATGACATAATAAAGCTAGGCAATATGACCTCAGAGTGACCTTGTGAATTCAACAAAAAAGTGTGTAGTTCTATTGAAAAAAGGGGGTTCCAAAGCGGCCAGTGCAGATCTGGATCCAACAGATCATTAAGGAGCAGCTCCTACTTGGAGCACAAGCCCCCCACCTCCAATGATTTTTTTTTAATACACTTTTTGTACCAAACCTCACTTCCCAATTGTGTTATCTATTTTTTTTTTAAACATAGTTTATTGATTTTTCATAGTAAAACATATTCATCATGTTACATTAGTGCACAGTGTAGTATACTGACTTAGATGCCTTGTGTTCAACATATACCTCTGGCTAGTCTGCTATTACTTTGTATCCCTGCTCCTCGGTCTTAATTTGCACCGAGTATAGAGATACTGACTCTTTACAGTATATGTAGGGACCACTTAAACAGTGGTACAAGCCATGACAGTATCGTCTAGTAATTTAACCAACCTCGAGGGCAAATATCTGCGCTATAGCTGCGAGCATGAACCAAAATCTTATGAATGCAAAAGAAAAAATAAACATTTCCGCAACTCCCACCATCCCTCATCCTCCGGTCCCATGTACATACACAGAAACTGAAATACATTGTTACTAATGTTGGAGGCTCTTGTAGAAGTTATGCAATGACAAGCATTACCTTGGCATAGTTTGCGTCACTCGGGGAATAATGTGGACAAAGTATTCACAGTAAGGAGAGACCTGGTAGCAACTTGCAGTGATCTTCTGCCTCTTAGAAAGTGAAAAAAAGATTAAAAAAAATAAACTGAGTGGAGAGGTTGGGGCGAGGGGAGTAAACAATGTAGATGGCCATCAATGGTAACCTGGGATGGGTCGGAGAGCAACGTCCTGGGTGTGTTTAAAAAAAGGCCAGCAGGACAGAGAGGATTGAGAAATGCAGTGTATAAACTGGGGGATAGGAGTGCTGCACCACAGAGGGTACAGGGGCAAGGGGTGTGAATGGGGAAGCAGCACACAGAGGAGAGAGAGAGCCTGAAAACACATTCTCTTTCATGGAGTGCTAAAATAAAGAAGGAGTTCTCAAACTGTTAACAGTGGAAGGATACCAGACATCCAAGCTGATGAAGATTAAGAAGAATTGCCCCAGGGCTAGGACAAAGACTAAGGAGAAAGCAACAAATAAAAAGTAAACAAATGAGATAGACAAGAAAGCTGTGCAATTAAGTGCAAGGGGCTGACTCAAAACCCTCAATATGAACATGTTTTATTGTACGGGACACACTAGGTCTTTGATATCACACAGCTAAATTTGTCCCTGGGTGACACCGAAAACAAACATTGGTAAAACCAATATGTCTGGGCCGGTAGTTGTTGGCAATTCGTGTTTCTTTTTTTCATGCTTTTTGTAAAACTTGATCATTTGGGAAGCTGCCAGGCCCTCATAAGTCATTAAAAATATCATCTAACTGTAAAAAATTTTTGGGGGTCTCAAAAAAGCACACATTACCATAGTGCACCCTGGCACTGAAGGAAACTATTTTGTGTGTGGATGTGATCTTTGCGAAAGGACAGCATGCTGCAACTCACAGTGAGATCGGCCAATGGCTGAAGTGGCCTGATGCATTGCCCTGGAAGCATACTGGAGTGAGTGGAAGAAGAAAGTGAATGACACAACCATAGACTAATGGTTGAAGTCTGTGTGAATACCCCTAAATGTAACTATGTTATACACATAGTTTTAGCAAAATCAAAAGATCTTGGCTAACACAAACCTAGAAAGAGCCAATCGCTCTGGTAATGGCTACAAACCTCTTGGCTTTGAGAAATAATGCATGAAAAAACGAAAGAGAGAAGGAAAGAAGATTGCAAGAAAGAAAGAAAGGAAGGAGGAAAGCAATAAACAAAGGAAGGACGGAAGAAAGAAAAGAAGGAAGAAAGGAAGGAAGGAAAGAAGGAAGGAAGGAAAATAGACTCCACTACAGATGAAGATACTTACACAATATCCACCCACTGAGCTATCTCAGCAGCATGCCAAGGTAACACTGATTCCACTATCATGACCGTCCTATGTGGCTCATGAATGTACACATAATTACCGTCCTAATAAGTTATCTCTCCAGCTTCAAAAGCGTCAATGATTATATTGCAAATTAACTATCATACTACTGCATGAAGATAACTGTAATTCCATTTTCAGATACTGAAGCACCTGAAAGTTTCAGCTTTTTAGGCCGAGCCTAGCTGCATCGCAGGCGCTGCTTGCTCTTTGAGACTACTGTGAGACTGGGAGAGAAGCCGCGCCTACTCTCCGACTATATTATTCATCGGGTTGTGTCATTGTCTTTCGTAAATGCTGCCTTCGGATTCATTAATAGGCTTGTTAGTCCCTCCTTGGGACGACCTTGTCTTCATTTGTAACCCCCCATGGTCACTGGCCCTTTTACTTTGGTTGTTACACAGGACATGTTATTTAGTGTTATTTGGGGAGAGGAGTTGGCTCAATGGCTAGGGCAGTCGACCTCGAATCTGGGGAACTGGGTTCGAGTCTCGGCAATGACGCAGTACATCTTGTGATCCTGGGCAAATCATGTAATCTCCCCGTGCCTAATAAAAATGTATATGTCCTCATGTAAAGCAACTGGTGCTATGTAAAGCGCTCTGATACCCGATTACTTCTGGTCAAGTTCACGCTATATAAAACTCCATAAAATAAAAACAGTCTGTAAGCCCTATTTACTTTATTGAGTTTCTCTTACTGCAGGCCGGATATGTGCTTCTTCAGTATATATTTGAAAAGGGGGGTGTTGGTTGTATAGGAAGAAGTGTCGGCCTACAGCTATTGCATGTGGAGTGCAAGATGCCTGTAAATACGGTGCTGGCAGGTAGGGGAAACACCCTATAACCCCTAAATATGTGAAGGAGAAGTCCCGCACAGGGAAGTGAACCAAAGTCCCGTGCACACGTTTGAGAGTTTTCGATGAAAGTTCATCACATCATGTGAACATCAAAGTCATTAAAGGTCCAAACATTCTGTTCTTTGTCTTTTATTCCACGTAACTGAAAAGAAACCATGTTTCGTCACATCGGAAAACATCCAGTGACTTCTTCAGGGCTGGGAATCATACAATAGGTTGTGTGTCAACAGAGAATATTACATGGTGTGAAACGGGGAGGATTAGAGCCTCTCTTTACGTCAAGTGAAAGCAAGTCACCTCTAGCGTGAAAACCCTAAACAAAACGACAACCGTACCTGACTCTTCGATCGTAAGACACACCGAAAGTGCAAGAATAACAGCAATACCACCAGCACCATCAATACCAATTCCACCACCACCAATACCACCACCACCACCAATACCACCACTGCCACCAATACCTCCACCGCCAATACAAATACCACCAATACCATCACCAATACCACCATGAATACCACCACCACCACCAATATCATCACCACTACCAATACCAATATCACCATTCGTTAATAGGCCTGTTAGTCCCTCCTTGGTACGACCTTGTCTTTATTTGTAACCTCCCATGGCAACTGGCCCTTTTACTTTGGTTGTTACACAGGACATGTTATTTAGTCTGCAAGAACTATTTACTTTTTTGAGTTTCTCTTACTGCAAGCGGGACATGCGCTGCTTCATCTGAAACTACGGTTGTGTTATTTTAAGCAACACGGCCACCCTGTAAAAAGGTAGCCTGCTTTCAATCATTTTATCCTGGCAGTATCTTGTGTCTGTTTCAACCCCCCCAAGTAAAATGGATTTAGAAATGATTAGCAAATTAAGTCATGTGAATTCCAGATAGCACATAATCCTGTGCTAATAGGCTGAAGCTGACAACAGGATATCTGTGTTACATGTGATCTGTGCTAAAACCACCAGCCTGGTAATAAAAACACCACCACCACCAATACCATCAATAACACTAATACTACTATGTCCACCACCACCAATAAGACCACCAATACCACCACCAATACCACCACCACCAATAACACCACCAATGCCACCACCACCAATACCACCAGCAATACCACCACCAATACCAATACTACCAAAACCACCACCAATACCACCTCCACCACCACCAATACCAGTATCACTGACAATACCTATACAACCACCACCAATACAAATATCATCACCACCACCAATAACACCACCACCAATACCTATACCATCACCACCACCACCCATACCAATACCACCACCACCACCGCCTACCACCAATAACACCACCTCCACAATACCACCACCACCAATACCACCATTACCACCAATACCACCACCGCCAATACAAATACCACCAATACCACCACCACCACCAATTCCACTAATGCCACCACTACCACCAAGACCACAAATACCATCACTGATATCACCATCAATACCACCAGCACCACCAATACCAATTCCACCACCACCAATACCACCACCACCAGCAATATCACCACCACCAATACCATCACCACCAGCAATACCACCATCACCATTCGTTAATAGGCTTGTTAGTCCCTCCTTGCTACAACCTTGTCTTCATTTGTAACCTCCCAAGGCCATCACCACCATCAGCAATACCACCATCAATACCAATACCACCAAAACTACCACTAATACCACCTCCACCCCCACCAATACCAGTATCACTGACAATGCCAATACAACCACCACCAATACAAATACCACCACCACCAATAACACCACCACCAATACCAATACCATCACCACCACCACCCATACCAATACCACCACCACCAATACCACCACCACCGCCTACCACCAATACCACCACCTCCACAATACCACCACCGCCAGCAATACCACCATCACCATTCGTTAATAGGCTTGTTAGTCCCTCCTTGCTACAGCCTTGTCTTCATTTGTAACCTCCCATGGCCACTGGCCCTTTCACTTTGGTTGTTACACTGGACATGTTATTTAGTCTGTAAGCACTATTTACTTCATTGAAACCTCCTACTGCAGGCTGGACAAGCGCTGCTTCAGCTGAATCCACTTGTGTTTTTTAAAGCTGCACGGCGCCTGCTTTCAATCACTTTAACCCAGCAGTAGCTTGTGTCTGTTTCAAACCCCCAAGTAAAATGGATTTAGAAATAATTAGCCAATTAAGTCATGTGAATTCCAGGTAGCACACAATCCTGTGCTAATAGGCTGAAGCTGACAACAGGACATCTGTGTTACATGTGATCTGTGCTAAAATCACCAAACCGGTTGTTTTCAAAAGCCTGTTTTATTACCAACAACACAACCACCAATCCCACTACCACCAATACCATCAATACCACGCCACCAACACCACCACCTCCACCACCACCAATACCACCATTAATACCACCACCAATAACACCACCACCAATACCAACACCACCACCAATGCCACCACCATCAATACCATCACCACCAATACCCCCACCACCAATACCAACACCTCCAATACCACAACCAACACCACCACCAATACCACCACCACCAATACCACCACCACCAATACCACCACCACCAACACCACCACCACCATCATTACCACCACCAATACCACCACCAATACAAATACAACAACCACCAATACTACCACTAATACCACCACCACCACCAATATCACCCCCACCAAAACAATCATCACCACCAATAACACCACCACTAAAACCACCAATACCACCACCACCAATACCAATACCACTGCCAATATCAATACCACCACCACCAATACCACCACCACCACCAATACCACCAGCATCAATACCACCACTGCCACCAATACCTCCGCCGCCAATACAAATACCACAATACCATCACCAATACCACCATGAATACCCCCACCACCACCAATATCATCACCACTACCAGTACCACAATCACCATTCGTTAATAGGCCTGTTAGTCCCTCCTTGGTATGACCTTGTCTTTATTTGTAACCTCCCATGGCAACTGGCCCTTTTACTTTGGTTGTTACACAGGACATGTTATTTAGTCTGCAAGAACTATTTACTTTATTGAGTTTCTCTTACTGCAAGCGGGACATGCGCCGCTTCATCTGAAACTGCGGTTGTGTTATTTTAAGCAACACGGCCACCCTGTAAAAAGGAAATCTGCTTTCAATCATTTTATCCTGGCAGTATCTTGTGTCTGTTTCAACCCCCCCAAGTAAAATGGATTTAGAAATGATTAGCAAATTAAGTCATGTGAATTCCAGATAGCACATAATCCTGTGCTAATAGGCTGAAGCTGACAACAGGATATCTGTGTTACATGTGACCTGTGCTAAAACCACCAGCCTGGTAATAAAAACACCACCACCACCAATACCATCAATGACACTAATACTACTATGTCCACCACCACCAATAAGACCACCAATACCACCACCAATACCACCACCACCAATAACACCACCAATACCACCACCACCAGCAATACCACCACCAATACTACCAAAACCACCACCAATACCACCTCCACCACCACCAATACCAGTATCACAGACAATACCTATACAACCACCACCAATACAAATACCATCACCACCAATACCACCACCAATAACACCACCACCAATACCTATACCATCACCACCACCGCCTACCACCAATAACACCACCTCCACAATACCACCACCACCAATACCACCACTACCACCAATACCAACACCGCCAATACAAATACCGCCAATACCACCACCACCAATTCCACTAATGCCACCACTACCACCAAGACCACAAATACCATCACTGATATCACCATCAATACCACCAGCACCACCAATACCAATTCCACCACCACCAATACCACCACCACCAGCAATATCACCACCACCAATACCATCACCACCAGCAATACCACCATCACCATTCGTTAATATGCTTGTTAGTCCCTCCTTGCTACAACCTTGTCTTCATTTGTAACCTCCCAAGGCCATTACCACCATCAGCAATACCACCATCAATACCAATACCACCAAAACTACCACTAATACCACCTCCACCCCCACCAATACCAGTATCACTGACAATACCAATACAACCACCACCAATACAAATACCACCACCACCAATAACACCACCACCAATAGCAATACAATCACCACCACCACCCATACCAATACCACCACCACCAATACCACCACCACCGCCTACCACCAATACCACCACCTCCACAATACCACCACCACCAGCAATACCACCATCACCATTCGTTAATAGGCTTGTTAGTCCCTCCTTGCTACAGCCTTGTCTTCATTTGTAACCTCCCATGGCCACTGGCCCTTTCACTTTGGTTGTTACACTGGACATGTTATTTAGTCTGTAAGCACTATTTACTTCATTGAAACCTCTTACTGCAGGCTGGACAAGCGCTGCTTCAGCTGAATCCACTTGTGTTTTTTAAAGCTGCACGGCGCCTGCTTTCAATCACTTTAACCCAGCAGTATCTTGTGTCTGTTTCAAACCCCCAAGTAAAATGGATTGAGAAATAATTAGCAAATTAAGTCATGTGAATTCCAGGTAGCACACAATCCTGTGCTAATAGGCTGAAGCTGACAACAGGACATCTGTGTTACATGTGATCTGTACTAAAACCACCAAACCAGTTGTTTTCAAAAGCCTGTTTTATTACCAACAACACAACCACCAATCCCACTACCACCAATACCATCAATACCACGCCACCAACACCACCACCTCCACCACCATCAATACCACCATTAATACCACCACCAATACCACCACCACCAATACCAACACCACCACTGTTAGATCTGGGGGTCTCTAGTTGGCAGAGGTATTCACCTTAGACCAAATAGGGACCCTTGCTTCTTGTCAGGGTACAGGGACACACACGGTAGATAACCCCTGCTCACCCTTTAGGTAGCTTGGCTCGAGCAGACAGGCTTATCCCCAAGGCAATGTGTAAGGTATTTGCACGTAGACACCACAATGACCCCTCCTCCGCACACCACAAACTTAGACCACACAGGTGAGTTATATCAAAAATAATATATCTTTATCTAGTTTCCGCAGTTGAAATCAAGCATCACAGGTTTACACAATAGTCGCTTTCTTAGTTGGTCGGGACCGTCAGACGATAGTCTCTAGTCTCTTGAGTGATTCGATACTCACTGAGAATGAATCAGTTTGTAGGCTCTCGATGTTTTAGGCAGCTACGTTGCTCCGGCGGTGTCACTGCGCTCGTTATACAAGCGCTCCTCGGGCTGTTCGGTGCAAGGATTCCACAACTCCCTCGACGAGCCCCCAGTGACGATGTCGACGTCACCGGAGTCAGCCACTCACAGCGCGGCTTCGTAGAGCAGGGAAATACGACTCTCGATCTGCTTCAGGCCTCCGGGTCGCGGCAAGGCACGTGCCGATGAGCACGTCGATCTTCTTGATGCGGCAACCGGTGTCGGGCCCGGCTCGGTGTGGTACTCTCTAGCAAGACAGAGAGCAGCCAGCCCACCTCACAGGCAGATGTTGAGAAGCTTGGTAGAACAGTCCACGGTCCCTGCGGCACACAGCAGCGCAGGTGGGACACAGCAGAGTCTTGAGTTCTTGGCAACCTTTCTATCCCTGGGTTGCGAAACAGGAGGCCAGCTCTTCTCAGGCCCTTGGAGATTCAGTTGAAGACACAGCACACAGCAAAGTCTTGTTTGGTCAAGTGGATAGGGTCAGCACACAGCAGGACCCCTTCTTCTCCTTAGCTTCAGTTGTACGCCAGAACAGGTCAGCCTTTAGAGCACACAGCACGGCAATCTTCCTTTAGTTCTTCAGCGGTCCGTCTTTCAGCAGAGGTTCCTCTCGATGGTCGAATCTAAAAATCTGTTGTTAGGGGTCTTGTACTTATACCCCTAGAAGTCTTTGAAGTCTTTGTGCAAGTGGGTCCTGAGCCCGGTCTGATCCAGTTCTGGGTGTTGCTGGAGCACTTTGTTTTCCTGGCTCCTACATTCTTTTCAGAGCGAGGGGCAAGGTCGTCAGCCGCCCAGCAGGAGGGGGAGCCAGCAGAGTGGCAGGCAGGCACAGCCCTATTCAATCCCAGGTGCTATCTCCTCCCTCCACTCTCCTTGCGATTGTCGCCATTCAGCAGAGGGCTGACTCAGCCAACCTCCCGGGGGATCCCCAGCCCCTGTCACTCTCAAACCAGACAGTCAATCCACAAGCGCGCCCAGGCACACAGAAGGGTCAGACAAGAGAACAGCTACTCTCTAAAAAGTACTGTTCTCCAACTCAGGATTTAAAAACAATCTCTCCTAAAAGATGTGTTATTAAATGCTGAGCTCAGGGATATCAAACACTCATGTCTTATCTTGTTCGTATGAGAAGATAGGCGGATAGCCATTGGCACCCGCCTCCCTCATGTTAGCCTATGGAACAAGATAGCCTTGCAGTAGTGAACACACAAAATGGCCGGTGTTCACTACCAGAACATGTTACCTGCACTAGTACATGCTCTACCTTCTACATACACTGCACCCTGCCCAGGGGGGTACCTTGGGCCTTCCATAGGGATGACTGACGTGTATGAAAAGGGAAGGGTTAGGCCCGGCCAGTGTGGACACTGGCCAGGGGGACATGGCAGTCCGGGGACTGCAGGCAGGCCTGCGGCGGCAGGCCTGAGACACTGTTTTAGGGCTACACAGGTGGGTGGCGCAATCAGCGCTGCAGACCCACTAGTAGCATCCGTCATCACCAGCCCTGGCACACACAGTGCACTTTACTAGGGACTTCATGGTGATACAGATTTGCCAATCAGGTATATCCAATCGATACGATATTTTACACAGGGAGCACTTACACTCTGGCACTGATTAGCAGTGGCAGAGTGTCCAAAGCATCTAAACCAGCAAAACGAAATCCAGCACAGCATCAAAAATCCATGTAGTAGAGGCAAAAGATAGGGGAAAAACCCACGCCAAGGATGTCAGGTCTAACAACCACCAATGCCACCACCACCAATACCATCACCACCAATACCCCCACCACCAATACCAACACCTCCAATACCACAACCAACACCACCACCAATACCACCACCACCAATACCACCACCACCAACACCACCACCACCATCATTACCACCACCAATACCACCACCAATACTACTGCCAATACAAATACCACAACCACCAATACTACCACTAATACCACCACCACCACCACCAATATCACCCCCACCAAAACAATCATCACCACCAATACCACCACCACTAAAACCACCAATACCACCACCACCAATACCAATACCACTGCCAATATCAATACCACCACCACCAATACCACCACCACCACCAATACCACCACCATCAATACCACCACTGCCACAAATACCTCTACCGCCAATACAAATACCACCAATACCATCACCAATACCACCATGAATACCACCACCACCACCAATATCATCACCACCACCAATACCAAAATCGCCATTCGTTAATAGGCCTGTTAGTCCCTCCTTGGTATGACCTTGTCTTTTTTTGTAACCTCCCATGGCCACTGGCCCTTTTACTTTGGTTGTTACACAGGACATGTTATTTAATCTGTAAGCACTATTTACTTTATTGAGTTTCTCTTACTGCAGGCCGGACATGTGCTGCTTCAGCTGTAACCGCTTGTGTTTTTTTAAGCAGCACAGCCGCCCTGTAACACGGGGGCTTGCTTTCAATCACTTTAACCCGGCAGTATCTTGAGTCTATTTCAACCCCCCAAGTAAAATAGATTAAGAAATGATTAGCGAATTAAGTCATGGGAATCCCAGGTAGCACATAATCCTGTGCTAATAGACTGAAGCTGACAACAGGACATCTGAGTTACATGTGATCTATACTAAAACCACCAAACCAGTTGTTTTCAAGAGCCTGTTTTATTGACAACACCACCAAAACCACCAATTCCACCACCACCAATACCATCAATACCACCACCACAATACTACTACCTCCACCACCACCAATACCACCACTCCAATACCCCTACCACCAATACCACAACCAATACTACAACCACCACAAATACCACCACCACCAATACCAATACTACTGCCAATACAAATACAAAAACCACCAATATCACCACTAATACCACCACCACCATCAATATCACCACCACCAATACCGTCACCACCACCAATACCACCAATACCACCACTACCACCAATACCACCACCAGTACCACCACCAATACCAATACCACCACCACCAATACCACCACCACCACCACCAATACCACCACACATACCAATGCCACCAATACCACCACCAATAGAGCCTCCACCACCACCAATACCAAAATTACCTACCAATACCAATACCACCACCACCACCAATAAAAAATACCACCACAAATACCACCAACACCAATAACACCAATACCAATACCATCACCAATACCAATACCACCACCAATACCACCACCACCAATACCACCACTACCACAATACCACCACCACTAATAACACCTATACCACCATCATCAATACCACCACCGCCACCACCAATACCACCACCACCAATACCGCCACCACCACCACCCATACCAATAGCACCAATAAAACCACCAATATCACATCCACAACCACCACTACCAATATCACCCTCAATACCACTACCACCAAGATAAATACCACTGCCAATGTCACCACCACCAATAACACCAATACCACTATCACCAATACCACCACCAATACCACCACCACAATACCAACACCACCAATACCACCACCAGCAATATCCCAACTACTACTACCATCACCACCACCAATATCATCAGAACCACCAATACCACCACCACCAATACAAATAGCACCACCACCAATACTAATACCACCACCAATACAAAACCACCACCACCAATACCAATACCACCACCAATACCAAGAAAACCACCAATACCACCACCACTGACCAATGCCAATACCACCACCAATATTACCACCACCATTACCACCATCAATAACACTAATACCCTCACCACCAACACCACCTCCACCACCAATACCAATGCCACCAACACCACCACCACCAATACAAATACCACCACCATCAACACCACCACTAATGCCACCAACACCACTAACACCACCACCACCAATACCACCAATATCACCACCACCAATACCACTACCACCAATACCACCACCAATACCACCACCACCAATACAATATCACCACCACCTGTACCATCACCAATACCAGTACCACCACCAATACCACCACCAATGCCACCACCACCGATAACAATTCCACAATTACCACTACCACCAATACCAATACCACCACCACCAATACCACCATAATACCACCACCACCACTAACAATACCACCACTACCACAAATACCGCCGCCACCAATAGCACCACTAACACCACCAATGCCAACACTAAAACCACTACCACACATACCACCACCACCAAAACCACCACCAATACCACCACCACTAATATCAATACCACCAATACCACCACCACGAATACCAATACCAACACCCCAATACCATCACCACCAATACCACCGCCAATACCACCACCAACAATACTACCAACACCACCACTAACACCGCCACCAATGCCACCACTAATACCACCACAAGTACCACAGCCACCAATACCACTAATACGACCACCAATACCAAAACCACCAATAACACCAATACCACCACTACCAATACCAATACCACACCACCACCATCAATACCACCACCACTAGTATCACCATTACCACCAATACCACCACTGCCAACACAAATACCACCAATCCCAACAATGCCACCACCAACATCACCAATACCACCACCAATACCTCCATCAATACCACCACCACCACTATTACTACAACATTTGATCTGTACTTAAACCCCCAAACCGGTTGTATTCAAAAACCTTTTTTTATTAATAACAGCACCACCACCAATACAATAAATACTACCACCTCCACCACTACCAATACGACCACCAATACCACCACCAATACCACCACCATCAATGCCACCACCACGAATACCATCACCTCCAATACCATCACCACCAATACCACCACCTCAAATACCACGACCAACAATACCACCACCACCATCAATACCACCACCACCACCAATACCGCCACAAACACTTCTATCATTACAAATATGACAACCACCAATACCACGAGTAAAACCACCACCACCAGTACCACCACCACCAATTCCAGTTATACCACCACTACCACAAATACCACCACCACAAATACTATTACCATTATGACAACCACCAAAACCACAAGTATTACCACCACCACCAATGCTACCACCATCAATACCAACACCACCAATACCACCCCCACCAATACCACAACTAATACCGCCACCACCAATAGCACCACTACCACCATCAATACCACCACCACCAATACCACCACTACCACCAATACCACCACCACCACAAATCTGCTACCATTACAAATATGACAACCACCAATACCACGAGTAAAACCACCACCACCAATACCACCACCACCAATTCCACTAATACCACCACCACCACAAATACCGCCACCACAAATACTATTATCATTACGACAACCACCAATACCACAAGTAATACGACAACCACCAATACTACGAGTAATACCCCCACCACCAATTTCACCACCACCAATAACATCACCACCACCAATTCCACCACCACCAATAACACCACCACCAATACCACCACCACTAATACCACCAATACCATGACCACCACCACCAATACCACTACCAATACCACCCCCACTGTTAGAATGGGGAACCTCTGGTTGGCACAGGTAAGCACTTGTGACAAGCAGTGGTCCCTTCTTCTATTCAGGGCGAGAGAAATACCCCTTCAGAACAACCCCTGCTCACCCTATAGGTAGTGTGGCGCGAGCAGTCAGGGCTAAACTTCAGGGCGCTAGTCAGTTAAGCATTTATGATCACACACAGTAAATCACAACGATCCCCCACAAATGGACACCAGGCGTAAGTTGTATCAAAAATGCGGATGCTTTATATAAAAGATTCTTGGTTACGCAGGCATGTACAAGACCATCAATAACGGTTGCGAAATGGAAGCCACAAGATGATAATTAGGCACTGTTCTTTTCTTTGGTAACTTATTCAATCACGAGCGCTTCACAGGGCTCGGTTGAGTCGGTCCAGTCACGATGATGCGCAGTGCACCCGGGGTACAGTGATACGGGGAAATCAGAACGTTGCGGACCCCGAGTCCGATAGAGAGTTCACTGTACCTGGGAACGTGCTATGTGCTTGGACGAGTCTTCAGGGGAGATGCAGGTTCTGCACCTCGCGGGTCTCCGGATCAAGAATTCAGCGGGCGGCTCTCGGTAGACAGGTGTGGCCCAGGGCCTCCGACACGGACTGTGCGGGAGGTCACTGCGGAGGGTGGCACGGTCAGACTCAGGCTGGGAGGTGAAGCGGGGCGGCCGGATACGTCACGACGTACGGGCGGCCGTCCGAGGCTTGATTTCACTTCCCAATTAGAAATCCGGCGGGAGGGCGAGAGGGCACCAGGCACGCTCCAGTGGCAGGCAGGTGACAGGGAAGCGGGGCGGCCAGCCTCGATGGGTCCAGAGCGACTCAGGCAGAGCGGGGCTCTCGGCGAGGGGAAGCGGCCAGGCTTCTGGGTGTCACGGCCCTAGGAGGGGTGGCAAGGTGCACAGAGCACTCCGGCGGGAGAAAGCACACGGCTTGAGTTCTCAGACGAGCGGAGACACGGTGAACCCACTGGTCCTGGGGTTCAGTTCAGGGGGCAAGCTCTTCTTCCAAGCCCTTGGAGATAGTTGAAGAACAAAGTGCAAAAGTCTCTTTCAGTCTTTTTCCTCTCCTTCCTCAGCAAGGCACCTACTGCAGGCCAGTCCCTCAGGTCAGGAAAAGTTACTCCTCCTTCAGCTTCTTCCAGGTCCTTCTAGTCGGGCAGAGTTCCTTCGTGGTTCAATCTGGATCTGATTTCTTAGGAGCCAGGCTCCTACTTTTATACAGGGATTCTTTTGTTCTTTAGCGCCAGGGGGCCTGGGCCTGGCTCAGTCCAGTTTTGGAGCACTCTGTTGTGGTGACTCGGCTTGTTGCTTTCAGCAGCAGGGCAGAGACATCAGCCGCTCCACAGGGGGCGGCGCCGGCTTTGTGGTGGCAGAGCACAGGTCTATTCAAGAGTCAGGGTGTACTCCTCCCACCCATCCTGGTGTAATCTCTCTACCCACCACCTGGCAGCCAACCTGTCTCCTGGAATCCCCCAGCCCTGCTCCTGTACTGTTGCTAGGCAGAACACACACCCACGGCAGAGGCGGACTGAGATGGTCAGGCACGCAAAGGCTAACTTTCTAAAAGCAGCATTTGCAAACGCAGGATATTAAAATAACCTTTACTAAAAGATGTATTTTATTATCCCGAGTTCAGGCATACTAAACATGACTTTCTACCATGCTCTCTGAGTCCACTGGGGTCACAGCGTGTAGCGATCCCAGCAGCCCATTCTGGCCTATGGAGAGCAGGTAGCCTTCAATAGTGAAAAACGAAAATGGCTGTAATTCACTATTAAGACATGCCACACACATCAGGGCATGTCCTACCTTATGCCTACAACGCACCCTGCGCTTAGGCCTACCAGAGGGGTGACTAACATGTAGTTAAGGGAAGGTTTAGGGACTGGCAAGTGGGGACACTGGCTCAGTCAGCGCGACGGTACCAGACCGCGCGCAGGTTCTGCAGTGGCAGACCCTAGACACATTTTACCCCGCTGCTTCGGTGGGTGGCACAACCAGTGCTGCAAGCCCTCTAGCAGCATTTGGATATACAAGCCCTTGGCACCCCTGGTGCACTCTACTAGGGACTGATAGTAAACCAAATAAACCAAACGTGGAAGTCAATTCACATAATACATTTTACCATAGGGAGCACTTGCACTGTGGCACTGGATGGCAGTGGCACAGTGCCCTGAGCAGCTAACACCAACACAAAACACATTGAGGCACAGACAAAAATGGAAGGGTGACCCACGCCAATGGTGCCAGGTCTAACACGTGTCCCCTCCAGCTGAAAAGTGGGGAGAACTACCCTACCCCAGGGAGTTCTGCATCACTAAGGCGGAAAAACCTGGACAGACCGTCAGCATTGGCGTGATCTGTGCCAGGGAGATGCTCCACCGTAAAGTCCATACCCTGTAGGGAGATGGACCACCTCAACAGTTTTGGGTTCTCACCCCTCATTTGCATCAACCATCTGAGGGGCCTGTGGTCGGTCTGAACCCGGAAGTGAGACCCAAACAAGTAGGGTCTTAGCTTCTTCAGCGCCCAGACCACAGCAAATGCTTCTCGGTCTATCGCACTCCACCTTTGTTCCCGGGGAAGTAGCCTCCTGCTAATAAAGGCTACGGGTTGGTCAAAGCCCTCCTCAGTGATCTGTGAGAGAACAGCCCCTACACCATGCTCTGATGCATCCGTCTGCACCAGGAACTCTTTGGAGAAGTCAGGAGCCAAGAGCACGGGCGCCGTGCACATGGCAGTTTTCAGGGTGCAGAAGGCTTTCTGACAGGTGTCAGTCCATATCACTTTCCTGGGCTGCTTCTTCGAAGTCAGCTCTGTCAAGGGGGCAACGATGCTGCCATACCCCTTGACAAACCTCCTGTAGTACCCTGTGAGTCCTAAAAAGGCCCTCACCTCCGTCTGGGTCTTTGGGGGCTCCCAAGCCAGGATGGTTTCCACTTTGGGTTGGAGGGGCGCCACCTGGCCGCTCCCCACTTGGTGTCCCAAGTACACCACTGAACCCTGCCCGATCTGACACTTGCTTGCCTTGATCGTGAGGCCTGCCTTGCGCAGCGCCATCAACACTTCCCAGAGATGTTGCAGGTGTTCTTCCCATGTGCCGCTGAACACTGCGATGTCATCCAGGTAGGCAGCGCTGAACTCGGTCAGCCCAGCCAACACCTGGTTGACCAACCTCTGGAAGGTGGCAGGGGCATTCTTCATCCCAAAGGGCATCACCCGGAACTGGTAATGCCCATCTGGTGTAGAGAATGCAGACCTCTCTTTGGCCCCATCAGTTAAGGCGATCTGCCAGTACCCAGACGTTAAATCAAACGTGCTGAGGTACCGTGCAGCCCCTAACCGATCGATGAGCTCATCAGCTCTGGGGATGGGGTGCGCGTCAGTCTTCGTGACTGAGTTGAGTCCTCGGTAGTCCACACAGAACTGGAGTTCGGGCGTGGCACCCGGCGCTGCAGCCTTTGGGACCAAGACCACTGGGCTGGCCCAAGGACTGCTGGAGGACTCAACCACCCCTAGAGCAAGCATCTTCGAGACCTCCTCTTTGATGCAGGCTCTGACCCTGTCAGTTACCCGGTAGGCCTTGTGCTTCACAGGTAAGCTGTCTCCTGTATCTACATCATGGACGCACCAATTTGTGATACCAGGAACCAGGGAGAACAGGTCAGGGAACTGCCCCAGCAGCTGGCGGCAGTCACCCTGTTGCTCAGGGGTCAGGGTGGGTGAGAGGTTAACTCCATCCACTGACCCGTCTCGCTCTGAGGCTACCAAGAGGTCAGGAAGAGGCTCGGACTCCTCTTCCGTCCCATCATCGGTGGCCAAGAGCATGCCCACTTCGGACCTCTCCAAGTGGGGCTTCAGTCGATTGACATGTAGGACCCTTAAGGGGTTCCTAGGAGACCGCAAGTTCACCAAGTAGGTGACAGAACTCTTGCGCTCCAAAATCTCAAAGGGTCCTGTCCACTTGTCCTGGAGTGCACAAGGCTCCACAGGGGCCAGGACCCACACTTTTTGGCCAGGTTGAAGCTCAACCAGAGTGGCGTTCTGGTCGTACCACCGCTTCATTTCCTCCTGGCTGACTTCCAGGTTTGCCTCAGCAAGTTGCCTGAAACGCCTAGTCTGGTTCCGGAAAGCCAGCATGTAACTGAATACATTCTGGGGAGGTTTCCTGGGAGATTGCTCCCAGCCTTCCTTGACCAGACTAAGAGGTCCTCGTACTGGGTGGCCATACAAAAGCTCAAAGGGACTGAACCCTAGAGACTTTTGTGGCACCTCGCGGTACGCAAAGAGAAGGCATGGTAAGAGGACGTCCCACTTACGCCTCATGGGTTCCTCGAGACCCATAATCATGCCCTTCAGGGTTCAGTTGAAGCGCTCAACCAACCCGTTTCCTTGGGGATGGTAAGGTGTGGTGAACTTGTAGGTTACACCACACTCTTGCCAAAGGGACTTCATATATTTCGATATGAAGTTGGTCCCCCTGTCAGACACCACCTCTAGAGGGAATCCTACTCGTGAGAAAATTCCCATCAGTGCCCGTCCCACCACGGGGGCCGTCACTGTCCTCAGAGGGATGGCTTCAGGGTACCGGGTGGCATGGTCCACCAAGACCAGGATAAACCTGTTGCCCATGGCTGTCTTGGGGTCCAGCGGCCCCACAATGTCAATCCCCACCCGCTGGAATGGGGTACTGACCACAGGGAAAGGTTGGAGTGGAGCTCTCAGCTTCCTTCCACTCTTGCCACTTGCCTGGCAAGTCTGGCATGTCCTGCAGTGAGTGTCAGAACTCCTGCGCATTTGGGGCCAATAAAAGTGGGTGACAAGCCTTTCAAAGGTCTTGTCCTGCCCCAAATGTCCTGCTAACGGTACATCGTGAGCCAGCCCCAGTAGGAAGGCTCTGAACTTCTGGGGTACCACCAGCGCACGGGCTGACCCAGGTTCAGCAACCTTAGGCTCGGAGTATAGGAGGTCGTTCTCCCAGTAGATCAAGTGAGTTCCGGACTGATCACCATTGGCCTGGGCTGCAGCCTGCTGCCGCATACCCTCTAGAGAGGGGCATTCTTTCTGCTCCCTGCAGAATTCCTCCCTGGTGGGGCCTCCTTCTTGCTGCCAATGGGTCAGCTCAGGCAGGTCCCCCAGTTCGGCTATCTGTTCCCCGGTAGGCTCCAGGGCATCCCCCTCAAGGTCTGCTTCCTCCTGGGCCGTGGGAACTTCAGGAGCCGGATTCCCGTGCCTCCCTTGCCCTCTCTCTAAGGCCGGTTCCTGGGCCTCTCCCTCAGGCTCCAGGGTTCCTTCAACACCCCTACCGGCCGCCATCGACCGGGTGGTCACGCACGCCCAATCAGGCAAGCCCACCATCCGCAGGTGAGTTGTCTTCTCCACCTTTTCCCAAGGGGAGCTCTCCAAATCGTTACCTAGGAGACAATCAACAGGCATGGCCTCTCTCACAGCCACTTGCAGAGTACCAGAGACCCCCCCCACTCAAAGGGAACCTGAGCCATTGGACACTGACTCTCTGTGCTGTCGGCGTTGACAACACGGCAGAATGCGTGCGGGACAACCTGCTCTTGAGACACCAGGTGTTGCTTGACAGCAGTCACACTGGCTCCTGTATCTCTAAGAGCCCCCACCCTCTTGCCATTTATGGTCACCCACTGCCCATACTTTTGAGTATTGAGGGGCAGCTGGGCCTCAGCGACCATCTCACTGTCTCCTAATGAGACTAGGGTCATCTGTACGGGATCCCCCGCCCCTTGGACATCTATCTCCCTCCCCAAGGCTACACTATTCACCTGCTTGGGGGGTGGAGCACCAGAGGGTGCTGGTTTACCATACAGGGGGCACTTGGGATCCACGGAAATGTGCCCCAGGTTGTTACACTTGTAACATCTGAGGGGCCCTCTTTGAACAGGGTTACCTGTCGGGGCCCTGGTCTGCTTCGGGGGTGGGGGTGGCTGAGAACCTTTCCCTTGGTTCCCTTGGGAATTACTTTGGGGCCCTCTGTAGAACTCCCTCTGTTTACCCTTGTCCCCCCCACTCTTCTGCTGGGGACCCTGAACACCTTTGGCGGGGCCTCCCATGGGACCCTTGTGGACCCTGGTGCTGATCCAGCGGTCCGCCTCCTCAGCAAGATTCCTCGGGTTGGACAGCTTGCTATCGATCAGGTGCTGGCGTAGCTCAGGAAAACAGTTATCCGACAAGTGCTCCCATGCAATTAAATCAAACAGCCCTTGGTAATCATTCACTTTGCTACCCTTCACCCAACCATCCAGCGCTCTGCAAAAAAAGGTCACATATTCTACATAAGTGGTACCAGGTTTCTTGGTGCAATCCCTAAACCTCTGCCTGTACAATTCAGGAGTTAACCCATACCTTGTCATAAGAGCCTCCTTCATGTGTGGATAGGATGTGTGGACATCAGAGGGGAGGTCTAGCAGTGTGTCCCGCCCCTCACTCAGGAACCTTCCCCACAACCCCGCTCCCCAATCCTTCTCAGGGACCCGGTGGGAGGACATGGCTACTTCATAGGCCCGGAACAACTTCCCGATATCATCCTGCTTATAATATTCTTTGACTACATCTTTAGGAATGTGCACCCTTGACTCTGTTGAATTGCTGCCACCAGAGGGTGAGTTGTCTAAACTCCTGGCCTTGAGATCCAACTCCCTCATTGTTACCTCATGCTCCATGGCCAGTTTCTGCCTTTCCATCTCCATTTGCAGTTTTGCCATCTCCACCTCATGTGCTCGTGCAGCACTCCTGTCGGCCATCTCCTCGGGCGACAGGCCTCTGCTAGGCTCAAAAACACCTTCTGGGGGTATCACCTCCCGTGCATTCTCTGGGAACTTTGATTCGTGCCAGGCTCTCAGCGCTGTCACGTACTGATCTTTGGTGCTTAGTCCACTTTGCTTGATTCTGTACTTGGAGAGATATCCTTTCAGGATATCATTTGTGCACTTCCTCAGTGCCTCGGGCTCCCAATCGATGTCATCCACTCCAGAGAATACAGAGGACGCTCCGCCTCCATTGACTGAGCTAGGCATGGTTTCTTACGGTGGAGATTCTTCTTTAGCAACAACTGTCAATCAATCTGTTGCTGCGTTATAGGTCTGCTCTACGTGGTGATCAATAATTCACTGTATGTAAATCATAAATGCAAATTCGAAATCCCACCGCTGCCACCAATGTTAGAATGGGGAACCTCTGGTTGGCACAGGTAAGCACTTGTGACAAGCAGTGGTCCCTTCTTCTATTCAGGGCGAGAGAATTACCCCTTCAGAACAACCCCTGCTCACCCTATAGGTAGTGTGGCACGAGCAGTCAGGGCTAAACTTCAGGGCGCTAGTCAGTTAAGCATTTATGATCACACACAGTAAATCACAACGATCCCCCACAAATGGACACCAGGCGTAAGTTGTATCAAAAATACGGATGCTTTATATAAAAGATTCTTGGTTACGCAGGCATGTACAAGACCATCAATAACGGTTGCGAAATGGAAGCCACAAGATGATAATTAGGCACTGTTCTTTTCTTTGGTAACTTATTCGATCACGAGCGCTTCACAGGGCTCGGTTGAGTCGGTCCAGTCACGATGATGCGCAGTGCACCCGGGGTACAGTGATACGGGGAAATCAGAACGTTGCGGACCCCGAGTCCGATAGAGAGTTCACTGTACCTGGGAACGTGCGATGTGCTTGGACGAGTCTTCAGGGGAGATGCAGGTTCTGCACCTCGCGGGTCTCCGGATCAAGAATTCAGCGGGCGGCTCTCGGTAGACAGGTGCGGCCCAGGGCCTCCGACACGGACTGTGCGGGAGGTCACTGCGGAGGGCGGCACGGTCAGACTCAGGCTGGGAGGTGAAGCGGGGCGGCCGGATACGTCACGACGTACGGGCGGCCGTCCGAGGCTTGATTTCACTTCCCAATTAGAAATCCGGTGGGAGGGCGAGAGGGCACCAGGCACGCTCCAGTGGCAGGCAGGTGACAGGGAAGCGGGGCGGCCAGCCTCGATGGGTCCAGAGCGACTCAGGCAGAGCGGGGCTCTCGGCGAGGGACAGCGGCCAGGCTTCTGGGTGTCACGGCCCTAGGAGGGGTGGCAAGGTGCGCAGAGCACTCCGGCGGTAGAAAGCACACGGCTCGAGTTCTCAGACGAGCGGAGACACGGTGAACCCACTGGTCCTGGGGTTCAGTTCAGGGGGCAAGCTCTTCTTCCAAGCCCTTGGAGATAGTTGAAGAACAAAGTGCAAAAGTCTCTTTCAGTCTTTTTCCTCTCCTTCCTCAGCAAGGCACCTACTGCAGGCCAGTCCCTCAGGTCAGGAAAAGTTACTCCTCCTTCAGCTTCTTCCAGGTCCTTCTAGTCGGGCAGAGTTCCTTCGTGGTTCAATCTGGATCTGATTTCTTAGGAGCCAGGCTCCTACTTTTATACAGGGATTCTTTTGTTCTTTAGCGCCAGGGGGCCTGGGCCTGGCTCAGTCCAGTTTTGGAGCACTCTGTTGTGGTGACTCGGCTTGTTGCTTTCAGCAGCAGGGCAGAGACATCAGCCGCTCCACAGGGGGCGGCGCCGGCTTTGTGGTGGCAGAGCACAGGTCTATTCAAGAGTCAGGGTGTACTCCTCCCACCCATCCTGGTGTAATCTCTCTACCCACCACCTGGCAGCCAACCTGTCTCCTGGAATCCCCCAGCCCTGCTCCTGTACTGTTGCTAGGCAGAACACACACCCACGGCAGAGGCGGACTGAGATGGTCAGGCACGCAAAGGCTAACTTTCTAAAAGCAGCATTTGCAAACCCAGGATATTAAAATAACCTTTACTAAAAGATGTATTTTATTATCCCGAGTTCAGGCATACTAAACATGACTTTCTACCATGCTCTCTGAGTCCACTGGGGTCACAGCGTGTAGCGATCCCAGCAGCCCATTCTGGCCTATGGAGAGCAGGTAGCCTTCAATAGTGAAAAACGAAAATGGCTGTAATTCACTATTAAGACATGCCACACACATCAGGGCATGTCCTACCTTATGCCTACAACGCACCCTGCGCTTAGGCCTACCAGAGGGGTGACTAACATGTAGTTAAGGGAAGGTTTAGGGACTGGCAAGTGGGGACACTGGCTCAGTCAGCGCGACGGTACCAGACCGCGCGCAGGTTCTGCAGTGGCAGACCCTAGACACATTTTACCCCGCTGCTTCGGTGGGTGGCACAACCAGTGCTGCAAGCCCTCTAGCAGCATTTGGATATACAAGCCCTTGGCACCCCTGGTGCACTCTACTAGGGACTGATAGTAAACCAAATAAACCAAACGTGGAAGTCAATTCACATAATACATTTTACCATAGGGAGCACTTGCACTGTGGCACTGGATGGCAGTGGCACAGTGCCCTGAGCAGCTAACACCAACACAAAACACATTGAGGCACAGACAAAAATGGAAGGGTGACCCACGCCAATGGTGCCAGGTCTAACACGTGTCCCCTCCAGCTGAAAAGTGGGGAGAACTACCCTACCCCAGGGAGTTCTGCATCACTAAGGCGGAAAAACCTGGACAGACCGTCAGCATTGGCGTGATCTGTGCCAGGGAGATGCTCCACCGTAAAGTCCATACCCTGTAGGGAGATGGACCACCTCAACAGTTTTGGGTTCTCACCCCTCATTTGCATCAACCATCTGAGGGGCCTGTGGTCGGTCTGAACCCGGAAGTGAGACCCAAACAAGTAGGGTCTTAGCTTCTTCAGCGCCCAGACCACAGCAAATGCTTCTCGGTCTATCGCACTCCACCTTTGTTCCCGGGGAAGTAGCCTCCTGCTAATAAAGGCTACGGGTTGGTCAAAGCCCTCCTCAGTGATCTGTGAGAGAACAGCCCCTACACCATGCTCTGATGCATCCGTCTGCACCAGGAACTCTTTGGAGAAGTCAGGAGCCAAGAGCACGGGCGCCGTGCACATGGCAGTTTTCAGGGTGCAGAAGGCTTTCTGACAGGTGTAAGTCCATATCACTTTCCTGGGCTGCTTCTTCGAAGTCAGCTCTGTCAAGGGGGCAACGATGCTGCCATACCCCTTGACAAACCTCCTGTAGTACCCTGTGAGTCCTAAAAAGGCCCTCACCTCCGTCTGGGTCTTTGGGGGCTCCCAAGCCAGGATGGTTTCCACTTTGGGTTGGAGGGGCGCCACCTGGCCGCTCCCCACTTGGTGTCCCAAGTACACCACTGAACCCTGCCCGATCTGACACTTGCTTGCCTTGATCGTGAGGCCTGCCTTGCGCAGCGCCATCAACACTTCCCAGAGATGTTGCAGGTGTTCTTCCCATGTGCCGCTGAACACTGCGATGTCATCCAGGTAGGCAGCGCTGAACTCGGTCAGCCCAGCCAACACCTGGTTGACCAACCTCTGGAAGGTGGCAGGGGCATTCTTCATCCCAAAGGGCATCACCCGGAACTGGTAATGCCCATCTGGTGTAGAGAATGCAGACCTCTCTTTGGCCCCATCAGTTAAGGCGATCTGCCAGTACCCAGACGTTAAATCAAACGTGCTGAGGTACCGTGCAGCCCCTAACCGATCGATGAGCTCATCAGCTCTGGGGATGGGGTGCGCGTCAGTCTTCGTGACTGAGTTGAGTCCTCGGTAGTCCACACAGAACTGGAGTTCGGGCGTGGCACCCGGCGCTGCAGCCTTTGGGACCAAGACCACTGGGCTGGCCCAAGGACTGCTGGAGGACTCAACCACCCCTAGAGCAAGCATCTTCGAGACCTCCTCTTTGATGCAGGCTCTGACCCTGTCAGTTACCCGGTAGGCCTTGTGCTTCACAGGTAAGCTGTCTCCTGTATCTACATCATGGACGCACCAATTTGTGATACCAGGAACCAGGGAGAACAGGTCAGGGAACTGCCCCAGCAGCTGGCGGCAGTCACCCTGTTGCTCAGGGGTCAGGGTGGGTGAGAGGTTAACTCCATCCACTGACCCGTCTCGCTCTGAGGCTACCAAGAGGTCAGGAAGAGGCTCGGACTCCTCTTCCGTCCCATCATCGGTGGCCAAGAGCATGCCCACTTCGGACCTCTCCAAGTGGGGCTTCAGTCGATTGACATGTAGGACCCTTAAGGGGTTCCTAGGAGACCGCAAGTTCACCAAGTAGGTGACAGAACTCTTGCGCTCCAAAATCTCAAAGGGTCCTGTCCACTTGTCCTGGAGTGCACAAGGCTCCACAGGGGCCAGGACCCACACTTTTTGGCCAGGTTGAAGCTCAACCAGAGTGGCGTTCTGGTCGTACCACCGCTTCATTTCCTCCTGGCTGACTTCCAGGTTTGCCTCAGCAAGTTGCCTGAAACGCCTAGTCTGGTTCCGGAAAGCCAGCATGTAACTGAATACATTCTGGGGAGGTTTCCTGGGAGATTGCTCCCAGCCTTCCTTGACCAGACTAAGAGGTCCTCGTACTGGGTGGCCATACAAAAGCTCAAAGGGACTGAACCCTAGAGACTTTTGTGGCACCTCGCGGTACGCAAAGAGAAGGCATGGTAAGAGGACGTCCCACTTACGCCTCATGGGTTCCTCGAGACCCATAATCATGCCCTTCAGGGTTCAGTTGAAGCGCTCAACCAACCCGTTTCCTTGGGGATGGTAAGGTGTGGTGAACTTGTAGGTTACACCACACTCTTGCCAAAGGGACTTCATATATTTCGATATGAAGTTGGTCCCCCTGTCAGACACCACCTCTAGAGGGAATCCTACTCGTGAGAAAATTCCCATCAGTGCCCGTCCCACCACGGGGGCCGTCACTGTCCTCAGAGGGATGGCTTCAGGGTACCGGGTGGCATGGTCCACCAAGACCAGGATAAACCTGTTGCCCATGGCTGTCTTGGGGTCCAGCGGCCCCACAATGTCAATCCCCACCCGCTGGAATGGGGTACTGACCACAGGGAAAGGTTGGAGTGGAGCTCTCAGCTTCCTTCCACTCTTGCCACTTGCCTGGCAAGTCTGGCATGTCCTGCAGTGAGTGTCAGAACTCCTGCGCATTTGGGGCCAATAAAAGTGGGTGACAAGCCTTTCAAAGGTCTTGTCCTGCCCCAAATGTCCTGCTAACGGTACATCGTGAGCCAGCCCCAGTAGGAAGGCTCTGAACTTCTGGGGTACCACCAGCGCACGGGCTGACCCAGGTTCAGCAACCTTAGGCTCGGAGTATAGGAGGTCGTTCTCCCAGTAGATCAAGTGAGTTCCGGACTGATCACCATTGGCCTGGGCTGCAGCCTGCTGCCGCATACCCTCTAGAGAGGGGCATTCTTTCTGCTCCCTGCAGAATTCCTCCCTGGTGGGGCCTCCTTCTTGCTGCCAATGGGTCAGCTCAGGCAGGTCCCCCAGTTCGGCTATCTGTTCCCCGGTAGGCTCCAGGGCATCCCCCTCAAGGTCTGCTTCCTCCTGGGCCGTGGGAACTTCAGGAGCCGGATTCCCGTGCCTCCCTTGCCCTCTCTCTAAGGCCGGTTCCTGGGCCTCTCCCTCAGGCTCCAGGGTTCCTTCAACACCCCTACCGGCCGCCATCGACCGGGTGGTCACGCACGCCCAATCAGGCAAGCCCACCATCCGCAGGTGAGTTGTCTTCTCCACCTTTTCCCAAGGGGAGCTCTCCAAATCGTTACCTAGGAGACAATCAACAGGCATGGCCTCTCTCACAGCCACTTGCAGAGTACCAGAGACCCCCCCCACTCAAAGGGAACCTGAGCCATTGGACACTGACTCTCTGTGCTGTCGGCGTTGACAACACGGCAGAATGCGTGCGGGACAACCTGCTCTTGAGACACCAGGTGTTGCTTGACAGCAGTCACACTGGCTCCTGTATCTCTAAGAGCCCCCACCCTCTTGCCATTTATGGTCACCCACTGCCCATACTTTTGAGTATTGAGGGGCAGCTGGGCCTCAGCGACCATCTCACTGTCTCCTAATGAGACTAGGGTCATCTGTACGGGATCCCCCGCCCCTTGGACATCTATCTCCCTCCCCAAGGCTACACTATTCACCTGCTTGGGGGGTGGAGCACCAGAGGGTGCTGGTTTACCATACAGGGGGCACTTGGGATCCACGGAAATGTGCCCCAGGTTGTTACACTTGTAACATCTGAGGGGCCCTCTTTGAACAGGGTTACCTGTCGGGGCCCTGGTCTGCTTCGGGGGTGGGGGTGGCTGAGAACCTTTCCCTTGGTTCCCTTGGGAATTACTTTGGGGCCCTCTGTAGAACTCCCTCTGTTTACCCTTGTCCCCCCCACTCTTCTGCTGGGGACCCTGAACACCTTTGGCGGGGCCTCCCATGGGACCCTTGTGGACCCTGGTGCTGATCCAGCGGTCCGCCTCCTCAGCAAGATTCCTCGGGTTGGACAGCTTGCTATCGATCAGGTGCTGGCGTAGCTCAGGAAAACAGTTATCCGACAAGTGCTCCCATGCAATTAAATCAAACAGCCCTTGGTAATCATTCACTTTGCTACCCTTCACCCAACCATCCAGCGCTCTGCAAAAAAAGGTCACATATTCTACATAAGTGGTACCAGGTTTCTTGGTGCAATCCCTAAACCTCTGCCTGTACAATTCAGGAGTTAACCCATACCTTGTCATAAGAGCCTCCTTCATGTGTGGATAGGATGTGTGGACATCAGAGGGGAGGTCTAGCAGTGTGTCCCGCCCCTCACTCAGGAACCTTCCCCACAACCCCGCTCCCCAATCCTTCTCAGGGACCCGGTGGGAGGACATGGCTACTTCATAGGCCCGGAACAACTTCCCGATATCATCCTGCTTATAATATTCTTTGACTACATCTTTAGGAATGTGCACCCTTGACTCTGTTGAATTGCTGCCACCAGAGGGTGAGTTGTCTAAACTCCTGGCCTTGAGATCCAACTCCCTCATTGTTACCTCATGCTCCATGGCCAGTTTCTGCCTTTCCATCTCCATTTGCAGTTTTGCCATCTCCACCTCATGTGCTCGTGCAGCACTCCTGTCGGCCATCTCCTCGGGCGACAGGCCTCTGCTAGGCTCAAAAACACCTTCTGGGGGTATCACCTCCCGTGCATTCTCTGGGAACTTTGATTCGTGCCAGGCTCTCAGCGCTGTCACGTACTGATCTTTGGTGCTTAGTCCACTTTGCTTGATTCTGTACTTGGAGAGATATCCTTTCAGGATATCATTTGTGCACTTCCTCAGTGCCTCGGGCTCCCAATCGATGTCATCCACTCCAGAGAATACAGAGGACGCTCCGCCTCCATTGACTGAGCTAGGCATGGTTTCTTACGGTGGAGATTCTTCTTTAGCAACAACTGTCAATCAATCTGTTGCTGCGTTATAGGTCTGCTCTACGTGGTGATCAATAATTCACTGTATGTAAATCATAAATGCAAATTCGAAATCCCACCGCTGCCACCAATGTTAGAATGGGGAACCTCTGGTTGGCACAGGTAAGCACTTGTGACAAGCAGTGGTCCCTTCTTCTATTCAGGGCGAGAGAATTACCCCTTCAGAACAACCCCTGCTCACCCTATAGGTAGTGTGGCACGAGCAGTCAGGGCTAAACTTCAGGGCGCTAGTCAGTTAAGCATTTATGATCACACACAGTAAATCACAACGATCCCCCACAAATGGACACCAGGCGTAAGTTGTATCAAAAATACGGATGCTTTATATAAAAGATTCTTGGTTACGCAGGCATGTACAAGACCATCAATAACGGTTGCGAAATGGAAGCCACAAGATGATAATTAGGCACTGTTCTTTTCTTTGGTAACTTATTCGATCACGAGCGCTTCACAGGGCTCGGTTGAGTCGGTCCAGTCACGATGATGCGCAGTGCACCCGGGGTACAGTGATACGGGGAAATCAGAACGTTGCGGACCCCGAGTCCGATAGAGAGTTCACTGTACCTGGGAACGTGCGATGTGCTTGGACGAGTCTTCAGGGGAGATGCAGGTTCTGCACCTCGCGGGTCTCCGGATCAAGAATTCAGCGGGCGGCTCTCGGTAGACAGGTGCGGCCCAGGGCCTCCGACACGGACTGTGCGGGAGGTCACTGCGGAGGGCGGCACGGTCAGACTCAGGCTGGGAGGTGAAGCGGGGCGGCCGGATACGTCACGACGTACGGGCGGCCGTCCGAGGCTTGATTTCACTTCCCAATTAGAAATCCGGTGGGAGGGCGAGAGGGCACCAGGCACGCTCCAGTGGCAGGCAGGTGACAGGGAAGCGGGGCGGCCAGCCTCGATGGGTCCAGAGCGACTCAGGCAGAGCGGGGCTCTCGGCGAGGGACAGCGGCCAGGCTTCTGGGTGTCACGGCCCTAGGAGGGGTGGCAAGGTGCGCAGAGCACTCCGGCGGTAGAAAGCACACGGCTCGAGTTCTCAGACGAGCGGAGACACGGTGAACCCACTGGTCCTGGGGTTCAGTTCAGGGGGCAAGCTCTTCTTCCAAGCCCTTGGAGATAGTTGAAGAACAAAGTGCAAAAGTCTCTTTCAGTCTTTTTCCTCTCCTTCCTCAGCAAGGCACCTACTGCAGGCCAGTCCCTCAGGTCAGGGAAAGTTACTCCTCCTTCAGCTTCTTCCAGGTCCTTCTAGTCGGGCAGAGTTCCTTCGTGGTTCAATCTGGATCTGATTTCTTAGGAGCCAGGCTCCTACTTTTATACAGGGATTCTTTTGTTCTTTAGCGCCAGGGGGCCTGGGCCTGGCTCAGTCCAGTTTTGGAGCACTCTGTTGTGGTGACTCGGCGTGTTCCTTTCAGCAGCAGGGCAGAGACATCAGCCGCTCCACAGGGGGCGGCGCCGGCTTTGTGGTGGCAGAGCACAGGTCTATTCAAGAGTCAGGGTGTACTCCTCCCACCCATCCTGGTGTAATCTCTCTACCCACCACCTGGCAGCCAACCTGTCTCCTGGAATCCCCCAGCCCTGCTCCTGTACTGTTGCTAGGCAGAACACACACCCACGGCAGAGGCGGACTGAGATGGTCAGGCACGCAAAGGCTAACTTTCTAAAAGCAGCATTTGCAAACCCAGGATATTAAAATAACCTTTACTAAAAGATGTATTTTATTATCCCGAGTTCAGGCATACTAAACATGACTTTCTACCATGCTCTCTGAGTCCACTGGGGTCACAGCGTGTAGCGATCCGAGCAGCCCATTCTGGCCTATGGAGAGCAGGTAGCCTTCAATAGTGAAAAACGAAAATGGCTGTAATTCACTATTAAGACATGCCACACACATCAGGGCATGTCCTACCTTATGCCTACAACGCACCCTGCACTTAGGCCTACCAGAGGGGTGACTAACATGTAGTTAAGGGAAGGTTTAGGGACTGGCAAGTGGGGACACTGGCTCAGTCAGCGCGACGGTACCAGACCGCGCGCAGGTTCTGCAGTGGCAGACCCTAGACACATTTTACCCCACTGCTTCGGTGGGTGACACAACCAGTGCTGCAAGCCCTCTAGCAGCATTTGGATATACAAGCCCTTGGCACCCCTGGTGCACTCTACTAGGGAATGATAGTAAACCAAATAAACCAAACGTGGAAGTCAATTCACATAATACATTTTACCATAGGGAGCACTTGCACTGTGGCACTGGATGGCAGTGGCACAGTGCCCTGAGCAGCTAACACCAACACAAAACACATTGAGGCACAGACAAAAATGGAAGGGTGACCCACGCCAATGGTGCCCGGTCTAACACCCACCAATACCACCACCACCACCAAAACCAATACCACCACCAATGCCACCACTACCAATACCATCATCACCAATACCACCACCACCCATACCACCAGTACCACAACCAATACCACCACCAAATCAACCACCACCAATACCAACACCACCAATACCACCACCACCAATACCACCACCATCAATATCACCACCTCCAATACCAATACCACCACCACCAATACTACTACCATTACAAATATGACAACCACGAATACCACTACTAATACCACCAATACCACCACCACCAATACCACCACCACCACCTCTAATACCATCAATTCCACCACCATCACCAATACCACTGCCAATACCAATACCACCACCACCAATACCACCCCCACCAATGCCACCACCAATACCAACACCAATACCACCACCAATACTGCCACCACCAATACCACCACCAAAACCACCAGCCATATCAATATCAACAATACCACCTCCACCACCAATACCAATGTCAACACCAATACCAAAGCATCACCACCAATACCACCACTACTACCACCAATACCACCACCAATACCACCACTACCTCCAATACCACCACCGCAATATAAATACCACCAATACCACCACTACCAATACCACCACCATCACCAATACCACCACCAATACCACCACCGATGCCACCATCAATACCAGCACCACCACCAATACCACCACCACCAATACCACCATCACCAGCAATATCACCACCACCAAAACCATCACCACCACCAATACCATCATCACCACCAATACCACTACCACCACCATCAATACCAAAAAAACACCAATACTAATACTACCACCACAATACCAATACTACCACCACCACTAATACCACCACCACCACCAATACCACCAGCACCAATACCACCAATACACCCACCACCACCACCAATACCAGCACCACCAATACCATCAATATGAATACAACAAACACCAATACCACTCCACCAATACAACCAACATCAACACCACAACCAATACAACCATCAATACCACCAACACAAACAATACCAACACCACCAATACCAATACCACCACCACCAATACCACAACTAATACCACCACCACCACCACCACCACCAATACCACCACCAATACCACCATCACCAATACCATACCACCACCACCAATACATCACCAATACCACTAACAACACCAATACCACCAATACCACCACCAATACCACCACCACCAATACCAGCACCAATACCAACACCACCAATAACAATACCACTAATACCAACCCACCAATACCAATACAATCACCACCAATACCACCACCAACAATACCACCACCACCACAAATACCACCACTACCACAAATACTGCCGCCACCAATACCACCACCACCAATGCCAACATTAAAACCACTATCACCACAACACATTCCACCACCACCAATACCACCACCATCACCACCATTACCAATATCACCACAACCAATACCAATGTCACCACCAATACCAATACCACCACCACCAATAACTCCACCAATACCACCAATAACAATACCACCACCACCTATACGACCACCATCAATATGACCACCACCAACACCAATACCACCACTGCCAATACCACCATTACCATCACCACCACTAATCCCACCAACACCAATACCACTAAATCCACCAATACCATCACCACCACCAATACCACCACCACCAATACCACCAACAATATCACCATCACCAATGCCAATTCCACCAACAGCACCAATACTAACACCAATACCACTACCACCACCAATACCACCACTACCACCAATACCACCACCAATACCACTATCACCAATACCACCACCACTAATATAAATACCATCAATGCCAATACCACCACCACCAATACCACCATCACCAATACCCTCACACCACCAGCAATACCACCACCACCAATACCATCACTAACAATACCAATACCACCACCACTAACACCAACAACACCACCACCAATACAACCATTACCACAATACCACCATACCAATATCACCACCAATACCACCACTACCACCCATACTACCATCACCAATACAAATACCACCAATACCCCACCACCATTACCACCAATACCATAACCAACACCACCTATACCACAACCAATACCACCATCAATACCACCACCACAAATACCACCACCACCAATACCACCACCACCACCAATATCACCACCACCAGCAATATCACCACCACCAATACTATCGCCACCACCAATACCACCATCACCACCACTACCACCACCACCAACACCACTTCCACCACCAATACCACCACCACCAATTAGAATACCACAGCCACCAATACCAATACCACCGCCAATTCCCCCACCACCAATAGAACCAATACCCCAACCAAAACCAATACAAACACCATCACCAATATTATTACCACCAACACCACCACCAGCAATATGAATATCACCAATACCACCACCAATACCACCACCATGAACACCACCACCAATACCACCACCAATACCACCACCACCAATACCAATAGCACAAACAATACCACCAATAACACCAACACCACCAATACCACAGCCAATACCACCACCACCAATAACATACCACCACCAATACCACTACCACCACCAATACCACCACCACCACTACCAACACCACTACCACCAATACACCATCAATACCACCACCAACACCAATAACAATACCACCAATACCAACACCACCACCACCAATTCCACCACCAATACCACTACCACCAATACCACCCCTACCACACATACCACTGCCACCAATACCACCACCACCAATAGCAACACTAAAACCACCACCACACATACCACCACCACCAATGCCACCACACCAATACTACCACCAATACTGCCACCACCAATACCAATATCACCACCACCAATACCAATGCCAACACCAATACCACCAACACCAATACTACCACCAATACCAATAACACTACCACTAATACCACCACCACCAATATGAATAACTCAAACACCAATACCAATACCATCACCACCAATACCACTACCACCACCACCAATACCACTACCACCACCAATACAACTACCACCACTAATACCACCAACACCACCACCACCAATACCAATACCACCACCACTAATACCACCACCAAAACCAATACCACCACCACCACCAATGCCACCACTAACAATACCACCACCACCAATACCACCACCATCACCAATACCACAACCAATACCACCACCAATACAACCACCACCAATATTAACACCACCAAAACCAATACCACCACCACCACCAATGCCACCACCATCAATACCACCACCACCAATACCAACACCACCAATACAACCACCACCAATACCAACACCACCAATACCAACACCACCAATACCACCACCACCAATACGACCAATACCAATACCACCACCACTAATACCACCACCAAAACCAATACCACCACCACCACCAATGCCACCACTAACAATACCACCACCACCAATACCACCACCATCACCAATACCACAACCAATACCACCACCAATACAACCACCACCACTAATACCACCACCAAAACCAATACCACCACCACCACCAATGCCACCACCATCAATACCACCACCACCAATACCAACACCACCAATACAACCACCACCAATACCAACACCACCAATACCAACACCACCAATACCACCACCACCAATACGACCACCATCAATATCACCACCTCCAATACCAATACCACCACCACCAATACCAATGCCAACATCAATACCACCAACACCAATACTACCACCAATACCAATAACACTACCACTAATACCACCACCACCAATATGAATAACTCAAACACCAATACCAATACCATCACCACCAATACCACTACCACCACCAATACCACCACCACCAATACCACTACCACCACCAATACAACTACCACCACTAATACCACCAACACCACCACCACCAATACCAATACCACCACCACTAATACCACCACCAAAACCAATACCACCACCACCACCAATGCCACCACTAACAATACCACCACCACCAATACCACCACCATCACCAATACCACAACCAATACCACCACCAATACAACCACCACCAATATTAACACCACCATCAATACCACCACCACCAATACCAACACCATCAATACAACCACCACCAATACCAACACCACCAATACCACCACCACCAATACGACCACCATCAATATCACCACCTCCAATACCAATACCACCACCACCAATACTACTACCATTACAAATATGACAACCACCAATATCACTACTAATACCACCAATACCACCTTCACCAATATCACCAACACCAACACCATCACTACCACCAATAGAACCACCACCAATACCACCACCACCACCTCTAATACCACCAATACCACCACCAGCACCAATACCACTGCCAATACCATCACCACCAATACCACCACCACCAATGCCACCACCAATACCTTCACCAATACCGCCACCACCAATACCACCACAAATACAACAAGCCATACCAATACCACCACCAATACCAATATCAACACAAATACCAATACCACCACCAACAATACCACCACTACTACCACCAATACCATCACCAATACCGCCACTACCTCCAATACCACCACTGCAATAGAAATACCACCAATACCACCACTACCAATACCACCCATACCACCACCATCACCAAAACCACCACTAACACCACCAATACCACCATCACCAATACCACCACCACCAATAACACCAATTCCCACACCACCACCAATACCACCATCACCAATACCAAAACCACCACCAATACCACCACCACCAATACCACCAACATCAACACCACCACCAAAACAACCACCAATCCCACCAACACAAACAATACCAACACCACCAATACCAATACCACCACCAATACCGCCACCAATACCACCACTACCAATACCACCATCACCAGTACCATACCACCACCACCAATACACCACGACCAATGCCAACACTAAAACCACTACCACCACCACACATTCCCCCACCACCAATACCACCACCATTACCAATATCACCACCACCAATACCAATGCCACCCCCAATACCAATAACACCACCACCAATAACACCAACAATACCAACAATAACAATACCACCACCACCAATACCACCACCATCAATACGACCACCACCAATACCAATAACACCACTGCCAATGCCACCAATACCATCACCACCACTAATACCACCAACACCAATTCCACTACCTCCACCAATACCATCACCACCACCAATATCACCCCCACCAACAATACCACCATCACCAATGCCACTTCCAGCAATACCACCAATACCACCCCCAATACCACTACCACCACCAAAACCACCACCACCACCAATACAACCACCAATACCACTACCACCAATACCACCACCACTAATATCAATACCACCAATACCAATACCACCACCACCAATACCACCACCACCCAAATCCGGAAATACAAATACCAACTCTACCCCTACCAATACCACCACCACTAACACCATCAGTACCACCACCAATACAACCACCACCACAATACCACCACCACCAATATCACCACCAATACCACCACTACCACCCATACTACCACCAACAATACAAATTCCACCAATACCATAACCAACACCACCTATACCACAACAAATACCACCATCAATACCACCACCACTAATACCACCACCACCAGGAATATCACCACCACCAGCAATATCACCACCACCAATACCATTGCCACTACCAATACCAACATCACCACCAATACAACCACTACCAATACCAATACCATTACCAACACCAATACCACCTCCACCAATAAGAATACCACAGCCACCAATCCCAATACCACCACCAATACCCCCACCACCAACATCACCACCAATACCACCAATACCCCAATCACCACCAATACAACCACCATCACCAATACACCAATACTACCACCAGCGATATGAATATTACTACCACCAATACCACCACCATGAACACCACCACTAATACCACTACCAATACCACCACCCCCACCACCACCAATACCACTGTTAGCAATAGCACCAATACCACCACCACCACCACCAATACCACCAATAAAAGCAGCACCACCAATACCACAGCCAATACCACCACCACCAATACCACTACCACCACCAATACCACCACCACCAATACCACCACTACCGCAAATGCCACCAATACTACCACCCCCACAAATACCAATACTAAAACCAGCACCACACATACCACCACCACCAATGCCACCACACCAATACTACCACCACCAATACCAATATCACCACCAATACTACCACAACCAATAACACCAACACCACTACCAACAACACCACCACCACCAATACCCCATACCATCACATGCACCACCAATACCACCACTACCAATACAACCACCACCAATAGCACTTCCACCACCAATATCACCAACCACAATAACAATACCACCATCATCAATACCACCAACACCACCACCACCACCAATGCCATCAGCAAGACAACCACCACCAATACCACCAGCACCATCAATACAACTACCAATAACACCACCAACAATATCATCAGTACCATCACAAATACCACCTATACCACCAATACCAGCACCACCACTAATACCACCACCAATAATACCACCACCTCCAATACCACCAATACCATCACCACCACTAATACCACCAACACCACCACCACCAATACCAATACCAATACCACCACCACTAATACCACCACCAAAACCAATACCACCACCACCACCAATGCCACCACTAACAATACCACCACCACCAATACCACCACCATCACCAATACCACAACCAATATCACCACCAATACAACCACCACCAATATTAACACCACCATCAATACCACCACCACCAATACCAACACCACCAATACAACCACCACCAATACCAACACCACCAATACCACCACCACCAATACGACCACCATCAATATCACCACCTCCAATACCAATACCACCACCACCAATACTACTACCATTACAAATATGACAACCACCAATATCACTACTAATACCACCAATACCACCTTCACCAATATCACCAACACCAATACCATCACTACCACCAATAGAACCACCACCAATACCACCACCACCACCTCTAATACCACCAATACCACCACCAGCACCAATACCACTGCCAATACCATCACCACCAATACCACCACCACCAATTCCACCACCAATACCTTCACCAATACCACCACCACCAATACCACCACAAACACAACAAGCCATACCAATACCACCACCAATACCAATATCAACACAAATACCAATACCACCACCAACAATACCACCACTACTACCACCAATACCATCACCAATACCGCCACTACCTCCAATACCACCACTGCAATATAAATACCACCAATACCACCACTACCAATACCACCCATACCACCACCATCACCAAAACCACCACTAACACCACCAATACCACCATCACCAATACCACCACCACCAATAACACCAATTCCCACACCACCACCAATACCACCATCACCAATACCAAAACCACCACCAATACCACCACCACCAATACCACCAACATCAACACCACCACCAAAACAACCACCAATCCCACCAACACAAACAATACCAACACCACCAACACCAATACCACCACCAATACCGCCACCAATACCACCACTACCAATACCACCATCACCAGTACCATACCACCACCACCAATACACCACGACCAATGCCAACACTAAAACCACTACCACCACCACACATTCCCCCACCACCAATACCACCACCATTACCAATATCACCACCACCAATACCAATGCCACCCCCAATACCAATAACACCACCACCAATAACACCAACAATACCAACAATAACAATACCACCACCACCAATACCTCCACCATCAATACGACCACCACCAATACCAATAACACCACTGCCAATGCCACCAATACCATCACCACCACTAATACCACCACCACCAATTCCACTACCTCCACCAATACCATCACCACCACCAATATCACCCCCACCAACAATACCACCATCACCAATGCCACTTCCAGCAATACCACCAATACCACCCCCAATACCACTACCACCACCAAAACCACCACCACCACCAATACAACCACCAATACCACTACCACCAATACCACCACCACTAATATCAATACCACCAATACCAATACCACCACCACCAATACCACCACCACCCAAATCCGGAAATACAAATACCAACTCTACCACTACCAATACCACCACCACTAACACCATCAGTACCACCACCAATACAACCACCACCACAATACCACCACCACCAATATCACCACCAATACCACCACTACCACCCATACTACCACCAACAATACAAATTCCACCAATACCATAACCAACACCACCTATACCACAACAAATACCACCATCAATACCACCACCACTAATACCACCACCACCAGGAATATCACCACCACCAGCAATATCACCACCACCAATACCATTGCCACTACCAATACCAACATCACCACCAATACAACCACTACCAATACCATTACCAACACCAATACCACCACCACCAATAAGAATACCACAGCCACCAATACCAATACCACCACCAATACCCCCACCACCAACATCACCACCAATACCACCAATACCCCAATCACCACCAATACAACCACCATCACCAATACACCAATACTACCACCAGCAATACGAATATTACTACCACCAATACCACCACCATGAACACCACCACTAATACCACTACCAATACCACCACCACCACCACCACCAATACCACTGTTAGCAATAGCACCAATACCACCACCACCAATACCACCAATAAAAGCAGCACCACCAATACCACAGCCAATACCACCACCACCAATACCACTACCACCACCAATACCACCACCACCAATACCACCACTACTGCAAATGCCACCAATACTACCACCCCCACAAATACCAATACTAAAACCAGCACCACACATACCACCACCACCAATGCCACCACACCAATACTACCACCACCAATACCAATATCACCACCAATACTACCACAACCAATAACACCAACACCACTACCAACAACACCACCACCACCAATACCCCATACCATCACATGCACCACCAATACCACCACTACCAATACAACCACCACCAATAGCACTGCCACCACCAATATCACCAACAACAATAACAATACCACCATCATCAATACCACCAACACCACCACCACCACCACCACCAATGCCATCAGCAAGACAACCACCACCAATACCACCAGCACCATCAATACAACTACCAATAACACCACCAACAATATCATCAGTACCATCACAAATACCACCTATACCACCAATACCAGCACCACCACTAATACCACCACCAATAATACCACCACCTCCAATACCACCAATACCATCACCACCACTAATACCACCAACAATATCACCACCATCACCATCAACAACAATATCACCAATACCGCCACCAATACCACAACCAAAACCACCACCACCAATACCAATGCCCTCACCAATACCAAAACCATCACCACCAATGACACCACAAATACTACCACCACCAATACCACTACCACCACCATCAATACCACCACCACCAATACCAATAACACCACCGCAAATACCAATACCACCACCACCACTAATATCACCACTACCAATACCACTGTCACCAATACCTACTCTACCAATATCACCAATACCACCACCTATACCACTACCACCACCTATACCACTACCACCACCAATACCACCACCACCAATATCACCACCTATACCACCACCAATACCACCACCACTAATATCAATACCACCACCAATAACACCACCACCAATACCACCACCAAAACCACAACCAATACCGCCACCACCACTACCACCAATACTAATACCGCCACTACCAATACCAATTCCACCACCACCAATACCACTACAACCATCACCAATACCACAAGCACCACAATACATCCACCGCCAATACCACCATCAATACCACCGCTACCACCAATACCAATGCCAACAATACCGCCAGCACCAACACCACCATTGCCACCACCACCACCAATACCATCACAAACCCTACCAATGCCACCACTAACAATACCACCATCAATACCACCACTACCACTAATACCACCAACACCAATACCACCACCACCAGCAATATCACCACCACCAATACCATCCTCACCACCACCAATACCACATCACCACCAACAATACCACCACCAATGCCAATACCACCCCCACCAATACCAATTCTATCACCAACAATACCACCACCAATACCACCCCCACCAATACCACCACCAGCACCCCGAACACCACCAATACCCTGACCACCACCAATACAACCACCACCACCAATACCAATATCACCACCAATACCAATACCACCAATACCAGCACACCAATATGAATATCACCACAACCACTACCACCACCAATACCAATACCACCAACAATACCACCATCACCAATACTACCACCATTAATACCACCCATACCACTACCACCACCAATACCAACACCATCACCAATACCATTACCACCAATACCAGCACCACCACCAATACCACTACCACTAATATCAATAAAAACACATTCCACCACCACCAATACCCCCACCATCAATACCACCACCACCAATACCATCACCACCAATACCACCAATGCCACAACCACCAATATGACCACCACCAGCACCAATACCACCATCACAAATACCAACACCACCACCACCACAACTGTCATCACCAATAGCACCACCACCAGAAATACCACCAATACCACCACCACCAATACCACCACCACCAATACCACCTCCAACATAACCAATACCACCACCAATACCACCAATACCATCACAAATACCACCAATACCACCACCAACACCACCACCAATACCAACACCACCACTAATACCCCCACCAATACCACCACCTTCAATATCACCAATACCGCCACCACTAATAATACCACCACCATTGCCAATACCACCACTATCACCAATACCAACAATACCACCAATACTACCACCAATATCACAACCAAAACACCACAACCAATAATAAAAATCATCACCAATTCCAATACCACCACCACCAATAACACCACAAATACCACCACCAACAATACCACTACCACCACCATCAATACCATCACAATCAATAACACCACCACCAATACCACCACCGCCACTAATACCACCACCACCATTTACCACCACCACCAGGAATACCACCATCACCAATACCACCTCCACCAATACCACCACAAATACCACCACCACCACCAATACCACCACCACGAATATCAATAACACCAATACCACCACCAACAATACCACTACCAATAACTCTACCACCAATACCACCAACACCACTGCCAATACCACCACCACCAATACCACCACCGCCAATACTAATACCGCCACTACCAATACTGATTCCCCCACCACCAATACCAATACTACCACCACCAATACCACAAGCACCACAATACCACCACCACCAATACCACCACCAATACCACCACTACAACCAATACCACCACCACCAATACCACCACCACCACCAATACCACTATCACCAATACCACCACCACCACCAAAACCACCATCACTAATACCACCTCCACCAATACCACCACCTATACCACTACCACCACCAATACCACCACCAATACCACCACTACCACCAATACCACCACCACAAAGAAAATACCACCAATACCACCAGCACCAATACCACCCATGCCACACCAGCAATCCCATCACCAACCCCACAAATACCACAACCAATACCACCACCATCACTAATACCACCACCACCATTACCACCACCACCACCAATATCACCACCACCAATACCATCACCACCACCAATACCACCATCACCACCAATACCACCACCAACACTCCCACCACCACCACCAATACCAACACTACCACCACCTATACCACCACCAATACCAAAACCACTGCAATACCACCACCAATACCCCGACCACCACCAATACCCTGACCACCACCAATACAAGCACCACCACAAATACCAATACCACCACCAATACCACCAGTACCACCAACACCAATACAAATATCACTACCACCAATACCACCACCATCAACACCACAACCAATACCATCACCAATACCACCACCACCACCAATAGCACCACCAACAATATCAATACCACCAATACCACCACCACCATTACCAACAGCACCACCAACAATACCACCACTACTACCACCAATACCATCACCAATACCGCCACTACCTCCAATACCACCACTGCAATATAAATACCACCAATACCACCACTACCAATACCACCCATACCACCACCATCACCAAAACCACCACTAACACCACCAATACCACCATCACCAATACCACCACCACCAATAGCACCAATTCCCACACCACCACCAATACCACCATCACCAATACCAAAACCACCACCAATACCACCACCACCAATACCACGAACATCAACACCACCACCAAAACAACCACCAATCCCACCAACACAAACAATACCAACACCACCAATACCAATACCACCACCAATACCGCCACCAATACCACCGCCACCAATACCACCATCACCAGTACCATACCACCACCACCAATACACCACGACCAATGCCAACACTAAAACCACTACCACCACCACACATTCCCCCACCACCAATACTACCACCATTACCAATATCACCACCACCACCAATACCAATGCCACCCCCAATACCAATAACACCACCACCAATAACACCAACAATACCAACAATAACAATACCACCACCACCAATACCACCACCATCAATACGACCACCACCAATACCAATAACACCACTGCCAATGCTACCAATATCATCACCACCACTAATACCACCACCACCAATTCCACTACCTCCACCAATACCATCACCACCACCAATATCACCCCCACCAACAATACCACCATCACCAATGCCACTTCCAGCAATACCACCAACACCACCCCCAATACCACTACCACCACCAAAACCACCACCACCACCACCAATACAACCACCAATACCACTACCACCAATACCACCACCACTAATATCAATACCACCAATACCAATACCACCACCACCAATACCACCACCACCAAAATCCGGAAATACAAATACCAACTCTACCACTACCAATACCACCACCACTAACACCATCAGTACCACCACCAATACAACCACCACCACAATACCACCACCACCAATATCACCACCAATACCACCACTACCACCCATACTACCACCAACAATACAAATTCCACCAATACCATAACCAACACCACCTATACCACAACAAATACCACCATCAATACCACCACCACTAATACCACCACCACCAGGAATATCACCACCACCAGCAATATCACCACCACCAATACCATCGCCACTACCAATACCAACATCACCACCAATACAACCACTACCAATACCATTACCAACACCAATACCACCACCACCAATAAGAATACCACAGCCACCAATACCAATACCACCACCAATACCCCCACCACCAACATCACCACCAATACCACCAATACCCCAATCACCACCAATACAACCACCATCACCAATACACCAATACTACCACCAGCAATACGAATATTACTACCACCAATACCACCACCATGAACACCACCACTAATACCACTACCAATACCACCACCACCAATACCACTGTTAGCAATAGCACCAATACCACCACCACCCCCAATACCACCAATAAAACCAGCACCACCAATACCACAGCCAATACCACCACCACCAATACCACTACCACCACCAATACCACCACCACCAATACCACCACTACCGCAAATGCCACCAATACTACCACCCCCACCAATACCAATACTAAAACCAGCACCACACATACCACCACCACCAATGCCACCACACCAATACTACCACCACCAATACCAATATCACCACCAATACTACCACAACCAATAACACCAACACCACTACCAACAACACCACCACCACCAATACCCCATACCATCACATGCACCACCAATACCACCACTACCAATACAACCACCACCAATAGCACTACCACCACCAATATCACCAACAACAATAACAATGCCACCATCATCAATACCACCAACACCACCACCACAACCACCACCACCACCAATGCCATCAGCAAGACAACCACCACCAATACCACCAGCACCATCAATACAACTACCAATAACACCACCAACAATATCATCAGTATCATCACAAATACCACCTATACCACCAATACCAGCACCACCACTAATACCACCACCAATAATACCACCACCTCCAATACCACCAATACCATCACCACCACTAATACCACCAACAATATCACCACCATCACCATCAACAACAATATCACCAATACCGCCACCAATACCACAACCAAAACCCCCACCACCAATACCAATGCCCCCACCAATACCAATACCATCACCACCAATGAGACCACAAATACTACCACCACCAATACCACTACCACCACCATCAATACCACCACCACTAATACCACTGTCACCAATACCTACTCTACCAATATCACCAATACCACCACCTATACCACCACCACCACCTATACCACTACCACCACCAATACCACCACCACCAATATCACCACCAATACCACCACCACCACCAATACCACCACCACTAATATCAATACAACCAATACCACCAATACCACCACCAATAACACCACCACCAATACCACCACCAAAACCACAACCAATACCACCACCACCAATACTAATACCGCCACTACCAATACCAATTCCACCACCACCAATACCACTACAACCATCACCAATACCACAAGCACCACAATACATCCACCGCCAATACCACCATCAATACCACCGCTACCACCAATACCAATGCCAACAATACCGCCAGCACCAACACCACCATTGCCACCACCACCACCAATACCATCACAAACCCTACCAATGCCACCACTAACAATACCACCATCAATACCACCACTACCACTAATACCGCCAACACCAATACCACCACCACCAGCAATATCACCACCACCAATACCATCATCACCACCACCAATACCACATCACCACCAACAATACCACCACCAATGCCAATACCACCCCCACCAATACCAATTCTACCACCAACAATACCACCACCAATACCACCCCCACCAATACCACCACCAGCACCCCGAACACCACCAATACCCTGACCACCACCAATACAACCACCAACACCAATGCCAATACCACCACCAATACCAATACCACCAATACCAGCACCACCAATATGAATATCACCACAACCACTACCACCACCAATACCAATACCACCAACAATACCACCATCACCAATACTACCACCATTAATACCACCCATACCACTACCACCACCAATACCAACACCATCACCAATAACATTACCACCAATACCAGCACCACCACCAATACCACTACCACTAATATCAATAAAAACACATTCCACCACCACCAATACCCCCACCATCAATACCACCACCACCAATACCATCACCACCAATACCACCAATAACATCACAAATACCACCAATGCCACAACCACCAATATGACCACCACCAGCACCAATACCACCATCACAAATACCAACACCACCACCACCACAACTGTCATCACCAATAGCACCACCACCAGAAATACCACCAATACCACCACCACCACCAATACCACCACCACCAATACCACCTCCAACATAACCAATACAACCAATACCACCACCAATACCACCAATAACATCACAAATACCACCAATACCACCACCAACACCACCACCAATACCAACACCACCACTAATACCCCACCAATACCACCACCTTCAATATCACCAATACCGCCACCACTACTAATACCACCACCATTGCCAATACCACCACTATCACCAATACCAACAATACCACCAATACTACCACCAATATCACAACCAAAACACCACAACCTATAATAAAAATCATCACCAATTCCAATACCACCACCACCAATAACACCACAAATACCACCACCAACAATACCACTACCACCACCATCAATACCATCACAATCAATAACACCACCACCAATACCACCACCGCCACTAATACCACCACCACCATTTACCACCACCACCAGGAATACCACCATCACTAATACCACCTCCACCAATACCACCACCTATACCACTACCACCACCAATACCACCACAAATACCACCAACACCACCAATACCACCACCACGAATATCAATACCACCAATATCACCAACACCACTACCAATACCACCACCACCAATACCACCACCACCAATACTAATACCGCCACTACCAATACTGATTCCCCCACCACCAATACCAATACTACCACCACCAATACCACAAGCACCACAATACCACCACCACCAATACCACCACTACCACCAATACCACCACCACCAATACCACCACCACCACCAATACCACCATCACCAATACCACCACCACCACCAAAACCACCATCACTAATACCACCTCCACCAGTACCACCACCTATACCACTACCACCACCAATACCACCACCAATACCACCACTACCACCAATACCACCACCACAAAGAAAATACCACCAATACCACCAGCACCAATACCACCCATGCCACCACCACCACCAGCAATACCATCACCAACCCCACAAATACCACAACCAATACCACCACCATCACTAATACCACCACCACCATTACCACCACCACCAGCAATATCACCACCACCAATACCATCACCACCACCAATACCACCATCACCACCAATACCACCACCAACACTCCCACCACCACCACCAATACCAACACTACCACCACCTATACCACCACCAATACCAAAACCACTGCAATACCACCACCAATACCCCAACCACCACCAATACCCTGACCACCACCAATACAAGCACCACCACAAATACCAATACCACCACCAATACCACCAGTACCACCACCACCAATACAAATATCACTACCACCAATACCACCACCATCAACACCACAACCAATACCATCACCAATACCACCACCACCACCAATAGCACCACCAACAATACCTATACCACCAATACCACCACCACCATTACCAACAGCACCATCAACAATAACACCAATACACTACCAATACCACCCCACCAATACCATATTACCAAAAATACCACTACCACGACCAATACCACCTCCAACAATACCACCACCAATATCACCACCACCAATAACAATACCACCAATACCACCACCACCACCAATGCCACCACCACCAATACCACTGTGTCAAGAATTCCTGTCATGCGAGGGGAGGAAAACGGTAACCAGCGAAAACGGACTACATCTCCCAGGATGCTTAGCGGTTGAGAGGTTATGTAAACAGGAGAGCTGTTACATAACTCAAGGAAAACACGCCCTTATGTAAACAGGAGAGCTGTTTCATAACTCAAGGAAAACACGCCCTTATGTAAACAGGAGAGCTGTTACATAACTCAAGGAAAACACGCCCTTATGTAAACAGGAGAGCTGTTACATAACTCAAGGAAAACACGCCCTATAAAGGGAGGAACCGGGAGGTACAACGCTGTCGGATATTGTGTTTACACCGACGTACCTGCTTAGTGAAGAGCAGTGTTCCGGAGTGGTGCTCCAGTAAGGCAAGAACGGAGGTAGGTCGAGTCGTTACTCCCTGGGCCGTGTCTTGCCCCATCGTCACCTGTGAAGGACCCGGAAGCTCTACCGGATAACCATTGAGCTTCGCTTTTTGACTCGGCTGAGTCAAAGCGCAGTGGCGCTTTTGCTGGTTGGAGTCGTAACTCCCAGCCCGACCAGAGATACAGGGACTGCCAGCTGTAACGCACACCAGGAGGTGTTTGCCGCGTTACAGACTCGGAAGTCCACAGGATCGATCGAGCGGCTGCTCTCGGTTCAGTCTTCTTTGCTTGTGATTGGGGTATCAGTGACGCATCACCAGGAGGTGACTCCGCGTCCCGGTGCAGTCTGAGGAAGAGGTTGAGCGGCTGCTCCCTTCAGGTAGAGACCCCGGCTGGGTGTTTCCCTGACTCCTCGATTCTCCCCAACACTCTTCGTGCCCCTCGCAGCCTACCGATTGGCATTGTCGGCCATTTCATTTCTGCCCTCTGTTGGCATACGCCGGGATCGGCGTATATGCAGAGGACGGTTAGGACCATCCGTGCTGTGGGCTGGTAACGTACTTAGCCTGGAGGATTCCAGTGACTATAACCTTTGTTTATTCCTTGTATTATTTTTGCCTTCATTAAAATAACTAAACCTTCACAAGTGGTTGCGTTCTCATTATCGTGTCTGTTAAACGATCCTGAGACGTTCAGGGCGTTACAAAATATCCGACCTTAATAACACTAACTGTCTCCCGGTCGATAACAGACATGGCAACACTTGATGATGTGCTGGCTGCTTTAGCGACCGTGCAAATTGAATTGGCTGCCTCCAGGCAAGAAACAGCCGATGTAAAAGCCAGACTGGATGCTATCCAATTGGACCCGCTCACGCCCAGCACCTCCCTCACGAACCAGACCCCTGCGGTAGTAGTGGAAATGCCGGTAGCCGTCCCCTTGGCAACACCAGAGAGGTACAGTGGGGATCCTAACACAGTGCAGGTATTCCTCACACAAGTGGCGCTACATTTATCGTGCAAACCAAGGGCGTTCCCCACGAGTCAGGCTCGTGTGGCTTTCCTTATATCCTATTTGGCTGGAAACGCGGCACAATGGGCCGTACCTCTGGTGAGCAGGGACGACCCCATCTTATGTGATTGGGGTGCTTTTCGCGAGGAATTCCTGAAAGTCTTCGACAGAAGGGCTGACTCGTACACGGCGGACCGTGAAATGCTTGAGTTGAGACAGGGATCCAACGACCTGGTGCAGTATCTCAACGCGTTCCGAAGGCTGGTTGCGGAAACCAAGTGGCCTGTTGCTAAACAGACGGCGCTCTTCCATCACGGGCTGTGCGATGAGCTCAAGGACGCCGTGGCTCATATTGACCCACAACCCAAGACATGTGAGGGCCTTATCAACCTGGTATTACGGCTGGAACATAGGCTAAGTGAAAGAAAGGGGGATCATGGGAGAAAAGGAAACTCCCTTCCATCCTATGTGACAGTGGGAAGTCCTGAAACTTCCACCGCATCCAAGGGAGAACCCATGGACATCGGCGCAATACGAGCGAGCCTCACAGCCACGGAGAAAGAGTCACGCCGTAAACAAGGATTGTGCCTATATTGTGGCAAAAAAGGCCACTACGTACGTGAATGCCCTGCCAAACCGAAGACGTCACGTTATCGGGCCAACCGGTCGGTAACAGCCGTGGTGGACGTACCGGCGGAAAACTAGAGGACTCCCAGACCAAAGAAGGGGCCTCTCGGAGTCACTCATCCATCCCTTCACTTTCCAACTCGGTCACTAAGGGACAACGACACCTGTTTCTCACGGTGCACGTGGGAGTGCATGACCAGTGGATACCCGTTGTGGCCATGGTGGATTCAGGGGCCACTGGCATGTTTATGGACCACAACGAGGCATGCAGGCTAGGGCTAGTGCTTCTTCCCAAAGCTGTACCCGAAGACGTCTATGCTGTAGACGGAAGGCGATTGGTGACGGGGCCCATCGGGCAGCACACGGGGGTCCTTCCGATGAGATGTGGGAGGAACCATTTGGAACAAATCGATTTTAACATCATCCGAGCGCCCCAATATGGCGTCATATTGGGATTGCCGTGGCTACAGAAACACAACCCCTCTGTGGATTGGCCAACACATCGCATCGAACTGACGTCACCGTATTGCATCCTGCATTGTGGAATAAGAACGGAATCCCTTGACGCAGATGAGAGCGGGAGTCAGACGGTGGCTACAGCGGCAGAAAAAGATGTGGCTCTCCCCCAGGCTTATCACAGTTTTGAGGATGTATTTGATGAGGTGAAGGCGGAAGTGCTACCACCACATAGACAGTTTGACTGCCAGATCGACCTGGTGCCAGGGGCCAGCGTTCCCAGCGGCAGGCTGTATGCCCTGACGGAGCCTGAAAACGTGCATCTCCGGGGGTACCTGGATAAACTGCTCAAGCTAGGATTCATCCGCCCGTCCAAGTCTCCGGCCGCCTCGCCACTCTTCTTCATCCCGAAGGCTAATGGGGAGCTGAGAGCCTGTGTGGACTTTAGGGCATTGAATGCGATAACCGTAAAGAATCGGTACCCCTTGCCTCTCATCAGTGTACTTCTGGAACAGGTCAAGAAAGCTCGTATCTACACCAAGTTGGATTTGAAAGGGGCATACCATCTGGTGCGCATGAGGGACGGAGACGAGTGGAAGACCGCCTTTAAGACCAGGTTCGGCCTTTTTGAGTACCTCGTCATGCCGTTCGGTCTGTGCAACGCCCCGGCAGCCTTTCAGTACTTTTTGAATGAGGTATTCAGAGAGGAGTTGGATATCTACGTGGTCGTATATTTCGACGACATCCTCATCTATTCGTCCAGTGTGGAGGAGCACGTACACCACGTCAAAGCTGTGCTCCAAAAGCTGAGGGAAAACATGCTGTTTTGTAAACTCAGCAAGTATGACTTCCACGTCACATCCGTGGAATTCTTCGGAGTGATGCTGAGTCCAGAGGGACAGGAGATGGCAGAACGAAAGATCAAGGCGGTGAAAGAATGGCCGGTGCCCCAAAGCGTGAAGGACGTCCAAAGTTTCATTGGCTTCGCCAACTTTTACAGGCGGTTTATAGATGGATTTTCAGGATTGATGGCCCCAATCACACAGCTACTGAGGAAGTCCAAGGAGTTTGTCTGGTCCCCTGAAGCGAACAAAGCCTTTGAGGCCCTGAAAAGCGCCTTTGGTAAGGCGCCGGTGTTGGCTCACCCCGATCCGGATCTCCCCTACGTGGTGGAAGCGGACGCATCGGATGTGGCGCTGGGGGCTATCTTGTCCCAACGCAACCACGACACAGGGGTGCTTCATCCCGTTGCGTACATGTCCCGCAAACTCAACGACGCCGAACGCAACTACCATATTGCGGAGAAGGAGCTTCTCGCAATCAAGGACGCCTTCACCGAATGGAGGCATTGGTTGATGGGGGCAAGACATGTGGTATCGGTGTACACGGACCATCGGAACCTACAGTTCATGACGGCCACAAGACACCTTTCTCCCAGACAGCTGCGGTGGATGATCTTCTTTGCGGGGTTCAACTTCCGCATCATATATCGGCCGGGGACGGAAAACCGGAAGGCGGACGCCCTGTCCCGTCAATCTGCAGTTAAGGAACCATTGCCTGCGACCAAGCATTCCATCATTTCCCCGAGGATGGTATTGGGGGTTATCCAACCGGATACTTTCCTGAGGGGAATAAAGAGAGGGATCAGGTCATTCGCATGGCGGAGGTGGCTCCTCAGTCACAGAGAATGGCAGCTGAAGGACGGGATACCCCTGAAGGGCAGGTGCCTATTGATACCCACGCCTAGGCTAAGGAAACAAGCATTCATCTGGTGCCATGACTCTCCATGCGCAGGTCATTTGGGCTTTGAAAAAACGGTGGCTAGCATGGGACGGCATTTCTGGTGGCCAACCATGAGAGTGGATGTCAGGAGGTGGGGACAGGAGTGTCCTACGTGTGCTACCATGAAGGCCGACCATGGCCGAACCCAAGGGCTCTTACATCCACTTCCGACCCCGGATAGACCATGGGATAGCATATCACTGGACTTCGTGGTGGGCCTACCGGTAGACCAGGGGATGACGGCAATACTGGTGGTGGTGGATTACTTGACGAAAATGGGGCACTTCATCCCCTGCAAGAGAGTCCCTACGGCCGGGGAATTGGCGTCACTACTCCTAAAGAATGTGGTACGACTGCATGGATTACCTGGGGTGATCGTGTCGGACCGGGTGTTCGCAGTTTACTGCGCAATTCTGGAAGACTTGGTGCACTGCGCTGCATGTTAAGACCGCCCTGTCCACCATCTACCACCCTCAAACGGACGGCCAAACCGAGCGCCTGAACCAAACGCTCAAACAGTATCTGCGATGTTTTGTGGACCAGGGCCGGGAAGAATGGGTCGACTTGCTATGGGTTGCAGAGATAGCCTATAACAACGCCACTCACAGCTCCACACAGTCATCTCCGTTCTATAGCAACTATGGCCAACATCCCAGGTTCTTGCCATTTCTACATCCGTTCAGAGAGGACAGGATTCCCGCCACAGCGGACAGGGTGGCACACATAAAAGACACGTTGATGCGCTCAAGGGCTGTCCTAATAGAGGCCAAGAGAAGATACAAGGCTGCGGCAGACAGGAAGAGAAGGCCCGGGCCACTGTACCGCACTGGAGACTACATCTGGATATCCACAAGAAACATGAGGTTTCGAAAGAACAGTGTGTTCCATCCCAAGTACATGGGCCCCTATCGAATTACCAAGTGTATGGGTCCCGTGAACGTGAAGGTGTGCTTGCCCCAGTCATTGCGGATACACCCTGTCTTTCATGTATCATTGCTCAAACCAGCACCCTCCAAGCCGTCTGGGACACCTAGGCCGGTATGCGTGGAGTCGGAGGTGGAGTATGAAGTGTCGGGCATACGGGCGTCCAAATGGCGCAGGGGGAAGCTGTGGTACCTGGTTGCGTGGAAAGGCTATGGCCCGGAGGAGCAGTCATGGGAACCGGCTGAAGGGGTTCATGCTACGCGCTTGGTCTCCTTGTTCCATCGGCGTTTTCCTGCCAGCGCTGGACCCGTGGGGAGCCGCTGAGAGGGAGGATGTACTGTCAAGAATTCCTGTCATGCGAGGGGAGGAAAACGGTAACCAGCGAAAACGGACTACATCTCCCAGGATGCTTAGCGGTTTAGAGGTTATGTAAACAGGAGAGCTGTTACATAACTCAAGGAAAACACGCCCTTATGTAAACAGGAGAGCTGTTACATAACTCAAGGATAACACGCCCTTATGTAAACAGGAGAGCTGTTACATAACTCAAGGAAAACACGCCCTTATGTAAACAGGAGAGCTGTTACATAACTCAAGGAAAACACGCCCTATAAAGGGAGGAACCGGGAGGTACAACGCTGTTGGATATTGTGTTTACACCGACGTACCTGCTTAGTGAAGAGCAGTGTTCCGGAGTGGTGCTCCAGTAAGGCAAGAACGGAGGTAGGTCGAGTCGTTACTCCCTGGGCCGTGTCTTGCCCCATCGTCACCTGTGAAGGACCCGGAAGCTCTACCGGATAACCATTGAGCTTCGCTTTTTGACTCGGCTGAGTCAAAGCGCAGTGGCGCTTTTGGTGGTTGGAGTCGTAACTCCCAGCCCGACCAGAGATACAGGGACTGCCAGCTGTAACGCACACCAGGAGGTGTTTGCCGCGTTACAGACTCGGAAGTCCACAGGATCGATCGAGCGGCTGCTCTCGGTTCAGTCTTCTTTGCTTGTGATTGGGGTATCGGTGACGCATCACCAGGAGGTGACTCCGCGTCCCGGTGCAGTCTGAGGAAGAGGTTGAGCGGCTGCTCCCTTCAGGTAGAGACCCCGGCTGGGTGTTTCCCTGACTCCTCGATTCTCCCCAACACTCTTCGTGCCCCTCGCAGCCTACCGATTGGCATTGTCGGCCATTTCATTTCTGCCCTCTGTTGGCATACGCCGGGATCGGCGTATATGCAGAGGACGGTTAGGACCATCCGTGCTGTGGGCTGGTAACGTACTTAGCCTGGAGGATTCCAGTGACTATAACCTTTGTTTATTCCTTGTATTATTTTTGCCTTCATTAAAATAACTAAACCTTCACAAGTGGTTGCGTTCTCATTATCGTGTCTGTTAAACGATCCTGAGACGTTCAGGGCGTTACACACTGCCAATACCACCACCACCAATACCACCAGTACCAAAAATAACACCACCACCAATAGCAACATTAAAACCACCACCACGCATACCATCATCACCAATGCTTTCATCACCAACACCACAACCAATACCACCACCAAAACTACCGCCACCAATACCAATATCACAGCCACCAATACCACCACTACTAATACCAACGCCACTGCCAAAACCAATACCACCACCACTAATAATACCACCAATATCAATACCACCACAAATACCACCTCCAATACCACCAACACCAGCACCACCAATACCACCACCAATAACACCACCATCAACACCACCACCAACAACAATTCCACCAATACCACAACCAATACTACCCCCACCAATACCACCACCACCAATACCAATACCAATACCACCACCACCAATCCCACCACCAATACCAATACAACCACCACAAATACAATCACCAATACCAACAATACCACCACCACCAATACCACCACCATCAATACAACCAATATCAATAACACCACTAGCAATACCAATACCACAATACCACCACCAACACTAATAACACCCCCACCAATACCACCACCAATACCACCGACACCAATACCACCTCCAATACTACCATCACCAATACCACCACCACCAATACCACCACCAACACCACTAGTACCACCAATACCACCACCACCACCAAAACCACCACCACCAATACCGTCACCACCAGCACCAATACCACCTTCACTAATATCAATAACACAAATACCACCACCACCATTAAAAATTCCACCACCACCAATACCACAACCAAAAACACCACCACCAATACCACCACTACCAATAACACCACAAATACAACCACCAACAATACCACTACCACCACCATCAATACCACCACCACCAATAACACCACTGCCAATACCAATACCACCACCACCACTAATACCACCACCACCAATACCACCACCAATACCACCACCAATACCACCATCACCAATACCACCTCCACCAATACCACCAATACCACCACCTATACCACTACCACTACCAATGCAATTCCACCACCACCAATACCAATACCACCACCACCACTAATATCAATACCACCAATAACACCACCACCAATACCACCAACACTATCACCAATACCACCACCAATACCACAACTGATATCACCAATACCACCACCACCAATGCCACCAATACTAATACCACCACCAATACCACCATCACCAATACCACAAGCACCACAATACCACCACCACCAATACTACCACTACCACTAATACCACCACCACAAATACCACCAATACCACCAGCACCAATACCACCAATGCCACCACCACCTCCAAAACCATCACCAACCCCACCAATACCACCACGAATACCACCATCAATACCACCACCATCACTAATACCACCAACACCAATACCACCACCACCAGCAATATCACCACCATCAGTACCATCACCACCACCAATACCACCATTTCCAACAATAGCCCACCACCTATACCAATACCACTGCAATACCACCACCACCAATACCCCGACCACCACCAATACAACCACCACCACCAAAACCAATACCACCACCAATACCACCAATACCAATACCACCAATACCACCACCACCACCAATACAAATATCACTACCACCACCATCAACCACACAACCAATACCACCACCAATACCAGCACCAACAATAATAATAGCACCACCACCATTACCAATAGCACCACCAACAATAACACCACTACCAATAACAATACCATCACTAATATCACCACCACCAATAACAATACCTCCAATACCACCACCACCAATACCACCAGTACCACAAATACCACCACCACCAACACCACTACCACCACCAATACCACCACCAATACCATTACCACCAATACCACCACAACCACCAATACCACTACCACTAATATCAATAACAACACATTCCACCACCACCAATACCAATACCACCACCATGAATACCACCACCACCAATACCACCACCACCACCAATACTACCAATAACATCACAAATACCCCCAATACCACCACCACCAATATGACCACCACCAATAACACCAGCACCAATACCACCAGCACCAATACCACCACTATTAATACCAACACCACCACCACCAACACCACCACCAATACTAGCACCACCACTAATACCATCACCAATACCACCACCTCCAATACCACCAATTCTGCCACCACTACTAATGCCAGCACCAGCGCCAATACCACCACCATCACCAATACCAACAATACCACCAATACTACCACCAATACCACAACCAAAAACACCACAACCAATAAAAAGCCATCACTACAATACCACCACCACCAATACCACCACCAATACCAACACTACTACCAATACCACCACCACAAATACCACCAGCACCAATATCACCCATGCCACCACCACCAATACCATCACCAACCCCACAAATACCACCACCATCACTAATACCACCACCAATACCACCACCACCAATTCCATCACCACCACCAATACTACCATCACCACCAATACCACCACCAACACTACATCCACCACCACCAATACCAATACTACCACCACCAATACAATACCACCGCAATACCACCACCACCAATACCCCGACCACCACCATTACCCTGACCACCACCAATACAAGCACCACCACAAATACCAATACCACCACAAATACCAATACCAATACCACCACCACCAATACAAATATCACTACCACCAATACCACCACCATCAACACCACTAACAATACCACCACCTATACCACCACCACCAACAATACCAATACCACCACCACCATTACCAATAGCACCACCAACAATAACACCAATACCACTACCTATACCACCCTACCAATACCATATAACCACCAATACCACTACCACCACCAATACCACCTTCAACAGTACCACCACCAATATCACCACCACCAATAACAGTACCACCAATGCCACCACCACCAATACCACTGCCAATACCACCACCACCAATACCACCAGTACCAAAAATAACAACACCACCAATAGCAACATTAAAACCACCACCACACATATCACCATCACCAATGCTATCATCAACAACACCACCACCAATATCACCACCAAAACTACCACCACCAATAACAATATCACCACCATCAATACCAACACCACTAAAACCAATGCCACTGCCAAAACCAATACCACCACCAATAATACTACCACCAATACCAATACCACCACCACCACCAATAACACCACCTCCAATACCATCAACACCAGCACCACCAATACCACCACCAATACCACCACCAACAACAATTCCACCAATACCACAACCAATACTAACCCCACCAATACCAACACCACCAATACCACCACCACCAATACCAATACCACCACCAACAATGCAGCCACCAATACCAATACAACCAACTTGAATACAATCACCAATACCAACAATACCACTGCCACCAATACCACCACCATCAATACCACCACCACCAATATCAATAACACCACTAGCATTACCAATACCCCAATACCACCACCAACACTAATAACACCACCACCAATACCACCGACACTAATACCACCTCCAATACCACCATCACCAATACCACCACCACCAATACCACCACTAGTACCACCAATACCACCAGCAAAACCACCTCCACCAATACCACCACCACCACCACAATACCACATTCACAAATATCAATAACACCAACACCACCACCACCGTTACAAATTCCACCGCCACTAATACCACAACCAAAAACACCACCACCAATACCAATGCCACCACCAATACCAATACCACCCCTACCAATAACCCCACAAATACCACCACCACCATTACCACTACCACCAGCATCAATACCACAACCACCAATACCACCACCACCACTAATACCACCACCACCAATACCACCACCACCACCAATGCCACCACCAATACCACCATCACCAATACCACCTCCACCAATACCACCACCCATACCACTACCAATTCCACGACCACCAATACCAACACCACTAATATCAATACCACCAATACCACCACCACCAATACCACTACTAATAGCACCACCAATACCACTAACACTATCACCAATACCACCACCAACACCACAACCGATACCACCAATACCACCACCAATACCACTAATACCACCACTAATACCACTACCACCACCACCAATACCACAAGCACCGCAATACCACCACCAATACCACTGCCAATACCACTACTATCACCAATACCACCACCACAAATACCCCCAATACCACCAGCACCAATACCACCAATGCCACCACCACCAATACCATCACCAACCCCACCAATACCACCACCAAAACCACCAGCAATACCACCATCATCACTAATACCACCAACACCAATACCACGACCACCAGCAATATCACCACCACCAATACAGTCAGCACCACCAATACCACCATTACCACCAATACCCCACCACCTATACCACCATCAATACCTAATACCACTGCAATACCACCACCAATACCCTGACCACCACCAATACCAATACCACCACCAATACCAATGCCACCAATACCACCACCACCAATACAAATATCACCACCACCAATACCACCACCAACACCGCAACCAATACCACCACCAAAAACACCACCAATACCACCACTAACAATAATAATACCACCAATGCCACCACCACTACCAACAGCACCACCAACAATAACAGCAATACCACTACCAATACCAGCACCACCAATACCATATAACCACCAATACTACCACCACTACCACCACCAATACCACCACCAACAATACCACCACCAATATCACCACCACCAATGACAATACCACCACTAATACCACCACCACCAATAACAATACCATCAATACCACCACCACCAATGCCGCCACCACCAATACCACTGCCAATACCACCACCACAAATACCACCACCACCAACACCACCACCAATACCACCAGTACCACAAATACCACCGCCACCAATACCACCACCACCACCAATACCAACATCAAAACCACCACCACACATACCACCATCACCAATGCTATCATTACCAACACCACCACCAATACTACCACCAAAACTACCACCATCAATACCAATATCACCACCACCAGTAATACCAATGTCACTGCCAAAACCAATACCACCACCACTAATACTACCACCAATACCACCAATACCAATACCACCACCACCAATACCACCACCTTCAATACCACCCCCACCAATACCAATACCACTACTAATACCACCTCCACTAATACCACCAATGCTACCACCACCAATACCACCAATACCAGCACCACCAATAACACCACCAATAACACCACCACCAATACCACCACCACCACCACCACCACCAATACCACCAATACCACCACCAACACAACCCCCACCAATACCACCACCACCAATACCACCAATAGCAATACCACCACCACCAATGCCAGTACCAATACCACCACCACCGATGGTGCCACCAATTCCATTACAACCAATACAATCACCAATACCAACAATACCAGCACCATCAATACCACCACCACTAATACCAATAACACCACCAGCAATACCAATACCCCAATGCCACAACCACCACTAACAACACCACCACCAATACCACCACCCCCACCAATACCACTGACACCAATACCACCATCACCAATACCACCACCTTCAATACCACCATTACCGCCAGCACTACTAATACCATCACCACCGGCAATACCACCACCATCTCCAATACCAACAATACCACCAATACTACCACCAATACCAATACCACAACCAAAAACACAACAACCAATACCAAAGCCACCACCAATACCTATACCACCATCACCAATAACACCAAAAATACCACCACCACCAATACCACTACCACCACCATCAATACCACCACTGCCACTAATACCACCACCACCACCAATACCACCACCACCACCAATACCACCATCGCCAATACCACCTCCACCAACACCACCAATACCACCACCTATACCACTGACACCACCAATACCACCACCACCAATACCACCACCACTAATATCAATACCACCAATACCACCACCACCAATACCACTACCAATAACACCACCACCAATACCACCAACACCACCGCCAATTCCACCACCAATACCAAAACCAATACCATCACCACCAATACCACCACCACCAATACCACCAATACTAATACCGCCACTACCAATACCAATTCCACTACCACCAGTACCACTACTACCACCACCAACACCACAAGCCCCACAATACCACCGCCACCAATACCACCACCACAAATACAAATACCACCAATACCACCAATGCCACCAAAAGCACCAATACCATCACCAACCCCACCAATACCACCACCAATACCACCATCAATACCACCACCACCAAAACCACCACCATCAGCAATATCACCACCACCAATACCATCACCACCACCAATACCACCATCACCTCCAATACCACCACCAACACTACCACTACCACCACCACCAATACCACCACCAATACCAATACCACCACTACCAATACCAATACTGCCACAACCTATTCCACCACCAACACCAATACCACCACCACCAATACCACCACCAATACACCGACCACCACCAATTCCCTGACCACCACCAATACAAGCACCACCTCAAATACCAATACCACCACCAATACCAATACCACCACCACCACAATACCAATACCACCACCACCATTACCAATAGCACCACCAATACCACTACCAATACCACCCCACCAATACCATATAACCACCAATACCACTACCACCACCAATACCACCACCAACAATACCAACACCAATATCACCACAACCAAAAAAATACCATCAAAACCACCACCACCAATGCCACCACCACCAATACCACCACGAAACCTACCACCACCAATACCAATATCACCACCTTCAATACCAACACCACTAATACCAATGCCACTGCCAAAACCAATACCACCACCAATAATACTACCACCAATACAAATACCACCACCACCACCAATAACACCACCTCCAATACCATCAACACCAGCACCACCAATACCACCACCAATAACCCCACCACCAGTACCACCATCACCAACAATTCCACCAATACCACAACCAATACTAACCCCACCAATAACACCACCTCCAATACCATCAACACCAGCACCACCAATACCACCACCAATAACACCACCACCAATACCACCACCACCAACAATTCCACCAATACCACAACCAATACTAACCCCACCAATACCAACACCACCAATACCACCACCACCAATAGCAATACCACCACCACCAATGCAACCACCACCAATACCAATACCACCACCAACAATGCAGCCACCAATACCAATACAACCACCTTGAATGCAATCACCAAAACCAACAATACCACTGCCACCAATACCACCACCATCAATACCACCACCAACACTAATAACACCACCACCAATACCACCGACACCAATATCACCTCCAATACCACCATCACCAATACCACCACCACCAATACCACCACTAGTACCACCAATACCACCACCAAAACCACCTCCACCAATACCACCACCAATACCACATTCACAAATATCAATAACACCAACACCACCACCACCGTTACAAATTCCACCGCCACTAATACCACAACCAAAAACACCACCACCAATACCAATGCCACCACCAATACCAATACCACCACTACCAATAACCCCACAAATACCACCATTACCACTACCACCAGCATCAATACCACCACCACCAATACCATCACCACCACTAATACCACCACCACCAATACCACCACCACCACCAATGCCACCACCAATACCACCATCACCAATACCACCTCCACCAATACCACCACCCCTACCACTACCAATTCCACCACCACCAATACCAACACCACTAATATCAATACCACCAATACCACCACCACCAATACCACTACCAATAACACCACCACCAATACCACCAACACCACCGCCAATTCCACCACCAATACCAAAACCAATACCATCACCACCAATACCACCACCACCAATACCACCAATACTAATACCGCCACTACCAATACCAATTCCACTACCACCAGTACCACTACTACCACCACCAACACCACAAGCCCCACAATACCACCGCCACCAATACCACCACCACAAATACAAATACCACCAATACCACCAATGCCACCACCAGCACCAATACCATCACCAACCCCACCAATACCACCACCAATACCACCATCAATACCACCACCACCAAAACCACCACCATCAGCAATATCACCACCACCAATACCATCACCACCACCAATACCACCATCACCTCCAATACCACCACCAACACTACCACTACCACCACCACCAATACCACCACCAATACCAATACCACCACTACCAATACCAATACTGCCACAACCTATTCCACCACCAACACCAATACCACCACCACCAATACCACCATCAATACACCGACCACCACCAATTCCCTGACCACCACCAATACAAGCACCACCTCAAATACCAATACCACCACCAATACCAATACCACCACCACCACAATACCAATACCACCACCACCATTACCAATAGCACCACCAATACCACTACCAATACCACCCCACCAATACCATATAACCACCAATACCACTACCACCACCAATACCACCACCAACAATACCAACACCAATATCACCACAACCAAAAAAATACCATCAAAACCACCACCACCAATGCCACCACCACCAATACCACCACGAAACCTACCACCACCAATACCAATATCACCACCTTCAATACCAACACCACTAATACCAATGCCACTGCCAAAACCAATACCACCACCAATAATACTACCACCAATACAAATACCACCACCACCACCAATAACACCACCTCCAATACCATCAACACCAGCACCACCAATACCACCACCAATAACCCCACCACCAGTACCACCATCACCAACAATTCCACCAATACCACAACCAATACTAACCCCACCAATAACACCACCTCCAATACCATCAACACCAGCACCACCAATACCACCACCAATAACACCACCACCAATACCACCACCACCAACAATTCCACCAATACCACAACCAATACTAACCCCACCAATACCAACACCACCAATACCACCACCACCAATAGCAATACCACCACCACCAATGCAACCACCACCAATACCAATACCACCACCAACAATGCAGCCACCAATACCAATACAACCACCTTGAATGCAATCACCAAAACCAACAATACCACTGCCACCAATACCACCACCATCAATACCACCACCAACACTAATAACACCACCACCAATACCACCGACACCAATATCACCTCCAATACCACCATCACCAATACCACCACCACCAATACCACCACTAGTACCACCAATACCACCACCAAAACCACCTCCACCAATACCACCACCAATACCACATTCACAAATATCAATAACACCAACACCACCACCACCGTTACAAATTCCACCGCCACTAATACCACAACCAAAAACACCACCACCAATACCAATGCCACCACCAATACCAATACCACCACTACCAATAACCCCACAAATACCACCATTACCACTACCACCAGCATCAATACCACCACCACCAATACCATCACCACCACTAATACCACCACCACCAATACCACCACCACCACCAATGCCACCACCAATACCACCATCACCAATACCACCTCCACCAATACCACCACCCCTACCACTACCAATTCCACCACCACCAATACCAACACCACTAATATCAATACCACCAATACCACCACCACCAATACCACTACCAATAACACCACCACCAATACCACCAACACCACCGCCAATTCCACCACCAATACCAAAACCAATACCATCACCACCAATACCACCACCACCAATACCACCAATACTAATACCGCCACTACCAATACCAATTCCACTACCACCAGTACCGCTACTACCACCACCAACACCACAAGCCCCACAATACCACCGCCACCAATACCACCACCACAAATACAAATACCACCAATACCACCAATGCCACCACCAGCACCAATACCATCACCAACCCCACCATCACCACCACCAATACCACCATCACCTCCAATACCACCACCAACACTACCACTACCACCACCACCAATACCACCACCAATACCAATACCACCACTACCAATACCAATACTGCCACAACCTATTCCACCACCAACACCAATACCACCACCACCACCAATACCACCATCAATACACCGACCACCACCAATTCCCTGACCACCACCAATACAAGCACCACCTCAAATACCAATACCACCACCAATACCAATACCACCACCACCACAATACCAATACCACCACCACCATTACCAATAGCACCACCAATACCACTACCAATACCACCCCACCAATACCATATAACCACCAATACCACTACCACCACCAATACCACCACCAACAATACCAACACCAATATCACCACAACCAAAAAAATACCATCAAAACCACCACCACCAATGCCACCACCACCAATACCACCACGAAACCTACCACCACCAATACCAATATCACCACCTTCAATACCAACACCACTAATACCAATGCCACTGCCAAAACCAATACCACCACCAATAATACTACCACCAATACAAATACCACCACCACCACCAATAACACCACCTCCAATACCATCAACACCAGCACCACCAATACCACCACCAATAACCCCACCACCAGTACCACCATCACCAACAATTCCACCAATACCACAACCAATACTAACCCCACCAATAACACCACCTCCAATACCATCAACACCAGCACCACCAATACCACCACCAATAACACCACCACCAATACCACCACCACCAACAATTCCACCAATACCACAACCAATACTAACCCCACCAATACCAACACCACCAATACCACCACCACCAATAGCAATACCACCACCACCAATGCAACCACCACCAATACCAATACCACCAATACCACCAATGCCACCACCAGCACCAAATACCATCACCAACCCCACCAATACCACCACCAATACCACCATCAATACCACCACCACCAAAACCACCACCATCAGCAATATCACCACCACCAATACCATCACCACCATCACCTCCAATACCACCACCAACACTACCACTACCACCACCACCAATACCACCACCAATACCAATAACACCACTACCAATACCAATACTGCCACAACCTATTCCACCACCAACACCAATAACACCACCACCAATACCACCACCAATACACCGACCACCACCAATACCCTGACCACCACCAATACAAGCACCACCTCAAATACCAATACCACCACCAATACCAATACCACCACCACCACAATACAAATATCACCAAAACTAATACCACCACCATCAACATCACAACCAATACCACCACCAATACCACCACCAACAATACCAATACCACCACCACCATTACCAATAGCACCACCAATACCACCAATACCACTACCAATACCACCCCACCAATACCATATAACCACCAATACAACTACCACCACCAACAATACCTACACCAATATCACCACAACCAAAAAAATACCATCAAAACCACCACCACCAATGCCACCACCACCAATACCACCACCAAACCTACCACCACCAATACCAATATCACCACCTTCAATACCAACACCACTAATACCAATGCCACTGCCAAAACCAATACCACCACCAATAATACTACCACCAATACAAATACCACCACCACCACCAATAACACCACCTCCAATACCATCAACACCAGCACCACCAATACCACCACCAATAACCCCACCACCAGTACCACCATCACCAACAATTCCACCAATACCACAACCAATACTAACCCCACCAATAACACCACCTCCAATACCATCAACACCAGCACCACCAATACCACCACCAATAACACCACCACCAATACCACCACCACCAACAATTCCACCAATACCACAACCAATACTAACCCCACCAATACCAACACCACCAATACCACCACCACCAATAGCAATACCACCACCACCAATGCAACCACCACCAATACCAATACCACCACCAACAATGCAGCCACCAATACCAATACAACCACCTTGAATGCAATCACCAAAACCAACAATACCACTGCCACCAATACCACCACCATCAATACCACCACCAACACTAATAACACCACCACCAATACCACCAACACCAATACCACCTCCAATACCACCATCACCAATACCACCACCACCAATACCACCACTAGTACCACCAATACCACCACCAAAACCACCTCCACCAATACCACCACCAATACCACATTCACAAATATCAATAACACCAACACCACCACCACCGTTACAAATTCCACCGCCACTAATACCACAACCAAAAACACCACCACCAATACCAATGCCACCACCAATACCAATACCACCACTACCAATAACCCCACAAATACCACCATTACCACTACCACCAGCATCAATACCACCACCACCAATACCACCACCACCACTAATACCACCACCACCAATACCACCACCACCACCAATGCCACCACCAATACCACCATCACCAATACCACCTCCACCAATACCACCACCCCTACCACTACCAATTCCACCACCACCAATACCAACACCACTAATATCAATACCACCAATACCACCACCACCAATACCACTACTAATAACAGCACCACCAATACCACCAACACTATCACCAATACCACCACCAACACCACAACCGATACCACCAATACCACCACCAATACCACTAATACCACCACTAATACCACTACCACCACCACCAATACCACAAGCACCGCAATACCACCACCACCACCAATACCACTGCCAATACCACTACTATCACCAATACCACCACCACAAATACCCCCAATACCACCAGCACCAATACCACCAATGCCACCACCACCACCAATACCATCACCAACCCCACCAATACCACCACCAAAACCACCAGCACTACCACCATCATCACTAATACCACCAACACCAATACCACGACCACCAGCAATATCACCACCACCAATACCATCAGCACCACCAATACCACCATTACCACCAATACCCCACCACCTATAGCACCACCAATACCTAATACCACTGCAATACCACCACCACCAATACCCTGACCACCACCAATACCACCACCAATACCAATGCCACCAATACCACCAATACCACCACCACCAATACAAATATCACCACCACCAATACCACCACCAACACCACAACCAATACCACCACCAAAAACACCACCAATACCACCACTAACAATAATAATACCACCACCACTAACAACAGCACCACCAACAATAACAGCAATACCACTACCAATACCAGCACCACCAATACCATATAACCACCAATACTACCACCACTACCACCACCAATACCACCACCAACAATACCACCACCAATATCACCACCACCAATGACAATACCACCACTAATACCACCACCACCAATAACAATACCATCAATACCACCACCACCACCACCAATACCACTACCAATACCACCACCACAAATACCACCACCACCAACACCACCAACACCAATACCACCAGTACCACAAATACCACAGCCACCAATACCACCACCACCACCAATACCAACATCAAAACCACCACCACACATACCACCATCACCAATGCTATCATTACCAACACCACCACCAATACTACCACCAAAACTACCACCATCAATACCAATATCACCACCACCAATACCACCACCAGTAATACCAATGTCACTGCCAAAACCAATACCACCACCACTAATACTACCACCAATACCACCAATACCAATACCACCACCATCAATACCACCACCTTCAATACCACCCCCACCAATACCAATACCACTACTAATACCACCTCCACTAATACCACCAATGCTACCACCACCAATACCACCAATAACAGCACCACCAATAACACCACCACCAATACCACCACCACCAATACCACCAATACCACCACCAACACAACCCCCACCAATACCACTACCACCAATACCACCAATAGCAATACCACCACCACCAATGCCAGTACCAATACCACCACCACCGATGTTGCCACCAATTCCATTACAACCAATATAATCACCAATACCAACAATACCACCACCATCAATACCACCACCACCAATACCAATAACACCACCAGCAATACCAATACCCCAATGCCACAACCACCACTAACAACACCACTACCAATACCACCACCCCCACCAATACCACTGACACCAATACCACCATCACCAATACCACCACCTTCAATACCACCATTACCGCCAGCACTACTAATACCATCACCACCGGCAATACCACCACCATCTCCAATACCAACAATACCACCAATACTACCACCAATACCAATACCACAACCAAAAACACCACAACCAATACAAAAGCCACCACCAATACCTATACCACCATCACCAATAACACCAAAAATACCACCGCCACCAATACCACTACCACCACCATCAATACCACCACTGCCACTAATACCACCACCACCACCAATACCACCAACACCACCAATACCACCATCACCAATACCACCTCCACCAACACCACCAATACCACCACCTATACCACTAACACCACCAATACCACCACCACCAATACCACCACCACTAATATCAATACCACCAATACCACCACCACCAATACCACTACCAATAACACCACCACCAATGCCACCAACACCACCGCCAATTCCACCACCAATACCACAACCAATACCATCACCACCAATACCACCACCACCAATACCACCAATACTAATACCGCCACTACCAATACCAATTCCACCACCACCAGTACCACTACTACCACCCCCAACACCACAAGCCCCACAATACCACCGCCACCAATACCACCACCACAAATACAAATACCACCAATACCACCAATGCCACCACCAGCACCAATACCATCACCAACCCCACCAATACCACCACCAATACCACCATCAATACCACCACCACCAAAACCACCACCATCAGCAATATCACCACCACCAATACCATCACCACCACCAATAGCACCATCACCTCCAATACCACCACCAACACAACCACTACCACCACCACCAATACCACCACCAATACCAATAACACCACTACCAATACCAATACTCCCACAACCTATTCCACCACCAACACCAATACCACCACCACCAATACACCGACCACCACCAATACCCTGACCACCACCAATACAAGCACCACCTCAAATACCAATACCACCACCAATACCAATACCACCACCACCACCACAATACAAATATCACCAAAACTAATACCACCACCATCAACATCACAACCAATACCACCACCAATACCACCACCAATACCACCACCAACAATACCAATACCACCACCACCATTACCAATAGCACCACCAATACCACCAATACCACTACCAATACCACCCCACCAATACCATATAACCACCAATACAACTACCACCACCAATACCACCACCAACAATACCAACACCATTATCACCACAACCAAAAAATACCATCAAAACCACCACCACCAATACCACCATCACCAATACCACCTCCACCAACACCACCAATACCACCACCTATACCACTAACACCACCAATACCACCACCACCAATACCACCACCACTAATATCAATACCACCAATACCACCACCACCAATACCACTACCAATAACACCCACCAATACCACAACCAATACCATCACCACCAATACCACCACCACCAATACCACCAATACTAATACCGCCACTACCAATACCAATTCCACCACCACCAGTACCACTACTACCAACACCACAAGCCCCACAATACCACCGCCACCAATACCACCACCACAAATACAAATACCACCAATACCACCAATGCCACCACCAGCACCAATACCATCACCAACCCCACCAATACCACCACCAATACCACCATCAATACCACCACCACCAAAACCACCACCATCAGCAATATCACCACCACCAATACCATCACCACCATCACCTCCAATACCACCACCAACACTACCACTACCACCACCACCAATACCACCACCAATACCAATAACACCACTACCAATACCAATACTGCCACAACCTATTCCACCACCAACACCAATAACACCACCACCAATACCACCACCAATACACCGACCACCACCAATACCCTGACCACCACCAATACAAGCACCACCTCAAATACCAATACCACCACCAATACCAATACCACCACCACCACAATACAAATATCACCAAAACTAATACCACCACCATCAACATCACAACCAATACCACCACCAATACCACCACCAACAATACCAATACCACCACCACCATTACCAATAGCACCACCAATACCACCAATACCACTACCAATACCAGCCCACCAATACCATATAACCACCAATACAACTACCACCACCAATACCACCACCAACAATACCACCACCACCACCAATACCAACATCAAAACCACCACCACACATACCACCATCACCAATGCTATCATTACCAACACCACCACCAATACTACCACCAAAACTACCACCATCAATACCAATATCACCACCACCAGTAATACCAATGTCACTGCCAAAACCAATACCACCACCACTAATACTACCACCAATACCACCAATACCAATACCACCACCACCAATACCACCACCTTCAATACCACCCCCACCAATACCAATACCACTACTAATACCACCTCCACTAATACCACCAATGCTACCACCACCAATACCACCAATACCAGCACCACCAATAACACCACCAATAACACCACCACCAATACCACCACCACCACCACCACCACCAATACCACCAATACCACCACCAACACAACCCCCACCAATACCACCACCACCAATACCACCAATAGCAATACCACCACCACCAATGCCAGTACCAATACCACCACCACCGATGGTGCCACCAATTCCATTACAACCAATACAATCACCAATACCAACAATACCAGCACCATCAATACCACCACCACTAATACCAATAACACCACCAGCAATACCAATACCCCAATGCCACAACCACCACTAACAACACCACCACCAATACCACCACCCCCACCAATACCACTGACACCAATACCACCATCACCAATACCACCACCTTCAATACCACCATTACCGCCAGCACTACTAATACCATCACCACCGGCAATACCACCACCATCTCCAATACCAACAATACCACCAATACTACCACCAATACCAATACCACAACCAAAAACACAACAACCAATACCAAAGCCACCACCAATACCTATACCACCATCACCAATAACACCAAAAATACCACCACCACCAATACCACTACCACCACCATCAATACCACCACTGCCACTAATACCACCACCACCACCAATACCACCACCCCCACCAATACCACCATCGCCAATACCACCTCCACCAACACCACCAATACCACCACCTATACCACTGACACCACCAATACCACCACCACCAATACCACCACCACTAATATCAATACCACCAATACCACCACCACCAATACCACTACCAATAACACCACCACCAATACCACCAACACCACCGCCAATTCCACCACCAATACCAAAACCAATACCATCACCACCAATACCACCACCACCAATACCACCAATACTAATACCGCCACTACCAATACCAATTCCACTACCACCAGTACCACTACTACCACCACCAACACCACAAGCCCCACAATACCACCGCCACCAATACCACCACCACAAATACAAATACCACCAATACCACCAATGCCACCAAAAGCACCAATACCATCACCAACCCCACCAATACCACCACCAATACCACCATCAATACCACCACCACCAAAACCACCACCATCAGCAATATCACCACCACCAATACCATCACCACCACCAATACCACCATCACCTCCAATACCACCACCAACACTACCACTACCACCACCACCAATACCACCACCAATACCAATACCACCACTACCAATACCAATACTGCCACAACCTATTCCACCACCAACACCAATACCACCACCACCAATACCACCACCAATACACCGACCACCACCAATTCCCTGACCACCACCAATACAAGCACCACCTCAAATACCAATACCACCACCAATACCAATACCACCACCACCACAATACCAATACCACCACCACCATTACCAATAGCACCACCAATACCACTACCAATACCACCCCACCAATACCATATAACCACCAATACCACTACCACCACCAATACCACCACCAACAATACCAACACCAATATCACCACAACCAAAAAAATACCATCAAAACCACCACCACCAATGCCACCACCACCAATACCACCACGAAACCTACCACCACCAATACCAATATCACCACCTTCAATACCAACACCACTAATACCAATGCCACTGCCAAAACCAATACCACCACCAATAATACTACCACCAATACAAATACCACCACCACCACCAATAACACCACCTCCAATACCATCAACACCAGCACCACCAATACCACCACCAATAACCCCACCACCAGTACCACCATCACCAACAATTCCACCAATACCACAACCAATACTAACCCCACCAATAACACCACCTCCAATACCATCAACACCAGCACCACCAATACCACCACCAATAACACCACCACCAATACCACCACCACCAACAATTCCACCAATACCACAACCAATACTAACCCCACCAATACCAACACCACCAATACCACCACCACCAATAGCAATACCACCACCACCAATGCAACCACCACCAATACCAATACCACCACCAACAATGCAGCCACCAATACCAATACAACCACCTTGAATGCAATCACCAAAACCAACAATACCACTGCCACCAATACCACCACCATCAATACCACCACCAACACTAATAACACCACCACCAATACCACCGACACCAATATCACCTCCAATACCACCATCACCAATACCACCACCACCAATACCACCACTAGTACCACCAATACCACCACCAAAACCACCTCCACCAATACCACCACCAATACCACATTCACAAATATCAATAACACCAACACCACCACCACCGTTACAAATTCCACCGCCACTAATACCACAACCAAAAACACCACCACCAATACCAATGCCACCACCAATACCAATACCACCACTACCAATAACCCCACAAATACCACCATTACCACTACCACCAGCATCAATACCACCACCACCAATACCATCACCACCACTAATACCACCACCACCAATACCACCACCACCACCAATGCCACCACCAATACCACCATCACCAATACCACCTCCACCAATACCACCACCCCTACCACTACCAATTCCACCACCACCAATACCAACACCACTAATATCAATACCACCAATACCACCACCACCAATACCACTACCAATAACACCACCACCAATACCACCAACACCACCGCCAATTCCACCACCAATACCAAAACCAATACCATCACCACCAATACCACCACCACCAATACCACCAATACTAATACCGCCACTACCAATACCAATTCCACTACCACCAGTACCACTACTACCACCACCAACACCACAAGCCCCACAATACCACCGCCACCAATACCACCACCACAAATACAAATACCACCAATACCACCAATGCCACCACCAGCACCAATACCATCACCAACCCCACCAATACCACCACCAATACCACCATCAATACCACCACCACCAAAACCACCACCATCAGCAATATCACCACCACCAATACCATCACCACCACCAATACCACCATCACCTCCAATACCACCACCAACACTACCACTACCACCACCACCAATACCACCACCAATACCAATACCACCACTACCAATACCAATACTGCCACAACCTATTCCACCACCAACACCAATACCACCACCACCAATACCACCATCAATACACCGACCACCACCAATTCCCTGACCACCACCAATACAAGCACCACCTCAAATACCAATACCACCACCAATACCAATACCACCACCACCACAATACCAATACCACCACCACCATTACCAATAGCACCACCAATACCACTACCAATACCACCCCACCAATACCATATAACCACCAATACCACTACCACCACCAATACCACCACCAACAATACCAACACCAATATCACCACAACCAAAAAAATACCATCAAAACCACCACCACCAATGCCACCACCACCAATACCACCACGAAACCTACCACCACCAATACCAATATCACCACCTTCAATACCAACACCACTAATACCAATGCCACTGCCAAAACCAATACCACCACCAATAATACTACCACCAATACAAATACCACCACCACCACCAATAACACCACCTCCAATACCATCAACACCAGCACCACCAATACCACCACCAATAACCCCACCACCAGTACCACCATCACCAACAATTCCACCAATACCACAACCAATACTAACCCCACCAATAACACCACCTCCAATACCATCAACACCAGCACCACCAATACCACCACCAATAACACCACCACCAATACCACCACCACCAACAATTCCACCAATACCACAACCAATACTAACCCCACCAATACCAACACCACCAATACCACCACCACCAATAGCAATACCACCACCACCAATGCAACCACCACCAATACCAATACCACCACCAACAATGCAGCCACCAATACCAATACAACCACCTTGAATGCAATCACCAAAACCAACAATACCACTGCCACCAATACCACCACCATCAATACCACCACCAACACTAATAACACCACCACCAATACCACCGACACCAATATCACCTCCAATACCACCATCACCAATACCACCACCACCAATACCACCACTAGTACCACCAATACCACCACCAAAACCACCTCCACCAATACCACCACCAATACCACATTCACAAATATCAATAACACCAACACCACCACCACCGTTACAAATTCCACCGCCACTAATACCACAACCAAAAACACCACCACCAATACCAATGCCACCACCAATACCAATACCACCACTACCAATAACCCCACAAATACCACCATTACCACTACCACCAGCATCAATACCACCACCACCAATACCATCACCACCACTAATACCACCACCACCAATACCACCACCACCACCAATGCCACCACCAATACCACCATCACCAATACCACCTCCACCAATACCACCACCCCTACCACTACCAATTCCACCACCACCAATACCAACACCACTAATATCAATACCACCAATACCACCACCACCAATACCACTACCAATAACACCACCACCAATACCACCAACACCACCGCCAATTCCACCACCAATACCAAAACCAATACCATCACCACCAATACCACCACCACCAATACCACCAATACTAATACCGCCACTACCAATACCAATTCCACTACCACCAGTACCGCTACTACCACCACCAACACCACAAGCCCCACAATACCACCGCCACCAATACCACCACCACAAATACAAATACCACCAATACCACCAATGCCACCACCAGCACCAATACCATCACCAACCCCACCATCACCACCACCAATACCACCATCACCTCCAATACCACCACCAACACTACCACTACCACCACCACCAATACCACCACCAATACCAATACCACCACTACCAATACCAATACTGCCACAACCTATTCCACCACCAACACCAATACCACCACCACCACCAATACCACCATCAATACACCGACCACCACCAATTCCCTGACCACCACCAATACAAGCACCACCTCAAATACCAATACCACCACCAATACCAATACCACCACCACCACAATACCAATACCACCACCACCATTACCAATAGCACCACCAATACCACTACCAATACCACCCCACCAATACCATATAACCACCAATACCACTACCACCACCAATACCACCACCAACAATACCAACACCAATATCACCACAACCAAAAAAATACCATCAAAACCACCACCACCAATGCCACCACCACCAATACCACCACGAAACCTACCACCACCAATACCAATATCACCACCTTCAATACCAACACCACTAATACCAATGCCACTGCCAAAACCAATACCACCACCAATAATACTACCACCAATACAAATACCACCACCACCACCAATAACACCACCTCCAATACCATCAACACCAGCACCACCAATACCACCACCAATAACCCCACCACCAGTACCACCATCACCAACAATTCCACCAATACCACAACCAATACTAACCCCACCAATAACACCACCTCCAATACCATCAACACCAGCACCACCAATACCACCACCAATAACACCACCACCAATACCACCACCACCAACAATTCCACCAATACCACAACCAATACTAACCCCACCAATACCAACACCACCAATACCACCACCACCAATAGCAATACCACCACCACCAATGCAACCACCACCAATACCAATACCACCAATACCACCAATGCCACCACCAGCACCAAATACCATCACCAACCCCACCAATACCACCACCAATACCACCATCAATACCACCACCACCAAAACCACCACCATCAGCAATATCACCACCACCAATACCATCACCACCATCACCTCCAATACCACCACCAACACTACCACTACCACCACCACCAATACCACCACCAATACCAATAACACCACTACCAATACCAATACTGCCACAACCTATTCCACCACCAACACCAATAACACCACCACCAATACCACCACCAATACACCGACCACCACCAATACCCTGACCACCACCAATACAAGCACCACCTCAAATACCAATACCACCACCAATACCAATACCACCACCACCACAATACAAATATCACCAAAACTAATACCACCACCATCAACATCACAACCAATACCACCACCAATACCACCACCAACAATACCAATACCACCACCACCATTACCAATAGCACCACCAATACCACCAATACCACTACCAATACCACCCCACCAATACCATATAACCACCAATACAACTACCACCACCAATACCACCACCAACAATACCAACACCAATATCACCACAACCAAAAAAATACCATCAAAACCACCACCACCAATGCCACCACCACCAATACCACCACCAAACCTACCACCACCAATACCAATATCACCACCTTCAATACCAACACCACTAATACCAATGCCACTGCCAAAACCAATACCACCACCAATAATACTACCACCAATACAAATACCACCACCACCACCAATAACACCACCTCCAATACCATCAACACCAGCACCACCAATACCACCACCAATAACCCCACCACCAGTACCACCATCACCAACAATTCCACCAATACCACAACCAATACTAACCCCACCAATAACACCACCTCCAATACCATCAACACCAGCACCACCAATACCACCACCAATAACACCACCACCAATACCACCACCACCAACAATTCCACCAATACCACAACCAATACTAACCCCACCAATACCAACACCACCAATACCACCACCACCAATAGCAATACCACCACCACCAATGCAACCACCACCAATACCAATACCACCACCAACAATGCAGCCACCAATACCAATACAACCACCTTGAATGCAATCACCAAAACCAACAATACCACTGCCACCAATACCACCACCATCAATACCACCACCAACACTAATAACACCACCACCAATACCACCAACACCAATACCACCTCCAATACCACCATCACCAATACCACCACCACCAATACCACCACTAGTACCACCAATACCACCACCAAAACCACCTCCACCAATACCACCACCAATACCACATTCACAAATATCAATAACACCAACACCACCACCACCGTTACAAATTCCACCGCCACTAATACCACAACCAAAAACACCACCACCAATACCAATGCCACCACCAATACCAATACCACCACTACCAATAACCCCACAAATACCACCATTACCACTACCACCAGCATCAATACCACCACCACCAATACCACCACCACCACTAATACCACCACCACCAATACCACCACCACCACCAATGCCACCACCAATACCACCATCACCAATACCACCTCCACCAATACCACCACCCCTACCACTACCAATTCCACCACCACCAATACCAACACCACTAATATCAATACCACCAATACCACCACCACCAATACCACTACTAATAACAGCACCACCAATACCACCAACACTATCACCAATACCACCACCAACACCACAACCGATACCACCAATACCACCACCAATACCACTAATACCACCACTAATACCACTACCACCACCACCAATACCACAAGCACCGCAATACCACCACCACCACCAATACCACTGCCAATACCACTACTATCACCAATACCACCACCACAAATACCCCCAATACCACCAGCACCAATACCACCAATGCCACCACCACCACCAATACCATCACCAACCCCACCAATACCACCACCAAAACCACCAGCACTACCACCATCATCACTAATACCACCAACACCAATACCACGACCACCAGCAATATCACCACCACCAATACCATCAGCACCACCAATACCACCATTACCACCAATACCCCACCACCTATAGCACCACCAATACCTAATACCACTGCAATACCACCACCACCAATACCCTGACCACCACCAATACCACCACCAATACCAATGCCACCAATACCACCAATACCACCACCACCAATACAAATATCACCACCACCAATACCACCACCAACACCACAACCAATACCACCACCAAAAACACCACCAATACCACCACTAACAATAATAATACCACCACCACTAACAACAGCACCACCAACAATAACAGCAATACCACTACCAATACCAGCACCACCAATACCATATAACCACCAATACTACCACCACTACCACCACCAATACCACCACCAACAATACCACCACCAATATCACCACCACCAATGACAATACCACCACTAATACCACCACCACCAATAACAATACCATCAATACCACCACCACCACCACCAATACCACTACCAATACCACCACCACAAATACCACCACCACCAACACCACCAACACCAATACCACCAGTACCACAAATACCACAGCCACCAATACCACCACCACCACCAATACCAACATCAAAACCACCACCACACATACCACCATCACCAATGCTATCATTACCAACACCACCACCAATACTACCACCAAAACTACCACCATCAATACCAATATCACCACCACCAATACCACCACCAGTAATACCAATGTCACTGCCAAAACCAATACCACCACCACTAATACTACCACCAATACCACCAATACCAATACCACCACCATCAATACCACCACCTTCAATACCACCCCCACCAATACCAATACCACTACTAATACCACCTCCACTAATACCACCAATGCTACCACCACCAATACCACCAATAACAGCACCACCAATAACACCACCACCAATACCACCACCACCAATACCACCAATACCACCACCAACACAACCCCCACCAATACCACTACCACCAATACCACCAATAGCAATACCACCACCACCAATGCCAGTACCAATACCACCACCACCGATGTTGCCACCAATTCCATTACAACCAATATAATCACCAATACCAACAATACCACCACCATCAATACCACCACCACCAATACCAATAACACCACCAGCAATACCAATACCCCAATGCCACAACCACCACTAACAACACCACTACCAATACCACCACCCCCACCAATACCACTGACACCAATACCACCATCACCAATACCACCACCTTCAATACCACCATTACCGCCAGCACTACTAATACCATCACCACCGGCAATACCACCACCATCTCCAATACCAACAATACCACCAATACTACCACCAATACCAATACCACAACCAAAAACACCACAACCAATACAAAAGCCACCACCAATACCTATACCACCATCACCAATAACACCAAAAATACCACCGCCACCAATACCACTACCACCACCATCAATACCACCACTGCCACTAATACCACCACCACCACCAATACCACCAACACCACCAATACCACCATCACCAATACCACCTCCACCAACACCACCAATACCACCACCTATACCACTAACACCACCAATACCACCACCACCAATACCACCACCACTAATATCAATACCACCAATACCACCACCACCAATACCACTACCAATAACACCACCACCAATGCCACCAACACCACCGCCAATTCCACCACCAATACCACAACCAATACCATCACCACCAATACCACCACCACCAATACCACCAATACTAATACCGCCACTACCAATACCAATTCCACCACCACCAGTACCACTACTACCACCCCCAACACCACAAGCCCCACAATACCACCGCCACCAATACCACCACCACAAATACAAATACCACCAATACCACCAATGCCACCACCAGCACCAATACCATCACCAACCCCACCAATACCACCACCAATACCACCATCAATACCACCACCACCAAAACCACCACCATCAGCAATATCACCACCACCAATACCATCACCACCACCAATAGCACCATCACCTCCAATACCACCACCAACACAACCACTACCACCACCACCAATACCACCACCAATACCAATAACACCACTACCAATACCAATACTCCCACAACCTATTCCACCACCAACACCAATACCACCACCACCAATACACCGACCACCACCAATACCCTGACCACCACCAATACAAGCACCACCTCAAATACCAATACCACCACCAATACCAATACCACCACCACCACCACAATACAAATATCACCAAAACTAATACCACCACCATCAACATCACAACCAATACCACCACCAATACCACCACCAATACCACCACCAACAATACCAATACCACCACCACCATTACCAATAGCACCACCAATACCACCAATACCACTACCAATACCACCCCACCAATACCATATAACCACCAATACAACTACCACCACCAATACCACCACCAACAATACCAACACCATTATCACCACAACCAAAAAATACCATCAAAACCACCACCACCAATACCACCATCACCAATACCACCTCCACCAACACCACCAATACCACCACCTATACCACTAACACCACCAATACCACCACCACCAATACCACCACCACTAATATCAATACCACCAATACCACCACCACCAATACCACTACCAATAACACCCACCAATACCACAACCAATACCATCACCACCAATACCACCACCACCAATACCACCAATACTAATACCGCCACTACCAATACCAATTCCACCACCACCAGTACCACTACTACCAACACCACAAGCCCCACAATACCACCGCCACCAATACCACCACCACAAATACAAATACCACCAATACCACCAATGCCACCACCAGCACCAATACCATCACCAACCCCACCAATACCACCACCAATACCACCATCAATACCACCACCACCAAAACCACCACCATCAGCAATATCACCACCACCAATACCATCACCACCATCACCTCCAATACCACCACCAACACTACCACTACCACCACCACCAATACCACCACCAATACCAATAACACCACTACCAATACCAATACTGCCACAACCTATTCCACCACCAACACCAATAACACCACCACCAATACCACCACCAATACACCGACCACCACCAATACCCTGACCACCACCAATACAAGCACCACCTCAAATACCAATACCACCACCAATACCAATACCACCACCACCACAATACAAATATCACCAAAACTAATACCACCACCATCAACATCACAACCAATACCACCACCAATACCACCACCAACAATACCAATACCACCACCACCATTACCAATAGCACCACCAATACCACCAATACCACTACCAATACCAGCCCACCAATACCATATAACCACCAATACAACTACCACCACCAATACCACCACCAACAATACCAACACCAATATCACCACAACCAAACAAATACCATCAAAACCACCACCACCAATGCCACCACCACCAATACCACCACCAAACCTACCACCACCAATACCAATATCACCACCTTCAATACCAACACCACTAATACCAATGCCACTGCCAAAACCAATACCACCACCAATAATACTACCACCAATACAAATACCACCACCACCACCAATAACACCACCTCCAATACCATCAACACCAGCACCACCAATACCACCACCAATAACCCCACCACCAGTACCACCATCACCAACAATTCCACCAATACCACAACCAATACTAACCCCACCAATACCAACACCACCAATACCACCAAAAGCATTACCACCACCACCAATGCAACCACCACCAATACCAATACCACCACCACCAATGCCGCCACCAATACCAATACAACCACCTCAAATACAATCACCAATACCAACAATACCACTGCCACCAATACCACCACCATCAATACCACCACCACCAATATCAATAACACCACTAGCATTACCAATACCCCAATACCACCACCAACACTAATAACACCACCACAATACCACCACCACCACCAATACCACCGACACCAATACCACCTCCAATACCACCATCACCAATACCACCACCACCACTAGTACCACCAATACCACCACTAAAACCACCTCCACCAATACCACCACCACCACCAATACCACATTCACGAATATCAATAACACCAATACCACCACCACTGTTACAAATTCCACCACCACCAATACCACAACCAAAAACACCACCACCAATACCAATGCCACCACCAATACCAATACCACCACTACCAATAACCCCACAAATACCAACACCACCATTACCACTACCACCAACATCAATACCACCACCAATAACACCACTGCCAATACCAATACCACCACCACCACCAATACCACCACCACCACCAATGCCACCACCAATACCACCATCACCAATACCACCTCCACCAATATTACCACCTATACCACTACCACTACCAATTCCACCACCACCAATACCACCACCACTAACATCAATACCACCAATACCACCACCACCAATACCACTACTAATAACAGCACCACCAATACCACCAACAATATCACCAATACCACCACCAATAACACAACCGATACCACCAATACCACCACCACCAATACCACCAATCCTAATACCACCACTAATGCCACTACCACCATCACCAATACCACAAGCACCGCAATACCACCACCACTAATACCACTGCCAATACCACTACTACCACCAAAACCACCACCACAAATACCCCCAATACCACCATCACCAACCCCACCAATACCACCACCAAAACCACCAGCAATACCACCATCAATACCACCATCATCACTAAGACCACCAACACCAATATCACGACCACCAGCAATATCACCACCACCAATATCATCAGTACCACCAATACCACCATTACCACCAATACCCCACCACCTATGCCACCACCAATACCACTGCAATACCACCACCACCAACACCCCAACCACCACCAATACAACCACCACCACCAATACAACCACCACCATCAATATCACCACCAATACCAATGCCACCAATACCACCAATACCTCCACCACCAATAACAATTCCACCACCACCAATACCACCACCAACACCACAACCAATACCACCTCCAAAAACACCACCAATACCACCACCAACAATAATAATACCACCAATACCACCACCACTACCAACAGCACCACCGACAATAACACCAATACCACTACCAATACCAGCACCACCAATACCATATAACCACCAATACCACCACCACTACCACCACCAATACCACCACCAACAATACCACCACCAATATCACCACCACCAATAACAATAACACCAATAATACCACCACCACCAATAACAATACCATCAATACCACCACCACCAATGCCACCACCACCAATACCACTGCCAATACCACCACCACCAATACCACCACCACCAACACCATCATCACAAAATACCACCAGTACCACAAATACCACCGCCACGAATACCACCACCAATACCAACATCAAAACCACCACCACACATTCCACCATCACCAATACTATCATTACCAACACCACCACCAATACTACCACCAAAACTACCACCATCAATACCAATATCACCACCACCAATACCTCCACCAGTAATACCAATGTCACTGCCAAAACCAATTAAACCACCACTAGTACTACCACCAATACCACCAATACCACCAATACCACTACCACCACCAATACCACCACCTTCAATACCACCCCCACCAATACCAATACCACTACTAATACCACCTCCACCAATACCACCAATGCTACCACCACCAATACCATCACCTTCAATACCACCAACACCAGCACCACAAATAACACCACCAATAACATCACCACCAATACCACCACCACAATACCACCACCAACACATCCCCCACCAATACCACCAATACCACCAATAGCAATACCACCACCACCAATGCCAGTACCAATATCACCACCACCGATGCTGCCACCAATTCCAATACAACCAATACAATCACCAATACCAACAATACCACCACCATCAATACCACCACCACCACTAATAACACCACCACCAATACCACCACACCCACCAATACCACCAACACCAACACCACCTCCAATACCACCATCAACAATACCACCACCTCCAATACCACCATTACTGCCACCACTACTAATACCACCACCACTGTAAATACCACCACCATCACCAATACCAACAATACCACCAATATTACCACCAATACCAATACCAAAACCAAAAACACCACAACCAATACCAAAGCCACCACCAATACCTATACCACCATCACCAATAACACCAAAAATACCACCACCACCAATACCACTACCACCACCATCAATACCACCACCACCAATAACACCACCACCAATACCACCACTGCCACTAATACCACCACCACCAATACCACCACCAATACCACCACCAACACCAATACCACCATCACCAATACCACCTCCACCAACACCACCAATACCACCACCTATACCACTAACACCACCAATACCACCACCACCAATACCACCACTACTAATATCAATACCACCAATACCACCACCACCAATACCACTACCAATAACACCACCACCAATACCACCAACACCACCGCCAATTCCATCACCAATACCACAACCAATACCACCACCACCAATACCACCACCACCAACACGACCAATACTAATACCGCCACTACCAATACCAATTCCACCACCACCAGTACCACTACTACCACCACCAACACCACAAGCCCCACAATACCACCACCACCAATACCACCATCACAAATACAAATACCACCAATACCACCAATGCCACCACCAGCACCAATACCACCACCAATACCACCATCAATATCACCACCACCAAAACCACCACCATCAGCAATATCACCACTACCACCAATAGCACCATCACCTCCAATACCCCCACCAACACTACCACCACCACCACCAATACCAATACCAATACTACCACCACCTATTCCACCACCAATACCACCGCAATACCACCACCACCAATACCACCACCAATACAAGCACCACCTCAAATACCAATACCACCACCAATACCAATACCACCAATACCACCACCACCACAATACAAATATCACAACTAATACCACCACCATCAAAATCACAACCAATACCACCACAAATACCACCACCAACAATACCAATACCACCACCAACATTACCAATAGCACCACCAACAATACCACCACTACCACTACAAATACCAACCCACCAATACCATATAACCACCAATACCACTACCACCACCAACAATACCAACACCAATATCACCACAATCAATAACAATACCAACAATACCACCACCACCAATGCCACCACCAATACCACTGCCAATACCACCACCACCAATACCACCAGTACCACAAATACCACCGCCACCAATACCACCACCACCACCAAAAACAACATTAAAACCACCATAACACATACCACCATCACCAATGCTATCATCACCAACACCACCACCAATACCACCACCAAAACTACCACCACCAATACCAATATCACCACCACCAATACCACCACCACTAATAACAATGCAACTGCCAAAACCAATACCACCACCACTAATACTACCACCAATACCACCAATACCACGACCTCCAATACCACCAACACCAGCACCACCAATACCACCACCAATACCACCACCACCACCAATTCCACCAATACCACCACCAATACTACCCCCATCAATACCACCACCACCAATGCCACTACCACCAATACCACCAAGAGCAATACCACCACCACCAATGCAACCACCACCATTACCATTACCACTACCACCAATGCCGCCACTAACACCAATACAATCACCACCAATACAATCACCAATACCAACAATACCACCACAACCAATACCACCACCATCAATATCACCACCACCAATACCAATAAAACTACTAGCCATACCAATACCCCAATACCACCACCATCACTAATATCACCACCACTACCAATACCACCACCACCACTAATACCACCGACACCAATACCACCTCCAATACCACCATCACCAACACCACCACCACCAATACTGCCACCACCAATACCCCCTTCACTAATGTCAATAACACCAATACCACCACCACCATTACAAATTAAACCACCACCAATACCACAACCAAAAACACCACCACCGCCAATACCAATGCCACCACCAATACCAATACCACCACTACCAATAATACCACAAATACCACCACCACCAATACCACTACAACCACCATCAATACCACCACCACCAATACCACTACCAATAACACCACCACCAATACCACCAACACCACCGCCAATACCACCACCAATACCACAACCAATACCACCACCACCAATACCACCAATACTAATATCGCCACTACCAATACCGATTCCACCACCACCAATACCACTACTACCACCACCAACACCACAAGCACCACAATACCACCACCACCAATACCACTACCAATATCTCCAATACCACCACCAACACTACTGGTACCACCAATACCTCCACCACCACCAAAACCACTACCACCAATACCACCTTTACCAATATCAATAACACCAATACCACCACCACCATTACAAATTCCACCACCACCAATACCAGAACCAAAAACACCACCACCAATACCAATGCCACCACCAGTACCAATACCACCACTAGCAATAACACCACAAATACCAACACCACCAATACCACTACCACCACCATCAATACCACCAGCACCAGTAACACCACCGCCAATACCAATACCACCACCATCACTAATACCACCAATACCCCACCAATACCAACATCACCAATACCACCTCCTCCAATACCACCAGTACGACCACCTATACCATTACCACCACCAATACCACCACCTCCAATACCACCACCACCACCAATACCACCACCAATAACACCACCACCAATTCCACCAATACTATCACGAATACCACCACCAATACCACAACCGATACCACCAATATCACAACCACCACCAATACCACCAATACTAATAACACCACAACCAATACCGATTCCACCACCACCAATACCACTACCACCACCACCAATACCACCAGCACCACAATACTACCACCTCCAATACCACCACTACCACCAATACCACCACCACAAAAACAAACACCACCAATACCACCAGCACCAATACCACCAATGCCACCACCATCACCACCACCAATACCATCACCAACCCCACCAATACTACCACCAATAGCACCATCTATACCACCACCATCACTAATACCACCAACACCAATTCCGCCACCACCTTCAAATTCACCACCACCAATACCATCACCACCACCACCAATACCCCACCAACAATACCACCACCACCAATACCACCACCAATAACAATAACACCATCACCAATACCAATACTACCACCACCTATACCACCAATACCAATACCACTGCGATACCACCAATACCACCACCCCACCAATACCACTACCAATAACACCACCACCAATACCACCAACACTACCACCAATACCACCACCAATACCACAACCAATACCACCAATACCACCACCACCAATACCACCAATACTAATACTGCCATAACCAATACTGATTCCACCACCACCAATACCACTACCACCACCACCACCAATACCACAAGCATCACAATAACACCACCACCAATACCACCACCAATACCACCACTACCAATACCACCACCACAAATACAAATACCACCAATACAACCACCACCATTACCACCAATACCCCACCAACAATAGCACCACCAATACCACCACCAATACAAATACCACCACCAGCAATACCAATACTACCACCACCTATACCACTACTGTTAGAATTGAGAATCTCTGGTTGGCACAGGTATGCACTTGTGACAAGCAGGGACTCTTACTTCTAAGTCAGAGTAAGGGGATCACGCTTTCAAATAACCCCTGCTCACCCTTTAGGTAGTGTGGCGCAAGCAGTCAAGACTATTCTCCGGGCATCATAGGTTAAGCATTTGTGAACACATACAGTAATACAATGACACACCACAAATGGACACCAGTCAAGGTTGTATCAAAAATAGGTTTCTTTATATAAGGCTTAGCACAAGACCAGAATAACGATTAGAAATGACCACAGTATTATTTCAAAGTTCAATGTTCTTGTAGAAAGGCTTAAAATACACAAATAGGCTTCTTTTAGTCAATTATGCCTCCTTTCAGGCTCTGTACGGTTCGTACCTGGATGTGCGACTCGTTGGCATTAAAAACAAGGAAAGTACGAGTCAAACAATCGTTGCGGACTCCGGGGTCCGTAGCGTGCACGCTGCCGTGCGAACAGAACAAAGTACCTCAAGTTCGTGGGGTCCGCGAAGGACAGTGCGGGACAAGTCGATGGGTCCGGGTCGTAGCTCGGCAACGTATTCGGATGCTGGTCGGGTCGCGACGTCGGGACACGGCATTGGTATAGGACCTTCAGGGATACGTGCGGACGGCCCGGATCGGCTTGCAGAGTCCGTGGCGTTTGGCGTTCGAGCCGTACCTTCGGTGCGGATAGGCGGCGACACTTCTCAGCGCCGTACAGCGTACGGGGAGGATCGGTGCGATGCGGCGTCTCGGCTCTGAGCACGGCACAGTGCAGTACGTTAGCAGTGTACGGACCGTACCTGCGGGACAACGAAGCTTGTGTCCGGCATACAGAGTTCGGCAGCCAGGGCTGTACGACTCGAATCGGCGGGGAAGGTTAGGTGCGATGCGGCCGGGAGGGATACGGCGCGTACTAACGCTTTTGGATCAGCGTAGACACACGGTGCCGGGCGGCAAAGACACGGCTTCGTGGCGGATGGAGTACGAGTCGTACTGGGGCCAAATCCAGCGGGAAACAAGCAAGAATTGTCCAGGCAACTCAGTTTTGGAAGGCAGATGCGTCCAATGGTCCTGGGACTCAGTTCAGGGGGCAAGCTCTCTTCCAAGCCCTTGGAGATTGTTGAAAACAAAGTGCAAAGTCTCTCTTAGTCTTTTCCTCTCCTTTCTCAGCAAGGCACCAACTGCAGGCCAATCCCCCAGGTCAGGGAAAGTTACTCCTCCTTCAGCTTCTTCCAGGTCCTTCTAGTCAGGCAGAGTTTCTTCGTGGTTCAATCAGGATCTGATTTCTCAGGAGCAGGGCTCCTACATTTATACCAAGTTTCTTTTGTCTTTACAGGCCAGGGGGGCCTTTGCATAATCCCAGTCCAGTTCTTTTCAGTGAGGAGCACTTTGTTGTTGGGACTCTGGCTTCTTCTTTCAGCAGGCAGGGCAGAGACATCAAACGCTCCCCAGGGGGTGGAGCCAGCATTGTGGTGGCAGAGCACTGCCCTATTCAGAGTCAAGGTGTACTCCTCCCACCCATCCTGGTGTAATCTCTCTATTCACCACCTGGCAGCACCAGCCTGTCTCCTGGAACTTCCCAGCCCTGTCACTCAAGCTACACACAAAGAAGATAGCCCTCCCCTCCAGAGGCAGACTGAAATGGTTAGGCACGCAAAGGCTAACTTTCTAAAAGTAGCATTTGCAAACCCAGGATATTAAAATAACCTTTGCTAAAAGATGTATTTTATTATTCTGAGTTCAGGCATACTAAACATGAATTTCTACCATGCTTCCTGAGCCTGCTAGGATTATAGAGTGTTATAATCTAGCAGTCCATTCTGGCCTATGGATAGCAGGTAGCCTTACAATAGTGAAAAACGAAAATGGCTGTAAATCACTATTAGGACATGCCACACACTTCAGGGCATGTCCTACCTTATCCTTACAATGCACCCTGCCCTAGGGCCTACCATAGGGGTGACTAACATGAAGGTAAGGGAAGGTTTAGGGACTGGCAAGTGGGGACACTTGCCCAGTCAGCATAACAGTACCAGACTGCATGCAAGGTCTGCAATGGCAGACCTTAGACACATTTTACCCAGCTGCTTCTGTGGGTGGGACAACCAGTGCTGAAAGCCCACTAGCAGCATTTGGATATACAAGCCCTTGGCACCCCTGGTGCACTCTACTAGGGACTGATAGTAAACCAAATAAGCAAAACATGGAAGTCAATTCACATAATACATATTCCCATAGGGAGCACTTGCACTGTGACACTAGATGGCAGTGGCACAGTGCCCTGAGCAGCTAACACCAGCACAAAAATACATTGAGGCACAGACAAAAATGGAAGGGTGACCCACGCCAATGGTGCCAGGTCTAACAACCACCAGTACCAATACCACTGCAATATAACCACCGCCAAGACCCCGACCACCACCAATACAATGACCACCACCAATACAACCTCCAATACCAATACCACCAATACCACCACCACCACCACCAATACCACCATTACCACCAATTCCCCACCAACAATACCACCACCACCAATACCCCGGCCACCACCAATACCCTGACCACCACCAATACAACCACCACCACCAATACCACCACCAATTCCAATACCACCAATACTACAACCACCAATACGAATATCACCACCACCAATACCACCACCAATACCACCACCATCAACACCACAACCAATACCACCATCAATAACACCACCAATACCACCACCAACAATAATAATACCACCAATACCACCACCACCACTACCAATACCACCACCAACAATAACACCAATACCACTACCAATACCAGCTCCACCAATACCATATAACCACCAACACCACCACCACTACCACCACCAATACCACCACCAACAATACCACCAATATCACCACCACCAATAACAATACCACCAATACCACCACCACCAATAACACTGCCAATAACACCACCACCAATACCACCTGTACCACAAATACCACAGCCACAAATACCACCACCACTACTACTACCAACATTAAAACCACCACCACACATACCACCATCACCAATGCTATCATCACCAACACCATCACCAATACTACCACCAAAGCTTCCACCACCAATACCAATATCACCACCACCAATACCACCACCAGTAATACCAATGCCACTGACAAAAAAAATACCACCACCACTAATACTACCACCAATACCACCACCACCACCAATATCACCACCTTCAATACCATCCCCACCAATACCAATACCGCTACCAATACCACCTCCACCAATACCACCAATGCTTCGCCAACCAATACCACCACCTCCAATAACACCAACACCAGCACCACCAATACCACCACCACCGATAACACCACCACCAATACCACCACCACCACCAATACCACCACCAATACTACCCCCACCAATACCACCACCACCGCCAATACCACCACCACCAATACTACCAATAGCAATACCACCACCACCAATGCCAATACCAATAACACCACCACCAATGCCGCCATCAATACCTATACAACCACCACCAATAAAATCACCAATACCAACAATACCACCACCACCATGAATACCACCACCACCAATACCAATAACACCACTAGCAATACCAATACCCCAATACCACCACTTCCACTAATAGCACCACCACCAATACCACCACCACAACCAATACCACCGACACCAATTCCACCTCGAATATCACCATCACCAATTGCACCACCACCAATACCACCACCAACACACCACTAGTACCACCAAAACCACCACCACCACTAATGCCACCATCACCAATACCACCTTCACTAATATCAATAACACCAATACCACCACCACCATTACCAATCCCACCACCACCAATACCACCACCACCATTACCACCAAAACAAGCACCAACACTACCACCACCACCAATAACACCACCACCACCAATACAAATACCACCACCAGTAAAACTCCCCCCAATACAACCACCAATACTAATACCACCAATACCACCATTGCCACCACCACCAATACCACCACCACAACCAATTCCACGGCCAATACCAATACCACCACCAATACCATCACCAATACCACTAAAATCAATACCACCAACACCATCACCATAAATACCACCACAACCAATACCAATACCAATACCACCATTACCAATACCAATACCCCCAATACCACCACAACTAATACCACCAATACCAACATCACCACTAATACCACCACTACCAATACCACCATCACCAATACCACCACCAATACCACTACCACCACCAATTCTACCACCAATACCACCACCACCAATTCCACCTCCAACACCACCACCACTAATACCACCACCACTAATATCAATACCACCAATACCACTACTACCAATACCACCAACAATACCACTAGTACCAATACCACCAACACCCCCACCATCAGCAATGCCACCAATACCATCACAAATACCACCAATACCACCACCACCAATATGACCACTACCAATAGCACCACCACCACCAATATCACCTCCACCACCAATACCACCAAACAACGCCACCACAAATATGAACACCGCCACCACCAATGCCACCACCACCAATGCCATCACCAATAGCTTCACCACCACCAACACCAATACTACCACCACCAATACCAATAGCACCACCACCAGCGCCACCACTAATACCAATACCAATGCCACTGCCAAAACCAATACCATCACCACTAATACTACCACCAATACCAATACCACCACCACCAATACCGCCACCATCAATACCACCCTCACCAATACCAATACAAATACCAATACCCAATACCACCTCCATCAATACCACCAATGCTACCACCACCACCACCAATACCACCACCACCAATACCACCACCAGCACCACCAATACCACCACCACCAATACTACCCCCACCAATATCACCACCACCAATACCAATACTTCCAATACCACCAATACCACCATCACCAATGCAACCACTACCAATACCAATACAACCACCACCAATTCTTCCACCAATACCAATACAACCACCACCAATACAATCACCAATACCACCAATACCAATACAACCACCATCAATACCACCACCATCAATACCGCCACCAATACCAATAACACCACTAGCAATACCAATATCCCCAATACCACCATCACCACTAATAATACCACAACCAATACCACCACCACCACCAATACCACCACCACCAATACTACCACCAATACCACCACCACCAATATCACCACCAATACCACTACTACCACCAATACCACCACTATCAATACCACCAATACCACCACCTATACCACTACCAATACCAATAAGACCACTGTCAATACCACCACCACCATTAATACCACCATCACCAATACCACCACCAACACCACCATCACCAATACCACCTCCACCAATACCCCGACCACCACCAATACCCTGACCACCACCAATACAACCACCACCACCAATTCCAATACCACCAATACTACAACCACCAATACGAATATCACCACCACCAATACCACCACCGATACCACCACCATCATCACCACAACCAATACCACCATCAATAACACCACCAATACCACCACCAACAATAATAATACCACCAATACCACCACCACCACTACCAATACCACCACCAACAATAACACCAATACCACTACCAATACCAGCTCCACCAATACCATATAACCACCAACACCACCACCACTACCACCACCAATACCACCACCAACAATACCACCAATATCACCACCACCATTAACAATACCACCAATACCACCACCACCAATACCACCACCACCAATAACACTGCCAATAACACCACCACCAATACCACCTGTACCACAAATACAACAGCCACAAATACCACCACCACTACTACTACCAACATTAAAACCACCACCACACATACCACCATCACCAATGCTATCATCACCAACACCATCACCAATACTACCACCAAAGCTTCCACCACCAATACCAATATCACCACCACCAATACCACCACCAGTAATACCAATGCCACTGACAAAAAAAATACCACCACCACTAATACTACCACCAATACCACCACCACCACCACCAATATCACCACCTTCAATACCATCCCCACCAATACCAATACCGCTACCAATACCACCTCCACCAATACCACCAATGCTTCCCCAACCAATACCACCACCTCCAATAACACCAACACCAGCACCACCAATACCACCACCACCGATACCACTACCACCAATACCACCACCACCACCAATACCACCACCAATACCACCACCAATACTACCCCCACCAATACCACCACCACCGCCAATACCACCACCACCAATACTACCAATAGCAATACCACCACCACCAATGCCAATACCAATAACACCACCACCAATGCCGCCATCAATACCTATACAACCACCACCAATAAAATCACCAATACCAACAATACCACCACCACCATGAATACCACCACCACCAATACCAATAACACCACTAGCAATACCAATACCCCAATACCACCACTTCCACTAATAGCACCACCACCAATACCACCACCACAACCAATACCACTACACCAATTCCACCTCGAATATCACCATCACCAATTGCACCACCAACACACCACTAGTACCACCAAAACCACCACCACCACTAATGCCACCACCAATACCACCTTCACTAATATCAATAACACCAATACCACCACCACCATTACCAATCCCACCACCACCAATACCACCACCACCATTACCACCAAAACAAGCACCAACACTACCACCACCACCAATAACACCACCACCACCAATACAAATACCACCACCAGTAAACCCCCCCAATACAACCACCAATGCTAATACCACCAATACCACCATTGCCACCACCACCAATACCTCCACCACAACCAATTCCATGGCCAATACCAATACCACCACCAATACCATCACCAATACCACTAAAATCAATACCACCAACACCATCACCATAAATACCACCACAACCAATACCAATACCAATACCACCATTACCAATACCAATACCCCCAATACCACCACAAATAATACCACCAATACCAACATCACCACTAATACCACCACTACCAATACCACCATCACCAATACCACCACCAATACCACTACCACCACCAATTCTACCACCAATACCACCACCACCAATTCCACCTCCAACACCACCACCACTAATATCAATACCACCAATACCACTACTACCAATACCACCAACAATATCACCACCACCAATACCACTAGTACCAATACCACCAACACCCCCACCATCAGCAATGCCACCAATACCACCAATACCACCACCACCAATATGACCACTACCAATAGCACCACCACCATCAATATCACCTCCACCACCAATACCACCAAACAACGCCACCACAAATATGAACACCGCCACCACCAATACCACCACCACCAATGCCATCACCAATAGCTTCACCACCACCAACACCAATACTACCACCACCAATACCAATAGCACCACCACCAGCGCCACCACTAATACCAATACCAATGCCACTGCCAAAACCAATACCATCACCACTAATACTACCACCAATACCAATACCACCACCACCAATACCACCACCATCAATACCACCCTCACCAATACCAATACAAATACCAATACCCAATACCACCTCCATCAATACCACCAATGCTACCACCACCACCACCAATACCACCACCACCAATACCACCACCAGCATCACCAATACCACCACCACCCATACTACCCCCACCAATATCACCACCACCAATACCAATACTTCCAATACCACCAATACCACCATCACCAATGCAACCACTACCAATACCAATACAACCACCACCAATTCTTCCACCAATACCAATACAACCACCACCAATACAATCACCAATACCACCAATACCAATACTACCACCATCAATACCACCACCATCAATACCGCCACCAATACCAATAACACCACTAGCAATACCAATATCCCCAATACCACCATCACCACTAATAATACCACAACCAATACCACCACCACCACCAATACCACCACCACCAATACTACCACCAATACCACCACCACCAATATCACCACCAATACCACTACTACCACCAATACCACCACTATCAATACCACCAATACCACCACCTATACCACTACCAATACCAATAAGACCACTGTCAATACCACCACCACCATTAATACCACCATCACCAATACCACCACCAACACCACCATCACCAATACCACCTCCACCAATACCCCGACCACCACCAATACCCTGACCACCACCAATACAACCACCACCACCAATTCCAATACCACCAATACTACAACCACCAATACGAATATCACCACCACCAATACCACCACCGATACCACCACCATCATCACCACAACCAATACCACCATCAATAACACCACCAATACCACCACCAACAATAATAATACCACCAATACCACCACCACCACTACCAATACCACCACCAACAATAACACCAATACCACTACCAATACCAGCTCCACCAATACCATATAACCACCAACACCACCACCACTACCACCACCAATACCACCACCAACAATACCACCAATATCACCACCACCATTAACAATACCACCAATACCACCACCACCAATACCACCACCACCAATAACACTGCCAATAACACCACCACCAATACCACCTGTACCACAAATACAACAGCCACAAATACCACCACCACTACTACTACCAACATTAAAACCACCACCACACATACCACCATCACCAATGCTATCATCACCAACACCATCACCAATACTACCACCAAAGCTTCCACCACCAATACCAATATCACCACCACCAATACCACCACCAGTAATACCAATGCCACTGACAAAAAAAATACCACCACCACTAATACTACCACCAATACCACCACCACCACCACCAATATCACCACCTTCAATACCATCCCCACCAATACCAATACCGCTACCAATACCACCTCCACCAATACCACCAATGCTTCCCCAACCAATACCACCACCTCCAATAACACCAACACCAGCACCACCAATACCACCACCACCGATAACACCACCACCAATACCACCACCACCACCACCAATACCACCACCAATACCACCACCAATACTACCCCCACCAATACCACCACCACCGCCAATACCACCACCACCAATACTACCAATAGCAATACCACCACCACCAATGCCAATACCAATAACACCACCACCAATGCCGCCATCAATACCTATACAACCACCACCAATAAAATCACCAATACCAACAATACCACCACCACCATGAATACCACCACCACCAATACCAATAACACCACTAGCAATACCAATACCCCAATACCACCACTTCCACTAATAGCACCACCACCAATACCACCACCACAACCAATACCACAACACCAATTCCACCTCGAATATCACCATCACCAATTGCACCACCAACACACCACTAGTACCACCAAAACCACCACCACCACTAATGCCACCACCAATACCACCTTCACTAATATCAATAACACCAATACCACCACCACCATTACCAATCCCACCACCACCAATACCACCACCACCATTACCACCAAAACAAGCACCAACACTACCACCACCACCAATAACACCACCACCACCAATACAAATACCACCACCAGTAAACCCCCCCCCAATACAACCACCAATGCTAATACCACCAATACCACCATTGCCACCACCACCAATACCACCACCACAACCAATTCCACGGCCAATACCAATACCACCACCAATACCATCACCAATACCACTAAAATCAATACCACCAACACCATCACCATAAATACCACCACAACCAATACCAATACCAATACCACCATTACCAATACCAATACCCCCAATACCACCACAAATAATACCACCAATACCAACATCACCACTAATACCACCACTACCAATACCACCATCACCAATACCACCACCAATACCACTACCACCACCAATTCTACCACCAATACCACCACCACCAATTCCACCTCCAACACCACCACCACTAATACCACCACCACTAATATCAATACCACCAATACCACTACTACCAATACCACCAACAATATCACCACCACCAATACCACTAGTACCAATACCACCAACACCCCCACCATCAGCAATGCCACCAATACCACCAATACCACCACCACCAATATGACCACTACCAATAGCACCACCACCATCAATATCACCTCCACCACCAATACCACCAAACAACGCCACCACAAATATGAACACCGCCACCACCAATACCACCACCACCAATGCCATCACCAATAGCTTCACCACCACCAACACCAATACTACCACCACCAATACCAATAGCACCACCACCAGCGCCACCACTAATACCAATACCAATGCCACTGCCAAAACCAATACCATCACCACTAATACTACCACCAATACCAATACCACCACCACCAATACCGCCACCATCAATACCACCCTCACCAATACCAATACAAATACCAATACCCAATACCACCTCCATCAATACCACCAATGCTACCACCACCACCACCAATACCACCACCACCAATACCACCACCACCAATACCACCACCACCAATACTACCCCCACCAATATCACCACCACCAATACCAATACTTCCAATACCACCAATACCACCATCACCAATGCAACCACTACCAATACCAATACAACCACCACCAATTCTTCCACCAATACCAATACAACCACCACCAATACAATCACCAATACCACCAATACCAATACTACCACCATCAATACCACCACCATCAATACAGCCACCAATACCAATAACACCACTAGCAATACCAATATCCCCAATACCACCATCACCACTAATAATACCACAACCAATACCACCACCACCACCAATACCACCACCACCAATACTACCACCAATACCACCACCACCAATATCACCACCAATACCACTACTACCACCAATACCACCACTATCAATACCACCAATACCACCACCTATACCACTACCAATACCAATAAGACCACTGTCAATACCACCACCACCATTAATACCACCATCACCAATACCACCACCAACACCACCATCACCAATACCACCTCCACCAATACCCCGACCACCACCAATACCCTGACCACCACCAATACAACCACCACCACCAATATCAATACCACCAATACTACAACCACCAATACGAATATCACCACCACCAATACCACCACCGATACCACCACCATCATCACCACAACCAATACCACCATCAATAACACCACCAATACCACCACCAACAATAATAATACCACCAATACCACCACCACCACTACCAATACCACCACCAACAATAACACCAATACCACTACCAATACCAGCTCCACCAATACCATATAACCACCAACACCACCACCACTACCACCACCAATACCACCACCAACAATACCACCAATATCACCACCACCATTAACAATACCACCAATACCACCACCACCAATACCACCACCACCAATAACACTGCCAATAACACCACCACCAATACCACCTGTACCACAAATACAACAGCCACAAATACCACCACCACTACTACTACCAACATTAAAACCACCACCACACATACCACCATCACCAATGCTATCATCACCAACACCATCACCAATACTACCACCAAAGCTTCCACCACCAATACCAATATCACCACCACCAATACCACCACCAGTAATACCAATGCCACTGACAAAAAAAATACCACCACCACTAATACTACCACCAATACCACCACCACCACCACCAATATCACCACCTTCAATACAATCCCCACCAATACCAATACCGCTACCAATACCACCTCCACCAATACCACCAATGCTTCCCCAACCAATACCACCACCTCCAATAACACCAACACCAGCACCACCAATACCACCACCACCGATAACACCACCACCAATACCACCACCACCACCACTAATACCACCACCAATACCACCACCAATACTACCCCCACCAATACCACCACCACCGCCAATACCACCACCACCAATACTACCAATAGCAATACCACCACCACCAATGCCAATACCAATAACACCACCACCAATGCCGCCATCAATACCTATACAACCACCACCAATAAAATCACCAATACCAACAATACCACCACCACCATGAATACCACCACCACCAATACCAATAACACCACTAGCAATACCAATACCCCAATACCACCACTTCCACTAATAGCACCACCACCAATACCACCACCACAACCAATACCACGACACCAATTCCACCTCGAATATCACCATCACCAATTGCACCACCAACACACCACTAGTACCACCAAAACCACCACCACCACTAATGCCACCACCAATACCACCTTCACTAATATCAATAACACCAATACCACCACCACCATTACCAATCCCACCACCACCAATACCACCACCACCATTACCACCAAAACAAGCACCAACACTACCACCACCACCAATAACACCACCACCACCAATACAAATACCACCACCAGTAAACCCCCCCCAATACAACCACCAATGCTAATACCACCAATACCACCATTGCCACCACCACCAATACCACCACCACAACCAATTCCACGGCCAATACCAATACCACCACCAATACCATCACCAATACCACTAAAATCAATACCACCAACACCATCACCATAAATACCACCACAACCAATACCAATACCAATACCACCATTACCAATACCAATACCCCCAATACCACCACAAATGATACCACCAATACCAACATCACCACTAATACCACCACTACCAATACCACCATCACCAATACCACCACCAATACCACTACCACCACCAATTCTACCACCAATACCACCACCACCAATTCCACCTCCAACACCACCACCACTAATACCACCACCACTAATATCAATACCACCAATACCACTACTACCAATACCACCAACAATATCACCACCACCAATACCACTAGTACCAATACCACCAACACCCCCACCATCAGCAATGCCACCAATACCACCACCACCAATATGACCACTACCAATAGCACCACCACCATCAATATCACCTCCACCACCAATACCACCAAACAACGCCACCACGAATATGAACACCGCCACCACCAATACCACCACCACCAATGCCATCACCAATAGCTTCACCACCACCAACACCAATACTACCACCACCAATACCAATAGCACCACCACCAGCGCCACCACTAATACCAATACCAATGCCACTGCCAAAACCAATACCATCACCACTAATACTACCACCAATACCAATACCACCACCACCAATACCGCCACCATCAATACCACCCTCACCAATACCAATACAAATACCAATACCCAATACCACCTCCATCAATACCACCAATGCTACCACCACCAATACCACCACCACCAATACCACCACCAGCACCACCAATACCACCACCACCAATACTACCCCCACCAATATCACCACCACCAATACCAATACTTCCAATACCACCAATACCACCATCACCAATGCAACCACTACCAATACCAATACAACCACCACCAATTCTTCCACCAATACCAATACAACCACCACCAATACAATCACCAATACCACCAATACCAATACTACCACCATCAATACCACCACCATCAATACCGCCACCAATACCAATAACACCACTAGCAATACCAATATCCCCAATACCACCATCACCACTAATAATACCACAACCAATACCACCACCACCACCAATACCACCACCACCAATACTACCACCAATACCACCACCACCAATATCACCACCAATACCACTACTACCACCAATACCACCACTATCAATACCACCAATACCACCACCTATACCACTACCAATACCAATAAGACCACTGTCAATACCAATACCACCACCACCATTAATACCACCATCACCAATACCACCACCAATACCACCATCACCAATACCACCTCCACCAATACCACCAATACCACCACCTATACCACTACCACAACCAATACCACCAGTACCACCACCAATACCACCACCACCACCAATACCACCACCACTAATATCAATACCAACAATACCACCACCAATACCACACCACCAACACCACCACTAATACCACCTCCACTAATACCACCAATGCTACCACCACCAATACCACCAATACCAGCACCACCAATACCACCACCAATGACACCACCACCAATATCACCACCACCACCAATACCACCACCAATACTACCCCCACCAATACCACCACCATCAATACCACCAATAGCCATACCACCGACTCCAATGCAACCACCACCAATACCAATACCAATACCACCACCACCAATGCAGCCACCAATACCAGTACAATCACCACCAATACAATCACCAATACCAACAATACCATCACCACCAATACCATCACCATCAATACCACCACCACAAATACCAATAACACCACTAGTAATACCCATACAACCAATACCACCACCACCACTAATAATACCACCACCAATACCACCAACACCACAAATGCCACAGACACCAATTCCACCTCCAATACCACTACTACCACCAATACCACCACCACCAAAACCACCAACACCAATACCACCGCCACCAATAGCACCTTCACTAATACCAATACCAACACCAATACCATCACCAATACCACTAAAATCAATACCACCCCTACCAATACCATCCCCATAAATACCACCACAACCAATACCAATAACACCACCACCAATGCCAATACCCTTAATACCTCCAAAACTAATACCACCACCACGAATACCAACATCACCACTAATACCACCACCACCAATACCACCACCACCAATTCCATCACCAATACCAAAACCACCACCAATTCCACCACCAATGCCACTACCAGCACCAATACCACCACCACTAATATCAATACCACCAATACCAATATGACCACTACCAATACCACCAACAATATCACCACCACCAATACCATCAGTACCAATACCACTAACACCACCACCGTCAGGAATACCACCAATACCATCACAAATACCACCAATACCACCACCACCAATATGACCACCACTAATAGCACCACTACCACCAATATCACCACCACCACCAATACCACCAACACCACCACCACCAATATGAACACCACCAATACCAACACCACCAATGCCATCACCAATAGCACCACCAATACCAATACTACCACCACCAATACCAATATCACCACCACCAATGCAACCACCACTAATACCAATGCCACTGCAAAAACCAATATCACCACCATTAATACTATCACCACTACCAATACCACCACCACCAATACCACCATCATCAATACCACCCTCACCAATACCAATACCGCTACCAATACCACCTCCACCAATACCACCAATGCTACCACCACCACCACCAATACCACCACCACCAATTCCACCAACACCAGCACCAACAATACCACTACCATCAATACCACCACCATTACCACCAATTCGACCACCAACACTACCCCCACCAATATCACCATAACCAATACCACCACCACCAATACCACCACCATCAATACCAGCACCACCAATACCAATAACACCACCACCAATACCAATACCACCACCATCACAAATACCACCACCACCAATACCACCACTACCACCAGAAATACCACTACCACCACCACCACCAATACCACCACCATTACCACCACTAATATCGCCACTAATACCACCACCACTAATATTAATACCACCACCAACACCACCACCAACACCACCACGAATACCTCCACCAATACCACCACCAATAGCACCATCTCCAATACGACCACCACCAATAGCACCACCAACACCAGTATCACCACCACCACCAATACCACCACCAACAATAACAATACCACAATCACCAACACCACCACCACCAATACCAACACCACCAATGCCATCAGCAATACTACCACCATCACCAATACCACTACCACCACCACCAATACCACCACCATTACCACCACTAATTCCATCACCAATACCACCACCACCACTAATATCAATACCACCGCCAATATCACCAACACCAATACCACCAGTACCAACACCACCAACACCATCACCAGCACCATCACCAGCACCACCACCAACACCTCCACCAATACCACCTCCAATAGCACCATCACCAATAGCACCACCACCAATATCACCACCACCACCAACAATAACAATACCACCATCACCAACACCACCACCACAAATACCACCAGCAATACCACCACCACCAATGCCATCAGCAATACAACCACCAATACCACCACCACCAGCAATACCACCACCACCAATATCACCAATACCACCGTTATTAATACCACCACCAAACACCACCAACATCACCAATACAACCACCAATACAAGCACAACCACCAATACCACCACCAATAGCACCACCACCAATACCAGCACAACGACCAATACCACCACCAATAGCACCACCTCCAATACCACCAATACCTCCACCACCAATACCACCACCACTAATACCACTACCACTAATATCACCACCACCACCACCGCTGCCAATACCAACACCATCACCAACATTGTCACCAATACCACTACCAATACCACAACCAATACCACCACCATCACCAATACCATCACCAATACTAACACCATCAATAACAATACCACCACTTCCAATATCACCTCTACCAATACCACCACCACCAATACCATCACCACTACCACCAATGCCACCAAAACCAATATCACCACCACCAATACCACCAACACCACCACCACCAATACCACCACCACCATACCACCACCGCAAATACCAATACCACCAGCACCAATGCCAATACTACCACCACCAATACCATTAATACAAATACCCAAACCACCAATACCACCACCACCACCGCCAACACCACCAACATCACCAATACAACCACCAAAACCACCACCAATACCATCACAAATACCACCAATACCAGCACAACCACCAATACCACCACCTCCAATACCACCAATACTGCCACCACCACCAATACCACTACCACTAATACCACCACCACCGCTGCCAATACCACCACCATCACCAACATTGTCACCAATACCACTACCAATACCACAACCAATACCTCCACCATCACCAATACCACCACCACCACCAATACTAACACCACCAATACCAATACAACCACCACCAATACTACCTCTACCAATACCACCACCACCAATACCAATACCTCCACCACCAATACCACCAAAACCAATATCACCACCACCAATACCACCAACACAACCACCACCATTACCACCAATACCACCACCACAAATACCACCACCAATACCACCACAAATACCAATACCACCAGCAACAATGCCAATACCACCATCACCAATAACACTAATACAAATACCACAACCCCCAATACCACCACTACCACCACCACTGTCAATGCCAGTACCACCACCACCAATAGCAATACCACCACCAATACCAGTACCTCCCCCACCAATGCCAATATCACCACCAATACCACCACCACCAATAGCACCAATGCCACCTCCACCACCACTAATATCACCAAACCCAGCACCACCAATGACGCCACCACCAATGCCAATACCACCCCCACCAATACCACCACCACCCATACCAAAAATACCAATACCACCACCAATGCCACCACCACCAATACCACCACCACCAATATCAATACCACCACCACCAATATCATCACCAATACCACCAATACCAATACATCCACCACCAATACCAATAACACGACCACCAATACCAATACCCCCAATAAAACCACTAATACCACCACCTCCACCAATACCCCAGCACCAATAGCACCACCACCAATACCACCACCAATACCACCAACACCAATACCAACAGCACCAATACCACCACCAAAACCACCCATACCACCACCACCAATACCAATACCACCACCAGCAATACCAACACCAATACCACCACCACCAATACCACCTGTACTAATACCACCAACACCACCACCAGCTCTACCTCCAATATTACGACTAATACCCCCACAAATACCACCACCGCCAATACCATCACAAACACCACCACCACCAATATTACCATCACCAATAGCACCATTACCACCAATATCACCACCACCACAAATACCACCACCACCAATACCTCCACTAACAATACCAATACCACCACCACCAATACCACAAATACCACCAATACCACCACCAATGCTATCACCAATACCACCACTAACACCAATACCACTACCAATGCGACCACCTATACCACCACCAACACTACCAACCCCAATACCACCACCACCAATACCAACCACCACCAACATCACCAATGCAACCACCAATACCATCAACACCACCACCACCAGCAATACCACCAGCAATACCACAAAATACCATCACAAATACCACCAATACCACACCCACCAATATGACCACCAGCAATAGCACCACCACCACCAATGCCATCTACAACTCCACCACAAATACCAACACCACCACCACCCATACCACCAATTAAATTGCCAACAGCACCACCACCACCACCAATACCACCACCAATACCACCACCACCGATACCACCAATACCAATACCAGTACCACCACCACCAATACCACTAATAGCAATACCACCACTACGAATACCAATACCACCATCACCAATACTATCAAAACCACCACCAATACAACCACCACCACAATACCACCAATACCAATATCACCACCAATACCACCACTACCACCCATACTAAGACCGCCAATACAAATACCAACAATAGTACCACCACCAATGCCACCACCAATAACATAACCAACACCAACTATTCCACAGTCAATACCACCACCACCACCAATACAACCACCACCAATATCACCACCACCAGGAATATCACCACCACAATACCATCACCACCACCAATACCACCATTACCACCAATTCCACCACCACTACCATTGCCACCAATAACAATCGTACCTATACCACCACCAATACCACCGCCAATACCAGCACCACAAATACCACCAATACCCAAACCACCACCAACACAACCACCATCACCAATACTACCACCGCCAATTAAAAATATCACCACCACCAATACCACCACCAATACCACAACCAATACCATTCCCACTACCAATACCACCACCCCCAATACCAATAGCACCAATACCACCAGCACCAATACCAAAACTACCACCACCAATACCACCACAATACCACCACCACCACCAATGCCACCACCAACAGTACCACCAATAACACCGCCATCACCAATAACACCACCACCAATACCATACATCCACCAATACCGCTACCACCATCAATACCACCACCACTACCACCACCACTACCAATATCACCACCACCACCAATATCCCCACCACCAATAACAATATCACCAATACCACCAGCACCAATACCAAAACTACCACCACCAATACCACCACAATACCACCACCACCTCCAACAATACCACCACTACCACAAATACCTCCACCACCAAAAGCACCACCTCCACCAATAACAACACTACAACCACCAACACACATAACACCATGACCAATGCCACCACCACCAACACTACCACCAATACTACCACCACCAATACCAATATCACCACCACCAATACCACCGCCACCAGTACCAATCCGACTGTCAATACCACCACCACCAATACTACCACCAATACCACTACCACCACCATCAATACCACAACCACCAATGCCATTAACTCCACCATCAATACCAATACCATCACTACCAATACCACCACCAATACCATTATCACCAATACCACTGCTACCAATACCATCACCAATACCACTACCACCACCAATCCCACGACCACCCCCAATACCACCACCACCATTACCACCACCAAAACCATTACCACCAATACCACCAGTACCAATACCACCAGCACCACCACCACCACCACCAATACCACCACCAGTACCACCACCACCAATACCCCCACTACCATCGAAAGCACCACCAATACTACCACCTCACATACGACCACTACCAATATTACTACCACCACCAATATTACCACCACCACCAATGCCACCACCAAAAAAAACAATACCATCATGTCCAATACCACCAACACCACCACCACCAATACAACCACCAATACCACCACCAACAATGCCACCAATGCCATCACAAATAGGAACAATACCACCACCACCAATATCACCACCACCAATACCATTACCACTAATACCACCACCACCGCCAATACCACCACCATCACCATCACCAGCAATACCACCAAAACCACCACCAATACCACAACCAAAATGACCACCACCAATACCAATGCCACCACCAATACCACTACCACCAATAACATCACCAACACCACCACCACCAATTCCACCACCATCAATACCACCAACAACTCCACCACAAATACCAACACCCCCAATGCAATCGCCAATATCCCCACCACCACCAAAACCACCACCAATGCCACCACTTACACCACCACAACCAATACGACCACCAATATGACCACCAAAACCACCACCACCAACACCACCACCAATACCATCAAAAATACCTCCAATACCAGCACCACCAATACCGCCACCAACACCACCACCAATACCACTACCACCGCCAGCGATTCCACCAATACCATCACCAATACCACCACCACCAATACCACCAATAGCAATACCACCACTACCAATACCAATACCACCACCACCAATACCATCAACACCACCACCAATACACCCACCACCACAATACCACCACCACCAATATCACCACCAAAACCACCACTACCACCCATACTACCACCGCCAATACAAATTCCACCAATAGCACCACCACCAATACCACAAATGCCACCACCAATAACATAACCATGACTACCTATACCACCACCAATATCACCATCCACCCAGAATTTCACCACCACCAATACCATCACCACCACCAACACCACCATCACCACCAATACCACCACCGCCACCGCCAATACCACCACCACCAATAAAAATACCACCTATACCACCACCAATACCACCGCCAATACCACCACCACCAATACCACTAATACCCCAACCACCACCAATACAACCACCATCACAATACCAATATCACCACCATCAATAAAACCACCACCAATATGAATATCACCTTCACCAATACAACCACCAGAACCACCAATACCTCAACCACCAATACCAATGGCACCAATACCCCCACAACCACCAATACCACCGCCAAATATACCACCAATAACACCACCAATACCAACTCCAATACCACCACCACCAATACCATACGACCACCAATACCACTACCACCACCAATACCACCACCACCACCACCACTACTATCAACAATACCACCACCACTACCAATATCCCCTCCACTAGAACCAGTACCACCATCAAAACCATGACCACCACCATGACCAATACCACCACCACCATTACCACCACCACCACCACCAATACCGCCAGTACCAATACCACCACCACCATTACCCTCAATACCATCACAAGCATTACCAATACCACCAGCACCAATACAACCACTACCAATATCACAACCACCACCAATATCCACCACTACCAACAATATCACCACCAAAAATAACAATACCACCATCACCAATACTACCACCACCACCACCACCACAAATACCACCACCACCAATACCACCACCGCCAATGCCATCAGCAATACCACCACCACCAATGCCACCAGCACCACCAATACAAACACCAGTACCACCACCAACAATACCCCCAATACCAGCACAAATACCACCAATACCACCAATGCCACCACCTGCAATACCACCAGTATTGCCAACACCAAAACCACCAATACCACCATCACCAATACCCCCACCACCACCACTATCACCAGCAATACCACCAATACCATCACCAATACCACAACCAAAACGACCAACCCCAATACCAATGCCACCACCAATACCAATATCCCCACCACCAATAACACCACTAATACCACCACCACCAATACCTCCAACATCAATGCCACCACCAATACCAATAACACCAAGGCCAATACCACCACCACCACTAATACCACTACCAATATCACCACAAATACCACCATCACCAATACCACCTCCACCAATACCACTAATAATACCACCAATACCACCACCACCACCAATACCACCAGCACTAATATCAATACCACCACCACCAATACCATCACCAATAACACCACCACCAATACCATCAACACCACCACCAATACCATGACCAATACCACCTCCTCCAATACCACTAATAATACCACCAATACCAACACCACCGCCACTACCAACACCACCAACACCAATTCCACCACCACCACCAATATTTCCACCACCAATACCACTACCATCATCAAAACCATGACTACCACCAATACCACCACCACCATTGCCACCACTACCACCAATACCACCACCACCAATACCCCCACCAATACCACCACCAATACCACCACCACCAATACCCCAATACCATCACAAGCACCACCAATACCAAAACCACCAATACGACTACTACCAATATCACCACCACCACCAATACCACCACCAAAAATAACAATACCACCATCACCAATACCACCAACACCACCACCACAAATACCACCACCACCAATACCACCACCGCCAATGCCATCAGCAATACCACCACCACCACCACCTCCATAACCACCAGCACCACCAATACAACCACCAGTACCACCACCAACAATACCACCAATACCATCACAAATACCACCAATACCACCACCACCAATACCACCACCTCTAATACCACCAATATTGCCACCACCAATACCACCACCACTAATACCACCACCACCGCCAATACCACCACCATCACCAGCAATACCACCAATACCACCACAAATACCACAACCAAAATGACGACCACCAATACCAATGCCACCACCAATACCAATACCCCCACCACCAATGACACCACCAATACCACCACCACCAATACCACCACCACCAATACCAATAACACCACTGCCAATACCAATACCACCAATACCACCACTAATACCATCACCACCGCCAATACCACCACCAATACCACCATCACCAATACCACCTCCACCAATACCACTAATTACACCACCAATACCACCAACACTAATACCACCACCAATAACACCACCATCAATACCATCAACATCAACACCACCACCAATACCATGACCAATACCACCACAATACCACCACCAATAATGCCACCACCAATACCACCTCTACCACCAATACAAATACCACCAGCACCAATACCATCAATGCCACCACCACCACCACCAATACCATCACCAATCCCACTAATACCACCACAAATACCACCACCACCACTAATACCACTACCACCAGCAATATCACCACCACCAATACCATCACCACCACCAATACCACCATCACCACCAATACCACCAACACCACCAATACCAATACCACCACCAATACCAATACCACCACCACCAATACCACCACCACCAATACCTATACTACCACAACCAATACCACCAGCAATACCAATACCACCACCAATACCACCACTACCAATACCACCAACAATACCACCACCACCAATACGAATATCACCACCACCAATACCACCACCATCAACAGCACCACCAATACCACCACCAATATCAGCACCGCCAATAACAATAGCACCACCAACAATACCACACATACCACCACCACCACTAATACCATACCACCACCAATCCCACAACCAATACCACCACCACCACCAATACCAATGCCACCACCACCGATACCAATAGCACCACTAACAATACCACAAATACCACCACCAATACCACCACTAATACCACCACCACCAATACCATACCACCACCAACACCACAACCAATGCCACTACCACCACCAATGGTATGTTAGGTTATGTTATGTTAATAAACTTATTGAGCGCACAAATTCCCAGAGGTGTCTTGGCGCTGAGACAGAAGTAACCCTCGCTGAAGCAATTAGTTTTGAAAAAGCCATGTTTTGAGGTCCCTTCTAAAGGTGTAAGTAAACCAGCATTTCAAATAACGAATGGTAATTTCCTCCATAATTTTGCCGTCCTTAAGAGATACTGCGGCCTCCCCAACATAAGGCTGAGATCCTTGGAACCTCCATAAGTCTAGCATCTGAAGAACGCAGTTGTCTGGCTGAATGTTACCAGGAGCAAAGCTTCATAAGATACATTGGCCCTGTGTTGTACAAGGCCCTATAGGCTAAGCATAGCGCCTTGAACTTAATGCGCTGTGCCACCAGGAGCCAGAGAAGTCTTCGGATTTCCTCGGTTACTGACTTGCAGATGCGTTTTGAATCCTCTGGAGCTTTTTTAAATATTGCTTCTGTATATTTAGGTAGAGTCTATTGAAGTAGTCTAGCTTAGTCTGCACAAGTCACTACCATCCTTTTGGAGTCATCAGGAATGTATGGTATGACCTTCAGTTTTTTTATCAGTTAGTGGGAGATAGCTGGCATTGGTCTGCTGAGATAAAGTGAGTTTATTATCAATCAGCACCCCCAGGTTTTTTGCCTTCCGAACTGGTTTTGGTAGTTTCCCCCATCTTCGCCAGCCACCAAAGTTCATCCTATCTGGGTTGCAGATTCCCAAAGATCACCAATGCGGTTTTCCCAGAATTGAGCCTGTGGCAGTGGTTACCCATCCATATATTTATTTCCATCATACAGTTGTGAAACTGCATTGATGGGGAAGCTTGCCCTTCATACGCCGCCACAACCAACTGGGTGTCATCAGCATATGACATAAGACTAAAACCAAAGTCTTGGATCAACGGGGCCAGTTCGGAAACATAAATGTTAAAAAGTGTTGGACTGAGCGACGAGCCCTGCGGGACCCCGCAAGGGAGGGCATAGGGTGTTGATTTGGACTGGTCTAGTGCCACCGTTTGTCTCCTATTCTTAAGCGAGGAGGACAGCAGGGATAGTGCCAGGCCCTTAACCCCTAGCGTTTCCAGCCGCACTAACAGTAAGTTATAATCCACCGTATTGAAGGCCCCCGAAAGATCAAGAAGGATGAGGGCAACAGCACCCCCCCACCTTCCTGATCTCCTCAGTGTCCCTGATTAGTGCTGTTTCTGTACTGTGTTGTGGGCGAAAACTAAACTGGGAAGGATCAAGCAAGTCATTTTCTTGTATAAACTGTGATAACTGCCTATTCATAGTTTTCTCCACTATTTTTGCCAGGAGTGGTAGTCTGGATATCGGGCGATAGTTTTTTTTAAACAGAGTCAGTATTGATGCATCCTTCTATATGGAAGGGAAGGTCCCAGAGGTGAACATGTTGTTAAATATTTCTGTGAGGACATGGCTAATCTCCCTCATTAATTCTTTCAAAAAAGTGGGCGGACACGGATCGAGAAGAGATCTGAATTTAATGTCAATGATATGTTTTTCCACGATAACCAGCGCAAAGCTGTGAAAAGTCTTATCACTGGAATTAGTGTCTTTATCTCCATTGTCTGCGAGATAAATATTAAAATCGCACAGAATCGTAAACTCATCTGTGGCTAAGATGGCTTCCATGAGAACATCTAGGTTGTTGGTAAACGTACTTCTGACACCTTGGGGGGGTGGTAGAGGAGTATGCCCTTAAAGGTTTTATTAGCATTTGCTGTTAAGGTAAACTGAAAAGCTTCATAGTAAGGAGTGGGGGCTGGTGAAAAGGTGAAAAGGTGGCTTCAAACTTTTCCCTGTAAATAACCACCACCACTCCCCCTCCCCTCTTTATTGGACTGTCTACCCTGAATGATAAAAATCCCTGCTGAGCTGCTACCACAAAAATCCGGGTCGGAGGCAGCATCGGCCCATTATTATGTAAGAAAAAAGATATCTTACTCATAAGATGATAAGATGTCTGTTCCCTCATACTTATGTATGGCCATTGATTTAATACTAATGAGGCCACAGCGTACTTTTATTTGGGCTGGAGGTTGTAGCTGCTTTATCTCTAGGTTGTTTTTGGAGTCTGCAACGCCTTGACCAGCTTTTGGAGTGGGAGCGCGAAACTACAGATACAGTTTTGTTTAGCCTGTGCTTGATTTAACAATACCACCACCACTACCACCACCAATACCACCACCAACAATACCACCACCAAATATATAATCACCACCACAAATATCACCACCACCAATAACAATACCACCAATACCACCACCACCACCAATAACACCGCCAATATCACCAATACCATCACCAATATCACCACTACCACAAATACCACCACCACAAATACCACCACCACCACTAATACCACTACCACCAGCAATATCACCACCACCAATACCATCACCACCACCAATACCACCATCACCACCAATACCACCAACACCACCAATACCAATACCACCACCAATACCAATACCACCACCACCAATACCACCACCACCAATACCTATACTACCACAACCAATACCACCAGCAATACCAATACCACCACCAATACCACCACTACCAATACCACCAACAATACCACCACCACCAATACAAATATCACCACCACCAATACCACCACCATCAACAGCACCACCAATACCACCACCAATATCAGCACCGCCAATAACAATAGCACCACCAACAATACCACACATACCACCACCACCACTAATACCATACCACCACCAATCCCACAACCAATACCACCACCACCACCAATACCAATGCCACCACCACCGATACCAATAGCACCACTAACAATACCACAAATACCACCACCAATACCACCACTAATACCACCACCACCAATACCATACCACCACCAACACCACAACCAATGCCACTACCACCACCAATGTTATGTTAGGTTATGTTATGTTAATAAACTTATTGAGCGCACAAATTCCCAGAGGTGTCTTGGCGCTGAGACAGAAGTAGCCCTCGCTGAAGCAATTAGTTTTGAAAAAGCCATGTTTTGAGGTCCCTTCTAAAGGTGTAAGTAAACCAGCATTTCAAATAACGAATGGTAATTTCCTCCATAATTTTGCCGTCCTTAAGAGATACTGCGGCCTCCCCAACATAAGGCTGAGATCCTTGGAACCTCCATAAGTCTAGCATCTGAAGAACGCAGTTGTCTGGCTGAATGTTACCAGGAGCAAAGCTTCATAAGATACATTGGCCCTGTGTTGTACAAGGCCCTATAGGCTAAGCATAGCGCCTTGAACTTAATGCGCTGTGCCACCAGGAGCCAGAGAAGTCTTCGGATTTCCTCGGTTACTGACTTGCAGATGCGTTTTGAATCCTCTGGAGCTTTTTTAAATATTGCTTCTGTATATTTAGGTAGAGTCTATTGAAGTAGTCTAGCTTAGTCTGCACAAGTCACTACCATCCTTTTGGAGTCATCAGGAATGTATGGTATGACCTTCAGTTTTTTTATCAGTTAGTGGGAGATAGCTGGCATTGGTCTGCTGAGATAAAGTGAGTTTATTATCAATCAGCACCCCCAGGTTTTTTGCCTTCCGAACTGGTTTTGGTAGTTTCCCCCATCTTCGCCAGCCACCAAAGTTCATCCTATCTGGGTTGCAGATTCCCAAAGATCACCAATGCGGTTTTCCCAGAATTGAGCCTGTGGCAGTGGTTACCCATCCATATATTTATTTCCATCATACAGTTGTGAAACTGCATTGATGGGGAAGCTTGCCCTTCATACGCCGCCACAACCAACTGGGTGTCATCAGCATATGACATAAGACTAAAACCAAAGTCTTGGATCAACGGGGCCAGTTCGGAAACATAAATGTTAAAAAGTGTTGGACTGAGCGACGAGCCCTGCGGGACCCCGCAAGGGAGGGCATAGGGTGTTGATTTGGACTGGTCTAGTGCCACCGTTTGTCTCCTATTCTTAAGCGAGGAGGACAGCAGGGATAGTGCCAGGCCCTTAACCCCTAGCGTTTCCAGCCGCACTAACAGTAAGTTATAATCCACCGTATTGAAGGCCCCCGAAAGATCAAGAAGGATGAGGGCAACAGCACCCCCCCACCTTCCTGATCTCCTCAGTGTCCCTGATTAGTGCTGTTTCTGTACTGTGTTGTGGGCGAAAACTAAACTGGGAAGGATCAAGCAAGTCATTTTCTTGTATAAACTGTGATAACTGCCTATTCATAGTTTTCTCCACTATTTTTGCCAGGAGTGGTAGTCTGGATATCGGGCGATAGTTTTTTTTAAACAGAGTCAGTATTGATGCATCCTTCTATATGGAAGGGAAGGTCCCAGAGGTGAACATGTTGTTAAATATTTCTGTGAGGACATGGCTAATCTCCCTCATTAATTCTTTCAAAAAAGTGGGCGGACACGGATCGAGAAGAGATCTGAATTTAATGTCAATGATATGTTTTTCCACGATAACCAGCGCAAAGCTGTGAAAAGTCTTATCACTGGAATTAGTGTCTTTATCTCCATTGTCTGCGAGATAAATATTAAAATCGCACAGAATCGTAAACTCATCTGTGGCTAAGATGGCTTCCATGAGAACATCTAGGTTGTTGGTAAACGTACTTCTGACACCTTGGGGGGGTGGTAGAGGAGTATGCCCTTAAAGGTTTTATTAGCATTTGCTGTTAAGGTAAACTGAAAAGCTTCATAGTAAGGAGTGGGGGCTGGTGAAAAGGTGAAAAGGTGGCTTCAAACTTTTCCCTGTAAATAACCACCACCACTCCCCCTCCCCTCTTTATTGGACTGTCTACCCTGAATGATAAAAATCCCTGCTGAGCTGCTACCACAAAAATCCGGGTCGGAGGCAGCATCGGCCCATTATTATGTAAGAAAAAAGATATCTTACTCATAAGATGATAAGATGTCTGTTCCCTCATACTTATGTATGGCCATTGATTTAATACTAATGAGGCCACAGCGTACTTTTATTTGGGCTGGAGGTTGTAGCTGCTTTATCTCTAGGTTGTTTTTGGAGTATGCAACGCCTTGACCAGCTTTTGGAGTGGGAGCGCGAAACTACAGATACAGTTTTGTTTAGCCTGTGCTTGATTTAACAATACCACCACCACTACCACCACCAATACCACCACCAACAATACCACCACCAAATATATAATCACCACCACAAATATCACCACCACCAATAACAATACCACCAATACCACCACCACCACCAATAACACCGCCAATATCACCAATACCATCACCAATATCACCACTACCACAAATACCACCACCACCAATACCAACACCACCACCACCAATACCAACACTGCATCTACCACCACACATACCACCACCAATGCTACCACCACCAATACCACCACCACCACCACCACTAACACCACCACCACTAATACCAATGCCACTGCCAAAACCAATACCGCCACCACTAATACTACCACCAATACCACCAATACAATACCACCACCACCAATACCACCACCACCAATGCTACCACCACCAATACCACCACCAATACCACCACCAATACCACCACCAATACTACCACCACCAATAACAATACCAATATCACCACCATCAATACCACCACCAATACCACCACCACTAATACCAATGCCACTGCCAAAACCAATACCACCACCACTAATACTACCACCAATACCAATACCACCACCACCAATACAACACCCATCAATACCAGCACCACCAATACCAATAACACAACCACTATTACCAATACCACCACCACCACTAATATCACCACCAATACCACTACCACCACCAATACCACCACCTTTACCACCATTAATACCACCACCACTAATATCAATACCACCACCAATATCACCAACACCAATACCACCAGTACCAATACCACCACCAACACCTCCACCAATACCACCACCAATAGCACCATCACCAATATGACCACCACCAATAGCACCACCACCACCAATATCACCACCAATACCACCACCAACAATAACAATACCACCACCACAAATACCACCACCACAACCAATACCAACACCACCAATGCCATCAGCAATACAACCACCACCACCAATACCACTACCACCACCAATACCACCACCACTAATATCAATATCACCAACAATATCACCAACACCAATAGCACCAGTACCAACACCACCAACACCACCACCAATGCTACCACCAATAGCACCATCACCAATACAACTACCACCAATAGCACCACCACCACCAATATCACCACCACCACCAATACCACCACCAACAACAATACCACCATCACCAACAACACTACCACAGATACCACCACAACAACCAATGTCATAAGCAATACCACCACCACCACCACCAATACCACCACCACCAATACCACCAATCAATCAATCAATCAATCAATCAGTGACACTTATAGAGCGCGCTACATACCCGTAGGGTCTCAAGGCGCTGGGGAGGGGTGGTGCCGCTACTGCTCGAACAGCCAGGTCTTCAGCTTCTTCCTGAAGGAGAGGTGGTCTTGGGTCAGGCGCAGGTCGGACGGGAGGGAGTTCCAGGTCTTGGCGGCCAGGTAGGAGAAGGATCTTCCTCCTGTAGTCGCTCTTCGGATGCGGGGGACAGCGGCGAGGGCGTGGTTAGCTGATCGGAGGTGGCGTTTGGGAGCGTAGAAGTTGACTCGGCTGTTGAGGTAGCTCGGGCCTTGGTCGTGTAGGGCTTTGTGTGCGTGGGTGAGGAGGCGGAATGTGATTCTATATCACCAATACCACCATTACTACTACCACCAATACCACCACCACCAACACCACCAACATCACCAATACAACCACCAATACCACCACCAATACCATCACAAATACCACCAATACCAGCACAACCACCAATACCACCACCTCCAATACCACCAATACTGCCACCACTACCACTAATACCACCACCACCACTGCCAATACCACCACCATCACCAACAGTGTCACCAATACCACTACCAATACCACAACCAATACCTCCACCATCCCCAATACCACCACCACCACCAATACTAACACCACCAATACCAATACCTCCACCACCAATACCACCAAAACCAATATCACCACCACCAATACCACCAACACCACCACCACCAATACCACCAATACCACCACCATACCACCACCACAAATACCACCACCAATACCACCACAAATACCAATACCACCAGCACCAATGCCAATACCACCATCACCAATACCACTAATACAAATACCACAACCCCCAATACCACCACTACCACCACCACTGCCAATGCCAGTACCACCACCACCAATAGCAATACCACCACCAATACCAGTATCACCCCCACCAATATCAATACCACCACCAATACCACCACCACCAATACCACCAATGTCACCACCACCAATACCACCACCACTAATATCACCAAAGCCAGCACCACCAATACCACCACTACCAATAACACCACCACCAATACCAATTCCACCACTAATACCACCCCCACCAAAACCACCACCACCAATTCTACAAATACCAATACCACCACCAATGCCACCACCACCAATACCACCACCACCAATTCCACCACCAATACCAATACCACCACCACCAATACCATCACCAATACCACCAATACCACCACCACCAATACCACCAATACCACCACCACCAATACCAATAACACCACCACCAATACCAATACCCCAATAAAATCACTAATACCACCACCAATACCAGGATCAATACCACCAGCACCAATACCACCACCAAAACCATTACCACCACAAATACCACCAATACCACCACTAATATCAATACCACCAATACCACCATCACCAATACCAATACCACCACCACCAATACCACCACCAATACCACCACCACCAATACCACCTGTACCAGTACCATCAACACCACCACCAGCTCTACCACCAATACCACAACCAATACCCTCACAAATACCACCACCACCAATACCATCACAATTACCATCAATTCCACCATCACCAATATTACCACCACCAATAGCACCATTACCACCAAAATCACCACCACCACCAATACCACCACCACAAATACCTCTACCAACAATACCAATACCACCACCACCAATACTACCACCACAAATACCACCACCACCAATACCACCACCAATGCCATCACCAATACCACCAATGACACTAATACCACCACCAATGCCACCACCTATACAGGCTCCACCCCCAATATGACCAACACCAGCAATACCACCAGCAATACCACCACCACCACCAATACCACAACCACCACCACAATACCACCACCAATAAAACCACCACCAATACCAACTCTACCACCAATACCACCAATACAAATACCACCACCACCAACACCATTACCAATCCCACTAATACCACCTTCAAATACCACCATCAATACCACAACCACCACGAATACCACCACCACCAATACCACCACCTCCAGCAATATCCCCACCACCAATACCATCACCCTCACCAATACCACCATCACCACTAATGCCACCACCAACAATACCACCACCAATACCAATACCACCACCACCAATACCAATACTACCACAACCAATACCACCACCAATGCCACCACCACCAATACCACCACCACCAATTCCACCACCAATACCAATACCACCACCACCAACACCATCACCAATACCATCACCAATACCACCACCAATACCACCACCACCAATACCACCACCACCAATACCAATACCCCAATAAAATCACTAATACCACCACCAATACCAGGATCAATACCACCAGCACCAATACCACCAGCACCAATACCATCACCAAAACCATTACCACCACAAATACCACCACCACCAATACCACCACCGCTAATATCAATACCACCATCACCAATACCAATACCACCACCACCAATACCACCACCAATACCACCACCACCAATACCGCCTGTACCAATACCATCAACACCACCACCAGCTCTACCACCAATACCACAACCAATACCCTCACAAATACCACCACGACCAATACTATCACAAATACCATCAATACCACCATCACCAATATTACCACCACCAATAGCACCATTACCACCAAAAATCACCACCAATACCACCACCACAAATACCTCCACCAACAATACCAATACCAATACCACCACCACCAATACTACCACCACAAATACCACCACCACCAATACCACCACCAATGCCATCACCAATACCACCAACGACACTAATACCACCACCAATGCCACCACCTATACAAGCACCACCACCAATATGACCAACACCAGCAATACCACCACCAATACCACCACCACCACCAATACCACAACCACCACCACAATACCACCACCAATAAAACCACCACCAATACCAACTCTACCACCAATACCACCAATACAAATACCACCACCACCAACACCATTACCAATCCCACTAATACCACCTTCCAATACCACCATCAATACCACAACCACCACTAATACCACCACCACCAATACCACCACCTCCAGCAATATCACCACCACCAATACCATCACCCTCACCAATACCACCATCACCACTAATGCCACCACCAACAATACCACCACCAATACCAATACCACCACCACCAATACCAATACTACCACAACCAATACCACCAGCAATACCAATAGCACCACCAATACCACCACCAACAATACCAATAGCACCACCAACAATACCACACATACCACCACCACCACCAATACCACCACTTATACCACCACCACTACCATACCACCACCAATACTGCAACCAATAACACCACCAATACCAAAGCCAATACCATCAATACCAATAGCAACACTAACAATACCACAAATACCACCACCACCACCAATACCACCATGAATACCACCACCACCAATACCATACCACCACCAATACCACTACCAGCACCAATGTTGTGTTATGTTAATAAACTTATTGAGCGCACAAATTCCCAGAGGTGTCTTGGTGCTGAGACAGAAGTAGCCCTAGCTGAAGCAATTAGTTTTGAAAAAGCCATGTTTTGAGGTCCCTTCTAAAGGTGATAAGTGAACCAGCATTTCAAATAGCGAATGGTAATTTACTCCATAATTTTGCCGTCCTTAAGAGATACTGCGGCCTCCCCAACATAAGGTCCGGATCCTTGGAACCACTATAAGTCTAGCATCTGAAGAACGCAGTTGTCTGGCTGAATGATACCAGGAGCAAAGCTTCATAAGATACATTGGTCTTGTGTTGTTCAAGGCCCTATAGGCTAAGCATAGTGCCTTGAACTTAATGCGCTGTGCCACCGGGAGCCAGTGAAGTCTTCGGATTTCCTCAGTTACTGACTCATATTTTGGGATATTTCATAGAAGTCTTGCAGATGCGTTTTGAATCCTCTGGAGCTTTTTTAAATATTGCTTCTGCATATTTAGGTAGAGTCCATTGCAGTAGACTAGCTTAGTCTGCACAAGTCACTACTGTCCTTTTGGAGTCATCCGGAATTTATGGTAAGACCTTCAGTTTTTTTATCAGAAAGTGGGAGGTAGATGGCATTGGTCTGCTGAGATAAAGTGAGTTTATTATCAATCAGCACCCCCAGGTTTTTTGCTTTCTGAACTGGTTTTGGTAGTTCGTCCATCTCCGCCGGCCACTAAAGTTCATCCTATCTGGGTTGCAGATTCCCAAAGATCACCACTTCGGTTTTCCCAGAATTGAGCCTGTGGCAGTCGTTACCCATCCATCTATTTATTTCCATCATAAAGTTTTGAAACTGCATTGATGGGGAAACTTGCCCTTTATAAGCCGCCACAACCAACTGGGTGTCATCAGCGTATGACGTAAGACTAAAACCAAAGTCTTGGATCAACGGGGACAGTTCTGAAACATAAATGTTAAAAAGTGTTGGACTGAGTGATGAACCCTGCGGGACCCCGCAAGGGAGGGCATAGGGTGTTGATTTGGACTGGCCTAGTACCACCGTTTGTCTCCTATTCTTAAGAAAGGAGGACAGCAGGGCTAGTGCCAAGCCCTTAATCCCTAGCGTTTCCAGCCGCACTAACAGTAAGTTATGATCCACCGTATCGAAGGCCGCCGAAAGATCAAGAAGGATGAGGGCAAAAGCACCCCCCTTATCCATCACCTTCCTGATCTCCTCAGTGTCCCTGGTTAGTGCTGATTCTGTACTGTGTTGTGGGCGAAAACCAAACTGGGAGGGTTCAAGCAAGTCATTTTCTTGTATAAACTGTGATAACTGCCAATTCACAGTTTTCTCCACTATTTTTGCCAGGAGTGGTAGTCTGGATATCGGGCGATAGTTATTGGGGTCAGACTCATTTAGATAGTTTTTTTTAAACAGAGGCAGTATTGATGCATCCTTCTATATGGATGGGAAGGTCCCAGAGGTGAACATGGTGTCAAAAATTTCTGTGAGGACAGGGCTTACCTCCCTTAATAACTCTATCAAAAAAGTGGGCGGACACAGATCGAGAGGAGATCTGGATTTAATTTCAATTATGTGTTTTTCCACTAATTCTGCGTTAACCAGCGCGAAGCAGTGAAAACTCTTATCACTGGGACATGAGCATGGACGTAAGTCAATAGGAACTGGGGTGGGGACAGTTTCAAAAGAGTCATAGATATCCTTTACTTTATTTCTAATGGCGTCCGCAATGACCTCACAAAAGCTATTGTTGTTGTTGGTGCATTTTTTCTTTGCAATAGAGGGAAGTTTCTCTACTACTCCGAACAGATCTTTAGCGGAGTTCTTAGCATTTACAATCTGCCTCGTGAAACATGCTTTTTTTCTCTGCGATCAGCAGTGCTTAGTAGTGAATTAAGGCCGCTTTATAAATGTCTTTGTCTGTTAAATCATATTTTGTTCTCCAATGTCTTTCCAGTCTGCGACATTTTTGTTTTTCCAGGTGTAAAGCCTCAGTAAAGGCTCAGTAAACCAGGGGGCCGAAGGTGGGGTGCGGTTCCCTGAAATCTTTCCAGTGGGTACCGTGGCCCCAATTGCTTCGTTAACCAATCAGTATATTGGGTAACTGCTAGATCTGGGGCCACATTTAACAGAGGTCGTGTTCTATCCAGTTGGATGCGAAGCATAGTTTTATCAACCTTGTTCAATGCTTTATAGGTTAATAATTGAGATTCGACCACTTCTCTATTCTGGGCTTTTGGTATATTGTAACTGAATATGACTAAGGAGTGGTCTGTCCATGTGAGAGGGTGAACGTCATTTATTTTTAGGCATGGGACGGATGTAAAAATGCTGTCGAGTGTGTGCCCTGCCTCATGGGTGGGCTCAAGCACCAGTTGAGTTAGGCCTAGTGTTCCTAGTGTCTCTTGTAGCGAATTAGTGTCTTTATCTCCATTGTCTGCGAGATAAATATTAAAATCACCCAGAATCGTAAACTCATCCCTGGCTAAGATGGCTTCCATGAGAACATCTAGGTTGTTGGTAAACGTACTTCTGGCACCTGCGGGGGCGGTAGAGAAGTATGCCCTTAAAGGTTTTATTAGCATTTGCTGTTAAGGTAAACTGCAAAGCTACATATTAAGGAGTGGGGGCTGGTGAAAAGGTGATCCGCCAGTGCCCCCCCACTGCTGTTAAGTAGCAACCGCTACTGCCCAATACATTAAAGATATTGAGTAGATTGTAGTCTGGATTTCTTCATGACAATCAAAAAAACTCAGGGAGTACATAAGCAAGAACACTTACTTTGCATCTGCCAGATACTAAACTCCTAAAGGGGTGTGCACTAGTCACTCGATCAAAATATTCATGGAGGGCTATCTCTTTAATGTGACAGGACAGCGACCAGTATGGCCAAAAGATTGGAAAATACTCTTAGGCCAGTTTCAGTCTGAAAGGAATTACCTCGAACTGGAAATGGTGAGACGGGACAACAAAGCCCCGGAACTTGTGTGAAGGGAACAAACGAAGACAAGAACTAAGGCAGTCTGATAGCCCAAAGCTACCATAAAATCTCTCAGCCAGCTTAGAGGCATTATATTATGTAGCCTTTCCATCTTGAATTGAGTGGTGTTCACATATTCCCAACAGGTACACACCAGAGATCCCTCTCCATAAATGGCGATCTGCCCAGTCGGGAAAAAGAGACTAACTTCTGGCAGTTTTGTGACAAGTCTTCCACCTTTGGGCCACAAATATTAACCTGTCACCCACAGGAAGGGGACTTGGGGGCATATCAACAACAACCGGCGATAATTATCGCTAAGCGCACTTAGCGCTAGGATAATTATCGCCGGCTAGCGTTGATTTTTATCGCTGAGATAGCGTGCTATTAGCAACGCTTATCTCAATAGCGATAAAAATCCTCACGCTAAGTGGCTAACGTGAGATTATCGCTGGAAACCCAGCGATAATCTCACGTTAGCTTGTTGATAGGGACAGACAAACTTAGCCATGATATCCTCCTTCCATAGGATATCATGGCTCAGTCAGAAAAATACCAGACGTAAAAAAGCAGCGTTAACCGCGGTTAGCGCTGCTTTTTTTTGTCTCTAACAGGGTTAGCGATATTCTTGATAATAGGAGAAATGTCTCTTAGCGACATTTCTCCTGTTATTTTACTCTGGAACGCCCCCTTTGCATCTCATTAGAGATGCAAGGGGAAGCGTAGAGTAAAAGGGTGCTAACATGCAAATTTGCATGTCAGCACCCTGTTGTTGATAGGGTGCTAGTTTTATCTCTGCTTTTTTGGCTTTTAAAGCCAAAAAAGCAGAGATAAAACCCTTGTTAATATGCCCCCAAATTCTTTAAAGGTAACTAAAGGGGAGTCTACAAGGCAAACGAAAACCAGGAGGATGGAAGGGTTATGGGTCTTTATAGAGGGTAGCTGAGGAGAGTGAATGTGCTGTTCTTTAGCCTCCTATCACTTTAAGAGTGTTTCCAGGGGTGCCAGGCCTCCTCTAATGTGAATATTGAGAGGAAGATGCGGAATGATGAGGTAATAATAATTTCTGTGCTCTCTTGCACCAATGACAAGCCGAAATACTGTGTGAACTCCCATTCACCATGAGATTGAGATACATGTTTTCGGGGTTGAGAACACTTGTATTCTCCTGTTTTTTTATTTGTCTTGTTGATTCCTTTTCAGTTACCTTTAAGAAATGTGGTTTCAAATTTCGAGCTGATATGTTATGTTACGTTACATTATGTTATGTTACCTAATGTTACTTTATTTAAGGTTACGTCATGATATGCTAGTGACGTTTGTAGAGCACACCATCACCAAGAGTGTCTCTTTGCGCTCAGAGCTCCCACAATAGAGCTCACACCATACTTAAACTGAAGCGCTCAATCTGTGCAAAACAAAACAATTTGCAATCTCCACTTATTTTCAGCACTGCACAATAAACCAGTCCTCGTGGAGGCAGGCATGGCCCCCTCAACTGTGTGTTACCAATTAACAAAAGTGACCTAACGTTGGCTTCCTTCCACAGGCCAAATGTCACACTACCTCTCTTGTCTCCTCCATGGTCACTGACGACGTAGCCGAGGATCTGCTAAGATTGTGACTTCAATATTGTGTTCGCATTCACTGAATTTGGCATTCAAGTCACACAATATCAGGACACATGTCACATTTTGATTTGCAAAGACTTGGGCCAGTTTTATCCTTGGTACTTTCAGCATCATACTCCAGAAAAAGAGGATCATTGCTGGTCACCAATTATATGGCTTGGAGGAATGCTACATTTTATATTAAAACATTGGGAGTGGTTCAGCTTGTAGACCTCCAGGACAGTTATAATATTTACGTAATTGCAAGTGGCCGTGACACGTCGACCATTTAATCTACTTTTTTTTAGAGGTTGTCGGATCCTAAAGGAAAGCAAGAACAACTGAGGATGCACAGATGGCAGTGACCACATGTCTCCTGTAGTGATAATATATTATTCAAAATACGCAATGAACTCCTACGTTTAACAGGAATTGCTTTTAGCAATTCTCTACTATCTCTACTAGTTGTCCTTCCCTCAACCCAAACCCTTCCTGCTTATCAGTGTCATCCTCCTCCACTACCTCCTCTGTCAAATTTTTAGGGGATTCCAGTGAAGTGTCAGTTTGAATTTTCTCATCCTCACCAAAATATTCATTGAGCTCCCACACCCACATTTTCACTGGAATTTTGGTTTGAAGTTTGTTTAATACATGTCCTTCTTTCCCACACACCAAAACAGAGGAAGTACACAAGTACTATAAAAATATCGAAGAGTCATGAATGAAAGTTGAAAGTTATAGCAAATATTAATTTAGTAAATTGCACAAATACATGTTTTGCATTTGTAGCCATTCACAATACAGGTGAGACTCAAAGTAAAAACAAATCAAGGGGCATATTATCAAGACAGGCGATAAAATTATTGGCTCTTTAGCGGCAGAAAACTGCTGCTAAAACAGCGATAATGGGCTTGATAATATGCTCTATGGAATTCCAATTGAAGCTCAGGTTAGACGTCCTTCACATCTAACATGGGCTTCAATTGGAATTCCATAGAGCATATTATCAAGCCCATTATCGTCGTTTTAGCGGCAGTTTTCTGCCGCTAAAGAGGCGATAATTTTATCGCCTGTCTTAATAATATGCCCCCAAATCTCTTACTCTATCTGGGAAAAAGGTTGACAAAACATGCTGCCGGAATGACGCCTCTACTACTCACAACCTATTGTTGGTTTGCTTAGAGCTAGTGGGAACAAGAAGGGATATATTGTAAGTATAGGGGGTGCAGGGAGAGATACACACAGCAGTGTTGATTAGCGAAACTATCCAAAATTGAAGATCAAAGTGTAAAGTAAATAAAAAAAGGTGTACTAATATATAGTAATGGACTGTGACATTGTGTTACAATTGTTTTAATTCTGAAACGAATAGGCCATTTTCCAACTGAGAGCACATTGGGGTGAAGCGTACCCACAAGCTAGATGTATCTCCACACATTGTTGACAGAAGATATTGCTTTGTGGTTCGCCTGTCACCTTCAAACAGCAGAATTTCGTTCAGCAACTGCATCGCAGTATTTCATGGACAGAAATGTCATCCTGCAAAAATATCTACACCCGAATTTCGACTACCACTTTATCGTCAAGGTAATTTCATAGAAGTATTTTAGATTCATTATTCTTAACCCCTCATCTATGCATTTTGAAGATATTTGTATCTTGAGGGTACATAGATGTGAAGGCAAGAATAAATCTAGACTTACACTTATTTACCTTTATAACACAGTGGTTGTCGATACAGTTGCAGGACCATAACAACATGATAATGTAATTGAACACCCAGTTACTCCACACAGATGTCTGAAAGTAGAACAAAACGGAAAGTTATTGCACAGTACATTGCAGTAGTTTGAATCCTGATGAACAGTGCTGTAGGCTTATTGCATCACACACAAGAGCTGTCAACTGCAGTGATATGTTGCCTTTTCAATAGTTTATGGGTCTGTGCCAAGGATGGGCTTGTTCTTTGGCATGACAATGGTGTTAGACAACAGAAAGTAATGCCCCATAATTTGCTTTCCTCCTTAGATATTCCTGGTGGCCCAACTAGGACAATACGGAGGACTACACTGACTCACTAGAGGACGGTAGTAAGAGTGTACTACTGTTCCCTCACCTTTTTCCAAACCTACATTTGCATAAGGACAGCAACAGTTGAAACAGTCCAAGTACCATTCAGAACTTCATGCATGAAACCAAACTCTTCAAGCCACATTTCACCCAGGCACCCTTCCAGCCAAGCATGCATGCTCTGGCCTACAGTGAATGAGACAAGGTTGAGCGCTACCACGTCACACATGACATCAGTGTGCTATACAAATCTCAAGAAAAATAACAAAAAACAGCCACTGCTGAGCAATGTGAAGATTTATGCAATATTTGAGAAGCAAATAAAGTTCCGTCCTATCTCACAGGAAATCCTAAGTGTGAAGTATAGGTCTCACAGAGAGCTATTTGTGTGAATACTGGATTCAGAAATGTTTTATTCACTGCTCAGACATAGCAACAGTAGGAAAGGAACAATTTTAGGTTGCAGCCTACCGGACATTGCAGCTATCTGGTTTACTAAAGACATCTTGAGGAGATTCAGAAAGTTGACCTAGGAATGCATTCTGCCTGTTGCTTACAATTGGCTTTGTGGTTTGTAACCCACATTTTCTTGCTTTCGATTTGGTGGCTTTATCTATTTTAGGCTGTCCAGCATGAGTTTGTACCTTCCCTTCCCCAAACCTTACTTACAGAAACCTTTTGAGGGCTCTCTTTCTGTCAACAGGCCTGCAAATGTTGTTCTTATCTCGCCACATTTGCTGTACATTTAAAGACCGAAGTCTTTAAATGTACATGCTACAACATGGCTAAAACACATTGGCAAAGCCAATAGTTCTTGCATAGGCGAGACTTGGCTTTGCCAATGTTTGTTCCCTGTGTTTTTTACATCGTAATGGGAATCAACTATTTCACTGTAGTCCCACACTTCTCACGGGTTTCCAGAAACCTGACCGAAGTAGTGGAATGGCAGCTTTTGTCTTTTGTCTCCTCTCTCAGGACACCTCTCATTGCCTATTTGATGTTATTCAGAACTCCGAACTGAAAAACATCCCCATTAATCATAGTTGCTCATTGATAATACTATATATAATCTCACCTTTTACTGTCAGGGTAATAATGCATTTATTCCGCATGCACCAACCGCACTTGGCTATCTCTGACTGCTGTGCAGAATGCAAGCTGGTCAGAACATGGGATGCGAAGGCTAACAGCCTCAAGAAACTTCCTTTAGAGACAAGGCATGGCTATCTGTCATCTGTTCTGACCGGTTATTCCCATAAAACCTAAGGCCCCTTTCCTGAGAAACAGAGGAGGGGTCTGAGGGAACAAACAATACCTTCACCATCCATTTTCATCCCTCAAAAATGCACCCGTTCGTGGCTTTTCATCTGACAAAAGACCAAGACGCATTCTTCTTTCCAGGTAAGCATGTGTACCATATAATCTCAGAAACTCGCCAAACCCGTCAATCAGCATATAATCACATTCTATTGGCTGCCTGTAAAAAAACATAAGCCTCAATGCAGCACATTGACAGTGGACAGTTTATGTGCATTAGACATTGCACTGGCCTGAGCACTGTAACTGTGTCTGTATATCTAAAGTACATTTCACTGCCAAAATGCATCCATCACATTTCTAACCACTGCCTCAATTTAAATATTTTAATCCGCAAAGAAAAGCAGTCTAACAATGCCAATCTTTGTTTCATTAGCGGCAAGCCTACCCTACGTGCACATCATCTCAGTGCATATTAATTAACAGCGTTCATTGTCACAGCGATTTGTGCGTTCATGTTCATTGCTAGCTAACCTGGGGCCCATTGTCCACAGCACCAGAAGACTTGCCCATTTACTTAGTGTCTGTACACACACAATCATACCATGAACATTCCAAAAATAGATGATTTCCATTGAGTTCCGTTTTAATGGCAGGGCACAATTCATGATCTACTTAATAGACACAAATATTCCAAAGAACTGACTAATAAAACTAATTTTAGGTCAACACCCACTGTTTCTAATTAATAACACATTCATGTTAAAATTAATAGGCACGGTAAGAAACTTCCCAGGGTGCAGAACGGCAGCCACGTTAATGGAATATTTGAAAGGAGTCCCGCAGCTTCCTTGTTACAGATTAACTGACTCTGACTGATGAAAATAAAAATGTCACAGCCATTTTGAGAACTATACAAAAAACACATTCATTAGGTGTAGCCTTTTGAAGGCTCTCTGGTGGTCCCCCAACCAGGTGCAACCATTTCAGATTAGTTGTCTGATACAAAGAGTCCCAGCTGCCATGGAAGCCCTGTCAGAGGGAAGGCAGACTGAAAGATCAAAAAAACAGATGAACTCCAACATAATTCGATCCCTGTGAAAACCCGGCAAGATCTTGAAAGACTTTAGAATCAGATCTAGAGTTTGACAGATGCTACTCCATTGGTCAGCGTGGCGGATCATATTACCACTCTTCACCCTATCACTCTATCACCGATGCTTCCCCAGCGATCTCACTAACTTGACAGGAACCAGTGTCATGGGGTTCTTTTTGGTACAAAACGTTTGCTGCCGCCATTGTGTTTTTTGATGGCCATCCACCAAGCGTTTACAAACATTTTGTTTTTCAAATACAAACTCACAAAGTGGAAAAAGGAGGAAGCACAAAAAATAATAGCAAACTCATGACCCCAACACCCAAGAAGTGTTTTCCTGGGGTGTGGGGTCATTATTAGATTTTTTTCTGTCCCTCAACACCCTGCCTGGCTGTGTTGGGGCAGGAAAAAAGGGCATTGTGCTGTCCACCCTAAATAGAGATCTTCAAATGGCCCCTACTCCGTCTGACCGTCAGAGGAAGATTTCCTTCAATGGATTGAAGAGGGGCTCAGCCTACCAAAAGCTGATGGTCCACCCATCCCTCAATAGGGCAGGCAGACGTTCAATTTGGCAGACAGGGTACTTCATCACTTTTGCAATGGAGTACCCTGGTCTCCAAACTCTAAATCACACCCTTAGTCACATGTGAAAGGATTCTTCCATCTGCATAGACTGTTCTGCTTCTGGGTTGTAGAAACACATTTGGTTTGATTACACAAGTATACTGGGATTGCAAAGTGTGTTTACACCAGTTTATTTTTTCTGGTTGTTCCTCTGGGCCCTCCTATATTACAAAAAGGGCTGTAGGCACTTGAATGGTCCCTTATATAATACTGATCACGCGAGTTGCTGTCTTGTACCTGCACAGTCTCAAGGGGTGCTTCCTCATTTGCATTGGGTGTGGCCCTATTCAAAGCAGTGTAAGCCTTTGTCCATGCGCCCAGGAGAAACATGTTATCTGTGTGATGCACAGGAAATAGAACTCAGTTCATGCGTCCAAGGTATCAAGGGCCCTTTGGTTCCCCAGAAGCATCGCCTCATGTGCAAATGCAGTAACACAGTGATCTCTATTTCAATACAACACCAATCCCAAAACACAGTCCCAGTCTGCGCTGTTGTGTAGTAATATACCCTTATTGACTACTAAGCATTTTGAAATTCACATCTGCACCGTAAATTCAAATATTCCTGGCATGTGGTGACACCCTGTCCCTCTCCTGTTTGTTCTAACATGGTGTTTATTTTGCCTTATCACTTTTTAACTGGCACCAGTTCCCTGGCAGAATATTATGCTTGGCTCAACCTTCATCACTATGTCTATGCAATGGAAGGCCAACGATAGCAAATTATTAAGAATCACACAACTTACCCAAGATCGGAATCTAGGAGTAACATTTAGGTTTCCACATACAAATTCTAACGTCTTAGCCACTGGATAACATCTCCAGTAGTGTTGGGCTTGAGCTCAGTTTTAAATAATGCATCCAGGCTATGGTCGATGCATTATTTCCATAAAGAGTTTACACTACATGATCAACTTGAACCTCAGAATAGACTGGTGTAAATTAATAAACAACTGTGTGTTCTAACGTGAGACGCTGTACCAGACCTTGCCAGACTCTCACCACAACGCAGGAGGACTACCAGGCCCAGGGGGCCTTGCGACAGGAGCCGCGCCTCATTTGCGTGCCAGCCGGCGCTTAAAGGCCGCCACTGCCTCCTGCACTGCGAGACGCCGTACCAGACCTTGCCAGATTCTCACCACAACGCAGGAGGACTACCAGGCCCAGGGGGCCTTGCTGCAGGAGCCGCACCTCATTTGCGCGCCAGCCTGCGCTTAAAGGCCGCCACTGCCTCCCGCACCGCTGGACGCGCGCGGGCACTCCTGGGCGAAGCCCGGGCCAAGGGCGGGCCCGTCTGCGCCCGTCAGAGACAGGAAGAGGCGGGGCTGGCCCAATCCCCTGTGATTTACTACACCAACGCGAACACCAAGGAGGATTTTTGCTACTAGAACAAGGTACTTACGTGTTTTGGGGCAGTTTGCGGGCCTTCAATTTTGAGTAACAGCTAGCCAACAAGCATGAATATACGTAAGGTCACTGGCCTACTAGCGGGGGGGGGGTTGTGGGGACACTGGACGCCTTTTTGACAAGAGCCGAGTCAGTTCTGACTCATCAGATCCAGCTCACTGAAAAAAGACTCTCACTGGATACCTTTGCGGCCCAGAAACAGTCTTCGATGGGAGGCATAGGTACGGCTAAATCCCCCGAGGGTGCCCAGCATTCTGTGGATCATCTGCATTAAACAATCCCTGGCCCCAGTAAAAATGGTGATTTAATCGACCCCCCTGACCCCCTGTTAGGGGCATCAGAGGCGACTACACTCGTGCAGGTCGATTCCATTATTACTGCAGTAGACAGTGCAGGGGTCAATGAGCCCGACCTGTCACACATTTTGGTCGAAGATCCACTGTCCCGTACTACGGGACACAATGCAATTACATCTGGCGTGTGCCGTGAGGAGGTCATCACCCGATCCAAAAGGGTTGCCAGGGAAAGAACGAATAATCTCTCAAAGTCCTCAACTGCTGGTAATGGAGAACCACCTGCGAAACGCCCAAGGGGAGGAGCTACACACAAGCAAAAACAAAAACCCAGATTAAAATCTCAAGCAGCTAGGCCCCCTGACAAACCCGCTCCAGAACTGAATAAAGGATTGGCCGTGAATCAGACTCATACTAGTGGTAGAAATGATAATCACATTGGTGCGGAGTTTGGGAATCACCCTGACCAATGGGAGCGATTGGGGACTCTGATAACTGCTCTCCTGGGGCCCATTGTATGCAGACTCAGCTCAATTGAAGAAAAACTGCTTTCATTTGGGAATCTTGGGAGCACTGCAATAAACCAAGGGGCATGTAGGAGTGCATGTGTGGCTTGGGGGGAATCTGGGGCTCTAGCCCCATTACCTGTAAACGTGAATGAGGGGAGAAAAAAATGGGGATATTGAGCAGGCCACCAGGAGAAATTTCACATGCACTAGAGTCCCACAGGTACATGCGGAAGTAACTAGACCCAATGTTACCATTGTTGCTAGGGGGATGAGGGAATCAATGACGGGGTCCACAGGCAATCTCTCAACATGTCTAACAGACAATGCAAGGCCAGAAAGGGGGGCAAGGGGAGATAATGTGCGGCCACAACCAACAGAGATGTCCTCCTTATGTGTGCAGAGTACAGCAGCCCTTCCAGATTTAGACCTACCGCCAGAATCGTGCCGAAATACAGTTGTTTTAACTGGTGTCTCAGCACACATAAGCCAAAAGGAGGAACCCGCGACACAACTGATTAACGAGGTGGCGCATTGGATGTGTAGGAATGCGGGGTTCAATACTAGAGACTATAGACATATCTTGATGGCGAGGAGGGTGTCCTGGATCGGCAGATCCAGGAAAGCCTTCCCAGGGGACTGTGTGATAGTGATACTTAGGCATCCCGATCTGGTGTGCAAGACCCTTTTCCAGAGTAATAGGTCTAATCAAGCTGAGATAGACTCATGTGTTAAATTGCTCCCATTGGGCTTTTTCTATAGACCCTCGCCCTTTCCAAATCAACATCAAAGAGAGGTATGTCGACAAGAGGGTGCATTTGGATGGGCCAATGCACCATTGCAAAATAATGCCTTTTCACCACTTAGAGACCTCAATGACCTAAATGATATTGATTGACTAGGTCCATCGAGGGAAGGTGACAGAATTGTTGGTACTCCCGTAACTAACTCAGATCGAGGGAGAAAGGGAAAAGTGACTACCGCAGGGACAGTGGAAGGCGACAGCATTTATGGTCTACAGGCTGTAAACGCCCATGCGGACAGTGGCTCAAACATGAATCTTCCCATGTCAAATAGTGGGCAATTGATAGCGTAGTAAGGCCAAATGGGAGATAAATTAAAATCCTCTCAGGGAACATAGCAGGCCTATCTACTAAATTTAAGGATGCATTAAAGCTACTTTATATACGGGATTTCCCGATTATCTGTCTGCAAGAAACTTGGGAACCTGTCAATAATAACTTTTATCTGGAGGGATATAAAACCCTCTTTTGCCAGGCGCGAAAGGCAACGTCAGGGAGAGCCATGGGAGGGTTTGTTATTTATTTCGATCTCACATTACAGGGTAGATGGACAGATTTGGCCTGGGATTCTGAGGTTGCGCAGGGGCTCATTTTTCTCACTAAAGGTTACAGGTTATTTTTTATAAATTTGTATAACTCAACGTCACATGGTCAGGGTCTCGCAAGCCTGCATGATTTGGATGCTAGACTCACACAGACGCAGGAGCGAGGGCAGAAGGGGCTTCAGTTAGTCTTAGCATGTGATTTTAACTGCCATCTGTGCCCAAACTTAAGAGCATTTTGTGGGGATTGGTCAACCTGTATGTTTGAGGATGGCCCTCACTTGGAACATACAAAGGAGGGTAGGGAGTTATGCGGTTTATTAAACATGCACACGCTAACGCACACGATGGACATGATCAATGTCCAACAGGACAAATTGGTTCACCCTACATTCAAAGGCAGAGGATGTGCTTCTTTTGTTGATTATACTTTGTCTCTACCTCACTTAGAAATTGTGTGTCCAGGTTAAGTATCAGTCACAGTGTTTTAGCGACCATAACCCCCTCGACTTATCCTTGGTGGATGTCTGTCACCGCTATGATACGCCTGGAATGGGAGGGGGGAGGCTAAGGCTACGGACCAGGGCAGGAGGCTGCGTTGGACACAGGTTAACGGAGAGGCCTTTTATAAATCACTTCTAAAAGAAGGTGAATATGTCATTTTAAGGTGTTTAGACCTTGAAGTGGAAGGGGCAGACTTAGTTGAGGCTTTCAAACAGGTTGCCCAAATAGTTGCTACCCTGCTGAGAGCCCCTGTGCTTAGTGTCAAAAGAGATGATCCGAGATGGTTTGACCCACAATGTTCCCGCGCTCTTAGAGAGTCGAAAGATGCCTTAAAGACCTCCCCAAGAGACAGGCATTGGGTGTCCATTTGCCAAAACCATTATAAGTTAGCTGTCAAGGGACGTAAATATCAATTACAAAAGCAAGCTTGGGATGACATGAAAAAAGCAATAACATTAAAAGACTCCACCGCTTTTTGGAGAGCCATAAATAATTCTTGTTTTTAAGATTTGAACAAACCTGAGCTTAGAAAAAACATCCTGCCAGAGCAATGGTATGAGCACTTTCAAGGGCTGTATAATTACAATCCAAGTGCGGATCAACTTCAGGTGTGTAATGGGGAACAGGGTATATCTCCACTGAGATTCTCACTGAGCGAAGTCAAAACGGGATTTGAGGGTCTAACTAGGAATAAGGCGCCTGGCCCAGAAGGGATCCCACCTGATATTTTCATAAATAACTTGGATCTCTGGGCTCCAATCCTGACTAGGGTGATTAATGCAGCAGTGGATACAGTAATGCCAGAATCCTGGTCCACAGCCACAATTGTCCCTATTTTTAAAAAGGGTAATAAGGATAACCCACAATGTTACTGCCCGATTTCTCTCATTGATGTGTCAGCGAAGGTACTAGGGTGGGTGGTTTTAACTAGGCTGATGGACTGTGCTGATAAGCATTAAGTTATAACTGATGCTCAATTTGGTTTTAGGCCAGGGAAATCTACCACTGACCAATGTCTCAACCTGTACCTTATTTCAGCCAAATACACAGTAGTCCGTCCAGGGACAATGTATTTGGCATTTATGGACCTAACTGCCGCTTTCAACAGAGTCAATAGAAGGAAACTGTGGGCACTAATGGGCGGGCTTGGCGTGGATCCTGGACTTATTAACATCTTAAAAACTTTGCATTTGAATACCACTGCTACGGTCAGATACAGTCAGGCTGGAAATAATACCCTTTACGTGCTCTAGTGGTGTCAGACAGGGCTGCATATTAGCTCCCTTCCTGTTTACGCTATATATAAATGGTCTTGATCGCGCACTAAGCACTTTCCAGGCAGACACCCCAAGGATAGGTACCCGTGGAATTCCAGTTCTGCTTTATGCAGACGACGCGGTACTCCTTGCACGCACCCCCAAAGGTCTGCAGATCCTAATAGATGGGTATGTATCTTTTATGAAGAACCTGGATTTGTCTACCAATTTTACAAAATCTTACGTCATGGAAGTGGGCAAAAAGCCAGGTAAATCTTATAATTACACAATTGGTTCTTATTGTTTAAGTAAGGTACAGCCCTTTTCGTATCTGGGGATTTTATTTGATGGGCGATTACATTTTAAATATTTACTTGAAGAGAAGTGCCGAACTATGGCCAAATGTAACAGATCAATAATGAACTTTGCACAGAGGCTAGAACGGTGGTCCCCAGAGCAGATCCTGAAAGTGTACAGCTCCATGTGTTGTGCCAAAGTGCTGTATGGCAGCAAGATGTGGGGATTCATTGAGGTGAATCAATTACAAATAGAGGAGAACAAGTATTTCCGGCGCCTGTTAAAAGTCCCTCAGAGCACGCCAGCCCACATTGTACATGAAGAACTGGGTGCCCGTTACATTGTGGATAGGTGGGCTGTCAACCCTCTAGTTTGTTGGGTAAAGATCTGGTTAAATGAGGAGGCTGCACTAAGCAGGCAGGTTATAGAAGAATGTCTCTCCCTGGACCATGGACTTAAAATCCCCTGGCTAAAATATGTAAAGGAGCCCTTTGTGAAAATTGTATTTACAAACTTATTTGATAACCCCTCGAAAATAAGTATGCAGGATAAGGCACTGGTTAAGGACCAGTTCTTTAAGTATGCATTGATGCACCAGGAAGACAGAGAGTTGTCCAAACCGTTGGTGAGAGAACACTTAGTAGCCAGGTCCACCAAGGGCATTGAACCATACCTGTCCTGTATAAGTAGTGCCCACGATAGATTTTTAATGACTCGGTTCATGCTAAATCTTTAGCATCACGTTTTAGCAGAGCCGGCATGGTTTACAGTGCACTCAGAGATGAAGAGGCCCTGTGGCTGCGACCACAGGTCTCCACAGGATACCCTTCACCTTGTTTTATTTTGCCCATTTTATCTTCATCCCAGAAGACCGAGGGGTATTTAAAAAAAAGCCAGATTTAATCAAGCACGGGTGGCACTTTTATTTTTTAAATTGGCCCCAGATGCTTTTACACTCTTTTGTATTATTAATTTTTTAAGGACTGCATTTAGACTAAGGACCACAAGGGGTAGCGTCAACTAAGCCTTTAGATGGGGTGTACCGATGAGAGACATGTTATATGTGATTTATTTTTATTTTTTTATCTATATACTTAAATTGGACCATGTAGATTTTAGATTGATGAATTGCTCCTTTGCTTTCTAAAAAAACAAAGTTTGTACTGTAACCTCTATTGATAAACTGTCACTTTTATGGTATGTTTTATATGCCGAATAAAGAAGTAAAAAAAAAAATAACTGTGTGTTCTAACGTGAGAAGGCACAAACAGTTCCTCAATCCTCACTTTATGAAGACAATTGATTCTCCTTTCTTTGCGCATTTTTGAGCCTCGCATGTAAAGAAGAGCTGGGAGGATGAACTGGTAAAGTCTGAAACTACAACTAGGGCACTGATCCACCAATCTGTGTCATGAGCCACCTTACAAAATGGAAGTTCAATAAACTGGCTAACCGATGGGATCACAGGTTACCTGGGTGCTTGGAGAAACAGGCTGTGAAAGAGAGTGGAAGGTTCATTTAACAAAACTGAAAGGTCTACAGAGCCTTCCTAAAAGAAAGGTGAGAGTCAATGGATTGTGTTCCTCAACAGCAGAGAGTTCTATGACTGGGGTACAATAAAAGAGAGGAAGCAACCACTCGCCCTGGCTCTCTTAATACACAGAACCAAAAAAGGAGCCGAGTGATACAGTGCAAATTTCTCTTTGGAATATCAAGCTTTAAATGAGATACCAGAAGCGAGTTTTTAAGGCCATAAATGAATCTGTGAAGGAGTATTGGGCTGCAAACTGTATTATTTGCGGCCAATAAAATCCGATGCATGTTTGCATAAGCCTGTCATATCTCTTTATCCCATGGTATAAATCTAACCTTTCCAACTGGTACCCTAATGCATCCCACTCCCTTTTACGTGACAACCATCACCCTAATATTAACTGAAATGTACTGACTCGCTCTTGGAACACGTTTATACTGATCTGCATAACATTCAAAGCCATTCACTTTGACAAACCAAATAACCCCTGATCTACCGTAGTAATCTTTTTTACGAGGACAAAAATAAAATGGTTAGTATTCTGAAAACGTTACCTCTTCCCCTTCTTTTTGAACCACATGCTTCCCTCATATCTCCTTGTCCCTACACTGCCCAATTCCCTCTTCCACAAACTCCCCTCCTTTTTTCTTACTTTTCTAACTGACCTCAGTACTCACCCGTGTTCTTTCTCCTCTACCTCTTCTGTTTCACCTCTGCACGACCTTACTCAACTGTATATTGTTCAAATATCCTCAATAATTTTGTGGCTGTTTCTATGGCCTGCGGCTCATTCACTTCAAATATTTGCACAGGCTGTACCGTTCCCCTGCCGCACTGCACAAAATGCTAGCGGCAGATGCCTGCCGTGCTCCGCTCCGGCGGCCGACTTCTCTCACCTAGCCTGGCTATGCCCTAGAGTCGCTGCCTACTGGCAGGATGTGTGCTCTGCCATTACCGAGATCACCTCCACGCGCGTTGCTCCCGATCCACTGATGTGCCTCTTGGGCTGTGTGAAACACTGTCCGGACGCTTGCCGCAGGCTGATAGCAATGTTACTAGTCCTCACTCGCCGTAGGGTTTCCATGCACTGGGGAAGGAGACCGGCGCCCAAGGTAAAGGCCTGGCTTGAGGACTCTGCGCGCTGCCAGTCACTCCTGGCGGAATTCTGGGACCTAATGCCGGTAACCAGCAAACCACCTGACATTTGGGGCTCTCTGGTCTCTTACTTGCAGCGCCAGGACACCCCGCTCCATACACTCCCCAACTTGCCCTTCAAGGGGCCCGCGGAGGATGCGGACAGTGGGTCCGGCCTGTCACACACAGCACCGTCACCCCCAGTCCCTCCTGACACTACGCACTAACCCTCCCACACACCTCGACCTCACAGGATGTCTCCTTGTCACTCTTGCTCAGCACCATATATTATTTTGGCTAGGTAATTTACTAGGCCGCACTTGCATAACTGTTTCAATGTGTATGTAACAGACGTGACACTGCGTTTTTCTTGTGCCTCATTGATGGAATGTAATGCAACATGTTGTTTGATCCCTTAATAAAGGTTTTCATAAATCAAAAAAATAAGAATTATTATTATAAGGCTGTTTCAATATAATTTGAGACTCCAATCTCCCTAGTTGCATTGCACTGTAAAGCACGCTGACATCTCTTGGTAAAGTGGTGATGTAGAAGAATGTAAAACACAAATACAATATATAAATATTATAAATATCATTCAAGTTATCAACCCAGCCGTATCACCTTGAGCCACCATTCAAGTGTTGTATGATGCCTTTTCCATATTGGTCACACCATTAAGTATTTTAGTAATGTTTTTATGTTACGCTGTATGATTTTCACACCTTTTTATCAGATTGAAAACAAACAAATGCTACTGTCCATGATTCACTGATGTTAATATTATACAATCATCATCCAGGGACATTTTAAGGATCGTGGGGGCCCTGGGCCAAACGTATTTTGGGGGCTCCTGTTCGGAACAGTTATGAATGTATGATCCAGTTTCAGCTCTTTCATGTCCTCTTTGACCAGGTCACTGGTCAAAATTCTAAATGTGTTTACATCTAATATTTAGGGACAGTGACGTATGTTACTATAACACAGGAGCAGCTCACTAATATTACTGCAAATAATCTATGTGACATATGAACATGTGAGGTCCTGTTTTGATCTAAAAGAATGAAACATAAACACAACATGCCTCTTCCTAAATGTTTTGGTAAAAGACTCATACATCACCCACATTAAAAAATAAATTAAAAGGGAAACATTATTTGATATAATCTGTTTAATAGTTATTCAAGGTCAAGACTCCTTGCAGAACAGAGCTGGGTCTATTAGGGGGGCCCCTAAAGACTGGGGCCCTGGGCCACAATCCACTTTGCCCATGCCTTCAACCTCCTCTAGCATCATCATCAGCAAATCGACTTTATTTTGGTCTTAAGCAACCTTAAAAGTACAATACAAAAGTATTAAAATCAGAAGCATCTTTAAAACATCAATTTTTATAAAACTGGTTAAAAATACCCATCACCTGTTTAGGGGAATAAATCCATTGAAACACATGCCTACATTGACAAGCGTAATTAGTGTTCAAGGCAAAAACGGCATAGATAAGGTCTACACAATTATAGAATGCCAAGTGCAACTTTTGCAAGGAAGTCCCATATCAAAATGATATTCAGCTTACAGCAACACACTCCTATATCAGGGTTACAAACCAAGTAGATCAAAAAGACACCGATCATAAAGACATAGCCAGATGTAACCAATCAACATTCATTTCCATTTTTCACACTTGCCCAATTAGAGAATCATACGACTCAAAAGTGATTAGTGCAATAAAGCAGTAGAAACATCAATTGAAAAAAAAAACCTCAAGTTCTAATTTAATGACCAATTTATGTGTACAAGTAGTCACAGTGTTTTAGAGCTACCTAAATGGCATGTGCAACAGGTATATGATCCAGCATGAGTGTCTGATAACCAGATTCAGCACAAGAGTACCTCGGGCTGGGTACGAAAGACTGTCTCTGCCCCATGCTTACATTGAGCCAGCTCTTATGGACCATGCCCACAAGAGAAATCTTGAAAGTGTAGATTTTAGTAAGTGCAGTGCCGCCATATACCATCTCATGCCTAGATTACAACATAGCGGGAGAATCTATCGTAATCTCAGGATTTTATAATTATGGCCACAAAAAAAAGGGGGCCTCGATTTCCAAGGTGTTACAACGAAAGGAACACTCCCCAGCTATTTCTCCCATTTATTCTCATCTGGATGTAAGAGCCTTAAGCAACAGTGTCCCTAATCGAAAGCGAATGAACAGAGTTTTTGACTTAAAGGGAGTGACTCTATCAATAAATATTTCAAATTGCGGAATACATTTATGACATAGGAACTTGTCAGTCAAGCCTCACTTCACACCATACCTTCAGGAGGACATGGTCCCAATAAACTCCCTTGAACCAATTAGATGAATTTTCCCATAGTTTACTAGGGTCTTCCCACCCTCCCTTTATCTTTAGCTGGATACACAAAGCTTTCATGTCTCCTAGCCATGGAGTAATACAGTGCTTAGCTAGTATGATTAGCTCCTCAAACGTGGCTTTGTATGGGGCATCTCAGGAGTTGTCCAAATTCTGACACAGTAGAACAGGATTTGTAGGTGGATTATATAGTTAATCCTTTTTAAATTCAAATCCCTCCCAAGAGGTATTAATGGTGTATTAACTTAGGCATTCAGGAGGGACCTCAAAAATTTATTTTCCAGAATATTCAGTTACGTGCTGTCCCCATTGCCCCAGATTGCCGTCCCATACATTGCTCCTCCAAGGGTCACAGCTCTATAAACCTCAATGGCTGGATAAACAGCCCTACTAGTTGTTGACTTCGATTTTCTCGCAATGGCCTCTGATCTTTGCAAAATGATAGATTTTCTCTTTGACAGCTGAAGGTCCCAGGAAAGCGTGTCCATGAGCCTGACTCCTGGCTAGTAAAGATCCGACCTGGTCAATCGCTACTCCATCCACAATTTAGTTCCTAAATGTGCGATAGGGATTTATGCCCATGAACCTAGAATACCATGCATTTATCTCCAAATCCCTGGACTTGCTGAGTTCCACAAAATGATTAAACAATTACTGCAAGTCCATGGGAGTTTGTGACAGAAGGGCAGTGTCATCGGTGTACAGCAAGACAGAGGTGTTAGAACCAGCTTTCTTAGGTGCTTATTCAATGATTCCTCACCATTCATATAGAGAGAGAACAACGTGGGGTCCAAAATACATCCCTCCCTCAACTCTTACTTAATGGGAATCCTAGTGGTCAGCTTGCTTTGGTCATTCCACTTAATCTGGGCGTAGGTGTCTGAGTGCAGTCTAACTAGCAAATGAAGCAGATCTTGTGGCATTCCATGTTGGCCGAGTACCTCCCAGAGAATTTCTTTCACTCTAGGTCAAATGCAGCCCTCGTATCCATGTAGTCGGCGCAAAAGTGATCTTTATTAGTTGAAGTATACTTCCAGCATATGGTCATAAAATGGAACACTTGGTCGATTGTACTTGTTTTCTCTCGAAACCCTGCCTGGAATGGTGACAATACCTGATCCCCAGCCATCCACTCCTGGAGAGGAAATAGGACTTGCATACAAAAGATCTTCTGTGTGTTGTTGATAAGGATAATTGGCCTATAGTTTTCTGGGTTGTCATTTAACCCATTCTTGCAAATTGGGGCAATAACAGCACCACGCATAGTCTCCTTGATTTCCTCCCCTCTAGCTACGGCATTTCTAAACATATTCAGATAAGGAACCCAGATATCTGGATCAGATCCCCATGTGTAAAATAAGGCCCAGGAGCCTTTTCTTTATTCATGTGTAGTAGGGTAACCTCAATTCCCTTTAAGTAAAATAATAATGGGGGAGCGTTTGCAGAAGGTGCAACAACCAGCAGAAGAGCCATCCTGTCATCCGCGTAGGGGGAACTGGCAGTATCCCTAGCACCATATAAAGCAGAAAAGTGTTCAACCCATTCATCTACCTCGGCAAAGGCATCATGAGTGATAGCTTCAGAGATACTGCCAGTGGCAATAGTTATCCAAAAGGGTCTGGAATCTCCATTACTCAGAGCTTCTAAAAGGTCAGCCCACTGATTTTCCTCCCAGTTCTTTTTGGAGTTAGTCAGAAATGTCCTATAAAGCTACCTGGCTCTTGTTATGCCTGCTTTGGCGCCATCTTTGGCAGCCTAAGTAAAAAAAAAAAACGTTGCCACCCTGCACTCTTCAGTATACCAGGGACATGAGGCAGTTTTGACTTTATCCATTGCTTCCTAAACACATATTTTAGAGTTTCAAAGAACTTAGAGTGTTTTGGAACGAACTTAAAAGTGCCATTCTTGGAGTGTACAGATGATTCAAATTAGGCCACCAGAGATTGATAAATCTCAGCCTTCCTATGTTCATTTACATGGGCCCATTTTACATTTCTGACACTTTTTGCGAGGGTTAGTAGTATTAGGAAGATATTATTAGTTTGTTCCTGGGGCTTAGAGAATATATCCAAATTAAATTCTGCAACACAATCGTTATGGTCACTGTCTGCTCGTACTATGATTTTTATATCACCCATGAAATGCCATTTTCTTAGATCAAGTATTATGTAATCTATATAATTAATATAGGGTCCTCATTTAAAAGTAGGTTTTGGGCGGTGATCTGAATTAGTACACCCATTTCCAGCTCACAGGTCATATTCCAGGCAGAGGTGGAAAAGTTGACTTGCTACCCATGGCCATTTCTTAACTGGTTGACTTATTAGCTCAGGTAGGCCCAACTCTTCGTCCTCCGCAGTCATTAAGGCACAGAAGAATTCAGACAGTTAAAATATTGTACTAAATTCATTTGCTATAACAACAGGCCAGATATGTTGTAATCTAGGGGCCCGATTCACAGAACTAATTTAAGACAAAATCCTAAACTTACTACCATTTTGGTATTCACAGAAGGCACTTACTCATTTTGGTATTCACAGAAGGCACTTACTCATTTCGGTATTCACAGAAGTTAGGAGTCCTAACTTTAGGATGCCTTCTGTGAATACCGAAAGTCTTAAAATTAGGATTTTTCTCAATTTAGTAGTAGTAAAGTTAGGACTCCTAACTTTAGGACTCCTAAATGCCTTCTGTGAATACCGAAAGCCTTAAAATTAGGATTTTTCTCAGTTTAGTAGTAGTAAAGTTAGGAGCCCTAACTTTAGGACTCCTAAACTGAGAAAAATCCTAATTTTAAGACTTTCGGTATTCACAGAAGGCATTTAGGAGTCCTAAAGTTAGGACTCCTAACTTCTGTGAATACCGAAGTGAGTAAGTGTCTTCTGTGAATACCAAAATGAGTAAGTGCTTGCTGTGAATACGAAAATGGTCGTAAATTTAGGATTTTTGTCTTAAGTTAGTTCTGTGAATCGGGCCCTGAGATCTTATACAGTCTGTAAAGCATGCAAAGTAGAAGATTCAATATTATACTGCATTGAGCATATTTATATATTTATCAGTGCAATATGTTTAAATGGGGCGGGACTTCAGAGTGTGACATTAATCCACAGGATATCCTTTGACCCAGAATCTAACATTTTCACTTTAACATTATTCATATTTTTCATCCTAATTAATAAGCCCAGTGAAGCTCTACCCGAGCTTGCCGGAATGGCATCACTAAAAAACAGAAAGCTAGCCTGGCCAGTACATTGGCTCTGTCACCCATGTTTCTTGCAGAAGAATGATGTTGTGACTATAAGTGGATTTGCCCCAATCCAGGTTAATAAGGATAGCCCATCACCTGGCCAAATTCCCTGACATAAATCTAACTGTGTCTCTGTTGTCATATTCAGAGACTGGTGAAGGTGAAGACGATATTCGGACAAGGAGCGAACCACTCTTCCCAATGGGATACATGTTCTGGCATAATTTATTTTTTGTTTAATTCCTTTTATTTGAACATCACTCAGTATACAGTGAATAAAGGAAGTGAACGGAGATGATCATCTGATATACATGCCGTTTAAAGCAGACAGCAACAGCAACAAAGGCAAAGCATGAATATACATTTGGAATGGCGCTTTTACAGCCAGTAGCATTTCATAGCGTCTAGCACACACGACATCTCAAGAGGAGTGCATTCCCCTCCCTCCCCGACATCACTCTTCTCCTTTAACACTCTTCAAAGTTACACCAATTGCTCCACACCTTCTTCCACTTCCACACCCCTGCTCTGGTAGACCACTTGTTCTGTTGTCTAGCACCAGCCTAGGACAGACTCCCAGTTTTTGATTTGAGGGGGGGCAGATGCACCCCACACCCATACGATATTGCATTTGGCCACCCCCACTGCAATTGCCAACCAGATTTCCTGATATTTTGGCCAGGACACCTCTCCAGTTATAGTCAAGAGGAGCCATTTTGCGTCCAAGGGAACCTCCAGACACAGAACCTGGGACATTTTCTTAGTTATCTCTCCCCATTAATGTTGTATTATCGGGCACGCCCAAAGGATACAGACAAAAGTACTCTCCTGATTACAACCAAGGAGGCATAGTGACAGATACCCCTTCCTATATTTTTTAGTAGGCCCCTAAAGTAGTATGACCTATGTAGGATTCTCAGTTGCACCAGTCTGAGCTGGTCACAAATCACTATGTCTCACAGGCTTTATAGGGCTCTGTCCAGTCATGACCTCCCTCCACGCCCGCCCCTAACAACTGGGTATGTATCGGCAGATCTCGTTCTTGTTCCCTACTGTAGAGAACTGTCATGTGGCCTCTACGACCCATTGCCTCGCTGTCAACGCGGTTTTATAGTTAGCTGCTCTGCCCATAAAGGATAGTGGTAGAGTCCTCCAGTGCACTACGTCCCTAAGGAGTCTATTGAGTTGCAGGAATATGCTCTTATGCAGGAATTGTTGTGGATCACAGATAATATAGATCCCAAGATATTAGGAACCTTCTAGCGCCAGCGGTGCCATGAAGTAGGAAGGGAACCTTGGGACCCAGTTGCCGTAAGTGAGAAGATTAGGGACTTTGTCCAATTAATGCGATAGCCCAAGTGTCTCCCAAAGATGTCAAAGACCTGGAAGATTTTGTCTATAGAAAGGGTAGGTTGAGTAAATAGAGAAATACGTCGTCAGCATATAGGGAGACGCGCTCCTCCCAATTTCCATCACCACTCACTCCCTGTACAAGTTTCGCAATCAGCTTGAGCGTTAATGCGAACATCATGGGGAAGAGAAGACATCCATGCATTGTACCCTTGTGCAGGGCAAAGACATGAAAGACCACTTCATTGACCTTCACTTTCAAAAGCCGGCACTGATATGAAAGCTTGACCCAACCACAAAATTTAGGACCAAAGCCCAAACTAGTCAAAGAAGCAAAGATAGGGTGATTGGTTGGAGGAAACATGGTGGCCGGCTGAAGACACCTGTCAGGAACTCAGTAGGGGAGTGCCGTTAGACGAGCAACTAAAATTGCCACTTACCACCGCTTTATGCAGTTCCTGTTTTGCCGGGAGTAGATGTGGGCTAGTCTCCATCTGGTGAATGGTGGTGCCAGGAACACCACCCTGGGTGGTGGCAGCAGGGGAACTGCGAGAGCTCCGCGATGCTCAGCGAGTACTGCTGTTGCGAGGAGGGGATGTGACTGGACGGGGCAGAGTAAGCACAAGCTGCGTGCATCCAGGGAAGGATTTGGCAGGACTGGTAGAGCTGAAGGGCCCAGTAAAAACGGCCATAGGTGAGCTGCAGACTATTGCTGGTAAGGAGCTGAGCCATGAAGCGTATAGTAGTCAGAGTGTTCAGATGGAACCTAATAGCCAGCAGTTAAGCTTACAGTGGGACAGTCAAGAGGGGTGCAAGCAATTTAAAGTTAAAAGTATAGGAAGAACACAGACTCGACCTGACAAGCATTACACGTTAAGATCTCATAACTGCTCCCCCTTGATAGAAGAGGGCGGAGGGTCTGGTGATAAAAAATCCCCGCAGTCCCCAGTGAAATTGCAGACTAGAAATAAAAACCTTGAGGAAAAACCGGTTCAGTTAGAGATCCACCTCAAAAAAGGACCACAAGAAATTTGGCAAACCCAGTATAGCTAAAGAGGAAACAAAGTAGTTTGGTTTTAAAAGCCCAGAAAATTACCCCTTCACTCAGATCATATTTCAAGGTCAGGACCGACGCAAGAAGTGGCGAGGAAAGTATGGAAAGTAAAAGGCTCACCCCTGAACAGAGAGCCTCGAGAGTGAATGTACTGAGCGAAGTAAAGATCGTAGACCCGGGAGACCCTGGTACTTCCCTTGTACGCCCAGCGGTTACAACACAAAATGGATTTTCGGCCATGAATATGGAGGGAATAAACCCTGGGGTAGGAGGAGCCATTGGGGAGCAGTACAATGGGGTTGATGGAACCCCGAGTTCTGAGTTTGCGAATATGGGTGCCAGTAACACAAAGAGCTGGGACGTGGTGCAGGAGATGCTTGGCTGCCTAACCCAAGAAATCAAAGAACGCTCCAATACCTCCGAGGCAAATCAAAAAGAAATAAAGGAGCATGTTCTAATCTGGAAGGGAAGATAGAAGGTCTTACCGCAGGAACACAGGAGTTGGAGTGTGGAGTACAGGATTTGCAGATTCAAGTTCAAAAGAATACGCAAGAGGTGGTATGTCTGAAGCAGAGAGAAAGGGTAATAACAGAAAAACTTGAAAGGCCGGTAAATAAAAATAAATCTCTGCAAGCATTCGGAGCCACCTACAGGATCAGATCGGATATTTCCAAAGAAACAGCAGACAGACAGTGGGAGCTGGGAAACAGAATATATGACTTGAAAAAACTGGGAGCATCTGTGCAGATGAGGTTCCCCGCTTTTCTAAAGGTGATGTGGCAGAACAAGATGCATAATTTCTCAGATCTTGAAGAGGTGGGTAAATTTATTTTGTAGGCAAAACAGGGGGCTCCGGGCAATTAATAGCTGATAAATGGAGAAGGGAAGGCAATGTAGGCACTCCCCAACATGAGCTCAGTAGGTGGTAGTGATTCCTAACAAATCAAAAGGGAGGGTTCCCACATGAGGGTGCACTAGTGGTGAGGAGTATGGGGAAAAATTAAAAACATGTCTTGTCTTCAAGTCAAGGAAGGAAATTCTGAGAGAAATCATCAATTGAGAAAGAAAAAAATTCACGGGGTGAGGAAAGAGGAAGATTAATATGAATAAGAAAGAACTAGCGATTTTATGTTGGAATGTGAATGGGTTACGGGTAAAAAAAAGGCCGAGATTAATAGCACAATATTTAAAAAATCAGAAAGCCCAAATAATTATGCTCCAGGAAATTCATCTCCTGAGACAAGAATGTAAGGCATCTCTTCTCAAAACAAAGATGGAAAGGAAGTTGGGTCTCCAAAGGTCAAATGCACTGTACCAAAGGAATAGCTATACTATTAAAAGCAAAAGCAGGGATAGAGCTACTTAGGTACAGGGCAAATGAGGGTGAACGCTGGATAATTGCCGAAATTAAAATACACCCCACAGTATATTCATTAGTAAGTTATTATGTCCCAAATACAGATGATGTCACCCCACTGACGCAGCTTTTTTCTAACCTGGTTGACTTTCAAACCCCTATAATTTTAGGTGGGGAATACAATGTTTTACTGGATAATGACCTCGATAGATCCTCAGTAAGGATCCAGATTACCTCCCCAAAGATGCCGGCATACCTATTGGACATGTTGGAGAATTTCAATGTCTGTGATGTTTTTAAAGGAGTGAAGAGAAATTTTAGAGACTATACCTTCCATTGTAAAAAGAATGGGCACTTTTCTAGATTAGATTACCTCTTCATGGATAGGAAAGAAGGGAAGAAGGTAGTGCGGATAGACCATCTGCCAATACATGTGTCAGTTCATGAAGCATTACTATTAAAAATCGAGAGGAAGGACACTTGTAGAATTGGGAGATGGACGGTTAATAGAAGGATAATGATGAAGACTGAGATAATGTCCCAAATACGGTATAATACAGAGGAAGTTTCTTTCCTGGAACCTGTCGTCAGCTCCCCTGCATTCAATATGGGATGCTTACAAGGCCTGGTTTAGGGGAATTATTAAAAAATTGACAGTGAACTGGGTAAGAGAAGAGAAAAAATACTTTACTAGTTTAAAAAGCCAATCTATTACAGGAATGAGAAAGAAAGGAGTGGTCAGATAAGCTGGAGGATATGCAATTGAAGTTTAGAAGCAAAATGGAAGAGAAAGTGATACAGCAATGGGAGGTTCGCAGAGCAAGGGACATTTTACAAGCGGAATGTTGTGGGAAACTTTTGGCTTGGAAGTCAAGGTTGGAAAGGAACCAAAACTATGTAGGGAAGATCATTGACGGGAAGATGGGGCTGATGATTGAAGAGAGCAAAAAAATTAGAGCTGCGTTTACCAACTTCTTTCAGGAGCTATACACACAAAATTTAGAGGTCATAGAGGAAGAAATAAAAGGTTGGCTCCAAGAAAAACAGCTCCCCAAACTTACAGAATTTCAATCTCAATATTTAGTTCAAGAAATTTGTAGCAGTGAAATTTTGGATATAGCGAAAAAGCAAAAAAAAGGGAAAGCCGCAGGTCCAGGCGGGATTCCCAGTGAGTTGTACTCTATATTACGGGAAGAGATCATCCCCATCTGAGTCAAGTTATTTAACTCTATACTGATAGAAGGTATGTTAATCCCCTCAATATGGAATGAGGCAGTAATTTCCCGCATCCCGAAGCCAGGCAAGAATCCGGTACATTGTCAATCATTCCGCCCAATCTCCTTACTCAATTGTGATTATAAGATCTTCACTAGTATCCTTGCGGCCCGTCTGAACAAGGTGGTGGGGCAACTGACACATCAGGATCAAAAGGTTTTTTTTACCAGGGAGGAATATGAGAGAGCTTAATCATACCTTGATAGGTTCTATAAACCTAGCTACAACGCTAGAGGCTTCCCTTTTGGTTGTGACTTTGGATGAGGCAAAAGCTTTTTATCGTGTTAACTGGAGATATTTTAGGACTACAATGGATCGTTTTGGTCTAAGTAAAAATTAGATAGATACAATGTTTAAAATGTACAGTGCTCGAACAGCCAGGATCCTGGTGAATGATAGTTTGTCATCTCCAGTAAGAATAGAGTGGGCGACAAGACAAGGCTGCCCCATTTCCCCTGTATTATCTGATCTCTATATATAACCTTTTGCCCAAAGTTTGAGATTAAATGATGGGATTAAACCTTTCAAAATTGGCATATATACAAGGAAGATCTCACTTTTGCAGATGCCTTAATGGTTTACACCTTAGATGTAGCATCTGCTTTGCCATACCTCATGGCTGAAGTGAGTACATGTGGTACATTGGCAAGATATGCAGCGAATGATGAGAAAACTGAGACAATGATTTGGAACCAAGATGGCAGAGTGATAAATAGCATTCAGTAAATTAGATACTTGGGGATCATGATAACTAAAGACATTGGGAAAATCACAGCTGTTAATCTTGAGAGAGTGGTAAGGGAGATCGAAGGGTTATTAAAAAATTGGCAGAACCCTCCACTTTCGATTTATGGCCAGATTAATCTGGTGAAAATGTCTATCCTTCCCAAACTTACCTTTCTTTTTGATAACATTCCTTTACACTTTGAAAAAATAACACTCCTGAAACTGCAAGGGAAAATAAAATTTGTATCTGGGATAGCAGAGGAATAAGTCTTTCATGGAAAAAGTTCAGACGGAAAGTGGCACTAGGAGGATTGGGTCTTCCGGATTTACAGCTTTATTGCTGGGTGTTCCAACTTAAAAATTACAGAATGCTTCTTTTAAATCCTGATGAGTCTCTAATATTAGTTATGTTCAGAACTATGTTGGTGGGCCTACCAGAGGAAGGATTTTCTTACAAATACTGGGCTCCAATTTTTTATAAAACGGTCAGATTGAAATGCTTGCAGACAGCAGCAAGAACTTGGTACGAGATAAGATCAATTCTGGGTATAGCTTAATATAGCAAGTTGTCCCTTATATAGGACTCTCCAGGCACTCCAGTATGTTTAATTGATAGTCTGGCGAAACCTCTGAAGCAGGAGATGTTATTAGGTGGGGGCAGATGGTGGATGATGGACAAACGTTAACATGGAGCTTCTGGAACAATAAGACAAATGGGGCTATTTCTAGATTTAAAATCTATCAAATTAACGCGTGGCTCTAAGGTCAAAACTGGTCGGAAGCGGATTCTTGACAAATGGAGCTAGATCTTTAGGATATAGTGGCAAGGAAAAGAGAAGTAGCACATTGCTATCAATATCTATTAGCAGCAGAGGCGGCCAAGATGAAAACACCACACACTGCATGGGATGGATACTTGCCGGAAGCTGAGCTGGCAGAGTTATGGGAAGTATCTTGTTCTACACTCTATTTGGTGGTTAGACCTGCTGCATTAATATAAAATAATTATTTACCTTCCATACAATCTACTGGACCCCTACAAAGCTGGAAAAGATAAGGTGAAGTGGCGACCTAAAGTGTAAACGGTGCGGCAACGGAGAGGCAGATGATGTGCATATGTTTGCCACTTGTCCTAAGTTTGAAGAATTTTGGTCAGCAGTGGGTAAGACTATCTCTCACTCTGTGGGAGTTAACATATAGTTAAGCACTAATTTAATTATGTTTGGGATAATTCAGCTGGATAAAGATGTATGCGATCTGCAGGTAAATTGCCACCATCTGATCTTTTATTTAATATTACTAGCAAGGAGAGAAATTTGTAAACTCAGAACTCAAGAAGTGGCCCCTTTGTGGCAGGCATGGAAGAGATCTTTGTTTTTTTTCAGCAATTGGACAGAAGTAGGGGAAGGTTCTGGGAATTGTTAAATATCTGATGACTTCTCTGTTCAATGATTACACCCACTCAATTCAGTAAAACTGTAAGGGCTGTGCATATTCGATATAACCCAGTAAATCTGATTGAATCAGAGCCGATACCGGGCACATACATAGGGTGAGCCAATTTGGTGCTAATCGGTGGTGACATGAGGACAAAAACAAAAAAAAAGCAAAGATATAGTTGTAGTCAGTGCTATCAAATGTCATATTGACATCCAAGGCCATAACTGCCGCCTGGTCTGTTCGTGATAGCCTAATCATATGTAGCAATCTATAGAGGTGCTGCAGATTGAGGCAAGTGCTCCTCTGCAGCATGAAGCCTGAATGGCCAGGGTATATTACTGAGATAATGTTCTTACATAGCCTAGTTGCCAAGGCCTTTGCCAGCACTTTGGCCTCCACATTAAGTACAGATAGAGGCCGATAGAAGCCACAGTCAGTCAGTGATTTGCCTTTCTTGTGCATGACAAGAATAGTGGCAACTTGTTGAATTTCTTGGAGACTGCCCCTCTCGAGCACTGCATGATACATGGCAAGCATGTGCTCAGTGACTTTAGCCACCATACTGTTGTAAGATTCTATTGGTAGGTCATTGGGTCCCACTGCTTTCCCAGATTGGAGGTCTCGTATTGCCAGCACCAGCTCAGCTGTTTTCAAGTGTGCTTCTAGAGCCTCTTGAGCCTCATCATTAAGTGTCTGGAGATCTATGTCTTTCTGAAAGTCAACCTTCACAGAGGTGTAGGCAGATACCTTCGTAATAGGTTGCAAAAGTGTTGGCTATGGTTGCACCAGTTGTGTGGACCCTTCCGCTACAGTCCACCTCTTCTAGTACCCAAGTTCTCTCTTTATCCCTCCTATCGAGCTATGCCAACAACTTGCTAGCCTTGTCACCTATATAATACAGCCAGCATTGCATTGCCAGTGCATGGCTAAGTACCCTATCCCCTGCTAACACACACAGGTTGTGCTGTAAGAGGTGAAGCTAATGGCAGAAGTCTGCAGTCCCAACATGCCAGCACCTTGGCCTCCAGGGACTTAATACCTCCACAGTCCCCTCATTTCTTTAAAGTAGGTATCGACCCCTTCCCTCAGTTTTTCTCCAATATCTGTATCCTGTAGGTACCAGCCAGCATGAAATCTTGAACTGTTATGTAGTTCCTACCAATCCATAGAACCAGCGGATTGTTCGGACAACATAAACTAAGGGCTTGGTATCAAGACGGATTCCAGACACCCCCACAAGATATGTGAGCCTATAAACCAACTAGCTCACAGTGCCACCGTAAGCCCTCTAACGTACCAGGGAGCGAATGGTTTCTTGCAGCCACTGAACATGACAACCCTGACCTCTCAGGGATCGTGGAAACAGTATAGTACCTTTTGTTCAGTCACTCAGGCTTACTTATTCACAGAGAAATATACATAGAATACACAGTGGGACGTTTTCAATAATATTTATTGAACAACGTTATTCTTGCATAAAATATGTGTGCTGCAATGATTAGGAGACAGAAGCAGATAAACGTGATTACAAGCACCAAAAGTGTAAACAGTAGATATAGCTCTACCATGTCACTAAATATTGTATATATGCAGGCATATAAACAAGGCATTAATCTAGCATAATCCTACTATGCAAACCCTACTCTAAGTGTGCCTAAAGTGTATGTAGGTGTAGAGCCAAGAATCCCCCCAAGGGACGATCCAACCCCATTACCTGATGGGGTAGAGTGAAGGACCCCGTCTTGGTCAGAAACTGGACATCAGACCGCTGCGTGGGGATTTCTCAGCATGCAAGGACCCTTGGTGTCAGTGGAAGTACCCCTCTACTCATCTTTTAAAATAGAAAGCAACCTTGTGATGTACACATTAGATTAGTGATGTTGTGGATTTGTAGATAGTGCTGTCACCCGTGGATGAAGATAGTGATGACAAAACTACAGAGTAAGGAACAAGACCTTGTACATGATGTTCTCTATCCCCCACTCCTGGATTTTGAGCATACGGAATGTTTTGCACATATAATTTGTAGGAGTACTTGAGTGGAAAAACCTCTTGGGCCTTGCTGTACACTCGCCTGCTCGTGGATTCCTACCAACTGTTCCTCCCCCCCTGTTACTTTCCCTTAATTGAACAGTAATGGGACTCACTGAATGAATTATCATTATTATCTCTTATGTACCTTAATTACGACAGATGTTGTCTCAAAGGCCTGCAAGAGGAGGAAGGAGGACAGTTATGGTTCCTTCAACAGCTAGGACAGGTACAGGTACTCTGTAAGATGGCCAAAATTCTCGTTTGTCCACAATTTTCTCTCTGACCAGGTCCCCAATCTCCGGGACCCAAGCAGGTCTCGCCGTTACTGTTTCACTTCACCAGTGGTGGTGCGTTTTACTTGGACGTTGCTTTGTGAAGCTCTGTATTCCTTAAGGTCCTGTAAAACATCCAAACGATCATTAAAGTCAAATGGTGTTTCAGTCACCACTGTGCTGGCACTATCGAGGTCAGGTACCCACCTCCTTACCCTAAACAGGAGCTCATAAGGTCAAGGACACCCCAGGGATTTTCTTGGCATGTTGTTTAGTGCCTTCTGGACCCCATAAAGGTGATTGACCCAACTGCCACCGAGCCTAATAACCATGCTGTTAAGGACTTCTTAAAGTCACAGATTTTCATCTCAACTACCGAATTTCCCTCAGGATGATAGGGGGAGGAACTGCAAACCACACCCAAAATTCGCATGGCTTCTTTGTAAGACTGAGAGTTAAAACTGGGCCCTGGTTGGAATATAGTGTGCCAATTGCATATCTCCCGATAAAGACTCGCAAATCCTTTATAATAGTTCAAACTTTAGCCGAGCGCTGGGCCAAACCCACAAGAATCTAGAGCATGAATCTACTGCCACCAAGATGTACTTGTAAGCACCGTCAGAGTGTAAGGAGCTGCAGTGATGCAAATACAGAGTTGCAAGAGGTTTGTCTAAGATCAATAAAGGTGTTTGTAGTTGTTGTGCTACGGTGGAGCCCTTCATCTGCTGGCAGATGTCACATTTGAGGACAAAGTCCTTGGTCTGTTTAGTTAGATCTGGCCATCAATAGCGCTGCTTTAGTAGTGAAACTGTAGCAGAAATCCCTGCATGTGCTCAACCCAGACCCTCATGTGCGGCTAGTATAAATCCTAATCTGTGATCAGTGTTTGGTGGTACTCTATCCCCCACTCCTGGAATGTGAGCATACATAATGTTTTGCACATCTAATTTGTAGGAGTACTTGAGTGGAAAAACCTCTAGGGTCTTGCTGTACACTCACCCGCTCGCGGATTCCTACCACCTGTTCCCCCCCCCCGTTACTTTCCCTTAATTGAACAGTACTGGGACTCACTGAATGAATTATCGTTTTTATCTCTTATGTACCTTAATTACGACAGATGTTGTTCTCCTCTGATCTCCTTAGCGTGTATCTCAAGGAGTTCCAACTCTCAACCATTCCTGATTGTGTAATTTTAAATGGAACCAATGGTTGACACCATGTTCTTTCCTTCTGTAGATTCTTCTTGCTCACACTCTTGTTGTCCTGATGATGATCTCCAACAAATGAGATCGAAACGCCGTTGACTTCTTTCTACAACCAAAACTCCTTCGTCATACTGAATTATCTGGAGTTTTGTTCTATGTTGTCAATGTGATGTATTTTTAATGTCACCAACGACTCACTTCACGCACTTTCACTATTTGTGTGAGCACCTGAACTACACCTTGTAATCAAGTGATTCTCCATTTTTATACCACATGAATGGCGCCCGAACAGGGACACTTTCTCATCTCACGCGCCGGCGGTGCGTTGCAGGTCCGGTCTCCTGCCACAGCTGGACGGACAACAACGCGTACCAGCAGGATTTCCTGTATCTCCCTCCGGTCAAGCGGGGGCGACTGAGGCTGCGATCAACACCCAGACGAGGCGGTGAGAAGTGCGAAGTATCCCGACCAGAGCCTAGCTGAGAGAGCAAGATCCGAGGTATACAGAGGCCCACCAAGTTCCGAAGTTACGAAGTTCCGAGGTTTCCGATGTTCCGAAGTTTCCGAAGTTTTCGAGTCGAGTCCAGTCCAGTTCAGTTCAGTTCCGTTCCGAGGCCTTCCGTTCCGAGCTACCCGGTGAGTACCATTACTGGGGAGGCGTTCTGGCGTGCACATAAGTTGTGCCGGTCCAGACGGGTTTGGGTACACAAATCCGGTCTGCACTGTTTTAGCAGTGTATCTGTACTGTTTAGCAGTATATCTAGTATATCAAGTATATAAATTCAGAATAATTCAGTTAATGCCGAGGATTATGTTTTGTGATTAAGTTTTCTTAGATCGTCATCATCATTGTTGCTCATTTAAAACATTAAATGTTAAATGTGTTAATACGTCCTGCATATTGTGGTGTGAATGACTGTTCATTATTGTGTTTATTGTATTAAGTTTGTTCAAGACCAAGTATCAGATCAGTTCTCAATATGCCGCTCTTTTCGAAACTAAGACAGATCACAACTAGAAAAGGGGTACTCGAAGAAGCTGTTCCCATTCCTCCTAGGGACACTCCAGGGTACTTCATGTATCATAAACATGGCCTAGACGCCATATTATTTCTTGATCTATGGGTAGACTACACTAAGGAATTACCAGAAAGTCAGAGGTGGCCCGCAGCTGGGACCTGGGATGCAGATTGCATCGTGAAAGTAGAGGAAGAATTATGGAAAAGGAAAGCCAGACAGTCACAGAAAGACGCCATTGAATTATGGCGTAAAGAATCGTATAGACGTACAGAAAAAGCACGTAGACAGGAAGAGAGGAGTAAGGAAAATTCAAATAAAGTCCGAGAAAATCTATTAATTGAAGAAGGTACACGAGTGAAATCAGAACAAGTAGAAGCAGAAGAAAAGGCCCGAACTGCAGGAGCAGGGCTTGGGGATAAAACTAAAGCACTACCAGGTTTACTAGTACAGGTACTGCCACGTTTATTAACCACGAAAAAGGAAGACTGGGGTGCAATCTCAGCCTGTAAACAAAAGCAAGATGAAGACACTAGTGATTTCTATGCCCGATTCGAAAAATGTTTTGGTATAAATAGTGGTATAAAAGCAAGTAGCGAGTCATACCCACATCTATTTGTGACAAAATTAGTTGAAAATTCCTTGCCCCAGGTGAAGAATAGAGTATTAAAATTCGAGAGTACCTGGCAAGGTAATACCCCATCACAAATGTTACAAATGTTACAGTACCATTACAATAGAATTAGAGAGGAACAAGAACATGAGCAGAGACGCATGAAAGACACAAAAATGAAAATGCTAGTCTCCCAGACAGTTCCAGCTGAAGGTCATAAAAAGGGTACGACACAGTCCGGTGATTCAGCAGGACCTGTAAAAGGGACATGCAACTATTGTAAACAACCAGGTCATTACATACACGATTGCCCAGTCTTGAAGCGTAATATCGCCACAGGTAAAACACAAGAAAGACCACGGCCACCTAGACAGGATCAGAATGAACAAGGAGCACCGCAGCATGCCCAGTCCATGCCAGCTCCACAACAGTCTATACAGTTTGTGCCAGCGGCACCAGCGCTGCCTGTTGCTGCCACACAAACCACGACACGACAGCTGTACCAGACCGCACAGTATGACTATCCTGATTATCAACGATACGCATGAACCAGCCTAGAGAGGGAAGTTGACTTACCCCTTATCGAGGTCCCTGTAGACCAAGAAGGACCTTATGTACATAGTGAACTATTAGGCCAAGATAGAAAATTTGTACTTGATACAGGGGCAAGTCGAACAACTATAAAACGTAGTGAAGTTCCAGGGGCACCCCTCTCAGGCTCACAGAATATTTCCCTTGGTTTTTCAGGAAAACCTATTGTTAATGAAGTATCACAGCCTCTTCCACTTACGATAGGACCCTTGACCCGAACTACAGATTTATTGCTTACTAAATCATGTCCAGAAAACTTGTTAGGTATAAAAACACTGAAAGCTCTAGGAGCTATAATATGTTGTTCTCCGGAAGGAGTAAGATTGTTTTTACGTGATTTCAAAGGTCACTATGTGTCTCGAGACATGGATCCCCGACTGCAGACTTTACCTACACATTTATGGGCACAAGGCCCTACTGATGTGGGTTGCATGAATATTACACCATATCGAGTTACACTAAAGGCAGGAGTGGTACTACCACGAATGCGACAATACAAGTTACCACCAGATGCTGTAGTGGCTTTACTGCAAATTATTGACGAGCTCATTGTCCAAGGAGTGGTTGTGGAAACAGACTCCAATGTATGTAATTCCCCGATAATTCCGATTCTTAAACGAACAGATCCAAAGGCCCCGCCAGTATATCGATTGGTTATTGATCTGCGCGAATTGAACAAATGCATTGTGCCACAATTCCCTGTGGTCCCAGATATCTCGTCATTACTGACAGCTATTGATTCCGAAGCAACATTCTTTACTGTAATTGATCTCAAGAATGCCTTTTTCAGCGTCCCAATAGATCCGGAAAGCCAATACTTGTTCGGATTTAGTTTAAATGGACGTAGCTTTAAATTCACACGCGCACCTCAAGGATTTACAGAAAGCCCCAGCATCTATAGCCAAGCACTGAAACGAGAACTTGACAGTATCCACATGCCAGTCAACACTGCCCTGCTTCAATATGTCGATGATCTGCTGATCACCGCTAGAAACGATCCTGAATGTGAGAAAGCATCACTGACGGTATTACAATTTTTGGCCGAAAAGGGGCACAAGGTGTCCCCTTCTAAGCTGCAATTCTGTGTCCAGCGAGTTGTTTACCTTGGTCACTCGCTGTCCAAGGAGGGAAGGCAGCTTACACCAGATCGCATCCAGCTAATTGCAAATATGCCAATACCCAAGACACAAAAGGAGGTGCGGGCTTTCATAGGCCTCACTTCATATTGTAGGCAGTGGATCCCTCAGTATGCATTTCTAGCAAAACCACTCATTCAATTGACAACACAGGAGGCAGCCACATCGACTGTTCTCCCTTGGACTCAGGAACATGCACAAGCTTTTGAAGGCCTAAATTCACGTTATGCATTCGGAGTTGTACATGACTTCGGCGTGCTGTGGCGAGAGAGAGGTTATTTAACTTCTCACGGTGCCCACATTCAGCACGGACCCCTCATTCATGCCTTATTAGATGCAATACATCTACCCACTGCAATATCAATTATGAAATGTAAAGCTCATACGAAAGTTACTGATATCATTTCTCAAGGCAATGATCTAGCTGACAGAACAGCTAAACAGACTGCTCAAACTCAAACATCCGACATGACAAAGACAATAGTCCCGACACCAACACATTGCATGATGGTTAAGGATCCCGCTCTTGACGTAATTGACATACAGACACATGCTACTCCAGATGAAATAGAGAAATGGACTGAATTAGGAGGGATCCAAATGGATCAAGGATGGATGACGAAGGAACAATCTGTGTGGTTCCTTCCTGATTCAATGGTCCAAGTCGTTATTAACACTGTACATAGTCCAGCACATCTAGGAGAAAAAGCTATGCTAGACAGCATCCAACACATTTGGTTCAACAAACATTTACGAGCAGCAGCTAAACAAAAAGTCCGTACCTGTATGATCTGTTGTCAGTTTAACCCAGGAAAAAGCATTCCCGTAGAACAGGGTGGATTTCAGCCTCCTGATCACCCTTTTGAAGTCCTCCAGATGGATTATATCCAGATGGAACGATGTCGAGGATTCAAATATGTTCTCGTAGTTGTCTGTGCTCTTTCCCGTTGGACAGAGGCATACCCGGTTTCAGATTACACTGCCCCGACTACTGCCAAACAGTTAGTTCGAGAATTCTTCCCACGGTACGGTTTACCACGTGTTGTCTACTCAGATAACGGCCAGCCGTTCTCCTCCGAACTAATGAAACACGTTTCACTCTTGTTAGGCTATCAGTGGAGATTCCACTGTGTCCGACACCCCGAGGCAGCAGGTCTCGTGGAACGACATAATCAAACTCTGAAAATTAGATTGTCTAAAATATGTAGAGAGAAAGGTGTCGACTGGGTAGTAGCCTTACCCGTTGCACTCTTTTACATGAGAATGGTAGCGCACTCTCGAACAGGGCTATCTCCTTATGAAGTGGTCTTTGGTAGACCACCAAATATGTGGGGGACGCCTATACCACGCAAAATAACTGATATTGACTGTAATATGCTGACAGATTACTTGGCTTCCTTGATGTCTGCACTACAATCTTGTCGTTCACAGGTAGCTGCAGCTTTTCCCGACAACACTGAGGTGAAACCCCATGACGTAATTCCAGGAGATTTGGTCTTAGTGAGGAACTTTGATCGGAAGTCTCAGCTGGATCCTAGGTGGAGGTCGCCTCAGCTCGTATTGCTAACGACGAGGACAGCCGTAAAGATCGAAGGTCGAAAAGGCTGGATACATTCAAGTCATATCAAGAAATTTCATGGACTACCATCAGATGTAAACGACACACCTTGCGTGTCTTCCCCGAGTGACTCTAAACTTCCTTTGGTTGAATTGAATAGTCGTGAACTATATAAACTAAAACTCAGGTCTAACCAGTCAGGCAATTTGATTGTTTAAGTCCTCTCCAAGGTGAAGCGGTCGAATTTGTCTCTGACATGTATCCCTTAGACCTGTACAGAGAAAGAAACAAAAGGATAAAGCTGAAACGACATGCGTACTGTAAATCACTGCGTAGTCATTGCACAGTGACGTTATTAATTCTGTTTTTCCTAAGTCTTTTAATAATTACTGCAAGTATATTGTTGCACATATGTTATCCTATTTCTAGATATGTTTATAATGTTACTGCTGAACATTCTTTTAGTGAATTACCTCCGCATGAATTGTCATATAGATTTGCGCTGCGCAATAACACTTTTATTAGTATGTTACATCATTCCCATCAGGTTAGCAATGCTACAAATTGTTGGATATGTGGCCGACTCCCTCCCTATCAGAATTATAAAGGAATTCTACCTCTCTTTCCATACCCGTTCACACACAACGGCTCCTGTGGAGCATGGTTTAGTTTAATTAATTCCCAAGATTCGAACTCCGCAGTTTATCAAGACAACGGGGTATGGGGAAATCTGAACTTAGTTTTACTTAAAGTCTGCCACCCCAACAAGGAGGGACTTCCCAAAAGAACAGGAACTGATCTAGAAAATGAAGTATATGGATTAGGTAATTTTACGCTTAATCTCTTGATCTTGAATGTCGAATCCGAAGCTACTCCAATTTTGCCCGCCATGTCAGTATTTCCAGTAAAAGGTGAATTATGTGTAAGAAAGAATGGTTCCATACATATGGGCCATAGTAGATGCACCACTGTAATAGAATTTAGTGATCAAGGCAAGTCGACATTTAGAGCTTCCCGCCATTCCTATTTTATATGTGGTCAGACGGCATATATACGTCTGCCTCTAGATTGGGATGGTACCTGCTACATCGGATTCCTTTTGCCACCTGTTTTCCTAGCTCCTCCTGATTATCACAGAAATACTCATTTAGTACACAATAGAGAAAGGAGAGATCTCCCAATAGTCGATTACACTGAAACAGCATGGGAAAAATACACAGATTTCAATAAAGGTCTCTTTCCCTATATAGGTACCGTTACTAATAGTAAGCTGATACGTAGATTAACTAGAACCCTTGAAGCAGTAGTGAACGAAACTATTTCCGCCTTAGGCAATTTAACAGAAGAGCAGTCTGCTATGCGGATTGTTGTGCTTCAAAATCGTCTTGTCCTTGACGTCATCCTGGCCGATAGGGGCGGAGCTTGTAGGGTCATCGGATCAAGTTGTTGCATTTTCATACCAGAAAATTCGCCATCTGTATATAAAGCCATAACTCGCCTTCATAAGATTGTAAGCCAGATACATCAGAATCCAGGCACCTGGACTTGGTCAGGTTGGTTTTGGAGTGTATTATCTACCTTTGGATGGAAGGCCCTATCCTTCCTAGGTATTGGCTTTCTCATACTATTCAGTTGCTGTCTATGTCTACAATGTGGACCAGCGATCTGTGGTCTGTGTGCCACATCGTGTATTCCACCACCAAGATTTCATTCATCCCAGAAGAAAAAAGAAGAACAAATGATGCTATATGAACAGATCAACGGATTGATGAAGATTGATATCTCTTAACGGGCAAGTAGGGGACAAGGAGGGAATGTGGAAATATGGATTTTTCTGATCAGTTATGTCCCCTATCTTGGACCCCAACGGTTTCATGTATGAATCATAAGTACATGTATGTTCCCTCCAGTTCCAGTTATGAAGACGCAAACACATGTGCGTCCACCGTCAACACGTCCTCTTTCAGATCCGCCATGAATAGGCCGGATATTCCATTCCTAAGTATGAAAGGCCACCGGCTTTATATGGTTCACTTATGCCATTTTACAGTCCAGGCAAGTAGGCCCTGATTCTGTCATCAAGCTTTTCTTTCCTTCTGCCTCTGAAAGCTCCAGTCTGAGCCTGCATCTGTGACCATGAACTTTGTCTCATTCCCTGCGCGGCTCACGGTGCCTGACATCAGCTTGTTGCCTGCCAAAAACTGTATTTCACCTTCGAAATTATCTGCTCCGCTCCCTGCCCAATGCATTCCTGTCTAGTAGTTTAAGTAAACATTCTTCCAGCTACCGAGCAAAGGCCCGGCTTCTCTGTCTTTATGCAAGTAATTCATAGCCCTATTATTATGGAAGACTTCTGCCCTCGCATCTAGTGTAGACACTTAGACGCTTGTACACGCACTAACAGTCAGTATAGTCAGTATAGAATAAGATTCTACTCTAAGAGACCTCTCTTTTGGATAACATAGTTCTTTAAACATAGGATGTTAGATATGATTTGGGATTAGGTTGACTTGACCCTCCAGACATCTGTCGCCACATGTAGAGTTAAATGTCAAATCCCCTTCACCCCCTAGTTGCACGTCAATCATACGTCATGCTGCTGCGCGCGCATTTCTGCCAAGTATTTCTGCTGACATTGCAAAATTCTTTCATGGAACCACCCTATTATGACATCATACCTGATGACGTTCTTTAGTTACACCCGGTTACGCCCACTTTTGCTACGCATGTATGTTTTATCTTTACTATCAATTGTTACGCCTCCTGCATTTGCTTCACTGTAATGCCTATTGTATAAAAGTGATTACTTATCAATAAAGAATGTACTTCACTTCCTGAACCTCCGTGGTGATGGAACTTGGAGTCCACGATTCGAATCGTCCATTGGAATAAAGCCCATTCCGAACCTCTAATATCACGGATTTTGCCTCTTATTTTACTGAGCTATTTTTATTATTTTTCTGTATCAAATTAAGTCCCGGTAATTAAATTATTTACCACAACTTGTTCCCAGAGCATATTGTGCTTTACTGTGCAACCTTCTGAATCCCTAATTCCATTCTGGACACAATAATGTAAATATTTTTTTATAGGACTGGACTCAGTAAAACAAATCACACACTTTTGTAGCACCAGTATTAGGGCTTTCAGTTCTGCCACCTGAGCTGTACAGTCTCCTAGAGACTTTGTGTGTGTTTTCCCATGAAGAAACTTTCCATCCTGCATGTGCCCTTTTACAATTGTGCATGCCACAGAATATTGCTTTCTTGTTCCTATGGCCGGCTGGGCAGATCCCTCGGTATAAATGATACATTTATATCAATCTAGAGGAATTATTCAATTTGGCTGAGGGTATTTTTGTTCGTATTGCAGGTATGCTTGTGTTTGTAATGTAGAATCAAATCTGTAATCTACATCTGTTGCAGTGAGAGAGTTAGTGCATTGAATCCACAGTGGATGCAGTGCTACAACATTTGGAATGCTTGCTTTTGTAATGGCCTCTAATGTCGGTTCTGGGGTCATGACAATTATGCATTTCCCTTGCACTAGCGCTAGTGCGCTCTCTCTCTCACTACAGTCTGTACTGCGGTAAGTATTTTTTCAGTCAGTGCAAAACGCATTTCAGCTTTAGTGTACAAATGTGATTTGTATGCAATAGGTACAGTATCACCTTCAATGAAAGTGATGTTGGTGTACCTGGTTGGACCAGCGACTACGTGGATCACCAGGTTAGTCGTGTTAACCCGTGTATGTAAATGCTTGGAAGCTATCATGTCAGCTTTTACGGAATGTAGGATATCAGTATGTGCCTGTTCCAAATGGTGCACTGAAAAATTAGGTCCAATGAAGTCATTGAAAGGTTTCACCCTTTCTGCATAATCCAAAATGAATGTCCTGACAAAATTCAAGAATCCTAAAATGGATTGTAGTCTTTTCAGAGTCGTTCGAGGTTGTAGCAGTACTCATTTTCCTGAAAATTGTGGTGCCAGGCTTTTGCCTCCATTTAACAATTTGTATCCTATAAATAGGACACTGAGGTGGGTCATTTTTGATTTTTTTAAATTAAATTTGTAACCCAGGTGAGCAAACCCAAGGATTATGTTGTTCACTACTTCCAAGTGTTTCATTGATTCATTGTCCGTCAGATAGATATCATCTACATGGGACAATGCCTCCCCATCAAAATGTTGAAGTAACTCTGTGATCTTTGCTGAAAACAACCTGGGGCTGTTCTTATACCCCTGGGGTAAGCAAGGATTGGGATTGAGAGCCTAGCATTGGGAAAGCTGTCAAATATGTGCTTCCATGTGCTATATTTTGGCAGAAAATTCCTTTTGAGAAGTCTAGTGTTGTTTTGTAGTTCTTCCGCGCAATGTTATTCATTAATGTGGCACTGTTTACATTCTGTACTGCAAATGTGAGTGTGGATGCATTCAAATGTCTGTAATCTAAAACTAGGCAATATGAATTATCGGGTTTTATTACGGGAAACAAGGGAATATTTATGGGTGAGGTGCAATTCTCTATCAGAACCCTGGTATTCAAGTTGATCTAAGATCTCCCTGACTTGTTTCTTTGCCTCGTGTTTGATCGGGTATTGTCTCTGTGGTAGAGAAATAGATTTTAATGGGATTTCATGATGAGGTGACTCATCATTAAACCCAACATGATTGCGGTAAAGTGCAGGAGCTAACGCTAATGCTCACTCCTGCACATATTAATTTTTAACTGATTCTGGTACGAGGTCGAAAAAAGCAGGTAAAATAACTTCTCCCATGGGGCAATCCATTACAAACTCAGGTGGCCAATCCTTTTTGGCCAAAAGAATATCGTAATCATAGGTCAAGTTCTCCCAAATGAGACTCTTCACTTTCCTGGGCATGTCCCCCACCATTTGGAGCGTTATTTAGTATAAGCGATGTGGGACACCTACCCTTGTATTGGGTTTTTCCACTGTGATACGTCCACTCAGCACTACTGCCCCCAAACATTCCATCAGGTTCTGGTGAGCAAAATCCTCGATAACCTGGGCATTTCTCATTTTAATTCTGGCTACCTTTGCTTTTTAAATTGAGGTTTTGAAGTCTTTTATTTACCTTCCTGTTTAATGATGTAATCCGAAGTGCGGTGGGTCTCCCTTTTCGGCTTGACTCACTTTTCTGATCTGTAGTCTGACCGTCCATCTCTCTCTGCATGCTTTTTGGATGTTTCCTGAAAGGAACTAGATCAATGTGTATCAGTATCCTGATACCTATCAGACTTTCTAATATAGTCATGGTTTCTGAAGTTATATCTCCAATCGGTATGTTCCTGTTGGGGGGACCTGCCCCATGACTGTGTTTTGTTTAGTTAATTTTTTTTCTTACTATCCCACTTCTTCTTTGAAGATTCAGGTGCCTGCTTAGAGTTATTCTTTTTAAGAACTACTCTTAACTATTGGTTTCCCAGCTTTGGCTCCTAGATTATTACTGCCTAAAGAGGCATATGTTTTTTCGATAATCTTAGGTAATTCACACTCTTGTAGTGCGTGACTGAATTCCCATATAGCCACTGCTGCTGCCTCCTCTTTTATGTTACTCAACGAAATGCTAAATACCTGGGCAAAATTGTCATTCAGTTTCATTCCCAGATCTAAGGCAGGCTCTGCCCCGTACTCATTCTGAATGTTTTTTTCAGAACATCTGGTATAACTGCTATTGACGGGGTAGCATGTTTTCTGGTGTATACGGCAGCGATGACTGTACCCCAAGAGGCACAATCTTCTAAGTGGGGAGCCATCCCCATCGGCAAGAAAATTGTCAGTATACTGTGTTTTTCCTGTGGGCCCATATGAGGAAAGACTGCTTCAAGCTGTGCTGTTTTTTGTGCTATCCAGAACAGGATTTACCCCCGGCTGGTGGGAAACCTTCCCATAATCACATTTAGTGTTTGTGGGCTAATACCTGATTTAGTCATGTGAGGTTGTGTGACCTGAGCAGCCCACACAGGTTGGACTGTTAATGTTCTCATAACATATTGTGTTAGATTCCTATAGATTTTTACTAAATCTCTGTAAAGTTTGCGCATCCGTGCTGGTGTTAGGGCAGCAACGTCCGGATGCGATGTGTATGAAGCTAAGACCAGCCAAGTCGTTCCTTCTCTGCTGAGTGGACCGAGTCTCACGTGTTCTGTATATGGGGTAGAGCGCCTTTAAACCAATGATTGTTCTCTTGGTAAGTTAATGGGACTTTTAAGTCCGCATTTGGGAAATACTCATCAGGTGGTTCATCTTCAATGTATTTATGAAATAACCACATGTGTGCATCTGCAGGCGGAAATTTAACCCAAGGATAGAATACCTTTGTCCTGAATGTTTTGTATGCCTCAACCACCAAAGTACCATCTCCATCCATCGCCAGGAGGCCATGTTGTAATAATTTGATAGTAACCGTCTGTCTGCAATTTTCTGAAACATTCAGTTTATCTACCTGTTCCCCAATGTTCTCATCTATTTGTTTGGTCATTGTTAGAGCAGTACTATTTATGGCAAATTGTTATAGAGTATAGTTAGCACAATGTGGGAACTTTGTAATCCTCCAAGTTTGATTAACCTACAGCCAATACATATGGTATGCCTACTGAGCTCAGGCGGATTTCTTTCCCTTCTGACTACGGAAGTCTCCGGTTAAAAATATGAGTAGGGGTCTCTGAGAAAGCACAAATTATCTACTCAGATTTGACCATTAAATAAGTGCCTAACCAAAGTTGACTGTACATGCAACAAATGATGGACAGAATGCTGAATGATTCAAGCATTCTCCCCCAGTCAAGAGATCTAGGTTAAATCCATTGTTCTTTTGCCCATTACGCCACCCCAGTTTGGACCCAGTTGACAGCATAAACTAAGGGCTTGGTGTCAAGACTGATTCCAATCACCCCTGCAGGATATATTGGTCTATAGACCAGCTAGCTCACAGTGCCACCGTAAGCCCCACCAACCTACCAGAGAGCGAATAGTTTTTGGCAACTTCTGAACATGACAACCCTGACCCCTCAGGGATGTTCTAAACAGTACAATACCTTTCGCTCAGTGACTCGTGCTTACTTCTCAGAGAAATATACAGAGAATACACAGTGGGATGTTTTCAGTCATAATTATTGAACCAATGTTATTCTTGCATAAAATACGTGGGCGGCAATGATTTGGAGACAGAAGCAGATAAATGTGATTACAAGCACCAAAAGTTTAAATAGTAGATATAGTTCGACCATGGTGCTAATCAATTGTATATATGAAGGCATATAAACAAGGCAATTATCTAGTGTACTCCTACTATGTGAACCCTACTCTAAATGTACCTAGAGTGTGTGTAGGTGTAGAGCCAAGTATCCGCCCAAGGAGAGATCCAACCCCATTACCTGATGGGATACAGTGAAGGACCCCGTCTTTGGTCACGAACTGGACACCCCTCACAAGATGTCATACCGCTGCGTGTTGATTTCTCAGCATGCAAGGATACTTGATGTCAGAGGAAGTACCTCCTATACTGATCTATAAGGATGCTCCTCTTTTATAATAGAAAGCAGCCTTGCGATGTACGCATTAGATTAGTGATGTTGTTGATTTGTAGATAGCCCTGTCGCCCCGTGGATGAAGATAGTGATGACATTTGTACGGAGTAAGCAATGAGACCTTGTACATGATGTTCAGGGCGTTGTGATAATGTTGTGCAAAGCTAGATGTAAACCAAGTTTAGTTTCAAAGAAAATGGTTGCAAAAGGTGACAGCTTGTAAATGTTGTTTGTGAGGACAATGTAGGAAATAAGTTGCTTCGCTACATGGGCCTACCCAGGGAATAAACCAGAACCTGTATGCACAGGAATACCCCCACTGGTGAATGGTTGGAGATCCCATGCTTGATATGTTGCAGCTTTAACTTCACCTACATGTGTAAGGAGAGTAAAGAGGTGGTCAATACTGGACAAACTACCATGCGTTGACGAGAAGTAAGTGTAATGTCATTGCTTTGGGTGTGCCAATGATATAATTTAGTCAGTCCCATCGCTCCTAGAAAAGGCAACAAGGGTCCTGACTCACACTGTGGGTCAGCCTTGCCTATTCTATCAATCCCAGGGTCAATTACAACAATTATGTCACCTCCCAATATAAGAATCCCAGGTGGCATCTCTAAGATTAGGACACTAATGTCTAGAAGGGTCATTGCATTGATTCTCAGTGGAATGTATTAGTAGCAGATTTTGAGTGTAAGACCCTCCCAATCCCAGGTGACATCTCTAAGATTAGGGCACTAATGTCTAGAAGGGTCATTGCATGGAGTCTCAGTGGACTGCGTTAGGAGTAGATGTTGAGAGTAAGGCCCTCCCAGTGTCCTAATAAAGCCATATAGTGACTGATGTGGTCAAGCCATGTGTGGTGAATGATAAACTGTACTGATTTCTTGATTAGAATGCCTGCTCCACTTGAATCCACTGTGTACCCTGCATGCACTAGCAGAGTGTAGCCAAACCTGTCTAAGGCCTTATAGTGATTACCACAGAGCTGCGTTTCCTGCCTCAACACTAGGTCTCGAGCGTGAAGATGCAGACATTGGAGAACTATTGTGCGCCTAATTTTGCTACACAAACCATTCACATTCCATTTCCATAGGTTCAGCCCTCACTGTGTGTGTGTGTCTCTATGGATGTAACTGTAATAGGTCTAGAGGTCTTGATACCCTCTGGAGATCCTGTGCCTGAGCTTTACTCATCTGCAGCATGCAAGTTATATCTGCTTCAATCAGCCATCATAAGAACAAATCAACATAGTGCAACTTAAAAATAGTTGACCCAAAACTACAAATTCCCCCCACCCTGCTGCCAGGCACTGTGAGTCTAAACATACCCACCATCCCAACTTGCAGAGTGCCTGTCACCCCAAAGAAACCATCTGCTACAGTGGGTGAGTGAGCACCACCTTAACAAGTTCAGTTAAAATGTGTGAATGAATCCTGTAACCCCGGCAATATATGTGAAAATCTTGTGACCTGGTTAATCAACTTCTCCCCTTTCCCTGCCGCCAAAAATGCCTCCAGCTCAATCACCCCTTACCCCCTGAAGCACATCGCTTCTCCACTTGTGGCTTCCGTCAGGAGAATCTATAGCTTCACATCTCTGCATCTCTTAAACAGCATCATTTCAGTCCCACCACAATATCAAGCAGTTTCACTAACGCACACCCCACAGGGGTCAGCCACTCACATGTCCGTGGGGTCACCATGGCTCTTCTGGATTTCCGGGGATGTAAAGGACCATGGTTCCTAATTACCATTTGGGTGCCCTCCTTTCTACTCTTGAGTGCCTCTCCGGCCAGCAACACACCATCCCTTGACACAGCTCCATGCCTCCTCTGGGTGGGTAAAATCCCATGTTTGCCACCGCCCACAGTCTAGCTGGGTACAACATAATGCACTTTAGATCTTTGGCTCTATGTGCTCTCTTGATCTCCTCAAAGTTCCGCCTCTGCTGTTGGACTTGTAAAGTCTGGAAAAAATTGAATAACTGTGTTTTAGAAGTCGATGTCACCTTGGGACAGGCTGCTTGGAGGATTGCATCCCGATTTCTGTAGTTAAATATCCTAGCTATAATGGTCCATGGAGGGACACCCTGTTGTGGTGGGGGTTCAAGTGCTCTATGTGCTCTTTCTATTGAAAAAAATGTTGACAGTTTCTTGGGGTGAAGAATGTTTAAGTTGAGATCCTCTAAGAAGAGATCGAAGCTAGTCCCCTTCGGGGACCCCCACCACCAGAATGTTATTGCGCCTGGCTCTCGCTTCCTGGTCGTCCAGTTTAGTGGCAATGAGAGCATTCTGTTTCGTTTTGAACTTGCTCCTCAAGTCTTTTGGTTGTTGACTGAAGTCTGTTAATTTGCCACCCAGCTTACGTGACTTTTTCCCAAAATGTTCCTAAAGTCTGTTCTCGAAAGATTTACATCTATTGTGACAGCATGTAGTTTGGGCTTGGTCGTGTCCTTCATATCCTGGATGGCAGCCATGATTTCGTGCAGAGAAGGTTCGTTGGCGGGCTGCGTTTCCAATCCGGTGTCACCACCATCCGCCCTATCTGTCGTACTGCCAGGAGTCACCATTATTATCGCGTATTTGTCCAGAATATTGGCCTATGTGGGTTCAAGGCCTCTGTTCCTGACTATGACCTCGGTCCCACTTAACTTTGAGCCTTCCTTATACTATTTAGAATTCATTTCTCAAAAACCACTTACAGTTTGAACAAGCCTTTCAGAGAGCAGCTCTGCAACATCTGCTGGAATACCCCCCCTCGTCACTACAGAGCTGGGCCATGTTGTGTACTGAAGGCATGCTTCTGAGTGGATCAACAGGTTCCGAATGTGGCTCAGGGATCCGAGGAGAGAGAGGTTGGAGCCCCAGCTCCCCCAACCTGTTCAGACAGTGCCCTCTGCCTCGGGCTACAAGGGTCCAAGGCCCCAAGCCTCCTGCGTTGTTGTTTTGTACCGGAGGAGGAGATTATCGTGTGCTTCTAAGTATATTAGTGTAATTGCCACTAGAGCGCAGGTGAGAGGAACACCCATAGGCAACTCCACTGCTCACCCATGAAGTCCAATCCTCCCCGATGCCATCGTTACTACCACTTACAGCACAGCTCGTCTCCGTGCCTGCCCAGGCCAGGGTCCGGTACGTGAGTTGTAACCTTGCTGTCTCTCTGAGACCCCCAGTACCATCACCACAGGTGGGGCCACGGTCGGGGAGGGTCTAAAGTGAATAATGGGGCTGCCCAACTCCTGGGCCTGACTCACCTACAAAGCTCCTCACGTGTCCTGACCATATTGCGCCCTCGGGGGAGAGGGGTCAGGGCACACTACCAATGCCACAGGATACCGACTACAGCAGGCCTGCAGTCCGAGGGGCAGCCTGACTACGCTTCACTGACGATCTTTACAGTCTCCCGCCGGGGGAGGAAATAATTCACTGCCGGTCCACCAGTGGCCGCTGGTGGCATTTGAAAGTGGTGAGGCGTAAAAGTTGGGGGATGAGTGTTACATCGAGAGGGAGCCTGACTGACATAAGGCGGGTTTGGGGTAGGGTGACATGTTGCTCCATGAGAAAATTTTGAAAAAAAGGCGTGGCAATTGGTGTATTTTAAAATAAATTTGAGAAAACAAGAAAAATAATTGTGAACAAGTAATCTTGAAATATTTAAACACATTAAAAACTGCCCCATAACGTCTGGCAGGCCAGTTTTTACCATTGATTTCCTGGATATTAAGAGAAATATTGCCTGCAGCAAGCAAATATGCATGCACTCTCCTCTACATTGTAAAACAAATACTGCTCCTATTTAAAAAACATAGCCACCCCCCTGTTTTTTACCTATTAATTCAGTAAAGTGTTCACTGTAATTCTAATAATTCTAGTTCCCCTCCCAAGGCGTATTTTCTGTCCAAGTCCGACAACGCCTGCTGCAATTATCTTTGGGGAGCTACGAAGTGAGGTGCCGGCATCTGTAGCAATCTTCCAATGTCTAAATTCTGTGACTGTTAGAGGGCATTACTTTCTTGAAGTGACCATCAGTCACAGTAGGATTTGATGCAAAGAGGATGAGGCTCCTTTTGTGCCCACAGCGCTTCTGTAAGCAGAAATGCCACACCCGCAGCTCATGGGATAAGCGTGGGAAGCCGGTGGGCCCAAAGGGGCAGAGGTTTTTTATGGGTCCAAAGCCAGAGGAAATTCATTTGCCCTGGCGGCTTCCTACCTGTTACAAATGTATTTTATATTTGCACCAGGCAGCCTTGGACCATCCTTAATTTGCTAACGCACAAACTTATTTACCGAAATAAAATCATGATGGTCGCTCGTCGTGGGCAGTGAAACAGCGGTTCGTAAAATAATGTCATTGCCGGCGTTTCATTGTTCACAAAGAGCAGCAGTCAGGATTCATTGTGTGCGCCTGGTGGTCTAACACCCAATGCTGTAATATAAAATACTGAGGAAATGGAAGCTGGAAACCAACAATGTAAGCATTCCCTCGTAAAGTGGCATGCCAGGACGTTTTTTATGATTTTGTTTCCTAAACATGAGAAACGCGGAATGCGACTTTACTAAAGAATGCATTGCTTGCTCACAGTGTTGGTTTATAGCTTCCAATTTCCCCTGTACTTTTATATTTGCATCAGGCGGCATATCACGCAAACACTTATTTCCTGAAATAATGATGATAGCTGCTCGTTGTGGGCAATGAAACGCTGATAAGTAGATAGTGCCAGCTTTATCGGCATTTCATTGCCCACGAAGAGCCATCATGTTTTATTTTGAGAAATAAGTGTACGCCTAGTAAAGGCGGCAATGTAATTATAAAGTATTTGGCGTGAGCGACACATCAATGGCTGATACCTTGGAAACAAGCTGATGGCCAGCAGGCCTGGATTCAGAGCAGGCCTCTTGGAAGGTAGCCCTCCGCTCCAAGGGGCAGATTTAAAACTTCTGCCGCATCCCTGCAAATCAGCAGGAATGCGCCCAGAAAGAAGCGTCATAAAACTACCCGTGCGCCACCATGGATGCGCCGCATTTACAATGCGGCGCCCAATGGCGCACGGATAGGCAGATGCATGACGTATCTGCCAGCGTAAGGTTGGCGCAGTGCGACAGTCGTGGCGCGGGCACGATGCAACTCTAGCACTGTTCCAACCCGGCCTATCTCCAAAATGCTGCGTCACGCCTTACACCAGCTTCAAGCAGGCGCAAGGTTTTGATGCAGCAGCTTCAGAAAAGTGACTGAGTGACATCTTGTAGATTTCCGAGGATTTCCTCCGACGGAACGCCCACATGTGGCGCAGTGCTTTACAACGTGACGCATCTGCCTAGATGCGTCACGTTGTAATAAGTTGCATCGTGGTGCATGGTTTACGCCGCCGCTGCGTCACAAAAGTGACACAACGGCGGCATAAAAGTGTCGCAAGGGGCTTGTAAATCTGCCCCCAAGTATAGACACCGCGCCACTTCAGATGCGGAAAACACACTCTTGTGTCTCTCTCTTCCACTCTGATGCTGAGCACAAAGGGAAGAGAGGCGGAACAGTATGAAAATGGCCAATCACTGCATGACTTCAAAATAATGGCATACATTGATTGGTCAGGCTCTGTCAACCTCTTACTATGTGTGGGGACTCAGGGCCTCATTTATGAGACTCCTTGCGCCTCCGGAACATCACTTTTTGTGATGTTCCGTGGCACAGAAGCCTGAGTGATATTGATCAGGCGGCACTAAGCCACTTTGTTTTGCTTTTTTTGGTGCTGCCCTACGGCAAAACCTCATAAATTAGGCCCTAAAAAGTCTACGCATGTCACCTCCTTCTGCTTTTTAGCCAATCCAGACGCTTGCTGCTTCCTTGCTATTTGTGCCATTAAACAGCATAAGAGGATCACCCGGATTGACAGGGACAGGTGAGTTATACCCTCCTTAAGAGGCAGGGGGCTGCGGTCGTTTTTTCCTGGCTCATTAACATGCACAGGTAGGAAAAGGCCTCAAGTGAGTATGACAGGCTGGACACAGAAAGGCACCTGTCTAACCTGACATGCGCACTTCAGATTCAAGACATGTCTGCTTCTCTGCTCCGCCTCCTGTATATTAAGCCCCGCCCACACTCTCACAGAGTGGCTGCAAACGAGCACCGTAGCAAGGGTGCAGACAAAATGCAAACCCATTCATTTTATACCTAATGACGATACCAGACACAGGGGGGCAATGCTCCAAAGCCCCAAAAGAGGGACCGCCCCTGAGTGCCGCATGGATGAGCCACAGCCTGCTTTCCTCCAATAGTTGTTGGGGGCTTTTTGCAAAGCAATTCTCCCTATTATGGTCCCCTGGGGTTTCCGCATTGTGCTGCAGTGTCGCGGTCCAGTCTAGAGCACTTTTGAACCAAGGCCGCAGCACCGGGATCGGGCTGGGCATCCTCGCATGGCCTGCCCCAGGAGGGCCGCAGATGGTGCCCCCTCAAGAAAGTTTAGTGCTCAGGGGCTCAGTGGCTCGCCACTCTGCTTGCCACACGCCCCTCTGCACTTTCACCTCAGATCAACATACTGCGTGTATTGGGTCAGCAGTCCTGTGCTCTGGCCAACATGCCGAATGTTATATCCACGTCACTCGCAGGCCAGGCATGGCCTGCGGGGTACAAAAAAAGGGGAGGACCAGCACGTAGGTTATCTCCTGAGGCAAGTAATGTTAGTGTGTCTCAGTTTTATATGATCCCCAACCCCTGTCAGCATTGCCCTGTATCCAGGGCCTACCTGTGTATCCTTGCCGTGCCACTAGCAGGGACACAACACTGGCAACGAAGGCAGGCCGAGGCCCTCTCTTCACACCACTGCCACCCTCGGCTTTCTGACCGACGTGTTCTGCGGCCCCATGCGGCTTGCCTGAGGGCCCGTAGCAGCTTTTGCGGTGATGGCGATGCAGCGTTCCTGATCACCATTAGGGGTGAGTGCGGCACCGACGAAGCACCCCTTATGCCCAGCTGCCACACGCGGATGCCCGGCGACAACCTGCACTCTCTCCTGTCTCTGGGAGAACCACCCTGCAAGCCCGCGTGAGTGCACCACCTGCCTGTTGCCTCCGGCCACCGCGGGGAAGGAACAGCCCCCTGCGTCAGCAACCTCGCCTGGGGAGAAGATTGAATGCAGGCTCAGGCCTGCTGCAAGTGCGTAGAAAGCGAGCGGCAGCAGTGAAGAGAGCCCGCGAAGCACGTGGGCTGAAAGGGCAGAAATATGGTGCCTGCAGTGCACGAGAAACTCCTAAACTTGTTAGAACACCGGCCCAAGTGAGAGAGTGAAGGAAAAGAGGGATCACAAGGTATATAAGTCAGAGAAGAATGGTGAACACCCCACCAGCAAGATAAAAGGAGCACCAAAGGAAATCAAAAAATAATAAAAGTAAAGGCAAGTCCAAGAAGGGAGGAGGAAGACATAAAAGACACAGACAGAGAGGAAAGGTGAAGAAAGTAAAAGGAAGGACACCCTCCACCAGAAACATGGCGGATGAGGACCAGGCACAGGCCCAGCAAAGAGCCGCAGTACAACACACACTCACTGAAGTGCTGCCACCTTTCAGTAGGCTGGAAGACCTGGAAACAGCGTCCCGAGGTGGAAGATCTGGATCGAACGGCTAAACAAGTACTTTGCAGCCACAAGGGAGACCGACGGAGAGGTGAAAAGGTTGTTGCTTCTCCATTATGCTAGAGATGAAATATTCAAGTTGTTCAAACACCTGCTACACCACAGACTACGACACAACGGTTACAGTGTTAAATGTGCACTTCGACCCCAACCTAATCCCGATTTTGAACGATTCAAGCTGCGCCAGGCACACCAACGGGAAGGGGAGTCGATCGACGCGTTCTATGCTCGTCTGCGTGAACTGACTAGCGCGTGTACAGAGGATGATCAGCCAAAGGAAACAAAAGCCCAGATCATCCAAGGGTGCCGGGACAAGACGCTAAGAGGCCTCATCTTGTGCCAACCAAAAATCGCCCTAGAAGACATTCTCATATTAGCGAGGACCCACGACCTGCAAGAGCAAATGAGATGGACCAGGCCCTCATGAAGATTCAGAAATAAGCCAGGGACCATCAAAACGGAGCGTGCTGATGCTTTCCGAGCAAGGGCATGGAGTGATACACCCAAGAAGACAATGCCCAAAACATCTAAGATGCGGTGTGGATACTGTGGGCATGAGCCACATGCAGCAAAGGGCTGCCCCGCGCAAGGCAAGATCTCACGAATTGTGGGATTTCCAACCACTTTGCAGCAGTGTGCAGAAGACGGAATCGAGGCCGAGACACCCAAGGACAAAGGCCACCCTCATGAACAGTGCGACAGCTGTCCATAGCAGACTCCGCACAGAAGGAAGAACCACAAAGAAGCAGCTGAAGGTACCAAGGGCCGGAAGACTCATATACGGAGGAAGATGAAGTGGAAAAGTACTTAATCTCATTCACATGAGAACTCAAGTACCGCAGAAGGCTACAACCCACATGTGTAGTCAGGATTGCAGGATCAGAAGTGAAAGTGATCATTGACATGGGCATCCGTAAATGTGATGGGCCTCCAGTAGTACCGGCGCCTCCTTCCTTGACCATCGAGCACCCCGTCCTGGACCAAGATATTTGCTTATGGGAGCCAAACCTCATTGCCACTGAGAGGAAAGATATCCGTCTCAGACAGTTCAGAAGACCAGGAAGTCATAACTGTCATCCATGTCATAGACTGTGAAGCGGACACCCTAATCAGCAGTCATACTGCGGAAGACCTTGGTTTGGTATCATTTGCCAGTAGTGTCCAAGTGCATCAAGTCAAGGAGATATCATCACCCCTGTGGCAGTACAACATCAGCGAGTCCCCTTTCACCTGAGGCTCCTGGTGTAAAAAGAACTTGAAAAGCTTGAAAAGCAAGGGGTGATCGAAAAACTCTTGGGACCGACACCATGGGTGTCCTCGATGGTCATCGCGGAGAAGCCCAAACAGCCGGGAGCCATACGTCTCTGCATCGATATGAGGCTACCCACCGGGGCAATTAAGAGGGAGCGCCACATAACGCCAACCATGGATGATATCATTGCAGATGTCAACAGATCAAGGTGGTTTTCAAAAATAGACCTGAATGCAGGGTATCACCAAGTGCCCTTGGCGGAGGAAAGTCGCTACATTACAATTTGCAGTACCCACCTGGGGTTGCATCATTACAAACGACTGAACTTTGGAATATCCTCAACCGCAGAGGTGATCTAGAACACTATTTGTGAGATCTGGTTTGCCCGGGCTGATAAACGTCAGCGATGACATCCTGATCCACTTTGCCACTGCCGCTGACCATCACAGACATCTGATGAGCACCCTACGTCATCTCAGTGAACATGGCACGACGCTCTGCCTGGAAAAGTGTCTGTTCTTTCAACCATCTTTAGAGTTCTTCAGATACGTGTTCAACCAGGAGGGCATCCAGGTGGATCCAAAGAAGTCGCAGGCCATCCGAAGCGCCACAGCTCCAACCACACTCACCGAAGTGAGGAGTTTCCTTGGCATGGCCACCTATTGCAGGAGGTTCATCCCCAATCTCGCAACCTGCAACGAGCCACTGAGGGCTCTCACAAAAGTGGATGTCAAATGGAACTGGGGACCGCGGGAAGAGGAGGCATTCCAGAGCATCAAGGACGCACTATTAGAAGAAGCCACCCTCGCCTATTTCGATCCTGCGAAGCAAACAGAACTACTTGTAGATGCCAGTCTGGTGGGGCTGGGAGCAGTGCTAGCCCAGGAGCAGGAGTCAGGCCGGTTGGCGGCTCTGTCATTTGCCAGCAAGTCTCTGACCCCACTGAAGCAAGATATGCGCAAATTGAGTGAGAGGCACTTGCGATAAAATGTGCCCGCAACCATCTCCATCTAAATTTTTCTCGTGTCACAGGAATCTGCCTCCATTCACCGCTGGGAGGACATACGAGAACCCTCCACTTTGACATCTTGTGGTTGTTTTACAATCGGGATTGAATATTGATGTTCTAGGAATGCCCCTGTTGAATGAATGTGTATGTCTCTACGAGCAAATGTGAGTATGACTGTTGGTTATGAATGTTACATGTGGGACATGTATATATTTATTGATTTTTCTTTCTATATTTAATTATTTACTATGCAAAATTTTGATAAAAACATTTGAAATAATGACAATAAAAGAAAAATAAATTTGTCTACCTTTGAACGTTTTGCATATATGTGTTTATCAGCCCTAGCTGTTGTTGCATACTACTTTGACCCCGTTTTCCTGGGGTATATTGTAATTCTGATATATAGGCAGGTGGTTTTTGTTAGTTTTGTCTCTGCTATTTGCCCCTGTTCTTCCTGCCTATCATTTGCTCGCAGGGATCCCCCTTTATATTGGTTACCATCTCCTTCTGTACCTGATGGGCCAGCCATTCACCGTGGTAACAGACCACCAGCCTCTGGTTCCCCTTTTCAAAAGGTCAGCCCCTCATCCGTCTCCTCGAATTGAGCGATGGGCCGTACAACTCTAGCCCTACCAGATGGAGGTAGTCTACTGACCCGGGGCGAAGAATCCCGCTGATTTCCTGTCCCGACACTCGCCCCCCCAAGAAGAGACAGATGGCCTTGAGGGGTCGGAACAGTACATAAAAATGACCTCTGTGGCGGCATTCCCAAAGGAGATGACACTTGAAGACATCAAGAAAGCCACTGAGCAAGACCCCATTTTCACCCGTTCTCTTCAAGCGGTCCAAGAAGGGTCCTGGAAGACATACCTCCAGCAAACCAATACGTGGGCACCAGAGGACCGTGGAGAGCTGACGAAAATATGGAGGGTGCGGAGCGAACTGAGTGCCACGTCAGATGGAATACTCTTACGAGGACCGAGGCTGGTAATACCGCAAGCCCTGAGACAACAAACAACCCAACTGGCCCATGGGGTTCACCAGGGAGTGACTAAAATGAAAGGGAGAATGAGAGAAAAATTCTGGTTTCCAGAACTCGAAACAATGGTTGAGGATCTAGTACGCCGCTGCCATGCCTGTCAGATTACAAGCGCACCCGAGCAACTGACCCCGATAATCACAGAAGAGGCATGCACCATTCCTTGGTCGAATGTAAGCATGGACTTTGGAAGTTTCCCTGGACGGAAACACACACTAGTCCTCATAGATGCATACTCCAAGTACCCCAAAGTGGAACCGGTCCTGTCGACTGCCTTTGCTCAGGTGGCTCCCGTCCTGGAGAAAGTGTTTGCCACATTTGGGTTCCCGATGGAGATCTGAAGCGACAATGGGCCGACGTTCTAGGGGGCGGAATTCGCCACATTCCTCAATCAGCTAGGGATCCATCACCGTCGAGTCACCTCACAATGGCCCCAAGCCAACGGAGACGTGGAACGGTTTATGCGGACATTGAATAAAGTGCTGCGCATTGCCAGTGTGGACCAAGCGGATCCCATACAACGCCTCCACGAGTTCCTGAGATTATATAGGAGTACCCCACACTGCACGATGCCCTGGAACCCCTGGGCTCTCATTTTCAAAGGGCCACGGAGAGACCTGATTCCTACATGCTCGGGTGGACACCCCTGCCACATGACGTCCAGAAAACCCAGGCGAGGCGAGAACGGCAGAACCACCGAGTGAGTGCCCGATGCCGGTCCATACCCTGGTCACTTCAACCAGGAGCGACAGTCATACTCAAAGATCGCCAGTCCGGAGGGAAGTTCCAGACCACAAATGAACCAGGCACCTGGAGAGTAGTAACCAGCAATGGCACCATGGTCGCTGCCCGGAAAGGAAGTGAGGAAATATCTAGGAACATCTCCTGGTGTAAAGAGATCCCATCAGTGTCCGCAGAATCGGACCCTCAAAACTGGTCAAACCCTGATGGAGGCACCCCATGCCGAATGGAAGAAGAAACCAACACCTCGAATCCTCCTCCGTCAGAGGTGATGCCTCCTGATTCGCAGACAGCTTTGTCACCGCCAGGTCAAACATCCATCCGCGATCACCAACATCGCTACAGCCTGCGACCCAACCCCCGACCCAATCGGCACCTTCAGGATTTTGCGTTTTGAAACTCCCAAAGACTGATGCCAGGGCACCACTGGTGTGTGCTGGACTTTTTGAAGCTGAGTTTAAAGATCCAAGTTGGGGAGGAATGTAATGGGTCAGTGGTCCTGTGCTCCAGCCAACATGCCAGATGTTATATCCACATAATCCGCAGGCCAGGCGTGGCCTGCGGGGTACAATGGAAGGAGAGGACCCCCACATGGGTTATCTCCAGAGACAAGTAATGCGAGTGTGTCTCAGTTTTCTATAATCTCCAACCCCTGTCAGCATTGCCCCGTATCCAGGGCCTACCTGTCTATCCTTGCCATGCCACTAGCAGGGACACGACACTGCGCAAATATGGGAGATGAATCTGAGGAAGTAATTACAGGTCCCGCCTCCTCATTCTTGTGCTGTCGCTCTGCTGTCCGCAATTTCTGGGGCCCTCACCTCGCAGGGAAATCACTGCTCCTTTGCTTGCCCGGCCCACAGCACACCCACAACACCCCGGCATGCAGCCAGGGGCATCAGGGTCTTCTGCAGGTGTTGGATGGCTAGGCACAAGACAAATGATTAGGCAGATTTCTGGGGATACTTCACTGGCAGTTAGGGAGCTGTTTCAATGTGCTGTCTTCTTGGATGGCGACTAGCCATGCCCCCAATTTTTTAGCATAATTTCCTTCAGTATAAAACTCATGTGTCTGTAAAAGTTAGACTATGTCTGAGGTGGCCAGCAGACTTGAGCTACCCACTCGAGGTCTACGTGTCATGTTTCGGCAGAGCAAGCCCATTTCCGCTCTCAGGCAGATTATTCTGGGATTAGGATTTAATTTTATGCGTATGTTTGAGCCGTTAAGTAGTGCGACTCTGTGTTCCAGAGAAATTTGGCCTTTGTTGATTCTATTGTTGACAAATCTTATGCCAATATAATTCATGCTAGTATGCATATCACTATATGGTCTTGCTGCCACAATGTCATCATCAATTATTGATTTGCAACCGCACACTTGATGCAGCCAATGGGTGATTTTATTAATTAAAGGATCGCTTTTTTCGGGGGTCCCTGACTTCAATTTACAGGCATTTATCAGGAAAATTTGCCTGTCGATATGTGCGCTGGTGCTCCTTTCTCTCTGGCATATCTCTGATAGACTGATACTCTTCGGGGACAAAGAATTAACTGCCTGGCCAACAGGTTCTGTATACTTGTCTACTGGTGGTCTCGGGATAGCAGGGTAGCTTGGAGCCTGTATAAGTGGAGTGGATTTAGCCTACCTCCTTAGCCCCATTGGGGAGAGTTTACATTGTGTCTTGGATTGAAATTCCCTGGGGCATTATCACTCTGAATCGAGCAATAAGTAGATGTTCCTGAACTAGATGTATAGTTTGTGATATAGGCCTCAAGCCGCTCAAAGTCAGCCCTGTATTTGGTATTAAGTAGTCTATTCTGCCCTTCCAAATTGAGCTTAGCCAGCAACATTGTTAGTTTATCTTCTTTTGCTGAGAGGGTCTGTTTAAGAGTAGGAATAGCCTTTGTTAGCTCACCTATCTCACACTTCAGATACAGGAGCCCGTCCACATCAGTACTGTCTACTGAATGTTGGCTTGGGGTCATCTCAGGGGCATATTGTGCTGTGTCGGCTGCAGTAGGACAACCCTCGCTTGGTCCCAAGGCAGAAAATGTATTTATATACTCTATGTTGACCGACCACAAAAGGAGTTGTTTGCTCTTCCCTCACTCCCTTGCCGTCAGCTAACAAAGCTGACTAAGCAGTTACTCGAACCTCAATGCCACTTTTGGGGGGGCCCTTCCCCCACATTCTTCCTCATGTTTGTTATGGGTTTGATGTCCCCTTGCTTACATTTGGTCATTGACGATTGGCCCCCTGTATCCTTCATGCTCAACATACCTTCAATTTCCTCAATTTAGGACCTCAGTTTCATCGAGTGTACAGTTTTCAGTTGCATGTTTGGCTTGCTTTTTGACTTGCCAGTCTCCCTAGCATTATCCAGAGCTTTACTTTTCCCATTTTTCCCTTAGGATAGTTACACAAATACCCAAGATACACTCCCATTCAATTGCCAGTAAGTAGATGGAAAATGGCCCTGTAGTGAAGTTAACTCTACCTCAATCAATTTTATTATAGTTGCCACTGTCCTCAGAGGCGACTATGGGCAACAATAAGGAAGTAGGTTTGAGTAGTATCTGGTTACACAATTACACACACTGATGACACTTTGAGGACCCTTAAATCACAATTCACAGTTCATCCTTAACACTTAGAGCAGCTCCAGCTGGATTTTTTTCAAAACCTTCAGCTCAAGAGTATGGAGGCTGGTAGATATACCCTTAAGTAGGGCAAGATCAATTGGTTTAAATACAAGCAAAAAAGTATACCATCCCCTATGAATGGGGAAAGAAAAGTACTACAAGCCCACAGGGCCTATGTCAATTAGTTCAGAAATACACTGAGGCTGTGTCCACAATATTGGAGGACAGTGGAAAGAGATAAAAGAAGGGTAACATTTGCAAAAGGGACAGGGGGGGTCGCCCAGCCAGCCTCTTCTGGGCAGGGACGGGCACAGACGGGCCTGCTCTTGGCCTAGTGTTCACCCGAGCATGCACCTAGTTGCGTCCTGTGCCATGGGAGTGCAGCGGGGCTTATGTGCACCTGCCTGGTGCTGAAGGTGACGTAGGCAGCCTCCCTGCTGCAAAGACAACTGGTGTGTGTGGTCCTGGGCCCCCACTGACAAGTTTCAAGTCCCTAATCGCGGGAGTGCAGTGAGGTTTATGTGCGACTGCCTGGTGCTGCTAATGATGTAGACGGCCTCCCTGCTGCAGAGACAGCTGGAGCATATGGTCTTGACCTCCCACTGGCATGTTCCAAGTCCCACACTGCTGGAGTGAAGCGGGACTTATGTGCGCCTGCCTGGCTCTGAAGATGATGCATGCAGACTCCCTGCTGCAGAGACAGCTGGTGTGTGTGGTCTTGGGCCCAAACCAGCAATTTTCAAGTCCACCATTATTCAATCATAAATAATAAGTGATGTTCTCTGTGAAACAAGTTGTTTTTTGCAGGCTGGAAGGAATACCTCACATAGGTTAGGACCAGCTATTAGAGATGGGAATCAATATAGTTACGAGTTATGGTAGCCCAATACACCATTGAATTTTGGCATTGAAGATGGATGCGCAACACGGAATATATTATGAAACATTAATGCTGTCCAAGAGAATTGTGCCCTGTAGATAGTTATAGTTAGGACCGAGTTCCCATAGGAAATCTGAAAATTCTATTTTGAATAACTTTGGCGCCGGTTGACGAATCCACGCGAAATTTTCAAAACTAATGGGGCGCTCCGCTCAGCTCCTACCCTGAAAGTCTCGGGGTGATTCGTCAAGCGGGGGCTGAGAAAAAAGGGGGTCCCAAAACGCGTTTTCCCCATGCATTTTCCCATAGGACCTTTAGTCGAAGGTACAGCCCGAACGGCTGAACAGAATTACTTGAAATTTGGCAAAGAGCTAGTCCTCAGGTCAGGCATGTGCCTTTTGCATATATGGTGTCAATCTGTTCAGTAGTTCCTGAGAAAATTGCAGTTCAAAGTACATAAATATCTATATGCGCGCACGGTGCGCACACCAAATGTCCGCGAGTGTAATTCTGATTGGTGGTTAGATGTCAGTCAACATTCGAATCGGTCGAAATCAGGAAGTTTCGGATGCCATTTTGTGTGTGACAGTGAAAAAGAAAGGTGGAGAACGTGAAAAGGGGGCAGGGTAGAGAGTTCCTGACCCCCTAACCTTTGTCAGGGGGTCCCTGAAAAAGGTGGCGCGCACGGTGAAAAACCCTTAAAAAAAAAAAACATTTTAAACTATTTATAAGTTTATAGAAGATATTAACTATGCTGTTCAACTTTATCCAAATTCAAAATAAAAGAGCTGAGCCATTCCATATTAAAGGATACAGTCAATCTATACCTATATACGTAGGTAGTTTATTGTAAAATAAATGTATAAAAAATATAATAATACATACATAAATTAGCATTTAAAAAACCTTACAAATTCACTAAAAAAACCATAGGTTTCACACACGTTATAGTTAGGAATTAGCATTTAAAAAACCTTGCAAATTCAATGAAAAAAACATAGGTTTCACACATGTTATAGTTAGCTGGACATTTCACTCGTAAAAAAACATTGAAATTCCCCCGTTATAGTTAGTTCAGCTAACTATAACTTGCGCGACCGCAATCCACTGCTGATGACATCACATATTACATCACTCATGACATGGTCAGTGACATCACTCATGACATCACTGATGACATCTCAAATGACATCACTGATGACATCACTGATGACATCATCCAGTGAATATGTGTCTTTCTGAAAAATAAATATTTTTTATAGATGTATATCTAAAGGTTAATGGAAGAATACATGGGTAAATAAGTGTCTAAATGGATGTTTTTTTTGTAAAATTAATTGTATAACTGACTTATTAACAGTATCTTAGTGAATACAGTGATGTAATATGTGACGTCATCTGCAGTGGATTACGGTCGCGCGAGTTATAATTAGCTGAACTAACTATAACAGGGGAATTTCAATGGTTTTTTACGAGTGAAATGTCCAGCCAACTATAACATGTGTGAAACCTATGGTTTTTTCAGTGAATATATATATATACATATATATATACATACATATATATATATATATATATATATATATATATATATATTCAAAAACAATGGTGTCCCGTTGAAGAAGCACTCGGACCAGTGAGAAAGGTTACCAGCCTTTATTCAGAAGTACGGACCGTTTGTCATCCGCTGGTGCATGAAACAGCCTGCCGTCTTCGCCGACGCGTTTCGAGTAGTCTCTTCTTCTAGGGCTTTTCACGGAAGGTATGTGCATAGCGCTCCTCCTCCGATATTTAAATGTTCACCCTGAGTAGGGCTGCCTGGGCAGTCATCAGCATTCTGGGAGTAGGAGCGCCCAACAGCACCCTGGGAATTGGAGTGCTTCATTCAAAGGAGAAATCTCGTGCACAATTACTGTTAAAGTAAAGCCTGGCATGGCCCCCAGTGGATGAAAAAGTCCTTAATCTTGCCTCACTTTCCCGCATTGTGGTTAGTGAATCTTATCCACGCGGCCCCCTCTGTGTAATGGGGTGGTGCTTCTTCGCGACTGGGCAGCCGCCTATAGATTCAAAAACAATGGTGTCCCGTTGAAGAAGCACTCGGACCAGTGAGAAAGGTTACCAGCCTTTATTCAGAAGTACGGACCGTTTGTCATCCGCTGGTGCATGAAACAGCCTGCCGTCTTCGCCGACGCGTTTCGAGTAGTCTCTTCTTCTAGGGCTTTTCACGGAAGGTATGTGCATAGCGCTCCTCCTCCGATATTTAAATGTTCACCCTGAGTAGGGCTGCCTGGGCAGTCATCAGCATTCTGGGAGTAGGAGCGCCCAACAGCACCCTGGGAATTGGAGTGCTTCATTCAAAGGAGAAATCTCGTGCACAATTACTGTTAAAGTAAAGCCTGGCATGGCCCCCTGTGGATGAAAAAGTCCTTAATCTTGCCTCACTTTCCCGCATTGTGGTTAGTGAATCTTATCCACGCGGCCCCCTCTGTGTAATGGGGTGGTGCTTCTTCGCGACTGGGCAGCCGCCTATAGATTCAAAAACAATGGTGTCCCGTTGAAGAAGCACTCGGACCAGTGAGAAAGGTTACCAGCCTTTATTCAGAAGTACGGACCGTTTGTCATCCGCTGGTGCATGAAACAGCCTGCCGTCTTCGCCGACGCGTTTCGAGTAGTCTCTTCTTCTAGGGCTTTTCACGGAAGGTATGTGCATAGCGCTCCTCCTCCGATATTTAAATGTTCACCCTGAGTAGGGTATATATATATATATATATATATATATATATATACATATATATATATATATATATATATATATATATATATATATATATATATATATATTCACTGAAAAAACCATAGGTTTCACACATGTTATAGTTAGCGGAAATTTTACTGATAAAAAACCAATGAAATTGCCCCGTTATAGTTAGTGCTGGCAACTATAACTCACGCGACCGCAATCCTCTGCTGATGCTAATACTGTATTTAGACACTTATTTGCCCATGTCTTCTTCCATACATTTTTAGCTATACATATATTACAAATATTTTTTTTTATAAAGACACATATGTCATCAGCAGAAGATTGCGGTTGCGTGAGTTATAGTTGCCAGCACTAACTATAACGGGGCAATTTCATTGGTTTTTTATCAGTAAAATTTCCGCTAACTATAACATGTGTGAAACCTATGGTTTTTTCAGTGAATTTGCAAGGTTTTTTAAATGCTAATTCCTAACTATAACGTGTGTGAAACCTATGGTTTTTTCAGTGAATTTGTACGGTTTTTTAAATGCTAAGTTACTTTACGCCATTCGAGGCGTGCGCGCCCACTTAACGCAGTGCGTTCCGTGCACGGTTTTTATCAACTTTAATAAGCCCTGTACATTTGGTGGCCTTCGCCCACCAAAAGCACAGGGGGTGGGGTCAATGTGGATAGTGTTTTTTTTATTTCGATTTTATAATTTCATGTTGCCAAAATATAGTTTTTTTACTGATGTAATAAGCCCTGTACATTTGGTGGCCTACGGCCACCAAAAGCACAGGGGGTGGGGTAAGTGTGGATAGTGTTTTTTTTATTTCTATTTTTTACCGTACGCTTACGGTAAGCGTACGGTAAGCGTACTCGGCGAAATTGCCGAAAAAAAAATAAAACCGTTTTTGCTCTTGGGGGATGTTTGGGGACTCCCTCAACATGACTATGTGGGAGGGAGTTGTCAAAACAGCCCCGTAACATGTTTTTGGGCATCATGTTTGATAAATAACACTCAGTGCGAGAGACAAAATGGTGGACGCCGCTTCCTGGTTTCGGCCGATTCGAATGTTTACTAAGATCTAAGAGCCAATCAGAATCGCGCTCGCGCACGCCACCGTACCCGTACGGTAAGCGTACGGTAAGCGTACCGTAAGCGGGCTCAGATATATATATTGATTTAAAGGCTATTTTCTCAGAATCTACTGAACAGATTTACACCAAACCTACAAAAGGCACTTCCTTGACATAGGGACTACCTCTCTGCCAAATTTCTAGTAATTCTGTTCAGCCGTTCGGGCTGTAGCTCTGTCTAAAGGTCCTATGGAAAAATGCATGGGAAAAACGCGTTTTGGGACCCCCCTTTTATCTCAGCCCCCGCTTGACGAATCCCCCCGAGACTTTCAGGGTAGGAGCGGAGCGTAGCGCCCCACCTATTTTGAGAAATTTGCGAGGATTCATCGACCGGCGCCAAAGTTATTCAAAATAGAATGTTGCGGATTTCCTATGGAAAAGGGGTCCTAACTATAACTACCTACTGGCGACCGCCAGTAGGTAATATATATATATATATATATATATATGTATATATATATATTATCTACTAGATAGTTATAGTTAGGACCTAGTTTCCAAAAAGTGTTTTTTGTTTTCCCAATAACTTTGACGCCGGTTGACGAATCTTCGTGAAATTTGCAAACCTCGTGGGGCGCTTCGGTCAGCTCCTATCTTGAAAGTTTCGGGGTGATTCGGCAAGCGGGGGCCGAGAAGAAAGGGAGGTCCCAAAACGTGTTTTCTCCATGTTAATTCCCATAGGAAACTTTAGACACGGCTACAGCCCGAACTGCTGAACGGAATTACACCAATTTGGCAAAAAGTTAGCCCTTGGTTCAGAAAGAGACCTTTTTGTTAAATGGTGTAAATCCGTTCAGTAGTTCCTGAGAAATTCAAAATATAGAGGTCGGAAAATCAATTTCCCATAGGAAACTTTAGACACAGTTACAGCTTGAACTGCTCAATGGAATTACACCAAATTAAGGTAGCCCTTGGTTCAGAAAGAGACCTTTTTTTAAAATGGTGTAAATCCGTTCAGTGGTTGCTGAGAAAATCCAAAAATAAAAGTTTCGATATTTAGAGGCGCGGTGGATCCGCGCACCTTGCCGACCATGAGCTTTATTCTAATTGGCTGTCAACACTCCAAACCAGGAAGTGTTGGCAGCCATCTTGTGCCTCAGTAACCAAGGCACAAGAAAACAGGGACAGAAAGGTGAAAAAAAAGAAAAGGGGGCAGGGTAGAAACACATTGACCCCCTAGGCCTGCTCAGGGGTCCCACAAGGACCCTCAGGGACAAAAAAAGCATTTTTTTCACACAAAAAATCGTCGAGATTCGCACACCCAGCACGAAATTCGGCTGAAAATTAAAAACAAAAACGAAGCACGGACTCCAGTGCTTCGTTATTATTTAGCCGCCGGGTGGGCCAAGTCCCGTGGGCATTCAAGAATGTAATTGCGGGGGCCCAGGGTGGCCCCCACAGACCCGGGGACCGCCAACCCCCAGGGCTTTCCATACATATTTGCGGGGGCGCACACAGCCCCCCCACAGCCCCCACCCCCGGGGCTTCATATTTTTATTGTGGGAGTCCCTCCAAGCCCCGGGGACTACCACCCCCGGGGCTTTTATTAATTATATTCGTGGGGGACACACACCCCACTGCTCCGGGGACCGCCACCCATCGGGCTTTTATTTTTTTCAACATTCACCTGTGTGGGGGGGGGGCTCGAGCCCCCCTCTCACCCCGGGGACCGCCACCTCCCCGGGGCACTAATATTCAAATTCAGGGGTCCGTTATGCCCTGGGGACCACCACCTCCCGGGGCTATGCACACATTGGGAGGAGGGCCACCCTCCTGGAGCCCTTGATGGCCCTGGGGATCGCCACCCCCCAGGGCCGGCTCCTGCAGTGTCCCGGGGTGCCCACCCCCGGGAGACTGCTGTTTGCAATGACAGGGAGGGAGCCGCGCAGCTCCCGCCCTGTTATTGCAAATTGCTTTGCTTAATTGAAGCAAGAGCAGAGAAACATGCTCTCGCTTCAATGAAGCAAAGCAGATTGCTTTTCCACAAGGGGAGCTGCATGTTAGCAGCTCCCCATGTGTAAAAGCAATGCCGGCTCCTGCAGGACGCGGGGAGCCGGTGGGACCGTGGGGGCATTGGGGCTACCCCCACAGTCCCCAAAGGAGCGGGCCAGCCCCAGGGTATGGGGTCCACTGGGCTAGAAGTGGCCGGGAGGGGGGCCACACGGCCCCATTCCCCAAACATGTTTTTAAAAATTAAATAAATAAATAAAGGCCGGCCCTTGGGAGGGAGTCCCCGGGGTCAATAGAGGCCTCAGGAGGGGGGCCACGCAGCCCCTCTCCATAAAAAAAATAATTATTATGTAGCCATGCCCCGGGGGATGGGGTCCCTGGGGCAGTAATTGGCCATGGGAGGGGGGCCCACACGGCCCACTTCCAGTTAATTTTTTTTTTAAACAAAAGGGGTCAGGCCCTGGGGGATGGGGCCCCCAGGGCCCACAAAAATGGAAAAGAAGGGGGGCCACACAGCCCCCCTTCTAAAAAAAAGAAAATAAAAGACGCGATCGTGACAGAGGCCCCGCACCCTCCCAGCAACACTCTGCAAACGCGCCCTGTGGCACTTTTTAACTTGGGGAATTAATTCCCCTTCAATACTAGAGGTCCTTGGGGGCCATCTAGCCCACCAGGTACCTCCAGTAAGCGCCACAGGGCTGCGTTGCAGAGAGGTGGTCCAGTCCACGCCCCTTTTTACACGCAGCTCTGTGGCACTTACTGGAGGTGCCTGGTGGGCTAGTTGGACCCCAGGAACCCTCAGGATTCAAGGGGACTTAATCCCCCAACTTAAAACGCCCCACGGGTGTGTTTGCACAGTGGTGAAGGGAGGGGGTGGGGCCTGAGGTGACATATGTGCAAACACAGGGCCCTGTGGCGCTTTTTAAGTTAGGGAATTAATTCCCCTTCAATCCTTAGGGCCCCTGGGGGCCAACTAGCCCACCAGGTGCCTCCAGTAAGCGCCACAGGCCTGCGTTGCAGAGAGGTGGTCCAGACCATGCCCCTTTTTACACCTCTCTGCAACGCATCTCTGTGGTGCTTACTGGAGGTACCTAGTGGGCTAGTTGGACCCTAGGGACCCTCGGGATTCAAGGGGACTTAATCCCCCAACTTACCACGCGCCAGGGGATGTGTTTGCAGAGTGGTGGAGAAAGGGGGCATGGCCTTTGTCTACCTCTCACCAATCCCACAGTGTGGGGCTTACTGGAGGTAAGAGGTAGGCTAGTTGGCCCCTAAAGGACCGCCAGCAGTGAAGGGGACTACATTCCCCATCCAGGAGCGTGCCAGCGAGCGCGTTTGTAGAGTGGTGGGCAAAGTGGGCGTGGCCTGGAACGAGTACTTACCAATGCTGCTGTGTGGGACTGACTGGAGGTAATAGTTTGGGAAGTTGGCCCCCAAGAATATCCTTGGGGGCCAACTACCCCTCTTTTTACCTCCAGTAAGTCCCACACAGTGGGATTGCTAAGACATCTTCGGAGGCCATGGCCCTCTTTCTCTATCACTGCAAACGTGCCTCGTGGCAGACTACGGGACGGGGGATGAAGTCCATATTAGTCCTGAGGGAGTTTGGGGGCCAAGAATCCCTGCGGGTACCTCCTGTAAGTCTGACGCAGCGGAATTCCGGAAGGTTGGTTGGACGCCCAGCACCCTTTATCCACCACTCTGCAAACGTGACTACTAGTTAAAGTAGCATTTTTCTGCACTTCTGACTCAGATGTAGTTTTAATCCCCCTGCCCTATTATGTACTAGGGCCTTACAGATGAGGTAATGCTAATCACAGGGGTACCCCGACGCATAGTGTTCCCTAGTGTATGTAGGTGTTTTCACTGTATTCTAAGTGCCTTTTAGCATTGCACTGGCTCTAGGCCTGGTTAGTCAGAGTCAGTTACCACCAGAACCCATCTGAAAAAGTTGAGGGTACAGGATGATTTTGCAACAAAGCCTCTTTCTGCTCCTCTGTTTGTTCTTTCTGCACGTCTTCCTTCTTCCTGCACTTTTCTTCGTCCTTGAGGACTTCTGTTGCTTCTTTCTGCATTTCTTTTTCTTCTTTCTGTGTGTTTTTTCTTCTTTCTTCACATGTCCTATCTCTGTAGGCATAGTTAGAAACTAGCATTTAAAAAACCTTAGAAATTCACTTAAAAACCATAGGTTTCAGACACAATATAGTTAGTAATTAGCATTTAAAAAACCTTTGAAATTCACTGAAAAAACCATAGGTTTCAGGCAAGTTATAGTTAGAAATTAGCATTTAAAAATCCTTGGAAATTCACTGAAAAAACATGGGTTTTAGGGAAAGTTATAGTTAGTTGGACATTTCACTCGTACAAAACCAGAGAAATTCCTCTGTTATAGTTAGTTCAGCTAATTACAGACTGCCATTCTCAAAACCATAGACACTCCAACACCAATAACTACATACCCACTCACTGATTCTTAGGTTTAAACACACATCCACTCACTCACCCATACAGTCACTCATACTTATGGTCACTCAGTACAGGACTATCATATGCATTCATACACCTATATAGACACTCACACACCGCCACTGATCCATAGAGGTACTCACACACCTAGTCAGTCATGCAAATAATGAATCACACTGCCATTTACTCACCTATACAGTTATACACACACCAGCTCAATTTCTCACACAAATACTAGCACATTCTTACGCTCTTATACAATCACTGATGCAAGCACACCCTCATCCATATAGTCACTCTCACAATCACACATATAGCCATTTATATACTCTATCACACATACATACTGCCTTTCACATATGTAGTCACTCACACATGTACCACTGAGATATACATTCACTCACTAACACACCCATACACACACTCACCCACCCATAAAGTCCATCACAGATGCACTCTTGAAACCATGCACCCAGTGAATCACCCACTCACACATCTATGCACAGAGTCACACACACCCAACCCACACAAACACTCAGGCACCCATACAGATACTCAGACAACCAATCAATAACTCATATAGACACTGATGTAGCTATTCACAAACCCATGCAGCCGCTTACACACCAACAGACAGACGGATACAGACATTCACACAGTCACTAACCCAGGTATTCAGTATGATACATTTAATCACTCACTTATAGACTCAATCACGCACCTACTAAATCATCCATTCAGACACTTATACACCCACTCATTCTTCAATACGTCTTTCCCAATATTTATTAAACATATTTAAACTTTACAGAAACACACAGTTACTGGATGATGTCATCAGTGATGTCATCAGTGATGTAATTTGAGATGTCATCAGTGATGTCATCAGTGATGTCACTGACCATGTCATGATTGATGTAATATGTGACGTCATCAGCAGTGCATTGCGGGGGAGCAAGTTATAGTTAGCTGAACTAATATAACGGGGGAATTTCTCTGGTTTTGTACGAGTGACATGTCCAACTAACTATAACTTTCCCTAAAACCTATGGTTTTTTCAGTAAATATATATATATATATATATATATATATATATATATATATATATATATATATATATATATATATATATATATATATATATATATATCTGTCCAGGGTTGCTGGTCTTCCGCGGTGCTCCTGACCGAAAGGGTGTGCCGTATGTCAGCGACCTGCTTGCTGACCAAACACTACGACCACTGCCTTCTTCCAGGTAAGAAAAGGGCTCGACACACTCCGGGGACTTTCAAAGGCTTTATTTAAAATTCGATGCGTGCTGCTGACAGTCCCTGAAACGCTAGGCAGACGCGTTTCAGCCATGGTTAGCTTTCCTCAGTGCCTGTTTCACGGACTTCATGGATTCTCTGGGGGTCTGAAATGATACAGCTGATAAGGTGACCGCTCCCAGTCAGGTGACGCTCGACTCCTCCTTCAATTAAAGGTGCAGCAGTGTAACGCGGACGTCCTCCCAGGCAGGTGCATGCTGGATAATGCAGTCCAAGTGAAGGTCTGCGCAGTGGCAGAATCACTTCAAACACCTTGTGATGTAACAAACTCGTTGTACCTGTGCCACAGTCCAGCTTGAGTGCCCGGTTGGACGAAGCAAAGCCTTCTGCCATCCCCTTACTCAGGCATTAGGTAATGCCTCCTCTCTCCCCAATGCAGCAAACACGCCCAAATGGTAATACCAGCTGCCGGGGGGGCTCCGCGTAATTGCATTCCAATGCAAATGTCCAGGGTTGCTGGTCTTCCGCGGTGCTCCTGACCGAAAGGGTGTGCCGTATGTCAGCGACCTGCTTGCTGACCAAACACTACGACCACTGCCTTCTTCCAGGTAAGAAAAGGGCTCGACACACTCCGGGGACTTTCAAAGGCTTTATTTAAAATTCAATGCGTGCTGCTGACAGTCCCTGAAACGCTAGGCAGACGCGTTTCAGCCATGGTTAGCTTTCCTCAGTGCCTGTTTCACGGACTTCATGGATTCTCTGGGGGTCTGAAATGATACAGCTGATAAGGTGACAACCGGGCACTCAAGCTGGACTGTGGCACAGGTACAACGAGTTTGTTACATCACAAGGTGTTTGAAGTGATTCTGCCACTGCGCAGACCTTCACTTGGACTGCATTATCCAGCATGCACCTGCCTGGGAGGACGTCCGCGTTACACTGCTGCACCTTTAATTGAAGGAGGAGTCGAGCGTCACCTGACTGGGAGCGGTCACCTTATCAGCTGTATCATTTCAGACCCCCAGAGAATCCATGAAGTCCGTGAAACAGGCACTGAGGAAAGCTAACCATGGCTGAAACGCGTCTGCCTAGCGTTTCAGGGACTGTCAGCAGCACGCATTGAATTTTAAATAAAGCCTTTGAAAGTCCCCGGAGTGTGTCGAGCCCTTTTCTTACCTGGAAGAAGGCAGTGGTCGTAGTGTTTGGTCAGCAAGCAGGTCGCTGACATACGGCACACCCTTTCGGTCAGGAGCACCGCGGAAGACCAGCAACCCTGGACATTTGCATTGGAATGCAATTACGCGGAGCCCCCCCGGCAGCTGGTATTACCATTTGGGCGTGTTTGCTGCATTGGGGAGAGAGGAGGCCTTACCTAATGCCTGAGTAAGGGGATGGCAGAAGGCTTTGCTTCGTCCAACCGGGCACTCAAGCTGGACTGTGGCACAGGTACAACGAGTTTGTTACATCACAAGGTGTTTGAAGTGATTCTGCCACTGCGCAGACCTTCACTTGGACTGCATTATCCAGCATGCACCTGCCTGGGAGGACGTCCGCGTTACACTGCTGCACCTTTAATTGAAGGAGGAGTCGAGCGTCACCTGACTGGGAGCGGTCACCTTATCAGCTGTATCATTTCAGACCCCCAGAGAATCCATGAAGTCCGTGAAACAGGCACTGAGGAAAGCTAACCATGGCTGAAACGCGTCTGCCTAGCGTTTCAGGGACTGTCAGCAGCACGCATTGAATTTTAAATAAAGCCTTTGAAAGTCCCCGGAGTGTGTCGAGCCCTTTTCTTACCTGGAAGAAGTGAAGGACTGGGTTATTCTAAAGACCCAGCGGTGCCAGGGAACAACACCTGAAACCTTCGTGGGTTACCTGTTCTGGCGTACTAAACACAGAGACACGGGACACTTCCAGCGACGTCAGAGATCAGCGTTTATTTACTGCAGGGATACAGAGGTCACAAGAAGTACACAACGTGTAGGTTCTCGGAGACTGCTTCAAATTCGTAGAAGTGGATCGCTCCTTTTATACAGGTTTCGGCCATAGCACAGTATGGTGAACAAAGGTTACAACTCAGTTCCCACAATAAACTGCAAAAAGGGTCGCATTCATGTTTCAAGAGGCCGGAACATAATTACAACAGTCTTGCCGGTTCCCAACTGTAAAAACATATCCCCTCCGCGATAAACACATTCCATCCTAACCATAAACGCATTAAGAGGAAAGACGGAAAACAGATGTAAGGAAAGGACAAGGATGCACAACAGGTTAGAAAAGAGTGTTGGGGGCAATAAAGGAAACTCGATAGAGGGATCAAAGACCTCGTGTCTAATGTATGCGTGGCTAAAACAATAGGCCGGAGCGGCAAGATGAGCCTCGAGCGGGGCCATCTGCTTTAGTCGCGTTATTCCCTCATCATAAAAGTCACCTCAAAGGAACACGTGTCCTTCGTGTAAGCTTGAGAGTTCCAGGGTCACGAAGCGGACAAGAAGCCCGTTCGCTGGCTACCTGAGGGCAAGAAACAAAATGGACGCTGTATCTAAAATGGAACCCGAGGGCTCGGATGAACGAACCCAAAAATGAGGCGAACCATACGTGGCTGCATAGCGAAACTTCGTACACCCACTATACTCGTCATTTGCGGTTCATAGATACCAAACTCATCCATATTCGTCACCACTCAAAAACTGCGGTCCCGTGTCATACGGAACCTCAGACGCTCCTTTTGCCCTCATGTAGGCAAGCACTAGTCAAGATCGGAATCTATATCAATATTCATCAGTTCGTTCAGCTGCTGCTGGAACATCATTCTATCCATCAATGTCTCCTTGGTAACAGATGGCCGCCTTATACACGTCGTAGCACATAGGCCACATAAGGCAGGACCACACTGCACACAAAGACAACACGTGAACAGAAATGCTACAACAGCCCCTACGATCATTAGAATCTTCCAACCCCAGGTTGACATCAAGCCCCAAAACCATCCTAGGAGCGTCCAATTACCTTCGTCCACGTGTATGGACTCGGAAATCTTGTGCAACTTCGAGATGGCTTGATAAACAGTTGGAGCATTGTCAGGAATAAAAATGCAACAACTCGAATGGATAATTTTACACACGCCCCCTCTATCTGCAAGAACAACGTCTAGAACCATACGGTTCTGCAACGTCATGAGTCTATCCGCCTGTAGTTCAGCCGTTAGATTACCAAGGGCATTTGCAGTAATATTAGCAGTCGACTCTACCACACGGGTCAACTGTCTTAGGTTCCTACTATTAACCATAGGTCCCCAAAACGGCAAGAAACCCTTAAAGAAGTCTCCTGCTTCTTGACCAGCAGTATCCTCTTTGCTAATAACGCCTCTCATGACTCTAGTTTTGTGGTAGTCCGAAGCAACTGTGAAGGTTGGAGGCAAAAGATTCGCAATATAACAGGTACCCGAAAAATCGCGGGGTAACCATGTATATGCGCGTTCATAACACACAAAATAGGTGCCCTTAGCAGTCAGAAAAACAGGGGAGGAGAGCATCGGTAGGACGTACGTTTCAGTGCAAGCACTGTTCCCAAGTTGTGCTCTCGGATTTCGACCCAAACCCTGCAAACAGAAATTTCCAAGGTGCGGTACAATCCATATTGGGGACGAGCTCTTAAGTTGTCTATCACCCACTGACGTACTATACTCAGTCTCGCTCAGATCCTTATAAGCCTGCACTTCTTCATCTGGAATGAGTGATGCATCAATAACATCTCTATCCAGATCTGCTATGGCTATCGCCAAAGGCTTGTGGTACGGCCCAGGACCAAAGTTGACAGACCGTGGCTCTCGACTGGGGTAGGAATCTAGTGCACTGCGAAACATAGTTTGGAATGCTCGAGCTGAACCCTGGGAGCTGTATGGAAGGACCAAATACGGAATACCCCTATCCATAGTGTGTGGCATTAACCCACACACCCAACAATTGGTAGTATTCACCACCAACTGATGCTGATGTAGGAGTTGAATAAAGGAATTATTCATAAATTCCGCAAGTCTAACCTGCTCATGTTGAGGCAAAGGATGAAAGGAATGTGGGGAAACAGTAGTGAGGGAACTTAGGTTAAGAGCAGAGGTAGGTGAAGCAGAAGGCAAGAACAACGATACTCCGAAATACACTCCACCCACCAATAACATAGATACAGTTAGAAACAATAGAAACACCTGAAACAGAAAACATTTTGTTTGTACAACCCTCCATAACTCTGATCTCTGCGCTGACACCCTTTCTGCGTCCACTAGCTTAGAGAATGCCATCCTCTACAAACCGTCCGTGACGTACTTGACGCACTTCGTTCTGAGTGGCGATTATCAATCCCCAGGAGTTCCCAGAGATCGACAAAAGTAACCAACCTAACGTCAGAAACCTGCTAAACAGAAAGAAGTACCCGCACGGCCCTACGGTGACCCGGATGGCGAGGTTTCCTCGATTTATTACAAGTCTCTTAGCAGTGGAAAGCACAAAAAAACTCAGAAAGAAAGGATGTAATTGTTCATAATATTTGTGACGTTAAAGACCACTATACTGTCAATTTTTATTAGTCCTTGAACGAAGAAAGTATCGACTTCTTCCAGGTCGAGTTTGCTCTACGAACAATTGTTCAGATGGCGCAACAGTGTTCAATGAAACAGATGACGAGTCGGACCTTGGGTTCTCTGCTACTAATGACTCCACCTGTGGATCTGACAATGACAAATCCTCCTCCACAGGGTGAGCGTCGCTAAATGGCACAAAGCGCAAAGGAGTCTCAGTTTCTGCGGCCGAAATCCCAGTTCTCACCCAACAGTCGGTTGGTAAGGGGATCGGTACCTTCTTTGTGTGGCTGGCATGAACCCAATTTTTCCGGCCCGTCAGTCGAACCGCTGTCCTCGTCGTCAACAAGACTTGGTGGGGTCCGACGAATCTTGGCTCCAAATTACGCTTTCGACCAAAGTTTCGGGTAACCACCCAATCTCCTGGCCGAAGCTGGTGTCCAGGACCCTCTGTCTGCGCTGGTAGAGCTTCAAAGACCTGTTGGTGAATTAACCGTAGTTTAGTGGTCAAATCATGCAAGTAATCGATCAACATTGGATATTCAAGACTATCAAAAGCCCTAGGTCTCGGGACTCCCCAAATATTCGCAGGGCGACCGAACACAATCTCATATGGGCTAAGCCCTACTCGAGAGTGTACGGTTGCTCTGGTCGATAGGAGAGCCAGAGGCAAGGAATCAGGCCATGACAGACCAGTCGTAGCTTGAATCTTGGCAAGTTTCAGCTTCAGGGTACCATTGTACCCTTCAACCAAACCCGCTGCCTGAGGATGATTAGCACTGTGGAATTTCTGACGAATTCCAAGGCCCTTACACACACTCTGCATTACACTTCCCACAAACTCACTCCCATTATCCGACCATACAATCCGGGGCATTCCGTACCGAGGAAAGTATTCCTTCAGCAGGATTTTTGCTGTGGACAGGGCAGTATTATCCTTAAGAGGATAGGCCTCAATCCATCTGGAGAACGCGCAAACCACAACCAATACATACTTCAGATTATTGCATCTCTCCATATGGATGAAGTCCAGCTGGATAATCTCAAAGGGACAAACAGGAGGAGCGAAATGACCAGGTGGAGTGGGGGTGCCTTTTCCGGGATTATGCATCAAACACACCATACAATTCTTAACCACTCTTTCGGCACACTTAGCGATACCATCATTCCTCCATACAGGAGACAAGAACTTACATATTCCTTTCGCACTAATATGTGACAACCCATGAGCCATCGTCACAACAGCTAATACATATGCGTCTGGTAACATCCACCTCTGGCATTCCGTCAGGTCAACCCAACATCCATGCATATCCAATTTCCCTGTACTTTCTTTCCACTTGGTCTTTTCAGCTTCCGTAGCTTCGTTCTGAATTGCTTCCACACTGTCAACAGTATTTTCACACATACCAGTCTCCGCCGGCCACCTCACTAAACTCGTGACATACATTCGAGTCGCAAGATTCTTAGCCGTTTCTTTAGCAATCTCATCCGCAAATGCATTACCACGACCAACATCATCCGTCACTTTCCGATGTGCACTACATTTGACGATCGCCACTTGTTTAGGCAATGTGAGTGCATCCAAAAGATCATTCACGAGATGCCCGTGTTGGATCTTCGTACCATGCGATGTCATAAATCCTCTTTCTCTCCACAATCTTCCAAAATTGTGCGCAACACCAAACGCATACTGACTGTCGGTAAACACATTCACTCGCTTTCCCTTCGACAAAACACACGCTCTTGTCAATGCAATTAACTCTGCCGCTTGCGCGGAATTCTGGTTCAATCTTGCAGTTTCCACAACCGTACTCAACGTCACTACAGCATACGCAGTCGTCACATTACCATTCGGCAACTTGAAGCAAGAGCCATCCACATACAAAGTACCATCAGGATCTGACAAAGGAGTGTTTTTCAGGTCCACACGACCTTTTGTTTCTTCCTCAGTCCGTAAATAACAATCATGTGGCAGCACATCATCTGATTCCATATTAATCGGCAACAATGTCGCCGGATTCAGTACATTACAACGCTTGATCTGTACGTGACTTGCCAAAAGGGTCAGCTCGTACCCAGACAACCTTGCACTCGTCAGATGTTGAGTCTTTGTCCGATTCAAGAGAGTATCAACTGCATGCGGAACCATTACTATGAGCATATTGTCCATGACCAGACCTGCGGACTGCCGAATAGACGCCGCAGCTGCCGCTGTCGCCCTCAAGCAACTTGGCAACGCTCTAGCCACCGGGTCTAAGGTCGAGGAAAAATATGCACACGGACGCTGCTTATCACCAAATTGTTGCGTTAGAACACTCAACGCACAACCGTCCCTCTCATGGACGTATAATGTGAAAGGCTTACTGTAATCAGGAGTACCTAACACAGGAGCCGAACACAGCGCATCACGTAGTTCAGAAAAACTTTTCTGACATTCCTCCGTCCAAGGCAAAGGGGTTGAAACGTCCTTGCACGTGAGAGCTACCAATGGCTTCGCTAACAGTGAAAAATTCGGGATCCACTGTCTGCAGTATGACGTGATACCTAAAAAGGCACGCACATCTCTCTGAGTTGCTGGCACAGGCATTCGAGCAATTGCTGCAATTCGTTCAGGGGTCAACCTTCTTCCCGCCTTTGACAATAAGTGACCGAGATAGGTAACTTCTTGACAACAATATTGTAGTTTGGAAGGTGACACTTTATGATGTAAAGCACAGAGATGCTGTAACAAAGACACTGTAGTGGCTCTACAGAGCTGTTCAGTGTCAGCAGCAACTAACAGATCATCAACGTACTGAATCAAGGCTGCACCAGCCGGTAACACAAACGCATCAAGCTGACTCTTAAGAGCTTGACTGTAGATTGATGGACTCTCACAGTAGCCCTGTGGAGCGCGTTTGAATCTGAAGCTACGACCACCTAATGAGAAACCAAACAAATCTCTGCTTTCCTCAGCAATTGGAATGCTAAAGAACGCATTCTTCAGATCGATGACCGAGAACCATGATGCAGTGGCTGGAATCAGAGTCAGTAAAGCTGTAATATCTGGCACCACAGGAAATTGCGGAACAACTACTTTATTCACCTCCCGTAAGTCGATAACTAGACGATACACGGGAGGCTTGGAGGGATCCGTTTGTTTCAGAATAGGCAACACGGGACTATTGCACACATTACCTCGTGTCTCCTCAATAACATCCTTGCCGATCAAATCATAAATGATCGCTAATAGTGCCCTTTCACCATCAAGGGAAATACGATACTGAGGTATACGTGGCAAACGCGCACCAACTTTTAGGTGGACAACATAAGGTGGTATATCCAACAGGCCCACGTCATTGGGACCTGTCGCCCACAAGGAGTCTGGAAGAGATCTCAATTCCGATGGGAGCTTGTCGATCGATAAATACATAGGGGAAATCACGCTCTTACCCAACGTGAGCTCCACACCCGTAGGAGAACAGTACAAAGTCGCATGTAACCTTTTCAACAAATCTAAACCCAAAAGATTCTCACCACAACCAGTAGTCAAGATCAAAGGAGCTTCCAGCTCATGAGACCCAATTGTAAGGGGCAAAGGGCTAGAAACTGGATTACTAACGGGGGCGCCAGAAAATCCAACGGAAACATTCGTTAAGCCAGACAAAGGCGCGCCAGGGAGTTTTGAATGCATAATGGAACTTTTTGCCGCACCAGTGTCCAACAGAAAAGGCTCAACAACGCCCATAGTGGCTACTGCAACATATGGCCCTCTCTGATCAACCGGAACTGATACTTCTCCCTTCCTTTGTCTATGGCTGTCCTAGTAGATACCGTCCGCATCAACATCACACTCAACATAACAATCATCTACATGATACTGTGTAGACCGGCCGGACGGCAGGTCGCGGCGATCGAAACAATTTTGCGAATCCGAAGACGTCGCAAAGCGTTCGGCCTGATTCTGGGTAACTCCGCGACCTCTACCACGAGAAACCTGTTGAGGGCCACTACGTCCTCCTCGAGCCGACACACCATTGTTCCTATCACGGAGAACCGGACAGTCAAACTTCAAATGGCCCTCCCCGCGGCAATATGCACATTGATTATAGCCCAGCACAAGGCGAGGCGCAGGCGACACATTTCGCGGCTGTGATCTAGAGAACTGTGATTGCGATCTGTTTGGCTGCTGTGTATCACTGAAATTCGGACGCGGTGGGTAGGCTTGCTGCAACAAGACCTTAGTCTTGAGATCCTTCGTTTTCTTTTCTGCACGCTCACTTTCCTCCTTTCCTCTATTCTCATAATATTGGGCCGTAGCCAATATTTGGGCAGTGGTAGAAACAGCCCACGCACTCTCAGAATTCTTCAACTTGTTGCTAAGGTCGGGCAACAAATTCGATACAAACTTATCAACGAACAGCCGCTGACCACCCTCGGAACCCATGTCCTGACCACTATGGTCAATGAACGCTTCCTCAAATCTCGTAAAGAAATCGGAAACACTTTCATCTCTCTTTTGCCTGCACGCCGATAATTTGTCCCAATTGACGCGCATCGCAGGCATAAGCGTTTTCATGAGGGTAATTATCCTCTGGGGCAAAGCCACAATAATCTGTTCGGGTTTAGCCCCACCGACCTGCCGGGCATCTGCCGCTGTAAGGGCAGCCCAGTCACCGCCTAACTCGGCTACGTGATTCTCGTGACGAATTTTTGCCCAAATCGGCTGAGGCACCACATTGCCAAACAACATATCAACATCGGCTAGGTTCATAACAGTAGCATCCACCAATTGGGACAGTTCTTTATAGTACCCTGCAGGATTCTTACGGGGATCAGGTAGGGATTGCTTCACTTGCAAAACTTCCGATCGCTTCCAAGGGAGGTGTATCCACACCCTCTGGAAATGGCCTGTGACAGGAGGGTTAGCAGCAGCGTCACCTGGCATCCATACCGGGGGAACTTCCCGCATAGGATATTGGCCAGGTTGTGCCATCCATTCCGCGGTCGCGTCCTTAAACAGCGCACGCGGTTGCACTGTACATCGAAAGGATAACAAGCGTTCCAGAGCCTCTCGAACTTTGTCACCTACAATGACACCCGTGGCAAACCGAAGCTGTAGCTCGGAAACCTCAGGTGGTATATCATTAGCTATATCATCGTCCCACTCCTCTTTCAATGATTTACACAATTCTTCGAACACAAACCGTTGCGTGGGCACATTAAACTGAGAAAACGTTTCGAACACTACACGTGGGGTGTATTTAACAGGGTTGCGAATCCACCTACGTGCAGTTTTCACCAACGATTCACGTTCCCTACCATCAGGAAGCTGACTGCGTCTTTGAGCAATGTCTGAAAGAGTCGAGCCAAGTATCGGCCCAAAAAGCGGAGAATAAAGAGAAGAAACAGCAGTCAAAAGACGACTACGAACAGAAGGAGAAGAAGACGAAGATGCAGGCGTAGCAGCCATAGGGGTGGAAACGGTAGAAGTAGACGCAGCAGCAGGAGTAGCGGGAACGACAGGCTGAGGAGGAACTTGGAAAGGCGCAGTAGGGAGAGAAGCCGGGACAAGAGGATGTACGATCTGTGGCCCAAGGGGATTCAGGAGTACGGGAGGAACGGCGGGCTGACCAGCAGCCGCCAAACCAGCGGGTTGAGGAAGAGGTGGACGAACAGGACCCATAACATCAGGAGCATAGGGAGGTGGCGATTTCATCAGATAAGACAAAAGCGAATCTTCCACCGATTCTTCTCCTGTCTTATCGGTCGTAGAAGGTAGCGCCGGATAACATTTGTCCACCGCCATGTGGTGAAGCCGAGCACTAACTTCCTGCTCTTTCTCATCCTTATCTAACTGATATTGTTCTGCATTGCGCATCACCGTAATAACACCTTCTCGTTTATTTTTCTTATTCTGTTTGATTTCTTTCTGTTTGGCCTCTTTCCGCCATAACCGGAAGGAATCAAACATGGCCGGCCTAACTTTCCTTTTAAATAATTTAGCTTCCAAGTTATCTAAAATGGCATTCTCGAAACTACCATGAGGTGGCCAACTAAGGACACCATCCTTTTTAGTGTAACGAACCCAATATGCATTATATACGATAGGACCCACGCCATGGCGACTATAGAGCTCGTAAAGCGGAGTTCCAGCCGGAGGTATCGGACATGAATCCTCCAGCCGGGAATCCATGCTGCAACATTTAAGAAACCCAAACAAAGTACTACGGCCAGGCATCGTGCACACTAACCGAGTATACAAACTTCAAGGGCTATCGGATTACGATGTCCTCGCAAAAATGCAAGACCCTCGGTTTTTGGCAATTGCAATCGTCAAATAAAACCCAACAACTAAGAACCACGAATGCTATGGAACCATGCAACCAACAAAGCAACACTGGGAGCGACCCACAAATACTTAACTGAAAGAACAATGGCGTCACCAGGAAGGCCCGTTGATCGTCTCGCCGTTCAAAGGACTACACCAGGCGCCAAAACAGGTCGACAGTCAGGGCATCGGTCCGTCGCAGCCGTCAGGAGGCGGGGATCTTCGCGGGAAAAGACGTCGGGCCACTTATTTCGACAACTGGATCGATGAAGCGGGGTGCACCTTCCCTCGGAGATTTCACACGAAGTTCCTCACGATCGTCGGGCTTTGGACCGGTACCGTTGATGTCGCCCCACGTTGGGCACCAACTGAAGGACTGGGTTATTCTAAAGACCCAGCGGTGCCAGGGAACAACACCTGAAACCTTCGTGGGTTACCTGTTCTGGCGTACTAAACACAGAGACACGGGACACTTCCAGCGACGTCAGAGATCAGCGTTTATTTACTGCAGGGATACAGAGGTCACAAGAAGTACACAACGTGTAGGTTCTCGGAGACTGCTTCAAATTCGTAGAAGTGGATCGCTCCTTTTATACAGGTTTCGGCCATAGCACAGTATGGTGAACAAAGGTTACAACTCAGTTCCCACAATAAACTGCAAAAAGGGTCGCATTCATGTTTCAAGAGGCCGGAACATAATTACAACAGTCTTGCCGGTTCCCAACTGTAAAAACATATCCCCTCCGCGATAAACACATTCCATCCTAACCATAAACGCATTAAGAGGTAAGACGGAAAACAGATGTAAGGAAAGGACAAGGATGCACAACAGGTTAGAAAAGAGTGTTGGGGGCAATAAAGGAAACTCGATAGAGGGATCAAAGACCTCGTGTCTAATGTATGCGTGGCTAAAACAATAGGCCGGAGCGGCAAGATGAGCCTCGAGCGGGGCCATCTGCTTTAGTCGCGTTATTCCCTCATCATAAAAGTCACCTCAAAGGAACACGTGTCCTTCGTGTAAGCTTGAGAGTTCCAGGGTCACGAAGCGGACAAGAAGCCCGTTCGCTGGCTACCTGAGGGCAAGAAACAAAATGGACGCTGTATCTAAAATGGAACCCGAGGGCTCGGATGAACGAACCCAAAAATGAGGCGAACCATACGTGGCTGCATAGCGAAACTTCGTACACCCACTATACTCGTCATTTGCGGTTCATAGATACCAAACTCATCCATATTCGTCACCACTCAAAAACTGCGGTCCCGTGTCATACGGAACCTCAGAAGGCAGTGGTCGTAATATATATATATCTATATATATATATATATTATCTACTAGCGGTCGCCAGTAGATAGTTATAGTTAGGACCGAGTTTCCATAGGAAATCTCAAAATTCTATTTTGAATAACTTTGGCGCCGGTTGATGAATCCTCGCGAAATTTTCAAAACTAATGGGGCACTCCGCTCAGCTCCTACCCTGAAAGTCTCGGGGTGATTCGTCAAGCGGGGGCCGAGAAAAAAGGGGGGTCCCAAAACGCATTTTCTCCATGCATTTTCCCATAGGACCTTTAGTCGAAGGTACAGCCCGAATGGCTGAACAGAATTACTTGAAATTTGGCAGAGAGGTAGTCCTCAGGTCAGGCATGTGCCTTTTGCATATATGGAGTCAATCTGTTCAGTAGTTCCTGAGAAAATTGCAGTTAAAAGTACATAAATATCTATAAGCGCGCACTGTGCGCGCACCGTGCGCGCACCCTTATATATATATATATATATATATATATATATATATATATATATATATATATATATATTCACTTAAAAAACCATAGGTTTCACACATGTTATAGTTAGCTGTACATTTCACTCGTAAAAAACCAATGAAATTCCACGTTATAGTTAGATCAGGTAACTATAACTTGCGCGCCCACAATAAACTGCTGATGACGTCACATAGTACATCACTCATGACATGGTCAGTGACATCACTCATGACATCAATGATGACATCTGAAATTACACATTGTGGATTGCGGTCGCGCAAGTTATAGATACCTGATCTAACTATAACGTGGAATTTCATTGGTTTTTTACGAGTGAAATGTACAGCTAACTATAACATGTGTGAAACCTATGGTTTTTTAAGTGAATTTGCAAGGTTTTGTAAATGATAATTCCTAACTATAACGTGTGTGAAACCTATGGTTTTTTCAGTGAATTTGTACGGTTTTTTAAATGCTAAGTTATGTATTTATTTTTTATTTTTTTTCCTGGTTTTTCACTATGCGCACACCCTGCGCGAACGGTGCGCTTCGCGCACCGAGCGCCCACGTTGCGCAGTCCATGCCGTGCGCGCCTCGCCTTTTTTTACGCAGTAACATTTTTTTTTTCTCCCTTGTGGGTCCTTTAATTTATTTAATAAATGTGATTGTTACTTCTTTTTTTTTTTTTTGCCGTGCGCGTACGGTAAGCTTACCGTACGCGTACCCCGCGATTTTTTTTAAAAAAATGTAAATTTATTTTTCGTACTTTGGGTCCTTCTTGGACCCCCTGACAAACACTAGGGGGTCTGCAACTCTCTTCGTTGCCCCCGTTTCACGTTCCCCACCTTTGTTTCTCAGTGCGAGAGACAGAAAATGGCGGCCGACACTTCCTGATTTCGACCGATTCGAATGTTTACAGTCATGTAACCACCAATCAGAATTGAGCTCGCGCACGGCACCGTACGCGTACGGTAAGCTTACGGTAAGCGCACGGAGGGCGCTTACAGATATATATATTGATTTAAATGCTATTTTCTCAGGACCTACTGAACAGATTTACACCAGACCTACAAAAGGCACATCCTTGACCTGAGGACTACCTCTCTGCCAAATTTCAAGTAATTCTGTTCAGCCGTTCGGGCTGTAGCTGTGTCTAAAGGTCCTATGGAAAAATGCATGGGGAAAACGCGTTTTGGGACCCCCCTTTTTTCTCAGCCCCCGCTTGACGAATCCCCCCGAGACTTTCAGGGTAGGAGCGGAGCGTAGCGCCCCATTAGTTTTGAAAATTTCGCGAGGATTCGTCGACCGGCGCCAAAGTTATTCCAAATAGAATGTTGCGGATTTCCTATGGAAACACGGTCCTAACTATAACTATCTACTGGCGACCGCCAGTAGATGATATATATATATATATATATATACTCCAAAACTCCTCGTACTTCCTTTTCACGGCGAACAGAGAAGGACGGACCCAAACAGGTAAGGCAGTAGATGTAATTTATTGACTCCCTCTGCGACGCGTTTCGAGCACCCTGTGCCCTTGATCACACAAGAAAGCAAATGTCTGCCAGCTTTTTCAAATGCTACGTGTCCACCCATTGGTCAGTTACAATTTCATAGACATGGAAAAAACATTGTAAACAACAACTGGTATTTTCTTCTCGTTTGTTTTAGACATTATAAATATGTATTGCTTTTCTCATGAATCATGTGTAAATATAAACATCGTTTTTGAGCTGCATAATGCTTGGAACATAGAATAGAGACATTTAAAGGAAAAATACCCATATAAATATGTATAAAATATTTTTTCTCCAAAGTGATCAGCTAAAACATTTATGATAAAAATATATATAAAAACCATAAAAATGACCTTAAAATAGTTGTGCAAAAAACAATCACTTCCTGTGCAAATATGCAAAAAAAGGAAAATATTTTTTTGATGATTACTTTTATCTTAAAAAATGTCATTTTGTTTTAGCCATAGCAAAATTAATTTAACTGCATCAATGCAATTTGCTATTGTCACTATTTCTCTAAATGTCCGTCTATATTTAAACCACAATACAAATGTCCTAATTGTTTTTATAATGTTCTGAATATACCCAAGTTTGTAATCTAAATAATGTTTTTTTCTCTATTCTGTTAATCCTAACTTGTGTAAAGTATACAATATCTATAAAGTGCATTAGTGCCTACAAAAAGAGATTTTTTTAGTGTGTATTTACCAAGAATATCCTAAGTATATCCTGTGACCTATGGAAATAAAGAAGCCTCATACAATTGGCCTCTTAAAAGTAGCGATAAACAAGAAATAATCTAATGTTAAAAACACCCTAAAAAAAGTGCTTTAATTAAAAATTTGTGTGTATAAAAAGGATACCCATCATTGCATGAAAGTTTTTTTAACTAGAATTAGTCCTTCTAATGAGTCATCTCTCAATAAATATCAGATATAAAACATCAGATAAAATCTGATAAAAAATATCCGATAAAAAAGTGTATATGTATAAATATATAAAAACATATACAAGTATATAAATATATAAATAAACATATACGGTGGTTATTTCATTTTGTTTTGACATGATACACTACAAACCAGGCATTCCACAATACCTATGACACATAACTGTAGAATTTAAGAAAAAACTGATTCTTATTTATAAAAAATTATGCATATCTTCTGTAGTGTTCAGACCATGGGGTGCCTTACTGTCTAAATCTAGAATTACGCGTGTTTCCAGTCTTCTTAGTAATTTTTCCCTATTGCCCCCTCTTCTTAGTGGTGCAATGGCATTGATTACGTAGTACATAAGGCAGTTTAAATCATTGTTATGTATGGCCTTGAAATGTCTGGCAACTGGATATGTGCTGTCATTATTGACAATTGCCCTGAGATGCTGTAGAATCCTGACGTGCACCTGTAGCTTAGTGCTTCCCACATAACGTAAGCCACAGGTGCACGTCAAAACATACACCGCATATTCTGTTCTACAGCCAAAGCTGCCATTGATGGCTACTTTCGTCTCAGAAAAAGGGACTGCATAATGTGTCGTATTGATGCCAAATTTGCACGCACGACATGAGGAGCATTTATGGAAACCCTGCCTTGGTTTAAGCCATGTACCTGATGTGCCTAGTTCTGGGCTCATTTTAACTAATGCACTTCTCATAGATTTTGACTTTCTATAAGTTATTACGGGTACTTCAGGTAGCCTGTTTCCTAATACTCCATCGGTGCAAATAATAGGCCAGTTCTTCTTAATGATAGATTTGATCTTTCTTTCTTGTTTGTTATATGTCATTATTAGGCGGGGATTTTCATCCTCCTTGTTTTCATCATTTGATGTGTCTTTGGATGAAAGCAATGTTTCCCTTGGTCTTTCTTGTGCTTTTCTTAGTGCATTAGTTAGTACTTTTTCACTATAGCCTCTGATACGCATTCTATTCAGTGCATCCTGTGTGCATTTTTCCAGTTCATAAGGTGTGCTACAAATGCGTTTTAATCTTAGTAGCTCACCGTAAGGTATGCTGTCAATCAGGTGTTTTGGGTGTCCACTGCTTGCATGTAATGTGCTGTTACCCGCTGTTGATTTCCTGAAAAGTGATGTCTCTAACTTATTGTTGATAACCATGAGTTGCACATCTAAAAACTCAATCGTTGTATTGCTTATTTTGGAGGTGAAAATTAGGTTACTAGAATTGGCATTTAGAGCTGTTATAAACTCTTGGGCTTCTTTCTCATCACCATCCCAAACAATAAAAACATCATCTATAAATCGTAACCACTGTCGCACATGATGCACATTATGGACCTTTTGTAGGACCTGTTCCTCCCACCAGCCTACATGTAAACAGGCATAGCTGGGGGAGAAACAGGAACCCATCGCTACACCTCTGACCTGTTTTAGGGTTTCTTTTCCAAACAAGAAATAATTGTTATTTAAACACCATGAAATCAAGTCTAATATCATTTTGTTATGTCCATAATATTCAATGGGTCTTTTATCAAGAAAAGATTTGACAGCATTGAGTCCGTTCACATGGTTGATACTTGTATATAATGACTCAATGTCCAAAGTTATTAAAATCAAACCTTCTTCCCATTGTGTGCCACTGATCTTGTTCAGAAAATCTCCCGTGTCCTTGACATAACTTGGTAAATGTTTTACAAAATCCTGTAGATAAAAGTCTACAAATTGTGAGATATGCTCACTGACACTGTTTATGGCAGAAATGATTGGTCTACCTGGTGTCGGCGAAACCATTTTGTGCACTTTGGGGATTAGATACATCACGGGCATAACCGGACTTTCAACATGCAGGAAATTGAATTCGGTTGATGACACCAAACCTTCACGTTTGTACTGTAGTAATTGCTTTTTGAGTTCCTCTTTAGCCTTCTTGTATTCTTTTATGTTGGTCCGCATGTAACATTTTTCATCATTCAATTGTCTCATTGCTTCCGTGATGTACTCTTTTTTGGGCCATAAGACGATATTTCCACCTTTATCTGACTTGTTTATGATTATTTCTTGGTTGTCCCCCAACTTTTTCATTAATCTGGCATACTGTATTGCTCTGTGGTTGTTTTGAAGTGATTTTTCTTTTTTGTTGCATGACACAATCGCTTCAAGTCCTCTACCACACATTCATGGAAAATATCGATTGCGTCTTTTGGCATCATAGGTATAAAAGTACTCTTTAATTTGAATGGGCTTTCTCCTGCACCTTTTTGTGTGATATCAATTGTCTGTAATCTTGATTGAGTGTTTATATCAATTGTCTCATTTGGTCGCTGAATAGGATCACTATCAGTGCTAAGGTCTTGAAGAGTGAGAAGAGTAGACGATATATATATATATATATATATATATATATATATATATATATATATATATATATATATATATATATATATATATATTACCTACTGGCGGTCGCCAGTAGGTAGTTATAGTTAGGACCCCTTTTCCATAGGAAATCCGCAACATTCTATTTTGAATAACTTTGGCGCCGGTCGATGAATCCTCGCGAATTTCTCAAAATAGGTGGGGCGCTACACTCCGCTCCTTCCCTGAAAGTCTCGGGGGGATACGTCAAGCGGGGGCTGAGATAAAAGGGGGGTCCCAAAACGCGTTTTTCCCATGCAGTTTTCCATAGGACCTTTAGAACGAGCTACAGCCCGAACGGCTGAACAGAATTACTAGAAATTTGGCAGAGAGGTAGTCCCTATGTCAAGGAAGTGCCTTTTGTAGGTTTGGTGTAAATCTGTTCAGTAGATTCTGAGAAAATAGCCTTTAAATCAATATATATATCTGAGCCCGCTTACGGTACGCTTACCGTACGCTTACGGTAAGCTTACGGTACGCGTATGGTGGCGTGCGCGAGCGCGATTCTGATTGGCTGTTAGATCTTAGTAAACATTCGAATCGGCCGAAACCAGGAAGCGGCGGCCGCCATTTTGTGTGTTTCACTCAGAAAAAAAAGAGTGAAAACAAGAAAAGGGGGCAATGAGGAGAGTTACAGACCCCCTTACATTTGTGAGGGGGTCAAAGAAGGACTGTAAAGTACAAAGAAAACATTTATTGATTTTTTTAAAAAATCACGGGGTACGCGTACGGTAAGCTTACGGTAAGCGTACGGTAGAAAAAAAAAATAAAAAAATAAATGAAATTCAGATTTAAGTGTTTAGATATTAGGGGGCTCTAAAAAGAGCCGTTGTGTTTATGAAATGATTTTTTAGTGGTACCTACAAGTAAGTACCGATGCAGAGTCTAAGGTTCAAGAGGAAGACTCTGTTCCCTTTATCATTGAAGTGCACACCATCTCCTCTATAAATGTCTTGCATGTCAAAACGCAAGTTGTTGTGGTAAATGGCACCCATACCATAGTCACGGAGGAAAGCAGAAACAGATTTGTTGACGTGCTTTCTTGCTTTGTCAATCTGCGGACAGAAATGATTGGACCAGTTCCATTTTTGCCTTTGGCATATGTTGGAAAACACAAAGGCAGTTTTAGGGAAAAGTGAAAACAGTTGTGCAAAGGTGTCCTTCATAAGCATTTCCAGACCTACCCCAGTCAAAGTGCCTAGGTCATTGCCACCACAGTGCACTATTATGAGGTCAGGGTGTTGGATTTGCATGAAGGATTTCACCAATGGCATCAATTGGTGCCACTTTAACCCTCTCTGACCAATCCATTTAATGTCTACATTTGGCAAAGCAAGGTCTCTCACCATATCTGTTTTCTCTGCAAACTTTTCACTCCAGAAGACATAGCTGTGCCCTACAATCCACACTGTGAACATCTTCAAAGGAGAACTGGATGCACTCAGGAGGTGTCTTTCAGTAGAATGGCAATATGAAAAGAAAGACAGTTTGGAAATGGAGGCATACATATTTTTTTCAAAACAAAAAGAACTGATTGGCTGTTTCATACCATTCTAGAATAAAAACTAGGCTGTATGTGTAAACTAATAGAAGCATGTTTTGTATTGGTACAAAAAAATGTGTTACCAAAGAACAGTACTATGGATTTGCTGTTAGGTTTGAAAAGTCAAGCACTCTTGCTCTGTGGAATTGAAACATTGTGTGGCGAACTTCTGACCTAACTCCACACAGCAGTGTTCCATGAGCTGTTGCTATGGTAGCAGGCAGAAGTCAAGTTGGGGGAAGGGTACTAGGCAGAAGTCAAGTTGGGGGCAGGGTACTTTTGGAAAAGGGTTGGTTTTCAACCAATAGAAATGTGTGATTACATTTGAAAAAAAGGGGGAAGCACTGAGATTTGAAACTTACATGTATATGTGTGGAAAAATAGAGGGAAAGTTTGCCATTATCTGGTTCTGCTGAGAGGAGAGAGGTGAACACAACAGAGATCCTGGCTCTGATAATCTGCTGTTTGAGTGTCACATTTCTTTCACAACTAACTAATTTTAAAGGTGAGTTTAGAGTTTGAGAGGGGATGTATGTGGTAACTTAAGAAATGAATAATAGAAATGGAAATTCTTTTTGTTGTAGTGCGTTTATCATTTTCTGTTTTGGGAGAAATTTAAATGTGAGGAACATGTAAAATAATATGGAGTATGTTTTCACAATAAATTAAGGTGTACTGGAAAAAAAAAGAATAGTTTAAGGGTTTGAGGTTGGACTCAGTAATGCAAATACATTCAGCATCACTAAGGCTGGTTGCCCTTGCTGGAGTGTAGGCAGCCACCCAGGTTACACATGGAGGTGGTCTGAAAAAGAAGTTTGGACATGTGCATTTAAGAAAATCGAAAAAAGTGGTTTCATAATGTGTCAGTCTGTAAAAGTGATTTTCACTTGCCCAAAAAAAAAAGAGCAGTAAGTGTGCTTTCAAATTGGCAAAAAAATTTCGTTTTGGGACTAATGTGAAAACATGACTCTGTGTGCAGAGAGGAATTATAGGCAGAGATTTATTGCGTATTGCTCTGGTGATTTCACAGTTGCATTAGATGGAAAGGGGGAGCGATTTTTTGGGGGAAGAAGCAGACTCTTAGCACACACCCATGTGCTTGCCATGTATAATCATGCACAGTATTTACAAGCGAGTGGGGTTTTCAGGTTTCAGTCTGTAATGCAAATACATTCAGCATCACTAAGGCTGGTTGCCCTTGCTGGAGTGTAGGCAGCCACCCAGGTTACACATGGAGGTGGTCTGAAAAAGAAGTTTGGACATGTGCATTTAAGAAAATCGAAAAAAGTGGTTTCATAATGTGTCAGTCTGTAAAAGTGATTTTCACTTGCCCCAAAAAAAAAGAGCAGTAAGTGTGCTTTCAAATTGGCAAAGAAATTTCGTTTTGGGACTAATGTGAAAACATGACTCTGTGTGCAGAGAGGAATTATAGGCAGAGATTTATTGCGTATTGCTCTGGTGATTTCACAGTTGCATTAGATGGAAAGGGGGAGCGATTTTTTGGGGGAAGAAGCAGACTCTTAGCACACACCCATGTGCTTGCCATGTATAATCATGCACAGTATTTACAAGCGAGTGGGGTTTTCAGGTTTCAGTCTGTAATGCAAATACATTCAGCATCACTAAGGCTGGTTGCCCTTGCTGGAGTGTAGGCAGCCACCCAGGTTACACATGGAGGTGGTCTGAAAAAGAAGTTTGGACATGTGCATTTAAGAAAATCGAAAAAAGTGGTTTCATAATGTGACAGTCTGTAAAAGTGATTTTCACTTGCCCCAAAAAAAAAGAGCAGTAAGTGTGCTTTCAAATTGGCAAAGAAATTTCGTTTTGGGACTAATGTGAAAACATGACTCTGTGTGCAGAGAGGAATTATAGGCAGAGATTTATTGCGTATTGCTCTGGTGATTTCACAGTTGCATTAGATGGAAAGGGGGAGCGATTTTTTGGGGGAAGAAGCAGACTCTTAGCACACACACCCAGCTGCTTGCCATGTATAATCATGCACAGTATTTACAAGCGAGTGGGGTTTTCAGGTTTCAGTCTGTAATGCAAATACATTCAGCATCACTAAGGCTGGTTGTATTGTGGAGTTATTTGAGATATAATATTGTGATTATACTTCTGAAACAAACATATCAGACGGTATTTTAAAGAAATAAGTATTGGTATTAGATGATATTTTTTTAGAATATTATGCATTTCTATAATGTTAAGTTTAAGTAAAAAGGGATTCTGGGCTTTTTTAATACAATCTTTGTGATTGTTATTTTTTTTTGCCCGCTGTAAAATGATGAATGCAATTGCTTTCACAATTTATAGTGAAATGCAATATATTCTGAAAGAGCAAAAATAAGGCAAAAATATTTTTTGATAAATATGTAAATATGTGTACTGTATTATAAAATGTTAATACTTTTTTCTTTTTTTTCAGATTGATATAGAAAAATTTCGAAAACTAGAACCATTTTTAAAGCTATTTTTTTTAAAAACAAATGAATAAATATTTTTTTGAGTGGGTATGGTAAGTCAATAATAATAATTGTAGTCTCTCAAGGACCTTGTAATGTGATAATTGATTTTTAGTGTTTTTTTTTTTTTAAAAAATACGCGCACCGTACGCGTACGGTAAAAAAAAAAAAAAAGTTTTTAAAAACATATGTAAAAAAAAGATGAAAGATAAGGTTGGCTCTTAAAAGAACCGTTGTGTTCATGCAGGGACAGAGGAAAGAAAGCATGGAAAAATTAGTCTCTGTGACAAGTGTGCTGATCTATTTTGTTGTTCACTAGGGAAACACTGGTCTCCCTATGACAAATTAGATCATGACAAGAGGCACATCGAATATCAACCCTCAGAAAACGAGGGTTAATTTCCAGAGGGCCAGCAGAAGGAGATGCTCCCCCCACAGATGAAGGGCTCACCTGACCTGCAGAAGAAGGAGTCAGCCCTGCAGATGATGGTCCAGGCTGAGCTGCTGTGGATGTACTTGCTTGTCTTTCTGAAGAGTTACCTCCAAAAAGATGACCATGTGTCCTTCTGTGTACATCCTGGAGGTGTCTCTTCATGGTGTGATTCCCAAAGGAATACTTCCTGTCAGGATTACCTCTAGAAAGTACACGCTGACACAGCCTGCAAGTTACTAAGGGTGCATTCACCTTTTGCTGGCCTTCAGGAAAAGTAAAATAATCCCATACATAAGAGGGCTCGATCTCTGCCTCAAGACAGTGCTGCTAGTGCTAGCCTCACTCTCAGAAGAGCTCTGCTGTTCTGCCATCTTATCCCAAAGACAAACCAGCTCCTTCTCCCAAGGGATCACAAGCAGAAATGAGGGGAATGGGTGTGGTGTAGGAGAGTTCTAGAACTGAAAGTAGTTTCAACCAATCAAAAGTTGTGTTTCATGATCACATGACCTACCGTACGCTTACGGTACGCTTACGGTACGCTTACGGCAAAAGTGCGCATGCGCGTAAAAAAGACACGCGCTTGCGCGCAACAGTCACTACCCGACACTTCCGCGTAACGTGCGCGTGTAGCGTACACGCGTACGCGTCCCACGCGGAGGACGCGCGGCTACGCAAATTGTGTAACTATACGCAAACAGCGTAGATAAATTACGGACGTTGCGTAAACCGTACGCTTACCGTAAGCTTACGGTACGCGTACTAAAAAAAAAAATAAAAAAAAAGGAAAAAATGTATTGCTAATAAATTTTACATGTTTATTTTATAAAATATATTAAAAAAAACATATTATAGAATTTTAAAAATTTAACCATAGTCTTTAAAAAAGGATAGAAAATTAAAATAAAAATATGTTTAAAAAAATAGAAGAAAAAAAACAAAATTAGCATTTAAAAAACCTTGCAAATTCACTGAAAAAACCATGGGTTTCACACACGTTATAGTTAGGACTTAGCATTTAAAAAACCTTAGAAATTCAGTGAAAAAACCATAGGTTTCACACACGTTATAGTTAGGAATTAGCATTTAAAAAACCTTAGAAATTCAGTGAAAAAAACCATAGGTTTCACACATGTTATAGTTAACTGGACATTTTACTCGTAATAAACCATTGAAATTGCCCCGTTATAGTTAGTTCAGCTAACTATAACTCGCGCGCCCGCAATGCACTGCTGATGACGTCACATATTACATCACTCATGACATGGTCAGTGACATCACTCATGACATCACTGATGACATCTCAAATGACATCACTGATGACATCACTGATGACATCATCCAGTGAATGTGTGTTTTTCTGAAAATTAAATATGTTTTATATATGTATATCTCAAGGTCGATGGAAGAATAAATGGGTATATAAGTGTCTAAATGGATGAATTGTTTTTGAAAAATTGATTGTATTACTGACTGATTAAGTGTATCTTAGTGAATACATGGCTTAGTGAGTAATGTTTAAATATGTAAATATCTGTATCAGTCTCTCACTTTGTGTATAAGTGGCTGCATGGGTTGGTGTGTAGCTACATGAGTGTCTAAATAGGTTATTAGTTGGTTTTTTGAGTATCAGTATGAGTGTGAGTGTCTGGTTCGGTGAGGGGTATTACGTAGTGCATGGGTGCATGAATGAGTGACTCATTGTTTGTATGTGTTGAAGACAGCATGTGTGCAGGACTGTATGGGTGGATGAGTGTATGTATGGGTGTGTTAGTGAGTGAATGACTGTCTCAATAGTGTCTTTATGTGTAACTACATATGTTTTAAACTAGTATATGTGACTATTGGTGTATATATATGAGTATATGTGAGAGTGAGAGATTGAAAGAGTTCCTGTATGAATAAGTATGTGTTTCTATAAGTGATTGTTTAAAAGACTAAGTATATGTAAGTTTCCGTAGAAGTAAGTGTGGTGGTGTGTGTATAACTGTATATGCAAGTAAATGTATGTTTGATTCTTTATTAGCATGACTAACTATGTGTGTGAGTACCTCTATGGATGAGTGGCATTGTGTAACAGGATGTATACGTGTATGAGTACATATGATGAGTGAGTACATGTATGAGTGACTGTATAGGACTGTTGGTGAATGAGTGGATGTGTATTTGGATCTTAGAATTACTGTATAGGTTGTTGTAACTGGTATTGGTATGTCCATTGTTTTTAAAATTTTAATTTCTATTTTTGATTGTGTGTATCAAAGGTTATATTAGGGGAAGAGGAGGTCTGCCACTCTATCACAAGGATGATGTCATCAGTGATGTCATCAGTGATGTCATTTGAGATGTCATCAGTGATGTCATGAGTGATGTCACTGACCATGTCATGAGTGATGTAATATGTGACGTCATCAGCAGTGCATTGCGGGCGCGCGAGTTATAGTTAGCTGAACTAACTATAACGGGGCAATTTCAATGGTTTTTTACGAGTAAAATGTCCAGTTAACTATAACATGTGTGAAACCTATGGTTTTTTTCACTGAATTTCTAAGGTTTTTTAAATGCTAATTCCTAACTATAACGTGTGTGAAACCTATGGTTTTTTCACTGATATATATATATATATATATTTAACCTACTGGCAGTCACCAGTAGGTAGTTATAGTTAGGACCTATTTTCCATAGGAAATTCGCAACACTCTATTCCCAATAACTTTGGCGCCGGCTGACGAAACTTCGCGAAATTTTATTGGTATATTAAGTCTGTGGCAACATGATGAGCAACAATGCAATATTAAGTCATTTGATGAAAATACTCTGTCAGTATCATTGGCTGAATGAATAGTGTTGTGTACCTCTAATGATATGGAAATGTGAGAACATATTGATTTTTTGCACTAGCAATATGATGCACTTATTTATGGTCTTACATTCCAGAGGTGGTACATTGAGACAAAATAATATAGTAAAAACATAACAGATTAGCTTTTGATTAGAGAATTCATAGAGTATTGATGTAAGTGTGGTAATTTTGACAAATCCTGTTAATTCTCAGATTTTGATATAAAGATCTTGCACTTTAACAGCTATTTTGCACAGAAACCAAAAATGTGCACAAAAAATCAGATGTACTGTAATGCACTTGCACTTTATTAACATTGCACTGAATTGAAATCTGTTTTTATTTATTAACAGAATCATGGACTGGATATGACTTAACATTTGGGCACTTGCCCGAGATTTCTTTGCAAATGGACAGTGTGACCGACACCATGAAAAATTGATATGTTGATTCATAGTACAACGCGATTACTATTTTTAATTGTGTGTTATCCAGAGAGTATATCAGGAAACAGCAATTATTAGTGGGAATTATATTTAAGGTGGCATAATGTCATTGTAATCATGTGAAACTAAGAATAACTCTACCCAATGAATCATCTCCTATAGCATGTACAGAGCTTTTAACATATATAATATGAAATTTTTTAAATACTATATATGTAAATCTATTAGTGATTTTAACTAATGGAGTAAGGAAAAAAGTCGGTCTATTGAATAGGAATGATGGTGTTTCACTTGCGTAGTCTGTTCACTATATCTATTTGACAAACTTATCATATGACCTTCACTATGTGTTTATAAGTGGTGTTTTTTAGTAACTTCCCAGTGTGAAAAAGGCAAGTGTGCCGAAACGCGTCAAGCGAAGATAATAAACTGAAGCTGGATGGTGAAGCTCACCCAAGTGTCGGAGTCTGATTTCGGTAGTGAAATTGGAGGTGGTTTGAATATATATATATGAAACTGTTACAAGCAAATTAATGTATGCTGGCAGAACAATGTTAGAATATCGAACTTTTCATCTGTGCTTATTCAAGCAGTCATCCATTCATAAATAACCAGTATGCATTTTAATCTGGTCATGTGCTTCTTTTTGAGGAAACCAACATTGAGAAAAGCAAGTGTGCTGAAACGCGTCTGTTGGCTCAATTAAATCAAGGGAAAAGACCCGTGAGTGCTCCTACCTTTGTCTTAAAAAATTCATTGTGAAGGCCACTTTCACCGAGGAAGCACCCGTTATGTGAAGTGTTCGGCAGCATTCAGTGGCCATTGAAGTACATGTCTATTAATTGACTGCCAGAACCGCCGTAGCCTGCAAGCAATACATACCTGTTTTACCACGGAGTAATTCATTACCAAATGAGGAGCCAAACGGTTACTAAACCAATGCCAACAGGTATGTGATGTGAAACGGCAATATCGGCAAAACGAGGGTAATTGGATTTTGGTTTAAAAAGACATGATGGATTTTTCTTGGAAATAATGTGCTGTGCTCGTAAATTACTGGAATGAGAATATTTACTAAAAGACTGAAACTGTTACAAGCAAATTAATGTATGCTGGCAGAACAATGTTAGAATATCGAACTTTTCATCTGTGCTTATTCAAGCAGTCATCCAATCATAAATAACCAGTATGCATTTTAATCTGGTCACGTGCTTCTTTTTGAGGAAACCAACATTGAGAAAAGCAAGTGTGCTGAAACGCGTCTGTTGGCTCAATTACATCAAGGGAAAAGACCCGTGAGTGCTCCTACCTTTGTGTTAAAAAATTCATTGTGAAGGCCACTTTCACCGAGGAAGCACCCATTATGGGAAGTGTTCGGCAGCATTCAGTGGCCTTTGAAGTACATATATATATATATATATATATATATATATATATATATATATATATATATATATATATATATATATATATATATATTTAATCTACTGGCAGTCACCAGTAGGTAGTTATAGTTAGGACCTATTTTCCATAGGAAATTCGCAACACTCTATTCCCAATAACTTTGGCGCCGGATGACGAAACTTCGCGAAATTTTCATAAATGGTGGGGCGTTCCGTTCCGCTCCTATCCTGAAAGTTTTGGGATGATTCGTCAAGGGGGGTCCGAGAAAAAAGGGGGGTCCCAAAACGTGTTTTCCCCATGCAATTTTCCATAGGAACCTTTAGTCGCAGCTACAGCCCGAACTGCTGAACGGAATTACACCAAATTTGGCAAAAAGGTAGCCCTTGGTTCAGAGTCACGCCTTTTTGTTAAATGGTGTAAATCCATTCAGTAGTTGCTCAGAAAATCAAAAGTAAAATCATATATATATCTATGGCCACGCAGGATCCGCACACCCTCCCGATGACAAGCTGTATGCTATTTGGCTGTCAACACTCCAAACCAGTGTTGGCAGCCATCTTGTGCCTCGGTAGAACCGAGGCACAAGAAAGCAGAAAACAAAACGTTAAAAACCCAAAAAGGGTGTTGGGTAGAATCACCCTGACCCCCTAGGCCTGCTTAGGGGCTCCCACAAGGACCCCCAGCCCTGGGGACCACCGCCCCCCTGGGGCTTTGTAGATTGTGGGAGGGGGGATGTTCAGCCCCTCTCCTGGAGCCTTGTCATGGCCCTGGGGACCACCACCCCCCCAGGGCCGGCTCCTGCAGTGTCCCGGGGTGCCCACCCCTGGGACACTGTAGTTTGCTATGGCAGGGCGGGAGCCTCGCGGCTCCCGCCCTGACATAGCAAACTTGGTTTGAATTTTGAAAGAGAGAGCAGGAAAACCTGCTCTCTCTTTTAAAATTCAAACCAAATTGCTTTTCCACATGGGGAGCTGCATCTTAGCAGCTCCCCATGTGGAAAAGCAATGCCGGCTCCCGAAGGACGTGGGGAGCCAGCAGGACCGTGGAGGGATTGGGGACACCCCCACGGTCCCCAACGGAGAGGGCCAGCCCTGGGGAATGGGGTCCCCGGGGCTACAAGTGGCCCGGGTGATGGGCCACACAGCCCCCCTCCCCAAAATAAAAAAAATTAAAAACTAAAAAAAGAACAAAGGTTGTCCCCGGGGGATGTGGTCCCCAGGGCCATAAATGGCCTAAGGAGGGGGGCAAGGCAGCCCCCCTCCCAAAAAAATAATAATAAACAATATGGCCATGCCCCAGGGATGGGGTCCCCGGGGCAGATTTTGGCCTCTTCCCAAAATTTAAAAAAAATTTAAAAAATTGCGGGCAGGCCCTGGGGGATGGGGTCCCCAGGGCAAAGAAAATTGGGAAAAGAAGGGGGCCACACAGCTCCCCTTCTTAAAAGAAAGAAAAAAAGACCGGCATCGCGCCGGATGCCACGCCGCCTCCTTTGAGCACTCTGCAAATGCGCCCCCTGGTGCGTTTGCAGATGGGGAACGAATTCCCCTTGAATACTGGTCGTCCCTGGGGGCCAACTAACCCACCAGGAACCTCCAGTATGCGCAAGGGAGCTGCCTTGCAGAGAGGTGTTCTGAGGCCATGCCCCTTTTTACATCTCTCTGCAACGCAGCTCTGGGGCGCTTAATGGAGGTAGCTGATGGGCTAGTTGCACCGTAGGGACCCTCAGTATTCAAGGGGAGTTAATCCCCCAACTTAAAACACGCCACAGGGTGCGTTTGCACAGTGGTGAAGGGAGGGGGCGGGCCTGAGTTGACATGTGTGCAAACACACCCTGTGGCACGGTTTCAGTTGGGGAATTAATTCCTCTTCCATCCTGAGGGTCCCTGGGGGCCAACTAGCCCACCAGGTACCTCGAGTAAGCCCCACGGAGCTGCGTTGCAGAGTGTTATAAAAAGGAGCGCGGCCTCTGAACACCTGTCTGCAAAGCAGCTCTCTGGCGCATACTGGAGGTACCTGGTTGGCTAGTTGGCCCCCAGGGTAGTTAGCTGGACATTTCACTCGTACAAAACCATTGAAATTCCACTGTTATAGTTAGTTCAGCTAACTATAACTTGCGCGCCCGCAATGCACTGTTGATGATGTCACATATTACATCACTCATGACATGGTCAGTGACATCACTCATGACATCACTGATGACATCTCAAATGACAACACTGATGACATCACTGATGACATCATCCTTGCACTAGAGTGGCAGACCTCCTCTCACCCTAATATAAACTTTGATACACACATTGAAAAATAGAAACTACAATTTTCAAAAAAATGGACATACCAATACTAGTTACAACAACTTATTCAGTAATTCCAAGATCTACATACACATCCACTCATTCACCAACAGTCCTATATAGTCACTCATACATGTACTCACTCTTCATATGTACTCATACACCTATACATCCTGTTACACACCGCCACTCATTCATAGAGTTACTCATACACATAGTCACTCATGCTAATAAAGAATCAAACATCCATTTACTTGCATATACAGTTATACACACACCACTACACTTACTTCTACAAAAACGTACACATACTTACTCTCTTTACACAATCACTTATAGAAACACCGAATTATTTATACAGGAAATCTTCAAATCTCTCACTCTCACATATACTCACTTATATACACCAATACTCACATATACTAGTTTAAAACATTTGTAGTTACTCATAAAGACACTATTGAGACAGTCATTCACTCACTAACACACCCATACACACACTCATCCACCCATACAGTCCTGCACACATGCTGTCTTCAACACATACAAACAGTGAGTCACTCATTCATGCATCTATGCGCTAAGTAATACCCCCCACCGAACCATACAGACACTCAGACACTCATACTGATACTCAAAAAACCAACTAATAACCCATATAGACACTCATGTAGCTACTCACCAACCCATGCAGCCAATTATACACAAAGTGAGAGACTGATACAGATATTTACATATTTAAACATTGTATTCACTAAGATACACTTAATCAGTCAGTTACACAAACAATTTTACAAAAAGAAACATCCATTTAGACACTTATTTACCCATTTATTCTTCCATCGACCTTGAGATATACATATATAAAAAATATTTAATTTTCAGAAAGACACACATTCACTGGATGATGTCATCAGTGATGTCATTTGAGTTGTCATCAGTGATGTCTTGAGTGATATCACTGACCATGTCATGAGTGATGTAATATGTGACGTCATCAGCAGTGCATTGCGGGCGCGCGAGTTATAGTTAGCTGCAATTTCAATGGTTTTGTACGAGTGAAATGTCCAGCTAACTATAACACCCCAGAAACCTATGTTTTTTTCTGTGAATTTCTAAGGTTTTTTAAATGCTAATTATTCCACTTCCTCTGGGGTACTTCTACCCTCGGGTAATAGTATCAGGGGGACTTGAACCAACTCATTTTCATCAAGGTGGTCTGGAGGGGGAATATAATATACCCACAGCCAATGGATTTAGTGCCTTGAATAATGTAGATTGACTATTTCACTCATTGGGGTCTAAAAAAATGAATTCCAACGTAGCTGGGTGTCCCGTGGAGGTTTCTGGGGTTAAGGAAGTAGGTCTCGGAATAATCCCCTTAAGCCCAGGTGCAGATACAAGCTTGTTAAGAGATGGATTTGAACTGGACAATTCTGCAGGGATTCCTTCTATCAACCTGCCCTCTTCCACCTCACCCAGTCCTCATAGGGTGGAACCCCCAATATCATTATTAGGATCCTGGAATATAGCAGGGCTGAGATTTAAGCTATCCAATCCAGAATGGGGTGAGTTGGTGGATCAGTATGATCTGTGCTTGTTTCAAGAAACCTGGATGGTGACTGCCCCCACAAGGGTGGGATTTGCAACATTCCATCTACCCGCTGTACAGGGACCTAGAGGAACACCTTCGGGGGGACTGTGCATCTGGGTATCTACGCACTTGGGGTGTACAGTGAAAGTAATAGATTCTCATTCTCTGGACATTCTCTCTATCGTCCTTAAATTTATGGATGGCTCGAAGGTGATGGTTGCTAACATATATTTGCGCCCTACCCTCCACGAGCTGGGGCTATCCATGTTAGAGGCTCTTGATGAACTTCTTTCATTTTCTTCACCATCAACACATAGAATTATCGGGGGTGACTTTAATTGTCACTTCGAACCTCTTGTGGGGATCCCCTCTGCAACCTTAGAGGAGGATTCCACCTGGCATATCCAGGAGTGTTCTATGTATCCAGCCATGCGCTTAATGCCAGTGGCCTTACAGATTACTAAGCTTCTAGTAACCCACTCTCTTAGAGCCTGCAATGGCAGATTCCCTCCTGATGTTCTAGGGAATTTTACATTCAATAGAGTGGGGAAAAGCACTACTATTGACTACATTATGGTCAATGTAGAATTCTGGTCTCAAATAAGGGCTTTTTGTGTAAATCAAAGGGTAGATAGTGACCACAATCTTTTGTCTTTAGAACTAAAACACACACTGGGTCACCCACATGGATCAGGGGAGTTGGAGATCCGTGTTGACAGGAACTTAATCTCAGTAGCGGGTGGCAGACGCATTAGGTGGGCCAAGTTTGTGCTAGCACCCGAAAAAATTGCTGAGCTATATTCACATGTAGCTCGCTCCCTAGAAGAGGCCTTTGAATTTCTAGCTGTGAATTATGATCTTTCTTACTTTCAAGCACTGGACTCTATTCACACTGATCTAATCGCCAATATGGCTGATTATTTTTATACTACAGTGAATAATAGGACACAAACAAAAAAACAGGTCTAGTGATTTAATAAAGCTTGTAGGAAAGCGAAATGTGCACTTGTTAGCGAGGTTAAAATTGGTTCTGTACAGAGTATTAGAGTGTCCAGAACTGCTTATAAAAGTATAATCGCGGAGGCCAAGTCGGAATGGGATTCCTTAAGATGGGCAACTATAAAAGAAGCCTTGGACAGGCGCGACTATGCCGCTTTATGGAACCTTGTGAGATCAGGCTCGTCAGAAGTGACGCCCGCTATAACACCCAATCTGAGCGAAGAGGTTTGGATAGCCCACTTTAAGCCCTTGTACTCCCACACTGACATTGTTTCCTCGGTAGAACTAGGTCTCCCCGCAAAGTGCACATCCCCTCTAGTATTATCGGAGGTGAAGGACTCCGATTGTCAATCTTGTTCGATTCAGGAAATTAAGGCGGCCCTTAAAAGTTTGTCTTCTGGGAAGGGTCCGGGATTGGATAGAATCCCAGGAGATCTATTTCTGAGTGAGCAGAAGGTTTGGGTTCCCTACATTTGGTTATATTTTAATGCCATCTTACATGGCATGGAAATTCCCCGAACTTGTTTGGGGGCCGAGATTATTCCCATCTATAAAAAGGCATCCCCACTTGATCCGGCTAATTACCGTCCCATTAGCCTCATTGATGTCTTGCAGAAACTGTTTGCCCGCCTTTTACTAACGAGGTTGCAGTGCTGGATGGACGATCAACACATCCTGGCCTCCCTCCAAGCGGGCTTTCGTGCTAAGGTCTCTACCATCGACCAACTGTTTAGACTTCAATTGGTCTATTGGAAGACGGTGACTCTGGGGGTTGGTAGCCTGTACTTGATCTTTGTAGATCTTCGATCTGCATTTGATTTGGTACAGAGGGATAAGCTCTGGGCCATACTGATAGAGATGGGTGCCCCAGCATACCTGTGCCAATTGTTCAAACGTCTACATCAAGGCACCTTTGCGAGGGTGAGGTATGGGAGAAATGGGGAGCTTTCGGCCCCCTTTCCGGTGGAAAGGGGAGTGAGGCAGGGGTGCGTGTTGGCCCCTACTCTCTTCTCTTTGTTTCTCAATGGATTGATTGACCATCTTTTGGGGGCGAGGGATTTAGATTCTCCTAGCTTAGCAGCCCGCAAGATACCAGCCCTGATGTTCGCTGATGACACCCTTTTGTTGTCAAAATCTTCTATGGGTATTCAGCAAACACTGGAGGCGTTCTGCTTTTTTTGCAAGACAAGAAATTTAGAGATCAACCTCTCCAAAACCAAATTCATGGTCTTTAATGCAAAATCACCTAATTGTCCCCACCCCCATTTGGACGGCACGGTGTTGGAAAGAGTCTCCACCTTTGACTATTTAGGAGTAACACTCAACGATAAGATGGGTGGGGGGTCGCAGATGGCCAAGGCAAACATGAAGTTGGCCCAATCCTCTGGTAGTATCTTAAAGGTCCATAAAGAGTGTTCACTTAAAACCCTGGGACCCCCTTTAGAAATATACAAGGCCCAGGCGAGAGGTGGGGCGCTCTATGGGGTAGAGCTTTGGGGCCATCTTAGCGCCACCCCCTTGTCCATCACTGAGAATAGCTTTATTAGGCGTTTATTGAGTCTCCCGCAGAGCACACCTCTGATTCCTTTGCGGTTAGATCTGGGTCTGGCCCCCATACAGGGGATCATTTCGAACCGACCTGTGATGTACTGGAGGCGACTCTGGGCTACCCCAGAGCTGCTAAGCTACCGGGATGACATAAGGGATTTAATGACCATAAGGGGGGTAGGGAAAATCCCCTGGCTAAAATATGTTAAGCAGCTCTGCTATGCACTGGGTAGGGGAGACATTTGGCTCTCTCCGGAGCAGACATGTCCTTTGATGCCTAAAAGGGTGTTGGTCAACTTAATCAATATCGAATGGATCTTGTATGTTCTAGTCCATCCCTGGGCAAGTTGACCAACAGATTTCTGGAGGTGAAGGATACTTACTCCTTTGAGAAATTCTTGGATGACATTCAGCCCTCACTGGCGAAGAAACTTTATGTCCAATTTAGACATGGGACACCACCACTGAGGGCAGTGACAAACAAGTGGTCAATCGCTTCACACGTTTCTAGCTCATGCCCGGGATGTGATGGTTGTGAAGAGACGGATCTGCGCGTTCTGCTCTTCTGCCCTCTCTACACCATGGCTAGAGCTAAATGGATTGTCCAGCTTTGTAAGTCACTGGGTCTCAGGGATTACAGGGAAGCATTTAGAATATTTAAATATGACACCACCCCCCTGATTGTCTTTGCGACCTCTAGATACCTCTGGGCCATGTGGTGCGCCAGAGGCGCAAAAATTAAAAAACAATTATCTGTTACACCCGCGTTACCACAGACCCAGCATATCACAGGGATTCCCTGATATTAATTTGTGAAGGGATTGATTTTACTCTTTTATCTGTTATGTTTTAAATTGCATAGGATTATTTCCTGGTTTTATATTTGCATTTAAAAACTATATTAGGAGTATTCCTCTTCATCATGAATATATTGCATTGTGGGATATTGGTATGTTTTATTCAAATCTTTGTAAATATGTGCTTTTATGGTTTTTAGCCGATAATAAAGCTTTTTGACTGACTGACTGAAATGCTAATTCCTAACTATAACATGCCTGAAACCTATGTTTTTTTAAGTGAATATATATATATATATATATATATATATATATATATATATATATATATATATATATATATATATATATATATATGTGTGTGTGTGTTGCTGTGTGGCTGTGGATAATTTACATTGATGGGAGTTTGGATGTGGCACATACAATGCGAGGCATTATAGGACTTTTTCATACTGTGGCATGTGGTGTTGTAAATATGGTTGAGGCAAGTGACATTTCTTTAGGTTGATGAATCACTGCTTACTCAGTCCATGTTGTGTAGCTTTATCTTACTCAGCATAGAGTGATATCAGCTTACGAGCAGTAAGGTTGAAATTCATCTTACCAATATGGCAGACCAGAGGTTGGTGGTAGAGTGTTCTCCCTGACAGGAGGGTAGATAACTGGACAGCATCTGCCTGCCTTCCCTCCCTGTCGGCAGAATATGAATGACGGTGAAGTGAGGGACATAGTATTCTCCAGCTCGAGGTAAGTGTAGGTACTCACTCACAGAGGTATGTTTTGGACAATTCCCTGTTGATAAATTTTGTTTCAAATCACTGAAGTTTTCCATAATAATATTGGAATATTTAGTATTTCCGAGCAGGGATTGGTTACAGCTACAACATGAAGGGGAAAGAGTACCAACAGAAGCTATGTATACATAATGGACTTTTGAAGCCATAAGCGAACTTCATAAGTATAATGAATCTACTTGTCATTGGATATACTCAGTAAGGGACTAGGGTGACATGCAACAGTGTTGGCACTGGATGACTTATCACTCACTATGAGAGGCACTACTTGGCATGTTGTATTCACTAGTGACACTTATCAAAGGACTATGATGATGGTGGAATAGTGTTGGCCCTGGATGTCAATCACTATGAGAGATTTTACATGGCAGTTTGTGTTTGCATGGAGTTGGAATTATTTACTGTAACATATGAATATGGAAGGCATATATCACATGATTACTCAGTTTAGAGCTTTGAGGTTTGTGAATGGTGAACCCTTAGTATTGGATACCCAAGGCACTCCCAACATAGGTGGTGGGAATGCACTTCAGGTAGTAGACTGCAAGTTTTATAATTAATGGTTTGATTTTGTCTTAGATAAATTGGAGACATACATGTGATGTAACTTACACCCACACAAAGGTGGTGAGCAACTCGAGAGGTGTGGCTAACGACATTTTCGAACATATTTTTGCACAGAGGTGGAATTAGGTATTTTCTGCTCTTTGTTTCCCACATGTGCAGGTGTGGTAGTCAGATGACTGCGTCCTGAGAAAACCCCTTAAATAATTCAGGTTTTGAAACATCAACAACCCCTCTATTCATTGGCATTTACAACTAGTAAGAAGGGATTGTGAATCTGCTTGAACTTCCCTAATACTTGATGTTTGGATGAAATAATACTCCCATTGGGAATTGTATAGTGTCTTATGTATTGCATGTTGTAAGTACAGTCACCATTTGAGCACTGCATCATCTGCACTATATTCACCTTTATCACATTACACTGTATATGTATTGATCATACATGCATGACGGAAATCAAGCCTGACGTGTTTTTTCTTTCAAATTGTTTTTGTGCTTAATTAAGTTGTATTCAAATTATAATGTGAAGTAGATGGTGGAGTCCTAGAATTAAGAGGTAGATTCCCTCCTTTTGAATGAGCCCAATGTACTGTTGTGTTTAGATAGAGATATATTGACCCCTGTCCTGTGGGCATATAGGTTTGTCCTTGTTGAAGATATATAGAGCAATCAATTAAAGGCCTCTGTTTCCTGCTGTCCTTGTTTCCTGCCAATGTCTAGTATTTCTGTTTGCACAATGGCTGCTGGCTAATTATACACTTTTGAACAATTAAAGGCTTCTGTGTCCTGTTGCCCTTGTTTCCTGCCAGAGTGTCTCATCTTTTGTTTATGTTTGTCCAATGACTGCTGACCAAGTAAGGGCCTTTGTTTCCTACCCCTGTTAAGTGCTGGAGACTGTCTTCTGATCGGCAGGCAACATGTGCATGATGGATTATAACTACCACGTTCATAGTGTGGCCATCTGTTTTATCAATCCATCTGAAGAGAGAGCTGTGTCTCCCACCAATGCCATGAGTGGGTTCCAAGTCCCACCAACAGCAACAAGAGCAACCCTGACACTGTCGGAAGCTTGGGGTTTGTAAACTCTCTTGGACTACCGTCCATTTGAGATGACTTTCTATAACCTTGAACCCTGGAACCTCGTTCCTAACAGCCAGCGCCACCGCACCTCCCTCACCTTGACTATGACCATCATTCTCTCACTGTAGTTCAATACTATGCTCCAGTTACTTTGCCTGATTATATAAACCTCAGTTTAGTGCGCAAGCCGGGCGCCTCTCATTTTTGGTTCTCCTTTATTCAAGAATACCCTTAAAGATTGAATTTAAATGAGGACGTTTTAGCGGAATAAAAATATAAAAGGACAATTTTTAATATGATCGTCATCATCAGTGGAGAAACTAAAAATACCTGCTTCCGATTTATCTCAGCAGTCAATATTTAAAAGACCCCTAAAGTAGACTCAAATTTATTTCAGTCACTCTTGTTTGATACTTCCGGTTTCTTCTCCTTTCACCCCCTCTGGTACATTCAAGATCATTAGGTTGTTTCTCCATGAATTGTTCTCTAGTTGCTCAAATTTCTCCTGGACTTCCTGTTCACTGCATGTAGGGTATTTGTATTTCTATCTTGTTTTTATCCACTGCATCCTTCAATTCTACTACTGTGTCTTTTAGAGCCTGAGTCCTAGCAATCAAAAAATCTAATTTCTTTCTCGAGAGCTTCACAAGACCCCTGTATTTTTCCCTGATTTGCATCTGAGATGGTGAAGCCCTTCATATTGTCCACAGTCAGTGATGAAATCATTGATTCAAGGGAATCAATGGTCATCGGCTGTACTGGTTACGGTCTACTGCCCCAAGATCCATATTGGAATCCGCCTCTAGGCTCTCCAGGACCTGAAATATGTTGCTCCCTGCCCTAGGTGTGTCGCCCCCAGTTACCATCTCCCCAGGTCTTTGATTATCTGCCTTTCTTTTGCCTGGTCTCTCTCTCAGCCCCCCCCCCCCTTGGTTCACTGGTTACCTTGCTAGGTTCTACTAGGTAACACCTTAAATAAGGTCTTTAATTAGTGGGTAATTTTTAACTTTTTTTGGTCAATTATATTAGTTTTTTAGCAACTTCTTATGCTTCTTTGAGGGATATTTCTTAAGGTTATCTGCGGAGCACAAATAAGGGGCTGAGGTATCCCACATCAGTTGTAGAAACAGTTGCCCGAGATAAGGATGACACTGTCTTTTTGAAGGGCTTATTAGTACGACTGGGTGAATTTCTTGGTTTCCCCATTCACAGCACTTCTATTTAACTGGCTGCTTTTCCTCTGAAAGTTATTCACAGAACTTTTGCTGTTTGGCCCGTTTTCAATAATTATCCCTCTCTCAGCCCTCTTACCCCTTCCCCGTACTTGCTGAACCTGGACAATCTTCACAGCAACTTGAAGGGGTTTTTCAAACTCGGGTTATCCTTCTTGGCAGCTTGTATTCTCCGTATCCACTTCCTACGCCGCTGCTGCTACTGCAAGGCCATTCTGACACTGCCCCCGCTTTCCGAGGAGGACTTGTGTAGCTGCTCTTACGGAGATGCAGAGTGGCTTGTGACCAGTGTACAACAGCGCTAATTAGCTAGCCGCCAAGCACCACCTCAAAATTAATTTGGGGGCCTTTCCCTTCGGAAATTCAGTGGTACATAACCACGCAATGGGCGCTCTAGCTACCTGCTTCCTTGCTGGCCGCCATGTTCTCCCCAATTCAAGAAGAAATAACCTAAGGATCTTGAATGGACTAGAGGGGGTGTATGAGGAGATCTAAAAACATATGTAATTTCCTTGATAAAGGCAGCAACACAAATTGAAGATAGAGAGGAAGCCATAATTAGAGATATTCAGAGAGTACAAAGGAATCCATTTAGAAGGAATACTAATAGAAGCAAATCATATAAAATCCTCCTGAATTTCCAAACCTATGCTTTAGAAGGAAGGATTCTGCTAAAAGCATTGAAGTTGAAATCCTTGCGGTCTATGGAAGTGGTTAGAGGCATTTAAAAGTTTAAGGGCCATGGACCAGCTCAGATTTCCAGCTTCCCTTCGCACTATGTACAACAAAATGCACAACCTAAAGGGCCACAGAGAAGCAGACGACCTTTTAGAAGCCACCAAGAGGGGGACCTTGGGAATATAACATGAGAGTAAGATAATAACTGACAATAGAAGAACAATGAAATGTCATTGATTGGGGCCATAGCAGGCCGATGCTCTTTTCTGCTTTATATAGTTTTAACTTTCTGGGGGCTTCAAACACATTCTGATTTTGTAAGGACATCCCAATCGCTACACTAAAAGGTACAAACATCAGTCCATGTGGAACCAGGGGAGTGCTCTCCAAGAGGTGAGGGTGCAGAGGGTAGAGAGGGGTGGGGAGCACAGGATAGGGAGCACCAGGGAGGAAAGAAAGATGAAGTGTCCTCAAAATCTTCAGCTAGGGTGCCTTGAGGTGTATCAGAACCCGCAGACTTGACATAGGCCAGGGAGATAGAGGCACAGGTGTACCAATCCAGATCCTAAGCTGGAATGCTAATGGGTTGAGAACAGAAGGATGGCGATAAAAGATCTTACAATATTTGAGGGACTCACTAACGCATATCATGATTTTGCAGGAAACCCACCAGAGGGGGAACTGTTCAAGTCCCTAAGATGGGTCCAACAAATGGTCTGTATGGACCAGCGTACTAATACTAAGGGGGTGGCTATTTTGGTTAAAAAACAGGTGATTGCGTCTATATCAGGAAGTATCACAGATAGATCCGGAAGGTGGATCGCTACTAAAGTTCAATTATATGATAGAATCTTCACACTTGTGTGGTATTAGGGTCCAAATTCTGATGATACTGAACCACTCAAGGCAGTTTTTTCCAATCTCCTAGGCTTCTCTTTTCCAGCTAAAATGGCTGGCGATTTTAATGTGCTTTTAGATAACAAATTAGACAGTTCGGCTAAAAGTAGGACAGTAGGCTCTCCTAAATCACAGGCTTAAATACAATTATGATGGGATAATTAGCACTATGTGATCTATGGAGGGAAAGAGCAGGAGTATTGCAGGGTGTCTCCTTCTATAATAGAATAATATGGTTACGCTTCTAGGATTGACTACTTCCCAGTAGACCAGTTCCTAAAAGAAGAAATCCAGGACATTAGCTTTCTAGCTGCCTACCTGTTTGAGCCCTCTGCTGTAGTGCTAAAAATCAAGCCCATTTTTAAACCTAAGTTAAGGAGTGGACCCTTGACGGCATTATACTGTTGGACAGGGACTTGGTCGGTAATCTTCATCTAGAGATGGAGGAATTCTTTACGATTATTACGGCTTTGGCACCTTTGACTGTGGTTCCGGGCTCATTTAAGGACTTTATAAGGGGAAAGATTACTAGCCTGACCAGTTTTAGAAATAGGAAGTATATAAACAAGGTTATCTGCCTGGAGTCCAAGATAACAAAGCTAGAGAGACGTTTGGTTGCAAACTGAGGGGCATATCAGCAACAACCGGCTATAATTATCGCTAAGCGCACTTAGCGCTAGGATAATTATTGCCGGCTAACGTGGATTTTTATCGCTGAGATAGCGTGCTATTAGCAATGCTTATCTCAAAAGCGATAAAAATCCTAGCGCTAACTGCCAAACGTGAGATTATTGCTGGAAACCCAGCGATAATCTCATGAAATGTGGTGTTAGCTTGTTGATAGGGCCCCACAAATTTAGCCATGATATCCACCTTCTATAGGATATCATGGCTAAGTCAGTCCTGAAGCAGGCGTAAGGAAAGTAGCGATAACAGGGGTTATCGCTACTTTTCTTGCCGCTATGCTTCATAGCATGGGGCTTGATGATAGGAGCAATGTCGCTTAGCGACATTTCTCCTGTCACGTCAAGTCAGGAACGCCCACTTTGCATCTCATTAGAGATGCAAAGATGGGCGTTAAGTATTTGTGCGCTAATGCAAGGTTTCACGCCGAAAACGGCTGCAAAAGCGGCAATAACTTTCTATCGCCGCCTTGTAGACATGCCCCTTAGATATTGAGGGGGCTTCCCCTCTGGGGAAAAGATGAGATCACTGAGGCAGTAGTTGGATGCTTTGTTGGATGCTAGAGTTAAGAAGAAATGTGAAGTGTGTAATCTGGCCCACATTGAATATATGAAAATGCAGGGAACCTATTAGTTTGGAAGATCAAGGCAGATCTATCCAGGAATGTCTTCAAGGAAATTAACTGTGGGCAGACAAGTGTAAAGTTGATTAGCAGATCAGATATAGGGAGTGCTTTTCCAAAAATATTTTCTGAAGGCCTCTCACCCAGAAAAATCTCCAATGGAAAAGAACAATTTTTCACCTGACTGTAATTATACTTTACAGAGAGTATAAGGATAAACTTGATAGTGGTCTCCGGAAGTGGGTTTTGGGATTGTGGAGATAAGCAACAAATAACTGAAGGGGGACAAGAAAAGCATGCTCAAGTTGATTGTTAACTTTTATTTATAGTTGCCTAAAATTATTGGGATTTTTTGTAACATAGTACCTTTCCTGGCAGAAGGAGTGCACAGTACCACTAGAACTTGAAGGTCCTGCTCAGAGGGATCAACCCACTTCCCACTAGGGTGAGTTGCTGGTGTCTGTCACCACTTATGATACCAAGGAATAACCTGAGGGGGAAGTCTGGAAGATCTCTGCTTCCACAAAAGTCCTGGGAGTTCGGGTGAGTAGTCCTTGGTGTGATACCCACTTAAATGGAATAGATGTGTGCCCTAATTTGCATTCTGGCAACAGCTCCAACAGTAGACTTCAGAATTAATGCATTTTTTAATTTGTCACTTTCTTGAAGCAGTATATTGAAATATTCAGTCTTATACCCCGAAACAAGAAGGGGCTCTGCTTTTCTGCCACCATGGGTTAATTATTTTAATGGATGAATGAAACCACAATGTCATCAATATGACTTTCCATGGGCATAGTGGTGTCAATAAAGGTGCTCAAAGGTTTTATTTCAGCCAGAGGGGAAATTACATAATTTTCCAGCTCTGTCAGTTGATGTCCTTAGATGTTTGTGAGTACAGTCAAAAAATGAGTTCTTCTTTCGACTTAAACAGTTATTATTCATAAAATAACATTAGAGGTGCGGCAGATCTTTAGTCTAGCATATCATGTAGAGTAGTCTGGTCATAAACACGGGCTACTTCCAAACCCCTATCAAATCTAGTGCCTGCCTCCCAGTCAGCAGACTGTTCTTTGACGTGTCTCTAATATTTATTTTGCACAAATCCTTTGTTGACATTTCTTCAATAACAATCATTGTACATTTCTTGTACTTGTGTACTTTTGAAGCATAACTTGTAGTGTCTGGAGTATAGAACTGAAAATATCGTATGATCAAAGAAAGTAATTGCCATAGTGATCAACCACTGAAGAATTCTAACTATAATGGACTTCACATGTGCATGCTTCCATTGAGCTAACTCCAATTGCAGTAGTCTTGGTCAGGCTACTGTTGAATCAATATTAGAGACACATCAAAGAACTGTCTGCTGACCAGGAGACAGGCACTCTATTCGACAGGAGTTTGAAAGTAGCCCGTAGCGAAACGGGAGCAACCCTATGATGAAGTATGCAACCAAAGGGCGACCCTGGTGGGTGAAAGTTATATAAGAAAACCAAGAGTTTTCTCTCTATTGTGTGGAGGATTAGCACACAGAGTACGGACAGGCTCTTTCGTTTTTGAATGTGAATTCAGTAAATAGCCTGGACAGCCTAGCTGCAAATCTTATTTTGCTAGTGTTTGGTGTTTACTCTGAGCAGAAGATCAGTGTCTGTCCTACCGTTTTTAGATCTCCAAATATAAATCTGTCCTCTGGGTCCTGCCAAGATTTAATGGCTGGATTGGGAAAGTTTTCCTAAGGAAAATGGCAACACCTCATTTTCTAGAGGTGTTTGTTTCTTCCATTTGGCTAGGATCTTCAGTCTTGGTTCAAATATTACTCATTATCTTACCAATGACATTGCATATTAATTTCTCTTTGCATACTTCTGGTAAGTACATCCCTTGTAATAGGGCTTAGTCTGAGTTCTTGTTATTCAGATAGTGCAGTACTTTCTTCCATTTTCAGTAGTTAGTCAGCCCTTTGACTTTCCAAGAGCGGATCCGTAGATCCTCAGGCTTAAAGCTTAGGTTGGCTATGTTATGTTGCATGATCATGGATACTGATCATGGGTGTATGTTTAGGTCAATTCAATTTCATCAGAGTCTGTGTATTTCAGGAATTTAAAGAATGTTGAGTAGTAAGAAAGGGCGATGGTGGTTTTCTGAGTATGGACAGTGTCCAGCTCTCTTAGAGCAAATTATCTACAAAAGAAATTTTGTTTGTGCTGTGTCATGTGAGGATGCTCTATGGTACAATCACTCTCAAACGATTAATCCTCTAAGCTATAGGCATATACCGTTTAACAAGTTGTCAAACTTTGAGCTGCATGCAAAAACTCCTAAGCCCACCAGAGTGAGCCTGCGAGAACAAAGAAGAGAGGATGTAGGGACTACTGTGTTATGATGTGGATTAATTTAGAGAAATAAGGCACCCGTCTATGATGTTGTAATGTCTCCCTTATGAGTCCTGATGTAATTGTGTTGTCTTTCTATGCCCAGTCATCTGTTTGCACTGGGATGATTTGTTAGGTCATTATGGGCAATGTGGATTCAATGACTTTTGTCATCCTCTAAATGTAATCTTGGAAGGGGAAGGTAAGAAGTGAGGAGTTAAGCTGATGTGGTTATCTGGTCTTCTAGAGCCATAATGAGCCTTTAGTATCCCTTAGAAATCCTGTTAGATAAATTTCAGAAAACCAATAACTCTTAATGCGATATTAATTGCTATGATTTGATATGCAGTACTGAGTAAACATAAAAACAATCAATAATAATTGTCTGCAATTGTATTCTTTAAAAAATTAATTTAAGAATGTTTAGGGATGTGGCCTTTTAGAGGGGATTGCGATTAACGGACATTGTATGTGTGTTCGCTTGTTGCCTGTTTCCACTTCCTTGTTCCTCTTCCATGTTTTGGACCTTGGTAACTGCTGGCACAGTTTCCATCCTGAATTCTAGGATTTTTTCGAGGAAGCTCTGACTAGAAACATTTTAAGGCATGGGCAAATTGAGCAATTTTCCAGGGACCCCACCTTCCAAGGAGCCCCATGAGAAAGTGACATTTCTTTTCAGGCGCGGCCGGCAAACGTAAGATCAGTGGGGTACCGTGAGGGTGGGGTGGGGGTGGTGAGGAAGTCGACAGACAACTGGATAATAAAACAATAATTAAAACCACTTACCTTGTGCTCGCTGCATCGCCGACTCAGCAATGCGGCGAGAGCAAGGTAAGTGGTTTTATTTTATTTATTTATTTCATTTTACCCATCCCGCCGTCTGTCGACTCCCCACACCCCGCCCTGCCCTAGCTCCCAACACTGCTCTTACCTTTGCCGTCTGCGCCTTTTTCTTGCTGATTTACGTCTTTTCATTTCTGTACTTTAACCTTTAACTATCATTCAATATTGTTAGCCAACACAGGGCTTGACTTAGCAAAAAATAATATTATTCAAAGTTTTTCCAAATAGGGGGCCTGTTAGAACTGGCGATTTCTGGTTGGCTAGGGCTTGCGCCAAAGCCAGGCAGAAACCACCACTCTAGTCAGGGCAAGGAAGTTACACGCCAAAGATAACCCCTGCTCACCCCCTTGGTAGCTTGGCACGAGCAGTCAGGCTTATCTCTGAGGCGATGTGTAAAGCGTTTGCGCGCGCACCCAGCAACAACACCCAAGGCCCACCACAAAGGAAACTCCACACAAGGTATTCTATAAAAATAGCCTTTGTATTATACACAACACATTAGATAAAAACACACACTTTACAATGTGCCAACAGGCACGGGCAGAATGTACAAGGGATTATATGTACAGGGGGCAGGGCCACATGGACCACTGTCAGGAATTAGCACTTTTAGAATATAAAATTACTGTAGCACAAAATACACATATAACACACAATCAGTAACTACTGGTAACCAGAAAGTACCACCTACGCAACCCTAACCACTTTAGGAGAATGTCACGCAGGGAACTAGAACTTCACTAGCACCACCTGTACTAGGAGAAAACAAACAACCACCTAAGTATCACAATACCTGTAGGGGTAAACGCACATTACACATGATGCCTAAAACATTCAGAGGTGTAGGGAAGGAAAACACATGATGCATCAAGATACATTCAGAGGTGTAAAGCAAGGCACATGACGCATAAAATACATTCAGAGGTGCAGGTTAGGAACCTTGGCGCAAAACTCACATGAGCCACCACCTGTGGCAGTCCCTAGGCCCACTGGCCTTGTCGGGGCTAGGACGCCCTGTCCCAGTCAAACTGCGCCAGCTGCGCAAGCCAAAAGCGTAAAGACCCCCAACCTAAACGTGGCAACTGCCCACTAAGTGCTGGGCAGCTGGAAGACAATGTTACTGGGGCCAACGTTGGAGCCCCACCGGGCTCTGGGCAGAACTAATGCCCCCAAAGCACGTAGGAGCCACGTGGGCTCAAGACCACAAGAAATGCCCCCTAGAGCCTCTCTGGGCTCTGAAGCAATAATCTGCCCCGTCGTTGGAGCGACCTCTGCGCTCAGCAATCAATGCGCCGGTACAAGTAGGTGGGGGCCCCCTCTCTGGGGCCTGGGCAACTAAAAATCACCCCCGACGTTGGAGTCCTGCTCCGGGACTCAGCGCAGTGAAATGCTGCCGTTCGTTGGAGCGGCCCACTGCCTTCCGGGGCCGCTCTGCTTGCCACCACTATGTCCCTGTATGTTAGAGCGTGCATTGCGCTCCGAACACGCACACCATACCCCCGCTTGTTGGAGCCTTCGTCGCCTCGTAACTTGAGCACTCTGCCCCCTCACTCACCGGGACTGACGCTGGGACTCCTCACGGCAGGGGCGCCTCCTCCGGTATAGGCGCGGGGCTCTCCTCTCCTCACGGGAGCCCCGCCAGCCACTGCTGCTTTCCTCCGCTCTTTCGGCGCCGTCCAGCGCGGGATGGGCTCCCGCCTGGACTCGTCTTCTCGTGCTTCGTGGACCGGAGCGCGGGGTAGGCTCCCGTTGGCTTCCGGGTTGAGGCGAGGCCCCGCCCACGTCACCCAAGACTTGCCTGACTTCCTGGCTCCCCCGGGCCCGCGGCGGTGACTTTCACTACGGCGGCCACGAGGGGTAGGCTCCCTCTTGATAGTGGATACACGGCGGGGTGGGCACCCGCCGTAAAAATAAACAGATCAGCGGGGTAGGCACCCGCTCGGGTGATAACAATGCCGGGTGGGCACCGGCCTCCAGAATCAAAGCGCACACAGCGCTAGGAAGTCAAACAGCGCGCACAGTGCTACAAATTCCAAGGAGCGCCCCCAGGCGCTGTAAATCAAAAAGGTCCAGTAGAAAGTCCTCCAAGAACAGGGGGGCAAAGGCTGGGCCCAGAGCCAGCACACAGGGCCCTCCAGCAGGGAGGCAGTCCCCAGTGGCGGTCTCTCCTGGCGCCCAGCAGCAGCAGGCCCCCTCCAGATGATCCTGCAAGAGAACCAATTGTAAGGGGAAACAGCCCCTTTTTATACAGTAAAAGTCTTTGTCTGAAGGTGCAGGGAAGGGGCGAACCAGTTCCAACAGGTTCCTGAGCACTTTGTTTTGCTCAGCCCCTCTCCCTATTCACTGGCAGGCCAGGGTCATCAGACGCACCACAGGGGCCGGAGCCAGCAGTGTGTGGGGAAAGCCCTGTCCTATTCAGGACCCAGGTATACTCCTCCCCAGCTATACTCCTCCCCAGCCATCAGTATGCTAAACTCCCATTCACCACTGGGTGACTCCTCCTGTCCCTGGGGATTTCCCTAGCCCGTCACATGACCTCCACCAGCCAATCGCCAGACAAGCCACACATTTCATACTGCACACTGAAGTGCCCACTTCTAGAAGTGGCACTTCCACACTAGGTACATGCACGCCGCACACATCATCGCGCAGCATTCAATCACACGAGTCCGCACATACCAAACTCGGGCCTGCACACCCCACGCATCAGGAACTACTAGGGACACATACATTCCCCATGCATTCCTATGGGAGGGCAGGCCTACCTCACCACATGCACTCAGAGCGCGCACGCACTTTACCCTGGGACACAGGGAAAGTGCGCAGAAATCAAAAATCACCACACCAAGTCACCAATAAAAAGCAAAAAAGTTCAGGGGTGAACCTGCCAGAAGGGCCAAGTCCAACACAACCCCCTTCCAGCCAAAACGCAGGGCAGCCCAATCACCACCGTGATGGACTTCCCTGCTTGGGGCGATAGAACACGGACGCGGGCCCGCAACTGCAGGGACACCCTCCGGTTCTACGCCACGGTGAACCCATGGAATTCTTTCTAACACCACTGTCTGGACCAACTGGGCTACCCCACTGGTACTCCCAAGCTGTCCGCGGCCAAGACCAGGCCCTAGGCCACCCAGGTGCCACCGGTCCTTGCCTAACCACAGAGTGGGGGGTAGTAACCCCTGGCACATAGCGGCCATTCTCCAAACTTCCTCTCTGCAAGACAGGACTAGACTGCCACTGGTTCTCCAGCCTAGGGTCTACACCCTCAGGCGGACCAGGAGTCTCAGGGAAGGCTCTCCTCCCCCTACCTCTTCTCCTAGGGTTCCTCCTCCTCCGGCGAGGGGTACACCCAGAACGCCATTCCAACCCAGGGTTTAACCCCTCAGGTTGTACCAGGGTCAGAGGTGGGCTCTCCCACCCTCTGCACCCCCTTCCAGAACCCTGCTCTCTACCAACTGGGGCAGTACCTCTGGAAGAAGAACCGGTCGGGACGCTGATTACAGACGTCCCACCCTTCAGGTCAGGCTGATCCCGAACCTGGCCTTCCAACCTCCGGCCTAGAACCTTTGGTGGAATAATCGCCTGGCACTCCAGGACTTTGGGGGATTTACACTCCATCCCACTGAGGCTATCAAATGACACATATGTCGAGCGACTGTCTGTCTGGCGCTGATCTCCCGTCCCCTGTCCACCTGACAGTGCGCGGAGATCCCCCAGAACAGAAGTGGTGTCACCCTGGTCACTACACAGGATCCTAGCCCAACTGGGAAGTCCCTGACCCACCGGCTCTTCCACTGGGGAACTCATCCCCCAATCACTCACGCTGGACTCCTGTACCCTCCCTACCGGAGTGGTACTGCCAGACTCCAGAACCACAGGAGCCCTGTTTACAGGCGCTCCAGGTCCTCTACTCACTAGGAGATCTTCCTCAAGTGGACTAACAGGACAGCCTAGGTCCCCAACTTGGTGTTCCCTCATGAAACCATCCAAGTCCTGAGGCAGGGTTTCGGGCGTCTGGGGACCCTCGGTCACCCCCTCACTCCTGCTCCACTGAGCCAGGCAGTGAGCCCCTACACCCTCCTCGCTATCCTGGGACCTAGCTGGGCTACACTGAGCCTCCTCCACCACGCTGGGCTGGAGGATCTCTGACCCACTATTGTTGGAATCACTCACTAATGACCCTAGAGGACCTCTAGCACTTTCCCAATGGTCTGCTTTTTCTGCGAGCTCAAATGGCTCAGACAATCCACATCCCAACAGGTGTTGGCGCAACCCCGGCACACAACAACTGAGCAGGTGTTCTTTGAGAACCAGATCATACAGGCCTTTATAAGTATGTTCCGAGTTCTGCTCCACCCAATCGGACAGTGCCTCATTACATCCCTCCAAAAACTCCTCCCAAGACTGGTGAGACAGTTTCCTACTGCCCCTGAATTTCAACCTATACTCCTCCTCTTGGGAAACAGGTACCATACTCGGGGAACTGGGAATGGGACTCTCTGTACTGCACTCTATATCGCTGCCACCACTGGACTCCACCCTCACTGGGGAATCCAGAAAACTACCACTATGCTCAGGAGACAGGGAAAGGGATGAGGCGCTATCTCCTACGCTGGACCCAGCAAGGGACTCCCTACCCACAGGGTCCTCACTCTCTACTGGCGTCCAGATACTGTCATCTTCTTCTGAATCTCCAGGGCTCCCCACAGACCCACCACCCTCCAGGTGAGAGGCCCGGGCCCTGTCTTCCTCACTGCGCTCACGTTTCCATTCACCTGCTTGCCATCCAATCATGTGGTTCCTCAGTTCGTACACAGTGTCTGACTCTCTCACCCCTATGTTTCTCTCTCTACAGAACCTTTCCAACTCCTGCATACTGTAATAAACTAGATCACTGGTATCAAAAGCAGGCTCCTTTCTGGCGGACGTTCTCGAGAAGAGTTTAACACAAGGAACCTGAGTGTCTGGGCTAACACAGGAGTACATGATTCACAAAGGACACCTTTAAGAGAGGAAATAATGGAACTTCAAAAACAATAATCCCTAAAATGTGATTTATCTAATGCAGAGTTTTGTGGTGTAGCCAGTCGCTGCTGCAGTACAGCGCAAACGCAAGTCCAAATCCCACCGCTGCCACCAATGTTAGAACTGGCGATTTCTGGTTGGCTAGGGCTTGCGCCAAAGCCAGGCAGAAACCACCACTCTAGTCAGGGCAAGGAAGTTACACGCCAAAGATAACCCCTGCTCACCCCCTTGGTAGCTTGGCACGAGCAGTCAGGCTTATCTCTGAGGCGATGTGTAAAGCGTTTGCGCGCGCACCCAGCAACAACACCCAAGGCTCACCACAAAGGAAACTCCACACAAGGTATTCTATAAAAATAGCCTTTGTATTATACACAACACATTAGATAAAAACACACACTTTACAATGTGCCAACAGGCACGGGCAGAATGTACAAGGGATTATATGTACAGGGGACAGGGCCACATGGACCACTGTCAGGAATTAGCACTTTTAGAATATAAAATTACTGTAGCACAAAATACACATATAACACACAATCAGTAACTACTGGTAACCAGAAAGTACCACCTACGCAACCCTAACCACTTTAGGAGAATGTCACGCAGGGAACTAGAACTTCACTAGCACCACCTGTACTAGGAGAAAACAAACAACCACCTAAGTATCACAATACCTGTAGGGGTAAACGCACATTACACATGATGCCTAAAACATTCAGAGGTGTAGGGAAGGAAAACACATGATGCATCAAGATACATTCAGAGGTGTAAAGCAAGGCACATGACGCATAAAATACATTCAGAGGTGCAGGTTAAGAACCTTGGCGCAAAACTCACATGAGCCACCACCTGTGGCAGTCCCTAGGCCCACTGGCCTTGTCGGGGCTAGGACGCCCTGTCCCAGTCAAACTGCGCCAGCTGCGCAAGCCAAAAGCGTAAAGACCCCCAACCTAAACGTGGCAGCTGCCCACTAAGTGCTGGGCAGCTGGAAGACAATGTTACTGGGGCCAACGTTGGAGCCCCACTGGGCTCTGGGCAGAACTAATGCCCCCAAAGCACGTAGGAGCCACGTGGGCTCAAGACCACAAGAAATGCCCCCTAGAGCCTCTCTGGGCTCTGAAGCAATAATCTGCCCCGTCGTTGGAGCGACGTCTGCGCTCAGCAATCAATGCGCCGGTACAAGTAGGTGGGGGCCCCCTCTCTGGGGCCTGGGCAGCTAAAAATCACCCCCCGACGTTGGAGTCCTGCTCCGGGACTCAGCGCAGTGAAATGCTGCCGTTCGTTGGAGCGGCCCACTGCCTTCCGGGGCCGCTCTGCTTGCCACCACTATGTCCCTGTATGTTAGAGCGCGCATTGCGCTCCGAACACGCACACCATACCCCCGCTTGTTGGAGCCTTCGTCGCCTCGTAACTCGAGCACTCCGCCCCCTCACTCACCGGGACTGACGCTGGGACTCCTCACGGCAGGGGCGCCTCCTCCGGTATAGGCGCGGGGCTCTCCTCTCCTCACGGGAGCCCCGCCAGCCACTGCTGCTTTCCTCCGCTCTTTCGGCGCCGTCCAGCGCGGGGTGGGCTCCCGCCTGGACTCGTCTTCTCGTGCTTCGTGGACCGGAGCGCGGGGTAGGCTCCCGTCGGCTTCCGGGTTGAGGCGAGGCCCCGCCCACGTCACCCAAGACTTGCCTGACTTCCTGGCTCCCCCGGGCCCGCGGCGGTGACTTTCACTACGGCGGCCACGAGGGGTAGGCTCCCTCTTGATAGTGGATACACGGCGGGGTGGGCACCCGCCGTAAAAATAAACAAATTAGCGGGGTGGGCACCCGCGAGCACACAGATCAGCGGGGTAGGCACCCGCTCGGGTGATAACAATGCCGGGTGGGCACCGGCCTCCAGAATCAAAGCGCACACAGCGCTAGTAAGTCAAACAGCGCGCACAGCGCTACAAAGTCCAAGGAGCGCCCCCAGGCGCTGTAAATCAAAAAGGTCCAGTAGAAAGTCCTCCAAGAACAGGGGGGCAAAGGCTGGGCCCAGAACCAGCACACAGGGCCCTCCAGCAGGGAGGCAGTCCCCAGTGGTGGTCTCTCCTGGCGCCCAGCAGCAGCAGGCCCCCTCCAGATGATCCTGCAAGAGAACCAATTGTAAGGTGACACAGCCCCTTTTTATACAGTAAAAGTCTTTGTCTGAAGGTGCAGGGAAGGGGCGAACCAGTTCCAACAGGTTCCTGAGCACTTTGTTTTGTTCAGCCCCTCTCCCTATTCACTGGCAGGCCAGGGTCATCAGACGCACCACAGGGGCCACAGCCAGCAGTGTGTGGGGAAAGCCCTGTCCTATTCAGGACCCAGGTATACTCCTCCCCAGCCATCAGTATGCTAAACTCCCATTCACCACTGGGTGACTCCTCCTGTCCCTGGGGATTTCCCTAGCCCGTCACATGACCTCCACCAGCCAATCGCCAGACAAGCCACACATTTCATACTGCACACTGAAGTGCCCACTTCTAGAAGTGGCACTTCCACACTAGGTACATGCACGCCGCACACATCATCGCGCAGCATTCAATCACACGAGTCCGCACATACCAAACTCGGGCCTGCACACCCCACGCATCAGGAACTACTAGGGACACATACATTCCCCATGCATTCCTATGGGAGGGCAGGCCTACCTCACCACATGTACTCAGAGCGCGCACGCACTTTACCCTGGGACACAGGGAAAGTGCGCAGAAACCAAAAATAACCACACCAAGTCACCAATAAAAAGCAAAAAAGTTCAGGGGTGAACCTGCCAGAAGGGCCAAGTCCAACAGGGCCCAAAATATTTCTTGCCCGCGGCCCCCAAAACCTTTGAGACTGTACTGGTTCTGAATGTCATCAGATTCTTGGAATTGGGACATGTTCACATCAATGGTGAAAATTATTGTTGCAGGCACCAGCAAGCCTTTCTTAATATTGCCTTTTTGGAGTCTGGTATTAGGGCCAACAATTGTTTCCATTTCACAGGAGCTTCATTGGAATAGTCTCCTGTTCTGAAAATGTTCTTTCCTTAAAATATAAACAGCCCTTCTTTTAATCTGTATGCCTAGAGGATCTGTGAATCTACTGATACCTCAGAAGACACTCTATCACTGTTCTCAGATTATTTGTTGTTTGGGTGCAGTGCACACATGGGTGATGAGTTCGTTGTAATTCAGTGGCTCGGAGAACTATTTGTACTGTAGGGATAAAGTCTTTCAAGAAGATAATCATGTTCCTCCCTCTGGCTGCTCAGGGATGCAGTGAATACAGATTTTCTCCCTTCTGGAGCGGTCTATAAATCATTCATCTTCATCAGAGATGCCATATGTCCATTCTTTAATATGGGCGTGTTGACATTTGTCTTTCGAGATCTTCCAGTCACCAGTCTAGGAAATCCAGTTGGTGGTGGATAGCAGAGGTGCTAGCTCAGGGCCTTAGTTATGAAAAGTGGCACTTTGCTGGGCAAAAACAGCGATGCGTCACTTTTCTTAGCGCCATCCTTACGACACCATGGATGCGCCATATTTACAATACGGCGCTCCATGGCGCAAGGATTTACAGGTATGTTAGGATTCCTGACGTATCTGGTGGCACAAAAATGATGAATTGATGGAGTGTGTCGGATATCTAACTCAACTCCAGCAATGTGCTCCAATTCTACGACGCTTTTTCACAGGGGAACGCCCACCCTGTATACATTATACCTGACGCAGGTATAATGTACGCAGACCTTTACAAAGTGAGGCATCTACCTGGATATGTAACTTTGTAAAAAAGAAGCAGTGTGGGGCATAGTTTACGCAGCGCAACAAAAAGTGACGCAACTGCTGCGCAAGCGCTTCATAAATAAGGGTCTCAGTTCTCATTTATATCTCTCGATATGCATTTTTGGTAGTAACAAATGGCCCATTTTCACACCAATGACAGTTATTTCCTTCATGAAGTTTTCTAATGTGACCTCCAACATTTTGTGAGGCTGATCCTTGGATCATCAGTTCTTGCTATCAGAGACACCTTTCTGAAAGAGGAGTTGCCGCAGTTAATTTGGGTATATACATTTTGAGCAAATAAAGGTGAATGTCCAGTTGTCAAAGTCTTCTGGGTTGTCTTTGGGGTGGGCGTAACATAGATATCATTGCGTCAGTGGCGGCTCGCAGAGGGAGTGCTGCGGGCGGCGGCGTGACGCAAGGGCAGGGTGGGGGGTAGTGGAGTTGGACATACGACGGCCAGGAGTACAGTAAGTAAATAAATAAATAAATACAACTATTTACCTTGCGCTCACTGCATCTCCAGTTGCGATGCAGCGAGCGCAAGGTAAATTGTTTTATTTATTGATTTACTTACTTTACTCCTGGCCATCGTATGTCCGACTCCACTACCCACCGCTGCCCCTCCCCCGCCCTGCCCCACCGCCCGTAGCACTCCCTCTGCGAGCCGCCACTGCATTGCTCTGAGTGAGTGACTTCAGTCTCTCGTTGTTCCATAATCTGTTCAGAACTGCAGCACCAGCAGGTGCCCTCTCCTGCTGGCTTCCATGACTGCAGGTTAATGGGCAACGTGGGGCCGTCCAATCGTCAATCACATCGGTAGCTTGAGGATCGGGTTCCAACCAGGAGGGACTGCACTTTTTTCCATCTTGAATCTAACATAAGGGTAATTTGTGTTCTAGAGAGTGTATGGAGATAACTCACCCTGATATATTACAATTTGTCACCTGATCCCTAAGGCATAGAAATGTGAGTACCATTATTAGTGTCTTCCCTTGAGACCACCCTTCGATAGTCGCACTGGTATTAAGGTGTTTGGCCTTAACACCAGCTATGGAGCCCTCCGTGTTCTTTTATATGCTGTTTTATGCTGTCCTAAGATTATTTGATAATGAGGCCTTTTCTTTAGTCATTTCCTGAGTATGGCTTTCTTTGTCCCTATTATTTATCTGCCACCATGCTAGCTGAGTGTTGGTGTCATTCTGCCCTGCTTGATTTCTGCTCGTGTTCCCTACCCCTGTCTGAGTCACAAATATGGTCTTGTTCTAATATTCTAAATCTTATCAGCTTCCGGCATTAGGGTTGCTGTTTCTACTCGGGGGCACATCTCCCCCATGTTTAGAGCTGATTATGCAGACTTACCTCCGTGACTGGGACGCTCTCGGTGGTGTCGCACCATTTCCTCTTCTCTGGTGGACAGGCCCAGCCAATGGCATTGAGTGGGCTCTGGCCTGCATCACTTCCGCTTCCACTGCACTGAGCGGTCTCAGCAGTCCAGCCACTTTTCTGCTGGTGTTCCAGCTAGAATTATTTTAGGGTCAAGCCTCTGCAAAGCTAGCTCTAGGGGCGCCACGTAAGAGGGTTTTGTGGTCCATTGGTGAATTGTTGCCTTGTTCTGCATTGTTGTGTCGAGGACACCTTCTACCACGTGTCACAAAAAGTTACCTGTCTTCTGGCTGTTGCACGTCCCGGATTTCTACCCCAGCAGAGTGAGCAATTAACAGTTTCACCATTAGGTGCACGGCTGGCTGCGCATTCGCCTGCGATATATTATGAAGAAAGGGAGAATTCAGGAAAGGACAGTCATTACTGAAAATTGATTGATATAAATGGTAATTTTATTGCAATGCAGATACCCAGGCTTACATTAAAGTAAATTGAAAATTTGCATTATGAAAGTAGCAATAAATACAAAAATAGCATTTCAAAATATTAGGACGAGGGATCTAACTAAGGCATTCTTCAATCATCAAATATGGACGGGTATCACCAGGGTAATGAATCAAAATGAATTGCCTCGAACTCCGAGCGCTAGACTTTACAAGCATCTTGTTTGGAGATTGAATCTCAGCCACAGTCGCATATAGCCTGGCACTAAAAGAGGTTTACTACTGTGACTCGAATATTCAATCTTATTTTGAAAATTAACCACGAAAGGAGGTCTGTATTTAATTTCACCATTCAGAAGAGTGGTCAAGCGCAGTGTTAAAGATGCCAGAATTACCCGATGCTGTTCTAATTTAAACATTTCACTTGAACAATTTTAACCACCTCCATTGCACAGATTATAGTAGTATTTCCTAGCCTGTGGGGTGGTAATTTAAACTCCCGTGTTTTATTAATTGCAGCTATTTCATTTACTTCAATAGTATTCTTTGGCCATTGATGTTGACATTTACTAAGGCTTTCAGAGACCTTAAAGCAGGAGTGTGTCATTTATTTCGGACTGTTGGGGATTTATTGAAAGCATGAATTTGGATTGTTTCAGAAGATTTGAATTGTTGTTAGAGGGATGATGTAGGAGTACTTTAGTGCTTGATGGTGTAGTGCTGTCGGTTGTTAATTTTTTGATGTGTTTATATTTTCCTTTGGGTACTGTGGGGCAGATTTACAAGCCCCTTGGCCACTTTACGTCACTTTTCCCATGTTAAAAGTGACACAAAAGTGGCGCAAGGGCCTTGTAAATCTGCCCTTGTGTATTTAAATTAGACGGGGCAGGTTTACAAGTCCCTTGCCCCACTTTTGCGCCGCCGTTGCGTCACTTCTGTGATGCAGCGGCGGCATAAATCTAGCACCATGCTGCAACGGAATTACAAAGTGACGCAGCTAGGGAGAGGGTGGGCGTTCCATCGCAGGAACGCCTCGGAAAATCTACAAGATTTCACTCAGGCTCTTTTCCGACGCCTATGCGTCAAAATCTTACGCCTGCTTGAAGCAGGCGTGAGGCTTGATGCACCATGTTGCAGATTGGCTGGGTTGGAACAGTGCTGGAGTTGCGTCGCGCCCGCGACATGACTCCACCACTGCGCCAACCTTACGCTGGCAGATGCGACATGCATGTGCATTTCCTTGCGCAATGACACGCTGCATTATAAATGTGGCGCATCCGTGGTGGCGCAAGGATTGTAATGCGTGTCGCATGTTTCCTGGCGCATCCCTGCTGATTTGCAAAATTGATTCACTAGGAAACACTCACCGTGAGGGCCAAAGTGTTACTATTTCTATTTTTTTGTGATATGCTGCAGGCCAGCCAATGATATAACCCTCCTCATACAAAGGCATTAATCAGAGTTGTACAACCTCTATTTTCAAAAGCTGATGCTAACACTCCACCCATTAAACATAAAGTCAACTATCTGGAACTTTTAATTTTTGTCATGGTGACGAGGAATATCAATAAGCCTGTGGGATTGGGGTCAACTGGAAGTCTCGCTAAGGGGTACAGGGCCTCGACGGACTTGTGAGAGGCACTCCTCAAGGGACTGCTTTTGGGGCTTGGTAAGAAAATAGAGGGGTAACAAAATTAGAATACTCTAGAAAACTGTGTGACTTCAATGCAACCCGTGGATGGAAGAACGAGGGAGCACCGGCAAGATTCCACTCAAATAACAACGAAATAGGACCGAGTTGATGGAAGCCTTAAATAGATGCATTCACTAATCAGCGACAACAAAGGGTGGAACTGTCTAAAAACTTAAAGGGTCCGATTCAAAATGCTTTTTCTTTCAGTAGAAATATATTACTACTTTCTTAGATGTCAGTTACATCTGACTAGCCCAGCCTGATTGACTAAGCATTTTCCTTGCTTAGCTGTGTGACTTACTCATAAGAAAAATGTGAATTATAAACCTTTCGTTCCTTCAGTAAGTATTTTGTATACTTGGACATTCATTGATTATACCTAAACCCAGAGTAGGACGCAACTACTCACAAAACATATTTGTGAGTATTGGGCCAGATGAGAGAGACCAATACCAGAATTATTGGAATTCCATAAGACTTTGGTCGATGGTGAAGACGTAAAAATAACAAATGAGATGTCCCTGACATTTCCCTAACAGAACAAGTCTCCTGAAAATGCTAACTCTTCTAAAACATAATTTCGGCAAGTGTCGTGGGTCGTAATTCTCTAACAAGAACATAAGAAAAGAGCTTTACTCAAATGCTCATTTATTTGTGGCATTTTCCATAGCACCAACATGTTTTCATAACACTAAGATATATAAGCAATTCCACCTATCTGAGGTTTTAACTAGGTTAGCTGGAGAGCTGAGGTGTGCAAAGATGCAAAGATTTTTTTCTCAGCAACAAGGAAACAAGGAGCTGTCCTTTCCTGCACACGAAAAATCATTAACAAAATGATGATTTGCATCTTCTATGTGTGCTGCAGCACACATAGGAGTTACAAATAACCATTAGTGATTGTTTATGTGTCCATAAACATACATTCCCTCAACAAAGGGCACCCTTGCTCTATGGTGCAAAGGCGCTTGCGTTGGCGCTAGGCAGCTAAGTTCAGCACCAGCGCTAGGGAAAACGCAGGGATGTGCCATACCATTGCAATTTTTGCTTAACGTCACACTTCGCCATTCACTTGTAAATATGCCCTAGAGAGTTAGTGGTGGGTTCACTTTACCATTGTGTTACTCTGTGAGAAAGGAGGAAGAGGGGAGCAGATAAGCTAAGATAACATTCACACATATATTTTTATGTTCTGTGTAGGAGAACCACATTATCTCAATTCTGGTTCCAGTGAGACATAGACATGTCTCCTGTAACCAGTGGAATACATGAACAGTTGGGCTGTTTCCTTATTCTCACTTTCAACGAGATGCATTTGAGCGGCATGTAAAAATCCAATGGGTGTTGACATGCAATACTCCTCTGGATGATCACTTGACTATGTTCAAGAAGAAAGGATAGAGTCTCATGCAGTAATTTGTGAGTTTCTCTTTTAGTGGGATGCTATCTACTGTACTGCATGCCAAAGAGAGATGCAGGAAATTAACTGTTGATTGATAGCACTCATTCATATTGATGTGGAGGTCACCTCGAATGTTAGCTATACTAGAATTTGACTATCTATAGGTCTGGAACCTGGCTAGCAACTTCTATAATAGGTGAAACTTACCAGACTACTCACCTATTTTAGAAATTGCCTTGAGACATCCCCCTCAAAAACTGTACTGTCTCCAAGAATTGAGATCAGTAAGTAGTGGGCTGGAATTTCTAGCTCAGTTGTGTGTTTTTAAAAGGAAGAGTGACAACTGACTGTTTAGATTGCCAGAAGAATACGTCTCCTACAGCCTATGCCAATGCCCAATGAAATCAGAGGAAATATTACTTCTATAAGTATCCTCCAATAGAATGGTTCACATTGAAGGAAGCACCTGTCAGTAGCAGGTTAACTGCTCTGATTCCCTCTGCATCGGTAACCACACTGCCCCTATCGATAAACAGTATAATTACAGCACAATCCATGTAGAGAAAAAACTGCTTTCTCTCCCCAGTCCTGCATCTCTAACAATCTCTAAAATTAGGCTTTCTAGAACGTTTTGTTTGGTTGATTACGTTAGCTGGGGTCTTGAGAACGTTAGGAACATTATTCTCCACACGGCCACTTTAAATTAAAAATAGGGGTGTACCAAATTCACACAATGTGCTTTTTCGTAACCATGTGAAATTTCAGGGCATTATGCAAAATTCTGCATATTTATTTACATGCAAATCGCAGACATATTACTTTAGCTTACTACACTGACAATGCGGTATTGACTTTAAGGGGGGGGGGGGAGGTAGGTAGGGATGTTGATTCTATAGGGAACCCAGACTCATAAGTGCATTACTGTCGATGTGCTACCAATTGCATCTACAATGGCACTCTGGGCCTTCACAACATGAGCTGTAATCACCTAAACACCTAATAAAATTCATTAAAAAAAATAAAATGTTGAATGCAAATTACAATTTTGCACAATGTTTTGTTTGCGTCTTTGCATCAGTTTTGGGTTCATAGAAGTGTTTTGTGCTAAAAAGAGCAAAAAAAAGCCATAAGCACCTCTAACAACAGCCATTCGCATTTTGTTGTTTCCGTTGTCCCCATGCGCTCTCTCTCAGCTGACGTCACATAATTTTAGTGACGTAGCCAAGTTTTGGGAATTTTGCATATTAAGAGAACAGCAAAAATATCAAAAGTGCATGAGATTATGCCAGCACAACACAAATTTCTCTGGGCCTAATTAAAAACTCTCACAAAAACTAGCCACGTCATCAAACTACAAAATCGAACCGTTTAAATCAAATTACAAACAAATCTATGCGGTAGTTCAGAAGAGTCATAAAATCATGTATATAAATACATTCATTCATTCGATTGTTCACATTCATATGGCTTTGTTCAGTGTGGTCAACCGAAGTCTGATTGAATTCTGTCAAACAGTAAACATCTACCACAGAAAGTCACAGTACACCACACATTTCCAATTGGTTCCCTGAAGAATGGAAAACGTTTCCCCAAAACAAGATCTCCATGACAGCCTCTGCCAATTAGGGGAGGTTGAGGACATCACCGCAGCCTCTACCTGGGTGATCTCTGCTCTGCTACCGCTAAATTCCGTGAGTTGTGCTCTGTGTGCACCCGACTTCATGTGTCAAAGGGTTTATATGTGTAGCATAAAAAGTGCCCATATCGGAGGGCCAGGGAGGAAGGGGGGCTCACTACGGCCCCCAAAGTCCCTTTCAGCCTGCCTTTTCATGGTGGGTTCACCACCATGAATGGGCCGGCGGAAAGGAACATCATAATGCCTACGGCGGTGCCTGGTAGGCATCGCCACTATTGTAGGCATTACTCCGCCTCCGACGATCTCCTTGAGCCAGTCGGATGCGTGGCGGTCAGTCTTTCCTTCTGCTACACAGCCGCCCGCCATCCAAATGTGGTGGGTGGAGAAAATGATTGCGATGGCAGTGGGGCCGCCACCGACGGGTTGTCAGTGGCCGTCCTTCCGTCATCATAATTGGCCTGGGTGTCTGACTTCAGACAAATCGAAACCAGAAGTTGCCTCAATTAGATGCAACTTCTGATATAGTTAGAACATCTGTGAATTCTTGCTGTCTAACTTGTTTGGTTGTTATGTTATTTTATGTTATGTTATGTTATGTTAATATCACTTGATTAAGCAAAACAAATCATACCCAAAGGTATATCTTGGCACTCAGCCAGCGCAAAACAAACAACCAGAGACTAGAACAATCAAGTTTTCAACATTTTCTTGAATTTAATGAAATCCGCACAACAACAAAGATGGATAGGCAGTTGATTCCAGGCAGCAGGGGATGTGAAGGCTCTGCCACCATATCTAGAAGTGCAATCACAGGAGACAATCAGAAGCTCTTTATCAATAGATCTTGAAGTATGGGAAGGCTGATAGTGATGCAGTTTATACTTTTGGTAAAAAAGGGCATTACCTACCAAGTATTTGTGGGTAACATAACAGGTCTTAAACAAGATAAGCTTTCTGTTAGTAAGCCAAGAAGATCTCTCAGAATAGAAACTGAGGGAGATCCTGCCCGGAGATTACAGACCAGGGGGGCAGCAGTATTTTGCACAACCTGGAGCTTAGACAGTAAGGAGTCATTAACTTTCATAAACAGCGCATTACTGTAAGCTAGGTGGCTTATAACCAAGGCCTGGACCAGTGTTTTCCTGGCAGATGATGGTAGCTAAGGAACAACCCTCCTCAGAAGTCTCATGGTCACAAAACAAGAACTGCAAATTGCAATGATTCTTCATGGAAACGTCCTGGTCCAGTTTAATGTCCAGATTTCCTACAACGTGTCTTGGAGAAGGAGCTGCCCCTCCACATGCCACCAGTCCCGGGTCCAGAGGAGCTGAGCTTTTCCAAACAGCACATTTCTGCTTTTTCACCGTTTAGCTGGAGACAATTAGTTGTCATCCAAGTCTCAATTTTCCTCAGACAGTCTTGAAAAAGGTGTTTAGCATCGTCAATATCCTGCCCCAGCGAAATGATCAGCTGGGTGTCATCAGCATATGAAACTACATCAAAGCCACAAGATTTAAGAATGTGGGCCACTGTAAGCCCCTAGTATTTGATAGGGCATGTAGGTTTAGAGGCCCAGTAGATTTAATGCACTGAAGTGTGCACTGCTGTGGTGCCTGCTGTCATTTTAAAACAAAACTATGTCCAAATTCGGCTTCGTTAACAAAGGTACTTCCTTATTTGTACATATAGGTCCCCCCCAAGGTCTGACATAGGTGCCATGTTAAAAGAAGCAGTGACATTACAAAAGATGGTTTTGAGCCCTGGTGAGGTAAAAACTGCCAATTTCATTTTCCCCATTGTAGTGCATTAGCTCCATTTGCTAACGTGGGATGGCTTGCCCCCCTGCTTGCCTGCCTAGAAGCCTGGATAAATATAGGAGAGCTGCCTAGCAGCTCAGATCCCTGGACTGCTGTGCTGAACCCCTGGCCTGCACCAATATAACTGCACTCAGATGGACTGCACCTGCAGCACACTTTGGAACTTCATCAATAGAAGGAGTTTGCCTGACTGTAAAAGTTTGAGGAATGGACTATCTGAAAGCAACAGGTTAAAAGAGCTCCATCTGCATCATCTCCACCAAGAATAACCCAGCGGGACTGCGTCCAGCGTTTTTTTAAGGATTTGGCCAGGTGCATTGTATGTCTTGTAGTCTCAACTTCCCAAGGGACAAGTCAGAGATTCTGGAACCTTGGATCGGTGTTGTGGACCCTTCAAGACCCCAAAGGACCTTCCAGAGAAAAATCCATAAGTTTGGAATCATTTGGACAATTTTTGTCAAATAGCTCCATACATTTACCGGCCTGCTGTCGAGAGTCAAGCCGGCGACGTTGAACTGCGACTTGGCCAGAGATCCAGGTTTGCCTGACTAAATCTTCGGTGCTTTTCGTATACGAAGAGACTTACAGGAGTTGATCGAGGCATCGTGTTGAGCCAAGCTGCCATCATCAAACTGCGAGCTGACCTGATGAGGAGCCCTGCTCGGCTTTAAGAGAAAAAGCTCCAAAAAAAGTGACTAAGGGCCTGATTTAGATCTTGGTAGATCTGGTCCTGCTGCCACTTTCTTTCAGACGTTTTGACTGCCAGCCTACTTGGAGGTCCGCCTGCTCTATTTAGATGCTGGCGGGTCTATGTACGATAGTCTGTCTGAGCGTGTCATCTCTGCCGGAATTTCCTCCCGCGCTGACAACATCATAGGTAAAATTGGCTGTCAGAGAGAATCCAGCCAAGATTACAGCCAAGCCAATCACGATGTCCCTTTACGCCGAGGAAACTTTGACAGGGACACCTTCAAAATTGTGTTGACAGAATCGAAGTAAATGAGGTAGGAACTTACCCTTTTTTCTGTTTTCCACTTCCATTTCCATCTTGAACTCCATTGTCCATGTTCTTCCTTTGCTGCTACTACTTGACCACAACAGTAATCTACTCCATTGTCGCCGGAATCAAAGGTAAGCTTGTTTTTCACTTGTCTTACTATGAATTGTGTGTTAACATGTGCTTTGGCCTTGTATGTTTTTACATGACTCTTCCATGTAATTATTTTCTTATGTTTTATGCAATCGTTTTTATTTTACAACTTATCAAGGTAAAGTGAACACACCTGTATTGACACTTAAAAAAATATTTATTTGCTGTGGTGGTTGTGAGTGTTGTGCTTTTGGTGCCTGTGGGTGTACCTACAATAGTGTGTGTATTTTGTTTGTGAGCTGTGCTATAGGTACACACATGGGCATAATACATTACCTTTGTATATTTTTGGAGCAAGCACAAAATATATGTGTGGTGTCACAATAATTAGTAGTACTTACCAGTCACCACTCCACCAGGGACTCATTTCATCAGGAAGCTGCTGCTAGGACAACACTAGCACAACAGGGAAATCTACATAGGCTTGGCACAAACCTGCTGGCCTGACGGCAACAGAGTACTGATAGCCAGCAGAGGAGTTTGCTGCCTTGATGGAGGTGTGACCCTTATGCAATGGAAGACAGTCTTTTGATGTGGAAAGCGGTTCAGCCAGCCCACATATAAATACGGCGGTCAGGAATTCGTCAACTCAACAGAGTACTTGTAACTACCACCACGGAGGGACAACAGGAGTACCACCACCATCTAAATAAGGACCTAAATCAGAAGGTAAAAAATTTGACTGGGCCCTACTGCTCACGGTCACACAGAACGATTTATTTTTGCTGCTAATCAGTATCTAAAGGGGAAATCTGTTCCACTAAAGGGATTTTTATTAAATTGATCTCAGTTGGTGATTGTAAAAAGTGGATTGCGCTCAGTTTGGAGATTTTAAAATTTAATTGCACTTAGGTAGCCATACATTTAATCTGTATACTGTTTTGCACAATGAGACACCGGGAGATGCCATTTGGTTAGCGCTCCAGTGTCTCTGAGTTCCCACTATAAAATGAGACCTGCTGTGCAGATGTGTAGCAGACATGCGCAGCGGGCGCACAGCTGGTGCACTGAAGGCGTGCCTAAGGAATGCCCGTCTATGCCCATCCATGTCTGGTCAGCTCCCTGGGCTTGGAATCCTGGCTCTTTTCAAGTAAGTAATATTACATATTCTTCTGCACAGCTTTTAGCATTGTGAGGGTCTCTTAATGAAAGCCTTGGCATATGGATGGATATATCTCTCAAGTTCAACCTTCAGTCAGTGAAGCTTGCAGCTTCCTGCTACGGCTTCTTCAGAAGGTTTCAGACGATTCTTCCTCTTCTTCCTTCTACTGCCAAGAGACTGATTCTCCAGGCCCTTATCCTTCCTTGCCTGGACTAAGATAACTCCCTTTATTTGGAAGCTCCGAAGGCCACAACTAGGAATCTTCAGGTGGTACAGAATAGTGCAGCGCAGTTGTTGTTCAAAATACCTAGGAACCATTCTGCCCGACAAGCTTTGAATTCCCTTCATTGACTTCCAGTGGCTGAGAGGATTCAGTTCAAATCCCTCTGCATTGCCCACAGGGCGCTATGGGGCAAAGGGCCTCTGAATTCTTGTTCCGTGCTCTCCTTTTACCTTTCTCAAAGAACCTTGCTTTCCTCCAATGCTTGCCAGGCCAAAGTACCCCAAGTTAGAAGGGAAAGATCTGGAGGGTGATCTTTCTCATATAATGTAGCCAGGTTGTGGAACAACCTCACCATTTCTTTACATTCTATAAGTCAGCTACTTCCCTTTCAGAACATTTTCAAAATCTGACTATTTCAGAATAATTCTCTTCAAGAGAGGAGCCTAAAAAAAGCCCTTGGATGCTTCTGTGCTGCACTCTCAGCGCTGGCATGCCTATGGGTAGCTAAGCTCTTTATAAGTGCTTCATAATGATAATAATTGCATCTGACCTGTGCTCCATAATGGTAGGGCTGAAGCTTTGACTTTGTACCGGTCAACCACGACCAGATATCCCAAGTTGACACTTTTGGCTTTTAAGCACTAGAAAGCATTAAGGTCCTCATTTATGAAAAGTGACGCATTGCGTGAAAACAGCAATGCTTCACTTTTCATTGCGCTCTCCTTGCGACATGCTGGATGCGTCATATTTACAGTATGACGCACCATGTCGCAAGGAGTTACAGATATGTCAGTATTTTTGACCTATCTGTAGACACAAAAATTATGCATTTCTGGAGTGTGTCACCAAACTGACACTACTCCAGCAATGGGTCATTTCAAATGGGCAAGTCCCATGTTAAATGTGCCTGCGTCAGTCTTACGCCTGCTGCATCTGCATCATAAAAGGGGCGCAGTGAAATCTCATATATTTCACTGTGTCACTTCTACAATGCTTACTTGCGTTGGAACGCCCACCCTGCATACATTATACCTGGCGCAGGTATAATATGGCGCAGGGGTTTACAAAGTGACGCATCTACCTAGATGCGTCACTTTGTAAATATGACTCAAAATGGCGCATTTTTTACGCCGCTGGTGCGTCATAAAAAGTGACGCACCAGTGGTGCAAAAGTGACGCAAAGGCTCATACATAAACCCCTAAATTAATTTAAAAATCATATCTCTTGTTCCCTTCATTGGATGTTTGTTGTTTTGGTGTCATTTTAATCACAAAAATAGTTCCCATTTCAATAAAGTGGTGTTGAATTTTTATTGTGTGCTGTGTCTCACTTATTTAATGTATGGGTGTTTTTTAAAGCTTTACGCACCTGTCTTCTAAGTTAAGCCTGTCTGCTCACAGCCACGCTACCAAGGGTTGAGTAAGGATTACTTTATTGCTAACTTGACTGGACCTTATTTGTGATTGTGGTGTTTTTACTAGTTGTAGATACCTACCTGCCCCTACTAATAAACCACATTCCAACATTTTTAGGGAGATAAAATTAATTACTGCAAAGGGTTGGTCAAAATGTGAACGAGGAAAGTGTCTGACAAAATTAGATTGGAGAAGAAGAAAGTGGACAGTGGTGGAGCTTGAAAAATTACAGAGCCTTCTGTGTGATGAAATACATGGCATGGAAGAGTCAGATGCAAGCTACAAAACTTGACAACTGTTAATTAAAGTAAAACTTATGAAGGGAATTATACATGTAATGTGTGATGACTCTCGGAGTCATCTGAGTGAGGATTGAAAGAAATATTTCAATATTAAATGTTTTGGGCACCTGTACATTAACAGTAAAATGTCACTTCTGGACATTTTCCATATTTATGTCGATTCTAGTTAATACAGGCCTGTATTTAAAAACAAGCATTGGCAAAGCCAATAGGTCTCGCAATGTCTACATTTTTTTTTTATTTCCTGTTATGTGTTGGCTTGGTAAATTAAATAAAAATGGTAACAGAAAATCGGAGCAGCGCTGCATACACTGGCACTCTTTCGTTTACAAATTTAGCACTTAGCCCACCTCTGGTTTTGTCCCTGATGTCCCAAGGCATGATTGGGGGGGCTTACTTAAAGATCCAGGTCTTCAGATTCTTATGGAATTCAAGAAGGGAGGAGAGGCTCTGATGTGTTGAAGAAAGTCGCTCCAGGATTTAGGAGTAATCTGTGAGATGGTAAGACCTCCTGATCTGCAGAAGTTACCGTGGGTGGAAGCCAGGAGCAGGAGCCAGAAAATAGTGTGAAATGCTCCTACCCTGGTGTTATAAACTCCCGGGCCCTCACTGAGCTTGCCTGTGTGCACTACCGGTCAATGCTTAATTTGATGATGTGGTTTCCGGTGCTCGGCACCGGCACTTTATTGCCAACATCAGCATTGCAGCTCTGTTTGCCTAATATTGAAATGAGCACAACAGTAGGTGTTTTTTTATTCAATATTCTTTAAAAATTTCTACAACCTGCCGCCCAGTCCATTCTTATAACTTTGGTGGCCTGGAATAGTCTGAATTGTTGCCCGTGTAGATGTGTGATGGTTAATAGTTGTCTTGGTGGTGTCATTGCCAGCGCTGGCAAGGCCAATGGGTGTTGCAAGGTGCAGTGCCCTCCTGACGAGGCCCTGGCACTTAGGGGCATATTTACACGACCCTAGCGCCACCAGAGCATCACTTTTTTTGATGCTCCGGTGGCACACAATGCAGGACCATATCTACAAATACACGTAATGTGGCTTTTCTTGGCTTTGCAGATAAGGTGTGTGGCTTTTGTTGGCTTTGAAGATAAGGTGTAAGACCATGCGTTGCCTTATATTGTGTCAGGGTGGCATGACATGGGTGTTGTTGTGGGCAATCCCACGCAACACCCATGGATTTTGACACTGCCCCTGATTTACAACATAGTGCGTATTTGGGCAGCACCAAAATCTGACCCGTCCCCAGAGCAAGCGTAAGGAGAAATGTTTACATTTCTCGTTTTTTCCTCTTCCTACGTGTGCTACATTGTGCAGCACACATAGAACGAGGAAAACTTCCTGCACAAAAACACTCATGCCAACAACACAGACACCCTTGCACCATAGTGCAGAGTGCATGTATTAGCACACAGCTGCTAATTGTGCACCCTGAAAGGACAGGAATGCACCATATCTTATAAATAGACTGCATTTCTGTCCTATCGAATTGGCATAGGGCAGCACAGCAAAACGACTTGTGGCACTGCTCTGCCAAGTCTCTGTAAATGTGCCTCTTAGTTTTTACAAACCTCTGCTTCCTGATCCACTGGGTAACTTCCTCTGGTGCCCCTTAATGCCTAGGGCCCTCCTCTGCTGGGCCCGAAATGCAGTTTCAACTGGAGCTGCCACCCTCTAACTGCAATGCTGTACACGCTAACGGGGCGGGGGGAGTAGGACATGGACTGGGAAGATCAGAACGTGTGTTGGAGCAGCTGGGGAAATGTGAGCTCTAGAAGGGGGAAAGCGATGAATGGCCAGATCAAGATGTGAGCGTAACACCCTAAACTGGCACAGCTCCCACCCACCTCCCTTCTTGACTCTGATGCAGTACCAAAGCTCAGATACCCAGCAGCACTGGAGAGGCACAGCGGGATGGCAACCCTCACACCTTCAGCCCTTGATGAGCTGTTAAGAGGTGCTTGAAGGTGACTGAGAGGGAGGGGCTGCAGCTTCAGGAGCAGGGGCATCTATTCAGATGCAAACAGCCCTGAATGCGTCATGTCTCTGCAATTTAGAGGGGCCTCACACATTCACTGGCCCTGATTACACCAGGCAGCACGTGGTTCTCTTCACAGAGCTTAATTACTGTCACTAAATTGTAAGCAAACCTCGGTTCTTTAAACATGCAGTCTATAATGTAATAAAATTAGGAAATGGCACAATCGCACCCACTCTGATTAACAAAGTATGGAGGACAATCAGTTAAATCAGTTCTATTGGAGTATCTCCTTTAAGTACTGTACATCACAGTGAGGGATGGTAAAACTAACATTTTGGAAAGAGAGTCTGTCTTCTCGTTGTCTTGTCCAAGAGGGGGTGAGGAGCCCTACCCCTCCCTGGAAGAGACCAAGATGATACTAGAATACTGCATGCCCACCCCTGTGCCCACCCTGGTGGATCCTGTCCCCCCTCCTGTGATGGCTCCTGCCCCCCCTCAGTGATGGCTCCTGTCCCCCCTGTCCCCCCCACCTGTGATAGTTCCTGACCCCCCCCCCCTCCCCCCTGTTGTGGTGGATCCTGTTTCCATCCTGGGTGGCTTCTGTCCCAGCCCTGGAATAGCTCCTGCAGCGAGGGTGAAGTACTTGATGGGCCTCTTCTCAAAAAAGACTCAGCTCAAAATTAATATGAAAAGGTGGGTGAGTAAGGGAAGGGATGGGTGGATGGCTGGATGAATTAGTGAAAGGGTGAATGGATGAATGAACAATTGAATAAATGGATAATGAGAGCGGATGGATGGATTGATGAGTGAGTGGAAGGGTGGATGAGAGAAAAGGTAAATAACTGGATGTATGGGTGGAAAGGTAGCTGGATGGGTAAAAGGGTGGATGGATGAGTGAAAAGGTGGATGATGAGTGAGTGGGTGGATGGATGAGTGAAATGATGGATGGATTGATGAATTGATAAGTGCAAGGGTGAATGGATGGGCAGATGAGTAAAAGGGTGGATGTAAGGATGGATGAGTGAGTGAAAGGGGGGGTAGATAGACAAAAGGATGAATAGATGAGTGAAGGAGTGAAAGGATAGATGGATGAGAGAAAGGATGGATGAGTGATAGGGTCAATGGATGGATTCATGAGTGGATGAGTAGATGGATGGGTGGGTGGATGGAAAGAAGGATGGCTAAGTGAAAGGGTCGATGGAGAGAGAAAGGAAGGATGGATGGATGGATGACTGAAAGGGTGGATGGGTGGAAGGAGGAGTGACTGGGTGGATGGATGAGTAAGTGAAAGGATAGCTGGATGGGTGAAAGGGTAAATGGCTGGATGGATGAGTGAATGGATGGATGGGTGGAAGAGTGGATGGATGAGTGTACAGATGGATAGGGTGGAAGGGTGGATGGATGGATAATGGATAGATCAGTGAAAGGATGGATGAAGGGATGGATGAGTGAAATGAAAGATGGAAGGATACATGATGGATAGGTTTGCAAATGGTTGAATATGTTTGGATATGGCTGCAGTGCTTAATTTGTGCCGCTGCTTTCCGGTGCTCAGCACCGGTACTTCATTGTCAGGGCCGGGGCTATAAATTATTTTCAGTGTTGGTGAACGTAATAAAAAAAAAAAACATGAACAAAGGAGATACTCTGCTGCGCTTTTGTGGAGGTTTTGTAAGGATGGATGTGATTCTGCTGTGCTCTTGTGGCGGTTGAGACGTCCGGTCAGTGGTACTTGATAGCGTTATGTTGTAGGGGGGGTGTGGTTGAGTAAGGAGTCATGAGTTGCTCTCTGTGTTATGTACACTTCACATGTGACGTGGGGTCATGCCTATTTACGGTACATCATGTGGAGTTTAACAAGGCCTTGCGGTTGCCTCCTGATAGGACGCCGCCTTACTATACTAGCACATTCTAAGGGGGTGGATGTTGCGTGTTCTTGAAGGGTGCCGAGTTGCACCTTGAGGCATGGGTGATTACACAGTTTAGTGGTGTTCTGTGGGCCGACTATACTACAGCTGGAAAATAATTCCTTTATCGGAAATAGTATTTCACAGTTTTTTGGGGCTTCCGTTTTCTATGAGCGAACTGGGAATTTAGTTTCACCGGGTGTTTTTCCTTCTAGTGTTGTGAAATGGGTATTTTGGTCATTGGCTGCATAATGTGTTTTCTTTTTCTTTAGTTGTAGAACTAGTCCATTTGTCTTGTGTATAAATTGTGTTTTCGTATGGCATCCTCCTGTTAAAAGGAATGGGGTTGTGGGCTTTTGTTTAAGTCACAAATTTGAATCCCGGCAGGGCCACTCAGCCTTTCATCCTCCATGGTGAGTAATTGAGACCCTTTGACCTGGTAAATATTAACACCCGTTGTGTACAGATCGTAGAAAGGAGCAGAAGTGTGGTATGGAGCGGTAAACATAACTTTATTAATAATAAAACAGCATGACTTGCAATATATGCTTTGACCCACGAAGAGTACTGTGCCCTCTAACTTCTTATCATATGAAGTAAATATGCTCCTTAAAGAACGTATCATGCTTCTAAGCGCTGTAACTAACAAGTATTATTCCAGTTATCAATGGTACTTGGTGGCATCTTTGCTGAGAGTGGATAAGGACATCAGGAGTCACTTGAGGCTTTGCCCTTCTTTATTGATGGCCCCTCTCCACAGTTCACAGTGGAAATAAATAGCATAATACACTCGGCGCATCTGCATCAATGCTACATATATACTGCTGCAGTTTGGCCACGTTGTTAAAATAGGTTCGGACTAGAGACTGTCGTGCATGTGACAGTCACTCAGTGCCTCAGGGAAGGGACTGCCATGGGTGATCATCACTCGATGCCTCAGGAACTACCATGAATGACCATCACTTGATGTCTCAGGTGAGGAACTGCCATGAGTGAGCATCACTTGATGCCTCAGGTGAGGGACTGCCATGAGTGACCATCACTTGATGCCTCAGGCGAGGGACTGCCATGAATGACCATCACTTGATGTCTCAAGTGAGGGACTGCCATGAGTGCCCATCACTTGATGCCTCAGGCGAGGGACTTCCATGAATGACCATCACTTGTTGTCTCAGGTGAGGGACCGCCATGAATGACCATCACTTGATGTCTCAGGGAATGCCATAGGTGACCATTACTTGGTGCCTCTGGGGAGAGACTGCCATGAGTGACCATCACATGAATGACCATCACTTGATGCTTGAAGTGAGGGACTGCCATGAGTGACCAGCACATGAGTAACCATCACTTGATGGATCAGGTGAGAGACTGCCACATGTGACCAACACTGGAAGGCTCGGATGAGGGACTGCCATGAGTGACCATCTCTTGATGCCTTAGGCAAGGGACTGCCATGTATGACCATCACTGAATTTATAGGTGAGGGACTGTATGTGCATGACCAGCACTGGATGGTTCGGGTGAGGGACTGTATGTGCGTGACCATCAGTGGACAGTTCGGGCGAGGGACTGTGTGCGTGAGCATCAGTGGATGGTTCGGTCTAAGGACTGTATGTGCGTGACCAGCACTGGATGGTTTGGGCTAGGGACTCTATGTGAGTGACCATCAGTGGACAGTTCGGGCGAGGGACTGTGTGCGTGACCATCAGTGGATGGTTCGGGCGAGGGACTGTATGTGCGTGACCAGTGGATGTTTCGGGCTAGGTACTTATGTGCGTGACCAGCACTAGAGGCCTGAATTGAGGGCACTTTCATAAATGTAAACACTTGGTGGCCCATTGGTTTCATGTACTGGTTTCATGCCACCCTCGTCCAGGTCATTGGATCACAGCTCGGCGAGGTGAGCCAGTTGGTTTCTGTGGCTAACTTACTGCCCGGCTGGCAGGTGGCCATCCCGCAGCGAGGACCGCTGCAGAGTTGATAATGCTCCTAGAGTAAGTGGGTGGAGTCAGTGAAGGAAGTGAGTGGAGCCAGGGAAAGTGGATGTGGCCTCCTCCAAACATTTGAGCACCTTGACTTCATATTTTACAAATCAAGCACTGTATGGCTGGGCTTACTTATATACTATTGCACGACCTCCTCTGATGTGTCTGTAAAACTTACAGATTGTCCTGAAGTTTTGTCCTGAATTTTGACTACCTGTCCTGAATTTGTGTCCTGAATTTTGACCCTTTGTCCTGAATTTTTACACTCACCGTCCTGAATTTGCACCAATGCCAGTTGATCACCCTATTAAGTTGCTGTGAGTGCACAGCTTCTTTTCGATGTTACTGCTGTAGCTGCAGATATTCCGCTGCTGCTGTGTGTCACTGTAGTAACTTTGAGTACACACTGCTGCTTCTGAGTGTCTCTGCGGTAACTTTGCTCACTGCTGCTGTTTCCTAGCAGTATTTGTGAGTACACTGCTGCTTCTGTGCGCTCCTGCAGTCTTCTTGTTAATAACTACTGGCTGTCATATGGATCCTCTCAGCCAGGTTTCCGTATCTTTCGGACTTTCCATAACTCCTTTGACCCGCTGCGTGGTTGCATTTTTTGGGCCAATCTATTCCCGTCAAACATATCGATCTGCATCACAAGTGTGAGCTTTCCCCATGCTCTCTAGGCTTTGTGAATGCTGGTAGGGCTGAGACGGGGTCAGTTACTTGTCTGCCTGCATCTCGCTCTGCTTGGGGAAGCCACTGCTACTGCCAGGCATTATCCCGCCTGCAGAGGGCACTGGCACATCAAAAGTCACCCTGACTGCTCCCCCGGGAATGGAGAAGTAATACAAATTGGATCCCCAATCCTTATGTGGAGCCCTCTCTGCAAGGCCAGGGACATTTTTTTCACCACTGTTGCGTAATTTGAAAATTACGTACATTGGCAGCACTTATGACAGCGCAACATTTGGCATGCTTTCAAGCTATCCAGCATTGGTTCAAGCACAAAGATATATTTTGGGAATGGGAGACAGGCTTCAGCGTAAAATGCGTCACAGGGACCTTTTTCTCCTGAACTTGTCCCCTTACCAGTAAGTGTCTCGAGTGACTTTGAACACGAGGCAACCGTTTGTGTTAAAATTTCCATCCGGAGGCCCCAGAGTGTATTTCTCGTAATTTTGCATAATGTCTTGACATTCTTCTTCGTATTTCTGCGTGGAAAAGTACACTGTTTTACACGAGCTTAATCGAGGGCAGTCACAGTTTCCTGGCCATTCTCCTGTACCATTTCTGACACTGTTTACTGGTGTCAAATGCAACAAGCGCGGCCGCGAAACTGAAAGCGACTGCACTATGTTAAATTAGTAAAGTGACCATCTGCCAGCCTGCGCGCCGCTGCTCGCTCCAGAGACCCACAGGCCATGGGAGTCAACGTTTAGAGGAAAAGCGGGACATGCACCTGTCTTTGGCTATTTGCATACTTTCATTATTGATAGACCCCACGCAACGGCCAATGGAATGTGTGGGAAGAGTCCGACCGACACTGAGAAGTCTGGAGTGATTCCAAGAGGCCCTCTCCTAGAGCAACACATGTGCGCTGCGCTAGGCTCGACCTAAAAAGGGCATATGTTAGGTGAATAATTTTCTTTTAAAATGTGGACATTTCTGTTTTTTGTAGACAAGCTGAAGCAAAATTTAAAATGTGTGATGCTTATTTTCCCATTTCTAATGCAGAGAAGAATGTTTTGTTCCTTGAGATTATGGTGGAATTTCTTAATTGAATAGAGCCTTTCAGCTCCACATGCAAGTATGACCAGTCCAAATGCCTTATCTGCTGAGTTTGAAGGTCACAGTTGGGGCCCGCTTTTGACAAGTTTTTGCACATTTTAATGAAATTGGAACTGTAGGTTTTCTGTTTTCACTTGACTGGTTGGGTGTTCTAAAAGTTCACGTGTTAGTAATAATGTTAGATGTCTGTTATTTTAAGAATGATATTTGCATTGTTTGAGTGCAGTTCCCCCTCTAGCTTTCTTAAGACAGAGATGCCCTTCTTATGGATCAGATATTTTTCCCATCCCTGAAGGAGTTCAAGTGGCTCAAGGCATGTGCCTTCCCCACTTGCTAGATGAAGCTCTGTTTGATTTATACAGCCTGCCTTTCAGTGGCATTCCAACCTGACACAGTCAGTCACTCAAAAATGGTATTGTTTGATTAGTTAAAATCATCAACAATACAGTCATCATCATCATTAAATCAAGTAAAACATATTTCATGACGTATATACAATTTAAATCCTGCACAGGGGACGGTGGTTATATGTCAATCAATCAATAAATTGCAGCTATTCACCCCTGAGGGTATCCAGGTGCTGCAGTCTTGCTGGTCTCAATCAAAAAGCCGGTTCTTGAGTCCTGAAGTCGGCTAAGTATGTTTAGATCACATTGTCCATAAATCAGTAAGACAGTCTAAAGTAATGTAATACTATGTGCCTAAGGCACTGTCTTAAGTGAGCATAAAATCATTAAAAAAAATCCTATAGGGAGCAAGACCATGATATTTGAAGAGGAGAGACAAAGTGATATAGCCTCCTTGCAATTGCGGCACCCATAAGACGGGAACAAAGGTTTCCGAAGGGTGCAGCGAGGGGGGTTACCAAACTCCGGGCAGCAGAGGAGTAAGTGGGTGAAAGACTCATTTTTGTAATTTCAAAATCTACACCTTGCCTTGGGGTTGTTGTTGGACCATGACACCATTGCAGTTGAAGGTTTTGAATCGGGTGAGGGGGGCCTTGCAACCATATTACTTCTGCATTCCCTACTTACTGGAAATTTCAGGTAGCGTTGTAGACCTTTGGGATCATAGGAAGGGGGAAATGACTTTGAGCTGATCCTGCTGTTGGACTTTTCTGGATTTTGACCACTTTTTTAAATAACTGTTTGAGTGCTGTGTTTGACAGATTTTGAGCTTTTATTGTCTCTGTTTCAAGAGAAATATCAGCACATGCAGATCATAGATATCTGGTCCAGTTGTTAGCAGGACCTTTGAAAATGACCTGCAAGACTTCCTTAGATGAACCTCCAGCAGAGTTGTGTATCTGGTGGTAATACTTAAGGAATTAGGACTTATTTGCGAGATCTTGGTATCTGGGCACGCCTGATATAGCAAGGTCACTGGAATCCTTTTGTAAGCAACTGTTTGTAATCTTTCTAGCACTGTGTCCATTTTTGATGGGAAAATTTGTTGTCCATACGAAATTGTTGGAATCAGTTTAGCCTTGATTACTCCTATTATGACCACTGCTGATGGACTTTGTAATTTTGCATTCATTTTGCATAATGCAAATATTAGATTTTGTGCTTTGATTTCCATTGTTCTCACTTGTATATGCTCTTTGTCTGAGCCAGCTGGCCATGTGCTATTTGCCCAAGTCAGCTAACCAGACACCTAGATTGTTGTATGGTTTAGCGTATGGAATTCTAGATGGCCCCAGTTTTCAGACTTTTTTTTTTTAAGTTTCCCAAAAACGATGACTTTAGTTGTATTTGCATTTGGCAGCAAATTATTACTCTGGTTATATTGATCCAGCTGATCCAGCCCTCACTGGAGACCTATTGATGTTTGATCCAGTATGATTAAGTCATATGCGTATTGTAGAATTTAAATTTGATGCACTCCGAGGCTGGGATGAAAAGACTGAGCCTTTAAGATTCCATGCCTCAAATCCGCGGTGTAAATTGTAAACAGTAATGGGGCTATGTTATACTTGGCATCTTTTGGTGTGTTTCCCCTGACCTTTTGCTTTCTGACCTCCAGGTTTTGACTCTGTTTTTGCTGGCTTAGTGTCTCTGCGTACTTTCTCCTTGCTGTTCAGTGTTAAAGTATAAGTGCTCCTGTTGTAAATTGTGTTATGGATTGGTGATTCCATGATTGGCATATTTGATTTACTTGTCAGTCCCTAGTAAAGTGCACTGAGTGTGCCAAGGCCTGTAAATCAAATGCTGCTAGTGGGCTGCAGCACTGGATTGTGCCACCCACACAAGCAGCCTGTAAATGTAACTCTGGCCTGCCATTGCAGAGCCTGTGTGCAGTCTGGGGCTGCCATGCCGACTTGGCAAGTGCACCCACTTGCCAGGCACTAACCTTCCTTTTTCTTACTTATCGGTCACCGCTAAGTTAGGCCCAAGGTACCCCTGTAGGCAGGGTGCAGTGTATGTGAAAGGTAGGACATGCCCTCGTGTGTGTGGCAAGTCCTGATAGTGAATTATTGCCAATTTTGTTTTTCACTATTGCACGGCTACCTGTTCCTATAAGACAGAATAGTGAGTTTGTTTATAACATCTAATAAACATAACTGGCCCTGGGAACAAGGTACAGAATAAAGTTTAGTATGCTATGATTTTTATATTCTGTGTTTGAAAATACCACTTTAAGAAAGTAGGTATTTTCTTGCTCAGCCATGCAGTAGGCCTCTGCTGGGTTTGTGGATTGACTGTCTGAGTCTGGGTATTGGATGACAGGGGCAGGGAAGGAGCAGTGGCTCCAGAGAGTCTAGATGAGTCAGGGAAGGGCTGAATAGATCTGGGCTGCATTTAGAGTAGGGGGAGTTGGCTTCCTTTCACCTGAATGGGCCTGGTCTGCCTCTGACAACACTGTCTCCACCTCCTGCCAGGAAGCTGCGCCAGAAAAGACAGAACTGGTTCTGGCTGGGCACAGACTCTCTCTGCCTGAGAGGACAAAGGATGTTGGGCTATAAAAAGTGGGGCCCAGACCCCTGAACTTTAGAACTCGCTGGAATCAAGGAACCTGCTAAGGAGAAGAGCTGGAAGGGCTGCCAGAAGGAGTACTGCCCCTTTGCTGTGTTGTTGCTTTGTTAGGTTGGCCTGCAGTTGCTGCTTCGGCCTTGGGCAGTGAAAGGACTGGACTGAACTTTCTTTACTTGTGCAGAGTATCTCCAAGGGCCTGAAACTGAGCTGGCCTCCTGTTCTGAAGTCTCAGGGACTGCAAAGACTTCATCAACCTCTGGGTACTGCTTCTGGAGCCGCTGTTTTAGTTGCCACAGAGAGGGGACCAGCAACCGACTCCATCACCGACTCCGTTGCTGGTTCTGTGTCCTAACGGCACCGAAGACCGCACTGTCCGCATCTCGCACCGCATCCCTGGTCTCATCGACGATGACAACCGCCGCCACCACCGAGCTGCTGGTTGCACCGTGACCTGTGGGCACCGCAGTCCGCACTGCCTCGCTTCACTTCACCAACCTGGTCTTACCAGCGCTGGTGCTGCTGCTGACTTGACACCCGTGACCGCATCATGGTTAGAGGCACCACTCGTAAAGTTTCACGACGCATCCCCTTGTCCCACACAGCCGTCTGGGCCGACCCATGCCAGCTCCCGCAAACTGGCTCTCTTGCCTGCACCGCAACCTGCCAGCACCATATCTAACACAGTCTCGCCCTGCACCATTAGCCTTGGTCTCACCGACGCCATCTGGACGATCATCACTGAGCCGCTGCCTGCACCACATCGAGAGGACACCGTGCCCTGCACACTTCCATTTGGCAACGCAACCACGACGATTGCTGACCGGCTTGCACCCCGTGTAAGCCGCAACGAGAAAAGGTACTGTTACCAAGTCTGTTCACACTTTTGCTGGCCCGTATCGAGGCGGTCTGCTGGAATTGTTAGACTCTGTTGTTTTCAGCATCGCAGTAGCCCAAGACGGAGCTACTGACTCGTACAAAGTGTGTTTTTGAGGTATTTCTGCAGTTTGGAAAACATCTTGCAAAATATCTATTTTTCAAGTACTGTATTGTGGATACCTTATCGTTTTTGGTCTTGTTTTGAGTATATAAAAATATTGGATATTTTTCTAAACTGGTGTCCTTTTGTAGTGCTTTCACTGTGTTACTGTTGGTTATGTGCAAATGCTTTACACACTGCCTCTAAGATAAGCCTGACTGCTCGTGTCAAGCTACCAAGGGGGTGAGCAGGGGTTATTTTAGTAGTATAAATCCTTTATCCTGACTAGAAGGAAGGGTCCCTACTTGGACAAAGGTGCAAACCATTGCCAACTAGAGACCCCCATTTCTAACAGGTTAATACACAGCTTTGTTTAATACCTTTGCTTGTATATATTTTTTGGGATACCCTATCCCCTTGACCCATACCGAAGAGTTTGAGCAGAGTGAAATCATTGCTTTTAGCAGGGGGTGCGTTGTGCCCTAATCCATTAGTAGATTTATTGGTCTCCAAATGAGGGAGAGTAATCCACAAAGCATGCAATTATGGGGGGCTTGGTGGGCCCGTTCGATCTGTGAACTAGGTAGGGGAGGGTGACTACCGTCTTTGTAGTCGAGGCACATTGCCTGAATCCTGTCTGATAGTATGGTTTTAGGTTGGCTGTTTCTGCCCTATTTTTAAGTTCCTCCAATAGAATTCTAGCATAAAGGCCTCGATGTCCAGAAGTGCTATCAAGTGGCAATTGGTGGGGTTGTTTGTGTCTCCTTTTTTATGCATGGGGTACAATATTGACTTGGGCCACAACCCAGGTACGTCCACGAACCTATAACCAGCTTGGAAAAATGGTATTAGATGCTTAGACCATAATTCAGTGTCATTTAAATAAAGGGCCAGGCAGGCCTTTGGGAGCTCGAGCGGCATTTTCGCACATTGCCTGGAGAGCTTTTTGAACAGATTTTGCTTTAATGTTCTCTTATACTTGAGTCAAGGCGCGAGGTGACATCCAGGTTTGAGATATATTAGCTGTGCTTATAACTGATGATCTGTGATGTTCCCTTATGTAGGCCAGCCATGTTTCCTGGGGTACGCAGTTATCTTTTTTGTAAGCTGTGTTTTGTGGGCTGTTGACGTAGTGCCAAAATTGTGATTTATATCCGCTTCCCATTGGTGCATATAGTTTTAACCATTCTCCATCGTAGTGTCTTTTCTTTGCCTCCCAAAGACTTTCCTGTACAATCTCCTGTATTTAATTAGAGTGAGTTTCACTTTTTCATTAGAGTTATCTTTCCTGTAAGCCTTAGTGGCTTTCTTTAAGGCTGCTTTGTTTTTTTAAAGTTCTTTATTGTCCCAAGGTTTCCTGCCCATGCTGCATGGGAAGTGAGTGTTTTTACATTCAATGTTCCGGATGTTTGCCTGATTGTGTGGATGGCTGTTATTGGGTCTGTCTGTGTTCTTATGAGATTGCTGTTTTTTGGGGGGCTCTGCTGTGTTGAGATTTGATCAGTATCAGTTTGCCAGCATTTAAGCTGTGTTTCTGTTAAATTGCACCATTTTATCTTTTTCTTTGCTTTGGTCTTTTCTTCCCCGTTTGGGGTACCGATTATTGGTAAACTTACCCACTCTAACAGTTCCAGCTGACCGCGTCGATACTGGCCAGCAAAAGCATGCTACTAATGGGAAGTGATCACTTTCACTTCAATGCTGAATTGTCATGTGCATACAATGCATGCTGATAAGGCTTGACCTAAATATGTAGTCCAGGGCGGACAGCTTGTTGCGGGTGCTTAAACTTGGGTGATTCCCAGGGTGTGAGTCCCGGAGGGAAGAGAGATTGTAAACCTGCAGGATGTGTGACTTTTTACACTTTCTTTCCAGTTGACCAGTTCAGTTTGGGTTCCTTTCTGCCAGATGTTTCAAATTGAAGTCTCCATGAGTAACATCTCATGTGTTGAAAACCTTCATAACATGCCCTCCAAAGACTCACTGAAGTCGTTTAATATTTAATCTTTGGGTCCTTTGGATAAGTTCAAGTAGAGGTTCAATATGTGGATTGGTTTAGATGATTGACTCAGTTGGTTGCCTCCCATGGTTAGTGCTTGAAATATTGAGTTTTGTTCAATTATATCTACCATAACGTTTAAACCTGTCAATATGGGAGTAACCAAACCCCCAGAAGGCCTTCCCTGTAGACAGTTTTTTCTGCTGGTAGGAATCCTTCCTGATATCCATCTAGTGGCAGTGAACTCTGGCCCCAAGTCTCTTGAATACAAATTACATCCCCTGTGTTCAAAACATTTATTGAGTCTGGGCTGCAAGTCATATGTTTTAAGCTCGGCACATTCCACGATATTAAGGTTAATTGTTTCGTATGCGCAAACTGGGCATAGTTAATAGGTGGTTCGGTGTTGCTTACAGCTTGTGCCTCCTCTTGTTTGAGTGTAGTTATACTTGGTGTGATTGGCCTGATATTTAGCTTGTTTAATGTGATGTGTGTATTTGCTGAAGAGGAATGCTCTGTTGATGGTTTAGCCATGTTGGTTCTGCCACTTGTTGTCATCTGTCAAGTGCTAGAACCCTTCCTTGCAGTTGACCCTTTGAATATAGGTTAGAATGGGGCTCCTGTGAATCCGTTGGTCACCTCAGTCTATTCAAGCCTTACCTGGTGTTGGTGTGAAGCCTTATTTTTACTGATGGGGTTTCTGCTTTTTTCCCACCTCCGTGTTAAAATTTGCGTTGGTTTACATGGTTCCAGTCGACCTCTGGGTATTGAGGATTGACATCCCTCGACCGCATCCGCTTCGGTTTCCAGACTTTTTAGCTGGGATGGGACAGTTAGGTCTGAGTGCCTTGTGTAGTCCTCTTGATCGGATCTTCCCTAAGTTCAAATTTGATGTTCGTATGGGCACCTGATTTGGGGGGGAATGCCTTGCCCGGTGATGAATACTTTTCCTGGTTAGATTCGACCCAGACTCCATGTTGGCCTGTCATTTCTTTTATGTTCTCCACCAGAGATGCCAGCATGTCAGGAATAGTGCAGTTTGTCCACGATGTGTGCACGGACACAGTAACCTTTGGTCTTGTGCTCAATTGCGATGCCTATTCTATCTTTGAGAGAACTGACCTTTGAATTCAGATTTGAGATGCTATTTGCCATGTATTGTAGTATGTCCACCTACAATTTAAGTTTATGTGATCGCCAGGTGAGCGCGTTGGTGGTTGCAAGAAGTGCAGAGGTTATTGATAGCAGAATGGTCTGATCTGCCGATGAGATGGGATTTCTTACAGGAACCAGTGCCGTAGATACGTTTCTAAGGCTGCCTTGTGTGTTCTCGGTTTCATCCTGTAGCCTTTCATCGGCATAACGTGGCTCAAAGGTAGTGGAATGGTCCTTGTTATCCTCCCCTGGGTCCCCTTCCAAAGCCTCTTCTGATATTTAGATGGAGGTTATCTCAATTGTAGGTATATCTGGTAATCTCTCCAGTTCTACTCTGCTATGATGCACTTGTGCCATTTTCTCAATTGTTTACTTGCCGGGCACTAATAACTTATTGCCCGTTATCCATATTCCTGTGGTTATGTTGAGGGATCAGAATATTTTTAATTGTCTCATTTCTATCACTTAAGATGGCCTGAGCCATGGCCCTGAGCAGTATCTTGTGGTAACTGACAGCCAGTGACTGGCTAGATGTTTTTACCTCTGATTCTGGCTGCCATCCGGGTTCTTCCTGATCTGGCATCAGCCATGAGTTTTATTTTCATTAAAAACACCCTCCACTAGAGTTTCCAGCTAGATTCAAAGAGCAATGGGCCTTGAAAGGGACTGGCAACTGTTGAGTGAGTTAGAGTTACTGGGCATATTTTATGGGCCAACAGTACTAGAGTCTGTCCCTGAATAGTTCCAGAGTTTCTGCTAGTAGTTTATCACCAGGATGGCCTCTTGTCTGAATATCACTTGTTACTTATTATAGCTTTCCAATGGACATGTGCTATTCGTCTGCACGTATGTTTTTATGTGCTAGATACCCAATGCAAAGAGTAATGTGTGCAGTGTGCTGCTGAGATAGCCAGGGCAGATGATCAGAAGCAGACTGAGTCAAGCAGGAATGTGCAAAGAGCATGCTGCACATTGAGGGCTCTCACAGGGCTTGAAGACCGACAGTAAAAGGGCATGGAGAAGAAGAAGAAGCGGCTGCAATCCAGCTGACCCGCTAGCTGACCGAAATGGAGGTTGGTTGGCTTCCCCTTATCTCCTCTCAGCCGCTGCCTCCACTGACACCTTCTGCTTGACTTCTCCTCAAACTTTACAACTTTCCTCGAGCTCAGCTAAGCATGGAAATGAGTCTGCTTTGATTTATATTGAGGCAACTTTATAATAGTATGTCTTTGCATTTACGATGTTGAATTGCTCTGAATTATACTAATTTATGTATTGGCTATTGACATACAACTAATCTTCAAACTTTGCAAATCTTCTGATAAAACCTACATGGTTTGCAAATCCAATACTCTTTGGCATATTTGTGCGGCCACACGCTTATCATGTTATTTAATTGTTTAGATTTTTTTATTTTAAGTCTCAGTTGGATCTAAAAGTCCATCTGCCTCAGTGCAACAGGTATTCAAGTGTGCACCAGAAATTTACATAGTGCAAAGTGCTGTGTGAAGGGTTTGTAAGAGTCCTGAGTTGTTGTACAGAGTCTTATTACTGGTGGTCTGTTCTTTTTTGTTCTTGGACAATTGATATTTACAGACTTAACCAGGCTTCAAAAGTCATATCTGTTTATGTTTAGATTACTGGAATAAGCAATTTCAATCTTTGTTATGCTCGTTTTCTGTGATTCAATGATTGAGGGGCAAAATTTGATGTTTTTGTAATGTAATTTGTCACAAATAAATTAGCAGAACTGAACTCAAAATACTTTTTGGGCAAACCCTAACCTTTAAAATTATGAGAGGTGGGGTGGATAAATGTGACTGAGATATGAATAACGTACTAGACATAAGAGGTAATCAACTTTCCTCTAGCTTACATTTTGTGCCTGGACCTCTCACAGGCTTATGTTGATTTCAGGAAACTTCAAATCTCACATTTAAATATGAGTTTCTGCCTTATGCCCCCAGAGTTGTCACGTACTATACAGCACTGTGTAATAACTGCGCAAATGCCATATGTGAGTTAAAATCTTTTATTGAGAATAGAGCCAGAACCCCACAGACAGAGTTGGCGTCAAACAGCAAGTGATCACGGAGCGCAGTCACCAACCGTCAACCAGAGAGCGCCTGCGACCACCTGCCGACACAGAACATTGCTTGTGCAGTGAGGTACCGCGTGGGCAGATACTACATATCTCTTTTCCTTATTAAACATCACAAAATATAACAAAAGGGTAAAACAAACAGAACACAGAGTGACAATAAGAAAACATAGAATAATGATACAAAAAAAAGAATTCTACCAAAATACAATTAAAACACTTCCAGATAAAGAATAAGGGAAATATAGAATCTCAAAACAAAAATATATGTGTGCAGGAATTACAGCATCAGACAGTATCAAACAAATGAGAACACAACCTATCTGTACCTCGCAAACCTGCATTTCTAATACCTCTGTGCACAACCTTTGAGGATGCTTTATCCCTATCAGTGGAATTTTGATATGGACATTGATTGGTCCTCTTTTAGAGGAAAGGACCCTGGACACACTTTGGTCTAGATCAAACGCTGATGAGCTATGTTTAAGACATTTTGACATCCAGGCTCAATGAAACTCTGAAGCAGGCTTTCTCTCCCTCAACAATTCAAAAGGAGATACACCAGTGGATGAATGGGGTGTAGTTTGATAAAACCACAGCTATTGGAATGACACCCTTGTGTACAATCGCCCAATTTATACATTCACAGAGCATCCTGTTTAACCGCACAACGATGCCATTGGTTTTAGGGTGGTACAATGAACTCCTATGGTGTTTTACTCCACTTTCTCTTAAAAATAATTCCATCTCCGAAGAAACAAATTGGACCCCATTATCAGACACAATCTGTTCTGGAAACCTCTCACGCATTAATACCTTCTTCAAAAACTCAATGTTATGTTATGTTATGTTATACTTTATTTGTAGAGCGCACGTACACCAGATTGGTTTCATGGCGCTACTGTAAGGGTGCTGGTCTGAGATGTAACTCGTATGCCTGTCTAAATAGCCATGTTTTTAGGAGTCTAGGGAAACTCATGAGGTCTGTGCAGGATCTAATTTCTAGAAGCATGGAGTTCCAGTATCTGGGGTCTAGTGTGGCGAACCTTGTTCCACCAAAACGTTTCAGTTTGAAGGGCAGTATGGTCAGAAAATGCATATGGGCAGATCGCAAGTTGCGGGTCGGAATGTATCTTTCAATCAGGCTGTTTATGAATTTGGGGTGCCTACCATTCAGGGACTTAAAGATAATGCATCCCACCTTGAAGGCGCATCTCTGAGTTATGGGGAGCCAGCGCTGCTTCCTTAGAAGAGGAGTGACATGTTGACGCCTGTTTTCCTGAAGTATCAGTCTGGCTACCTGGTTCTGTACTAGTTGAAGACGGTAGGTGAGATAAGCGGGAATGCGGAAGTATAGAGAATTGGCGTTATCTATATGGGCAATCACCATAGCAAGTACTGCCTCTATTTTTGCTTCCAGTGTAAGGAACCTGATAATTTTCCTCATTTTTCTTAGTAGGAAAAAGCATGTTGAAATTATTGATCCTATTTGATTTTGTATTGTGAGATCATTATTAATTATGACCCCCAGAGTTTTGGCAGATATGGAAGGAGTAGGGGGCTGTCCCAGCTCTTTAGGCCAGAACCGGGAACTCCAGGGGTTTAAGGAGCCTCCTGTAAGAATCACTTCTGTTTTATCTAGATTTAACTTCAGAGGGTTGCCGTTCATCCAGTCACGGATGAACAACATCGTAGTCTGGAATTCATGGATGGATGTAGGAGAGTTACTGATAGAGAACACTAGTTGGAAATCGTCCGCATTTTAACAGCTTTAGAATCAGGTACACTTATATTTTTCACCTCTGGCCACCTTGAATAAAAGTGGATCAAGACCACAGCAAATCATGAATGAAGGGGTAGTGTCTGGAATTGTCCGATAAGATCAATACCCAGTTTTACCCATGGTTGTGCTGGTAACGGAATTAGAGTCAGAGGAGGGGTACTAGTACATAATACCTTGTCACTACTTGAGCAAATTACGCTATATGAACAAGGGTATCAATTTCTTTGTCCATCTGTAGCCACCAAAAATATTCTCAAACTCTACAATTAGTAAGAGTAGCCCCAGATGTCCTTCATGGCCCTTAGACAACAGACAATTGGTTACACTTTCGGGAGTAACTATTTATTCACTTCTCATGACAAGACCATTTTCTATAGACAACTCATCACTCACTTTGGCGTAAGGTTGCACATTCACTTCAAGAATCCTTTCCTTAGGCCATCCCTCAACAATAAATGTAATTACTAATTTTATAATCTCATCGTGGTCAAGAGCCCTTCTCCACTCCTCCTCTCAGATCACACATGCATTATTGATTTGTACTGCTGCCACAATACAATCATCAAGATCCTCATTATTGCATGTATTATCACTGTTATCAATATTACTTTGAAGACCAGTGTCCATGGGAAAGCATGACAGGACATCTGCTCGAATATTTTTGCTACCTGGAACATGCTCAATATTAAAATGATATTGAAGAAGTCTTGTAGTCAATCTGGGTATACGGGGTGTGTAGCTTTTACTAGATGCTTCCCCCAAGTTGGACACCAAAGGTTTATGGTCTGTTTGTAACACAAACTTCCTACCCCATAAGTAGCATCTAAACATTTCTATTGCCCACCAACATGCCAAACGTTCCTTTTCAATCATGGAGTAATGCATTTCTGAGCACTGTCAAAGGTTGTCACGCACACGTCGTCCCATTCAAAATAAATGTTTCTAATCAACAGATTTGATATTGGCCTGGCTTTAGTTGCATAATGTGGAATGAAACGTGAATAAAATTCACACAAACCCAAAAAGGATTTAACCCCATTTTTGTCTTGTGGTGCAGGTGCCTCTAGAATTGCTTTAACCAACCCTGGTCTTGGTTTAACTCCTGTTTCTGATATAATATGTCCTAGATATTCCACTAACTCCTTTCTGAATTCCCACTTCTCTCTTTTTAGAACCACTCCTTGCTCTTGGACAATACCCGAAACTTTGTGCAGATTATGGCTTGCTTCACTTGAAGCAAATATCAGAACATCATCCTGAACGATTGCTACGTTCTTAACCCCTTTTAGAAGGTTCACCATGAGACGTTGAAAAACTGATGCAGCCGATGCAAGCCCAAACGGCATGCAACAGTATTGAAAAGACCCTGCGGGTGAAACAAAAGCTGTGAAATGTCTCAATTTGGGGTCTAACTCAACTTGATGATATGCAGCAACCAAGTCAAGTTTCGTAAACAGTCTTGCACCGGCAACCATGGCAAACATTTCAGTAATAGTGGGAAGTGGGTGAGAATCAATCCAGACTTCTTTGATTAGGCTGTGAAGATGCACACAGGTTCTAAGATCATTCTTCTTTTTCCGAGACACAACCAGTGGAGAAAGCCAAGTAGATGATTATATTGGTTCAATTATATCATTACTGCACAGAACTGCAAGTTCTTTAACATGGTCATGCCTACGCTAAAAGTAACACCATGGATCTTGTGTTTGATGGGTATTGTACCTTCTTTGATGCAAATACAATGTTTGAAACATTGTATTTTTCCTAACTCTCCTGAAAATACCATGGAGTAGTTACTTAAGAGTTCTTCCACAGAACTGTCATATCTAATGGCTAGTACTTGTTCTTTGCACCTGGACACAACATCATGCAAACAGCCCTTGGTGAAACCATCCCAGAATATGCAGTCCCTTGATCACAACTGTGAAAAGTTGGTCTGGTATATGATGTCCACTAATTAAAGTGGGCAGTTTGCACCAGTCCAAACAACGCTTATGGTGATTTAAGAGGTCAAAGATAACCTTAGAAAGCTATTCAAGTGTTGGCTGTGGAGAGCAGCCTTCAGGCTTAGTCGTGAAGGAATGTTAAGCAGCTTGTTTTGCCAGAAGGCACCCTTATAGTATTGGTTAAATGAAAGGAGAACCACAAAGTAGTTATACAAATATGTATTTATTATTATAACACAAATTAAATACCTCACAGTATCTGGTACACGCAGATAAACTCAAAGCACACAATACTGTAGCACAGAAACATTCGTAAGTAGCACTAATACACAGTAAGCTCCAAGGGGAGACCAAAACATATACTAAAATAGTGGTATAAGAAACACGACTCGAGTCAAAACAGTGTCTAGAGGATGTCGAATCGCTGGGACCCCAAGAAACCACCCAAGGTGAGTGAGGAGGGACCTCATGGAGGATGGGTGCAGTGCGAGAACACGACCGCGTGCTACATACAATTCAATAGGAGAGTCGTGGTTGCAGTTTTACAGTTTAAGGACCCTTCCCAGTTGATTACAAATAATTCCTTTGGAACCTAGAAAGTTGGAGAGCCACCCCAACCGTGGATACTGAAGTACCAGAGTTACCTATCCCAGGGAAGCTGGGTGCATAGGGCTGAAGTGGCTTCAGAAACCGCCGTAGTTCTCAACGGGATTCTTCAAAGAAATGCCACTGCTGGAAAGAAGAAAAGTGTCCAGTGGAATCCACAAGTGGATTCTTGAAGGAAGGAACCTGAAAGCAGAGGGGACAGAGTTCACACAGGAGTGTCAAGGGCTCGGTAGACCAATGCCCACCGATGTCGGGGGCTTCAGATGTGATGATGGAAACCTTGACTCTACAGCTGCAGGGACCAGGAGATGTTGAGGACAACCAGGAGCTGGATACGAGCTGTCCCACAAAGGACGTCAAGTGCTGAGTGGTCGGTTACGGTGGGAGCACCAACAAGCCTTGGCAGCGGCAACCCACGAAGACAGTCAAAGAAGGTTACGGTCTGGCCCAGCAAGGACCAGATGACTCACCACAGCAAGGGGAGCCAGGGGCGGCCTCGAGCAACCATGGGAGCCCAAGTAAAGCAGTGTTATCCCTCAAATGAACCCACAGTCCAAAGGCATAGGAGTTGCGAGGGGACCTCTTAGCAGTTTCACAAAGTTACAGTTTGCAGGGCACAGAGTGTGAAGTGGCCAGAGTCCTTTGTACAAAATGTGCCCAGAGGTTGGGGCTATAAAAGCCCAATGCACGAAGTTGGTGATTACCAACAAGCATATGCACTTGCAAAATATGCGGTGCATAGGGGTTCAAGTTATACAGTCCCCACGAGGGATACTGGCCTCAAACTCAGTGACAGGGCAGCTCAACCTCAAGGAACATAGGAACCCACCTCCTGTGTTGCTGGAGCCTCCGGATTCTACAGGAGCTCAGGATCAGCAGACCAGTCAGTTGTATTACAGTGCCTGCGACTGCAGGTGAGTGACTCCTTCACCCCAGGGGAGATAACTTCAGTTGTCCTTGATGCTCCACAGGTCTTGCATGGAGCCTGTATGGTGCATGGGCACAGATGATGCTTTGGACAGAGAGGGAGACAAAGTCGGACCCAGTCAAAGTCCAGAGTGTCCAGACAGTCGAAGGTTAGTGGTTTCTTGTTCAGAATGTTGTCCAAGTCAAATCTAGGGTCCTACAGCCAGGTAAGCCCTTAAGTAACCACAGGAGAGGGTTGGACTGATTCAGGGGACCCTCCCAGGGGAGGGTCAGGACAGTGGGGAGGTTACTCCCATGATCTTTGTCCAGTTTTGCACCAGAGCAGGAGCCAACGGCTCCCAGGACTGGTTTGAACTGGATTGTGCACAGTAACCCCAAATGTGCCCCTCGTGCAGACTTTCAGGCACTTTGGAAGGGCACCCACCAAGCTCCAATACACTAAATCCTGTCTGGGTGTTGGTCACACCTCCCTGTGACAGAATGCCTATTGTACTTCCTTCGCCTGCTCGAGCTTGGTTCAGCAGCAGGAGGGCAGAAATGTGTCTCTGGTCGGCAGCAATCATTTTGTGCTGTCCGGGTCGAGAAGGCTGGTACCGGGAGGGCCAGGGACTCCACTAAGCTCGCTTCTGAAAGGTGGAATCATACCTCCCACACTGGTTACAAGTGTGGAGGTATGATTCCAAGGTGTTTGATACCAAACACGACATGGTTTGTTTCAGCCATTTTCAAGATAGCATTTTACGTGAGCATATAATACACTTCTACCTATATGTCTGGCGGGAGAATGGTTTCTGAAGGCTGCAGAGGTGCTCTGCTCATGCAGGGACACCCTCTCACATAAAACCCAGCACCCTGCCTTCAGGATTGTCAAGGCCTGCTATAGGGGTGACTTATAGGTTTTAAGTGTAGTGACCTATAGATATAATAAACCTATATCTAAAGTAAGTGGTGCATGCAGCATCTTACACAGGCTGCAATGGCAGGCGTGTAGTTTCATTTTGCATGGCCTCTCATGGGTGGCATAATACATACTTCAGCCCATGGGAGGCCTCTGGGGTACCTATGCCCTTGGTACCTGTGTACCATACTAGGGACAGACAAGGGTACCCCAGTATCCAATCTGGAGGTTACTTAAGTACATGGCATAACATTTTAGGAAGAAAGCAGATAGACTGGGGTCCTGGTTAGCAGGATTACAGTCCGACTAGTCCAAAACAGTGTAACATCAAGCAAAAATGGGGCCAACCATAAGAAGCAGATCCTACTTTCCTACAACAACATATACCTTTCCTTGAATGTGTCTCCCCTTGAATTCTAATATATCCTCAAAATAGCTCAGTAACGCTATCTTCCTTCCTTCATAAGAAACTGGGGCACAATCCGGTGGTAGCAAGTGCCTCCTGCACCATTTGCTTTCAAATAACGATTGAGTAATCATGGTAATGCGTGCACCATAGTCGACCAATAAATGAAGGCTTTTATTACCCACAACTATATCTACATAGGGATCAACACGCACCTGTTCTCACACTTTCATCACTTATAACCAGCACAAGTTCTTTTAATTTGGAAATCATGTCATCCACCTCGATGTCAATATTGTCTTTGACATAACCAATGTTGGTTTCAGGCTTCTTGCGCCCTTGACAAACTTTAGCAAAATGCCCAGTCTAGCCACAAGACCTACATACAACATTTTTTAGCATGGCACGTCTTTCCACCTTTATTGTGACAAGATTTACCACATCTGAAACATATTTCTGTTTGTTTGAAAAAACTTCTCTGTGTAAACTCTTTATTCCCTGTGGATGGATCATGTGTCAAAACGTACCGGATTAACTGATTCCGTCTTCCTGACCTCTAACTCTTTATAGATTTCTGAGTAGTTTCAATACTTTCAGCTATACTTATGCTTTCAACTAAAGTTGAATTACCTAACGTCAACAACTTCTGTCGAATAGATCTTTCTGAACAATGACTTATAAATTGATCTCTTACCAATTAGTAACTAAAATTTTGGAAGTCACATTCAGCAACTAATTATCTTAATGAAGTGATATATTTGTTAACGTCTTCACCACCTCTCTGCTCCCTTTTAAAAAATGTAGGGTGTAAAACCACTAGAAAAGGCTGCACATCAACCTGTTTCCCAATATTTTCACCGCCTCATGATATTCATCTAACTCCTGATGCATACTACACACTGCCCTTTAAAAAAGAACTGGAATACATTTCTGTGACTCACCATGACAGGAGCATTGCATTCGCAAACCTACTGGAATGATAGTCTTCTGGAAAGCCAATGAGTGCCTGTTCCGAATACTCTGAAAGGCCTGAGTTTTGAGGGAACACCTTATAAATTATATAGCATACTGATCCCCAGCTCTCAAACTAATTGTATTGGACTTTATTCCACTGATTGTCAGTTGTTTTGCTATTTACATAACATAACACAGTAAAGGCATTTTTAGTGCTCCTGTTCACTCTGAAGACGTCTCTTGGTACCATTGATAGACAGAATATCGTAACTTTACTCTTTTTATCGAACATAGGTAGGATATTAGGCTGAGTGAAGCCACTGAAATTGAAACCTGTGATTATGAGATCAAATGCAATTGCCCGGAGAGAATACATTGGAAAACGGAGTTACCGCTTGTGGGACTTGGCCCTTTTTGGCTAAAGTTCCCTAAACTTTTTGCTTTTCCCCTAGACCTTTTTTCTGACATGTGTTGCCAACTTAGATGCTCTGGACACTTTGCCACTGCTAAAACAGTGTCAAAGTGCAAGTGTTCCCTGTGTAAAGTGTAATGGTGATTGGTTGTCCATTATTGGTATGTTTGCTTTACTAGTAAAGTGCACTATGTGTGCCAGGGCTAGTAATGCAAATGCTACTGGTGGACCTGCTGCACTTATTGTGCCACCCACTCACGTAGCCTTGGAAAGGGAACTCAGGCCTGCCATTGCAGGGCCTGCACACAGTTTCCTAAACTGCCATGTTGTTCTGGTAAGTGCACGCACTTACCAGACCCTGCCCTTCCCTTTCCATACACATCAGGCACCCCTATGGTAAGTATAGGGTGCTCCCTGGACAGGGTGCAGTACATGTGAAAGGTGGGAGATGTACCAAGGTGTGTGCCATGTCCTGGCAGTGAAATACTCTCCATTTCGTTTTCACTGCTGAAAGGCCATCTTGCCCATTAGACTAGAATGGAGAGGCTGTGTAATGTGTTTACCAGCCTTTCTTCCTAAAGGCTTAAGATGGAAAGGTGAAGTTTAGTATGCCTGAACTCACCCTGCAATAACACATCTTTTTATGAAGATGGTTTTTGCATTGTGTGTTTGTAAGCCACTCTTTTAGAAGTGGCTGGGTTTTTGTGCTTTAAACATTTCTGTGTGTCTCTGCCTGGCTGTGGATTGACCGGCTGGATTTGAAAGCGATAGGATCTGGGGAATGTCTTGACCCAGGGGAGGAGGTGAGAAAGCACAGGCTGACCTGCATCTGTTGTGTAGGAGGAGTAGGCCTAGAGGTGAAGAGGCCTGGGCTGGTGCTATAAAACAATTTTCCCATCTCCTGCTGAGTGATTGAGAATCCAGACCCCCACTAATCAAAGGGAGAAGGTGTCACTGATAGGGAGGCACCCAGAACTGGTTTGAGCAGGGGTCAGTGCCCCCTGTAACACAAAGACTTCAAAGCCATTGAGGGGTATAACTATGCGATCTGAAACCCCTGAACTTAGGAGAATGGCTTGATCAAGTGTGAACAAGACTGGAGCTACTTTGTGGATCAAGAGGAACCTTTGCCAAGGAAGAAACAACTGAATAGACTGCTGGATAGGACTGCTCTTGCTGTGTGATCTGGGGATGACCTGCAGTTTGCTGTTTTAACCAAGGAAAGGCTGTAGGGAATTTGCTGTGTGCTGTGTCCCCCTGCTTGAAGCACTTTGCTGTGTGCTGTGTCCTGAAGTAACTATCCCCAAGGGCCTGAGGTGAGCTGGCTCCCTGTTTGGAAACACAGGTACACAAATGTTTCCAGAGAAGACTCTCAGATACGCCGTGGGTGCTTGTGCTCTGTCTTGCCTGAGACTTTCGCAATTGTGCCCTGTGATCTTGGGCACCGGGAGTTCCAAACGAGACTCTGAGATGCGGTGTGCGTGTGCTCTGTCTAGCCTGAGTCCTTCGAGAGAATCGTCCCATGAACATGTGTGCCGAGGAGTCAAGTAAGTCCCAACGACGCTATGCGCATGTGCTTCATGAGACTTTCATGTGGATTGGCCCGTGATCATGCACACCAGGAGAGCGTGAGTGCCTCAGCGAAGCTGCGTGCGTGTGCTGTTCGCATCCTGAGACCCTCGCTGGAGGTGCCCTGTGATCGGGGGCACCGGGAGATAAAGTGTGTCTCAAGCGACGCTGTGTGCATGTACCTTCTACTGCCTGAGACCTGCGCAAGAGGTGCCCTGTGATCGGGGCATCGGAGGATAAAGTGTGTCTCAGCAACGCGGAGTGCGTGTGCTTTCTACTACCTGAGACCTGCGCAAGTTGTGCCTTGGGATCGTGGGCACAAGAAGATCAAGTGTGTCTCAGAGACGCTGCGTGTGTGTGTCGTGCGTAACCTGAGACCCTCATGAGCAATTGTCTGGTTAAAGTGCACCCGGAGTTCCCGTGAGTCTTCGTGACTCTGAGTGCGGGTATAGTGTGCAGCCTGGGATCTTCCCATTGCCCAGAAAGTCAGAGATTGCACCGGAGGCACAAGTTGGTGGACGAGGAGAGGAGAGTGGGTTCGTGCCCCCAGGTAACGTGAGTTGATTCCTGGGGAGGGGCTAGGGCTCGGAGGGAGACGCTCTCTGCCTCTCTCTCTGTTCTGCAGTGTGAGACTCTGCTTCAGCTCAGATTGAGGCCTGTGTGCCAAGGGAGTGGCAGCACCGGGGCCTGGGTGTGAAGTTGCATTTACTGTGTTCTATCTTACCCGTGGGGGGGGGCAACTGTGGCCGAAGAGTAACCGCAAGCCAGCACGAGTGGCGGAGAGACCGCCGGAGGCACCGTGAACGGTGCTGGAGTAATTTACATTTTGTATAACTTCTGCGTAGCGGAGTATCTGATGATTGTATAATGCATTGCTTTATTTCTGCCCAACGGACTGCCTGTTTTGTCGTATTGCCCATTGTATTAGTTTGCCTAACGAACTGCCTGATAGGTGTGTTACGCATTGCACTAGATTTGCATAACGAACTGCCTGATAGGTGTGTTACGCATAGCACTAGATTTGCATAACAAACTGCCTGATAGATGTGTTACGCCTTGTCTGAATCCTGCACCACAATCTGCCGGATTGTCGTATTACACATTGCATTAGTGTTGCATACAGAACTGCCGGATATTTGTGTTCCACATTGCATTAGTTTCACATAACGAATTGCCTGATAACTGTTTTACACGTTGCATTGCTTTTTCCCACCAAAGTACCTGAAGGGGGACCATACGCATTGCATTACGGGGGCATAACATTTCACCACGTTGTTGCTTTACGCATTCAATTTACAGTGACAGTACAAATCTCCAGATAACCGTATTACGAACTGCATTATTCTTATGTTGTGAAGTACTTGACTATTGCATATCGAACTGCATATTATGACATTAGGATTACATAGGATTGTTTAGTTTATCTCAATAATAATAGGCCAGGGGGAACATTACCCCGACGCATATGGTGGTTTAGTATTGTGTGGTCGCATCGTATATCATTTTATAAACATGTACTTGTTTGCTATGAAACTCGTGTGGAGTCTATTTGTGGTGTCATCATTAGATCGCTGTGAGCGTAATTGCAAATACTTTACACTTTAAGCCTTGAAGATAAGCCTGGCTGCTCGTGCCAAGCTGCCAAGGGGGTGGAGTGGGGGCTATCTCTGGAGGCGACCTGTCTTTTCCCAAGCGTTGGGGCTCACGGGTCCCTGCTTGGCTGGCGGTACCTACCTCAGCCAACCAGGGATCTTGGGAATTCTAACACCCCTGCTAAAAGATTGAAGTAAATATTTGTAGTTTATATAGAAGAGGGCACAAGTCAAGGGTACATGCGGGTAGACGTCATCTGCCCACTCACAGGGTGAATGCCATCTTCCCTGGTTAGAAGTCGGGCCCTACCAAAATATGCTGAACTCGTCCCTTTGTGATTTTAAGACACCAAACACATTCAGCAGCACCTGAACATTGTCTGCTTTCATTCCCTCTGCTTCCATTCAGAACAGAAATATGCAGGTGGGAAATGGGCCTTGTTATTTAAAATTCTATCACATACCAAAACAAAGGCTGATGTTAAGGGTCCATCAGATCTCCTTTTGATTAAGTATCCTGGCTGGGAGCTATCTGGATCCTCACACCTAGATGCAAATGCACGGGAGGGGAAACAAAGGCTCGCAGCTCGTTATCGCTTCACAGGAATTTAAGAAAGGCATGCTTTGCACTTTGTTTAGTCCCTGTTTATAAGAGATATGCACGAATTGTAAAAATGTCAGATGTGTTGGTCTGGTCCAGATTTTACACAAATAGCAATTTAAATACCATTATTTTGTTTTATTCCCTTTGTAGCGATACTCATCCCAATGAGTGTTGCAACCCTTTACATCACATGTTCACATTATATATTGACAACAAATCATATGTAGGTAAATAGCAAATTTCCTAGCTGTAGTAAAGGAAAGTTTGAATTCTATTAAGGACACATAGGCGAGCATTATGGTAATTTCTTTCCATTTAAATTCTCACAGCAGCCTTAAACATTACAAAACTACCTTTCACATGAGTCTTAGGGACAGGAGAAAAAACATAATATCCAATCATAAGAGTCCATCAGATATACTCCATCAACACTGTCTATGTGCCCTCTTTCTTTGTGCGACAAAAGGAGGTTCCATCCCTGCTTGACTCATTCTTGCTTTGAGGCTTCATTCCCTCCAAAAAATGGCAAACAATCCTGTAACTCATGGCAGAAGAGTCAATGCAACCAAACATCAAAGCAGTCACTTGATCAATGAAGCACTGAAATACAACATGACTCAACATTGGCACAGGAATCAAGTACCCATAGACCTAAAAGCCCTGAACGTACTTATACTATACTAATTTCACACTCCATCTCTTTTCAGACCCCACCAGGGAAGGCACATAAGACAAAGAGCGGCAGCTAGGCATACATTACTGCACCAACCAGTATGGTCACATACTGAGTCATAAACTAGGTATGTTGCCCACTTGAAATGACCAGCTGCCACGTGGCCACAAATTAGAAACTATTATATATAAATGATGAGAGGCAACATAATCATAATCCTAAGAACAGAGAAAAAAAGATGTTTTTCAACAATTTCAGTCCATAGTTTTCAGTTTAAACCAGATAAGTCTCTTGTTCTTTTTTTCTTTCATTTCTTCTTCTCCTCAAAATTAAAAATCCTTCAAGTATACAGACGCAGCCAACGCAGCTCCACTACCAGCTTGGATCTCGGACCTCCCAGGCAGTTGATGTACTGCATTTTTGAGATGCTGTCAATATTTGAAAGTACCAAGAAACTCACCTTGTCCTACGTCCAGCAATGGACTGCAAAGAAGCCACCAGGAGCTCCAGACACTTTATATGCATAGATTGTTCTTCGGATGACCGTTTTCCTCTAATGGATACACCTCCACAGCTGGCACGGCAGCCTGTTGTGTTGGCATTGGATTCTATAATTATAGCAGGACTGGAACCAAAGATATCCCTCCAGTTCCAGGTCTCCATGTGCATCAGCCACCACTTCAATTCTTCCTTGATGTCCTCTGTAAATAGAAATGATCACTGAGTAAATCAAGCCTTCACGAAGACGGTGTGCCTTCAACTGTTAGAGTTCTGTAATTAAGATGGTCCAGAAATATGGTTTGGATGGAAGAGGTCAACAGGCCCACCAGCCTGGTACGTTGGCTGAGAGACGTGTGTGTTCTGGCCACAGTCTTACTGAGATCATTTTCGCCATCTTCTTCGAAGGTGGGGGGGGGGATGCCGTGGAGTCAATGATGAAACCCAGGAAAGTTGTTGGTTGAGCTGTAACCAGCAAGGACTTTGCCTCATTGATCACAGATCCCCAGCATTCCAAAAAATCAACTGTCATTTGAGGCGCCCCTACAATGCCTAAGGACATTAGCCCATAAGTAAAATGTTGTCTAGATAGAAGTTCAAACATAGGACCCCGGCTGTGATGAAAGTCCACTACTGATTTGAGAACCTTGGCAAAGCACAGTGGCGGCTCCTCGAGGGAGTGCTGCGGGGCGGTGGGCAGTGTGGGGGGGTGGTAAACTCCGGCTTAAGGCCGAACGGCGTTGAGTAAATAAATAAATAAATAAAACGAATTACATTGCGCGCACTGCAACGCCAAATTGGCGATGCAGCACGCAATGTATTTCGTTTTATTTATTTATATATTTACTCAAATCCGTTCGGACGTAAGCCGGAGTTTACTACTCCCCACCCTGCCCCTCCCCTGCCTCCCCGCCCCGCAGTACTCCCTTGAGGAGCCGCCACTGGTAAAGCACCATGGGTGCAGAAGACAGACCAAAAAGGGAGAGTCTGAAATTTGTAGACCTGACAACGCCAGCGGAATTACAGAAACCTGTGATGGGGCGGAAAGACTGTAACCATGAGGTAGGTATCCTTTAGATTTAGGCGTGCTAACCAGTTTCCTGGCCTCAATAGGTCTAGGCCTGGGCGGAAAACTACGCTACGCTCGCAGAGTGTGCGTAGTTTGCGCAACTACGTGCTACGCGAATCGCACTTAGCACAGTGCAAAAACACGTAGCATAGCGTAGGAGGCATTTTTTGCTCGCTAGTGGTCCTCAACGTCAAGTTGGCGACCGCAAGCAAGCAAAATCAACATCCCAGCGAGACTTTTTCCTCGCTCGTGATTGGCATCATCAAGTTGCCGTTCGCGAGCGTGGAAAATAAACCTACCGGCGAGATTCTCAGCACGGGGAGGTCAGGTTTCTCATTGCTAGTGGTCGCGTATGCTTGCGTCCGCTCGCGATGAGAAACTACCAGTCCATGTTGGAAAAGCACCGCTCGAGTACTTGAGCAGCAGAAAACGACCGCTTGCACTGTGCATGATGCCGTTCGCAATGATTGCACAGTGCGGACAAGCATGCGGCACTGTGCAATCATTGCAAACAGCATTTCCCTACTGTACTATGCAGTTCGCGTAGCTACACATGCATGCGTAGTGCAACGTGCACTTCGCGTAGCGAGGCGTAGTGCGACTACGCAAACTACACCCAGGGTTAAATAGGTCACGAGGAGATGGTAACCTCCATCTTGAAGTGGCGATCCACCGTCCACTCTTTGAACGCCCTGAGATTGATTAGCGGGCACTGACCTCCCGTATCTTTTCTCCATCAGGAAAATATTGCACACAAACCAGTTCAGGTGGAGGATCAAAGGAGTGATTGCCCCTTACCGTAAAAGTTCGCCAATCTCCTGATCGATCAGGGAAGTTTGTACTTGGGAAAACACCAGAGGTTGCAGTCTTACAGTTTGGACTGGAGTCCCCAGGAACTCTTGAGGAAAACCCGAAATCTTTGGTTGGGGGAACCCAGGTGTCAGCAGTCACTGTACGCCACTTCTTGTGGAATCATGCCAACCGCCTTCCCATTTTTAGTTGGGAAGAAAGGAGAATTCTTATCTTGGGAAGATCCTTGGGCACGGCGGATGCCAATCCTCTGCCTCCACTGTTTTATTGGAAGAGACAGGAGGAGGAAAGAAAAAAAAAATATTGTGGGTCTTACCACTGCCTTTGGTGGGAGCCTTGGCGTTTATGGTAGGCATTGGTGAGGAACCAGCCGGACAAGCATCCCTTGCCACACCCGGCCCTGACAAACACCTTAGGGGAAATATCTTTTTAATAGAGGCCTGTGCCTTACCCAAAGAATTGAAAGTGGCAACAAACTTGCCAGGTTCTATAATAGAAGGGTCCTCAAACAACCTCCTTGTGCAGTTGGACCCTCTTATAATGCTGCCAGATCCCCCAACTTTGGGTCTACTTTCAGGAGGAGGGATTGCCTTATCTCCCTTCACAGTGCACTGTTGGCATTGCCAAGAAGAATCATTGCCCTCTGGGCTCATCCAGAAAGTATTTCAGAGAAATATTTCAGCCATATCAAGGATCTTCGTAAGGGACCATTTCACATCCAAGAGTTTATCTGGAAATGACCACCAGGAGCGGTCTATGCCCTTCTGCGGATCCCTGATGTACTTAGCCAAGAACATCACCATCCGCTCATCAATTTCAGGGGTGAGGGCTAACTTGCCCTCCTGGGATGGCTAAGGGCACTCTTCTCTCAAGCATGTCCCAGCATCCTTCTCCAGGGGTTTCCTGAGGCACCCTGCAACATATTCAGCAACCTTCTCACTAGGGCACATGGACGACCGGGAGATGGGGTAAGCAGTCTAGAGCTAACATGTCGGCCATCAAGTTATTCAGTATGGGGTCAAGAAGTGAACAAGGCAAGGAAGCCTCATCAGATGACAGTCCCCACGGCCAGGAAAGGTCATGGCATCCATCCAAATCACCCATCCCCAAAAGTTTAGGAGGAGGGGGGGGCGACTGAAAAAGGATAGAGGTCCAAGAATTGGGGCCGGGCTTGAATGAAAGAGCGTTTTACGCGCTCAAAGGTGTCCTTGTCAACACCATGGTCAAGAGGACATTTAAGAGCATGATGCTGGGTCACTGGGTACTCTGCCGACATAAGGTGGGGTCTGTTGGTGATATTAGGACAAATTGTGAAGTTTCTCTCCAGGAGTGCCAGTGCCAAAAACACTGCATGCTTTATGGAAAGATTAACTGCCTCACAAAACCCATTGTCTAGAGGCAAAAAGGAGGTGGCCTCCTCCTCCATGTAGGTATCGTCTGGCTCCTGCATGATATAAATTTCTATGGTGCGAGGGGATCTATCAGATATGGTGAGTGCAAGACTCAGTTCTGTTGAAACCAACACCCCATTTGGTTTTAGAGGATTTTCAGCCCGGGCTGGTCCCTGCAGTGCCAAAAATGGGATGGTTGCCCTGAGGAGTGATTAACACAGCCCAAGAGGGATTAAGGGACTTAAGCGGTTAATGCTGCAGGCCAAAAAAAGGCCTATGGGCCCTGAGGCTTAATTGCGCAGGCCACCACTGACTTATAGGTCCGGAGGGGTTAATGCACCAGGCCAAGCAGACTTCAGGCCCCAAGAGGTTACTACTGACCCGACCTCGAGGGCATAGCCGTCACTGCCAATTGCCATTGTGAAGGGTGAGCACCCTCTAGCAGAGACCCTCTGAACGGCTTCCACTACTCCAGGCTGCTGGGGGCACAATAAAAGACAGGCCAAGGCTCTGCGACTTGTGGCGCCTCTCCTGCACCCAGCAGTGACAGCGCGCAAAGACTGAGGAGCGTCTCATTGGTAAACAAGCTCCCTCTAGTGGCCAGCAGGTGGCAGCACAATAATGCAGCCCCGCTGTGTAAACACAAAGAAACGTCACATGAGGAGTGATTAACCCCTTCGACGCTTATGACGGAACGGTTCCGTCATGCACGTCGGTTGGGCTGTGCTTATGACGGAACCGTTCCGTCATGGCCCCGCCCGCGCTCAGAACCTTCAGCACCGCGCGGAAATCCGCGCAGCGCTGAAGGGGTTAAATGCACTCCTGCAGCAACCCTGCAAGACAAAAGGGTTAAGCAAACACCATTAACATGCTGTTATCACAGTCAAAGCAATCTGTTAACATGCTGTTGCTCAAGAAATACAGAGAAGGCAGAAAACATTTAACTCGTGGCTGCTGGAACAGCAAAGAAAGAGGGGGCATAGATAGTGTTGATGGACTATATCTGATGGACTCTGCATTGAATGGTTATGATGTTTTTCTCCTTTCCCGTAAGGTCCATGGGAATTGTAGTTTTGTATTGTTTAAGGCTGCTGTGAGAATTAAAGTAGACAGAGATGAGCATAATCCTCGCCTCCGGTCCTGACATAGAATCAATGTACTACGCAAAAAACTGATGGACAGAATGCTGATTGAATCACTGGCATCAGCTTAGTACCAGCATTCCGTCCATCATTTGTTGCGGCAGCACTTTTCGCCCTAAGTGGGATGGGTATTCCCAGACATGGGTCCCTTGCTCGCTGTGCCATTGGATTCAAGCTAGCCTGACTGATGAGAGGTGTTGCCCCGAAACCGGTCCCAGGATCCTTGTTTACGGTCCAGGGAGGATACGGCTTGGCAGTTCGGGCTGGACTGTTCCTAGGAGGAACAGAGTCAAGACTGATTTGAATATGCCTGGGTCCAAACTAATGTGGAGTAGCGAGCAAAAGAATGATGGATTTTTTCCCGGATTTCTTGACTGGGGGTGAATGTTTGATTCATTCAGCATTCCATCCATCATTTGTTGTCACAGCACTTTTCGCTGTAAGTGGAATAGGTATGCACAGAAGTGGGTCCCTTGCTCGCTGAGCCACTGGTTTCAAGCTAGCCTGGCTGATGACAGGTGTTGCCCTAAAACCAGTCCCAGGATGCTTGTTTAAGGTACATGGAGGACCCGGCTTGGCAGTTCGGGCTGGACTGTTCCCAGGAGGAACAGGGTCAAGACTAATGTATATGGCTGGGTTCAAACTGGGGTGGCAAGAACAATGGATTTATTCCAGATCTCTTGACTGGGAATGAATGTTTGATTCATTCTGCAATCCGTCCATCATTTAATGCTGCAGCACATAGAATCAATGTCCAGCACTTATATTTTTTACTAAGTAAGCTCTGACTGCTTATTTTGGTGCATAGAATACCAAATACGTATGCGTCATCTAGGAATTCATACTTTTTTTATTTAGCTCATCTTTCCTCATCAGTAACATTTCGAAGATCTTGACAACGGTTTCCTTTGTTCAGTGATCTGACTCTGCAAACAGCATCTGGCTGAATTAGACGTCGCGCCCTTTATTGCAGCTTTTCTTAGACATCGACCTGAGTGATTTTGCTCTTAATCAAGCCCCTTGGCGTCTGCCCACACACATGCACTAACAGCGACATGGACTTCTTATAATTTAAATACGACTCAAGATCCACGTTAGGATGACATGAGAGGACGTCGCAAGGGGCGTCGATAGAGAGGCAAGATTGGCCGAGCGCCTTCCGCCATCTAAGAAAGCGACAGCCCTCGCTAATTTGGGCTGTATGGCAATTATCTCGCAGCTGCACAAACGAGGCAAAGAGCAAAAGGAAAGTCGAGCGTTGAGCCTGCGACGCATGAAATATCAAATGACTAACACGGCCAATTACGGGAGCTAATGACACGCAAGGAAAGTTCTATAAAAGAAAGAAAAGGACACAACCTGATTTTCAGCTTTTTCTCTCAATACCGTTCTCTTTAACGTGGGAGGCTTTCTTTGGCAAAGCAGCAGTAAAGTGTTTCCTCGCGTTATTAAGTGCTGAACGAGCCTCCACTGAGGATGTGAACAAATTAGTATTTCGTATCTCCCGGTGCTGTGTAACAATGGTAATAACCCCGAATACGCCCCAGCTCGCTGCTGCTATGTATATCGACTCAGGGCACAGGTTCTAAAAAACAGGAGTCGGGGGACAAAACTAGTTAGGCAGTATGCCAGTGACATCACGGCGCATGACATCACGGCGCATGACATCACGGGGCATGACATCACACATGCCATCATAGAAAGTGGCATCACAAGCCACGACTTTACAGGAAGTGGCATCACAAGAAGTGACATCAGATCTAAAGCCCTCATATATATGTTCAGCAGGTCTACCATGCGTACATTTGAGCGCATTACGAGGATAATAGCACAGTGAGCTATGGAAGATGATATGCGACTTCTACACCTTGCAGTCCCCCAGTTTTATGTAACACATCCTGTACATTCATTTAAAAACGTATATAATTTATTGTACATGTAATATGCACGTGTTGATGTAAAGCGCTCTGACACCCTGCATTGGGATGAGTACGGCTATACAAGAAAAAATGGTGGTACTTAAATTATTTCAACACCTCCTCAGGTGTAGTAAAGCTCTATATAAATGCAATTTGTTTTGTGTAAATACTGGGAAAGACCAACGCATCTGACATTCCTACAGTGCATGCATATCTCCTAAAAATGGACTGAACAAAGTGAAAAGCTGCTTCTCTTAAATATGTTTAAAGTGCTAACAAGGAGTGAGCCTGTGTTTCCCCTCCACTTCATTTGCATCAGGTGTGAGGCTCCTGACTGCTGCCAGCCAAGAGACTTGAACAAAAGGAGGCCTGATGACCCCTCAAATTCGGCCTTTGTTATGGACCCAGCAGGAGTCTAAAATCAGAAAGCTCCGTCCCCGCCTGCACGTTGTTGCTTGTTACAGATGTGCAGGCGCTGCTGAAAGTATCGCGTTCAGAACATTGTTCAGTGGGGCCCAAATTCTTGGCAGGGTGGATGGCGTACACCGTGTGAAAATAGTGGGTGGACGCTGTCCACCCACGTGTATCCCCGACTCATGCCCTGTGTCGACTTCAGTTGGGTTAAAGGCTGAGTTTGCCCGGAAATTAATAAAGTTTGGTTCTTGATGATTACAATCAGATTGTCTGTCACAACAAGAACACAACCAACATGTTTTGTAAAACAAAAAAAAAGCTGTCTCCCCTATGTAAGAAATTCAACTCAAATGCTTATATGTGTCAAGCGACACTTCGGGAAGTGTACCAGGATGGTTACCTATCATTGAATCTAGATTTTCTCCTTACTTATCTTTCGTTTGTAACCCTCCTCTCCTCTTCTACTCTTGAAATGTAGAAGATGAGATCTTCGTGGCTGGTTGCCTCTTCTTTTTACATATTGGACTTGATTCTTATGGTTTCCCACTGCCCCCATGTCTTGACCTTCACCTGACACCTCTCTGTGATGATGAAGACTTTCAGGCACATGCATCAAGCAAAAAATGCCTCGAAAAAATTGCAATTTGCAAAAAAAGACTGTTTGCGAGCGCAATTCAGCCCTTCCCAAAAGAGGAACCCAATTACCGAAAGACCAACTGATTCGTTAAAATAAGGACTCGCAACTTTTCCAAGAACCAATAAACGAATCCTTATTAGCGAGTCCCTTAACAGAGTCCGCAAATAGCGAATAGCTAATAAAGAGTCACAATCCAATGTATGTTAACTCGCAATTAGCGAATCACTGGAAAATCGCTATTTTGCAAGTGCAGAATAAGGGGTTTCACAATTAGGTGGTAACGTGGAAAAATAATTTGCACAGGTGCAACCACTCAGAAACCTATTTAAACTGACTCAGAAGGCCCCTGAAGCTTTTCACAATGGCAGCGCTCTACGTGATGGCGAGGAGGATGAGGATCCATGCAGCAGCCCAGCGCAGAAGGAGAATACAGGAGCGGATTTTCAGAGTGCGCATCACATTGCCGGGACAAACAGAAGATGAAATCTACGATAAGTACAGGCTGAACGGTGCAACGATCCTACACCTAATAGCAGAATTGGAACCCCTAATGCAGCGCCAGACCCGTAGAAACCATGCTATCTCCGCACATGTACAGGTCCTATGTTGCCTGCACCTACATGCCTCAGGCAGTTTCCAGGGGGTAGTAGCTGTAGCTGGAGGGGTATCACAAAGCTCCCTTTCATGTTTCTTCAAAACCTTCCTTGACACCATGATGACAAGGATCCACACCCACATCACCTTCCCCACAACCCAACAGGATTTGAACAAGACAAAACAGGAAGCACAGTTCCCTCATGTGTTCGGCAGCATAGATTGTACGCATGTCCCCATTTGTCCCCCAGCAGCTAATGAATACATTTTCAGGAACAGGAAATCCTATCACTCAATCAATGTGCAAGTAGTGTTTAATGCAAAATGTTAGAAATGGGATTTCTGGTTGGCTAGGGCTTGCGCCAAAGCCAGGCAGAAACCACCACTCTAGTCAGGGTTGGGGAGTTATACGCCAAAGATAACCCCTGCTCACCCACTTGGTAGCTTGGCACGAGCAGTCAGGCTTATCTCGGAGGCAATGTGTGAAGCGTTTGCGCGCGCACCCAGCAACAACACCCAAGGCCCACCACAAAAGAAACTCCACACAAGGTTATATATAAAAATAGCCTTTGTATTATACCAAAACACATTAGATAATATTCACACAATTTACACTGTGCCAACTGGCACTGGGCAGAATTTTACAAGGGACTATTTACACGGGACAGGGCCACATGGACCACTGTCAGAATCAGCACAAATCACCAATAGTAAATGTAGAACTTATACCAATGGAAACACAAAGTAACTGTAGAGCACAACCAGTAACTACTGGCGCAATAATGACCTCAGCGTCATCACACTAGCATCAGGTATAAAACCTATCCTGCATCCATCACAGGGGCATAAGCACATTATGCAATTTCTCATTGGTCTAACGCATTAGACATAACCACCTAAGTATAACTACACTAGGGGCGTATATCGCACAGGGAAGTACAATCTCCCTGACATCAACCTAAACAGGTAGAACAACCTCCTAATCATAAGACCACATGTGGAGGTATAACACAGGGTGCGCAAAACATACTATACACAGCACATTTCCTAACACCATAAGCATTAACACAGGGTGCGCAAAACATACTACACACAGTACATTTCCTAGCACCAAAATCACATTAGAGTCCAGGTTGCGCCAGAACCTAAACGTAGCAGCTGCCCACTACTTGCTGGGCAGCTGGGGACAAGAACAGGGCCTAAACGCTGCATCTGGCACTAAGTGCTGCGCAGCTGTGGAAGGCCAATGATGAGGCATGGGCTTTAAAATGGTCCTTGACACAATATTAAAACGTTGGAGCCACCTAGGCTCTAAAACATGTCCCCCAGTACTGTGGCCTAAATGATGCAGCTGCCCACTACTTGCTGGGCAGCTGTGAGGTAATAAGGCCTGGCACCACTGTGCCCTCCAACCATATATGCGGGAACGTTGCAGCTGCCCGCGCTGGTGCGGTGCAGCTGTGACTCAGCCAATCAAGAAAGCAAGTACTGGCACTACACGTGCAGTGAGAGCCCCCCCCCCCCATCCGTGACTCCTAAAAATAATGGGGCAAAACGATGGAGCCACGTAGACTCTATAAACAAACATGTCCCGTCGTTGGAGAGGCACGCTGCCATCCGGGCCGCTCTAAACATCACTGGTACCGTGCCTGTACCAGGCACCAACAGTAGTCTCTGCGGAGCCCCCCCCCAGCCCTTTCACACTCACCGGGCTGCTCCTCCTGGTGGGGACTCCTCTCTGTTGTGGCAGCACTCCTCCTGCGGGGCTTCCCTGTACTCCTGGGATACCCGCACTGCCCATGCCGCCTGTCCTCTTCACCCGGGCCCCCTCCTGGGACCCGGGACTCCTCCGCATCTTGGCCGCCACCGCGGGGCTCTCCTCGCGCTGGACTGTTCTCACTGAGTCCCTGCCTTCCGGGTCGCGCTTCCCGGAAGGAATTAGATGTGCGGCTCGGGCCGCGGTGGTGATTCAGTTTCTCAGCAACATAACGCGGGGTGGGCACCCGCAAATCAAAACAACGGAAGCGGGGTGGCACCCGCAAATCAGAATAACGGAAGCGGGGTGGCACCCGCACATTAGAATAACGGAAGCGGGGTGGCACCCGCAAATTAAAATAACGGAAGCGGGGTGGGCACCCGCAAGGTCATCACGTAACGAAGACGCAGGGTGGGCACCTGCTATTAAAGGCACCAGTAGGCGGGGTGGGCACCCGCAAGACCAGCATCATGGGGGAATCCGTAGTCTGTGGATTCCCTCCCCTTCTCTCAGCAGCGCGACGCTGCACAGCCCCAGCTCCTCTCTCTGGGGGAATTAAAATAAAGCGCTCTCCAGGCGCTAGGTTCAGGACCAGCACAAAGTCCTTGATAGATCCAGGGACAGAAAAAGAAAGGTCCTACAAAGTCCATCAGGCATCCAGGGGCTGGGCAGGGCCCAGGGAGGCAAGCCTTCCCCTGGGCCCCAGCAGCAGCACGCCCCTGGTTGTTTCAAGTTAAGCACAAGAACATTTTCATGGGGTCACAGCCCCTCTTTTATACACCAAATCCTTTGTTATCAAAGGTGCAGGGAAGGGGCGAACCAGATACAACTGGTTCCTGAGCACTTTGTTTTGCTCAGCCCCTCTCCCTATTCTCAGAACAGGCCAGGGTCATCAGTTGCACCACAGGGGGTGGAGCCAGCATTGTGTGGGGAAAGCCCAGCCCTATTCAGGTCCTAGGTGTACTCCTCCCACCCATCTAGCTGCTGATCTCCCCATTCACCACTGGGTGACTCCTCCTGACTCTGGGGATTCCCTAGCCCGTCACATGACCTCAGCCAGCCAATCGCCAGACAAGGCACTCATCTCACACTGCACACAGAAATGCCCACTTCTACAAGTGGCACTTCCACACTAGGTACATTGACGCCGCACACAGCATCGCGCAGCATTTCATCACACGAGTCCGCACATACCAAACTCGGCCCTGCACTCCCCAAGCATCAGGAACTAACATGGTCACTCAGATCCCCATGCATTCCTATGGGAGGGCAGGTCAGTCTCATTCAACCACACAGAGCGCACGCGCTTTCCACTGGGACACAGTGTGAAAGCGCCTAGAGGCCTAAAACCACTAGTACAACACAGGAAAAAGGCTAGGATACTGCAAAAAGTTCTAGGGGTGAATTTGCCAGAATCTCCTGAGGCGGAAGCCGGGAGTAACGCTTTGCTAAAATTGGATAATTGCTCTTAAAACTGTGATAACTTGTATTTTAAACTCTTTGCGCATACCCCCAGCACTGACCTGAGACTCCCCTAGACAGCCGATTGAACGCTGTCAGGGACAGGAATTCACTCACACGCCGCCATCACCGGCCGCGAGGAGCCACGGACACGGCCACCTCTCGTGGCCACGCCCACCCCTCGCCAAGTACATAAAGCGCGCCCTGATCACTAGAGCTGCACTTTACCTGAATCTCCTGAGACGGAAGCCGGGAGTAACGCTTTGCTAAAATTGGATAATTGCTCTTAAAACTGTGATAACTTGTATTTTAAACTTCTTTGCGCATACACCCAGCACTGACCTGAGACTCCCCAAGACAGCCGATTGAACGCTGTCAGGGACAGGAATTCACTCGCACGCTGCCATCACCGGCCGCGAGGAGCCACGGACACGCCCACCTCTCGTGGCCACACCCACCCCTCCAAAACCCGATTTCCCTCCATAAATTAGGTGTCAGTTCAGGCAGCGCAGCGGACGGGCGCAGCGGGCGCGCCGTCAGCGCGCCGAAGGCGCGCCAAAGGCAAGCCCGTCTGGGCCCGTCCGGGCCCAGCCGGACCCAGGCCCAGTTACTCTGCCCATTTCTGCCAAGAAATGCCCGACTTACTCCCGGGATAAGCTTCTGGCCCTAAACACCCAGAAACACCCCTCCTGTATTTATACTCATACGGGCGACAACCCTTTCACCAGCTGCAGCCTCTGTAACCCCCCGGGCCCTGACCCGGTACACGGTGGACTCCAACTAGGCCTACTTAACTGCAGGTCGCTCGTTAAACACGCGCATGAAATTAACCTCCTGATCTTAAACCACGCCACGGATATCCTGTTTCTCACTGAAACATGGCTCACTCCCAACAATGGCCCTGACATAGTCCTCGCACTCCCTCCTGGCTACCTAATATGCTCGTTGAATAGACCAGAGGGTAGAGGAGGTGGACTAGCCATAATATACAAGGACGTTTTCACCTGCAGAACCTGGGATGGCAACATCAATGGATGTGAAAGCTGCCACTTCGCCATGCATATCTCCCCAGTGACATCGCTGTCGGGAATGCTCGTATATCGCCCCCCCGGCCAACTCGCCGAATTTCCTAGCAAACTCATCGACCAGATCACCATTAAGTGTACGACTTCCTCCAATTACCTCTTATTGGGGGACCTCAATATCCATTTTCTGGACCCGGTCGACAAGCAGGCGACAGAACTTCTACAGGATATCACCTCCACTGGCCTCGGCCTAAAAAACCCACAGGCCACTCATGACAGAGGGCAGCTACTCGACCCCATATTTACTAACATCCAAGATCTGAACACCCGTGCTCACGTCCCCCTCCCTTGGACCGACCACTTCCTGGTCCCCTTTGAATGGCCCTCAACCCCCCAAAATCAGAACCCTTATTAGACGCTGGCATAAACTGGTCCCAGACGAATGGGCAGCTAAATTAAATGAAAACACCCCCCTCCCCTCTCAAGACACCATCGCCGCTGACAACGAATTCAATACTTGGGTCACCCAATCTCTGGATGACATCCTCCTGAAATCTAGCACCCTTAAACGTACCAAGAGAGTCAATCCGTCCGCATGGTACACCCCCAAACTTAACCTATTACGAAAGGAATGCAAGAGGAACGAACGCCTTTGGAGGAAAGATAAAACGGCAGACAAGAAAGACATATTTCGTGCCTCCGTAAAATCTTATAAAATGGAACTACGCAATACCAAAAGCGCCTTCTACGAAGATAGAATCAAAAACGCCTCCTGTTCGGCCCACGAAACCTTCGCCATTCTTAAAGAACTCCTTCACGCCCCAGACCCCCCTGTTAAACCATTGGACCCCAAAGCAGCGGAAAGCAAATGCATTAAACTCGCCACCTTCTTTGATGAGAAAATACAAAAAATTCTCTCGGCCCTTCCCCCTATTGTAACTAGCCACATGGACGGGGAGCCTGCCAACTATCCTATCCTCCTCTCCCATTTCCCTGACGGCCCCTCACCCTCCCTGGACACCTTTGGCCCAGTGTCCACGGAAGAGGTAGCCGCAACATTGGCTTCAATCAAAAGTGGGTCCCCCCGTGATCCTGCCCCTCTCCGTTTCCTGAAAAAAGTATCCAGCACCATCATTCCCCCCCTCACGTCGCTTATCAACTCCTCCCTCTCGCAGGACCTAGTCCCCCATAGCTGGAAAGCGGCAGTGGTCAAAGGCCTACTAAAGAAACCTTCTTTAGACCCCAAGGACCTCTCCAACTACAGACCTATTTCCATTCTCCCAGGAAACAGTAAGATCACGGAGAAGCTAGTGAACAAACAACTTTCACTATTCCTGGAGAGCAACAACTTACTCGGGGTTTCCCAGACAGGGTTCCGTCCAGGCCAGGGCACCGACATCGCCCTCCTGGCGGCTGTGGAGAAGGCCAGAAGCATTCTGGATACAGGAGGATCAGTGGCAGTGATCCTCCTGGACCTCAGTGCGGCCTTCGACACTGTGAACCATCACACCCTAATCCAACGGCTGGGAGAAATCGGAGTAAGGGGCACGGCCCTGAAGTGGCTAAAATCTTTCCTAGATGACCGCTCCTTTCAAGTCTGGGAGAACGGCAGCCACTCACCCGCAATCCCCCTCCGCTGTGGAGTACCGCAGGGCTCATCTCTTAGCCCGACGTTATTCAACGTGTATATGTCCCCGCTGGAGAAACTGGTCATTCCGTTCGGCGTATCGATCATCAATTACGCCGACGATACCCAGCTGGTGGTAACACTCTCACACCCGCACCAATCTCCCTCTGACCTCCACAGCTGTCTCACTAAAATCCACAGCTGGATGAACTCCGCAGCATTAAAATTAAACGGTTCCAAGACCGAGATCTTGCTGCTCGGACATAAAGGGCCCTCCCTGCCGCCTCACCTCTGGCCTGACTGCTTGGGTGACCCCCCTGCACCCAAGGAGGAGGTCAAGAGCCTGGGCGTGTGGCTCGAAAACGACCTGAGCTTCAGAACACAGGCAAAAAAGACGGCAGGAATCTGCTTCGGACTTCTCAGGGCCTGTAGAAAGATCTTCCCCCTGCTCCCCGCGACCGCCAAGAAACTTTTGATTCAGGGCCTTATCCTGGCAAGGCTTGACTACTGCAACGCAATCTATCTGGGAGCTCCTGAAGCCACTCTAAACACCTTGCAGAAAATTCAAAACGCCGCGGCCCGCCTACTCACTGACACCCCCGCCAGATCATCGGCAAAGCCAGCCCTTAAGCTTCTCCATTGGCTCCCAGTCAGAGAAAGGGTTGCTTTCAAGGCCCTCTGTCTGGCCCACAAAACTCTTTATAACAACGGCCCTCCCCTCCTCAAGGAATTCATTATCCCCTACAAAACAAAAAGGGCCCTCCGTTCCAGCGGAGAGAACCTCATCACAGTCCCCAGAGTTAATAAAGCCAGGTCCGGAGGCCGCCGCTTCTCGGTCCACACGGCCAAACACTGGAACAACCTCCCCCGGAGACTGAGAACTGAACCCAATCTCCTTCAGTTTAGGAAGGCATTGAAGACTCTTCTCTTCCCTGACCCTTAACCCCCTCCACCGCTGACCCCCCTTGAGTTCAGGTTCTAGCGCTGGGATGCTCTAGGGTTACTACGCGCTCTACAAAACCTTAAATAAAATAAAAAATAAATAAAATAAAAGGGCCAAGTCCAACGCAAAACATATCATAACAGACATTGTGGCGCAATACCCTGGAAGCACCCATAACTCCTATATATTTCGACACAGTGGCATCCACAACCGTCTGCTCAGTGGTGAATTTGGCGAAGGACATCTACTTGGTACACACATATACTTATTCTCTACTTAAATCAAACGAATGTCAATGTATAACTGTCGCTAACCCTTTGCTTACCACCCTGTAGGTGACAGCGCATACGCAGTGCGGAACTATATATTGATGCCATACCTCCACTCAGCAACATCACATGAGCAGAGGTACAATGAAGCAGACATCAGCACACGGCATGTAATTAAACGCACGTTTGGACTACTGAAAAGTCGCTTTCGCATCCTACACAAAACTGGTGGAGCATTGCAGTCCAGAGACCTGCAGCCAGATCGTGGCTGCATGTGCCATGTTGCACAATATTGCCACTAGGAGAGGTAATCCCATCGAGGTGTCCGACAGTGAGTCTGAGGGGGACAACCAACCACCCGCACAACTCCGACAAGCGCATGGGGCAAGCTCAGCAGAAGGGCAAAGGAGACATGCAGACATCACACAACATTATTTCTGAGTTATGTAATGATGAGACAAGTCTCTTAAATGTCGAATAGAAAAGTATTTACTAACATGAGCCCATGTAGTATTGTGTAGCCACACAGAGAATTGTGCTAAATAGAACAGTGATTGCATATAAAAAACAGAGAAATAAACAATGCCAGGACCTGGAACTCAATCACTATCATGGTTTTGACCATGGTTACATCACCATTGGCAAATGAAAGAGGACATGTCTGTCTAGCGCTTCCGGCCACGCACCCCCAAACGCCTTTCACTTGCATCGGCTACATCCCCTGATATGCACCAGAAGGTGTTGTGCTGCGGGTACTGCGCCTCCTGGCAGTGGTCACTGGCACCGACAGGCTGCTAAAGCTGGATGCCTCCTCATCCCCTCCTCCCCCATTAAGTTCCTGCCACCAACAGTAGCAGCCTGGATCTGTTCCACGGCAGTGGTCACTTGTCCAAGGGCCCTGGCCACATCCCCACAACAATGGCCCATATCACTTTGCATTGCCACGGAGTGACGTGACAGTAGCGCAGTGTTGTTGCAGAGGTTGTTGTTGGACCTGGTATAGGCTGCCATGCGCATCATGTACTGCTGATGCCTTCTCCTCTGTGTGCCGTGGCCCTCAAGCATCACCCTGGTGAGCTTCTGCATGCTTGCGTTGGTCTGCCTATTTCCCTCCACAACCGATGTGGTTAGTTCCCGCACACTATCTGTCATGAAGGTGATGTTCTTGGCCAAATTTGATATTTGGAGCTGGATTGACCCAATGTGTCTTGCTTGCAGGAGCTGCACCCACAATATCCGGGATTCCACGCCACCCCACACACTTGGAGCCTGGTCATCCTGAGCAGCAATGCAGGCCCTTGAACTGCACCTCCGTCCACGTTGGACCTGTGCCTGGGGTGCAGGTGTTGTGTTCAGACGGTGCTGCAGTGATGGAACTTGGGATCTGCGTTTTGTGGGTGCGGGGTGTGGTTGCTGGGGCAACTGGTGTCTCCACATCAGTCTCTGCAGGAGTCTCCAAGATGTGTAGACATTCAGGGGCAGATCTATGTTGGAGTTGCGCCAATTTTACGCAGCCGCTGCGTCACTTTTGTGACGCAGCGGCGGCGTAAACCCTGCGCCACGTTGCACCCTATTTACATCGTGACGCATCTATGGAGATGCGTCACGGTGTAAAGCCCTGCGCCACATGAAACCTGCGTCAGGTTTCATGTGGGCGTTTCCACGCAGGGGGGGGGCGTTCCGTCGCAGGAACGCCCCTGAAAAGTGACTCAGTTAAATCGATAAGATTTCACTGAGTCACTTTCCCAACGCTGATGCGTCAAAACCCTGCGCCTGCTTGAAGCAGGCGTGAGGCTTGACGCACCATGTTAGGTATGGGGTAGGTTGGAACAGTGCTGAAGTTGCATCGCGCTTGCGACACAACTTTAGCACTGCGCCAACCTTACGCCGGCAGATACGTCATGCATCTGCTTGTCCTTGCGCCACGATGCACCGCATTGTAAATGCGGCGCATCTGCGGTGGCACAATGGCAAACTTTCGTGACGCATCTTCCCTGGCGCATCCATGCTGATTTGCAGGGATGCGCCAGGGAACATAAATCTGCCCCTCACTGTCTTCAGGGTCTCCTTCAGCTGTATCTGTGATGTGAAACAGTGCAATGTTAATTTGTGTTAAGGTTACTGTTGTGTGACATTAACCATACTTGTCTCACATTAAATCACTGACTGCAATCACTGACTGCCATGTAGTGTTGGCGTGTTTTACTTGCCATTGTTGTGTTTCACTGCCCACTTGACTGACATGCCTACAAATCCCATAATGCATTGAGTGTATGAGGGAAAACATGGACCGGAGTTTGACCTGTACACTGGGGTTGGACTGGGAGTGTGTGCACAATTAAACAGTACTTTGAAGTGTATGGTTGCATGCAGCTTACCATGTGTGGTACTAGCCGCGCCAGATGTGCCCAGCTGGGTCACTCTCAACAAATGCTTCTGGCTGGATTGTGGCCTCCACCAGGTCCTCCAGGGCTGTGGTGTCTGGAACTGTAGATGGGCCCCCTCCAGTGCGCCTGGCCTCCTACAGCCTTTCTGCAATTCGCTCCTTGGCACGGCTACACAGGTCGTACCACCTCTTCTTGAGATCATCTATACTGCGGTGTGTGACACAGCATTGACCTTGCTCTTGATACGCAGCCATATCCTGCGTTTTTCTGCCTCTGGCACTTTAAGTGAAAGTTTCCCAAAGAGCTTGTCATGGCTGTTGGACACCTCCTCAATGAGGTTTTCCAGTTCCCTTTTACTGAATTTCAATTTTCTCTTTCTGGGCGTGGCACTCTCCCCTGATGTTGTTTGATCCATTCTGGTGCACAGTAAGCTACTGCAAACAAAGTTAGATGATGAATCAGCTCAGCTCCAGCACTCTCCTTCCTCCTCTCACTTCCTCTAGACACTGAATGAAGCATGGGCTGGATGACTTCCTGGTTGTGATGTCATCAGCATGCTTCCGATGCGACACGCTATTTGCGATTTCGGTGAAAGCTAAATCGCAAAAGGTGCTTTTCGGAATTTGCGCATCTCTTTTGTGAAATCGCTATTCACATTTGCGATTATTTCCGATTCGGTTAATTTTTGCAAACGGGTTCATGCATTGCGGATCGCGATTTCTAAATAACGATTCCTTATTAATTGCTATTTAGGAATCGCTAAATCTGATGGTGATGCATGTACTCGTTTGTTAGATAAAGGTCTTCTTGTGCTACAGCTAGACTCTGTTCAGGAGAGCATCCTCTTACCCTCTTCTACATTTCACTACAGTGTCCAAGCACAGATTTAATGAGATCAAAGACAGCCCTCCATGTCTCCTATGAAGTCGTCTGTGAGGTTTGCAAATTTCAACACTGCCTATCTACAGACATTTCCAAGATGCCACACTCTCTCCTTCTATCCGTACACCCCCCTGATTTGTCCACGCCTACCAGTAGAATTATGATTGGCAGCTACTTCAATTGATCCAATTGAATCGTAAGGAACTTGCCCTGACAGGTAGTTTTCATCTTTTTCCTCTCACTTCTTGCAGTATCAGGAAATGTTCGGGGGTCTTCACATACTTGTACAGGTCAGTCTACTTTTTGGCTCATTTAGGTAGACCCTGTTGACGGGCCTCTGGTTCTTCTGCGAAAGCCCTATTAGTGATTTATTTATGGATATTTGACCCTGCAGTTGCCCTTAGACTTGCTAGTACACGGAACAGGCCCCTGGGGCTTTTACTTGACTTTGGATTGCTTTCCCCTATATGTGGAGGCTTTTACATGTTCCAGTAATATATTTAGGCTCCGGTTTTGCTTTAGGGCCAGGCACGTATCCTATCTCTAGCATGCACAAAGAATACCCCATTATAACTCCAGATGCTGTTGGTGCTGAAACTATAGACCTGCAGCCCACTCAAATTGAACACCCACTTATGCTGGCCCAGCTCAGGACTTTTAATTCTCCCAGGACACATGGCAGTCCCCCATTAGAACCCCTGGGAAAACAGAAGAGTGGGAGGGTCAAAACTCTATTGCAGTCAAACCCTCCAAAGTCTGTAATGTCCGTAAAAATACACCAGCGGCTTTACCCCAGGGGTCCAGTAAAGCCCTTGCTCCTGTTTTACACCCTTTGTCTTATGTAGATTTCCTGTGCGTTAAGTTGGAACAGATGCTTAATATCCTCTTGTAGCCTATTTTGCTTAGCGTGTCTAAAATCGAGGATAACTTAAATCTCATTATTAACACCAAACTGGGGAATGAGCATTTTGATCAGAGAAGAGTATCGAAGGACCATCCGTGTGGCCAGCAACCAATGACAGTGCTTTTGATCCAACATCCCGTCTTAGCTTCAAATGTTTGTCATCCCATTATTTCATCTGAACCATCTTCTGTTGAGTCTCTGGAAATTCCAGCAACCACTTACGGACACATGGGGGCTGTGGGAGAAAGCCTTCCTACATTATCCAATCCTGTAATATGAGAATTGTAATATCAGTTGGGTGCTGAAAGGTTATCCCGTAACGGAACTATTGTTTCTGTAAAGGAACCCATTTGAAAAGTGGCCGCCCTGACCAAAAGGCGAATGAGTAGCTCAACAACTGAGCCTGATGGTAGATTAGATCTCCATCAAATTGATGCTGGATAAGCAGAAAAACACAGAGCAGTTGATGGACAATGTATTACACTGACTTTCAAAATTCCACAAGGGTTACCCTCATCTGTACAACCATATCATCATGGCCAGACGTGAGCTTTGGGTGGGCAGTGGCCCGAAATCTATGAAAGGGGACTGTATAGTCGTTAACTTTAATAACCAACAACTGTTTGAACATCTACTGAGCATTTTACCAGACTCTATACGCAGATTTTTGCCCTCCCTTTGTTTTTTTTTATAGGCCTGAAGGTTCAATTATAGCCCACATGTGACTGGAGGCGCCACCCCACCCTCCAGTCTCTCCAATCATTGGGCTGTCACAGCTATACTTACCAGCAATAGATTTACACAATTGAGCAGGCTAGAAGTATGTGATTGACGTTTTGCTCTCACCCATACAACTATTCCATTAAAACCCCAGGGTTCTTCAAGGCCACCTCCCATACAGGAAGAAATAGTGACCATGGATAAGGCTACCCTAAGAATAGTTTCTTGGAACATAGCTGGTTATAACCAGAAGAAGTGTAATAATGACTGGATATCCCTTGTCTCCAAATATGATATTCTCTGTTTCCAGGAAACTTGGGAGATCAACTGATTTATATTAATGGGTATTGCGCCTATCAGAAAAACATAGCCCCATCCAGAGATGGTCGCCGTTGTGGAGGTTTGGACATCTTAATTGTGAGTACAGCTAGAATTAAGGTAATTTTCTTCCTAAATACCTCACCATATTGCCAAATCCTTCTAAGCGAAGGTCAAAAGGGGCGGGATTGGCCTTTAATTAACTTCTATAACATAAATTTAGCTGGAAGCATGGTCTCGGTAATTGAACAAATTGAAAATGACATTGTCAACTAATGGAAGTCCACCGCAGACCTATCGATATTATTTAGCTGAGCGATTTTAATGCCCATAGCTGCAACAGAGCTGACTAGGGTGTGTGGCCTGGTTGACGTTTCAGGGGACCCAATATACCATTTTGGTCACACTGACTACAGCAATGCATTAAATAGAGAATTAATAGTCCATAATCTTATGATAGCAAACCCATTATATGTCAACAAAGGGCAACTAAAATTCACATTTTATCTGGGGAGAGAGAATAAAGGTGAGAAACAAGCAGTAAGAGGCAGAATAGAGGTCATAGACGAGCAGAAAGAGGCAGAATAGAGGTAAAAAACGAGCAGCAAAAGGGCAGAATAAAGGTGGGAAATGAGCAGAAAATGGCAGAATAAAGGTTAGAAAGGAGCAGCAAGAGGCAGAATAGAGGTTTGAAATTAGCAGAAAGAGGAAGAATAGAGGTCAGAATTGAGCAGAAAATGCAGAATAACTGTCAGAAATGAGCAGCAAGAGGCATAATAGAGGTCAGAAACGAGCAGAAAGAGGCAGATTAAAGGTCAGAAACAACCATAAAGAGCAAAATGAAGGTCTGAAACAAGCAGAAAGGTTAGAAATGAGCAGAACACGGCAGAATAAAGATGATAAATGAGCAGAGAGGAAAATAAAGGTGAGAAATTAGCTTGCTGAGACCGCCACAGAGACCCACCCCCTTTCACATCCACTCTGCCCAGTGGATTCCTAGGGTACAACCGGTTGGGAGATGAACTCTCCTTGGCTGCCGAGGGTCCTTGGGCGCCAACAAACTCTCTTCTTACCTCCAGTAAATCCCCATCAATGGGACTGTTGAGAGATAGTCGGAGGCCAAGCCCCCTTTCTCCACCACTCTAGAAATGCACCTACTGGTGCACTACTGGTTGGGGGATGAAGTCATTTGGCTGCTGACGGTCCTTGGGGGCCAACAAGCCCTCCTGTTACCTCCAGTACATCACACAGAGGGATTGCTGAGTGGTCTTCAGACGCCATGCCCCTTTCTCCACCACTCTGCAAACATGCCTCCTGGTGCGCTGATGGTTGGGGGATGAAGTCCCCTTTGATGCTGAGGTTCCTTGGGGGGAAGAAGCCTTCCTGTTACCTCCAGTAAGTCCCACACTGTGGGATTACTGAGAGAATATCAGAGGTCATGCCCCCTTTCTCCACCATTCTGAAAACGTGCCTCCTGGTGCACTGCTGGTTGGGGGATGAAGTCCATTTGGCTGCTGAGGGTCCTTGGGGGCCAACAAGCCCTCCTGTTACCTCCAGTACAACACACCGAGGGATTGCTGAGAGGTCTTCAGACGCCATGCTCCTTTCTCCACCACTCTGCAAACATGCCTCCTGGTGCGCTGATAGTTGGGGGGTGAAGTCTCCTTGGTTCCAGAATGCCCTTCGGGGCAAGCTACCCCTCTGGTTGCCTCTACTAGGTCCAACAGAGCAGGATTGCTGTAAGGACTTCAGAGACCATGTCCCCTTTCTATACCACTCTGCAAACGCGCCTCCTGGCACACTACTGCTTGGGGGATAAAGTTCCCAATGGCTGCTGAGGGTCCTTGGGGGCCAAGAAGCCTTCTAGTTACCTCCGGTAAGACCCTTAAGAACAGGATTCCTGAGAGTTGGTCAGAGGTACCGCCCCCTTTCTCCACCACTCTGCAAACACGACTACTAGTTAAAAAACCATAGAAATTCAATTTAAAAACCAAAGGTCACAGGGACGTTATAGTTAGGAAAAACAATTTGAAGAATCTTAGAAATTTACTGATGAAACAAAGGTTACAGGGGCGTTATAGTTAGGAAACAGAATTGAAAAAAATCATCAGTGATGTCATTTGAGATGTCATCAGTGTCACTTCAAATGATTGTTTTTTCAAGCAGAGTTTGAAAGCATGGGATTAGCACAGTGCCATGGATGCTGAGCTGCAAAAGCAACAAAGCCCGTGGCCATTTTTGCAGCAAAGTCTTTAAGCATAGGATCAGCAAGTGCTATCATTGCCGAGCTGAGAAATGACACGTTTTTACCATTTCAGGCGTATTACAGTATTTGATTGGTAGAAAACCAACATGGAATGAATAAAAACAGCTCCATATATGTTTCACTCTCTTTGGAGCACTTCTGAGAAGCACAGCTTTGTTGAAAAACAAGGGAGCACAAAGTATTAATAGAAATAATGCCCTTTCAGGCTTAGGGTTTTATTTTTTATTTTATTTTTTTTAATTTTTATTTAGCCAAAAGAGAAAACAAGGAAACAAATTACATAACATAACATAGGATTGTAGAATCAAGACTGGATAAATGCATACCATAAACAGGCACATAGGAGAAAAGAAAAAGGGCAAATAAGAGCGCAAAATCAGTAACACTTAGTCCCATTGTAGGCAATGCCAAATTCGTTCTATTCTAATTTGAGAAGAAAGGCCCCTGGCCTTAGCTAGGGCAATCTCCATCTCATATACCCCTCTTACTAACTGCCAAAACTCCGCAAGCGTTGGAGGTTTAGGCTCAATCCAGACCCTAGCAAGACATAAACGACAGCAAGCCATAATATTAGAGAATAACGCAACTGATATTAAACCTGGGTCCTCTATTAACCCGAGGAGTATCTCTTTCTCAGAAATAATAATATTAGTTCCTGACAAATTACATAACTCCTTTGCAATCAGTGACCAAAAAGCAGAGAGTGCTGGACACGTAATAAACATATCTCTAATATCCGCAGCAAAAAGTAAACATTTAGGGCAGTGGGTTTTAGGTGTCGTATTGAACGTAGCCCATTTAGAAATAATTTCAGGCGTGTAGTACAAACGAAATAACATACGGTGTTGCTGAAGTTTTAAATTAATAGAAGTAACAGAAGTATTAATGGTCAATAATGACCTATGCAAATCTGTTGTGGTAATACTAATTCCAAAATAGCGATTTAATTTCTCTACAGCCTGAGCATCGTCATCCGCTGCACCTATAATTAAGTATTTATACATTTTTCCTATACAACCCCTACCCCGAAGTTGAAAAAATGAGCTTGCAGATTCCCCTAACGAATTAACAGTCACTAAACCTTCCCCATTAATAAAAAAACCTCTGATTTGCAAAAATGTAAAGAAAGAGTGGTTGGGAACCCCAAATTCATCTCTGAGGGAAGAAAATGATCTAAATCCGTCCTGATCGTACAATTGCCCTAGCTGTAGTACACCGCAATGTTGCCAGATCTTCCAAGCAGAGTCACCAAATAAAACCCCCAAACGGGGATTCCCCCTTAGATAAGTACTTGCATGCAGCTCAGGAATGTTATACTGCTTTACAATGTCACGCCAGATCCAGATAGTGTGTCTCAATATCTTGAAGCAAACGCGTTTAAAGTAGTTCGGATCAGACATCTGAGTAAGTACAAACCTATACTCCGACCCACATACTAGCTGATATGCAATCCACTTTTGAGACGTACCAAAACCTTCCATCAAGCTCTGTAGGCGCGTAGCAAAAGCAGCCCAAAAGTATAATTAAAAATCCGGTACTCCGAAACCGCCCCTCTCGTATGGCAGTTTAAGACATTTAATAGCCCGCCTAGCCCTTTTATACCCCCAAATAAAGCTGCCTATAATGCCATCCAGTCTTTTAAAGAATGAAAATGGAACCCACAGGGGAATACTCCTGAACAAATACAAAAACTTTGGAAGGACATTCATCTTAATAATATTACAACGCCCCCAAATAGTTAAGGGCAATTGGTGCCACTTGCGCAAGTCCGTAGCAACTTTCTTAAATAGTGGTTCATAATTAAGCTTCACTATTTCTTCCGTATGACTATTGAGACTGACTGCTAAATAAGTAGCTTTTTGAGTGATGCCCAAAATGGGTGTACAAGGGATAAGTTCGATATTGGTTATTGTTTGAGTTTTATTAGTATTGAGCTTATACCCGGAGATTAATCCAAATCGCTGTGCTTCCAAAACGATCTCCCCCATCGCTTGAAACGGATCTGTTGTAAAGACAGCTATGTCGTCCGCATAAGCGGTTACTTTAATGTGTACTTGATTATAAAAAAACGGGCTAATATGCTGATTCCGTAACAGATGACGAATAAAAGGTTCAATATATATTGCAAAAAGCATGGGAGAGAGGGGACACCCCTGCCGGGTGCCCCTCTGGATAGAAAATAAATCCGAAGTCAGACCATTAAGCCTAATAACAGCCTGCGAATTCGCATACATTTTCTGGCTAGCCGAGACAAACTTGCGACCGATCCCTACTTCCAACATTATAGCCCAAAGTGCCCCCCACATAACTCGGTCGAAAGCCTTCTCGGCATCCAACATTAGCATCGCTACTTTGCCACCCAAACATTGGGCAGCATCAAACACAGCGATGGCAGTATTAATGTGCATTGTAGTATCCCGCCCAGGGACAAAACCGTGCTGTTGATCCGATACTATTAGCTGTATAGATGGGGCGAGTCGAGAGGACAAAATTTTGGAAAAATTTTTAGCGTTGTGGTTAATTAGTGAGATTGGGCGGTACGAGCCTCTCTCAGTTGAGGGTTTACCCTTTTTAAGGAACACAATTATATTAGTCTGTTTCCAAGATGGGGGGGCGTCTCTGCCGTTCAATATGTCGTTCACCACCTTTAAAAAAAACGGACCCAGAATTCCTAAAAAAGTTCTATAGAACTCCAGAGGTAGAACATCCCCCCCCAACAGCTTTCCCTGAGGGTAAGGCCTTAATTGCTTCCATAATTTCAGCTCCATCCACATCCCTGTCCATTGATAGGGTAGTAAGAGAGTTTAGTACATTCAGACCGCTCTCCTGTAGATAAGCTGTCAACCCTAAATGATCATATGTCGTATCGTCACTATATAGATCTGTGTAGAATTGCCTAAATTGCTCCAGAATCTCTACAGGTTGGTGGTAAATTAGGCCATCCCCCCAGTAATACTCTTAATTTGTGTATGGGCCCTGGAGTCTGCCAGCTGATAGGCTAGCACCCGTCCAATCCTCTCTCCGTATTCATACTGTCGCAATCTAGATTTGTGGTACTGACTAGCAACTTCCTCCCTTAACTTGCGAATAATCTTAGCTCTCGCTATTACAAGTCGCTGATAGATGTCAGATTCTCGAGGATCTTTATTTAATATTGCTTTAATGTGTCGCTGTTCTAATTCCAAACATTCCCTACGCCCGGACACTGCAAGCCGTGATCTAACCTGATCTAACCTGATCTAAACATAGACCATGAAGCAGTATGGGCATTAATGTCTATAAAGTCCACTAATTGTCCTTGCATATACTGAATATAATCGTAACTCTTAAGCAGATTTTTGGGAAATGTAAAGCCCCTCACCGCCCTTTGTGTTGTTAAACCAAAAAATATTGAAACCAATAAAGGATTATGATCCGATGTGATTTTTTGACAAATCTCGATATTAGAATCTGCTAAGCGAGCTTGGTTTACAAACACCATATCTATCCTAGAATATTGATGATGTGGTTGCGAAAAATATGTAAAACCATTAACTGAAGGGTGAACCTCCCGCCATAAGTCGACCAGCTGGTGTATACGCAATAGATCTTTAATAGCCGCCCTTGTAGATACCATTCTAACCCGACCCAGGACATTTGAAGAATCTAATTTCTGATCTAGAACGCAATTAAAGTCTCCCATGAGTATAATTTCACCATCCCAACCCAACAGCTCTGAATAAAAAAAATAAATGTCCTCTGGACAATCGTTATTCGAACCATAGACCACGCAAATTGTAAGTTTATGACCATGGGCCAAAAGTTGAGCGATAACCCATCGCCGCTTACTATCACTAAGTGAACGTAGTAGCGTAAATTTAGTGGTTCGAGCTTGCAGAAGAGCAACACCGCGTATTGAAACAGTCTGGGAGGTACATGTTATCAACTCAAATCCCATTTTCTTAAACAAGTTACGGTCCTTAAAAGCCAAATGAGTCTCTGTTAGACCGACAATCTGTTGGTTATATGCTTTTAGTTCCTCCGAAACTAATCGACGTTTAATAGGAGAGTTCAAACCAGCCACATTCCAGCACATTATACGTACTCTGGACATGGTCTTCCAAATATTACTCTTAGCCACAGTCCCTCCAATCCCCAATCTTGCCCTGCAGAAAAGATCCTTTGTAAGCTTTCAACACTCTTTTGGCTTTTTTTTCATTTTTTACCCCCCCACCCCACCCCCCTAACCCTACCTGTGTCCACCCCCCAGCAACCCTGTATCTACGGAACGGAATCACCCCCTTCCCGGCTGTCAAAAAGACAGCAATTCACCAAAGTGCATCCCCAAATAGCCCCCCCTCCTCCGACTACCCGGTGGCTAATAAGTACAACAAAATGAAAATACAATACGAAGCCCCACCAGAACGTTCCACATGAGTCACAGCTCACAAAATATTAATCTCAAAAAAGGAACATGGATATACAGAGGCCATTACAGGTCCCCCCCATCATTTCTTTGGTAGTTGTTGCCATTTAGATAAACTGATCTTAGCCTCCTGCTCATTAAAGAAAATATGCGGGCGCCCATCTTTGATCACCTTAAGGCGGGCAGGATCTTGTAAAAACACTGATGCACCAACAGCCTTAAAGGGATCCATAAGCTGCCGTAACTGCCACCTTCTGTCCATAGTTTGTTTGCATAAATCAGAATGGACAAAAATAGACATTGAATCATATTGTACTGGGGTCGTTGGTCGAGCTTTGAAGAAGATGGCTTGTCTCAATAAAAAGTTCCCTATACACACCAATATTGGTCGAGGAAATTTTGAAGATCGAGAAGTGTTAACAGCTAAGGGGAGCCGATGCGCTCTCTGAACTTGCGTGTCCATGTCCCAGTCAGCAAGGTCAGAAAATACTTTAGAAAAGAGATTAACAATAAATACCCGCGCCCTCTCTTCCTTCAGGTACCCCAAAGACCCTCAAGTTCTGACGTCTTTGCCGATTTTCTAAATCCTCAACCTTGGTTTGCATAGTCATCATCATCTGATCTTTGACCTTAATTGAGGCACAGGTAGCAGCATTAACCTCCTCCACTTCGGCAACCCGCTGTTGAAGATCTGAGACTTCGATACCAAGATTTGAAACCTTTGTAGCAACCTCCTCCAAAGCAGATTTAATCTCCTGTCTATCTGTTCTAGCCTGTTGGAAGTAACGCTGTGTCTCCTCATGTCGGGCCGCCAGCACTGAGAGTACTGTAGATAAAGTAGGTTCCAATTGCAAGGCTATCTTAGAATTCGAGACTTCACTACTGCAGTTCTCAGCTGACTCAGAGGCCACCACCGAGCCCACAGATGTCGAAGATGCCAAACCCGGAGTCCAAGAGGTTGAGGGAAGCTGCTGATCCCCTTCCCTATTCGCTCGATCTTCCCTTTCTCGAATTTTATCTATGAGTGAGACCGGGGTTGCTACAGAGGGAGTTTGAGTGATGGGAGTTACAAAAGTCTCTGCGCTTTCCAAATTTATAGCAGATATTACACTATCACCCGCACCGTCTCTGGCTTGAGCCATCAAGGCTTGGCCTACATCCACCACTGTCGGTAGCACTGCGGTGGTAACAGGGGCGGATATAGGTCTCTCAGACCGTATTGCCGGGCCTAGTATTGAATTACCCTGACCGGCAGGTAAGCCAATATTAGATAGCCGTGCTACCAAGGATTTCACCTCACCTTTTGTGGACACCCATTTACGTAGCGGGCTTGCTCCAAGATCCTTATTCAAGGTATTGACAACCGGTCTTATAGAACCTTTGCCCCCAATGGCAGCACCGGCTACTGGTGTCTTCCCCTGGCCTCGGCCCTTTCCGCCACTACCGCCAACACCATAGACTTTTGCGCCTTTAGTTTTATGAGTTTTTGACGGCCCCGCTAAAGTTGGAGCTTGATTCAAAAATCCTTTCGCTCCCCCAGCGCATCATGTGGCTCTAACTGCTCTAGCTGTTCAGTATTTTTTTTTTTTTTTAAACCTTTATTACAGAATGCAAAAGATATACAAAGATGGGCCTACAACCTTTAGGCCGGCCGCTAGCAAGCAATGGGAGCATAAAACACAGTTATGAAACACAAGCAGCAAGTGATAAAGGTCCCAGAAGTCAAAGGAAGCGTTGGCGGCCAAACCGTCCGGACCCCCCAAATGGCGGTTTCATTTTTTATGAGAAACGACATACAAATCCACAAGGCAGCAAAAGTCAAAGCAACATTATGGGCTCCCCTGGGGAGGACCCTACCGATCCACAGGAATAGGGGGGGGGGACGGGCCGGGACAGAAACAAAGCGAACGCGATACACAGAACCAAGGTAACAAGCAGACTAGGGAGACTGGGCCACTGCCAAATCAGGCGTCAGCGGCGGGGTACAAATCCCGCCACGATAGGAGTTCCAGGGGCCCCACACTTTCACCCATTTCCCAGGCTTACCTCTCGCCACATACACTACCTTCTCCCGAAACATACACCAATCCATGTTGTCCTTCCACACCGAGACCGTTGGTGACCTCTGGGAGCCCCACAATTGTGCTATGTCACGCTTGGCCACCATGTATCCCAGTGTCACCCACCACGTCTGCGGCACCGTGTAATCAGTCGGCTTCCACACATTTAGCAGACATCTCCTAGCCTCGGGAAACAGCGACACATGCGTGACCGCTTGCAACACCGCATGTACACCACGCCAGAAGCGCGCCACCTCCGGGCATTCCCACAAAGTATGGAAGAAGGTCCCCGACAAACCACACCCACGCTTACACATCCCATCCACGGCATATCCCATACGCATCAGACCCGGCCCCGTAACGTAGACCCTGTGGAGTATTTTGAGCTGGACGAAACGAAGGCGGGCCGGTATGGCCACCTCTTTCGGGGAGGCCACCGCAGATACCCAGTCCTCGTCATCCAGCTCCAATCCATCGGCAACCCATGCCTCACGAAGGCCAGTCAGCAGTCCCTAGCGATCGTTGAGGAGCTTTTTATAAATCAATGAGATAGTGCCATCCGGTACATGCCCATCTAGCACTCTATCTTCCAGAGGGGAGCACTCCGGGATGGTCGCCACATCCGGGAATACAGAACACAGCGCGTGACGAACCTGTACATACCGGAAGTACTCCCTGTCCTGCAACTGGAATTCCGTCTGCAGCACATCGAACGTTTTGAATCCCCCCCTCGTCCAGAGATCGCCCACCCTGCTGATGCCTATCGTGTCCCACTTCTCAAAGCCTTTCGAGGTCCACAAGCAGCCCAATCGCTCAGATGCATACAGTGGCGTCGCCCGGGTCAACCGATCCTTCCACCCCATCGCCAAGTTTGCCGCGTGCCACACCCGTACCGCGACCCGCGTAGGACCCGTCAGACGTGCGTCGTGCGATCTAGAGTAGAGCGCACGATTATAGTTGCCACCCGGCAGCAACAATTTGTCCATTTCAAAAGCCGGGTTAAGGGCGGGCCCGTAAAGGCCGTGGTTTATCGCAGCCAGCTGGGAGGCCCAGTAGTACCGTTTGATGTCTGGGAGGGCGACCCCCCCGTCATACCACGGGAGCGTCAGCTTCGCGAGGGCGATACGCGGCCTCCCATCCCAAAACAGGTGGCGCTGCAGACCCTCCACCTCCCGAAAGTAGCGCGCCGGGACGACGTCCATCGTGTTTTGTAGAGTGTATAAGAAACGCGGCAACGACATCATCTTAAACAGTGCCGCACGGCCGAGCGGCGAGAGCGGCAAGCGCCTCCAACGCGCCACATCCTCCTTCAGGCGCTGGAGGGGGGGGAGTAAGTTCTGTTTATATCGGGCCGCAGCGTCCAGGGTAATAAAGATACCCAGGTACTTAAATCCCTGCGGCGCAACCTGGATAGGGCAACCCCGCGGAAGGATAGGAGTCTCCCCCGAGAGGACATACACACAGGATTTAGCCCAGTTGATGACTAAGCCGGAGTTGCGGCCAAATGAACACAGTACATCCACTAACACAATCAGTGATTCACGCGGGGAAGCAAGGTACAAAAGAATATCGTCCGCGTACAGGGAGACGCGATCCTCATACACGGGGGTCCATCGGAGACCACGAATCGAAGGGTGCCACCGCAGCCACTCCGCCAGGGGCTCCAAGGCAAGCGCAAAGAGGAGCGGCGACAGTGGGCAGCCCTGCCGCGTGCCCCTGCCCAATTCAAAAGGAGCCGATACACTACCATTCACCACCACCTGCGCCAGCGGTCCGGAATACAACAATTTCACCCAGCCAATGAATACCGGGCCAAACCCAAACTTAGCCACCGTCGCCCAAATATACGGCCACTCAAGCGTGTCGAACGCCATAGTGGCGTCCAAGGACGCCAAAATGGCTGGCTCTCGTATGAATGAGACCCTCGCGAGCACCCCATACAGTATTTGATTGGTAGAAAACCAACATGGAATGAATAAAAACAGCTCCATATATGTTTCACTCTCTTTGGAGCACTTCTGAGAAGCACAGCTTTGTTGAAAAACAAGGGAGCACACAGTATTAATAGAAATAATGCCCTTTCAGGCTTAGGGTTTTATTTATTTTTTATTTTTTTTTAATTTTTATTTAGCCAAAAGAGAAAACAAGGAAACAAATTACATAACATAACATAGGATTGTAGAATCAAGACTGGATAAATGCATACCATAAACAGGCACATAGGAGAAAAGAAAAAGGGCAAATAAGAGCGCAAAATCAGTAACACTTAGTCCCATTGTAGGCAATGCCAAATTCGTTCTATTCTAATTTGAGAAGAAAGGCCCCTGGCCTTAGCTAGGGCAATCTCCATCTCATATACCCCTCTTACTAACTGCCAAAACTCCGCAAGCGTTGGAGGTTTAGGCTCAATCCAGACCCTAGCAAGACATAAACGACAGCAAGCCATAATAATAGAGAATAACGCAACTGATATTAAACCTGGGTCCTCTATTAACCCGAGGAGTATCTCTTTCTCAGAAATAATAATATTAACTCCTGACAAATTACATAACTCCTTTGCAATCAGTGACCAAAAAGCAGAGAGTGCTGGACACGTAATAAACATATCTCTAATATCCGCAGCAAAAAGTAAACATTTAGGGCAGTGGGTTTTAGGTGTCGTATTGAACGTAGCCCATTTAGAAATAATTTCAGGCGTGTAGTACAAACAAAATAACATACGGTGTTGCTGAAGTTTTAAATTAATAGAAGTAACAGAAGTATTAATGGTCAATAATGACCTATGCAAATCTGTTGTGGTAATACTAATTCCAAAATAGCGATTTAATTTCTCTACAGCCTGAGCATCGTCATCCGCTGCACCTATAATTAAGTATTTATACATTTTTCCTATACAACCCCTACCCCGAAGTTGAAAAAACGAGCTTGCAGATTCCCCCAACGAATTAACAGTCACTAAACCTTCCCCATTAATAAAAAAACCTCTGATTTGCAAAAATGTAAAGAAAGAGTGGTTGGGAACCCCAAATTCATCTCTGAGGGAAGAAAATGATCTAAATCCGTCCTGATCGTACAATTGCCCTAGCTGTAGTACACCGCAATGTTGCCAGATCTTCCAAGCAGAGTCACCAAATAAAACCCCCAAACGGGGATTCCCCCTTAGATAAGTACTTGCATGCAGCTCAGGAATGTTATACTGCTTTACAATGTCACGCCAGATCCAGATAGCGTGTCTCAATATCTTGAAGCGAACGCGTTTAAAGTAGTTCGGATCAGACATCTGAGTAAGTACAAACCTATACTCCGACCCACATACTAGCTGATATGCAATCCACTTTTGAGACGTACCAAAACCTTCCATCAAGCTCTGTAGGCGCGTAGCAAAAGCAGCCCAAAAGTATAATTTAAAATCCGGTACTCCGAAACCGCCCCTCTCGTATGGCAGTTTAAGACATTTAATAGCCCGCCTAGCCCTATTATACCCCCAAATAAAGCTGCCTATAATGCCATCCAGTCATTTAAAGAATGAAAATGGAACCCACAGGGGAATACTCCTGAACAAATACAAAAACTTTGGAAGGACATTCATCTTAATAATATTACAACGCCCCCAAATAGTTAAGGGCAATTGGTGCCACTTGCGCAAGTCCGTAGCAACTTTCTTAAATAGTGGTTCATAATTAAGCTTCACTATTTCTTCCGTATGACTATTGAGACTGACTGCTAAATAAGTAGCTTTTTGAGTGACGCCCAAAATGGGTGTACAAGGGATAAGTTCGATATTGGTTATTGTTTGAGTTTTATTAGTATTGAGCTTATACCCGGAGATTAATCCAAATCGCTGTGCTTCCAAAACGATCTCCCCCATCGCTTGAAACGGATCTGTTGTAAAGACAGCTATGTCGTCCGCATAAGCGGTTACTTTAATGTGTACTTGATTATAAAAAAACGGGCTAATATGCTGATTCCGTAACAGATGACGAATAAAAGGTTCAATATATATTGCAAAAAGCAAAGGAGAGAGGGGACACCCCTGCCGGGTGCCCCTCTGGATAGAAAATAAATCCGAAGTCAGACCATTAAGCCTAATAACAGCCTGCGAATTCGCATACATTTTCTGGCTAGCCGAGACAAACTTGCGACCGATCCCTACTTCCAACATTATAGCCCAAAGTGCCCCCCACATAACTCGGTCGAAAGCCTTCTCGGCATCCAACATTAGCATCGCTACTTTGCCACCCAAACATTGGGCAGCATCAAACACAGCGATGGCAGTATTAATGTGCATTGTAGTATCCCGCCCAGGGACAAAACCGTGCTGTTGATCCGATACTATTAGCTGTATAGATGGGGCGAGTCGAGAGGACAAAATTTTGGAAAAAATGTTAGCGTTGTGGTTAATTAGTGAGATTGGGCGGTACGAGCCTCTCTCAGTTGAGGGTTTCCCCTTTTTAAGGAACACAATTATATTAGTCTGTTTCCAAGACGGGGGGGCGTCTCTGCCGTTCAATATGTCGTTCACCACCTTTAAAAAAAACGGACCCAGAATTCCTAAAAAAGTTCTTTAGAACTCCAGAGGTAGAACATCCCCCCCCGACAGCTTTCCCTGAGGGTAAGGCCTTAATTGCTTCCATAATTTCAGCTCCATCCACATCCCTGTCCATTGATAGGGTAGTAAGAGAGTTTAGTACATTCAGACCGCTCTCCTGTAGATAAGCTGTCAACCCTAAATGATCATATGTCGTATCGTCACTATATAGATCTGTGTAGAATTGCCTAAATTGCTCCAGAATCTCTACAGGTTGGTGGTAAATTAGGCCATCCCCCCCAGTAATACTCTTAATTTGTGTATGGGCCCTGGAGTCCGCCAGCTGATAGGCTAGCACCCGTCCAATCCTCTCTCCGTATCCATACTGTCGCAATCTAGATTTGTGGTACTGACTAGCAACTTCCTCCCTTAACTTGCGAATAATCTTAGCTCTCGCTATTACAAGTCGCTGATAGATGTCAGATTCTCGAGGATCTTTATTTAATATTGCTTTAATGTGTCGCTGTTCTAATTCCAAACATTCCCTACGCCCGGACACTGCAAGCCGTGATCTAACCTGATCTAACGTGATCTAACCATAGACCATGAAGCAGTATGGGCATTAATGTCTATAAAGTCCACTAATTGTCCTTGCATATACTGAATATAATCGTAACTCTTAAGCAGATTTTTGGGAAATGTAAAGCCCCTCACCGCCCTTTGTGTTGTTAAACCAAAAAATATTGAAACCAATAAAGGATTATGATCCGATGTGATTTTTTGACAAATCTCGATATTAGAATCTGCTAAGCGAGCTTGGTTTACAAATACCATATCTATCCTAGAATATTGATGATGTGGTTGCGAAAAATATGTAAAACCATTAACTGAAGGGTGAACCTCCCGCCATAAGTCGACCAGCTGGTGTATACGCAATAGATCTTTAATAGCCGCCCTTGTAGATACCATTCTAACCCGACCCAGGACATTTGAAGAATCTAATTTCTGATCTAGAACGCAATTAAAGTCTCCCATGAGTATAATTTCACCATCCCAACCCAACAGCTCTGAATAAAAAAAATAAATGTCCTCTGGACAATCGTTGTTCGAACCATAGACCACGCAAATTGTAAGTTTATGACCATGGGCTAAAAGTTGAGCGATAACCCATCGCCCCTTACTATCACTAAGTGAACGTAGTAGCGTAAATTTAGTGGTTCGAGCTTGCAGAAGAGCAACACCGCGTATTGAAACAGTCTGGGAGGTACATGTTATCAACTCAAATCCCATTTGCTTAAACAAGTTACGGTCCTTAAAAGCCAAATGAGTCTCTGTTAGACCGACAATCTGTGGGTTATATGCTTTTAGTTCCTCCGAAACTAATCGACGTTTAATAGGAGAGTTCAAACCAGCCACATTCCAGCACATTATACGAACTCTGGACATGGTCTTCCAAATATTACTCTTAGCCACAGTCCCTCCAATCCCCAATCTTGCCCTGCAGAAAAGATCCTTTGTAAGCTTTCAACACTCTTTTGGCTTTTTTTTCATTTTTTACCCCCCCACCCCACCCCCCTAACCCTACCTGTGTCCACCCCCCAGCAACCCTGTATCTACGGAACGGAATCACCCCCTTCCCGGCTGTCAAAAAGACAGCAATTCACCAAAGTGCATCCCCAAATAGCCCCCCCTCCTCCGACTACCCGGTGGCTAATAAGTACAACAAAATGAAAATACAATACGAAGCCCCACCAGAACGTTCCACATGAGTCACAGCTCACAAAATATTAATCTCAAAAAAGGAACATGGATATACAGAGGCCATTACAGGTCCCCCCCATCATTTCTTTGGTAGTTGTTGCCATTTAGATAAACTGATCTTAGCCTCCTGCTCATTAAAGAAAATATGCGGGCGCCCATCTTTGATCACATTAAGGCGGGCAGGATCTTGTAAAAACACTGATGCACCAACAGCCTTAAAGGGATCCATAAGCTGCCTTAACTGCCACCTTCTGTCCATAGTTTGTTTGCATAAATCAGAATGGACAAAAATAGACATTGAATCATATTGTACTGGGGTCGTTGGTCGAGCTTTGAAGAAGATGGCTTGTCTCAATAAAAAGTTCCCTATACACACCAATATTGGTCGAGGAAATTTTGAAGATCGAGAAGTGTTAACAGCTAAGGGGAGCCAATGCGCTCTCTGAACTTGCGTGTCCATGTCCCAGTCAGCAAGGTCAGAAAATACTTTAGAAAAGAGATTAACAATAAATACCCGCGCATCAGCGCCCTCTCTTCCTTCAGGTATCCCAAAGACCCTCAAGTTCTGAAGTCTTTGCCGATTTTCTAAATCCTCAACCTTGGTTTGCATAGTCATCATCATCTGATCTTTGACCTTAATTGAGGCACAGGTAGCAGCATTAACCTCCTCCACTTCGGCAACCCGCTGTTGAAGATCTGAGACTTCGATACCAAGATTTGAAACCTTTGTAGCAACCTCCTCCAAAGCAGATTTAATCTCCTGTCTATCCGTTCTAGCCTGTTGGAAGTAACGCTGTGTCTCCTCATGTCGGGCCGCCAGCACTGAGAGTACTGTAGATAAAGTAGGTTCCAATTGCAAGGCTATCTTAGAATTCGAGACTTCACTACTGCAGTTCTCAGCTGACTCAGAGGCCACCACCGAGCCCACAGATGTCGAAGATGCCAAACCCGGAGTCCAAGAGGTTGAGGGAAGCTGCTGATCCCCTTCCCTATTCGCTCGATCTTCCCTTTCTCGAATTTTATCTATGAGTGAGACCGGGGTTGCTACAGAGGGAGTTTGAGTGATGGGAGTTACAAAAGTCTCTGCGCTTTCCAAATTTATAGCAGATATTACACCATCACCCGCACCGTCTCTGGCTTGAGCCATCAAGGCTTGGCCTTCATCCACCACTGTCGGTAGCACTGCGGGGGTAACAGGGGCAGATCTAGGTCTCTCAGACCGTATTGCCGGGCCTAGTACTGAATTACCCTGACCGGCAGGTAAGCCAATATTAGATAGCCGTGCTACCAAGGATTTCACCTCACCTTTTGTGGACACCCATTTACGTAGCGGGCTTGCTCCAAGATCCTTATTCAAGGTATTGACAACCGGTCTTATAGAACCTTTGCCCCCAATGGCAGCACCGGCTACTGGTGTCTTCCCCTGGCCTCGGCCCTTTCCGCCCCTACCGCCAACACCATAGACTTTTGCGCCTTTAGTTTGATGAGTTTTTGACGGCCCCGCTAAAGTTGGAGCTTGATTCAAAAATCCTTTCGCTCCCCCCAGCGCATCATGTGGCTCTAACTGCTCTAGCTGTTCAGTATTTTTTTTTGTTTTTTTTTTTGAAACCTTTATTACAGAATGCAAAAGATATACAAAGATGGGCCTACAACCTTTAGGCCGGTCGCTAGCAAGCAATGGGAGCATAAAACACAGTTATGAAACACAAGCAGCAAGTGATAAAGGTCCCAGAAGTCAAAGGAAGCGTTGGCGGCCAAACCGTCCGGACCCCCCAAATGGCGGTTTCATTTTTTATGAGAAACGACATACAAATCCACAAGGCAGCAAAAGTCAAAGCAACATTATGGGCTCCCCTGGGGAGGACCCTACCGATCCACAGGAATAGGGGGTGGGGGGACGGACCGGGACAGAAACAAAGCGAACGCGATACACAGAACCAAGGTAACAAGCAGACTAGGGAGACTGGGCCACTGCCAAATCAGGCGTCAGCGGCGGGGTACAAATCCCGCCACGATAGGAGTTCCAGGGGCCCCACACTTTCACCCATTTCCCAGGCTTACCTCTCGCCACATACACTACCTTCTCCCGAAACATACACCAATCCATGTTGTCCTTCCACACCGAGACCGTTGGTGACCTCTGGGAGCCCCACAATTGTGCTATGTCACGCTTGGCCACCATGTATCCCAGTGTCACCCACCACGTCTGCGGCACCGTGTAATCAGTCGGCTCCCACACATTTAGCAGACATCTCCTAGCCTCGGGAAACAGCGTCACATGCGTGACCGCTTGCAACACCGCATGTACACCACGCCAGAAGCGCGCCACCTCCGGGCATTCCCACAAAGTATGGAAGAAGGTCCCCGACAAACCACACCCACGCTTACACATCCCATCCACGGCATATCCCATACGCATCAGACCCGGCCCCGTAACGTAGACCCTGTGGAGTATTTTGAGCTGGACGAAACGAAGGCGGGCCGGGATGGCCACCTCTTTCGGGGAGGCCACAGCAGATACCCAGTCCTCGTCATCCAGCTCCAATCCATCGGCAACCCATGCCTCACGAAGGCCAGTCAGCAGTCCCGAGCGATCGTTGAGGAGCTTTTTATAAATCAATGAGATAGTGCCATCCGGTACATGCCCATCTAGCACTCTATCTTCCAGAGGGGAGCACTCCGGGATGGTCGCCACATCCGGGAATACAGAACACAGCGCGTGACGAACCTGTACATACCGGAAGTACTCCCTGTCCTGCAACTGGAATTCCGTCTGCAGCACATCGAACGTTTTGAATCCCCCCCTCGTCCAGAGATCGCCCACCCTGCTGATGCCTATCGTGTCCCACTTCTCAAAGCCTTTCGAGGTCCACAAGCAGCCCAATCGCTCAGATGCATACAGTGGCGTCGCCCGGGTCAACCGATCCTTCCACCCCATCGCCAAGTTTGCCGCGTGCCACACCCGTACCGCGACCCGCGTAGGACCCGTCAGACGTGCGTTGTGCGATCTAGAGTAGAGCGCACGATTATAGTCGCCACCCGGCAGCAACAATTTGTCCATTTCAAAAGCCGGGTTAAGGGCAGGCCCGTAAAGGCCGTGGTTTATCGCAGCCAGCTGGGAGGCCCAGTAGTACCGTTTGATGTCTGGGAGGGCGACCCCCCCGTCATACCACGGGAGCGTCAGCTTCGCGAGGGCGATACGCGGCCTCCCATCCCAAAACAGGTGGCGCTGCAGACCCTCCACCTCCCGAAAGTAGCGCGCCGGGACGACGTCCATCGTGTTTTGTAGAGTGTATAAGAAACGCGGCAACGACATCATCTTAAACAGTGCCGCACGGCCGAGCGGCGAGAGCGGCAAGCGCCTCCAACGCGCCACATCCTTCTTCAGGCGCTGGAGGGGGGGGAGTAAGTTCTGTTTATATCGGGCCGCAGCGTCCAGGGTAATAAAGATACCCAGGTACTTAAATCCCTGCGGCGCAACCTGGATAGGGCAACCCCGCGGAAGGATAGGAGTCTCCCCCGAGAGGACATACACACAGGATTTAGCCCAGTTGATGACTAAGCCGGAGTTGCGGCCAAATGAACACAGTACATCCACTAACACAATCAGTGATTCACGCGGGGAAGCAAGGTACAAAAGAATATCGTCCGCGTACAGGGAGACGCGATCCTCATACTCGGGGGTCCATCGGAGACCACGAATCAAAGGGTGCCACCGCAGCCACTCCGCCAGGGGCTCCAAGGCAAGCGCAAAGAGGAGCGGCGACAGCGGGCAGCCCTGCCGCGTGCCCCTGCCCAATTCAAAAGGAGCCGATACTCTACCATTCACCACCACCTGCGCCAGCGGTCCGGAATACAACAATTTCACCCAGCCAATGAATCCCGGGCCAAACCTAAACTTAGCCAGCGTCGCCCAAATATACGGCCACTCAAGTGTGTCGAACGCCATAGTGGCGTCCAAGGACGCCAAAATGGCTGGCTCTCGTATGAATGGGACCCTCGCGAGCACCCCATGCAGACGCCGCAGGATGAGCGCGGTGTTGCGATGAGGGATAAAGCCGGCTGGTCCTGATGGATCAGATCGCACACCACGCTAACCAGCCGATTAGCCAGCACCTTGGCGAGAATTTTCGGCTCCGTATTCAACAGCGAAATGGGCCTGTAAGTTGTGACCCGATCCCGCGGCCTCCCCTCCTTATGAATAACCACAATAGTGGCAAGACGCTGGTCCAGCGGGAGGGAACCTGCCAACCGGGCCGCGAGGAACATATCACGGAGATGCGGAGCCAGTGTATCCGGTCGTAATTTGTACAATTCGATGGGAAGGCCATTAGGACCCATGGCCTTGCCAGAGGCGACCGAACGTATGGCGAGGGCAATCTCCTCAGATGTCGGAGCCGCGTCCAACAACAATTTATCCTCCTCCGAAATTGAAGGCAGCGCAATGTCTTTAAGCAGGTCGTGGGAATCCTCTTCCGAGCGGGAAGATACCGGGGAGTACACCCCACGGAAATACTCAGTAAAACAATCAACAATTTCCTCCGGCTCAGTGACACACACACCATCCAGTCTCTCGATCGACGGGACCACTCGACTCACCCTCTCCTTTTCATCCAGCCACGCAATCAGTTTACCAGCCTTATCACCCACATCATACAGTCGCCCCTGTTGCTCTCTACTCAGGCCCCTGGCTGCCTCCGTGACTAGGGCCTTGTAGTCCGCCTGTTTGAGTCTGAGAGCATGCAGTTTATCGTCTGTGACCCCACACTCCAGATCACCCTCCAACTCAGTTATCTCAGATTCGATACGGGTCACCTCCTCCCGCTCGCGCCGCCGGGAATGGGAAATGAGGGATAGGGCCTCCCCCCGGAGTACCATCTTGAATGCCTCCCACAGAGAAACAGCGGATGACACAGACCCCACATTGTCTTCAAAATATCGCTCAAGAGATTTAACCAAATCTGCGCGAATTGTGGGATCGCGCAGGTACCAGGGGTTGATCGGGACCACCCTCCCCTCCCCCCTCGGGACAATGTCAAAGTGCAACAGGAGCGGGGAGTGGTCTGAAATACCCCGAGCCAGATGTCGCACCTCCCCAATCCTCCCCACCTGTGCTGCTGGCATCAGAACATAGTCAAGCCTCGAAAGACTGCCATGGGCCCTGGAATGAAAGGTGTATTGTATCCGCGTAGGGTGTTTCAGCCGCCAACAATCCACCAGCCCCAGGGTATCCAAGAGGACAGATAACCAAGCTTGGGCACGGGGGAGATCCCTGGGTGGGTGACGATCCTCAGTTCCGGAAATTACAGCGTTAAAATCCCCCCCAACCACTAGAATCCCCTCCGGCAGGCCAAGAAGAAGGCGCCCCAAATCAGCGAAAGTAGTCGTCTGCAACCCTGGCGGGACATAAACAGAAACCAACACAATCACTTTACCCTCCAGTCTACCCACCAGAGCCGTATACCGTCCCCTATTATCATGGAGCACCTCATCAACCTCCAACGGGAGCGAGGTTTTAACCATAATGCCCACACCCCTCGAACCAGATGTGAAGCCCGAGTGAGCTACAAGGCGATAGCCCCGTCTATTCATGGCACGAAAGGAATTTCCAATGAGGTGTGTTTCCTGCAGAAATACTATATCGGGTGAAATCCGTTTTAAGAACTGCAGGACCACCCCCCATTTTATCCTGTCCCCCAGTCCATTAACATTCCAGGACAAAAGCCTCAGTCCCCTACCCCCCATCATAGCCAAAACCGCTCAGTCTCCCCCCAGAGAGCACTTTAAAGATAGCACAACAATACTTCTGCCTTGTGGTACAAATAAACAATACCCAACCCCAACCCAACATCCCAAACAAAACTCCCCCCTCCCTGCACCCCTGCATGACCCAAACAGCCCCCCCAACTTGCAGTGTGCCTGTCGCCCCTGTGTAAACTAAACTACAAAGACCCCCTAGAGGAGGAAAGAGAACCCCCTCGAGACACAGCACAACCTCCAATGGAGGGGGAACAAGACACAACAGTCAAGAGACCCTAAGCTTGGCCGAAAGGCGGCATCATCAGAAATGAGCCCCAGTGTCAATACCTCATACCCGGTCCGGTGGGCACTCTCCTCCCGCTGCCCCCATCCCATCCCGATCATGTCCCCCAGACAAAGTGTCCAACCAGTCCCCGGCCGTCTCAGGACGGTCAAAAAAGTGAGTGCGACCATCAGCCTCCACACGCAGCCTGGCCGGGAAAAGCATTGCGTATTTTAAGTTCATGTCTCGAAGCCGCCGCTTGACGCCCATGAAACTCAGTCTCTGCTTCTGGACCGCCTGCGTGAAATCAGGATAAAAGTTCACCTCCATGTTCTCCAGCTTAAGCGGCCCTCGCAGTCTGGAAGCTTGTAAAATCGCATCCCTGTCCCGAAAATTGAAGATACGGGCAATAAGAGGCCGCGGGGGAGCTCCGACCTTCGATCTGCCGCCAGGAACTCTATGGGCCCTCTCCACAGCAAAGAATTTACTCAGTCCTCGAGGCTGGAGATGGGTAGAAATCAGGTCTTCCACAAAGAGATCCGCCGCCGAATCCTCCAGTCCCTCAGGCACTCCGATAATGCGAACATTATTCCTCCGGGCCCTGCTCTCGGAGTCCTCCAGGCGCCGATCCGTGAGCGCACTTGCCTGCCGGAGCCGGCGCACCTCCGTCTGGAGGGCCGCTACCTCAGTCGTGAGGCCCGACGCTGTATGGGCCAAAGAGTCAACCCGGTCATTTGTCTTAGATAGATCTGCTCTAACAAGGTTGACATCGATGAGGACCGCATCGAGTTTGTGCGCCAAGGTGTCGAATTGTTGGCCCACCGAGGTCTTCATCTCAGCAATGGCGCCCATGACGTCCTGCAAAGTCAGATCCGTAGGCAAATCCGGAGCATCCGGGGGGCACTCGGAAGACTTATGCGACCCGCCGGGAGACCCCTTCGGGAGGGTGTAGCGATCCATACTGTTGACTTGAAGTGCGGTGCCACGCCGGGTAGATTTGGCCTTCAGCCGATCTCCATCCTGCTTCGTGGCCATCGTCGTGTATCGCGCACCCTCACTAGTCACGCAGTGGAGAGCAAGCAATCGAGGCCAAGAACCCCGGAGGTCACCTCAGGAAGGCGGAGCAGGTCCCCGCAGGCAGGCAGGCAGGGTCCCCCAGCGAGGCCACCACCACACAAAGAAGCGCCGTAATCCCACTCGCGATGACGGCAAGGGGACTCAAAAGCGAAAGTAAAAGTGTGGGGTACGCGACTCGCCAGGCTCGTCCCGCCGTTGTTATTCACTTCTCCACTGGATCACCCCCAAACTCGAGTCCGGGGTCAGGAGAGAAGTAGGCCTCAAACTTCAGTCGATGCTCATCCTGGCCCCCGGGGTCCGATTCAAAAACGGAAAACGGGTACCACCTCGGATCAGGTTCACCGACACAGTCCCCTCAACCAATTCAGGATGAAGACAGGATAAACGTAGGAGGTTGCGGAGGTCCTCGGGAGCCTCGCACCTACGCGGCCATCTTGGTTGCGCGCTAGGCTCCTCCCCTAGCTGTTCAGTATTAACGAGACAATCCGAAATAGAGTCATGGAGTGGAGATAAACCTACGTCCTCAGTGCTCCCAGGCGGTGAATGCACGGTGATATGGCCACTACCAGCAATTTCCGGGGGGTAATCTGGGGGTGATCAGTGCTGGATAAACAGTATTTCTGCACTGAAGGTATACTTACTGTCCCACCCCCGCCCCCATCCTTAGCCATCCCGCACTCCACTGCAGTATTAAGTGTCTCGGCTATGGGAAAACCTGGAGTGGAAGTCTCTGAACCAATAGCCTGGAAAAGAACTGAAGCTTGTCCAGATTTCAAAAGGTTCATAATAGGTTTATCAAGGTTGCTAGAAGAATTAATGTTCAAGAGAGAGCTCACAGAGGCGCCACCACGGCCCCCCCTATCTCGAGCGGGAACCGGGATAGGGCTGCGCTGGATATCACTGCTTACCGCCATTAGCTCCTCCTCATCATTGACCTCCGTGGCAGCTTCATGTAAAATTTCTGATTCTCCGCCCTGCCCAACCCGGGCTCGTCGAGTACTCCGAGGGGGGGCCATCCCAGTATCACAGAACTGCTCACCGCACGTTGTACTGGAGCAAGTCTTTGTGAGTCTGCAGCTAAAACGCCACCTCGCGCTACGAGCGCCGAAGACTGAGCTGCTGACTTGTGTGAGACGGCACATCAGATAAGTATTTTATAGCCTCAAAATCCTTTCCACTCCGTCCTATTTTGAAAATTAGATATCGGTGATGTTTCACGCTTCTCCCGTCTCAATCCGTCTGGTGAGGCGAAGCCGTAGCCATCGGTCGGAGCTGCGGGAGGGGAGCTCTAGGAGGCGTCCTTCAGCGGCGAAACAGCATCCGCCATCATCCTTTCCCTGCCTCGTCCAGGCTTAGTGTTTCACATGTCTATACATAGATGGATAGCAAATTAGATTTAACAAACTTACAGGGCCGAAAAAGATAAGGCCTTTTGCAGGTGACACTTGGCTCATCCAAAGTATAGATTGAATAGCGTTTTGGGGCACAGGTGGGGTCATCCTTGTTTTTCCACCTCTTCAGTACTGACGCCCCTGCTTCATTACAAGCTATAGTGGGAAAATACATTGAAGGTGCATTAATGAAGACACATATGAACTTAGAAGAATGCACCCTTGTCCCCATTGAATGCTAAACCCATGAAAACCCATTATTTTTTTATGTCATCCCAGAAAATTTTATATTTTCAATGCAGTGAGGTTGAGAGAGGTACGCTACTCTAGTATAAATTCCCTCAATGCCATATGGCGTTCCTATCCTTGTATATCCAGGATGAGAGGGAATTGAAAAAAAGTGTTGTTATATTCCTAAAATGTAGCCCATCTCATAAGGCAAATTTGTTTTGTTCCTTATTAATCCATTTAGCTTTCAAAAACATGGATAGTAAGAAGGATCATTTTATACTCGGATTAGGAAGTACTGTAACATTTTTTTCAATAATATTTCACAAACTACACCTATACCTCAGGCATTGGTTGTAAACTCAAGAGATTACCTATCTGCACTTATTGTCTAACAAAGTTCCAAACCACATGCTCTCCCAATGCCTAAACAATTATACAAGGAAAATGATAGCAGCCAAGTAAAATGATAGCAGCCAAGTAAAAGGTACAGATTGAATTAGATTTTTATAGCACATCATTGTAGAAACCAAGTATTTTAAATGCGCATACTAACAATTTTCATGTGAGTAATTTTATCTCATACAGTCTCACAAGCATATTGGTATTTAAGAAGTGTAACATGCAGGATTTTAATGCTCCATTTCCTGGTGTGCACATACCCATTCAGAATTTTAATGTATGCTATTTCAGAGTCTTTGAAGTAAAATCAGAATAGACAAGTGTCGCATATTCAGGTTAGCCAGGTCAGGACAGTCCTTGAGCTCTGAACATGAGGTGCTCAGAATTCCTTTCAGTGGTCAGCGTTTGTCTACACTGGAGGCTGAAGAGGCCTCAGAAAAATGTAAAACAATATGCTGTACAGTAGGGAAGGAGCCTGCCAGCTTAAGCCTTGAGATGTTAATAACAATCCTCTCCTGGAAGGTGAAAACTGTTTTGTTTTAATTTCTTGTGAATACACTCTTTCAGGCTCACTATGCACAGCAGGAAGAAAGAAGATGAGTGGGTGCTCAAGTGCACACCTAAGAGGGAACACAAGCCAGAAGAGACTGTTTTATCATTGGAAGTATCTCTGTTTCAACTATAATCAATGCTCTTTCATTCGACCAATTAAAGAGATATTCTATAATTCCCTTTCTGCCTCTCACATTGCTTTGAAATCATTATTTTGGATATCCATGTGCCCACAGATATAATCAAATCCCATCCTGCTGCTCCTTACTTTCTCATTCCCCCACACCTCTCTTCCTACTCTCACTTACCCACATATCTCAAACATGCTCACTTTATCACCTGGTATCACCTATCTCAAATGTGCTCCCTTTAACACCTGGTATGCCATTGTATATGACCCTTTTAGCATCTGTCTTACTTCTAATTCATGTGTTCCAAGACAACGATTATACTAATGCTGAAACTATCCAGAAGTGTTCTCATGAACTTTGGTTTATGGCAGATTGGTGTGCATATTCTGTTTCATTCAGAGCAACCACAATCTTTATATCTCTCTATAGAAGTGGTGCCTACTTTTCTATGTCCTGATGAAGGCTCCATTCCAGATTGAAACACTGTGACCGAAATGTTGACGTGCTGATTGTTGACTTTAACAAGTAACTGCCAACTGCCATAGGCGAAACCCTGAACATAAGGCTCCCCAAACCTTGAATTTGTATAATTTTAAGTCAATGTTTGTGTTTTTTCTGTATATTTTCTACTGCACACTTTTTGTTCACCAAGTATCAAACCGTTCACTAAAACGGTGCCGTCCATAAAAAGCACCTGTATTTCGTTTATGACTCTGAAATAATTACTGTTGATGTGGATATTTGTACCATATGTGTATGTTTATAACTTATGTCTGCAAAACTCTGCACAGGATTGTGCACAGGAGTATTGTGGGTATCCATAAAACAGTTGGTCCATTTCCTTCTGGTTGTGCCCACGTGTATTTCTTTAGCCTAGGATGCTAAGGTGTTTTTTCAGAGGTTCCCCTGAGAGAAACTATTTGATCACTAAACTATATTTACCCATGTTCCTAGGTAACCATCTTTTGGTTCCCTTGTTACTTCTGATCCTAACTTTTAATTGTGAAATCTTCTTGTACAGTCTACCTCCTGCCTTCATATACCTTCATGTGGCTTCTTTATAAACTAGCTTGCCTGACCTGGAGGTAGAATAGGTGGCAATGCAATGAACTTCTAATCCTATCTAGCATTTTTCCCTCTGGTGCTGTTACAGATGCAGAGTCACTTCTCTTTAACATCTAGGGGCATATGTATGAAAGGAAAAATTAGTCGCAAACGCTGCGAATCGCTAAAAACAGCGTTTGCGACGGATTTTTCTCAATTCCATATGTATGATTCACTTCCACACAAAAAACTAAGAAATCGCTAAATTAGCGATTTCTTAGGCTGCGAAACATTCAAACTGCGATTTTCCTTGCGAATACTTAATTTGCGATTTCTTAGCTTAGCGAAAATCGCAAACAAGAAATCGCAAACTAAGAAATCGCAAGCACATGTAAGAAAAATTCGCAAATTGCGATTTCACGAAATTCGCAATTTAAGAAATCGCAATTAACACCAATTGCTTGCAGGTGGTAAACTGGTGCAAGGTACATAAACCACCCCACAATGCAACAGACCCACCCACAATGGCAGCAATGTTCGTGATAGCCAGGAGGCTGCGTATTCGGGCCCTTGCTCAGAGGAGAATGAGACAGGAACGTATATTCAGGCTGCGCATCACTCTGTTCCAGCACACTGAAGAGGACATCTATGACAAGTACAGACTGCACCCACAGACCATAATGGACCTGATTGAAGAGCTGAAACCCTACTTGGAGCACCCTACACGCAGGACACAAACAATTCCCACACATGTGCAGGTCCTGTGCTCCCTGCACCTCCTGGCGTCAGGGAGTTTTCAACGGGTAATAGCGGAGGTTGGTGGGGTGTCACAGAGTGCACTGTCGCGTTTCTTCCATGCCTTCCTAGATGCAATGCTGCAGAGGCTCTCACATCACATTTACTTCCCCACCACCCAACAGGCATTACAGCAAACAAAACTGGACTTCTACCAGATTGCACGTTTCCCCCACATCATTGGCTGCATTGACGGGACCCATGTGACCATCACACCCCCAGCAGCAACTGAATATGTCTACAGGAATCGGAAATGCTACCATTCCCTCAATATACAGATAGTGTGCAACGCTAAGTATCTCATCACAGACATCGTACCCAAATACCCTGGCAGTACACATGACTCTTTCATCTTCAGACACAGTGGAATACACAGACGTCTGAGTGCTGGAGAGTTTGGGGAGGGGTACCTGCTAGGTAAATACATGGCACACATCAATACATCCACTACATCACTTGAGGGGGGGACATTGACTTACCTATTGTGTTTGTCCATGCAGGTGACAGTGCCTATGTAGTGCGCAACTTCATCCTGACCCCATATCTGGATCCTGCAAATGCAAGTGAGAGGAGCTACAACAGGGCACACAGATCTACACGCTGCGTCATTGAGCGAACCTTTGGAATCCTGAAGAGCCGCTTCAGGTGCCTGCATAAAAGTGGAGGTGCACTGCAATACAGCCCTGAGACCTGCTGTAAAATCGTGGCAAGCTGTGCAATGCTACATAACATGGCAATGAGGAAAGGCACCACAATTGATGTGACCGATACAGACACATCGGATGACGAGCGCCCTGCTCCCCCTGCCAGACCTGCAGCAGGAGTTGGGGCAGCTGCTGGACGCCAGAGACGGACAGAGATCACACAAAACTACTTCTAGGAGAGTAATGATGAAATGAGACAACAAAGCCTGATGATGTGTCAAGTGTTTAATCACACTTCACATGAAAGAAATAGTAGCTGTCCCCAGCACATGTTGTGCACACAGTGCAGGTAAGGCACAAGTAATTGTGCAAACAGCATTTTCGGGTTAATGCACCCGTGTTGCAGTGAGTGTCCCCGCAGATGTTCACCTCCTTCGGTGACGTCCAGGCTGAGTGCCCCCCATGGTGTTCCCTTGGCCTGCACCCTGTCTCCCACTGCGGCGTCTTTCCCCTGGCAAGGTGGGAGTGAGGCTGCTGCGACTTGAGGTGTCCTCACTCTCGGCAGAGGCCATTAGTGCGCTGCCACCAGCATTGGCTGTCTGCAGCTGCTCCACAGCAGTGGTTACCTGCGCAAGCCCTGGGGCAATATCCTGGCAGCAATGTGCCATGTCGACCTGCATTGTTAAGCTTCTGCGTGTGAGGGTGCTGGTGGTGGTGCAGAGGCGGTTCACGGCCTTTGTGTAAGTGTGTAGGCGTGCATTGGCACGTCGGCCAGCCCTGTCATTGGCAGCTTGGGTGTGCCTCAAAGTGGCACAGAGCTCATGGATTGCCCCTGCCATTTTCTTTTGGTCCTTGTGTATGCGGCATAGCTGCCGATTAATTGACCGCAGTGCTTTGCTTTGCAGGCGCTGTTCCTGCAGCATGCTCTGTTCCAGGCCTGAGAACACGGACCCTTCTGCTTCAGTCGCAGTGCTGCTCCTGGGCCTTGATCTGGATTTCTCCTGCGGTCTTATCCTTGCCGTTTGTGTGTCATGACTGGGCGTATGTGACACACCCTGACTCCCCTCTCTCCTGTCGGTGTCATCCCCTGTGGCAGGGAATTTGTCCTCAAATGGAGGCAGTGGGGGCACATGTGTGCGCTTCCTGCGCTGGATTGGCTGCTGCTCTGTGTCATCGCTGGAGTCCGCAGGGTCTGAAGGCTCCTCTCCCTCTGCGCTGTCTTCTTGTGCCATGCCATGTGCTGTGGATGTAAAGGGGACTACATGAGTTTGTGTTATTGTCTGCATGTGGCAATCAATAAAGTTACATCTTTTTTTTGGCTAACCTCTGACACTGTATCATTCACTTATCCCCAACCCACATGTTGCATTTAATTTCGTTAGTGTCATGGACACACAGTCAGACACAGTACTACGAGTCCCATGATGCATTGCTGGGTGTGCTGTAAGACCTGGCCTGGATTGACATTTTGGGAGTTTACTATGCGCATTTGGGGAAGTGTGCAAGGGATGGGGAGGAGCGCAGATTGATTTTGCATGCATCTTACCTTGACTGCTGGATGCAGGGTTGGAGCTGTCTATGTCAGCCACACCACCAATGCTCTCAGGCAGGAGAGTAGACTCCACGAGCTCCTCATGGGGGGTTGGCTGCTCTGCAGTGGATGGTCCTCCTCCAGTCTGATTGGCGTCCTTCAGTCTGGCTGCCACCCTCTCCTTGGACCTCTGGCGCATGTCGTACCACCGCTTGCGCAGCTCTGCGATGGTACGTGTGGTGACTCCCACTGCATTCACCTTACTCTGTATTTCAAGCCAGATTTTCCTCTTCCTGGCCTCTGGGACACGCAGTGCCTTCTTGCCGAAGAGGAGCTCATGGCTGCAGACCATCTCCTCAATGAGGACCTCCTGCTCCTTTTCAGAAAACTTATGTTTTCTCTTCCTTTTCTCTGCATCCTTGCCCTGCTGTTGTTTGGTGGAATCCATTGCTGGTTGCACTCTCCTGGGATGCCTCCTCACACTCCCCAAGCAGCCTCTGGGTATGGCTCAGGTGAGCAGGTGCAGGAAATCACTCCAGTTTCCTGTTTGTGATGTCATCAGGCTGCACCTGGCTTGCAGATTCCCATTTTTGCGATTTCTTAATTTGCGAATTTCGCTATTAAGAAATCGCAAATCAGGTGTCTGAGAATTATTTGCGAGTTTTAAGGAATCGCAAATGATTAGCGATTAATTTTTTACATCCCGTTTAGCGAATCTGAATTTGCGAATCGCAAAATATCGCAAATTAGGATTCGCTAAACGGGAGTTTGATACATATGCCCCCTACTTCTTTATAAATTCTTTCTTCAAAACCACCCTTTACTACTCAATTCTTTCTCTTTTATAGCCTCCAAAAATCTGCCTCCAATATTTTCAGAACACCAATATCCACTAGCTCCTTCTTGTTGACTTCAGATTTTGCTGGATCAGCTCCCAACCCAAAGCTTCACCGCCTCTGAATCTGTAACATTTTTTCTGCCAACAATTTTGATCATTTATGTTATATCTATATGTAACAGCCTTGAGTTCATCCTACCCAAACTGCGCACTTTTTGACCCCCCACCCTTCCTTGAACTGATTTCTTTCCGATGATATTTTTGTTTGACTACAGAGCTTCATGTTGAATATGCCCAATAAGCCCCCAGACCCTGCTTCAGTGCCAAAATCACCCACTCTCTTAATCAAGCACCTAAATCCCCCCACTATATTTAAATGTGCTGGTTTTAGTCATTCTTCCACATACCCCATTTTGTGGTGGTTCCCTACTTGCTACTCATCTCTGTACTTTGGTTGTGATTCTTCACATGGTAAATAAACATTCACTCCTCTCCTCCACCCATCTATATGCTCTTTGCTTCCCATTCCATATTTTGGTAATGATTATTTCAAAGGGGTAAAACCCTTACGCACCCCCTTTCAAAACTGCCCATTGCCTAGGGTATTTTGATAACAGTGGCCCTGCACTTGCCCCTTCATGGCCACTCCACCAGGCCTCCTCTATATTAACTGCTCCATGCACTTTTTGTCATTTGTCAATATCCACTGCCCTAGTAGAGTGTCCACCATCATGCACCTACTCACACAAGTCTCTCCTGTAATGAGATGACCATCTTTTTTCATATTTACAAATGTGTTATTCTGCTTCACATCCAAACCATTTTGGAAATGCTGTAGTGTTTTTCAACAATGTGTTATTCTGGGCCATTAACATTACAATTCCAGCATTTTTGGCTATACATTTTTAGTATGCTTTGTTTGTTAAACTACAGTTTCACTGAAAACTGATCATTGCAACAACGTGAATACATGTGCTCCTTTTGAATAGTAACGCTGCCAATCTTCTTCTAGTTCATGGTACAATCTTCAGTTTTGTGCACATCTTCTGAGTGGTGTATTCCATTATTCATAATTATCCCATCCTATATTTCTGTATCAGCATTTTGGTAATCTTTAGTCCTCCTGGTTTCTTCCATGATGAACCATTTACTTTCTACTAGGCATTTTTCCAAATCTTTCAAAGTGCTGCCCTCAACAAATCCTCTTCAACTCCCTTCGTCTCCTAAATCTTGAGGAGATGCAACCTGATTGCCAGTCTTCACCTGCGTCCTTAAGTAATTAACAAGAATATTAATCCCCAACTTCCAAATTTCCTTCAACTTGCACTTCCTCTAATCTCAATAACTGCCCTGTTATGGCACATAACATTCCAAAGTCTTGTTTTGGGGAAACATTTCTCTCAATGATGATAATGAAACCCAATCTCCTATCATTGAACTTGACCTGTCAGTTTTATTTGACACTGTCACCGGCAAATCTTTGCTTTTTTTGTATTCCCTCTTTTTTTCTTAACTTGTTTGTATTAAGTTTTCTCAGAGATAGCCAACATTGCAACAGTACATATCATGAGCTTGTTATAGTAGCAGCAGTGATATAAAAATGTACAGGATGTGCATGTGTCAGACCAGGAGAAACATAAGTGGAACAGATAAGTGTGTATGCTCAGTTACGGGAGGGGAGAGAGAGGCAGTTCAGGGGTGAACAATAACAGAGCACACAACTAGTATACAAGGGCTGTTAGTCCTTCATGGCACAAACATGGTCTTCCGTAATCATTGCTGGAGAAGAGATCGTACTAGTAGAGCATTGTTAATGACAAAATCAGAGGGAGTGAGGAGGATGAGAGGGAGGAGGTGATGGGTCAGGCGTACAGTGGGGGACTGAGGGTGATGCAAGAGGTGAGGCCTCTTCAGTGGTCAACAGGTTGAGTGCAAGTTGGGGATGCAGATACTGCACTAAGGGGGGCAAGCGATTGGCTGTGTGGGGGGACAGTCACCCTAGATTTGAAGGCCTTGAGCAGGGCATCCCATTGATGCAAGAACCAGTGAATCTGTGAGGGAGAGATATATGATCTGTGCAGGATATAGAACTGCATTAATTTGAATCATACGCTCCGAGAGACAGTTGCAGGGTAAGCCAAGGTCGTATCCCACTCCGTGTCGCTGCATGCCCTAGCCAAGTTCTCACCCCACTAATTGATAAGCGTCGACAGGGGTAGGCAGGTATGTTCGCACTGTTCCTTGGTGAACCACATGACCAAGTGACTCCCCATGCCCAGTGAGTGTAGAGTTTGGAGTACTTGATGCATGCTCGGTTCAGGATGCAGTGACCCCCAGCGCACCTGCAGAGTATCCATGATTGAGCTATATGTGAGGAATTGTTTTGGGGGAGATCAGTTTGGTTGCTCAGATAAGTAAATGGGATTGTACACTGGGACACATTTCCATCCTCTAGTGCCGCTGTGTAATGATAAACCCTAATAACGAGGTAGGAGATCATGTCCATTGCATTGGCACCAGCACCTCTCCCAGCCTGAAGGCAGGGTCTGCCATCCTGGCCAACAAGGGAAAGAGATGAGATTTGCCCCAATTTACACAGAGGCCAGAGACAGTGGCGAAGGTGGTGAGGAGTTGTTTGATTGCAGGCAATGTCTCAAAGACATCTCACACATACAGGAGAGGGTCATCAGCATAGAGCAAGACAGTATGAATTCTGTCTCCCAGTGGGATCACCCAATCTCACCCTTGAGTTCCAAATCCATGCGCTAAAGCCTCCACAGCCACAGAGAAGAGAATAGGGGAGAGTGGACAGCCCTGGCAAGTGCTACGGACAATACAGATATGTTCGGAGGTGTGCTTGTCAGTGTTGACCCAGGTCAGCGGTGCAGTAAATAAGAGATTGATAAACCTGAGTATGCGAGGACCTAAGCCAAACTTTGCCAGTATGGCAAAAAGGTACTTCTACTCCAGAGAGTCGAAGGCAGTCTCTAGGTTCAGTACCAGGAAGCCAGATCAAGGCAAGTGGCCCAGTGCCTGATCCTGAACCCGAAAAAGGCAATGGAGATTCAGAGACATTCTGCAGCCTGACACATAGACATTCTGGTCTTTATGGACTAGTTGTGTAATTATGGGCGCAAATTGCTCCACCAGGATTTTATCAAGAATTTTGTTGTCTGCATTAAGCATCACCAAGGATCGGTCAGAGCTGACATTTGATCGGTCATGCCCTGGCTTCGGTATGGAAACAATCTGTATAGAGAAAATCCTGAAATTTAGGGGTTATATATAAACCTGCTCTCCAATAGTATTTTAGCTGGTATGAACATTCCCCATTCTTGGAAACCAGCTGAAATCGTTACTATATTCAAGAAGGGTGATCGGGCAAAACCAGCTAATTATAGGCCCAATAGCCTGATTGATTCTCTTCAAAAAAATGTTTGTAAGCATGTGTTGGAGCATCTCCAAGATTGGATTAGTGAAGAGAGTGTTTTATTGGATTGGCAGACAGGTTTGTTAATACTGTAGATCCGATCTTTCGATTTGTTTGTATTTATTGGAAGGAGGTAATCAACGGCAAGGGTGAACTATAAGTTGCCTTCAATAGTCCCCCTAGACAAGTTATGGAGAGTATTCACAGAAATGGGTATATGACTTTTTGGTTTGGTGAGGTTAAACGCAGATACTATGGCCCAAGTGAGATGGGGGAGGAAGGGTAATTGACACAACCCATCCACATAGATCGAGGGGTAAAATAGCGGTGCATTTTGGCATCAACACTGTTTTCTCTTTTTAATAATGGTTTAATTGAGTTTCTGAATAAGGATGGATGCGATGCGATGCACCTAAAATAGGAGGGCGGAGGGCCCCCGCACTCCTTTTTTGCAGATAATACTCTGTTAATCTCAAAATCGCTGACAGGACTCCAGCAGCATTTGAATGATTTTCAGTTGTTCTGCCTTGAGCGGGGCTTGAAGCTCAATAGCTCAAGACCAAATGTAAGATTTCTTCCTCACAGATGACAACCCACTGCAAGAGATGGATGCTGGTTGGTGACACCCCCTTAGAAGTGGTGTCCGATTTTGACTATCTAGGTATAAAATTCACAAGAAATCTATGTTGGTGTCCACAAGTGGAAAGGGCATAATTATCCTTGGTAAAACACACTGCTAACATAGCAACATTATTTGAAAAACTGTATTTAGAAGGGTGGCCCCTGCATTAGAGATTTATAATGCTAAGGCCCTACGATCATTCTTATATGGTGTGGAGCTATGGGGTAGTATAAAAATTCATACTCTGTCTATAGTGGAGCATACATTCTTGAGATCCTTAATAAACCTCCGAGTGAGTACCCCATTGACTCCCCTCTATCTAGTTTTGGAAAAGAAAAATATTATTCATAAGACAGTACAGACTCCTCATGTTTTGGCATCGGCTTTGGTCTACAACAGGTCTAGAATCTTACAGGGTAGGCCTTAGAGACTTCACAAAAAATCTACAAGAGGGTCTGAGGGGGACTAGTTTACAGACTACAATACCTTCAATCCCCAGAACATGTCAACATACACTAACAGAAGGTCTTAAGTCCAAAGAAGAACAGAACGCCGCATGATGCTATATATGCTGCACCTCTCTTCAAAGAATTACTGCATCACTAGGCAGGGAGATTAAGAGTCCATCAGCCCACCCTTATTGGCGGAGCTTCGTCATATGAGACCCTAGGGGGTCAAAGTCAGGGCCCCTACACTCTCGAGCCACCCGGCTCTACTGGGTACCCGTCTCAATGATCCCCAAAGAGGAAAATCTCCTGCCAAAGTGTGCAACAATATTTCAAAGAATACAAAAAATGCAGTGCGATAGCGTGATAGTGCTCTAAAAATGACTACGTGGTCAACAAATATGTTTATTGTGAATTGACCAGGTGTCATATCTAAAAAACCAAATTAGTCAAAAAAATATATACGACTAATTCCTGACTTGGTCTCTCAAGGTCGACATGTTTCAGCCGATCTGGTTGTTTCACCCGGCTTTCTTCAGGACCTAATAGTAATGGTATCGAAGGCTACTGCAGGATAAATTTGGTAAAATGGTGTATATAACCAGTGCAACTCAAAATCAAAATATTGGTGATATAGTTATGTGGCCATTGCCACCCTACCAGACTCGCATTGTTTATGCTTTGTTTAGGTGTTGTCACCTCTTCTTCTTTCCTAAAAGAGAAGATAGTAGGGGTCAAAATAGTTTTGTAGGGTTAGCACAGAAAAAACAGCATCAGCGACTAATGTTCAATAGTGCCCTTCTCATGCACTACATAATTTGAAGAATGGCCAACTTGCGGTCCATAATACAAGAACATTCTCTTAAAAAATAAGGGATTGTAACTCACCCAACGTTCTTTGGGAGAAAAGCCTCACCTCACCCGGCAGATTGCTCGGTGTAGGAGGCACCGCTCTGTTAAAAAGATAGGGACACAAGAGGACGGGTTGTATACACATATACCGGTGCTCAAAGGTCCCTACATAAAAGTTAACAAAATAAACCAATCAACTCTTGACTCTAACACACAAGCACCAAATAAATGGCAGAACAACTGTGCCATGCAAACGGTTTGACTTTTAGCCAGTTCTATTGCTAAACCTCATATACTATGGTCAAAAGTGGAGGTTATAGATAGAGCCACCCTATGTAATCACATCGGTGTAGAAATACATCCCTCTGCTCACTAATCGGGATATAGAAGTAGAAGTGATGGTACCACCCTCTATTCATACCAAGTCAACATGCATCTTATTTACATCTAGGGATTTTTTAGTTAACCCATAATCAGACCCATGACTGTATCTGGTCATATATTTAAACTGTTCAAAGATAAACAACTACCTCGGTCAAGGCACACATTCCTAGGTGTCTTACCTATCCGTCGAGACCTCGAGCTGGACCCTGAGCAGTCTGGGAGGTGTCGACAGCAAGGTATGGACTCCTTAAATAGCCGCTCCGATCAGTCAGAACGGGCGCCAAAATGTCAGGTGTTGTTAATTGTACTTGCCGTGGGTGTGTCGTCAAGCAAGCGCATGCGTGGAAACAAAAGTCGCCACTCTGAATGCGCATGCGCAGCCCCGAATGTACACTAGACACCGCGCATGCGCAGAGGCGGTGCCGCTGATCAGAATGCGCATGTGTAGTACGATGTTCACGGACTACTCAATCGGACATCACAAAATCAAGGATTCCCATAGGTCCTAGCCCCCAGAGTGCCATGGTATTACCAAGCCTCGAAAACTAAAGTAATAAACACTGTACAAAGCGTGCGCCGTACTTAATGTTCATGACCGGATCTTATTGGCATATCTTAACTAATTGAAAGGGTTGATGAATACCTCTTACAATGTATACACTGATGTACACGTGTTGCTTCATTCAAGGTCTCAAAGGGAGAGAAAACCAACCTGTCTGTCTCTCTAAGATCTAAATCTATAGTTACGCTACCTATACCAAACACAGCATGACATAACATTTCAAAGTCGAAACAAGAGGTGTGATAAAGAACAGGGGATCAATACCCATATTTAGCATGCAAACAAACTGCCTCCAAAAAAGAGGAATGTGGCTGCCACTTCTACCCATTTGGTGAGAGAATAAGGTAGGACATGCCAATAGAGCTGTCTCGATCGTTGGATTGGTAAAATCATGGATATGAAACCAGGAGAGAGTTAAATGTATATGTATGTATGCCCACCTCTCGGGGTGAGTAGAATTAATCTCAGAACAGGTTAAGTACCTCAGGAGATAATCCGGTTATATTTCCATGCCTGGGCCGACATATGGCGAAGTACCTGATGACAGTGTTGTCTTCCTTAATTACGAGGCTGTGTAGCACGATATAATGTAGTATGAAAAAATAAAATCTATTTGCTGTGTGATCCTAGTGGAAGTAAATACAGTGGATGTCACCTGGATCGGGAAAGAGTAGAAATACTCGTGGTATATTGGGAAAAAACCAAAACTAGGTCTATTTCCATGCCTAGATCGATGTATGGACAAGTATCTGATAACAAAATAGCCCTCCAGAATTCATGGGGCTATGTTGCAAGATCTAGGATGGCATGAAGAAGTCAGGTCTACTTTGATCCTTATTACTGCAAAGACAGAGGATGTTATGTGGATCAAGGAACAGTGGAGATATTCGTGATGTATTGGGTAATGAAAAACATGCATCACACACCAACAAAGGGTGCGCGTTCAGATGGATGTCCAGGGGATGCTATCATTAAGGCCATGTGTGTCCGTTTTCATTTTGAAAATCCATTTCTGTTCTCTCACGAACAGGAACTTCGAGGTGTCACTTATATGTTGAGGAATGAGTGGTCGTTCGAGCACAATCCATCTCATGTCGTCAGCTCTGTGATGTTTTTCCAGGAAGTGATCTGTAAGACATGTGGACTGTTTTTTACACCGGATCGTGCTCTTATGCTCACTGATTCGGAGCTTAATTTTCCTTGTCGTGTAACCAATGTAATGCAGAGAGCAAGGGCACGTGATCATATAGATCACGCTCTCTGAGTTACAGTTCGTATGACTGTTCAGTATCCATGGACGATTCGTACCTATGTCAACAGAAGTGGTTTTGGAGGTCTGAGGGCAGACACTACATGACCCATACGGGTAGTGTCCCCGTACTGGTGGTAGTGACCACAACGTGTTGACACCATGTGTTTGTTCAGTCCGTGGTCGTGTGTGCACAAGACTGTTGCACAAACTAGGACCCTTTCTAAAAGCAAACAGAGGAGACGGAATGTTTTCAGCGGCCACATTCAAAATGTGCCAATGCTTCCGTATCATCTTCTGCAGTTTATTTGAGAGGGTGCAAAAGGTGGTTACAAAACTGAGCCTCTCATTGGGGGTCCTCATAATGCTGTTATCCAAAAGAGCATCCCGATGGTTATTGGATGCTCTTTTCCAAGCCTGACGCACTAGTCTTTTAGGGTACTGGCGTGACTGCAACTGGTGAGCCAGTACCTCTGCATGTTTGTGAAAAAGGTCCTTCGTGGAACAGTTCCGCCTGATACGCAGGAACTGGCCCACCGGAAGATTCTCTCTTAAGGCCCTCGGGTGATGACTGTCAAATGACAAGAGAGAATTTCTGGACATTGGTTTCTTGAACAGCTCACAGTTTAGCGAATTGCCAATGGGGAAAATTGAAATGTCAAGGAAAGACAGACGCTGTTGATCAAACTCTATCGTGAATTTCAGGAAGGTATTCTGCTCATTGAGCCAGGCATGAAAGGCCTGAATCTCATGGCTGGAGCCTCGCCAAACCACCAAAATATCGTCTATGTACCTCTTCCACAACACCAGATGTTTAAAAAAAGGGTTGTTGTGGTTCAGTACATGATGTTGTTCGAAAAGATGGACATAGAGGTTGGCGAGGCTCGGCGCAAAAACACTCCCCATCGAGGTACCAGAAATTTGTAAAAAGATCTGGTCCTCGAAGCGAAAAAAGTTTTCGGTCATCGCTATTCTTGCGCACTCCATAATGAAATGGACCGGAGTTATGCTATCCAGATCCCGCCCTTCCAGGAGCCTTCTGATGGATTCAAGGGTCTCCAGTTGCGGGTTGCATGTGTAGAGAGATTCTACATCAAAACTTGCCAGAATGTCAGTTTCGGGATGGAACTCAATGTCTGGCAACAGCCTCAAAACATCAGAGGTGTCCTTAAGATAGGTAAGCATTTCAGACACCATGGGCCGTAAAAAAACATCTAAAAACTTGGAGAGGGGCTCAAGAAGTGATCCTATCCCCGAGATGATGGGACGTCCCGGAGGGGGTCTTTTACTTTTGTGTATTTTGGGGAGGCAGTAGAAATAGGGCATTACTGGATTACTTGTCACCAGAAATCGAGCCTCTTGCGACGTGATCCATCCTTCTGCCTCCCCTTCCTCAACCAGATGTTTGATCTCTAAAGTTAGCCTGGGTGTCGGGTCCATTTCCAGAATGCGATAGAATTTGTCATCTGTAAGTTGCCGAAGGCATTCTCTCCGGTAAGTGACAGTGTCCTGTAGGACAATGGCACCCCCCTTGTCCGCTGGCTTGATAATAACGGACTTGTCTGTGCCAAGGTTTTGAAGAGCCACTCTATCCTTTCTGGAAAAATTGCAGAAACTTGTGGGCCGTGTGTCACATAATGCCATCATGTCAAACGTCACGGCTTTTTCAAAGGTGGAAACCTGAGACGGGACTTGGTGTGCCATGGGTGTGAAACTACTCTTGGGTCGTAACCCAGTATTCGTAGTATTGGTGTCTTCATAAGAGGAAGTGACATCGTCTGTCGATCTGTTCTTAAAAAAGAAATGCAGCCGGATTTTTCTGAAAAAATGTTCAAGCTCGCATCTCATAGTGAAAGGGTCACCTGTAAAAGTGGCTACAAAACCCAACCCTCTGTTGAGGACACTCAATTCACTCTCCGTCAAAATTCTCAAACTCAAATTGACTACGAGATCGTTCCTCAATTGTTGGTTGTGCTCTGGGTTTGCTGAAGATTGCCCCTGCTCCGAGTGTTCGGGAATGTGGGGTCTGATTGCCAATGAACAGTTGTTGTGCCTCTCCGTTTGCCCCTCGTTCGGCCTGGGCCTTGATCTAAAAAAGGCTGGTTAGGATAAAAATGGGGTTGTGGTGGAAAAGGTGGTACATGTGATGGAAAGGGAGGTTGGTAGCCCCAGGGTCCTGGTGGCCACCATTGGCCCTGGTTAGGATAGTAGCCCTGTGTCCCACGCCCCCTGTTGTATCCACGAGATCGGCCTCTGCCTCGCCCTCGGGAGAACCCATTGGTAGATGACTCTGAGTCAGTTGATCCCTGCTCTGATCCAGAGGAAGAGTAATTCGATCCATATCGTCTGCCCTTGTTGTTGAAGAGTGGGGCCACGTAGTTCTCATTGGTGTACGGGTAGATTTTCTCCCATGAGAAACGGGCTAAGTCCTTTTTGAACTTATCGATATTGTTAATCAGGATGTTATCTCTATATTCCTTGTTGGTCTTATTGGCCTCGTCCAGATTCTTTTTGTACAATGCAGCTGTAATAGTTGTTTTGATCTGTCCCTCCATTGTTTGTATTTCGATAAGGATCGCGTCTGCCTGGCGCTTAGCCGTGCTGATGATTAAAATCAGCCAGTCACGGGTACAGCGCCAGGCAATGAGCGGCCAGTCTCGCATGAATTGCTTATCGGTGAGGAACAACCTAGGTGCGTTGGTGACTATTAAACCAGTCGGCGCACATTTGCCTCGCAAATACTCAGTCATAATAAGCCCATGGACAGCTGTCCGTGACTGTGTTTTCTTCAAATTGAGTAATGTACCCCAAATTAAGCTGCGAATCAGTGAGCATAAGAGCACGATCCGGTGTAAAAAACAGTCCACATGTCTTACAGATCACTTCCTGGAAAAACATCACAGAGCTGATGACATGAGATGGATTGTGCTCGAACGACCACTCATTCCTCAACATATAAGTGACACCTCGAAGTTCCTGTTCGTGAGAGAACAGAAATGGATTTTCAAAATGAAAACGGACACACATGGCCTTAATGATAGCATCCCCTGGACATCCATCTGAACGCGCACCCTTTGTTGGTGTGTGATGCATGTTTTTCATTACCCAATACATCACGAATATCTCCACTGTTCCTTGATCCACATAACATCCTCTGTCTTTGCAGTAATAAGGATCAAAGTAGACCTGACTTCTTCATGCCATCCTAGATCTTGCAACATAGCCCCATGAATTCTGGAGGGCTATTTTGTTATCAGATACTTGTCCATACATCGATCTAGGCATGGAAATAGACCTAGTTTTGGTTTTTTCTCAATATACCACGAGTATTTCTACTCTTTCCCGATCCAGGTGACATCCACTGTATTTACTTCCACTAGGATCACACAGCAAATAGATTTTATTTTTTCATACTACATTATATCGTGCTACACAGCCTCGTAATTAAGGAAGACAACACTGTCATCAGGTACTTCGCCATATGTCGGCCCAGGCATGGAAATATAACCGGATTATCTCCTGAGGTACTTAACCTGTTCTGAGATTAATTCTACTCACCCCGAGAGGTGGGCATACATACATATACATTTAACTCTCTCCTGGTTTCATATCCATGATTTTACCAATCCAACGATCGAGACAGCTCTATTGGCATGTCCTACCTTATTCTCTCACCAAATGGGTAGAAGTGGCAGCCACATTCCTCTTTTTTGGAGGCAGTTTGTTTGCATGCTAAATATGGGTATTGATCCCCTGTTCTTTATCACACCTCTTGTTTCGACTTTGAAATGTTATGTCATGCTGTGTTTGGTATAGGTAGCGTAACTATAGATTTAGATCTTAGAGAGACAGACAGGTTGGTTTTCTCTCCCTTTGAGACCTTGAATGAAGCAACACGTGTACATCAGTGTATACATTGTAAGAGGTATTCATCAACCCTTTCAATTAGTTAAGATATGCCAATAAGATCCGGTCATGAACATTAAGTACGGCGCACGCTTTGTACAGTGTTTATTACTTTAGTTTTCGAGGCTTGGTAATACCATGGCACTCTGGGGGCTAGGACCTATGGGAATCCTTGATTTTGTGATGTCCGATTGAGTAGTCCGTGAACATCGTACTACACATGCGCATTCTGATCAGCGGCACCGCCTCTGCGCATGCGCGGTGTCTAGTGTACATTCGGGGCTGCGCATGCGCATTCAGAGTGGCGACTTTTGTTTCCACGCATGCGCTTGCTTGACGACACACCCACGGCAAGTACAATTAACAACACCTGACATTTTGGCGCCCGTTCTGACTGATCGGAGCGGCTATTTAAGGAGTCCATACCTTGCTGTCGACACCTCCCAGACTGCTCAGGGTCCAGCTCGAGGTCTCGACGGATAGGTAAGACACCTAGGAATGTGTGCCTTGACCGAGGTAGTTGTTTATCTTTGAACAGTTTAAATATATGACCAGATACAGTCATGGGTCTGATTATGGGTTAACTAAAAAATCCCTAGATGTAAATAAGATGCATGTTGACTTGGTATGAATAGAGGGTGGTACCATCACTTCTACTTCTATATCCCGATTAGTGAGCAGAGGGATGTATTTCTACACCGATGTGATTACATAGGGTGGCTCTATCTATAACCTCCACTTTTGACCATAGTATATGAGGTTTAGCAATAGAACTGGCTAAAAGTCAAACCGTTTGCATGGCACAGTTGTTCTGCCATTTATTTGGTGCTTGTGTGTTAGAGTCAAGAGTTGATTGGTTTATTTTGTTAACTTTTATGTAGGGACCTTTGAGCACCGGTATATGTGTATACAACCCGTCCTCTTGTGTCCCTATCTTTTTAACAGAGCGGTGCCTCCTACACCGAGCAATCTGCCGGGTGAGGTGAGGCTTTTCTCCCAAAGAACGTTGGGTGAGTTACAATCCCATATTTTTTAAGAGAATGTTCTTGTATTATGGACCGCAAGTTGGCCATTCTTCAAATTATGTAGTGCATGAGAAGGGCACTATTGAACATTAGTCGCTGATGCTGTTTTTTCTGTGCTAACCCTACAAAACTATTTTGACCCCTACTATCTTCTCTTTTAGGAAAGAAGAAGAGGTGACAACACCTAAACAAAGCATAAACAATGCGAGTCTGGTAGGGTGGCAATGGCCACATAACTATATCACCAATATTTTGATTTTGAGTTGCACTGGTTATATACACCATTTTACCAAATTTATCCTGCAGTAGCCTTCGATACCATTACTATTAGGTCCTGAAGAAAGCCGGGTGAAACAACCAGATCGGCTGAAACATGTCGGCCTTGAGAGACCAAGTCAGGAATTAGTTGTATATAGTTTTTCGACTAATTTGGTTTTTTAGATATGACACCTGGTCAATTCACAATAAACATATTTGTTGACCACGTAGTCATTTTTAGAGCACTATCACGCTATCGCACTGCATTTTTTGTATTCTTCGAAATATTGTTGCACACTTTGGCAGGAGATTTTCCTCTTTGGGGATCATTGAGACGGGTACCCAGTAGAGCCGGGTGGCTCGAGAGTGTAGGGGCCCTGACTTTGACCCCCTAGGGTCTCATATGACGAAGCTCCGCCAATAAGGGTGGGCTGATGGACTCTTAATTTCCCTGCCTAGTGATGCAGTAATTCTTTGAAGAGAGGTGCAGCATATATAGCATCATGCGGCGTTCTGTTCTTCTTTGGACTTAAGACCTTCTGTAAGTGTATGTAGGCCTTAGAGACCTCATGACTCCAAAATGTGTAAGGAAGATCTTATGGCTCCGCACTGTAAAGGCTCTTCTCCAGCGGTTAAGCCTTGATACATAATGATTTCTCCCGAATCCTTGTGCTCAATCCAAAAGCCTAGTATTAAAGCACATTTTTGGGAAAGTGTTGCAGTGGACAATATTTTGAAATGTAAGGATGCCCGCTGCTTTTCACTGATTTTAAATCTATGCCACTATATGAGAATACCATTGATTAAATCATTCCCCACTGGCAAGGAAACTACATCAACAATTTAGGTATGGATCTCTTCCCTTCCTGTAAAATCTTTTACCAGGACGTGGCACAAAGCAATGGATACTGTTGATAAGTCTTGTACGTGCTGTTGAGGGGGACCCGAGTCACTCAACCATGTATTGTTCTTCTGTCCTTTTTATAAATAGTCTCAAGCCAAATGGATTGCTCCCCTTTGTAGAAAGCTGGGAATCAGGAATCACCAGGAGGCATTCAGAATATTGCAGACAGACTCAAGCCAGATTGTGGTATTCTGCCTGGCTAAATTCCTGATGGCAATGTGGATCAGACGTGCAAAATATGTATATAATAGTTTTAACATTTTACCCTTTTTTTGTATCCTTTCCTTTATACTGCTATAATGATGACCTGCTGCTAAAACTGTGTTTTAGCTCTTGTAGAAGAGTTTTGTATTTTTATATGTTCATATTTTAACTGTGTCTAAGATATGTAATTTTAATATTTTATAGAGGAGTCTCCTTCATATGCTACTACTCAAATGGATTAACAGATGAATTTGTAAGATCTTTCTCTTTTATGTATCCAGTTTAATAGGTTTAAGGAGTATATGTGGTGCTATTTATAAATGATTGCATGTGTCTTGTGCTGTACTTTTTGATCTAAAGTGATGGAAATAAAGTCTTTCTGAACTGAAATGAAACAATCAGTGCCTAATAGAGGGAATGGCGGAGACAGGAGCATACATCATCGTACAATGCTTGATGGTGACTGACTAACAGTGTGGCATATGTTTTATAGAACTCCTGAGAGAGCCCATCGGGCCTGGAGTTTTACCCAATGCTATCTACTGGATAGGCTCGCAAATCTCATTGGGAGCAATCGTCGCAGTGAGCTCCAGTGCCATGTCAGGTGGGACATGTAGGTTCATGTCAGATAAAAAAAGTCTCAACCGCCGAGTCAGTTATTCCTGCCTCTGGCGTGTAAAGATGCCCGCAGAGTTGAGTATAGGCTTCATGTATCTCACATTGCAAGTGAGGTTCCATGGCTGGTGCACAGTGATGGATAGAATAGGACAGTGTGGGATGTATAGTTTCATTAACCAGGCCAGCAGAGCACCAGATTTCTCTGGTCCAAGAATAATTTGGGGCATAGTGTGCAGCATAGTTAAGACAACACAGGTGCTCCAGCAGGGTTGTGTGCTCTTGTCGCTCCTTGGAGAGCTGACGTCCGTCCTCAGTCGAGGAGGCAGGTACTGTGTCCAAATGGAGAAGGTTGCTTTAAACCGCTAAGATATCCCTGTTTAACTGCTTCCTCATGCTGTCTTTCACAGTGTCCCTGAATGGCGGCTTTAAATGCATCCCACTCCACGAGGCGGGATGATGCAGTGCTGAAATTCGCTTCAAAGTATTTGAGGCAAGAGACACTCAGAGTTGTACAGAGTGCTGCATCCTCTAGCGCCTTGGCCAGAGGTGCCATGTTGGCATAGGAGGGGATGTGTTGTCTCAGCAGACCTGCACGCTCTGAAGATTGTGGTCTGCATGCATCCTCCCCAAGTAGTCTGAGTGTATCACAAGTGTGGCCAGTCCTGTGGAGTACACAATGCGGTTGAGGCATATGTGAAGGTCGTGGGAGTAGAATGAATACACCCTATCTCTACCGTGATGCTGACATCATATGTACACCAGTGCCCAGTGGTGCAACCAACCTCCTAGGTGTTTGGCATTAGAATGCATGGGTAACTGAGGGAGTGGGTGGTAGTACCTGTCTATTGCTGTTGCCACGACACTATTAAAGTCCCTGCCCAGTAACCAAGAGGTGCCTCCCCAGCATGCTAGGACCCTGAGAGCTGGTCAAGGAAGACAGGTTGTTTCCTATTCAGAGAGTATATTGTTCAGAGGAGTAAGCAGCATCCCTCCAATGTGCCCTTCATGAAAAGGTACCGACGTTGATTGTCTACAGCCGAGTCAATGGTCAAGAAATGAGTCTCCACTCTGATCCAGATTATGACCCTCCCCTAGCGTAAGAGGAATAGTCAATTGTAAAGACCTGGCCTCTCCAGAGTCAGAGAAGGCACATGGACTTTGTCAGGGTGATATGTGTTTACTGGAGAAATGCTATGTTGGCAATGCCAAGGCGCAGATAAGATTATATCGACTATACCCGCCTGATATTCCACGTGAATCCATTGAGGTCAGGCATTAGAAATGCCATGTTGTGGTGAGGGGTTGGTGCTGGCTGCCATGAGGGTGGCTCAGTCAAGGAGAATGGTGTGTGAATGCCAGTGCGTGAGGGCCAGTGTGCAGACCAGAACAGTAGAACAAGGGAAAGAATACTGCGGGAAAGGGGCAAACAGCACCACTTACACATTAGTGTAACTATGAATCATGTAAATAGTGTGTTGTAGGAGATCTGGCTGGAGAGGCAGTAGAAGATGTCTCTGGGCAGAACCTCGTGCATGGATACCAATCATACAAGTGCCAAGTAACACTGGTGCATGACTGGTGCAGGCTGAATAAGTAAGTGGTGGTGTGCGGCTGAAGTGGGGAGAGTGTTATGAACCCCAATGCACCCCAATATAGGCCTAGGTAGTTGCAGGGCCCTTTACCTACATTTGTCCTACAATTATTCTACATAACGGGTCTGACACTAATCTTTTACCTAGTTAGGTGCTGAATAAATGTCATGTGGTTTTCTCCGAAATCTAGCCTCATGTATTATGCATGAGGATTCTCAGTATCACAGTAGTATTATCATCTTCTGCATAATAACTATGTATAAGGGTCATCACTATCGTCATCCTTGGCCGAAATGCCAATAGTACACATGTAGGTAGAAACCCTAAGGGAACCTTTTTGGGTATATAAGCACCACATCTTTGCAGGGTAAACCAGAGGAAAATGACTTCCATGCTGACGCGAGACGCTGAGGTCCCTGCACACAGACACTAAAGCACGCAGTGGCCTGACATCCCTTGCGGGGTGTCCATCTCGAGACCAAGATGGGGTCCTTCGCTCTCCTACATCAGGTAATGGGGTTGACTCTATCCCAAGGGGATTCTTTGCTATACACATACATACATGCAATTGACACTTAGGTATATCTAGTTATGGTTCATAGGAGTATGCATTTTATTTTTATGTATCTACATGCTTGCATATATTCATTGTTTTAGCAATATGGTATAATTCTACCTTTTCTTTAATCTGCTGGTGCTCATAACAATATACATATATTTATGTGTAATGATTGTTGCAGCACACATATTTTATACTAGAATGACGCTGGTTCAATAAATACCTATTGAAAATGCTCCCACTGTTTGTTCTCTATATCTCTCTCGGGCAGAGTGAGCACGAGTGAAAAGTGCTGTACTGTTTCCACATCTTGAGGGGTCAGGGTTGTCATGTTCTATAGTTGCCAGAAACTATTCGCTCCATAAGAAGAGGGGCTCATAGTGGCACTGTGAGCTAGCTGGTCTACAGACTAACATATCCTTTGGGGGGTGTCTGGAATCAGTCTGGACACTGGTCCCTTAGTTTATGTTGTCCAAACAGGCAGATCAGATCTGATATAGATTTGTAGGAACAACACAATAGGAGAGCAAATGGCTCCCTGCATAGTGCAGCGTGGGTCACACAGTGGGAGAGAGAGAGGGGAGGAGAGAAACCACTGTCCCCTTAATAGGCCATATAGTGTGGAGAGGTGGTGTGCAAGAGCTAAGTGCCATACAGAGGGTCAGGTCATTTAATGAAACAGGCGAGATGGTCCATTAAGGGGGTAGGGGTGTGTGGGTCATCTAGCAGCACAAAGAGGGGGGAATGAAAAAAGGAGAGGGCTTTAGTGGGAAGGGAAAAGAAAGGAGGAACAAAATGAACTGCAAAGTGGGTCAAGGGATTTAATCTGCCACCCATGGGCTGGTGCCCTGTCAGCAGTGTGGATGGATGCTGCAGTCTCCAGAACCCGTTTCCTCCTCGCGGATCACCTGCTCCAGGTCGGAAATTCATGGTGCGTGTGTGCCGGTGCTTGTGAGGCACAGTGACCAAGTTCAAGGCCAGCGGCGGGGTAGTCGCATTTCCATCAGCATGTCTCTCTGCCCAGTCCCAATCTGCTTCCAGCTCAGTGAAGAAGGATTTCCCAGTGAGGATCATCCGTTAGCAGGCAAGGAAGAGCAAAGTGTACAGGAGGTGGAGTTCCTGCATCTTTTGCATGACATGTTGGAACATGGATCTTTGGCGCAGCACCGCTAGCGTGTATTCTGAGAACAGCATCACGCAGAGATTGGCCAGGGGGACTATTTCAGATGGACTGTAGCCCAAGCCACCTAGAAGATGGTGTTTATGTCCTTAAAATGTAGGACCACAGAGCATGAGAGGGAACCTAGTAGAGGGCGGCGAGCGGGCACCCTCTGTGCTCTCTCAATGGAGAAGAAAGGCAAAAAGTGTTAGGGGCATAAAGGATTGTAGCCAGTCTTCCATGTAAGTCATTGCATTGCACCTATGCAGCCTCAGGAAGGCTCAAAATGCACAGATTGCTTTTCTGCTGGTGACCCTCCGTGTCGTCTGCTCAAGCTTCTAGTTGTTTACCATTGTCCTGTAGCACTTGCAAATTATTGGGCGTGGCTTTAGATGTGGCATGAAGATCAGTCAATTTCCTGCAATCATCACGAAGGATGTTGAAGTCCGCTGCCAGGGAGCTGGCCTTCCTTCCCACAGAGACGTGTGATCTCTCAATTGCTGACAACACTATGTCCAGTTTGTCCTCGGTAGGTGGGTGCAATGTTTGCTTGCTCCCAGGAAAGTCAGCTCTCCCCTCTCCAATCGCGGTCTTCAGTGCGTGATGTTTGAGATGGCACAGTAGATCGGAGGCACCTCATTGAGTAGTGTCTCAGTGTCCCGCAGGCAAGTGTAAGCAGAGGAAAAGACAGAGGGGGGGCAGTAGGTTTCCCGGGTGTCAAGCAAAGAAACTCCCTGTCATCATAGGTAAGTGGTCTCTGCAGAGCAGCCAAAGGAGAAGCTTAAGAGCAGTGGCTGTTGTAGCAAATCTGGTCAGCGTCACTCTTCTCTGAAGCCCCACCTGTTTGCAAGAGTAGGTAGTGGGCAATCAGAAGTCAGAAGACGAGTCTCCCTTGGTTAGGACTGCCTCGGGGAAGAGGGCAGGGGTCTTGGCATCCACAGGTGCTTTGGTGAGAGTCGGAGGTCAGAAGGAAATTCGGGGGCAAAAGGGGGGATGAGAGGAGAGGCAATTGGCAGCCCCGAGTCAGGAAGTAACTTCAGGGTCAGCAGTCATGATGAGGGCTGCCTCCCAACCCCCAAGCCATCTTGAATGGTACTCTAACTGTTGTTGATCCCCAGGCCATCTTGAGCTCACTCCGCTGTGGGTACAGTCTCTCTGGCAGTAAATGCTACTTGAGCCCTGGTATTCTGGTCAGGAGGGAAGAAGGGAAGGGAAGAAGGGAAGATGGGTTGTAGAAGCAGTGCAATGTATGAGCTCCTCTGACGTGTGCAGCCACCTCCATCTAACAGCTCCTGGCCTGCTGTTCACTGCTCACCTCATCTGCAGTGGCTGTGGTGGGCTTCCAGATGCCTTTTTTTCCCCTTGCACAGCTCTGGTGCACCTCTTCTTAATGCCCCTCAGGTGCCTACTCTGTGGTCACCAAAGCGGAGGGAGGAGGTCATGGTAGTTCAGGTCGGTGGAGGTGGGGCAGCCACGGTGTTGCCTGTGGGAACTGCAGGGAGAATTAGCCATCTCTGCCCCACAGTCCATGCATTGTCTGTCCCGCTACTCTCCTCACCTGTGGGGGAGAGTCAGGACATTTTTCAGGGGGACACCTCTACTGCTGTGGGCCCAGTAATTCATGTTGCAGGCCACATGTGCAGGCTTGACCTGCGGCTCAATCATGTTGCACTGCCTATCTCCGCTGCCGGTTCCCCAAGAGTGGCAATTTCGACAAGGCAGGCTGGGCTGCCTCCCCCGCCCTCAACGCCAATCTGGGGAGGCAGATGCACGAAGGAACTGCTGGCTAATGCAGGATATCAAGGTCTCTGCCTGGGAGCCTAGGAGTGCTTTGGCCACCATTTTGGCTAGCCAGGCCATGCCCCCTTTTCAATTCCCTCTTTGTAGACAATAAGCAATGAGTCATTATTGATTCTGCCGTGTCCTTTACCCCTTCTGTCCCATGTGGAGTCCACCATATCTCATCTTTATCCTTCATCTCTTTTAGTTCTAATGAACCTTGTATTGTTTTACCATTCTACCTTGAAAAAGCCATTGGGACTGTCAAAATACATGGGAAAGAATGAGCCCAAACTTAACAATTCCGACTAAAAGCAATGTCCTTATACCATAACCACCGATCAATTGGCATCATCTAAAATGTGTCTGTTCTCATGGACAGAGACCCTATAATGAACACACAGATCAACACCACAACAAAGTGTAATGAACTTCCCAATTTGAGGGCCACAAATGTAAAGATTTTCTTAGCCCCAAGAGGATCTTACTTATCAGCCCATTTCGGAGAAAAGGAAAATTAACAAGTGCCTCTAACTCTTCTCCATGATGAATTAAGCTTGAAGCTGCATTATTTTAGGCTCCAACATAGAGGCAACTCTTACATGCATTTATATGTAACGTATACACTCAACACATGTTTAACTTTATTAATCCATGTTCAGCACCTGAATAAAATAGTCGAATGTAGTCATTTTAATTGTTAAGACTTTAATCATAGTTGTTTCAGGCTGATGAATAAACTCACATAACCATATTTACTGCATATTAATATCTCAATAATGATTGCCTAGTTCCCAATGGTTAATAATATCGTAGTGTGCGTCCGTTTTCGTTCACAAGTTAACTTAGTATGACATTAGGCCTTAGCTGAACATGTTTTCTTTAAAAGTTGCCAGTATGCTGTTTTCTCTCCACTGCAGGTGTGTTATTGTGTCCCTCATTAGCTAGATAAAAGGTGTATTGTTGTCTATTAGATTGATAATGAGGCTGGCTAAAGGGAGTTGTCGGAAGGCATGGAGGAAGACCATGAACAGGGCCGCTGTACCCGCATACCAGGACGTTGCAACAACCAAGGACAAGCAAAACAGTACCTAATTGTGTGAAGAATGTAATGTAGGGGGAGTTGTTCAGACAAAATATTGGAAACTAAAATATCGTCCTACCAAAATATTGTGTACAAAATATTGTGGTATGGCAATATCGTCTGCAAGAATATCGTTAACAAGAATGTTGATATTATGGTAAGTAATATCGATTTAGAAAATATCTAAGTCATAAATATCGTTTACAAAAATATAGTGGTTACAGATATCGTTTTAATAATTATTGTTATGTATTTTAGTAGATCTTTTAAATATGTATGATGTAAAAAAAATTGTATAGTTATTGTTTATGCTTTTTATTGAAGGTGCTAAATTTTGAGTGGTTATTACATGTATTTTAATTATGTTTTGTTATTTTGAGTACTGTAGCGGGTTGTAGGTTTATAGGGGTACAGGGTGTGAAGTAATGTGATCATAATTATTTAATAATTAGTTTTTAATTATTATTAATGATTTTTTTTTTTTTTTAATTTCTTTATTGAATAGAGATCACGGGTACAAACAAAAAAAAAAAAGAAACATAACACACGATTCAATTTGTTATACAATGCAGGATCAATTCACAAAATTTAAATTGCTCTAATATTCAGCAGATTTCAGGCTGTATAGCAGCCGGTATAGCTAATATCATTCAGTACAAAGATAATAAATAAAAAAAAAATAAGACCAGGTATTTAATAGGTACACCAAAAATAACTCAAGACCATCCTACTTATCCATATATGCACGGACAGCACCCCATATCATCTGCCCCAATGCCATTTTTCGGCTCCCCTTAACAATATATAGGTTATATTCCATATTATACGTGAACAAAAAACGAGTTCTCCACATCTCAAATGGGGGGGCATCAATTTGTAGCCACACTGAGGCAGTACACATCCTAAGCACTGCTGCTGCCATAAATATCAAATACCTAACTTCCTTACTAGAGTCCATGCGTGCCCCACCTGCATCTATACCCAATAGAATCTCACTAATTGACACTTGTATAGAAACACCAAGAATCTCAGACAAAAACCTATTTATATGTCCGAGCAGTTCTGATAATTTAGCACAGGTGGCAAAGATATGTGCTACATCAGCGTGTAAAATATTACATCTGAAACACTTTCCATCTGGATCTCCCCCCCACTTTGCAATTTTATCAGGCGTGCGATAAAGATAGAACATAGTCTTGTAATGTTGTGCCTTAAGATTGGCTGACATAAATAAACGGTTAGCCCATTCCATCGAGAGCTCCAACGGTATTTCAGAGCATCCCAATCTTTCTTTCCATCTCTTTCGATGAGTTTCCAGATCGTTGGACATTGTCTCAAGAATTATATTGTACAATACTCCTATACGAGAGCCCTTTTTATTTGCCTCAATAAGAGGGTTAGATTTATTCACAATATTTATTTCAACAAAATACTCACGCAACTGAAGATACTTAAAAAAATGAGAAGTGGGTAACAGATATTGTTTCTTCAGTTGGGAGAAAGATTTTAGCCCGTCTGGTGTATATAAATCTCCCACTGTTATTAAACCTCTTAAACGCCAATTGACAACTATGTAATCCCAGCATATATTGGGGTGCAATACCGGTGCAATTAAAGGAGTATAGGTAGACACATTTCGAATATTATATTGTTTCCTTATTACCTTCCAGACCTTATATGCAGCGGCTATCACCTTAAATCTAGTACGCTTGTAATAGCTCCAATCTATGTCAATAAAGAGGCGGTTCCTGGCATCAGTCCCTAAAAGCAGAGAATATATAGAAGGTTGTAGTGCTGGCTCCACAGGTCCCTGACCAGTTAATAAAACATTCATACGCTGCAGCATACATACATAATAGTACAAAAGGAAATCAGGGACTGCCCAACCACCCACTGCCCTAGGCAGCATCATATATTTCTTAGCCCGTCTTTCTTTCCCCTGAGAACAAATAAACCTCATACATATTGCTTGCAGCTGTGATATACGTGCACTAGTAATCTCTAATGGTAGGCATCTATAAAGATACAGCACCTTAGGCAATACCATCATTTTCAAGATATTGCATCTGCCAACCAATGTCAAATGTAAACATTCTAACTTATCCAGCTGTTTACGAACCCCGTGCGTCAGCTTCTGCCAGTTAGCCTCTACCGTAGTGGGGGCACCAGCACATATCTGTACTCCCAAATAAGTAACCTCATCTAAGACTCGTGGATCAACATAAGACTTGATATTCATACAAAGTATTTGAGTCTTAGCAGTGTTTAATTTATATACCGATACCGCTCCATATATCTTTGCAAGATTTTCAATTTCGGGCATAGCCATAGACGGTCTTGGTGAGAGCACTGCAACATCATCAGCGTACGCCAATACACGGTACTACTGTGATTGTATCCTAACTGGAGGTACCCTGCTACTCATCTCAATCATTTTTAAAAAGGGATCTATATACAGAGCAAACAACAGTGGGGAGCATGGACATCCCTGCCTAGTCCCTCGTTGAATTAATACCACTGCGGATTGAAGTCCCATTGCATTGATCCGTGCACTAGGTTGTTGATAGAGCACCTGTACTGATTTAATAAAATTGGGCCCAAATCCCTGTAACTTCATCAAGTCCCATAAGAAGGCCCACGATACTCGATCGAAGGCCTTCTCTGCATCCAATAATATGAGGCTCAGTGGATTCCCTGACACAGTTGCATGATCAATTAAAGTGATCACCCGGTTAACATGATCGGTTGTACCACGCTTTGGGATAAACCCATGCTGATAAATAGAGACCAGAGGGGTTATCACTTCTGAAAGTCTGGTAGCTAAAATCTTAGAGTATACTTTCGCGTCTGCGTTTAATAATGAAATAGGCCGATATGAGCCTGGTAAATCCGCCGGTTTTTCCTTTTTTCTAAACACTGCTATACTCGCTTCGCCCCATGTTATAGGATACTCCCCTTGCTGGGCCATTCGGAATGTAGCTACCATATCCCGTTTTAAAACTTGAAAAAAAGTCTTATATACTTCAAGCGGGAGCTTATCAGGGCCCACAGCCTTACCTACTGGTAGTGCTTTAATAGCCGCTTCTAATTCAAACATCTCTATAGGGGCCTCCTATATATCTGCCAGTCCTTGATCCAGTTTTGGCCCGAGATTTTGCCCAAGAAAGGATAAAGCTCTATTGCTATCATATTCTTCTACTGCATATAAACGAGCATAGAAACTTCTAAAGACTTCTAAGATTCCACTCTCAGTTTCTTCATATTGCCCAGCCTCATTTTTCATACTTTTAATTCGTTGAGCGGTTTCCCTGTTCCTCATTCTCTGAGCAAGACACCTCCCACTAGCCTCCCCATATTCATACAGCACCTGTCTCTTAACCTCGAAAGTCTTTGCTGCTTCCTTACTCCAATGATTATTAACCTTGGCCTTGGATCGCGTCACCGCGGCTGATGTATTATAGGTATCCCTATTATAAGCAATATCTTGAGTCAACAGCTCCTCAGCCTTACCTAAGTCCTGTTAAAGCTCCTGCAACTTTTTTCGGATCTGTTTTTGAACATGTATCACCAAGTTGGTCGCACACTGCTCCACCCACTAGCGTGTTACCCCGAAGAATTGTGGTCCCTGTAGTCAGCGTCGGCGGGTACGCCTATGCTCAGTGGTGCGTGCAAGTCAGAGTAGCGTTAGCCATCCCTGGACACGTGTTTCGCGGTAGTTGCCGCTCGTCAGCAGGGAGTAGGAAGAGTGCAGGGTTGCTTGTGTAGGCTGCTAAAATCATATCAGGTCTGTACCTCTCGTAGCGAACGCAGGTGCGTAACCATGAGCCCGTCGACTCCGGGGCTCAGAGAGCCACTAAATATGTATCACCAAGTTGGTCGCACACTGCTCCACCCACTAGCGTGTTACCCCGAAGAATTGTGGTCCCTGTAGTCAGCGTCGGCGGGTACGCCTATGCTCAGTGGTGCGTGCAAGTCAGAGTAGCGTTAGCCATCCCTGGACACGTGTTTCGCGGTAGTTGCCGCTCGTCAGCAGGGAGTAGGAAGAGTGCAGGGTTGCTTGTGTAGGCTTCTAAAATCATATCAGGTCTGTACCTCTCGTAGCGAACGCAGGTGCGTACCCATGAGCCCGTCGACTCCGGGGCTCAGAGAGCCACTAAATATGTATCACCAAGTTGGTCGCACACTGCTCCACCCACTAGCGTGTTACCCCGAAGAATTGTGGTCCCTGTAGTCAGCGTCGGCGGGTACGCCTATGCTCAGTGGTGCGTGCAAGTCAGAGTAGCGTTAGCCATCCCTGGACACGTGTTTCGCGGTAGTTGCCGCTCGTCAGCAGGGAGTAGGAAGAGTGCAGGGTTGCTTGTGTAGGCTGCTAAAATCATATCAGGTCTGTACCTCTCGTAGCGAATGCAGGTGCGTAACCATGAGCCCGTCGACTCCGGGGCTCAGAGAGCACTAAATATGTATCACCAAATTGGTCGCACACTGCTCCACCCACTAGCGTGTTACCCCGAAGAATTGTGGTCCCTGTAGTCAGCGTCGGCGGGTACGCCTATGCTCAGTGGTGCGTGCAAGTCAGAGTAGCGTTAGCCATCCCTGGACATGTGTTTTGCGGTAGTTGCCGCTCGTCAGCAGGGAGTAGGAAGAGTGCAGGGTTGCTTGTGTAGGCTGCTAAAATCATATCAGGTCTGTACCTCTCGTAGCGAACGCAGGTGCATAACCATGAGCCCGTCGACTCCGGGGCTCAGAGAGCCACTAAATATGTATCACCAAGTTGGTCGCACACTGTTCCACCCACTAGCATGTTACCCCGAAGAATTGTGGTCCCTGTAGTCAGCGTCGGCGGGTACGCCTATGCTCAGTGGTGCGTGCAAGTCAGAGTAGCGTTAGCCATCCCTGGACACGTGTTTCGCGGTAGTTGCCGATCGTCAGCAGGGAGTAGGAAGAGTGCAGGGTTGCTTGTGTAGGCTGCTAAAATCATATCAGGTCTGTACCTCTTGTAGCGAACGCAGGTGCGTAACCATGAGCCCGTCGACTCCGGGGCTCAGAGAGCCACTAAATATGTATCACCAAGTTGGTCGCACACTGCTCCACCCACTAGCGTGTTACCCCGAAGAATTGTGGTCCCTGTAGTCAGCGTCGGCGGGTACGCCTATGCTTAGTGGTGCGTGCAAGTCAGAGTAGCGTTAGCCATCCCTGGACACGTGTTTCGCGGTAGTTGCCGCTCGTCAGCAGGGAGTAGGAAGAGTGCAGGGTTGCTTGTGTAGGCTGCTAAAATCATATCAGGTCTGTACCTCTCGTAGCGAACGCAGGTGCGTAACCATGAGCCCGTCGACTCCGGGGCTCAGAGAGCCACTAAATATGTATCACCAAGTTGGTCGCACACTGTTCCACCCACTAGCGTGTTACCCCGAAGAATTGTGGTCCCTGTAGTCAGCGTCGGCGGGTACGCCTATGCTCAGTGGTGCGTGCAAGTCAGAGTAGCGTTAGCCATCCCTGGACACGTGTTTCGCGGTAGTTGCCGCTCGTCAGCAGGGAGTAGGAAGAGTGCAGGGTTGCTTGTGTAGGCTGCTAAAATCATATCAGGTCTGTACCTCTCGTAGCGAACGCAGGTGCGTAACCATGAGCCCGTCGACTTTTAAACTTTTTACTCGTGGCATAGGTGTACCCGCCGCTGTCACTACATCCTCCAGAATCCTATGGGGCTATTTGCTAGTATGACGAGCGGTGTGCGACCCACTTCGCATTTTGTATTTGAGGCTCCCTGAGCTATGGGTTGACGAGCTCGGATCCCGCACCCACGCGCCATGAGAGGTACTATACCTGATAATTTTTGGCAGTCTACAGCACCCCGCATACGTACCTGCTCCCTGCTGACGAGAGGCAATTACCTCGAAACACGTGTCCAGGGATGGCATTTTAAACTTTTTACTCGTGGCATAGGTGTACCCGCCGCTGTCACTACATCCTCCAGAATCCTATGAGGCTATTTGCTAGTATGACGAGCGGTGTGCGACCCACTTCGCATTTTGTATTTAAAGCTCCCTGAGCTATGGGTTGACGAGCCCGGATCCCGCACCCGCGCGCCGTGAGAGGTACTATACCTGATAATTTTTGGCAGTCTACAGCACCCCGCATACGTACCTGCTCCCTGCTGACGAGAGGCAATTACCTCGAAACACGTGTCTAGGGATGGCATTTTAAACTTTTTACTCGTGGCATAGGTGTACCCGCCGCTGTCACTACATCCTCCAGAATCCTATGGGGCTATTTGCTAGTATGACGAGCGGTGTGCGACCCACTTCGCATTTTGTATTTAAAGCTCCCTGAGCTATGGGTTGACGAGCCCGGATCCCGCACCCGCGCGCCGTGAGAGGTACTATACCTGATAGTTTTTGGCAGTCTACAGCACCCCGCATACGTACCTGCTCCCTGCTGACGAGAGGCAATTACCTCGAAACATGTGTCCAGGGATGGCATTTTAAACTTTTTACTCGTGGCATAGGTGTACCCGCCGCTGTCACTACATCCTCCAGAATCCTATGGGGCTATTTGCTAGTATGACGAGCGGTGTGCGACCCACTTCGCATTTTGTATTTAAAGCTCCCTGAGCTATGGGTTGACGAGCCCGGATCCCGCACCCGCGCGCTGTGAGAGGTACTATACCTGATAATTTTTGGCAGTCTACAGCACCCCGCATACGTACCTGCTCCCTGCTGACGAGAGGCAATTACCTCGAAACACGTGTCCAGGGATGGCATTTTAAACTTTTTACTCGTGGCATAGGTGTACCCGCCGCTGTCACTACATCCTCCAGAATCCTATGGGGCTATTTGCTAGTATGACGAGCGGTGTGCGACCCACTTCGCATTTTGTATTTAAAGCTCCCTGAGCTATGGGTTGACGAGCCCGGATCCCGCACCCGCGCGCCGTGAGAGGTACTATACCTGATAATTTTTGGCAGTCTACAGCACCCCGCATACGTACCTGCTCCCTGCTGACGAGAGGCAATTACCTCGAAACACGTGTCCAGGGATGGCATTTTAAACTTTTTACTCGTGGCATAGGTGTAACCGCCGCTGTCACTACATCCTCCAGAATCCTATGGGGCTATTTGCTAGTATGACGAGCGGTGTGCGACCCACTTTGCATTTTATATTTAAAGCTCCCTGAGCTATGGGTTGACGAGCCCGGATCCCGCACCCGCGCGCCGTGAGAGGTACAATACCTGATAATTTTTGGCAGTCTACAGCACCCCGCATACGTACCTGCTCCCTGCTGACGAGAGGCAATTACCTCGAAACACGTGTCCAAGGATGGCATTTTAAACTTTTTACTCGTGGCATAGGTGTACCCGCCGCTGTCACTACATCCTCCAGAATCCTATGGGGCTATTTGCTAGTATGACGAGCGGTGTGCGACCCACTTCGCATTTTGTATTTAAAGCTCCTTGAGCTATGGGTTGACGAGCCCGGATCCCGCACCCGCGCGCCGTGAGAGGTACTATACCTGATAATTTTTGGCAGTCTACAGCACCCCGCATACGTACCTGCTCCCTGCTGACGAGAGGCAATTACCTCGAAACACGTGTCCAGGGATGGCATTTTAAACTTTTTACTCGTGGCATAGGTGTACCCGCCGCTGTCACTACATCCTCCAGAATCCTATGGGGCTATTTGCTAGTATGACGAGCGGTGTGCGACCCACTTCGCATTTTGTATTTAAAGCTCCCTGAGCTATGGGTTGACGAGCCCGGATCCCGCACCCGCGCGCCGTGAGAGGTACTATACCTGATAACTTTTGGCAGTCTACAGCACCCTGCATACGTACCTGCTCCCTGCTGACGAGAGGCAATTACCTCGAAACACGTGTCCAGGGATGGCATTTTAAACTTTTCACTCGTGGCATAGGTGTACCCGCCGCTGTCACTACATCCTCCAGAATCCTATGGGGCTATTTGCTAGTATGACGAGCGGTGTGCGACCCACCTCGCATTTTGTATTTAAAGCTCCCTGAGCTATGGGTTGACGAGCCCGGATCTCGCACCCGCGCGCCGTGAGAGGTACTATACCTGATAATTTTTGGCAGTCTACAGCACCCCGCATACGTACCTGCTCCCTGCTGACGAGAGGCAATTACCTCGAAACACGTGTCCAGGGATGGCATTTTAAACTTTTTACTCGTGGCATAGGTGTACCCGCCGCTGTCACTACATCCTCCAGAATCCTATGGGGCTATTTGCTAGTATGACGAGCGGTGTGCGACCCACTTCGCATTTTGTATTTAAAGCTCCCTGAGCTATGGGTTGACGAGCCCGGATCCCGCACCCGCGCGCCGTGAGAGGTACTATACCTGATAATTTTTGGCAGTCTACAGCACCCCGCATACGTACCTGCTCCCTGCTGACGAGAGGCAATTACCTCGAAACACGTGTCCAGGGATGGCATTTTAAACTTTTTACTCGTGGCATAGGTGTACCCGCCGCTGTCACTACATCCTCCAGAATCCTATGGGGCTATTTGCTAGTATGACGAGCGGTGTGCGACCCACTTCGCATTTTGTATTTAAAGCTCCCTGAGCTATGGGTTGACGAGCCCGGATCCCGCACCCGCGCGCCGTGAGAGGTACTATACCTGATAATTTTTGGCAGTCTACAGCACCCCGCATACGTACCTGCTCCCTGCTGATGAGAGGCAATTACCTCGAAACACGTGTCCAGGGATGGCATTTTAAACTTTTTACTCGTGGCATAGGTGTACCCGCCGCTGTCACTACATCCTCCAGAATCCTATGGGGCTATTTGCTAGCATGGCGAGCGGTGTGCGACCCACTTTGCATTTTGTATTTAAAGCTCCATGAGCTATGGGTTGACGAGCCCGGATCCCGCACCCGCGCGCCGTGAGAGGTACTATACCTGATAATTTTTGGCAGTCTACAGCACCCCGCATACGTACCTGCTCCCTGCTGACGAGAGGCAATTACCTCGAAACACGTGTCCAGGGATGGCATTTTAAACTTTTTACTCATGGCATAGGTGTACCCGCCGCTGTCACTACATCCTCCAGAATCCTATGGGGCTATTTGCTAGTATGACGAGCGGTGTGCGACCCACTTCGCATTTTGTATTTAAAGCTCCCTGAGCTATGGGTTGACGAGCCCGGATCCCGCACCCGCGCGCCGTGAGAGGTACTATACCTGATAATTTTTGGCAGTCTACAGCACCCCGCATACGTACCTGCTCCCTGCTGACGAGAGGCAATTACCTCGAAACACGTGTCCAGGGATGGCATTTTAAACTTTTTACTCGTGGAATAGGTGTACCCGCCGCTGTCACTACATCCTCCAGAATCCTATGGGGCTATTTGCTAGTATGACGAGCGGTGTGCGGCCCACTTCGCATTTTGTATTTAAAGCTCCCTGAGCTATGGGTTGACGAGCCCGGATCCCGCACCGCGCGCTGGGAGAGGTACTATACCTGATAATTTTTGGCAGTCTACAGCACCCCGCATACGTACCTGCTCCCTGCCGACGAGAGGTAATTACCTCGAAACACGTGTCCAGGGATGGCATTTTAAACTTTTTACTCGTGGCAAAGGTGTACCCGCCGCTGTCACTACATCCTCCAGAATCCTATGGGGCTATTTGCTAGTATGACGAGCGGTGTGCGACCCACTTCGCATTTTGTATTTAAAGCTCCCTGAGCTATGGGTTGACGAGCCCGGATCCCGCACCCGCGCGCCGTGAGAGGTACTATACCTGATAATTTTTGGCAGTCTACAGCAGCCCGCATACGTACCTGCTCCCTGCTGACGAGAGGCAATTACCTCGAAACACGTGTCCAGGGAAGGCATTTTAAACTTTTTACTCGTGGCATTGGTGTAACCGCCGCTGTCACTACATCCTCCAGAATCCTATGGGGCTATTTGCTAGTATGACGAGCGGTGTGCGACCCACTTCGCATTTTGTATTTAAAGCTCCCTGAGCTATGGGTTGACGAGCCCGGATCCCGCACCCGCGCGCCGTGAGAGGTACTATACCTGATAATTTTTGGCAGTCTACAGCACCCCGCATACGTACCTGCTCCCTGCTGACGAGAGGCAATTACCTCGAAACACGTGTCCAGGGATGGCATTTTAAACTTTTTACTCGTGGCATAGGTGTACCCGCCGCTGTCACTACATCCTCCAGAATCCTATGGGGCTATTTGCTAGTATGACGAGCGGTGTGCGACCCACTTTGCATTTTGTATTTAAAGCTCCCTGAGCTATGGGTTGACGAGCCCGGATCCCGCACCCGCGCGCCGTGAGAGGTACTATACCTGATAATTTTTGGCAGTCTACAGCACCCCGCATACGTACCTGCTCCCTGCTGACGAGAGGCAATTACCTCGAAACACGTGTCCAAGGATGGCATTTTAAACTTTTTACTCATGGCATAGGTGTACCCGCCGCTGTCACTACATCCTCCAGAATCCTATGGGGCTATTTGCTAGTATGACGAGCGGTGTGCGACCCACTTTGCATTTTGTATTTAAAGCTCCCTGAGCTATGGGTTGACGAGCCCGGATCCCGCACCCGCGCGCCGTGAGAGGTACAATACCTGATAATTTTTGGCAGTCTACAGCACCCCGCATACGTACCTGCTCCCTGCTGACGAGAGGCAATTACCTCGAAACACGTGTCCAAGGATGGCATTTTAAACTTTTTACTCGTGGCATAGGTGTACCCGCCGCTGTCACTACATCCTCCAGAATCCTATGGGGCTATTTGCTAGTATGACGAGCGTTGTGCGACCCACTTCGCATTTTGTATTTAAAGCTCCTTGAGCTATGGGTTGACGAGCCCGGATCCCGCACCCGCGCGCCGTGAGAGGTACTATACCTGATAATTTTTGGCAGTCTACAGCACCCCGCATACGTACCTGCTCCCTGCTGACGAGAGGCAATTACCTCGAAACACGTGTCCAGGGATGGCATTTTAAACTTTTTACTCGTGGCATAGGTGTACCCGCCGCTGTCACTACATCCTCCAGAATCCTATGGGGCTATTTGCTAGTATGACGAGCGGTGTGCGACCCACTTTGCATTTTGTATTTAAAGCTCCCTGAGCTATGGGTTGACGAGCCCGGATCCCGCACCCGCGCGCCGTGAGAGGTACTATACCTGATAATTTTTGGCAGTCTACAGCACCCCGCATACGTACCTGCTCCCTGCTGACGAGAGGCAATTACCTCGAAACACGTGTCCAAGGATGGCATTTTAAACTTTTTACTCATGGCATAGGTGTACCCGCCGCTGTCACTACATCCTCCAGAATCCTATGGGGCTATTTGCTAGTATGACGAGCGGTGTGCGACCCACTTTGCATTTTGTATTTAAAGCTCCCTGAGCTATGGGTTGACGAGCCCGGATCCCGCACCCGCGCGCCGTGAGAGGTACAATACCTGATAATTTTTGGCAGTCTACAGCACCCCGCATACGTACCTGCTCCCTGCTGACGAGAGGCAATTACCTCGAAACACGTGTCCAAGGATGGCATTTTAAACTTTTTACTCGTGGCATAGGTGTACCCGCCGCTGTCACTACATCCTCCAGAATCCTATGGGGCTATTTGCTAGTATGACGAGCGGTGTGCGACCCACTTCGCATTTTGTATTTAAAGCTCCTTGAGCTATGGGTTGACGAGCCCGGATCCCGCACCCGCGCGCCGTGAGAGGTACTATACCTGATAATTTTTGGCAGTCTACAGCACCCCGCATACGTACCTGCTCCCTGCTGACGAGAGGCAATTACCTCGAAACACGTGTCCAGGGATGGCATTTTAAACTTTTTACTCGTGGCATAGGTGTACCCGCCGCTGTCACTACATCCTCCAGAATCCTATGGGGCTATTTGCTAGTATGACGAGCGGTGTGCGACCCACTTCGCATTTTGTATTTAAAGCTCCCTGAGCTATGGGTTGACGAGCCCGGATCCCGCACCCGCGCGCCGTGAGAGGTACTATACCTGATAACTTTTGGCAGTCTACAGCACCCTGCATACGTACCTGCTCCCTGCTGACGAGAGGCAATTACCTCGAAACACGTGTCCAGGGATGGCATTTTAAACTTTTCACTCGTGGCATAGGTGTACCCGCCGCTGTCACTACATCCTCCAGAATCCTATGGGGCTATTTGCTAGTATGACGAGCGGTGTGCGACCCACCTCGCATTTTGTATTTAAAGCTCCCTGAGCTATGGGTTGACGAGCCCGGATCTCGCACCCGCGCGCCGTGAGAGGTACTATACCTGATAATTTTTGGCAGTCTACAGCACCCCGCATACGTACCTGCTCCCTGCTGACGAGAGGCAATTACCTCGAAACACGTGTCCAGGGATGGCATTTTAAACTTTTTACTCGTGGCATAGGTGTACCCGCCGCTGTCACTACATCCTCCAGAATCCTATGGGGCTATTTGCTAGTATGACGAGCGGTGTGCGACCCACTTCGCATTTTGTATTTAAAGCTCCCTGAGCTATGGGTTGACGAGCCCGGATCCCGCACCCGCGCGCCGTGAGAGGTACTATACCTGATAATTTTTGGCAGTCTACAGCACCCCGCATACGTACCTGCTCCCTGCTGACGAGAGGCAATTACCTCGAAACACGTGTCCAGGGATGGCATTTTAAACTTTTTACTCGTGGCATAGGTGTACCCGCCGCTGTCACTACATCCTCCAGAATCCTATGGGGCTATTTGCTAGTATGACGAGCGGTGTGCGACCCACTTCGCATTTTGTATTTAAAGCTCCCTGAGCTATGGGTTGACGAGCCCGGATCCCGCACCCGCGCGCCGTGAGAGGTACTATACCTGATAATTTTTGGCAGTCTACAGCACCCCGCATACGTACCTGCTCCCTGCTGATGAGAGGCAATTACCTCGAAACACGTGTCCAGGGATGGCATTTTAAACTTTTTACTCGTGGCATAGGTGTACCCGCCGCTGTCACTACATCCTCCAGAATCCTATGGGGCTATTTGCTAGCATGGCGAGCGGTGTGCGACCCACTTTGCATTTTGTATTTAAAGCTCCATGAGCTATGGGTTGACGAGCCTGGATCCCGCACCCGCGCGCCGTGAGAGGTACTATACCTGATAATTTTTGTCAGTCTACAGCACCCCGCATACGTACCTGCTCCCTGCTGACGAGAGGCAATTACCTCGAAACACGTGTCCAGGGATGGCATTTTAAACTTTTTACTCGTGGCATAGGTGTACCCGCCGCTGTCACTACATCCTCCAGAATCCTATGGGGCTATTTGCTAGTATGACGAGCGGTGTGCGACCCACTTCGCATTTTGTATTTAAAGCTCCCTGAGCTATGGGTTGACGAGCCCGGATCCCGCACCCGCGCGCCGTGAGAGGTACTATACCTGATAATTTTTGGCAGTCTACAGCACCCCGCATACGTACCTGCTCCCTGCTGACGAGAGGCAATTACCTCGAAACACGTGTCCAGTGATGGCATTTTAAACTTTTTACTCGTGGAATAGGTGTACCCGCCGCTGTCACTACATCCTCCAGAATCCTATGGGGCTATTTGCTAGTATGACGAGCGGTGTGCGACCCACTTCGCATTTTGTATTTAAAGCTCCCTGAGCTATGGGTTGACGAGCCCGGATCCCGCACCGCGCGCTGTGAGAGGTACTATACCTGATAATTTTTGGCAGTCTACAGCACCCCGCATACGTACCTGCTCCCTGCTGACGAGAGGTAATTACCTCGAAACACGTGTCCAGGGATGGCATTTTAAACTTTTTACTCGTGGCAAAGGTGTACCCGCCGCTGTCACTACATCCTCCAGAATCCTATGGGGCTATTTGCTAGTATGACGAGCGGTGTGCGACCCACTTCGCATTTTGTATTTAAAGCTCCCTGAGCTATGGGTTGACGAGCCCGGATCCCGCACCCGCGCGCCGTGAGAGGTACTATACCTGATAATTTTTGGCAGTCTACAGCAGCCCGCATACGTACCTGCTCCCTGCTGACGAGAGGCAATTACCTCGAAACACGTGTCCAGGGATGGCATTTTAAACTTTTTACTCGTGGCATAGGTGTAACCGCCGCTGTCACTACATCCTCCAGAATCCTATGGGGCTATTTGCTAGTATGACGAGCGGTGTGCGACCCACTTCGCATTTTGTATTTAAAGCTCCCTGAGCTATGGGTTGACGAGCCCGGATCCCGCACCCGCGCGCCGTGAGAGGTACTATACCTGATAATTTTTGGCAGTCTACAGCACCCCGCATACGTACCTGCTCCCTGCTGACGAGAGGCAATTACCTCGAAACACGTGTCCAGGGATGGCATTTTAAACTTTTTACTCGTGGCATAGGTGTACCCGCCGCTGTCACTACATCCTCCAGAATCCTATGGGGCTATTTGCTAGTATGACGAGCGGTGTGCGACCCACTTTGCATTTTGTATTTAAAGCTCCCTGAGCTATGGGTTGACGAGCCCGGATCCCGCACCCGCGCGCCGTGAGAGGTACTATACCTGATAATTTTTGGCAGTCTACAGCACCCCGCATACGTACCTGCTCCCTGCTGACGAGAGGCAATTACCTCGAAACACGTGTCCAAGGATGGCATTTTAAACTTTTTACTCATGGCATAGGTGTACCCGCCGCTGTCACTACATCCTCCAGAATCCTATGGGGCTATTTGCTAGTATGACGAGCGGTGTGCGACCCACTTCGCTTTTTGTATTTAAAGCTCCCTGAGCTATGGGTTGACGAGCCCGGATCCCGCACCCGCGCGCCGTGAGAGGTACTATACCTGATAATTTTTGGCAGTCTACAGCACCCCGCATACGTACCTGCTCCCTGCTGACGAGAGGCAATTACCTCGAAACACGTGTCCAGGGATGGCATTTTAAACTTTTTACTCGTGGCATAGGTGTACCCGCCGCTGTCACTACATCCTCCAGAATCCTATGGGGCTATTTGCTAGTATGACGAGCGGTGTGCGACCCACTTCGCATTTTGTATTTAAAGCTCCCTGAGCTATGGGTTGACGAGCCCGGATCCCGCACCCGCGCGCCGTGAGAGGTACTATACCTGATAACTTTTGGCAGTCTACAGCACCCCGCATACGTACCTGCTCCCTGCTGACGAGAGGCAATTACCTCGAAACACGTGTCCATGGATGGCATTTTAAACTTTTTACTCGTGGCATAGGTGTACCCGCCGCTGTCACTACATCCTCCAGAATCCTATGGGGCTATTTGCTAGTATGACGAGCGGTGTGCGACCCACCTCGCATTTTGTATTTAAAGCTCCCTGAGCTATGGGTTGACGAGCCCGGATCTCGCACCCGCGCGCCGTGAGAGGTACTATACCTGATAATTTTTGGCAGTCTACAGCACCCCGCATACGTACCTGCTCCCTGCTGACGAGAGGCAATTACCTCGAAACACGTGTCCAGGGATGGCATTTTAAACTTTTTACTCGTGGCATAGGTGTACCCGCCGCTGTCACTACATCCTTCAGAATCCTATGGGGCTATTTGCTAGTATGACGAGCGGTGTGCGACCCACTTCGCATTTTGTATTTAAAGCTCCCTGAGCTATGGGTTGACGAGCCCGGATCCCGCACCCGCGCGCCGTGAGAGGTACTATACCTGATAATTTTTGGCAGTCTACAGCACCCCGCATACGTACCTGCTCCCTGCTGACGAGAGGCAATTACCTCGAAACACGTGTCCAGGGATGGCATTTTAAACTTTTTACTCGTGGCATAGGTGTACCCGCCGCTGTCACTACATCCTCCAGAATCCTATGGGGCTATTTGCTAGTATGAAGAGCGGTGTGCGACCCACTTCGCATTTTGTATTTAAAGCTCCCTGAGCTATGGGTTGACGAGCCCGGATCCCGCACCCGCGCGCCGTGAGAGGTACTATACCTGATAATTTTTGGCAGTCTACAGCACCCCGCATACGTACCTGCTCCCTGCTGACGAGAGGCAATTACCTCGAAACACGTGTCCAGGGATGGCATTTTAAACTTTTTACTCGTGGCATAGGTGTACCCGCCGCTGTCACTACATCCTCCAGAATCCTATGGGGCTATTTGCTAGTATGACGAGCGGTGTGCGACCCACTTCGCATTTTGTATTTAAAGCTCCCTGAGCTATGGGTTGACGAGCCCGGATCCCGCACCCGCGCGCCGTGAGAGGTACTATACCTGATAACTTTTGGCAGTCTACAGCACCCCGCATACGTACCTGCTCCCTGCTGACGAGAGGCAATTACCTCGAAACACATGTCCAGGGATGGCATTTTAAACTTTTTACTCGTGGCATAGGTGTACCCACCGCTGTCACTACATCCTCCAGAATCCTATGGGGCTATTTGCTAGTATGACGAGCGGTGTGCGACCCACCTCGCATTTTGTATTTAAAGCTCCCTGAGCTATAGGTTGACGAGCCCGGATCTCGCACCCGCGCGCCGTGAGAGGTACTATACCTGATAATTTTTGGCAGTCTACAGCACCCCGCATACGTACCTGCTCCCTGCTGACGAGAGGCAATTACCTCGAAACACGTGTCCAGGGATGGCATTTTAAACTTTTTACTCGTGGCATAGGTGTACCCACCACTGTCACTACATCCTCCAGAATCCTATGGGGCTATTTGCTAGTATGACGAGCGGTGTGCGACCCACTTCGCATTTTGTATTTAAAGCTCCCTGAGCTATGGGTTGACGAGCCCGGATCCGGCACCCGCGCGCCGTGAGAGGTACTATACCTGATAATTTTTGGCAGTCTACAGCACCCCGCATACGTCCCTGCTCCCTGCTGACGAGAGGCAATTACCTCGAAACATGTGTCCAGGGATGGCATTTTAAACTTTTTACTCGTGGCATAGGTGTACCCGCCGCTGTCACTACATCCTCCAGAATCCTATGGGGCTATTTGCTAGTATAACGAGCGGTGTGCGACCCACTTCGCATTTTGTATTTAAAGCTCCCTGAGCTATGGGTTGACGAGCCCGGATCCCGCACCCGCGCGCCGTGAGAGGTACTATACCTGATAATTTTTGGCAGTCTACAGCACCCCGCATACGTACCTGCTCCCTGCTGACGAGAGGCAATTACCTCGAAACACGTGTCCAGGGATGGCATTTTAAACTTTTTACTCGTGGCATAGGTGTACCCGCCGCTGTCACTACATCCTCCAGAATCCTATGGGGCCATTTGCTAGTATGACGAGCGGTGTGCGACCCACTTCGCATTTTGTATTTAAAGCTCCCTGAGCTATGGGTTGACGAGCCCGGATCCCGCACCCGCGCGCCGTGAGAGGTACTATACCTGATAATTTTTGGCAGTCTACAGCACCCCGCATACGTACCTGCTCCCTGCTGACGAGAGGCAATTACCTCGAAACACGTGTCCAGGGATGGCATTTTAAACTTTTTACTCGTGGCATAGGTGTACCCGCCGCTGTCACTACATCCTCCAGAATCCTATGGGGCTATTTGCTAGTATGACGAGCGGTGTGCGACCCACTTCGCATTTTGTATTTAAAGCTCCCTGAGCTATGGGTTGACGAGCCCGGATCCCGCACCCGCGCGCCGTGAGAGGTACTATACCTGATAACTTTTGGCAGTCTACAGCACCCCGCATACGTACCTGCTCCCTGCTGACGAGAGGCAATTACCTCGAAACACGTGTCCAGGGATGGCATTTTAAACTTTTTACTCGTGGCATAGGTGTACCCGCCGCTGTCACTACATCCTCCAGAATCCTATGGGGCTATTTGCTAGTATAACGAGCGGTGTGCGACCCACTTCGCATTTTGTATTTAAAGCTCCCTGAGCTATGGGTTGACGAGCCCGGATCCCGCACCCGCGCGCCGTGAGAGGTACTATACCTGATAATTTTTGGCAGTCTACAGCACCCCGCATACGTACCTGCTCCCTGCTGACGAGAGGCAATTACCTCGAAACACGTGTCCAGGGATGGCATTTTAAACTTTTTACTCGTGGCATAGGTGTACCCGCCGCTGTCACTACATCCTCCAGAATCCTATGGGGCCATTTGCTAGTATGACGAGCGGTGTGCGACCCACTTCGCATTTTGTATTTAAAGCTCCCTGAGCTATGGGTTGACGAGCCCGGATCCCGCACCCGCGCGCCGTGAGAGGTACTATACCTGATAATTTTTGGCAGTCTACAGCACCCCGCATACGTACCTGCTCCCTGCTGACGAGAGGCAATTACCTCGAAACATGTGTCCAGGGATGGCATTTTAAACTTTTTACTCGTGGCATAGGTGTACCCGCCGCTGTCACTACATCCTCCAGAATCCTATGGGGCTATTTGCTAGTATGACGAGCGGTGTGCGACCCACCTCGCATTTTGTATTTAAAGCTTCCTGAGCTATGGGTTGACGAGCCCGGATCTCGCACCCGCGCGCCGTGAGAGGTACTATACCTGATAATTTTTGGCAGTCTACAGCACCCCGCATACGTACCTGCTCCCTGCTGACGAGAGGCAATTACCTCGAAACACGTGTCCAGGGATGGCATTTTAAACTTTTTACTCGTGGCATAGGTGTACCCACCGCTGTCACTACATCCTCCAGAATCCTATGGGGCTATTTGCTAGTATGACGAGCGGTGTGCAACCCACTTCGCATTTTGTATTTAAAGCTCCCTGAGCTATGGGTTGACGAGCCCGGATCCGGCACCCGCGCGCCGTGAGAGGTACTATACCTGATAATTTTTGGCAGTCTACAGCACCCCGCATACGTCCCTGCTCCCTGCTGACGAGAGGCAATTACCTCGAAACATGTGTCCAGGGATGGCATTTTAAACTTTTTACTCATGGCATAGGTGTACCCGCCGCTGTCACTACATCCTCCAGAATCCTATGGGGCTATTTGCTAGTGTAACGAGCGGTGTGCGACCCACTTCGCATTTTGTATTTAAAGCTCCCTGAGCTATGGGTTGACGAGCCCGGATCCCGCACCCGCGCGCCGTGAGAGGTACTATACCTGATAATTTTTGGCAGTCTACAGCACCCCGCATACGTACCTGCTCCCTGCTGACGAGAGGCAATTACCTCGAAACACGTGTCCAGGGATGGCATTTTAAACTTTTTACTCGTGGCATAGGTGTACCCGCCGCTGTCACTACATCCTCCAGAATCCTATGGGGCCATTTGCTAGTATGACGAGCGGTGTGCGACCCACTTCGCATTTTGTATTTAAAGCTCCCTGAGCTATGGGTTGACGAGCCCGGATCCCGCACCCGCACGCCGTGAGAGGTACTATACCTGATAATTTTTGGCAGTCTACAGCACCCCGCATACGTACCTGCTCCCTGCTGACGAGAGGCAATTACCTCGAAACACGTGTCCAGGGATGGCATTTTAAACTTTTTACTCGTGGCATAGGTGTACCCGCCGCTGTCACTACATCCTCCAGAATCCTATGGGGCTATTTGCTAGTATGACGAGCGGTGTGCGACCCACTTCGCATTTTGTATTTAAAGCTCCCTGAGCTATGGGTTGACGAGCCCGGATCCCGCACCCGCGCGCCGTGAGAGGTACTATACCTGATAATTTTTGGCAGTCTACAGCACCCCGCATACGTACCTGCTCCCTGCTAACGAGAGGCAATTACCTCGAAACACGTGTCCAGGGATGGCATTTTAAACTTTTTACTCGTGGCATAGGTGTACCCGCCGCTGTCACTACATCCTCCAGAATCCTATGGGGCTATTTGCTAGTATGACGAGCGGTGTGCGACCCACTTCGCATTTTGTATTTAAAGCTCCCTGAGCTATGGGTTGACGAGCCCGGATCCCGCACCCGCGCGCCGTGAGAGGTACTATACCTGATAATTTTTGGCAGTCTACAGCACCCCGCATACGTACCTGCTCCCTGCTGACGAGAGGCAATTACCTCGAAACACGTGTCCAGGGATGGCATTTTAAACTTTTTACTCGTGGCATAGGTGTACCCGCCGCTGTCACTACATCCTCCAGAATCCTATGGGGCTATTTGCTAGTATGACGAGCGGTGTGCGACCCACTTCGCATTTTGTATTTAAAGCTCCCTAAGCTATGGGTTGACGAGCCCGGATCCCGCACCAACGCGCCGCGAGAGGTACTATACCTGATAATTTTTGGCAGTCTACAGCACCCCGCATACGTACCTGCTCCCTGCTGACGAGAGGCAATTACCTCGAAACACGTGTCCAGGGATGGCATTTTAAACTTTTTACTCGTGGCATAGGTGTACCCGCCGCTGTCACTACATCCTCCAGAATCCTATGGGGCTATTTGCTAGTATGACGAGCGGTGTGCGACCCACTTCGCATTTTGTATTTAAAGCTCCCTGAGCTATGGGTTGACGAGCCCGGATCCCGCACCCGCGCGCCGTGAGAGGTACTATACCTGATAATTTTTGGCAGTCTACAGCACCCCGCATACGTACCTGCTCCCTGCTGACGAGAGGCAATTACCTCGAAACACGTTTCCAGGGATGGCATTTTAAACTTTTTACTCGTGGCATAGGTGTACCCGCCGCTGTCACTACATCCTCCAGAATCCTATGGGGCTATTTGCTAGTATGACGAGCGGTGTGCAACCCACTTCGCATTTTGTATTTAAAGCTCCCTGAGCTATGGGTTGACGAGCCCGGATCCCGCACCCGCGCGCCGTGAGAGGTACTTACCTGATAATTTTTGGCAGTCTACAGCACCCCGCATACGTACCTGCTCCCTGCTGACGAGAGGCAATTACCTCGAAACACGTGTCCAGGGATGGCATTTTAAACTTTTTACTCGTGGCATAGGTGTACCCGCCGCTGTCACTACATCCTCCAGAATCCTATGGGGCTATTTGCTAGTATGATGAGCGGTGTGCGACCCACCTCGCATTTTGTATTTAAAGCTCCCTGAGCTATGGGTTGACAAGCCCGGATCCCGCACCCGCGCGCCGTGAGAGGTACTATACCTGATAATTTTTGGCAGTCTACAGCACCCCGCATACGTACCTGCTCCCTGCTGACGAGAGGCAATTACCTCGAAACACGTGTCCAGGGATGGCATTTTAAACTTTTTACTCGTGGCATAGGTGTACCCGCCGCTGTCACTACATCCTTCAGAATCCTATGGGGCTATTTGCTAGTATGACGAGCGGTGTGCGACCCACTTCGCATTTTGTATTTAAAGCTCCCTGAGCTATGGGTTGACGAGCCCGGATCCCGCACCCGCGCGCCGTAAGAGGTACTATACCTGATAATTTTTGGCAGTCTACAGCACCCCGCATACGTACCTGCTCCCTGCTGATGAGAGGCAATTACCTCGAAACACGTGTCCAGGGATGGCATTTTAAACTTTTTACTCGTGGCATAGGTGTACCCGCCGCTGTCACTACATCCTCCAGAATCCTATGGGGCTATTTGCTAGTATGACGAGCGGTGTGCGACCCACTTCGCATTTTGTATTTAAAGCTCCCTGAGCTATGGGTTGACGAGCCCGGATCCCGCACCCGCGCGCCGTGAGAGGTACTATACCTGATAATTTTTGGCAGTCTACAGCACCCCGCATACGTACCTGCTCCCTGCTGACGAGAGGCAATTACCTCGAAACACGTGTCCAGGGATGGCATTTTAAACTTTTTACTCGTGGCATAGGTGTACCCGCCGCTGTCACTACATCCTCCAGAATCCTATGGGGCTATTTGCTAGTATGACGAGCGGTGTGTGACCCACTTCGCATTTTGTATTTAAAGCTCCCTGAGCTATGGGTTGACGAGCCCGGATCCCGCACCCGCGCGCCGTGAGAGGTACTATACCTGATAATTTTTGGCAGTCTACAGCACCCCGCATACGTACCTGCTCCCTGCTGACGAGAGGCAATTACCTCGAAACACGTGTCCAGGGATGGCATTTTAAACTTTTTACTCGTGGCATAGGTGTACCCGCCGCTGTCACTACATCCTCCAGAATCCTATGGGGCTATTTGCTAGTATGACGAGCGGTGTGCGACCCACTTCGCATTTTGTATTTAAAGCTCCCTGAGCTATGGGTTGACGAGCCCGGATCCCGCACCCGCGCGCCGTGAGAGGTACTATACCTGATAATTTTTGGCAGTCTACAGCACCCCGCATACGTACCTGCTCCCTGCTGACGAGAGGCAATTACCTCGAAACACGTGTCCAGGGATGGCATTTTAAACTTTTTACTCGTGGCATAGGTGTACCCGCCGCTGTCACTACATCCTCCAGAATCCTATGGGGCTATTTGCTAGTATGACGAGCGGTGTGCGACCCACTTTGCATTTTGTATTTAAAGCTCCCTGAGCTATGGGTTGACGAGCCCGGATCCCGCACCCGCGCGCCGTGAGAGGTACTATACCTGATAATTTTTGGCAGTCTACAGCACCCCGCATACGTACCTGCTCCCTGCTGACGAGAGGCAATTACCTCGAAACACGTGTCCAGGGATGGCATTTTAAACTTTTTACTCGTGGCATAGGTGTACCCGCCGCTGTCACTACATCCTCCAGAATCCTATGGGGCTATTTGCTAGTATGACGAGCGGTGTGCGACCCACTTCGCATTTTGTATTTAAAGCTCCCTGAGCTATGGGTTGACGAGCCCGGATCCCGCACCCGCGCGCCGTGAGAGGTACTATACCTGATAATTTTTGGCAGTCTACAGCACCCCGCATACGTACCTGCTCCCTGCTGACGAGAGGCAATTACCTCGAAACACGTGTCCAGGGATGGCATTTTAAACTTTTTACTCATGGCATAGGTGTACCCGCCGCTGTCACTACATCCTCCAGAATCCTATGGGGCTATTTGCTAGTATGACGAGCGGTGTGCGACCCACTTCGCATTTTGTATTTAAAGCTCCCTGAGCTATGTGTTGACGAGCCCGGATCCCGCACCCGCGCGCCGTGAGAGGTACTATACCTGATAATTTTTGGCAGTCTACAGCACCCCGCATACGTACCTGCTCCCTGCTGACGAGAGGCAATTACCTCGAAACACGTGTCCAGGGATGGCATTTTAAACTTTTTACTCGTGGCATAGGTGTACCCGCCGCTGTCACTACATCCTCCAGAATCCTATGGGGCTATTTGCTAGTATGACAAGCGGTGTGCGACCCACTTCGGATTCTGTTTTTTAACATACAATCCATAACTAAACACCTCCCCCCTAAAAGCTGCTTTAAACGTATCCCAGACTACCCCAACTCCTGCACTTCCCCTATTTAAATTGAAAAACTCACAAATCCACTTGCTCATATTTTCTTGAAATTTAACATCCAGCAGCAACTTGCGATCAAAAGAGAAATCACGGAGTTTGCAGGGTGGAAGTAAAGCCCGGATGGACAATACGACAGGCCCGTGATCAGACGCCACTCGGGGATAAACCTGTATTTGTGCGTCATGAAGCAGTTTATGTGTAACTCAGAAGTAGTCAAGGCGGAATAATTTTTGGTGAGGGGCCGAGAAAAAAGTATAGCCGGGCTCAGTCTTCCTGAGATGAGCCCAAGCATCGGTTAGTCCATGTACTTTCACCAATGAGCTTAGTGCCTTATATACCTTTGGTTTCCTGCCTACATAACTATATTGATCACTACCTAATGTTCCAGGATGAAGATTAATATTCAAATCACCACAGAGAATTACAGGAGCGGGCCAGGTTGCCAATTCAACATTCAAATATTCCAGGACTGCTGCCTCATCAAGATTAGATCCATAAATGGAGCAGACAGTGCATTTAAAAGTTCCTACTCTACATTCCGTAATTGCCCACCTTCCAGCATTATCCTCTAAGACTCGTCCACCTTCAATTAGATTTCTCTTAGCTAATATAGCGACCCCCCTCGTTGTAATGGACTGCTTAGTGGACACCAGCACACTATACCCTAGTTCAGTTAAATACTTTCGTTTAGACCATGCAAGATGTGTCTCCTGCAATGCTATAATATCGCAATTAAGCCACTGCAATTCCCGAGCGACACGTTGCCTTTTATTTAAAGCATTCAAGCCTCTCACATTTAGAGTACCTATTCTTAATTTTCTAGCTGCCATCTTCTCTAGATCTAGCTCTAAAAAAAATAGAAACACTCTGCGCACTGTCCTGCATTGTTTCCAAACAATCAACAAAAATTATACCCGTGATCCCTGTTTTCCCCTTTTCAACCATCCCACTCTGACCCACCCTCTGGCCCCGGACCGAGGCCTCCCTCCCTTCCCCCCTCCCCCTCCCTACTTCAGTCACCCCTTGTGAGCTTAAGGACATAGTCCTTGGTGATGCGAGTGTGCAAGATCCACCTCGACAGAGGAACCGCCAGGTTATAGCCCTCTTCTGACATTTATCAGTAGTCTGTTTTTACTTAAACAACACATTACTAAGCATCTTGTCTGCCCGGTAATAAGAAGAGGAAGAAAAAAAAAAAAAAAAAACATCTCTTAGAGCGACACTTTATCCCTCTATACCTTAAATACTATTAATTACATAGTCATCCTCCCCTTTTTTTTTTTTTTTTTTTTTTTAAGCAGTGTTGCTCTTTGGTCAAACCAGTTTTCTGCCTTGAAAAAAAAAAAAAAAAAAACCAAAACAAAAAGTCAGAAAAGAAACAGACCATAGATGTTTAAACAACATTAAGAAGCCGTAGAAGCCGTAAAAGTCCTATTCGTGCAAGTTGATACTACAGCTCCTGCCTACTATATTTGATTCACCTCTAATAGATAGTACACCCTATACATCTCACAAATATTTTGACTAGCTAAGTATTTTTTTTTTTTCTTTTTTCCTTTTTTCCCTTTCCGCTTTCTTTCCCACCCTCCCTCACACCTTTCTTCTTCTCATTCCAAACAATTTAATTCCCACCTTCTTTTTTCCCTTTTCACCCTTTTTCACCTTCAGGGTGGACCTACTTTAGTGGCAATAGATTTCAAATATGCTTGCGCTTGAGATTCCGAGGTGAAGTATTTAGCCTGATTCTTATAAATCACCTTAAGTTTGGCAGGATTCAGGAGAAATACCTGCGCACCCTTAGCTTGAAATGGCTGAATTAATTGTCGGAATTGCCATCTTAAAGTCACAGTAGCTGAACAATAGTCCGGCCTAACAAAAAAGTCGCATCCGGAACCCTTACGACGCTTATCAGGGCGAGCCAAGTCGTATAGTGCTTCTCTCAGAACAAAGTTATTTACGCAAATTAGTATCGCTCGTGGAAAGACTTTCGAGCCTGTCGAGGGATTTAATTCCCCTCGTGTCTTGCGTAAAACAAATGGATATCTATGCGCCCTGGTGATCTCCTTCTCCCACTGCCATTCGGCTAACTCTGGGAAGGCTTCAGTGAAAGTCTCGATAATGAACTTTCGGGTATCTTTCCCTTCTTTCATCTCTGGAATTCCAAGGACGCGAAGGTTATTGCGCCGTGCGCGATTTTCCAGATCCGTCATCTTCCAGTCAATATCTTCTCGGGTGGCCTGCAAAGTCTCTATCGCAGTTTGTTGCTTAGCAAGTATGTCTTCGGTACTCGATATTCGTTCCTATGTATCTGTCACCCGCTTGGTAAGTTCATTTACAGACTTAACCATCCGCCGCATAGTGTTCTGTAACTTCCGAACTGCACCCTGAGTACGACTACTTTCCGCCTTGGTCTCAGCCCGATGGGCCATAATACTCTTGTATATTAAGTCCAAAGTTACTCCTTTAGCGCCTTGCTCTAGATCCTGTAATGGGGGTTCTTCTCCCCCCGGCTCCCAATTAGGTTGTGTTAGAGGCGTCTTGTCCTATTGTGCCCCTTCAATTTCGGGATTTCGCCGGACTGTGTCTTGTTGATCCCCTAGCCCCCTCGTCTGTGTAGGTGAGTGTGTCATATCGCCGTCTTCCTCTATCAGATCTTCATCATCTGTAAGAGCCACCTCATCACCCCACTCAGCTGGAAGGCTGTTATCATCATCTTCCGACATCACCGATAAATCTGGCATTGAGTAAAATTTGTCATCAGACAGTGCAGAATCGGTATCTCCCAGATCCCCTGTGGCAATGCGTTGCTCATTTGAGCCACCTTCTCTTTCTCCTTTCCTGATGCTGCACCCAGAAGGGGCCGAGCCGTTAGAGTCAGCCCCATCACCTCTTGTCGCACCTTCAGTGGATCTTGAGATTATAGCAGCGCCTTTTTTTTTCATAAAGATTGCATGTAGCATAGGTGCTTTTGCAGCGTCCAAGTTCCCGGGCATTGCCTACTAATATTAATGATTTAATTGAAAAATAATTATGTTAATTGTGCAACAATTGTATATTTATTTCAAATTTAGGTGCTGGTTGTGGGGTTTATAGGGGTACAGGGTAGCAAGTAATTAATCATAATTACTTAATCAATACTTGTTAATTAACATTAATTATTTAATTAATAATTATTTCTGCTAATTGTGTAATTCATAATTTGTGGGGTTATAGGGTATAGAGTGGAAGGAAATTAATTATAGTTGATTAATAATTAGTTGTTAATATATATTAATGATTTAATTAATAATTATGTTAATTGTGGCATTAATACTTTTTCAATTTTAATTTTAGATACGGGTTGTGGGATTTATAGGGGTACAGGGTGGGAACTAACTTAATAAAAAGCAATTGATTATTAATTATGTTAATTGTCCAAGTAAATACTTTATACATGAATTTTAATTGTGGGTTGTGGGTGTTTTTTCAATTGTTTTTTTTGTAAGGATAAATGGTGGGATGGTATTTAATTATAATTTGTTTATTAATACATTTATAATATTATTATTTTAAGTAATAATTACATATGTAACGTCTAAATATTATTATTTCAAATAATTTTTTTAGATATGTGTCGTACTCTTTGTTGAAGCTAAGGGTAGTTATAAGTTATAACAAATTTAAATTGAAGTAATTATTTAAAAAATATATGGGCCTTATTACGATGTTGGGCGGACCTAGCACCATTGTATCTGAAACTGCCCGACCGTAGGTCGGCAGTTCCGACTGGAGGATTAGGATGCAGTCACAAACATCAATTTTCAATGGAAGCTTCTGCAGCAGGTGGAAAAGGCCTGTAGCACAAGCTTCTATTGAAAAATGTATGTTTGTAAACATCCATGCACTGTGTGGCTGGCACCATGCGGTGCCTGCCACATGGTGCAGGGATGTTGAGGGGAAGTGCCCTCTGGGCCCCAAAGCTGAGGGCCGGTGAGGATAGAGCCCTGCTAGGGGTCCCCAAAGTCACTTTCCAACAGCCTGTCCATGTCAGAAAGGCTGACATGGAAAGGCTGTCGGGAACCGATATCATAATCCTGACGGCAGAGCCGAGGTTGGCTCCACCGTCAATCAAGGGATTAAAGTTCTGCTCCTCTTTCGACAGACTGTGAGCCAGTCTGTGAGCCAGTCAGGAGAGGAGCAGAATCTCCCCACAATATGGCAGTGGGAGGGAAACCCTGGATGTCGGGTTGATGGTATTTATTATTGTGTTATGCTTTTTCAATGTAAGTAATTTTTTGCTTGTTAGTTGTTGAGAATGTATTTTTGTATTTTAATTATAATAATATTTGTAGTTATTTGTGAAATGCATTAAACATTGTAATATTTTCTTTTTTCTTTTCTTTTTAAAATATATTTATTTGTATTTCTTTTTCTTAAATTTTTATATTTTTATTGTTTATTATGTTTCTGAAAATATTTTATTATGTTGAAGAGAATTTGTTTGTTTCTAATGTTACACTGACTAGAGTAAGAATAGTAAATTTTACCCCGCCACTATTGAACAATTTCCCTACTGTTGCTCTCCTTTCAGTGGGAATAGTAGATTTTACCCCTCCGCAAACCAACACTTTCCCTACTGCTTCACTTGTGGGAGTTGAAATAGCAAATTGTACCCCTCCACAATCCAACATTTTTCCTACTGTTGCACTCACTGGAGTGGGAATAGTAAATATTACCCCTTCACAATCCAACACTTTCCCTGCTGTTGCACTCATTGGAGTGGGGATAGTAAATTTTACCTATCCACAATCCAACACTTTCCCTACTAATGCTGCACTGACTAGAGTAAGAATACATGTTAGCCCGCCACAATTGAATAATTTCCTTACTGTTGCACTCATTGGAGTGTGAACAGTACATTTTACCCCTCCGTAATCCAACACTTTCCCTGCTATTGCAGTCATTGGAGTTGGAATAGTAAATATCACCCCTCCGCAATCCAACACTTTCCCTACTGTTGCACTGACGGGACTGGGAATAGTACATTCTGCCCCTCCTCAATCCAACACTTTCCCTGCTGTTGCATTCATTGGAGCCTGAATAGTACATTTTCCCCCTCCACAATCCAACACTTTCCCTGCTGTTGCACTCATTGGAGTTGGAATCGTAAATGTAACCCCTCATCAATCTAACAGTACCCTACTGTTGCACTGAGTTTAGTGGGGATAGTAAATTTTCCCCATCCACAATACAACACTTTCCCTGCTGTTGCACTCATTTGAGTGAGAATAGAACATTTTACCCATCCACAATCCAACACTTTCCCTACTGTTGCACGCATTGGAGTTGGAATCGTAAATGTGACCCCTCAGCAATCCAACAGTTTCCATACTGTTGCACTGACTGGAGTGGGGATAGTAAATTTTACCTATCCACAATCCAACACTTTCCCTACTGTTGCACTGACTGGATTGGGAATAGTAAATTTTACTCCTCAACAATCCAACACTTTCCCTCCCGCTGCATTCATTGGAGTTGTATTAGTAAATTCTACCCCTCCACAATCCAACATTTTCCCTACTGTTGCACTCACTGGAGTGGGAATAGTAAATTTTACCCCTCAGCAATCCAACAGTTTCCCTACTGTTGCACTGACTGGAGTGGGGATAGTACATTTTACCTATCCACAATCTAACACTTTCCCGATTGTTGTTTCTAATGTTGCACTGACTAGAGTAAGAATACATTTTACACCACCACAATTGAGCAATTTCCCTACTGTTGCACTCATTGGAGTGTGAATAGTAATTTTTAACCCTCCGTAATCCAACCATTCCCTGCTATTGCAGTAATTGGAGTTGGAATGGTAAATTCTACCCCTCTGCAATCCAACACTTTCCCTACTGTTGCACTTACTGGACTAGGAATAGTACATTTCACCCCTCCTCAATCCAACACTTTCCCTGCTGTTGCACTCTTTGGAGTCGGAATAGTACATTTTCCCCCTCCACAATCCAACACTTTCCCTGCTGTTGCACTCATTGGAGTGGGAATAGTAAATTTTACCCCTCCGCAATCCAACACTTTCCTTACTGTTGCACTCATTGGAGTTGGAATCGTACGTGTAACCCCTCAGCAATCCAACAGTTTCCCTACTGTTGCACTGACTGAAGTGGGGATAGTAAATTTTACCCCTCCACAATACAACACTTTCCCTGCTGTTGCACTCTTTGGAGTGGGAATAGAAAATGTTACCCCTCCACAATCCAACACTTTCCCTACTGGTGCACTCATTGTAGTTGGAATCGTAAATGTAACCCCTCAGCAATCCAACAGTTTCCCGACTGTTGCACTGGCTGGAGTGGGGATAGTAAAATGTACCTTTCCACAATCCAACACTTTCCCTGCTGTTGCACTCAATGGAGTGGGAATAGAAAATGTTACCCCTTTGCAATCCAACACTTTGCCTACTGGTGCACTCATTGGAGTTGGAATCGTAAATGTAACCCCTCAGCAATCCAACAGTTTCCCTACTGTTGCACTGACTGGAGTGGGGATAGTAAATTTTACCTATCCACAATCTAACACTCTCCCTACTGTTGCACTGACTGGAGTGGGAATAGTAACTTTTACTCCTCAGCAATCCAACACTTTCCTTACCGCTGCACTTATTGGAGTTGTATTAGTAAATTCTACCCCTCCATAATCCAACACTTTCCCTACTGTTGCACTCACTGGAGTGGGAATAGTAAATATAACCCCTCAGCAATCCAACAGTTTCCCTACTGTTGCACTGACTGGAGTGGGGATAGTAAATTTTACCTATCCACAACCCAACACTTTCCCTACTGTTGCAGTGACTGGAGTAGGAATAGTAAATTTTTCTCCTGAACAATCCAGCACTTTCGCAACTGATGCACTTATTGGAGTTGTATTAGTAAATTCTACCCCTGCACAATCCGACACTTTCCATACTGTTGTACTCACTGGAGTGGGAATAGTAAATATAACCCCTCAGCAATCCAACAGTTTCCCTACTGGTGCACTCATTGGAGTTGGAATCGTAAATGTAACCCCTCAGCAATCCAACAGTTTCCCTACTGTTGCACTGACTGGAGTGGGGATAGTAAATTTTACCTATCCACAATCTAACACTCTCCCTACTGTTGCACTGACTGGAGTGGGAATAGTAACTTTTACTCCTCAGCAATCCAACACTTTCCTTACCGCTGCACTTATTGGAGTTGTATTAGTAAATTCTACCCCTCCATAATCCAACACTTTCCCTACTGTTGCACTCACTGGAGTGGGAATAGTAAATATAACCCCTCAGCAATCCAACAGTTTCCCTACTGTTGCACTGACTGGAGTGGGGATAGTAAATTTTACCTATCCACAACCCAACACTTTCCCTACTGTTGCAGTGACTGGAGTAGGAATAGTAAATTTTTCTCCTGAACAATCCAGCACTTTCGCAACTGATGCACTTATTGGAGTTGTATTAGTAAATTCTACCCCTGCACAATCCGACACTTTCCATACTGTTGTACTCACTGGAGTGGGAATAGTAAATATAACCCCTCAGCAATCCAACAGTTTCCCTACTTTTGCACTGACTGGAGTGGGGATAGTAATTTGTACCTATCCACAATCCAACACTTTCCCTACTGTTGTTTCTAATGTTGCACTGACTAGAGTAAGAATACATTTTACCCCGGCACAATTGAACAATTTCCCTACTGTTGCACTCATTGGAGTGTGAATAGTAAATTTTATCCCTCCGTAATCCACCACTTTCCCTGCTATTGCAGCCATTGGAGTTGGAATAGTAAATATTACCCCTCCTCAATCCAACACTTTCCCTACTGTTGCAGTGACTGGACTGGGAATAGTACATTTTACCCCTCCTCAAATCCACAACACTTTCCCTGCTGTTGCACTCATTGGAGTTGGAATTGTAAATGTAACCCCTCAGCAATCCAGCAGTTTCCTTACTGTTGCACTGACTGGAATAGGGATAGTAAATATTACCCCACCGCAATCCAACACTTTCCCTACTGTTGCACTGACTGAACTGGCAATAGTACATTTTATACCTTCGCAATCTAATATTTTCCCTAGTATTGCACAGACTAGAGTGGGAATAGTCAATGTTATCCCTCCTCAATCCAACACTTTCCCTACTGTTGCACTTACTGGAGTGTGAATAGTAAATTATACCCCTCAGCAATACAACACTTTCTCTACTGTTGCACTGGCTGGTGTGGTAATAGTAAGTTGTAACCCTCCGCAATCTAACAGTATCCCTACTGCTGCAGTGAATGGTGTGGGAATAGTTAATTTTACCTGTCTATCTCACACTTTCTTTACTGTTAAACAGAGTGTAATTGGAATAGTAAATATTACCCCTCTGTGATGCAACAGTTTTCCTACTATTGCATTGTGTGAAGTTCGAGCAGTGAATTTCATACATCCTTAGTACAACACTTTGTCAACTTTTTAAGAAATTGTAGTTGGAATAGTATATGTTTTAAATGTAAAATATTATGATTTATTTTATATTGTATAAATGCTATTATTTTTTTTTATTTACAATTTTAATATTTTTAAATATTAATGTTCTGAAAGTGTAAAATATTTTTTTATTAAATTATAAGATATTTATGTTGTTTACTTTTTCTATTTATACTAAAATGGGTTGCTTATTTAATATTTTATGTTTATATATATATATACACACACACACAGATATCTAGTTCAAAACTATCATTAGGCTAATAACATACATTTTTAAATAATGCAATTGTATAACAATAATACATATATATGTGTGTGTGTGTTTATCTATTTGGATTTAATTGTTACATTAGTATAAATATTCATTAAATCAGTTTTATTTGTATTGAATTAATGTTACTATTTGATATATTTAGTATTTAAATTTAGAGTCTGATTATAGATTCTTCTCAGATTCCATAGGGACCACTATGCAAAAGCTAGATGAGGATAGAACGGTGAACTGACCGACCGGATAAGGGTGAACACAGGAGTGCGCCAAGGGTGTGTACCGGCACCCACTCTTTTCACCCTATATATCAATGGATTTATTGAAACACCATTTGATAGCAGTGGTGATGCCCCCAAGCTATCTGGCGAAGCAGTGGCATCTCTACTATTTGCAGATGACACCCTGCTTATTTCCAGGACACCGATGGGGCTCCAAAACTTATTGGACCCTTTTCTAGCATTTTTTGGGGAACATGGGCTGTAAATTAATGTTATGAAAGCTAAATTCATGGCATTTGATCCACATAAGTCATTTAGGGGTACGGTCAAGATGGGTGACATCCCATAAGAACAGGTGAAGTAATACGGTTACTTCGGAGTAAGGTTGACAAACTCATTATCATGGCCCCCCAAGTTTCAAAGAGCCAGTTATTGCTTCAATATGTAAGTTCTGTTTTAAGAAAAAAAACTGAAAATGTCAATCTAGAGGCCTGTTACCCCAGGTATTTAAGTTTATCAAGCCAAGGGTGTTGGAGCCACAGTATATGGTGAAGAGCTATAGGATCGGAATAATGTAGGGGCTATCGAAAAAACTGAGAATGTTTTTATGAGATCAGTTTTGGAACTTCCTCAAAATGCTCCTCCCGACTCCCATGCGCTTGGATCTGGGGTTCAAATATGTAGCACATTTGATTGCTTTTATGCCCCTTGCTTTCTGGATTCGAGCATGGTCAAACAATTCCCCACTTACTCTGAGACAATCACTGCTTGATGTGATGGCCTTAGATACCAAAGGGAATATCCCATGGTTAAAGTGCGTAAAAGGCTGGATGCACAAACTGGGTATGAGTGAGTTCTGAACCAAGCCAGAAGGTGTTGAGAAAAAAATCCCTGATTCATTTAAAAAAGAGATATTGGGACCATATCAATGAGCTATAGCTAAAAGGGTGAAGCACCAGGGAGCTAACAACGAGATTTCTTTATTTTAAAGATAATATGTATCAAGAGGAGTTTTTGAATAGTATAGAACCGCCATTAATAAAGTCCTTCTTTTTAAAAATCAGAAATGCCAGTTAATTAATTTTGCAGTAAGTGGAAGAGTGCTAATATTTCGCCCATCTGTCCCACATGCTTGCCTAATCATGAAAATAAAGAACATTTCCTGTTTTTCTGCCTTGAGTATACTGAGATCAGAAGAACCCAATTTGTTGCATTTTATCAGTGAATCGTTTAAAATACATAATTCGAATCCTCAGAAGTGATCGCTCAGGGTGGTTAGTCTTCTCTTTGTCCAGATACTTGCTGTATGCCTGGAGATTAGGAAACAGGAAGATGAAATCCTCCATAAAGTAATGAAAATGATTCTCAGCTGCAATGGTTGTGGGTGATTTTAAATTTTATTTATTCAATTAAATATTATATTTTAACATGTCTTATATGGTATTAAGAATTTTCATCATAAGGTGCTAATCAACATGATTAAACGGTATTATGAAGTGCAAATGCTACAGTAATTAGTAAAGAAAATAAAATGATATCGGGACATTGTGCACATGGTATTTCATCGAGACAAATATTAGTGCTTCTAGTTGCAAAGAGTTTAATTACTGTGGTTCTAGGAGGAGTTGTCTAGTATTAGTAATTTTTTTAAAAAAAAGACCTTCTTAGCCAATTTGTAGTGGGATCATATCTTTTAGGTCTATTATTTTTATTTTTATTATTTTAACTCACAGGTCTTTTACATGTTACTGTGAATGATAGTAAAATATGGTATGTATTTGTGAACTTGATTGAGCTTTTAGGGTTTTTTATAAAAACCGAATACAAATATTTCTACTACTACTATTTAATATTAAAGTAGATATATTTAAAAAAACAATATTTAATACAATGGTATTAATAACAATTTTTTGTTGTTGATATTTTTGTACTTACCATCATAAGTATAGAATGACGATGTTTTTGACAAAGATATTTTGATCACGATATTTTGGTAGGGCGATATTTAGAGAGGACCCACACATGGTGGGGTCTCAAACTTTATTTCTCTATGGGAGCTTGTGCAGTGGGCAGAAACAGCCCTTATCATAAGCTCCCATAGATAAATAGGAGTTTGTGTAAATGCCTGCACAGTGTGGCAGGCACCTCACAAAGACACTCCAGCAATCTGAGTATTAAAAAAATGAAAAAAATAAAATAAAAGCTGCTTACTTTCTATATATTAAATACCTGTTATAGTGCCTACTTGGATCCAAGGAATCTTTCACGGAGAGCCTATTGTGTGTTGCAGCAGGAGCACCTAAAATATTAAATGCTGCTCATGGTATATGTTTTCTACTGTGACTACCTGACCAATGGTAATTAGGCAATGGGGTGGGCAGAGGAGATTGCTGCTGCTGTCGGGGGCCAGACTACAAGCCCCGATAGTTCAAGCTGCAAGACCCATCCAAAGGAGTCTGTTTGAGCCCGGAGACGCCATTAAAATCCTACTGGGGCTCCCTCAGAGCAGGAGAGGAGAACGCTGCTGGTGTCAGGGGCCAGACTACAGGTCCCGGTAGTCTTTGTGGCAAGACATCACCAACGCTGTCTGTTTGTGCCCGGAGCTGCCATTAAAATCGAGGTGGGGCACCCACAGCGTGGGAGAGAAGAATGCTGCTGGTGTCAGGGGCCAGACTACAAGCCCCGGTAGTCCTTGCGGCAAGATGCCGCCAATGCTGACTGTTTGCCCCTGGAGGCACCATTTAAACCTCGCTGGAGCTCCAATGGGAGAGGAGAACACTGCTGGTGTTGGGGGCCCGACTACAAGACCTGGTAGTCTTTGCAGCAAGACGCTGGCAACGCTGTCTGTTTGCACGCGGAGTCGCCATTAAAATCCCGCTAGTCTCCCCCAGAACGAGACCCGTGTGGGTAGAGCCGGGCGTGCGCCTGAATTGAGACCAGGCCCGACTTATCCCATCATAGCCCAACAGAGGCTGGTCTGGGCCACCCCCCTTTCATCTGTAATGTAAAAGTCATCTGTTCTGTATCTCTGTCAAACAAGAAAACATGGGGGAAAAGAAGATGAGGGCAGATACTCTGAGGGTGACACAATCACAAATATAGATCTTTCCTGATGAGGTCAGCAACCATTATTTCCAAGAAAATCACCCTGACTGAATGGCGACTCTCCCTGGAGATCACTAGAGGCGATCTGGGTCTGCTGCCACAAATGGACACCAACGTGGCAGTCACCACACCATTCGAAAACCCGCTGCCCTCCTCTGTAAGCCACATAACAGATGTGGAAGACTCTCTTGTTAATGATAATATCTTGTCTGATGATCCGCCGATCAAAAGAAAGAGGGGAGGGGGAGGAGGGCACCATCAACACGGAAAGGGGATGGTACCTCTCCGTATGCGGGCGTTAACTGCTGAATGGCCCAGGCCGTTGGTGAATTTTTCTCAAGGTTTGAAGCACTGTTAAATGGTTTGTTGCCACCCATCACGTCACGCTTAGAGGGGATTGAGGGAAAGATATGTCAACACCTATGCCATAGGATAGGCCCCACTAGTATCAAGGAAGTGGTATCAGCTACCGCAGGCCAGGATGGCCAGGGGTGTCTCACAGGAGGCACTAACATTGACACAGGGGACAATATGGAGGGCTTGAGGCAGACAACGCCAGGGGAGAAATGATATGAGGGATCCATCAAGTCAGACTGGCTCATCCCAAACTACTGAGGCAATTGCATTGCCAGACAGGAGGTTACCCCCAGAGCATTTAAACTGCGGAGGGGTGTCGTACCTAGTGCACTTCACTCAAATGGGTCCCCAAAAGCACGTTTGGGTGACACCACATTGCTACATTTACTACCTGAATCAGCCCCCCTGATCTGCATTTTAAGAGGGGTGCCACCCGTTAAGCAGGAAGTGAAGGAGACCACGATGGTCCTCATGCTTAAGGTAACGCATTGGTGTGACAATACTCTAGTGAATGGGCATCTTCTGGCCCCCCATATTTTAATGACAAGAAGTGTAGGCTGGGAGGGGAGGAATGTGGAAAAGAACATTGAGGGGGCTGCATTGTTGTCAATCTGAGGGACCCAAGATTCAACAAATCACTCACACAGAGCAGTTTTCTTGCACAGGACACAGAAAAAGGGATGGGGATTGTCTCCCTTTTATCCCCAAACACCTTTAGGCTAGGTCAGTCCACAGGTTGGACCACTTTAAGGCCTCAAGTGATGGATCAGAGGGCTCAGAGGTAGGCATTGGCTATGGACTTACTACTACAAAATAGGTTTGCACCTCTGGGTGGGCTGGATGAAAACGACTGACTGATGCCATCACTAATTGACCCTACTAATCATAGACATCAGAATTCTTTGGTTGGTGAAGCCATCATATCTAACAGCCTGAGTTCACACACTTAGTCATGACATGGAACATTGCTGGGCTGAAGTCCAAAACGGACCACCCTAGGTGGTTGGAATGCTTGGGGGACATCATATCATAGCTATCCAGGAAACATGGAATACTGAAAATACTCTTTTCATAGATGGGTTCTCGTAGTTTTTGAAAGCTGCTCTTCCTTCGCCCGCTGGGTGAGCCAAAAATGGTCTTCTCATCGTAGTCTTCCTTAAGTCCACCTACCCCAGTACCCTGGTGAAACACACCTCACCAAACATACAAGCAGTTGAGCTAACATTTAAAAATAAATCCTCCTTACTGGTTGTGATCTTTATAACTCATTTTGCAGGCAAACAGAAACAGAACACATTCACACCCTGAAGCATTTCTTGGAATCTTATGAGGAGGAAATGGTTGCCCAGGTCATGATCTCCAGCGACCATGTGTGTCTGTAACTTTTGCCACCGCGCCGATGGGCGCCGGGGTCCCTCGAGTGAGCTATCCATCATAGTGGGGAAAGGGCGGGAAGACGTTGCACACCGCTGGTGTGTGGGCTGGGACCAAACGGGCGGGGCTACTATGCAGTTCACATGCCTCTTATTTATAAAGGGTCAGAGACCGACCAGAGCAGCAGATGAGGAGACAGAACCTCCTGGTGTCAGGAACTACACAGGGATTGCGCTCGAGAAACTCATGGATGCACAGAACTCCATCAAGGATGCTCATGAATCTTTTGTGCTGATTAATGCGTTCCTGAATTTGACCTTCAACTCGGGCACCTGCTTTATTTAAATCTGTAAGTGCTTCCTGTTGAGGTTTAATGACAGGAGCATCGTGCCAGAATTAATCCTCATGGCTCAATGAAATGCGCGCTCCAAAAGTAACACCTAATTTTTTCCTCAAATTCAATTTTGCCCTTATTAGTCCGAAGTGACAGCCAAGCAATCACTGGCGTTGGGAACCAGCGGGGCTATTTAGCTGAGGATCCTACTGCTGGGGGCCAATAACACACTCATAAATCACACTGAGGGAGAGGGGTCTCCACAGGAACACAATTGAACTTCAATACACGGCACCTTGTAATAAGTCATTTACAAACAATGGTGGCAGAATTATCTTATTGTTCTCCGTTCTCCCCACATGCAATTGTAAAGTATGGATTTCCTGCTTCCTGTGAAATATAGTGAAATTATTATGATGGCCACGGGATAAGGATTTTGCTAGCCGAATTAACTTTGGGAATGGGCTGCAGCACTACTCTGCCTGATTCCTGCCCAGCATATCTTCATTCCGCCGCGGATCGCGGAAGTTTCGACATGTTCGCGTTCCGAGCGGAACGTGAAAATTTCGAAATTTTGCAATTTCCACGAGCGAAACGGAAATTGTCGCACACCCTTAGTCATGATATTGTTTGACTCTATTATAATCTTGTGTCAACAAGGGTGTGTCCTCTCGAAAAGCCCATTTGACGCCACCCCTTCCCCAACGCACTTTGAACACTCCGAGGAAGGTAACCTATTGGAGGATCTTTTGGTGTTCAAAAACCTGTACTGTCTGGAACAGACTGGGGAGGGTGAAGCTACCCCTTCTTTTGTCGGAAAGAGTTGCTCCTCTACAATTGACTTCATCATTTTATCGGCTCCTCTAGCGTCAGCAGTCACATCCCTGAGTGTAACCTGAAATAATTTCAGCAATCATAACTCCATAATGTTGGACTTAGCTTGGGATTTCAATTTGGAAGATAGGGGAAAAAAGGACCATCCAATAAATCCCTTGATTCTAGGGATCAAGTTCAGAGAATGAAGTGGGACAGTTTGATACAAGGGGCATTCTAGAAAACCTTCACACAACAAATGCCAGTAATATTGCAATGTGTTTAGAAAGTGGCTCGCAGAATGAGGAGGTTCTTGACGCCTTTTGAAAACTCTGTGAGCAGATCGCCACCAACCTCCTGTCCCGTGGTAAACATGGGAACATTATGGATGCTAAGTGGTTTGATGGTAGCTGCTCCAGAAGCCATAAAAATCTATTTGATGCTATGAAGCAGCTGCAGAGGGATAAAGTAAGGATCAGGGAATGCAGGAAAGCATACAAACTAGCAACACTGCAAAGGAAAAAAGAAATTAAGGAGAAGGATTTACTGCAGACCTGTGTGCTAACCAACAGCTTCAAATTCTGGGAGATAGTGAACAGACCCCTCTTTGCAGGAGTAGCAAACTTTAGTGTTGATTGCACCATAGCCCCCGATATATGAGTTTTCCACTTCTACGGAAAGTACAGTGGGCATAACATGGAGGAATCAGATACGCTTTGGGTGCCAGGGGGTGAAATTCCACCACTGATTTTTAACACAGATGAAGTATGTAATGCTATCTCTGCTACGGCGGGGGTAAAGCGCCTGGCCCAGATGGGGTTCCTCCAGATCTTTATAAAGCACACCCCTAAACCTGGTCAAGGGTGCTGACTCGTGTTTTCAATGTGGTGTGTAAATGTGGCCCTCCTCCCATTTGGTCCACAGTTATCATACTACCTATCTTTAAAACAGGGGCAAAGGACAACCCACTCTGGTATCTTCCCATTTCTCTTTTAGATTCTGCAGCCAAAATTGTGGGGAACGTTGTTCTTGGGCGCTTAACATCTTGATATCTGAGTTGCAATATGGCTTCAGACAGCGGAGAGAGATGCTGGACCAGTGTGTCAACCTGCAGTTGATCATGGGTAAATATACCATAGCCAAGGGGGATGCCTATACTTGGCTTTTATGCATCTTACCTTGGCCTTCGACTGAATTAATAGAGCCAAACTTTGGCATCTTCTCTTGGACCTGAGATAGTGGCTTTTTTACATACCTCTCATTCCAATGTATCAGTCTCAGTAAAGTACGATGAGAATAGTAGTATGTCTGCTTCAGAGGCGGGAAAGGCAAGGGTGCATTTGGCACCCCTGCTATTTACCCTATATAGCAACAAACTGGGGAAAGTCTTTACAGGTGCCCGTAGAGACATTCCTAGAGTGGGAGCCAAATTCATACCTGCCCTATCTTACACAGATGATATGGTCCTGATTGCATGGACCATCCTGGACCTCCAACGCCTTTTGAATGCCTTCACAGAGTTTATGGATTCTTTAGATCTGTTCACCAATTATATCAAATCATATACAATCATGATTAGTTGTCGGAAGGATGTTAGGACCACGTTTTTTGCCAAAAAGATCGAATTCAACAAAGTTTCGACTTTCCCTTATCTCGGAGTACTTTTCGACGATAGAGGGACATGGTTAGCTCAAAATTCCCTGAAAAAGAACATCTTAATGAGGGCAGTAAGAGTGACCACAGACTTCGCCAAGATGCTCGGGGCCAAACTGGTGCAAGTTGTGATTAGGGTGTATCGTGAGAAGTGCTTCCCAATGGTAGCTTACAGGTGTGATGTCTGGGGGTACAAAGATGCAGTGGCGTAATGCAAGGCCCCGCAGCCCCCACGGTGAGGTGCAGGGGCCTCCCTCAGCACAGTACTCTTGTCCGAGAGCCCCTGATCAAATCTGGAGAAAGGGCCCTACCTTGCACCTTGCAGAGGAACCTCCTCAAATTTCGTTACGCCACTGCAACGATGCTGGGGAGCTCCAAGTGATTGAAAACAAAGTCCTGCGTAGTCTCCTTACCATTCCTGCTAGCACCCCATCCTTCTTGTTTTATGAAGAAGTGGGTCTAGGATACATCACCAACCTCATCGCTCTGGCACCCATTCTGCGGTGGTTCAGAAATTCGTCCAGTTTAGCTCTTAAATTATATCAGCTTGTGATTGAGGACTGTAGATCACTTGCCGGCACTCTTGACATACCATGGTTTAGGTACGTCAAACAGTTGTTGATGAGTGTGGGTTGTATAGATTTGTTGACCAACCCCAGAAAGCTGCGGCCAGGGGAGTTGTAGAATGTAAAAAAACATGTTCCTAACTAGGTGATAACCCATGGTGAGAAAATATAAACTGCTGAGAACATGTCTCCCGGGAACCTTATTTGTCATCTGTCAATAATGCCCGCCATCGTTTTTTATTAACAATGTTCTGGTTCAATTTAATTCATCGGTCTCGAGCAGTCCACAGTGGTTTTCTTAAACGGAGGGACTTGAAACCGTGCTCTTGCGACAACTTCTCAGATCAAGACATTTCACAATTTATTTTTTTGGGTGATTTTTATCAGGTCTTAAGGTCTAGATAACTTTTTCCGCTGGTAAGAAATTATTAATTAGTACAAGTAAGAAAAATGCTGTCTTCCCCTACAGTTTGTTTTGGAGTTGCAAGTTTCATTGCCAGAGCACTCATACTTAGGAAAAAGTTATCTATTGATTAGTGGTTATTTTTCATTTTAATAGTCAGTGCCATGTAGGACTACTACAGGGTTTGTAAGAGGTATCTATGGTACCAAGGGCATGGTAGCCACATAAAGGCCTCTCAGGGCTGCAGCATGTATTATGCCACCCTCAGAGACCTCCCAACACATACATGCACCACTGCCATTGCAGCCTGTATGTTTTCGTGAAGCTAAAAGTGAGGAGTCAACATGGCACACATCCCTGTGTGCCATGCCTGCCCAGCACTGCATGAGGCCTAGGTAAGTCACCCTTAAAGCAGGCTGCACTATCCCTCATGTGAGGGCCTATCTGCATGACCAGACAGACCCCTATAATATCTAAGGCCATTCTTAGATATTATAAGTGCCCAGTAAAACCATATTGTGTTATTATGTGTCATACTTGTCGTTATGAGTTTCCTAGCACCATAATGACTTTACTGAATCCTGGGATGTTTGGTATCAAACATCTCAGAATAATAAACCTAAACTGATTCCAGTGTCAGATTCATTATCCCATGCACTCAGGGGTGCTTCTAGAAGGGACCAATGAACAAAGGCAACCGCTAATGGTTTTCTGACTGGTGGACACCAGCCTGCCACCACGAGGCAGGTTTCTGGATCCCTGGTGGGCCTTCGCTCCCAGGGCCCAGACACAAAGTCTTTCCTGGGCGACGGTGTTCACACCGCCCTTATGTCAGGAAGAGCCATCTGTGCCAAGGGAGCTTCAAAGGCCCTGCTGTCTTTGTAACATGGTCCCCAGGCTCTCCTGCTAGCAGGAGCCGTCCCCCTTCTGTCTTCACCCCTATTTTGGCGGGTAGACAAGGGGGAAGATCAGGACAACCCAAAAGGTGTGCCCACCTCTAGCAACCCACTCCTCAGGTAGGGGAGGCGAGGTGAAGCCCACTCTTCAGTGCCTGCCATCCTGCAGATGGGAGGCACCCTCCAATCAGGGTCAGCAATTGTGTCCACTCCCTCATGTGGTGTGAGCACACTAACTGGGGTAGTCACCCTAGGTTCAGTAGCCCATTGGCTACTACCTTGCTACCCTTAAAATGACCCCTAAATGCAGCTTTTAGGGGGCAGCCATGAACCCAGGATTCCCGAATTCACAACATACGAAGACTGGAACCCGAACACATTGGAGCAGTGAAGATTCCAGGCCCAACGGACATGTCCCCAGCCCTACCGGCCTGCCTTTAGCTCAGAATCCCCCTGCGAGGAAAATGACGGCTCCAAAAAGGATTAGCAACCTCCAGAGTTGTTGAGGACTGAACCCTGCTTCCATAAAGACTTGAGACTCCCGAGGATAGCGGCCCTGTCCACAAAAGAGGATCAAGACCCTGTGAAACTAAGAAACCCTGCTCCAGCACCTACCTCTGCACCTGTCATCCACGACCCATGCCCAGAGTGCCCATAAGTCCTGAAATGGTTTCCCCAGCGGTCCAAACCTCCAAACTCCCGAGGTCCAGTGTTGGCGCCTGCAGCCTTCTCATGATGACCCCCCCTCAACCACCTCTTGCCCGGTCAGGAGAAACCTGACGTCCAAAGACACCCCTGCATCTGCTGGCCCTCCATCCTAGTGACCAGAACCAACAGTGCCCAACATTGCCTGGCATCTCAAATTCCTCCCCTGGTTGTTGGTTCCCTCGAAGAGACCTCATGGTCTGAGTTTGCAGCCTGAAACCTGAATTGATGATCTCTATAGGGTAACATTGGCTGCTCGACTCTGTGTGAGCACCCGGTTGCCCCTGTGCTGCTGATGTTATGGCTCTGGAGCTGCCTTGGGCCCTCTTTTGTACTCACCTTAAGTCAGGAAGATTACCCTTCAAGGCCGCTTTACCTTCCCGTGAGCAGCCTCCAACCGATGTGCTCCTAGTCCCCAATAACTAGCATTGACGCCTGTTGGACAGGCCACATGAAGGGCTTGCTCCCTCCCCGCATGACAGGGCCCAAGCCCCGGCCCTCCAGGTGTTACCCACAAGAACAACCCGCACCCCGTCTCCCGACGGAACTCCTGCCCCCGGACATCCATGTATCATGGGGCCGAACCACTACCGGCTCCCCCGGCCGGACCAGCCGCCATCTTGGACACTGCACCACGAGGCCGTGTGGCCTCAGCTCGACCCTAACCCTGGGCCTGGCCAGGCCCCGACATCCCGGCACCACCATCCACCCAGGAGGTGAACGGACCACTTGGCAGGTCAATGGGAGAAAGAAGTGTCGATGGCTCTCCCCCGCCAGGTGCCGATCGCCCTGCAGCTCCCCCGGGCGCTGGCTCCACCCCCCTGCTGGGTGTCTGGACTCCCTCATCCCAGACCTTCCGACCTCCAAGTGCGAGGGTCCGGACATCAAAGGGCGCCAGACCTATAACTAGGGCAGCTCCAGAGCAGGGAGGCAGTTGTATCCTGGAGTCGAGAGACACCGAGAAGAACTCAGCCTTGACGGACTACCGGCACTGCCGTAGCCCTGCCTTGTGAACTATCGTCCTGCCTGCTGGCGCTGCCGCGGCCTTCTGCATCCTCCATCCTCGTCGGGACCTGCTGGCGCTGCCGCGGACCGTTGTAACGACCACCTTCATCGGGACCTGCTGGCGCTGCCGCGGACCGTGTAACGACCACCTTCATCGGGACCTGCTGGCGCTGCCGCGGACCGTGTAACAACCACCTTCACCGGGACCTGCTGGCGCTGCCGCGGCCCGTCCAAAGCTAGAACATCGAGCTCGAGGATTGTGAGCTATCCATCACACCATCTCAGCTACCAGATTGGTAACCAGACTGTCCCGCTACCCCCTTTCCCAAACCAAGAGACTAGAATCGAGGGGACCCCTGAGTCCAGACCTCCTTGTACCATTCCATCGTACCTTAAGAAATCGCTTATAAAGAACGTTAAATCCTATCCTTGTGTGGTGTATACCTGTGGGGGGGAAGTTACTCATCTGTACGATCGCTGGAGACGGCTCTCCCCGGAGACCTCTCCCCTTGTCCTCGGCCGACCCTCCCGGTCCGTCTAACAGCGCCCCTTCACTCTCCACCCACCCGGCCTAGTGCCACTGGTGGTGCAGCTTGAGTGCAGAATTGAACTTGGGGGAACCTTGGTTCTGCCCCCAAAAGGACCACACCAAACTTTTTTACTTACCTGCAATTGCTAAACTTTGTTGTTCCCATAGGATTGCATGGTCTGGTTTTCTCACCATGGGTTAGCAGTTTATATTTTCTCACCATGGGTTATCACCTAGTTAGGAACATGTTTTTTTACATTCTACAACTCCCCTGGCCGCAGCTTTCTGGGGTTGGTCAACAAATCTAAACAACCCACACTCATCAACAACTGTTTGACGTACCTAAACCATGGTATGTCAAGAGTGCCGGCAAGTGATCTACAGTCCTCAATCACAAGCTGATATAATTTAAGAGCTAAACTGGACGAATTTCTGAACCACCGCAGAATGGGTGCCATGGTGTGGTTTTCCTCTGAAAAATGTTGTGTTGACTCTGTTTTGTATGGCAATAAAGAAACTTGGCGGCCTATTATAATGGCGGGCAGATCGCCAGTGCCCGACCAGACGTGGCGATCCACCCGCCAAAACTCACCGCCGGACGTCCTTTTACCCCCCCCGCCACATTAGCATGGCGGGGGTACCGCGGCAGACAGAAAGACCAGCCGCCGCTTTTCCGCCCGCATGCAATCGTCACGATTGCCTACTGGGCAGAAAAGGCCCATAATATGGTGGTGGTGCCTTGCAGGCACCGCCATCCATATTATGATGGGTGCGTTAGAATGCCTTTCCATGGCGGGGACTCCGCCATGGAAAGGCATGCAGTCTTTGGCCTGGGGGGCCCGTTGTGGGCCCCTGGGTGTTGGTACACATAGGGGTACCCCATTATTGGCATGCACAAGGTGGCAGGCACCGCGTGGTGCCTGTCACGTTGTGCATGCCAATGCACAACATGCCTTCTTAACATTGTGGCGGGTGATGAATACAGCACCGCCCGCCACAATGTTAAATATGCAGGAAGTGACCGCCATGGTGGCGGTCGCATCCTAGTAGGCACAGCAGGACCGCCGCACCTCTGGCGGTCGGTCCAGTAGAAAAGTGACTGAAAAGTAACTAGAAAGCCATTTGAAATAATTACAAGTATTCTAAAGAGTTTGCAACCCATTTTTTCTACTGCAAAGTAGCTTGTATGCTTCTACAACACCAGTACACACTGATTTTTGAAAAATATAATTGTTTTGAAAGTATAACTTACCTGCTACTAAATAAATCTTGATTCTAGTAATAAAAATAACAGAGTAACAACTTTTTATACAAACAATTGTTCTGGATCAGTCTTTGAGTGTGTGACATGATTCCTTGCCTGAGTGTGTATAACAAATACTTAACACTACCCTCTGATAAGCCTGACTGCTCAACCACACTACCACAGCAGAGGGTAAGGCATTATCTACCTTAGCCTCTGCTATATCCACTGGACTATGTGCACACTATACTTACTTTGGTATAGTATATACAGAGCCAGCTTCCTACCCTTACTTTGTTAACTCTTAACTGATGCCAAATTAAGTGATGTTAACAAAATGTACTTTTTACATTCCTTTTACACGATTTTTACATTTGATCATTTAGACCTTCGTAGTAAATGGCATTCAAAATCTATTTTAAACACTGAGCAAATGGTTTAGCGAATGTATACGGAATTCAAATAATGCAGTCTGTTAAGAATAATAATAATAAACCATAAGGAATCCATTACCACTCAAAAACCCATACCTACCCTAACCTCTAAAAAAAAACCTTGCCACCCAAACACCCATACCCACCCTAAACCCTAAAAAAAGTCCCTTGCCACCCAAACACCCATACTCACCCTAAAGCCTAAAAAATCCCTTTCCCCAAAAAATCTCATACACACCCAAAACCCTTAAAAAAGCCATTACCGCTCAGAAGCCCATGACCCCTAAAACCTTAAAGTCCCCTTTTCTACCCAAATACCAATACCCATTCCAAACCCTAAAATATCCTTTGCCACTCAAAAACCCATACCCACTCTAAACCCTAGAAATTAAGTTGCCAGCCAAAAACCCATACCCACCCTAAACCCTAAAAACTCTCTTACCACTCAAATATCAATACCCACCCAAACCCTAAAAACCCCCATGCCTCCCAAAAATCCATACCCACTCTTAACCCTAGAAATCCCCTTGCCGCCCAAAAATCCACCCAACCTGAACCATAAAAAATCCCTTACCAGTCAAAACCATACCTATCCTAAACCCTAATAAAAACCTTGCCGCCCAAACACCCATACCCACCCTAAACCCTAAAAAAATTCCCTTGCCACCCAAACACCCATACTCACCCTAAACCCTAAAAATTCTCTTGCCACCCAAAAACCCATACACACCCTAAACCCTTGAAAAAATACCCTACCACTCAAAAACCCATACCCCATAAAACCTAAACAAAATAAAATTCCACCCAAAACCCATACCCACTTCAAACCCGAAAATATCCCTTGCCACTCGAAAACCCATACCCACTCTAAACCCTAGAAATGACCTTGCCAACCAATACCCACCCTAAACCCTAAAATTGTCCTTACCACCCAAAATTCCATGCCCACACTGAGCCCCAAAAATTCCCCTGCCACCCAAAAATCCATACCTACTCTAAACCCTAAATATACCCATAAATTGCCCCTTAAATTGCCACCCAAACACCCATACTCACCCAAAACACTAAAATAAATTCCCTTGCCACCCAAACACCCACACTCACCCTAACCCTAAAAATTATCTTGCCACCCAAAAACCCATACACACCCTAAACCCTTAAAAAATTCCTTACCACTCAAAAACCCATATCCCATAAAACCTAAAAAAATAACTTTTCACCCAAACCCCATACCCACTCCAAACCCTAAAATATCCCTTGCCACTCAAAAACCCATACCCACTCTAAACCTTAGACATTACCTTGCCAACCAAAAACCCATACCCACCCTAAACCCTAACATTTTCCTTACCACTCAAAATTCCATGCCCACACAACCCTAAAAATTCCCTTGCCACCTAAAAATCCATACCCTCTCTAAACCTTAAATATCCCCTTGGCACCCAAAAACCCATACCCAACCTAAACCCTAAAAATTCCCTTGCCACCCAAAAATCCATACCCACCCTAAACCATAAAAATTCCCTTGCCACCCTTAAATCCATACCCACCCTAAACCCTAAAATTTCCATTGCCACTGAAAAGCTCACTCCCACCTTAAACCCTAAAAATCCCTGTGCCACCCAAAAATCCATACCTACTCTAAACCCTAAAAAAACCTGGCCGGCCAAACACCCATACCCACCCTAAACCCTAAAAAAATTCCATTGCCACCTAAACACCCATACTCACCCTAAACCCTAAAAATTCTCTTGCCACCCAAAAACCCATGCACACCCTAAACCCTTAAAAAAAACCCTTACGTCTCAAAAACCCTTAGCCCCTAAAACCTAAAAAGAAACCTTTCCACCCAAAACCAATACCCACTCCAAAATATCCTTAGCCACTCAAAAACCCATACCCACTCTAAATCGGAGAAATTAACTTGCCAGCCAAAAACCCATACCCACCCTTAACCCTAAAAACTCCCTTGCCACTCAAAATTCCATGCCCACACTGAACCCTAGAACTCCCTCTGCCACCCAAAAATCCATACCCACTCTAAACCCTAAATGTCCCCTCGCCACCCAAAAACCCATACCCAACCTAAACCCTAAAAATTCCATTGCCACCCTTAAATCCATACCCACCCTAAACCCTAAAAATTCCCTTCCCACCCAAAAACCCACTCACACCTTAAACCCTAAAAATCCCATTGCCACCCAAAAACCTGTACCTGTCCTAAACCATAAAAATCCCTTTGCCACGCAAAAACCCATACCTACCCTAAACCCTAAAAAAACCTTACCACCCAAAACCCCATACCCACCCTAAACCCTAAAAATTCCCTTGCCACCCAAAAACCCATACCCACTCTAAACCCTAGAAATTACCTTGCCAGCCAAAAAGTCGTACCCACACTAAACCCTAAATACTCGCTTACCACTCAAAAATGCGTACCCACCCAAACCCTAAAAATCCCCATGCCACCCAGAAATTCATACCCACTCTAAACCCTAGAAATCCCCTTGCCACCCAAAAATCCACCAACCCTAAACGATAAAAAAATCCATTACCAGTCAAAACCCATACCCACCCTAAACCCTAACAAAATTCCCATTGCCACTGAAACACCCATACTCACCCTAAACCCTAAATATTCCTCTGCCACCCAGAAATCCATACCCACGCTAAACCCTAAAAATTCCTTTTGCCACCCAAAAAACCATAGCCCCCTTAACCCTGAAAATCCAATTGCCACCGAAAACCCATACCCTCCCTAAACCCTAAAAAAACCCTTGTCACCCAAAAACCCATACCCACTCTAAACCCTAAAAATCCCATTGCCACCCAAAACCCATAACCTCCCTGACCATAAAAATTCCCTGGCCATCCAAAAAAAACACTCACCCTAAACCCTAAAAAAAACCCTACCACCCAAAACCACATACATGCCCTAAACCCTAACAATTCCCATGCCACCCAAAAAGGTATAACAACCCTAAACCCTAAAAAATCCCTTACCACTCAAAAACTCATTCCCACTCTAAACCCTAAAAATATCCTTCCCACACAAAAAACCATACCCAGCCTAAACCCTAAAAACTCCCGTACCACTCAAAAATCCATACCCACCCAAACCCTAAAAATCCCCATGCCACCCAAAAATCCATACCCACTCTAAACCCTAGAAATCCCCTTGCCACCCAAAAATCCACCCAACTTGAACCATAAAAAATCCCTTACCAGTCAAAACCCATACCTATCCTAAACCCTAATAAAAACCTTGCCTCCCAAACACCCATACCCACCCTAAACCCTAAAAAAATTCCTTGCCACCCAAACACCCATACTCACCCTAAACCCTAAAAATTATCTTGCCACCCAAAAACCCATACACACCCTAAACCCTTGAAAAAATACCTTACCACTCAAAAACCCATACCCCATAAAACCTAAAAAAAATAACTTTCCACCCAAAACCCATACCCACTTCAAACCCTAAAATATCCCTTGCCACTCGAAAACCCATTCCCACTCTAAACCCTAGAAATGACCTTGCCAACCAATACCCACCCTAAACCCTAAAATTGTCCTTACCACTCAAAATTCCATGCCCACACTGAACCCTAAAAATTCTCCTGCCACCCAAAAATCCATACCCACTCTAAACCCTAAATATCCCCTTAAATTGCCACCCAAACACCCATACCAACCCAAAACCCTAAAATAAATTCCCCTGCCACCCAAACACCCACACTCACCCTAAACCCTAAAAATTCTCTTGCCACCCAAAAACCCATACACACCCTAAACCCTTAAAAAAATCCCTTACCACTCAAAAACCCATACCCCATAAAACCTAAAGAAAAAAACTTTTCACCCAAAACCCATACACACTCCAAACCCTAAAATATCCCTTGCCACTAAAAAACCCATACCCACTCTAAACCTTAGAAATTACCTTGCCAACCAAAAACCCATACCCACCCTAAACCCTAACATTTTCCTTACCACTCAAAATTCCATGCCCACACTGAACCCTAAAAATTCCCTTGCCACCCAAATATCCATACCCTCTCTAAACCTTAAATATCCTCTTGGCACCCAAAAACCCATACCCAACCTAAACTCTAAAAATTCCCTTGCCACCCAAAAATCCATACCCACCCTAAACCATAAAAATTCCCTTGCCAACCTTAAATCCATACCCACCCTAAACCCTAAAATGTCCATTGCCACCGAAAAACTCACTCCCACCTTAAACCCTAACAATCCCCGTGCCACCCAAAATCCCATACCTACTCTAAACCCTAAAAAAACCTTACCACCCAAAACCCCATACCCACCCTAAACCCTAAAAATTCCCTGGCCACCCAAACACCCATACCCACCCTAAACCCTAAAAAAAAATCCTTGCCACCCAACCACCCATACCCACCCTAAACCCTAAAAAATTCCATTGCCACCTAAACACCCATACTCACCCTAAACCTTAAAAATTCTCTTGCCACCCAAAAACCCATACACACGCTAAACCCTTAAAAAAATCCCTTACCACTCAAAAACCCTTAGCCCCTAAAAAGAAACCTTTCCACCCAAAACCCATACCCACTCCAAACCCTAAAATATCTTTAGCCACTCAAAAACCCATACCCACTCTAAATCGTAGAAATTAACTTGCCAGCCAAAAACCCATACCCACCCTTAACCCTAAAAGCTCCCTTGCCACTCAAAATTCCATGCCCACACCGAACCCTAGAACTCCCCCTGCCACCCAAAAATCCATACCCACCCTAAACCCTAAAAGTCCCCTCGCCACCCAAAAACCCATACCCAACCTAAACCCTAAAGATTCCCTTACCAACCTTAAATCCATACCCACCCTAAACCTTAAATATTCCCTTGCCACCCTTAAATCCATACCCACCCTAAACCCTAAAAATTCCCTTCCCACCCAAAAACCCACTCACACCTTAAACCCTAAAAATCCCATTGCCACCCAAAAACCTGTACCCATCCTAAACCATGAAAATCCCCTTGCCACCCAAAAACCCATACCTACCCTAAACCCTAAAAAAACCTTACCACCCAAAACCCATACCCACCCTAAACCCTAAAAATTCCATTGCCACCCAAAAACCCATACCCACTCTAAACCCTAGAAATTACCTTGCCAGCCAAAAAGTCATACCTACCCTAAACCCTAAATACTCGCTTACCACTCAAAAATGCGTACCCACCCAAACCCTAAAAGTCCCCATGCCACCCAGAAATCCGTACCCACTCTAAACCCTAGAAATCCCCATGCCACCCAAACATCCACCCACCCTGAACCATGAAAAAATCCCTTACCAGTCAAAACCCATACCCACCCTAAACCCTAACAAAATTCCCTTACCACCGAAACACCCATACTCACCCTAAACCCTAAAAATTCCTCTGCCACCCAGAAATCCATACCCACGCTAAACCCTAAAAATTCCTTTTGCCACCTAAAAAACCATAGCCACCCTAAACCCTGAAAATTCAATTGCCACCGAAAAACCCATACCCTCCCTAAACCCTAAAAACAACCCTTGTCACCCAAAAACCCATACCCACTCTAAACCCTAAAAATCCCATTGCCACCCAAAACCCACACCCTCCCTGAACCCTAAAAATCCCCTGGCCATCCAAAAAAAACACTCACCCTAAACCCTAAAAAAACCCTACCACCCAAAAACACATACATGCCCTAAACCCTAACAATTCCCATGCCACCCAAAAACGTATACCCACCCTAAACCCTAAAAAATCCCTTACCACTCAAAAACTCATTCCCACTCTAAACCCTAAAAATATCCTTCCCACACAAAAAACCATACCCAGCCTAAACCCTAAAAATTCACTTGCCACCCAAAAACTAATTCCCACTCCAAACCCAAAAAACACTTATCACACAAAAACACATACCTACCCTAAACCCTAAAAATTCCCTTACCACCCAAAAACCCATACACACCCTAAACCGTAAAACCTTTCCCTTTCCCATAGATATATATAGATACAAAATACACCTACTACTAAAACAAAATAGAATTTACCAATACTTACCATTAAAACTTTTACAAAAAATATGCCTTTATCAAAACAAAATGTGTTGTAAATGCATGCGTGACAAAGGCTTATTTCACATGTGTGGTTAAGCCTGCGTGTGAAAGGCATGCGCGGTTTGTGATACTTGGTAAAGGTTGTTTCCCACAATAAAGTGAACCAACGATAAGAATTGTTGAAGTTTGAGGTAGGAATAGTGCCATGAAGCACATTGTTCCAAAGATAGTTAATGGTCATGGTAGCTACGGACATAGGCGCATTTGAAGCTGACCAGGATGGAAGTAGTTTTGGATATTCCAACCAGATTTTTCCAGGTCAAAGAATTTACCTCCTCACTTATTGTTTTAAATCCCAATTTACCACAGAAGTACGCCTTTAAAGCCCCCCTAGGACCTGAGGGGCGGCAGTCAGAAACTCACGAGGTGTCAGGCAGATGCCAACAGCAGGGTCCAGCCAGGTCCAGTCGCCTGGGCAGTTGCAGGAATGCATCTTTTGACTTTTTGTATCCATCTACATTGAACAGGAGGTCTGCCTTCATACCCTTGGAGTCCCACGTCTTTGTTCCAGTTACAAGAGGGAGAAGGTCCAGTCCTTCAGGGCTCCTCTCAGATCACAGACTGCTGGTTCAGGCCTTCTCTGTTCTGCCCTAGGTCCAGCAGTGTTCTGAAGTGTGTGCCTGGAGGTACCCCATTTATGCCTGGAGCAAGCTAGTGGGTGGGAATGGCACCTGACATGTCCTAACATATAGGGTAAAAGTGCCCGGGTGTAACGTTAACCACTTTGGGCATTTACAAGATGATGAAAGTCTTTGGTCACACAAAGCTTGGGCTCTGAAGGTTGGGTGTGTGAAGGGGAAGTGTGCTCTGGTAATCCTAATGTCCTCCTACATATAATAGTAAAATCTGGCTAGAAGCAGCCACTGTATCCACAATAATCCCATAGACACAAGTCTGGTAGGAAAAAGGCAGGATTTTCCAGCAACCACAGTGAACACACAAGAATTGTCTTGGCATCCTGTTCTTGCCCTTTCAAGTATACCCGAATGTTATAAGTAAAACCAGCAGACATGTCAAGCAGGAATTGGTGCTCCAACAGGAATTCTTACTGGATTGTCAAAGAGGAAGTTCGCAGCCTCCACCCTGCATATTCTGTGAGTTTCAGAGGAGTTATGTCTGCCGATTCCGGACAGTCTATTGTTTGCTCCTCTGAGTCATTTCACACCTTTCTCACATCTGTTAAATTGCCAATCACTGGCTGGTAGAAGTTGGAGATCAAATGCAAATTAGCCCCTGGGAACGTCGGGCAGGGAAAAGGTACATTTCTAAAAGTTATCCTTCCTTGATACTTTTGAAAAAATCACACTTCACCATTGAATGGGATGTTCAATAACTATTATAAATAGTTGTTTTTATTACTTTTCAAGCCAGTACCATTCCGGAAATACAGAACGAGTGGGCATATTACCAAGAAACGGCGTTAAAATTATCGCCGCTTTGGCGGCAGAAAACTGCAGCTAAAGCAGCGATAATGGGCTTGATAATATGCCGCAGAGAAGTCCCATAGAAGCCCATGTTCTGGTGTCAACATGGGCTTCTATAGGAATTCTCTGCGGCATATTATCAAGCCCATTATCGCCGCTTTAGCGGCAGTTTTCTGCTGCTAAAGCGGCGATAATTTTAACGCCGTGCTTGATAATATGCTCCTAGGTGTTTTTTCTTCATAGGACTGCTTGGCCTGCCACAGTGAGAGATAGCTTTTGGGTGCTAATCACTCTAAGACATCTTAACATAAAATGTCTGCATGCTTTACTTTTGAGTACCATGCATCCTGCCTTGTGGAGTGCAAGGCCTACAAAGGAGTGACTTATTATTATTTATGATTATTTGTATTTAAAGGCAAGTTTTGATATGTTAAAAGGGTTTATTTTCGCAGGTTAAACTCCAGTTTTTACACTGCTACAGCTAGTCTACAGTGATAGTTCTGAAGCAATGTTTTATACTGTAACTGTGGTGGATGACACAACGGATGCAGCAGTACCCTAATGACATTTATTTTACAAGCAGGGGGTTAACTCTGTATCATATACTAGGAACTTATAAGCAAGGCAAATATGCCAATTAGGAGTATACCAGTTTAATCATATTAAAAATAGGAGCATGGGCACTTTATCACTGGTTAGCAGGGGTGAAGTACACAGAGTTCTACAGTCATCAAACATATGGGGTTCAGCAAAAGGTGAAACATTTGGGGTGACCATGCAAAAAGGCTGATTTCCTACAGGCATCAAACAGCAGTGCAATGAATCATTATAAAGTGGCTAACACATTTTGGGCATGGATTGATGTTACAAGTTCTATAAATAGACTGGTATTTGCATTTGGAATCCCTTATTTTTGTGATGGGGGATCTGCACAGGCAACAGTGAAGGCGTGAAAAGCATCGAATCAGCAAGAGAAAGATTCATTATGGAGAGAAAGGGAAAAGACAAAAACTGCAGTACTCTACCTGCAATGTGTTTAGTCAATAAACTAATCATGTCATTTTTTACTTCCCCTAAAGCCCATTTCCATTGTAGCATATATTGGAAGGTCCTTGGACACCACTCCTCACAGGAAAGTCTGCAGGCCCTACAAAGGGGTTAAAAACAATGAGTTTGCTCCAGATTGAGAAAAAGTGATAATTAAGAATCTGAAACATTAAAAAGTTGTGTTACAAAATCAGTTGTTCCCTGCATAATCAGTCAAAGTACATTTTTGCTTTCAAAAGCTCATCTATTTTGCAGTATGGACAAAGCTTTCATGACTCCAAACCATTACTGTGGAGACTGCATAAAAGAGTTTACAGATTTTTAATTAGCGCTATCATGAACGGTGGAAAGATCAAACAATTTTATTTATTTGTACTGCAAGGCTCATCTTCGGTTCTTCTTTTTTTTGTCACAGTCAAAAAATGTCCAATCCGATATTGTGCAAAATACTTAGCCTACCAACAACAACTGTTTGGAGCCACAGTGTGCGCAGTTAATTAAAAGCCAAGAAATGTTGGGCATTGGAACCCACAAAAGCTTGCCATTGTAACATTTCAGGAACAAAGCTGAGCTACTGCATGGAACCTCACCACACAAAAGCATTTCATCAATTGATGCCAACATATGTGGTACGAAACTTAGTGGCGGCTCCTCCGCTATGGCAGAGGAGCATCGTCCCACTGCTTTTAAGCAGTGCGAAGCAGAAACATATAATGATAATAACTTTGCATTATTATCATTTTATGCTGCTTCCTGCTGCTTTGTGGGCTGGTGGCTGGGCAGGGGTACTCTACTCTTGGAGCAGGACAGAGGAGGAGTGATATCCCCACTCCTAAGTGCGGAAAGACTTTTTTGTTGGCCTTCTTGGGCCACCCAAACCAATCATGCGCACTTTCCCCATACTCCATGCAGGCTGCATTACAGCCTGCATGGAGTAGATGCCCAGGCCCCCATTCTCTGGTTGAGCGTCGAACAGGATGCTCAAAACCAATCATAATGCTGTATCGCAGCATTGTGATTGGTCAGTGGGACCTGCCTCCTGTTCCTCGATGTGCATGAGGAGAACTGGAGCAGAGATAAGGGACCCGTCCGGCGGCAAGGTAAGTTTATTTTTTAATTATTTTTTATTATTGCACAAGCGCGACCCCCATCCCCCGACCATCCCCCTGCCCCACACCACCACCCACAAGCCATGCCGGCCGCCACTGATGAAACTGTAGTCATTAATGAGTTAAGTTTGTGTGCACACATAATTGAGCAAACTGGGTATACACTGCCTCCTTCTGCATAGTTTGCAAAATACACCACACCACATTATATTGTATATATGTACACACATATAATGGCTTGATGAATGAACGGGTGAATGAATGAGTAGACCTTGATAAGTGCACTGCTAGCCACAAATGGAGTATCCTAATGTCATTGATTATTTAATCTAAATCATATACACAGGAGAGTTTGGGTAAAATTATTATCGGTTCCAGTAGTGGTTGAAGTGAAAATACTTAGAAACTGTATGAGTATTCAGAAGATCCCTGGAATGTACTAGTAGCTTTGACTTCCACACCCCAGCGGTATTCTGAGTGCCCTTCCCTTTTTCTTTGGCCACAATTCCAATGTTATGCCATCCCGGCTCTATGTGACATTTGTGCATTGTCGAGACCCTCGAACACAATTTTCTCATTGATCGTTTGGTCTGGATGGCAGGGGTATCATAGTCCACCATCCCAAGGTGTTGCACCTCTCTTGTGTTAGTTTTTTTGTGTCCTTTGGGGGATTTGTATTACTGGGACATCTGCTAGCTTGGCTTGTTTCACCTGGACTTCTGTCTCCCAGTCACTGTTGTTTTTCTGCCTATGTGCTTTAATCTGAGGACCGCAGGCATGGGGCGCCATGCATATAGGTATGACACAGAGCTTTAAAAATTAGTCTGGGTTGGCCTCACTGGAGACAAAGCTCACAATGTGCCATCTACTAATTATTTCTGTTTTGCATATCAGTTATTTATTCGTATTTTAAAGTAATATAATATTCCAGCACAAAATAGGCAGTAAGGTACCGAATAAACATACACACCATCGCCCGCATCAAAATGGCGCACTGTAGGGGTGCGCTAAACATTAAGGGAAAGTAAATAAATAGCATAGCATAACATACGGGAAGTAAGAAACCCCCGCCCAGAAGACCTATACCCAGAATCACCCTATGTGAGCTCAGATGAAGATAACACATGGTAACGAGCAACAGGAATTTCTTTTCGAGCCATGTACGTGTGCTAAACATCTCCAAAAAATGTTAACGCAACTTTACACATCGCAGCCTATTGCAGGAAAATAATCCTGTGTCAACGTGAAATTCACAATAAGGCGGTACCATGCAATAGTCTGCCAAAACTGCGGCCAATGTCCGGGATACAACCACCTCGACGGAGATAAAAACACAAACCACAATGCGAAAAAACATGTGCGGGCCTATGCGCGATGAGGAAATCAGCGATAAGCAGCGCCAGGCCTGCAATACACACATGGCAGGTGGGAAAAATCACTACAAAAGTAGAAAAAAAACTCAAACACAAACTGACCAACACCCAAGCACCATGGAGGCAGCCGGAGCAGGCGCAGAGGACGAGCGCAACCCCACAAGCACCCCGGACGACCAGCCTGGGACCTCTGGGACAGGGAAGGACAAGGAGAAGAAGAAGAGGAAGACGAAGTACAGTCCACAGGAAAACAGGATACTAGTCACGGAGGCGATGGAACACCATGGACAACTGTTCGTCACCTCCAATGTGTCATTGGGCACCAAAAATAGAATATGGAGGAACTTCGTGGACAAGGTGAATGCCGTCGGAGAGCACAAGAGGGCAATGGACAAGGCCAAGAGGCTATGGATTGACAACAAGTGCAAGACCAAGGAGAAACTCGCAGCCAACCAGAAGGCAGCAATGCAGACAGGAGGTGGGGGCCCAGCGCCACAGATCAAGCTGGATGACATGGAGGAGCTGGTGTCGACAGTCATCAGTGTGGAGACTGTGGCCGGAGTCGGGGGACGGAACACTGCTCAGCAGGACACAACACAATCGCAACAGGGTGAGTGACCGCCAGGTACTGGGGGGGACGGGTGGGATGGACACAATGGCACACATGCACAATCAAGCAGAGCGCAGTGCACACCCACAATGACTCTGTGTCATGGACCTGATCCCACAGGAACACTTCAGCACACACACAAACACCAAGTAGTCCCATGTACACCATGTGCCCAAAGGGGCACCCACCCAACACATCACCAAGCACACAACAACACATGCACACGTGCGAAACAAAACAAAGCATGCATATACGTCAGCCACACTGACAATGTAAGAGACACCACATGACGAGTAGCATGGCTGCAGTCCAATCACAATGTACACGGCACAACACGTAGGTGGCTAAGTGCGGACCACAACCAGAAAGGATCAGGTCACACTCGGACACAACCACCTGCACAAACAACCCCTGACGTCAACGACACATCTGCGGACAAACCGTGCCCAGGAGTCACCACTCGACACAGAGCACAAGTTACCCAAGTCTGCAACATCTCAGCACCATGAAAGCACAGAACTGACAGGCACACCGCATGAAAGGGACCAGTGGCAGACAAATCAGTGCTGCAGAAGCTAATCCCCCACCGTGCAGCATACGCACGTAAGTATAAGTGCACCACGACATTGACAACATCCAGGTACAAACAGCAACACCTGCACAACAGAACACAGGACACAACTGGTGCCGCAAATGTGCACAGCATGGCAAATCACATCTGGCACAGCAGGAAAACTGAGACATGACAATGTACAAGTACAACCTGTAACCTGCAAATATGTTTTAATAAAACATGCTGTGCTCCTGGACATTTTGTACTGTCCCATGATTGCCATGGAAGGCCACAATGTGACGTACTCATGAGAAGAAATTGTCAATGATGGTGTTCCTACGGGCCATTCCTGCCGCAGCTGCAGTGGAATGTGGGCCACCTACCCCATCGTCATCATCATCGTCCGGTACCTCTGGAACTGGGATCCATGGGGCATTGGTGCGTACACCGATGTCATGCAACACACAACATGCAATGATCATCTTGCACACAAGCTGTTAATGAGCCTTTCACCTGTGCTGTCCAGGCACCTGAAACGTGACTTCAACATGCCAAATGTGCGTTCCACGATGCCCCTGGTGCGTATGTGGGCCGCATTGTACTGCCTCTGGGCGGGTGTGTTCGGGTCTCGGAGGGGTGTCATCCTCTAAGGGCAGAGTGCATATCCTTGATCACCTATGACAGTACAGGGAGAAAAGAGTCAATACTTGGTTCGGCAGGATGTGACGGCAGGCCCACTAATCCAGTGACGCCTGCGCTGGCTGTGTGTGGGGGGAGTGTAAGCCAGCCCTAAGGGAGTAGCTGGTGCTGACAACAACTCTAACAGTCATCAGGCACTCAGAAATGCAATGTCAGAACAACAAGGGGGATGACTTGAGTCGCACAGGGTTAGTGGCCCTGGATGCCACGCAGCCGACACAGGCCTACCACCATGGGACGCTGACCTGCGGGAGAATGGGGTAGAGCAGGGTCTTGTATGTGTCATAGGTGCCTTCCGCGGAGTGTCTCGGGGAGAATGGGAGGTCTACCCCAGGGCATGATGCAGAGGGCACATGCCCGCTGTTTTCGGCAACATGGCGGATATGAATGCCACAGACTCATGCCAGACACCAAGTCTGTACCTGCCCGTTGCTGATGACAACCCCCAGGCCACAGGCTCAGACAACAACGATGTTCTGCCGGAGGCTGACGGTCACTCACAGCGCACAAGGTTAGTGGCACCACTTGTCGCCAGCTTGCGTTGCACAGGGTTAGTGGCACCATGTGTTGCCGGCTTGCATTGAACAGGGTTAGTGGAACCACATGTCACCAGCTTGCGTTGCACAGGGTTAGTGGCACCACGTGTCGCCAGCTTGAGTTGAACAGGGTTAGTCGCACCACGTGTCGCAGGCCTGCGATATGGAATTATGCCTCACTGATCAAAGGGAGTCTGGTGCTGTGGCCTCTGCCATTCAGGACTCAGGACACAGTTCTACATGTGGGACCTACTGGGACGAAGAGGACGCTGGTGGAGTATGTCAATGAGAGAGGAGTAATGTGGACCAGCGTTGTGTGGGCCAGCTATGGTCTTAAGAGGCTGCAGAGGTCGCGGGCCTGGGGCTTGGAGCTTGCACCGGCATGTGGTGGGCCCTCTTTGACACACAACTGTGTCGGCAGATGAGCAGTAGGGCCTTGGAGTGCTGGGGCAGGCAGGCTTGGTCTGGGTATCAGAGCTGATAAGGTGCAGCAGCCACACACAGGGTCATAGACCCCGCTGCTCATGGAGTTGGCCTTGTGGCAGACTGCGAGGCACCGCCCTGTCAGTGATGCCGGCCTTTCCGGGAGAGAACCACGCTCTGTGCCACTGGGTTTTTGTCCACACCCCTGCGCAGCCCTGGCTACTCAGAGCCAGCCCACTATGCTCACGCACACAGGGGGGGACGCAGCAAGCGACATTTCCGCTATCTGACCCACGGCCTAGGGTGACATGGTTGCGTCCACTGTTCACTACTCTCCAGTCACCAGCAGTTGTGGTCTGCATGGACATATCTGTGGGCTCTATACCCATGTCTGTCCTGCACATCCACGCCTCACTTGTCGTTGTGCACATTCCCATTCACGGGTCACTTGCATCGTTCGCACATGGCCGTATTCTGCATCTCCACATGTTCAGCTGTTGTGTGGCTGTGGTGACATGATATGGCTGTATTGTGTGCAGGGGTAGGCCAGGATCCCCATGGAGTAGTGTTTTCGTGTCTGGTAGGTGGTCATGTTGATTGACGTGTTGTATGTGGTTTGGTCACGTGTGCATTCCCACAGTTGTGCATTGTGTGATGGTGGCTTTGAGGTGGGTGGTGTGTTGATTTAGCACTTACCAACGAGCAGTCCAGTTCCATATCTGCCATCCTGGAAGTGCTGGTTGATGATGGACTGTCGGAATATGAAGGAATCGTGCACACTGCCGGGGTAGTTTGCGACGACATCGGTGAAGAGTCCCCGGTGGTCCACTATTGCCTGCACATTGATGGAATGCGTGTGCTTTCTGTTGTGGTAGTGGTATGCAGTATCCGCAGGGAACACAAGTGGGACATGTGTGCAGTCTATTGCCCCCAACACTGCCAGGAATCCAGCTATGGTGTAGAAGCCTTGCTTGGTCTCCTGGTGTTCCTGCACAGTGTGGGGGAAGTGAAGGTAATGGGGTATGAAGCTGATGATGGCATCCAGGACAGGTGAGATGAACTTTGATAAGGCTGGCTGTGAGACCCCTCCAACTCTGGCAGTTGTTGGTTGGAAAGTACCAGAGGCCAACAGGTGCAGCACAGCCATCAGCTTAGTCTGCGGAGGGATGTTGGTTCTCTGCTGTGTTGGGACAGTCAACTTGTGGGCGATGCGGGTCATGATGCGGATGATGGTTTAAATTTTGAGCCTGTAGTGGGCAATGACTTTCTCGAGCGTTAGGTCTGTGAGAGTGGTCTGTTCTCAGTAGGTCCGCTGTCTTACTCTGCGCTGCCTCTGTGGTGGTCTGGGGGGGGGGGGGGGGTCCGGGTCCTGGGGGTGGTGGCGGTCCCGGGGGTGGTGGTGGTGGGTGTTGTGGCCCTGTTGGGGCTCCCAGATGCATGATGAGTAGCTCCATGGCATCGTTTGTTCTTCGGGTGTGGCTGTTTGCGGTGCTCCGTTGCCTACTGCAGGTAGTCATCCTGCTTAACACCAGAAAAAGGCAGGTGTTAAATACCTGCTGCTACCGGGGTTTATCGCTTCACACTTCTGGCAGTTCATTGTGAAAGTGGTGTTGTGGTTCTTTCATGTGTTTTTGCACAGGAACGCCTACTCTGCATCTCATTAGAGTTAGTTGGTGGTGTCCACCGTGAGGATAACTTTTGGGACATTTATCGAGAGAATACTGGTGATGTCTGCAGTTTGCACTGGCTTGTGAATTGGGTGTTTAATCTATCTTCACTTTTGGAGCGTTAAGGTGGAGATAAATTGGAGATGAGTCCTTGTGAATATGCCCCGTGGTCTTTAACCCCTTCAGCGCGGCGCGGATTTCCGCGCCACGCTGAAGATTCCGTGCGCGGGCGGGGCCATGACGGAACGGTTCCGTCATAACCACAGCCCAACCGACGTGCATGACGGAACCGTTCCGTCAAGCGCGTCGAAGGGGTTAATATAACAGGTAGGAAAAAAATATGCAGCATACAACCAGGGAAGAAGAGGCGGGGAAATGAGAGTGTCTATGATAAAAGGTGCCCCATACATAGTTAAACTGCTGCATAAGATCATTCAATTTGTAGATGACCTATCGTATGATGCCATCGCATGCATATCTGACAAGCTAGCCTATTATTTCAGTGGCAACATGAATGGCATAAAATGTATGTTCAAATATCACCAAAAATCAATTTGCAACTACGGGTTCAAATATTTACTTAGATAAGAATTATGCCAGATCTCCGAACCCCTGGTGAAATCAACCTCACATGATCAACTTAAGGCATCTATGAACCTTTGTTCATAGTTCGTTTCTTGAACTATAACGCTGAAGTTTTAGCAGAAAGAAAACGTATTTTTCTGCAAATCATCTATTTTTCCTATACTTCGTATGCAAGCCCATTTCTGCATTCAATTAAATAGGGCCAGTGTTATGACTTTTACAGTGTGTTATGCATAATTTTACCAAGAAGCTTCAAGTGGTAAAGTGCTCTATGATGTAGCTGCTTCCTTTTTGGATATTCTGAAATGTGGCTACTTTTTCAAGAGCGAATGACGTTCAAAGTCCTTCTTCTTGTTTATAAATATAGGTCAGGGTTGGCTCTAACACACTTCAAGAAATCAATTAGACCCGATATTCTAAATAAAGCTCACTTTATTGCCTGGTTCTTCTTATACTGTGCTTGACATATATTTTGCTGTGAATTCTTCAAAATGCAATTCCCATAGATATCTGCACAACACCTTCATTAGCTTGGTCTAGTTTAAGCCTGGGTTAAAAATGTGTATGCTGTACAGTTGTAGGAAATTATTATGGCCTGCGCAAGTAAAAGGCCCACAATTATCTGTACTGGAAACCTAGCAACCCATTGTAGCACTTGACTCTTTCAGGCTTGCAAAGCACAACAGTCCAAGGTCTACTCAGGGGAGATGGAATGGGCTAGTAATCACAATAATAACACTCATTAAATGATTGTTCAGTAAGTGCTTTTTCTTTAGAAAAAGGAAAAGTACATTTATTACACAAACACTACTAAATACTTTGCAGTAATTTACAGATCTGTACGTAGGCCGGTTGAAAATACCATAGATGATATTGCATAATCACCTTTGACCCCTTAACCCTTTCACCGCGGCGGGAATTCCGCCGCGGTGCTGGGGGGTGCGGGTGGGCAGCGCGGTGGCGCTGTGCTCATGACGGAGCCGCTCCGTCATGAGCCACGGTTGGGCTGTGCTCATGATGGAACGGTTCTGTCATGACTCCGCCCATTTGCGTTGTCCCCCCGCACAGGCGGGGAAACAGCGCCGCGCAGGCGGAGCGGCCGCCAACGGGCGTGTCATGACGGAACCGTTCCGTCATGAGCACACGGCAACCGTGGCTCATGACGGAACGGTTCCGTCATCAGCAGGGAAGGGGTTAAAGGGGGTCATGCAAGCATTTAAGGTAAGTCTATTGGCTTGGTCAATGGTTCAAGAACAACAAATCTCATGTTAGCGACAATTTTGTGCGTAAATGCAAACATCAATATTAATCAACTTGGTAAATGCACTTACTACTGTTAATAAGGCATATGCGCAGTGATCAATAATCATTGTAAACATTATTATCTCAATAAAGCATTCAAAACGAGCAAAGCATGTGTCTGTATGTGTTTTGTAAACTTTCAGCCATGAAACTACAACTATCAAATCAGCCTCTAGAGAGCATCACATTCTAATTACATAACCGCTCATCTAAAGACTTAGCCACTAGTGGGCATTGTACCACATGGACCTTTTTTAAAATATTCAGGCTACAATAATTGTAACCATAAAACCAGCCCCTAGATGGTACAGCCCTCCTAGCTGTAGAACTAAATATCCAGACTTGAGAGAGCTTTGCAACATTCAAGAAAGTCCAGAGGGGTCCTTGTTACTAGGACCACTCAAATATAGGGTCAGTTATTTATTTAAAAAAAATCTTGGTGTAAGCTGCTGCCCTCCTGCACCACCCCTTGTGTCTCGGTTTCACTGTTGGTGGTGCCCATGTAATCCTGGGGCCACCCAAGAGGATAACATATGTGAATGAAAAAGCCCCGCAGGGCATTATGGGATGCTCCACCCAGAGCTGAGAATATTTTAACTGCAGCTCTCCTGTTTTTTGCTTGTTTTGGGTGGTGCCCAGTCCCACCCACACACCCCATGCCTCCATGTATTGAAGACAGTCGAAGAAACCTACAGTTTGCTGCCTCGCCGGTGCCCGAATGGCCCACACCTCTGGGTGCATCCACAGCAGTCAGCAGAGTCTTTCTCCCTGCCCGCAGGGATCCTCATGCAGGTGTTAGCCACCTGCTCTCCCCAAGCAGGGGCACAGGGAGTGGGGAAGGCATACTGCCCCAAGCGTGGCACAATGGCCCTCCCCCTGTCTTTCTGCTGCACGGAGGGGGTTGTGGATGGGGTCCATGCCCTCTTCTTTAAAAAGACGGCCCAGGGATTGGGGCCACCGGGCCAGGGAAAATTCTGGGGAAGGGGCCCCACTCTCGGCCTCCCCCTGGAGTATTTCTATGAAAACATTGTGTGCCAATCTGTGGCTAGCCCAAGAAGTAAGTTAGGGTATGGTGGCAGAGCCCCACGCGCTCCATCAGTAAAAAGGTTGACAAACTTTAAAATGCCCAGTTGGGCTGATTATGGTGATTTTCAGCTCTTTTTATACCCGTTGATGAGCTCTAGCCACCAAGATCACTTGCATCAGACCTCCTCACCTACAAAGTGGTGTAGCTTGTTCTCCTGGATCCCTGCACCATCACTCCTCCTGTTCTCTGTCACTGTGCACAGAGGTCCAAGGCCTTCCTACAACTGGACCTCAGGTGGTGTAAGGGGGCCAGCCTCACTAGCCCATCGGGATCCTCCCCGGTCCTGGGGTCAACTTAGTGCATTGTGGGCTTCAGGGGGTTCTTCCTTCCTGTTGTCCATGTCAGCCCCAGGGTCAAGCAGCGAAATGCCAAAAAAAATCAAGCAAGAGAGAGCCACCTCCTTTTGCAAGAATTTTTTAAGCGAAGTGGAAGGTTCTAAAAGCCAGGCACCCCTGTCCAATGCTAGGGTGCTGAGTCGCCCATCCACCCATGTTCCAACCCTCCTGCACAGAATCCTAGGACAGTCCAAAATGGCATCATCCATTTGTCACTAGTCATATCTCCTCTGGGGGCAGTGGGCTCCACCCATCACTTCCATCACTGCCAGGACCTTTTTCACTTGATTTTCAAATGGGAGCCCCCTCCTATATTGGCTTTAGAGGTCTGAGATCCCTCCTTTGTTGAGTGCGCTTGGGCAGGCCCATCCCTGGTACAGTGTGACAGCTGATTGATTGATTGATGTAGATCCTTCAGCCTCACTTATTTCTTCCTCAGGAACTGAGTGAAGCACTTCATATTGCTCCCTTTGTGTGAAGATGTCTTTATTCCTGCTGCTGGAGAGAATGTAATTAACCTTGCACAACAGGGTGACAAAAGACCTGTGGGCATATTATCAAGGGCCTTATCTCCGCTTTTTTGGCTTTAAAAGCCAAAAAAGCAGAGATAATATTTTTGCCCTATTTACAAGGCGGTACTTTAGCGCATGTTAGCATCTATTTTCCCGACGCCTCGCTCTGCATCTCTAATGAGATGCAAAGTGGGCGTCGCTGGGCATACCCCTCACGGAATACCATGTAAATTATCGCTATGTGCACATCGCGATATTTACAAGGCCGCCCACAACCCGGTTAACGATTTTTAAATCCGCACTAACCGCGGTTTTCACCGAAAACTAACGTCTGCAGAAAACCTGACTTACCTGCATTATCCAATGGCAGGTGGATTGTCAGGCTGAGTGCACCTTGGCGTATCAACAACGTTTTCGCCATTCCTGTGGACTTTTCGCTGGATTTCCGGCAATATCCCCTCCTACAACGCCGCTATCGCTGGAATTTTATCGCCCTGGAGAAATGCGTTGTTAATAACGCGCTGACCGGGCGATAAATTATGACAATTCTGGATGACCCATAAGGTGTACAGATATCTTTGTGGAACTTGCAGATTTGATTTTCTCACAGAGGTTACACCCCATTTTGATATGTCACTAGTCTCTGTAACCCTACGCTAATCAGTGTCAACAGTCCATTTACATTTTCAGCAATGTCAAAATGTTATCATCAATCAGAACCCTACTATGATTTTTAAACTAACAGCACCTTTTAATCAAGTCTCTCATATTCTAGTTTAATTAGCCAAACAAACCATCCGACAAGCTACCAGAAAACTGATGCAGCGGAAGACTGGGCTAAAAATTCTCATCATTACTAATTTACAAGTCTGATCCCTGGGCCCATAACATAACCTACTTCAATTACTGGTCCTTCAATAGATCTTTTATGTGAGCTAACAGGGACTTGGATATTCCCAGAATGTTACGTAATTCCTTATGAGGACCTAGAATGGGAAATGCCAAAAACATGCTAATTTCCATCACCAATTTACATTTGTCACCAACTTTTGTAATTCATAAAACAAAGAAGTTCACTCCAAGAATGATTCAACTACAATAAAGTTTGTTTATGTAAATCATTTATCTAAAGTCTCAATTTGAAGGGTCGTGAAACATGAAATCGCATTTCGTAATCAGATTTAATAACAGTCAACTAGTAAATTAGCCACACATTATCAGACAGGGAAATAAGGGTTCAGTCTGACAGCATGCCAGGCATGAAATTAGATAATGACATCTAGCCCCGACTCCTCCTCCAAGGGGTAATTATACTTCCAAATGTTTTAGTTTATGCCCACAAAGTATCTGTTTTTGTCACCCCATATGATTGGTCATCCACATTGGGCCTTTCATGGTGTGATCAATACCGCACTAAAAAATCTGCAAGCATTAAGCAATCCTTTTGCTGAGTCATCAACTTCAATTATTTTATATATCCATCCTTTCCTCGGAAGTAAGAAGATTCACTTTGTTCACTGTCTGTCCATTCCCAGACATTCTCTCTGGGTTTGCAATTTTATCAATACATTTCTGTCAAAAGTGTTGCTGAATTAAAAAAGAGTTCTTTGTCTTAGAGCACAAAAAGGAAACCACGAAAAGTTCCTACAGCATCTAAAGTGACTACTTCAGCTAGATCTGTCTTTTGAACAAGGAAAAAAGCATTTGAGGCCTACATGAAAATTTGCTCAATCCTGACCACATTATGATTATTGTAAAACATACATTAATATCAGTATTTCAATATTTCTTAGTTAATTCAATATTTAGTCTTCTTCCAGAAGTTACAGGTGCACTACCAAAAATTATTTGCATGTTTATCATTTTCAAAACATAGGGCCAGATGTAAAACCATTCACTTTTGAGAGTCGCAAATTGCGTCAAAATGCGACTCGCAAAAGTGAATGTACAACAGTGTCTCAGACACTGTTTGCGATTCCCAATGGGGTCGCAAATTGCATGTCTCATTCATTTTTATGAGGCAAGCGCAATTTGTGACCCCATGGGGATGGCTAGCACTCCCAGGGATGGTGGCCTGTTGGGGTCAGCAGACCACGATGTCTGGGACTGCTTTTTAAATAAAGCAGTTTTAAAATAAAAAGCAGCCAGTTTTCCACGGGATGCATTTAAAAGAGAAAAATGAAACTTTTCAGTTTCATTTTTTAAGGGCAGGCAGTGGTCCCCGGGACCACTCCCAAAAGTATTTTCTCACAAAGGGGAAGGGGTCCACTCGGAACCCCTTCCCGTTTGTGAATGGTTTACCACCTACTTGAAGTAGGTGGTAAACTGTGAGTGTTTTGCTGCCACAAATTTCAGTCGCAAAACAATAGTACATGGCAGTAAGTCTCGCTTTTAGGAAGGGACGCCCCTTCCTAATAGCGAGAGTCGCAACGCTATTTTGCGAGTCAGTGACTAGCAAAAAGTGTTTGTACATGCCATGACCCTTTTTTGCGGTCGCAAACGGCCGATCTCCCATTTGCAAGTGCAAAAAAGGGTTGTACATCTGGCCCATAATGTCTATGTGTTATTCTAAAATACACATTTTTATCTCACAACATTAGAAGAAGTTGTAAGTTGTCATACTATCGATTATTTTGGAATTAAACCTCTTAAATGTTTTAATTGCTTAAATACATAAACATTTATTCATTTTTCAACACAATTTCAGAGTTATCATCGCCACATTTTCTATGTTATCTATGTTTAGTTTTCTTAAACAATTGATTACACGCATAGGTAAATAAACATTGTCTCTCTCTTTTCATTTACTTTTTCACATTTCCATGTTTCAAAACACTCCTGCATGCTTTTACGATGGAGTAGGAAACCTCATGTTTTTTGTCGCAGCCATTTTACATCATTTCATAAAAAATATATTATTGTAAATCTCTTTTAACAGTGAGAATCGATAGAGGCAACCATTATTTACCTTTTACGCTCCATCAGGGTGCACTCTCTCACATCATTTTTGCAGCAGAGAAAGTCTTGTATATCAAGTATGCCTTCTACAAACCAGTCTTCTAGCGCATTTTAAGGCTTATTTCAGACAGGCTGTTGTAATGTCTAATAATAGCTGCACGTGCATCTGCACTGGTGTAATGAACCATGAGGGGGCCTCCCTGCAAGGCACCTGGGGGGCCCCCCTCCAGGCTCAATCGCCCTGCAGCCAGAGTGCTCTGCTGAGGGGGCCCCATAGAGCTTGGGGCCCCCCCTCACCGCGGGGGGGGGGGCCCAAGTAAGTAACACAGGGGGCTGAAGTAAGTAACACAGGGAGAAGAAGCAAAATGGAGGGTGTGTTCGGGGAAAGCAACACTGACGCTGTGAGGGAGTAAACAGACGAGAGAGAGCAACATCAAGATTGTAGATCAACATGGAGAATGGAGAGCGGGAGAAGCATTTTGGGAGAGAAAGCAACATGGGAGGGGGAAGCACAGAAGGGCGAGAGCATCATAGAGAGAGGTAGGGGAACACCACAATGGCGAGATAGAGCATCGTGAAGAGAACTAGAGGAGCACGCTAGAGATATTCTTGGAAAACTCATGCACTCTCATAACATGCCTATGCAAAAAAATATGTAAGGCCTTAAAAGCGAGAAGTGTAAGGAAAAAGTAGTGTCTCCATGCCCCAGGGAGGGTCAAACACAAGAATACAAAAGAAAGCCCATACACTCTAATGAATAAAAAGCAAGAAAATGAGAGTGACAATGAAGCCAACCAATTGTAAGTAATGGACAGAGTCTAAGCCTACTGTAAGCCAACAATATGCCTTGCAACAGACAGCTATCTGGTAGGCAAGAATTAATGAAGCAGATGAGTAGAGCAGTGGCTGGGGTTATAGTGCAAGGGGCCCCTGCTTATAGGCAAACCGTGTCGAGATAAGTCACAAGCACAATCTTTTGAATACATATGGACTCACATGCACACACACACACCTATCTCATGCACCTCTTTTTACCCAGGTTGGTCAAACTCCATTAAGCACTGTTTGCCAGTAACTAGCAGGGGTCGGTGAAATATTCAGTTCTGCCCGTGGAATTGGTGGAATGTTTCCACTCAGCGTTACCCTTTCATGCAGAGTTCTGGCCAAATTCACCCAATTCCTGTGTGGCAGAATTTTTCTCCTGCAAGGCTCCAGAATATGGAAGCTTGTGAGCAAGATTTTGAGTCCCCTAGCACGATTTTCTAACACGGGAGATAGCTGGTGCTCTCGAGTGGTCACAGTCAGAGAGCTGCTGTTCGAATATATTTTCTACTCGAGTGGCAGGAAAATCAACTTGAATGGTAGCATGCTCTTGTGCAATGCATTGTGCCCTCCATGCAAATTTTCAGCGCCGCTCGTACTACCCCTGCTAATTTGCAGCGCGAGCTGCCTATTTTCTGCCCCATGGCGGATTTCCATGGAATCTTGTGGTTTTCTGTTACTTTTTGGAATTCTATGGAGTAAAATTCAGCGAGTTTCGCACTCCCTGCAAATATACCATAATCCCCTAACCCGAACTTGGGCCATTATATTGACCTAATGTGTCTTCAAATCATAACATTTGCTACATAGATTATCTTGAAAGTGCACTGCCCGAGCACTAACGAAATGGAAATAAAAGTTCTTTTTCTTTCTCTTTTGAGGGACATTACAAATATTTGTCCTACCTCTATATTACTTCAAAATCGAACACGGTGTAATCATGAAGAACATCAGTAAAAATAGCATTCTTTCCACACCCATTCTGAAGAGACTGAATTCTAGTCATGTATCAACAAGAAGTACAAATCCATGACAGGCCTAGAAGACTGCCCGTCCACCATCAAAGGAAGGAGGCCAACAGTCTTAGAGAAACGTTTTGGTTCCTAAAGAAAAGTATGGTTCTCAAGTGCTATCAAACTGCTACCTCCAAATCAATAAAATTATTGTGCCCCTGTTAGGCCAGTCAATCACCCAAGCACCAAAGGCAACAGCTTATAAGAAGCCTGTGAGCCAAAAATTGCTAAAGATGCCCAGAGTGCACCTGCGGTGATCACATCAGAGCACTACATTCATAAAAGACTATTCACTCTTTGATACTACTAGAGGAATGACACAGTAATGGGAACTGCTATTTATTTATTTATTTATATATGCATTTTGAAACAGCACAAACTTTACCCGAAGGTGTCAGAGCGCTTTGCAATAGAACCAGTTACATTACATAAGGACTTCGGAGTACATGATTTACATAAAAGATACAAACAGATATGCTCTAAATTCACATAAGAATGGTGGTAAGTACATATCTACTACAAATACTAGTGGTTAGAGCTACATATATACAAGTTGCAAATTCACTCAAGGTTACATTTTTAGAAATGTTTGAGCGATTAGGGTTGGACAAATATATATTACATATTTACACAGCATGATCTTTCCATTGCTGGGGGTTCTTGCTTTCAGCCTGGCCTTAGGGTGTTGTTTCACTGACAAATTGTGATCTTAGGCCTGGAGAGATCCCCAAGCTGGTGATGTCCAGATGCCTGTAACACCTGTTGGGATGGTGCCTCACCAGCTGGGCCCAAGCACAATGGAGTGGCCGTCAGTCCTCCTCAAAGCAGCTGCGTCGGGGCAGCAGGTCGCCCCTGCACCTTCGTCTGCCTCTGTCTTCTTCCCTCCGTTCCAGTTCCACAACGTCCATGTCCAACATTCAAGGTCACATTACAGGGTCGGCAGCGCCACCACTGCCCCATTCTCTGTGAACGCTGACCCCAAGACTCCCGCAATGGCAAAATATGCTTACCCGGGGCTGGTCCAAGTCTACAAAGACCCGCGCTCTGGAACAGGAGAGCACCAGGGAGGCAGCTTCAGCCAAGCATCAGGGAGGGCCCGGCCTCCTCCACGCAGCATCCCTGCGAGCCGTGACTGGGCCACCTCTGCCTAGAATTACAGGTAGGAAGCGAAAGGCTAATACGTCGCTGCCACTCCATCCAGGAGCACTGTGTACGAGATCTCTGAATGGACTGTGCCCGCTCCGTGTGCCTGTTCAGCAAACTCCGCAGTCCAAGCTCAACTACGGAACCACCATCTTTAGTGCGAGCTCGGAGCGCTTCCAAAGCCTGCCTGAGCTATGCTGCTAGCAAGGGAATGCTAAAATACAAAGCATCAATTACTAAGTGGTGTAGAACTCCTCAGCCAACCTAGTTAATTATCAGCTAGTCTGGAAATCTATTCCCATCAACCTAAGGACACTTCACTGCACCTCCCACTCGGCCTGCAACAACACCTTAAATGCCCATTAATTCACTGACAAATATATCAATGGCGATTCCTAAAGTACTTCAGTAACAAATTGTGATGCTACGCAATACCTCTCAGGCAGAGGCGTAGCTAGAGCTTGTGGAGCCCGGGGCTATCTCTCAGATTGCCTCCCCTGGGGGGGGGAGGTTGCTGGGGAAAAAGGACGGCAAGCACTTGAAAGAGGACCGAGAGACACGTAGTATCGCCGCTAATAGTACCTCGATCATGCAAGCTACATGCACATACATGACAAGGTCCAAGGCTACACAGTTGAATACACCGGTGACTGGCAGTACAAAAGAGAACACACAGACTGCATGATCTATCTGGGGCCTCAGAAAAACCGCATGTGACATCCATCAGAGAGCTGCGTGAACAATTACCTGGTAATTCCCTCAGCACAATGCAGACATGCACATACATGACACTGTTCAGGGATCCATCATCTACAGCTGACATTAAATGACAATTCATCATGGTCCCCCCATTAAAGCAGTGCACTTTGTGATCTGCATGGTACATGTTCTTTGCAGCAGGCACATTAACCCTCTGTGCTACCTTTCCAGGAGTCAACCCTTCCACTAGACAAAACTCGGATCTCTCTCTAGGAAGTACATTAATCACCGAAGTTATCATGACATTTTTATTGTTTCTGAAAATTGCTGGAGGCCAGGAAGGAGGCAGCAAGTTTTTTTTAAACCATAATATACTTGCTAACACTACGCACCCACCTGAAATAGGTACCCAGTGCGGTCACACCGTTTGCACCGCTCTAACCTGCTCAAGGTTCATGTGACCTCAGTGACAGAGTCACAGTGACTGGATCACTGTTGCTCTAGGGTGTGCTGCTTCGTAGGCCTGCCCGCAAGACTGGAGATGAACTTCAGTATGGATTGTGGTGGATAGGCCTTCAAGGTTAACTCACAATTGACACCACTAGGGTACACCTGCTTGTGCTAAGACATCAAGCCTTCTAAGGTCTAGTGGGGTCTTGTAAGGTCTAGCATGGGAATATGCTCCCTCAGTAGAGTGGTCTGGTGGACTGGTCATGAAGGCTGAACCCAGTTCCCCAGTTTCAAATTCGACAGCTCTGGCCATAGTGCCACATCCTCTCCCCCACTGAACACCATACTGCCCCACTGAGAGAAACTCGCACTGCCTTCAGCTATAACCTAATTGTGCCCGCTATAAACACTTGGATGTGGCTCAATTCAAATTATGCACTTGATAAGAGTAATATGCTGCCTAAAAAAAAAAAAAAAGTAAAAGCAAACACTCATAGGGAATGCAAGATTAATAAAGCATGTGAAATGTAAGCAGAAACAACATGGTTACCTTAACGATCTCTCACTCACTATTCAGAAATCAGCGAGTGGTTTTACCTGAAAAGTTAAGGACATGACTACAGGGCCCTGAAGGGAACCGTTTCAAAGTCCATTGCTTATATCCTTAATAAACATAAGCAGTATGGTTTAAAAAGACCACATCCATAAACAGAGCCCTGGTACACATTTTGTTTTCCAATCCACCCATCAACCAGGTATTGCAGTCCCTAGGGAATGGTGCACTTCCCCACCTGGGGACAACAATGCTGATCAAAGAAAGACGAGAAAACAAAAGTAGCACTTCACTGGCAAAGTCTGTAAAGTGAGGCTGATGTGTTTGGATGTGAATAAAACCAATCTGGCCACTTTGCAACCACTCTGTCTTGCTTTATTTAGTTATGTATTTATTTTTCATATTGAAAACCTTCTATTTCTCTCCATCCCGCTGCACTTTGGAATAGAAAAATGTCAGAAAAAGTGCATTTCCCGCAAGAGTGTTTTTCTTTTTTGGATCCATTTCACAGGGAAGCAACTAAATGAAAGAAGGAAAGATAGGTTGTGAACCGTTTCTTCAAGTTACGGTTTTCAGTAAGTGAGGAGCAAGACAGAGAGGGAATATTAGGAGGAGAGGGGGGGGACAGCTGCCAGCAAAGAAAAGAAGAGGACATTGCCCTAGTCTGATTCCTTCTCTGCCCATTCCCGAACGTCCACGAAAGCAAGCCAAGCCTTATCTGAATGCCTTTGTCCGCCCCCGAAATAGTGACGCCTGGGGCGGACCGCCCCCACTGCCCCCCCCTAGCTACGCCACTGCTCTCAGGGCATTCTCTGTGAAAAAGATGGGGCCAAACCCCGTTCTATTGCTCTAGGAACTTGCTGCAGTGCAAAAAGAGGTAGACACATACAGGAAAACACAGGGTATGAATCACATATTTATTGATCTTCCACCAATAATCATGCCCTATATCTAGGGGAGAGGAGTTGGCCTAACAGCCAGGGCAGTCGATCTCGAATCTGGGGAACTGGGTTCGAGTCTCGGCAATAACGCTGAACATCCTGTGATTCTGGGCAAATCACCTAACCTCCCCATGCCTAACAAAAACAAGCATTTGCATTGCAATGCTTTCGGTCGCGCATTTTTTCCAGCTATTGGCGTTCAAAATGACAATGTTTTTTACTTTTAGTTTTTTGGGGGTTTGCAGTGGAGTGATCATATTTGCATAGAGCTATTACCATTGGTATGAACTTGCGGCGCTGGAGAACAAATACATTAAAAATAGGTTATGAGGGAGAGGAGAAAAGACAAACTTGACTTGCGTGTAAATGTTTTGTTTACTTTTTTTCCACACTAGACAAACCGCACGTGTGAAAGGATGAGTTTGATGAACGGCCATTTTGAATAAGGTGGAACCGTGAGTTTCCGTCAGAGTTGTAATGGAAAAACAAAGCCGAAGTTTCAACATTCAGATAAATGACAGATTTGAGGGTATGGCGAAGATGTGGATCGGCAGTGCACAGTGGTCCTCTTATAGTACCTATAGCAGTGAAGGTGTGAACAGTGGTCCATATAATGATATAAGTCAGTTATCTGTGTACAGCGCGAGCGCAACACGTGCTGTACAGTGAATGCATTGTGATTGGTGTGATCAGTTATCCAGAACGACTTTGAACCTGGATCTAGCTGAAGGTTCAAGCTTCCTGTGACTTTAGTTCCCTTGGTCCAAAAATGAATCTGTCTATCTGTACTGCAGGTCTGATACATTCAAGCCAAGTATGCGCTATTTAGAACTGTAGGGACGGCACAATAGGGGTGAGATGGAGGAGGGAAGACTCGTCTTGCAATTCCAGGTTATCGCCCGCCTGTACAGCCTCCTACTTAGAAAACTAGTACCATGAGAGGGGGTGTATAAACCGAACTGGAGGAGCAGGAAGAGATGCTGAACCTGCTCACAGTAACAGCCGTAAAAAACACAGAACACGCTTGCAAAAAACAGAAGCAGGCTAGAAACCGGTATCCGTTCGCAACTCCTCCCTCAGCTCCTCCCCATCACAGAAAGCTCTCTCTTAGCCCCACCTCATCTCAGAGAGCAGCTTTGAGACTGCGAGAGCGCGCACCATCTTTTTAAAAACAAAGGCCGCTTTATTGAGACAGGTATGACAGGAAACGCAGCATGTCATTCATTCCTGTGTGGCGTCGATGTCGCAGCGCTCAACGAGGAACTGGGAGGACAGGGCTGTTAGAATGGATTTAAAAGCTCCATTGACTGCCATTTTGCCCTCTTTAGCGTCGGGTCGAAGCGGCCCTGCACGCCATTCGCTCATCGCGCTTTTAAGAGGCAGCGGGGTGTACGTTTGGTTAGTTCAAGTATTTGGTGTGAATTACTGTTTATGACACAGTAAGACTTAAAAGTCTGCTTATGGATTGGTCGAACTGTTGTGCCAAGTGTCAGTGGGGTATGCTTACATTTGGGGTGATTCAAGCATATTATCACTGCATACCAGAGCAGACCAGACAGCATGCGATCGCAACAAACAGAAGCAAGGCACACCTCCATTGTTCGTGCCGAGCTGGTGAAAAAAGCATTGTGGAGGAGCATCTCGTGCCTGCTGGCCACGACGGACAGAAAGCAATATTAGGGAGGGGGGAGTGAGAAAAAAAGCGGGGGAGGGGGATGGAGAAAACATTGAAACCATTAACAGCGCGGCGCTCATGACGAGCGCGTGCTGATTATGTATGCAAGTGGGGTCTTAAAAAGAAAGTTCCCCTCGGACACACATTAACTACAAGAGCGGATGAAAACTGTAGTTAGGTGGTGCAGCTTCCGGAATAAACAGAAGTGAAGCATCGGATTGACAACCAATAATAAGCCCTCTAACAAAAGCAATGCCAGTGTTTACTAATGGCAAGCGACAGGAGAAATTCCCCTGCAATAGGGGGAGTTTCACCCCTGATACAGATTACTTGATGTCTTGGAGAGACAGCACCTGCGCGCTACCTAGGCGAGACCTACTGAATGTGTCCTAATGTAACACAACTGGTGCTATGTAAAGCGATCTGATACCCAATTCGGGTCAAGATCGCGCTATATCAAACTCTATTAAAAATATATATATATATATATATAATATTCCGCATATAAAAAACCTCATGGTGCACATTTTCTTGAATCCCCTTTTCCACAATTCTCTACTCAAAAGTTGTTTGAGGCAATTAATCATGCCTAGCTTTTCTATACAACTCTATCAATTAATTAATTACTTAAGTCACTCACTCCTTCAATCATCCATTCATTTGGTCATTCAGGTAGAAGTGCTATCATGCTCCCGCATTCGAAGCACTGTTACCTAATAAAGAAAGCTAATTCACAGATTGTGCTGACGCACACACTCAATGTCCAAAAATAGTATGAAAGTTATTAAGATAAACACAAAATTCGATAGGGCTCCTGATCTTTTAGTCTTCTTTTATTTCAATGTCTTCCATTCCCAACGCGTTTCTTCGCTATGGTAATCAACCGTGCGACTTCCTTTGCCGCTGCCTCACCTGTAATTGGGTGCTGAGAAAGTAAATAGGTGTCCGTACTTCAGGGACGTGTGAGTTACAATTTCTGATCTTATGCGGCGCAAATAACCAATAGAACAGTATTGGACGTTTTTGTGGCTTAATATATTCTGAAATACGATAAGAACGGACGAGAGAATATCTTCTATTTAAACGTAAAGTTACAGTACAGTTGGAACTTTTACATGAATACCGGAAGATATTTGACCTAAATTGAAGTTTAAGCCCTGAGGAAGTCGCACGGTTGATTACCATAGCGACGAAACGTGTTGGGAATGGAAGACATTGAAATAAAAGAAGACTAAAAGATCAGGAGCCCTATCGAATTTTGTGTTTATCTTAATAACTTTCATACTATTTTTGGACATTGAGTGTGTGCATCAGCACAATCTGTGAATTTGTTCCTTAATTTTGGGAATTGGCTGTATTTCCCTCTGTTTGATGCCCCACATTACAATTAATCCCAACAGAAAAATATTTGTGCAAATTTGTAGGAGCGCCTTGCTCCATTATACCCACATCTATCTGTAATAAAGAAAGCTGTCGAAGCGACGAAAAAGTTAACAAAACTGGGGTCGGGATGTGGAAAGGAAAAATAGATTTCTCGCTTCTATTTTGTGGAGCCGTGCCTGTGAATTAATTTGTCGGTGACATTGTTTAGACCTAGACCCATTTCGGAGATAAGCGCCTGAGCTATAATCTTTAACACAGGAAGACCTTTATAACGGGCTCCGTGATGTATATGCAAATATCCCTCTGCGAGCATCTCATCTAGGAAAGAGCAATTGCAGCCTCCGCTCTTCCAGTGAGTGACATGTTCAGCAACCACAGCCACAGAGAGAGAGCAGCAGTGAAAATGTGGGCATCAGTATGTAATAAACAATACAGTTCAATGAGGAAATAACCTTGGAAATGCAACAAGGTATCGACGTTTATCACGCATTTGGCTCTCACCGCATGTGTGACACATGAGGCCTACAACTCCCATGTGCACTAACGTAATGCATTATGGTCATGCACACTGGAGTTGTATGCCACTTAAGGATAAATTATGTGGCAGAGGTGACTAAATTATGTAGCAAGAAAAGGCAAACAATGCGGCACAATGCAGCACATTTTGGGGCAAAAATATTTTGCTCCTTTGTCATTTTAGCACAAATGAATACTGTCCGGGGAAAAGCTTCAGCTGCAAATGCTGCGCTGCTTGAGAATAAAAGAGCAGGAGAGTGCCAAATTTACTGAAATATAGCACTCTTCTCCTCTTTCCCTAGCGCCAGCGCTGAAATCAGCTGCTATGCGCCAAGGAGACACCTTTGCGCCAGAATGCAAGGGTGTCTCCGTCAGTTGAGCGTAGGTTCTGTACTGGAAGGATATCTTTCCAGTAACAAATACTATGCTTAGACTAATTTTTTTTAAAATGGCACTTTGTATGTGTACTGTACAGTGCAGCACACAGGCATAGTCAGGAAATAAAGGAGAAAAAAAGCATTTCTCCTTCATCGCGCCTGCTTGAAGAGTGCGCTATTATCTGATGCTAAACACTGTTTATTTTATTTAGTAAATTGGGTTAAGCACCAGAAACCTTGGGTGGTAGAATGGAAATGACCATGCAAAACCAATGGTACGCCCCCTAGGCACTAAGCAATGCAAAACAGCGCTGCTTGCTGCTTTGCTTTACTTCACATTACTTCCATGGCTAAACCAGTTTAGCAGGGAAAATTAAATTGTACAAAAAGATTTTGTGCCGATTTGCACCACTTTTGAGACACAAAAACAGCATAAAATCATAGTAAATCTGCCCCTTTGTGATTTTTAAAATGTACATTTCATCCGCTTAAACAGAATTGTTTTTGCCAAATCTGTATATTAGGAAGCATGAAGCTAAAAAATGAGTTGCAAACGGTAGACACTCCACATGACCTTATGAGGTTCTTGACAACTAAGAGAGCGCATAGGGCTCCAGTCCCGCCACTCATGCAGGCAGTGTGACCACGCCCAGGGATTGTAAACCTTAGAGCAGCATAACTTTGGCTCCACCCTTTTTATGTTTTGAGCATGACATATATACATACATGTGGACTCATGTATTTACATGATTTAATATCATTAACGTAATGTAGTGCAGTTGAACACATACAGAAATGCATTTACTGTATAATACCGACATGCATATGAGTGTGCGTATTATTGTTTTTCTTACAGTGTCATCAGACTGCAGTTTCCATATATATCTGCACTAATAATATTGTTAATCCTAACATAATTGCGTACTCATTTGAATGGTATTCTGCATTTTAACTGTATATATATCTATAAACATGCATTTAAATGTGTACTGAAATGTTCACCACGTTAACTTGACCAAAGACCTTAGCATTTAAATTTGATGTTTAACCTTCAAAGTGAAAGTTTGCTCGGGTTGTAATGAATTCTTTCCTCTGCAGGTTCATTAGTGTCATCTCATAGTTAGAGAAAGCAGGGGCAGCTCCTCTGTAATGGCGGAGGAGCGTCACCCCACTGGCTCAGAGCCAGCAGCAAAAAAGTTAAACAATATTTAATTATCGTTTTATTTTCCAGCAGGTGGCTCAACCAGTGTGTCCAGCGAGGGTGGAAGAAGAGTGCTATGTGCAGATGAGTGTGTGGACAGCCGTACTTAGGTCTCTCTGACCGGGCTGTATTGAACAGCCAGATTAAAGAAACCCCACAGAATCCCTGACCTGAGCGGGGAATGGACAGTGAGTCCATGACATAGGTCCAGTTGTTGCTGAGAGAAGGAAGACCCATCACTAAGGCTTGACGTGGGAGGTAGCCGGCAGCAGGTAAATTTAACTTTAAAAAAATATTTTTATTATTAAACTCCCCTGTCCACCCGTCCCCCGTGTCCCTCTCATGCTCCCCCCGTTTCCCCTCCCCTCGGCCCACCACTTTTTGTATTTGGTGGCCACCACTGAGATAAAGGCACATTGTGTATGAGAGATAGTGAGGCTCCGCAGGAGTACTTTTGGCAAGGACGAGAGGCGCTAACGAACAAAGGGAGGAGTCCGTGCCGTGCACGTGCAGTATCAGGAGATGGAAGGCATCCAAGGATATTCTGATGTGCTGACCAAAAGAAAGGAGTTTCATGTGTAGTCACCAATTTTTATCGTGTGAGCGAGGAGAGTTTCATGTGTAGTCACCAATTTTTATCGTGTGAGCGAGGAAAGTAATGAGACACATGATATGGGAATCTTTAATGTTCTCTTGGGGGTTTATTTGGTGATCACACTTTAGTTTTAGTCAGGTTCTCTGTAGACTCATTATGGCGGTTGCTGCTGCAAAATGTGAAGGGCCGAAAACTTGTTAGAGATGGCGATGGGACCGTCACCTGTGGGCTGTCAGTGTCAAGCCCACTATCATCGTAATCAGGCCCATAATCCTGTTCCTCATTTTCCTCAATGCCACTACTGAATTTCTCATATGTTTCATGTTGTTGAGACTTAACTTTTTTTAGATGATTTGGTCTGCCAGTAGTCATTTTGTATTTTTATAATGCATTTTTGAGATTAGAGTTCATCAGCTTGACTTTGAATTTGTAATTAATCTATACTTAATTTAATTTACTGACCTCTGGGTCTTCACTGTGTGGCCAAATTGGTTACACTGTAAATTGAACCTGTGGATGGTGTTAACTCCCTTTCATTACTTAGGCTTATAAAAAAGGTCCATTGCAGGGACATTTGGACAAAGGGCTCAGTGCTCAATCAAACTACTTCATCATCATTTGCCAAAAGATGATCAGCACACACTTCTTTCCAAACATAGGTCAGTTTACAGAAATCATTGTTCACTTAAATACAAGAAATTATGTTCTTGGGCATATGCGGTGGAATTTTTTTGATGATCGTTTATTCTTTTAATCTTTACAATGTAGCCAACGCATTTGGTCCTTTCATAGGACTTCTTGAGGGCTACAAAACATAGATAGCATACATACATTTAAAATATAAAATACAACCTTCATAAAAACATTACATCACTATTAAGAATGTCATCCGATTTATACCTTTACAAAACATGGTATACAGTAACCACATATTCCCACATAGAAAATTGTTAGTGTGGTAATAAGCTTTTAGGTGTATGGGATTTCCTTATAATCTGTGAAACCACACTAATTATTAATTTAAAAATCAAGGGAAATTCCCTATTGAGCAAATATTGCACATCCAAAGTAATGGTAAACATGTCAATTTCCAATATTCAAATATGCCGTGTCTGGCATACCAATAGAAAAACAGATGACAAAGAGCAAACTGTATATTCAATAACAATTGAAAAAGAGAGAGTGAAAGAAAAGAAGAAAAGCAAAGTAAGGGGAGAGCACAATTCACAAGCCTCAATTCAAATCCAATCTATGTTCACTTAGACAATACTTACCTCAAGAAAGTATTGTTCTTTTACACTGGTGTTTGGTCTCCAAATTTGAAAAGTAAGAAAGTCTTGTTCTGAAAGAGTAGAGTAACCAGACCTGAAAGAGGAGGAAATAGAGAACTGTTTCTACGTCAGGCAGAGGCAAGATGGATATGCCATTTGAGATCAGTCCATCTGGGTCTAAACAGCAAATTGGAACTTCATTACTTTTTGTAAATCAGGGCTGTATTGATATCTTGGGTACACGCTCTGAATCCCTTGCCATTGAGATTGTGTGGGTTTCATTACTGCACGTAAGCCTGACATTGCAACGGTTGGGCCATCATTTGACATCATATGGCCACTTATGTTGTGTTTGCAATTTCCTTGAATGGTCCATTTTTGAGATCATGTTGATATTTCCATCGTGTATATGACAAACTATTGGCCAGTGGCCATTCTTTACATGATGAGGTCATTTAAGATGGATTTATAATATTTCATCATCATTTACGTTGGCATGATTATTTTAGAGTACTGTGACAATTGCATATACGTGATTGTGTGAATTTCATCACAACTGTACTATACTACATGTATATATTTATTGATGGTGCAATCTGCATTGTGTAAGAATGGTAGCATGACCACCACATTTGAATGTCGTTATATGCAGATTTTATTTATTAATTAAGCATACTCTCAGAGAATTATTATGTAATATCCTTTAGGATTTTTATTCTGATTCATAATTAAATGTACTCGGGAAACATATTCATGATACAACACAGGTCTGCACAATGTAACATTCTTGTGAAAAAATCATTTAAAGATGGCCGCCACACAAATGGTTTGCTTTTCTATATGGCGCATGCATGAGGGATGTGGTGAAGTTTAAAAGCAAGAGAATGGAGTGGTCTCTATTTGATATCATTTCCAGAGACCAGCCGGAGGAGGGTGGGTTGTTGCTTTCTCACAGGCGAGTTTATTATGAGCAAATAGACATACTTGAAAAGGATTTTATCATATGTTGCAGTCTAGTTACCTTGGTGTGCACTTAATGCAACGCAATATAATCTGTGGTCCTACCATGTCATTTGAACAACAGGAAAGTTTTAATATAATCAAAAGAAAAGGGGACAATAACTAGTTTACTCATGATGTGTACACCATGACACATACTTTAATATGGTAGAACCTCTATTTTTGTCAGGATGAACAAAGATGTCCCCGACAAAAGAGATACATTTTACTGCAGTACGCATGCTTTCTACTTGCGGCTTTGCTATTAAAAACATGCTGAATGAACATATTCCATTTAAATGTTAACACCATGGATGAATTACAGATATTTCAATGATGAATTTTATTTTATAAGATCTAATAATAATCATCTAATGTTGCGGGTAATGGCAATGCTTTCCAAAGCGAATTTACTGCATCTATGCTGAAAGGGTTCACTTCCTGCATATGCAATAAATGCAAGCTTTGAGTAAACACACGGAACGGATATATTCCGTGTTAATGTTAACATCAAGGCTGAATTACACATAACTAAATGATGAATTAGAATTTATAATATCTATTAATAACCATTCAATGTTATGGATAATGTCATATATACTCTTGTATGTCGACACATTTTGAAAGTAACAGGCAGCATGTATGCTGAAGGTGTTTCCTCCGTGCTAATGTAGCAAATGCTTTTGTCACCCGGCAGTTCAATAGAATGGCCATATGTGTTTACTGTTGTAGGCTTTAACTATACAAAGTTGCAGGCTCTAGCAGGAAATGCTCTCTATTTAACACAAAAAAAAATTGGATCTTGTCCAATTATCCCGAAAGCAATGGAAATTATGATAGACCGATTTTATAAACATACTACTGTTTAACCATGAAGAAATTATAAATGATGTGGTTGATGAATAGAGCTGGTCATACTTGTCTTATGTGTACCCGCTGGTAAAAAAGGTTTTGGGTCTGCACAAAGATCAAAATATATGGTTTTACCTTGAATTCTTATTCATAATTTTGAGATACAAAAAAACCCTCTTTTTGAGTTTGGATTTTTAAATGGGCTTTTATAAATCATGCTTATTTGATAGGGAATGTTTCCACTTTTGCCAGTTGTAAAAACAGGTTAATGTGTATCCTACTTTTAATGGACAATGTGCAAGCTCTATTACATATGTATGTTTCTTCTGATCACAAATCATGTTACCTTAGATGTGGTGGCCGACATTGGCCTGAAAAACCAGAATAAGAATATAGCTTGCTTTGGAAGAACTGGATTCATTAAATCCCCCTACCTTTTAAGCAGTTATGCCAACCAGCAATTGAGCTTATTAGCATATGTAGTTTAAGGAGCATTATTTGTTAAAATTGGAAAGATATGCTCAAGTCTGGTTACTCTCCTCTTTCAGAACAAGACTTTCTTCCTTTAAAATTTGGAGACCAAACGCCAGTGTAAAAGAACAATACTTACTTGACGTAATTATTGTCTAAGTGAACATAAATAGGATTTGAATTGAGGCTTGTGAATTGTGCTCTTCCCTTGTTTTGCTTTTCTTTTCTTCTTTTCTTTTACTCTCTCTTTTTCAATTTTTATTGAATATACAGTTTGCTATTTGTCATCTGTTTTTCTATTGGTATTTAGATTGCCAGACACGGCATATTTGAATATTGGAAATAGACATGTTCACCATTACTTTAGATGTGCAAAATTAGCTCAATAGGGAATTTCCATTGATTAGTACATTAATAATTAGTGTGGTTTCATGGAATATAAGGAAATTCCATACATCTAAGAGCTTATTACCGCGCTAACAATTTTTTATGTGGGGATATGTGTTGACTGTATACCATGTTTTGTAAATATATAAAATTGTATGAAATTTTTAATAGGGATGTAATGTTTTTATGAAGGTTGTATATTATATTTTAAATGTATGTATGCTATCTATGTTTTGTAGCCCTTAAGAATTCCTATGAAGGGATGAAATGAGTTGGCTATATTGTGAAGATTAAAAGAATAAAGGAGTATAAAAAAAATTCCACCCCATATGTTGAAGAACATAATTTCTTGTATTTAAGTGAACAATGATTGCAGTAAACAAGTGTGTGCTGATCATCTTTTGGCAATTGTTTATGTGAATTCACTAAATCGGCAGCCATCTGAGACTTGATGGAGGAGCAACACATCCTAAAAGAGAAAACAACAGCAAATGTGAAGGAGGAAGACATTGTAGACCCTTTACTTCATGGTTAATGAAAATGCCAAAATTAAAGTAATAGATCCATCTTGAATTTCTGCAACTGTATACCACTTCGGACCTAGGCTACAGCAATAAACTTTACCTAATATGGAGACATATAGTGGTGGATGTGCAGATAATTTGTCTATTGCACAATATGCACTAATTATTAAATACTATGGCTAGATGTGACCCTAACAGCATGTTCAGTTCTTCATCATTCACCAGGGATGTGTATTGACACCATTTCTCATCACCCCTAACAAAGATGGTCTGCATGTCGAAGCTTGACTTTTAAACTCAGATACCCTAAGATCAGACCAGCTTACACCCTCTTTTAGTGGATTCATGTGATGCAATGCTTATTTAACAAACTGCTACAGGCTTCTAGCATCTTGTGGCAAGTAATGTAAACTTAATGGTGATAGTAGATGTTAGGAATTTGCAGAAGAAATCTATTGGAGTCAAGACCTTACTGTTGGAAACAATCATCTTGTTCCTCTAGCTGTTTCTCTTGCTAGGTGTAGTATTTGGGTGCAAACCGAAAATGGGGTCATTGGGGTCATTTAGAAGACTGACAGTGGTAATATAAATGGAAGGATCCATTGTTTTCCAGGGATTCATATATCCACCATGTCCAAAGAGCATCCTCGTGGCACCTTAAAGTAATGACATTCAGAGGTACATAATATGTTTGCTAATTCAGAGGAAGCAGAGAGTAGGGCTATCAGCAGGTTGCCTGGTTTCCCTCATTCCGTTGAGACCTATGTCACCCACCCACAGGCAGGACTGGTTTATGTTGAGGATAGCATTAACTATGAACCATTTCTCTCTTGGTCTCACGTTCATGATGAAGCTACCAGGTTGATATTCTTGATGACCTGAAGGTAGACAATGTGTGAGCTATCTCTTGTATTGATTACTTGGAAAAAATTTGGGATGTCTGGGCCTTCGGAAAGATTTGAGGTACCTGACAGGGTCCTTCCTTACCATAAACACAGGACTGCCACTATGTTGTAGTCTCATACCATCAAGAAACTGTAAACTCAACTGTTAAGGCTTATGTTATTTTCTAAACAACCTTAGGTTCCCAGAGCTTATAAAAGCAATCTTCTTCTTTGATTCTGATTGGATTTCCTGGTATGTGAAGTGCACCAGGACTAATAAGAATAAGAACTCCAATTCCCATGGTCCACTTGCTCTACAGGCACTAGAAGCCCACTCAACAATATCTGCCATTGTTCTCCAGAACTGAGGCTCAGCTCAGAAGTGGGCATCGTCATTGGCGTATTACAATCTCAACTGTTATGCTCTCTTAATTAGTCCCATTTCGAGGATGATAAGTCATGGAACTGAAATAAAGAAATAATGTTAGTGTAAGAACTAAGGCAGGGTTGAGGTCTACAGCGAGTTTATAGTGCAACAGGCGGTACTGAAATGGCAGATAGAATGGATGCCATTAACACTGTACATGCCTTCACACTTGTTAAATTAGCTAGTGCTTATGCTGAAGAAACCTGAATATATGTAAGTAACATGATTCAATTCCAGTGAGAGGGGGCATTATTTAGCATTTCAGAGGAACATTAAAAATGTTCTATTTAACCGAGTAAGAGTCTCATTTATACATTATAGAAGGTGATCAAACCAGCTTATCTTAGAAGAAATCACTTGTTTTGTCTTTAAAGTGCTTACTGGACCCCAAATAAACCATTGAAATGAAAAGGGTCGACGAGAGCCAGTTGCAAGAAGTGTGGGCTCAGAGATGCCGAAGACATGCACATGTTTCTCAGCTGCCCTTCCATTCTCCGCTTCTGGACAGACATCCGTAAGTTTGTATCAGAACTGTTGCACAAGCCACTGGAGGTAAGCCTTAGCTTATTAGTTATATTTATGCCTGAGACTGGAGCTAAGCCAAACCTGGACAATGAGTTACTATTTTTTTAATATAGTTGGATAGGAGGCTGATCTCGAAATATTGGGTCCTCCCGACCAGCCCATCCAAAGCAGAATGGCTTGAATCAGTTCTCTATGTCTATGAACTAGAGAAGAGCCGAGAGGCAGCAAGTAAGAAGCACAAGCTATGGTCTTCTCTGAAGAGGTGGCTGAAAGTTAATACAGAACCGGTATAGATAAACATCACCAATACTATTGTCTAATGATTAAAGCCTGAGGGTAATTGACAAGGTAGTCATGCTTTTCTCCCTCCTCTGCTTTGTCCAGACACTGTTTCCTCTGCATTCTCTATCCAGGGTTGGCTTCTTACTCATACAAATGAGAACACAGTTTAGAGGCTTCAATAGGAATCGAGCATATGAGGACAATAAAAAAAGAGTCTCATTTATAATTGTAATGCATCAACACTATGCTAATTGATTAGAAGAGCTATTAGTCACTGCTAAGTCAGACAAATAAAGCAAGTGGCTATCAGTAATGCAGAGTAAAGGTGCGTGCAGTATGAACTTAATTCCTGTTTTCATAATGAAGGGTCCCATGTTTATCTACCTGGCAGGTGGTTTTCTGTTTGGCTAAATAAGGAGAGAAAATAATGAATGAACAATGACAGCTACCAACCCTAAATATTGAAATATGGATGAGCAAATTTTATAGATACAATTTAAGGTACACAATTGAATTTCTTTGCATAAATGTGCAGCTCTTATTTAAATAACATTCATTAGTTTTGCAAACTTTTACTCTCACCCTGTTAACTATTTCATCAAATAGTATTGCACTTAAATATTTAAACTAAAATGGCACACATGCAGGCAGTAGGCACATCCCTAAAAACAAAGGTCCTTACCCAGAGTCCTGTGAATTACTCACCCCCAAACAGTCCCAGACCTGTTTGTCCTCCCACAGCCCTGCCCTACCAGTAAGCACAGCCCTTGCCCAGTTCTTCTTTCTAAACATAGATTTGTACCATAACTGGATGTTCTGCCAAACCCATCCCACAAAATGTTTTCATATCTTGATGTCCTCCTGCCCCACTCCCAAAGTATCTCATGGTTGTCGTTGCACCTCACACCCAGAGTTAATCTTGTTTTCAGTGCATAACTCACAAAATCTAGAAAACCTAGCATTCTTTTATTTTCAAAAACTCGACAACCCATACAGATTTCATGCCAAACACTCCTAACGTGACGGTCTCATACCTGGAATCATGTCATATTCCCATCCCAAATACAAATTTCCCATACCTGGTATCTTTCCGTAACCCCTGAAAAATGTCATGACGACTAAATAAAGGATCCATGTTTTAAGCAAGGTGTCCTGCAAACACCTTTATTTTATGGGAGGGAATTTGTGGGTGTAACTTATTTTCCATAAAGCACATTCAGTGGAGTTTTGCTATCTCTAAGCACGCAAATAATGTGTTTTTACAAAACTTGGAAGGATGAAAAGCAGAGTTGACCTGGCAAGGATTCAAACTCATAAACTGCAGGTCAGGATCCCACAATGTGACTGGAAAACTAGAGGGACATGAATTGTAACTAACAGGTTAATACCTCAAGATCCTTGACTGGTGTCACCTCCATCACCTTGGCAGCTGGTCAAAAAAAAGACAGCAATAAATCCACCTCTAAGGTTACCATATTTTCCATGTCAGAAAGCCCAGCATGGAAAGCCTGTCAGATACAGAGCATCACAATCCCAATGGCAGAAACATCATCCATTGGGATAACAGGCCAGCCTCTGACTGGCCGACAGGCTCCTTCAGCCAGTCGGACTTTGGCCAAAATTACTGGCCGGGTTCAATTCTGACCACCTCTATTGTTATTAGGCGGTTGGAATTGAAACTGACTATCTCGGTTGAAAAGCCTCCGACTTTAGGTCAAAGGCTTTCCGACCAAGATCGTGATAGGCCCCTTAGTAGTAAACTTACATGTGTGAAGATTTACCTGTAGAAGAGAAAGAAGATAACGAGGTGGAGATACACAATTGTACGTTTGTGAATAGCATTTTGTAGTACTTTATAGTAGTACTACCAAACGTACAAAAATGTAGTTTTCGAATACGCGCCTTCTTGCATGTTAAGAAACACGTTGCAGCCGCAAGCGAATAAAAAACAGATTTAAAAGGAATTTAGGATGTAAAAAATCAGACCACATTTTAAGTTCCCACCAATCGGAATAGCCAAATTTTTATGTGTTGCAAGACGTAGATAAAACATTTATTTTCCTATCAAATGCAGACTATTATCCCAGAGGGACATCATGAAGCAGGTTTATGCGGCAAACATGTTCCCATCTAACCCCCACAGCAGCCACTGAACGAGTAACCACAGCTAGTAGGAAATCTGCAGAACCAGAGCCTGGATCCAATTCACTCGGAGCAGACACATCCCAGGAAGGCTCATAACATGTGTTCAGAAGCAACAGCAAAAACAGGAGACACCAATACAAATGGGCCTTTAGGGGTACTACCATTACTTCCATGTCCAGAGACTGAACCAGTTGCATTCCTAGCCACAAATCCAAGGCATACTCGAAAGTGTACAGCACACAGCAAAATCAGGCTGTATGTAGAGTATCCACACTGACCGAAAGGATACGAACCAGGGCTCACTCAGTTCCTGAAGCAAGGGTGCGCCAAAGCATTGTACCATGCCTTCATGTCACAGGAGCACATGTGGGAGAACAAGCTCCATTTGATCTCGATATGGGACATCCATTGTGGAGTAGAAAAAATAAAAACACAGTCCCAACAATCAGGAGCAGGACCAGTGGAAGACCAGTGGGAGACCTCCTTAAACGCTTCCGGGAATGGAGTGTATTATGGATAGAATGAATCTGAAGACTGGAAGGTGCTAACCAAACCAGAGCATATTCTTTTACCCCCGCAGTATCAGACATAATAAAAATGTGGTGTACCAGTGCCCCAAAAAGTTTTGTGGGAAATTAGCGCAGAATAGTGACTGTATCTCCAAAGAGGACCTTGCAACTTGAAGATCAAATGTCTCCATTGCAGACTTTAATATTACATCTTACTGAAACAGTAAGGCTTTCAGTCTGCTTAAGGAATCAAAGTGCATGTTCAAAAGCTTTATTGAATGCTAAAGCATCGGCTCCCTAACTGTACAGGCCGGGGGAATCAATACTTGTGTACAGCAGGTCATAACGTTGGAAACCGTGACAAGATAGGCTATACCCAGTCTCATACCGCAGCAACCTTGACCATTCAAAATCAAGTAACTCCGATTAGACAGCTAGATGAATCATAGCCGCTGGGAAATCTTTGACGTAGCAAGATAAGTTTACTATGCATGTGTTACATGCCCCATGAAGTGAAACATCTTTGCACACTAAGGAATGACTTAAAGTATTCTCCCAGCCAGACCCGCTAAGAACTTCTGTATTCCCATTCTGTCAACAGAACTTAAAAGCTAAAACCGAAGACCCAAGACCCAAGGAGCGACCCTTGACCTTGTTAGGTAGGTCGCTCCCCCTCCGCACAATACCGCCTGTGCGTCCTGTCCCTGCCCCAGCTGTCGCTGCTGAGGTAAGTTAAAGATCTCCTACGGCCAGTAGTAGGCCTTAGGTCTGTTCTATTGTTCATTGCACTGCCCGTTTTGTTTTCTCTTTGCTGTCTGTGACTGCTGTTGTCTGTCTTCCCCCGTGCCTGTATTCTCTCCTGTACCCTTCTTTCCTTCTGTTCCCATCGTCACCCCCATGATCTGTGCCCTCTTTTTCCTTCTGTGCCCTCGTGATCTGTGCCCTCTTTTTCCTTCTGTGCCCCGGTTTTCCTTTCTGTGCCCCTGTGATCTGTTCCCCGGTTTTCCTTTCTCTGCCCCCGTGATCTGTGCCCCGGTTTTCCTTTCTGTGACTCCCGTGATCAGTGCCCTTGCCCTCTGTGCTGTCCACCGCTCCCGCTCCCGCCGCTGCGTCCCCTGCAGCCCTGCCCCCTGACTGTCCATTCGCTGCCCCTACCTCCTGCCTCCCAGCTGTTCCTCCCTCCCACCTCCCCATATATGGCGGCCGCTATGCGGCCGTGCCGCTGGCACGCCGAAGCCGCGCCTAAGGCAGGCTCGTCTGCGCCTGTCTGTGTCTGGACCGTGCCCAGCGCCAGGACCCCTGGCCCCCACGAACGCCATGGCGCCTGCCTCTGCTACGACTCCAGCACCCTCCACGCACTCAACGCCGGCCGATCATGCACCTGCTGCCTGGCCGCCCGAAGCACACCCAAGGAACCTTCTCCTGCCAGAACTGCAGCTTCACCAGCATTCGCTCTGCCAAACCACCTACCAAAGAACCCAACAACCTCAGATGTCGCCTTCCTGACGGAGACCTGGCTGAACCCCTCCTCGGCACCCGACATCGCCATAGCCATCCCGGAAGGCTATAAAATCACCCGCATGGACCGCACCAATGGAGTAGGAGGAGGAATCGCCATCGTCCACAGGAACTCTCTCAAGATCTCAACCAACACCGACGACACCCTCAGCACCGCCGAACACCTGCACTTCAAGATCCACACCGATCCCAACACCACCATCAGAGGAATCCTCATCTACAGACCCCCTGGACCACGAACACAGTTCAGTGACTCCATCACCTACCTCGTCAGCACACACGCCCTCGCCTCCACGGACTACATCCTCCTTGGGGACCTGAACTTCCACTTCGAGAACAGCAACGACACCAACTTGTCCACCCTGATCGACAACCTCGCCAACCTCGGACGCAGACAGCTCGTCACTACACCCACCCACTCCGCCGGCCACACGCTTGACCCCCATCTTCTCCGCAAGCTCCCATGTCTCCTTCAACCACACCACCGAGCTCCACTGGACCGATCACCGCTGCATCCACTTCACCTTCCGGAAACCCACCACAAACCACCGCACTCAACAGATGCTGCGCCGCTGCTGGAGCAAAGTCACCGAAGACCAGCTTTCCACCTCCCTCGCCTGGAGCCCACCCACAGATCTGACCGACCCCGACACCGCCGCTCTCAACCTCAAACAGTGGATCAACGACTGTGCCAACACCCTCGTCCTCCTCAAGGAGCCCTCCAACACCCACACTAGCAAGAAAGCCAACTGGTTCAGCGAAGACCTCCAGGCCTCCAAGAGAACCTACAGAAAACTTTAAAAAAACTGGATCCGTGAACGAACACCGGAAAGCTACACCACCCACAAGAACGCCACCCGCAGATACCACCACCTCATCAGATCCGCCAAAAGTACAATAACACACACAACAGTAAAGAGCTCTTCAACATCGTGAAGGAACTCTCCAACCCCAGCTCCAACACCAACAGCATCCCACCTTCACAAGACCTGTGCGACTCGCTGGTTAACTTCTTCCATCGCAAGATCGTAGACATCCACGACAGCTTCAATGTCGTCACCACCCCGGCAACCACTGAGACCCCTGCTCCCACGACCATGACCCGCACCAACCGCCTGACCTCCTGGTCCAACATCAACGATGACGACACCATCAAGATCATGAACACCGTCCACTGCGGATCCCCAGAAGACCCCTGCCCACACCACATCTTCAACAAAGCCAGCTGCACCATCGCACCCCATCTCGGGAAAACCATCATCATCTCCTTCGAGACAGCGACCTTCCCGGAGAGCTGGAAGCACGCAGAGATCAACGCCTTACTCAAGAAACCCAAAGCGGGCCCCAAGGACCTCAAGAACTTACGACCCATCTCCCTGCTCCCGTTCCCGGCGAAGATCATCGAAAAGGCAGTCGACAAACAACTGACCAGCTTCCTCGAGGAGAACAGCATCCTGGACCCATCCCAGTCCGGGTTCTGCAGCAACCACAGCACTGACATCAGGACCCTGCCAGACAACGGAGAAACCGCGGCCCTCATCCTCCTGGACCTGTCAGCTGCCTTCGACACGGTCTGCCACCGCACACTACGAACACGCCTCTATGACGCCGGAATCCAAGAAAAAGCCCTGGACTGGACCACCTCCATCCTCTCCAGCAGAACACAGAGTGTCCGCTTCCCCCCCTTCCGCTTCGAAGCTACCGAGATCATCTGTGGCGTACCCCAAGGCTCATCCCTCAGCCCAACGTTGTTCAACGTCTACATGGCACCACTCACCCACATCGCACGACGGCATGACCTCAACATCATCTCCTACGCCGACGACACCCAGCTGATCCTCTCCGTCACCAAGGACCCCCACACCACCAAAACCAACCTTCACGAAGGAATGAAGGCTGTCGCTGACTGGATGAGGAACAGCCGACTGAAGCTGAACTTGGACAAGACAGAGGTCCTCATCCTCGGATCCACCCCCTCGGCCTGGGATGACTCCTGGTGGCCGACTGCACTAGGAACACCCCCAACACCCACCGACCACGCATGCAACCTAGGGGTCATCCTTGACTCTACCCTCTCCATGACGAAGCAGGTCAACACCGTCTCCTCCTCCTGCTTCAACACCCTCCGCATGCTTCGCAGGATATTCAATGGATCCCCACCGAAACAAGAAGGATGGTCACCCAGGCCCTCCTCAGCAGTAGACTGGACTACGGAAACGCACTCTACGCAGGAGCCCCGGCCAAACTCCTGAAACGGCTTCAACGCATCCAGAACGCCTCCGCACGCCTGATTCTCGACATCCCTCGCCGCAGCCACATCACACCCCACCTGAGAGACCTACACTGGCTCCCTGTCAACAAGAGGTTAACCTTCAAACTACTCACCAACGCACACAAGGCACTCCACAACACCAGACCAACATACCTCAACAGCCGATTCAGCCTCTACACCCCCACCCACCAACTCCGCTCCGCAGACCGAGCCCTCGCCACCGTCCCCCGCATCCGAAGAGTGGCACCAGATCATTCTCCCACCTCTATGCCAGACATGGAACACCCTCCCCATCCGCCTGCAGCAGACCGAAGACCTTCTGACCTTCAGAAGACTTCTCAAGACCTGGCTCTTCGAACAGTAGCAGCTTACCCCCTCCCCCCCAGTGCCTTGAGACCCATGTGGGTATGTAGTGTGCTTTACAAATGCCATGATTGATTGATTGATTGATTGATTGATTGACTCATGTACAGACCTTCCCCTAACACTTCATAAATGCACTCATCTGTCCACTTGATGGAATTGTAGACAGTATTAGAAGTGGAATGTCCAAATTGGTAGAGTAATGAATTTGTGAATTATCCAATCTACAAAAGGCATTTCAGCAACAGTGAGAGGTAATGTCTCTAACTTCTCTATGTGTAACATAGTGTATGGTGCATCTTTGCATGCTATGAGTATTTGCTGTTTTGAAAGGTTGTATGGTGAAAACAGGCTTGTGGCATTATTATTTTGCCATGGTACGCAACCAGAATGAAGTGTCCAACTCTATAGCATTACCGATCTAAGTTGTGACTGCCCATATTTTAGTGCAGACATATCATGTTGAAAAATGTCTATTGCTGATGCAACTATGTTATCTAGGGAGTACATTCTAGAAGACAAGATTATCATACCATAGTCAACATCTGCTAGAGCCTTTTCTAAAGTAGTGTTGCAGGGATTCTGCTTATACACAGAACTATGCGTAGAACCCCAGGACCTCAGTGAATTGTGGTGTACCAGAAACTCACCTCAGAACCCAGAACCCAGTATCCAGCTAGCATAAGTGTCCCATTCGTTATACGAGATTTGGCTCGGCGATCCCAATGAAAAGACAACCCAGAACAAGCTACTCAGTGTACTCTCAGGAATGGTGGGAATCGGAAATACCTGTTCGTATATTATTCTCACATCAGTCCACAACAAGAATCAAATGAGACACGGTGAAAATAAAAAGAGTTTATTTTTATAGACCACGTGTCCTAAGATGCAGTACTTTGGCTAATACAAGCAGACAAATGATTATTATCAAAACCATCAGCATCGTTACAATACCATAGAATATAAAAGGGGTGATCATGTTATAATGACAGTGGATACTACCACCTTCCCTTTACTAAGAAGCTAATATTATTATTATGCTAATAGAAGGTCTCTTAGGCTTGAATAGGGGACCCCATACCTCAAAGATCAGCTTAGTGAAATCACATCACAGGAGCATCAGGAGTCTTCTCGCAGGAAGGCTCGTCTTCGGTCTGAATATTAAACATGATGTCTGCAATATTAAAAGCACCAACTTTCAGGTATTTGCAGCTGCCTGTGTGTTATGGCTAAATAGTGGGTCGATCAACCTAGAGTCGAAAACATGCATTGTCTAACAACCCAGACTGTTTTGTCACGCCATGTACAGACCAAGGTCGCTGCGCAGAGCTCGGGATGGTAACAACAGATTGCTTTCGTGTGAGGCAAAGCTCGAGTCAGCAGTTTGTTTAAGCAATAACATGTAAACGCAGTGTCGTGCGCAAAAGCAGCAAGATGGCTTTCTAACATCTAACGTGGTTGTGCTAACTTAACAATGTATGTCCGTATTAAGGGATTCCTTACGACATGCCCCCTTGATCGAAGCACTATTCAGTAGGCAAGAAAATAGAGAACGCAGAGTTCAGTTTCGACAGAGCAGAACAAGGCGTATTCAATCAAAAAACAAGCTTCAGTTCAGGCAAAGGCCGAAAAAATCAAAATTGAAAAGGGGAGAAAAAACCAAAAAACCTCAAACGTGTAATGGGAAAAAAATAAAAAAATGTTGCATCGGGCAGCAGTCCAAAGGCACAGGTAAAAACATGGGAGCAAAAACATAGTGGACGACAGTTCACTCAATCCATGAACGTATATGCAGCATACGTGGCAACTGCTTCCAACAAGAAATCGTTTGCAGAGCCACTAAAAGTTTCAGTCATCCAATTAATCAAAGAAAAGGAACATACATGTTCTGCAATAAGCGGAGCCTCTAGCACGATCAGAGGGCATCCGAATTGTTCCTCCAGATAGCTCATATCCAAGAAGTCATAGGCAGCCCTTGCGATGTCCCAATTACCCAGGATACCATGCGCCGCACCACAGGCCATAATCCGAACACCAGAACAGGCAAACTCGTGAGACACTAAGGGCCTCATCAGTCGATCATAATCCGGCACCGGAGACACCGTGTTGGTTAAGCACAAATCCATAGGCCATTCAAAGGGACAATCTAGGCAGTGAAAGACAGGCTGTACGCAGGTGAAGTAGGAGTACCGGAAGGATAATCCATACGCCAGGCTCAAAGTCGCCAATGGCAGCGTACCATAATAGTCAAGCATCCTGTCACGAAGAAGATGCAGACGGGACAGGCTGTCGTGTGGCACAGAAAGAGCAGCCATTCCGTAGTACGAAAAGTAAAAGAAGCACACCTGCCACCAGCGCCAGAATCAGCGGGACACCTCCAAAGACGCTCGAGAAAATAGAATGAAAAAATGCCGGAATCACACCAAAAATAGTTTGGAAGGAGGTCACGAGGCCTGAGCCCACAAGTTTAAAAAAATGAGCCAGGCCGGTTGTGGACGAGGCATTGAAAATTGTTTGGATCAAAGCTCCAAAATGCAGGGGGAGATCAGTATACAAAAGCGCCTGTACCTCAGTGCGCGTATTTGCCACGTGAAGGACAAATGTTTCTCGTGAGGAAGTCAATGGCACCTCCTTTTGGGACAATAGAGCTCTTATTCTGCTCATCTTGTTGAACTCTGCTTTCAAGGTCGGAATCGAAGGCCAGATGGAAACATCCAGCCGCCCATGCGGGGGAGGAAACAGAACATTATTGCAGCAGACAACTCTCTGCGATACAGTTACTATATATGGGATTCCCACTAACATCCCGCAGCAAGCTTCATTATTCAAAATTAAATAACTACCGTTTGCAAGCAGCGTGAAAGATGGCGTAATCACAGGCACTGGGACACCTTTTAGGAAGCAGGCCAAATTCGGGGCTTGTACATTGCATGCACCGTGTAACTGAATGTGCCTACATACTACAGAATGATCAGGTGTCGTTGTACATTCCTCACCTTTCAGATGAACTTCAGTACCGTCCCTTGTACATCTATACATAAAAGGGAGGGACCAAACCTCATGTATGAAAGCGGTACCCAGCTGTTCATATCTACCCAGAGCATAGTGTTTCATACAGGACGTAAACTTAAAAAGCACGAACGGGAGAGTGATCAACCCATGTAATAACCACACTGCTGAATCCAATTCCGCCACAGAGAAAGGTAACAGCTCCAACTTTTCAATATGTAACAGTGAATATGTAGGATCTTTCATGGACATGAACTGCTGTTTGTCAGTAAGGTTAAAGGGAAGAAATAAAGATGTTGTATTCAGATAGTCCCAGGGGACCTTTCCTGCCTTTAACGTCTGTAATGTCCATGCAAACTGCATAACTGAACGCAACTGGTTTTGACCATGATACAACACAGACATATCATCATGCACTATATCAACAATTGAAGAAACAATATTTTCTAATGTATAAATTCTAGAAGAAAGAGTGTTAATGCTGTTATCAATAACTGCCAATACCTTTTCCATATTAGCTTGTTCAATAGCTCTCAATCTGGAAGCTGCCTCAATTTGTGACAACTTCCATACTTCGTTGTAAATAGCATACGCCCACCTTTTGGTTCTGCCACCCACAGGACCTTTAACAAAATCATTCAAATCTATTTTGTCATGTAATTTTGATAAATGAACTTTGACAGATGCCAAGGTGGAATGTCGCAGCCAGGATTGACATAATTTTCCTACAGAATATGTAGTTACTGTATGTGATGACTCAAACCGAGGGTCCACTCGTTGCTGAGTATACCCTGGTTTCAGACCTAGAAAACGACGTTGACAGGTATCAGAACTGCTTTGCCAAATTAACCATCCATCACTACTAAATTTCGAAATATTGAAAGATGTATTAGACACCAATGACTGCAAAGCAGGAAGGGACAGATCTGTGTGGTTATCCCAATTGGGGTAAGCACCCAGATCCGGCACAGAAGGTGAATTTAGTTTTTTAGAAGTGGCCAATCCGAAACAGGTGGTTTGGAAGATGGTTGAATTTAAAAACAACATATGATTTGGTACAAGACAGGCACGATGTAAAGCTTCAGTACCTTGAATCTGCCACGATTTGGAACCCCAAACCGATTTTAGATCAATAGTAGCCTTCCATAGATCATAACCTTTGATTGACAACTCATCCATAAAGGACTTAGAATAAAGTAATTTGGTGTGTGTCAGTCGAACCTTTGAGGCAGACTCAGGCATTACCTTAAAATAATAGGATGCCGGGTTGGAAATACTGAAATCAGTAAAATAAGTATACTTTTCAACTAATGTAGGTGAACTGCCTAAGGACGGAGTGGGACAGTGTTCCCATTGGGTAAAATTGACAAAATTTCGAAATGTATTCGCCTTATGCAGGAAGTGATTGCCATAATGTTGAAAACAATACTGTTCCGCATAGTTAGCCGCATTTGCATACAAATCTTCAGCATCAAAAGCGGCATAGTATTTCAAATCAGAAAACAGTGCTTCAATGGCATGAACATCCCAATCATCAGAACGTATGTTCTGCTTAACCACATCACCCATAGAAACACGAAAAACATTAGGTACATTGATGACCTCTGTAGGTCCATGAATTTGGAATTTAACAGCATCCCATGCGATTCCATCCAAAACGGGCCAGGCAGTAATATTCACAAAAGTCTGGTCCCTTTTCATGATGTGGGACGAGGAGTGGGGGGCCAAAGTTCCATTGATAAGTCTAATTGTTGATCTCTCTTTGAGATAGTGGCCATCCACCAGACGGAAAAAAACTATTACAAATCCAATGGACATAAACAAAAAAATACTGAAAAGCAACAGCCAGATGTATGTCCAAGGGGTAACCAAAAAATGTCTTTTAAACCAGCTTGCAAAAACAGCAATGTTCGAAGGGGGAGTGGAGGGCAATGAGTTAGTGTCAAAGGAGAAACGGGACTGATCAAGCGCCGTAGATTGTAAAACAGGCGAGTGACCAGTTGTAGGATAAGCATACTCAGTCTTTTCGGGCAAACCACCAGCCGGTGGTAGTAACAAGGGATCAGTAACTGACCGCATCTCGATGGCAACATCAGACAAGGTGTTAGAAGCAGGAACCAACATTGAATTTCTTTGCATCGTCTGGCATGAAACTGCTGGAGTCAGACTAAGAAGTATCGGCCACTCGCTGAAGTTTGACATTGTCAATAAAGATGTACCTGTTTTCTTTTCGACCAGGAAGTGGAGGTAAAATGACTGTTCTTGTACACTGCACACCAAGCACTGGAACCGGTGCACGATAAGAGGGGCCAAACTCCTTCTTGTTCTCCACCTTCTCACGGACCAGGTCTCCAACTTGGGGTAGCCAGCCGACTACCGGAATCTGAACCTCAGCTTCAGACGTGGAGGGCAAGTGTTCCTTCGAAAGAGTATCTCTGGCTTCTTGTAGAGTCTGCAAAACAGCACAGTGATCATCTACGTCAAAGGGTGCGGTCGACGCCGCCATGTCTAGACCATCAAGGTCTGGAACAAACATTCTGATTCCGAAGAGCATCATGTATGGGGTCCGCCCACCCAGAGACCTTCTAGGGAGATTATTAAGTGCACGTTGGACGTTATACAAATGGGCTAGCCAGTTCCGGCCTGTGCCTAAAACACGTGCTGTCAATGATTGCTTTAAGTCACGGTTCATTCGCTCCACCACACTATTACCCTCAGGTCGGTAGGGGGACGAAAATTTGACTAGGACCCCCAAATTTCTCATAGCCTCCTTGTAAGCCTTAGAGGCGAACGCAGGGCCCTAATCAGAATGGAAGGTACCACACGCAAAAGTTCCCACAAAGACACGCAAATCCCTGATGACAGTCCGTGAGTCAGCACTCCTTTGTGGCCATACCCAGAGAAAACGTGTGCACGAATCCACTGCAACCAAGATATACTTGTACGCAGTATCAGAAGAAAAAGGACCGCAGTGATCTAAATAAACACAACCAAATGGCTTATTAGATATGTACAACTGTGTTTGTGGTGGGCGCGCAACAGTAGAAGGTTTAATCTGTTGGCAAATGTCACAATCAAGAACATAAGCGCACGCTTGTTTATATAAACCAAACCACCAGTAACTTTGTTGTAACAGAGATATAGTAGCGGACACACCGGCGTGGGCTGACGCCAACCCCTCGTGCGCCGCTAGTATCAGAGATGGTCTGCAGTCCGCGTTGGGAATAATTCTGTCACCAATGTCGTTAATCTTCACTAATGGGACGTTATCAGGACTTAAATGATAAAAATAACGAGAAGGAAAACCCTTCGGGTAATCACTTCCCTTCTCTGTAGCAGCAATAGCTGCCAAGATGTCATCATCAATCTTACTTTTGGATCTTGTAACTGCTGCCACTAAGTATGTAGCCACTGCGGTTTTTGCTGCCTCGTCAGCCAAGCTGTTGCCGACAGCATGGACACCAAGTCGTTGGTGACCAAGAGTGTGAAAAACATTCACGAGAGGGAGACGTTCTTTAAAGTCTGCCACTCGAACCCAAAGCAGTTTATGCTTAATTGTGCTACCTTTGGTATCTCGATAATCATTTTGAGACCAGAAGTGTAAGTTGTCATTGTAGGACTGGACACAATAAAAGGAGTCACTTACTATAAGAGTCGTGACTCGGGGATCAGCAAACTCCAGTGCAAGCACCAGAGCCCGAAGCTCCGCCAATTGCGCGGTACAATCACCCAATGACTGCGTATGCACTGCATCAGATTGTAATTCACCATTTACGAAAGTACCCACAACAATTGCGCAAGCCGCAGAATAGGCGTGCTTTGATCCAATCGCGGGCTGCGCCGAGCCGTCAGTGTATATGACACAATGGTATTCTTCGAGCGGGCGCAAAGACAGAGGAGCCGGATGAACTAATTCATACTGCAAGTACTCCTGAGTCTGTAATGAGGCGTCAAAGATATAAGTGACATCTGGCGACGTCAGAGTTGTGGCCCATTGTATCCACCGTGGATGCAAAGCTTTAGAATTTGGTACACTTGCTTTAGTCACTGCCTCTAGGGCAGGATACGGTGTTACAACCAGAATCTGTTTCCCATGCGACAGTGCGCGTTCCTTAAGGATCGCCATCTGTACAGCAGTCAGAACTTTCTCGACAGTGGAAAAACGTAATTCAGCAGAGGTGTACAAGTGTGATTTATACGCAATGGGGACTGTATCGCCCTCATTAAACGTCAAATACGTGAAACCCACTGCGCCTGGTACTATTCTTATTACCTGGTTAGTGCGGTTATCACGCGTCAGCAAGTACTGTGAAGCAAGAAGATCAGCCTGTAAAGACTGTAAAATAGCAGAGTGTTCTAGCTGCCAGCTAGACTTCGAAAAAGAAGGTTGTACCAAGGCGTAAAGCGGCTTGATACGCTGGGCATAATCAGGAATATACGTACGTCCGAAATTCAGAAAGCCCAGCAGAGATTGTAATTTTTTCAGTGTTGTAGGAGCACGCAAGCATGCGCACTTCTCCAGAAAGTGGGGAGCTAACCCCTTACCTTCATTGTTGAGCTCGTAGCCCAAAAACAACACTGTATATTCCGCGATATGAGACTTCGCAAAATTGAATTTGTAGCCATAGTCAGCAAAACTCACTATAATATTGTCGACTCGAGACAGATGTGGCATCAGCTCATCATCCGTGAGGTAGATATCGTCAACATAGGAGTATGCGTCGGGGTCTATTCTTTCTAAGAGAGAAACCACGCGAGCGGAAAAGACGCCAGGGCTATTTTTGTAGCCCATGGCCAATCTCGTAAACTGTTTTTGTTTGCCGCCCGAAGTAAACGCCGTCCACTGGCTACTCAGTGTGGACAGGTTGTGGCTAAAAAAACCATTGGAAATGTCAAGTGTCGTTTTAAATCTTTTACGCACGAGACTGTCGACAAGAGCCGAGCTGTGTGTACTTTGTACCGTGCAGGTCCGGCAATGGGAATTTAGGTGCCGGTAATCCAAAACTAAACGGTACGAGCCGTCAGGCTTCGTTACAGTGAATAAAGGGTTATTCATAGGGGACACACAAGTTTCAATAACACCCTGATATTCCAATTGCTCAAGGATCGCCGCGACGTGGGGTCTAGCTTCACGACGCATGGGATATTGGGGTTGAGGCTGGGGCATAGACCGCAATGGAATCTCATGGCAGGGGGACAACCGGTCCCATCCCACCTGAGTACGATACACCGCTGGCGCAAGCGCCAGCGCCCACTCCTCAGCGTACACTTCAGCCTGGTCCTTAGGCACTGTGTGCGCAAAGGACGGGAGGATTACCTCCTCCCCTCTAGGAGCTTCTAAAATGAAAGCTGGGGGCCAATCTGCCTCCGCTAGGAGGATATCATAGGTGGTAGTCAGATTATCCCAAAAAATCCCCTTTATTGTACGTTGTATGTCACCCTCAATTAATAAGACTATTTCATAAAGTCTGTCAGGGGGAGCCACTCTGGTGTCAGCTGTTTCAACAGTAACCAATATACTAGTTGCTGTCACCGCCAGAAATGGACGCAGAGCTTGACGGACTATGGTAATTTCAGCTGCGCTGTCCAGTAGCGTCATCGCCCATGTCCGGTTCCGAAGCTGTGTCCGCACTATCTGAGGCATACCTTGCCGTCAGAGCCGCCACTTTCTTCTTCTGAAACGGGGGTCTTTGTCGTGCAAATTCATCCTGCTTGCCTTTACCCTCAGTCTGTCGGGGCTGTTCACGTGGTTGTGGAGCACCCCGACCTTTGCCACCGCCTCCGCCACCGGACTGTGAAGCCGATGTTTCCTGTGCAGAACGAGGAGAACGTTGTTCAGAAACCTGAAACCTATCAGGAGACTTAATAGTAGCACGATCTCGCAGATCATAAGTGCGTTCACTACCTGACTGAACGGGAGAGGCAGGCCGAGAGCCCTGTTTCTGCTGCTGCTGCTTTCCCTGTTGTTTTGACCGCCAACTTTGTTTCGGAAAGTTTGGTCGGTCGTCCTTACCAGAGGCTTCCGCCTTACCCTGCTGCTTAATTTCGGGAGTTTTGACCACAGGTTTAACTCCTAAAGAGCTACGACCCAAATCTCTGTACGCAGACGAGATTATTTTCGCAAATTCCCGCGGCTTATCCTCATCAGCAACTTTCTTCAGTTCATTACGAACTTTGACCTGCATAGCATCACCCTTAAGGTTACACATCAACATGGAAGCCACCAGGTCAAACTGTCCGAGGAGCCGCATTCCTAATTCTACCGCAGACTCCGCACCGTGGTTATCTTGAACACGCTTAATAACGGAGGGTAGTACCGACATAGACGGAGTGCCAAAGCACTGCGAGTACGTCGCCGCAAAGACCTTGCCCCAGTTTACACAATCATCAATGTCGGGGACCAAGTCTTTAGGCAAACTAATGGTAAGGATCCTGTGTTTCTCCACAGGAGATGTATTCGGGTATACCGCTTCTATTTGGTCAAATTTTTCAGCAAGCCAAAAGGGGAAATCATCCCTAGTTTGGGGGCGCTTGCCCATAACAGAATTAACCATAACAGGACTAATGACACCGCGTTGTGGTCAGTAGGCTGTCCCGCAACAGCAGGTGCCCCCGCCTGCATATTGCGCGACACATACTGCACCAACGCCCTATATACTGTTATAAGGGCAGTGTGTGGTACACGCAACTCAGCCACCGTCACTGTGAGGTAACGGGGATGAGGCGTAAATCCGGCTAGTACCGGCCAAGTGGCCCCTGCAATCGATAAAGGGCCCATTCTCGGCGGTATAACCACATGGGGAAGGGCGCCATTAAACCAAATCTGATGCTGCCAAGCAGATATAGGTATTTCCTGTGTCCTATACGGCGTATAGTTCGCTGGCACGGCAGTGGCAGTGTAAGAATGAAAGGTATTATCGTCCTCACTTACTGCCGGAATCGTCACCCAAGAGTAGAATAACTCAAAAGGATGAGCCGCATCGGCTCCTACTACAAAAATGACGTTCATGCCAGTGTCCGGCACCCCATACTGCGTCAAATGACATTTCAGAGCTGCACGGCTATGCGCCGCAATTTCCACCGACATAAGGACAAGCTACACTCGAAGCTATCAGTAGCACAAGGGTTCAATAACCTTTTTAAATATCAAGCTTGAAGAAACCTATATCAACAGAAATAGGTAGGTTTAAATCCGTCAGACTTGTTATCCGGAAACAAGAATGAGGGCGTTGTGGACTAATATAAGCACTACTAAGGCGTTTCAACTCATAGACCAAACGTTAGGTGCGCCATGTTGCAGGGATTCTGCTTATACACAGAACTATGCGTAGAACCCCAGGACCTCAGTGAATTGTGGTGTACCAGAAACTCACCTCAGAACCCAGAACCCAGTATCCGACTAGCATAAGTGTCCCATTCGTTATCCGAGATTTGGCTCGGCGATCCCAATGAAAAGACAACCCAGAACAAGCTACTCAGTGTACTCTCAGGAATGGTGGGAATCGGAAATACCTGTTCGTATATTATTCTCACATCAGTCCACAACAAGAATCAAATGAGACACGGTGAAAATAAAAAGAGTTTATTTTTATAGACCACGTGTCCTAAGATGCAGTACTTTGGCTAATACAAGCAGACAAATGATTATTATCAAAACCATCAGCATCGTTACAATACCATAGAATATAAAAGGGGTGATCATGTTATAATGACAGTGGATACTACCACCTTCCCTTTACTAAGAAGCTAATATTATTATTATGCTAATAGAAGGTCTCTTAGGCTTGAATAGGGGACCCCATACCTCAAAGATCAGCTTAGTGAAATCACATCACAGGAGCATCAGGAGTCTTCTCGCAGGAAGGCTCGTCTTCGGTCTGAATATTAAACATGATGTCTGCAATATTAAAAGCACCAACTTTCAGGTATTTGCAGCTGCCTGTGTGTTATGGCTAAATAGTGGGTCGATCAACCTAGAGTGGAAAACATGCATTGTCTAACAACCCAGACTGTTTTGTCACGCCATGTACAGACCAAGGTCGCTGCGCAGAGCTCGGGATGGTAACAACAGATTGCTTTCGTGTGAGGCAAAGCTCGAGTCAGCAGTTTGTTTAAGCAATAACATGTAAACGCAGTGTCGTGCGCAAAAGCAGCAAGATGGCTTTCTAACATCTAACGTGGTTGTGCTAACTTAACAATATATGTACGTATTAAGGGATTCCTTACGACAGTAGCCCTGTCAATCTGGTGCAGTCTTTCAGCAGCTTCCTGCTCAGACACTTTCAACATCTCGTTGTATATCGCATACAAAAAGTGTTTTTGATGTGTTTTTTGAGGACCTAACCAGATGTCCTGTAGATCCCTGTCATCAGAAAGAAGGGACAAGTGTTCTTTCACCTTAGACAATGTTGAAGTTTTTAGCCAAACAAGGCATAACTTCCCAACACTGCAAGGTGTCACCACCTGAGTTTTCTGTCTGCATGTAACGTGGTCAGCCCCGAACATGCCAATCCTTTGTGCCCCAAATTAATTTTACATTGATGGTGTCCCTCCAAAAGCCAAACCCTTGTGTGGACTGCTGAGAAAGAAAAGAAGCCGAGAATATCAGTTTGTTATTTGTCAGGATATTTTTCTTTGTGGGTGATGGTGCAATCATATAATAATAAGACACTGTGTTTATGGTATCATAACTAGAAAATAAGCAAATGTTTGTGCAAATGTTTTTGAACTATCGCATAATGGTGTAAGGCAATGTACCCATTGTGTATAATTAAAGACAGTACATGGAGTACTGGCATCATGCAAGAAATAATGACCATAACATGTAAAAAATAAAAAAATTATCATAGTTAGATGTGCCTTTGTTCAGTTCATCATAAGAAAAAACAGTAGAATGCTCAAGATCTTCTAGCATATCATGCACTGTATCAATATCCCAATTATCAGAGACAGTACTAAGGGTGATGCTATCATTAAGAGAAGTATGGAATACATATGGTAATGCAAGAGTTCTGTAGTACCATCCAAGTCATGGGAAAAGTGTCTTTATGCTGTGTGTGATGAACAATATCGTGTTAGAACCAAGTTCAACAGTTATACAGCAAAACACTTTGGGAGATAGAGACCATTCAGGAGCAAGAAAAAGACTGTCACAAATCCAAAGGACCAGGAAAATTAACACAATTGTAATCTAAAGGTGTTGCCATGGAGGAACGAAGTACATCTTTTTCAGCCAAAGATAGAAAACATGCAGTTTAATCGAAACAGTAGAGGTGGAGGTGTTGTTGGTGGATCAGATGAATCCAAGGAAAAGTCATCAAATTTGATGAAGTAGCAAGTGGCAGTGCGATCTATTTCTGGCAGCTCTGCAGATTGTGTAAAATCTGTGGTACATTAACTTAAACAGCATTTGTGTAATGATTCCTAATTGAAATCTGTTTTCCTGTACAAGTTGATTGCATAGTAGTTGTTGTAGCAACAAGCAGCTGTGACCACTGCAGGTAAGAACGGTGGGGTGGTGGGGCCGGCTGGGGGGGATTTCGAGAGATGACCACAAGGAGAAATTAAATATTTATTTAATTTTCCCTTGTGGTTGTCTCTCGAAAACCTCCCCTGGCAACCGGTAGAAGGGATAATTCATTGTTGGTTACTGCTATCTCCCGTTGGGGAGAGGAGATGTCATCAGCAATTAAAGCTTCCATTTAGAGGGGGCGTGGCTTTGCCAAGCAGCAAGATGGCGGCCTTCTGAAGGGGCTCTGCTGGCCAGGCACAGTATCCTGCACAATCCTTCACACTAAGGGGTTTCAGCGTCTCCTAACTAGTGGAATAGTACTGTGCACAAGACAAGGAACACGTAGATGCCACTATCGAGCTGTACAGTGAGGCAGAGAAGTGGCTACACTAACTGTGTTGTGGAGCGTCCCCGGGGCTGGGGCGGACTTGCACGGTGGCGCGAAGGGTGCAGCCTTCCAGCCTGTTGGTGCCTGCTCGGCCTCTGAATCGCTAACCTTCCCCGATCCCACTCGCAGAGCTGAGGGGAGCCTGGCAGAGTGGCATGACTGTGTGTGCCATATTGACGAGCCACTGCTTCCCTTCGAGACCCAAAGACATCTGTGGCCGGAGGAGGGCTGTTGAAGCCTTATAAGTGGAGAACACTGGTAAATACCGGTCCGGTCTGTGCCCACCATGTTTGTCCTGCTGGCTCCGACGTGCTGCGGTGGAGCACGCGGCCCGGGCTGTGGCTGACAGTAACATGGAGCCGCAACATAGACAACTTACCTGACTGCCGAGGAGCTCCGAAGAGGCTGTGGGAGCACTGGTCCCAGTGAGCTCTGCATTTGGAATCAGTGACTAGCTGTGCTGCGGGAGCCGTCATTGGAAACAGCTCCTGTGAAGGAAAGTGGTGACACCCTGTGACATGGCCTGAAGGCACGTGAGTAGGCCGATAGGTCTTTACCCCTGAATCCGGTTGCTGGGTGGCAGGAGCCCTGGCCACCACGGGCTGCGCGTACACCCATGACTGGAGGTGTGTGAGAGCCCTAAGTACAGCACTGCAGGGTCCGGAGCGGGTATGTTGGGGGTGCAGGTTTAGGGGGGGTGGTACCCTGGGTGGTGCTGAGATCTCGCTGCCCCTGGGGTTGCCGCGCTCTGTGTCTCTCCTTGCTGGCGCCACTCTGGCAGTCCCGTTCTGGCCCTTGGGGTGCTGTCTGACTGGTCAGTAGGCCAAACGATCATCAGGTGGGAGAAGTGCCTAGAAGCCTGATACTGCAGACTACAACCTCTGCGCCAGTGCTCCAGGAAGGCCCCAGCATGTCTCGCATCTGCTGGTCTCCGGCCACGCACTCACCTAGTCATGGGGAAAAACAACCCTAAACAATCAAAATTGCCTTTGGAAAATAAGCGCACAACCCGCGCTGGGGAAGCTGGCTCTGAGCCTGAAGGTGAACCTTCCCAGGCTGGCGACAAACACGAAGACGACTTGTGCGCCATCATGCTGGAGGTGCACTCCAACCTCAAACTCATGGACTCCAAACTCGACACTCTAACAGCAGGACTCAACACGATAAAGCACCAAGTGAATACTCACGAATCTCGCTTAGATGCCTTGGAGAACCGTGTGGAAGAAGCACATGAGTATCAAGTAGACTCCAAGGAACACCTACTAAACATGGAGCGGGTTCTCACACTAATAAAGGCCAAAAATAAGGACTTGGAAGCGCACTCCCGGCGCAGCAACCTACACATAGCCGGAATTCCAGAGACTACCCCCATTCCTAAAATAGAACCCTTTGTTGAAGCCTTGCTCCGCGATCTCTTTCCAGTGGCCCTTTCTGCAGTTTTTGTCATTGAACTTGCACATCGCTCACTTGGCCCCAAGCCACCGGTTGGTGGTTCACCCAGACCCATCATTGGGCGCGTAGTGAATTACCGCCACAGAGACTCAATTTTGTAAGCGGCTAGAGAACATGGTCCTATAAGGCACCATGGAAACCACATATCTATCTTTCCGGACTTTACTCCCATGGTCAAGGCTGCACGCAAGGAGTTCTTGCCGACTAAACGCCTTCTTCAACGCGCCGAAATCCCCTATGCGATGCTCTACCCTGCGATGTTGAAGATATCCCACTATGGCCAGTCACATTTCTTCAAGGATGCTAAATCTGCGCTCAAATTTGCCAAACATATTTGTCCAGGACGTTCCTCCCCCAAGACACCCTCAAGTATGGAAGCAAGGGATAGACTAGGTGACAACGATTGAATATAGGATCATGCTCTCCGGACTCATTCTGCAATATACTCTGTTCCACTTATACTGTTACTGTATATTTCTGCCTTCTCATTGCCTAGGCCTTACAATTAACATGATGATTGTTCTTGTCTGATACTCTATAATTGAACTTCTGTGTTGATAAGTACGCCTGGTCACCCTGCCTTAAGTGCAGGGCAGTTCGCTGGCAACCCCTGCCCCCACATGAGGTTGGTCAGCAACACCACATTCAGCTCACTTTACACACCACGTACTACATTCGGGGGGTCATCTTGCTGTGCTACACGTTGCATTAAATGACTGAAGAATCGATCCTAACTTGGAACATACGTGGTCTAAACAACCACAGAAAGACACGACTCACTCACGCCTATCTAATTCGGCACAAAATAGATATTTGCTTCCTTCAAGAAACACACCTCATACAGGTGGCAGATCCCAAGCTACATATTAGATACTGGGGGGAGATACATTCCGCCACATACTCCAATTACGCCCATGGCACGGCGATGCTGATTCATTGAAATGTGGGCTGGACTACAACCGAGCCCTGCATTGACCCTGATGGTCGCTATGTCCTTTTGAAAGGCATGCTACACACAACACCGTTGACCCTAGCGGCCATTTACCCCGCCCTCTTTAAAACCATTTGGGCCAAGATAACTTTATTTGGAAATGACAAAATTATTTGGGGGGGAGATTTTAACGCAATCATGCAAGATTCAAAAGACCACGTACGTACATCTAGGCAACTACACCACAGAACCACCGAAGTACTCAACACCATAACTCTGGAATATGACTTGATAGATATCTGGTGTCTAGGACACCCAGATACCTCCGAGGGCACATGTATCTCTTCGTGTCACAATGCTTGGTCCCGGCTGGATTTCTGGCTGGTCACCCACGACATAGCCTCCTAGACTACTAGCAACAAACATGCACCACGCACACTGTCTGATCTCTCTCCGGTTCAGTTAAACTGGACCATACCACTGTCCAAGTCACAAGCCTTTAGCTGGCACCTACCAACACATGCACTGCACGACTCCATATTCCGTGAGGAGGTCCGTGAGGAGCTCCAGCACTACTTCTCCATGAACTTCAAATCTGTAAATTCCCCCTCTGTACTCTGGGAAGCCTTTAAAGTAATTATACAGGGGGTCTGCATTTCCAAACAATCTGGAGTGTTAAAATCCATCAGTTCCACAATTAGAGAAGGAAATACAACAAGCGGAAACGCTATACTTTCAAATGGGCTTAAAATCACATCTCGCCACCATTCGTAAAACAATTCGGAGTATGATGAAGAGGCTGTTCGGGAGACAAACTTCCTTGGCAAGACTGCCAAATCCCGCTCATACGGGGAGGGAGATCACCCGAGTAAAGCCCTAGCATACACACTTAAACAGCACCAAACATCTGCTTACATTACTGAGCTTTGGAGGAGGACTTCGGCACCGCACGTGGATAGTCTGGCACTCTAGACAGAATGAAGAGATTCTACGAATCCCTATACAGTGCGACCCAGACCCGCCCGCACACGAAATTGCAGTCCTACCTAGACTCTATCGAGCTGTTCTGGCTAAACAACGCTCACCACGAATACCTTGACATGCCATTCACCGCAGAGGATATTGTCCAGGTCATTAATAGCCTACCTGGAGATAAAGCCATTGGCCTAGATGGCCTAACAGCTGCCTTCTATAAATCCTATGCAACTGAACTGGTCCCTCATTTATTAGACGTATACCATGAATCTCTTGAAATTGGCCATCTCCCCCCGACGATGAGCGAGGCTGTGATCGTGACAATCCAGAATCCTGATAAACCTGTAAACAAGTGTGATTCCTACCGTCCGCTTTCCCTTATTAACACTAATGCGAAAATACTAGCCAAACTGATCGCAAATAGACTGCAGCCACTTTTGCCCATCATTTTCAGACCAGACCAATCCGGCTTCATTCCTGGCAGATCCACCTGCCACAACCTGCAAACCTTATTCTCTATCCTTTACCATTTGGACCCCAAACTACAAGCACTTTCAGCATTCTTGGACACCACGAAAGCATTTGATTCCCTCGAGTGGCCGTTACTTTTTTACTATACTCCTTAGGATTGGCATGAGCCCTAACTTTTTTTAACTTATACACTTACTATATATCAACCCGGCCACCAGACTGAAGGTGAACGACCTGCTGTCTGAACCTTTCCCTGTGGCCCGAGGCACCAGGCAAGGCTGCCGTCTGTCCCCCTTATACTTCGCAATAGCTATGGAGCCTCTCGCAGCCAGGATGCGCCAACACCACACAGCCAGGGGACTTGGCCTCACAGACAGGGGCTTGATCATATCAACATATGCAGACGACATCACACTATATATTCAGGAGCCAGCCATGAATCTCAACCCTGTACTGGGGTAGATCCCCCTTTTCGCAGGCATGTCAGGTATACAGGTCAATTGGTCCAAATCGACTCTCCCTGCCTTAACAATGGCTCCAATTGAATTGGACCTTGACTTTCCGCTCACATGGGTGGATCCAGCGGTCAAATACCTGGGGGTATGGCTCTCTAGCGCAATACAGGATGTCTGACACCTGAATTATGGCCAACTTATCACCTGGCTGGAGGGCAAGAGCTCATTCTGGACCAAACTGCCACTGTCGCTTGCTGGTAGGATAGCAATTGCTAAAATGGTCATATTGCCCAAGTTCCTGTACCTCTTTGCCAAAATACCCATACCCCTCATTTAGGCCTTCTTCAAACAATTACGCTTCCTCCAAGAATCCTCTGCTACCAAGATGTACTTGTAAGCCCCATCTGATGAAAAATGGCTGCAATGGTCCAGGTAAACACAAGCCAGAGGCTTGGTTGAAATCAGTAGAAGTGTCTGTGGTGGAGAGCCGTAGAAAGGCACCATCGTTGGACCGCTGCAGCATGTTCCTGCACTGGAAGAAATGCACCATGCCGGGCATTCCTTCCCGTGTAGGAACTGGGGGTGCAAAAATATAGGGGGGCACAACATGTGCCCCCGTGCATGCACTTTGAAGCCTCACCATCATCCTGTTCATGGTGGTCTCACCTCCATGAAAAGGATGGCGGTGAGGCAACTCATAAAGTGCCACAGCGGCAACGCCAGCATGTTGCAGCCTCTGACCGTGGGATTATGGATCCCCAGTGGTTGCAGTGGTTCTCTGGTGGCCCAACTGCCAATGCCATTTTCCGGTGGGTGGATTGCCAATCTGGCAGACAGGGCCAGACTAGCCGAAGCGGACACCGGGTGTTTTCCCGGAGGACTGGAAGGGTGGGGGCCGGTTTCGGCCCCTTGTAACAAAAGCACAGCAACAGTGTTCCCCCTGCCCCTCTCCCTCGGCCGGTCAGGTCGTAATTGCAGGGCTGGGTGTGATCCAAGTCCGGCCCTGCTGGCAGGCCACGTACTACCACTGCTACCATGGCAGTCCAATGGACCACTGCAGTCGTAATCAGTAGTCCAGTTTGTGCTTGCCAAATCCATATGAATCAGGCCATAGAATGGTTTAACCCATTCTGTGTAATCTGGTATGTATGTTCTGCCAAAATTTAGAAATCCCATATGGATTGTCACATCTTAAATGTAGTTGGAGGTTGCAAGAGTGCACACTTCTCTAAGAAATGTGTTGCAAGGCTTTTGCCTTCATTTGACAGCTCGTATCCCAGAAACAGGACATTGAGGTGGGCAAACTGTGATTTTTTTTAAATTAAATTCATGGCCAATGTAAGCAAATCCCAGAATTATGTGATCTACTCTCGTCAAGTGTACTGACAGATCATCATCCATCAAATATATATCATCAACATCGACTAGGACAATGCCCATTGTCAAACGTTTTTAGAAGTTCTGTAGCTCAAAGCTACATGGGCTATTCCTATACCCCTAACACAATCAATAGAATTGCTTCTGAGAACACAGCGTGGAAAATGCAGTCAAATAACAGCTTTCAGGTGCTATATTTGGTAAGAAAAATCAATTAGGATAGGATAGGATAGGATCATCACTTATAAAGCGCGAACGAATGCCGAGGCGTCTTGGCGCTGGTCCATAGAAAGAGATCGCTCCACCTAACCCCTAGTCGTATCAAACAGCTGTGTTTTTATCAGTTTTCTGAAAGCTTGGTGATTCTCCGTAAGTTTAACAAAGCCAGGGAGCTCATTCCACAGGCAAGCCGCCTGAAAGGAAAAAGCTCTACCACCCCATCTGGCTTTTCTGACACGATTCAGTTGCAGTAAGCTTTGCGTAGATGATCTCAGTGTCCGCCCCGGGAGATATGGGCTGAAGAGCTTCTGGACTTCCAGAGCTCCCCCTCCAAAGACCGCCTTATGAACTAGGCATAACGCCTTGAACTCTATGCGCTGCTGAACTGGAAGCCAGTGAAGCGCTTCAATTCCCTTGGCAACAGACTGGTCCCTGGGTACATCCAACAGGAGTCTAGCTGCCGCATTCTGCAGGATCTGCAGTCTTTTGAGCAAGGTCTTATTCAGTCCAAGCAGTACTGCGTTACAATAGTCCATTTTGGACAGCACTAAAGCTACAACCACATTCCTACGAAGATCTGGATTAATAAACGGGAAAATCTTCCGCAGTATCCTGATTAAGTAAAAACAGGAGGAGGCAAGGTTGTTGACCTGGGCGGAGAAATTGAGTTGGTTATCAAATATCACTCCCAGATTTCTGACCTTAAACACAGGACAGGGACATTCACCTGCCTCCGACGGCCACCAGGAGCTATTCCATACCGGACTTCCTGGACCAAATTCCATTATCTCCGTTTTCTCTGTGTTGATCTTAAGGAAGTTTTCTCGCATCCATCTCATGATTGCAGACATACAGCTATGAAACTTGTTAGCCGTGTCATTTGATTCTTCACCAGCCGAGACTATAAGCTGTGAATCATCAGCGTAGGAGATCACAGTAAAACCCTGAGCCTTAATAAGCTTGGCCAGGGGGGCTACATAAATGTTGAAGAGCGTTGGGGACAAAGAGGAGCCTTGTGGCACACCACATGGTAACTGGAACGGGTCTGACCGCAAGCCGTCCCATAACAGACTGTTATCTCTGCCATCCAAGAAAGAGGCTAGCAGTGCCAATGCCCTACCCTGGACCCCACACTCCTGAAGCCTTCGAAGCAGCACCTTGTGATTAACGGTGTCGAAGGCCGCCGAGAGGTCCAACATCACCAATACTGCACGACCTCCGCGGTCAGCTATCGCCCGTACATTTTCTGCTGCGATCAACAATGCTGACTCCGTGGAGTGCTGGGCACGGAAACCGTGCTGAGATGCGTCGAGCAAATCATGGGCTACCAAGTGTGCTGTAAGGGCACGATTTAGTTCTTTCTCCAGAATCTTCGCCCCCAAGGGCAGGGCAGAGATAGGACGATAGTTTTTCAGAACGAGAGGGTCTAATGTTGTTTTTTTTAATAAAGGTTTAATTATTGCCCTCTTCCAACAAGACGGATAGCGCAGATACAAAGTATCTAGTGTGGTTTAGTATCTTTTACTTAGTATGCTGTTCATTAGTGCTACGCTGCATGTGTTTTATACTACAAATGTGCGAGTAGCTGTGTTTAAATGTCTGTAATCTAATACAAGATTATATGAATGGTCTGGTTTCATCACTGGAAACAAGTGATTATTCATTGAAGAGTAGCAACTCTCTATTACACCCTGGTATTCAAGTTGTTGGAGAATTTGCCTAACTGTTTTATTAGCATAATTTTTAATGGGTGTATTGTCTTTGAGGTTGTGGGTTCGACCTCAGTAGTATTTCATGATAAGGGGTACCATCATCCCACCACACATGGTTGCAGTATTATGCCCGAGCTTGTGCTAATACCCACTCCGTGGCATATGAATGTTTTACGTGTTTTGGAATGAGGTTGTGAAGGCAGGACAAATAACCATTTCTCCGTTTGGGCAGCCCACAAAAAAGTCTTGTGGCAGTCATTCTCGGCCAGGAGAATGTCATAGCCAAATGGCAAGTTCTCCCAAAACAGAACTTTAATGGGTCTTTATTTGTCCCACTCCACCTGGAGTTACATTTCCCGTAGGCGATGTGGAACACTTACCCATGTATCCAAAGTTTCCACCTGGAGATAGTCACTTAGCACTATTGCTGCCAGACAATCCATCAGGTTCTGGCAAACTATCATGACTCTGCCACGAAGTCCAGCATGGTCAGAGCCTATGCCCAAATCAGAAGCAGTGTCCTCAATATCTGCACCATGCTTGACCTTAAGTTCAGCTATCATCTTCATTTTGAATTGAGGTTTGGATGTTTTAGGATTGTCTTCCTGGTTAATAATGTAGTCAGATGAGGGTTGTGAGTCCTTCTACAGTTTCCCATACTCCTCCTATCTGTGCTATGACTGTCCGCCTCTCTCTCAAACGTTTTCGGATGACTCCTTAAAGGAACGAGACAAATGTATTTCAGTATCCTTTTACCTGTTAGGTAGTCTAATAATACCACAGTTACCCAGGTTATAGCACTTTTCAGTGGCTTCTTGTTGATGACAGCCACCCAGCGAATTAGGTTTGTGTTTATATTTTTTTATTATCCCACTTCGTTCTCTTTGTAGAAGACTTGGGTGCTTGCGTTGAGGTATCCTTTTCAGAATTACTCTTTTTTTTTGTTTTACCATGTTTGGCTCCCAAATTATCTCTACCCAGTGTTGTATAAGTCTCCTTGATACTTTTAGGTAATTTACGCTCCTGCTATTCCGGAGCCAAACCCCTTAGAGGCTGCGTATAGCCAACTCAGCTGCATCCTCTTTAATGTTACTTAACATAATGGCAGCTACTGCGGCAATGTTGCCTATCAGTTTCATGCCAACAAATCCCAGGCAGGTGCTGCCCTGCACTCCTTTTGGATCTGTTTAACAACTTCAGGGAAAACAGCTAATGATGGGGTACTATCTGTTCTGGTATATCCTGCAGCAACAACTGTACCTGAAGGGGTGCAGTCTCTCACAGGGGGAGCAATCCCCATTGACAAGCATTCTGTTAAAATCCCATATTTTCCTGGGGTCCAATATGGGGAAACACAGCTTCAAGCTGACTTGTTTTTTTGTACAATCCAGAATGGAATCTCCTCCCACCTGATTGGAACCTTACCCATGACTGCATTTAGTGTGTATGGGATAATGCTTGGTGTATACAATTGGGGCTGTGAATAGCTGATTCTATGCACCCACTCAGGATATGTTGGTCTGTAGTCCTGCTAGCTCGTAGTGCCACCATAAGTACCTCTAAACCTAGGCAGGCAACAAATGGATTAGGCAACCTCAGAGTATCACATCCCTGACTCCCCAAGAAATCATGATAACAGACCTAGAACCTTTTCACTAAATCACTCATGCATGCCCAGACAGATACACAAGACGTACTCAGTGAGGTGTTTCAATGTTTATTGAAGCATTGTGATTCTTATGTAAAATATATGCACTGCAATGATTAACAGACAGAAGCAGATGAAAGTGATCAATTCTATGAGAACAGTGAAAAGGATAATCAATTCCACCATTGTGCTAAAGCAGTGTATATATGCTGGCCTATAAGTACTGTATATAGGGTACTCCTTCTATGCGCTCCCTAATCTAGTTGCCTAGGGTGGGTGATCTGCAAAATCCCCTACTGGATGATCTAACTCTCCATTAGCTGAATGTAAGTGTATGCAGGCCCCCATGTTGGTCTCAAGTTGAATAATCCTCCTCGTAGAAGGAAAACAGGTATCAGATGGGCTGAGACTCTGACAACAGTGACCTCTCAGTAATGCAAAGTGCTACGCTGATTTAAAAATTTGAGTGTGTATTTATAATAACAATATCCATGCTTCCGTGCCGAGGCTCCATCCAGTCTGTCATTGTTTATCCTCTTGTGATAGCTCTGTCGCCACACGGATGAATAACAAATACCAACATTTGCACAATGTATGTTTAGGCCCGGTACTACGTGTTCAAGGTGTTGTGATAGTGTACTTATGAAAAGGAAATATAAGCATTCTGGTTTCAGGTAAACTAATCCTGCTCTAACGCACAGGCAAATGTGTGTAAAAATTCATTGTGCAGAAAAGAAGGCAACTTAAGAAACGTGTGCATGTAAAATGGCAGTGCTCCTTCATGGGCCTAATACAGCCATGTGACAATCTCTAATCTTTAGTGAGTAAAGACTAGCGTAATTACCAACCCCATCATGCATTTGGTGGGGAACTTTGACAGTCCTGCAATCCAGTGCGCAACCCCATCCGCTTTGATTTATCTATACTTTATTTGCATCTTTCAGTTCTTTACTTATTTGAGTATACTTTTTATTTGACTGTACTTTTCTATTTGCAGACTGGATTTTGGAGTTTACCTGATCAGAGCGGTTCCTAATACAATTAGTTTTCCACCACTTTCGTATTCCTACATTCATCAATAAATTTACTCCACAAGGTAAAACCTCTCAATAGGTATTTCACAAGGGAGGTGTCTCAATTGTTGCAAATGTACTACAATCGTAACATTCTCCTCACTGTTGCAGATCCTTAACATTGATGGAAGAATGTCATATTGAAGTTGTTATCTTTTTTTTAATTTAATGTATTAAATATATTCTTTACTGGGGTGTGTTTAAGGTTTTTAATGTATACATATTTTTATTTGTTTGTATTTAATTTGTCATTGCAATGTTTTGGGGCATTATTGGACGTTATACTAGTTTTGGGTGGGTACTGTTCTAAATTAATATTTTAGATTCTATTATATCTATTAAAATAATGTATTATTTTATATATATATTGTTAATTATATTTTAAAAGACATCTTTTTTAAGATCAACTGTATTTTTTAGGATGTGGGTTATTACAGGGTGACTTGGATGCAATGCTGTTTAATTGCATTCTTAATTTGCTTTATATTTTTCATTACTAATAAATATATGTTTTTGTTTATGAGGCTTATGTTTTTGGCTGTTGAATTTTATAGGGGTTTTTGGTCGGTAATGTTCTACAATGTATTTATGCTCAATTTTTGTTTAAGACATTTGTGTATATTTATATTTTGCTGTTTTATAGTTTTTATATTTTTATTAAAAAATAGTTTTAATTGTAAATATGAAATTCAAATTTAGAACCAAATTGTGTTATTATCCATTTATATGCCATATATCCCAAATTTTATTAAAGTATTCATATATATATATATATATATTACATATAAAGTGTTTAATCTTTAAATATTTTTTTCTAGTTTTTGTCTGTAGTAACTAATAGATTACTGATATTTTTATTGTTGTTTATTTTATATTTATTTACATGCATTTCCCCAATGTTGCTTAGTTTGGATTTGGAATAGCAAATCTGCCTTTCCCACCCAACACAGGGGCATATTCACAAGAATGTGTGATAACTACCGCAAGGATAGCTTAATGCAACTCTCAACATCGCAGCCCATCACGGGATAATCACGCTGTGCCAACCAAGCATTCACAATGCGGCGGTAGCATGCGATAGTCACGAGATAACGCATCAAATGGCCACGCAAAATTAAACGCCACGCTGCAAAAATGCGAAACGCTAATACAAAAAATCGTGCGATGAGGCCAATTGCGGTACACAAAGTAGCAAAAACCAGCCAGAGTTCTGCAAATCCCATGCGTCTGGCAGGAAAATGCACCATAAAAACCACAGAAACAACACACCAGAAACTAGCCAGAGCACGTAGCAACATGGATGCACCCTGACACCAAGTGCAGAGGCCAACACGAACCCCACAACCCCTACAGAACACCAGCAAGGAACAACGGGGTCGGGGAAGGCCAAGGAGAAGAGGGAGAAGAAGACGGGGTGCAGACCGCAGGAAAACAAGACCAGCGTCACGGAGGTGACAGAACACTACCAGCAACTGACCCACAATCAGACCACTTGGAATGCAGTCGGAGTGCCGAGGAGGCCATTCGAGGAGGCCAAGAGGCGCCGACATGACGTGACAACCTAAATCAGGCACAAACCCGCTGCCAACAGGAAGGCAGCAACGGCGACAGGATGTGGCAGTCCAGTGCTACAGGAGGAGCTGGAGGAAACCAAGGCCACAGACAATAGTGTGCAGGCGGTGCAAGGAGTAGGGAGTACGGACATAGCTCGAGAGGACCTGACACAACATCAACAGAGAGAGTAACGAACAGGGACTGGGGGTATGGGCACAATGGCACAGATGCACAATGAGGTGTAGCACGCTGCTCGCCCACAATTACCCAGGATCATCTCCCTCATCCCCTTGGCACACTGCAGCACACACACATAGCAAGAACTGCACACCCACATTGATGACAACATGGTACAATGCGCATTGCCGACACTGCAGAACAGAGAACACAACTGGCTCAGGCACATGCACAGAAATATGCCTACTACATCTGACAGAGCAGGAAACTGTGAAATGGAAATGTACGCGTACGACCTCACATCCGTCATGTAGTCCAAATGTACACTGTACCGCAGAAGAATCCAGCACCTCCCAAACAGTCACAATATACATTGCCATACAGTCTGCATGTAAAACAGAAGAATGCGCCAACATACATGTCAACACAATGTCAACATGCATCCCTCCTTCACATTGCAGAGGGGCACACAACACCTCCAGCAGAGCACAGAAGACAACACATCTGTGATGCCGGCGAGGACCACCACACTGTCAACACCAAAGCCCTACAACAGCCCATACATATCCCACGCAACCCACCACCAGGACCCGGGCAGTCAAGCTACTCAGAGGAGAACACAGAGCCTGCAACAGACCACACAGCAGGAAGCACCAGCAAGCACAGCTGGCTCACGACACTTCACCCACCCACACATGGCACCCCAATGCCATGTGCCAGCATGCCAAAAGGAGGTGGCCTAACAGGTGTGGGAGGGGTCTGAACCCGTATAAAGGTGAACTAGATCACATACATTGGTGTCTATCACCCTTCAGGGACCACCCACACCCTACAAAGGAGACCCACACTGCCACAGAGACACATGCAGATGCACATTCACAGCACAGAACCACGCCCAGGGGGGCAAAAATATCAGTCACACACCCATGTTGGCTCTGGGTACGATGGCCTGGCCACTCCCCTTATGAATTGAGTGGTTGACAACAAAGCTACATGTCCAAGCTCCAACTCGCTGCCTGCGGTGACATGTCTGCATCCGATGTACACAGCACAATGTAATGTGTTAGAGCCCATGGCCCTCATGCATACAACAAGACCACAGGGACAGACGTAGGCAATATTTTGTACTGGCTATGGGCACGTGCGCCGGCTCCTTAATTGGCAGGGCCACATGTACAGTGATGCCTGTGCTGGATGTGTGTGGGGTGAGTGCAAGCCAGCCCATACAGAGTGCTTGGTGCTGGCAACCACTTGAACAGTGGACACCAGTGCAACGGAAACTGAAAACACCTGCATAACAGAGTCAACTGCTGAGCAACATGAAGGGAGCCGGAGAAAGCCCAGAGGACACACAATATGCAAACAGAAGTGTCCGTGAGGTGCAGTGCACTGAGGTAGGGGCTCAACAGCTGAGCGCGCCCATGTGAAAAAAAAGTCTCAGATTGTGTCCCTTCGAGATATTCCTGATGCAGATGCAGTGGGGTGTGTTAGACCTACATCATCTTCCTCATCAACGTCCCAGGTCTCCCACACTGCTTGAGGTGACATTGCTGTGCAACCTCTCAACAACACAAAACTCAGTAACAGACGATGGCTTGCGGTGCACTGAGTCAGTGGCACCTGGAGTGCCGAGCAGGTTATCCGACTGATGATGGCATCCACGACAGGTCTGGGCAACTCCGAAAGTCCATCAGGACCACCATTTTGAGTCTGGCAGATGGCGGTTGGAGGTGGTCCTGGCGGTGCTGGTGGGTGCCTTCTGCGGTGATGCGATGCCCGGGCCGGTCAGGACTCGATTTGATGTGTGAGCCCTGAAGGCCCACAGTTGAGGCCGGAGGCAGTGGGCAGCGCAGGGCCACAGACACATGGCGTTGATGACCCTAATGCCATCGCCTCAGAGGCCATCCAATATCTCAGAAGAAGGGGTCCCGGACCTGACCAGCACAGAGTTAGTGGCCCCAGATGCACAGCGGCCGGCACAGGCATCCTGCCATGGGACGGTGACTTGCGGTGCACTGAGGTCGGTCCACGCGCAGTGAGCGGGTCCTCATCAATGTCCATGGTGAATGTGGCGGAGGCTTGCGGGGCCCAGAGGAAGGTGTCATCCAGGGCATGATGCGGAAGGTCTGATGTTATCCGGAAGCAGCAAATGGAGGAGTGGAAAGCAACAGCCTCGTTTTCACCACCAATTCAGTATCAGCTACATGAGGATGAAAACTAGCCCCTAGTACATAGACTCAGATGCCACCAATGTACGACCAGAGAGTGTCCATGAATGTCAAGTAACAGACTTAGTGCCACCGGTGCTGAGAGGGGATGCAGGCTGCGATTATGCCGGTACACTGATATGAACTCCGCCATCGCTAAATCAAGGCTTTGTGGCCTACTGGACCGCAGTGTAGGCCGGAGGCAGCGGTCAGCCGTGGCCCACACCCACCTGCCATTGGCTCGCGATGCACAGAGTTAGTGACACCAAGGCAGTGGTCGGTAGTGTTTGATCACCTCTGTAACGATGATCCCATTCCCTCCGAACTGCAACGTGTCACCCTCTTACACCTCTCCTTGCATGTGATGATATGTATTCTGCCTTTGAATAATCGATGTTCAGTTCCAATTCTGTGACCTACTCGTGCGCAGCGTAGGCCGAGGGCAGTAGTCCGCGTAGGTCCACAGACACCTGTGGTTGTGATGCTATGCACAGAATTGGTGGCACCACATCAAAGGGAGAATAGTGACATGAACTCTGCCTTAAATAATGTTCACTGCCATGGTGTAATCAAGACTCAGTTCCAAATGTGTGACCTACTTGACCGTAGTGTAGGCCGGATGCAGCAGTAGAGTACGTCAACGAGAAAGGAGTAAAGCGGGCCTGTGGCATGGAGGCGGTGATGGTCTAAGGAGGCTGCCAAGGTCACGGGCCTTGGGCTTGGAGCTTGCGCCGGCACGTGGTGGTCCCTCCGTGACACACGCCGGTGTCGGCAGGTGATCAATGTGGCCTGGCTGCGCAGGGGCGGGCCTGATGGGTTCGAGGTCCAGCGGGCCGGGGTACGAAAGGCGCACAGGATCACAGGCAACTCCACTCACGAGGTCCGTGTCGGCCTCGTGGTGGGATGAGAGGTGCCGCCCTAGCAAAGACATTGGGCTTTCCGGAAGAGGGCCACACCTAGGGCTACGTGCTTTTTATGCACACTCCTATGCTGGCGTGGCATACACCAGGCCATCCCACTCTGCTCACGCTTTCGGGGGGGACGTAACAGGCAACATTTCTGTGAACTCCCCCACTGGCCGGGGTGACATGGTTGCGTCCACTGTCCACTACACTCCATACACCAGAGGTGTATGTCACCATGGATATGGGTGTGTTCTGCATACTGCGGTCTGTCCAGCACATCTCCGCCACTCTTGGCATTGTGTACTTTCCCAATCATGGTTCTCCTGCCTCCTTCACACATGCCTGGTTGCCACCTCTCCCCACATTCGGCTATTGTGTGGCTGAGGTGCCATGCCGTTGATGGCTCATGTTCAAGGCTTGCCCAGCTTTCCATTGTGAGTTGTTCTGTAGTGTCTGGTGGGTGGGCATGTTGTTTTGCAGGTTGGTTTGGATTTTGTTACGTGTGCATTGCCAGAGTTGTGAGTTGCATGGTTGTGGAGTTGAGGTGAGTGGGGTGTTCATTTGGAACTTGCTAAGGGGCTGTGCATTTCCCTTGGTGCCATCCTGGGAACGCTGGTTGCTGATGGACTGTTGGAGGATGGAGGACTCATGCACACTGGCTAGGTATTTGGAGGCAACATTGGTGGAGGTTCCACGGTGTTAGGTTGTTGCCTGGACATTGATGTGACACGTGTGCTTTCTGTTGCAGAGATTGTGTGCTGTGTCAGTAGGGGGCACAGGTAAGACATGTGTGCTGTGTATTCCCCCCAACATGTGCGTACATCCAGCTATAGCGTATGGTCCTTGCTTGGTGTCCAGCGGATCCTGCGCATTGTGTTGGACGTATAGGGACTGGGGTACCAGGCTGATGGTGATGTCCAGGACAGGTGTGAGGGACTTGGATGTGGCTGGCTGTGTGACTCCTCCAACTCTGTTGGGTGTTGGTTGGGGGGTACCACGGGCCAACAGGTGCAGCACAGCCAGCATCTTTGTGTGGGGTGGGATATTGGTTGTCCACTGTGTTAGTGCCGTCAGCCTGTTGGGCGTTGTTGGTCAGGATGCGTAGGATGGTTGTCCTTTTGAGCCTGTAGTGGGCAAGGACATTGTCAGGTGTTGGGTCTGTGTGACTGGTGCATTTCCTGGGGATCCGCTGTCTTTGTCTGCGCTGCCTCTGTGGTGGTCTGGGGGCGGGGTTCCGGGTGGGTGTTGGGGTCCTGGGTTGGTGGTGGTGGGTGTTGTGGCCCTTTTGGGTGTCCAGCCCGCATGACCGGTGGCTTCATGGCATCTGTTGCCCTTCCAATGTGGCTGTGGGCTGGTCTCCCTTTTGTGGTGCAGGCTGTTGTCCGACTTTGCACCAGGTCAGAGCAGGTGTTATATTCCTGCTGCTAACGTGCCTTATCGCCTATTTTGTGTTCTTATCGCATTTCTGGCTGGTCATTGTGAATATTGTGGAGTGGTCTGGTCGTGGCTTTTGGCACGGGAACGCCTACTCTGCATCTCATTAGCGATAGTTGCGGGGTCTTCAGTGGCTATGTTTTTTGCGGCTGCTATCACGGGTAAACTGGTGCTGTGGGCTGTTAACACCAGCTTGTGAATGGGGCGATACATTTATCACAACTTTGGCTGCGAAAAAGTGCCGTTAACTCGGCGATAGATCCTTGTGAATATCCCCCTCAGAGTCCAACATTTTTGCCAATGTTGTCTAATTTGGAGTGTTAATAGTGAATCTAACCTACCAAATAGGAGTTGGCCTAACGGCTACGGCGGTCGACCTCAAATCTGGGGAACTTGGTTCGAGTCTCGGCAATGATGCTGAACATCCTGTGATTCTGGGCAAATCACTTAATCTCCCTGTGCCCAACAAAAAAAATGAATGTGTCCTCATGTAATGTAACTGGTGCTATGTAAAGCGCTCAGATACCTGATTCGGGTCAAGTTCGCGCTATATAAAACTCTGTAAAATAAAAAAATAAAAAATAAATAAATGTCTAATACTTTCCCTAATGTTGTTTAATTTGGAGGGGAATGTTAAATCTCATCCCCCCAGAGCACAAAACCTTCCCCAATGTTGTTTAGTCTGGAGTGGGAATAGTAAATCTGCCTCCCACCTCCACGGCAAATTATTTGCCTAATGCTGCTTCCCTTAGAATGAACAGATTAAATCTGGTCCCTTCAGAGGTCAACACTTTTCCAAAATGCTGCTTGGTTTGAAGTTTGAATATTAAATGCTCCCACCATCTCTGGAGTCTAACACTTTCACCAATGTTGTTTAGTTTGTGGTGGGAATAATGAATGTGGCCCCCTCGAGCACCCCAGAGCTAAACACTTTCCTCAGTGATGCTTGTTTGGTAGCAGAATAGTAATTTTAACCCCTAAATTGAGTTCAACACTTACCCCAATATTGCTTAGTTTGGAGTGAGAATACTAAATCTGCCCCCTACCCACCAGAGCAATGTTGATTAGTTTGGAGTACAAATGGTAAATGTGATGCTACCCATGCCCTTCCCAAAAAGATGGAAGGTTCCCAAATGTAGTTGGACTGGACCTTGAAAAGTAAATCTGACCCACCTCTACGAAATTAATATTAATCTCTTAAAAATAAAAAGGTGTTTTAACACGTTCTACATTTTCATAGTATTATAAGAATCTGTATTTGTCAAGATATTTAGTTTTATTTCTTCTTTCTATATGAATAAAACTAGAATCACGCAAAGGCAAATTAAGCAAATTTCACACATGTGCTAATATTTTTGTGGTTGATATTCGGGGATGCAGTCCCCCTCCCTCAGTGGTGTAAAAACATTATATGGGCCCTTTTCCAACCAAGAAAAATTGATATTTCATCTCATACACTTTTATTAAAACAGTTGGGATGAGGTTGGCCCTTTGAACCCCTGGGCACAGGTATCATTGCACTTACTGGACTAATGATAGCCAAGCCAATAATTGTAGGCCTCTGAACTCCTCATTCTATGCCTCTTTTCTCTCTTCTACTTATTTCTCTCATTTGCTCCACCCATCTAATTCCTTTCACTATTTCTCCTTCCCTACACCCTTTCAATTGTTTCTTTCTTTTACCCTATCAATCAATCATATTTATTTTGTTCTTTCATTTCCCGCTTTATCTCCTCTTCCTACTATCTTTTACTTTTTCCTTTGTCACCATTTTCTCTCTCACATTCTTTTCCCTCCTTCTTGCCTCTTCTCCTATCTACCTCCTAACTAACTCTCTCCAAACCTCCGTTTAATCCCTTCTTCTCGATATCTCTTTCCTCCATTCCCCTTTGCATCTCTATCTTTTCTTTGCTTCTCTGGCTCACTCTTCTCCTTCCTCCTGTTATCTCCAACACCCTAATATGTGCCCTTTTTTTGTCGGTATCTCAATATTGCTTGGTCTTGTCTCCTCTCTTTCATTTTTCTCATCCGTACCTCTTCCCCTTCTCTTACGTTTTTCTCTGCCTTCTGCCATTCAGACACTGAGGGGCATATTTACATAGGGATTGCACCACCAGAACATCACTTTTACCGATATTCCAGTGACTCAATGCCCTGCACCAAATTTACATAGTGACGGTAAGCCATTTTTTGTGGTTTAACACCGCCTTGTAAATAGGGCACCCTTTTATGCAGGTATCTGAGTGAAAGGGGCATGTATTTGGTGTTTCTGTGGGCCTTCAACCACAACAACCTTTGCTTTTTTACACTGCCCCAGATTTGCAAGGATCTGGAAATCTGAGACAGCACCAAAAGCTAACGCTATGCAGTAGCAAGTGTTAGAATGGCACAACGAGGTGAAATACTTTTATTTCTTTTCATTTTTGCTTTTTGAAAGAGCAAAATGTCATTAATGATTCTTTATGTGCAGGAAGGTCTCCCTTCCTGCACATAAACAATCATTAAATAATGAATAATGATGATTTGCTACTTTTATTTGTGCTGCATTTATGCTGCAGATTGCAGCACACATAGAAGAAACAAATCCGGCATTATTGATTGTTTATGTGCAGGAAGGGACACCTTCCCGCACATAAACAATACTTCCGTGCAAGGCAGGCATCTTTGAACTGTGGCGCATGAGTGTCTTTGTTGGCGCTAGGCAGCAATGGTTAGCGCCAGCGCTAGGGAAAACACTGGAAGTGTGCTGTATTGTTGTAAATATGGCGCATCCCTGTGTTTTGGAAATGGCGGAGAAAGGCTCTACAAAATTTCCCACACTCTGCTGTTTCTTTGTAAATATGCCCCTGAAAAATGAGATTGCCACACTTGTTCTTGGCGAATCTAGCATGGATTACGGAAATATTGACACAGGCATTTTAGCGGACACAGCATAATTTATCATTTCTCAGTTCAGCCTCTTCATCCACCATACTAGGCCCTGAATATTTTTTAATGTTGCTGGCATAATTTGAATAATTTTGTGAATTTTACATTACACTCGTAACACAAAAATGTCCGAAATTAGAACGTAATTAGACCGTTGTTAATTACATGAATTAAACAGCAGGCGTGTGAAAGCAGTGTAAACAACAAGAATACGAGCGGCTGTTGCTCTTGACAGTTGTCTTTTTAGCACTTGTTCTGACGTGAAATGCGTGCTCATGTCAAAATGTGATGCATTTTGCGTAAACTACTGTACTTAATCGTGGGGTTGAATTTCATAGAATTACACATCTTTTCGCATAACTCTCCCAAAATGTCAAAAATAAATTACATGAATTTTGCTCACCCCTAAGTAGCCGGGGGTTTTAAGCTAACATTGTTTACATTCCTGGTAAAGTGTTTAGAAACAGAAAAGGGTGATACACAGATATATAAACGTCTCTTAAAAATCATCATAGTATTTCATTGAATGAAATGTCCTTTTCTCCTTTGCATTTTTTTAAATTGCCTTCTGAAAAAAAATTGGTTTCCCATCTAACAGCATGCACCACAATCTGAATTGTCTATTGGCGCTGAAATACTAAGAGTATGTATGAGCAGACTCGTCCTCACCTCACAATGATGAAAGACCTTCTGAGCCCCTGCTGAAATCGGAACCTATGACTCAGATTGAACACACATTTCTTCCCACTGAGGTATCTTACAACTGCAAGTGAAGGTGTTCCCTGTTAAGTGTGACATTTAATTTTTCCTCTAAATCGACCCATTTAATTTTGGCATCTAATCGCTTACTAGATTCTTGCTGTCTAAAATTCACTCCTCGCATTCCCATCGGACTTGTTTCTCATTAGGGCCAGCTGCCCAGAGAAGATTAGGAGGGCCTGGATCAATAACATGAACAAGAAAGGAGAGCTGATTAGTGAAATGGATTTATGGGGATGGGAAGTATCCTTTTTCTATTCTCTAATAGGACCCTCGGGAATCTATAAGGTAAAGGGCTAATTAGGAATGGTTGTTCTTGCTCAATACATTTAATTTGTGTTCATATCTAGGTAGTTGATACGCATTTCGTAATCTGGGCCTTACTTTTTGTGCTGCGTCACTACAGAGGAAAAAGTAAGGAGGTTTTTATTAACACAAAATGCTCGCGAGCAGTGGCAAAGCAAGAGGGTGCATGGGGTGAAGTCCGCCTTGCGCGGCACAAGTTTTGAGTGTGGCAGTCTCCTCCTGCACTTATCTGCCATTCTCGAGGCGGCAATCGCCACCCCCTGCTCTTCAATTGGCCGCCGAGGGGTGGCAAATGGGAAAAATCCCAACAACACCCCCACACCCCCGCTCTATGATTCGGCCACAGCGGGGCAGCAAACACGGGGACCGCCACAGGCAGCCAAAGTGCTTGCTATGCCACTGCTCGCAAGTTACCAGCCTTCACCGTTTGAAAACACTCTTGAGAAAAAGCTAGCAGGGCATTAATGTGCTTAAACGTACTTTTTAAAGTACGTAGGGCCATATTATCAAGGAACTGCGATAACAGTATCGCCGCTTTAGCAGCAGAAAACTGCAGCTAAAGCGACGATAATGGGCTTGATAATATGCCCTTGTGAATTCCCATAGAAGCCCAGGTTCACACCAGAACAGATGCGCCAGAAATTTTGACTTATCGGTTGGCGCAAAAGTCACACATTGCTGTAGTCGTGTCGCAAGCATGATGCAACTCTAGCAATGCATGTGGAGGGCTATTACGAATACACTGCATCACTCCTTAGGCCTGCTCCAAGCAGGTGTAGCAATTTGACGCAGTGGTGTCCTTGAAGTGTCGCAGTGAAATCTTGTAGATTTCACTGCTTCACATCTACAAGGCTTTCCCGCATGGTAACTTCCACCCTGCATACATTATACCTGACGCAGGTATAATGTGGGGCAGGGTTTGCAAGGAGACGCATCTCCCTAGATGTGTCACGTTGTAAATGAGCCACAATGTGGAGCATTGTTAATGCCGCAACTGCATCACAAAAAGTGATGCAACAGCGGCGCAAAAGTGTCACATGGGGCTTGTAAATCTGCCCCATATTGTTTTGCTGCAAAGTGCTGTTTGCAAATGATTGTACATAGGGCTTTGCATAAAAAATCATTGGTAGTAGCGGGGGAACAGCCATGTACCATCCATACAACCCTGCCTTTACGCAAAACAATGTAAAGCAATGCACAATGCCATTTTGCATTACTTTTAGACAACTGTCAGCTCAAATACATTTTTGTGCTGGTAGGCTAACAACAAATGAACACTTTGCACTGGTTTGCATCATTTTTTGTGACTTTGCTTTGGTGCTAAATATTGATGTATAAGGGCCCAGATGTCTAAACAAGAACTCAAAATTTGCAGAATAGTGTAATGCGCATTTGAAAGAAAATCAGTGCTCACAGATTCAGTCAGGCGCACAAAGAAACTTTTTTGAATTTACTTGGTTAGTATACTGTTTACTCTTTGTTGAAATACTTGAATAAGTAGCACTGAAATGGTCTGTGCCGATGTTCCTGTAGGAAGCTGGCTCTCCATATAGTGCATCAAAATGAGGTACATTGTGCTGAGTGTTCAGGCAACCCTTCTTGGTTTACAGAGGCACAAGTAGCAAATGCTCTCTTTTGTGGTAGTTTGGGAAAGCAGTTTAGGCTTCTCAGAGAGTAGTGCTAAGTATTTGTTATACTCACAAAGACAATAACTGAGACACACACTCAAGAATAAATCCGGGACCAATTAAAAAAAATAACATGTATTTTTAAATACATTTCAACACCAAGAAATCACGGCCATTCACAGTTGTCAGTCTTCACTGGTTGAGAGGACAAAAACAAGACAGCTGGGCTACTCTCAAAGTGGGTCTCTGTGTGCTGATGTGTTCGATGGCTGCTCCGTCTTGGAGTCGTTGTAGTCCTGACTGAACTAAAATAGGCTTTGATTGCTGCAAGGGGTTCAGTACCCTGTGTATTGGTGCTGTGCAGCTCCGGTCCCGGCAACTTCTCACTTAGTGGGGAGATGGATCTGACCCTCTGGAGCACAGAGACCTCTTCCTGAGTGGCTGATGCATTGGAGAGACCAGGAGGTGGCAGAATGGTGGACCAGACTTTGCTGGTTGGTGCCTGCAAGCTGCAGGGGAGTAGCTCCTCTACTCCAAGGGAGTTTGCTGGCAATTTCCAAAGTGCTGGCACCCCACCAGGGATTTTGGCAGATCTACAGCAGCAGGACAAGTCGGTTTGTTACAGTTGTTGGGACAGGAGCAGGTAGCAGGGTTTGGTGCCCAAAAATCTGAAGCTGGTCCTTAGTTACGCTTTCTTTACTCTCCTTTGTACTCTTCTTCTTCTATCCGTCAAATCTGAGTTCCTGGTGTCAGGGGTGCCACCTAAATACTCAATTTAGGGGCATTAAGGGGAGTGTAAGGTAGTAGCCAATAGGCTACTTACCTTTGGCATGTCTACACCTCCTACATGACTACTTTCTGTGGAAAGTGGGCATAACCCTGACCCAGTGTAACTAATATCACCAAAAACCAAGCTTGTAGAATTGTATTTGTCGTGTTCACTTCAGGTAGCCCACCTTAGGGGTGGCAGTAGCCTGATAGTGAACACCCTTCCTGACTAGCTGATTTTCCCTCTTGTCCTGGTGCTAAATGGACCCTGGGCAAGTAGTGCCTTTTTCCCTGTCTGGGGGAAGCTGGGGTCACATATCTAAGGTGGCAGAGGCCTTTGAAGGCTCCTGCCTTGATATGCTGATTATCAGCCATCCTGCTTGGAGGAGGTGACTCACCTCCGGCTGGATCAGGCATTGTTTCTGACCACAGAGAGCATGGGCTCTCAGCTGCAGGGGGTCAGAAACCTGTCTGTGGTGGCAGGTTGGTCTACACCTGTCAGACAGTACACTAGAAGTTGGTAGCTTTTATGGGGACATATCTAAGGTGCCCTCTGGGTGCATGTATTATTAAATCCACAAATGACATCAGGATGGGTTTATTAAGACAAGGTGTTTGAAACCAAACACCATCGATTTCAGTGAAGCCATCATGTATCTGGGAAACTCATAATGACCAGTGCCCACTACATTTACTCAAGATGGCTTCCCTGTTCACTTGTACTATCAAGTAATAAGACTAGACAGCACAGGGACATATCTGCTTAAGGAGATATTTCCTCACATGTAACATAATTCACCCTGCCTCAGGGCTATAAGTCCTGATGTAGGGGTGACTTACATATATTTTGTGCATGTTTGGGGGCATCATATTTTCATTTTTGTCTGCACTGTTTCGCACAGCCTGCCATGGCAGTCTGAATGAGTTTAGTGGTGGGTCCCTTAGGGTGGTGCTGCAGTCCTTAGGTGCCCTCTTTAGTAACCATGCCCTAGTACCAGGGATACAATTTACTAGGGATGTACAGAGGTGCTAACGTTCGTGCCAATTGTGGAGCAATTGCAAATTTACCCTTTTCTGGGAAAGAACATTGGCACTGGTGACCTGGTTAGCAGGAACCCAGTGCACTTTAGCCAAAGTTTCATCAAATACCAGGCAAAAAATGGGATGACCATGTCAAAAGAGGCACTTTTCTACAGTTCCCAATAATTAATTTGCACTGTGAGTGGCAAAAGTGTGTACATTTGCATCCTTGTCTTGGTTCTGAGCTGAGTATATTGTTGAGTCTCAATGTGGGAGATTATAGGTTTGGAGGTGGGGTGAGCAAGATTACATTTTAACTGCAATCAATCCAGAGGTTGAGTGGTCAAGTTGTACGATTTGGATGGTCATTTTAGGGTACTAGATCTAAAGCTAAAAGTGTTTTATTGTTAATGCATGTCAGCATTGAATGGATGTCAATTCAATTTAGATGATACTGTTTGAGAAAGGTGGGTCATTTCAAGAGTGGTCAAGTTAATAAAAAGAGAGGGAGAAAGAGCATACTTAAAATCAATATTACCTGAGATATCTGAAGCATAAATATTAATAGATTTGGTCACTAAATTCAACGGAACCATTGGTTTCTATATATGAATCAGGAACCTCAAAGAGGCACTTTGGACTGATGTCTGTCATAAACAGATATATGAGGGCAATGAAGAGGCAAAAAAGGAGGAGAGAGAAAATGGAGGGTAGTGGAAAGTAAGAGGCACATTTGATGGAGAACAGGGTGAGGAAAAGACTGGCAAGAGAAAAGGGTCAACTTGGAGATTAATTTGTTGCATGAGGAAGGTAGGAAGAGAAGTGGGTGCACGAGAGGAGAAAGTGAGAAGAAAGACGAATGAGAGCAAAATGCTGAACCCGAGGAAGAAGGGGGAGAAACCGAAAACAGACAAAGTGATGAAGGGATGAAAAGAGGCTGTAGGAGGGAGATAAATTAAAAGGGGTGGAGATATATATTTTTAGGATTTGCCCAGTAAACATCGGTCTTGAAATTGCCCTAAAGAGAGTCATTATCTCCCTATATTCCCATCCTAAGTAGTGATGGTGTTTGTACATATATATTTAGAGCTGCTGCCTGTCAGAGCTACGTTTCCCTGAATAATGGGAATAAAGTGAAACCTGGTAAAAGCTGCTTCAATATACAACAGTCAAAATGATGAGCATTGTCAGTGCTTGTTTTTATGCATGATGCAAATGAAAGAGTTTGCTCCACAAAATACGTGAATAGGGTGATAAAGTTGGAAAGTGGCTCCATGCCAAGAGTGATACTTTCAGTCACTTGTGGTTATTTAGATAACACGAAAAAACCTTGCACGCTGTGATTTGACACATATTAATTTTAACAAAAACAAGATTGCAAGACCAAAAATGAAAACAAATTATCTAGTAGAGAAAGCCACGTGTGGCTAAAGGTGATGCATATGAAGTGGGGGTAAATTAATAGCACAGAGGTTTACATTTCATTTTCGGCTTGAAACAAGTACTCACAGCTTTTGAAGCAGAGTACACTAATTTTTAGAATGTTATAAAGCAGAGGAGGTTTATGTTTGTAATTTTCTACTATTTGTCTTGGTGGATATTATGGGTTAATCTCACAATCTAGGCAGAATGCAGATCTTGCCTTTCATGTGCGGATGTCTGTTTGCATCCCAGTGCCAATGGGCAAATATGGACACTCATCTAATACAAAATAGCATAATAAAAACTGGGTTGCTGCACAAAATCAGAGTCTCCACTGGGGTTTAAAAGCTGTCTTCAATCAAACAAGCAATGTCCTCTTTCTATCTCTCTATCTCTCCCCCAGAGGTCTGGACCCTGCAGCCCCACTACTCACAGTGTCAACACATTCAGCTCAAGCAGTGCGAGTGGTGGTGCCTCAAGTCCTCCCTTTGCTGTGCTTCACAGGCATTTGTTCCTAGCTGGCCCTAGTTTTTGCCAAGATGCCTCACCCACTCTGCCTCAGGTGGGTTCTATTCAGGTGGCAAGCACAGCGTTGCGCTATTTGAGCTGCCAGAGTTCGTATTTTATTCAGAGACAAGTGGCTAAACAGATTTGCATCACCGCCATAAAATAGCAATTATGAATGAAGCCCCGGAATGGTTTGTTTACACAGGACTTTAGGCATATAGATGTAGCAGATGATAAATTGGACATCTGTGTCTTATAGTCATTTACAAATCTGCTATTAGGGCCTGATTAGGATGGCGGTCAGACTTACGTCCAACCGCCATCCCTTCGGACACGGGACCGCCTGACTAGCTGTCGGCAGTCCTGCACCCATAATCATGATGCGACCGCCTTCAAGGTGGTCCCAATGTGTATCCTTTGTTTTGAGGCATGTGCTGCAGCCTGCAGCACATGCCGCAAAACAAAAATACACATTTGCTATATCCCTGCACTATGTGGTAGGCACTGCATGGTGCCTGGCAAATGGTGCAGGGATATGTATATTGGGGAGCACCATAGGTGCCCCCCAGGGCCCATATCCGAGGTCAAGGGGGGCCCACTACGTCCCTCAAAGTCCATTTCCAACGATCTTTTCATGACAGGTTAAGAGCAATGAAAAGGCTGGCGGAAAGGGACATTGTAATCCCTACGGTGGTGCCTAAGCAGGAACGGCCACTGTTGTACGGCTGCAACTCCCTCTGACGCACTATGGGCTCCTTCAGCCCATCAGAGGCTTGGTGATTGGTCTCTCTGACCCCCAGACATCCGCCTGCCATTCTAATGTGGCGGGCGGTAAACAGTATCACGATGGCATTGGGACTGCCATTGACAGGCTGTCGGTGGCGGTCTCATCGTCATCGTAATTAGGCCCTTAGTTTCTTAGGGAAAGGAATGCTATGTATTTCACTTGGGAAAATGTCCACGTGGACACACAGTAGGCAGATTGTGCATATGGATATTTCCCAGTTCTCTGCGCATCCGATCAGGTGACTGCGCAGCATTAGATACAAATATGGGCATACACACAATCATGCTGCTTAGAAGGAAAACAGGTCTGTGCATAGAATCAGGGCCGGTTTTAGAGGCACCTGGTGCACAATCTTTTTTGGCACCCCTCCTCCTAGTTGCCTCTTTCTCCACAGATACCCTCACTACCAACTTTGAAAAGCCTAAAACAAAGAATGAACAAATAATACCAACTCTCTGTCAGCACATACAATGAATAGAATTAATGATAGGTCAACAGGATAATACAAATACGTGCAGCACGGAGACAGTCAGCATAGCTGCTGAGTGTCCAAAGAGGTGACATTTCTGACAGCTTTTATTGGTGCAAAAGGAAAAACGGTCATAATGCATGTAAGACAAAATAAGCATTGAATATGTGAGCAATCAAAGGAGGCCTAAGCTACATTATACCTTTTACGGTCCGAGGTGTACTGTTGCTGAACACATGTCCTGAGTACTTGACAATTTTGGGACTTTCCACTCTAATGAAATGTATTGGCCTTGATACTTTTCCATAGAAATGATTGCAATACCTAGCACGTAACAGGGTTATTTCTAAATATGATGTGCTGAAATACTTGCAGCTAAGCTAGCCTTCTCTGCTGTTGTATTGTAATTCCTGAGCAAGGCTTGCGTTTACGAGAGCAGCTTTACTTTGAGCCATGAAAAAATAACAAGCATTTGGCTGGTGATTTTATGTCAACTTTGCAGGGCCTGAAGATTTAGACATTTGGTATCGACTAAGAAAAGATGGTTTCCACAACCTCGACTTTCCACAGCCCCTCTCTCACATGAATATCTTTTGCTTTGAAGAACTACTTATACAGACCACTCAATACCTACATTAGCACACCTACGTCCACTAAACTCTCGGCCTGGGATTTCCTCACAGCCAGACTGCACCTCACGACCTTTCCCTTCCCTCACACGCCTATACATTTTAACGCTGCGTTCCCCCCCGCTCTTCAAGAAGGTCCCTTCAAGGCTTGGAGGGAGGGCAGTTGCCACAGGATCTCTCACCTATTTGGCAGAGGAAAACTCCTCACTTTTCAGGAATGCAAGAAACAATTTGCGTTAACTAACAAAGAAGAATACCACTACTTGCAGCTGAAACACTGGGTGCAGCAACTCTTGGTGCGGCAGGCCGCCACCAGGGAGTTGTTCCCTATTGAGAAATTCGCTCAGTCTGGGGCCTCCACCAAGGGGCGTATCTCCTATCTCTATGCTCTCATCCAGTCGATGAGTCCCAGGGCGACGCCGCATTTCCAATGCTTTTGGAACGCTCTCGTGGATGCCCCTTTGGAGGATAAGCAATGGGAGCATTTAGGTAGGGACATAGTGAAACTCAACCGTTCCATGTATCTTAGGGAGGCACACTATAAAATCATGTATGATTGGTACCTGTACCCTCAGAAACTACACACGGTTTTCCCTGATTCATTAGACAGGTGCTGGAGGGGATGCTGGTTGTTAGGCAATTTCAGACATATTTGGTGGGACTGCCCCGTCATTAAACCTTTTTGGAAGGAGATTCTATCCCAAATCAAGCTTATCTTACTCTATCCTATCCCTGGCTCCATGGCACAGGTGCTGCTGGGGGTTCGAGATCTAAATTTGAGAAGACAGACACAGGGCGATAAATCAGTGATGTGGCTCTGCTTGGGGGTTGCCAAAATGGCAATTGCTGCGGCTTGGAAGAAGCAAGAGGCCCCATCCTTAACCCAATGGCATGCAAGATTGTGGAGGGCTTTGGCTTTGGAACGCATGACTGATATAATAGAAGACACTAGGAAAGGTTTTGATTACATTTGGTCTCCACTGGTCAGCTACTTATCAGAGGGACTTCCTCGGACGGCTTGCAATCCAAGACTTAGGGCCCTCAATTTGTTCCTTATATAATCACTTCACATCGAGGGTAATTCTGAAAGGTGCGCCATACACTGGGGTAGAGTCTATAATTTCCCAATCCCCACGCTCACCTTTTTTTTTTTCTAATTTGCACCATAACATCTCAGTTCTGTCTATTTTCCTTTTTCTTTTCTTAGGTTAAGTTTCCTTTTCCTGTTACTCTCTCGAGTGGGTAGATAGTTATATGGAAACAGGGATGGGCATGCAACATGTTATGACGAAACTGTATATCTGGGCGGATGATATTATTGATTACTGTTGCATATGTATTAGTTTTGATGCACTCTTTGAGAAAAATTTCAATAAAACACATTTTGAAATAAAGCACTACTCATACTACCCCTGCTGTGTGAGAGCACTTTACATCACACACGCATTGCACAGAGGGAATGATTTGTTTTTTTTCTAAATTCTTTTTATTAAACAGTCGTCTGTATCAACATACAGCATTATCACATGCTACATATTTTGTATATCTTCAGTGCAGCAATACACCATCTACAATCAATAATTGTACGTGATAAGCAACACGATACAAGCAGGGTCCCAGTCTAGCACCTATCCCACCCATCACCCCCTCCCAAAGTTGCCACACTTTTTCCCATTTCTTAGGACAGCCCCTGCTTTCATATACTGTCTTTTCTGCGGCAGAGCACCAATCCATATCCCGTTTCCATCGTGTTGCCGTTGGCGCTTGCGCGGCGCCCCAGGCTCTGGCAATGTTTCTTTTGGCAACCATTGCAGCCACTAGTAGCCATATTTTTGGGTATTTAGGCCACGTTTGTTCCCCCGATACACATAATACAAGCCATCAGACTTCAAGCGGAACCTTCTGTCCCACAACCTCCGACATTATACGCATCACCTTCCGCCAATAACGTTGGATTACCGGGCATTCCCACACAATATGAAAGAAGGTACCTCTTTGATTAAATCCCCTCTGACAGTTCTCCGTGGGAATGCGCCCCAGCTTAAACATGAGTACACTGGTAGGTAAGATCTTTGTATTATTCTCAGTTGAACAAGCCTGAACCGCGCTCTAATCGCCACTTCTCTAGGGTTTTATTATCACTTCTGCCCAGTCATCATCTTCTAGTAGGCCCACATCAGATTCCAAGGACTCCCTTAACTTTATCAGGAGATCCGGGGCATTGTTGATTATCTTTCTATAGGTGCATGATAGCACTTTTTCCGGTATTGGGTCTAGTAGTAGTCTGTCTTCGAGTGGGCTATATTCGGGTATCTGTTCCCCCTCCTTTAGGTATCTGCTCAAAGCATGTCTCAGCTGCAGGTACCTTAACGTTCTGTTTCCGCTAACTGGTATTCAGTCTGTAGTTCAGGGAAAGTGAGAACGTGTTGCCTCCGCCACACATCTCCCAAGCGTAGCATGTCTATCAATTTCCACTTCCCAAAGCCCTGTAAGCTATCTACTTCCCTGAGCATGTTGCTGTCCCAAAGGGGGGGTCTGCTCCGTGAGGAAATGATTCTTGCTTGTGTAAACCAGTCTATAGTAAATGTTTAGGCTGTCCGGAATTCAGTTAAAACTGACTCTGCCCGACAGTACCCTACCGGATAAAAATCAGCTGACTCGGTTTAAACCGAGTGTCACTGATTTTCATTGCAGTTGCACCACTTGGCCACTTGATGGAGCCAAAGCATTAGAAGCAAAGTTCCAATTTAGGCCCGAGAACAAAGCAGTTTGGAATGTTTGTCACCCCCATAAAATTCGGGGAGACACATTGTTTGGCAAGGTTGGTGGGTGGGGCCAGGTCCTATTGAAAATGCTGTCTGGACTTTGTCTGGCCCCACCCACCGCAGCACACTTCAGACCCCCACGACGACGAGACGACGACAGCCAGTGCTTTAAATGCTCCAAGGCCCAGCAGGTAAGTGGAAAGTGTGTGTTTTGTCGAACTATAACATTGCTACAGAATCACCACTGTCACTGTTGCAGCAGAGAGGCTCTGATAGCTTTGATGCCCTCATACCTTGCGAGCAGGGGTTGAATAGTGGAGGAAGGACATGGTTGGCCTATTTGTCTTAGTGTGTGTGGAGGGCAAATAGTTAACTAACTGCAATCCTCCGGCGCACTAATTCTTGGCCTCAGCAGCGTAGAAAGCCATTCACATGGAGCCACAACAGTAAACAGCAACTGCACCACAGCTCCTTGTGTGTATACGACACTTCCAGGGCTGTTGACCTGTGCTTAAAGATGAGAATTACAGTGTCACCTCCTCGTTTTTTAAATTTTTCTTTTATTGGATCAGCAGGGCCCTGCCGCCCCTCTCACCACACGCTGCAGGCCTGCTGCTTCAGTATGCCAAACCACGTGCCGATGCAGCAGTCACCAGCACCACACCAGCGAGTCAGCAACAGTTTGCCCCAGGTAGGCCTCCGAGCACCAGGCAGAGCCCTGCCTCTGCAGGCCTCACCTCCTCGTTTTTTAAATATTTATTTTATCGGATCAGCAGGGCCCTGCCGCTCCTCTCACCACACGCTGCAGGTCCGCTGCTTCAGCATACCAAACCACACGCTGATGCAGCAGTCTCCAGCGCCACACCAGCGAGTCAGCAACAGTTTGCCCCAGGTAGGCCTCCGAGCACCAGGCAGAGCCCTGCAGTCCCCCGCGAGTCCCCACAGCCAGCTCACCTTTCACCAGCATTGGTGCGCAGGACCCCCCATGCCGCAGGCCGCCTCAGATCCAGTAGTGTAGATCAGTGCCATGTGTAGTCCTCAGTCACGACTGGTAGCCGCCATGAGGTCTCTACTGTTGTGCCAGTCCGGAATCTCCTCGCTACCCCGCACACCTGCCCAAGTCAGGACGAACAGTCCGACACGCACACAGCAGGCGAAAAATGCAGCATTTCGGAAAGCGAGTGCCATGCTTGAGTAGTTCGAAGTATCCCCTTATACAATTCCAAGGGCCACAGATGACGCATTCTGGGGTGCATTTATAGCGATTCTGTGATTGCCTGCATGTGGAGACAGACTGGTGTGCATTTATTAAAGGGATGCTATGATTGCTGGCATGCGAGGACGCTCTAAAGAGGTTTGATGTATTGCTAAACACGTTCTTGTAAAACAAGTCTAACAAATCAGTGGCGGATTATTATTAATTTTTTAGGGGGGAGGGTTTTATATAGCGCACACAAAAACCCGGAGGTATCAGAGCGGTATACATGAGTACCAGTTGCGGTACAACCTCTTCTGACATTGTTTAGTGCAACACAGAGTGCAGGGGGGAGAAGACAGACAAGAGAATGGGGAGCCGAGGTGTGAATGGCCAAAGGCCCAGAGCAACATCAGGCCGCCTGCCTGGCTCACGTGGGGGGGAGAGGAGCTATTGTGTTCTGGCGTCTGTCTTACTGCAGCCGCACCTGAGTACTTCACAGGTCTGTAAAATACCATTTTACTTAACGAGGCTTTCTTGTTTTTCACCCCTTCTTAGAGCCCCTGCATCTCCATTCTGCCGATTGCTGGAAGAATCTCCCCCCCCCTAAATTTGACTGTAGTTGTGCATCTGGGAGCTATGTAAGTATATTTACGCCATTGATCCTTATTACTGTTGAACTGTATATGAATGTTTCATACTGTACACATGGATTCAACATTCTCCTTTCATTAAGCTGAACATTCTCCTGCCAATAGGTTACCTGACCTGCATCTGTATATACATCGCATTTCTTTTTTGAATTTTATAAAGCATGAAATTGGCCTAAGGGCTTTCGACCACCAAGTATTAATCACTTTTAGGCAAGCTGGAGGTTTGCTAATTTGCATACATCCAGAACCAATTTTTTTTTTAAATCATGATGGTTAAAAAGCATTTAGGGTACCAAGGATACAGATTTTTAAAGTTTTAAATCAAAAGCACTTAGAAACTGCAATTTGCCAGTTTTCGTGAATATTCCTGTTGGAGCCCTGATGGCTGAAGGTTTTGCTTCAAGGTCAGCTATTGGAACAAACACATTTTCAAGACTTTCCAATCCTTAGTCAATTCAAGTCAAAGAGGACAAGGGAGAGAATCCCAGAGCGAGGAATCTGAGCCACATTGTGCCCATCGGTGAAACTAATTTTTCATGTGTGATTGGACTTTTTTTTTTTTTTTGTAGGGTTTTATATAGCGCGAACTTGACCCGAATCCAATCAGGTATCAGAGCACCAGTTACGTTACATTAGGACTGAGAGTCTCATTTGGGTGGCTGGGTAGACTTTTTGTTTGGTGTCATCAGGCTTTAAAGATAAAATGGATTCGTATGCTATGCCTCAAATATGTGTTCTTCAATTTCACCAATTGGTTGGCAGCCTGTTCAGTGGCATCATTATTTTCTCAACAGTACACAACCAGTTTCTAAGTGTTTTTTTAATGATCTAGTTTGCGCAGAACAACATGCCCCGCAGAATAAAGACGGTAGAAGATTATGTGCTGGACAACAAAGATTTCATGGTTGAAAAGATGTTAATTTGCAGGTTTTGCAGAGTGACTGTCCCAATAGTAACTGGGAAGACTGCGAGCCGAATTGCTGAACATCTTGTCACCAAGACCCACTTGAAATTGAAAGAGCCACCTAATAGCAACAGCCTATGCCAGATGTCGCTTGCTGAGACAATGACACGCTTCAAAAGAAAACGTGAGGAAGAAATGGATGTGGCACATGAATTTGTACGTGCCCTAGTGCAATCTGGAACCAGCTTACACCAAGCCGATGGACCGATTGGGAATCTGTTCCGCAAGCGTGCACCAGCATGTAAAACATTACCAAAAGCAACACAAATGTATGACAAATACCTACCAGAGGTGTTCCTTGCAGATATTTAACATATTTCAGAGTTACTCCAAGGTGATGTAAAGATCTCTGTTACCCTTGATGAAACTCCAGAGATGCGTGGCGACCCAGCAGTGGCAGTGCTAATCACATTTTGTGATGCAAAAACTGGATGGTACAGACGTACCATCATGGCGGATCTAGATGTACTGGAAACATGCTACGGGGTGTCACTTGGAATGCTGCTGCAGAGAGTTCTTACCAAGTTTAACAAAGATTGGAGTGATATTGTTTGTATTTGCAGCGATTCAGCTACGTATATGAAAAAGTTATGTGATGACATGTCAAAAGCAATACCTGAGCTGAAGTGTTTCCCTGTTAGAGATCCGTGCCACTTGCTAGATGGTATGCTGAAAGCATCTCTACAATCTTCTGAGCTAATGAAGAATGCTATTGATTTTGTAGTCCATTCAGGTGCACTGTTTCATTATGCGCGAGAACTAAAACGCAAATATTTCTCATTTTGTGTTTTGTGTGGCAGCAAAGAAAGAGTCATCCCAACTGTGTCATTTAGTCGGTGGTTCTCAGTCCTAGAGGCCGTGAATGCAATATTATCTATGTGGCGACCGTTTACCGATTTTTTGCTTAGTGATGATGCAAAAGGCAAGAAATGTGAGGATCTTCGGGTGCATATTGATAGTGATGTCAAAATATATACACTGTACTGCATTCTTAGATTTTTACAAGAAAACATGACTGCTGCAGCGGACATAATCAAAAAAGTCAGAAAACACCCTTGTCTACCAAGTGTTCAGCATAATTGGTGTAGATGTCAAACATCTCCTCGAGAGTAGGCTAGGCGACACTTTTACTACGCCACTGGAGTCAAGCTATCCTGGCTGATGACGGCTGATAGCCAGAAACCGGTCCTAGGATGCTTGATTCCGGTCCAGGGAAGACATGGCTTGGCAGTTCGGGCTGGACTGTTCCCATGAGGCACAGGGTCAAGACTGATTTGCATATGGCCATGTTTGAACTGGGGTGGCGTAGTGGGCAAAAGATTGATGGATTTAACCCAGATCTCTTGACTGGGGGAGGATGTCTGCATTGTCAGCATTCCGTCCATCATTTGTTTGTTGTAACGCTTTTCGCCCTAAGTGGGATGGGTATTCCCAGACGTGGGACCCGTGCTCACTACGCCACTGGAGTCAAGCTATCCTGGCTGATGACGGCTGATAGCCAGAAACCGGTCCTAGGATGCTTGATTCCGGTCCAGGGAAGACATGGCTTGGCAGTTCGGGCTGGACTGTTCCCATGAGGCACAGGGTCAAGACTGATTTGCATATGGCCATGTTTGAACTGGGGTGGCGTAGTGGGCAAAAGATTGATGGATTTAACCCAGATCTCTTGACTGGGGGAGGATGTCTGCATTGTCAGCATTCCGTCCATCATTTGTTTGTTGTAACGCTTTTCGCCCTAAGTGGGATGGGTATTCCCAGACGTGGGACCCGTGCTCACTACGCCACTGGAGTCAAGCTATCCTGGCTGATGACGGCTGATAGCCAGAAACCGGTCCTAGGATGCTTGATTCCGGTCCAGGGAAGACATGGCTTGGCAGTTCGGGCTGGACTGTTCCCATGAGGCACAGGGTCAAGACTGATTTGCATATGGCCATGTTTGAACTGGGGTGGCGTAGTGGGCAAAAGATTGATGGATTTAACCCAGATCTCTTGACTGGGGGAGGATGTCTGCATTGTCAGCATTCCGTCCATCATTTGTTTGTTGTAACGCTTTTCGCCCTAAGTGGGATGGGTATTCCCAGACGTGGGACCCGTGCTCACTACGCCACTGGAGTCAAGCTATCCTGGCTGATGACGGCTGATAGCCAGAAACCGGTCCTAGGATGCTTGATTCCGGTCCAGGGAAGACATGGCTTGGCAGTTCGGGCTGGACTGTTCCCATGAGGCACAGGGTCAAGACTGATTTGCATATGGCCATGTTTGAACTGGGGTGGCGTAGTGGGCAAAAGATTGATGGATTCAACCCAGATCTCTTGACTGGGGGAGGATGTCTGCATTGTCAGCATTCCGTCCATCATTTGTTTGTTGTAACACTTTTAGTGACTTTGGCACTGCAATATGTTCCCTGTTAGAATGCTTGCCACTTGGTAAGCAAAGAAGTGTTGAAGACCAATTCAGGAAATGTTATTTTACAATGCATGAGAAATGGCTAACTATGATGCATAGAAATGTTCCTTCACCAACCCTGGCGTTTGAAGCCAATGAAGCCTCACTTTGGTACTCTGCGCAAGTGTTAGATCCCTTCCGTAAAGGGGAATTTTCTCCAGACTTTGAAAAGTACAGCTTCATTTTTGACCGCTTTAACACCTCTGAGGGCATATGCACCCAGTTCAACGCATATGTTTCAGAACTTGGCCCAGAGAATGTCAACCTTGAGGTGCACCAATATTGGCATGGAAAACTATGTCAGTGGCCAGAGTTGGAAAATTGTGTACTGTCTGTTTTGGAGTTGCCAGTCTCAAGTGCCAATGTCGAGAGGGCCTTTTCCCAAATAAAAGTGTACATGGGTAGGAAAGAGAGAGCGCGAATGACCAAAGATTCACTGAAGAAATATTGTATGGTGTACTACAATAAATTCGACTTGTTAAAAATGTATTTGGACCTCATATACACTGTACATAGATCTATATACCATGCACCAATTAAGAAAGCCAGCAACAATAAAAGCAAAGCGTCCCATAAACACCGGTAAAACACAGTTTCAGTTATGACGCGAAAATGAGTAACCATTGAAAAGCACTGTTTTTTTGAGGTATTGAAATCACTGGAAAACACTGAAAAAACACCACCAGAATTTACCAAAAATAGAAACTGAAAACAGGAAAGCCTATAAATGTTACACAAAACAATGAGGATTACTGTTCAGTGATCTGCAAGTATGCATTCTTTGCAGCAGGTACTGGGCTACTTTATGATGCATCAAAACTGCCACAAGACTGCTTTATCTCCAGCAGAAACATCAATCACCTGTGTAATCTTGACAATTTTATTGTTGCCTGAAAACTATTTGACATGCAAGGAAACAGCAGGTGCTTTTAAAATCAAAAGTTATTGCTGAACACAGTGCCTCTCCCTAGGTCAAGGCCAGGTGCAGCATCGCCCTAAAGCTGGCCCTACATAATATATTTGGTGAAGTCCTGACTAGTGTGTACATGAAATAAAAAAGAGGAAATCAATAGAAATAAGATATGAAAGGGAGGATCCACTCCTCTAGCTAAATTATTTTAAAATGCTTTCTTCTCTCTCTCATAACTTATACAATAGATATTTGTTTGCCTTATTCCGCAAAGAATCAAGGCAGAACCAAGGGCCAAAGCTTCGTCAGTGAAATTCTGAGAAGGGGAGGTGTAAATGTCAGATATTCAGATTTCACAACTAAAATAAGGGTGGACTGCAGAGTAGAGGGGTGAGATGACCAAGAATCGGGATTTACTTTTTCTACGTGAAACAGGGTCAGTTCTGATTTGCATTAGGTAGACCTTTATCAAGTGTGGCACAATGGGCAACAAGCAATGGTTTGAAATGCTACCCCAAGCAATTGCCACTGGTTAGACCAGTTGCAAGCATTTATACCATCACCTTTCGGGTGTTTGATTACTGGTAGTGTGTCTGGAAACCAAAGACTGCCACAACTTCCCAAGCACTGCTTAAATGTATAAAATTGGCACCCATTCAAAGAGCACTTCTATTAGTGCAGATTTACTATTTTTTGGTAAACCAGTCACTTCATATATTTCAGTTTCAGCCCTCAAAAAGGAACAAGTTAAAAGCTCTAAGCGAAATGAGAACAACAAGAAAGACCAAAACAGACATGGCAAAACCAACTCATGGCTCCTAGACCCAACTACAACTACACAAATGCATTTTGGGGCTGTCACACCCTATACAACCCTCCTGAAGCTGTGTCCCTGCCCGTCCCAGCTGAGCCCCATAGTGCTTACTACTCATGACTATGGTCACGTACAATACAATGGTCAGAAAAGTAAGTGCTTCCTGCTGTGGGATCACTTACTTTAAATGTGTTTTCATTAAAAACACTCTTCTTCATCTCTGCTACTAGAAGCCTTGATGATAGAGTTGTCAAATTGATGTAAGTAGGCAGTGGTCTATGTTTTTAGTTCTTGCCTTTTACAAATTATTTGATCAAGTGGCTGACAGCCATAGGCAAAAAACCCACGCTGCAGATAGAGGTGGCTGCTCCAGCAAATTAATAGGATGAGCCGAGCCAAAGGTTCAGCTCTATGAGTCCATGCACAAGCCAATTCCTTGAAACATTTGCTATGTATATCTTGCAACAAACATAATGCAAAAATATGAAACAGTCTCTACAAAGTTAAAAAAAGGTGTATTTCTGTAACATGCTGATGCATTTCACCTTCATATATAAGATTATGTCACTACATAAACAGACATTTATTTAAGTGATAGTTTATAAACCATAACTTAGAAACATTAATGACTCGCACCCCCAAAACAACACTGCCATTAGTGATCTAAGAGGCAAGTCAATAGTCAAGTAAACAAACCCTAAACATGGCCTAATTATAGAAGCAGCAGTATTATAGTGTATTAAATCAAATGCAAGAGGTGCTTGTACAGCGCACATCCTGGACCCATGTATTTGAAAGTGCTCTCATGTGATGGTAAAGGAAAAGAAGTCTCTGTAAATTACAAGAGTTTAGGAACACAGACTTTGGAGAAGCAGAGAAGCTAGTATTGATTCCTGGTTATCTGACTTCACATTTTACAATTTGGCCACCAAACGCCACAGAGATGTATGCCACAGTCTCTCACTCCTGTTTAACATCAAAGGTCATTGCTTTGTATTTATTCTTGGTGAACGATGATTAAAACTGATACATGTGAGAAGGTGGCCTGATACATGCTGTCCACTAGTTCTAGTGGGCACCTTGTATCAGTCCAAACAACCCCTTATGGTGAATTGGTTAAAGACAACCTTTATTGAAAGCTATCCTAGAGGTAGCTATGGAGACCAGCCTTCAGTCTAAGTCTTGAAGGAATGTAAACCAGCTTGTTGTATCAGTCTATAATCTCTTGAATGATCAAATGAAAGGACAACCACACCAGGTATATATTCAAAATATATGTATTTAGGATAAAACACACCCCTCTAGTCTCTTTATGAGACTGGAGTTCGAAGTACTTAGTTTACAAGTTAGCAATCAACAGTAACAGCACAAATACACGTTAGGGGTGTACCAAACCATAAACCAAAAAAGTGGTATAAGAACCAAGACTGAACTAGACACAAGGCCTAGAGCCTGTAGAATTCTGGGACCCCAAGGAGCCACCCAAGGTAGTGACACAGGGGACCCATGGGGACTGTGTGCAGTGTGTAAACACAACCGCAGGTTTACGTTAGCTTCTATGGGCAATGTTGCGGTTGGAAATTTAAGGATTGGGGACACTTAGAATCGAGTCAGGACCAAAACCTTTTGGACTTAAGAAGTTCTAGGGCTAGCACCCACGGGAGCACTGGAGTACTCGAGTTACCTCACCCAGGGAAGCCGGGTGCATAGGTGTCTTTTGGTGTCGGGTCACGTCGTCGATTACAATGGAAGCTGGCAAAGAACTGCTGCTGCTGTGAAGAGGAGAAGAGTCTGAAGAGATCCAAGCCTGGATCTAGGATGGAAGGAACCTGAAAGCAAAGGAGACAGAGTCTAGGTCACTTGCCAGTGACCGAGGACAGGATGGACCAATGCCCACAGATGTCGGGTGCTTCAGGTGAGTTGACGGGTGTCTTGACTCTTCAGCCACGAGGTCCAGGAGGTGCCGATGACAACCAGGAGCTGGATTCGAGCTGTCCCACAAAGTCTGTTGAGTGCTGCGGTGTTGGCGACCAGATTGGACCCAAAAAGCCTTGGTAACTGCAAGTCTCGTGGAAAGAGAAGAAGGACGTCAGTGCAGACCAGCAAGGTCTGAGGGACTCACCCAGCAAGGAAAAGTAAGGGCACTTCTGGGGCAACTAGGGAAGCCCAATCAGAAGAGGAGTTGCCTTCATGGGGACCCACTATCCAACGGGCTAGCAATCGCGAAGGAGCCTCGAGCGGTCGCACTGGAACCTGGCCCATGGGTCACTCGTGGAGTGGAGGCCAGAGCTCTTTGGTGCAGTCTGTGCTCAAGGCTGGGCTACTCGGAGCCCAAAGCAGAAGTTCAAGGATGAACGGGTAGTTGATGTACCAGCAATAGTATGCGGTGCCCAGGGGTCACGGTTCCTCATCACCCACGATAGCCACAGGCCTCAGCTTTGCTGTGGATTCAGGGTGGCCTCGGGGAAGTAAGGAAATCCACCTCTGGTGATGCAGAGACTTTAGCGTCCAACGGGAGCTTCGGAATTGCAGACCAGACAGTTGCTTCTTTGGTGCCTGCCAAGCAGGGGAGTCACTCCTTGACCCCAAGGGAGATTTCTTCCATCTTCTAGTCAAAATAGACAGTCGAAGGTCCAGGATATATGTTGCAGAGTTTCGTCCAGGGTAATCTAAAGTCGCAAGGACTGGGTTCCCATACTCATACTAAGTTTGGGGGTTGGACATACTCTAGGGACCCACCTATGGGAGGGTTTGGAAAGAGGGGTGGTTACACCCATTTCCTTTGTCTAGTTATGCACCAGAGCAGGGGCAGGTAGCCCCTGCAACCGGTTTGAACTGGACTATGCACAGGGACACCAAATGTGCCCCCAGTGCAGGACTTCAAAGCACCAGAGAGTGCTCCCGCCCAGCCCCAATACACATCTGCCTGTCTGGGGAGGTGGTTACACCTCCCCTTTGACAGGAAACCTATTGTCCACGCCTCCCTTGCCAGAGTTTTGGTCAGCAGCAGGCGTCCAGACCCGTGTCTGTGGCAGAGGCATCCATTTTGTGATGCCAGGGCTCAAGAAAGTCCTACCGGGTTAGACCAGTGTGAACATGTCTCTCCCTCTAGAAGGATGGAATGCTACCCCCGTCTCCAGAACTGGCTGGGGATAGTATTCCAAAGCGTTTGACACCAAACACGACATGTTTCTGTGCAGCCATCCCAAAGTTAGCATTTAGCGCGAGGTTATAATGCCCTTAAGAGTATATGGTCAGGCTGCACCACAAGCAGCATCAGAGGAGGTACTCCGAACGCTGCAGAGGGGCTCTGCTCATTCAGGGGCACCCTCTCACATAAAAACAAAGCACTCTTCCTTCAGGATTGTTAAGGCCTGCCATAGGAGTGACTTGTAGGTGTTATATGTGTGTGCAATGGTAGTGATATAGGTAGCCTATATCACTGTAAGGGGTGCAAGCACACCCTTACCCAGGTTGCAGTAGCAGACCTGTGGAGCCATTTTGGAGTGCTTCCCAGGGGTGGCATAATACATGCTTCAGCTCCTGGTAGGCCTCTGAGGTACCTATGCCCTAGGTACATAATATAACATATACTAGGGATCTATAAGGCACTCCAGAATCCAATTAGATATGTACCTAATGTACATGCAAACCATTTTACAGAGAAAGCCGATAGACTGGGGCCCTGAATAGCAGGATCCCAGTCCAACTAAGTCATAAACCAGCAAAACACCAGGTAAAAAGTGGGGCAGCCATATAGTCAGATTCTACCTTCGTACAATATAGACATAGAAGATCCAACTCTGGGCCCCCAGACCCAATTGCCAAGCCAGGAATGCATCTATTTGGGGGAGGGGTGTCACACCCCAAACACTCCCCCACAAAGCTACACCACTGTGCAGACCCTCTGGATAAAACCCGATTCTAGATATGTAAGGAATCCTAATACTTGGATATAATAGTTGGATATTGCTATGAGAAGATGGACCTTATAATAAGCATTGGCAAAGCCAATAGGTCTCTCCGAGGAGAGCTATTAGTTTTGGCACTGTTTTGTGGCCATGTGAGGCTAAACCATTATTTAAAAAAATGCTATGGTGCACAGAGGGCTATTTTGTTTTTTTAAAGTACATTAACGATTGATAAATCATCGTCCTTTTTTATTATTATTTTTATTGTTAGCCATGTTACATAGCAGCCACACTGCTATACAGCATGTCTACAAATCCTTGCCAAAGTTGGCAAAGCCCTTGCTGTAAAGAATGAAATACAGGCAATAGCAGAGCCATCAGTTGCAAAGGCGAGACCAATTGGCTTTGCCAGTGCCTGTTAGATCTCAGCACAACAACCCTGTGAGTCTGAGCAAATCACTTAATCTCCCGATGCATGAAAAAGAATAATAAAATATGACATTTGGCAGAACATCATATCACATAAAGAATGCAACTGCGCCCATATCCATGTCTTAGTGAAAACACATTTTGAAGCAGTTAACATCTGTTGTCACAATAAGAGCCGAAAACATGTGCCAACACAATAAACATTTATTTCAAAGGAGAAAAAGCCTTCTTTGAAGGGCATGTGGAATAGCTACAAATGGCAAGAGGTTCAACAAGGTTGACAAGGAAGAAGAAACATTAAAAGTAGTTACTGAATCACATTGCAATCAGTGAAAGGACAGCAATCAAGCTGAAGCAATCAGTGCTTGATCCATGCTCCAGCTGAAAGAAGAGGCAGTGAAGCCAGCATGCACTGGCCAGTTAGAGGACAGCAAATAAGAGTGACAATAAAACCAACAAATGTGCGGGCTGCAAGCCCCTTGTGGTATGCAATGTCTCTCACAAGCGAGAATGCATGCACTGCCTCAATTGAGAGCTAAAAATGGCCCACCAGCTGACCTTTGCCATTGGCCTCTCTGGGAATGGCCAATTGCTCACCCTGCCAATCCAGCCCTGTGTACTCCATTGCACTAAGATCACACGGTTTGGTAAAGCTGTGAGGCAGGTGCTTCCACCCACGTTTCTCTGTTACTAATATCAGTGGCTTCCTCTGCCGTATCAAAGATACCAATTTCAAAGGAGGCTCAACCTTAATGCATGAGTGAAAGCAAAACAAAGATATGTCGGAGATCCTCAGAGTCGGCTCTCTGGTTATTACAAGTATTTTTATTTTAGCATTTTTTACATAGCGCACACCGTATAGCGCGAAAGGCATTAGAGCGCTTTACATGAGCAACTGGTTACATCGCACAATCTCAGATTTCTTTTTTTTTATTTTTATCTAGGCATTGGAGAGCAATTTGCCCAGTTTCAGAGGATGTTCAGCCGACGCCAGGATCTGAGACGTATTCCCTCTTTTTAACGCTGAAGCTGTGGCTGCTCTGTCCCGTCTCCTCCCTTGTGTCTTTAATGAGACACATGAAGGGGCGGAGCTCAGATAAAGACATTTTCACCTTTGTGGTCTACGTTTGACCTGCTGAAAAGCACCCTTTTGGGTTTTATGCGTGTGCTTTCTGTCCTGCGCCACCAATTTTTGTGTTTAAAAAAGCTGTACTAGGTACGGAAAAGGTAGCGTCTGGTTTGTCAGCCTGGTTGTTTTTCGCGAGCCACTCTCTAAGGTGAAGAGCCAAACATTCATCCCGAGCCACGCTTGCACAATATTTGGCTGGTTTACCTATTTTTAAGTTTGATGAAAGTGAGTGGCCAATGTCTGCTGAGACACATTTGTCAAGGGGGAATGTTTCAGAGCGATTGTTTGTGCAGCTTGGCTGGAGCCTCCCATGAGCTCAAGGCAGCTCAGCGTGATGAACACCTGCTTCGGCACAGGCAGCGCTGTCATCGCAGAGTGCACAACATCTGTGAATGGAAAGATGCAGCGAGATGGCTTAGCTCGGAATTGCAAACGTCTCTAGTAATTTCCATCTGTGTGTCCATGTACAGCACGCAATCAGTGCAAAATACCACCAGACTACTCTTGTTCTCTACAAGCAACACATAAACAACAGTGATTGAAGCAGAAAAAAAGACGTGCTAGTACTCTGTGTACGTGCACACTGATTGCAGAAAAATATGTATTGACTAATCCACTTAAGCTGCAACACCTTCATCTTTATGGGCGCACTTCCACCCCCTGCCAAGGCTGTTATTGAAAATATTTCACATTTAAAATGTTACTCTGCAGAAAGGTAGGTCTAGTTCACACTATATAAAAATTGCAAAAAGAAAAGAAGGAATAGTACATCAATTACAGCACTGCGGACGGGCACAAATGAAGATAAATTTATCTGTACTTGGCCCATGATGTAAACAAAGGAAATAAAGTGTCACACGAAGTAATGTCCCCCAAGCAATGCCGAATTAGAATGCTGCAAAGAAGAGTGATAATGATGCCAACGAATGGTATGTAATGGACAGTCTTAAAGAGTTTTTTAATCTTTCTTATGCTTCACCTTAGCATGGCTACAGGATGCAACCATGCAAATAAGGTTACACATCACATGCGGGACACATTCAGAAGCATACTTTTATCTTCTTTCAGGTCACTCTGGACACTGCTGCGGATGTATAGGTACTGATAACTGTGGACTTGGTCCTATCTGCAGGTTAATCCCCAAACGTTTTGCCATACACGCTCATGCTTTTGTTTTGTTGGCTTTTAGAACTGTGCACAATTTACCACTGCTAACCAGTACAAAAGTGCTTGTGTTCTCTCCTTAAAATATTATAGAGTTAGTTTACACCCAATTAGCAGATTTAATTTTCTTGTAAGTCCATAGTGAGGTTGTGCAACCCACTTAAGGAGCACTTTAAACACATCTCAGGCCTGCCATTGCAGTCTGTGTGGGCAACTTTAATCAAACATTTCGATCTGGCAGGTAAAACCTTTTGCCAGGCCCTAACCTTCCTTTTGTAATTATTATGTCACTCATAGGGTGGACCTAAACAGCCCAGAGGGAAGGGTGCAATGTATTTAAAACATAGGACATGTCCTGATAATGAAAAGCTCTTAAATTTGTTTTCCTCCACTGCAATGCTTACATCTCCCATAGGATAACATTAGAGTTACCGTATTACATTTAATCTTTTTGATTTCCAAATGGGAACAGGTAACCCATTTGTTAGAAACTGGGTTTCTGGTTGACAGAGGTATGCACCATTTCCAAGCAGGAACCTCAATTCTTGTCAGGGTAAATGTAGTACACACTTGGGGGCATATTATCAAGCCAGGCGATAAAATTATCGCCGCTTTAGCGGCAGAAAACTGCCGCTAAAACGGCGATAATGGGCTTGGTAATCTGCTCTATGGAATTCCAATTGAAGCCCATGTTAGATGTGAAGAACATCTAACATGGGCTTCAATTGGAATTCAATAGAGCATATTATCAAGCCCATAATCGCCGTTTTAGCGGCAGTTTGCTGCCGCCTAAGTGGCGATAATGTTATCGCCTGGCTTGATAATATGCCCCTAAAACTTTACCTGTGCTCAACGTCTGGTAGCTTGGCAAAGAGCTGTCAGGCTAAATTAAAGAAGCAATGTGTAAAGTATTTGTGCACACATGCAGAGTAACACAGTGATAACACCACATTTAATACAGTAGATGTGTGTGAGTGGTTATGTGAGTGAGCGGCTGTATGGGTTTCTGAGTGGTTGTGTGGGTAAGTAATGGGTGTGTTAGTGGTTCTTTGAATCTCGGAAGGATGTATCAGTGACTGTATGGATGTATGAGAGGGTGTCTGAGTGACTGTATGGAAGTGCATTGGGTGTGTGAGTGTCTGTGTGGGTATGTGAGTGGTTTTCTGGGTCTCTGAGTTGGTGTATGATTGTGTGTATCGATGAGTGAGTGGGTGTGTGAGTGGTTGTGTGGGTGTGTAACTGGGCATGTGAGTGTGTGATAGGTTGGGTTGTAAGTGGCTGTGTGGGTCTCTGAGTGGTGTGCAAATTGCTGCATAGGTGCGTGAGTGGCTGTGTCATTGGTTTTCCTATATAGGTGTTTGAATAGGTATGTAAGTGGCTGTGTGGATCTGTGAGTGGGTGTGTAAGTGGCTGTATGGGTCTGTGAGGGGGTATTTTACTGGTTCTCTAGGTCTGTGAGCTTATGCATCAGTGACTAAATGGGTGCGTGAGTTCATGTGTGAGTGACTGTATGGGTGTGAGAGTGGTTGTCTGAATGTGTGACTGGGTGTGTTAGTGGTTGTGTGAAAGTGTATGTGAGAGGGTATATGAGTGGGAGTGTAAGTGGCTGTGTGGTCTGTGAGTGGGTGTGTTAGTGGTTCTCTAGGTCTGTGAGCTTATGCATCAGTGACTACATGGGTGTGTGAGTTCGTGTGTGAGTGACTGTATGGGTGTGTGAGTGGTTGTATGAATGTGTGACTGGGTGCGTTAGTGGTTGTGTGAGAGAGTATGTGAGTGGGTATGTGAGTTGGTGTACTTTTTTAGGTCTTGCCTGACCCAGCGCATGCGCTGGTCTTTCGATACTTTTTGAGAGGGCTCCAAAAAGTGCTACCAGGCCAGCCTAGAGCTACAGTGCATGTGCGCGGGCACGTGCTTGACCGCAATTACTTTCACTTTCGAGGCCGCACGGCCGCTTTGATGTTTGATCGCGATCACTTTCGCAGACGCACTGCCACTTGACATAGCCAATAGGTCTCGGTTTTGGGACCTTATAAGTATTTAGTTATGCAACTGTTGCATGACTAAACACTAATAAGGTCACAAAGGCGAGACCTATTGGCTATGCCAATGCTTGTTTAAAATTGGGTTCTGAATCCACAGATCCATCACGGATTGACACTGCTGCCGCAATGAGTGCCGTGATAAATCTGCAGATCCTCACACTTTTGTCCCCCAATTTTGTTTTGACAATATCTTCCCCATGAGGGTCCCTCACTGACCCCTCCACCAGTCCCATTGAGTCAACATACCTCTATCTTCACCCCTTATATCCTATTTACACTATATTCCCCCTCTTGGAATCATGTCCCGATTGATGAAATGGGGGCTGCAAGTTTTCTCTTAGGTTGAGGTTAGCCAATTGTTGATCCACATCTATAGATATACCTAAATCTTTTTCCTTTAATAGCTACAAAACTGTAGGGAGAAATCTATCATGAGGCATCTCCTTGAATTTGAATTGGACATTCCTGCTTCATTCCATTAAAAAGACTTCAATGAATGGTAACAATACAGCATTTGCTCCTGATTACATGACACACTTTAAAATAAAAACATACTTTATATTCTTTGAAAACCCTACTCACATTATTCAGTTTGACATGCATTGTAGTTCTGACTGCTACATGAGTCTTGTACAGTATTCTTCAACAAAGGCTAATTTTTCTCTAATTCGATGCTGCTAAATTATGAAACTTTATATAGCAAGAGGATTGTAAACTGAGAAAATAAGATTTATTTTTATAGTTCAGTATGTGCAAATGTCCACTTTTTATTTTTTTCTTCTTACATTAAAAAAGAAGCATAGACATTGGGAGTGACACCAAGCTCACCAGCCATCTCTAAGACTAGACCTCTACAGCCACATAGCTTTTTTCCTCTTTTAACTGTAAGCAAGCATAGGTGTTGTGGAATTCCTTGGGACTGCATAATCCCACAGCATTCTTGTTTAACTCAAATGAGGTTCACTAAATGTAATATTACTCAAAATTAAATAAAGGATGCGGACCACAAATGTATTGATAATGGTATGTAAAATATCTGTCAGTGAATGACATTAAAGAAAAGCAGAGATTATACAGTCTGTTCTACAGATATAACAATAATGAATGCTAAACGTTTATTTATCTTATCACAAGCTACATGTTACGTAAGCCTGTCTTTTTTTCTTGAGCCTTGATTAAAAGAATACTAGTGACTTGTAAAGAACATCAGGACTTATATGTGTCGGAGCAATTGTAGAGAAGTGACTTGCTTAAATTCGTGCCATGCTTATCAATAGACTTCTGTAGGTCTAAAAGAGATCTTGGACCTGTGGCCTCATGATTTACGGTAACTAGGGCTGTTTATGGTCTGGTATGACAGCGTAGCTTTTGCCAGCCATTTATGTGGAAATCCTCAGGAAATGAATGAAATGGAAATTATTTGATGAAGTGCACAATCACCAATTGGTGTCAAGGTGCTATGAGCAATGGATACACCTTAAATTTTGGGTAAGAAGCACCGAGTGGGAACAGAGTCACTCTACAGAAAAGAGCCAGGTTTTTAAAGCCTTGCTAAGGCCAAATGATTTTGAGTAACTGGTAACGTGGGAGCGTATTCCACAGTTTAGCTGTGGCTACAGAAAAAGATATTCTTTCCCACCTCACCTTCCGAAAAGTTCGTGTCATCACCAGTTTATTCTTCGCAGAACGCAGTGATCTTGCTAGTAGGTCCCCCCGGAATTTAGCTCTAATAGCCCAATACGCTGACCAACAGAAAGCCTTGAGTACAATGCACAAAGTTTTAAAGGTGACTCGCTTACTAATAGGAAGCCAGCGGGGCTTGGCAAGCAGAAACTGAATGGTACTTAGGGATATCCAAGATAAGCGTTGCCACTGCATTCTGCACTGTTTGAAGTTTTTTAATGGAAAATTTGTTGATACTTAGATAAAGGGTATTGCATTAGTCGATCCTGGATAAACTCAGTGCCAAGGTTACTGTTTAACGCTCAGTTTGTGGAATATAGAGAAAGACTTTCCGCAATATTCTAACCATGTTAAAATAAGATGAAACTGTCTAGTTTACCCGTAAATCTCAAAAGAAAGTTGGTTGTCAACTATGACCCCAAGGTTTTTTGCTGATTTTACTGGTGAGGGCTAACTTCCCAATGCCTCTGACCACCAATTGCTGCTCCAAATCGAGGGCTGATTCCACAGATAATCACCTCCATTATATCAGTATTCAACTTAAGGCAATTATCCCTCATCCAGGTGGAGATTGTTTACATACAGTTGTTGAAGTTGATGGCCCTTGAGGATCCATCATTTGAATCTGATACAATGATCTGTGTATTGTCAGCATAAGAGAAAACCTGGAGACCAAAGGATCAAATCACTTTAGCAAAGGGGAAAACATATAGATTGAATAATGTTGTGCTTAGCAAGGAGCCCTGGGGAACCCCACAGGAAAGAGAGAAGGGTTTGGATTTAAGCTGACCAATACTCTCTATCTGGGTCCTGTCCATTAGGAAGGGCCTTAAGCGACTTAAGGCAGCATCTTTAAATCCAACGTGAGCTAGATGAGATGTAACGAGCACTTGTGAAACTGTGCCAAAAACTGTGGACAGATCTTGCAGGATCAGTGCCGTAGCCTAGCCCACATATATTAGTGCTCTGATGTTATCTACCAATGAGACCAGGGTGGTTTCTGTATTATGGCCACTGCAAAATCCGAACTGAGAAGGGTCCAGTTGTTCATAATCCTCAATAAATGTAACCACTTGTCTATTTAAATATTTCTACAGAATTTTAGCAGGGATATGGACGGGTTGTTTTTCAACTCCATGGGATTGATGCTTGCTTTTTTTAAAAGCTGTCTGATCGCTGCCTCTTTCCATGATTGCGGAAAGCACCCAGTTGAAATGAACTGGTTAATAATGGAAGTTTAAGGCTCTGCAAGAGGCCCTGGAGAGGGGCATTAGCACTACCCACATGTTGGGAGCCGGTAGTAGTAGTAGTAAAAATGTTTATTTTATTATTCAATGATTACAATAAAAAATATGAACCATCACAAATAGCAAAATAAATAGCTTATAAAACTCTGCAATTAAAACTTGCAAATCTATATTACAATTATCAAATTCAATGCATACATTGAAAAAAAACTGTTTGTATTCCAACTTCAACCCTTGTTTACAAATAATTAATCCATATGTTTTCCCATTTACAGCCATTGGCAGCACTGCCCACATTATTCAACGTTGGACCTTTACATATATGACCATCTTTACCTTAGACTATTACCTTTCGCTAATAATAAAGTGCTGATGTGCCTAAATGTACAAAACGCAGATAGATCATTGATTTTATAAAACCGACAGTTGTCCCAGAAGGGAAGACCAATACTCTATTAACAGTTATATGGCTTACCTTTATGTGCATAGGCAAGGTTAGCAATCAGGCAGATAGTGCTTTATAGGCCTGATCTAAAAATGCTATCATCATTAATATTGCACTGTCTTCTCTTAGTCTAAAACAATGTCTAACAGCTTCCGCAGTTGTTCTTATTCTTAGCATTTTTAAACAAGGAGCATACATTTCTCTTCCTTACAGACATCAGTTTGGCGCAGATTCATATGATATGCATAAGAGATTCAACTGCAGAACCACAGAGATGACAGGCTGTATTTCCTTTAAGAACTGGGTTCCATTTAGCTTCAAACTCCCAGATTGGAAGGTATAACAGTCTGAATCTTAAAATGTATTTTTTTCACATGGCGCGGCAGCTTTAGCCCTAGATACTCTTCGCTCTGTCCAATATAAATGTCAATTACTAAGTCCATGAGCTTATATTTTGGCGCTTGGGTCAGATCTATGGCCCACTGCTAAATAGTAAATGTGTCACAGATAAGGTTTTTCCGAACGAACGGTTAATTTGCCCCAGTGTCTGTGGGTCAAGCAAATCATAGGATTCTAGCCCTGTCAATAAAATGTGCAAACCTGTATCTTTATATATAGCTCTCCCCAATTCTTCACATATTAGATATTTTAGTGAAGATGTGTCAGCATTGGCAAACTTGACGGTATAGTTCAAAGTGCTTCTGTAATGGAGTGATAGCAAAGATTTAAGGCCTAATTCCAGTCTCATGATACAGTGAGGCATTGCCAACCATATGTGCAACAAGTTCTGCACACATTTCATAAAGATTTTATCGAAATTGGAGATGACACTTGTTATTCATTACTGTGGATGCATACAATAGATATGGAATCAGTTTCATGTGTAGTGCTTTGAGTGATAGGTTAATCGCTTTTCCTCTGATCATATTTGTGAATCTTAATACCAATCTAGTAATCACTGCTGACTTCGATTTCCTATTGGCCTGGTGACTCGCCCAGGATAACGTATTGTCAAAAGTCACTCAGAGGTAATCGTATTAGTTTACTACTTCAATTGATGTTTCTCCTAGAATCTACCCCCGGCTTTAGTTTGCTGTACCAATGTCATAATTTTTGTTTGGGACAGATTGACGATTAATCTTTTCTCTGCATTGTAAATGTGTAGTTGATTTAATTGATGTAGCCCTTTCGGCATTTGGGACAGGATCTCTAGATCATCTGTGTATGCCAGATATGTTATTTTTGTACCTCCTAACTTCAGAGGACTTCCTTGGTCAGACTATAGCGACATATTCAGGTCGGCAATGTACAGAGAAAATAATATTGGGGCTAGGATACATCCTTGCTTAAGGCCATTTTCAGTGCACAATTTTGGGGATAATGTATTGTCAGTTGATAGCTTTACCTGTATCCAAGTTTCAGAAGGAAATTCAATGATAAAATTCCATAGGTTAAGGTCTTTTTCCATGTAATAAGCTTGTTCCATAGCCTTTGATGATTAACCATATTGAATGCCATGGATTAATCCCCAAAACAGGCATATAATGTTGTTTTTTGTATACGTCCTTTTTTTTAAGTAGAGCCAATGTTATAAAGTTATCAACGGTTGAACAATCTGAACGAAAATTATTGAAATTAGTAGTTTTTCCACTGCCCATAGCCTTAATTTATTTTGGCGATGTTTAGCGAACAGTTTCCCTTCAAAATCCAGTAATGCTATTGATCTATAGCTGGTTGGATTTAATTTCAGCCCCTCATTTGTATATCGGATGTGCAATTGCCCCCTTCCAGGAAGATGGAACTTTCCCTGGCTTGATTACATATAAGAACAGTTTTTCTAGCAATGTGATCGAAAGGATTATATTTAAATTGGCCAGATCTATAGGAATACTATTCAGTCCAGCTGCTTTGTACGAGCAAGAACTTTTTATTAGCTTAGATAATTTTCCCTGATTAGGATATGTTCCAACATTTTTTAACAGTGTATAATGGTAGATGATTATGGATTTGTACAGAGATTTAAAATGGGTTTCCAATTTGTCACTTGGCATTAACAAATCATCTGGCTGCTTATATTCAGTTGTACTGTATCCCACCAAAGATCATTAAGCTTGTTCATTTCATGTTGATATATCATTGAATAACTTTACATAAGCATTGTCCTCACTGTCCACTTTATTTGTCTTTTTCTGTTCTTAAATTCCCGCTTTAATTTTTGAAACCTCAGATCATGATCTGTAGATGCAGGAACTTTTAGCATGTATCTCACCATCTTGCAATATACATTCTTTGGTTTGATTCATTGCTATGTATTAGTTGAAGTAAAAGTAGATGATCTTAGTTTTATAGCTCAGTCATCCAGACTGATAATATATACTTTAATATGGATTGCCAGGTGTCCATCTAATTATCGCCTATTTCCAGTTGCATAAAATCTTTTCAAGTGAGTGACGACGATGATCCGCCTAGGTTAGATGCCTTATTCTTCAGACTGTGGTTCCAGATTTGCTTTTTACCATTAGAAGCAATCATTCTATCACTGTTTGCCATTGCTTGGTCCTTCCACTCATCATTTTTAATGTTGATGGCTACCCTTTGTGGATCATGATCACTCTCGGGCCTTTGTATGATAGCATAGCCTTTACATAGATGGAAATGTGAATAATGCACACATTTATAATCTATGATGGTGTGGGCCAAGGATCCTTGGTAATTGGTGCCACTGGCTGGTCTTCTGCCAACCTTCTGTTTCTTAATCTACATCTGGAATCTACCAAAAGGTCATACGTAAGCCTGGTTAGAACAGTGGAGCCCTTTGGTTTTGTCTATAGTAGGATTTTGCGGTGATGATATTATGGCTCAAATCTGGCTCCTTAATGGTTTAGTGCCTTTTTGTAAATGGCAGTAGCATTTGATTGAAGCCTCACGTTACAATAAAAAATAATTGATCCTGTGCATCCATTATTTGCTCCAGTTCCTCAAGTATTTTCCATTATCAATGGTTGTTTTTCACAAGCTGAGGGAGAAAATAGATATTTATAATCAGCAGTTTTGCAAAATATTGATATGTTAGAAGGACTGCCAATATATACTCTGAGTATGTTTTTATTTTTTCACTTATAATACAGAGTTTATTACTGATTGATATTGACAGTCCTCCACTTGGCCTACCAAAAGCATTCCTTTTTGCTTTAATTTTGTGTGTAGTATAATTTGAATTTATTAGAGTTGAAGATTGCCAGGTCTTCTGAAAACAGATTCCACACTGTTCTTGGATGAAAGTAAACATTTTTATCCCTGTTAATTTCAATTGTCGTTCACATCCAGCGATATTCCTCGATAAAATGGAAAATTCATTATACCACGCTTCCCTTACATTAGGAGTACTGTTTGGCCGGATGTGGATGGTATGGTATGTGTGGGTTCACTGGCCATATCACTGATCACACATTAGGATCTGATTCCCTTGTAGTGATTTGTAATTTTTCTGATCTTATTAGTTCCTCTGGACCTTTGTATGATGGTGTAATTGTCATTGTTAGTTTTTGATACTCTGGTCACCTGTATGAAATTCTTAACATATGCAGATATTCAGGTTTCTCCTTTTGTGTGACTGTAATTCCCCAGTCTGCTAAGGTTTCCCTTACGGTCAGTATTCTTAATGCCACCACTTGTGATGCCCATGTTGTCCTAGAGGTGTCGTAGTCTGAATTTATTTTCTGGCAGCCTTAAAAACGAACAGTTAAGAGTAATGGTGAGTCTAGAGATTTCAAGTCCTCAAAGGAATTTATAAGCTTAAGTATATTTTGATGATTTAATATATATCATGCTGGCCTTTGGATTGATATAGGGGTGTAAAATCGATTATATGCTTCTCTTGGCTGAAAGTTGGTTCCTTGTATGATGTTAACTTGCCGTCCTGGATGGAGTCTCCACTTACTGCTCTTTGTATCTCTTTTCTTCTTGCTTGCTCTGAACTCACTGAACCATCAATTTGATCAATTTCTATTTCTTAGTAATTTTTTGCTTCCTCACCTGCTCGAATGGTACTTGAGTTTACTAGAACTGGAAAATTAGGGTACCTTTCTTCTAATTCAGCCAGGAGTACATTTTATGATTGGGCAGAAGTTGTGTGCTTCCACTAAAACGTATTTGGCTTCCAAACAGCTGAGATCATTTTGTTTATTTATCCAGCTGCCTGAGCCTGAAATATCACAGGCACACACATTCCTAGGGTCAAATGACATATAAAAGGAGGGGGGCGTGTGCCACCTTTCCCCGAGACTCTTCATGCTTCAGGGACTCTATGCCCCTATCATTTAAAACATACTGTTTTAAACTAACAAAACCACTGAAATACACCAGTTATTGTTTACTCAAGTGACTATAAATCAAGGTAACTATGACGCGCGCAATCACCACGCACTGCTTAGAACCTCACATTTTGAATCACTCATAAAATGTTCTGTGCCATCTTAGATAACTGTGATATTCGAAATGACATCATTGGTGCCAACACTGTGCATGGTGGGAGTTTTAATTACTTTAGGGCATAAATTAAAGTTACTTGAGAAAACTATAACTGGTAAATTTGAGTGGTTTTGTTAATTTAAAATAGTATGTTTTAACTGACATTTTCATCAAACTGTAGCATCCCTTTAACATTAAGTGAATATGTGTCCAAAATCAGTCCTTTATCCCTTTAGTAAAGTGTGAGAAACTGGGTCCTTGTTGCAGTTCCCCCACACACTTTTTGCCAGGTTTTTGATGCAACATTGACTAAGGTGTACCTTGTCCCTGCTAACAAGGCTCCCAATACCAGTGTTCTTTCTCTAAAATATACCTGAATTGGCACCACTTCAGCAACCCCAATAAGTCCCTAATAAATGGCACCCCTGGCACCTAGGTCATTGGGACTGATGGGCCCATTGGGGCTGCAGCACAAATTGTGCCACCCTAGGGACCCTCACCAAGACCATGCAAACTGCCATTGCAGGCTGTGTGTCATGGTAGAGAAAGCTGAAGAGTTGACATGGCACATATCCCTGTGTACCATGCCCCCATACACTGCATAAGGTATAGGTAAGTCACCCCTACTGCAGGTCTTACAGCCCCAAGCCAGGGGGGACTATATCCTTTAGGGAACATATCACATGAGCAGATATGACCCTACAATTTCTGGGTTTAAGCTTTCACGACAAATGTAACGAAGGTTCATTCACGGTTGATTGCAATTTTATTTTGTTTGGGGGAGGAAGGAATAATGGTTAGAGGGTCACGGAGGTTTAGTATTCAGTTTTGTTTTGTTGTATTTACTTACTTTGAATTGATGGTTTAAGCACAAAAGGTCATACACGCAAGATATAATACTGATTTATGTGATTACTGTCGATAATAGTACACTCTAGTAATGATGCATTTTTTGAAATTGTTAACTTGCAGTTACCCCTGATGAAGGGCTGGTAACCCTTTAGAGGGTCCTCTGAAAACCTACCAAGTACTGGTGTGGTCGCTGACTAGTCTTATTCAGCCTGCCACCACCAGACATGTTTCTGACCTTATGGGGTGAGGGCCATTGTACCCAGAGGTAAGAAGCAAAGCCTGCTCTGGGCTGAGGTGCTTCACACCTCCTCCAGGACAGGATGGACTTCCAGGGCCAGAAGCTTCAAAGGTGATGCCACCTTTGAAATGCATTCCAGGCAACTCTAGATAGTGGAGGATACCAACCCCCCCCCTTTACTGCTCAACATTTGGCAGGAGGAAAGGTGCGGAAATTATTTAAAATAGGAGGAGGGTCCCCATTCAGCCAGAACCACTCTTAAGGTGGGGCAGGTGATGTGGAGCCCACTTTTCATTTCCCTCCATCTTAGTTTGTGAGAGAATTAGCCAATTAGGGTCAGGGTGGCGTCCCTTTTCATAGGAAGTGGTCACTTAGAGAATGTAGACACCCTAAAGGCAGGTAGTACGTTGGCTGCTACCTGTCACTCCCTTTAACACCTCTACATTTAGTACTTAGGTGGTATCCCTGGACCCTGAATTTATATTCGATGGACACAGAGTAGAAAAGGACAAAGTAGAGCTGCTGACCCGGGACATTGGCACCAAACACTGCAGCCTTTAGGAGTCGACAATCAATGTGTGCTGTCTCGTCCTGCGACTGTGAGGTCTCCAAGAACCCTGGAGCTCCTCCAGCCTTCTACAAAGCACCAAAGAACTCCTTTGGAGTGGATGTACCGCTCTCCTACAGCCACCGGCACTGAACTGCATAATCCGGTTATATCAAATTGCTGCTCCTCAGCAGCTCCAATGCAGCATTCAAACCAAAATTGAAACACGAGCTCCAGAAGGCAGGAACTCACTCTCCACCAAGTTGAGAGACACAAGGACCTACAGGAGCCATGCAACACCAATGTCTGTGGTACCATGACACTGTGCAGCATACACCAGACAAAGAGTCTAATCTGGACTCCAACTGCCAAGGAAGAAAGCACTCATTGAGTGACATCGAGACCCCTGAGACCCACTTTATGGGTGGCCCAGCTGTCCTGGAATCACCTTTCCAAACTGCCTGCTCCTGACCGTGGGGAAATCTTGACCCACGCCGCCCAACAGACCTATATGCTCTGTACCTCACCATTCTGGCATTGGCAAAGACGATCCAACTCTGCTCTGATGGTCCTGAGGCCCTTGCAACCTGCTCCCTTGGGTGGGACCCCTCAAACTTACCTTTAAGTCCCTTTGTGCAGTATGTTTTCAAGGGGCCGCCTTCTTCATAGCACACCAGCTACAAACGACCTCAGCAAATTGCTCCCAGTCGACTCTTGGACGCTCCTGAGAATCCGCTGGTGGGACATTGTGCCTGACCTTGCTACTTACTTAGATACCGAAGGTGAACCAAGAAATCTAACTGTGTGATTTTATATGGATTTTTCTCTTTTCTCCCATTGACTTCAATGGTAAGTAACTGCGCACAAAAGTGATTTATTTTGTGAAATTGAAAAATGTATATGTTAAAAAGTACTTACTGCAGAATAAAGTTCCTGGTCTGAAAAATTGCATAAGAGTCGGTGTTATTTTTATAAATTTGTCTTGGATTAAATCTTGGGTGTGTGTGTCATTTCTTGCCGGTGTCTGTACACCAAATGCTTAGCACTACCCTCTGGTAAGCCTAACTGTTCTCCTACACTACCACAAAGAGACCGTTAGTATAATCTTCATTTTTTGTCATCATTCGCCACTAATCTCGCTTCAAATCCCACCCTAGATATCTGTACTCACACTCAGCAGGCTGAGGGACATAGGCTGTTGGAAATGGAGACCAGCATACTAGTACCAGAGCAACTTGGGGATCAATGAAGAAACCTTTGAGATACCTCTGCTGCCAAGCTCTGGGGGCTAGATGACTTTCGTCGAAGAATCTGGCAGTGTCCGACTTAGCCCGAAGAGTATTAACGGCATAATCATAGGACTCGGGGAAAAAAAAAAAGGAAAGAAAAAAAACAATCACCCCGTCGACTCAGAACCCCATCTAAGTTGCAGAGGGTTCCAAAATGCTCTCTTCTTGTCACTGCCTGATCTGGCAAGATCTAATTTGGAGACTGCCAAGACTGAAGACTGCCAGTCTAAAAAGTTAGGAGGGGTTGATTCTGTCCATCTTATACAGATTTGCCTCCTATCTAGGAGGATAGCATTGAAAAGCAGATCTCCAGCAGGGCTAGTAACTTTTTCTGCAGAGCCGAATATAATTAGGGGTAAATCTATGTTAATAGGGCAACCCAGGGTGCTTGTCAAAAAGTTACCAACACTTCCCCAGAAGATAGCCAGAGATGGACATTCCTTTAACATGTGGGTGTCGGAAGCAGCAATCTGACCACATTTTTTACAGCTCACCGGTGGCCCTTTGGTGATTTTTCACAGTTTGTGAGGCGTAAAGTAGGCCCTGTGGATGGTAAACAGGTGGTTTCTTTTTAACCAGGCTGGTTTCACAACTTTGTGTAGGGTCTTACAAGAGTTCTGCCATAGATGAGCACAGTCTTGTGTAGGTAAAGAGCCACCCCGCAGTTCCTCAGCTAGATTGAATTCACTGTCTACTTCTTCTAACAAGGTTTGATACCAAAAGGAGACTTCCTTCCTCCCTGGGGGCTTGGTTACTAGCTGGCTTTCTAAAAAGCTGCCACTACCCACAGCGTTCTTACAATTTAATTGTGGATGGGATTGAACCCAGCTTACCAGTTGAAGATATTTAAATCAGGAAAGACCTACTCCAACCCTGTGCTCCAGATGTTCCCAGGAAACAAGAGTGCCTCCAGGAAGAAGGTCTCCCCAAACCACCAACCCAGCGTCTTTCAAAGGTATTGCCAGCCTGTACTTTAAACACTCTGGAGCTCCTGGGAATCCCAAAGGGGAGCCAAGCTGGAGAAGTACCCAAGCGCCACCGAACCCCTCAATTTGGCCCAAGTTTTAGCCATCCCCTGGAGATCCTTCAGCTTAACTTTTTTTTTAAACTTTGGATCCCCGATTAGAAACAAAAAACCCTCTTCTGATAATTTAGCGCACCTAAGCATAGCCAAAAACATCCCTCCAGCACCTGTATTCACGGGCATTCTTAATAACATAAGTGAATGTGAGAGTTGGAAAGTCCAAGCATACAACTGAAGATCAGGTAAAGCTAGGCCTCCCTTTTCCCTTCTCCGCCTCAGCTTTTTCCAAGCAATCCTAGGTGATTTGGATGCCCAGACAAATGAGTTAATTTTACCCTGCAACTTATCAATCGTGGATTTTTCAAAATAGAGGGGAATACAATTAAAAAGAAAAGTAACCTTCGGGAGTATAGACATCTTAATCAAATTAATTCTACCTAAGATAGATAGGGGAAGTAGGGCCCAATATCTCATTAGCCTCTGACAATCTCTTGCCACAATGGCCATGTTGGTGTCGGCGATCTTAGTGATGTCTTGAACAACGTGCACTCCCAAATATCTCATCTTGGAACTAAGCTGATGCTGATGCTGGGTCTCTACAAGATTCCAGGACATGATCTCCGACTTCGAAGCATTAATTTCATCCCCGGAGACAGAACCAAACTCCCGGGCCAAGCTGATGACGGCTGGGAAAGCTGACTGTAAATTAGCAGATAAAACTAAAATGTCATCAGCATACAGGGCTACCTTCCTCTCCCACTACCCATACTTAAAAGGCTGAATATTAGGGTCATCCCTGAGCCGTTGAGCAAATGGCTCGATGTAAAGGTCAAAAAGAAAAGGGGAGAGTGGGCGGCTCTGTTTGGCCCCTCTTGTGATCTTAAAAGGGTCCGTAATATTCCCGTCCACCAAAAGTCTGGCCGTTGGGTTCTGGTAGATCAACTGGACCATTCGGCAAAATTTTTCTCCTAAGTTGAACTTCCTCAAGACCTCCAACAGATAGAACCAATTCACTCTGTCAAAGGCCTTGGTAGCGTCCAAAGTCATGGCTGCCAGTGGGAGGGAATATGTAGAAGCGAGATCAAAAGCACCAATAAAATCGTAGGTGAGGTCTGAAAGCTGCCGGTTCCTGACGAAACCTTTCTGATCTAAGTGGAGGACATCCCCCACTATAAAGCCCAATCTTGCTGCTAAAATTGAAGTAAACATTTTATGATCTAGATTCAATAATGATATAGGTCTATATGACCCTCAGCTTGATGGAGATTTCCCAGGTTTCAAAATCAGGATTATTAGAGCATCGTTCCATGAAGCTGGGAGGCCTAAACCGGCCTCTAGTACATGATTAAAAAGCAACGTAAGAGTGGGAATGATCTTATCTCCCAACATCTTATAAATCTCCGCTGGGAGGCCATCAGGACCCGCTGCTTTCCCGTTCTTACAATGTTGAATAGCTTCTCTGACCTCAGTTTGAGTAAAAGCCTGGTCCAGATGTTGTTGTTGATCAGGCCCCAAGGAAGGAAGGGGGATATCCCCCAACCAACTCAGAACACTAAGGGCATCCAGACTTTTATCTTCACAATAGATGTCCTGAAAGTAAGTCTGTAAGGCCTGACTAAATTCCCCATCCGAGGAGAAGGTGTCTTTACCGCTAATGATCTCTTTAATATGATTTCTTACCCGGCTAGCTTTGGATTTCCATGCAAGGAGCTTGCCTGCACCTACACCGTACTCGAAATGGGTGAGTCTACTGGCCTCCCATCTACGAATGAGCCTGGAGTGTAGAATATTCTTTAGCTGCCCCTTTAAGCTATCCGGCTTAGCTTTACGATCTTGCTGGATTTCAGGAGAGGCTTGGAAATTTAATTCAGCCAGTACATCCTTCAGTTTTCCTTCTATAAAAGATAGCTCCTCCTTATATCTTTTATTTCTAAAGCATGCCCTGCTGGTGATTTGGCCCCGCAAAAAAACTTTTAGAGAGTCCCATACATTAGTCATTAAAGTTGACCCCAAATTCGTTTCCAGAAACAATTTGGTTTCTTGTAGTAAAGACGACTTCTCTTCCTCCTCCAGGAGTAAGGAGCGGTCAAACGACCATGTCCGGGTAGGCCCTGTTATTGGACCTTCCAGACGTAGAACGATCCGCGAATGATCTGAAAGATGGTTGGCCAGGTATGAAATTTCATTGACTCTATCTCTTAGCGAGTCACTTATCAGCACATAATCTATTCTAGATTGGTGTCGATATTTATGGTTTAGAAACGATACACCCGGCTGCCGACCCGATCTTTCCCTCCATATATCTAAAAAAGCAAACTGTTTCATTGCCTCTAATAAGAAATTCTGAGATTTTGAAGGGACCATGGCTCTACTCTTTGGAGTTTTGTCCAACACAGGGTTCAAGACTATATTAAAGTCCCCAGCTAGGATAATCGGTTCAGGAAAATCTAATAAATGAGACTGAAGGGATCATCTTGGTTAGGTCCATAGTAACCAACCAGAGTAAACAGAGTCCCCCTCATCATTAGTTTAATGATAGCCCATCTGCCACCTGGGTCAACCAGTTGCTGTAAAATATGCGCTTTGGCTGATTTCTTAAATATAATAAGGACTCCTCTGATGTTTACTTTCTCGTTTGTATTTGCATATGAGCCCAGCGATCTTTTATTTTTAAAAAGAGAAGCTGTGTCCTCTTTGAGAAGATGTGTTTCCTGAAGAATCATAACCTGAGCCAGTGAAACTTGAAGATACTGTATAATCTTGTCCCTTCTCGGTCTAGTTCGCAGCCCGTTAACATTCCAGGACAAAATCTGTATAAGACTCATGTTAAGTCAGCCAAAAAACCCAACATAAAAATAGGAGTTGAATTTGAAGTGACCCACACCAGCATTTAAACCATCCCAGTTCCAAAGCTATCCCTTTAAAGGTGACGTAAGTACAAACATCAAAAAGAAAAGAAGGTGAATGAGGATATTTTTTTTGTTTTTTCCTGCTACACCCAACCCCGACCCCTACCCAGTGCCCTCCCCAAACCCACCCCCTACCTCTGGGAACCCTTACCCCAATTATCTGGACAGATGAAGTCCAGGCAATTGCATCCCGGAGGTAACCCCCCCAACCACTACACTAAAAAAGAGAGAATACATAAAGCGACAGAGAAACCAAATACAGAAAAGACACACAGAAGAGAGAAGATAAGCAGAGAGACCCTATCTATACTTTAAAGAAAACACAATCAATTGGAAGGAGCGTGGAATTTAAATAAGTGTGCTCTTTCTCTTCTCATAATAGTCTCTCTCACCTATAATCGCTAATTATATTAAATCTTCCGTGCAAAAGGGGAAAAGAAAAACCTAACCTGCCGGACCAAATGCTCACCCCAACTGGATCCTCAAACTAAACTCTACCTTTATAGACCCCCTTTGCTGATACTGTTAAGCAGCTCATCCACTTCCTGCACCGATCTTATATTGTGCATTTTGTTGTTATACATCACCTTTAAAAAAGCCGGGAATTTTTGTTGGGCTATTGCGCCTAATTTTTTTTAAATCTTCCAACCTCCCACCCAGCTTCCACTGCCTCTCCAAGGTGCACCTCGAAAGGTCAGACCGGATCTCAAACGAGAATTCTTTGGCCCAAACTGTTCTCAGTTTCAATGCTGAGTTAAGGATTTTGTCCCTTAAGGCAAAAGTAAGAAAATTAGTGAGAATTCTTCTGGGTTTAGGTCTATTAGGGTTCCTTCGAAAAGGATCTCTATGCACCCTCTGTATATCCCGGCTGAGTTCTTCCTCAGAGTCCTCAAGCTGTAAAGAGGTTTTAAGTAAGGAAACAATATAGGACCGGATGTCAGATCCTTCGCTGCCTTCCGGAACGTTCAATAAGCGTAAGTTATTTCCACGTGCATTGTTCTCTAGCCTCTCCATTCTATAGCTGAGATCCACGTGTTCTGTCTTTAGCAACTGAATATCCGACTTTGCCCGTCCAAGATCTTCTTTCAATTCACCAACAGTATTCTCAAGGGCTACAGTCCTGGAATTTCTGAGATCTACTTTTTTTTCCAGGGATTCACAAAAATTCCTGATTTCCCCTTGGTTCACTGCGGATACTGCAAAACCTTTTTTTATATCCTCAGATAGTGTAACAAAAAGACCCTCCAAACCTGAGGGTGAGGATGAAGATGATGGTACAGATAGGGGGTCCACCTCTTGCTCCCCTCCAGGGCTGCTGTTAAGTGCTGTCAGTGACTGTGACTGGGGTTGACTCAAAGGGCAGGCCGAAAGGCCAGCACTCTGGCCATTCTTGCCCCCTAAAGGCTCCCCTAGGTCACTTTGTTGGAAGACCAAGTCTAGCGCTGATTCCATATTGCTCACAGGGACCGTGTCTGATGGTGATATTAATGCTATGGGAGTGTTTAGGCTCACCAAACTCTGTCCTGGAGGTTCAGTTTGTGTACTGATAACCAGCACCTATGGTTGAATCCTAAAATAGGAGCGCAACAACGGGGTCACTCTAGCCAAGCTGTTAACTAACTTATTCTTTTGCCTCTTCGGTTTTATGGACCTTCCTTTAACCTGATATACCTGGAAGGCAGAGTCGCTGCTTGGAAACGCTGTTTCAACAATGACAGAGGGCTCTGTCCCCCCAGGGGTGAACCCGGCAGTGGTCAAATCCTGAGATAGTTCTGCAACATTCCTCAGACTATGTGTTCTGCCAGAGATAATTTTTAATGCTTGTTTTAGCCCTTCTACCACCCGCTGTGATTCTTTTCTTTTGTTTCTTTTGTCCTTCCTTAACGGTGGCGGCTGGTTGCGGTGTAATAACAGCAGGAGGATTAACCTCCTGTGTATTTAGAGGTATCTGGGAGGTTTGACTGCCAGGGACTGGAAACCCCCTGCAAGTGCTGCTCAGGTGGAAAAACTAGTCCCCCAGCCACTATGTCTCCCTCAGTGCCTTGCTCCAGTGAAAGGCATTTACCCGCCTCCTCTCTACACATTCCTGGCCGCGCTAGCCTGACTCGGCTAACTCAAATCACGCCGCAACTGGGAAACTGGCAACTGGGAAAGACGATCCCGCCTCGACCGGTATGATAGCAGCGGGAGTATTTAATATTTAGAGTTTAGAAAGTGAACTCCTCCGTTTCCGTTTCTGTTTTCGTCGGTTCTCTGCCCTGAATCCAAATCATTGAGTGGTTGGTGCGGGAGCTCCGGGTGCTAGCGGCTAACGTGCAGCCGCCATGATCCCCCCCACCAAGGACCTACAGGAGCCATGCCACACCAATGTCTGTGGTACCATGAAACTGTGCAGCATACACAAGACAAAGAGTCTAATCTGGACTCCAACTGCCAAGGAAGAAAGCACTCATTGAGTGACATCGAGACCCCTGAGACCCACTTCATGAGTGGCCCAGCTGTCCTAGAATCACCTTTCCAAACTGCCTGCTCCTGACCGTGGGGAAATCTTGACCCACACCGCCCAACAGACCTATCTGCTCTGTACCTCACCATTCTGGCCTTGGCAAAGACGATCCAACTGTGCTCTGAAGGTCCTGAGGCCCTTGCAACCTGCTCCCTTGGGTGGGACCCCTCAAACTTACCTTTAAGTCCCTTTGTGCAGTATGTTTTCAAGGGGCCCCCTTCTTCATAGCACACCAGCTACAAACGACCTCAACAAATTGCTCCCAGTCGACTCTGGGACGCTCCTGAGAATCCGCTGGTGGGACATTGGGCCTGACCTTGCTACTTACTTAGATACCGAAGGTGAACCTAGAAATCCAACTGTGTGATTTTATATGGATTTTTCTCTTTTCTCCCATTGACTTCAATGGTGAGTAACTGCGCACAAAAGTGATTTATTTTGTGAACTTGAAAAATGTATATCTTAAAAAGTACTTACTGTAGAATCAAGTTCCTTGTCTGAAAAATTGCATAAGAGTCAGTGTTATTTTTTATAAATTTGTCTTGGATTAAATCTTGGGTGTGTGTGACATTTCTTGAATGTGTGTACAACAAATGCTTAGCACTACCCTCTGGTAAGCCCACACTACCACAAAGAGACCGTTAGTATAATCTACTTTTACCTCTGTATACCAATCTGGGCTTCACTAGACTCTCAGCACAGTGTACTTCATTTTAGTGCACTATATATAGAGAGCCAGCGTCTTACATAAAGGCCTTGACGCTTACTTGTTATCTTCAAATAGGCCTTTATTTGAAATCTGTCATGCCCATCATAAGGTAAAAATGTATAAAATCAGTTTTGTATTGGCTGTTGTTATTTTTAACACTGCATTACTGTATCAGTATCAGTCATACTTTATTCGATGATTAAAAACACCATAAAAGCACATATATACAACCAGTTAAAATACAATTAAAACATTATCAGAACCCTGAGATTACATACAAAGTTAAGAAAGAGGCTAAAAAAAAACAATTCCTTGTGATGATGACAATCAGGCTTGCCCTCTAGTTGCCCTCAATCGCACCGCAACTTTAATGAAGGTCATAATACAACATAATGTCAAGGGGTCAACCGCTTTTTGCAAAAAGATTAGAGCCTCTTTAGCATGTGTTAATTTAGCTTGCTTTAAAATCCCTACCAAAAATCTGCGCCTAGGCATTGAATAAAAAGTGCATAGGAGTACAAAATGAAGGGTGTCCTGCGGAGACCTGTTGTCGCAGCCGCAGGCACCCTTCTGCTCAATTGGGAGTATAAAACCTGGTGGATCAGCCAGTAAATAAGGTAAAAGGTTGAGCCTAAAACGGGACATTAGAAATCTATCCTGTGCGTTATGCATGAGATAAAGGTACGGCTCCATTCCCTCGGTATTTTTTACAAGGCTATAGGCACTCACAGTACATTTGGTCCCTTCAACCTCTGCTCTGTGTGTAGTTCTCTGGGCCCAAAAAGATCTCTTAATAGACAGCTTATCTTGAGGTACAATCATTGTAGGGGTTTGAAAAAAGGTCCTTATGACCAAGGCTTTCCAAGCTAGACATTACATATTTCAGCCACGGTATACTCATGCTTTTATCCCTTCCCATGCAGTCACTTAAAATTTGTCTGCTCAAAGTCGCCTCGGGATTTGACCAGATTTTTAGCCATGCCAAAATAGGTCTAAGTTTAACCAGATCTTCTAAATATGGCCTCCCTAGTTCTCTATGGGCTATTACGGCTGGGGTGCTCTGCGGTATTTTCAAGATTGACCGAAGAAAATTATTTTCCTCCCGCTGTAATTGCTGAATGTTCACAAAGCCCCATACTTCAGCACCATAGGTGGCCTTGGAACAACAAATAGAGCCATAAAGATTCATCGTTTGTTCGGGGGACCATCGGCCAACCCTCCGCCCATAGCCTGCAATAGCACCGTTGGAGGATATCAATTTGCAGCAACGTTCCTCCACCAGGGACTTACATTTTAAGGAGCCATCAAATAATAAGCCCAGATACGAAAAAGACTGTACCTTTTCTAGTGTGTGGCTTCCTATCTTGTAAGAGAAGCTGGTACAAGGTTTATTGCCTGCCAACTTCACGTATGATGTACCCAAATTGACCGATAGGTCTAAAATTTCCATAAACTTTACAAATCCATCTATTAAAATCTGTAGACTCTTTGGGGTACGTGCAAGTAGGACCGCGTCATCCGTGTATAAAAGAACCGGGATGGAACGCGATCCTACGCTTGGGCAATCAGTTTTTAACTTAATCAGGGACTGTTCCAGGTTGCATTACTGAAATTAAATATAAAGTACCATGAAAACACGCGGAACGGAAGAATGATCAAAGATATAAAGAATTTCTGGTTATTCAGAATGAGAATAAATGGTAGACGCCTTTGATTGCCGAGAAATGGTGCACATTCTGGAAATGGGCCAAACAGAAAAGAAACTAAAAACAGGGAAAGTGGAATGAAGCAAACAAAATACAAATCAACATGATGGTTTCTATTGCAGTCTTCCCTCATGTGAGCTTGCATGTAATGATCATTAATATGGTTTGTTAAATCCCAAATCCTAAATCCAGACGTCCTGTGGTGTGGAATCGTTCGCAAACATTCGAAGACAAAAGTGAGTCACAAAAGGACACCACGTACGCGCACGTGCACGCACTGCCTTCTAAGTACACAGTTGGAATTCAACATCCGGCTTAGCAGGCATCGAGCCAGCGGACGGCTTCCTTCTTCCGGTGGCTGAGCCTTTCACTGTGGTGAGCCTTGAAACTCAGAAAGCAAAACGAAAAATAGCAGCGGCTCTTTTGCCCCCCAGCAGAAAACCTATTGTTCCATAAATCGAAGCAGAGGACGAAATAGGGCTGCTGTGTTCTTGATGTCACAACGCCGCCGTTTACACAAAGGCAAAGACATTTCTGAACGGGGAGAAAAAAAGTCGGCGCGCGGTGATCTATTGTTAGCGCTGTCTTTTCTGTCGATGCAAGACTTGTGAAATCTCCCTTTTAGTGGTGGCCCGGAGCGGCCTCCCGAGGTGCCGGCGGCAGAGATTCCTCGCTGAACCAGGAGTTCATTATATAAGTAGCTCCCCAGGCCAAAGGATGGATTCAGCAGCTGAGGTCTGCTTCAAGCCAGAAGCAGCAGCAGTGAAAACGCGCAGCCCAGTGGCAGAACACTGACTGAACCAGGCGGGGGATTTCATTGCCCAATTACTGGCTATGTCTCAGCCCTACCAGCCTTTCCAGAGGTACACTCCTCTCCTAGAAGCATTGAGAGCGGGTCTAAGATTAAACAAGCATTGGAAATGCCAGCATGAGCAATGCCAATAGGCTTGGCTTTGAAGGAATGTTGTATGATAATGTGAAGCATTACCAATAAATAGCATGGGAATAGATATGTATTTCTGTGGAAGCAAAGAACTGTAGAATAATATTGGTGTAGATTAAAAGGTTAGTTGCACTGCCAAGCCAGACCTAAAAATGCATGTTGGTTAATGACTGCCCTCCTAGCTAGTGCTAATTTGTATCTTAAATACCCGAAGAGTGGGAGCAGCACTCTCTAACCTCATTTGAGATAAATGCCTGCTTGCCCCAGGAACTTAGAGACATGGGCTGCTTTTGACGTTTGGCTGTAGCAGCATTTGTTGATATATCTAAAGTAAGTAGTTGAACATTACACAACAATAAACACAAACAAGCATAATAAAACAATTAAAATAAGAGAGGGCTCAGTACTACAAAACAAGAATGCAGCACGACTACCACAACACTTTACATTGCAATAATGCAGCACAATTCACAGCAGTACAAAAACACACAGAACATGCCCCCACTACGACAGCATGCCACATAGCAAATGTGCATAAGCATTCCTCTCACATATTACCACCTCGAGAATTATGTCTTCAAAATATGGTGGAAGAAAATGTTTGCACCAGGCACTGCCTTAACTTACCATCAAAGACATAACATAGCAGTCACGCTAGAACCAAGTTCCAGTGGTAATAAAGAAATGGTCAGCACCTCCGTAACGTTTGCAATACGTTTGATTCTTAATGTATAACGTACTCAATGTAAACACTGTGCCACCCACCCAGTGTTACACTGTATGGGAAAATAGGATTTCCCATATACATGTGAGATAAAAAATTATAATATAGAGCACAGCGTCAAGGTAGTTTACTAACTGACCCTGCCGTCAGTTAGATTTAATCACATGTACAACACCAAGGAAAACAAGATGATACAGTCCAAATACAAGTATAGAGTTGTATAAGCTCCTGATATTGTTGACACGAAGTTGTAGCTTGGATGCAGACAGCCAACGCGTGTTTCTTCGTGTAGACGACTTTCTCAAGGCTCAAAGTTAAACTGTATAAGCACAAATGTGGTCCAGAATCCACTTTTTGTATTGGGGAGTTGAGACAGCATTAGAGTCTCAACTTCAAACGTCGTCTCTTGTGTACAAAAGTGGCACTTTTATATACTTGAAACTGTTGCACTTGTTGTAATAGATGAGACTGCAAATCTACTTGTTTAGTGTAACAGTGTGATGTCTAAGGTAGTGGCTGGAGTAGTCTTGTATAAATGCAGAGCTGGCATGCACGTTATGGTAAACGAGACCTGAGACCCAAGCCCGAGTCCCGTGCAGTTGGATGCTTCCCTCTCCCACTGTAGAGGTCCTCTCCACGGGAAGTGGGAATCATCCAACTGCACGTGTTACCCCCGCCTTTATTATGGACGACATACTGATATAAACTTATGCTTTTGCACTGACAGATACATCAGTATTCCTGACGTATCTGTCTTTCCTTGTGACATGGAGTGCTGTACAATAAATACGGCGAGGACAAGTGCTTGCAGTGCCCCTTTGGTAACATCTCTTGCATGGGCACACATTTCACAGCTGTGCAATGTGAAGGGCTTGTTCTCTCATTAGCACCAAAGCTTGGCCCCATACAATGGAGCAGATGCCTTTGCACCATGTTGCTGATGCTGCCACAAAAGCACAGGGACTCTCGGTAGGTGCACTAATTGCGCCAACTAGGAAGCACTCTACATGTAGGCATACATTGAGGAACTATGAAATATCCCCTAGTGCTTCAGACACACGCTTCGAAAGCAGGCCAGTTGTTAGCCTCAAAAGACCGAGGAGGTAAAATAACCTCTCCGACTTTCACTACTGCATTGTGTCCAGCACTACAGCAAATTCTCAGTTCACTGATGCAACCGAGAGAGCATATGGTTTATGTGAATAAGTACTTAATGCTGGGTGTAGGAGTTAGGGCCCTAGGCCCTCATGCAGTAATACACATGACACAGACACTCAGAATTACCGTATGGAACATGCCCAAGGCACATGCATCCGGCTCCTTTTTTTGGCAGGGTCACCCGACCAGTGACACCTGTGATGGATGGGTGTGGGGTGAGTGTGCAAGCCAGCCCTCAAGGAGTGGCTGGTGGAAACACGATATTTTGTAAACACTAGAGCGTGACTAGCCGGTCACTACACTGAGTTGTAACAGACACACCCTAAAAACAGTGCACACAAGGATAGCCCAGGACCCTGCCCTGCTTTTACAAAATGCATGCCCATCATCTCGTGCTGGATGAATGTATACATGCTACTCTGTGCCTGATTGGGAGCACACATTTGCAAGCGAATATGCCTACTTTACATCCCTTGTCTCTTTTCTGGCATTGACCTACTCACATTCCCTCTTCCGAACTCTTTCCTTCCTTGAAAAATCTCTGCCTTGCATGTACTTCTCCCCTACACTCTTTCTTTCACATCTCTCCTGCCCTGTCTTGTCTTTCTCTCTTCTAGTCCTGTTTTTCTCATCTCACCTTCTCTTCCTCTTTCCTGTCATTTTCGTCTCCTCTCCTGCCTGTCTCTTCCATATGGTCATCTTTCTTTTTTCTCCTTTTCTATATTCCTGTTATTGTGTTACCAGTCTCTCTCCTTCCATCGCTCTCTCTAATTTACCTACCCCTCTGCCACAGATGTCTGTTTTTGGACTATCTCTGTCTTTACTTCCTTTTTCTTTGCTATCAACTCTCTCTCCGGCAGCAGTACCCTCAGTTACTGTAGTCTCCTTATCAGCCCCCATTATGGTGTTTCACACCCATGTCTCTCTCCCTCACCCATCTCGCTCTCACCTGTCTGTATGTCCCTCCCTCTATTACCTGCCTCTTACCTCTCAGCTATATGTTTCTAACCAGCCTCTCTTTGCCATCGCTCTGTCGTCGCTCACTTGTCACCTGTCTCACACTCGTTCTCTCTTTTAGCTCTTTCTTTTTCAGTGCTCTGTTCCTTTTTCACTGCTCACAACTGTATTTTCGATTTTATCAGCTCTCTCTAGCTCTCTCTCATTTGTCATCTTCCCAACTGTAACTGGTTCCTTATAATCTCTCTCAGGCTCCCAGACAGTTGATCAACTGCCCTTCTCAGTCTCACCTACCTGCCTCCAGTCAACCTTCTCATGCCCCTCCCCCTTTCTCAGCTTTCTCTTTATTATCTATTTCACACCTGTCCACCCTCCCTATCTTTTTCAGCCATTCTTTCTCGCTTAACTATCCCACCCTCTCTCTTGTATACCCTGTCTCTTTATCATGTCTCTTGCCTGTTTCCTACTCTCCCTTAATCTCTATGAACTGTCACTGTCTCTCCTTCCTCTCACTTGTCAACCACTCACCCAGATGGCTCTTTCTCACCTGTCCCACTTCCAGCTGCTGGTCTCATTATTACCATTCTCTCACCAGTAACGTCCCCTTTCACTCTGAGAGCTCTCACACCTTTCACTCTCAGATCCCTTAGGCCTCTCTCCTACTCTCCCTCTCTCTGTGCCTCTTCTCTCTTTCTCCCATACATCTCATCTGTCTCCCCCATATCATGTGCCTCTTTTTCACCTGTCCCTCTCCGCCATAGCTTTCTTGCTTGTCTTCTCATTACTTGTCTTATGTCTAGCTCTCTTAACTGTCTCTTTCTCATCTATCTGCGACATCTCTAACATGTGCAGCCTCCTTCACCTGCCTTCCTCTCTGTCTCTCTCTGCTCTCTCTAACAGACACTCGGATACCCATCACCTGTATATATTAAGTGTCACCGTCCTCAGGTGTGTTTCTCTTCTCTTCCTTATTCAGGGACAGCAAGGAACATGGAGATGCCTTTTCGCTGGTTCCAATGAACAAACGACAACAAATGCATTATTTTGCAAGTTTGTTACTTACAGTTTGAAAGCGCAAGAAACGATACAGAATGCAAGATTTTGCCTAAATGCACTGTGAGTTCCACTGCTCAGTTTATGTATTTATAACATTCAAAGAACTTCCTGCTGGCTACATACACTAAATAAGTCTCGTGAGAACCCAGTTTATCTTGTGTTTCTGGCCCTGCCTCTGCGAACTTTGGGGCCAGAGGTTGCAGAGAAAGTTCCAGGGGACTAGGAGGGCAAGCCAGGCATAGCAGCTGCCATCCCTGGTGACGTTTGAGTGACGTTCATGCTTGCAATGTAAACCTTGTAATGTAATGTAGATTTTTAGAATGCAACACTTGTCACCGGTGAGGGTATCCAGACCCTGAATAGGTGCGGGTTCTGCAAGAAAGATCAATTAAAGAGCCAAGTTTTCTGGATTTTTGCACATATCCATAAGTGACTCGGCTGACCTGATGTCGTTCTAGGATTTGGCTGTCAGGTAAAAGAAGACCCTACCTCTTGTCTTTCTTCTATGGATAGGGGGAGGGGGTGAGCATGAGTGATGCAGAGCAGAGGTAGCTGGTTGTTTGGTGGAATTGTAGACGGTGGTTGAGGTAGGTGGGACCCTGGTTGTGAAGTAGCTTTCAGGCATGGGTGAGTATCTTCAACTGGTATTGTTTCTGAATGGGGGGCCAGTGCAATTTCCGAAGGTGAGTTGCGATGTCTATGCTGCAAGGAAAGTTGAGGGTTAGTATGGCAGTGGCGTTTTTGATGCTTTGCAACTTGTATAGAAAGTGTGCAGAGCTGCTGTAGAAGAGGGTGTCACAATTAGTCCAGTCTGCTTGTAATGAGGGCCTGGGTAATGGTCATTCTGGTGTCAGGCTAGAGCCATTTGATGATTTTTCTGAGCATGCGAAGTATGTGAAAGCAGGCGGAGGTAGCAGCATTGATTTGATGCCTCATGGTGAGGTTGGTGTCCAGCATTATGCCCAGGTTTCTCTCATCTTCGTAGGGTGAGCGAGTGGGGCCAATTCTGTGGGGCACCAGGTGGAGTCCCAGGGTGAGTTATTGTTGCAGAATATCAGTTCTTCCATCTTGTTAGCCTTGAGTTTGAGGAAGTTGTCTCTCATCCAGTTGGCATGTTGATCATGCACATTTTGAAATTACTTATGGTGTTGCTGGTGTCTTCAAGAGGGATAGGATGAGTTGAGTGTTGTCGGCATAAGAGTTGGCATGGGTTTGAATGATGCTTGCTAGAGGAGTCATCTATATGTTGAAAAGAGTGGGGCCTTGTGGGACTCCACAGATGAGGCCCTTAGGTTCTGAGGTGAACTACGGGAGCTTGACCTATATCATTCTTCCAGTCAGGAAGGAGCCTATCCACTTGAGAGCTGGTCCTTGCATTACAGTTTCATGGAGTCTGGAGATGATTGTGTTGTTGGAGACTGTGTCATAGGTGGTGGAGAGGTCCAGGAGAATGAGTGCAGCAGTGTGGCCTCGATCTAATTTGGTGTGAATTGTGTCTGAAGCTGCTATGTGGGCTGTCTCGGTGCTGTGGTTTCTGCAGAAATCTGATTGTGAGCTGTGTAGAATTTCGTGGTGATCAAGGTACTGGGAGAGCTGATAGTTGATGGCTTTTTCTATGACTTTGCCTGTAAAGGTGAGCAGGTAGAGGGGCCTGGAGTTGCTGAGTTCGGGGTCCGCGGATGATTTTTTGAGGAGCAGAGTGACTTCTTCAATGATTCCAGGCATCTGGGAAGGTGGCTGTAATGATGGAGGTATTGATTTTGGCTGTGAGTACTGTGGTTATCGTGGGTCTCCCTAGGTTGAAGAAGCGGTGGGGACATAGGTCCATGGGGGCCCCTGTGTGGATAGATGCCTTTATAGCCACTGTGTCTGCGTTGGTTATCGGGCTCCACTATATGAGTGGGGTGACTCTAGTGGTGAAGGTCAGAGGTGAGGTAGGGTGTTGTTGAGGGTTTAAGTTCATATAGATTTTAGATAACCTATAGTGGAAGAAGTCAGAGAGTTAGTTGTAGAGTCCTTATGATGTGGTGATGGAGCTGGAGGTAGCTGCTGGATTGGTGAATTCCTTAACGATGATGAAAAGTTCTTGGTATTTGTTGTTGCTAGCTTCAATCCTATGGGTCAGAAGTTTCTTCGTGGCCTCTTTCTGTTTGTGGTGGTAGCTCCTGAGTAAGGCCTTGTCTGCCATCCTGGAGGTGGGCTCATGTGACGTTCTTCATTTTTTTCTAAATGTTTGCATTGCCTCTTGGACTCCCTCACTGCGTCAGTGTGCCAGCTGGGGTGTTTTTTGTCCTCTTCGGTTTGGCGTTTATGAGGGGTGCAACAATGTTGGCATTGGTGGGGATCTCCTTATTAAAACACTGGCATCTGAAGTCCTCAAATGCAGATTCCTACCTTGTAAGAGGAGGGGGTGGGGGTGACTTCGAGGGTCAGGGTCTGGTGAGGGGGACAAGGCCATGAACTAATACTGTAGCACCAACCACAAACTAATCTCTGAGAGGGGGGAACCACCGAGAAGGGGGGGGGGTATCAGGCTAGTCACAATCTGATGGCCACTCCTCTCCCCCATAAACAAATACAAATAAAACTGCTATGACTGCCACCAATGTCTTGGAGAGGCTGAAAATACCACAGTGGACATCAGCTGTACAGTTCCTCCACTAAGAAGCTCGAAGCCCACTGCCTGAAGGGATTTCAGCTCCCAATGCTTTTCACCATGTGGCCTAATGGCTAGAGCTGTCAACCTTGAGGCTGGGGAACCAGGTTTGAGTCTCAGCAGGGACGCTTAACATCCTGTGATTCTGGGCAAATCACCTAATCTCCCCATGCTTAACAATTGGGCCCGATTCACAAAAGTAAACTTAGAACAAAAGTCTAAGTTTAGACCTGAAGTCTAAGTTTAGACCTAAAGTCTAGCTTTAGTAGTAGTAAAGTTAAATTTTTGGTCTAAGTTAGACTTTTGGTCTAAACTTATACCACAAGTCTAACTTTAGTAGTAGTAAAGTTAGACTTTAGGTCTAAACTTAAACTTCAGGTCTAAGTTTACTTTTGTGAATCAGGCCCAATGTGTCCATCTGTAATGCAACTGGTGCTCGTGTAAAGCGATCTGATACCTTCGGGTAGAGTTAGCACTATATAACCCCCCCCCCAATTTTTTTTTATAATCGGCTCCATGAGAAAAGTGCCACAATAGTTTGACAGATTATAGCAAGGTGCGAGATGGAAGTTCTGGATCACTAACCATCAATGCTTGATTTTCACACTCCCCACAGTCCAACACTGTATGCAACTCTTTGTGTGCCACTGCATCCCACTACCATTCCACACTCTACAACGCTGTACTGTACAGTACACCACTCAACTTGGCAAAAGTCAACTAGATTGTATGTCACTCCACTCTACTCTAGTCTATAACACTTTTCAAACCATACGACACCCCACTACACTCTATTGTACAACATGGTACTCCAATTTATGACACTTTATTTGACTGTATTCTATTCCACTTCACTCTACTGCAGTCCAAGCTACTTTAGCCTATGACACACCACTCCACTCTATGACACTTTACTCCACTCTACACTACACCACTCCAATCAATCAATCAATCAATCAATCACAGAATTTGTAAAGTGCACTACTCACCCACGAGGATCTCAAGGCGCTGAGGAGGAGGGGGGGGGGGGCTTGACGCTACTGTTCGAACAGCCAGGTCTTGAGTCACCTCCTGAAGGTCAGCAGGTCTTGGGTCTGTCGTAGGTTCAGAAGAAGGGTGTTCCAGGTCTTGGCGGCACGTGGGAGAAGGATCTGCCGCCGGTGGTGGTTATTCGAATGCGCGAGACGGTGGCCAGGGAGAGGTCGGCGGAGCGGAGCTGGAGGTTGGGAACGTAGAAGGAGAGTCGACTGTTGAGGTAGGCTGGGCCGGTCTTGTGGAGTGCCTTGTGTGAGTGGAGGAGGAGTTTGAAGGAGATTCTCTTGTCGATGGGGAGCCAGTGCAGGTCTCTCAGATGCGTGGTGATGTGGCTGTGGCATGGAATATCGAGGATCAGGCGTGCATAGGCGTTTTGGATTCTTTGTAGTCGTTTGATGAGCTTGGCCAGGGCTCCAGCATAGAGGGCGTTTCCGCAGTCGAGTCGGCTGCTAACTAGGGCCTCGGTGACTGTTCTTCGCGTGTCCGTGGGGATGCACCTGTAGATCTTGCTGAGTATGCGGAGGGTGTTGAAGCAGGAGGAGGAGACTGCATTGACTTGCTTGGTCATGGAGAGCGTTGAGGCGAGGATGACTCCCAGGTTGCGTGCGTGGTTGGTAGGTGTCGGGGGTGTCCCCAGGGACGAGGGCCACCAGGAGTCATCCCAGGCTGATGGGTTGGAACCGAGGATGAGGATCTCCGTCTTGTTCGTTTTCAGCTTCAGCTGGCTGCACTTCACCCAGTCGGCGACGGCCTTCATTCTTTCGTGGAGGTTGGATTTGGCAGTGAGGGGGTCCTTGGTGAGGGAGAGGGTCAGTTGCATGTCATCGGCGTAGGAGATTATGTTGAGGTCGTGCTGTCGGGCGATGCGTGTGAGTGGGGCCTTGTATATGTTGAACAGTGTTGGGCTGAGGGATGATCCCTGTGGTACGCCCCAGATGATCTCGGTGGCTTCGGATCAGAATAGGGGGAGGCGGACGCTCTGGGTTCTGCCGGAGAGGAAGGAGGTGGTCCATTCCAGGGCCTTGTCTCGGATCCCTGCATCGTGGAGGCGTGTGCGTAGTGTGCGGTGGCAGACAGTGTCGAAGGCAGTGGAGAGGTCTAGGAGGATGAGGGCCGCCGTCTCACCGTTGTCCAGCAGTATCCTGATGTCGTAGGTGGCGACAATGAGGGCAGTCTTGGTGCTGTGGTTGCTGCGGAACCCTGACTGGGAGGGGTCCAGGATGCTGTTTTCTTCGAGGTATCGGGTGAGTTGTCTGTTGACGATCTTCTCGATGACCTTTGCTGGGAACGGAAGCAAGGAGATGGGATGGAAGTTCTTGAGGTCTTTCGGGTCCGCCTTGGGTTTTTTGAGGAGGGCGTCGATCTCTGCATGTTGCCGGCTCTCTGGGAAGGTCGCAGTCTCGAAGGAGAGGTTGATGATGTTGCGCAGGTGGGGTGCGATGGAGCTGCTGACTTTGTTGAAGATGTGGTGTGGAAAAGGATCTGATGGGGAGCCGGAGTGGATTGTGCTCATGGTCTTGATGGTGTCCTCGATGTTCACGTTGGCCCAAGCTGTCAAGGGTTCGTGGTTTATAGGGTGTGGCGGGTCTGGTGTGTCGGGGTCTGTTGGGGATGTCCGGGAGTCGAAGCTGTCGTGGATGTTGGTGATCTTGCGGTGGAAGAAGGTGGCGAGGGAATCGCACAGGGCTTGCGACGGCGGGATGTCATTGGCGTTCGAGCTGGGGTTGGAGAGTTCCTTCACGATGGTGAAGAGCTCCTTGCTGTTGTGTGCGTTGCTGTCGAGGCAGTCTTTGCAGGAGGTCCTCTTGGCGGATCTGATGAGGTGATGGTGGTGGCGGATGGCATCTTTGTGGGCTACACGGCTGTCCAGCATCTTCTCGCTGTGCCATTTGAACCAGCTGGCTCTCTTGCTGGTGTCTTTGTAGGTGGGTGTTTTCAGCAGGGCTAGGGTGTTTGCGCAGTCATCCATCCATCGTCTGAGGTTGCGGGCAGCGGCGTTGGGGTTGGTGGGTGGGTTGAGTGCGAGGTTTATCTGTAGTGGGTCTTCGGTGATTTTGCCCCAGCAGCGGCAGGGGATCTGTTGGGTGCAGTGGTATGTGGCGGTTTTCCGGAAGGTGAAGTGGATGCAGTGGTGTTCGGTCCTTTGGAGTTCGGAGGTGTGGCTGAAGAAGACGTGGGAGCTACAGTGTACTCCACTCCATTATACCCCACTCTACTTCCCTTTATCCCACTCTATGCCACTGTATTATACTCTGCTCTACACCGCTCCACTGCCTGACACTCTACACCACTGTATGCAGCTTCATTGTACAATATAGTACTACATTCTATGCCACTGTATGACAATTTACTCCATTCTATGCCCTTTCACTCTGTACTACAGTGTATGACACTCAACGACACAGCACTCAACGTCTCTTAATGATACGCCACTCCACTACATGTCTCTGCACTCAACTCTATGACATCCTCCTCTACTGTGCTCTGCAACACTGCACTTGATTATATTCCACTATATGACACTCTACTTCATCCTACTGTATTCCAAAAAACTCCACCCCACTCAATCACAGTCTACAACACCCTATTCTACTGTTCGACACGCCATTCCAGTGTACCACTTGCTGCTCCAGTCTACAATACTTTAACTCTACTATATGATACACCATACCACTACATTATATAACACTTTACTATACTGTACGATATACTACTGCACTCTACTCCTCTCTACTCCACTGAATTCCAATTTACAATACTCCAGTCAATGACAATATCATTTACAACACTCCCCTCCACAGACCTGTATGACACTTCACATAACAACTCTTAACTTGCGACACTGGACTCTACGATTTAAAACACATTTTTATTTAAAAAATAAAAAAAAAAAAAAAAAATGATATTCAATGAAAAAAAACAAAGATTAAAGCTTAGTTTTAGTTAGGAAAACTTACTTTCCCTATACAAACCAAGTTTAAACTACACAAAGTTTAAAAATTCTAAAGTTATAGTTTTAACCTTTATTTACAATTTGTCCACCACCGTCAAATTATTAGAAGTAGCAGACCTCTTTACACACTCTTTTCAGGTTGCTAACTCAACAACACTAACTAGAGTCCTTGTGCAGCAACAGCAGTCGTTGGGTAACAGAGCAGTCCTTGGGCAGCAAAGCAGGGCTTCAGAGAAGAATTCACAGCTGGGCAGTCCTTCTACCTACCAGAGTCCACAGGTCCAGAAGTGATCTGAAGAGCTGGTGTCTGAGATCCAATATTTATAAAGAAGAATTGATGGACAGAATGCAGAACAATGTCATACATTCACCCCAGTACAGGGATCTGGGCCTAAATTCATCGTTTTTTTGCTCACCATGCTATTCCAGTTTAGATCCAGCCATATGCAAATCAGTCTTGACCCTGCTCCCAATGGGAACAGTCCAGCCCGAACTGCCACGCCAGGTCCTCCCATGATAGCTTGTCTCCAGTGGCATGGAGAGCACGAGACCCATGTCTGGGCATACCCGTCCCACTCGGGGTGACAAATGCAAAAAGAACAATTGATGGACAGAATTCAGAACATTCAAGCTATCCTGGCTGATGAGGAGTGAAACCCTGATACCGGTCCTAGGATGCTTGTTTCCGGTCCATGGAGGACCTGTCTTGGCAGTTCGGGTTGGACTGTTGCCATGAGGCACAGGGTCAAGACTGATTTGCATATGGCCAGGTCTAAACTGGGGTAGGTATGGTGAGCAAATAAATGATGGATTTAACCCAGATCTCTTGACTGAGTGTGAATATTTCGATTTGTTCTGCATTCAATCCATCAATTGTGTGTCTTTTGCTTTCTCGCCCTAAGTGCGCCAGGTATGCCCAGACGTGGGTCCTGGGCTCACTGTGCCACTGGAATCTAGCTATCCTGGCTGATGAGGAGTGAAACCCCGAAACCGGTCCTAGGATGCTTGTTTCCGGTCCAGGGAGGACCTGGCTTGGCAGTTCAGGCTGGGTTCTTCCCATGGGGCACAGGGTCAAGACTTATCTGCATTTTGCCAGGTCTGAACGGGGGTGGCATGGTGAGCAAAAGACTGATGGATTTAACCCAGATCTCTTGACTGAGTGTGAATGTTTTGATTTGTTCTGCATTCCGTACATCAATTGTGTGTCTCTTGCTTTCTCACCCTAAGTGCGCCTTGTATGCCCAGATGTGGGTCCTGGGCTCACTGTGCCACTGGAATCAAGCTATCCTGGCTGATGAGAGGTGAAACCCCAAAACTGGTCCTAGGAGGCTTGTTTCTGGTCCAGGGAGGACCTGGCTTGGCAGTTTGGGCTAGACTGTTCCCATGAGGCACAGGGTCAAGACTGATTTGCATTTGGCCAGGTCTAAACTGGGGTGGCATGGTGAGCAAAAGAATGATGGATTTACCCAGATCTCTTGACTGGGGGTGAATGTTTTGATTTGTTCTGCATTCCGTCCATCAATTGTGTGTCTTTTGCTTTCTCGCCCTAAGTGCGCCAGGTATGCCTAGACGTGGGTCCTGGGCTCACTTTGCCACTGGAATCTAGCTATCCTGGCTGATGAAGGATGAAACCCCGTAACTGGTCGTAGGATGCTTGTTTCCGGTCCAGGGAGGACCTGGCTTGGCAGTTCGGGCTGGGCTGTTCCCATGAGTCACAGGGTCAAGACTGGTCTGCATTTGGCCAGGTCTGAACGGGGGTGGCATGGTGAGCAAAAGAATGATGGATTTAACCCAGATCTCTTGACTGGGGGTGAATGTTTTGATTTGTTCTGCATTCCATCCATCAATTGTGTGTCTTTTGTTTTCTTGCCCTAAGTGTGCCATGTATGCCCAGACGTGGGTCCTGAGCTCACTGTGCCACTGGAATCAAGCTATCCTGGCTGATGAGTGGTGAAACCCTGAAACTGGTCCTAAGATGCTTGTTTCCAGTCTAGGGACGACCTGGCTTGGCAGTTTGGGCTGGACTGTTTCCATGAGGCACAGGGTCAAGACTGATTTGCATATGGCCAGGTCTAAACTGGGGTGGCATGGTGAGCAAAAGAATGATGGATTTAACCCAGATCTCTTGACTGGGGGTGAATGTTTAGATTTGTTCTGCATTCCGTCCATCAATTGTGTGTCTTTTGCTTTGTTGAAGTGGGAGCTGCTTCTAGAAAATTCCCTTTGATATGCTTAGGTTTCTTGACTCTCCTTCCCTGGCTCCAGAATAACTACAGGGGTTATGCAATTCTTTGTGCAAAGACAGGACCCAGCCCATTCAGGTGTAAGCGGGGCTGTGTCCAACTCCGCCCCCATACTGCCAGTGAAGGCCCATCCAGGCACACCTAAGCTCTCTATTGTGTGTGGCTGTCTGGGAGCAATACAAACGTCCAACTGCCAGCTAAACCCAGTTATGTGACTCAGGAGCAGGTCACGCGCTCTAATGGCTATGGCAGGAAAATAGCAACTGTCTAAATGTAATTACGAATCTTGCCTTACTGTTAAAGAGGATTTCTCATTGCAAATCCAAGGACACCAAACATGAACTGCGTACCTATTCCCAATTGGAAGTTCTAACCTATTAATTGTAAAAAGGTAACTCCAATGTTATGCATCGGGAGAGGCGGCCCATGCAGTAGTAAAAAACAACAAAAGGGAGAGGTTTTAACCAACAGGAGAAGGTAAAACTTAAAAGTACATGTCCTACGTTTTAAATTCTTTTTAAATACACTGCACCCTGCCCTCTGTGCTGTGTAGGACCTAGTGGAGAGGTGTGGCTCACTGGTTAGAGGCGGCAGATCTGTAAGCAGAGAATCGGCCAGGGACCAGGGTTCAATTCCCGACGCGGCAGGGTCGTGGACCAGGATCAAAACGGACTCGATAATTCTCGCCTCGGTACCTACTCTAACCAGGAACACACTCGGCAACTCTGGGCATTAGCTTGCCTCATCTCCACAACGGCCCCCCACATTCGCCGGGGATGCCTGGTTTCACCTTGGAGATACCCTGGAGGGACCATCTCACAGGGATAGCCAGGACGGGTTCCCCAGCGGTCTACAGCGCCAGGACGCCTCAGGGCAGCAGTGCGCTTTACAAGACACATACATTTACATTTACATTTACCCTATGGGATACCTGTATGATATAAAAAGGTAGGTTGAGACTTAGCAAAGGGCTTAGCTTGCCCGGTCAAAATGGCAGTTTAAACTGCACACACAGACTGCAGTGGCAGGCCTGAGACAGGTTGGTGAGGCTACTTAAGTGGGTGGCGCGATTAGTGTTACAATCCCACTAGTAGTATTAAATTCACAGGCCCTAGGTACATGGAGTACCACATTACTAGGGACTTACAGGGAAATTAAACATGTCAATCTGGTATAAGACAATGTTACCATGTTTTTAGGGAGTGAGAACACACACTTTAGCACTGGCTATCAGTGATAAAGTGCACAGAGTCCTATGACAAAGTAAACAAGATCAGAAAAATATGGCATAGAATAGCAAAAACTTTGGGGGAAGGCCACTGCTTGAGCAAGGATTTTTGTATCTGAAATGTCAGGTATAATGATCATATAACCTCCACCATTGGTCGTATGACCCGTTGTTAGTCTACAAGGAGAGTAGATAAGGAGCTATTAGGTATATTAATTTCCATAAACAGTGAAGAACAATTGGGACTTCACAGGAAACTACAATTGAAGTGAGTTTAAAAGGGATTTATTAACAAATTAGTTCAAATCAAATCATTACTTCATCAAGTATTTACGTTTGTCATCATTGTTACAGATTCAAATAATCTAAAAGTCAATATTTAAAAATGAAATAGAATAGCACATTGGTAAGAATTACAAATAGAATGCAGAATACGCGGCAAGTGTGTTCCAGTAAGGAAATGCCCTAATCTACATTAAAGAAAGGTTGGGCAAGAATGACATTTAAATTAAGCATTATATGGTAAGGTGTCAGCTTTAGAAAACCAAATGAAGGTTTCTGATGAGAGAATAGGAATGCATAGGCATGAACTCTTAGCATTCAGGCAGTGGAGCTTAGCAGGGACTCAAAGGGTCTTTTCAGCTAGAAGTCAGCAACCATCTCTAAGATCTGCTCTATAAGATCTGGCCTAGTCTAAGGAACACGTGCTAATGTAATTCAACAAAACACTAGTTGTAAAATTTCTCTCCGTTCTCACTCCTGCAATCAGTCTTCACCAAACGCTGGGAGTAGGTAAACTGCCCAGTTTCACACATCCTTACAATGTTTCATGCATGGCTATGTCCTTGATTTGTTACTCTAAACAGAATCTTGTAGTTCAGACAGCCCATCCCACGAGTCACGCTGCCTGGCAACTTCCTCTCCTCCCAGTGAGAACCTCATTATCAGTTGTCTAATAGATAACAAATGCTTATTTACCGACTTACAGACGGCTTAGTGAAAAATACAGTATCTGCTGTGAGAAGAAAAAGCAAAGCAACTGCATAAATGTATAAACAGGCCCCTTAGCCTTAAACAAATAAAGTAGGCATGGGCGGTGAACTGCGCTCCGTTCGCGGAGTTTGCGGAGTTTTTTGCACTTCGCACTCCGCGGAGCTCGCGCAGTGCAGAAAACTCCGCTTCCTGATGTGCATCGGAGTTTTTTCCCCACTTGCGATCGTGAACGGCAAGTTCGCGATCGCAAACGGTAATTTTGCGAGCACGAGCTGCTGTTCAGGTACAATACCCGAGTGGCAGGAATACCAGCACAAACTGCAGTTCGCACTGCACTCCTCCACTAGCGGAACTTCGCAGAGTTTTTTTGTAACTTCGCGGAGTTCTGAGTAGCAAAACTCTGCAAACTACACCAGGCCTAAAATAAGGTCGACATTCAAAATAGCATCAGTATTTAATCTAAATCAATTCATTACAATTTGTTAACTCAAATGTTTGCTTATAATGGCTAAGTGTGATTACCTACTACAAATTATGTGTTATATATGCACCTTATTTCACTTTATACATTGCACTTTACTAATAAATTTATTTAATTTGCAAAATGAGAAATTTCACTCTATCACCACTCAAAGGCTAACAGTTTTAATACGTTTCCCCACACAGATGAAAGTGGGGAGAACTACCCAACTTCTTGGTCACTTGCATCACGAAGGTGGAAGGACCTAGCTATACTATCAGCATTGGCATGGTCTGACCCAGGACAGTGGTCCACCGTAAAGATAATTCCCTGTAGGGAGATGGGGCACCTCAACAGTTTGGGATTTTCACCCCTCATTTGCATGAGGGATCTGAGGGGCCTGTGGTCTGTCTGAGCCCTGAATCGAATCCCATATAGGTATGATCTCAGCATCGTCAGCACCACAATACAACAAAAGCCTCCCTCTCAATAGCATTCCACCTCTGTTCCCGGGGTAGTAAACTCCCAATATCGTAGGGTACAAGTTGGTATAGGTTCCCCTCTTTTAACTGTGCTAAGAGAACGCATATACCATGCTATGAAGGATCCATCAGCATAATACACTGCTTAGAGAAGTCACAGGCCTTGAGCACATGTGCGGTACACATGGCTTCCTAGAACGTGTCAAAGGCTTTCTGACAGGCCTCTGTCCAGTTCACCTTTCTGGGCTGCTCCTTGGAAGTCAGCTCAGTTACGGTGGCAGCAATGGTGCCATAATCTTTAACAAACCTATAATATTCTGTGAGGCCCAGGAACTCCTTTACCTCAGTCTGTTTTTTAGGTGGTCATCAGAACAGGATAGTCTCAATCTTGGACTGGAGGGACTGCACCTTGCCCGTCCACTATGAGGCCCAGATACACCATGGTGCCCTACCATACCTGGCACTTACTGGCCTTGCTATTCAGGCCCGGCTGCCTTAGTAGTTATCCAAAAACCCTAAGAGGTCCTGAAAGCCCACTTAAGAGAATACCAGTGAAATGCTAGTGAGGGCATTTAAGGCATACTGTGTTGAAAAGACACAATGGCCATTTCCAGGACACGATGATGCAAGGTGCCTTGAGGCTACTCAACAAGTGACCCACGCAGTACCTCTGAGTGTTCACAGAACCTTACCCAAAGCAAGGCATGTCAGGACAGCATGAGTATCTCTGTACCAGGCACTAAGGAGCACACATTCAGAAACCTAAAAAATGCCATCACAAGGCTAGAGGTAGTCCACCAAGGATGCTTTGAGTAAGAGCTAGTAATGCTCACAATGGAACATTGGGTGAGCATTCTTGACAGATTAAAAGGGTCTTCTTGCATAGTCTAGTGAAAATCCTGTGAAGGCACCTTTGACCAAGCCTACATTAAGTCTGATGAAGAAAAAGCAGCAGGCAGTGCTCCTTGGTGACCTTGACTGAACACAGATTGCTTTCACATCATTGTGGAACAAGATAAGGAGTATGAGGAACTAGTGCTAAGGAATAATGCTCTTCCAAGCAACAGGAACATGTGCTAATGTCGATTTCACATTCTTAGTTGACATCAAAGGCCAGAATTGCAAGCACTCAACAGCTATGACTATTTATTATTATAATATGCTTGGAATAGCCACATATACCATCCACTTGCTGTATCAAATTATGTAATTTTACAGGTACCTGCCCTCATCAGCAGCATTTTCAAACAATGCGATTTTACAGAGCTAAGGTGCCTGCTCTGGTTCGTATCAATAATGCAAATACTACGCTGCAAAGCAACTCTATGTTGATATTCTTTCAACAATTCTAAAGCAAACACTACTTCATCTATATGAATGATACAAGTAAACTATCTCTATATATGTGCATATGTAAATCAGTTGTGCTTGAAGTATTGAATTCAATTTGACTTCTTTTTTGTTAGGCATGTACAAATATATCACATATGGCTCACCTTGACTCAGTTGAACCCTTGCTAACTTGAGTGTATATATCACAGCACTGGTTATAACTTTCAGTTATTCCAAAAACCTCTTCAAAGTCGCCCTAGACACAGATATTGGCCAAAGCATACCAGGTTTGTGTAACATTATTTCACCTATTCATTGTTGTGTGGACTTGTCATATGCATTTAATGTACCCCAAATTATATGTCCATCACTTTACACCTTCAGCTACACCCAGCTGAATTTTCTATACTCTAATATCTGTCACAATGTGCATTTGAATGTCTTGTATGAGGGGACTAATGCATTTCATAACTGTTTTTGTGTCTACCTGTAAACCCTCATTGTATTGAGTGCAGAGAGCTGCAATATCTGCATTGCTCAGCGTAGATAGTTCCCAAACATTGTACGCACACAAGAAGGTGTGGTTTTGGCCATCTCTCTAACTTTATATTGGTAGCTCAATTACTTTACTTGACTGTTACCCTGTTCTAAGATGAAGAGGCCAGGTTATGACAATGAACCTCTTTTTTCCTCTGAATCTAATTTCCAGGCCACATTTGCCTCTAATTTGCCAGCTACCCATTTGATGAAGCAGGCATTCAATTAACACAACTGTTGTCTGTTGTATGGCATCCAAGGGCAGAAGAAACTTTCAGTATTACAATTTCTTTACCATTGAGATTTCATCCTTTGCACACTTTTTAGGTTTCACCTGCACAGAGCTTGCGCTGTGTTTGTGGAAATTTTTTCTGAATTAATATACATCTTAAAGGGGCTTACAGCCTGCGCTTACTTTTCATTCATTCATGTGCTTGCCACTTTGTTTTCCCCTGTTTCTGTTGGTTTTAGCATGCTATTTCCTGTTGTTCTTCAAGTGTTTTTCTTATTAGTTGAGTTTGGCCCAAGTACTCCTTTTTATCCGCTTTTTTTAACCTACTTTTTTCTTTGTGAGAAAGCGTGTTTGGCAGCTGCATGTTATTTGTGCTGCTTCCTTTGAACTTCTCCTCCTCCTTTTATGGCACTATGGTGTCAGAAACATATCTGCACAGACAGAATGTATTTTTTCTTTTCACCCAAGATGCAGGAAATGAACGGCACACTACAAATGAAAATCATCAGGGATGTGGCTTTGCTTTACACTCTGCATTCATCTTCTTCACAAACAATTTTCCAGAGAGGAAAGGAGACGATGTGGCGTAATGGGCAGAGTTGCTAACTTTGGAACTGAGGGACCTGGTTCGAGACTTGTCGTCATCTTAACATCCTGTTATTCTGGGCAAACCACTAAGTTTCCTCATGCCTATTAAAAAAAATAATGCATCCTGGTGTAATTTTATTTTTGCTCGTGTAAAGCTCTCCAATTCTTTTGCTTTGAGTTTGTGCCATATAAAACTGCAAAATAGAAAATATTAATCCTTGTCAGTTTTATTAATTTGATATCTGTGCCAATTCAAGCAATAACTAAAAGGCATTACTGTGCAAAACACGCGCGTGGCTTTAATGAAGGTAAAAAAAGGTTTTGCACTTAACTTGCTTTTTAGTGAAGATAACTGGGCTTTCTTTTCCATGGCATGACCTTTCATTCATTTAGGGGAATTCTAGAGGAATCCAGAACAAAGGAAATCAGTATGGTTAAGTGAGAAAATATTACTGCAAACTAGTCTATAATGTGGTGTGTCGAGCCCCAGATTGTGAAGTTTGACAAGAGAGGCAATTTATAATTGCGGAACACAAAGTCATTAAATTATGCTAGTTAGTGGCCCTCGGTAAACTAAATGAGCATTTACAAAAAAAGGAGGGCCTCGGCCAAACAGCTATGCTTTGCCTTTAATTTGCTGAACAGAAGGAGGCGGAGCACATCGCAGTCCTACATCCTACAGGTCATTGGAGCCAGGTTCCTTCCCTCACTAACTTACCGCTCAGAACTATTAAAGGAGAGCAACGCTACCACCTCAATTGCAATCACTCCTCTTCAAACGCATTTTCCGACTTCCGGCATACATCTCACAGGTCTACGTGCGATTGGAGTTTGGGCTATTTAATCAATCCTCAATTAGGATGGTAGCAATCATCAAACTATGCTGGAAGATGAGGCAGCCCCACCTGATTCACTGGCTGCTCTGTGTTGGTCGGAAATAGAGACCCAGCCAACCCACAAAAATAACTGGCCAACTGTGCTCCAGCAAGCATTAACCACCTAAAATCTGCTCAATGCTTGGGACTCAAACATTAGCTTTACCATCTTCAAGAAAATCACCAACAAGGCTGCCAAACTACATTCTTGAACACTTAATAAAGCGGAGATGGCTCTTAAGAAGCACAGTTGGTTAGTCTTACATAGCTGTGCCAACTAGAGTCCACAAACCTACCTCACAAATCATATCTAGCATACTATTCAACACTCTCTTCTTTTAAACCGCATGGGAGTTTTTCCATCAAAAGATCAGATCCCTGCCTGGAAGGAAGTTTGGTCGGACCCTTACCTCTGACTCTCTGGCCAGCTGTTATCCATCTAAGATGGAAATGGTTACGACCGGCCCTAATGGCCACTCAGATCAGATCCTGCTGTGTGGCCGTGATGAGGCTCCTAAATGGCCACAACATCCAGGCCTCCTAAAGGGCTAAAAAGTTCCTGATCGGTGCCACCCACACCTAGGGCTGTGGCACCTTTAGTGGTATCTCGGGCGGGAGCCGGCATGGTTTCTTCAAGGCAGGTAGGGGGCTGGAAGGAACTGAGGTAAAGGTGTTATGGGTGGCCCCTGTGAGCGCAACATCATCAAAGGGTGCAGGGTCGCCCTCCCCTCCATGGTAGAGATAAAAGCGGTGGGAGATGCAGGTGAATCCTTTTTGTCCTCTCCAAGCAGCTCCGGAAGCAGTAGACCAGCAATGAGTTTTTCAGAGGTTTCACTCGGAAGGTGGTCGCAAGGCTTTGGTAAGAAGGATCTTTTGAACGCTACTGGTGGGTAAAAGAAGCAGGTTAGTAAGTTGGGTCGCTTCACACGAGGAAAAGGAGAGGGCCTCACAGCGTAGTCAGGTCTTTGTGAATTGATGGGAGTATGTTGGTGCGTTTTCTGCAGAAATGCCTAATAGTTTTTTTTTTCCGTGGATGTTGTTTCAAAATAATGTTGCACAAATGTTTAATTGCACGTTAGGGTGAAGGGTCTTAGCAGGAGGTCTTGCGGGTCCCGGTGGGGTTGCATAATATTCGGGATGCGGAGTAAACAACAGTTGGCTACACGATATCCCGGTTTGCAAGTTATGTATCATCGCATGTATTTGCATGTCCAGTTAGGTACATTGGGGTGGTAGGTATCCCCGGTGTCCTGGGTATCGGACGCCATGCCCACGTGGAGCATGTGTTCTTTCTGTTTCGCATGGGCTTTTATGTACGCATGATTGAGGGAAACAATTGGGGAATTTTGATGGCATGTTGTTCTGGGGCACTCGGTTTGTAAGCAGTCTGAGTGCCCCGGCTTGTGTGAGATTGCAGCAATTCAAGTGGCTTATGGTGAGATACCGGGGCATGAGGGTTTTAAGTATTCCTGGTGCCCCGGCTAATTTTTTATCGAACCAGGCTATGGTGTCACGAGGGACCACGTAGTTGGGAAATGAGATATGCACGACTTGCAGCCAGTGGGTGGCCCATAGCAACGGGCACGGGCAGGTAATGGTGGGTTGCAGGCTGAGGCATTTAAAAAACTAATTCTCTTCTCATTTAACTAGCGTACCACCAAAGCGCCACCGAAGCAGCAAGGATTCTCCGGCAACCCCAGCGGAATTTTGGTCGCTCAGCGAGCTCTGGAAAATCCCGAAGACACATGGTATAGAGTGGGCCCTTCAGACGCTGACACAGAGGTCGGGAGAGAGGTCACAGCAGGTTGCCTCATTGTCCAAGCGACCAAGGAAAGTCCCTGCTCGGTAACATGATGCCCTCCAGGAAGCTGCTAAGCGGGGGACCAAAGCCCAGGTGGCTGTGGCAGGTGAGGCAGCGGTTGAGGATAGACCGCTAGAGGCCGTATTCACGAATCACGCCCTCAGTGGGGGGGTGCAAGGAGTTGGCAACATTGTGGGGAGCCAGGTGAACGGAGGTACACCCCAGGAAGGTGAACCCATTAAAAGCAAGACAGTAGTGGGACCCGTTAAAAGCAGGACAGCTCCCACGATGCAGGCAACCGCGGGTGTTTTCAGGGGTTACGCCAGCACAGGGTGATGTGTCTGTGGGAGTGCCCTCCATGGCACAGGCTCCAGCGTCAATAGTGGCACAACAAGGCAGTGGGGTGGCGCAGGTGTGGGTGCAATCGGGTTGGATGGCTCAGTCTCCACTAGTAGTCGCCTCCACATCGCAGGCGCAGCAGGGTAATCTGGTCACCACTGGGGTGGTAAAGCAGCCTCCGGCGGCCCCAACAGCAATAGTGACAGTACAGACCCCCTCCATCTGTTAGCCCTATGCTCTATGTTTCAGCATCACCGGTGTTAGCCCCATCAGCAGGTATTACTTGGCACGTGCCTGCAGAAACCAGGGAAAAGATTTTCAAAGGGGAATATGTGGATGTTTTTGATCTCATTAACGCAGGAGTGGTACCAGGAAAGAGCAGGGCAGGCAAGGAGGGCGAGTTCAAACAAAAGAAGGTATGGGTGGAATGGTCGATTGAGAACTGGGTTCTCAATTTACGAGGGCCATTAAGGTGGAACGGTTCCCAGCGGTGGCGGCTCAACTGTTTCGTTACATGTCTATGGTCCATGGGGCAGCCTTAGAATTTCAAGGTCTGGCTTGGCTGCAATATGACAACAAATTTAGACAGATGAAAGCGGTGAGACCAGAGATGCCATGGGATCAGAGCGAAATTAACATATGGCATGCCGAATTCTACTTGGCACCACCAGTTACCAGGGCCCGCATCCCTTTTGGGCTGACAAAGGGACAGGAGACAAGAAGCAGGCTTGCTGGCAATATAACAAAAATGAATGTAGTAGAGGGATCGCTTGCATTTTTAAACACTTTTGTTCCTTCTGTGGAACCCGAGAGCAAGTGTTTCAAGAAGTTGGGAAAGCCAAAAGAGCAACATCAGCCCAGGGGACGCAATTCCCAGTTGTCATAAAGAAGTACCCACCCCCATTTGCTTGCACGTTTTGGCCCAGCTTCTTAGTAGATATGATTCAAGACAAGAGGCGCACCTTTTGTATCATGGTTTTAAATATGGCTTTCGTATCCCATCTAGCGCTCCTCCTTCCGCGGCACCTCCGCGCAATCAGCTGTCTGTGCTGCGCAACCCAGAAATCGCCAAAGAAAAATTCATGAAAGAAGTAATGTTAGGTAGGGTGGCAGGTCCGTTCCAAAGTGCCCCTCGGCAAGATCTAGTGTGCTCCCCTTTGCGGCTGGTCCCTAAGAAGGAGGTTGGGAAATTCCAACTAATTCACAACCTGTCATGACCACCGGGTGCTTCAGTCAATGACAGATTGGCACCAGAACTTTGCACAGTGCGTTCTACTACATTTGACAGAGCAATTTACAAGCTGCAGAGACTAGGTAAGGGCGCCTTGATGGCAAAATCTGACATAGAAGTCGCCTTTCGCCTGTTGTCGGTGCACCCTGATGACACACAACAGTTAGGTTTTACTTTTGAATGGGAATTCTTTGTAAATCTATGTCTGCCAATGGGTTGTTCTATTGCCTGTTCTGTGTTTGAGTCATTAAGTCGTTTCTTGGAGTGGGTGGTAAAAGACCTGGTGTCATCACAAGATGTGGTGCATTATTTGGATGACTTTCTCTTCTTGGGTCCTTCAGGCTCTGCGGCTTGCGGGAAGGCCCTGCTGGGCTTCCAACAGTTGGCATGGGCATTGGGGGTCTCCCTGGCGGTGGATAAAACAGAAGGTCCATCGACTTGCATGGTGTTGCTGGGCATAGAGATAGATTCCTTAGAGGGGGTGTGTAGGCTTCCAAAAGAAAAAGTTCTGGCTTTCAGGGCTTCCATAGAGGAGTGTCTAGCTACCCGTAAGGTTACCTTGCATCAGTTACAGGTTCTGGTGGGGCAATTGAGTTTCGCACTCAGGGTGATACCCATGGGCAGGGCATTCTCCAAGAACATTGCCAGGTCTATGTCAGGACTGCGGGAAAAACATCACCACACCAGGCTGTCATCTAGAGTGAAAGATGACCTGCACACTTGGAGAGGGTTCTTGTCTGAGTTCAATGGCTCCCTGCTCTGACAGCAACCAGCGCAATCTAGTGTGGAGATAGCACTCTACACCAACGCAGCTGGCAGCGTGGGGTTTGGGGCGGTACTGAAGCAATGAGGAAAAAAACACATCCCAGGACAGTGATGTGCTTAGTGGTCTTTTATGAAGGCGTGTTCCTTTCCCTCTTCCTTTTTGTTTTCCTTTCATTTTTTGTTCCTTCTCTTCTTGGTGACTTTTTTGGTTTTATTTCTATCATTTTTTTCAGACATGTTGCACAACACCGTAGGCTGCTGTGTAAAGATATCTTAAAGTAAGCAAAAAGCAATATGACGCTGTCAATGCCGGGGGCACTATAGCGTTTGTTTTTTATTTACTTTAAGTCATGTTGCCCATCAGTCCGCGCTGCTCTGCAACATCTTGAAAAAACATTAGCAACGCCAATAGGTGGCAAATAGGCGAATCCTATTGGCTTTGCCAATGCTTGTCCTACTTTGTGCTGCCTCAGCCTTTGTACAGTGAAGGATTCGCCAATCCTATGCTGTGATATAAATACATAAACAACTGTGTGCAGTGAGGTACAAACCACGGACCACCATAATATCAACAGTGCATGCTTCACTGCACACATTATAGCGCACATGGATGGAGGCCCCAATGTGACAAATTCAGCTCAGCTTTCGGATTTGCAATATTCTGGCATTGAAACTCCTCCCCTTTAAAGAGACCGCTGTCACAGTGCCTAAAAATAGGAACATTGTAAATGGAACATGATGGTAAGCATGCAGTGTACCACTGACCCATTGCATGTCCCTGCCTGTCCCGCCTCGTGTCTGCTACCCGCACACACAGAAACCTTGCTAGCACTCTCCTCTGTCAGCATTTATCATTTGCCATAGTAACCATTCCATATTCTGAGACAGAGACATGTTTCCAATGCATTCGTGCATTGCAAGGTGTGAATCTCCTTGTGCTTCCCACTTGCCCAAAGTTTCACAATCTGTGCATTCTAAATCACATTCTATTTAGGAATTGAAATGCACTTCAAATAAGCACTTTATGTATATAGAGTTCTGGTCCTGCACTACCAAGCACTGCTAGGCAGCCTCAGGGGACTTGGGATCAGTCTAAATAGTACAGATAGGAGGTGAAAAACAACCAGAACCAGAAACCATGCACACTGATTAAGAATGGCAAAGCCTTGGAGGGAGTTTCTTGCTGATCAAGAGTTGACCCCGAATTGTTGTCTTTCGATGGTTGTAGGCAGATGACCAGCAGGGCTGGGTCCAAACACAGGGGAGGCAAACGAATATGGCACTCGTTTAGCCTCAACTGCAGTGTTTTCGTTTTCCTTTCGTGTGCTGTTGCATTAGAACTTTCACGCTAACTTTCAAGTGAGTTTTCTGTCATGGGAAAATCTGTTATTAAAAAAAAAAAAATCTACAGCATAAAAAAGACAGTTCTTGGTCTGCAGTTACGTTTATGGTTATATTCCACTCTCTAGGATTTTGTGGGTCCATAAATCATTCTATCTATCTGGTCTCGTGCAGACAGAGCAACATTCTGTGTAAAATATAGCCTTGTAATTTGCGGCAGGTCACCTGGTACTCTATCTATCAACCCCTTCAGTGCAGTGATGGATTTAAACACTGACATGGTGCAAAGTCACGTTGTGGAGGTCAGTAATACCACAAGAGGCCCTGCATGTCACAGGTGATTATTTTACCATGCACATATGTCATGCACATAAATCAGAAAAAGGCCCTGCAGGATGCTGGCTCTCTATATAGTGCACTAAAATGAAGAACGCTGTGCAGAGAGTCCAGTGAGTCCCAGACTGGTATAAAGAGGCAAAGGTAGATAATAGTAACGCTCTGTTTGTGGTAGTGTGGGCGAGCAGTTAGGCTTATCAGAGGGTACTGCTAAGCATTTGTTGTACTGACATAGGCAATAAATGAGACACACACTCAAGAATAAATCAGAGGCCACTTTTTAGCAGTAACACCGATTTGTATTTAATTTTTACAGTAACGCCCTCATTATGATGTTGGTGGGCTCGCCATCGACAGACTGTCTGTGGCGGGCTCACCTACATCTACTGAAGCGGTCTGACTGTCAGATTAGGATCCAGTGGTTGGAGGCACCAACTGCTGCTTTTCTGATGGGCTCAAAGAGCCCTGAGCAGCGGTGTGACCCTAATCCCTACAATAGGGCCGGTTCCTGCTCAGGCAATGCCAGCGGTATTACAAAGCCCATTTCCCTCTGTCTTTTCATAGCGGTCCAACCGCCATGAAATGGCAGATGGAAAGAGAATTTGGGGTACCCAAGCAGGGCCCGTCCCCCCTCAGCCTCCTCTATGGGGCCCGAGGGGAACACGTGGTGCCCCCCAAACACCAACTCCCCCTGTGCCAGCCCCGTGTGGTGCCTAGCACATGATGCAACGATATGTGTAAACATGCCTTATTCAATTGTGGCTTGTGCAGTGGCCCTTTTCTGGGCCACAGCACAAGCCACAATTGAAAAATGCATGTTTCCAACCGCCTTCATGCCGGTTGGATCGTAATGAGGCAGGTGGAATCGACGACTATGTGTATTTGGGACTCCATCCTGATACAATCTCAGTCGAACGCTAGTCCAACTGGCATCGTAATGAGGGCCTAAGTACTTTTTGGACATTAATTTTCAAAGTTTGCAAAATGATTTACGTTTGTGCGCAGTTACGCACCATTGAAGTCAATTGGAAGGAATAAGTAAATGCATATTAAATCATACAGTTGAATTTCAAGGTTCATCTATGGGATTTAAGCTAGTAGCAAGGCCAGGCCCAATGTTCCACCAGCAGATTCTTGGGAGCGTCCCGTATTCGACCGGGAGCAGGGTGCTGGGGTCATTGGTAGATGGTGTGCTACGAAGAAGGGGGCCACCTGAAAACATACTGCACAAGAGGATTTAAAGGTAAGTCCAAGGGCCCCAGTAGAGGGAGCAGGTCGCAAAGACCTCAGGACTATGGGAGCACAGCTGGTTCGTCGGTACCCAGGCTGGGCAGTGTGCATCAAGATGACCTTGCGGTCAGGAGCAGACAGCTTGGAGACATGATCTCTGCACAGCTTAGCCACTCATAAGTGGGTCTCTGGGGGTCTCAATGTCCCTTGATGGGTGCTTGCTTCCTGGGCAGTTGGAGTCTGGATTGGACTCTTCATCTCGCTGATTGATGCAGAGGATCAGTACCTCAGCTATTGGTGCGGCACAGCTCTGATGCATCCTGTTATCTTCAAACTTGGTGAGAGACAGATCTGACCCTCCAAAGCTGGTACCATTTTTGGTTTGAGTGTTGTGTTGGAGTTGGCGGGGAGCAGCAAATCGGTAAAACTGGATTCCGTGGTTTGGTGCCTGTGGGCTGCAGGGGAGCAGTACCTCCACTCCAAGGAAGTTTCTTTGGGAATTTGCAGATGGCTGGAGTACCTCCAGGGTTCTTGGAGACCTAACCTTTGCAGGATGAGACTGCACACAAGATTTTCGAGTCCTTAAGACAGCAGGCAAGGTTTGGCATCAATTTTCTGCAGCAGTGCTTCAGTCCTTGGGTCATCGGCTCTTCTTTGTGCTTTTCTTTTCTGTGTCCATCAAATCTATGTTCAGGTTCCAGGGATGCCTGCCCCACCTTAGGGGTAGTGTTGGCTGAATGGGGACCCACCTCCTAATTTGCCTAATTTTCCCACCTGTCCTCATGCGAATTGTGGTGCTGGAAAGGGGGGTTGCCATCCTCCACTAGCTGGAGCTGCCAGGGTCACATTTCAATGGCAAAATCGCCTTTGAATCTTCCAGCCTTGGAAGGCCATCCTGTCCTGGGGGAGGTGTGAAGCACTTCTGCCCAGAGCAGGCTTTGTTTCTGGCCTCTGAGAACACGAGCCCTCACCCCATGAGGTTAGAAACATGTCTGGTGGTGGCAGGCTGGCTAAGACTAGTCAGAGACCATAACAGTGCTTGGTAGGTTTTCAGCGGACCCTCTAAAGGGTCTCATGTTGGCATTTATGAATAAATCCAACACTGGCATCAGTGAGTATTTATTAAGACAAACTGTTTGGTGCCAAACATCTTGGGGTACAGTGAGGCCATCATGGAGCTAGGGAACTTGTAATGACAAGTATCCAGTCCATGTACTCTCTATAGATTCCTTGGGCACTTACAATATACAAGAATGGCTGAGATATTGCAGGGTCATATCTGCTCATGCAGATATGTGCATATATGGGTTATAGTGCACCCTGCCTTAGGGCTGTAAGGACTGCGTTGGGGTGACTTAGCCATATCTCATGCATTACATGTGGGCATGGCACACAGGGCTGTGCGTCATGTCGAGTCTTCGGTTTTCTGCGCACCAAGACACAGCAGCTTGCATGGTCTTGATGAGTGGTCTCTGGGGAGGCACAATTTGTGCTGCAGCCCAAGTGGACCCTCTTCAGATCCAATGCCCTAGGTACCAGGGTACCATTTACTAGGAACTTAAATGGGTTGCTGAAGCTGTGCCAATCGTGGTACAGTTTTAGGAAAAGTCCACTGGATCTGTGAACCTGGTTAGCTAGGACCCAGGACACCTCAGTGAAAGTTGCATCAAATACATGCATAAAAGTGGGAGGGGGTACTGTAACAAGAAACCAGTTTCTCACAGGACCATAACATTCAGACTGGGAAGGGTGAGGCATTTAACTCCTGTACATTCAAACAGAAGCCGGTTATTAACTTTGACATTATGAACAAGTTAAGGTAGACTTGTTATTAGAACCTGGGACTTCCAGGATCCACTCAAATCTCTGCTAGAGGAACTCATCCAACTTAGGGTCTGATTATGAGTTTTGTGGACGATTGGACCGCCAAACCCATGGTGGAGATGCAGTGGTGGTCGTGGACTGCCGCACCAGTTATCCAACCGCCAAATTAGGAGTACGGAGGTCAAACCATATTTGGTCCTCCGCAAGCACCAGGTATTCGCAATCCCTGTTGGTGGTGCAGTGGTGTGACACTGCTATGTGCTTCCTGGTGCTGCTGCGGCACAGCCAAGCATATTACAAGTTTCCTTACTGAGACCCTATCCACCACCAGGGTGGCAGTGAGGTTACCCTTGTGCTTCTGTTCAGGGGCCGCATGCAGGAGGGTATATGTTGTGCCCCTTGCATGTGTGCACCCCCAGTTCCTGCACAGAACCATATGCACAACATTGTGTATTTTTGTCTGTGCAGGAACGAGCATTGGCACTCCCATTGTGGTGCCTTTTTTAAAGGTACCGATATGTAAATGCCAAAGAACCACCCACCAAACCACAAGGAAACTCGTAATCTGGCGGGCAGCGGATGGCCCTGTTGTGTGGTGCGGGAGCAGGACACTGGTGTGGAGGCCAGCTCCCACACCACAAACTTGCTGTCGGGCCCGTAGTTATATTATTTGGCTCAAGGCTGTGTTATCTAGAATGAAAGGTGACCCTCCTTGAGAAGTTGAACTAACTCAATTTTTTGCTGGGAATAGTACAAAATTTGCTGTCTTAATGGAAATAAAAGGGCAATCTCAAACCTTTTCGCATGCCATTAATTTGTATTCCACCAAGAGAAACAGCCTCTTTCAAAAATTTCAATTAGTGAGAAAACTCGGAGGATGATTGTGAGAGCAATTCGAAAACTAGAAATGGAAGCTAAAAACGTATTCACACCTTGAAAACTTTGTATCCCACATGTGTTTCCTCTGAAATGGGACACACAATTATCTAGTTCTGTAGCCATCGCACACTTTACCTATTATTTTTCCCAAAATAATATTTTAGCTCAAGGTCTTATTTCGTGTTCCAGCACACCTCTGACAATCCGAAAGTGATCTTGTCACTCATTTCATCTCCTAATAGAAATTGTATACTGGCGTTGCTGGCAAAAGGGAGCTCAGCTGTTTCTAGCTCAGTTCAATCATGAGCTGCACTAGTGAGATCCAAGCAGATCCAAGCAGCTTTATTATTAATAGTGTGTATCAATATTGCAGTTTCTTACCTTTAACGATAACTATATTTATACCGCAGCGAACCACAGCCCTGAGAGGTGACACACAACCACATGAGATAGCTAATGTATTTGCAGCTAATGTATGGCAGCAATCCTTGATGCAGGAAATGAGGACTATTGCAAAAATTCAATGAGCAGGAAAATGTACATCAATGAGCAATGCAGAAAAACGTAAGCCAGGGCTTTATTAGATACCAACCACCACTGAATTCAGTGACCTTTGTTAAACTCGGTTGTAAACTCATTGGTGCTTTGAAAGGTTCACCAACCAATTTCAGAAGCATAAGTAGCAGCTGTTCTTTGGGAACTGGAATTGGTGTGAGCGTGCAAAACAAAGTGATGTGACGCAAGTCCTGCTTCCTGCATGTATTGGTTTGTCATCATAGATCCTGCAAGTGATGTCTATAACACATAGGTCTCAAGAGGACCTATTTTTCACATTCTATAGCTTTGCAAAGATGAGCTCGTGGCAACAGCTTCATAATGATTAATCATTCCTTGCTGTCTTCTAGGGTTCAAGTCATATGGCAGCGGCAGTGGACGGCTACCCAGGATTTGTTGTCACAGTGTTTAGTCACTGATTGTGTGGGCATCCCTGAATAGAAACAGGTAAAATGTCCTTTTCCTGGCTGACAGTGCCTCAGTCGATTGTCTTTTCTCATTGGTGTAAAGTTGTTGTATTACCCTTATACTGCCTTGTTGAAGAGCATATGGGCTGGATTGTTTGGGTGGAAGCTTTAGGGATGGATGTGCCTGTTGTGATGACCTATCTGGATCTCAGTTTTCCTGGCAGTTCATGACTGTCTTTTGAGTGTGTATTCTGCTGAAGGTAAAAAGGTGCACAGCCACATGCTTTGTGTTTCTGCTGTTTGTTACTGAAGAAAAGTGTTGTGATCTGTTTTTTGTATTTTTCAAGAAGATAAGTGTTCTCTTGTCTTTCTTAATTAGAGATATGCCTCTGGGAATAGATTGTTTTATATGCAACCTTGAGGGATACAGGTATTGGGGTCAGAAAGCCAGAGAAGAAAGGTGTTCTGCTGTTGGGGGGTGTCTTAACCTTCTGTAGGCGTGTGATTATTAAATAACATACTTCATTAATACTGCATTAATTTTATTTGCTTCTTGAAAGAGAGACTTCTTTCCTAAAAAGAGGAGTTCTCGCTAAAACTCACACACACACACACACACACACACACACACACACACAAGCAAGCACACACACAAAATCATAAACACCTATCCCGGTATGAAACAAAACAACCAACCACAAGCACATTGGTAGTTTCTATGGGATCCAACCCAGTAGTGAAAGGGGAAAAAGAACTACTTTAGCTATGATACACAAGACCTCACCAGGAATTTTGTATAATACTCTATTCGTGAAATGGGTAATGCTCAAACGTCAGCAGCAGTTTTAAAAATATCAAGATTGAGAGACATACAGTGCAATAGGACCAAAGTGTAATGGTACATTAGGACTTGGAACATTTAAGCATGCAAAGGAGCACTCCACCCAACAGGAAAAAGGCAATTCAAATAGATTTATAGCCTTACTGCATTTCTAAACATACTTTTGAGTGCAAACCAACTGCAAAATATGTCTCTAATATTTATGTAGCTATGATTACTTTTTCTTAAATTATCTTTACATTGGAATTTTGCAACTCTATTAACTCCTATGCTTTATGTAGAATCGAACAGTCTTGGCTTATTATTTTCTTGCCAAGTGGAGGTTCTTCATTAAAATCACAGAATACATGCTATTTATTTTCATCTAGACCACATTATGTAATAGGCTGTCCATGCCACAGTAACACTTTAGGTAGTGATACCACTTGGTGGTTGAGACCAAACTGGTTGAAAACTCTCCACCGGCTGCCTTTCCTCATCATTGTCAGCTATTGAGCAGAATGATCCCCAAGCCAATCCAGTCCTACCCTGAGTCACCACTAGCTTCAAATACAAATGCGGTATAACTGGGTAGGTGGACACTGCACTATACAAAAATTGCACACAAATTGCCCCATACACACGCAGGGTTTTTTGGTGATCTTATCTGGATGGTATTTGAAAGTGCCACTGGAAATTCTCCATTATACCTGCTGGCATTTTGGAGGAGGACAACAGAATACCACTTAGAATCCTATGTATGAGATCAGAGAGAACACAGAAGGTATGTTTTGCATAATGAAGGCACCTATGTTTCAAGAGCTCATGTGTGGGTTAACCAGAAAAACACATAATGGGCAATCAGAAATGAGAAGCATGTACTCAGTGTGTGGGAAAAGGCCGTAAGTGACATTAGGACTGAGGCGTACCTTCACCCTGTACTAATCCAGCAGCAACACAGGAGGACAGTGACAACAAGCTGTAAGTATATTTTGCTAAATACATCTTGTTTCATATAATATCAGGTGACTAACTGACCAATGTGTCCTGCTACTATTTGCTTATGGAATCCACCACAAATGTTTTCTAACACCTGCATGGGTATGTATGACAATACCCTACATGGCTTTAACAAAGTTTGCTTTTACCAAGCATGTAATACAGTGAGTTGTCCTTTATAATATGTGGTATTACATTGTGGGCCTTTACCATGTATTTTTGTGTCTCTCTCTCTCTCTCTCTCTCTCTCTCTCTCTCTCTCTCTCTCTCTCTCTTTGTGCAATAACACACTTGCACTTTATTACCATGAATTATACTGTCTATTGTAATTGTGTATAGTGACTAGTGCTGATACCTAACACAAGTTTGCACAATGTGATTGGACAACTAAAATAATTCCCACATTAGTATTTTTGATTTTCAATCTATTCATAAACACTTTAACCAGGTAACAACATTGTTTGAGCAATAATGTACTTGCACTTTTTCATCTTAAATTTAAACATCCAATGGATTTATGTATATTTTACATTAGTGATTTTTGTCTTATACATATGCACTTTAACCAGATGAATCAAGTCAATTTATTTATTTTTTATTTATTTTGAAGGTTTTATATAGCGCGAACATGACCCTTGCGGGTATCAGAGCGCTTTACAGGGGTAGAAATGAGAAACAAAAGATCACTGTATGTCATAATTATGTCTTGTTATACCAACAGCCGTTATGAGAATTATATACATTGTTTATGTTAATTTCCTCAAGAGTAGAGATTTTACTTCTTTCTTAAAAGAAGTAGAAGAGGTATTCCATCTGGTTTCAGGGGGCAGTGCATTCCATATAGTAGGAGCGATCCAGAGAAGGCATGGTTGTATGTTTTCTTTTTGGCAAAACGTTTCAGAAAAGGATTGCTGGAACTTCTGGAAGATCTGTTGCCACTTGAGAGCACCAGTTTCTGGGCGAAATAACTCGGAGTATTGTGATGTAGGGCTTTGTGAGTCATGCAGGTGACCTTTAATTAAAATTTTGCTTCGAGTGGTAGCCAGTTGAGAGCTCTAAGGTTGGGGGTGATGTGGCAGGTTCTTTTTGAGCCCATGATGAGCCTGGCCGCTGAATTGAATGAGGCGCTTAGAGGGGGCCGTTGTAGATCTTGGAAGATTGCAAAGCGTTGCACTCCCATAGTCTAGTCTTGGGATTACTAGTGCTTGAACTGCCAGTTTGAAGTCACTTGCAGGAAGGAAGGGTTTTAATTTTCTCAAAGTGTTCATCTGAATGTTTGCCCCTTTAGTTGCGGCACTGATATGTTTCTGCATGTTTAGATTTCTGTCAAGTGTTAATCCCAGCGATTTTGCTGAGTCAACATTATGAGGTTGGCAGTGGAGCGCTGTTAGTTGTTTAAGCCATTCTTCAATGATGGTTGTTTGGTTGGGTGAAGCAATTAGGAGGAATTCAGGCTTGAGGGTGTTTAGTTTTAGGTTGTTTTCTGCCAGCCAATTCTGAGTTTTTTATAGCGTTAGGTTGAGAGATTTGATGTGCTCAGAGAAGTGACCTTTAAGTAAAGTTGTGTATCGTCTGCGTACATGTGATAGTGGATGTTTGAGGAGCTGAGAATTTCGGTGAGTGGTTCCATGAATATGTTGAAAAGTGTAGGTGAGAGGGATGAGCCCTGCGGGACTCCTAATGTTACTGGGAGTGGTCACACATACCATTTTTCTGAGCTTTTTTTAGTGTTAAGGGAGAGAAGTATCTCACGTGGACTGTACCATGCCCTCTTAATGGATTGGTGATAAGTTTGCTGGGTAACCTCTGTCCATAGGCTTAGTCTTGAGCAATTCTGCTTCTTTGAAAAAAATCATCTTTGAAAAAGCAAATTCTACATATTCTAAGAAATTGTGAGTATGGAAGTGAATTCCTCAGTGTTTTGGGATGAAAGCTTGAGTATGCTAGTAATGTTTCATTCAGTGGGTTTGTGGTATAGGGTAGTGTACAGGTGCCCATCATCTTTTATTAGTAAGTCTAGAAAGAAAGCTTGTCTATTGGATTGGAATGTGTATGTAAGTCCTTTACAATTTGTGTTAAGCCAAGTGATAAGTATGTTTCAGGTGTTCTCATCACCCTACCAAATCATGAAGATTGCATCTATCTATCTCTTCCACATTAATATTTTTTAATTGTATGGGTTCCTTTCAGTCAAAATGGCTTGAGTCTCTATTGCGTCCATAAAGAGAATTGCAAAATTTGGGGCATAGACAGCCCCAATGGAAGTGCCCTTGATGTGTTGATAATAACTCCCTTCAAATAAGAAAAAGTTCCTTTTGAGAGTCAATTCCAGAAGATCCATAATAAAATCTGACGGGACTGTATGAGGCCGTTCCCTGTTCTCAGGGATTTTTATAGCAACGTCTGTCATATCTGTGCTATCTTTCACATAGCATCTTGTTCCAAGTACATACTCTTTGATGAAAAAATCAATGTATCTTCCGAATGGTTCTAGATTTGAGCCACATCCAGAACAACTGTATTTCATTTTTGTTAAGGAGCTGCTGTCTATAGAATTATTCCAGTAATCCTGTGTCAGATTGGAATGTTCGCATAGTGACCTTTTCTCTGTTTCGTTTGTGAAATTTGTGAAGGCCCTTGGTTATTCCTTCCTGGAAGATATGAACTTTATTCCCTGGTGGCAACAGAGGGGAAAACCTTGAGGGCACTTTACATCCACTTTTGACATTTGCATCTGTTGAGATGCCCATTCTCTCACAATACTCTATGTTTTTCAATTCCTCCGTTAATGGGAGAGTTTCTGATCCATCTGCTTCTATTGCCAATTCCACTAATGCTCTATGGATCACAAGATCTATAGTTGAAACAAGAAATTTCTTGATGTTCCCTTGTTCTTACTTTCTTCTTTTTGAGGCAAAGAATTATTTTAGTTTTAATTTTATTGAATTTTTAATACAGGTCAATTCTTGCCATTGAGATATCCATTGAAATTAACAGGCAAAATGTCAGTCCTTTATTCAATAAATCCATATGTTTCTTGACCAATTATTTTGAGGAGAGATTTATTTCTAAAATTTCCTACACAGTGTTCAGGACTTTTTGTTGCTTCCCTTTTTGGCTCTTTCTTTTCCCTTTTGATCTCCTTGTTCGCTTTTACTTGCTGTTATTCTGTTACTGGTGCCTTTTCACCTTCTTCTCGTTTGCATCTGATAAAGCCTCATTTCTCTACAGAAGTCCATTCAGAGACATCCCAGAGTAAGCATAAGATATATCTTGGACTTCAATTCTTCAAGCCATGTGGTAAAAAAATTAATCACAGGGAACTGGAAATTGATAAAAACGGACAATAAAATACTTCCAGAACATCCTCAGATTACATATAAAAAACTGCATCTCTGGGTGATCTTTTGACCAAAGGTTTTATGAGTAATTTGAAGGGAGAGGACTTAAATTGGTTGTCCAAAAATCAGAAAGGTTATGGTGGCCTCGAAATGCAAAGCATCTGATTGGACAAAATAAAATGTCATTCCTACTACAAAAAGGCAAGATGAACCTAATCAAGGATAAAAATCACATGTGAAACCACTTTTGTGATTTATGTTATGCAATGTGTGTGTGTAATGAAATATATAGGCAGTATGGTGAACAAAATAAAACTGCATATTTCACAACATATGAGAGCAGTCACCAACAAGGATTTTACATATGGCATGGCAAAACATATTTGGGAGAATCATGGGAGTGACATATCGCAAATGAGGTATTATGATATCCTCAAGATCTTTAAATCACCCAGAGGAGGCAACTAGGAGCTAATATTGAGAAAAGCAGAGTCAAAATGGATTATAAAAATGGGGACAGAGGTATCCTAAGGTTTGAATACTGATGCAGAACTCCATGTACATTTGATACGAAGGTCGTCAATGTTTTTGTGACTCTATTTTATATATGTATATATATATTCCAACATAATCCTTCAGGTCAAAGGACAAACGGATCGCACTCCTGCAGCTTTTTGCAATTTTTGTTTTATTTTCTTTACATCCTCATTTGCATGATTATAGGCGAGACGATCTACGCGTTTTGGTATCTCCAAATACCTTGCTCACGATCAACTGACCGCTTGTCACTGCCTCATACATATATTCAAACAGTCATTACTTCATTTCGTGTTTGGTGATGCAAGCGCCCCATTGCATTTTGGGAGATGTAGTTTTTATACTATATGTAAAGTTTAGAATATAAGTGATAATTTTTACAAAGTGTTACATAACATTTATACAATTGTAAATTTTCATTAACGATACCATAATTGGTATTGTCTCTTGTATTTATAGAGAGGCTTAGAGGTCCCTTTCAACATTTTCCTTTGGTTACTAAATCGCCATTTATTCCCCCCGCAGTGGGGCTTCGAGTTTATTTCAACCCATATTCTCTTCATATCCCTCTAATGGGATTCCATCCAGCGGGGTATATAAGAGGGACTAAATATTTTCGTAGTTCACTGTTGTGACAATTTGCAAAGCTTGTAACATTGTTTTTTTCGGTGTCATCACATATTATGTTACGTTTAACAAGGGAAGATATATTTCGAATCATTAAAGGTGAATGTACAGTTCTTCAGACTGGTTTAAACCATATGGTGTTATTGTTCATAGGTTTAAAATGTGGCGTGATTCTTTCTTACGTAGCAGTTTTTCTCAGTTGCCACCACGTTCTTTCTTTGCAACAGTGCCAATACCAAAGAATTTAAGTTCTTTCCAGTTACTCTGATGATGCTGCTCCATGTGCTTAGCCACGGCGTTTGCTCTATCCAGATGTATCGTGGCTCTCACATGTTCCATTATTCTTTTTTTCAACTCACACACAGTACTTCCTACGTACCTTAATGGACACGGGCATTCTACTACTATATATATTATACTATATTATATATATTAATGTTATTTTTGAGGTCATAAGTCTGCATTGTCTATGGGATTGCAAGTTTGCACATTGTATCTCATGGTATCACAAATAGGAATATAAAAGCGAAACATTTAGAGATACATGTGAAAGAATTTACTTAAGGCACTTTGTTGATGCATGTTGCACTTTGTTGATGCATGTTGCACTTTATTGCACTTTGCACTTTTGTCAAAATTTGCATTAAATTGCACAGGTCACTTTGAAAGGATCTAGAGGATCATAGGGCTTCTTGTGCAGTATGAAAGGTCTATCAAGTAGAGGGATGGTGCTCATGGATGGATTATATGATATAAAATATAAAGAAAAAATGCAGGTACATCAGATAAAACACATTGATGGTAAGGACTAACAGAGCAGGATAATGAATACCACTACCTTGAGCAACAATGAAGTTGAACCTTGAAAATTGTCACACATGTACTTTACAGGGAAAAGAGAAAAGATAAAAAAAATTGTGTAGCAGTTTTTGCTAGGAGAAAGTAAATGAGAAATCTTTGGTGCCAAATGGCAAGAAAATGGGGTTTAGGATTTGCTGACCTGAACATTGCAAAGAGAGGAAAATAATTCTTGTCTTGCACACCATAAGATTCAAAAAGTAAATGAAGATGGAAAGTAAAAAGTAGAAATAACACTATAGATGTAGAAGCCCTCCACTCTTATTTTGGTACCTTGCATTGTGCTGATGCATTGATACATGCTGTTTTTTTCACTTTGCACTTTAGTTAAAAATCACTGAGAAAAGCATTGGTCCCTTTGGAGGAAATCAGAGGGCTATATGGTCCCTTCTGCAGTATGAAAGGTAAATTAAGTGGAGGGATTGTGTGCACGGATGGATTGGACCACACAGAATAAAAGATAAAATATAGATATACCTGGAAGAATACAATGTGGGTTAAGACCAGAAGAGTGGTAGGTACTTTAAAAGAAAAAAAGAAAGAATAGTCCTGCAAAGAGAAATATTGTCCTTTACATGTCTTGGACATAGTATTAAGAATGCCAACAATGTGGATTGATTGAGCTCCTGTAGAACTAAATTATATTGACTCCATGCCGTTTGTAAACAATAATGGACTCCATAGTGGTATACAAATCTTGTCACATTGAATCGCACACATGAAATTTGATTTTATGAGGGTAGAGGGAGTAGGGTAGTTCCCGTTTAAGAGCACCCTAGACCCAAAGTAACTTTATGCCCAGTTGAAGGCTCCGGCCGAAACGTGTTGCCACTCGTGTGTGCCAGCACTTGAGAGGATAACATTTTTAGAAGAAAATAAAAATGATTTACAGTACCTTGCCTGTTTGTGCTACCCCATTCTTGGAACTGCACCGAAGAATTGGGATCAGAATCCACAGGGAGAGAGATGCCAGTGGATGTATATATATATATAATTATCCACCTCTGTCAAACAAGGACAACGGTAGCTGCCCACTCCAGATCTTTAACTCAATCCTTTTTAACATCTGACTCACTCGTTTATCATTGACACACACCATCCCCCTTGTCCTAACACTTTCTATTTCACAAAACCCTTAGATCACTCAATACAGAGATAGCACTTATACACCGGTCCACCAAGTACCAAGGAAACAGAACTGACACAGAGCATGTATCAAACTTAAATATAGAGACACCAACAATCCTGCCCACTTGGGCACAATGAGCATACAAGAATTCTACACCCCGCATCCGCCCGAATGCCCAAGGATTATTTCACCCACCAGCGTCTTATCCTGAGGCCCATAGTACTAGCACTCCACTATTACTAATATTGGGCAAAAGCTATGAATAGAAATGGCTAGTGACAGACCCAACAGGTTTCTCACAAGGGGTCAATATCCCAGTGGCTCGCAATTTATTAACTACAGAGAATGCATTGTAATTGTTTGGTGACTTTTATTAATTTTCCTGTGTTCAGTTTCGTATTTGTGAATTTATAACAAATATTGTACTACATTAGGTATTTTGTTAAAGGTGGACAGTGATGTTTGTTTTTTACGTAATGTTGAGTCATGACATGCACTTTTTTGAAACTCTTCTATGTCCTTCACCACTTTTTGTTTTGTGTCACGAATGCAAAATGATAAAAAGAAACGTACCTGAGTGATGCCAGATGTAGTGAGCAATATATATCTAGAGAGAGAGAGAGAGAGAGAGATTAAAGCTTAGATATAGTTAGAAAAAACTTTTTTCCGTGTACAAACCAAGCTAAAACTACACAAACTTTAAATATTTTAAAGTTGGAATTATAACTTTCATAACATGGCATTCACAAAACGTATAAGTCCTCAAATTACATCATTTGTCACAACTCAGTGCATGGTACAGTGGCGAGATATAGTATGTGTTGTCTGGTTAGCGAGCTGAAAAGGTTGTGCAACGAGGTGCGCTACTTATAATAATTTTTAGGTGGTGGATAAATTGTAAATCAATGTTATATTATAACTTTCGAATTTTAAAAGTTTGTAGTTTAAGCTTGATTTGTATAGGGAATTTTTTTTCCTAACCATAACTAAGCTTTAACCTTTGTTTTTTCATTGAATTTCAATGTTTTTTCAAAATCTTTAATAGAAATATGTTTCAAATTGCAGAGTCCAGTGGCGCTAGTGGAGAGTTGTTATGTGGAGTATTATAAAGTCATTTGTGATAAAGTGGAGTATTATAGATTGGAAAAGAGTGGAGTAGAGTGTATTGGTGTATTGTACAGTGTCATAAAGTGTTATATAGTGTAGTGGCATGGTGTATCATGTAGTGCAGTCAAGTATCATAGAATGGAGACACAAGTTGTACAGTGTACTGGCATGCTGAACATAACATTAGGGTGCCATGGATTGCCATATAGTAGAGTGTTTTAGAGTGGAGTAGGGTGAAGTAAAGCGCCATAGAGTGAAGTATCATTAAGTGGAGTGCCATACTGTACAGTGGAAGAGAGTGTCATAGAGTGGACTGCCCTGTCATATAGCAGAGTGCTGTCTCGTAGAGAGAAGTTGAATGGCATGGTGTCAAGTGTCACACAGTGTAGTACAGTGGTGTTCAGTGGATGAGCATATAGAGTGGAGCAGAGTGACATAGAGTGTGATAGAGTGTAGGACAGAGTTGTAGAGTGGAGTTGCGTTAAATGGAGTAAAGTGTCAGACAATGGTGCGGTGTGGAGTGGAGTACAATGACATCGAGTGGGATAAAGTGTAGTAGAGCGGAGTATAGTGAAGTGGAGTACACTAGATTGGGGTAGTGTAGAGTAGAGTGAAGTGTTATAGAGCGGAGTGGCATAGATTTTAGTGGCATGAAGTGCAGTAGAGTGGAGTGGCTAAGCATACAGTCAAGTAAAGTGTCATTAATTGGAGTACTGTGTTGTACAGTAGAGTGTGGTGGCATGTCATAGAGTAAAACGTGATGTAGACTTCAGTAATGTATAGTGGTCTAGTCGAGTTTTGCAGAGTGGAGTGGTGCACAGTACAGTGTTGTAGAGTGTGGTAGAGTGTATTGGCATACAGTATAATAATGTACAATGGCACAGAGTGTCATAGAGTGGAGTGGTGTGTAGAGAAGTAATGGAGTAGTGTGGAGTACTGTGTCATAGAGTAGAGTAGAATAAAGTGAGGTGCAGTGGCATACAAAGAGTTGCATAGAGTGTTGTATAGTGGACCAGAGTACTGTAGAGCTGCATAGAGTAGCGTAGAGTGTTGTACAGTGGCATACAGTATAGTACAGTATTGTAGAGTGGAGTGTAGGGGTATACAGGAGTAAAGTGTCAGAGTGGCATACAGTGTAGTAGACCATTGTAGAGTAGAGTTGCATAGAATACAGTAGTGTGTCAAACAGTTGAGCTGCGTAGAATGGATGGTTGTATAGTAGCATATAGTAAGGTAAAATTTAGTACAGTGGAGTAGGGTCGAGTGGAGTGGCGTAGCTTAGTGTGGTGTAAAGTACAATAGATTGCACAGGTGTGTCATAGAGTAGAATGGCATGGAGTGGAGTGCAGCGGCGTAACATTGGTTGTACAGTGTTAAATGTTGGAGTGGGGTCTCGTACAGTAGAGTGGAGTGCTGTGTCGTATATAAAAGTGTTGAAAAGTGGAATAGAGTAATGTAAAATGAAGTGTATGGGCATAGATTGCAGTATAGAGTTGGACAGTAGAGAGCACGGGGAGAAAGTGGAGTAGAATGTCGTAGAGTGCCATAAAGTGTGGTAGACTTTTATAGAGTGGAGTTAAATAGAGAGGAGGAGAGTATCATACAGTGGAGTGGCATAGAGTGGCTTTCGCTCTAGTGGCCTACAGTGGATTTCCATAAAGTGGAGTAGCATAAAGTGGAATAGCATAGAGTGAAGTGGCACAGAATGGTATAGCTTCTAGTGAAGTAAAGTACAGGGGAGTGGTGTACAGTGCAGTAGCATAGACTGGAGTGGTATTTTGGGGTTGGGTAGAGTGGAATAGAAAACAGTGGAGTGGTGTAAAAAGGAATGGGGTAGAGTGGAATACCATACACTAGAGCAACAAAGATTGAATTTGAGTACAGTGTAATAGCATAGAATGGAGTGGCACAGAGTGGAATGGTGTACATTAGAGTAGCGTATAGTGGAGTGGCATACAGTGGATTAACATACAGGGGAGTAGCATACCGTGCAATGGCATACTGAGAAGTGGTGGAGAATACAGTGGCATACACTGGAGTGGAGTATATTGTAATAGCGTACAGTGGAGTGACATTCAAAGGCATATCTAGGAACGGAATGGCTTAGAGTGGAGTGGTGTAGAGTGGAGTAGCATACAGTCTAGTGGCATACACAGAAATAGGTCCGAGGGTCTCTGAAAGTCACTTAAAACTAGGATGATCTATGTGCCTATACGTGCATCAAAGAACTAAACCTACACAGGAAGTCCTACCTTAAGGGACGGAATCCCATCACTCACCGAGGTGACATGCTTCATCATTTGGGACCTCCTCCTGGCTGTATATCCTAGTACAGCCGAGGGCTACAACCCCTCACTGTGAGCTAGGAGCACAGGGATATTTTTATTAGTGATATCCCTATCCTGGGGTTCCTAAAACCCAGAATGAAGAGCTATTGTTGTAGAATGTGAGTGATGAGCGCAGTGCAAACTAAAGCAAAAAATGTGCTAATGTGAACTAAAACTAACTATCAGGAGGCATAGAATTCTTTAATGATTGTCTCATGATGTCAGGATTAAAAACAGTGCAAATAGAGCAGTTTTAACATAATAACTGCAACTGTGGTCTACATGTTTCGGCTCTTATGACCCTACAGGTGTCTAGCCTTCTTCAGCACCTAGATATAAATTCCCACTGCGTTATATGTGCTCAAAGGAAGGAAGTGTAACCAAATCTTTTTTTAAATGGATATGATACAGCCTATACCACACTATATCTCAGATGGAGGTTCCATTTGTACAAGTCAACCCGTCTCTTGCGAGTAAGGGACAACACCTCACCTGGCAACAGCTCAGGATGTGAGGCACCACTCTCTCCGTCGGTACCCCGGGCTGTACAACGCTGCAACCGGAGCTGCCTAGAGTGGATTGTTGTTCAGTAGCACAGAGTGAGGTAAAGTCTTGTACAGTGGAGTAGAGTTGAGTGGAGTGATGTAGCTTAGCGTAGAGTAAACTACAATAGATTGCATTGGTGTGTCATATACTAGAGTGGCATGGAGTAGCGTGCAGTGGTGTATCTTAGGTGGTAAACTGTTGTAAATTGGAGTGGGGCCTTGTACAGTAGAGTGCAGTGCTGTGTCATATATAGAAGTGTTGAATAGTGGAATGGAGGGTTGTACAATGGAGTGTATGGGCATCGAGTATAGTATAGAGTTGGACAGTGGAGCGTACAGGGACAGAGTGGAATACAATGTTATAGAGTGCCATAAAGTGTGGTAGCCTTTTATAGAGTGGAATTATATAGAGTGGTTGAGAGTGTCGTACAGTGGAGCAGTGCAGAGTGCCATACACTATTTAGGCGTAGAGTGGATTACTGTAAAGGGGAGCAGCATACACTGGAACAGCGTTCATTGGAATACTGTACAGTGGAGTGTAGAAGAATGGAGTGGCATAGTGTGGAAAAGCAAAGAGTTGGGTGGTGCACAGTGGAGTTGCATACAGTGGAGTTGGGTACAGTGGATTAGCGCAAAGTGGGGTGGCGTATAATGAAGTGGCATAGCATAGAGTCAAGGAAACTGTTATAAATTGGAGTGACGTCTCATACAGTATAGTGGAGTGCTGTGTTGTATAGTGTTTGGACCTGTCGCACAGTGGAAACAAGTGTTGTAGAATGGAATGTACGGGCATAAGGTTGAGTGCAAATTTGGACAGTGGAGTGTATGGGGATAGAGTGGAGTAGGGTCTAGGAAAGTAGAATAGAGTGTAGTAGAGTTTTGTAGAGTGGAGTTATATAAAGAGAAGGAGAGTACACTGGAGTGAGGTAGAGTGGAGTAGTGTACAGTGGGGTGGCATAAAGTGGAATAGCATAAAGTGGAGTGGTATTGTTAGAACTGGGATTTCTGGTTGGCTAAGGCATGCGCCAAAGCCAGGCAGAAACCACCACTCTAGTCAGGGCAAGGAAGTTACACGCCAAAGATAACCCCTGCTCACCCCCTTGGTAGCTTGGCACGAGCAGTCAGGCTTATCTCTGAGGCAAGGTGTAAAGCGTTTGCGCGCGCACCCAGCAACCACACCCAAGGCCCACCACAAAGGAAACTCCACACAAGGTATTCTATAAAAATAACCTTTGTATTATACACAACACATTAGATAAAAACACACACTTTACAATGTGCCAACAGGCACGGGCAGAATTTACAAGGGATTATATATACAGGGGACAGGGCCACATGGACCACTGTCAAGAATTAGCACTTTTAGATATTTAGCACTTAGCACCAAATATAAAATTACTGTAGCACAAAAATAACATATATATAGCACACAACCAGTACTTACTGGTAACAAGAAAGTACCACCTACGCAACCCTAACCACCTTAGGAGACTATTACGCAGGGACTCAGAACCTCCCTAGTACCACCGGAACCAGGGGAACACAACCAGAACATGGCACATGACGCATAAACTCATTCAGAGGTGCCGGGCAGGTAAACACATGATGCATGAAACATTCAGCGGTGCTCTGAAAGAAAACACATGATGCAGAAACTACATTCAGCGGTGTCATAAAAGGAAACACATGATGCATCAAAAATACATTCAGAGGTGCAGGTAGGAACATTAGCGTGAAACTCACATGAGCCACCACCTGTGGCAGTCCCTAGGCCAACTGGCCTTGTCAGGGCTCAGACGCCCTGTGTCCGGTAAAGCTGCGCCAGCTGCGCAGACCCAAACGAGAAATGTCCCCCACCTAAATGTGGCAGCTGCCCACTAAGTGCTGGGCAGCTGGGAAACGGACCTCAGGCACTCTGCGTGCCTCTGGAGCCCTCTCTGGGCTCTGTCCATTCAAAACGCCCCCTAGAGCCTTCGTGGCCCTAAACGAACAATGCCCCATCGTTGGAGTCCCTCTGGACTCTGGAACACGTGGGGGCGACCCACTGCCTTCCGGGGCCTCCCTAGTATGCATCCACTATGCCCGGCAACGTTGGAGCCTTCACGGGGCTCTGACACTGCCCCCGCACCCCCAACACATGCGCGGAGTCCCCCAGCCCTTCTAAACACTCACCGGGCTGCTCGGGGGACTCCCGCGTTGTCTTCTCTCTCTCCGCTCCCGTGGGGGGGGGGGGGTGAAGGACTCCGAGGCTTCCTCGCAGAGGGGCAGGCACCGACAATGTGCCTCGTGCCCCCTCCGCACCAGCTCCTGCCTCACTCTTCACTCTCCTTGCTCCGGGAAGCGCGGGGTAGGCTCCCGTCCGCTTCCCGTGTTCACGACGCGCTTCTTCCTGGAGGCCCCGATCACGTGGGCCACACCCCCTTCCGCTGGACCAATCCCAGCGCAGCAGGGGGATGACGCGGCCGGGACTCCGGGCTGCGGCGGTGAATTCGTTACCGGCCTTCTCTGAAGCACGGGGTGGGCTCCCGCCTTCGGATTCAAAGCAGGAAGGGCCAGAAACGAGCGGCAAGGTCCCTGGCGGGGTGGGCACCCGCCAGGGATATCGATCCTCCAATAAAGCGGGGTGGGCTCCCGCTCACGAAATCAAAGCGCACACAGCGCTATAAAGTCAGACAGCGCTCACAGCGCTATAAAGCCCATAAAAGCGCTCCCAGGCGCTTAGAGATAGCAAGTCCAGGAAAACAGCGCGCACAGCGCTACAAAGTTCAAGGAGCGCTCCCAGGCGCTGTAAATCAACAAAAAGGTCCAGTAGAAAGTCCTTCCAAGAGCAGGGGGGCAAAGGCTGGGCCCAGAGCCAGCACACAGGGCCCTCCAGCAGGGAGGCAGTCCCCAGTGGCGGTCTCTCCTGGCGCCCAGCAGCAGCAGGCCCCCTCCAGATGATCCTGCAAGAGAACACCCATGTAAGGGGACACAGCCCCTTTTTATACAGTAAATCCTTTGTCTGCAAGGTGCAGGGAAGGGGCGAACCAGTTCCAACAGGTTCCTGAGCACTTTGTTTTGCTCAGCCCCTCTCCCTATTCACTGGCAGGGCTAGGGTCATCAGACGCACCACAGGGGCCGGAGCCAGCAGTGTGTGGGGAAAGCCCTGTCCTATTCAGGACCCAGGTATACTCCTCCCCAGCCATCAGTATGCTAAACTCCCATTCACCACTGGGTGACTCCTCCTGTCCCTGGGGATTTCCCTAGTCCGTCACATGACCCCCACCAGCCAATCGCCAGACAAGCCACACATTTCATACTGCACACTGAAGTGCCCACCACTTCTAGAAGTGGCACTTCCACACTAGGTACATGCACGCCGCACACATCATCGCGCAGCATTCAATCACACGAGTCCGCACATACCAAACTCGGACCTGCACACCCCACGCATCAGGAACTACCAGGACACATACATTCCCCCATGCATTCCTATGGGAGGGCAGGCCAACCTCACAACACGCACGAACTTTACCCTGGGACACAGCGGTAAAGTGCGCAGAAACCCAAAAATCACTACACCAAGTCACCCATAAAAAGCAAAAAAAGTTCCGGGGTGAACCTGCCAGAAGGGCCGGGTCCAACACAACCCCCTTCCAGCCAAAACGCAGGGTAGATCAATCACCACCGTGAAGGTCTTCCCTGCTTTGGGCGACAAAACACGGACGCAGGCCCGCAACGGCAGGGACACTCTCCGGTTTTACGCCACTATAAACCCATGGAATTCCTTCTAAAAGAACTCGGCGGACCAACTGGGCTACCCCACTGGTACTCCTCAGCTGTCCGCGGCCAGGACCAGGCCCTAGGCCATCTAGGCGCCACTGGTCCTTGCCTAACCACAGAGTGGGGGGTAGTAACCCCTGGCACATAGTGACCATTTTCCACTCTTCCCCTCATCAGGGCTGTTCTAAACATCCACTGATCTTCCAGCCCAGGGTCTGTACCCTCAAGCTGACCAACAGTCACGGGTGAGGCTCTCCTCCCCCTACCTCTCCTTCTAGGGTTCCGTCCTCTCCTCCTCTGAGAGGCACCCTCAGAAATCAACTTTCCCACCAGATCAGGACCTCTCCCTGAGAACTGGTCTCCCAACCTAGGGTTTAACCCCTCAGGTTGCACCGGGGTCAGAGGCGGGCTCTCCCACCCTCTGCACCCCCTTCCAGAGTCCTGCTCCCTACCAACTGAGGCGGTACCTCCGGAAGAAGAACCGGTCAGGACACTGGTTACAGTCGTCCTACCCTGCAGGTCAGGCTGATCCTGAACCTGGCCTCCCAACCTCTGGTCTAGAACCTTCGGCGGAATACTTGCCTGGCACTCCAGGACTTCTGGGGACTCACACAGTATCCCCCCAAGTGTAACATATGCCTCATATGTTGCATGACAGTCTGCCTGGCGCAGATCTCCCGCCCCCTGTCCACCTGACAGTGCGCGAAGATCCCCCAGGACAGACGTGTAGTCGCCATGGTCACTTCTAGGAGACTCAGCCCTCCCGGCTGGTCCCTGACCCACTGGCTCCTCCACCGGGGAACACAGCCCCATGCCACTCCTCTCACTGGACTTCTGTACCCTCCCTACTGGAGCGGTACTGCCTGACACCAGAACCACTGGAGCTCTACTTACAGAGACTCCAGGTTCTCCATACTCTGGGCGATCCTCCTCAAGTGGCCTAACAGGACAGCCTAGGCCCCCAACCTGGTGTTCCCTGAAGAAACCATCCAGGTTCTGAGACTGGGTTTCGGGCCTCTGGGGACTCAAAGTCACCCGCTCACTCCTACTCCACTGAGATAGGCCGTGAGCCCCTACACCCCTCTCACTACTCTGGGACCTAGCTGGGCTACTCTGAACCTCCACCCCCATCCAAGACGGGAAGATCCCTGAGCCGCTGCTGTTGGAAGCACTCTCCCAGACCTCATCAGAACCTTGGGCCCTTTCCCAACGGTCTGCTTCCTCTGCCAGCTCCCATGGGCAAAAAGAGCCATACCTCAACAGGTGTTGGCGCAACCCGGTATAACAACTACCAAGCAGCTGCTCCTTGATAACCAGAGCATACAGTCCGTCAAAAGCCCGTTTCGTGTTTACCCTTAACCAGTCATCCAGTGCATCCTCACATTCACCCACAAACGTGCCCCAAGACTGGTGAGGCAGTTTCTTACTGCCCCTGAATTTCAACCTACATTCCTCCTCTTGGAAAACAGGTACCATACTCTGGGAAGTGGGAATGGGACTCTCTGCACTGGGCTCTCTCTCGCTGCCACCACTGGACTCCACCCTCCCTGGGGAATCCAGAAAACCAATGCGCTCAGGGGACAATTTACCCTCCAGAGCTAATCTCTCCCTGGCGAAGGCCCTCTCAGCCTCCGCCATCCTCTCCTCCACACCCAGCTGCGCCATCGCCCTGGCATGCTCTAACCTGAGCTTCTCCATGGCCAGCTGATGCTCCCTCTCTTCCCTCCTATCTATCCACTCCTCTGGGGACAGGGAAAGGGATGGGGTGCTGCTCCTGACACTGGACCCAGCAAGGGACTCCCTATCTATGGGGTCTTCTCTCTCTACTGGCGTCCCTGTCAGGTAATCCTCCTCCTCTTCTGAATCTTCAGGGCTCCCCTCAGACCCACCACCCTCTCGGCGTGCGGCCCGGGCCCTATCTTCCTCACTGCGCTCTCGCTCCCACTCATCCTTTTGCCATAGGATCAGGTTGTCCCTCAGTTTGGACTGGGTATCTGACTCACCCACCTCTATGTCCCTCTCTTCACAGAACCTTACCAACTCCAACCTACTGTATCTAAACAGACCACAGAAATTAAAAGCAGGCTCCATTTTGGCGGACGTTCTCGAGAAGAGTTTAACACAAGGAACCTGAGTGTCTGGGCTAACACAGGAGTACATAATTCACAAAGGACACCTTTAGGAGAGGAAATAATGGAACTTAAAAACAATAATCCCTAAAATGTGATTATCTAATGCATTGTTTTGTGGTGTAGCCAGTCGCTGCTGCGGTACAGCGCAAACGCAAGTCCAAATCCCACCGCTGATCACCAATGTTAGAACTGGGATTTCTGGTTGGCTAAGGCATGCGCCAAAGCCAGGCAGAAACCACCACTCTAGTCAGGGCAAGGAAGTTACACGCCAAAGATAACCCCTGCTCACCCCCTTGGTAGCTTGGCACGAGCAGTCAGGCTTATCTCTGAGGCAAGGTGTAAAGCGTTTGCGCGCGCACCCAGCAACCACACCCAAGGCCCACCACAAAGGAAACTCCACACAAGGTATTCTATAAAAATAACCTTTGTATTATACACAACACATTAGATAAAAACACACACTTTACAATGTGCCAACAGGCACGGGCAGAATTTACAAGGGATTATATATACAGGGGACAGGGCCACATGGACCACTGTCAAGAATTAGCACTTTTAGATATTTAGCACTTAGCACCAAATATAAAATTACTGTAGCACAAAAATAACATATATATAGCACACAACCAGTACTTACTGGTAACAAGAAAGTACCACCTACGCAACCCTAACCACCTTAGGAGACTATTACGCAGGGACTCAGAACCTCCCTAGTACCACCGGTACCAGGGGAACACAACCAGAACATGGCACATGACGCATAAACTCATTCAGAGGTGCCGGGCAGGTAAACACATGATGCATGAAACATTCAGCGGTGCTCTGAAAGAAAACACATGATGCAGAAACTACATTCAGCGGTGTCATAAAAGGAAACACATGATGCATCAAAAATACATTCAGAGGTGCAGGTAGGAACATTAGCTTGAAACTCACATGAGCCACCACCTGTGGCAATCCCTAGGCCAACTGGCCTTGTCAGGGCTCAGACGCCCTGTGTCCGGTAAAGCTGCGCCAGCTGCGCAGACCCAAACGAGAAATGTCCCCCACCTAAATGTGGCAGCTGCCCACTAAGTGCTGGGCAGCTGGGAAATGCACCTCAGGCACTCTGCGTGCCTCTGGAGCCCTCTCTGGGCTCTGTCCATTCAAAACGCCCCCTAGAGCCTTCGTGGCCGTAAACGAACAAGCCCCGTCGTTGGAGTCCCTCTGGACTCTGGAACACGTGGGGGCGACCCACTGCCTTCCGGGGCCGCCCTAGTATGCAGCCACTATGCCCGGCAACGTTGGAGCCTTCACGGGGCTCTGACACTGCCCCCGCACCCCCAACACATGCACGGAGTCCCCCAGCCCTTCTAAACACTCACCGGGCTGCTCGGGGGACTCCCGCGTCGTCTTCTCTCTCTCCGCTCCCGTGGGGGGGGGGGGGGTGAAGGACTCCGAGGCTTCCTCGCAGAGGGGCAGGCACCGACAATGTGCCTCGTGCCCCCTCCGCACCAGCTCCTGCCTCACTCTTCACTCTCCTTGCTCCGGGAAGTGCGGGGTAGGCTCCCGTCCGCTTCCCGTGTTCACGACGCGCTTCTTCCTGGAGGCCCCGATCACGTGGGCCACACCCCCTTCCGCTGGACCAATCCCAGCGCAGCAGGGGGATGACGCGGCTGGGAGTCCGGGCTGCGGCGGTGAATTCGCTACCGGCCTTCTCTGAAGCGCGGGGTGGGCTCCCGCCTTCGGATTCAAAGCAGGAAGGGCCAGATACGAGCGGCAAGGTCCCTGGCGGGGTGGGCACCCGCCAGGGATATCGATCCTCCAATAAAGCGGGGTGGGCTCCCGCTCACGAAATCAAAGCACACACAGCGCTATAAAGTCAGACAGCGCTCACAGCGCTATAAAGCCCATAAAAGCGCTCCCAGGCGCTTAGAGATAGCAAGTCCAGGAAAACAGCGCGCACAGCGCTACAAAGTTCAAGGAGCACTCCCAGGCGCTGTAAATCAACAAAAAGGTCCAGTAGAAAGTCCTTCCAAGAGCAGGGGGGCAAAGGCTGGGCCCAGAGCCAGCACACAGGGCCCTCCAGCAGGGAGGCAGTCCCCAGTGGCGGTCTCTCCTGGCGCCCAGCAGCAGCAGGCCCCCTCCAGATGATCCTGCAAGAGAACACCCATGTAAGGGGACACAGCCCCTTTTTATACAGTAAATCCTTTGTCTGCAAGGTGCAGGGAAGGGGCGAACCAGTTCCAACAGGTTCCTGAGCACTTTGTTTTGCTCAGCCCCTCTCCCTATTCACTGGCAGGGCTAGGGTCATCAGATGCACCACAGGGGCCGGAGCCAGCAGTGTGTGGGGAAAGCCCTGTCCTATTCAGGACCCAGGTATACTCCTCCCCAGCCATCAGTATGCTAAACTCCCATTCACCACTGGGTGACTCCTCCTGTCCCTAGGGATTTCCCTAGTCCGTCACATGACCCCCACCAGCCAATCGCCAGACAAGCCACACATTTCATACTGCACACTGAAGTGCCCACTTCTAGAAGTGGCACTTCCACACTAGGTACATGCACGCCGCACACATCATCGCGCAGCATTCAATCACACGAGTCCGCACATACCAAACTCGGGCCTGCACACCCCACGCATCAGGAACTACCAGGACACATACATTCCCCCATGCATTCCTATGGGAGGGCAGGCCAACCTCACAACACGCACGCACTTTACCCTGGGACACAGCGGTAAAGTGCGCAGAAACCCAAAAATCACTACACCAAGTCACCCATAAAAAGCAAAAAAAGTTCCGGGGTGAACCTGCCAGAAGGGCCGGGTCCAACAGGTATCAAATAGAATAAACTTGAGTGGTGTGCAGTGGAATGGTGTAAAGTGTATTAACGTTTAGTGTAGTAGCATACAGTGGAGTGGCGTACAGTGAAGTGATGTAGACTTTAGTGATGTATTGTGGGTTGGGGTAGAGTGGAATAGCATACAGTGGAGTAGTGTACAAAGGAGGGGATAGAGGAGAACGCCCTGGAGCAGAGTAGCAAAGATTGAAATTGCGTACAGTGTGATAGTGTACAGTGGAGTGGCATACACTGAAATAGCATGGAGTGGAGTACAGTAGAGTGGTGCAGACTGCAGTGGCATACATGAGAGTGGGGTACAGTGAAATGCCATATAATGGAGAGGCGTAGAATGGATTGGCATCCAATGGAGCAGCATAGAGTGGAGTGGTGTACAATGGAGTGACGTAGAGTGGAGTGGTGCCCAGTGGAGTGGTGTAGAGTGGAATAGCAGATAGTCAAGTAGCGTACAGTGGAGTGGCACTAAACGGAATAGATGGAATGAAGTGGGATAGAGTGGCATAAACTGGAGTGGAGTAGAGTGGAGTAGCATACAGTGTAATGGCATACAGTGAAACAGCATTCAGTGGAGTGTTGTACAGTGGAGTGGCATACAATGGAATAGCATAGAGTGCAGTGGCATACAGTGGAATAGCATATACTGGTGTAGTGTATAGTGGAGAGCACACAGTGGAGTGGTGTACGCTGAAGTGGAGTAGAGTGGAGTTGGGTACTGTGCAATAGTGTACAGTGGACTGGATAAGAGTGGAATTGTGTACAGTGTAATGATGTAGAGTGGAGTGGTGTAGGCTGGAGTGGCATACAGTGGAGTTGGGTAGAGTGCAATAGCATACAGTGAAATCGTGTACATTGAAGTGTTGTCCAATGGAATTGCGTAGAAAGCAAATAGAGTGGAGTGACATACACTGCAGTGGGGAGAGTGAAGCTGCGTACAATGTAATGGCATACAGTGGAATAGTATACAGTGGACTGCGTGGCATACAGAGGTATAACATAGAGTGGAGTGGTATACAGTGGAATGGCATAGTGTGGAATAGCCTATAGTGGAATAGTGTACAGTGGAGTGGTGTCCAGTGGAATGGCGTAGACTGGAGTGGCATTGAGTGAAGGTGCATACAGTGTAATAGAGTAGAGTGTAGTGGCATACAGTGAAGCTGCATACATTGCAACTGTGTAGAGTGGAGCGGTGCAGAGTGGAGTCTATTACAGTGCAGAGGCATAGGGTAGAGTAGCATAGAGTGGAATAGTGTGTAGTGAAGTGGTGAACAGCAATGTAGCATTCAGATGCATGTAAACTTTAGAGGCAATGTAGAATATGGTGTGCAGAGTAATGCAGAACATCAAATTGTGCTGTCTTGCATTTCTCTTTATTTACCAATCAATGAAGGGACACACATGGTGGTCTTGCTTTGCTTTGTAAAACTGACTTAAGTATTGAGTTGGCCATAGTTATATTATGGGCAATGGTATACAGCAGTAACTTTGCACAATACCATGGTACATGGCAATGACAACCCAGTACATAATTGTTTAATGACTGTTCTTAGAAAATGAAAAGGCAGACATGTTTTTCCTACACTTTGGCTATGTTTAGTGCTAGGGTCTTAGATATAGGTAAATAATAGGTCTCTACCCTTTGCCACTTTATTATATTTGTAATAGGTAGTTAAATGTATTTATATATTTTTTAAATATTTGTAGATAAATTACGACCATGTACTGCAGTAGTTTAATGAAATTTTGGGAAATTGCGCGAAAGTACTGTGGTCACAGATATCACTAAGCTTAAATGACTTATAACGTAAAACATACTTATCCTACTTCACTGCAGTACACAAAAAGCATAATCTGTGCACCACAATGTATAATCCTGCTAAATTTCTCCTGCGACATCAAATACAATAGTCTATAGAAAATGCATTGGGTGAAAAACACGCTTCGGGACCCACATATTATCTTTATACCCCCTTACGATTCACAGAAAAAATGTACATCTTCTCAGAATATAGAAAATGCTACACGCCTGGAATGTTTTATGGTAATTCGTCAAATGGGTGCTATGGGCCAGATGCACAAACATTAGGAATATCGATTTTCTAATTGGGAGTTTCTCTGAATCGCAATTAGGAAATCGGTATTCCTACTGTAAAAAACTCATTGAGTTTCATTTAGGGATTCCGGAATTCGGTCACAAACAGTAATACATACCACACAGTTTCGGTATTTGGAAGAGACGCCCTAAACACACCCCTTTCAAATACCAAGTCGCAAATGCAAAATGCAATTCAGTAACAAGTTACCGAATCGCATTTTGCATTTCTTATACTTGGAAAAGCATATTTCCGTTCTCATATGTCCCGATTCTATTATTCAGGCCGATTGGGACGAAAAAATGCTTTGTACATCTGATCCTAAAATCCAAGAAATTCCTATCTCTATGAATACTAACTATAACCAGAGAGAGGCCATCACATTTAATGAAGTTTCTTTCTTTTTATCTTTTGTATTTGTTTATTGGTTTACATAATCATGTGACCATAAATGTGTCTTTTAGTTGTTCATGTAATAATTCTGAAACTATTCATATGCAGTCTAGTTTATTAGCTAGGCTTCCCTGCTAATCTTAGTAAGATTTGTGCTATATCTGATGCCCAAAATGAATGAAACACTTGTTGTTGGTATACAAATTTAGATTTGTTTTTTTTAACAGTTGACAATTATCATGTCCTCCAATTAGTAGTTTATGCAGTGCACTGCTAGTCCACTTTTACATTTTGTTGAAGAGGAGTGCATAAGGAAGAGTTTAGCGTAAACATGTGTTATCACAATGTATTCTATTCATTATGTATTTGTTTATAGTAGGGGTGTGCAATACATTCCACTCTGCCAGTGGAGTTCTAGGAGTTATGCCGAGTCTGCATTCGGCTTGTAATGCGGAGTTCTGGTAAAACTCCATCAACAGCTTAATGGCAGAATTATTTCCCACGCACAGCTCGCCATCCGTAAGTTGGCGAGCAAGAGCAAAAATTGTCCTCCCCTAGCGTGATTTTCAGGCGCTAAGACAGTATCCGGCAAGATTTTCTCAACGCAGGCAGTTAGAAAGCTGTCTCTCAAGTAGAAAATCTAAATGATCAGCAGGAAAGAAGCAGCACCCTCTTGAGTGCGGCATGGTGCCGTTCATGCTGATTCTGCAACGCTGATCAAGCTCCCAGTACTAAAAATCAATGCAACATGCCAATTCCGCCTGCTTGCAGAACTCGGCAGAATATCGCAAAGTTTTTATGTAACTCCAAGGAATTCTGTGAGGTGAAACTCAGAGAGTTCCGCCTACCCCACGTTTGAAGGTTTCCATTAGCATGTGATCATAAATGGGCCTTTTAGTTGTGCCTGTAGTAAATTTAGTTTTGCTCCTGTAGTAAATCTGAAACTTTACAAATGCAGTCTAGTTTACTTTTTGAATATCCTTGCTACTTTTACAGATATCCCAAAATTGGTGGCCATTATAACTTCATAATCACTTCATAATGTCACTTGCATTAACAAAAAGATTAATCTACATAGCCTATTGTGCATTGGTGTGAAATTTCATTACAATCCATTTAGCAACTATGTGAAATACAAAGGTCTTTGTAAAATCCATTGTAGTGCAAGTGTGTTTTGGAACCCCCTTTTTTCCTGTCACCCCTTTTAGAAAATGCCGTCAATCTTTTAATCCTTCACCAATGCACCAGATGCAATAGGTCTTCAAGGTTTTGCGAAGATTGATCAAATGGGTGCAAAGTTATTAAGGGACAAAAACCCAAGGAGGTCCTATCTTTGATTACCCTAAGCATAACTAGCACTTCTCTGTATTATATATACATATATATATATATAAGTATACCTGCAATAAATTGTATGTAGGCAGCACCATCCATCAGGTGCATATACGAATTTTGCAGCACCTTCGTGCCATTAGCAGTGATGATCCTTCATATCCCGTGGCACGTCATATAAACACTGTACACAGGGGTAGAAGTGAAGATCTCTCATATTTCGTGATAGACAGTGTCCCTAAGAACATCCGAGGAGGAAACAGACTACTGTCTTTACGAAAACTTGAATCTAGATACATTTTGTTACTAGATAGCAAGATTCCGAGAGGATTGAATGCTGATGAGGCCCTCAGTGTGCATCTGCAATGAATACAGCACACATAACACTGTAGCATTAATATTGACTTTAAAGACTTCTTTTTTGAGTTTTGCCCACTCTTTAAAAACACAGGTTTGACACTTTGGTAAGCACATAGTATTTTTGGCATGGTTTTTTTCCCCGTGGTTTGTAATGTTGGATTCACTTGCAGTCACTACCCACTAGGGTTCAAATGTTTTCTTTACGAAAAAGAAAAAAAGCGAGTCAATCAACAACATTGATGTGTATATTATGTACTTAGTGTTTCACGATGGGAGATTACATTCATTTGATTATTGTTTCTCTTACAAGACTCGCACTCGCAACTGTGACGCTTTCTATGTTTATGATTAACCACTTTGGGCAGTCAAGCCATTGGTGTATTTAAACGTGACAATTACGTCTTACCTGTGTTCAGTGACCAAGGCGGCAAGTCCGTCGAAACGCGTTTGGCTTTGGTGTGAATTAAACACATTTTTCTTGACGAAATTCCCCACGGTGTCAGCGCCTTTTCAATATTGTTTGAATTGGATCGTCGAATATATATATATATATATACACACACCGAAAAGGAAGCTGGAAACTCTAGATGATTCCAAAGTTTCTGTGGAGAGCAGCTCCTTTACATGGAGCACCCTACAGCATCACTTACACACTGAATCGGCTCACCTAGAAGGACAATTTTTCTAGCAGAGTTTAAGCATAGAATTAGCACAGTGCAATACATGCCAAGGTATTTAAACCAAAGAACGTGGAGCAGAAATATTGTGTTTGAAATATCATGATACAGAAATATCCTGTGCAAAAATATCATTGACAAGTATATTGATTTTATGGTAAGCAATATCGATGTTAAACATATCTATGTTATTAATATCGACGTTAAAAATATCTATGTTGTTAATATCATTGACAAAAATATTGTTGTCAATTATATCATTTTGAAATGTATTTTAGTATACATTTTAATTGTATATGTTATGGATTGTTTGTATGATCATTGTTAATGTTTTTAAAATAAACATCTGTTATTCAGCAATAAGACACCTTTGTGTGAACGTGTGCTTTACAAATACACATGTTGTTATGTTAATATAGGTTTCAATTTATTTTTTGTTTTTAAGTTTAATTTATTCATTTATTTGCATTTTTAGTACCAGTTGTGGGGCTTATAGTGGTACAGGGTTGGAAGTAATTTATTGATAATTAATAATTATAAATAATTATTATTGATTATTTACTTGATAATTAACCCCTTCCCTGCTCATGACGGAACCGTTCCGTCATGAGCCACGGTTGTCGTGTGCTCATGACGGAACGGTTCCGTCATGACAATCCTGCCGGCGGCCGCTCCGCCTGCGCGGCGCTGTTTCCCCGCCTGTGCGGGGCGACAACGCAAATGGGCGGAGTCATGACGGAACCGTGCCGTCATGAGCACAGCTCAACTGTGGCTCATGACGGAGCGGCTCCGTCATGAGCACAGGCCCGCCGCGCTGCCCCCCTGCCCCCCCCAGCGCTGCAGCGGAATGTCCGCAGCAGCGAAGGGGTTAATGATGTTAATTCTGTATTTGTTTATTGTGTTAACTTTTAGGTGCAGGTTGTGGGGTTTGTAGGGGTAGAGGGGGGTACGTAATTAAATTATAGTTATATAATTATTAACGTTTAAATATTAATTATTATTTAATTGATAATTCATCATGTAAATTGTATAATTCATTTAATTTGTTATAATTTTTGGGGGTGAGTTGTGGTTTTTGTAGCGTAAAGGGTGTGAAGGAAGTTAATTAAATATCATTATTTTATTATTACTTAATTAAGATTAATTGTTTAATTGATAAATATGAAAAACTTGTAGTTATTATAATTGTTAAATATATTTTAGGCGTGTGTTGTTTACTTTGTAGAGGTATATAATAAGTTATTTAAGTAATAAATGTAAAAATAATTCTGTATTGTTTAAAAAATGTGTTATTTATCATGTTATGTGCTAATTGTGTTATGGTTTTTAATTGTAAATAAAATTATATTTGTTGGTTGTTACAACTGTGAAAATATACTGTGGTATTTTAGTTATGTGAGTGATGTAATATGTGAGGTCATTAGCAGAGCCTTGCAGGGAGTATGTTATAGTTAGCTCAGGTAACTATAACTGCTAAATTTCTATTGTTTAGAGAATATGTGATTTCTTGATAACTGAAGCCATTTGCTTCTTTGCACTTCCCTAACTTTATCCTTGTAGTACCCTGTTTACTTTTTGTTGAAAAAAAACAAGGTGGAAAAAAAAACCTTTAAAAAAAACGGTTCATTTTAGAACCACCATATGGTCAAACAAAGTGATAACTCTGTGTTTCAAATGTGACAGTGTATTGGTGTGTGCATGAATGCATCAGTCTCTGTATCAGAGCGTGACTGGGTGTGTCAGTGTATGTAACAATGTGTGCCTGGATGTGCTAGTGTCTGTATTAGTGTGTGGCTGAGTGTCTCTGTGGCTAAATCTGTATGTGTATGGGTGTTTTAGAACGTGTGTTGGTGTTTGTCTGAATGTCTGAGTGGCTGTATCGATATGTAAGAGGGTGTGTTATTGACTGTATGAGTATTTGCCTGGGGGTGTCAGTTTCTGTATGGGAGTGCGGATGGGTGTGTCAGCTGCTGTATCAATGTGTGTCTGGGTATGTCAGTGGCTGTATTGGTGTGTCCCTTGGTGTATCAGAGCCTGTATCAGTGTGAGCTTGGATTTTTCAATGGCTGTATCAGTGAGTGCCTAGGTGTGTCAGTGAATGTACTGGTGAGGACATGGATGTATCAGTCTCTGTATCGGAGTATGGCTGAGTAGGTCACTACCTGCCTCATCGTGTGCCTGGGTGTGTCAGTGTCTAATAATCTGTGTCTGAGTGTGTCAGACTGTAACAATGTGTGTCTGGGTGTGTTAGTGTCTGTATTAGTGTGTGGCTGGGTATGTCAGCATCTGTATCAGTGTGTGTATGGGTTTTTAAGAGGTTTTATTGGTGTTTGGCTGAATGTCTAAGTGGCTGTATCGATATGTGAGAGGGCGTGTTATTAGCTGTATGATTATGTGCCTGGGTGTGTCAGTTTCTGTATCGGAGTGTGGCTGGGTGTGTCTTTAGCTGTATCAGTGTGTGTCTGGGTATGTCGGTTGCTGTATTGGTGTGTGTCTGAGTGTATCAGATGCTGTATTGATGTGAGCATGGATGTTTCAGTGGCTGTATCGGTCAGTGCCTTGGTGTGTCAGTGACTTTAATGGTGAGTGCATGGATGCGTACATTTCCGTATTGGAGTGTGGCTGGGTATCCCAGTAGCTGTATCAGTGCGTGTCTGGGTGTGTCAGTGTCTAACAATGTGTGTCAGACTCTGTATCGGTGTGTCCCTAGGAGTGTCAGTAGCTGTATTTGTCTGTGAGTGGCTATTTGAAAGGCTGTATTAGTGTTTGGCTGGCTGTGTCAGTAGCTGTATCAGTGTCAGTGCTTGTATAGGTGTTTAAAGGAAAATCACACACTCAAGCACACAAAAGTTCAATCATTGGAAGTCCAACTTGTTTCAAGTGATTGGCTGTTGATAAAGAATAAATCCGCGGTCAACACGTGTTTTGTCATCCTGGACTTTTTCAAGGCTGCAAAATCATATTACACTGGAATTACAGATATTGAACATTTTTTAACATATCCTAGTGAATGCTACTACTAGCCATCACACTATGATCAAACCAGCAGTGTAAGTAAAACAAGTATGAAGAGCATAATCATAATTGGACCAAAAGAAATAAGTTGCCCAGATTCCGTATTCAGAAAAAGGTGCTCCTTTTGAGAGAAGTGGGAAAAATCAGTCCATAAGAATCACCATGTGACACAAATGCTACCCCATAACCAATCTGAAAAAGACTGTGAGTCATGGAAAACACGTACAAGACTATAGTTTCTAGACGCAAACCTACACCAAAAGCAAACACGAATGGTGTCATATCTAAACAGCATAGAGTAACTGTGAGTATTGAAGTCTCCTCACAGCTTCCGTTACAATACAAAGGGGCATTTTAACAAGGGCTTTATCTCCGATTTTTTGGCTTTAAAAGCCAAAGAAGCGGAGACAAAAATATCGCCCTATCAACAACAGGGTGCTAACATGCATAATCGCATGTTAGCACCCTTTTTCACTACGCTTCTCTTTGCATCTATAATGAGATGCAAAGTGGGCGTTCCAGAGCAAAATAATAGGAGAAATGTCGCTAAGCGACATTTCTCCTATTATCAAGCTTCACGCTAACACTGTTAGAGACAAAAAAAGCAGCGCTAACCACGGTTAACGCTGCTTTTTTTACGTCTGCTCATTTTTAGACTTAGCCATGTAATCCAATGGGAGGTGGATTACATGGCTAAGTCCACCATGGGCTATCAACAAGGATATCCCTATCCTTGTAGTTTTATCACTGCATTACCAGCCATAACCTCCCAAAATGCCGCTATCGCTGGATTTTTTTATCGCCTAGGCGGTTAGCGTTGTTAATAACGTGATAACCAGGTGATATTATCCAGCGATAGAGGGTGTTAAAAAAATTAACGTTAAGCGTTAAGCGCCCTTAGCGTTAATTTTCACCGTTCCTTGTTAATATGCTCCGTAGTTTTTTAGCCTGTATGATAACCTTTTCCAAAAGATCCCAGTCATTAACAGTATTACTTGGTTCTCTAACGAGAGAAGCAAGAGAAAAACCATGAAAAAACTGCATGAAGAAAGTAATCAAGCAGACAGGGGATTAGGGGTCACAATAGTAGTCTCGTATAAGGACACTTATCCCCAAACCCTGTTTATTCCTTTATGGTCAGCGAAAAGTATATGGGGTTGACCTTGATAAGTCCACTGTAAAAAGAAAGAAGAACAACAAGAATACGGGAAACAACTAAGTGATTGCCCTCTTAAGAATAGCAGAGGAGAGCCTGTAACACTCAACTCACTGAAAAGTAGGCCGGCGTTAATCGCCATAATTCGAATTCCAGTCGGTACCTTTAACCCCTTCGATGCTCATAATGGAATGGTTCCGTAATGAGCATTGTTGCCCCTGTGCTCATGATGGAACCATTCCGTCATGAGGCCAGAGGCACGAAATCCCTCAGCTGCAGACAGCAGAGGGATTTCTATTTCTCCCCTGTGACCTCTGGAGCTGGGGAAGAGCTTCTCCAGCTCCCGAGGCCCACTCCCTGGTTTCTGTGCCATGATGATCAGCGCGCACGTCGAGCTGTCGTCATTGCACAGAAACCGAAACTGAAATGAGCCTAAGGCTCATGTCAGTTTCACTTTCTAGGTGGCCTATCTCAGCCCCACGAGCACGTAGAAAGACGGGAGAGGTATCATTGGAAAGGGGAGAATCTCCCCTTTCCAATTGTACCCCCAGTGGATCCCTGCTTGCGGATCACCCCAGGAGGGAAATCCCCAAGCAGGGCTCCACCCACTAGACACCAGGGAGGGGGAGTGGCCCCTTGGGCAAGGGCCTTCGCTCCCCCATAAAGAAATGGGCACAATTCAGTCTTTCTGCCCCCCGGGGGGCAGATGGGGCAGTAGCCCCCAATCTGCCCCCCGGGGGGGGCAGAAAGCCCACTAAACGGCAGGGATTTTTTTTTGCACCATTTTTTTAGGGAGGGGGCTACTCGAAACGGGCACGCTAATGCCCCCACCCCCTGCCACCATTACAGCCTTTCTGCCCCCCCCCCGGGGGCAGAAAGCCTACTAGACGCCAGGGATATTTTGAGGCAAATCTGAATTAGTGTGGGGTCTGCCCAAAATGGGCATGCCAATGCCCCCACCCCTCTCCCACAAAAATACAGCCTTTCTGCCCCCCCTGGGGGGGGCAGATGAGGGCATTAGCCCCCAATTAGGTTTGCAGGGGATTCTGGGTAGGGAAACGTTGGGGATCCACGCAAGCCATACATCATTGGACTCCCCAGGGTGTCTAGTTTTCAGAAACGTGTGGATTTGGTAGGTTTCCTTAGATGGCGGCGAGCCCAGGACCAAAAAGCCAGGTGCCCCCCACCAAAACCAGGTAGTTTTGTTATAGGTAATTTTGAAGACTCCACAATACGATTTGGGCCATATCCTGTTTCAGCCACTTTTCCTACCCACACAAGTGAGGTATAATTTTTATCGGGAGATCGGGAGATGCTGGGTGGAGGGAAATTTGTGGATCCACGGAGATTCCAGAACTTGCTCACACAGAAATTTGGGGGAAAAAGTGATTTTTTTCAGCAAAATTTGAGGTTTCAGGGGATTCTGGTTAGGAAAATGTTAGGGGACCCACACAAGGTATACCTCTCTGAACTTCCCCGGGTCTCTAGTTTTCATTAATGTGTGGGTTTGGTAGGTTTCCCTAGATGGCCGCCGAGCCCGGGGCCAAAAACTCATGGGACCTCCCTTGCAAAACCAGGTTGTTTCGTGATAGGTAATTTTGATGTCGCCTCAATAGGTTTTGGGCCCTTGCCTGTCACGGGTCCTTGACCCACCCAAGTGAGGTACTATTTTTCTCAGAAGTCTTTGGGGAACCTGGAGTGAGTGGAAATTTGTGGATCCACGCAGATTCCAGAACTTTTCACCACAGAAATGTGAGGAAAATCTGCTTTTTTGACAATTGTTTAGGTTTCAAGGTATTCTGGGTAACAGAACCTGGTGAGAGGCAGTCAAGTCACCCAATCCTGTATTCCCCAGGGTGTCTAGTTTTAAAAAATATATAGGTTTGCTAGGTTTCCCTTGGTGCCAGCAGAGCTAGGGAAAAAAACTACAGCTAGGCACTTTGCCAAAAAAGGGTCATTTTTCACTGTGAAATTGTGGTGTGTCCACGTTACGGTTTGCGCCGTTTCCTGTTGCGGGCACTAGGCATACCCACACAAGTGAGGTACTGTTTTTCTTGGAAGACTTTGGGGAATGCGAGGTGGGTGGATATATGTGGATCCAAGCAGATTCCAGAACTTCCCACCACAGAAATGTGAGGAAAATGTGTTTTTGGTGGACAATTTTTTAGGTTTGCAAGGGATTCCGGGTAACAGAACCTAGTGAGAGGAAGTCAAGTCACCCCATCCTGGATTCCCCTGGGTGTCTAGTTTTCAAACATGTATAGGTTTGCTAGGTTTCCCTAGGTGCCGGCAGAGCTAGGGTTCATTAACTACAGCGAGGCACTTTGCCAAAAAAGGGTCATTTTTCACTGTGAAATTGTGGTGTGTCCACGTTGCGTTTTGTGCCGTTTCCTGTTGCGGGCACTATGCCTACCCACACAAGTGAGGTACCGTTTTTCTCGGAAAACTTTGGGGAACGTGGGGTGGGTGGAAATTGGTGGATCCATGCAGATTCCAGAACTTTCCACCACAGAAATGTGAGGAAAATGTGGGTTTTTGGACAATATTTTAGGTTTGCAAGGGATTCTGGGTAACAGAACATGGTGGGAGTCAGTCAAGTCACCCCATCCTGAATTCCTCTAGGTGTCTAGTTTTCAAAAATGTATAGGCTTACTAGGTTTCGCTAGGTGCCGGCAGAGCTAGGGTTAAAAAACCACAGCTAGGCACTTTGCAAAAATAGGGTAATTTTTCATTGTGAAATTGTGGTGTGTTCACGGTGCGTTTTTAGCCATTTCCTGTCGTGGGCACTATGCCTACCCACGCAAGTGAGGTACCATTTTTATCAGGAGACGTAGGGGTAATTCAGATTTGTAAAGCAAATGTTATTACCTATTGACTTTCGATGCATTTCTGCCTTCCAAATGAAAGACAATGTGTAAAAAAGAACTCATTTTGAAAAATGACCGATAATTCTCATGCTAGTATGAGTATTCCCAATTTCGGAAATGTGCAAATATCTACTGTTTCTAAACTCTATATTTTGTTCCCATGTCAGAAATACATAGGTGTCTTTCATACCGATTTTTCCACGTATACATTTTTCCAGAATAATCGCTATATACCCGGTACAAAATAAAAAAACATTTCAAGGCGCTGCTCAGTTTTTGGCTCTGGGTTCGTCGGGTTCTTGGTGAACCTACAAGTCCTATTTATCCCCACAACCAGTACAGTCCAGCGGATGTAACGGTATATTGCTTTCAAAGAGCTGTCATAATTAGAAGAAGTTACAGGTTAAAACGTTGACACAAAAGGCTGTTTTTTTTCAACTGCTTTTCAATTGTGCCTATATTTAACTGTTAGTTTCTATAAAGAAACCTTGAAGGATCTACACAAATTACCCCTTGCTGGATTCAGAATTATGTCTACTTCTGAAAAATGTATAGACTTCCAGGATCCATTATTGCTTTCATACCCATTTCTACCATTAACTGGAAGGAGGTCGAAAGCACAAAAAATAGCAAAGGCTATGTCCCAGAAAAATGCCAAAACTGTGTAGAATGTTTTGGTTTTCTGACAAAAGTTTGTAATTCCCTAAAAGCTGGGAAAATGGTGATTTCAGCCCCACAAACCCTTTTTGATACCATTTGCAGGAAAAACACCAGACGCTTTCATTTGCAGCAGTTTTTTCCCATTTTTCCTAAAAAAAACATTTAGCTGTATTTTGTCTAATTTCTGGGTCCCCTCCAGGGGAATCCGCAAACCCTGGTTACCTTAAGAATCCCCATGACGTTGGAAGAAAAGGACACAAATTTGGCGTGGATACCTTATGTGGTCAAAAAGTTACAGGGGCATAAGAGCAAACTACCCCAAATAGTAAAAAAAAAGGCTTAGCACAGGGTGGGAAAAGGCCTAGCAGTGAAGGGGTAAAGGCAAAGGGTGCCTACTAAGATCACAATTCTGTGGGGCATATGGATACCATCTGCATTCTGACCAGCAGGAAGGGTCTCCTGATATCTTACATTAAATAAAACAACAACAACAGGAAAGCGTGCATCCATAGTCATTAAAATCTATTGAGTCATCCCCACGTATGCACAAAGTGCGCACTCACTAATAGGGGCACATCTTAAACATTGTGCTGTGCACCATACGATGCTGCAATTAACATTTGGTCTCAAAAGATGTGCAGTCACACAGGCTAAGTCACCATTGTTTGTTGTATGCTTGTAAAGGTGGCTGTATCGAGGTGTGAGTGGGTGTGTCATTGGGTTTATGAGTGTGGGCCTGGGTATGTCAGTTACCATATTGGTGTTTGCCTGGGTGTGTAAGTGGCTGTCCCAATGTGTGAGTGAGTGTTTCACTGGGTGTATCAGTGTGTGCATGGGTAGTTTGAGATGCTACATCAGTGTTTGGATTTGAGAGTAACTGACTGTATCGGTGTGTGCCTGAATAGCTGATTAGCTGTATTAGTGTCTGCTTGTGTGTGTAATCCGAGAATGTAATCTTATAGAACAGCACTGAAAGAAGTAATTAGTAAAAGACAGTACTCCAATAGATGATGCCGTAGATCAGAAAAAAAAGATAAAACACAAATATGAGTCAATATTACAATTTAGAAAATTAGACAATAGAGTTACAATTTGAATAATGCATAACTGCTTAACAACAATGGGTGTGAAAGTGACAGCATAGATTTTGTGGATATTTGAGTGCCTATGTGAGTGGGTGTGTGAGTGCTTATGTGGGTCTGTAAGTGGGTCTGTGAGTGCCAGCATGGTTTTGTGAGTGGGTGTGTCAAAGACTGCCTAAGTCTGAGTGTGGGTGTCTGAGTGCTTACATAGGCCTATGAGTGAGTGAGTGTATAGCTGTCTGTGTGGATCTGTGAGTGGGTGTGAGAGTATCTGTGGGGGTCTGTGAGTGGGTGTTTAACTGCCTTAGTGAGTCAATGAGTGGCTGTGTGAGTGCCTGTGTGGATCAGTAAGTGGGTGTGTATTTGTGTGAGGTACATATAGGTATATAAAAATATATATATATATATTTAACTATATATCTACATCCAGTTGCTCGTGTTAGGACCACAGACCCGTGGAGGGTGGTGCATACACTGGGAGAGCAACCGGTTGTAAAATTCCCCAAAATCCGTATCGCAAAGCGAGGTAGATGCACTCTCAGGAAACAACGACAAATATATCAGTAAGTTTATTTTGCTTCCACGCTACGCGTTTCACCAGTTACGCCTTGCTCACACAATGTAAGTGTGATTGAAAGCACCCATATGTACAAAACACAGTGATCACCATGTACATCATTGTAATAGACAGAGGACTTGTAGGAAAATACAGAGTCATGTTGTATAGCGGCTATTTTGGAAAGGGAGAGAAATCACCCAATACGGTACATATTCCAAGTGTTTGGCATATGAAAGAACTTACATTGCATTGCCCTGTTGTAGCATCATTTTCTAATCAATGTAATTAATAACGCTATGTTCTAAAGAGAAAGAGTACATTCTACTGCTCAATAATTTTAGAGCCTCATAATATGGGCAAATCATACGGTAATAATAATACAAATTATTAGTTTTCCTTCTGTGAGTCGCCGTACAGTCACTAAAATAAACATTTTGTAATTCCCAAGTGGGTTGCAGTGGCACGGGCAGCCCTTAATCACGCTGTTCACATCCTCCATTGCGATACCTGTCCTTCATGCTCCAACACCTCATGACGCCAGAGCAGGACTGCAATGTTTACAAAATGTTTATTTTAGTGACTGTACAGCAATTCACAGAAGGAAAACTGAGGCACTTCAATAACCAACAGGCCATGCGGGTGGCCATGTCCACCTGGGCGGGGTGAAAACCTTTGAAATGCTGCGAGTAGAAACCGCCAAACCTTCACTTTGCACGTTGTCCTGAGACCCTGAAGAAGTGCGGCAAAGCATGAAATGCATTGGGAAGGGACTGTAGCATTCTGGCAAGGCACGTCTTCCTTTGGGCATTGCTTTCCTTCATTAAAGATTTGGCACTAGATACGTACCTGTGTGAGGCCCTCTTTCAGCAGGCAACTTTTGGTATATATATATATATATATATATATATATATATTCACTGAAAAAACCATAGGTTTCACACAAGTTATAGTTAGCTGTACATTTCACTCGTAAAAAACCAATGAAATTCCCCCGTTATAGTTAGTGCAGGCAACTATAACTCACGCGACCGCAATCCTCTGCTGATGCTAATACTGTATTTAGACACTTATTTGCCCATGTCTTCTTCCATTAAATTTTAGCTATACATATATTACAAATATTTTTTTTTCATAAAGACACATATGTCATCAGCAGAGGATTGCGGTTGCGTGAGTTATAGTTGCCTGCACTAACTATAACGGGGGAATTTCATTGGTTTTTTATGAGTGAAATGTACAGCTAACTATAACTTGTGTGAAACCTATGGTTTTTTCAGTGAATTTGCAAGGTTTTTTAAATGCTAATTCCTAACTATAACGTGTGTGAAACCTATGGTTTTTTCAGTGAATTTGCAAGGTTTTTTAAATGCTAATTCCTAACTATAACGTGTGTGAAACCTATGGTTTTTTCAGTGAATTTGTACGTTTTTTTAAATGCTAAGTTACTTTACGCCATTCGTGGCGTGCGCGCCCAGTTAACGCAGTTCGTTCCGTGCGCGCACGGAGCGCTCCGCGCACCGTGCGCGCACAGTGAGCACGCGGTGCGCTTTGCGCACCGCGCGCCCACTTTACGCAGTTAGTGCCGTGCACGCACGGTGGTCACGCGGTGCGCTGCGCGCACCGCGTGCCCACGTTATGCGGGATGGGCCATGTACGCACGATGCGCTTCGCACACCGTGCGCACATGGGGGACATATTATGCGCTTCCTTGTGAAAGGAATTCATTTGTAGTTTCAATTAAATTATATGCCATGCACAAATGGTGCACTACGGGCACCATTTGCACACGGGGTGGGGAAAATGTGGATATTTTTTTTTTTTTAATCTTTTTAACCGTACGCGTACGGTAAGCGTAATCGGCGATTTGTCGAAAAAAATTAAAATTGTTTTTTTGGCCTTGGGGGTTGTTGGGGAACACCTATATCGATGCTGGGTGGTTTAGAACTGAATATACTGCCCCTTTAGATGTTTTTGGACTTTGTTTATGCTGCCCCCCTCAGAGTGCGAGAGAGAAAATGGCGGCCGCCGCTTCCTGGTTTCGACCGATTCGAATGTTTACTTAGATCGAACAGCCAATCAGAATCGCGCTCGCGCACGTCACCGTACGCGTACGGTAAGCGCACCGTAAGCGCACCGTAAGCTGGCTCAGATATATATATTGATTTAAAGGCTATTTTCTCAGAATCTACTGAACAGATTTACACCAAACCTACAAAAGGCACTTCCTTGACCTGTAGACTACCTCTCTGCCAAATTTCAAGGAACTCTGTTCAGCCGTTCGGGCTGTAGCTGTGTCTAAAGGTCCTATGGAAAAATGCATGGGAAAAACGTGTTTTGGGACCCCCCTTTTATCTCAGCCCCCGCTTGACGAATCCCCCCGAGACTTTCAGGGTAGGAGCAGAGCGCAGCGCCCCACCTATTTTGAAAATTTCGCGAGGATTCGTCGACCGGCGCCAAAGTTATTCAAAATAGAATGTTGCGGTTTTCCTATGGAAACAGGGTCCTAACTATAACTACCTACTGGCGACCGCCAGTAGGTAATATATATATATATATATATATATATATATATATATATACATATTTTTTTTTTTCACTGAAAAAACCATAGATTTCAGGCACGTTATAGTTAGGAATTAGCATTTAAAAAACCTTTGAAATTCACTGAAAATACCATAGGTTTCAGGGGCGTTATAGTTAGCTGTACTTTTCACTCGTACAAAACCATTGAAATTCCCCCGTTATAGTTAGTTCAGCTAACTATAGCTCGCGCGCCCGCAATGCACTGCTGATGACGTCACATATTACATCACTCATGACATGGTCAGTGACATCACTGATGACATCTCAAATGACATCAATGATGACATCACTGATGACATCATCCAGTGAATGTGTGTTTTTCTGAAAATTAAATATGTTTTATATATGTATATCTCAAGGTCGATGGAAGAATAAATGGGTATATAAGTGTCTAAATGAATGATTTGTTTTTGAAAAATTGATTGTATAACTGACTGATTAAGTGTATCTTAGTGAATACATGGCTTAGTGAGTAATGTTTAAATATGTAAATATCTGTATCAGTCTCTCACTTTGTGTATAAGTGGCTGCATGGGTTGGTGAGTAGCTACATGAGTGTCTATATAGGTTTTTAGTTGGTTTTTTGAGTATAAGTATGAGTGTCTGAGTGTCTGTATGGTTCGGTGGGGGGTATTACGTAGTGCATAGGTGCATAAATGAGTGACTCACTGTTTGTGTGTGTTGAAGACAGCATGTGTACAGGACTGTATGGGTGGATGAGTGTTTGCATGGGTGTGTTAGTGAGTGAATGACTGTCTCAATAGTGTCTTTATGAGTAACTACATATGTTTTAAACTAGTATATGTGACTATTGGTGTATATAAGTGAGTATATGTGAGAGTTTGGAAGTGTTCCTGTATAAATAAGTATGTGTTTCTATAAGTGATTGTTTAAAAGACTAAGTATGTGTAAGTTTCTGTAGAAGTAAGTGTGGTGGTGTGTGTATAACTGTATATGCAAGTAAATGGATGTTTGATTCTTTAGTGACTATGTGTGTGAGTCAGTAGCGGTCCGTGGAGGGAGTTCGGTGGGGCAGTGAAGCGGAGCAGGGAAGGGGCAGGGTGGGGAAATGTAAACACCAGAATATGGATGAACGGAGGTAAGTATACATTTAAATAAATAAAACGAATTTCGTTGCGAGAGCTGCATCGCATTTTGCGATGTAGCGCGTGCAAAGGATGTTTTATTTATTTATTTAAATGTGTACTTACCTCCGTTCATCCATATTCCGGTGTTTACATTTCCCCACCCTGCCCCTCCCTCACCCTGCCTCACTGCCCCACCGAACTCCCTCCACGGACCGCTACTGGTGTGAGTAACTCTATGGATGAGTGGCGTTGTGTAACAGGATGTATAGGTGTATGAGTACATATGATGAGTGAGTACATGTATTAGTGACTGTATAGGACTGTTGGTGAACGAGTGGATGTGTATGTGGATCTTAGAATTACTGAATAGGTTGTTGTAACTGGTGTTGGTATGTCCATTGTTTTGAAAATTTTAGTTTCTATTTTTGAATGTGTGTATAAAAGGTTATATTAGGGTGAGAGGACGTCTGCCACTCTATCACAAGGATGATGTCATCAGTGATGTCATCAGTGATGTCATTTGAGATGTCATCAGTGATGTCATGAGTGATGTCCCTGACCATTTCATGAGGCATGTAATATGTGACGTCATCAGCAGTGCATTGCGGGCGCGCGAGTTATAGTTAGCTGAACTAACTATAACGGGGGAATTTCAATGGCTTTGTATGAGTGAAAAGTCCAGCTAACTATAACGACCCTGAAACGTATGGTTTTTTCAGTGAATTTCTAAGGTCTTTTAAATGCCAATTCCTAACTATAACGTGCCTGAAACCAATGGTTTTTTCAGTGAATTTCAAAGGTTTTTTAAATGCTAATTTCTAACTATGCCTACAGAGATAGGACATGTGAAGAAAGAAGAAAAAACACACAGAAACAAAAAAAAGAATTGCAGAAAGAAGTCCTCAAAGACGAAGAAAAGTGCAGGAAGAAGGATAACATGCAGAAAGAACAAACAGAAGAGCAGAAAGAAGCCTTGTTGCAAAATCATCCTGTACCCTCAACTTTTTCAGACGGATGCTGGTGATAACTGAGTCTGACTAACCAGTCCTACAGCCAGTGCTATGTTAAAAGACGCTCAGAAAACAGTGAAAACACCTACATACACTAGGGAACACTATGCGTTGGGGTCCCCCTGTGATTAACATGACCTCCTCTGTAAGCCCCTAGTATATAATAGGGCAGGGGGATTAAAACTACCTCTTAAAACGCGCCAAAGGGCGAGTTTGCACACGTCACCTCAGGCCCCGTCACCTCCCCGCCCCACTGTGTAAACACACCCTGTGGCCGTTTTAAGTTGGGAGATTAAGTCCCCTTGAATCCTGAGGGTCCCTAGGGTCCAACTAGACCACTAGGTACCTCCAGTAAGCGCCACAGAGCTGCGTTGTGGAGAGATGTAAAAAGGGGCACGGCCTAGACCACCTCTCTGCAACACAGCGCAGTGGTGCTTACTGGAAGCACCTGGTGGGCTAGTTGGCCCCCAGGGTCCCTCAGGATTGAAGGTGAATTATTTCCCCAACTAAAAATGCGCCACAGGCCGTGTTTGCACACGTTAACTCAGGCCCCGTCCCCTCCCTTCCCCACTGTGTAAACATGCCCTTCGGCCGTTTTAAGTTGGGAGATTAAGTCCCTTGAATCCCGAGGGTCCCTAGAGGCAAAATAGCTCATTAGGTACGTCCAGTAAGCGCCATTGCAGAGAGGTGTAAAAAGGGGCACTGCCTGCACCACCTCTCTGCAAAGCAGAGCAGTGGCGCTTACTGGAAGCACCTGGTGGCCTAGTTGGCCACCAGTGTCCTTCAGGATTGAAAGGGAATTATTTCCCCGACTTAAAATGCGCCACTGTGCTTGTTTGCACACGTCACCTCAGGCCACGTCCCCTCCCTTCACCACTGTGCAAACGTGCCCTGTGGCCGTTCTAAGTTGAGAGATTAAGTCCCCTTGAATCCTAAGGGTCCCTAGGGTCAAACTAGCCCACTAGGTACCTCCAGTAAGCACCACAGAGCTGCGTTGCAGAGAGGTGTAAAAAGGGGCGTGGGATCAGAACACCTGTCTGAAACGCAGCTCCCTGGTGCATACTGGAGATACCTCTTGGGCTAGTTGGCCCTCAGGGACCCTCAGTATTGAAGCAGAATTAATTCCCCAACTTACAACTGGCCAGGGGGTGCATTTGTAGAGTGCTGCAAGGAGGGGGCGTGGCCTCCGGTGCGATGCCGGTCTTTTATTTATTTTATTTTTTAAGAAGGGGGGCTGTGTGGCCCCCTACTTTTTCTAATTTATTGGCCCTGGGGACCCCACCCCCTAGGGCCTGACCCCTAATTGGTTTTTTTAAAAAAAAAAAAATTTGGAAGGTGGCCGCGTGTCCCCCCTTCCCAAGGCCTTAATCGGGCCCGGGGATCCCAACCCCCGGGGCATGGCCTTTTTTTTTTTTATTCTTATTATTTTAAAAAAATATATATTTATAGAAACACCTAGGACATGCTGGACAAACCATATGTACCTATCTCCATGACGATTTGCGTGATATTCATCAAAAGGCGACTATGCATACAATTAATCCACGTGGAATGTATTTACACCGCTAGTGAAGCTCTGACGTGTCTGACGCCCTACCGTGCCTAATCCTGGCGCCCCCGCTGGTGGGTACTCTCCAAGCAGACACCCTTGTCGTTTATTTATACAAACATGGGTAGCTATTGACAGGCACATTTAATACACACACGCACCAAGCCATTCAAAGGGGATTCAACAAAAATTTGACCAAAACTATGCAAGAAACCCCCCTCACGGATAATAAAACACACATCCACCGCTGGATGTGTAATACTTTTTATCTTACTCTATGGAAAGGAGACAAATCTCACTTGAGAGTCACAGCGTGCTCCTGGCTGAGCCCAATGCAGTGTTACACCCACCAGTGCGCGCCGAGTGCCACACAACTCTGTGTTGTATTCCACCAGCTAGTGCGTATGCTATGACACTCTCTAGCCCATGTGCACTGTAACACCACCCCGTGAATATGTCATGCCACACTTGCCTTCGCACAGGTTATATTGCCCCTACTAAAGTGCCTTCCTCGATGCCTATGCTATAACGCACAGCGCTATGCCATACATATTACAATCTGGGATCCATACCTTTGTCACAGTGCATATGCAACGTTACACTCCCCAGCACATATTTTATATTACAACTTTAGAGACTAGTTAGGTTACACAACACTGCCCTGTGCATATTACACTCCAAGGCGCTTATCGCATAGCACGCGCTAGTGCCTGTGCTATCTCGCGCTCTCCAATGAATCTGTCACTGCGCACAATGTATTGCATATTATATTTCACGCCCCGGTTCATCTTATATCACACTTTTTGGTGCATAGTTTATACCATACACTATATCTAGTTTTCATTTTCAATCGTGCTCTCAGGACTATGTTCTATATAACACTGCGTTCACCTACCCTTTTCACAGGCATTACATTTTGCGATGGAGGGTGGAGGGTCAGGGGGTGTTTCTGCCTAGTGAGCCCGGAGTCACAGTCACAAACGTCCTCTACTTTCTGAATAAAAGTGAGATGATGCTGCATACTTGTTCATATTTTAAGTAGTTCGCACAGACACACATTTTAAAAACAATAAAGTTCCTAATACCCACCTTCTCTGAACAGTTAGCTTGCGGCCCCATTCACCTTTTCCCTATCCTCTGTTGTCTGAATCCATGGACTAGCCTCCGCCCTCCTGCCATGCATGGTCTGATGTGCTGCCACTGCCCTCCATTTAGCATGATGTACCAGTCCACTCCTCCTGCCCTCCATTGCCCAATCCTATGCCCCATCATTGACCTCCTGCTTAGCCTCTGTGCTTAGCTTGCTGTCCCTATTCTCCTTCCCCCTGCCCTCCGATGTCTTTGTGCATGCCCCTGCTCCATCCTGTTTGTCCACCATGTTCCATGGACCTGCCACTCCTATCTACTCTGAGTGTTTTTGTTGAGCTGACACTCCCCTCCCACCTGCCTAGCATTGTCAGATGACTGTAACCTGTCCCTGCCACCTCCACCCTGCTTGTCCACATGCCATGCCCCTATCCCCTTCCTCCTGTCCTACATGGTCCATTTTACTGCCACACCCTTCTGCCCTCCCTGGTCTGTTGTGCTGCAACTGCTCCTCCTGCCTGCCCCACGCGGTCTGTTGTGAGGCCCCCTCCCCTGAACTCTCTTGTCTGTGCCCATGTCCTGACCCTCCCTTCTATCCTCCATGGTCCTTTGTGCATGCACCCTCCTTCTTGCCCATCATAGCCATTGTGCTGCCACTAACCCTCCCGCTTGCCATGCATGGTCTTCTGTGCTGCCATGGCCCCTCCCACCTTCCCTGTGTGGTCGGCTAGCTGCCTCTGACCCCCTCCCACCTTCTCTCCATGGTCTGTGTGTATGCCATCATAGTCTCACTGTTGCTCTCCATGGTGTGTCTTGTTTCTAGTGCCCATCCTGCCTGACCTCCATGGTCATCTTGCTGCTCCTGCCCTGCCCCCAGCCCTCTGTTTCCATGTGCAGACCCCTATTCCCTCTCTCCTTGCTTGTCTGTTCTATTGTAATGCCCCTGATCCATCCCTCCTGCCCTTTATGGTCTGTTATGCTGCAGCTTTCTCTCCTGTCTGTCTATTATGGTCAGCTAGTTACCATTGCCTCTTTCCCCTCTGTTCTCTGTTGTCCATGTGCATGGTTCTGTCCCCTCCCTATTGCTTTCTTTTTTTTATTTTTATTTTTATTATTTTTATTTATGCAGTTTGGACATACTGAAAAATAATTACAAAGAGAATCAACACATTTACAAACATTCTTTGTCTTCTCTAGCTTAACAATTAAAAGAAAGGAGCCAGAAGTCCAACCTAAATAGACATTTCAGAGAGCTATATTCTCTCTCCCTCCCTCATTCTGGACTCCCTCCAATTTGAAATGGGAGACCAGACACATTTCCCGAAATCCCCTGTTTTCTTCCCCTTCTGAGCATACAGGGAGATCTCTATGTTATGCATACCCAATAATCTGGACAGCCACATTTGAAAAGAGGGAGCAGTAGTATCCTTCCAACCTTCGGAGATTAAGATCCGAAGTACAGCTATAGAGATAAAAACCAGGGCTTCCTCAGCTTTCCCCAGTTTTAGCCTATTGTCAGTGCCCAATAACATCAGGTAAGGGGATAGATTGATCTTTTGACCTAGCAAACCCTCCCAGAATTTTACTATCTCCCCCTGAATTACAGCTAGCGAGCCACAATTAAAAAACATATGCAACATATCTGCATGACCCATATTACATCTGGGACATCTGTCATCTTCCCTAACCCCCCAAGCATAAAGCTTGGCGGGAGTATAATATAGATCAAACACAGTTTTGTAATGCTGAGCCCTCAAGTTCGTAGAGCGAAATAATTTTTTATTCAGAAGGAGGGCCATATCCAGATCAACGTCGGGATTTCCTAATTTTAATGCCAAAGTATGTTCAGTTTTCTCCAGATCATCTTGAATTTCTCCCATGAAGAGCATATAGACGACGTTTAGTTTCTTACCCCCTTTAACCAACGAATCCATCATGGGGGATTCTGCCAGAGGTGACATCCTCGGTCTTAATGCCTTCAGCGAGCACACTAATTGGACATACAGGAGCCAATGATTTGATGGGATACCAGCACTACGCTGAAGGACATCAAACCCCCGTATCCCGTCTTCCCCTATTATATCCCCTAGTGTCCTAATTCCCAGGTCCTTCCATACCTGAAGGTTCCTATCTAGACCCACCCGCGGGAATAAGCTTGAGTTGCAGAGGTGGAGGTATGGGTTTATCTTGGGGATTTTATAGAACTTTAAGGTAGCCCTCCAGACCCCCCACACCCCTTCCAAGATCTTAAGACGGGCCCTCTTATAATATCTCCGATCGACTTCGCACATCAAGAGGCCAAGTGCTTTTCTCCCCACTAGCAGCTCAAAAATTGAGGGGGGCGTCTGCATATCATTGTTAACTGAACTATGACATGACTGTGACTGGAAAAGAATAGACATTTGAGTCAATAAACAGGACCAGTGATAAAGCCTCAGGTTTGGTAAGGCCAACCCACCCCTTTCCCTAGGAAGTGACATTAGGTTCGTAGAACTCCTGATCTTCCCGTACTGCCATATAAACCTTATAAAGATGGACTCCAGGTTTTTGATTATTTTCTCCTCGATTAGAAGGGGTATGGCACGAAACATATATAGGATTTTAGGGAACATTGACATTTTGAGTACATTAACCCTCCCAATCAATGAGAGGTGTAATACATCAATCCTTTTCAGATCGGCTTCTATAAATTTACTAAGTGGAACAAAATTCTCCGTTGCTATTTTATCTATTGAGGCATTGATTCTAACTCCCAGATAGCTTGCTGAATCCACGAATCTGATGTCTGATTTGATAATATTTTTAGTGCATATTATTTGCGTTTTGGATTCATTTAATAGGTACCCAGATTGACTGCCGAAAGTCTTTGCCATTTGTGACAGAACCAAGAGTGCCTGTTGAGGATCAGTAGTGATCACTGCCAGATCGTCTGCGTACGCCAAGATCTTACTTTCGTAGCCATTACACACCACGGGGCTGATCCTTGGGCTCTCTAATATCTTCCGGATAAGCGGATCGATGTAAAGAGAGAAGAGGATTGGGGAGCAGGGGCACCCTTGACGCGTGCCTCTATTTATAGAAATTTTATCAGAGCTCTCCCCCATAACTACAACACGAGCGACTGGATCAACATACATCCCTCTGAGTGCTCTAATAGATCTCTCGCCAAATCCTCTCCCCACTAAAATCCCCCAAAGAAAATTCCAAACAACTCGATCAAAAGTCTTCTCGGCGTCGAGCAGGATCATGGCCATCTCGCCCCCCGCGGCGGCCTGAGCATCGAACAGAGCTATTGCCCTCCTAATATGATCCGTGGGATCGGGGAACGGGGAGACGAGGTCGCCGATGATCCTGCCCAACCTTTTAGCCCATATCTTGGAATATAATTTCGTGTCCGCATTGATTAGCGAGATGGGGCGGTAAGATCCCGGTTTCTCCCTGGGCTTCCCTTTCTTATGAAAGACAACTATATTAGTTTCCCTCCATGATTCTGGGACCACTCCTGTACAAATTATACCATTGAAGAGATCAATTAGGAGCGGGGTGATCTCAGATTCAAAACATTTATAGACCTCCAGGGGGATCCCATCTGGACCCGCAGCCTTACCCGTGGCTAGCTCCTGCAAGGCAGCCGTAATCTCACTCCCATTGATACCCATCTCCATCTCTTCCCTTACTAAATCCCCTAATAGAGGGCCGTTATCCACAACCTCTTCACCCTGGAAGCCATCCAGCTTTTCCGAGGCATAAAGGCTTTGATAAAAGTTCTTGAAGACCTGTAGAATTTCTTTAGCATCCGTAAATTCAATCCCATTTTCTTCTATCCTAGAGATGATATTTTTTGCTTTTTCCTACTTGATTTGTAGAGCTAAAATTCTACCGGCCTGTTCACCTGTTTTGTAACGTTTAGCCCTAGATGATTGATATTCACACATCGCCCTCTGCATTACCAGCTTCTGTAATTCCGCTCTAGCTACCAGCAGTTTCCTTTGACTCTCATTACTATCCCCACCTTGTGCTATATCTAGGGTATGTTGTTCTTCTGCAAATGATAATTTCCTCGTAAGTCTTTCCACCTCGCTCCTATCCTCCCTTCTCAATCTTGCTGCGCAGCTTATTGATTTGCCCCTCAAGGCTGCTTTAAACGTCTCCCACACCCCGTTTCGTGATGTGCTATATCTGTTGGCGGCGAAAAATTCCTCTATCCATTTCCTGATATGTTCAACAAATCTGTTATCCGCCAATAACCTCCTTTCAAAGGTCCATCTAGTCCTTATCCTTTCTGACCCATCCAATTCATAGGTTAACACCAGCGGATTGTGATCCGACAAAAAGCTTCGGGAGTTTGGATATTTCTACCCTGTTAATTTCTGATGATGACACAAAAAATAATCCAGTTTCGTATACCTCTGAAAGGGATTTGAAAAATATGTGAAGCCTGGTTTTTGGGGTTCTTTGACCCCCCATATGTCTACCAGCCCATGTGAGCTGATAAGAGCCTTAACAGCCCTAAAAACTCTTGGCTTCCGTCCCAAATATGCTGCGTTACTGCACCAATCAGCTGAGATGTTTAGATCACCACAACAAATTATGGGGGTTAACCAACCCGCCAGCTCTATTTCGAGGAGATCAAAAATCTCTGGATCATCGCTATTTGACCCATAAACTACACACATCATAAAGCTCTTTCCCAGCTCCACTAAAACCCATCTCCCGTTACTGTCCACTTTAGTCCGTCTAACCCCACCCAGGGATGTTCTCACTAAGACTGCGACCCCCCTGTTTATCGACGATTGTGTTGTACAAGCCGCCAGCTCAAAGCCACTCTGAAGCATGAGATTCCTTCTGGCCCAGGGGAGGTGAGTTTCTTGGAGGCAGAGGACATCGAATCTATTATGCTTCACAAAATGTGCCCATTTTTGACGATTCCTCCAATCGTTCATCCCGCCTATGTTAATTGAGCAAACTCTAATGCTCGACATCCTGAGGGTCTTCTTGAACATCAAGATCCACCTGCAGCTTCGACAGATTATCCGTTGCTATAACCATAAGCTGACTAGGGAGAAATCCAGAACACTCCAAACTGCATCTTTTTCCCTTATTTTCTAGTATCACCGCCACCCCCCCTCCACCCCTCCCCCCCCGCCTCAACCACCACCCCCCTACACCTCCCCCCACAACCCGTTCTGTGAAGCGCTCAGACCTAGTCTGTGCGTGTGATGGATTAGCAGAGATCGCAGTGAGGACAAACAATTTAAGCAAAAAAAAGAAAAACCCAAAACCACTGCAGAGACCCTTCAACCATTCAAACTAGTACAATATGTGCAGCACGATTTCCCTGCCGGACATTCTACCAATCTACCAAGCCCTTCTTATCTCAAACAATAACTGTAGTAGAACTGCCCTCATCAGATTAGCAGTTAAGGACTATTTGCCTAGAGAGTCCAGATACTCCTTCGCTTTGATTTCTGAGGCAAAAAATAAAGTCCTGCCTTCATCGATTATTTTTAACTGGGCTGGATTTATCAGGAAGGCTTGGATCTTCTTATCCTGAAAGGGTTTGATCATCTCCCTCAAACGCCACCTCCGCTCTACGGTCGCATGGCAGTAGCCCGGACGCGCGAAGAAAGAGACCCCTTCGCTACTTCTCCTAGCATCCGGTCTCGCCCTTTCTGCGATGGACTGTCTCAAGAAATATCAACACAGCTCTGGGTTTATCACCTTCCTTGGTGTTCCTACAAAGTTTGAAGGGGGTACGGTGGACTTGTTGTAGCTCGGTAGACCAATTCCAGTTAGAGAGCTCTGGAAATGCTTGCTCGAAGAGCTTGATGATATATGCCTTTATATCAGAGCCCTCGACCCCCTCCGGGATTCCCAAAACCCTCAAGTTGTTCCGGTGGAGCCTGTTCTCCATCTCCTCCATTTTCCACTGAAGATCGACCACCTGCGAGCAGTGAGCATTAACCTTACTGGTAGCTTCGGCTACCTCGGTCTCCGTTGTTACAACTCTCTCCTCCAGATTCGAGACTCTGTCCCCCGTGTTGGCGCAGACTTTAGAGATTTTCCTGACCACGCCCTGCATCTTCCTCATTGCAGCCTGGGCTTTGGGATTATCCTGGCGTGTCTCTTCGCTATGTGCGATTATCTCTTGGTGTATTGTCTCCAAGAGTGACAGGTGGGCAGTGTCCATGCTGGGGCTTCCCTGGAGAACCAGGGCGGGAGAGTGATCCCAGCTTAGTTCACGATGGGGGTCGCACTGAACCTGACTCCTCGCAGCTGTAGCTACAGGAGGTCTTAGTGCTGTTGCCGGAAAGTCTGATTCTGAGTTGCTCTCTGAATCTAAATAAGAGCTGCGTTCATCATCCTCAGACCAACCAGCCCCTTCAGACACTGAAAAGAAGCATTCGCTGGGATCTTTTTCCTTTTCACTGAGAGAGCCTCCCAAGGCCAGGTCAAACCCACTGTTCAGGGGACCCGTGTTAGCTATGACTCCCGGCTGTGACTGTACCCTTGCATTGGCCGTGTCAGTGCCCTGCACAGAGAAGCCTGCGTCGTCCGTCATTATTTCCTGGGGCGCTAACAGATTTTCAACCAGGAGCATCTCCTTGGTCGCCTCATTCCCCGCGGAATCGCCACCCAAGATTGCCTCTTTAGCCGAATATAGTGCAGGGGGCGGTGTCTGGTCAAAGAGTTCCACAGCGCTAGGGTGGGAGAGCCCCCCCATAGTATTCCCAACCTTGGTCTCCTCATTTTGTACTTTAGCCGCCGGGGAGATGCTGCCCCCCACCTCTTTAACCACCTCCTTCCCCTTCGCCCTCTCCTTCTCCTTACCCACTTTGGAGAAAATGTCAGATATTGAGGCGATTGAAGCGACTGCCTGACGAGTTCTTCCGGTGTTCTGCTGCCTCTTTTTTGACAGTTCTATGGGCTGATGCGTTGCACGAAGGTCCTCGTTACCTTCTATCACAGTCTCGGCTTCCTCCCGCAGAGCTTTTTTCTTTTGGGACACCATTTTTGACCCAGCCGCTGTTTTTGGAGCCATAGCCTCCTTCCGTCTCTCACAAAGCCAATTCAACGAGCCCAGGCCGCTGCGGTGAACGCTTTCCCCCTTCAGCCTGGAGTGAAAATCTACTCCGCTCCGCCTGGATTCCGCTCCACACCGCTGCCTCGAGACCAGACTCCGCCCTCCTATGCTCCCGCGGCATCTGTGGCCAGACGAGAGAGCCACTACCGCAAACACCACTGCCCGAGCAAATTGTTTCACGGGACCATGGCAAGTAGGTACTATCAGCATCAGCATCCCAGGGTTAGAGTAGTGTTCTGAGCTTTTTCAGGAGATCGTATTGCACAGACTAATTCTCCGTCGGTCTCATAATCCTTCCTCAGCCCTCACTGCTCCGCTGCTACGGCCGTTACACAGCCGCTATCTTGCTTCTGTTTACGTCTACCTTCTAATTAAAACTTGCAACCTATCCCGCTTGCCATGCATGGTCTTCTGTGCTGCCATGGCCCCTCCCACCTTCCCTGTGTGGTCAGCTAGCTGCCTCTGACCCCCTCCCACCTTCCCTCCATGGTCTGTGTGTATGCCATCATAGTCTCACTGTTGCTCTCCATGGTGTGTCTTGTTTCTAGTGCCCTTCCTGCCTGACCTCCATGGTCATCCTGCTGCTCCTGCCCTGCCCCCTGCCCCCAGCCCTCTGTTTCCATGTGCAGACCCCTATTCCCTCCCTCCTGGCTTTCTCTCCTGTCTGTCCATTATGGTCAGCTAGTTACCATTGCCTCTTTTCCCTCTGTTCTCTGTTGTCCATGTGCATGATCCTGTCCCTTCTCTATTGCTTTCTATGGATTGTTGTGCTGCACTCCCATCCCGCATGCCCTGTGTGGTGTATTGTGCTGCTGCAAACCCTGATGCCTGCCCTGTAGGGTCAGTTTGGTGCACCTCTCCATGTCCCTCCTGTCCCCTGTTATCCGAGTCCATGTCCCTACCCCAATTCCTCCTGCCTTCCATGATCCAATGTACCATACTTGCAAACATTTTGAACTTGGTAAGAGGGAAATTTTGAAAAAAAACTGGGGTATTGATTTTCCCCTTTGAGTTACATTGAAAAAGAGGAGATTGTAAACAGGAGACAGATCAAATAAAGCTCATATGAGCTTAAAAACATTGGACGTTTCCTGGCTGAATCGGGTCTGTTGGCATGTATGGTTGTACTACCACTGCCTCTTCCTTCTGCCCACAATGGTCTATTATATTGCCACAGCCTCTCTTGCCAGTCCTATATTGTTGGTTTGTTGCCCCTGCCCCTCTTTCCACTGCCCTCCATAGTCTGTTGTGCTGCCACTGCCCTTCCTGCTTGCCCAGTGTGGTCAAATTGTTGCCTCCTACCTGCCTTCAATTTTCAGAGTCCGTGCCCCTGGCCTCTGCCTCTCAACAGTATCCTAATGAACAACTAGATTGCTAGCATTCTATATTTATTACAAAAGTGTGGAACGCCTGACGTCATCTTGATGTAATCAAAACTGTAATACCTAGAGCATTTCCTTTAGAAAATACATATACGAGAGGGTCTTATTTGCATCAAAATTATGGTTAGTGATCTAGAAAACTAAAATGAGGACATATTTTCTGAGTTTTCAAATAGCGACAAAGCACTTTTAAATTATTTGTTATCTTTATGTTTTTTTATCCAGTTGACCACTTGATTAAATGTTGCACTTAGGGGAGAGGATGTGGTGTTACTTCCAGAGCTGCAGACTTTGCAACTGGGGAACCAGGTTGGAGTTTCTGGTTCAGCTCAACATTCTGTGATTGTGGTCAAATCACTTAATCAACCCATGTCTACAACCAAAATGAATTTGATCTTGTGTGATGTAACCAATAGTCATGTAAAGCACTCCAATACCTGACAAGTCTGCACTATATATAACTGCAAAAACACAAAAAAATAGTGTTTTGCACACTTCTGTCATTGGGCTACATATGGGCTACATCTGGGTGATATTTGTGCTGCATTTGGGCTCTTTTGTCTCTGGTGGCCATCTTGGGAGATTTATTTGTTATGAAGTTTCCTTATTTCCTCATTTACTGCAGTCTCCTCAGTAGGAAATGCTTTCAGTTTTTTACTTTGCTGCCATCAAGAAGGTATTCAGATATGTCACACATTTGATCACTGTAGTAAAGCTACTGCTCACCATGGAAGTCTGCTGCTGGTATTAAAAGTGCATGTTTCAATATGCATGTCAGAATTTTTTTATGAAATAGAAGAGGATTTGAGAAGTCACTCAAAATGGGCCCTAATTTTTCTTTCTTCAGCACTAATAATAATTTCTATCGCAAAATGAACACCCTCATTGCGTTCCTTTTTAAATTAAATGTTTTAAGTGTTACCAGTTTATTCCAATCAAGATGGCTTCAGGTGTGCCATACGTTTGTCATAAGTAAGACAGTAAGCGCTCTAGTTGTTCTTAAGAACACTCTGGGACATTCTGTCATTGGGCTATACTTGGGCTACATCTGGGTGATATTTGGGCTACATTTGGGCTCTTTTGTCTCTGGTGGCCATCTTGGGAGACTTATTTGTTATGAAGTTTCCTAATTTCCTCATTTACTACAGTCTCCTCAGTAGGAAATACTTTCAGTTTTTTACTTTGATTCCATCAAGAAGGCATTCAGATGTGTCACACATTTGCCATAAATTCAGAATGTTAGCACTCTAGTTGCTCATTAGATCACTGTAGTAAAGCTACTGCTCACCAGGGAAGTCTGCTGCTGGTATTGAAAGTGCATGTTTCAGTCTGCATGTCAGAATTTTTTAATTTAATAGAAGAGGATTTGAGAAGTCACTCAAAATGTGCCCTAATTTTTCTTTCTGCAGCACTAATCATACATTCTATGGCAAAATGAACCCCCTCATGTTGTTCCTTTTTAAATTAAATGTTTTAAGAGTTACCACTTTATTCCAATCAAGATGGCTTCAGGTGGGCAATACGTTTGTCATAAATAGGACTGTTAGCGCTCTAGTTGTTCTTTAGAACACTGGGAAGCTGCAGTAGAACACAAAGGAATCAACTGACAGTCTCTGCCCTTGTTGGATGTACATGTTTTACTGAGAATGTCAGACTTCATTCTCACATGACTGAGAAAGATAATGTGAATTTACAGAAAATATGCTCTCAGTTTAGTTTATAGATCACCTTCCAAACCTCTGTGGGAAAAGTATGAGAAAATAAGTTTCTCTCAAAACATGATTCGTGATATCCCAGCAGAAGGCTTTGTCACATGGTAAAATCACCTTAGAACACACCACAATTCCTAAACTGAGTATGGTACCATCAACAAATGATTTATAATGTAACAAGTCTTAAAACCTTCTATTAACTGCAATGCTTTTTAATGAGGTGCTATCATGTATATTAGTCCCAAGATGGCTGCCAACACTTCTTGGATGAAGTATCTACAGCCAATCAGATCTCACAATGCGATGTGTGGTTAGGCTTCGGCCAGATATATATGTGATTTTGATTTTGATTTTCTCAGGAACTACTGAACGGATTTACACCATTTAAGCAAAAGGCATGACTCTGAACCAAGGTCTACCTTTCTGCCAAATTTGGTGTAATTCAGTTCAGCAGTTCGGGCTGTAGCTGCGGCTAAAGGTCCAATGGAAAATTGCATGGGGAAAACACGTTTTGGGACCCCCCTTTTTTTCTCAGACCCCGCTACACAAATCATCCTGAGACTTTCAGGATAGGAGCAGACCGGAGCTGGCCAAAAGTTTTGCAAATTTCGCGAAGATTCGTCAACGGGCGCCAAAGGTATTCCAAATAGAATGTTGCAGATTTCCTATGGAAAATAGGTCCTAACTATAACTACCGACTGGCGACCGCCAGTAGGTAATATATATATATATATATATACATATATATATATATATATATATATATTCACTAAAAAAAACATAGGTTTCAGGGGCGTTATAGTTAGCTGGACATTTCCCTCATTCAAAACCCTAGAAATTCCCCTGTTATAGTTAGTTCAGCTAACTATAACTCGCGCCCCCGCAATGCACTGATGATAACGTCACATATTACATCACTCATGACATGGTCAGTAACATCACTCATGACATCACTGATGACATCTCAAATGACATCACTCATGACATCATCCAGTAAATGTGTGTTTTTCTGAAGAGTTTAAATATGTTTTATATATTTATAGTGAAAGGCCTATGGAAGAATGAGTGGGTGTATAAGTGTGTGAATGGGTGATTTTCTAGGCGCGTAACTGACTCTATAAGTGAGTCATTAAATGTATCTTACTGCAGACTAGTGACTAAACTGTGTGAATGTCTGTATGTGTCTGTGTGTTGGTGTATAAGTGGCTGCATGGTTTTGTGAATAGCTATATGAGTGTCTATATGGGTTATTGATTGGTTGTCTGAGTATCTGTATGGGTGCCTGAGTGTTTGTGTGGGTAGGGTGTGTGTGACTCTATGCATAGATGTGTGAGAGGGTGATTCAGTGGGTGCATGGTTTTAAGAGTGCAATTGTGATGGACTGTATGGTTGGGTGAGTGTATGTATGGGTGTGTTAGTGATTGAATGTATATCTCAGTTGTACATGTGTCAGTAACTACATATGTGAAACGCAGTGTATATGTATGTAAGAGTATATAACTATCTATATGTGAGAGTGTGTGATTGCAGGAGTGGCTGTATGGATGAGTGTTTGCTTGTATTAGTAATTGTATAAGAGCGTCAAAATGTGTTAGTAGTTTTATGAGTAAGTGAACTTGAGTGTGTTTAACTGTATAGGTGAGTAAATTGGACTGTGTTTAATTATGTGCATGACTGACTAGGTGTGTCAGTACCTCAATGGATGATTGGCGGTGTGTGAGTGTCTATATAGGTGTATAAATGCATATGATAGTCTTGTACGGAGTGACTGTAAGTATGATTGACTGTACAGGTGAGTGAGTGGAGATGTATGTAGACCTAAGAGTCAATGAGTGGGTATGTAGTTATTGGTATTGGAGTAGCTATGGTTTTGAGAATGGCCGTCTGAAATTTTGAGTCGGTGTATCAAAGGTTATATTAGGGTGTGAGAAGATGCACTAATTTATCACGTGGATGACGTCATCAGTGATGTCATCAGTGATATCATTTGAGATGTCATCAGTGATGTCATCAGTGATGTCACTGACCATGTCATGAGTGATGTAAAATGTGACGTCATCAGCAGTGCATTATAACAGGGGAATTTCTAGGGTTTTGTACGAGGGAAATGTCCAGCTAACTATAACGCCCCTGAAACCTATTGTTTTGTTAGTGAATTTCTAAGGTTCTTTAAATGCCAATTCCTAACTATAACGCCCCTGAAACCTTTGGTTTTTGCAGTGAATTTCAAAGGTTTTTTAAATGCCAATTCCTAACTATAACGTGCATGAAACCTATGTTTTTTTCAGTGAATTTCAAAGGTTTATTAAATGCAAATTCCTATCTATAACGTATCTCTAAAGATATCATATTTAATGATTTTCATTGGATTTCTATATTTTTCAAATTCAGTGTGTCAATTTCATTAATTATGTTTTTTTAAAATTCTTTTTTATCACCATTTTTTAAAATTATTTTTTTAGTTAATTCTTTGAAAAATTAAAAAATATTATTTGTTTTTATTGGGTTTTTCAAACATATTTTGTTATATTTTTAAAAATATTTCTTTACCTATATGTTCAAAACTTTATTTTATATATTTTTTTCCATGTTTTTGGATCCGCGCACCCTATGCGCACCGTTCTCGACCCCTACGCGTTAGCATCCGCGCATGGTATGCGTTGGGTATGTGTTTAGTGCGCGATCGCAATGCGACAGGTTTGCGACTCGCAGCCTATACGCGACACGTTCGATGTACGTAATGCGACGTTTACGCGCTTCCGCGATGCGTCATCTGCGTCTATGATGCGGTAGGTGCGCGGATCCCGCGAAATATTTAACACAAACTCTAAACTAGTCTTAAAACGAATATATTTTGACATCTAATTCTATAAATTTTTTTAATTCAATTTCGCGGATGCGCGCTGGGTGCGTGCTGCGTATGCGCAGGGTGCGCGGATCCCATGTGACCTGCAAAAAAGAGATTTGATTGGTTCATTACACTTCCTCTTCTAACTATTGAAAGACCCCACCCAATTCAATCATTCTTCTTTGACCTTCTTTGGAGGAGCATCTCTTTGCAGAGAAGAAGATTTTTTTAGACTAAGTTTACACTTAGCTCTAACTTTTTTCAACTAAAAATGGCTTCAGGGCAGCAGGCATCACCTGCATCTCCTCATACATCTGAGGATGAATTTTTGGAGGAGGCACCACGTAAAGAACGTTTTTCTTCAGTGGTGTGGAAATTTTTTACTTTTCCCGAGGGGCAGAATAAGACCAATGCCACCTTGGTCACATGCAAGATATGCAAAAGAGTGCTGTCGCGAGGGGATCCTAACAAGAAATACTCGTGCGGCACGGCTAGTATGATGAAGCACCTAAGGACCCTTCATCCAAACAATCTTGCACGAGAAGAGTGCAAATGGATGAGAAACACTCCTGCTCCTGCACCTTCCACCTCATCGCAGCCGAGCACTTCAAGAGTGCATCCATCAGCCCAAAATTTGGACATCCGTCCTCAATTTAAATTTTTAAAAGTGCTCTGCACTAAGTGCAATGCGACTTTGTGCTACGGTGAGCAGTCGATCGATCTGATCTGCCGCCGGCAAGAAAGTCACATTTGCTAGTTTTTTGTTTTTTTTATTGTTCTCTGAAGTTCATTGTTTGGTTCCTTCTGTTTTGTTTTTTGTTTTTTTTTTGCAGAAAAACCAAAAAAATGTAAAAATTGGTCAGAAAACCCCCAAAAAAATATTAAAGAAGAGAGAAGAAAAAAAAAGTTATTTTAAGAACTAACTTTCCTGGTTTAAAAAAAAAAGCTAAATTTCTTTGTTAGTATGTGAAAGTTTAGATGAATGTATGTGTAGTACGTAATTGACTGAATGAATGCATTAGTAGCGTATGGTGAATATATAAGTGCAGAACTATGAGGAAGTGCTGCAGCATCACACAGTAACCTCTTTAGCTACAGTGTGCTGTAGTACTTCCGAAGCACAGGGATGCAACATATGTACATAAATATGTTGCAAATGTATGCTTCTCTCTGCACGGCTGCTTAAACTGCAGCCATGTGGTGACACAGGCACCCTTGCACCATAGTGCAAGGATATCTGTGTCATGTGCTATTTGTTTTTGTGCAGGAAGACACACCTTCCTGCACAAAAACAATCAGTAAAGGCATTTTTCTCCTTCAATGCATGCTGAGCATTGTAGCATGCATTGAAGATATAAAAATGTGGAGAAATGAAAACAATTCTCCTTGTTGTGCTTTCCTACACCAATTTTAGAATGGTGCAGCATTCACACACATATCAAGATTTATGATTTCCGATAAATCTAGACATGTGTCTTGTTCTATGAGTATTCAGTGCAATCATGCACAACAACACTTATAGAACACCCTTTCAATGCAAACTGGTGTGCATAATGAGGTTGTATTTACATGGAGTATAAAAAGTGCACAGAGTGCCTTTTCCTCTCTTTGTAAATATGAAAGAGTGTCTTGCGCAATAACTATGTTACAAAAAGTGACATATTTCCAGTTTTAAAATTCCTTGCGAATGATAGAAGGTAAGCACAGAGTTTTGTCTGCAAAGATGTTCAAAGAAGAGTGATTGAAATGATTGCGGTCCTTCAATAGCTACAACGGGAAATATTATGAACCCCTCAAATCTCTTTTTTTGCAGGTCACATGATATCTGATTATGATCAGATTTTAAAACTACATAGGTATAAACAGAGTGTTTTTACAAACGTGTTGCAACTTTGTAGCTTCTTGCAGACCTCCTCATTCTGCATATTGAGACTTAGTTAAACTTACCTTCACAGTAATAGCAATAAAAAATGGTATACATTTTTTTCAGATTTTCATTGCAATCTAAATTCATATAAATTGCTTATTTTTAAATCTGGATCTGTGAAAGAAAAGAAAAAAAAAATTATAACATGTAAAAATACATTTTTAACAACACAGCATAATTTCCACAAAGTAATTTGTTTGCCTTTTTTGCTGTTCCCAGAATATATTGAATTTCACTAGAAATTGTGATTTCAATCGTACTCATCACTTAACAGCAGGCAAAAAAGAAAGATTGTTAAAAAAAAAAACAACATGCTATTCTCAGTAAAATACCAGAAAATACAAATCACACATATATGAAATGCTTACGGCTAACAAAATTTTATAACTTTAGCTTATAAAAACTGTAAATTTTGCCGCATTAAAATATTCACCGAATCAATGACCACCAAAAAGTCCATAATTCAAAAATATACCTTTCCTTGAGGCCAAATGGTATTTTTGCAGTCCTTCTTTATGTAAATTGTCCAATGGTAGTCCTATTAAATTATAATAATAAATTCCTCAGAGAGTGAATTATCTTCCTAAAACTTTGACTTTAAAAATATTAGGTAGGAATTTTGTAATTCCCTAGGCAAACGTTGTTTAAAAACCAACTGGGAATCATTACAAAGTGTCCAGCCTTTCTCACATATTAGATAGGCAGTGTAATGTCAAGATGTGGTGGAAGGACCATCATGGAAAATTATTGCAATTGCTACAAAAGTCCTTCCTGATATTGATAGTTGTGCTGCTACAAATTGCTTTATTAAAGTATCTAATTTTCTTCTGTCAGCTGTACAACGTTGCATCATTAAAATGGTGTATTTTCCATATTTTGTTAAGAATAATGTGGATAACATTTCTGATTTACATTGGCTACACACTATGTTTTGATTTGCACCTTTAACTAATTTATTGAAAGACACTGATTTACAGTTTGGTAATGTTAAATACAGAAATCTCTCAGTGTCTACATTGGTGCTACATGTATACATGCAATTTTCACAATGGTGTTCCCATTTGTAAGAAAGGCCAAAAATATTTTCTATTTCTACACCTTCATTTTCAAAAATGGTAAGCATATACATTAAAAATTCCTAAGCATCTTGTTGGATAGTTTGTGTAAATTGTTTAGAACCAAAACACACATCCAAAAGGCTACGAACATCTGAAACAGATTGTATTTTACTTCTATCTGTTGTCAATTTTTCATAAACAGAATGCAACAGAGAACAAAATCTTTTTTCCTGATTCTGCATAATTTGTTCTTGCAAACCTTCCAGATAAAAAACAACATTGACCACTACCTTAGCATAGCAGTTGACACCAGAACTATTTTCAAACTGATAACCAACAATCTCTTCAACAGTGTCCAATTTATTTTTACCTGCAATCACAAAATTATCTTGTTCTTTTCCCTTCTTCACACCTTCAGAACAGATATTCTCTAACCTTCCTTTTCGACCAACCACACGCTTTTCAAAAACAGGATATTGACCTAAATTTGGTGCATACGCCCTTCTTAACCTATTATACTCTTTTACACAGTTTGCATCTGCAGTAACTTTTGTCTCATCAAAATCAATCAAAAACAAACCAGATAATGTTCTGACTCGCGACAAAGCAACATATGCCATACCCTCTTTAAATACAGTAGATCCTATGTTCACCAATGCACTGTCTACACTTAATCCTTGAGATTTATGAATAGTCACTGTATATGCCAGAGAAAATGGAAATTGTTTCCTACGGACATATAACTCTTTAACAAGCAAAAAACGAACTGAACAACGACCAATTTCGTTAACTTCATCAATCTGATCAAATTTAATTTTAAAAAATTCAATTCCTTCTTTTTCTGATAATTCACAAAATCCACCACTTTACCCATTGCACCATTAACTAAACCTTTCTCTACATCCAAATTACGCCTTAAAATTACCCGACAGTTTACACACGCATATAGTGTCTTTTCTAAACCAGCAGTTTTAGATATTTTTTTTTCTAAACAATCTCAACTTTTCTGTCAAAATAATAGTGATTCCTTCATGCAGCATTTTATCGATGGCTTCCATTTTTACAATTTTTTCATTTTCCAGTTTCAATAATTCTTCGTTGAATATGGAACACTCACGCAGTGTTGGCATTAAGCAAATCACTGATTTATTTTTAGCAATTTCCACGTACACTTTTGCAGGAACTGCATTTTCATTTGGAAAGACATTGCAAAGTAATCGACTCTCCAAAGCTTGTTTTCCTTGTTTTGAAAGAATTCTAATTCTTATATCTTGAAGAATACTTCCATATTCAGCATCATTTGCCTGTCACATATTTGTTGTCAGTTCTTTGTATTCAAAATGAGTCCAAATGTTCACATTACCAACACTTCCAAGAGACTTTCTAGTATCTTCATGGGCTAGTGTTTTAAAAACCGGTTGTCCTTTTACCGGAGTCAGTTGCAGTAGATCTCCAAAAACGATGACGTGTTTTCCTCCAAATAACACGTCATACTCTGTTTTAAGAATTTGCTGCATTCTTAAATGCATAAAGGCAAGCATCAAGTTTGAGACCATGCTCACCTCATCAATAATGAGAAGTTTCATTTTCTTCAGGACTCTTGAAACTTCACAACAAGCTTCTCCAGATAGCTTGTGGTATTCCAATTTGTTCACATGCTCTACTGGCAGCATTAGTAAACGATGTAAAGTAATTCCTTTAATGTTATGTGCTGCCAACCCAGTTGAAGCAGTGACAACACAAGACAAATGCGAATCAGTTGTTTTCTGTAGATAACTTGTAATTACTTTAATTAAGAAACTTTTTCCTGTTCCAGCTTGACCACTCACATACATTCGGATAGGTTGAAATGATGTACATGAGCACCCTCTCTTTTCATGAAGTAATCCATGGTTAATCTGCTCTTTCACTTGCTGATATATTTGTTTCTGTTCAACATTTAGTTGTTCTTCCAAGTTTCCTAACTGTATTGCATCTTCTTGAGCTTGATACATTGCTGTTTCCACCTCATTCATTGCAATCGCTGCTTCATTTTCAACAATTGGTTGTCCTAGTGGATCTTGACTCAGTGCAGCAGAACTTTGACTGTCTTGAGAACTGTCTTTAGCAATCTCAGCTGCAATTGTAGCTTCTTGATCAATTTCATCATTCAACATTTTAACATAATTTGCGAAAGCACTGAATTTTATGCTATCTTTAGAAGCATTAAATGAATCTTCATAGCTGGGGAAATCTCCAAGTAATTCCAGTTCTGAACGCCATGGTTTGAACATTGGCAAAAGGGCTGAATAGTAAAATTCCCTTTTGTCAGCAGTGTCGCAACTCAGTTTCCTGTGATTAATTAAATTTCCTTTCCTTTGTTTCACCAGACATCCTTCGGAACCAATAACTGCATATTTTCCATCGTTGATGTTCTCTGTAGTATTCCGTTTAAAAGTGTAGTTTTGCAGCACTTCATAGAGACACATGTTCTCAAGATGATGACTTCTATTTGGGTAGTATGTGTCCAACATATTCGTTTTCAAAATATCTATACTTTCTGGTTCATTTTCTGCTAAATATTCAATTTCTTGAACAGATTTCAGTACCCGATTTTGCATTCCTGCAAGACCTAGACTCACCCAAATGATTCTTCTACTTTTGTAATATAGACTTGCAGATGATAACCGATCTGAACATTCATATGCTCCAATTTCACAATGCAATAACATCTTCAAACAGAAACTGTATAATTTCTTACTTAGAGTCTTCTCGTGAGAAATCTCTTCCCACATTTCTTTCAATTCAGTCTTTTCTGATTTAGTAATGTAAGATGTTACATATCGAGCAACAGCAATGGAATTGTCCGCAACATACTGAATATCCATGTTAGCGTTCCACATGGATAAAATAACTGGATTGTAGTCATTTATGTATTTCGATTCTTCGCTTCTTCTTAAGTTGTAGGTGTTTTTCGGAGATTTTCTTGTGATGGTATGTCGCATAGCTGACATGAAACTGTTCACTCTTCCTTTGGATAATACAGGACGTGGAAATCCAAAACGACATTTGGTATAGAACTTATCCTTTGACTTGTACTTTCGTCTACAGTATTTTCCACACCTGTGGCTTTGAAATCATAAGACTTGTTGTTTTAAGTTTTTATCTTCTCTGCTATTGGAAAGAGCACATGTAGCATAATCTTCAATGAAAGACAAAACAGTTTCATCTGAATCTGTTCCAAATTTGGGGGCGTCCTTGATCCATAACAACATATGTATGTGAGGAGCACCTCTTGCTTGATACTCCTTTCTCCACAAGAAATCTACAACTTCTCCAAGAGGAAGATTCTTTTTATTGCAGATGAAAGACATCATAGCTTCAAATCTATGATTGAAATATCTACATACATTGACAGGATCCAAAGAGCACAATTCACCAGGTGTCTTGTATTAAATATTTTTTATATTGGAATTTGCCTCTCGAAGAAATTCAAGTAAATCATCCCAAGCATACTCAGCACAGCTTAGTGTAACAAACCATGTAGGAGTTCCCAAGTTCCGTAGCATACATTTCAGTTCTCCATGTCGATGGTACCAATATTCATTAGTCCCACGCTGACATGCCATCAGATTAATCAACTGAGATTCTAAATGATCATCTCTCTGATGCACTTTATCCATAAAATCCTTTGCAGTTACATTTTGAAGATGCATTCCAGTTTTTAAAATGTGATTTACTGCATATGAAAGTCCAGACAAGTCACTTTCAAACAGAAGATGAGACATATAAGGGATACATTGTCGAAATCTTGGATCTTCTGCATATAATCTTGTTGTCCGATATTCAGATGCAGGAATCAGCACAGGACGTTCATCATATCGTCCACCTTTTCCTGTTGGAAACAACTGCGGGAAACAACGAGCTTCCAAGCTCTCTTCCCATACACTCATGGGACTTCTTGTTGCTTTTTTCATTTGAAACAACTCAATTGTATTCCCCATCACCTCTTTGGAATGAAGTGGATGTACACTGTAATGTTCATAGATCTTTTCACATCTGGACATGTCCACTTTTTCTATTTGTCCACATATTGTTTCAGTATCTTCTGATAAATCTATTTCTTCTTCTCCAACAAACACATTTCTATAGTACTCATTATTTTTAACAGATACAATGACACCTTTTGCACTTTTCTAACATCCACTAACTCTTGCCAAATTTTCTTATTCTTAGTAGGAACACCATTAACTAGAATGACTAGTGGCCCATTTTCTGCATGGTCTACACCAATAGATAAATATTTTTCCTTACATCTAATGGTAAATACACAACTCTCCCTTTCAATCCTCTTTGCAACTCTGATGGAGGTAATTTACCTGTTTTGGGCTCCATACGAACAATAGCCTGAAACGGGTGAACACATTGTATGAGAATAGACTCATACGTATTTAAATCTATCAGCTCTGATGGAATAGCAACCAACTCTAGATTATTATGAACAGCTCTAGCAGGCATTTTATTCTCATCTAATTTGTTTTAACAATATTTGCAAATACGCTGCCCAGATCCCAAATCAAAACAATCCTCTACCAAAAAATAAGTTGCAAATTCCATCCACTTATCATTATCTTCTATTTCACTTTTAAAATACAGATTGACACCCCTAGTCTGATTTTTATAGTGACTTCGCCGACAACAAATACAAGAAACATTTGGTCTTTCACCTGAAATGACCTTAAACTTTGTGATTTCATCCTCAAATTTTTCTGTAATTACGGGTTGTACATTGTCTTCAACATTTTGTTCTACTAAGTGTCAGTTTCTTCACTCTCTTGCTGAGGACCAAAGTAACAAAACTCAATATCATCACAGACCTGCTTCACATCTGATACTGACCCACGCAAAAGAGCACTGTTCAACTCACTTAACTTTAGTGCTGGACTTTTTGCATAATACAACCTTCTCACTAACTTCCGCATTTGAGTATGATGTACTGCCAGCATTCTGAAATGGTGAAAAACACTTTGACAAACTTTCCTAGAAAGACAAGCCAGAAAATGACCTTGCAAACCAGTATGTTTTCTCACTCTGCAAGGGTCTAGTCCTTGCAACAGCTTAATCTTTTGTTTTACACTTTTTTTAGTATAGGCTCGTAAAATACAACATAATTTTTCAATAGATTCCTGTCGTACACTGCAAGTAGTACTGCAATCACAAGTGTACACAGGGTTTTTAGCACATCTCCCTAAAACTTCATCAGCTATCACTTCTTCTGCATTTCTTTCAACCATTTTCTCTTTCCCAATTGGACAAGCGTCTCTAACCTCATAACCTCTACCACTGGTGTCAACTGCATACAATACTTTTTCGCTCTGTGAATAACTCTCTTCGTTAAAAAAAGGCTCTGAACTGGAACTGTGTTTCCATTCTCCCAAAAAAACATCACAATTTTTTTTTTATTAATAACTCTTTTCCTCCTACTTTTGGCCTTCATTACATGGATTGGTTTATCTAGTGATCGAATTCTGTTTAATACTAAAATAAAAAGTTTCCTTTTTATTTAAAAAGCCTTTTCCACAATGTTTTCAATATGCTTCTTCTTTTTATAAAATAAAGCTCTCTTTTTATATTTCTTCACATCTTTCAGCAAATTATGCACTACTCTCTTGTAAAATATTTTTTTGTGTAATTCCTTATACTGATTTTGTCTTCTTTTACCATACTTTGTCTCCTTTGACTGACCATTTGCTTCTTTGCGTTTCCTCTTATTTTGAATTTTTTTCTTACTTGAAAAATTCTCAGTAGTTCCAGCATTATGTACATTCTGTTTGGTCCTACAAACATTTTTAATAAATTGCTTTGTAATCTTACCAGAAGATTTTTTCCTTTTAGCCACATTATCTTGTACATTCAATACTTGTGGTTGATGTTTCTTCAAGTAATCCTCCTGTCTCTGTTCTTTTCTTTTCCTTTTTTTTTCTGGCATGATTTCTCTATTTTAACATTGAAAAACAGTATCTGTAAAAAAGAATCAAAATAAATGTATATTAATAACTTTCAAATTTATACTATTCTATTACTGTAGAAACACATTTTATATAAAAACTGACTAAGAAACTATAGCCCTGAAGCACAAGTGTGACAATGGTTAAAACACTACATGCATAGTGCATACTACTTTGAAGCAGTTCATGCCCTAAAGCCTACCTCACTAAAAGACTACATGCTAACTGACTGAATGATTACAGTACTATAAGGAAACACACTGGGTGAGTGACAGGGTGTTTGCTAGAAGTGTATGAATACTGACTGGGGAATTGAAGGTGTGAAAGACAAGTGTGTAGGTGGTTAGAGGACTGCATGCATAGTGGATAGGGGTTTGAAGCAGTCCATGTGCTAAGGCCTGGATCGCTGAATGAGTACTTGGGTACTGACTGAATGATTACAGTACTGCAAGGAGAGTGCATGGGTGAATTTATAAGTGTTTGGGTTTTGGCGCAGTGAATGGATTAGTACATGGTGCTGAATGGGTCACTAGAGAAGTGCAAGGGGAGTGACAGGGTGTTTGCTGGAGTGTATATATACTGACTGGGGAATTGAAGCTGTAAAAGACAAGTATGTAGGTGGTTAGAGGACTGCATGCATAGTGGATACACGTTTGAAGCAGTCCATGTGCTAAGGCCTGGCTTGAAGGACTGGGCTATTCTAAGGCCCAGCGGTGCCAGGGGACAACACCTGAAACCTTCGTGGGTTACCTGTTCCGGCGTACAAAACACAGAGACACGGGACACTTCCTGCGGCATCAAAGATCAGTATTTATTTACTGCAGGGATACAGAAATCGCAAGAAGTACACAACGTGTAGGTTCTGAGAGACTGCTTCAAATTGCAAAAGTGGATCGCTCCTTTTATACACATTTCGTCGTTGAACAACATGGCAAACAAAAGGTTACAACTCAGTTCCCACAGTAAACTTCAAAAGGGTCGCATTCATGTTTTCAGAAACCCGGAACATAATTACAGCAGCATTGCCGGTTCCCAACTGTAAAAGCACATTATCCCTACATTAAGCACATTCCATTCTGACTGTGAACGAATTAGGAGAAGGGACAAAAACAGGTGCAAAGGGAAAACAAGGATGCATAACAGATTGGAAAAGAGTGTAGAGAGCAATATCGGAAACTTGATTGCAGGATCAAAGGACTCGTGCCTAATGCATGCACGACTGAAACAATAGACTAGCACGGCAAGATGGGCCTCGAGCGGAGCCATCTGCCATTGCAGTGTCATCCCCCTCATCATAAAAATACCTTCAAAGGAACACGTGTCCTCCGCGAAAACCTGGGAATCTCAGGGTCACGAAGCGGACAGTGTCCGTTCGCTGACTACTTGAGGGCAAGAGACAAAATGGATGGCGTATCTAAAATGGAACCCGAGGGTTCAGATGGACACACCCAGGAATAAGACGACCCGTACATAGTAGCGTAGCGAAAACGCGTACACCCACTAAACTCGTCATTTGCGGTTCGTAGATACCAAACTCGTCCATGTTCGAACAAAACCCAAAAAATGTCATTACGATTCTCACGGAACCTCAGACGCTCCTTTTGCCCTCAGGTAGGCAAGCACTAGTCGAGATCAGAATCGATTTCGATATTCATCAAATCATTCAGTTGTTGCTGGAACATCATTCTATCCATCAATGTTTCCTTGGTGACAGGTGGCCGTCTTATACACGTTGTAGCACAGAGACCACATAAGGCAGGACCACACTGCACACAAAGACAACACGTGAACAGAAACGCTACAACAACCCCTATGATCATCAGAATCTTCCAACCCCAAGTTGATATCAGGCCCCAAAAGCATCCTAGAAGTGTCCAATTACCTTCGTCCACGTGTATGGACTCGGAGATCTTATGTAACTTCGAGATGGCTTGGTAAACAGTTGGAGCGTTGTCAGGGATGAAAATACAACAGCTCGAATGGATCACTTTGCACACACCACCTCTATCTGCAAGAACAACATCTAGAACCATACGGTTCTGCAACGTCATGAGTCTATCCGCCTGAAGTTCTGCTGTTAAATTACCAAGAGCACTCGCAGTTATGTTAGCAGTCGATTCTACTACACGGGTCAACTGTCTCAGGTTCCTACTATTAACCATAGGTCCCCAAAACGGCAGGAAACCCTTAAAGAAATCTCCTGCTTCTTGACCGGCAGTGTCCTCTTCGCTAATAACGCCTCTCACAACTCTAGTTTTGTGATAGTCTGAGGCAACCGTAAAAGTCGGTGGCAAAAGATTCTCAATATAACAGGTACCCGAGAAGTCATGGGGCAACCATGTATATGCACGTTCATAACATACGAAATAGGTACCCTTGGCAGTCAAGAACACAGGGAAAGAGAGCATCGGTAGAACATACGTATCAGTACAAGCACTCCTCCCAAGTTGAGCTCTCGGATTTCGACCAAGACCTTTCAAGCAGAAATTACCGAGGTGAGGTACGATCCATATTGGAGACGAGCTCTTAAGCTGTCTATCACCCACTGACATACTATACTCAGCCTCACTCAGATCTTTATATGCTTGCACCTCTTCATCTGGAATAAGCGATGCATCAAAAATATCTCTATCTAAATCAGCAATCGCTATCGCCAAAGGCTTGTGGTACGGACCAGGACCGAAGTTTACAGAACGTGGCTCTCGACTGGGGTAGGAATCTAGTGCACTACGGAACATAGTTTGGAATGCTCGAGCTGAACCCTGGGAGCTGTAAGGAAGAACCAAATACGGAATACCCCTATCCATGGTATGTGGCATTAACCCACACACCCAACAGTTGGTAGTGTTCATCACCAACTGATGCTGATGTAGGAGTTGAATGAAGGAGTTATTCATGAATTCCGCACGTCTAACCTGTTCATGTTGGGCCAAAGGATGAAAGGAATGTGGGGAAACAGTGGTAATAGAACTTAGTTTAGGAGAAGAAGTAGGTGAAATGGAAGGCAATAACGACTGTATTCCAAAATACACTCCACCCACCAATAGCATAGAAACAGTCAGAAACAACAGGAATACCTGAAACAAAAAACATTTTGTTCGTACAATCTTATGCAATTTTGATCTTTGCGCCGACATCCTTTCTACTTCCAACAGCTCAGAGAACGCCATCCTCTAAAAACCGTCCGTGACGTCCTTGACGCACTTCGTTCTGAGTAGCGATTACCAATTCCCAGGAGTTCCCAGGAATCGACAAAAAGCAACCGACCTAGTGTCAGGAACCTGCTAAACAGAAGGAAGTACCCGCACGGCCCTACGGTTAACCCGGATGATAGGTTTTCTTAAACAAACACCCAATTTAATAAAAAATCTCTTAGCTGTAAAAAGCACACAAAAAAAGGAACTCGCTTAATTTTCGTAGCAACAGTAAAGGACAATATAAGAAAAATGTTATTAGTCTTTGTCATGTGAACGAAGAAAATATCGACTTCTTCCAGGTCGAGTCTGCTCTTCAAATAATTGTTCTCCAAAACTGACGACTCAACAGATGTGTCTGGCTGCAATGAATTGTCTCCTACAGGTTGAGCATCACTAAACGGCACAAAACATAGAGGGGTCTCGGTTTCCGTTACCGCAATACCAGTTCTCACCCAATTGTCTGCTGGTGAAGGGATCGGAACCTTTTTGGTATGGGTGGCATGCACCCAGTTCTTTCTGCCTTCCAACCAAACTGCAGTCCTTGTAGCCAGCAATACTTGGAAGGGATCCACAAATCTCGGCTCCAAGTTGCGTTTTCTGCCAAAATTTCGGGTAACAACCCAGTCACCCGGTTGGAGCCGATGTCCAGGACCCTCTGTCTGTGCCGGTAAAGCTTCAAAGACCTGTTGATGAATTAACCTCAGTTTAGCAGTCAGATAATGAAGATAATCAATTAACATTGGATACTCAAGACTATCAAAGGCCTTAGGTCTCGGGACTCCCCAAATGTTTGCAGGGCGGCCGAACACAATCTCATATGGGCTGAGCCCTACTCGAGAGTGTACACTCGCCCTGGTCGATAAGAGAGCCAGAGGCAAGGCATCAGGCCATGACAAACCAGTCGTAGCTTGTATCTTCACAAGTTTCAGCTTCAGAGTACCATTGTACCCTTCAACCAAACCCGCTGCCTGGGGATGATTGGCGCTATGGAATTTCTGTCGAATTCCAAGGCCCTTACACACACTCTGCATCACGTTTCCCACAAACTCACTTCCGTTATCTGACCACACAATCCGTGGCATTCCATACCGAGGAAAGTATTCCTTCAGTAGGACTTTCGCTGTGGACAGGGCAGTATTATCCTTAAGAGGATAGGCCTCGATCCATCTGGAGAACGCACAAACCACAACTAAAACGTACTTCAGATTATTGCATCTCTCCATATGGATGAAATCCAGTTGGATAACCTCAAAGGGACAGGCAGGAGGAGCAAAATGGCCAGGTGGAGTGGGGGTGCCCTTGCCAGGATTATGCATCAAACACACCATACAATTCTTAACCACTCTCTCAGCACATTTAGCAATACCATCATTCTTCCATACAGGGGACAACAACTTACATATACCTTTCGCGCTAATATGTGACAAACCGTGAGCCATAGTCACAACGGCTAGTACATACGCATCCGGTAACATCCACCTCTGACATTCCGACACGTCAACCCAACATCCATGCGTGTCTAACTTTCCCGTGCTTTCTTTCCACTTGGTCCTTTCAGTTTCAGTGGCCGCATTCTGAATTGCTTTCACGCTCTCAACAGTGTCTTTGCACATACCAATCTCCGTCGGCCACCTCACTGAACTCGTAACATACATTTGGGTTGCAAGATTCTTAGCCGTTTCCTTAGCAATCTCATCCGCAAATGCATTACCACGACCAACATCATCCGTAACCTTTCGATGCGCACTACATTTAATGATCGCCACCTGTTTAGGCAATGTAAGTGCATCCAAAAGATCCTTCACGAGCTGTCCGTGTTGGATCTTCGTACCATGCGATGTCATAAATCCTCTTTCTCTCCACAATCGACCAAAGCTATGTGCAACACCAAACGCATATTGACTATCAGTAAACACATTCACTCGCTTTCCCTTAGACAAAACACACGCTCTCGTCAATGCAATCAACTCTGCCGCTTGCGCCGAATTCTGATTCAATCTCGCAGTTTCCACAACCGTACTCAACGTCACTACAGCATACGCAGTCGTCACATCACCATTCGGCAACTTAAAACATGAACCATCAACATACATAGTGCCATCGGGGTCTATCAATGGAGTGTTTTTCAGGTCAACACGACCCTTCGTTTCTTCCTTAGTTCGTAAATAGCAATCATGTGGTGGTACATCATTTGATTCCATATTAATCGGCAACAATGTCGCCGGATTCAGCACATTACAACGCTTGATCTGTATATGACTTGCCAAAAGTGTCAACTCATAACCGGACAACCTTGCACTCGTCAGATGTTGAGTTTTTGTACGATTCAGGAGAGTGTCAACTGCATGCGGAACCATCACTGTGAGCATATTATCCATGACCAGACCTGCGGATTGTCGAATAGACACCGCAGCTGCCGCTGTCGCTCTCAAGCAACTTGGCAACGCTCTAGCTACCGGGTCTAAGGTCGAGGAAAAATACGCACATGGACGCTGCTTACCACCAAATTGTTGCGTCAAAACACTCAACGCACAACCTTCCCTCTCGTGAACGTATAGTGTAAATGGTTTACTGTAATCAGGAGTACCTAACACAGGAGCCGAACACAGCGCATCACGCAGTTCAGAAAAACTTTTCTGACATTCTGCCGCCCATGGCAAAGGAGTCGAAACATCCTTGCACGTGAGAGCTATCAATGGCTTCGCTAACAGTGAAAAGTTCGGAATCCACTGTCTGCAGTATGACGTGATACCTAGAAAGGCACGCACATCTCTCTGAGTTGTTGGCACAGTCATTCGAGCAATCGCTGCAATTCTTTCTGGGGTCAACCTTCTTCCCTCCTTTGACAATAAGTGACCTAGATAGGTTACTTCTTGACAACAATATTGTAATTTAGAAGGTGACACTTTGTGATGTAAGCCACATAGATGCTGTAACAGTGATACTGTAGTAGTTCTGCAAATCTGTTCAGTGTCAGCAGCTACCAACAGATCATCAACGTACTGAATCAAGGCCGCACCAGCCGGTAACACAAACGCATCAAGTTGACTCTTAAGAGCTTGGCTGTAGATCGATGGACTCTCACAGTAGCCCTGAGGTGCGCGTTTGAACCTGAAGCCGCGACCACCTAATGAGAAACCGAATAGATCTCTGCTCTCCTCAGCAATCGGAATGCTAAAGAAAGCATTCTTCAGATCAATTACCGAGAACCATGATGAAGAAGCTGGAATCAGAATCAGCAAAGCTGTAATGTCAGGCACCACGGGAAACTGTGGAATAACAATTTTATTTACCTCCCTTAAATCAATAACAAAACGATACACATGAGGTTCTGTAGCGATCCGAACCCGTGAATTCGGTATCATAGTACTGACACGATTTTGGTACCAATGAACCGCAAATGATCCATTGTATACGTGACAGTGTTTTCGCTGCGCAACTAGCACGAATTCACTGGAAACTAGGGCATTCTCTCTAAAAGTCACGGCATCCATTTAAGTTACGGCATCCATCTTGTTTCTTGCCCTCACATAGTCAATGAACGGACGATGACCCCGGCAGAGTCACCTTGTTAAGGACACGTAAGCTCGAGCCCGAGAAAGGCTGACGCTGCATGACTAGGCAGAATCAAGCTGCCTCCCTTGCCTGAGGCCAGTCCTGCTATACTGGTTCTCGTGTCCGTTGTCCTGACTGAAAGGCCGAAGACGATTGCCCTGCCCGTTTATGATCCATAAACACCTCTTATCCTACATTTCAATCCTTTGCACCTGGCACTGCTCCTTTCCTTCTGGGCTTTTACAATGGGGAGGTTACGATTTTTATGATGGGGAGGATCGGGCGAAGAATGAAAAACTGTCGAGAGGACCTGATTGAATACCGAAAACCCACAACTAATCATTGTTTGATATTTATTTATTTGTTTGGGATACCGGGTTGGGCATGAGAAATATTCGTGTAATGTTGCCCCGAGACATTTTTCTTGTATTTAAGACGCAACCCACTTAATGCAATTTGAACAGTCTCGTAGATTCTGCCTCTGTGTGGTTCCTATGATTTCTGTGTCCCTGCAGTAAATAAACCTTGGTCTTTGACGCCGCCATCGAGAAGCCTGTGTCTCTGTTATTTGTGCACCGAGACAGGAGGAACTCAGGGGTCTTCGGGTGTTGTTTCCCTGACACCTCTGGACTCTTAAAAGTCCAGAACCTCAAATTGGCGCCCAACGTAGGGCGACGTCATCCGGTACCGGTCCAAAGCCTGAAAAGTTCGAGAAGTTTTGTGTGAAGATTCCGAAGGGAGGTACCCCGCTTCATCGATCCCTGCATGTCGTAAAAGTGGCCCGACGATCTCTTCCACGAGGGTTCCCGTTCCCAGACGGCTACAGAGGACCGCTGCCTTGACTGTCGCCCTGTCTTGGACCCGAGGTGCAGACCTTAGTACGGCGAGACGTAGACGGGTTCTCCTTGGTGAAGTCTTCCATATTTCAGTTAAGTATTAAGTGGGTTGTGCTCAGTCTGGTTATTTGGATACGTTTGTTTTGGATTTGTAGATTATCATTGGTTGCTCTTGTTAGGATAATCTTTGTATTTGGTATTGGTTCATTTTTTGGTAGGCCTAAGTTCTCTGCGCATTTTGGTTGGAATTTGTCTTTGTAGTCATGACTAAGGGTAAAAATTGTTTCTTGTCCTTATTACGTTGCAACGGGGATTCCCGGTTGGAGGATTCGTGTTCGGTTCCTCCGATTGGAACTCCTACATATGAGCTCTATTGTAAACATGGTGTGGGTCCTATTACGTATAATGAAGTATGGGTCCGTTATACCAAGAAAGATGGTGTCCTTAGTTGGCCACCGCATGGTAGTTTCGAAACGGAAATTCTAGATAATTTAGAAATGAAGTTGTTCAAGAAGAAAGCCCGGCCGGCAATGTTTGATTCTTTTCGCGTATGGCGCAAAGAAGCCAAACAGAGAGAAATTAGGAAAACAAAGAAAGAACAGAAAGAGAAAGGGTTGACCTTAATGGAGTCTGCTAGGCAGCTGCATGTCAACGAGACCGAAAAAGCAATGGAGATAGAGAATAGAAAACATAATTTGGCGATTGATAAATGCTACCCTGTCTTGCCATCTTGTCCTGCTAAGCCAATAGAGGACCCTGAAAAGGATCCTCTGTTGTCTTATCTGTTGAGTTCACCTCCACAGTATGCACAGGGTATTACAGCACCACAGTTACTACCTGTTGTACAGCCAGCTGCTGGTCAGCATGGAATAGGTGCTTCACTTCCTTTGAATCCAGCTCCTGTCTTTCCCGTGATCAATGATCCTACGGCACCCCCTCTCCCTGGGTCGCCTGTTCCGCCTTTGCCTATCGTTTCGCAAACTACTTTACCTGCTACTCCTACCCTTACCATATCATCTGCTCCAGCTGCTCTGTTCCCGAACCCTGTAAACATTCTGACTCCGCTTTCCGTTCGTCGGAAGATAACCGACTCTGTAACTAATATCTTAACTCCTCTCTACAGGTCTTTAATTGGGACCCCCGTTTCTGACTCTATACAGAGACGTAGCCAGCTTCCTGGTCCCGAGGAACGAGACACGTTAGATTCGACAGCTCTTAGGTGGATGTCGAAAGCTGCGAAGTATGATGCACGAAGAGTGTTAGACACATTTATGCAATGGAATGAACCGACTCAACGTTATGTTTTTGACGTGATGTGTTCTCTTGTGCGTGAAGAATGGGAAGATGATGACCTAGATACAGTCCCCTCTGATTTAATAAATATTCAGCAGAAATTCGCCGCAGGAATGGTGATAGGTTCAGAAGTAGGGAGAGCGATAGAATTGATTTTAGCTTATCGGGATGAGTCCCCTTTTAGGGCAACAAGAGACCCTGATGGTACACCGATAACTAGAAAAAGACAAGGTCAATATCCAATGAGGGAAGTTCCGCCCATATGGCGCGAAGCAGTCGCTGCTGATGGGGCTAATAATATTGTAGCCGCTCCAGCACAATTCCAGAGAGTGTGGATACACATCCCTTGGAAGCGAGCTGAAGTACTAGCAGTAAAACAAGCATTACCAGATCCTCGTAAGAATCCTGCTGGTTATTACAAAGAATTACCGCAGACAGTCCAAGCATGCATCATGAATTTGGCAGACATTGAAATGCTATTTGGTAATGTAGTACCACAGCCTATATGGGCCAAGATTCGGCAAGAGAACCACCCAGTCGCCTTAGGAGGTGATTGGCCAGCTATCGTAGCGGCAGACGCACAGCAGGTTGGCGGAGCTAAACCCGAACCTCTGATTGCTGACTTACCTGGCAGAATAATTCATCTGATGAAAACGCTGATGCCAGCGTTGCGAGTAAATTGGGATAAACTATCAGCATGTAAGCAAAAGAAGGACGAAAGGGTCTCTGACTTCTTCACTAGATTTGAAGAGACTTTCGTAGACCACAGTCGGCAAGATATGAGTACCGAGGGAGGTCAGAGGTTGTTTGTTGACAAGTTCGTGTTTAATTTATTACCTGAGCTTAGTAACAAGTTAAAGGATTCAGAAAGTGCATGGGCGGTGTCGACGACAGCACAGATACTTGCAACTGCACAGTATTACGAGAATAGAGAGAAAGAAGAGAAGGAAAAATCAGAAAAGAAAACGAAAGATTTAAAAACCAAAGTCCTTTTGCAACAGGCATATCCGCCTCGTTCGAATCAGTCAGATTCACAGCAGCGACCCCAGTTTCAACAGCAGCCACAATTCCAGCAAGGAACGACACAAAGATTTAATTATAATTTTCCCCGGCAACAGTTAGCATGGAATCAGTGTGCCTATTGTAAAAAAGAGGGTCATTATAAGAATGAGTGTCCAGTACTACACCCACAAACTAGTGGTATCCCAGCTCAGAGAGGTAATGTTGGGTTTATGCAAGCTCCTAGAGGTAGAGGGCGTGGTATGATGACACCACAGGCTGATCGCCAATCGAATTATTTCGACCAGCGAAATATACAACCTACGCAACCAGGTAGATCTCCACAGTATCATGTTGAAGATTACTACGATCATAATGAAGAGATTCATAGAAGCGAGCAATAGGACAGCCGCAGGCAGAGAGAGGGAGTAGTATCAGTTCCAGTTGATCAGAGTGGACCTTATGTCGCAGTAGCTACCTCAGGCGCGGTCGAACCGTTTCTGTTGGATACTGGTGCGGCAAAAAGTTCAATCATGCATGCGAAACTCCCTGGCGCACCTTTGTCCGGCTTAACGAACACTTCAGTAGGTTTCTCAGGCGCCCCTGTTCACAATCCTGTGTCCAATCCTTTATCTATCTCTGTTGGGCCATGCGAGCTAGAAGCACCCCTTATCCTAACTACTGGTTGTAATGAGAATCTGCTTGGTTTAGACCTGTTGAAACGCCTGCATGCGACACTGTACTGTTCTCCTTCGGGAGTACAGCTCACATTAGGCAAAAGAGTCATCTCTCCGATGTACATGTCGATGGACAAGCTCCCACCGGAGCTACGTTCTCTCCCTGATACTCTTTGGGCGACTGGTCCAAACGATGTAGGCCTCTTGGAAATTCCCCCCTTACGTGGTAAGTCTAAAAGCGAATATTAAATTTCCACGAATCCCACAGTATCGGATTTCAAATGAAGGTAAACAAGCACTTTTGCTGATTGTGAAAGACTTGATACAGAAAGATGTGATTGAGGAAACTAGAGGAAACGTCTGCAATAGTCCTGTCCTGCCGATTTTGAAACGCACTGACCCTTCCAAACCTCCAATCTACAGATTTGTGATTGACCTCAGAGAGGTTAACAAAATTGTGATTCCACAGTTTCCATTGGTACCAGATATCACTGCATTACTGACGTTGATTCCTGCATCGGCATCATGGTTTACGGTGATCGATTTGAAGAATGCCTTTTTCAGCATTCCCATAGCAGAAGAAAGTAGAGACATTTTTGGTTTCTCCTTAGGAGGACGCAGTTTCAGATTCAAACGCGCTCCACAAGGTTATTGCGAAAGCCCTTCAATTTATAGCCAAGCATTAAAAAGTCAATTAGATGCTCTTGTACTTCCTCATGGTGTTGCTCTAATCCAATACGTAGACGATCTTTTGCTAGCCGCTGACGACAAGGAAACTTGCAAAGCAGCTACTATTTCTTTATTACGTCATTTGTCCGACTTACATCACAAGGTGTCACCTTCTAAACTGCAATATTGTTGCCAAGAAGTGACCTACTTAGGTCATCTTTTGTCAAAGGAGGGAAGAAGGTTGACCCCAGAGAGAATCAAAGCAATCTCGCAGATGACTGTACCAAGCACACAGAGAGAAGTGCGTGCGTTTTTGGGTATTACGTCATACTGTAGGCAATGGATCCCAAATTTTTCTCTCATGGCGAAACCATTGGTAGCTCTGACTGGAAAAGGTGTTCCGATCCCTTTGCCATGGTCTGATGAATGTCAACAGAGTTTCTCTGACTTACGTGATGCGCTGTGTTCAGCTCCTGTGTTGGGTACTCCTGACTACAGTAAACCGTTTACACTATATGTCCATGAAAGAGAAGGTTGTGCATTGAGCGTATTAACGCAACAATTTGGCGACAAACAGCGGCCTTGTGCATATTTTTCATCCACGTTAGATCCGGTAGCCAGAGCATTGCCAAGTTGTTTGAGAGCCACAGCAGCAGCCGCAGTGTCTATTCGACAGTCTGCCGGATTAGTCATGAACAACATGCTAGTAGTCATGGTTCCACATGCTGTGGATACACTCATGAATCGAACGAAAACTCAGCACCTCACCAGTGCTAGATTATCAGGCTACGAGCTGACACTTTTGGCAAGTCACATTCAGATCAAGCGATGCAACATATTGAATCCAGCAACGCTGTTGCCGACTGCTCAGGAGTCGAGTGATTCAGAGCCCCATGATTGTTGTTTCAGAACTGAAGAAGAGACAAAAGGTAGAATTGATTTAAAGGATACTCCGTTATCAGACCCAGACGGCACGTTATATGTCGATGGGTCCTGCTTTAAACTCCAGAATGGTGACGTGACGGCCGCGTATGCAGTTACGACTTTGAGTACGATTGTTGAGGCTGCAAGAGTGAGTCAGAATTCTGCCCAAGCAGCAGAATTAATTGCATTGACAAGAGCGTGTGTTTTAGCTGAGGGAAAGAGAGTGAATGTGTTTACTGACAGCCAGTACGCCTTCGGCGTTGCACATAGTTTTGGACGTCTCTGGAAAGAAAGAGGTTTTCTCACGTCCCATGGAACTAAGATCCAACATGGACAGTTAGTCAGCGATCTATTAGACTCCCTGACCCTACCGAATGAAGTTGCGATTGTGAAGTGCAGTGCACATCGAAAAATCACGGATGATGTTGGCCGAGGGAATGCATTTGCTGATGAGGTCGCCAAAGAGACGGCCAAGAACATGACGAGCCGAATGTACGTTGCAACGTCTGCAAGATGGATTGCTGAATCAGGAATGTGTGAGAATACGATTGACAGTGTGAAAGCAATCCAGAATGAGGCAACTGAAAATGAGAAGAATGAATGGAAGGAGAAAACGGGTAAAATAGATTCGAGTGGATGTTGGATTGATCTGTCTGAGCAGCAACGTTGGATGTTACCCAATGCGTATGTACTTGCAGTAGTCACGATGGCACATGGAGCGGCGCACATCAGTTCAAAAGGGATCTGTAAAATGTTAGCTCCAGTATGGAAGAATGATGGAATTACTAAGTGTGCGGAGAGAGTGGTGAAAAATTGCATGGTATGCCTGATGCATAATCCTGGCAAGGGAACCCCAACCCCAACTGGTCATTTTGCCCCCCCTTCTTGTCCCTTTGAAGTGATTCAGTTGGATTATATCCACATGGACAGGTGTAACAATCTTAAGTATGTCCTAGTGGTAGTATGTGCCTTTTCAAGATGGATTGAGGCATACCCACTAAAGGATAACACTGCCATGTCCACTGCCAAAATCCTCCTCAAAGAGTACTTCCCTAGGTATGGTATGCCACGGATTGTTTGGTCAGACAACGGAAGTGAGTTTGTAGGGAAAGTTATGAAGAGTGTGTGTGCAGGTCTAGGAATTGTACAAAAATTCCACAGTGCGAATCATCCACAATCAGCAGGTTTGGTGGAAGGGTACAATGGCACCCTGAAACTGAAACTTGCGAAAATTCAAGCTTCCACTGGTCTCTCTTGGCCAGACGCACTGCCTCTAGCTTTACTGTCCACCAGAGCGACTGTACACTCTCGAGTAGGGCTTAGCCCATATGAGATTGTGTTCGGCCGCCCTGCTAATGTTTGGGGAGTCCCTAGGCCAAAGGAATTCAAACAAATAGAATACCCAATGTTGATTGATTACCTTCATGATCTGACTGCTAAACTGAGCCTTATTCATCAACAGGTATTCGAATCCTTGCCTAAACTGCCGGAGAGTCCAGGTCATACGTTGAAACCCGGCGACCAGGTTGTAGTGCGGAATTTTGAACGCACTCGAAACCTTCAGCCAAGATTCGTGGGCCCGTTCCAGGTCCTCCTCGTAACCAGAACTGCAGTACGGCTAGCTGGAAGGAAGAATTGGGTGCACGCCAGCCACACAAAGCGTATCCCTCTTCCACTCCCCTATGACAACTGGGTTAGACGAGGAATTGGTGTGTCCGAGACAGAACCTGTTCCTAGGCACATCCCTTTCAGTGATGCAGAGTACCTAACGGACCATCCACGAACCGAAACGCAGAACTTTGACACCTCAGCAGAAACCGCTCCTTTGAATCCTGAACCAAGTATTGCACAAAGTGAACACTTGTCACCTGTAGAGTCGAACATTTCTGCACCTGTAGACCAGCTATTTCAAGACCAAACAAGACCCGGAAAGTACAGATATAATCTACGTTCTCATGTTATGAACTAATGACATTGCATTATTGCCCTTCTGTTTAAAGACTGTAAAACTGTTTTGATCATACTGCATTCCAGTCAATCAGGAAGTTTGCTAGAATTTTTATTTTTAATTTTTATGTTTCTTTCACCTTGCCATCTGGGTTACCGTAGGGTCGTAACGTGTGCCTTGTTTTAATTTACAGGGAATCAGACATTAGGTCGGTTTCTTCTGTTTGTCTTGGGAACCCCCAGGATAGACAGAGGTAAGTTTCTAACAGGTACAAACCATCCGTTGCGAACGGTTGTAGAAGATGGAGCTTCCTGAATTACGACGGGTTAAAGTCATAAATGTGCACAAGACAAAATTATATGGCATATTGTACAGTAAATGTTTCCTAATGCAATGTGCTCTGACACTTCTGATTGTTTTTATAACTCTAGTAGGCGGAATTATTTTTGGTATTCAATTGATCTTTGCACCTGTTACGGCCATAGTATCTCCCCATATTTCTGTTTCCCCAACTATTGGTACTATTCACTCTTTCCACCCTTTTCCTGCTCACGAGCAAGCTCGACGCTCTGAGTTTATAAATAACACTTTCATTCAGCTCTTGCACCAACATCAACTAGTGGTTAACACAACAAACTGCTGGGTATGTGGCTTGATACCACATACCATGGACAAGGGCATCCCTTATTTGGTTCTGCCTTTCAGTTATAATGGATCATTCTGGGCATTTCAGACCATGTTCGCCTATGCTCTAGAGATCTACCCTCCACGACCTCCGCGTTCCACCCGGTATAACTCTGCTAATAGAGCCTTGGTAAAAGGAATCACTGACATGGTGAGAGATGTCAATAATACTCCGTACATTCCCAAGGATGAGTTGCGAGTTTACATGGGGTGGAACATTACAGAATATGGCATTTCTCTGGGCGAGAACAAACGTAAGAGCTCAACTCCGATCTGGGTCGTACCCCACCAAGGTCAGGTCTGTTTGCAAGGGAATGGGAGGAATCCGAAAGCTCGACTGGGGAAGAGTGACTGTATTGAAACATACGTGTTCCCGTCACAATCTTCCCCTGCATTCTTAGCCGCTAAGAGTACCTATTTTGTTTGTCAAGACAGAGCATATACATGGCTGCCCGCTGACTTCTCAGGCTCATGTTATATCGCTCAACTGTTACCTCCGACATACACTGCTGCACCGGACTATCACAAAACGAGAGTTGTGAGAGGTGTATTCAGTAAAGAGGATACTGCTGGCCAAGAAGCAGGAGACTTTTTCAAAGGTTTCCTCCCGTTCTGGGGGCCTATGGTCAACAGTAGAAACCTGCGTCAACTAACACGAGTAGTTGAATCCACCATTATCGAAACTACAGGTGCCCTTCGTAACCTGACAGCTGAGCTTCAAGCGGATCACCTCATGACGTTACAGAACCGTATGGTTCTTGACGTGTTACTTGCAGATCGAGGTGGGGTATGCAAAATGATCCAATCAAGTTGCTGCGTTTTTATCCCAGATAATGCGCCAACAGTATACAAGGCCATCTCTAAGCTACACAAAATCTCCGACTCCATTCATGTAGAAGAAGGTGACTGGTCACTTATGGGATGGTTCTGGAATCTGTTATCTGCATGGGGGTGGAAGGTTCTAATGGTCATTGGTGTTACGTTAGTATTTTTATTCTCGTGCTGTCTCATTATTCAGTGTGGCCCTGCCTTATGTAGCGTTTGTGTTTCATCATGCGTAAGAAGACCACCTGTTTTCAGAGACACGCCACGGGATAGAGTAATGCTACAACAACATATCAGTGACCTGATGAACATAGAACTGGACTCTGACATAGAGTGAGTTGTTGCCTATGTAAGGGCAAAAGGACGGTCTGAGGTTCTGTAGCGATCCGAACCCGTGAATTCGGTATCATAGTACTGACACGATTTTGGTACCAATGAACCGCAAATGATCCATTGTATACGTGACAGTGTTTTCGCTGCGCAACTAGCACGAATTCACTGGAAACTAGGGCATTCTCTCTAAAAGTCACGGCATCCATTTTAGTTACGGCATCCATCTTGTTTCTTGCCCTCACATAGTCAATGAACGGACGATGACCCCGGCAGAGTCACCTTGTTAAGGACACGTAAGCTCGAGCCCGAGAAAGGCTGACGCGGCATGACTAGGCAGAATCAAGCTGCCTCCCTTGCCTGAGGCCAGTCCTGCTATACTGGTTCTCGTGTCCGTTGTCCTGACTGAAAGGCCGAAGACGATTGCCCTGCCCGTTTATGATCCATAAACACCTCTTATCCTACATTTCAATCCTTTGCACCTGGCACTGCTCCTTTCCTTCTGGGCTTTTACAATGGGGAGGTTACGATTTTTATGATGGGGAGGATCGGGAGAAGAATGAAAAACTGTCGAGAGGACCTGATTGAATACCGAAAACCCACAACTAATCATTGTTTGATATTTATTTATTTGTTTGGGATACCGGGTTGGGCATGAGAAATATTCGTGTAATGTTGCCCCGAGACATTTTTCTTGTATTTAAGACGCAACCCACTTAATGCAATTTGAACAGTCTCGTAGATTCTGCCTCTGTGTGGTTCCTATGATTTCTGTGTCCCTGCAGTAAATAAACCTTGGTCTTTGACGCCGCCATCGAGAAGCCCGTGTCTCTGTTATTTGTGCACCGAGACAGGAGGAACTCAGGGGTCTTCGGGTGTTGTTTCCCTGACACCTCTGGACTCTTAAAAGTCCAGAACCTCACACAGGAGGCTTGGATGGATCAGTTCGTTTCAAAATAGGTAACACAGGACTATTACACACGTTACCCCGAGTTTCTTCGATGACATCTTTATCGATCAAATCGTAAATGATCGCTAACAGTGCTCGTTCTCCATCAAGAGAGATACGATACTGGGGAATGCGTGGCAGTCGCACGTTGGATTTCAATTGAACAACATAAGGTGGTATATCCAGCAGGCCCACATCATTGGGACCTGTCGCCCACAAAGACTCAGGAAGAGAACTCAATTCCGGTGGGAGCTTATCAGTCAAGAAATACATAGGAGAGATCACTCTCTGACCCAACGTAAGCTCCACTCCCGCAGGAGAACAGTACAAAGTCGCATATAACCGCTTCAACAAATCCAGGCCCAAAAGATTCTCAACACAACCAGTAGTCAAAATCAAAGGAGCTTCTAACTCACGAGACCCAATGGTAAGGGGCAAAGGGCTAGAAACTGGATTGCTAACGGGGGCGCCAGAGAATCCAACGGAAACGTTCGTTAAGCCAGACAAAGGCGCGCCAGGGAGTTTCGAATGCATGATGGAACTTTTCGCTGCACCAGTGTCCAACAGAAAAGGCTCAACTACGCCCAATGTAGCAACTGCGACATAAGGCCCTCTCTGATCAACCGGAACTGATACTACTCCCTTTCTTTGTCTATGGCTGTCCTAGTAATTACCGTCAGCATCAACATCATGCTCGACATAATAGTCGTCCACATGATACTGTGCAGATCTACCAGACGATGAATCGCGCCGATCAAAGCAATTTTGCGAGTCTGATGAAGTGGCAAAACGCTCATTCTGATTCTGAGTAACACCGCGACCTCTACCACGTGACGCTTGTTGAGGACCACTACGACCTCCTCGAGCCGAAACACCATTGTTTCGGTCACGCAAAACTGGACAATTAAACTTCAGATGGCCCTCACCCCTACAATATGCGCATTGATTATACCCCAACATAGATCGTGGTGTAGAGGAGTCAGTACACGACTGCGACCTAGAAAACTGTGATTGTGATCGATTTTGCTGTTGCGAGTCATTTTGATTCGAGTGCGGAGGATACGCTTGCTGCAATAAGACCTTAGTTTTAAGATCCTTCGTTTTCTTATCTGCGCGTTCGCTTTCTTCTTTCTCTCTATTTTCGTAGTATTGGGCCGTGGCTAATATTTGAGCCGTGGTAGAAACGGCCCACGAACTTTCAGAATTCTTCAATTTGTTGCTTAGTTCAGGCAACAAATTCGATACAAATTTATCAACAAACAATCGCTGACCTCCCTCAGAGCTCATATCCTGACCACTGTGATCGATGAATGCCTCCTCAAATCTCGTAAAGAAATCGGAGACACTCTCGCCCTTCTTTTGTTTGCACGCGGACAATTTGTCCCAATTAACTCTGATTGCTGGCATAAGCGTCTTCATAAGTGTAATTATCCTCTGGGGCAGATTCTCAATGAGCTGTTCAGGTTTAGACTCACCAACTTGCCGTCCGTCAGCTGCCGCAAGAGCAGCCCAATCACCGCCTAACTCAGCTACGTGATTCTCTTGACGGATCTTCGCCCAAATCGGTTGAGGTACTACATTACCAAACAACATGTCGATATCGGCAAGGTTCATAACAGTAGCATCCACTAATTGGGATAACTCCTTATAATAACCTGCCGGATTTTTGCGGGGGTCAGGCAAAGTTTGCTTTACCTGCAAAACTTCCGATCGCTTCCATGGGAGGTGTATCCAAACTCTCTGAAAGTGTGGTAGAACAACAGGATTAGCAGCAGGATCACCTGGCATCCATCCTGGCGGGACTTCCCGCATAGGATACTGACCATGTTGTGCCCTCTGCTCTTCAGTTTCATCCTTAAACAATGCTCAAGGTTGTACTGTAGATCGAAAGGATAACAGACGCTCTAAAGCACGTCGGACATTATCACCCACAATCATACCATTCGAAAACTGATTCTGAAGTTCAGTCAGCTCGGGCGGTACATTGTCTACCGCATCATTATCCCACTCTTCTCTCAAAGATTTACACATTTTCTCGTACACAAATCTTTGTAAGGGCTCATTAAACTGAGAAAACGTCTCGAAAACTATACGCAAAGTGTACTTCGCAGAATGCCTAATCCATTTACGCGCCATTTTCACTAACGACTCACGTTCTCTACCATCGGGAATTTGACTGCGCCACTGAGAGACATCAGAAAGATCGGACCCGAGTATCGGTCCAAAAAGTGGAGAATAGAGATTAGCGACAGCATTAAATATACGACTACGAACAGAAGGGGAAGAAGAAGGGAGTACAGGAACAACAACATTAGGAGTAAACGTAGAAACAGTAGCAGTAGTCGGGATAGCAGGAGTAGTAGTAACAATAGGCTGAGGAGGTACAGGCAAAGGAGCAGTAGGAAGAAGAGCGGGTAGAGGAGGATGAACAATTTACGGCACAAGGGGATTCGGAAGAACAGGAGGAACGACAGGCTGACCAGCAGCCGCCAAAACAACAGGTTGAGGAACAAGAGGAATCACAGGACCCATAGTATCTGGTGCATAGGGAGGTGGTGATTTCAATAGATAAGACAATAATGGATCCTCTACCGCTTCTTCTCCCTTCTGTTCAGAACTAGACAGTAAAACCGGATAACATTTATCCACCGCCATATGATGCAATCTAGCAAAAACTTCCTGCTCCTTCTCGTCTTTGTCTCGCTGATACTGTTCGGCATTTCGCATTACCGTAATAACACCTTCTCTCTTATTTTTCTTAATCTGTTTGATTTCTTTCTGCTTGGCCTCTTTACGCCATAACCGAAAGGAATCAAACATGGCCGGCCTAGCCTTCTTTTCAAACAATTTAGCTTCAAGATTATCTAATATTGCAGTTTCGAAACTACCATGTGGTGGCCAACTAAGAACACCATCATTTTTAGTGTAACAAATCCAATATTCATTATAAACGATAGGACCTACTCCGTGGCGACTATAGAGCTCATAAATTGGAGTTCCAACTGGAGGCATCGGACATGAATCCTCCAGTCGGGAATCCGTGCTGCAACATTTAAGGAGACCAAACAAAGTACTACAGCCAGGCATCGTGCACACTAACCGAGTTTACAAACTTCAAGGGCTATCGAATTATGATGTCCTCGCAAAAAAATGCAAGACCCTCGGTTTTTGGAAATTGCAATTGTCAAATAAAACCCAACAACTAAGAACCAACAACTAAGAACCACAAATGCAATGGAACCATGCAAACAACCAGGTTTAACTACTCTGGGAGCGACCCACAAATACTTGACTGAAAGAGCAATGGCGTCACCAGGAAGGCCCGTCTATCGTCTCGCCGTACAAAGGACTACGCCAGGCGCCAAAACAGGTCGACAGTCAGGGCATCAGTCCGTCGCAGCCGTCAGGAGGCGGGAATCTTCGCGGGAAAAGTCTTCGGGCCACTTATTTCGACAACTGGATCGATGAAGCGGGGTGCACCTTCCCTCGGAGATTTCACACGAAGTTCCTCACGATCGTCGGGCTTTTGGACCGGTACCGCTGATGTCGCCCCACGTTGGGCGCCAACTGAAGGACTGGGCTATTCTAAGGCCCAGCGGTGCCAGGGGACAACACCTGAAACCTTCGTGGGTTACCTGTTCCGGCGTACAAAACACAGAGACACGGGACACTTCCTGCAGCGTCAAAGATCAGTATTTATTTACTCCAGGGATACAGAAATCGCAAGAAGTACACAACGTGTAGGTTCTGAGAGACTGCTTCAAATTGCAAAAGTGGATCGCTCCTTTTATACACATTTCGTCGTTGAACAACATGGCAAACAAAAGGTTACAACTCAGTTCCCACAGTAAACTTCAAAAGGGTCGCATTCATGTTTTTAGAAACCCGGAACATAATTACAGCAGCATTGCCGGTTCCCAACTGTAAAAGCACATTATCCCTACATTAAGCACATTCCATTCTGACTGTGAACGAATTAGGAGAAGGGACAAAAACAGGTGCAAAGGAAAAACAAGGATGCATAACAGATTGGAAAAGAGTGTAGAGAGCAATATCGGAAACTTGATTGCAGGATCAAAGGACTCGTGCCTAATGCATGCACGACTGAAACAATAGAATAGCACGGCAAGATGGGCCTCGAGCGGAGCCATCTGCCATTGCAGTGTCATCCCCCTCATCATAAAAACACCTTCAAAGGAACACGTGTCCTCCGTGAAAACCTGGGAATCTCAGGGTCACGAAGCGGACAGTGTCCGTTCGCTGACTACTTGAGGGCAAGAGACAAAATGGATGCCGTATCTAAAATGGAACCCGAGGGTTCAGATGGACACACCCAGGAATAAGACGACCCGTACATAGTAGTGTAGCGAAAACGCGTACACCCACTAAACTCGTCATTTGCGGTTCGTAGATACCAAACTCGTCCATGTTCGAACAAAACCCAAAAAATGTCATTACAATTCTCACGGAACCTCAGGCTCAGTGCATGAATACTTGGGCACTGACTGAATGGTTTGAGTACTGCAAGGAGAGTGCCTTGGTGAATTTATAAGTGTTTGGGTTTTGACACAGTGAATGGATTAGTACATGGTGATGAATGGGTCACTAAAGGAGTACAAAAGGAGTGACAGGGTGTTTGCTGGACTGTATGGATACTGACTAGGGAATTGAAGGTGTGAAAGACAAGTGTACAGGTGGTTAGAGGACTGCATGCATAGTGGATAGGGGTTTGAAGCAGTCCATGTGCTAAGGCCTGGGTCGCTGAATGAGTACTTGGGTACTGACTGAATGATTACAGTACTGCAAGGAGAGTGCATGGGAGAATTTATAAGTGTTTGGGTTTTGGCGCAGTGAATGGATTAGCACATGGTACTGAATGGGTCACTAGAGAAGTGCAAGGGGAGTGACAGGGTGTTTGCTGGAGTGTATATATACTGACTGGGGAATTGAAGGTGTGAAATACAAGTATGTAGGTGGTTAGAGGACTGCATGCATAGTGGATACGTGTTTGAAGCAGTCTATGTGCTAAGGCCTGGCTCAGTGCATGAATAGTTGGGCACTGACTGAATGATTAGAGTACTGCAAGGAAAGTGCCTTGGTGAATTTATAAGTGTTTGGGTTTTGGCACAGTGAATGAATTAGTACATGGTGCTGAATGGGTCACTAGAGGAGTCCAAAAGGAGTGACAGGGTGTTTGCTGGAAGTGAATGAATACTTACTGAGATTTGAAGGTGTGAAAAACAACTGTGTAGGTGATTAGAGGACTGCATCCATAGTGAATAGGCATTTGAAGCAGTCTATGTGCTAAGGCCTAGCTCACTGCATGAATACTTGGGTACTGACTGAATGATTAGAGTACAGCAAGGAGAGTGCCTGGGTGAATTTATAAGTGGTGGTCTTTTGACACAGGGAATGGATTAGTACTTGGTACTGAATGGGTCACTAGAGGAGTGCAAAGGGAGTGACAGGATGTTTGCTGGACTATATGGATGCTGACTAGGGAATTGAAGGTATGAAAGACAAGTGTATAGTATGTTAGAAGACTGCATGCATACTGCATAGACATTTGAAGCACTCTATGTGGTAATGTATGGTTCACAACATGAGTACTTGGAAACTGACTAAATCATCAGACTACTGCTAGGACAGTGCCTGGGTAAAACTTTAAAATGTTCAGTTCTGGTGCAGTGAAGAGAATACTACATGGTACTGCACTTTAGTGTCAAACCCTCACTCATTTTATCAATGCATAACAAAAGACTAGCTTCTAATGCTACTAAAACTTGACAACATGACCAGTTTTAAAACAGTTATCTATCAGAAAATACATGATGTTACCAAATGTTTCTCTCACAGTGGTTCCCAAATGCACACAGACTCACAGTGTGATTCTAGACAAGCACCACTATCCCTAGGAGTTTACCAAAACTCATTTACTACAGTGGAAGTGGTAAGGGAACTGCACACAATCTACATATTTCAGGACTGCACTTTTGTGGCAAAGCCTGACTCATTTAATCAAAGCATAAGCAAAAACTGCCTTCTAATGCTACTAAAACTTGACAACAAGACAGGTTTTAAAACAGTTATCTGTCAGCAAATACACAATGTTACCAAATGCTTCTCTCACAGTGGTTCCCAAATGCCCACAGACTCACAGTGTGATTCTAGACAACAACCACTATCCCTAGGAGGTTACCAAAACTCATTCACTACTGTGGAAGTGGTAAGGGAACTGCACACAATCTACATATTTCAGGACTGCACTTTTGTGTCAAAGCCTGACTCATTTAATCAACGCATAAGCAAAGACTGGCTTCTAATGCTACTAAAACTTGACATGACAAGTTTTAAAAGAGTTATCTGTCAGAAAATACATGATGTTACCAAATGCTTCTCTCACAGTGGTTCCCAAATGCAAACAGACTCACAGTGTGCTTCTAGACAAGCAACACTATCCATAGCAGCTTACCAAAACTCATTCACTACTGTGCAAGGGGTAAGGAGACTACACACAATCTACATATTAAAGTACAGCACATTAGTGTCAAAGCATGACTCATTTTATCAATGCATAAGCAAACACTGGCTTCTAATGCTACTAAAACTTGACAACATGACAGGTTTAAAACAGTTATCTGTCACCAAATACACAATGTTACCAAATGCTTCTCTCACAGTGGTTCCCAAATGCACACAGACTCACAGTGCGATTCTAGACAAGCAACACTATCCATAGCAGCTTACCAAAACTCATTCACTACTGTGCAAGGGGTAAGGAGACTACACACAATCTACATATTAAAGTACAGCACATTAGTGTCAAAGCATGACTCATTTTATCAATGCATAAGCAAAGACTGGCTTCTAATGCTACTAAAACTTGACAACATGACAGGTTTAAAACAGTTATCTGTCACCAAATACACAATGTTACCAAATGCTTCTCTCACAGTGGTTCCCAAATGCACACAGACTCACAGTGAGATTCTAGACAACAACCACTATCCCTAGGAGTTTACCAAAACTCATTCACTACTGTGGAAGTGGTAAGGGAAGTGCACACAATCTACATATTTCAGGACTGCACTTTTGTGTCAAAGCCTAACTCATTTAATCAACGCATAAGCAAAGACTGGCTTCTAATGCTACTAAAACTTGACAACATGACAGGTTTTAAAAGAGGTATCTGCCAGAAAATACACGATGTTACCAAATGCTTCTCTCACAGTGGTTCACAAATGCACACACACTCACAGTGTGATTCTAGACAAGCACCAATATCCCTAGGAGTTTACCAAAACTCATTCACTACAGTGAAAGTGGTAAGGAAACTGCACACAATCTACATATTTCAGGACTGCACTTTTGTGTCAAAGCCTGACTCATTTAATCAGAGCATAAGCAAAAACTGCCTTCTAATGCTACTAAAACCTGACAACAAAACAGGTTTTAAAACAGTTATCTGTCAGCAAATAAACAATGTTACCAAATGCTTCTCTCACAGTGGTTGCCAAATGCACACAGACTCACAGTGGGCTTCTAGACAAGCAACACTATCCATAGCAGCTTACCAAAACTCATTCACTACTGTGCAAGGGGTAAGGAGACTACACACAATCTACATATTAAATTACAGCACATTAGTGTCAAAGCATGACTCATTTTATCAATGCATAAGCAAACACTGGCTTCTAATGCTACTACAACTTGACAACATGACAGGTTTCAAAAGAGTTATCTGTCAGAAAATACATGATGTTACCAAATGCTTCTCTCACAATGGTTCCCAAAAGCACACACACTCACAGTATAATTCTAGACAAGCACCACTATCCCCAGGAGTTTACCAAAACTCATTCACTACAGTGGAAGAGGTAAGGGGAATGCACACAAACTACATATTTCAGAACTGCACTTTAGAGTCAAAAACTGCCTTCTAATGCTAATTAAACTTAACAAGACAGGTTTTAAAACAGTTATCTGTCAGCAAATACACAATGTTACCAAATGCTTCTCTCACAGTGGTTCCCAAATGCCCACAGACTCACAGTGTGATTCTAGACAACAACCACTATCCCTAGGAGGTTACCAAAACTCATTCACTACTGTGGAAGTGGTAAGGGAACTGCACACAATCTACATATTTCAGGACTGCACTTGTGTGTCAAAGCCTGACTCATTTAATCAACGCATAAGCAAAGACTGGCTTCTAATGCTACTAAAACTTGACATGACAAGTTTTAAAAGAGTTATCTGTCAGAAAATACATGATGTTACCTAATGTTTCTCTCACAGTGGTTCCCAAATGCACACAGACTCACAGTGTGATTCTAGACAAGCACCACTATCCCTAGGAGTTTACCAAAACTCATTTACTACAGTGGAAGTGGTAAGGGAACTGCACACAATCTACATATTTCAGGACTGCACTTTTGTGGCAAAGCCTGACTCATTTAATCAAAGCATAAGCAAAAACTGCCTTCTAATGCTACTAAAACTTGACAACAAGACAGGTTTTAAAACAGTTATCTGTCAGCAAATACACAATGTTACCAAATGCTTCTCTCACAGTGGTTCCCAAATGCCCACAGACTCACAGTGTGATTCTAGACAACAACCACTATCCCTAGGAGGTTACCAAAACTCATTCACTACTGTGGAAGTGGTAAGGGAACTGCACACAATCTACATATTTCAGGACTGCACTTTTGTGTCAAAGCCTGACTCATTTAATCAACGGATAAGCAAAGACTGGCTTCTAATGCTACTAAAACTTGACATGACAAGTTTTAAAAGAGTTATCTGTCAGAAAATACATGATGTTACCAAATGCTTCTCTCACAGTGGTTCCCAAATGCAAACAGACTCACAGTGTGCTTCTAGACAAGCAACACTATCCATAGCAGCTTACCAAAACTCATTCACTACTGTGCAAGGGGTAAGGAGACTACACACAATCTACATATTAAAGTACAGCACATTAGTGTCAAAGCATGACTCATTTTATCAATGCATAAGCAAACACTGGCTTCTAATGCTACTAAAACTTGACAACATGACAGGTTTAAAACAGTTATCTGTCACCAAATACACAATGTTACCAAATGCTTCTCTCACAGTGGTTCCCAAATGCACACAGACTCACAGTGCGATTCTAGACAAGCACCACTATCCATAGCAGCTTACCAAAACTCATTCACTACTGTGCAAGGGGTAAGGAGACTACACACAATCTACATATTAAAGTACAGCACATTAGTGTCAAAGCATGACTCATTTTATCAATGCATAAGCAAAGACTGGCTTCTAATGCTACTAAAACTTGACAACATGACAGGTTTAAAACAGTTATCTGTCACCAAATACACAATGTTACCAAATGCTTCTCTCACAGTGGTTCCCAAATGCACACAGACTCACAGTGAGATTCTAGACAACAACCACTATCCCTAGGAGTTTACCAAAACTCATTCACTACTGTGGAAGTGGTAAGGGAAGTGCACACAATCTACATATTTCAGGACTGCACTTTTGTGTCAAAGCCTAACTCATTTAATCAACGCATAAGCAAAGACTGGCTTCTAATGCTACTAAAACTTGACAACATGACAGGTTTTAAAAGAGGTATCTGCCAGAAAATACACGATGTTACCAAATGCTTCTCTCACAGTGGTTCACAAATGCACACACACTCACAGTGTGATTCTAGACAAGCACCAATATCCCTAGGAGTTTACCAAAACTCATTCACTACAGTGAAAGTGGTAAGGGAACTGCACACAATCTACATATTTCAGGACTGCACTTTTGTGTCAAAGCCTGACTCATTTAATCAGAGCATAAGCAAAAACTGCCTTCTAATGCTACTAAAACCTGACAACAAAACAGGTTTAAAAACAGTTATCTGTCAGCAAATAAACAATGTTACCAAATGCTTCTCTCACAGTGGTTGCCAAATGCACACAGACTCACAGTGGGCTTCTAGACAAGCAACACTATCCATAGCAGCTTACCAAAACTCATTCACTACTGTGCAAGGGGTAAGGAGACTACACACAATCTACATATTAAATTACAGCACATTAGTGTCAAAGCATGACTCATTTTATCAATGCATAAGCAAACACTGGCTTCTAATGCTACTAAAACTTGACAACATGACAGGTTTCAAAAGAGTTATCTGTCAGAAAATACATGATGTTACCAAATGCTTCTCTCACAATGGTTCCCAAAAGCACACACACTCACAGTATAATTCTAGAGGTGAGTAGACAAAATATCGGAAATGTAATATCGATATACAGAAATATCGAAGTCAAAATATCGATGGAACAATATATCTCTGTCAACAATATCGATGTAAAAAATGTCGAGATTGTGATGTGTAGTAAAATATCGAGGTATAGTATATCGAAAGACATAATATCGTGTAGTAAAAATATCGAAAAAGTATAGTATTAAGTCACTTTGTGATTTGTAAAAAATTATTGTTTAGAAGTGTCAGCAAATGTTTATTTAAGTGTATTAAAAATAACAATTTTCTTTCTATTAATATAATTTTTTAAATTTTGATATATAATTTTAGGAGCGGGATGTTGGGTTTATAGGGGATAAGGGTGGGGAGTGTTTTAAAAAAATATATTTGAAATAAAATATTTTAATAAATTTTTGTAGAATTTAAATTTAAATTTTGAACAAAATTCAATTATTTAAAATTTAATTGTGAAAAAAAAAATTTTTAGTGGGATGTTGTGTATATAGGGGTTAAGGGTGGGGAGTATTTTGGAAATAAATATTATATTTAATATTTTAGGATATAATTATTTAACTATTATTAATATAATTTTTTAAATTTGGATATATAATTTTAGGAGCGGGATGTTGGGTTTATAGGGGATAAGGGTGGGGAGTGTTTTAAAAATATATATTAGAAATAAAATATTTTAATAAATATTTGTATAATTTGAATTTAAATTTTGAACAAAATAGTAATATTTAAATTTTAATAATGAAAAAAAATATTGTTAGTGGGATGTTGTGTATATAGGGGTTAAGGGTGGGGAGTGTTTTGGAAATAAATATTAAATTTAATATTTTAGGATATAAATTTAGAAATATTATATTTAAAAAAAAATAAAAAAATTCAAATGTGTTTTTAAATTTTAAATGTGAAAATTGTAATAATAAAATAAATGTAATCAGTGGGATTTTGGGGTTATAGGGGATAAGGGTGGGGAGTGTATTAGATATATATTTAATATTTAATATTTAATTAAAAAAAAAAAATTCAAATTTGGTATGAAAATTTAAAATTAAAAATTTTAGTAATACAATTTAATAATTTATGATATAAATTTTGAAATATTATATTTAGAAATAAAAACATTTCAAATTAGTTTTAAAATTTTACATGTGAAAATTGTAATAAGAAAATAAATGTAATACGTGGGATTTTGGGGTTAAAGGGGATAAGGCTGGGGAGTGTTTTAGATATATATTTATTATTTAATATTGAATTCAAAAAAATTTACATTTAAAATTTTGTATTAAAATTTACAATTAAACATTTTACTAATAAAATACATTTAATAAGTGGGATTTTGGGGTTATAGGGGATAAGGGTGGGGAGTGTTTTTGAGAAATATTTAATATTTTATAAAAAAAAAATAGAAATTTAATTTTTGAGTTTAAAAATTAAAATTAAATAAATTACTAATACAATAAATTTCATAAGTGGGAATTGGGGGTTATAGGGGATAAGGGTGGGGAGTGCATTCAAAATATATGTAATATTTTATTTTTGAAAAATATAATGCAAAGTTCTAATTTCTTAATAAAAGTAAATTTTAATATTTTTAATAATAAAAAAAATTTCATAAGTGGTATTTTGGGGTTATAGGGGATAAGGGTGGGGAGTGTTTTATAAATATATCAAAATTTTATTATTCATAAAAAATTATTTCCATTTAGAAATGTTATTTTAATTAACATTTAACAATTTTAAGAAGATAATTCATTTAATAAGAGTGATGTAGGATTTATAGGGGATAAGGGTGGGTAGTGTTTACAAATTAGTAATTGTTTGAAAAAATCTAACATATATAGTAATCCTAATTCAATATAGATTGGAGTGGGAATAGTAAATTATTTATGGTCACTGTCCAGCACCTACTGTAATTTTTTATAGACTGGAGTGGGAATAGTAAATTATTTATGGTCACTGTCCAGCACCTACTCAAATGTATTATAGACTGGAGTGGGAATAGTAAATTATTTATGGTCAGTGTCCAGCACCTACTCTAATTTATTATAGACTGGAGTGGGAATAGTAAATTAGTTATGGTCAGTGTCCAGCACATACTCTAATTTATTGTAGACTGGAGTGGGAATAGTAAATTTTTTATGGTTAGTGTCCAGCACCTACTCTAATTTATTATAGACTGGAGTGGGAATAGTAAATTAATTATGGTCAGTGTCCAGCACATACTCTAATTTATTATAGACTGGAGTGGGAATAGTAAATTAGTTATGGTCAGTGTACAGCACCTACTCTAATTTATTATAGACTGGAGTGGGAATAGTAAATTAGTTATGGTTAGTGTCCAGCACCTACTCTAATTTATTATAGACTGGAGTGGGAATAGTAAATTATTTATGGTCACTGTCCAGCACCTACTGTAATTTTTTATAGACTGGAGTGGGAATAGTAAATTATTTATGGTCACTGTCCAGCACCTACTCTAATTTATTATAGACTGGAGTGGGAATAGTAAATTATTTATGGTCACTGTCCAGCACCTACTGTAATTTTTTATAGACTGGAGTGGGAATAGTAAATTATTTATGGTCACTGTCCAGCACCTACTCTAATTTATTATAGACTGGAGTGGGAATAGTAAATTATTTATGGTCACTGTCCAGCACCTACTGTAATTTTTTATAGACTGGAGTGGGAATAGTAAATTATTTATGGTCACTGTCCAGCACCTACTCTAATTTATTATAGACTGGAGTGGGAATAGTAAATTAGTTATGGTCAGTGTCCAGCACCTACTCTAATTTATTATAGACTGGAGTGGGAATAGTAAATTATTTATGGTCACTGTCCAGCACCTACTCTAATTTTTTATAGACTGGAGTGGGAATAGTAAATTATTTATGGTCAGTGTCCAGCACATACTCTAATTTATTATAGACTGGAGTGGGAATAGTAAATTTTTTATGGTTAGTGTCCAGCACCTACTCTATTTTATTATAGACTGGAGTGGGAATAGTAAATTATTGATGGTCACTGTCCAGCACCTACTCTAATTTTTTATAGACTGGAGTGGGAATAGTAAATTATTTATGGTCAGTGTCCAGCACCTACTCTAATTTATTATAGACTGGAGTGGGAATAGTAAATTATTTATGGTTAGTGTCCAGCACCTACTCTAATTTATTATAGACTGGAGTGGGAATAGTAAATTATTTATGGTCACTGTCCAGCACCTACTCTAATTTTTTATATACTGGAGTGGGAATAGTAAATTATTTATGGTTAGTGTCCAGCACCTACTCTAATTTATTATAGACTGGAGTGGGAATAGTAAATTATTTATGGTCAGTGTCAAGCATCTACTTTTATTTATTATAGAGTGGAGTGGGAATAGTAAATTGTTTATGGTCAGTGTCCAGCAACTACTCTAATCTGTCTGGTATTTAATTTAATTAAATTACATTGATATAGTAGTTATAAAAATATATTTAAGTGAATATTATTTGTATTGTATGTTTATATATTGGATTTGTAGTAATTAATTCTATATTTATAGTTTAGGATAATATATACATGTAACCTTTTAATTTGATATGTTTGGAATATTTAATATTATTATTAGGAAAAATATATGAATATTTTGTATTGGAATAATGGGTAATGGCATTCTGTAATTTTATAATATTGATTGATTTGTAATTTTTTATAAAATAATTATTCTATATGTTAAATATTCATAATAGAAGATTAATATTAATAATCAGAGAAACACAATTCATAAGACAAGAACATGGTTTTTATTGTAGTTTTTTAAATTTGTTATTGTTTATTCATTTGAGTAAGATCATTCAGAAATAGTATTATTTACATTGTAATTACATTCAAACATATTGAATATAGGTCAGAACAAATTTTATGTACATTAAGTATATTTTCAAACATTTTTAAGTAAATTATAAAGATTATTAATAATGTTGTACAATGTAGTGTTTTAAATTAAAATTAACATAGCAATAGGTTTTGTAAATCTTTATACAAAACTTTTAACAAATATTTTCATATATAAACATTTTAATATTTGTAGTACAAACATGTTATACCTTTTTTATTAATATTAATATGTAAAATATTAATATTAATTATTTTTACAATGTTTTCGAAACAAACATCTTTTTAACATAAATAAAATTTTAGCATTTATGCAAAAAAAAATTTAACAATTTTTCATACATTGTTCTGTAGTATTATCTTTTTAGAAATTATAATAATAAATATTTTAAATTTTAAAATATTTATTAATATAATTTTACAAATTAGGAACATTTGTTGACAATTTGTAGGTAAATTAAAAAAATAGGTATATTTTTACTAAATAATATAAAATATTTGTGTGTGAATTTACTGTTTTACCTGATTTATTTAGGGCTTTTTAGTATAGTTAAATGTTTTATTATGTTTTGGACACTCTATTTTGTAACCGGGTAATGTTGTTTTGGGTCATTTGGTTTGAAGGGAAGCTCGCGGTTGGGAGTTACTTCGCGTCGTGAAAGGTAAGGTTTGTTTTATGTGTTTTAGATGGTTTTAAATTTACTTTTGAGCCTAGTTAGATAATGTTTAGTGTAGCTGTACATATATTAGTTATATTTGGAAATGTTATGTGTTAGAGTTGCGTGTTGTGTTTTTACGTGTTTTTAACGATGTGTAGGCATGTTTCGAAAGTTAGGTTTAAGGTGTTTAATGTATATTTAGAAGTGTTTTAAATCTAGTATTATTGTTAGTACGTGTTTATGTGTTGTTTTATGTGGGTGGGAATGTCAGTTGCTTTGTTTTTACTATTTCTTTTCTAGGTTATTCGTTTCGGATGGACTCTTTTTTTTTTTTAAAGAAGTGTGTGTTCGTTTTATTGAACAATATGGTTTTTACACTACTTTAAATGTTTCGGTTTTCATGGATCGTTTTTTAATATTTTTAGCTATTTTCGGGTTTTTCATGGATTTTCGAAGGATATTTGGTGAATGGCTTATGGATTTAATCGCCAGTTGTATTTTTGCATTTTTTTTTGGGAACCATTTTTTTAATGTTTGGATTGTGTAAGCAGGAAATGGATTTTTCAGACTTTGGAATAAACGTGGTAAGTTAATTTATTATTATTTCTTGTGGGTGGGTATTGTTTAATATTATTGTTCATTTTTATTTTATTACAAATATTATTAATGTGTGTTAATATATTTTTGACAATATGTATAAATATGTTACACACAGTAATTATTTTTGTAATAAGATACATATATTTTATGTGTTTGATATTATTGAAAATGGGTAATTAGTCATTTATTTGTATTTGTACTTTAAAGAAGTGTTTTAGCTATGATGTTTAGGTATTCTAGGCCTTTGGTAGTAGGGTACAATTTTACTTGTTGCTCTAGATATTTATACATTTGTTTAGTTTGTTTTGAGGTTTTTGGAGTTAGCTGAGTTATGGATTGTTCCATTCGGAACTCTTGATAACTCTGTTCTTTTTGTAGGCATGATATAAATCTTTCTAGTGTTGGTTTTGTTCTGCCTGTTGATTGTAGGAAGGCGTTATGCCATCCTTCAACTGCGTTATTAGTTTTGGATTCTCCATTTAAGGTGCTTCTGTATACGTTCCACCAGGGAATTAAGAATTTAGGGTTTCTTCTGTGGCCAGATCTATGTAGTCTGCCGACCCATGTATCTTCGAAATAGTCCAATAGTGAACTTAGTTTTTCTTCATTTTGTTTGTAGAAGGCGCTGTCTATTAAAATGTTGTAATGTTCTGTTACGTCTGTGTCAGGTACATAAGCTAGTGCTATGAGTTTTTTTATTTGATATGCAAAAGATGAATTAGTTGCATATTCAATGCTTAGGGCTGATTTTTGCATGTGTCTCCATAGGCATTGATTAAAATGATAGTAACAGCCTTGTATGGAGGTATGGGGGTGTGTTTTTAATATAGAATTAATCATTGCATGTTCAAAATCTAGGATTATTTTTTGTGGGGAAAAGTCATTTGTTTTTTGTTTTATTATATTTAATAGTTCAGTGTATGTGGAGTTATGTTTGTTTGGTAATAATGTGTAAATTAATGGTATATTGCAATTGTGATATATGACATGTATTGTATATAGTTGGAAAAATGGTTTGGGACATATGGTAAAAGTCCCATCCATCATCCAGTTATGTGATTCTTGTAGTTTACAGAGATTTTTAGCTGTTCCAAATATTATTATTCTTTTGTCATTGTTTTTATTATCAAAAATGACAAATGGTTCTTTGTTGAAAGTTATACTTTGTTCTGGACTTAGAATAACTTCACTGTATGTGTGAGGAATTGGGGTTGAAGTAGTAGTGGTTTTTTTAGTACGTGCAATAGTTCTTTTGAGTGAAGTTACAGATGGCATTTGTGTAGTAGCAGTTTTAGGAATTTTGGGAAGCTGCTCTTTTAAAATTACACTGGTAGGTTTTTGAGAACTTGTGCTAGCTTCCTTTATAGTTTCTAAAGCAGATCTGACTTCGATTTCAGTAATGTTTGGTGGGTGGTTATGTTCTCTAGTGTATAGTACTGTTGTTTGTCGTGTTGTAGCACGCCCATAGCACTTATTAGAGTAGTATTTAGTGCATTTCCAGTTAACTTTTAAACCATACACTTTTTCCTGTGTGTAAGTGTACCCCATATAGCATAGTAACATTTTTCCCTTCTGGCTTGTTATGAATTCAGCTCCTTCAGTCATTTTGATGTAGCTTTATCTATGAAAAATATATATTATAGTTATTATATATGATGTTATATTAATTTTCAGTAGAAAAAAACAAGATTTAGTTACTATATACTTACAACGTTGGTTTTGATGTGTTTGAGTAGAATGCTCCTGATTCTTTATTTGTGGGATTTTCCTCTAGTATTTTCTTTGTCTGGAAAAGAAAAGGAAATGTGTTGTAATAATTGTTTCTATATTTTTATAGGGAATGGTTAGGGGATTTGCAATTGGGATTTAATTAGGGTGGTATTTTAATCTATTAGTTGATTTTTGGTTGTGAAATACTTACTTTTTAGTTGTATCTTTTTTGGTGCTGTTCTGTATTTTCTTAGTTTCTTTTGGAGTTTCCTGTAGTGAAAACATGAAATAGAAAGAAGACATTAATTTATTTATAGTGTATGTATATTGTAATTACAATTTATTCTATTTGAGTCTTCATGAGAATAATATAGTTAACTTACTTTTGATAGTTTTAAACATTTCCTGTATGTTGATTTTCTTATATCTGTAGTTGCAATCCAGTCGATTTTCCTCTTCATTCAATTTCGTTTTTTTGGTTTTGGACTGTGAATGAAGTTGAACTTCTTTTTATAGTGCTTTGGATGTTGTAATATGTGTTTTATTGGTCAGTTTGAATTCGGAGTGTTTTTATTGGTTAGTTCGAATTTTTTTTTTTTTTTTCTGGTAGTTAGTTTCCTAATAAGGAAAACGCTAATTAGTGGTTTTGTGGTGTATTATTCTATATGTATTTTTCTAAACATTATATTATGTATTGGATGCATGAATTGATAAAGTATAATTTAATAATATAGTTGTTTAATGTAGGAATGTTGTTAATAATGTTTTAGTAAAGAGTTAATTATTTAAATCCATTTTTAAATGTAGTAAATATATAATTGTTTAATAATAATTTTGTGTAGAGATAAAAGACATTATTTGGTGTTTATGTAGTTTGATTTTAGGTTTTCATTAAATGTTATATAGTCGATATTAGTAAAATGGAGATATTTTAGTGGTCGATATTTTAGTTTACGATATTTTGTTATGAAGTATATGTATATTATTGAGCATCGATATTTTAGGATTTCGATATTTGTGTTGCCGATATTTTGTGTACCTATATTTATGTAGTTCGAAATTGTGTGTTCGATATTTTTGTAATGTTTTAAATAAGTATATGATGTCGATAATAATGTGATCGATTATTTTGTATCGATATATTTGTAGGTCGATTTTTTGTCTTTCGATATTGTGTCAGTGATTCAATTCTAGACAAGCACCACTATCCCCAGGAGTTTACCAAAACTCATTCACTACAGTGGAAGAGGTAAGGGGAATGCACACAAACTACATATTTCAGAACTGCACTTTAGAGTCAAAAACTGCCTTCTAATGCTAATTAAACTTAACAAGACAGGTTTTAAAACAGTTATCTGTCAGCAAATACACGATGTTACCAAATGCTTCTCTCACAGTGGTTCCCAAATGCACACAGACTCACTGTGTGATTCTAGACAAACAACACTATCCCTTGCACTATACAAAAATACATTTCTTCATCTAGAAGGAGTACTACATTTTAGTGTAGAAACATAACTCATTTCACAAATTCATAAACAATGACTGGTTTCTAATTTTACCAAAATATAAAAACAGCACAGTTATCTGTCTGCAACCACATGAAAAACACAAATGCTTATCACAGAATGGTTTCTACATGCACACACACTGTCAGTAAGATTGTAGAGAAAAAAAGTACTCCCTACACTTTAGCAGGAGAAATACATTAGTCTGATTAAAATCAAAATAGTCTACATACATCCCCTCACAATTAAATAACTCACCTTTCAAGTTGTTTTGTAGATTAAGAAGTGTATCAGTCACACACCAGATATCAGTCACACACCAGATTTTCTTATACAGAATCTCTGCACTGTGCACCTGTCAGCAGCACCACATTTCTATTGGTTAAACATTTCAACCCTTTCCAAATGACATAAATTTGAACCCTTCCCCCAATCTGCCTTCTGCCTGTTACCATAGAAACAGGTCATTGAACACTGTACTGAGCACACAGGTCACAAGTTCAGCACACAATGTTGCTAATTAAGACAGCAAGTGTGCTTGACCTTTCAACATATCATCTTATCATATATAATGTTCCTTACAATCAGTTTTTGTTAACCAATAAGAATCATACGTTTAAAAAACATAAATCTGCACCCTACCTTTCAGTGTAGAAGGTTGTCAAACAACCAATGATTTCTTGTCTTTTTTCAAAACTGCATCTTAGCCACCATTTTAGAAAAATCTTACTTTCCAAACTGCCATTTCATTTACAGAGACCATCTGAGTGCATCCAGACCTCCTTTCATGATGCTTAGAGTGTGGATTGTGGGACACAGCTATATTTTCTGGAGCCAAACGTATGCAGAAAACAAAGGCATTCACAAAGACCTAGGTTTGCCAAATGTAGACATTAAATGGATTGGACAGAGAGGGTTACAATGGCACCAATTGATGCCATTGGCGAAATCCTTCATGCATATCCAACACCCTGACCTCATAATAGTGCACTGTGGTGGCAATGACCTAGGCACTTTGACTGGGGTAGGTCTGGAAATGCTCATGAAGGACACCTTTGCAGAACTGATTTCACTTTTTCCCAAAACTGCCTTTGTGTATTCTAACATATGCCAAAGGCAGAAATGAAACTGGCCCGATCATTTTTGTCCACAAATTGAGAAAGCTAGGAAACATGTGAATACATCTGTTTCTGCTTTTCTCCGAGACAATAGAATGGGGTCCATTTACAATAACAATCTGCGCTTTCATACGCAAGAGATGTATAGGAGAGATGGAGTACACTTTACTAATGAAGGAAACAGAGTCTTCCTCAACAACTTTAGACTCTGTATAGGTACTTACTTATAAGTACCAAAAACTCTCAATGAACACAACGGCTCTTTTTAGAGCCACTCAAGAACAAAACACTTAAGCTTGATGTTTATCTCCCAAAAATTTCAGTTTTTTTTCCTTGGATCCGCGCACCCAACGCGTTAGGAACCGCTCACCCAACGTGTGAGAATCCGTGCACCCAACGCGCTAGGATGCGCGCACCCTGCATGCATTTCGCCGTTTAAAAAAAAAAAAGGGGCCCCAGGGGATCCTTCTGGGACCCCCTAAGCACCTCTAGAGGGTCAGAGTATTTCCACTCTGCCCCCTTTATATGTTTTACACACTTATTCCCCTTGCTTCTTCAGCCACGCTTCTACCTAGGCAGAAAATGGCCGCCAACAGTTCCTGGTTTCGAATGTAGACAGACACTCGACAGCCAATTAACATTCAGCACGCGATCGGGAGGGTGCGCGCTCGGTTCAGGGAGGGTGCGCTTACGGTGCAGGTAGAGTCCGCGGATCCTCCCCGGCCATAGATATCACTAACTTTTTTACCCTAATTTTCTCAGGAACTACTGAACAGATTCACACCACTTATGCAAAAGGCATGAGTCTGAACTGAGGACTACCTCTTTGCCAAATTTGGTCTCTTTCCGTTCAGCGGTTCGGGCTGTAGCTGCGACAACAGATCCTATGGGAAATTGCATGGGGAAAACACGTTTTGGGACCCCCCTTTTTTCTCGGCCCCCGCTTGACGGATCATCAAAACTTTCAGGGTAGGAGCGGAGCGGAGCTGGCCAAAAGTTTGGAAAATTTCGCGAGGATTCATCAACCGGCACCAGACTTATTGGGAATAGAATGTTGAGGATTCCCTATGGAAAATAGGTCCAAACTATAACTATCTACTGGCGACTGCCAGTAGATAATATATATATATATCTATATATATATCTATATATATATATATATATATATATATATTATCTACTGGCGGTCGCCAGTAGATAGTTATAGTTAGGACCATGTTTCCATAGGAAATCCGCAACATTCTATTTGGAATAACTTTGGCGCCGGTCGACGAATCCTCGCGAAATTTTCAAAACTAATGGGGCACTACACTCCGCTCCTACCCTGGAAGTCTCGGGGGGATTCGTCAAGCGGGGGCTGAGAAAAAGGGGGGTCCCAAAACGCGTTTTCCCCATGCATTTTTCCATAGGACCTTTAGACACAGCTACAGCCCGAACGGCTGAACAGAATTACTTGAAATTTGGCAGAGAGGTAGCCATAAGGTCAAGGAAGTGCCTTTTGTAGGTCTGGTGTAAATCTGTTCAGTAGGTCCTGAGAAAATAGCATTTAAATCAATATATATATCTGTAAGCGCGCTCCGTGCGCTTGCCGTAAGCTTACCGTACGCGTACGGTGACGTGCGCGAGCTCAATTCTGATTGGTGGTTACATGACTGTAAACATTCGAATCGGTCGAAATCAGGAAGTGTCGGCCGACATTTTCTGTCTCTCGCACTGAGAAACAAAGGTGGAGAACGTGAAACGGGGGCAACGAAGAGAGTTGCAGACCCCCTAGTTTTTGTCAGGGGGTCCAAGAAGGACCCAAAAGTCAGAAAAATAAATTTAATAATTTAAAAAAAAAATCGCGGGGTACGCGTACGGTAAGCTTACCGTACGCGCACGGCCCAAAAAAATAAATAAATAAATAAAGAAGTAACAATCACATTTATTAAATAAATTAAAGGACCCACAAGGGAGAAAAAAACAAATGTTACTGCGTAAAAAAAGGCGAGGCGCGCACGGCATGGACTGCGCAACGTGGGCGCTCGGTGCGCGAAGTGCACCGAGCGCCCACAGCGCGCGCACGGCGCGCGAAGCGCACCGTGCGCGCAGGGTGTGCGCATAGTGAAAAACCAGAAAAAAAAATAAAAAATAAATACATAACTTAGCATTTAAAAAACCGTACAAATTCACTGAAAAAACCATAGGTTTCACACACGTTATAGTTAGGAATTATCATTTACAAAACCTTGCAAATTCACTTAAAAAACCATAGGTTTCACACATGTTATAGTTAGCTGTACATTTCACTCGTAAAAAACCAATGAAATTCCACGTTATAGTTAGATCAGGTAACTATAACTTGCGCGACCGCAATCCACAATGTGTAATTTCAGATGTCATCATTGATGTCATGAGTGATGTCACTGACCATGTCATGAGTGATGTACTATGTGACGTCATCAGCAGTGGATTGCGGGTGCGCGAGTTATAGTTACCTGATCTAACTATAACGTGGAATTTCATTGGTTTTTTACGAGTGAAATGTACAGCTAACTATAACATGTGTGAAACCTATGGTTTTTTAAGTGAATATATATATATATGCAATCACACCAGGACCTTCGTCCGCTTGCAGCATCATATACGCTGATTCAGCTAACAAGGAACCACGAACCACAATATATATATATATATATATTTCCTTTCAGGCCTAGAGTGATGCATTAATTATGCAAAAAAAGCAGAGAACTCTGGGTTCTCGGGCTTATGTGGAAAGCAGCTCCTGTATAGAGCACCCTCAACACCAGTGGCACTCTAAATATGCTCACCTCGAATGTCTGCTTTTGTATCAAAGTCTTCAAGCGTAGGAATAGCACAGTGCCATCCACGCGGAGATAGAAAGGGACATAGGTGCCGATCACGATCCGGCAAAAAATTTCCCCGTGCGACTCGTATCGGGTCTTTTTACCGTACGAATCGTACAAATGCCGTACGAACTGGCAATCACGATTCGCATGGTAAAAAGTCCATACGACCCGCACCGGGAATCATTCCCCACACGTCCTCGGGTCGGAAAATGTGTCCGACACGTCCTCGGACGATTTACCTTACAAACGTAAAAATCCAAGTCCGACCGAGGAATCACGATCCATCCCGTGCGTCCGAGCCCACAACCGTATGGAAAAAACACCGTCCGCACCGAACACCAATAGCAACCATGGAGACATGTGCCCGCATACGCGCCCAACACTCCCCCCAGCCCCCGTACGTCCGACACGTACCCCCCGTATATGTATACCCCCACCCGTCTATGTACACCCCAGTACGTTCCAGTCGTACCCCCACCCCAGTACGTGTCGTACCACCGTCAATGTACCCCCCCCCACCCCTGTACGTGTCGTACCACCGTCAATGTAAACCCCCCCACCCCTGTACGTGTCGTACCACCGTCCATGTACACCCCAGTACGTTCCAGTCGTACCCCCACCCCAGTACGTGTCGTACCACCGTCAATGTAAACCCCCCCACCCCTGTACGTGTCGTACCACCGTCAATGTAAACCCCCCCACCCCTGTACGTGTCGTACCACCGTCCATGTACACCCCAGTACGTTCCAGTCGTACCCCCACCCCAGTACGTGTCGTACCACCGTCAATGTACACCCCAGTACGTTCCAGTCGTACCCCCACCCCAGTACGTGTCGTACCACCGTCCATGTACACCCCAGTACGTTCCAGTCGTACCCCCACCCCAGTACGTGTCGTACCACCGTCAATGTAAACCCCCCCACCCCTGTACGTGTCGTACCACCGTCCATGTACACCCCCCCACCCCTGTACGTGTCGTACCACCGTCAATGTAAACCCCCCCACCCCTGTACGTGTCGTACCACCGTCTATGTACACCCCAGTACGTTCCAGTCGTACCCCCACCCCAGTACGTGTCGTACCACCGTCAATGTACCCCCCCCCACCCCTGTACGTGTCGTACCACCGTCCATGTACACCCCAGTACGTTCCAGTCGTACCCCCACCCCAGTACGTGTCGTACCACCGTCAATGTAAACCCCCCCACCCCTGTACGTGTCGTACCACCGTCAATGTAAACCCCCCCACCCCTGTACGTGTCGTACCACCGTCCATGTACACCCCAGTACGTTCCAGTCGTACCCCCACCCCAGTACGTGTCGTACCACCGTCAATGTAAACCCCCCCACCCCTGTACGTGTCGTACCACCGTCCATGTACACCCCAGTACGTTCCAGTCGTACCCCCACCCCAGTACGTGTCGTACCACCGTCAATGTACCCCCCCCCACCCCTGTACGTGTCGTACCACCGTCTATGTACACCCCAGTACGTTCCAGTCGTACCCCCACCCCAGTACGTGTCGTACCACCGTCAATGTACCCCCCCCCACCCCTGTACGTGTCGTACCACCGTCCATGTACACCCCAGTACGTTCCAGTCGTACCCCCACCCCAGTACGTGTCGTACCACCGTCAATGTAAACCCCCCCACCCCTGTACGTGTCGTACCACCGTCAATGTAAACCCCCCCACCCCTGTACGTGTCGTACCACCGTCCATGTACACCCCAGTACGTTCCAGTCGTACCCCCACCCCAGTACGTGTCGTACCACCGTCAATGTAAACCCCCCCACCCCTGTACGTGTCGTACCACCGTCCATGTACACCCCAGTACGTTCCAGTCGTACCCCCACCCCAGTACGTGTCGTACCACCGTCAATGTAAACCCCCCCACCCCTGTACGTGTCGTACCACCGTCAATGTAAACCCCCCCACCCCTGTACGTGTCGTACCACCGTCCATGTACACCCCAGTACGTTCCAGTCGTACCCCCACCCCAGTACGTGTCGTACCACCGTCAATGTAAACCCCCCCACCCCTGTACGTGTCGTACCACCGTCAATGTAAACCCCCCCACCCCTGTACGTGTCGTACCACCGTCCATGTACACCCCAGTACGTTCCAGTCGTACCCCCACCCCAGTACGTGTCGTACCACCGTCAATGTACCCCCCCCCACCCCTGTACGTGTCGTACCACCGTCCATGTACACCCCAGTACGTTCCAGTCGTACCCCCACCCCAGTACGTTCCTGGCGCACCCCCAACACAACCTCCTAAGTACGGAGCGCACCCCATGCCCCAACATCACAACCGCATGTACGAGTCGTGCAAAGCCACACACAAGGACCAAATCGTACAACCAAATGGCCCATGTACACACCGTACACACGCTCAAAACGCACGTACACAACAAGGACAAAACAAAACAACTCAACAATACACCATTCGCAAGGCACACAGCCACTAAACATGGCCAACAACCACTAAAATAACACAATCACTGACCTGCAACTGTCAAAAACAAACAGAGGCCCAATACACCACCACTCCTTATAACACACCCACCCAAAATTCAAACACTGCCACACCCACCCATGGACCAATAAAAAGGGCCCACACACACAAACCATGAGCCTTTGCAACAGACCCACTGCTGCCAGACACCACAGAACCAGACTACAAGCGACACCACATCTTACACTTGCACACCTTCACACGACCACCCTCACAAACACCCTCTCATCACATTCACACACACACACAACCATCCACACCCCCCCCCAACATCCACACACCCCCCACACCCACACCATCCCCACCCACACCCCTCACCATGCCCACTACCAAGAATCCAAAGTTCAGTCACCGAGAGTTGGAGGTCCTTGTTGATCAAATCCTCAGAGTCGAGCCACAGATCTTTGGAACATTGGTCAGAAGCACCAGCCAGGCAGCCAAAACAGCCATGTGGCAGACCATCGTCGATGCTGTGAATGCTGTTGCGGACACCAGGAGGACCAAGCAGGATTGCCAGAACAGGTGGTACGATCTGCGGAGGAGGGTCAGAGCCAAGAGACAGGAGGAACACGACCAGGCCAACGCCACCGGAGGAGGGCCCTCCCGCAGACCCGTACAGTACCATCCCTGGGAGGAGAGGGTGATGGCCATACTGCCGGTGGAGGCAGTTGAAGGAGTAGAAGGACTCCGAGACCCGGGTGAGTACACAAACAACGCACCTCACATGGGGGGAACTGCAACCACAAACAAAATTACTAACAGGCACGCAACCACCACAAGCCATCGCATTACTCAACCACACTCCATGAGCAGGCACATGCCACTGCTGCCACCATGCCCCATGCACCCAGCTGGACAATGTCAAGTCACAGGCCACAGAAGACAACAACACATGACACGGTAACCCGGATGGCGGGAGGCTGGGCACCAAGAATCACATAGTGCGACTCCAAAGCAGACAACAATGCCCTCTGCCCATATGGCCTAGGTCACAGCCAGACAAACACTGTGTCCCAACACAGGAATGACTTGCCAGCAAATGGCGGATGCCTTGCATCAACACATGGGGGTGAAGGCACTGTTTTGCACATGCCAGCAGCTAATGAACAGCCAACAGTGTGAAAGAGTGGCAGCACACACCACCACAGCAGCAGCGCACAGACACACAGCAGACAAAATGGGTGCCTGGAGATCAGAAACAAACTCACATCAACAGGCCAAGGGCCACTCAAAGATCTGCTAACAGTGTGTGCCCAGGAAGCTGGGCCAAGGTGACAGAGGGTGACACACGGAGGGAGGGAGAGGGGGACACAGAGGGAGGGAGAGGGGGACTGAGAGGGAGGGAGACACAGGAAGATGGACAGAGGGAGGAGGCTGACACACAGAGGGAGGGAGAGGGGGACTGAGAGGGAGGGAGACACAGGAAGATGGACAGAGGGAGGAGGCTGACACACAGAGGGAGGGAGAGGGGGACTGAGAGGGAGGTAGACACAGGAAGATGGACAGAGGGAGGAGGCTGACACACAGAGGGAGGGAGAGGGGGACACAGAGGGAGGGAGACACAGGAAGATGGACAGAGGGAGGAGGCTGACACACAGAGGGAGGGAGAGGGGGACACAGAGGGAGGGAGAGGGGGACACAGAGGGAGGGAGAGGGGGACAGAGAGGGAGGGAGAGGGGGACAGAGAGGGAGGGAGAGGGGGACAGAGAGGGAGGGAGAGGGGGACTGAGAGGGAGGGAGACGGACAGAGGGAGGAGGCTGACACACGGAGGGAGGGAGAGGGGGACAGAGAGGGAGGGAGAGGGGATCAGAGAAGGAGGGAGACACAGGGAGAACAAATCAGTCCTTTGGTGTGTGGGAATGTCTGCTCGTCAGCAGGTGGACTGCGTGCATGTAGACAAGGGTGGCCAGTGCCAGAACCCCCCCTCTTCATCATGGCAAAACGCAGGGCCATGTCACAACCTGTACGCGAGCACAAGGACAGCCACCTGCATCATATAAGTGTGTGGATCCACTCCATGTGCACATGTACAGTGCTACAAGGAAGGCGCAAACGCATAGCTCGGCACACCTGCCCACTCCACTGCTGACTGCAGTCACACTTGACGCAGCAAGTAAGACTGTGCCACACATAGTTAAATGGGACAAATTGGTGCCCAAGGGACACACACATGCACAAGTGCACTGTGAGTGGAATGCAAGACAGATCCTAATTCCAAGAGGAAATGTGCCAACTTTGTAACGGATGCAACATGGATGTTGCATGGATCAAAAGTAACATTGTCTCTCTCACACACAGGTCGACGTCGTGCTGCACCCCCCAACACTGGGGGGGAACACTCACAGGACCCGGATCTGCAGGAGACCGATCCCACCGGCAGCGACCACTTTCAGCACTCTGCGGACGACCCCGACCGACCTGGCCCCTCTGGTGTCCAACCACCTGCAGCACCTGCGTCAGGTACAACCGTGCCAACCACCACCCCCACTCCTGCCACATCCCAGGAGACACCCAGGATCCCTGCCCCAACACCACAATGCAGCCAGGCTCGCCAGGAGGGACACGGTGTCCCGGGCACCCAGGAGGAGGCAGGCGACAACGCCAATGCCACCCCTCAGGGGTCCCGGAGACCCCATGTGCCCACAAGTGCAGGCCAGACGCAAGTGGGCAGGGGTGGTGGGAGTGGAGAGCGGCGGAGGCGCGAGCCTGACCAGTTGGCTGGGGATCCGGTATTTTCCCATGTCCGTAACATCCTGGACTCGTACCGGCAGGACACCACGGGCATGGCCCAGGTTGTGTCCGTCCTCGAGGGGATCAAGGTCCAGCAGGCCCAGCAACATGCGGAGCTAATAGCCTGTCTACAGCTACACCAACGGAGGATGGAGGACAGACAGGCTGAGCAAGTGACGGCGTCCCAGGGGATTCACGCTGAACTCCGTCGGATGGCCGACACCATGGCCGACCCTCCCTGTGCCAGAAGGCGGAGAACATCACCACCCACAGGGAGGGATCATGAGGAGGAGGAGGAAACATCCGACGGAGCATCCCAGACGTCGTCACGGCCTGCTGCTGAGGTTCCCCGCAGGAAGCCGGGTCGTCCACGGAAAGGACCGTGAGGGTGGCTGCTACATCACCATCTCCCAGGACACCTGGCCTGGCACCTGGCCCACTGGAGCAACAGCATCACAGCATCAAGAGACATTCTCTGCCACATGGCCCTGCTGGTCACTGGCTGACCAATGTTGACAAAGACTGTGGCATGGACTCTGAGGATTTCCAATGGCAAGGACACCAACTCCCCTACTGAACTTTGGATTCCCTAATCCCGGAAAGGCCCTCACTTGGCCCCCCCCCCCAATAATAAATCACACTATTAAGAGTAGATGCCTGCTGGTAGCATTATTACCTAACATGTGTCTTGTACAGTCTAAACATGCCTGAGTCATCTGTTCACTTCAACCATCCACACCCTGGGGCCTGAGTCTGGCACAGGACACATGGGTCACAGTTTTCTAGGCAAGACAGACATGGAGCACCATACACACCCGTGATGGTCAGAACCAGCTGAGGGGGTGGCCGAACAACCGTGCTGACAGACACATTGAGTACAGCAACAGTCATGCGCAGAGGTCAGGGATCCTGGCCCGTGTCCTGGGGGGCACCCAGGTACGTGTAGACAGGTGGCAGAACCATGTCCTGCAAGCTTGAGTCCGGTGGATGCAGAGAATGGGGTCATGGATAACGTTGGATGCATGGTGATGGCACATGTCACAATACCCACACAGTCATGGACATCATGCCCATTACACAGTCTCAGCACACACACACAGCTTGCATCTTGCCACTCGACACATTGACACATAGCCACAATCAGGGAATACCATGCCAGACATGCAGGATGCACCGTGCCAACACACCAGCATTGACTGAGAAGAGGCACCTTGGAGGCATAGGGACACCTTTAATAGTCATGTGTTTGGGATTGCAGAGGCAACTTGAAGTACACATGAACACATCATGTGGAGTAACATGTGGCTCCAACACTGGCACCCCCCTTCTGCAGCACAAATGCGTGATAGCCATGGAACTGGCACACAAGTGTCGGATAATAGCTAAATACCCACAGCTGCTCACGGAGAGCCTGCCATACACCATACATCCGCTGATGTGGAAGTCCCACGCCATGTCAAGACAATGTTAACCGGATGTGTCCGAGGGCAGTGTCACACACATTGATGCCTTCATCACAATCCACCATCCCATCACTGATGACTGACAACCAGGCAGCCCATCTATTCAGGTGTACCCAGCTGCATGTCGTGTCCCATGGGGATGCCACATGTCTGCAGAGGACCCAAACCCCGACCGGGGCAGTGTGCACACATCGTGAACAACTGCCACACCCAATACACCCCAGATGCATCCCTTACCCCATGGAGACTTCCAAACGTGTCCGTGCCTGTAACGCTGAGTCAGCCCACGATGCCATGTCCATGAGGAATAGCAGTGCCACAACAATGCAACCAGCAAACGGCATGCGCAGGTACCTGGGGAAGAGAGACACACAAGAAGTCAGCCACAAGAAGCACAGCCACTTGCATGTGCATGTACTCGACACATGTATGTATGACAACATGCTATGTCACAATTATGTCTGGGGAAATACTACCATCACTGCCACCATCACTCCAGTGACACACCCACACACACCTCTGACCCACGTGCCATACATGCAGGTGGAGACACACATCACAACGCATGCCACACGGGGACCAATGCGTGCACACTCAGACCCTGGTACTCACCACTAAGCAAAGAAGTCGCGTATGAGCCGAGTCCGGATGTCCTCTTGCGGCTCCACATCCTCCACATCACTAGCCCCATTGCCAAGCCCTTCGTCCTCCACGGGTGGATGGTCCTCGTCATCTTGATCCAGGATGAGGGGCACAGCTCTTTCAACTGCCATGTTGTGCAGCATGCAGCAGACCATGAAGATCTTGCAGACCTTCGCCGGGGCATATGGGAGTGCGCCGCCGGTCTTGTGGAGGCACCGGAATCGGCTCTTCAGCATGCCAAACGTCCTCTCTATCACTCGCCTTGTCCGGCCATGGGCGGTGTTGTAGCGGAGCTGGGCCGGCGTGATGGGGTTGCGGAGAGGTGTCAGCAGCCAAGGCATGTTGGGATAGCCAGCGTCCCCTAAATGGAAAGCACATGGATATCGTTAGAACAGGCGAAGCGGTAGTGCTGCTCGGCCAAACAGAATACAGGACAGACAGACTGTACCCACCAACAACACATGCACGTTCGTTGCGCAGCTGCATCATCATATCAGGCATCCCGCTACGCCTCATGATGTAGGCATCGTGTGCTGATCCTGGAAAACGAGCACAGACATGTGAAATCACCATGTTGGACAGACACACCACAAGGGCATTGATGGAGTGGTAGTGCTTCCGATTGCGGTACGCCACCTCCCGTGCGTGTGGTGGTACCAAACCTACATGTGTCCCATCTATGGACCCAATGACATGGGGCATCCCTCCCAGGGCATAGAATCCACGCTTGACCTCAGTCATCTGTTCAGGGGTTGGGAACTTGATGAAGTCATCCAGGTGAATCAACATGGCCTCCAAGAAATCATGCAGCACACCGCTGAACATGCTCTGGGACATGCCACCAACATGAGCTATGGTATTTTGGAAGGTACCCGTGGCAAGGAAATGTAGGGCAGCCATTACCTTCAGCTGGGGTGTCAGTGCCGTAGGATACCTGTGCTGCGGTTGCAGGTGTGGTGCCAGTCTCGCCGTCAGCTCCAGAATCAACGGTTGGGTGAAGCGGTAGAGCCGGATCCTGTCATTCTCCTGCATGGTAGCCAAGTCTGGAATTCTTCGGGCAACAGGAGGCGCTCTGCAGTAATTTGGAAGTGACAAGGAAGAGTGAGTGCACTACGAGAACAACTCATGTCTACTGAGCACATGTAAATCAGCCAATACACACATGCCACATAGGGAGTCAGGCATGTGCTACATGCCCAGGACACGTATGGATGCAAGGTGACACTCCTTCCAAGACCCAGCCACACACGGTGATTGAGAACCTCCCCATGCCACGCCATGGGAATAGCTGTGTCCCAGTGCAAGTGAACAGCCCGACGCAAGACAGAAGTGACATACACCCACACATCAGCAGAAGTGTGATGCTGATTGCAGAGACTGGCAGCGGAACACTTGAGCCACAGGTCACATGACATTACACTAGGCCTGCCCACACACCTTGCCATGAAGGTGCACATGTCATGACTCACCACACATTCCTTGTGAGGATGCTGACATGGCCTTGTCACGCTACTCCGTGTCCCATGCATACATGTGCACCTCACATCAGACACCACATGTGGCATGGTGTGCGGAACAGTGTGCAATGATAATCTACACACAGACACATGTTGGTTGCTGCAACGGCTGCAGCTTTTGAGGGTGCTACAACATCAACCTGATGTAAATCCCGGACACATAAATGACATAGTCACATTGTGCACTGTGGGTAGTGACAAGTCAGGTTTCATGACCCCTGTACCGGCCATCATGGGACACTTCCGTGTGTTGGTGTCCGTGCCATGCCAGTGACGCTCACCCCAAGTGCGCAGTACGACATGCACACATGTCAAAGGAGTCAAGGGCATGCCTGGCACACATTGCACCCTCACACAGTACACCTGTACACATCTCATCATACATCTGGTGCCTTCTCCACTCAGGAGGCATGTTCCACATCACAGCCTGTCACACCTGTGCCCCACACATGTAGTAATGCACAGACGATGCCTAGATGTCCATTCCTGGACAAGTATGTCCATCCATGGACAAGTATGTCCGCCCTATTCCTACCTGTGTGTCGACTATCACCACAGTGATGTGTACAAACCGGCGTACTGCTGCTAAGAGGGCCTGTGTATGTTCCCCAATCACTGTGGGAGTGCTGCCGTATGTGTACCCATCGTGATGGCGAGTGTACAGGCATTTGTACGGACCGTACCACAACGAGTACGCATACGCGTGCAGACCCATAGTGATAGTGAGCGTACATGCGTGTGTACGGTCCGTACCACAACGTGTACGCATACGCGTGCAGACCCATAGTGATTTTGAACGTAGGCATGCATGTACGGGCCGTTGCCATGCTTTTGGGGTGCCCTAGGGCCCGGAAACGCACCGTACCTGTGTGTGATTCTCCTAATTACATAGGGGACAAGTGTTAAGGCCTACATGCATGCTGGTTGTCATGGCGACCAGGTTCAAATTTCGATTTTGTTCTGGAAGGTGCACAGCAGAAGTCAGTTGGAATTCTTCTACTTTGTTGCAATGTGTTTGTGGGGCTGACATCATGCAGGAGAATGAAACCGATAGAGAACCCACAGACTGCTAGGTTTGAAGGGATTGGTGGAAACATAGGATGCAAATGTGAGTGACCAATCACTCTGTACTCCTGTGCATGAGACTGGGCAGAAGGCCACATATAAGGCAGCCAGGTCCCATGAGGGATTACTTGCCTGCACATCTTTGCATTTGTCGACCAAGCTGCTGCTACTGATTCCCTGGAAACATGTCAAGGGCTGTGGAGAGGACACAGCCATTCACCCTGGAGGAGAACATGGCTCTGCTGGATGTGATCCTCCCACAGTACCCCATGCTGTATGGGCGACCAGGGTATCAGGTGAGTGCATAGGCCACTGCCACAGACTGTCCCTATGTTGTGACTGTGTCTTCAGGCATTGTGACCCGGTGTGACACACATGCCATGTACTGTCGGGGGGGTACCAGGGGGGGGTGCCTGATGTCTCCCAGCAGTGCCCTGAGACAGGAGGGGTGGGGGCCTATAACTCACAGCAGTGCCCTGAGACAGGAGGGGTGGGTGTGGAGTCCTTCCAGCAGTGCCCTGAGACAGGAGGGGTGTGTGCAGAGTCCACCCAGCAGTGCCCTGAGACAGGAGGGGTGGGTGTGGAGTCCTTCCAGCAGTGCCCTGAGACAGGAGGGGTGGGTGTGATGCACAGTGTGAGCCTTGATCATTGATTGTGACATTGCCATCATTCCACCTGAGTACCCACTATGGCACGTACTGCCTTTTCCCTCACCAGAGGATGATGTCCCTATGACAGAGGTGCAATGCGTTGGCTGCATTACATGCCATGTAGTAACCAGCTATTATGTTCACATATGTCTCTCTGTGACATGTGGCTGGTGTATTGATGTGGTGTCACTTGTACTTCCTCACAGGTAGGCGCCTCTGCCAAGGAGCAGATCTGGCTGACCGCCGTCAGTGCCGTGAGGCGTGTGGATGGTCGGAGGCGGAGCCTGTCCCAGGTGAGGAAACGCTGGCAGGATATCCGGTGCTGGACGCGGAGGATTGCACGGCTCCTGCTGGGGGACTCACCTGAGAGCCACAAGAACCGCGGCCGCCGCCGTCTGACCCACCTCCACAGGCGTGTGCTGCCGGTGGTCTTTCCAGACCTGGAGAGGCGCTTACAGGCGATGCAGCAGGCGGAAGGGGGTAGGTACATGTGCGTTTGTTGTGTGTCACCGGCATTTGTAAGGGCACAGTGGCATTCATTCACTGGCAGGGTTTAAAGGTGCTGTGCCCATCCAGTTTGCCCAAGTGTGGCGCTGCGCCCCTGCCACCCTTCCCCTCCTTGCAATGTGTTCCCTGGTCTGTGTGTAGTCACTCCTTCACAAGGTAATGTAGGCTGGCGCTTTGTCCACGAGAACAATGACTGTAGCATCATGGGTGGTAGTGGTGGGTAACAGGTTGTGGGACCTTGCCTGTGAACTGTCAAGTTCACTGCATGTGGGTTCCATGTCAGTTGGCACTGATGCTGGCTCCAGACATGGGAGTTGGTCTCTCATGTGTCATGCCTTACAGCGCGCATGTCCTATGTAGTGGCCTGTGACATGATGTGCATGAGTGTGCGCTACGCATAGTGCAGGGATGGTGACGTGTGTAGCAGTCATTCCCATTCAGCCATTCAGTAGCATGTAGTTGCGTGCCCAATACTGTCCCCTGGGGCACCTTATCCTCAGTGTTGTTTGTGTCATCATCAACGTGGACACTCTCACTGTCTACAGCGTAGGTTGTGCTCTGTGCCATTGTCCCCTGTCACCATGTATATAGACGTGCTATTATGTACAGGTGTCCACTGTGCAGCCTGACCTGATTGTCCCTCTTCATACTCACAGTTGCCAGTGCCTGTGTGTCTTGTTATACTCATCTGAGGATGGGCACTGGTACCTCATTATTTGTACAGGCGCACCTTTGCTGATTTGCGTCCAATCTTGCCTTTTGCCTGCCACTGTGTTTATCACCCAGACTATGAGATGTTGGTGCCACCTGTGTCTCAGCAATTAGCATCGTGTGGGGGTTGCTTGGGGCGGGCAATGCCTATGTGTCAAATCCTGATTCCTAATTGCTGGGTCTGGACAGTGTGTGATGTTACTGGACACACACGCAAGGTGCAGTGACCGAGTTATGTTGGGCATGTTTGCAGCATTACCTATGCAGCATGTGTCTCAAGTTCATGGATATTGTCCCTGGTCATAGGTATTTTCACAAACGCTGTGTGGTGCAGAGGCAGTGCAGGATTGTCCCCAGGGCCTGGGTGCTATGTCAGACTCCGTTTCCTGTCATCAGCTATTGTCTCATGCTCTCCATGGTATTTCAGTGGCATGGTGGCTCAACCAACTGTGTTTCATGCCCTACATCGGTACCTTGTTTTGCAGATGTTAGGGATCTGCCTCTTCAGGCTATGCAATGTTGACTATGTAGATTGGACTCATGTGACAGATGTGTACAGGTGTCTGATTAATTTCTGTCTCTCCACCCTGCCCACAGCATCGTCGGGGGACACAGAGGGAGACATGGACACGGACCAGGCGGAGGGACCGAGCACCAGTGGCAGCCGTGACATCGGGGCTGGCACATCGAGTGGGACAGAGGCGGAGGATAGTGTGGCCGAGGACCTGTCGACTGGCACATCAGACTACGAAGCTGACAGGTCCGAGGAGGATGTCTCAGAGTTGGCGGAGGCTGCACCAGCAGCTGACAGTGGAACAACACCTGCCACCGCCCCCTCAGTTCCCACCAACCGCCTCCCACTTGCTCGTGTCCCTTCCCAGCGTGCCCGGTCACCGCATGTCTCCTTCCTGCCAGGCACCGCACCCCCTGCCCCTGTCTCCACTGCTGCCGCCAATGCTGAGTCTATGGACATCCAGCGGCAAATGCAGGTTGGTCAGGCTGCGATCCTGAATGTCCTCCATTCCCACGGGAAAACCCTCAGCAACATCGAGGCATTCTTGGAGGGCATTCATTCTTTGCAGGCTGACCAACGCAACTTGCTGAGGTCCCTAGACTCCACACTGACTGCAGCAGTGGGTCTCCTGCAGCGCAACCTCCCCCCACCTACCCCTGCCCCATCCACACTTCCCACTTCCATGCCTGTCCCACTTACACCCAGACGTCGGCATGCACCCACCACAACAGACACAGGCACCACACCAGCAGGGAAGGTCCACCGCACTCCTCCTGACACGCACACACAGGGTGAGATAGGCACACACACTGGGTCGGGGGGCAAACGTGTGACACGCAGCCAGAGTGGGAGTCCGCATTCCACACAATCCACTCCCTCCAAATCCCCTCCCCTCAGCTCTCCTGGCCACATCTCCCCCAAGGACTCCTTCATGGCCGCTCTGTCCTTGAGCCCCACAGTTACGCCACCACGCAAGCGGTCAAGGAAGTCCTCGGTCAGGGTGGTTGAGTCTCCCCCCCTGTCTCCACCCTCCCCCGGTGGCGCTGCAACCCATCCCTCTGAACCCCCCCCCTCCTTGGGGCCTGAGGTCACTTCGGGTGCAGGGGACTCCCTGGAGGACCTTGCTAAGGTGTGTAGTGCCATCCTGGCCTCCGCCTTTGGCCATGACACACCCCCTGTGGTTGAGTCCTCCATCCCTGCACCCACAACGCCGCCCCTTTGCCCTGATGTCCCTGCGGTGCCTGTTGCTTCCCCCCCCCCTGATGCCCTCACCAGTATGGAAGACGATGGCATTTGACTGTGCAGGCAAGGTAGGGGACACACATCCCACTGTGTCCCCCATGCAGCTGGGAATAATTGACTGCCCTATGGCCTTTGTTGACTTTGAACTGCCGTTGATCCACGGACATTGTGCTAATGCTGATTAAAGCTTTATTTTTTTTTTCATTATCACACTCCTGCTATGGTGGTATTGGTGTTGGTGGGGCTGCTACATTGTTTTGGGTGGTGTTTAAGGCTTTGGGTGTGTGGGATTTGTAGTAGTGTTCTGCTCTTTGGGGCCACCCTAGGATCTGTGTGCCATCACAAGGTGTTGGCTAACTTCCTTAGGTCATGTCAGCAGTTACTGCATGGTTCAATTGTCCCAGGGTGTATTCCTTCCTCTGTGTACCCAGTTTCTTCCCTGCAGGGTGTTCCCAATGTTTAGCGCAGAGCTGTGTCTACATGAGCTGTGTGTGTGACGGAGCCCTTCTACTTTGGCCATGCATGCATGGCCATGTCTCCACCTGCAACAATCGTGGCATCCTTGCTGATCACTGTACTTGTGTGTGGAGTCAGTTGACATGAGTTCATGGGGACATGTTCCCTTGTAGGCAGTATGGATGTGGGTAATTGTGGCATCACACACATGTGTTACACCCCTCCTGGGTGTGGACACTGCTGGGAGGACTCTGCACCCACCCCTCCTGTGTCAGGGCACTGCTGGGAGGACTCCACACCCACCCCTCCTGTCTCAGGGCACTGCTGGGAGGACTCTGCACACACCCCTCCTGTCTCTGGGCACTGCTGGGAGTGATGGGCACCCACCCCTCCTGTCTCAGGGCACTGCTGGGTGGAGTCTGCACACACACCTCCGATTTCTGGATATGTGCGCTTGGCACATACACGGTGGGGTTACGCACACTGCATTAGAGGTGAGGGTACGAGTCTACTGACACTGTTGGGCTGGGGGTACGCTCCGTACGTCCGCGGGTGGGGGTACGGGTCGTACTTACACTGTTGGGCTGGGGGTACGCTCCGTACGTCCGCGGGTGGGGGTACGGGTCGTACTTACACTGTTGGGCTGGGGGTACGCTCCGTACGTCCGCGGGTGGGGGTACGGGTCGTACTTACACTGTTGGGCAGGGGGGTACGCTCCTTGCATTCGCGGGTGGGGGTACGGGTCGTACTTACACTGTTGGGCTGGGGGTACGCTCCGTACGTCCGCGGGTGGGGGTACGGGTCGTACTTACACTGTTGGGCAGGGGGGTCCGCTCCTTGCATTCGCGGGTGGGGGTACGGGTCGTACTTACACTGTTGGGCTGGGGGTACGCTCCGTACGTCCGCGGGTGGGGGTACGGGTCGTACTTACACTGTTGGGCAGGGGGGTCCGCTCCTTGCATTCGCGGGTGGGGGTACGGGTCGTACTTACACTGTTGGGCTGGGGGTACGCTCCTTGCATTAGTGGGTGGGGGTTCGAGTCGTACTTACACTGTTGGCATGGGGGGTATGCTCCGTACGTCCGCGGGTGGGGGTACGGGTCATTCTTACACTGTTGGCATGGGGGGTACGCTCCTTGCATTCGCGGGTGGGGGTACGGGTCGTACTTACACTGTTGGGCTGGGGGTACGCTCCGTACGTCCGCGGGTGGGGGTACGGGTCGTACTTACACTGTTGGGCAGGGGGGTCCGCTCCTTGCATTCGCGGGTGGGGGTACGGGTCGTACTTACACTGTTGGGCTGGGGGTACGCTCCGTACGTCCGCGGGTGGGGGTACGGGTCGTACTTACACTGTTGGGCAGGGGGGTCCGCTCCTTGCATTCGCGGGTGGGGGTACGGGTCGTACTTACACTGTTGGGCTGGGGGTACGCTCCGTACGTCCGCGGGTGGGGGTACGGGTCGTACTTACACTGTTGGGCAGGGGGGTCCGCTCCTTGCATTCGCGGGTGGGGGTACGGGTCGTACTTACACTGTTGGGCTGGGGGTACGCTCCTTGCATTAGTGGGTGGGGGTTCGAGTCGTACTTACACTGTTGGCATGGGGGGTATGCTCCGTACGTCCGCGGGTGGGGGTACGGGTCATTCTTACACTGTTGGCATGGGGGGTACGCTCCTTGCATTCGCGGGTGGGGGTACGGGTCGTACTTACACTGTTGGGCTGGGGGTACGCTCCGTACGTCCGCGGGTGGGGGTACGGGTCGTACTTACACTGTTGGGCAGGGGGGTCCGCTCCTTGCATTCGCGGGTGGGGGTACGGGTCGTACTTACACTGTTGGGCTGGGGGTACGCTCCGTACGTCCGCGGGTGGGGGTACGGGTCGTACTTACACTGTTGGGCAGGGGGGTCCGCTCCTTGCATTCGCGGGTGGGGGTACGGGTCGTACTTACACTGTTGGGCTGGGGGTACGCTCCGTACGTCCGCGGGTGGGGGTACGGGTCGTACTTACACTGTTGGGCAGGGGGGTACGCTCCTTGCATTCGTGGGTGGGGGTTCGAGTCGTACTTACACTGTTGGGCTGGGGGTACGCTCCGTACGTCCGCGGGTGGGGGTACGGGTCGTACTTACACTGTTGGGCTGGGGGTACGCTCCGTACGTCCGCGGGTGGGGGTACGGGTCGTACTTACACTGTTGGGCAGGGGGGTCCGCTCCTTGCATTCGCGGGTGGGGGTACGGGTCGTACTTACACTGTTGGGCTGGGGGTACGCTCCTTGCATTAGTGGGTGGGGGTTCGAGTCGTACTTACACTGTTGGCATGGGGGGTATGCTCCGTACGTCCGCGGGTGGGGGTACGGGTCATTCTTACACTGTTGGCATGGGGGGTACGCTCCTTGCATTCGCGGGTGGGGGTACGGGTCGTACTTACACTGTTGGGCTGGGGGTACGCTCCTTGCATTCGTGGGTGGGGGTTCGAGTCGTACTTACACTGTTGGCATGGGGGGTACGCTCCATGCATACGCGGGTGGGGGTACGGGTCGTACTTACACTGTTGGGCTGGGGGGTACGCTCCTTGCATAAGCGGGTGGGGGTACGGGTCGTACTTGCACTGTTGGGGTGGGGGGTACGCTCCTTGCATACGGGGTGGGGGTAGGGTCCGTACATATCCGTCCCCACGCTATGTGATGTTTGTGCGGCCCGTAGCCAGGCCTTTGCCACGTGGGTGCGATCCGTCCCGCCATTGTTGGGGTGACGTGTGTGGGCGTGGTCCGACTCGTACCCACGCTCTTCAGGCGTGGGTACGGGACGTACCTGTCTGGTTGTGTTGCCGGTTCGCGTGGTGACGGACTTCCGTTGTGGCGGTCGCTGGCTATTCAGGACACGCCCCCACCCCCTCGTGGTGACCAGGGCATGGGAGTCAGGTATGTCCAGGCCATGTGTAGTGTGTCACTCATGTGGTTGTTTTGTGGCCTGCCCTGGTCGTGCCACCCCCACCCCACCCCACTTTCCCCCCTCCCTTAGTTATTCTGACCTTCTGCGGCGTCTGCGTCGTAACCTGTAGAGGAGGTGTACTGCTATGAGGGCAGGGATGACTCGTAGGTTCGGGTCCATGTCTGTCCGTCGCGTACTGGTCCTCCTTGATCGCGTCGTCCTGTCGCGTACGGGTCCTCCTTGGTGGCGTCGTCCTGTGTGTCCGTCACGTACTGGTCCTCCTTGTTCGCGTCGCCGTCTGTCCGTCGCGTACTGGTGGTCCTTGTTCGCGTCGTCCTGATTTCCCGGCAGTTTTTGGGTGCCGCAAAATATTCACCGTGCGGGGTGACGTCGGTGCGAATCGTGATTCCTGGGTCGTGAATGGCTGGCTGCGTGCGTCCCGACGTCAGGTCGGCGCTTTCCCGGATCGCATTGGTAGGTGTTTTTTGTTCGGTCGGTCTTTTTTACGATTCGTACGGTAATGGTGTACCCGTGCGAATCGTAATTCCATGTTTGTATATTTTGACGACCGGGTACGCGTCGGACGGAGAATATGCTCCGTCCGACGGTTCGTACCCGGTTTTTGCCGGATCGTGATCGGCACCAAAGTCTTTTGCCATTTCTACAGCAAAGTTTTCAAGCATAGGTCTAGTGTCCATAGATTTTCAAAGTTTCATTTCTTTAATAATTTCAAAACTACTGAACAGATTTACACTAAATTACAAAAAGTACTCTTTCTGGACCAAGATCTATCTTTCTGCCAAAATGTGGTGTAATTCCATTCAGCCATTCGGGCTATAGTTGTGCCTAACATCCCTATGGGAAACTGCATGAGGAAAATGCATTTTGGACCCCCCTTCTTCTCGGCCCCCAATTGACGGATCACCCCAAATCTTTCCAGACAGCAGCTGAAGTGATTTGCGTACTAGTTTTGAAAAGTTTGGGAATATTCATCAAATGGTGCCAGTCAATAGCAAAACAAAAAAACACTTCATCTATAAAAACTAGGTCCTAATTATAACTACCTACTGGTGACTGCCAGCATATATCTATTTATGTATGTATGTATGTATGTATGTATGTATGTATGCATGTACGTATGTCGTATGTATGTATGTATATATATATATATATATATATATATATATATATATATATATATATATATATATATATTTATATATATATATATATTTATCTTCCACACCGAAGTTTGCCCAACGAAGACGCCACACTAGAGGAGTAAACACACACCAGATTTACCGGCAGCAACAATGAAAGCAGTCCATCTCCATTCAAATTTCTTTAGCCAGATGCCTTTCGGACATACTGATTGTCCTTGTTCACAGGCTTGAAGTAAGTAAAACAGCGAGCTGGAGCACATGTGATAAATAGTCCAAACTCCACCCACAAGGCGGGTCGCTCCATTGGCTCTTGGTACTCGTAGTGCTACAATCCAACCCCAAGTGGGGAGACGCTGTATAACCCAGTGGTTAAGAACAATACATGGAACTTCTTGCACTATTGCCAATATATACTGGCAATGATGGTCTCCTCTATCTTTCTGCACCCTTAGTTCAAAGCATAGCAGAACCGCATTTCCAGTGGCAGGGCAAGTCAAGACTCTGTAGAACTGAGATGCTGCATCAGGGGGCTATGTGAAAGGCTGGGGCCCTGATCCACAGCCCACTTTGCCTCTGCCTTAAAAAATCTTGGTCACTGCACGGGTGGACTTGAGTGTAGTCGACAACAGCCAGACTCAATGCCCCGGAATCCAAACACCTCCGCTGTGTGCAGGTCTAAAAACAAAGGCTGCCTCAGGGGGAGCAGCTCCCAAGCTGCATGGTGGCCTCTGCTCACCCACCTGGCCCACGTGGTCAGGATCCAGCCCCACAGCCGAGGGGTATGGTCTGACGGGCAATGTGTCCAAGGTGTGTCTGGGAATGCTTTTAGGAGCTGTCGGTTGAAGTCTGCTCCGCAGCCCCAACTGGCCAGATCAGAAACTGGACTTGTTTAGCTGCATCAGTGGCTGGATCCACTCAATACTGGTAGGTTTTGGTCCCAAAAAACTCATTGGCTTTTCTACATCAGCTGCGTTGCTCTGTGCTCATTCCACACAATGATTGCAGGGTGGTGGATGGCTCAGCCAACCAGGGATTTGCTAATTATTTTTGATCCCCGGCCCAGAGCTTCCTCGGTGATCTACTCTCAGTCGGCCATCTTGGATCCTGCCAGGATGGGAGGGGTGGAACTGTTCCCTGACCCACTTACCATTCAAAGTCTGCCTACAGCATACTCACATAGAACTTGACACCAGTCTATTGCCACCCCAGAGCCCCTGTAGTCTGGGCTGTGAGGAAGGACATTTCAGAACCATGAGTAGAGGTTAAACTTCAGAAGTTTCTTCCACTTCAAAGCTGGCACCAGGTATGAAAATAGGACCCTCAGATCCACTTTGAGTTCACTTCTAGACCTGAGGGGGACATCCAGAAGGCCTGTCCTGCACTTCAGTGGACTTCCCTGAGGCTTGCTTTGTACTTCAATGGACTGCCCTTTTGCTAGAAGCCTGCCTTGAACCCTCAGAAGACTGCACTGCTGCTTGAGGACTGCCTTGCTGTTTGAACTCAGGACTACCAGATTGACTCGAAGTGCTAGTTGGCTTGTCTCCTGTTCTGACCTACAAGAACACAAAAAGCTCCAAAAGCTTGAACCCTGCACCTGGCACCTACCTGAAGTGAGTCCTACCCTCCAAGTGGTGCCCACCCAGTCCTGGATCCCTGGAAGTGGTTCTAAAGGTGCTCAAAGAGCCTAAAATCAAAACTTGGTTACTTGGAAAATGTCTGCCAAAAAGTACCCTGAGAACCAAAAGGAGACATGTACCTACCGGCTAGCTGCTCCTCCCAAGGTGCATCACCAGTCAACCATACTTTGTGATAGCTTCCACTATTTTCTTCTCTGCAGAAGAAAATTCTGTTCAATAGCTCCTATAGCCTGCAACTTTGTTCAGCTGGAGATTTTCAACTTCCAAAAAGGAGACTAAGTCCAAATGTAGAATCCTTCTCCATGACTCCGTCAGGAGGCTCCTTGACCATGATACCTCCTCATCGGACACTGTTGACTGTCTTTTCTCTCTGAACTTTACCTTATCAGGCATTTTTCTTCAAAAACTCTTCTAAGTCTGTAGGTAAGCGGAAACTGGGCACAATCCACCTTGCGTATTTGAACCATGCTCCATCATGGTCATCCATAGCTTTCGACTGTTCTCTAGTCTTGCCCGACTAGAGATTCTTTGATCTTTTAGTCACTTTTTTTTACTAAAAGTGTTAAAAATTCATAACTTGGGCTCTACTCCGGTACAACTGATTAGATTTTTGTTGTTTTGATGTCAAGCAATTTAAGAAATGCTACTCAATTTTCTAAATTGGTGTGGGATTTGTTCTTGTGTTATGTTTTAGCTTTATTACTGTTTAATTGCTACATTGCCACTAAGTTAAGCCTGACTGATTTTGTGCCGAGCTACCAGAGAGTTAAGCACAGGTAACTTTAGTGAGTTTTTGTGGTTGACCCTGACAAGAACTGTGACTGTTGCTTGAGAAGGGTTCACACTCTCCTCAAACAAAGTTTCTAACACTATTGAGAAAAAAGCAATTTAAAAAAGTTAGAATTTTTCTGCCTAAAGTGTTAAGTATTCATGTGTCACCTGGCAGTTGGATGGCTCCTTTGTGATGAGATATGACTTGCACCGTGACACAGGACAAAGGGCTTGGGCGTGGGCAGGTGCTAGCCTTCACTTGGCCTTTTCACTTTAAAGGGGCCTACCCTGTCAAAAGCAGATGAACTTGACAACAGGCTTGTCCCCTTCCTTTGAGCGAGTGAATCCAGCTCTCCTCAATGTGCAACCCTTTAGAGGCCAGAAGGACTGCTACAAATGCTCTTGGTGGTAAGAGCTCACCACCAGGAGCAAAATAAGCCCAAGATCAAGATATCAGCTCCCCAGGGCCCGAGTTATGCACTCTCGAAGATTGCCCATTTAAACATGCCAAAGCAGAGCACCGTGGGACTCTGCGGATAGTTCTTGAAAATAACCCCAGTGTGAGCCATGGCCCGGGGTCAGCACAAGTTTTTTTATCTAATTTTTTGAAAGAGGAGTGGGCAGGGAGTCCATTCTCCTTTGGATTGCACAAATCTAAGTAGGTGGCCTCCCATTGCCTTGTTACGTGGCCTCGCACCTCATGAATTCCTTTGGTTTTGTCTTTTCTTTTTAATGAGGTGCCCTGGCCCAACCTGGGAAACCCCCCTCCCCTCAGTCTTTGCTATTTCTTCTTCTTCACACTGGAAGTCCTCCACTATGCTGCTTACCTGGCTCTCTGACCAGTGCTCCTGGTCTCACGGGTGGGGAGAGTAAAGCTCTCTTTTATCGCCCACCACATAGTGTGCCTCACCACTCTGTACCCCACCCCCAAACAGGAACCAAGGACAGAGGTGGCCTACCTTGCTCCTGGCACCCTGACTAACCCGAGAGCTGTAAGAAGGCTTTTGCCTTCACCTTACTTTGTTTTCGTCCTGGGGGATTGGGACTTAGAACTTTGTTATGTCTTTGCTTCCGGCCCTGTGTTGCATAAAATATTAGTAATATATGCCCTCTAACAAAGATAGTAAACTAAATTTTTAATATTGTGAAGGGTTTTAAGTTGGATACTTTTAAGGATTGCGGGACCACGAGACAATTTTGTATTTTATGACCCATTCTCTAATAATGCAAGTCCCACGATGACAAACGATATTGAATAATACGTCAAATGCTGAATTAAAGAAAAAGACTTAGAGATAGAAAAAGTTCGCTTTCGCAGGGGCCATTTGGAAGGTGAGAGACCTGGGCAATTGCCCACTATGCCCATGCCGTAAAACGTCTGTGGCCTTTCACCGTGCTATACATTAAGAATTATTTGTCATGAAGGGGAAGGGGTTCTTGCAGATGCCCCACTGTCTTAAAAGCAGCAACTCCTCTGCGATAAATAAGCAAGGACAAATATCACTCTACTTTCTATTTGGTGAATTGTTTTACAACATAAAAATAATTTAGATCAGTTTGAAAGATTATAGGGTAAAGGTTATAGATAAACATGTTTTGCAGCTCAGTTAAGGGCATTTTATGTCAAGTTTCCACAACAACTATTTTAAATTCCGTAAAAGCAATCTTACTGCAGGCTGTACGTTCCATCAATAGGTTTACTCACTTTGCTTGAGAAAACCATGGATGTGTAATGTGTTGGCTGCATTGAGTGACATAGCACGTTTCAATTTCTTTCAGTCCCGAGGGAATAGCAAAGCCCCCAACCAACTTTTTAAGCATAAAGCAAACATATGCTTCACTAGGTCATAAGTAGGTCAGGAAGAGAGAATAGATTTTAAAAGGGGAAAGTTGTGCGGTGCACCATGGGTAATGCACTATAAATAAATGATAGCAAGCTCCGGCAATGACATGCACATGCACACATATGCCCTTCACAGCTCATTCCACCTCTCTGGTCCAGGGCTTTGTGGCATCGATCTGGGACACACTGTCAATTTAGAGAACACACAACCCCACCGCCACAATCTGTGTTTAGAGAGTCATATTAAGCACATCCCCGGGACCAGCTGAAAGTACACTGACAAATCGATCTTCAATACACCAGTTGGAATTTCCATTCACAAGGTCCACGGTGTCGTGCCCTCTGCTCGAGGAGGCGGAGGGGACGAGCTTTATAGATATTTCCCTATGTATACTGCTCTAGAGAATAACTAATCGCTATGTTATAAAGTGCTTTAAGGGAAAAGCCGAGTATAACCCAGATTTTAGGTGGGAGAAGTGGTACTTTCAAAGGACTTTTTGTTATGCTTAGATTTATCTTATATTTTACATTTCTTTTAAAGTTTTTTTGCACAACTTTTACCCATTTCTCTCAAATTCTATAAAAATGTGCAAATATCGTGAAATTGTTTGTTAATATGGATTCGTGTGACAATTTGGATGTTTACATTGTGTTTAATATCGAATGCTCCCTATTTCCACCATTCTGCACATAAGGTTACTATGATGTGCTGTTCTCATGTGTTTATTAAGTCACCAGTGAAAAAGAGCTACATAAATTATGCATTTCTGCACGAAATACTTGTATGTCATTGGAGTCATCCCCTAGTACTTGGGAAATGTATGTTGGGCCTAGACGATGTAAAACTAAAAAAAAACGACATGAACTTAAAAACCAAGAACTTTGCAAAAGTTTGCATGCATGATAAACATATTTACACACCCAATCTCTAAAGCACAAAGTCACAATTGGCATGTCATTGTGCCAATATGCAACATGCTTGTTACCTAAATAAACTGATTTTATAATTTTACTTCCCAGGGAAGAGTATTCCTCTCTGGTGTTCCATTACAAAGAGAATTAGAGATGGGTGACAGAGAACAACGAGGGTGCTTGTCACAAAGGGGTTCTAAGTCAGATGACATAGACCATGGGTACTGTTAGACTTGGGGGTCTCTAGTTGGCACAGGTATGCACTTGTGACAAATAAGGACCCTCGCCTCTAGTCAGGGTAAAGGGGTACACTCCTAAAATAACCCCTGCTCACCCCCTTTGGTAGCTTGGCACGAGCAGACAGGCTTATCTCAGAGGCACTGTGTAAAGCATTTGTGAACACATACAGTAATCAAGTGACAACACTACAGATGGACACCACACAGGTTTTATATCAAAAAGAAGTATTCTTTATATAGATTTTCCACACGACCATAAACGACAAAAATACACAATACTGTTACTTTAGACGGTAGAATTTTCTTAGTTCTCTTCAGTTCTTAAATGCGACTCTTTAAGTCAATGTACCTTTTAGATGCGACACGCAGGGCAACGAAAGTGTTGCAACGATGTTGATGCGTTGAAGATTCTGGTGCAAAGAAATAAAGATGTGAAGATCTTCCAGATGCGGCACGCTTCTCCAATGTTGCGAGAAGACTCGACTTGATGCGCCAGCTACAGCGGCGACATCCCTTTACGTGATGCGACGACAGCGGCATTGGCGGCGACACTCTTCTCCGACGTTACGAGACGCTTCCGCTCGATGTGATGCTGCAGCGGTGACACCCCTTTACGTGATGCAACGACAACAGCTCCGACGGTGGCACGCTTCCCTGTGGATGCGAGGCGCTTTTCTTGATGCGGTGCAATGCGACAGCTACGATGGCTGCGAAGGCGACACGCTTCTTCCTCGATGCGAGACCCTTCTCTTGATGCGGTGCAATGCGTCAGCTATGATGGCTGCGATGGTGACACGCTTCTTCGGCGTTGCGAGACACTTCCGTGATGATGCGAGATGCTTCCGCTCGATGCGACAACTGCAGCGGTGACACCACTTTACGCGATGTGACGACAGCGGCTCCGATGGCGGCACGCTTCTCCTTCTTCAGTCGCGCTTCCAGCTCCTTGTGACATGCCGCCCCTCAGAAGGCCCCCAAAACAGCAGCAGGCACTTCCAAAGAACTCTGGGGAGCTGGTGGTTGAAGTCTGTTGTTCCTGAGACTTCAGCAGGAGGCAAGCTCTTTTCCAAGCCCTTGGAGAGCCTTCACAAGTTGAGCAAAAGTACACATAAAGTTCCTTTCTCCTCTCTTTGGCAGTAGGCAACCCCTGCAGGCCAATCCCCCAGTTTCAGGGATAGTCTCTCCTCAGTTTCTTCTTGGTTCCTCTCCTCAGCAGAGGTTTCTTCTTGTTTTATCAAAGTGATCTAACTTCTTGGGATCAGGGTCCCAATACTTATACCCAAAAATCCTTTGTCCTCTGAAGGCAGAGGGGCCTTTGCCTTGTTCAAACCGGTTTTGGTCAGTCCCGGAGCACTTTGTTTACCTGACTCCTTCTTTCCTTTCATAGTGCAGGGCAGAGACATCAGACGCACCACAGGAGGTGGAGCCAGCATTGTGGAGGGAAGGCACAGCCCTATTCAGGTCCCAGGTGCAACTCCTCCCACCAATCTAGATGCAGATCTCTCTATTCACCACTGGGACACCTCACCGTGTCTCCTGGAATTCCCCAGCCCTGTCACTCAAACTCCAGACAAGGAATACACAGCCTAGCAGAGGCAGATGTGAATGGTTAGACAAGAAAATACCTACTTTCTAAAAGTGGTATTTTCAAACACAGAATGTTAAAACCAACTTCACTAAAAGATGTATTTTATCATTCTGAGTTCAGGCATACTAAATTCGAATTTCAACCATGTTCCCTGAGTCAGTTAGGATTATAAGATGTAATAATCAAACTGCCCTTTCTGGCCTATGGAGAACAGGTAGCCTTGCAATAGTGAAAAACGAAAATGGCTGTAATTCACTATTAGAACATGCCACACACACCAGGGCATGTTCTACCTTATCCTTACAATGCACCCTGCCCTTGGGCCTACCATAGGGGTGTCTGATATGAAGAAAAGGGAAGGTTTAGGGACTGGCAAGTGGGTGCACTTGCCCAGTCAGCATGACAGTACCAGACTGCATGCAGGCTCTGCAATGGCAGACCTAAGACACACTTTTACAGGCTGCTTCTGTGGGTGGCACAAGCAGTGCTGCAAGCCCACCAGCAGCATTTGGATTCACAAGCCCTGGGCACTCCTGGTGCACTGTACTAGGGTCTGACAGGTAAACCAAACCAACCAATCATGGAATCACAAATTCATACATTAATTTACAATAGGGAACACTTGCACTGAGGCACTGGACAGCAGTGGCACAGTGCCCTGAGCAATTAACACCAGCAAAAATACATGAGGCAACAGCAAAAATGGAAGGGAGACCCACGCCAAGGTGCCAGGTCTAACAGGTACTTACAAACTTTCTCTCGGGGCCAAATTTACAGTTTGGTTTGTGGCCGAGGGCCGCACCGGTGTGGGCGGGGTCAGTGGGGGAGGGGGCGGGGCTAGAGAAGAAAAAAAAACTGGGACCAAGAGGTTGAACACAGGCCCCTGCAGCAGACGCATTTGTCCACTGAGCCACCAGACCCGACATAAACACATCTCTCTCTCTCTCTTTCTCTCTGTCTGTCTGTCTCACTCCCTCTGTCTCCCTCCCTCTGTCTCTCTCTGTCTGTCTCCCTCCCTCTGTTTCCCTCTGTCTCCCTCCTCCCTGTCTGTCTCCCTCTGTCTGTTTCCCTCTCACTCCCTCTCTCCGTCTACTTCGCTCTCTCTCCCTCTGTCTCCCTCCCTCTGCCTCCCTCCATCTCCCTCTCCATCTCCCTCTCCCTCTCCCTCTGTCTGTCCATCTCCTTCTGTCTCTCTCTGTCTGTCTCCCTCCACCATCTGTCTGTCTCCCTCTGTGTCTCTCTGTCTGTCTCCCTCCCTCTGTCTCCATCCCTCTGGCTCCCTCCATCTGTCTCCCTCTGTCTGTCTCCCTCCCTCTGTCTCCCTCTCTCTGTCTCCCTCTGTCTCTCTCTCTCCTCCCTCTGTCTGTCTCCTTCTGTCTCCCTCTCCCTCCCTCTCTCTGTCTACAGCCCTCTCTCTCCCTCTGTCCCCTCCCTCTGCCTCCTTCCGTCTCTCTCTCCGTCTCCCTCTCCCTCCGTCTGACTGTCTCTCTGTCTGTCTCTGTCTCCATCTGTCTCTGCCTCTATCTGTGTCTGTCTGTCGCTGTCTCTATCGCTGTCTGTCTCTGTCTCTATCTCTGTCTGTCTCTGCCTCTATCTGTCTATGTCTGTCTCTGCCTCTATCTGTCTCTGCCTCTATCTGTCTCTGACTCTATCTGTCCCTGCCTCTATCTGTCCCTGCCTCTATCTGTCCCTGCCTCTATCTCTGTCTGTCTCAGCCTGTCTCTGCCGCTATCTGTCTCTGCCTCTATCTGCCTCTATCTGTCTCTGCCTCTATCTGTCTGTCTGCCCCTGTCTCTGTTTGTCTCTGTCTCTATCTCTGTCTCTGCCTGTCTCTGCCTCTATCTGTCGCTGTCTCTATCTGTCTCTGCCTCTACCTGTCTCTGCCTCTCTCTATCTGTCTCTGTCTCTATGTGTCTCTCTCTACCTGTCTCTGCCTCTATCTGTCTCTGCCTCTATCTGTCTATGTCTCTATCTGTCTCTGTCTCTGTCTGTCTCTATCTGTCTCTATCTCTGTCTCTATCTATCTCTGCCTCTATACATCTCTGCTTCTATCTATCTCTGCCTCTATCTGTCTCTGTCTGTCTCTATCTGTTCCTGACTCTGTCTGTCCCTGTCTCTATCTGTCTCTGCCTCTATCTCTCTCTGCCTCTATCTGCCTCTGTCTATCTCTGTCGCTATCTGTCTCTGTCTCCATATGTCTCTATCTCTGTCTCTATCTGTATATGCCCCTATCTATCCCTGCCTCTATCTGTCTTTGTCTCTGTCTCTGTCTGTCCCTGACTCTGTTTGTCCCTGTCTCTATCTGTCTCTGCCTCTATCTTTCTCAGCCTCTACCTGTTACTGCCTGTCTCTATCTGTCTCTGTCTCCATCTGTCTCTCCCTACCTCTCTCTGCCTCTATCTGTCTCTGCCTCTATCTGGCTCTGGCTCTATCTGTCCCTGTCTCTATCTGTCTCTGCCTCTATATGTCTCTGCCTCTATCTGTCTCTGCCTCTATCTGTCCCTGTCGTTATCTGTCTCTGTCTCTACCTGTCCCTGTCTCTGTCTGTCCCTGTCTCTATCTCTGTCTGTCCCTGTCTCCATCTCTGTCTGACTCTGTCTGTTTCTGTCTCTATCTGTCTCTGTGTCACTATCTGTCGCCTCTATCTGTCTCTGTGTCTCTATCTGTCTCTGTCCAAACAGGAAGCTTCCCAAAACGCCCTCTTAAAAGTCAGTTGGGAAAGTGCTTACAGTTGACTTTTAAAGGGGCTTTTGGGAAGCTTTCTGAAGGTGTCCTGATGTCACAGAGACCAGCAGTAAACACAGAAGATGGCCGCAGGAGCATACGTAGTGAATACCTATTTAATACGTATTCACTACGTATGCTCCTGCGGTCCTCTTCTGTGTTTACTGCCGGCCGTGCAAACTGCAAGACAGGGTCAGCGGGCCGCGAATGGCCCACGGGCCGTTTTATGAGTATGAGTGATATAGACAATGAAAGTGAAGCTTGCGTTATCTATGATGTCGCTTAGAACCCTGAGGTGAAAACACCCGTTACTCACTTTTTTCCCCTCCATAATTTTGTTATGTATGGTCCCCAAAATAATATGCCCTTGCTTTCACTGCTACGCCAGGGCAGAAGACTAATGGGGAAGACATAATTAACATTATCTCTCCTCCTAGTCCCAAACTAAAAAAATCCCTGACCTGCTGCCTCCAACCCCGACCACAAACTGCCTGTGCGTTCCATCCCTCTCCTCACCTGAAGCTGTGCTCTGTGCTCTCCAAGGATCAAAGAGCCTACACAGCACTACCTGGTTCTCTGAGAGCCCTGTAACAGCAGCCTGAAATTCACTTATGAAGTAACCATGTGATAGCAGGGAATAACCAGATTTGGAGCATGGTATTCATGGTAGTGGTGCTCCATGAGACCCATACACAACTTGGATATCCCTCTCTGTAGCTACTTATGGGCTGGGGTATGGGGGCACACTAATTCTGCCCCTCTACAAATCATTGAAGATTCTTTCTGGAAAAAACCCTCCCCAAAAGTTGCTCCAACTTTAATTGCCATCTTGAATTGGACATCCCCTATATATCCAAACAGGTTGCTTAGCTCCAATTCTCCTGTGGTATTCCATGTGGAGAAGGGAATCTGTCAATCTTACTCAACAGATTATCTAAGATTGTCTTTCTTTGGTATATGCACAAAGGATCGTGTGGATCTCCTATGTAAAAAGTACCTTAACCTCCATGGGTTTGGAATCCATATTTGAAAGTCGAGCCAATTGTTTGAATCTTTCACAAAATGTAATTATAAGCTGTTTTCTAAACGTAAGGGCCTAAGAAAGATACAAAATCAAGAGCAATACATTATGGAAATATCTTATTTAGAGGGACCGGTATTAACAAAGGGGCTGTCTTCATAATTATCATATGTAACAAACCATGCTCACAGATTTGTACTTCTAAGGTTTCTCCGAAACCTTATCTCCTGTATGATGTGTTATCCCTCATTCATCTTTTCCCCTCAAATTTTGCCATCATGCTCGTGTGATGGTTTGTCCTCTCACTCAAACTTCACATCTTTTTCTTTGGAAAATTGGAGCACCGTTAACAGTTCATATTTCCGATTATGCGTAAACAATTATTTAGACAATGTCGCCCAGGCTTGTTTTTCCTTCAAATGTTATCTGATCATGTTGTCCGTTATTGTGTTGAGACTTTTTGATGCCTTTCGCTAAAGACTAGGAGATTGTAACAATGGACCAATATGAATGCTACATTTTAATATGTTCCCTCGCTATTAATTGCATTTAATTCTGAAATCATGTTTAATATGTATTTTACTATGTTGTACTTATATGATCTATTTCAACTTGGATCAAATAAAGTAATTTGATTGATTGATTGAACTTTGATATCGTAAGACACCGATTTGAAATGCATATGTCCTTGGGGTGGTGCAGATCGGGGCTTCCAAATCTCCTCTACTTCCACGGACGGAATGATTCCGCAGTCACACACGCATACACACATCACACGCTGGTGGGGCCCATAACACCAACATTCACCCTAAATCACTCTATCCGTGCCTTGTAAAGGAGAAAACACTTCCAAAATACACTTAGCCAATCTGCCTGTACTTTGAGGTCAATGTGACCAGCTTAGTTGCTTGTGAATCTAGCAAAATACATTTCATAAAATACACAATAGATTCAATAAACATGACAAGAAATAACCACCCGAGACAGGAATTCAAACAGATTGTTCATTTATCTAAAATTGTAAGAAAAGCCAATTAAATGCAAATTCATTTCTCTCATAATTACCTATTCTGTCTAAATGTCAGATCCTAAGTCAGAACCGGTCCTCAGTAGGAGAAACAGAGTTTCCTGCAGTCATCTAGAGTCTCCGTCCTCTCCGTCAGCATAGGGACCTCGCATCATCAGCTCGGGAAGAAGTGGCGCTAGACCTCTCTAGTCTACTATTATTTATACTAATTTTTACATTCTAAAAGTTACATTTCTTTATTCAGAATGGATGATTTGGCGGAAATAATGTCATCTTGGTGCTTTTCGCTATTCTGCGAGTTCTTCTCACGCATAGATTGTCCCAAATAATGAATAGCAGAATTGAACGTCCATGACTAATTCGTTACTTTTACGGATGTCTCTACTAGGTGAATTTGTTTCAATAGTGGGTTCAAAACAAGTTTATGCAGTCAATATTTTCGTGTTTTGCAACTTTTCCCTCTTCCAGGGTCTTTTGGCAGATGTCCCAGACTTGTCATCATGCTTATGGCTTTTCAGTTCATCGGAGGTGCAAGGTCACAGGCAGAGCGAAGCCTTTTTGAAAATTTCCAGCAACTCCAATGTAGGCTGCGGGTGGTGGCCATTTTGCGACAGGCCAGAATTACTGCACGGAAATGATTATACAGTGTTATTCCCCTGCTAATACCCTTATGTGTATGTATTTATCTAGCCATTTGCGACATTTAAAGCATTTATGTATTTTAATTAAAGCGCAAAACATCTCATAAGCTACATCTATGTTGTCAATCTGCTCACCAATTTAGTCCACTTATTATTTTAGTCATGCAATAGCTTTCCCACGTGTAATTCTTCTGTTAATAAGGTTGATTAATCAAATACGACAAACAACTTTAATAGTTACTAATTAATCAATAGTATGTTTAATAATGACGCACAGATATTTGGGTTTAAAAAGAAAACCCTGCTCCATCAATCCCCCCTTTGGTGATATCTAATCACCACAAAAATCAAAACCCAAGAAAAAATCAAAAATCAATTTAGTTTCCCCTTTTGGAAGAATTTGAAATATCTTCTTGTTTATGATTTAGACCCTTGTTTCCATCTCATCTTCCTTTTTAGTTTCTATATACATACTTTCTCTTAGCTCTTCTAATTCTATTTCTTGTTGATCTCTTTCTTGTTTCTTTTGTCTCTTTTTAACATTTTCTTTTGTGATTTCTTTTTATTTCTTCTATATCTACAACACATACATCCTAATCTAAGGATCAATAATGCAACAATTACACAGGTTAATGGAAATAATATCTTACCAAAATGGTACTACCTATTTTAGCTATGAAATTCTTAATAGCAATCATCTTATTAGCCATTTTAGTCCAGATACTTTCAGCTTCTAGTGGTGTTAATTCTTCATGCAGATCAGTAATATTTTTGATATAGACTTTTAGATCTTTGCTTTCGTCAGGAATGTAAGTGCAACAATGTTGAACTTTCAGCATTCCACAGACTCCACCCTCTTTTGCCAAAAGAATGTCAAGGGCAAGTCGATTTTGCATTGCCATAGCGCGTAAGGCAACCATTTCAGTATTTACCACAAGAAAACATCCAGCGGTGCTTGCTGACAAGCGATCTACTACTGTTGACAACTTCCGAATGCCATATGCATTCAAAGAAATTCCCACTGCTGGAATTAAAGCTCCAAAAATATCTCCTACAATTTCTGCCCATGTTTCTCTTCTATAGCGTGTTAATGTGTTAGAATGTTCCGCATCATCTACTCTATCCATGTGAAAAATCTTTGGAAAGACCAGGCCAACATAACATGTACCAAACCAATGGTCAGGCAAACGATAATAAGCCTTGTTCCCACAAATATAATACACTCCCGGAAAAACTGGATCTTCTCCTCCTCTAAATCCCCATCCGGTTGCAATAAAGTATGTATCATGGCACTCACTTGTCCCTATGAAATAATAATCATATTGAGATCTCTTCCTGGTAATGCACAGTTTTCCTTTCTGTGGGGCATCTAGAGCCATAGTTGGACTGGCTCCATTTTCAACTCCTTTTCTTTCTCAATATCCCACATTGTGTCACTCATTTTATGCCCTTCTGCTTTCTTGTGCATGTTCAATCTTCTTCTCTCAACCATGTCTAGAAAATTCTTCTCTTCTCCCTTCAAACTGCAAGTTACATTGTTTCTAAAAACATAGTCTAAGGTTAATTCTTTGGTTTCTAAAAAAATCTCTCCTAAAGTGTTAGCCTCTTTTGCAGGATTCAGTGCTTTATTCATAGGTAATTGCCCAAGAAAATTATCTACATTAGACATATTGTAATCTAATTTCCCTAACTGATAAAAAATACTAATCAACACACTACAGGAAATTCCATACGTAGCCGGAAGATGGTGATAAGTCACTCCTTCCGAAACAGAGGCAGGTAATTGCATGCAGACGTAGCAATCCCTTACTTCCATTGTCTTTACGTACTCATACAACAATTTAGAAAAAACATTGCTCGAAAAATCATTAATTGACCTATCCTTATGTATATGTACATTGCTAATTCTAGTCGGTACTATTTTCTGTGAACTTTTCCCTATATTAGTTTTGTTCTCAGTATGACCTTCTAAAGTGTCTATAGTGACTCTAAATGAAATCAGTAGAGCAAGCACCCTCCAAAGCCGCATTAATAAACCTGTACAGCAGCAACACATCTTGCACCATCTTTTCAGAAAGGTACATCTACTTTTATTCTCAGTGTTAGCCATTTTGTTAATTTGACCGTGTCTTTTGACTTAGCCTCTTTTACTCCACTACCAAACTTTTCGGGGCAGCAAGTACCCACCAGATTATTACACTTTATTAGTTCTTAAATTTTACTTCTTCACTTCTTCTTTGAATCTATTCAATTTGGATTTTCATCACTTTTCACTGTTTCTTCATCATCATCAAACTGTATCAGGTCCTGAACATCCGTTTCTTCTCCGATATCAGACAAGATAACTCTCAGGATTCCCACAGCTACTTCTTCAGCAACCTCCTTCAGTAAAGCCTCCTCTGGACTTCCTTGACTGTCTGCCTCTTCTCCTTGTTCAGGCAGTGCCACATACGTCCATTCCGGTGACTTGTACCTCTGGTTTGGTTTTCTTATTCTTTTTGCTCTCTCAGGTATCTTTGTTTCTTCTTCTTTGGTTGGATTTTGACTTGACACTTCGTTCACTTGTTCAGCTTTTGAAGAGTTAACTCGTGTCAGTCTATACCTCAGTCTCTTTATCTTGTTCGGCGAAAGATCTCCTTTAGCATTTCTCTTTTGTTTTCCTTCTTTGTTGTTTCTTTCTCCAAGCCAAGTTCTCTTTCTCAGAACTCGTCCTCCATGTATCTCATTGTCACTTTCATCAGTCTCTGTTTCAGTTGCTACTGGTTCATTAACAGCTTTCTTTTCTTCAACAGTCTCTTTTTATCCAACAGTTTCTTTTTCCACCAATTGAGATTTCCCTATTTCTGTCCCTACTCGGGTCTCCGACACGCAATCTTCTTGCTGTCTACTTGTCCCTTCACCTAGCTTGTTGGTGCTGTTCCCTACACCTCCTCGGGGTTTTTCCGCAATCTGTCCCTCACTGTCTTTGTCTGTCCCTTTTTCTTCAGTATTTATCTCAGGTGGAACTTGTCCAAATTCCTCATGTGATTCGGGTGTCTCTTCTGTTGGAATGTTCTTTCTTTTTCTTTCTTTCTTTTTGTGTTGATCACTGTCAATTTGAACCTCAGGTACTTCTTCAGAATCTGAACTTGCTTCTGCAGTTTGCACTGTTCTCTTTTCATCCCACCAGAAGAGGTTTCTTCTGGTGGGATGAAAATTTCCCTTGATTCACTTTCCCCACTTTCAGGATTCTTTTTCCTTCTTACTGTCTCAGTGTCTGCATCATCACTGGAATCTGATTCTTCAAAGTATTCATTTCCAGTACCATCTCTTGGATTTGGAACTCTCAGTGTATGACTTGCATGTATCCAATTTTTCACACCAGCACACTTCACAGCAGTCGTTGTGGTCAAAATGACTTGTCTTGGCCTTCCCCACCTTGGAACCAGGCAATTCCTTCTTCTGTGGACTTTTATCCTTACCCAGTCCCCTGGGCTCAGATCATGGGCTGGTTTCTTTTCAAGTGTGGTGGCGTCTTCTCCAACCTGGTGAAACACAGAATGAACTGCGTCAGCCAGGCCTTTGCAGTAATCCAAAATCATGTCATCAGTTATAGTCATCAGCTTGTTCACTGGTACATATGCATGCCTCATAGCACGTCCCATGATAATTTCATGTGGACTCAAACCTGTTGTTCTGTCTGGAGTAGATCTAATGGTCATTAAGACTAGAGGCAAGACATCGGGCCATTTCATTCCTGTGGCTAAGCACATTTTGCCAATTCTGTTTTTGATGGTACCATTCATCTGCTCAACGACCCCAGAAGCCTCTGGTCGATAGGCACAATGCAACTTCTGCTGTACACTCAATGCTTCACAAATTAGACCCATGATTTCATTATAAAAATGTCCTCCTCTGTCTGATTCAATGGTTACTGGGAACCCATACCTTGGGATGAACTCTCTTAACAGTAATTTGGCCACTGTTATCCCATCATTTCTTCTTGTTGGATATGCTTCCACCCACCTGGAGAATAAACAGACCACCACCAGTACATACCTCAATCTGTTGACTGGGGGCATTTCAATGAAGTCTATCTGCATTCTTGTGAAGGGTCCTCCCTCCCTGCCTATTGTTCCTAGGCTCACCACTGTTTTCTTTCCAGGATTGAATTGCTGACATATCAGACATCTCTGGCAGAGGCTTTCTGCTATCAGTCTGAACTTGGGACTGTACCAGGTTTGCTTAAAGGCTCTTATCATAGCATCCCTCCCCAGGTGTCCTTGGCCATGATACATCCTTGCCATTGTTGACAACATGCTGTTTGGCATGACTGGTCTTCCATCCCTATAGACCCACACGTGATCTTTCTCTCTAGGTGCACAGCCCGCTTTCACCCAATCTCTCATTTCTTCGTCTCCTGCCTCATCCTGCAGCTGTTTCACCTCCTCCCATGTTCCTACTTCATTAGTGAACATTAAGGAACAAGAAGATATTTCCCGTTCTTTACACCTGTTAATTGAGTGATTGTTTCTTGCACAATATTGTGCTATGTCATTGGCAAACTTGTTACCAACTGTTACAAAATCGTCACCATGACCATGGGCAGCACATTTTACAACTGCTAGTTCTTTAGGCAGCTGTATCGCCTCTAGCAATTTTCCAATTACTTCAGCATTCTTTATAGGAGTTCCACTTGAGGTCAGGAAACCTCTTTGTAGCCATAGCTGGCCAAAATCATGGACAACTCCAAAGCCATATTGGCTGTCAGTCATCACAGTCACTCTCACACTTCTCCCAATCTTGCATGCTTTTGTCAGTGCCACCAATTCTGCCACCTGAGCGGATTTAACTCCTTTCAAGGGTGATGCTTCCACAACTTCCGAGACTTTGCACACCGCATATGCAGCACTCAACACTCCTTCCTCTGTTCTCAGACAAGATCCATCCACAAACAACACATGATCACTTTCAGGCAGTGGCAGATCTTTAATGTTTGGCCTTGGCTTTGTGCAATAATCAAGTACATCCAGGCAATCATGATCAACATCATTTCTCACTCCCACACATTCAGCATCAGGTAACAGTGTCGCTGGATTCACATTCACACATCTCTCCAGGCTTACATTGGTTGCACCAAGAATGACTTTCTCATATTTAGTCAGCCGACTATGAGACATGAATTGTGTCCGGCTCCTTGTTAAAAGGATAGCCACATCATGAGGTACGAATACCCTTACAGGATATCCCATTATGATTCCTTCACTTTGTTACAGACTTTTGCAGGTAGCAGCTACTGCTTTCAGGCAACCTGGCAAACCCACAGCTACTGGGTCAAGAGTTGCTGAGAAATAGGCAATTGGCCTCCTCAGACGTCCATGTTTCTGGATTAACACTGACAGTGCACATCCATTTCTCTCACTACAGTACAGCTCAAATTCCTTTTCATAATCAGGCATTCCCAAGGCAGGAGCTTCACAAAGTCTGTCTTTTAGCTCTCTGAATGCAGCCATTTCTTTTGGGTTTAATTCCAATGGGTCTTTCACCTCACTTTTGGTCAATTTAATCAATGGTTTGGCAATCAGGGAAAAGTTACTTATCCACTGACGACAGTAACCCACCATTCCCAGGAACATTCTTACCTCTCTTTGTGTCATTGGGGCTCTCATTCCTCTAATGATTTTAATTCTGTCAATGGTCACTTTTCTCAGGCCTTTCTCAATATTATGTCCCAGATACTGGACTTCTTTCTTACAGAACTGTAATTTGGCTGGAGATACTTTTAACCCTCCATCTGCCAAGTGATTCAGCAATGCAATGGTGTCTACTTCACAAGCTTCACGTGTTTTTGATGCCACAAGTAGGTCATCAATATATTGGACCAGAACTGAATTTTCAGGCATCATCAGACTTTCCAGAGATTTCTTTAACAATTGATTAAATATTGAAGGGCTCTCTGTATACCCCTGTGGAATTCAGCACCATGCCAAAATCCGTTCTCCAAATCTAAAAGAAAATATTGGCTGGCTGTCATGATGCAATGGGATTGAAAAGAAAGCATGACACAAATCAATTACCGTATACCATTCTGCATCATGAGGAATCTGATACAAGATCACTGATGGATTTGGCACAATAGGACAACATGGCACAACAATCTTGTTAATTTTTCTCAAATCCTGTACTATTCTGAACTTTCCATTAGGTTTCTTCAGTCCCATTATTGGTGAATTACATGGGCTGCTCAATATTTCTCTTAACACCCCTTGCTGGATCATCTTTTCAATTAAGGGTGTTATTCCTTGAATTATTTCAGGTGTCAATCTGTATTGCGGTATGTTTGGGTAAACCACTCCCTCTTTCACAGTAATCTTTACTGGATCTACATTTCTCATCAGACCCACATCTTCTCCAGTAAAATCCCAAACTGCTGCTTTCACTGTCTGTTTCAACTCTGGGGGTAATGCATCAGGATTAAATATTGCATATGTTCCCAAAGCCTCACATTCTCTGTTATCCATAGTCCTTCTGTATAGAACATCCTCATCAGGTGTCTCAAAGGTTATTCCATCTGGAGTACAGAAAATAGTGCAATTCATCTTGCATAGCAGATCCCTGCTTAGCAAGTTCACAGGACTTGTGTCACACACCAGGAATCTGTGCATGTCTGAAAATTTCCCTATTCTTACCCTTACTGGTTCAGTAAGTAGAGTTTTAATCTGTGTGTTGGACACACCAACTACTTGGATAGCTTCATCCGAGAGAGGAAGATTCTTTATATCAGCTGACCTGACAGTTGATCTCGTGGCCCCTGTGTCAACTAGAAAAGTGACACTTTCACCATTAATTTTTCCATCTACAAAAGGCCCTGCCTGGTCTATTTCTAGAGTTGCGCCAAGTACGCACTCTTCTTCCTCTCTTCGGCAGCGTCAGAAGTTTCCCTCGGAGTCACTTCCTTCATTCTTCAGCCAGTACTGAGAAACTGCGCTTGAGCGTTTTGGTTTGATTACCTGTTCTTCATCGTAGAAACCTGATTCTTGGCTGTACTTCTGAGATCCTTTTCTCTGTGGCAAGGGTGGTTTTGGCACCTGATTCTGCTGCTTATCAGCCTTCTGCTGTTGCCGATGCTGACCACACCCCTCACTCTGCACCTGTGAATTCAATGAGGGATTATCTTCGTTAGTCGATGGTGGATTCTTACACTCGGATTTCCAGTGCCCCAATTTTCCACAGTTGTGGCAGGGAAACCTTTTCTTGGCTTCCTCGATGTTCCCCTTTCCTTTTCCTGGACCAAACCTGGGCTTATTTCCTGGGTTATTTGCCTGTTCAACTAACTGAGCTTCCTGTCTTTCTGCAACTTTCACCTTTGCCCACATCGCCTTTTCTTTTAGCTTTCTCTGCTTTGCCTCAATCTCATCACTGAAGTATTTTGCATGTCTCAGAATCTCATCAATCTTCTTACTCTGCCAGTCTACGGTGTGCTGCTGTATCATTTCACTGATTTCAGGCCGCAAACCGTGCACAAATCTATACACAAAATGGCTCAGGTCCTTGTCACCCAAGTGTTCATCTCCACTGAACTGTTTAAAAGCTAGTATCAGTCTTTCATAATAAGCATGGACTGATTCTTTCAATTCTTGATGTGTTCGGTCTATTTTAACCCAGTCTGTTTCCTTGGGGGGTACTTTATTTTTCAGGAAGGCCATAACCTGCTCATATTTCTTCATGACCTCCGGGTCTGGAGCTCCTGTTTTTGGGTCTCTCGGGTATTCCTTAGTGGGCCAGTCTATGACTATTTTACATTCTGCCCACAGGTCTGCTGGTACAATTATATCAAACAGACTATTCAGGTCAATCCACAATACTTTTGACAGTTTTACAAATCTGTCGACCTGTCTGTACCACTCAACAGGCTTTTCCCTTAAACGAGGGAAATCATTCGTAAATGATAAAATATCCTGTCTAGTCCATGGGACATGTACGTACCCACCTCCTGGAATCTCTCTCATAGGGTAAGCTGTCACTGCCTTTTCTTTTTCTTTCAGAGGAAATGCCGAGTAAGTTCTATCTGACCCATCCTCTCGCTTTCGGTACCATCTGTCTTTCCATCTTTCTACATCTCCCCATTTCTTCAGCAAGGCAATCATTTCCTTAATCTGTCCTGTTCGGCCTGCATTGTTCAGATTCTCAATATCCTTGTCTGAAAAATCCACTCCGTAAGACTTTTGTAAAGCTTTCACCTTATCCATGTCAATTCCCAATTCACTAGCTATTCCCTTCCACCTGTCATGTATGTTCTTGGCTCTCCATGTGACGCTTTTACACAAGAAGAGGATCTCCCCTTCCTGGTAATCCTTCAGCGTTTCTGTAGGTATGGTTCCTACTATCAACTCTTCCATTTCCATACGTAACCTAACTACATCAATTCCCTGCAATTCTTTCTCCTTTTTAGGTCTCGGCTAGCGATGGCTGCGCTTGCGCAGTCTCGCTCGCGAGAGATAATGACTTGGGAGAAGAGGGGCTTGAACCCGCCCCTCTTCTACCCTGTTGTCCATTGGCTGGCCTAGTAAATGCTGGCCAGCCATTGGAGAAGAGGTCCCGTCACTCCAATCCTGCCCCGTCCTTTTCGGATCGGGGGGCGTGTTTTTTGCGAAAAGTCTCAGGGAGGAGACAACAGCAAAACACGCCCCCGAATCCGAAAAGGACGCTCCCTTTCTCCGAGGCATTTCTGCTGTGCCTCGGAGAAAGGCGGTGGTGTCTTTCGGTGCCCTCGGCTTGTTTTTGGAGGGGGGGTTAGTATATACAAATGCGCAGAGTCTCTGTAGTCGCAATAGCTCGTTTTTCTAGCAAAAGGTGTAAAATGGTTAGAATGCAAATGACCTGCTTAGTTAACCTCAATTGCGATGTTCTAAGAGATGCCGTCTTCTGCTTTCTCATTTGATTTGAATCTGCCGGCTCTCCGCCAGCCTTGGCTGCTTCTCTTGAGTCGGCGGTCTCGGGGCGCTTCGCAGTCAGGGTATGCGAGCCGCTTCAGTGCTTAATTTGTAAAATATTAAGTGCTGGAGTCCTATGGAAGGTACCGCAGGAAGGCTGACAAGTGTTGTGATCTTGCGCGCACTGTTTCTGTCTATAAACCCGTAAGCTCTGGTTGCATGCAGCCGATGTGTGGGGCAGGGTGGGCGTGAGGGAGAGTGCTTGTTGTGTTGTCATAACTAATGCTGCCCCTCAGTCCCACTATCCCTCGCCCTCACGCACCTGTGCACTGAGGTTGGCCTCAAAAGCGACCGGCTTCCCTGGGGCTGCCGTAGAACACGTGCACCGGAATGGTAAACTTCACAACGTACTTGTGAAAAAGAGGGGAGGGGATGTGGCCTCACGGCCAGAGATGCCGACTTTGGAGTTGGGGACCTCCGTTCGAGCCTCGGCCCAACATGCTTCCCTGGGGCTGCAGTAGAACACGTGCACCGGAATGGTAAACTTCACAACGTACTTGTGAAAAAGAGGGGAGGGGATGTGGCCTCACGGCCAGAGATGCCGACTTTGGAGTTGGAGACCTCCGTTCGAGCCTCGGCCCAACATGCGGTGATTCTGGGAAATAATCTCCCCGTGCCTACCAAAATATGAATGTGTCCTTGTGTAACGTAACGGGTGCTCGGGTGAGGCGCCCCGATACCTTCGGGTCGAGTTCGCGCTATATAAATCGACAAAAAAAGAACCATCTGTTGAGAGAGCTCAGAAAGTTACAGAGTGTCGTAATTCAAATATATCGAACATTTTACATATTAGCAACAAAAACCGTCATAAAAGAAGTCAGCCTTGTGTGAGTGGCAGCTATGTTCCTCATTCAAAACAGATACTTGCTGCGTCTGTGTGGAACAGCGGGGTGCCGTCTCCGGTCCTGTAAAACCCTTCTCGGGGTTTTCGTCATTCCAGAGACAACTGTGAACCAATTAAAACCTTACAAATCCACTTCTACGTGCAATACACCAAACCAGGAAGCGGTGCCCTCGCCTTCCAAGGCTGTTCTGACATTCTGCGGCGCGGGCGAAGCGAGAGGCCAAACAGTGCCTTGGAAACGTTACTAGAACCGCCAGATAGCATTAACGTGTGCCATGTATGTATCATCGGTACTACATTGTCCATATTGTATTCAAGGTTCGCTTTACCATGACGATTAAATAGTAATTCCTATTTGCATAGCGCCCACTCTGCCCTGTGCAGGTCCTCGTGGCGCTGGCCGGTGCTCCAGGGATCAGATATCGCTTTCTGTTCATGTCCATCCCAGATCAGAGTCAGGTTGGTGTTTGTGGAGACAAGGGTCAGAGCAGTGTATTTGTCAGTTTTAATGAGGTGTGAGGTGTTTTCTGTGGATAATGCTAGCACAATTATTGATTTGGCAGTAGTGAAAGGAAAAGACAAGGAAATTCGCTAATATGATTCAGCGCAGCGTGTAGATTTTTAAAATGAAATCTCACTGACCGGCGTGCACTGGTTACACAGAGTGAACTCTGCAAAATAATCACAGAAATACTGTGCCTTTCTGCCCTCTGCTCCTGTCGTTTTTGGTGCCCTTCTGCCCTCTGCCACTTGTTTTTGTGTCCTGCCCCTCTCGTTTTTTGTGCCTCTCTGCGCCACTCGTTTTCCTCTCTGTCTGTGCCTTTCTGCCCTCTGCTCCTGTCGTTTTTGGTGCCCTTCTGTGCCATTCGTTTCTGTGCCTTTCTGCCCTCTGTGCCTTTTACCGGCATTAATCTCCAATCATTTTCAAAGCTGCTAGTTGCCGTTCGCTTTGGTCTGAACTTTTTTTCCCCCTGCCTGCATGCATGCCTTGTTTTTCTCAGATCAGTTTGCCGGTGGGCTGGGCCTCGAACCAGGTCCTGGAGATTTGTCTGTCTTTTTGTTACATTCTCCGATCTAATAAAGATTGTTGTTGTATAATGGACACCGGCTCCCCTTCAACCAACCTTGTGACATCTGCCCTCCTCCAGGTCGTTTAGGCCAATCAGCAAATGGATTGTTGTGGTCAATCCAGCAGGCAGGTTACGCGCCCTCTGGTCTTTGTTCCACTTCCAGGTCATGTTGTTGAAACCGAGGGACATGCAGAGGCTTCGAGCAGAGCGTTTTGGTGTTATCCTTAGGAAATAAATATATCTCTAGCTGTATCTGTTTTTGCTGCGATTAAATTGGCAAAGGTGTAGGGTGTTAAACCGGCAGGAAGGGATTGCGTGTAGTGAGATAAGTAGGGAGAAACCGAGACCAACGAGGCATCCTCCCCATCCCCCAAGGTGAGAGCTTTGAAACGTTTCCTATTTTTTAAACAAAAGGGCACAGGGATACCTTTCGCTCTGAGACATATTCAAATACATTTGGTATTTTTCTATCCACATCTACAATCTACCCTGTTCTTTACCTTCCACGTTTTTTTTAACTAAACAGTGCAAATACGACCCGAAGGTTTTGGAGCGCCTTATCACAGCATCATTTATATTACACAGGATAGGTTCATTTTTTAGACACAAAGCAATTAAGTGATTTACCAAGAATCACAGGATATTGAGCGATGCTGGGACTTGAACATGGCTCCTCAGTTCTAAATTGCATTCATAAAGCCACATCCTCCCCCCCCCCCCCATACGCTACAGGTAATGTATCCGCTTTCTGCCCTAATCCACGCATTTCTCCACGATTTACATCAGTTCTCTGCATCCTCACTTAACTTCTCCGCATTTGATCTTGACTCTCCTCATGTTGCCTTTCCAACTTCTCTATCATCTGCACCCTGCACTCTACATGCTCAGTACCTACGCTATCACATTTATTCTAAAAACGGTAATTCTGCTGTTTACTTGGGCTTATCCTTCTTAAGGGCTGTCCACTCACCACATGCAGTCCTGACGCTTCATATGTGTTCTCCACTCTCCACTTACACACTCTACACTCTGAACATTTATTCACCACTGTGTAAATTCACCCTCTGTCCTACACAGCTGCTTTTCACCCCCACATGCACTTTTCATACAGTCTCCACACATTCTCTCTACTATCCACATACTCTTACATTTTTTCTCCATGATCAACACCACTGTGCCCACACTGTTAATATTTACATCACTTTCCAGTGAACTTCCACTGTTTACCATGTACATCAATTGCCACCCAGGTGTATGCTCTACACTCCACTTTTGTACCCCATCATGCACTTGTACTCTACACCCTGTTCATCTGCTCTTAAGCCTGCACATTTTCTTTATCCATCATTTGCTCTCTCCATACTGTGCAGTATCCATTCTCAACACCACTTCACCACATCTACGGTGTAGAATGTATATCTTTTCTCTCACCATGGACATCAGCCCTCCATGGTCCACACCCACTCTCCATTTTTGCTGTCACAATGGGAATTTGCTATTCATTCTGTTCATCCTCTTTCCATTGTCTCCACTGCACAATAGTCTCCCACCCCCCCCCATCTAGATGCATTGTCCACCCATGCTCTCCACTATGTATATCGGCTGTCCACCCTCCACTCGAGATCCTTCCTCAAGTCTGTACACATGCTCCTTCAACCTTCATGTACACTCTCCACACAACAGATCGAACCATCAATAATGCAGCAGGTGCAGTGGCAAGGGAGTCCAGACGGGGTGAGGGGCATCTGCACCCTAATCATGGCACTGTTTCACTGCCTAAACAGGGCAGTAGGCCTTTTTCCGTTTCGGCATTGGGAGCCATGGTACTCTAGCACATGCTCTGTCTGTTGCGAGACATTTTGGTAGCTTACAGTAGGCTTAGAGCCCACCTATTGCTTACCCTGGTTGCCTTCATTATGCCTCTTATTTATTTTCTCATTAGTCAGCTTATGTAGGCTTTCTTTAAACGTTTTATGTTTTTTCCTACCCTGGAGCAGGGACGTGTTACTCACGTTTCAGACAATACTTTTTTTTGGTTTTGTTGAAGCACCCTGAGAGTACCTGTGCTTTCCAGCTGTCTCTTTTGTACGTCTCTCCCTGCTGTATTCCTCTTTTTCACCATCTCTAAGTTGCCGTTGTTGGTTCCTCCTCACCCACCTTACCTTGCTCTTCTTGCTCCCCACCACCCCTTTGTCCATGTACTTCCCCCATTCACTCCCTCCATTGTCCATTTGCTAGCCAGAGCTGATTCCCCATCTTGTCAGATTACGGCCCCATCTCCTCCTTGCTTCTCTAGCCACGTCTGTCTACCCTCCGGGTGGGAGGGGCAGGGACAGCAAGCTGACAATGGAGAGTGGGCGAAAGGGACTGTGGCTCGGCATTGTTAAAGTTAGAGCTATTGCCATTGCTCATGACAATGCCGTTTCTTTAAATGTTTTAAAAACAAAAACATAAACAAAAATAATGTCAGTAGCAATGCCAATAGCTCTAACTTTACCAATGCCGAGACCATTGCATTGTAAATGCTTGTTCTGTAATGTTTTCAGCCAATCATTCAAATCCTCAGCAGTTATCACAGATTTTTCTGCACCCCCTGGTTCTGTCACTCTTTGCGGTTCTAAAATTGATCCTCTGTGCCCTTCCATACATCCAGAATTCAAAAATGAGTTAGTCTGCACACTCGATTCTCCTCCATATATGGTATGTCTCCACTGATTTTCTCCGGTTCTCCACTGTGTTTCTCCTGCTCTCATTTCTGCCTGCTCTGGAGGAACAATCAATCTATTGCCCACATATGGTACCGTCAATCCATTCTCACCCGTCCTCTGCTTGTCAAAAATCGGCATAACCGGGCCTATTGTCACAGGCACTGTAACTGCCTCAAGATTTTTAGTCAGTTCTCTGATTTTCTCTGTCAGTTCAAAGGTAGTTCTTGCTAGTTCTCTGGTCTTTTCATCCTCAAGTTTATTCTCTCTTTCTATCTCTCTCTCTTTCCCTCTCTCTCTCTCTTTCTCTCTCTCTTTCTCTTTCTCTTTCTCTTTCCGCCAGAGAACAACTGCCTTTCAACTCAGGGGCTGTAGCCTCTGTCTTTATAATCCGCAGGGTGTTTCTCATTGGGGTAACTGCTGTTCCTACCTCCGGTTCTCGTCTATACGGGGGTGGTCTTTTGTAGAGCATGTCTTCTAAGACATCATCATCAGACTCATTTGCCCCATATCTCCTGGTCTCTACATAATGTTCTTTCTCTGTACACTTTCTTCCCTCTGATTCTTCTACTGTTCTTACGGGATATAATCCTTCAGTCATACTGGTATCACGCCACCTTCTCATCCGGTCATGATGGGTTTCGCGATCATACTTTCGCCCAAACATGTACCTGTAGTTACCCCCACTCCTCTGCTTTTCTCGCTCATGTACTTCATCTTCCCATTCCACCAATGCCTCGAATTGCGTCGGCCTAGGCCGAGGCTCTAGAATCATCATCTTTTCCCGCAAATTTCTTAACACGGCCAGATTAAATGAGCCATGTTCTGGGAAAGCCAAAACCCCATCCTCTCTAGTATACTTCGCCCAGTTGTCTAACCAAATACAGGTATGATACCCATATTTTGCAACCATAAAGGATGCAGGGGTTCTGGTCGGAGGAAGTAACTCTCCTTCCCTAGTTATGGTATCCTTATCCTTGTCGAACCAGGTCTTTACTTTACTGAATAAGGACTTATTTTTCTTCTCTCCATTATGATAATACATTTTCCTGTTTTTCGTAACTCTTAGTCTGTTCTACAACTGTACGATGTCTTATCCAATTGCAGCGCGACACACACTAATGCACCAATCTGGAACGTTTACGTCACTGACTCAGTCCGCGAATCCCAGCGCGACTCACACTAACGCACCAATCCTGGAGCGTTTACGTCACCCTGTATGTCTCCCAATCCTAGCGCGGCGTTCACCAACGCACCAATCTCTGCGCTTCCACCGTTCTAACCCACTGTCCAATCACAGCGCGGTCTCCCTGACGTCAGCAGTCGCTTCTGCTCTCGTCTCTTGTCACTTTCGTCTACCCCTCCTTTACAAGACTACTTTGTAGACTTTGTTTCAACTTCTCGAGTCTGTTAGTTACAACATACAAACATCTCCATTGTCTGCTTCGCTAGCCACAGAACAGAAAAAAAACCTTTCCCACGAGAATTCTGCCTTTCCCGAGAACAGCGCTTACCTCTGCCCTACTACAGAATCGTTACTTCTGTTGATAAAGTAGCACATCCCTCTACCTTACCCTTCTAACAAGCATCAATTAACTGTGTCCCTCCGGAATGCTCCTAAGAGTTTCACGATTAACCAGAATGCCTTCTCATCCACGCACTTTCACACCAGAAAATGTAGTTCATTCACACAGAATTCTGTCTTTCCAGAGAACAGCGAACAGTCTGTCCTACTACAGAATTATATCACACGTTAACAAAGCAGCGCTTACCTCTGCCCTGTCCTTCTAACAAGCTCCGATAATACCTATTACTTCTCCAGCAGTAAGCTTTAACGGAATCCCTTATGGATCCCTGGGACCTAAGACCAGAGTTTTACAGATAATCCTTCGCTATCATACACACTTTTCTCACACAGAAATACGTTTCTAATGGTAACACACGGCGATGCTTCCTCTTCGAACCCAGACAATGCGACGCGCAACTTCAATTGTCACACGTTTTCCCCTGTCTGCATACAGGGCCAACAATCCCGCCTTTTTCCGAGAGCAACACTCCCTCTGCTCTACTACGGAACTGTCACCGACTCCCTACGTCCCAGAAGCCGTTTACAATACATAAAACTCAACACGATTTTAACATAAAGTGTTAGTACAAATATCAATCAATAATCAACAAGCCTATATACACGCAATTTCGCTAGACCAAGACAATAGCTAACCATCATTCTGCTACCAAGAAACTGGTGCAGATTGGGGCTTCCAAATCTCCTCTACTTCCTCGGACGGAATGATTCCGCAGTCACACACGCATACACACATCACACGCTGGTGGGGCCCATAACACCAACATTCACCCTAAATCACTCTATCCGTGCCTTGTAAAGGAGAAAACACTTCCAAAATACACTTAGCCAATCTGCCTGTACTTTGAGGTCAATGCGACCAGCTTAGTTGCTTGTGAATCTAGCAAAATACATTTCAAAGAATACACAATAGATTCAATAAACATGACAAGAAATAACCACCCGAGACAGGAATTCAAACAGATTGTTCATTTATCTAAAATTGTAAGAAAAGCCAATTAAATGCAAATTCATTTCTCTCATAATTACCTATTCTGTCTAAATGTCAGATCCTAAGTCAGAACCGGTCCTCAGTAGGAGAAACAGAGTTTCCTGCAGTCATGTAGAGTCTCCGTCCTCTCCGTCAGCATAGGGACCTCGCATCATCAGCTCGGGAAGAAGTGGCGTTGGACCTCTCTAGTCTACTATTATTTATACTAATTTTTACATTCTAAAAGTTACATTTCTTTATTCAGAACGGATGATTTGGCGGAAATAATGTCATCTTGGTGCTTTTCGCTATTCTGCGAGTTCTTCTCACGCATAGATTGTCCCAAATAATGAATAGCAGAATTGAACGTCCATGACTAATTCGTTACTTTTACGGATGTCTCTACTAGGTGAATTTGTTTCAATAGGGGGTTCAAAACAAGTTTATGCAGTCAATATTTTCGCGTTTTGCAACTTTTCCCTCTTCCAGGGTCTTTTGGCAGATGTCCCAGACTTGTCATCATGCTTATGGCTTTTCAGTTCATCGGAGGTGCAAGGTCACAGGCAGAGCGAAGCCTTTTTGAAAATTTCCAGCAACTCATTTCTCTCATAATTACCTATTCTGTCTAAATGTCAGATCCTAAGTCAGAACCGGTCCTCAGTAGGAGAAACAGAGTTTCCTGCAGTCATGTAGAGTCTCCGTCCTCTCCGTCAGCATAGGGACAGGCAGAGCGAAGCCTTTTTGAAAATTTCCAGCAACTCCAATGTAGGCTGCGGGTGGTGGCCATTTTGCGACAGGCCACAATGGACAACTTAAGCAAAAGTAGACATAAAACAGAATTACTGCACAGAAATGATTATACAGTGTTATTCCCCTGCTAATACCCTTATGTGTATGTATTTATCTAGCCATTTGCGACATTTAAAGCATTAATGTATTTTAATTAAAGCGCAAAACATCACATAAGCAACATCTATGTTGTCAATCTGCTCACCAATTTAGTCCACTTATTATTTTAGCCATGCAATAGCTTTCCCACGTGTAATTCTTCTGTTAATAAGGTTGATTAATCAAATACGACAAACAACTTTAGTAGTTACTAATTAATCAATAGTATGTTTAATAATGACGCACGGATATTTGGGTTTAAAAAGAAAACCCTGCTCCATCAGGGGCACTATCAATTGAGTAGGAGGCTAGAAAAGAAGAAATAATTTGAGGGAAACCCAGACAAGTTCCCTAAACTGAAACTGGTTCTGGGTGTTGAAGTGAGGTGTGGAAGTATAGTGTAAATGAGAATCCCCTAGCCACACAGAGAAGCCAGGAGCTCTTTCGATGACAATACAAAGGTTTTGAACAGTATGAAACAGCCAGCGGCGCACAATGACCATTCAAGTGAGTATATGTAAACAGGCTCACCAAGGCACACTCGACCTTGTCCACAGAAATACAATGGACAATGTACACCATTTTGATCTGGACATTCTGGCACTGGTCTTCAGACTAAGACTCTGAAGGAAGGTGTGAGGGTGATGTTACAAATGGATGATGGACGGTATTTTTAGGTCAAATGCTATCTATATCAGGAAGCCAAAACCCGCCCGGCACACCTGTTACTAAGAAACTGACCTAAACTAGCAATAACAGGTACAAAATCAAAGCCCAGTCACCAGGGTCTTTGACCAAAGGAGCCATCTGATAACTCCAACAAAAAGAGCCATGCCTCCAGAGCTGTTATACTGTCTTGCTGTTTTTTCTCCAGACAGCATTGGCCATCAGTGATTTCCTCTAGGCCTTTGATTAGTTGCTGAGTTGCTGAAATAGGGCTTCTGGGGTTGGGTGGGGGGAAGGCTTTTTACCTCCTTTCTGTGTGTGAAACGGTCCTCTTGCTAAAAAGGTGTTGAATTCAAAATGTTCACATTTCCAGGGCCAGGGGCTTTGAGGTTCAGCCCTTTCCTGTGAAATATTTCCAGTTCTATTTCACAGTATGCATCTGATCCAAAATATTGTGTGGTTCTGTAATGGAGTATTATGCAAAACTATTTTGTCTCTATGTCTAGGTCACTGTCAATCATGTAAATCAAATACAGTTAAAGTTTCCCTTGTTGAAAGAATGATGCTGGGCTGTTCAGACAAAACCTGTCTGAAAAACTGAGGCATTTGCAAATTAGAACATTTCCAATGGCAACCGAGGACACAAGGGCCTGTGAGGTTCTGAATTAGTTTTAATGACATGATCTTTGACCCAAATAACATATTGGCATAAAGACAGAGGTTTCTGCAGTCAGGCATGAGAACAATGAGGAAAACCTAAAAGTTTCAATCTAAATCTTCTGGTGTTTATTGAAGAGATTGATTTAGGTTTTTTATTGCAAATTATCTTTCTTTCACATTCATTGTATTGGCATTTCTAGACATAACCAAACATGTCGGGCCTAACAAGTCCATATTTTCTAAAGCATTTTAAACAGGAAAAAATGAGAAAAAAAAAACATTTGAAAAAAACCCATTCAATATTGCGCCCTTCTCCCTTACACCTCACCCCCATCCTCCACCCCAAGTGGGTGACAGTAACCGCATTGTGAGCCATTGACAGGTCATGGATTTGTTGCTTGTAAAATGGGTATGCACAATCTCAAAAAAACTGTGACATAATCTGTTTTTCATATGAATACGCATTGCAGGGGTGAGCTAAACCATTTTGTAAAATCAGGGGCTTATTTACAAGCCCCTTGCGCTGCCCATGCGTCACTTTTTCTCATATGAAAGTAGTGATCAGCGGTGCAAGGGGATTGTAAACAAGACCCTCAGTATGTTCGTGAAAGCAGAAATGATACCTTATAAAATGAGTTGATCTGAACTGGAGTAGCATCAATGTGTGTTGAACCAAGGGTTATCAGACAGATGGATTACCAATTGTAAATGAGAGCCCATTCTATCCAAGCAAGTACAGGGCCATAAAGGGTAATCATCACAAGGCAGTGGTGAGTCCAGGTTATAGCCTTCATTTGCACCTCAATTCGGACTTCTCGAACGGCTTCCGGGAATCGTAATCAGTCGTTGGGAAATGTGTACGATTTGTTCAGAAACAAGAATTCTGAATCGTATTCTGTCAAAACAGAATCCCATCCAGAGCCTTTCCTAATGACATCGTAATTGGCCCCATAGTCTTAAATGTGCTACAGAAGAATAGTTCTAAGACAACATGGTCTTTTAGATATAGAGACCTCTGAGACATACATTCCCTTCTCCCTCATCACATCAAACCGCTTCAGGCTGTCACCAACCCTGCAACCGTCCAGCCTTTCCTTATGCTGCTCCTGTTTGTTCTCAGAGCTACTACGACAGAGAACAACTGCACTTAAGCTGGAGATTCTCCCATCATCTGCCTTTACTGAATTGTTAAATAGCTTAATAATCTTTCTCGGTCCAATGAACTTGAACAAGGTTTTAACTCCTGATGGAGCTTTAATCCAGACTAACTCACCTATCTACACCAACTGTCTTTTCACATTCCTCCAGTAAAAGTAGCATTTCCTCTCGTTCTGTTTGTTAGCCTCAATCTTTCTCCACTCAAGTAGCGGCTGTGATCCTCCGTGGTATGCCAAGGGAGACTCCTGGTCTTTGGAGCTACTTTCCCATGCTAGGACTCTCTGCCAATGATTTTCACTGGCGTGTTCCAGTGATTTTGACATTATTTCAGTGATCATACTGTTGTGTATTCTCTGTAATAGTTCTCAGAAATTGCCCCATAACCTGAGGGATTGCTGAATAGGCAACATCTGTAGTTGTATTGCAGCGGGACCTCAAATACTCTGAAAGCAATGTCAGAGTTGCAAGAAATGCCAAAAGTGTCAGATTAAAATCGGCCTATAGAGCAGGGAATTCTTTAAAGTCCCCATTAAATAGCAAATGGTGTAGGTGTTGGATCCGTGTAATGGACCATCCCTAAATACAGATAGGCTTGCCTTCTACCAGGATCCTGCCAGAGGATTTGACGGTGTACCCTTCTCCAGGTTAGGAACATCACTCTGAAAATCAGGCTGTTTAATATTGTTGGTAAGTTCTTACAGAAGTGAATCAGAGAAATATTCTTGGGCAGTGAAGTAAAGCCCTTTCGATGTCAACCTCCTTGGGCTTCTGTTGGAGTTGTGGTAAACAGTTTGCTAGTTGTGACACGGGATGAGCTATATATTATGTGTGAGAGGTGAATGCTATCAGATGACGTGTGCACCCAAAGTGTCTGCCATCTCAGCCTGCACTTTCCTCCATCCCAGATGTATTCCCTTATATCTGTGTCCATTTGGGAGTGATAAGATGTGCAAAAGGGATGGAGAGCATACCCAAGAAGTAGTTTTATCTTGGGACCACTGTCACTTTACCAGTTTGTCTGCTTCCTACATAGATGGATGAGGTGGGAATAGCATGTAAAATTGAATTTTATCTCAGTGATCAGGGGAAGAAGACAGTCATCCAGCATATTGTGCAATCCCCTGTTAACTTCTATTTACAGGTATTTCAGGCCTGTTGGCACTGACCTCTTACTACAGAAATAGGGACTGGCTTTGGTAGTGACGTGAGCTGAAGATAAGGCTTCATAGTCATTCCAAATACCCCTGCACCCAGCATATACGAAAATGAGTGGATTAATATCATCAGGGAGGGAATGGAGATTTCTGTTTTGCCAAATGTCATCAGTATATCATCCGCTTGTATGGATTATGTTCTCGGGTGATTCTGTGATGTCCGGCCAAGCATAAACCCAACTTGTGACATATGAATCATGGATGGGATAACTTTGTGAAGATATACTGTTAGCTTGAATTTTGTGTCTATATGTGTTAACATTGTAGGTCTTCAGCTTGAACAGTCTATAGAGTCTTTTACTTCTTTGGGGATGAGGGATATCATTGCTAAGTAGTAGACAGGTCCCAATGAACAGTGATAAACCAATGGTCTCTGCTTCTTTAAAGGCTGTGCGTAGGAGCCTTACAAGTTTTAGAAACGTCCCCTGGGAACCTGTCCTCACCTGGGGATTTGCAAGTGGGAGGTCTGTAATTGCCAGGGATATATTCTCCTGTGTTATTTCCACATCTATTGAGGGCTTTTCCCACAGGACTCAGGATTGGGAGGTGTAGAGTTTGGATGACACAATGTCTGCGTCATATTATTAATTAAATATGGCCTTCTACACTATTAATGGCTGATGTAGACATCTTTGATTACCTCTGGTGCAGCTGCATCATGAGGAGTTGCCCTGCCTGCTCTCCATGCTCGGAGTGCCTTAGTCACAACTTGATAAGAGCTTGTTCCACAGTCTAGCTTAAACACCGAATTAAGCACTTGCTTCACCATTTCCAAATGGCATCTGAAAGTGGTGGATAGCTGTGAACAACATTTCCACAGGAGTGAACTTCACAAGTACTGTTTCAACTTACCAACCACCTGGAGTACTATCTCCTCGCATATTCTTTAACCTCTTCTGTCGTTCCTCCTTTCCTAGAGTTCCCTCAAACTTTGTGGCCAACAATAGCACAATGCAAGCAATGCCCCTTGAATGTTCCAGTTTTCCTCTCCTTTTGTTACTACCACACTTTCATGTGCTCTTTTTATTCCTTCTTTATTGAGTTCATCCCTACAGACCAATATGTGTTCAACCATTTTTGCAGAGGATATAACCTTATTTAATGGTGGTTCCTCCTTCAGCCACAGCTTTTTTTTAATTGTAATACCCTTACAGCTCAACAGACACTGATCCCTTTTCACTTCATCTGCTAGCCCTCTAAACTTGTAAGTAGCTGTCAGTTCCTGGGTGCAGTGATATGCCCCTTTATGGTTTAATTACCCTTCTGCACTCGCTGACCAAAATGGTACCTCCCTGATAATGCACTTGTGTAGGGAAGAAAGTGCAACTCTAGTTTTTTTTTAATCACATCATAAGTATTTAGCCTTTGCCTATCCTCCTGGCTAAACTCAGGTAAGTTCTCCAAAAGTTTGCTGCCCCATCTCTAAAATAGAAGTAGTAATGGCAGTATTCTCTCTATTGCCAGATTGTACTTTATTCTGGAACACCTTTTTGCATTTTCCCCACTGTAGCATATTGATGTTATGTGCACTAGGACCCTCGTGGTTCTGGACGGCCGCTGAACAGGAAGTATGTAATATGCGGGAAGGTTTTAAAGTGTGGTTAATTGGAAGTATGATGTAATGTGAGTGTATACTGAAGAATAATACAATGCTTACCCGCAGCCCCCATGTGGCGTGATTCATCTGCATGCTCCTGGGCTGGGGAAGACACTATACCCATCTTAAACATGGTTCTCTTGAATATAAGACTGAACAAACATTGAAAATGCAATAGGTCTCGCCATTGATTAAGTTAAAGCCATTTGCTTTGCTAATGGTATTGCATAGCAAAGCAAATAGCTTTAACTTAATGAAAGGCAAGACCTATTGCATTTTTTATGCTTGTTTTAGTTTTTATAAAGAGCGAACTCGACCCTAAGCTATTGGAGCAATTTACATGAGCCCCATTTACATTACACAAGGACACATTTACTTTTTGTAGGCAGGGAGAGATTACATGATTTGCACAGAATCACAAGATGTTGATCCATCGCCGGGATTCAAACAGGTTTTCCCAGTTCCAAAGTTGGAAGCTCTGCCGTAATGCCACCACTATAGCAGTTTTTGTTGCCAATTTCTTTAAGGTCAGTGCATAAAAGATGATAATAATATTGACCCCACCCAGGGATCCCAAATTATGGGTCACTGAGAGATGTGTTCCCATTACAAGCAGAGCGTCTCCCTTTGCCCGGGCCCAGCACTGCACCAGAGGCATCACACAGAAGAGAGGCGGAAACACAGAGCCAGTGGTGAGTGTAGACAGGCACAGAGGGCTTCCCTTCAGAGGAGGAGGTGGAGAGACGGCAGGTCAGTCCCGCCCCCTACTGCAGCTGATACTAAGAGACTGTTTCCCTTTCATGGACTTCCCAGAGCTGGAAAAAGTCCCCAGTGGCCAAACAACCGGAGAAGGGCACGGGCGGGGTGGGGGTAGTAGCTGTCTGCAGTGGAGTCACAGGGTGGGTATGAGAGATTGAATCAACAGGAAAAAAAAAGAGTGAAAAGTTATTGGCACGTGCAGCCCTCCGTAAAGCCATATCCGAAAATGGTATCTAGGCCACCTGGTGAGTTTGGGCGAGTATAGTCTTAAAACAAACAAACAAACAAACAAACACACACACTTACTTGCAAGAGAACTACAACAGTGCGGCAAACAAACATGGCACCAAGCGCGCGCCTTGAAAGAATTAGGAGGATTGTTTGCAGTGCTATGTCATCATTTTACAAGACCACCAAACCGTGGGGCGCCAGGGTGGCTGTACAAGCCCCCAAGTGTGGAGGTGTGCCGCTGGCTGTGGGGATTAGCCCCCAGTGGCGACCCTGCAACAACTGAAAGGTGGTGGGTGGATTAACTCTGGGGTAGGTAAGCAGCAGTTGCCACAAAGTGCGGCAACTTTAATACATGGATTTATTGTCCGTCTGTGTGCACTGCGGTTGTGGTGTAGATGTAAGCAAGCACTGATTGTGCAGAAGTGAACGGGGCTAGCACCAGTCTTTCACCATTATAAAATGACCACTACCATTCCCACCTGTTTACTGTTGCAAAGCCAAGGTGTATCGCCTATGAGAGAACTATTGGCTTTCTCAATGTGTTTTTAGCCATGATGTACAGCAGAGCGGCTGTTGTGCAGCATGCCTGGCAAAAAGCACCGATGCTGTCAGTGAATGCAGCGCCATAGTGCTTTCTTACTCTAGTGCTATGGGGCGGGCATCGGGACTGGAGGCAACAGGAAGGGAAGGCGCGATGGCACCAAGGACGGAGGGTGTGGGGGAAGAATCACTGATGCAGCTAGCATTTTCTTGTTTATTGCAAGCGAGGGGGTGGGAGAAAACAAGGAGTAAGGGGTAGGGGTAAGCGGGAGGGGGCACAGACAACAGAGGGAGGTGCTCAGGGTAAGCTGACTACAATGGAGAGTGGGAGGGAGGGGCTGGGGCAGGTAGACGGGCAGAAGCTGGTAGGAGCATTGCTTTAAATGTGTATACATCTATATATGCAAATAAATATACAAAGTTCGATTTAAACATTTGAAGCAACCAAGTAGACATAATGTAAAGCCCAAGGCACTGTGTAGCCATCGTGCATCAATCTTATTTGTATTGTTATTGCATTGATATAGCGCCTACTACCCCCGACGAGACGTTGAAAGCGCTTGCAAAAGACGGCTAAGGCTGTCCTTGGCCAGACACTAGAAGTGACAATGATAAAAGAGCGGACTTCACCCGAGGGGGGCATCTCTCTTTCGATGATGCCAAGAAAGTCCTCCAGGCAGTTGTAGTCATTGGCGGGGTCCCCTGGACTGGTCTGCGGCGCTGGCATGCGTGTGCTACCGCCGGGGCTAGCAGCTGGGCTCCGGTGTTCCGGGCTGCTGGCAGGACTTCCGGGGTGGTACAAGCCCTCAGCCCCCTGCCCGTTTCCTTCTGCTGGGGGGGGGAGTGTCACAAAATGCATTACACTCGGAAATACCACACATGTGCATCACACAGGAGAGGCCCCACCAGGGGACCGACATCACCATTGAATGTTAACTAACACTCAAGCAGTGAGACGGTTACGATTAAAACAGAGTTGGATTTGTGTTGTTAATGAAAGCGGCACAGTTTTCAAAGCTAAAGCGCAGCCCCCGGGGGCAGGACAGGGATAAGAGGCTGCAAGTCGTAGGCGCCAATGGCAAGTTTGTGTTCATTGATTTTGGCAGCTGTGCATTACAAAAGAAGTGCGCGGCTGCCGTACTCGTACCTGAAGGTGCCTCGCACTCCAGAAGTGTACATGACGTTTTACCCATTGGTAACCACCTGACAGATCTGATTTTGCGCACCAGACCGATTAACCCATAGGCAGAAGCTACAGGATTTATTAAGGGGGGAAGCTCGAAATGAGAACGTGGCGGGGAATGACCTTTCCATTTCCATGCAGCACGCGGGTGTCCAGTGTTTTAATTCCCCTCCTCGGCGGAGAAGGAATGCAGTACAGGTCTGTTCAATCTGGGACGCAGCAGATGCCAGTCAGGGCACCACTTGTGGGGGGCCCAACTCCCCTGGGCCCCCCAAATAACACACGGCTGGAGAGACCCGGTTGCGGAATAGAAATCCAATATCCTAGCTTTTAATAAAGTGAGGTGTGGGGGAGGGGTGCTCAATCACAGACACAGCTTGCGCTCCCCGCCCCCTTTCAGAACTGTGCCAGACTTTTCCGCTAAGGCGCTCTAAAAAAATATAGCAAAAGTTTACAATCACCATGTGTAGTTTTCTGTATTAATATAAGTACTTATTTTCCCCAAAAAACTTATACAATAAAAGCATGTTCTTAAAACAATAATCTCCGCTACTTGAAGCACATCAGATCGTGCATTGATAGTTCTCGAGCTGCGCCTTCAAGTTGGACTCTTAAGGGATGGGGTGCTTCTAATCACGGCAAACAAATCGGTACACGTAGACAGGAGGCCGGCGTGTGCCTTGAATCCTGCAGACAGCGCCTGCCTTCATGGCCAATCCACCGCAGCCCTTACTTGTCACGGGAGGCCGTGCGGGAAACTGTGAGGCGTGCCATGCACTCGCTCGATCGCAAGGTGTGATCCTGGACAAGAACTGCTGGGATATGGATTTCTTTATTTTTGGCGCCCCCGATTCTCGGTGAAGCCGGACACAGATTTATCTGTTTCGATCTCTCCGCAGATCCGAATAAATAAATAAATATGAGCGGGTTCGAGCTGCGAACACCGGTCCGCTTCCCCTTGCGCTCTGATCTTAGAGGGACTTAATAAAGCATGTTGCACGTAAAAAAAAGCGCTCGCCATGACGTTTTTTTTCCCCTTTTTCTGCCGTCGCAGGCCTCGCCTGCTAAAAGGTTTCTTATCTTTATGGGGCCATGTGTTTGGTTCCATAAAGATAAGAAACCTTTTACGCCAGCAGTAAGTCGGGGCAGTCAGTCCAACTGGGACGGCTCTAAAAGAGAAAGTGTACGTCACTGGAAGCTCTTTTCCAATGGCTGGCCACCGTTTAGCATAAACGGTGACGCCAGCCAATAGAAAAGAGGGGTGGGGCTTAAACCCCGCTAGTGAAATCTCCCCTAACTCATTAAATCTCGCCAGCGAGACTGCGCATGTCTGCGCAGCCTACGCCAGGCGAGACGTAAAAATGGTGCAACTTTCACATTCGGCATTTCACAGGCCAGATTTAATGCTCCATAAGAAAACAATGAACACTAATCACAGAAATGGTCCATTAATAGACAGTAGATATTTCAAAAAGGTATCACATCGATAATGGACCAAAGACCAAATCACCACTTTCTCAAACTTGATATCGGTCATGATTAGCACGTAAGACTGCTTACAAATGATGTCCCCATCAATGTCAAACTATGTAGCGCCTCTGGGTCCCAGACCACCTAAACAGTCAAGTGGATGAGGGAGAAGAGAAAACCAAAAAGTATTGTCATCTGTCACCTTTTAGTCCAGTGTCATTAGAAAAACTCACATCTTCCAATGCTGCGATCAACACACAACTGAAAAAGTGCTACATTGCTGGCAACCATCATATTGTATTGATATCCCTGACTCCAGCTGGTGACACAGCAACCAGGTCGCAGACCACGGGCCTTCACTACGTGTCAATTCAGGAGAGAGTATTGGAAAAAGTCTCATGCGCCACCACAACACATGCATGATTTCTTATGCCAACATGTTAAGAATGGGCTCACAGCATGTGTATTGAGGCAAACTCTTTTATTACCAATAATTAATTCAAGAGGTCGAGAGCTGCTCCTGGGCAACTGTCATTACAAGAATCCCCCCGACGTTCGCATTCCATACCCACATTCTGCCCCACAGTACTATTCCTTTCCTAACATCCCACACTCCATTCCACTAAGAGCAATACCTTAGGATGCTTTACAAGATGACGTGAACTGTAACATCTGTATGTGGTCCACTGGCCACCATTGAGTGGGTACGATGACATTCCAGCATCCTGCACAAGTAGACGCCAACCACAACTTCTGCGCATGCTCCACTGGCTCTGGGTGCCAGGCGGCTATGCCGACCCAATCTTGGCAGTTCGGGCTGGACTGTTCCCATGAGGCACAGGGTCCAGACTGATTTGCATATGGCCAGGTCTAAACTGGGGTGGCATGGTGAGCAAAAGAATTATGGATTTAACCCAGATCTCTTGACTGGGGGTGAATGTTTTGATTTGTTCTGCATCCGTCAATCAATTGTGTGTCTTTTGCTTTCTCGCCCTAAGTGTGACAGGTATGCTCAGACGTGAGTCCTGGGCTCACTGTGCCACTGGAATCAAGCTATCCTGGCTGAAGAGGGGTGAAACCCCGAAACCGGTCCTAGGATGCTTGTTTCCGGTCCAAGCAGCACCTGGCTTGGCAGTTCGGGTTGGACTGTTCCCATGAGGCACAGGGTCAAGACTGATTTGCATATGGCCAGGTCTAATCTGGGGTGGCATGGTGAGCAAAAGAATGATGGATTTAACCCAGATCTCTTCACTGGGGGTGAATGTTTTGATTTGTTCTGCATTCCATCCATCAATTGTGTGTCTTTTGCTTTCTCGCCCTAAGTGAACCAGTTATGCTCAGACATGAGTCCTGGGCTCACTGTGTCACTGGAATCAAGCTATCCTGGCTGAAGAGGGGTGTAACCCCGAAACCGGTCCTAGGATGCTTGTTTCCGGTCCAGGGAGGACCTGGCTTGGCAGTTCGGGCTGGACTGTTCCCATAAGGCACAGGGTCATGACTGATTTGCATATGGCCAGGTCTAAACTGGGGTGGCATGGTGAGAAAAAGAATGATGGATTTAACCCAGATCTCTTGACTGGGGGTGAATGTTTTGATTTGTTCTGCATTCCGTCCATCAATTGTGTGTCTTTTGCTTTCTCGCCCTTAGTGCGCCAGGTATGCTCAGACATGAGTCCTGGGCTCACTGTGCCACTGGAATCAAGCTATCCTGGCTGAAGAGGGGTGAAACTCCGAAACCGGTCCTAGCATGCTTGTTTCCGGTCCAGGGAGGACCTGGCTTGGCAGTTCAGGCTGGACTGTTCCCATAAGGCACAGGGTCAAGACTGATTTGCATATGGCCAGGTCTAAACTGGGGTGGCATGGTGAGCAAAAGAATGATGGATTTAACCCAGATCTCTTGACTGGGGGTGAATGTTTTGATTTGTTCTGCATTCCGACCATCAATTGTGTGTCTTTTGCTTTCTCAACCCAATCTGGCAGGCTCTCAATAATCAAGGGCAGGCATCTTAAACAAAATGTCGTCTGTAATGGTCACTGACAAAATGGGGATTTGGTGAGCAATGGATTGATCCCCCCTATTCTCCGGTCTCATAGTGAGGGATAGAAGGCCTGATAAGGAATGACTGACTCAGACTTCCAGGTAAGTGCTCTCCTTCCTGTCATATCACTGAGCTCCTTGCCAGCGCAAAATGCACACGTGGAAGGAGTGAGTGCCGGTTGTTGCCTTTATTTGCCAATCAGCCATTGGTTGCTAGTCTCCAACTGACATCTTGAGCATTATGTTGTCGGAGTCATACTAATCACTCCTCACCCTCCCATTCATAGTTTAGGAACCCCATGGTATCAGACGTACACAGGTGGTAAATGAAGAGACACATAAAACACCAGAGGCAAGAAGGTTTTCAGTCTGTCCAAGAAAAGAAAACAGTAGCCCGTGTGGAGAGGAGCAGTGGGGTAAAACGAGAATGCCACCATATTAGACCAGAACTGTTTCTACTCTTCCGCCAGGCTTGAGGTTCACCTTGAACTCAGGTGCATATCGTCGTAAATGTCGGGTGAAGCATTATTGAGCAGTGTACATTAACCAGGAGATTCTAAGGCAGGTTCTATAGAATGGAGTGTTTAACGTCTGGGGCAAAAATGAAGCAGGAGGAGATGGATAGATTTAACTGCATTGACAAGACAGAAGTCTAAATGAAAGCCAGCAAATGTATCTTCCAAGGAATATTTTATCGAATTTGTGAAGAACAATGGATAAAATGAGTGATGGGTACAGTGGATCTAAGTAAGAGTAGGCGGTGAGACTGTAGAAGCCAGATAAAGGAACGGTGGAAAAGATGAAATGTGGCTGCTAATCTTCCGAATATTTTTGAAAAATTTTTCACATGATGCAGAAAAGTTCTGTTTTAGATGTCTGTGTGGATTGGAAGGAGTTTACATTCTAAGGTTGCTTACAGCACTGAAGAGTCGATTCTCATTTTTGGTTTGTTCGAGATTCAGAAAGTCTAATATCGCTTACTAACTGCTCTTACAGCCCTGTAGCCTTTCAAGTTGAAAAAGTAAAGAAATTGGTCAGGATACACTAAGAGCTTAGACCATTTACTTATTATCAGTTGTTTTATTTCCTTGTCTGTGAGGTTGTTCATTTGTATATCATTTTGGAAGTGACTGATTTGGCCTTAGGTTAGAGAGATTTTGTTGGTGTCTTCGATGCTCTTATAGGGCGTGTTGACACTACAATGGAAAATAACAATTATAGTTTTGGGAGGGTGGGCAAAAAGCCCTACCATCCCGAAATTTTAAGGCGGGTAGAAGGGACCGAAGGCAAAAGGCTGAGTGATTGGTCCGAGGAGGTTGGGTTTCTTAGGGGTCCTTGTCCAGCAGTTGCTAGGGTTCAGTGCCATTTTATTGGGTTTGGTGGGTCAGAAAGAGCGTTTTGTTAATCGTTTAAGCTATTGCTGAGTGGGGAGCCATGGAAGTGTCCAATAATATTAAGCAGGTGCTGCATGTTTTGCAATGAACAAAGAGGTTCGACCTGCTATCAGAGGGTGCGTTTGCGCAGGCAGGGCGGTCAGCCCAGGAGCGTCCAAAGGAGAGGTCCGCAGGTGGGGTGGTTGCCACTGTCATGGCATGTGGGTCCCCTTATTGCAAAGTCCAGAAAGGTGGGTTGAATTGTGGGGGGCAAAAAGGGTCTGCCGTGGGTCCCAGGATGGGGTCTTGCGTAGTGCAGGGAAGGGTGGTGCGGGTGATGGGATGGTCTGAGGTGGGGGCGGAGCGTTGCAGGCTTTGGGGTTTGCTCTGGCAGGGAGGGGGAAAGGGAACAAGGGTCCCATCATTTGCGATGCGGCCGGTGCTCGGACCATGTAAGGGGCCGGTGGCGCGGATTGCGAGGCGGGGAGCAGCCCCATTTCAAGTCCTTCCCTTCACTGTCCAGGCGGAGGAGTGCACACAACAGGAAGGAAGTGCAGGGCTTGGGCCACGATACAGCAGTTTCTTGGGGCTCGTGCCTGTTTGAATGCATGCAGTCGGAGAGTGCAGTGACACTTTTGGCTCACGAGGGGGGGCCCCTGTGGTGAAGTAGTGGTGGGATCGGGGCATCTGCATCGCAGGGCCTGCCGCTGGACCTCTTCAGTCCATGCGAGCAGGCCCTGTCCAGGAAAGTGGAGGTAGAGATGGGGTCTGGAGGGGGAGCGTGGCAACCCATGTGGCTGGCGCCTGTCTTGTCCTTTGTGTCAGCTTCCAGGCAGGGACAGTGAAACGAGGATGGGTAATTGGCACCCAGGGGGCATGAAAACAGCATCAGGAAGTCCACCAGAGTAAAGGAGGGAGGTTCCTTGCTGGTGGTGGCTGGAAATTATTTGGAGTGGGGCAGGTAATTTCCCCTTAGGGTGGTGGAGCGAGGAGCTCCAGGCCTGGGAGAATGGTTTGATGTTGTAGGGGTGATGGCCTCTCCACCAATCTCACTCCATGTTTTGGGTAGGGCAGAGACCTTTCAGGGTGAGGGCCAGGGAAATGGGTGTGGTGTCACATGCTCTCCCCCTGGGTTTCTTGGAAAGGTAGGTAAGGGACAGTTTAGTGGCAACCAAGGGCCTGAGGTAGGTTCGGTGGAACAATGGCATGCTAGTCAGTCAGGAAGGTCTAGTACCACCTGTCCACCCCGTTCCGAAGACAGGGTATGTGCCCCTACGGGTGGCTCTGGGACAAGGCCAGGTTGATGCATTTGCCTGGCGGGACTACAACCCTTCCCAGGATTTGTTTCAGGAGCAGTTTGGTGATGGTGGAGTGGGTGATGGGGAGGTGTCAGGCACAAGTAAAGGCCAGGGTGGGGAGTGTGGGGCAGGGGATTGGGATTTGGATTATGATGAGGAAGAGTTGGAAGAGGAACTAATTGTGGAGGAGGGAGTGTTGATGGATGAAGGTGAGTGTGAGAATGACTGGTGGCCAGCCCATCTCCCAAGGTATGGGGGGCAGGGTTTGACTCATCAGAGGGGTAGTGTTGGTGTCTTACAGGAGGTGGGGACCAACCCAACGAAGGCTCCAAAGGAGAGAACAGCGGCATCAGGAACGGCTTTAGTGTGGTCCCCAGTCTTGAAGCCAGGTAAGCTGGAGTACAAGGGGAGGGGAGGGGTGTAGAAGTGGGGGTCCACTCAGGGGGTTTGAAGCGCAAACGCAGGGGTGGGAGGTCCCAGGCTGCGGAGGGGTAGGCATGTGCGAGACCAAGGTACAGGTGTGGACGTAGCGGGGGACAAGGAGATGAAGATAGCAGAGCTGCTTACAAGGTCACAAGCCACAGATACCACAGACGGTGGGGAGGTGGGGGACGGTTACAAAAAAGAGAGTAAGAAGGTGAAGAGGATGTAGATGCCATACATGGGGATTACCAAGCCCTTTGGGATGCATTTAATGGCTGTGACCAAGGGGAGTATTTGGAGAGGGGAACATATAGAGCTCTCTGGGGCATATTATCAAGAACCGTGTTAAAATTATTGCCGCTTTAGTAGCAGGAAACTGCTGCTAAAGCGGCGATAATGGGCTTGATAATATGCCCTTGAGAATTCCAATAGAAGCCCAGGTTCACACCAGAACATGTGCTTCTATTGAAATTCTCAAGGGCATATGATCAAGCCCATTATCGCTGCTTTAGCGGCAGTTTCCTGCAGCTAAAGCGGCGATAATTTTAACGCCGTTCTTGATAATATGCCCCTCTAAGTTGCTACATCAGGAGATACGGGCAAAAGAGGACTCAAAGGAGGAGGAAGATGAGCTGTCTCGCAGGCCCAGGAAACCAGTCAACATTGGAAATTGGATGGCGCCTTTTTTAATATAGGCAAGTGTTTATTGCAAACAATATCCTGAGAGATGTGGTGCGTAAGTTGCAGGTGACGATTGGGGGGTGGGAATGGGTCTGTTACGATGAGGAATTGTGGGCTTGCCTGGCAGACAAGGAAGACAGGGTGTGGGGACAGTTGGACTATGAGTTGTTTTTACAAATGATGATGCTAAAGAGGCCAGCCCGATCGACTTACATGACGAGTGCCTGGCCAGTAATCTACAGGCCCTTTTGAGGGCGTCCCATTCAGGCAGGGGTGGGTGCAGCTGGTCGGAGACAGACAGGGACACCTGAATCATGTTGGTCATTCAACAGGGGGCAGTGTTCTCGAGAATATTGCAAATACCGACACGAGTACTCCCAATGTGGTGGCAAGCACATGCGTGCCCAGTGTGGTGCACAAGGTGAATTCTGGCCCACAAGTGGCTTCTGGGGGGCAGGGATCGGGCTACAGTGACTTGGGACTGGGGACAGGGGAGGGGTGGTCCCAGTTCCATGGGGAAAAGCACATATGCTGGTTAAGTTGGATCGCTTAGAGGAATGGCTTCGCCTCTTGGGGTCTGACAGGGAGAAAGAATTGTTGCTGGCAGGTTTCCAGTTTGGTTTTCGTTCGTGTTATGAGGGTCCCTGAGCCAGACAGTGGGCTGTGAATTTGAAATCAGTCAAAGGACAGGAGGAGCTGGTTTGGCGCAAATTGTTAAAAAGATGTGGCGGAAGGGCAAATTGAAGGGCCGTTTCCATATTGACCACTGGAGGATTTGAGGATTTCCACAATCGGGGTGGTGCCAAAAGTGAGCCGGGTGAGTTCTGGCTCATTCATCATCTTTCCTGACCAGAGTGGGAGTCGGTCAATTACTTTATTCCTGAAGGGTACACTAAAGTGCAGTACGCCTCAGCGGTCCAGTTGGTCAATGAGGTAGGAAGGGGTGCCCTGTTGGCAAATTGTGATGTCAAGTCTGCTTTTTGGTTGTTTCCTGTTCACCCTGCTGAACATGAGTTGTTGAACATATAGTTTGGGGGGCAGTTTTGTGTAGACAAAGCTTTGCCTATGGGCTGTTCAGCTTCTTGTTCTTTGTTTGAGCCATTTAATTCTTTTTTACAAAAAATATTTGTACATGTGGCCAAGCAAGGCATGAGGGCTACAGGTTCCATGGATTTTCAGGAGAGTTTGTAGTTGTTTCAGTTCTTGATGCAGGGTTTGGTGTCCCCTTGGCTCCAGAAGTTGGATTCGGCCACGATGGGGATTCGATTTTCAGAGGCGAAGAAGAAGAGTTGTCTTTAGCCGTTGGACGAAGTTTTGGTCAGGTCAAAAGTGCAGGTGAAGGATATGCAGATTTTGTTGGGGCACCTAAATTTTGCATGTACGACAGTCAGAGCTGGCAGGAACTTTTTTAGGAGACTGGGCTGGGCACTAGTAGTGACCTCGCTTCCGCATCACAGGGTGTGAATTAAGACAGGGGTACGGGAGCACTTGAGGCTTTGGTAGACTTTTCCGGATGAGTGTAATGGCATTCCAATGGAGGGGCTTGGGGAGCAGCAGATGGAGTGGTTAGTCTAAATGTTTTCAGATGCTGCAGGTGGCCACAGATTTGGCCTGTTTTGGCAGGGACGGTGGTGTGCTGAAGAATGGCTGGAGGACTGAAAGTGGGGAAGGCAAGGCATTGCTTTCCAGGAATATTTTCCGCTGGTGGTAGCAGTTTGTCTGAGGGGGCATCTCTTTGAAAACAGGACAGTGAGGTTCAACGTTAATAACATGGCAGTAATTAACATGGTCAATCGTCAGTCAGTGAAAGAACCCAAGGTTTGGCAGTTGTTAAGAGTTTTAGTGCTGGAATGTTTGAGGGTGAACGTTACCTACAGGGTGCAACACATTTCAGGAATACACAATGAAATTGCTCTTGATTTCAGTGGACAAGGTTCTGTGGGTTGGCCCCAGGTCGGACGAATGGAAGACTGCAATGCCGGCTCACTTGTGGACAGTAGTCGAGAGGGTGTGGGGCAGTTGATCCTAGGTTCATTATCTGACTCAATGCAAAAATCATATGGGCTGGAGTGTGAGGAGTTTTTGCAGGCTGTTGCAGTGTCACTTGGAATTTCGGATGGAGTCTGAGCTTGCAGGGAAGATGTGGTACATTTTGTCATGTCTGTGATTGACAAGGGTTTGACTTTAGTTACAATAGACAGTAAGTTGTGAGGTATAGCTTTCTTTGGCATGCTGCGGTGGGGATACGAGCCATTGGTGGAAGAAATGGGGAGGCGCATCCTTGAGGGGTGGTCTCAGGTGAGGGGTGTGGGAGACAGGTTAAGGCGTCCCATCACACTGCGTATTTTAAAGCAATTGGTTATGGTCCTCCCGAGTGTATGTCAGGATACATAGGAGACAATTCATTTTACAGTCGTCATGGTGTGGCAATTTTTTAGAGCTTTTTGTGTTGCAGAAGTGGTGGGATTGGCATCACACCAGGGAGTGTGTTATAGTGATGTACGTATGTTGGAAGGGGTGCTGCAAGTCTGGATACCAAAGTCCAAGATGGATCAGTTAGGAAAGGGTATTTGTGTGACATTGCAGGCCTACCCGATGTGTTGGTTTTTTCCATATGCTTGTTGGGTGAGGTTGCAAAGCAAGGTGGCTGAAATGGAGATGATTTTCTGCATGAGAATGGTGCCCGTTTTTCTGCTTCACAGGTGCTGGGGGTTTGAGGAAGGCTTTGGTTTAGGTGGGCTATGAATCATGAGATTTTGGGACTCACTCATTTTGGATTGGGATGGTGACAGAGGCTGAAGGCAGGGTTTGGACAGCAGGAGAGATTAAACAGATGGGGCACTGGTGATCTGGTTGCTATCAGCGCTATGTGCGATTGGTGTGGATGTTGCAGGACAATCAATAACATGAGTTTATTTTCTCCGAAGTTGCATTGTTGGCCCACAAAGAGGCCACATAGAGGTTTGGATCTGCGGGCACTCTTTTGTGAAGTGGGCAGTGAAGCATGCAGTGTCAAGACGAGGAGGAAGTCAGCTGTGGCTGACCTGATGCAGTTGTACAATTGAAGTGGCTTGGTAAAGGAGGCATGCAATGGCATGGGCTGTTGCCAAAATGTTATGATTTGAATAAAGGACCCCGTGGCCCAGACATTTTATTAGTTTAACTGGGAGAAAATGACTTAGTCAACATGAAAGGTTTGGCATTAGTAAAGGCGATAAAATAGGACTTATTGGAGATTAACCCCTTTGGTGCTTACGACGGCTGGTAGCTGTCATGGCACACAGTGGGCGTGTGCTCATGACGGCTCCCAGCCGTCGTGACACCCACCCACGGGGGAAGCGCTGGCGCTCCCCCGTGGGACAATGATTTTGTTGGTTGTACCGGGGGAGTCAGGGGAAGCCCTTACCCTGCCTCCCCCCACCCCCCTTCCACGTCATCAATCAAGTCAGTGCGCGAGGCGCGCTGACGCCATTGGAGGTTTCCCTTAGTTTCCCAACGCACTGGAAGCCATTTGCTTCCAGCGCATTGGGAAACTAAGAGGTGAGTTTTGCCTCATGGAGGGTGGGGGGTGTATTTTCAAAGGCATCGGAGGAAAGGAAAGGGTTTTCCTTTCCTCCGATGTCATTTGAAAAATGCATTCCTGCTGCACGATTGTGCCTGGGGCGCGATCGTGCAGCAGGAATGCTCGTTTTTTTTTTGTTGATGGCCCAATTTGTGTCGGGGAGCAGCCCCTTGGGCAACGGTTGCTCCCCTTGGGGGGAAGATTGTGAAGTTGTGTCTGCCCCCCTTGGGGGGGCAGATCCGCTTTATTTATTTAAAAAAACAGTGTGTGGCCCCACTGGGCCGGTATGATTAATTGTTTTTTTTAAGTGCCCTATCTGTTTTGGGGAGCGGCCCCTTGGGCAAGGGTCGCTCCCCTTGGGTGGAAAAATTGTACACCTGGGTCTGCCCCCCTTTGGGGGGGCAGATCCGCTTTATTTATTTAAAAAAACTGTGTGTGGCCCCACTGGGCCGGTATGATTAATTATTTTTTTTAAATGCCCTATCTGTTCTGGGGAGCGGCCTCTTGGGCAAGGGTCGCTCCTCTTGGGGGAGAAACGTGTACTTGGTTCTGCCCCCCCTTGTGGGGGGCAGATTGGATCATGTAAAAAAAAAGATTATGTGACGCTCACTGGGCCCCCAGGGATGTGTATTTTTTTGTAAATGCCCTTTGTGTGTCAGGGAGCGGCCCTTTGGGTAAGGGTCACTCCCCTTGGGGGAGCAATTTGTTTAGGTGGGTCTGCTCCCTGTGCCCACTAAGCCACCAGGGAATTTCTTTTAATTAAATGATGTTTTTGGGGAGCTTTCCCTTAGGCAAGGGTCGCTCCCCTTTGGGGATCATTTATTTTGGCCATTTCTGTCCCCCCTTGGGGGCAGATCACCCATGTGAGTCTAGGCCCATCTGCCCCCAAGGGGGGCAGAAGCCAATTGACACCAGAGATTGTTTTAGTATTGTTGGGGAGTGGCCCCTTCGGCAAGGGCCGCTCCCCTCTGGGGAGCATGTATTTGGGCCATTTCTGACCCATTGGAAGGGCAGATTAAACAATTTATTTTATTGTATGCCCACTAGGCTACCAGGGATTGTTTTTTTGTTGTTGGGAGCGGCCCCTTTGGCAAGGGTCGCTCCCCTTTATGGGGTATTTATTGTGGTCCTTTCTGCCCCTTTGGGGGCCAATCGGCCATATGTTTTCAGGCCCATCTGTCCCCTAGGGGGGCAGAAGCCAGTAGACACCAGGGCTTTTTAAATGTTGGTGTTGGGGAGTGACCCGTTGGGCAAGGGTCGCTCCCCCTTTGAGGGTGAATTTTTGGGCTGTTTCTGCTCTCTGTGGGGGCAGATCGGCCTTATGCTTTTAGGCTCACCTACCCCGTTTGCTTGGCTGGTGGTTAGTTTGTGGACTAGTGCATTATATGCATATGTGATTGTAATGTTTTATTTCTCCTTTTTATTCTAGTGTAAAGCTTTTGATTCCTGTTTGCGGTTTCAGCGGTGGTTGTTCTGCAGTTTTGCGTAGTTGACTTTTTTTGGTAAGAAAACATTTTTTGTTGTTTTTACTCCAAATGATTTTTATGGTCATGCATGAATGAATTTTTTTGTAAGTGGTTTCATAATGTCAGCATATTTTGTTAGTGTTGTGAGCATGCAATTCTTTGCGATGTGTTTTGCATTGTCTTATGTGTAATTTTCTTTTTTAGTGGGATATTGTTGATCCTTACTGTGTCTGTGCAGAGTAGGTGGTGGTGAGTCTAGCTGCTTCTGGCAAGTGAGTGGTATCGTTTTGGAGTATATAGGTCTTTCTGATAAAGAGGCATTTTGTTTATAACTTATTTTTCAAAGTGTTTGTTGTTGACTTGTGTAGGAAGGTGGAATCTGACTATATGGTTGCCCCCACTTTTTTCCTGGTATTTCAATGGTTTATGACTAGTCTGGCTGGGATCCTGCTATCCAGGACCCCAGCCTATCTGCTTACTTCCTTAAATGATTGGTGTGTATATTAGATGCACTAGTGATTGGATACTGTGGTACCTTGTGAGCCCCTAGTATATGGTACCTTAGGTACCTAGGGCATAGGCACTTCACAGGCCTACCAGGGGCTGCAGCATGTATTATGCCACCCCTGGGAAGCATTCTCAATCTGACACCACAGGCCTGCTACTGCAGCCTGTGTGAGGTAGTGTTAGCACTCCTCACAGAGGTATAGGTTTCTATATCTCACCATACACACACATATAAAAGAATCAGCCACCCCTATGGCAGGCCCTATCAATCCTGAGGTCAGGGTGCGTGGTTTACAATGTGAGGGGTGCCTCTGCCTGAGCAGGGCCCCTCTGCAGCTACCAGAGTCTATTCTCTATGGCTGTTTGTGGATGCGGTTAAACCATATACTCTTAAGTGCATTAAAATGCTAACTTTGGAATGACTGCATCAAAACATGTCGTGTTAGGTGTCAAACAACTTGGAATCAAACCCCCACATCAGTCCATGATGTGGGAGCATGATCCCACCCTTCTAGAGGGGACGACATGTAAAACGATAGAAATCCTATAGAGCCCAGGCATCACAAAATGGATGCCACCAGCACAGACACTGGGCTCCCTCCTTCTGCTGACTGAAACTCGCAGTGGAGGAAGCCCAACAAAAGGCATCCTGTCACAGGGAGGTGTCACCACCTTGCAGACAGGATTTAGTGTATTGGAGCTGGGTGGGTGCACTCCTAGAGTGCTTTGAAGTCCTGCACTGGGGGAGCAGTAGGCTCCTCTGTCCATATGCCAGCTCAAACCGGTTCAGGGGCTAGCTGCCCCTGCCCTGACACGAAACTGGACAAAGGGAAGTGGGTGTAACCACCCTCTCCCCTGACCCTCCCAGAGGAGTGGTCATAGAGCTAGTCCCTCCCCTATCTTCACTATAAGATAGCAAGCATTGCCTGTACAAATCAGATAACCCTGGATGATGCTCTACAAAGAAGAATCCTGTCCCTTCGACGCTCCACTACCTTTGGAAGACAGAAGAATCTCCCTTGGAGTCAAGGAGTGACTCCCCTGCTTGGCAGGCACCAAAAACCTTAATCAACAGTTCCAACCTTTAGCGCTCCCGCTAGAGTTCGAAGTCCCTGCTGCCCCAGAAGAAGATTTCCTGACTTCTCGATGGCCATTGTGAGTCCCCAGCGAAGCTGTGGCGAGTGGACCCCACGAGTGACGAGGAACAGCAATACCTGGGGACTGTGCACTATTGTCAAGTGCAAACCCTAAACAACATTCTACGAACTTGTGCATTGGACCATTTGTGGCCCAAGCCCCCAGCAAGTCTAGTACCAAAAATCCTTGGCCTACCCCATCCCGAGTGACCGTGGGCTCTTGTGAAGCATTTCCTGAGGTGGCGTCTTTGTGATCACTTGCTCATTGGCTAGTGGGTCCTCCGAAGACTTTCTCAACAACTCAAAGGACTTTCCTGGTTGCTCCAGGTCTGACCTCACTTACTATTGCTGGGTGAGTCCATCAGATCTTGCTGGTCTGCACCATCGACTTTCTTCAGTCTACACGAGACTTGCAGTTGCCAAAGCTTGTTGGCTCCAATCTGGTTACCGACACTGCCATCAGCTGCAGACGTTGTGGGACATTCAAAATCCAGCTGCTGGTCATCGTTGATCTCTCCTGGACCTCGTGAGCAAAGAGTCAAAACACCATCGACAACCTGAATCGACGCGACATCTGTGGTCATCCATCTTGCTGGCCACCGGTCACTGGCAAGTGACTTTGAACACTGTCCCTTCAATTTTCAGGTCTCCTCCATCTTCAGACGATTCAAGCAGCAAGTCTTCTTTGGTCTCCATAGAAAACAGCGACACAACCCTACACCAAAAGACACCTATGCACCCGGCTTCCCTGGGTGAGGTAACTCGTGCACTCCGGTGCCCAAGTGTGTGTTGGCCCTCAAAGTACTTACCTTGTAAGTGGCTTGCTTGTAGTCTTCCTCGAAGTACCCTAGAACTTTAAAAATCTAACCGCGACTTGCACCATTATAACCAATAGGAAACCCGCGGCTGTGTTCACACACTGCGTGTCTCCCGTGGGCCTGTTACTTACCAGCTAACACTGCAGTAGTGAGGCCCCAGCGATTCCCCAGGCCTTAGGCCTTGTTATTTTGCAAGTCGACATCCTTATACCACTTTCTTAGTATATGGTCTGGTACGCCACTAGGGCTCCAACCATATTTGTGCTTAATTTATTGTGAAACGTTGACATTTGAATGTGTACCTGGTTTCTAATCTCATAAAGAGATTAGTAGAGTGTGTCTAGTAATAAATACATATATATTTGATATATATACCTGTGTGGTGTCCTTTCATTTGGTAATTCAAGAGATTATAAGGTAACACAAGCTGCTTTACATTCCTCTGAGACTTAGCCTGAAGGCTGCTCTCCACAGCTACCACTAGGATAGCTTTCTTTAAAAGGTTGTCTTAAACCTATCTACCATAAGAGTCGAATTGGACTGGTGCAAGGTGGCCACTATAACTAGTGACCAGCATATGCCAGGCCAACTTCACACATTGGTGGGCAGCGTGTGGGATTCCAGCTTGCCATTGTTTTACCAGAAAATCTCTATTTGAATTACTAACCGAAAACCACTTAAGGTACTCAAGGTACATATAGCGAGACTCATCCTCGACATCCCCAGACACAGCCACATCTCCAGACACCTGAGAGACCTGCACTGGCTCCCGGTCAACAAGAGAATTACCTTCCGGCTCCTCACCCACGCACACAAAGCCCTACACAACCAAGGCCCGAGTTACCTCAACAGCCGCCTCAACTTCTATGCTCCCAAACGCCATCTCCGATCGACCAGTCACGCCCTCGCCGCCGTCCCCCGCATCCGAAGAGCGACAACAGGAGGAAGGTCCTTCTCCCACCTGGCCGCCAAGACCTGGAACTCCCTCCCTCCCGACCTACGCCTGACCCAAGACCACCTCTCCTTCAGGAAGAAGCTCAAGACCTGGCTGTTCGAGCAGTAGCGGACCCCCCCCCCCCCCCCCAGCGCCTTGAGACCCTCCGGGTGAGTAGTGCGTGTTATAAATGCCTTTGATTGATTGATTGAATAAGTTCTACTGAACTTAGAGCTGTTTGTGAAGGGCTAAGCACACCCTTACTACAGCTCAAGCTAGGTTCAGTAGGCCACAAACTAGTGTAGGTAGTGCAACACTGCATAACACTAGAATGTCCTCAAGGGATGGAGTCAGTGGGTCCACACAGCCTCAGTTCAAGGACATGGGCTACTTTGACTTGAAGGCCATGTGTGTTGCAAGGCACCTGAAGCAAGGACAGAGTCCCTCCACACAACACCTGATAGGTCTGTTAGTAGCAGATGATCTTAGACTGGCTCTAGAAGCTGGTGGATTTGGATCAGGGGGTGGGTCAGCCATAGTCTCCGGGTCTGATGATGAAAATCAAGATGACCTGGAGTCTGTGATTGAAGGGCCAGACCCAGAAAGGTCTGAACAGGATAGAGGAATCCTCCCTAAGAGGGCTGATAGAGTGGAAGAGAGGCCTAGATCCCCTTCAAGGGAATCTGACCATTCATATCACTCTAACAGAGATTCTGTCCATCAGAGGAACTCATACTCACATAGAGAGACCTCCTCTGAAAGAAGGTACAAGATGCTCCAGTATGAGAAAGCTAGGCTTGCCCTCAGAACCAAGCAATTAGCCTTAGATAGAGAAGCCTTTGAGCTCCAGAGAGCTTCTAGAAAAGAGGGGTTAGATACCCCTGGTGGCAGCAACAGTGTCCCTAGAGGCAGAAATTACATTCCACACCATAGGAACCTGTCCAAGGTTGTTCCTCCCTCCCAGAGTGGGGATGATATCCGCAAATGGGTAACTGCTATGGAGAGGGCCTGTAAAGTTCAACAGGTCCCCCAGAAACAGTGGGCAGCAATCTTGTGGCTCTCCTTTTCAGATAAAGGTAGAGATAAGCTCCTCACTGTTAGAGAAGAGGATGCTGATGACAATGAAGCCCTGAAGAGTGTATTAATAGATGGGTTTGGCTTAACCACTGAACAGTACAGGTTGAAGTTCAGAGATACCCAGAAAGCACAGACTCAGGATTGGGCTGACTTTGTTGATTGTGCAACCAAGGCTCTAGAAGGTTGGCTGGTTGGTAGTAGAGTAACTGATTTTAAAGGATTGTATAATTTGATTATGAGATCCTTAACAATTGTCAAAACCAACTCTTACAACAGTACCTGGTGGACTCTGATCTGACCTCTCCCCAAGAATTGGGAAAGAAGGCACACAAATGGGTCAGAACCAGGGCAAGGCCCAAGAACCAAGGTGGTGACCAGAAGAAAGATTCCACTAAAGTCAAAGAGAAAGGTGGGGATAATAAAACAGAAAAGTCCTCTGAAGGGCCCCAAAAATCCAGTTCTGGGGGTGGGTCCCAAAATCCTTCCTCTTCCAATAAGAAACCATATTGCCATGTGTGCAAGCAACCTGGCCACTGGAAAACTGACTCCAGCTGTCCAAAGAATGGCAATAAAGAAAATGTTCCTCCCATTGCAGCTCCAACACCTCCTGTTACTATTAGTAGTAATCCCCCAGGTGGTGGGAGTGCACCCAAAAACTTAGTTTGGTTTTCTTGGGGAACTCAGGTGGACCCTGGCCTAACCAGGTCCCCTACACAAGCAACTCTAGTCTGTGATGGTGGCATGGGGTTTGCCAACTTTACCATGAGTCCCAACATCTTGGGCAGGTACAGACAAGAGCCTAAGGTCAATGGTCAAAAGGCTGTGGCCTACAGGGACACAGGGGCTAGTGTCACCATGGTGACAAGGAGACTAGTGCCCCTAGAACAGCTTTTACCTGTGTTTAGATACCAGGTGACCAATATTGATGGAATTAGGACAGACCAACCCATGGCAGTAGTAAATCTCAGCTGGGGAGGGGTCACTGGCCCAAAGAGAGTGGCAGTGTTCCCCACCTTACCTGTAGATTGTCTACAGGTAATCTGTAGGTAAAGGTGTCTGGAAATCTCAGCTTGGGCTGAGGTGGACCACAAGGCCTTTTAAGAATGTTAGGTATCCCTGAGAGAGTGGATGAGACCCAGAGGACCTCACTTCCACCCCAGGAGAGACTAAAGGAAGTGAAGCCTGAAACAATGGATCACTACACCCAACCAGAGAGCATAGGGGGTGAGGGACAGTCCTTCCCCACCAGACTAAAGGTAAGGGTCAGCTTTCTAAGGGAACTGATCCTGCCCCTTGTGAAGTAACTGCCCCAGAAGTGGTCAGGCCTGTCCTGGCCACAGCTCTGATGGCAGGGGATCCTTCCAAGGTGGTACCCAGTCTGGAGCAGGTATCCTGCCCCTCTCTACCCTGCCTCATTCAGCCCAGGGCTGCAGAGGTCAGGGAGGCCAGTGGGCCCTTAGTGGGCCCCTGTCCAGAGGAACCCCCTCATCAGCAGATTAGGGACACCCAGCAGAGTAGTTCTAGCCAGGTGAACATTCCTCTACAAACTGAGGGATCCCCCTTACCCCTAGGTACAGGCATCCCACAGATGGACTCTGTTGGGCACAGGGAGACCTGGGACATAGTTACCCCAAACACTCCAATGCCCTCCACTGTTCCAACCAGAGGGACCCAACCCCCAGCTGTAGGCAGCCAGAGGTTGACCCTTAGGGCCAGATATGACACAGTCATGGACAGAAAGGCTCCCATGTTGACCAGTGTCCTGAGGAGGTTGAGACCACCCCAAATAGGGCCTCACTTCCAGACTCAGACACCCCACCAGCCTACTTCTGTACCAAAACCCAATACACAGTAATTCCCCTAGACTTTGGAGAAACTCTAAAACCCCTTGGGGTAGGATTTCCCAAGTGGACCATGAGACAGGGAGCAACCATGCTAGTGCAGGTTCTTCCTTATATGGTCACTCAGGAAATAAAAGCTTAACTGGACAAGGTTAGCCTTATCTCCTTTCGTTGGGGGGGGAGGGGGAGTTATGTAGGGAGATGGAATCTGACTATATGGTTGCCCCCGCTTTTTTCCTGGTGTTTGAATGGTTTATGACTAGTCTGGCTGGGATCCTGCTCTCCAGGACCCCAGCCTATCTGCTTACTCCCTTAAATGATTGGTGTGTATATTAGATGCACTAGTGATTGGATACTGTGGTACCTTGTGAGCCCCTAGTATATATATATAAGTGCCTATGCTCTAGGTACCTTAGGTACCTAGGGCATAGGCACTTCACAGGCCTACCAGGGGCTGCAGCATGTATTATGCCACCCCTGGGAAGCATTCTCAATCTAACACCACAGGCCTGCTACTGCAGCCTGTGTGAGGTAGTGTTAGCACTCCTCACAGAGGTATAGGCTTCTATATCTCACCATACACACACATATAAACCTATCAGCCACCCCTATGGCAGGCCATATCAAAACTGAGGGCAGGGTGCGTGGTTTACAATGTGAGGGGGTGCCTCTGCCTGAGCAGGGCCCCTCTGCAGCTCTGCAGCTACCAGAGTCTATTCTCTATGGCTGTTTGTGGATGCGGTTAAACCATATACTCTTAAGTGCATAAAAATGCTAACTTTGGAATGACTGCATCAAAACATGTTGTGTTAGGTGTCAAACAACTTGGAATCATACCCCCATGATGTGGGAGCATGATCCCACCCTTCTAGAGGGGACAACATGTAAAGCGATAGAAATCCTATAGAGCCCTGGCATCACAAAATAGATGCCACCAGCACAGACACTGGGCTGCCTTCCTGCTGCTGACTGAAACTCGCAGTGGAGGAAGCCCAACAAAAGGCATCTAGTCACAGGGAGGTGTCACCACCTTCCAGACAGGATTTAGTGTATTGGAGTTGGGTGGGTGCACTCCTAGAGTGCTTTGAAGTCCTGCACTGGGGGAGCAGTAGGCTCCTCTGTGCATATGCCAGCTCAAACCGGTTCATGGGCTACCAGCCCCATCTCTGGCATGAAACTGGACAAAGGGAAGTGGGTGTAACCACCCCCTCCCCTGACCCTCCCAGAGGAGTGGTCATAGAGCTAGTCCCTCCCCTATCTTCACTATAAGATAGCAAGCATTGCCTTTACAAATCAGATAACCCTGGACGACGCTCTACAAAGAAGAATCCTGGCCCTTCGATGTTCCACTACCTTTGGAAGACAGAAGAATCTCCCTTGGAGTCAAGGAGTGACTCCTCTGCTTGGCAGGCACCAAAAACCTTAATCAACAGTTGCAAACTTTCCCGCTCCTGCTAGAGTTTGAAGTCCCTGCTGCCCCAGACGTAGATTTCCTGACTTCTCGATGGCCATTGTGAGTCCGTAGCGAAGCTGTGGCAAGTGGACCCCACGAGTGATGACGAACAGCAATACCTGGGGACCGTGCACTATTGTCGAGTGCAAACCCTAAACAACATTCTATGAACTTGTGCATTAAACAATTTGTGGCCCAAGCCCCCAGCAGGTCTTGCACCAAAAATCAGCAGCCTACCCTGTCCCGAGTGACCATGGGCTCCTGTGAAGCATTTCCTGAGGCGGCATCTTTGCAATCACTTGCCCATTGGCTAGTGGGTCCCCCGAAGACTTTCTCAACAACTCAAAGGGTTCTCCTGGTTGCTCCAGGCTTGCCCTCACTTACCTTTGCTGGGTGAGTCCATCAGACCTTGCTGGTCTGCACCATCGACTTTCTTCAGTCTATACTAGACTTGCAGTAGCCAAGGCTTGTTGGCTCCAATCCGGTTGCCGACACCGTCATCAGCTGCAGACGTCATTGGATACTCCAAATCCAGCTGCTGGTCATCGTCGATCTCTACTGTTGTGATCCACTCTAGATATTTTGCCTAAACCCAAGTGCATGTTAAATTTATATAACCCATGTGTAGGTAAAAAGTAAATTCATTTGCGTCATGTTGGCGCCAATACCTTTGATTTCTCAAGCGCTTTTCTGTGTTTCAAAAAAATGCAAACAAGATATTGCATAGAATGATTATTCTGACGTTGAGGGATACAAGAGGCAAGAATATACTGATTAACATATATGCATATCAACCAATAAAGTCATCAACAAGAATCCTACCTCTAAAAGTATCCGTCCATGTAGTATCCACCCTTTAAATTTCTTTCAGAGTTGGCAATGCTTCAACTCTAAGCAAACCAATAGTCAACCATTTAGTATCCGTTCGTGTAGTATCCACCATTGAAATTTCTTCCAGAGTTGGAAGTGCTTCTGCTCTAGGCAAACCAATAATCAACCCTTTAGTATCAATAGTTCACCTGTTAATCAGAATCATATTCGATTATAAACAATGTTTTCTTTACCTTTCCATAGGATTAACCTGAGCTTATCCTTTCCAAATCATTATATATTGTATTATTGTGGCGTCCCACTCGTAGCGTTCCAATGCTCCCTATAGTCCAAATAAAATATCAAGACGCCTGAAAGTAAACAAAAATAGTATCGTCCATTACTCTTAATCCTCTAAACCTTCCGTTATAAAGCCCGTATCCGACAAACTAACCACATCTTACCTATCTGTGCCCACACGCAAACGAACCCGAGTACAGGCGAAGAACACCGTCTTCCGGGTTTACGAAGCTCTTATCAACCTAAACATCAAGAAAGGACTATACCATTCTATTTTGGGCGCCATCTTAGCCTAGTGTTACCCGATCCCCGTTACATGTTCGTGCGCTTCTTTTATCTATACTTCCAAATCCATACTCCGGTAAAAAACATTCAATTGAGGCACCACATTCTTCAACTATTTTGTGTCTGCACTCCTTTGTCCATACAAATATATTAATTTATCTAATAGACTCACAGCGCTGATAGCTTTATAGTAATCGAGAAGGGACTGGGTCAATCCAATTCTCGAGCGCCATCTTAATCTAGTGCTCGTAACATTGTTTAAAATAATACCTACGTCAATAATATGTCATATTTGTGTTATCAACTATTCCTACACCCCGGTACGGTCTAAATTAATAATACCTAGCAAGATGAAACTATTGTTATCCATATTCTTTGATAAAAAGGAAAACGTTTACTCTCCAGTTACGCTTACCATTAATTACCATCAAGACACTATTCATAATACATTAGTCCTTAATATCCATGAAGTAGCTTTCCAATACATACACCTACAAAACTGCTAATTGGAGGATCAGATTACACACCGTTAGATAAACAGTCAGATGCAGACTTTCACCCATTGTGTGGTAAATAAAATCTTCTTTACCGGACTGAATTTCATACGGAATCTTAAGATAAAGTAAAATAGCTCAGAATAACAAGAGGCAGAATCCGTGGTATAAGAGGTTTTCTAAATGGGCTTTATTCCATTCAAAATGGCCGACTCGAGTCGCGGCCTTCAGGTTCCGTCACCACGAGGGTTCAGGAAGTGAAGTACAATACTTTATTGACAGACATGCATTTTTATAATAAGTGCATTACAATGAAACGAATGTAGAAGGCGTAACATTTGATAAGAAAAGTGACATGACAGGTACGTAATCGAAACTAGGCGTAATAAGGAATAAAAGAAACATGATTGGTTAGGATTATCAGACATAGGTGGATCTATAAGATAATACTTGGCATAGATGCGCGCGCGGCAGCATGACGTGTAATTGACGTGCAACTAGGGGGTGAAGGGGACTTGACATTAACTCTACATATGGAGACGAAAAGTCTGAGGGGTCAAGTCAACCTAATCCCAAATCATATCTAACATCCTATGTTTAAAGAACTATGTTATCCACAAGGAAGGACTCTCGGACAGAATCTATTCTATACTAACTGTATGTGCGTGTACAAGCGTCTAAGTGTCTATATGAGATGCGAGGGGCAGAAAACTTTCCATGGCAGCAGGGCTATGAATCACTTGCAGGAGGACGGAAAGGCTGAGTCCTTTGCTTGTGAGCTAAAGGAAATGTTTACCTAAATCACTAGACAGGAATGCATCGGCTGAAGAGCAAAATAGATAATTCGAAGGTGAAATACAGCTTCTTGGCAGGCAGGCGAAAACTGGCCGAGGCAGGCACCGTTAGCTGCACAGGGAGTAGGACAAAGTTCATGGATACAGATGCGAGCTCAAGCTGAAGCTGTCAAAGACAGAGAGCAGGGAAAGGCTTTGAGGACAGAATCGGGCCTACTTGCCTGAACTGTAAAAATGGAGTAACTTAGCCATATAAAGTCGGTGGCCTTTCATGCTTAGGAATCGAATATCCAGCCCATTGATGGCGGATCTGACAGAGAACATGTTGACGGTAGACACACATATGTTTGCGTCTTAGAAACTGGAACTGGAGGGAACATACATGTACTTGTAACATGCATATAGAACCGTTGGGGTCCAAGATAGGGGACATAACTGATCAGGAAAATCCACATTTCCACATTCCCTCCTTGTCCCCTACTTGCCCTTCAAGAGATATCAATCTTCATTATTCCATCGATTTGCTCATGGAGCATCATTTCTTCTTCCTTCTTCTTCCGGCATTTTGAACGAGAACTGTGATATGGAATGCATGATGTGGCACACAGACCACAAATCGCTGGTCCACATTGCAGGCATAAACAACAACTGAAGAGCATAAGAAGGCCAATACCTAGGAAGGATAGAACTCTCCATCCCCAGGCTGATATCACACTCCAAAACCACCCGGACCACGTCCAAGTGCCTGGATTCTCGTGTATCTGGCTTACAATCTTATGAAGGCGTGTTATAGCTTTATATACAGATGGCGAATTTTCTGGTATGAATATGCAGCAGCTGGATCCGATGACCCTGCAAGCTCCGCCCCTATCGGCCAGGATGACGTCAAGGACAAGACGATTCTGGAGAACAACAATTCTCATCACTGATTGTTCCTCTGTCAGATTGCCTAGGGCGGCTGTAGTCTCGTTTACTACAGCTTCAAGAGTCTTGGTGAGTCTGCGTATCAGCTTACTATTTGATATTGTACCTATATAGGGAAAGATACCTTTATTGAAATCTACATACTTGTCCCATGCCGTCTCAGTATAATCGACAACTGGGAGATCTCTTCGCTCTCTATTGTGTACTAAATGAACATTTCGATAATAATCAGGGGGTGCTAGGAAAACAGGTGGCAAAAGGAATGCTATGTAACAGGTACCATCCCAATCTAGAGGCAGACGCATATATGCCGTCTGACCACATATAAAGTAAGAATGGCTAGAAGCTCTAAATGAAGATTTACCTTGATCACTATATTCTACTGTAGTAACGCATTTACTGTGGCCCATATGTATGGAACCAACTTTTCTCACACATAATTCACCCTTAACTGGAAATACTGACATAGTGGGCAGAATTAGTTCAACTTCGGATTTGACATTCAAAATCATAAGATTAGGCGTAAAATTACCTAATTTATACACTTCATTTTCTAATTCAGTTCCTGTTCTACTGGGGTGACCCTCCTTATTAGGGTGACAGACTTTGAATAAAACTAGATTCAGATTTCCCCATATCCAATGTTGTTGATAAACTGCTGTGTCTGGGTCTATGGAATTTAATAAACTAAACCATGCTCCACAGGAGCCATTGTGTGTGAACGGATGTGGAAAGAAAGGCAGAACTCCTTTGTTATTCTGATAGGGAGGGAGTCGGCCACACACCCAACAATTGGTGGCATTACTAGTCTGATGGGAATGATGTAACATACTAATGAAGGTGTTATTGCGCAGCGCAAGTCTATAGGACAACTCATGTGGGGGTAGGTCACTAAAAAAATGTTCATCAGTTATATTGAAAGCACGTTTAGAAACAGGATAATACATATGCAACAATATACTTGCAGTAACTATTAAAAAACTCAAGAAAAACAAAATTAATAAAGTCACAATACAGTGGCTACGCAGTAATTTACAATAAGCATGTCGTTTCATTATGATTCTGGACTCTACATCATTCAGACCTAAGGGATACATGTCGGGACAGATTCAACCGCTTCACCTTGGAGAGGACTTAAACAATCAAATCGTCCGACAGTTTGGATCTGGACCTGAGTTTCTGCTTATAGAGTTCGGTGCTACTGGCCTCAGCCAAAGGTAGCTTTGAGTCAATGGGGGAAGACACACGGGGAGTACTGTTTGTGTCAGGAGGAAGTCCATGAAATTTCTTGATATGGCTGGAATGCACCCAGCCTTTTCTCCCTTCGATCTTCACAGCTGTTCTGGTCGTCAGCAGGACCAACTTAGGAAGCCTCCACCTTGGCTCCAGTTGGGTTTTCCGATCAAAATTCCTGACGAGAACATAATCGCCGGGAATTACGTCATGAGGTTTCACCTCGGTGTTGTCGGGAAAAGCTGCGACTACCTGTGAACGACAAGATTGTAGTGCAGACATCAAGGAAGCCAGGTAATCTGTCAGCATATTACAGTCAACATCAGTTATTTTACGGGGTATAGGCGTCCCCCACATATTCGGTGGTCTACCAAAGATCACCTCATAAGGGGATAGCCCTGTTCGAGAGTGTGCTACCATCCTCATGTAAAATAGCGCAACTGGTAAGGCTACTATCCAGTCCACACCTTTTTCCTGACATATTTTAGACAATCTGATTTTTAAAAGTTGATTATGTCGTTCCACGAGACCTGCTGCCTCGGGGTGTCGGACACAGTGGAATTTCCACTGATATCCCAACAAAAGTGAGACATGTTTCATTAATTCGGATGAGAAAGGCTGGCCGTTATCTGAATATACAACACGTGGTAAACCGTACCGTGGGAAGAATTCTCGAACTAGCTGCTTGGCAGTAGTCGGGGCAGTGTAATCTGATACGGGATACGCCTCTGTCCAACGGGAGAGAGCGCAGACAACTACGAGAACATATTTGAATCCTCGACAACGTTCCATCTGAATATAATCCATCTGGAGGACTTCAAAAGGATGGTCAGGAGGCTGAAATCCACCCTGCTCTACGGGAACACTCTTTCCTGGATTAAACTGACAACATATCATACAGGTACGAACTTTTTGTTTAGCTGCTGCTCGTAAATGTTTGTTGAACCAAATGTGCTGAATGCTGTCTAGCATAGCCTTCTCTCCTAAATGTGCTGGACTGTGAACTGTAGCTATAATGACTTGAACCATGGAATCAGGGAGAAACCATACAGATTTCTCCTTCGTCATCCATCCTTGATCTGTCTGGATCCCTCCTAGTTCAGTCCACTTCTTTATTTCTTCTGCTGTGGCATGTGTCTGTATGTCAATTACGTCAAGTGCGGGATCCTTAATTGTCATACACTGTGTTGGTGTCTGAACTATTGGCTTTGTCATGTCTAATGTGTGATTCTGAGCAGTCTGTTTAGCTGTTCTGTCAGCTAAATCATTGCCTTGAGAAATGATATCAGTAACCTTCGTGTGTGCTTTACATTTCATAATTGATATAGCAGTGGGTAGATGTATTGCATCTAACAGGGCATGAATGAGGGGTCCGTGCTGAATGTGGGCACCATGGGAAGTTAAATAACCTCTCTCTCGCCACAGCACGCCGAAGTCGTGTACAACTCCGAATGCATAACGTGAGTCAGTGTATACATTAACTTTCTTATTTGTGGCTTGAATACAGGCTTGTGTTAGAGCAATAAGTTCTGCTGCTTGGGCTGACAAAGTATCTATACAATTTGTCTCAATAACTTCAGTGTCTGTTGTGACTGCATACGCGGCCACTAAATCTCCTGTACTTGTTCTCATGCACGATCCGTCTACATACAACGTCAGGTCTGGATCTAACAATGGAACGTCTGTCAAGTCTTGTCTAGGTTTCGTCTTTATTTCAATGATTTCAACACAATCATGAGCTAGTGGGTCTGTTCCAATTACAGGTAATAGTGTAGCAGGATTCAATGTATTACACCGTCGGATCTCTATGTGTGGTTGAAACAATGTCAGTTCATAACCGGTAAGTCTTGCTATGGTCAAGTGTTGTGTTTGTGTTCGGTTCACAAGAACCTCTACTGCATGTGGTACTTGTACTGTCAATGGGTGTCCTAATACTATGGCATCGCTTTGTCTGATTGCTAAAGCTGTCGCTGCCACTGATTTCAGACATGCAGGCAAAGCCTGAGCTACGGGATCTAATGTACTGGAAAAATAAGCACATGGCTTGCGTGATCCTGCTTGGTCCTGAGTGAGTACTGACAAGGCAGTACCTTCGCGTTCTGTAACGAAGAGTGTAAAATGTTTGCTATAACATGGTGTTGCTAAAACAGGTGCTTGACATAAAGCTTCCTTTAGGCTTTCAAAAGCTTGTGTATGTTCCTGAGTCCAAGGGAGGACAGTCGATGTGGCTGCCTCCTGTGTGGTTAACTGAATGAGTGGTTTTGCTAGAAATGCGTACTGAGGGATCCACTGCCTACAATATGAAGTGAGGCCTATGAAAGCTCGCACCTCCTTTTGTGTCTGGGGTATTGACATGTTAGCAATTAACTGGATGCGATCTGGTGTAAGCTGCCTTCCCTCCTTGGACAGCGAGTGACCAAGATAAATAACTCGCTGGACACAGAATTGCAGCTTAGAAGGAGACACCTTGTGCCCCTTGTCGGCTAGGAAATGTAAAACTGTCAGAGAAGCCTTTTCACATTCTGGCTCGCTTCTTGCGGTGATCAGCAGATCATCGACATATTGAAGCAGTGCAGTATTGACTGGCATGTGGATACTGTCAAGTTCTCGTTTCAGTGCTTGGCTGTAGATGCTGGGGCTTTCTGTGAATCCTTGGGGAGCGCGTGAGAATTTAAAGCTGCGCCCATTTAAACTGAATCCGAACAAATATTGGCTTTCCGGATCTATTGGGACGCTGAAAAAGGCATTCTTGAGATCAATTACAGTAAAGAATGTTGCTTCGGAATCAATTGCTGTCAACAATGATGATATATCAGGGACCACAGGGAATTGTGGTACAATGCACTTGTTTAGTTCACGCAAATCAATAACCAATCGGTACACTGGTGGGGCAGTAGGATCAGTTCGTTTAAGAATCGGAATTATCGGTGAATTACATACATTGGAGTCTGTTTCTACAACTACTCCCTGGACAATCAGCTCATCAATGATTTTCAGCAAAGCCACTACAGCATCATGCGGTAACTTGTATTGTCGCATTCGTGGTAGTACCACTCCTGCTTTCAATGTGACTCGATAGGGTGTAATGTTCATGCAGCCAACATCCGTAGGGCCTTGTGCCCATAGATGTACTGGTAAAATCTGTAGTCGGGGATCCATGTCTCTAGACGCATAGTGACCTTTAAAATCACGTAGAAACAACCTTACTCCTTCCGGAGAACAACATATTATGGCTCCTAGTGCTTTCAGAGTTTTAATTCCTAACAGATTTTCTGGGCATGATTTAGTAAGCAATAAATCTGTAGTTCGTGTCAAAGGTCCTATCGTAAGTGGTAGAGGCTGTGATACTTCATTAACAATAGGTTTTCCTGAAAAACCAAGGGAAACATTTTGAGAGCCTGAGAGGGGTGCCCCTGGAACTTCACTACGTTTTATAGTTGTTCGACTTGCCCCTGTATCGAGTAAGAATTTTCTATCCTGACCTAATAATTCACTATGTACATAAGGTCCTTCTTGATCTACAGGAATCTCGATAAGCGGTAAGTCAACTTCCCTCTCTAGGCTGGTTCATGCGTAACGCTGATACTCAGGGTATTCATACTGTGCAGTCTGATACATTTGTCGTGTTGTGGTTTGTGTGGCAGTAGCAGGCAACGGTGGTGCAGCTGGCACAAACTGTATGGGTTGCTGTGAGGCTGGCATGGACTGTCCATGCTGCATAGTTCCTTGTTCATTCTGATCGTGTCTAACTAATCGTGGTCTCTCTTTTGCAATACCTGTAGCTATATTACGTTTCAGGACTGGACAATCGTGTACATAATGGCCTAGTTGTTTACAGTAATTGCAGGTTCCCTTTACAGGAACTGCAGAATCACCAGAGTGTGTCACACCCTTTTTGTGACCATCTGCTGGTACTGTCTGAGAAACTAGCATTTTCATTTTTGTATCCTTCATGCGTCTATGCTCGTGTTCTTGTTCATCCCTAATTCTATTGTGATGATACTGTAACATTTGTAGCATTTGTGACGGAGTGTTACTTTGCCAGGTACTCTCGAATTTCAATATTCTATTCTTCACTGGAGGCAATGCATTTTCCACTAATTTTGTCACAAATAAATGTGGATATGAGTCACTACTTGCTTTTATACCACTATTTATACCAAAACATTTTTCAAATCGAGCATAATAATCGCTTGTGTCTTCATCTTGCTTTTGTTTGCAGGCTGTGATTGCACCCCAATCTTCCTTTTTTGTAGTTAATAAACGTGGCAGTACCTGTACTAGTAAACCTGGTAACAGTTTAACTTTATCCCCGAGCCCTGAACCTGCAGTTCGGCCCCTTTCTTCCTCTGCTAATGCTGTCCAGTCTATCTTTTGGTCTCCCACTTCCCACTCTTTTTCTTTCAGTTTTTCATAAATGCCAGCAGGCAAAAGCACCTTTAATATCGTCATAATATCAGGAAAGGTGTACTCTCCCATCAGTAACATGTCTTTAATTTCTCGGTGGAAACCCGCTGGGTCTTTGTCATGACTAGGTACTACTTTCTTCATTTCCAATAATTCCATTTTTGATATGGGTGTGTAAACAAATACACGGTGAAACTCATTGTCTTCGCCTTTTATTGGGTGCACTTCTCGTAAAGGATTTTGTCTATCCATATAGTACGGCGCTCTTTCTCTGCGGGGCAGCGAGAGAGAATCCGGACTTACAAAAAGGACATACTGTTTACGTGACACTAATATCTCTTTAATTAGCTTGTTACTAGAACCTCTCCATCTGTTCGTGAGTAGTTCCGTTAATATATCAGGTAAAGGACCAGGGTCAGCATGTTGGCTCTTATATAATATGAGGAGTTGCTGAATCATATATATTCCAGCTAAACGTTGTTCATCTGCACTGAGATTAAAAAACGTGTGTGCTACGGTCTCATCACCGTATTTTTCAGGACTGTCAATCCAGTGAACGGCTGATCTGGCTAATTCTTGCTCATCCATGGAATCGAGGAGGTGGTAACCCCTTCGTTCTCGTAATATTTTATCTGCGGCTTGAAACGAATGTTCTGGAGACTTCAGATTCATTACAGGCGTCGGATACGTTCTGCTATTATTTGGGCATACAGAGTGTACGGGATCAGAAAAACATCTAGTATTTTCACAGGATCTTCCTCTGCCTACATAGGCTATGGTCTCTGACTGTCTTGCGGAATTCCCTGATTCGGACACTTCATCTTGCTCAAACTCGTCTGTTCCCAATCTTTCTTCATGAATACGCTCTATTTCTTTACGGATTTTTCGGCACATGGCTATTATACAATTTTGCTTATCGTGTCTCCCTTCTGATATATTCTGACTCCATTTTGTAAGAATAAGCATTGTATTCGGGTCTACCCCCGGACGGTCTTGATTTCTGATCACACAGTTTATGAGGAAACGTAACAGTTCCCCCTGTATCTCTACTTTCTGGAATTCCATAGCTCTGTTAATACATCCTGGATCTCGTCCCGTTTGAACAAAATGATATATGTTATCTAGATGCGTAGTCATTCCTGGTAACCTTGCTAAATACTCTGCGGCTCGCCTGATACGTAATGATGCCAGGACCATTTCGTCCTCTTTACCAACCACCGGGTCATATCTACAATTTACAAGGAGTTCCTTAAGCGTACGTTCACTTACGAATTTAGGTGTACGTGAATGCGCTGACTCTTGAAAAACAAGTTTATTTATTCTGGGTGGTGTAAAGGTACTGCTAGCACCTCCCGTGGCCCCATCTGGGGCGTCGGGTGTGAATGGATTCGTTGAACGTGACACAGCAACTATGGGTGTCGATACCCCTGTAGAATCGACTGCGGAGACAGATGCGGAAACAGATGTGCTTGCCGAAGCTTGTATCGGGACTTGCTGTTGCACGGGGACAGATACCTGATCCTGACGTTGAACCCCTCCGCCAGACGGTCTATGTGGTGTGGCGTTAGCATACTCGGGAGCTGCGTCGTCTAGATATGAGGAAAGAAAAACATCTTCTGCGGTTCTGGGATGCCCTTTAGGATGTACCTTAATTGGAAATAATGGGGGTGGCAAGTCTTTTGGCATCTCTGGAGCAGCCTTAGGTAGTCCTTCGGCTAGGAGGGGATACATACCATTCATAAGAGCATTTCTTTGTCTATTTACTTGTTCTGATTTCACTCGGATACCTTCCTCAATTAATAGATTTTCTTGAACTTTATTTGAACTTTCTTTACTCCTCTCTTCTTGTCTACGTGCTTTTTCTGTTCGTCTATGAGATTCTTTACGCCATAACTCAACAGCGTCTTTCTGTGACTGTCTGACCTTTCTTTTCCATAACTCTTCCTCCACTTTCATGATGCACTCTGCATCCCAGGTTCCCGCTGCGGGCCACCTTTGACTTTCCGGTAATCCCTTGGTATAATCTACCCATAGATCAAGAAACAATATGGCATCTAAGCCATGCTTATGGTACATAAAATGCCCTGGAGTGTCCCTAGGAGGAATAGGAACTGCTTCTTCAAGCACCCCTTTTCTGGTAGTAATCTGTCTTAACTTCGAGAAGAGCGGCATATTGACAACTGATCTGATACTTACTCTTGAACTCACTTAATACGAAAAACACAATAATGAACAGTGAACAATGAACACTCATTCATACCACAATATTTGAACACTTTAAACATTAAACATTAAACATTTTAACAACGACCGACAATGATGACAGTCTGCCTAACTAATCACCACGCTGAATTCTTGACAATAACTGAATACTTCGGAATACTTGATATACTGCTAAACAGTACATATACACTGCTAAACAGTGCAGACCGGATTTGTGTACCCAAATCCGTCTTGACCGGCACAACCTATGTGCGCGTCAACACGCCTCCCCGGCGATGGTACTCACCGAGTAGCTCCTTGAAACGGAAGGCCTCAGAGAATGGACAGGACTCGATGACTGCGGACAGCGGACCCTCTGGACATCGGGATTTCGAGAAACCTGGTGGGCCTCTGTATACCTCGGATCTTGCTCTCTCAGCTAGGCTCTGGTCGGGATACTTCGCACTTCTCACCGCCTCGTCTGGGTTGATCGCAGCCTCAGTCGCCCCCGCTTGACCGGAGGGAGCTTACAGGAAATCCTGCTGGTACGCGTTTATGGTCCGTCCAGCTATGGCAGGAGACCGGGCCTGCAACGCACCGCCGGCGCGTGAGATGAGAAAGTGTCCCTGTTCGGGCGCCATTATGTGGTAAATAAAATCTTCTTTACCGGACTGAATTTCATACGGAATCTTAAGATAAAGTAAAATAGCTCAGAATAACAAGAGGCAGAATCCGTGGTATAAGAGGTTTTCTAAATGGGCTTTATTCCATTCAAAATGGCCGACTCGAGTCGCGGCCTTCAGGTTCCGTCACCACGAGGGTTCAGGAAGTGAAGTACAATACTTTATTGACAGACATGCATTTTTATAATAAGTGCATTACAATGAAACGAATGTAGAAGGCGTAACATTTGATAAGAAAAGTGACATGACAGGTACGTAATCGAAACTAGGCGTAATAAGGAATAAAAGAAACATGATTGGTTAGGATTATCAGACATAGGTGGATCTATAAGATAATACTTGGCATAGATGCGCGCGCGGCAGCATGACGTGTAATTGACGTGCAACTAGGGGGTGAAGGGGACTTGACATTAACTCTACATATGGAGACGAAAAGTCTGAGGGGTCAAGTCAACCTAATCCCAAATCATATCTAACATCCTATGTTTAAAGAACTATGTTATCCACAAGGAAGGACTCTCGGACAGAATCTATTCTATACTAACTGTATGTGCGTGTACAAGCGTCTAAGTGTCTATATGAGATGCGAGGGGCAGAAAACTTTCCATGGCAGCAGGGCTATGAATCACTTGCAGGAGGACGGAAAGGCTGAGTCCTTTGCTTGTGAGCTAAAGGAAATGTTTACCTAAATCACTAGACAGGAATGCATCGGCTGAAGAGCAAAATAGATAATTCGAAGGTGAAATACAGCTTCTTGGCAGGCAGGCGAAAACTGGCCGAGGCAGGCACCGTTAGCTGCACAGGGAGTAGGACAAAGTTCATGGATACAGATGCGAGCTCAAGCTGAAGCTGTCAAAGACAGAGAGCAGGGAAAGGCTTTGAGGACAGAATCGGGACTACTTGCCTGAACTGTAAAAATGGAGTAACTTAGCCATATAAAGTCGGTGGCCTTTCATGCTTAGGAATCGAATATCCAGCCCATTGATAGCGGATCTGACAGAGAACATGTTGACGGTAGACACACATATGTTTGCGTCTTAGAAACTGGAACTGGAGGGAACATACATGTACTTGTAACATGCATATAGAACCGTTGGGGTCCAAGATAGGGGACATAACTGATCAGGAAAATCCACATTTCCACAATTGTATCAGTCACCTAAGAAGTACTGTAATTCCCGATCATAATTTAATCCATCCTCTACTGCTCGCAGGCGCATAATCCATCTTGCCTCGTGTCTCCGCAGCATCAGTTCCCGATCCCCACCCCGTGGGTCCATTTTGATATGCTCAATCCCAAAAAATCTAAAACCCTTATTTTTGTCTTGAGCAAAACATTTGTGTACATGTTCTGCTATGGGGTACCGTGTATCGTTTTGTTTGATTGCTCGCCAGTGTTCACTTACTCTTTCTTTTAGCATTCTTATAGTGCTACCTATGTACACCTTTGCACATTTACATTCAATTAAATAAATAACATATTTGGTAGTACATGTTATATGGGTTAGCACATCATACACTTTACCATCATTGATTCGAAATTGCTTTGTCCTATCCTTGGCACATTTGCACATCTCACAGTGACCACATTTAAAAAAAAACTTGGAATGCTGATCCAGCCATGTTTCCGACTGCTGCTTATATGGATAGCTTGGGCTCAACATTGAACCCAAAGTTTTGCCTCTACGGAATGTAATTTGAGGTTGCACACCAATATGACCTTCTAGAGCCTTATCCAGTTTCAGTATGTGCCAATGCTTATTCATACTTTTCAACAGAATACTCCCAATTGGTGTAAAGTCAGTAACCATCCTAATACATAGTGCAGCGCCAGTATTCTTTTTCGAAGGTTTCAAGGTGGACATGCGAGTAGTTTTTAATATCCTCTCTTTAGCCATTAATACATCTTTTTTACAATAGCTTCTTTGCAGAAACCTCCTTTCTATATCATTGATACATTCCTCGAACTGAAGATTTTCGCTACAGTTCCTCCTGGCCCTTGTCATTTCCCCAAAGGGGATTACCCTCAGTTGGTGCCTTGGATGGGCACTCTTAGCATGCAATATTGTATTACATGAAGTCGGTTTGCGGTACAGCTTGCCTTGAATACAATTATCCTTTATATACAGTTCTAAATCAAGAAACACTATTTTTGTGGTACTATGGCTTGTGGTTAACCTGATATTCATTTCATTATTATTTAAATACTCAAAAAATTCAAACAACAATGATTCCGTTCCTGTCTATATCATCAAACAATCATCAATAAACCTCCCCCAATAGAGGATATACTCATTCCATTGGTTAGCACCAGGGCCCCAGATAAACATTTCCTCTAGCCAGCCCATGAATATATTTGCATACGCTAGCGAAAATCTGGAGTCCATGGCTACGCCTCGAATCTGTTTGTACCATTCCTCATTGAATAGAAAAAAATCGTTCGATAATATTAGCTCCGTCATAGCCAATACCATTTGTGTGTGCTCCCAATGACTTGCAGGTCTCCTAGACATAAAATGATTAAGTGCCTTTAAACCAAGCTCATTCTTAATGCTTGTATACAACGAGACCACATCCAGGGTTACTAATATCATCCCTGGGTCCCAACTAATGTCTCCCAAGATATTCAGAACATGACCTGTATCTTTTATGTAAGAGGGCAAATTAGTCATTATCGGTTGTAGAAATATATCTACAAACTGCGACAAGTGTTCCATTGGTCCCCCAATACCCGACACTATCGGCCTCCCCGGTGGAAAAGGGAGGTTTTTATGGATTTTAGGCAAAGTGTTAAAGCAGGGGTATCTTGGACGGTTTACCTTTAAATATAGGTACTCATCATCGTCCAAAAGCCCTTTTTCATGCCATGTTTTAAGAAGACCATTAATCAGATTAGTCAAAGCAAATATAGGGTTATTGGCAATTTTTTCATAGCAGCAGGCATCACTCAATTGAGAGTGTATTTCCTGCTCATAGTCCTCCCTGTTCATCAACACAATATTGCCCCCTTTATCAGCCTTTCGGATGGTTAATTCTGTATTTCCCATGAGTTCTTTGAGGGCAGACCTTTCATGCGATGTTAAGTTATCCCTCAGGTGGCCCCCCAAGGGTGTCTTTCTCATACTATCGTCCAAATCAGAAATAACTAGTTGGTGAAATATTTCTGTGTTATTGCCGCTGATCAGATTGGGAGACCATCTGGACTTACTTTTAAGTCCACTGGATATTGTCGTCAGGTCTGATGTCTAAGTCCTCCAAAACTCTGGCTATTGTTACTGGGTCCTCTTCTAATTCTGTAATTGAGAGCAGATCCACTGTATCCTGGATATCATTGATGGTTTGTAAATTAGACAAAGTATTACACATTTGCACTGTAGTCTCTTTATTCTGTTTAGGGTTTTGCTCAAAATACTTTTTTAATTTCAATCGTCTAATATATTTAAACAGATCAATTTTAGTGTTACACAAATCACCTCTGGCACTTGGACAGAATCCTAAACCTTTCTTCAATAAATCCTTCATATTTTTCGTCAATGAAATGTTGGACAGATTCACCACCTCAACCTCCACATCAGTCTCAGCACTTACTCCTTCTTGTCCCAGGACCGAGTTTTCATTCCTGCCCTGTCTCCTCCTACCACCTCCCTTCTTTCCCCTTCTTGTTTTCTTGTGATTGGAGCCCCCATGCGCCTGACCTGTTCCCGGTTCCCCCTCTTTATGCGGTTTACCTCTTGTAAGAAAGAGGAGTTCCCCAAAGGGTATGGTTGTCTTGTTGTTGACCCGGAGACCCCTTCAGTGTCACTCCCACTTGTAGGGATAGTACTCAAGGAGATGTTACTTGAACTGTTTGAAACTGGTTCTTGTGATTTCTTTCCCTTATCCATTTGCATCAAATAATCATATTTCTTGGAGAAGGTAAAAACCCTGCCACTGTTATAATCAATTTCGCCACGTTTCAATTTCCTGGCTTTTCTCTGTCTTATGTCATTTTGATGATTACTCAGAACACCTTTCAATATTTCATAATTTTTTGCCGTAGGGTCAGGTAAATTAAGCGCTGCAATCTCCCCCTCCAATTGTGCAATTTCAATCAGTAATTTTGCTACTTTCCTGTCTGCGTTCTCTATTAAGATTTCCATCAATTTCATAGAGCTGGATATAAGCTCTTTCTCCCACACCTTCAATTTTCAAGTCTCCTCCATCTTGAATCCACCTTCGGATTCCACCGGACACTTCTTCAGACGACGCAAGCAGCAAGTCTTCTTTGGTCTCCAGCCGCGACCCAACACCAAAAGACACCTATGCACCCGGCTTCCCTGGGTGAGGTAACTCGTGCACTCCGGTGCCCAAGTGTGTGTTGGCCCTCGAAGTACTTACCTTGTAAGTGGCTTGCTTGTAGTCTTCCTCAAAGTACCCTAGAACTTTAAAAATCTAACCGCGACTTGCACCATTATAACCAATAGGAAACCCGCGGCTGTGTTCACACACTGCACGCGTCTCCCGTGGGCCTGTTACTTACCTGCTAACACTGCAGTAGTGAGGCCCCAGCGATTCCGCAGGCCCTAGGCCTTGTTATTTTACAAGTCGACATCCTTATACCACTTTCTTAGTATATGATCTGGTACGCCCTTAGGGCTCCAGCCATATTTGTGCTTAATTTATTGTGAAACATTGACATTTGAATGTGTACCTGGTTTCTAATCTCATAAAGAGATTAGTAGAGTGTGTCTAGTAATAAATACATATATATTTGATATATATACCTGTGTGGTTTCCTTTCATTTGGTAATTCGAGAGATTATAAGGTAAACCAAGCTGCTTTACATTCCTCTGAGACTTAGCCAGAAGGCTGCTCTCCACAGCTACCACTAGGATAGCTTTCTTTGAAAGGTTGTCTTAAACCTATCTACCATAAGAGTCGAATTGGACTGGTGCAAGGTGGCCACTATAACTAGTGACCAGCATATGCCAGGCCAACTTCTCACAACTTGTTTGACAAGTTACCTTTATTAGTAAGGATTATGGCTAGCCATAGAATGACTGCTCAGCATTTTGTTAGTATACTGCTTGAATCTTTCTCTGAGTAGGATTATGAGACTGACAGTGCGTCTGAGGGAGAGGAGGGAGGGGAAGATTCAGGCAGTGAGTTTTCTCTCCACGTGGAATAATCGGATGATGAAGATACTCTCAGTGCGGATGAAGGTACCCCCAGTGCGGATGAAGTGCCTGTTTTAGAGGGGGACACTGATGTGCCGAAGGTGCAGCAAGAGACATCGGTATTGCAGCTTGAGGCTGCAAGGCTTCCTACTGGAAGTGCTGGACTCTGGGTTGATCCAAACATGGTGCAGTCGGTGTTGCCTGCCTTTAGTGTGGATGCAGGGTGTAGAGTGGATTGCAATTTATTTTTGCCTATACAGTTCTTTTAGTTGTTTATGGATGATGTATTTTTAACTGAGATTGTTGAGCAGACTAATTTGTATGCTGAACAGTTTTTGAGGGACCACAGTGCCACACTTAAGCCCCACTCTAGAGCTACCCGGTAGACTCCCACAAATTTGGATAAGATGAAGAGGTTTTTGGGTTTGACTTTTTAGATGGGCTTGATAAGGAAGCCATCCAGGGCTTCATATTGGTCTGCCAGTCCCTTGATGGCAACGGCCATATTTCCTGCGATTATGACCCGTGATTGGTATTTACTTTTGCTTCGGATGCTGCATTATGTTGATAATACTTTGGCGTTGGGGCGGGGTTTCTTAGGGGATCTTGTCCAGGAGTTGCTAGGATTAGGTGCCGGTTTAGCAGGGTCAGAAAAAGCATTTCCCACCCACCCATCCCTAAAATAGTCTTTGATGCGGTAGGTGCACTAGATATGACGGTGCTTTTTTTTTGTCGCTTTCAGTGGCGGCTCCTCCATAGGGGCATTTGGGCGTCGCCCCACTGCTTTCTCGCAGTGCGAAAAGCAGAAACATAAAATGGTAAAATCTACCATTTTATGTTTCTGTTTCTCGCACTGCGAGAAAGCAGAAGTGCCTGGTTGGGGGCGGGATCGTGGGCGGTCATGCTCGAGGGCAAGGGGGGAGTGGCTTATCCACTATTGTGGGTACTGACTGTCTGGTCGGCCCCTGGAGCCGACCAAACAGTCAGTACCCACAACAGTGGGTAAGCCACTCCCCCCCTGCCCTCGAGCACGACCGCCCACTCTCCCCTTTTCTCAATGCAGGAGAAAATGGCGCGGCTGGGGCGCTCTCCCCTGCGCCTCACCAATCACGTTGTGATTGGCGGAGGGAGGGGAGGGAGGGAGGCTGCCTGCCTGCCTTTCCTGATGACGAGGAGTTGAAGGAATTGGCGCAGGACCGTACGGTGGGAGTCGGGAGTCGTCAGACGGTCGGACCTATTAAGAAGCTCAGTAAGTTTTATTTCATATTTCTATTTTATTAAACCCCTCCCGCCTCCCCCTATACCCCCTGCGACGACCCCATTTCCACCCCCCCATCCGCCCGTAATCATTAATGCCGGCCGCGACTGTTCTTTTTCCTAATAATAAGGCTTTGTTTGTTTGCACGCCAAGGGTGGACACCAGGTCTCGTCGTTTCAGGTATGTTTCATCCCATCTGCATTTGCGACTGTCACTCTCTGGGCACTCTGTGTGATCCCTGGACAGCCTCTGCCCCTCCCCGTCCCCTTCATTAGTGCCCTTCCTGCACCCCTTCCAGCTGTGGAAGTTTGTCGTCTGGTAATGAGTTAAAAGCCCTCCTTTCCCTGCCCCTCTCCTGCTCTTTAATGGGGCAGTGATAGAGTTGGGGCCGCTCTCCGAGTCCATTGAAGCTCCCCGTCTTTGAAGGGGGCCGAGGTGTGACTAGGGCTCACGCTGGTCATTTGTAGGTGGCTGCAGGCGACAGGCCGCCCCCCTGTGATGATGGCGCAGTGTGACCACAGGCTACGTATGAGTGCAGGAGGCCTCCTTAAGGCCCAGGTGATCGGTCTTATTTTACTGTTGAAACTGGGTGACCCCTCCCCCACATGCTGAAGTTGAGCACGAGAAGGGAGGGCGTTTAGTACAAAATCGAATTAGGAGCCTCGAGCGCTCATGATTACTGCTCTGCGGACACGGTGACTTCCAGTGCTTACTTTGTTAATCACTAAGTTAACGAATAAATAAGTACGCATGCATTCAAAAACATTTTTTGGAAGAGGTTGTCATCTCTGTGGAGCAGATTTATTCAAATGTTGTGCAGTGCAGGACACGAAGTCGCAGCGTAGCGCCCGGGGGAAACAGTGCAGACACATATCTACTAAGAAATGGCGCTGCTTCCACAAGCATAAAACTTTAGTACGTGTATGTAACCCACCCTGACCTAAATACAGTCCGAAGCCAAAGACTAAATAATATTTATAATTGTAAATGTATTCATATAACACTTACGACCCCTGAAGAGGCATTGAAACGCTTTTTCGGCGAGAAGCACCCTATGCCAGAACCCAAGGCTAGTAGTTAGTAGATTAGTAAAAAAAAAAAAAATCTTGTACATTGTGTTAGGTTTGTGCTATTGATTTAATGTGTGTTTAAAATAGTTCGGAGTACTAGTAAGTAACGCGCACATTTGTAGACTGCAAAATTGTATGTGTCAATGGGAGACACAAGAATTGCAGCCAAAGATTGTAATTAGTGATTTCAGATGTAGATTTATATTTTCTTAAGATAATATGACATACATGTAGATAAATCTAACTCCGGAGAAACACACACGCACACACACATCTCTCTCTCTCTCTCGCTCTCTCTCTCTCCCTCTCCCTCTCCAGCATAGGGTTTGTACTTGAACGGAGTTCGCTCTGCCAGTACATTACTATGCCAAGACATACTTTCAAACGTAACAAAAATATTACCCGTGTGCTCTACCGTGCAGCACACATGGAAAGTTAGATTTGTATCCATGTTAACAAACACCTGCCTCAAGGAGGCACTATTTGTGGTGCAAAGTCATCCCTATAAATGTTACTAGATAGAATTTTGCATCAAAAACAATCGGTAGAAGCGTGGAAATGCCCACTCCTTGGCACAAAGTAAGGCAACACAGCACAAAGCAGCGCTACTTTGCGTCACTTTTATGCAATTTACCAGCACACCAAAAATCTTTTGCGTTGTAAAGTAGATAAATCCACACTTTGTTCCGGCTTGTGTAACTTTCTAAGGATTTGCACGCTGATTCTTGAGGTTGAGAAAAATGTAATACAGTATAAAGGCAGAGCGAGGTGAAGTAGAGAAAGGTGAGGCAGAAAGAGAGTGGAAAGGTAGAGCGTAAGCCGTGGAAGACAGCAGGCGGTAAGAGTAAGCTGCAGCGAGGTAGAGAAGGTGTGCAATCTAAAGAAGGTGAGCAATGTAGGGAGACTAAGATGATAAAACAAGGGATACCTGAGGTATAGGTAGGAAGTAGACAGCGTTGTTGACAGATAAAGAGATATACAAGAGAGGAGGATAATGTTCTTGCTTTCTGAAATATCCTTGAAAATGCACCATTTGACCGCTCTCCCCCCCCCCAAAGCCCCCCCCCGAACCCTCCTTGATATGTTCGGGCTCGCTCCCTCACCACAGTGTACCGCACGCAACTTTTACGCCTCACCACTTTCAAATGTCACCAGCCACCACTGGTCGCTTTATGACCAGGTGCGTGGCGGTTTTTCTACACAAGTTTCAAAGGTTTATAAAATAAAGCATTAGTTAAGGTTCGGACCCATTTGAATTCTGGGGGGGAGGGGAAGGGGAGTTATGGAATAAAAGGACAACAGTGGGAGATTCATGATGGATGGATGTGGGGATTTATGAGTGATGAGGGTGTGATTGGATTTTTGATTGGTTTGGTTTAGAAGGGTTCTTTGGGGAGGGGGGAGGGAGGTTGTGGTTAGGTAACAAAATGTATTAGTGAGGCTAATGTTACATTTAGCATGTAAGGCATAGAGGCATGTTTGTTGGGGTTTACTGCCATGTTTGTGCACCTGTTTCATTAAAGCGTCCTTTTCCACACTAGACTGTAGTCTGTAGTTATTGGAGACACCATCCCACCCGATAACAATGATGCAGACATAGGTACGATGGTTAGTTCTGTCAGAGTGGTGTGCCAGCATCAGGAGAGTTTACAATAAAAGGGAGAGTGTTGAAAAAGAGATAGCAAACACTGTCTTCGTCAAGTCGTTTTCAGATCAGGCCAGCACAACTACTGTGGATGCAGAGAAGAAAAAGTAGGCTTTCTGTCTATCCTAATGTCTTTTTTATCAAGCAACATATATTTATCTTTATACACTTGAACTATGTGGGTCCTATTCAAAAGAGGTAAATTCGGTGGTAAACCTGTTTTACGCCTGTCAGAAATATACAACCAAATTTGAGTGGACCTATATGCCAGGGAGGAATGGAAGCGGACTGCTGTCTGTCACTGGGTGAAATAGGACTGTGCGGTCACCAGGGACCTTAGTGCACCTCCTCCCAACAAATCAGCATTGACTCCCAAACAGGGCCTGCAAGGGAAAACACCAATGACGCTGTTCCACTGGAACTTCAAACCATGGAGTAGTTAAACATGGAGGCCCCCTCCCACAACTAACATCACCCCAGAGGCCGGTCAGAGGCCCCGAACACCAGAGGCCATGAATTCTGGGCATTAAAAAGTGCTTACTGTGGCCTCCCTCTTGATGGCCTTTGCGGGTGAGGGAACAAATAAGACAACAGTACAGCGAGTCATAGAATGACAGGGGCTGTCCGGTGCTGGGTGAAACAAAAGTGCACCGACTCCAGGTATCTTAGTGTATTGACAGCAACACACCAGGTGTGCATTCTGAGCAGAGCCCCTTGGGGACAATATCTGTGAAGCCATCCTATCAGAGCCTCGACCCCCTAAGGCCAAGGCGTTTGATGTGAGGGGCCCCTTCACTCCCATCAATAGCATCGCCCCCTCATGTGAGCACTCCCAGTGGCCTCCTTCCTGGTGCTCAGAGCAGGTGGGGGCATGAGCGGGCTGCCGAAACAGTAAGAGGGAGAACTGCACAGGCAAGTCCCGAGTGAGACAGGACCCTCGTGTTGGGAAGCTCCACTCCCAGGGCAAACAAGCCGACGGCCCCAGTGTCACCAGCACCACGACAAACTTTGGGCCCCTGTGCTTTGAAGGTTTGCTCTAAATGGCTTCACTGGCCTTGCCTTACTGGGGAACTGGGTAATGACTCTTAATACCAAACAGCTTCATCACCCCACACTATCAAGCTTCCTGTACCTAGAAGTTGTGGAATCATACTTCCTTCGAAGCAAACCGCACTCATGGTGGCCTCAAATTCCAAAAATCCCAAGCAAACAACCATTAAAGAGATGCTGCACTTGCAACAAAACAAGAAGCCCACCGCTGTGGAGAACTCCACAGACCTCATCAACTCTAAAAAGCCAATGGCTTGCTCCCTACAGACCCCAGCCACAAAAGGCGACCTCCAAATCCTACTGCTAGAATTCTGCAAAGAGATGTCCTCTTGGAAACAGGATCACAGCAAAGTGATCTCAGATCTAGATCACCTTCTCCAATAAACAGACTCATGTTTAGCCCAAGTAGAAAACAAAATTGCCTTAACCTTCTATGAAGAACATGAGATGTCCAGATCACTGGCAACCATTGAAACACATCAGAATGATCAACGACATTGAAAACCCATCTCACAGGCATAATATCAGCATAAGAGGCATCCCAGCAGAGTTAGGATCCATAGGCCTATGTTCAAGGGTTCTTTCCACAAATACTCTTGGACTCCAATCTGGAGTCATTACAGCTTGACTGCATGTACTGAGTTTAATCATCCCTACAGCTACAGCAGAAACTGGCTTTGGACATGCTAACCAGGGTCCACTTTTTCAAGACAAAAGAAGCCATCATTACGGCAGCACGCACATTGGACTTCACACATACTTTATTAGGATGTCTCCGTCTACACACCAGCACCCAGTAACGACTTTAAAGACATCACAACATGCCTTCGCCAGGAATATGTTCCACACCAACGGGGGTAGCCTCTTTGTCTACATTTCACATACAAAGGCATGGACCAAGCAGTGACTGACGTATGAAAAGGCAAAAGAAATTCTAAGCCTAACTTATGAGTCGGACAAGCAATCCACACCAGAACCGCCATCCATGGTGAACAAAAGAGGAGCCTGGCGCACTCCGAAATTAAATAAAGCACACAAAGAATGAAGACATCTAAAATGCCAGCAGGATAGAATGAGCTCCCAGCTATGATGAAGGACAATTTAACAACCTTTCACTGAGTGCTTGTTTCACAACAGTTGAACCACCCCCATCATCGGTCTGAAACACTACACTACGACCCCACTCATCAACCTCCGAAAGTCAAGGCCAGCCCCCAATTTTACCTACGGGGGGCACCACACCCTATTCTGGAGCTAGCCCCATCTGACACCATACAGACAATGATTGCCACCGTACTAGTAGGCTACATTTTATTATTAAGCCCATTTGCTAACGTTTGTTCATCGTTATTGTTATGTTTTGTTTTATTTTCTGCATGTCATCACACATAGCAGCTCTGATCAGGTACTACACCAACTCACTGGCCCAGGAAGGACCAGTAACCCTAACCTCCACTTTATTGCATCCAGTAAAACCCGGCTTAACCCCACAAGGGAAACGGTAAGATTAGGAATTCACATAAGCTAGGGATGCCACAGGTAACAATAATTATAATAAACACACAAGGCCTCCACTTTCCAATAAAGAGACAGGCACTTCTACAATGGCTTCATACAAAAAAGGTAGACAAAGTCTTACTACAAGAGACCCATCTGCTTCTCAACAATACACAATGCCTGAAGTCTTACAGGTTCCCGTCCCACTTTCATGCAATGCCCTCAACCAAGCAATGGGGAGTGGCAATCCTCCTGAGGAGAGGCATAAAGTTCAAGCTAATAACCCATCACCAAGACAAAGCCGGGCGGTACATAGGGCTACAGGGAAAATTTGCGGCCACAACTGTCACCCTTCTCTCTCTCCATTTATCGAACGAAGGGAAAGAACAATTCTATGCTGACTTCATGCCAAAATTACCACATATCAACAAGGGGCAAGTGATCATGGGTGCGGGGGGAGACTCAATACTAGATACAACACAGGACTGGTCCCCACAATGGTCCACCCACCCCAAACCACCATTCTCCCTTCTACAGTGGATAACAGACCTCAACCTGCTGGTTATCTGGCGCCATCAACACCAGGAAGAAAGGGACTATACCTTTTACTCACATGTCCACCGATCATATACAAAAATATGCTTCTTGCTAATCTCTAGAACATTACTCCCATTTGAACCAAAAGCACAGGTGCACCACACAACAAAATTGTATCAGTAGGAACAATCATAAAGTCCATATCCAATAAAAAGAGAAAAGGGATTCCTCAGTTTTTTCTCTTTATTCCATTTTCATTTTACGTAGAAAAGATAGAGTCCGGTTCAAACATACAGTACAGCCGACGCGTTTCGTCCTAATACAGGACTTCTTCAGGGCACTGGATAATGGTGGAGTCAAAAGCCTCCATGGGCTGAAGAGAACATAGAAAAACTCAGTTCTTTAGGCTGTTTCCCGTCCGGCAAAATATTATATCAAGACTGTAAAAGCCGTCTGTATAAGAGCCACGGCTGGTCAATAATTACAAAGCACGACCCGCTAATCTGGAGTCCAATAATTGCGACAGTGTATTTGCAATGAGGTTCAGATTAAACCTGTAGGGAATGGTCTTCAGTGAATCACGTGGAGGTCTAGGGATAGGCTGGATAACACCATTTAATGTGAAAAGAATTGAGAGATGGGAAACGCCACTGGATCTATAATATCTCCAAATGGACGAAACATCCCATCACCAAAGACCATTCCCTATAGGTTTAATCTGAACCTCATTGCAAATACACTGTCGCGAAATGCACGAAAGGCACTCGCAAATTTAAGAATTGGCATGCGAACGAATACCGACTCGCAAAAAATGCAACCAGTGTTTGCTTTCTGAAAATTGTGACTCGCAATTTGCGAGTCACAAATTACCAGTGTGCAGACCATTCGCAAATAGCAAAAAGTCGCAAATTGGACCATTTGCGCAAACAATTTACCACTAATCAGAACCAGACGGTAAACAGGCCCAACCTATAAAAACTGGCCAGAATGCATCTGAAATCTTTCCACAATGGCTGCTCTGTACATGGTAGCGAGGAGGCAGCTCAACAGTGGAGGTGGAGACAGGAGAGGATTTTCAGAGTCAGGCTGACATTGTTTGAGAAGACAGAGGAAGAGATTTATGACCAGTACAGGCTGAGTAGCACTCTCATTCTAGACCTCATAGACAACTTAAAACCACAATTAGAAAGCAGAACCATGTGCAGCAATGCAATCCCCACATGTGCAGGTGTTGTGCTCCCTCCACCTATTGTCACTTGTAGCTTCCAAGATGTCTTTGTAGTAGCCGGAGCTGTGTCGCAGAGTGCGCTTTTGCGTTTCTTAAACAATTTTGTAGATGCCATGCTACACCACTTCCATCAACACATCTACCTGCCCAGGAAAGAGTAGGAACTTGAAAATACAAACTGCAATTTTATAGAATAGCAAGTTTTCCACAGGTCATAGGTGCATAGATGGGACCCATGTGCCCATATGTCTCCCCCTCACGCATAGAATACATATTCCGTAACAGGAAAAGCACACATTCCCTAAACATCCAAGTTGTCTGTGACACAAACAACATCACCACAGACATTGTTGATAAATATCCTGGAAGCACCCATGACTCGTACATCTTCAGACACAGTGGCATATACCAGAAATTAGAAAGAGGTGACTTTGATGAAGGATACCTACTAGGTACTGAATCTTCATAACCACAGTGAAATGTATTTGCACTTTAATGTCTGTCTGCATGTTGTCTCACCATCATAAATCTTCCCCCAGGTGACAGTGAGTATGCCCTGCATCCATGGATCCTCACACCATACCTGTCTCCCAACAATGCACCTGAAAGGCGGTACAACAGGGCACATAGACGCACCAGGTCAGTCATTGAGCGCACATTTGGCATCCTAAAATCACAATTTTGGTGTCTTCACGAGAGTGGCAGAGCCTTGAAGTATGCACCTGAGACAGTCTGCTAAATTGTGGGAGCCTGTGCCATGCTCCACAACATTGCCTGCAGGCATGGCTTGCCCATGGAGGTGTCTGATTGAGACTCAGAAGGTGAAGACCTTGGCCCACCAGCCCATCAGCCAAACTAGGGAAGCTCAGCAGTAGAGGGGAGAAGGCGCAGGGACCACATAGCCAGACATAATTTTTCAAGGTACGTCCTAACCATTGACACACAGGACAAAATGTGAACTTAACCTCTTCTGTGCCCATGACGAGATAGTCTCGTCATGGAGCACGGTCGCGCTGTGCCCATGACGAGACTATCTCGTCATGAAACCCACCCGCGTGGTAAACGCCCGGCACAGGAGGGGGAAAGGGCGTGGCACCGAAGGGGTTAACAATTTGAATTTTCCTTTATTTAAAGGGCCTGTAAATAAACAATGCTGGACAACCTGTCCATCTCAATCCACATAATCAAATGACAATATAAATGTCATGTGGTTGCTGCACCACCAAAAATAAGCAAACAGGCACATTTGTGTGAAAAATCATTTGTTGCCTCTACGTCCAGCATGTGTGGGTTGGGCAAGTGGGATTAGTGGCTGCTGACTGCTGCTTTGCCGCTGCATATGTGCTTCTGCAGTAGCGACACTGCTGCGGCTGGGCACCTCACAGTCTGCTGTCTCTGTGGCTCCTCCAGTAGCAATCATATTTGTTTGGATTGCCTCCACTGCAGTTGCTATTTGTTGTAGCCCTCATGGAATGTCACCACTGCAGTGGCCCATTTCAATCTGCAGAGCCAGGGTGCGCTTGGTGTGCTGTGTTGTTGCCCTTGCTAGCCTACCGATTGCCCTGGTCATTGAGTCCACTCTGTGTGTCCGGCTGTGCTCTATTCTCCTCTGCTGCCCTCTCTCCTCAGCCAACTCTGTGCACAGCTACCCAATAGCCCCTGTAAGGGCATCACATTTTCCCGCAACTTGGGACTGGTTTTCAGCCATTTGTTGTGTAATGTTTAGGAACAATACACACTATAAGACCTGGAGATATCAAGCACTATATCACAATACATGGGATTGGGAGAGGGGCAATATAAACATTTATTATACCCTCAAAAGTAGCTCGTATCATGAACTATCAATACCAACCCAAGTGCTCAAGTTTAACATTTAAAACAACCCGTCATGTGCAGAACAATCCAACCAAAGCATAAGTCAGAAAAAATGTGTGGAGAATGAGAAAGCATCTCACGTGCGCAACACCAGAGGAGCTGCTGGCTGGTACTCGCCAGTGTGCTCACGAGTTTCTCATCATCGATGACTTTCTCATGAAAAGAATGAAAAGGAATGTGTAAAAGAATTTATACACCAAGAGAGGTATATTAGGCAGCCCAAAAAAACCAAAAGAAAACATTTTTGGAAAAAAGACCCGTGTGGTCTTACAGATAAGATTAGGTATGACCCACGTCTATATTCTGACCCGTTTTATTCCACTCTGTGAGTCACCCCAAGGTTAAAAACACGGTCATGTTCAAAAACCACATTTATGAATGGCCAACATGTTTCATTGCCTACTTAACTTGGCGGCAAATTCATCAGGGCGTCAAGGGACTGCAATCACCTCCCTGGAATAAATCTGTTGACAAACAGAAATCGCTGCGTGTATGCAGAGAACATAAAAAGCACATGTCAGATTGGCAATAACATGAAGGAACCACAATGTACCCCCCTACAGGCCGACATGACACACCCTTTCACAGGGAACATTACCTCGTGAAAGCCAAGGGCCCATATACCAGCTCTCACGGAGTCAGTGTATTGAATGAGCACTGTCTGTTGCTCTATTGGTCCTAATGCCCACACACATCCGTTATTTTGTGGTGCTTAGACCGTCATCTGTCGAGACAAATCAAATGCTTTAGGCGAAGCCCCTGTTTCAACGCTCATGCAAACTTGTTAGTGACACTGAGTTATGTCTATGATTAAAACCTCGTACTCTTTTCATCAAAAGATGATAGTCAAGTATCTAGTTCACCCCACCATCCTAGATCTCCTAATTAGCTCGTGACTGATAGTACTTTATCAAAATGATGGTTCGCATACTCCTTGACAAAAACTTCCCAGTACGCCTCCGCTTGTATAAAGACACTTGCCAGGGATCACCGTTTAGTCGGGATACTCTATTTACCTAAGTTCACCCATGTTTTCCCAGTCAGCTAAATACACCACTGCTCTATCATTTTAGCCGTGCGTTCTAAACCCGCCTGCGATATTAGTGCTGGCCAACCCCAACTCACCGTACGGTAGAAGAGCTCACTCGGTAACTCATTCCCGGAACAATCCGGGGACTGAGCGGCCGAAATTTAAACCGGCGGCTCAACATTAGTACTTCCGGGTTCGGGCTGGTGACCCGGATCATTACGCAAAAGCGTCCAACAAGGCGGCCATCTTGTAGTGGCCACAATTCACATTCGATGCATCAGCAGTGCATATTAGTATTTACCCTAGCAAAAGTATACCTACAAATATGAGGCGATCGGAGTAGAATCATTTTTAGGTTCTTTATTAATGGGACTTTTATCGAGGAGTTGGAGAATAGAACTTTTTAATTATTCATTTTGCCAAACAATGCTCACTGGTGGAAGTCATAATCCCACAGACTATGTCAAGAATATATCAAGACACAGGGGGGACAGATGTTTGTACCAAGACCTGGCACACAGTACATGCCAGGAGTATGTCCACCAAGTTGCAGGACCTACAGCAGTGACCCCAGTTTTTATCGTCTGGAAATCTTGTTCCACTCTATTTGATCATTCAGGCCAACTTGGTCAGCCTTTTCTGAATAAATCCAGCGAGCTTCCTTCACTGCAAGCATATTCTCAATTTGATTAACATGGCCCATCACTCTTTCTAACACCACCCATTTAACAGCCTTATAGTTGTGCTGGTGGTCTTTATAGTGTTGAACCAGTTTTGTGGTTAATTTGCCGTTCTTGATGGTACTGAGGTGCTCTTGTATCCTCACCTTGATTTTTCTTGTGGTGAGGCCAATATAGTGAAGCCCACATGGGCAAGTAAGCCTGTAAATCGTGTTTGATGAATTGCAGTTACTGAACTTGTTTAAGTGCCAAGTCCGTCCATCCTGCAGCTGAACACTAGTTGTTTTTTCAGTTAGTTCACAAACAGAACAGCCTCCACACGGGTAGTGTCCCGGGGGAATGGATGTATTGGTCACTTGTAATTGGGGCCTAGTATGGACAAGCCTGTCTTTAAAGTTCTGCGCTCTTCTGAAGGCAAACCGAGGCGCTGGCATTTTACAGTCGCTGGTGGATAATAAGGACCAATGCTTTCTAATGGCCTGACGAATTTTAGTCGCAAGAGGGTCAAAGGTAAGCACTATGGGTAGACAATCAGAGCTCTCCCTCGAATTCCTTTCCAAAAGTGCTTCACGTGGGGTGTTATGTGCCCTCTTGCGAGCTCTGGTGACAATTTTTCTGGGGTATGCCCTCTGTACCAGCTTCTCAGTGAGGGCTTCAGACTGTTTCAAAAAGTCAACAGTCGAGGAACAGTTTCTACGATAACGCAGAAACTGTCCCACTGGCAAATTATCCCTCAGCGCTCTGGGATGGAAAGATTGGTAATGCAAGAGTGAATTTTTGTTGGTAGGTTTCTGATGAACAGTAGAGGTTAACCTATCGCCAATCACAGTGATGTCCAAGTCTAGGTATGTGACCTTCTCGGTGCTGATGTTCCATGTGAACTTCAAACATCTATCCCGATTGTTGAGCCATTCCAAAAACTCATCAAGATGGCTATGTGTACCAGTCCATATGCAAAGAACATCATCAATATACCGCTTCCAGAGGCTGATATGCCCCTGGAAGGGATTGGATGGATGATATAGGAGGTTCAACCCACAGGTTCAATCCAACCAGGACCTGGGTGGCCTTTTACGCTCTTTTTTAGTCCAGAGCCAGAGAGGAAACAGAGGGGGCGGGTCGAGAGGTCGAGGTCGAGGACGTCAGAATCAGTCCCAGACATGGCAGTCGTTCTCCCCCCGCGTAACCAGGAGCAGGGGCAGAATGCCCACATAAACAATATTGTGGTTAATTTGTCCGATTACCAACTTTCAAATGATGAACTGAGAGTGCTCAATAAAGGTTTGGGGTATGTTCCAACTCCCAGACATGACCCTTTCAAATGTAGAATGGAAGTACATGAGGCAATGAGGAAGATTAAATTAAAAAAGTTTTTCGCACTGAAGGACTCAGAACCTCCATCAGTGTTTACCACTAATTTACATCGTCCCTCTCATTTTTGCCCCCCCAGTCACACAGTAGGCCCTGAAGTTCTTGCCTTTGAAAGAAAGGTTCTTGATGAGATTAGGTTGCTTGAGGAGACAGAACAAAGAAATGCATTCAGCAACATGACCAAGAACGATTGGCATGCATTGACATCTTTGCAAAAGAATTCAGCCCTCACGATTAAATCGGCCGATAAGGGTGGGGCAATTGTCCTAATGAATACTGCTGACTATGAGAGAGAGGTCCGAAGGCTTTTGGATGATAGAAACAACTATCAACCGTTGATCAGGGATCCCACCTCTGAATTGTTGAATACCATCACCACGATGGTGGGACATGCGAGGGAAAGAAAGTGGATTACCACCAAGGAAGCTGACTTCCTAGTTAACAGCAAACCCAGGATTCCGGCATTTTACATCTTGCCGAAAATCCATAAGGCACAACGGCCCCCTCCAGGACGCCCGATAGTGTCGGGGATTTCCTCTGTACTGGAACCATTGTCCCAATTTGCCGACTTCTTCCTTAGGGAGTCGGTGGTTAAACAGCTGTCATATGTCCAGGATACCACTGACATCTTGAATACCATCAAAGATTTAAGGTTTGACGAATTGCAACAGATACTTGTTACTATCGATATTGAATCGTTATATACAAGTATCCCTCAAGACGCAACGCTGGTGGCAGCAGCACGTGCACTTGAAAGCCAGGAGTGGTTTTATGATACCCCCCAAACCTTTGTTATGCAATGCATTGAGGTAGCACTCACTCGGAATTACTTTGCCTATAAGGATGATATGTTCCTACAAATATCTGGGACTTCTATGGGTGCTACCTTCGCACCGAGTCTGGCCTGCATCTACGTGGGCCAGTTCGAGGAACATCATCTATATCATCCATCCAATCCCTTCCAGGGGCATATCAGCCTCTGGAAGCGGTATATTGATGATGTTCTTTGCATATGGACTGGTACACATAGCCATCTTGATGAGTTTTTGGAATGGCTCAACAATCGGGATAGATGTTTGAAGTTCACATGGAACATCAGCACCGAGAAGGTCACATACCTAGACTTGGACATCACTGTGATTGGCGATAGGTTAACCTCTACTGTTCATCAGAAACCTACCAACAAAAATTCACTCTTGCATTACCAATCTTTCCATCCCAGAGCGCTGAGGGATAATTTGCCAGTGGGACAGTTTCTGCGTTATCGTAGAAACTGTTCCTCGACTGTTGACTTTTTGAAACAGTCTGAAGCCCTCACTGAGAAGCTGGTACAGAGGGCATACCCCAGAAAAATTGTCACCAGAGCTCGCAAGAGGGCACATAACACCCCACGTGAAGCACTTTTGGAAAGGAATTCGAGGGAGAGCTCTGATTGTCTACCCATAGTGCTTACCTTTGACCCTCTTGCGACTAAAATTCGTCAGGCCATTAGAAAGCATTGGTCCTTATTATCCACCAGCGACTGTAAAATGCCAGCGCCTCGGTTTGCCTTCAGAAGAGCGCAGAACTTTAAAGACAGGCTTGTCCATACTAGGCCCCAATTACAAGTGACCAATACATCCATTCCCCCGGGACACTACCCGTGTGGAGGCTGTTCTGTTTGTGAACTAACTGAAAAAACAACTAGTGTTCAGCTGCAGGATGGACGGACTTGGCACTTAAACAAGTTCAGTAACTGCAATTCATCAAACACGATTTACAGGCTTACTTGCCCATGTGGGCTTCACTATATTGGCCTCACCACAAGAAAAATCAAGGTGAGGATACAAGAGCACCTCAGTACCATCAAGAACGGCAAATTAACCACAAAACTGGTTCAACACTATAAAGACCACCAGCACAACTATAAGGCTGTTAAATGGGTGGTGTTAGAAAGAGTGATGGGCCATGTTAATCAAATTGAGAATATGCTTGCAGTGAAGGAAGCTCGCTGGATTTATTCAGAAAAGGCTGACCAAGTTGGCCTGAATGATCAAATAGAGTGGAACAAGATTTCCAGACGATAAAAACTGGGGTCACTGCTGTAGGTCCTGCAACTTGGTGGACATACTCCTGGCATGTACTGTGTGCCAGGTCTTGGTACAAACATCTGTCCCCCCTGTGTCTTGATATATTCTTGACATAGTCTGTGGGATTATGACTTCCACCAGTGAGCATTGTTTGGCAAAATGAATAATTAAAAAGTTCTATTCTCCAACTCCTCGATAAAAGTCCCATTAATAAAGAACCTAAAAATGATTCTACTCCGATCGCCTCATATTTGTAGGTATACTTTTGCTAGGGTAAATACTAATATGCACTGCTGATGCATCGAATGTGAATTGTGGCCACTACAAGATGGCCGCCTTGTTGGACGCTTTTGCGTAATGATCCGGGTCACCAGCCCGAACCCGGAAGTACTAATGTTGAGCCGCCGGTTTAAATTTCGGCCGCTCAGTCCCCGGATTGTTCCGGGAATGAGTTACCGAGTGAGCTCTTCTACCGTACGGTGAGTTGGGGTTGGCCAGCACTAATATCGCAGGCGGGTTTAGAACGCACGGCTAAAATGATAGAGCAGTGGTGTATTTAGCTGACTGGGAAAACATGGGTGAACTTAGGTAAATAGAGTATCCCGACTAAACGGTGATCCCTGGCAAGTGTCTTTATACAAGCGGAGGCGTACTGGGAAGTTTTTGTCAAGGAGTATGCGAACCATCATTTTGATAAAGTACTATCAGTCACGAGCTAATTAGGAGATCTAGGATGGTGGGGTGAACTAGATACTTGACTATCATCTTTTGATGAAAAGAGTACGAGGTTTTAATCATAGACATAACTCAGTGTCACTAACAAGTTTGCATGAGCGTTGAAACAGGGGCTTCGCCTAAAGCATTTGATTTGTCTCGACAGATGACGGTCTAAGCACCACAAAATAACGGATGTGTGTGGGCATTAGGACCAATAGAGCAACAGACAGTGCTCATTCAATACACTGACTCCGTGAGAGCTGGTATATGGGCCCTTGGCTTTCACGAGGTAATGTTCCCTGTGAAAGGGTGTGTCATGTCGGCCTGTAGGGGGGTACATTGTGGTTCCTTCATGTTATTGCCAATCTGACATGTGCTTTTTATGTTCTCTGCATACACGCAGCGATTTCTGTTTGTCAACAGATTTATTCCAGGGAGGTGATTGCAGTCCCTTGACGCCCTGATGAATTTGCCGCCAAGTTAAGTAGGCAATGAAACATGTTGGCCATTCATAAATGTGGTTTTTGAACATGACCGTGTTTTTAACCTTGGGGTGACTCACAGAGTGGAATAAAACGGGTCAGAATATAGACGTGGGTCATACCTAATCTTATCTGTAAGACCACACGGGTCTTTTTTCCAAAAATTTTTTCTTTTGGTTTTTTTGGGCTGCCTAATATACCTCTCTTGGTGTATAAATTCTTTTACACATTCCTTTTCATTCTTTTCATGAGAAAGTCATCGATGATGAGAAACTCGTGAGCACACTGGCGAGTACCAGCCAGCAGCTCCTCTGGTGTTGCGCACGTGAGATGCTTTCTCATTCTCCACACATTTTTTCTGACTTATGCTTTGGTTGGATTGTTCTGCACATGACGGGTTGTTTTAAATGTTAAACTTGAGCACTTGGGTTGGTATTGATAGTTCATGATACGAGCTACTTTTGAGGGTATAATAAATGTTTATATTGCCCCTCTCCCAATCCCATGTATTGTGATATAGTGCTTGATATCTCCAGGTCTTATAGTGTGTATTATTGATTGAGTGGAGGGTGGCCTGGATGATTTTTCCCTCTTAAACTCCTCTTTTGAGTATATACATAGTACGGCGGATCAGCCGTGAGAGTTTTTAATTACATTGATCTATAACAGGTAGCTGAAGGTTCCACTAGTACCCCGTGCCTACATTACGATAGACACTTTTAGTGCGTTTGACTTTTGCATCTGTTGAGACAAACTATCGGCCCCCCCTTCTTTTGTCTTCCTCTTTGAGATGGATAAGAACTGCCTGGCCTTTACGGATGACCAAATCGCTGCGATCCTTTCAGGCCCCTCACTTCTTCCAGACTCCGGTTTTTCAAATACTGGCTCTATACGTGAAGAATGGGAGAAATTGAGTTTTACTAAAAAGAAGCAAGTGAGAGTTGCTTTACATGGGGCATTGATGACTGAATATTATCGAGCTGGCGCAGCCCCTTCTAGTCTGTTGGTGAGGATCGAACCTAGGATCTTTTTAGAGGATAAACAATTCAGAATTGATTGGAGTTTCATCGCAAATAAATGTACTAGAGATTGGCTGATTCTGATTATTCAGACAGCTAAACGATTGAGCGAGGAACTCCTTAAAGAGATCCTAGAACTAGAGGAGAGTATAAAATCAGACTCTAGTATTACAGACGCAAAGGAACAGCTGCAGAGAATTCAAGAGGATCTTAGTGAATATAGAAACTATATGATCAACCAGAAGATCAAGGGGTTGAAGAGAAATTTAGATAGATATTCACACGAGTGGGCATTCCCGTACACAGAGGATAAGTACTATCAACAGGATAGTGATCTGGCCCCACAGAACAGGTCCCAGAGGGGAGGCCGAGTACAAGCTAGGCGCACTCCCCAGAACTGGACATTCGACAATACCTCGAGTGAGGAAGAAGAGGGGACATCAGGTCCGGAACAAAGGGGAGTGAGATTCAACCCACAGGTTCAATCCAACCAGGACCTGGGTGGCCTTTTACGCTCTTTTTTAGTCCAGAGCCAGAGAGGAAACAGAGGGGGCGGGTCGAGAGGTCGAGGTCGAGGACGTCAGAATCAGTCCCAGACATGGCAGTCGTTCTCCCCCCGCGTAATCAGGAGCAGGGGCAGAATGCCCACATAAACAATATTGTGGTTAATTTGTCCGATTACCAACTTTCAAATGATGAACTGAGAGTGCTCAATAAAGGTTTGGGGTATGTTCCAACTCCCAGACATGACCCTTTCAAATGTAGAATGGAAGTACATGAGGCAATGAGGAAGATTAAATTAAAAAAGTTTTTCGCACTGAAGGACTCAGAACCTCCATCAGTGTTTACCACTAATTTACATCGTCCCTCTCATTTTTGCCCCCCCAGTCACACAGTAGGCCCTGAAGTTCTTGCCTTTGAAAGAAAGGTTCTTGATGAGATTAGGTTGCTTGAGGAGACAGAACAAAGAAATGCATTCAGCAACATGACCAAGAACGATTGGCATGCATTGACATCTTTGCAAAAGAATTCAGCCCTCACGATTAAATCGGCCGATAAGGGTGGGGCAATTGTCCTAATGAATACTGCTGACTATGAGAGAGAGGTCCGAAGGCTTTTGGATGATAGAAACAACTATCAACCGTTGATCAGGGATCCCACCTCTGAATTGTTGAATACCATCACCACGATGGTGGGACATGCGAGGGAAAGAAAGTGGATTACCACCAAGGAAGCTGACTTCCTAGTTAACAGCAAACCCAGGATTCCGGCATTTTACATCTTGCCGAAAATCCATAAGGCACAACGGCCCCCTCCAGGACGCCCGATAGTGTCGGGGATTTCCTCTGTACTGGAACCATTGTCCCAATTTGCCGACTTCTTCCTTAGGGAGTCGGTGGTTAAACAGCTGTCATATGTCCAGGATACCACTGACATCTTGAATACCATCAAAGATTTAAGGTTTGACGAATTGCAACAGATACTTGTTACTATCGATATTGAATCGTTATATACAAGTATCCCTCAAGACGCAACGCTGGTGGCAGCAGCACGTGCACTTGAAAGCCAGGAGTGGTTTTATGATACCCCCCAAACCTTTGTTATGCAATGCATTGAGGTAGCACTCACTCGGAATTACTTTGCCTATAAGGATGATATGTTCCTACAAATATCTGGGACTTCTATGGGTGCTACCTTCGCACCGAGTCTGGCCTGCATCTACGTGGGCCAGTTCGAGGAACATCATCTATATCATCCATCCAATCCCTTCCAGGGGCATATCAGCCTCTGGAAGCGGTATATTGATGATGTTCTTTGCATATGGACTGGTACACATAGCCATCTTGATGAGTTTTTGGAATGGCTCAACAATCGGGATAGATGTTTGAAGTTCACATGGAACATCAGCACCGAGAAGGTCACATACCTAGACTTGGACATCACTGTGATTGGCGATAGGTTAACCTCTACTGTTCATCAGAAACCTACCAACAAAAATTCACTCTTGCATTACCAATCTTTCCATCCCAGAGCGCTGAGGGATAATTTGCCAGTGGGACAGTTTCTGCGTTATCGTAGAAACTGTTCCTCGACTGTTGACTTTTTGAAACAGTCTGAAGCCCTCACTGAGAAGCTGGTACAGAGGGCATACCCCAGAAAAATTGTCACCAGAGCTCGCAAGAGGGCACATAACACCCCACGTGAAGCACTTTTGGAAAGGAATTCGAGGGAGAGCTCTGATTGTCTACCCATAGTGCTTACCTTTGACCCTCTTGCGACTAAAATTCGTCAGGCCATTAGAAAGCATTGGTCCTTATTATCCACCAGCGACTGTAAAATGCCAGCGCCTCGGTTTGCCTTCAGAAGAGCGCAGAACTTTAAAGACAGGCTTGTCCATACTAGGCCCCAATTACAAGTGACCAATACATCCATTCCCCCGGGACACTACCCGTGTGGAGGCTGTTCTGTTTGTGAACTAACTGAAAAAACAACTAGTGTTCAGCTGCAGGATGGACGGACTTGGCACTTAAACAAGTTCAGTAACTGCAATTCATCAAACACGATTTACAGGCTTACTTGCCCATGTGGGCTTCACTATATTGGCCTCACCACAAGAAAAATCAAGGTGAGGATACAAGAGCACCTCAGTACCATCAAGAACGGCAAATTAACCACAAAACTGGTTCAACACTATAAAGACCACCAGCACAACTATAAGGCTGTTAAATGGGTGGTGTTAGAAAGAGTGATGGGCCATGTTAATCAAATTGAGAATATGCTTGCAGTGAAGGAAGCTCGCTGGATTTATTCAGAAAAGGCTGACCAAGTTGGCCTGAATGATCAAATAGAGTGGAACAAGATTTCCAGACGATAAAAACTGGGGTCACTGCTGTAGGTCCTGCAACTTGGTGGACATACTCCTGGCATGTACTGTGTGCCAGGTCTTGGTACAAACATCTGTCCCCCCTGTGTCTTGATATATTCTTGACATAGTCTGTGGGATTATGACTTCCACCAGTGAGCATTGTTTGGCAAAATGAATAATTAAAAAGTTCTATTCTCCAACTCCTCGATAAAAGTCCCATTAATAAAGAACCTAAAAATGATTCTACTCCGATCGCCTCATATTTGTAGGTATACTTTTGCTAGGGTAAATACTAATATGCACTGCTGATGCATCGAATGTGAATTGTGGCCACTACAAGATGGCCGCCTTGTTGGACGCTTTTGCGTAATGATCCGGGTCACCAGCCCGAACCCGGAAGTACTAATGTTGAGCCGCCGGTTTAAATTTCGGCCGCTCAGTCCCCAGATTGTTCCGGGAATGAGTTACCGAGTGAGCTCTTCTACCGTACGGTGAGTTGGGGTTGGCCAGCACTAATATCGCAGGCGGGTTTAGAACGCACGGCTAAAATGATAGAGCAGTGGTGTATTTAGCTGACTGGGAAAACATGGGTGAACTTAGGTAAATAGAGTATCCCGACTAAACGGTGATCCCTGGCAAGTGTCTTTATACAAGCGGAGGCGTACTGGGAAGTTTTTGTCAAGGAGTATGCGAACCATCATTTTGATAAAGTACTATCAGTCACGAGCTAATTAGGAGATCTAGGATGGTGGGGTGAACTAGATACTTGACTATCATCTTTTGATGAAAAGAGTACGAGGTTTTAATCATAGACATAACTCAGTGTCACTAACAAGTTTGCATGAGCGTTGAAACAGGGGCTTCGCCTAAAGCATTTGATTTGTCTCGACAGATGACGGTCTAAGCACCACAAAATAACGGATGTGTGTGGGCATTAGGACCAATAGAGCAACAGACAGTGCTCATTCAATACACTGACTCCGTGAGAGCTGGTATATGGGCCCTTGGCTTTCACGAGGTAATGTTCCCTGTGAAAGGGTGTGTCATGTCGGCCTGTAGGGGGGTACATTGTGGTTCCTTCATGTTATTGCCAATCTGACATGTGCTTTTTATGTTCTCTGCATACACGCAGCGATTTCTGTTTGTCAACAGATTTATTCCAGGGAGGTGATTGCAGTCCCTTGACGCCCTGATGAATTTGCCGCCAAGTTAAGTAGGCAATGAAACATGTTGGCCATTCATAAATGTGGTTTTTGAACATGACCGTGTTTTTAACCTTGGGGTGACTCACAGAGTGGAATAAAACGGGTCAGAATATAGACGTGGGTCATACCTAATCTTATCTGTAAGACCACACGGGTCTTTTTTCCAAAAAATTTTTCTTTTGGTTTTTTTGGGCTGCCTAATATACCTCTCTTGGTGTATAAATTCTTTTACACATTCCTTTTCATTCTTTTCATGAGAAAGTCATCGATGATGAGAAACTCGTGAGCACACTGGCGAGTACCAGCCAGCAGCTCCTCTGGTGTTGCGCACGTGAGATGCTTTCTCATTCTCCACACATTTTTTCTGACTTATGCTTTGGTTGGATTGTTCTGCACATGACGGGTTGTTTTAAATGTTAAACTTGAGCACTTGGGTTGGTATTGATAGTTCATGATACGAGCTACTTTTGAGGGTATAATAAATGTTTATATTGCCCCTCTCCCAATCCCATGTATTGTGATATAGTGCTTGATATCTCCAGGTCTTATAGTGTGTATTATTGATTGAGTGGAGGGTGGCCTGGATGATTTTTCCCTCTTAAACTCCTCTTTTGAGTATATAATGTTTAGGAACCCCTGGCTCAGCTTAGAATTGATCAGCCTAATCTGTTTTTGTTACAGGCGCTGAACCTTCAACATGGCTTGCTCTAGGCCACTAAACACCGCCTGAGTAACTGCTCCAGAATGGGTGGGAGTGTGCATCCTAGCTCGAAGCCGCCTTCCTCACTGCTGTGTCAGACGCAGAACCCAGATCCTGGTGACCAGAGTGCATTGGGATGGTATTTGCTGCTGTGTTGCTGGTATGTCATGTGCGGGAGCCTGTGAAGACCTGTATGCAGCACTTGCCTGGACATTTGAAGTACTTGACTCAATTGCTGTTCCCTCATCCTGCCCTTCCTCCATCTGGACCTGCTCCTGATGTGTGTAACTATCACCTGCCCTTGGCTCTCCTCCCAGAGTTGTATCTATGTTACAAAATGAGAAATAAAGATACAAAACCTGGCCTGAGTCACTATCTCAGTAGTGGTATTAAGTTCTTCAGCTCATGTCAGTCCCTAACTGCACTGTTTATGTCCTTTACTACATTTCCCATAATGCAGCAACTGTGAATTTTGGATCATGTGAATGAAGCATTTGATGCACTTGGTTCTAGGTGTGTGGCATGCATGTTGGGAGCAGGCTTTTGGTTGACATACTAATATGGCACACATTGCACACTTACCGGGTGGTGGTGGATGAGATCTGTTGAGGGTCCCAAATCCCACTAATGCCTCTCTCTCCAGGGTACTTTCCACCATTGTCTCTGCTGCTGAAGGTTCCGAAACGTTGGATGGGTCTCCTCCTGTTCCTTGTACTTCACACAGCTGTGCTGCCACCCTCTCCTTGGCCCTGGAGCGCAGTCCATACCACCTTTTGTTTGTGTCACCCAGGGACTGGTCAGCCACACTCAGGGCATTTATACGCAGCTGAATCTTTCTCCAGATTTTCCTTTTCTCAGCTTCTGGGACAGTATGTGATGACCTCCCACACAGCTGCTCGTGGTTGTTGCAGCATTCTTCAACTAGTATTTCCAGTTCCTTCTCTGAGAATTTGAGTTTGCGCAGCTGCTCCTACCCTGCCTTCTCACTGGACTTGCTGGATACCTTGGTTTTCTTTGGTTAGCTGGCTTGCAGTGTTGGACTGTGCTGCTGCACCTTACCATATGCTGTCAATTTTGTTCAGGATTCTCTAGGGACACCACCTCCTGCTTTGGGGTCCTTCTGCTCTCCCAGGAACTGCTTTTCCTATTTTTTTTTAAATCACCGTCGCTATTTGCGCATGCAAAATGCCCTTTTCTGCCACATATGCTTTTTGCGCACGCTAAACTGGCAGTTCCACCACGAATGCTATCTGCGCGCGCTTAGTTAGTCGCAATTTGCCTAAATTGCTATGCGAGTCATTTGTGACTCGCACATTTGGGTCCGGTTAGGTACGTACATTGATTTTTGCAACTAGCAAATTGCGACTCGCTATTTGGGTCAAATTGCGAGGCGCAAATTCACACGGTCGTAAATCGGGCCCGAATATCAAAACTTTTAGACTAAGCCCTAATAGGTTCCAAGATAAGGCGTTGGATACTCTCAAACTATATACAACTAACTAGCAACACACCTTGTATCAATGGCCAACTACCCCCCAAACTCCTCCTAACCCAAGGGACACAACAAGGTTGCCTCCTGTTACCACTTGTTTTTGCACTTTCCATGAAACCCCGAGTGGAACGTATTATGTCGAACCACAATATCCGAGGGCTGTCCAGGGCTGGACTGGCCGTAGCGGGCACCAGGCATTTCCCCGGTGGGCTGCTAGGGTGGGGGCTGGTTTTAGGTCACCTGGGGGGCCATTTTTGTTACAAGGGGTCGGCAATATCGGCCCCCTGGAACAAAATCGTCCGCATTACTAGAACAGTCCAGACGAGCTACAGGAGTGGAGATCGTGAACGTCTGTTCCTCGATACCTCTCCGGTTGTAATATACGAATGCACCATTGTTTTCACAAAACATCTCGCATCCGGTCTTCTTGTACATTTATCACGAGATTTATTCTGCTTTTACATTTCTTTAACAGTTCTGTGGTCGGTGGGATCAGTAATCCCTATGTATATACGTTCCTTTGCATCCACTTAAAAAGGACTGCATTTCTAATACATGCCATTCAGTAAGTCTAGTGTCTACCCTGGCTAGACTTTTTATCATCTTGGACTTTGAAAAAGTATTTTGGAGGTGGCTCTCCTGGGGAAGGCAGTCTATCTGCCGAAAAGCGTGTTGAGAAATCTTGGAAACCACCCTTCAGATATAGAAATCCATGAGATTTAATGCTGTAATCATCCTCTCTTTCTACGTGTATCAGACATCTAATGAATCTAGGATGCTGACATTCTATCATACACATCACAATAAGTATTAAAGTATGAAGTATGATTGTTTGGATGAATGATCATAGTTAGAATCAGGTTCTTTCTCACTGAGGGGAACCTGAGAACGGTGGTGACTGCATTGATACTGTCACGTCTTGACTATTGTAATAGTCTTTATGTCAATATACAAGCTCAACATCAAAATAGGCTCCAAACTATTCAGAATGCAGCTGCCAGACTGCTAACCAGGACCCCTAGGTCGGTCTCAGTTAAAGGAGAACTTAAAAAGTTACACTGGCTCCCTACTCATTTGAGATCTCGATTCAAGGCACTATGTATTGTGTTTAGAGCCTTGAACGGGACCGGTCCACAGTTTTTAAGAAACAAGTTTTCCTGGTACATCCCGTCCAGAACCCTTAGATCAAAGGGCGCTAAACTAGTGAAAACCCCTTGCTCTAAAAAAGTTAATTGGGGAGGCAGAAGCTTTGTAACCAGTGCGTCCAGATTCTGGAATGAACTTCCTTTCTCGCTAAGAAACTCCCCTGACGTTTGTGTGTTCAGGAAGGGTCTCAAAACATGTTTTTTTTCTCAGTTTTAGTTATGTTATCTGCTTAGGTAGTTAATGCTTAGCGCCAGGACACCGGAATGGTAATCGTGCGCTTTATAAATTTTAATAACATAACATAACATAACAGAATGTATAACAGCACATGTTTAGTCATATATATGTGTTTATAAAAAAATGCCTATATACCTAAAAAAACATACATTGTAATAAATATTTTTAATTTTGCTATCTCCAGTGTCACTACGTTTATCATTATATTATTGTTCTGATTATGTATGAAGTAGCCCTAGGAACTTCACAGCACAACATCGTCCGAAACCACTGCTCGCAAACTGCTCGGCTGCACCCCCCCCTCACCCCAGGGGGGGCCAGCCGAGCAGTTTGCCAGGGTCGGTTTCGGTTGCCAGTCCGGCCCTGGGGCTGACAATTGTAAACAAGGAATACAAAATGGCCCTTTATGCAGACGACATCCTATGCTGCCTACTCAAACCCCTAACATCCATTCTAGCTCTTAAAGAAATGCTCTCCCAGTTTGCCAGGGTATCAGTATTCAGGATAAACTTCACAAAAGAATCTAGTGGCAAGGGGGTGGTGGGCAGCGCTAGTTAGATGCAGGAGGTTCTACGGCAAAACGGATTCATAGAGAACACCGGCCTCATTAAATATCTAGGTATATACCTTCCACAAAAATTGATCCATATCTTCAGAGCCAATAATGCCCCAATGCTGCAGACCCTCTTTAAGGCCCTCTAATGATTGGGAAATCTGAAGATCTCTGGATAGGCCTAATGAATAGCATCAGGAGTAATGTCTTACCCAGACTCCTTCACACTACCGGTGCATATTCATAAATCACTAATAGTTCATATACAAAATAAATTGTGGGTCTTTGTGTAGAAGAACCAAGTGTCAAGAGTAAAAATGTAGTTGGAGTGAGTGTTTGACTCCTTTTTAGAATCACATTCTCAGCTGCAAGAATCAATTGTTCATTTTTTGTAAGTCTGCTGATTGTCAAATACTGTTTAAGAACAAGTGAGCAATATTTTGACTGAGTTAGAGACTATCACTGCAAGAGGGTGCCCCATCACTATGCTCTCACTTCTCTCAACACTAACACTGACTGCCGCAACTGCTATGATGCAGCAAGGCAGTCAGGCCACAACAGGGTCAAGAGCAGTCAAAAAATATGCTACAGGTCTTCTAGAGTCTTCATGTAGCTGAGCAAGCACTGAGAGAGACTAGCCCTCCTTCTCACTGCAAAACAATGTGAACATTTTACTATGATAAGGCATTCCCAGTGCCGGGGCTTGACACAGACTTTCTTTCAGCTCTAGGAATGCTTTTAAGCAATCGTAATCTCAGAGAGGTGGATCAGGCACATCCTTGTGAGTCACTCAGTAAAGGATTCACCACTAGGGAAACACTGGGTATCCACTTTCTACAGTAACCCACCATTCCCAGGAACAGCCTGACTTCTCTCTCCATTCTGGGTGAATTCATTTTTAGGTTTTGCCTGCACAGAATTTGCACTGTGCTTGCAAAATATATTGTAAATAAAAGAAATCCCATTGCTTACCATTGGTTGACTTTGAGACCACTTTCATTTTCTTGCTTTTAATTGGTCAGCAGCATCATATTTCGCTTTCTCTTCCTAGCATTGGTCTGTTTCCTAGCAGCATGGATGATCCTCTTACTGGCGTTATTCTGTTCCCTGGAGCATGGACCTGGTACAAATTCCAATCTGCAGCCAGTGTTCTTCCACTGGCCGTTCACTTCAGGAGGAACTTTTGTTTTGGTTAACTCCTAGCACTCTATAAGTGAGCATGAGTTTTCATACTGTCTCCCTCCTCCCCCACACCTTTCTCGACATTGCTTGCAATCAGAGCCTCCTTTCCCTACATATTTGATTGCACCCTCTGCCTGTCCTCGTCATTGCTAGTTACATTTTTTAAGATGTGTTTTTCTCTATGGGCGCCATGCTACCCTGGTCCCCTGGCTGCTTAGTCTGCAAATACACTCAAAACCCCCAGCAGGCATACGACAATTCTAAGGTGGTATTGAAGTTTGAAAAAGCATCAAATCCTCATAATGTGGGTACAGTTTCTTACTTCCACTTTGCCTACACCAAACTGGCAGCACAATCATTAACAGGATTTCCGATTGCAGGGTGCATATTGTTCCATGAAAACACCCATCCAGCTCATGACTGCCCATTCCAAACAATTCAAGCCTACTAAGAGATCTCAGAATCCCCTCTTTTTACTCTGTTGCCCTTACGCAGCTTGTTCTCCAGACAGGCAAACACCATGAAAAATCCTGAAGGTTTAACAAGACTATCAGCAACACAAACTAAGGATTTTTTGAACAGCCAACTCTCTATTTTAAGTGAAAATAATATGCCATACCCCAGCTCTACCCGATCAAGGCCAGCAGCCAGGCCTGCACATATTGCTCTGTGAAGCTAGTGAAGTCAGCTGGTCTTTGTTGGGGCCTTCCAGAGGGATTATCCTGACATCTTTTGTAGAGAAACTTCACTCATAGTTTGCTCTACCTTGAAGCCCATCAGACAGTGAAGAAGCTATGGTGGGGATCCCAGGTCTGCTGGTGGCCCTCGGCCTCAGCCCTGGGTCTGCGCCGATAGAGTCATGGGCCTCTGCTCTTTCAGGGGTGCAAGAGAAGGGATGGTGTGATTGATACATAGTTGGGGTGTTAGTATTCATGTGTGTGTGGATATTTGGGGTGTATACACCTTTGGATGTATTTGAGGGTGTGTGCACGTTTATGGAGCATGTGTACATTATTTATATCTGTATACATGTATAAGTGGTGGGTAGGATCTCTACACATGTATATAAGTGTGCCTGTCTGTATAAGATGTGCATATTTGGAAGCGTATGCATGTGGCACTGTAGGAAAGTGCCCTTTTCAACATGGTCACCCCCACTTTTTGCCTGGCATTAGATGTGATTGGGCCTGAAAGTGTATAGGGTTCCTGCTAACCAGGCCCCAAGTGCCAGATCTCTTTCCCAAAACCATACCATTATTTCCCCAAATTGGCAATAGCTTTGATACGCTCTGAAAGTCCCCAGTAAAGGGCCCCGGTGCACGTAGTGCCTGAGGTACTGAAGAGGGTCCCTAAGGGCTGCAGCATGAATTATGCCACCCTAAGGACCCCCACACCAAGCTCATGCAAACTGCCATTGCAGGCTGCGTGTCTTGGTGTAGACAAAGGTGAAAATTGACATGGCACACAGCCTGTGTGCCTTGCATACCGACACGGCATCCAGTATAAATAAGTTACCCCTACAGCAAGGCTTACAGCCCTAAGGCAGGGCACACTATACTACATGTGAGGGCATCACGCAGGAGCAGTGATGCCCCTGTGCTGGTCTGTTCCATTGCTGCCGGTCCAAGTGAACACGTAAGACATTTTACAAGCATGTGCTGGACACTGGTAGAAACGAGTTCCCCACTACATAATGGCTTCACTTAAAAAAGGGATGTTTGGTATCAAATATCTTGTATTAATAAACCTGTGCGGATGCCAGTGTTGTATTGAGTAATACATGCACACAGAAGGCACGTTAGAAGAGCCCCCGAAAACGTACCAGTCACTGTTGTGCTGACTGACGTATTCTAACCAGTCTGCCACCAGAGAAGAGTTTCTGACACCCAAGGGTGATGGCCTTTGCTCTCCGGGGCCATAAACCAAGCCTGCTCGAGCAGGGGGGGCTTCGCACCCATGCCCACAGGATGAACTATGGATTAGCATTCCAAGGCCAGAGAGCTTCAAACAGGCCCATCGTCTTTGGTATGAGAATCTGGCTTCTCTCATATGCGTGCGCATGCGCAGTCCTCACAAGATGCACAACATAGGGGTATGTTAAATTACCACCGGCGAGGAGAAAGGCAGCCCAGGCATGGTGGAGAACGCCAGACCAGGTAAGTGCTGGTCCCTTACTCCTCACCCCTTGGGTGGGCGACAGTGAGGTTCTGTAGCGATCCGAACCCGTGAATTCGGTATCGTAGTACTGACACGATTTCGGTACCAATGAACCGCAAATGATCCATTGTATACATGACAGTGTTTTCGCTGCGCAACTAGCATGAATTCACTGGGAAATAGGGCATTTTGTCGTAAGAGTCATGGCATCCATTTTAGTTACGGCATCCATCTTGTTTCTTGCCCTCACATAGTCAATGAACGGACGATGACCCCGGCAGAGTCACCTTGTTAAGGACACGTAAGCTCGAGCCCGAGAAAGGCTGACGCTGCATGACTAGGCAGAATCAAGCTGCCTCCCTTGCCTGAGGCCAGTCCTGCTATACTGGTTCTTGTGTCCGTTGTCCTGACTGAAAGGCCGAAGACGGTGGCCATGCCCGTTTATGATCCATAAACACCTCTTATCCTACATTTCAATCCTTTGCACCTGGCTCTGCTCCTTTCCTTCTGGGCTTTTACAATGGGGAGGTTACGATTTTTATGATGGGGAGGATCGGGCGAAGAATGGAGAACTGTCGAGGGAACCTGATCGAATACCGAAAACCTACGACTAATTATTGTTTGATGTCAAATTTACTGTTTGTTTGGGATACCGGGCTGGGCATGAGAAATATTCGTGTAATGTTGCCTAAAGGCGATTTATATGTATTTAAGGAGTGACCCACTTGATGCAATTTGAACAGTCTCGTAGATTCTGCCTCTGTGTGGTTCCTATGATTTCTGTGTCCCTGCAGTAAATAAACCTTGGTCTTTGACGCCGCCATCGAGAAGCCCGTGTCTCTGTTTTATTTGTGCACCGAGACAGGAGGAACTCAGGGGTCTTCGGGTGTTGTTTCCCTGACACCTCTGGACTCTTAAAAGTCCAGAACCTCAAATTGGCGCCCACGGTGGGGCGACGTCATCCGGTACCGGTCCAAAGCCTGAAAAGTTCGAGAAGTTTCGTGTGAAGATTCCGGAGGGAGGTACCCCGCTTCATCGATCCCTGCATGTCGTAAAAGTTGCCCGACGATCTCTTCCACGAGGGTTCCCGTTCCCAGACGGCTACAGAGGACCGCTGCCTTGACTGTCGCCCTGTCTTGGACCCGAGGTGCAGACCTTAGTACGGCGAGACGTAGACGGGTTCTCCTTGGTGACGTCTTCCATATTTCAGTTAAGTATTTAGTTACGCTCGATTTGATTGTTCTTTGTTGCTCTGGTTTGATTCGTAGATTATCATTGGTTGCTCTTGTTTAGATAATCTTTTGTTTAGTATTGGTTCATTTTGGTAGGCCTAAGTTCTTTGCGCATATTTGTTGGAATTTGTTTTTGTTGTCATGACCACCAGTAGTAATTGTTTCCTGTCCTGGCTACGTTGCAACGGGGATTCCCGGTTGGAGGATTCGTGTTCGGTTCCTCCGATTGGAACTCCTACATATGAGCTCTATTGTAAACATGGTGTGGGTCCTATCACGTATAATGAAGTATGGGTCCGTTATACCAGAAAAGATGGTGTCCTTAGTTGGCCACCGCATGGTAGCTTCGAAACGGAAATACTAGACAATCTAGAAATGAAGTTGTTCAAGAGAAAAGCCCGGCCGGCAATGTTTGATTCTTTTCGCGTATGGCGCAAAGAAGCCAAACAGAGAGAAATTAGGAAAACGAAGAAAGAACAGAAAGAGAAAGGGTTGACTTTAATGGAGTCTGCTAGGCAGTTGCATATCAACGAGACTGAGAAAGCAATGGAGGTGGCGAATAGAAAATATAATTTGGCAGTTGATAAATGTTACCCTGTATTGCCATCATGTCCTGCTAAGCCGATGGAGGATCAAGAAAAGGATCCTCTGTTGTCTTATCTGTTGAGATCACCTCCACCGTATGCACAGGGTATTACAGTACCACAGTTAATACCTGTTGTACAGCCAGCTGCTGGTCAGCCTGGAATAGTTGCTCCACTTCCTTTGATTCAAGCTCCTATCCTTCCCGTGGTTAATGTTCCTACGGCACCCCCTCTTCCTGGGTCGCCTGTTCCGCCTTTGCCTGTCGTTTCGCAAACTGCTTTACCTGCTACTCCCACCCTTACTATTCCATCTGCTCCAACTACCTTGCCCCCGAACCCTGTGAACGTTCTAACCCCGCTTTCTGTTCGTCGGAAAATAACCGACTCTGTAACTAAAATCTTAACTCCTCTCTACGGGTCTTTAATTAGGACCCCCGTTTCTGACTCTATACAGAGACGTAGCCAGCTTCCTGGTTCCCAAGAACGAGACAATTTAGATTCGACAGTTCTTAGGTGGATGTCGAAAGCTGCGAAGTATGATGCACGAAGAGTGTTAGAGACATTTATGCAATGGAATGAACCGACTCAACGTTATGTTTTTGATGTGATGTGTTCTCTCGTGCGTGAGGAATGGGAAGATGATGATTTAGACTCCGTCCCCACTGACCTGATAAATATTCAGCAGAAATTTGCCGCAGGAATGGTGATAGGTACAGAAGTTAGGGGAGCGATAGAACTGATTTTAGCTTATAGGGATGAGTCCCCTCTTCGAGCGACAAGAGACTCTGATGGTTCACCGAGTACAACTAGGAAACAACGAGGACAATATCCAATGAGGGAAGTTCCGCCCATATGGCGTAATGCAGTTGCTGCTGATGGGAACTTGGGTATTGCAGCTGTCCCAGCACATTTCCAGAGAGTGTGGATACACATCCCTTGGAAACGGGCTGAAGTATTAGCAGTAAAACAAGCATTACCAGATCCACGTAAAAATCCTGCTGGTTATTACAAAGAGTTAACGCAGACAGTTCAAGCGTGTATCATGAATTTGGCAGACATTGAAATGTTATTTGGCAATGTAGTGCCACAGCCTATATGGGCCAAAATTCGGCAAGAGAACCACCCAGTCGCCTTAGGAGGTGACTGGCCAGCTATTATAGCGGCAGATGCGCAACAAATTGGCGGTGCTAAACCTGAACCTCTGATTGCTGACTTACCTGGCAGAATAATTACTCTGATGAAAACGCTGATGCCAGCGTTACGAGTCAATTGGGATAAATTATCGGCATGCAAGCAAAAGAAGGACGAAAGCGTCTCTGACTTCTTCACTAGATTTGAAGAGACTTTCGTAGACCACAGTGGGCAAGATATGAGTACTGAGGGAGGCCAGAGATTGTTTGTCGACAAGTTCGTGTTTAATTTACTACCTGAGCTTAGTAAAAGATTCTGAAAGTGCATGGGAAGTGTCGAATACAGCACAGATACTTGCAACTGCTCAGTATTACGAGAATAGAGAGAAAGAAGAAAAGGAAAAGTCAGAAAAGAAAACGAAAGATTTAAAAACCAAAGTTCTTTTGCAACAGGCGTATCCGCCTCGTTCAAATCAGTCAGATTCACAGCAACGACCCCAGTTTCAGCAACAGCCACAATTCCAGCAAGGGATAGCCCAAAAGTTTAATTATAGTTTTCCACGACAGCAGTTAGCATGGAACCAGTGCGCCTATTGTAAAAAGGATGGTCATTATAAGAATGAGTGTCCAGTTCTGCACCCACAAACTAGTGGTGTCCCAGCTCAGAGAGGTAATGTTGGGTTTATGCAAACTCCTAGAGGTAGAGGGCGTGGTATGATGACACCACAGACTGATCGCCAATCGAATTATTTCGATCAGCGAAATATACAACCTACGCAACCAGATAGATCTCCGCAGTATCATGTTGAAGATTACTATGATCATAATGAAGAGATTCAAAGAAACGAGCAATAGGACAGCCGCAGACAGAGAGAGGGAGTAGTATCAGTTCCAGTTGATCAGAGTGGACCTTACGTCGCAGTAGTTACCTCAGGCGTGGTCGAACCGTTTCTGTTGGATACTGGTGCGGCAAAAAGTTCAATTATGCATGCGAAACTCCCTGGCGCACCTTTGTCTGGCTTAACGAACACTTCAGTAGGTTTCTCAGGCGCCCCTGTTCACAACCCTGTTTCTAGTCCTTTGTCGATTTCTGTTGGACCATGCGAACTAGAAGCACCCCTTATTCTAACAACCGGCTGTAATGAGAATCTGCTTGGTTTAGATCTGTTGAAACGCCTGCATGCGACACTGTACTGTTCTCCTTCGGGAGTACAGCTCACATTAGGCAAGAGAGTCATCTCTCCAATGTATATGTCGATGGATAAGCTCCCACCGGAGCTGCGTTCTCTCCCTGATACTCTTTGGGCAACTGGTCCTAATGATGTAGGCCTCTTGGAAATTCCCCCTTATGTGGTAAGTCTGAAAGCTAATGTTAAATTCCCACGAATCCCACAGTATCGGATTTCGAATGAAGGTGAACGAGCACTCTTGCTGATTGTGAAAGACTTAATACAGAAAGATGTGATTGAGGAAACTAGAGGAAATGTCTGCAATAGTCCTGTTCTGCCGATTTTGAAACGTACTGACCCTTCCAAACCTCCAATTTACAGATTTGTGATTGACCTCAGAGAGGTTAACAAAATAGTGATTCCACAGTTTCCTGTGGTACCAGATATCACTGCATTACTGACGTTGATTCCTGCCTCAGCTTCATGGTTTACAGTGATTGATTTGAAAAATGCCTTTTTCAGCATTCCGATAGCCGAAGAAAGTAGAGACATTTTTGGTTTCTCCTTAGGAGGTCGCAGTTTTAGATTCAAACGCGCTCCACAAGGTTATTGTGAGAGCCCTTCAATTTACAGCCAAGCATTGAAGAGTCAATTAGATACCCTTGTACTTCCTCATGGTGTTGCTCTGATCCAATACGTAGACGATCTTTTACTAGCCGCTGATGACAAGGAAACTTGCAAAGCAGCTACAATTTGTTTGTTACGTCATTTGTCAGACTTACATCACAAGGTGTCACCTTCTAAACTGCAATATTGTTGCCAAGAAGTGACCTACTTAGGTCATCTTTTGTCAAAGGAGGGAAGAAGGTTGACCCCAGAGAGAATCAAAGCAATTTCACAGATGACTGTACCAAGCACACAGAGAGAAGTGCGTGCGTTTTTGGGTATCACGTCATACTGTAGGCAATGGATCCCAAATTTTTCTCTCATGGCGAAACCATTGGTAGCCCTGACTGGAAAAGGTGTTCCGAGCCCTTTGCCATGGTCTGATGAATGTCAACAGAGCTTCTCTGACTTACGTGATGCGCTGTGTTCAGCTCCTGTGTTGGGTACTCCTGACTACAGTAAGCCGTTTACTTTATATGTCCATGAAAGAGAAGGTTGTACATTGAGTGTGTTAACGCAACAATTTGGTGACAAACAGCGACCTTGTGCGTATTTCTCATCCACATTAGACCCGGTAGCCAGAGCATTGCCAAGTTGTTTGAGAGCTACAGCAGCAGCTGCAGTGTCTATTCGGCAGTCTGCTGGACTAGTCATGAACAACATGTTAGTAGTCATGGTTCCACATGCTGTGGATACACTCATGAATCGAACGAAAACTCAGCACCTCACCAGTGCCAGACTATCAGGCTATGAGCTGACGCTTTTGGCGAGTCACATTCAGATCAAGCGATGCAACATATTGAATCCAGCAACGTTGTTGCCGATTACTCAGGAGTCGAGTGATTCGGAGCCCCATGATTGTTGTTTTAGAACTGAGGAAGAGACAAAGGGTAGGATTGATTTAAAAGACACTCCGTTACTAGACCCAGACGGCACTTTATATGTCGATGGGTCCTGTTTTAAATTACAGAATGGTGATGTAACAGCCGCGTATGCAGTTACGACTTTGAGTACAATTGTTGAGGCTGCAAGAGTGAGTCAGAATTCTGCCCAAGCTGCAGAATTAATTGCATTAACAAGAGCGTGTGTTTTAGCGGAGGGAAAGAGAGTGAATGTGTTTACTGACAGCCAGTACGCCTTCGGCGTTGCACATAATTTTGGGCGTCTGTGGAAAGAAAGAGGTTTTCTCACGTCACATGGGACTAAGATCCAACATGGACAGTTAGTCAGTGATCTATTGGAATCCCTGACTCTACCGAATGAAGTTACAATTGTGAAGTGCAGTGCACATTGGAAGATTACGGATGATGTTGGCCGTGGAAATGCGTTTGCTGATGAGGTCGCTAAAGAAACGGCCAAGAATATGACGAGCCGAATGTAAGTTGCAACATCTGCAAGATGGATTGCTGAATCAGGAATGTGTGAAAATACGATTGACAGTGTGAAAGCAATCCAGAATGAAGCAACTGAGAATGAGAAGAATGAATGGAAGGAGAAAACGGGTAAAATGGATTCAAATGGATGTTGGGTCGATTTGTCTGAACAGCAGCGTTGGATGTTACCTGATGCGTATGTACTTGCAGTAGTCACGATGGCGCATGGAGCGGCGCACATAAGTTCGAAAGGGATCTGTAAAATGTTAGCTCCAGTATGGAAGAACGATGGAATTACTAAGTGTGCAGAAAGAGTGGTGAAAAATTGCATGGTATGCCTGATGCATAATCCTGGCAAGGGAACCCCAACCCCATCTGGCCATTTTGCTCCCCCTTCTTGTCCCTTTGAAGTGATTCAGTTGGATTTTATCCACATGGACAGGTGTAACAATCTCAAATACGTCCTAGTGGTAGTCTGTGCCTTCTCAAGGTGGATTGAGGCATACCCGTTAAAGGATAACACTGCTATGTCCACTGCCAAAATCCTCCTCAAAGTATACTTCCCTAGGTATGGTATGCTACGGATTGTTTGGTCGGACAATGGAAGTGAATTTGTAGGGAAAGTTATGAAGAGTGTGTGTGCGGGCCTGGGCATTTCTCAAAAATTCCACAGTGCGAATCACCCACAGTCAGCGGGATTGGTTGAAGGGTACAATGGCACCCTGAAGCTGAAACTCGCGAAAATACAAGCTTCCACTGGTCTCTCTTGGCCAGACGCATTGCCTTTAGCTTTATTGTCCACCAGAGCGACTGTACACTCTCGAGTAGGGCTTAGGCCATATGAGATTGTGTTCGGCCGCCCTGCTAATGTTTGGGGAGTCCCTAGGCCAAAGGAATTTAAACAGATTGAATACCCAATGTTGATTGATTACCTTTATGATCTGACTGCTAAATTGAGCCTTATTCATCAACAGGTATTCGAATCCTTGCCTAAACTGCCGGAGAGTCCAGGCCACACGTTGAAACCCGGTGACCAGGTCGTGGTCCGGAACTTTGAACGTAGCCGGAACCTTCAGCCAAGATTCGTGGGCCCGTTCCAGGTCCTCCTCGCAACCAGGACTGCAGTACGGCTAGCTGGAAGGAAGAATTGGGTGCATGCCAGCCATACGAAGCGTGTCCCTCTTCCACTCCCCTATGACAATTTGGTTAGACAGGGAATTGGTGTATCCGAGACAGAACCTGTTCCTAGGCATATCCCTTTCAGCGATGCAGAGTACCTAACGGACCACCCACGAACAGAAACACAGAACTTTGACACTTCAACAGGAACTGCTCCTTTGAACCCTGAACCGAGTATCGTACAAAGTGAACATTTGTCACCTGTGGAGTTGAACATTTGAAGCGTGGGGTGGGATCCTGTGTTAGGACATCGCAAGATAATGGGGGTCGTTGGGTCATTGCTGAGTTGTTAATTAGTGGTATTTCATTTACTATCTGTTCAGTTTATAGTTCTAATTTTGATGATCCTGAAGTACTAGACTATCTAAATGTTGAGTTAGCACTGTGGCCTCATCCTCTATGTCTCTGTGGCGACCTTAATATTAACCTTGCAGCGGATTTTAATATCTGTGATAGCCAGTTAAGGTATGTAGGTAAGAAACCGAGAGTGTTCAGGTCACTACAAGCATTAGTCCAAGAACATTCCTTGACTGACCTCTGGTACCATCATTTTAGAGTCTTAGATGGCTACACCTTTTTCTCAGCTCCACACAGGAAAATGGTGCAGCTCGATTACTTTTTTCTTTCCGATCAGTATCAAGATCGCACTTCGATTTCAATCCTACCCCGTATTATCTCAGACCACAATGCGGTGCTCATTACTTTCACTTTGAATGGAATTATCAAACCCGTTAAAGTCTGGACCTTCGAGAGAAAGCTTTTGACGGATCAGGCATATCTAGATCATATGAGGCCCTGGCTGCACGAATTTTTAAATATTAATAGGGATTCAGCCACTAGCAGTATTGTTTGGGACACATTGAAAGCTGCAACTCGCGGCGAAAGTAAAAGCTTTTCATTTTTTCGTCAAAAAATGTTCAGGATCAGACTAAGTCCAGGATACAAGCTCTATCTGCTGCAGAAATTCAGCTTGTCAATGCGATTAGGGATGGTCGGGATTTATCTTATAGTCAAACTCAGGTAGCCATCATTAGAGCATCTTTGCTTGAATTCTTTGGACAAGACCTTGCAGCAAAATACCTTCAGTATCGCTCAACGATGTTTGAATTTGGTGAGCAATCAGGTAAGGTCCTTGCTAAACGATTACAACAACGTGCTACAGCTAACCGCATTATTAAGATACAGGATAGTCGCGGAAACATTCAGGATAATCCAGAATCTGTTTTATCGGTTTTCTTTGAGTTCTATAAATCTTTATCTACAGAAGAAATTAGGGATCGAAATATAGATCATGATATTACCACCTTTCTATCGGATATCAACACTCTTAGAGTTTCAGATCAAGAGAATGCTGTCCTGGCGGCACCCATAGAGTGGGTTGAGGTTGAAGCCGCACTGAAAGCACTGGCAAATGGCAAAGCTGCAGGTCCGGACGGGATTCCGCTGGAATTTTATAAAATATTCCAGCTGGGGATCCGCGAGGATTTCTTGAAAGTATTAAGAGAGGCACAACTAGGTCATATACCAGATTCTTGGTGCAATACAACTATAATTCTTTTCAAGAAGAAGGACAAACCAGAGCTGGATCCTGCTTCGTTTCGTCCGATCTCATTAATCAACACCGATAACAAAATATTTGCAAAAATTTTGGCAACAAGGCTAGCATGGGTGATAACTCCATTAGTCTCTATTCGGCAACACGGATTTATCCCTGGTAGGGACACGACGGATTACATCCGCCGGGTTATTGCACTATTAGACTGGGCCCAGGCTTCGGGCTCCCCCTGTGGGGCAATTCTGCTGGACGCCGAAAAGGCGTTTGACAGGGTGGCCTGGGGGTTTCTCTGGCGGGTCCTACATTGGAAGGGGGTCTGTCCCAATTTTATTCATGCTTTGCAGTCTTTATATATAACGCCTCGTGCAAGTATATCTATATCTGGAAAGAGCTCAAGTTCTTTCCCAATCAGTAGGGGTACTCGACAGGGTTGTCCCTGTTCCCCCCTTCTGTTTGCTCTATATATAGACCCATTTCTCAGTAAACTTGAACTCTGCTCAAACATAGCTCATGTTAAAAACGATACAGTTGATTTTAAAGCTTTAGCATATGCAGACGACATTTTAGTGGTTACGTCAGATGTGTCTACTTCATTCTCAGCAATAAAAACGGCAGCACAATACTATGGTCAGTACTCGGGCTACAAGCTTAATGCCCAGAAAACTCAGGTTGTTCAAACAACTGCAATGGGCCCCTCTACTGCACCGGTTGTTCACAGTGCTCGTTACTTAGGGATAGAAATTACAGCCGCAGCTGAAAGTTTGCCTGATAAGAATATCTTACCCATCATTGATAAAGTTAATTTTACGTTATGCAGACTAGATAAGTTACATCTGTCCTTGTTTGGTAGGCGTAATGTTTTAAAGATGCTGATACTCCCGAAATTTTTATACCTATTTAGGACTATTCCCCTAGAATTTGCTCAGCTCAGCATCGCTCGGGCGGAAAGATGCTGTAACAGGTTTTTATGGGGTTATCGTCAGCCTCGTAGGGCCGCAAAATGGATGCAGCTCCCAATGGATAGAGGGCGGTGGTCTGTTCCCAACTTGCTTCTATACAGTTGGTCAGCGTTTATTCAATATCTTGCCGTTCCATTGTTTGGGGACAGAGCAAAACTTCCTCCATGTAGGTCACCATCTATTTTTGAGATCGGGCTAGGACATGCTGCCAAAGGGACATTAACCTCAATACTTGAGCCCAGCTACTACAAAAAGACTAAGTTCAAAGTTATTATCTCCATGTATTCAATATGGAGGAAGGTTCGTCGTAGCTGGCCAATTACTAATATAAATTTTTATACCCCCTTGTCAGCAGCCAGAATGCTTCCGGCAATTTTTCAAGATAACGTTACAATAAGGTGGCAGGCCGCAGGTATTAAGACAATAGGGGATTTGGCATATGAAGGTAATATGGCCACTTTTCTTTCTCTGAAAGAAAAGTTTTCACTAGATATCCATCATTTTTTTAAATACTTGCAGGTCCGCAGCTGTCTGCTTAAACTTCTATCCAATACCCCAACATTATTTTGTAGGAATACACTCATGGATTTAATTCTTAAAAACTCAAGAATTGGACCAATTTATAGAAACTTACTCTTAGTCTTTCCTGATGATTTATTGAAATCTAAGGCTAAACTGGAAGCCAAACTTTGTAAGCCGGATATTGATATAGCTTTGGCCTTAGAACTCTCGGCCAATGTTCTAATCTCTGGGAGCTTACGTTCCCAAAGTTATATGGCCCTTTACGACCTTTATTACACCCCAGCCAAAATACATAAATGGGGTGGTAGCGCTGGCCACAGTTGCCCTAGATGCGGTCTAATAGCGGCTGATGATGTCCATATGTTTTTTTCCTGCCCTAAATTGGCCCAATTTGTTCAAGAAGTTCAAACATTTATTACTGTTAGCTTAAAAATCCCCTTGGTTTTATCAGCTGAATTAGTTATCATGGGTTGTGAAACTGATACATCAATGAATAGAATGAGTCATGTCATCGCTTTTATATATATTGCTATGTCGCAAATCAGATTATGCATCACATCAGAATGGAAAAATTCTGCCGCCCCAACCTTTATGATTTGGAAAGCAAGGATCCTAGCACTCCATAGGCTGGAGTCAGCCGTCTTTTCACGGGGGGCAGAAGAAGGCGGGAAAGGGGCACATTAACATGGGCCCCATTCACACATTGGTTGGAAGGCTAAGTGAAATTTAACTGGCCCATGTAACGTCAATTTGACTATGTTCTATTCTTGGTAATATTGCCAATGCTAAAAAAATGAAATGTATTGTTTATCTTTTTCTGTTCTTTAACTATTGTTAAATAATGGGGGACTGCTTGTCTCAAATCTCTGTAATAGATTCTATTGTTTTCTAACAAGATTATATTAATTCTCTGTGTTTTCAAGCGAATAAAAAATAATTAAAAAAAAAAAAAAAGGAACTGCTCCTTTGAACCCTGAACCGAGTATCGTACAAAGTGAACATTTGTCACCTGTGGAGTTGAACATTTCCACACCTGTAGACCAACTATTCCAAGACCAGACAAGACCCGGAAAGTACAGATATAATCTACGTTCTCATGTTATGAACTAATGACATTGCATTATTGCCCTTCTGTTTAAAGACTGTAAAACTGTTTTGATCACACTGCTTTCCAGTCAATCAGGAAGTTTGCTAGAATTTTTTTTATTTTTTATTTTTATGTTTCTTTCACCCTGCCATCTGGGTTACCGTAGGGTCGTAACGTGTGCCTTGTTTTAATTTGCAGGGAATCAGACACTAGGTCGTTTTCTTCTGTTTGTCTTGGGAACTCCCAGGATAAACAGAGGCAAGTTTTTAACAGGTACAAACCATCCGTTGCGAACGGTTGTAGAAGATGGAGCTTCCTGAATTACGACGGGTTAATGTCATAAATGTGCACAAGGCAAAATTACATGACATATTGTAGAGTAAATGTTTCCTAATGCAATGCACTCTGACACTCCTGATTATCTTAATAACCTTGGTAGGCGGAATTATTTTTGGTATTCAGTTGATCTTTACACCTATTGCACCTACAGTACCTCCCCATGCTCCTGTTTCTCCGACTGTTGTTTCTCTTCATTCTTTCCATCCCTTTCCTGCCCACGAGCAAGCTCGACGCTCTGAGTTTATAAATAACACTTTCATTCAGCTCTTGCACCAACATCAACTAGTGGTTAACACAACAAACTGCTGGGTATGTGGCTTGATACCACATACCATGGACAAGGGCATCCCTTATTTGGTTCTGCCTTTTAGTTATAATGGATCATTCTGGGCATTCCAGACCATGTTCGCTTATGCCCTAGAGACCTATCCCCCACGACCTCCGCGTTCCACCCGGTATAGCTCTACTAATAGAGCCTTGGTAAAAGGAATTACTGACATGGTGAGAGATGTCAATAATACTCCGTACATTCCCAAGGATGAATTGCGAGTTTACATGGGTTGGAATATTACGGAATACGGCATTACTCTGGGTGAGAACAAACGTAAGAGCTCAACTCCGATTTGGGTCGTACCCCACCAAGGTCAAGTCTGTTTGCAAGGAAATGGGAGGAATCCAAAAGCTCGACTAGGGAAAAGTGACTGTATCGAAACATATGTTTTCCCGTCACAGTCTTCCCCTGCATTCTTAGCTGCTAAGGGTACCTATTTTGTTTGCCAAGACAGAGCATATACATGGCTGCCTGCTGACTTCTCAGGCTCATGTTATATCGCTCAACTGTTACCTCCGACATATACTGCTGCACCGGATTATCACAAAACTAGAGTTGTGAGAGGTGTTTTCAGTAAAGAAGATACTGCTGGCCAAGAGGCAGGAGACTTTTTCAAGGGTTTCCTCCCATTCTGGGGGCCTATGGCCAACAGTAGAAACTTACGCCAACTAACACGGGTAGTTGAATCCACCATCACTGAAACTGCGGGTGCCCTTAGTAACTTGACAGCTGAGCTTCAAGCGGATCGCCTCATGACATTACAGAACCGTATGGTTCTTGATGTGTTACTTGCAGATCGAGGTGGAGTATGTAAGATGATCCAATCGAGTTGCTGCATTTTTATTCCAGATAATGCGCCAACAGTATACAAAGCCATCTCTAAATTACATAAGATTTCTGACTCTATTCATGTAGAGGAAGGTAACTGGTCATTAATGGGATGGTTCTGGAGTCTGTTGTCCGCGTGGGGATGGAAGGTTCTGATAGTCACTGGTGTTGCATTAGTATTTTTATTTTCGTGCTGTCTCATTGTTCAGTGTGGTCCTGCCTTATGTAATCTCTGCGTTTCAACGTGCGTAAGAAGACCACCTGCTTTTAGAGATACGCCACGAGATAGAGCAATGCTACAACAACACATCAGTGACCTGATGAGCATAGAAATGGACTCTGACATAGAGTGAGTTATTGCCTATGTAAGGGCAAAAGGACGGTCTGAGGTTCTGTAGCGATCCGAACCCGTGAATTCGGTATCGTAGTACTGACACGATTTCGGTACCAATGAACCGCAAATGATCCATTGTATACATGACAGTGTTTTCGCTGCGCAACTAGCATGAATTCACTGGGAAATAGGGCATTTTGTCGTAAGAGTCATGGCATCCATTTTAGTTACGGCATCCATCTTGTTTCTTGCCCTCACATAGTCAATGAACGGACGATGACCCCGGCAGAGTCACCTTGTTAAGGACACGTAAGCTCGAGCCCGAGAAAGGCTGACGCTGCATGACTAGGCAGAATCAAGCTGCCTCCCTTGCCTGAGGCCAGTCCTGCTATACTGGTTCTTGTGTCCGTTGTCCTGACTGAAAGGCCGAAGACGGTGGCCATGCCCGTTTATGATCCATAAACACCTCTTATCCTACATTTCAATCCTTTGCACCTGGCTCTGCTCCTTTCCTTCTGGGCTTTTACAATGGGGAGGTTACGATTTTTATGATGGGGAGGATCGGGCGAAGAATGGAGAACTGTCGAGGGAACCTGATCGAATACCGAAAACCTACGACTAATTATTGTTTGATGTCAAATTTACTGTTTGTTTGGGATACCGGGCTGGGCATGAGAAATATTCGTGTAATGTTGCCTAAAGGCGATTTATATGTATTTAAGGAGTGACCCACTTGATGCAATTTGAACAGTCTCGTAGATTCTGCCTCTGTGTGGTTCCTATGATTTCTGTGTCCCTGCAGTAAATAAACCTTGGTCTTTGACGCCGCCATCGAGAAGCCCGTGTCTCTGTTTTATTTGTGCACCGAGACAGGAGGAACTCAGGGGTCTTCGGGTGTTGTTTCCCTGACACCTCTGCACTCTTAAAAGTCCAGAACCTCAACAGAGGCAACCTCCTCTATGCCGTGGAGTCAGAGTTTTGCCTGAACTCTTCGTTCCCAGCGGAGCGCACATTTGGCAGAACTCCGCAAACTCTGCTGGGAGAGCGGAGTTCACCACCCTGGCTTACTCTCCACCTGGATGCCCCAGTGCCTCTCGAGGGTACCTGTTGGAGTTGTCTGAGACTTTGCCCTGTACTCACCTTAATACTCGGGGAAGGGTTCCGTAAGACATTGTTACGTGACTAGGCAGCGTATGTTTTCTTCCTAAGTTGACATTGCCGCAGAGTGTTTGAATTACGATTTAAAGTATCAAAAACCTGTTTTCCTCAAACCTGCTAATTTAAAAAGTACTTAACTGATTGTGATTATCTTGGTGTGTAATGTTATATAAAGATGTGTTATTTTTATACATTGGTGTGTATCTCCTTATTGAATCATGTGAGGCATTTAATGGCTTTGTGTGTGCAGCAGATGTCTAACACTCCTCTCTAATAAGCCTAAGGCTGCTTGACCCCACTAACTCCTAGAAGAGCACCATGGGATTGCCAGAACAAGCCCCTGTCCACTAGTAAGAGAATTCATGGACTCATTGCATGGTATACCTCCTTTTGGTATACCATATAAAGAGCCAGCTTCCTACAGGCACATATATGTTGGGCCACTGGAATTATGCAACAGGAGAGGACCAAATTATGCAGCAGGGTTGACTAAACTATGAGGTCTCACAGTATGTTAGATGACAATCTTTAGCTCTCTCCTCAATAAGTGGTACATCAGTATTCTTCTCTACATACTGTTCTAAATTGGACTCACTTGGGTTTCACCCTGTCAGCTGTTCGTTCAGAGCAGAGGGTTCATTCTGGTGCCTGCATGAGAACAGTCTCTATCCAGAGCTCTGGGTTCACACCTGGTTGTGAGGTTTCCATTAGATGTGGTCATTTTGGTGCCCATATTTTGAGTCTCATTAGTCAATGTTCATAGGCTGAGCTTTAATTTACACTTCAGACTACTTCCTCTGTTATCTTGGTCAGCGTTGTGATACCCTCAAGAGTCTCTTCTCTCTGCTATTAAATGGCCAATATCTGTCTCTCTTCCCTGGCCCCCCCATCTCATCCCCTCACTCTTGCCTTTTCTGAGGAAGATTACTGTTGGTTTGAGAAGGTGTCCAGTGAGGGTTTGTAAGCAGCTGCAAGGATCAGAACCTTGAGGAGGCATACTCAAGTCTTTGTACATTCAAGAAGTATATGCAGGATGAGTGCATGTAGCAGGGTGAAGGGTTCTATGCTCGGAAATGTGATTTCCTTGTCACTGGCACACATGTGAGATTTTGCAAACGTATACATTAAAAATTGGTGAGCACAGGCCCAAGGGCTCCATAAACTGGCCCTAAGGAGTCATGTATTGAGTTGAGATAGGAAAGAGCTGAGCCATGACAGATTTGCAGACAATCAGCAGCTTGTACTGTGCCCACATACAATCAGCCTGTAATCTTTCTTTTTAGGTTCTCTCTTACAGCGAAAGCTATTGTTAACAAAAAAGCTTAAAAATTGGCTTAGATCCTGCCCATTACTTACCATTAGTTGGCTTCCATGTCACTCTTGTTTCCTTGCTTCTTATCATCCATGCTTCCTGCCAGCAATCACCTCCTCCTGCATTCTTCCTTGTGGTTCTGTCCCAGCTGTGGAGCAGGGACCTATCAATGAATCAATGTTCTACTGGCATACGCAGCTCCAGGTACTTTGTTCAGCTTTTCACTATGACTCTACAAGAGTACATGGCACTGTGTGTTCTCACCACACTCTGGCCTTCTCCCACTGTCCCTTGCTTGATCATCACCCCCCCTTCTCCGGCTGTCCCCTGTTTTATCCCCTCCCTGCTTTCCTCCCAATGTCGGCTGTTTGTTTCTCTCCAATCCCCCTCCAACAGCTATCTGTTACTCTGCACTCCCTCCTTCCTCCCACTTTCCATTGTTTGTTTCTTACCACCCACCCTCCTTCCTCTTATTACCTGCCCCATCCACGCTGTTTTTACACATTTTGTCTACTAGCGCCAGCTGCTGTGCAACATGGCTTAAAGGAGAAAAGGCGCTGTTACACGGTCAATGCTGGCTGCATCAGAGCTTTTTTTTTTTTGTTGCTATAAGCCACAATGCACAAGAGCTCCCGATGCTGTGCAGTGTATCTACAAAACACTGACAAATCCAATAGATCTTGCGTAGACGAAACCTATTGGCATTGCTAATGCTTGGTAGTATGGTCAGGATTCTCTCTTGTGACACCTTTCTTAGTCCTTTTACATTGAGATGCCCCCCAAAATAGGACTCATTTTTGGCAGTATGTCTGTTTTCAGCTAAATGATTTAATAGACTAATTGTGTTCTGTTTACAGGCTTCTTATGTACTTAATGCCACAAGAAAATCATCAATGTATTGAACAAGAACTGAATTGAAAGGCATTTGTAAAGTCTCAAGATTATTTTTCAAGATCTGATTAAAGATTGATGGATTCTCTGTATACCACACCAACCCACATTGGAAAATAAGACTCAGTTTTGAGTGGAAAAATGTGATCCATCACTGTTGCATTTTGGAGCCTTTCCTGTCATGGGCGCAAGGCTCACCTACAAAAGTAGGGTACCGTTACTATACAAACAAGTATGGGAATGTTTATTGGTACAAAATCTGTCTACTCACACAGATTCTCTAACTTTTCTTTACAGAAATGTGATGAAAATGCATGCTATTAGCCAAAGATTGAGGTTCGCAAGAGCTTCTGGGTAAAGAAACATGATCAGAACCATGCAATTCACACCACCCTGACCTTCCATGGATGTATTCTTTTCAGAAATGTCTCGGTTTGGTAGCTTTCCATAAGTGGAGGCTGAGTCCACTCCCAAAATAAACAGCTACCCATTTTCCAAAAATATGGTTGGTTTTGACTGGAAAAAATTGATCAGTCCTTGTTGCATTTTTGGGGCATTTCCTGCTGTGGGCACTAGGACCCCCTACACAATTGGAGTAACATTTTTATTGGGACAAGTGTATGAATGCTGGTTGGTAGGAAAAATGTGAATTCACACAATTCAGGAAGTTACTCTGTAGAAATGTAAAGAATATGATTGCTTTAGCTAAGGTTTGAAATTTGCAAAAGCTTTTAGGTACAAACACATCTGAAGAGCCATGCACGTCACACCACCTTGGACTGCAGTTGATGTCTAGTATTTAGAAATGTCAGGTTTTGGTAGATTTCCTTGGGTGGCCAGCGAGCCAATGCTCAAAATCCCCAGTTACCCCTATCGCCAATCCTGGTCTTTTTTATCTCAGATATTTTGATGTCACTTGTGTTGGAGCATTTTGTGTTATGGCACTAGGCCCAGAAGAACAAGAGGGGTACCATTTTTTATCCGATAAAGTATGGAAACACTGGGTAGTAGAAATGTTGTTGATCCCTACAGCTTTTGGGAAATTCTCTTGCAGAAATGTGAAGATAAATTGTGTTTTAGCCAAAGTTTGAGGTTTGCAAGTGTTTTTGGGTAATACAACAGTTGTTGGATGCACATGAGTCAAGCCACCCTGACATCCATGGGTGTCTAGTTTTCAGAAATGACTGGCTTTAATAGTTTTTCCATATTCTGCAGCTACTCTCATTGTAAAATATCATTGATTTTGCTTGATGAAATGTGATATCTCCAGGTTGTCTTTTGGGGTGCATTGTGGGGTTATATTTTTATCAGGAAACACGCAGGAATACAGAATAGAACAACATTTGTTAATACTAATTTGGATTTCTATGCATTTTTGGTTTCCAAATGCAAGCCAGTGATGAAGAAAGAAAACATTTTACAACATTCCATTTTAATCATATGACAGTATTAGTAACCCCACATGCAGAAGTATACAAATAACCACAATTCTTAAACTTAGTATCTTGGGCACATTTCATAAATACATCGTTTTTTTCATGCCCATTTTATATTCATTACAATTCACCATATGAATTGCATTATGGTAAGTATACGATGAAAATCATTATAAGGTGCAGCTCAATTGTTGGTGCTGCGTATCGTATGTTTTGGGAGAATCTACAAACTATGCATATATTCTATGATCAAAACGATCTATCAGACATGACAGTCTATTGTTTTCGTAAATTAGAGATTGTGACAACAAAATTACAGATGAAAACGTTGTCACCAATGGCTATTTTTTCTTATTATTTTCATTATTTTTTCATTTCAATGACTAGTTTCTTTGCGAAAACTTTGACGGATATACACAAATGAGCCCTTGCTGAATTCAGATGTTTGTCTACTTTTCAGAAATGTATAGCATTCTAGGATCACCCACGAGTTTTGCACCTCTTTCCACCACAAACTGCAAGTAAGTTGAAACCTATAAAAAATTGTGAAAGTGGAATACCTTTTAGAAAAATGTAAAAACTGTGGTAAAAAAATCAATCAGCTTTTATACATTTGCTTTTTACTGAAAGCTGGGAAGATGGTGATCCTGGCACAGCAAACCTTTTGTTGATATTATGTTTCAGAAAAAACATACTTTCTTTCACAGCACTGCACTGCTTTGCTATTATTCCCCGAAAAAAAGAACATTTAGCTATGTGAATCTACAAACCTTGGGTACCTTTAGAAACCTCAATATGTTAGAAGAAAGGGAAGCAAAGCCAGTGTGTATCCCCTTAGTGGAAACAAGTTATAAAGACTTAAGCTCAAACTACTCCAAATATCCAAAAACAGGACTTCGCATCAGGACGGGGGAGGGCATGGGGGAGCGCAGAAGGATGAGCAGACAAGTGGTTAATATTTCAACTCATTTCCAACAATGGTAGCCTATCAAACACTCCCTTAAAATGTAATATTACCAGGTGCAATGGGAAGTACCAGGCCTAAAGAAATGTGCAAAAAGAAAACAAAACAATGATTTTATTCCGCATTTTGAGAGGATTTTATGCAGAACCAATAAAGAGCTGCTTGTTCAGTCTGCCAGACACCCTGGGTTAGCGTGAGGCCGCCTGCTGAGCGGTGAAGATCGGCTTCACCGGCTGGTCTGACTCCTTCCTCCAGTTCATGTACAATTTATAAGGAGACTTTCTGGAAGGAGGAAGTTTCAAAGCCTAAATGAGGAGAGAGGGTGAGTGGCTTCTACAATCCTGCGTGCACTTTGCTCTGCCAAGAAACAAAGAGGAAATTAAAGAAGCAGCTGTTGTTAATCGTGGAAACCAGCATCGCCAGGCGGCAATTCTTAGGAATCCTTCTAAGCAGATTAGTCCCTCTAAACTGAAATCAAGGTCAGCTCAGCACCCGTGGGGAAGAGGAGCCGAAGTGGTTGGGCCGTGGGGCGGGCGTGGGGGAGGTGATTATGCTCGAATCACTAGCGAAGGGATGCAAGAATCGTCTAGAAGCTATTTTCTGATTCGAAATCGTATTTCTCAACCTCAGGGGACAGTTTCCACCTCGAGGTCTCGGTAAATGTGGCCCACATGCCTCGCTACTTTTTATCTCTGGCCCCACAGTCTCACCACTCATGCTTTCAAGGAAAGTCATAAAAATGCATGCAAATATGTATACATACGGGTATTTGGTGAGCCCTCTTCATCCATTGGTGTGTTCAACTGCTATTCACGTGTTGCCTCCCCCCCCCACCGCAACAAATAGCATGGGCCAAGGGCTCATTGCATTTCAGCCATTGGTTCTCTTCACTGGGAATGATGGCATTTTGGTCTTGTAAATGTATGTGCATGCCCGCCTATAAAGTGTGCAACATTTTTTGTCCAGGGCAGGTGGGTTTGTCTCTCCTTTACCGGTCTTCCTTTTCAATGCTTCATTCTCATTTTCAGTGATGCCTGCTGCTACCCACCGCACCGCACTGCCTGACTTACAGAGACTGCAAAATAGCAGCATCTGTGCTGCTGACACTGTTGAGGCATCTTAGGAGCACGCATAATTGACGAGCCAATCGGTCTATACCTGTCTCCAAATCATTCTTGGAGGAAGTGAAGCCATTTTTTAGGTCGAGCATTCGAGACCTCTTGTATGTACGTTAGTATATACTTATATGTGTATGTACTGTGTGGGCTCTGGAGCTGGAGATCTGCCCTAGGACTTGTCTGCTTCCGCTTAGGGACTTTTTGTCTGTTCCACTGCTTCTTTTTAACTGTCTTGATAGAAAACGTCCAGTAGAGGTCAGTAAAATACCAGAATTGCTTTCTGCTGAGGGACTTTCTTTTTTACATTTTTCTGGCAACTGCCTCTATTTAACTTTCTTGATAGAAAACGACCAGCAGAGGTCAGTACAATACCAGAATCACTTTGGCATTCTCTAGATTCCAGTCCATAGAAATTGTCTTCCACAAGCACGTAGACAATAATATTTTTTTCAAATCTTGTATTTTCAGTGATATGACCACCGAAGGCCCTGCTTTTATATTAAAAACAGAGCTTTGGACTATACCATTTCCCGCTGAAAGGCAATATTTCTCTCCATGTGTTCCCATACCTTGCGTGTCACGCAGTTTGGTGCTTACTTTCCTTCCATGTTAAAGAACAGTAGATGTTTCAGCACCCAGGCTAATGTGCTGCATAGCTAAATACATATAAGGTCCCAAAGGCGAGACCGATTGCATTGCTAATGCTTGTTTTCTTTTGTCATCCTATTGCATTTGAACTACCTCTTCAGGTTACAGTATTTCCCAAGATGAGATCCTGCTTACCATTCGCTGCACTATTCCAGGCTGCCGGCAGCTGCTTATAAACAGCGCTGCACCTTTCATGAGCTTGGACTACTTTTCACTCTGTCAGGCCACTTCAGATATGGGCTTTAGGGTCTCAAGGCAGCTCGCTAATGTTGCTCCTTCAAACAGTACAACGTGCAGAGAGCATACTGCTGCCATAATTTCTGACACAGAGGGGTATATTTATCAATCTTTCATGCATTGGAATGCAGCAAGCTACCTTGCTGCACTGCGCTGCGTGGAAGGGCCGGAATGCTCCATATTTAACATTATATGGTGATTTCCTGTCCTTTCTAGTGCTGGAGCACTTTTGGCTGCCTCGCTCCAATGCAGGCCCCCTTGCATCATGTTGCAAGAGAGCCTGCTTTGTAGACAGGTTTTTTTTTGTCTAGGAAGGGACACCTTCCTGCACAAAAACAATCCTGCGAGGTGTTTTCCTCTTAAAAATGAGGAGAAATTAAGATATTTCTCCTCGTTAGCCTTACCTGGGGAGGCGTAGCTTTTTGGCATATTCCCAGGTCTACCACTAAGGGTAAATATGGGACTGCGCCAACATTTTGGGTGGATTCATTCAAGATGTGCCTTATCTTATGTGTAGTCTCCTGAAGGTAAAAGGCGGAAAAAAGTTATAGAATATATTTTTTTTTAGCCATGACTTTGACCCTGCCCCCATGCTCAGTTACTCCGCTCCTTTTTGGCACAGCATCACAGTTCCCATACTTTTTTAATACACTTTGACCACTGGAGCAGGCCTGTTGGTCTGTGGCAACAGGAGGTGAGGGGGGGATGGGAGGGAAACGGAGGGGGCTGACAGAGTGTAAGACAGTGCATGCAGCATTTAGAAATCATTAAAAGTACTTTACAATGAATCACTTGAGCCAAGTGAGAGGGACACTGCTGCTTAAATGACCTTACATTAGGCAGCGCCATGCGCCCTTCTGAAGATTGGCACCCTGGGCCTGAGCCCAGTTCACCCATGCCTAAAGCCAGCCCTCGTGGCACACCATGGTGCTATTTGGCACCCAACCCATAAACCCGGCCTGCAAATGATGCTAGCATTTCGAAGCACAGGGACCTGTCTGTTTCACCTGTGGTTCCATCCGTGCAAGGATTACACAACAAAACTTTATTGTACAAGTCATTGCAGTCCGTGTGCTCCTGTGTTCTGCTGTCACTAGAGTACTGTTGAAAAAACTCAAAATATTTTACATGTAAATCAATTTTAGCTTGTTTTATTTGTACGAAGAGTGCAATGTGTCACCGCCTTTAATGATATTAATGCTTATTAGAGTTTGATAACACACGACGAACTGGCCCAGAGGGATAGATTGGCACATAGGGCCCAATATAGATCCCAGCCGACGGGTTACTCCATCACAATGGGGACAGAGCATCCCGTCCTCCGAAATATAAATCCCATAGGATACAATAGGATTTATATTTTGGTCGGTGGGATATTTGTCACCGTTGTGACGGAGTAACCCATCTGGAGAGAACTAAATTAAGCCCTAAATGATGCTGCGTTAAACTCTGGTTCCGAGGTCCATACATTCAGCAGTGAGGACTGCCTATGTCAGGTACTGATCACCCTCTGCTCTCCCAGCCAATTTCTCTACTGACCTGTATTTTCCCATCATTTACTTTCTAAATCCTACTCTCTCAACCTGTTTTTTAAGATGAAGTTGCCAGTCTTAACATGCCCATTCATATCATGACACCCTCTCGCATCTACTGCACTTTTCTCCCCACCCTGACCACTTTCCCATTCCTTCCTATTTCTTTTAAAGGATTAACTTCATTCGTGCCATACTTTCGACAACTATCTCACCTCTCCCTTATGTTCTTACAGTCTGTGCTGTGTTGGGCATCTTGCTCTTCCTTATCCTGTGCTCTGCAGTTCTGTCCTTTCAACCCTTTTTTCCCTCAGCCATGGTCTGTTGCCTTGTACACTCCGCGCCTGCCCTCAATAAATACAGATTCATTCCATGCTATGCCCTTCTTTTCCGCCTGCGTATTCTACCTTACCCTATATTTTCCCACCTCTGCTCCTTCTACGCTCCCTTGATTCCAGTGCTCTCCCATCCAATAGTCTGTCATCCTGTACTTTCCCGTAATATGCTCCCAACTCAAATAGACTCTCTCATTGTGCGCCCACCCATCTTGGCCTAGTCTACATCTAACTCTTTCCTCTTTGATGCATTGAACTTCCCCACCCTGTGCTTTATCATCCTTTTACTCTTCCATCACCATCTCCTTTCCCTCCTATCATGTGCTCTTCCATAAAGTACTCCTAAGCACCCTAAGCTCTTAGTATGTTAGATTCTCAAATATTATGTCCCATTCTATGCTGTCTCATTCTGAGCTCTCCCACCCTTTGTGCTTCCCATTGGGGTCTCATTTGCCCTGCCTTCCATCATGCCTTCCCCCATACACTCCCTTCTGTGCTCTCTCCTCCAGTACTAACCACCCAGTGCATTCTCTCACCCATTCCTGTCTGAGCTCATACATCCGTGGTTCTCCCATAGCATTTCTTCCTCATTGTATCCCACAGCATCCTGTACTCTCATATCCTTGGATTTATCTTAACCTGTATTCTCCCTTTCTGTTTTGGCTCATCGTGTGCTTTCCCCATCCGCTGTGTCTTCACCCACTGCTCTTCTATCTAGAATCACTATTTGTTCTATAACCTCATCTTTTACTTGCATACCCTGTGTTCTAACATGCCCTCTTCACTTTCTTACTGTTTTCTGCATCTTTTTGCTCTCCCAACCTGTGCTCATACTGTCTTTGGTCTCATCCTTCAACCTTGTGCTTCACCACCCTGTGCTCACGTTGTCTTTAGCTCTCATTGTGTGCTGTCTTGCTGTGCTTTCTTCCATATTGTTTTTCCTAGTGTTCCTTTGCATCCTCATGATGATCTTGCGTATCCTGTCCCCTCTCAGACTCCACTCTTATATCCCATTCAATATAGCTCTTATCCTGTGCTCCTTCACGCGGCACTTTCTCGCATCCAAAGGTCTCCTGTTCTGCCTTTGTCTGATGTCTCACCACTTTTCTCTTAACTTGTTTCCTCTTCCATCCCGCCATTTTTCAGTCTTGTACCATCTAAAGTTCTAAACTTTTTTCAACTTGTCTTCTCCCCTTTTGTGCTCCTTACTTCTGCATTTTCAGCTATGCTCTGCGATTTCATCCTGTGCCTTAGTCCACCTTATACATCACCTATGGTGGCTCTGCTCCTCCATCTTGCTTTCCCACATTATGTGCCTCCTCATCCTGTATTGCATACTCCTGTGCTTTCAACCTATTTGTTTTCTCCACCATGATCTATCACTGCATGCACTCATAATGCCAAGGTTCTTCCATGCTGTGTCCTACTTGTTCCCCCACATACTGTTATCCTTGGTCCATTGATCTCTCCGATGTTATATTAAGTCAGGCGCTCTGTCTTCCGAAGGAGCCTGGAGTTTTCTTTCCTCTGACTTGAAGGTGAAAGGATTTGTGTGACATCTTGCTGTGAAAGCAAAGGCTTTTTTTTAGCATACAACATTTTTTAAATAGCAGTAAATGATCTGTGCTGATATCTTAATCTATATCAGAATTAGGAAAGCACATTTTTTGTAATTCTGAAGTGTTATAGAAACAAATTTCTTCATAAGATCAAAACAATACACTAGGTAATGACATTTCCACATGTCGTTTGTGGGCTGTTTAATTTTATCAGTAAAACTGTATGTCTCTGCAAATGTAATGGTCATTTAAAGTGAAGAGTTGTTGTCTGAAATGGCAGTGTGCTACCAACACATGCATACTCCAATCTACATCACTGCACTCTACAACACTCTAGGCTCCTCCACTCTACACCTGACACTCTGCTCTGACACACAACGCCACTCCACTCTGACACTCAACTACACTGTACAACATGGCTAAAGCACATTGGCAAAGCCAATAGCGCTTGCAAAGGCGAGACCTATCGGCTTTGCCAGTGCTTGTTGCACCGGTTCCTGTCAAAGGCTGATGGGTCTGAGGCCGATATCTGGTCAGCAGGCCTGGTGCAACATTAATCATGTCAGGTGCTAGGCTAAGCTGTGATTGACTCGACAACAGACCTACAGGCCTTTTAATTGTACCCACTTATATTGAAATGTCTTAATGTTCATGCAAGATAGTGGTATCAACAACAACAAAAAACAAAACAAAATAAAAAGAATAAGCACACAATTAAAGTGCACACTATGTTAGTACAATAACTATAACCCCAATACCACAACTAGGACGTTACCTTACACCATAGCTACGTGGTTAAACATAACTTTAGAAATTACATCGCATTACAACACTGTAAACACAGCGGGCCCGATTCACAAAAGTAATCTGAGACAAAATCCTAACTCTACTACTCCTAAATGCCCTTTATGAATCGCGAAAGTCGTAAAGTTAGGATTTTGTCTCAGATTACTTTTGTGAATTAGACCCACCAATATGAATCCAAATATCATAAGATTCACCCTAACACAAAATCCTTCAACTTTGAAGGAAGTACAACAGTTCTCCCTGAAACTGTTTTATTTAAAATTATGGAAGATACCAAACCTGCACTATTGATTGTAGCATGTGCACTCACCAATAATTTCCTACTGAAGCAGTAAGGGGAAGAAATGCATTTGGACCCGTAATGAAACGTACCGTAATCCAGAAGATGTCATGATCAGAGCTGGGGCTGTGGCTCTGACAACCAGATTACAGCAGCTCTCTGTGCTTTGCTGGAGAGTGCAGTGGAATTGGCGCTGGTGGTGTAGTGCAGCCACGATGGCAAACAAAAGTGTGAGGAGAAAGGGTGGAGCCAAACGGACCGATACGACAATGCCTCCCAAGGCTGGGAGAGTGAGGTCTTGCCCCCAGACTGACACCGCGGGGCTGGAGCTGGAGCCAAAGATGCAAGAACTCTGATAGTATGGTTACATTGTCTAAAGCAGGCAAGAATGGCAACATTGGTGATGCCCTGGGAAAAAAACATGACTGTGCACCAATAGAAAGCTCTGGTAAGCGCATTACTCTCCCTGTGTTTTCTGTGGGAAAAGAAAAGGAAAAAACACACACCACTTTACCATATACTCCTGAGATTGATGGTACTCGACAAATGGCAGAGAGAGGTAAAACCCCAGATCTTGTTGGGATTAAAGGACCTATGGAGTGGGATCTGTCTGCTGAAAAGTCGGATGTAGCTGATGCTGGCATTATGATGCAAGCCGTAGAGGGTGAAACCCTGGCGATGGAAGGAGCAGAAGGGGATAGAAACCAAGATACCATGCCATTGGTCATACCCAGCTCTGCTAAATGTAATGCTGGATTTGAGAGGGTGGCCCTTTCAAAACCTGAGATTTCAGGTGCTAGGAGTAAGGGCGATACCCAGACTACAACGAAGGAGATAAACTCTGGGGATAATTTTTACTCCCTGTCTGATCATTCGAACTCTTTCGATGACAAGATAGAGTCAATCCTGAAATTTCGGGCTAGGAGAGGTTCGCATGGCAGTGGAGACAGTGATCTAAGTAGCAGGCACCCCGATGATACAGGTGTGGATACCCCGTAAGCCAGCCCATGGATGGTCCATAAGAAACAGGACTTGAGAGAAGGGGGTATGCAGGCGGCTGGTAGTGATGCTCTGCAATGGGACTACTCCTTTTCAGGGCTGGCAGTGGCGCATCCTAGAGCCCAATAAAGAGAATACAGCAGACAGATCTGATAAAATCTCGCTAGCCCTGATATACCAAACTATTATGACTCACAGGGAAGATACACGCACCCAGAGCCAGTGGACACAGAGTGCTTGTCGTAAATTGCATAATTCTGTCTGATGTATCGCAAAATTGTGTTCCGAATTTACCGAGAGGTTTAATGAAGCGTAAGCTCGGATTTTGTGCCTAGAGGATGAGCTGGCAGCTCAGAAGGAGGCAACCGAGGCCATGCGGTCACTTAAGGATTATACACAATGGAAGCCGACTGATCTGGAAAACCGGCTCTGAAGAAACAACTTGAGAGTCCTGCAAATACCAGAGGGCGCGGATGGCCAGGATCCCCGCAAATATATCATCGAACTACTCTCAGAAGCTTTTCCAGAATTGACGCAGTGAGACTGGCAGCGAGAGATCCAAAGAACACATTGATTCCCATTCTCTCCTCGAGCAAGACCAGCCAAACAGTACGCAGACCATGAACGATATTAATAGCATTCAATAACTTTTTGGCCCGTGAAGCTGTATCTGATCTTGCGCACCCTGATAGAAAGAGGGCAGGGAAAGGAGCAGAGTTTTTTGTTAGGCCTGATTTTTGCCATCAAACGGTGAAGAGATGCTGGCACTTACGTCAGCCTATTGCACCATTTCAGGCCAAAGGGGCGCATGCCTTCCTGCTTATTCCAGCTAAGTTAAAGGTACTATATAAGGAGAAATATTCGCTTTTTTACCTTCGAGGTACAAGCAAAAGAGTATTTGCAATCCATCTGAGTCAAGGCCAGGCGGCTGATATTGTTGGATATTGTAGGATGTGATCAATTATGCATATCTGTTCTAATTACCAGGTGTTTTTGATGTCGGGGGTTTCAGCCTTCTTTTGTCTGTTCTCTCTCTCTCATTTTTTAAATTTTTTTTATGTGGCCCTATGTTCATCTTTTTTCTATAAACATAATCTGCACAGAGTTAGGTTGTTAGGTCATGTGTATTATGTAGGCTGAGGTGATTGGTGTTTGATGGTATAACACAGAGAGGTGTGCAGGCGCGGGGGAGCAACCGGGTGGCAGGAGCTTGTCATCACAGGGACCATTGGTCCTAAAGATTTACTACAGTGGTGGGGGGGTGGGGTGGACAGGGGGAGAGGGGGTGGGAGGATCAAGGTGGGTCAGGGGGGGCTGATAGGTGGTAAAAAAGAAGGAAAAGCAATCCACAGCATGATGAATGGGACGAGGATGAAAGAGCAAAAAACACATAAGAGGAGCAATGAACGAGGTAACGCAACCACATTTAATGGGGTTTAGAATGGTTGCGAATGATTCAGTCCGACATAGTGTGTCTACAGGAAACGCACATACCCTGGGGCAAACGGAAATGCCTAACAGAATTGGGTTATGCGGTACTGGCGTGCTCACAACAATCCATAATGACTCGGGGGTTGCAGTATTAGGTAAGCGAGAAATCCAGCAATCAGGTTGAGTCTTAGTGGACAAACAAGGTCACTGGGCTATTTTGGAATGTATTGCGGGGGGAGCTAAGTTCACGTTATGTACAGTATATGGCTCTAATTTTGATAAGGTCTCAGTTCTGGAGGGGTTAAATGTGGAACTGGCTTTATGGCCCACCCGACTTATTCTTTTCGGGGATTTTACATCTGCGTGGTAGGGATCTACAACCGGGCACACAAAATTACAAGGGTAGGAAGCCTAAGGTGTTTAAGGCACTACATCATTTATTGACTGATCACGGTCTGGTCGATGTATGGGCAACACTGCAGGGTTCCGACTAGGGATATATGTTCTACTCCCATCCACATAGAAAATTAGTGAGACTTGACTACTTTTTTGTGTCACCAGTATTATTAACATTAACAGGAGCCAAGATACAAGTCTTTCCTTGGATCGCCTCCAACCATGGCCCAGTAGTGATGGATATTCCTACTCTAGGCACACATACAGTTCTGAGAGCTTTTTCATTCGACAGGAAACTCTTGTTGGACACTATGTTCATTGACCATATGAAGGGCTGCATTAAGGACTTTTTGGAGAACAATCGTAACTCTATCTCATATCAATATGACAGGGACGCTCTAAAGGCTGGTTTTAGGGGGGAAGTCTTGAGCTATGGATTGTATAAGAAGAGACAAGCAAAGTTAGTAGTTCAGGAACTATATATAAAACCCAAAACAGCTGAAGAATATTTAGCCATGGGGACCTTGGCAGATAGAGATATCATGGAGTTGCAAACCAGTGTTGCTAGATGTAAAGCCAATGTTAACTTGCAGTGGAACAAGGATAATGCTATTAAACACCAGCTTTATCAAGAGAACTGCTACGAATACGGTGAGGCTATGGGACACTGTCAAGCGCAAAGACTCCGCTCAAAAGAAGCTTCGCAAAGAATGGATGCTATGAAAAACACACAGGGTAATTGGGTACATAATTCCCGGGAGATCTTAAAAATCTTTCATAAGTTCTATGAGGAGCTGTATGCAGAAGAAAAGACAGGGGGACAGACCACTGAGATTGGGCTACAAAATCTAGTCTATAAGTGGATAGGGCAGGAGGAGGCAGTGATCTTTGATAGACCAATCACTGACGAGGAATTGGAAGGGGCCATAAATACACTGACTAGTGCTAAGGTGGCTGGACCCACTAGGCTTCCCTTAGAGGTTTACAAGACCTTTCAAGAGCTAAAAGTGGATATGCTGGCTGTGTTTCAAGCAGCACAAAGTGGGTCAGCGTCGGTATCCTGGGATCAGGCAAATATTGTGGTATTTAAAAAGAAAGATAAACCACCAGATCTACCGGGGTCTTATCAACCAATATCCCTCGTCAATTGTGATGGGAAAATATGCTAAAATCTTAGCAAACCGGCTGGACAAAGTTATTTCCTTGTTATTTTCTCAAAGACAACATGAGTTTATACCAAACAGGGGCACCAATAATCATGTCAATAGGCTTGTGACCCTACTGGCCATGGCAAAGGTTCATGGTAGTGAGTCTGGGCTGATTCTTTTAGATGCCGAAAAGGCCTTTGATCGTGTCACGTGGGATTCCTTATGGGTGATTTTACAGCAGATGGCGTTTGGCCCTGGGTTTACTAAAGCTATTCAGGTTTGATATCGATCTCCCATGGCCAGGATATGTACGATGGGGCTAGATTCAGAACCAGTGCGTATCTCCAGAGGTACGAGGCAGGGATGTCCCTGTTCTTCACTTTTATTTGCCTTATACATTAATCCTTTTCTAAATATGTTGGAGAGAAGCTCTGGGATTAAACCTGCTATTATAGGGCAAGATCGTTTTTGTGCTCTCGCATATGCTGATGACATAGCGGTCATAACACCCGATCCTTTCGCAGCTATGCCAGAAATTGAACAACTAGCATATATGTTTGGTTCCGTCTCAGGTTATAAATTGAATACTGCCAAAACTCAGATTATCTGTACAAATAAAACCACTGACAACGACCCCAGAATAGTTAAAGAGTCAGCATATCTGGGACTCAGGATTAGGGTGTGCCTAAAGGAATTGGTTGAGGTCAAATTGGGGGGAATTTTGGCTAATGTGAGGCAACTTTTGGAGAGATGGAAATGTTTACATCTCTCACTAGTTGGGAGATATATTCTCAAAATGAATATATTGCCCAAGGTCCTTTATTATTTTAGGTCAGTTCCACTGGAACTCTCCCGAGATCAGTTACAACAACTCCATTCAAAGTGTGCTTGATTTTTATGGGCCCCGGGGAAACTGCATAGAGCGATCCATTTTATGATTCTAACTCGAGAGAAAGGAGGTTGCTCAGTTCCAGTTTTCACACTATACAATTATGCTTGCATATTACAAAACATGCGGATACTTTTAACAGGAGAAGAGGTGGGCAATATTGCTGAGGCCCCATCTATATACCAGATGGTTTTGGGGACTGAAGTTAAGAACTGTTTGCTTAAAATGTTGGAAGGCAGCTACTACAAAAAAACTAGTTTTAAGATCACGGTTACGGCATTTAAGGTGGAAGGTAGTGCGGAAAAGCCTCCAGATTGAAAGGCTGTCGTACTATTCACCCACTTCTGCAACAACAATACTGTCTGCGTTTGTTTGGGATCAGACGGTCGATAACTGGAGGCTTAAAGGCATTATGCAAATTGAGGATTTTTATGATGAAGGGGGTCTATGTTCCTCCTTCTCAATATTGGCTGATAAGTTTCTTGTGCCTATGATTCAATTCTTTAAGTTTTTACAAATTCGTGATTTCGTGGGCAAACGGCAAATCATGATAGAACCACATAAATTAGTAGAAGCTCTCAGAAGCTGTGGTAAGATAGAGGTACTGTATAATCTGTTATTAGAGACGAGGGACAATCTTAATAGGCAAAAGGTTAAATGGGTAAATTATCTGGGACAGCAGTGTGTCTGTGGAGCAATCAATAGACATTACAGGGAAAATCTTGATCTCGGCCAATTTAAAAGCACAGCACTTTAAGACAGTGTTCAATGTGTACCATACCCCTGCAAAGATGTTGAAGTGGGGCGGAGTAAACAACGGGAAATGCTTCTGCTGTGGAGCAGATACTGCGGATATTGTACACATTTTTTATTCCTGTGAAAAATTGACTCATCCTGTTGGACATAGTGGAAGGTTTTTGTCAGAAATAACAGGGGTTGGGATAAAGATTTCAACCTCTATGATGCTCTTAGGAATTGGTGAAGAATTGCGGCAAAGGCTACCTGCGCAAAAATTCCAATATTTAGTTTTCATAGCCTCAGCGGTGGCTCGGTTGTGTATATCGTCCATGTGATTGCAGCAAGAATTCCTGTCTTTCGAGATGTGGTGGGCCAGGTTTTACAGTAAGTTTAATTTGGAGCATAGCCTCTACTCAGTCAAAGGGGTAAGAAGGTACAAACTTGGGATATATATATATATGGGGCCCTATGATTGACCATATGATTGATTGTTAGTGTTTTTGTTTTAGGCTATCTATCCTTTTAAATCTAACTATGAATTTATTTTCCCCTTATCAACTTCGATATGTGATGTGGTATAAAATGTCATGGATATGATGTATGTATTTACTCATTGTTGCTGTGGATTAAAATAAAAAAATAAAATGAAGGTTGTTAAAAGTGACTGTCTCCCTTCTTTACTGTATCGTCTTGTTTTGCACACACCCAATCTCCTGCCTTAAGAGCGGCACTCTGACTCAATTTTTCTTGTCATACTACTCTTTGTAAATCTGACAAGCATTTTCTAGATTGGATTTCACCACTTCAGGCTACCACTTGCTTTGATACTCATGTGAAATCCACATGGGTTTACCCTTGTAAAAGGATCATGTATCCTCAACCTGTTACAGTGGGAGTAATTCTGTACTCCCAGATTCGTTTTTCCAATTTCAATTCCCATTTCTTGCCTGCACTGATCGCCGCCTGAATACTGCCCATGACTACTCTATTGAATCTTGAAACAGCTCCACTACTGGCATGATGATACACAGGTGCTTCCTTCAACATAACTCTATTCCTTTCGAGACATTTAGGACATTTCTCTGCACAAAAATGTGGGCCATTGTCACTATGAAGTAACTTAGGAATATCTTCTCTTAAGAACATGTTCTCAAGGAAAGAAACCACACCAGCAGCATCCACACGTTCACCACTTCCAACTCTGGCCATTTGGAGTACGTCATATAGCACAATGATGTTCTTAGGAACACTTTTACTATCTAAAATGGACCCAAAATGCCAATGGACAGGGCTTCCCAAGGATTAGCCGGAATACTAGACACACCAAAGGGAGATCTAAGAACTTGTGAGTCTTATCAGACATCACACAATATGCACAGTTCCTTACATGTTTCTCCTTGTCCGAATCGACCCAAGCCACTAATAGAAAAGATGTATCCTCTGTTTGGACCTAACTACTCCTAGATGCCCTTTATGTGACATGTCCAGAATGTTTGGTTTAGAATCTGTGGTGGAATAACTCTATAACCTCTAAACAGAAATCCTGATTCAGAGATAGCCAGTCCCTCCATGAAAACTCAAAACTTCTTACACTCTTCATTTAATTTACCTTTACCAGGCCATCCTCACAAAAAGTATTCCATAACTTCCTCCAAAGCTTTATCTTGATCATAACCTGCTACCCCCTCACTTCTTGGAAACTCCTACACTAGCAACACTATAACCTTCCCATTCGCAAATATTATCACTGTTACTTCCACATTCTTTCTGTGAGGGTGACCTACTTCAATAATCTGCTTCTTTGTTCTTTATTTATTTAAGATTTTTTATATAGAGCGAACAAGACCAATTAGGGTATCAGAGCACCTTAACATGAATAAAAAAGAGAAATTACATATATAACAAACAACTTTGTGGTCAGAAATGTCAGGGGAGAGAGATTCAATGCCGGCATGGCATACATAATCATAAACAGTCTAAGCCAAAATAGGAAAGAGCTGGCATGAAGAAAGAGGGAGAAGAGTACACGAAGCATGTTACAAAGTCACAACAGGGGGGGGGCCTCTGACAGATACAGTAAAAATACAAGTAAAAACAGAGAGAGGACGAGTCTCTGAGTACATATGAGGCCTGGGGATTCTAGTGCAAGAATTTGTTCATCAGAAGCGCTTTAACTTTCTTTTTGAAATTAACAGTTATGGGGAGACTGCCGATCAACACAATACACATGAGAAAGACAGGGATTGACAAAAGTAGAAACAAGGATTGTCATTTCACTTGAGCGGAGTGGCGCACGCTTGAGGCTGGGACACCCTCTTTCATTGTGTTGACACAGTTTAGTATTGGGGCGACAGGCGAGTTGGGAAGGTACAACCTATTTAGCAGAGTAGCATGGTGGGGGGTGGAGGGGGTGTTTTAATTTGAGGATTTAGTATAGTAATAGTACTATAGTTCAGGTTCAAGCTCAGGCAATGACTTAGAGAAGTTACAGCACTAGACAAACCGACATTTTGGTTAGCATGCACCACACTAAGAGATGAAGCGGGAGGAGGGTGGCTGAATTAGTTCTAGCTAATGGCGTCCCTTGATACTACACGAGGACAGATAAAGATCTGGTCCTGGAATGTCAATGGTCTGAATGGAGGGCTGAAGCGAACGATGGTGCTCCAGTTCATTAAAAGGCATGGTCCAGACATTTTCCTGATTCAGGAACCCCACTTCCTTGGCAATCGATGAAAAGCACTAAAGAGATATGGATACCTTGGGTCCAGGAGGGTGGGAATCTTATGTAGGGCATCACTTCCATACATTGTAACGGCACAATGGTCCTACCAATTGGGCAGATATATGGCGGTGAGTGGCTGGTGGGATGGTAGGATCTTAATCTTTTGCTCGGTTTACGCCCCCCCGGGCCTGCAGGGGGCAACTCGCGACTCACTAGGTCCGGTGCTGTTTGAGCTCCTGGAGGGCCGATTAATACTTGGAGGCGACATAAATGATGTGGTCTCAGGAGACCTGGACACCTTGAGAGGGGCGGTGATAGACAGACGCCTAGGGCCACTGGGTGAATTCCCCATACGCTGGGGCTCAGTGATATTTGGCGACATTTACTCCCGGGGATTAAACAATACCTACATGTCTCGGCGTCTCATGGGAGCCTCGTTAGGCTGGACTACATTCTCACACCGGCCGCCAACCTGGGGGGCTTCAGCAGGGCTGCCCACATAGCACGAGGAGTGTCTGATCACTCCCCAGTAGAGGTGATTATGGAAGGGCCCCAGAGAGATCACACCCTACCCCCCAAAATCGACCCATGGTATCTTAAAGACCCCAAACTCAAAAAGGCTTTAAGGAAAGGGGCTGAGTGGCATTTTATTGAAAACGTGGAGTCCGTTGATTCAAACAAAACACTCTGGGAAGCGTTCAATCGGTGATTAAAGGGCAGGCACAGGCGCATATTGGAGTGTCCAAAAAAGACAAAATTCCGAAATGTCTCGCCCTGGAGGGGGAGATGTTGATCATTGAGGCACAACTGGAGAGGGGGAGGCAGACAATGCCGATACAAGACACAAGTTGCAATTAAAGCAAAAAGATTTGAGGGACTTCATGGAAGAAATTGTCAGAACCTTGGCCCGGGCTACACAGCATAGGCTATATGATGTAGATGATAAAGCAAACAAACTGTTGGCCTGGCTAGACAAGAAAAAAACAGAACATAATTTTGTCCCCTGAATAATAGACTAGAAGGGTCAATTACACGAGACAGGCAGGGCAATAGCAGAGGCCTTTGTCACTTTATCAGTCATTATACCTGGCCCCCTCCTCAAAAGCTGAAGCTGAATACAGGGGATTCCTAATAGACATGTGAATGCCGTCCCTACCTGAGGCAAACAAAGAAATGATAGACAGTGACTTCACGGTAGAGGAATTCAAAGCGGCCACAAGAGCACTCCAATCAGGAAAAGCGGCGGGACCGAATGGTCTGTCAATGGAATTATTCAAATTACTATTAGATGAAACAGCCCAACCTCTTCTGGCAATGTACACAGAGGCCAAAACAGTTGGAACTCTCCTACCCAATCATAGAGTGGCGACAATCGTAGTAATCCCAAAGGAAGGTTAACCCCCTGAAAACTGTGGCTCCTACAGGCCAATCTCTTTGGTAAATTATGAGGCAAAGGTTCTAACCAAGGCGTTGGCAACACGATTATTGAAAGTACTGACATCCCTTATACACCCGGACCAGACAGGGTTTATGCTGCACAGAAGCACAGAACTCAATCTCAGATGATTGTTTGGGGTATTACATATTATATCCACAGACGACTTGAACCCGGCAACTTTACTGTCCCTAGATGCCAAAATGGTCTTCGACAACATCAAAAGGAACTATCTGTTTGCAGTGTTGGGCCACCTGGGCTTTGGTCCTAATTTTATTCAATGGGTGAGGCTTCTTTTCTGTCAGCCTCTCGCACGAGTGAGGGTTAACTCAACCGTGTCCCGAGCATTTACATTGCAAAAGGGAACTAGACAGGGATGCCCCCTGTCCCCACTCCTTTTTGCCCTGTCTCTTGAGCCTCTTGCGGGGTGGATTGGATGCAATCCATTGATTTGGATGATTCCAGTGCGGGAGGAGTGGGAAGAACGCATATCTTTATATGCAGACAATATCCTGCTATATGCAAGGATACCCAGGAAGTCGATAGATAGGTTACTCCAAATCCTAAGTATATATGGCGAATATGCCGGATATCATATCAACTGGGATAAGTCTCTGCTCTTCCCCCTGGCGGGTGCTACCCCGACACTCAGGAGCAGATGTGTGATCCCAATCGAAATTGAAGGATTCAAATACCTGGGAATCCATATCACCAGAAGTTCACATGATTTTTATCAGAAAACATTGAGCGGCTGCTGACCCTGCTCAGGGCAGACGCCGATCATTTGAAAGAATTGCCCCTCACCCTGATGGGCAGGGCGGCCCTATTCAAAATGATGACCCTTCCAGGATTATTGTATGCCATCCAAAACACCCCTAATGAGATTCCGGACACATTCTTCACTCCAGTGGAGGCTGAATTGAGGGCTCCAATCTGGAATGGTGGCCTGCCACGAATAGCTTTGAGGAAACTACAGAAAGGGGTATATGATGGGAAATTAGCACTACCAAATATTATGCTGTATTACTGGGCTTCGCAGCTGGAATGCGTTAATGATTGGGTGTATGGGGACAGGATGGACCAGGCCTATCATGTTGATAGGGACAGTATGGGAGAGGGTGGATACCCACGCCTCCTTTATAATTCAGGGAAAGCCAAAGACCTGTCTCCACACACACTCACAGTTATAAATGCTTGGAACAGCGCCCAAAGTACTTAGGGTGGAAAGGGAAGCTAACGTAGATGGGAAAGCAAACAACTCGAGGGGTTAGGCAGCCTACAGAGCTTCCACAAATGGAGGCTGCTGGGCTTAGAAAGACTGGGGTACGTGGAGTGGTAGAGCCTACATAACATTTGCAGACCTCCAAAAGGATTATGAACTAAGCCAGGGAGAGTGGCTCAGATATCTCCAGCTGGGACATGCCCTAAAAGTCCATATAAAGGTCCTACCAGATTTGTCCCCATTGGAAGACAGGCTGCTGACAGATCCACTGACCAATGAAGCCATATCGGTTATATATAGAAAACTCATTAACAACTCACCTGGTGACATTGAAATCTCAATGGGAGGACGATCTAGGGCAGATAGACGAGGAGGATTGTATGGAGGTGATACAGGGACCAAGAGAGGTAGCGATCCGTGCCGATTCCAACTCATCCAATTAAAAATTGAACATAGGGTGTACTACTCCTGCACGGCTCTACCCCATATGGGACATGCAGAGAATAGTCAGTGCCAGATGCAGTGTAGACAAGTGGGCTCCTTTTATCACATGTTATTGGATTGCCCAGTGTTACAAGCATACTGGGAAAAAGTGGGGAACGTTATGACAGAAGTGGTGCTGTCGGAGGTCTTACTGGACCCCAGATGGTTTCTACTACTTATATCAAATGAACAGGCGTGGCCCAGCTACACATTAAATGGTTAAAATTAGCGGCCGTAGCTGCAAAATTGAATATTGCTAAAAACTGGGGGGCGGCGGCCCCGCCGGACGTGTCGCAGTGGGTTGCTGACCTTGATTGGTGTCAGCAAGCAGAACATATGGTCTGCCAGAGCATGGGGTGCTCGAAGAATTGGGAGCCCTGGAATGTATATCGAGGCAGGTGATGATCGACATATCGAACAGAAATAGGGGGGGGGGGGTGGGCTAAATCTGATGCCATAGGTCCAAATGTATGCTTATTTTAAAATTGTAAAAAAAGACACATAACTTGTACTATTCTGGAATATAACATAATGAATTGCTGAATACTGAGCATGTTAATAAAAAGAATTTTAAAAAAAACAGTTGAGGGGATTGTCCTAATTTCTGGTGGAAAGGAGTTCCAGATTCTCGGCGCAATACCTGAGAAAGCTTGTTCATAGGTTTTCGTTTTCCTCAATTTCTCAGGTTTCAGCAGAAGGGTGCTGGCGCTTCTGGAGGATCTGGAGCCACTGGATAGTGTAAGTTTTTGTACAAGGTATATTGGGGTGTTGTAACGTATGGCGCTGTGAGTCATGCAAGCAATTGTTAGTTGCATCCATTCTTTGTAAGTAAGCCAATTTAGGGATTTCAGCCCTGGAGTAATATGGTGGTATCTTTTTGAGCCAGTGATGAGTCTAGCAGTCGAATTAAGAGAGGCCCTGAGTGGAGCCATCTTCGATCTCAGGAGTCCAGAAATGGCTGTGTGAGAAGTTGGCCTGGTATATGCTGTCCCCTAGTTTTAGTGGGCACCTTGCACCAGTCCAAACAACCCCTTATTGATGATAGGTTATAGACAACCTTATTTGAAAGCTATCCTAGTGGTAGCTATGGAGAGCATCCTTCAGGCTAAGTCTTGAAGGAATGTAAAGCAGCTTGTTTTACCAGTCTATAATCTCTTGAGTGGCTAAATGAAAAGAGACCACGCCAGGTATATATAAAATATATGTATTTATTCCTAAACACACCCTACTAGTCTCTTTATGAGGCTAGAGGTAAAAGCACATATGTTACGCTTCAAATGTTACAGTAAATTAGCACAATACATGTTAGGCCCTAGGGGCGGACCAAAGCATATACTAAGAAAGTGGTATAAGAACCACAACTTGACTAGACACAAGGCCTAGAGCCTGTAGAATCGCTGGGACCCCAAGGAACCACCCAAGGTAGTGACAAAGGGGACCCACGGGGGCCGTGTGTAGTGTGAGAACACAGCCGCGAGCTCCCGTTAGCTTCTATGGGGAAAGTCGCGGTTAGATTTTAAAAGTTTAAGGGCACTTAGGAGTGGACAAGGAACAAACCCTTTTAAACTTAGATGGTTCTAGGGCCAACACCCACGGGAGCACCGGAGTACTCATTGTACCTCACCCAGGGAAGCCGGTTGGATAGGTGTCAAATGGTGTCGGGTCGCGTCGTCGTTTTCAATGGCAGGAAACTGAAATGTGCTGATGCGGGGAAGAGGAGAAGTGTCCGAAGAGATCCAAGCCTGGATCAAAGATGTGAAGCACCTGAAAGCAGAGGGGACAGTGTCTGGGTCACTTGCCAGTGACCAGGGGCACGATAGACGAATGCCCACCGATGTCGGGTGCTTCAGGTGCGAAGAGGGGAAGCTTGACTCTTCAGCCACGAGGACCAGGAGGCGGCAAGGATGACCAGGAGCTGGATTCGAGCTGTCCTACGAAGGATGTCGAGTGCTGCAGCGTCGGTGCCCAGGTTGGACACAACAAGCCTTAGCAACAGCAACCCATGCAGGAAGAGAAGAAATGCTTCGGTGCGGACGAACAAGGTCCTGCGGACTCCCCAAGCAATGGAGAGTCAGGGCACATCTGGAGCAACCAGCGAAGCCCAACAGTCGACGGACCAGGGATCGCAAAGGAGCCTCCAGCAAAAACGCAAAGAGCGGGCTCACGGAACACTCGTGGAGTGTAGGCCAGCAATCTTCAGTGGAAAAGGTGATCTGGGTCTGGGCTACAAGGGGTTCCAGTTCCACGGTACCCACAAGGGCTATGGGTTTCGGCTTTGCTGGGGACTCGGGTCAGCCTCTGGGAAGTCTGGAAACCCACCTCCTGTGTTGCAAATTTTTCGGCGTCCGGCTGGAGCTTCAAAGATGCAGACCGGATAGATGCGTCTTTGGTGCCTGCCAAGCCGGGGAGTAACTCCTTTACTCCAAGGGAGATTCTTCAGTCATCTAGTCGTGTAGATAGCTGAAGTTCCGGGATTTCTGTAGCAGAGTTTCATCCAGGTGTAATCTAAAGACCTAAGGACAGGGGTTCCTTCTTTATACCCAAGGAAGGGGTTGGACTAACTCTGGGGACCCACCTATGGGAGGGTTTAGAAGAGGGGTGGCTACACCCATTTCCTTTGTCCAGTTTCGTGCCAGAGCAGGGGCTGGTAGCCCCTGCATCCGGTTTGAGCTGAACTATGCACAGGGCCACCAAATGTGCCCCCAGTGCATACTTCAAAGCACTCCTGGAGTGCTCCCACCCAGCCCTAATCCACTAAGGCCTGTCTGGGAGGTGGTAACACCGCCCTGTGACAGAAAACCTATTGTATAGGCCTCCGCAGCCGGAGTTTAGGTCAGCAGCAGGAGGCCAGACCCGTGTCTGTGGCTGGCAGCATCCATTTTGTAAATGTAAATGTAAATGTCAAGGTACTTATAGAGCGCACTGTCACCAGACGGCCACCTTGCGGTGTCGCCTTTTGCGGTTTCCTGGCGCTGATACTCATACCGCTGTGGAACCCCTCCTGGCTTTCCCTGTGAAGTGTCCACTCCTGGGCACCCCCAGGGTGAAGCCAGGCATCCTTAGCGCTGTTGGGGCCGGTGTGGAGGCTAAGCAAGCTATTGCCCAGAGTTGCAGCGTGGGGCCCGTGATTAGAATAGGCACCGAGGCGAGAATAGACAGGTCCGAGGAAATTGAGCCCGAGCCCCGCCGAGGCAGGAATCGAACCCTGGTCCCTGGCCAGAACTCTGCTTCAGGGTCTGCCGCTCTAACCATTGAGCCACACTCCTCCACTCATTTTGTGATTCCAGGGCTCTGTTAGCTGGTACCGGGTATACCGGTGCTGTCATGTCTCCCCCTCTAGAAGGGTGGGATCATACTCCCACACCAGTTACTGGTGTGGGGGTATGATTCCAAGGTGTTTGACACCAAACATGACATGTTTCCATGCAGCCAGTCCAAATTTAGCATTTACCGTTTAGTTATAATGCACTTAAGAGTATATGGTCAGGCTGCAACACAGACAACCCCGGAGAAGAGATTCCGAAGGCTGCAGAAGGGCTCTGCTCATGCATGGGCACCCTCTCAAACAAAACCAAGCACCCTGCCTTCAGGATTGATAAGGCCTGCCATAGGGGTGACTGATAGGTTTATATGTGCAGTGATAGGGTGAGATATAGTGAACCTATATCTCTGTAAGGGGTGCATGCACCACCTTACTCAGGCTGCAGTAGCAGACCTGTGGTGTCATTTTGGAGGGCTTCCCAGGGGTGGCATAATATATGCTGCAGCCCCTGGTAGGCCTCTGGGGTACCTATGCCCTGGGTACATAGTATACCATATACCAGGGACTTATAAGGGCACCCCAAAATCTAATCTGTGGTGTACCTAAGGTATATGGAATCAATTTAGAGAGGAAGCAGCTAGGCTGGGATCCTGAACAGCAGGGCCCCAGCCAGACTAAAGTCGAAAAACAGTGAAACATCAGCAAAAAGTGGGGGTAACCATAAGAAGCAGATCCTACTCTCCTACACAACCCCCCCCCACACACAAACGCAGGGACATTAAACTAACCTTGACCAGTTGAGTCTTCATGTTCTAAGTGGAAATATCTGGAGAGTCTATCTGCATTGGCATGATTACTCCCAGGTCTATGTTCCACTGTATAGTTCATCCCCTGTAAGGAAATGGGCCACCTTAAAAGCTTGGGGTTTTCACCCTTCATCTGTTTTAGCCATAAGAGGGGCTTATGGTCTGTCTAAACAATGAAGTGAGTGCCAAACAAGTATGGCCTCAACTTCTTCAGAGCCCAAACCACAGCGAAGGCCTCCCTCTCAATAGCTGACCACCGTTTCTCTCTGGGGGTCAGCCTTCTGCTAATGAAAGCTACTGGCTGATCCTGACCTTCATCATTCAACTGTGACAGTACAGCCCCTACCCCCAACTCAGATGCATCTGTTTGCACAATGAACTTTTTGGAGTAATCAGGACTTTGCAGAATGGGAGCAGTGCACATGGCCTGCTTCAGGTCATCAAATGCCTTTTGACAGCTAACTGTCCACTGAACTTTCTTGGGCATTTTCTTAGAAGTAAGGTCATTCAATGGAGTCACAATGGATCCATAACCTTTTACAAATCTTCTGTAATACCCAGTCAGGCCCAAGAAAGCTCTGACCTGAGTGTGGGTAGTTGGAGCAACCCAGTCCAAAATGGTCTGGATTTTGCTCTGTAATGGCTGATTCTGGCCTCCACCTACAAGGTGACCCAGATACACAACCTGACTCTGCCCTATTTGGCACTTAGTAGCCTTGATAGATAGGCTTGCTTTTTGCAGGGCATCCAAAACATTCCTTAGGTGGACCAGGTGATCCTCCCAGGTGGAGCTAAAGACAGCAATATCATCTAGATATGCTGCACTATAGTCTTCCAGACCTGTAAGGACTTTATTCAGCAACCTTTGGAAAGTGGCAGGTGCATTCTTCATTCCAAAGGGCATCACCACAAATTGCTAGTGCCCACTAGGGGTAGAAAATGCTGTCTTTGGCTTTGCATCGTCAGCTAGTCTGATCTGAACCTGCACTTCCTCCAGGTTATTCAATCCAAAGGTTAGACAGAACGTTTGGTACGGGTGGCGGCATTGCTATCATTTATAAGAATGACCTGACTTGCCGCTTACTCGACAGTCCCATAGCAGACTGTGAGAAAGTTCAGTTCTCTAATGAATTTACTCCCTCACTCACATTTTCAGGTCTCCTCATTTACCGCCCCCCGGGTGCGCCTGGCCAATTTTGTAAATCCTTGTTGGAAACTACAGTTAACCCCTGCAAATTCTTACGCTAACTTCACTCTCTTGGGAGATTTTAATCTTCACTTTGACGACCCCTCCATCCTGATTGCCAGTGACCTTGCTCAAGACCTTACGTCTTACCATAGCCAGCAGAAGGTCTCTCAACCCACCCATTTTAAAGGTCATCTCCTTGACCCCATCTTTTCCAATTTGGAAGATCTAAGAGCAAAGTCCCCTGTTCCCCTTTCCTGGTCGGACCATTTTTTAGTTCCCTTTTCTTGGTCCCCTGCCATCACAGGGTCAAACACACAGCTGTCTCGAACCCTTAATCGCCCCTGGTCCAGACTCCCCTTGGAAGAATGGTCCCTTGAACTTGGAAAGACCCCTCCCATTCTAGACTCCAACCCACTGACCGCTTACAATCGCTTCTCTTCCTGGATTGAAGGCACACTCAATTTAGAGCTCTCGAAAAAACTTATTAAAACAAAAGCTGGATCTAATAAATCAGCGTAGTTCACCCCTGAACTACGGTGTCTCAAACAACAATGTAAAAAGCTCGAGAGGTTATGGAGAAAGGACTTTTCTCCCATCAATACATTTGAATATAGAGCAATCTTATGCACTTATAAAGGGGAAATTAAAAAAGCTCAAGCTCTTTACTTTCAGGAAAAGATTTCCCTTGCTGTTAACTCTCCCAGGGAAACTTTTAGGATCGCAAAAAAGTGATTAAAAGTCCCCGAACCACCAACCAGCCCTGATCTTTCCGGACACCGGTGTAACGACCTGGCACAATTCTTCTTGTCAAAAGTGCAGAACATTCTCAAGTCCCTCCCCGTGAAAGACAACACTTTTATAACTAACAACCTCATCTCCAGTCGAGTTGAGAACGCTCCTCTTATGGAGACTTTCCCCCCCCGACCCTGGGCTCTCTCCTACTTATCCTTGCCTCTGTGAAAAGTGGTTCGCCTCTCGACCCCGTTCCTCTCAACATTTTGAAAATGGCAGCTTCTACAGTTGGCCCCTCTATTCTTAGTGTGATCAACGCCTCCCTCGCTGCCGGCTTGCTCCCCCCAGAGTGGAAAAGAGCGATGGTCAAAGCCTTGATAAAGAAACCGCACCTGTATCCCACCGACCTAAGTAATTATTGACCCATTTCGCTCCTCCCTGGAGTTAGCAAAATCGCAGAAAAATATGTGAATTCTTCACTTTCTGCATTTCTCAAGTCTCATGATTTACTTAATCCTTCACAAACTGGTTTCCGTCCTCGTCAGGGAACTGAGACCACTTTGTTAGTGGTTGTGGAGGAAGCAAGAAAGATTCCTGATGCAGGAGGTTCATCTGCGATTATCCTCCTCGATCTGAGTGTGGCCTTTGACACGGTGAACCATCAAATCTTGGTTCACCTTCTCAGGAATGTAGGAGTGTCAGGCCATGTTCTCTCCTGGCTCCAATCCTTCTTGGAAGGAAGGTGCTTTCAGGTGTTTGAAGAAAACTTTACCTCAGACCCCGTACCTCTGAAGTGAGGTGTCCCGCAGGGCTCTTCACTAAGCCCTACTCTTTTTAATATTTATATGGCTCCACTGGCGGATATCGTTGTCCCTTTTTGGAATCCATATAGTGTCCAATGCCGACGACATGCAGCTGGTCGTAGCTCTGAATCAAGCTGACCAGTCGCCCACTGACTTCCTCTCCTGTTTAGAGGAAGGGGCTAAGTGGATGAGACTTTCCCACCTCAAGCTCAACGGCGACAAAACTGAGTGGATGACGCTTGGAAACCATTTAAGCGTCAACTTCAAAGCCCTTTGGTCAGCCAGTATGGGCCTAGCCCCGGCCACAAAGCCTGAAATAAAAAGCTTAGGTATCTGGCTAGACCAAGCTCTCTCCTTCAAAACCCAAGCCAGGAAGACAGTAGCATCATGTTACGGCCTACTCAAAATGCTTCGTAAAGTACTCCCCTTACTTCCTTTTCCAGCAATAAAGCTACTAATTTAGGCTTTGATCTTATCTTGGATAGACTTTAGCAACACACTCTATCTGGGAGCCCCCACCGCTGTGGTCACTAGGCTCCAGATTGTTCAGAACGTGGCAGCAAGACTGCTCACTGGCACTAGTCACCGCTACTCTGCGAAGCCCGCATTGCGCTCCCTGCACTGGCTCCCGGAGCAGGAGAGGTTTACATTCAAAGCTCTTTTTGTTGCCCATAAGTCACTGAAAGGGAACGGACCACCGATTATTAAAGGTCTAATCCGTCCATATAAAGCCTCCAGAAGTCTTCGCTCCGACACGCTTTACTTGGCAGAAGTGCCCAGAATCAAGAGAGCCAGAAGCGGGGGTAGGCTTTTTTCATACAATGCCGCCCAACTTTGGAATGCTCTCCTGCTTGACCTCCGTAGTGAACCCATCCACTCTATCTTTCTAAAGCATTTGAAGACCTGGCTCTTCCCTTAACTTCTGGCCTGCCTCTTCTGGTTTTTCCGCTTAGCACTTCGATGCTCCAGAGTAGTCTCTCTCTTACCATCTTTGGTGTGAGGTTTAGGCACCAGGACTACGGGACTAGCCCAAGAGGGTAAATAGACATAATATCGAAAAAAAAATATCGAGTGGACAGAATATCGAGTTTTAAATATAGAATGGACAAAATATCGAATTTCCAAAATATAGTGGTGAAGAATATCGAAAAACAGGTAAGAAATATCGATTGCAATAATATAGAAGTAAGTAATATCGACAGTCATAATATAGTTGTTAAAAATATCGAATTTTTTATAGTGTTTTAAGTGTTAGTATATGTGTTAAAAGTATGTATTAATATTGTAATGTATGTTAGAATATTTTTAAAGTAATGAATTTTATGTTATTTTATTTTTGTGTAATTTAATTCCGTAGCGGGTTGTGGGTTTATAGGGGAGTAGGGTGGGAAGTAATTTAATTATAGTACATTAAATAATAATTTATTGGAATTATTAATAATTTTTAATTTAATTTTGCGTTTTACTTCTGTAGCGGGTTGTGGGTTTATAGGGGAATAGGGTGGGAAGTAATTTAATTGTTATTAGTTAATTATTAATTGGTATTGAAAATTAATTGGTTGTTGATTAATTATTAATTGGTAAATAATTAGTATTAATTGGTAATTAATTTGTATTAATTGTTTAATTGATAATTATGTTAATTGTATTTATTTAATATTTGTAGTGGGTAGTGTGTTTATAGGGGAATATGGTGGGAAGTAATATAATTGTAAATAATTAATTATTTAATTGATGTGTGTATATTGTTAATTAAAATATCTTTAATTTAATTTAGCGTTTTACTTCTGTAGCGGGTTGTGGGTTTATAGGGGAATAGGGTGGGAAGTAATTTAATTGTTATTAGTTAATTATTAATTGGTATTGAAAATTAATTGGTTGTTGATTAATTATGAATTGCTAAATATTTTGTATTAATTGGTAATTAATTTGTATTAATTGTTTAATTGATAATTATGTTAATTGTATTCATTTAATATTTGTAGCGGGTAATGTGTTTATAGGGGAATATGGTGGGAAGTAATATAATTGTAAACAATTAATTATTTAAATAATTTGTGTATATCGTTAATCAATATATTATTAATTAATGATTAATTGGTATTATTAGCACTTATTAATGTTTGTTATTGAAAAACAATTGGTTGTTAATTAATTATTAATAGGTAATTAATTAAACAAAAATATATTGGTATTTATAAATAATCAATTATTAAATCTTGTGTGATTGGTAATTAATTGTAATACTTGTTTTGGTATTAATAATTAATTAATTGTTAACAAAATATTAATTTATTATTTTCCCTACTTTTGCACTTACCTGAGTGGGAATAGTAATTTTTACCCTACCGCTTTGCAACGCTTTCCCTACTGTTGCACTCTCTGGAGTGGGAATAGTAATTTGTATCCCTACGCTATCCAATGCTTTCCCTACTGTTGCACTCTCTGGAGTGGGAATAGTAATTTTTACCCCTACGCTATCCAACGCTTTTCCTACTGTTGCACTCGCTGGAGTGGGAATAGTAAATTTTACCCTCCCGCTATCCAACGCTTTCCCTACTGTTGCACTCTCTGGAGTGGGAATAGTAATTTTTATCCCTACGCTATCCAACGCTTTCCCTACTGTTGCACTCTCTGGAGTGGGAATAGTAATTTTTACCCCTACGCTATCCAATGCTTTCCCTACTGTTGCACTCACTGGAGTGGGAATAGTAATTTTTACCCCTACGCTATCCAACGCTTTCCCTACTGTTGCACTCACTGGAGTGGGAATAGTAATTTTTTCCCTCCCGCTATCCAACGCTTTCCGTACTGTTGTATTCTCTGGAGTGGGAATAGTAATTTTTACCCTCCCGCTATCCAACGCTTTCCCTACTGTTGCATTCTCTGGAGTGGGAATAGTAATTTTTACCCTACCGCTATCCAACGCTTTCCCTACTGTTGCACTCACTGGAGTGGGAATAGTAAATTTGACACTCCCGCTATCCAACGCTTTCCCTACTGTTGCACTCTCTGGAGTGGGAATAGTAATTTTTATCCCTACGCTATCCAATGCTTTCCCTACTGTTGCACTCTCTGGAGTGGGAATAGTAATTTTTATCCCTACGCTATCCAATGCTTTCCCTACTGTTACACTCTCTGGAGTGGGAATAGTAATTTTTACCCCTACGCTATCCAACGCTTTCCCTACTTTTGCACTCACTGGAGTGGGAATAGTAAATTTTATCCTCCCGCTATCCAATGCTTTCCCTACTGTTGCACTCTCTGGAGTGGGAATAGTAATTTTTACCCCTACGCTATCCAACGCTTTCCCTACTGTTGCACTCTTTGGAGTGGGAATAGTAATTTTTACTCTCCCGCTATCCAACGCTTTCCCTACTGTTGCATTCTCTGGAGTGGGAATAGTAATTTTTACCCTCCCGCTATCCAACGCTTTCCCTACTATTGCACTTACTGGAGTGGTAATAGTAAATTTTACCCGCCCGCTATCCTACGCAGAAACTATTGAATATTTTTAATAAATATTACGTTAATATATATGTATTATTTGTTTTTTTTACTTACATTAATTATTTATTAATTTTAATGTTATTTAAGTATTTTTAAGTATGTGTCAGTTAATTATATGTATTATTTCATTAATTTTACATTACTTTTAAAACATTTAAAAAATTCGATATTTTGACTAACTATATTATTTACAACGATATTTTGGATTCTATATTTTTGTACTTTCCTGTTTGGAGATAGGGAGTCGATATTTTGGTATTCTATATTTTGGCATCGATATTTTTGTAAGTCTATATTTTTGTAGTCGATATTATGTCAGTGATCCGCCCAAGAGCTATCTAAGTGTTCAATGACTCCCAAATCCAACATCTTTTGGACTTCTGTCCTGATACAGTCCCTGACATGATCAGGTTGCCTGTAAATCTTATTTTTAACAGGCAGACTGTCTCCAGTGTCCACTTCATGAGTGCACCAGGTAGTCTGATTCGGAGTCAGAGAGAACATATGCCTGAACTGGCTGAGAACCTTTCTGCAGTCAGTTTGTTGCTGGACAGTGAGGCTGCCTGCCAAGGCTACACCATCTACTGACCCATCATCAGGGTTCTGAGAGAGCAGGTTAGGGTGTGGGTCACTCTCTTCCTCCTGTCCCTCATCAGTTGCCATGAGCAAGCCCATGTCAGCCCTGTCGACATATGGTGTCAGTCTGTTGACATGGAGTACCCTATGGGGACTCCTGGGAGTTCCAAGGTCTACCATGTAGGTTACCTCTCCCTTCTGTTCAACAATTGTATGGGGGCCACTCCACTTATCTTGGAGGGCTGCTGGGGCCACAGGCTCCAACAGCCACACCTTCTGCCATGGCTGGTAAACAGTCAGCACAGCCTTTTGGACATACCAGGCCTTTTGCAATTCCTGGCTAGCCTCAAGGTTTTTAGTTGCCTTTTTCATATACTCAGCCATCCTGGAACGGAGACCAAGTACATAGTCCACTATGTCCTGTTTAGGGGGATTGAAAGGTAACTCCCATCCCTCCTTCACTAGACACAATGGGCCCCTAACAGGATGGCCAAACAAAAGTTCAGAAGGGCTGTAACCAACCCCCTTTTGAGGCATCTCCCTGTAGGCAAACACAAGGCAGGGCAAAAGGATGTCCCACATATGCCTAACCCTTTCTGGGAGTCCTTTGATCATGCCCTTTAAGGTTTTGTTGAATCTTTCAACTAAACCTTTGCATTGTGGGTGATAGGGTGTGGTGAATTTGTAATTCACTCAACACTCCTTCCACATTGCAGTCAAGTAACTAGACATGAAGTTTGCATCCCTGTCATATACTACCTCCTTAGGAAAACCCACTCTTGAGAATACACCCAAGAGGGCCCTTGCCACCATAGGTGCTGTGGTGGTCCTAAGTAGAATGACTTCTGGGTAACTAGTGGCATGGTCCACTACCACCAGGATAAATCTGTGCCCAGATGCTGTCTGAGGATCCATGGGACCAACTATATCAATCCCCACCCTCTCAAAGGGAGCCCCCACCATAGGTAGTGGTATCAGGGGGCCTTTGTAGTTCCACCTGCCTTCCCATTGGCTTGACAGGTGACACAGGAGCGACAAAACTCCTTGGTGTCTTCAGACATGTGGGGCCAATGAAAGTCTTGTTTTGGCCCAGGTGACCTGCTAGAGGAATATCATGGGCTAGTGTCAGTAGGAAGCTCCTAAACTTCAAAGGCATTACCAACCTCCTGGAAGCACCAGGCTTGGGGTTTCTACCCTCTGAATATAGGAGTCCATCATCCTAATATATTTTATGGGACCCACTAGCATTCCCAGCAGCCTCATCAGCAGCTTGCTTTCTGAGGGGTTCAAGAGAGGGGTAGCTTAACTGCTCCTGGCTCAGATCTGCCCTCGAAGGGCCCCCTGTCCCCAATAACTCAACCTAGTCAGGCTCAAGCTCCTCTGGGACAGTTCCTTCTTCAGTACTAAGATCATCTCCCTCAGGAGGCTGATCTGTACTCTGAGACAGGGGGAAGGCACTGCCTTAACCCTACTGCTCCTCCTCTTGGGAGGCACCTGGTCCATTCTTCCAGAATCCAGGGCCTGTTCAGTTTTTGACATTTTGGCCTGTGACCTGGTCACAGCAAACACATGTGCAGGGATTCCTAGCATTTCTGCATGTGTTTCTGAGCTCCACTTCTGCCCAAGCTAAAGTTTCTATATCATTGCCAAGCAAGCATTCAACAGGGAGGTCTGCACTTACCACAACCTTTTTGAGGCCAGTTACCCCTCCCCAGGAGAAATTAACAACTGCCAAGAAATGGTCTGTCCTGACATTGCTAGCATTGGTCACTTGGTACATTTCATCAAGTATAATCTGCCCAGGAGCCACAAGATCTTTTGTCACCATTGTGACACTTGCTCCTGTGTCCCTGAATGCCAAAGCCTCTTTTCCATTTATCAAAGGCTGCTGTCTGTATTTGCCCAAGTTACTGGGACTCACAAAGAAGGACATATCCATGCCTCCATCACAGATCAGGACAGCCTGAGTTGGAACTCCGACTAGGCCAGAATCCATCTCAGAACCCAGGGTTAACCCTACTAAACCAATTGTAGCTGCACTAGGGGGAACAGTTGCCTTAGGAGCAATGGTGGCTGGAGTTGAGTCTTTGGACTTTGTACAGTCACTAGTCCAATGGGTTTTCTTCTTACAGATTTTACACCATGGCTTCTTTTGGCCTTTAACTTTGTTAGATTGGCACTCCCCCAAGATACAGATTTTTGGGGACCTTGAGAAGACTTCTGGTCTTTACCCTTTTCCCCACCCTTGTCAGAGTTCTTTGAATCCTGCTTCTTTGGGTCACCACCTTGGTTCTGAACCTTCTGCTTCATCCTGGTTCTGACCCCTTTGTCTGCCTTCTTTCCCAATTCTTGGGGAGAGGTCAGATCAAAGTCCACCAGGTACTGATGCAACAGCTGATTTTGACAATTATTAAGGATTTGCTCCCTCATAATTAAGTTGTACAATCCTTTAAAATCACACACCTTACTGCCAAGTAACCAGCCCTCCAGAGCCTTAGTAGCACAATCTACAAAGTCCACCCAGTCTTGATTCTGTGCCTTTTGGGTATCCCGGAACTTTAACCTGTATTGTTCAGTGGTTAGGCCAAACCCATCAATCAGTGCACCCTTCAAACTTTGGTAATCATCAGCATCCTCTTCTCTTTCAGTGAGGAGCTTATCTCTGCCTTTGTCTGCAAAGGAGAGCCACAAAATGGCTGCCCACTGCTCCTGGGTGACCCTCTGTACTTTACAGGCCCTTTCCAGTAGAGTAATCCATTTGTGGATGTAATCCCCACTCTGGTAGGGAGGGACAATCTTGTTTAGGTTTCTATGGTCATGAGACCTCTCCCTAACAATAGGGAAGTTGCTGCCACCATGGGACTCTAGTCCCAACTTTGTTCTAGCTCTATAAAGCTCTAGGGACTCCCTTTCTAGGGCTGTCTGCTCTCTTCTGATCCTAAGCTGACCTTCCTCCTACTTGAGCAGTCTCTCTTTCCTCCCATGAGAGGATTCCCTCCTATGAGAGGAAACAGAGGTGGAGGTGTCAGAATGGTTAGACTCCTGAGAAGGAGATCTGGACCTTCTAGGCACACTCCCAACTCTTCCTGGTGGAGTAAAGAGAGGGCCATCATGGCCATCTTCGTCATCTTCAGGAGGCGTTGTGTTGTCCAGGTTAAGATCATTGTCATCTTCCTGGCCAGCTCCAGAGGTCAGGTCAGGGGTGTCTTTATCCCTGGGCCCTTCCTCATCTGTTGCCCTACCCACTCTGCCTACCCCTTCAGACCCTGAGGTCTTTCTGAGATCATCCAACAGCAGTACCTCAATGAGGCGTTGGGTGTTTGCACTTTTTACTGTCTTCAACTTCCTAGTACTACACAATGCTCTCAATTCCAAGAATGGGAGTTTGTCATACTTGGAGGCTAGAAGCCCACTGGCTTCTGGCAGGGACCCACTGGTTCCTGGCCTTAAAGACATCACTAGTGAGGTGTGGTGTATGCACTACCAACTCTAGTGTGGCCTACTAAACTCTCTTGAGTTGTAGAAAGGGTGTGCTAAGCCCTTGACACACAACTCTAAGTTCAGTAGAACTTACTGTAATTTAAGCTTTATTTATATGTACCTCAGGTACCTTTAGTGGTTTTCAGTTAGTCACTCACTTAAGATTATCTGGTAAAGCAATGGCAAGCTTGAATCCCAACCACTGCATACCAATGTGAGAAGTTGGCCTGGAATATGCTGTCCACTAGTTATAGTGGGCACCTTGCACCAGTCCAAACAACCCCTTATTGATGATAGGTTAAAGACCACCTTATTTGAAAGCTATCCTAGTGGCAGCTATGGAGAGCAGCTTTCGGGCTAAGTCTTGAAGGAATGTAAAGCAGCTTGTTTTACCAGTCTATAATCTCTTGAGTGCCTAAATGAAAGGAGACCACACCAGGTATATATATATAAAATATATGTATTTATTCCTAAACACACCCTACTAGTCTCTTTATGAGGCAAGAGGTAAAAGCACATATGTTACACTTCAAATATTACAGTAAATTAGCACAATACACGTTAGGCCCTAGTGGCAGACCAAACCATATACTAAGAAAGTGGTATAAGAACCATGACTTGACTAGACACAAGGCCTAGAGCCTGTAGAATCGCTGGGACCCCAAGGAACCACCCAAGGTAGTGACACAGGGCACCCACGGGGGCCTTGTACAGTGCGAGAACACAGCCTCGAGCTCCCGTTAGCTTCTATGGGGAAAGTCGCGGTTAGATTTTTAAAGTTTAAGGACACTTAGGAGTGGACAAGTAACAAACCCTTTTGGACTTAGATGGCTCTAGGGCCAACACCCACAGGAGCACCAGAGTACTCGTGTTACCTCACCCAGGAAGCCGGGTGTAGAGGTGTCAAATGGTGTCAGGTCATGTTGTCGTTTTCAATGGCAGGAGACTGAAAAGTGCTGATGCCGGGAAGAGGAGAAGTGTCCGAAGAGATCCAAGCCTGGATCAAAGATGTGAAGAAGCTGAAAGCAGAGGGGACAGAGTCTGGGTCACTTGCCAGTGACCAGGGGCACAATACACAAATGCCCACCGATGTCGGGTGCTTCAGGTGCGAAGAAGTGAAGTTTGACTCTTCAGCCACGCGGACCAGGAGGTGTCGAGGATGACCAGGAGCTGGATTTGAGCTGTCCCACAAAGGATGTCGAGTGCTGCAGCATTGGTGCCCAGGTTGGACACAACAAGCCTTGGCAACAGCAACCCAAACAGGATGAGAAGAAAATTATAAGCATAAAAGTGAGGGTAGAGGCTGATTAAATCTGCACCCAACAAATATCAGTGGTTACTGTAATTAGTGAGGGATAGTGCACGAAACCAGAGAGTACTTCCCTCTTTACCCTCCAAAATGTAGGATCAAATCCTACATCAACATACAAAAACACAAGAGGTTCAGCACTATACACTTTTGTGTGTACACAATGTAACAACAATTGCTTGATAACAAAGCATGTGACACAAAATATAAAGATTTTCTTCTTTTTTGCTTTTGGATGAAGATTCCTTGCATTTCACATTTCATGTTCACAAAGCCATAGCCAACGCGTTTCGTCTCTCATGAGACTTCTTCAGGGCTCATATGTGTGATGTATACGGTTCTTCTTTATTTACAAGTTCCTATGGTATGAATTCAGCGATGAACATTTCTCTAAGTCACCCAATATTTTGTAATGGTCTTGCTATCAGACCGTTACAAAATATTGGGTGACTTAGAGAAATGTTCATCGCTGAATTCATACCATAGGAACTTCTAAATAAAGAAGAACCGTATACATCACACATATGAGCCCTGAAGAAGTCTCATGAGAGACGAAACGCGTTGGCTATGGCTTTGTGAACATGAAATGTGAAATACAAGGAATCTTCATCCAAAAGCAATAAAGAAGAAAATCTTTATATTTTGTGTCACATGCTTTGTTATCAAGCGATTGTTGTTACATTGTGTACACACAAAAGTGTATAGTGCTGAACCTCTTGTGTTTTAGGATGAGAAGAAATGCTTTGGTGCGGACCAGCAAGGTCCTGGGGACTCCCCAAGCAATGGAGAGTCAGGGCACATCTGGAGCAACCTGCGAAGCCCAATTGAAGTAAGAGTTGCCTTCACAGGGACCCACCAGTCAACGGACCATGAATCGTGAATGAGCCTCAAGCGAAAACACAAAAAGCAGGCTCATGGAACACTCGTGGAGTGCAGGCCAGCAATCTTCAACAGAAAAGGTGCTCCGGATCTGGGCTACAAGTAATGCACAGCCTCAAGGGACATCGAGAAGCTGATGCACTTGCAAATGTGCACAGTGTCCAAGGGTTCCAGTTCCACGGTACCCACGAGGACTACGGGTCTCAGCTTTGCTGGGGACTCGGGTCAGCCTCTGAGAAGTATGGAAACCCACCACCTGTGTTGCAAATTCTTCGGCGTCCAGCGGGAGCTTCGGAGATGCAGATCGGACAGATGTGGCTTTGGTGCCTGCCAAGCAGGGGAGTAACTCCTTTACTCCAAGGGAGATTCTTCAGTCATCTAGTTGTGTAGATCATCGAAGTTCTGGGTTTTCTGTAGCAGAGTTTCGTCCAGGTGTAATCTAAAGTCCTAAGGACAGGGGTTCCTTCTTTGTACCCAAGGAAGGGGTTGGACAAACTCTGGGGACCCACCTATGGGAGGGTTTGGAAAGAGGGGTGGCTACACCCATTTCCTTCGTCCAGTTTCGCACCAGAGCAGGGGCTGGTAGCCCACTGCAACTGGTTTGAGCTGGACTATGCACAGGGACACCAAAAGTGCCCCCAGTGCAGACTTCAAAGCACTCCTGGAGTGCTCCCACCCAGCCCTAATCCACCAAGGCCTGTCTGGGAGGTGGTAACACCTCCCTGTGACTGAAAACCTATTGTACAGGCCTCCCCTGCTGGAGCTTCGGTCAGCAGCAGGAGGCCAGACACATGTCTGAGGCTGGCAGCATCCATTTTGTGATGCCAGGGCTCTGTTAGCTGGTACCGGGTATACCGGAGCTGTCATGTCTCTCCCTCTGGAAGGGTGGGATCATATTCCCACACCAGTTACTGGTGTGGGGGTATGATTCCAAGGTGTTTGACACCAAACATGATACGTTTCCGTGCAGCCAGTCCAAAGTTCGCATTTACCATTTAGTTATAATGCACTTAAGAGTATATGGCCAGGCTGCATCACGGACAGCCCCGGAGAAGAGATTCCAAAGGCTGCAGAGGGGCTCTGCTCATGCATGGGCATTTTTAAGATTGACAAACTCCAGCTGCAAATCTTCATTGCAACTAAATCTCTACTATGTCTTCAACAACTGCCTTATACTGTATGTCTTTTCTGCAAAGTTCCTCTCAAATTAAGTATAGAACTCCGCAAGTGCTATGAATGACCATACATCCTCCTTACATGTAGTAACAGAAGCATCTCTACTGGATTCAATGATTCCACTCTTAGGAAAAATTCCCTTCTCACTAACATCATCTCCTAAATATGACACTGACTGCTTACAAAACTTGCACTTCCCTACTTCAGTGGTTAATCAAAAAGTTTTGAGTTTCTCCAGGACTTTATACAAATTGCCATCATGCTCATCTTCCTTGTTCTGACCTATGATCAAAATATCGTCCTGAAAGTAGGCTATCTTAGTAATATGCTTAAGCAGGTGGTGCATCCACCTCTGAAAGACTGCAGCAACTCATGCCAGCCCAAAAGGCATTCAGACAAACCTAAAACAACCCATTGGTGTGATAAAGGTATTTATGTTCCTACTCTCAGGATGGAGCATCACCTGGTGGTATGCTAAAGTCAGGTCCAGAGTGGAAAACCACTTGACATTCTTTGTCATCATCAGTAGATCATTGATCCTTGGCAAGGGAATTTTATCAACCACTATGCTTTTATTAAAATCTTTAAGATCAATACATAGCCTAATATTCCCATTTGCTTTCCCGGCCACCATCAAAGGCGCTAGCCACTCAGCACTCTCCACATGTTCAATAATACCTTTGGTCTACAATGCTTCCAGTTCACATCAACCTCCTTCCTGACACATTCATCTGTGTGTTCCTAACTTTGTGACTCTTAGGAACAGCATCCTCTTCTAATGAAATTCTTTGCACAAAATTCTTCCATCTCCCTACTTCATCAGAAACTACCTCTGGAAAATACTTTTTCAATTTCCTTACCATGGACTGTTATGATACTTTAAGAAAAAGAACTTGATCAGCACTGTTCGGATTCTATAAAATATCCAAAGTTCTTTTACCCACCCATCTCAAAACAGAGGGTCCCACATCCACAATGTCCAGATTAAGAGTTTGGCGGTCCTGTAGTGGGCTGCCATGTCACTGCCCCGCTCCAGGATAGCAAAAACCTGTGTGCCATCTTATCACTTTTTTAGTCCCAGGCAGGCGGTTCTTTGGCGTCCCCACAGTGGTGTCTAGCAATGGGAACGCCAAAGGTAGTACTTGAATTGCATGGACTGGTGCAGTGCATGCCGTGCAGGTTCTGCGTTGCATGTACACAGGGGAGCACAACATGTACCCCCGCATGCACACATGGCCCAGAGGCAACAGGGGCCCTTATAGAGTCTTGTAGAGCCCCCTTTGTTTCCTCTCCGCCATGGTTCTCATGGAGGAGGAACCACCATGAAAACTGTGGCAGAGAGGTAACTCGTAATATGCTTGGCAGGACTGCAGTGGTCCTGCCAAGCATATTGCAGCCTTAAGATCGCTGTGCCACCCCCAGGGATTGCTGATCCCTGGCGGCTGCGTCAGTGCAATGGCGGTCCGACTGCCCTACTTGTACTGGGGCAGCCAGACCACAAGTGTGGCGGTGGCTGGACTGCCACTGCCATGCCTCCATGAGTCTGGCAGTCCTCGGACCGATGGACTAGTAATCAGGTCCTTAATGAACGTGGCACACAATGCAAAATTGTCTAGGGTGTGTGTTTATGTCACTGTGCTGCTCAACTGCATAAGGCTGTGACACACAGTATAAACTCTTCAAGGAGTGTGTGTCACCTTGCTGCTGAACTGCATAAGGCTTTGACACACAGTATAGAATTTTCAACTCCTCAAGGTGTGTATGTCACTGTATCTCTCACAAGCAACCCAAAGTATTTATTATTTATGCATATATACATTAACTGCTCCTCCCAAGACATGCGTTGAAAAGTTGATGATACAAGTCTGTGATCATCACCATACAACAAACGTGTTCAAACAGTTGTAGTGTAAGAGTTACGTGTATCACCGCAAGGAGTACACTACCTTAATGAGACACACTTGGTGTGTGTATCGCCGTTCAATCCATAAGGCATGTAGATTTCCCTTTCCGCAAATTCACGGCTAAAAGCTGGACAGTGGAACAACTGAGTGACCATACTTCAAAGGTTACATTGGTACTGCACAGTCTAGATGCCATAATGAGCTGTACAAAAGCAGATTCCTCACACTTAAAATGGCAGCTGACGTGTAGTGTAGCGATTCAACTCCCCAAGGAAACAAGCATTGGCAAAGCCAATATGTCTCGCCTTTGGGGCCTTTTAAGTGTTTAGCCATGCAGCACATGCAAGAGTGTCTAGGCCATCTCTACAAGTTGAGGTGCACTGCAATAGTCCAACATGTCCCCCTTTTGTGAGTAAGGTCAGTAGTAGGTAATGCTGGCGCTACCATTCGCAGTAACGGCCACAGCTGTGGGTGGTGTCAACTGCAGTAGACATTTGTGAAATACCATGGGCCTATTTATGTAAATGAATCACCCATCACCAAGCTCCTCAGTGTCTCAGTGTCTCACTGACGTCACCCCCATTTGTTGTGTTTGCTGAAGTCTGGTTCCCTTTGTGAAAGGTGGACGACTTCTGCTGCCTTCGTCATTCCTGTGGATGGGGTTAAGGTCGGCTGTGGCGCTTCTCCTAGTTCAGGTGTTGCATCCACTCTCTGAGACATTACTAAAGCTATTGTATTGTTTTTAATTTAACTGCATGGTTCTTGAAATCACTGACTGTATTCAAACGATTTCCAAATAATGTCTCAACGGGAACACTGCAGTGAAGGTCTGCCTGCTCTGAGCTCATTTGCATAATATACATCAGGGCTTTCAGTTATTTTTTTAAATGAGAGCAGGTCGTTGGTGCATGCATATGTTAAACTCTAACCCTGTCACCAGCATTACCCCCTTAGTATTGCTGTTTCGTGGCAGATAATGTCTAAAACACGAAAACGACAATTTCCAGTCTAATTGCACCATAAACCAAAGGCTGTGACTGAAAGCCTGTTGGCTGGTCTACAAATCTATTTTTAATGCCAACTTTATGGGGGGGAGACAGGCGATGCACAAAGAAAGAGGCAAGCAGAGTGAGAGCGAGAGACAGAGACAGACAAGGGAAAGATATAGAACGAGAAAGACGGTCACAAAGGCAGAGAAAAAAGTCAAATAGCAGATAACAATAATAACAAATGCATGAAAGAGAATTGAAATGAGAGAATCGTGAGCAGGGCAGGTCAGAGAAACAGAGGCAAACAGAGGAGAAACGGGCAAAGAGGACGAGAAAACATCTTGCTGAGGTACAAGAAAGGAGATAAGGATCCCAACTGCAATGTTTTGCACAGAGAAAGGGTAATACCAGCGTGAGCCTAATTATTTCACATAACATTGGTTAGCTGGTAACAATGTCGAGAAACACTAATACCGGAACACTGGTGTGAACAGATGGTAATTGCAGTCACTTAGCTGCATCTGACCCCACAGGACCGTGAGTCATTAACAGCATTCACCACCGGGGACGAGCGGCACCACTTTTATTGGAGGAAGCTTCTTTACCGACGAGCAGCGTTAACAGCCACGTGCGCCTCAGCGAGGAGAGAGTAAATAAGGCTCAGGGAAGCGCGAGAGCTCAGCCGGAGATAGCCAAAGCAGGAAGTGATAAATAGGACCACAGTGAAAACAAGCGCGGCCCCACGGCCGCGAAAGTGACAGCTGACCCAAAACAGATGGCAGCCTGCGTGCCGCTGCTGGGTCCAGAGAGCAAAACGCTCTGGGAGTAAACATTTCCCAGGAAGCTGGGACATCCACACGCCTTTGGCCAATTGCGTACTAAACCCAGACGCAAAGGCCAATAGCGTGTGAGCACCACACGCACAAGCTTCTACGAAACCTGAAGTGATTCCAAGAGGTAGATTTCCCAGAGCAGCGCATGCGCGCTGCGCTGCGCTAGTCTCGACCTAAAAAAGGAGAAGAAAGGAATTAATTATTCACCACAATTTCCCTTAAAGGAGGCTATAAATCTTTGGATAATAAAGGAAGTTTACAAAATATGTGAATGCCATTTCACGTGCCCTATCATTTTTATGTCTGGCTATAGCAAACGTTGACTGTCATTCCAGAAACATATTTTCCTAAAAAAATGCATTAACAAAAAAACATAAATAACTATATATCTGTAGAGTTGCTTTCGGTCAACCCTTATCATGAATGTGTCTTTTTAAGTGCCCTTCAAATGTTGCTTCCACGCACCATAGCATAGAACATTGGGTCATCCCACATCAGCCAGTGGCTCTCTTCTTTATGAATGACTGCATTTTGCATGTGAACATTCGCCTAAAAAGAAAGCTTTTTGCTGGCACTCTAACTGGGAATGTGAAGGTGGGGATGTTTTTCAGTTTCTGCACTCAAATTTTTCTGTGACCCAAATATCAAGAACAAGCAAATGTAGTCTGCTTTTAACGCTGATGTTGTCTAAAGTAGATCTTACGCTCGCATGAAGAAAATTCATTTCTTACAGGTAACATTTAAAGATTCGCTGTATGAATGTTTGGCTGTTCCAAGTTTTCAAAGGAGGAAGGAAGGACACGGTCCATTAATGATGTAGCAGCACAGTGAGAAATGCTGTTAATGCTATGTTTAAACTATTTGTCAGTACTAATGTACTTAAGATGGGTTCCTGAAGTACCTTTCACTTAATCTGCCTGCCACCAGTAAGTATTATATTAAAACCTTGTCTTTCTAAATAACAAGACAAACACTATCTTATGTCACGAATAGCTGATTTGTATAGCGCTCTACCACATGAGGGTTTCCTGGCACTTAAACAAACACCACTGAATGCATGGTAATAGCATTGCTAGAGGCCAGGTTGTGCAGCCCTATCTTCAGTTTATTGGTGTTTATTTTGCAGTCAGGACACACAGGGGTGTCTGCTGAACATCTGCTTTTATAAGGGCATTTATTTCCGAATTGCTTGTTGTGAGCTGCTGTTGCGTGCCAACGGAGTGGCAATGGTTTTACTGTGAGAGCGCCTCTGGAATACTGAACATGGTTTTATTGGCAGGCCCGCTTTTCATCTTTGGAAGACAATTGATAGACAATCATTTTTGCACTGGTGCAATAAAACCCCTTGCACCGTCCTTTCAATTTCATATCTTCTGACTCATCCTTTCAGCTCTCCTTCTTGCCATTTCATATCCTCTAACAAAAAGAAAATCATTAACTTAAGAAAATGTCTATACAGGAAAGCACGTGTACTGCTATCTGCCTTGGTGTTGTCACCACGGGTGAAAGCGGCTTTGGATTTAAAAAAGGAGCCTTGAGATGATTCAGAAGTCTACAGAATGTTCAATTTTAAGCCAGCTGAGATTTGGAGAACGTTTTAAAACATGAAGTAAAAGTTTTAAAGTTTTATAAGACTCATCAGTTCTTTGTGAAACCATTTCTGAAATTAAACCTCTCAGTGGATATTTATACTGTTCCACTGAAATGGAAACTTCAATGTATTTTGTATTTGCATTTGTGGATTTTTTGTAAAGCACGTCTATCACACAAGGTTTCTTGGTGATGAGCTTTATAAAATATATATATTGAAATTTAGCGACCACAAAATGCACCCCTTATGAGTCCAGGAGGCCTTAACAGGAGCGGCGGGATGGGGGAGAGTTGACAGACGGCGAGGTAAAATAAAATAAAAGATGAAAAACACTGACCTTGCGCGATGCGGCAAGCGCAAGTTAAGTGGTTTTAAAAAACATATTATTTTTATTTTACCTCATTGTTGTCTGTCAACCCCCCACCCCCACTCCGCCACACCGCTCTTACTTGCACAAGCCTCTCCTGGGCCTGAAGAGAATACTTCTGGTGGCTAGGACAGGTGACCAGGAGCAAAATAAGCTAAAGATGAAGAAAATCAGCTGAGAGGGGTCAGAGATATGCTGCTTTAACCCCTTCACTGCTAGGCCTTCCCCCCAGCTAAGCCTTTTTTTGGCTATTTGGGTTGCCTGCACTTAGGCCCCCGTAACTTTTCATCCACATAAGGTATTCACACCAAATATGCGTCCTTTTCTTCCAACATCCTGAGGATTCTAAAGGTACCCAGGGTTTGTAGATTTCCCTGGAGGGGACTGAGAAATTAGCCAAAATAATGTTAAAATTAGTTTTTTGGGGGAAAAAGTGCTGCAGAATAAAGCATCTGTTTTTTCCCCTGTAAATGATATCAATGAAAGATTTGTGGTGCTACATCCAATCTTCCCAGCATTCAGGAACATGCACACTTTTGTCAGTAAATCCCAATTTTCTACAGTTTTGGCATTTTAGTGCGACATAGCCTATTTTTCCTAATTTTTGTACTTTCAACCTTAATCCAGTCAGTTGTAAAAATGGGTGCGAAACCAATAATGGATCCCGGAAAGCAATACATTTCTGAAAAGTAGAAAATAGAAAAAAAATTGAATTTAGCAAGAGATCGTTTGTGTTTATCCTTCAAGGTTTTCCTATAGAAAGTAACAGTTGAAATAAACAAATACTGAAATTTAGTTGAAAAAAACAGCCATTTGTGCCTACGTTTTCAATTTTCACTTCTTCCAAGTATGGCAGTTTTTTTGAAACAATATTCATTTATGTCTACTGGACGCTTCTGGTTGTGAGGATACATAAGACTTGTAGGTTCACCAAGAACCTGAGTTACCCAGAGCCAATAAATGAGCTGCACTTGCAATGGTTTTTCATTATGTACCGGGTATGCCGCAATTTATTTGGCAACATATAAAGAGTGGAAAATAGGTATCAAGGAAACTCACGTATGTCCGAAATGGGAACAACATATAGAGTTTAGAAGCAGTGGTAATTTGCACATCTCCGAAATTGTAGGTACCCATACTAGCATGTGAATTAGAGGTCAATTTTCAAAATGACTTCTTTTTTAAACACAATGTCTTTCATTTCGAAGGCAGAATTGCATAGAAAGTCAATTGGTAATAACACTTTTTGTACTATTCTGTGTTCCACTAAGTCTTTCGATAAAAATGGTACTCACTTGTGTGGGTAGGACTAGTGCCTGTGACAGGAAACGGCCCAAAATGTAACATTGACACATCAAATTTTTCTAGTGAAATCGGACTAGTTTTTCACAATGTGCCTATCTGTGGATTTTGGACCCTAGCTCAGCCGGCACCTAGCAATCCTATACATTTTTGCAAACTAGATACACAGGGGAATCCAGGATGGGGTTACTTGTGTGGCTCTAGCTAGGTTCTGTTACCAAGAATCCCTTGCAAACCTCAAAATTTGTAAAAAAAAAACACATTTTCCTCACTTTTCTGTGATGGAAAGTTCTGGAATCTGCTGGTAGCCACAAACTTCCACCCTCCCACCATTCCTCCAAGAGGTCCTATACAATTTGTACCTCACTTTTGTGGGTAAGCGTAGTGCCCCCAACAGGAAATGGCCCAAAACATACTGTGGAGACTTCAAAATTATCAATCACAAAAAGACTTGGTTTTGCAAGGGAGTCACCTGCGTTTTTGGTCCCGGGCTCGGTGGGCATCTAGGGAAACCTACCAAGCCCAGATATTTCTGAAAATTAGACACCTGGGGGAGTCCAGGGATGTGTAGCTTGTGTTGATCCCTGAAAGGTTTCCTACCAAGAATCCCCTGCTAACCTCAAATATAGCTAATAAACATCACATTTTCCGCACATTTATGTGTGGAAACGTTGTGGGATCACCGGAATGACACAAAATTCTTACCACCCAGCATTCCCCCAGGTCTCTAGATGAAAATAGTACCTCACGTGTGTGAGTGGGCAAAATACCCGTGACAGGAATGGGCCCAAAACATTTTGTGGAGACATCAAAATTATCTATCAGAAAGCAACGTCGTTTTACAAGGGTGTCACCAGTGTTTTTGGTCCTAGGCTCTGTGGCCAGCTATGGGAACCTACCATCCCAGACAGTTGTGAAAATTAGACACCTGGGGGAGTCCAGCGAGGTGTGGCTTGCATGGATCTTTCAATGTTTACTTACCCAGAATCTCCTGCACACCTCAAATATAGCTAACAAATCACAAGACAATGGGCGGGCTGTGAGCCCACAAGGCTTCGAGACAGAATGTTTCGAAGAGACAGCACATGTGCTCCCTAGGATAGACCTATGAACTGAGGCTTCCTGTTTCACTTATATAAATGAGCTGGAATGACTGTATGCATGAATAAATATTTACCCAGACCAAATCTGTCTACAAAACAAAGGAGCACAGCACGGAGTGTGGAGCAGAAGGGTAAAATGAAGCAAGATGTAGATAAAATACACTTTCGCCTCAATAAAAAAACCTTTAATAAAGCTCCTAGGGAAGTTCAGTAGGTCTAGTTGTGGACACGATTAACCTTGAACGGAGACATCTTTAGATCTTTATGGAAGTAAAGGAGGGAGGAAGGTTGTCAGTTCTCTGACAGGATGGAGTGCTAGGCTTTGTGAACATAGCCAGTAGAAAGACCTGACTATCACAGTGTTGATACTGCTGTGGCACACCCCTTTTGAGGGCTCTGCCAAGGAAGGTAAGGTTACCATTCATGCTGTAGTTGACATGGTCATCTGGGTCTGTAATGGCTAAGGTTCATAATCTAGGAAGCTCAAGGATGCCTGCTTAAGAATCACAAATTCATTTTTCAGTGATGTTGTAATCCTTTTTTCAGTGATCTCCCATCCTTATCAAATATGGTTGCCAGCTTCAGATGAGTCAGGGCCTCCTTCATGGAGTCGCACATAGTAGAAGTCTTTGATGTGCCATCAGGGAAAGACGAAGCTATCTTTTGTGTGAAGTGGAATAATTTCTGTCAGTGCAGCAGCTTTCTTTTGCTACTTCTTCTTGTGTTAGCTGCTACTGCCACAATTTGAGGAGCTATATCCATGAGGAATGGGCCTATTTGCTTGAACAGGTCTCTCCTTTTACAACGCGTGCAAATGTAACATTAATCAAATCTATTACAGTACTCTGTTTGTACAATGTCAAAGTGACATCCTGGTCATTTTTTTTTCTTAATAAGTATTAATCAGGCACAGCAAAAAGAAACTGATCACAAGGATGGATTCAGGAAAATACTGCCTATCAATATTGAATAGGCATGAAGCCCGCTGCATGTGCAGACATGAGGGTCTCCAAGAGACAGGAGGCCTCAATTTCTGCATTTATTTTTCCAAAGTGTTTGTATTGCAACCCGTGTCCTGAAATAGACAATGCATGCGAATAAAATTAGCACTTCACAAAAGAGACAAGAAGGGAAAGCCTGCAGCAGTCCATGGGACACTGTCGAATCTACTTAGGCTTTCAGCAACCACTCTCACAGCAGAAGCTGACCATCAGACTGCTGCTATTGTGCAGATGGCCACTGGGTGACAAGTGCAGTCAGTACCCCACCACTAGAGGGAGACAAACCAATGATACATTTATCTTCAACTCCCAAGGAAGGAGAAACTCATTTGCGCTGCCGCCTACAATTAGTGAAAAGCCTCCATGCTAACAGTGTAAATCGCCAAAAATGTACAACTCATAACGTCATTTTAATACATTGCTATTTTTATTTTAACACTATCAAAGTCTGCCTTTTGTGCATCGGAGGCTCTGCAAGAATGAAAAAGCATGATCTATGTAAGCAACATATGTCATCAACGTGATTCTGAAGTTGAACAGAAGCAAATCTTTACTTCAAACCAAGTGACAATTATTGGCTTTATTAGTGCTTGTTTTCAAATGGACTTGTTACTTTATGTTTTGTAAACATCATGAGTAAAGCACGCTTCTACCATTTGCGTGCTACTATAGTGAACTACATAAACCCAATACATGTCTATGATTTACAACGAGCAGTTGTGTATATTTTTAGGTTTGTTGAGAATTGTTTATTCAATACGTAGTTGAATATTGGTTCGAGTGAGTTAATATGGACAAATACAATGAAACAGAGATCTTTGTAATGCATTTTGTGAAAGGATGCGGATGAATAAGTACTTTGAAGTGTTTTTCAGTTTCATTGAGCGAACGAATGTATAGGCTGGCTCTATGGACTGTTTACTAGTCAGATATTAAAACCCATCTGTTTATCGTCAAAGAAATTTCCTTTATAGACTGTTTACTAGAGTGTTATTACAAGTTGCTGTCTATTTTCAGAGCCCTTTTTTGACGATGAGGATGTGTTATTTTTAGGTTAATTTCTCTGAATGGCATGGTTCTAAAGGTGGCAGGAAAGTACTATAGAGTAAACAAACCCTTTGTAACTTTATGGCATTGGTGCCTTGTAATGCATATTTAAGGTGTCAGGAGGTCTGTCCTCTGTGCAATGTTGTGGTACTAGCTCACTATAAAATATGCAAGAGAGAAAAAGAAAGAAGAAAGGAAGAGAGCGTGACGAGAGAGAGAGAGAGAGGTTATTGTCTTATTTGGGAATATTTGTATTTAAAGTAGGTATATCCTCGCGTCCACCTAATGTAATAACAGTGCATATTTATTTTTTATAATCTTACTGTTCTCTCAATAAATATTAATTATCTTAAGAAACAACCTCTTTCCATGCGTTTGTATCTGAACAAGAAGGCATGTATTTTAAGTTGTACCACATTTAACATATCACTTGAACCTTTACGGTGTTTAGAGGTCGAAGCCGCAATCATGCACTTACACAGTCAGGGGAGGAGACAGTGTCGCCAGATTAGCCTATTTCCTACACAAATGGCTCACATTTTTCCCATTTGTGTGGGGAAAAACCACAGGTGGTGGCTGGCTACTTTTTGGACGTATATTAGCCCATTGTGCACAAATTTGTAGCTGGGGCAGCGCAGACACTCATCATGCACTGGCAGGCATGGATGGCAGCCAACCAGGCAGGTGCAGCAAGTCAGGTGGCCATTGAGATAACAACACAGTGACGCCTGTCAATCACACTTTACTGTCATGGCACCTGATGCAAGGTCAGCGGCGAATGAGCACGTATCACGCTGCATGGCTGAGGTATGATTGGATAGGATTGGAATCATGTCATTGACTATTAGTTACTATACACACCTGTTGCTGAAGCCTGCAGCATGTGTGTGTAACTGCAAGCGCGCCTGCTGCTTTTCACTAAAAGCTGTTGCCACGCTTGCATAGTGGTTCGGTGGGTTTACAGTCTGTTTGGGTCACAGCGCTGTCAATCTTGTAGCACAAAAGCGCTACAAATGATGGCCCTGACAATAAATTTTGGCCAGCCCTGTGGTGCTCTTTTAAAGCAGCAGTGACTCGCCATGGGGTCTCTCGCCGCAGGTCTCGGAGTCGGGATTTGTCGACATCACAACCCAATCACTGATCTCGTCACTCATCACTCGTGTGTTTTTACGGATACTAGAGAGATACAGTGACTGAGGGTGACCACCAATTAGGTGTCGTTGGCAACAGACTTCAATAGTCCCACTACTCAGACTTCACTGTGTCACTCCTTGCCTTGGTTGTGGTGGTGCGGCCCTCCCCTGTGCTGTGACCATCATAGAGGTCGACTCGTGACACGTATGAACCCGGCCGCGGCAAACCATGTGTCCCAGTCCCACACTCAACTTCACCTCAGATGCAGGAACATCTTTTATTTAAATAAACTTTCAGCTACTGCTGCTGTTTCGGCTTTAGTTCTATCATTTTTAGGTCTCGCCTGAGCCAGCGCGAATGCGCTGCACAGCGAGGCTTTAGTAAGGACTTCCGAGTGTGACCACAGCCTATTGGCCTTTGCGTCCGTCTTTCTAAGAAAGACAGCACGCAATTGGACAAAGGCGGGTTTTTGTCCCACCTTTTCTTAGAATGTTGACGCCTATGACCTAAACCTTGCGGTTACGTGCAAAGGCATGCAGTGTGCCATTTGCTTCGGGTCACATTTCAAAGCTTGTTTTTTGTCGCTTTCACTTTTGCGGCCGTATTCTTACAGCGCGCACACCACTCGTGGGACGCTGCAGCTGCATTACTCACATCCCACGGTGTTTTGCCTGCGGGAGCGAGCAGCTGCAGTGCCTTCTTGTTTATAAAGCCATGTCATATGCCCATAAAAGGGAACCCGCCACTCTCCTTGCACAATTTCCCCATTCCGTCCGTCAGCACCATGCTAATCGAACACAGCTACGCGTCCTCGGCTACACCTGCCTTTTATTTGAAATGTCAAATTTTTTCTCAGAAGTGTAGCGCTATGGAAATACAGTTTAACAGTTTAACAGGCACGCTGAGCACAATATTTACGGCCTTCATAAACGTGGCTTAACAAGAATTACTGAATTCCTCAGACTGAACTTATCTCCTGGTGAAAAGGGCGCTCTGCATCTTCGGAGTGGCACCTCGGCAGCGGAACTCAGTTAAAGTTTCAGGCAAACTCCAGGGGTCCCTAGGCATTAAGAAACAAAGAGCAGCAGCCGCTATAATTTTATCTTGTTCATGAGACACTCAACACCGCTTTAAAAAACCCTTAACTTGCGCACCGAAGTGATAGAGCCGCAAACAGCCGCAGTGAAGAGCAAATTACGAAAGAAACTCATTGTGAATGTGCATTCTGAATAAACTGATGAAATTGAGCTCTTTGCTATGCACTAGTCAGTAGAAGAGAATTATGAAATATTGTTGCAATCGCTTCACTTAAGAAACCTATTTCGTCATAGACGTCAATGGAGAGTAGCCTCTGCTACCCCCAGCTTGCCATTTAGCCCCCTTGACTACCCCTGGCATCAGTAGCCATAGCAGCAGCCGCAGGCACCTGGGTAAACAGGCTTTTACATTTACTTTCTGCATTTTGGTGTCCTTGCCCTACCCAAGCAGCCAAGCATTTACACACAGGAGGCTACAGGGGGGGGCTAACAGTGGGGGTCAAGTCTGTGACGTCATTTGCATCAAAAAGTTCCGACCGGCCGTGCTCTGAGCTGCGGAGTCCAATGCCCGTGCCCCGAGGGACGCACAGCTCTGCCGCAGCTTTGTCTACGCCGCCAGACAAAAGGCTTCCAATGTGACAGTCTGAGTCGGGCGGATGTTTCCAGAAGGCTTTGTGACACGGCGGAGGCTGCCGCCCCCCTCGGGGTCTGTGGGGCAGGGAAAGCCGCCGATCCATGCCCACTTGAAATAAAATGTACACCATGCTCGCAGGCCGGGTGCTGCCACTAAGTGCACGGTGCAGAGACCGTGTCTCCTGCTTATATTAGAAGGCATTGGAGTTGGCGGTAGTGGAGACCAGATTATGGGAAAGGATTCATAAAGTAAATGATACCACTCATTATGAGGCTGCAGTATCTCGCTATGTCTTTTTAATACATTGATCAAATCAACACTGATAAAAAAAAAGTATTCCTTTTGCTTTGCAAATTACAATGGATTTTTAGCAATGCAACATAAATGCACTCCACATAATACCACACAGTGCCACACAATTATAGGCTACATAATTACACTGCACTCAATGCAACATACACTCCAAATACCACTCAGCGCCACATAACTGCACACCACATAATTACACTCTACTGAATGCAACATACACTCCACAAAATACCACTCAGTGCCACATAATTATATGCTACATAATTACACTGCACTCAATGCAACATACACTTCAAATAATACCACTCCGTGCCACATAATTACACGTCACATAATTGCACTTTACTGAATGCAACATACACTCCACACAATACCACTCAGTGCCACATAATTCTATGCTACATAATTATACAGCACTCAATGCAACATACACTCCAAATAATATCACTCAGTGCCACATAATTACACGGCACATAATTACACTCTACTGAATACAACAATACACTCCCCATAATACCACTCAAGCATGAGAACAGGCAGGAAGAAGTTGCCAGCAGTGCAAGTACAAAAAACCTAGAGGATATTTTTTATGTTAAAATCCGGTTTTTCAGTTGTATATAATGTCGTTTCTGTTTGTATAAAGGTAACAAAAATGCTTAACACTTTTTATTATAACTTTCCAACATAATGCACAGCAGCCACAATGCTCTACAACATAGCCAAAAGTTCTGGCTAAACACATAAGGTCCCAAAGGCGAGACCTATTGGCTATGCCAATGCTTGTTTTTATAATAGCTTATAAACAGGAACAGCCGAACTTCTCTCATATGAGCACCTTACACAGGCCTTAGACCTTCCACATGTCGCACACACATTCCTCGCACAGTGCGTGCCTCATCCCAACTGTATTATGTCACCCGCTGGAGTTTAATGAAAGTAAAATTATAGATAACTAATTTGTTTTATAACACTACTCATCCCAATACAGGGTGTCCTAGCACCTTACAACACACATACCGATTGACAATAAAGTATGTGTGTTAATCAATGTACAGGATGTGTGAGGTAAGACAGTGAGTGTTACAAGATGTAGGAGTCGAATGCCCTTCTTAGCTCACTGTGTAAAAGGATTACAGTTTATGAACTGCAAGTAACAAAAGGTTCTTTGTTTTAAAATCAGAATCCCACTTACCATCTACATTAAATAAAATTTGATCATCTGCATGTTACATAATGTGCTTTGCAGGAGACAGATTAACCTTCTGTGCTAGTTACAATAAAAACTAAGAGTAGACAAAACACAAATCTCTCCAGCAAATATGTTATGCTCTAGAGTTTTCTTACCATTATTATTCTGCCTTAAGACTTAGGGGCATATATCCAAGGAAATGGAGCAGTGTGGTGCTGCGGCAAATTTTGCAGTGGTGCGTCATTTAAAAAACGCAGAGATGTGCCATATTTACAAGAATGCGGTGCACCCATGTGTTTTCCCTGGCACTGGAGCTAAAAATAGCGCCAACACAGATAACCTTGCGCCATAGTGTAAGGGTGCCTATGTTGCAGGGATGATTGTTTATGTGCAGGGAGGTGACCCTTCCTGCACATAAACAGTCAATAATGGCATTTTGCTCTTTCTATGTGTGCTGCAGCGCACATAGAAAGAGCAAAAACAAGGAGAAATAAAAGTATTTCTTCTCATTGCGCCAATCTAATGCCTGATTTTGCATGGCGTTAGTTTTTTGACTCTGCTGTCTCAGATTTGCAGATCCTTGTAAATCTGAGGCATTTCAAAAAGCAATGAGTGTTGCGGTTGAGCGCCCACAGCAACACCCATTGCACGGCCCTTTCTGGCAGATACCTGCATGAAGCTGTACCATATTTACAAAGTGGCGTCAAGCCATGCAAAGGTGCTTAATGCTGCTTTGTAAATATGGTGTGGGGCATTGTGCCACTGGAACATCACAAAAATGATGTTCTGGTGGTGCAATCCCCTTGCACATATGCCCCTTAAGTGGCAGCAGGTGCTTTAACCCCATAAGATATTTAAAAATGCAGACTTTGCAACCAATTAAGTGTAACAGATTTACTGCCACGTTTTGCCTCGTTGCCAATTTGTTTTTGACAGTTTAGAAAACAAATATAACATTTGAGGGCCTTTTGGGTACCTTGTTGGGTGGTAACACAATGCGCTAATTTTGTTTTGGGTGTTTATATTGCTCAAACCTATCCCAGTTGGGGAATAACTGAATTATATATAGCAACAGGAGTGCATGGGCAAGCAGGGCAGTAGAAGCATTTGGATGGTCTAAAAAAACTGCTTTATAAACTACATGGAATGAGAGGGCTGTGAAAGGAAGCAGTAGAGGCTTTAGTTAATATGTAGAAGTAAGATGGTGAAGAGATTCGTAGCTAATATCTGGTGTGATACTTAGGTCATATGTAGGAGCATTTCAGATGTGATTAGGGATGTTGTAAATGTCAATGAATGCCATGATTGATTTAATATGCAAGGGCAAAAGCAGTGCATGGCCAGTGCATGGCGAGGCTGCAAGTAATAGTTACTTTAGGGTGACTTTCAGTGATTTTGTTAGTTTCAAATGGTATGTTTTACATCGCATTGTCACCTACCTATAACATCCCCTTAACCTTTATTTTTTTCCAGTGAAATTCTAAGTTTTTTTTTAATGCAAAGTTAGATATTCTAATTCCTAACTATAACATCACTTTAACATTGGTTCTTTTCAGGGAATTTGTAGTGTTGTCTCCATGGTCCTTTGTGCATGGCCCTGCCCCTCCCTGTTGTCCACCAAGGTCGTTGTGCTGCCACTAACCCTCCTACTTGCCATCTATGATATTCTGTAGTGCCAGAGCCCCTCCCACCTACCCTTTGTGGTCAGCTTTCTCTCCCTGATCAGCTCCCGCCTTCCCTCCGTTGTCTGTATGTATGCCATGATAATCTCCCTGTAGCTCGACATGGTGTACTTTCAGTTCCCATTCGCCTGCCCAGCATAGTCAACTTGTTGCTCCGTCCTGCCTTCCATGGTCCAAAGGCGTGTTAAAGACTTACACTTTTTTTTAAATTAGAACACCTCATCATATTCTAACATGTTTGTGGCATCATTTACTTGGTGATTGTTTGCATGGCTCTTGTACGGGATCCTCAAGGCAGTGCTCAAACTTGGCTTCGATTTCCTTGATAGTTTGTTGATTTGTCCATCTCTATTTAACAGCGCACATGCTGTGCTTAAGTAATTTAAGGCACTGTCATGTGCTAGTGAGGCCATTCGCACATGAGACCATCTTGAATGTGTGCTTAGGAGATGTGCGGTGGAATAAATTCACTTGCATTGTAAGTCTTGGAATCCATTAAAGGGAAATGTCCCTGTTTAAATTTGCATTTGAGAGATTATCATGGATGAAGTGCATGGATTTTGAAATAGTGACGACGTTTGTTTGAGAAGCAGTGATTATTGGAGTCATATTTTAATTTGGAATGTAACATCTGCATTTGTAAAGCAGGCATCTGTTAATGGTAAGATATGTTGTTACAAGATTCCCTATTAGGCACACTACTTTATAACACTTTCAATTCTGTTGAGCTTTCAAGACACTGTGTTTGCTGAAGAGACTAAGTGTAGTGGGACAGTAAATACAAAGAAGGTGGGGTAAGTGTCTGACAAAGGAGTAGGGTGCCTTTATTGGGATTAACAGGACTTGGATTGTAAAATTCAAAAGGAAAGAAGGATTGGTTCTGCTTACCACAAACTTGAGCCCAACATGAACATTTGAGTAAGTACGAGAGGTAGTCCATGGAGATGTATTCATTTTTGAGGTTATCAATAAGCTGTTCTTGTTTTCTTATAAAAACAAATCAAAAACTAGAGCAAACCTCTTAACACTTCATGAATAAGAGGGAGTCTGCACCCTTTGGCTCACCCTCCATTTCAAAACATGACAAATCCCACTCGACTCAAAATTGTGTGCCCTTGAGAAAAATGGCTTGCCCCTAGCTCAGAGTTAACACTACTTTGTATCTCCATTGATTTCACTGATGGTGTGCCCCAAAATGAGTAAATTACATCCCTGGACATGCAAAAAGTAGAGGTATGCTACAGTATCCAATAGCAGTTGGCAATTCTAAAAAGTATTTTGTAAGGGATTGGCACATGATTGGCAGTGAACTAGGGATAGCGATTGAATTTTATTCTTTTGCATTTTCAGGTAGTGCTGCGGCCTCATCCTGACATAGTTAATCATTGATCTGCTCTAAGCTGACTTTGCAGTTTAATTATTGTAGGATGTGCAAACGGGTACAATATAAAAAAATATACAAGAGTTGGAGTTGGATCCTGAACAAAAAATATGGTTTGCTCCTGTAGAAACAGATAATAGCAAAGCAGCATGCACATACTGCAATATAGACCTTTGTGCCCATTATAATGATTTAAAGCAACATGCAGCAACCACAAAACACAGATCACGCTGCAATGCAGCGAGCACATCTATGGCATCCTTTGTATAACCCATTCCCGTGATAATTTATAGCCAGTAAGAAGAGAAATCAGGTTTGCCATACAAACTACTTGTTGTACATCCATTAATAATGTAGATGAATATGGTGCAATTTTGAAAGATGAATTCTCTGCCTTCCAAATGCACTGCACCCAATGTACAGCACTGTGTTAGGCCCATATTTCAAAGAGGAATTGCTGAAAAATATCGGACATCACCATACTCTTTATTGATTGACTGACATTGAAGTAAAAATACTTCTGTGCATTTGTTTAAAGTATTGCAGCAAAAACCTTGATAAATTAGAAAGCACCTTCCTTGGCATGGTAGAATTAGATCAGGCCTCTTCCAAAGATATAGCAAATGCAGTCCAAAACTTGCCTGAAACGTGTAACGTGTAACCTTGAGATTGGAAATTCAACTGGTACAGACACAGATGGGGCAAGCATAATGTGCAAGAAGCACCACTCAACATTCACGTTGTTGCGAGATAAGCAATCTTCCTTGCAACTTGTGCGCTGCATTTGCCACTCCCTTGACATTATTGCCAAGAAAGCAATAAGAAGCTTTCCAAGCAATATAGAATTCATGATCAGAGAAAGTTACAACTGGTTTTCCCACTCACCAAAATGCCAGGCTGACTATAAGAATTTGTATCTCACATAAGACAGAGGCATGCCCCTGAAATTAATTTTCCTTGCGAAACATGGTGGCTGGTAATGGCAGATTATGTAAAGCATTTACTAGAACAATATAATGTCCTAAAATTACACCTTTGCACAGCATCCTATGTGGAACACTGCTATGCAACAAGGATGCTCCAAGAAATGTATCACAATGAGACAAGCCTGCTTTTCCTCACTTTCTTAAAGCCTGTTCATCAAGAAATAAAGGTAGTAAAACAATCTTTAAACTAGAATCTGGGGATGCATTCCACATCTTCTGTGATCTACTCTGTACTTGTCCACATTGAAAAGGATACTGAAGCCAAGTGTTTTCACCTGTAAACATCAGGAGCACTTGAAGAGCCTAGATTTACAAAGTTCTGTCATTTATCTTTCACAGGATGATGCTGATCTTGGACTCACTTTCAGGAAGAAGCTAGAAGAAAGTAAACTCACCTCTGTCTCGAAGGATGGCATTGTGACAAGGTGCCTGGAGTACATGAAAGTATTGGTCTGCGAATATCAGGCTCACCTTCCTGAGTCTCTCAGCATGCTTAAAAAAATTGGACTTTTTGAGTCTCCAAAAAGTACTTGCATATCCCAAAACTCCTGTAACTGACTTACCAGATACCTTTTTCACATACCCATTGAAAGTACTGGAGTCACAGTGGAGAAGTGTATCCTCATGCTCATTTCCTCAGACTTCAAACACAGAATCCTTCGGAAGAGAAGTGTGCAACTACACCAATGCTGCTGGCAATCATTGTTTTCACAAGCTTTTCACAAGCTTGCAATTAGTGCTATGAAATGTTGACTCTCCCGATATCCGATGCTTATGTGAAAATAGTATTTTCCCAAAAGACGCAGCTGAAAAATTATAGACAAAACAAAATTGGCCAAAAATTACAATCAGATATTCTCTATATAAAGAGTGGACTGAAACACACTAGGAATCAAGCCCTATTCATTTGTGCCAGCCCCACAATGGCTTGCAACATTTAACACCAGTATGTATGATTAAACATGCAATATTAAGCTCCACGGCCCCAGAGATGCATGCAGCTCATGTGTTTGCCAGGGGCAGAAGAACACTTTCTCAGACCTGCTCTTGCCACTGTCAACTGAAGAAGGAGGCATTCCCCCCCACCTGCTACTGACAGGACCAGAATCACACTTTCTCAGACCTGCTCTTGGCACTGTCAACTGCAGAAGAAAGCCCACCGTCCTCCTGCTACTGACAGGACCAGAAGAACGCTGCTATTGACAAGACCAGAAGAACACTTTCTTAGACCTTCTCTTGCCACTGTGAACCTCAGAGCTCTGCATGACACTCCTGCTGGTGCCAAACTCGGAAGAGCAACATTCTCCACATTCTCCTACATTAAGCAACCCACATTGAAGTAAAAACCTGCAGCACATCTGTGCAAAGTACCTCAGCAATATCATAGCAAACATGAAAGCAAATACCTAGCCATGATGGACTAGCAGCAGACCTGTGCAGAAGATACAGTCAATGCAGTCCTATACTTGCTTGAAACTTTTAATATTGAGATTAGGAATTTAATTGGCATATGCACAGATGGGACAAGCATCATGTGCAGATCACACCACTCAAGATCCACTTTTTTTTTTTTCTGAGTTTTATATAGTGCGAACCTGACCCGAATTGGGTATCAGAGCGCTTTACATAGCACCAGTTACGTTACATGAGGACACACATTCATTTTTTGCTAGGCACGGGGAGATTAAGTGATTTGCCCAGAATCACAGGATGTTCAGCGTCGTTACCGAGACTCGAACCCAGTTCCTCAGGTCCGAGGTTGAGCACCCTAGCCATTAGGCCAACTCCTCTCCCACTTTGTTGTGAGATCAACAACCTTCCTGCAATGTGTGCACTGTATTTTCCACTCCCTTGACATTAAGTTCAGAAATAGGTTTATTAAAAGAAATCAAAATAGAATTATATAATATGATAAAGCAGTAAATGATCACATAAAAAGATAAAAAGCAATAAAAGGAATAGTTGAATATAAATACAAATTTAACATGGCATAAATAAAAGAGATTAAATGCATATGGTCACAGAAGCGTTACATTATAAATAAATAATTAAATAATAATAAGCTGAAGCAAGTTAATACAATATCAAAGTAAGGAAAGTCATGGTGGTTTAACAACTGCTTGTTGAATAGGGATTAGAGAAAATGATCGCTTAGCATTAGCATCCAGAAACTTTGTGACAGGTAACCAGAAATTCAAATGTTTCTTAGCAATTTGAATAGGATGTACAAAGGCTGTATCTAATCTATGATTATGACAAACTGCGTACCACCAAGCTTGAAAAGATAATATAGTGACATTTTTCCAATTCTTAGTAATTTGCTGGAAAGCAACTGCTGATAATAGGTCTAAGATCTTAACATTAGAATTACAAGTAATTCAGACAGGGGCTAACCTTCCTAAAAATAGGTTAGTGATTATGATGAATTCTAGACAAAATTGGTTCTAATGCTAAATTAAAAAGAAATAGGAATAGAGGACAACCTTGGCGAAACCCCTGCTCAAATTAAAATAGGGAGACGTGAGGTAGTTAACACAAACAGTTGCATGTGGATTTGAGTAAAGAATAGAGATAAAAGAAATATTTCTGGGCCAAAACCAAACCATTTAAGTGTTTGAAAAAGATAAGGCCAATCAACTCGATCAAACTTTTTTTCCACGTCTAGGGCCACTGCTGAAAGAGCATGAGATAAGACGACTTTCAACAAATCTGTATTGCTCCTTGTCTAGTAAGTGGGGAAGTTAAGATTCCAAGAGAAGGGCCAGAGCTTTAGGAAAAATCCTATAATCAATGTTGACTAATGATATAGGTCTATATTGTTTGCAATATTTTAAATGTTTTCCTTCTTTAGGAATAAAACATACCAGGGCGTCCAAAAAGGAACCAGAAGAAGCACCTGATTGTAAAAAAGAAATCTAAGAGGTTATGCATTATAGGAAGAAGTAGCCGTGCGAAATGTATGAAAAATTCAACGGTGAAGCCATCCCGGCCTGGAGCTTTGTCCTTCTTAAGTGAGTATAAGGCAGTAAGGAGTTCTTTCTGTGATATATCAGATTCTAAGGGGGTAAAATCAATTTGAGCATGAGAAGAATGATGAATATGAGATTGGTACTGAGAAATATGAGGCTCCGAGGGAAATGTTTCTGGTGTACATAATAATTTATAAAAGTGAAGAAATTCATTTAGAATTTCAGAATCCTTAAACTTCAATGTTTGTTGCATGTCCATAATAGATTCAATATTGAGCTTATTGTGTTTAACCTTTAAATAATTTGCTAGTACTTTACCAGCTTTATTCTGGTCTCCACAGAACTTTGCGCTAGATTTTAATAAATATTGTGAGGCACTATCTGTCGACTCCTTATTAAATTGAAACTTGCCATTAATAAGCTCAGATAAACAATCTTGTGATTTAGAACAACAATAGGATGGTTCCAACTTCTTTATCTTAGCTAAAAGTTCTTTGGCCTGGTTATGTGAGGGATTATGTTTTTTGGAGACATATCTAATAATGACATCATGAGCAGTAGCATTAAATGCATCCCAAATAACAGAAAAAGGTAAAGTATCATCTTGATTGGAGGAAAAATAGTAATTAAAGAAGGAAACAAAAAAGGAGGTAAATGTAGGGTCTAAAAAGAGAGCATTATTAAAACGCCTTCTCCTAGACCTATTGGGTTTTTGCAAAATATCCAATTGAACAGAGGTAGGACCGCAATCAGATATTAGGATGGAACCCATATCTGCAGCCCTTAAGGATTGGGATATATTCTGTGTTATAAAAAAATTGACAATTCGTGATTTGGTCTGGTGAGCTGTAGAAAAATAGGTGTATTCCTTTGTGATAGGGTTACAAAGCCTCCAAGCATCAATAAGCTAAAATTGTTGAACAGTTTGAGCAAAAAATAAATGCGTTTTATGTGATGTGAATGAGGAGGTATGGTCAATGAAAGGATCAAAAACTTGATTACAATCACCTGCAAAAATAAAGTTATCATCAATCCATTGCATAATTTGTTGAGAGAGAGACAACCCAAAAGAGGGATCTTGAATAGTGATGGCATGTATGTTAAGCAAGGAAATGGGAGGGTTCCCAATCAACAGTTTTAGTATAAAGCCATCTACCATCATCGTCAGAAATCTGAGAAAGCAATTTAACAGATGGTGATTTACGCCATCTCCTGGTGAAAAAAAGACTTCACCCACCCACCCCCTCTTCAACTTTAAGGATTCATTTGTCATGAGGTGAGATTCCTGTATGAGGGCGATATTTGTCTCAAGTTTAGATAAGTGTGATAAAACATGTTGTCTCTTCATGGGAGAGTTCAAACCCCTGATGTTCCAACATACGAGTTTCAAAGTCATATGAAGATTTTAAAGAAAAGGGAAGACACAGCTCTATGCATACCATATGAAATGTAGGTAATAAGCCATATATCAATCCAACCATTCAAAAACATATTGTAACAATATGTATGAGATAAGAAAATCAAATACAAATACATAGAAGAATAGTTAAATAAAGGAGAGAAAAAAAGTCTAACGAAGGAAATGAAATAAGGAATGATAAACAGGTAAAAAGAGAGAAGAGGAAAAGAACAAGAGGATAAGGGAAGAAGAACATACCTAAAAGTTCCAGATAAGGGTGGGGGGTGAGACCACATGGACCAGACGACTCGCCCAAGTTCAATGGAACAGAGGGCAAGGAAGGACCGCATCACATTTAACGAGGGAGTAAGGCAGGCACAAACAACAACAATCCTGTAAAGAAGGAAAAAAGGCAACCATCAAAACACAACCACAGTAATATGATAGAATACATTATAGCAAACAGCGATAAACTAGTCATCAACTTAATGGAATTTGAAACAAATAGCTATCAATTCAAGAACTGCTATGAGAGTCTACTGAAATTAGATGTCTTGAGATGAGGAGGCTCCAGAGAAGCCCATGGATTCTGGTTTGCAGGAATTGATGAAGCTCTTCAACCTGACAGAATCTTCGTATGTTGTGTTTTTTTTCTAATATGTGACTTTAAAGAGATATGGATGAAGGAGTCCTTAACGGACCCCAATGAACGAAAGTCAGATCTCATATTCAGAAATTCCTTACATCAGATTGCAGTGGCTCTGGCATAATCTTGAACAAAGTACAAGTAGTAGCTTAACATAGAATACGTTGAAGTGACTTGACTGCTGCAAGGACTTTAAGCAGATCCATGTATTCAAGGAAATACAAGATGACTCCTCTTGGTCTCCGTGAATTCCAGTTGACAACCAAGTATGTGAGCGTGTTGGATATTTATCATGGTTCCCTCTGGCAGATTCAGCACCTTGGGGATGAAAAATTTGAAGAAGGAGATAGGATAAGAGACCTACGAGCCTTCCGGTAAACCATATATGCGAAGATTGTTTTTTCTATTCCGGTTTTCAAGGTCTTCAACCTGTTTCTGAAGTGAGGATACCTGTGATTGAAGTGCAGTGACTTTAACATCAGTGAGCTTGAGAGAAGACATATTGTGCTTCACCGCAGCCATCCATCTATCTGTGACCAGTTGACTGAGAGGAATTGCAGCTTAACATTTGTTTCCTCCATGAAGGAGCGTAGAGCACGAATCTCCTCCAGCAACTGATCTAAGGAAGCAGGAGAAGAAGATTTTGGTGGGGAAGGCAGATCTTTCTTCAAGCGCTTTGTAGAAGCCTTCCCCACAGCTAGAGGAATAGGCCCAAGAGGGCAGAGCTTTTAGACAGAGACACCAAGGATTCCTCCATTTTAGAAAATTCTGTGAAGATTTTAGAGTTTTTGACAAAAGTTTGCATAGAGCGTGAGGATGGGGGGCGCGTTGTTTTCAATGTTCCCATAGAAAAGATAAAATGATATGGAGGCAGGAAAGCAGTTCCAAGCTATGACACAAAGAAAAGGTGAACACCATCCAATAGGAAATCCACCATAGAGATATGGTCAGCTGAAAGTCAATTAAAAAAATGTAAGCGAGCCATAAAGCCTTAGTTCATAAAAGAAAGCAGCATGCCAATAAAGGTTGATATAGGTGACAATGGAGAGAGCCTCACAGGAAAAAGAAATGGAAAGAAAGGTATTCAACACCGCTTTCCCCACCGTACCGCATTATCACCGGTATTCGTTGTCACCTAAATTGGCGGCTGAGACTGGAAGTTCGCTGAGGCGGTTACTCCCTTCAAAAGAAAACATGCAGAGAATTCTGTGGCAAAAGACTTTGTAGGCGGCAGGTCGGCATCCACAAGCAGGAGCGCTCTGCCAAACCTCAGAAGGTTGCAAATAGTAGCAGTCACACCTTGCCAGCCCGAGGAGTGTCACTCAGGTGTGGGCATTTTCCGCGAGTGACAAGCCTAGCCCCCCTCCACTCGCTTGACATCATTGCTAAGAAAGCAATAAGGAGCACTGAACGCAATATAGAACTCATGATCAAATGGGTTCTCAAACATCAAACTGGAAATTCTTCTAGAAATAAATGTATTTTATAAAATATTTCAGCAAGAATTCGGAGATGCATTCCACATCTTCAGAGACCTGTTTATTCTGTACTTGTGCACATTGAAAAGGATATTTCAACCAAGTGTTTCAAGAGCCATTTGTAGTTTCACTCTACCATCAGCCATGTATTTGTTTGTTAGAGCAGTATGATGTCTTGAAAGCACACTTTTGTATGGTGTGACATCCTATGTGTAAAACAGCCATGCATAAGTATGCTCTAAAACATTTATCAAAATCAGCCAAACCTATGTTTCCCATACTTTGATGAAGATGGTGCCGAATCCATGTATTAGCTCTAGGATTACCACAGTTATGCCAGTACAGATGGAGAGATGATTGTGTGTCTCTTGCAGTTTCACGTAGTCCCCTGCCCTCTCATTGAGACACAGTTAATCATTGAGCAGCTTAACCCAGCTGCCAAGCAGTTGCAGTTTAATTACTGCAACATGGGCAAGTGAGTTCAATACTAAAATATACAACAAAAGACTGGTAGTGGTTTATCAATTAAAAGGATGGATTGCCCTATAAAATGATATAATACCAAGGCAGCAAGCAAGTAATGCCATTTAGAGCTGCATGCCCATTTCAATGATGTGAAGCAAACCTGCAGCAAACTGAGTTACCAGCTGTGTCTACTTTACAGGTGCATGCTTTGATCGTAAAAAAAAAGTATATCAAGGCATAGGATGTGAATATTGGACATGCTTTCTGTCTGCAAATAAAATAACATAATCTGGATGCTCCAAAAGACTCTAATGTGCAAGGGTGTGCAAGAACTGCTGTGCACATGAGCAAAGAGACTATGAGCCAAAAGCTGCCAACAAAGCATAAGTGACTGAATGAACCATTCTGAGTTCCACTTTACCAGCCATGTTTACGTACAAGTGCAAATGCCAGGCTAACTGTTGAGATTTTTATCTCTCATTGGACAGAGGCATCCCTAAAATAAATGGTGCCTTGCAAAACAGTGGTTCTTGATGGCAGATTTTGTAGAGTGTTCACAAACACTATGATGCCTTACAATTACACTTTATCACAGCATCCTCTGTGAAACACTATGCAGCAAGGATGCTTCAAGAAATGTATCACGACGAGACAAACCTGCTTTACCTTAATTTCTCAAAGCCTGTTCTTGAAGAAATAAGGTAGTTAACATAATCTTACAGTTAGAATCTGGACATGTACTGCACATCTTCTGCGACCTATATACTCTGTGCTTGTCCAAACTGAAAAGGATACTTAAACCAAATGTTTTCACCTGTAATGAAGAGAAATTGCTGTGCCTAGATTTACAAATGTAAGCGATCAAGGTATGGATCATGGATTAACTTTCATTAACAAGCTGGAAGAAGGTAACCCCACCTCTGTCTCTAAGGATGACATTATGAAATCGTGGCTAGAGTTAATGAAAGTATTGGCCTGTGAATATCCATCTCATCTTCCCGATTCCCTAACCATGCTTAAAAGATTTCTAAGTTTAGATTTGAAAGGCTTCATACTCAGTTGCTGAGATATCAATCCTAGTACTCTTCTGAATGGAAGTGTATAACTACACTGATACTGCAGGCAACCTTTGTTTTCACAAGCTTACTGTAATGGATCCTGTGCCATTGTCATGTATTACCTCTAGAATAACCACAGTTGTTCCAGTAATAGAGGTAGAGATCAAAACCTATATTTTGAAGAAAGCCTGCAACAAAATTTGGGAAAATCTGGATACTCTTTATTGATTGATGACTCAACGGATGTGGGGGTGACAAAACTCCTGTGCATTTGCTTAAACCACTAGAGCCAAAATCATGACACTCTAGTAAGCCGCTTTCTTGGCTCGATGGAATTAAAGTGGGCCTGTACAAAAGCATAGCAAATGCAGTACTTCACTTTCTTGCAACTTGCAAGTCGCAAACCCTTGACTGATGGAATGAGCCACTCACAGTTTCCTCTTACTAGCCTTGTCTACTTACAGGTACATGCCTTAATATGAATACTGAACTTGCTTCCTGTCTACAGGCAAAATGGGATGACCATTTGCATTGCCCCTTTACCAGCCATGTTTACTTGCAACCCTCTTGATTGAGATTTATGATTGCCGAACATGCATGTATATGTTTATTAGAGCAATATGAGGTCTTAAAATTACAGATGGATTGATGATTGTTTGTCTCTTGCAGTTTCAGGTAGTCCCTGCCCTGTCATCAAGACACAGTTAATCCTTGAGCAGTTTATCCCAGCTGCCAAGCCGTTGCAGTTAAATTATTTCAAAATGGGCAGGTGAGGTCAATACTAAAATATGCAAATAAGAGTGGATGTGGTTTCTGAATTAAAAGGATGGATTGCGCTATAAAATGAGGTATTACCAAGGCAGCATGCAAGTACTGCCATATAGAACTGCATGTCTTTTATAATGATTTGAAGCAACCTGCAGCAAACTTTGAATGTAAGTTATTGAATGACCCATTCAGAGTCTCACTTTGTGAAAATGTGTGTCAGTGGTATGCTGTGCATTTGATCAAAGTGACATACAGCCAAAAGCTGCAAAACATAAAATCAACAAACAAGGGATTGAAGGAACCATTCATAGTTTTACTTTATCAGCCAAGTTTAAGTAACAGGTACATGCCTCACACTTTGAAACAAGCATATAAAGGCATAGGATGCACCCCTTGCTTTCTATCTTCAAATGAAGGAAAATAAACTGGCTCCTGCCAAGGGTTCCAATGTGAAAAGGTGTGTCAGGGAACTGCTGTGCACGTGATCCAAGACGTACGTGTCTCTACAAGCCCAGAATTACTACTGTGTCAAATTTTCTGCTCATCATGAGAAGCGAGTGACCATTTTTTCATGTCTTTTTCCATTTTTAATGTATAATGCAATGAATAATTCAGGCACTGTGAGTTCTACATATTTGCTTAAAATACAAATTAGAGGGAGCAGTTATTAGCACATAATACTATTGCTGCCTTTGTTAGTCTGTCAGTGATATCTACTTTTGTAACTTTAGCAGTGCTTGTCACAAGTTGCAGAGTCACAGTGGGGACTGGTAAACCCCCTACCACTATCTGTATATTGCATATAATTTAGATTAATCCATAAAATAGTTTTTGATTACTATTTCTGCATAATTTGAGAGTTACAACTTGGGGCTGGTTTAGGGCTGCATTGGTCTGCATTAGGCTAAATTTGTCCTTATACTTGAGTGGCTTTGGTCTTGAAGTGGGTCTCAAAATCTGGCAACACTGGGAGGAAACGCAGACAGTGGCGGACTGCTTCTGAGCTCCAAGCCACACCCGGCATGACACATGGAGTGGGGCTGTGCCTGACAGTGCGTACTGGCAGAATCACAGCAGAAGCAGGAATAGGAGAGCGGGTAGAGCAGCGCTGCTCTGATGGAGGTGCTCAGACAGAGACAGCGAGGCTTGTGGTTTGGTGAGTGGTGTGAATCGCTCAGAACACATGGGGATTTATCAGTATTTCTTACGCATATGGGGTGCAGCTAGAGGGGCAGCACCACAAGGGGGTGCTGAAGCCGTAGAAAGTACAGGGGGTTAGGAGCAAGCATGGTGTGATAGGCACCTGCTGAGATGCGCGGCACACAGCATACGCTTTAGAAACCAGTACGGCTTGCTCCTGTTTCACTTCTCCACTTCTTTCCCCTGCCCCCACCCCATCCCTCTACCTGACTCCCCATTCAAGTTGTGCCCAGCTTGCTCCGGCCCTGTTTCTGACATATCCCTGACTGGCCTCTGCACAAGAAGGGCAGAAGGGCAGAATCCAGTCTAGATTGTCTTTGATTCATAATATAACAAAAATGTGTGAGGCTGTGGCACTGCAGAAGTACATTGTGGAGTCTTGTTGCTACTGTCTTATTCGGTGTGCTTGTGCCAGCCCTGTGATACTTAGGCAACCATGCAGTAAGTTGAACTGGTCCAAAGTGGTCATTCAAGGCCAGGGAGCTCTGTGATAAACCTAGTCCCTGACCTCCTCCTTCCGCACAAGGAGCCATGCAGCCAGTAGGGTACATTATCTGGGGAGGGCAGTGAGCTTGCAGCCTGAGGGATGAAAAAAGGCAGCAGGGAATATCCCAAAGGCTGTAAATTATATTGGCACTAAAATCACAGAGTGCTTGGCGGCACCAGGTGAGACTGAAGACATTGTTTATTTTTGTTTAGTTTTTTTATATACTTTATATTTTTCAGTCAGTGTGCTATTTGGGCTATCCGCAGAACGTCAACCAAGGTAATTCATTATGGTGAACCACCCAATAGATGATGGGGCAAAACCCCTTTAAATTAAATTTCAAAGGAGCCTTTGGAGGATATTCCAGTGGATAAAATTAATGCCCAAAGTGATAAGGATGGACATTGCCCCATGGAGAGATCAATACAATCTTTGAGCGCACTCCAGTCAGGCATAGTAAAGTGCAAAAAGAAAATGAATGACTGCCAAAAGGTAAAGTCTAATCTGTTATAAAAACAGCAGAAACAACAGTATCCCTATAATTTGAGAAATCACGGACCACTGATGAATAAGCTTGTTACAAAAGGAGGTTGCATGTGAGATACATTGGGTTTCTCAGAGAATGGGACCACCACTGACCCTGAGTTGCTTTTAATAATAGACGTAAATCGAGGAGTCCATTTGAAGTTTAAAAAGGCAAGTATCGAGTCCATTGTTGCTGAGGAAGGACGATGGACGATGCCTGGGGACAGAGTCCTAGAAGTCGAAGAAATCGGTCAATAATGGACTATTTGATAGCAATGAAGCTGCGTGAGTATTCTGAACATGGACTGGAAGAGGCAGATAGAATCAGGTCTTGTTCTTGCACAGAGGCCAAGTAAAGTAGGTTTTGGGGAATGTAATAGTAGCACAAAGAAAGAAAATTAAGTTATTGGTATTATCAAAAAGAGTTCAATAGTGGCCTTTCAGGTAAAGTAAGTCATCAAAGCTAAAAAGATTCAGGATGTCAAATTAAGCACTTGTACTCAGGGGGGTAATAAAAATACGAATTGTGGTAGCGGAGGGTTTGGTGATGTTGCTCACCATTCTTTATGCACAAAAACGCCTGAACTGCGAATACAAAAAGAGACCCATATTGTACCGAAATATTTTGGAATAAATAATGAAGGAGACAGTCAGAGTAAGACATGAATATGAAGGTAATTGACAATAGTGACCCTTCTGAGACAATTAAGGTTCTCATGGGGGTCAGAACTGCAGCACGTATCTAATAACAGTATACAACAAACAGGAGAGTGGAGGAATAAAGCTGGTACAGCTGGTTCTAAAATAGACTGAGAAGTTAAATAAGATGAACCAGTTATAAAAACAGCTATGATAGTAAGCCACACCCAGTATCAAAATGTAGGACACCACCAACAGAAAAGCTCATACCTTGATACGTTATGGTTTGAGCAATAGAAACTGAAATTTTGTAGATTAAGCGATAAATCCATTCTCAAAACCTTACAAGGGGGACTGGAACTTAAAGATCTATGGGCATGCAGCTCAGTGTAATGTTACCTGGGCAATCTGAATTATTCAAATTAAATTACACATCAAGGTTGATTATGGGGATCCTGTAATTCAAACAACTCAAACCACAGGGCTTGATTATCCAAAATATGATCCTTGCACAAAAAAGAGCAGATTGTCTTTCCCCTACAATATAGACAGATGATCAAGCATTGATAGTTTACATAGTAGTATTGTCTGGGAGGAAGCAAAACCATTACCCCATACATGTGGAGATGGGTGTGGGGTAGATATTAACTCTTCTATTGAGTCTGCATTGATGGAATCTATTCAACATATTCTAGAATCGATCCTAAATTTATTAAATAGAGTGGTAGAAGATTCAGATCACAACACTGAAATTATCTCAACTATATTGTGAATACTAACTGAAGTTAAGGCCATCATGGTTTCCAAAAGGAGTAAATAAGGTTAGGAATGTGTCAAAGGCAAATAGTGGTACACAAACTCCAGTGGTTGCTGTGGTGTGCAGAAAATAAATACAGATAAATCTACTCAAACTGATTTAATTATAGATGGAAACAATGACAACCTAAGTAAGCATGAAATAAGGAAGAAAGATTTGGAGACTACTTATAAAAAGTAGTGGGTGGAAAGTTAGAAACAAAGGGGAAGGTAGCTTCTGTATAAGTCTTTCCAATCGTCCAATTAAATAAATCTAGGAAAGTATGTGTTAAAAGGAAGAAATAGAAAAAAAGGAGAATATCAAAAAAGTGAAAAGGCACTTTTATGCTCTCCCTGATATGAATGAAGTATCAGATGAGGATGTTCTTCAACCAGGAGCCAGTTTAGACCAATTGCAAGCAGATGGAGAAGTTGTAATAAAAATACAGAATCTCCTATGTTGATGTCACAATGAAATCAATAACTTGAAACAAATTAATCAGTAGTTGGGGATGCCCAACATTTGCGAGTTTGCTCAGACCAGGACAATGTAGGAAGAGAGGGCTCCATTGATAAAGCAAAGCTGTTTAGGAGGGAAGCTAATTTAGGGTCACGGGGGTTCTATGGGGTATATGGAATTAAATGCGAAGTGATGGAACAGCAGTGGGAGATATTAGTGAACAAAGCGATAGGGGTATGCAATCAAATGTGAACCAAAGATTATCACAAAATAATTCATTTATTACAGATGGGCAAATGCTTCTAGGAAGACAAGGGGTACTATAAAGTATTATCGCTCTAATACACAATTAAATGTCCTGGCCCTTATTAGAGGTAGGAAGGACCACTGTCTTTAAGAATAGATGATCGCTTTACTGATTGGGCCCCTAATCCATTCTTGATGAGCCTAGATGTTTGTCAGTCTTTAGCTCTAGACCCTTACAATCTAAGATTACATCAAAGGATATATCATTGATTTTGATATTCATGACAATTTAGCCACTGGTGGTTTGCCAAATGCCATGATCCATTTTCGTTCAAGGATAGTGCCTGATTTGGTTTTAAAAGCTGCCAATGATATAAGAGGTGTTGGTTTTGACATATATAAAGAAAATCAGAGGGGGATGGTACATGATGAAGAAATAGATGAGGTTGCAAATCTATCACAGCAACAATCGCAGGGTCTGAGTATTGGTCCACAGCAAAACTTAGGTTTGGAAACATCATGAATAACTGCATCAGATGCAGGGTGTAAGATAATCACAGAAACTGAAGATATACTCAATGGATGGCTCTGCACAGAAGATTGGAGTTGGGTGGCGGCAGCAATTAATTTTAGGGTGATAGGCCCATAAATATCTTTGCCCTGATGACTCCTTTTTGTGCATAGTGTCATAGAAACAAAGCAGGACTTGTAAGAAATTAATATTAAAGAGTAAGTTAACTGAAAGTAAGTATAGAACAGTTGCCTTTCAGAAAACCTGGGTGAAAGATTCACCACTATTTAATGATGATGTAGTTTACCATAATAAAGTGGTTAAGAGACTTTTTGGCCAGCTAGTTTTAGTGCAGAAGGACATAAAAAGCTTTAGAATGTTAGAGGAATTTTCAGATTTTCTCACAATAGCAGTGATTGATAGTAAAATCAGGTATAGAGGTGTGAGGTCTCCTATAGAAAAAACGGTTACCATTGTGAATGTCTACTTGCCACTAAATAAGAAGCAATGTCAACAATTAACTAAGTTGATATGCTTAGTCGAGGAAATTGGGTACAGATATACAGCTGCCCCAATATTATTACTGGGCGCTTGTAATATAAAAATTCCACCTACAGCTAGCATTAATGGGAGCAGCTTGAAAGTGAGAGGGCCTTGGGTCTCCCAGGGCAAGTGAAGAGTTCTCTTATGGGTAGGAAATTAGGCTGTGCCTTAGCCAGACGGTCTTGTCTGTCATAAATGGGAGGCTGATTAGCGATTGCCCTACGAAAAGTACATTTGACAATGGGAGAAGAACTTCTTTGATTAATTATGCAATCATTTCCTCAGAATATTTTTCTGTGGTAAAAGATTTGATGGTGGGGGACAAGGGGAGAGTGAAGATAAAACGCTTCAGCTAAAAATCCATTATGATGTGAGTAAAAGGGTTACATGGGTCAACATTAAAGAGATACGAATTAAGAATAATAGAAGGGTCATGTGGTTGCTTAAGATTATATGAGAAACCAAAAAGTGGATATCTGGCTTATTGGTCCCATATGGGTCACATACTGATGAAGATATTCTTCAAGATTATGGCAGTTTGATAAAAATATAAATATCTGCTCAGATGCATTCTAAGCCCCTAATATATCTATCATAAGGAAAACAGATTTTATCGAAGTAAAAGCTACTTTAAATAAGATCCTAATGAAGACCTGAAAACTTGAATCCAACAAAAAGGACTGTTGCAATCAAGTTAGCAAGAAAGTTGCATCAAAAAGCATCAAAAAGCCTTAACGACATAAATTGGCTTGAAAGGGATAACAGATGGAGAGAGGTTATTTAGCCTTGAGAGAGAACAGGAACCAGAACATTTGGAACTTCATAGAGAAAGCATCGGGTTCAATTAAAATCTTTATAGCTAGTCCTGTTGGTGAAGAAACATGGGTCTGATGGTGAGGGTGAATGCATCGAGCATGAATCAAGAAGGAACAGCCGAGCCTGCTATTTAATCAAACAGGCTCACCTCTAACAACAACCAAACATAACCTTATATACGAGGCACAAGGAACCTACAAGCCTGCTAATTGATAACACAGTCTGACTTCTAACAACAATCTTCCAAAAGCTCGCATAAGAGGGGGCTTAATTACCTGTTGGTGATTTTACATTATACAAGGACCATGACCAGGTGAACCAAATGGATTCCTTGGAGGTCTGATTATACAAATAAGTAATCTCCCCGGAGGTACCCTTAAGATCTTCACGTTGTGAGACTGGAATTTATTGATCCTGTCTGGACTCCAGCAATCTGAGGCAGACACCAAATATTAACATAAAAGAATAAAATATTTAGATTTGTCCCTATGTATATAAAGGTGGGAGGTATCGTTTTGTAACTGAGGAAGGTGGTCAAATGTTCTGTTATCCACCAAAATGCATCCACGTACAGTAGGAATTAATTCTGATGAACTTTGAGATGCAATAGAAAACAAGAGAACTCATGTGTCTCAATCAATCATTCCGACAGATTAGTAGCAAGAAAATACATATGTGGTTATTTTATGTGTTTCTCCCTTGGCGTGGTTTGATTCAATTGTGTGCTTTTTAAATACATGCATGATTTTTTAAAGAATACAATTTTTTAAGTGCTTGCGCTGAATTTTGTAGATGCTTTTAAATTGTATTAGAGAATATTGTTAAGTTCACCAACTGACAAGAAGATGAGTTATGCCATGTAATTTCAAGGTCATGCAGAAATATATGTTTTTATCTGTGATGTAAAGCTCTTTGTAATCTGACACTTCAGTGGTACTAAATCATATTCGGTTCAGGGAGAAGACAATGTGTTGGGTATTAGTATTTTGGTGGTTAAACAACTAAGTTTGTGTGCTTTGCAGTTTGCCATATTGAGTTACCAAAGGGAAGCTGTTGGACTTTATAGTCTGATAAAAGTACCAGCAGTGTGGCACAATGCTAGAGGAATTGGTAAAGCTAACACCCCATAATGACACCTGATGCCATCTGTTAAGGAGGTTGAAAAATTAATCAATAATTTAAATAAATTGAGAACACACTGCTGGATATATCAAGCAAGATATATGCAAAATTGCTTTTAAGTTAAAGAGAAAAACATTTTGCCTATGAAGTAGATTGGTTTTAGGAGGTCTCACTCTACAATTAATGGATGTCTTGCATTAAAGTTGCTAGTATAGAAACTTTCTTGATACAAGCATCAGGGGTAATATGTGACATATATCGATTTGTCATCTGACTTTGATGCCATAAACCGGCAAAGGCCGTGAAAAAAAATTGTAGACTGGGGGATTCCAGAGGGCTTACGTGCTCTGATAGTCAGACTTCATGAAAATTCATGGACACATATAAAGCTGGGTGGTAATGGAGCCCTCTCTAAAAAAATTGAAAATCCAAACGATTTACGGTAAGGTTGCATACTGGCTCCTCTTTTGCTTTCTATTTATATAGAAGATATCCCAAAATATAGTGAGGTCTTTCCAACCAAAGTTCTGCCATGCTGAAATACTGGATCTATTTTATGCAGATGATAAAACTATTATAGGTCTTACAACTGTGGGTATGCAGGGGCTTCTGGGGTCTTTTGCAGAGGGAAACAACCTTTACGCTGCTGTCATTACACCGTGATACAGTTACAACGCTGTCATTAAAATGACTGCGTTGTTAGTACATGATGTACATCGCAAGTCTTTACAACAAATTCCACTAGGGGGCACTGAGGTATTGGAAGTGAATTCCAACACCTTCCCACCTGTTTAGCAAACTGGAGTAGAAATAGTAAATAATACTATTCCTAAGTCCAGCGCTCCCCCTAGTGGAAGTCATAGTAAAGACTTGCGATGTAAAAGCATCACGTACTAACACAACGCGATTGTTGTAACAACAGCGTTGTAATATCACGCGATGTAATGCATCGCGTAGTAAAGTGCTATATTCTTTTGCAGATTACTGTGCTGAAAGTGACTTGATTATTAACATGACATAAACGAAAGCCATGTCTTCTGGTATGAACTGGCCCAAAAAATTAACGCATAAATTGTGGTTTAATGTGCAAAGGGTCGAGTTTGGAAAAGGGTATAAGTATTTGGGCATGGCATTTAGTGGGAATCTCAGTTTTAAAAAACGTTTTAGATTGCAGGAACAGAGGAGCAAAGCAGTGGCAGGTGCACTGGGTAGAATGGACAGGGAACTGGAACTCAAGTCAGTGGAAGTTTTGAGAGAGACATACAACCAGAAAATTACAAAAGTATTGCTTTATGAGTCAGAAATATTGGTAAAGAAAGATATACAATGTTTGGAAGTAATTGAAATTAATATTTGTAAGTTGTGGTTGGGCCACCGAAGGAGGTCAGGCCACTCAACACTATGCTTAGAATTGGGTTTTATCAATATAAAATTCAAATGCTACCAGAGACTCCTAAATTATTGGGAGAGAATTGCAGAAGTAGCAAATGGTTCGGTAAGGTACATACTGAAGTAACATTTTGAGAAGGGGTCTTTAAGGCCAATGATGGTGAATTTGAGGAAAATAATTAAGTGTGTGGACACAAAGGGTAGTTTAGATCAAGTCCAAAAGCTGATAGGAAGAAAATAATTAAATGCTTGGTCAAAGAAGCAGCCTTGTTAAGCGACTACATGGACTACGGTCAACGTCCCCAACTTGCATATATGTTAGGCTCTCTGAGTGTAGGTAAAATGTGGCAATATTTAAAAGACATAAATGGCAAGGGGGACTACAAGATGGATGATGAAGTTAAGATTCAGATAGGTGCCACAATCTATAGTCTTGACAACATCCAAAAATGCACCAATATATTCAACAGAGTTTGTTAGAAACTGACATTCTGTATAGTTGGAAAAAGGGTAAGTCACTTACCTTTTTTTTTACAGCTGCTTTTTTACAAGAAAGAAGGAGTATATTGCTACCAGATTTTAAACACTGGGGATTAGAACCCTTACCTCATTGCTTAGTACAATAATCAAATATGAAGATACAAAGCTGTGTTTAAGATTATGCCAATTTTAGATAAAATAATACCCAGGATTAAGGCTATTGAATTAGAGAGTAGGGTAATGTATTGACGTTAAGAGACAACTAAAAGCAAAAACTATAAGTTGCTGAGGTACCTCAATGCACTTATAGTTTAGATCTGCTATGGTATGTCTGCAGATTGTTAATGCACTTTATAGTTTGGAGTTTTTAGTTTGGATCTGCTATGTTATGTTTATGGATCACTAATGCAATTATAGGTAGGAGCCTGTTTGCTTCTTATATGCACATTTGTCTATCATTTGAAATACTTAGAGTTTGGAACCATTAAGGCATGCTGCTAGACCATTAATGCACTTTATAACGTATATGCACATTTTATCATATTTTAACCATTTGGAATAACATAAACTTAATTCAGGTTGTGCTTTTGGAATATGAAAGGGAGACCATAATTTGTCAGATATATATATTTATATAATCGCTGTTTTAATGATGTTTAAATCCTTTGAAACTTGTTGGTAAATTCGTGTATCTGTCCATGGGGTCAAGGTGATTTACACATGATTCTACAAAAACAGTTTTAATGTAGCCATAAAATTGGGATATTTTAAGTGGATTGTTTGTAGCTTAAGTTCTGAGAGGTTTAAGAATAATAATAAGTGAAGTACTATTATTTATTTTAAAATGATTGAATGTATGGAAATTGTATATGAGGATTATAAGTATATATTTTTTTTAAAAAGGTTTTGAGAGGTTTAAGAATAATAATAAGTGAAGTACTATTATTTCTTTTAAAATGATTGAATGTATGGAAATTGTATATGAGGATTATAAGTATGTTTTAAAAAAAGTTAGTCTTGCTAAAGTGGCATAAAATCTAACTTAATAAATTAAACTTAAAAAATAAACAGTTTAGTAAGCTTATCTTGAGCCATTTAGAAAACAAAATTGCAATATATAAACCAGAATTACAATTAGAGTGATAAATTATAAAAAAATTCATTATAATTTTCAAGATTAGAGAACATTGTATAATTGGGGAAAGGGACCATAAGCAGAAAAGGATCAAGAAAAGCTAGTGAAAGAAAAATGAGAAGAGAAAATGAAAAATAATAGATCTAAGATGAAGATTTAATGGGAATATAAACTGAGAGTTCAAAAATGAAATTTGTTAGAGACAACCAAAATAGTTCAGATGTAACCTTTTGTTGAAGACTAAAAGAAGAAACAATATCTAACTTGTGCTTATAAAAAATATTAGATCCACTGGGTAAAAAATAATAATGTAAATAATCTTTCCAACTTAATACTATTACTTTGAATGGAATCACATTCACGGGATTCAGCCAATTAGGCACATTTGTAGAGCTGTCAAAATTAGGAGATGAGGAGCCTAAAAACCATTAGAAGAGTTAGGTGGTCATGTGCAGTTCACATTTTTGGACCTTTTCGCAAAAACAAAAAAGCAAATGGGTAATGTCCGCTACTCTAGTACTTGTGAATGGTTTCAACCATAAAGAGTCCCTATATCAAACAGGGCAAGAAACATTCATATCTTGTTCCCATATGAGTTTAATGGTACTTTTCTAACCAAAACGATTGTAATAAATTCTGATGTATAGGAGCAGCTTTAAGAAGAGATGCATTCTTAATAACGTTAATAGCCACACCTGGCAGGGGGAAAATAGTGTCATGGCTTATGGGGACTTGGAAATATATTGTTGAATAGGGACATATATTAGAATATATTCAATTATGAAAGAAGCAGGTAATTGATATTTCTCCAGTCAGAAGAGTGGTGACTTCACTAAAGACAGAAGCAGTTAAACAGAGAAAGAGGGCATCCACAAAACAAAGATTTACCCCCCCAAAAAGAGGCACGCTCTGAGAAGTGAGAGAGCTCACTGATCTGTAGCCACCTTGACAGGTGCACAAGGCCCACCCCTCAAGAAGCTGAGAGTACAATTGGTATCTACATATTCAGGATTCATGACATCAAACATACGACATTACTACTAACACAGAACAATGTCCAATAAGGTGTCTTTGAGATTTTTTGGCGGTGTTAAAGATCAGATGCATTTTGGCAGGCAACATAATTAAATAGCACATGCTTTGCATCATAGCAGTGGTCTACCTTATTATTGTGTCAAAAATATTGTTAGACTGTAATATCATCGCTGTAATATTGTGATGTCAGTTTTATTGAGGAATAATTTATCGAAGGTAAGAATTTATATTTTGTCACATTATTTTTCACAATCATAAAAAATATTGAGTGGTTAAGTGTAAATATATATATATGTAAGTGTGTGTGTGTGTATATGTGTGTGTGCATATATACATATACAAATACATACATATATGTATATATGTAAATATATATATTGAGATATATATATATATATATATATTACTTCACCAAATTTGCCCAGAGACGAGGCCGCACTCCGTCGCAGGTAAGTATTACAACTATTTATTCCAGATACAGCCAGCTTCCCTTTCCTTCATAGTGCCCCCCGGCCTGACGCGTTTCAGGGAGTCCTTTCCCTTTCCTCAGAGGCCCACATGAGCAGACTAAAATGCGTGCTGCTGCGCTGTCCCCTGCACGCTTTTCAAATTTATAATTGGCCTCCGGTGTGCCCATTTAACTTTTTTTCCCTTGTGCATTGCATGCTGGGACCCGCAGTTCCTTTCTGCACCCTTTCTCCCCTCCAGTGGGTCGAGTGCTCATGTGCAATTTCAGGGGCCAATATTACCCTCCATTAGGCATTTGAAAAGGACTCTGGCTGTCTCCAATTTCAGGAACCTGCTCCGCCGATCACAAAGGGAAATGCTTTCCCCTCGCGCAGTCCATGTTAATTTCATTGGTGGTGCGTTGCCTCCATGGCCGGAACCGCCGTGTATGAATTACTTCACCAAATTTGCCCAGAGACGAGGCCGCACTCCGTCGCAGGTAAGTATTAAAACAATTTATTCCAGATACAGCCAGCTTCCCTTTCCTTCATAGTGCCCCCCGGCCTGACGCGTTTCAGGGAGTCCTTTCCCTTTCCTCAGAGGCCCACATGAGCAGACTAAAATGCGTGCTGCTGCGCTGTCCCCTGCACGCTTTTCAAATTTATAATTGGCCTCCGGTGTGCCCATTTATTTTTTGTTCCCTTGTGCATTGCATGCTGGGACCCGCAGTTCCTTTCTGCACCCTTTCTCCCCTCCAGTGGGTCGAGTGCTCATGTGCAATTTCAGGGGCCAATATTACCCTCCATTAGGCATTTGAAAAGGACTCTGGCTGTCTCCAATTTCAGGAACCTGCTCCGCCGATCACAAAGGGAAATGCTTTCCCCTTGCGCAGTCCATGTTAATTTCATTGGTGGTGCGTTGCCTCCACGGCCGGTACCGCCGTGTATGAATTACTTCACCAAATTTGCCCAGAGACGAGGTCGCACTCCGTCGCAGGTAAGGATTAAAACAATTTATTCCAGATACAGCCAGCTTCCCTTTCCTTCATAGTGCCCCCCGGCCTGACGCGTTTCAGGGAGTCCTTTCCCTTTCCTCAGAGGCCCACATGAGCAGACTAAAATGCGTGCTGCTGCGCTGTCCCCTGCACGCTTTTCAAATTTATAATTGGCCTCCGGTGTGCCCATTTAACTTTTTTTCCCTTGTGCATTGCATGCTGGGACCCGCAGTTCCTTTCTGCACCCTTTCTCCCCTCCAGTGGTTCGAGTGCTCCTGTGCAATTTCAGGGGCCAATATTACCCTCCATAAGGCATTTGAAAAGGACTCTGGCTGTCTCCAATTTCAGGAACCTGCTCCGCCGATCACAAAGGGAAATGCTTTCCCCTCGCGCAGTCCATGTTAATTTCATTGGTGGTGCGTTGCCTCCACGGCCGGAACCGCCGTGTATGAATTACTTCACCAAATTTGCCCAGAGACGAGGCCGCACTCCGTCGCAGGTAAGTATTAAAAAGATACAGCCAGCTTGCCTTTCCTTCATAGTGCCCCCCGGCCTGACGCGTTTCAGGGAGTCCTTTCCCTTTCCTCAGAGGCCCACATGAGCAGACTAAAATGCGTGCTGCTGCGCTGTCCCCTGCACGCTTTTCAAATTTATAATTGGCCTCCGGTGTGCCCATTTAACTTTTTTTCCCTTGTGCATTGCATGCTGGGACCCGCAGTTCCTTTCTGCACCCTTTCTCCCCTCCAGTGGGTCGAGTGCTCATGTGCAATTTCAGGGGCCAATATTACCCTCCATTAGGCATTTGAAAAGGACTCTGGCTGTCTCCAATTTCAGGAACCTGCTCCGCCGATCACAAAGGGAAATGCTTTCCCCTCGTGCAGTCCATGTTAATTTCATTGGTGGTGCGTTGCCTCCACGGCCGGAACCGCCGTGTATGAATTACTTCACCAAATTTGCCCAGAGACGAGGCCGCACTCCGTCGCAGGTAAGTATTAAAACAATTTATTCCAGATACAGCCAGCTTCCCTTTTCTTCATAGTGCCCCCCGGCCTGACGCAATTCAGGGATTCCTTTCCCTTTCCTCAGAGGCCCACATGAGCAGACTAAAATGCGTGCTGCTACGCTGTCCCCTGCACGCTTTTCAAATTTATAATTGGCCTCCGGTGTGCCCATTTAACTTTTTTTCCCTTGTGCATTGCATGCTGGGACCCGCAGTTCCTTTCTGCACCCTTTCTCCCCTCCAGTGGGTCGAGTGCTCATGTGCAATTTCAGGGGCCAATATTACCCTCCATTAGGCATTTGAAAAGGACTCTGGCTGTCTCCAATTTCAGGAACCTGCTCCGCCGATCACAAAGGGAAATGCTTTCCCCTCGCGCAGTCCATGTTAATTTCATTGGTGTGCGTTGCCTCCACGGCCGGAACCGCCGTGTATGAATTACTTCACCAAATTTGCCCAGAGACGAGGCCGCACTCCGTCGCAGGTAAGTATTAAAACAATTTATTCCAGATACAGCCAGCTTCCCTTTCCTTCATAGTGCCCCCCGGCCTGACGCGTTTCAGGGAGTCCTTTCCCTTTCCTCAGAGGCCCACATGAGCAGACTAAAATGCGTGCTGCTGCGCTGTCCCCTGCACGCTTTTCAAATTTATAATTGGCCTCCGGTGTGCCCATTTAACTTTTTTTCCCTTGTGCATTGCATGCTGGGACCCGCAGTTCCTTTCTGCACCCTTTCTCCCCTCCAGTGGGTCGAGTGCTCATGTGCAATTTCAGGGGCTAATATTACCCTCCATTAGGCATTTGAAAAGGACTCTGGCTGTCTCCAATTTCAGGAACCTGCTCCGCCGATCACAAAGGGAAATGCTTTCTCCTCGCGCAGTCCATGTTAATTTCATTGGTGGTGCGTTGCCTCCACGGCCGGAACCGCCGTGTATGAATTACTTCACCAAATTTGCCGAGAGACGAGGCCACACTCCGTCGCAGGTAAGTATTAAAACAATTTATTCCAGATACAGCCAGCTTCCCTTTCCTTCATAGTGCCCCCCGGCCTGACGCGTTTCAGGGAGTCCTTTCCCTTTCCTCAGAGGCCCACATGAGCAGACTAAAATGCGTGCTGCTGCGCTGTCCCCTGCACGCTTTTCAAATTTATAATTGGCCTCCGGTGTGCCCATTTAACTTTTTTTCCCTTGTGCATTGCATGCTGGGACCCGCAGTTCCTTTCTGCACCCTTTCTCCCCTCCAGTGGGTCGAGTGCTCATGTGCAATTTCAGGGGCCAATATTACCCTCCATTAGGCATTTGAAAAGGACTCTGGCTATCTCCAATTTCAGGAACCTGCTCCGCCGATCACAAAGGGAAATGCTTTCCCCTCGCGCAGTCCATGTTAATTTCATTGGTGGTGCGTTGCCTCCACGGCCGGAACCGCCGTGTATGAATTACTTCACCAAATTTGCCCAGAGACGAGGCCGCACTCCGTCGCAGGTAAGTATTAAAACAATTTATTCCAGATACAGCCAGCTTCCCTTTCCTTCATAGTGCCCCCCGGCCTGACGCGTTTCAAGGAGTCCTTTCCCTTTCCTCAGAGGCCCACATGAGCAGACTAAAATGCGTGCTGCTGCGCTGTCCCCTGCACGCTTTTCAAATTTATAATTGGCCTCCGGTGTGCCCATTTAACTTTTTTTCCCTTGTGCATTGCATGCTGGGACCCGCAGTTCCTTTCTGCACCCTTTCTCCCCTCCAGTGGGTCGAGTGCTCATGTGCAATTTCAGGGGCCAATATTACCCTCCATTAGGCATTTGAAAAGGACTCTGGCTGTCTCCAATTTCAGGAACCTGCTCCGCCGATCACAAAGGGAAATGCTTTCCCCTCGCGCAGTCCATGTTAATTTCATTGGTGGTGCGTTGCCTCCACGGCCGGAACCGCCGTGTATGAATTACTTCACCAAATTTGCCCAGAGACGAGGCCGCACTCCGTCGCAGGTAAGTATTAAAACAATTTATTCCAGATACAGCCAGCTTCCCTTTCCTTCATAGTGCCCCCCGGCCTGACGCATTTCAGGGAGTCCTTTCCCTTTCCTCAGAGGCCCACATGAGCAGACTAAAATGCGTGCTGCTGCGCTGTCCCCTGCACGCTTTTCAAATTTATAATTGGCCTCCGGTGTGCCCATTTAACTTTTTTTCCCTTGTGCATTGCATACTGGGACCCGCAGTTCCTTTCTGCACCCTTTCTCCCCTCCAGTGGGTCGAGTGCTCATGTGCAATTTCAGGGGCCAATATTACCCTCCATTAGTCATTTGAAAAGGACTCTGGCTGTCTCCAATTTCATATATATATATATATTTTTCCAAACATTAAGGTGATTAACAAAAACGTGGCGCACACTCTTCAAAGATAATTATGTTTTTTTATTCTGCTCCAACGGCAGACAAACGCGTTTCGGCCATACTGGCCTTCGTCAATGTCGATGCATGCAATGTTTACAATGACTATATACACGTCATTCCACCCACGTCATCTTTAGTTGAGATAAAAAGAGAACTATACAACAAAATCTCTTTCAAGTAGTATAAATCTTGAAGCAGCCAGCTTGAACTGGACGAGAATATAGTAAATTCTATATCTCAGTTTCAGGAAATATACAAAGGACATGCCATGCATTATTCTATAAGGTTATTCCAATTTAATTATTTAGAAATCCCTTTTCCATTAGATAAAATTTCGCCCTGAATGGGCAGTTATGGCCTCAAAATCTCAAAATATATCAAGTAATTTTCTCCTATGGGTTGGAATTTGACGTTAATTAAAAACAATCACAAATCCTTACAAAATATCAATTTCTCATGAGGGGAGCACATTTAAAACCAATACAATTCTACATATTAAGCAGCTGATGCTTTTACTTGATGTCTTATCCTCATCGATACTACTCCAATATTAATCAAATATCACTTGCTATCAAGAAGACAGACAATAATTCAAAACAGTATTTCAATTGATTCACTCATAATTCATTATACCCATCAAAAAACACACAATTAAGATTCTTATTCTATTTCTAGAATTATTTCCTATTGTCAATCATTATATTATTTTCCACTTCTTCGTTATTCTCATCTCTTCATATTGTATTCATTCATTTGATTACACTATAGTTATTATTGAGAGAATTTTGGTTCTTTTTTCAAATTGTTTCTCTTTTTCTTGTTCCTATGGTCTTTAGCCAACACGTATCCACATTTCTTCCTCACAGTTTAGGCCATTAGGCGCTAAAGTACGAAGTTCTATAATGTACTTGGATACTAACTGTCTTAGAACTCTTATCCGGTCACCACCTCTCCTGAGAGGTGGAACCCGATCCAGACAGAAGAATTTCAATAAATTGCTGTTACTTTTATGCCTTTCTGCAAAGTGCCTGGCCACAGGATAATTGCTGTCAACTTTAGTTATAGCACGCATGTGCTCTAAGATCCTTTTCTTTGTCTGATGTTTCGTGATTCCCACATATCGTAGGTTGCACGGACACATCAGACAGTAGACTGTAAAGCCTGAATTACACTTAAGTAATTTGGCGACACTTTTAGCTTGTTCACTACCAGGAACAGTGTAGGTTTTCACTACTGCACTATTTTTGCATGCCTTGCACTTTGGGCATGGACAAAAGCCCTTTATATCATGTAGGCTAGTGTCCTTTTTTGTGAAATAGCTATGCACTAACATATCCATAAGAGAAACATTTTTTCTATAGGTTATGCTTGGTTGTTTAGTTATCTGCTGGTCAATGACCATGTCTGCCTGGAGCATGCTCCAGTGGTTCTTTAAAATTTTACGAATTTGTCCTGAATCTGAAGAAAAAGTTAGAATGAGTCTAGCAATACCATCACTATTTTCTTTGAAAGATTTGCTCAGAAGATCTTCTCTTCTTCGTATTTCTGCCCTATCTGTTGCTGCTTTTAGAATTCGTTGTGGGTACCCTCTCTGTTTAAAGCACTCCACAGCTTCCCCAGTGGCTATTTTGTAGTTTTCTTTTGTGGTGTTATTTCTTTTTAGACGAAGACATTCACCATATGGAATGCTGTTCACTAAACAGCGTGGATGTTGACTGGTGAAATGTAAAGTTGCATTACCTGCCGTAGGTTTACGGAATAGCCTAGTCTTTAATGTGCCACTATCAGCATACACCAATAGGTCTAAATATGGTACTTCTTGTTCACTAATAGTACCTGTAAAGTGAAGATTGACATCATTTTTGTTCAAATTCTCAATATATTCTTCTAACTCTTGTCTATTACCTGTCCAGGTGAAGAATATATCATCAATGAAGCGGGTCCAGATTCCTATTTTCTGTGCCCACACTTCATTGGTACCCGCCCAGGCCACGTGCTTCTCCCACCAGCCCACGAATAAATTTGCGTAGCTGGGGGCGAAGCACGTGCCCATCGCAGTACCCTGTCTTTGGATATACAGTTGTTCACCAAAGACAAAGATGTTATTGTTCATACAAAATGATAACAATTGTAAGATCATCTCATTGTGTCCCGTGTATTTGAGTGGTCTAGTTTTAAAAAAGGATTTTATGGCCATTTCTCCCTGGCCATGATGAATGCACGTGTACAAGCTGGTGATGTCAAGACTAACAAGCAAGAAAGAATCTTCCCAATTGCTGTTGGCAATTAGCTTGATACAATCAGTACTGTCTTTGATATAGGAGACTAAATCAAATACAACGGGACACAATACATTATTGACCAAAATTGAAGTATTCTCCAGGAGACTACCCATTGATGAAACTATTGGTCTCCCAGGGTTTTATTTGTTATTTTTATGGAGTTTTCGGATGTGATAGAAGGTTGGAGTGACAGGATGATCTATTTTAATAAAATCTTATTCATCTTGACCCAAAATCCCCTTATTTTTCCAAAAATCAATCATTCCATAAAATTCAAGGATGCTTTGATTATAATCTTTAGTAGAGATTTTCTCATAACACACATGATCATTTAATTGTCTTAGAGCTTCCATTTCATACAACGCACTATCTTGAATAACAATATTCCCGCCTTTATCTGACGGCTTTATTACAATTGACAGGTCTTTCTGTAGTGCTTTTATTGCTTGGCGTTCTTCCAGGGAAATATTTTTGCCCTTCTGTTTCTTTGGGATTTGTTCTTAATTTATCCAGGTCCTTAATTACCATTTCATGGAAGCTGTCAATCATATCATATGCAGTTCTCAGTATAAATCTAGATTTTTTCTTTAGATTGGTAACAATTCCTGTTTGTGTTATTTCATTTTGTTCAAAAAATTCTGTGTCACTCATTGCTTGTGTCACATTATCTCCTTCTATTTCCTCTCTTAGACCATGAAGAGCTCTTAAAGCTGGTAATTCACTTCCAGTTAGTAGATCCATCGGGTCAATTATCCGGTCTGGATCCCTCGAGGACTTTGATATTTTCCCATGAAACATTTTCTTCAATTTCAATTTGCGTACGAAAAGATAAAGATCAATCCGTGTTTGAACAAAGTCCCATTTGTTTGTTGGACAAAATGACAGACCCTTTTGTAGTACCTGTTCCTCTATTCTTGTTAATTTTGGTTTTGACAGGTTCACTACGGTTAGATCTTCTTGTTTTACTTTTTGTTGGTTCCCCTTTTGCTTCTCGTGACCCTCGGGGTATATTGTGCATTTGCCTTTTTTGCCCCTTCTTGTTTTCCTTTTCTGATTCTGGAGGTCTTGTCCTCTGCGGAAGTTGGCGCCATGACTGTTGGATTACCTCGTATTCCTGGGGAAAATTTACTCTTCCTCCTATGTTGTCTGTCATATTAGATGTGCCCTCTGATTCCGATTGTTCAGTTTCTATTTCTGATTCTGACGTATCTCTTGTTGTTACGACATTCATTTTTCTCGCCTCTTGAATTGATTTTCTTGTAATGTCAAATTTTTTAGCAAATGTCAGGACCCTGCCTGATTCATAATCATGCTGGTCTCTGGCGAATTTTTCATGCTTGCGCTTTCTTAATATCTCTTCATACTTGATTAGACGTTGTTTCATTTGCTGCCTCAGAGCTTCAGCTGTTTCTGTTAGCAATTAACTCTTCTAATCTCCTTATTTCTTCCATTAGTTTAGCTCTATCACTGATCGCAGATTTTATCAAAATTTCCTTTGCTGATCGTGTGGTGTGACCATTCTAGTAGTAAGTTAGGGTCTGGATTTTCATACGATGGCACTGTGTATATTCTTAAGCCTCGGGGAATGAGATCAGCCTCAAGATAGCATTTCAGAGACGTTGATTCCCACCACTTGCGCACTTCTTTTTCATACGTTTTTTCTAATACTTGAAACAATCCTTTTAGTGAATTGGGTGGCATACTGTTCCCCTGTTTGTTTTTTTCTTTTTTGCCTTCGTTTGCTCCCACTGTAAAGACTGTTATTTTGATTGTAAATATTTTAGGAGTGAGTTGTAGGATAAGTTGTGGAAATTGGTTGGAAATGTTTTTTTTTAAATAATTGAAAAAGTATGTAAATTTGTTAACAAAATATTATACATTTTATGACTTTACATTTTTATTGCCGTGTATGTTAGGTACATTTTTTAATGTTATTGCTTGTTTTGTTTATTGTGTTTCATTTGTGTTTGTTTCTATGTTATTTCTGGAATTATTTATTTTTTAAAAGAAAGATTTTTTAAATAAATATTTTATTCAGAATTTAGGTTTTGGAGTCATGATTTAAAATAAAAATTGCTTTTCATTTCTAGAATATTTATATTGTTGTTGCTATACTTTGTTTTAGAATTTTTTTTAATGTTTGCAATGTTTTATTTTTTATTGGTAATTTTTTGCTATAATATGAATTTTATTTTTTATAAGATGTGTCTGATAGTATCAGTCTTTTAAATGGTCCTAATTTTAAGACATTTGGTTAGATTTTAATGTAAAGATTACATTTGAACTTTTTATAAAATCCCTCAATTTAAACAATTAGGTCAAGTTTGGAGTATGACATGTAACTTTAGTTCTCCCTCTACTTCAAAGGACAACAATTTCCTTAAATGTGATTCAGTTCAGTAGGAATAATAAATATAGCCCTGAAAGACACATTTTTAAATTAAGCCTCCCCAAAATCCAAAACTCTCCCCAATGTAGTTACATTTGGAGTGTGAATAGTATATATAAGATATAGTAAATGTAACCCCATAGAATCCAACACTTTCTCTAATTTGGTAATTTTTTTAGTGCTAATAGTTAATCTAGCCTCCCAAAGTCTAACACTTTCCTTTGTGTGGATATGTTAGAATGGGAACAGTTAATCTAAGTTCCCCACAAGTGCAACACATCTCCAAATGTGGTTAGTTTTGTTATGGGAATATTTAATGTAAGTTAATATACTGTTAATTATTTGGTCGCACAGGTTAGTTGAGAGTTAAAACTAGATTTATTCAGAAGTTAAATATTAGAGTAATAAGTAATAGGAAATATATTTACAAATATTTTTAATGTTTTCCATTTGAAACCTTTTTTTTAAAATTTCACCATCATTATTGTATCGCTTTTTATTGAAATTAATGTGTTGTATTTTTAACAAACATTCTCCACTTTTGCAATCATAACAAGTATATATTTGTTTGCATATACATTTTTTAAAAACTTTTTCTCACATTACATGCAAATCTTTTTTACAAAGTCTTTACATTTATCATTTTACATTTTAAATGGTTGTATATGAAAAATAAATGTTGTTTTCATTTATTTTATAGTATTTTTGATATAACCCACAAGAGACATTTTCAATCTCACAAACTGCCATCCCTCCCAGACAAAATCACTCTACCTACTCTTTGCATTGCCCTTTCAACCACTCTCAAACCTTTCTTCAACCTTCTATCAAACAACTTTACCACACAGTCATCCTCTTCTTCTCACAGTTTAGCCCTAATATTTAAAGAAACAACCAGGTGGCCTTGCGTGGCTTGATAAATCTAATTTAATAGCTGCTTTACCCTTGCACCCCATTGCGAGGCGCAAAGGAGAAGCAACAATTTGTTAAATCTAGTCTACAATCTTTGCAAAATTAGTAGTTATGACAATGGAGAATGTGCAGTCTCAAAATTATTGTGTGCTACCACACCTTGCTTTAGTAATATATTTGCGACGTCGTGCTCCATAATGCACCACCTGCTACCTACTATGGGGCATATTTACAAGCCCCTTGCTCCACCGTTGTGTCACTTTTTGTGATACAACTGCAACACCTACCACCAAATTATATGTATGATGTCACGCAAAGCCTATTTGTGTGGCTTTGAATGGCCTCATAGATATGGAGTAAGGCAAGGCAGCCCGAATCGCTACGCTGATTTACTCTGCACTAGAAAGACATTCCATGGAAGATGTGGTGGGTGTTTCCACACAACACTGAAGGATTTTGATGCATCCTCAGATACACAAGACCATATAAACCCAGAGATGTGCAAAAAACCTTATACCTCCCCAGGTGAGGAGCAACAAGGGGAAATAGTTTAATTTCTCCTAGATTTTTCTTCTTTCTATGGGTGCTGTAAAATGCAGCACACATAGAAAGGGGAAAAAGCCTCCCAGGAAACAATCCTGCATGCAACACAGGCACCCTTGCACCATGGAAAGGACAGGAATGCACCGTATGCCATAGATACAGCGCATTCATGCCCTTTCAATTTGACGCATGGGAGCGCAGCTTAGCCGAATCCCCATAAATATGCCCCTGATTGTGAGGGTTGCAAATTAGGGATAGGAGTGACTCAGGTGGAAACCAACCTCTCCAGTTCCCTGCAAAAATGGACATCCTGACGTATTCTGGAGTCCCAATCCACTTTTGCTCAGTGTTGTTGGGCCTGAGTAGGAGAGGGATGCGCAGCTTGACACTACCACTCAAAGACTTGCACTTTAGGGTGGGACTTTCAACTTTCAACAGGGACAATGAATAGTGTGCACTGCTGTGTGTGGGCTGACGAATTTCAAACCTCAGAAGCATTCAGAAAGTTGATCCAGTGTTGCACTGGGCCCCTCGTTCACTCTCTTGTTTTTCAATTATGAAAAGAATTTGACTTCAAACATCACTAATAAACATAATGACCCAGCAAAATAGCTATTGGTGCAGCTCATGCACCAAAGCCCAGAGCTTACAAGGGCCATAGAACTCTCTGCACTGGCTTCAGTTTAGTTAAAAGACCGTCCACTCAGAATAGTTTTTAGGTCTCGCCTAGACACTGCACTTGTGCTGTTTCTTTGCGGCCTTCTTTTCTAACAGTGGACTTAAAGACCACCCATTGCTTGCCATTGGTTGAATTCATTGTCACTTTCATTTGATTGCTTCTTATTAGTTAGCTGCCATAGGTTTCCTTCATCTTTGTGTGTTTGTCCTGCCCCTGTTGCATGAAAGCATTACTTGTTTACTTCCACTGTTCATTTTTAGGTTTTGCCTGCACATTGCTTGCTCTGTGCTTGTGAAATGTATTGTATTTAATATAAATCTTAATAGAAGCTTACATCCTGCCATTCCTTTTCATTCGTTTGTGTGCTTGCCACTTACTTTTCCTCTGTTTCTATTGGTTGCAGCATATTATTTCCGGTTGCTCTCCATGTCTTCTTTTTATCAAAGTCTTGAGTCCAAAGTTCTCCTTTCCATCCACGTGAACTTCTATGTTATTTTAATTACGAGTGAGCACTCTGCTTTTTTTAGGTTTAACTTTGTTTTTATTGGCATTCAGCAATATATTAACATACAGTTCCAGCATTCTGCGCAATGCGTTCGCAAAGCGGGACTTCGTTGAGTACCTGCTCATTCTTGACGTACATTGCTTAGGCGCCCCTAGTGCTGTCCCCACTGGACCCATTAGTATGTCCGCAATGTCTCTGTGATTTCCAGAGTCCTGCGCCATCTTTTAGACCACAATGCCATGGAATAAGAAGATTAAAGAAACACAATAAGGAAAAAACAACCCCCCCTCTCCCTCCCTCAAACTGGTGTGCTTGAAAGCGGTGGATTTGACCCCTATGTGCGGTGCACTCTGAACTGTATTGCAGCGTCTCTAAGTAGGTGATGTGGGGCCCGTAAGGCAGAGGAGACGCAGGTATCTTGGGCATGTGATTTCATTTATTTCAGTTGACAAGAGTGAGAGCAACGATTGACAGATTTCGTTAAAGCTTGCCATGGAGTTGGTAAGAGAGGCCTGTATGCGTTCCATGCCCAGAATGAACCATAACCTGTGTAGCCACCCAACATAGGTCGGTGTTACCCTTGTTCCCCAATGCAATAGGATGTTTTGGAGAGTCGCCCCCAATGCCAATCCCATTTGCTTACCTTTCCAAACCTTAGTGGATACGTCAGCGGGTTAAGCAGGCCCAACACCACATACGTTGGGAATCTCGGGATCTGCGTGTCGAACTCGCGATCCACATTGTCCAGGATCGCTGACCAATAGCTTGTCAGTTTCTTGCACTCCCACAACAAATGTAGTAACGTACCGTCTTCTCCACAACCCCACCAGCAAGTTGGACTGCGTTCCGAGTTCCCCCTAATCAGATGGACCGGGGGTCAAATACTAGTACATAGCTACTTTAACCGCCGTCTCTTGGCTTGCTATATTTCGTGCGGTGTGGGTAGCTCGGTAATAAATGTCCGACCACTCCTTCACTGTGAGATCTCTCCCCAGTTCACCCGCCCACCTTCTCTGCCCCGCTGTAGGTTCCCTCGGGCCTGAGGATGTAATGTCTCGTATAACTCAGAGATCATTTTCTTATCTGTATTCTTTGTGTAAAGCCATTTCTCAAATTTCGTTAACTTCCTAGAGACCTTCTGTAGAACCACTGCATTAAGTAACCAGTGCCTAAGTTACAAATAGTGAAACTGCTAGGTCTCCGGGAGACCATATTCTACACGTATGTCCTGAAAGGAGAGAATCCCGTCCAGATCAAAAAAGTGCCCTGCTGCCTTGCATTCTGTCTCCCTCTATCTCGGGAACGCCTTTTTGTCCGTCCCAGGGGAAAAGTCTTTGTTATCAAGAATGGGAGTCATGGGCGAAGGGAAAGAGGACAATCCCTTTTTGGTGGCGACCCCGTCCCAGACTCTCCGCATTGAGTGCGTGATGGGGAGCCCTTGAGATTAGGAGGTCTATCTTCTCTTTTAAGAAATGGAACCTTCCAAAGTGATAGTTTTTCCAACGCTCTATCTTGGAACCATCTCTTCTCCGATTCAGATCTGTTCCACTCCACTAGATATCGGTGCTGTGCTGCCCTGAAATACTCAAGGACATTCAGTTTCCCCAAACCCCCTTCATCAGGTCGTAGGTAGCCCAATTCGTTCTTCATTCGAGGCCTAACTCACACCCATACAAAATGCTAGAGCGTTTGCTGCAGCGTCTGAAGAGTGCCTGGTGGTGGCCATAACGGGATTGTTTTGAAAAGATATAATGCTTTGGGGAGAATGGACATCTTGATTGCCATCACCCTTTACAGGAGGAATAACCGGTGATGCTTCCACTGGTGCAGGTCCCAAGTGATTTGAGAGGTTAGCTTGGCGTAGTTAAGCTTGACCATTTGGGACACCGACAGGGCCAATTCAAGGCCTAAGGAGGGGATAGATGTTCTTACCTGTATACCCTCATATGTACTCCCGCCTGGGGCCAGCGACTGCCCTGCTTGGTTCAGCCACAGTATCATTGACTTCCCCACATTAACCCAGAAACCCGAGACCTGGCCAAAGTCCTCCAGCTTCCGCAAGAACGTCGGGACCAAGCGCGCGGGTGATTCAAGGGAGGCGATGATATCGTTCGCATAGAGACTTATTGTATGTCTTTCCCCCCAAATGGATGGCCTAATATGTCCTGGTTCTCCCTGATCCTCTGAGCCAGTGGCTCGACATAGAGGGCAAAAAGAAGGGGGGACAGCGGGCACCCCTGGCAAGTTCCTCTCTGTATCTCGAATGGGCGGGATGTCACCCCATTCACCCGAATAGTCGCCGTAGGCCTATTGTAGCAACTTGCCACCCAGGCCCGGAACCGCTTCCCCAGACCAAAATGAAGTAAGGTTTTATCTAAAAAATTCCAGTCGACTCGGTCGAATGCCTTCTCGGCGTCCACCGACAATAGTAGGGCATCCATATCTGTGCGATGAGCCTTGTCGATGAGATGGAAAAGGAGTTTGGTATTACCGCTGCTTTGCCGATTCAACAGCAGTCGGTAAGATCCGTACATGGACTTGTCTTTGCCCGGCTTCGGCAGTACTACTATAGAAGCCACTAGCACATCTGAGAGGGAGTTAAAAAGTTTTGTCAATATTGGGGCCAGCACTGTGCAGAATGTTTTATAGAACCTGGCCGAGAAACCGTCTGGTCCTTGCGGAGTGACAGCTTGCGCTTAATAAATGCCAACTTACATTACATTACATTACTTCGAAGCTTTGAGGCGCGAGATCGCCCTTATCTCCTCCTCTATGCATTTGGGCGCATCTAACATTTTGGCCTGAGTGGGGCCCAAGACGGTTATGTGTGTATCCTTGAGATAAGCATCGACCTGGGATGATGAAGGAGTCTCCCTGCGATACAGCCCTGAATAGAATGTTTGAAACACCCGGGCTATCTCCTCATCGCTTTCGGCTACGGTCCCCGAGGTCTACTTGAGAGAGTACACTTTAGAATGCAAGGTGCGGGCCCGCAGCTTGCTCACCAGCATACGCCCTGTCCTGTCGCCTCCTATGTAGTAGGAGTGCCTAAGCGCTGCATACTCTGCCCTATCGAGGTCAAATCCCGCTAACTGAGCTCGCTCCGCCTTCAGTTGACAAAGACCCTGGGCGCCCCGGTCCTGCTGTGTACCCTCTCCAGCTCTAGAACTTGGGCTGTGAGCTGTTCACGTTTAGACCTACGCTCTCTATTTTCGGCGGAGGAAATCGCGATCAGTTCACCCCTCACCACTGCTTTAAGAGCCCCCCACAAACTAGCCCAGGAGACCTCGGGGAGTCGTTTGCATCAACGTAGTCTATGATGCATTTGAGGATCTGTTCCCGCACCACTTGTTTATGTAACAGGCCCTCTATCAGTCTCCAACCCCTTACTGTCCTATGTGGTAGCAGCACCTGCAAAGTTGCTTGGACCGCGTTGTGGTTGGATAGGGCCGCCGGCATTATGCTGACCCCCCTTACCTGTGCATTCATCTCTGCTGTGCCCAACAAATGATCCAAACAAGCATAAGTGTGGTGTGCATGGGAGAAATATAGGAGAATTGTGAGGTGTGGGGGTGAGCTGCCCGCCAAATATCTATGAGCCCCTGATTCTGCAGCCACTGTCACCCTTCTGCAGAGATTGCCCCAGTCTGGGCGTACCTGTGGCTAGACCTAACCGCTGACGTATCTATGACTAAATTTAAATCACCTCCGACAAGTACCCGTCGCTCCTGAACCCCAAGGACATCGGACAGGGTCGCCTTGAGAAACGTCTCTTGGCCAGTGTTGGGAGCATAAATCACCCCTACTACCAGCGGTAAGCCCCCCACCCAGAGTTTGTAGGCTTACAGCCGCCCTTTGAGTTCTGCTACCTTGTCACCTACCATCCCAGTAAAGCGTTTAGCCACCAAAATGGCCACCCCTGCTTCCTTGTCCTGGGAAGACGAGAAAATCTGTTGAGGGAATGCTCTGGATCTCATACTATGCCAATCCTTGGGCAGAAGGTGAGTCTCCTGTATGAGACATACATCTGCCCCTGAGTTTTCGAGATATGACAATATGGAACTCTGCTTGATAGGACTATTTAGGCCTTGCACGTTAAGCGTGAGGATATGTAACTCTGAAAGTGTCATGCAGTATAAATGAGCGCAAGCAGCTGTATCTGCCCATGGACCACCCCACGCTGCTAAACCTTGCACCCTCTCCCTCCCTTCCCTGAGTTCTCCACCCTCCCTCCGCACTGCCTATGCTTGCGTGGAGTCCCAAACAGCACACCAGTTCCCCCCCTCCCTAGCCCCAACTGATCCACCCCAATTCCCCCCAATGTCCAGAGCCCGCAGGGCTTGGTCGCACGCATCTGGAAAAACAGGTGAACAGGGACATTATGTGACTCAAAAGGTGACACCCTCCCCCTGCCTCCAAGCCCCCCATTCGCCCCCATCCGCAGTCTGCTCTGCATCAGTCCCGCCTTTGATCAGGAGCTATCATTAGATGCTGTGTCTTTGTGCACTGACCCCAGCGCTGCCTTCCACTCCTGCGCCATAGCCACGTGGACGGGTCCCCGTGGAGAACCCGAGGGACGTCTCGAACCGACTCTCTGCCATCGTTCTCAGGGTGGCCGTTGACTACTGGTCAGCTTTTCTTCAGGGCTGCGCAGCGGCAGGCCCAACCGCTTGCGGGCCACCTGAAGTGATCGGATCTGGTGTAGCCTTCCCACTTAAACATGATGTGAAAGGGATGACCCCAGGAATATGCCACTCCTTTGTCATGCATGTGGGAGGTCACTTCTCAAAAGTCTCGCCTTTTCTGCAGTGTTATGGCTGCCAAGTCCTGGTATAATGCTTTAGAGTGGCCCTGGAATTGGAGCGGTTGCTTTTCTCTGGCCGCCCGGAGAATATGTTCCTACAGGGGGTAGTCTGGCAAGAAGGCAAGAATATCTGGTGGCGGCGCCGGGTCCCTTAGTCGCAAACCAACTCTGTGGGCTCTATCAATGCAGATCTCCATGTCCGCCGACTCCCCGAGGATCTCCCGAAACAGGGCCTGTAGGTATGAGACCATGTCCGACCCTTCTGCATCTGACGGGACCCCCCGCACCCAAATATTGTTCCACCAAGAGCGGTTTTTGAGGTCCTCCGTATGGGCCTGGAGATCAATTTGTTGTTCCTAGTTTGCTCTTGATCTTCGATCGCGGCCACCCGGTCTCCCAAAGTGTCCACGCTCCTTCGGGTATCTCTCACTTCCCCCACCACTTCGCTCTTCAGGGTTTGAAAGTTGTCGCGGAGGGTATTGAATAATATCTCTATGAAAGCCCGAGTGATCGGGGCTCCGCCCCGCCACATCTCGGCTCGTCGACGTAGGTTTAATGAGCATGTCTTTTAATGATCAGTCTTTCTTGGTTCGCTGCGTCTTCATTATGGCCATGTCTAAGATGGATCCCGGGGTGGGGGCTCGCTCTGATCACAACAAGGGGCCACCTCTGAGTACCCGGGTGTCGTATCCTAGCGCAAGGTTGCGTTGTTCGCAAGCTCTTTAGATTGCGCTGGTCTACTCCCAGAGGTTCCCCTACTGAGGTCCTGCCACCTCTGTCTCGTTTTCAGAGGATCAGTGCCAGACGATCATGTTTCAGGTGTGGTCCGGACCGCAGCACCATCCCTGCCACCCTAGATTGTGCGCCCCTGAGGACAGTCTTTGTCCCGGGCGCAGCGTTCACTCCCCCGGGTACGGTGACAGTGGCCGACCCCTATCTCTTCCTCACTGGACCTGCGCTGGGCAATGATGCCGTCTTCCACTCTCACTCCGCCACCAACCACAATGACATCAGGAAAAGTGGGCGCCAGTCAAAATCTCTGGCCGTTGCCCTCTCTTAGCAGTCGTGCTCTGTTAGGCCCAGCCGACCTCCGGCCCCGCTCTCTGGCTCATGCTCCCTGCTGTAGGGCCCCGCGTCCCTGGCTGGGACCTGCCAGGGTGTGCTCACCGATGTGGGTCTGTGGCCGATTATTGCAGAGCACAACAACGCTGCCACCCGAGGCACCCGGATCAGTGTGCGGCTCCCCAGCAGCCGAAGGCAAGGCGTGCACTCCTGCCTCCGGAACGGGTCCTCAAGAGCGTGTTGCTATATTGCACGGGGCACCAGCCGATGAGTCTGGCCGCTGCCCCCCTTTGTCATGTATTGCTGCCACTAGTGGGCCCCTGCCACTCTCAGCGCCCTTGCGCCTCATGCACACGCCCGTGGGCCTCTGCCAATTTCCTGGCCCTGAGCAGTTCAGCCCCATTGCCTTCCCTGTTGGACAGGTGACCAGCCCTGCCCCATTGAGTTTGCCGCCAGGGGAATGGGGGGGTACGTCAGGCGATGTATTTGACCGAGGCCCCCCGCTGTTGGGCCTTTCGCTGGTGGGCCTAACCCTCTCTGACTCACTAGGTGCGATCTCCACTGGCCGTTAGGCCTCTCTGTGATGACCACCTTCCCACCACCAGAGTCTCCACATCGGTGCCCGCTGGGGCCGCCCTGTTTGCTGTCTCTCCCCAAGGCAATGGGGGCCCGGCACCCGCTCTACTCTCAGGGATTGCACTGCGCCCAGCCAACGCCTCCTGCCCCCCGATGACGCTTCAGGAATGGCCCCGCACTCTGCCACACCAATGGCTCCAGCGGAGGACCTCAGCTCGGCTACTCTTCCCCACCGTGGGTGCCAGTCGATGCGTCTGGCCGATGCCCTGCCTGGCCTGTCAATCTCCCCCAGGCTCCTAGCGCCAATGTGGTCCTTGCTTGCCCGGGCTACCCAGGCATGCCCAGGCGCGCCAAAGCAAGGGTCTCACTGCACCGTTCGCCCCATGCCTCCAGTCTGCCCTGAATCGCTTCTGCAGAACCAGCCGGTGATCTGGCTGAGATCCCAGGGTTATGGTCTGGCTCAGCTCTCCCTCTTGTGGCTGCAGTTTGGGCGCCCTCCGACCACGCTCTGGTCAGGCCTACCAGGCCTCACCCTGCCTCCTGCAGCCAGGCGCCCAGCTGCCGACACTTGGCCACGAATTCTGCCTGGAACGTCCCGCCACTCTCCTCATCTCCGCCCGCTGATCTCAGTATATGTGTGACTGCCCCCTCAGTTTTTGCCTTGGCTCAGGCCGCCACCATTCCACGCAGCCTCCAGAGCCCCCTCCTTTCCCATGGCCCGACCACAAGGCCCTCACCACCAGGTCTCGGATGCGCAGGGCAGAAGGTAAGCCAGTTTTAAAGACTCCAGCCCCAATTTCATTCTTTTTGGTATCGTCGCTGGGCTGGAGGTATTCCTGCACCTTATCCCGCGCCCTGTGCGGCTTCGTTGTGCGGATGTGGTGCGGGGAGATGATAGAAAACACGTCATACCCGCTCGCCATCTTGGCCACGCCCCTCCACCCAGCTTTATGTTTTACCTACTTCTTGTGACTGTGTTGCGCATAGAATTTTAAATTAACCTTTCTTTTTATTTGGTGCGACCTGTTTGCATATTTTTATATTTGTAGGCACAGGAAGATTAAGCAATTTGCTTACAGGATGTTAAGGCAATGCTGAGACTCGAACCTGGTTCCCCAGCTCTAAAGTCGGCAGCTCTGACGCAACGCCACATCCTCGCCCCTCTCTCCAAGCCTTGCTTTCTTCAGCTGCCAGAATGGAGGGCACTTTAAGCAAATCTAGCAGATGCGTAGCAAGGATGTCATATGCCGTAAATACACTCCATTTGACTGGACGTTCATTCATTTCAGTGAATTTGCAAATTACCAAACTTATTGCCTAACAGTAAGCATTATTTTATTTTGAATTACTCTAAGGCATTTATAACATCTATCCACAATACAAGACTTCTACAATGGCTTCTACAAAGGCTACACCTGGCGACTTTTGGAACTTGAAAACAACTTGAAATTAGTTGTCATGTGAATTTGGAAAAAAAGTGAGTTTTGTCCTCTATCTAAATGCACTTTGGGCAAGCAGCATCCATCAGCAAGAGATGTTTCTACTTGTGTCTCACATCATCTTTGCTTCCTCATCGTTGGTGCCTGCACTCCTCTCACCCTGACCCCTCCATGGCGTCCATTCCCCTTCCTTCCAAGACGTAACTCAATCCTTCTGCCAGATTTGCTTTCAGCAGTGGCAGGTTCTTGCTGTGAGTGCTAAAGAAGGCTCCTTTACACCTTTATAATGCAGTGCTCCTTTAAATCAAATCACAGTTCTTTCAAACTGTTTCATGTTTACCTAGCCCACCTGAGTTGTTACACAGAGCTAGAAAATCAAGAGATGCTGCTGCAAAACTCCACAAACAGCCTATCATTGTTAAAAAAAAAAAACTGTTACAGTCTGCAGCAAATAGTTTGATTTCACCACATTTTCTGTGGTTTGTCGTATGAGGGAGGGGTAATTGTCATGCGTTTATAATGAGTTGAATTATCGTGCTTGCAGTTTAGTAAAATGTACTTTGTGCTTTACATGAGCTCCAGTTACATTACACATTTTTTGTAGTTGCAGGGAGATGAAATGATTTGCCCTGAATCACATGATGTTGAGCCGATGCTGATACCTGAATCACAGCCACGGCCCGTATAGGGCGTGCCACTGGGCGGTGACGTGGGGCGTTGTAAAATGCGGCATACGGACGATTTCAGGTAAGTAACAAAAACAAAACAAAAATAATTTTGTTGCGCCAAATGCGATGCAGCGCGCGCAACGAAATTCGTTTTTTTTTTTGTTACTTACCTGAAATCGTCCGTATGCCGCATTTTACAACCCCCACCCTTCCCCGCCCCATGTCACTGCCCGGTGGCACGCCCTATACGGGCCGTGGCTGCTGAACCATGGTACCAATGTGTGAATTCAGCAGCTCTGACTGCTACACCACATCTTCTTTTTGTCTCTTTAGTGTGTTTTCTGGGACAGAGCCAAGAGCACAGAATTCCCTCCTGAAACTCATCTAGCACTTAGACTCTTCACTTGTGTTGCTTGTTTGCATTTCCAAACATGCACTCTTTATGAGTGCATCTGCAGGGCGTCTCTCTCCTCCCCATGTCTTGCATCCTCCTCCCGGGTCACACCTCATTGTTTTTCCCCTCGTTTTATTTCTGTTTCTCCAGATACAGCTTCCATCTTTTTGACATAATTCACCCCATCCAATAAGCTAATCTCTGGGTCGTTTCAATCGTTTCCCTTTAGACTACAGGAATGAACATTAAGTCATCTGTCCAGAGGCACCCAAGGGCCCCCGTGGCACTACATTTATCAAAGCGGCCAGAGCAAGGTGCAGTCAACGACACATGGCGCAGTCTCACCTAATCTCGGTCCCTGGCCTCATCTACATTCACACTGTTCTTATTGGGTACATGTTTATTTTCGTAGTCCTTCACAATTTACCTAATCTCCCCGCTTTATTATACCACAAGTAATAGCACATTGTATTACCTTTTTCAATATACAACTCATAAGAGGTTAACCAAGTTTCAGTAACTTATATTGCACAACTACTTACCAAGCTGTAATTTAAAACAAAAAACAGCTTATTATTATTTGACATAGGTGAAATCTATTTCTTTTACCAATGCTTGTTTTAGGTGCTACTTTTTTCTTTGTGTATAAATACTCTACAGGCGTGCTATTTTTCAACTGGCCCTCCTATGTGCTTCTATCCAAACCATGGGGCAAATTTACAAGCTGGTGATAAGAAATTATTGCCGCTTTTGCGTCCGTTTTCGGCCGAAAAGCAGCGATAATTTTATCGCCTAATTAGCAAGGCCACGCTAATGCATGAAACCTTGCTTTAGCGTGGGGATTCCTAACGCCCAGCTATGCATCTCTAATGAGATGCAAAGTGGGCGGTCCTGACCTAACATGACAGGAGAAATGTCGCTAAGCGACATTTCTCCTATCATCAAGCCCCACGCTATGAAGCATAGCGGCAGGAAAAGTAGCGATAACCCCTGTTATCGCTACTTTCCTTACGCCTGCTTCAGGACTGACTTAGCCATGATATCCTATGGAAGATGGATATCATGGCTAAATTTGTGAGTCCCTATCAGCAAGCTAACGCCACACTACGTGAGATTATCGCTGGGTTTCCAGCGATAATCTCACGTTAGGCAGTTAGCGTTAGGATTTTTATCGCTGAGGAGATAAGCGTTGCTAATAGCACGCTATCTCAGCGATAAAAATCCACGTCACCCGGCGATAATTATCCTCACGCTAAGAGCGCTGAGCGATAATTAGCGCCAGTTGTTGCTGATATGCCCCCATGTTCGTCCCTCCGTCCCTCCTCCGTGTTGCTTACCCTCATCCACCTACCCTCATCGGTTTGTGTTCCTTGACGCCACGCACCCTTCCTGCCTCTGTTGTTGCCTGTGTTGTTGCTTGCCCCTACCTGCCCTCCCTCCTTTCATTGTTGTCTGTGGTGTTGTCCGTTTTGCCCTCTTCCACACACACCCCTGCCTCCATGTTGCTTCCTATCCCTTAAGCAATAAAAAAGTACTGTGATGCGGTCAGCACTGCCCAACCATGCTGCTGTGCAACATGGCTAGAGGACATTTACAAAACGAAAATCTCCTTTGTAAGTGAGATCTATTGGCTCACTTTGCCAATGCGTGTTTGTAATTGCCTCACTGGGGTCTGTGCTGATTCTTCCTTGAGGAGTTGAGGAATGAGTCACTGCCCCACAGAGAAAGACAGGCACCAGGTAGGCATTGGCAATCTCAGCAGGGACAAGCTGTACACACTGGGCTCATAATGGGAAAGATGGTAGTGGGCAGAAAAAGGAGGAGAAAGAAAAGAGGAGGAAGTGAACGGGAGGAAGGCGAAGGAGTAGACGGAAATGGTGAAAAGAGATGAAAGGAAGAGAAGCCAGGACACAGATGTAGAAGCAAAAGGGAGGAAAGGATAGGAGGCAAAAAGAAGCAAGAGTGCAAAGTACAGAGAGAAGGGGGGCTCTAGATAGAAGAGATGGTGAGGGAGAAGTCGGGTAGAGAAGAAAGAGGCAAAGACAAAGAGACGAGGGTGAAGAAGGGCATGGAAAGAAGAGAAAAGCAACAAAGGGATGGAGCTAAAGATGAGTTCTACAAAAGAGGGAATTCCAATGTGAAAGTGGAAAAGAGGGAAATCTGAAAGTAAGGAAATAGAGAAGTGGAGGAAAAGATCCCAGAATGAGGAAGTCCCAGACGTATGCAGGGGCATTTCTGAACTCCACTAGCATGGATTTTACCAGCGTTAAAAACTTTTAATCAATGCGCAGATACTTTCCCTACAATCTACAGCACTAAAAAAATAGATGAGGCGGCAAAAAGTCTGCCAAAACTCAAACTTTCTGTACTAATTCGTAAGGTATTTCTACCAGTGCCCATGCTCCCGCTGATAATCAAACATATAATTCTGTCAAGCGCAGACATTTCCTTAACGTGGTTGCGTTTCAACACGGGCTGAACTGTAGCAGCAGGAAAGAGAAATGTCGACAGGTGTGCAACTGAAAGGAAGAAATTGGGTAGATTTCTTTAGCGATGTGAATAATTATAGTCTGTCACTTGTCTGAATTTCCCCATAAAAATAAAAAATAAAATAATCCTGAAAAACACGCACATTTTATGTGCCAGAGAAACATGCACAGTAAAAATCGGGGCTGTTTTTGTGCTGTCCATTAGCAGCTCAGAAATGCAATTCGGGAGATTAATGTGCTTCGTTAACCCAAACCTATTATCTTCACAGAATGCCACACGCACTGTGACTGGAAAAGTAATGCAACATTAAGGCTCCTTTCATCACCGCAAAGAACGCTTTAGGGACATTTCTCGAAAGCAGGAGCTTGAGTTTTTACTTTAGCGGGTGCTGCTGTACGTCCCCATTTCACAAACCACACTTGTAATGTGTTATTATACCAGCCATGTCTTGCAACAAAGAAGCATAGTGACAGAGCCTGACCCTATGTTGCAGTGGTCCTGGACCAGTTTTCAAAGGGGTGCTGTTATCATCAGTGTTACGTCACTGAAGTCATGGGGATTGCGAATAATCCGAAGTCACCTAAAGAACAAGTGTAGCAAATAAGCCACGCTGATTCAGCCAGAAAGTGGCAAGGGTGTAGAGCCTCATTTACAAGTTTTTGCTACAGGGCAGCATAGTAAGCCACCTTGCTGCGCTGTCTTGTGTCAAAAGGAAAGGACAGGAATGTGTCGTATTTATGATATTCTGTGCACTCCTGTCGTTTCCAACTGCGCTGGTGCCGTTTTGGCTGCCTTGTGCCGACGCGGGCACCCTTGTACCATGGTGCAAGGGTGTCTACATTGTGGGAATGACTGTTTTTGTGCAGGGACACCTTCCTGCACAAAGACAGTCAATGGAGGCGTCTTCCTCGTCCCATATGTGCTGCAGAATGCAGCACACATAGAAAGAGGAAATAATCGAGGAGAAATGAAAACATTTCTCCTCGTGAAACCTGCTCTGGAGAGGCGGAAGGTTTTGGCGCTGCCCCAGGTTTACGTGATTTTGTAAATCTGGGGCGAATCGCAAAAATCCATGGGTGTTGGATGGGAACACTTGACGCAACGCCCTTGGAATACCTCCTTGATGCAGAGTAAGGCATCGCAGCGCCATACTCCATAACTATGAGGCCATTCAAAGCCACACAAAGTGGCTTTACATGGCTTCATACACATGATTTGATGGTGGTTTGTGCTGCCGCTGCGTCACAAGAAGTGCAGGGTGGCTTTGGTTGCCTCATAGATATGACTGAGAGGCCTACACCACCGGAGTGTCAGAAAAAGTAACTCTCCCGCAGCGCAGGCCTCTTGTAATTAGGCATTAGGTTGTTGCATATCTTGACCAGCTTTGTTAATTACTCAAAGGGGCATTTTGCATAGTAAGCTCGGAATTTTTCATTTCCACACTAGGGCATTGCACACTCCGGCCTTAGTATGGTCCTTTGCATATTGCCTAATAAAGGTGCTTTACACACTGAGAAGTTGAAGATGCATGATTAAGGAAAGTGATTGAGGAATCGTGGTTACTCATCTGGTGATAGTGTTTTTTAGTGCATTGTGGAACCTGGCTTAAAAATGTAGGCATACTGGGGTAATTCTGTCTTAGCTCTGGTGCTTTGCATACTAGAGTCCTTGAAAATAATATTTGATCTCCTTCAGAGCTGCCCTAAGCTATATTGATTTATAGCAAATATATTTTATAAATTGCACTCTAACTATAAGATTTGCCCCTAATTTTCCAATTTGTGTTTTTTTAGAAGTAAGTCCAAACACCCTCCTGGTAAGATTTGACCTTGCTTACTATATTCATTTGCTCTGTGTAATTTTAGACTGGGAATACAAAATGTACCATTCAAAGTCCAACTCTGAACTTGAGTGGCAACTGTCAAAACTTGATCTACTCAGCAGCCAATTCTTAGAATCCTGGACCCCTTCTCATTTTGGTATGGACAGGCAAGGCAATATAGGGTCCACATGGTTGACAAGGAAAAGCTCTTACGAAACAGGCAAATGTGGATGTGTCAGTAAACACAGATTACTGAAAGCTCAAGGGCAAGTAGGGACATGGGAGGGACAGAGTACACTTACTCTCAACCCTGAATTCAACAACTCTGTTTGAATACTCTCTAGACATGAGAACTGGGAGAGGACCCTTTCACCACCCAGGTCTCGGTCCATGTTATGAGATACGACTGACTATACTGTATGGAGTGGTGTATAGACTATGATGTTCCTCTGCACTGGAGGCACGGAGGAAAAGGAACATTCCACAAATGTGCCATCTATGGAGAAAAGTAAGGAGCAGAGTCTAAGCTTGTGCTTCACAAAGCAGATACAGTATAGCATGACCACAAAACTCTGGGGTTTGTCCAGATGATAAAGGACCATCTTTAGAAGAAGATCGACTGACCAGGTACTAAGTGGCATACATTTTCAAATTGACAACAGAAAAATGCTGACGAAGACTGGTTCAAGGAGACAATGTATTCGGTGAGACATTTTTTGTGAAAAATAGGCACTCATGGTAAAACAATTATATGACATTTCGCATTTGTTCCAGTGAAAAATGTGGTTGTTGGTTTACTGGGGTGTGAGTCCTGGTTAAGCAGCAACCACAAATCATCATCAGAGTGAGGCACAAGCCAACCCGAAATTAACCTGTGCTAAACCTTCTGGTAGCTGTGCACAGAGAAAGTCATGTTTAACTTAGAGTCGATGTGTAAAGTATTTGTGCAATACCTCAAACATAAAAAGGATCCCTCATCAAGTTCAAAATGTACAACTTATTTTAATAAATAGAACAAGACCAAAATGACAAAATCCAATCAGTAGAACTGAAGATTTGAAATTTTAAATATTTTAGTAAAAATAGCGCCAAAAAGTACAAAGCACTAACTGTGGCTATCTGGTTGCAATGAACCAGCACAAGTCACAAGTTCAGGTAGACCACGTTGGAGCGTGAGCCGGCTTCAGTTAGGCCTGCTGAACAAATTATCTTAAATCCTAGTTTGCGGGCCATGGAAAGATCCCTATTGAAGATGCGTCACGAAGCCAAGGTGATGCGCTGGTTACGAGATTAGTTGAGGCTTCATGGAAGGGCCAGTGTTGTCATCGAGGATCCCGTTGATGAGGCTTGCGATGTGAAGTCTGGCGTTGAGGATGCAGAGGGCAGTCAGGGTGATGCGTTGGTTCTGAAGAGCTGCAAGGCTGCGATTCAGAGTCCTGTGTTGTCGTCAAGGCTGCCATCAACAAGGATGCGAGGGCCTGCACTGAGGATGCATCATGCAATGGTGGTTCCGATGGATTGCGGTGGCGATGCGGGTTGTTACGATGAGTTCAATATATGCAGCAGAAGTATTGTGTCAGTTCTGCTCGGGTTTGCTTCGCACATCTGAGGAGATGCGATGGTTTGGCTGGATCTACAGAGGCTGGTGGAGCACCTTAAGCCTGTTTCCAAGGGTCCAGGACTGGGGTGGGAACACTTGGCAGGATAGACTCACAGATGGCAGAGCCCAGGTGCAAAAGCAAGGTTGTTGGAAGCTTGTTATGTCCCCAAGGCTTCAGATCAGGAGGCCAGCCGACAAGCCCATGGAGTCACTCTGAGTTCTAGGTTTAGGAGATGCAGGTCAAGTCCTTCTCACCCAGGCAAGAGGGCAGAAGGCAGCAGGTCAACATAGCATGGCAGCAGTTCCTTCACAGAAGCAGTCCCAAAGAATTACAGTTCTTTCACCAGCACAGCAGACTTCTTCCTGGCAGGGTAGTCACAGGTCCAGAAGTGTACCGAAGTGGTGGTGTCTGAGGTCTAGTATTTATACCCGTTTGTGCCTTTGAAGTGGTGAGAAGCTTCTAGAGGCATGCCTTTGAAGTGCACAGGTGCTCTTCCTAGCTTTAGCTCCAGACTAACCACAGGGGGTGAGCAGCCCTTTGTGTGGAGGCAGGACACAGCCTATTCATGTGTAAGTGGGGCTGGCTTCAGCTCCACCCTTCCATTTTGCCAGTGATGGCCCATCCAGTCACATCTAAGCTCCCCATTGTGTGCTGCTGTCTAGGAGGTATACACAAAGCCCACACCCAGTCATGTGACCCAGAGACAGGCTGCAGGCACCAAACGTCTAAGGCAAGAAAAGTCCTACTTTCAAAGATTTTATTTTCAGAATTGCAATGTAAAATTTGTCTTCACCATAAGTGTCATAAGCCACCTACCTGGATCCCAAATTATTCCAATGGGGCGGCGATGTTAATTTCTGAATCCTCCTGAGACTTGCCCTTGGTTTACAGGAGGAGACACTGATCCGGTGGCAAATCCCAGGGGGAAGTGGGTTGGGATGGAGAGAGTGTGTAGAGTCAAAGATGCTGTGGCTCGCCTACTCAACAGCAATACTGCAGCCGGCATTCACACACATCTGATGAATGTTTCCAGCAGATACGGTACCTATAAGCAAACAAATATTAAGGTTTTAGTCTAGTATTAACTCTATTTCTTAAGGTATCACCTCACAAAAACGTTTCAAATCTCAACCAACCCTTAGTTAGTTATTGTTTTGTTTTCATTTAGAATGTCCATAGAGGCCCCTTCATTAGAGTTCTCGAAACTGCAGTGAGTATGATTTCTGCATCAAACCCACAAGCAAATTTGGATGGGATTAGTGTCACCCAAAACATCTCTGGCAGAGCCATGCCAACAGTATATACAAGTTGAACAAAAACACTGCATATGTTTGTTTGCTGCATGATGAGATCAGCGCCTACTAAAAATCAAGTCTGTTAGTGCATCTCTCCTTTTTGTCTTGATCTTTTTTCCATCCAGGTGCATGACTAATGGAGGACGTTCTTTGTGGTGAGATCGAAGTGGGGGGATCAAGGGAGCTGGCAAGACAGAGTCCTGGAACCTGGGAAACAGGTAAGTGGCAGGCGAAGAGGCTAAGTAAAGGGAAGGAGTGTGGACGATCTTTAAATAAGACTGCTTTAGAACGTTCATAAAGGTCACATTCTAATTGTTTGTAACAAGTAACAAGTGCAGACAATTAACTTGATGAGGTTGCTTTCTAGAAGGTGCTTTAGAATGTTCACAAAGGTTATGTTCTAATTGTTTATAGGTAGGAAAAGATGCAGATGATAAATATGATAAGGGTGTCTTCTAGAATGTTTTTAAGAATGTTCACAAAGGTTGCATTCTAATTGCTTACAGCAAGGAGCTGGTGCAAGCAAATAATCTGATGGAGGCTTTCTTCAGGAAGGTTCATGTTGAGGTCATGTATGCCGTTTGCTTGATGCTTATCCTGGTGGATTTTCTGAATGTTTCCGTGGTGCTTGACACTTGACCTTGCATTTGGATGGTAAAACATTTGTAAAGGCTATTAAGCCTTATCAAACAAACCGGGGAACACCAGCTGCAGCTAGTTATTACCATCAGCATATAATATGGTCAAAAGTGTGGGTAGAAGACGTTTTTTCATTCATAAGTGTTGGGAGGAATGATATGAGTCATGCCGGTATATTGTGATAGTTAAGAGAGGTGAGTTGTGTCAGAAATCCCGACAATAAGTTAGGATTTTAAATTGTGATTCCAGAAACACCAACCATGAACTGGTTACCTATTGCCTTTTAGAAATTACACTTATAACATATAATATGTTTACTCTACAGTTATTCTATTGGCAAGGTAGGCCTTGCAGTAGTGAAAAACAAATATAAGGGTTTTTGCAGTATTATGGGGCTGTCCAGAGCCTACCCTAGGGGTGACTTATATGTATTAAAAACAAAGATTTAGGCCTGGCAAAATGTGTATTTTGCCAGGTCAAAATGGCAGTTTAAAATTGTACACACACAGGATGCAATGGCAGGCTTGAGACATACTTAAAGTGCTATTTAAGTTAAGAGGCACAATCTGTGCTGAAGGCCCTCTAGTAGCATTTAATTTATTTACAAGCCCTGGGCACAGGTAGTGCCACTATACAAAGGACTTACCAGTAAATTAAATATGCCAATTTGGTACAAGCCAATTCAACATTTTTAAGGAGAGAGTACAAGCACTTTAGCACTGGTTAGCTGTGGTAAAGTGTGCAGAGTCCTATGGGCAGCAAAAAGTCAGCAAAAATAAGAGGTCTGAAGGCAAAAAGTTAGGGGGAACACCACACTAAGTACGCCAGGCCTAACAGTGCCCTCTCACAAAATTCACGTGCTACAAAATTTGTGAGTTTCATGAGCTAATTAACATTTTGCTCAGACTTACTTGTTATCTGTTGCATTTTTGTGTGAGCATCAAAGGATTCGGAGTGTCATTTTTTGTGTCTCAGGGTTATCTAGGAACTAATCCCAGGTACTTAGTTTCATACTCCCATGCTTAATATGCAGAAAACCATGGCTTCCAGGGTTTCTAAACCCTCAGAGGCTGTAGGCTTCCAGTCTTTTCATACATGGACATGAGTATGCCAAAGAGAGCAGCCATGATAAGAAACTGGGCTGAGTGGTAAATGTTTCACCCATAAACATTTGTACACTCGTTAGGTGTTCCCTTGATTTACAGTCTTGAGTATATGTGCACTTAGCAGTTGCTCATTTTCATGTGGGAGCGAGTATGTATGTATTCATGCAATAATCTGACACATAGACAAGCAGCACCTTATAGGGATCAGTACTACCACAGAGTACAGGGCTCTTATTTAAAATGTGTTCAGAATATAGTAATCCTACTAAATTCCCAAGTCTACTCCTGAATTGTATATACTCTGGAGGTTTCCTGACCTACTCTTAGTGGGTTTCTTGGAAGAAAAGGGAGGTTTCGATTTGAAACCCAGTCCTTTGGAAGGCTGACAGAAATCCACAAATTGTCCATGGGGTGCCCATTAAACAAAAGAGTTTAGGTTGGGGCCTCGTAAACATAGAACATGCAAGAAAATACATTGAACAATGTGTTGAAGCTTGTTCATGAACTGTTTTCTTAGCTTTTTGTGTTCTTTTCACTATTTTTTCTTTGTCCCATTGTTATTTCTTTGAAGAGTGGTATCCTACCATGTGAAGTCAGACAACTGAAATGATTTAAGGGTGAAAACTGGTTCAAATAAGTTTCATGTGCAGTCCCGCTAAACCGTTCCAGGTGCATATACTCTAGATAATCCATAAAACCTCTATGCATTTATAAGCAGAAGATGACTCTAAAGCTCAAGCTAATTGGCGTACATGTTTTATGTTGAGCTAGATATGGTCAAGAAAACAAATCAAAGAGCACATATGTAAAAAGCTGAGAGCGCAAAAGGAACTCCAATTTTGCAGAGCATGGTGTGTGAGCTTGAAGACCTAAACAAAAAAAAAGCAGAGTATGATCAAATTTAAATAACTCTGCAACCTATAGATACGACTCAACAGTGCAAGAACATTGTTTTAAGAAGAAAGTTCGAATTGAAGGAATCAGTGGATGACTGGCTGACAAAATTAAGCTTCTTTACCCAAGGCTGTATCCTCCATACATATGGAGACATTGCTTCTATAAGAAAAAACATAAATATATGCGGCCCACGGAGATTCCCAAAAATAGAAACATTGATTTACTTTATACATTTTTCAACTTGTTTAAAAAAAGATTGAGGTAGAAGCATTATAAGAACTTTGTATTCCTTCTGAGATTTGTGAGTCTAGGGGGGCTATATCATCTTTGTAACTTCAGTATAATGGTATTTTGTTATTACATACATTTTTATATGCACCTTTTCAGATTTATTTTTGACTTTCTGTGAGAAGTTCGCTCTCACCTTTTCAGCTATAGATTGTACCAAGTATGGGGATTTTAATGCCTCAAGAATGGTGTGATTAGGAAGGAAGTGATCCAGATCTCTGCACACAATGAAATGGCCGCACTTTGCTGGCACTGTTGGAATGGTTCTGGAAAATATTTAATTTGTCTGGCAAGGAAGCCCATCTTTCAAATTTTCAGAAACTAAAGATTGTGACTAGCTGCGCATAAGGTATATTTCACTGAAATGACATTAAGCATCCAGAAGTAACCAAATAATGTAATAAATGCATTCCTAAATAGTGTCCATAAAGATTAATGAAGACGGAATTCCGACAACCCTCAATAGTGACACAACAGAACGTCTGGACTCTATTTGAATACACATATTTTGAAAAAATAAAAAATTTGAACACCCACAACCTTAGTGTATTACCATCAATCTTCTTTTAAATAATATATACAACCGCAATCTGGAATACGTTAACCTTAAATTGGAATATATGGTATTGATTTAGAGTTCATTGCGATGGAGATATCTTCATTGCCGTGATTTTCCTGATTCATTCATGTCATAGATGTGTATGTATCTGCACTTTCCTGTTAGTTTCTGTAGAAGTGTGGGACATGAGCACTGTTACGAAGAGGAGAGGACTCGGTGTATGGAAGATTAGAAGCATATTATCAAAACATTAGCCTAATCCCTCTTTCTCATCACAGTATGCACAGAATTTAGGAAATAGCAAAGCCAACATACAGGTGGATGCCATAGATGTTGTGTGACATCCATTGATTTATTTGTAGAAAATTCAGTGTGACACTGATTCACGAATGTGAGAATCATCTTCTCATCCTTCAGAATCTCCTGTTGTACAGGATAATGAGTTTAAAAAGTATGCAGAGACGCCAAGATGGTTGTACTACAAATAACCAAACTTGTCCCTCCTGAGCTATCTCTAGTAAAGAGACATTGAACAAGTCATGGTTCAAGGAGATTACCATTCAAACCCTACTGCTTGGAATGGAACTTGAATTTATAAGATTCTTCGGTTTCACACCAAAAATAACTAAATGATCTTCCTTCCTGAATGAGGTGTCCAACGAACATGCCCATACTGCCTACTACCCTCCACACAGTACAGAAAGAACCCTTTCTCTAAGTTAGTGTCGTCCTCTTATGACAAAGCTAAGGGTGACAATGTAATCACAAGTCTTCACTAGTCTTCATCTACAACAGATCACTGAAGTACAGGAAAGCAGAAATCTAAACTAGTCTCTTGGGGGAAAAAATGGCAAGGAGCTCTCTGTACCACAAAAGATACAGGAACATGCAAGAAATCAGATTATATAAAGCAACAGAAAAAGCTGTCAAGAACCACATTAAGACTGGACTGCTTTTCCTGGAGCAGTGCCAAGGCTGATTTGCTTAAGGTTGTTCCTTGCCTGTAGCAAAATATGATGGAATGGAATGTGGCCCAGAGTAATTAGCAGTGGCTGAGATTACTTCAAGCATTCTACCTGTCAGGGCTTCCTAGATGTCTTTTTCTAAGACACAAATTGGATGCAATTTAGCAGTGATAGACTTCACGCTCTAGGTCTGGGCAGCTAGTAGTAGAGAAAAGAGTGGCGGTATTGAAATATGTCGGTCCTGACAGCTGGACTAGAACTGTAGGTGATCAATATCAATTGTGCCGCTGGAGGTTCTCAAGCACACTATTGAGGATTACAAGACATCAGGCCCATATCAGTACAGTTGTTATTGACCACTCACAGAAGCCCATCTGTCAGCTATTCCTCATTGCCATGTTTGAGAATCTCCATTCGAAGTAATAATAATGTTTAAACAGTTACGTTTTCTAAACGTTTCAGAATAGTAAAGAATATGGCTGGCTGAGGGTGATGTTTAAAATTATGAAAGAGGTCCCAAACTCCTGTTCTGCTCATCATATGGATTCACCATCTTCTGAGATCTGTGAATCGCTCTAAAATATTTTAGTTGACATTTTAGATATTGTACCATTCTTTTGTGGTAAACGTTGTTCCATCTTTGTCTTCTCTAACGGGAATGTTTGTGCCTGCATAGACTCTATCCGTATTGAACCCTATTTCTCTAGATGTGACCTTAAAGATTTTAAAAGTGGTTAAATCAGGATTCCCTGACTACCTGTGCCTGGCTCGATTATTTAATCTTATTGCCATCAGTATCAGCCCTCTGGTCTGCCAGCTGAAGATGGTGGCAGACTTTATGTCCATTAACTTCTTAAAGCTAAATTCAGAAAAAAGCAGAGGTGATGGTGTTGGGTGAGTTCCCCCTCCCTCTGATCTCTGAATGGGTGGTCGAATGCCCTTGGTCAATCCTCAATTCCAGTTCAGTATGTGAAAAATGTAGTGGGTTGCCTTTGATGATACTCTCTGATTGCATACTCCGATCGAAAAAATACATCTAAGTATATCTTATATATGAAGATCCTAATGAAAATGCATCCCTTTTCCCCAGATACACTCACCACCCCATAATACAAGCTGTGATTGGAGCTCAACTTGACTAATCTAACTCTCTCAGTCTCGGTCCCACTTCTTATTCCGTGTAACGTATACAATTGACCAAAAACAGAAATGCTCTTCACCTTCTGAATTTTTCACTTCATGTTTACATTATTCAACACTTGTGAACCTTGCATTGGATCAGGATCATGAAGTGAATTTGATTCGACACCTGTGTATTTGTTTCAAGGCAGGACATGACCTTAGACCATAATTTGTCGAGCATCATTTCTGCTGATACTTTCCTTCTAGAGCATTTCACTGCTCCTCTGCTTTGTCTTCCACATTCCACAAATAAAACAAGCATTTGAAATGCAATAGGTCTTGCATTTATGAGAGTTCCAGCTATTGGCATTGTAAATAACAATGCCTTTTATTTATGTGTTGCTTTTAAAACCGATAAATAAAAGGCATTGTCATTTTTAATGCTAATAGTTTAAACTGTCGAGAATCTGAGACCTACTGCATTGCAAATGTGTGCTATAACATTTTTAACAAGCATTTGCAATGCAAATAGGTCTCACATTTGTGAGTTAGAGCTATTGACATTGTAAATGGCAATGTTTTTTACCTACGCGTTTTATTTTTGGAGTGAATGTATGTAGTGTGCAAAATTCCTTGGAAAGGTCCTACACTTCGTAATAAATATATTGAAAATTACGCAAAGTGTGAATTTTGTAAACAATTGCCTGGCACGTACCTCATGGGTGAAGTGTCTCCACACATGCACACCGTGGTGCTTTACGAATGCAAAACTCATTAATAGAAGTAGTGCTTACAGACTAACCAACGCGATTGGGATTGGAGCATGTGAATTCGAATCCCGGCTTCTCTTTCATTTTCTAGACTATTTGACTCACTCTCCTGAGTCTTGGTTATCCCCCAAACACTGGGAGGCAATGAAGTTTGCCATTGGGGAGGGGGGCAGGGGGTCTTCGGGGGTACATGAAAATGTATTCATTGCCTAGTTGTCAAAGGTCGCCCGGTGCTATTTGTTAAAAGTGTGCAGATTTCAATAAGATATTAAGAGTACTTTACTCGCATCTATGAGAAAATAGACATTAACTAAACAAAATGCCAGAATACGTGTCAGTTTTCACAGTGTTTTAGACAGTACTGGTTGCTTAATTTCATTGCATTAATTTTTGTATTTACTCTTTTACACAGCATCCAAAGTAGGTTACCTAATCCCAAAGCCCCGAGTTGTTAAATGACCCATAGAAGGGAGTGTTTCACAGTTGAGCAAATGTGTCCAAATGTAATTTTGGTAGTGCCATGGAATGATCAGCCAATGAGGTACTCGATGAGCAGGTATTTAACTACACGTCCAAAACGTACGGTATTGTGGCTGTTGTTTGTTTGTACACAACCACCTCTCTGAATGTGTTTATTAACACAGAGCTTCATCTACCAGACAGTGCTCAGAGAGGGGCGACTAAAGCACAGGACAAAATGTATTCATTTATCCTGAGTGTGAAGGCACCCGGAAGGCTTAGGTGCCCACCCAAAGAGGCTAGGGATCCCAGTACTTCTACAGACTCTGCAGTGGTCCTCTGCACCAGCAGGGCACAGCTCAGAATCTGCCGCTTCTGCTAAGAATAGGTGAGGGGGATAAGGTTGGGGCATTCGGGAGTTGCCGGCAGATTTCCAAGTTATTGAAAGTGATGATTCTGACGTGAGGCAATGGAGACTGACTTTGTCTGTTTGTCTGCACCAGTCTATTTCTCTACCATCTACTGGGCTCACTGCCATGTATCCATTCATCTCTCTTTGTTAGAGGTGCGCGAGCCAATATATTAATTAACAAGTAGAGCCAGCCTGAGACGAGCCAAGCGTATACGAGCCAGTGGGCGAGCCATGAAAATGATCGAAATGTTAATCATACAGTAAACATGATGTAAATGTGCGATAATGTCTCTTCAGAAATCAGAATTCAAAAAAGTGAATTTCTTTAGCGCGTCACCTCAGTACACAAGATTATAGCACTAAATTGAGAGGAAGTTATTAAAAGTGCTCGTTTTAAGCATGAGCTAAAACAGTGCTGCTCCTCCCACCCGACAACAATGCCATTTGTGAACTAAGAGGCGTTAGTTGCCATGCATACCCTGAATGTTGCCTAGAGTCTTATTATATTTAGGGTAACATTAAAATCTAGTTAATTAAACACAAGAAGTTTTTGTACAGCACGCATCTTGAACTCGCATATTTCAAGGTGACAATAATAAAGATGAAAACGGAAGTGCATACAGGCAGGAAAACACAAACAGAAGCGGGGTTGGGGGAGGGTGAGGAGTCACAGACTGAGGGAGGGGGCTGTGGGGTGGGGAGACAGGGAAGAAAATAGTGTTAGGAGTAAAGGGGCCAATAGCCGTGGAAGGATACAAATGATGAATGAGGAGGGACTAAGAAGCCTCAAACTAATCAGAAGGCAGCATTTAAGACAAAAGCCAATGGGCAGAGAGTGGGCGGAGCTTCCACGAAGCTTCCACACTACAGTATATACTGCATGTCTCGCAAAGCGATGGCAGCGCATTTGCACTGCAACGCCAGGCGAGACCTAAAAAGCTTTAGGAGAGAGTGTGTCCTGCCTGCAGCAGCAGGCAGGACAGCGTTATTGAGAAAATAGTGCTCGGAGACATTAATGAAAGCCTACCAGGCACAACGCATGTAGCAGGGGGTGTCGCCATGGGAAGTTACAAAATGAAATATGGCAGTACTAAAGAGGGACTACTAAGCCTTTTGATCAATGAACAGCCACAGTTTACAGTGGACAATGACACAAGCCAATGAAACGTGTGGGCAGAGAGTGGGCGGAGCTTCAAGTCCCTACCTCAACTCAGCATGCCTTGCAGAGCAGCGCATGAGCTGCCTAGGTTCGACCTCAAAAGCTCACTATAGGCTGACGATCCTTTGCCTGCCAAAGCCTGGAATTCTTTGCCACCAGAGCTAAGAATTCAGGTTACTCTTCATATGTTTAAAGCAGCTTAAGAAAGACCTGGTTATTTACGATGCAGGTCATGTTGATTAAGGTAGTCTATTTCTTCAGCACCAGGATTCCTCTTTTGGTGTGCTATAAAACACTAGAAATAAATAAACAAGATCTCATCATGCTTACTGCAAGTGCATTTTTACTTGTTTCATCATAATTTTCGGCAAAGGAGTGTAATACCTCACGTTCTTTAATAAAAAGTGCTGGCTGCATATATCATGCTGAGATACACAAGCAAATCGGATTAAAGGAAAAAAGGGCATTAAGATGGGGTCAAGCCCCACTACTCAAACACTGAAATACAAAGGAAGTCTCTGTGAGTGATCTAGCTACTTGTACAAGGGGTTTCAGAGAAATGAAAGATAGCTTTTCCAGCAGGTCAGATGACTAAACTTTCCATCGATTGAAATCTCCCAAGATATGTCAGTTAGGAAACCAAATAGCCAAGATTGAGAGCCCAGTCATATGTTTTGACATATTTGTACCTGTCACTGGAAACACTGCTCACCAAACAATAACATTTTTAGAGGAGGGAGAAAGAGAATCTGGCACCTATATCCTCCAACAATTCTGGTGCTGTTCTGTACCCAGTGGGAAGAAAGTCAGGGCCTGAGTCAATGAAAGTGGATGGAGCTATGTTTATGTACAGTTAAGTACCTCTATATTCTCATTAAGGACCCAAAGAGAGCTTTCATGAGTCTATTATACTGAACTGTGTTCAATTAGGCACACTACTCTGTGGTGAGGATCAAACAGAGGGCCTAATCATGACGAGGCTCGAAAAGCCTCTGACCACAGGTGAGAGACTTTACGAGGCTCATTGCGGTTTCAGTTTTTACCACCGCATTAGGATGTAGGTGGTTGAAAGTGAAACCATATGGTTATTCTGGCTGTATTCCGACAGGCACAAGGAGACCGCTGGCCAGTCGGAGGCCTGCCCGTAATCCCTATGGACAGCATTTTTACTGTAGGGATAACGATGTTGGTTTCCAACAGGCTTTCCATGTCGGGCTTTCTGGCATGGAAAGCCTGTAGGAAAGCAACATTGGGGGCCCATAGCAGGTCCCCCTTTACCCTGCGAACTCTGGTTGGGGGCCGAGGGGGCACCTATAGTGCCGCACTGTTAATACCTGCACCATGTGGCAGGCACCCTTAGGTACCTGCTACAAGGTGATGGGATGAACAGATTCTCCCATTTCTCTATGGGAGCTTGTCCTACAGCCGATTTACGGCCGCAGCACAAGCTTTCATAGTGAAATAGTATATGCAACCGCATCATGTGCGCACACATTGTAATGCTGCGTCGGGACCGCCGACCAGAGGTTGGTCGATCTCGATTCTGCCACGGTGTTACGTCTGCCCAATATGGTAATTAGGCCCTAGTGTCATCTGGGCTCATCAGATGCTCATTGACAAGAAGCTAATGCCAACTTGTGCCTCCCTGTGAGTGTGGCTACAAGTAATCAACATAAGAAGCATCATCTACAATGTATGGATGCCGATTGCCACAAGGAATGGGAAGGGAGAAACACTGGAATGGCCCTGTGGAGTCCTCAAGACTGCAAATCTCACTCTGAACCACTCTGGGCTAAGAGTAAGAAGTCACCCATGGTGTGAGTAAACATACCAAGAGCAGACACAGAGGGGAGGAGCTTATAGTAACAGTAGAGTTCCAAGAGGAAGTTCGTAGCAGAAGTAAACCTAAGTAAGGAGGTACCATGGTTTAAACAGGATATCTTCAAGGGGAAACCAAAGGAAGCAATAAAAACAACAAAAGCACAAGTGAAGAGAAGGCCAGATGCAAACAGGTATGAGGAGGAAGAAACCCAACAAAATACACAGATGCCAGGCAAGGTGTTCACAGCGGTGCTGGGTTACATATTGTCTCGTCCTCACTTGACTTGGAAACACTCCTCTGCCATCTTAAATTTGAAGGTCATTGTACTTTCCGATGGATGAGGTTTCCAGATGTGACAAATGACATTAATATTATTGGTGACTCTAGAATTTGTCTGATGGGGATCTACAGTCTCCGTATGCTCTTGTGATGCCTTTGGAGTATGGTATTTCTCAAAAAATAGGAAAACTTTGTTACAACCCTTATACTCGTAGCTTGGGATTCGTTGGTGAGAGGGATTTTAATGAAGTATGTGATGGTAGTTAATTTTAGTGTAGGCCTCCGCATTCATGGGAAGGCTATTATGCACACTAATCAAGGATTTCACCTGGTTGACAGCATTTACATTGTTATTGAACTGCTGCTGATACAAATCAGGTTTTGATAGCCAGTAAACAGTTCGGGCTGGACTTTTCCCTTGATGATCAGGGTCAAGACTGATTTGCATATATCTGAGGCCAAACTGAGGTGGCATGGTGGGTGGAAATTGAAGGATTGGGATGCGGCCTGAACGATTGCCAGTGATTGAGGTCAATTCAAATATTCCAACCATTACCTTGCTGTTTGTGCATGTGAAGCCCTAGGTGAGCTTGGTATTCCCGGACTTGGGTGCCGGGCTCACTGTGACACTGGAACCAAGCTGTATCTGTCTGAAAAGCCCTAATAAGAGCAAAACAGGTCATGGGTTGCCCATGCTCTGCTTCAGGGAGGACCTGGCCTGGCAGTTCAGCCTGGACTGTTCCCATGAGGAGCAGGGTCAAGACTGATTTCCATATGGCTTGTTCCAAACTAAGGTGGGATGGTGGGCAAAAAACCTTGGACTGAGATCCGGCCCTGAGTGATTGCCAGTGGCTGAGATTAATTTATGCATTCCATCCATCACCTTATTGTTTGTGCATTTGGGGCTGAAATGGCGCTAGTTTGTTTTGACAGAGGTCATAAGCCTTCCTACTCCCACACAGAGGTACATTTCCCTGGAAGCCTGAAGGCACTATACGTGCATTGTACTACGCCTGCCTTCCTAGTTCAGTGGATGTATCAATTACCTTTCTCCATTCTTTCGAAAGAGCTCATCACGAAAACATTACAGTGGCTTGTAGCACAGTTCATTCATTCATTATTCAGTCATTTGTTTCCTTAGGACATCGATGCCTATCTGAATCCGTTTATCCTATGATTCATCGCCATAATAGATCAGAGTACCAATCCTTGATCTGATAGGTGGTAATTAATTTGCAGAGGAGCCAATCAAGAGACCGCATTTCCCTAACCACCATTTCATCCTCTTTCTAATTGATTGGGCCTGTCTTTGAGAGCGAATCCTGGGGGCTGTTTTTCACGGATACAATGAACCATGTTGCCGATTGCACTACAAATTCTGCCAGACTTTGGAGAATACTCTGAGCTGCCGCCAATGCAATATTCGAGCTAATTAGATATTGCATTATACTGGTGAAGAATGGCCACAGGGGTTTCAGGCTTATGTAGAAGGTTGAATTATATTATTTAGTACCCATCTGTCTGAATATTCCACGCCGGAGTGTAATTTATTTGAATTTAGATTTGAAATGCAGCGTACTCCATAAGGTTAGCTGCCAGAATTACAGAAATGTTGTTATGTAGTAATAGGCCCGCTTTGACATTTGCCGTGATAATTAATTCAGAAACTAATGATTCACAAAACTCTATTGATTTTGGCTTCTAAGTGCTGTGTGTTAATTGGCAATAAATGTTATCAAGCCAAGGCTGTATTAAGGCTGAGGAATGCCCAGAACAAAAAGAGAAACGAACATTCAACAGCCTGAGATAAGAAGTGCGGGGCTACGTGGAAAGGGTATTGCAGGGCACACTAATGACTGGAAATCTGGGCAGAGAGTGACAGGCTCTTTCAGCGGGTAATGGATGACAGATGCTCTAGGGAACAGGGCATTTCCAGACTGATTCTGCATGCCCAGTGGAGGGGGGGGAGGCTCAGTCATTTATCATGACTGACTACCAAAAGCCATAGTTCGGTTTTTAGAGAAAACAGGCTTTCTGGAAAAAGGGGCCTATCTGGCCTTTAGGAAGCCGGTGCAGCAGAACCAGGCCTTGGGGAGTGAGGGGCCCACTGCAGACACATTGGCTACACGACGGTTCATTGAGTTTACGAGTAATGCAATAAAACAGGGCGCAGCAGAGGTGGCCAGCTGTGCTGTCTAGACCTAGGAGTGAGGTAAATAGAAAGGAAAAGGCTAACATGGTAGGGGATTTGATAAACCAACTCATTTTGGGGAGCGAATAGTCTTTTAGGGCCTCATTATGAGATTATCAGACTTTCTTATGAGGATGGAAACAAAGCTTCTGACCTATCAGGTGATGCTACTTCCATGGAAACACCACTGACCTACCATATTTTCCTAACACGATTTTTGCTCTTGAAATCAGCAGAAATTCTTGGGAGAAACTGCAGGGGAAAATGCAGAATTCTTTGCAGGATCAAACGTGCAATAACCGATTTCCTTAGTAATTCCTCATTACTCCAGGAATTGTCAGGTTTCAACCCATAATCCCTGGTATTTCCACGCCCCTCAAAGTTAATGGAATCTCTGGTCTTGATAACTCCCACAGTGAAATGAGAACTTACAATGAGGCCATATCGGGAAATGGAAAACATAACCACTGCTGTCCATGACACCCCCACTAGTGCTATTGGTGTTCCACCAGTGATGCTACTAGTGAAGATATCCAACTACCAGTACTACCAACAACAATAAGGACTGCGTATACCAGGTGCCGTCTAGTGTTGAACGCATTTATGCAAGTGCTTGGCAGTAGCAGGCGTGCCTTCCTCGCTTGTTGGGAATTCTCTCGAGTTCCACATAGGCCAGTCTGCCTCAGCATCTTCTAGCTATCCTCTGATCATAGTTAAAAGCAGGAGAAGGCCAAGATTCTCCCCACAAATTATTCAAAAGTAAATTCAGAATGCCTCTCCCAGTGGACACCACGTTTCCTACAGAGAACCATAGGCTATCTGAATATACTAAATTTGATTCAGTGTAGATATTTTATAGACAGGTAGACTGCATTCTTAAAATGTATTTGTGATACTTAACAAAAGTAGAAATACAATTTCATTGCTAAAAGCAGCGCATATGAACAGATCATATGACACAAGAGGAAGACCTAATGGAAGACATGGGTCTTGCAGCAGATTCAGAAGTGAGAGGTAGCAGTGGCGCATTTAACTCCCAGGGGTGCGTAAAGTATTTTTTTGTCTACAAACCTTCGAATAGGTCCTTATTTTACCATTTGACATAGTTTGCAAAGATCTCTTCTTGTCCTCACCTGTGTTAAGTTTTTATGTTTCATACTAGTAGAAGCCAACTAAGCTAAATTCAAAGCTATGTATGCAGTCCGCACTCCTTGAGTATTTGCATCATAATTCCATGATGGAAATGTGTGCAGATTTCTCTGCAACTTAACATCTTGTAGAGCTTTTCAGTTTTACAATGAATGGCATTGCGAAGAAAAACATTAAAGGCCTCATTAAGAGTGCATAATTCACATAATTTGCTTTTGCATAAAAAATTAAGTGTGATTCCATGAAATGTATAAACGGAATTTGCCACTATATTAGCTCACAAAATGTGTCCTTGCATCTATTTTCGTATGACAATGTGTTTGATGCTAAAAACGTAGCGCAAACAACTCAGGCACTGCAAACAGTGGAAGCTCACGTTCTGATCATTCGTGTTCTAGTGTGCTAAATGTTTGCAACTATTGGCGCGTAATTACGCAACATGACGTAATAGCATATTTTCGGAATTACGTGTTACCAAATTTAACTTGAAATTACTGAAATATTTGCAGGTTTACCATAGCCCAGTGGAAATTTCACCAAGATCTGATTACGAGGTCCCCATATTTTGATGACTTGGCTCTCCCAGCGACACCCCCATCCACCCAGGACCCTGCAATTAGCTGTACCAGAGGTACCAGTAAATCCAGAACTGGTAATTCCTGGAGGGCGGGTGGAGGTAATGAGCATTATCGGCCACATCGTAATTAAAATCGACTCTAAAATTTGTGTCAAATAGTTTCCTCGGGCCCGATTCACAGAACTAACTTAAGACAAAATCCTAAACTTACTATCATTTTGGTATTCTCAGAAGGCACTTACTCATTTTCGTATTCACAGAAGGCACTTACTCATTTCGGTATTCACAGAAGTTAGGAGTCCTAACTTTAGGACTCCTAAATGCCTTCTGTGAATACCGAAAGTCTTAAAGTTAGGATTTTTCTCAGTTTAGGAGTCCTAAAGTTAGGAGTCCTAACATTACTAGGACTTCTAACTTTAGGACTCCTAAACTGAGAAAAATCCTAATTTTAAGACTTTCGGTATTCACAGAAGGTATTTAGGAGTCCTAAAGTTAGGAGCCCTAACTTCTGTGAATACTGAAATGAGTAAGTGCCTTCTGGGAATACCAAAATGAGTAAGTGCCTTTTGTGAATACCAAAATAGTGGTAAGTTTAGGATTTTTTCTTAAATTAGTTCTGTGAATCGGGCCCCACGAGATTATATCCTCTGTAGAACTCTTTATTCTATTAAAAAAAGTTATATTAAACGTTTCTGATGGAAAAATAATGCATGTCCTCCAGAATTTTTTTTTTACAAATTTGCAGTTTTCCAGAGACTTTTGCAAAATTACAAAATCACTGGTTTATCGTTGGAGGCACGCCAGTAAATGGGCGGTGGTTATTTCAAAGCACGGTAAGCAAGCCCTGCCCTAAAGTTCAAATTACATATCAGTGATATATTTAGACTGTTAGCCGATTCACAAATACTTCATCCCCATACCCTGCATGGTCTGACAATTCATCAAGGCTGTAGCTTGAACGGAATAAGAAACTCTGAGAGCAAGCTGGTGAAGTTTGAGGAAAGTAAAGGTGAAATGCTTTAAACATGAGACAGAAACAGGAGATGTGATGATTCATTGAAAGAGTTTTTTTTTTTTCACTCAGATAACAAATTGCATGTGGTACCCTTGTTTATTGTGCCAAAATCCACAATTAAAAGAGTTTGCTCACATTTTACCCCTGGCAAATTTGGGTAGATTGGAGTGGAGGAATTGTAGTTTTGTGGTTCTTACTGCAACACTCAGAATTCCAATCTTGGCTTCAAAAAGGTGTGAAAAGTTAGGTTGGTTTTAAAGGTGAAACCCTAGTTAAACAACAACTACAATCCTCCTCAGGGAGAACCACAAAAAGTCACCAAATTAACTTTTGCTCATCTCTCTAATAACTTGGCACAAAAGCAGTCAGGCTTAACTTAAAGGCAATGTGTAGTATTTATGCAGCACTTAAACAGTAATAAACTGAATAGGCAACACAAGAAAAAACCCACACCAATTTAGAGATATAGAGTAAAATTTAATAAATTATTTGACACAAAATGACAAAAATCAAATTAGTGGAACTTGACCTGTGCAATTTTAAATGTCCAGATGAAAATAGTGCTTAAAAGCACAAAGAGCCAACTGTGGTTATCCGGTTGCACCGGACCAGGGCAGAGTCACAAGTTCAGGCCAACCATGATGAGCATGGGACAGATACAGAGAGGAGGTTAAGTCTGCTGCGAATTGTACCATATGTCCTTGATGAGGGCATTGTGCAGTGCTGTGGAGATTCCAAGGAGCGGTGTAAGGTCCAGCATCGACACAAGTTGCGCAGTGTCAGTTCCAATGAGGGATGTGGGGTCCTGCCTCGAGTTGTGCCGCACTGCATTGATTCCGATGAGGAGCTGCAAGGGCTGCGATGCAAAGTCCACATTGAGTGGGAAACATCCCCAACAATGACTCCGAAACAACGAGTTCCAGAGTCATGCAAGCCGAACAACGACTTGCACGAACAATGACTTAGCCTTAAGCACGCACGTGTGTGGTTAAGGATAAGACAGTTTAGTGTTTGTGCAGGGCGGAGTTCAGAGGAGCATCAGACAGGAACAGGTGAGAGGAGTTCAGGGGTGGAGGGGGGTTGGTGTTAGTTTTTTGGGGGTGGTAGGGGTTCGTGGGCGTGGGGGTTCATGTTTGTTTTTAGGGGGTGGGAGAGGTTCGGGTTAGTTTTTAGGGGGTGGGAGGGGTTCGAGTTAGTTTTTAGGGAGTGGAAGGGGTTTGGGTTAGTTTTTAAGGGGTGTGATTGGGTTTGTGTTAGTTTTTAGGGGGTGGGAGGGGTTCGGGTTAGTTTTTAGGGGGTGGAGGGTTAGAGTTATTGTTTAGGGGTGGGAGGGGTTTGGGGTAGTTTCTAGGAGGTTGGGGGCTTGTGTAAGTTTTTAGGGGATGGGAGGTGGGGGGTACTGGGTAGTTTATTTGAGAGTGGGAGGAGTTCAGTTTAGTTTATAGGGAGTGGGTTTACCATGCATTCCTTGAAGCTGTTGTTGAGGAACTCGTTGTTCCAACATACAACCACATTGAGTTGCACAACGCTGTGTCAGTTCCAATGAAGAGGAGCTGTGTGGGCTGTGTCAGTTGGTGTCATGCTCCATCAGGTCTGAAGAGGGGATGGGAAGGCTGTGTCAGTTTAAATCACGCTGTGTCAGTTCTCATGAGACATAGCCCATCCTGCCAACCGCAAAGACCCTCTATTGAGATGATGTCTGGGAGAAATATCAACTACTCCTCGGCATGTGACCCAGGAACAGGCTGCAGGCAACAAATGATTAGGACAAGAAAATGACAACTTTCTAAAAGTTTGCACGCATAAATTCGCAATTTAAGCAAAATCCAACGACAAATAAAGGGAAGGAGTGCACTCGCCATTTCTACATTAACTTTCTAAAAGTGGCATTTTTAAAATTGGGACTTATAATCAAACTTTACCTGTAAAGAGGATTTTACATTACAATTCCTCAGACATCAACCCTGACTTTACTACCATTTCTCATTCAAAAGTTAGCACTTATTAAATGTAATAAGGTAGCCCAATGTTATCCTATGGTAGAAGTAGGCCTCACAGTAATGAAAAATGAATGTGCAAGTTTTTCACTACCAAGTCATATAAAACTTAAAAGTACATGTCTAACTTTTTGATTCCAATGCACCCTGCCCTGTGGGCTATCTAAGGCATACTTTAGGGGCCACTTAATATGTATTAATGCAGGAGTTTTAAGCCTTGCAAAGGGGTTATTTTTAGGGATGTGTGGTAAACTTAGCTCCCTGGCAGAGTTTGCAGAGTTTTGTGTAGCATGTTGTTCGGCAAAAACTCAGCCTATGCCACTTGGAGGAGTTTTCCTGTGTCCACCTCTACCAAAAACATCAGGTGCTGATGAAATCCCATCTTACACAGTGCCTAGCAACTGGACGTCACCCCTCCCCTTTTTACTTGGAGAGCAACATTTTGATTTGTCGAGCATGCCTAGAGACTAGACCGCGTGGGGTAAAAGTGTTGAGGAATACTCATCCATTCGGCTTCCATGTTAGAAGTAGACACACTAAACAGACTCAGAGCTGTAGAGGAGGTGCATTGTCTTAAATGTCATGAGATTCTTTGTTTGCTCTGAGACCCTAAACACTCATAGCTGAAGTGTACATCCCTCGCATGATGTCCGGTCTTCAGAGCGGCGACATCATAGCTCCAGACAAACATTGAAAGGTTGATGATAATGCAGAACAACCGAATTGATGCATGCCTGATCATAAGATGGCATCTGTGTAGGACAGTTGTATGTTTCCACTGTTGAATCTTGCGAGATATGCACTTCCGGTGGATGTTAATGATAAAAAGGATGCGATTTTGAACTGAAATTGGCAGCTGGCATGAAGAAGGGGATTATCCTAGAAACATCCTTCTACACTTAATTACCGGTAAGTAGCCAGTGGCAAGTAGGAAGTGGCAAGTGACTTGCCATCTTGCAGGACGCGAGAGTACATGATGCTACCTTTATTGGGGAGATATTACGTACTGTATTTCACTTAGGGTGGTGTGGGTAACTGACTTGTTTATTTTAGCTTAGGAGCAGGATTTATGGAAATAAATTAGGATGCATGCACATCGCTTAACCAAATGACAGCACAAGAACGCATCTAATTCAGATGAAATATTCAGATTTTAAAAGCTAAAAATAACTTTAGTGAAATATAGCTTTCGCCTGGCCAAAATTGTCCATAATTCTATACAAGTCAGTGGGAATATAAAGCCCCCAATTATTAGGTTGAGCATTTGAGACCTCTTCTATATAGTTTAGTATATACTTTAGTGTATATACTTTAGTATGTACTTTAGTATATACTTATATGTGTATGTACTTTATGGGCTCTGGAGATCAGCCCTAGGACTTGTTTGCTTCTGTTTAGGGACTTTTTTTTCTTTTCAACTGCCTCTTTTTAACTGTCTTGATGGAAAACAACCAGCAGAGGTCAGTAAAATACCTGAATCACTTTAGCATTCTGTAGATTCCAGTCCATAGAAACTCTCTTCCAAGAGCACCCGTAGACAATAATATTTTTTTCAAATCTTGTATTTTCAGTGATATGACCACCGAAGGCCCTGCTTTTATATTAAAAACAGAGCTTTGGACTATACTATTTCTCGATGAAAGGCAATATTTCTCTCCATGTGTTCCCATACCTGGCGTGTCACGCAGTTTGGTGCTTACTTCCCTTCCATGTTAAAGAGCAGTATATGTTTCAGTACCCAGGCTAATGTGCTGCATAGCTAAATACATATAAGGTCCTAAAAGCGAGACCGATTGCATTGCAAATGCTTGTTTTTCTTTTTTTTTTTTTTAAATCTCACTGTTTCTGCTTTTCAAGTGTTAATATGTATGCTACAATATGTTTAGTGAGTGTATCTGAGTAATAAGGTGGTAGTGGTCATAGGTATAAGGTCACTTTATTAGTTCAGAGAGTAGCCTTCAGATTCTGTTAACTATTTTTTTTCAGTGGCATTTTCGCTATTGCTGACTTGCTCGCATATCTATCTGCTGGATACTGTAAGCATGTTAAATGGAGATGTGTAAATAATGGTGTTTCCTTTATGTCTAAATGGAGTAGCTAGAAAGCTTGATGTGTTTTGTAAAAAAGGAGATCCTGGACGGAGCACTAAAGCTTTTCATACACTAACTCCGAGTCACAGAAATTGGTTGAATCCATCATCGTTCTTTAGCTCTCTTCGCAACCCCAGTTCAGACCCAGTCATTTGCAAATCAGTCCTGACCCTGTTCCTCAGGGGGACAGTCCAGCCCGAACTGCCAAGCTGGGTCTTCCCTGGACCAGAAACAAGCATGCTGGGACCGGTTTCGGGGTAACAACCCTCATCAGCCAGGCTAGCTTGAATCCAGTGGCAAAGTGAGCAAGGGACCAATGTCTGGGTATACCCTGCCAACTTAGGGCAAACAAAGCAAACACAAGATGATGGACGGAGTGCTGAAACTTTTTAGACACTCACCCCCAGTCACGGATCTGGGTTGAATCCATGACCCTTGATCCCACCAGGTAGGTCGCTCCCCCTCCGCACAGCACTGCCCTTTTTGCCTTCTGTGCCACTCGTTTTCCCCTGTATTTCTCTGCCCTTTTTGCCTTCTGTGCCACTCGTTTTCCCCTGTATTTCTCTGCCCTTTTTGCCTTCTGTGCCACTCGTTTTTCCTGTATTTCTGTGCCCTCTTGCCTTCTGTGACACTTGTTTTCCTGTATTTCTCTGCCCTTTTTTGCCTTCTGTGCCACTCGTTTTTCCTGTATTTCTCTGCCCTTTTTGCCTTCTGTGCCACTCGTTTTTTCCCTGTATTTCTGTGCTCTCTTGCCTTCTGTGCCACTTGTTTTTCCTATATTTTTCTGCCCTTTTTGCCTTCTGTGCCACTCGTTTTTCTTGTATTTCTCTGCCCTCTTGCCTTCAGTCACACTCGTTTTTCCTGTATTTCTCTGCCCTTTTTGCCTTTTGTGCCACTCGTTTTTTCCCTGTATTTCTGTGCCATTGGAACAGGGGTGTGAGAGGCAATATACTATGACGCGCAACAGTGTATATACAACAATAATAGAGTAAAAAGTAAGTCCACTTAGTTGCTTGTATTTTCTAAAGTTGTGCAATGTGACTGTGAGTAGGAACGTCTGTGATGACAGACAGTAAGTCCAATCTGTGACTGTCTTTTAGATTTTTTGAAGTAGGAAAACCTTTCATGAAATTAATGTATCCAAGATGTAGGAAAGCAACAAAGGGTAGATTGCCTCCTGTGAAAAGTCCTTAATCAAGTAATCGTGCTTGAAATGAAGCGTAGTAATCCGTGTGCGGAAAGCCTCAGCGCCGGTTTCTCCAAGGTAGATGACCCCACCAGGTAGGTCACTCCCCCACCGCCTGTGTGTCCCTGCCCCAGCTGCCGCTGCTGCTGAGGAAGTTCGAGGCCCTCCACCACCCGCAGACTACCACCTGCGCCTCATCCCTGGTGGCAAGTGGTAGGCCGTAGGTTTGTTCATCATTCGCTCTACTGTTTTATTGTATTGCCTGTATTTCATTGTTGTGTCTGTGACTGCTGTTGTTCTGTCTTCCCCTGCTGCCTGTTCGTGGTCCGTGACCATTTTCCTCCCTCTGTTCCCCTTGCTGTTCCTGTGTCTCTGCTCGGTTTTTCCTTTTGTACCCCTCGCTGCCCCCATTTCTCAGCCCGGTTTTTCCTTCTGTACCCCTCGCTGCTCCGTGCCTCTCTGCCCGTTTTTGCCTTCTGTTTCTCAGCTGCCCCTGTATTTCTGTGCCCTCTTGCCTTCTGTGACACTCGTTTTTCCTGTATTTCTGTGCCCTCTTGGCTTCTGTGACACTCGTTTTTCCTGTATTTCTCTGCCCTTTTTGCCTTCTGTGACACTCGTTTTTCCTGTATTTCTCTGCCCTTTTTGCCTTCTGTGCCTCTCGTTTTTCCTGTATTTCTCTGCCCTTTTTAGCCTTCTGTGACACTCGTTTTTCCTGTATTTCTCTGCCCTTTTTGCCTTCTGTGACACTCGTTTTTCCTGTATTTCTCTGCCCTCTTGCCTACTGTGACACTCGTTTTTCCTGTATTTCTCTGCCCTTATTGCCTTTTGTGACACTCGTTTTTCCTATATTTCTCTGCCCTTTTTGCCTTCTGTGGCACTTGTTTTTCCTGTATTTCTCTGCCCCCAAGGGACCAATGTCTGGGTATACCCTGCCAACTTAGGGCAAACAAAGCAAACACAAGATGATGGACGGAGTGCTGAAACTTTTTAGACACTCACCCCCAGTCACGGATCTGGGTTGAATCCATGACCCTTGATCCCACCAGGTAGGTCGCTCCCCCTCTGCACAGCACTGCCCTTTTTGCCTTCTGTGCCACTCGTTTTCCCCTGTATTTCTCTGCCCTTTTTGCCTTCTGTGTCACTCGTTTTTTCTGTATTTCTCTGCCCTTTTTGCCTTCTGTGCCACTCGTTTTTCCTGTATTTCTGTGCCCTCTTGCCCTCTGTGACACTCGTTTTCCCTCGTTTTTTGGGCCCTTTTGCCTTCTGTTCCCTTCATCGTCCCCCTGATTGCCCACTGCCCATTCGCTGCCCCTGCCCCGCCTTCCACCTCCCAGCTGCTCCTCCCTCCCACCTCCCCATATATGCCGGCGGCCTAAGGCAAGCCCGTCTGCGCCCGTCCGCGCCTGGACCGTGCCCAGCACCAGAACGCCTGGCCCCCCCACCCGCCACGATGACCGCCGCCACTACGACGCAAGCACTCTTCACGCTCTCAACTCCAGACGGACCCACACCTGCTTCAAGGCCGCCCCAAAATGCACACACGGTCCCTTCACCTGCCGGAACTGCAGCTACACCAGCCTCAGAGCCGACGAACCACCCGTCAAGAAAGACCCCAACCACCTCCGATGCATACTACTGAACACCCGCTCTGCACGCAAACACGCCGTCGAGCTCTGGGACCTGCTCAACACAACATCCCCGGATGTTGCCTTCCTGACAGAGACCTGGCTGAATGACTCCTCCGCACCCGACATCGCCATAGTCATCCCAGACTGCTACAAGATCACCCGCAGAGACCGCACCAACGGAGTCGGAGGAGGAATCGCCATCGTCCACAAGAACAGCATCAGTGTCTCGACTAGCACCGACGATGCGCTAAGCACCGCCGAACACATGCACTTCTAGATCCACACAGACCCTAACTTCACCCTCAGAAGCACTCTCGTCTACCGACCACCCGGACCCCGTCCCCAGTTCAGCAACTCCATCACCGACTTCATCAGTACGCACGCCCTGACCTCCACCAACTACATCCTCTTTCGAGACGTGAATTTTCACCTTGAGAACAACAACGACAACAACTCCACAACCCTGATCGATAACTTTGCCAACCTCGGACTGAAGCAACTCGTCACAACGCCCACCCACTCTGCCAGCCATACGCTCGACCCTGTCTTCTCCTCAAGCCCACACGTCTCCGTCAGCCACACCACAGAACTCCTCTGGACCGACCACCTCTGCATCCACTTCACCTTCCAGAAACCCACCACACACCACCTCACCCAACAGATCCCCCACCGCTGCTGGAGCAAAATCACTGAAGACCAACTACATGCAAACCTCGCTCTCAGCGCACCCACCGAACCCTCCAACGCCGACGATGTTGCCCACAGCCTCAGATGCTGGATCAAGGACTGCGCCAACACCCTCGCCACGCTGAAGTAACCCCACCACAGAGACACCAGCAAGAGGGCCAGCTGGTTCACCCAAGAACTCCTTGCCTCCAAGCAAGCCTGCCGGAAACTAGAGAAAGAATGGCACAGTGAACAAACTCCGGACAGCCATGCAGCACACAAGGACGCCATCCGCAACCACCACCACCTCATCATGGCGGCCAAGAGGACCTCCTTCAAAGACCGCCTGAACACCAATGCACACAATAGCAAGGAGCTCTTCAACATCGTGAAGGAAGTCTCCAACCCCAGCTCCAACACCAACGACACCCCGCCGTCACAAGCCCTGTGCGACTCCCTCGCCACCTTCTTCCACTGCAAGATAGCAGACATCCACGACAGCTTCAAAACCCAGACGGCTCCAACAGACAGCAACACAACAGACCCTCCGCACCCCATGACCACGACCCCCTGCTAGCCTGGGCCAGCATGAGCGTCGATGACACCATCAAGACTATGAGCACAATCCACTCCAGCTCTTCATCAGACTCATTCCCGCATCACGTCTTCAACAAAGCAAGCAGCTCCATCGCACCCCACCTGCGCAATGTCATCAACCTCTCCCTCGAGACCGCGACCTTCCCAGGGAGCTGGAAACTCACCGAGATTAACGCCCTACTCAAAAAGCCTAGGGCAAACCCAAGAGACCACAAGAACTTCGGGCAGATCTCACTGCTCTCCTTCCCGGCCAAGGTCATCGAGAAAATCGTCAACAGACAGCTAACCCGATACCTCGAAGAAAACAGAATCCTGGACCCTTCCCAGTCAGGGATCCGCAGCAACCACAGCACCGAGACTGCCCTCATCGCCGCCACCGACGACATCAGGACCCTGCGGGACAACGGTGAGACCGCAGCACTCATCCTCCTAGACCTCTCCGCCGCCTTCAACACCGTCTGCCACCGCACACTACGCGCACGCCTCCACGCCGCAGGGATCCGAGACAAGGCTCTGGAATGGATCACCTCCTTCCTCTCCAGAAGAACCCAGAACGTCCGCCTCCCCCATTCCGTTCCAAAGCCTCCGAGATCATCTGCGGCGTACCCCAGGGATCCTCCCTCAGCCCGACACTGTTCAACATTTACATGGCCCCGCTCGCACACGTCGCCCGACAGCACGACCTCAACATAATCTCCTATGCAGATGACACTCAACTGATCCTCTCCCTCACCAAGGACCCCATCACCGCCAAAGCCAACCTCCATGAAGGAATGAAGGCCGTCGTCGACTGGATGAAGATCAGCTGCCTGAAGCTGAACTCGAACAAGACGGAGGTCCTCATCCTCGGCTCCAACCCTTCAGCCTGGGACAGCACAGGGGGCAGCCCGACACCCACCGATCACGCACACAACCTGGGAATCATCCTCAACTCAACGCTCTCAATGACCAAGCAAGTCAACGCCGTCTCCTCTTCCTGCTTCAACACCCTCCGCATGCTCCGCAAGATCTACAGATGGATCCCGACAGATACAAGAAAGACAGTCACCCAGGCCCTCGTCAGCAGCAGACTCGACTACGGAAACGCCCTCTACACGGGAGCCCCGACCAGGCTCATCAAACGACTACAACGCATCCAAAACGCCTCGGCGCGACTGATCCTCGATGTACCACGACACAGCCACATCTCCCCCCACTTGAGAAACCTGCACTGGCTCCCCGTCAACAAGAGGGTATCCTTCAAGCTCCTCATCCACGCCCTCAAAGCACTCCACAAGACCGGCCCAGTCTACCTCAACAGACGGCTCTCCTTCAACATCCCCAACCGCCAGCTACGCTCTGCCGACCTCTCACTCGCCACCATCCCGCGCATCCAAAGAACAACCACCGGCGACAGATCCTTCTCGCACCTCGCCGCCAAGACATGCAACACCCTCCCACTGAGCCTACGACAGACCCAAGACCTGCTGACCTTCAGGAGGATACTCAAGACCTGGCTGTTCGATCAGTAGCATCCCCCTTCCCCCAGCGCCTTGAGACCCTCACGGATATGTAGTGCGCTTTACAAATGATTGATAGATTGATTGATTGATTGATTGATTGATTGATTGATTGATTGATTGATTGATCATTGTTCTTTAGCTCACTTCACCATCCCAGTTCAGACCCAGCCATTTGCAAATCAGTCTTGATTCTGTTCCTCATGGGAACAGTCCAGCTCGAACTGCCAAGCCTGGTCTTCCATCGACCGGAAACAAGCATCCTAGGACCGGTTTCGGGGTAACATCCCTCATCAGCCAGGCTAGCTTGAATCTAGTGGCAAAGTAAGAAGGTTCGGCGCTCCGCCCATCATCTCCTTGTGTTAGCTTTGTTTGCCCTAAGTTGGCAGGTTATACCCAGACATACTTAACTCACTGAGCCATACTGCATGCTTATTGCAGATTGGAAATATTGTATCTAGTTTGTTTGCGATGGCATGCAGTGTACAGAAAATGCCATTTGAAGTCATTTGAAAGATCACAAAGAAACATAGATTCAACTCAAGCATGTAATATTACTATCCCACATGCATAAGGTGATCATTTTTAGAAGAGGGAGGGCCACCACCACCAAAACCTGCTAGTCGGGTTCTTTGTTGTGAAGGCACATTTACCTCAAGGGAGCAGCCAGAACTTAAAGGATCACACCTGTGCTGGTATGAAAGGATTTTGCAGCGAGCCATCAGTCTGGCAGATAACTTGTGTCTGAGCATGAACCAAGTGGCGTTGCCAGAGTGGGCCACGGTGTGGTCACGTTAACTCAGTCCAGCTGCATGACCGTTTCACCAAAGAACACAGCTGCTTTCTCCAGGGGAGTGCTGGGCTGGGGTAAGGTCGAGAATCTGCAAGCTCAATAAGCCTACATATGCTTTGCCCCATCGTGACCAGGCTCTTCACTGGAAATGCTCTGTGGTGGTAAAGCACAGCAAGACTATGATCTGCAATTTGGCAAAGATACATTAGGTCTCACCCAGACCCCGCTCCCATGGCCATGCCCTGAGTTGGCAGTTTACGGGGCAGCACTGTATGGCATATAACTTCCCTTGAGCTGTGTCCAGGGCACAGCAACAGACCAAGGAAGAAAGCACCTCTTAACTTCAAAGTCCTTACCTTGTTGACGGTCCTGCAGAAGCTGCACAGGAGAAGGGTGAAAGAGTGCCAAGATGCTGAAGAAGGCTGGAGAGGGAGGGTACCTGTGCATCAAGATGCATGAGGCTCAACAGGGATTCCCATGTGCCAGGATGCAAGAGCAGCCTGCACGAGGAGGGATAAGCTGGTGCCAGGATGCAGCAGGAGGCTCAGCACCGAACGAGTGCCAAGAAGCGACTGGGAGAAAGGAGAATAGTGTGTGAGGAATCAGGAAGATGATGGCAGGGAGGAGTGCAGATCTTCCGCTGTGGGGAGCAAGCTGGGTACCCGTGTGTCAGGAAGGATTAGGGGTGGGTAGAACTCCACAGAATCTTGCAGAGTTTTTATGTAACTCAGCAGAATTCCACGGAGTAAAACTCAGCGAGTTCCGCCCACCCATAGTGATTTGCAATGTTGAATTGGCAGTTTAAAAGTGCATTGAGGCTGCAATGGCAGACCAGGGAAATGTTTTAAGGGTCTACTGTAGTGGCTGGCACAAACAAAGTGCTGCCACTCCTTCTAGTACCACATCATTTACCAGCCCTGGATATTTGGTTTACCACTTTACTAGGGAATTACAAGTAAATTAAAGATGGCAAAAGATGTAAGACACTTTTACAATGTTTTAGGGAGTGAGCACAAGCATTTTAGTACTGGTTAGCAGTAGTAAAATGCACAGAGTCCTAATGGCAACAAAAACAAATTCAGAAAAGTAGGAGGGGTGAAGGCAAACAGTTTGGGGGAAGACCACCCTGAGGCTGAGAGGTCACACGGAATTTGAATTGACTATTAACAGATAATCAGGGACCGAGTGTTTTATGTGGCTGAGCCAGGACAGTAGAGAGTTAAGGTGATGTAAAGCCATTAGCATGTGTGCACACTTTCTCAATGTTTGGCAATGTTACATATGTCACAGGCCGTAAATGCATTTTCTCATAAACATTGTTTGGGCACATAGTGCAAATGAGTGCATGATTCAGTTAATATAAATCTGCTATCTTAGCTGCAGGTCTCTGCTAAAGCCATTTCGTGTGCAAGACAACAGAAATGGACTGTGCTAAAAGCAGCAATTTTTAACCTTTGAATTTTGTCCACCCCACTGAATTACTATTGGAAGCCGGGAACCAAGGCCCAAGGAATTTATACTATTTGAACCTCAAAACAATACACAAAAATACAGAAACAAGTATACATCAAACAAGTGCACACATTATTGAAATATTCTATTGAATGGCGAACACAAAATATAAAAAAATTGACAGTTTAATTTTAATAGGAAAGTTTGAGATTTTGACAATTGGTTTTATGTCTAAAAGACATAATTGTATGCTAGTATCTTGGATATAACTTTGACTTGTGAACCCAGGTTAAGAACCGCTGTGCTAAGGTGTCATTTATTTTCTGCACATTTCCAACTGCCACATTATGGAAGTTAGAGAATGTGTGTTTTTTTATTTCATTATCTGATGCACGGTAAGTGGGAATCTGTTTGCAATAACCGAGCTATTGTGATTTCTTTGCCAGTCAAATGCAACAGGTGGCTTCTGTATGCTTCTAAATAGACTAATAGAAGTACAATGTCTTGGCAGTTATAACACAGTGAGTGGGAAAAGGCTCCCGTTTTCTCCATAGAATTTCTTTGCATGGAAAAGGAATAAAAGTACACTAGGGCTCACTAACTGGTTGCTGGGAGAGTTGCTGACACTGGGGCGTTTAGGCCTACTCCCCTACAGATATAACTCATGAATATGCTAATACAAATATGCAAATGTGTTTGCCTATTATAGTTTGGTAATTGTATTAACATGTTAGGGATGTGTGAGGGTACATCTAGGAGGGTGCATTTCACTTATAGTTGCAGAGACGTTTATGATTGTGATGAAAATTCTTGTTCGCAGGCTGTGGTCAGGAATTACACATATTCAATTCTAATACATTGTAAATTCCTATAATATTTGCATGTAGTGGTTCGGATGGGGCTCTGCAATATTACCTTTCGATGTAAGAAATTCTCTTACAGGTTAGTTTGACTCCTAGACCCCTTATTTCATATGTGTATAGAACATTGACAAGCCTGAGAAACACCTGACAGCTTTGATTTTCTCCAAAAAGGTAACGAGGGTAATACATGAAAGAATCTACGTGGTGTGACCCTAAAAATCTTGAGGCACAGTATAGGTAGATTTGAAGAGACCGGAGGTGATGAAGAGCCAGAATGGTTAGGAGCAAAAGTGATATTCACAATCCCATTCCTAGAACTGAGGAGAGTGACGTTGATGGACTGGAAAACAGAGATGTAGGTAGTGGGAATAGTTACTGGAAGTTAATCGAGGCTCAGAGGGCAGAAGAGAACCTTCACCCTTGATGAACAATGTTCTGGTCTTAGTTGATGTCTGCAGTGGCAGGGAACACACCATAGACAGGCAACTCAGGACAATGGATGGAGCAGTCAGATCCTGGTACAATTAAAATGGGTGAAGGCTATGTTCTGTTGTGTTGTTGTTGGGACTAGTATAGTCTGCCATGAGTATGCCCCCTAGTGCTTTTGGTTGTCTCCGGATGCCTCCATATGCAACCGCAGCCGGTGCAGGTAAGAGTGGTGGGGCCAGGTGATGGGGGGATTTCGACGGACGATGAGGAGGGAAAATTAAATAAATAATTAATTTTCCCTCATCATCATCCAATGAAATCCTGCACCCCCCGCTCCCCGCTCTTACCTGCACGAGCCACGGGTGTCCAAATGTAATTGCAGGGTTTGCCATGCAGACTGGATTCAAGTCATTCTTTGATAATTTGTTCTGGGTATTGTGTTCTGGTCTCTCTATGGTTGGGTGGTGCTGTCATATCAAATAGTGTCTGAGACGTCATTCACTGATGGCTTCTGCATTTTAGATTTCCAGCATGCCCTTTGCCAAGGGATTAAAGCTGATCCAGTTCAGCTGGATGTGTGGCATACTTGAACTGTGTTGGTTTGTGCAAGATGTTAAGTCTCAAGTGCTCCACTGATTGTTCGTTCATATTAAACGCTGTGACAAGTGCAACTTGAAGCAATGTAGTAGCCAACTAGATGGTATGTAGGTGTTGTGATAAATGTTTGTGAGATGTTCTAGGAACCTCGATAGGATATAACTGTGTGTGTTTGTTTGTGAACGTGTGTGTGTACGTATATGTGAATCTGTGTCTTTGTTTGCAAGTTATGTATGTGTCATTTTAGGATTGCGAAGTTTTTCGATTTATCTATTTATCACCAACAGCACAAAGAACAGTGTAGCTATGGGCATAGTCTCTGAGTCTCCAAGACCCATGATCCAGAGAGTGACATGAACAGAAACTTAAGAAACCTTTCACAAGGTGATTAAAATGTTGAATCACATCAGTAATTAACAGCAGAGCAATGAGTATTCATTCTGTGAACCTCGATAGTACTTAACCATTTGGGGAAAATCCCTCTATTACCTGCTCTTGAAGGTGAGAATTTTTTTTACATCAGCACCATATGTGTGTCCCCAATTCTCTTGCTTCACAATGACGGAAACTTATCAACACTTTTGTGTCACTCGGGAATCCAGCTCAAAATGTTGTTTTGGCAATTTTTTTCCAATGCAAATCCTGATTTGCTTGGGAAAGTTACCTAAAGTAATGCAGAGTATTGTTATGAGCTACTTTGTGTCAAAGGAAGTTCCACGGCTGATACATGGGCGTTCCCATTCAACCATCTAGTGGTTTTGACACAGATCCCTTTCTTCTAAGATAGGTAGACATTGATTGGTGCCTAAAACTGATAAATGTGTGCCTCCTTGAGGTAGGCATAAGGTCTGAGATAAAGTTTTCTTCTCTCAAATCTTTCAATCTTTGCATGTGTGCTGCACTTTACAGCACATATACAAAGTGGGGAAAGTATTTAAGCATAGTTTTTGTACTGGAAGGGCCCCCTTCAATACAAAACCTATGCTTTACAGAATGTACGCTTCCTTATATTATGGTGCAAGGGTGTCTACATTGGTGCAGGGCAGTCCAAAGTGCGCCAGTGCTGGCGGAGACATAAAAAGCGCCATATCTATATAGATAAGGTGCTACTTTTTGTCTTTCCCATTGATCCAAAGCAGCAAAGCAACTTTGGTTACTGTGCTTTATTGCACCAACATGATGAATATATCCCAAAATGTCTGCTTTCAGTTCTAAAAATGTCTATATTTGCTCCTCTATGAAAATCTCTTTTCGCTAGTCAGCTGGAAGTTGTCCAGTCAGAAAAGATAGTTTCACCAAGATTAATAGCGCCAATCAGTTTGTAGCGCTCGTAAAAGTCAGAAGTGTCCGGCTCCTAATGTTGAATATATATCAACAAAGAGCCTCGTTTTCACATCTCACCAACACTCCTGGAAACATATGTCATTTTTATTTGCCGAAGCGTCCAAAGGAGAGGATTTATCTCTGCCCTCAGACAGTTAACTACTACTTCAGCTGCTATTTTGTCATGTTTAGACAATTTTGATAGGCTTTCATCACACTCATTCCTAATGCTTTGGCGCCTCTCCAAGATGTTGAAAGTTCCGTTTCAAAGTGCGTCTAAATGGCTTTTGCTTATTCTTACTGTTTTTCGATGTAATTCGCTTCCTTGGCACAGTTTCTGTCAGTGTGAAGGTTCCCCTAGCATAAGGAGAGATAAAGAAGACAGATATAATTATACCTGGTTATTGCAACTCGTAAATTATTCAAGTAAAATAACTGCACAATGTCGCTTACAAAGGACAATCTCCAGAAAAAAAACATAAGTTTGTGCTTCTGCATCATATCCCTTCCAAAAACAAGAATTGACAATGACAATAGTCTCACCTATGCAAGAGCTATTGGCTTTGACAAAGTATTTTAGCAATATTGTACACTGGTGTGGCTGCTGTTCAGCATGGCTAAAAGTTAATGGTGTAGAGGAGATTTGCATGAAGTGCTGTAGAGTTGAATAGCGAAGAGTGAAGTTGAGTGTTGTAGAGCGGAGTTGGTAGACTAGAGTGTTGTGTATTGGAGTGGCACAGAGCAGAGTTATGTACAGTAGCGTTTAGTGAAGTGGCATAGAGTAGAGTGGACTCGTGTACAGTGCATTGGCGTACAGTGTCGTAGAGTATAGTGGTGTAGAGAGCAGTGGCATAGAGTGCAGAGGCATAAAAAAATACAGTGACGTAGATTAAAGTGTTGTATTGTTGAGTGCTGTGGCACAGAATGCAATGGTGCGCGGTGAACTGGTGCAGAGTAGAGCAGCGTGACATAGAATACAGTGGCATAGAGTAGAGTAGTGCAGAGTATAGTGGTACAGAGTGCAGTGGAGTCGAGTGGTGTAGAATAGAGTGTCATAGAGTGGTGCAGAGGAGAATATAGTGCAGTAGAGTGCAATTGCATAGAGTGCAGTGGCAAAGAGTGGAGGGACAGAGTAGAGTGATGTAGAGTGCACTGGCATAGAGGGCATTGGTATAGAATTCAGTAGTGCAGAGTAGAGTGGCGTAGAGTGCATTGGTGTAGAGTGCACTGGCATAGAGGGCATTGGTATAGAATTCAGTAGTGCAGAGTAGAGTGACGTAGAGTGAATTGGTGTAGAGTGCAGTGGCATGGAGTACAGTGGCATAGAGTAGAGTGGTGTTGAGTAGAGTGGTGCAGTGCAGTGCAGAGTGCAGTGGCATTCAGTACAGTTGTGGAGAGTAGAGTGAAATGGCATAGAGTGCTCTACAGTGTAGTGCAGTAGAGTGGAGTGGAGTGGACTGGTGTAGAGCGCATTGGCATAGAGTGTTGCAGAGTATAGTGAGGTATAGTGCTGTGGCATAGAAAACAGGCAAAGAATTCATAGGCATACAATGCAGTGTCATACAACGTAGTGGAGTAGATTAGAATAGTGCACAGTAGAGTGCAGTGACATAAAATGCAGTGGTGCAGGGTGGAGTGGGGCAGAGTGTAGTGGCATAGAGTGGTGCAGATACGAATGGCATAGAGTGGTGCAGAGTAGTAAAATGTGCCGTAGAGCGCAGTGGCGAATAGAGGAGGGACGTTGAGTAAAGTGGTATAGAGTGCTCTGGCATAGAGGGCAGTGGCATAGAATTTAGTGGTGCAGAGAAGAATGGCATAGAGTTCAGGGGCGTAGAATGCATGTGCGCGGGGTAGAGTGTCGTAGATTGCATCGTTGTAGAGTGCATTGACGTAGAGTACATTGGCGCAGAGTGCAGTGACATGGAGTACAATGGCGCAGATTAGAGTGGTGTTGAGTAGAGTGGCAATCAGTACAGTAGTGTAAAGGAGAGTGCAGTGAAGTGGAGTGGTGTGGCGCAGAGTAGAGTGGACTGGTGCATAAAGTGTTGCAGAGAATAGTGACATAGAGTGCAGTGGCATATAATTTAGAGGCGTACAATTCAGTGTTGTAGAATGTAGTGGTGTAGATTAGAGTGCTGCATGGTAGAGTACAGTGGCACAGAGTGCAGTGGTGCAGAGTAGAGAGGCATGGAGTGCAATGGTGTAAAGTACAGTAGTGTAGAGTACAGTGGCACTGAGTACAGTTGAATAGTGGACTGTGGCATAGAGAGCAGTAGTGTAGAGTAGAGTAGAGTGGCAGAGGTTTCAGTAGCATAGAGTGGTGTAGAGTCGAGTGATGCAGAGTGCAGTGGCATAGAGTGCAGTAATGCAGAATAGGGTACTTAGAGTGCACTAACGTAGAAGGCATTGGCATAAGAGCAGAGTAAAATGCCATAGAGTTCAGTGGCATAGAGTGCAGTGTTTCAGTGTAGAGTGTCATAGAGTGCATTGGCATAGAGTGTATTGGTGGAGTGCTTTGACGTAGAATAGAGTGGTACTGAGTAGAGTGGCTTAGAGTGCAGTAACATTGAGTACAGTGGTGCAGAGTAGAGTGCACTGGAGTAGAGTGCAGTAGAGTGAAGTGGTATAGAGTGCTGTGTAGTGCGTTGGAGTGGAGTGGCATAGAATAGAGTGGACTGGTCTAGAATGCATTGGTGTAGAGGGTTACAGAGTATAGTGGCATAGAGTGCAACAGCATAGAATTCATTCAGAGGTGTACAGTGCCGTATTTTAGAATACAGTGGTTTATATTATAGTGTTGAATAGCAGAGTGCAGTGGTGCAGAGTAGAATGGCATAGAGTGCATTGGAATTGAGTACAGTAGTGCAGAGTAGAGTGGCATAGAGTTCAGTGTTGGAGAATGCAGCATTGTAGAATGCAGCGTTGTAGAGTGCATTGGTGTAGAGTGCAGTGGCATAGAGTGCAGTGACATAAACTGCAGTTGTGTAGAGTATATTGGCATAGAGTGCAGTGGTTTATAGTAGAGTGACATAAAGTGCAACGGTATAGAGTGTTGTGAGGCTGGGTTGAGTTGAGTGGCGTAGAGTGCAGTGACATAGAGTAGATTGTATCAAAGTAGAGTGCAATAGCTTAGAGTAGAGTGATGCTGGGTAGTCACGTAGAGTAGAGTGGTGTACAGCAGCAGAGAGTAAAGTGGCGTAGAGTGCAGTGCTGTAGAGTTCAGTGACAGAGTGCAGTGGTGCGGAGTAGATTAGTGTGGCCTACAGTGGATTGACATAGAGTGCAGGGGCGTAGATTTGAGTGTCACAGAGTAAAGTACATTGGCGCACTGTGTATTAACTAAGAGTACAGTGGCATAGAGTGCAGTGTTGCAGAGTGGCATAGAGTGAAATGGCATAGAGTGGATTTGTGCAGAGTAGTTTGGTGTGGTTTAGACTAGAGTGGTGTAGAGTTCAATGGTGAAGAGTGCATTGGCACAGAGTAGAGTGGTGCACAGTAGAGTAGAAAGACGTAGAGTGAAGTGGCATAGAGTGCAGCAGCATATAAAGAAGTGGTACAGAGTGGAGAAGAGGGAAGTGGTACAGAATGCAGTGGGGTAGAGGGTGTCTATTGGAGTGGTACAGAGTTGAGTGCAGTGGCGTGGAGATGAGTGGTGAAGAGTAAAGTGGAGAGGCGTGGAGAGGAGAATGCCATGTGTGGTAGCACACTGCCATTAAAGACAGCACATTTCCAATTGAAATGACAATTACATTTGCAAAGAGATGCTGTTTTACTAATGAAACTATACAGCACACTAACAATAATGTGTGGAAATGGCATCACCTAGTATGCCATGGTCATATTTAAGCATTTGTTTTCAACACACTTCAAAATAAACAAACAAAATGCACTTCATTTATGCATTCCTAATTTGTATACTTTGTGAGATACTTGCACAGTTCATTTAAATGTTGTTGTGTGCAAGGAAAAAGCACAGCATCCAGCAAGATTGTCACATATATCCTCTCACTTTGAAGTGGTAAAAAGAAAAGTAAACACCAAGCTCTCTTGGAAGACAGAGCCTGACATTTGACTTCTGTCTTTGAACGCACAGCAAATGTGACATGATAAGAACAAGATGTACAGGTCTGTTTACAGAAAGGAGCACAGGTGGAAAAGTACAAGGGGAGTTGGTGTGAAAAGGCTTTGCTCCTTGGGAAAGACAAACTCACCCTGGACAGCCTAAAACAAATAAAGCCAGTAAATAGAAAGCTCAAAAAACGTGAGTTAGAAACCACAATGCTAATGGTAAGCAATGAGCTGTGTGCATTCCCTGGGAAGCATTCTGAAAGTCCCCAAGATGTCTTTAGCAAACCAGATAACTGCGCTGCCTGGTCGGCTTCGACCTAAAAAGTGAGTTCTCTCCCAATAAATAGGTAAACAGTTTCTACCTTTGTTGTAGAGTGAAATCCAATGACCTCTGCTGTACAGACCCTCAAAGTGAAAATATAATCTCGAATTCAGTAATACTCATTAAATGTGCCATTTTCTCTGCAAGTCATTTTATTTGCGTAGGGTTAGTGACTGCAGCGAGGATTTGTCATCACTGCTGTTATCTTACTCATACTTTTCATGGCATAACTTGGTGACATGTGTGTCTGGTTACCTCTATATATATTCTAAATTCACAACTGTTTCTGGTTTGAAGGTCTTAATACAGCAGATGTTAATATTACACAATGTAATGTCAATCTACGGATCATTCCTGGAAGTAAGAAAGGCTGAGTTGCCTTGTCAAGAATCAAACTCGCGACATGATGTGAAAACCAAATTGATGTGTCCAAACTGCACAGAGGAATAGGGTTTTGAGGATGGGGCCATGCATAACATATAATTGTAGCTTTCAATAACATGGATTTCTTACCCTGTGTTTCCAAGTTACACTGTAGACATCAAAAGCTTCACTGTCCTGGTTTAGCTGATGTACTTGGAATCCACATGTGGAAAACAGACCATCTGTACTTTTATATTTCTTCCATCTCACTGGGACGGAGACCATCCTGCTGAGGGGCGCAGAAAGATAGGACTCAGGACTGGTGCCATATTAAGTTTCCTGTAGGCACCTCTCTTAAAGCTCAACTGAAAATGAACTCAAGTAAGTGCCAGAATGCAAAGAGAGTGTAAACTTTTGCAGGATGGTCTTGACATTCAGGTGGTTGCTGTCTGAGGATGTGTTGCTTGAAGAAATTGGTTTCCATTTTCCTGTGTAAGTGGAGAAGTGATGGAGCTTGACAGATCGGAAATAGAATGGCATTTCAGACCAGACCAGAAGAATGCCTATTTTCAAATTTTCCCTTTCCTGCATGTCCCTATTTCAAGACTGCTCTGCTGCATTTAGTTCATGTTGCAATGGTGGTTGTCAGCTCTACTGGGGTGTCAAAACGGATCATCTTGTAAATAGCGAAGCAGGGATTGAAAGTAAAGCAGGTGGACCTTGAGAGCCAGTATAGTTCTTACAGAGTCGGTGTGATCATGTTGTACTTGCAATGAGATAAGCTGGGAATAGAGGCTGCTTTTCCCTGGAGTCCTGTAGTTCTCAGAGACAGCAAAGAGCAGAATGTTGTGTCTGTATAAATGCGCTTGAACTGTGGCTTAGCGTCTGAAGGGTGGTCATGAAGTCTGCTTCTTGCAGAAATGTCAGACTCTGTGGAACATTGACCAATTTACAACAGGCTGCATTCATATTGTACATGATGTATGCACTGGATCTGAGTCGGTGTCAATGAAGAAATCCAGGAACATGGTACACAAGCTAAAAACCCATACTAATAGCAACATCCTACTCTCCACTCTCCACTTTACTACCTACCGACACTAAAGGACACTCTGATCCAAGAGCTGAATGTGTCATACCCCTAATGAAAACACAGTAACCCAGTGAACTGAACAGTGGCGTAACAAAGGCACACTTTTGACAGTCTGGCACCAACGCAGGCACCCTTGTGTAATGTTGCAAGGGTGCCTGTGCTGTAGGCAGGAATGTTTTTGTGACAGAAGGGCCACCTTCCTGCACAGAAACAATACTGAGAGGCATTTTCCTCTTTCTATGTGTACTGCAAAAAGAGGAAAAACAAGGAGAAAAAATATATTTCACCTCATTACTCCTCACCTGGGGTTACTCTAGATTTATCAAGCCATGCAGGGCCACGCAAGATAATAAGTCTCACATAGGTTTTGCGTTGCCTTTGCTCCCCTTTTTGTGGTGCAAGGGTGACACAAAACTTGATAAATATGGCCCACAGTATTCTCCAGATCCCAACACCCCGTAGGTTCTTAGTGGCGCATATGCCCCTGACCAAAGCTTTTCAGTCCAAACCTTAACTATTTCAGTCAAACTTAGAGAGGGACGAACCCTAGTATGAAGTCATGGGTGACAGGTTTAGGAATCATAGCCTCAAAGTGAGTTATGTTATGTTACATTGATTGATTGTAATAAGCACAATATGAAGTGAATCATCTTGAGATGTGGCCGTCAGGGATAGATCCAGGGGCCACAGTGTGAGACTGCAAAATTATTCTAAATAACTTCTGCCTCTTCTTTGTATGAGGTAAATGTTTTCAGTATTACAAGATTAACCACTTACATTGCCATGCATGCAAGAAAATCCATTAACACAAAAACTAAAAACGTGTATGGGTCACACTACTCGTGCTCTTGATGCAGGGTCTGGGAGTTTAAAATGCAGAATTGTTAATTTATGTAATGTCGTCTTCTTGTGGGGAAAATAAATCCTGTAGTTGGAAATATAGCGCTAAGCTTTACATTGGTATGGAAGGACATAGGGGCATATTTGCAAGAAATATGGCGTAGGGCAGCACCACAAGGCTTCTTGCTGCGCTGCCTTACACCAATTCGAAAAGGCAGGAATGCAATGTATTCATAAAATATGGTGCATTCTTGTCGTTCAGCCAGTGCCAGCGCACATTTTGCAGCTGTGCGCATATGTAGGCACCCCAGCTCCATGGTTCAAGGGTGTCTGCGTTGGGGGAAGGATTGTTTTTGTGCAGGAAGTGCACCTTCTTGCTAAAAAACTATCCTGGGAGGTGTTTTCCTCTTTCTATGTGTGATGCAGAATGCAGCACACATACAAACAGGAAAAAACAAGGTAAAATAAAAACATTTCCCCTTGATACACTTGCTCTTGGGAGGTGCAAGGTTTTGACGTATTCCCAGATTAATGGCCATGTTGTAAATCTGGGAATATGTCAAAATCCATGGACATTGCGTGGGAACACCCAAAGCAATGCTTATGGAATGCCTCTTTGACTCAGAGAAAGGCAAGACAACGACTTGTGTTGCTTTACCTTACTCCATATCTACGAGGCTATGTAAGGTGGCTTTGCGTGACCGTGTAGATATGGGTCTTCACACTGTGCCTCCGGAGCTTCACAAAAGTGATGCTCCACTTGTGCAAATGTGCCGCAAGAGGCTTGTAAATAAGCCTCATAGATTTGATGCAAGTCCGAGACGCTTCAAACATGCTCACTGTACAAATAATCTATCATGTAAAACTTGTGACCCTAAACCCTCCTGAGAAACTCTTCGATAATAAGCATTCTGAGAAAAGCAAATAGAATCATAGTGGGACACACTTCCGGGTATTTGTTCAAAGATGCATTCTCAGGCAAAATTTGAAACTGAAAATAAAGTTTAACATGTAATACGACGATGTCCTAAGAACACTCATGTGCTCACTGATCTGTTGTACCACCGAATACAGAATACAATATTTTAAGCCCCCGAACCACTGTATCCTAAGATTACATTTCAGTGCATGAAAAACCCACCTTGTATTTTAAAGACCTCTGATCCCTAGAATGTTTAGCTGTGCATGTGGAAAAGATGTTAGCGGAAGCTCCAAGGTGGAATGGCATATCTAAATTTTAGCGCTGATGCTAATAGCTTTTGCAGTATTCAATTAGGGCATGCCCAAAATAATTTCCACATGTGCATATTTCCATTACAGAGATTTTAAACTTGTCAATCTCAAACTCCAGAAGCTTTCAGTGGGAAATAGTATTTACAGCGCATCATTTACCATGTGAAACATGTATCAGGTAACTGAAACCCATATATATATATATCTATATATCTATCTATCTATATATATATATATATATATATATATATATATATATATATATATATATATATATATATATATATATATATATATATATATATATATATATATATATATATATATCTATATCTATACCTCCTGATGACCGAAACGCATGATAGCGGTAGTGCTGGGTGTTCCAAAATAAAAACCTTGCACTGACTTCTGGGTCTGTATACGTCTGTTCCTGTCCAGCTGGACTTGTTTGGCAAAGTACGCTGTATCTATGTTATCGAGCTTGCTTGCTTGGTAATCTACGGACCCCTCCTTCGTTTCTGGGCCGAGCGGCAGGAAGCAGCTTTTCGTGAACCAGAAACACTTTATGTACCTGTAAGGATCAGCCGCGGTAGACCCCGGCCAGCGCAACATTTTCCTGCCCATGACGAGGTTGACAAAGCTCGCGTCGAAGGACTCGAGCAACGCCAGGATCCCGCAGAGGTAGGAAATCGCTGATCAGTCTGGTGAAGGCGTGTGTATGACACAGACAGCGGTATTTTCCTGAATGCTTTTGTCTCATCCTATATCTGCCCACAACAGTGTACTATGACCTCCGACGCTTTGAGGAGCCGAGAAGAGGCAGCGAGTGAAATGTTTAACTACTCATCGGTCGGGGAGTCATTTACCAATGTGCATATTTCTGCTACACAAACTGGGAATCCTAATATAAGGGAACTATTCAAAAGATTGTAAAAACTAATGAGAGCAGAAGTGGTGGGAACACCGGTCACTATACAGATATCTGGAGGTCAGGCGCATTCCCAGAGGGTTACGCATTATGCTGGCACTGACGAAAACTCCCGATCCTAAAATGCTCGCAGAATGGGCCGAGTGTCCACAGCACAATGTAATGTGGTATGGCCCAGGGGCAGTATCATGCATACATAATGAGCACACGGACACAGATAGGTAGTGGAAGTGGGTACGGGCACATGCGCTCGACTCCTTTTTATTACCAGGGTCACTTATCCAGTGACGTCTGTGCTGGATGCGTGTGGGGTGAGTGTAAAGCAGCTCTCAGGGAATGGTTGCTGCTAGCATCAACTACAACAGTAATCATTGGATCACACACAGAGATTCAATAATAAAAGGGTCAATAGTTTGTGCTGCAGTAAGGTAGGGACACTAGATGTGAAATAATACAGAAAAGATTCTATCATAAAACAACCATAACTTGTGGTATACTAAGATACAGGCAGTAGATCTGAAATAATACACAAAAAGATTGTATCAGAAAGGGTCCATCAGGTCTAGTGCACTTAGATAGCCACATCAAAAGCATTCAGCATGTGCACAGCCAGCGATGATGCGTGCTGCGGACGGGGCCGTACTAGGAGCAATGTCTGTTGCCTACAACACTACATCATCTGCAATAGCGACTCGATCTAAATTTTAAACACTGCTGTCTGCAGTGTAGGCCAGAGAGCGGTCAGCAAGGGCCCACAGCCACGTGGCGTTGACTTGAGCTGCCCAGTTTGCCATACACGAAGCAACAAAAACTGTGTGCAGACTCTGTGATGATGCATATGCGTGGTAATGGAGAAATGTCTTTTGCCTACAGGACTGCGTCATCTACAATAGCGACTCGATCTGAATTGTGAACACTGCTGTCTGCAGTGTAAATTGAAGGCAGTACTGAGCACAGTCTTCCATGAATACTTTTTCTCACGTCCTCTTCACAAAATAAAACATAAATTACACAAAACTCTGCAATAAATAAATCAAAACAATTCGAATTGCGACCTCTGCTGTCCACTGTGTACACTGTTATTCATTGTTCTTTACCACTACCAAGAAGAATTTGGGGGCATATGTATCAAACGATTTTTTAATCGCAAACGCTGCAATTCGCAAAATAACAGCGTTTGTGATTAAAAAATCGGTAATCAGGATGTATGAGCCAAATCCCATCGCAAAATTAAGGAATTGCTAATTTAGCGATTTCTTAATTTTGCGTAAGCATTTAAGAAATCGCAAATTGCGATTTCTTAAATGATATGTAAAAAGCACCTACGTTGTGCGTATTATCCTTAAGAAATCGCAAATTACCACCAACTTCCAGTTGGTGGTAATTTGCGATTTCCTTTCAAAATGAACTTTTTGGATTTTAAAAAGTGCCACGTGGCGCTCATACATGCCCTTAGTTGGTTGCACCTGATCGGAGTGGGTACACAGAAATCATCACAAACTTTAACCTCTGACATCCTCATTCACAGAATCAAGACCCCGTTTCACTGCTCCAACCTGCTGTACCATGGTGTACTCCACCGACTGCAGTCAACCAAGCCCAATAATCATGTGCAGCAGTTTGCTACGGAAGCACAGAGGCTGATGCACCGCAACGGAGGGAGTTCTGTCAAAACCAAGCAGCCAGTAATATCGGACATCGTCCATTTTGGGATCAAGACACCGTTCCACTGTTGATACCTAGAGTTGGTTGCACCTGGTCGAAGGGACTACCTTCATCTCCACTCTCAGATACAGTTCTAACATCATCCATTGTGGGATCACGGCACCATTCCACTGTTGGGACCTAGAGTTGCTTGCACCTTGTCGCAGGGAGTACCTTCATCTCCACTCTCAGATACAATTCTAACATCGTCCATTGTGGAATCAAGACCCCGTTCCACTGTTCGGACCTGCTGTACTGCGGTGTCCTCCACCGACTGCAGTCACCCAACCCCAATAATCATGTGCAGCAATTAGCTACGGAAGCACAGAGTCTGATGCACCTCAACGGAGGGAGTTCTGTGAAAACCAAGCAGCACGTAGTATCGGACATCGTCCATTCTGGGATCAAGACACTGTTCCACTGTTGGGACCTAGAGTTGGTTACACCTGGTCAAAGGGAGTACTGTAGTAAGGACTCCCTTAATACGTACATACATTGTTAAGTTAGCATAACCACGTTAGAAGTTAGAAAGCCATCTTGCTGCTTTTGCACACGACACTGCGTTCACATGTTATTGCTTACACAAACTGCTGACTCGAGTTTTGCCTCACACGAGAGCAATCTGTTGTTACCATCCCGAGCTCTGCGCAGCGACCTTGGTCTGCACACGATGTGACAAACAGTCTGAGTTGTTAGACAATGCATGTTTTCCACTCTAGGTTGATCGACCCACTATTTAGTCATAACACACGAGCAGCTGCACATACCTGAAAGTTGGTGCTTTTAATATCACAGACATCATGTTTATTATGCAGACCGAAGACGAGCCTTCCTGCGAGAAGACTCCTGATGCTCCTGTGATGTGATTTCACTAAGCTGATCTTTGAGGTATGGGGTCCCCTATTCAAGCCTAAGAGACCTTCTGTTAGTCTAATAATAATATTAGCTTCTTAGTAAAGGGAAGGTGGTAGTATCCACTGTCATTATAACATGATCACCCCTTTTATATTCTATGGAATTGTAACTATGTTGATGGTTTTGATTTTAATCATTTGTCTGCTTGTATTAGCCAAAGTACTGCATCTTAGGACACGTGGTCTATAAAAATAAACTCTTTTTATTTTCACCGTGTCTCTGTTGATTCTTGTTGTGGACTGATGTGAGAATAATATACGAACAGGTATTTCCGATTCCCACCATTCCTGAGTATGTACTGAGTCGCTTGTTCTGGGTTGTCTTTTCATTGGGACCGCCGAGCTAAATCTCGGATAACGAATGGGACACTTATGCTAGCCGGATACTGGGTTCTGGGTTCTGAGGTGAGTTTCTGGTACACCACAACTTACTGAGGTCCTGGGGTTCTACGCATAGTTCTGTGTATAAGCAGAATCCCTGCAACATGGCGCACCTAACGTTTGGTCTATGAGTTGAAACGCCTTAGTAGTGCTCGCGTTTGTCCACAACACCCTCATTCTTGTTTCCGGATAACAAGTCTGACGGATTTAAACCTACCTAGGTCTATTGATATAGGTTCCTTCAAGCTTGATCATTAAAAAGGTTATTGAACCCTTGTGCTACTGATAGTTTCAAGTGTGTGTTGTCCTAATGTCGGTGGATATTGCGGCGCATAGCCGAGCAGCTCTGAAACGTCATTTGACGCAGTATGGGGTGCCGGACACTGGTATGAACGTCATCTTTGTGGTGGGAGCCGATGCGGCTCATCCCTATGAGTTGTTCTACTCTTGGGTGACGATTCCGGCGGTGGGGGATGATGACACCTTTCATTCTTACACTGCCGCTGCCGTGCCAGCGAACTATACGCCGTATAGGACACAGGAAATACCAATATCTGCTTGGCAGCATCTTCTTTGGTTTAATGGCGCCCTTCCCCATGTGGTTATACCTCCAAGAATGGGCCCTTTATCAATTGCAGGGGCCACTTGGCCGGTACTAGCCGGATTTACGCCTCATCCCCGTTACCTCACGGTGACGGTAGCTGAGTTGCGTGTACTGCACACTGCCCTAATTACGGTATATAGGGCGTTGGTGCAGTACGTGTCGCGCAATGTGCAGGCGGGGGCACCTGCTGTTGCGGGGCAGCCTACTGATCATCACGCGGTGGTCATTAGTCCTGTTATGGTTAATTCTGTTATGGGCAAGCGCCCCCAAAATAGGGATGATTTCCCCTTTTGGCTTGCTGAAAAATTTGACAAAATAGAAGCGGTTTACCCGAATACTTCTCCTGTGGAGAAACACAGGATCCTCACCATTAGTTTGCCTAAAGACTTGGTCCCCCACATAGATGATTGTGTAAATTGGGGCAAGGTCTTTACAGCGACGTACGCGCAGTGCTTTGGCACTCCGTCTATGTTGCAGCTGCCCTCCGTTATCAAACGCGTTCAAGAGAACCATGGTGCGGAGTCTGCGATAGAGTTAGGGATGCGGCTCCTCGGTCAATTTGACCTGGTGGCTACCATGATAATTGGAAACCTTAAGGGTGATGCTTTGCATTTCCAGGTTTGTAATGAACTGAAGCGAGTTGCTGAGGAGGACAAACCGCAGGAATTTGCGAAAATAATCGCAGAGGCATATCGGGATTTGGGTCGTAGCTCTTTAGGAGTTAAGCCTGTCATAAAGAATCCCGATCTAAAACAGCAGGGTAAGGCAGAAACGTCTGGTAAGGACGAACGGCCAATTTTTCCAAAACAAAAATGGCAGTTTAAACAACAGGGAAAGCAGCAGCAACAGAAACAGGGCTCTCGGCCTGCCTCTCCCTTACAGTCAAGTAGTGAACGCACTTATGATCTGCGCGATCGTGCTGCTATAAAGTCTCCTGATAGATTTCAGGTTTCTGAACAGCGCTCTCCTCATTCTTCACAGGAAACATCGGCTACACAGTCCGGTGGCGGAGGCGGTGGCAAAGGTCAGGGTGCTCCACAACAGCGGGACCAGCCCCGACAGACTGAGGGTAAAGGCAAGCAGGACGAATTTGCACGACAAAGACCCCCGTTTCAGAAAAAGAAAGTGGCGGCTCTGACGGCGAGGTATGCCTCAGATAGTGCGGACACAGCTTCGGAACCGGACATGGGCGCTGACGCTCCTGGACAGCGCAGCGGAAATTACCATAGTCCGTCAAGCTCTGCGTCCATTTCTGGCGGTGACAGCAACTGATATCTCGGTTACTGTTGAAACAGCTGACACCAGAGTGGCTCCCCCTGACAGACTTTATGAAATAGTCTTATTAATTGAGGGTGACATACAACGTACAATAAAAGGGATTTTTTGGGATAATCTGACCACCACCTATGATATCCTCCTAGCGGAGGCAGATTGGCCCCCAGCTTTCATTTTAGAGGCTCCTACAGGGGAGGAAGTAATCCTCCCGTCCTTTGCGCACACAGTGCCTAAGGACCAAGCTGAAGTGTATGCTGGGGAGTGGGCGCTTGCGCTTGCGCCGGCAGTGTATCGTACTCAGGTGGGATGGGACAGATTGTCCCCCTGCCATGAGATTCCATTGCGGTCTATGCCCCAGCCTCAACCTCAATATCCTATGCGTCGTGAAGCGAGACCCCACGTCGCGGCAATCCTTGAACAATTGGAATATCAGGGTGTTATTGAAACATGTGTGTCCCCTATGAATAACCCTTTATTCACTGTAACGAAGCCTGACGGCTAGTACCGTTTAGTTTTGGATTACCGGCACCTAAACTCCCATTGCCGGACCTGCGCGGTACAAAATACACATAGTTCGGCTTTGGTCGACAGTCTTGTGCGTAAAAGGTTTAAAACGACACTTGACATTTCCAATGGCTTTTTTAGCCACAACCTGTCCACACTGAGTAGCCAGTGGACAGCGTTTACTTCGGGCGGCAAACAAAAACAGTTTACAAGGTTAGCCATGGGTTACAAAAATAGCCCTGGCGTCTTTTCTGCTCGCGTGGTTTCTCCCTTAGAAAGAATAGACCCCGACGCATACTCCTATGTTGACGATATCTATCTTACGGATGATGAGCTGATGCCGCATCTGTCTCGAGTCGACAATATTATCGTGAGTTTTGCTGACTATGGCTACAAATTCAATTTTGCGAAGTCACACATCGCAGAATATACGGTGTTGTTTTTGGGCTATGAGCTCAACAATGAAGGTAAGGGGTTAGCCCCCCACTTTCTGGAGAAGTGTGCACGCTTAAGTGCTCCTACGACACTGAAGAAATTACAATCTCTGCTGGGTTTTCTGAATTTCGGCCGTACGTACATTCCTGATTATTCCCAGCGTATCAAGCCGCTTTACGCCTTGGTACAACCTTCGTTTTCGAAGTCTAGCTGGCAGCTAGAACACTGCAATTTTACAGTCTTTACAGGCTGACCTTCTTGCTTCACAATACTTGCTGACACGTGATAACCGCACTAACCTGGTAATAAGAATAGTACCAGGCGCCGTGGGGTTCACGTATTTGACGTTTGATGAGGGCGACACAGTCCCCATTGCGTACAAATTCCACTTGTACACCTCTGCTGAATTACGTTTTTCCACGGTCGAAAAGGTTCTGACTGCTGTGCAGATGGCGATCCTCAAGGAACGCGCACTGTCGCATGGGAAACAGATTCTGGTTGTAACACCATATCCTGCTTTAGAGGCAGTGACTAAAGCAAGTGTACCAAATTCTAAAGCTTTGCATCCACGGTGGATACAATGGGCCACAACACTGACGTCGCCAGATGTCACTTACATCTTTGATGCCTCATTACAGACTCAAGAGTACTTGCAGTATGAATTCGTTCATCCGGCACCTCTGTCTTTGCGCCCGCTCGAAGAATACCATTGTGTCATATACACTGACGGGTCTGCGCAACCCGCAATTGGATCGAAGCACGCTTATTCAGCGGCTTGCGCAATTGTCGTAGGTACATTCGTAAATGGTGAATTCCAATCTGATGCAGTGCATACGCAGTCATTGGGTGATTGTACCGCGCAATTAGCGGAGCTCCGGGCTCTGGTGCTTGCACTGGAGTTTGCGGATCCCCGAGTCACTACTCTTATAGTGAGTGACTCCTTCTACTGTGTCCAGTCCTACAATGACAATTTACACTTCTGGTCTCAGAATGATTATCGAGACACTAAAGGTAGCACAATTAAGCATAAAACGCTTTGGGTTCGAGTGGCAGACTTTAAAGAACGTCTCCCTCTCGTAAGTGTTATTCACACTCTTGGTCACCAGCGGCTTGGTGTCCATGCTGTCGGCAACAGCTTAGCTGACGAGGCAGCGAAAACAGCAGTGGCTACATACTTAGTGGCAGCAGTTACAAGATCCAAAAGTAAGATTGATGATGACATCTTGGCAGCTATTGCTGCTACAGAGAAGGGAGGTGATTACCCGAAGGGTTTTCCCTCTTGGTATATTTATCATTTAAGTCCTGATAACGTCCCATTAGTGAGGATTAACGACGTTGGTGACAGAATTATTCCCAACGCGGACTGCAGACCAGCACTGATCCTAGCTGCGCACGAGGGGTTGGCGTCAGCCCACGCCGGTGTGTCAGCTACAATATCTCTGCTACAACAACGTTACTGGTGGTTTGGTTTATATAAACAAGCGCGCGCATATGTTCTTGATTGTGACATTTGCCAACAGATTAAACCTTCTACTGTTGCGCGCCCACCACAGACACAGCTGTACATCTCTAATAAGCCATTTGGTTGTGTTTATTTAGATCACTGCGGTCCTTTTTCTTCTGATACTGCGTACAAGTACATCTTGGTTGCAGTGGATTCGTGCACACGTTTTCTATGGGTGTGGCCACAAAGGAGTGCTGACTCGCGGACTGTCATCAGGGATTTGCGTGTCTTTGTGGGAACTTTTGCGTGTGGTACCTTCCATTCTGATCAGGGCCCTGCGTTTGCCTCTAAGGCTTACAAGGAGGCTATGAAAAATTTGGGGGTCCTAGTCAAATTTTCGTCTCCCTACCGACCTGAGGGTAATAGTGTGGTGGAGCGAATGAACCGTGACTTAAAGCAATCATTGACAGCACGTGTTTTAGGCACAGGCCGGAACTGGCTAGCCCATTTGTATAACGTCCAACGTGCACTTAATAATCTCCCTAGAAGGTCTCTGGGTGGGCGGGCCCCGTACATGATGCTCTTCGGAATCAGAATGTTTGTTCCAGACCTTGATGGTCTAGACATTGCGGCGTCGACCGCACCCTTTGACGTAGATGATCACTGTGCTGTTTTGCAGACTCTACAAGAAGCCAGAGACTCTCTTTCGAAAGAACATTTGCCCTCCACATCTGAAGCTGAGGTTCAGATTCCGGTAGTCGGCTGGCTACCCCGAGTTGGAGATCTGGTCCGTGAGAAGGTGGAGAACAAGAAGGAGTTTGGCCCCTCTTATCGTGCACCAGTTCCAGTGCTTGGAGTGCAGGGTACAAGAACAGTCATTTTACCTCCACTTCCTGGTCGCAAAGAAAACAGGTACATCTCTATTGACAATGTCAAACTTCAGCGAGTGGCCGATACTTCTTAGTATGACTCCGGCAGTTTCATGCCAGACAATGCAAAGAAATTCAACGTTGGTTCCTGCTTCTACCACCTTGTCTGATGTTGCCATCGAGATGCATTCAGTTACTGATCCCTTGCTGATACCACCGGCTGGTGGTTTGCCCGAAGAGACTGAGTATGCTTATCCTACACATGGACCCTCGCCTGTTTTACAATCTACAGCACTTGGCCAGTCCCGTTTTTCCTTTGACACTAACTCTTTGCCCTCAACTCCCCCATTGAACATTGCTGTTTTTGTAAGTTTGTTTAAGAGGCATTTTTTGATAGCCCCTTGGACATACATCTGGTTGCTGCTTTTCAGTATTTTTTTGTTCATGTCCATTGGATTTGTTGTAGTTTTCTTCCGTTTGGTGGATGGCCGTTATCTCAAAGAGAGATCGACAATTAGACTTATCAATGGAACTTTGGCCCCCCACTCCTCTTCCCACATCATGAAAAGGGACCAGACTTTTGTGAATATTACTGCCTGGCCCGTCATGGATGGAATCGCATGGGATGCAGTTAAATTTCAAATTCATGGGCCTACAGAGGTCATTAATGTGCCTAATGTATTTCGTGTTTCTATGGGTGATGTAGTTAAACAGAACATACGTTCTGATGATTGGGATGTACACGCCATTGAAGCACTGTTTTCGGATTTGAAATATTATGCCGCCTTTGATGCTGAGGATTTGTATGACAATGCGGCTAATTATGCAGAACAGTATTGTTTTCAACATTATGGCAATCACTTCCTGCATAAAGCGAATACGTTTAGAAATTTTGTAAATTTTACCCAGTGGGAACATTGTCCCACCCCCTCGTTTGGCAGTTCACATACATTAGTTGATAAGTTTACTTATTTTACTGATTTCAGTGTTTCAGCCCCGGCATCCTTTTATTTTAAAGTTAAGCCTGAGTCTGCCTCTAAGGTTAGACTGACACACACCAAATTGCTATATTCTAAGTCCTTTATGGATGAGTTGTCAATCAAAGGTTATGATCTATGGAAGGCTACTATTGATCTTAAGTCGGTTTGGGGTTCCAAACCGTGGCAGGTTCAGGGAACTGAAGCTTTACACCGTGCCTGTCTAGTACCAAATCATATGTTGTTTTTAAATGCAACCATCTTCCAAACCACCTGTTTCGGATTGGCCACTTCTAAAAAACTAAATTCGCCTTCTGTGCCGGATCTGGGTGCTTACCCGAATTGGAATAATCACACAGATCTGTCCCTTCCTGCTTTGCAGTTATTAGTTTCTAATTCATCTTTCAATATTTCGAAATTTAATAGTGAGGGATGGTTAATTTGGCAAAGCAGTTCTGATACCTGTCAACGTCGTTTTCTAGGGCTGAAACCGGGGTATACTCAAGATCGCGTAGACCCCCGGTTTGAGTCGTCACATACAGTAACTACATACTCTGTAGGGAAATTATGTCAGTCCTGGCTGCGACATTCCACCTTGGCATCTGTCAAAGTTCATTTATCAAAATTACATGACAAAATAGATTTGAATGATTTTGTTAAAGGTCCTGTGGGTGGCAGATCCAGGAGATGGGCGTATGCTATTTACAACGAAGTATGGAAACTGTCGCAAATTGAGGCAGCTTCAAGATTGAGAGCTATTGATCAGGCTAATATGGAAAAAGTATTAGCAGTTATTGATAACAGCATTAACACTCTTTCTTCTCGCATTTATACATTAGATAATATTGTTTCTTCAATTGTGGATATTGTGCAGGATGATATGTCTGTGTTGTATCATGGTCAAAACCAGTTGCGTTCTGTTATGCAGTTTGCATGGACATTACAAACATTGAAGGCAGGGAAGGTCCCTTGGGACTATCTGAATACAACATCGTTATTTCTTCCCTTTAACCTTACTGACAAACAGCAGTTCATGTCCATGAAGGATGCTACATATTCCTTGCTACATATTGAAAAATTGGAGCCGTTACCTTTCTCTGTAGCGGAAGTAGATTCCGCAGTGTGGCTCTTACACGGATTGATAACTCTCCCGTTCGCACTTTTTAAGTTTACCTCTTGTATGAAACACTATGCTCTGGGTAGATATGAACAGCTGGGTACCGCTTTCATACATGAAGTCTGGTCCCTCCCCTTTACGTATAGATGTACAAGGGACGGTACTGAGGTTTATCTGAAGGGTGAAAAATGTACAACGTCACCTGATCATTCTGTTGTATGTAGGCACATTCAGTTGCACGGAGCTTGTAATGTACACGCTCCGAATTTGGCCTGCGTCCTCAAAGGTATCCCGGTACCAGTGATTACGCCATCTTTCACGCTGCTTGCAAACGGTAGTTATTTAATTTTAAACAATGAAGCTTGCTGCGGGATGTTAGTAGGGATCCCGTATATAGTAACTGTATCACAGAGGGTTGTCTGCTGCAATAACGTTCTGTTTCCTCCCCCGCATGGGAGGCTAGATGCTTCCATCTGGCCTTCGATTCCAACCTTGAAAGCAGAGTTCAACAAGATGAGCAGAATAAGAGCGCTATTGTCCCAAAAGGAGGTGCCATTGACTTCCTCCCGGGAAACATTTGTCCTTCACGTAGCAAATACGCGCACTGAGGTACAGGCGCTTTTGAATACTGACCTCCCCCTGCATTTTGGAGCTTTGATCCAAACAATTTTCAATGCCTCGTCCACGACTGGCCTGGCTCATTTTTTTAAACTTGTGGGCTCGGGCCTCGTGACCTCTTTCCAAACTATTTTTGGTGTGATTCCGACATTTTTTCATTCTATTTTCTCGAGCGTCTTTGGAGGTGTTCCTTTAATTCTGGCGCTAGTGGCAGGTGTGCTACTTTTACTTTTCATCCTGCGGAATGGCTGCTCTTTCTGTGCCACACGACAGCCTGTCCCGTCTGCAGCTTCTTCGTGACAGGATGCTTGATTACTATGGTGTCCTGCCGTTGGCGACTTTGAGCCTGGCATATGGATTATCCTTCCGGTATTCCTACTTCACCTGCGTGCAACCTGTCTTCCACTGCCTAGATTGTCCCTTTGAATGGCCTATGGATTTGTGCTTAACCAACATGGTGTCTCCGGACCCGGATTATGATCGACTGATGAGGCCCTTAGTGTCTCACGAGTCTGCCTGTTCTGGTGTTCGGATTATGGCCTGCGGTGCGGCGCATGGTATCCTGGGTAATTGGGACATCGCGAGAGCGGCATATGACTTCTTGGATATGAGTTATTTGGAAGTACACGCTGGTTGCCCTCTGATGGTGCTAGAGGCTCCGCTAATAGAAGAACATGTATGTTCCTTTTCTTTGATTAACTGGATGGCTGAAACCTTCAGTGGCCGTGCCAATGATTTTCTGCTGGAAGCAGTGGCCACATATGCTGCATATACTTTCATGGATTGAGTGAGCTATCGTCCACTGTGTTTTCCTCACGTGTCTTGAACTGTCACTGTACGACTGCATTTCTGCCCGGTGAGGCGTTTTTTCATTTTTTCACCCCCCACGGCACGTTTGAAGTTTTTTGTTTTTTCTTTCCACCGTTGGTTTTTTCCTATTCGGACTTTGCCTGCACTGACCAGTGTTTTTTGAATTGGTTACGCCTTGTTCTGGTCTGTCGCGCTTGAACTCTGCGTTCTCTCTTTTCTTGCATACTAAGTAGTGCTTCGATCAAGGGGGCATGTAGTAAGGACTCCCTTAATACGTACATACATTGTTAAGTTAGCATAACCACGTTAGAAGTTAGAAAGCCATCTTGCTGCTTTTGCACATGACACTGCGTTCACATGTTATTGCTTAAACAAACTGCTGACTCGAGTTTTGCCTCACACGAGAGCAATCTGTTGTTACCATCCCGAGCTCTGCGCAGCGACCTTGGTCTGCACACGATGTGACAAACAGTCTGAGTTGTTAGACAATGCATGTTTTCCACTCTAGGTTGATCGACCCACTATTTAGTCATAACACACGAGCAGCTGCACATACCTGAAAGTTGGTGCTTTTAATATCACAGACATCATGTTTATTATGCAGACCGAAGACGAGCCTTCCTGCGAGAAGATTCCTGATGCTCCTGTGATGTGATTTCACTAAGCTGATCTTTGAGGTATGGGGTCCCCTATTCAAGCCTAAGAGACCTTCTGTTAGTCTAATAATAATATTAGCTTCTTAGTAAAGGGAAGGTGGTAGTATCCACTGTCATTATAACATGATCACCCCTTTTATATTCTATGGAATTGTAACTATGTTGATGGTTTTGATTTTAATCATTTGTCTGCTTGTATTAGCCAAAGTACTGCATCTTAGGACACGTGGTCTATAAAAATAAACTCTTTTTATTTTCACCGTGTCTCTGTTGATTCTTGTTGTGGACTGATGTGAGAATAATATACGAACAGGTATTTCCGATTCCCACCATTCCTGAGTATGTACTGAGTCGCTTGTTCTGGGTTGTCTTTTCATTGGGACCGCCGAGCTAAATCTCGGATAACGAATGGGACACTTATGCTAGCCGGATACTGGGTTCTGGGTTCTGAGGTGAGTTTCTGGTACACCACAACTCACTGAGGTCCTGGGGTTCTACGCATAGTTCTGTGTATAAGCAGAATCCCTGCAACAGTACCTTCATCTGCAATCTCAGATGCAGTTCTAACATCGTCCATTTAGGGATCAAGACCCCGTTCCACTGTTGGGACCTTGAGTTGGTTACAGCTGGTTGAAAGGAGAACCTTCATCTGCACTCTCAGATGCAGTTCTAACATCGTCCATTGTGGGATCAAGACACCGTTCCACTGTTGGTACCTCTTCGACTAATGTGTTAGTAGTATACAGAGCACTTCACAGTGCTGGGCCTCAGGCTGGGCGCTGTCTGCCTGTGTCGCGGTAGCCAGCGTTGATCTCAGGAGCCTTCCCAGCTCACAGACCTCGGCCCAAAAGCTTCTGACGGCACATGGTGGGCCCTCTTTCACATACGACGGTGTCAAAAGGTGAACTGTGTGGCATATGTGCGTCACAGCGGCCATGGCGGTTTCTGGGTAGCAGCAGGCTGAGAGCATTATTCCCGCAGCCATCTTCGCTCACGGCATCAGCCTCGTGGCGGTGTAAGCTGCGCAGACCTGACAGACATGTTCGCCATTCCGGAAGAGAACCACACCCAGAAAAACTTGCCTTTTATTCATACCCCTACGCTAACCTTGCGTACGCCGAGCCAGCCTACTACGCTAAAGATTTTGGGGGGGAGGTGGCACATACGCGCTATGTTTTCGTAATCTTCCCTACTGACTGTACTATTATGGTTGCGTCCACTGTCGACTTCACTCAATAGACCATCAGTGTATGTTGACATGTAAATGTCTGTGCTCTGCATACTCAAGTCTCTCCGGCAGATTCCCTCAACACTTTGGGCCATATGTAGGTAGCCTAATACCGGTCGGTAACGGCCGATTTTCGGTAAATATCCCGTTACCGACCGGTATTTAGGCTTTTGCTATGTAGGGGGAACATTTCAGGATTCGGTAATTTACCGAATCGGTAAAATCTCCGAATCGGTAATTTTACCGATTCGGTAAATACCGAATCCTGAAATGAGATGTAGGTGACACTCAAATGAGTGATGTGTAGGGAAAATAATTCGGTATTTAGCACCAAATATATGTTGGTGCTAAATACCGAATTCATTGCAAAAAGCAATATTTTGCTGGACTAATAGTGCCATGTGGCAGACATACATGCCCTTAGGGCATGTATGTGTGCCACATGTGCACACATGCAGGAATCAGGGGTGCAACAGGGTGTCAATGTGACACCCTGCCACCCTTGAATGTGCTCCCCCCCATTACCGAATCGGTATTTACCGATTCGGTAATGAGGCATACCTTCCCATTGATTCCTATGGGCCCAGGCCCATAGGAATCAATGGGAAGGTATGCCTCATTACCGAATCGGTAAATACCGATTCGGTAATTACCTAATTTCTCCGATTCGGTAATATTTACCGAATGATTACCTACATACGAGTTACCACTTCTTAAATACCGAATCGGTAAAGTTCGGTATTTAAGAAGTGGTAACTTGTATGCTACCTACATATGGCCCTTTGCATTGTATACTTTTATAATCGAGAATCACTTGCCACCTTCGCACATACTTTGCTCCCATCTCTCCCCGCATTCTGCATTATGTGGCAGAGGTGCCATGCCATGTTTGGTTTGTGTACATGGCTAGCCACGGTTCCCAGAGTACGTAGTGTCGTTGTGTCTGCTAAGTGTACATGTTTTTTGTCATGTTGCATGTGATTATATAAGGTAGCACGTTTATTTACGAGCAGTGGTTTCTCCCATTTGCATATCGCTGTCTTAAAGAGGATACAGAAGTTTTTCTCACAGGTGAAAAGTGCGACCACAATGGCAGTCATTCATTACTATGCAAGAATGTCCAACTGCACGACGCTTCCAAGCTTACAACCCCCAATCTTGCGTGCTTTCTTAAAAGTACGCAAACTCCCACAATCAGACCAACATTCACACAGCTTTCTAATGGCAGTTATCTGCTTCTTAATAACATGGACTGCCACGCAATGTGAGCTGGCATACTGTATGCCCTTACTGTTTCAAACCGGATCACTTCCTCTGGCAATCTCTATTCCCACCCACACAAACTAACACCCAAAGTTCAACTTGGCCTTCAATACCGACTTTGAAAACAGATTTTGTTAAACGGAGCAAACTGAAAGCGCTTTTGTTTCAAACAGAAGTGTCCCTCACTTCTCCAAAAGTAATTTATCGACTTCAGATAGCACGAACTTCAAGTAAAATACACTCCCTTTTAAATACGAACCTCCCATTACACTTTGTGAATTGATTCACAATTTTCAACACATCTGACATTTAAGGTCTAGCGCACTTTTTTAACATTGTCTCCTCCGGCCTTCTCACAGGCTTTCAAACTGTTTTTAGTCTAATACCAGACTTCATTCATTCTATATTCTCTGGAATAACAGCAACAGTGCCCATAATTCTCCCTCTGTTTGCAGCCATCCTACTACTATTTTAGCTTGTTAAAAATGGCTACGCTCCCTGTGGTAACAAGCATGTCCGACAGAATACGCCTCTACACGAAACTACATCAATACCGTAAAAAAATTGAACAATTTTTCGGCTGCCTGCCTCTATCTATTATCGGAGCCAGCTACAACATGACATTTATTTACACATATACAATCTGCGTGCAACCATCTTTTTATTGCAAAACTTGCCCAATCGACTGGCAAATGGATCTATGCCTTGCCAACATCCCAGCAAACGCTCCCGATATCCAGCAAGTAATGGAGTATCTTGAAAACCGTGAACTTGATTGTTCGGGCAGTGGAGCAATGGTGGATGCAACGCAAAAAGGTATCTTGGCGGAATGGGATTTCTGCGCAGCCGCGAAAGATCTCCTGCAACGTGCGACCTTTGACAACATTGCAGATTGCCTGCCAATTCAAATTGCCGCTCCAACATTCGAGGAACATTACTGTCCCTTCGAGGATATGAATTGGATCGCTTTGCTTTTCTCACATGAAGGCAACAATCGCCTCTTGGAACATTACGCATCTCAAGCCGCTGAAGAACTTCCAGACTGCAATCTCCAAGACTTGTAAGAAATTCACTTTATTCTTGGATTGATTTTTTCCAACTTTTTTGACTTTTTCCTGTTAAATTTTTTAGTACACTTCAATTGAACTATTTTCATATAATAGCTTTCTAAGTATGCTTAGGCATTTGAAAACTGTTTTCATTATTGGCCCTTACCTCTCCACACTAACCAGGGATGGATGATTTATAGCCTATTCAAATACGCTATTTACTTGCTAAATTAGCCTAAACCCGACATCCATTTTGAAACCATATCTATTCTTTGTACACACGTCTCTCTGCCTGCCTCTTAACCACGAAGCCCTTTCACACAAATTAGCTCATCCTCAGCCTCTGCTCACAAAGTGGCGATCAAGATAAAAAAACACAGCATTGTTTAGGAACTGGTTGGCACAGTGTGGTAATCGTATCCTACCTTTATTTTCATTCTACAATTTAAACAGTCATTCATGTCTAATAGGTATTGTTTATGTCACATGGAACTGTAACATGTAATGTGGAATTGACTGATGCAGGAGCTTAGGTTTGAATACAGCAGAAGTGGTTGGAGTTTCCCTCAGCTGGATGCCTTAGCTCTTGCACCAGTGGTTCCATTTATGGCACTTACATAAAGACACTTTTTATATAACTTGCAGACTCCATCCCTTTATCCCACACAGCCACTTTCTTAAACACACCTGATTTCACAATTTGTCTTCTGTGGCATTGCAATTATTTCTTTATTCCTGCTTGCTAAAACACTCGATTCGAGTCTTCATACCGGTAGGGGTGAGTAGTTTTCTTCCCACTCCCGCTGTAGTCTAAACCCATACTAATACCACTTGCACAGCTATGCTACAGCAGCCAGTATGCTACAGTGCCAGGAGCACATGAGTTTACAGCAATCAGCTCACGGTTTCATCCCCGAGTGTACTGGCACCTCACCTCAGCACCATCTCACTCTGGTCAAAACAGCACTTTCACACCGCTAAGGGTGATTTCTTCACTTCACACTCCCTCTATAGTTAACCCTAACCACCCCACAGAGCTCACACCGCTATACTCTAAACCCATACTAACACCACTTGCACAGGTATGCTACAGTGTCCAGTATCCTACAGCGCCCAGAGCACATCAGTTTACAACAATCAGCTCACGTTTTCATCCCCAAGTGTACCGGCACCTCACCTCACCACCATCTCACTCTGGGCAAAACAGCACTTTCACACCGGTAGTGGTGAATACATCGCTTCACACTCCCTGTGTAGCACACCCTAACCACCCCACAGACCTCACAGCTCTCCTACCCTCCTCTTTCCTACTCTTTTCGCAATTTTTTTCCCCTATCTCGCTTCAACGGAATCATAAAATGGCGGCCAACACTTCCTAGTTGCAGCCGCTCGCAGAGCTCACAACCAATAAGCAGCATGCTCGTAACGCCTCAGCCAATCAAATGGCAGAATTCCCAAATATCGATATCTGTAAATTTCAATATTTCTCAACAACTACTCAACGTATTTACACCAAATAAACAAAAGCGTGCTTTTTAGACCAAGACCCTTCTCCCTGCCAAATTTGGGGTAATTCCGTTCACCCGTTCGACCTGTAGCCTTGTCTAAAGTTTCCTATGGAAATTAACATGGAGAAAACATGTTTTGGGATCCCCCTTTTTTCTCGGCCACCCCTTGACGAATCACCCCCAAACTTCCCACATAGGAGCTGATATGAACAAAGAATTAGTTTGGAAAATTTCATGAAGATTCATCAAACGACGCCAAAGTTATAAGCAAAACAAAAAATGCTCTTCCTATGGAAACTTGGTCCTAACTATAACTACCTACTTGCGACCCCCAGTAGGTAATATATATATATATAGGGTTTAGAATGCATCATTAATTGTCTGCAACTTCACAAACTCCACTGAAGGGGTGAAAGGAATCCAGGGCAAAACTACGAATACCAGCATTCTGTGTGAAAATACTCACCTGAACCCACTAGAGGGACATAAAAAATGTATAAAATGATGTGAGTCCCTTGGAAGTTATTTGCGGAAGTTGCAGGCAGCCTTTGACAAAGGAGCTGGGGGCTCTGAAACGCGTTAGGCATAAGATATAAATCAGCGTGTAAACTTGCCAGTTCCCCTGAAGAAATTAATTCTGATGAATTGCCTGTCATGTGAGTGCTCCCTCGTGCACAGGACACTCTTGTTTTCATAATCATCACGGCAGTCCGGCCGTGGAGGAGAGCACCCCTCAGAAAGGAATGTGGGGTGTGGAGCTAAGGAACCTTTCTTTGACTTTTTCAACATGATAGTGCTGTTTAAAATGGACTGAGGAAGTAGCACTCTGAGACCCACTGGAGGGCTTTAAATGCATCATTAATTGTCTGCAACTTCGCAAACCCCACTGAAGGGGTGAATGGAATCCAGGGCAAAACTACGAATGCCAGCATTCTGTGTGAAAATACTCACCTGAACCCACTAGAGGGAAATAAAAAATGTATAAAATGATGTGAGTCCCTTGGAAGTTATTTGCGGAAGTTGCAGGCAGCCTCTGACAAAGGAGCTGGTGGCTCTGAAACGCGTTAGGCAGAAGATATAAATCAGCGTGTAAACTTGCCAGTTCCCCTGAAGAAATTAATTCTGATGAATTGTCTGTCATGTGAGAGCTCCCTTGTGCACAGGACACCCTTGATTTTATATATATATATATATATGTATATTTATGTATATATATATATATATATATATATATATATATATATATATATATATATATATATATATATATATATATATATATATATATATATATTCACTGAAAAAAACATAGGTTTCACACATGTTATAGTTAGCTGGACATTTCACTCGTGAAAAACCAATGAAATTACCCCGTTATAGTTAGTTCAGCTAACTATAACTCGCGCCCCCGCAATGCACTGCTGATGACGTCACATATTACATCACTCATGACATGGTCAGTGACATCACTCATGACATCACTGATGACATCTCAAATGACATCACTGATGACATCATCCAGTGAATGTGTATTTTTCTGAAAATTAAATATGTTTTATATATGGATATCTCACGGACGATGGAAGAATAAATGGGTATATAAGTGTCTAAATGGATGATTTGTTTTTGAAAAATTGATTGTATAACTGACTGATTAAGTGTATCTTAGTGAATACATGGCTTACTGAGTAATGTTTAAATATGTAAATATCTTTATCAGTCTCTCACTTTGTGTATAAGTGGCTGCATGGGTTGGTGAGTAGCTACATGGGTGTTTATATAGGTTATTAGTTGGTTTTTTTAGTATCAGTGTGAGTGTGTGTATGGTTCGGTGGGGGGTATTACGTACTGCATAGGTACATGAGTGAGTGACTCACTGTTTGTATGTGTTGAAGACAGCATGTCTGCAGGACTGTATGGGTGGATGAGTGTGTGCATGGGTGTGTTAGTGAGTGAATGACTGTCTCAATAGTGTCTCTATGAGTAACTACATATGTTTTAAACTAGTATATGTGACTATTGGTGTATATAACTGAGTATATGTGAGAGTGAGAGATTGAAAGAGTTCCTGTATGAATAAGTATGTGTTTCTATAAGTGATTGTTTAAAAGACTAAGTATGTGTAAGTTTCCGTAGAAGTAAGTGTGGTGGTGTGTGTATAAATGTATATGCAAGTAAATGTATGTTTCTTTCTTTATTTTCATGAGTGACTATGTGTGTCAGTAACTCTGTGGATGAGTGGCATTGTGTAACAGGATGTATACAATGCAGTACAAATGATGAGTGAGTACATGTATGAGTGACTGTACAGGACTGTTGGTGAATGAGTGGATGTGTATGTGGATCTTAGAATTACTCAAGAGGTTGTTGTAACTGGTATTGGTATGTCCATTTTTTTGAAAATTTTAGTCTCTATTTTTGAATGTGTGTATCAAAGGTTATATTAGGGTGAGAGGAGGTCTGCCACTCTGTCACAAGGATGATGTCATCAGTGATGTCATTTGAGATGTCATCAGTGATGTCATGAGTGATATCACTGACCATGTCATGAGTGATGTAATATGTGACGTCATCAGCAGTGCATTGCGGGGGCGCGAGTTATAGTTAGCTCAACGGGGTAATTTCATTGGTTTTTCACGAGTGAAATGTCCAGCTAACTATAACATGTGTGAAACCCATGGTTTTTTCAGTGAATTTGCAAGGTTTTTTAAATGCTAATTCCTAACTATAACGTGTGTGAAACCTTTGGTTTTTTCAGTGAATTTGTACGGTTTTTTAAATGCTAATTTTTGTATTATTTAATTAAAAAAAAACTTTTTTATATTGAAAATAAAATTCCTATGTATTCATTTATATATTATCTGTATCTTTTTATTTGTTTTTGCTTTTTTTTTAAAATTTCAATTAAGATAAAGTTGAACAGTTTTTTTATTTTTTGCAATTAATTTTTCTCCACTTTTTTTTTTTTTTATATAAATTCTTGGAGTGCGCGCTCTGAGCGCGCTCCTAGTACAATTTCGTAAGTTTTTTATGAATACCGCCGTACGTTATTTATGTACGCAAATATACGTTATAGTGCGCGCTGGGAGCGCGCACCCAGTACGTATGCGGTTTACTTCCGCATACGCTAAAATTACGCGCAATAACGGTCGCGTATACGCGTGTTCAACGTATGCGCGCTACGTACGCGCATATGACGTATGCACATGCACTCCTACGCGTTCGCGGATACGTAATCACGAGGTGCACGCTCGGAGCTTGCGCAGTGCGCGCACCTCGGGTATATGCATAATAAAACAGCACTTCTTATTGGTTATCATTACTTTCAGTTTCTGATTGTTTCAACACCACACCCAATCCCCTCATGGCAAGTCATGTGATCAAGAATCATCACTTTTGATTGGTTTGAAGTACTTTCAGTTCCAGATTCTTCCCAAATCACACCTACTCCCCTCATTATTATTTCTGATTCCTTTGGAGAAGGAGCTATTCTGTTGTTGAGAGACAATGGCTGAACAGCAACCATCTTCAGACAGTGACCAGGACACTCTTGAGAGGCAGAGGAACAGGAAGCAGAAAGACAGCTTTATATGGCAGTTTTTCACTTTTCCAGAGGGACAAAAAAAGGTAAATGCACCTAAAGTTACATGTGTACTTTGTCAAAAAGTCTTGTCACGTTGGAATCCTAACAAGAAATATTCTTTTAGCATTCACACTATGTTGAGGCATGTTGACAAAATGCATCCAGTGACTTTTCGTCGAGCTTCTGGAGCAAACCCTCCACCTGCTCTACCGACGACATCTGCAGCAGCTCAGCCGAGCACATCTTCGGCAGCTCAGCCGAGCACTTCTTCTGCAGTGGTGCCTTTGCCTTGTTCCACACCTCGTTTTGGACCACCTTGTTTTGCTAGGTTGTCCACACGCTGCACTGATTGCGGTAAACTTATTTCTGTGTGTGAGACCAGTCTTGATCTCATTCAGAGAAAATGTGATGCCCATGAGTGCAAGTAGGCCATAGATGTTTTTTCTTTTTTTTCGTTTTTCTCTTCCTGTTTCCCTCCATTAACTCAAGGGCTCTTTTAAGAGCCACTTATAAACTAAACCCCCAAAATTTTTTTGGGAGGGATTTTTTTTTTTTTTTTTTTTAATTTAATGTACAAAAAGAGGTGAAGAAATGGAAGCATGAAAAGGGAGGATTGAGTAATACTAATATTTTTCACTTATTTTAAAAAAAATATATATTTTTTCTTTCCAGTTCTGCAAAAAAAGAAAAAAAGTATTAATATTCAATCATACATTACAAAAAGCATTACATGTTTTTACATATTTTACTAAGCAATTTTTTGCCCTTTTTTTTGCTGTTTTCAGAATTTTTTATTTTTCACTTAAAATAGTGAAAACAATTGTATTCATCATTTAACAGCGGGCAAAAAAAAAAACAATCTGAAAGATTGCTTAAAAAAAGCCCTAAAACTTTCCTCACTAAAATATACCTTGTTAGAAATATTACATATATATTACAAGTACTTCTCTAGATGAATAAACATTTTCTAGACAAACCGTCTTTAAACCTTGTCGCAAAAGCACACATGCCAAAATAATTTCTGTCAAAGGAGTCCACAATTGTTTTTATTACTTTTCCTTTAGGCCAAATAGTAATTTCAAAATCCTTTTTAAGTGATATCTTCAATTATAATCCTTTAAAATTACAAAAAATGCTTTCTTCAGATGCAGTTTTTAGTTTTCAAAATTTAGGTTTCAGAAAAATTAAGTAAGAATTGGGTAAATCATAAGGCAAACGTTGCTTGAAAATCAATTGGGAATCATTACACAGTGTCCAGCCTTTTTCACATTTAAGATAAACTGTATAATGCCCAGAAGTTACAGTAGGTCCTTCATGAAAAATTATTGCTGTCCTGTAAACTTCTTTATTAAAGTGTCCAATTTTGAACCATCAGCTCTACAACGTTGCATCATTAAAATTACATACTGACCATATTTCTGTAAAAATAATGTAGAAAACATGTCTGATTTACATTCAGAACATTCCATGTTGTGATTGGCATCTTTAACTAATTTACTAAAAGTCACTGATTTACTTTGTGGTAATGGTAAAAATATGAACCTTTCTGAATCAACATTACTACTACATGTGTTCATACAGTTTTCACAGCAATGTTCCCATTTGTAAGAGACACCAAATAAGTTTTCTACTTCTACTCCTTCATCTTCTAGTACACTCAAAATATATATTAAGAATTCCTGAGCATCTTGCTGGACATTTTCTTTAAACTGTGTAGAACCACAACATACATCTAAAAGATTTCTAACATCAGTAGCACTTTCTATTTCAGTTTTATCATTACTCAGCTTCTCATAAAGGAGACTCAGCAGAGAACACAATCTTTTTCCATGATTTACTATTATCTGTTCTAGCAACTTTTCAAGATAAAATACAACGTTCAGCACTACATTTGCATAGCAGTTGACACCAGAGCTATTTTCAAAATGGCAACCAACAACCTCTTCAACACTGTCCTTTTTCTTTTTCCTTGCTATCACATCACTGTCCTTTTTCTTTTTGTTCTGTTCATCCACATTACAGATATTCTCAAATCTCCTTTTCCGACAAACAACATGTTTTTCAATCACAGGATACTGACCTAAATGAGGAGCATAGGTTCTTCTTAATCTGTTATACTCCTTTACACAGTTTGTATCAGCACTAACTTTTGAGTCATCAAAGTCTATCATAAATAAACCAGATAATGTTTTCACTCGTGACAAAGCAACATATGCCATACCTTCTTTGAACACAGTAGAACCAATGTTTACAAAAGCACTATCTACACTCAATCCTTGAGACTTGTGAATAGTTACAGCATATGCTAGAGAAAACGGAAACTGCTTCCTACGTACATATAAGTCTTTCACAAGCATGAAACGAACTGAACAACGACAAATGTCTTTAACTTCTTCTATCTGATCAAATTTTATTTTTAAACATTCAATTCCATCTTTTTTCTGGTAATTAATAAAACCCACAACTCTTCCCATAGCTCCATTCACTAAACCTTTTTCTACATCCAAATTTCTCCTTAAAATCACTCGACAATTCATGCAAACATATAGATTTTTTTCTAATCCAGCTGTTTTGGAAATATTCTTCTCTAGTGAATCCAATTTATTTTTCAGTTTGCCTGTTAATGTAAAAGTAATTCTTTCATGCTGAATTTTGTCCTCTGCTTCCATTTTCTTAATCTCTTCCTTTTCCAATTTCAAAAGTTCCTCATTGAATATTGAGCACTCACGTAGTGTTGGCATTAAGCAGATTACAGTATTTTTTTCTGCAATGTTATGGTATATTTTCTCTGCAACTATTTCTTCATTTGGAAATAAGTTATGTAGCAACCGACTCTGTAATGCTTTTTTGCCAACTTCTGTGAGTAGTCCAATTCTGATATCTTTCAGAATACTTGCATAATCTTCGTTGTTTGCTTGTCTCATATTGGTAGTGAGTTCTTTGTACTCAAAGAACGACCAAATATTCGCATTACCAATGCTTCCTAATGACTTCTTCGTCCTTTAACTGGAGTGAGCTGCAGAAGATCCCCAAAAACTATGATGTGTTTTCCTCCAAATAACACGTCATAGTCTCTCTTAAGAATTTGTTGCATTCTTAAATGCACAAAGGCAAGCATTAAATTTGAAACCATGCTCACCTCATCAATAATGAGAACTTGCATCTTCTTCAACACTCTTGAAACTTCGAGGCATGCTTCTCCAGTTAGCTTGTGGTATTCTATTTTGTTCTCATGCTCCACTGGTAACATTAGCAAGCGATGTAAGGTATTCCTTTTATGTTATAGGCTGCTAACCCAGTTGGAGCAGTTATTACACAAGACAAATTTGAAGCTGTTTTTTGCTGTAGGTAGCTTCTGATGACTTTTATTAAGAAACTTTTACCAGTTCCAGCTTGTCCACTCACATACATCCTGATTGGTTCAAATGATGTGCATGAGCACTCTTTCTTTTCATGTAGTAATCCATGATCAATTTTTTTGATGACTTCTTCATAAATTTCTTTTTGTTCTTCATTCAGTTGTTGTTCCAGATTTAGTAAGTCGATTGAATCTTCCTGTGCTTGATTCATAGCCGTTTCTACTTCAGTCATGGCTACTGCAGCTTCATTTTCTATGATTGGTTGTCCTAGGGGATCTTGACTAAGTGTTCCTGAACTTTGGCTGTCTTGAGAACTGTCTCTAGCTACTTCAGCTGCAATTTTTGCTTCCTGTTCATTTTCTTCATTTAACATTTGGAGATAAGTTGTGAAAGTACTGCATTCTATACTGTCTTTGCTAGCATTAAAAGAATCTTCATAGCTTTGAAATTCTCCCAGTAGTTCGTCCTCTGAACGCCATGGTTTAAACAGCTGTAAAAGAGCCAAGTAGTAAAATTCCTTTTTGTCAGTAGTTTCGCAACTGAGCTTCCTGTGATTTATCAAACTTCCTTTTGTTTGCTTCACCAAACATCCTTCCTCACCAATGACTTTATATTTTCCATTGTTGATGTCTTCTGTGGCTTTCCGTGAATAAATGTAGTTCTGCAGCACTTCATAGAGACACATGTTCTCAAGATGATGACTTCTCTTTGGGTAATATGTGTCCAACATGTTTGATTTCAAAATATCTGTACTTTCTGGGTCATTCTCAGCCAAATATTCAATTTCTCCAACAGATTTCAGTACCCGATTTCTCATTCCTGCAAGGCCTAAGCTTACCCAAATTATTCTTCTGGATTTCGAGTAAAGACTTGCAGATGATAACCTATCTGAGCATTCGTAGGATCCAATTTCTCGATGCGATAACATCTTTAAACTGAAACTGTACAGCTTCTTACTGACAGTCTTCTCGTGAGAAATCTCTTCCCACATTTCCTTCAATTCTGTTTTCTCAGATTTAGTGATGTAAGATGTCACATACCGAGCAACAGCAATAGAATTGTCTGCCACATACTGAATATCCATGTTAGCATTCCACATGGATAAAATGACTGGGTTGAAGTCATTTATAAATTTTGACTCTTCATTTCTTTTTAGGTTGTAGGTATTTTTGGGAGATTTTCTGGTTATAGTATGTCGCACAGCTGACATAAAACTGTTGACTCTTCCTTTTGAAAGAACAGGTCTAGGAAATCCAAATCGACACTTTGTGTAGAATTTATCTTTCGTCTTGTACTTCCGTCGACAGTATTTTCCACACCGATGACTTTGGAAACGTAAAACTTGCACTTTTAACTTTTTCTCTTCTGTGCTTTTAGGTATAGCACATGTTGCATATTCTTCAATGAAAGATAACACTGCTTCATCAGTATCTGTTCCAAACTTTGGGGCATCCTTGATCCACAACAGCATATGAATATGAGGAGCACCTCTTGCCTGGTTCTCTTTTCTCCAAAAGAAATCCACTACTTCTCCAAGAGGTGGATTTTTTTTATTGCAGATGAAGGACATCATAGCCTCAAATCTATGATTGAAATATCTGCAAACATTAACTGGATCCAATGAGCACAGTTCTCCAGCTGTCTTGTATTCAATGTTTTTAATGTTTGAATTAGCCTCTCTTAGAAAATCCAGTAAATCATCCCAAGCGTACTCGGCACAGCTTAGGGTTAGAAACCATGTAGGAGTTCCTAAATTCCGTAACATGCATTTTAATTCACCATGGCGTCGGTACCAATATTCATTTGTCCCACGCTGACAAGTCATCTGATTGATCAGTTGTGTTTCCAAATGATCATCTCGGTGCTGCACTTTCTCCATAAAATCCTTAGCAGACACATTTTGTAAATGTATTCCACTTTTTAAAATGTGATTTACTGCATAAGATAATGCAGACAAGTCGCTTTCAAATAAAAGATGGAACAAATAAGGAATACTTTGACGAAATCTTGGATCTTCTGCATATAGTCTTGTAGTCCGATACTCAGAAGCTGGAATCTGTTCTGGACGTTCATCGTATCGTCCTCCTTTTCCTGTAGGAAACAGCTGGGGAAAACATCAAGCTTCCAAGATCTCCTCCCATACACTCACAGGAGTTCCTTTTGCTTTCTTCATCTGAAACAGATCAATAGTGTCTCCCATAACTTCTTTTGAATGAAGAGGATGTATGCTAAAATGTTCATAAATTTCTTCTTCCTTTGACTTGTCCACTTTTTCAATTTGACCAGTTGGCGTTTCTGTGTCTTCTTGTAAATCTTCTTCTTCTTCTTCTATATAAATTGATTCATACCATTTATTATTTTTTTTCAAATACAAATTTGCTCTTTGTACTTTTCGTACATCCACCAGCTCCTGCCAAATCTTCTTATTCTTTGTAGGTACACCATTAACCAGAATTACTAATGGTTCAGTTTCCAAAGTATCTGCATCAACAGTTTCCATATTTTTTTTCAAATCCAAGGGCAAATACACCACTCTTCCTTTTAAACCTCTCAGTAAATCAGAAGGAGGTAATTTACCAGTTTTGGGCTCCATACGTACTATGGTCTGGAACGGATGAACACATTGAATGAGTATAGACTCATATGTATTTAATTCAGAAAGTTCGGCAGGAATAGCATCCAATTCTAAATTATTATGTACAGCTCTGGTCGGCATTCTATTTTCTTCTAACTTATTATAACAGTATTTACAAATACGCTGATATTCACCCATTTCAAAACAATTTTCAAGAAATATATATGTTGCAAAATCCTTCCACTTATAATTATCTTCATTTTCACTTTTTTTATACAGATCAACATTCCTTGTTTGAATTTTATAATGACTTCTGCGGCAACAAATACAAGTAATATTTGGTCTTTCATTAGAGGTGATAGTAAATTTTGTCATTTCATCCTCAACATTTTTAGTATTAATGAGTTCTACATTCTGTTCCTCATTTTCCTCATTTACTGTGTCCTTTTCTGCACTTTCTTGTTCTGGACCAAAGTAACAAAACTGAATCTCATCAGTAACCTTCACTACATCTGATACAGATCCACGGAACAGAGCATTATTCAACTCATTCAACTTTACTGCTGGACTTTTAGCAAAATATAATGTTCTCACAAACTTTCTCATTTCAGTATGATGAACAGCCAGCATCCTAAAATGATGAAAAACACTTTTACACAATTTTCTAGATAGACAAGCCAGAGAATGTCCCTGCAAACCAGTATTTTCTCTCACTCTGCATGGATCTAGTGTTTGAAGCACCTTCATCTTCTGTTTTACACTCTTTTTACTATATTCTCTTAGAAAGTCACGTAATTTATCAATAGATTCCTGACGGACAGTACAAATACTACTACAGTTCCAAGTGTACACTGGGGCTTTTGGACGTCTCCCCATAGCCTCAGCAGCCATTACTTCTTCCTCATTTCTTGGGACCATTTTCTCTTTTTGCATCACACAACCATCCTTAACTTCATATGCTCTACAATTGGTGTCAACTGCATGCAACAAACTATTACTTTGAAGATAACTCTCTTCATTAAAAAATGGTTCAGTACTTGAACTGTGTTTCCATTCTCCCAAGAACACTTTACAAAAGTTACTTTTTTCACTTCTCTTTTCCTTTTGCTTTGTGACTTCATTGCATTGACTAATTTATCTAATCTACGCATCCTATTCAAAATTAGAATAAAAAGTTTTCTTTTTATTTCCAAAGCCTTACTTACAATATTTTCTATAAAAAAAATGTTCTTAATAAATTTTGTTTTTTTCTTATATTTTTTCACATCCTTTAGCAAATTTACCATCACTCTTCTATGAAACATTTTTCGACGAATGTTTTTAAAATCTAATTTTCGTGTTAAATCAGTTTGACATACTTCTGATTGTACATTAGCTTTTTTTTTTGCTGTTGACTGTGTTGTTGCTTTGTACATAAAACTCTCTTTGTTTTACAGTTATTTTTGCCATTTTTTTGTTTTTTGAAAATCTTTTTTAAGAAATCTCTGCTCTGCTTACCAATAGACTTTTTCTTTTTGCCATCACCAGCTTTTCCTGCTATTTCTTTTCTTCCCAGTTTTGTCCAGATATACTTGTTGTTGCTTTTCTTTCCTCTTTCTTGTCCTTAAAGGCATTTTTTTCACTGTTGCTCAGCAATACCTGCAAGGAACTAAAAAAAATCCTTTTTGTAATTATAATTCATTAAAATATTTTTTTTTACTTTTCATTTCATTTTAAATGTTTTTCCATTTGTCTCTCATTTGTGATTTACTAATTTGTGCACAGTGCTAACCACCACAGTTGAAAAAAAACAAGCTGCCCCTTTCCTGCAAGTGCATTTTTTAACAGAACAACTGCAACACAAATTATATCTGTGGCCACAATTCCTGTGCGCAAACAGCCTCATGGTGTGCTTCAAAGCAGAAAACAGAATTTGATTTGCAAATTCAAAGCACATTTACTACTCTGGTAGATCAAGTGATAATTGCTGTTACAGCCTTACACATTTTCCTTGTAGATCACAGAGGCAGAAAAGTGCATATTTCCTAACAGCTACTTCATACCATAAGTATCTGCAACCTGGGTGAGTGTTTAGAGTAGAGCAAAGAAAATGAGGCCTTGGTGACGTTGAATGTGTTTGCATTACACACAGTCCTGAGTAGTACGCATGGGAGTGTTGGAGAAGCTGCTGCGTGTGTCCCAAGAGTGTGTTTCTGCAGAGTATGTATTGTCAGCTGCAAGAGACATGAGCAAGGAGATTTCCAGAACTTCATGAAGACTGCAGGGATGTACATAACAGTGCATGTGTGCTAAGGGATAATTTGTGTAAACACAACAGGCTGCCCCTTTCCTGGGACTGCAATTCTTACTGAACAACAACTTCACAAACTAAATCTCTGCCCACAATTCCTGTGCGCACACAGACTCATGCTATGTTTTTTGGAACAAAACAGTGTCCCTGAATAGTACCAAATTACTGTTACAGCCTGACACATTTCCCTTATCATTTACAGAAGCAAAAAAGAGCACATGTCCTAACAGCTCCTTAAGACCATGACCATGTGTTACAGGGTGAGTGATTAGACTAGATCAATTTAAATGAGGCCTTGGTGATGTTGAATGTGTTTGCATTACACAGTGCTATCTGAAACAGCACACAGAGCTGAGTACTACACATGAGAGTGTTGGAGAAGCTGCTGCGTTTGTGCCAAGAGTGTGTTTCTGAAGACTGTGTATTGTCTGGTGCAAGACAGATGAGCAAAGAGACTTCCGGAACTGCATGAAGACTGCAGGGATATATGTAACAGTGCATGTTTGCTAAGGGATAATTTGTGTAAACACAACAGGCTGCCCCTTTCCTGGGACTGCATTTCTTACTGAACAACATCTTCACAAATTAAATCTCTGCCCACAATTCCTGTGCGCACACAGACTCATGCCATCATTTTACACACATAACACAGGCTTCCCCTTTCCTGGGACTGCATTTCTTACTGAACAACAAATTCATAAATTAAATCTTTGCCCACAATTCCTGTGTGCACACAGACTCATGCCATCATTTTACGCACATAACACAGGCTGCCCCTTTCCTGGGACTGCATTTCTTACTGAACAACATCTTCACAAATTAAATCTCTGCCCACAATTCCTGTGCGCACACAGACTCATGCTATGTTTTTGGGAACAAAACAGTGTCCCTGAATAGTACCAAATTACTGTTACTGCCTGACACATTTCCCACATCATTTACAGAAGCAGAAAACAGCACATGTCCTAACAGCTCCTTAATACCATGACCATGTGTTACAGGGTGAGTGATTAGACTAGATCAATTTAAATGAGGCCTTGGTGACGTTCAATGTGTTTGCATTACACATTGCTATCTGAAACAGCACACAGAGCTGAGTACTACACATGAGAGTGTTGGAGAAGCTGCTGTGTGTGTGCCAAGAGTGTGTTTCTGAAGACTGTGTATTGTCTGGTGCAAGACAGATGAGCAAAGAGACTTCCAGAACTGCATGAAGACTGCAGGGATGTATGTAACAGTGCATGTGTGCTAAGGGATAATTTGTGTAAACACAACAGGCTGCCCCTTTCCTGGGACTGCATTTCTTACTGAACAACATCTTCACAAATTAAATCTTTGCCCACAATTCCTGTGCGCACACAGACTCATGCCATCATTTTACGCACATAACACAGGCTGCCCCTTTCCTGGGACTGCATTTCTTACTGAACAACAACTTCATAAATTAAATCTCTGGCCACAATTCCTGTGTGCACACAGAGTCATGCCATCATTTTAGGCACATAACACAGGCTGCCCCTTTCCTGGGACTGCATTTCTTACTGAACAACATCTTCACAAATTAAATCTCTGCCCACAATTCCTGTGCGCACACAGACTCATGCCATCATTTTAAGCACATAACACAGGCTGCCCCTTTCCTAGGACTGCATTTCTTACTGAACAACAAATTCATAAATTAAATCTCTGCCCACAATTCCTGTGTGCACACAGACTCATGCCATCATTTTACGCACATAACACAGGCTGCCCCTTTCCTGGGACTGCATTTCTTACTGAACAACATCTTCACAAATTAAATCTCTGCCCACAATTCCTGTGTGCACACAGAGTCATGCCATCATTTTAGGCACATAACATAGGCTGCCCCTTTCCTGGGACTGCATTTCTTACTGAACAACATCTTCACAAATTAAATCTCAGACAACAATTCCTGTGCGCACACAGACTCATGCTATGTTTTTTGGAACAAAACAGTGTCCCTGAATAGTACCAAATTACTGTTACTGCCTGACACATTTCCCATATCATTTACAGAAGCAGGAAACAGCACATGTCCTAACAGCTCCTTAACACCATGACCATGTGTTACAGGGTGAGTGATTAGACTAGATCAATTTAAATGAGGCCTTGGTGACGTTAAATGTGTTTGCATTACACATTGCTATCTGAAACAGCACACAGAGCTGAGTACTACACATGAGAGTGTTGGAGAAGCTGCTGCGTGTGTGCCAAGAGTGTGTTTCTGAAGAATGTGTATTGTCTGGTGCAAGACAGATGAGCAAAGAGACTTCCAGAACTGCATGAAGACTGCAGGGATTTATGTAACAGTGCATGTGTGCTAAGGGATAATTTGTGTAAACACAACAGGCTGCCCCTTTCCTGGGACTGCATTTCTTACTGAACAACATCTTCACAAATTAAATCTTTGCCCACAATTCCTGTGCGCACAAAGACTCATGCCATCATTTTACGCACATAACACAGGGTGCCCCTTTCCTGGGACTGCATTTCTTACTGAACAACAACTTCATAAATTAAATCTCTGGCCACAATTCCTGTGTGCACACAGAGTCATGCCATCATTTTAGGCACATAACACAGGCTGCCCCTTTCCTGGGACTGCATTTCTTACTGAACAACAAATTCATAAATTAAATCTTTGCCCACAATTCCTGTGTGCACACAGACTCATGCCATCATTTTACGCACATAACACAGGCTGCCCCTTTCCTGGGACTGCATTTCTTACTGAACAACATCTTCACAAATTAAATCTCTGCCCACAATTCCTGTGCGCACACAGACTCATGCCATCATTTTAAGCACATAACACAGGCTGCCCCTTTCCTAGGACTGCATTTCTTACTGAACAACAAATTCATAAATTAAATCTCTGCCCACAATTCCTGTGTGCACACAGACTCATGCCATCATTTTACGCACATAACACAGGCTGCCCCTTTCCTGGGACTGCATTTCTTACTGAACAACATCTTCACAAATTAAATCTCTGCCCACAATTCCTGTGTGCACACAGAGTCATGCCATCATTTTAGGCACATAACATAGGCTGCCCCTTTCCTGGGACTGCATTTCTTACTGAACAACATCTTCACAAATTAAATCTCAGACAACAATTCCTGTGCGCACACAGACTCATGCTATGTTTTTTGGAACAAAACAGTGTCCCTGAATAGTACCAAATTACTGTTACTGCCTGACACATTTCCCATATCATTTACAGAAGCAGGAAACAGCACATGTCCTAACAGCTCCTTAACACCATGACCATGTGTTACAGGGTGAGTGATTAGACTAGATCAATTTAAATGAGGCCTTGGTGACGTTAAATGTGTTTGCATTACACATTGCTATCTGAAACAGCACACAGAGCTGAGTACTACACATGAGAGTGTTGGAGAAGCTGCTGCGTGTGTGCCAAGAGTGTGTTTCTGAAGACTGTGTATTGTCTGGTGCAAGACAGATGAGCAAAGAGACTTCCAGAACTGCATGAAGACTGCAGGGATTTATGTAACAGTGCATGTGTGCTAAGGGATAATTTGTGTAAACACAACAGGCTGCCCCTTTCCTGGGACTGCATTTCTTACTGAACAACATCTTCACAAATTAAATCTTTGCCCACAATTCCTGTGCGCACACAGACTCATGCCATCATTTTACGCACATAACACAGGGTGCCCCTTTCCTGGGACTGCATTTCTTACTGAACAACAACTTCATAAATTAAATCTCTGGCCACAATTCCTGTGTGCACACAGAGTCATGCCATCATTTTAGGCACATAACACAGGCTGCCCCTTTCCTGGGACTGCATTTCTTACTGAACAACATCTTCACAAATTAAATCTCTGCCCACAATTCCTGTGTGCACACAGAGTCATGCCATCATTTTAGGCACATAACATAGGCTGCCCCTTTCCTGGGACTGCATTTCTTACTGAACAACATCTTCACAAATTAAATCTCTGCCCACAATTCCTGTGTGCACACAGACTCATGCTATGTTTTTTGGAACAAAACAGTGTCCCTGAATAGTACCAAATTACTGTTACTGCCTGACACATTTCCCATATCATCTACAGAAGCAGAAAACAGCACATGTCCTAACAGCTCCTTAACACCATGACCATGTGTTACAGGGTGAGTGATTAGACTAGATCAATTTAAATGAGGCTTTGGTGACGTTCAATGTGTTTGCATTACACATTGCTATCTGAAACAGCACACAGAGCTGAATACTACACATGAGAGTGTTGGAGAAGCTGCTGCGTGTGTGCCAAGACTGTGTTTCTGAAGACTGTGTATTGTCTGGTGCAAGACAGATGAGCAAAGAGACTTCCAGAACTGCATGAAGACTGCAGGGATGTATGTAACAGTGCATGTGTGCTAAGGGATAATTTGTGTAAACACAACAGGCTGCCCCTTTCCTGGGACTGCATTTCCTACTGAACAACATCTTCACAAATTAAATCTCTGCCCACAATTCCTGTGCGCACACAGACTCATACTATGTTTTTTGGAACAAAACAGTGTCCCTGAATAGTACCAAATTACTGTTACTGCCTGACACATTTCCCACATCATTTACAGAAGCAGAAAACAGCACATGTCCTAACAGCTCCTTAATACCATGACCATGTGTTACAGGGTGAGTGATTAGACTAGATCAATTTAAATGAGGCCTTGGTGACGTTCAATGTGTTTGCATTACACATTGCTATCTGAAACAGCACACAGAGCTGAATACTACACACGAGAGTGTTGGAAAAGCTGCTGTGTGTGTGCCAAGAGTGTGTTTCTGAAGACTGTGTATTGTCTGGTGCAAGGCAGATGAGTAAAGAGACTTCCAGAACTGCATGAAGACTGCAGGGATGTATGTAACAGTGCATGTGTGCTAAGGGATAATTTGTGTAAACACAACAGGCTGCCCCTTTCCTGGGACTGCATTTCTTACTGAACAACATCTTCACAAATTAAATCTTTGCCCACAATTCCTGTGCGCACACAGACTGATGCCATCATTTTACGCACATAACACAGGCTGCCCCTTTCCTGGGACTGCATTTCTTACTGAACAACAACTTCATAAATTAAATCTCTGGCCACAATTCCTGTGTGCACACAGAGTCATGCCATCATTTTAGGCACATAACACAGGCTGCCCCTTTCCTGGGACTGCATTTCTTACTGAACAACATCTTCACAAATTAAATCTCTGCCCACAATTCCTGTGCGCACACAGACTCATGCCATCATTTTAAGCACATAACACAGGCTGCCCCTTTCCTAGGACTGCATTTCTTACTGAACAACAAATTCATAAATTAAATCTCTGCCCACAATTCCTGTGTGCACACAGACTCATGCCATCATTTTACGCACATAACACAGGCTGCCCCTTTCCTGGGACTGCATTTCTTACTGAACAACATCTTCACAAATTAAATCTCTGCCCACAATTCCTGTGTGCACACAGAGTCATGCCATCATTTTAGGCACATAACATAGGCTGCCCCTTTCCTGGGACTGCATTTCTTACTGAACAACATCTTCACAAATTAAATCTCAGACAACAATTCCTGTGCGCACACAGACTCATGCTATGTTTTTTGGAACAAAACAGTGTCCCTGAATAGTACCAAATTACTGTTACTGCCTGACACATTTCCCATATCATTTACAGAAGCAGAAAACAGCACATGTCCTAACAGCTCCTTAACACCATGACCATGTGTTACAGGGTGAGTGATTAGACTAGATCAATTTAAATGAGGCCTTGGTGACGTTAAATGTGTTTGCATTACACATTGCTATCTGAAACAGCACACAGAGCTGAGTACTACACATGAGAGTGTTGGAGAAGCTGCTGTGTGTGTGCCAAGAGTGTGTTTCTGAAGACTGTGTATTGTCTGGTGCAAGACAGATGAGCAAAGAGACTTCCAGAACTGCATGAAGACTGCAGGGATTTATGTAACAGTGCATGTGTGCTAAGGGATAATTTGTGTAAACACAACAGGCTGCCCCTTTCCTGGGACTGCATTTCTTACTGAACAACATCTTCACAAATTAAATCTTTGCCCACAATTCCTGTGCGCACACAGACTCATGCCATCATTTTACGCACATAACACAGGGTGCCCCTTTCCTGGGACTGCATTTCTTACTGAACAACAACTTCATAAATTAAATCTCTGGCCACAATTCCTGTGTGCACACAGAGTCATGCCATCATTTTAGGCACATAACACAGGCTGCCCCTTTCCTGGGACTGCATTTCTTACTGAACAACATTTTCACAAATTAAATCTCTGCCCACAATTCCTGTGCGCACACAGACTCATGCCATCATTTTAAGCACATAACACAGGCTGCCCCTTTCCTAGGACTGCATTTCTTACTGAACAACAACTTCACAAATTAAATCTCAGACAACAATTCCTATATACACACAGACTCATGCTGTGTTGGTAGGCACAAAACACAGGCTGCCCCTTTCCTGGGTTATCAATTCTTACAGAACTAATGCTTTTTTCAAATGTGCTGCCATTTTCCTCTCTTTTCTTTCAAAGTGATTTCTGCTAAATGCTAACCATCACAATTAAAAAGAAGCTGTCCTTTTCTTTCAACTGCAAGTCTTACTTTTCAACAGCAACACAAATTAAATCTCTGTCAACAATTCTTCTCTGCACACAGACTCATGGTTTGATGGTAGGCACAAAACAGTATTCCTCATTGTTACCAGTACACATTAACTTATGGTGAAAACATACTCCATAATATTTTACATATTCAAAACAGTTAAATATCTCCCAAAACAGAAAATGTAAATCACAACTTTAAACAAATAATCACAATTCTTTTTTTTATATCTAAATTAACCACAAACACCCCCTCTCAAACTCATAACTCACCTTTAAAATTAGTTTGTTGTGAAAGAAATGTGGCAGTCACACAGCAGTTTATCAGACCAGAATCTCTGAGCTGAACACCTCTCTCCTCTCAGCAGAACCAGTTAATGGCACAGTTTCCCTCTCTTTTTTCACACATATACATGTTAATTTCAAATCTCAGTGCTTCCCACATTTTTTTAAATGAAATCACACATTTGTATTGGTTGAAAACTTCAACCCCTTTCCAAATGTACCCTTCCCCCAACTTGACTTCTGCCTGCTACCATAGCAACAGGTCATGGAACACAGGTGTGAGCAGAGAGGTCAGAAGTTCAGCAGACAATGTTTCATTTCCAAAGAGCAAGAGTGCTTGACTTTTCAAACCTAACAGCAAATCCAAACTAATGTTCTTTGTTCACACATTCTTCTGAACCAATACAAAACATGCTTTTTAAAATTTAAAAATACAGCCTAGTTTTTAGTGTAGAATGGTTTGAAACAGCCAATGAGTTCTTTTTATAAAAAAAAGTATGTGTGCCCCCATTTTTCAACTGTCTTTCATTTCTTTTTGCCTTTCTACTGAAAGACACCTCCTGAGTGCATCCAGATCTCCTTTGAAGATGTTCACAGTGTGGATTGTAGGTCACAGCTATGTCTTCTGGAGTGAAAAATTTGCAGAAAAAAGAGGTATGGTGAGAGACCTTGCTTTGCCAAATGTAGACATTAAATGGATTGGTCAGAGAGGGTTAAAGTGGCACCAATTAATGCCTTTGGTGAAAACCTTTCTACATCTCCCACAGCCTAACCTTATTATTGTGCACTGTGGTGGAAATGACCTAGGCACTTTAACTGGGGTAGGTCTGGAAATGCTTATTAAGGACACCTTTGTGCAATTGATGTCGCTTTTTCCTCAATCTGCCTTCGTATATTCTAACATATGCCAAAGGCAAAAGTGGAACTGGTCCAACCAATTTTGTCCGCAGATTGACAAAGCAAGGAAGCACGTCAACAAATCTATTTCTGCTTTCCTCAGAGACTATGGTATGGGTTCTATATACCACAACAACTTGCGTTACAACATGCAAGACATTTATAGAGGAGATGGTGTACACTTCACTGATGAAGGCAACAGAGTCTTCCTCTTGAACTTTAGACTCTGCATCGGTACTTACTTGTAGGTACCACAAAACAAACAATAAACACAAGGGCTCTTTTTAGAGCCACCTTATATCTAAACACTTAAATGCGATTTTTTATTATTTTTTTTTAAAAGTTTTTTTTCGGGTGCGCGCACTCGGCGATATTTTTTTTTCAAAATATAAATCTTTTTTTTTGCCCTACAAGGTCCTACTGTGACCCCCTTACAATGCCTAGTGGGTCAATATCTCCCCACTCTGCCCCCTTTTCAAGTTCTCCCCCTTTGTTTATCACCCCCTGTTTATGCGAGACACAAAATGGCGGCCGCCGCTTCCTGATTTCCACCGATTCTAATGTTTACTGACATCTAACAACCAATCAGAAGTGCGCTCGCGCACGGCAAGGTGTGCGCACAGTACTTGCTCAGTGCGCGCACCGAGCGCGCGTACAGATATATATATTGATTTAAATGCTAATTTCTCAGGAAATACTGAACAGATTTACACCAAACCTGCAAAAGGCACTTCATGGACCTTATGGCTACCTCTCTGCCAAATTTCACATAATTCTGTTCAGCCGTTCGGGCTGTAGCTGCGACTAAAGTCTCTATAGAAAAATGCATGGGAAAAACGCGTTTTGGGACCCCCCTTTTTTCTCAGCCCTCGCTTGACAAATCCCCCCGAAACTTTCAGGGTAGGAGGGTTGAGCGGAGCGGCCCATTAGTTTTGAAAATTTCGCGAGGATTCGTCAACCGGCGCCAAAGTTATTCAAAATAGAATTTTGAGATTTCCTATGGAAACACGGTCCTAGCTATAACTACCTACTGGCGACCGCCAGTAGGTAATATATATATATATATATATATATATATATATATATATATATATATATATATATATATATATATATATATATATATATATATATATATATATTCCCAACAAAACCTCCAAGCTTTTAAGGATGCACTCCGCAAGGATTTGTTCAACAGAACCTTTATTTCCAGAAGCGATTACAAACACCTGATCAGTTTAAAACCCTGACGCGTTTCCGTACCAACTGGCACCTTAATCATAGGGTAGGCAAATCGGAAAACCAGTGCTGGCCTGCCACATCTTTTACCCTTTAGCACTTGCTCTCCAGTGAACAGTATGCTGGGAGTAGCAGTCCCGATTCACCGCCTCTGGTGGAGTCCGTTTTACGACCAAAATTTTCATCTGCCAGTGTTAAGTTAATTTTTCTCAGTCCTCCAGTGGGCCTCAGGTCCAAGCAATCGCTCCCCCAATCGTGTAATCCTTTGCGCTGGAAAACGACTGCAAACAGTTTACAGTCTCTTAGACCTCCTTCAGTAACCGGCGGTGCAACCTCCCACGGCTTAAGCAACCGTGCGTTTATATTCCCAACAAAACCTCCAAGCTTTTAAGGATGCACTCCGCAAGGATTTGTTCAACAGAACCTTTATTTCCAGAAGCGATTACAAACACCTGATCAGTTTAAAACCCTGACGCGTTTCCGTAGCAACGGGCACCTTAATCATAGGGTAGGCAAATCGGAAAACCAGTGCTGGCCTGCCACATCTTTTACCCTTTAGCACTTGCTCTCCAGTGAACAGTATGCTGGGAGTAGCAGTCCCGATTCTTCCCCTCTGGTGGGGTCCGTTTTCCGACCAAAATTTTCATCTGCCAGTGTTAAGTTAATTTTTCTCAGTCCTCCAGTGGGCCTCATGTCCAAGCAATCGCTCCCCCAATCGTGTAATCCTTTGCGCTGGAAAACGCCAGTAGATAGTTATAGTTACAACCTAGTTTCCATAGGAAATCTCAAAATTCTATTTTGAATAACTTTGGCGCCGGTTGACGAATCCTCGCGAAATTTTCAAAACAAATGGGGCGCTCCGTTCAGCTCCTACCGTGAAAGTCTCGGGGTGATTCGTCAAGCGGGGGCCGTGAAAAAGGGGGGGTCCCAAAACGCGTTTTCCCCATGCATTTTTCCATAGGACCTTTAGTCGCAGCTACAGCCCGAACGGCTGAACAGAATTACGTGAAATTTGGCAGAGAGGTAGCCATAAGGTCAAGGAAGTGCCTTTTGCAGGTCTGGTGTAAATCTGTTCAGTATTTCCTGAGAAAATAGCATTTAAAAGCATATCAATATCTATACGCGCGCACCATGCGTGCACTGTGCGCGCACCCTGCCGTGCGCGAGCGCAATTCTGATTGGTTGTTAGATGTCGGTAAACATTCGAATCGGTCGAAACCAGGAAGTGTCGGCCGCCATTTTGTCTCTCGCAGTCTGAGGGGGTGAAAAAAAAAGGTGGAGAACGTGAAAAGGGGGCAGAGTGGACAGTTCCTGACCCCCTAGCCTTGGTCAGGGGGTCACAGAAGGACCCCCAAGGGAGAAAAAAACAATTTTTTTTTTCAAATCGCGAGGTGCGCTCACCGTGTGCGCACGGCACGCACTGCGAAACGTGGGCGCGCACGGTGAAAAACCTGAAAAAAAAAAATAATAAATACATAACTTAGCATTTAAAAAACCGTACAAATTCACTAAAAAAACCATAGGTTTCACACACGTTATAGTTAGCTGGACATTTCACTCGTAAACAAACAATGAAATTCCCCCGTTATAGTTAGTGCAGGCAACTATAACTCACGCGACTGCAATCCTCTGCTGATGACGTCAGATATGACATCACTAATGACATATGTGTCTTTATGAAAAATAAATATTTGTAATATATGTATAGCTAAAGATTAATGGAAGAAGACATGGGTAAATAAGTGTCTAAATACAGTGATGTAATATCTGACGTCATCAGCAGAGGATTGCGGTCGCGTGAGTTATAGTTGCCTGCACTAACTATAACGGGGGAATTTCATTGGTTTTTTACGAGTGAAATGTCCAGCTAACTATAACATGTGTGAAACCTATGGTTTTTTAAGTGAATTTGCAAGGTTTTTTAAATGCTAATTCATAACTATAACGTGAATATATATATATATACATATATATATATTACCTACTGGCGGTCGCCAGTAGGTAGTTATAGTTATGACCTATTATCCATAGGAAATCCGCAACATTCTATTTAGAATAACTTTGGCGCTGGTTGACGAAACTTTGCAAAATTTTCAAAACCCATGGCCCGCTCCGGTTCACTCCTATCCTGAAAGTCTCAGGGTGATTCGTCAAGCGGGGGCCGAGAAAAAAGGGTGGTCCCAAAACGTGTTTACCCCATGCAATTTTTCATAGGGACCGTTAGTCGTGGCTACAGCCCAAACCGATGAACGGAATTACACCAAATTTGGCAGAAAGGTAGACCTTGATTGACATTTGTGCCTTTTGGTTAAATGGTGTAAATACGTTCAGTAGTTGCTGGGAAAATCAAAATCACATATATATCTATGGCCTCGGAGGATCCGCGCACCCTATGCGCATCCAGCGCGCATCCTCCCGATCACGAGCTGCATGCTATTTGGCTGTTACCTGACTGTAAACACTCCAAACCAGGAAGTGTTGGTAGCCATTTTGTGCCTCGGTAGAAGTGAGGCTTAAGAAATCAGTGGATGAAGTGTGCAAAACGTATAAAGGGGGCAGGGTAGAAATACCCTGACCCTCTAGATTTGCTTAGGGGGACCCACAATGACCCCCAGGGCCCACATTTTTTTTTTGTTTGAAAAAACTGCAAAATGCGCGCTGGGTGCGCACATTCTGCCGTAAAAAACGCGCTTACTTATGGTAATGCCAATATTTAAGTAATTTTTCAGTTATAATTTTGGTCGAGAAACGGACCCCACCAGAGGGGAAGATTCGGGACTTCCACTCCCAGCTTACTGTTCACTGGAGAGCAAGTGCTAATGGGTAAAAGATGTGGCAGTCCAGCACTGGGTTTCCGATCTGCCTGTCCTATGATTAAGATGCCAGGAGGCATCGAAACGCGTCAGGACTTTAAATGAATCAGGTGTTTGTAATCGTTTCTGGAATAAAATGTTCTGTTGAACCAATCCTTGTGGAGTGCACCTTTAAAAGCTTGGAGGCTTGTTGGGTACATGAATGCACGGCTGCTCCAGCCGTGGAAGGTTGCACCGCCAGTTACGGGAGGAGGTCTGTGAGACTGTAAACTGTTTGCAGTCGTGTTCCAGCGCGAAGGATTACTTGATTGGGGGAGCAATTGCCTGTACCTGAGGCCCACTGGAGGGTTGTGAAAAATTACTTAAATATTGGCAGTTATAATTTTGGTCGAGAAACGGACCCCACCAGAGGGGAAGAATCAGGACTTCCACTCCCAGCTTACTGTTCACTGGAGAGCAAGTGCTAATGGGTAAAAGATGAGGCAGTCCAGCACTGGGTTTCCGATCGGCCTGTCCTATGATTAGGATGCCAGGAGGCATCGAAACGCGTCAGGACTTTAAATGAATCAGGTGTTTGTAATTGTTTCTGGAATAAAATGTTCTGTTGAACCAATCCTTGTGGAGTGCACCTTTAAAAGCTTGGAGGCTTTTTTCGTGTACATGCATGCACGGCTGCTCCAGCCGTGGAAGGTTGCACCGCCAGTTACCGAAGGAGGTCTGTGAGACTGTAAACTGTTTGCAGTCGCGTTCCAGTGCAAAGGATTACTTGATTGGGGGAGCGATTGCCTGTACCTGAGGCCCACTGGAGGGTTGTGAAAAATTACTTAAATATTGGCAGTTATAATTTTGGTCGAGAAACGGACCCCACCAGAGGGGAAGAATCGGGACTTCCACTCCCAGCTTACTGTTCACTGGAGAGCAAGTGCTAATGGGTAAAAGATGTGGCAGTCCAGCACTGGGTTTCCGATCTGCCTGTCCTATGATTAAGATGCCAGGAGGCATCGAAACGCGTCAGGACTTTAAATGAATCAGGTGTTTGTAATCGTTTCTGGAATAAAATGTTCTGTTGAACCAATCCTTGTGGAGTGCACCTTTAAAAGCTTGGAGGCTTGTTGGGTACATGAATGCACGGCTGCTCCAGCTGTGGAAGGTTGCACCGCCAGTTACCGAAGGAGGTCTGTGAGACTGTAAACTGTTTGCAGTCGCGTTCCAGCACGAAGGATTACTTGATTGGGGGAGCGATTGCCTGTACCTGAGGCCCACTGGAGGGTTATGAAAAATTACCTAAATATTGGCAGTTATAATTTTGGTCGAAAAACGGACCCCACCAGAGGGGAAGAATCGGGACTTCCACTCCCAGCTTACTGTTCACTGGAGAGCAAGTGCTAATGGGTAAAAGATGTGGCAGTCCAGCACTGGGTTTCCGATCTGCCTGTCGTATGATTAAGATGCCAGGAGGCATCGAAACGCGTCAGGACTTTAAATGAATCAGGTGTTTGTAATCGTTTCTGGAATAAAATGTTCTGTTGAACCAATGCTTGTCGAGTGCACCTTTAAAAGCTTGGAGGCTTGTTGGGTACATGAATGCACGGCTGCTCCAGCCGTGGAAGGTTGCACCACCAGTTACCGAAGGAGGTCTGTGAGACTGTAAACTGTTTGCAGTCACGTTCCAGCGTGAAGGATTACTTGATTCGGGGAGCGATTGCCTGTACCGGAGGCCCACTGGAGGGTTGTGAAAAATTACTTAAATATTGGCAGTTATAATTTTGGTCAAGAAACGGACCCCACCAGAGGGGAAGAATCGGGACTTCCACTCCCAGCTTACTGTTCACTGGAGAGCAAGTGTTAATGGGTAAAAGATGTGGCAGTCCAGCACTGGGTTTCCGATCTGCCTGTCCTATGATTAAGATGTCAGGAGGCATCGAAACGCGTCAGGACTTTAAATGAATCAGGTGTTTGTAATTGTTTCTGGAATAAAATGTTCTGTTGAACCAATCCTTGTGGAGTGCACCTTTAAAAGCTTGGAGGCTTTTTTCGTGTACATGAATGCACGGCTGCTCCAGCCGTGGAAGGTTGCACCGCCAGTTACCGAAGGAGGTCTGTGAGACTGTAAACTGTTTGCAGTCGCGTTCCAGCGCAAAGGATTACTTGATTGGGGGAGCGATTGCCTGTACCTGAGGCCCACTGGAGGGTTGTGAAAAATTACTTAAATATTGGCAGTTATAATTTTGGTCGAGAAACGGACCCCACCAGAGGGGAAGAATCGGGACTTCCACTCCCAGCTTACTGTTCACTGGAGAGCAAGTGCTAATGGGTAAAAGATGTGGCAGTCCAGCACTGGGTTTCCGATCTGCCTGTCCTATGATTAAGATGCCAGGAGGCATCGAAACGCGTCAGGACTTTAAATGAATCAGGTGTTTGTAATCGTTTCTGGAATAAAATGTTCTGTTGAACCAATCCTTGTGGAGTGCACCTTTAAAAGCTTGGAGGCTTGTTGGGTACATGAATGCACGGCTGCTCCAGCTGTGGAAGGTTGCACCGCCAGTTACCGAAGGAGGTCTGTGAGACTGTAAACTGTTTGCAGTCGCGTTCCAGCGCGAAGGATTACTTGATTGGGGGAGCGATTGCCTGTACCTGAGGCCCACTGGAGGGTTATGAAAAATTACCTAAATATTGGCAGTTATAATTTTGGTCGAAAAACGGACCCCACCAGAGGGGAAGAATCGGGACTTCCACTCCCAGCTTACTGTTCACTGGAGAGCAAGTGCTAATGGGTAAAAGATGTGGCAGTCCAGCACTGGGTTTCCGATCTGCCTGTCGTATGATTAAGATGCCAGGAGGCATCGAAACGCGTCAGGACTTTAAATGAATCAGGTGTTTGTAATCGTTTCTGGAATAAAATGTTCTGTTGAACCAATGCTTGTCGAGTGCACCTTTAAAAGCTTGGAGGCTTGTTGGGTACATGAATGCACGGCTGCTCCAGCCGTGGAAGGTTGCACCACCAGTTACCGAAGGAGGTCTGTGAGACTGTAAACTGTTTGCAGTCACGTTCCAGCGTGAAGGATTACTTGATTGGGGGAGCGATTGCCTGTACCGGAGGCCCACTGGAGGGTTGTGAAAAATTACTTAAATATTGGCAGTTATAATTTTGGTCAAGAAACGGACCCCACCAGAGGGGAAGAATCGGGACTTCCACTCCCAGCTTACTGTTCACTGGAGAGCAAGTGTTAATGGGTAAAAGATGTGGCAGTCCAGCACTGGGTTTCCGATCTGCCTGTCCTATGATTAAGATGCCAGGAGGCATCGAAACGCGTCAGGACTTTAAATGAATCAGGTGTTTGTAATCGTTTCTGGAATAAAATGTTCTGTTGAATCAATCCTTGTGGAGTGCACCTTTAAAAGCTTGGAGGCTTGTTGGGTACATAAATGCACGGCTGCTCCAGCCGTGGAAGGTTGCACCGCCAGTTACGGAAGGAGGTCTGTGAGACTGTAAACTGTTTGCAGTCGTGTTCCAGCGCGAAGGATTACTTGATTGGGGGAGCGATTGCCTGTACCTGAGGCCCACTGGAGGGTTGTGAAAAATTACTTAAATATTGGCAGTTATAATTTTGGTCGAGAAACGGACCCCACCAGAGGGGAAGAATCAGGACTTCCACTCCCAGCTTACTGTGCACTGGAGAGCAAGTGCTAATGGGTAAAAGATGTGGCAGTCCAGCACTGGGTTTCCGATCGGCCTGTCCTATGATTAAGATGCCAGGAGGCATCGAAACGCGTCAGGACTTTAAATGATTCAGGTGTTTGTAATCGTTTCTGGAATAAAATGTTCTGTTGAACCAATCCTTGTGGAGTGCACCTTAAAAGCTTGGAGGCTTGTTGGGTACATGAATGCACGGCTGCTCCAGCCGTGGAAGGTTGCACCGCCAGTTACCGAAGGAGGTCTGTGAGACTGTAAACTGTTTGCAGTCGTGTTCCAGCGCGAAGGATTACTTGATTGGGGGAGCGATTGCCTGTACCTGAGGCCCACTGGAGGGTTGTGAAAAATTACTTAAATATTGGCAGTTATAATTTTGGTCGAGAAACGGACCCCACCAGAGGGGAAGAATCGGGAATTCCACTCCCAGCTTACTGTTCACTGGAGAGCAAGTGCTAATGGGTAAAAGATGTGGCAGTCCAGCACTGGGTTTCCGTTCTGCCTGTCCTATGATTAAGATGCCAGGAGGCATCGAAACGCGTCAGGACTTTAAATGAATCAGGTGTTTGTAATCTTTTCTGGAATAAAATGTTCTGTTGAACCAATCCTTGTGGAGTGCACCTTTAAAAGCTTGGAGGCTTGTTGGGTACATGAATGCACGGCTGCTCCAGCCGTGGAAGGTTGCACCGCCAGTTACCGAAGGAGATCTGTGAGACTGTAAACTGTTTGCAGTCGCGTTCCAGCGCGAAGGATTACTTGATTGGGGGAGCGATTGCCTGTACCTGAGGCCCACTGGAGGGTTGTGAAAAACTTACCTAAATATTGGAAGTTATAATTTTGGGCGAAAAACGGACCCCACCAGAGGGGAAGAATCGGGACTTCCACTCCCAGCTTACTGTTCAATGGAGAGCAAGTGCTAATGGGTAAAAGATGTGGCAGTCCAGCACTGGGTTTCCGATCTGCCTGTCGTATGATTAAGATGCCAGGAGGCATCGAAACGCGTCAGGACTTTAAATGAATCAGGTGTTTGTAATCGTTTCTGGAATAAAATGTTCTGTTGAACCAATCCTTGTGGAGTGCACCTTTAAAAGCTTGGAGGCTTGTTGGGTACATGAATGCACGGCTGCTCCAGCCGTGGAAGGTTGCACCGCCAGTTACCGAAGGAGGTCTGTGAGACTGTAAACTGTTTGCAGTCGCGTTCCAGCGCGAAGGATTACTTGATTGGGGAAGCGATTGCCTGTACCTGAGGCCCACTGGAAGGTTGTGAAAAATTACTTAAATATTGGCAGTTATAATTTTGGTCGAGAAACGGACCCCACCAGAGGGGAAGAATCGGGACTTCCACTCCCAGCTTACTGTTCACTGGAGAGCAAGTGCTAATGGGTAAAAGATGTGGTAGTCCAGCACTGGGTTTCCGATCTGCCTGTCCTATGATTAAGATGCCAGGAGGCATCAAAACGCGTCAGGACTTTAAATGAATCAGGTGTTTGTAATCGTTTCTGGAATAAAATGTTCTGTTGAACCAATCCTTGTGGAGTGCACCTTTAAAAGCTTGGAGGTTTGTTGGGTACATATATATATATATATATATATATATATATATATATATATATATATATATATATATCATCGCTCCCACTGCACCTCCGAACCAGCGCACTCAAAAGACGGGTGCTTCGAAACGCGAAGGTGCGTTCGCGTTAATAAATACACGCTCAATCCCAGTCACATCAAGAACTCGGGAAAGCACTCACGGGACACTTTAGCAGTTCTCAGGCCGTTTATTGCATAGCGAGCATGGAAAACATGACGCGTTTCGGCTATGCCTTAGTCTGATGTTTTACAAATTTCGCACCAAAGAAGCAGCACATTTCAATGCAACGTTACGTGGATCACATGACATCATTATTCATAGACATCATAGAATGACAAACACATTAAAAGAATCACAGTTGGTAATTCATCGCCATTTTGGAATGTCAAAACAATTAGACAATAATACTAATTTCGCCGTGTATCGGCTTTCAAAATCAAATCCAAATTAGAAGTAAGGTTAAAAACTTCATAAATATAGCCCTATATGGGCATGTGGTGTCCCTCACAAACAACTAAGATAAAGCCGTATATCGGCAAACCAATGTCACATGATAGATATCAAGGCAACGTAAGGGTCAAACGAATCACTTGACATGTTAGATAACAGTGAGTCTGTTACGATAACATCCTGTCACTTGTCTTTCATCCGACATTCAAGTAAAGTTTAAGAAAATCACGCCATATATTGGCTAAGACCCCAACATTGTTGTTGACAGTGAAAGGTATGATGATCCACACTTACAATAACATCATTTAAAAAGATTTTTTCACAAAATGTCCAAAAGCTACCGTGCGTAGCCAACACCATAAATTCAATCACAGAATACCTTATGTTTACACTATGCTATGGATTGCATTCTTCAATTCCCTATCTAACCTATAATGTCTGGGTTATTGCTACTTTTTAATCCCCAAGGTGAACTGACAGTTCCTCCCCCACATTCATCCCCAACTGGTTCTTAGTTCCCAAATCGATAATATATCGTGATTCAAGCCTGCGAAGTCGTTTAATCCTGTCCCCTCCTCTGACATTTATTGGGACCTGGTCTAAGACATAATAGCGTAACAATTCCCTATTACTATTATGCTTCTCAGCAAAATGCCTAGCCACGGGGTAGGTGACATCGTTTTTGGCTATCGCTCGCATATGTTCTAAAATGCGAATCTTGGCACAATGAATCGTGCTGCCCACGTAGCGTAACCCACATGGGCATTCCAGGCAATAAACCACATAGTTGGTATTGCAGGTAAGGAACTTTTTGATGGGCCGGGGGCTCTTTAGACCAGTGATCATATAGGTCAATGTTCTCTTGCTGCCAACGCACGCTTTACATTTAGCACAAGGGAAGAAACCTCTAAGATCCCTTAGGGTTCCCGTCGCCTTGGGTCTAGTAGATAGGTGACTTTGTACCAAACTGTCTCTTAATGATCTGGCTTTTCTGAAGGTTACTAAGGGGGCAGAAGGGATATCAGGACCAATGATGTGGTCCGTTTTCAGGATATGCCAATTTTTTCTCATGATCATCTTTACTTGGTTGGCATCATTAGAGTAAGTTGTTACCATCCTAAATTTATTAGTACCTGACTCGTCCATCTTGTTTCTCTTTCTGCCCTCTTTCTTCTGCTGGATGTCCCTATTCGGATCACTATCCAACAGGGTGGTTCTCGGTATATTCCTGACTTTTTGCAGTGTGGTTTCAAGAAATGATTTACCGTATCCCCTTGCAATAAATCTGAGGATACTTTCTCTTGCTGCATCCTCGAAATCATCTACTCTTGTACTGTTTCTCTTCAAACGTAAAAACTCACCATAAGGGATGTTTCTAACTAAACCAGACAGATGATTGCTCCTGGCATATATATATATATATACATATACATATATATATATTCACTGAAAAAACAAAGGTTAAAGTAGCATTTTAGCCAGGCGAAATGTTCAGTTTTTATCCGTAAAAAAACACCAAAATGTACCTGTTATAGTGCTCTAAGGTAACTATATGGGCAGAAACCCTCCACCTTCATATATATGGCCGGGCCCCGGTAGATGGAGTCCCCTGGGCCTAAATTGGCCCTGGGAGGGGAGCCAAATGTCCTTTTCCCCTTCACTCCATGGCCTGACCCTGGGGCATGGGGTCCCCTTGGCTGAAAAAGGCCCAGGGAGGGGTCCAGATGCCCCCTCCCCCTTTACTACATGGCTGGGCCTTGGAGGATGGGGCCTTTCTGAAAGCGGAGTAGAATTGCTTTTGGACAGAGGTTGCTGCATGTTCAGAAGCTCCCTCTGTCCAAAAACAATGCCAGCTCCCGCAGGAAGCAGGGTGCCAGCAGGGTCAGCAGGTAGCCAAGAAAGAGCCTGGGTGGGTCCAGGCCACCCAGACTAGAGGACAGGCACCAGGAAAATCAGCCTGGGAGGGGAATTGCCTGGCCCCCTCCCATTTTTAAAAACAAATAAAACGTAATAAGGGCCAGGCCCCAGGGGATGTGGTTCAAGGGTACGAAATCAGCCTAGAGAGGGGTGCCACGTGACTCTCCTCCCCTTTTACAAAATGCCTGGCACAAGAGGAGGAGGTCCCTGCATCTGAAATCGGCCCAGAGAAGGAAAGCTACATAGCCCCCCTTTTCCCACCACTCTGCAATAGGACCTCCTGGAGCGCTGCTGGTTGGGGAATGAGGTCCCCTTGGCTCCAAAGGGTCCTTAGGTGACAACAAGCCCTCCTGTTACCTTCAGTAAGTCCCACACAGTGGGATTGCTAAGAGGTCTTTGGAGGCCACACTCCCTTTCTCCACTACTCTGCAAATGCACCTCCTGGCTCCCTGCTGGTTGGGGGATAAAGTCTCCTTGGCTCCAAAGGGTCCTTGGGTGCCAACAAGCCCTCCTGTTACCTCCAGTAAATCCCACACAGTGGGATTGCTGAGAGGTCTTCGGAGGCCACACCTCCTTTATCCACCACTGTGCAAATGTGCCTCCTGGTGCCCTTGGTTGTGGGGGTGAAATCTCCTTGTCTCTAGAGTGTCCTTGGGTGCCAACAAGCCCTCCTGTTACCTTCAGTAAGTCACACACAGTGGAATTGCTGAGAGGGCTTTGAAGGCCATGCCCCCTTTCTTTACCACTCTGCAAATGCACCTCCTGGTGCAGGAATGGTTGGGGGGGAAACCCTTAGAAATACACTGAAAAAAAAGGTTACAGAGACGTTATAGTTAGCCTCAGGTTTCACTCGTACAAAACCAGTGAAATTTAGCAATTACAGTTAGTCAATTGTATAGTCATTTGCAGCCGCGGTCGGTAGTAGGAGTTCCTGCAGGGCGGTGACGTGGGGAGGGGAAGGGGCAGGGTGGGGGGTAGTAAACTATGGATTACGGAGGTTTACAGGTAAGTAAACATATAAATTAATAAAACGAATTTCGTTGCGTGCACTGCATCCCCAAGTGCGATGCAGTGCACGCAACGAAATTCGTTTTATTAATTTATATGTTTACTTACCTGAAAACCTCCGTAATCTATAGTTTACTACCCCCCACCCTGCCCCTCCCCCTCCCGACGTCACCGCCCTGCAGGAACTCCTACTACCGACCGCGGCTGGTCATTTGAGATGTCATCAGTGATATCACTGACCATGTCATAAGTGATGTAATATGTGAGGTCATAAGCAGTGCATTGTGGGGGCAAGAGTTATTGTTAACTATGCTAACTATAACTGCTGAATATTACTGGTTTTGTATGAGAAAAACCTGAACCTAACTATATTGTCCCCGCAACCTTTGGTTTTTACAGCGAATATATATATATCTTAGTTAAATGTTGTAACTAAAATACATCTGAGATCTGTTATTGCCTGGCAAGTTTTGAAGTGATTCCTCAAGTGGAGGCGAGATAAAGGTGGGGTCCCAAAATGCGTTTTCCCCATGCAATTTCCCATAGGGATTTTAGACACGATTACAGCCCAAATCGCTGATTGGTCTGACACCAAATTTGCCAAAACCCTAGATCTAGATCCAGAAAGAGTGTTTTTTATGATTTGTTGTAAATCCGTTCAGAAGTTTCTGAGATATTAAAGAAAAATAAAGTTGTATATCTCAAGTTACAGAACCTCCGCAAATCCAAAACATGCGATCTGATTGGCTGCCAATGCTTCAACCAGTAAGTTATTTCAGCCATTTTGGGTCTCAGACTCATCCAAGTCCCAAAACAAAGTTACAAATAAAGAAAAGGGGGCAGGTTAGGAATACCCTTACACCCTAGTCCTGATGCTGGGGTCCTACAGTAACCCTGCCTGGGCCAAAATCCACTGTTTTTTTCAATTTTGCTGCAATTTCAAAGTGGATTTATGAATACGGTGCAAAATAAAACAAAAAAGCAAGCATGCTCTCCTGCACTTGACTGTTTTATAGACCCCGTGTGGACCAGGTCCAGGGGGAATATGTTAATATATATTATGGGGAGGGGGGCGCATGTGACCCCCCTCCCAATGGCCAATATGGGCTCTGGGGACACCACCTCCCTATGGCCAGGACAATATGCAAATATAAGAGGGGGTCCATGCAGCCCCCATCAGTAGGCCTTTAATAGCTCCATGGACCACAACCTTCTTGGGGACAGGCCGATTGGACATAAGGTAAGAGGGGGGGCTGCACAGACCCCCTCCCACGCCATTTACAGCCCAAAGGGTCCACCACCTTCTTGGGGCCTGGCTATATTTTGAAAGAGGAGGGGGGCCACCATCCTGGGCTGTTTTCGGCCCTGGGGACCACCACCTGCCTGGGGCATGCCCTAGACTAACAAAGAAGGAGGACCATACAGCTCCCCTCCTGGGACCATTAATAGCGCTGGGGACCTCAACCCCCACCCCCGGGCCGGCTCTCCATGCCCCGAGGTGCCCACCTTTGGGACATAGTAGTTTGCTGTCACTTGGTGGAATCTTTGACAGCTTCCGCCAAGAGAGAGCAAACTGTAAGTCTTCTCCCAGCAGGCAGGAGCAGGAGCAGGAAAACTGCTCCTGCTTTCTGGGAGTGGACTTTACATCTGGCGGGAAAATAGATGAAAGAATTGCTCCTGCACACATGAAGCAGCATTTTTGCTGCTCCATGCATGCAGGAGCAATGACGACTCCCACTGGAGGCTGAGATCCAACAGGTCCCGCGGGGCATTGGGGCTCCCCCGCTGCCCTATTTTTTGCAATACTGTGCACTCTTGTAAACCTTGACGGCAAGCACTTACAAATATAAACTTAGCAGGTGCCCCAATTGAAGATTTACTTCTGTAGAGATCAAATGATCCTGACTTCCTGGGTTTGATGACAGTAAATCAAGTGTGTTTTCTCGGCAATTTCACATTAAAAAAAGTTCCGAAATCCTCAGTAAAGTTGAATGCTTTGTCTGATCTATCTGAGGCAACATGTAGTGACTGTGACCAATGGGTTCTTTCTTGGCCTCTCCTGGTGAGAGCAGAGTCCATGGTTTTCCCTTTGCATTACTACAAGTTTGCAAATGTACAAATCACTTGGAAGCTCCGCTTGTTAGGCCCCGCCCATCCACCTTAGTGGTATGAAAAGGTATTCCTGCCTTTTGCCAGTATGTTAGACAGCTTAACAAGAGGGCCGAGCGCATTTTGGTGAAGCGTTCTTGATGCAGAGGAATATGAGGATGTCTCCACCAAACAAAGAAGCACTTACTTTATATAGTTAAGAGAAAGGACCCTTGTTTGGTGGAGATTTACCTCTTTGTAGTCTCATTGTCTTCTCTATAGGAAGATTCATGTTATTTTTAACAGATTTTTGGATAAAGATGCACGAGTAGCAATCACAAAAACATAAAATCTGCACACATTTTCCATAGAGTTCTTTAGGCAGGGCGACAGCAAAAACGTCTGAATGGAATTACACTGAATTCAGTAGGAAGTTTGATATTGGTACATGTAGTGTCCACATTATTTACTGTCACACATTACTGTAGAATGTTATGAGTCTTCTTGGGTTCTATGTTCCACTCCTGATGGTTTGGGATCTTCTCTGTGAACCGTCTGGAAGTGGTTGTTCAAGCTGTCTTCTCCAAACTAAAAAAATATACATGAAATCTACAACGTGCTCACCTGTGCTTTACTGTGTGTTGGCGACGAGCGGGAGTCAAGGAGAAGACACCGCTCACTTTAAAAATTATTCGGAAGGTATTTCTGTTCTAATTTATGTGTCTATGTGCGTGAATGCACCAGCGGCTGCTCGAAAGAGATGTGCTTATGATTGCACCCGCGACTGTTAAAATCATCCTTATTCGAAGTGCTTATCCTGTGTAGCTGTATGCTAGGAAAAGCAGTGTAACTGTGGGCTGAAGAACTAGTGTGGCTGCGGATCGTCGTTGTTTGGATAAAGATAAGGATAATCTGCTTTTCCGCTTTTGGGGATACTGCGCCCGCGGTAACTTTTCCAACTGTGTGGTTTTGGTTTGGAAATTTCTGCATGCTTTGCTGTTTGATCTTGCATTGCGCTTCATCGACAAACATTCAAATGTAAATAAGAATCTGCATTACCTGCATCAGAACTTGATAATCCAACGTTCGCACCTCCTCGCATTCTCCACCAACTCAGAGGATGATGGGAATCGGAACGCCACACTGCATGCTGGGAGCGTGATGACATCACGCACTCCCGGCGGCCATCTTAGGTGTTTATTATTGTGAAATTTCATCTGTGGCATCGTTTCCATTGTTTACTTTGGATCGTTTTTTCTCGTTTTTTTTCTTTCTTCTCTTTCTCTTGTGATCCTAAAACTACGCAGGCTGCGAACATTATATCGGTGATTCGCACACCTTTCAAGTAAGAAAAGATTAATAATAAGTTTTAAAAAAAAATTATATATATATATATATATATATCAACCACCAACTCCAATCTTCAACCAAAGAAAGGACGCCGACACCAACGACTTTCACTGAATTCACAGGTTTAATGATTGCATTCCTTTGCTACGCGTTTCGGCATCACCTGCCTTAATCATGCAATATATATATATATATATATGTCCACACAAGTAAGCGTCAAGACCTGGATCTGGAAAACAAAGCTTTATTTCAATTGGCGCAGGCAACAGCAATGGTGAGGCACCTGACGCGTTTCAGCGAATTGCCTTCCTCAGAGGTGCATCACATGTGCAGTGTCCCAGGTGTAGGTAGTGAAGTCACCTGCCTGACTGCTGCCGTACTGCAAGTCCCAAAATTCATTAGGAGCCTTGGTAGAACACTTGTGCAGTCATAATGATGTTTGGTTACACTTTCAGCTCCAGCGCGATGTTGCAGGTAAGTACGGTACAAGGGCAGACACTGGTGCACACGAACTCCTTGTTGTAACAATGTAATGTCCATAAGGCGCAGTAACCAGAACCCGCCAAGCAGAGGCATCAGCCTCACTCGGCTCCCTTTCTCGCCTTTTACTGTGAAAATCGCCGGCAAATCCTCAGGCTCACAGTGGGGCAAGCGGGTCATGCCCCCCAAATTTTAACATCCAAGACAACTCGCTGTCATCGGGGGCCCCCAACCCTGCATGGCGATCGTGGCAAGCGGCAGACAGCACTTCCCGTAAATTAATGTTCACACAAGAAAGCGCCAAGACCTGGATCTGGAAAACGAAGCTATATTTCAATTGGCGCAGGCAACAGCAATGGTGAGGCACCTGACGCGTTTCAGCGAATTGCCTTCCTCAGAGGTGCATCACATGTGCAGTGTCCCAGCTGTAGGTAGTGAAGTCACCTGCCTGACTGCTGCCGTACTGCAAGTCACATAATTCATCAGGAGCCTTGGTAGAACACTTGTGCAGTCATAATGATGTTTGGTTACACTTTCAGCTCCAGCGCGATGTTGCAGGTAAGTACGGTACAAGGGCAGACACTGGTGCACACAAACTCCTTGTTGTAACCCTGTAATGTCCATAAGGCGCAGTAACCAGAACCCGCCAAGCAGAGGCATCAGCCTCACTCAGCTCCCTTTCTCGCCTTGTACTGTGAAAATCGCCGGCAAATCCTCAGGCTCACAGTGGGGCATCCATATCCAAGTACCGCTAAATAAATTGAAGACGACGGTTGACACCACAACTTCAAATAAAAGGCGGACACGGACCTCCAGTTAAGTGCTGATTTATTTCATTCGCAGTGTCGTCTTGACGTTTCGGATCAAACGAGCCTTGTTCACATATATATATATATATATATTTTTTTTTGGGACTGTTTAATATAGTCGTATTTTTCTTGGTTCTTTCATAAGTGATTTACATCGGTAATGTAATGTAATGTACACACCACATATACTGAACAAGGCAAGGAAAGCACTAGGTATTAAAAACCTTGGATTGCACGTGAACAGCAAAGTATATAGATAGTCCTGGTACTATTGTTGAATTTTTACATCTATAATGTCCAATATTTCAGCACCTCCACATTTTTACCCTCTACTGGTGAACCTAAGATGGAATGGGATTCATGGTACCCCATGTTCCTAGTTTACGTGGAAGTTTTAGAGGAGGATGGTTGTTCTCCCAAAAGATAATTGGATCTCTTGAGACCTTGTTTAGGTGGTCAAGGGATTAAAGAATTTGATAATTTGCCCCCCCTTGAGAGTACAGAAGGAGTAAATGTATTTGAAGTCGCTGTCAAAAAAATTAGTATTAGATTTGGGAAGAAAATAAATGTGGTAATGGAAAGATTCAAATTTTATTCTCACGCTCAGAGAGAAGATGAATCTTTCGAGAATTATGTATCTGCTTTACGTTCTCTAGCGGGTACATGTGCATTTGATACCATCAACTATGAACAGGTACTAAGAGATCAAATAATGATGAAAAATAGAGTAAGAAGATACAAGAAAGGTTGTGGTTAGGCACTGAATCGTCGTTAATTGCTGTAGTTAACATTGCCAAAGGCATTGAACAATCTGAAAAGTTTGTCAGCGAGATCAAGGGTCAACCTCAAACATTTAGTGCGAAAGTACAAGACCCTGTAGCTGAAGTATCACTAGTAAAGAATCAATTCACGCCAAAAAGACCTCCATCTGTCAGTAGGAAAGACTCTGGTTTTAAAGACAACACATTTAGGTGCCGATTCCGATCCTGTAAAACAATTGGTACAATTGGTCGTATTCTCCGTACGTCTCGTACCCGGGAAATGCTCCTTACAAACCAGCAAGTACGATTCGTACAGAAATACCATTTTCGTACGAATCGTAAAAAACTCAGTGCGACGAAAAAATACCCACAATTCCGATCCGGGACATCACGTACGTGACGTCTGGATGGAGTCAGGCAGCGTTCTACGGACCAGCAAGTACGATTCGTGCCTACGTCACTCCGCACGGATCATTTTTTACGGCAGCCAAAAACTCCTGGGAAATTGAGGACGACGCGAAGAAGGAGCAGCGGTACGCGACGGACAGCCATGGACCCCATCCTACGTGTCATCCCGGCCCTCCTAGCCTACGACCTGGTGCACCGAAACCGCCGTGCACGCCGCAGAAGGTCAGCACAACACCCAGGGGCAAAGGGGGGGCAAGGGGCAGGAAACATAACCTCTACCTATTTTTAAAAATACCATATACTGGCCATACATTACCTCCAGGATCTGGTCACTTCGGGGTCGTGTCCACCAATCCCCACGTACGCGTACCCATCACCACTACAATGGTGGTACGGCCCGTAACCACGCCCTCAAAGCGTGGTGATGTAGGGGTATGCGTGGTACGGGCCGTACCCACGCTCTGAGGACGTGGGTACGGCCCGTACCACCATTGGAGTGGTGATGTAGGTGTACGCGCCGTACCCACGCCCTCAGAGCGTGGGTACGGCCCGTACCACGCATACCCCTACATCACCAGTACAATGGTGGTATGGGCCGTACCCACACCCTCAGAGAGTGGGTATGGCCCGTACCACCATTGTAGTGGTGATGTAGGAGTACGCGCCGTACCCACGCCCTCAGAGCGTGGGTACGGCCCGTACCACCATTGTAGTGGTGATGTAGGGGTACATGTGGTACGGCGCGTACACCTACATCACCACTCCAATGGTGGTACGGGCCATACACACGCTCTGAGGGCGTGGGTACGGCCCGTACCACCATTGGAGTGGTGATGTAGGGGCACGCGTGGTACGGGCCGTACACACGCCATGAGGGCGTGGGTACGGCCCGTACCACCATTGGAGTGATGATGTAGGGGTACGCGTGGTACGGGCCATACCCACGCTCTGAGGGCGTGGGTACGGCGCATACACCTACATCACCACTCCAATGGTGGTACGGGCCGTACCCACGCCCTCAGAGCATGGGTACGGCCCGTACCACCATTGGAGTGGTGATGTAAGGGTATGCGTGGTATGGGCCGTACATACGCCCTGAGGGCGTGGGTACGACCCGTACCACCATTGTAGTGGTGATGTAGGGGTACGCGTGGTACGGCCCGTACCCACGCTCTGAGGGCGTGGGTACGGCACGTACACCTACATCACCACTACAATGGTCGTACGGCCCGTACCCACGCTCTGAGGGCCTGGGTACGGCCCGTACCACCATTGTAGTGGTGATGTAGGGGTACGCGTGGTACGGGTCGTACACACGCTCTGAGGGCGTGGGTACGGCGTTTACTCCTACATCACCACTACAATGGTGGTACGGGCCGTACCCACGCCCTCAGAGCAGGGGTACAGACCGCATCACCCGCACCTCTAGGGCACCAGTACATTAGTGATACAAGGCGTACACACGCCACGAATGTTGGCTTAGGGCCTGGTGCAGCATATAACCAGTATATTGGGGTGTGTTCATGACCAGGACAGCAGTGTACAGCACCAAGGGTGTGGGTGGGTGGGTGGGTGTCTGGCTAGGAGTCCCAGTAGTGGACAGAGACATGTGAGGGGTGGGTGCAGATGAATACCAGCAGTGGACAGAGACATGTGAGGGGTGGGTGCCTAACACTCCCAGCAGTGGACAGAGACATGTGAGGGGTGGGTGCATATCACTCCCAGCAGTGGCCAGAGACATGTGAGGGGTGGGTGCACATCACTCCCAGCAGTGGACAGAGACATGTGAGGGGCGGGTGACTATCACTCCCAGCAGTGGACAGAGACATGTGAGGGGTGGGTGCAGAGGAATACCAGTAGTGGACAGAGACATGTGAAGGGTGGGTGCATATCACTCCCAGCAGTGGACAGAGACATGTGAGGGGTGGGTGCCTATCACTCCCAGCAGTGGACAGAGACATGTGAGGGGTGGGTGCAGAGGAATACCATCAGTGACATGTGAGGGGTGGGTGCCTATCACTCCCAGCAGTGGACAGAGACATGTGAGGGGTGGGTGCCTATCACTCCCAGCAGTGGACAGAGACATGTGAGGGGTGGGTGCCTATCACTCCCAGCAGTGGACAGAGACATGTGAGGGGTGGGTGCCTATCACTCCCAGCAGTGGACTGAGACATGTTAGGGGTGGGTGCCTATCACTCCCAGCAGTGGACAGAGACATGTGAGGGGTGGGTGCCTATGACTCCCAGCAGTGGACAGAGACATATGAGGGGTGGGTGCCTATCACTTCCATCAGTGGACAGAGACATGGGGGTGGGTGCCTATCACTCCCAGCAGTGGACAGAGACATGTGAGGGGTGGGTGCAGAGGAACACCAGCAGTGGACAGAGACATGTGAGGGGTGGGTGCCTATCACTCCCAGCAGTGGACAGAGACATGTGAGGGGTGGGTGCCTATCACTCCCAGCAGTGGACAGAGACATGGGGGTGGGTGCCTATCACTCCCAGCAGTGGACAGAGACATGTGAGGGGTGGGTGCAGAGGAATACCAGCCGTGGACAGAGACATGTGAGGGGTAGGTGCCTATCACTCCCAGCAGTGGACAGAGACATGTGAGGGGTGGGTGCATATCACTCCCAGCAGTGGACAGAGACATGTGAGGGGTGGGTGCATATCACTCCCAGCAGTGGACAGAGACATGTGAGGGGTGGGTGCAGAGGAATACCAGCAGTGGACAGAGACATGTGAGGGGTGGGTGCATATCACTCCCAGCAGTGGACAGAGGCATGTGAGGGGTGGGTGCCTATCACTCCCAGCAGTGGACAGAGACATGTGAGGGGTGGGTGCATATCACTCCCAGCAGTGGACAGAGACATGTGAGGGGTGGGTGCATATCACTCCCAGCAGTGGACAGAGACATGTGAGGGGTGGGTGCCTATCACTCCCAGCAGTGGACAGAGTCATGGGGGTGTGTACATCATGATCAGATGAGCACAACTCCATGGGTGTATGTACGCATCCCTAATGTTCGACTATGTTGATAGTGCCATAACAACACATCACTGACAGCAGTGTCCCACTCCCATGAGGATGGATGTCTTTCCCCCACTGCATGACACAACACATGTGGGTGTGAGGACAAATGACACATGCATACCCACCCCTGGCGGATGCAGCACGATACGCACACAGAGATCATGCCACAAGACTGCATACTCATGTCAATGCCCACTAAACTAAGAGAGCCAAAGGGAATACACACTGTCACGCACATCCCAGGACTGATAGGAATGTACAGGTGCTGGGACAGCCACCAAGATGTTGCCTCTCATGGAAGGAATAGGGTGGAGTTCCCACAGATACAATGCTCACAATTGTCAGTCAGGTGCCCAAATACCCTGCAGAACAAGTACCAATTGTGTGCTAGGCTGGGATTACACACATGCAGAGTGCGGAACATGGTGAATGTCGCCATGAAGGCATTACAACATACTCAATACACAAGTACAGTGACTAGCAAGGATGACACTGACGATGCAGCCGGAGACATTGCTGAGCAGGCATGGCCATAGTTGAAGGGATCCGTCACCAACAAAGGAAATGTAGACACAGGTCAGCACAACAAAAGTGCAACTCCCTGCAGGCAAGATGTCAGGTGCCACAGAGGAAGGAACACTCCTTGGGACAATGTCTCCAAACACAAATAGCACACACGAGCAAAGATACTTTGCAGAGACCTTGTGATGGCACGCAGATACCATGGTCCAACCCATGAGCATCAGACTACACATTATTCATGAAAAATAACTCATTACAACAAGCCCAACTCTGGGACCATCAGCACCCACATCAATACCAGAAATGCAATAGTGTTCAAAGTGAAAAGAAATTGCTTTATTCAGCATTAAATGAAAATTTATAAAAGGACACTATTTACAAAGGCACATGGCCAGTCCAGATCAGAAGTCCTTGGGGGACACACATGGCCACGCGTCTCCCCTAGCTTGCCTGCACATTAGAACCCTCAGGTTCGTCGACTGGGGGGGGGCATCATGTATGGAAGGACCAGGCACCGCAGGGACAGGAGGTGTAAGGGTAGGTGTGGTGGGTGCAGGGACAGATGCCTCCACCACAGGGGGTGGGGCAGCACCAAAGGTGGAGGTCAGCTCGGCGCTGCACACTGCTGCCAGCTCGTCCAGCGTATCCCCTTCACCCGAAGAAAACACAGGCTCAAAGGGGGGGGGGGGTCGGAGGGATGGGGTGCAGCGCTACTGGGGGAGTGGGTGGACAGGGGGGGACTCAACTCCCCTACCCGTGGAGTGCCGTTCCCGTTTGCCGGCTGGAGAGCCAGAGGGGATGAGGCCCAGCACAGCCAAGTAGGCCTCCTTGTCAGAGTGTGTGGTAGGGGAGAAGAGGGGAGTGCATTTGGAGGGACTGGGTAGTGCGGCATGCGGACTCGGACTGTGGCTGCGTGTATGCCTGTGTGCCCCAGACCCAGTGGGTGTGCCTTCATCCCCCTGAGTGTGCGTGCCAGGAGGAGTGCGCTTGCCCTTACATGGTGGTGTGCTGCCTGTGTCTGGTGGGGTGCGTGCTTGGGAATGTCTGTGTGTGCTTGGAACAGGTATGGGAGGGGGAAGTGTGGATGGTGCAGGGGTAGGGGGGCACGAAGCGCTGCAGGAGACTCACTGCTGCCGTCAGTTAGGAGAGTCCATGGACCTCAGCAACATCCGTTGGTCAGACATCGCTGATGACATGCCCTCCATGTACGACACCATCTGTGTCATCATTCGGGTGTGGCCATGGAGGACATTCAGCATCGATGTCTGGCCAATCTGCAACTGCCGCAGAATGTCAACAGACTCTGCAGTGAGGGCAGCAGGGGGGACAGGGGCAGGGGGTGCGGTGCCTGGCACGAAGGAGACACGGTGTTGCCTAGCACGGACATAAGGGACCGTAGCAACTGGGGGGGTGGTGATGGGAATGGAGGGGGCGGTGACAGATGTAGTGCTGCTGCCAGGTGTTGTAGCAGCCTCTGCCCCCTCGAGGAGTTCAGCCTCGGACCCGTCAACGTCGTTGTCAGTGTTGTCACTAGACAGGTCCTCCACCTGACTCCCCTGGACCTCTGTGCCACTTGCTCCCGCAGATTTGCCAGCAGTGGTGGCAGCAGTGCTGGATCCCTCCTCCACTTCCGTGCAGGTGTCTCCCTCGGTGTCCTCCGATGATGCTGTTGGCAAGGTGAAGATACAGAAAAAAATCAGTCACCTGTACACAGCAGACACATGAGTCCAAACAAAAATGTCACAGTGCATATCAGGAAATGCATCATGAGTAACATCTAGAATAGTCCGCACATATGTAACCCTGCACTCCCCAGTTGGTTGACCCACCATGCCACTTGGAAACAATGGAGATTATGACACAACAGCAAATAACTTGATATCAAATTATACTGAGAAGCTAGTGTCTGGGGACAGTTGAGCACAGCAAGACTATGAAGGCATGCCACCTCTTGTTCACTGTGAACGAAACAGTATTGGTGCCCCCAAGGCCAAATAACACGACCTCAATGCTGAAGGTGTCCCCACACTCTGAGACCTGTGAGTACTTTGGAAACCCTAACCAAAAACTTTGCGATCCCTTGGGACTCACAACACTTTACTCAATGTACATGTTTAGAGTGTGTGAATGTGCCACTTTGTGAACAGATGACATATCTGCCTGTATGACAGAAATCACACAATGAGGTGCACACAAAAATACAGTTACTCAGTCATTGTATGAGCTGCCAGCCGAATTCTAATAAGCCACTCTAAAGAAGAAATGGGGTATCAGTAAGTACATATACATGGCACCACGGTGGTCTGGATGACTTGACACTCGTAAGTTGGTATCAGCAACAACCAAGGACTTACCCAAATGCAAACACACTGTGTGAACATGGATATGTATAATCATAAAACAAGTGGTAATCGAACTGTGCCCTTCTGTAAAATGTGCCAGCGTGTCCACGAAAATTGTAAAAGTACTTTCTTTTGCACTTCCCTGGGAGACATCTGTCATGCAGGCACATTATTGTCCTTCACAACAAACTAGCAAAATGAAGCATATGAAAAATTGAGACATGTTGACAAGTGTAGTGAGTGCCAAGATACAATACTTCTTGATTAAAAACTTGAATCATGCCACCTGTCACATGGCAATCCGTACCATGATGACACAGTTGGCAACACATCTGACCCACTGCCTGTCATGTGGAGTGGCACACATGTCCAAAGACAGGACAATGCATTAGCTAATGGGCCTGCAATGTGTCGGGATAAGGAGCACCTGCACTGAGGAGACACCCTCATGGCAAGCAAGAATGTCCACACAGATGTCAGCACACACAGACCAAACTACGTAGCATCTCGACCACACACTGGTGGCAAAAATGGATGAGCATGAGCCTTGTATTTTAAATTTTGACACATGCTGCAAAGCACAAACATTAAACCCAGCACAACATGACTGGGTCACTGCATGTTGAGTGTCTGTCCAGACAATTATAACACACAGGTCAGACCTGGCAAAGAGACATAAGGTTTGGACATGTAGGCCTTGCCCTCACAAACACCCCATACCTGAGACAATGTGATTGAGACAGATCAAGAAGTGACACCTCTTAATCTGGGTTTACTAAAATGTGCATCAAGAATTCCTAAATGTACTCCACATCACCTCGTGAGGCTGCCAACACATATTTGTGACAAACAACGATCAACAGATAGTTGTTCATAGACACACAGGCACTGCCCAGTGTGAGGATGCACAAGCAAAATGGGGTCAGCCTGTACAATGGGCACATGTAGCACACTTTAGATAAATGCAAATGAGGCAAGGGAACAATGCCACAGAGGCCAAACTATGCTGAACACACAGAGAATGGGCACAGTGTTGGATGACACACATGATTCCCAGGCAAGGGTGTCTTAGGGGACTGTAGTGGGCACACTGCTCCATGGTCCTGGAATTATCTGACTGTAACATGAGCTACCGTCCCGGCACTATGCATATCTCCCACTCATGAACATCATGTCTGAGGCCACAACATCGGTCATGCATGCTGCAAGTCTGTTCATTTGAAAACTCACACTCCTATGTTGAGACTCAGCATCAGTGCCAACTAATATGGACCCCCAAATGACTGAACAGGACAGGGCACAGGCAAGGTAACAACACATGTCTCAGACCCCCCCCCCCACATGATGCAGAAAGCAATGTGCACTTGGATTAACTGCCAGCCTAGATGACCATGTGCAATAGTGATTACACACAGACCAGGGAACACATGTCAAGGAGGGGAAGGGAGGAAGAACAGCACAGTTTGACTTTGGGGAACAGGATATGCACTGCACAAATTAACCCTCGCAGTGTATCCAGGTGACTGAGCACTTTCAAAAGCTGGTGACACACAACAAACACACATGTACCTACCCCCTTCCTGCTGCTGCAACTCCTGTAACCGCCTAGCCAAGTCAGGAAAGACCACCGCCAGGACACGCTTCATCTGGTGGGTCAGTCGTCGGCCCCCGCCGTGCTTGCGTGGAGGTGAGTCCTTCAGCTGCCACCGGGCGATCCTCCGGGACCAGCACCGGATGTCCTGCCAGCGTTTCCTCACTTGGGCGAGGCGCTGAATGCGACCCTCCACCGATCTCACGGCCCTGACAGCCCGCTTCCATATCTCCCCCTTGGCGTAGGCAGTTACCTGTGAGGATGACAAAGTGAGACAACATCACTACACCTGCTCCATGTCACAGAGACACACATTAGAACATCTTTGATATGTTGAACAGGGCATAGTATGCTAGCAACAAATAGCACCTTTCTCATAGGGACATTAGCCTCTGAGGAAGCCCCAATGCACTACATCGCATTGAAAGTACACAGGTGGCATGAGGGGTGCAACACACTCCCTGATCATGGCACACGCTGTGCACCACATGCAACACCATGCTGATGGACAGCACCTCCAAGCAGTCACATGCCCCAGGCCACTGACGCAACCTCAGCAGAGTACACAGACACACACAGGCACAGATCAATCACCTGCCATTGGCAACAGTGGATACAAACCTCACTCGGCACATGTGCCACTTGCCTGTGGTGTGTCACAGGTGTGGTGCTAGCTCAGCAAGTCAGACACTCCGCACGGCTTACTTCTCACATCAGATGGGTGGAGCTGTTGCCTCCTCCATGCATCTGTGGTGCAACACTCCACATAGACACTCACCCACATGACAAGGAACATTCACACACATCAATGTCCAGGGGGCATACACATCATTTGGACACTCTCACCACAGCTCCACTCGACTCACACACATCTGTGGGTACAGTCACCTGTCACACCGGGGGGGCCACTGAATCACCTCTGGACTATAGAACAAAAATGGCCCAAAGGATTTGGCAGGCTGATTGTGCCATGTACTATTCAGTGAATGTCACAGTAAGCACAATGCAAGTGAGGAGTGAACACAGGAACTACATCATGCTCTGCATGGGAGACATAAGCCATCCCCCCCTGGGACCCACTCTAAAAACATTGCATGTCTGTCACACCTGGACACAATGCCAGAAGTGACAGTCACAAAAAAGGTGCACAGTCAAAGGTAGTGGAGTCAGCACTCACCTGCTCCCCTGGTCTCCCATACAGGCTGGTGTACTGTGGGAGGATGACATCCAGCAATGCCTCATTCTCCTCATGGGTGAATGGCTGGGCCCTCTCCACAGACCTTGACATGGTGCGAGAGGAAGCACAGGCAGCAGCAGTGGTGTTGAGTGAAAGGTAGTGCAGGCAAGTGCCCTCTCATGGGTTCTGGCTGACTTATATCTGTCTTGCTGGGCTGTTTCATTTCCAGGAGGACAGAGTGATTGGTCAGTCTCATTTGCATCCTACGTTTCCTCCAATCCCTTTAAACATACACCAGTGAGTGCCTTTGCATGGTTCAAAATTTGAGAATGATGTGAAGTCAACAACCACTTTGCAACATTGTATTTACTTGCCAACTGCCTTTTACAGGCCACATGATGGAAAATTTGAACTTGAAAATCGGTATCCATGACAACCAGCATGCATTAAGGCCCTAATACTTGTCCCTCATGTGTCCCTATGTCATTTAGCTTTCCACACACAGGTACGGTGCGTTTCACACGTACCCCTACATCACCAGTTGCACAGTGCATTTCACACGTACGTGTACGACCAGTGTGGACACGTACGTGTACGACCAGTGTGGACACGTACGTGTACGACCAGTGTGGACACGTACGTGTACTACGGCAGTGTACACACTGGTCGTACACATACGTGTACACACTGGTCGTAGACGTACGTGTACGACCAGTGTGTACACTGCCATAGTACACGTACGTGTCCACACTGGTCGTACACGTACGTGTACGACCGTAGTACACGTACGTGTACACACTGCTCGTACACGTACGTGTGTACAGTCCGTACACACACCCGTACTCCGGCGGGAACACCAATGTGATGATACGGACCGTTCACACGCCCTCAGAGCGTGTGTACGGTGCGTTTCACAGCTTACACAGGTGATAGGAGGTGCACACGAATGGAATGGAGGTGTCAGACTCGTGCACGGCTGTACATCAAGTCATTGTCATTGCAGTCCTTCATGTGCAGGGCCTAGGTATGTCAGGCAGTGATATGGCACATGTCTCCTCATGTTTTAGCACAATAGATGTGTGATGACCTGTGTACACATGTCATGTGTGATGGGGCAGTATGTGGCACACTTCCCCTTCCCACTTTGCACATGTGTGCATGTAGTACAAACGTGTCAAGCACTGCATCACTGGTATGGCACAGTCACCAACACCCGCAAATGTCCCCTGATGCCAGGGACAGGGACAGGGACACTAACACCTGACATCTAAGTACCAGCATGCCCCGATGTGACTATGTCCTGTGTGTGCCATGTGTTCCCATGAGCTTGCTGTTGGTATTCCGTCAACCGCATCTGCTGTTGCTGCATCCAAAATGTGTCTGTGTGTAGATGGGCATGGCACACATATACGCACCATGCCACATGTGGATTCACACGTTACGTGTGTCTGTATGCTTCAAAGATGATTTTTTTACATGAGGACATATCTGCGCCGTATCCATGTCTGTGTTTTCTTTTTTCACGTGTACCCCTTCATCACTATGTGTGTGATCTGTACATTTCCAATGACATGTAACCTGTGCGTCTAGCTTAACGCCAGCAGTCTGTATGAGATGACATCCTTCAAATGCAGATATGTGGATGTATGTCACTCCTGTGATGTCTCTGGCTGTTCACTTACACTGGCCCACAGCTAGTTTCGGGGCATGTCATGTAGAACTTGACTATCAACGGGTGTAGCTGGCTTGTCGTAGGTGTATCACCTGGCTGGCATACGTGTCCTGGATGTATTGCACAGACCTGACTCTGTATTTAGCAGATGTGTAGTAGCAGTTGAGCATGTGCTCAGTTCATTCACATTGATGTTGTTATGTTCTCACTCTTCGTTATTCCTTCCAATTTTCTGCAGGGCACCGCCTCTCCCCCGACCAATGCCAGACTTGGGTGCCATGAGGGAACGTGACTGCATAAGACGTTACCACCTCTCGCAACAGTTGATTGAGAACTTGACCTCAAAGCTTGAACAACACCTCCAACGCGACACAGGTATCCTACTGCGCTGACCCCAAAGATGAAGGTGATGGCAGCCCTACATTTTTTTGCCACCGGTACGTTTCAATTCACCATAGCTGATGTGGGTGGCATGTCACAGACCATGTTCAGCCCTGTCCTGCATGATTTTTTAGAAGCCATGTTGGAGCACCTGGATGAATTCATCCATTTTCCAACTCGTGAGCAGTTGACAGGTGTCAAGGGTGAGTTCTATGCCCTGGGAGGGATGCCCCATGTAATTGGGTCTATTGATGGGACACATGTGGCTTTGGTACCACCACAGGCACAGGAGGTCGCCTATCGCAACCGTAAACATTACCACTTTATAAATACCCTTGTGGTGTGTCTTGCTAACATGCTGATTTCCCATGTCTGTGCACGTTTTCCAGGGTCAGCACACGATGCCTACATCATGAGGCGTAGCAGGGTGCCAGAAATGATGCTGGGGCTGCACAACGAACGAGCATGTCTTGCTGGTGGGTATACTCTGTTTGTCCTTTGTTTTGCGCTATTTTTGTATCTTACGGCATCTCCTGACCCACTTTTTTACATGATGTTTCCATGTAGGGGACTCTGGCTATCCCAACATGCCATGGCTGATGACGCCTCTCCACAACCCCAGAACAGCTGCAGATCACCGTTACAACAACGCACATGGGCAGACCAGGCGAGTGATTGAGAGGACGTTTGGCCTCCTGAAGAGCAGATTCCGGTGCCTTCACAAGACAGGCGGGTCCCTCCCATATGCACCGGTGAAGGCCTGCAAGATCTTCCTCGTGTGCTGCATGCTGCACAACATGGCAGTGGAGAAGGCTGTGCCACTCATCCTGGATCCGGATGAGCAGGAACATCCACCCGTGGAGGATCAAGGGCTTGGTCACGAGGCAAGTGAGGATGAGGAGGAGGACGACATCTGGAGTCAGCTCATACGCAACTTCTTCTCATAATGGTGAGTTCATCGGTCTGAGTGTGCCCACCTGGAGCCTTGTGTGGCATGTGTTGCAATGTGTGTGTCCAGCTGACTGTATGCTAAGTGACTTAGATGTGTGTTCAGATGTGTCACTCGAGTGATGATGGCCTTCCACACATTTTAGCTTAGACACTCAATTATAACATAGCATGGTAACACACTTATTCCTGTAGACTAAATGACCATGCATGCGGATGACAATCTTTTCCCTGACTTCTTGTGTGTCTGTCATCCCCAGGTCCTTTTGCATGCTGTCTGCTCGTGTCATCGTTGGCCTCCCGCTATTCCTCATGAGTTTTGCAACGTGTGCTGAATCAGCGTCCCATGCACGGACATGGTGAAAAGTCTTTTTGGTTAAGGATTGCTGCACGGCATTTTGGTGTTGGTAGGTGTTTGGAATGTGTGGGCACTGCTCCTGTGCATGTTGTGTTACTATACATACATGTTGACTGACCATGGGGCACATGACATGTTGCATGACTCCCATGTATTGATAGTCACCCTTCGTAACAGTCATCTGTGATGGGACTGTGGATTCTGATGAAGGCATCAATGTGTGTACAACTTCCCTCTGAAACATACGGGATGCTACGGGTGGACATAGTGTGGGACATCCCCATGAGAGGATAAATGGGGAATTGCAGCCCCTCTGTGTGCAGCAGGGGGTGTTTGGCTCACACCCTTCACTTGTGTGCCAGTTCAATGGATTTACAGCATTAGTGTTGTGAACGGGGTGTCCAGTGTAGGTCCCACATGTTCAGCTAAATGACCTGTGAGTCTGTTCATATTGATGCATTTCCCTAGGTGTGAACCTGAGTAATAAAGGTGTTCCTCACCCTCCAAGGTGCCTCATCTCTGTCAATGCAGGTCTCTTGCCACTTTTCATGCGGCATCTCTGGCATAGTTGTCAAAGATTGTGCATATGAGTCTATGTGTAGTTTAGCAACATGCATGCAGTTCTTCAGGGATTTGAATATCCATTGTGCATGATGTCCATGGTTGTGTATGTATTTGGGCATGTTGGTGACCACAACAGGCCGTAAACACCTGCTGAGGGTGTGTATCCTGTGCGCAGCTCATCCTTCAGTTTCATGATTCAGTGTCAGTCATCTTTGGTGATTGTTCATCCATTGTCTCTGGGTGTGCCATGGGAAACCGGACACTCCTTCCTTTACATACGCCTGTTGCAGTAGTCCTTTCTGACATCCTTGTCTTTGTGTGCAACTAGAGGCATAGTTTCCAAGACAAGCCGCCTGCTGCTGCAGCCCCTGCAGCAAGGGCACACAAAGTTTACAGATTCGGCAACACACACACCTCAAAGATGCTCCTCCCTTCCTCCCTCCACCCATTAATTTGGCTGGCATCAGCTTGTCTGTGCCACTGTTGCGCCCACGCGGTGCCAAAGGCTGGACCGTCAGCGCATGCAACGTGCACATTGCACGACCCTCATGTCCTTACATGACCCACATCACACTACAGTCTGATGTTGCAGCCACCCACCAAGCATTGTCCATCCAAGGAGCTACCGCCTGCTCTCAGGCATACCCTAGGCGCACACACGACACCTTTGCATGATGAGTGTGCAACTCCAACTGCCTACACAGCGCTGCCCCGCCTTCCAGGCCCTGTCACACCAACCAGGTCATGTCCCTCCTACTCCCCACCGGCTCCGTACACCAGCAAGGCCATGGGAGTGGGACTCATGCCTTCAGCATGTAGTATAGTGGCACAATTCTGGCACATGGCCCAGGTATCATCTCTCAGCGTGTCAATCTTCAATGTGTCCAGGTCCCCCTCACCGGCATCACATGCGCACAGCACCTCATCATCAGCTCGTATGCCATTGACAGCCAGATGCTCCTCACCCTCTCCAAAGACGCAGCCATTGGCAGTTCCAACATTCAAGAAGGCATGAGATCCATTGATGAATGGCTGAACATCAGCCACCTGAGGCTAGACTTGTACAGGACTGAGCTAATCATCTGAGGATTGTCCCCTTACAGGTGGGTCAACTGCTTGTGTCCCACCCGCAAGAGCCCTGCACATGCACCCAGTGGCCACGCACACAAGATGGTGTGCATCATGGATTTGTCACTCACATTTGCCATGCTAATCACCAGCATCTGTATCTCAGGGTGCAACACCCTCTGCATGATGCACATGATCCACAGATAGGTCCACTCCAGCGAAAGACAGACCATGCCCCAGGCCCACAACACCAGCCGTGTCAACTACTGCCCCGCTCTCTATGGAGCAAGTACATCCTAACTCCCGGGAAACTTGTCCACATCCAGGTTGCATATGCACACCTCAGCTTCAACATCCCGTGCCCCAGCCACATCACCGTCCACCAGAGATAGCTGCAATGGATCACTGTGTGCTGCAGGATGACCTTCAGACTCCTCACCCACACTCAGGAGGCAGGCCACAACCCCAGACCCCAAACCAACCTTGGCCGTCTGTCATCCGAGACCCCGTTGTGCCAACTCCGTGCATCCAACCTTGTCCTGGCCACCATTCTTCACATCCACCATACTCCAGCATGCAGGACATAGTTCTCCCACCTGGCAAGACATACCTGCTACTCCCTCCCCGGCAACATCCACATGAGCCATGACCTCTACGCCTTCAGGATACTCTTCCCAATTGGTCTGTCCGCACAGTAATGCATGCCCCCCCTCAGCAGCTTGAGGCCATCACGGCTGAGTATTGTGCTCCATGTCTGTATAGTATGATACATTGTGACCCATGTGTGTCCTGTCCCAGACTCAGATTCCAGGGTATGGATGGCTGGAGTTAGTTCAACACTCATGCATAGTTTGACATTTCCCCACACGTAGGTTGTGTACTCATGCAAAATGAATGCAACATGTAATTATAGAAATTAAGATTTATTCTCGGTGGGGGGCCTGTTTAGTGTGGACAAATAGGTGCTATACAGTGTGCATGGAATCCAAAGTTCACAGGGGGAGATGGCATCCTTGTCAGTTGGAGTCATCAGAGTCCAGACCACAGTGTTGGTCATCATTGGTCAGACTGTGACCAGCAAGTCCATGTGGCAGAGAATGTCATTGGATGAGGTGCTGCTGTTGCGCATGAGGGCCAGGTGCCAGGCCAGGTGACCTGGGAGATGTGGATGGTCCGCTGCCTCTCATGGTCTTTTCCGTGGACGACCCACCTTCCTTGCAGGACCCTCAGATGCAGGCCTTGACGATGCTTGGGACGCTCCGTCGGACGAATCCTCCTCCTCCTCCCTGTGGCTGGTGCTGGTCTTCGCCTGGTGGCACAGGGAGGGTTGCCCATGTTGTCAGCGGTCCGACAGAGTGAACGGCTTATGTCCGTTTGCACCGCCAGGAGCTCAGCCAGTCTTGCCTCCATCCGTCCTTGGTGTTGTTGTTGACTGGTGTGTTGCTCGGCCTGCTGGTTCTTAATCTCGTTGAGGGTCCCCACTACTTGGCTGATGCCCCTGGTGTCACGCCGGTATGTCTCCAAGATGTGGCGTATGTGTGACATGCCGGTTCCCTCAGCTGGCTGGTCAGGTTCGCGCCTCCGCCTGCCTCCACTCCCACCACCCCTGCCCACACGAGCCTGGCCTGCCGTTGTGGGCACATCGGGTCTACGGGACCCCTGAGGGATGGCATTTGCAGGGTTGTCTGCCTCCTCCTGGGTGGCCGGAGAACCTTGTCCCTCCAGGTCAGACTGGCTCAGTTGTTCTGTGCGGGCAGGGCTCCTGGGTGTCTTCTGGGATGTGGCAAGAATGGGGGTGGTGGTTGGCACAGATGTACCTGACGCAGGTGCTGCAGGGGCTTGGGCACCAGAGGGTCCAGGTTGGTTGGGGTCATCCACAGAGTGCTGAGAGTCGTCGCTGCCGGTGGGATCATCTTCCTGCCGAGCCTGGGCCTGTGATTGTTCCCCCCCAGTGTTGGGGGGAGATCCATGACGTTGCCCTGTGTGTGAGAGAGAGACAATGTTAATGCTGTTTCATGCAACATCCATGTTTCATACATGTTATGGTTGCCACAGTTCCTCAAGGTAGTTGTATGTGCCTAGCATTCACATCAATGTTCACTTGTGGATGGGTATGTTGCAGGGGACTGATTGACATGGTATCCAGGGTCTTTGACATGTCGCATTTGGCCTTGGATGCTTTTTGTCTCTGGCTTGATCTTGTTGTGTCACATGTCCATTGTGAGAGTGTGTGACTCCATTGGCTGCCCCGGGTGTGTCTGCTTGTGTGAGGGGTGAGTGATCATCAGCCCGACACTGTTCAACATCCACATGGCCCCCCTCACACAAGTTGACCGCCACCACAACCTCAAAGACATCTCATACGCCGACGACACCCAGCTCATCCTCTCCCTCACCAAGGACCCTCACACCGCCAAGACACACATCCACGAGGGTCTGAGGGCCATCGCCGACTTGATGCGGAGCGGCCATCTGAAACTGAACTCGGACAAGACGGAGGTCCTCATCCTGGGACCCACACCCTCACCCTGGGACAACTCCTGGTGGCCGATTGCTCTGGGGACATCACCGACACCCACCAAACACTCACGCAACCTAGGATTGATCCTCACATCCTCCCTCTCCATGTCCAAGCAGGTCAACGGCGTCTCCTCCTCCTGCTACGACACCCTACGCACGCTCAGCCGGATCTACTGGTGGATCCCAACTTAAACAAGTAGAACAGTGACACAGGCCCTCGTCAGCAGCTGACTGGACTATGCCACTGCACTCTACGCAGAACTCCCATCCAAACACCAACGGCGGCTACAATGCTTCTGAAACGCCTCAGCACAACTGATCATCAACGCCCCCCACCACAGCCACATCACCCCCCTCCTGAGAGACCTGCACTGGCTCCACATCAACAAGAGGATCACCTGTAGGCTCCTCAGCCACGCACACAAGGCACTCCACACCGCCGGACAAGCCTACCTGCACATCAGACTAAGCTTCTACACCCCCACCCGCCAGCTCCGCTCCGGCATCCTCGCCCTCGCGGCTGTCCCCCGCATCCAACGTACACCCACCTGCAGCAGATCCTTCTCCTACCTCGCCGCCAAGACCTGGAAGACCCTCCCAACCCACCTACGACTGACCCAAGACCTACTTGCCTTCAGGAGACGCCTCAAGACCTGGCTCTTCGAGCATTGGTGGAACCCCCCCCCCCCCTCTGCGCCTTGAGATCCTGACAGGTAAATTGCACGCCTTACAAGTACCCTGATCGATTGTTGATTGATTGACGGTGCCTGCTGGTGGGTGTGGTGTGATTTGGCAGTGGGTCTCCCAGGTGATGTATCTGTCCCACCATGGCGCATGCTGCCATGTCAGTGTGTGTGAGTTCCTGCCCTAGATTTCTGAGCTTGTTGTGTTTGTGTTCGAGTTTGCAGTTGTCACAGGAGGGCCTTGTGCTGCCTACAGGGGGCCAAGTGTCAGCTACCTTGTCAGTACTTTGCCAGTCCCTGTGCATTGCGCATAGTGCATGGGTATGTCCCTGGGCCATATGGGCTGAGGGCAATGGTGTCTGTTTCTGAGTTGTACAATATGTTTAGTGATCCCCACCCTCCCAGCATCCTGGACATCCTGTCTTGGGTTTGTGGTTTGTGTAGGCTGGGACATGGCATGGCCTTGCTTTGTGAATGGGGCATACTAATGTTAGTGGCCTGAGCGTTGTTTAGAGTGTGGTTGTGTCAGGTGAGGCCTTGGGAGTAGGTGAGTGCATTTGTTGTAGTTGGGGTGTGGATGCCATTCCCCCATGTTACGTGAGTTGTTTGTGTACTAACCAGGCTTTCGAACTCCTTCGACTCGGTGTTCTCCCACCGGCGGAAGCAGGGCCATCACCTTCTCCTCCCAGGGTTGGTAATGTACCGGTCTGCGGGGCAGCCCACCTCCTGTGATGTTACTCTGGGCGTATTCCTCGTTCATTTTGCGCTTGACTGCCCTGCGCAGATTGTACCACCTGGCTTGACATTCATTCTTAGTCCTTCTGATGGGCGCAACAGCATTCACCCGATCGACGATCCTCTGCCACAGGCTAGTTTTTTGGGATATGCTGGTCTGTCTGACCAATGTTCCAAAGAGCTGTGGCTCGACTCTGATGATTTTGTTGACAAGGATGTCCAGCTCCTCCCTTGTGAACTTTGGATTCTTGTCTGTGGGCATGGTGTGGGGTGTGGGTGTGGATGGTTGTGGGTGTGTGGGTGTGAATGTGTGTTTGTGTGTGTATGTGTAGAGGGGGGACTGTGTGAAGGAGGTTGTGTGAAGGTGTGTAAGTTAAGGTGTATGGGTGCAGTTGTTTGTGTGTGATGTCTGTCAGCAGTGGGTCTGTTGCAAAGGCTCATGGTTTGTGATTGTGGGCCCTTTTTATTGGTCCATTTGTGGGTGTGGCTGGGTTTGAACTTTTGGTGGGTGTATTATAAGAAGTGGTTGTGAGTTTGGGCCTCTGTTTGACTGTTTGGACGTGCCAGGTCAGTCTTTTAGTTGTTTTTTGGCCAGTAGACGTGTTTTGTGGTGTTGTGCGAGTCGAATTGATGGTCCTTGTGCTGTTTTACAGTGTCCTGGTTGAGTACGAGTCGTTTTCGCGTATGTAAGGTGCGTCCATGGCTATGTTGTTGTACAGTGATCACATATGCAATGGTTTTGTACGAATCGTACATACGCGATGCTGGGGTACGGTGTTGGGGTATGGTGCATCCAAGTACGGGGCTGGGGTGGGGGGTACGGGGCGTAGATACGCGGGTGCTGTGGTGGGGGGTACAGCGCTTACATACGCGTGTGCTGGGGTACGGCGCATACATGCGCGGGTGCTGGGGTGGGGGGGTACGGTGCGTACATATGCGTGTGCTGGGGTACAGCGCGTACATACGCGGGTGCTGGGGTGGGGGGGTATGGCGCGGTCATACGCGGCTGCTGGGGTACGGCGCGTACATACGCGGGTGCTGGGGTGGGGGGTACGGCGCGTACATGCGCGGGTGCTGGGGTGGGGTGTACGGCGCGTACATACGCAGGTGCTGGGGTACGGCGCACACATGCACGGGTGCTGGGGTGGGGGGGTACGACCCGTACATACGCGGGTGCTGGGGTACGGCGCGTACAGGCACGGGTGCTGGGGTGGGGGGGTCTGGCGCGTACATACGCGGGTGCTGGGGTATGGCGCGTACATGCGCGGTTGGGGTGGGGGGGCCGGACTTGTGCGCTCTGACTTTATTTTTACGACTCGTACGTAAATCTGTCCGGGGACGTCTCGTAGACTTTTCCAGAAGCAATTCGTATGTATTTTTACGGTACGATTCGTACGTCACCGTTTGTACAGGACTTGTACGACTCGTTCGTAAAAAAATACGGATATGAGTCGTACGGGAAAATATTTTACCCGATCGGAATTGGCACCTTAGTAATAGAAGAAATCCTGTAATCTGCTACAGGTTCGGCAGTTTCGATCACGTAGGCAATTACAAAGGATGTCCTGCATGGAATAAAATTTGTATTAAATGCAAGAAAGCAGGTCATTTTGGGAAAATGTGCAGGTCTTTACAGAAAGTTAACTGCGTTACCTGTGGAGAGGATGAAATCTCTACTGAATTTAATGAATTCAATTGTATTTCTTGTGTATGTGAGAATAATTGTAAAGGTTTTCCATCTGGTATAATATTGGTTGATGGGAAAGAAGTGACAATGATGATCGATTCTTGTGCCTGGTTTTCTATCATTGGCAAGGGCGTATTTAAAGAATTGTGGGATAGCAAAGAATTATTACCCCCTGATATCACCTGCACAATGAATTACTCTTGAATAAAAAGATTTATAGCATGTTCAATACCTCTGCACACCTATGGTGCCTTAGGGGCACATGTGCTTTGGAAACACACACCATTAGCTAGACCCAAGTTACACAAAATGAGGTAGAAAAGTAATATGGTAGTCACTCGTCACTATGTAAACTATAAAACAAACTAACACACTCACTGGATGATGTAATCAGTGACGTCATAAGTTATATCATCAAGGACAGCATTTGAGATATCATCAGTGATGTCCATGACCATGTCATGAGTAATGTAACAAGTGAGGTTATAAGCAGTGCATTGCGGGGAGCAAAAGTTATAGTTAGCTCAGGTAACTATAACTGCTAAATGTCACTGGTTTTATACATCTGAAATATGAGCCTAACTATAACGTCCCTGCAACCTTTGTGCTTTTCAGTGAATTTCATTTTTTTATGTTATTTCCTAACTATACCATCCTAGTCTGTGAGTGGGTGTGTGATTAGTTGTATTAGTCTGTGAATGGGTATGTGAGTGGCTGTATAGATCTGTGAGTTGGTGAATGCATGTGAAAGTAGGTGTGTGAGTATTTTTCTTGGTATGTGAGTGGGTGTGTGAGTGGTTGTATGTGTCTGTGAGTGGGTGTGTTAGTGGTTATGTGGGTGTGTGATTGGGTATGTGAGTGGCTGTATGGGTCTGAAAGAGGGTATGTTAGTATTTTTGTAAGTGTGTGAGTGGCTGTATGGGTGTGTGAGTGGGTGTGTGACTGGCTGTGTGAGTCTGTGAGTGTAGGCAAGAGAGACTGAATGGGTGTCTGACTGTGTGTCTGAGTGTCTATGTGGGTGTGTCAGTAGTGCGTGAGTAACTGGACCAGAACAAAACCTCACCTGCTCTTTTATCCAACAAGAGCCTACAGTGTTGCAGAAAAAATCTACCCAACTGGAGTACTTTCTACTGGTTAGTAAGTGCTACCTCGTTGGATAATAACTAGTGCATATTGTGCACTACAGCTGCATAATGAACCACGCAGAAATGTTTGCAGTGACCTTGTGTGAATTTAATTTAAGTAATGTGATTGTTCCTCGACTGTCTTGATCCACAAATCTGTGATAACATGAATTCTCGTCTAGAGAAGAGGAAGAGACTACAAAGAGGGGAATCTCCACCAAACAAGGGTACTTCCTCCTCACTGTGTGAAGTAAGAGCTTCTTTGTTTGGTGGATATGTCCTCAATATTCCTCTGTATCAACAGCACATCACCAAAGTTGTTGGGAAATGCCTTGGGAGGCCTATTTATAAGCTGTCTATCAACGTGGGAAAAGACAGGAATACCTTTGCATACTAATAAGAAAAAATGGGGCGGGGCCAAACAGGTGGACTTTGGACATGATTTTGGGCATTTGCAAACTCAGTGTAATTAAAAGGGAAAACCATGAACTCAGATGCCAAGACAAGAAAGAAATCACTCATCACAGCCACTACAGATTAGATTGTGCTCCAATTGATCAACAATGCATTCACCTCGATTAAGGATTCCAGATTGTTTTTCAAAGTGGAATACAAGAGGACACACACTTGCTTTGTCTTCACCAAGCACGAGAAGTTAGGATCATTTGTGCTTTACAGAAGCGGAGCTTCAACTGGGGCACCTGCTGTTTTTATATTTGTAAGTGCTTCCCGTAGAGGTTTAATTTCTGTGAAATGAGCATCAGGGCCATAACCCTTAAGAGTCCACAGATTTGCCAAAAATGTCTACCCAACTGGAACACTTTCTACTAGTTAATTAGAAAGTGCAACCACGTTGGTTAAATGAATAGTGCATATTCTACACTACAGTTTGTAAAGGGCCACAAGGTAATGTCTCCATTGACCTTGTGTTAATGTAATTTCGGCAATGTGATTGTTCCCCAAGCATCTTCATCTCCAAATCTGTGATAACATGAACCTTAGTCAAGAGAAGAAAATGAGACTACAAAGAGATAGATCTCCGCCAAACAGGGATAATTCCTCTTTAGTTTATCAAGAAAAGGGGAGGGTGGCCAACAGTCCCCCCGACCCTGGGTCGGTTTTGCCCCCTAGGACCCCATCCCCCGGGGCCCAGCCTCTTGATGTTGAGTGTCCTGGAGCTCACCCAGGGCACCCGTCTGCAGCTTTGGAGACCATTGGGAAAGCTTCAATGTCTCCGCAGTCCCTGTCGGCCCTCCATTCCAGGGGGAGCCGGCATTTCTCCTGCAGGCAGATGGCAGGCAAAAATGTTGCTCCTTGCATGTGGCAAATATCAATTATAAGAAAAAAAAGATCCGAGATCATGGATCAGGGAACCTAGCTAGTAGGGAAAAGGAGGGGTCTACTAAATGAGTAAGACGCACCTCAAATAAAGAAAAGAGAATTATTTTCTTGAGTCCCCTCACTCACCAAAGGTTTCCCCTAGGTGACATGCTTCATCATTGGGGCCATCCCAAGCATCTACTGCTTGGGGCGTGCTGCGACTTGCGACAGTTACGTAGGAGCACTGAATTATAACGACTATGTGTAGTTCAGTGAAGGGGGAGTGGTGTGGGTAGTTGTTTAAAAATTACCTAGCTAGTGAGCGTAAATGAATTTATTCTTGCTCCTAGTTGGTAAAGGATAAAAAGGGGGTTTAATAAAAGGGAAGAATTAGGTATTAATGTACTAATAGTCCCTGATATTGAAAGTCAACATGTTTCAAGGTTATCCCCTAAACCTCTTCTTCAGGACCACATGGGGACCAGCCCCATGTGTACCACTCCATGCACAACCTGTAATAAAGTGATAAACGTGGAAAAAATAATAAGCGTGCACCTCTGTGTCAGCGTAAATAAATTACATACGGTTAAACTGAACATGTAGTATCTAAAGGAATACGCGGCATAGCCTTTTTTTCCCATGCGTCGGTGACCGGGCATTTTCCACTCACTACATAGACCGCTAGAACCCAAGACACGCTAAGATGCGGTCCGCCGATGGGAACCAGTAGGTCAATTTGACGGAGGCAAGCCGAGTCAAGTAAGCTTTTTCTTTCCCACTTCCAGGCTCACTCACAACCGGGAGCCCGGCCATTTTTTTTTTTTTTGGAAGACCTTTATTGTTCACAGCTGTATCATCATACAGTATACATTCACCATCCATGGTGGCTAATCGATTAGTCATTAAGCAGAGGTTTCCAGATAATATGACACAGCCATTCAGCCGGTAACCCGGGGGTCCAGCGGCGTTGTACATGGTGGTATTGTTACAGTCATTAGGTAGTTATCTTAATAAATGACAGGTCTATGTTTTTCCTCTTTCTTAGTGTCGGTAACAGAGATAACGCAGTATTCCAGCTAGCATTGTGGCCATTGAGGTCGTCACCCAAGCCCTTATTGAGAGTTGCGCAAAGCGCCGTGGTTAATCATTAGCGTGGGGGTCCCCGGGCGGCACTGTATCAGCGTCGTGTTCGCAATGCTTGCCGGAGCGTGGCAGTAGTGTTTCGGTATAGCTCACTGAGGCATAGAAGTTAACGCTTAAGTTCGGTGAGTCTAGTCTACAGCTTTATAGTTAGGGTCCAAGTGCGGGCTGCGTGGCGCACATCTGTCCCCCCATGGCTACACCCCTGAAGCCGCTGGTTATCGGGGCTATGTCCAGTATTCAACTCAATGTGCCCTTGTCAAGATCTCACTGAGAGCACTGGATGTACCCATCCCTTGTAGGGCGCGTATGCCATCGCATCTCTGCTGCCAGAGAGCGGTGTGTGTTTAATAGGGTATCGCTTCGGGGAGTCCAGACGATGCGCCCATCATCTGTTATCCGAGATAAGATAGGAGTCCGGCCAGGGAACTTGACCAGTAAACAAACTGTTCCCTACACTTGTGTGGCAGTAGGGGGAGTAGGGGTTAGGGTTGTAAATTCAGGTGGGGTTAAGGGGAGGGGGGGGGAGATCATCAGGTGCTGCAGCGGGGGGTCAGCAGCCGTCCAGTGGGGCACGGCGGGGCTGTGCACTGTGCGCGGGAAGCAGCGGATGGGGGGGGGAGGAACCCCCAGTCAGGTTGTGAATCCAAAGCGTCGATGCCCACACTTATTTTCTTGGTGCGCAGGGTGCTCTGCTACATTGAGGGGAGAAGGGCAGAGTGGGGTGGGGTGGTTATGCGTTCCCGTTTGTGTTCCCAGCTAGTTGATGTGTGAGTAGCGTCGAATCGCGGCAGCAGCGTTCGTTTGGTGTGTTATATCCGCATGGAGATGTATCTCTGGTGTCGGTCTCATTTAGGGCGGGAGCAGAGGCCACCAGAGGCGAGTGGGGGGGAGGGAGTTAGCTCCGCTGCAGCATTAGAGCCATCTCTGACTGACATCAAGAGATTGGTTAGATCTATAAGCCGGGAGCCCGACCATGCTCTTTTCACTATTTCTGACTTCCCGTTTACAGGGTTAATTTAACGCTATACCGACTCTGACTTTTTTATCCCCTACTCTCTCCTAGGGTTATTCAGGCTCCTCCACCCTGGCAGACCATTCAGTCTATTTTGGCTAACTGTTAAGTAGGTCCATACACTATTGTATATGTTTTATGTTATGTTTGTTATGTTGGATGTCCCACCACAAATGTGTTTGTCTTTCGTTTTTACCATGTGGTTTCTCACTTTAGAGACACACGATTACCAGACTGCACTGGATTTCCACACTTATCTTGATTAATTTGATCCAAGAAAAACAGCTTTTCAACCTGCCCATGAGAATGATGGGCAGGCAGCTTATTAACATGTCTGTTTTTTGTATTCCTTTAGATACCAGGGCGCTCATTTATGAGCCCCTGCGTCACATTTGCGCCGCCGGTGCGTCACTTTTTGTGACGCACCAGTGGCATAAAACATGCGCCATGTTGCGCCATATTTACAAAGTGACGCATCTAGGTAGATGCGTCACTTTGTAAACCCCTGCGCCACATTATACCTGCGCCAGGTATAATGTATGCAAGGGGGGCGTTTTGACGCAAAAAAGGGTCGTAGAAGTGACGCAGTGAAATCTACGAGATTTCACTGCGCCACTTCTAGTGTGCAAATGCGTCAATTTCTTGCGCCTGCCTCACAGCAGGCGTAAGACTGACGCAGGCCCTTTCACATGGGGCTTGCCCCATGTGAAAGGACACATTGCTGGAGTTGCGTCACTTTTGTGACACACTCCAGCAATGCGTCACTTTTGCGCCTACAGATACGTCAGAAATACTGACGTATCTGTGACTCCTTGCGACATGATGCGTCATACTGTAAATATGACGCATCACTGGAGTCGCAGGGAGGGCGCAGTGAAAAGTGGCGCATCACTGTTTTCACGCAGTGATGCGTCACTTTTCATAAATGAGGCCCTACGTGTTCAGTTTAACCGTATGTTATTTATTTACGCTGACACAGAGGTGCGTGTTTATTATTTTTTCCTATTTATCACTTTATTACAGGTTGTGCACGGAGTGGTACACATGGGGTTGGTCCCGATACGGTCCTGAAGAAGAGGTTTAGGGGATAACCTCGAAACATGTTGACTTTCAATATCAGGGACTATTAGTACATTAATACCTAATTCTTCCCTTTTATTAAACCCCCCTTTTTATCCTTTACCAACTAGGAGCAAGAATAAATTCATTTACGCTCACTACCCACACCACTCCCCCTTCACTGCACTACACATAGTCTTTATAATTCAGTGCTTCTACATAACTGTCGCAAGTCGCAGCACGCCCCAAGCAGTAGATGCTTGGGATGGCCCCAATGATGAAGCATGTCACCTAGGGCAAACCTTTGGTGAGTTAGGGGACTCAAGAAAATAATTCTCTTTTCTTTATTTGAGGTGCGTCTTACTCATTTAATAGACCCCTCTTTTTCCCTACTAGCTAGGTTCCCTGATCCACGATCTCTGATTTTTTTTTGTCTTATAAAGTACCAAGGAGGACGAACCTAGCCATATCCTCCTCTCCTTCATCTCTTTGCTTTGATGCAAATATCAATTAAACAAAAGGAAAACTGCTCCCACCCACTGGGAGCTGATTTTTCATCTGCTTTCTGCCTGTTGATAAGGGGCAGGAACACAGATGAAAAATCAGCTCTCAGTGGGTAGGAGTTTTCCTTTTGTTTGATTAATGTTTGCCCCCCGACCTTGCCAACAAGGGGCTTAAATACAAACAAGTGCGTGAGACTCCACATGTTTCATGTTTTTTATTTTTATTTTTGTGGGAATTTGGGAATAATTTTTCTACAAATGCCTTACGGCCCTAGCAGGGTCCCTCGGGGAACCCACCACCAGGCCTTGGGGTCAGGGTATTCCTACCCTGCCACCTTCTCTTTTTTTAAATGTTTTTGTTTGGGACTCAGCTGAGTCCAAGTCCCAAGATGGATGCCAATTTTCCTGGTTAAAATGTTGCCAGACAATTAGATCTCAGAAAGAGATCGATAAGCTTCACGGAGGGTCTGCGCCACTATATGTATAAATTTGTTTTTCCTTTATTGGTTACAAAAGCAGATTTACACCAAAGAAGAAAAAGGGCTCTTTTTGGATGAAGAGCTACCCCTCTGTCAACTTTGGTGTAAAATATGTCCAGCAGTTCGGGCTTTGGTCGTGTTCAAATCCCCTACAGAAAAATTGCATGGGAAATCCACTTTTTTTTAAATCCCCACTTTTTTTCGGCCCCTGCTTATTGGATCACCCCAAAATTTTCAATGCGCAACTAACACATGAGGGCACTTTTTGGGGAAGATTTGTGAAGATTCATCAAACAGCGCCAAAGTTATAAACAAGTCAAAAATGCTTTTCCTATGGAAACTAGCTCCTAACTTAAAGGTAATTATTTTAAGTTAAGCAAAATGATCTCAACACAAATCTGGCCATGGCACCGAATTCTTTGCTATAATTTCATTTGAGTAAGGGCTTGGAAAGCCCGAAATGCATCAGGAGAACAAAAAGAGAATAATCAGATTTCTGCCACCATTAAATAATAAAAGTAATTGAATGAGAGTGCATCTTCTGTTTTTGATACATCTCACAGTGCAGTAATATGGCAGTCCTGGCATGGAGACAGCACCACCACTGAGATTGACCACCGACATGGCTTAGGACTGAACATAGCCAGACAGTCGGAACGTTCAGGTTTGGCTAAATGATCTCAATGCAAATCTGGCCCTGGTACCTTTAACCCATTGAAGGGTAACAAGTGTTTGCCATAATTACCTATGAGTAAGGGCTTAGAAAGCCTGAATCACATCAAGAGAATGAGTAGAGAATCACTGGCTTTGTGTCTCCATTAATTAACCCCTTCGCTGCGAGGCCTCACCCATGTGCTAAGCCTTTTTTTTTTAGCTATTTGAGGTAGTTTGCGCTAAAGCCCCCAAAACATTTTGTTCACATAAGGTATCCACGCCAAACGTTCGTCCTTTTTTCCCAACATCTCAAGGATTCTAAAGGTATCAAGGGTTTGTGGATTCCCATCAAAGAGACTGAGACACTAGCAAAAATATAGCAAAATGTAGTTTTTGGGGGGGAAATATGGGAACAGAAATAGTACATAGGAAAGCCTCTGTTTTTTTCCCTGCAAAGGGTTTCAACAAAGGGTTTGCAGTGCTAAAATCACCATGTTTCCAGCTTTCAGGAATGGGCAGACGTTTGCCAGAAAACCAAAATGTTCTACACAGTTTTGCCAGTCTTCTGGGACATATCCTATTTTTCCTCTTTTTTTGTTCTTTCAAACCTCTTCCAGTCAGTGGTAGAAATGGGTGTTAAAACAATAATGAATCCCAGAAAAATACATATTCCTACAAACTAGACAAACTTCTGAATTTATCAAGGGGTCAGTTATGTAGATCCTTCAAAGTTTTCCTATAGAAAGTAACAGAAGAATTAAACAAATATTGAAATTGAGTTGGAAAAAAACAGCCATTTGTGCCTATGTTTTCACCTGTAACTTCTTCTAACTATGGTAGTTGTTTGCAAAAAAGGTACTGTTATGTCCACTGAACCCTTATGGCTGCGGGGATATATAGTGCTTGTAGGTTCACCAAGAACCCGAGGTACCCAGAGCCAATAACCGAGCTGCTCCTTGCAATGGTTTTTCATTGTGTACTTGGTATACAGCAATACATTTGGTAAAATATAAAAAGAGTGAAAGATAGGTATCAAGGAAACCTATGTATTTCTGAAATGGGAATGAGATATGGAGTTTAGAAGCAGTGGATTTTTTCACATCTCTGAATTTGTGGGGACCCATTCTAGCATGTGAATTAGAGAGTATTTTTCAAAGTGACATTTTTTCACACTATCTTACATTTGGAAAGCAGAAATGCATAGGAAGACAATTGGTAATAACACTTGTTCTACTATTCTGTGTTCCCCCACATCTCCCGATAAAAATGGCACATCACTTGTGTTGGTTGGCCTAGTGCCAGTGACAGGAAACAGCCCAAAACACAATGTGAAGAAATCACGTTTTTCTACTGAAAACTGACTCTTTTTTTGCAATGTACCTAGCTGAAGATTTTGGGCCGTAGCTCAGCCAGCACCTAGGGAAACTGAGAAAACATGTACATTTTTTAAAACTGTACACCAAAGGCAATCCAGGATGGAGTGACTTGTGTTGCTCTCAACAGGTTGTGTTACCCAGAATCCATTGCAAGCCTCAAACCTTGTAAAAAAATACATTTCCTCACATTTCTGTGATGAGAAGCTCTGGAATCTGAAGGGATCCACAAGCTTCCTTTCACCAAGCACTGCCCCAAGTCTCTCAATAAAAATGGTACCTCAATTGTGTGGGTGGGCCTTGTGCCTGGGACAGGAAACGTCTCAAAAAGTATCATGGAGACATCAAAATTGGCTATCACGAAACAATCTGGTTTTGTAAAGGAGTCACCTGCATGTTTTGTTCTGTGCTTGGCAGCCATCTAGGGAAACCTACCAAACCCAGACATTTTTGAGAACTAGATACCAAAGAGAGTCCAGGGAGGTGAAGCTTGCATGCATCCCCCAATGTTTCTACCCAGAATCCCCTGAACACCTCAAATGTAGCAAAAATAATCACAATTTCCTCACATTTGTGTGTTGGAAAGTTGTGCCACCAGACCGGCACAAATTTTTCACCACCCAGCATTTCCCCAGCTCTCCCGATAAAAATGCTACCTCACTTGTGTGGGTGGGTCAAGTGCCCACAACAGGTAAGGGCCCAAAACATATTGTGGAGGCATCAAAATTATGGATCTCAAAAAGACCTGGTTTTGCAAGGGGTTCTCCTGCGTTTTTGGTCACGGGTTCGGCGGCCATCTAGGGAAACCTATCAAAAAACTAGACACCCGGGGGAGATCAAGGGAGGTGTGGCCTGGATCTCCTAATGTTTTCTTATAAATAATCCCCTGCAAACCTCAAATTTAGCTAAAAAATCACATTTGCCTCACATTTCTTAGTGGGATTGCCGCAAATTTTCTACCACCTAGGGTTCCCCTCTTGAGTAAAACGTTGGGGAATACACACAAGCCACACCTCCCTGGACTCACCCGGGTATCTTGTTTTCATAAATGTCTGGGTTACCCGAAATGGCTGCTGAGCCCAGGACTAAAAACAGAGGTGACCCTTTTGCAAATCCTGGTCATTTTGGGTAAGCAGACCTTTTGGGATCCACCCAAAACACTCCACATGTTCTCCATTAGTGGCCAGTTTTCAAAAATATTTGAGGGCAGAAGATGTTCACTACAGAGAGAGCATGCATTGATGGTAAAAAGCAAAAAAACACCAAAATATTATTGCACACCCATCCACTAATTAATCACAGGCATACTGGTTTGATTTGGCATGATGGTAACTAAATGACTCATAAAAAAACTTTATTTACCTATGACTTTGCAAAATAAAATCCACAAAAGTCATTGTTAATAACCACTGACTTACAGCTTGTGAGCTGTAAAGCCATATCAAGGCACCAACCGCATTACAGTCCATTCACACGACGTTCATGCATCAGACACAGAAATCTATTCACACTGCCAGCTACGTGCCCTACACAATACAACACTTACAATTACAAACAACACCATTTTAAGGGCCTGTCACTCTCATGTGCCAACAGTACTAACACACCAATCACACCACCAAACATCAGACAACTAACAAACACACCTCAAGCAAGTCAATATACATATTGGCTATCAGCCATCAACACACCGCCAGTCCACACACACTGCCAGCCACATGCCAGAGTACACACACAGCCAGTCAAACGCCAGTCTACAGACACCGCCAGCCATGCACCAGTCTACACACACTGCCAGACAAGTGCCAGTCTACATGGACCACCAGCAAAATGCCAGTACACGCGGACTGTCAGCCAAACTCCACTTCATACAGACAAATAAACATTCCCTGGTGTCTAGTCGTTTTCTTTCCCCCTTGGGAGCAGATGGGCGAAACAATTTGGCACATCTGCCCCAGAGGGGGGAAGAAAATGGCCAACATATTGCTCCTATAAAGGGAAGCAACCCTTGCCGCCCTGACATGTAAATATAAAACTTCCTGGTGTCTTGTGGCTTTCTTCTCCCCTCAGGGGAAGATGGGCCTAAAAATATGGCAGATCTACCCTCCAAGGGGGGAGGAGAAACAACCCAAAATATGTTGCTAAATAATAGGGGAGCGACCCTTGCCCAAGAAGCCGCTCCCTTTATTGCAGAAATAATTATCCCTGGTGTCTACCTTGTTTCTGCTCCCCTTCGGGGTGGATAGGCCTAAAAATATAGCTGATCTGCCCCTAAGGGGGGAAAAAGAACCAAAATACAACACAAAAAGGGGGAACCACCCTTGCCTAAGGGGCCGCTCCCCCACATTCCAAATTACAATATCCTTGGTGTCTAGTGAGTTTCTGCATCCCTTGGGGGCAAATCAGCCTAACAATATGGCCGATTGGCCCCCAAGGGGGCAGAAACAGCCCACAATAGTGCCCCAATAAAAAGATGGCCACCCTTGCCTAATGGGTCGCACACCCAAATGCCAAATTACAATATCCCTAGTGGGTTTCTTCCCCCCCTAAGGGCAGATCGCCCTAAAAAAACATGGCTGATCTGCCCCCAAGGGGGGCAGAAACGGACAAAATAATGTCCTAAAAAAGGAGAAGCAGCTCCCCCACATGCCAAATAGCAATATCCCTGGCATCTAGTGGGTTTCTGCCCATCATGGGGGCAGATCTGACTAAACATATGGCCAATCTGCGCCCAAGGGGGGCAGAAATAGTCACACTTTGCCAAAATATAAAAAGGAGCTGCCCTTACCAAAGGGGCTGCTCCCAGTGCCTAATCCCTGGTGGACTAGTGGGTGCATTCCTGCTGCGTGGTCGCGACCCCACCTGCGATTGCGCAGCAGGAATACACTGCAAAGAGACATCTGTGGAAAGGAAAAGCTCTTTTCTTGCCCCCGGTGTCACTGAACACACCCTGAATACTCCCCCAGAGGAGAAACTCACTTCTTCTCTAGACACGCTGGAAGCAAACAACTTCCAGTATATGTATCATGCATATTTTTATGATGTCGGCATGCGCAGTGCATGCTGATGTCAACAGATTTCCGAAGGAGGGGTCGGGTGTGGCAGCGGATGTGATTCCGCTGCTACCCCAGTGGGGGCTTGTAGATTGGAGGCCGACGGGTAGAGCACCGGTGCTGCCCCCGTGGGTGGGTGCCAGGACGTAACAATGATGTCCTCAGCATGCAAGTGCCAAGGATGAGGACATAACCGTTACTCCCTTAGCAACAGAAGGGGCTAATAAAAGTAACTGAACGAGAGTGCGTCTTCTGTTTTGAACACACCTTGCAGCGAAGTAATAAGGTCGTCCTGGCGTGGAGACAGCACCACCACTGAACTTGTTAGCAGGTACTACATGACTTGGGACTGAACATAGCCAGACAGTCAGACGTTCAGGTTTGGCGAAACGTTCACAAAACAAATCTGGCCATGGCACCATAAACCCACTGGAGGATAATAATTGTTCCCCATAATTACGTATGAGCAAGAGCTCGGAAAGCCCGAAAGGCGTCAGGAGAACGAGAATCACCGGTTTTGTGTCAGCATTTATTAATAAAAGTAACTGATAGTGAGTCTTCTGTTTTGGGCACATCTTGCAGAGAAGTAATATGGTGATCCTGCCATAGAGACCGCAGCACCGCTGAGATTGTAAGCGGGTCTGACATGGCTTGGGACTGATCATAGCCAGACAGTCGGGACGTTCATATTCGGTGAAATAATCACAACACAAATCTGACCATGGCCCGGTAAGCCCATTGGAGGGTAAGAATTGTTTGCCATAATTACCTATGAGTAAGGGCTTGGAAAGGCAAAATGTATCTGGAGAATGAACAGAGAATCACCAGATTTGTGTCAGCCTTCATTATCAAAAGTAACGGAATGAGAATGCGTCTTCTGCTTTGGACACATCTTTCAACGATAGATAGATATATTTATATTTATATATATAGGGTTTCACTTACCTGATATATACTTACATTTAAATTGTAAAGGCATGTGTGGTAAAGGCATATGCATTGTAAAGGTAATGCATGGTAAAGGCATTGAGTGATAATGAATACGTAGTAAAGGCATGCGTGGTAAAGGCAGGCTTTGTAACGTCATACATCTGCTTTCAGGTCTTCATATGCTTGCTTTGAAAACCAAAGCCGGCTATAATGTGTTAAAGTGAATTTTTGGTTTAAGCCAACAACTTGTGCAATTAGAGGAACTACCATGATTAATGCTTGTAATCCCGCAAAATGCACCTATGCCCTCAGGACATTTCACCAGTTTACGTAACAGATAGCCTATGACAACTTAAATCCACAGTACATATCTTTAATATTCCTGTTCCATGTTATGTCTTTTTTGGATCATTAGAGACGCTTAGATCGCTCTAATGAAAGCCAAATTAGAAATGACATGTTATAGTGTGCAATTGTTGGTAAACCAATACGTTTGTCTCTTCAGGACGACACTTGAAAATGTGTTGTCCTTAATTTGGGTTCAGGTGGTGCGCACTCATTTTTTAGACTGAGACTTATTTTCTCATCATCAGGCATTTATCCAGACCTAGAACGACACAGTCAATAAAAGGAAAAAGAAAGGGGACTAGAAAGATAGGGAAACATGGTCAGAGGGGCAAAGACAGAATGCAAAAGAACCTTCAAGAGTGATGTGAAGAGAGAGTGAGCGTATAGGTTGGATGAAGGATGCATGAGGTAAAATCAAGACTAAACAGCATTGGTGTTTAGGAACCCAGTACCAGCTTCAGGCAGTGCGACGGTGCAGCCACACCTGGACCTGACCTTGGGGTGGAGTTGTGTTTTGTGTTTAGTAATAACCTATGTGTCTAAAAATACCTGCTGCAGAGTTGTGTCCAGCAATGTTCTTTCATCAATAGAGATGTCAAGATAACTGGTGATTAATGGTCCTGCTGTAGACAGATCAGAGTTTTGTCTGGTGGCAGTTTTGACTCATCCTAAAGTAGCACAGAGGGTTAATATGCCTGCTGCAAAGAATGTATTCATGTCGATTACAGAGCTTTTTTTATGTAGATAGCTCAGCAGGTTATTAGTTTTGTCATTGAGATCCATTGTTTCTTGAAGTTTGTAGGAAATTGGGTCACTACTGCGTGGAAGAAGTGAATCCCTACCCAGGAATCAACCACAAATCCTGTAAAGGTGAAGTCAAAAGGCATCCCAAATTAACATGTGCTTAAACCCCTGGTAGCTTGGTACAAAAGCAGTCAGGCTTAGCCTAGATGCAATGCTTAAAGTATTTTTGCAGCACTTAAAACAGTAATACAGGGAAAACAAAACACAAGAAAAATCCTTCACCAATTTAGAAAAACGAAGCAAGATTTAATAAATTACTTGAGACCAAAACAACATAAGTCCGATTAGTAGAACGAGGGATAGGCAATTATAAAGATTTAATTGAGAATAGTGCCTAAAAGCATAAAGCGCCACCTGTGGTTATCTGGTTGTGCCAGACTGACAAAGTCACAAGTTCAGGCTGACCATCAGATACAGAGACCAAGTTAGGCCCAGTGAAAAAAGGACCTCAAATCATGGTTGCGGAGCATTGCGAGATCCCTAGTAGAGGGTGTGTTCCCATGGGCTGCGCTGTGAGGTCCTGCCATGAGGATGAGTCATGCAGCAGTGATTCTGGGGATCTGTGGGGCTGCATTGAGAGGTACTGCATCAAGCATGTGTTTAACAGCTGGGTTTCAAGGAGGTTCAGGGCTGTAATGTGAGGTCCTACTTTGAGGAGGCGTCATGCATTGATGGTTCCGAAGAGCTACTGGGTCCAGGGTCAGGGATGCCTTGCACAGTGATGGTTCCGATTCAGAGGCAATGTGTTGTGATGTGTCAGTCTGCTTGGACAACAGCTGGCCTGGCAGAGTACCTTCAGGCCCACTTCCAAGGGTCCAGGACTCGGGTGGAACCACTTGGGTGGCAAGACTCACAGCAGATAGAGTCCAGGTGCTGGATTTAATGTGGTTGGAGCCCTTTCTGTCCCTGAGGCATTCATCAGGAGGCCAGAGAACTAGCCCTTGAAGTCACTCTGGTGGTCCTGAGTTCAAGATGTGGGTCCAGCCCTTTTTGCTCAGGCAGCAGAGCATCACAGCAGCTAAGTAGAAGAGCAGTAGAGTAGCAGTCCTTCTTATAGCAAAGCGGCACCGCAGTCATTCTGAGTCTTCCACAGGTCCTTAGTGGTGACAAAATTGTACACCCATGCGTGCATCACGATTTCAATTTACATCCCGACAGTTTTGCTTATTATTATTATTTTTTCATCAACTTGTTTTATACAATCGATAAATCCCATTCTGTTTTTTAATAAGCACAAACACTGGAGGTCTGGCCCTAGTAGAGAGTCTTTCTTTAATGCCCATAAGTGGACCCAAGGTCAACCATGCCCCGCATGATGATGTCATGACGACACGGGCCCGAGGACTCTTCTCAGAAACTCAGCATTAAATGCCAAACTTCCAAGCAGCTGCACATCCTTTGGATCCCCAACACAGGCCGCAACAGGTATAGATGGTGGGCAGGGCACCTTGAAGACATAAGTAGAGCACCCGGTCTCATCAACCGGTGCATTGGGTCTCTCCAGTGAGATATTGGCGTGTTAACCCTTTGTCTTTTCCTTTCAGCGTGTGAGTATAGGCCCTGCCCTCTTGTGGGATCCATGTCGCTAAATTGAAAAGTGACTTAAGTAAGCATTAAGTAATTCTTTTTGAATTGCTAACAACTTCACTCCATTTTAGGCAAGCAGTAGAGTTTATCGGGGAATGAGACCAAGCTGTCCTTAATAATTGATAATTGCACATTACCACCTTATTGAAATCGCGATGCACGCATGGGTGTACAATTTTGTCACCACCTCAACGATCGAGATAGATCAAGCCTGACGCTGCGTACTGCACACATGAGTGCATGCCTGTCTCATTTACATGTACTTTATGTTTAATGTATGTCTTGTGATTACTGTTTGTATTTTGTCATTTTCTCTTTTCAGATTATACCAACACTACTGAAAGAGAAATTTAGTAGGAGGAAACTAATAGGTTTTCTCTTGTTCTACGCACCCTAGCGCATTTACGCTTTTTACACTCCAGGCTATGAGAACTCCCATAGTCTGGTTCACTTTTTCCCTGCTCCTGACGAAAGCCAGCATATGATATTGTCTGGCTGAACCATGTAGACCTGTTTTTAGGATACATGAGTGAGAACTTAAAACTCTAGACGTAGCGCCTTCTCAATTTTTAAACTCTGTCATAGTGCCCCATTAATAAATTAACCCTAATATCTGAGGGGGACCCTATAGACAGTTTTAAACTCACTATTCACTGCACGACACAAAAACCAGCTCCGCTGTAGTTCAGGGGTCGTAGCACACCCAGTGTGCACTCGGCACCTTGGGTGGGACTCGATGATGAAGCATTCCACCAACTAGGTTGGTGGGTGAGGGTTTGCTTAAGAAACCAATCGGTTTCCAAAACACAAACTAACCAAAGGCTTCCAGCTACGAGTCAGTTCTTCTTGATTATATATGTTTTACACTGGGGAAATGAACTAGCCCTTACTATTTTTCCTGGCTCTCTTGGTGATATTTATAGATCCAATATTTATCACCAGTGCCAGCTATGAAGTAGGAGACGGTTCTGGAGGTTTCCACCAAGAGAGGTACCTGGACTTTTCTGCTTCTCTGCCCTGGCTGGGGCCAGGGCAGGGTGGCAGAAATGTCCAGGCACCTATGGTGCCTGGACTCTGTCTGGAGGCACCAAAGACTAGTGTCAAACTCTTTGATTGTGTGCCAAGGCAGTGCCTTTGTGATGTGCAGGTGTGGTAGGTGACAGCTCCATCCCCCTTTCAAGTCAAGGTGGTCCATTCTGCCAATACCTCTTGCCCCTGTGTTTCTCTGTCTGGAGTAATACACAAAGAGCAACTGCCAGCCACACCTAATCATGTGACCACTGATACAGGCTGCAGGCACCAAATGGTTAGGACAAAAAAATGCCAACTTTCTAAAAGCGGTATTTTCAGAATTGAGACTTAAATTCCAACTTTACCATTAAAGAGGATTTTAAATTACAACTCTTTAGACCCCAAGCCCGACACTCCCAATTGCTCCCATTTGAAAGTTATCACTAATTAAATGATATAAGGTAACCCAATGTTATCCTATGGGAGAGGTTGGCCTTGTTGTAGTGAAAAACAAATGTAAGTCTTTTTTCACTACCGAGACATGTAAACGTTAAAAGTGCATGTCCAAAATAGACTGCACCCAGCCCTCTAGGCTGTTTAGGGCCAACCTTAGGGGTGATTTATATGTATAAAAAAGGGTTGTTTCTTTTGGGTACGTGGAAGTTGATTCTGTCATTGAGGTATTTGGGTTTGTTGTGCTGTAGGTATTTGTAAGCGTCAGTGAGGATTTTGAAAGTGACTCTTTTCTCCACGGGGAGACAGTGGAGACTTCGTAGGTGTTGACTGATGTGTTCGTGTCTGGGATGTCGAGGACGAATCTGGTGGCGGTGTTCTGTGTTGTGTGGAGTTTGCGGAGTAGGGACTTGTTGATGCCGGCGTAGAGTGCGTTTCAATAGTCCAGTCTGCTGGTGATGAGTGTGTGGGTGACTGTCTTCCTTGACTCAGGGGGGATCCACTTGAAGGTCTTGCGGAGGATGCAGAGGGTGTTGAAGCAGCTGGAGGTGACGGCGTTGACCTGACGGTTCATGGTGAGTGATGAGTCGAGTACGATGCTGAGGTTCTTGGCGTGGTCTGAGGGGGTAGGTGGGCTTCCGAGGGTGGTCGGGCACCGGGTGCTGTCCCATGCAGAAGGGGTGGTACCGAGGACGAGGACTTCTGTCTTCTCTGCGTTGAGCTTCAGGCAGCTGTTGGTCATCCAGACTGCGACGTCTTGCATTCCTTTCTGGAAGATGAGTTTGGCAGTGGTGGGGTCTTTGGTGAGGGAGAGGATGAGCTGGGTGTCGTCGGCGTAGGATACGAAGTTGAGGCCGTGTTGTCATGCGATGGCTCCGAGGGGGGCCATGTAGATGTTGAAGAGGGTGGGGCTCAGGGATGAACCCTGTGGGAATCTGCAGGTGATTTTCATGGGGTTGGAGAGGAATGGTGGGAGTCTGATCCTTTGGCTTCTTCTGGTGAGGAATTATGGGATCCAGTCCAGGGCTGTTCCTTGTATACCTGCGTCGTGTAGTCTGGCGACTAGTGTGTGGTGGGAGACGGCGTTGAAGGCCGCTGATAGGTCGAGTAGGATGAGGGTTGCGGAGGGCTGCGGAGTGGCCTTGGTCCAAGAGGGTGCGGATGCCATCTGTGGCGGTGAGTAGGGCGACTAGGGCGGTCTCTTTGCTGTGGTTGCAAGATCAGAGTTGGCAGGATGGGTGACTCTTAGTTAAAGAGGGAGAGGAGCTGTCACCTACCACACTTGCACATCACAAAGGCTCTGCCTGAGAATTCTCTACAAGGTTTTGTCACTAGTCTACTGTGATACCAGACAAGCTGGGGCCATGACAGGGAGGAAGAAGATGCCTGACACCTCAGGTGGTGGATACCGCATGAAGCTTTCCCAACTTCAAAGCAGGCACCAGGTATAAATATTGAACCTCCGACCTCAAGAACTTCCCTGCACTGCTGGACCCATGGGTTGTGCCAGGAAGGACTGTTGTGCTTTTGAAAGGACTGACACTGTGCTGGACTGCTGCTCTCAAGGATAGCTGCCTTGATGTATTGACCTTCTGTCTTCTTGCCTGGGTGAGAAGGACCTGTATGTGTTGAACCCAGGACCACAGAGTGACCCCTAAGGGCTATTTAGATGACCTTCTGACTTGCACTTATGGGAGCGAAGACTCCAACAACTTAAACAAAAACCAAAGGAAATGATGGACGGAGTGTTGAACATTGCAAGCACTCACCCCCAGTCAACTGATCTGCGTTTAATCCATCACCGTTCTTTAGCCCACTCTGACACCCCAGTTCAGACATGGCCATATGCAAATCAGTCTGACCCTGTGCCTCATGGGAACAGTCCAGCCCGAACTGCCAAGCCATGTCTTCCCTGGATCGGAAACAAACTTCCTAGGACCGGTTTCTGGCATTTCAGCCGTCTTCAGCCAGGCTTGCTTGAATCCAGTGGCAAAGTGAGCAAGGGACTCACGTCTGAGCATACCCTGCCAACTTATGGCGAACAGAGCAAAAACGAAAGGAAATGAGGAACGGAGTGTTGAACATTGCAAGCACTCACCCCCAGTCAACTGATCTGGGTTTAATCCATCACCGTTCTTTCGCCCACTCTGCCACCCCAGTTCAGACATGGCCATATGCAAATCAGTCTGACCCTGTGCCTCATGGGAACAGTCCAGCCCGAACTGCCAAGCCATGTCTTCCCTGGATCGGAAACAAGCTTCATAGGACCGGTTTCTGGCATTTCAGCCGTCTTCAGCCAGGCTTGCTTGAATCCAGTGGCAAAGTGAGCAAGGGACTCACGTCTGAGCATACCCTGCCAACTTATGGCGAACAGAGCAAAAACCAAAGGAAATGATGGACGGAGTGTTGAACATTGCAAGCACTCACCCCCAGTCAACTGATCTGGGTTTAATCCATCACCGTTCTTTAGCCCACTCTGCCACCCCAGTTCAGACATGGCCATATGCAAATCAGTCTGACCCTGTGCCTCATGGGAACAGTCCAGCCCGAACTGCCAAGCCATGTCTTCCCTGGATCGGAAACAAGCTTCCTAGGACCGGTTTCTGGCATTTCAGCCGTCTTCAGCCAGGCTTGCTTGAATCCAGTGGCAAAGTGAGCAAGGGACTCACGTCTGAGCATACCCTGCCAACTTATGGCGAACAAAGCAAAAACCAAAGGAAATGATGGACGGAGTGTTGAACATTGCAAGCACTCACCCCCAGTCAACTGATCTGGGTTTAATCCATCACCGTTCTTTAGCCCACTCTGCCACCCCAGTTCAGACATGGCCATATGCAAATCAGTCTGACGCTGTGCCTCATGGGAACAGTCCAGCCCGAACTGCCAAGCCATGTCTTCCCTGGATCGGAAACAAGCTTCCTAGGACCGGTTTCTGGCATTTCAGCCGTCTTCAGCCAGGCTTGCTTGAATCCAGTGGCAAAGTGAGCAAGGGACTCACGTCTGAGCATACCCTGCCAACTTATGGTGAACAAAGCAAAAACCAAAGGAAATGATGGACGGAGTGTTGAACATTGCAAGCACTCACCCCCAGTCAACTGATCTGGGTTTAATCCATCACTGTTCTTTAGCCCACTCTGCCACCCCAGTTCAGACATGGCCATATGCAAATCAGTCTGACCCCAACAACTTAAAGCCAGTACCTGGACTCTGCCATCCGTGACCCCTAAGCTGCCAAGTTATGCCCCCCCAGTTCTGGACCATTGGAAGTGGGCCTGAAGGTTCTCCATCAGTCCATATGTGGTTTCAACATTAGAAAATCATCTCCTCTGCTGCACAGCGCAACCCTGAGCAGAACCGACACTTCACCTCAGCTGTGTGGACCTCACATCACTGCCCGCAGCCTCACAGGAACCACTGCTGCCTAAGGCATCCTCGACACAAGCCCTCACATCACAAGGTGCCCCTTCCTGCACATAAACAATCTAAAATGGTGATTTCTAACTCCAATTGTACAGCACACAGGGAAGTTGCAAATCATAATTTTGTATTGCTTGTTAATGTGCAGAAAGAGACACCAGATTTTCCCTGGTTTTAATTTTGGTGATGCCTCCTATTTACGCCGCCCTTGTAAATAGGGGGCAGTGTCAAAATCAATAGGTGTTGCGGCGGAACGCCCACCGCAACACCCATTGCCCACCCCTTTCACGCTATGTGTAACGTGAAAGGGGGCCTTATTTACAAGGCAGCGTTAATCCATATTAAGTGGCTTACTGTCCCCTTGTAAATAAGGCTAAGCCCCTATTGCCACAGGAACATCGTTAAAAGTGATGTTCCTGTGGCAATAGGGGGTTATAAATATGTCCCTACATTTTGTCTTGGAGAAAGTCTTCATTAGCTAATTGGACCTGGGCAATGCATACATGAAGCAAAAAAAACACATATTCTGACTAACCCGGTGTGAAATGTGCATAATTTCCTCTGTGGAAATTAACCAAAATGCAGAAATAAAATAGGACGAATTATATGATATGCCAGTCCACCATTTGCGCTGTTATAGCACAAAATACATCCTCACATCTACCCTGAGTGCAAGATTCATTTGGCACAAAATTAGTGCAAAAATCGCAAGTGACACGGACATCAGCCAATAGCGTTCTCTGAATTTGTACTGTTCTTATATTCCTGCAATAGGATTTGTACCAGAACAACATCTCAATTACGTGACGTAGAATAATGGCACAATCTCGGGCATTCAACCATAACGAAAATGCCCTAAATAAATGAAACAAGATTGTACCGGATTAAGCAACATTTCACCTGCGCCGAGTTCAGTCCGGAGGAGCATAAAAAAGTTCATGGACATTTATTTTGCTTAAAATAAAATAATAATATTGGCACTTTGTCACTATGGAAAAACAGTCACAGATACAGCTCACAGAGAGAGAGTGAATCTATCGAAACAGTGTGAATGTAACTTCTTAGGGTAGTACTGCTATTAACATCATTTTGTGGCTGAGAGCCTCCTGACTTTCCATCTACTCTGTTTGCTGATTAGTGGGTGTTGCTGTCAAATAAAATGTCAACTTAGTTGCACAGGCAAATCTGAAATACATTAAGCAAATTATTTTTGTCTGCTCAATTGGGCAAAGGCTTTTTTTTATGTCGAGCAAACACACAAACACCCTGTCTGGTTGTGAAAGGCATACTGTAGGCCTAGCAAGAAGATAGAAGTTGTACAATGAACAATGCATAAAGAGAAGGGAAAGAAATTAATGGTTTACCCTGTAGTGTAGTTCCTATTTCCCTGATAGGCTCTGTTCATTCGAATAACATACACTATAGATGTGACATAGGACTAAGGTCAGTATGTCTCTATCGAGTATATTAAACTTAATTACTTGTGTGTGCCAGCTATCTCAGAGGCCACTAGAAACTTCTCGAATATACAAGAAGGGATTAGTCTCTGACAACCGCATAAACATGACAACTTTGTTTCCTTTAGAATCTGAACAGTCTCAGAATCGTGGAAACAATAGATAACAGTTTCGCTCAGTCAATCGTGCATGCTTCGTTTCTACAGAGTTGCACAGAAATAGAGGGACGGGCATTTCAATAAAAGGGTTTATTGAACAGTCTTATTTCTCATGCAAGAGATATGAATTGCTACAATCATAAGACAGACTGCGAAGTACAATATTTACAAGGTTAGCAGTAAGATAAAATAATACTGCAACAGCATGGTTTGTAGCTATGACATATATTAATCAAAATACATACATAAATAACATAAGCTAAAATGTGATACTCATCTGAGGCTTCTAAATTGTTCTACCCCAGTGTACCTAACCTACGTGCAGTACGAGGTTTGAAGTAGGTGCCATTTCTAAAGTATAGCTAGCTATATTTTAGTTTAGCCAAGAGTTGCCAAAAGTTTCTCTAAGTTCTAGTCAGCTCCATACCTTAGAATGAGAGTGGTTGGAATCTCTTTTCTGGACTCGATAGTCTAACCCCACACAAGGGAAATCAGAGAGCACTGGAGCTGGATTTTCTGCGAGGAGGATGGCAGCGTCAGGTCAGTGCATCAGGCTGGAACTCGATCTCCTTCTGAACTTGCCGTTGCGAACCGCGTAGTCTGGGTTGGATCGAATCATCCTTGAACCGCAATTTGCCAGGGCAAGTGCTGGTACATTTATACCTTGAAGGTGTCTAGGAATGCCAGCAATGACGTAAAGGTCGGGCAGAGGAACGTCATGAATGAACCCCTAAGGAATAGATGTTCATGCATACTTAATGAGTTCTTGGAGAAATCAATATTCAAGCTGAGGGAAATCCCTAAAGGCTTAAGGGTCTGGTTTTCCAAGAATTCGTTGTGACGTGGATGGACAGATGTATGTGGCCATGCCTGTATTTGGTTTGTACGGACAATGTCTAAATAAGGGCCGGATTTCTATGTCCAAATAAGGGCAATGTGAATTGTACCTATATAAGGGCATAAATCGGGAAACCTATATACGGAATCTAAACGTGCACACAACACCCACTCCATTTTCGTATGAACGACGTTACTAAATCCTAAATATTCTAAACATAACTTAAAACAGAGTATCGCAAGGGTTTGCTAAAATAGGCTTAAAACATATGTTCTAAAAATACATTACAAAACCATTGCTATGCATAAAGTGTTGTACATATTAAAGGCAATGTTCCATTCTAAGCATAGGATCACATTGGAATGCTAAATTAATGAACCAAAATACATACATGTGATGAAATGGCTCGTAAATTCAGAAGAAAAAGGAGCCAAAACCATTTCATATTAGCTTACACAAGTCAAATTGTTATTCATGACAAGGTGGCATACTGTCCCTGGAAGTGTCATCAAAGAATTATGTTCTCTATGAATAGTTCTACTATAAGCAGATTACTGTGCCAAAAAACGAAAAATTCAATTTTGGGACGGGAAAAAAAGAAATATAATCATAGAAAAAGTTCCAAAGTCAGTATCACGTTTGAAAAAGAATGAAGGCCAAATTCACAGTCTCTCCGGAACACTGTGTGCCTGAATCAAAAGTCAGTGTGTGGGGATGGAGAAAACATAACATTTTGTAATCCTGTATACAACAAGTCGTCTACCGTTGTGGGTGAGAGTTGGAATACCTCGTGTAGAAGATCAACAGCACATAGATGCGAACTATCGCCTTCAGCATGAGAAGCATCAGCAATGTCCGGATTGGATGTTACCTGCGCGCCTGGTGTTTCCTCTCATACTTCAGCAGTAGCATGTTGCGTCTGTGAGATCTCAATGAATGCCGCCATCAGGATTGGTAGCCACTGGGGACAACACATAGCATGTGCCGTTACCGGGTCCAGCAGAGAATCGATATCCGTAGGCATGACTAATGGGAGTGTCAGACAAATGTCCAGCTCGCATTCTTCACCACATAGCAGGCAGCGTAGAACAGGTAGGATGCAATCTTGCCAGATTGGTTTGAATGACAGAAACCAAGTGGTGTTTAATTCTCGTAGACCAGGTAAACCCAGAATTTGGACGATGCGCTCACGACACTTCATCTCCAATAGAGTTCTTTCCATGGTGAACTGGGTTTCGCTGGTGATTTGGCTTGCCATATCGTAGCAGTAGGAGCAAAAATAGTATCCCTGAAACGAGTGCTAAAAGGAGCGGCAATCTGCCAAACACAGAGTGCATGAAGTTTGGAAAAATTCAGAGGACTGCTTGAAAAGGTGCTAACAGTTCTGCACACACGTTCTTAAATACATGTACAATACCGCTTGTATCAGACATGTTTGAGATATGACCTAACATTTCTGAGAAATGCACAGGACAGTTTGCATACAAAAGGTTATGTATCTCCGCAGAAGTCCTTGCGACTTGGAGATTTCTTTGGCAGAGGTCAAAGGCACAGTTTTTTTGTAAAAGAATGGCTTTCATTTTGCTTAGAGTATCAACCCATAAAGGCGACTCCCTGACTATTTCTATTTGGGGAAACAAGACTTGCATACAGCAAGTGACTCTGGATGTAACCGTTACTAGATATGGGTTACCTGGCAACATGGCACAGCAGCTGTAATCATTCAACATAATGTAACTCCCATTTGAAAATTGACCAAAGATTGGATTAATCACTGCTGCCGGTGAACCGTGCAGGTGGCAGGATAAGTTTGTAGTAGAACCGTCACAGGCCCCGTGTAAGTTAATACCCTGACAAAGGAGATAACAGCTTAGTGCATGTTCACAATTTTCACCGCTAACAAACACTTCACATCCCCCACTCCAACATCTGTGTGTGTAAGGTAAATCCCAGGATGTCTTGATGTATTCTTTACCCAACCTTTCATATTTGCCTGCTGGTATATTGTTTAGGCAATACTGAAAATGGAAAGTCGCAACAGGCAGAGTAATCTTACCATGTATGAGCCACTCAGTAGCTGTTTTTTCTGCCACTGTGAATGGTAATTTCTCCCGTTTTTCAATGCTCGGCACCGTATAGTCTGCTCCCCTTTGTGCCAGCTTGATCTGTCTATCAGTGAGATTGAATTCTGCAAACAGTGATGTAGTATTGATTAAACGCCAAGGTACATAGCCAGAACGCAGCTTTTGGAGCTTCCAGCCTAATAGCATGATAGAACGTAGCTGTGACTGACCATGTTGCAACATGACCAAGTCTTGCTCCATGATGTCTATGACAGAGGATACAATGCTGTCCAAAGAATATATCCTGGACGACAGAGTCGTTAACCCATTGTCTACTAGAGAGAGATTTCTCTAAATTAATACGATCAATTTCTCGTATTCGTTCTGCAGTCTCTGCTTGGGTGACCTTCCACGCTTCATTATACGCAGCGTAGATACCGGGATATATGAAATATTTTTGACGCTTTTTTCTTGGTCCTAGCAAGAATTCCCAAAGGTCTGCGCCTTTTTGAAGTAAAGTTAAGTGTTGTTTTACATCCTCTAGTGTAGCTTTCTGTAGCCAATCAAGGCAAAGTTTCCCTACACTGTAAGTTGTTACTACCCACGGATGCTGTCTTTGAACATAACGTGGGTCTGGCCTATGAAAGCTAAAACCTTGTGTTTTGTTCAGGAATCTATCTTGACAGTTGTTTGTGTCTAATGGCCAGAGCAACCATTTTTTCCATTCTGGATCTGATCTGTTGTGATGCAAAATATTATGTACGTCGACCTCCCCCTGTGTAGAGCTTTCACTTGTAGGTGCAGGTATTGACGGAGTGTTCATGTCTTTTATCTTGGCTATTACAAGGCATGATGCTTGTTGGGCAGTGTCGTTCAAAAACATAATTTGCTCAGGGATCATCCAGGCTCTAAACAGAGCTTCTATTCCCTGTGCTTGCTAATCTTTAGTACCCCAGACAGTTTTCGTCTCAATGTTGTCTTTCCAAAAGTCGTAACCCTGTCTAGACAGTTGGGCAATAAAGGCTGCAGAATAAATCTGTTTGGTATTCGTTAACATAGTTTTCATTCCTGTCTTATTGACATTCTTAAAGTAAAATGTCTCTGCTTTCAAGATATTAAACCCTGAAAAATATCGAAATTTCATAGAAATTGTTTTCGAACTACCCTTTGGTGGCGTAGGACAATGTTCCCATTGGTTATACATAAAAACATTTCTAGGTGTTGCAGATTTGTGCAAGAAATGATGGCCATAGTGGTTATAACAATACAGTTATTCATAGTCTGATGAACCTTGTAAATATTAATTATTAGGGAATGCAGTTGACATCTCTAGATCAGACATCATATTATTAACAGTCTCGAAGTCCCAATCATCAGAAAAGGTACTGGAGGTAATAAAGTCACTTAATGAAATTTTAAATAAATGTGGAATCTTCAAATGCTCGGACGGGCCAAAAATGTCATATTCGGTTTTGTCCCAAACTATACCATCAGGTACAGGAATCGCTGTGATGTTCACTGCTGACAAGTCTCTTGCTTCACGATGGGATGATTTGTGTGGCTGGAGAAGTAAGTTCACTCTTTTGCTTGCTGTGTCCATTTGAATATATCTTCCATTAATCAGCATACCCAGAGTTATTATCAGAGCTAACCAAAGTAGAAAGAAGAATATTCCCAAAACAATTCATAGTTCAATCCATGGTGAAACCAGATAAGTCTTTTTCAGTAGATGAAAAAAGTCTGTTGCTTGTTCTTTGAAAGTTCTTTGTACTGGCGTCGTTTCAGGCTCACTGGGGTCCTCCAAAAATGTATCAAAGTTCATGAAATAGCCAGAAGCAGTTCTGTCATGGTTGGAATTGCATCCGTATTTGATGAAATTGCTGGAACCAATTGATCACTTGTTACTTCGCTGTAAACAGGTGTATCTGGACAAACTGTTATTTGGGTCTCAAAAGGTACAAGGTCCATAGCATTGTTGCTTAGTCCTCTATTTCTTGCTGTCAAATCTTCAAAGGTGATGAGTCTCTCAGTTTGAACCTCTTGGATTGTAGCTAGAGAAGTGCGTCTGCTACATTGGCGGAGTTCACTTGGCCTACTGTTCAGTATCGGCCACATAGTGTGGTTTGATCAGGTCGATGGACATAAATCTTTTCTCCTTTTTACCAGCAAGCGGCGGCAAAAGTACTGTTCTTGATCTGTGGATTGCTAGGACAGGTACTGGTTGTCTGTATGAAGGTCCAAATTCCTTCTTATCCGCGATCTTTTCTCTGACTAGATCTCCAAGCTTTGGGATCCAGACAGGCCTTGCTGGGACAGCTGGATTTTTCTCAGTGGTGGTTGGCTTCAGGACCACGTTGCTTTGTTGCGTTCTTAGTTTATTTAAGTCCTGTAAAACAGCCAAACGATCTTTGATATCAAATTGTTTGTTTTCCACCACTGTGCCTTTCATATCTAAGTCCGGAACCAACATTCTAGTCCCAAACAGGACCTCATATGGAGTGACACCCCCTAGAGAACTTCTTGGCAAATAGTTTAATGAGCGTTGGACCCCATAAAGATGTTTGACCCACCCATCACCCGAACCTAATGCCCTAGCTGTTATAGACTGTTTTATGTCCTGGTTTTTCTTTCCACAACAGAATTTCCCTCAGGATGGAATGGAGAAGAATACCGCAATGCTACACCCAGACTGGCCATGGCTTCTTTGTAAGCCCTAGAGATAAACGCAGGACCCTGATCAGAATGTAGTGTGCCTATTGCGTATGTGCCGATAAAGACTCGCAAATCTTTTATAACAGTTCGAGCGTCAGCCGAGCGCTGAGGCCACATCCATAGGAACCTAGAGCACAAATCCACTGCGACCACAATATATTTATAGTTCCCATCTCTTTGTAAGGGACCGCAGTGGTCCGGGTAAACACTAGCTAATGGTTCATCTGAAATTGACAGGGGCGAATGCGCAGGACGTTTCACAGTAGAGACTTTAATCTTTTGGCATAACTCACAGTCCAAAACATAATTTCTAGTCTGTTTCCTAATGCCAGGCCACCAGTACCTTTTTTTAATAATGCTACTGTGGCTAAAACACCTGCATGGGCAGAGGCGAGCCCTTCATGTGCTGCTAGGATTAGCCCTAGTCTATGTTTCATGTTTGAAATTACTCTTTCCCCCACTCCAGGGATTTGAGCAAACTGAACATTGTTCGCATCAATTATATATGAGTATTTGAGTGGAAACTTTATAGGTAATGCCGCACCGCTGCCTTTGCTTGATGCATTGACGGCCAGCATAATTTCGTGGTCTATATTTGTTTTTGAACGAGTGATTGCAGCTACGGAAGCCGTTTGCACAGCACCTTTCGCGGCTTCATCAGCCAATGAATTCCCTTCAACGTGAACGCCATCGCGTTGGTGACTCAGCGTATGTATCATCTGAGTGTTCTGTAGTTCGTTTCGCAACTGAACTACTTGTTCCCAAAGCAATTTGTGCTTGATTGTGCCACCTTTTGCATCTTTGAAACCATTTTGAATCCAATTCTGTAAATATTCATTGTAAGATTGAACACAGTAAAAAGAATCGCACACTATTAGTGTGGGAAATTCGCGATCCATGTTTTCAAGTGCCATCTTAAATGCTTGTGATTCAGCTCGCTGAGCTGTACAATCTCCTAGAGATTGGGTTTTTGTGACCATTGGTCTGAATTTGCCATCTTGCATGTGACCTTTAATGATAGCACACGCTGCACTGTAAGCTTGTTTACTCCCCGTTGCGGGCTGTGCAGATCCGTCAGTATAAATTATAAATTTGTACTGGTCAAGAGGGAGAATTTTAGTAGGCAGAGGACATTCGTGTTCATATTGCAGGAATGCTTGTGTTTTTAAATATGGATCAAAAACTTATTCAGTTGCAGCAAGAGAATTAACCCATTGTATCCATCTCGGATGTAAAGCTTTTGCATTCGGAATGCTAGCCTTTGTAACTGCCTCTAGGGCCGGTACAGGAGTCATGACCATAATGCGTTTCCCCAGTGCTAGGGCTCTTTCTTTTGCTACAGCGGTTTGAACTGCTGTCAGAATTTTTTCTGTAGAAGTGAATTTCATTTCTGCTTGTGTATAAAAGTGGGATTTGTATGCAATTGGTACTTTTTCACCTTCGTTAAAAGTTGAGTAGGTGAATCCGCATTGACCCGGAATTATTCGGATCACTAAGTTGCGTATGTTTACGTATGTTTGCAAGTATTTCGTTGCTAACATGTCTGTTTGGAGTGAACGCCAAATTTCTGTGTGTTTTTGTGTCCAATGTGTGATTTTAAAATCAGATTTGATTAATTCGTAGAGAGGTTTAACCCTTTCTGCGTAATTTAAAATGTAATTTCTTCCAAAATTCAGGAAACCTAGAATCAACTGTAAAAGTTTCAGCGTTTTTGGTGGTTGGAGCAGCGCACACTTTTCTAAAATGTTGGCTGCCAGGCTTTTGCCTTCACTTGATAGTTCAGATCCTAGGAAAAGGACGTTGAGGTGGGCAATTCTTGACTTTTTAAAGTTGAATTTGTAACCCTCTGAGGCGAATCCCAATATTATGGTGCTCACACTGTTCAAGTGCCTATCCAGGTCATCGTCTGTCAGATATATATCATCGACATTTGGCAATGCCTTGTCATCATAAGTTTGTAGTAACTCTGTTACCCTTGCTGAGAATAACCCCAGGCTGTTTTTGAATCCCTGGGGCAGTCGACAAAATTGACCAGGGTCCCCATTATTGAGAAAGCGGTCAAATATCTGCTTTCTGGTGCAATATTTTGACAAAAGAAACCATTTGAAATGTCTAATGTGGTTTTATATTTTTTACGCACAATGTTATTCATTAATGCTGTACTATGTGCATTTTGCACTGCAAATGTTTTGCAACAAGAATTTAAGTGTCTGTAATCCAGTACTAGACGATATGTATTGTCTGGTTTGGAGACAGGAAACAAAGGATTGTTCATTGATGAGGTGCATGTTTCAATCACCCCCTGATATTCAAGTTGATCTAAAATCTCCCTGACCTGTTTTTTAGCTTCTTGCTTAACTGGGTACTGCCTTTGTGCAGTCGGTTGATTTTTTAACTGGATTTTATGGTGAGGTGAGTCCTCATTCCATCCTACATGATTTTTATACAGTGCTGGGGCTTGAGCTACTGCCCATTTCCTGGCTAATGTATATTTTAAATGAATTGGAACATGGTTGGAGAAGGCAGGCATAATGATGTCCTCACCATGTGGGCACTCCCTGACAAATTCGGGTGGCCAATCCTGTTCTGCTAGAAGTATATCATAACCCTTAAAAAGATGCTCCAAAAAGAGTGCTTTCACTTTTCTTGGTATGTCTCCATCCATCTGGAGTGTTATTTCATATAACCTATTTGGAGAACTAACCCTGGTGTCTACAGTCTCAACTTGTATGTCTTCATTCAAGTCCACTGCCTCCAGAAGTCCCTTCAGTTTCTGGCGAGCTATTGTAACTTCTGCTGCACTGTCCAGCATGGTCTGGGCCCATTCTCCGTTCCTGAGTTGGGTTCTCAGTATTCTCGGCATGTCTGATCTTCAGACCTGCTACCTTTCTCTTGGAGAATTGAGGTTTTGGTTTATTTTTCTGAACGTGTTGATCGTCTTTCGACTTCACGAGTTCTTCCTTGTTTTCTGACCGCCATCTTCTTTCGGATGTCTGTGACGATATCTGAAAGGTACGAGAAGAACGTGTATCATTATCTTGATATCTGTCAGGTTTTCTCAAATTATCCCTATTCCTGAGGTTGTACCTCCTTTCAGAGGGCTCCTTCTGTGGAGGAGACCTGCCTCAGGAATGAGAACGCTTCTCTTTGGAATTCTGTTTGCTATTTTCCCACTTCTTTTTACAAGAGGTAGGAGTGTTTTTAGGAAAGACCTTATCAGTAGTACTTTCAGACAGTTGTGGTTTAACTGTATAGTTCTATTAGCTTTTGTATATTTTTAAGTAATTCCTCGTCTGACATTAATTCAATGTCAGGGTCAGGTGTATAGCCAGCTAAAATCGGCTATGTTGCTCCTGGTCTACCTAGTGGGCTGAACCTGGTAATGTGATTGTAATGTTTTAGGGCGCCTTTAAACCAGAGCTCATGCTCCTGGTATGTAAGTGGAATTTCAATATCCTCGAAAGGAATATATTCCTCAGGTGGTTCATATTCTTTGTAGAAGTGAAACACATATGTTACTAGACTTGATTCTGGGAATACTATCCATGAATAGAATATCTCTGTCTGGTGAGATTCATGTGCCTCTATCACGAATTCTGCTCTACCATGTTTCTGCTAGGCCATGTTTTATAAGTTTTAGAGTGATGGCTCTCCTTAAATTTGGTGGGATGTGTATAACACCCACCTCGTCTTCATTAAGACCTGTAAGGTCAGCCGCAATTTGACCGCTGTTGACGATTTGATCGTCATCCGACATTGTTTAATGAAAGTTTGCAGAGCAAGATTCAAGGAAATAAAGATAAGTTGCACAATATTTTGGAACACTGTATCCTTCAACGTTGAACAAAACCAAACAGCTAATACATAGGATTTTCATCCTACTCAGCTATGGCTGATTTTATCCCTACCCACTCCAGACGTCTTATGGAGTTTTATGAGAAGAAGGTCTGTGAGAAAAGCACGACTGAGTTACTTCAGTATCTAGCGTTAAATTAGTGCCTTACCAAACGGTTGCACGCCATGTAGTGTAGTTCCTATATCCCAGATAGGCTCTGCGCATTGGAATAACATACACTATAAATGTGACATAGGACTAAGGTCAGTATGTCTCTATCGAGTATATTAAACTTAATTACTTGTGTGTGCCAGCTAACTCAGAGGTCACTAGAAACTTCTCGAATATACAAGAAGGGATTAGTCTCTGACAACCGCATAAACATGACAACTTTGTTTCCTTTTGAATCGGAATAGTCTCAGTATCGTGGAAACAATAGATAACAGTTTCACTCAGTCAATCGTGCATGCTTCGTTTCTATAAAGGTGCACAGAAATAGAGAGACGGGCATTTCAATAAAAGGGTTTATTGGACAGTCTTATTTCTCATGCAAGAGATATAATTGATACAATCGTAAGACAGACTGCGAAGTACAATACTTACAAGGTTAGCAGTAAGATAAAATAATACTGCAATACCATGGTTTGTAGCTATGACATATATTAATCAAAACACATACATAAATAACATAAGCTAAAATGTGATACTCATCTGATGCTTCTAAATTGTTCTACCCCAGTGTACCTAACCTACGTGCAGTACGAGGTTTGAAGTAGGTGCCATTTCTAAATTATAGCTAACTATATTTTAGTTTAGCCAAGAGTTGCCAAAAGTTTCTCTAAGTTCTAGTCAGCTCCATACCTTAAAATGAGAGAGGTTGGAATCTCTTTTTTAGACTCGATAGTCTAACCCGCCGCAACGGAAGTCAGAGAGCACTGGAGCTGGATTCTCTGCGAGGAGGATGGCAGCATCAGGTCAGTGCTTCAGGCTGGAACTCGATCTCCTTCCGAACTTGCCGTTGCGAACCGCGTAGTCTGGATTGGATCGAATCCTCCGGGAACCACAATTTACCAGAGCAAGTGCTGGTATATTTATACCATGGAAGTGTCTAGAAATGCCAGTATTGACGTAAAAGTCGGGCAAAGGAACGTCATGAATGAACCCCTAAGGAATAGATGTTCATGCATACTTAATGAGTTCTTGGAAAAATCAATATTCAAGCTGAGGGAAGTTCCTAAAGGCTTAAGGGTCTGGTTTTCCAAGAATTTGTTGTGACGTGGATGGACGTATGTAGGTGGCCATGCCTGTATTTGGTTTGTACGGACAATGTCCAAATAAGGGCCGGATTTCTATGTCCAAATAAGGGCAATGTGAATTGTACCTATATAAGGGCATAAATCGGGAAACCTTATACGGAATCTAAATGTGCACACAACAATCCAGCATTGCTAAACATAAAAAACGTTATAGTAGTTATATTGCTGCAGAGATACAGCAGCCAAATGGTTACAGAATAAATGTGCAATGAAAGAGATATGATATAATTGGAGGAGTGCATAGAGGCCCCCCCACCACGTATTTCATGCTATGTAGATCAGTACTCCTAATCTATGTATTTGAAGTAATAGACACGGCCGGACTGGGTAAGGAAACCAGCTCGACCGGCCCCCCCCCGGGGGTGGGGGTCTACTGAGAATCGCCAGCCCTCCTTTGCACCGCTGACGCTTTTGTTACAGGGTTGATATTGCAGCATTGCTGCAAAACCGGCCCTTTTGTAAAAAAACGGCCCCCAGGGGCCAAAAAATATCCCCCACCATGGCAGGTAACCGGGAAAACGCCAGGTGACCGCAACACCCAGTCTAAGTATGATGCAGTTAGAAACAACCTCCCAAACAAACCTGGAAACTAGAGAAGAGATTGGCAGGAAAGCCAAACTTTGGCATTAAATATTGTTTTCGAGTATCGGATGGAGCTTAACTCTGTCAGCAGTGCTCCGATGAGATGACTGTTGGAAATGAGGCCATATAACCTGGACTAATGGACAATGAGGTGATCAGTGTCGGCTATTGAAAGGGACCTGCCTTGAAGCATTCATATGCTCACAAAGTGATTGAAAACTGATTGTAGATGCTTTCGAGTCGAAGTAAATACAGATTTGTATTTTCCAGGGCCTTAGATAACAGACATTTCCATTACATATATTCATGAAGATATTCAGCTCCATCCCACGCAACGAGTTCAGATAAACAGAGACAACCAATCTTACTCCTCAATGGTAGCTACCTCCCTCATCTTCCCAAACAGGCAGTTCTTAGTTCCTGCCCATTCCTCAAACTGAGTCATAGGTTTTGATGTGATTTTGGTTTATCCTTTACAATCCAAGCAGGTGTTGACAGTTTCCAATGCCTACTGAAAGGGAATCTTCCAACTAACTCATAGTCACTTAATGGAAGGACATCAGGGGTATGAATAAAATGCAGCAGATAATCAAGCAAAGATTCTCTTGGCCAGGACTCTGTGCTGAAACTGAGGAGTATTGGGAGGTGTTCCATCTGTGATTGCAGGATCAATGCTATGCACCCAGAACCTCACTCCAGACTTAATTAATTAGAGTCCCAATTAAACACATTTAAATAGACCTGCCTAGACTTTTGCAAATGCTCAGTCATTAGAGGACATTGATTCATTCTAGGCATAGTGATTTATGCAACTGGATATTCATAGACTTTTCTCCTGCATGAAACTATGCTGCCCATTTCTGTGATAATCTGATACCATTCTTTGCGATAGTGGGCTTCCCCCATCAAATCATTTCATTCCAGGTTACAAATTTAATTTCCCATCTAATGAGTCAAATGTGTAAAATCCAAATAAGTTTTTATTTGTAGACACCTGCCTACCACCTTCAAACATATTGTCGAACCAGACCATTAATTGTCAATGAAAGAAACTGGATCAGACACCAATAATAGGAAAGCATGTAAGAGAGCCAGGACAAGTACAAATATTTATAATATATCGGTAAACTCCATTCAATGTAGTTATCCGGTGCTTATTTTGCCAAGATTCAACAGATCAGAGGTGATTCTTAAGAAAGCAGAATCACTGGAACCAAAACATGTGGGAAATACAGCCAACACGTGTTTCGCCCCCTCATGGCATGCAAGCCTGGGGCTTTTTCAAGGCTGGTGAGGTATGAAAAACCAAAAGGTAGACATACATAATCAAATAAATCCAGCAGTAGCAAATCATTTGCAAATTGAGGAAATTTCCTGAAATGATTATCCAGTTTCCAGTTTGAGCATAATACCCAAGAAGACAAACAACATTTTCAATTTTGTTTATAAGTAGGAAGCTCTTTGCCCATGAGTTAGTGTACACCACTTAGAAGGAATGCTGAGCCATAAAATGGACTGTAGGTGCTTTACATTATTACCTTTTGGGTCGACATTTCACCATCCTCACTGACCGTGCACTCTCACCCATCTTGCTCATCATAAGGACTCAGATACACAAAAGGATTTTGATATACTCTAGTGCTTCAGGTGTGGTCTCTCTAGGGTATGCTGATTTCTTGTACCACCAGGCCAAGCATCAGGCTTTTTGGGGAAAGCGTCTGGAGCAAAACTGCACCTACATCCGGATGTACATGATTTGCCTTAGTTTGCCTGGATATATCTCAGAATACAATTTACATCTTCCATATAAATTATGCCCAACATAGCATTTACAAATATATTGTTGCATTGGTGGTAGATTTCCTATTTTAACTGGAATGGGTTTTTGAAATGACATTTCGGACACAACATTTATGCCAAACTATATTCTAACAATGATATTCTGGTCCCATAACATTGAAGCAGCATCTCTCTTAGGCAGAGTTTCCTTTTCTTTTTTTGTTTTTGCTTCGAAAGCTGAAGACCTTCTCAAAGTACCTTTATTCCTTCAGTCTCTGCTTCAGCTACTGGATCTTACACGGATCCTCTCCTGTAGTGGTTGATCCTGCAGTCGAGAAGTAGTTGCATTGCAACATACAACCTTACAGGGGCATTTTGGGCCACCACTGCCGAAGCTTTATGCAGAGGGTGTATCCCCAAAACGGGGATAAAGATGCAATATTTGTCAGCTCACAAGGGTGGGGCGTCAGCTTTCCCAGATGAGACAGAAAGCCAATTCTGAGATCAATGCCTTCCTAGGCCCCTGATGAACTGTTCCTCACTTCTTAACCTTTCCTATCTACATCATGCTGGTGCCAATCATTTCCGAAACTAGAGTGAGAAGTGAGCCTATGTAAAGTGGGAAGAGCAATTGGGGTTGGGCCAAACAGGTCGCCCTTGGAAACTCTAACAAGATACATAGAGAAAGATATGGTGTGACCTTGGCCTTTGAGATTAGGTGAAGTAGAGATAAATGGATACACTCTTCCCAGTCATCCCTATACAAACTATACTAGGAACAGGGCAAGTGACTTCAATTGTGTTTGGTAAAGTGGAGTACTGTAAGGGAAGGGCTTCAATTGTGGTAAAGGCAAAGTGATCCATATTGCAGCAGGCACAGGTTACAGAATTCCATGCTTGAGTTGTAAAAGATAAATACAAGTGCTCTTCTCAGGAGCTCACTGCAGTTGTACCATCCATTGCCCCAGCCAGCATTGCCAATGTCAGTACCAGCACAGCTACTAACCACCCTAATCCTACTTGTGTGACAATACAGACTATTTCAGGCCACACAAAGCTTTGCAAATGGAGTGTAAGGCTGGCACTATAAATTTTTCATGCATTTTGAATTATTAAACACTGTTAGCTCACCTAAAAAATAACAGACAATCAGCTCAACCATATGGTGGACTGTCATAGGTGCCAATGCTAAGAATTATGTCCCAGAGCCAAGCACCAGCAAACACTGGCTCAAATAAGTACTGGTAGAGATGCTGTCAAATTAGCAAAATGATTCCAAATGGATGTGCAGGGAAGGTTTGACATTCATTATTCAGCAAATGCAACCACAATGCTGAAATTTTTTTTGAGATGGTGGTGGCCTAGTAACTTGTTTTCAGAAAAGTGCACATTTGTTGGGGTTTTTTGTGCATGCCTTTCACCATTTTTTAGTATTTCGGTTTTCTATTTGATGCAATTGATTCCAAAACACTTTTTGGTGAGCATTAGGTACTAGGTTGTTTAATAAAGTATGTTTTTGTCCTAGCAATTCTTTTGCCAGGCATTTACTGTCAGTTTTGATGCCTCAGTGAGAATAACTGGTAAGCCTGTGAGATTTCGTCAAACTTTGTTGTGTTCATCTAGCAATCAGTTGAAATTAAAAGCAATGTTATTATGTTTATTTGGTTTGAATGGGGAAAAATATATTCTTATGATTTAATGTTTTTTTTAACTATACATTTTTATTAGAACATTGAAATGTTGGGAGCTCCATTGAAGACAATGGAGTGCTCCCTGCTTCTATGGGATGGTAAAGGCCCGCAGAGTAACATTCCATTATTTACAAAGGCCTCTCAGAGCTCGAGGGGGATCTAGATCCCCTCGAGCTCCGAGAGGTCTTTATTTTATTTGTTAGAATATTCTGCCCTCTAGTGGCTAGAGCTATACTGGATCTCAATCCACAAATGAACGCTCTTCAAAGTACTCACACACACAATCAAAGCATTACACAACATCGGCCTCAGAATCCTCAACAACTGCATACATTTCAATAAACCTACCTGATACCTCCGCTCAGCTGGATTCCTACTTGCCCATACCCCCAGCATATGCAGAACCAGACCTGGTAGTCTTACCTTCTTCTACGTTACTCCTAAAGCCTAAAATGACCTGCACATTAGACCCCTCTCCTCAGTTATTCAGCAAGAAACAGAACACCTGGCTCTTCACCTAGCCCAAGCACTGGCTCAATCCATACAGTTCCTGCTTCAGAGGCAGGACACTCTCCAGCATGAGTCATACGCTATATAAATACACAAAAAGTAGCAATTTTTGGCTGAGTTCCAAACAACTGTTGTACACGAGTCCATCCTGTTATGGCTCAGCAAACTGCGCCAAGTACAGCTTGACTTTTGACACTTAACTTTTCTGGTAGCGAGCAGTCATAGGCTTCTCAGTGAGGTATGAGGAGCAAGAGCGCCGCATTCAATAGCCAACCAACATACATAATAAAGTATTATCCAGCCCAATGCCCAGTTTGAGTAAAATAAAGCACTTTAACACATTCCAAAGATAGTTTAGTTACAAAGTTGTATACCCTCTATGGGGTAGGTTGCCTTGTGAGGTACGGTACCCACTTCCTCCCCCTCTCACTCTCATATGACTTAGGCAAATATATGGATACAGGCTAACTAATGTTAGGCATAGATGTTGCTCACTAGTGATTACCTGAAAGACTAGCCCATAGATCAGTTCAATTGTCTTTGGCTCAACAATTCTGGGTCCAGAAAGTTTAACTCTAGCAGCAACAGTTTCCCTCTGCTTACATTCAGTCACAGTCTCTCAGTTCATGCTTACACCGAACTACATTACCCACTCAGTGACACTCGTCAGTCCCAGTTATGGGCTGGTGTGATCACTGCTGAGGCAGTAGACCATGCACAGTTGACTGGCCCATACACGATCACAGGAGCTGAGAACCACACTCAATGGGCCTGTTGCTATACATGGTCTGCTGACCAACACAAGCAGGAATTCACCTTCAGAAGTAGTGGCCGGTGGGCAGAAGCTGGTGGACGCTTGTCTGTGGCAGTTGCAGTCGTAGAAGCCAATGCAGGTGAGTGCTCATCTTTCGCAGCTGCAACCTTGGATTCGGACTATCTCCTCTCAGTTTGGCACCTTGGGTGGCAGCGTCAGTACTAGGTGCTTGGGGTTTAGGGTGAAAACACTGGGCCACAGAGTGACAAATTGGGGACTACATTGTTAACCACCTCACAGTGGGAGCTGCAACAGTGGTCAGGGGACCCTGCGGGCTTTGGGTCAAGATCAACTCTGCACATCTTGCCAGAGGAACAAGCTGGGCTTCACATCCTTGACAGTTTGTGTTGATTCTCTTTCAAATGTCATTTTGTGGGCTGCCTTCCAGATACTGCCTTTATATAGAAAGAGATGGCTCTGACAGCAATATGGCTGGCTCCAAGCAGGAATAGCCCAAACTGAAGCACTATAAAATATTAGATCTAAGTATCGGATTGTCATTAGCCTTTGTGAAGCAGTACTCACTGAAAAACAATAAGGATTGGCCCTGCCTAGACACTTTCAACCTTAAACCACAGAAACTGCAGTCCCACACCTCACCCCTGCCATCTACCAAAAGATTGTGCTCAGGAAGAACTAAGAAGCAGCCTTTTGCTAACAGGGTTCTTGTGGAACTTTTAAAAGGTGCCCTTTCTCCATCCTCCTCACTTCAGTACCTGGGTCTTCACCCCTCAGCCACAGGAGTCCAGGAAATACACTTCCACTGTCCGGGGAAGTGGGGCTCAACCTCCATCTTGTGTCATGCTAATTAAGAGGCATCGAAATAGATCACACTGGCTTTAGTTCTCAGACTCATACAAACACAAAGTCTTCCTACCATACATGTGCCAAACACACACACACACACACACACACTACTCTCTCTCTCTCTCTCTCTCTCTCTCTCTCTATCAGCACAGGGTTCTGGATTTCACATAACAGCAGAACTTTATAAGAGAAGAGTAAGTAGTAGTGTTTAACGTGAGAGCATGCATTGCGTCGGATCCTGGACCTTGCGCTGCTATACCCAGGTTACACCAGACGTGCAACGCCCATTGGGTTCAAAGGGCTTCAGTAACCCCCCCCCCCCCCAGCTTCCCAGACACACAGCCACACCCGAGTACTTCACAGGTCTTCAAAAGACCATTTACTTGCTAATGAGGCTTTGTTGTGTTTTACCCCTTCTTAGAGCCCCTGCATCTCCACTCTGCCTATTGTTGGAAGAATTAGCCCCCCCTCCCCCCCGAAATGTTTTCTCAGCCCCCGCATGAAATTTGGCTCTAGTTGAGCCTCTGGGCTACACTACACACTAGTTCAACATGACGGCAGGGGCAAAATAAAAGTCAGGATTCCATTTTCAAATGCAGTCAAGCACTTAGGGCAGGGGAACACACCCTTTACCCATCCAGAGGGATCAACATGCCTGCACAATTGGCAAAGAGAATAGGAAAGCATACCTGGCGGTCTGCGTCTGCAAATCTGCTCCTGATAAATTGTATGCACTGGAAATTTCGTGGGAAAGATATTCAGCTACACTGAGCAAAAGAATGAAAGACCCTAAATATTTTATGAGCAAGTCAATTACCGTCCTTTACAGAACCAGTGTCTGCCTGAGCCCGCAGGGAGAGGGAGTTCTCACCTTGCGGCGGAAGGTCAGCCATGCTCTTTCAGCCTGCCCGCCTGCCCTAGAAACATCTACACATCAGAACATTAGATCTATGTTTATAGATGCCCTCTGCTTCCAACATCTATTCTTCGCTTTCTGACACTCAGTTGAGTTTTTTTTTTCCGAAAGCGCACTCAGTATCGACCCTCTTCATTCTTCCTGAATATACAGTGGCGAAGTGTATTGCAATTTTTCAAAGTTAACATTCCATACACTCTCAGTACCATGAAATAAGAATAATAGTAATAATGTATTTTTATATAGCACTTTATACAACACGTGGTTTCTAAGCGCTATAAAACCAGATGTGACTAGTACCCATAATAATTGCACACATTTTTTAGAACCTCTGAAAGAAGTTGCATGTTTAGCTTTCCTATTAGAACATCAGCCTCTTCAGTCCCCATTGATTTTGTCAATCCCTCTTGGGCCATTTACGAAGTGCATTCGCTCAATGAAAGAACGGTTGGACACACTCATCAAAATGACCACAACACACCAAAGTCCCCTGGTGTACATTTAATGGCACATGAAATAATTGTTAATTTTATACCACGTGCTCAACCTTGACTAAAGGCAGGATTAAGCTATGTACCAACGCAGACTAAGCCAATACTCTGAACCCTACTCTTCCTGGAGTTTTTTGAGTCCCCTCAAGAAGTAGAACGCAGACGATATCCACTAACCCCCACCATTTACTAATTTTCATCAGAGAGGCCACCATGAAAATAATGCTATCACATGTTACCTGGTGTTTATAGCGTTTGTGTTACGTGATACATGAACCCTATAGACCACTGCCTATTCCTAAGTAATCTTACCAACATTTTTCATATTTTTTTATGTCTCGCATTTCCTTTAAGGAGAAATTGGTTGCATTTTTTTAATGCTTTATTTAAAAGCAGTCACAGACATGGTGATCGGCCGACCTCCACAGACCACCATCCCTGTGAAGGCTGCGTTTAATAATGGGTCGTAATTTGCCACATACCTCTTTATTAGTCATGTGGTTGGTCAAATTGTGACCCGGTAAGAATCAGGTTTTTGGATACCAACCTATTAATGTATAGGTCAGTTCACAAAAACAGAATGGATTGCTTAAGATGGAGCAATGCACTACTTAATAGTGTTGAGAACCCCTTACGAGTAGCATTGAGTGGGGAAATATTTGACTCCGTGAAGGGAAAAAGAGTTCTCTTCAGGTAACACGCGAAAGCTGCAAACTTGTTTGAAATAGAGCATAGAGGCACGGTCTCTTTCCTTAAACAAGTTCTGAAAACTCGAGTTAAAAAAATAATTTATGAAGTCTCTCGTAAAATAGATATTGCATTGTGTTCAATAACAATATCATAGCGGGGAGTAGTATTTATAAACAGCCCAAAACATATGTCGTATGGAATCTTCCTCATGAACTGCGCAGAACCATCTTGTTTCTAAGGTTGAATTTGCTTCCCTTACAGATAAAAACAGGGGCGTGGGAGGGTCTTCCTAGGCAGGATAGACTTTGTCACCTATGTGGAAACTGAGTGCAGGACCTAAATATTGTTTTATTTGTCTGTCCCCTACTACAACCCTCACAGCGTCATTTATTGAGACCGCTGTTCCTTAAAAACCACATTGCTACAGCTGAGGAGGCCCAAAATAGTTTTTAGTCCCCCCCCAACCAGTTTGCCTCAAAATCTTTTGCTTTATTAAACAATTTTTAAATATGTTTTGGAGAAGGACTATGTTGTTCCGCTTAGCTGTAGTAGGTTGCATAGGGTTCCTTCTTTGCAAAATTCAATGTATTTTATAAGTAGGCTTTTTGGGTTCTTTTTACCATATAGCTGAAATTGTTAGAGTATTTAATGGTGTAATATGTTTTGCACTGACTAAGTTATGGTGGTACCCTATAGGATTTATGAAGTTGGTACTGTAGTTGTGCTCTTGCACTTTTAACACCTTGGGGCATATTTACAAGGTCTGGCGCATCTCTGCAAATCAGCAGGGATGCGCTAGAATAGAAGTGACATGCAATTCTCCCCTTGCGCCACCACGGATGCGTCACATTGACAATGCGGCGCACAGTGGCACAAGGATAGGCAGATGCATGTCGCATCTTGTGGCGTAAGGGCGGTGCATTGCTGGAGTCGTGTCGCAAGCGTGACGCAACTCCAGCAATGCACAAGGGCTGCCCTCTTAACGTTGTGCGTCACTCCTTACGCCTGCTGGTGGTTGTTCTTTGGATGCGCGGGATAGTGGCAAGTGCGAGGTCGGCAGAGCGGAGCTGGCGGTTGGGGATGTAGAAGGAAAGTCGTTTGTTGAGGTAGTCTGGGCCGGTCTTGTGGAGTGCCTTGTGTGTGTGGATGAGGAGCTTGGAGGATATCCTCTTGTTGACAGGCAGCCAGTGCAGGTTTCTTAGGTGGGGGGTGATGTGGCCGTGGTGTGGTACGTCGAGGATCAGTCGTCCCGAGGCGTTTTGGATGCGTTGCAGTCATTTGATGAGCTTGGTCGGGGCTCCCGCGTAGAGGGTGTTTCCGTAGTCGAGTCTGCTGCTGACGAGGGCCTGGGTGACTGTTCTTCTTGTATCTGTCGGGATCCACCTGTAGATCTTGCGGAGCATGCGAAGGGTGTTGAAGGAGGAGGAGGAGATGGCATTGATTTGCTTGGTCATGGAGAGTGTTGAGTCGAGGATGGTTCCCAGGTTGTGTGCGTGGTCAGTGGGTGTCGCGGCTGCCCCCAGTGCCGTCGGCCACCAGGAGTCGTCCCAGGCTGAAGGGTTGGAGCCAAGGATGAGGACCTCTGTTTTGTCCGTGTTCAGCTTCAGTCGTCTGGTCTTCATCCAGTCGGCGACGGCCTTCATTCCTTCGTTGAGGTTGGCTTTGGCGGTGATGGGGTCTTTGGTGAGGGAGAGGATCCGTTGAGTTTCGTCGGCGTAGGATATTATGTTGAGGTCGTGCTGTCGGGTGACATGTGTGAGCGGGGCCATGTAAATGTTGAACAGTGTCGGGCTGAGGGCGGAACCCTGGGGTACACTGCAGATGATCTCAGAGGCTTCGGAGCGGAATGGGGGGAGGCGGACACTCTGGGTTCTGCTGGAGAGGAAGGAGGTGGTCCATTCCAGGGCTTTGTCTCGGATCCCTAAGGCGTGGAGGCGTGCGCATAGTGTGCGGTGGCAGACGGTGTCGAAGGCGGCGCGAGGTCCAGGAGGATGAGGGCTGCGGTCTCACCATTGTCCAGCAGTGTCCTGATGTCATCGGTGGCGGCGATGAGGGCGCTCTTGGTGCTGTGGTTGCTGCGGAACCCTGACTGGGAAGGGTCCAGGATTCTGTTTTCTTCGAGGTATCGGGTTAGCTGTCTGTTGACGATCTTCTCGATGACCTTAGACGGGAACGGGAGCAGCGAGATGGGCCAGAAGTTCTTGAGGGCTCTAGGGTCTGCCTTGGGTTTTTTGAGTAGGGCTTTGATCTCGGCGTGTTTCCAGCTCTCTGGCAAGGTCACAGTCTCGAGGGAGAGATTGATGACATTGCGCAGGTGGGGTGCGATGGAGCTGCTGGCTTTGTTGAAGATGTGGTGCAGGAATGGGTCTGACGGGGAGAAGGAGTGGATTGTGATGATGGTCTTGATGGTGTCATCGATGCTCATGCTGGTCCAGGCTAGCACGGGGTCGTGATCGATGGTGTGCGGGGAGTCTGTTGTGTTGCTGTCTGTTGGGGCTGTCTGGGTGTTGAAGCTGTCGTGGATGTCTGCTATCTTGTGGTGGAAGAAAGTGGTGAGGGAGTCGCACAGGGCTTGCGACGACGGGATGTCATTGGAGCTGGGGTTGGAGAGTTCCTTCATGATGTTGAAGAGCTCCTTGCTATTGTGTGCATTGTTGTTGAGGCGGTTTTTGAAGGAGGTCCTCTTGGTAGTCCTGTTGAGGTGATGGTGGTTGCGGGTGGCGTCCTTGTGGGCTGCGTGGCTGTCCGGGGTCTGTTTGCTGTGCCATTTCTTCTCTAGTTTCTGGCAGGCTTGCTTAGAGGCTAGGAGTTCTGGGGTGAACCAGCTGGCCCTCTTGCTGGTGTCTCTGTGGGGGGGTTTCTTCAGCAGGGCGAGGGTGTTGGCGCAGTCGTCGATCAAGCGTCTGAAGTTGTGGGCAGCGTCGTCGGTGTTGGGGGGTTCGGTGGGTGGGCTGAGAGCAAGGTTTGGGTGTAGTTGGTCTTCAGTGATTTTTCTCCAGCAGCGGCGAGGGATCTGTTGGGTGCGGTGGTGTGTGGTGGGTTTCTGGAAGGAGAAGTGGATGCAGCGGTGGTCGGTCCAGAGGAGTTCGGTGGTGTGGCTGAGGGCGACATGGGGGCTTGCGGAGAAGATGGGGTCAAGCGTGCGGCCTGCAGAGTGGGTAGGCGTTGTGACGAGTTGCCTCAGTCCGAGCTTGGCGAGGTTATCGATCAGGGTTGTCGAGTTGCCGATCCTTTTCTCTCACTTGCATCTTTTGATTTGCTTTGAATCAGCAGAGGTTAATGTGTAAGTGCTATACAAAACCCTCAGACAAAATAAAATGAATGCAATCAATGGTGACTGACTTGATCTATGGCTGAATCTGTTGCTTGATTCTAATAGCAACAGCCATTAAGGAAATCCTACAATTTCCCAAAAAGTTACTGTAAGAAATTGGCTTACTGGATGAGGTGGGTAAAACCCTACACAAGCAACAACCACAATTCTTGTCAGGCTTTAGCCACAAGAAACCCTGAATTCACCTGTGCTTAACCCTCTGGTTGCTTGACACCAAAGCAGTCAGGCTTAACTTATAGGCAATTTGTAAAGTATTTATGCAGCACTTCAAACAGTAATAAAGTGAAACACAAAGATCCCACAGCAATTTAGAAAACAAAAAGAGTAAAATGTAATAAATACTTTTCGACCAAAACAACAAAAATCCAATCAGTAGAACTGAAGATATGCAAACCTGGATGAAGTCACATGTTCAGGCCAACCACAAAGGAGGGTCTGCTAGATACAGAGACTCAGGTAGTCCAATTGAACAAAACTTTCTTAAGTCCTGGTTGCAGAGCGTTGTGGATTCCTGCGTTGAAGAGGCACTGCACAGTGGTGATTGCTAGAAGCTGAAAAACTGCGATGTGATGTCCTGTGTTGTCATCGAGGATGCTGTTGACGAGGGGTTTTATTTGCGAAGTCTTACATCGAGATGCATCTCATTCTGAGGAAGCTACGGGGATTGTAATGCGGAGTCCTGAATTGTCATCAATGAGACTGTTGATGAGGGGCTTGCACTGTGAAGGCCTGTGTTAAGGATGCATTGCACAGTGGTGATTCATGGAAAGCTGCTTGAGGCAATGTGGAGTCATGTGCCGGAGATGAATCATGTAGCGGTTCCAATGCCGAGTTTCTAGTCAGCTATGCATCGTGCTACGACTCTGATGGGTCGGTTCTGCTGGGACCACAAGTGGGGCTGGTAGAGCACCTTCAGACCTACTCACAAGGGTCAAGGACTGTGGTGGAACCACTTGGGAAGGTAGGACGTGCTGAGTCCAGGTGCTAGGTAGGAGATGGAGGGAGCCTGTTCCGGCCCTGAGACTTCTGATCAGGAGGATAGCCAACTAGCTGCTGTAGTAACTCTGGTAGTCCTGTTTTCATAGATGCAAGTCCAGCCCTGCAGTCAGGCAGGAGGGCTGCAAAGCAACACAGCAGGGCAGCAGAATGGCAGTCCATGCAGCGCAGTAGCACAGTAGTACTTCTTCTGAGTCCTCCACAGATCCAGATGTGTACTGAAGAGTTGGGGGTCTGAGGTCCTGTATTTATACCTGGTGCCCACTTTGAAGCAGGTGAAGCTTCCAGAGGATTCCGCCCCACAGAGGTGCTTGGAATTTCTTGCCTCCTTGCCCTGTCCCCAGATTATCAGGGTTCACAATAGACTAGTGTCAACCCATTTGTGAACCTGCTTAGGCTGGGCATTTTTGTGATGTGCAAGTGTGGTAGGTGACAGCCCCTCATAGTTATCTCAGAGTGATCCAGCCTGCCATCACCTAGCTTCTCTTTGTCTCACTGTTTGAAAGCAATGCACAAAGACGAACTGTTAACTGCACCTAGTCGTGTGACCCAGGATACAGGCAGTAGACCCCAAATGATTGGGACAAGAAAATGCCAACTTTCTAAAATAGCGGTACAAAAGGGGGTGGTGATGGATAGAGCATCAGAACCAATCAACCACTCACACCCAGTCAACAGATCTGCGTTTGATCCATCACCGTTCTTTAGCCCACTCTGCCACCCCGTTCAGACATGGCCATATACAAATCAGTCTGACCCTGTGCCTCATGGGAACAGTCCAGCACGAACTGCCAAGCCATGCCTTCCTTGGACCGGAAACAAGCTTCCTAGGACCAGTTTCTGGCATTTCAGCCGTCTTCAGCCAGGCTTGCTTGAATCCAGTGGCAAAGTGAGCAAGGGACTCACGTCTGAGCATACCCTGCCAACTTATGGCGAACAAAACGGTACAAAATTGGGTGGTGATGGACAGAGCATCAGAACCAATCAAACACTCACACCCAGTCAACAGATCTGGGTTTGATCCATCACCGTTCTTTAGCCCACTCTGCCACCCCAGTTCAGACATGGCCATATGCAAATCAGTCTGACCCTGTGCCTCATGGGAACAGTCCAGCCCGAACTGCCAAGCCATGCCTTCCCTGGACCAGAAACAAGCTTCCTAGGACCAGTTTCTGGCATTTCAGCCGTCTTCAGCCAGGCTTGCTTGAATCCAGTGGCAAAGTGAGCAAGGGACTCACGTCTGAGCATACCCTGCCAACTTATGGCGAACAAAGCGGTACAAAAGGGGGGGGGTGATGGACAGAGCATCAGCCATCACCACCCCCTTTTGTACAACTTTCTAAAATAGGCATTTTCATAATTGTGATAAAAGATTAAACTTTACCATAAAGGGCTTTTAATTACAACTCTTTAGACACCAAACTTGACCTATATCCTTGCTCCCAATTGAAAGTTATCGCTTATTAAATGTAATAAGGTAACCCAATGATATCCTTAGTGTCAAGGTTCTATGCGAAGCTCTCAGGATCCGTTCAATTCTCAAGTGGGTCCACCTCTTAATCACCCCACCTTTTAAAAGCTATAACAGCACAGACGGTTGAGGGGATTAAGCGAGGGAAGGATAGGAGGGGACAGCAGGGAGGGAGACCTATAAAGCAAAAGACATCATACGAATAAGCTAACAAATCTTTCTCATGCCATAACTATCACCTTACTTTTTATGGGTCTCTAAATACATGTAAAAGAAAGTCATGGCTGTTCTGAGCTTCACTATAAATGAAAAGTGCCTTCCTTTATCTGGAAGCTCTTTTCCAAATAATACATTTTCTGAAAAAAATAGGAAATACAATTAATGATGTGTCCATAAGTAATTGCTTAGCCATTCCACATATGCATGCTTTCTCACCCACCACATAAACCATACAAATTGCTTCATTGGGGGTGGGGGGTTTGACCTAATTCACACCACCAAATACCCCTGCCAAGAAAAAAGAAAAGATTATTTGGCTTACATCAAAATAACAATGAATTTCCGGATTAAGGCATTGCTGTACTCACATTTTTTCCATAGGAATCATACAAGATGACTGATGTTACCCTTCACAACAGTGTGAAACTTTGAACGGCCTGAAAATCCAATACGATAGCTTGTTTAGCACTTAAATGTCATTTGCATTTGCATGCGGCGTTAATCCGATTCACGGGCATGTATTTATGTGGTGATGTGTCGGAAATGGTATCCTTGTAACTTTCCATCCTAGGTTATGCCAAAAAACTCTTCATGCTACAACCTAGGAAGTTTAGGAAAGCCCCCACCACTTGTATCACTAACTTTCTCTGTGAGGCGATGTAGGAAGCTGGCTCTGTGTATACTATACCAAAATGAGGTATAGTGTGCACAGAGTCCAGTGGAACCCCAAAGGTAGGCAGAGGTAAAAGTAGATAGCACCTTACTCTCTATTTGTGGTAGTGTGGACTTGCCGTAAGGCTTTAACAGAGGGTAGTGTTAAGCATTTGTTGTACACACTCAGGCAACAAATGATGGCACACACTCAAAGACTGAACTCAGACCAATTTGTTTGCATAAAAAAAATATTATTTAGTTGTATTTATTTTCTAGAACCAAGCAAGCCTGGTAAACGTAAGTGTAAATGGTACTTTTCAAGGCAGGCTGAACAATACCTGAAAGCTGAATGAAAATGTATTTGTTACAGGTTTTTAAATCTTTTCAATACAGTGGAATTACTGTTAGATTACTTTCGATTACTTTACAGATTAGTTTATGGATTACTTTTTCTACTCAGTGTGATATGCCTAGATATCACACTGGGACATTTCCTAGAGGAAAGGTAAGTAAAGCCATTTTTAGTTATTTTCAGTTGTTCAAGTTCTCATACAAAACCAATCCCCACACCAATTTTCAAGGAAAAACAGTCAATGTATTCCTATGGAGAAAATGTGGTTATCTGTTCACAGCTAAGTACTCGGTTGTGGGAGTTGGTATCCTGGGGTAAGAACCAGGGTTCCCCAGGATCAAGGAAGCACTCTCAAAGCACCCTCAGCGGCACTAGGGCGGCCAAGTGAATAGTGCTGAGACCAAATGTTATCCAATGGGGGATAAGAGGCCTCCAGTTGGTGGCTGCTCATGAGCAGCCCACAAGGTTGTGGTAGCAAAGCTCCTGGTGTTCGGCTCAGGGCAAAGGGGGATCCGAGTTAGCACCCAAAGTACACCCGCAGCGGAGCAGGGGCGGATGGGTGCAGGGTGCTGGTTTGGTGTTGGGTACCCTGTTGATTTCAATGGGGATTTTCTGGTTGTAACAAAGACTGCAGGCTCGGGGATGAAGATCATCTGGAGGTGCTCACCAGTTGGAGAGGTAAGTTGGGATGCCTGGGAATGCTGGGACACCATTAGCTGGGCCACCCAATGCTGTGGGGTGTCGGGTGCAGGGTGTCTTTAGGCATCGAGTTCTCTTACCATCTCCGGTCGCTGTCAGGAGGATCCTCCAGAAAGAGGCTGCAGCCTTCGTTTGGAGTTTCGAGGTAGGTCATAAATCACCAGATCTCAGGTCAGGATCACCGGGAGACCTCAAACTCGGGCCGTAGGTGTCGGGTGCAGAGTGGTGCAGACTCACGGTTTTGGCTGGGGCCAGAGTCTGTTGGTTCGCAAATCTGGTGTTCACGGGAGACAAAGTCTTTGGTTTGGAAGGCAGGGCAGCTCCTCTGGGTTCTTGAGGTTGCTGGCTGCAGGACACACTGGGATTTCGTTGGAGCAGGTTCAAGGTGGGGACAGGCCGGTAGGGCTGGGGGCCAAGTCAGTGGCCGTCCTCTTCTTCTTAGTTCAGCACGGCTGCTTCAGTCCTTTTTCTTTTCTTCTTTTTGATTCTTGTCTGAGGAGGCAAGGTTCAGGGTTGCCCCTAAATACTAGATTTAGGGGAGTTACAGGTAGATAAAGGTTGGGACCAAAGGCTCCTTTCCTTGGAATGGGTACACCCCCTATTATGCCACCCTCCAGTGGGAGGGGGATGTATGCCTCACTCTGGTTGGATGGATCCCCCTATCTGCAAGATGGCGGGGGCTGAGAGTTGTGTTTCACCTCGCCTCCCCCACCTGAGGGGTGGGGTTGGCAAAGGTGGGCACACCTACCTTCCTCACTTGGTTATCCCTCCAATTCTCCTGCCCAAAGTGGGGGTCAGAACCAGTGAGGCCAGTTGCTGGAAGCAACAAAGGCTTGGGTTAGCTCACAGAGGCAGCAAGCCTTTGAAGCTTCCCCTTCGTGTACCCTGCCCATCCTGGGGGTGGAGGCTTGGACCTCGTCCCAGGATGAGCATTGTTTCATACCCCCAGGAGCCTCAGGCTTTCTATACAGGGATCCAGAAACATGCCTGCTGGTGGCAGCTGGCGAGCAGCCACTCAGCCTGGACACTAGTGTTAGGTCGTTTTTCAGGGGGCATATCTAAGATGCCCTCTGAGTGCATTTTTCATTAAATCCCACACTGGCATCTGTGTGGGTTTAATGTGCTGAGAAGTTCGATACCAAACTTCCCAGTTTTTAGTAAAGCCATTATGATGCCAGCACCATAAACTCTTGATGGCATTACTGCACTTACCATGCCTAAGAATTGGCTTAGACACTGTAAGGGTACAGGGCTCATGCACCTGTACCTTCACCACTGGTATAGTGCACCCAGCTAGAGGGTCGCTGACCTATGCTAGGGCAGTGGGTTGTAGGCATGGCACACAAGGATGTGAACCATGTCAACTCTTCACTTTTTTCAGCACCAAAACACGCAGCCTGCTATGGCAGTGTGTGTGAGTAAAGGTACAGGGCCTCTAAGGCTGACACAATAAGTGCTGCAGCCCTTGAAGGCCTTCCCTGGCCAAAGTGCCCCTGGCACTTGTGGTACCATTTACAAGGTACTTACCTGTGGCCAAAGAGTGCCAGTTGGGTTTTGTCTTAATGCAGTTTTAGGGAAAGAACATAGGCCCTGACTATCTATTTGGCAGGAACCCAGGGCACACTCAGTCAAAGTACATCAGCAGTTTGGCAAAAGGTGGGGGCAGCCATGCAATATGTTGGCACTTTCTTACAGGCAACCCTTGCTCCGTCAACTCTTTGGGTCAAACAAAGTGAAGATTAGGTTTCCGCATGAAAGGACTTTGAAACGGTGACTCAGTCACCCTTACCGCACTTTCGCCGTATCTCTCTGAATGCCTAGCACGGCACTGGACAAGATCGTCCGAAGCACAAAATATGCAGCAAGTGACTGACACCGGAACTGCTCTTTCATTGTCCGGGTCACGGTGTCATCACTTGTGCATCAGAAGGGTTGGTCAGGGGATGCTAGGTATTGTGGTTTTCTCCTCAGCATGATGTCGAGTGTTAGTGTGATTTGCAAATCGCAGTGAGGAGGCTTGTTCCAAAGCTATTGGTAAGCACGGATTTATGCACTGTACCAGCTGCATATACTGCTACAAAGGTAGTGATCTTGATTTGGTTGTAACACTATGGGAGAGGTAGGCTTGCAGTAGTGAAAAACTAATTTAGCAATTTTTCACTTCATGGACATGTAAAACTTAAAAGTATGTCTCGCTGTTCAAATACACTGCACCATGGTCCCTGGACTGTTTAGGAGCTCCTTTAGAGTTGGCTTACAACATATATATTTAAAAAGAAAAAGGTTGGGCCTGGCAAAAGGTTTATCCAGCAAGGTCGAAATAGCAGGTTAAAACTGCCCATGCTGGCTGCAATGTCAGGCCTACGGCATATTTAGAAGGGCTACATAATTAGGTGGCACAATCAGCTGCAGGCCCACTAGTAGCATTTAATTTACAGGCCCTGGGTACATGTGGTACTACTTTACTAGGGACATACAAGTAAATTAAATACGCCATTGAGTGTAGGTTAATACTACCATGTTTAAGGGAGAGAGCATACACACTTTAGCACTGGTTCACAGTAGTGTTGTGCACAGAGTCCCAAGGACAGCAAAAACAAGGTTAGCAAACGTAGGAGGGGTGAAGGCAAAAGGTTTGGGGGAAGTTCACCTTAAGGCTTTTTCCCCTTTATATGATTCTGGTGGTTGTCACAGCTCAGAAAGAAATGTAGGCCTTGCAATTGATATGGAAAGAGCAATATAAATACCAATCCAATATAGTGCAGTAGGTGAGTAGATGATTCTGGTGAGGTGAATTAGTGGCAGCCCACCCTTATGGGGGTTGTGCTAATGCCCTCCTTGCTTTCTACCCTGTTTAAATCAACAGTGAAAAAGAGTTTATTATTTTCTATTTCCATGCTAAACAAGCATTTGCAATGCAATAGGTCTCGCAATTACACGAGTTAAAGCTATTGGCATTGTAAATGACAATGCCAATAGGCATTGTTATTTGCAATGTCAATAGCTCAAACTCGCGTAAATGCGAGACCTAATGCATTGCAAATGCTTGTTTTTCTAAGTTGTCAAAAATAGTCAGGATAAATGCAGAACAGCGCACGGAAGAGGACAGGTTTCCCGCCTCCGTGCCCCGCTGCACTCCTTAAGCATAACTCACGAGGGGTACAAAAAGGGCATAGACAATGAGGGCCGTGGGGAGCCTGCTTATACCTCGCTGGGGTGGTGATGAGAAAAGCAAACCCATTCTTTTTTATTGAGCCAGCCCCACCCTCCTCGCCTCCCCTCATGCACACTCCCTTCCGAGGGGGTCTGTGCCGTACAAAGAGTCTTCCCTAAACCCTGTGCCCAGGTGCACCTCTGAGCCGCGCGAGCAGGGGGTCCGAGTGTGTGTGGGGCTCAGCCTCACCCGGTGCACCCACTGACACACTGGTAGGTGTACAAATGCCGCATGCTGGTTACAGCGCAGGGGGTTAATGCTCCTAGCACACCCCGCTCCCCAGTCTTCTGTCCTGTATTATCAGCCCGTCTTACGCTAGCCTCGCGCCTCCTCCTCACGCGAGTAAACATTTGGCTAAAGGCCTCAGCTCAACCTGAATGGCGGGGGTGGCCTTGTGAAGTGCCTCGCGCGCCCCCCGATCGCTGATGGTTTTGTGCTGAAGTACACAGCTGATAACAAGCCTGTGACCCCGGCGGCGGCCGGGCCGCTAGAATTACAGGGTAACCAGGCGAAAGCTGGCTGCAATACACATATATCATAGATGTTGGGAATCTTTGAGCCGCTGACTATCTGTCAGGTCTTGCGAATTCGTACTGCCAATACAGCTCTAGGTGGGATTTCGTGGTGATGAAGGGCGGGTAGATGTGCCCAGGTGTCACTTCTTCTGCTTTTCGTTCGATTAATGTATTTAAACACCCCTTGCAACCAACAGGCACTTTCAATGAGATTCATCTCGGGCAGCGCTGTGAGGTCATATTAGTGCAATGCAACGCTGCACAGATCTCTGTAACATAACATTCTAGTCACCTACTCTGTCATGGGGTATAAATCAACATCAGGGCTTTCTATCTTTTAAAATCTGCGCGCCAAGCACCCCTCCCTGCCCCCGGCCCGTTCCCTACAGAAACACCTGGACTCAGAGCTGATGACGCACATCCCATGCACGCGACCGGCCAGGGTGCACAGAGAAGCGCGTGGCGCCACGTGAAGTGCTTTGCATAATGGTACAGTTACAAACAAGACCCGCGTCTACTCTCAATCGGTGCCCGCCCTTTGCATATTAGCCTCGAGAGACAGATGTTTTTCCAAGAGACAATATGAAAATTACCCTCTGAAGAACATCCCGGCGGCCGGTGGGCCTCGGGTCCCAGTGACGAAGCCTGCAAATCCAAGTTACAATAAAAGCATGTTGACTTTTGGGTACTCTTGTGTAGCCAGAGGAAAAAGTGAACTTTAAAGCTGTTCATCGTATGATGAACTAGCCGGGCATACTCCAGAAGGAAGGGCACGTGAGGGAAGAGAAAAGGGGCAATTTTGCAAGGCTAATGTCTGGTAGGACAGGACCGGTGACAGCCTGACAAAAACAGATATGCTTTGAAGTCACTGCAATCCTCTTTCCATCAGGCCTTGACGCTTCCATATGGAGGGTGCATGTCAATTGCCTCTGACCCAGTTCACATCCCAGCCAGTGGCGTAGCTAGATCTTTTGGTGCCCATGGTGGTCCCTGCGTTTGCTGTCCCGCGACGGCAGTAGGTAAGAGCGGGGTGTAATTTCTGGGTTTAATATGCCTGTTCAAAATATTGTAACGTTGAGATATTTTGGTACCCAATTGATGATATATGGAGAAAAAAAAGTGATGTCATTACGACGTGTGCTCTGCACTGAAGTGTGTCTTTCAGAAGGAGACCGCACAAGTACCGTTTTGCGCAGCTCTTAGTTTCACAATCCTATCCTTTATACTGAATGAAATAAAAAAAAAATACATTGCAATGTGAGACGCCAAAAGCCCTGTTCCTGTACGGTTATCATTTGTGGAAAAGCAGCTCGACCGTGCATATATCAAAAGTGTCTGGGTTGCAAAGACATGCGTTTTTGTGTATTTTCAAAGCACTGCCTATTTGGGTTTACCCTGTCGTGTCTGCAGAAGGGAAGCAGCTTGATTATCATTTTGACATGAAAGAGTGAAGATGGACAAAGTAAACGATTGTGACGAAGAGACGTGGGGCAGAGCAGAAAGCAAGCGCCAATCCGCTATGAGTGGTGTAATCAGGTCTTCGGACACTCGTGCACGGGGCAGTCAGTACCTGAAGTTCTGCCCACGTATACAAGTCGGGGGCAAATGACGTGGGAAATGGGTAAAAAAACACAAGACAAGCCCGCCGCTGGAAAAAAACATGAAGCTGACGAGGAGGGAGTGGGAGGGGCTTTCACTGAAAGTGACACGGCAGTGAAAGGAAAACAAACAAGCCCGGCGGAGCGTGGCGCGAGCGCTTGGCAGGGCAATTTAAAACGACCCATTGCTCATTGAAGGTGGGAACAGGCTATGCGTGCAGCCAGAGAAAATAAACAAACGAGAGGGGAGGGGGGAATGCCAGCAACAGAGGAGCCCGCGAAAGTGAAAGTGATCACGATCGCTACGAAGGAAAGACACATGGCGCTGCGCGCGTGCACGTTCACGTGCACTGTAGCTTTAGGCCACGGCAGCACTTTGAAAAGCCCAGATATAAAATGTCTCTTAGAGCCTTTGGCTCACGAGACCTAAAAAAATGCTCTTCCTTGCTGCCATCAGCAAGCTCTGGCAGCGGCATCCTTGTGATGGCCGGAGTAGGCACTGAATCAGCCATCATACAGGTATTTAAAAGCTAGTGGGATCCCAGTCCTGGCCACGAGGGCCTGATATACACAGGTGCTATCCAATTTTGACATATGGGTCACCTATCAATGGCAAGAGTATGGCACCAGCATATTGTAGGTAGTTCTGGGCATAAGGGTACACACATGACACATGGGTCTGGGTCCATGACAAAATGATGTCCATGGCATAGTGGAGGTAATCACTGACATATTAGGGAGGGGGGGGGGGCACTCCATGCACATCTTGAAAAAACAGGATTAACTCCTTGGGAGACAGGCTTCATTGTCTTTGTACACCATGAAAGTACTAGATTATTTACTGTGTGCCCAGTGAGAGGCTATGAACTCTGATCAAATGTATGTGAAAATTGTACTTTAAAAGTGACCGTGTAACGATATTTTTGTTAAAAAAAACAAAAATCTCAGAAGGATTACCCCTCAACCCTCCTGGAAAAAGTGGGGCTCACTCAATTGAGTTGATGTCATAACGCCCCACCACTCAAATTTTAAAACATGTTCATTAGTGCATGTTTTTGAATTCAAATTAATGTTTCTCTTTACACGGTAAGCTACATTGTTGTTAGTTAATCTTTGAATATATTAAGTTACAAACAATCACAAGCAGATAAACTGTGATTATGTCAGCTTGTTCATCTCAATGTAAAAAACAAGAAATTGTACTGTGTGTCACGTTACTCTTGCAAGATAAAAATAGCAAGCAAAAATGCTTGTTCCCATGAGTGTGTAAGCATTAGCGATTCTATTTTAAGAATAATGGCTTGCTTCAAGCTCAGCGCCAAATACATGATTTATGGAAAATGCACTGTTTACAGTGGGCATCACAAACATAGGAATAGCACAGGAAAAATAATATGTTATATTATTTCGCTTATAAAAAGAAGATAGTTTGCCGATTTTTGATAATATACGAATGCAAATGGACTTTATCAGGCACTCCCCCTTGTGTTCTCTCTTAAATCACGAAATTCCCTTGTCTCATGGAACTGACATGCAATCCATTTCTGTCGCCCATCCTGGTCATTGTATTAAACAGGGAGGCTCTCTGAGGTAACCCAACAATCAGATTTCCAAGGTTTATTTAAAAGGGGAGAGGATGAATGGCTTGATTGTGACCTTGTAAATTAGAGCTGATCCAGACTAGAGCCTTGCCTCAGACACAGGAGAAGCAACGAAGGTCACGTGCCACTCTGTTGAAGGCAGTGAAGGAATCTGACTGGACCATGGTTGCTGGACCACGCAAGTCCACCAATAGTCCAAGATCATCGTGGACAGAGACCGAGGCAGTCTCAGTACAGTAAAAAGGGCGAATGCCTAAGTGAACTATATCAGGAATCTAATTGAATTCAAGAAAAAGACAGAATTAGTTGCTGATTTTTGTTTCCAGAATTTTTATTTGGAGGGGGAGTAGTGATAAAGGACAAATGCTGTTCATTACAGTGCAGGCTGCAGAGGGTTTCTTCACTAGAAGTTATATTATGGTCTGTTTGCAGCCTAAAGAACCTCGGGCCATATTATCAAGCGGCAGCGATAATTATCGCTGGCCGCTCTTCGCGCACATTTTCCTATCGCCGGCTATCGCTGGAACTTATCGCCATGTTAGCACTGTATTAACAACGCTCAGCGCCATGGCGATAAATATTCCAGCAATAGCCGGGATATCGCCGTTTTCCATGGAACAACGCTGGTCTTCCAGCGATGTTCCATGGAAAACGGCGATATCCTTGATGATAGGGCCTGTGGTCTTAGCCACACAATCCACCTCCCTTGTTAGGTATGCCTTAGTCTGGAATTTAACAGACGTTAAATTACAGAGTTAAGGCCCAGTTAGTGGTGAAAAAAATCAGCACTAAACCGGACGGGTTTTCGTTGTAAATACAGCGAAGCACCATTAGCGATATTTTCTAATGTAGTTGTAAGGGGCACGCCTACTTTGCATCTCATTAGCGATGCAAGGCGAGGAGATAGGAAACCGGGCGCTAAGGCAAGGAAACACGCGCTAGCATGTCCTTGTTAATAAAGCCATAACATTATCACCGCTTTTCGCCCGAAAACGGACGCTAAAGCTGCGATAATGTTAGTGCCTGCACTTGATAATATGCACCCACATTTTCTATAACGGATAAGTTACAGAGATTTTTCAGCATGGGGCTTAATGAATATACTTCTAAGACTTTATGGACTGTCTATGGTTTTTAGATATATTTTTAATTGAGACGATCGCATACCGTGATCATTGGGAGGTTTGAAGCAGTGGGGTCCAAGACATGGGTCATGATGACCAACTGAGCTCTTGTGGAAAGTATGTGAAAATGGGTTGTTGGTTCAGGAGGGTGAAACTCTTCTACATCAACAGCCACCACCCTCGTCAGGGTGAACCATAGAAAGTCATTAAACTAACCTATCCTTAACCCTCTGGTAGTGTGGCACAAAAGCAATCAGGCTTAACCTAGAGGCAATGTGAAAATATTAATGCGAAACTCAAACAGTAATAAAGTGAAAACACAACACAAGAAAAATCCCACACCAACCTAGAAATATAGAGTAAACTTTAATAAATAAAATTTTATTAGGGAACAACAATCCACCAGCAGAACTGGAGATATGTAATTTCAAAGTCTTAGATAAAAGTAGCACCAAAAAGCATAAAGTGCCAAATGGTGTGATCTGGTCGTGCCAGACCGTTACAAAGTCATAAGTTCCAGCCAAACCTGATGGACCACAGGCCAGGTACAGGACTAAGATCAGCCTGTTGGTCAATATACTAGTTGTACTTGGATGGAGATGCAAGGGTCTGCGTTTTATTTGTTTGAGTTGGGCTGGTTCCAATGGGGCCGTCAATCACGAGCTGCAAGGTGCTGCGTCAAGTTGCATCATGCTGCATCAGTTCTGATGAGGCTGCTGATCAGGAGCTGCGAGATGCTATGATGCGAGATCATGTGTCGAGATGTGCTGTGCAAGTTCTGAAGAGGCCGCTGAACAGGAGATGCCAGGTCCTGCGTTGTGCTGCATCGACTTGCATCACACTGCATCAGTTCTGAGGAAATACACATTTGGGCCAGGAGGAGTGCATTCTGATACCAGCCGAGGGTCCAGGACTTGGGGGCACCACTTCAGGATCAGGACTTAATTCAGCCAGGATCAGGACTCACTTCTACAGAGATCAGCAGCAGGGCACAGGAAGGTCCAGTTGAGTCTGGGCAGCTGGGCAGATGCAGGACAGATCTTTGGAGCTTATGTCCCTGTAGCTCAGAACAGAGTGGCAGTCAGCTAGCCCTGGGAATAACTTTGGTGAATCTGCGTTCAAAAAGCAAGTTTCCGTCATCAGGCATCAGAGCCATTCTTCTTGAAGTAGGGCAGCAGGGCAGTCCGTCCATGAGCAGAGCAGAGCATTCATTTTTCAGAGTCTTCCACAGGTCCAGAAATGATATGATGGTTGGTTCAAGAGATCCAATTTTTTATACCTGATGCCACCTACACCACCTCCACATCTGGTTCTGGAAACCTTCTCTCTACCCTTGTGTTTACAGCCATTTGAAATGTAATGGAGGCAGGGAACAGCTCCACCCTCAACCATCTTGGATCGGATTGCCCATCTTGCCAACACCTAGTCCCACTTTATCTGACTTTCCAGGAGAAATACACAAAGGCCAACAGTCAACTACACCTAGTCAGCAGTCACCACAGACACAAGGCAGCAGACACCAAATGGTTAGGGCAAGAAAATGGCAACTTTCTAAAAGTGGCATTTTCACAATTGTGACTAAAATCCAACTGTACCATTAAAGAGGGTTTAAAATTACATTTAATTTGAGTGTAAACATATATTTTTTTATCTGCTCACAAACTTAAGTTATCACTTATTCAGTGCAATAAGGTAGCACTATGTTATCCAGTGGGAGAGATAGGTCTTGCAAAAGTGAAAAACGACTTCGGGAGATATAAAACTTAAACCTACATGTTCTTCTTTTTAAATATAATGCACCCAGCACTGAGAGTCCTTATCTACTATCTTAGGGGTGACATAATGTTTTTAAAAATGGAAGGGTGAGGCCTGGAAAAATGTTTAATTTGCCATGTCGGGACAGCAGTTTAAAACTGTACTTGAGGCGGCTCTGGCAGGCCTGAGACAGGTTTTGAAAGGGTACTTCAGTGGGTGGCACAAGAATTGTTGCAGGCCCACTGCTAGCTTTTCACTTACAGGCCCTGGGTACATTCATTACCACTTTACTAGGGACTTACAAGTAAACTAAATGTGCCAATCAGGTGTGAGCTAGTTGTGCCATGTTTTATGGAGAGTGCACACACACTTTAGCACTGGTTAGCAGAGTCCTAAAGTGAATAAAAACAAATTCTGCAAAATAGGGGGGATGAAGGCAAAAGGTTTGGCGAACAACCACCCAAGGGTGTTAGGTCTAACAGAATGGTATAGCAACTATTAATATCTTTATCTTACAGGAAAGAAGAAAAGATATCATGAAAGGCTTGCAAATATACAATAGAAAGAACATAGCAGCAGAATTTGTAAAATAATACTAATTTATTATTCCCATCATAAATTTTGGCAGAATTGTTGACCCTAGACTCATAATTAGATGTCTTAGTAAGTGTAAGCTGTTTTCTTGGTACTGCTTGCATTATAGTACTTAGCACTTGGAAGGAGAATAGACTGAGCAACAGTTCTTTTCAAGCTTATTGCAGAATTGTTTGGCAAGTGTAAGCTCTTCATTATAGCAGAGAACTGTGTTAATGTTGACTACAGTGATCATAGACGTATTAATATTGACCCATAGTGTTTAAGGCTTGCAAAAGACAGGTATAATCAGATACTCACTCCATAAGAGATGAGCTGAGCAGGTGAAGATCATCCCCCAAGATAAGCCATTATATTAAAATATGGAACTTTATGCAAGGGTCATTTAAATAGAGCCTAGGAAAACATGGAGTGTATGGTTGGTTAGCAAATAATCCAATTGAAATAACCTGCCACTACAAAGGTCCACCTTTTCATGTGTATGACTCCCCAAATGTTAACCATAGGGAAGAAAGAGTTAGGGTTGACCGAAACAGCGGACCCAGTGGTGGGGTTATCCCCCTAAATTTAGTAACCTCAAGGTAAATCATGGACTCCCTACATAATGAAATGCCAAGACACCTTAAAATCGAGACATAAAAAAAGATGCGCCATATTGCAAAAGCAATGTGGCCTACGGGTGATGTATTGTATGAAAAGAGTGGTACACTGAGGACTGGGCTTGGCACAGAAGGGCCACATTAAGTGAGTAGGCCATGGTCAGGAAGAAGAATGCTAATTAGTAATAGGACATCAGTAAGGGATGCTATGTAGATCAAATGGGGAATAACCTCCAGTCACTATTGCTGTGACAACATGTCATGTAATCTGAGTCCACATCTAGCAGTGACTAAATCTACTAAAAATGTGTCTGTTTAAAAACAGATGGAGGGGATGACAGTTGCTTTAATAAGTGAAATGAATTGACAATCTGCAAATGCTCAAATGAGAGATAGCTTTAACTGAGGCCATATTTCTGTCCCAGGCTTACAATTTGGAGGCTAGAGAAATTGACTGGCAGGCATGAAACTTTTTTCTGAATTCGGGGTTAAATTGCAATGCTACAGTTGTCAGACATGAGCCCCTGGGTAGAAATAAGGGCAACTGCTAGAGTTCGAATGAATGAGTGGCTGCAGTAGGTTGCAAAGGGCAACTTGCACTTATATACTGGAGCACTGTCAAGGACTGGGGTGGTATACATAGTTCTGGTATAGGTGAAAGGCATGGTTTGCAAGGGTTCTGACTAGGTGCTAAGGATAAACCCATCATGTCTGGATGGAGGGTGGGTAGGACTCAGGCTGAATTTCGACATTCTGAAATGCTAAGCATCTGACATAAAGGCCAGGGCTGCTGACGTTGAAACTGGGGAACCAGGGTTGAGGCTCAACATCCTGTGATTCTGGGCAAATCACTTAAGGCCTGATTTAGATTTTGGTGGGACCACAAAGGAGTGGGCTTTTTCTGTGGCTTCCCACTCGCCTATCTGGCTGTCTGCCCACCCAATTTAGATGCTATATTACAATGAGCAAGAAGACTGCCGCTGTCCTGCTGACTCCATCAGGACTTTGCACCCAGCCCCCTCTGCAGGATGGGCTGTAGGAGGCTGCGGCAGGACTCCAGACAGGATTACTGCCATCAGTATTTGGTTCTGGCTTGTTTTGGAGGGAATTCCAACAGGAATCCATCCTACTTTGTGCCGATGAAAATGGGTGAAAAGGTGTGTGTCTTTTGTGCGGTTCAGGCTGCAGGTTCCTCCTCTTCTCCTTTGTCCAGGTCCCTCATGTACTGCTGCACCTTGAACGCACCTGACCAGCACCCCGTTTTGACAGACTGGAAGGTCATTGTTGGTGGTGTATGCGGCAATAGAGTTCATGGTGTGTGTATGTTGCTGGGGTACAGTGCAGAATGTACACATATGTACACCTACACAACATGTGTGTGAATTACATTGAAAAAATGTCACTTAGCTGTCTTCCCACCTCCAGGGTCAGCCCCCGTCTGTACGCTGCTGATAGGAAACCAGCAGGCCATTAGAAACATCCAGATCTGCATGGTGGGACCCTGCCATCAGGCTGGTAATGGCAGGAGGTTCGCCAGCACAGAAGACTGCAGCTCAAGTGGTCTTTTGTCTCACGTATACTTCTAGATAGGGCAGGCGGACCGCCATCAGCTCGATGTTATTTCAGAGACCACCATGGTGGTAAGCGGGTGGTCGGGCCACCAAGATCTATTTCAGGCCCTTAATCTCCCAGTGACGAACGAAAATTAATGTTTCCTTGTGTAATGTAACTGGTGCTCGTGTAAATCACTCCAATACCTTCAGGTACAGATTGCACTATATAAAACAGCAACAACAAAAAAACAGCATTGGAGGGGATGTATATGCAGAGTCTAAGGCTGTCTACAATGAATAAGCCTTTGGGGTAAGATGGGAGGTCAGTGGCTGGGATACCCATACATGTTTGTGCTTTTTATCCCAGATCATCTTTAAACCTCTCTATTTTATTCAAGACCATCCCCCTTCTAGAGCATTCTCATTCCCAGTACTCTTTTCTCATTATATTTTTCTTTCTTTTCAGGTCTCCTTCCACATGGCTTCATTTCTAAACCCATCTCTCCTTTCTACTTCAGGCAGCCTTACTTGTGGTTCTTTGTGCATTCCCAAGAGTCTAAATTCGTATGTTCAGTCACTATAATTCACTCAGTATGGTTGTTTGTTTTCAGGGACTGGAGACACAGGATCAGATGAACACTAGGCAAAGGTGAAGAGTGGTGCGCAGGGCAGTATTTAACTGAGGCTTAGTACAGAAGTACCAAAGAGGGGTCACTGAGGGTGTGTGTGATTCATCAGGAGTTCATGATGGAGGGTGGGCAACTGTCCTGTTGATTGCAATTTTGTTGACAGGCAGCCAGGTAATCGAGTTTTGGTGCAGAATATTGGATGAGATTGTGCCTGCCTGCACCCGTCAGTTTGTACTTACATTTAAGGCTTTACTTGATGACTTCTAGTGAAAGTGAGGAGTCCAGCCATGGTCCAGTACACATAATGGTTCAGATGAGATAATTGTCTCCTTCCTTATGCTTTTTCTACTTTTTGGGATTCTCCAAAAATGATGTGGCTGGGTCTAGATACCTAATAAAAACATGAAGGCATGGGTCCTTTTTTCACAGTGATCCAGTTGGGAGCACATCAATGCCTTTCAAGGGCTAACAAGAATGTGTCTTTGATTGCAGTGAGAGGTTTGAGTTGTGAATTGGAATTTTGCTTGGATATTTTAGATGGTGGGATACAGAAGGATTTACCTGATTCATTGACAAGTAAATCTCTTTGGTCTTTCTCAGGAGTTTAAACAAATTGTGGATAGATATCGTGAAGGAGAAGATTTCAACTGTAGTGCAGAACAAGTGGAGTAGGTTTCCTTAAAAGGCACTATTTTCTTCTAAGGGAGGGTGTCATTGAGCATCCTTTGTACTGTTGGCTATGAAAGTAGATATGGCACTTGTATTATTGATGACAAACAGGCAAAATAGTTATATGGGATGAATTGCTAACTGAAGACATCTGTTTGACACCTAATTTACATTTAAGGGACTTGATTGTCTTCTTGTTACAGGAGATTCTAAACCTGGGGCAGAGCTGTTTGGTTTATGGCTGACTGTTGAGCCCACGTAGGAGGGAAGAAGAATGTAGGGTACAATGTAACACTTTTAGATTCTAGAACTTTTAGATATGTAGAACTTGCACCCATTTTCTTTCCTAATGATTCATCAGCATCCCATAGAAAATTTATAGCAAAATGACTCCTAATCCTCATACTCATTCACCTTCAGTTCAGGACCCAGAGGAATCTTTTTCTGCATATTAATTATAGTAATCGCCGTTCCTCACAAAAAAACACAAAATGAGGGAGGAAGCACACTAGTTAACTTCTCTAAGGGACAGTAAAATGTATTGTATCGCTCCCTAAAGGAGTAGCATTCCTTATGATGGGTTATCAAGACTCACCACTGGAGCCCAATATAGAAAAGGATAGTCATCAAACTCAGACGAGGCCCATGAGAGCCACAAGCTACAAGACTCCTAAGACCGACCCTCCCTCTTCCACAGTGCACTGCCTAGTGTTCTTTAGTTTGATAGTGAGTCCATTGTCTTGCTGTCTAGCCCAACTCACTCATTGTAATACATTTTCCATTGACAAAACAACCCAGTTGAAATATCTGTGACTTCATCTCATCCCTCCAAATCCTTAAGCCTTTCACTCTCACTCATCTCTATTTGCTTTTAGTGCCTATACTCCCTTCCACCCCTTCCTTTACCTCGTATCACACATCTCTCTTTATATTCCCTCTATCATACTACTTCATACAACTCACCTTCCTACATTCTATTCAATGTTCTACACCCACGTTCCAAAAACAAACCACTCACTCCCAAAACCATTTTGAAACATTGCTCTTCCAACCCAACCTTTCACCATACAAATATGGCATCTAAAATCTCCCTCAACCATACCCTGATGCTTTTTCATAAACCGTATAAATCCTCTTCTAAATGTTTGACGTCCCTTAACATATCCCTAACTCTGTTAGCTCAGCCGTTTCTTCTACCCAGTCCTCAGAATTTACAACTGACATTCACTCTTTGCCATTCTTTCATTCATCACTACAACATCTATCACACACATCAAATGTTCTTAGCTACCATCACTACAATGTTTCAGCTTTACAGCTTTCCACCCTTGCAACCCACAATCTAATGTGTGCCCCTTACGCCTCCCACCATCTTTCACAATCACTTCCCCACAATCTCGTCTCACTTGCACATGTCTTGTTTTCTCTGACAACCAACAAACTCCCCACCTCCATCTCTAGCCTCTTGCATACCACTACACCTCTTTCACACACTGCTCTTTCCCAGGCACATTCTTACACAGCCCTTCACCAGAAATCATATACTGCATACACCTCTCTGTTATCTCTTGTCACCAACTTCATCTTGCATAATTACACAATATTAGCTTCTACCTCAACCACACTACTTTCTCCCTTCCCTCACAATCTCACCATAGTCATCACTTCCACGCTACACACATGTAGTCAAACATCTCCACACCTAACATCACATTTCTCCCTCCCCATATTCCCTTTTTCTGATAAATGTTGCATGTGATCACCACTCATTCTTTCACACTACCCATGAAAAACATCCAAAATCACCTTATCCCACATATTCCCCTGAAGGCACTTTTAATCTAAATATATATGGTAGCATCACACTCTAGCAGCTGTGCTTGACCACCTCCCCCTCATTACTTTAGGATCTTCCTCAGAAAACCTTTACTCTTTCTCATCTGATATCTCCAAAACAACAATCAGCCCACCAGTTGCCGAACCCCAACCACCTAACTTCCACTCTGTAGAACTCTTTCTCCTAACTTCCCTGCATCCTGGGACATCCATCACTTTCATAAGATACTTTACAATCTCATATGATCCCATACGATCTCATATTATTCTAGGGCTGATTAATGAGGACGTACCACCTCACTCTCAATCATTTGTGCCCACTAATAACCTACCATGAACTTGTGCTACCTACATTTTGTTTTTGTCCTCATATTACTAAGGCTGCTGAAAACTCAGGCTATACTGCTTCGGTAGATTGTTCATCAGCCTGATGCACTTGCATTGTTCTTAACACAGCAACCTGGGCTAAAAACCCATATCTATAATATTGCTGGGATGTAATCATGGGATCACTCGATATTCCAGGACCAACATGCCACTCCACCTTGAGAAATCAGCCCAGATCACATCCGCCCTGCCTTGAGTGCTCCCTACATCCAGCCTGCAGGTCCGGTGCAATGCCTTTAATCAGTCCTCTGGGGAGAAAGGTAGAAGATCTATCCAGCACATACAGCTCTCCCTTCTAGGGAGAAGCACTAGCTAGGACAGCAAACACTGCTGAGGTCTACTCAAAAGGCTGTGTGATTCAGTATCAACCCCAAAACAAAACCAGCGTGGGGCGGAGCTTGATTCCAACACCCAAGATTTCTGCAAAGATATTGCTCAGGGTCTCCCAGTACCCGCTGATCAAGGGGCAGGTTGCACACATATGTTCATCATTTTCTTCGAGGTGGCTGCATCTTTTACACCTGGGGATCTTTGCAAATCTTGCAACCCTATGAGGGTTCCAAAATATTCTACTGAGGATAAAGTAATGGTTCCTTTTTAGGTTAGCAGGTCTAGTCATGGAGCACAGCATTTTTAAGGATGTATTCCACAGATGTAGTAACTCAGGCCCTAAGATCATCTCCTACCAAGCCACCTCATTGCCTCCAGACTTCAGACTTCTATCGTCAGCGTCCAAGAGTTTCCAATACCAAATGAGAACCTCTTTGCTCTAAGACCTCACATCTTGCAAAAGTGACTCGTCTTCTCAGGCACCACCCATCTCCAAATTGCCACTTGCATACCAAGAGGAGAGCTGCAGGTATTTGAATCTTGATATGGGGCCCCCAGTCCTGGACTTAAGTACTACCCAAAGTAATAGCCCCAGCATTTTAAACAGCTCTCCCAAGTTGCTATCCCAGCTGTCCTCAAGGGATAACCCAACCCATCCAACAAACATTCTCGGGTGCCTGGGGAGTGCCAAATTGGCGATAAACCTGAGTAATAGCCAATGCGAGCCTCTTCCTGACTCTGAACCAAAGGCAAAGTGCAGCCTCTAAAACTTTTAGCAAAACATTAAAAAATAATTTAGGGCCACCAAACTTATACAAAAAACCAGTAGATTTCTGTGCCATGGTAATTTATGCTATAATCTACCCTCAAGTTGAACTATGTGGAGTCCCAAGGAACATCCTACAGTTTTTAAATTGGAAAGCCATACAAAACAGATTCAGGCCCGGTAATGGCAGGCCTCCCTTCATCAAATTTCACCTTAATTTCTTTCCAAGCGAGGCTAGCTCCACTAGTGATTCAGATGAAACTTGTTATGTTCCCCTGTATTTTATCTATAGCTGATCTAGGAATCGTATGTGGGATACAATTAAAAACATGCATCAATTTTTTGAGTATCGACAATTTGATCAAATTCACTCAACCATAATTTGCCAGTGGCAAGTTCCTCCATCTAGTGAGCCGCAAATCGATCCCCCATGCCACATTCCCTAAATAATGTGACGGAACTGCCTCCAAAGAATGGACTGTAGAGATGACCAGATATTTGATCTCAGATGTGACCGCCCCATCCCAGCTATCGATATTCCAACACATGATCTCTGAGTTGGCAGTATTCATTGAGTATCCAGATAAAGCCCCAAGCTCCTCCACAAGCTGTTCTACACTGGGTATGTTCTGGGCAGGATCCGATGTATGTACCATAAGATCATCGGTATAGAGTGCTATCTTATTTCTATAGTGCTGTGAGGAAAAGGGGATTACCTGTTTGTCCCTTCTTAGTCACTGAGAGAATGGTTCGATGAGGATGTCAAAGAAGAGGGTAGGCAGAGGGCAACCCTGTCTCATGCCTCTACAAATTCTGAATCTCCTAGTCAAGGACCCAATAAATAAAATTTCACCATATGAATTTTCATATAATCTCTGGGAAGTCAAGCTATAACATGAGCTGAAACCTAGTGCTGCCAGGATCACCCAGAGATAAACCCAGCATACTTGATCGAAAGACTTGGCAACATCTATTGTAGCCACTGCCAAAGAGATTGATTAGGCCATGGCCAGACAATGGTTCCCATTAGCTGGTATGTCAGCTCATGGGTCTGGTACTATGTAACAAAATCCTTCGGATAAGGGTGGATTAACTGAGGGGCTAATTTGGCCAATTTACCAACCAAAATACTTGAAAAAAACCTCATAATAGGTGTTTAATGAGGGGATTGGTGAAACCTTCACCTCTGGTGCAGGTCAGCACTCTCCCCAGCAGCTCCGCCTCACCACCGTTTCGCCTTACAAGCAGAGCCCTCCCGCCATCAGGGATCGCGCCGGCAGCCCATCTCAGCCACAGAGGTGAATCGAGTCCAGCCCGCCTGGTGTCTTCCTTGCCCCCTGCTCACTTGGTATTCTGCTGCCTGCCTACCCAGTGTCTATTCTAACTCAACTTTTCTCTCCTTCATTAATTTTATCTCCTTCATTAATTTTTATTTTATTGGTATCTAATTTCATTCAGTTTTTTCCTGCCGCTGCTGCCCCTGTGGCCCCTCCCCCAACACAGCCCCTGCTCCAGCCCACGCCTCCCTACCTCTAGTCCCGCCCCCTCCCCTACCTATTGGCGGCAGCGAGCAGTGGGCGTGCCATTGCGCGCCGAAGGCACACCTAAGGTAAGCCCGTCTGCGCCTGTACGTGACCCGACCACGACTAGTGCCAGGAACGCTGGACCCACGGCCTTCCACCGCTTCTACTCCACCGCCCTCCTCGCACTCAACCCCGGTAGACTCAGATACTGCCAACAGGCCTCGCTGATCTCTACCCACGGCCAGTTCACCTGCCTCCACTGCCAACAGACCTTCACCATAATTACGACCTCCGATACCACCGACAACTGCACTGACCACACCCTAAGATGCATCCTCCTCAACGTACGCTCCGTACACAAACACGCAATAGAAATGTGGAACCTACACGACACTCTTGCCCAACATCACCTTCCTCACAGAGACATGGACCAACGCCGCCTCTGCCCCTGACATCAACACCGCAATCCGGATGGATACAAGATCCAGAGGAAGGATCGCCACAACCACCCGGGAGGGCGCCTTGCCATCGCTCACAAGAGCACCCTCCGCCTCACCATCTCCAGCGAAAACTTCCCCTCCGCCAAGCACCTGCATTTCCAGATCCAGACCAGCCCTAATACCACACTCCAAGGAACCCTCGTCTACAGACCCCTGGCCCTGGACACCCTTCGCCAACACCATCACAGACTTTATCGCACCCCACGCCATCGCATCAATGAACTTCATGCTCATCGGAGACCTTAACTTCCACCTCAACAACCCCAGCGACCTCAACTCCACCATCCTCCGGGACAACCTCGCCAACATTGGACTCAACCAACTCGTCACCACACCCACTCACAGAGCAGGACACACCCTCGTCCCTGACTTCGCTGCAGGCAACAGCGTTCACTTCAGCCACACAACACAACCACCATGGACCAACCACCACTGTAGCCAGTTCGCCATCAACAAACCCAAGGCACCAAAACCACCCCCGCCAACCATGAAGGAACTGGAGCAAGGTTACTGATGAGCAACTGAACTCATCCTAGACAACTCCACCTGGACACCTGACACAAACATCGCAGTCGCAGGACAACACACCTGGATCTTCAACTGCGCGGCAAGCTCCCCCGCTACGCAACCCTGGCAAACAGGGCCCCAGGAAAGCCGCCTGATTCACCTCTGATCTCCAAGAAACCAGGCACACCTGCAGACGTCTGGAGAAAAACTGGAGAACCACCAAGACTACCAATAACCACTCCACCTACAAGGACGCCATGACCCACTACCACAACCAAATCAGAACAACCAAAAGGAACTTCATCCACAACAAAATCCTCGCCAAATCCGCGAACTCCAAGGAACTCTTCAGTGTCATACAGGACTTTACCAACCCACGCAGCGAATCCACAGACATCACCCCATCCCAAGACCACTGCGACAAGCTTGGAACTTACTTCCACCTCAAGATCAGGACACTCTATGACAACTTCGTCGACCACACACAAGATGCCACAGACGGCCCCCCAGAGACACCAGCCAGCCCACCATCTCCAACTGGACACCAATCACGATCAAGAACACAGCTACGACCATGAAAAGCATCCACTCAGGGGCCCCCACTGACCCGTGCCCCCCACACATCTACCACAGGGCTGCGGACACCATCGCACCTGAACTTCAACAGACCATCAACACCACCTTCACAACAGGCACCTTCTCAGATGACTGGAAGCGCGCAGAAGTCAGACCCCTGCTCAAGAAGCCCATGGCCAAACCCTCCGACCTCAAGAACTATCGGCCCATCTCACTCCTCCCCTTTGCAGCCAAAGTGGCAGAGAAAGCAGTCAACAGGGAACTGACATGATTCATCGAAGAGAACGCTGTCCTCAACCAGACCCAATCCGGATTCTGAAGCAACCACAGCACCAAGACTGCCTTACTCGCTGCCACAGATGACATCCACGTCCTTCTGGACCAAGGCCACTCTACAGCTCTCATCCTCCTCGATCTATCTGCAGCCTTCGACACCGTCTTTCACCGCACACTAGCCGACAGACTACACAACGCCAGCCATTAAGGAACCTGTTAGAAATGGCGATTTCTGGTTGGCTACGGCTTGCGCCAAAGCCAGGCAGAAACCACCACTATAGTCAGGGCAAGGAAGTTACACGCCAAAGATAACCCCTGCTCACCCCCTTGGTAGCTTGGCACGAGCAGTCAGGCTTATCTCTGAGGCAATGTGTAAAGCGTTTGCGCACGCACCCAGCAACAACACCCAAGGCCCACCACAAAGGAAACTCCACACAAGGTATTATATAAAAATAGCCTTTGTATTATACCAAAACACATTAGATAAAAACACACACTTTACAATGTGCCAACAGGCACGGGCAGAATTTACAAGGGATTATATGTACAGGGGACAGGGCCACATGGGCCACTGTCAGGAATTAGCACTTTTAGAACATAGCACTTAGAACATAGGATATAAAATTACTGTAGCGTAAAATAACACATGTAGCACACAACCAGTAACTACTGGTAACAGGTAAGTACCACCTACGCAACCCTAACTACCTTAGGAAAATGTCACGGAGGAAACCAGGACCTCACTAGCACCACCTGTACTAGAAGAAAACAACCACCTAAGTATCACAATACCTGTAGGGGTATAAGCACATTACACATGACGCATGACGCATAAAAACACATTCGAGGTGTAAACACAAGGCACATGACGCATAAAAACACATTCAGAGGTGCAGGGTAGGAACAATAGCGCAAAACTCACATTAGCCACCACCTGTGGCAGTCCCTAGGCCAACTGGCCTTGTCGGGGCTAGGACACCCGGTGTCCAGCAGAGTCAGGGTGCGCCTGCGCAAACCAGGGCGCACAAGGCACAACCTACACGTTGCAGCTGCCCACTAAGTGCTGGGCAGCTGGGGAAAGGAGCGTGGGCACCACTGCGCCTTTCAAAACAAATATGGCAGTTTGTTGGCGCCTCTCCTGGACTCTAGACAAATGATGGGGCCAACGCTGGAGCCTCACCGGGCTCTGGGCATGACTAATGCCCCCAAAGCAACGTAGGAGCCACGTGGGCTCTAAACAAATACTCTGCCCCTTCGTTGGAGCCTCGTGGGCTCAATAACCAAATGTGCCCCGTTAGAGCCTCGTGGGCTCGAAAGGAATGGTGCCCCTAAAACGTTGGAGCAGCCCGCTGCCTTCCGGGGCCGCTCTGATTGCCACAACACAGGAATGACCCTCTACGTTGGAGCCTCACGGGGCTCGAGAACCAACCAATGCAGGCCTTCGTTGGAGCGCACTCGCGCTCGTAGGAAACCCTGTCCCCCTCGGAGCCTTCTTGGCTCAAGGACAATGTGCCCTGTTAAACGTTGGAGTCCCGCTCGGGGGACTCAGCAAGATAGCAGGCACCAGCATGGGAGCGACCCCCCCCTCACTCACCGGGGCTTCGTCGGGGCAACCTCCTGCTGGTTCTCTGCTTCGTTCCCTCGCAGCGGGGCGGCGGAGCTTCTTCTCTGCGGGGGGAGCCTCCGGCGGCAGTACGTCTTCCTCAGCGGTGGGGGCAGGCACCGGCAATGTGCCTCGGGCCCCCCTCCGCCTCGGCTAGCCGGCTGGTGCACTTGCGGGGCTCTCCTCCGGGCATAGGAGCCCCGCGATCCCCTGCACGTCCGGAGTTGGCCCGCCCACATCCGGGCCGGGTCCTTACAATTTCCGGGTTGCCGCGGGCAGCGGCGTTAAGCTCCTCAGTATGGCGGCAACGCGGGGTGGGCTCCCGGGGTGAAAAATAATTAACTAAGCGGGTAGGCTCCCGCTCGAGCCAGTAAGCAAAGCGGCAAAGTCCTTCGCGGGGTGGGCACCCGCTAGGCATATTAATTTCCTTAATAAGCGGGGAAGGCACCCGCCAACGGTAATGAGGAAATAAGCGGGGTAGGCACCCGCCAACACGGCCACAGTGGGGGAATCCCTACGCCGGGGTTCCCTCGCTAGTTATCACAGCTCAGCGCTGCTGGCCCCCCTGAAGGTGCTCCTCGGGGAAAGCGCTTCTTGATGCTGGGGCCACAAATAAAGCACTCCTAGCGCTATAAGTGAAATAAAAAACGCTTCCGGGCGCTTAGAGAAAGCCCAGCAAGTTAAGGTCCTGGCAAAGTTTTATGAAGGTAGGCAGGGGGGCAAGGCTGGGCCAGTGGCCAGCTCACTGGGCCCTCCAGGGCAGGAAGGCAGTCCCAAGTGGCGGTTCCTCCTGGCCTGCAGCAGCAGCCCCCCTCAGATAGGATCCTGGAAGAGAACAACTCTGTGGGGACGCAGCCCCATTTTTACACACCTTTTCCCTTTGTTCTGGGTTCAGGGTGAGGGGGAAAACCAGTCGCAGCTGGTTGGGGAGCACCCTTGATGTGCTCAGCCCCTCACTCTATTCACTGGCAGGGCTAGGGTCATCAGTCGCACCACAGGGGGCGGAGCCAGCATTGTGTGGGGAAAGCCATGCCCTATTCAGGTCCAAGGTGCACTCCTCCCCAGCCATCCGCATGCTAATCTCACACTCACCACTGGGGCAGACCCACCCAGACTCCTGGAGCCAGGCTCACCAGCCAGCTCCAGCCAATCACACGCCAGACACCTTTTACACTAATATGCCAACTCCTAGAAGTGGCACTTCCACACATGACATAATCGCGCATCATACATCATTGCGAAGCATTCGATCCGCACATACCAAACTCGAGCCTTCACACCCCACGCATCAGGAACTACCAGGGACACATACATTCCCCATGCATTCCTATGGGAGGGCAGGCCTATCTCACCACATGCACTCAGAGTGCGCACGCACTTTACTCTGGGACACAGGGAAAGTGCGCAGAAACCAAAAATCACTATCACCAAGTCACCAATAAAAGCAAAAAAGTTTAGGGGTGAACCTGCCAGAAGGGCCAAGTCCAACAGAACCTCCCTGAACTGGATATCATCATTCCTCACCGGAAGAAGCCAAAGAATCAAACTACCACCCTTCCTCTCTGCCCCCACGGAAATCACCTGCAGAGTCTCACAGGGGTCATCACTGAGCCTGACCCTCTTTAACATCTACATGGCTGCCCTCCCAGCCATCGTCCATCAACACAGCCTCAACATCGTATCCTACACTGACGACACCCAGCTCATCTTTTCCCTCACCAAGGACACCACCACCGTGAAACTCAACTTCCAGAGAGGAATGCAAGACGTCGCAGTCTGGATGACCAAAAGCTGCTTAAAACTAAATGTCAAAAAGACAGAAGTCCTTGTCCTTGGAATCACCCCTTCAGAATGGGACAACACCTGGTGGCCCACCTCCCTCGTAAGCCAAGTACATTATTAAAATGTACTTGAATTGGCAGGACCCCCACATAAAAACTTTAAAGGTATCCCAAACAAAAGCGGGGGAGGCAGATCCTGTGTTATCTGTTAAAAAGTCACTGCTAGCTTTATCAGGACCGATGCGACTCCCACATTCAGGAGGAGGGCATGATCAACTGTTCATCTAGAATTCTGCCCACCTCCAGGACATTTAAGGAGCATATTCAGGGCTGAATGGTCAGAGATATGTCCTGAAAGGTGGTTCACCTCTTTAATCTTAGTAGTTATAGCATTCACAACAAAGAAATAGTTGAGCCTTGAAAAATGGCTATATTTATTACTCTGGAATATATACACCTCTTCAGGCCCATTTGATGGTGCCACACATCCACTAACCCCAAGTCCTGTAGTATACTTCTTAAAGCCTGCCTAGTCTTAGGTGTATGAATACAATCTCCCCTGGTGAATCTATTGAGACTTATATCCAAAAGAGTATTAAATCATCCCCCAAGACCACCGGTAGTGAAGACTCCACTAGGTTCCATTCCAGGGTCAATAGATGGGAAGGATCATCAGCATTCGGGCTATAAAAACCTGCACACACAAATTTATAATCAGTACATCTCAAACCTGCCAAGACACACTTGCCTGAGCTATCTGTTTCTGAGGATGGGACCTCCACCCCTGCTCCTTTCCTCAAAAGAATTGCAACCCCATAGCAATACTCAGCTTGATCCAAGACTGCATACTTCTCTATCCAATTGAATTTAGAGAAGAGGGCTCTACTCTCAACTGCGTTTAAATGGGTCTCCTGCAGGATCATAACATGGGCTGTGCTCTCTTCAAGCTACCGAAGCCCCAATCTCTGTTTCCCCTTTAAACAAAGGCAATTAACATTCCAAGCAAAAAAGTGTATCGCCTTGCCTACCCCCAGTTAATTTCTAAGCATCTCCGTCCTTTCTTCCTGCAGTATAGTTGATGCCAGTAATTAAAAAGACCAGAGTTTGGTAAACTTGGGGACCTTCTTTCTTTATTTTTCCCTCGCTGCTCCCCACCAAGTGCCCCTTCTCAGATCCCACGCTGGGGAACCCTTCCACTACTAGTTGGTATTATAAATGCCTAGAAGCATCCCCGGGAGGTGAAAATGTAAACAACAAACCCTATATACTAAACCACAGTGCTCAACCCTCCCCCCCCCCCAGACTTTACTGTTTGTGAAACAGACTTTATGGTTGGAAGGGGAATGTGGTGGCCGTTAACAAGGCAGCTGTGACCTCCCAGGGAGGGAAGCCTTTCTCGCCACAATGTGTGTGTCTACTGCCTTACTGCTTCGCAACATGCATACCTGGTAATAAGCCCCTGCACCCCCGGGCAGGGGGGGTCACACTTTCTTATCTGTTTTTGCCTAAATGTTAGAGGTGCTGTCCCTTGACTCGGCAGCCGGTGCAAGGTGACACTGCTGGGAGAAAGCAGCGCAGTAGCTTTCGTGTGGCAGTACGGCCCACGCTTGGGTCCCATGAGGCAGCATCAGCAGAAGTTCACAGAAGTTGGCTTGGAGTGGGAGCCAGGCTGCAGCGGATGGTCTGGGGAAAATTACCCCAGTGACTACGGTGGAGCAAAATAGTCCCCTGCCCCAGGGGACAGCAAGGCATTGGTGGAGGACACAGGAGGCTGTGGAGGTGGCTTAAAGGAGTCAGTATTCTTTTTCTTTCTATAAGAGGGGCCATAGCCTGGGTAAACCCTCAATGTACACACTTTGTACTCACACTACTGCCACCTCATTAGGTGTATTTGCATCTGCAACCCCTGAAGTCACTGTGAAGTCCCAACAAACTATTGCGGAGGGGGGCCTTGGATTTTCAAATCTTAAGTCTGATAAGCCTGCAAAACAGCCTAACAAGTTATGACGGGGTACTGGTAGCAAACCCAGGCTCTTTAGATCAAAGTGACACTGTCTCTTAACTCCTTTTTTTAAAGGAATGGTCTCGCCTGCCCTCCAACATGGTGTTGAAGGAGCCCCTGAGAGGGCCATGGGAAACCGGAGTCAGACTACGCTTCCAAGTAGGTGTGAGCAGTATGAGTAACATACTTGGCGCAGAAACCATTCCAGGCATGAACAGCCCTATCCAGCATATCCTGCAAATAACCACTAACAATAGGTTTGAGGTTTTCTCTTCCCAGAAAGATTTGAGAAGGCAGGTGAGCCCTGCCAGGGAGGACAGCAAGAGAAGGATCCCCCCTGGGTACACTCAGTGGACCAGATGGGGTTGAGTTGGGCAGGGTACAGCCAAAGGAGTTGCTGACAGCTATCCTCCTGGGCCTTAAGGAAGAAATTATGAGTGGGTTTGAGGTAGCTGAAGTTAACCAATCAGGGATTCAGGCTTCCTGCTTAGCCATCACCCAGAATCTGGATGAAGTGGCCGCACAGACTACAGCCCCGGAGGAGAGACCATCTTGGTTAAACACTTAGAGCATCATTTATGAGGAATTCACAAAAGTAGCACAACAAGTCACCTTGCTGCGCTGCACACTTGACGGGAAAAGGGAAGGAATATGCCATATTTAAGGCAATACGGCACATTCCAGTCCTCTATCTGGTGCTGACTCCCTTTTGGCAGTCTAGGGCTTAAACAGGCACCCTTGCACCATGTGTCTGTGTTGCATGCAGGATTGTTTTTGTTTAGGAAGGGACACCTTCCTGCACAAAACCAATCCTGGGAGGTATAGTCTTCCTTCTAAGTGAGCTGTAGAATGCAGCACAAATAGAGAGAGAAAGAAACAAGGAGAAACTGAGATATTTCTCCTTGTTACACTGCCCCTGGAAAGGTGTACTTTTTTGGCACATAAAGAGTTTTACAAGTTCTTGTAAATCTGGGGATGCGTCAAAATCCATGGGAGTTGCATGGGAACACCCATGTAATGCCTGTCCAGGGCAGAGTAACACAATGCAGTGATTTGAGCTGTATTGCATTGCTGCAGAATTTTGAAGTCACACGGAGCCACGCAAAGTGGCTTGAAAAACTCTGACTTGGAGGTTTGCATAATGCATGTACCATGTTGCATGATGAAAACCTTACACAATCCTCTCATAAATAATACCCTTACTTCATCCCACCTCTAATCATTTTGGTCTTATAAAACATAACTTCCCTTCCTTTGTCATATCCAGACTCAATCTAGAATGTATTCCTGCATCTTTTAATTTCCGTTCTTCCTTTTTCCTGGTACTAGCCTTTTATATTCTCTGAATCCTTTACAATTTGTTCCCTTCTTGCCTCCAATTCTTCCATAAAATCCTTTCCATCCCTGTTAATATACAAGTGAGATTCCATTTGTTATATGACAGTATTGTTTCACCACCCAAGAAATATCTCATTTCCTTTACAGCCCTAAATGTGAAATACAGATTCAGCCTTTTAATCATAGGTACCTTATGAATAGGTTTGTCAACAGTTGAAAATTGATAGCCTAAATTACCTTATCCATAAGACTTGGTAGTGATAATCCTACAAGTTAGGGGATCGATTAATTGAATATGGTGAAAACTCAGGCCACCAGAAATAGACATTGGCAAATAAGTACACGCATAACACCCTGTATCCTCCATGAGTTGTGAACTTTAAAAAACGTTATTTAAAAAAATCTGACTTTGAACATTTTAAATGACATTTTTGATGCGCTTCTACATTATTTGCACTACAGTCTGGTAGGAAGTTTCCATCAAAACTACCTCTATGTAAAATCCGTAAATCAGAACTAGACTGCTCTCCTGCAGGGGAGGAGTGGATTAACTGTCTCCACAGGAGAACCTAAACTTTTTAATAAGCATACCATTAAAATAATAGAATCTAGTGATACTATGACCACTATTGCTCTACACAGGTTTCGTGAAAGGGTCGACATGATTTGTGGTGAATCTGAAAGGGTAAAAATGTGAAACTCAAAAATAACTCAAACAGGCAGTCTACGAGTGTCTGTGTAACTTGTGTAAAATTGTGCTAAACTGTTGACTTGTCCAATAGGAATATCAAAAATAGCTGTTTCAAAGTCAATCACTAACCTTACCTTAATCCTCTTAATAAATGACATCCCTGTTCCTCTACAGGAGCCTGGACCATAAAGGTCTTCACAAAGTTAGACTCAAAATCCTGTAATTCAGAAGTGTAAGCCAATAATAGTTCAATTACAATCAAAATGCAGTTAAGTCAAAATGTGGTAGCTTTGAAGCTTTGATAATGGAGATTTCTTAAAAACAGTCTGCTGATCATCAGTCTCATGTTTTCTCAGGTCTGCTTCGCTTTCAGCAAAATATGTCCATTCAAAAGTTGAGTACCTTCGGCTAGGCACCTGTGTTCTCTTTAATCTCCTGACTACTGGCTGTGATATGCCTCTACCACTTTGCTCACTGGTCTCTGTTTCCTCATTGATGACATCTGGAATTCATTCTAAAGACATAGAAACTCTCTGTCCATTGCCATCCTTCATTTCTTGGCCCCCCTCTGGTTACACTGCTTATACCTTCTCCAAGCTCGGAGTCTATGCTTACCAATTCTTCAGTATGATTCACTGTGGCTACGGGTCGTTAAAACTTAATTCACCACACACCTTGCATTTTTCTCTGGATGAATTTGAAACACTTGTGTACATTCTCCTTCTTCTCCATCTTAGCTCTCTGATTCTACCGAGTTTGACCTTTGACTTTCACTACTGGCTGTTACCACTTACTCTCCAGAAGATCTCACCCTATGTGATGGATGAATCCAGTTCTGAAGGCCTCCGCATTTAACAGCAGTGATTTTGACCAGTATAACTTGATAGGGGCCATGCAATCTGGGAACGAGGCACGACTTTCTAACGTGCCTCTTCACCAAGACTCAGCCGTCAGGAATGAGGTCATGGCAACGCCCTTGCCTTGGGAAGGGAGTTGCCAATTCAGCCTGGTGAGAGACAGAATGCACCACAACTGCCAGGCTTTTGCAGTAATCAATAAACATATCACATGTCAAATACAGTCACAGTTACAGCAGGAAGTTTTTTGGCTCTGCCCATGAGTCAAGTCAAGCTTTATTATGAGGAACTCCAACGGACGCCCACATAACCCTATAGCAACGATAAAAAAAACACAATGCATAATACATTATAAGATCCAACATTATAAAATATGGCTCCTCTCAACAATTACAAGAATGCCAATTTATAATTTCAAACAAACAGGTATACTGATATATATTTAAAGGAATCAAAAAAATTTAAATGAGAAGACTTGTCACAAACCATTTCAATAAGAGAAGACATTAAACATTTCTGAACCTTCAATACAGATCAATAAACATCTAAAAAACAATGGCCTTATAGAGTGATGCTCTGCATTGTAGAACACAAATCAAGCGAGTATTGCAACCTGTTTTATTAGTACATATCTAAAATTAAAAATATCGAAAACAATTAAGCCATTTCATTAGATGGACCCATTTAACACTTATAAGCATCCGATATTGGTCATATGTTATATCTAGAAAAGGCAGTGGCCTTAGAAAGTGACTTCATGCATAGTGCAACATAAAATGTGCAAATATTACATAATTAAAATCTTACATATGTAACGGAAAAATAGAGCCATAGGTGTCTAAAAAACCAGGGGCGAGATGTACGACCATTGAATTTTGCGAATCGCAAATTGTGTCAAATTGAGACTCGCAATTTGCGACTCGCAAAATTTAATGTACAACAGTGTCTCAGACACTGTTTGCGGTCGCAAATTGCATGCCTCATTAATATTCATGAGGCAGTCGCAATTTGGACCCCATTGAGAATGGCTAGTGCTCCAAGGGATGGTGGCCTGTTGGGGTGAGCAGACCACCATGTCTGGGACTGCTTTTCAAATAAAGCAGGTTTTTTTTAATGTAGCCCATTTTCCTTGAAGGAAAATGGGATGCATTTAAAAAAGAAAAATGAAACTTCTCAGTTTCATTTTTAAACCCTTTGCTGCATGGCAAATTCTGCCGTGGTGCGAGGGGGCGGGGCTGGGCGTGGTGCTCAGGTACCCAGGACGTCTCCCGGCCATCATAATTCACGGTGGACGTGTGCCAATTAATTCGCCCACACAGGCGGAGAATTAACCGCACGTGAGCGGAGAGGCAACGGTCGGACGGCTCCCGGACGTCATGAGCACATGACTACCGTGACTCATGATGGCCGGGAGCCGTCCTGAGCATCGATGAGTTTAAGGGTGGGCAGTGGTCCCTGGGGTCACTGTCTGCTCTTAAAAAATATTTTCAAACACTCACAAAGGGGAAAAGTAGGTGGTAAACTACGAGTGTTTGCGGCCGCAAATGCGGTTGCAAAACAATGGTTCATTGCATTGACACTCGTTATTTGGAAGGGATGCCCCTCCTAATAGCGAGAGTCACAACGCTATTTTGCGAGTCAGTGATTCGCAGAATAGCGTTTGTACATGCCAAGACCCTTTTTTGCAGTCGCAAATGGGCCAATCTTCTGTTTGCGACTGCAAAAAACAGTCATACATCTGGCCCAAAGGCCTTCAAAAGTGACAACATGCATTATACAATACAGACCAGCTAGTATTACAACCTAATTCATGAATAACATTTTTCAAAAATATTTTTAGAAAATGTATAGATCTTATTTCAAGCCACGTCATGGGAACACTTACGAGTCTCCAGAGCAGAGTGTATTTTATATTTAGGAAACAGTGGCCTTAGAAAGTGATGATGTGCAATATGCAACACAGGACATACAAGGATTACATGGCTAAGAACTTGAACATGTAGCTGGCAAATTCACTCCTTTTTTAGGACTTTATCCAAAAATACCACTGACAACACGTAGGAAGAATAAATCCATTCTCATTGAGAGGATCAATCTTCTGACCCCATGAAGCAGATTAAATAGGGATGAGATTTGTTCCTCAGATTGCTCTCCTGTACCAACTGGTTTCACTGGTTAACTGGCATAAAGTAGCGTCTCTGTCCTCACATTTTCAACAGAGTATCTTCTTTTTTAAGAAAAACAAATTCTAATTTCACAGCTGCACGCGGTGTTCCCTACTCTCCGTACAAAAGCAAGTTTCCCTACCTCAAAACAGCGGCCAAAGCAGAAGTGGAAGACACAAAACCGAATTCTAACCAAAAATATGAGAGGCTGCAAGTGTATTCAAGTTACAAACCTGGTTAAAACTTTGTCCTGCATTTATTCAAAAAAGTGCCAAAGACTTGTGGAAATATGGATTTTTCTGATCAGTTATGTCCCCTATCTTGGACCCCAACGGTTTCATGTATGAATCACAAGTACATGTATGTTTCCTCCAGTTCCAGTTATGAAGACGCAAACACATGTGCGTCCACCGTCAACATGTCCTCTTTCAGATCCGCCATGAATAGGCCGGATATTCCATTCCTAAGTATGAAAGGCCACCGGCTTTATATGGTTCACTTATGCCATTTTACAGTCCAGGCAAGTAGGCCCTGATTCTGTCATCAAGCTTTTCTTGCCTTCTGCCTCTGAAAGCTCCAGTCTGAGCCTGCATCTGTGACCATGAACTTTGTCTCATTCCCTGCGCGGCTCACGAAGCCTGACATCAGCCTGTTGCCTGCCAAAAACTGTATTTCACCTTCGAAATTATCTGCTCCGCCCCCTGCCCGATGCATTCCTGTCTAGTAGTTTAAGTAAACATTCTTCCAGTTACCGAGCAAAGGCCCGGCTTCTCTGTCTTTCTGCAAGTAATTCATAGCCCTATTATTATGGAAGATTTCTACCCTCGCATCTAGTGTAGACACTTAGACGCTTGTACACGCACTAAACAGTCAGTATAGTCAGTATAGAATAAGATTCTACTCTAAGAGACCTCTCTTTTGGATAACATAGTTCTTTAAACATAGGATGTTAGATATGATTTGGGATTAGGTTGACTTGGCCCTCCAGACTTCTGTCGCCACATGTAGAGCTAAATGTCAAGTCCCCTTCACCCCCTAGTTGCACGTCAATCACACGTCATGCTGCTGCGCGCGCATTTCTGCCAAGTATTTCTGCTGACATTGCGAAATTCTTTCATGGAACCACCCTATTATGACATCACATCTGATGACGTTCTTTAATCACACCCAGTTACGCCTATTTTTTGCTACGTATGTATCTCTTAGCTACACTATCAATTGTTACGCCTCTTGCATTTGCTTCACTGTAATGCCTATTGTATAAAAGTGATTAATTATCAATAATGTGTGTACTTCACTTCCTGAACCTTCGTGGTGATGGAACTTGGAGCAACCGATTCGAATCGTCCATTGGAATAAAGCCCATTCCGAACCTCTAATACCACGGATTCTGCCTCTTATTTACTGAGCTATTTTTATTATGTTTCTGTATCAAATTAAGTCCCGGTAATTAAATTATTTACCACATGAATGGCGCCCGAACAGGGACACTTTCTCATCTCACGCGCCGGCGGTGCGTTGCAGGCCCGGTCTCCTGCCACAGCTGGACGGACAATAACGCGTACCAGCAGGATTTCCTGTATCTCCCTCCGGTCAAGCGGGGGCGACTGAGGCTGCGATCAACACCCAGACGAGGCGGTGAGAAGTGCGAAGTATCCCGACCAGAGCCTGGCTGAGAGAGCAAGATCCGAGGTATACAGAGGCCCACCAGGTGTCCGAAGTGTCCGAAGTTTTCGAGTCGAGTCCAGTCCGGTCCAGTTCAGTTCCGTTCCGAGGCCTTCCGTTCCGAGCTACCCGGTGAGTACCATTACTGGGGAGGCGTTCTGACGTGCACATAGGTTGTGCCGGTCAAGACGGGTTTGGGTACACAAATCCGGTCTGCACTGTTTCGGCAGTGTATCTGTACTGTTTAGCAGTATATCTAGTATATCAAGTATATAAATTCAGAATAATCCAGATAATGCCGAGTATTATGTTTAGTGATTAAGTTTTCCTTAGATCGTCATCATCATTGTTGCTCAGTTAAATGTTAAATGTTAAATGTTTTTAATACGTTCTGCATATTGTGGTATGAATGACTGTTCATTATTGTGTTAATTTGTATTAAGTTTGTTCAAGATCAAGTATCAGATCAGTTCTCAATATGCCGCTCTTTTCGAAATTAAGACAGATCACAACAAGAAAAGGGGTACTCGAAGAAGCTGTTCCTATTCCTCCTAGGGACACTCCAGGGTACTTCATGTATCATAAACATGGCTTAGACGCTATATTATTTCTTGATTTATGGGTAGACTACACCAAGGAATTACCAGAAAGTCAGAGGTGGCCCGCAGCTGGGACCTGGGATGCAGAGTGCATCATGAAAGTAGAGGAAGAGTTATGGAAAAGGAAAGTCAGACAGTCACAGAAAGACGCCGTTGAGTTATGGCGTAAAGAATCTCATAGACGTACAGAAAAAGCACTCCGACAGGAAGAGAAAAATAAAGAAAGTTCAAATAAAGTCCGAGAAAATCTATTAATTGAAGAAGGTACACGAGTGAAATCAGAACAAATAGACAGACAAAGAAATGCCCTTATGAATGGTATGTATCCCCTCCTGGCCGAGGGATTACCTAAGGCTACTCCGGAAATACCAAAAGACTTGCCAACCCCATTGTTTCCAATAAAAATACATCCTAAGGGGCATCCTAGAACAGCAGAAGATGTTTTTCTTTCCTCATACTTAGATGACGCAGCTCCCGAGTATGCTAACCCCGCCCCACATAGACCGTCTGCTGGGGTGGTTCAACGCCAAGATCCTGTATCTGTATCTCTACAGCAACAAATCCTGACACAAGTTCCGGCAAGCACATCTGTTTCTACATCTGTTCCTACAGCTACTTCTATAGCTGTGTCCACACCTATAGTTGCTGTATCGCGTTCAACGAATCCTTTCACGCCCGATACCCCAGATGGGGCTACGGGAGGTGCTACCAACATTTTTTCTACGCCACCCAGAGTAAATAAACTTACCTTTCAAGAATCAGCACATTCACGTACCCCCAAACTCATAAATGCCCGCACGCTTAAGGAACTTCTTATAGATTGTAGATATGACCCTGTGCCCGGCAAAGAGGACGAAATGATCATGGCATCATTACGTATCAGACGAGCCGCGGTGTATCTAGGGAAGATACCAGGAATGACTGTGCATCTAGATAATATATACCATTTTGTCCAAACAGGGCGAGATTCTGAATGTATTAACAGAGCTATGGAATACCAGAAAGTGGAGATACAGGGGGAACTGTTACGTTTCCTCATAAATTGTGTGATCAGAAATCAAGACCGACCGGGGGTAGACCCGGAAGCAATGCAAATTCTTACCAGATGGAGCCAGAATATATCAGAAGGGAGACATGATAAGCAAAATTGTATAATAGCCATGTGCCGAAAGATCCGTAAAGAAATAGAACGCCTACACGAAGAGAGATTAGCGGTAGACCAGTTCGAACAAAGCGAGGAGGAAGGATCAGGACTGCCCACAGGACAGTCAGACACCATAGCCTATGTAGGTAGAGGAAGATCTTGTAATAGTACTAGATGTTTTATTGACCCGATACGTCCGGTATGTCCAGATAATAACAGGAATTTCCAAACACCTATAATAAATATAAGGTCCCCCGAGCATTCGTTCCAAGCCGCTGACAAATTACTCCGAGAACGAAGGGGTTATCATTTTCTCGATTCTATGGATGAACAAGAATTAGCCAGGTCAGCCGTTCATTGGGTTGACAGTCCCGGAAAGTATGGTGATGATACAGTAGCACACACATTTTTGAATCTCACCCCAGATGAACAGCGTTTAGCTTGGATTTATATGATTCAACAACTCCTTATACTATATAAGAGTCAACACTCAGATCCTGGTCCCTTACCTGATATATTGTCTGAATTACTCACAAATAGATGGAGAGGTTCAGGTACTAAATTAATTAAAGAAATACTAGAATCAAGAAAGCAGTACATTCTCTTTGTATGCCCAGAACATGTCTCACTGCCCATCAAGGAAAGAACCACGTATTACATGGACAGACAGAATCCCTTACGAGAAGTACACCCAATAAAAGGCGAGGACAATGAGTTTAAACGTGTATTTGTATATACGCCCATATCGAAAATAGAATTGTTACAAATGAAGAAAGTGGTACCCAGTCATGACAAAGACCCAGCGGGTTTCCACCGAGAAATTAAAGACATGTTGCTCATGGGAGAGTATACCTATCCCGACATTATGACAATATTAAAGGTATTGATGCCTGCTGGCATTTATGAAAAACTCAAGGAAAAAGAGTGGGAGGTGGGAGACCAAAAGATAGAATGGTCAGCATTAGAAGCAGAAGAAAAGGCCCGAACTGCAGGAGCAGGGCTTGGGGATAAAACTAAAGCACTACCAGGTTTACTAGTACAGGTACTGCCACGTTTATTAACTACGAAAAAGGAAGACTGGGGTACAATCTCAGCCTGTAAACAAAAGCAAGATGAAGACACTAGTGATTTCTATGCTCGATTTGAAAAATGTTTTGGTATAAATAGTGGCATAAAAGCAAGTAGCGAATCATACCCACATCTGTTTGTGACAAAATTAGTTGACAATTCCTTACCCCAAGTGAAGAATAGAGTATTAAAATTTGAGAGTACCTGGCAAGGTAACACCCCATCACAAATGTTACAAATGTTACAGTATCATCACAATAGAATTAGAGAGGAACAAGAACATGAACAAAGACGCATGAAAGACACGAAAATGAAAATGCTAGTCTCCCAGACAGTTCCAGCTGAAGGACATAAAAAGGGTACGACACAGTCCAGTGTTTCGGCAGGTCCTGTAAAAGGGACATGCAACTATTGTAAACAGCCAGGTCATTACGTACACGATTGTCCAGTTTTAAAACATAATATCGCCATAGGTAATACAAAAGAAAGACCACGGCCACTTAGACAGGATCAGAATGAACAAGGAGCCCCGCAGCATGCACAGTCCATGCCAGCTCCACCACAGTCTATACAGTTTGTGCCAGCTGCACCAGCGCTGCCTGTTGCTGCCACACAAACCACGACACGACAGCTGTACCAGACCGCACAGTACGACTATCCTGATTATCAGCGATACGCATGAACCAGCCTAGAGAGGGAAGTTGACTTACCCCTTATCGAGGTCCCTGTAGACCAAGAAGGACCTTATGTACATAGTGAATTATTAGGCCAAGATAGAAAATTTTTACTCGATACAGGGGCAAGTCGAACAACCATAAAACGAAGTGAAGTTCCAGGGGCACCCCTCTCAGGCTCACAGAATATTTCCCTTGGTTTTTCAGGAAAACCTATTGTTAATGAAGTATCACAGCCTCTTCCACTTACGATAGGACCTTTGACCCGAACTACAGATTTATTGCTTACTAAATCATGTCCAGAAAACTTGTTAGGTATAAAAACACTGAAAGCTCTAGGAGCTATAATATGTTGTTCTCCGGAAGGAGTAAGATTGTTTTTACGTGATTTCAAAGGTCACTATGTGTCTAGAGACATGGATCCCCGATTGCAGACTTTACCTACACATCTATGGGCACAAGGCCCTACTGATGTTGGTTGCATGAATATTACACCATATCGAGTTACACTAAAGGCAGGAGTGGTACTACCACGAATGCGACAATACAAGTTACCACCAGATGCTGTAGTGGCATTACTGCAAATCATTGACGAGCTCATCGCCCAAGGAGTAGTTGTGGAAACGGACTCCAATGTATGTAATTCCCCGATAATTCCGATTCTTAAACGGACAGATCCAAAGGCCCCGCCAGTATATCGATTGGTTATTGATCTGCGCGAATTAAACAAGTGCATTGTGCCACAATTCCCTGTGGTCCCAGATATCTCGTCATTACTCACAGCTATTGATTCCGAAGCAACATTCTTTACCGTAATTGATCTCAAGAATGCCTTTTTCAGCGTCCCAATAGATCCGGAAAGCCAATACTTGTTCGGATTTAGTTTAAATGGACGTAGCTTTAAATTCTCACGCGCACCTCAAGGATTTACAGAAAGCCCCAGCATCTATAGCCAAGCACTGAAACGAGAACTCGACAGTATCCACATGCCAGTTAACACTGCCTTGCTTCAATATGTCGATGATCTGCTGATCACCGCGAGAAGCGAACCAGAATGTGAGAAAGCATCACTGACAGTTTTACAATTTCTAGCCGAAAAGGGGCACAAGGTGTCCCCTTCTAAGCTGCAATTCTGTGTCCAACGAGTTGTTTATCTTGGACACTCGCTGTCCAAGGAGGGAAGGCAGCTTACACCCGACCGCATTCAGTTAATAGCTAACATGCCAATACCTAAGACACAAAAGGAGGTGCGGGCTTTCATAGGCCTCACTTCATATTGTAGGCAGTGGATCCCTCAGTATGCATTTCTAGCAAAACCACTCATTCAATTGACAACACAGGAGGCAGCCACATCGACTGTTCTCCCTTGGACTCAGGAACATACACAAGCTTTTGAAAGCCTAAAGAAAGCTTTATGTCAAGCACCTGTTTTAGCAACACCATGTTACAATAAACAGTTTACACTCTTTGTTACAGAACGCGAAGGTACTGCCTTGTCAGTACTCACACAGGAACAAGCAGGATCACACAAACCATGTGCTTATTTTTCTAGTACATTAGATCCCGTAGCTCAGGCTTTGCCTGCGTGCCTGAAATCAGTGGCAGCAACAGCTTTAGCAATCAGACAAAGCGATGCCATAGTGTTAGGACATCCATTGACAGTTCAAGTACCACATGCAGTAGAGGTTCTCGTGAATCGAACGCAAACACAACACTTGACTATAGCGCGACTTACAGGGTATGAATTAACATTGTTTCAGCCACATATAGAAATCAGACGTTGTAACACATTGAATCCTGCCACACTTTTACCTGTAATCGGAACAGACCCACTAGCTCATGATTGTATTGAAGTTATTACAATCACGACGAAACCCAGACAAGACTTAACAGATGTCCCATTGTCAGACTCAGACCTGACGTTGTATGTAGATGGTTCATGTATGAGAACAAGTACAGGAGAGCTAGTGGCCGCGTATGCAGTCACAACAGACACTGAAATCATTGAAACAAATTGCATAAATACCTTGTCAGCTCAAGCCGCAGAGCTCATCGCTCTGACACAAGCCTGTATTCAAGCCACAAATAAAAAAGTCAACATATATACTGATTCACGTTATGCATTCGGAGTTGTACATGACTTTGGCGTGCTGTGGCGAGAGAGAGGTTATTTAACTTCTCACGGTGCCCACATTCAGCACGGACCCCTCATTCATGCCTTATTAGAGGCAATACATCTACCCACTGCAATATCAATTATGAAATGTAAAGCTCATACGAAAGTTACTGATATCATTTCCCAAGGCAATGATCTAGCTGACAGAACAGCTAAACAGACTGCCCAAACTCAAACATCCGACATGACAAAGACAATAGTCCTGACGCCAACACATTGTATGACGATTAAAGATCCTACTCTTGACGTAATTGACATACAGACACATGCTACACCAGATGAAATAAGGAAATGGACTGAATTAGGAGGGATCCAAACGGATCAAGGATGGATGACGAAGGAAAAATCTGTGTGGTTCCTTCCTGATTCAATGGTCCAAGTTATAATTAACACTATACATAGTCCAGCGCATCTAGGAGAAAAAGCTATGCTAGACAGCATTCAACACATTTGGTTCAATAAACATTTACGAGCAGTAGCTAAACAAAAAGTTCGTACCTGTATGATCTGTTGTCAGTTCAACCCAGGAAAAAGCGTTCCCGTAGAACAGGGTGGATTTCAGCCTCCTGATCACCCTTTTGAAGTCCTCCAGATGGATTATATCCAGATGGAACGATGTTGAGGATTCAAATATGTTCTCGTAGTTGTCTGTGCTCTTTCCCGTTGGACAGAGGCATACCCGGTTTCAGATTACACTGCCCCGACTACTGCCAAGCAGTTGGTTCGAGAATTCTTCCCACGATACGGTTTACCACGTGTTGTCTACTCAGATAACGGCCAGCCGTTCTCATCCGAACTAATGAAACACGTTTCACTTTTGTTAGGCTATCAGTGGAAATTCCACTGTGTCCGACACCCCGAGGCAGCAGGTCTCGTAGAAAGACATAATCAGATCCTGAAAATCAGATTGTCCAAAATATGCAGAGAGAAAGGTGTCGACTGGGTAGTAGCGTTACCAGTTGCACTCTTTTACATGAGAATGGTAGCACACTCTCGAACAGGGCTATCCCCGTATGAGGTGATCTTTGGCAGACCACCAAATATGTGGGGGACGCCCATACCACGCAAAATAACTGATATTGACTGTAATATGCTGACAGATTACTTGGCTTCCTTGATGTCTGCACTACAATCTTGTCGTTCACAGGTAGCTGCAGCTTTTCCTGACAACACTGAGGTGAAATCCCATGACGTAGTTCCGGGAGACCTGGTCTTAGTGAGGAACTTCGATCGGAAGACTCAGCTGGATCCTAGGTGGAAGTCGCCGCAACTTGTCTTGCTCACCACAAGGACAGCGGTGAAGATCGAAGGCAGAAAAGGCTGGGTTCATTCAAGCCATATCAAGAAATTTCATGGACTACCATCGGATGTGAATACCACACCTCGTGTGTCTTCACCCATTGACTCAAAACTTCCTTTGGTTGAAACAAGTAATCACGAACATTATAAACTAAAACTCAGGTCTAATCAGTCAAGCAATTTGATTGTTTAAGTCCTCTCCAAGGTGAAGCGGTTGAATTGTCTCTGACATGTATCCCTTAGACCTGAATAGAGAACACACCCGAAAAATGTTGAAACGACAGGCGTACTGTAAATCACTGCGTAGTCATTGCACAGTGACGTTATTAATTTTGTTTTTCTTAAGTCTTTTAATAATTACTGCAAGTATATTGTTGCATATATATTATCCTATTTCTAGACACGTTTATAATGTTACTGCTGAACATTCTTTTAGTGAATTACCTCCGCTTGAGTTGTCTTATAGATTTGCGCTGCGCAATAACACGTTTATTAGTATGTTACATCATTCCCATCAGGTTAGCAATGCTACAAATTGTTGGATATGTGGCCGACTCCCTCCCTATCAGAATTATAAAGGAATTCTACCTCTCTTTCCATACCCGTTCACACACAACGGCTCCTGTGGAGCATGGTTTAGTTTAATTAATTCCCTAGATTCGAATTCTGCAGTTTATCAAGATAACTGGGTATGGGGAAATTTGAATTTAGTTTTACTTAAAGTCTGCTACCCTAACAAGGAGGGACTTCCCAGGAGAACAGGAACTGATCTAGAAAATGAAGTATATGGATTAGGTAATTTTACGCTTAATCTTATGATCCTAAATGTCGAATCCGAAGCTACTCCAATTTTGCCCGCTATGTCAATATTTCCAGTAAAAGGTGAATTATGTGTAAGAAAGAATGGTTCCATACATATGGGCCATAGTAGATGCACCACTGTAGTAGAATTTAGTGATCAGGGCAAGTCTACATTTAGAGCTTCCCGCCATTCCTATTTTATATGTGGTCAGACGGCATATGTACGTTTGCCTCTAGATTGGGATGGTACCTGCTACATTGGATTTCTTTTGCCACCTGTTTTCCTAGCTCCTCCTGATTATCACAGAAATACTCATTTAGTGCACAATAGAGGAAGGAGAGATCTCCCAATAGTCGATTACACTGAAACAGCATGGGAAAAATACACAGATTTCAATAAAGGTCTCTTTCCCTATATAGGTACAGTTACCAATAGTAAGCTGATACGTAGATTAACTAGAACCCTTGAAGCAGTAGTGAACGAAACTATTTCCGCCTTAGGCAATTTGACAGAAGAGCAGTCTGCTATGCGGATTGTTGTGCTTCAAAATCGTCTTGTCCTTGACGTCATCCTGGCCGATAGGGGCGGAGCCTGTAGGGTCATCGGATCAAGCTGTTGCATTTTCATACCAGAAAATTCGCCATCTGTATATAAAGCCATAACTCGCCTTCATAAGATTGTAAGCCAGATACACCAGAATCCAGGCACCTGGACTTGGTCCGGTTGGTTTTGGAGTGTATTATCTACCTTTGGATGGAAGGTCCTATCCTTCCTAGGTATTGGCCTTCTCATACTATTCAGTTGCTGTCTATGTCTACAATGTGGACCAGCGATCTGTGGTCTGTGTACCACATCGTGTATTCCACCACCAAGATTTCATTCATCACGGAAGAAGAAAGAAGAACAAATGATGCTATATGAACAGATCAATGGATTGATGAAGATTGATATCTCTTAACGGGCAAGTAGGGGACAAGGAGGGAATGTGGAAATATGGATTTTTCTGATCAGTTATGTCCCCTATCTTGGACCCCAACGGTTTCATGTATGAATCACAAGTACATGTATGTTTCCTCCAGTTCCAGTTATGAAGACGCAAACACATGTGCGTCCACCGTCAACATGTCCTCTTTCAGATCCGCCATGAATAGGCCGGATATTCCATTCCTAAGTATGAAAGGCCACCGGCTTTATATGGTTCACTTATGCCATTTTACAGTCCAGGCAAGTAGGCCCTGATTCTGTCATCAAGCTTTTCTTGCCTTCTGCCTCTGAAAGCTCCAGTCTGAGCCTGCATCTGTGACCATGAACTTTGTCTCATTCCCTGCGCGGCTCACGAAGCCTGACATCAGCCTGTTGCCTGCCAAAAACTGTATTTCACCTTCGAAATTATCTGCTCCGCCCCCTGCCCGATGCATTCCTGTCTAGTAGTTTAAGTAAACATTCTTCCAGTTACCGAGCAAAGGCCCGGCTTCTCTGTCTTTCTGCAAGTAATTCATAGCCCTATTATTATGGAAGATTTCTACCCTCGCATCTAGTGTAGACACTTAGACGCTTGTACACGCACTAAACAGTCAGTATAGTCAGTATAGAATAAGATTCTACTCTAAGAGACCTCTCTTTTGGATAACATAGTTCTTTAAACATAGGATGTTAGATATGATTTGGGATTAGGTTGACTTGACCCTCCAGACTTCTGTCGCCACATGTAGAGCTAAATGTCACTTCCCCTTCACCCCCTAGTTGCACGTCAATCACACGTCATGCTGCTGCGCGCGCATTTCTGCCAAGTATTTCTGCTGACATTGCGAAATTCTTTCATGGAACCACCCTATTATGACATCACATCTGATGACGTTCTTTAATCACACCCAGTTACGCCTATTTTTTGCTACGCATGTATCTCTTAGCTACACTATCAATTGTTACGCCTCTTGCATTTGCTTCACTGTAATGCCTATTGTATAAAAGTGATTAATTATCAATAATGTGTGTACTTCACTTCCTGAACCTTCGTGGTGATGGAACTTGGAGCAACCGATTCGAATCGTCCATTGGAATAAAGCCCATTCCGAACCTCTAATACCACGGATTCTGCCTCTTATTTACTGAGCTATTTTTATTATGTTTCTGTATCAAATTAAGTCCCGGTAATTAAATTATTTACCACAGACTCACATCCAATACTTCAGATGCATAACATAATGAAGGAGGAAATCTAACCCTCTAAACAAACAAAACATGACCAAAGGGACATCTCCCACACCTTTTATATAATCTGTTGAGATTGTTTGCCTGGGACAGGGCACAGCTTAAACAGATTTATGTGATCCTCATTATGTGCACTACTAGAAAAGACCATGCCCAGATAAAGATAGGAGTCCACCATTTCTAGTTTATTTTTACCTAGATGCCAGTTGAACTTCCCCATTGTTCTTATACAATTCTTACAGAAGATGAAGATTTTACTTTTAGAGATATTTATTTTCAAAATGTGGGCTTCTGCATGCTTCGGCAGGGCAATGAGGCGATGTTGAAAGTCAATAGGGCTTAGATCGATTATAGCAAAGTCATCGGCATACAACAAGATACTAATGGACATTGTGACAATTATTGGAGGGTTCCCCTTCACCTAACTTACAATGGCAGGAAGATTATAAACGTAGAGGGAGAAAAGGGGAGCCAGCAAACAGTCCTGCTTTAAACCATTAAGCCTCTTCACTATAGATCCTGTGCCCCTCTCAGAAGAACTTGACACCCGGTATCAGAATGTAATTCGATAATAAGCATTAGATGAAGATGATGGTGCAGGACACCCAGAGAAGAAACCTTTCTCCACAGCATTTGATTATCAACTCTGTCAAACACTGTAGAGGAATCAATAAAAGCCATATACACAGGCATAACCCTACAATATTAGTATTTCTCAGTTATCCTTTGGAGGACAGCGGTATTATTAAGAGTACTATGATTCCTCCTAAATCCAGCTTGTTCTGGAGGAATAAAGTTATAGTCTTGAGCTCATTGTTCTAAGTGGCAGAGTACACTCCTGGCAAATAGTTTGCCAGTCGCATCCAGTAGTGCTATCTGTCTAAAGCTTGACGGTGAAGATGTAGGACCCTTTTTGTAGAATGATATAATGACGCTGCCCTTCAATGATAAAGGATTTTTCCAGAACAATAGCAATGAAGAGCCGCCCACAAACAGCACATGATCAGGCTCTTCCAAAGGGACATCTCAAATATCAGGTCTTTGACTGATACACAATTCGGTCATATGGAAGCAGTCATGGGTAACGACATCAGAGTAATAGGATTAAGACAAGAACATCTCCACTATGTAATGTTTTCGGCAGCAAGAATAACTTGTTAGTGTTTTGTAAGCCGACTGTTGGTCATCTGTTGAGTTCAAGTATGGACAAGATGTCTTCGGATTGGAAAACCATAACAGTGAGAGGATATCCTATAACAATCCTATAACAACCCCCTCACCTTGCAGACTGTGGCCACCACCACCACCTTACGTAAAACAGTAATGCTAGAGCTACTTGGTCAAGAGTGGCTGAAATATAGGCATTGGGTCATTTGGAGTTTAAATGGGTTTGAATTAGCACTAACAAGGGCCACCCTTCTTTCTCAGAGCAGTATAGAATGAAAGTCTTCCGTGGGTTTGAATTAGCACTAACAAGGGGCACCTTTCCATCTCAGAGCGGTACAGAATGAAAGGCTTCTCATTCCTACAGCTGGGGAGGAGAGGAAGAGACTGTCTCTCAGCTTGAGGAAGACATTCTCATAATTGCTACTCCCTGGTAGCGGATCTGACACATCTTTAAGTGTAAGCCTCTGTAGAGGCTTAGCCACTAGGAAAAAGATAGGAATCCAATGACAGCAGCTCACCATTCCCAAGAGCATTCTGACTTTTCTCTGCATTTTGGAAGTGTTCATCAGCAATATAACAGAGATTCTCTCTTGAGACACTTTCCTTTCTGCTTTCTCAATGTGATTTCCTAGACACAGGACTTCTTTCTGACTGTACTGCAGTTTGGCTGGGGACACCTTATGTCTGTTTTCAGATAAATTTTTCAACAGGCTTTGGTATCTTGACTGCATTCTTATTGCATTGTCAATGCCATAAATAGGTTATCAATGTGTTTAATCAGAACTGAGTTACACTGCAGCTTTAGGGTCCTTAGATTCTCATTCAAGATCTGGTTGAAGATTGAGTGGTTCTCTGTATACTCTTGAGGAACTCAGCACCATGCCAGAACTCTATTTTGGAGCCAGAATGTGAAGAAGAACTGGATATCTTCATGCAATGGAATGGAAATAACACTTGACACAGTTCTATGACTGTGAACCACTCAGCGTCACAGAGAATCTGTAACAGTTTTACAGCCAAATTCAATGCCACAGGATAAAAATAGTATTAATCTTTCTCAGATCTTGCATGACACACTGCTTTTTGTTTGGTTTATGTATCTACATATTCAGAGAATTACAGGAATTTCCTAGAATCTCCTTTAAAATGCCCTGCTCTAACATGGATTTAATCACAGGGGTAATTCTAGCCACCTCCTCTGATGAAAAGATTCAATTGTGGCATTCTGGGGAGTTCAGCATCTCGTTTACTTGTGATTTTTAAAGGTTCACCACCTTTGATCAGACCAAGGTCTTTGTCAGAGTAATCCCAGTCTTTCTCTTTTACAGAGTCCTTTAACCTGGGCATTAGGTCTCCTTTTGTCAAAACAGGCAGTAGCCGGACAATGGGCTTCTAAGTGCTAAATCTAAATTTAACACCCTATCATGTGTTTGAAGCAAGCTCAACACCATCTAGCGAACAAATATCATACAGTTAAGCTTGCATAAAAGATTTCTTCCTAATAGATTTACTGGACTAGAATTATATCGGAAACCTTCAAAGGGACCTTTTTTCCTATTTTTCCTCTTCAAAGGGACATATTTTCACTGGATGTTTGACCAAAACAAGATTCAGGGTCTGTTTGTTTGAAATTGTTTGTAGGTTTGGGACTTTCCCTGTCCTTACAGTGGAACGAGTAGCACCAGTATTGATTAAAAAGGATATGGCGTGACCATTCACCTCTCCTTCTTCATATGGACTCCTCTGGTCTACCTCCAAGACTGTGCCAAGCACACAATCTTCCTCCCCTCTCAGGCACTGTTATTGCGATAGGTCAGACCCTAGATCTCTGAAAGTGTTGAAGACTGTAACAGTTAGAAAGTTTCTGAACTCTAGAAGGTGTTCTGTGGAGCTTGGGCACTTGCATTCACATTAAACCCTGGAGTATTCAGATTATGCTGCACCAGGGGGGGCTTGGGACATGTTAGGATTAGGAGGTCTTTAAATTAGCATATTCAGAGCTAGCATAACAAACATATTAGGCCTTTGACTGTCAAGCTGTAGTCTAATTGGATTTGATCCGCACTCAAGCTTCCAATGCCCCAACCTATTATAATGAAAACACTGCATTGTTTTCTTCAACATAGCTATATGCATTCCCGAATTCAGGTTAACTGGCAATCCTCATCCTGTACCAAGGGGGACACGATTCGCACCCTGCATCATCTGACCATCACCTTGCTAGGTAACTCCCTGTCTCCATTAGCAACACTGGAACTATAACCAGCATTCGCTGGGTACGGACCACTCTGAAATCCCTTCTGGGATAACTTCTTCTGTGCCAACATGTATCCCTCCTTAATTTTTTTTGTCTGGCTTCCAAACCATCACTGCAATAGTTTGCATATCACAAGATTTCATCTAAAGTCTTGGACTGTCAGCAAATCATGGTCTGCTGGATGTGTGAACTAGTCTCTGGATGCAACCCTAGAGCAAATTGTGTCACAAAATTACTGAGATTTCCTCACTCTGAATTTTCGAGGCCACTTTGCTGACAAAAGACCTGCATTACTCATTTGTAATAAGCATGCAAAGACTCTTTAGACTCTTGTAAGGCCCTTAAGGATATTTAATCAATCAATCTCTTACTAGAGAGTCCTTCGTTTTTTTAAAGTTAAACATTTGGTGATACTTCTACATGATCATAGCAGACAGAGCATTAGTTAGGACATCCTTCGATGTGGTTCTGCATTTGGCCATTGTACAGTCCCTTTACACTCAGCCCACAATGTATTGAAAACAACAATGTCAAATAAAGTTTTCAGATCTTCATAAAACTTTTTTGAAACGTTCACAAATCTGTCAACGTCATTATATCTTTGATCAGGACGTTCTCTCAACTCTGGAAATTGGTTTGTAAATGTGGAAAGATCACCATGACTCAAAGGCACATGCACATAAGCTCCTCCATGTACTTCTCTCAGTAGATAGATTTAACCTCTGAATCACTCCTACTCTCAGCCCCTTTTGTCTTCCTTTCACCATCTTTCTTTTACTTTTTCTGATCCCAAAATCTGTAAACTTCTATGTGATGCACCTCATAGGAATTCGTTTCTTTAGTTGCAGTTTTAACCCAGGGGTTAACATGTTCTTGAGAGCGCCTTCAGTCATGAACATCCACATTTTTTGTGTTAGGGTTGTACTTTTGGAAAGGTTAATCTCAAATTCTGTGTTATCCCCTTGAGAGGCTTGTGTGTCACACTAGCATGCCTAGCTGCTTCTTTACATAGATACAAAAGTTCCTCTTCATTGTATTTATCTATGAATCCCAACTCAAGATTTCTCCTAATGGTTCCCTCTAACTCTACCTTCATCTTACCATATCTAGCGTTCATGAAGGAGTGTCATACTCCAATGGCGGGATTTCGGGCCTTTAAGTCTCTATGGTTGGCATGTCCACAACACTCACAACAAACATTGCTCCTGTTTGGAGTCTTGCTTCCATTTCTACAAAGGCATCAATCCCAGACACAACAGTGGTAGTGGAAACTGTAGGTGTGACAGGTGGAACGACAGGAGGATTATCCTGGGACATGGTTGGTGGAGGAGGTAAAGAAATCAGTGGCATTATCTTGGAGTCTGGAAGTGGAAACAGGGGCACTCTCTGTGGAGCTGAGAGTGGAATATGCAGTAATCTTGGATTTGGGAGCAGAGCAGATCATGTGCCAGTTGTGGAGGTGAAAGGTTTCCAGGCACTCTCCCAACAAGGAGGCTCTTATTGACAGACACACTGACACTTGCATCTGTGGGCCACTGGAGTGCCATAGATGATTGATCTCCTCTAACTTGTTGAACTATGCTGTATGGGAGTGATTGGGAAACAAATAAATCATTCAAAAACCCATCACTGGAGTCACTATCACTCTACTAATCATCCTTTATTTCAGTCTCACGCCTCTCTTGTGCTTTCTTTCTCCCAGTCTTTCCACTTGTTAAGACAGAGAACATCATAAATCCCTTAATCATCTTTTTTATCCATGCCTGCTGTTCTGCATCCCACTTCGCTTCCTATCCAGTTCTTAACTGACGTTTTGGACTTATTCTGATATGTTTTCTTCTCTCTTGTATGGACCAAAGGCTCCCATGCATTCAACGTTTTATATTGGGCTGGGCTAGGTAGGGGCTTCATTTCACCTGCCTCAAATTCTCATTTATTCTCAGGTTGAAAGTTGCATGAGGAAAAAACTGCAAGGATCCTTAATTTTCAGTGACCATATTTCATTATTTAAGCCAAATGCATCTGTGTAACCCAATGTTGGCTGTCATGTAACGAGAATGCATTGCATCGGACCTCCTCACCGCCACGTATAGGTCGTCTATGAAAAAAGCCCCTAATATCTTGGCAAATGTAATCTTTCATCTATATTTGATACAACACAGATTTAAGTAAATGTCAATTGAAATAACCGTTGGTTCTTAGCAAATCTCAAATCTACATGCAACAAAATTAACTCCCAAATCTCAGTCCCAGACCACGAAACTGTCCACTAACACCACAGCACTCTCTGACGTAACGACCAATCCCAGCACAGAACACACACTGACAGACCAATAGGCTGAATTCGGCTCAATACCGCACACAATTTATGAACTCCAAGCAGCCAGTGCGATCGGTGCCACCTGGAAAGAGACCGGAGGTTTGTTTAGTGGAAGTTTAGACTTATCCTAAGGTAGTGCAGAGGGTTAAAATGCCTGCTGCTAAGAACGTGTACCATGCTGATAACAAAGTGCATACAATGTAAATACATCAGTGGGTTACTGCTCCCGAAAGAAAGCACCTTTTGTTACTTGTCTTTTATAAGTCAAAATCCTAATATAGAACATTAAGGGGCATTTTATCAAGACACGGCGTTAAAATGATCGCTGCTTTAGCAGCAGAAAACTGCCGCTAAATCGGCGATAATGGGCTTGATAATATGCCCTTCAGAATTCCCATAGAAGCCCATGTTCTGGTGTCAACATGGGCTTCTATTGGAATTCTCTGCGGCATATTATCAAGCCCATTATCGCCGCTTTAGCGGCAGTTTTCTGCCGCTAAAGCGGCGATAATTTTAACGCCGTGCTTGATAATATGCCCCTAAGTTATTAACTGTCATCAAAGAGCTACATGCAAACTGCAAGGTATATGTTAGAGCTATGTGTGTTTTTGCCTAGTCTTTCATTATCCTAATCTGGCCAAAAGGGTTCATTTGGGTAGAAAACAATTCTTATTATTAAAGAGAACCCCTAAAAATGATCTTACGTTTTAAATTCTGAATTTGTGCTTCTCCAGAATAAGGGCTCTTAAACTATATTGCCTACGAGTATCACTGGTATGTCACTCTTACACTACACCTTGTAGTCCTGTCTGATGTAACATTTCCTATACACTGATTACACAAGTATGATTGTCTCTGTGCAAGATGTGTGTGGTGTAAAGCGCTCTGGCACCTCACACTGGTATGAGCAGTGCTATAAAACTAAATGAATCTGAGAGGCAGTGGATATGGAGACTCGAGGGGCACTGGTAAGGGTGCTAGTGAGGGAACACGCAGCAGAGGTAGTCAACAAGCATTGTCGCACAGGACGCCACCAGTGTTAAAGCCGGCCCTGGGCAGAACAGATGTTATGTAACAATCTATTTGTTTGGCACAACAGCCACCCTTTTCATTAGAAATTGTTGGATGTTCTGCTATATAAATATATCGTAAAATAACATGAAACTTTACCCATGGTGGTTAACTAAATTCAATCCCGTCAGAGGATGCGTAGGTAATTTAACGTTAGTGAAAAAACCAATGCACTAAAAAATAAATGCACATGACTGGCTTTCAGCACGTGGGGACTGGGTCCCCGCCCTGGGCGCCGACCTCCACATGGGCACTGGAGCTTTCTGGAACCGTCTCCCTCCCACTTAGGACCATAGCAAAGTGTGTTTATACACTGTTTCTGAAGTTTGGTGGTGCCCGTATGAACTGCTTTTTGTGTGTTTTTCTGTTGCTTTTGCCCCTTAATTTTGCCCCCTTCACTCTACTCCTCCAACAATGTTCAATACATAGACAATTAAGGAGGACGAGTGGGAGGAGGCGCCAAATTGGGTTTCACCCGGGATGCTCACTCAGCAAAGTCCGGCTCTGCCCTAACATGTTCCATGAGAGCCTTCAGTGGGATGGCTGCAAATCACTGGACAGTCACCATTAGTCCATACAGACCCTCATTCATGATCAGTGCAGCCTTCCCCTAACTCCAAAAGTCAATGTAAGCTGCGTGTTTTTCGACTCAACAGTGACCTCAGCCCTTCTCAGGCGTCACTCTGAATTCACCCCCTTTTCAATTCTAGGAGCCCGAAGACCCCCTGCCACCTTGACCTTCAGCCAAGGGCATTGGATAGCTTGCACAAGCTCCCAAAACAGAACAAGAAGACAAAGCACGAAATTGATGTTCAAAGAGCCGAATAAAATGTGGTTTACATGATAAAGGTTGGTTTTCTTGTCACGAAGACAGGAAGAAGATCGCTCGGTAATTGCTCTGCCTGTAATGACTGACTGCTCTCTTTCTCTCCCCCGTATGTTTCACCTCTTCAAATCCTGCCTCGGTGACAGTCGAGATGTTTCTAGTCAGTTCGAACACATCTCCCGCTTTCTTTTTAGATTCATAAAATCTTTTGAAGCTGAGCACGAAAAGAAATAACAGAAGACGCTCCCTGGCAGTTCCAGTGGGAGGGGCGATCACGATTGGTTCATATCAGGAATATGCAGCGTGCAGAACATAACGCAACAATGTCGCCACGCTAGACATGCCCCCCAGTTTTGCTGGCAAAAAAATGTGTAAACATTATTTAAAATGTCCTTGCCACAGTTGGGCTCCCCTGATGCCCAGATCGCTTGGTAGGTTAGTCAGAGACATTGCGCAAGGCTGACTTGTGAAATCGTTTTGATATTCTGGTTTCCCGTGGTCAAGGTAGTGCGCAAACCAGAAACGTATCTAGGGGCATATCAGCAACAACCGGCGATAATTATTGCTAAGCGCACTTTGCACTAGGATAAGTATTGTCGGCTAACGTGGATTTTTATCGCTGAGATAGCGTGCTATTAGCAGCGCTTATCTCAAAAGCGATAAATATACTAACGCTAACTGCCTAACTTGAGATTCTCACTGGAAACCCAGCGATAATCTCACGAAATGTAGCGTTAGTTTGCTGATAGGGCCTCACAAACTTAGCCATGATATCCACCTTCCATAGGATATCATGGCTAAGTCAGTCCTGAAGCAGGCGTAAGGAAAGTAGCGGTAACAGGGGTTAGCGCTACTTTTCCTGACGCTATGCTTCATAGCGTGGGGCTTGATGATAGGAGAAATGTCGCTTAGCGACATTTCTCCTGTCATGTCTGGTCAGGAACGCCCACTTTGCATCTCATTAGAGATGCAAAGCTGGGTGTTAGGATTCCCGGCGCTAAAGCAAGGTTTCACGCGTTAGCGTGACCTTGCCAATTAGGCGATAAAATGATCGCTGCTTTTCGGCCAAAATCGGCCGCAAAAGCGGCGATAATTTATTATCGCCGCCTTGTAAATATGCCCCCTAATGATTAGAGCAGCAATGCCTCTACCAGAATCGGTGAACTTACGCAGTGCTTAATTTGTAAGAGAATGAGTGCTGGTGCCCAAAGCTTCACTCAGATGCCCGAGGTTGGTGCGCCCCCATTACCAAGGCTGCATAGTCTTCAATCCACATCGTGCCCAATGGCGGTTCCTCCATTATGGAGCATCGCCCCCCCTCCCCTGTACTCCTCGCTGCCGGCGCAGCCACATGAAAAATAAAATGGTAATACAATGATTTTATTACCATTTTATTTTTCAGTGTGGCCAGCCCGACCCAGGTGTCAAGGGGAGGGGCCATTGCTTCTGATTAGCAGCAGTGAGTAGAGGTGGCTACTCCAGTTTAAAGTGGGCATGTCACCGTGGCCGGCTGTCTTGTAAAGGCCAAGCCTGACATGCACACTTTCAACCTCTCCAACCTGAGCTGTTTTAGATAGCAGGGTGGAGAGCTATCACAGGCGTCCAGAGTTGTAGGAGCGCTGAGTCAGCCCACTTCAATCAATCCTGGTGCTTCTCTCATGTTGGGTAATATTTTCAGCAGCATGAGAGCAGAGTCTGGATTGGTTTGGGGAGATGGCTCCAAGCTTTGTGGTTGCGCCTAAGCTCATTGCTGGTTTCTCACAGTGCCTGTAAGTGGTCAAAATAATTGCCCACCACTTTCAAATATAAATATATGCCACAGCCCATGCTTCTTCTATGCACTACCAGACACCCCCTTCCACTTTGTCTCACTCTTGCAGGTTCCTGCTGTCTCCCTTTGTGGCATTTTTTCTCATTTTTCTCTTCTTCCTTCTTTCCCTTTTTTGTGTTTTTCTCTCTCATGTTCTCAGGAAATGTCTGATGAAAAATAAGTGCTAGTCCCCAAAAATGAGTGCCAGTGACCCACACCGGAACCACTGGCGTGAAGTAAGCGCTGAACTTAGGGCATGTGTTTTGTGTTGATGAAAGGTGCTAGATTGTGAGAATTCAGGACCATAGTGCCAACTTCTCACTTTCACATCAGACTTGGGGGCTGTGTTATACATAGTGCCCCAGGAATGCAATGGGAGGGAGTGCCCAATTTGTGAGACCGAGGGACACTTTTGTATTACAAAAGAGGTCGCAGACGCTTGTGCGACTACTTTTTAAAAATAAATAGCACTGGTGCACAAACAGTTATAGCCCCAAACAAATGAGGAAATAATAGTGCTTATGTGCCCGCATCCTATTATGGATGCTGGTGCAGAGGCAAACAGGCCCTTTGGAAGGGCGCTGACAGTGCACCACATAAGGTGGTGCACTACTAGTGTGCCCTCTCAGGGCAGTCCTCTAGAGGGGGTAAGGCAGTCCCATGAACCCCCCAGATATTCCCTTGCAGGACGGTACAACCACTCGCCTCACCTGTCTGTGGCGGGATCTCTAGCCCCTCTTAAAGTGCAGGTGTGTTAGATTCTGCATTGTGAAACACGAAGCGGTTTGTAAGCAGCTGCTCCGTCTTTCACTGAATGCACTCCAGCCAAGACAGGCATGGGTTTGTGTCTGCCCTAAAGGCAGAGCATTAATGTTAATAGTGCTTCAATGTCTCTGTTTGTGCCCTGCACACCTCTTTAAAGGTGTTCACTGGCGCAAACGGGCAGAGCGTCCTGTCTACAATTGGGATCCTAATAAGGTCTATAGTCATGTATTCAATATCTGTGCTCATTTAATCATGGACTACTCTTCAGAGAGGAGAAAGGTTACAGTGGTGGACAGTGCTCCTGAGAAAAGACAGTACCCCTTAAATATGTTCTAAAATGTGCAGATATACTTTTTCTAGCACATGTTTTACTACACTTTCTAGTAGTACTGGGGTAGGTTCCTGTAACTGTATTTGCCCTAATGGGCAGTAGTATGTCAGGATAATCTGACAATAATGACGGTGCTGAAGGACCTGCCTGTGTTATCAGGGTCAAGATCAATTCTTCAACCATGTTCACTGAAAGTAGACTGCCCTATCCTATGTAAGTATACTTTTAATGCATTTCGTAGCATATTTCCTCCATTTTGACGGTCCAGACGCAGTTTTGGAATCTTGGTGTTCTTTATAGTATGGGATTGTCGTTCTTGTTCCCTTGAGTCATAGTAGTCTGTTAATATTACATTAGGATGTATTTTGTTGAGAGGCCTGTCATATTGGATAGTGGCTGACCAGGTTGGATTGAAGTTAACTAACGCTTTTTAGTGACTACAATTTTTGAATATTGGCTGGCAACATCCAGGTTGTTGATGTGTGTGAGACATAGGCCTGTAATATTAAGGCGAAGGACATTGCATCTCATTTAATTCGGCTGACGGTTCTCAATTGCCAAATTAGAGATGTTATGCAACGGTTCTACTTAAAACATCATGTATATTAGTTGTGCTGGTTCCGTGGCAGCTTGTCTGTAGATGTAGCTGAGAAAGGCCCTACTGTGGGTATTGACAAGAGATACCTTCGTTTATTAAAAGCATTAAGAAGTAGACAGTTTTATGGGATATTTCCCATTGCCTGTCCTATTATTGCATTGAGAACCACTGCAATAGGTACTACCAAAAACATGAGCTGTAAAAATGCAGTAATATATAGTAATAATTCTGTTGTTTTTTCTAAATTATAACCATGCTGTAAAAGCATGGCTTTGAGTTAATTGTTCTTGTGTTGTGTAGGATAACATACTTTAAACTTTCTCCATATCTTTCTGATTCTTGTTAACTGACCTCTGCACGACCACGAGTCAGATACATTCCTTTTGTAGTTGGATCACAGGTTGACCCATCAGGTGTGAGGAACTGATGTATGTGAATTAATGAAAACGCAAAAATTGAGAAACCACAATGGAGGAACCCAAATCATGGAAAACAAATTTAAAGGAGAGACAATTTCAAAGAAATACAAATAAAACGTAAATTGGAGGAAACATTTTAAAGGAAAGATAATTTTTAAGGTAATACCCTAAATTACGTTAAACTTGGGTGGAGTATGGGATAGTATGGGGTTTTTGGGTTCAGGAATGGGTGATATTTAGGGCCTGATTATGATGCGGTTTGGAAACTGTTCCGAACGAATCAGTTCTGGAATAGTTTCCAAACAAATCGGGTCCAGTGAGTCCAGACGACCGATTACGATGCCTCTCAACATCGTTTGGTCGGACTCGCATTGATTTCAATGGAAGCCTGTGTTAAAAAGAAGAACACAGACTTCCATTGAAAAAATTAGAGGTTGGGGAAAACCTTGCACCCTGTAGCGGGCACCCCATGGTGACTGCCACATTGTGCATGGATGGGAAGAGGGGTCCCTTTGACTACCCCCATGGGCCACATTTGGATACCTCTGGGTGAAGGAGGCCCGCAACGGGCCCCCAAAGAACGATTCCGAAAGCCGTTTTGTCTTGGGCTAACCGATTCGGAAAGGCCGTCCAAATTGGTAATCGTAATCACTCATCTGGAAACCAAGTCAATAGAGCTGTACGAATCGGCTCTGAAAGACTCGTGCAGTCCGGATGCCTTTTGGAACCAATTTGGACTGCTTGAACAGTTTCCGGGCATCGTAACTGGTCGTTGGGAAAACTGAACGATTCGGTAAGAATCAAGGGTTTCGAATCGTATTCAACAATACTGAATCCCATCCAGAGCCTTTCCTGACAACATCGCAATCTGCCTCTTAGTGGTGATGAGGGGTCTTTAGGGATCATGATGGGAGGATTTCAGGGGTAGAATGAGATGTTTAAGATAAAGGGATGGATGGAGTTTAGATGTGTTAAGGGTTTTTTGGGTTCACGTATTTGTGGAGTTTAGAGGTTGTAGTGGGTTTTTAGGGTTCAGAAATAGGTGGAGTCTAGTGGTGTTGAGAGGTTTTTAGAGTTCCTGAATGGCCAAAGTTTAGGGATTGTGAGGGTTTTTAAGATTTAGTGATGCGTAGAATTTAGGGGTGGTGAAGGGCTTTCAAGGTTAAATAATGAGTGGATTTTAGGGCTGGTAGGTATCTTAAGGGTTAGGGATGGGTGGAGTTTATGGGCAGAAATTGTTTTAGGGTTCAAGAACTGGTGTAGTTTAGGAGTAGAAAGGGGCTTGTAGGGTTCATGAATGGGTGGAGTGTAGGGCTGGTGAGGGTTTATAAGGTTTAGTGATGAGCAGAATTTAGGGGTGATGGAGGGCTTTCAAGGTTCAAGAATTAGCACATTTTAGGGGTGGTGAGGTATCTTAAGGGTTAGGGATGGGTGGAGTTTATGAGCAGAAATTGTTTTAGGGTTAATGACTTGGTGTAGTTTAGAATGGTGATGGGGTTTTAAGGTTTCAGGGATGTGTATATTTTAGGTGAAGAATGGTCTTTTAGGGATCAGGAATGGATGCAGTTTAGGGGTGGTGAGGGGATTTTGAGTGTACAGGGATGGGTTGGGTTTAGGCGTAGAAAAGGGTGTGTAGGGTTCATCAGAGGGTGCAGTTTAGGGCTAGTGAGGGGTTTAGGCTGGGTGGAGTTTACGGGTCAGTAATCGATGTAGTTTAGGAATGGAGAGGGGGGTCTTAGGGGGCAAGGAGGAATGGTGTTTGGGAGTGATGTATGATCAGCCAATTTCGGCATTCAAAGTAGCTATTTGACTACGTAAGAGATATAAATCCAAAATAATGTCTTTTGAAGTAAAGCGCTGAAATAAATACCTCTGACAAAGCGGTTTCTGAAAGTAAGACCTGCAATCATTGCATTTACAACTTAAAAAGAAAGCATGCAAAAGTCAATTTTGAAAAAAACATTCTTTGAATTGGTTTCTATGAATTGGTGAATGCCATTCTTTCTGTAAATTCCCATTAAAAGGTTTAAGTGAAATGGTTTATCTGTAATGGTATTCAATTCAATAGTTTTTTCTATAAAACAACCATGAGGAAGTCACCCAGTATAGTGTATTTTCACTTTAGCAATTACATTTTGCTTTTCCCTTTATTGATCTAGGACTACAAGTATTATGCTTTCTGTTTTATTTAGATGTTTAAGATGTTCTGGAGTAGGTCTATTCCATTTCATAGTCTCTGTTTTGTCTCTATTTACCAAATATCCCCAAACTCTACCAAAACTTTCCATTAGTTCCAAAATTATCAGTAATGAAACCTCCAAGTTACTCGTAAAGACTATTGAATCGTCAGCATACAAAGCCTCCTTTTTCATATATTAATCGCAGGGTGGGAGGCGTTAAAGAAAAAAACAAAAAAAAATATGGTCCTCATTATTACAAAGGATAAGATCGTCGCTAAAAGAGGTGGGAGCAATGTAAATCCCAATAGGATAAAGGAGAAAAAATGGCTTGTAGTTTGAGGGTTCCTTCTTGGAACGTTAATGAGTTAAGGGAAAGTAGCAGGTAAAGGATGATCTTCGAATTACTCAAACTCTCTGATAATGATGTGGTAATCTCAAAGGAAACTCATTTACAACGAGAAGAATGGCAGGGAGTGTTAGAGGAGAATAAATGGATCATACATCTGGTATGTATTAATCATTCTTGCAACATGAATGGGTTGGCAATTTTATATACAAACACAGCTCAAGTTAGGCTGGAGGGCTCCATTGCAGATGCAGGAGGTAGATGGCTAATCAGTTATGTTAAAATCAACAATATAGGGTACGCTTTCATAGGACATTATGGTCCAAATGTTGATGATTCATCCCCCCTTAGGGAATTATATCAACAGCTGCTCATGACAAAATATGATAGTATTATAGGTAGGGATTTTAATACACTGTTGGACCCAACACTAGATAAATCTACAACTAGACTAGCAGAAAATGCACCTAAAATGAGGGACTATATACACCAGGTGATAAAAAAACGTAGCTCTGGTAGACATTTGGAGACTAAAATCTGGACAGGATAAAGGGTATACCTTTCAGAAAAAAAGTGATCACGCTCCTCTAGAATTGATTTTTTTCTTGACAGATCAGAAACTTAATAAGAAGATTAGTAGTGTAGTACATCAACCGTCACATTTATCAGATCATGCTGCGGTCAAATTAGAGATGTTACTAGAGGCCCGCCCCACACAAAATAGATGACCAGTAGATAAAATGCTTTTAGCTGACACAGAAATTATAAAGACACTAAAGGCGGACACAGTCTGGTTCCTCACCGCTACATATTGTGTGGGACACACTTAAAGCTTATATATGTGGGAGATTAATCAGCACCGCAGCATACAAAAAGAAGAAAGCGAAAAATAAATTAAAAGAATTGGAGCGAGCCATTAAACTGATACAGGATAGGATTGCAAATAGATCACACATGCAAGACAACATAAATGAGCAGCTGGACAATAAACTGAGAGAAGCAAAGGAGACTCTATCAGACTACTTTGAAGGGATTGTGAAAACGAGATGGGACACTAGCAAACTAGTGAATTATGAATAAGGTGAAGGTTGTGGAAAGATGCTAGTTTGGAAGGAGAGGCAGTACCAGGTTAGAAATCAGGTTAAGGAAGTATTTAACAACACAATTAAAGATATGTGTACAGAAGATCGGGCAATTGGGGAGGCTTATCTGGCATTTTTTTTCAAGATCTGTACACTGAAGATATAGCAGTTTCACAATTAAAAATAAGGGAGTGTTTGCAACAAGATAAACTTCCCTGCCCACATAAAAACCAACAGCAGTCCCTTAACTGGGAGATCACCATGTTACAAATAGAGAACACCATTAGGGATTTAAAGAATGGGAAAGTGTCAGAACCCGATAGCCTGCCCAATGAATTGTACAAAGCTCTGTGGTAAGAACTTACTCCCTTTTTTGGTAAGTCAGTGAATAATATATGTAACCATAATGCCCTTTCCCCAACCACATGAAACGAGGTAGTGATAACCCTGATATGCAAACCAGAAAAAGATGTTAAAAAATGGGAATCATATAGGCCAGTTTCCTTACTTAGCACAGATTATAAAATATACTCAAAGATCCTAGCGGAAAGATTGGAGAAGGTATTGGGAAAGTTAATAGATGAAAAACAGAAAGGTTTTATGAAGGGAAGGCAGCTCTCAGACTTAACACAAGATCTGGTGTGCGCAATAGATGTAGCTACTGTTATGGGGGCTCCTTTTTCGGTTATAATGATAGACGCTGCCAAAGCTTTCGATCGAGTCAGTTGGCCGTACCTTTATGAAATATAGGAATTGAATGGTTTGAGTGGGAATTTTTTTTCAGCAATTAAAAGTATATACTCAGCACCCAGAGCTACGGTATTGGCCAACGGTCTATTATCTTAAAGTTTTCAGATAAATCGGGGAACCCGTCAGGGCTGTCCACTTTCTCCACTAATGTTGAATTTGTATATAGAGCCTCTTGCGAGGAAAATAGGAGTGGAACAAAGAATTCCACCATTCCAGTATGGGGCCTGGTACAAGCATTATGCTTGTGACAACTTGACATACAGTTGTAACATTGCTTCTTCCCAAGGTTTGTACAGGTTGTTTCTCACTGACACTGGAGATCATGTACACCCTATCTCATTTTGATTATTGTATCTTAAAGACAGAAACATAGCCAGCCTGTGACCAGGTACTGCAAAGGGTACTGATTCTAACAAGTGTCTCTGGACTTAGGACAGGCCTAAATCATCAAGTTAACTGATTGTCAACTTGGACCATTTTGTACACAGTTACGTTTGTGCATCTATTCATTCATCTATTCATTCAAATATATGAGTCTGGGCTAGCTAAACTCACAAATACTTAATTAATATAGCGTATGTCCCGTTAGATCCTCTGATAAAGCTCAACCATTTCCAGAGTTTTAATCTCTCTGTTAGAATCCACCCAGTTCACTTTATAGACGGTACAAAGCCAGATCTTATTCTATTCTGTTTGCCTTCTGTCAAAAGTTTAGATATTGTTTTCAGGGTAACTAATCTGGGAACCAGCACATCTGCATTACAGCATCTATACTCAAGGAGCCACATTTTTTATTGTCACACAGCATACCAATCAAAGTTTCTGTGCCGTGTTGCATTAAAGAGAGAGAGCAGAAGAGCACCATCTCCACAAAGATATAGTGCTGCTGTCATCCAATGAGCTGGAACATTTTAGGCTGCTTTGAACCACAAGCACACCCTTGAACCATAGTGCAAAAGTTTATGCATGATGTCTACCATAGGTTTTTCACTGAAAGTTTACCCTTCCTCTGCAAAATATTATGCTTAGACATAGATTACCACTTCACCAAATTTGCATGTGTGCTCTACAGTAATGCACATATGCAAAGTTGGAAAAGGTTCCATTGTGCTACTTTGCATTACTTTAGGGATACATTCCACTGCAAAACAAGTTTTGCACTCAAAACTATATCTCAATTTAGCAGTTTGGGCTGGTTTGTGTCACCTTTGTGTTAGTAAATTTGGACCATAGAATGTATGTCCATTGAAAGCATTAAAAGTATGCTGCAGTCTGTAGTGTCCCTAGCGTAGAAGTAAAAGTTCTACTAGCCCCTTTCCACTTCTGGATATGGACTTGGTGAGGACAGCTTCTGTTGTTCTTGATGTAGCTAACGAATAGTACAGGAATAGTATGGTTAGTGTTCACCTGACAAAGACCTTGTAGGGGCAGGTAAGACAAAACATCAATGCGTCTCATATTATCATCACGGCTCATGATGTCGCAGATATTTATTGTTGAACTGGCCTGAAGCAATGGCATAGTGGCACTGTTCAGCAAATCAGCCGCATTCCATGCATCTTAGGAGGCGTAAGCCACCTTCTCTATTTTATACCAGATCTCCCTCATCAGAATGACCAAAAAACAAGTCATTTGCAAAGAGGCCTACAGTATTTCCAATTTACTACAATCCAGAAAAGAATTGCAAAAAATGGTGCCTTAAGGAATGTCAATAGAACAAAGGGCCCATTGATGGCAATAGAGGGCTGACCACCTGTCCATTTCTTTTTATTCTGAGTTGGAGTAAAAGATGGGTAAACAGAAATAGAAAGATCCTAACATAATATTTGGATATATGACAATGCTCTGCATGAAGTAGAGTGCATGCAGGCAGATATGTCAGCAGTGAATCTATGAGCTGCATCTGGCTCCACCTAAGTGTATAGCTATGCCTAGATTTTCTCACTGGAAAGATTGGGGTTTGCAGCAATATCTGATGTCCTATGTCTAAATGTGAGTTCTACCTGAATCAACAGTGAACTGGGATCTAACCCAGTGCCTTTCAATTGCCTATTTGGGTAATTTGCCCTTTCGGGTAAGGTACAATGCATACCTAATCACTGACTCCTGAGAGAATCAGCGTATCTCTACCTGCCCTCTCCTGCCATCTGCACACCTCACCTGCCCCTTAAAAAGACAGGATAATGGCTCTGAGAACCTCTGTTAATCTGTTCACCAGTGGCTTGACCAGGCCATGTGCAAAGTCCACCCAGTCTGTGGGTCCAGGGGCATAGCCACAATTGGTGTAGCAGGAGCAGTGCACTGGGGCCCAGGTCCTTGAGGAGCCCATTCTGCCCCAGTAAGTTCTGTATATTAATACCCCAACAGCAGTCTAAGGGGCCATTTTCCTGTTTAGCACCAGGGCCCATGGCATCCTTATTATGTTACTCTGTGGGGCAACAAAGGGTGTGATCCTTCTTCCGGAAGGGGTCTCTCTAGGTTCCTCTGGATGAAATGATGACTAACCACTGCCACCCATTCCTGGCACAGTGGTGGAAAGGGTTTGCATGGAGAGCCCTTGTGCAGCAGTAATTAGCAGCAATATCTTTATCAAAATTAGGTCCAAATGACCTCCCTTCCTGAAAGTTCCACTCTTTTTTTGCAGCCACAAATCTTTAATAGCAACAAGGGATATAACAGCATTCTCTATGAATCATTCTGGAATCATAATTGCTTACATTATCCATCTTTCTTGAAGCAAATACATTGTTTGGCTGCGCCAGGGTCTCTAAATATTTGGTTTGCCCACAGGTCAGCAACAGGTTTAACCCGCTGCACTCCCTTAGCACTCTGCAGCCACGTTGGGCAAAATCGCAAAATAAACCAGGCCAAGTGAGAGTAAAAGGTCCACTTTATTAGGACAGGTATGCAGTTCTGAAACTTATTAAAATATTTTACAATTTCAGAATTCCTCACCACCCTAATACAATAAACAAATCCTAACACCCCCCACCCTTAAACCTCCCCTAACAATAAAATCCCCAAACCATTTTTACAACTTTCAATCTTCACCATCCCCTTTCTTTCATCAACTGACCTTCACACGTGACTCAACCATTGCTCCAACGTTTTCCTTCTGCCAAAATCTACTCTGCAATGCCCCCAACCCTTTTGGCCTGTCGCAAGATCCCCAATTTCAGCCACCAGGAAAAAGACCCGGCCAAGGCGATTTTCCTGTCTCCCCTAGTTTTTGTACAAAAAGAAACACTACCCCTTATCTCTTGAAAAACTCTGTCTCCAAAACAACTAGCACTGCTAAAATGCATCCGGAGCTAGAAAAAAATGTATGTCACCAAAACAGCCCAATAATTGTTAGCACCACCTCTGAAGGTCCAAAGTAAACGCTAACTTTTCCCTCATTTCAAGTAGATATAATTCATTGCCCACAAAAGAGAGGTGAACTCCATCCTGTCTGAAAAACTGTGAATCTTCATTGTTGATGTCAGTGTGTCCCGACCAACCTATGCCCCTATTTCTTCAAAAATGTTGCAGTTCCCAGTTAACTTTGAGCCTCACTCTTTCAACTGCTGTAAATTTAGCAGCACCTCTCCAAACTCTTCAAGGCACTAAAGCTGTTAACAAGAGTTTTGTCCTAGACCAAGACTGCCCAATAATATCAAGATCTTTCTTCATCTCTTTTATAGACTCAAACCTGACAACTGCACCAGATCGGTTTCACCTAAATGTAAAAGTAAAACATCAGGGCACACTCTAACTGACACAAGATCAGATATGCAAGGTAAAAGTTGACCCCATTTCATGCCCTCCTCCCTCACCAATCAATCTTGATTTCGTCACAGCCAAAACTCAGATTCCTTCCAAAAGGATCGTTCTAGGCTTGCTTTGCAAGCCATTTAATGAAAGAGTGTCCGGCTATCCAAATGGAAAAGAATGCCACTGACGGTCCTTCCACACAACCTAAAATGAGAAAGAAGAGTTAAAAACCACTTGCAGGCTAAGCATCCTCAATCTCCCTAATAACCCAAAGACAAAAATCAGATGACCAATACCCTAATCTTTTTACCTCATTGAGAAAAAAACCCAACTTGGCTGCTTCAGAAGCAGCACCAATTCTAAAAGAATGAGTGCCAAACTGGAAAGGATCTTCGGCAACATGACATAAAACCTTTCTCATTACCCCCGAGAACCTGTGATGCAAGCAGCCGCGAGACATCCTGGTGAGCAAAGACTAGACTTGATTCAGACCCCCCCTGTTGCTTTGAAATCTTGCCAAATAAACCCCTGGACCCACCGACCCGCTTATTTTGTTTAGTAACACCTTTGCTCCCTTACCTCTTTGGTGCATTTTAGATAGCGCCAGAAAGGTCTGTATTGCTTCTCCTGACACTGATATATTTTCAATTCTCAAACTCATCTGAATAGCACAGGTATCCTATATGCCTCAAAAAACAACCAAGACATGCATAACCTTGATACCAATGTGGAAAAGAGGAAAAACATATGGAAGAAAAGCACCTTATCATATGCAACAACAATTTCACAGAAATAGGATCCCTGATAAAACGACCTCTCTTATTTTCTTTAGACCAGCCTTGCAACATTCTCCTATCCATCTCATCAGCTGAGGGCTCATTGCCCAGAAAAACTTACCATAAAAACTCAAACCAGCTAATTTACCCGCAATTGTTGTCGCTGAAATGTTCTTATCAATATTACTGTTGATAAAACCTAGTACAGCAACCTTGTTCATCTTGACTCCTATGGGACACACCCATCCTCAGAAATTCTGCCCATGCTTTCCTGTAAGACATTCTAGTACTCACTGCCAAAGATGTATCAACAAGTTCATGCATTGTCAGTCCAGCCGCTCCCATACCTCCTGCCACACCTGTGTTTTCTGCAAATCTGATCTGGATGCCAAACCACGGAATCTCTGAGACTGTGAACAAGACAATGCATCTCTGATATTATGGTCATCACCTGGCACATACTTAGCGCTAAAAACAATATTGAACATCAAACAACCTAGCATAAATCGTTACAGTAGCTTTAAAAGATGTTTGTCCTTAACTTTCTGCCTATTGACCCAATCCACAACTGTTTTGTTATCTACATTAAAAGTGACGTTTTTGTTCTTCTGTTTCTTTCCCCACACTGACAAAGCCACCGACAAAGGAAAGAATTAAAAGAAGGCAACGTACCTCCTCTCTTCCACTCACTTCGAAGGCGACTTCTCAGCACACCATCTACTTTCCTAGAATAAACTAAAACAGCTGGAGTCAGCTGCACCTGAGAATATCTGAACCATTCAAACAAAATTCAAATCCAAGGACCTCATGGTGATGCTAATGAGACCTTTCAAAAACATTACCCAAACTTCCAATTCTGCCCGCATCGCTGCGGATATCCTGATCCTGTGATGTGGTAACTTGTTAAACTTGCTTCAGTCATAGTTTAGGTGCCATCATTGCTTCCTACAGTAATGCAACAATCTCTTTAATCTTCAATTAACCTTCAATTCAGGTAACCTCACCTTAATTTTAACTGCGTCCAATTCAATACCAAGAAGAACTAGGCCTCTATTTTTGGTAGCCAAAGGTATACCCAACTCTTCTGCCATATCCTGAAACTGTTTTACGGCTGCCTCACAATCCTGTGTGCCTCCTGAAACTACAAACAAAAAAATCATCCAAATAATGGGTAATCAACTCATAAATTGTTCTGTAAGTAAAACACCACTGCAAAAAGGTACTAAATGAATCAAACAAATTTCAAGAGATGACACATCCCATCAGTAACAATTTATCAACATACAGCTGATTTTCAGACTGGATACCTAACAAAGAAAAGTCTATAGGATGAAGTGGGAGCAGACGAAAGACTGACTTGATGTCGCATTTTGCCAAATCGGCTCCTTTACCCATTGATATGACTAGGGCTATAGCTGCATCCACTGAAGCAAACTGCACTGCAGCATCCTCCCTTGCTATATAATTGTTGACTGAGAAACCCTGGGGCCATGAAAGGTGATGAATCATGCACAATTTGCCCACAGCTTTCTGAGGTACTACCTCTAGGGGAGAAATCATCAACTCAGGCAAAGGTCAGGATGTAAGAGGACCTGACATCCTTCCTTCTGTTACTTGCTTGTTCAGTTTCTGTCTAACTATATGATGGTCTTCTTTTGCTGAACCAAGTCTGAAACCTTCTCTTAAACCCCATTCTAACCTTGTTGCCTCATCTCTGTTAGGGTAAAATTTCAACCAATAACTCAAACATTCCACCTTAATTGGTGTAAAATCCTCTAGGCTGGAAGGATCCCCCCTGCCTTGTCTGCTGCCAAATATGCCTGCTCCCCAAAACACTGAAGGACTGCGTGCTTACCCCTGCATTTGAAATACTCGTGCTTATACTAAGGGTTTCTCGGGCAATTACCTCTGTTGAAACTTCTGTATGCACCTGAATTGGCTTTGGCCTCTACCCCATGTGCAGAACCGTCAAGTCACTTGCAGTGTGCATAGTCAGAGGAGGTCTCTGTGGGTACATTGATGCAGCGTAGAATGTCAAATCCTCCCTTCGGCACAGACCAAATATCGCAATAACACATTAACTCAATACATTCATTGATGGGGCCCATAACACCAACACTCACACTTCATTGATCTGCTTTCTCGGGAGGGATAAGTTTCCATAAGCTGACATGAAAGGAATATCTTTTCACCTAAAACCCTAATATACATTGAATACCTTTATTAACTTCAAACCTCGTGATATTCCCCTCATTTGGTGATGAATCAGTTAGTTGGATTGTAATTTGGTAATTCAATTCTTTTATTTATGCTCTTCTCTTCATCTAATTTCTTTACAAAAAAACAACTCAACACATTTGTCTATTAATCAAAGCATCGTTTATCTAATTAATTGCAAATTTTAGAAAATCAACGACCAAACCGCAGAACATCATATTTACCTAATCTGGCTATTAGTCGTCCTCTAAGTCAGTCAAGTCGTGGAAAAACTTAAATTCATCAAAGTCAGGCCGCAATTCAGTCTTTCAAAGGTTCAGGATAACAGCTGTCCAGCAGTGTCACCGTCCTCTCCGTCAGCATAACGTCAGGAAATTTGTAGCAAGACAAATCGAACAACGAACCCCTTAACTCACTATTCTACCGACTTTTATAATGATTTTAATGTCAAAATGTATTAAGAATGAGTTTTGGACAGTCCTGATTGGTGGATTTGGGGTCATTCGGTAAAGTTCTCACATAGTCCGTTAGATTAAGTCATCACACTTGCTGGTTCCGGTTTTAAAGACAGTCCTTTGTTTTGTGGTCCTGGCAACTCTCCCAGTACGACCTTGGTTGGTACATCTTGCCTGAGGTCAGGACGAGGCCACTGTTGCTGGCGGTGGCGCAGGTGCACTTCACCCAGAACCTCATGTGACAGCAGCAGTCACGTTGTACGTCTCGGTCAGCCATTTTGAGGAAGGCCGAAATGGTCAACTTAAGCAAAACAAACAAACACAAAAACGTAATTAAAACATGGAAATGGCTAATAAAATGTTAAACCCTCACTAATTCCCTTATGTGTAAGTAATTATCTAGCAGAATAGCAACATTCAAAGCGTTTATACTCACTCAATGATGCGCAACTTCCAATTACATCACAAAAGCAACATATATCATATAATATTCTAATTTTCTACTATTAGTATGCGTACAAATGTTAGTATACAATTAGTTTAGCCATGCAAAGTGCAAATCCCACGTGTAATTATTTTTGTTAATATAATTGGTAAGTCTCCACTTCAAACAAATTAATAAGATTACTATTAGTTGATTATTCGGATTAATATAAACATGCAGAATGGGGGGGTTTACAAAATGTTGTACTACCCGCTCCATCAACATCACTTGGACAAATAGTTTGTTGTACACTTCCCCCCAAGGTTTATAAGGTCTAAGTGGCATACGGGCCCTAAACTCCTTGCTGTAGTGCAACAATCCAAAACCGTCAAACTCCATATGGGCCTTCAGAATTGCAGCAAAATACTTAAATATGGACACAGCCCTCTTTGGAATTATTTCACAGTAGACACTGGCAATAATTTAAAATGCCGATGTCCATGTGTCTATTGTGGTGGGCACCAAAGCTTCTTCTCTAGAACCCTCCTTGGATTGTATCTCTCTATGTAATATTTTGTATATGTCAACAAATTCAACGTTCCAAATATTATTTTTCATCACATTGCTTAAATATGGCCCCAAAGGCATAGATATCCTCATGTACGGCAGTTTTTTAAACCTTCAATTTTAATCTTTACCCCGTCTTCTCGTGATTGCTCTTCTTTATCTATCATTAACTTAGAAGGGTCATCAGTGTTACCCCTTACCTTGCGACAGTCCCTGCATCTTTCTTACCTGTTTTTTCTATCTCCTCAGCAGTAGAATCTGTCCCACACCATTATTCACTGCTATCAGCCCTGCTCCTTTGAGTACCTTTTTGTGTTGCTTCTTCATATTACTCCACTCCCATCTAGACCACTGTTGTATCCTGCTTATTGTATATTCCTATGTATGCCTTTACCCATTTCATGCCCTTCTATTGGAATGCCTCTGCACTGTGATGCACTATGGAATGTTGGGTGCTGGTTGAAGATAAGCCACAGTTATGATGGGCTGAGCTGCCTGCTGGCTGCTCCTGGTGGGGCTTATTCCAGGCTACTTAACAACTTACAATGAGTCTCACCTGCTCTCAGTCGGCTCGCTGATTCTGGGGATGCTCGCCTTCAACCATCTTTTTCTTGTGGACTCTTAACACCCTGTCTTGTATCCAGTAACTCCCCTGCCTGTATGATGTGATTTTTGCGAAGAATTTTAGTGTCTCCACCCCACTTTTTTGTCCCCTCTGCTTTTTTGATCTCTTGTTAATAATGTATTTTCCTTTCCTCCAATTCATCTTCATCCTCATCATAGTCCAACTCCCACTCCATATGCACTTCCACATTCACAGAACTCACACCAAGACATAGCCCTTCAGCCACCCCCCCCCATCCATCAAAATGCTTCCAATCCACTTTTTTTGAGCTTTGAAACGGCGCAGATCAAGTTTACTTCTCCCAGCCTGTCAGGATGGTTGCACCAAAACTCTCCCTCTCATTAGGCCGGTTATCCCAGGTCACTGAAAACCTTTGCAGCTTGAGCCCACTGCATCTGTTCGTGCCACGCAGCATTTTCCCTCCGATGCACTTCAAGCTTCCACAACCAGCAGGGACTGTGGTCCTGTACTCTGCTTGACCTGTACTACCATGAGTTACGTCAGCCTCACCAGAAACCCAAACCCATCTACCGACAGGTCACTAAGACCCCCAAAAAAACTCACTGCCTGTCTTTTTATGACATATACCAAAACTATCACCCTGACTCCTAAAAACATTATTTTTAACATTTTTCATATCAATGCCCTCCTTACTACCTGCTCACTATGTTCACCTGCCAACATATTTGCCTGAAATGTGTTTATAATTACTTCCTCCTTTGAAGAGCATGTAACTGCTGGGAGCGCTCGTTGTAAATTAGGGCCATCCTCATCCTGTGGATTACTACGTTGTAGTAAGCACTTGAAAATGGGCAACACACGTGCACACTCTGCTGCCTGCTGATGCCCCCGCTGCCCTACTCTAGTCTCTGTGCAACTTGCAGGTGGTGCTGATACACCGCGCTGTGTGGTCCTACCACACAGCACCAATGATTCCCCTGGGGCCGTATTTTACTTGCCGGGCGCTTACCTGCTGAGGTGCCTACACGCAAGCGGGCCTTGCCTCCTCTTTCTCCAGTTGAAGCAGGCTCCTAAAGCTTTCCTCCCCTTGGCAACAAGGACCTGGAATTTCATTTTTTGTTACGGAGGCGAGCACGCCAAGACCGCCACCGTACTGGCTGCAGCGTGTTTTGGCTGCTCAATACCAACCCAGGCCTGTGAACGTATGCCGGGTTGAATTAAATCCACTTTACATAAAACTCTGAGCACCTCACTATCTACCTCAGCTTTAGCTGCCATTATACCCCAACCACCACTATAGGCACAGCTAACTAGGGCCCAAAAAAATGAAAACACCCCTAACCTGCAGGATCACAGTGTAGGAATGATACAATTAACCCAGAGAGCCCTAATGGCTATTCTAACCCCGCCCCGTGCAAAAGTGGCCAATGGGAGATTTCCTAGGGTCTGGAATTCACCATTCATCTGAAGCTACCCCAGGGTGGATATCCTGCGGATTCCACCCCGTAGAAGCCCTCATTCAGACACGTGGACTTTGGTGCATATTTGTCAAGAAAATCGTCATGGTGCACAACATCATCTCTTTATATAAAAATAAACACTTTGCATCCATTCATAGCAACAAACCCGCCCCATCCCTGCCATTTTACAGATTTGAATCACCAGGTAATGTCTATCCCCTGAAAAAAGCAGAGCACTCTAGTCACAAACTTTGAGTTGGTGTTTTTATAAGTCGCTTAAATCACAATAGTTAGCTGAAAGTGATACAAAAATAGTTACAGCTGAATGCGTTATGAAACTTTACCAGCATCAGAAAACTCTAAATGTAGGGTGGCGTTTGGACAAGAGTTGCCTTTTTATTACACCTTAATACTTCATTTCTCAAACACATCCTTTTATCGCGCTCCTGCTTAATGGGGCTGTGTGTTTGATCTGCTCTGTCAGGTAAACATGCAGAACACATAAAACCCATCCGGAAAATCGATGCAGCTGGTGTGACTGACGGACAACACTTTGTGGTGTTTACAACACCAAATAGAAGCCCTAGAGAGGGAGAAGCGAGCTCCTTTTCTAAAAAAATATGAGCTCTCTGTGTACATCATTACACTTTCCATTTATAAGTTCCATGCTTCAGAGATGTTTGCTACTGCGATTTATGTGCTTAATATCTGTCCACAAGCATGTTCTATATGTCTGCAGCACTTTTCCTAGCAACGTCTTGTATTCAGTCTCACTGACCTAATATCTGCTCCTCCTCTTCTCCCGAGTACATTTTTTTTGGGAATCTGACCTCAGACCCAGGAGAATTTATTCATAGAGATTACAACTATTCATCAAATTGTTGAAGGTCATTTTGACAAGGTCGTTTGTAGACCAACGCCTTTAACTAGTCATCTTCTACTAAACATTTGTCAACATTTCACCTATCGACAGTCAACATGGAGAGCGGGCTGATCTGATCGAGAAGGTGACTATTGGAGTTACTGTGATGAGGTGTGAGATGGGCAAACGTCATGGAGAGCATGACTCATTCACAAATACATTAGCAACGTTTCGAATCACAGGTTCATGCCTGCAAATTTGGTAAAGATATTCATTACATGGAATTCACAGAAAATACGACATTAATGAAAATCCCAGATTTCAAAGCATACACCAAATGATTAGCGTGCAGATGCAGATTCTGTGGCTAGAAAATACATTGATCTTGCTCTTCATTTGAGATGCAAATGCATTATAAATTGCATTACTAATCCATGGGGGAAAATATTTTGTTCAGAGGGAGGAATGCCTTCCTCTGAACTCCCATGAAATATCAGACTGCTTAGGTGTTCTTCACACATAACCTCCACATTTGCATCAGTATTTGCTGACACCATCTTCACAGCTGTTTTATGACTGCCCACAAATGTACTGCTTATAGGATGATGACTATCTTCCTAATGGCCGTGCAACACATCCCCTGGGAACATCCTGTTGCCACCCTAATTGTAATAGACAAGAACATCTTCTTTCATAAGTGAAATATACAAGAGAGAAATCTAAACATACTGATTCTGTATATGAGATACTTTGCAGAAGCACAAAAATCATTCTGAATTATGTCCATTTCCATCGTAAAAGGGGCTGGTGCAGAGACACATTGAAAAAGGTTCAAGAGAAGGACATAGTGATTGTGGGGGAGTGGGGTGCAGAGATCGGGATCCGGCATTGTGGCACCTCGAACAATATTAGCAGCTGAACAGGGAAAAGTGTGCGAGTGCAGTGAATGAAAGGATACCTCACTGGGTCTCCTTTTCACAAAGCAACCCTGCAATGAGCATTCCAGGCAGTCCTTTTAAAAGCATTGAAATGTGTTCAACTTTTCACCTGCAAAAAATACGGGGGAACAGATCTTGTTCGCAACAAAGTTAACCCAGCTTTTTTTTATAACGAAATGTAGCAGCCCTTTTGTTGGAAATGACCATTATTTGTGTGGTTTAGTCCCCAGATTTTTGCCTTGACTGGTCTTTGTAGCTGTAGGGCTCTGCGCACTATACCCATGCTACTCACTGATAAAATGCCTGTGCTCCCCAATATGAGAAAATTGACACACCACTAATTGATATTTTTCTATAAATCCCAAGTATATAGTACAAATGAGTACCAGCGCCTGTAAGCTAAATGTCACAAGTGGACTGTAGCATCCGTTCTGCCATCCACTAAAGTGACAGTATAAGCATGACTGCAGGCCTACCATTTGTAGGCTGGCTGTGCAGTTTTAAACCGCACATAAAACCTGACAAAATAACTCTGTTTGACTGCTCCACATCTTCCTTTTAAATATATATGAATAAGCCACCCTAAGTAGGCCTTATTGTCCACAAGATATGGTTCATGGTAATTAAAAGTAGGGCATGGAAACATTTAATTTTCCGAATGACCATACAATGTAAAAAGGTCCCAAAAGCTATTATCACTGTAGCAGGTTTCCAGTTCAATAAGAAATCACTGGGTACAGTATTATATTTAATGATGTTAAATCCAGCCAGAAAACAGCTTCAAATCTAATTATTGACTTTTTAAAAATTGTGGACCCCATTCACAAAAGTAAGATGAGACAAAATCCTAACTTTAAGATTTTGGTATTCACAAAAGGCGTTTAAGAGTAGTAAAGTTAGGATTTTGTCTCAAGTTTGTCTTAAGTTTTGGTCTTAAGTTAAACTTAAGTTAAACTTAAGTTAGGATTTTGTCTTAAGACCAAAACTTAAGACAAGATACTAACTTCACTATTCTAAATGCCTTTTGTGAATACCGAAAGTCGTAAAGTTAGGATTTTGTGTCAGATTATTTTTGTGAATCGGGCCCATTAACTACAAGCCTAATTCATTGGTGACGTCAGATATGTAATAAATAGTTTGGAAACGGTTAAAGGTTCATTTACAATGTTACCTTTCCCCTGCCCACAGCCTCTGGAGGCTCATTTGCATAAAGTTCAACAGGCAGCTGAACAGCCTCCTTGATGAGGTGTGAAAACTACTCCCAGAGCTGGACAAAGGCCTTGGGTTTGTGGGGGTGTGTCTGTTCCTCTGGCAGGATGACCATCTGGGCTGTCCCCAGGAATGTGATTAACTTCAAAGAGGCCTAACCTGTCACAGGCAAATAATAGCTGACAACTCTGCATGGCCCTCCTTTGTTCCCCTTGTCAGAGAGCACCAATTGCAGTGGGAGAGGAGCTGCCCATCAGAATTGCTTTAGATTGACCACAGAGATAAGTTTGCTCATTTCCCTTGCCACACCTTCTAGAGTAGACAAGAAAGCTCTGCAGAGAGCAAGAAGGATATTGTCATCTTGGTTTTTAGTACAGAGGGGCACCGTTAATAGTAGAGAACACAGCAGGGCACTCAGAAAATGCTGCAAACATAGGCAGGGTTACCCATGGGAACGTTTATTCCATTGGTGAGGGAGGAGCTAGAGTCACTCCACCCACAGGTTGGTGACAGGCATAAATGTGCTACTCACAGTACACTGTTGGAACAATTTCTGGATCAGTGGATAAACAGAAGAGGACCGGACCTGAAGTCTGTTATGAGAGAAGAGCCTACAGACTGGACCTGCTCTCCCCCTTGCATCTAGGAATAGGAAGTGTACTCCAAGGGTCATAAACATGAGCTGACATCCTGTTGAAGCTACAGAGACACAACAAGCTACAAGCTACAAAGCAACAAAGGACCTTTTCTGCCTTGCTCATCAGCCAGAACTGTATCCTGCTGCCGGCCTTTGCTGGAGTGAGTCTTGATCCCCAAGTGATGTCCCCAAGGTCCTGGATCCTTGGCTGGTGTCAAAGTGTACTCCTCCTTGCCTTCCCTGAAACCTGAGCCCTAGAATCGCTTTGGCTTTCTGAACCTCTGGAGGACCGGGACAAACCTGCCAAGCTGATCCGACAGAGGTGTGTTGTCGCTGGGTTGAAGATTTATTTTGCTCCCACTCTGTGCTTTGGCGCAGCAGTATATCTGATTCAGTGGGACCTTGTAGAAATGGTATCTAGCCTTGTGGGGCTCTCTTCTGCTACAGTCTGCAGCATTGACATGCTGGAAGAATTCATGCCCCACAAAAGTGACTACATCCGAAGGCAGAAATCTTCATCGGGCGAAGGCACAAAAACTATCTGGCCAGCGAGGGACCTGCTCTGAGATTTTTTCACCGAATGTCAATGGCTTCACTGAGAGCTCATTCATTGGCTACCAAATTTAATGGAGCCATCGTCAGCCATGCTCTTTTGAGGAATTTGGACTTCCAGATACTAGGTGCATAGGCAAATCTTCCAACCGGGTGGAACCTGGTTTCTCCATTGCAGTCGGCCTTTACTTGCACCTAGGTACTGGCCAAGCGTGATCAGTTGACTATGTTTGCCCCTTAACATTTTTTGGTGCTATTTTGAACCTTAAACTTTAAAAATTCATACCTCTGGTTTCCCTTACTGTATTTTTGTCATTTTAGTTTAATTTTATTTATAAAAATGTACTCTAGTGTTGTGTTTTGCCTTCATTACTATTTTCGGTCTGCATAAATACATTGCACATGAACTCTTACTTAAGCCTGTCTACTTTGTGCCATAGCTGCAAGGACGTTAAGTTAAGCGATTTGTCCTGACAAGACCTGTGGTTATTACTTGAGGTGGGTACTCATCCCCTTCAAACCAGCATGCCAATTTTTTACGACTTTCTTGTCAAATATTTCCGATCTTGGTTATTGGACATTTTTGACTGAAATTTGGCAATATGATTGTGCTACTAGTCTTCAACGTTTTTTTTTTAAAGTTGATATTTAGTCACAATATTTACTACAGATACTTTTAAGTCCCCTTTGGAGGTTCTCCCCAGTTCCCTGGCACAAGGACACTGGGAATTTCAGACCTTTTTATGGTATTCACACAAAATACCGAAAAATGTATATTGCACTACAGAAATATTGAGTTTGAACTATCGTCTGCAAGAATCTTGTTGGCAAGATTATAAATTTAAGGCAAGTAATATCAATGTTGAAAATATAGAAAGTGTAAATATTAATTACAAAAATATCTATGTTATTACTATCGATGTTGAAAGTATTGTTGTTAATAATATCGATTTTAATTATGTTTATGTATTTTACTATATATTTTAATTGTATATTTTATAAAAAACTTGCATAATTATTGTTAATGTTTTTGAATATAGTTTGTACATTTTTAGTAGTTTGAAATATAATTTAATCGTTTTTTGTGCTTTTTAGTACTGTAGAAGGTTGTGGGGTTTATAGGGGAACAGGGTGGAAAGTAAATTCATTATAATTAATTAATAAAACAGTTTTAATTAATATTAATGATTTAAATGATAATTATTCCTGTTAATTGTATACGTTTTTTTTTAAACTTACGTTTTAGGTGCGGGTTCTGTGTTTTGTACGTGTATAGGATTTGAAATTAATTCATTAGAAGTAGTTAATAATTATTTTCTAATTATTATTAATCATTTAATTTAAAATTATTTATGTTAATTGCATAACTCATTTTAAGGTATTGTTATTTATAATGAATGAATAATTATTTATTCTTATATTGAATCATTGTCCGCCACCTCGGAGATTGCTATGTTGCAACTCCTGGCTATAGATACCGTTACATAATTGCAGTGGAGTTTGGAGATCTTGGAATAACTTAGAAACTCACACTACCAGTTGGGACACTGCTTCTGTTGCTTTCAGGTACCTTTGATGTGTTTTCATCCTGTTGTTTCGCACTACGTGATGTTTGGTCCTGCCTGTACCTTCCCTCGTGGGTTCTGGATGTGCCGTCCTTAATTTTTGGTCGTTTGTAGGATCCTGACAGAGATTTTTCTGATGAATAATGCAGTTCTACAATAAGATACAGTAGCAACAAAGACCCATATGCTGAGTTTGGATACAGTCTAAGGGGACTGCAACGCCGCTTCCTTCCAAGCTCACGCCAAGCTCCCGCCACCCACGAGCACTACGGGTACCGAGAACTACAACCTCCAGTCCCCCCACTGTGGTGCCAGTCATCAGTCATCGCGTCACTGTGAAAGCGCCAGGAAGTGCTTAAAGACGCTCACGGGCTCCCGCTGCGAAGCCCGGGCCAAGGGTGGTCCCGATTGAGCCCGTTGGAGACCGGCGGGGACTGGGCCCCTGACATCCCCAGCAACCCAAGGTCAGCCATACGGTTTAATTGCTCTTGTTAACTGTTGATGAGAGGAGTGGCACTTGGTGGAAACTATAGCGCTATACTTAGCTTGCGATGTCCGTACGCGAAGGGAAGGGGAAGAAAGCTGTAATGGGTGGGACTGCTACTGTTACCGGGACTCTTGACCAGTTCATAACCAGAGCAACGTCAGTGTTGGTGCATGAGATTACATTAACCGAGCGCCGTCTTTCACTGGATCCGGTATTTTCCAACAGGTCATCTCTGGGGGGACTGATGTTGGCACATTCTCCGGAGCAACCCACACCCATAGAAACCGACTTTGGGGGTTTGGAGCATAGTAGTAGCCTAATACCTCGGGAACCTGTGAATACACCTACGGTTCAGGAGCTTGGTTCTTCTGTTTCACTCACGGATACATCCCCGTCATGCACTGATAGCGGCACAGCTACCTGTGCAACCACAAGGCTCGCACCTAAAATTTTGCCCCAGCCAACGGACCTCGCACTGGGAACGGCCTCTAAGAGGAAGCGAGGAGGGGGCGTACAGAGGGGAAAAAGTTCAAAGGCGCCTAAAAATAATAATAAGAACAGCGACCAGGCGACCACAGTCCCCATATGTTCTGAAGCGCTCCAGGCAACTTCTCTCGGACTAAACACTTCATCTATGGGTTCTGTTGACTCTTCCTTGCCCTCACTTGAAGATGGATTTTGGTTAAAAGTAGGAGCCCTCATAACCTCATCCATGCAGCCTTTTTTTGATAAGTTGTTATCAATTGAGGATAAATTGTTAAAACTTGAACAGTCGACAGTAACTAATTTTGATTGTATCAAGAGTAGTCTGGGGAGGAGTGCCCAGGCTAAGGAATTGATTACGAATATAACTCGGGATTCTGTAGTCTCTAAACACCCATTGCCTACCTCAATTACATCGAACGCAGCGGATGTTTCACGTGGTGGGAGTGATGTAGCCGGATCTACCTCCTATTGTGGTGTAGTGGCCCAACGAAGTACACGTTGTCCCCGTGGTGAAAGAGCAGTACAGCAATCTTTGGGAGGGGGTTTGGCACAAAAATCGCGTGGCGGACCAAAGGAAAGATCTAATCCTAGTGAGTCTAAGCATATCTTGCCATTTATTGATTTACCCCCTGATTCCTCACCATATGTCGTCGTACTGGCCGTGGTGCCTGAACTAGATAAAGATAGTGTAGAATCTTACAATGAACTAAAAAATAAATCTATTAATTGGCTGAAAAACAACAGACCTCTCCCGCCGAATGTGCAAAGTCAAATCTTGTTTGCCCGTAGAGTAAGCTGGGTGGGTCGAAGAGTGAAAGACCTAGCAGACGATTGTATTGTTATTAATTTTAGAGACAAACGGGTGGTCCAACATATATGCGAGTGGTCTCACCAAAGGACAAAGACTGGTATTCAGTCTTTTGACTTAAGTTACTTTTATCCTCCCCCCAACCACCATGGAGAAATTTGGACATCCAGGCAAAAATTGGGAAGGGAGAGCCCAGTTAGATAATGCCTTCAATAGAGGAGTGAATGATGGTATTTGTTTTGCATCCAGTATCCCCCTCAGCAATAGCTTTAGTGTCTTAGACCAGGTGGATTGACTGACCCCCACTGATTTTCGCTCACTTATCACAGACAATCAGCTGTGTAATTGTCCTTTGGGTATGGGGGCTGAGGTAATAAACCAACAGGCTGTCCTAAGCTATGAGAAGGTGAATGAGGAGATAAGCAAAACCACTAAAGTTAGTGACAGTGGGGAGGTGGGGAAATCATTAGATGCATCCAAGAATAGTATTGTTACAACCAGTGAGGTGGCACTAAACTTCGAAACATTAGGGACTGCTGATAACAATTGCGAGCCCCTAGAAGTTATAAATAGGGGATTTTATGAGGCGACCTATGAGAGTGAGTTGGAAGCAAGATCACATGGCCCCAGGATCCTGTTGTGGATTATTGCGGGCCTAATGTCCAGATTGGATCTCCCCGACTGGGGTGATTTCATAGACTCCCACGAGATTTGCTTATTCCAAGAAACTTGGGCAGTTAGACCATTATATAGAGTAGGTTTTGCAGCATATTGTGAAGTGGCAGTGAAGGGCCCAAGGGGTAGACCGTCGGGGGGTTTGTGCATTTGGGTAGGTACCCACTTGGGTTGTACGGTGAAGAGAATAGAAACTCATTCACCTGACATTTTATGTATTCTTCTCACCCATAAAAACCTTGCAAAGCTGGCCATTATCAATGTCTACTCTCGCCCAGTTAAGTATGGGCAAACTTCGCCGACGCTAGATTGTTTGGCTGTTCTTCTTAATTTACTGTCTGGGGAAGCGTATTTTTTAATTGATGGGGATTTTAATTGTCACTTTGAACCCCTCAGCGGGTTGTCAACACCTATTCCTAATAAAAACGGTTGAGCACCAGAGGGTCGGAGGGAGCAAGTTTAGAGACCGCACAGGATTGATTCCCCCATAGAAGTACATATAACACAAAAGAAATCCTGAGGTCTAATGGTAAAGAGAAATAGGTGGTATGTAGGGTGAGGAGGGAATGACTAATGTACGTAGTGAAACTAGAGGAAGCTCCAAAACCAAGGTCAAGTAATCACCGTGGGTAACTAACCCCATCACATGGGATTTTCATCCCAAAGAAAATCTCATAATCTCTAGGGGCAGGCAGCGCCCTTATGTGAGATATGAGTCCTTAGTGTTATGATTGATAAGTACTAGACAATGGAATAAATCCACAAATGAGCCTAAGGTGAGTGGGGATTGCAGTGCTGGTGGTAGTGAAAAAAGTGAGTGTTTAAAACAAGTGACGGGACGGCCGGAAGACTTCTGTTAGACAATGCCGTCCCGATGTTGGATTAAAAAGCAAGGGGGGGCAACACTAATCTGGTCTGATCAATGAAGCAACGTGAAAGAATGTGGTCGACATGTTTCAGCCATATCGCCTGACTAGGCTAGGCTTTCATCAGGACCTAGAAGCTACTGCAGGGAAGAAAACAACGTAACAAAGGATATGGAGAGCACCCTCAACTTGATTGTAGAGTGCAAGTCTCTTCAGCGAAACATACAGCACCTAGATAAAGAGATAATTTTGGGAGTGAAACCAAAAACGCTCAGTCATAATTATAAGAACAAATAAATAAATGTAGACTTGAAGCAAGGTCCAACTCACCCGTACAAACTAGGTGATGAGATGACCTCCACCTGGCAACCGCTCAGGAAGGAACACCGCTCTGAAAAGGAAATGCAAGGCTACTGATAGCGGCTTACAAATTGTGAGCAAGTGTGAAAAGGGTGGGAAAATCAACTGAAAACTAGGGAGAACTGCCAAGGGCAGAGTCTGCACACACAATGAGCTGGTAAGATCATTGCAACAATTATAACATGGCTATATGCTGGACACAAAGTCAGTGTGATAACGGATAATACAGCTCCGTATAATAGGGTACAGGCTAAGAGATATAATGTTAGAAGATCAGCGCCTTTAAATGAACGCCAAAAAAGGCAGCGAAGGAGCCTACCTGTCCGTCGGGGAACCGGGCTGGAATGAGCCTGCAGCCGGAGGTCCCGTGTAATTGGACGGAGGCAAAAAGAAATGAAAAAACTGCCAGTGGAATGGGCCAATAGCGCGGCAGGTAAGATATACATGCTGGAGTGGAAGCCAATACAAATTGCTGTCGCAAGCACCTGGTTGTAGATGGAAATGACAGGGCAGAAAAAGCGCTGTCAAAATATCGCTGACTCGATGCACCTGAAGAGTCAGAGAGATGACGCGGTGCGCTTGAGGAATGCGGAAAGCCGCCGTCAGGTAGGAATGACGGCAATCAAGGCACGTGTTGCACTGAAAAGCGCGAGTCATCTTAGAAAATACGGAAGGTGGTAAAATACACCAAATGATGCATTGCTAATGTGCAAAGTTCACGGGAGGCCACGGGCTGTGGGGCAGACAGTTATTGAGCAATATCACGGCCAAAACTGTATAAGCCAATGGATGCAAAGGGAAGGAAACAATGATGTGGTGCGGGCTGGATCGCGGTTGTCCTACTTTGAAAACAGTGTCAAAAAAAGGAGAACAAGCTGAGTATTATAGCGATAGCCAAGGGATATCGTCATTAAGTCCCCGAACATGTGTTTGTAGTTTATACACCCACCTTTGCTCACGTTTAAAAAGAAAAGCGGAGCTGTCAGTAAGGTGTGGTGGTATTTGGGGTTTATCAATGACAGTCCAGTGTAAATCATCAGGGGCATGTTTCACCTCCAGAAAGTGGTTTGTAAGTTTGGTGGAGGTGCGGCATGCTGCTTGACCTCTGTGACCAAGGAAATTGACATCGGCACAGGCCGACCCTGGATTTTGAAGAGCCATACGAACTGCAACAGCTCCCATCTGATCTATTTGATCACCTGCCCGTGCGAGTTGCGATATATCGGCATGACCACCCGCCGTATCAAAACCCGTATTTTAGAACACAAGAGCACGATACGGTGTGGCCGCACCTCCACCAAACTTACAAACCACTTTCTGGAGGTGAAACATGCCCCTGATGATTTACACTGGACTGTCATTGATAAACCCCAAATACCACCACACCTTACTGACAGCTCCGCTTTTCTTTTTAAACGTGAGCAAAGGTGGGTGTATAAACTACAAACACATGTTCGGGGACTTAATGACGATATCCCTTGGCTATCGCTATAATACTCAGCTTGTTCTCCTTTTTTTGACACTGTTTTCAAAGTAGGACAACCGCGATCCAGCCCGCACCACATCATTGTTTCCTTCCCTTTGCATCCATTGGCTTATACAGTTTTGGCCGTGATATTGCTCAATAACTGTCTGCCCCACAGCCCGTGGCCTCCCGTGAACTTTGCACATTAGCAATGCATCATTTGGTGTATTTTACCACCTTCCGTATTTTCTAAGATGACTCGCGCTTTTCAGTGCAACACGTGCCTTGATTGCCGTCATTCCTACCTGACGGCGGCTTTCCGCATTCCTCAAGCGCACCGCGTCATCTCTCTGACTCTTCAGGTGCATCGAGTCAGCGATATTTTGACAGCGCTTTTTCTGCCCTGTCATTTCCATCTACAACCAGGTGCTTGCGACAGCAATTTGTATTGGCTTCCACTCCAGCATGTATATCTTACCTGCCGCGCTATTGGCCCATTCCACCGGCAGTTTTTTCATTTCTTTTTGCCTCCGTCCAATTACACGGGACCTCCGGCTGCAGGCTCATTCCAGCCCGGTTCCCCGACGGACAGGTAGGCTCCTTCGCTGCCTTTTTTGGCGTTCATTTAAAGGCGCTGATCTTCTAACATTATATCTCTTAGCCTGTACCCTATTATACGGAGCTGTATTATCCGTTATCACACTGACTTTGTGTCCAGCATATAGCCATGTTATAATTGTTGCAATGATCTTACCAGCTCATTGTGTGTGCAGACTCTGCCCTTGGCAGTTCTCCCTAGTTTTCAGTTGATTTTCCCACCCTTTTCACACTTGCTCACAATTTGTAAGCCGCTATCAGTAGCCTTGCATTTCCTTTTCAGAGCGGTGTTCCTTCCTGAGCGGTTGCCAGGTGGAGGTCATCTCATCACCTAGTTTGTACGGGTGAGTTGGACCTTGCTTCAAGTCTACATTTATTTATTTGTTCTTATAATTATGACTGAGCGTTTTTGGTTTCACTCCCAAAATTATCTCTTTATCTAGGTGCTGTATGTTTCGCTGAAGAGACTTGCACTCTACAATCAAGTTGAGGGTGCTCTCCATATCCTTTGTTACGTTGTTTTCTTCCCTGCAGTAGCTTCTAGGTCCTGATGAAAGCCTAGCCTAGTCAGGCGATATGGCTGAAACATGTCGACCACATTCTTTCACGTTGCTTCATTGATCAGACCAGATTAGTGTTGCCCCCCCTTGCTTTTTAATCCAACATCGGGACGGCATTGTCTAACAGAAGTCTTCCGGCCGTCCCGTCACTTGTTTTAAACACTCACTTTTTTCACTACCACCAGCACTGCAATCCCCACTCACCTTAGGCTCATTTGTGGATTTATTCCATTGTCTAGTACTTATCAATCATAACACTAAGGACTCATATCTCACATAAGGGCGCTGCCTGCCCCTAGAGATTATGAGATTTTCTTTGGGATGAAAATCCCATGTGATGGGGTTAGTTACCCACGGTGATTACTTGACCTTGGTTTTGGAGCTTCCTCTAGTTTCACTACATACATTAGTCATTCCCTCCTCACCCTACATACCACCTATTTCTCTTTACCATTAGACCTCAGGATTACTTTTGTGTTATATGTCAACACCTATTACCAGTGATGAGGATTCAACATGGTCAATTCCTTCATCTAACACGTACCCGATAAGAGGGTGGACCCCACTAGTCTTGCAATTAACCTCTCTTACCCTCACCTATTCATTGAGGTCATGTATTGGTCGGTTCTTTGACGACAATCCTGGGCATCCCACCTTCGATAGAACTGGACAGGCAACAATCATTGATTATATTTTAATAAATGTTGAAATTTGGCATAAGGTTGCGAAGTTTTCTGTCCTCCCCCGTGATGAAAGCGACCACAATCCATTGGTCGTAACCCTAGATAGCCATGTAGTGGATGTAGGGCAAGACCTGGAAAATCCGCTACTAGACAATTTGATAGTAGTTGAAGGAGGGAGAAGAATACGCTGGGGCTCAATAATTCAAGCTCCAGAAGTTATGGCGGATATGTATACTAGCATTATTCCCTTGTTAGAAAAAGCAAGTCTTGTCTCTGGAAGCAGTGCTAATTTAGAATCCGATGAAGATCTAGGCAAAATCCACCTTGATATGGTTGCATGCCTGGCAGATTTTTTTTATAGCAGTAAGCCCAATAAGAGTAACCATCGCAGAGATAAAAACCCCTGGTACAATAGGTCATGCAGGGATGCAAAGAGAGCCCTGTTGTCAAGCCTGAGGGGGGGGATAGCATGCAAATAAGGGAAGCAAGGTTGTTTTAAAAAAAAATCCTTTTAGCTGCGAAATCTGAATGGTAAATGGAAAGATGGCAGGCTATTTAGAATGCCATGGACGTTAAAGACACAAGAGCTTTCTGGAATTTAGTCGATACCGGGAAAATAGAGGGTAGGTCTACCCTCGAGCCTAATATTGCTGAGGAAGCCTGGCGTCTTTATTTTAAAGATTTATATTCAAGCCCCTATAATGGACCTGGTGAGAGTGGGATATCAGCCTGTTGTCATACCTTTAATTCCCTTGGGGATATATCTCCATGTACCTTGGCTGAGGAATTATCTGCCTTAGCCAAAATACTGCCAAACAAAGCTCCTGGGCTGGATAGAATCCCCGGGGACCTGTATAGAAATGAACAGACTGTTTGGGCCCCATACCTCCAGACATTATTTAATGCCATTCTTTATGGCATGTCCCCCCCCCCTCCCCCCACGTGGGCCGGGGCAGAGATCATTCCTATTTATAAAAAAGGGTCTCCCATAGAACCAGCAAATTACAGGCCAATCAGCCTCATCGATGTAACCCAAAAGATTTTTGCTAGAGTCTTACTGGGAAGACTCCAGGAATGGATGGAAGACCTTAATATTTTAAATCCTTTACAGCCAGGCTTCAGATGTAAAACATCTACTATAGATCAGTTGTTTAGGCTTCAATTGATCTATTGGAAGCATATAGTTTTGGAGGGTGGTAGTCTGTACCTTACATTCGTGGATCTCAAATCGGCATTTGACATGGTGGATCGTGATCAGCTGTGGGGAATCTTGCTGGATATGGGAGTACCACCATACCTCTGCCACCAGTTTAAACGCCTCCACAAGGGAACATTCGCTAGGGTAAGGTTCGGCAAGAATGGGAAATTAATGGCTTCTTTCCCTGTTGGAAAGGGGGTGAGGCAGGGTTGTGTGCTTGCACCAACACTTTTCTCACTCTTTCTCAACGGGCTAATAGGAGACCTTCTTGCCGTTAAGGACATTGACTCCCCAAAACTAGCCAACCGCAAATTTCCTGCCCTAATATTTGCGGACGACACCCTGCTCCTCTCGAAATCACCAATGGGGATGCAGCGTGTATTAGAGGAATTTAGTCGGTTTTGTAAAAGGAGGAATTTGGTAGTAAATATTAAGAAAACAAAATACATGGTCTTTAACGCTGACTCCACAAACTGTCCGCACCCAAGAATGGATGATGGACCTTTAGAAAGGGTTCCTATCTTCGATTATTTGGGCCTCACACTAAATGACAAAATGGGTTGGGGACCCCAAATTAATAAAGCTAATTTAAAGCTAACTCAGGCAGTCAGGGGGAATTTAAAGGTTTATAAGAGATGCGCCCTAAAGGTTATAAGCCCGCCTGTAGAAATCTACAAGGTTCAAGCTAGGGGGGCAACTATGTATGGGGCCGAACTTTGGGGACATAGCTTAGTTAATGCCCTCACTGTAACAGAAAATATTTTTATGAGACAAATCCTGTGTTTGTCCAAAAGTACTCCTTTAACGCCACTAAGGATGGATTTGGGCATCCTTCCTATTGCAGACCTAATTGCTTCACGCCCACTGCTTTATTGGCGATGGCTGTGGAGTACGCCAGAGTTAGGACATTATATAGAGGAATTCAAGGCTGTAATGTCCACTCTGGGGGCGGGTAGTATCCCGTGGTTCTCCTTTATCAGAGACTCATTCCGTGCGATAGGAAGGGAGGACCTATGGTCGGCACCGGAGGAGTCATGCTCAGCTATTTCAAAAAAATCCTTGGTTTGTGTACTGAAGGAGTATAAATTGTCATGCATTTTACAGACCGCTAACTCTTCTAGTTTAACCTATGGGTTCCTGGACATAAAACAGCAATATCAATTTGAGCAGTTGTTGGATTTTATTCAACCGCCAACAGCAAAAAAACTGTTTTTGCAATTTAGATATGGGACGCTGCTGCTCCATGCACTTACCAACAAATGGGCAGGCGCTACCACCCACCTTTGCCCGGGGTGCCTAGTAGAGGAGGAAGCTGTAATTCATGTGTTGTTCTTCTGCTTGGCATATAAGTGGGCAAGGTTAAAGTGGGTTACTCAACTGTGTAGGAACCTAGGTATTAGAAATTATAAGGAATCCTACAGGGTTTTAAAGTCTGATACTAACCCGGTTTTTGTTGTTGCAATTTCTAAGTTTCTCTTTGCAATGTGGTGTAAGCGAAGGTATCTATTGAAAAACTGTTGTGAGAATTTGTAATACCCGCTCCCCCTTGTCAACTATCGTGACCCTAGTTTTGGCAAAAACCTAGCCTGTTAGCGTAGGTATTTTATCAAACAACTGATACGAGATCTATTAAGACCTGTTTTTAATTGGCTGCTACTGTAACTTAGGTTTTATATAAAAACATAAGCTGTGAATTTCTTTTTAACTTATTTAGTTTAATTTATATTTTTAATGATTGGTTTGCACTGATTATATTTCCCATAGTGATGATTATCATTTTATTCCACTGTTTCCCAATGAGTTACTTCTATCTATGCTTGTACTATTTTATAATAAGTGGTTCTTACGACATCGTATTCTTTCTTGATATTAATTTTAAGTGGTTGTGTACATGTATGTACTTTTATGGCCGCAATAGCCAAAATAAAGTTTCATGAATGAATGAAGGAATCATTTAATTGATAATTAATCAAATAAATTGTGCAATACATTAAATAGGATTCTTTTTTGTTGTTGTTTTTTTATTGGTAAAGGGTGTGTAGGAAATTCAGCATAATGATTAATAATTAATGTTAATTTATAATAATTAAATTAATTCTGTAAATTATCTAATTAAGATATTGTTTACAATCTATATTAGGTGTAGTTGCTGCATGTGTAGGGGTAAAGGTTTGGAAGTTAATTAAATACAATTAATGTATTATAAATTAAATATGTTTATTAATTGTTTAATTGATAATTAAGTATATAAATTATGCAACTACAAGGTTTTTTTTTATATATATCAGGTGCAGGTTGTTGTTTTTGTATGGATAAATTGTGGAAAGGTAACTAAAGAAAAATATTTTAATATTGGTTAATTATTATTACTATTTTAATTGATTATGTAAAATGTGTAAATGTTATAATTTTAAAAATACATTTTAGATGTGTGTTGTGCTATTTATTTGTAAGTAACTTTGTATATTTGGGGTATTAAGTTGAGGATAATGGCCCTATTTGCAATGGCGGTCAGTTGGACCACCGACTACCAATGCAGCGGGCAGGAGACCGCCCCATAATGAGCCGGCTGTCCCATCTACCTAATAAGGATGAGACTGCTGTGCAGGCGGTTGGAAAGTGCTTTTTTCTACTGAGGCTTGTACTGCAGCCCAGAAAAAAGCTTGTGCTAATTGCTTCATTTTTTATAAAAAGCACAGGATTGCTTTAAGATCTAAATATAAACAAATCTGTATGTGTGCATGGCCCTTAAGAACAGTGGGACCCGTGGAATATGAGAACTCTGTCCAGTGGTGAATTTGTAAAATAACGAATGCTGGTATCCAAAGTATTGCTCTGAAGCCCAGCTGGCACTATTACATGTCAGGCCACTGAATACCAAGGCTATGTAGTCTTGAATCCGCATCAGGTCTCTTTAGCCACTGACAAGCACTCCCTGCTCCTTTATCTCACTCTTGCAGGTCCCTGCTTGCTCCCTTGGTGTCCATTTTTCAGTCTTTCTTTTCCTCCTCCTTTTCCGTGTTGTGTTTTCCACTCTATTGCTCTTGGGAAATGTCTGATGAGGAAAAATAAGTGCAGGTCCCCAAAAATGAGTGCCAGTTTGGCCCCCCTGTCCCCCCCACCAACCATCGACTAATTTTAAGTACTGGCTAAGTCCCCACCCCGAATGACAGGCCAGACCTCAATGTCACAGACTCATTTTCTTCCAGTGGCATGGCTAGACCTTTTGCCACCCGTGACCGTCCCTGCATTTACTGTCCAGCAACAGCCGCAGGTAAAGAGCTGGGGAGGGTGCTGGTGATTCATGGGTTTGCCGCCCTGCAACAGCCGCAGGTAAGAGGAGGGGTGGTGTCATTTCCTGCATTTGCTGCCCCGCGACGGCCGCAGGTAAGAGGGGGGTGTCGATTCCTGCGTTTGCCACCACGCGACGGCCGCAAGTGTAAAGGGGGGCCGCTCGGCCCTCCCGCCCACATGGCGGTGCGGTGCCCCCCCTCCCCCGGCCTCTCGGTGGTGGGGGTGCGCCGCGGGTCCATGACTCGCGCGGCGCGCCCCCACCACCGATAGGCTGATGCCTTCCCCGTGACCCGGAAGCAGCTGTACAGCTTCCGGGGCAGGGGGACGGGTTGGCCGGGGGGCGGGGCGGCTGGGCCGGCGACCCCCTGGGGGCACAGTCCCTTAAGAGGCCCGGGGAGCGAGCTGGACGCCCTCTTGCCCCTGGCTCGCTCCCCGCATACCTCGTGTGCCCCCACGCTGGGGGCGTTTAATTTTCCCCACCCACCAGCCCCAAAAAAAAAAAAATAAGGTACTAAACAATGCTAGTTGGTGGTACTATGTAAGTTTGACTTAGGCCTTTTTCCCGTTACATGTGTAGGAGGTCAACATGATTGTATGGTTGTGCATAGGCCCCCCTTTTTTCTCTGTGGTCAGATCTGAATTTAGGCCCTTTTTCCGTTTTAGCGGTGATTGGTTGTGATCACATATAGATGTTGTGTGTACTTAGGCCTTTTTCCCGTTATAGCTGTGATTATGTCATCATAAAAAATGTAATATTGTGTGTATTTATGCCTTTTTTCTCATTAGTACAGCATGCTTTGTATTACTATGGTCTGGTTTTAGTTTAGTGTAGTTGTCCTTTAGCGAATTCTTTTCCCTTTTCCTTAGGTTCATCGTCGTATTTATTAGGGTTGGTCAGGCGGTAAGGTCATGATGGGTGAGCAGCAATTTAAGGTCCTAGGGGGGGGCGTCACCATCCACGGAGGGTCGGCCCAGGGGGAGGGGCCACTGGTCCCTCCTAGAATTTCAGGGGCAGGAAAATCCGCTAGCTGCTAAAGATGCGGGGGAGGGAGTCACGCTTTCCCTAGGCTGGTAGCCACCCCGCACATACATCATGACATCAGCAAATGACGCAGAGTGTAAGGGCCCTCCTTGTTGGTTAAATGGAGTTCACGATGCCGACGGGGTAGGCGGTCCCCTGTCGCGCATGCGCACCTGTAGGTAAGGGCGTGGCTAGTAGGACTTGACACCGGTTAGCAACCTTGCCGTCGGGCCAGAAATGTTAGAATGCAAAATTCAGGCAGGATGTTAGATTCGGATAGGAAACACGCTGTATTAGACTTTTGTTAAGGTTAGCCTTTGATATTTGTCTTCTATACTGTAGATCTAATGTGATGAATTTTGCGTTTCTTAACATATTGATGTAATGTTGATATCTCATCCTTTATTGTTTTTGTGTAATAAATACGGCCGGGGGGTCGCTGATCCCCCGCCTTCCAAAGACAACCTGCTGATGTCAATCCTTCAAGGTGTGGTGTGGGAAGCTGGGAGGGGAGGGTAGCCAGTCACGGACCATGTACAACTCGTGCTGACGGAGAGGACGGGGTCCCCTTACGCCCTTGCTACGTCACTGTTTTTTTCTTGGATTCTTCTGAGAGAGAACGTACCATGTTTATCTTGCTGTGAAATTAAACAACAGTACATACATCTGCTTAAATACACAGCAGCTGTGTTTTCTAAACACGTTCTGAAAGTTTAAATGTCATAATAGAAATTAATATAGCTGGCGGAAATGCTTAGCGGGAAACACGTTCCGCCCAAATGATCGAATACCTAATTTCTTGAATCAATTGAATGTATCATCTTGTCAGAAGAAATAAAATTCAAACTGCACACAATGAATAAATGTGATTGGGGGCAATAAGGTGAAATGGAATCCTGAATCATTTATTGAAAGTGGCATCAATCTAAAGGAAACAAAAGTGCCAGGGATACCGGGTAGGAGGGAGGGCCACGTTCCTCTGCTGGAATATGGTCATAATTTTACGAAGCTGATTTTACACAATTGTACAAGACAGGCCTTTTTAAATATATTTCATTCATTGGGGTTCTTGGAGAGGAAATCATTAGAGAATGGCGAGCCCTTTAGTGATTACCTGCCTTACCTAAACAGATATGTTTTGTGTCTACATATTTGATTTAGCTTTTAATGTGATACTGTTGGACTTCCAGGTGGTGATCCTGGATTCACTCACCAATGGTGTTAAATGTACGACGAAAACATGAATTCTGACAAAATAAATCATCTATATATATTTTTTTCTGTAATTAAAGTATTGACACCAATAATTAAAATCGGTTGTGCAGTTAAGTATCACCTATGGAGTTAAAAGGTTTGTAAATTGAGGGTGCATTACTGCCTAAATATTTCCCCAAAAACTAAAAGATATTGCGGCAGATTTATGTACCCTGGCGCATCCCTGCAAATCAGCATGGATGCGCCAGGGAAGATGCGTCACGCAAGTTTGCCCTTGCGCCACGGCAGATGCGCCGCATTTACAATGCGGCGCATCGTGGCTCAAGGAAAAGCAGATACGTGATGCATCTGCCGGCGTAAGGTTAGCGCAGTGCTGAAGTTGCGTCGCGAGCGCGACGCAACTCCAGCACTGTTCCAACCTTTCCTATCCCTAACATGGTGCGTCAAGCCTTACGCCTGCTTCAAGCAGGCGCAGGGTTTTGACGCATCAGCGTTGGGAAAGTGACTCAATGAAATCTTATAGATTTTACTGAGTCACTTTTCAGGGGCGTTCCTGCGACGGAACGCCCCCCCCTGAGTTGAAACGCCCACATGAAACCTGACGCAGGTTTCATGTGGCGCAGGGCTTTACACCGTGACGCATCTCCATAGATGCGTCACGATGTAAATGGGGCGCAACATGGCGCAGACTTTACGCCGCCGCTGCGTCACAAAGGTGACGCAACGGCAGCGTAAAAGTGACGCAAGTCCGATATAAATCTGCCCCATAGTTTTTAGAATTCATAACATTTATTTTATTATCTTATCAGCACAACTCAGAACCAACAAAGGCATCTCTTATCACACACACACAGCTTTTCACACATGTACGTCATCAAGGTTAGCTCTGGGGTGCAGTAAATCGTGGCATCAACAATTATTTTGTCTTGATTTCTTTTTTAGATGTAATACGTTTTGAATACGTTACTCAAAAAAGGTGCACTTCACAAATCAAATTTAATAGGGTTTAAGGCTCCCTAAAATATTATGAGCTAGGCCCTCACTAGAATGATAAAAAAATTCATCAATCTGCAGTAATTGGAACACATTACAATTAGTTAATTACAATGAACCACGCGAATCGCCTTCTGAAGCCTGAAGGCAAAGAAAAACACAGACCTTGGGCAAGAGTTACTGGAGTTTTCCCGATCCTTGCTACTGCCCGGCGCCGCTGCCTGTCTAGACAGAAGCCTGACTCAAAAAAAAAACCACTAGCTTGAAAGTTTGAAGGTGGGCTTTAACAGGACTCCACTGTTAAGTTGATCTGGATTTTCATTTTCCTTATCTTTCCTTTTCAATATGGCTATTCCTTCCTTTAGTTTGTATTAGGTTTCCAATCCCTGGGAATTGTCACATTGGGTATTTCATTATTTTTTCCCCTGTTTTCTCCATATATAATGGCTCCAGTTTGGGTGGACAGTATGTCACACCACCTAGAGGCTCACAGCTGTGTCCTTTCAGCAGTTCTTTATGTCGCCATTTGCTCGTTCCTATTTCTTCTGCTTGGAGGTGATTCCTCTGGATTTCTTTCCTGCTCTCTGGAATCTTCAATTTTCCCATTGAAGTTCTTCATTCTGAAAGGATTTTTTTCTGTCTATGGCTTTCTCTCCCGAGACTGTGGTAGCTTCTCATGGGCTTATCACGTGTCCCCTTTGTGTGATTACATTGTGTCTTCTATAAATAGTTTCCCATATCTCAGACTGTCCAAGTTCCTGCTCTGAAAGTTAACTCAAAGTCCAGCTTTGACCTGGTTGCAAATACCCATTTCAGTACTTCAGCACTCAAGTTTTCCATTGATCCTGCCAAATGTAGGAAATGTATGGATGGTCTAGTGGATCACTCTACCTTTCATCCTAGACAATATTCTTCTGAAAGGGCGAAGGGTGCCTACCTGATTGAATCCTTGTAGGGTTCCGCATTAGCATGGACCACTCTGGTGGTTGCTTGAATATTTACTCCAACTTCTTGTAGAAATTCAGAGAAAGTGGATTAAAAAGCCTCTACAGAAGATGCCTTGTGCAACATTTGTCAAGGAAATTCGTATGTCCCCATATATATTTCCCATTTCTGAGAGTTGGCAGATGAAACCACTTGGGTGGAGTGCACTCAGTTGACCCTGTTTTGGAGTAGTCTAAAGAAAGAACTCAAAGATGAACTAGAATTCCACTGGTAAATTCTTTTTCCAGTCTCATGGATGAAGTCTTACTAAATGTACACAGACATCAGGAGAAAAAGTTGGAGTGATATAAGAGCTGATCTTCATCTCGAAATTTCAGGTGACCTTAGCTAAACCCAGACCTCAAATCTTCAATGCAGGCAGTTGTGTATTCCCCCAAGGGAGTAACACCTTTATAAGCTGATCTCATGAATATGTGTGCAGGGAGAGACGAGTCATGAGGAGGCATGCACAGCTTGGCCTTTCTTCCTTACCATACCTCCAGCAACCCCCCATCCTATGTAGCTGTTAAATATACATATATATACTTGCTACCAAGTCTCTCCTCCAATACAGACATCTCTCCCTCCTTCCAATAATTATTTTACAAAACAATAAATGAATACTTACTGCCCTGCAACACTTTCCGATCTGCCTTTGTAAGACCTTTTCTAAAACATGAGGAATATAGATGATTCTCTACCACATGCCCATCTCCTTCTGGACCTACTCTCGTTCTCCCACCCTTAGAGCTTTGGTTTTCACTACCAATGAGAGAGTGAAGGGAATCAGTATCAGAGGCTAGCCTTGCCTTACCTGCTGGGGGACTTTACTGCTGCCCTGTCCTGTTGCGCTATCACTGCTGTCCCTGGGCCCTTCACGCTGTGTGTCTCCCCTGCTGCCGCAACTCCACCTCGCGGCGGTGAGCAGGGGGACACTACAGCACCCAGGCCCCATAGCGCCCGCTGACGACATCCACGCACCCGGAGGCGCACAAAAGAACACGGCTCCCTCGGTGGAGCGGGAATCAGTATCAGAGGCTCGCCTTGCCTTACCTGCTGGGGGACTTTACTGCTGCCCTGTCCTGTTGCGCTATCACCGCTGTCCCTAGGCCCTTCACGCTGTGTGTCTCCCCTGCTGCCGCCACTCAACCTCGCGGCCGTGAGCAGGGGGAGACTACAGCTCCCAGGCCCCATAGCGCCCACTGACGACATCCACGCGCCCGGAGGCGCACAAAAGAACACGGCTCCCTCGGTGGAGCGGGAATCAGTATCAGAGGCTCGCCTTGCCTTACCTGCTGGGGGACTTTACTGCTGCCCTGTCCTGTTGCGCTATCACCGCTGTCCCTGGGCCCTTCACGCTGTGTGTCTCCCCTGCTGCCGCCACTCCACCTCGCGGCCGTGAGCAGGGGGAGACTACAGCTCCCAGGCCCCATAGCGCCCGCTGACGACATCCACGCTCCCGGAGGCGCACAAAAAAACACGGCTCCCTCGGTGGAGCGGGAATCAGTATCAGAGGCTCACCTTGCCTTACCTGCTGGGGGACTTTACTGCTGCCCTGTCCTGTTGCGCTATCACCGCTGTCCCTGGGCCCTTCACGCTGTGTGTCTCCCCTGCTGCCGCCACTCCACCTCGCGGCCGTGAGCAGGGGGCGACTACAGCTCCCAGGCCCCATAGCGCCCGCTGACTTCATCCACGCGCCCGGAGGCGCACAAAAGAACACGGCTCCCTCCGCATCGCGGGACGCGCACGGGCGGCGCCGGGCTAAGCCCGGGACAAGGGCGGGAACCGTCTGTGGCCGTCCAGGGCCGTAGGGGGCCGGGCTGGGCCAAAGAGCTTGGTTCGCTGACCTCGATGACTTCAGCTACTGTGTTCAAGTGAGACTCTTGTATAGTGTGGACCCTGTTGAGGATCTGTTAGTGTGATTACCTAAGCTACTTATTCTCGTATCCTGGTATCAGGACATTCTTATCTTGCCGCTGGGGGGAAGTTGTTTACTGTTTTATTTTTTATTGCAAGGCTTTATCACTTAGTATTGATTATGTCTAATGCCAAACAAGACAAGTTTATATCTGGGGCAGGCTCAATTGATAATTATCTGGTTAAAATAGTAAACAAAATTAATAATGATCGAAGAGCCTCACTTGGCAGAGGGAGTCCATCTGCCTCTCCCCAAGCTACTTTTAATTCTTTGGTGGAAACTCTAGGAGATGATACACCTGGCCTGGGCAATCGGGCGGTTATAACGGCTGCTGCTCAGGTCCACTCTGAGTCTCAGGAGGAACTTCTAGACATATCTATTGTTGATATAGAGGAGGCCCCGCCTACCCCCAGACCAGTGAGAGTCTGCAGGAAACAACAAAGTAAACGGGGGGTAAGCATAGTAAAAAAAGAGCGGAAGTTTCCCATCCAGCTCAAAACAGCTGTGCTGCCGGAATTGCCCCTCAGGAAGGAAATAGTGCAGCTAGTATTAATTTATCCCCGGAGCAATTTGCCTTACTGGTATGTACTTTAGAAGCCAAATTTGAGGCCAAGATAGCCGAGTACACCCAACCCTTAGTGCTCAAACTGGATATTGTTACCTCGGAAGTCAAGAGGCTAGGAGATTTGGTAGCGACACACCTGGCCATGGCCGAAAGAGTTAAGGCAGTTATAAAGGGTTCTGCTGGAGCTGAGCAGGGAACTATTCACGATAACCTGCAGCAACCCACCCAGCAAAAAACTGCACCTGAAATCGTTCCCCCTGAACTTACACCATTAACTGGTCCAATAAAACAATCCTCTTCAGGTCCAGAGGGTTCATCAGGTTTTAGACAGGGAAGAAAAAATGGTTTTATAAATCTTCCCCCAGATTGCGCACCATATGTGGTTGTTTTAACAAATGTCCCCCCTCCTGATAACCACTCTGCACAGCCCCGTGAGGAATCGCACGAGTCACTAAAAAACAAAACAGTGTCATGGCTTAACAGAAGATGTGGTTTTCCGATTAATTTTTCTGATCAAATTTTATCAACCAGAAGGGCCAACTGGATTGGCCCGCCCCAAAAGATTTGCAGTGGGGATTGTATAATAGTAAATTTTAAACACCCCCAACATGTTGCCACAGTTCTGCTAAGGGCAGCTTCACTGGTCTATGACGCAAACAGTGTTTGTGCGCGTCCTCTGGGTTACTTCTACACGCATTCAATTAAAGCTCCCCCAAATCGTGTGAGATTTAGACCATTCACTTTTAATGAGCCTCGGACCCCTGTAGTGTCGCAAATCTATAATGTTGACAATCACTGTAGGATTGGATCTAACATCGTCACTTACAACAGATTTGAGGCACTCTCGGGCCTAGAGGCTTGTGACTGACGCGAGGATTTTGAGGGTCAGGGAAGGGATAGATCGGCTGAATTGGGATCTATGGAACCTGTACACGCAATAATGAGTAATGAAAACTCTCAACCCAATTCTGCTAGTATCGCTAATGGTATAGGGGAAAAGGTAAAGATGCTAAGCTGGAATATTGCGGGCTTGCGGTCAAAAAGGGACGATAACGGCTGGTTAAATTTTGTAAAACAGTATGATATTGTTGCTTTCCAAGAGACATGGGATAAGGATTGTGATTTCTGGATTGACGGTTTTACATCCTACTTTGTTCCAGCTCTGAGTTCGACAGCAGGGAGAGACAGAGGAGGACTTATGTTTCTGGTTTCAGTAAACATCACAGGAAGAGTCAAAAAGGTTGATTGTACTTCCCATAATTGTCTTATTTTGGAAGCAAGTTTGGCAAATAATACTAAGATAATTCTTGTTAATTGCTATAATTCACAGCAAGGGGAGTTTCCAAATCAGCATTTCCATCTGTTGTCAAACTTTTTATAAACTTATAAGGAAAATCAAACCACTTTTTGTCATTTCATTCTGATGGGAGATTTTAACGTGCATTTATGTAGACTAAACTGCCAATACAGAGATAATGATGGCCCAGATTTCACATCCCCTCAACATTTTGAACATAGTTCTAAGGGGGAAGCATTGGAAATTCTCTTGTCTAATAATAAATTGTTTGAGGCAGGGTTCTTCGATAAGAGTAACCATGTTCCCACGTACATTGCTAGGGATTGTGAATCCATAATAGACTATATATTTCTATGCCCAGGACTTTTAAGATATGTGATTTTTTATAATGCTATACGCTCTTCTTTCAGTGACCACAACCCGGTGGTGATTGTATTGGATAATGGCTTCTCCCTCCTGGATAAAACAGTCTTGCCACTTGCTACAGCTGATGTAAAAGAGATTAAATTGGAGTAAGGTCACCCCCGAAGATTTTCTTCATTCTATTATAACAAAGGTCGGCCCGGAACTAAATATATGTACAAACCCGCTCAATTATGGGGGGGATGTAATAGCGTCATATGAAGCCATTTGCTCTCAAGTGGCCAATGATCTTACAATTAATAGCCGAGTTGTTAAAAATAAACCCGCATTTGGCTGGTTCGACCACAATTGCACTAAAGCCCATAATTTACTTAAAAAGGCTCTTAACGATAGCCAAAGGAATAAATGGCTTGTTGCTCAGCTGAGGAAAGAGTACTCAATAGCAGTACAGGCTCGGAAAAAGGAAATCAAACAAGATGCGTGGGCAGCTTTAATGGATAACGCTACCTTGAAAGATAGTTTCAAGTTTTGGGCAATTGTCAATACTCCCCTGTTCACCGGCACCCAGAACTCTGTATTAGAACTTAATATCCCAGAGGAGGACTGGTTATGCCATTTTGAAAAAATGTATGGGAGCAATATAGAGCTGGAAACCTTTGAGGTACCAATCTCTAATCCTCCTATGATACCTGTTAGTTTTAACATAGCGGAGGTTGAGAAAGCAATAGAGGGAACGGCAGGGCGCAAGGCGCCAGGCCCTGATGGGGTGCCCTCAGATATGTTCAAGGCTAACCCCAAGTATTGGGCTAAAATACTGATGAATGTTTTTAATACCTCAGCTGTTACAGCTTTCCCGAAGTCATGGTCCCGTTCGATTATAATCCCCGTGTTTAAGAAGGGCCAAAGGGGAGATCCCAGATGCTATAGGCCAATATCCTTACTGGATTCCTCAATCAAAATCTTAGGGAAGGTTATTTTAGCAAGGATAACGAACTGGGCTACGGAGAAAGATATACTAACCAACGCCCAGTATGGTTTTAGATCTGGGAGAGGCACAGAGGACCAATGTCTTAATTTACATTTAATTGTATCTAAATACACGAAAGCGGTAGGGGGCTCGATCTTTCTAGGTTTCATGGACCTGTCCACGGCCTTTGATCTGGTCAACAGGTCAAGGCTGTGGTCCATGCTCTTGGAACTGGGACTCGATCGGCCCCTTGTGTATTTTCTGGCCGACTTACATAAAGACCTGAGAGCTTCAATAAGGATGACGCAGGAGGGGAAATGCACTGCAAGCTTTAAGTCAGGAAGAGGGGTGCGCCAAGGCTGTATCCTTGCTCCCATGTTATTTACTTTATATATAAACTCTCTGGAAGATAATCTGTTAACAGCTACACTTGATATTCCGCGTATGGGAGGAACATCCATTCCTGTACTCCTCTACGCGGATGATGCAGTTTTATTGGCTTGGACCCCTCTCGGTTTACAAAGATTACTAGATTCCTTTGGGGATTTTATGAAATCGTTGGATCTTGTGGTCAATAATGGTAAATCGCATATCATGTCTTTAGGTAAGGGTAAAAACAATGTTAAAACCTTTTACTGTGGCGGGGAAGTAATAACCAGAGTGAAAGTATTCACCTACCTGGGAGTTGTTTTTGACGAAAAAGGAACCTGGGTACCGCAACTCTCTACAAAGTTAAACGCTGTGAGAAACTCCTCAGCTGCAATATCAGGTTTTGCAAAAAGACTAGGAGGAAAGCCTTGTGAGGCTATTTTAGCTATATATAAAGCCAAAACTATTTCAATTGCTAGGTATGGGGCTGCAATATGGGGGTACACTAAATCTGATCCCATACAAAGAGAAGAAAATAAATTTCTACGTGCTCTTCTCGGCCTCCCACAATCTACAGCGACTCACTCGGTCCACCTTGAGTTGGGGATAGGCTATATTTCTGATATTATAAAAATAGCCCCAATCCTGTTATGGATTAGAATTTGGTTAAATTCGAATCTCACGTTAAACCATAAAATCCTGAAGGATTGCATTAAACTAGATAATACGAAGGAAATTCAGTGGCTGTCCTACATTAAAATGTTAACCAAGAAAATAGGGTGCCCAAAGATTTTCACCAATCCTGAAGGCTTATGTAAAGCTGATCTAAAGTGGGTCAAAATAAAGTACATTAAGCTCAGCGAAGCTGAGCGAGAAGCACAAGAGCTAAGTAAACCAACAGTTAGGGCTCACTTTTTGCTTATTTTGTCCTTAGCAATGCAACCATATCTGTCTATTGTTACGAATTCCTTTCACAGATGGCTATTGACAAAATTTCGTTTTAACCAGATTCATTTAGTATTAAGTGACTCACAGGGATGGATTAGGCCGGAAGACACGGCTCCCTGTAAATGCGATGACTTCTCCCCCCAAGATACCATGCATTTTACGTTTTTCTGCCATCTGTATTATGAAGCGAGAAAAAGGTTTATTTTCCCAATACTGAAAGAGAAAGCTTTTATACAGACCAAACCTGCATTATTGTTTTTACAATTAATGGAATCCCCTGTAATCATGTTTGGTGTTGCCAGTTTTCTCGTTGCGTCTATTAGGAGTAGGAGGAATAGACAGGCAGCCCTACAGGAGAAAATAAATTAGTCTTCATAAGTTTATTGTCAGTGATTAACTGTTTTTAATAATGAAAATGCTTTTTATGTTTTTAACTGTTTTTATAATGTATAGCATACTTTTATGATTTTAATTAATCGAATAAAGTGGTTTGACTTGACTTGACTTGACTTGAGAGAGTGAAGGGAAGGTTTACAGAGAAAAAAGTAGGAGTGGGCAGTAAACTCTGCTCTGCTCTGCTGAAGGAGTTCACAGGGTTTTTGTCACTCTGCACTCCGCTTGGAGGGCGGAGTTTGGCAAAAAGTCCACATACGCCGCGTAGCAGAGTTTAACCACACCCCCCACAAGTATTTACATCAAACATGCAGAAAGCATACTTTACAGACCACAAGCATATTTTTCCCACATGTCGACTGGGGCACCCCTTATTCATGCGTCAGCCCTCCCTGCTGTATAACAGATTGAGCATGTTTTGTAGGACAATAACAATATCTCACGGCACAGATGTAACCTGCCCCTGGTGCTCAGGCTTTCTTTGCGTGCCCCGGGGCCCCCTATGTGTGTCAACTCTTTGCATTTTCACCCTGAGAAATCGGATCCTGGCAGGACATCTGGCCCCTCCTTCCTTTGGTGAAAGGCAACCTGCAGTGGCTTGGCTGCACCCAAGACGTGCTGAGTGCCCTATATTACTTCTAACAGTCAGTGGGGAATGAGGCATTTAGCCCATATGTTGTTTTCAATTATAAGCTATTTAGTTTAATTAGCTCTAATAATAAAATTAATCTCACAATAATTTCAAAGTCAGCAGATGCGTTGTTTCTGCTTGATGTATGCTTCCAATATCCGCTGGAAACTGGCAACAGATCTTTTTTTCTACCAGGAGGAGGAGACCCCAGAATTAAAGCTGTAGATCATTGTTTTACTTTTTATGCACTCTTTCCATTTCGTTTTTTTTTAAAGATGTTTTTATTGATTTTAAACTTCAAATGATCACATATAATGGTTTGCATACATTTCAATCTGGTTATAGCAGTTACCTACAGCATAACAGTGCACAGTGAATCAGTAAATCACTGCAAGTGAGTGTCCATCATTTCTCAACATTTCCATCTCCACGGTTGGGGAGATACATAATTTCCCTCTATGCGTATTCCACCCGCTCCATTTTTTATCCCATTTCTTAGGACATCCCCTAGATTTATACACTTTTTTTTTCTCCGATCATACACTTCTCCATTTCAGCTGCACAAACCTTAATCTATGGTCTTTCCGCTGCCCCCATTTCTTTGCAATTGCTCTTTTAACTAAAGTGTAACCCAGGGTGGCTAGTTGCTGTTCCACTTCTATAAGATCAGTAGCCTCCCAAATGTTACGAAGCCCCATTGGTGGTGTTAGAGTTATTTGTTTCCCTAGTGCATCCTACATTTGCGTCGTTGCCCGGTCCCACATGGGTTGTATTTGCGGACAGTCCCATATAGTGTGAACGAAGGTTGCCTCTTGGTGACATCCGCGCAAACAGAGCGCTTCCTGTCTTGTTCCCATTTTGGCTAAAGTAACCCCGGTAAGGTATGTTCTATGTAGGATTTTAAATTAGATCGGTCGGAAATGAAGAGTAATAGCTGCTTCCCCTGGGTACATCAGTGCTGTTTGCCAGTCATCATCTTCAATGTGCTCAATATCAGCTTGCCATTTATCTCGGAGATTTCCAAAGGGATCTGGCAGGTTATTGCATAATTTGCGATATGTTAGCGATATGGCTTTGTCTGGGATGGGCTCAGAAAGCAACCGGTCTTTAAAGGTGGATGATTCTGGCAAATTTCCTATGTCTGGAAGTGCCACTGTAAGTGCATGGCGGATCTGCAGATAGCAAAAAGTCTCCCCTTGCGCCAATTCCTATTTCTCTTGTAGTTCACTGAATGTAAGGATTTTGCCCTTCTTGACTAGATGTCCTACGGTGGGCTGTCCAATTGTGTCGCACTTATCAAATCCTAATTGATGACACAGTAGCCCTAGATTTTGAGAGGACCACAGGGGTGTGGCCTGAGTCAGCACCCCTGCCCAACCCAGACGTTTAGCCATCTGATGCCAAATTTCCACCGTCTGAGCCATAGGGCCCAGATACCTCCCTTTACTGATCTTCGTGTATAGGGCTCCAGGCACCCCTCTCGCCCCATCTGATATCTGTCTAACATGTATGCTGGGTCTGTCTGAGGACGGTACAACCAGTGATTTATTACTACTAATTGCGAGGCCCAGTAATAGAGTCATATATCCGGGAGTGCAATCCCCGTCGTACCACCCTTTAGTCAATTTGCGAGGCGTATCCCCACTCCACAGTAACAAGCAGACCTCGCCTTCAATGCTTTTAAAATAATAGTCGGGAATCTTGTAGGGGTAATTTTGGAGGTTATATAAAAATTGCGGGAGAGCCAGCATCTTAAACAGGGCAGCTCGGCCTAGCAACGAAAGTGGCAGCGATCTCAAATGTTTAACATCATTACGAAGTCTATCTAAGGGGACAGCCACATTTTTGTCATAGAACAGTTGAGGGTCTGGTGTAATAAAAACCCCCAGGTATCGGAATCCATCAAGGGCTATCTCAATCTCGCATCCATGGGGAAGTTTGGGAACTCGGCCCCAAAGAACAAACAGCACAGATTTAGTCCAGTTAAAGGCATAACCAGTGTATTTACCGAAATTCGTAAAAATATTCAAGAGTTACGTATTGAGGTAGAGGGGGATGCTAGATAAAGAAGAATGTCGTCTGCATACAATGATATCCTATCCTCATTCTCTTTTTCCCATTTCAGCCCTCGAAGTACTACCTCCCATCTCACCCAGGATGCCAGTGGTTCCAGCATCAAGGGGAAAAGTAGGGGGGATAGGGGGCAGCCTTGTCTAGTGCCTCTGCTTAATGTAAATATTTGGGATGTGTGGTTATTGACATTTACTTGACCCCGTAACTCCGTGTAGAGTATCGTCTATATATTGTTGATGCCCCAAGACATTATACATTTTCAGTGTCATGTTGCGCCCTGGCATAAAGCCTGATTGGTCAGCATGGACTAACAAAGGGATTATTGACACCAATTTGGGAGCCAGGAGCTTTGCCAGACCTTAAGCCTCGACATTAATTAAGGAAATCGGCCAGTAAGAACCGCAGCTGTCAGCGGGTTTTCCGGGATTTCGGATGACTACAATAGAAGCCAGGCGTTGGTCTTCTAGCAGGATTCCTATCTCAAAGCTTTCATTATACATGTGTATAAGGTGGGGGGCGACTCGTAGGGCCATAGACTTAACTAATTCAATGGGAACTCCATCGGGCCCCATTGCCTTCCCTCATTGGATGCTATTTATTGCTTTGCAAAATTCTTCATCTGTAAGATCTGCCTCCATTACATTTCTGTCTTCCTCCGATAAAGTAGGTAGGCGCATATCTGCTTACAATTGCCGGCAGTCTTCAGCTGTATACCTAGTTGAGGAGGTATAAATCACCTCTAGATGATCTGCAAATGCCTCTGTAATGTCTCGCGGATCTGAGATTTGCTCTGTCCCCTTAATTGACGGTGTGGGTACCCAGTGTTCCCCTTGTTCCCTCCTCTCCAGCCAATTGTCTCCAGCCATTGTCTGCGCAGAGTCCACTGAGCCAACATTTTCAGCAAAGTAGTAGTCTGTTTGCAAAAGCAGGTTCTCTTTTATGTCTGGAACTTTAAGGAGCCATGGACTAAGGACTGTGGTGCTGTGTTGCCTTTTATTGTGATAGGTAAGCTCAATCCACACTGGGGAATGATCCGAAATGCCCCTCGGCAGCTCACGTGGATATCTAAAATGACCTATATATGCCAGATGCGTAAGGAAATAGTCTATGCGGGACATGCTTTTGTGACTGAAGACAGTAAATACCTAGGCAGTTAACTGGTCAACCAAAGACCTAGCCCAATTCATTGATGTATGAAATGACTCACTACTAAACATTTAAATTAAAATATACATTTTATTCTTATAAATTCATAATAAAAGCAATTTGATCCAAAATATTACGACATATTACATTTGACAACATATTAACATATATATAATACATTCACAAAAATTAAATACAGTGCATAATTTTCAAACATACAACACAAAAACATATAAAGATAAATTCATTGTTGCTTATTGGAAAAATGTGGCTAGATGTTTGGACAAGTTCTTATTTTTTGTCTACGCGCGTTTCGGCGTATAAGCGCCTTCTTCAGGACAGCCACAGCAACCTGAACAAACATAAATGGACACAATATATAACATCCATGCATAAAACTAAGTACACTGAGTCAGACATGCCTCTAATAGACAATACATGATATGAACGAGACCTGCAATGATAACAACAATTTTCTGTGTGAATCAGGCATGCAACTAAAAGTGCAGAAAATGAAAGAATACAACATATCAGTGAAATTAATATGAAGATGAAACGGCTGGATATAGCACGGGCTTACCTAAACAGGTATGCAATTAGAACCAAAAAGCAATGTTTGGACCCCAGGTAAATCAATTACCTATAATGAAAAATAGCAAAACAAATTGACCTTAAGACTGACCGAAAGAAGATATACGTTATTACTATGTGATATCTATGTACCTACTTGTAAATAGATAGAAGAACATAGACTTATGGAATGTCAAACAGTCATTTGAAGAATAAATAATGCTGTAAACAGAAAGAACCACAATTGTCTATATTGTATGAAAATGGCACCCTAGTGTTATCATAAATTCAGGAATTTAAAAACTGATATAAACAGAAAGGGGAAAGAATGTATCACCTAAAACCAGATCAAAACTCCTTCTATAAATAAATAAACTTGATGTGATATCCAATTCACCAGGTAAACCCAGCCGTGCTCCTTATATATAATAGTAAGGGAGAAATTCTGTAAAGGAAAAAATAATAAACTAAATTACATCAGTAATATTGTAGTCAGAAATTTAATTGATGCATATATACATGTATATATGTATACCTTTCTGAATGAGGTTACGCAAATAATTCCAAGTTAGCTGATCTAATTGTGCTCTCCATGCCACTGGAATCAAGCTATCCTGGCTGAAGAGGGGTGAAACCCCGAAACCGGTCCTAGGATGCTTGTTTCCAGTCCAGGGAGGACCTGGCCTGGCAGTTCGGGCTGGACTGTTCCCATTGGGCACAGGGTCAAGACTGATTTGCATATGGCTAGGTCCTAACTGCAATGGCATGGTGAGCAAAAAAGCAATGGATTTAGGCACAGATCTCTATACTGGGGTGAATGTATGACATTGTTCTGCATTCTGTCCATCAATAGTTCTTTTTGGGTTGGTAGAATGGCATTTGATAATTGCCTCGAAATTGAGGTTGAAACCTCACTTTTTGACGACCCCTGCGGCCTCCACTCTGGCCTAAAAAAGGTTGCATTGTGCCTCGGTTTGACTCAAACGTTTTATGGGGTCCTTGTTGGTCATAATGATATCCTATCTCTTCACCATCAGAATCCGAAGTATCGGAAAATGTTTGCACCCACCTGGGACGGGGATTGTCATCATTCGAAAAGTGGTTCTGTTTAATTTTATAGAAGTTTTCTGCCAAATATGGATACTTTTTTCTTGGGAATTATAGTGAATATCCTTGTGAAGTTTGTCTGTCTTACGTTTAACTAAATAATCTGTAAATGAAGCCAATTCCCTATCTGCCTCTTCTAACTTTTTCTGAGCTTCATCTAAGGCGTTATGTTTACGTAGCTTTTCTTCTAAATCTGCTAGTTCATTTTGAATTTTTTTTGTGTGCACTGGAATAGTAAGTATAGTACATCATGTCCGGTTGTTGAGATCCCCACACGTCGGTAAGTCCCATGGCCCGAGTGAATTCCTCCATCTGAGTGTTAGGGCGGGTAAGGGGCCATCGGGGATCCCTGTCTTTGCGGTTGTCCATGGTCATATTAAAATCCCCTCCCAGGATTAAAGTACCTATGGGGAGATCTACCAGATCCAAGTCATTAAGTGCCTCCTTACCCAGCACTGGGGAAGCTATACTGAGACCACATTAAGTGGCTTCCCTTCCCAGCTGGCCGCCACAACTGCAATCCGGCCTTGGAGATCTGCCCATGTGCGGGTGGGAGTAAGGGCAAGGCTTCTCCGAACTAGGATACCGGTGCCTCTTGAGCCTGAATTAAACCCCGCATAGACCAGGAGTTTATATCCCCTCTGATTGAGGGCCTTACATTTATTACTCATCAAGTGTGTTTCCTGCACCAGGACCAAATCTGGGGCTTGTCTCTTAAGATACTGTAGCACCACTCCCCACTTTATTTTGTCCCCCAGCCTGTTTACATTCCACGTTAGAATGGATAACGACGTGTCTCCTGTACTCCCCATCTTGAATTATGTTGAAAGATTAGAAGGGAGCCTGCGAGGGCCACCGGAGGGGCAACTGCCGCTCCCAACAGCACTGCAACCAATTTTATGGACATGAAATGACATTTGAGCATGTAACGCCCCAGGAACCACATAATTGCATACCACACACTTAAAAGGAGGAAAAAGGTACTTGAGTCTGATAATCGACACTGTGTGATTTCAGAACGTAGAAATAAACTAACCCTGAAAACTCTACTTCCCACCCACACCTCCCGCCTCCCTGCCCCCCTGCCAGTGGATTTCAAACTACAGACTCCCCAACAAGGCAAAGTGCTTGTCGCCCCCCTACCATTTAAGATGTACTTGGTTTACACCCTTGCCCCCTGCCGTATTTTAACGATGGCTTCATGGTATACTAAATAACAGAGATAGATCCCGACCCCCTCTTGTGCCTTCAGCACTGAAGTGTCATAAAACAGGCTTCCCAACCCTGGGATATTATAATCAAGTCAAAAGTGTCTGCCATGGTTCGGTGGAGAATACCCCACTACATTCTACTGAAGCCACAGTCCTACCTCAGAGTCACTACATGTAGCTAAGTGAGTCCATACCAGCACCATGGGTGGCGTTTTCTTAGCTACGTGATGTTGACTCTGTCTGTTTCTGGACAAGTTTGCCTCGTTGTCTGGTGCTGCTGTCAGGTCTGCTAGCACGGGGTCCTCTGTTCCGGTCTTAATTCAGTTTCTCCACCCGGCGCCAGCCCTCCAGCCAATCCCAAGCATCTTCAGGAGCGGAAAAAAAACACGTCTTGCCCTCGGATTCAATACGGAGTTTCGCCGGGAAGAGCATGGCATATTTTATCTCTTTATCGCGCTATGTCCTCTTGACCGCCATAAAAGTGCACCGTTGAGCTTGGACTTTTGTGGTAAAGTCTGGGAAAAAGGTGACAAAACTGTCTTCCAATTTAAGCAGTGGGTTAGCACGCGCAGTCTGAAGTATGACGTGGCGGTCCCTAAAGTTGAAGATTCATGCTATAATCGGCCTTGGAGGGGCTCCTGGTTTAGGCATTCCCCCCGGGGACCCGAGGAGCGCGTTCAATCGAGAAGTAGCTTGACAATATTTTCAGTTAGAGTTGTTCCAGGATTAAGTCCTCAACAAATAGGTCCACTGCAGGACCCTTCACCCGCTGCGGAACTCCCCGGAGTCGTACATTATGTCTACGTGCCCTACCTTCGTATTCATTGAGCAGCCCCTCCATTTTGGTCTGTTGATCTTGTAGCTGGCACACAACATGTCGTTTTTTGATTTTGGCTTGTTTTAGGGACGTTTCAACTTGTTATGACTTGACATGCATTGCCTACTTCTGGAAACTGGGTTTCTGCCTGCCTATCCCCATGCCCACACTGGTGCCTGCTAGGTGCTGCATGTCATGACTCCTGTACACAGCGCTGCTGGTTTCCGTGTACACAGAGGTTGTACAGGGTTACAGTCAGGGGCTTCCGCGCTCTGTTGCAGCCGAGGAGCCCACACAGAGGCGGTAGGAAGCACTGCCCGGTATCACTGTATTCAAATACACAAACTGAGGAGCTCAGCCAGTAGAACTGCAGCATGGGTGTGGAACCCACCTGCTACGGATAGCAAGGCTCTGCGAGTTTGGCCCCCGAGAGGGAAAAAGTGGCAGCCGAGAGGAGACTTGACTGTCACTGCAGCAGGTATGTGCATCCTACAGACCTCTGTACAGTCTCTGTGTGCCCAGTAGAGCCTGAGAGCCGCCTCCTCAACCAAACCAGTGCTGCCTATTATCCAAGCAGTGGATTCCTAGTTTAAATGAGAATTTTAGGGGTGGGCAATGGGCGAGTGGATCAAATTTGCCTGCTTGCAGAACTCTTTTGAACTCCACTGAGTTTTTATGCAACTCCATGGAATTCCTCGTAGTGCAACTCCGCAAGCTCCGCTCACCTCTAGTACAAAGTGAGATGGCAGCTGGCACTGCCAGATAGTCACCAGCATTCTGTGATCTCTCTCTAAGCCTATGAAGACCCTGTTGATGAAGCAGATTAGCATATCAATCAATCATCCAGATTTCTAAAGCGCACTACTCACCCAAAGGATAGCCAGGCACTGGGTCCAGGCTGCTCATGGTCTCAGCCGAAGAGCCAGGTCTTGAGTTCTTTTCTGAATTCATGAAGGGAGAGAGATATCCTTAGGTGTATGGGGAGGCTGTTTCAGGATTTTGCGGAAGGAGTAGGAGAAGGAACAACCTCCAGTTTTGCTCTGGAAGGTGATTGGGGTGTGGGCAATGGAGAGAGATGGAGAGCGCAGGTGTCTCAAGGGTCGGTGGAAGTTCAGGTGGTGGTTGATGTATGCTAGTCCTTGATTGTGCAGGGCTTTGTAGGAGTGAGTCAGAATCTGGAATTGACGTCTCTTGTGTACTGGGAGCCAGTGGAGCTTTTTCAGGTGGGGGTGATGTGGGTCCATCTGGGAAGGTCAAGGATGAGTCTGGCTCATGAGTTATAGATGATCTGAAGTCTCTTCAAGAGGTTTGATGTGATTCTGGCATAGAGAGTAGTGCCATAGTCCAGGCGGCTGGTGACGAGGGATTAGATGATGGTACCTCTGGTGTATACAGGGAGCCATTTGAAGATCTTACAGGTCATGCGGATGGTGAGGAAGTATGCGGCTAAGACTGCATTGATCTAGTTCTTCATGGTGAGTCTGCTGTCCAGGGTGATTCTGAGGTTCTGGTTCTGGCCTGTGGGGGTGGGAGGGGGTCACAGGTCAGCAGGCCACCAGGTGTTGTACCACAACAAGGTGGTGCTCCCGAAGAGTAGTAATTCTGTCTTGTCTGTGTTGAGTTTGAGGCAGTTGTCTTGCATCCAGTTGGGGATGCTGGTCTCGCAGAGGTGGACGTTTGCCTTTGTGGTCGAGGGGTCCTCGGAGAGGGGTAGGACATGCTGGGTGCCGTCTGCATAGGAGGTGATATTCAGTCCATAGTTTCTGCCGATGTTGGCCAGGAGGTTGATGTAGGTGTTGAAAAGGGTGGGGCTGAGGAATGAGCCTTGTGGGACGTCACAAATGGTGTTTTTTGGCTCCAAGGTGAAGGTAGGGAAGTGCACCCTCTGAGTCATTCTGGAAAGGAAGGATGCAATCAATTTGAGAGTGTCATCTTGATTGCCGATCTGATGGAGCCTTTTGCCCAAGGTGTCGTGGGAGACAGTGTCGAAAGCTGCCAAGAAGTGGAGGTGGATTAGAGTAGCTGAGTCTCCTATGTCCAGAAGAATTCTGATGTCGTCTGTGGCGGTGATCCAAGCAGTTTCTGTGCTGTGACAGGAGCAGAATCCAGATTGAGAAGCGTCCAGAAGGGTTGTTGTTCTCTAGGCATTCATGAGTTGCCGGCCTTTTCGAGGACTTTGGCAGGAAAGGGGAGCAGGGAGATCGATCTGTAGATTTTGAGCTTGTTGGCGTTAGCCGATGGTTTCTTCAGGAGGGGCTTGATCTTGGCATGTTTCCAGTCATTCAGGAATGTGGCTGTTGTGATGGACGTGTTGAAGATGTCTGTGAGCTTGCTTCTGATGCTACTGATGCCGAGGTTAAACATGTGGTGTCGGCAGGGGTCCATGGAAGATCAAGGGGGGATGGAGCGCATGATGTTGAAGTTGTTGTGTGATGAGCTAGTATTAGCCGATGATCCTGCTGTCAACTGCACCGTCTGCAGGGTCTAGAAGTCTGAGGTTGTCGGCGACAGTGGGTACGGATTACAAATTTCTGTAGAGGGTGGAGGTTTTGTATTGGAAAAAGTTGATTAGAGTGTTGCAGAGTTTCTGGGACAGGGTGATGATGTTTTCAGTTGTTGAAGTGTTTGAGAACTCCTTGTCGATGCTGAAAAGTGTTTTGCTGTGGTTGCCACCTGCATATGCCAACCCATCCTTTAAATACCCATTTTCTCATGACTTGATGTAGGATCAATGATTAATCAAGCTTCAAATCAAGCTTATTTATGGTAACCATAAACAACAAATGTAATTACTGATTGTCCGTGAGGTTGGTCTTTTGGAGCTAGGTATGCTGAAGGGGGAAAAGGGTCTCCAAACCTGCACTCTCCTCTTTAGACTGCAGCATCCTTCTCAGTATAGCACATAACACTTTTGAGTAAAATGTGCTGCTAAGTTTCTTGATGTAAGTGTGATGATACCTGGAGCCCAAACCAGGTTCTGGCATGGGAATATGAATGCTAGAACCAAAATCGTGTCAGTTTTCATTCTATGCCAGCAATGCTCACTCTAATATTGAAACATTATTAATGACAATTTAAAAATTATACAGACCTGACATTTGACCTCATGACATTCAATCGCATAACTATTGATGCCAGGTGAGAAATAATTATAGATCTCCAAATGAAAACAAAAGCCTAGTTCTCAAAAGAGTCAAATCTTTTGCAATATCTACTGTCTACCTCTAGCCGAAATTTACAAGTTTGTCCTGATTGATAAGAATTGAGGCCATGAAAACCAACATTTTATATAAATTACCTTGAGTACACCTATGTAACCTTATCCTCAATAGGCAACTCATTCACATTATAGAAAGTTTGCAGTTTAAAGGCTAGTGTAAAATGATGCTTTATGTTTTTACAACGAAAATCATTTTCCAGATAAATACCTCTCCCAACATTTCTTTGGATGAGGGCTTTAAAAGCCTACATTTCCAGCAACACGTGCGCATGGACGTTCCAGGTATAAGTTAATAATTTCATGGAAGGTGAGAAAAGCATGAAATATGTTTCTGAATAGTGTGGAAACCACCTCACTCCAGGTTATTACAAATACTGTCTCCCGCCTGTGACTTTTTACCTACCAATCATTAATTTATTGTGTATTGGACTAATTATTTAGTGGAAGCAATGCAAGACTACAACATCCACAATGGATTAAGCTATCACTCAAAAGTCCAAAACTGCAAACAGTGTCTATAATGACCAGGAGGGTAGTGGCTATCCTACTGAACACCATCAAAGTTACAGCTTTGTAAATGTTCACAAAATTTGAATTAGGTGTGTTGTGTTTTTTTATACTGTGTTGAAAACACCTACCTCCAGTGCCTGGCAGTAATTTAAAACACAGAAAAAGATTCACATCTTGCACATTTTATGCAAACATAAGTGCCGTCTGTGCTTTAAAAAAATTGCAGATCCTGAGCTTGAATAAAAATCTGGATTTATCATAGATAGATGACATTTTTTAGGCACATGTTTTACATTTATTCCAGATAAGTGGTCATCTACACATCCATGAATTTTGACAAACTGAACATGTTAGAAATTGAATTAACAATTGAGGGGTGTAAGAACCCACCTGAATAAACACAATTCTTGTCATTAAAGACACAAAATAAATCTGTACTTAACTCTCTGTTAGCATGGCACAACGCAGTAAGTTTTAAAGTACATACAAGTATTTATGTAGTTCTCAAACAGTGTTAAGAGAAAACACAACTCAAGAAAAATCCCAAACCAATTTAGAAAAATAGAGAACAGTTTAATAAATAAAATGACAAAGATCCAATCAGCAGAACCTGGGATATAAATGTGTTAAAATGAGCACCAAAAAGCACAAAGCAAGAAAATAGCTATCTGGTCACGCTAGACTGGGTCAAAATTAAAAAATGAAGGCCGACTGCGATGGACCGTAGCTTGGATACATGGACCAGGTTTCTCCCAATGGAACATTTACTGTCTGACTTAGAAACATTTATGGAGAAAACGCTGTCATTGATTAACCATTGGCAGGGGTAGCTGCAAGCTAGATTTAAACCAGGGCCCAACGACGACAGATTGCTGGGTCCCGGGATGGTCATCAACAAAAGCAGTAAAGCTCTGAGCAGACAAACTCCAAAGCCTGTGCCCAGGAAGCTCTCAACTTCAATGAGTTGTTGCTCGGTGTCGCTCTTGATGAACGCCTCTACGTTTGTGACTTAAAAACTTTTCTGGAAGTCAGATACGCTTTCGCAGGGCAAACCAGCAAGCTGAGACCAACAGGCAATTTGACGTTAATGGCTGCAGCTTTGGCGGCAATCCCGGTCTCTGTCAGTTCTCCAGTCAGAGAGTTGGCAAAAAGTTTTTGAGTCCGAGATCTTGCAGTTTGGGCACAGAAGGAGTACACTCTAAGACAGGTGAAGGGCTCAGGACCTGGGGGCCACCACTTTGGGGGTTAGGGCTCATTCCAACACAGTCCAGCAGCAGGGTCCAGGGCAAATCCAGTTGGTACTGGTCAGCTAGGGAGTTGCAGGGAAAGGTCCTCTAGATGCTTGTTTTGTCCCTGTATCTCAAACAGGAGGTCAGTCAAAAGAATCTTGTAATCGCTTCTGGGATCTTGGGTTCAAGGCAAGCAGGTCTTGCCTTCCTTCAGGTTCTTCAGAAAGCAGGGCAGTCCTTCTTCTTATTCTTCCCAAGTCCAGATGTGTTCTGAGGAGGGTAACTGGGATGCCACATTTATGCCCACATCCAGCATGTGCATGGGGCAACTTGTGGTCTGCCCCTCTCTACATAAATTCAAGACGGCAGAATCCTTTTTCCCCATGTCAGGGCTCCCTGTACCCATCCAGGGGCATGCCTATGATAATGCACACACCTGCCATTGTGGTCACTCCAAACTAATTCTGGGGCAGCTCCTCCTTCCACTGCGTTTGGAATCAAGCAAACTAGCAATACAAAAAATGAAGACAGGCCCAGCTACATCTGCCAGTGACAGAGAAAGCATCCTATGAAGTTCAGGGAGGGACTGGGCACAGCCTCCAGGCCATCCTGCTCAAGATAGAAAAACACCTCTCCACAATGTACAATGTCTGGGAATAATCCACTTCTCATCACAGGGGAGCCATTTGAAATAAGGTCACACTGGCACAAAGGCCTCTTTTGACTTAGGAAAATGACAACTTTGTAACAGTGTCATTTCCAAAATAGTAATATAAAATTCAACTTAGCAAATACATTGGATTTTAAAATAAGCCCTTAGAACATTTTTCTAGCTATCCGTAAATTGAGGTTAGTACTTATTAATTATAATAGTGTAACCCAGAGGTAGCCCAAGGGAGAGCCAACCTTACCACAGTGAAAAGGGACTTTGGAGGATAGCGGGAGGAAATTGGGCAAAATCCTGTGGCTAACAAAAGTGGGTTCAGCAAAAGAAGGCAAATATCTGGGGGAACACCACACAAAAGGTGGTAATTTTGAACAGTGCACCCAGAAGTCAGTTGACACTGACAAGAAGATTTGATGTTTTATTGTTAATATTTTGCAGAATATATTTCTGCACATTTTATAAGTATTAGGGATGTTTACTTATTCCTACCTCAGAGTTATTACCTTTTGGTTCTGCGGTCTGTCTGATAGAAGCTCTCATTATCCATAATCTCCTACTTAAAAGGAGAAGATAATAAGCCCAAGTGGTAAACTTTGGTCTGCTTGAGGATTATGCGGAATTTGGGAATTCCTGAATTCTGCCATTCAGGTGCAAAGCGTATTTTTTTTTTAACCTTTGTACTCAAGTTCCCATTTGGCTCTCAACAACGAGCACCAATAACCTTGGGCAGCTTGCAAGTGTGCGCAAGATTTCTCACACTGCTAGCGAGCTCCCGCAAGACTTTGAACTCACTCGCACGGCTTCCAGCCATGACAGCACCACCTAGTATTCTTAATGGCGATCGCTATCGCAAATGGAGTGCTCGACCAGCTTTTCTGCTTGAGAATGGAGCCTAGATGCATTGGAGTGGAATTTCTTCTCAAACTGGCTGTTGGAGTTGATTTTTTTGTGCGAGAAGCCATTTTTTTTATTTTAAACGGGAAGGAAGTGCCACAGAGATTCCAACTTCCTGTTCCAGTCAAGCAGGCTCTTCCCAGTACCTTGACCCTCTCCTGGTCACTTTTCATTGGGATTTGGAGCTGGAAGGATCACTCTCCTTGTATTTAAGGACTTTGTTTTTGAGATATCATAAGTAAATTGAAAACCATGGTTAATATGGGTGTTGCTTGTTTGATTGCCGACATGCACTTGGATTTTTTTGTACTTTTGTAAAATTTTTAAACTTTATTGTGGTGCGTGGCCTGCAGTTGTAGTAGGGTACTAGTTCTTTTTTTGCATTTAGTTTTTCTTCTTCTGTGAAGGAAAAATGTTGCACAGTTTACTACATTTTCTTCACGTTTTTTTAATACATTTGCAATATTGATTTAATTCACTTTGTGGCCTAGTCTGCCAATGTGCCTTCCAGCCAGTAGACCAGTACTATTCATAGGTGCATGAAACAACCCTTTCTGTGCTATATGGTGAATTGAAACATCATTTAGGCCATGGATGGCACTGGATTAAAATACAAAATGTTTTTTTTCGTGGTATTTTACATTTTATTTTCCCTGAAAACAGTCTATAGGTGGGGTAATGGCGTTGTAGGATGTGTGTTGTTGTAAACATTTTTAGCCCTGTTATTTTTCATTTTTGGCATTGCTGATTTAATGCTGTGTTCTCTGTGTTACCATGGCTCCTTTGTCTGGCCAGTGTGTGTGTGTGTGTGATTGCCATAGACCACCATTTGCCTTTGTTGTTCCCCATGCCATGTGGCCAGAGGCCATTTTGTATAGTCAGTGTCCACCATAGGCCTGCATGTGTAATTTGTTTTCCAGGCCTCCTGCTTGTTGTTGTGACCATGTGGCTGGTGGCCATTTTGTGTAGCCAGCCAGTGTGCTTTTGCCATAGGCCTGCATGTCTTCTCTGTTTGTGGCTATGCCTCCTTAATGGTTGTTGTATTCTGACCATATGGCTGGTGACCCTTTTGTATAGCCAGCCGGTGTGTTTCCCCATAGGCCTGCATGTCATCTCTGTATGTGGCAATGCCTCCTTGCTTGTTGTTGTTGTTCTGACCATGTCAGTGGCGGCCATTTTGTGCAGCCAGCCAGTGTGCTTTGCCATAGTCCTGCATGTCTTCTTTGGTTGTGGCCATGCCTCCTTTCTCAGTGTTAGTTGTTGTTGATGACCATGTGGTACTGGCTGGCAGCCACTTGGTGTGTCCAGCCAGTGTGGCCCTTTGCCATAGGCTTGCATGGATGGTTGAAAATGATAGGTTATTTCTAGACTGGCATATGGACTGGTGACCCTGGCTAGACTTCCCAAAGCTAGCTTGGCCCCTTTCAGAGCTACCCTAAACATATCTGCCAGACTCATCACAGGCTCTAGAAAGCATGACCACATCTCCCACAACCTTTTGCAACTAAATTGGTTAACTATCAAAGCCAGGATACGCTTCAAGATAGCCTGCTTGACGCATAAAGCCATACATTACAACACCCTGGCCTACCTGGCAAATAAGCTTGAGCTTTCGGGCTCAGGCCGGAACCTAAGAACTATGTCCACCCTACTTTTGAAACCACCCAAATTCAAAAAGAAAATACCTTACAATTGTGCTTTCACCAGTTTTGCTCCAAGAATCTGGAATGCCCTGCATCCCTAGATCAGATCGAATCCTTCCAATGCATCTTTCAAGAAACTTGTCAAACGGCTATTCTTGAACGAACTTTAACAGCATCAACTTGTTCTCATGCTCATGCTCTGTCTACAAATCTGATTTAAATGTACTCTGTTGGTGCGATTTATGGCATGCTTGTCTGTTAAATTGTTAGCGTGCTCTAGGGCACTTCTGATACAGTACTGTTCGAGCCAACCACCCAACCCATGACCGGGTCTGTTACCCTCTTTGTTTTACATTGTTTGACTTAGCTACACCCTCTGTACTATTGTGTTTCGGGTACTCATGCTTTCACAAAATCTGTACAGCGCTCTGATACCCGTATCCATTGTCTAAAGATTATTCATTTGTTACCTGCACCTCTCTGAGTGCCACATCCCAACGTGATGCACAAAAAGCAAAACTTTTCATCTGTATGTTGTTGTGGCTCTTTCTGATCCTTCCTGAGTGTACTGCACACAATGAAAGTTTATGTCGGTGTGGTTTTACAAATGGATGGTAGTAACCACACTAAATGATATTGTTTGCTTGTACTGTCTGCTACTTGAAATGCAACAATGCTACTTTCACTGATGTTCTTCTTGCTTGTTTGCTTTTAGGTACGCAAGAGAAGAGACATCACCCAAAGTACTACCAGACAGAAGGACTGTGCATGACGTGACGTGTGACTGACTACGCAACACAGTCATCTCTTCAGTTTGTTGTGAAGCTAAGTGCCACTGCCAACTGACAGCTTCAATTTGGACCCAAAAATAGGTGTTGCCAAGAATGTGGCTAGTGGGAAGGAGAAGAAGCAGATTTCCACCACTGGCGTGCAGGACACAACCTTTTTCAGGAATATTGTGTCTGCCGCTCTTGCTTCCGGTGAGCGAGCTGAAAGCAGCACTCCTGCATCAACAGCACCACCCCCAACCTCAGCCCAGGACTGTGTCTGTCAGTGAGGCAGCCAGTGCAATCATGTCAACGCCAACAAGTAGTGATGTTGAATTGGATTTGTCCCTTTTGCAAAGTAGTAAGCAATCGATTCAGGAAACACAGTGACGTGGACAGCAGCCAGAGCCAGCAATAGCACATTTGCTTGATGGAGGAGCAGAACAGGAGGTGGAGCTTCCTTTCTGTGGTAAATAATTTAATTACCGGGACTTAATTTGATACAGAAACATAATAAAATAGCTCAGTAAATAAGAGGCAGAATCCGTGGTATTAGAGGTTCGGAATGGGCTTTATTCCAGTGGTCGATTATAATCGGTTGCTCCAGGTTCCATCACCACGAAGGTTCAGGAAGTGAAGTACATACGTTATTGACAATCAATTACTTTTATACAATAGGCATTACAGTGAGGCCAATGCAAGAGGCGTAACAATTGATAGCATTTCACATGTGTAGCAGAAATAGGCGTAACTGGGAGTGATTTTAAAGAACGTCATCAGATGTGATGTCATAAGAGGGCGGTTACATGAAAGAATTTCGCAATGTCAGTAGAAATACTTGACAGATATGCGCGCGCAGCAGCATGACGTGTAATTGACGTGCAACTAGGGGGTGAAGGGGACTTGACATTTAGCTCTACATGTGGCGACAGAAGTCTGGAGGGTCAAGTCAACCTAATCCCAAATCATATCTAACATCCTATGTTTAAAGAACTAAGTTATCCAAAAGAGAGGTCTCTTCGAGTAGAATCTTATTCTATACTGACTATACTGACTGTTAGTGCGTGTACAAGCGTCTAAGTGTCTATACTAGATGCGAGGGCGGAATCTTCCATAGTAATAGGGCTATGAATTACTTGCATGAAGACAGAGAAACCGGGCCTTTGCTCGGTAGCTGGCAGAATGTTTACTTAAGCTACTAGACAGGAATGCATTGGGCAGGGAGCGGAGCAGATAATTTTCGAAGGTGAAATACAGTTCTTGGCAGGCAGCAAGCTGATGTCAGGCTTCGTGAGCCGCGCAGGGAATGAGACAAAGTTCATGGTCACAGATGCAGGCTCAGACTGGAGCTTTCAGAGGCAGAAGGCAAGAAGAGTTTGATGACAGAATCAGGGCCTACTTGCCTGGACTGTAAAATGGCATAAGTGAACCATATAAAGCCGGTGGCCTTTCATACTTAGGAATGGAATATCCGGCCTATTCATGGCGGATCTGACAGAGGACATGTTAACGGTGGACGCACATGTATTTGCGTCTTCATAACTGGAACTGGAGGGAACATACATGTACTTGTAACATGCACATAGAACCGTTGGGGTCCAAGATAGGGGACATAACTGACCAGAAAAATCCATATTTCCACATTCCCTCCTTGTCCCCTACTTGCCCGTCAAGAGATATCAATCTTCATTAATCCATTGATCTGTTCATATAGCATCATTTGTTCTTCTTTCTTCTTCCGGGATCTTGAATGAAAATCTTGATGTGGAATGCACGATGTGGCACACAGACCACAAATCGCTGGTCCACATTGCAGGCATAGACAGCAACTGAATAGTATGAGAAGGCCAATACCTAGGAAAGATAGGACCTTCCATCCAAAGGTAGATAATACACTCCAAAACCAACCGGACCAAGTCCAGGTGCCTGGATTCTGGTGTATCTGGCTTACAATCTTATGAAGACGAGTTATGGCTTTATATACAGATGGCGAATTTTCTGGTATGAAAATACAACAGCTTGATCCGATGACCCTACAAGCTCCGCCCCTATCGGCCAGGATGACGTCAAGGACAAGACGCTTTTGAAGCACAACAATCCGCATAGCAGACTGCTCTTCTGTTAAATTGCCTAAGGCGGAAATAGTTTCGTTCACTACTGCTTCAAGGGTTCTAGTTAATCTACGTATCAGCTTACTATTAGTAACGGTACCTATATAGGGAAAGAGACCTTTATTGAAATCTGTGTATTTTTCCCATGCTGTTTCAGTGTAATCGACTATCGGGAGATCTCTCCTTACTCTATTATATACTAAATGAATATTTCTGTGATAATCAGCAGGAGCTAGAAAAACAGGTGGCAAAAGGAATCCAATATAGCAAGTACCATCCCAATCTAGAGGTAAACGTACATATGCCGTCTGACCACATATGAAATAGGAATGGCGGGAAGCTCTAAATGTAGACTTGCCTTGATCACTAAATTCTACTACAGTGGTGCATTTACTATGGCCCATGTGTATGGAACCATTCTTTCTTATACATAATTCACCTTTTACTGGAAATATTGACATAGCGGGCAAAATTGAAGTAGCTTCTGATTCAACATTTAGGATCATAAGATTGAGCGTAAAATTACCTAATCCATACACTTCATTTTCTAGATCAGTTCCTGTTCTCTGGGGAAGTCCCTCCTTGTTAGGGTGGCAGACTTTAAGCAAAACTAAGTTCAAATTTCCCCATACCCAGTTATCTTGATAAACTGCAGAATTCGAATCTAGAGAATTAATTAAACTAAACCATGCTCCACAGGAGCCGTTGTGTGTGAACGGGTATGGAAAGAGAGGTAGAATTCCCTTATAATTCTGATAGGGAGGGAGTCGGCCACATATCCAACAATTTGTAGCATTGCTAACCTGATGGGAATGATGCAACATACTAATAAACGTGTTATTGCGCAGTGCAAATCTATAAGACAACTCAAGCGGAGGTAATTCACTAAAAGAATGTTCAGCAGTAACATTGTAAACATGTCTAGAAATAGGATAATATATGTGCAACAATATACTTGCAGTAATTATTAAAAGACTTGAGAAAAACAAAATTAATAACGTCACTATGCAATGACTACGCAGTGATTTACAGTACGCCTGTCGTTTCAACATTTTTCGGGTGCTTTCTCTATTCAGGTCCAAGGGATACATGTCAGAGACAATTCAACCGCTTCACCTTGGAGAGGACTTAAACAATCAAATTGCTCGACTGATTGGGCCTGAGCTTTAATTTATAATGTTCGGAATCACTTTTTTCCACAAAAGGAAGTTTTGAGTCAATGGGTGAAGACACACAAGGTGTGGTATTCACATCTGATTTTAGTCCATGAAATTTCTTGATATGACTTGAATGAATCCATCCTTTTCTGCCTTCGATCTTCACGGCTGTTCTTGTGGTGAGCAACACCAGCTGAGGTGACCTCCACCTAGGTTCCAGCTGAGTCTTTCGATCAAAGTTCCTCACGAGGACCAAGTCTCCCGGAACCACGTCATGGGGTTTCACCTCAGTGTTGTCAGGAAAAGCTGCAGCTACCTGTGAACGACAAGATTGTAGTGCAGACATCAAGGAAGCCAAGTAATCTGTCAGCATGTTACAGTCAATATCAGTTATTTTGCGTGGTATAGGCGTCCCCCACATATTTGGTGGTCTGCCGAAGATCACTTCATACGGGGATAGCCCTGTTCGAGAGTGTGCTACCATTCTTGTGTAAAAGAGTGCAACTGGTAATGCTACTACCCAGTCGACACCTTTCTCTCTTCATATTTTGGATAATCTTATTTTCAGAGGCCGATTATGTCTTTCTACGAGACCTGCTGCTTCGGGGTGTCGGACACAGTGGAATTTCCACTGATAGCCTAACAAAAGTGAAACGTGTTTCATTAATTCGGATGAGAACGGCTGGCCGTTATCTGAGTGAACAACACGTGGTAAACCGTATCGTGGGAAGAATTCTCGAACCAACTGTTTGGCAGTAGTCGGGGCAGTGTAATCTGAAACCGGGTATGCCTCCGTCCAACGGGAAAGAGCACACACAACTACGAGAACATATTTGAATCCTCTACATCGTTCCATCTGGATATAATCCATCTGGAGGACTTCAAAAGGATGATCAGGAGGATGAAATCCACCCTGTTCTACGGGAACGCTTTTTCCTGGGTTGAACTGGCAACAGATCAGACAGGTACGAACTTTTTGTTTGGCTGCAGCTCGTAAATGTTTATTAAACCAAATGTGTTGAATGCTATCTAGCATAGCTTTTTCTCCTAGATGTGCAGGACTATGTACAGTGTTAATTATAACTTGGACCATTGAATCAGGAAGGAACCACACAGACTTTTCCTTCATCATCCATCCTTGATCGGTTTGGATCCCTCCTAATTCAGTCCATTTCTTTATTTCGTCTGGTGTAGCATGTGTCTGTATGTCAATTACGTCAAGAGTAGGATCTTTAACCGTCATACAATGTGTTGGCGTCGGGACTATTGTCTTTGTCATGTCGGATGTTTGAGTTTGAGCAGTCTGTTTAGCTGTTCTATCAGCTAAATCATTGCCTTGAGAAATGATATCAGTAACTTTCGTATGAGCTTTACATTTCATAATTGATATTGCAGTGGGTAGATGTATTGCATCTAATAAAGCATGAATGAGGGGTCCGTGCTGAATGTGGGCACCGTGAGAAGTTAAATAACCTCTCTCTCGCCACAGCACGCCGAAGTCATGTACGACTCCGAATGCATAACGTGAATCAGTGTATATGTTGACTTTTTTATTTGTGGCTTGAATACAGGCTTGTGTCAGAGCGACGAGCTCTGCTGCTTGAGCGGACAAGGTATTTATGCAATTTGTTTCAATGATTTCAGTGTCTGTTGTGACTGCGTAAGCGGCCACTAGTTCTCCTGTACCTTTTCTCATACATGAACCATCTACATACAACGTCAGGTCTGGGTCTGATAATGGGACATCGGTTAAATCTTGTCTGGGTTTCGTCGTGATTGTAATAACTTCAATACAGTCATGGGCTAGTGGGTCTGTTCCATTCACAGGTAAAAGTGTGGCAGGATTCAATGTGTTACAACGTCTGATTTCTATATGTGGCTGAAACAGTGTTAGTTCATACCCTGTAAGTCTTGCTATAGTCAAATGTTGTGTTTGCGTTCGATTCACAAGAACCTCCACTGCATGTGGTACTTGTACTGTCAATGGATGTCCTAACACTATGGCATCGCTTTGTCTGATTGCTAAAGCTGTCGCTGCCACTGATTTCAGGCACGCAGGCAGAGCCCGAGCTACGGGATCTAATGTACTAGAAAAATAAGCACATGGTTTGTGTGCTCCTGCTTGTTCCTGTGTGAGTACTGACAAGGCAGTACCTTCGCGTTCTGTAATAAAGAGTGTAAACTGTTTACTGTAACATGGTGTTGCTAAAACAGGTGCTTGACATAAAGCTTTCTTTAAGCTTTCAAAAGCTTGTGTATGTTCCTGAGTCCAAGGGAGAACAGTCGATGTGGCTGCCTCCTGTGTTGTCAACTGAATGAGTGGTTTTGCTAGAAATGCATACTGAGGGATCCACTGCCTACAATATGAAGTGAGGCCTATGAAAGCCCGTACCTCCTTTTGTGTCTTGGGTATTGGCATGTTAGCTATTAACTGAATGCGGTCGGGTGTAAGCTGCCTTCCCTCCTTGGACAGCGAGTGTCCAAGATAAACAACTCGCTGGACACAGAATTGCAGCTTAGAAGGGGACACCTTGTGCCCCTTTTCGGCTAGAAATTGTAAAACTGTCAGTGATGCTTTCTCACATTCGGGTTCGCTTCTAGCGGTGATCAGCAGATCATCGACATATTGAAGCAAGGCAGTGTTAACTGGCATGTGGATACTGTCGAGTTCTCGTTTCAGTGCTTGGCTATAGATGCTGGGGCTTTCTGTAAATCCTTGAGGTGCGCGTGAGAATTTGAAGCTACGTCCATTTAAACTAAATCCGAACAAATATTGGCTTTCCGGATCTATTGGGACGCTGAAAAAGGCATTTTTGAGATCAATTACAGTAAAGAATGTTGCTTCGGAATCAATAGCTGTCAGTAATGATGAGATATCGGGGACCACAGGGAATTGTGGCACAATACACTTGTTTAATTCGCGCAGATCAATAACCAATCGATATACTGGCGGGGCCTTCGGATCTGTTCGTTTGAGAATCGGAATTATCGGTGAATTACATACATTGGAGTCTGTTTCTACAACCACTCCTTGGGCAATGAGCTCGTCAATGATTTGTAGTAAAGCCACTACAGCATCTGGTGGTAACTTGTATTGTCGCATTCGTGGTAGTACCACTCCTGCCTTTAGTGTAACTCGATATGGTGTAATATTCATGCAACCAACATCAGTAGGGCCTTGTGCCCATAGATGTGTAGGTAAAGTCTGCAATCGGGGATCCATGTCTCTAGACACATAATGACCTTTAAAATCACGTAAAAACAATCTTACTCCTTCCGGAGAACAACATATTATAGCTCCTAGAGCTTTCAATGTCTTTATTCCTAACAGGTTTTCTGGACATGATTTAGTAAGCAATAAATCTGTAGTTCGGGTCAAAGGTCCTATCGTAAGTGGAAGAGGTTGTGACACTTCATTAACAATAGGTTTTCCTGAAAAACCAAGGGAAATATTCTGTGAGCCTGAGAGGGGTGCCCCTGGAACTTCACTACGTTTTATAGTTGTTCGACTTGCCCCTGTATCGAGTAAAAATGTTCTGTCTTGGCCTAATAATTTACTATGTACATAAGGTCCTTCTTGATCTACAGGGATCTCGATAAGGGGTAAGTCAACTTCCCTCTCTAGGCTGGTTCATGCATATCGTTGATAATCAGGATAGTCATACTGTGCGGTCTGGTACAGTTGTCGTGTCGTGGTTTGCGTGGCAGCAACAGGCAGCGCTGGTGCAGCTGGCACAAACTGTATAGTCTGTTGTGGAGCTGGCATGGACTGTGCATGCTGCAAGGCTCCTTGTTCATTCTGATCCTGTCTAAGTGGCCGTGGTCTTTCTTTTGTAATACCCGTGGCGATATTACGCTTCAGGACTGGACAATCGTGTACATGATGACCTAGTTGTTTACAATAGTTGCATGTCCCTTTTACAGGTCCTGCTAAATCGCCAGAATGTGTCGTACCCTTTTTATGTCCTTCAGCTGGAACTGTCTGGGAGACTAGCATTTTCATTTTCGTGTCTTTCATGCGTCTTTGTTCATGATCTTGTTCCTCTCTAATTCTATTGTGATGATACTGTAACATTTGTAACATTTGTGATGGAGTGTTACCTTGCCAGGTACTCTCGAATTTTAATACTCTATTCTTCACTTGGGGCAAGGAATTTTCAACTAATTTTGTCACAAACAGATGTGGGTATGATTCGCTACTTGCTTTTATGCCACTATTTATACCGAAACATTTTTCAAATCGTGCATAGAAATCACTAGTGTCTTCATCTTGCTTTTGTTTACAGGCTGAAATTGCACCCCAGTCTTCCTTTTTCGTGGTTAATAAACGTGGCAGTACCTGTACTAGTAAACCTGGTAGTGCTTTAGTTTTGTCCCCAAGCCCCGAACCTGGACCTCGGGCCTTTTCTTCATTTTCTAATGCTGTCCAATCTATCTTTTGGTCTCCCACCTCCCACTCTTTTTCCTTGAGTTTTTCATAAATGCCAGCAGGCATTAATACCTTTAATATTGTCATAATGTCGGGATAGGTATACTCTCCCATGAGTAACATGTCTTTAATTTCTCGGTGGAAACCCGCTGGGTCTTTGTCATGACTGGGTACCACTTTCTTCATTTCCAACAATTCTATTTTCGATATGGGCGTATATACATATACACGTTTAAACTCATTGTCCTCGCCCTTTATTGGGTGCACTTCTCGTAAGGGATTCTGTCTGTCCATGTAATACGTGGTTCTTTCCTTGATGGGCAGTGAGACCTGTTCTGGCAATATAAAAAGAATGTACTGCTTTCTTGATTCTAGTATTTCTTTAATTAACTTAGTACCTGAACCTCTCCATCTATTCGTGAGTAATTCAGTCAATATATCAGGTAAGGGACCAGGATCTGAATGTTGGCTTTTATATAGTATAAGAAGTTGTTGAATCATATAAATCCCAGCTAAACGCTGTTCATCTGGGGGGAGATTCAAAAATGTGTGTGCTACTGTATCATCATCATACTTTCCGGGACTGTCAATCCAATGAACGGCTGACCTAGCTAATTCTTGTTCATCCATAGAATCAAGAAAATGATAACCCCTTCGTTCTCGCAGTAATTTGTCAGCGGCTTGGAACGAATGCTCGGGGGACCTCATATTTATTTTAGGTGTTTGAAAATTCCTGTTATTTTCTAGACATATCGGACGTATCGTGTCAGTAAGACATCTAGTATTATTACAAGATCTTCCTCTACCTACATAGGCTATAGTTTCTGGCTGTCCTGTGGGCAGTCCTGATCCTTCTTCCTCGCTTTGCTCGAACTGGTCTACCGCTAATCTTTCTTCGTGTAGGCGTTCTATTTCTTTACGGATCTTTCGGCACATGGCTATTATACAGTTTTGCTTATCATGTCTCCCTTCTGATATATTCTGGCTCCATCTGGTAAGAATTTGCATTGCTTCCGGGTCTACCCCCGGTCGGTCTTGATTTCTGATCACACAATTTATGAGGAAACGTAACAGTTCCCCCTGTATTTCCACTTTCTGGTATTCCATAGCTCTGTTAATACATTCAGAATCTCGCCCTGTTTGGACAAAATGGTATATATTATCTAGATGCGCAGTCATTCCTGGTAACTTCCCTAAATACACCGCGGCTCGTCTGATACGTAATGATGCTAGGGTCATTTCGTCCTCTTTTCCGGGCACAGGGTCATATCTACAATCTATAAGAAGTTCCTTACGCGTACGGGCATTTATGAGTTTGGGGGTACGTGAATGTGCTGACTCTTGAAAAGTAAGTTTATTTATTCTAGGTGGCGTAGAAAAGATATTGGTAGCACCTCCGGTAGCCCCGTCTGGGGTATCGGGTGTGAAAGGATTCGTTGAACGTGATACAGCAACTATAGGTGTGGATACAGCTATAGAAGTAGCTGTAGGAACAGATGCAGAAACAGATGTGCTTGCCGGAACTTGTGTCAGAACTTGTTGCTGTAGGGATACGGGTACTGGATCTTGGCGTTGAACCTCCCTGGCAGGCGGTCTATGTGGGGCGGGATTAGCATACTCGGGAGCTGCGTCATCTAAATATGAGGAAAGAAAGACATCTTCTGCGGTTCTAGGATGCCCCTTAGGATGTACCTTTATTGGAAATAATGGGGTTGGCAAGTCTTTTGGTATCCCTGGAGTAGCCTTAGGTAATCCTTCAGCCAGAAGGGGATACATACCATTCATAAGGGCATTTCTTTGTCTGTCTACTTGTTCTGATTTCACTCGTGCACCTTCTTCAATTAATAGATTTTCTCGGACTTCATTTGAATTCTCTTTACTCTTCTCTTCCTGTCTACGTGCTTTTTCTGTACGTCTATACGATTCTTTACGCCATAATTCAATGGCGTCTTTCTGTGATTGTCTAGCTTTCTTTTTCCATAATTCTTCCTCTACTTTCACGATGTACTCTGCATCCCAGGTCCCAGCCGCGGGCCACCTCTGACTTTCTGGTAATTCCTTAGTGTAGTCTACCCATAAATCAAGAAATAATATAGCGTCTAAGCCATGTTTATGATACATGAAGTGCCCTGGAGTGTCCTTAGGAGGAATAGGAACGGCTTCTTCGAGTACCCCTTTTCTTGTTGTGATCTGTCTTAATTTCGAAAAGAGCGGCATATTGAAAACTGATCTGATACTTGATTTTGAACAAACTTAATACATTAAACACAATAATGAACAGTCATTCACACCACAATATGCAGAACGTTATTAAAACATTTAACATTTAATATTTAACTGAGCAACGATGATGATGACGATCTAAGAAAAACTTAATCACTAAACATAATACTCGACTTGAACTGAATTATTCTGAATTTATATACTTCATATACTAGATACTGCTAAACAGTACAGATACACTGCTGAAACAGTGCAGACCGGATTTGTGTACCCAAACCCGTCTGGACCGGCACAACTTATGTGCACGCCAGAACGCCTCCCCAGTAATGGTACTCACCGGGTAGCTCGGAACGGAAGGCCTCGGAAGCTGAACTGAACTTGAACCGGACTGGACTCGACTCGAACACTTCGGACACTGGACTCGACTTGGGGCTTCGGAAAACTGGTGGGCCTCTGTATACCTCGGATCTTGCTCTCTCAGCTAGGCTCTGGTCGGGATACTTCGCACTTCTCACCGCCTCGTCTGGGTGTTGATCGCAGCCTCAGTCGCCCCCGCTTGACCGGAGGGAGATACAGGAAATCCTGCTGGTACGCGTTGTTGTCCGTCCAGCTGTGGCAGGAGACCGGGCCTGCAACGCACCGCCGGCGCGTGAGATGAGAAAGTGTCCCTATTCGGGCGCCATTCATGTGGTAAATAATTTAATTACCTGGACTTAATTTGATACAGAAACATAATAAAATAGCTCAGTAAATAAGAGGCAGAATCCGTGGTATTAGAGGTTCGGAATGGGCTTTATTCCAGTGGTCGATTATAATCGGTTGCTCCAGGTTCCATCACCACGAAGGTTCAGGAAGTGAAGTACATACGTTATTGACAATCAATTACTTTTATACAATAGGCATTACAGTGAGGCCAATGCAAGAGGCGTAACAATTGATAGCATTTCACATGTGTAGCAGAAATAGGCGTAACTGGGAGTGATTTTAAAGAACGTCATCAGATGTGATGTCATAAGAGGGCGGTTACATGAAAGAATTTCGCAATGTCAGCAGAAATACTTGACAGATATGCGCGCGCAGCAGCATGACGTGTAATTGACGTGCAACTAGGGGGTGAAGGGGACTTGACATTTAGCTCTACATGTGGCGACAGAAGTCTGGAGGGTCAAGTCAACCTAATCCCAAATCATATCTAACATCCTATGTTTAAAGAACTAAGTTATCCAAAAGAGAGGTCTCTTCGAGTAGAATCTTATTCTATACTGACTATACTGACTGTTAGTGCGTGTACAAGCGTCTAAGTGTCTATACTAGATGCGAGGGCGGAATCTTCCATAGTAATAGGGCTATGAATTACTTGCATGAAGACAGAGAAACCGGGCCTTTGCTCGGTAGCTGGCAGAATGTTTACTTAAGCTACTAGACAGGAATGCATTGGGCAGGGAGCGGAGCAGATAATTTTCGAAGGTGAAATACAGTTCTTGGCAGGCAGCAAGCTGATGTCAGGCTTCGTGAGCCGCGCAGGGAATGAGACAAAGTTCATGGTCACAGATGCAGGCTCAGACTGGAGCTTTCAGAGGCAGAAGGCAAGAAGAGTTTGATGACAGAATCAGGGCCTACTTGCCTGGACTGTAAAATGGCATAAGTGAACCATATAAAGCCGGTGGCCTTTCATACTTAGGAATGGAATATCCGGCCTATTCATGGCGGATCTGACAGAGGACATGTTAACGGTGGACGCACATGTATTTGCGTCTTCATAACTGGAACTGGAGGGAACATACATGTACTTGTAACATGCACATAGAACCGTTGGGGTCCAAGATAGGGGACATAACTGACCAGAAAAATCCATATTTCCGAATAGGGACACTTTCTCATCTCACGCGCCGGCGGTGCGTTGCAGGCCCGGTCTCCTGCCACAGCTGGACGGACAACAACGCGTACCAGCAGGATTTCCTGTATCTCCCTCCGGTCAAGCGGGGGCGACTGAGGCTGCGATCAACACCCAGACGAGGCGGTGAGAAGTGCGAAGTATCCCGACCAGAGCCTAGCTGAGAGAGCAAGATCCGAGGTATACAGAGGCCCACCAGTTTTCCGAAGCCCCAAGTCGAGTCCAGTGTCCGAAGTGTTCGAGTCGAGTCCAGTCCGGTTCAAGTTCAGTTCAGCTTCCGAGGCCTTCCGTTCCGAGCTACCCGGTGAGTACCATTACTGGGGAGGCGTTCTGGCGTGCACATAAGTTGTGCCGGTCCAGACGGGTTTGGGTACACAAATCCGGTCTGCACTGTTTCAGCAGTGTATCTGTACTGTTTAGCAGTATCTAGTATATCAAGTATATAAATTCAGAATAATTCAGTTCAAGTCGAGTATTATGTTTAGTGATTAAGTTTTTCTTAGATCGTCATCATCATCGTTGCTCAGTTAAATATTAAATGTTAAATGTTTTAATAACGTTCTGCATATTGTGGTGTGAATGACTGTTCATTATTGTGTTTAATGTATTAAGTTTGTTCAAAATCAAGTATCAGATCAGTTTTCAATATGCCGCTCTTTTCGAAATTAAGACAGATCACAACAAGAAAAGGGGTACTCGAAGAAGCCGTTCCTATTCCTCCTAAGGACACTCCAGGGCACTTCATGTATCATAAACATGGCTTAGACGCTATATTATTTCTTGATTTATGGGTAGACTACACTAAGGAATTACCAGAAAGTCAGAGGTGGCCCGCGGCTGGGACCTGGGATGCAGAGTGCATCGTGAAAGTAGAGGAAGAATTATGGAAAAAGAAAGCTAGACAATCACAGAAAGACGCCATTGAATTATGGCGTAAAGAATCGTATAGACGTACAGAAAAAGCACGTAGACAGGAAGAGAAGAGTAAAGAGAATTCAAATGAAGTCCGAGAAAATCTATTAATTGAAGAAGGTGCACGAGTGAAATCAGAACAAGTAGACAGACAAAGAAATGCCCTTATGAATGGTATGTATCCCCTTCTGGCTGAAGGATTACCTAAGGCTACTCCAGGGATACCAAAAGACTTGCCAACCCCATTATTTCCAATAAAGGTACATCCTAAGGGGCATCCTAGAACCGCAGAAGATGTCTTTCTTTCCTCATATTTAGATGACGCAGCTCCCGAGTATGCTAATCCCGCCCCACATAGACCGCCTGCCAGGGTGGTTCAACGCCAAGATCCAGTACCCGTATCCCTACAGCAACAAGTTCTGACACAAGTTCCGGCAAGCACATCTGTTTCTGCATCTGTTCCTACAGCTACTTCTATAGCTGTATCCACACCTATAGTTGCTGTATCACGTTCAACGAATCCTTTCACACCCGATACCCCAGACGGGGCTACCGGAGGTGCTACCAATATCTTTTCTACGCCACCTAGAATAAATAAACTTACTTTTCAAGAGTCAGCACATTCACGTACCCCCAAACTCATAAATGCCCGTACGCTTAAGGAACTTCTTATAGATTGTAGATATGACCCTGTGCCCGGAAAAGAGGACGAAATGACCCTAGCATCATTACGTATCAGACGAGCCGCGGTGTATTTAGGGAAGTTACCAGGAATGACTGCGCATCTAGATAATATATACCATTTTGTCCAAACAGGGCGAGATTCTGAATGTATTAACAGAGCTATGGAATACCAGAAAGTGGAAATACAGGGGGAACTGTTACGTTTCCTCATAAATTGTGTGATCAGAAATCAAGACCGACCGGGGGTAGACCCGGAAGCAATGCAAATTCTTACCAGATGGAGCCAGAATATATCAGAAGGGAGACATGATAAGCAAAACTGTATAATAGCCATGTGCCGAAAGATCCGTAAAGAAATAGAACGCCTACACGAAGAAAGATTAGCGGTAGACCAGTTCGAGCAAAGCGAGGAAGAAGGATCAGGACTGCCCACAGGACAGCCAGAAACTATAGCCTATGTAGGTAGAGGAAGATCTTGTAATAATACTAGATGTCTTACTGACACGATACGTCCGATATGTCTAGAAAATAACAGGAATTTTCAAACACCTAAAATAAATATGAGGTCCCCCGAGCATTCGTTCCAAGCCGCTGACAAATTACTGCGAGAACGAAGGGGTTATCATTTTCTTGATTCTATGGATGAACAAGAATTAGCTAGGTCAGCCGTTCATTGGATTGACAGTCCCGGAAAGTATGATGATGATACAGTAGCACACACATTTTTGAATCTCCCCCCAGATGAACAGCGTTTAGCTGGGATTTATATGATTCAACAACTTCTTATACTATATAAAAGCCAACATTCAGATCCTGGTCCCTTACCTGATATATTGACTGAATTACTCACGAATAGATGGAGAGGTTCAGGTACTAAGTTAATTAAAGAAATACTAGAATCAAGAAAGCAGTACATTCTTTTTATATTGCCAGAACATGTCTCACTGCCCATCAAGGAAAGAACCACGTATTACATGGACAGACAGAATCCCTTACGAGAAGTGCACCCAATAAAGGGCGAGGACAATGAGTTTAAACGTGTATATGTATATACGCCCATATCGAAAATAGAATTGTTGGAAATGAAGAAAGTGGTACCCAGTCATGACAAAGACCCAGCGGGTTTCCACCGAGAAATTAAAGACATGTTACTCATGGGAGAGTATACCTATCCCGACATTATGACAATATTAAAGGTATTAATGCCTGCTGGCATTTATGAAAAACTCAAGGAAAAAGAGTGGGAGGTGGGAGACCAAAAGATAGATTGGACAGCATTAGAAAATGAAGAAAAGGCCCGAGGTCCAGGTTCGGGGCTTGGGGACAAAACTAAAGCACTACCAGGTTTACTAGTACAGGTACTGCCACGTTTATTAACCACGAAAAAGGAAGACTGGGGTGCAATTTCAGCCTGTAAACAAAAGCAAGATGAAGACACTAGTGATTTCTATGCACGATTTGAAAAATGTTTCGGTATAAATAGTGGCATAAAAGCAAGTAGCGAATCATACCCACATCTGTTTGTGACAAAATTAGTTGAAAATTCCTTGCCCCAAGTGAAGAATAGAGTATTAAAATTCGAGAGTACCTGGCAAGGTAACACTCCATCACAAATGTTACAAATGTTACAGTATCATCACAATAGAATTAGAGAGGAACAAGATCATGAACAAAGACGCATGAAAGACACGAAAATGAAAATGCTAGTCTCCCAGACAGTTCCAGCTGAAGGACATAAAAAGGGTACGACACATTCTGGCGATTTAGCAGGACCTGTAAAAGGGACATGCAACTATTGTAAACAACTAGGTCATCATGTACACGATTGTCCAGTCCTGAAGCGTAATATCGCCACGGGTATTACAAAAGAAAGACCACGGCCACTTAGACAGGATCAGAATGAACAAGGAGCCTTGCAGCATGCACAGTCCATGCCAGCTCCACAACAGACTATACAGTTTGTGCCAGCTGCACCAGCGCTGCCTGTTGCTGCCACGCAAACCACGACACGACAACTGTACCAGACCGCACAGTATGACTATCCTGATTATCAACGATATGCATGAACCAGCCTAGAGAGGGAAGTTGACTTACCCCTTATCGAGATCCCTGTAGATCAAGAAGGACCTTATGTACATAGTAAATTATTAGGCCAAGACAGAAAATTTTTACTCGATACAGGGGCAAGTCGAACAACTATAAAACGTAGTGAAGTTCCAGGGGCACCCCTCTCAGGCTCACAGAATATTTCCCTTGGTTTTTCAGGAAAACCTATTGTTAATGAAGTGTCACAACCTCTTCCACTTACGATAGGACCTTTGACCCGAACTACAGATTTATTGCTTACTAAATCATGTCCAGAAAACCTGTTAGGAATAAAGACATTGAAAGCTCTAGGAGCTATAATATGTTGTTCTCCGGAAGGAGTAAGATTGTTTTTACGTGATTTTAAAGGTCATTATGTGTCTAGAGACATGGATCCCCGATTGCAGACTTTACCTACACATCTATGGGCACAAGGCCCTACTGATGTTGGTTGCATGAATATTACACCATATCGAGTTACACTAAAGGCAGGAGTGGTACTACCACGAATGCGACAATACAAGTTACCACCAGATGCTGTAGTGGCTTTACTACAAATCATTGACGAGCTCATTGCCCAAGGAGTGGTTGTAGAAACAGACTCCAATGTATGTAATTCACCGATAATTCCGATTCTCAAACGAACAGATCCGAAGGCCCCGCCAGTATATCGATTGGTTATTGATCTGCGCAAATTAAACAAGTGTATTGTGCCACAATTCCCTGTGGTCCCCGATATCTCATCATTACTGACAGCTATTGATTCCGAAGCAACATTCTTTACTGTAATTGATCTCAAAAATGCCTTTTTCAGCGTCCCAATAGATCCGGAAAGCCAATATTTGTTCGGATTTAGTTTAAATGGACGTAGCTTCAAATTCTCACGCGCACCTCAAGGATTTACAGAAAGCCCCAGCATCTATAGCCAAGCACTGAAACGAGAACTCGACAGTATCCACATGCCAGTTAACACTGCCTTGCTTCAATATGTCGATGATCTGCTGATCACCGCTAGAAGCGAACCCGAATGTGAGAAAGCATCACTGACAGTTTTACAATTTCTAGCCGAAAAGGGGCACAAGGTGTCCCCTTCTAAGCTGCAATTCTGTGTCCAGCGAGTTGTTTATCTTGGACACTCGCTGTCCAAGGAGGGAAGGCAGCTTACACCCGACCGCATTCAGTTAATAGCTAACAGCAAGAAGCTGAAACTCCTCCTTTAGAATCATTGGCTCCCAGATCTCCAGCAAGGAAAAGAAAGGATACTACTGCACTATGTTCTTAAGGCACCACTTCTGATGATGATAGGGACATGGAGTGTAACCCAACAGAGACCAGGAGACAAGAAGGGAGGCAATGGAAAAGAAAAGTTTCAGAAAGACTTAGACTTATGGATTGGGACGAAGAGGAGGATGATGATGATGAGGTAGTCATGGTGGAAGGTGACACAGAGAAATTTGACATTGCTATTCAAACAGCTTCGAGGAATGTGGCACAGGTAGCACTACCACCAGCTCCCATATTTGCAAATCCCCAGCAGAGAACTGCACCAACTGCTGCCTCAGGAGAAGCAGAGAGGCAATCAACGACATGCCCACCTACATCCAGTTCTTCTTCAGGCATTGGCAGTGGCACAGTAAAAAAGTACGCCTCCCCAATTTGGGACTTTTTTACAATTAGAAAAGAGGGGGGGGGGAGGCATATTACAGTATGCATTATTTGCCACACAATTGTTCATCAAGGTAAGCCTAGTACACATTATGGTACTAGAGGCCAGACGACCCATATGAAAAAACACCACACAATTAAGTGGGAGGAGTACCTTAAAAAATTGCTGGACATGGTTGTGGTGGTGGGGAGAGCCAGGGAACATCAGCTACAAGTCCAATAGTGGTCGAATGTGATGATGAGGAAGCAAAAGCAGCCCTGCCCCCAGCAGGTTCACCCACCTCAGCAACTTCGCAATGTCACAAGAAGACTCGGAGTGAGATGGAGACCCACGGCATATAGTGATTACACCACCAACACCACGAACATTGAGTCTACCACTAGAATCTACTTCTCAAAAGACGCCTGTGTCAGTGCCCCAAGAAAAGAAGAAAATCCAGGCTACTATTATGGGCATGTTTAGGCAGGAGGGGCTTTACGAGCGAAACCACCTAACTGCACAATAGGAAGCTGGCAAACATGTTAGCACTGGACCTCCTCCTCATTTCTTTTGTGAAAGGAGTGGGATTCTTAGAATTTGTGGCAGCCATCTGCTCAAAATGAAAGTTCGAAGTAGGGTGTATTTTGCCAGAGAGGCTCTTCCAGTGCTGCATCACAATGTGCTTCAGTTGGTTGGACAAGCTTTGCAGCAAAGTGTTGCTCACACCATCCACCAGATGACAGGCATGTGGACCAGTTGTCAGGTGACTGATTACATGTGCATCCCTGCACAATGGATCTCTTTAGCGGGGTAAATCAAAGGATATCTTCAGGTCTTAGCCCTGAAGAAAGTTTTAAGAGCGTTCGGCAGGATGCAATAGTGGCCATGTTTGCGATGGAGAAATCACATACAGCTGTAAACATCTTGGTGCACTTTAGGAGCATGGTGTATGAATGGCTGTGACCCAGAGGTCTTAGAATTGGATTTGCTGCCATGGACAATGGCAGAAACATATTCATGGCCATGTCAGATAGAGGCTTTTTCAGGGTCCTGTGTCTGGCCCATTGCATCAACCTGGTGGTGCACGACTCCCTCAAAAAGGTAAACATAGTCAGCAACATACTGAACCCCTGCAGAAGAATCGGCACTCATTTAAGCCATTCTTTTAAAACCCGGAAGCAGCTGCGGATTATTTGACGTAATAATAGAGCACCAGTTAAAGCCCTGATACAGGACGTGCCAACCAGTTGGAACTCTCCACCTTTTACCTGTTGCAATGTGTGTTTGAGCAGTACAAACAGATCAATGACTATGTCATTCAAAAAGGAGGGGATGCAGCTGGGAAAGCTAAAACCATGGATATCGACAAATGGGGCCTAGTCAAATGCCTGACATAGCGGCTACTCCCATTTGAGGTTTTCACATTGTAAGTTAGCAAGGAGGACAGTATGATGGGTCAAGCTATCCTGTTGTTGCATCTCCTATAAGACTAGGTAAAGTAGGTGTCTGAAAGATTCACCTCAAAAGGGTGAATGAAAACACAGAAGCGCATGCCTTGGTTGAGATCTTAGTATTTCACTTTGCTTCTAATATAAGGCTGCAACATGACATCATCCAGTCCAAAGAGTACATCTGTGCCCCACTACTTGATCCATGGTACAAAACAATTCTGCCCACTTTCATTCCTTCTTCTGAAGGGGATGTTTTAAAATACAAGAGGTAGATTGTAGAGCAAGCCGGAGATTTGGAAGAAGAACGGCTGGAACTTCAAATCTCACCCCTTAGTTCGTGGGTGCCGCCTTCAACTTCCAGACACAGCAGTCTTGTCTCACAACAACCAACAAAACCATCAACCAGAATACACACAACAACTGCAACAGAAGGACTGACCCAACCTCTGCTTTGTATTGGTTTCAATTGGCAGGGCTCAAGTACAGTGCAGAGGTGATGGCAAAACAGGTTGAGCAAGTGGCACAGGATGTTCCAGGAGTATCTGGATGATCCAAAAGAGGTCTATGTGGCTCAAAATCCATTGATGGATGGTATAGGAAGATGCACTAATGGCCAGAGCTCAGAAGGCTGGCAATACAGTATCTGGCTGGCCCTGTTACCATTGTGGCTACTGAACTTGTGTTCAGTGCAGCTGGCACGGTTGTCACAGTGAGAAGGACTAGTCTTTCTCCTCAAAATGTGGAGAGTTTGGCTATGATCAAAATGAACCAACATTTTATACCACACAATTACACCAACCTAAAACAGCAGCACAGGAGGAGAAGGAGGGTGATTGGTCTGAAATTGAATCAAATGTCATAGCTGACCAACGTCTGAGTGAACCACCTGAGTTTGAGGACAAACCCTACTTCCCAGACTAAATATGCCAGTGGCCCCACAGAACTTTAAAATGTTTTCTCGTTTAATTTAGGGGCTCCTTATCATATCATTCGGTGAGCCTCCGACCGCTCGTCGGAGGATCACCGGCCCACATCGTAGGTTGAAAGTTGAACCGCCTAACTACAATTTAGGCGGTCAGATTTTAAACCAGCCGGTCCGACCGACTGGCTTCCGATGTGCTCATGGAGCCCGTCAGAGGCAGCACATAATCTCCTATGGACAGCGTTTCTGCCGTGGGGATTAAGATGTTGGCTTCGGACAGGCTTTTCATGTTGGGCTTTCCGACATCAATAGCTTATCAAAAAGCAATCTTGGGGGCCCATTCCTCAGCAGCCTTTGATAGAGGACCTGGAGGTTGCTTATCTCTGGACTGTGTGGCAGGCACTATGAGGTGCCTGCCAGGTGGTGCAGGGTTTAACAGAAACTCCCATTTCTCTATGGAAGCTTGATTTCCGACTGTTGCACAAGCTGCCATAGAGAAATGGGACTTGCGGTCACATCATAATTGTGATGTTGGGACCCTCAACTGGAGGTCAGTCGGTCCCGAGACTGTGGTGATGTCGGTTGAAGGCAACTCCAACCAACATCGTAATAAGCCCCTTAGTTCTTTCTTTGCAAACATTTTTTTAAAAATGATCTAGAGGAACAATATTATTTTCGTGTCAGATGTATGGTGCTCCACCTTTTTTATTAGTCACATATATATTGCCTGATTGCAGTTGGGCCAGTGTGCATTGAAAAAGCCTCCACAATTCCTTCATGACATTGGGGACTATGCCTTTCCTCTTTCATGCCTATTGCCAAATACTATCCCTTTTTGCATCACTTAGCACTAGAAGGTCTGCCCCATAAGATCATTTATTATGTACAAGACTTCCTGCCAACACCAAATTCCAATGTGTTGCCTGCATCAAAGATGACTGAATACCTAATACCTAAACTACCCATGCTTGGATTGGAAGAGATAACTTCAATGATGAGAGACTGATTGTGTGAGTTATGATTAAAGTTGATTGATGATTCATGTGGTGGCAGACAATGAGGGAGGGTGTTGAACTGTAATGTGGGAACTTGCCTGAGATGATTGATTTGCAATGTATGGGGCCTGAGAGGTGGGCGATTATTTTTTCCCTGCAGATGATTGGCCTTCACAAACTTACTTAGCAAAAATGAATCAACTTGTATTGTCCACTTCTATGATCCTTCTTTTTTTTTCATCATCTAGGATGCTTGCCAGAGACTATCGTTTTATTTACTAGACTGCCAAATTCTAAATCTGTTGCTTGCAATGGTACTCAGCTAGGAACCTGGCTAGGAAACTCAAGAGAAAAGACATACTCAAGAATAGTAGCAAGGTTAACAGAATGGGCAAAGAGAGACTCTCATTTATCACAACACACCCTAGACTTAATCATGAGGTGTTCAAGATATTAGACAAACACTTGCCACTTCTTAAGGGGGCACCAGGAGTTAACAACATCAGCTCTCAGAAACCTTCCATGACTTGGAGTGTTTTGGATACTGTAGAGCTAGGGCATAAACTGTCCCTGATGGTTCTACTTTTCCTGAAAGTTATGGAAGGTTTCTGAGAGATGATGTTGTTAACTCCTGGAGTTTTATATAGCGCAAACTTGACCCTAAGGTATCAGAGCGCTTTACATGAGCACCATTTTCATCACAGACAGACGCATTATTTTTTGTTAGGCACGGGAAGATTAAGTGATTTGCCCAGAATCACAGGATGTTGAGCGTTGTTGCCAAGACTCAAACCCAGTTGCCCAGATTTGATGTCGACTGCCCTAGCAAGTAGGCCACATCCTCTCCCCACATCTCTCCTTTGTTTCCTTTTAACAACAGATTGTTTGCATATGATGTGCTACTGCTTATTGCCCAGATGAATGTTTTCCCCTTATCCATCCGTTCATCAAACCCCTGACCCTCTTCTCCCAAAGTATGCGATTTATTGAGGTGTGGCTCAAATTACATCATCAATGGATCACACATTTGGTGGGGCGTATGTGGTGAAAGCAACACCAACTTACTCTAGAATCTTCTATGCAATAGCCCACAACAGCCCATTACCAACAACCGCTTTTAAAATGATCCATACTTTAGCTATAGAGAGTTAGAGAAGTATAAGTCTAGACTCTATAACTAAGTGCCACGCATTCTATTAAGTTACAACAACATAAACATGTTGTGTAAAACTACTTGAAGGCAGCAGTGCAAAGTAGAAGTAAAAGAAACTTCAGGCATAAATTTAGATTGAATAAATAGTTTTACCCCTTATTTATGTACAAAGAAACCCACCATCTCCACGCAAACAACATGCCCACCCTTCTCCCCAAACAAAACTAACTAACCTAAGCCCCAAAATTCTAAATGTCCAAAAAAAGCCTCTCCAGTCCCAACTCACTTTTCACCCTCTCCACCCAGCTCCAACAAACAACAAATCACTCCCACCAAAACAATTTTTTTAAAAGGACTTGAAGAGGGCATTATGGATGTCGGTCCGAAGCAGGTCTGGGCTTCATTGTCGTGAACCGGCCCTCAATGATGTCCAGCCACTGCAGGATTTGGTGCAGCAATGGCCTGTTGCTAGTGTAGTGGGGGTGACAGCTACTAGCTGGGGGAGGTGCCAGCAATGGGATGGCCAGGAGGCAGGAGACTGAGGGGGACCGGCTTCACTGGGGCCTGGCTGTTGTCCGTTGATCTCCTCCTTTTCTGTGACCACCAGCCGCTGGTATTCCAGCTGGATACACTCCAGCCTCTGACGCTGCAAACAGGCCGCTTCCTCCTGCCGGCTGGGTCGCCTGGCTGGCCAGCAACTATATTGAGAAAACAAAAATAGGCAAATTGTAAATAATGCTCTGTGTGAGCAATTAAATTACTTTGTGACACAGTAGAAGTACATTGCTGGTCCCCTAGGGCCATTGGAATTTATTTTATGTGACTATGATTAGGAGAGTCACAAGGCCAATTTTATATTTTAACCACACATGCTGCCAAATATAAAAAAAGCACTGACTGTGAGGCAGAAAAGTATTAACAGGCAGTGAATACCATCACAGGATTAAAAAAACAGTGATTTCTCTCATTAGTATTTTTCTTCTAAAGGCTTTTCAAGTAACTATAAACAGAGTCAGACAATTTGAGTTGAAAAATAAATGACCTCTCATTAATGAGTATGGCATTATGCACTATATAGAGTACAAGTTGTGTCTGATGCTAAAATAATAAAGCCATGCTCATTGCTAGCCAGCGCCTCGGCTAGTTTGCTACTGTCTGCAACTGTAGTTTACAATTATCTATTTTTAATATCAATGGCCGTGGTCTTCGCCAAATGCATTTCTCCTTCTACCCTGTCTCCAAAGAAGCAGATGAATAATAAATAAGATACTACATCACACACTTCATGTATGAAATGCGGATATTAATATATTATCCTGTGTGCTGTAAATAGGCGTTGAGGAAAATCAATCTAATGGACAAGTAAAGGAACGAGCTATATAGATTTAATTTGTCACGGTGTATCCTCTACACCAACCTTGACATCAAACCATGCACTTACTCCCACTTTACTCTGTGGTCTCACCCCCCACCACATTTATTCAACAAATTTATTTGCTGGGCATTAACCAAAGAAAGGAAACTTGATTTTCTCTACTGCAGTGGGTAGGGTAGAGGGATTAGACAGGTAGAGTAGAGCTTTTTTATATATATAATAGAGGGGCCACTGCACTCAACAGGTGTTAATTAAATCTGTTATGGAAAACAATTAAATATATTCTGGAATCACATCACATGGGTATCAAATTAAATGTGGCACATACCAAGAATGGATTTTCGAACGTAGTAGGCTGGGACGGAAGAACTCAGGAAAGAATAAAGGAGTGAATCGATTGGTCCATACTGCACTTCGGTCATAGTTGGCAAAAATTCCATGTGTAGGGAGGGGGGATGATGAATAGCTAGGATAGATGTGGCTCTCTCATCAAAGAAAAAAATAACCCCCACTTAGAACCATAGCTTTGAATGATATTGATAACCCTACATAAACTAAGCAAGCAAAGGAGGTGAGCAGCATGCTCCACATGAGAAGAAGAGATGCGTTGCTTATTCATCCAAACAATCCACATATTCATTCAGCCTTTCATTCTAATTCACACATAGCCACCAATATTAATCTTTACTTTCTCCCATCCAGTCTATTCATCAAAATTTCCAATCCATTGTCCAGCTATTCAATAGCAACCCTTTCTTCAAACTATCCTTTTGCACATCCATCGTTTTACCAACATGCGCACCCTTTCACCCACCCACTCTTTCACTCATTTACATTTAACACTATGCACTGTGCCATTTGTTCATGCAAGGGTATTGAAAAGCTTATTTGTAATACCCTAAATACAATTTGGCCACACAGAGGTCACATACACGTCTATAATAATAATAATAATAATAATAATAATAATAATAACATCAACATGTATAGGTTCGCACTTATAGGTGTGAATGAAAACAAAGATGTGCATGAGTCAAGTGAGAGCCTAATACTCCGATCGGCTGATAATACAAGCCTGCAAATAAACATTGTGTCATCCAAAGGGTAAATCTGTACCACAATACTTGATGCGCGGTACAAACAAATACTGTCCACTTTCATTCCTTTTTCAGAGGGGGGTATTTCACAATACAATAGATGGATTGCTGAGCAAGCAAGGGACCTGGAAGAAGAATGGCTGGCCATTAGAGTAGCACTCCGGGGCAAATGTTCTGTGGTGCACCTTCAACTTCCAGAAAGGGCAGTCCTGTTGTCTCATAGCAGCGAACACTAGCAATAAAACCACCGGCAGCGCCAACAACAACAGTAATAAAAGAAGTAGCCTGAACCTCTGCTTTGATTCTGTTCCAAGTGGCAGGTCGTGAGTCCAGTGCAGAGGCAAAGGCAAAAAAGTGGTTGAGCAAGTGGCAGAAACAATGACCATTCAGTGGATATTGAAGGGCTATCTGGATGACCCAAGAGAGGCCTATGTGGATCAAAGCCTCTTGGTGTATTGGTATGGAAAGATGCACCAATGGGCAGAGCTCAGCAGGCTGGCAATAAAGTATCTGGCTTGTTTGGTAGTCAGTGTGTCAGCTGAGCATACGTTCAGTGCAAATGGCACAGTTGATTCCGCAAGAAGGCCCAGTCTCTCACTCCAAAATGTGGAGAAATTGACCATGATAAAAATAAAGGACCACTTCTTACCACAAAATTACACTGATCCTTAAATTCCACAGGAGGTGGATGAGGATGATTGGTCGGACTCAAGTGTGTTAGCCTACCAACTTCGGGCAAACCGCCTGAGTTTGAGGATGAACTCTACTTCTTTGACTTAGAGAAGCCACCTTGGAATTTTTTGATTATTATTTATCTTTTAACTGCTTTCCAAAAAACATGGATATAGATAGGGGAACATTATATATAGTGTTTGTTTGTGTCAGACTGACTTATGCAGCTTTACCCTTTTAGGCACATGTATGGCTGGATTGGATTTGGGTGGACCAGTGTGCAGTGAAGAAGCCTCTCCCTTCAAGGTCATTAAAGATAATGCCTGCTCAATCACATGCATATCTTTTTTTATCCCCTAGCAGGACTGTCCCAGATCATTTGATTTACAAGACTGCCCAATGTGTTTTACTTGCATCAAAGAGGAGATACAATCATGCACCACCGTGATTGAACTGAAACAGGTAACTATCGAACCAATGAGTTATATATAATTGAGTGATTCTGAGTAATGATTCATGTGGTGGCAGACAGTGAGGGACGGCGTTCAATTAATTTGTAAACTTGATTTTGATGATTTGTAATGTTTGGGGCCTCATGGGTGATCATTTTTCCTGAAGGTGATTGGCAATTTCACACATAGTTAGATTTACTTGCCGTAACCACTCCTATTTCCTGGTTCTCAATCTTCAGAGACCAAACCAGTCAGTTTAGTTAACAAACACAAATCTACCCAAAAATTACTAAAATAATGTTTCTCTTCTTGTTCATCAACAGCAGTGCACTACTGGTCGATCTCCCTCATTTGGTTTGGGAAGGAGATGGGATGATTCCTTACTTGGAGTCAGGACAATGAGAGGACGCAGAGCGAAACTGCCTCAACAACCAGAAGAAGAAAGCTATTGACTTCAGTGAACTCTAAGAGGTTGGCTCAGCTCTGTGGACTGGAGAGAGGTGTGTTGATTTTGAAAATGCTGCTGAGTGTGTGTGCTGGCTTGAATGTGAAACTTCTCTATTATGTGGTTGGGAAGAGACCTGTTGTTCTAACTGGAGACAGACATGTGATATCCCATAATCACATGATGCATGCACTCAGCTAAATGTTAAGGATGAGACAGTTGTGAGATTGATCATCCCGGTACATGCAGCTAATACTTGCCCATGATTGGTTATAAAATTGCTCTCACTTCTCAGTTAATTAATTGCTCAAGAGTCATAAAGTGAAACATTGCAGAAGCCTATGCTCTTTCTCTGCTTCTTAGTCTTGGCACACTCCTCATGAAGCTTACCTTCTTTCCTTCTCCTTGACTCTACAATATAGTTTCTGTTTTACAGCCCCCAGCCTTTGTTCTCCTGAGCCAGGCACCCAAAAGTGACGGACATTCCGAGTAGAATGCCGATGCACCACCCAATTTGGCAATACAGTATAATTATTCTTTTAACAATCATCATTTTTAGAACTGTGCGGTTCACTTCATTCCTCCATAATTTGTATTCACTATTTTTCAAACCTAGATGACAGAACATTTAGATATGTAATAACTTTGGTCTCTTGGGCTGAGGGACTGTTTGTAATGCATTTAAATAAACTGTGTCATACTCGCTCCTTCATTTCCTTCCACAACAGATTAAAGATAATGTGCTGCTCATGGCCCTGATGAATTGTTTTGTAGTTTTTGTCTTTGTCACACCTTTCCCAAAATCCCCTTTCCCATTCATTCATCAAATCCCTAACCCTCTTCCCCTGTGTGATGTATTAAGTTGTGACTTAATTTGCACCATAAATGGATCCTTCACTTGGTGGGGTGGATGTGGTAAAACTGACACCAATTCTCTGAGGGATCTTCTATTAACTGAGAAATAGCCCACACCAGCCTCCCTTACTCGCCCACACATAAAAGTGATCCTTATTTTAGACATAGAAAAACATAATTCGTCATCATCATCATCATTCGGTCCTTGTGTTTTGCAAACGCTTAACCTTGTCCATTCCTAACTCTGAGTCCACTTCTTCTGACTAGAGGATTTTCTAAGTTTAGTTTTAATTAAATAGTAGCTCCCCATTACTCAGAAGAAGCTAGTTTTTGCTATAATATCAGGTCTTCTTTTGTTGCCTCATGGTGGTAGTCTGTTCTCAGTCTTTATAAAAGTATGATATAAATATAATATAAACCCACTAACTGTGTTTCTTTCAATCTAGTTGCCTGTGACGGATAGTCTAGTAGTTAATCCTACAATTGGTGTTCACATAGGCGAGAGTGGGACCTTTCTTGTGATGTCTTCCCTGTTACCGTGCTACTATGACCACCACCATTAAGAAGGCACCTTGGGAAACCCTGCAGTAAGAAGATAGAGAGAAGTAGCAGCCATCGCTTCATCTATTCAGGTAAGTAAACTATAGAGTGAAGTGAACTAGTTTAGTTAGTAACTAACTTCTACAGAAGATATTATTTATCTACATTGTTGTAGACATAGGCAATATAGGCAATGACCATCCCCCAGTGGTCAATATAGTTACAGAGGATAGTAGGACAAAGGTATAACTAACTTGTATGCACTTTTTAAGCTGATTTTTTTTTTTAACAGGCTGCGCTAAAAGGCAGCAGTGCAAAGTAAAACACCCTAAAAGATTTGAGGCATAAAGTAAACTAATAATTTCCCTTTCATTTTTTTAACAATAAAGTATAAAACCCATCCTCTCTACCCACAACAGGCCCACACCTCTCTCCAAACATCACCCCGTCCCGAACTAATGTCCAAAAGAAAGAATGTCCAAAGGTCTAGCTTTCCCTTCCAATCACACCCTCTCCACGCACTGCAAATGTCCCTCCCAACCAAAGCAAGAAATAAAAAAGGGCATCAACTTTGAAGCTAAGGCTTGCCACCCCCTGGCGAAACTGCGCCAGCTTGTGGACCATGTGGTGTTGGGAGCGGTCTGGGTAGAAGTGGTGGGCAGCAGTAGTTGATTGGGACGAACATCTCTGCTGCAGGTGGTGCTCCTGTGGCCGGAATGGAGGGGCTGGTGGCTGGCTGGAAGAACATGAGCCTGGGGCAGTGATGGCAGATGCCTCCTCCTCCTCATCCAGATCCACCAGCTGGCGATATTCGGCCTGAATGGCCTCCACAAGCTGCTGCTGCGTTTGGGCTGCTATTTCCTGCTTAGATGGTGGACCAGCAGGAGTAGCTATATGAAGAAAGAAAAAAAGACAAATGATATATAACGCTTTGTGCAAACACTTGTTTATATAGTGCAGTAATAGCAGTAAATTGGTGATCCCCCAGGGCCAGTTGAATTTTTTATCTAATTAGTCACAGGACCATGTTTTCCCCACATATGCCTCACATAAAAGAAGCACTGACTGGCATTAAGGAATTAAGCTAGACTACTATACCACCAGATTAAAATGAAGTGATTGTTTTCTTTTAAAGGATTTCCTACTTAAAAATTAACTAACACTGTGCGTAGAAAACTAAAAAGAAAAATAAATTACCTCTCACTAATTAGTAAGGCATTGTGGAGTATTCATCTTTTGATAAATTAATAGAGGCATGCTAGCAAGTCAGGTACTTTGCTACTCACTGCAGTATGCAGCTGAGGCAGCTGTGATGAACAATATATTGGCCTACTTTAATTCCAATGGCCCTGCTCTTCTTCGACTTCCTTTTAATTCTACCCTGACTCCAAAGAGGCAGATAAATAATAATAATAATATGTCACACATGTCAAATTTAAAATGCAGAAATCTTGTCTGCGGGAACTAGATAGTGAGAAAAACAAAGCACTGCAGTACAGGGAATGGAACAGTAACGTATTGGCACATTTGTCACAGACTATCCCATCGGCCAACCTGTAAATCTGACACTTCATTGCACTTTACTCCCTGGCATCATTTTCCACCACAAATTATTTTCAACAAATACCTTTGCTTGGCAGTAAGGAAACTTACTCTACTGCAGGATAAGATAGAGAGATTAGCTTAGGTAGAGGTTTTGCTGTAGAACAGTGGGGTGTCACTGATCTGTGCTAAGCTTTGGCTTAGTTAGTCACTGTAGTTGACAAATGAGGAAAGGGGAACGTCTGAGCAGGCATAACCATCAATCGATTATGGAAGCCTTGAAATATATTTACATAAATCAGTTGACCAGAAAATGTTATACATGCCAAGAATGGATTAGTCTATTTTTTTGATAGGCTAGGACAGAACTTAGGAAAGAATAAAGGAGTAAAGTACTAATACGAGGTGATTGAGAGCGGACATGGGAAACCCACCCTGTTTTTGGTTTATAATGTGTTGAAAACTTTGAAAAGGCACATTTACTGAATCAGAGGCACACTATACAGCCAACAATGCAGTGCAAGAGCAGAGTTAGGTCACGGCACATGTGATGAAATGCTGTGGACAGGAGGTGATGCATGATGATGAGTGGCATATCTGCCTCGCTTAACAAATACTGTGAGCATTATTAATTTGTCAATAAGCAAGCATTGTGACTTACCACCAACCGTCCCTGCTGCCACTGGGACTCTACCTCAACTGCCTCTTTTGCCTCAGGTGCACTGGCGATGTCGCTGGCCCTAGCACTGAAGGTCAGTATGGGTAGAAAATAAATTACACATTTTAGGTGTCTGATAGACTTCCCTTTATAATATATATTTTTTAACAACATACAAACACAATACCTCACTACAGTTTGGTTAGCAGTATCTCCTATAAAGCTATCCCTTTGGGCAGTGTGTTGCTGTTGGTTGACCATGTTGGAAAAGCCAGATAGTCAAGCCAACCAAAACCTTTACATAATGTAGGGACAGAGTTATGATGACTGAGTCATTGAAGCACAATGAAGGGGTGGAATAATGGTCAATGACGGACATATGGTCTGGGCTGGCAAATGCAAAATGGGACCTCATACTTTCCTTCCATGCTGCATAGCCATTGAAACTGCTGGTAAACAAATTAATTAGAGCACTGCATTGGGTGGGGGGGGGGGGGTTGCCATGACCATGGCTACTCTCTTGTTTTAACTGTTTGATCATGAGCAAGAAAAATAAACCCTTGTCAACAAACATGCATGGTGAATAATAGACTAGCTTACCTGGCCCTGCAATATTCACAGTAGACTGCCGCAAATCTGTTCTCTTAGTCTTACAGTACTACAAGATAAATAAGGGAGACAGAAAGCTTGCTGACAAAGCAGAAGAAAGCTACAGATTATTACAGACAGGAGATAGGCAGCTACAGAAACATGAAATATAGAAAAATTGGAAAATGCAGGGATAACAAGAATTTAACAAATATTAGATAGAGAATTTGAAATAAAAGTTGACAGTAGCAAAAATTAATTAAGGCAAAAATTAAAATGATTCAAATAGTGGGGAGAAATGAAGTTAATGAAATGAAATTAATATTAACAGTATTTACTGGGGCCAGCAGAGCCATTAGCCATGGCCACAGAGTAGGTGGTGCTGGTTCCACCTGCCACAGCACTGGTGGTGTCAGCCCCTTCTTCCCTGCCTTGGAAGATGCCCTCTTGCCCTTGGGTGCTGATATAAAGATAAAGAAGATTAAAAAAATAGATTAGTGGTACAATTACTCTCCCCAAAATATTTTGACTGGCTGATGCAGTAGCATTGTACTTTTCTAAATCAGATCACCTATATTACTATTAGTATTACGTAGACCAATTCCTAATTTCGTAAACTTGAAATACTAATGTTTTGCAATGAACAATGTTTGCTTATCAACCCCCTATGATGGGGCATCTCAGTTCCCAATTTTTAATGTATAGCTGCATATTCATCACTGGCATATTGGGATCGTGTGAGCTACATAGGGAAAGGTGGAGAGAATGCTAACTCACTGATATTACTTACTACCTCTACCTTTAGTGACAGGAGAGAGGGGTGTGCATGTCTTCGCAATGCCCCAGGTGAGTACTGATGAGTATGATTAGGTACCGCTGAGCACCTGGCTAGCTCAAGCTGGATCACATACTAATTGTAACATCGTAAATTAAACTTACCTCTGAGTTTGAACGATATGCTATTGGAAAAACAAAATGTGCATTTTAGAAAACAAACAATAAATAATTACCTGGTGAGCCCCGCAACCTCGACACCCAGCAGGTTGATCAGGTCCTGTTCACGGTCTATTACATCTGGCCAGTGGTGCATCAGATGCTGAACCGTGTGCTGCACCCCACTGTGCCCGTGCACATACCAGTGGAGTCTCCCTCACAGCAGCCAAAGTTCCTGCAGGGTGTTCCCCCTTCCAGGCCTGCCACCTGCTGCCAGAACGAAGAGGAGGTGCAGCTGCAGATAGAAAACATGTGCGGACACCTAAGCCTCAGAAAAAATGGTGCGGGCTGCACCCGTTGGCAGAGCCGGCAACCATAAGGTGTGTAGCAAGTAGAAGTCGCACCAGCACTGCAGCTTACTCCCTGGTACTCGAATATGGCGCTGTGTAGGATAGAAAATAAGGAACAGAACTTACAGAAGCAGAAATGAAGAACTAAAGAAGTAGAAGAACACTAAAACTAGTGCCAAAAGCAACAGAAAACGTAAAAGAAAAACACAAAAACATAAAATACACGAACAAAAAGATACACATTTATCAAAAAAGGTAAATGATGGGTTGATGAGTGGGATGGGGGAGAATTGAAAATAATTTAAAAAAATCAATCACAGAACCATGCAGAGAAGAGAAAGCATGCAAAACAAAATGGCAATGCCCAGGCGAACCACATGGTGTTGCTCATGCAGATTATTCAGCACGGAAACACACCTCGCGCTACTGGCATACAAAAAAGACAGTGCAAACTGCCTGGAGAGCACTTCCTTCTGCTCGCGGAGTTCTGCGGATTCTCTACAAGTTTTTGGCACACCACAGATTTTATGGAGCTAAACTCCATGAGCTCTGCCAAGGTCTTATTCAAACATGTTGAAGCCTAACTCTAGTTGATAAGATATGAGTAGAAATATATGTAGCTTGGCATTCACACAAACACAACACAATGGATGTTTTAAATATTTTTTATTATTTGAAAAGCTTACAATGTTCCAGAATTATGCTACATTTTATTGGTATTATTTTTAAAATATTGCTACTATTTCATCTCTCCTGGCATGTCTTGCCCTTGAGTGTACAATTTTTGATAGTAATTCTTGATCTGATTTCAGTTGAGAATCACCTCCCATTGTAGATTACTCTTCAAACAGATATTGTGTAGAATGGCACACACAAGTATTATTTTACAAATCATTGCCGGTGAGTACAGGCATCTACCTGCCGGAATCATACAGGCACCAGAAATGTGATATCAACACTTCAAATATTCTTTTAACAATGTTGCAAGTCTTTCTCAAAGCAGCATTATATTGCTTTTCCATATTATGATGTGGATTTGTATAGCATACCCTCATCCATGGGTGGAGACCGTAACCTTGATCTCCTGAAAGAAGATAGAGATATACATTTTAGAATTAGCAGTGTACTTACTTACATCTTTGAGCAGACTTTATATGTAAAATATGTATGATACATGTGTAATTTACATGTTTGGTATTGCAGGTGTTTTTTACAACAGATATCCCTGTTTGACACATTTATGTTTATCTGGAAGCCTTGTGATCATTTTAATCATTTTAATTGTGAAATCTGTTTTTAGATCCAGACAAATAGATCATGGCAAACAATTGATTTCAGTACTCTTAGTGATCCCATGCCCCAACAAACAATGTATCATTGTACACCATCATTTGCTAAAGATGGCTCTATTTGACCTTACTCCCATCACATATGACATTTATTTTTTATTTGCAATGACTGCTATTAGGTGACTCACTGATACATTGCATAGGTATTTTAAAAAAGGCAAGTGCATACAATATTACACAACACATATAAAAGTCCAATGTTTCTACATTGTGTCAACCATGACCCATTCATGTGAATGATGCATATTTATGCTAATCACTTTTTTAATGTTCATTTATGTTGTACAATTTAAGACACATTTACAATGTAAGTTTTAGTTAATTCATTTTACATTATATCATGTACAATTGTTGTAGCTGGATGAACATGCAGTCATATTGACACATTTCCATATCACTGTGTTAATGTGTAAGCATGTATGTGTTCATAAACGTTTTGGTGATGCATGGCTTGACATGGTACACTGGCTATGATTTATTTTTACCCGGATATGTGACTTCTTGTAAGCCTACATAACTGTGAGTCCTAAATATGTGAGTTGTGCTCATATATGTGACCTTTTATAAAATCAGCTGCCGGGGGTATATTATGAACAGTTACATATGATTTTCCACCCCAACAAAATTCCTTTTTACACTGGCTGTATTATTTTCTTTGTTCACATTTACACAAGCCAGAACCCTTATGTGTAATTAGATGACATCTATAGATGTTATTTGTACCATAAGTAGATCTTGGTCATTCCCATGCATTGAGCAGAACACTCAGTGAGAGGCTAAAAAATGTAAGGCATATTTTGGCCAGGAAGGTGCCCTTTACTGCACACATGCAATCCTGTATATAACACAGTCACCCTTGCTACGTGCTGCAAGGATGGTTGGATTGGTGCAAGGCTGACTGAGTGCATCAGTGCTTAGAGAGAATAGAATGGATCAAATCTCACAATCCATCACTTTCCCTATCATGCAGTGCAGCACAACACAGCTAGTTGTATTGCTCAGTTGCGTAGCATGAAATACAATTCATCTGTGGTTTTCCTATGTGTACATTCTGCTATTTACTTATACAGAATGTTAGATTAAATCATGCATTTAAGCATACAGAGTGGACAAAGTTGTCTCTTTTAAACAACTCACTGATGAGTAGGCCATTTCCATATCTCCCATTCTGAAAAAAAGCAATAATGGTACTGTGCTTGAATCTACAGGCGTCACGGGCACTTCCTGGATACTTTACCAGAACATTTGTGAAAAGGCCATTGAGACACAATTGCCTGAACATTACTTGAGTAATTTCACTTTCGATGTCTGTAAATGTGTGCAGTATCTGCCGATGGCACCAACTGCACATGGGTGCAATAAATTCTTGCTTGGTAGATAGTTGCTTTTGACTAGTTTTTGGGAAATGCCAGGTACTGAGTGCACGTTTGATTATGCCACCCTACACAGAGGGCAGGAATGGAGAAAAGGCATCCTGTGAAATGACACGCAACATTACAGATGTCCCCTGGAATGATCCAGAGGCCAACATGTGTAGCATTGCCTTCAATTTCTAATGCGTCGGGATGGCATTAGTCCGGCTTGTTGCTGGTTGAAGACTAGGAAAAATCTTCTCGATCAAATCCAAGATACTCTCCTTGTTCAATCGAAATAAATGGATCACCTACTCTGTGGGATCACTGAGGATGATCCTTTCTTAGAATATGCACTCTCTCCTCCTTCGCTGTTACTGTTGTTGTCTCGTATGGACTCCCAGTTGCAAAATGACTGGCTCCATGGCATAGATGAGCTTGCCAGAGAGTTCTGTGATGGAGGTTCTCTTATACTAATGCACTTACGTCATTGCCTAACTCTGCATTGATGATGTGCAGCATTCTAATTCATTTACATAATTGCGTTACCCTGTGTGATGATGCGTCATGCAGTGGTATCTTGATAAATCCCACTGTGCGACAGTTGTGTTTGATTTTGCATGGGAACACCTACCTTGCAAATATTTGTTCCTGCATCACACAGCCTGACATAGTGAAGCACCTGCACCATGCAAGTCCCTACAAATGGCACAGGAAGGCTCTTGCATCACTTGATAAATCTAACCTAAGCCCTTGCCTTTTCTTGCTTCACCTTGTGTGACTCAATGGTGAGGCAAGGACTTGATAGATCTGACCCCCAGAAGGCTGTAGAATGTTTCCACCTGCATACTTAGATTCTACTGTTGTTTAGTTTGTCCACACTTAAAAAAAAGAAGATTACGGGTATTGCTTGAGACATTTTATATTGTATTTATTTCATTAGAGACATGACTCACATTCCTCTTATGAGAACTGTCCTCTCAGCATTCTTCAATGGTGGTGCTTGAATTTTCTATTAATGCTCTTATAAGGGACTTACCATGCAAAGAAAATAATTGCCACAAGTCTATCTCCATTTAGACTCTTGTTGCCAAACTCCAGTGGAGAAGGGCATTGCTTTACTCCATACCCCAAACATCGTCCTCCCACAGCCCTCAGTGGACATTGCCACCAGATGGTAACAACCATCAGAAAAGAGCATCTCCTCGCACACAACTTTACACAATACAGGAGAGTGCAGTTGGATGTTACGGGTGGATTGAGATAGGCAAGGGACACTATTGAAGGACCTTCTTTATGTGACCCATGCAACCTTGTGGCAGTTTTAGGGTGCTCTGTTAAATACAAGCTCAGGTTAATAGATACATGAACATTAGGAAGTCTGCTAGATCTACAGTAATTTTCCAGGTTTTGGTGAGGCTCACACAGCAACGGACTTGAACTTGAGTTACTAGGACTGGATAGACAGTAGAGAGGAACCACGCCTACACCCCTTATGACAAGAAGGTGAGGCACCACGTGGATAGGAAAAGAAAATCTAAATTCCTCTGAGTTAGGGCAAGAATATATGCTCAGGAAAGAGAAACATCCACTAAGCTAATTGACTTGGTTGCTAATTATTCTCATTTTGTTTAGAAATGACACAATGGTGCCAATTCCGATCCGGTAAAAAAATTCCCCGTCCGACTCGTATCCGGATTTTTTTCCGTCCAAATCGTCAAAGTAGCGTACAAACTGCCAAGTACGATTCGAACGGAAAAAAGTCCATACGAATCGCATTGGGAAGATTTCCCCACACGTCCTCGGGTCGGGAAAAGTCACCGACACGTCCCCGGGCGAAAAACCCACCGTGCGGAAAAATAAAGTCCGACTGCGCAAGTACGATCCCTCCTGTCCTCCCCATTTCACAACCGTACGCAAAAAACACCGTCCGAACCGAACTCCCATAGCAACCATGGAGACATGTGCCCGCATACGCGCCGAACACCCCACCACCCCCCCCGCCCGCGTATGTACGCACCGAACACCCACCCCAGCAGTGCATGTACGCCCCGAACCCCCACCCGTGTATGTACGCCCCGAACCACCACCCGTGTATGTACGCACCGAACCCCCACCCCAGCAGAGTATGTACGCCCCGAACCCCCACCCGTGTATGTACGCCCCGAACCACCACCCGTGTATGTACGCACCGAACCCCCACCCCAGCAGAGTATGTACGCCCTGAACCCCCACCCGTGTATGTACGGACCGAACCCCCACCCGTGTATGTACGCACCCAACCCCCACCCCAGCAGTGTATGTACGCCCCGAACCCCCACCCGAGTATGTACGCACCGAACCACCACCCGTGTATGTACGCACCAAACCCCCACCCGTGCATGTACGCCCCCGAACCCCCACCCGTGTATGTACGCACCAAACCCCCACCCGTGTATGAACGGACCGAACCCCCACCCGTGTATGTACGCCCCCGAACCCCCCCCCAGCCGTGTATGTACGCACCGAACCACCACCCGTGTATGTACGCCCCCGAACCCCCACCCGTGTATGTACGCACCAAACCCCCCCCCAGCCGTGTATGTACGCACCAAACCACCACCCGTGTATGTACGCACCAAACACCCACCCCAGCCGTGTATGTACGTACCGAACCACCACCCGTGTATGTATGCCCCCGAACCCCCACCCGTGTATGTACGCACCAAACCCCCCCCACCCATGTATGTACGCACCAAACCCCCCCCAGCCGTGTATGTACGCCCCGAACCCCCACCCGTGTATGTACGCACCGAACCCCCACCCGTGTATGTACGCACCCAACCCCCACCCCAGCAGTGTATGTACGCCCCGAACCCCCACCCGAGTATGTACGCTCGAACCACCACCCGTGTATGTACGCACCTAACACCCCCCCCAGCCGTGTATGTACGCACCAAACCCCCACCCGTGTATGTACGCACCGAACCCCCACCCGTGTATGAACGGACCGAACCCCCACCCGTGTATGTACGCCCCCGAACCCCCCCCAGCCGTGTATGTACGCACCGAACCACCACCCGTGTATGTACGCACCAAACCCCCACCCCACCAGGGAATGTACGGACCGCACCCCCACCAGTGCATGTACGGACCGTACTGACGCCAAAAAAACACGTACTGAACCAGGACAAACCATATTTACACAAGGAGAGTCAAGTAGAGTTTCCCCACACCACCAAACATGCCCAACAACCCCACAAACATCACATACACTCACCTGCAACTGCCAAACTGCCAAACAGAGGCCCAAAACTCAATCACTCCTCATAACACACCCACACAAATTTCAAACACAGCCACACCCACAAATGGACCAATAAAAATGGACCACACACACAAACCATGAGCCTTTGCAACAGACCCACTGCTGCCAGAGCCCACAGACGACCCACACCACCATACTTGAACCTCACACTTGCATACCTTCACACAACCACCTACACAAACACCCCCTCATCACATTCACACACACACCTCCACTACCACACCCACACACCCACAACCATCCACACCCACACCCCCACAACCATCCACACCCACACCCCCACAACCATCCACACCCACACCCCACGCCATGTCCACCACCAAGAATCCAAAGTTCACAAAGGAGGAGCTGGAGATCCTTGTCGAAGAAATCCTCAGAGTCGAGCCACAGCTCTTTGGGACATTGGTCAGACAGACCAGCATATCCGAAAAAACGGCCATGTGGCAGAGGATCGTCGATTCTGTGAATGCTGTTGGGACCACCAGAAGGACCAGGCACGAGTGCCAATCCAGGTGGTACGATCTGCGGAGGACGGTCAAGAGGAAGATGACTGACAATCACAACCAGGGGAACATCACTGGAGGAGGGCCGCCCCCCAGACCGGTACAATACCATCCCTGGGAGGAGAAGGTGATGTCCACGCTGGCGGTGGAGGGACTACACGGACTGCCAGGACTCCCAGACCCTGCTGAGTACACAAACAACTCACCTCACATGGGGGGATGCCATACACAATCAATCATGCATGCCACCACCCCCAAGCCACCACCGGACACAACAACACTCCACAAACACACACATGCCACTAGCGCCTCCATGCCCCATGCATCAATCAGGGCCATGCCAAGTCACAGGCCACACAAAACACCAACACAACACAGGATGTGGTCGATGCTGGGAGTGGGGGCATCAAAACTAACATTGAGCAACTCACAAGCACACAACAATGCCCTCAGCCCATATGGCCCAGGGCACAGCCATACAAACTGTGTGTACCCACACAGTACTGTCTTGCCTGCAAATGGTGGCTGCCATGCAGGATGACATGGGTCTGAAGGCACAATTTGCACATAACAGCAGACAATGAAGATGCATCGCTCTGATAGAGTCTCAGCACACACCGCCACAGCAGCAGCCTACACTCAGACACACTGCCCAATGGGTGCCCGGAGAACAGGGACTAACTCACATGAACAAGCCAATGGCCATTCAAAGACCGGCTAACTGTGTGTGCCCAGGAAGCTGGCCTGAGGTGACAGAGAGTGACAAAGAGAGGGAGGGAGAGGGGGAATGAGAGGGAAGGAGACAGAGGGGGACACAGGGAGACAGACAGAGGGAGGGAGTAGGGTGACAGAGGGAGACCGACAGAGGGAGGGAGGAGGGTGACAGAGGGAGGGAGGAAGGGAGACACAGGGAGACTAAATCACCCTTGGGTGGTGTGGCCATGTCCACTCGTCAGCCGGTGGACTGTGTGCATGCAGACCAGGTCTGGCAGTGCCTCAACCCCCCCTTCCGTAGATGAAGACCGGTCCATGTGTCAATCTGTGCACGAGTCCATCCGTGCTGCAGGCACAGACCTAACCACACACCCAGTATACCCACCCACTGTGTCGGTAAGAACCCTGTCACAAATGCTTCAGTCCCCTACCTGCAACATCAAATTGCCTTGGCAAAACACCATTTGGCCACGTACAGTGCAACACGTAAGGCGCCTCTGCATGGCTCGCTACGCCCGCACACCACACTGCTGACTGTGTACCCAAATAGATGCATCAACTAAGATTGTGTCTCACACATGCGTAAAGCCCTGACAGCTGTGGCCAAGGGACATAGCCATGCACAAGTGCACTGTGAGAGGAATGCAGGACAGATCCAACTACCCAGAGGAAGAGTGCCAAATCAGAAATGCATGCAACATGGATGCCACATGTGACACTGTTAACATTGTCTCTCTCACACACAGGTCAACGTCGACGAACACCCCCCAACACTGGGGGGGAAGTCTCACAGGACCAGGCTCCGCGGGATGAGGACCCCACCGCCAGCGATGACTCTCACCACTCCGTGGATGACCCAGACCAACCTGGCCCCTCTGGTGTCCAACCACCTGCAGCACCTGGGTCAGGTACAACTGTGCCAACCACCACCCCCATTCCTGCCACATCCCAGGAGACGTCCAGGAGCCCTGCCCGCACACGACCACCCAGCCAGTCTGCCCAGGAGGGACACGGTCCTCCGGGCACCCAGGAGGAGGCAGGCGGCAACGCAGATGCCATCCCTCAGGGGTCCCGGAGACCCGATGCACCCACAACGGCAGGCCAGGTGCACGTGGGCAGGGGTGGCGGGAGTGGAGGACGGCGGAGGCGCGAACCTGACCAGGCAGCTCAGGACCCGGTAGTGTCCCAGGTCAGCAACATCCTGGATACATACCGGCGTGACACCAGGGGCATGGACCAGATTGCGTCCACCCTCAATGACATCAAGGGGACCCTCCAGGAGATGAAGACCCTGCAGTCCCAGCAACATGCCTGTCAACTGCAACACCAAGGAAGGATGGAGGATAGACAGGCTGAGCTCGTGGCGGTGCAAACCCAAATGACCGGTGTACTCCGTCGGATTGCCGACAACATGGGCAACCCTCCCTGTGGCACCAGGCGAAGGCCATTACCAGACACAGGGAGGGATCAGGAGGAGGAGGATTCATCCGACGGAGCGTCACAGACATCGTCACGGACTGCTTCCGAGGGTCCCCGCAGGAAGGTGGGTCGTCCACGAAAAAGACTGTGAGAGTCAGCAGAACATCACCATCTCCCAGGTCACCTGGCCTGGCACCTGGCCCTCTGGCCCAATAGCAGCACATGACATTCTCTGCCACATGGACTTGCTGGTCACTGTCTGACCTATGTTGACGAAGACTGTGGCATGGACTCTGACATTTTGCTACGGCAAGGATACCAACTCCCCCAGTGAACTTTAGATTCTACACTCCCGCTGTGCACCTCTTGTCATCCCCACAAACCCGTACCCCACCACAAATAAATTAATCACACTTACAAGATGATGCCGTGATTCTACATTATTACAATACATGTGTGTGTCGTACAGTCAAAGCATGCCTGATCTCAGAATTAACTCCAACCATCCAAACCGTGGGGTCGCAGTCTTGCCCAGGACACACATGGGTCCCAATGTCTCATCTGATACAGACATGGAGTACCATACTCACCTGTGCTGGGCCCAACCAGCTGAGTGGTTCCCGCACAACTGTGGCTACAGACACATTCAGGGGAGCAACAGTCATGCGCAGAGGTCAGGGATCATGTGGAGTGACCTGGCTTGCCGCTCCCAGGTATGTCTAGACATGTGTCCCTACAATGTGCAGCATGCTTGCGTCAGGCGGATGTTGAGAATGGTGGCTAGGCCAAGGTTGGATGCATGGAGATGCCAGAATGCAGTTTAGGATCACAGTGCCACATGGTTGTGTTGGGGTTGTGGGCTGCATCATGAGTGTGGGCGTGGATCGAGAAGGTCATCCTGCAGCTGGCTGTGAAACATTCCCCCCATCCCGTTTGGACGTTGATGTGGCCTGGTTGCCCGACGCAGTAGCAGAGCTGTGCAGATGCACTCCGGATATGGACAAGTACCATGGGAGTCGTAAGGCACATGTCCGTAGACTGCAGGGTAGGATTCGACACGGATGTTGTAGTTGCCCTGGGGGATGGTCTCTCTTGCCTTGAGGTGGATGGAACTGTGCATCTTGTGCATAATACAGTTCCCACTCCCTGACAAACCCCTAGCATCTTGTCACTCTACACATAGACACATATGCACCACCTATGAAAACTATGCCAGACATGCCGCACACACAGTGGCAACAGGCCACCATTGACAGGGAAGAGGCACCTTGGAGACAGAGGGACAAATTTATTAGTCATGTGTGTTGGAATGACAATGATACTCTGTCAACACATACACAGGTCATGTGGATGAACATGTGGGAGCAACACTGGCACCCCCCATTGCAACACAGATGCTGGTATCCCATTGACCTGGCACACAAGTGACGGATAACAGCTAAACACCCCCTGCTGCCACGGAGAGGCCGCTATACACCATTGAGGCCCTGATGGGGCAATCACACACCATGTCAACCCGGTGCAACCTGTATGTTTCCGAGGCCAGTGTTACACACAATGATGGCCTCATCACAATCCCCTGCCACATGACAGTCACCAAGTCTGACCATGGCTCCAGGTGAAGCCTGCCCCATGTCATGTTCCCCATGTAGGATCACCATGTATGCAAATGGAACACACATGAACCGGAGAAGTGCACACAGACTACAAACAATTCACACACCCAAAACGACGTGAGGCATCCCTTACCCTAAGGAGATTTCAACACTTGCCCGTGCATGTGACGCTGAATCAGCACATGTTGCTGTGTTCATGAGGAGTAGCAGGAGCACAACAATGCCACCAGCAGACAGCATGCACATGGACCTGTGGAAGAGAGACACACAAGGATTCAGCACAAAGGAGCACATCCGCAAGCATGTACTCAACACGTATCATGTTGTTAACATGACAGGTGACAATGATGACCCTCAGACAACATCCTTCCATTGCGCCATCACTTGAGTGACACTTCAATACACACCACTGACTCACTTGGCAGACATGCAGATGGACACACACATTGCAACACATGCCACACACGGCCCAATGCGTGCACACTCAGACACTGGAACTCACCACTAAGCAAAGAAGTTGCGTATGAGCCGACTCCGCATGTCCTCCACAGCCTCCTCCTCCTCCACATCACTTGCCCCGTCACCAAGGCCTTCATCCTCCACGGGTGGATGGTCCTGGTCATCTTGATCCAGTATGAGTGGAACAGCTTCCTCCACTGCCATGTTGTGCAGCATGCAGCAGACGATGATGATCTTGCACACCTTCACCGGGGCATATGGGAGTGCTCCGCCGGTCTTGTGGAGGCACCGGAATCGGCTCTTCAGAAGTCCAAACGTCCTCTCAATGACTCTCCTGGTCCGCCCATGTGCGTTGTTGTAGCGGTGCTCGGCAGCCGTGCTGGGGTTGCGGACAGGCGTCATCAGCCATGGCATGTTGGGATAGCCAGCGTCCCCTACAAGGAAACATCATGGACAGAAGTGTGTCAGCACAGGCAGTGAGATTGGAAGATGACGCCAAACACTGAACTGCCAGAGTCTACCCACCAACAATACATGCTCGCTCGTTCCGCAGCTGCAGCATCATTTCAGGCAGCCTGCTACGCCTCATGATGAAGGCATCGTGTGCTGATCCTGGAAAGCGAACACAGACATGTGAAATCACCATGTTGGACAGACACACCACAAGGGCATTAATGGAGTGATAATGTTTGCGATTCCTATACACCACCTCCTGTGCCTGTGGTGGTACCAACGCAACATGTGTCCCATCTATGGACCCAATGACATGGGGCATCCCTCCCAGGGCATAGAACTCACGCTTGACATCTGTCAACTGCTCACGAATTGGGAATTTAATGTACTCATCCAGGTGAACCAACATGGCCTCTAAGAAATCATGCAGAACACGGCTGAACATCGTCTGGGACATGCCCCCGACATCAGCAATGGTATGTTGGAACGTACCCGTGGCAAGGAAATGTAGGGATGCCATCACCTTCAACTTGGGTGTCAGTGCACTGGGATACCTGTGGCGCGGGAGGAGTTGTGCTTCCAGCCGGCCAGTCAACTCATCAATCAACCGTTGGCTGAATCTGTAGCGGCGTATACAGTCCCGTTCATGCAGGGCAGCAATGTCTGGCATACGTCGAGGGAGAGGCGGAGCCCTGCAGTGAAATGGAAGGAACACCTAAGAGTGAGCACTGTACAACAACATCGTCAATGCACTGAGCACATGTTACACAGCCAATACACATATGCCACGTTGTGAGTCAGGTCTGTGCCACATTTCCTGGACACGTACGCCAGTCAGGTGACACTCCTACCAAGGGACAGCCACTAACGGAGGGGGGCAAGATCACGATGACATGGCATGAGACTAGCTGTGGGCCAGTGTAAGTGAACATGCACACGCATCACAGGATTCACAGACATCCACACATGTGCAGAAGTAGTATGCGTATGGTACAGACAGGTAGTTGGATGCGATATGCACTGGTCACATGTCATAGGAATAGGACAGGCCACACACATTGCCTTTGAGGAGTACATGTCGAGACAGAACATACATAGGGAGCATGTGGATATGTACTTGTGTTGATACTCCGTGTAGTTGCATACATACACACCTCATGGCAAATCACATATGTGGGCTGGTGTGCGGAACAGTGTGCCATGCCCATCGACACACAGACACATGTTGGCAGCAGCAACTGCTGATGCATTGAACCACACACCTACAGCAAAATCATGGAAAGACATGCCACACACATGACTTGGTTGCAGCGTGCAACGCAGCCATACACATGTCATGTGTAATATTCCGTGTACCTGGCATCAGGGGACAGGTGCGGGTGTCCGTGACTGGGACATGCAAGTGACTCATGGCTCCACTAGTGTGTACGACATGCACACATGTCAAAGGAGTGCAGGGGATGTGTGGTACAATGCGCACCATCACACACGACATGTGTACACAGCTCATCGTACATGTGCTTTGCCCACACCTCAGGGGTAAAGTGCCACATCACATCCTGACACACCTGTGTCACACACATGTGGTATTGCACAGACAATGCATTGGTGTCCACCCTTGGCAATACCTGTCCGCTCCATTCCTGTCTGTGTGCCGCCTGTCACCACTGACAGTTGTGAAACGCACCGTACATACGCTCGGAGTGCGTGTATAGGGTCCCTGGGCCAATATTGCTGCTGGCGTATGCGTACGCCACAGTAGTACGGACCGTACAAGCGCTTGTACGGTCCGGATCACAATATGGGCGCTGGCGTATGCGTACGCCACAGTAGTACGGACCGTACAAGCGCTTGTACGGTCCGGATCACAATATGGGCGCTGGCGTATGCGTACGCCACAGTAGTACGGACCGTACAAGCGCTTGTACAGTCCGTACTACTGTGGCGTACGCATACGCCAGCGCCCATATTGTGATCCGGACCGTACAAGCGCTTGTACAGTCCTTACTACTGTGGCGTACGCATACGCCAGCGCCCATATTGTGATCCGGACCGTACAAGCGCTTGTACGGTCCGTACTACTGTGGCGTACGCATACGCCAGCGCCCATATTGTGATCCGGACCGTACAAGCGCTTGTACGGTCCGTACTACTGTGGCGTACGCATACGCCAGCGCCCATATTGTGATCCGGACCGTACAAGCGCTTGTACGGTCGGTATCACTGCTTGTGGGGTGCCCTAGGGCGTGGAACGCACCGTACCTGTGTGTAAATGTATGAAAACACATAGGGGACACATGAGGGACAAGTATAAGGGCCTAAATGCATGATGGTTGCCATGGAGACTGAGTTAAATTTTTGAATTTGAGCACCAGGTGCACAGCAGAAGTCAGTTTGAAAGAATCTACATTGTTGCAATGTGGATGTTGACTTGACATCATTATCAAAACTGAAACCATGCAAAGCCACACACTGGGGTAGGTTTGAAGGGATTGGATGAAACGTAGGATGCTAATGTGACTGACCAATCAATCTGTACTCCTATACATGAACAGGCCAGCCAGGCATATATAAGGCAGCCAGGTCCCATGAGAGAGCACTTGCCTGCACATCCATTCATCCATGACCACTGCTGCTGATAGTGATTCCTCTGGCACCATGTCCAGGACTGTGGAGAGGTCACAGCCATTCACCCAGGAGGAGAACCTTGCCCTGATAGATGTGATCCTCCCACAGTTCCAGAGCCTGTATGGTCGACCAGGGGTTCAGGTGAGTGCAGACTCCACTAGCTTAGACTGTGCCCCTTTTGTGTGACAGTGACTTCTGGCATTGTGTCCATGTGTGACAGACATGCACTGTTGTTTGGAGTGGGTCCCAGGGTGTGGAAGGCCTCATGTCACCCATGCAGAGCATGCTGTGTTTCCTGTGTGCACTCCTCACTTGCATAGTGCCTACTGTGACAATGAATGCAAGGTGCATGCCACATTCTGCCTGCATACTCCTCCTGGGGATGTTGTTTCCACAGTCCTGATGTGATCCTGTGTTCCCCCCAGTGTGACAGGTGTCAGTACCCATGGATGTGTGTTTGTTCAGTGTACCTGTGCTGTGAGTGTCCAAAGGCCGTGTTCGTCCCCTGCACATTGGTGTGTGTGTTAGTCCCCTGTCATGTGGGTGAGTGCATATGGGGAGTGTTGCACACAAGCAGCATGAGGGATGGATATGGCCTGGCCATCCGATGTGAGCAGGGAGCAGTGCTGTGTGCATGCCGTGCTGAGCCAGCCCCACACCTGTGACACCCCCGTCTACTGGCACATGGGCAGAGTGAGGTGTGTACCCGCAGTTGGCAATGCCATGTGATTGTCCTGTACCTGTGTGTGTCTGTGTACTCTGCTGAGGTAGCATCAGTGTGCTGGGGCAGGTGACTGCTGTGAGGTGCTGTACATAATCCTGGTGTAGCCTGTGAGGCACAGTGTGATCCCTGGTCAGTGAGTGTGTGGTACCCCTCATGCCACCCGTGTGCTTTCACTGGCACGTAGTGCATTTGGCCTTCCACAGTGGATAATGTCCCTATGACAAAGGTGCAATTAGTTGCATGCATACCATGGCCTGTTCATAATGAGGATTGTTCTATATGTGTGTCTCTGTGTCTTTGCTCATGTGGATTAATGTATTCTCTCTTTTGCATCCTCACAGGTAGGCGCCATTGCCAAGGGGGAGATCTGGAGGGAAGCCGTCAGTGCCGTGAGGGGTACAGAGGGTCGGAGGCGGAGCCTGTCTCAGGTGAGGAAACGCTGGCAGGACATCCGGTGCTGGACGAGGAGGATTGCACGGCTCCTGCTGGGGGACTCACCTGAGAGCCGTAAGAACCGTGGGCGCCGTCGTCTGACCCACATCCAGAAGCGTGTGCTGGCGGTGGTCTTCCCCGATATGGACAGGCGCCTACAGGAGAGGCAGCAGCAGGAAGGGGGTAGGTACATGTGTGTCAGTTGTGTGTCCCCAGCCAATGTAAGTGTGCAGTTGCATGGATACACTGCCAGGGTTTGATTGTGCAGTGCGTCAACTTCTCCACAAAGTAGCACAGTGCTGTTCTCACTCCCTCCCTTCCCCTCCTTGCAATGTGTTCCCTGGTCTGTCTGTAGCCACTCTTGCACAAGGTTATTTAGGCAGGCAGTTCATGCAGGTGCCCTATGCTATCAGCATCATGTGTGGGGGTGATGTGCCACGGGTATGGGGACCTTGCGTGTGCCATGGCCAATTTCAGTCATTGTGGTGTCCATGTCACTTGGCACTGATTGTGAATCACGACATAGGGGTGTGTCTCCAAAATGTACAGCCTTCCAGCATGCATGTCCAATTGTGTGCCCTCTGACATGATGTGCCTGAGTGGGAGGCCTGCTAAGTGCAGGGACGGTTGCTTCATTTGCAGTCATGTCCATCCTGGACCATGGAGGAGTGTGGGCACTACTGTGCCCTGGGGCACCTCTTTCTTGGTATCATGTGCGTCATCCAACAATATGGCCATTCACTGTGTCTTCACCATGGGTTGGGTAGGGTGGCATTGTACCCTGGGCTCAACTGTTAGGACCTACAGGTTGCTACATGTGTCCACTGTACAGGGGGACCCATTTTGCTTGTGCATACTCACAGTGGGCATTACCTGTGTGTGTTGTTGAGACAATCTGATGATGTTTGCCTGTCAATGATGTGTGGACATGGCCACCGGGGGCTGTGTGTGTACAGTCATGAATTAGTGGAGGCCATGTGTTTCCATCCCAGAGTAAGAGGTGTACATACTTTCTCCGTCTCAATGAGATTGTCTCAGGTGTGGGTGGTTTGTGCGTACAAGGCCTACATGTCAGAAGCTTCATCCTCCTTGCTGGGTTTAGCCTGTGTGTGATGTTTGACTGGACATACGCTCAAGGTGCAGTGACCCTGTCATGTGTGGCCTGGTTTCATGTATTGCCTTTGCAGCATGCGGCAAGAGTAAATGGATATGATTCATGCTCATCCCTTTTTGACGACGCAGTGTGGTGCAGGTGCTGTGCACATTTGTCCCCAGAGGCTGGCTCCTCTCTAAAATTTCAGGTGCAGTGATTTGCTGTTGTGTCATGATCTCCATTGTGTCTCAGTGGCATGGTGGGTCGAAAAACTGTGTGTTCCATGGCCTACATGTGTACATTGTTTTGTAGGTGTTACTCCTGTTGCTTTTCAGGCTATGCAATGTGACCTATGTATATTTGACTCACGTGACATAAGTGTACAGGTGTCTGATTTTCTCCTGTCTCTTCACCTTGCCCACAGCATCGCCGGGGGACACGGAAGGAGACACTAGCACGGACCGGGAGGAGAGATTGAGCACCAGTGCCAGCAGTGCTGTCCTGTCTGGCACATGGAGTGGCACGGAGGCCGAAGGGAGTGAGGCAGAGGACCTGTTGACTGCCAACACAGACTATGACGCAGACGGGTCCGAGGCTGAGCTCCCAGAGGTGGAGGAGTCTGCCCCCCCAGCTGATGGCAGCCCTCCACATCCCCCCGCCACCTCAGGTTCCATCACCGGCCTCCCACATGCTCGTGGCCCTTCCCTCCGTGCTCGGTCCCCACATGTCTCCTTCCTGCCAGGCACCGCACCCCCTGCCCCTGTCACCACTGCTGCGGTGAGTGCGGAGTCTGTGGACATCCTGAGGCAGTTGCAGGTTGGTCAGACTGCGATGCTAAATGTCCTCCATGCCCACACCCAGGTGCTGACCCAGATGGAGGCATACATGGAGGGCATGTCGGCTGCGCAGTCTGACCAACGGCAGTTGCTGAGGTCCATAGACTCCACACTGACTGCAGCACTGGATCTCCTGCAGCGCTGCATAACACCCCCTACCCCTGCCCCATCCACAATTCCCACTCCCGTGCCTGTCCCACGCACATCCAGACGTCAGCGTGCACGCACCCCAACAGACACAGGCACCACACCACCAGGGAAGTCGAAGCGCACACCTCCTGTCACGCACACACAGGGTGAGGAAGGCACACCCACTGGGTCGGGGGGGAAACGTAGAACACGCAGCCACAGTGGGAGTCCGCATTCCACACAACCCACTCCCTCCAAATCCACTCCCCTTAGCTCTCCTGGCCAACAGTCAGTGACAGCATCATCCACTGCGAGTGTGCCCCCCAGCCCCAGGATGACACCACCCCGCAAGCGGTGGAGGCGGGACCCGGCCAGGGGAGTTGAGTCCCCCACCCTGTCCACACCCTCCCCCAGTGGCGCTGCGACCCATCCCTTTGCCCCCCCCCTCCTTGGGGCCTGTGGTTGGATTGGGTGCGGGGGAGTCGCTGGGGGAACTTGCCGACGTGTGCAGCGCCATTCTGTCCTCCACCTTTGGCGCTGGCACCCCCCCTGTGGCAGAATCATCCCTCCCTGCACCCACAACACCTACCCTTTCCCCTCCTGTCCCTGCGGTGCCTGTTTCCACCCTCCCCCCTGATGCCCCCTCTTCTGTGGATGAAATGGACTTGTGAACTGTGCAGGCAAGCTAGGGGACACACGTCCCGATGTGTACCCCCCCCCCCGGACTTTGCTGCTGGGCTGGCCCATGGCCCTTGTACATAGTGGACATTTTCTCAGATATATTTTCCTGCTGAATAAAGCCTTTTCTTTTGGTTTTGCACACTGATGCTTTCCTGGACTTGCTGTTGGTGCTGGTGCTCCCTGCGTTGGGGTGGTGATAATGTGTTAGGGGTCTGTGAAATGTTGGAGTGTGCTGCTCATGGGGTGTACCCTGCCATCTGCGTGCCATCACAAAGGTCTCTGCCAATGGTATTTGGTCATGTTTGCTCTCACTGTATGGTGACATTGTCCCAAGGTGTGTTCCATCCTCTGTGGAGCAGGCCATTTTCCCTGCAGGGTGTCTCCCAAATGCTGTGCTGTGCTGTGTCTACATTTCCTGGATGTGTGAGGGTTGCCGTTCAATATAGCCATGCTGGCTCAGCGATGGCTCCGCCTGCATCTGGGGTATCACCCTTGTAGGTCACTGAACTTGTTGATGGGGTATATTGTCCTATGTCTGGGCACTGCTGGGAGTGATAGGTACACACCCCTCCTGTGTCTGGGCACTGCTGGGAGTGATAGGCACACACCCCTCCTGTCTCAGGGCACTGCTGGGAGTGATAGGCACCCACCCCTCCTGTGTCTGGGCACTGCTGGGAGGACTCTGCACCCACCCCTCCTGTGTCTGGGCACTGCTGGGAGGACCCTGCACCCACCCCTCCTGTGTCTGGGCACTGCTGGGAGGACCCTGCACCCACCCCTCCTGTGTCTGGGCACTGCTGGGGGTGTTTGGCACACCCCATTCTTATTGCAGGTTCGGTGCGTACATACACGGGTGGCGCTTGGGTGCGTACATACACGGGTGGGGGTTCGGGGCGTACATACACGGGTGGGGGTTCGGGGCGTACATACCAGGGTGGGGTGGGGGTTCGGTGCGTACATACACGGCTGGGGGTTTGGTGCGTACATACACGGGTGAGGTTTCGGTGCGTACATACACGGGTGGCGCTTGGGTGCGTACATACACGGGTGAGGTTTCGGTGCGTACATACACGGGTGGCGCTTGGGTGCGTACATACACGGGTGAGGTTTCGGTGCGTACATACACGGGTGGCGCTTGGGTGCGTACATACACGGGTGGGGGTTCGGGGCGTACATACACGGGTGGGGGTTCGGGGCGTACATACCAGGGTGGGGTGGGGGTTCGGTGCGTACATACAAGGCTGGGGGTTTGGTGCGTACATACACGGGTGAGGTTTCGGTGCGTACATACACGGGTGGCGCTTGGGTGCGTACATACACGGGTGAGGTGGTGCGTACATACACGGGTGGCGCTTGGGTGCGTACATACACGGGTGGGGGTTCGGGGCGTACATACACGGGTGGGGGTTCGGGGCGTACATACCAGGGTGGGGTGGGGGTTCGGTGCGTACATACACGGCTGGGGGTTTGGTGCGTACATACACGGGTGAGGTTTCGGTGCGTACATACACGGGTGGCGCTTGGGTGCGTACATACATGGGTGAGGTTTCGGTGCGTACATACACGGGTGGCGCTTGGGTGCGTACATACACGGGTGAGGTTTAGGTGCGTACATACACGGGTGGCGCTTGGGTGCGTACATACACGGGTGGGGGTTCGGGGCGTACATACACGGGTGGGGGTTCGGGGCGTACATACCAGGGTGGGGTGGGGGTTCGGTGCGTACATACACGGCTGGGGGTTTGGTGCGTACATACACGGGTGGCGCTTGGGTGCGTACATACACGGGTGGGGGTTCGGGGCGTACATACACGGGTGGGGGTTCGGGGCGTATATACACGGGTGGTGCTTGGGTGCGTACATACACGGGTGGGGGTTCGGGGCGTACATGCACGGGTGGGGGTACGGGCCGTACTTCCACGGGTGGGGGTACGGTCCGTACATACCCCTGCCCACGCTCTGCGTGCCTGGGTACGGGCCATACCCATGCCTTTGGTGGGTGGGTACGGTGCGTCCCCCCATTGTTGCGGTGCCGTGGTGTCCGCACCGTACACAGGCCTTGGGGGCGTGGCTACGGGTCGTATCACGCGTACCCCTACATGACCCCAGCAATGCTGGTACGAGCTGTACCAAGGCCTTTCTGACGTGGGTACGGGCCGTACCGCCATTGTTGGAGTGACGTAGGGGGACGCGTGGTACGTTCCGTACCCACGCTCTTGCGGCCTGGGTAGGGTACGTACCGGTTCGCGTGACCATCCACTTCCGTTGTGGCGGACGCTTGCGTTGCTGGCCTCGCCCCCACACCCTGGCAGTGTCCAGGCCCTGATGGTCAGGTATGTCCAGGCCATGTGTGATTTGGTACCATGTGTTGGTGTTGTGTGTCCTGCCCCTGCCCCCCCCTTTGCCCCTGGTTGTTGTGCTGACCTTCTGCGGCGTCTGCGTCGGTTCCTGTACGCCAGGTGGACTGCTAGGAGGGCAGGGATGGCACGTAGGTTCGGGTCCATGTCTGTTCGTCGCGTCCAGCTGCTCCTTGCGTGTGTCGTCCTGATTTCCCGGCAGTTTTTGGCAGCCGGTAAATATTTACCGTGCGGGATGACGTCGGTTCGAATCGTACTTCCTGGTTCGTGAAACGTAGGCTGGATGCGTACCGACGTCACGTCGGCGCCTTTCAGGATCGGAATTGTGTTTAGTTTCTGTTCGGTCGGTGTTTTGTTCGATTCGTACGGAAATGGTGTTTCCGTATGAATCGTACTTGCATTTTCGGATGGATTTCGCACCGGGTACGAGTCGGACGGAGAAAAGGCTCCGTCCGACGGTTCGTACCCGGTTTTTACCGGATCGGAATTGGCACCAAAATCTTTTCTCCACTGAGAGTGGGTTTCTTGGTCTGCTTCTATTTCACACTGGATGGTTATGAGATTGTGGTAAATATTTATTATGATGATGATTTGTCTACTAATTCTAATAAGCAGTATGTCTGTGTGAAACTTTTGTTCAGCTAGTATAATCTTGTGAAAATCCAAAGTTTCACTTTGCGTGAAACGTGAAATTTTCAGTATTTCACAGTAAACTTTGGCATGATTTTTGAAGGAAGGTTGGCTTAAGTAGAAAGTGTGTCACTAAGACATCTTCTCATAAAATGAGACAGCTTCTCCTTCAACAATTTTTTTGTGGTGTCTTTAATGACTGTTTTGTAGTAGTATACCTGTGCGGAGAAAAGTTACATGAGATACTGAAAAACTGTATTTCAGGTACTACGCATTCCTGCAAATAAAGTTGGCATATTTTGTGAAGAAAATGCAACAAGGAAAGCTGTATGATATATAACAGAAACGAATGCCACATGGGGATTAAGGCCACACAGTTCAAGAATAATCTGGATATGATTTCTATATTTAATTTTCAATTAAGAAATCATTTAATGAAACCACTGCCAGCAAGTAATTTAACATAGTTAATTAATTCATCAACTGAACATCATCAGTCAGTTTAATTGAAGTACAAATGTGACAATCAATTCAATTTAATTTATGTGAATAGCTTTTTCTATATAACATTAGTGGTTAAGACCTTATTCAGTAATACAACCAAAGAATATGTAATGTGTTATAAAAAATACTATTGTCTACATATTGTTTTACTAATCATTTGTAGCGAATAGTGGTCATTTACTTCCTAGTACACATGTGAAAAAGTCATATTACAATGCATCACCTATATTTGTCTCACCATATATGTAAATGCCTAAGTTCTTTTTACATAGTCCTTCATGCTGGTACTTAGCATGTGACCAAATGCTTTCAATTTTGAAGAAAAGGGGAAGTTAAACACTAAAAAATAATGCGATTTCCCAGTAACATGCAATTTGGTAAGGCGGAGGAGCACATAGACGACTGGCCATCAAGTTCCACAGCCAACAACTTAGGCACTTAGTCACAAAGCATTTTCTGTGAGTTATTGTTTCTTGCTATAACTTCAGTATGATTTACCCAACATGTATTAAAAAGATTATTTACCCCCAAAATCTTTTTATTCCAATTTTTGAAAGCTGTTAACTTACATGCATTACTAGTGCTTCTTTAAATGGGATGAAAAAGGTGGGGTTCTCCTAAGAGGGAGTGGCCAAGGAAGCATAACTATTCAAGATTTCCAACTGGAGTGGCTTATGTAATTAATGGCATGAGTTAAAACTCATGCCTTCTGAACTAGAAACTTGTGCTTTCAACATAATGCCACCTGACCAGTATCTAGGTGACTGTGAGTTTTTTGTTATTCCATCCAAATATAGCACACCAAAACATATTCCTACAACAAACCTTTTGACTTTGGCAGTGCTTGTTAGCAGTATAATGTCAATGATTAACAACATTCAAAGTTACCACTTTTTTCTCCCCACATCAAACTGAAATCCTCTGGCTGCAATTGTCCACAAAATCAAATCTCTATTGAATGGCTGTCTTTCTGCACTGTACATCTTCCCTGCATCAATCCCCCTTCAGCATTGTCTCTCTCTTTCTTCTATCTCGCCTGTCTCTGTCTATCTTTTGCCCCTAGCCTCCTCGCTGTTGCTCTTCTCACCTGTAAAAACTGCATTTCTTTTCCTTTATTGCTGTCCATATTTCAACCACTGTGAATACTTCTTTCACAAACTTTAACAGAAAATGGTAATAACAAGTGACATATATATTACCATTACTCTGTGTGCTCTGCAGAAACGCCAAGGAATAGATGCACATGTAATCTGACCACCTTTATGACCCACCAACTGGCAAAGCGAAAAACTTGCACTGCCTTCCACACCAAAGTTCTCAGACATTCTCCGTCATGAACTCCCATCCACAACCTGAACCTAAAACCAAACACATGGCAGCGACTTATTTCAGAGTACGTAATATATGATTCATATATTGTATGAAACACTACTGAAACATAACATCTGGAAAAAGAAACATTTTCTTGCTCAAAGCACGAGGAAGTAAAACATAAAAAATATACACTGTGTTTGCATCACTGGCATCTATTGATTCCCTTTCGGGTTGTACAGTCATTGTTGGGAAAAAATCACTCTGGTAAAGACCCAATTCAAAGTAATGTTTTAATTACAGCTAGAACTTATCAGTGGCAGGTCTGACCACATTGAAAGCCTTGCCAGTAACCTTTTTTATGAGTGTAAAGCTACTTTTGCATGTTACAAAATGTGTCTTTAGAGTTTCAAAAATATTAACTCTTGCATAGATTTTTATGTGAGTAAATCTACCAGTAAGAAGTAGTGGCCAAAGTGTGGCTTAAACTCCCTGAGCATTTGGAACATCCGAAAATCTTTTTGTGACCCATTATCACCCTGGAAATAATTTAGGGCCTGATTACGATGGCGGAGTGTCTGTCACCGCCAGCCGGTCAGTGGCGGGCCCTCCGCCATCGAACTGATGTTTCCCACCCCCCATATTATGATGGCGGAGAATCGTTAGTTAAGCGTGGTGGACTTAAAGACCGCCCGCCATGGTTCAGACAGGTGGTCCATTTCCAACCGCCTCTCGGAACGACAAGATTGCCTGACATTGCAGCAGTGCCTTGCAGGCACCGCCGTAGGGATTATGATATCCCTTTCCTCCGTTTGTTTTGCGGCAGACAACCTGCTGCAAAACGAATGGCGGAAACGTATTTGGGGGCCCGTAGAGGGCCCCACTCAATCCCAGGTGCAGTGACATGTACCCTGGGGGGATACCTCTGCTCCATGTAGTGCAGGGATGTGTCTGCACCCTCTATTTTGCATTGTGACGGGGACTGCTGACCGCATCCCCGCCACAAGGCAAAATATAGATGATGTGACCGCCGTGGTGGTGGTTGCATCATGATTAGGAGTGTGGGGAGGCCGACTCTAAGGCGGCCGGTCCCACATCCGTACCGATGGCAGACAGACTAAAGTCCGCCTGCCACCGTAATGAGCCCCTAAATGTCGGAGTGTGTTCCTTTACAGTGTATGAAAGGGAATGGAACACCACCAAAAAAGGTGAGAATTTTGGTGAAGGGATTTCTCCATGTGGAAAAATAGTTAACCTGAAGAGTGAAATAGTTCTGGTGAAAGACATTTTTATCATGTACAATTTCACACAGTGTAAAGGTTTTTTCATGGGAAATGTGCGTTTATAGAAGTAAATGTTCCTTTTTATTTCCGGGGGCTTCTGTTATGTATCCCTTTCTTGCTGTTCATTTCCATTGTATCCAGTTTGTAAAAGAAAAAACACATCTTTGAACAAATAGTCTACAAAACACAGCAATCTACTGTGAAGACATACCAATGTATACCATACATAATCAATCCACTATAAATAGGAACTCCTGAAACTGTTTTTCATCTTTCTTGCTGCTGGTACTCAAATAAATTCCTCCATTTCTCTCATTTAGAATTACATCATTGTATTTTAGGATGTTTTTGCTCGGCATATAAGTATAAGTGAACTTTAAAGAATTTAGGGCCAGATGTATGGAAATATGGAGGCAAACTACTGGTTGCACACTGCGACCAGTAAAGATTTTAAGAACCCATTTAGTAATAAATTGGTTCTTGAAATGTTGAATCATAGTGGGTCTCAATCCACCCTACCTTATGAATATTAATGAGGTAGGTCACAAATTGCGACTCACTACATTGAAGATTCTTCTCATGGATGCTGTCCTGCTGGGGCCAGAAGAACACCATACCAGTGATTTCCATTCAAATAAGAAAATCTTTTTATTTTTAAGTGCAACCCCTGTTCTTGAAAAGAAACGGGACTGCATTTAAAAAGAAAAGTTTACTTTTTTGTTTATTTAAGAGTTGGCAGTGGTCTTGTGGATTACTGCCAACTCTTCAACAACGTTTTTTTACATTCACAAAGAGGAAGGGGTCCGAAAGGGAGTCCTTACATTTTATGATTGCATTATCACCTACTTTTAGGACTCTGCAAAATATCAATCTTTTGCAACTGGATTTCAGTCACAACAGATTGATAACCATTTGGTATTTTAAACTGATACCTAACACGCCCATTGCAGATATTTAGGAGTCGGGAAAACGTACTGACTCCTAAAAGGGATTAGTACATCTGAAAAATCATTATAACGGTTCAAACGCTGAATTGAGCCTGCAACTGTTTAAATGCTTAGTACATCTGGCCACTTGTTCTTTAGCTGTCTCATACCAGTGCATGCTCCACGCTCAGTGTCCACACTAAGGTACATTAGGTTGGCTTTTACCCTGGGGCACTTGAGTCTTTTGACTTTGTGTCGGGTCCCACTGTATATGCTTTCTATTTCAGCTGATTTCCCTTGGTCACAGCTGGAGCAACTTTTCTTTTTCTGGTACTGCAAACTCCAAATATGTGAATGCTTTTTTTTTAGCTCAATAGCTCAGGTTCAATTATCATTGAGAAAAGTCTTTGGCAACGCACTTTTTCAAGGACTGGTAGAAAAAGGGGCAGTTCTGCACTGGTTTCCAGTTCAATAACTGGTGCCAGTTTCCAATAAAGGAAAATTCAGATTCCACTATGATAGACTGACCTTTTATCACAGATGCAGAGGATTAAAAAATCCATAATCCTAATGGGAGGGCAAGATTCTGTGGTAAATATTCTTTTTACCTAAACTGAATTTCATACGGAATCTTTAAAATAAAGTAAAATAGCTCAGAATAACAAGAGGCAGAATCCGTGGTATAAGAGGTTTTCTAAATGGGCTTTATTCCATCCAAAATGGCCGACTCGAGTCGCGGCCTTCAGGTTCCGTCACCACGAGGGTTCAGGAAGTGAAGTACAATACTTTATTGACAAGAAGTAACTTTTATAGGTCATACATTTACAATGAAACAAGTGCAAAAAGGCGTAACAATTGATAAGATAAATTAACATAGTGATACGTAATTGAAACTAGGCGTAATAAGGAGCAAAAAGAAACATGATTGGCTCTGATTATCTTACATAGGTGGATCTATACGATAATACTTAACATAGATGCGTGCGCAGCAGCATGACGTGTGATTGACGTGCAACTAGGGGGTGAAGGGGACTTGACATTTAGCTCTACATGTGGAGACGAGAAGTCTGGGGGTCATGTCAACCTAATCCCAAATCATATCTAACATCCTATGTTTAGAGAACTATGTTATCCACAAGGAAGGACTCTCGGACAGAATCTATTCTATACTAACTGTATGTGCGTGTACAAGCGTCTAAGTGCCTATATGAGAAGCGAGGGGCAGAAAACTTTCCATGGCAACAGGGCTATGAATCACTTGCAGGAGGACGGAAAGGCTGAGTCCTTTGCTTGTGAGCTAAAGGAAATGTTTACCTAAATCACTAGACAGGAATGCATCGGCTGAAGAGCAAAATAGATAATTCGAAGGTGAAATACAGCTTCTTGGCAGGCAGGCGAAAACTGGCCGAGGCAGGCACCGTTAGCTGCACAGGGAGTAGGACAAAGTTCATGGATACAGATGCGAGCTCAAGCTGAAACTGTCAGAGACAGAGAGCAGGGAAAGGCTTTGAGGAAAGAATCGGGCCTACTTGCCTGAACTGTAAAAATGGAGTACCTTAGCCATATAAAGTCGGTGGCTTTTCATACTTAGGAATTGAATATCCAGCCCATTGATGGCGGATCTGACAGAGAACATGTCGACGGTAGACACACATATGTTTGCGTCTTGGAAACTGGAACTGGAGGGAACACACATGCATTTGTAACATGCATATAGAACCGTTGGGGTCCAAGATAGGGGACGCAACTGATCAGGAAAATCCACATTTCCACATTCCCTCCTTGTCCCCTACTTGCCCTTCAAGAGATATCAATCTTCATCATTCCATCGATTTGCTCATGGAGCATCATTTCTTCTTCCTTCTTTTTCCGGCATTTTGAACGAGAACTTTGATATGGAATGCATGATGTGGCACACAGACCACAAATCGCTGGTCCACATTGTAGGCATAAACAACAACTGAAGAGCATAAAAAGGCCAATACCTAGGAAAGATAGAACTCTCCATCCCCAGGCTGATATCACACTCCAAAACCACCCGGACCACGTCCAAGTGCCTGGATTCTCGTGTATCTGGCTTACAATCTTATGAAGGCGTGTTATAGCTTTATATACAGATGGCGAATTTTCTGGTATGAATATGCAGCAGCTGGATCCGATGACCCTGCAAGCTCCGCCCCTATCGGCCAGGATGACGTCAAGGACAAGACGATTCTGGAGAACAACAATTCTCATCACTGATTGTTCCTCTGTCAGATTGCCTAGGGCGGCTATAGTCTCGTTTACTACAGCTTCAAGAGTCTTGGTGAGTCTGCGTATCAGCTTACTATTTGATATTGTACCTATATAGGGAAAGATACCTTTATTGAAATCTACATACTTGTCCCATGCCGTCTCAGTATAATCGACAACTGGGAGATCTCTACGCTCTCTTTTGTGTACTAAATGAACATTTCGATAATAATCAGGGGGAGCTAGGAAAACAGGTGGCAAAAGGAATGCTATGTAACAGGTACCATCCCAATCTAGAGGCAGACGCATATATGCCGTCTGACCACATATAAAGTAAGAATGGCGAGAAGCTCTAAATGAAGATTTCCCTTGATCACTATATTCTACTGTAGTAACGCATTTGCTATGGCCCATGTGTATGGAACCAACTTTTCTCACACATAATTCACCCTTAACTGGAAATACTGACATAGTGGGCAGAATTAATTCAACTTCGGATTTGACGTTCAAAATCATGAGATTAGGCGTAAAATTACCTAATTTATACACTTCATTTTCTAAATCAGTTCCTGTTCTACTGGGGTGACCCTCCTTATTAGGGTGACAGACTTTGAATAAAACTAGATTCAGATTTCCCCATATCCAATGTTGTTGATAAACTGCTGTGTCTGGGTCTATGGAATTTAGTAAACTAAACCATGCTCCACAGGAGCCATTGTGTGTGAACGGATGTGGAAAGAAAGGCAGAACTCCTTTGTTATTCTGATAGGGAGGGAGTCGGCCACACACCCAACAATTGGTGGCATTACTAGTCTGATGGGAATGATGTAACATACTAATGAAGGTGTTATTGCGCAGCGCAAGTCTATAAGATAATTCATGTGGCGGTAGGTCACTAAAAGAATGTTCAGCAGTAATATTATAAACATGTCTAGAAATAGGATGATATATGTGCAAAATCACACTCGTAATGATTATTAAAACACTCAATAAAAACAGAATTAATAATGTCCTCACACAGTAGCTACGCAGTGATTTACAATACGCCTGTCGTTTCAACATTTCTCTGGTATTTTCTCTACTCAGGTCCAAGGGATACATATCAGAGACAATTCAACCGCTTCACCTTGGAGAGGACTTAAACAATCAAATTGCTCGACTGTTTGGGCCTAAGTTTTAATTTATAGTTCTGAGAGTCATTCCTTTCAACAAAGGGAAGTTTTGAATCAGTCTGTGAGGGAGTGCAGGGCACAGTGTCTATATCCGAGGATAGTCCATGAAATTTCTTAACGTGGCTGGAATGTATCCATCCTTTGCGGCCCTCCAGTTTCACGGCTGTTCTTGTGGTCAGCAGGACTAGCTTCGGTGTTTTCCACCTGGGCTCCAATTGGGTTTTCCGATCGAAATTCCTCACAAACACCAGATCCCCCGGAGCAACGTCATGGGGTTTCACCTCAGTGTTGTCAGGAAAAGCTGCAGCTACCTGTGAACGACAAGATTGTAGTGCAGACATCAAGGAAGCCAGGTAATCTGTCAGCATATTACAATTTACATCAGTTATTTTACGTGGTACAGGCGTCCCCCACATATTTGGTGGCCTTCCGAAGATCACCTCATACGGGGATAGCCCTGTTCGAGAGTGTGCTACCATTCTTATGTAAAATAGTGCAACTGGTAAGGCTACTATCCAGTCAACACCTTTCTCCTTACATATTTTAGACAATCTGATTTTCAAAATTTGATTATGTCGTTCCACGAGACCTGCTGCCTCGGGGTGTCGGACACAGTGGAATTTCCACTGATATCCCAACAAAAGTGAGACATGTTTCATTAATTCGGATGAGAAAGGCTGGCCGTTATCTGAATATACAACACGTGGTAGCCCGTACCGTGGGAAGAATTCTCGAACTAACTGTTTGGCAGTAGTCGGGGCCGTGTAATCTGATACTGGGTACGCCTCAGTCCATCGGGAGAGAGCGCAGACAACTACAAGAACATATTTGAATCCTCGACATCGTTCCATCTGGATATAATCCATTTGGAGCACTTCAAAAGGATGATCAGGAGTCTGGAATCCACCCTGTTCTACGGGAACACTTTTTCCCGGGTTGAACTGACAACATATCATACAGGTACGGACCTTTTGTTTAGCTGCTGCTCGTAAATGTTTATTGAACCAAATGTGTTGAATGCTATCTAGCATAGCTTTTTCTCCTAAATGCGCCGGGCTGTGAATTGTAGCTATAATGGCTTGGACCATAGAGTCAGGAAGAAACCATACAGATTTCTCCTTCGTCATCCATCCCTGATCTGTCTGGATCCCTCCTAGTTCAGTCCATTTCTTTAATTCTTCTGCAGTAGCATGTGTCTGTATGTCAATTACGTCAAGTGCGGGATCCTTAATTGTCATACACTGTGTTGGTGTCTGAACTATTGGCTTTGTCATGTCTAATGTGCGATTCTGAGCAGTCTGTTTAGCTGTTCTGTCAGCTAAATCATTGCCTTGAGAAATGGTATCAGTAACCTTCGTGTGTGCTTTACATTTCATAATCGATATAGCAGTGGGTAGATGTATTGCGTCTAACAAGGCATGAATGAGGGGTCCGTGCTGAATGTGGGCACCATGGGAGGTTAAATAACCTCTCTCTCGCCACAGTACGCCGAAGTCGTGTACAACTCCGAATGCATAACGTGAGTCAGTGTATACATTAACTTTCTTATTTGTGGCTTGAATACAGGCTTGTGTTAGAGCAATAAGTTCTGCTGCTTGGGCTGACAAAGTATCTATACAATTTGTCTCAATAACTTCAGTGTCTGTTGTGACTGCATACGCGGCCACTAAATCTCCTGTACTTGTTCTCATGCACGATCCGTCTACATACAACGTCAGGTCTGGATCTAACAATGGAACGTCTGTCAAGTCTTGTCTAGGTTTCGTCTTTATTTCAATGATTTCAACACAATCATGAGCTAGTGGGTCTGTTCCAATTACAGGTAATAGTGTAGCAGGATTCAATGTATTACACCGTCGGATCTCTATGTGTGGTTGAAACAATGTCAGTTCATAACCGGTAAGTCTTGCTATGGTCAAGTGTTGTGTTTGTGTTCGGTTCACAAGAACCTCTACTGCATGTGGTACTTGTACTGTCAATGGATGTCCTAATACTATGGCATCGTTTTGTCTGATTGCTAAAGCTGTCGCCGCCACTGATTTCAGGCATGCAGGCAAAGCCTGAGCTACGGGATCTAATGTGCTGGAAAAATAAGCACATGGCTTGCGTGATCCTGCTTGATCCTGAGTGAGTACTGACAAGGCAGTACCTTCACGTTCTGTAACAAAGAGTGTAAAATGTTTGCTATAACATGGTGTTGCTAAAACAGGTGCTTGACATAAAGCTTCCTTTAGGCTTTCAAAAGCTTGTGTATGTTCCTGAGTCCAAGGGAGAACAGTCGATGTGGCTGCCTCCTGTGTGGTTAGCTGAATGAGTGGTTTTGCTAGAAATGCGTACTGAGGGATCCACTGCCTACAATATGAAGTGAGGCCTATAAAAGCCCGCACTTCCTTTTGTGTCTGGGGTATTGACATGTTAGCAATTAACTGGATGCGATCTGGTGTAAGCTGCCTTCCCTCCTTGGACAGCGAGTGACCAAGATAAATAACTCGCTGGACACAGAATTGCAGCTTAGAAGGAGACACCTTGTGCCCCTTGTCGGCTAGAAAATGTAAAACTGTCAGAGAAGCCTTTTCACATTCAGGTTCGCTTCTCCCGGTGATCAGCAGATCATCGACATATTGAAGCAGTGCAGTATTGACTGGCATGTGGATACTGTCAAGTTCTCGTTTCAGTGCTTGGCTGTAGATGCTGGGGCTTTCTGTGAATCCTTGGGGAGCGCGTGAGAATTTAAAGCTGCGCCCATTTAAACTGAATCCGAACAAATATTGGCTTTCCGGATCTATTGGGACGCTGAAAAAGGCATTCTTGAGATCAATTACAGTAAAGAATGTTGCTTCGGAATCAATTGCTGTCAATAATGATGATATATCAGGGACCACAGGAAATTGTGGTACAATGCACTTGTTTAGTTCACGCAAATCAATAACCAATCGGTATACTGGTGGGGCAGTAGGATCAGTTCGTTTAAGAATCGGAATTATCGGTGAATTACATACATTGGAGTCTGTTTCTACAACTACTCCCTGGGCAATTAGCTCATCAATGATTTTCAGCAAAGCCACTACAGCATCATGCGGTAACTTGTATTGTCGCATTCGTGGTAGTACCACTCCTGCTTTCAATGTGACTCGGTATGGTGTAATGTTCATGCAGCCAACATCCGTAGGGCCTTGTGCCCATAGATGTACTGGTAAAGTCTGTAGTCGGGGATCCATGTCCCTAGACACATAGTGACCTTTAAAATCACATAGAAACAACCTTACTCCTTCCGGAGAACAACATATTATGGCTCCTAGTGCTTTCAGAGTTTTAATTCCTAACAGATTTTCTGGGCATGATTTAGTAAGCAATAAATCTGTAGTTCGTGTCAAAGGTCCTATCGTAAGTGGGAGAGGCTGTGATACTTCATTAACAATAGGTTTTCCTGAAAAACCAAGGGAAACATTTTGAGAGCCTGAGAGGGGTGCCCCTGGAACTTCACTACGTTTTATAGTTGTTCGACTTGCCCCTGTATCGAGTAAGAATTTTCTATCTTGACCTAATAATTCACTATGTACATACGGTCCTTCTTGATCTACAGGAATCTCGATGAGCGGTAAGTCAACTTCCCTCTCTAGGCTTGTTCATGCGTAACGCTGATACTCAGGATATTCATATTGTGCAGTCTGATACATTTGTCGTGTTGTGGTTTGTGTGGCAGTAGCAGGCAACGGTGGTGCAGCTGGCACAAACTGTATGGGCTGCTGTGAGGCTGGCATGGACTGTTGCTGAACTGGCATGGACTGTTGCTGAACTGGCATGGACTGTCCATGCTGCATAGCTCCTTGTTCATTCTGATCTTGTCTAACTAATCGTGGTCTCTCTTTTGCAATACCTGTAGCTATATTACGTTTCAGGACTGGACAATCGTGTACATAATGGCCTAGTTGTTTACAGTAATTGCAGGTTCCTTTTACAGGAGCTGCAGAATCACCAGAATGTGTCACACCCTTTTTGTGACCCTCTGCTGGTACTGTCTGAGAAACTAGCATTTTCATTTTTGTATCCTTCATGCGTCTATGCTCGTGTTCTTGTTCATCCCTAATTCTATTGTGATGATACTGTAACATTTGTAGCATTTGTGACGGAGTGTTACTTTGCCAGGTACTCTCGAATTTCAATATTCTATTCTTCACTGGAGGCAATGCATTTTCCACTAATTTTGTCACAAATAAATGTGGATATGAGTCACTACTTGCTTTTATACCACTGTTTATACCAAAACATTTTTCAAATCGAGCATAATAATCGCTTGTGTCTTCATCTTGCTTTTGTTTGCAGGCTGTGATTGCACCCCAATCTTCCTTTTTTGTAGTTAATAGACGTGGCAGTACCTGTACTAGTAAACCTGGTAACAGTTTAACTTTATCCCCGAGCCCTGAACCTGCAGTTCGGGCCCTTTCTTCCTCTGCTAATGCTGTCCAGTCTATCTTTTGGTCTCCCACTTCCCACTCTTTTTCTTTCAGTTTTTCATAGATGCCAGCAGGCAAAAGCACCTTTAATATCGTCATAATATCAGGAAAGGTGTACTCTCCCATTAGTAACATGTCTTTAATTTCTCGGTGGAAACCCGCTGGGTCTTTGTCATGACTAGGTACTACTTTCTTCATTTCTAATAATTCCATTTTTGATATGGGTGTGTAAACAAATACACGGTGAAACTCATTGTCTTCGCCTTTTATTGGGTGCACTTCTCGTAAAGGATTTTGTCTATCCATATAGTACGGCGTTCTTTCTCTGTGGGGCAGCGAGAGAGAATCCGGATTTACAAAAAGGACATACTGTTTACGTGACACTAATATCTCTTTAATTAGCTTGTTACTAGAACCTCTCCATCTGTTCGTGAGTAGTTCCGTTAATATATCAGGTAAAGGACCAGGGTCAGCATGTTGGCTCTTATATAATATAAGGAGTTGCTGAATCATATAGATTCCAGCTAAACGTTGTTCATCTGCACTGAGATTAAAAAACGTGTGTGCTACGGTCTCATCACCGTATTTTTCAGGACTGTCAATCCAGTGAACAGCTGATCTGGCTAATTCTTGCTCATCCATGGAATCGAGGAGGTGGTAACCCCTTCGTTCTCGTAGTATTTTATCTGCGGCTTGAAACAAATGTTCAGGAGACTTCAGATTTATTACAGGCGTCGGATACGTTCTGCTATTACTTGGGCATACAGAGTGTATGGGATCAGAAAAACATCTAGCATTATCACAGGATCTTCCTCTGCCTACATAGGCTATGGTCTCTGACTGTCTTGCGGAATTCCCTGATTCGGACACTTCATCTTGCTCGAACTCGTCTGTTCCCAATCTTTCTTCATGAATACGCTCTATTTCTCTACGGATTTTTCGGCACATGGCTATTATACAATTTTGCTTATCGTGTCTCCCTTCTGATATATTCTGGCTCCATCTTGTAAGAATAAGCATTGCATTCGGGTCTACCCCCGGACGGTCTTGATTTCTGATCACACAGTTTATGAGGAAACGTAACAGTTCCCCCTGTATCTCTACTTTCTGGAATTCCATAGCTCTGTTAATACATCCTGGATCTCGTCCTGTTTGAACAAAATGATATATGTTATCTAGATGCGTAGTCATTCCTGGTAACCTTGCTAAATACTCTGCGGCTCGCCTGATGCGTAATGATGCCAGGACCATTTCGTCCTCTTTACCAACCACCGGGTCATATCTACAATTTACAAGGAGTTCCTTAAGCGTACGTTCACTTACGAATTTAGGTGTACGTGAATGCGCTGATTCTTGAAAGACAAGTTTATTTATTCTGGGTGGTGTAAAGGTATTGCTAGCACCTCCCGTGGCCCCATCTGGGGCGTCGGGTGTGAATGGGTTCGTTGAACGTGACACAGCAACTATGGGTGTCGATACCACTGTAGAATCGACTGCGGGGACAGATGTGCTTGCCGAAGCTTGTATCGGGACTTGCTGTTGCACGGGGTCGGATACCTGATCCTGACGTTGAACCCCTCCGCCAGACGGTCTATGTGGTGTGGCGTTAGCATACTCGGGAGCTGTGTCGTCTAGATATGAGGAAAGAAAAACATCTTCTGCGGTTCTGGGATGCCCTTTTTGATGTGCCTTAATTGGAAATAATGGGGGTGGCAAGTCTTTTGGCATCCCTGGAACAGCCTTTGGTAGTCCTTCGGCTAGAAGGGGATACATACCATTCATAAGAGCATTTCTTTGTCTATTTACTTGTTCTGACTTCACTCGGATACCTTCCTCAATTAATAGATTTTCTTGAACTTTATTTGAACTTTCTTTACTCCTCTCTTCTTGTCTACGTGCTTTTTCTGTACGTCTATGAGATTCTTTACGCCATAACTCAACAGCGTCTTTCTGTGACTGTCTGACCTTTCTTTTCCATAACTCTTCCTCCACTTTCATGATGCACTCTGCATCCCAGGTTCCCGCTGCGGGCCACCTTTGACTTTCCGGCAATCCCTTGGTATAATCTACCCATAGATCAAGAAACAATATGGCATCTAAGCCATGCTTGTGGTACATAAAATGCCCTGGAGTGTCCCTAGGAGGAATAGGAACTGCTTCTTCAAGCACCCCTTTTCTGGTAGTAATCTGTCTTAACTTCGAGAAGAGCGGCATATTGACAACTGATCTGATATTTACTCTTGAATTCACTTAATACGAAAAACACAATAATGAACAGTGAACAAAGAACAATCATTCATACCACAATATGCAAGACATTTGAACACTTTAAACATTGAACATTAAACATTTTAACAATAACCGACAATGATGACAGTCTGCCTAACTAATCACCACGCTGAATTCTTGACAATAACTGAATACTTCGGAATACTTGATATACTGCTAAACAGTACATATACACTGCTAAACAGTGCAGACCGGATTTGTGTACCCAAATCCGTCTTGACCGGCACAACCTATGTGCGCGTCAACACGCCTCCTCGGCGATGGTACTCACCGAGTAGCTCCTTGAAACGGAAGGCCTCAGAGAATGGACAGGACTCGATGACTGCGGACAGCGGACCCTCTGGACATCGGGATTTCGAAAAACCTGGTGGGCTTCTGTATACCTCGGATCTTGCTCTCTCAGCTAGGCTCTGGTCGGGATACTTCGCACTTCTCACCGCCTCGTCTGGGTTGATCGCAGCCTCAGTCGCCCCCGCTTGACCGGAGGGAGCTTACAGGAAATCCTGCTGGTACGCGTTTATGGTCCGTCCAGCTGTGGCAGGAGACCGGGCCTGCAACGCACCGCCGGCGCGTGAGATGAGAAAGTGTCCCTATTCGGGCGCCATTATGTGGTAAATATTCTTTTTACCTAAACTGAATTTCATACGGAATCTTTAAAATAAAGTAAAATAGCTCAGAATAACAAGAGGCAGAATCCGTGGTATAAGAGGTTTTCTAAATGGGCTTTATTCCATCCAAAATGGCCGACTCGAGTCGCGGCCTTCAGGTTCCGTCACCACGAGGGTTCAGGAAGTGAAGTACAATACTTTATTGACAAGAAGTAACTTTTATAGGTCATACATTTACAATGAAACAAGTGCAAAAAGGCGTAACAATTGATAAGATAAATTAACATAGTGATACGTAATTGAAACTAGGCGTAATAAGGAGCAAAAAGAAACATGATTGGCTCTGATTATCTTACATAGGTGGATCTATACGATAATACTTAACATAGATGCGTGCGCAGCAGCATGACGTGTGATTGACGTGCAACTAGGGGGTGAAGGGGACTTGACATTTAGCTCTACATGTGGAGACGAGAAGTCTGGGGGTCATGTCAACCTAATCCCAAATCATATCTAACATCCTATGTTTAGAGAACTATGTTATCCACAAGGAAGGACTCTCGGACAGAATCTATTCTATACTAACTGTATGTGCGTGTACAAGCGTCTAAGTGCCTATATGAGAAGCGAGGGGCAGAAAACTTTCCATGGCAACAGGGCTATGAATCACTTGCAGGAGGACGGAAAGGCTGAGTCCTTTGCTTGTGAGCTAAAGGAAATGTTTACCTAAATCACTAGACAGGAATGCATCGGCTGAAGAGCAAAATAGATAATTCGAAGGTGAAATACAGCTTCTTGGCAGGCAGGCGAAAACTGGCCGAGGCAGGCACCGTTAGCTGCACAGGGAGTAGGACAAAGTTCATGGATACAGATGCGAGCTCAAGCTGAAACTGTCAGAGACAGAGAGCAGGGAAAGGCTTTGAGGAAAGAATCGGGCCTACTTGCCTGAACTGTAAAAATGGAGTACCTTAGCCATATAAAGTCGGTGGCTTTTCATACTTAGGAATTGAATATCCAGCCCATTGATGGCGGATCTGACAGAGAACATGTCGACGGTAGACACACATATGTTTGCGTCTTGGAAACTGGAACTGGAGGGAACACACATGCATTTGTAACATGCATATAGAACCGTTGGGGTCCAAGATAGGGGACGCAACTGATCAGGAAAATCCACATTTCCACAATTCGCCAATAACAGCGTTTATTGTTCAACCGGTTCCTTTGGTGAATCAGTTTGTTCCATATCAACATTTGAAGAGCAAAATGGTTCTCCATCTCAGAGACTGTCTATAACTTTCACATTGAATGGGCAGTCTGAACCTAACAAATACGACTCTTTCCATGCCTGCATTCTTTGTCTTTGTGAAACATCCATGATTTCAATAGGAAGACAAGATTTGCCAGTTTGCAGCCCTTCTGTTTTGTCTGCAATCAACATCTTAGAGCTTCACCAAGCTTGGAACCCAGTGAAAGCCCCTTTCATATTCGAAGAGATCTGAATTTTGATAAACCAAAACAACATTCACAAAATGTCACTAGCTAAAGGCATGATCATGTCTCATCTACATATCTCCACTTTTTCACTGGAAAGCTTAGGTTTTTTTTACAAATCAGCCAAAATCTGTGTTCACACCTGTTCAGTCTCTAAAGTTTGCGAGTTTCTGAGTATCTTGTACTACCTTATACTATTAACATATTGTATTATTCATCTTCCGGATGTAAAGGTGGACACTATCAGAAAGGAATTGCCTCATTTATTAACTCTTTCATACATGTCCCTCCATCATCTAGCTCATATAGTGGGTTTTTAACACCATCCATTCAAGCTTTGTTCCTTGGAAATCTCTATTACCGAGCACTTCAAAGGTTAAAGAATAACCCTTTAAAACAGGGTCTATGTTATGCATATATGATTCCTTTGAATTTGGAAGCAAAATAAGCGACAAAATGGTGGTTGGATCAGCTTTGTGTTTGGAATGGAACAAATGTCTTCAAATCAAGGGTGCACAAAACATGCTTGTACTTCAGTGTTACTCAGGATGGACAGGCTCACTGTAATGAGCTATATCAACCACCTAGGCTGCACATGTTCACTAATTTTACCGATTCTCACAAAAATGTTATGTGAGTATTCTTTCCAACACCACATATCAGTGATGGTAGGGTATCTTCTGGGTCACCTGAACTCAGTTGCAGACTGGTACTCATACCATGTCAGAGACTCCAGCAAATGACAACTCCAAGCTCCAGTTTTTAAACACCTTTAAAGCATGTGAGGTCCTTTCTCAATAACCCCTTATGCCCCCGAACTGAATCCCCAAATTTCTTAGTTTTGTAGATGAAAACCACATCATCTAGCCAAAGCAATAGATGATTTCCTACATCCTTCGAATAATAGTCTTCACAATGCATGTCTCCAATTTATCACAATATCGCTGTGCCTCTCAGAAATCAGGAGGGAATTATGCCCTTGGGTGAAAATAATTCCCTTTTTGCCATCTCAAATTTGGTTTCTAGATCTGTTGCAAATGTTAGTAGTCATTCCAATCATCTTGCTTTGCAATCCATTATGTCAGTTCCATGATTTGGTTCTTTCTGGAAATTTCCAATTGATAGTGTGGAAGGTATCAATCTATCCTGATGTGTCTCAGCACATTTGACTAAGATTCTCAGCCTTATCAAAAATGCCTGAGCTCTAGGGAAAACCAAAATCTACTGATTATCATTGGACTCTCAGTCTCTCTATTGTCTGGAATTGGGTATTGGTCCCTTTTCGACAGTTACATCATCTTGAACTAATTCTAAGATCACTTAGCATCTTCAGGTAAGTCTTATAGGACAACCAAAAATCACAGATCTGCCATATCACCAAGCAATCAATTATTTGGAGAAAACAGCGTCTTATCCTGCAGGAGTTGTTGACTCAATTTTCGAAAAAGCTAAGATCTTTTGCTTAACAGTAGAGTATCCAGCTTTTCCCGACCATTCAAAAGTGTGTGTCATGAGATGTTTTAAAGATTATGAATCACACGCTTCTTCTCTCAGAAAGTTTTCTTGGGCAACTCCTCATCTTAATCCAGTCCTCCATTTGCTAATCTACTTTGCTGAGATAGATTAAATGGCCCATGTCTCAAGCAGGCATTGACAATTTTGTTTTTGGTGCTCTCTCCTCCAGCGGTGCCACGGTATCTAAAGCCTATTTCCTTAGACATTTTGAGAGTGGCTGGTTTGTCATCAGCTTCAACATTTAAAGCATTCTATTGTAAATCAGTTTCTCATGCAAATTCTTGTGATATTAATATACTTTAAAAATGCATTATATGAACCTCCGATCTTGACATGAAATATGGATTTTCAAAGTGTCTAACTGTCAAAATGGGTGAATATGATGTCAATGAATGTCATGATGTGCAGGCCCGACAACTGCAATATCAGTAAATGTAATGTGAAAGTATGGCAAAACTTTTACCCACACAATGCCTGTCAATGCAATTTTAATGTATACCGTAACTTGTGCCTGCACAGCAGCAGCGACATCAGCAATAATGACACCAATGTATGCTCATACGATAATATTATTGCAAATAAGAACAACGTCAATGTACGTTCAGACCAGATCAAACGTAACTTCATTAATACCAGTACGAACTATATCAACGTACAAGATGACTACTGTTTGAGAAATGCTGAAAATGTTGATACAATTTATACCAGTGGCTGCCATATTATTTTTAGGAATTCCGATGAACTCACATCACTGCTCTCGGATTAACCCAAGGTGATCTCTCCATCATCCCAGAGTCAGCGATACATGGTCAGGCAGGGCCTGCGACCCTGCCCACGCCTACTGAGTAACAGGCCACAGGTGAGGGCTCCATAAACCAATGACAAACACGCACCAAGGGAAAACCCTAATTGATTCTACGGATAGATAGTTGCACCACAAACAAGTCCAAGGTAATTGGCCTCCATAAAACATATTTGACAAAAGGCTTGCGTTTCCACAGAAATGCCACAAAGCTAGATACCGCATATAGATAGGCACACTCAGCTAATCAGGACACAACAGGCACATCACACATAGTGATCACGCGCTCCTCGTGCACACAAATGGACACATACACACTGGATCACAATCAATTGAGACACAAGAATGTCAAAAAATTACAAGGAGCACTTTTCACAAGCCTATAGAAGGCGTCACTTTCTGCAATTCCCCCATTTTCTTAAGAAACATATCACAACTGAATATTCAAGAACTCATCAGTTCAACAACATTTATCATGCAATTTTGTATTCTTCTTTTATTGTGCAATGAGTAGGTCTGCACATATAATCTTCAATTTCAGACTCATTGTAGTGTTACAATTCCCGTGTAGTGTTATGGGTCCCAATGCATTTCGGGATGACCCTTCGTCAGGGGAATACACTAAAAGTAACAAGAATAAATTAAATTCCTTACTGTTTCTATGGTTCTGACAAAGTCATATCTTTAAATTAAGCTATAATTCAATTATAAGGCTTTTCAGGAATATACAGTATTCCGTAAATACATAGATGCATCCAAGTCAAATAAGAAGAATGAATAACAAGATTCAAGCTTTTCACCAGAGTAAATATATACATAAAACACCAGTAAGTGTATGTGCGCAAGTACAACCAAAGGCAAGTCCACCAACAAAACACCTGCTGTAATTAATACAGTGCCCTTTATTATCCCATAGATGGTAATATCTACATATGATCCTAAGCAGCTCACCGATCTACGGGCGAAGCAAATATATATTGGGCTGACTGAAAACAGAAACGAAAATAGAACCAAAAAAATCAATCAACGATGCTACTCACAAGTAAGGAACCAAAATATGTTGCTCAAATGTACTCAGAGATGTAACTTACGTAAAAAGGAAATGCGTCCCACAGTTGTACCTCAACTTCTATCCTAAAGATTGTTGGAAATACTCCATCAGTGATTCGATTGAAAAGTGAATCGCATCTAACCTTCATGCCAATGCTAAAAACATAATAAATAAAAATGAATGTAGAGACTATTGTAGTGCTCAGTTAATTCACCATCTTCAGCCTGTATGTTTAACCAAATATAGCATTTTGTCTCAAAGTTGACTCGTGTCTTATAGTCTGCCGGTTTCACCATGACATTCAGGACAGCTACCAGATAAAAAACAGAGAAACATCCATCATAACCTAAATACACCCGTAGTTTGCGACAAAGGCATCTCTAAAATGCTACATGACTACATGTGTGGAAAAACTCATACTTACTACAATGTGTCCCTCATCTCCTCTGAAAAACTCCTCCTGCGTCCTAGCTGACAACCACAAAGTGTTCAAATTCCAACCGGTGCCTGACGCTAATACGTGAAATGTCATGGAAATGAAGAACAGACTGTCCGTCAACTAACTGCTGTCACATTTAAACCTGCACCTGCAAGCACTAAAAAATCCGAGCAACCTTTAACTCCCACTTGTGAAGTAAAATACTGAGTTACAATTACCGAAGACAATTTATAGAAAAGAAATTTCGTACCATTCCCAAGCAAAGTGGTAATTCGAGCCCTTGGTGCAAAAAATCATGAGACCATCCGACTTACCAAGTGTGCTACCTTCAGGGTGCTGCTACCGTTTAGATTATTCCAATTACATCCTGAGTACAGCACTGGATGTGTTTATATTGTGTATCTCCATAATGACTGCCATAAAACTAGGGATTATTCCTGATGTGGTAGTGTATCCAACCAACTGGTTAAAAGGTTAATGTATGAATCTAATTCCTAAGGAAAGCTTGAAAATTTCAAATACATTATTCTTTTACATAAATATTAAGTTATGCTTTCAGACAAATAATGCAATGTGTCTTTATACACGTTAATTAAAAAAAGAAGTACATTGTTGAAAACAGTCATCCGAATAGCGAATCTTATTTATAGAAAACATGCCATTTCCAATTTATCATTTAATCCAAATGGTATAAGTGTGTGCAAGGCAGGTATCCAATACGTTTCCCTTTGTGCCAAGTACTTATGTGGGTTTGTATGTGGTTTCACTGTAATTTTCTCAAGTATTGTAAAGCGTAACTGAGGTATTGTGTGTTTCTGCTCTGTCCAGTGTGATGATAAACTTGATTTTGTGCTGGCGGTTCTAATAGTATTCTTGTGTTCAGTGACCCTAACCTTTATTTTACGTGAAGTGCGGCCTACATAAACCAACCCACAGGGGCATTTTATGGCATAGATTACCATGTCTGAATTGCAATCTCGCTAGTATGTCTCAACTTTATTGTTTTGCCTGTATGTGGAGGAGTGAACATATTGCCTGTAATCACGTTGCCACAATGTCCACAATTGTAACATTTGCACATTCCTAAATATTTTGTTTGTGCTTGAGCATCCTTTCGTTTCTTCAGGAGTTCACGTAGGTTTCTTGACCTGGAGTAAGCAAACATAGGTTTTCCTACAAATACCTCCTTGAAGTCCAGTTCTGGAGCGATGATTTCCCATCTTCTCAGAATACATTTTTTGATAGCTGTTGCTGCCGTAGAGTATTTGATGACACAAACTTCTCATTTGATTTTGGTGGATGTGCTTTTCTTTAATAGGTTCTCTCATTGTAAATGTGATACTTTCTGTTTGGCTACTGTCAGAATTTCACCCGGATATCCCCTTCACTCAAATTGCTGTGCCATGTTTTATTGTCTTTTGTGCTAGTTGTCTCATCAGAGGTTATGCCCTTGATTCGAATGAACGGTGACAAAGATAGATACTTCTTTAAGGATGGCGAGTGAAAGCTTTAAAAATGTAGTGCATTATTCCGATACGTAGGCTTCCTGTATACCTGTGCCTTGAAGCCTCCTTGATGTAATTCAATGTTAACATCCAGATAATTAATGTGTGACTTACTGATTGAATAAGTGAACTTGATTCAGGGGTGATGCATGTTCAGTACCCTGATGCATTCTTCAAGATGTTCTTTTTGTCCCTTCCATACTAATAGAATGTCATCAATGTATCGTAGATACAACTCCAAGTGATTTGCCCAGACTTGCTGTTTCAGTATGTGTTTCACCTCAAATTTTGCCATGAATATATTTGCATATCGGGATGCCCCCGTAAAACCCATTGATATTCCCGTACGCTGAAGGAAAAACTGATCCTTCCAGGCGAAATAGCTATGGTATAAGCTAAATTGTAAAAGCTCAAGCAAAAAGATGTGATTCCTCTAAATTGCTCTTTAACAACATCCATTCCACCACTTCCACACCTTCAGAATGTGGTATTTATGTGTACAAGACCACAACGTCAATTGTGCATAGCCATAGGTCTTCTGTATTGTGAACCTCCACCTGCTTCAGTTTATTCAGACAATCAGTTGTATCTTGTACGTAGGATCCCCAGCCCTGTACTAAAGGTTGAAAAAAGTGATCAATGTATCTCCCGATTGGTTCATGAATAGAAACACATCCCGCAACAATAGGACGAAAAGGTGGATCTTGTGGATTTTTATGCATTTTGGGTAGCATATAGATATGCGGGCGAGATGGAAATTCAGATGTTAAGTATTGCCAGGTGCTCTCGTTTATTCATCCTAGCTCCACAGCATTTTTGAGAATCTCTGCGAGTGTTTTTTGAAAATCAAGTGTGGGGTCAGAATCCAATATGATGTAAGTATCGCTGTCCGATACATGCTCTTGCACCTTGTTTTCATAATAAGTAGTATTCATTACGACAAGGGCACCCCCTTTGTCTCTACATTCATTTTTATTTATTATATTTTTAGCATTGGCATGAAGGTTAGATGCGATTCACTTTTCAATCGGATCACTGATGGAGTATTTCCAACAATCTTTAGGATAGAAGTTGAGGTACAACTGTGGGACGCGTTTCCTTTTTACGTAAGTTACATCTCTGAGTACATTTTAGCAACATATTTTGGTTGCTTACTTGTGAGTAGCATCGTTGATTGACTTTTTTGGTTCTATTTTCATTTGCAGTCAGCCCAATGTATATGTGCTTCGCCCGTAGATAGGTGAGCTGCTTAGGATCATATGTAGATATTACGCATCTCTGGGGTTATAAAGGGCTCTCCACTTTGATCACTGAGCATTAGACAGTGATATACACAACCTCTGGGTATAATATAGGGTGTAATTCAGCAGTTAGGGAACAATTTCGGACCTGGTGAATAAGGTATAGCTTGTGTCTGGCCGCAGAGGACCGTTGATCATCAGGTTATTCCAATTTGTCAGTTTCAATAGTTGTTAATTTTCTGTCAGCCTTTTTAGTCTCTATAAGATTTTTTCCCATTTTCATACATATATTGAAGTTGTGGTGCTGTTGGAATTTTGCAAATCATGCCGCATGTTTAAATGTTATGTATTGTTAATAAGTCTATGCTTTTAGGTAAATATAACTGTCTTTTTCATATCAGAAGGAAGTTCATGATTGCTCGTTTTCCACTGCAGAACAATCCTCATTGCCCTGAAGGAACAATTGCACTTTTGTAACAAATTGTTATTGCTTCATTGCCTTATTGTCTCTATTTTTATGTTAACCAAATGTTGTTGATGCATCATGTTAGTTTTTGAGCTCATAACCAGTAGAGTGAGTTTTTTGGTACCACTCCCATGTACACAGCCCCTTCAAAATAAGAGTAGAATCGGTAACTAATTTTCAGCAAATCTCGAGATAATCAAACCCCCAAAACAAACACAAATTTCCACTGCATCACAAAGACTCCATTAGACCAAATGAAAGAGAGGTTCCCCACCAAGGCTAGTAAATTAAAGAAACACTGCTGCGAGTGGTACTTCTATCCACATCCCATACATTTCCCTGGCCTGAGGGGGGCATGTTCAACACTAACATCATAGGACACACAAAAAAGTACATACAAACCAGGGATACAGGACATAAGTAGACTAAGCAGAAGGCCCTACTAGAATTATGGGCCATCTTCAAGGTGGCCGCAGCTGAAAAAATTATCCCGTAACCTATGAGTAAGGCATCTGCACCTCCCCCACCATACACCAGTAGGGATGTGCTCTCACTAATACCGGCCATCCGTGTTGCTGCCAAGCTGGGTTACACCAATCTAACGGTTGAGGAGGCTTCTGTTTCCCCCCAATGGGGTAGTGAGCTGTCGGGCAAGAAAAGAAGATCCCAGGTCCCGCCAGCCCAGGCACCATCAGTCCCAGCTCAAACCAGTACCATCCCCCATCGGTTGTACCCCAGCTGGTCTGGCCTGAACACGGAGAGCATGCAACTTGGGGAGAGGTTGTAGCCTTATGGCTAGAGCGGTCGACCTCGAAGCTGGGGAACCGGGTTTGAGCCTCGGCAACGACGCTCAACATTCTGTGATTCTGGCCAAATCGCATAATCTCCCTGTGCCTAACAAAAATTAATGTGCCCATCTGTAACAAAACTGGTACTCATGTAAAGCGCTCTGATACCCGATGTCTCGGGTCTAGTTTGCACGATATAATACTCTAAAAAAATTATCTCACTACCGGGCACCATAAGGTCAGAAGGAGGGGTCCTCCAAGAAAGTGATTCCACCAGTGGAGGGGAAGAAAGGAATGAAAGGCAGCTCTATAGCATGGAAGACGCATCAGAGAGTGACATACAGCAAAAGTGAGAATTAAGGATGGAAAGAGAGAGAGCTCTCTCCTGTGAAGCCCAGCAAGGATAGTAGATAGCTCTCCCGTGGGAACAGGAACTCAGCTTTTGGTCCCATATAGAGATGAGACCAGAAATTAGTTGGGAGGAAGGTCTCCAACAGTGGTTCATACGTCACCAGTCCATCGATGTAGGAGAAGGGAGGACCAGGAAATAAGTAGCCAGGAAAGCCTGACCGAGACACAATTGAGACGTAGAAGGAGCAGCATGGCACCTTTACATGTGCATGAGGAGAGCTACGATGACGACGTCTACTGCTCTCCTCGGACACGCTGGTCAGGCAGTCCGGCCCCTAGAGAGTTAATATCCAGAGAAGAGGCTGGAGCCTTTGAATGGCCTTTCTGTCATCTACTGGCCTGCTGCACTGAAAGGAAAGGCCACCAGTATGACTGCCCTTGGCCAGAGAAGGTCTCCTTTGAACCTGAGGATATGGCGATTGCAGAAGACTGCATCCTACACAGAGGGGGAGATCCGAAATGGAAATACCCCCAAATGCAAGATTGTTTGAGATGCTGGAAGCGCTACGATGAGGAGATACCAACAGAGCTGCCCCAATCCAGGATTTGACAGCTGCTCCAGAAAAGTGCAATAGGACCCATCTTTGTGTCTTGGGCATAGATGAACAAAGAAGGACTCAAGAATGAACTGCCCACATTGATGGATGGGGCAGGAAAAAGGATCTTATATTTTTAAAAGAACACCGCAGATATATACTTGGCCATAGGTGACGTCAAAGGTCTGCTCAGTAGACTCATTTGGGAGCAGACTGACACAGTGTTCTCCCGATCCCGCATCCTCACAGTGATGCTCACCAACACCGAGCATGACAGGGCTGTATTTGATTCATGCAGACACAAGATCTGGATGGGCCTAAGAGAGCTGTTTCCTAACTGCCCAGTCGTAGAAGGACTGATGGCAGAAAAGCATGAAGCCTGGGGAGACCGTGACAACATATCTGGACAGAATAAGTGAACAATGGGGGCAGGAGACAGGACAGCCTTGGACTGACACGGGTACCCAGGTTGCATTCTTCTATAACATCCTCAAGAGGGCACTGCCCATTGAGATCCCAACTGGATTAGATAGTGTAGTAGGTTTAGACACTAAACCTTGATGGGAAACACAAGCCACATAATACGCTATTACCGGGAGAGACTGGAAAATGACAGGGAAAAGCAGGAGAAGGCACAGAAAGATGCTGCCAAATTGGTCCAACATAAGTTGGAAAGGACTGCCATTGAGGTGGCTGCGCTAGCCGCAAGTGTCAAAATGGAATAGTAGAGGGACAGCCCACATAGCACAACCACCCCCAGAACCAAGCACGGTACAACATGCACATATCACATGATCAGCTCCAAGGAAGTCAGGACACAGCCACCCCACCAGGTGGATAGCCAAACATAACGCAATAGGTGCAACAAGCAGGGAATTCAGTCCAGCAGGTGCCGGACCCACAGTCACAGCAAGGTCGGGTGACTATCTGCGGCATCAATGCCCTAATACAATCCCAGAACACAAATGCGCCATAGTCCAAAATCATAACCTGTGACAATCCACCCCTTTGTATGAATCACAGTTACACTCCTTTACCTGCCATGCTGGAATTAGTCATCTGGGTGCCCGTAGGGGCTCGGGCCCCCTCTGATGCTGTCCCCCTGGGAGGGGTTGGCTGACCATGCCCCTGGTGGAGTGGAAGTCTGATGAGGTAGCAGGGTGGGTTCCCACAGGAGCATAAAAACAGGCACCAAGGCCCCTTCACCCTAAATAAATCACTGGGGCACACCCCAGATCAAAAGGACCCCCTCTACAAAAATTTTTGGTTCTCCTCCATATGGAGGCCCTCATTGTGTTCCAAAACAAGGGTCCCCAGCTTACAGGCCCCAATCCTTTGGAAAGTCCCAGACATTCTTTTCCCACTGCAGGTCCCCAAAAAGGGGTCCACACACGACCTTCCAACTACCTCCTGTATCCTTGTTAAAAGTGGCAATGGCCAAGAACAGGGAAGAGATGACTGGGACCCACACAAAAGAGCCCAAAGGTTCTCGACCTTTTCATTGAAGAAGGACAGAATCTGTAAATTCAGCTTAATTAAAGAAACCTTGTTCCATGACAAGTGCAAAGACCCAAGGGGCATGCCTGTGGCGATGGAAACAACCCTACAAATTAGGTATCCGTCTCGCCTCACAATTGCACGCAGCCCAAATAGGTCAAAAGAACACCTCAGCACCTGTCAAAACATCATGCTCTGAATAGCCTACAGAGAAATTACTGTCCCTGCTTTAGGAAGGAGAGGGGCGAGCAAACCCATAAAACTAACCACATTAAAATGAATTTAAAATCCCCGTTGTTCCCTGACATTCTGACACTCACTGAAATTAGTTTAAAAACTTGAAAAACCTCAACCATGCCATTAAAAATTCTATCACCTCCATCCAAAACCGATAGGAAAATTTGCTCCCCAGTAAAACCATATAGCTCCCAGGTAAAACCATATAGCAGGATCTTTCTACAGATGAAAAAGTAATGTTTCAGTAAATTGCCTAACAAATGTGTTTTTCTAAATTAACCTACAACCCACAGTTCTTACCCTAGAGGACCCTAGAGGACCACAATCGAATTGTAAGTGCACCAACGTTGCCGTAACCCACCATTCGTTTAATCCAGACTCTCAAAGGACTTTCATATCAAATCTCATTTATAACACGGTGTATTTCCCGTGCTAGTAACTTGGCGTCATAAAAGAGAAAGAGCGAGATCAGAAGGCTACAGAATGAGAGTACAGACATTGCAGTTCGGATTAAGACGCAAATAACCAGGTTTTCAATTGTTTGCGAAAGGTGTGTTCCACTGATTCAGATTGCAACATTAAGGGTAGCTTGTTACATATCTATGCTACAAGATAGCTAAATGAGTGAGCTCCCATTCTCATTTTACAAATTTTGGAAACTTTAGCCTGGAGAGTTCCACTCAATCTGAGGTTGCAAGAGGGCATGTAAGGAGTGATCAGAGAACGGAGATAGCTAGGGCTCTTGTTCCACCAGATTTCATGGCAATAGCACATAGCCTTATAGATAATTCTCTTCTCAACAGACAGCCAATGGGGGGGTGTTCAAAGCATTAGAGTTCGAGGATCTTCTGAGGAGATTAAGAACTAAATGCGCAGCCGCATCCTGAATGCATTGAAGTTTGGTAAGACTTCCTTTGGCTGCTCCTAAGTACAGAATGTTCCCATAATCTTATTGTGATATGACCAAGACATGAACAATAGCTTTCCAGGCTGCTATGGGTAGGAGATCAATAAGTTTCCTTATAACTTTAAGGATTCCAAAACACTTGCCAGCAACTCTCCTAATTTGGTTATCGAAGGTGAGTTTCGAGTCAAACCAGACTCCCACAGTTTTAGTTTCTGTTTTGGAGGTGAGGGTTTGTCCCAGAGATTCAGTTCACCAAGGTGAGGTCGAGACAGAGGGAGCTTTCCCAACTATTAGTACCTCAGTGTTATTGCCATTAAGTTTAAGACAATGGTTGGTCATCAATATGGCTAGCTCTAGGCATAGGGAAAAACAATAGGCCAAAGCCTCAGTGTCCTGAGATTGGGTAACAATTAGCTGTGTGTTTACAGCATAGGACACAATTGTCACATTGTATCTTTCCACAATGTCTGTAAGTGGGCCAATATAGAGATTGAACAGGGTCGGACTGAAAATAGAGCTTGTGTAACCCCTTGCGTTAGGGGCAAGCTTTCTGACAGAAAAGGATTCTGGGAGACCTGGAAGCTACGCTCATGGAGAAAGGACCGTAGCCAGCACAAAGCGTGCTCTCCAACACTGCACTGGTTGAGCATTTGAAGGAGTAGATGAAGTGATACTGTGTCAAAGGCCGCACTTAAGTCCAGTAGGACTAGTGCAGTTGTTTGTCCGGCATCCGCACACTTTCTTAGTGTTTCAGTAGCTAGAAAGATAGACAATTTCGTAAAATTTGAGGCTCTGAAGCCTGGCTGAGTCTGAATATATAGGTAATTCGTTGTGATATATGTTAGTTGACTGTTCACCACTTTCTCAGAGAGTTTAATAAATAGCGGTAGCAAGGAGAAGGGGTGTAGGTTATCAAGTGCAGTGTGATCAGCGGAAGGTTTCTTCTGGAGTGGAAGGACAATCGCCTGCTTCCACTTCAGGATGAACTTGCCAGCATGGAAAGAGAGTGTGAGGAGTTGTTGAATAAAGGAATGATAGTGTCCAGGCCCTGCATCAAAACCTTAGGTGGGGCAGGGTACAACAGGGATCCTGACTTAATGCCTGACGCTATATTCTTCAGCTCATCCAGGTTAGGGGCCGAGAATTCCTTAAGACCATTCACTCTAACTGGTTCAGCTGTGGTGGTCTCAAGATTGCTGGAACTCCGTGCTTCTGGAGGAAAGGTGTCATATATGATAATATTTTGGATTAAAAGAAATTAGCAATCTTACTGCAATTCTCCACCGATGCTGGAGCGGGCGCTGTAGTTTGATCCAGTGACAACAGTGATCTGAGGATAGAGAGTAATTCTGTGCATGAGTTATTAGCAGTTTCTATTTTTCCGGTGTAGAAGTTACACCTAGTTCTCCTCATAAGCACATGATACTTTTTAAGTTTCACTTTATAGTTGTCTTTGATGATGGGGCAATAGTCTTTCCTCCAAATGCGTTCTAAACGCTTACGCTTTTTTGGCTAGGCTAAGCTCTTCGGTAAAGCAAGGCGTGGAATTCTGCACCCTGGAATTTTTATTTCCCATTGTCCATGACACAGGTTCATCTAGGGCTTCCGGTATCCAATTTTCAATTTGAGAATTGGCTAGAGTGACATTATCCCTCAACTGAGGTGCATTGTGTAAAAGAGACTCAACAAGTAATTTGGAATTGAGCGAGTTCCACTTCCTTCTTCTAGTCATTTGGTTATACGCTTTATTAGGTGCGTCCTGTGAAATGGCACAGTAAAAGGCACCCCATAATGGTCTGACCAGGGAACAATTAATGGTGCCGTAACTTTAATTGTGCAAAAGTTGGACAAAATGGGATCTAGGGTGTGACCAAGTTGGTGAGTCGGACTGAGCACTCTTTGAGTTAGATTCATAATGTCCAGCTTCCTACAGAGAGCTAGAGCATCAGGTTTGGATTCTTTGTCAACCTGCAGATTCAAATCGCCTAAGACTATAAAATTGTTATGACGTAGGGCCTGTTGCTCAAGTACTATAGAATTCAATTGACTTTGTGACTTAATTTTTAAGAGATATTCTTTCTGCACTGCACCAAGATAAAAACTACCATGGGCACCCAAAAAGAAAACATCAGACACCAAAGCACAGACAGCAGCCACCCAACACCCGGTAACAGTCAACGAACAACAAAGGACAGACCCAGATGAAATACATCTCTCCCAAAGATTATTCTCCATTCTAGAAAAGCTTTTCAAGATGTGTACCCTTATACTTTTGTACACACTGTCTGTAGCTAGGGTGCTTTCAAGCTCCTCTGGAACCAAAAAAGTACATGAGTCTGTAAACTCCACTTCTACATTCTTGCAACGCATGCGCATACAACTGTCTCACCTCCCCTAACTTACAATGAACCAAACACCAGTATTCTGCGCATTCCTACACAACACCTTGTATCAGAAATGAGCAGTATAGGTACACAAACTATGAATAGGCCATGTTACATCTGTATGCTGATACCTCACGCTGTAGACGCAGACAGGCTTTTCTTATCACAGGAGATATCCCCCAAAAAGCAACTTGCCTTGTCCATCTGTACCTATTCAGAATTAGGGCTAAAATACAACCCAAACAAGTATAACCCTGTAGGACCTTTAGTAAATATAACCTGGTATGAGACCAACCCCACTGCACTGCATCTTTTCACTGAGCCAAGTGATATCCAATCTGAAGTAGATAGGATGTGCAGGATGAGCACCATAGTGGAGGACACTGTTGGGCCCTGGGGCTTAGTAGAAAAAAAGGTTCCTAGAGGTAGCAAGACCCCAGCATCAGTGCACAAACACGTCAGCTGTTACCTCTGCCTGCAGTCCCAAGGCAGCCCTTAACATCACTGGGGCCACCTTCTTTAATGACAAATGGGCCCTGGGCATTGAATTCCATTGCAGGGCCACTCATCTCATTCACATGGGAGGGGGTCGAACGCCAGCATAGACACTCTGTGCTAGGTAATCTGGGAGAGGAAGGGGCAAGCCCTAATTGTATGGAAACCTACATTGTACTCTTTATGTTTCAGAGGTAAAGGAACCATACCATTGGGCATCAGTGAGAATTGTGGCATGACAATGCTTATACCAGACTAGCAATGGGGCACCTCCAGATTGATGGATCTGTATTGGCAATGTGGGAACCTTGCCACCACCCTGCTTATCCCCAAATGGCATGGCGTCTGCACCTTCATAACTATACATACCCTAACCCTGGTTATCCCTAGAGAAGATCTGTCTATGTTGTCTTAACATCCATTACATAAGAAAACAACTCTGTTGCATCAGGCTCGAAGGAGAACTGCCGAGTATTTTCGCTGGGCTCAGTAAAAGGTAATTCCATAAGAATTTAGATTGTTCACAGAAGCTCAAGTAAACACCGGAGGATCAATACCTTTTTTCACCATGCAAATAAAAGCAGATGACTGCTGGTTACAAATAGCCTGGTGGGAGATGATAAAACTGATAAACACTAATGAGCTTGGCTGAAACCCTATCAAGGAGCAGTTGAGAGCCATCCGCCTTGTAGGGGGGCAACATCAGTACGTGTTGAACTTGATGACTGCAATGGACGGTGGGCTGTGTGCCAAGATTGATGCTTCCTGTTGTACTTTTATACCCGGGATTTACCTGGATAGGGTGTCATTAGCCCATGCTATATAAGAATGCTTGGTCTGCAAACCGGCCAAAGGAGAGAGGTGCCCCAGAGCAGGATTGGTCGCATAATATCTTTTCATTGATTCTCTAAGGGGTATCCAAACTATTTACGTCATTGGCACTGGCTCTCATTGCTGTACTTCTGTTATGTGGTTTCCAACAATTAGAGGTTTCTTGCTTTAAAAACTCAGTCCTCAAATTAGGAAGTATGCACTTAGCTAGGGGAAAAGCAACCAACACTACACACACACACGTAAGTGTCATGACATTCGAGGAGGATAGAATAGTTGATGAATCAACCAGAGGGGGGAATGTCAAAATGGGTGAAATCAATGTCAATGAGTGTCATGATATGTGCAGGTCCAACTACGGTAATATCAGTAAATGCAATGTGAATGTGTGCCACAGCTGGCACCCGCACAATAACCATCAATACAGTATCAATGTATACCATAAGTTGTGCCCGCACAGCAGCACCAACAGCAACAATACTGACACCAATGTATGCTCTTACGATAATAATATTGTAAATAAGAACAATGTCAATGTACGTTGAGACCAGAGCAAACATGACCTGGTTAATACCGGTACGAACGATATCAGTGTACAAGATGACAACTGTATGTGCAATGTTTATGTTGACAAAAATGATACCACTGGCTACCATATTATTTTTAGGAGTTCTGATGAACAAACATCATTGCTGTTCGATTCACCCAAGGTGAGCTCTCCATCAACCCCAAGTCAGCGATACGTGGTCTGGCAGGTCCTGAGACTCATGTCCACGCCTATCGAGTAACAGGTCACATGTGGGGTCCCCCATAAACCAAAGAGAAACACGAACCCAGGGAAAACCCTGAGCAATTCCACAGATAGATAGCTGCACCACAAACAGGGGGGTTCAGGTGTTCCCCTAGTTGTGATAACAAACATCTCACATTTTGTAGCCAGGGGATTTTCTCTGAGTGATCCAAACCTAAACAGTCCTTAATGACCTCCCTGGTAAACTCAGTGCCCCCCTTTGACCAGATGTCATACCATTTTCTCAAGATAATATTTGAATGGTCTCTTCAATACATCCCATACTCAATTGTTTATGAATAATTGAGGTGGAATTTGAGCTGGGTACACCCAATAATCTTCGCAAAAGTAGATTTTCTTGCCCCTTTAACAAACAACACTTATCTCTGCCCCACAGCAGAGAGCCATATAGAGCTACCAGTAAGCATCTGCTCCTGTACAACTTAACCTGTTTCCTATCTCACGGAATATAAAAAAACTGCTGATATAACCTTTATAAAGTTTAATTAAGCTATTCCCATATGTGATGACCAATTACTTTTTTAGAAAAATGTAATACCAAAATAATTAAAAGTTATAACCTCTTGTCATTTTTGTCCATGTAGATAACAACTTTTCCCGGGTCTCTTCTTATTACCTCAGGACATAATAAAAGTTTTCCCTAGATGTAATTTAAGAGCTCTATCTTCCATAAAACGTATGTACTGATGGATAAGTCATTTATACCTTTTGCTGTCTTAGAAATAACTACTGCATCATCTACATAAAGCAGGATATAAGTAGGGCGTTTACCTATCTTAGGGGCATCAGTACTAACTTCTTGCAGGGAGCAGACTACCAGGTTTAAGCACAGAGAGAATAAAAGAGGGGTAAGCACACAGCTCCATCTGATCCCCCGTGGCACCCAAAACTTTTCTTAGTGCGTTCTTCATTTCCACCAAACCGCACACAAGTTGTTAAAGTAGCAGATGGAAAGGAAACAGACAATATCACAGGGAACACCCACATCTATTAAAACTTGCCATAGTTTGGCATGGTTTACAAGATCGAAAGCACTCAATAAATCAGCAAAACATAAATATAGATGCCCCCCTGTTGCCTGGGTATGTTTACTGATTTTAAGCTGTAGGTTAATCCTTTGCTCCACTATACCTAATTCTTTCCTAAAACCAAATTGTATATCGGGAATTACCCCATGTTCATCGGCCCAAGATTCCAACCTTACTATTATCACTCAACCCATCACCTTCAAAGAAGAATCTAAGAGTGATATGGGGCGTCTCCGCTGTCCCCTTTCTTAAAGATGGGCACAATCACACTTTCCAACCAGATAATTGGATAGTAACCATGAGCAGCAGCATTGAAAATATGAGAGAGAATCAGAAGCCATAATGATGGATACAACTTAAAAGCATCCGCTTTACCCAACGCACTGTTCGTTAGAGCAGTGCTAATTTCCTCCATGATGATAAAATCCAAAGGGATATAGTTGGTGTTCTTAATAAGCACATTGGCTGATAGGCTCTCTATTGTTAAATATAGCACCAAAATTGGAAGTCCAGGTATCTGGCAGAACTGAGTTTTCCAGACTTGGCGTGGGACAAGTTTTCAAAGATGGCGAATTTATGATTCTCCAAAACAATATCTCATCGCAAGAGTCGGCTGCCTGCTCCAAATCTGCCCGTGCCTGTTCCTGAAGTTCCTTTTTCCTATTAGCAATTTCAGTCTTGTAATTAGCTCTTAACATCCTAATTTTTTCCCTATTCCTTGGGGTTTCCTGGAGGGCTTTTCTCAAAGTTTAGTTAGCACTTGTACATATTGGATAAAACCACCACAGGGAGGTTTCTCTTTGCTCAGTACTTCGAGCTGGTCTATGTAATTTATCAGAAATAGCTACAGTGATTTTACTAAAAATCACAAAAGACTCCCATTCTTCAGAGACAAGGGTGCTGTATAATAAAGGTTAGTTAATACCAGACCATTTGATATTAACAGTTTTACTTCCTACGCACTTAAATAAAGGTGCATGCCCATTAGAGTCCCTATGAGATTCCCCTCTATTACTAGGGATATCCAAGGTCAGGACTAAAGCAGCATGGTTGCTAAGAACTGTACAGATTGTTCTATAATCTTTGATTAACAGTAAATCCTTAGTGGTAAGAAAGATATTATTGGTAACAGAACAAGGCCTTTTACCAACAAACGTTGGCATATCAATGTAATCTTCCTTCAGATTATGGGCAACAATCTCCATGTTAAACTGGTATATTATTTTATTTAAAATATCTACATCGGAATCATGTATAAAATGGGATTTATATGCCCTTGGGGAATCCACACAACCACAGAGAGGATTACCATTAGTCTGACATTTTTTAATGTTAAAATCACCAACCAAAATATACATGGGATCTAGCGGTAACTGATTTAAAACCTCTCCGAGGTCTCTTCTTAATTCCATTGCAACCCTACCTCGGGTAATATTAAAAAGGTTATTATAGCAATTATTCAAAACAATCTCTAAACTATCGGTAAATATAAGATGAACTATCTGATAAAAGGGAGATTTTATCATTATTTTCCCAACTGTAATGGGTATATGGTTTGACATAAGCACAGCTAAGCCGCCTTTTGCTCACCTATATACTGATGGTATAGCAGGAGTGGAGATGGAAAGATAACCAACTATGTATAGATTCTCCTCCAGCCAGGTTTCTTGAAGACAGATTATATTAGCAAGTTTTAAGGACCTGAGCCAGTCTGGGTTTTTCATTTTCGACCTAACTCTGGCTCATAAACCTCACAAATTTCCTTATATCTTGAACCTTTTATCCATTTATGTTGTTAATTACTATTTGCCCCGTTTCATTTTCTTTACCCAAACTTCTAGCCACACCATCAATTTCCCTTAAATAATATGTCAATCTTGCTCTTCCAAATGTGATAATGGGGAATATTTGTTGGATATGGGAATTGTAGGAAGGGGAATACCACTTAAACCCCGTCGACCACCAGGATTAAGATTTACTGAGCACTTAGTACTATGAAAATTACCACCTAAATCTGTATTAGGAGGGTACACTCCACCCTTACAAAATGATCTGGAGAAAAACCTAAAGGAAGGGCTTCTATACAATAGGTAGCCTATAAAACTTCAGAATAATACAATCGCCTAGATTTTCTTGAAGATGAATTCCTAATCATGGGACTCTTTTTACTTGCAAGACCTCTTGTGACAAGTCCCATTCACATCCAGAATGTTGTTGCAATCAGTCAACTGGCCTATTTTGCAGGGTTTTAAAGTCCTCCTTGCCCTACTTTGAAAGCCTAGGCACACCCTTAAGTATTATTGTATAAGGGGTACTTTCCAGGAGGAGCTGGGGATATCCATGTTTAGATACATCGTCTTTCCTACCCATATCCCCCTCCAGAATTCAAACCACTGCAATTTGTATCACACACTGGTGGCATGGGGCATTTGAGATTACATGAGGAATGAGTGTTTTAGTCATACTTTGGTTTTGTTGCCCCCTAGCAGCTTGTCCCTCCACTGGTACCTTGTTTATCACATCCATTCCGTGATCCAGTAAAGGTGGCACTGAGCTCCCTCCCCGCTCCCCCCGCCGCTGTCTTTCAAAGTTATTAATAGCTGACTGTTCCAAAGACATAACATCCAATCGCAACATAAGTGGTGCAATTTCTCATTTAATCAAATCTTTAGAAAGCTCTTTACACTTCTCCAACCATAGACTCATAACTGATTCTAATGAGGGGCAAGAGTCTGTGGCTTCACTATTAAGATTTGATGAACCTAATACTACAGTGCAAGATTTCTGACTTCCTGCTCTCCCCACCAAGTAAGACTGATGCATACCTTTTTGTATTTTGATGAGTTTAGCCTTAGCTTTAGTTCTATCAGGCCTCCTAGCTTTTTTAGACTTGGGGGGGGTGGGGGGGACTTATTTCTATGTCAGACTACCCAAGGGTCCGAACTTCCCCTTGATTCTGATTGCCAGTCTTTCTTACAAACCCAGGTCTGGAGGAATTGGATTAGATTTCTCTATATTAACATCCATGGCGGCCACACCCAGGCCAAGAGAAAACTTTCTTTCAGTTAAATGTGCTTCTGCATTTACCACACCTATAGACTTCTCTAGCATCCGATCAATTGTGCTATCCTTTAGACTTTGCCCAGATTTGGTATCCATCTGCATTCTTTTCCCCATACTTATAAACAATAAAACAAGCTGGGCCCCGAATGGAGAAAATACCTCTCCTATTGATTTTATATCGGGCCCACCTTTCCTTTTTAGTTCGAGCATTCAAGAACTATTGTATCTTTTCTTGTGGGGTTAAAGCCATCCTCCTGCTGGCTCTTTGTTTGTTTTAGTGTCCTTTAAAAATCCTCTCTTACTAGTGGTCAATCCTTCTCTTTGTCCCTCCTCTTTGTCTTTCTGTTTGTCCCACAGAGCAGGGACTAAGTACTGTATTATTATGCTTTAGTTGTTTATTTAGTTTGGGGACTTTTTTTCATCTCCTTTCCTGCTTGTGTTAGTGTTTGGCTGTGTTCTGCTCGGCAACCGTAACTGCTCGTATTTTAATGGAGCTTTCCTCCTTCTCATGTGGCTGCATGCCCGTGCCACTCCACCCTGTTCCTAGTGCTGCCTTCCGGTCCCTCACCCCTCCTGCCACATTACTTGCTTCTTTTTACGGTCCATTGATGATATATTGCATCAGAAGGCATGCCTCCTTGCCCTTGTCCTGTGTCTAGTGTAGTGAGGGCTGCGATTTAGATACATACATTGCTATGTTGTCATAAGCGCGTTAGATGTTAGAAAGCCATCTTGCCACTTTTGCTGCTTTTGCACATGACACTGCAGATACATGTTATTATTTGAAAACTGCTTGCTCGCCTTTTTTCTTCACATGAGAACTGTCTGTTGTTCACATCCCTAGACCTGCGCTGCGACCTTGGTCTGAACATTGTGTAAAGAAACAGTCTGGGTCGCCAGATAATGCATGTTTTCGAGTTCAGGTTGATCGGACCACTATTTAGCCATAACACGCACACAGCTGCAAATACCTGAAAGTCGAGAGCCTTTAATATTACAGTCTGCATGCCTTACACACACATTCTGAAGAAGAGCTTTCCCAGGAGCAGAGCACACCTGATCATGTGATGTGATTCAACTAAGCTGATCTTTACTGTATGGGGTTCCCAATTCAAGCCTAGAGACCTTCTACTAGTCTAATAATACTACTTTACTAGCGAAAGGAAGGTGGCTGTATTCCACTGTCATTTATACTATGATTTCTCCTTTCATTTTCAATGGTATTGTAAAAATGCTGATGGTTTTGATTTTAATCATTTGTCTGCTTATGTTAGCCAAAGTACTGCATCTTAGGACACGTAGTTTATAAAATAAACGTTTCAAACTTTATCGTGTCTCTGATTACTCTTGTTGTGGACTGATATGAGAATAATAACGAACAGGTATTTCTGATTCCCACCAATCCTGAGAGTACTCTAAGTCGCTTGTTCTGGGTTGTCTATACATCGGGATCTCCGATAGAATAGGGATAACGAATGGGACACTGATGCTGGTCGGATAGGAGTTCTGGGTTCTGAGGTGAGTTTTTGGTACACCACAATTCACTGAGGTCCTGGTTTCCTGCGCATAGTTCTGTGCATGAGCAGAATCCCTGCAACACTAGTTTATGACAACAGTTTAAGTCGTCTGGGGACTGCCCGGAAGTAGTGGGCTGGGCTGTGAATGGCTCCAACGTGGGATTCAAAAAAGTCAAGCACTTGAACCTAATTCTTGAACAAAGCACATCAGCTAAGCAGAGAGAATCCGAATGTATTCAATATTATGAATTTTTCTGTGATGCCACTGCGTGAACTGCTCATGCAACGTCTATGTTGGTGTTTTCTAACTAGTGTTGAGACAGAATAAGCCGTAGCTGCCTCCGTGCCTAGGTGCTGCCTGCTCGGAACCTCCTGCTCATTAGTGAGCTCAAAGGGCTTCAGCCCCCCCCCCCCATTGAGTGTATCAGCCCAGGCTGAGACAGCTTCCTGGGCGCACACACAGACAGTTTTTGAGATTCCAGCCCCACCTGAGTACTTCACAGGTCTTTAAAAGACCATTCACCTGTTAACAAGGCTTTGTTGTTTTTTCACCCCTTCTTAGAGCCCCTGCATCTCCACTCTGCCTATGGCTGGAAGAATTAGCCCCTCCCCCCCTTAAATTTTTATCACCCCCCGCAAATTTGGTTCTAGTTGAGCTTCTGATGTGGATAATAAACTCCCAAGATTTGTTTTTCAAAATATCTTGTTTTGCAGGTCTAAAATGTTGACATTTAAGAAAATGTCACTTTTGTCAAAGATTTGAAAATCTGCCCCTGCTCGTTTTTTTATTATCTTATTGCAAAAACCACTCAATTTCGATATACCATTAGACCGCACTTCCTATAGGGTGCCACCAGTGTAACTGACAGCGGAGACATTCTCGGGTTATAAATAATAAGTGCCTCAGTCCAGTTTACGCAGACTGTCGGTTTTTAGGGTGATCCACAAGATCAAATCTTCTCTGAACTAGTACGGTCAATGATTTTAAATCTGTTATCACTGATTACTTATTTAATTCACTTGTCCTGCCTCGTAATTATGGCAAGCAAGGTCAGAGTTTGGTGCACCCAGGACCTCACAACCTATCAGGTAAGCCTATTTTATTCCATTGGCACCCGTCATCCCTTTATAATTGTCTGTTTGGTGAACCCAGTTTCATGCCTGCCTTGGACTTTTTGTGACTTATGCCTAGCTGCAGTCTCTTACTTCCCTTCCCGGTCTTCCCTATTCTCACTGTGTTGTCAAAGCCCTCTCCTTCCCTGTGCTTTCTCCTCTCCCTCTTTGGCACCCCGGAATAGTGGCAGGTGATTAACTGGTAAGTGTTATTTGCTCGACATTAATCATGTAGCTAGGAATTCATCTGGTCACAACCGCCTTTTTGGAGCAATCTCCTGCAGGAGACTGGTTTGGATCTTCTCAGATGGTATAACAAGTCTAGCTAGTAGATATAATAAGATGGCACTCTTACAAAAAAAAAAAAATTTCTAAGGCCTGGTCATATTAATAGCTCTAAGAACATTGGATCAAATCCAGTGTAGTATCACCTGCACACAAGTGTAAAGTAATTTCATCGCCCGCCCACCCCCTGAAAGGACCAACCTATTTTCCTATACTTATTCTATAACATGTTAAGTTGTGAAAGAAAGTTAAATATAGATTTGTTTGGTAGCTTTTGTGAACACGCCGTCTAACAGATATAGAAAACAAGCATTTGCAATGCAATAGGTCTCGCATTTATGCGAGTTTGAGCTATTGATATTGTAAATGATAATGCTTTTTATTTTTGTTTTTTGTTTTTAAAACATAAATGAAAGGCATTGTCATTTACAATGCAAATAGCTTAAACTCGCGTACATGCTAGACCTATTGCATTGCATATGCTTGTTATAACAGTAAGCTGTTTAAAATTGTTACAGGACAATTGAATCAAACCCACCCAGACAGTGTATACACTTCAAAAGAAAATAAACTCAAGTATTTTTAACTAGGGGATCTATTTAATACTAAAAGTCTTAAAGTCTCATTTATGTGCTTGTACACGAATAGTTAGCAAATTCAAGAGACTTACAGGTAAAATAAGCCAAATACCTTGAAAAACAGACACAGGAGGGGTGGCCCAACCCAGCCTCTTATGGGCTCTGGTGGGCTCATATGGGCCTGGTCTTGGCCAGGTCTTTGCTCGGGCCACGGCCACGGCCAGGCATGACCCACACTCGTCCTACAATGTAGGCCCCCCGCTCCAAAAATATTGCGAGTCTTCGGGAACTGCCTGCTGGCATCAGCATTGGCAGCTTCGAGCTGCTTGGGGTCTCAGGGCTTGTAGTCAGCCCCTACTCTGTGGCAATCACTGGCTCCCATAATTAAACCAGCTTGTTCCTGTTTTGCCAAACGCCTCTTGTCATTTTATTTATTTAAGGAAATTAATATTCAAGCAACGTAACGTAGGAAAGTTTTAATTATACTAAAAAATGGAGAAGCATATTTTCCCTTCTCTTGTATCATATCTTTTAAGTTACCATTCTTCCGAATTTCCCATCCTTTAATGTCTTTACTGCTAGTTTCCTTGATCTTTTTTGCATTTTCACAATCTACACTTCCCTAGTCTACCTGATTACTCATCTGAGTACAAAGAAGGGATTGCAGACATAGTTTTGTTATTTATCTGTTTCTTTTCCTTCGTAGCTCCATTTCTACAGGAGATGGTCTAAATGTCACATCAAGAAAGAGAAATGACTGCTTCAGGGGTTCCTATTTCTAGTGGACTGATTAAGCACCTGTGTCGTATCTACTGGTAGTTCTTCCCAGTGGAATGCTGGGTGCTATAGTTTATTGGTTCAAAGATGCAATTTGTCTCTGTAACTAATTGGCTGCTCTGGTTGTAAACAGCTGGAAAGTGGTACATAATACCTGCCTCTGTATGTTTAATGAAAGTGCTTTACTGCATTAAACAGTCGGGAAATCTGCATTTGCATAACATTTCAAGACAAAATTCTACAAAGTTTCAGCTTTCCAGGAGGACACTGTAAAACTTTGTGAATTTTGAAAATTCATAAATCTACACCCAAACTTTGAAGTAAATTAATGGTTGTAGATTTCCAAGTTTTTATAACAAACTAACCCTGTGAGTCAAGAGAAATATTTGGGAGTAATTCACACATAAGGATCCATATGAAACACCTGCATTGGCAAAGCCAATAGATCTCAACTTAATAATATGATTGCCAAGCTGTTAGATTTGCTAATGTTTGTCTCTAAGGCATTATTTAAACAAAAATATTAAAGTACCGAAGACACATATCTACGACATCATATATATATATATGGTATCTGAAAACAGTACATTGAATTCAATTTTCTGTGTTTTAAAGTGAAATGCTTGCAGAAGTTCTAATGAACTGTCCACAAAATGCAGCCATTTAGACCTCTGTTGCAGCCCAGTGAGCAGTTAATGGGTCTCCAGAAGTGTCATGCTAAGAACACTTACTCCCTCAGATGCCAGCTGAGTGAGTGCAGCATATTGCCTTTCCCCCAGCACAATAAAAGTTTTTATGTGACAAACCTTGTGCTTTCACACATCTGGAAGGCAGGAGATTAAACAAAAACAACCCTTAAAGTTTGCTTTTCAGCCATACTTCAGCCTGTTGCTGTACTTTTACTGACAAGATGAAAGGGGTAGAACACGCTGCGAGGGGTATTTGAGGCACATGTTGGAGACAGCTAGAAAACACATACACTTTTATTGAATGCAGGATGAAAAAAAATAAGCTGTCTAATTGTGAGTTGTTGAAGGATACAAGTCAGCCAGACAAAAGGATCAGAAAGAGGCTTTGCTCCAGGGGAGGGACAAACACACAAAGAAGGCAAGCCACTGAGTAATAAGCAAGCTAGCAATAGACAGGCTATAAACCTGCTGTAAGTTCACAATAGGTCTTTTGGAATCTGACAGTTTGCACCATTTGGTAGGTGAGAGCAATTAAATTAACATGCAATTTTGAAATGTGGGAATATCAATTGTATCTATCATATTGTTTCAACACACTTGAACTTATCTGCTCAATGTATATATTAACATAATGCTCATGATTTTCCACTTGAATGCACACCAGACTGGTGCTGATCCAAGATTGGATGCAATTGTCATATAATGGAACAAAATCTGAAGAGCCGTCTTCTCAGTTTTATATTAGCCATCAGCACTAAAGACTTAATGCAGCATATGCAAATTAATATGTGTGCCCCCTAAAATGTGGCTTTCTTAAATAGGCTTGACAGATAAGACACAAAAATGTTTAATGCCTCTCATGATGAGTTGGGTAACCATATTTTGGCAAGACTATGGGCCTGATTCACAAAGATAAATGTACGCATTTGTGTATAGGTACTCTTTTTCAGTAAACATGGAACACTACACATAAAAAGATAGGCCTGTCCCATCCATCTTTTTATGTGCAGAGTTCTCCCCCCATCTGTGGAGTCTTTGCTTTTGTAAACTTAATATTAAATTCTAGTTTTGTGAATACGTAAAAAGAGGCAACTTACACAAACATGTAAGTTTACCTTTATGAATAAGGCCCTATGATTTTTTTCCAGCTTTACCTATAAACATCAAAAGTAGAAGGCAGAAAAATGTCCAGAACAATAGGTTAATACAATGGTATATTAATATAGAAGGAATCAAAATGCATCGCAAGCCTTAGAAAGACAGATTTGAATGTTATAAATCAAGCTTTTTTAAAGTTTTTAGTTTTTATAGGGAGAAGGTAAAAAAGGAAAGATAGGACGATAAAAGAAACAATTTCATTATGAAAAAGTCAATTGAAGACCAATGATTACATTTATATTTATAAATAGTGCCTAATTTATGCAGGTCAGTGCAGGTTGTATGCATCCTTTTTGGAACCCATACTTACTTAACATCACCAGTCATCGACCCCAGAAAAAAAAGAGAAAATCAGTAAATGGAGAAAGAAGGAGGAAGAGCAAGTGTTAAAGGTAGAAAGTGGAGATGAAAAAGAACCTGCAAGTGTGAAATAAAGAGAAAGTTTAACATAATGGAGGAAAGAGACATAGGGTCGAAGCAAGATTAGGTAGCCTTAACCCCAGCAATTGGAAGGTCTGATGGTGTGTTCCTAATAAAAACTAACCCTGGGTGGAGCTGGAGGAGCGGGACTATACAGAGGTCCATGGAGTTGGGGACAAATTCCGTGGAACTCCGCTCCGCCGCTCTGCCGCCCGCCTCCCACCCCGCTATTAAGAATTAATGAAAACTACATTAAAGGTAAAAGGATAAAGACTTACCATGACTGCAGCATCGCCAGGCTGCCATCCTCCTCTTCATCGCTGTCTCAGGGTGATCTGCACATGCGTGCGCACGCGCCCGCGCATGTGCATTCCTCGCAAGAAATGTGCATGCGCGGGCACAAACATGCGCAGATCACCCTGAGACGGTGATGAAGAGGAGGACGGCAGCCCGGGGACGCCGCAGTCAAGGTAAGTCTTTATTCTTTTACCTTTAATGTAGTTTTAATTAATTCTTCATTGGAGGCGGGGGCTGGTCAACTCCGCTCCGCCTTAGAGTGTGCGGGGATTTGCCTACTCCGCGTCCTCCCACGGTTAATAAAAACATTGAGCTTCTGCACTTATTTTTTATTATTTATTATATTTTTTCATTTATTGGCAATATGTGTATTTTCTGGAAGGGAAGCTAGCTTTTTCTGATCAGCAATTGAAGGATAACCTAGTGCTATGGTCTATATTTTAGCTCAGAAAATCAACAATATCAACTCCTGCACCGCGCTCTTTTAAAATGGTAATGCCCAGATGTCTTGTCCAGATTCCATGCTAATGATAGTAAAAAGAAATCTTGCTTTATTAAGTTTGTTGTCACTTTGAGAGGTACATGCCAGGTGCTACTCTCACAGAACGTATCACCATCAGAGGGATGCAGGGTTGAGTTAGCCCTGCCAGGTATTACACTTTTGATCATCAGATCACACTGTGCGCTTATCTCACTGAACGATACTGACATGTAAACTAAAGAGCTGTGCGCTAAGCTATATAAATTGAAAGTTAAAAAGTGCCCTTTGAGTCAACAAGCTGTTAAGTGTTTTTCATGCACAGAGTAGCTCTCAACAGACAATGCGTTTCCCGCATTGTGCTGCAGAAACCCTAATTGGCTTTAGATTGCATTAGGAAATTAATACATTACTAAATTCAATTTAAATGTGTGCAAAACAGGGAGCCGCAATTCAAAGAGAAAATTAATTACAAAGTGGCAACTCGTCGTTTCAAAAGAATTTAAACATTTAGAGTAATGGTTGCTTGCGCAGGCGATTAACCACGCTAAGGGGGGGGGGGGGGGGGGGACAAAGGAAGCAGAGACAAGGCGTTTTTCCGTTACACAAGTTGCAAACGAAATCCAAGGCTTGGTCCTAAAGGGAATATTTATCATAGGCTTAGCTGTCAATGGTGAAGTAGGTGCAGTGAGATGGGGGGCTTATGCCTGTGAGGCCAAATAAACATTGATTTGTAGGATAGTTTACTACCCAAGGGTGAGGGGGCCCATTTCTCTTACTTTTGGCAGGGCCCATAACGCCCTTGCTACACCAGTGATGTGTCAGCACACTTCAGCCATTGGTTAACTTCACTGTGAATGAAGAAGTTACTTTCTTTCACACAGAACATATCCACACAAAAAGTAGTTCCCTTCAGTGCCAAGCACTACTTATGGTAATGTGCGATCTTTGAGACAATTTTTTTGTTGTTGCATTTAGCCAACTTTTTTTTTAGATCGAAGAGGGACTTCTCCAACAATATACCTTTGCAAAAAAACGGACAAAACAAAGCAAGCACTGGCAAAGCCAAAAGGTTGATGGCCACTCCGAACCTGGGCCCTAAATGGAGGAAAATAGTACATTATTTACTTGTGGAAGACTGCTTGAAAGAAAATGGCCCGATGTTTGCCACAATCATTAAATAAAAAAAGGCTCTGTCCAGTTTCAGAATTTTTAATACATTTCTTGTGGAAGGACTATCTTTTACAATAAAAAATATGTTTCATAGTAATCTGTTTTTCTTAATAATAGTGATAAGTGGAGGCTAATTTTTACTTTGTAGTTTGAAATTTTTCTTTCAAAATGGCATACCAGATTAACATCAATTGCTTTTGTCTTTTGATTAGGTTTCTAATTTTAGGTATACTAGCTACATGTCTCATTATTTCATGAGAAATAGTGCTGGAGCTCTTTATATTATTTCAATGCTTTTGTTCTGAATTTCTAAAATGCATAATCTCACTGGCGGGAATGTGAAAAGTGCACGTTCGGGATATATCTGCTTTGTTCTAGAATGATGCCAGGTATAGGCTTTGTGTTCCTGTGAATTAAATTAGTCATGCCCTAGTCCCTCATTAATGCAAGGCGGACAAAGATATGTACACCCCTTGTCTATGTTAAGAAGAGGAAGAGTTGGCACATGTATGCTGTGATCCGTATGCTTAAGTCTAGAGTGCACACGAATGGGCCGGAGTCTTACTGCACAAACAGAGATGGCACTGTCTTGATGGTCAAATCAGGAGTACATCAGCATCAGGCACAATTAGAAGGAATAAAGGCAGAGGACAACCAAACACATATTCAGACCCAACAGGACAGTCACAAGCAAAAATAACAGTAACCAAATACCGAACTGACACTACAGCCCCTATTTGTATAGATTTACGATTATTGCTATTCACAAAGCTATTTTACTAGTAGTATCTTTACGATGGCGGAGTCTCCACACATTAAAAAGATGGAACTGTCTTGGAGGACGGTTTAGCTGTTTCTTGGAATTGTTGGGTACTGTCATCAGTGGATTCAAGATTTTTTATTGATTGTGAAAACTTTGTAAGGTTGACATGTAGTGATGATGTTCAAGATATGGTACATTTGACGAAGAATGCTCTGATGCATTTAAGAACTTAAAAGAAAGATTGTGTCATGCACCCGCTATTGAGATGACTGATGACAGCCTGACGTTTCTCCTATTTTGCCATGAGAGAAATGGATGTGTACTTTCAATTCTTCTAATACAGAAACATGGTAGTATAATGCTCTCAGTGGTTTACTTGTCAGCTATGCTGTATCCAGTAACTGTACATCTTCCAGGTTGTTTGAAATAGTTTGTTGCTGTTTGCATTGCCATTGGATAAAATGAAGGAATTGTGATGGGCCATAATTTAATTGTACATGTCCCACATTCAGTCGACATTCTTATGATCACAACGAGAGCGCAGCACATAACTAGGGCTCCCGATTTTATGGTATTTATTTTTTTAACATTTACGTCTGTATTTATCCATATTTATTTTTGGGCCATTTTATCTGTATTTATCCATATTTATTTTGTGTTTTGTGTATAAATGTAGTTGTAAAACTCTACATGTCCATATTTATTTAAATGATAGACACACATTCAAACTTTGATGTCTGTCGTGTTTTAGCTATTTAAGTTGCCAAATATTACATAACAGTACATCCACTGACAAATATTAGCATTATATCAAAAATGTATGTTGACAAATTTGGGGGCATATTATCAAGGACGGCGTTAAAATTATCGCCGGTTTAGCGGCAGAAAACTGACGCTAAAGCGCCGATAATGGGCTTGATAATATGCCCTGGAGAATTCCAAGAGAAGCCCATGTTCACACCAGAACCTGGGCTTCTATGGGAATTCTCAAGGGCATATTATCAAGCCCATTATCGCCGCTTTAGCGGCAGTTGTCTGCCGCTAAACCGGCGATAATTTTTAGCGCCGTCCTTGATAATATGTCCCGTAGTTATTCAAAGAAATTTCATCCTGTTTTTTAATTTTCCTTCCTGTCCATCTATTCAGCTGTTAGGCTTAATTCATGAAAGACAGGAAAAAGAGTGACTGAAAGGAAACACATTTTCTGTATTTATCCATTTTAAAAAATACATGCAGGCAGGAAACACATTGTTTTCTGTCTGTAATTATCTGTAAAAATCCATAAAAACAGAAAACAGGGAGCCTTACACATAACTAACAGAAGGCTGACTGGTCATGAGCAGGTCATACTGGCAGTAGAGAATATACTTACTAGGACGTGTAATAGCCTAAATCCAGCGTCTGCTTCCTATTTCAGACAAAGGTTGTGAAGACAGGGAAAATAATGAGATTGATGATGAACCAGACCACAACTGCATAGAACTGACTGAGTTATTATAAAAACGAAACTAGACATTAAAGGGACATCTTTTTGAAATGAATGATTTTACATTGTTTGTTGACCGTTCTTGTTTGCCTAGGCGGTATGTTCCATTTCTGAAACTTTAAAAGCATCTTCTCTGCAAATATAACTTCAGCACAAGTGGCAGAATTAGTTGCATTGACAAGGGTTTTCGACTTATCAGAGAATTTGGATGTGACAATTTATGCAGACAGCAAGCATGGTTTTGGATGGAGTTGTGCATGACGATTGTCAATTTTGGTCCGAAAGGTGTTTTATGACTTGCTTAGGATAAGAAATTGGGTTATTGATTGGGGGATGGGGTGAAACCCTATAAAGTAGCAACCACAATCTTTGTCAGGTTGAGGCACAATCAAACCCTAAATTAACCTGTGCTCCACCCTCAGATACATTGGCACAGAACAGCCAAACTTAACTTGGAGACAATGCATAAAGCATTTGTTCAACACTTCAACCGGTAACACAGTGAAGACACACCAGAAAAGGATCCCATACCAGATTTAGAAACATAGAGTAGATTTTAATAGATAAAACAAGATCAAAATTAGAAAATCCAATCAGTAGAATCAGAGTTATGGAATTTTAAAGATTTAATTGAAATGAGTGCCAAAAAGCGCAAAGCACCAACTGTGGATATTTGGCGCACCACACCAGGACAAAGTCACATGTTCAGGCTGACCACAAAAGAATGCAAGCAGGCCACAGGGACACAGTTGGGCCCACTGACAAGAGTACCTTGCATCCTGTTTGCAGTGCATTGTGAGGTCCTGTGTTGAGGATGTGGCGTGCAGCTGAGGCTATGCGTCGGTTCTGAGGGGTTACGAAGCTACGATGCAAGGTCCTGCATTGTCATTGAGAATTTCGTCAATGAGGGCTTGCAATGCAAAGTCCAGCATTTGGGATGCGTCACACAGTTGAGGTGACGTGTTGGTTCAGAGGAGCTGACAGGCAGCGATGTGAGAATGTTTGTCTTCATCGAAAATGCCGTCAATGAGAGATTTGTGATACGAGGGCCTGCATCAGGGAAACTTCACACAGCAGCGGTTACAATGTGCGCTGCGAGGTTAATGCAAAGCACTTGCAGTGAGAGATACCTCGCACCAGAGGCGATGCGTTGGTACTGGTCAAGGTTTTCTGCTGGGTCTACAGATGGGCTGGCAGAGCGCCTTCAGGCCTACTTCCAAGGGTCCAAGACTGGTATGGCACCACTTGGCATTGTAGGACTCACAGATGGCAGAGTACAGGTGCTGGATTCAAGGTTGTTGGAGCCTTCTATTTCTTTGGCTCTAGTCAGGAGGTGTGCCAACTAATCCTTGGAGTCACTCTGGAGTCCTGGGTTCAACAGATACAGGTCTCGTCATTCTCTCCCAGGCAAGAGGGCAGTAGGCAACAGGTCAGCACAGCAGGACAGCAGTCCTTAACAGCAGCAGACCAGCCGAGTGCCAGTCCTTTGAGCAGCACAGCAATCCTTCTTCCTGGAAGAGTATCCACAGGTCCAGAAGTGCATTGAAGAGTTGATGTCTGAGATCCAATATCCTGGGCCTTCATCTGAAGTGGGAGAAGCTTCTAAAGGTTTTCCTTTGGAGTCCATAGGCTTCTTACCTTCCTGCCCGGGCTCCAGACTAACTACAGGGGGTATGCAGCTCTTTGAGTGGAGGCAGGACACAGCCTATTCAAGTGTAAGTAGGGTTGTGCCCAGCTCCGCCCTCCCAATCTGCCAGTGATGCCCCATTCATACACACCTAAGCTCTCTATTGCGTGTGACTGTCTAGGATGAATACACAAAGCCCAAATGTCATCTACACCCGATCATCTCACCCAGAGACAGGCTACAGGCACTAAAGGGCTAAGGCAGGAAAATGCCAACTTTCAAAGATGGGTTCTCCACTTTGAAGGGATGTATAGTGACGATGATGTAGGGGGTTTGACTCACAGTGAGACAGTAGTACAGATAGTGTCCATTGCATGTTAATATTGAAGATGTGCATAAGGCTATTCTGGACAAAGCTTGAGTGAAAGGGTCTGGCACGGATGGGGTTCCGGCGGATTTGTATAGAGCAGACCCTCGGACCTTTGCCAGGATACTAACACAAGTATTTAATGCGGCCTGTTCTTGTGACTTTCTCTCTTCCTGGTCAATGGCTATTATATTACCTATTTTTAATAAGCATTTGCAATGCAATAGGGCTCGCATTTGCCAGAGTTTGAGCTATTGGCATTGTAAATGGCAATGTATTTTATTTATGTGTTTTGAAAACCTGCAAGCGGTGCATAAACACGCACTTTGTACTTATAGCCATTGCTTACGAGAAGCAAGGCTGGCAGTAAAAGAGGCGCAGTTACTGCCTGGCTTGCTTCTAGTAAGCAATGACTATGCACCACTTGCAGGTTTTTCAAAGCACATACATAAAAGGCATTGTTATTTACAATGCCAAAAAAACTCTCGCAAATGCAAGACCTATTGCATTGCAAATGCTTAGAGGTCCTTGTGCTGACATTCAATTATACACAAAATCCCATAACATGGCCCTACAATGTAAAATAAACCTCATTCCTATTGTGAACTACACACGCAATCAACTCCTGGCATCCTGCAGACGATGAAGGTTCTTTACTACGTTAAGTGGTTCTTCATACAGCAGCATAGTTTGCTGCCTCTAAAGTCTTTAGTACTGTGAGTATAATAATTTCTTAGCAAGTGTCTTCCTTATCAGCAGGAAGAGGCCCAAATCAGACAAATGAAACAAATGTATCATCCCACTTCATTCGTGGTCTCAAGAAAAGAGCAGGACAGACGGATTCTTGCAGGCAATAACTAAGCACCCAGCACCCCAATACATATATTTCATGTCCTAAGTAGAAAATATTCGTTCAAGAAATATGACCCATTTTGCTGACGAACAGAGCAGTGCATTATTAACCTTTTATCTACAACAAACAAATATGTAAATATATCTATATTCATGCACATCCTTGACATGAGGATGGGGAATGGACTGCTGGAAAGAGGAACTTGAGTACCGAGAAACTAGACAGGCAGTGAGTTCAAAGAAACAATGAAAAGTTACTTGAAAGAGCAAATCAAATGAAAGGGTACAAAGAAGGACGTCAGGAGCAGGGCAAGAGGTAGGAATAATTTACAATAGGAAAGAAGGAGGGAAAGATTCAAATTTCTTTATAAGCATTGCAAAAACTCCACTCCGTGATTATGAACAGAGCAAACACGAAGAAATACTGATTAACTTTTTTTTAAACATTTAAAAATACAGAAAAACCCCACTGAAATGCATAACAAATAGAAACTGAAAACAGGAAAGCACAGTTATTATGTAACATCTGGAGTCAACAGAAAAACTCATTCATGACAGATATCCTAGCAGTGTGCAACAGATAGTGCACATTCATATTGTTTAGCCACTACAGCAGTGATTGTTACTGGGTATGAGACAACAGTACATTGAACAGCAGAGCTATACTGTGCGGCACAGATAACAAAATATGCAACTCGCTTCTTAAAGCACTGTGGAAACACACCAATGAGTATGGAGATATTAAACAATGTTAAAGACAGATGCAGAATAACCTGGTGCTAAAGACAAAATAATTGTGGCGTAGTGATCCGGGGCTGTCAGTCAGTGGGTCCACAGGTAGGTAAAAATGTGAGAGGTACAAGACTGATATGAGTGTTTATAATGTTATTGATTTTACTAAAGATGTATGAAGCCATGTGATGAAGGGCCTGTCTGGCTGCCACGAAAAACACACAGGGCCTTTCGTACCCGTGTACTGAGTAAACGTTCAACTTCATACTGCTGCGTGCTGATTTTGCTGTTTTTTAAATGTGTTAGTGTGGATTCCACAGGTTCCAGTGTCCAAGCACCATGTGGCATTTACTACAGCTCTCATTTCCAGACTAGGGCAGGGAAGGAGGAGACACTCAGATGTAGACCTTCAGTGCATCAACTGATAAGGGTCACTCAGCTACAGAAACCTTAGCCATTAATCTGGGCGCACCAATGAAAAGTACCACCAGTGAGTTGGGAACTCTGATTAAAGTCTTATAGATACTGTTGAGGGCGCGGTGGAGGGTCTGCTCCTGTCAAGCATGATTGATCTGTGCGGATCAGACTACATGTAAGCCTCAACTTTTGAATCACTCCCAGCGTCCTCAAATCGAGATTAACCGTGGGCCTCTGTTTGCCCTCTCTGTACATAGTCCTGGCTGTCTCTGTTCACAAGCCACATGGCACATTGTGGTTTACCCCATGTATTCTAACATATAATTGGCTGCACCCATTTAAATGCCTACTTAATTATCTGAGCTGCATAAGCAAGTCCGTATTTAAATGCTGTACGGTAGCAACAGTACATAGTACATAAAATCAAAAACAATCTGACTGCACAAGTAGGATTGTCTCGTGAAAAGTAAACAGAGTGAACCATTGAGTCACAACAAACAGACATTAAATGAAAGAATGTTCATCGATACGCATCATATATCCATATTTACAGTAAAGTAGGACAGGGGAGAAAGGAAGAGCAGGGAGTAGGCAAAGTGGGCAATCAGATGTGGTTGCTTTTGGTGTTTAGGTCTGTCATCAGGAGTACTAAGGGTCAAGAGGAAGCTGATGGGACACGGATGTCTGAAAGGAATGAATCCCAGTGGTTGGGCCATGTATATTAAACGTGATGTGTGATGCAAGGGATAACAATGGGGTTTAAGTCAGCACAGCGAAGGTCACTCAGAGGCACATATCGGAATAACAGATAGCAGATTAGGGGGTGGCACCAGAGCGAAGGTCATGTAGCGACACATAATGGATTGACACATGATATATATATAGGAAGGGAATGGGCTGTTTCAGTTTACACGGGCCATATTGCATTTCGCCACTGTTACGGGCCTCGCCCTATATCCCACTTCCAGTTCTGCCAGCCCTTGCTTTTTGCCACCAGACATCGTGGCTGTCCCCATATACATTCAACAAAACACTCACTATGGGTGCTCTCGTAAATTGCTTACATTAATTTACAATATACATTACACATAGATTAACAGTAGTCGCTGCCCAAAGCCATACTTCACTCTGGCTTTCCATGTAGCAGTGTGTTTACTGCCCACGAGGTCAGGCTGGCAGGCCTACATGAGTAACCCGACTCGGTCTATTTACTGCTACCTTGGATCGCCATTGGGATCGCGTGATCTGCCCCTGGTAATTGCGGCAGCCGAGAGGAACAGTGTCAGGTGAACCCCAACCATTAAAGCTGATGTGTGTGGGGAGCTTAAAGGGTCACTGAGTCGTACACTCACTGCTCTCGCAGCAGAGCCAGACTCAGAGGGCTCGGGCACCGCACTCAGCAGTGACGGGCGACGATATCCGGGGCAGGTGAGGGTCTTGCACCCTCGAGAGCAGAAAATGAATAGCTGATGACGAAGGTACAAGTCGGGTGGCTCTCAGCTGGAGGATGCCTGCAGGGTGCTGCGTGAGCACGCTAGGCTTAAAGTAAAAAATAAATAATAATAATAATAAACAGAGCGGGGTGTCCTTGAAGCGGGCACCACGCTTTGAATTAAAGTAAAAAGAAATCACCCAGCAGGTACTTCACTACTGGCAGCCACTATTAAAGTAAAAGCCAGCATTGCACTCTCTGTATACAAATAACGCACGCCATTGTCCCGCAATTGCTGGGGAGGAGGGGGGTGTTGGCAAATATTAAGTAAAAAGCACTTCACTGTGCATGCAAGTAGCGCCCGCCGTTGTCCCCCTATTGCTGTGTGGGCACGCTGCAATTCAAGCGCTGCCATTGTCCCACATTATTTAGTAAAAAAAATAGTGCTCCCTGACTAAATAAAGCCTCCCGTGTAACGCCGTAAGTAAACGATCCAGCCCAGGTGGGCCATCCTAAAAGTAGACAGGGCAGTAACAAGGAGGGACTAATAAGCCTCATTTTCAATAGAAGGCCAATGTTTAGCACAGACGATGATGCCAGCCAATCAAAATGATGGGCGCCGCTTCAAGTCCCCTTCTGAAATGTAATCAATTACTATATGCCTCGCTGAGCGAAGAGCGCCTGCGTGCTCCAACGCTAGGCGAGACCTAAAAAGGGATCGGCGGGTGACCCAGCATGTTACCGACCAATTTCCCTCTTAGACTCTGCTGTAAAAATCATGAGGAAAGTGGTACTAAACCGGCTAACCTCCTGGTTAGATAAGTATAAGTTTATCTCAGACCTCTAATATGGCTTTAGACAGGGAAAAGGGATTCCAGATCAGTGCATTAACCTACATCTATTGGTGGGAAAATACACAATAGCTAAGAAGGTATCCATGCATATCGCATTTATGGATCTAACATCGGCATTCAACTGTGTTAATACATCCAAGCTATGGTTGATTCTCCTGGAGCTGGGTGTGGAGGTAGACCCAGTAGCAGTTTTATATTTTGCCCATAATAATACAAATGCTGCGGTGAGTTATAATGAGGATGTTTGTGTGTCAGCTTCCTGGGATGTCAAGAGAGGGGTCAGGCAAGGGTGTAGTCTGGCTCCTCTCTTGTTCACGCTGTATATTAACAAGCTGGGGGACATTCTCTCAGCATCTTGTAAAGACATCCCGAAAGCTGGCTCTAAACTTATACCCGCACTTCTGTATACAGATGACACGATGTTGTTTGCCAGGACAGGTGTTGGTTTCCAAAAACTCATCGATGCTTTTATAGATTTTATGGATTTGCTTGATCTTACAACCAATTTTTCTAAATCACATACAATTGGCACTAAGAAGACTGTTAGGTGTAGGTTTTTCTGCAGAGGGGTAGAATTAATCATATCCCAACCTTTCCTTATCTAGGTGTCTTGTTTCACGACAAGCTGTCATGGGCTGCGCAGAGAGCACACAAAAAGAATGTCCAGGCAAGGGCAGTGTGGGCCTCTATGGACTTTGCTGGTAGACTGTGGACAGAGCCTGTTACTACACTGTTAAAGGTGTACAGAGGAAAATGTATTACTATGGCCACCTATGGTTGCGATGTGTTGTGGTATAAGGATGTAAAAGACTTGCAGGTGGTGGAAAACACATTTTTCGTAGGCTCTTCGCTGTCTATGTGGCACTAGCCACCACGTTATAAAGACAAGTAAAACTCATATATATCTCGAGATCTAGAATTTTGACAAATCAGATAATCAAACCAACCAATAAACCACTAGAACTTCAAATGTGTTTACAAATATGAAAAATACATCAACACAATAGAGCCCACAATCATCATCATCGCATATCTAGAAAACTCACAAAAAAAACAGAATTCCATTCCTGAAATACATACTCAAACATACATCACAAATGCATACACCATGCAAAAATCAGTTCACCCTATTCATACTTACAATCCAATTCATACAGGAACGCACTTTCTGCACTTTTGGGGAGTCTACAACACTGGCAGAGTTCCAAAACTCTGAGGACTCTGTTTTTCCTCACACTAGGCATTTAGGACTGGAAAACCTAGGGAGAATCTTTTGGAGAGCCCAAACATAGGAGGAGATGCTCTTACACAATCATCCTCAGCTACCATTTTTTTGTGGGAGCAGAGCCCCTAACCCTAAAATCTTAAACAGCCCAAAATATTATTTTCAGAGATTCCGCTCCGACACCCTTGATTTTGCAATAAAGAGCGCCCTCCACAACATCAGAACCAACATTAATTTAGCAGACTAATAAATATGTAACTGGGACTCATCTGTAATTGAGTTATCGGTCAAGGGCAAAATTAAAAGCTTTTATAAAAAATCTTAACTAAGCGATACAAAGAAATGAAAAAATACGTCATATATGCTCAGATACAGATTACATAGTCAGAAATCTGGAATTTAACCTAAGTTTCAAAGAACAGCAAGATCATAAAGGGAAAGGACAATATCCCATGTTAATAGATGTTCATCGACATCGCTCAATACTCTGTCTTATTCAAAAAGAACATCAACAGCATCTCTAGTGGGAACAAAAGAAAGACTCTGGCTCATACACAAGACCAGAGCATTTTATACACATTATGCAAAGAAATAATGTAATGGTCCAGAATATGCAGAAATCTGAGCAGAGTGTGCAGAGCAGAAAGCAGTTCCAATGTGAGTCTATGGATTTTTGTTTGAAAAATGTTTATATTGTGTTTTTATTGTGTTGTGCATCTCCAGACAGCTACAGCACAGAAGCTGCTGGAGCCTTTCCTAAACGTGGGTTAGTGTTTGTGCATTATTGTGACACTTAGTGTTTGTGCATTATTGTGACACTTTTACTTCAGATTTGTTTAAAATGTGTTATTACTAGCCGTGCCGTCTGAATTTGCATTCTTTGATTATTACCTATTCATAAAATGAGTATAAAAACCTCTACTGTTGGAGGTAAGCCAGAGTCTTTCCATGAGAGATGCTGTCGGAGTTCCTTGTCAATCTGACAGACTATTGAGAGATTTTCCTGAACATCTATTAGCTAGGGATTCTCTCAGTTCCTTTTATGATGTTGCTGCTCATTTAGGAGTTAGAATAATTTTGATGTATTGACTTTATACTATGGGGCAGATTTATGAGCCCCTTGCGCCACTTTTGCGTCACTTTTAACATGGGAAAAGTGACGCAAAAGTGGCGCAAGGGGCTCATAAATCTGCCCCTATGTATCTGAGTCTTCATGGCATATTTTGCATTTTTCTCTATCGTTTACTTAAGACTTTGGAATAATGCCTTTTTACTTTTACCCTGATCTAGAACTAAGTTATAGAGTGGTCCCAGTTACTTATTTGCTACTCTGATAAACTAATGTTGGGTCTGATGTTAAGGAGGGTGTTCTTTATCTCAAGATCAATAGTGTCGGAGCAGAATCTCTGATCGTAGTATTTTGGGGAGTCTATGATTTTGGAGTTTGGGGTTTTGCTCCCACAAGTGTGAATTGGATGTAACTGTCTCTGCCCCACTTGGTTTGCCTGATGTATATCTGATTCTGCCCAGCCAGTTTTTCTGAGGTCACAGTGATATTTGACTAACTGTGTCTAGCACTAGGACAACAAAATCAGTTTTTTCAGAGGCAAAGCAGTTAGGTACTTGGCTCCTATTGTTTTGTCAAATTGCTATTTTTTCTGGTGTAATTTAAACAAATTATTTGAAATTATTAACAATATGTAGAATTACGCATTAAGCACAAAGGGGAACATGCATCAAGCTATTTTGCAATCACAAACAGTGCGATTCGCAAAAATTGTCAGTATGCAATCAGAAATGGCCTTTTCTAATGCACATAAGGTTTTTTTTATTCGCAATTTAGGTAATCGCAATCCCTAATGCACATGGAAAAAGCCTTTCCTAAATTCGAACTGTGCATTTAGGAAACGCTAATTACCATCAACTTCAAGTTGATGGTAACCATGTGGATACTTTGAAAAATGCACAAAACTGCATTTTTCAAAGTGCCATGTGGTTCACAAATGCCGCTAGGGCATGAGTGTGCCTTAAATGTGCTTCTGTTTTTGTTAGTGGCCCCTCAGGGGGGAGTTAGGCGCACGGGCACCCTTAACCTTTGCATTACTTAATTTGCGATTACCAATTAGGAAATCGAAATTTAGGTGATGCAAGACCATTCCCACCTATAGGAAAGAATGGAGTTGCAATTGCAAATAGCTATTCCCTAATTGTATTTGCAATTCTTAAGGAATTGCAATTAGAGAATCGCTATTTGCTGTTTGATTTGTTGCATTGCATTTTGTGATTCCCAAATAGTGATTTCTAAAAAATCTCTAATTGGTAATCGCAAAATAACACTCATGCAAGTGCCCCAAAATGTGGTGAAACAATAGTTTGCTTAAGCTTTTTCACACAATGTTATACTTATGTAAAAATATGCCGTCAGCTACTCGGGGTATTTTAGCCTGTTGAACTGTGGGGCATTTCTTTGTTCGCATCCTCCACTATAGCTGTGCACTCTCAGGACTCATAATAATGCAGACCGGGCATCACACTTCTTGGCACCTGTGATTGAATTCGCCCTAACGCCATCTACCTTTCACAGGCAGGTTAGGAGGAGGCTTTGTACATGCAATAAAATACAAATCATGTCATTAGCAACGAAAGTAAGACAATTTGTGCCTGAATAAATGAACAAATTATCGAAATTATATACAAGTGACAAAACTGCATTTAAGTCTGCGTCATTCATGGAGTGCTTTGATTCCTTCTCAGCATGTGAAAAACAAACACACAAAGAATATTTCTGAGCCTCCTGGTTCACTGCTAGCTCTCATATTTTCTAGGCTGGCAGAATATCTACGGGTTCCAGGGGACACTTTCGCCGGAAAATTAATTTGCCTGCCACCTGGATCAAGTGAAGTGGTCAACCCACGATGACCGTAAATATAACTTATCAACATGGCGACCTGGTGGGGAGAAATTGCGAGGGCTGAACAAACTCTGGGACATATCAACAACAACCGGCGATAATTATCGCTGAGCGCACTTAGCGCTCGAATAATTATCGCCGGCTAGCGCCGATTTTTATAGCTGAGATAGCGTGCGATTAGCAACGCCTATCTCATCAGCGATAAAAATCCTAGCGCTAACTGGCTAACGTGAGATTATCGCTGGAAACCCAGCGATAATCTCACGTTAGCTAGTTGATAGGGACTCACAAACTTAGCCATGATATCCACCTTCCATAGGATATCATGGCTAAGTCAGTCCTGAAGCAGGCGTAAGGAAAGTAGCGATAACAGGGGTTATCGCTACTTTTCCTGAAGCTATGCTTCATAGCGTTAGGCTTTCTGATAGGAGAAATATCGCTTAGCGACATTTCTCCTGTCATGCCAGGTCAGGAACACCCACTTTGCATCTCATTAGAGATGCAAAGCTGGGCGTTAGACATCCCCACGCTAAAGCAAGGTTTCCCGTGTTAGCGTGACCTTGCTGATTAGGCGATAAAATTATCGCCGCTTTTTGGCCGAAAACGGCCGTAAAAGTGGCGATAATTTTTTATCGCCTGCTTGTTGATATGCCCCAATGTTTCTGCCCACCCAGAAGGGATCACAAATGGTAAACCCTTGAACACATATCAAGATTGGCATATCTGTCAGAAAACCACAAGGCAACAAGTAGCAAGTACCATGAGGCCTATTTCATGGACCGTAGACAAGCATTTGCTCAATAAAATACAGCTGCTGTAGGTAAAACGAATCAGGGTGGATATTCAAGGAGCCTTTTCAGTTTTAATTCAACACCTATCCCTGACACTACAGTGAACTTGAGATGGGAAATGACAATTGAGAGACTGACAAATGTAAGATTAAGTAAAGGTATAGGACAATAATAGCCCGACCCAAGTAATCTCACTTTAACTAATAGAAATAAATAGTATTACTCAATTGGCTCTCCCTTCCCTACCCCAAGATTAAAAAAGGGAAATCCCTATGATTTGTTATGCACATGACACATTCCTTATAGGTTGGACGGGGTCTGGACTTTTATATCAACATACCTTTATCAGGCTTGGGCAAACAAAGGCAATTATTTTGGCAGTCTCAAACTGCATTGCTGTAAAGAGTTGTGGGTAACTTGGCCATTTGCGGAGTGGCTTATCATGGGGGCTGGAGTCATTGGGTTGCAGACTTTAGGTCACTGTGACGGCAAGGTGTGATGTTATGTTTTGAATCTTTTCACGTCCAGAACGGGTTATTGGATAGGCATGTTTTAAAAACACTTCCCAAATGCAATGTTGGGGTTCAAATAAGTGGTCTCATGACTGTAGAACATTTCTTATTGAATCAAATTTATGCACTACAATATTTTTGATAATTCATCAAGTTCAGAGAGGTCTTAGCAACAGAGCTATGGATGTACTATGTTGCAATGTTTCTTGACTTGCACCTTCATAAAGTTTAAAAGGAAAAAATACAGCTTCAGCCACTCTTCGATGCAATAGTAAACTAATTCCATTAAAAGAAAGCAGGGTGCCAGGAAGGAAGTTGCACCTCTGTGTGAGGACCACCCTGTTCTATGATAGCCCTCATAATCCGTTTACCTCGCCTCGAGCTACAACTCAGGGTCAGCCCGAGCATCTGTCCCCAAGATGTTGAAACCTAATACCACCAGACTCCTCCCACATTGGCTATATATCAGTCCAATCTCTACACTCATATCTATATGAAGATGTTTACTTCGTGTAGACTTAAAGATTTTCTGATGCAGGAATTTTCACTCATGAGGCATCCTGAGAGTGGAAGTTAGATCTTGCATGGTACTGGGCGAAGTTATTGGGCTTCTGGCAAAGTCAGAACTCTTCGCTTGACTTCAACAATGAGACCTTTCCAACTTTGTACAACTTTATTTCCCAAAACTTTCCATTCAACTGGCTCAGGAAGGAGGGCCTTTGCTTAAGGATGGCTGGATAGATATGGATTTGCATAGGGAAATTCCTCTTCATCCCTCGTATCTGGCCAAATATTACTGTTAATTGTATTATTATTATTATGTGTCTTACACAACACGTGTGCACAAATGTAAGAAATTAGTGTAGAAGCTTCCATCGCATTAGACCACATGAGCCACTCTACAACATGGTATTTTTGATAAAATCATAAGCAGCAGTCGTTTTTTGTTATCTTTTTGGTTGAGCCGTAAAAAATGTCTTTGTTAATCATGAAACCATTTTAAAACTTGTTTTACCTATCCTTTCATGATATATATGTATCTTACATCCTTAGCTGATTTACATGGTTTAGTTTCCATATGCTTGGTGATTGCATTGTGCCCCTCCCCTAACATGATTAGATTGTTGGTACATGTATTTATGTTCTTAAAATGATTCAAGATGTCGTTTGTGTTTGCGACTGCAATGGTTTAATACTATTTTAATTGTAGATATATTTATGTTTTATTTCTTGTATACTTTGATGGTTTTTTCGCAAATGACCGAATAAAGTTCTTATTATGATGATAAGCAGCATAATATCAAGAAGGTAACTTCTTTTTATTGGTTGCATCAATAGAACAGATATATAAAAAGATAAATAGAAATTTGCATTTCATTTGGTAACTAGGATTTATATCTGTACTAAACTCCCGCTATACATGTCATCACATATGGCCAAAGTCAAGAGGACGCCTACTTTCCTTGCCAGCAGCTCGAAGAAGACAGAAGCCACTTAGGCACTGCATCATATCTGTGATTTGAGCTGTTTGACATTTTAGACAGCATGTGGTGTTTCACACGAAACATAGGGGCATATTATCAAAAATGGCATTAAAATTATAGCGGCTTTGGCGGCAGAAAACTGACGCTAAAGCGGCGATAATGGGCTTGATAATATGCCCTGGAGAATTCCAATAGAAGCCCCTGTTCTGGCGTGAACCTGGGCTTCTATTAGAATTCTCAAGGGCATATTATCAAGCCCATTATCGCCGCTTTGGCGGCAGTTTCCTGCCGCCAAAGCGGCGATAATTTTAACGCCGTTCTTGATAAAATGCCTCTTGATTTTTCCATTCGGTGGGCAAACATGTCCTCATTCTCATTTCCCTTCATGTGGACGGGGACGTATTTCGCACGTATGCAAGGTGGGTATGCACATACTTCACTCGGCATCACGACCGACCTCTGCCTCTCTTTGTACTTTTATACAATCTACATCTTCATCCTCTCATTTTCTAAAGTGCAAATTTAGACTTTCCTTACAACCCATGCTACAAATGTGTTCTGCAATTGACTGATTTTTTAGCTTGAGCACATTGATTACATTATTTGTGTAGCCACAGTTTGGGGGTGACAAGACTCAGGTGTATAGGAATGCCTCCTACTTAGCTGCACGTATTGACACATTCATTTAGACCGAGTAAAGGTCAGGATATTTGGCATTTCAGGCATTTTAGCGTTTTGAAGTTGGATACCTTACTGTTCCCAAATAAAAAGGCAAGTTTCATGTATTTTTTTATGTGGTGCAACAAAAGTGTGACGCCTTACTTAATTTTAAGGAAGTGATGGCCATGCAGATGGTTACTCTAAGCCCGCATAGGACCTACCTGTGACAAGTTCTCCGACGACTTAAGGCCTTTTCCGACCCAGCTCCTCACCTGAGACTCCCAGCTTCACTCGATCGGATCCGCTCCTGTCCACTCTCTCTCCTCTCTTTTGCTCCCTCTCTCTCTCTTTCGGTAAGAGGTGAGGCGCTGCGGCCAGGGCGACTAACTCTGGTTCAATCCCCAGCGCCGGCGGCAAATTAGCCCAGCACCATGTGACTGTGGGCAATACCTTGCTTAATCTTCCCGACAGCGCCTAGAGACCCCTACTGTTCGCGCTTATAAATGTAGATTAATATTATTATTTCTGTGTCTTTTGCTTTTTGATACTATGCCTCATGTTCCCTTTTGTGCCTCTTTTCAGTACGCTTTGTGCATCTTTTTATCACTCGTGTACCTATTTTTGTCACTCACTCTCTCTGCCTCGTTTATCACTGATTGTGCCTCTTTTTTAGTCTCTCTTTTGTACTCCTCTGTGCCTGTTTTATATAACTTTTCTGCCTCTTTTTGTGCTGATTTTTCACCATTGTTTTCATGAACTTTTTGTGTCTGTTTCTTGTCCTTCAATACTCTCCTTTCGTGCCTCTTGTTGTACTTTCGGTCATTATTTTTCGTACTTTTGTGCCTCTTTGCAAATTGTTTCTTTCACGCCTTCGGTGCATTTCCTCTCTGTGTCTATCCCGTCGAGCTCTCTGTGGGGCAGATTTACAAGCCCATTGCGCCTCCTTGCATCGCCATTGCGTCACTTTTTTGGACGCAACGACGGCGCTCCATCTGCTTCATATTTACATTGGATGCAGATGCGTCACTTTTCTACCGGCTGCGTCGCTTTTCACCTGCGTGCTGATGTCAACTATACAAGTGGGCACTATGCCCACTTGTATGCATCACATCTAGGACCAATATGTTTGAGTGCAAAGTCACTTTGTCACCTTTTTACGCTCCAACACATTGGTCCCCATTCAGTAGTTGATGTGTCAGTTAAAAGTGACAAATCGTCTCTAATTTTGACCCATTGCTGGAGTTGCATCGGATTCCATGCCAACTCCAGCAATGCACCCAAAAACCTTGCGTCATGGTGCGCCGTATTGATTGTAAATATGGCGCATCCATGGTGGTGCAAGAGTTTCTCCCGCAGGCGCAAATAAACGGACGCATCGCTGCTTTAACGCAGCGATGTGTCCCTTCTTGTAAATCTGCCCCTGTGTTCTGTAGTGCGGCACCACTGTCTTGTCCCCCCCCAAGTGCCACTTACCTTTTCCCGCCTGTTGCTCTCCTACATCCTGCTCCCACTTCCCGCACCCCCCCCACTTCCTGCCCACCATCCTCTGTGCTCCTCATTCCAGGACCTGCTTACTGGCTGCCTCACACTGCTCGTTTTCCCTCTCTCATGCTCCCTTGCTCCCTCTTGTATCACATTTATGACTCTTTTCAATAATCTTTGTGCCTCTTTTGATCACTCTCAGCCTCTTTTTATCACTCTCTGTGCCTTGTTCATCACTTTGTGTCTCTCTTTAGCTTCTCTTTAATAATCTTTGTGCTTCTTTTTTAGTACTTTTGTTCCTCTTTTATGCCTCCTTTTGCCTACTTTTCCATTGTTTTCATGCCCTTTTTGGACCTGTTTCTTGTATTTCCTCACTCTCCCTTTGGGCCTCTTGTTGTACACTGTGCCTTTTTTGTAGTCTTGTGCCTCTTTGCCCATTTATTATCTGCCTCTTTCTGTGTCTTGCTTCCCTGTTTGACTTATGCCCATTGGCCTCTATCTACTTTGTTGTGTCGCTCCTCAGTTTTTTTCTCACACTTCTCCCTCCCAGCACCACATCCCAGCACCACATACCTTTTTCCACCTCTAGCTCTCCCACTTCCAGCTCCCCCTCTGCCCCACCCACACTCTGAGTGCCCCAGTCCTACTAGGACTTACGTATGGGTGACAGTGTGCCAAAGGTGAGCCGTCTGCACCCATCCACACATGGATAATGCCCAATGCCAGGGACCATGGTCCTCTCTCACCCTCAACTACCCCACCACATTCCTGAGTGCTCCACCGTAGCCACTGCTTGACACATTGGTGCTGCACTGCACCACACATCACAATGAGGTTTCACCTCAGTATCCTTCAGATTCACAGGCACTCTCACTCCACATCCCTCACCATTTCAACACCCTCAGCTCTGCACCAACAACACCTAACACCCTGTCAGTAAATGCACAGATAAACCAACTTCAACCCACACAGGATTCCTTGCTCACAGGTAGGCTGCTTAACACTCGTTCACTCAGCAAACACTTCACAAAGTTATGAAACCTACTGAGCAAACAAACCACAAATCTATTCTTCCTCATGGAAACTTGGCTAAACACAGCCTTGGCACTGAACATTGCCAAAGCCATCTCGCCAGATACAAGATTGTGAGACTGGAAAGTCAACACAAGCTTGGAGATGGAATATCATCATTTTCAAGCAATGCATGACCTGCGCAAATTCCGCAGACATCACAACTATCTACAGGGAGCACCTTATCATTAAGGTGCACATCACAGCAAGCTTAGCCCCATTGCGGAAACCTCATCAACAGATCACCACGACCCTGCACCAACTTCCCCAACGACATCACTGACTTCATCCTTCATCATGCCCACTGCTACAATCAACTCCAGCACCTTCATCCTCTGGGGAGCTTTGACCTTCCATCCAGAAGACGACTCCTACCCAAACTCTGTCCCCACGCGAAAGCCTCAGAAATCTCACCCTCATTTTACCAAACCCACACAGGCAGCTTGAAAACCTCCTGGATCCAATCTTCTCCTCATTCAACAACATCACAGCCCAAAAAAAATCTCCCATTACCTGGAAAAACCATGCCCTTTTCAGCTTCAACATTACCATCCCATACTGTAGAGGGGTGACTGCTCATGGCCTGCCCACCACAACTGGAACAACACCTCAGAAGACGTTTGGGCTTCTGCCCTCTCCAAACTCCACGAGTAAACCAGCAACTTAATGAACAATTTTGAGAGCTTCAATGCCTGGATCTCCACTTGCTCCAACACCCTGCTCCTACTCAAACTCAGCAAAAGAACAAGAATGCAAATACAAGCCAGCTGGTAAATAGAAGAACTCAGGGTGATGAAGCACCACTACATGCAACTGGAATGAAAGTGAAGACTTAGCAAAAAATCATACAAAAGGACACCGTCCACCCCACACTGAGTCACTACCACCAGCAAATCCAGAACACCTAGCAAACATCCGTCACAGTCCACATAGAAGCGAGCACTAATAGCAGCAAATAAATGTTCTACATCATCAGAAACTTGACAGCACCCGTAGCCACAGCCAGCAACATCCTCCTTCACAAGAGCTCCGCAACGATCTCTCAGACTTCTTCAGCAACAAAATCACTTCCATTTATGACAACTGTGCCTCCAAATATGAATCCCATCCACCTCACAAGTAGCCTTTCTGTATCTATAGAAGAACGTAGCCTGATCACATGGACCACCATCACCTTTGACGAGACCACAGCTACAATGAAGATCATTTACTCCAGAGCCTCTTCATACCTGTGCCTCAACCATGTCTTCAATAAAGGAGCCAATCCAATCAGCAAAGTAGTCACTCTCAACCTTAATGCATACATTGACAAAGCAATTTTCCGGGAAGCCTGGAAAGATGCAGCTGTCACCACCCAATTGAAATAACCCTTTGCAGACCGAGACAAGCTCACAAACTACTGAACTATCTTCCTCCAACCTTACCTAGCAAGATCCTTGAAAAGCTCTCATTGCAGTGACAGATAACATCTGCATAATCCTGGAGAGAGGAAAAACCACAGTCTTCATCCCACTCCACCTCTTGGCAGTCTTTATCACACACCATTCTCATTAGATGCATATACAAGATATGCCATCCAAGGACCTGCCTTCTGTTGGATCTGCCCTTCACTGGCAGTAAGCACACAGATTTTCAACTTAACTCCATATTTCTCAGAAGCCCGTGAGCTCATGTGTGGAGTGTCCCAAGGCTCATCTCTCAGGTCCACTCTCTTTAACACCTACATGACCAATATGTCCAACATTAACCATGTCCATGGCATCAAGATCCTCTCCTGCACCAATGACACCCAGCTCATACTGTCTCTCTTGGACAAAAAAGCCAACACAAAGAACAAGTTCGACTGTATGAAGTCCAATTGTCTCAAACTCAACACCGACAAGACAGAAGTAGTTATCTTTGGAAATAACACCTCTTTCGTGCTCAACCTGGTGGTCAGCCGACCATGGGCCTACTCCTACCCCTACATCACACACGAGAAACTTAGGAATTGTGATTGACAAAAAGCTGCACATATCCACCCAGGTCAAAGCTGTCCGCTCATTCTGTTTCCTCACACTGAAGATGATGAGGAAGATTTCCAAATGGCTCCCAAACAACACCAGAAGAACGGTCACCGTAGCTGGACTATGGAAACTTCCTGTTCTACACAACAAATGCCTGTCCTACCTAAACAGCTGTGTCTCTTTCCAGGAACCATCCAGGCACCTCTGCTCAGCTCCTATTTAGGAATAAAACTGGAAGGCGAGCCTTCTCATTCATTCCTCCTAAAGCGTGGAACGACCTTCTACTCCACAACAGAGCCTCCTGCTCGCTTTTTGAACTCTGCAAAAAGCTGAAGACCTGGCCCTTTAAATAGCCCCACTCCCCAGCCACCCAAGGCCAGTCTTTCAACCCTGAACAGCACCAGGATACCCTATGAGGTGATGGTGGGCTCTACAAATGCACATAACATAGCACAGCATAACATAACATAACATACAACCATTATTCGCCAATCTTCCTCACCCATTGCCAGTCCGCAATTGCAGACCACCTATCCAGCAAAAGCCTAGCCCTGAGAATTTGACAACACAGACATCCTGGACCGCACCTCAAAACTACTGGAATCTGCTCCCCTACAGAAAAAACAAAACTACAATCAGTAACGACTCTGGACATTTTAACTGTAAGCCTGATTATTCTCCAAAGTATATATGTCATCCGTTTTTTAATTTAGGTATTTTCTTTAATTCAAATTGCTAATATTTTTAAATAAATTGAGGAGAATGATTTAACTTTATATGCATAGATTCAGCCTGATTGCAATTCTGTGTTCGACCTGTCACCCTTAGGGTGCTCATCCTAAAAACTTATAGATTTTTCCCTCCATTTTGCAGATATTTGTTTTTGTTGGCTTACACCTAATTGGCACATTTAATTTACTTATACGTCCCTTGTAGGGTGGTACACCATATACCCAAGGCCTGTAAATTAAATGCTACTAGTGGGCCTGCAGCATTTATTGTGCCAACCACTCAAGTAGCCTCTTAAAAGATTGCCCAGGCCTAACATTACAGCTTGAATGCAGTTTTAAACTTACAATTCGATGTGGCAATATATCCCCCTTTCCAAGCCTTAAACTCCCCTTTTCTTGCATTTAAGTCACCACAAATGTAGGTCTTAGGAAGCTAATGTGGCAGCGTGCATTGTAAATAAAAGGTTGGACATGTACGTTTAAGTTTTATATGTCGTGGTATTGAAAAACTATTTTTCACTGCTGTGAGGCCTACCTGTCCCATAGGATATCTTTGGGTTGCCTTATTACATTTATGAAGTGCTAACTATTGATTAGAAACAGATAAGAATTTCACGTTTGGCATCTAAGAAATTGTAATTGAAAATCCTCTTTAATGGTAAAGCCGAATTTATAAATACAATTTTGACAAATGCCACTTTTAGAAAATTGCTAAACATACACAGGACAACCCAGTTTCCCCCCAGAGAACTGGATAAATCTGGAACGTCTATTCATGCACTTCTTTATGTTTGTCAAAGGATCCAACAGTGTTATCGGAAGAACACAAAAAAGTCACTTCAAAAAGCGTAGTTATATACAAAATGCATTGCATAGACTCACGTATGTAACTAAATACATGGGTATCAGTCAAATCAATGCAAACAACACTGACGCCCTTCATTAGTAAGATCCAATATAGATACAGTTCATACGGTGTCAATCCAAGATCTTCAAGATGTGCAGACTCCTCTTAACTTGCATAGGTCAACAATCCCAATTGACTCAACTGCAATTAATGGTAATAATATTGGTAAGAAGGAGGAACCATCAAAGTTTCGGTCTAAGAGTGCTAAAAGGTCTGCAAGGACTCAGAGTTGAAAACATAATACAAACCTAAATAAGCAGAAACAGAAAGAATTCTCAACAAGTATGCCTTAAAAACGAACCATCTTACACTGTATCACTTGTCAACGACCAAAAACACCAGGCAGCCAATTACAATGCAGCCGTAAAAGGCTCCAACCCTCGGTCGGAGCCTTTACGGCTGCATTGTAATGGGCTGGACAATTTACTTTACAACTGCCTCTTTACGATGGAAGGGGTCGTAAACTAAGCCTGCCGGTCATTCCGGCTGACTTCCAACAGGCTCGGTGAGCCTATCGGACAGTCAGAATCCAGCCTGTAATCTCATTTCTGCCCTAGTGATTACAATATCCGGTTTCGGCAATCTTTCTGTACCAGCTTATCTGACAATGAAATGCTGTCGTAACTCGACTCTGGGGGCCCCCAACAGGGCACCCTTGAGTGCACTGCCTTCGGTTGGAGGTCGAGGTCCCCCTGTTGATCCTTGCACCCCGTGGCAGGCCCCTTGAAGTGCCTGCCACGGTGTGCAGCAATAACCTTCACTTCCCTTTTCTCAATTGGAGCTTGTGTTACGGCTGGTTTCTGGCCGTAACTTGAGCTCCCATTGAGAAAAGAGCAATGTGACCAAACAGTGTTCGGTCGCATTGTAATGAGACAGTCTGGACCGCTGACCGGGTTTCGGTCAGTGCCAGGACCTAGTTGGTGTTGGGCAGCAGCAATTCCTCCCGACATCGAAATGAGGCCCCAGCTGATGTAACCCAAAACACATCCACCAGTTGCAAGTTCCTAAGTGAATAAACAATAATCCAAAGTAAAGTGCTTGTGACCATCCCAAGATACACAGACCAAACCAAATGTAAAGCTAATCAAAAAGTAAATAAAAAATTAACATTACAGAGGAGGGAAAGTAACTTCATCCACTCCTCTATAAACAAGAAACGGGGGAAAGTATATACATACCACAGACAGCACTATTGACCATTTACCGATAAAACAAGTGCAACAAGTAGTCCATATCCACTTCTCTTACTCAACAAAAATACAAGAATCATAACATGTAATATTTTTAAAGGACATCAAGAGTACTCCTGAGTAACTGTAATATGGGCTATGTACAGCTGATAGTACACTTAAGAAAACCAAAAACTATACTTACAAAGGACGCTGTGGGGTGTGTGGGTTTTTCACTTTACTACTGTTTGAGTGCTGCATAAATACTTTACATATTGGTTCTAAGTTAAGGCTGACTACTTTTGTGCCAAGCTACCAGAGGGTTAAGCACAGGTTAATTTAGTGACTTTTTGTGGTTTACCCTGACAGGGATTGTGGCTGTTGCTTGAACAGGGGTCAACCCCCACTCAAACAATATCCCAACTCCTCATAGAGTTAAATCAACATTTTCTTGGCACCATTGCACAATCACAGTGTTTCTTGCAAACTGTACTCAGTCACAGGTTTGTGCATGTGCAATTTCCTCTGCGTATTGCCTCGAGGGAATCTAGTGTGCAAACTATGTGATAAAGCATATAGTATTCCAAATAAATGATCTAAAACACTGTTTGCATGTTATTCCACATTGTACACCAAAAAAAATGCAATCAGCCGCAGAAACTAATTCAATTCTGACGCCTTCCAAACACCCAGAATGTGGTCTCATACATCTTTTGATATATTTCTGGAATAGAAGCACAACTTGGGACTTTGAGCCGTTGGCAATCCCCTAACTTTGTCACAGACATTTCCCTTCCCCCCCCAATGCCTAGAAACACCAGCAGGCTGTTGCGATAGTGAGTGGAGAGGATACCATGGGGAATGCTAAACTACAAATTACAGAATGTATTAAATAGCCGTGTAGTGGGACACATCAATATGAAGATTAGAACAAAAAGACAGTGTCTAATTAGTTCACTTTAAAAAAGCAAAAATGCGAAGAAGGATCTATTTCAGTATTGTAGCATTTAAATAAGACAATATAAGGTATGTATTTTTTAAGTGCTGAGGCATGGTATCATGTTCTGACACTGGACTAGGACTAATTACCAGCCTGTGTGGTAGTGGGATCTAATGTGAGATAACAACAGGCATGCTCAGTTTAGTTGAGGTGGGATCTTCAAAACTGAGTTTATCTGTGCCCTTCTGTAAGACTTGTTGCATAGTCTATGAGGTAAGGTATAATTTATAGTAATAATGTATGAGTTATTCTACATTATTAATTTTCACATTTCTGGGCTGTTGTATTAATACCTTTAAAATACTCCAATAGATGTAGGTAATTTATTCATTTGATTATAACAGTAGAATCACTAGGTTTTTTATTTGGTCATATTTGCATAAGTTTCTACGTATTTATTTTAACAAATAGTTTTTTTATATCCGAGTAAGGCCTATATCTGAATGCTTCCTCAAACACTTTGATCATGTTTGTATTTGTTCTATAGAGCAATTCCTCCAAATTACAGATGTAAACTTCAAGGTCATTGTAATATTACAAACCTTCTTGTTTCAAGCATTAACTTGTAAAGATTTGAATTTCTCCTTTGTGCTAGAGGATCATGGTAGAATATTAAGAAACTTGATGAGTGGAGGGGGGTTGGTGTGCTCACAAGAACTAACTGCGAGTCTACCCTTACAAATGACTTTCCTGAATCAATGGTGATAGTGGAAATATGTAATGTTTGAAAATATCTGTAGTGCCAAAAACGATATGTTTTTGGGAGAAAAGCTTATCTGTTCTTGATGGAAAGCAACTCCAAGATGTGGCTAAATGTATAGCCATTTCGGCTGTACAGAATGTAGCACTATTGTTCAAAATCGAGAATGATCTATAACTAGTACAGCCATTTCTGAATTTGAATAATTGTACCCTTTCCCCATGCTTCAACAATTCTAATAGTCTTGTTAGTATCAAGGCCTTAATATTTATCTATACCTCTACTAGCAGGTCATTGATGTCAGCCACATTACATTTTTTGAAACTTTAATTACTTCATCCATTTAATCAATGTTAATGTCCTCTTCTAATTGATTTTCTACTTTTATCTAAATGAAGGTAAATGATACAAATGTAAATGTGTGATGCTTTTTCCATTTTATGTCTGGTATACATTTGCACCCTAAATACATTTCAAATCTCAGTTCAGAAAGGTTGGTAATGTAATTCCTGGTTTGGTCCATCATACGCTTGTAGACAGCGAGAGCTGCACTTGAATCCTTCCATCCAGAACATGTGGCCTTTTCATCCTAAATGAATTTCAACTTTTTTTGGCTTAGGAGTTTGCGGTGTTCCTCTCAACAGAAGACACAAGAGAGGGCTTAAGGTAAGAGGATCCTTTATTCTCAGGCCCCTCAGCCATCTCCTGCACAGCATTCCTTCAATGGTCTTTCCATGTCTCCTACATTCCATTTATCTTACCTCAACGCATTCTAACAGGCAACATTCTAAATAAAGTGACCAATGCTTGATATGCCACAGATTTTCTGAAATCATAGCTTATTTCTTTTCACTCTTTCTTTGTCAAGCTCTTCCTCTAAGTGATTGATTTCATGATATTGATTCAGCAGTTCCTTTTTCTTGGTATTTGCAAAACGTTTTGCTTTTACCCTAATTGCAACCTTTATGTGTCCCGATATTTGTTATTTTCTCTACTAGCAGATTCGTTTTGAAATATTCTAAACATTTTTTCTTAACATCTCTTTGAACTTTTAATGATCTTGGAATTTACAGTTTAAATTCAACCTTCTATCTACCACTCTTGTATATATCTTCAGAGTTAACGTGATACCTGAGTGGTGAGATAATTGTTGAGGATGGTGTTCTGAATCTCCTATTACTTCCTTCTAAGGAGTATTATAAGGAATAATATCTACATTTTCAATGTTTGTGTTTAGGGGAATGAAGATTACATACATACTTTTCCTTATGCTTCAAGGTGCATATCCAAACTTACATCTCTCTCCCTGGGACATCTGGCAAGATTAAGTTTCCACGTCTTATCAATTAGGAGGATAAGCGTGACAATACACTGATAAAAAAATGAGAATTCATGCCGAGTTACCTTCTGGTTCCTTGATGGTGGTGTTAAATAAATGTCAGTATATTGGAAATTCCATTCAAAAACATTTAGAATTATAGATGGGTAGCCATCCATTCCATCTGTTTGGCTGGAATTCCTGGCATCTGGGGCCATCCTTGATAGATGGCCACCTCTCCTGTTTTCTAGAGTCATGACAAACAACTTCTGTCCCTTGCATGTAATGTTGATGCCAGAGTAAATGATGCAGTGTCTGTCCAAATAGGGAAGAAGTAGATAACGGTACTTGCAGTAAACAAATTAAAGATATTAAATAAGGCAGTGGAGATTTTAAAAACTGTGGGAGAGAGATGCTAAGTTCCCAACTGCACATTTATGAGTAGTTGGAATTGTAAATACATCACCAAACTTTGTACATCTCATTTCCCACAAAAAGAAACATCTGAAGACCTTTCCCACTAAAATACTGTTAGACCTATCATCCGTAGGGTGGTCTTTCCCCCAACTGTTTACATTCCATTTCTGCTCTTTCTTTTTGTTGGCACTAGGACTCTGAGCACTTTACCATTGCTGATCAGTGCTAAAATGCATGTGCTTCTCCCCTAAACATGCTGACATTGGTGTATAACTGATTGACATATTTGTTGAACTGGTAAGTCCCATGTAAAGTGGTATACCATATACCCGGGCCTGTTCTTCAAATGCTACTAGTGGGCCTGCAGCACTAATTATGCCACCCATACAAGTAGCCTTTCAAACCTGTCTCAGGCCTGCCACTGCAGTGCTTGTGTGTGTAGTTTACTGCCACTTCGACTTGGCATTTAAAACTACTTGCCAAGCATGAAACTCCCCTTTTATCACATATATCACCACTAAGGTAGGCCCTAAGTAACCCTAAAGGCAGGGCACTATATAAATAAAAGGTAGGATATGTAATTGTATGTTTTGCATGTCCTGGTACTGACAGACAGCCCATTTCATTGTTACTACAGTGAGGCCTACCCCTCTCATAGGCAAGCATTTGGAATTCCTTAGTAAACTTTTAAGCTCCAATTCCTGATCAAAGAGGAATGGCTTTTTCAGGTTTCATATGTGTGGAATGGTAATGATAATTCCTCCTTACTGATGAAGTTAGATTTAACATTACTGTTTTAGAAATGCCACTTTTAGAAAGGGGACATTTATCTGTACTTACTGTTCTTCGTGAATGACAGCCTGTCTCCAATACACGTCTAGGTAGGGTAACAGTGTCACTTTGTGCATTCCCTCTAGACAGCCACACACACAGGAAGGTGAAGCTCATCTGCATTCTGAGCACTCATCTGCATTCATCTGAATTCTGATGGGTCTTCCTGGACAGGGCGAAATGGTAGGGGCTGACACTTACGCTTCAATAGGTTGTGTCCTGTCTCCACACAAAGCACTGATATATGCCCCATGGCTAGCCTGACAGACAGTACTGGGTGTAAAGGGATCCTCTTGCACTTCAGAAAGCTCTGTTGAAGTCACCCCTATATCAAAGGCCCTTTTGTATATGAGTACTCGGTCTCTGACCCCCTGAAATCAGATACTTCTAGATCTTGAACTGAACCTCTGTCAGAAGGACTGCTGCGCTGCTTAAAGGACTCAACTGCTTTTCTGTTTGTTTCCCTTCTGAATGCTGCTCCATTATTCTGCTGAAGGAGTGATGGGCTCTGCCTTACCTCCAAGTGATCCCCAGGGGTTTGATGGCTGTTTTCTGCAGTCTCAAGGACACAAAAGACTTAATGCAATTCTGCTGGTGCTGCTGGACTCCTACCCTTACCTGGCATGCTATTTCCAGGTTCTGGGTCTCGGAAGTGGGTTTCTGAAGCTTTTTCTTCTTCGACGTCAACGCAGCAGCAGCTTTGTGTCAATCTGAACTGATGCATAGCTCTTCAACGCCGACATGGTGGCTGCTGGATGACAGCAGCTCTACAGCCGGCATGGCTCAATGATGACAAACAGCGAGACGCAAACATATAAACACATTTTTTTTATTTATTTATATGTTTACTTACCTCTAATCGGCCGTAATACGTAGTTTACTACCCCCCACCCTTCCCCTCCCCTGCCCCACGTCAGCGCCCGGCAGCACTTCCACCACGGGCCACTACTGCGTTATCATAAGTGAATGACTCTTTAAAATCTCTCTAAAAACTAATGTTACCCTGGTAATTATTTGAACATACTTTGACACATAAGCAAGGAACACCAATGTATGACAGCCTGGCCTTAAACTCACAAGAAATGTGATCCACACTAAATGATCAAAAACATCTATTTTATGGTATTGTCAAATTATAAAAAATTGATAAAAGCAGTTAAAAAAGCAGGCGCCTAAGTGCTGGCACAGTGCAAGTGAATAATAGTGAGCCCAAAATATAAACTACACAGGTCGCAGACAATATTTACAATATATACAAGGATCACAGCCAATGGGACAAATGTTTCTTTTAAAGCTGACGATATAAAAGTTTAGGTTTTGTTTGTTCAGGTTATATAAGTCCGACAAAGTATTTTAAGGTTAGGACCCAAAAGTTCAAAGTTTTGACCCCTGAGAGCAATTTGTATGGAGTCCTCTTCAGGACAGGAAAACACTGGTAGCAACCTGACCATATAATTCAAAATATCATCCAAGAAACAGGTCACTATGACCTCTTTAACATTCACCAAAATCCTTCAAAGGCTCATGCAACATGCTGGTCAAGGGCTTTAAGAGGCCCCACATTCAGTTTGGTGTCTAAATTAATAATGTGGATAACCAGGGATGGCAGTAGATCCTCCTGGAACTCTTCTTGAGGGACTGCCATGTAAGGGCATTAGTGGCTGTCAAAAGAGTGTTACTAAAAGAAGTGTAGACGCCATCCATTAAATTGGATGTGGTTGACTGAGAGTCTAGGTGAATATCTGTTAGTTTTATGTCTCTTGTGATATTGAGTTGATCTACTTCTTCAACCACTTTGATCTGTTGTACATCGGAATCATCCAAAGGGAAAGTTTCACTCTCCTTTGAGGCTTTCTTGTTCTAAAGTTCATGATCCTGGATGGACACTGATGACTTATTGGGTGATGCTCTCTCCGTTAATGATGAGAGTTCAAGGGTGAAAAGACCAAAGAGGTGATGATGGAGAAGTGCCACTGTCTAGAACCAGTACAGCCTGAACTGCCAAGCCAGGTCTTCCCTGGACCACAAACAAGCATCCTGGGACTGGTTTCGTGGTAACACCCCTCATCAGCCAGGCTAGCATGGATCCAGTGGCAAAGTGAGCAAAGGACCCACCTCCGGATTTACCCTGCCAAGTTAGAATGAACAACGCAAACACAAGGTGATGATGGACGGAGCACTGACATTTTTCAGACACACTGTGGAAATTTAGCTTGCAAACTGAACATTATCTGCGCCATCTTGCCACTCCCCAGCGCCACGCACAGCGAATGCACGGCCGCAATTTTAAGCACCCCACTCTCTCCCCGCTCATTCTCGATCGCCAGCGCTTTCCCCTGGCGCTGCGAGCATCCCCCGCGCGCCGGCCGCCCCCGCTCTCTCATACACGGACCATAAACCCTCTCATTCAGCACGACCCTGCCATGGAACCACATCCCTCACCTGACCGACATCCCATACATGGTCATGCCTCTCTTTGATAAACCCCCCCTTCCTCTGCGCCCCATTGTCCGAACCAATCCCAGGCCATCACCTAGCCCTGCGGATGCAGTTTATTGCTCCTACTGTAAGGGAAACACCCCACATCAAAGGGATTACGGTGGATCAAAAGCCCCTACCCCCTGAGACCCGGCCGGTTGCACACACCCCCGGGAATTGGCGGAATATCCAGCTGCGTGATAGCCATCTCCTACTGTGGGTGGGGTGGGGACTTCTACTGTAGATATGTGTGGGAACGAGCTTGAAGTGGGGGTTCCAAGGAATGTCTTCCCGTACATCAAAGCCTCAACAAGAATGTACCATATGTAATAAAGCAATAAACCTGTGTATAAGAGACCAGGTCTCAGAGATGCAGTTAGAGCACCTCGTGACGATACCTTGCTGTCTGATCTGATGTGTTCTGCTCCGACGGAATAAAACTTTGTTTCCTGCCTTCCAGTCTCCGGCGCCTGCCTCTTTCATTGGTAAATTATCGAGTGGTATGAGAGGCGATTACCGCCGGGCAAATACTTGAAAGGTTATCGATTGAAACTGCTGCTACCATTTAACAATTGGCGTCCCAAACGTGGGGCCCATCAGCGACACGTGGATCCAGTGGGAGAGGTCCCGACGACAGAGTGAACGACTGCAACGATCGGGAGAGCTCCTGCCCAATAAACCCTCGTCTGGCAGCCGATCATCCGAACTTCACTGGTTCCGAGCAGACCTCTCTCGAGTGATCTACGGTCCTGACTGGGAACCATCAGGAGTGCCGCGGCAAATACGGAGAGTAGAGGACGATCGGGCGCTGGAGGCGGAAGACGAGAAACTGTCCACGCGGTCCGGGTAAGGTCGTGATACACGACAAATTGCGAAATAATTGATTGATTGTTTGAAGTTTTGGAAATACTAGTATTGCTCATTGATTGTTCTCTTTGAGATATTCGCTGTCTACAAACGGGGAGGAGTAGAAATACTCTCTCTCTCTCTCCCTTTGCAGATAGTGAAGGGTAGGTAACGCAGACTTTTGTCCCCGTTGTAACCCGTCGTGCCTATCTTTATCTCCCCACTGATTGATTGTCCGAACATTGATTGTTTTGAAGAATAGTGCTCTTTGAGATATTCTCTGTTTGCAAATAACGTAGAATAGAAATATTCTGTCTAGTCTTTGCAAATAGTGAAGGGTAGGTAACGCAGACTTTTGTCCCCGTTGAAACCCGTCGTGCCTATCTTTATCTCCCCATTGATTGATTGATTGATTGTCCGAACACTAGTTGTTCGATATTGGTTCTTTGGAGGTATTCTCTGCTTACAAATAACGAGGAATAGAGATATTCTGTCTAGTCTTTGCAAGCAGTGAAAAGATAGGTAGTGCTGACTTTTGTCCCCGTTGAAACCCGTCATGCCTATCTTCTCCCCACTGATTGGTAGTTGGTTCTGCCCGGACCGCTTATTAGAGGTGAACCATCCGGCTCCACTGGAGGGCACCCCTAATAAGGACATGTTCACTAAATATGGACTAGTCGCCGTAGCTTATAGCAAGCTGTGGCATAAATATACCAAGAAGGACCCCGAGAGTCAGTGGCCACTGATGGGATCCTTCGACGACCATAAGATAGAAGCGCTAGAAGTAGCTCTGCGTAGCAATAAGACGACGCCTACTATGCTTGACAGTATTGGCATGTGGCGCAAAGAAGCAACGCAACGGAAAAAGAGGGAAGAAGTAAAAGCAGAAAAGGAATTACGAAAGGCAGCCCACCTTGCCGCTAGAAGGTTAGAAGAAGAAATAAAGGAGAGAAGGGAAACTAAACTAAGGCAGGAGCCCGAAACATCAGGCCAGTACGCTGTTAGGACCCCTTCTTTGCTCTACCCTGAGTTGTCCTCCAAGCAGCGAACGAATGACGAATTACTGTTAGGTCCCCCGATCATTTACATGCCCCCTCCATATGCACCCTCCCAATCAATAGTGCAACACCCACAACCCCCAAACACGAACGAAAGCAGTACAGGGGCCTCGGTCCTCACGGCCTCCGCGCCGGCCGAGCCTCCTGTACTGAACACAACGTCGGCAATAACGTTGGATGACCCTGAGATGAGAAAGAAAGATTCCACCAGAATGAATCGACTAACGAAGGATGAACGAACAGGAATCGACAAAATAGTAAAGGCACTGGTGGGATCCTTTTTGACCTTACAAAAACTAAAGTAACGCTAGGAGTTAGCCCTTTGTGGGACATATGAAACCAAGGGAAGGACCCAAGCTCACGGTCGAGACGGCCACGAGGTAGCCCGACTCCATTACTCTCGCTACCTAAACATGTCTGCCCTACTGCCTACCCCCGCCTAATAAGCATGACAAAATCCTGCACAAACGGAAGCCTGCTGACACCCACCATCGACGTCACCAAACTAGGGCTAGATCGCGCACAATTGGGCTATGTTATTTTTCCGATTGCACAGTAACCTCCTTGTGCTCGTCATCAGATTGCAAATATGTACAAACACTCCAACGAAGTAGTATAGTTATAACATTTTAATAACTTATAAGATATAACAAACACACCAACAGGGTAAACAGGTTAAAACACGTTTTAAAACAACTATTTACATGACAGTCTGCTGCAACCTCCATCCCAAAGCCTTAACGTCCACGTGACACCGTCCTCGCCTCTCCTTCCTCGAAATTGCAACATTGGCCTGTTTTGGGCGGTCCTTTTTAGTTGACTTTGGGCTATAAAAGCCATGCAAAAATCCATTGACATCAGTGGCGGACGACTGTGCGAATAGGCCGGAGGCTATACGAAGCGCCGAAGTTCTGGCAACACCAAGGCGGAGTCCGCCACGCTGTGCGGACCTTCCCGTTTTCTTTCTTCTTTCTTCAATAACGGCTGATGCCCTGACGGGGGGAGGCGACGCGGACGGGCCTCCCCCACCTCCCCAGGTGGAGGCTCGCCAGCAGATGAGGGCGCCCCAGCCATCTTTTTCATCGGTCTGCTGAGTCGCACCCTGCCACGTCGTGTGGATCCTCCCATTCTCTTCTTCCTTCAATAACGGCTAGGGTGCCCTGACAGGGGGGGGGCGACGCGGACGGGCCTCCCCCGCCTCCCCAGGTGGAGGCTCGCCAGCAGATGAGGGCACCCCAACCGTCTTTGACTCGCCGGCCAGCTAAGCTGCACCCCAACCGTCTTTGACTCACCGGCCAGCTGAGCTGCACCCTGCCGCGGAAGAACCCGCCTGCTGCCCCGCCCCAAGAACGAACCATGTCATTTCTACGGGGTCGCAGTGACGCCATGCTGACGCAAAGTTGACGCTAACGAAAGTTCTCGAACTACTGAAAGGAATTCTGGTCCAACAGCTAATTCATGGAAAGACTTAGGGGCCGATTCACAGAACTAACTTAAGACAAAATCCTAAACTTACTACTTTTGGTATTCACAGAAGTTAGGATTTTGTCTTAAGTTTGTCTTAAGACAAACTTAAGACAGACTTAAGACAGTCTTAAGACAGACTTAAGACAGTCTTAAGACAGACTTAAGACAAACTTAAGACAAACTTAAGACAGACTTAAGACAGACTTAAGACAAACTTAAGACAAAATCCTAACTTAAGTCTATCTTAAGTCTGTCTTAAGTCTGTCTTAAGTTTGTCTTAAGACTGTCTTAAGTCTGTCTTAAGACTGTCTTAAGTTTGTCTTAAGTTTATCTTAAGACAAACTTAAGACAAAATCCTAACTTCTGTGAATACCAAAAGTAGTAAGTTTAGGATTTTGTCTTAAGTTAGTTCTGTGAATCGGGCCCTTAGACTGTACTCTGGCCCGACCTCGCCCCAAGATGGCGCCGATGTAGGAGAGGCCTACAAACCCTTGTGGCGTCCCAGTCACGTGACATTTGTGTTAAAAAGAGATATATATATATATATATATATGCGATGCTTCCACACATGATGGTCGGGGAGGGGCGGGAAGGGAACCGATTTTATGCCGTAGTAGCGTTGCTCATGACACTCGACGCCTCCCACCCCGTGGCCGGCCTGAACGGTTGTAGGCCCGTATCTTGTATACTGACATTGTTTTAAATAAAGGGCCTCTTGAAAGAATTACGGAATCAGTGTCATGACTAATCACATAGGTTGATAAAGATTTCTTCTTTTGAATAAATGATTGTTACTCCCAAGCAATAGAAAACAGATAATGCAGTCCCCATTTGCCTGAATCTTTTTTGATTAACGGAATTTGTACCCATCACACCTATCTTTTTCCAAGAGTTGTTAAACAATGATCAACCATAGCTCAGGGTATATGCTGAACGCAAGGTATGGTATCTTGCACCTTAATACACGACCGATTGAGAAATGCATGTATGACAAGGGAACCCGAATTTAGGAAATGAAATAAATTAGAGCATCTTTGTCTCGGACAAAAAGAATAATAGGTCTGTGGTATCACCCATTCCTGCGACTAGCCTGGTACGTGGTAAGTAGAACTTTTTCGTGTCTGCGCGCGCTAGGGTACTTTGAATACTGCACATCCCCTCCCCTCTTTTTCCCCTCTATAGGTCACGACGAAGCTCCGACTGAAGAATGAAGTGGACATGGACCGCACCGAGTTCAATATCAGGGAAAATTTAGACAAACGTTGTGAGATAGTGCGTGAAGTGCAGACCACCATTGAGAACATGAGAAACTGTATGGCATGATTGTGCGTGTGTGCTATGATTACACGGTATGAATGTGTGTGCATCTCATGCTTAGGTCACTTGAAGAGAGCGTCACTGTATGATTGAAGTGCTCGCCCATCGATCAAAGGGGGGAGAATAAAGGGTCCGACACCCCCTAGGATAAACTACAAAATACTGAAAGTACGCAGCATGCATAGGAAAGGAGGACAGGAAAGGAGAGGTCCCGATACTCAATGTAGCCCTGAGTCTCCGTCTTAAGTTTCTGCGCTTGATGCATGTACTGTCACACCCTATCCAGCATTTGTGTGTACGTGATCACCGAATTTATGTCTTTTCCCCGCTTGTGTTTTCTTACATGGAACAGACCCATGCTACTCCATGTTGTGTGTGCACCAAGTGGCCTATTATCTTACCCATGTCTCTCTCGTTTTGTGTCGTATGTATGCCAAATAGCCTACTTGATGCACACCTCTCTCTCTCTCTCTCTCTCTCTCTCTCTCCCTCTCTCTCTCTCTCTCTCTCTCTCTTTCTCTCTCTCTCTCTCTCTCTCTCTCTCTCTCTCTCTCTCTCTCTCTCTCTCACTCCCTCCCTCACTAAAAAGCCTTCTTACCCTCTTTTCTTTTTGAATAAATTAACGACACATACCTCCTCGGTAAGTGTATAATTGGCCTGGAGCACGGTGGTGTTCGAACAAATTGACTGAAACAAAACGACCGTACTCTGCCACGTTACTACCTCTCCTTTCTACAAATATTGAGCTTAATTGGCTGAGAAAAGAAAGGACAGGTAAGACGACTGATGTCTCCCAATTTGGCCCTCATCACGGGGACTATATGTCAGTGGTTTCCGTTTTTCAGAGCTTTAACAACACCATCTCCACCGCCCAGAATTACCCCCGCCCAATTACCCCGAAATAGAATGTCTAAAGCACCCCGTTCTCCCAAGATAACCCCAGCCCTATACTAGACGCCTCAGAGTATTTCGAACGAAACAGCTGATGACCTTATTCACTAATAATACATCGCCTAAACTGATAAAGGGTTACCTATTGTCGCCAGCAAAAATAATGCTTAGCTTATGTTCCTCCCCGAAATGGATACTCGTGAACCCGTGACAGTAGCACCTCGCACTTTCTTTTCACCCCCCCTTCCTCTGCGCCCCATTGTCCGAACCGATCCCAGGCCATCACCTAGCCCTGCGGATGCAGTTTATTGCTCCTACTGTAAGGGAAACACCCCACATCAAAGGGATTACGGTGGATCAAAAGCCCCTACCCCCTGAGACCCGGCCGGTTGCACACACCCCCGGGAATTGGCGGAATATCCAGCTGCGTGATAGCCATCTCCTACTGTGGGTGGGGTGGGGACTTCTACTGTAGATATGTGTGGGAACGAGCTTGAAGTGGGGGTTCCAAGGAATGTCTTCCCGTACATCAAAGCCTCAACAAGAATGTACCATATGTAATAAAGCAATAAACCTGTGTATAAGAGACCAGGTCTCAGAGATGCAGTTAGAGCACCTCGTGACGATACCTTGCTGTCTGATCTGATGTGTTCTGCTCCGACTGAATAAAACTTTGTTTCCTGCCTTCCAGTCTCCGGCGCCTGCCTCTTTCATTGGTAAATTATCGAGTGGTATGAGAGGCGATTACCGCCGGGCAAATACTTGAAAGGTTATCGATTGAAACTGCTGCTACCATTTAACAACACACCCTCAGTCACAGACCTGGGTTGAATCCATCATCGTTCTTTAGCTTACTTCGCCACCCCAGTTCAGACCCAGCTATATGCAAATCAGTCTTGACCCTGTTCCTTATGGGAGCAGTCCTTCCCGATCTGCCAAGCCGGGTCTTCGCTGGACCAGAAACAAGCATCATGGGATCAGTTTCATCGTAACACCCTTCATCAGCCAGGCTAGCTCTAATCCAGTGACAAAATGAGCAAGTGACCTACGTCTGGGCATACCCTCCCAACTTAGGGCGAATAAAGCAAACACAAGGAGATGATGGATGGTGAACTGAAACTTTTCACACACTCACCCTCAGCCACAGATCTGCGTTGAATCTATCATCATTCTTTAGCTCACTTTGCCACCGCAGTTCAGACCCAGCTATATGCAAATCAGTCTTGACCCTGTTCCTTATGGGAACAGTCCAGCCCGAACTGCCAAGCCAGGTCTTTTCTGGACCAGAAACAAGAATCCTGGAACCAGTTTCATGGTAACACCCTTCATCAGCCAGGCTAGCTCGAATCCAGTGACAAAATGAGCAAGGGACCCACGTCTGGGCATGCCCTGCCAACTTAGGGCGAATAAAGCAAACACAAGGAGATGATGGACAGAGCACTGAAACTTTTCATACACTCACCCTCAGTCACAGATCTGAATGTGAAATTACTTATGGGAAGCCCACAAGGCTCTCATGGGAGAAGCACTCCAAACTTGTTGCAATGAAGCTTGAGTATTTGATTTGCCACAGAGTGGGTAATATTGCACCAAGTTTGGACTGAAGCAATGGTTCTGTCCATGGCTTTGCAATTGAGAGACATAGATTGATTTTGTGTTATAACTTTTAAGGCCCCGGGGACTTTTTCAAGTGCTTGTTCTGTCTGGGTTTATCTGTGGTGCGTAAACTGTTCATTTTCTTTGTCCTTGAGATGAGGACTGGTTTTGTTCATTTTTAAAATATCTTCCTGTCAAGATTGTAGAGGCTGCAGGTGCAGGTGCCTCTGAAGAGTCCTTGCACAGTGCAGTGTTCTAGTTTATTGAAGCTTGGGTGGCCTGCGTTGCTGATGCTAAGGTCAGGTTCCGAAATCAGTGATAGCAAATTAGGCTGGACATGGTACAGATGAAATTGCTCCACTAAGTGTGTGAAATGCACACATTTGTCCCAGCCTTGCGTTGTGTTCCTCGCAGTTCAAATAGGTTGTACAATTTGATTTAGACAAGTGTGGAGGACTTGATGCTGCTGAAAAATTTCTGCTTAAGCCATTGAAGCTAGGGATGATGGAACCTTTCAATAGAGCATGTTGTGACTCGCCTCTGCAATTGATGCTGTTACTGTGGCTATTGTTTTGGCGACTTTGTGGGTTGTAATAAAATAATTTAGATCGGTTTGATGGGAGGCCCTCTTTCAAATGCAGCAGCTCTACCAGACAACCCCATTGATGCAAGCAGCACTGAAGATCAGAGCGCTGCCCCCGTTCAGCGAGCTCATTGATCCTGCGACAGCATCACCGAGGTGGACAGTCTGGATTGGCAGGCTCAACAATTACTTCACCGCCACTCGTGAGATGGACGGTGCAGTGAAATGGTCGCTACTGCTCCATTTTGGGGGGGTGATAATTATACAAACTGTTTGCACAACTCCCGGACACCGGTGCTCCTACCGATTATGACGCAGTAGTCAGGGCATTAAATGCCCATTTTGACCCGCAACTTAACCCAGATTACGAGCGTTTTAAGCTCTATCAAGCGCGTCAGAGAGAGGTTGAGACTATGGACGCTTTCCACGCTCATTTGCGAGAATTGGCCAGTATCTGCCTGGACGACGACCAGAATAAGGAAGAGCCCAAGCAATCCAAGGGTGCCGCAACAAACATTTTCAGACCCTCATACTGCGACAACCAGGAATCACCCTGGAGGACATTCTTATCCTAGCAAGGTCGCATGAACTTTCCGATGCCAGAGCTACTGTCATGGACGCCGCGCTTGCCCAACAAGCAGAAAAGCCAGTAACGATAAAGACTGAACGAGCGGATGCAATACGCACCCCAGCCAGAGGCACCCAAGGACGATGGCCGACCAGAAACCCGCGAGCGTCGTGCTGTGGCTACTGCGGGAATGAAGAACATCCACCCAAGGAATGCCCTGCACAAGGTCGGACGTGCTCCAAATGCGGCATCCCCAATCACTATGCAAGCGTCTGCAGAGGAGGGGCCCGAAGTAGAGGAGCTCGTGAAAGACGACCGCCATCCAAGGCAGTGCGACAGTTATCGCTCGATGAAGCAGGCAATTCCAAAGCAGCAAGATCATCAGCCAATCAGAGGCAGTACCTAGAAGACTCATCCACAGATGACGAGGCTGAAGCCTATATGATATCATTTGAAAGTGATCTAAGACGGAGACCCCAACCGACGTGCACCATCAAAATTGCAAGAACACCAGTGACGGCTCTAATCCACACAGAAGCGTCCGTAAATGTAATGGGCTGCCAGCAGTACAAGCAACTGAAGCCGAAGCCTGTGTCAACCCCGTCAAGCGTGAAAATCCTGTCGTACGGAAGCCAAAAGTCATTACCTCTAAAAGGGAAAATGATGGTGCAAGTCAAGCCAGACACTCACAAGGTCACCACGACGTTCCACGTCATAAACCGAGAAGCAGACATCTTAGTGAGCAGCCACACGGCAGGGATCTGGGGCTGGTGACATTCGCCAACGCCTTCAAGACCCTGCAGGCCGACGATATACTTGGGTGTATGAAGAGAAACCCAGTCAAGTTGCACATTGATAAGGCGGTAAAACCAGTCCCCAGACGACGTCGTCGCATACCTTTTCATCTCAGCTCACTCGTCGACCAAGAGCTGCAGAATCTGGAGCAGCAAGGAGTGATCGAAAAGGTCACGGGACTGACGCCATGGGTGTCACCCATGGTCATTGCTGAGAAACCGAAACAGCCAGGAAAAATACATCTCTGCATTGACATGCGCATGCCGAATCAAGCAATAAAGCGGGAGCGACACCTCACCCCAACGGTCGATGACATACTGGCTGATCTAAATGGATCCCGATGGTTTTCCAAGCTCGATCTCAACACGAGATGCCACCAGCTGAAGCTGGCGGAAGAAAGCAGATATATTACAACCTTCTCAACTCACCTGGGGCTATGCCGCTACAAAAGATTAATTTTTGGCAAATCTTCAGCAGCAGAAATTTTCCAAAATGCAGTCCGGGCAATGCTGTCAGGGCTTCAGGGAGTTCTCAACATCAGTGACAAGATACTCATTCACTCAGCAACACTCGAAGAGCACCATCGTCATCTCAGGGCCACTTTGCAATGCTTAGTTGATCATGGTGTGACACTACATCGGGACAAATGCCAATTCTTCCAAAAGTCCATTGAGTTCTTTGGCTACGTATTCAGCCAAGATGGAGTGCAGGTAGACCCCAGGAAGTCGCAAGCTATTCAACAAACGCCAGCACCCAGCACGACATCAGAAGTTCGAAAATTCTTGGGCATGGCCACATACTGCGGACGGTTCATACCTAACCTTGCTACAGTGGCTGAACCTTTAAGAGCTCTCACCAAAAAGGATGCAGTGTGGAAATGGGGAAAAGAAGAAGAATAGGCATTCCAAAAAGTAAAGTCGACCCTGTTGAGCAAAACCACCATGGCCTATTTCGACACTGCAAGGTGTACGGAAGTAGTAGTGGATGCCAGTCCCATGGGATTAGGAGCACTTCTTGCCCAAGAAGAAGAGCCCGGAAAGTGGGTTCCCCTCGTCTTTGCAAGCAAAGGGCTCACATCAACCGAGGCTCGTTACTCCCAAATTGAGTGAGAAGCGCTAGCTATCAAATGGGCTTGTAATCACTTTCATCTTTATATCAGCGGACACCCTTTCAAGGTCGTAACTGACCACCAGCCACTACTTCCTCTGTTCAGAGGCACCGTTCCGCATTCACCTCCCAGAATCGAAAGGTGGGCAATACAACTACAGCATTATCAAATGGAAATAGAGTACAGACCCGGAGCCAAAAACCCTGCTGAATTTCTGTCCAGGCACCCGTTAGATGTACTCCCAGGAAGCACTAGACAAGAACAACACACCTAGGAATACGTATGCATCTCAATGGGCCTGTCCACTAGCCCTTACAGTAGAGGAGATAAAAGCAGAAACGGACAATCATGCAGTACTTTAAAAAGTACTAGAAGCCATACGCAGTGGGTCATGGGAAGGTTTCCTCCAAGGCATCACAGGATGGAACGAACCTGACCGAATCCAGCTAGGGAAATTGTGGTGGGTCCATGACGAACTGAGTACTACTGACAGAGGCGTTGTTCTACGAGGATCACGAATCGTCATCCCGGTAGGCCTCCAAGAACAAGCGACCATTCTAGCACATGAAGGCCATCAAAGTACAGTGAGAATGAAGTCACGGATGCGAGAGAAGGTGTGGTTCCCTGGCTTAGAAGCAGCCATAGACACCGTTGTAAGAAATTGCCGGGCCTGCCAGCACACCAGCAGCCCAGAAGTACCAGCACCGGTGATAACAGAAGATCCAGCACCTTCCAAGTCGTCGTGGGTGAGCCTAGATTTTGGGAGATTCCCAGACGGAAGGGTTACTGCTGTCCTAGTCGACAGTTGCACAAAGAACCCTATTGTAGAGGTCATACAGTCCACATCATTCATGCATCTGCAGCCAATGCTCGAGAAGGCGTTAGCTCTTTTCGGACTGCCTCAAGTTGTGAAAACCGACAACGGACCACCGTTCCAAGGAGCAGAGTTTAAAGAGCTGTTAATGCAACTAGGAATTAAACACCACCGCATCACTCCACAATGGCCTCAAGCCAATGGTGAAGCAGAATGCTTTAAGCGAACGCTAAATAAAATCCTTCGGATATCAGCAGCCGAACAATCTGACCCTGAAATGGCGCTTCACCGATTCTTGAAAGAATATCGCAGTACCCCACACTGCACTACACAACGGTCGGCGTGGGCCCTCATGCTAGCCGGGCCCCGGCGAAACACCATTCCAGTGGCCGATAACTGGACACCCGAGCCATACAATCCTGTTGATGCACAAACTCGAAGAAGAGCCACTAACAACAAAGCTAGCAGCCGGAGAAGAGCACGGCTGAGGGTCATAACACCTGGATGCACCGTCCTACTGCGCCTCCGTCGCGGCGGAGGGAAATTCTGCACAGTATATGAGCCCGGACTCTGGACAGTATTGAACATCAACGAAACAGCCCTCACCGCTAAGAAGGGAGGAGAGATCATCACCCGGAACATTTCCTGGCTTAAACAAGTACAACCGAACGATGCTGAGCCGTTGCACCTCAGCGGACTAGATGATGAGGACCTTCCAAGCGGCAGTCTGTCACCACGATCCGTCAGCACTCAGGGCCAGGTTCCCGAAACTGTCTCTCCAACCACAGATGGTGGACAACCCAATGTCATAGAAGCACCGCCAGCCGCCAGCCGCCAGCCCGATGAGAAGTCAACGGGATGCGCAATGCCGGTACAGCTTAAGGCCAAACCCTAGGCCGAGTCAGAGACTGGCAGACTTTGCATGTTGATCCATCGTTGACATCCCCGTTGAACAATGTTTTGGGATGGGATGCAGCAGTCTAGATGTTCCCATAAAGACTGCCCCCATAGCCCGGAAGGAAACACACACTTTGTAGCATTCTCTGGCCAGGAGTGGCCAGAGAGCTTAAATAAACGGGCGGAGGTCGCACAGGACTTCCGGCCCATACTGTGAACCAAGTGTGCGCTTCACTATTTCTTGGGTCCCACATGCCAGTATAAGCGTAGTGTAAAGCAAACATCACACACTGCACTTAGGCATGTGACCATCCCCATGGCCTTACCCTGGTGAGCCGGTCTCCAGCTGGGTTGCACCCGAAAAGCAGACAGATTAAAGAGCAGACTAAGCCTTCTCCCCACAATGGGTGATGTAGCTAGTCTGTCAGCACCATTCGGGCATACAGTGCCAATCAGTGATTTTATTTGGTGCACCGCCTGAGCTGCGTGGGGCTGTTATTCACAGACAGGTAGCACTAGGCTGTGATCACGCCTGTCTGGCAGCAGCTTTACAACTTCGATGCAGTCACAAATGGAGCATAAAATATTAACTTCCCCTGCACTGTAAGAGGTATATGTTGCACAAAGGCAAAGGCCTGTGCAGTTGAACTGCGACTATGAACTCTAAAAGGTTAAAGTGCATGCTAAATATAACCAGAATCACTCTGGGTTGGCTAAAGAAAAGATAGTAAGTAAACTGTTTATTTGCTAACCCTAAAGAGTCTGGGACTGTTCCAATAGCTTAACGGGAGCCCCTTGAGATGTGGGGACTCTGGGCCTTAAATGCCTCTGGATAGAGGGCGGCAGGCAGAAAAGATGCTGGTGGCAGCGCGATGTGCCCAGTGTACAGTGGACACCAGCACTCTTGCAGTTTCTGCGATTGGAATTCCAGGGCGTTGCACATTTTGCGTTGCACTCAGGGGAGGTCTCACCTCTTTATCTGTCACTAGTCGCCACTAAGGCGCGCGCACACACACACACACACACATGCAGCATGCGCGCGCGCACACACACACACATACATACTTACAGACCCCTCATTAAAATCAGATGTAACCTACTAGTTTCCGTCTCCTTTGCCCCGGTGTCTAATATCAATTAATCGGGGATTTATTTCACGGTGCCACCAGGAAATGTCCTGCGACAGATGCGCGTCAGAGTAAGTCCCCGTGGAAGTATACTCATCCCCGCGGAAGTGTACTCTCCTAGTGATTTGGCCCAACTTCCAGTATTAATGGGAGACACAGTAGTTTTTTTCCTTTGCAGATGACAGTTGGGCACTTCAAATTGCACTCAGGCTGTTGCAAAGTCAGAACAACATTGCCGTTTTCATCTGAGAATTCTGTCAGGTAGAAGAGTGTGGGCGAGGGAAAAAACACGCCAAAAATGTTAGTTGTTCGTGCCGTAAAAGAAACTCCTGGATGACATCTTTGAAAGTATAAGTAGTGTATCGCCTCCGCAGAAAGGCATCTTAATCGCCTGAATGTACAAGCGTGGAAATGTTTTTTGAGGAAAAACAAACAAATTGGCAGGCTGGAGTGAAAGAAATGGAAATGCTCATCAGGAAATAAGAGCCTTGCTGACAGGCAACCAGACAAGCCTTTGCTACTGAAAGTCAGAGAGGTGCAATTAAAGGTACTCGCTGGCAGCAGGGCCTGAGTCCAGAGAGCACTGAAACCTTTTAAAACTATCAAAGTTAGAAGTAAACATCTTCCAGTAAAATTGGCACGGGACGCGGCGAGCAGAAAATATCCCACCAGCCAGGCAGAAGGCTGGTGCCCCTCTTTAAAGGTGAGGGGAGCAAAAATGTGATGGGTGTACTCTTTGAGGTAGTCTCGTAACCGGTAAGTAGCTAGAAGTTTGCAAAGATTGTATTTGGTCAGTGATGGTTTACAAATTTTACGGTTTTTGAATTTATAAGCAGGGCTCAATTTGTGCAGGTGTCTCTTGGATGTGGGTACAGGCACTTTTTGTTTTTCGACTGGACTTATTTTACAGAATCAGACTGATGGAGAGTGAGACATAGGGCGAAAGAAGGGGGTGGTAGAAGAAGCTAGAACAGTGACAAAAGGAAGATACCAGAGGTGAAAAAGAATCTGGAAGTGTGAGATAAAGAGAGTGAGTGCGTATGGTGGAGGAAGAAATGAGGCATGTGTTGGATTAAAGAAGGCGCTGCCTTAATATTTGACAAACCTGTCATTTGGCAGCATAGATGCAGGGTTCATAAAAACTTTGGATTCCGGCACCTTTTTTTTTTTTTACTTTAGCACTCCTTACCAGGCAATGGGTTTTATTATAGTCATGTGTAGACCCAAAACTTGTAGAAGGGCCTTGTCACCACGGCCAACCCTCAAGATTATTCGAATTCTGCGAATACTTGTTAGTGAAGTTAGTGTAGTCGAGCCCACAAAAAGACTTTAGCCACAATATCCCACCCAGTGCTTCTCCCATCATTTATGCAAATGTTCTCAGCTGTCCACCTGTGAAAAAATGTGTTTTTCAAGATTAGCAAATTCTGACAATATCTGCCCAAAGGCCACCGTTTTCCATTCCTGGGTATAGCCAGTTGTATGTGCCTCCTGACAGCATTTGTGCTTTCCACTTATCTATTTGGGTAGATGAATTTGAAACCATTCTCTAGCTAATACCATTCTCCCTTCTGCAGTCATTGCAAAAATCTTTTATATGTGGTCAAGATAAAAATTCACCTCCTTTATGCACATCAAACAGTATCCAATAATAATCAAACTTTTCATTTTTCTAGGGAGGCAAGCATATCTCTTGCATGCTGCTTTTTCACCTTCCATAGCCCAAGATATTTTTGCCAATGTACAATATAAGCCATGGGCACTGAATAAATACTTGCGAGTACTTGATGAGTCAGCCAAACATTTAATCCACGTCTCCATTTGATGTTTACTTCCCGTTAAGGCGTAACTAACTAAGGGGCATATTATCAAGACAGGCGATAAAATTATCACCGCTTTAGCGGCAGAAAACTGCCGCTAAAACGGCGATAATGGGCTTGATATTATGCTCTATGGAATTCCAATTGAAGCCCATGTTAGATGTGCTTCACATCTAACATGGGCTTCAATTGGAATTCCATAGAGCATATTATCAAGCCCATTATCGCTGTTTTAGCGGCAGTTTTCTGTCGCTAAAGCGGCGATAATTTTATCCCCTGTCTTGATAATATGCCCCTAACTAACTAAAAATGAATAAATGAAGTAGAGACTTCGGTTGCTTTTACAATGTCCAGGTGCCACCCTAGAGTGTCATTAATTCGGGGGATGGGGGTAGTTAGCTGGCAGTGCCTGAAGTGCATACTTCCAGTCTTGAATGACAAGATAGCTCCCTGTCACACCACAGCCATTTTCCAGTGCTAAGCTTTCACTAAATGAATCTGTGAATTCTGGAAGTTGTCGTTTAAGTTTGTTTCAACTGAATACACAGGACATGCGCACCCAAAAAAAACACAAGCATTTGTAATGCAAAAGGTCTCGCATTTGCTAAAGTTTAAGCTATTGACATTGTAAATGACAATGGGGCACATGCATCAAACCATTTTGCGATCGCAAATAGTGGGAATCACAAAATTCGTCTGTTTGCGATCACAAAATGGCCTTTTGAGATCCATGTACCTTTTTTACAATTCACAATTAAGGAAATCACACTTTTTTGCTATTTCCTCAATTGTGATGCAGTTAGGGAATTGCAAATTGCAATCCCCTAAATGTGATGCAATATGCAATCGCAAATTGCGTTTTTGCAATTTAGAATCGCAAATTACAATCAACTTCAAGTTGATGGTGATTTACAATTCCTGTGAAAAATGCAAATAAATGCATTTTCAAATCTACCTTTTTGGGGGGTGCTTCAGGGTGGCCTTTTGGCCCCCTTGCACCCTTCAAATTGCATGCGCAATTCGTGAGTACCTATTTGATACTCGCAAATTGCGCATGCAATTCCATTAATTCCCACTCATGGTAAGACATTCCTTAATTGCGAATTGCAATTTGCGAGTCACAATTAATGAATGTGTAGGAATTGCTAATATTTTAGCGAAACCTACATGCATAAGGAATAGCGATTCCTTAGCTTAATGCAGGTGACACCATGCCTTTTATTTATGTGTTAAAAACCAGCACATAAATAAAAGGCAATGTCATTTACAATGCCAGTAGGTGAAACTCTCGCAAATGCGAGATCTATTGCATTCCAAATGTTACACATATAATCAGACATATGCACACACACAGACATACACACACAGGCATGCGCACACACACACCCAGGCAGACATGCACACAGACTCATTAAAGATAAATAAACAAGCCCAAGTTAAAAGAAAAGGCAAGAAATGTGGTTTCTAAGCACATGCAGGAAAATGAGTCTGCAAACTGTGTGAGTGCCTTAAGTCTCAGTAATAAGTGAGGGCACTCTTATCAGCCATGTAACAAAGTTATGGTGAGCGTAGAGCCCACCAGCTGCGTACCATTGGTTATCAGCTGCCGTGTCAAAAAATGAAGCATGTCGGATACTGTGTTGTAAAACAACAAATCATAACAGCAGAGCAGTCGGCCGCCCACCATGTTAAAAGCACGTTGGGCAGACTTGTTAAAACATGAAGCATGTCAGGCGCCTTGTTTGATAACAATTGCGACAAAAGTAAATAATTAAAATAGAAAAGCAGGCGGCAGTCGGATTTTTTTCTGTTTATTTACTTTTGTAGAAATCACGTTACACCCGCTTTTGATGTTTAAAGCTAAAGCGCGGCATGCTGAGATTGCAACAAAAGTAAATAAATAGAAAAGAAATGCGGTGACTGCCCACTCTTTTTTCAATTTATTTACTTTTGTAGCAATTGCGGCACGCCAAGCTATAGCTTTAAACCTCTGAAGCTAAAACGCAGCATGACGTGGATGCTAATAAAGAAAATAAATACAAAAAAAGGCGTGAGGCCGACGTTACTGCTACCAAGAAAGAAAAATAAATATGAAAATACCGCTTTACTTTGTACGAGCATGTTGTAGGAAAGCACGTTGGGAGTGGAATTGGGGAAAATCATTAAAGAAATTAGTACTCACAGACTTCAGATAAAACAAACCGTGTAACAACACAAGTAAAAAGTTCAGTCCTCATGGGAGGTTACAAATTCATACAAGGCTGTACTAACGAGGGACTACTAAGCCTATTCATTAATCAAAAGCAACGATTTAGAAAGGACAGTAACAAGACCCAATTGAAAAGATGGGAGGAATATGGACGGAGCTTCAAATCCATACCTGAATACAGCATGCCGCGCAGAGCAGCGCATGCACTTGCCAGGCTCAACCTAAAAAGATTTGCAAAAGGAACTTCCCTACTCTCCTTGTTGTTTTTGTGTGAGGTCATGTTGTGAAATGGGTTTATGATTGTTACAAGTGTGACACATTGACTGTTTGTTTGAAAGAGTTATTTAACAATCCTCTCATGATCAATCCTAAATGAAAAGAGGAAGTCAAACTTTGTTTCCGTAACCATTGTTCAGATCTGAGGCTTCAGAGGGCGCCGCCTGAGCTGTCATTCGCAAGATATGTAATGATTTCTACCACAGCCAATTTATAACCATATCTTGTCTGGATTATAAATCCTATCTCTCGCTGTTGCCTCACCCTTTTCTGAATTTGTATGATACATTTCAAGGTTGTCTTCCCCCTTCAATGTGTATGGTCACATGATTTACCCCATGCCGATGCGACCATTTAGCAAAACAAATCACTTGTTAGTTTACGCTTTTCTGTCCACTATATGCAATACCTAGAAGCTCAGTTTTAATGCCTGTTTAAAAGAAATCCAAATTGAGAGCCCATAGGGAAGGCCTGGTATTTCTACAGAACCTTTCTACTATAGAAACATGCAATGCAGGGATAAATTGTATTAGAAGGACATTAGTTATTGGAAACAGGTATGAGGTTATCCTTCCATGATTGCTGTATTGACCCTGCTCCGCACTAACTGTTGCATAGATATTTTATGATTTTAGCTTCTTTTAGTTAACAATGTATTACTTTTTGAATGTTGTATTATGGATTTTGTTACTATGTTGTTTCTACCCACCATAAAGTCTACACCTGCTGATGTAATGATATTTTAACAATTTCACTTTTGAGCTGAATAAGCATTTATTCACTTTATGTGTTATAAGTGCTCTTTTTATTGTCTTTTTCGACTCTACCGAATTAAGATTTGATTCAGTCAGACACATTGACTAGGTTGTTATTTTTCAATATATTATTTCGGTGCAACAATTGCTGGCAGAACACTGCGGGACTAAAAAGAAACTGGATGTTAGAAGGTTGTTATAAAATATTATTCCTGGCTGGATGGGGGAATGGAAGTTGTCAGAGCGGGTGTCTCTTTTGGTGCTAGTGTGGAAGAAGTCACATTATTCATAATGTGCGTGGATTTGAGATATTTCAAAGAGAACATTTTTGTTGATTTTTATTCTCTCTCCAGAAAAAGGCAAAATGATAAGCACCTTAGGTCATGCCTGTGTTTCTTCATTGTTTTAGCTTTCTAATCCAGAATTGATTCATTTTTACAGCTTTTATCACTGAAAGCTATTCCTGATGAAACAGATTCATTTTGGAATGGTATCTGCCTCATCATATTTTCAAAAGACTTAACTCTACATGCTCGAAGACACAGCTCCATGTACTCAGTGGTTCCAGGAAAACATTCAGGGGTATATTCACAAGAACGTGTGATAACTACCGCAAGAGTTGCGTAACGCAACTTTCAATATCACAGCCCATCGCAGGAAAATAACCCCGTGTCAACGGGGAATTCACAACAAGGCGGTACCATGCGGTAGCAATTAGATAACACGGACAATGTCAGCGTCACAACCAACGCCACGCTGCAAAATGCGAAACACGAAAAAACATGCGATGAGGCCAATCGCGGTACAGAAATCAGAAATGACCAGCCACAGACCTGCAAATCCCACGCGTCTGGCGGAACAATGCACTATAAAAGCAAGGGGAAAAAAAGCCACAAAACAATTCAAACTGTGTAGCAACATGGATGCACCCGGACCGAGTGCAGAGGACAAGCCGAACACCGCAAGCCCCATGGCGGAAGAGCCAGGAACCCCGCGTCCGGGGAAGGACAAGGACAAGAGGAAGAGGAAGACGGGGTTCAGTCCGCAGGAAGACCAGATCATCGTCACAAAGGTGACCAAGCACCATCAACAACTGTTCGGCATCTCCACTGCGGCACTGGCAACCCAAACAGAAATAAGGCAGGCCATCGTCACCAACGTCAATGCAGTCAGAGTGTCGAGGAGGTCACTGGAGGACGTCAAGAGGTGCTGGCATGACCTGAAAAGGCAGACCAAACATAAGCTCGCCACCAACAGGGAGGCAGCAACGGCGACTGGAGGTGGGCCTCCTGCGACACAGGAGGAGCTGGATGAGCTGAAGGAAATGGTGGCCACAGTCAGCAGTGAGGAGACGGTGGCAGGATTGGAGGGCCTGGACACAGCACGATACAACCTGACACAACAGCCACAGGGTGAGTAACGACCAGCGACGGGGGAGATGGGCACAGTGGCACACATGCACAATCAAGTCTAGCACACTGCACACCCACAATGACCGTGGAACATGCCCCTGATTGGCTTGTCACACTGCAGTACACATAGAAATTCCAAGTAGGCCCCCACCCACAATATGCACAGAGGCCCCCCATCACCAACATCACAAATGACCCAAGCACATGTGCTGAATCCCCCAAAGCAGCGTCTCTGTGACCCACACGGACTATTCAAGTAACACTGCATGTCCAATAGCATGGCAGCAGCCAGAAAAATGACATGGCCCATGAATCGACATGGAGGCAGCCCAGTGCGGATCACATCCGTAAAGGAGCAGGTCCCACTCTGACATGTCCATGTGCACCCACAACCCATGCCCTACGAAACACTCAGCAGACGAACAATGCACCAGGCCACAAAATCTGTCCAAGAGCACATATGACCCAAGTCAAAAGCAAATCAGGCCCCGATAAGCACACAATTCTAAGGCACTCTGCCTCTAAGGAAGAAGACCACACGAAATCAGAGCTGCAGGTGCAACTCCCCCACAATGTAGCACACACACAGCAATCATAGGTCATCAGCAACAACGGCAATGTGGTACAATGTGCAACACCATCACCACAGGACAGAGCTCATAACAGGTTCCGCTCGTCCGTAGTAACTGTCCACTAACATCTGGCATTGCCTGACACAGTGTGATGATAATGAACGGGTACTACCACACATCCATCATGTATTCGGAAAACACACTGACTGCCATCAAATAGCCAGATCCTCCCAAACAGTCACAATTTCCTTTGGCATGCAGTCTGAATGTAAACATCTGAAAATCAACAACATACATTGGAAACTCTGTTAACCTGCATCTCCCCTTGACAATCACTGCCTACTGCAGAGCAGAACACAAACCCCATCATTGATGATGTAGACGACAACCTGCACATTTGTCAAGATACCCTCCAATGGATACTGGACAGCCTCTGCACCCCATCCCCAGGAGCAGGGCAGGCCAGCTGCCTCGAGGTGAACCCACCACCTGCACAGACCACCCAGCAGGAAACACACACCATCACAGCTGTCTCCCAGGACCCCCACAAACAATACATGGAGCACATACTACATGTGTGGTCTTCCCAGGTGGAGTTGGCTGAACAGCTGCTGGTGGGTTTCGAGCTCATGGCAGCCAAACTCGATGCCATACGTGGGTGTCTGAGTTCCATCAGGGACCACGGACAGTCCCTATCGGACACCCCCTGTCCGCACCATGCTCAGCCACAGATGACTGCAGTGGGAACATTGACACACACAGCTCCGAGCCCTGATCTGTCTGTGGCACACAGTGATGCTGCCCCATCACCTTCGCAGTCTGATGTGCCAGTGGCACACAGTGATGCTGCCCCAACACCTTCGCAGTCTGATGTGCCAGTGGCACACAGTGATGCAGCCATCACCCCGCCACACACACTGGACACACCGGACACAGAACCTGTATCAGGGGAGTAAGAAGGGGATGTGAACTACTGTGTGAGGAAGGAGGCAGTAGCAGCCATCACCGCCATATGGCCTGTCCCTGCCTGGTTATGACCTATGCATCATGGCCTGGGAAACCTCTCCTAGTGACCCCCAGAACACTAGGTGGCTTTCACCCGGACCCCGACACGGACTGCCATTTCATCACCGCAGGCCAATTACACAGCTATCCTGCTGTGGACTGCAGTCTCCCTCTTCCCAATTACTGTGCAATCCCCAAAGGACTCTGGTTGGCCCACCACAGGATTCCATGTGATGTGGGCTTGGATGGCCATGTACAGTCCCAGCTCCGTCAATCACCTGAATGTGAATAAAACATTCTAAATCACATAGATGTGTCATCACTATGTTCCCTCACGAATAGAGTTGTGGCTGGATGTAGGAACAATGTTTGCACATGAAGGTACACCCTGGTCATCTATGCGCATGTGTATCCCTGAGACAATTGGCTGACTGTGAAGGTGAGTACTAGCTGTGTCCCCATTGCACATCAACAACAATCTCACAACCCCCAACATAGGCACACGTCCATGTACTGAATAGGGCTGTGTGTAGGACTGACCCAACCGAAAGCAGGCCAGGAGTGGTGTCCTACACCACATGTGACACCAGAAGTTCATGTCACATACCTACTCACACACAGCTGTCTAGACACATTCTGTTGTGATATATGACATTGCTCCACATGGTCAGAGGTTGGACACTATACTCACATTGCTGTAGTCATGTAAGTGCACATGACGTCCAGCACCAATCCAAAAACACTGTCTGGCTCACAGAGGTGGAGCTTGCCAAAGGGACACCCCCCATTGCACAAGCATCAGTCAGTTCCTCCCTGTGTAGGAACGATGCTCATTGTGGCAAACTAATGGACAATCCAAACAACACACCTCACAGTTAGACACCACTGGAGTTGCATTGACTTTATTGGCATGTGCGTGTCAGTACAGACGAGGCAACGGCCACAACAGGCAGGGACATGCTTGAGACACTTACAGGCAGCATGGGTACATGTCGAGGTTCAGGAAATGTTGGGACTAAAATGGGCAACATTCATCATGGATGGCAACGCTCTCAGTCCACCTTGCCATGCTGGATGAGTCATGTTTTGTTAGGTGTATGCCCATTGCCCCGTGTGAGGGGGCACGACTCACTGCCCATGGGATCTGCATGGTGCTCTACCTCTGGAGTGTGCCGATTGTCTGCTCTGCTGATGGTGATCAGGTGTGAGGGTCCGACAGGTTCACATGTTGTGCTACATTGCCATGTGTGTGCTCTCCCTCAGCAGTGTGTCCGAATGGCCAACTTTGCCAAACGACGCTGTGTTGCACCTGGCATGGACCTGCATCACCTTGCACAGGTGTGTGTACACAGGTGTTGTACCACACACATGCATCCAGAGCCTGGACGAAGGCAGACGTTTTCCATGTTGTGGTGGGATATGTGAGCAATCCCCATGATGCAAAATGTTGTTGGGACATGTGCTGTGGGTGACAATCGGAAGTGGCTGCAAGAACGTAGTTACTCGTCCATGAATGCCCATGCAGCTTCATGTGCAATGTGTTCCAATAGTACGTTGTTGTTGTGTTCAAGGAACACCAAGGTGAGCCAATCCATTAAGTGGTCCGTGCAGGTGTGCTCAGCCCACAATGTTTCACCAATCCGCATCACAGCCCAATAGGAGAGCGCCTCGAATGGGCACTGCACACGTGGAATTGTGCAATCTCCCGTGCACAACTACCAATACATATGCAGTATGCCAGGGCATCCCATGCACGGCTGGCTTGGTTACACTCCTGTTCGTGATCCAACACGGGGCACAGACACAGGTCATAGTCCAATTCATCAACAGCTGTGTTGGATAGGCATACATCCATGGGACACTCGAATGTGCATGTTCGGCAGTGGAATCAGGGCTGGACGCAGGTGACGTAGGCAATGCTGAAGCAGAGTCGGTAACTGATCTGCAGCACTGCCAGTGGCACTGCGCCCAGTAAATGCAGCATACATGCACAGTACTGTTCCACGTGACGGGGTTGTGCATGTGCCCAATGTGGCCTGCCATTGCGTTGGTGCGTCTCGTGGAACAGGCACACTTCTGAACTGCGGCAGGTGTGTGGAGGATATGCCACAGCTCTGAGCAATGATTCGAATGTGTGTGCAGTGTTGGGGAGAGTGGCTTTCTGATTTCGTGTCTGTCAAGGGCATTCCATGCGTGGGTACCACAGGCAGGGGCTTCTGTGTTTGGGGTGTGGATGAGTCAGATAGTTCATATGCGAAATGCATGGTGTGGGAGTCGTACCCATCTGCCATGGCATCTCTCTAAGGGTGTTCCAGGCGCGTTCTGGACCAAGGTCAGAGGTGCAGGTGTCCTCCCGCCTTCTGCATTGGAACAATGGAGCTTTCATCCCTGATGTTAGTCTGACTACTACTTTCGCTTTAGGGATGTGATGTGGCTTCGGCGCTGAGATTGGGACCCGGCCTTGGGCTCATGGTGTACGGATGGTAATACACACACACACATGTTGGCTTGGGGAGCCAGGTGGCCGAGAGGCCTTGCGCTGCTTGTGCAATCTTACTCCGTCTCTCTCCCTCGCTCGCTCCCTCTCTTTCCTTTGGAGGGCGCATGGCACACCTTCTTCTCTTGGATTTGGTCTTCCAGGCTGTGTGCTACGGATTGTCCGGTGAGGAGCCACTAGGACTCTTCCTAAGGGTTGTCTCGGCTTTTTTTTGTGTGGTGTTTTGTATTGGTGATTGCATTGCAGTTTGACTGAGTCTCCATTTTCTGGCCACGCAGGTCTGTTGAATTTCCTTCTTGTGCGACATCAGGCATAATGTTTGTATTGGGATTTGTGGTGTTAGTGTGCAGTTTCTTTGTCTGGGGTTGGGGGTGGTCCCGGGGGGGAGTGTTGCGGGCCTGGGTGTGGTGTTGGTGGGTGTTGTGGCCCTCTTGAGTGTCCAGGCTGTATGATGGGTGGCTCCAATGCATCTGTTGCCCTTCCAATGTGGCCCTGGGCTGGTCTCCCTTTTGTGGTGCTGGCTGCCGTCTGACTTAACACCAGGTCTGAGCAGGTGTAGATTTCCTGGTGCTAACGTGCTTTATCGCCGTTTTTGTGTTCTTATCGCCGATCCGGCTGGTCGTTGAGAATGTTGTGGAGTGGTGTTGTCGCGGCTTTTGGAACGGGAACGCCTACTCTGCATCTCATTAGCAATAGTTGCGGGGGATCCACTGTGACGATGTTTTTTGCGGCTGCTATCACCGGTAAACTGGTGTTGTGGGCTGTTAGCACCAGCTTGTGAATGGGGAGGTAAATTTATCACAACTTTGTCTGCGATAAAGTGCCATTAATCTGGCGATAGCTCCTTGTGAATATGACCCTCTGAGTTTTAAGAGCCTTTAAAAGTACTGAAGTCCAGTGAAACAAGTGTATGTGAGTGGGTTAACATAAGCAGGAATGTGACTTATATAAGGAGGATTACTTAGGGTACAGCAAACCTTTGGCAGTTTTAAGAATAGTTCATTAGTAAAGGAGGCAAAGAAAAAGGTGCCAGTTTTCTCTAGTGGGATGTACCATGATTATGGTATGAGAATATTATGTTTTAAATATTGGGTTACCAAAATATCCTAACCCAAATAGCGATGAGCACATTATCGACAAGGTGAGTTTATTTTTTCTATACTTCTCGCCAAATGTATGTAAGCTGGCAATATATACATTTTCAACTTACATATATTTGTAGTTAAGAATAGTAAATCAATATTTCCCAATGTGTTCTTACCTTGTTGATATTTTGATTATAAATATTTTTGCTATGATATTTTGGTAACCAATATTTAAAACTCAATTTTCTCATGTACCTTGGAGCAACACATGGATAGATCTGAAGAGGAATAGGCTAATGGTGTTGACTGTGTGACTTCTTTGGTGAAAGGGTTACCCTGTTTGAGCATCTCACCAAGAAGGTGCTATAATATTGCACTTGTTTTAATGGTGTTGCTTAGTCATTGCTCAAGGATATCTGTTCCAAGCCATCTTGGTTTGGACATGTTTGTGAGTAAAGTACGATTTTTAGTATGTATTTTTGAGTGAACTGTTATTTTACCTTACATGGTGGAATTTGTCTTGACTGAGGATTTGTGGGTGTGTGGGGATTTGTATGCATGTATGGTATATGACATACCTGTTGTCTGTAATTGTTCATTGTGGTGCAAGGTGAAGTAAGCACTCTGCGGTGAGTGAAATTATGGTGTTATTGTTTGATACATGTTGGTTGAGTTGAAGCTTAAATGTTGCAAATTAAAGTTCTGGTTGGCTCTTAGAGGACCCTTGAGAAAGCCTGTCACTTTTGTCCAAGTCTCAGTGCGTCAATAACATTTTGAACTCTAACTAATGTGTATTAATGCTCATTAGAGTGGCATGTTATTGACATTGAGCCATCTCGCAAAAACAATCCTTCACCATTCACACTCACAAAATAACACGGATACTTACACTCCTGCTAAAAAAATCCACACACTTTACCCCATGATAAATGTGATGATCTAAAGGCCAAAATGTTGATTCCTTACAAGTCGGACTCAGCCTTCTATTATTCCTAGGCCAGTAAGTTAAGTATTGTAAGCTGAGTACTAGTAAACACTGGCAAACATATGGCATGAACTGCATCATAAAAGCAAGTTAGTATTATTATTTGTGATATACTGGGTAAGGGGGCTAAAGATGTAGAAATAAGAAGAGACTCTGCCTGGGAGAAGTAAGGAGAGGATGGGTCATGTAGGAGAAGATGGAAAGAGGACTGCTGGTAAAGAAATGGCAGAGGGGGTAAATCTGCTGGTAGAGTAGTGAGCTGGACAAATGAAGATGTATGACGAAAAGTAGGGGAGAGCTGTAGAAGGAGGTGTTAAAAGAGGGTTAGAGGATCAGATGTGAAAAGAAGAACTTAATGGATCTGTAAAGAATTGAATTCTGTGGTACTTGTACGGGCCTCTTTCTATTGTGGTGGTTGCTCTTGGGCGTTAGGCGTGCCAACACGCACTTGAATACAAGTGTACATTTTTTGTATGGAGGATGCTGTCAGTGGTAAAAAGTTGGCAAGTCCCTTCCCCGCTTCTTACAGAGATCTGTTGGTGGGAGGCATCAATACACAAACAGTAACAGACCACCATATGTGGCAAAGTACATTTCCGCGTAGTGTAAGGATACACTCAATGAGCACAACAGTCAGTCAGACCTTTTTAGTAGTGAACTACCTTTTCCAGAAGAACACACATACACAGTGATCATGTAAGAGGTCAGATGCATGTGAACCATAAAAGTACAGCTCACATTCATTTCTTTGTTGCAAAATACTTTCAGCAGGTTGGCGCATCTATGTCCTCACCTGGGTATTCCTGTTTTTTTCTATTCATTCCAAAGTGACTCCTTAGATTGGTTCTGGATTCCCCTTGATGTTTTGCTCCCCGACCTGCTACATTGTTGTAAAGAGTGTGATTTTGTTTATGTATATCTCTTTGATTTGCCCTACTGTGTTGCTTATTTAAACTGCTGTTATCATTGGCATTAGAACGTAGCTTGATTCCTGGACTGCTAAGGATTTCCCATTTGCAAAAAAACTTTAGTCTTTTGTGAACTTGTAATTTTAGAATTTTTCATATTTGTTGACTCTGAATTACAAGGATTCCTCACTGTTTGTACTCTACTTACTACTCTAACCGCACAGGGCCCTTTACAATTAGACAATCTGCAGCATTTCCATTTCCCACAGAGGCAATTATTCTCTGATGACTCTTTCTCCGCCGATACGAGGGGTGGAAATTATGGTGGCCAAAACATGTTAACCGCCCAATGAGGACCATTAATTGACAGCTAACTCACACATTTGAGATCAGATTTAGGTAAACTACTCTCAAGACCATGCTGTAGAAAAAAAGAACAGCAACGGGAAGACCCAACATCCTGAAGAAGTTAAGTTCGGCTAGGTTTATGCAGACCAAAAGCTCTGCAACAGCAACACAGATCAAAATACGTAATACTTGATGTTCTGACAAAGCATGCTGATTTTCCCGACAACGCATTTAAGACCTCAGTAAAATAGTACGGTTTAAATGGAAGAACCAACAAGACTCGATAATAAACTCAAACAGGTATCAGATTAATTTGGTTATTGTGTTAAAGATCCACAATGTATAGCCTTAAGCAGTCTTTTGAGAATTTCAGTTAAGAATATCACAGCTTGAATTAAAGCATTAAACATTTAGGCAGGGCTTTATCGCATGGTTATTATCAGAATCAGTTTACAGAGTTACAGAGTACCGCTATCATTAGGGCAGAAGGATAGGTTGTTTGCCTAACAGCTCAAATCCTACAAGGAAGGGTTCAGAGTTAAAGTCGATTAAGGGCGAGTCCATTAGCATAGAACAAAAACAATAACGAAAAATGAAATTGGCTAAGTAAAGAAGGTTTCAGTCAATCAGCTAATTACTGTAGCATTTGCAAAGCAGTCCAGAAGTAAAAAGATAGTTCTTAGTAATCATCAGAATCTATCAGCATCGCGTCCTCTCACAAGGGGAAAAGAAAAAGCATGGTGTTTATTCTTTCATAAAGACTCTAGCAAATTCCAGTGATGTAGCATCACACCACCATTGAAAGACTGTCATATGCTCAGATTCACATAATGTCACCCAGGACACTCACAAAAGTGAGATGCTTTCCCATGCTGGTCATGAGAACAAAAGATTTGAAAATCCACATAGGCCTAGCATCAGTGAAAACAGAAATGCAAAGAATCTATCTATAGCAACAGTTAAAATCCTGTTCCCACAAGAATATTTCACTGTGAACATTGAAGGAACATTTAATAATGTTGAACTTTATACATGTAGAGAAAAAATAAAGCAACATGTTCGATTGTATTAGGACAGGGAAAAGGTCAGCATTAGAGAAAAAGCATTTTCGAAAACGCCTTCAAGTTAGCATCACACATTTTAAATGAGATCATCTCTAAATCAATATCAAATGTAATGCAAAAATCATTTCAAATCGGGAGTATGTAGAACTTTCACCAGAGATTATTACATGGAAACTGCGAAAGTTAGAAATTCCCTACCACAATTTTTCTCAAGATTCATATGTGTGTCAATTTCTAAGTTCATTCTACAACATTTGTTTTTCACTTTTCATAAACTATAGAATCTCTAGTATACAAAATGTCAAGATCGTACCTAAATTCTACACATTTTTGCACCAACTTTTCTAAATGGTGTGTTCCAACTAGAAACGCTAGGCCACTTTATTAATAGCAACATTTTCATCAATAAATCTAATAAACAACATGTTCACAAAAATACCTTTCATTAGTGCAACCCGTTTATATGTATTAGTATTACTTAGTATTTCAAGACACCAAGTCAGTAAATATTCCTAATGGCGAAACAATCTCCACAACCGTAACCCCTACCTTTAAAGGGGAACTCACAATTTCCATCTTTAGAACAGGAAACATTCTCATACAGGCCACGGACCCGCACCTCACTACTTTTGATCTGCACTTCCCAACATTACTCTCCTCTCTGACTCATCAGTACCATCAAACCCAAACTCCCATATCCCCCCCCCCTCCCTGACAAAAAACCCTGAACTGAACCAATCTACCTCCCCGGATGATCCACGCTACAACTCATGGACATCCACCATCACTAATTATAATGTCACTACCCCTATCATCACACTCCGCCGTCAAACACCCACTACAATGGCTTCAACCGATACCACCAGGTCCAGCAAACGCACAGTTAAGAAACACAAGAAGTTTGATCCTGAGCTAGGCAGATCGGACTCAAACGACAATCTTTCTGTTACTGAACTCACTACAGGCACCCCCCTCGACTTCAGGAGAGCCAACTCTACCCTCGCAAACTATCCTGAACTCCTCTACTGCCCCTACTCCACCTACCTAAACCATCTCCATATCCAACGTCACCGATAAGCCCTTGGACACTGACCCCCCTTCAAACCACGGCACACTCACCCTCCCCCAACCCACCGCCACATGCCCAAACCACCCCCACTTCCAATCCCACTGCCATTCCCCTGGACATGGACTTCCTCCTAACCATTGCTCACTCCCCTCCCTTGGACCCAAGACCCACAACACCTCCTCCTAACCTCTTGACCAGCAGCAACAATGACCCGACTTCTCACGTCCAATCTATCCCCACTCCTAATCCCAGTGATGCCACTCAATTCCACAACCTAATACTCTCTCCTTCCACTGACCCTAGTCATACACTGCTCCAGATGAAGGCAATATACCCTTCAGCGCACTTACCCAGCTACTGACTCGAATGGATCAGAAAATAGACTCCTTAGCGGCAGACATCCTACACCTACAACAAGATCTTCCCAACCGGATTACGCCAACTTGCTCACACACTCCGGGTAGCTACACACCTTCCCCCATACAGCCTCTTCCACGGCCCCACTTGGCACACCATGGCCCACCAACCCTATAAGGAATCAGGCTAGCCGAACTCTAAGCCCTATCTCAGAACAAGAAGCAGGTTAGATCAACATCTCTTACCTTGCAATAAGGCAGAACACGGCCCCTTTTGCAATCTCTATTATAGTGAGCACTAATAGAATCCCTAGACCTGTCCTGTCGCCCAGACCCCCTGCTCTATACACTTCTATGCATACAGCACACACCAACACTGAGGCTCCCCGTCTTCTATCGTGCATGCTCCTCAACTGTAGATCAGCAGTACAACACGCCACAGATATTGCTGAAGTTATACTCACGGAAGAAATAGACATTTATTTATTTATTTATTTCTAACATTTATTGAGCGCGAGCGAATACCCGTAGGCGTCTCGGCGCTAGACTATACAGCTATCTTTCCCCAAGATATTGATAACTTCGGAAGATCATGGGCAGTGTCACTGGTTAAACAGCCAGGTTTTTAGTTTCTTCCGAAACTGCAAAAGTGAGGGGCTGGTTCTGATATGTTGTGGCAAAGTATTCCATATCTTAGGAGCCGCAGCTGAAAATCGGCTGTCACCCCAGGAGACTGTTTTGGAACGTGGAACCACTAATTGGTTGAGAGTTATGGATCGAATCTGTCTGACCGGTTTCTAGGGTATAAGCTGGTCCTTGAGGGGGCGTGGTCCTTGATCATGAAGTGCCTTGTAGACTATGCAGATTGATTTAAACTTGATCCTGTTTTGGATCGTCAACCAGTGGTATGTCCTTATAGTATCAGAAATGGGTGCAAACTTGGGTGTTCTAGACAGCAGACGTGCTGCTGCATTCTGTATTGTCTGCAGTTTTTTTGTTACCCTGGCTTGGGCATTTAGAAAAAGTGCATTGCAGTAGTCTAAGGATGAAAGTACTAAGGAACTGACCAGTGTTTTGGCAGCAGCATCCGGTAGAAAAGGGATGATTTTCCTTATCATTCTAAGTTTATGATGGGCTGTGGCTGCTACTTTGTTCGCGTGTGCCATGAAGTTGAGATGATCATCAAAAGTTACTCCCAAATTCCTGACCTTAGGGGTCGGGCTAGGAGGGGTACCGAAGGTTGGTGGCCACCAGGATACAGACCATATCGGGGAGAGGGGTCCAAAGATGACCACCTCCGTTTTATCGGAGTTGAGCTTCAGGCAGTTACCTGCCATCCACTCTCCAATCGCCATCATTCCATTTTGGAAGCGCTCTGCCACCTCCAGCTCGTCACCTATAATGGCCAACACCATTTCCGTGTCATCAGCATATGAGGTTAGGCTCATCCCGTATGCTTTGATTACACAAGCAAGGTCCGACACATAGATGTTAAATAGTGTCGGACTAAGGGATGAGCCTTGAGGAACCCCACACGGAAGTGACAGCTTGGCCGATTGGTATGGCCCCAGTGTGACCACCTGCGTTCTATCGGCCAGGAAGGAGGAGAGCAAGTCTCTTGCAGTGTGGTGAATGCCCATCCTTCCGACACGGTCCACCAAGATCTTGTGGTCGACCGTGTCGAAAGCTGCCGAGAGATCTAACAATACAAGTAATGCTGTCCCTCCCTGGTCACGGATAATTCTGATGTCGTCTGCTGCTTTGATAAGGGCGGTTTCCGTACCGTGATACTTACGGAAGCCAAACTGTGTGTCGTCCAATAGATGATGTTTCTCTATATACTCTGATAGCTGCTGGTTCATGGCTTTTTCCGCCACTTTAGCTAGGAAAGGGAGGCTTGCTATGGGCCTATAATTCTTTAGTTCCTCCTTATCTAAACTGGGTTTGTTCAGCAGGGGTTTAACCAGTGTGTTTTTTAAGGAATCTGGATATGTCCCTGAACTCAGTATTGTGTTGCAAACATGAGTGATGACCGGAACAGTAGTGTCCATCACCGTAGAAAGAACTGAGGAAGGGCAAGGGTCCAGAGCCGATCCCGTTTTAATAGACGTGATAATGATTTTTGTTTGATCAATAGTAAGAGCCTTAAAACTGGACAAGGTGTTTCCTGAGGAAATGTGAGAGGGAGGGGCTCTGGTGATGTTAATTTTTGAAGTAAAAGCTTGGTATATGTCATTGACCTTGGAGAAAAAGAACTCAGACAACGCGTCGCAGAATGATTGTGACGGGGACGGATTTAGATCTGGTACATTACCAGATAAGGTTTTAGTGATGTCATGTAGTTGCCTACTAGAGTTTTTAGCATTTTCAATTTGTTCCGAAAAAAATGTTTTTTTGGCTGCAATAATCATAGTTTTGTAAGTGGCCAATGATTCTTTATATTTGATCTTGCTTTCGGTGTCACGCCAGTGCCTTTCCCTATTCCTACTTAATTGTTTTTGGGTTCTTAATTCCTCTGTGTACCACGGAGCTGTCGGTGTGCTTCTATTCCTGGAATGGAGTTTAGTGGGTACTAGGTGATTCGTGGCATCACCTAGCCATTCATGGAATTGACGAGTGGCGGTATTGGGTTCATTGGATAGGTCTGGGCAAGTTTTGTCCAAAAGGTTTTTTTAGTTCAGTATGGTTTATATTCTTCCATACTTTGAAAGAGCCTGGCTTAGTAGATGTGACCTTCTTCCTCAATGATTCCTTGATTGTTAGGCCGCTAAATATAGCAAAGTGATCCGTCCATGGCAAGGGTAGAATATTTAATATGTGCAGGCCCTCTACGTTAGAAAAAATACCGTCCAGCGTATGTCCTGCCTGGTGGGTGGGAGAGGTAACCAGTTGTCTAATTTCCTCACAGAATCCTGGCTCAAAGACCATTCTACCCCCATCTTAGATCTTCTCACCCCTCCAGGCTACAACATCATCAGACCCGACAGACCGATCGAAACAGGTGGCTATTGTTCACAAAGAAGGAATACAGCTTACCATATTAAAATCCACAGAATACCTGACTCTTCAGAACCTAGGTGTTGAACTTACAGTCAAAGGCACCACGCCCATCAAATTTCACACCATCTACCATCCCCCTGGTGAGCGTACCCTCTTCACTGAAGAACTAACCGACCTAATAACTAATTTCTCCCTAACAGACACGGAAGACGTGTTTCTGGGTGACTTTAATGTCCACTGGAACAACCCAGAAGACATCACAGCCCAGAACCTCTCCAACCTACTTGAAATAAACAACCTCAAACAACTCTGCAATGAACCAACACACATCAAAGGAGCAACCCTGGATATGATCATCACCAAAAATGAGCTGGTCTCTCTGAGATCGATTTCTCCCATTGACTGGTCTGACCACCACCTCATACTGTTTAATATTAACTCACTTGTCAGAAACCAACCAATACGATCTGACACACCAAAGCACTGGACCAGGAACATCAAAGGAGTCCCTATAACTGAACTGGAATCCAGGATTCATGCCCACCCACAACCCCATAATTCCAATATGACGGCCGATGACCTCACAGCCCACTTTAATTCCACAATGACAGATCAAGTAGTGCCACTCAAACTCAAACATTTGAGATATATCAAATCTAAATCCTGGTTCAACGTGGATCTTAATAACGAAAGAAGACAACTCAGACAATTGAAAAGGGCTTGGAGACTAAACCCTTTGAATCTTCATCTAGGGCACTTAGGTCAACCTGGCTGGCATGTAAAAAACACATTTTTAGAGGAAATGCCACTTTCTTCCGGAGCCAACTAGACCCGGCAAAGAATAGACCTAGAGAACTCTTCAAAATTGTTAACAGTCAAACAAACGGCACACCCCCACAAGAAAAAAAAGGCACCAAGGATCGATGCGATGAAATCACTAGCTCCTTCACAGATAAAGCCACAAAAATTGAGCAATCCTTCATCCAAACCTCAAATCCTCCCTCCCTCGCAACCTGCCTCTCTTTAACCACTCCTGACCAAACAGATTGAAATCATACCACAGACAACCAGGCCCGCTTCCAACTGAAAAATGACGCTAGTTGGTCAAACTGCGAACTCACGTCGGAAATCGAAGTCTTCACTATAATTGCAAGCTTAAAGCCTACTTCCCACACTATGGACCCCCTCCCATCCGCAGTAGTAAAAAACTCAACCACATCATTGCCCCTTTCTGGACAAAAATCATCAACACCTCTCTCACATCAGGTTGAGACCCAGACTCCCTACAACTAGGACAAATCACACCTATACTCAAGAAACCAGGGTACAACCCCAACGACCTTAACAACCTCAGACCGACCTCCAACCTTTCGTTCCTAGCTAAAACATTAGAGAAGTGCATTCTCCGACAACTTAACAAACATATTGATGACTTCAACCTCCTTGACACCTTTCAATTGAGTTTCAGCAAAGGTTGTAGCACTGAAACAGAGATGCTCAATATTTTAGACGATATCCACAAAGCCTTAGATGAAGGTGAAGCCTGTCTCCTCACCCTTTTTAACTTATCAGCAGCATTCAACACAATAAACCATCCAGCTCTACTTGAGGCTTTGAAGAGGCGCTCTGGCATTGATAGCACAGCACTAGAATGGTTCACTTCCTTCCTTTAACACAGTTTGCAACAAAATAAAATCAACTCCTGCCTCTCGGTACCAACACGAGTCAAACTTGGAGTCCCGCAAGGATCGATCCTCTCACCACCCCTCTTCAATCTCTTCATGGAACCCCTTGCAATTATTCTGAAACAAGCAGGGGTTCAATACAACCTTTATGCAGATGACACACAAATATACTACAAAATCAAATCACCCAGTGATGTCCGACACCTCAGTGCCATGCTAACCAAGATCCAAACCTGGTTTAACGCAAACCACTTAAAGCTGAACCCGGACAAAACGGAATGAATACTGTTCTCTCCGAAAAGTCACCACCAACCTATTCAAGACTGGCTCAAGAACCTTGATGCTCTAAACTGCTCCCTCATCCTATCCAACTTGGTAAAGTGACTAGGCTTTACCCTGGATAAGAACCTGTCAATGAAAGACCACATCAAGAACTCTGCAAAAGGTGGCTTTACTCTCTAAAGTGCCACAAGAAAATTAAACCTTTCATTCCCTAAGATGATCTCAAGACAATAGTACAATCCCTAGCCCTCTCTAAACTGGACTATGGGAACGCCATCCTAACAGGTTCACCAAAAGCTCACCTAGCCCCACTAAGGTCAGTCCTTAACATGGCAGCTCGACTCATAACTGGTGTAAAAAGATTTGAACACATCACACCTACCCTCTACACACTCAACTGGCTTCCCATGGAAGGTAAATGAATTTACAAACTGGCCTGCATCACACACAGGCCCACGCCCAATCCCCCAACTACCTAAACAGCAAACTGGTAAAAGCAGGAAAATCCAGAACTCTGAGAAGCACCAACTCACTTCTTCTCATCCCCCAAAACTGAAAAGGAAAACGACCCAACGCCGATTATTCTCTGGTAATGTTCCCAGGATGTGGAACACACTCCCTATTGACCTCAGATGCAACCCTGCCTTCTCATGCTTCAAAAAGCACCTGAAACTCCTGCTCCTCAACCAATACTTTACCGACCAAGTCAACCAACCTAGGCATCAATAACCTAATGGACTCCCCTCTCACTTTGACCTTCAAGGATGGTGGTTATCTCACTGTTTCAACCACCTGCGTTTTCCTCCCCTTTACTGTATACATAAGTATTATGTCTTTACATATATCTTTATGCATCCTCATGTCCTGCGATGTAATCCAATTTTTTTTCTTTTCCTCTGTGTATGTAAAGCGTTCTAATACCCACGGGTCTAGCTAGTGCAATATACAAATTTATAAATAAAAATATATAAATATACAAAAATAAAATATGTTATCTTCATCTTGTATTTTAAAGCATGCTCTCAGAGGCATGTGTCACTGTGCACTTTCAGCTTTTTGTTTCTTTAATCAGTAAATGTGTTGTATATTATGATTTGTTTCAAAATCGTGCTTCACCAAAGGCTACCTTCACCCATGATCAATGACGATTTTGTATGGTGTAAATAGATATATGATTACATTTTGCCTTTACAGCTGAGAATTTTGCAGGGCTGTGGTTTTCCCCGACTCTGCCAGGGAGTATGAAACTTTGGTGCTTTCATAAGTGCTGCTGAGCTCATTGGAGAACTGGTTTTGGACTCTGTCATGATGAATTCTTCTCATCTACAGCAGGAGCAGGGTGAAAGGTGAGTGGTAGCAGGCAGAGCTGCAATACGAAAGCTAGCAAGAAATAAAATATCTTCAAAGGAAAGAGTATGAGTAAGTAGAGGAAGCTGCAGAGAGGAGAGGTTAGAGGAGGATTGGAGATCCAAGAGGAGCTATAAGAGGGGTTTAGCATGAGGTCATTATAAAGGAAAAACACAAAGCTGTGGCATAAGAAGTGAGACGGAGCAAAATGGGAGCTTCAGTGTGAGAGCTGTGAGAGGCAACGGGGAGCCGAAGAAGGACAGGTGACAATGAAGAGAATGCTGGAGGAGAAGAACGAGGAGAAGACTGAACATCTGCAAGAAAAGAGACGAAGTAGAGAAAGCTGCAGAAAGAGAAGGGGGACAACGAAGCCTGTAGAAACCTTGTCTTAAGTCCAGGTGGCAATCTGAAGTGGCCATGCTGGTGGGGCTGGTGTGGTGGCAGAGCATGTAAATGTTAGGGAACCTGTGTGCTATTAAGGTGAGTTTCTGTGGTAGACACTTGTGGAGTGGTCGCTGCAAGACATCTTTGGAAATTAATGGGTGGGGCATTTTTAGGTTAAGGCAAGGGGCCAGATAAATAATCATTCAAGTAGTAAACGTCACCACCCTCCACCCTCACTTTGCAAGGGAAAGGGGGAAACAGGGGAGCTGTAAAGGCATTACTCCTAGAGGGGTAATAATTATTTCACTAGCAATGCCCGTAACGTATATGAGTGCTGGGAAAGCGAAGTTTATCAAAAGTATAATTCCATGTTTTTATTTTGAGTATTTAGCTGGTTTCATGCTAACATATGTGCTAACATTTGATGCTTAAGACATTTTATTTGACCTCATTTATAGCTAGTGCGCATCCCAGGACTAGCTTATTTCAGCCCCTCTTTTTGCAGTCACCATTGACCTTTTCCTCATGTACCCTTATTATGGCCCCCACTTGCTGCTTTCCTTTTGCAATTTGACAGCTGTGACTGACGTTTTATTCAGCATGTTCAAAACATAGCTATTTCTTGACCCTAACGCCACAGGTGGGTGAAAAAGGGCTGAGTGATTTCTCTCCATTATCTCACAATTACATTTATAAAATCCAATGTCTTCACTTATGAGATCAATATGCCTTCTAAAACCCTCTGTATCTCTCTTTCTTTCCTGCTCGTAAAGCCTCTTTCTCACATTTTCTCTCTCGCTGGAACTTATAACACCAGGGACACCTGGACATTTTTGGTTTTGTTGTTGGTTTTATATAGCGCTAACTCAATGCAAAGGCATCTGAGCGCTTTACATGAGCACCAGTTGCATTTCAGATGGACTCATTCAATTTTAGGCATGGAGAGATTGAGGGGCATATTATCAACGGCCAGCGATAATTATCGCTGGCCGTTCATAGCGATAGAAGAATTATCGCCAGCTATGGCTGAATATTATCGCCATGATAACGCTATATTTACAACGCATAGCGCTATGGCGATAATATTTCAGCGATAGCGGTGTTTTCAATGGAACATCGCTGGTTTTCCAGCGATGTTCCATTGAAAACAGCGATAACATTGCTGATAGGACCCTGTGGTCCTATCAGCATAATCCATATCCCATTAAAAGTATGCCTTAGTCAGGAATTTAACAGATGTTAAATTCCTGAGTAAAGGCTGAGGTAGCGCGTTTTTTTTTATCGCTGCACCTCCTTGTTAATATCGTGAAGCTGCCTTCACAATATTAACATGTGTTGTTTTTACAGCCACGCCTCTTTTGCATCTCATTAGCGATGCGAGGCTGTGAAAAAACGGGCTCTACATCAAGGAAACACGCGCTAGCGTGTCTTTGATGATATTGCGATATAATTATCGCCGCTTTTTGCCCAAAAACGGACGCTAAAGCGGCAATAATTATATCGCCAGCCCTTGCTAATATGCCCCTAAGTAATTTGCCCAGAATCACAGAATATTGAGCCTCCTGCCGAGACTCAAACCTGGTTCTCCAGCTTCAAAGTTGGCTGCTCTAGCCATTATGCCACATCATCTCCCCAAGATGTGTTAGTCAGGCTCCTCCAAAGGGTAGTTTATGAGCTACTGGTAGCTCTCCTGCTGCCTGTAAGGAGATCTCATCTGTGCAGTCTAGCCTACTATGTTAAGAAGTTCTTGCTTGGTTGAATTAATATATGTCAATCATGTTTGTAAAATATAAACATATATTTAAATCTCATATTTGAGAGATAAATCAAGTGGAATAGGGAGACATTGCTAATATTATTTAATTGGTTTCAATGTGAAGACATTAAATATTGACAAACATTTTTTCTACAGCTTTGCTGGCAACACATGCCTGTTGCACTGAGATGGTCACTACTGCTAATCTTGCATATGGTGCCCACTAATCTAATCTTGAAAGAAGACATTTTGCAAAATGCCCTTTGAATCACATGCTTGTATGGGTCTTTTCAAATCCAGAGATCTACAAATAACCACTGCTCTTAAACTCAGTATCTCTTGTACATTTCAGAAATACATGTTTCCTTCATACCATTTTTCCCTCTTTATATTTTACAATATGAATTGCTGTATATGTGGTTCACAATGAAAAACACTTGCATTGATAAATGGGACCTAATCGATATCTCTAAAATAGGGGAACTGTGGGTGAATGGAGAAGTGAAAACATTTACTACTTTACAACAAGAATATGACTTGGCAGACTCAGAGCATTTCCGAGACTGCTAGGTAAGCCATGCCCTGCAGTCGCAACTCCAGAAAGGAGTTATCCCTCCGGAATCCTCACCCCTCGAAGACCGACTGCTGGACGGCTATCTGACAACGAGAGCCATCTCGTTGACTTATAAAAAACAGATTAATAATTCTCTTGACCCCCTCTGGCGCACGAGAGATAAATGGGAGGGAGATGGAGTAGTACTGGATGACGAGGACTGGCAAGAGGCGGTGGCCTCTCCCCGAGAGGTAGCCATCTCAGCCAGGTTGTGGCTCGTTCAACCTAAAATTCTGCACAGAGTGTACATAACGGGGCCATGTCTAGTGTGTCAGGGCGAAGCGGAGAGTGGGAGTTGCAGGAGGCAGTGTGGCCAGGAAGGGACCTTTATGCATATCCTGTGGAAATGTGAGCAGATTCAGCACTACTGACGCAAAATACACGAGGTCCTTAGTGAAGTTCTCACAATTACCATTGCCCGGAAGCGAAGGTGCCTCCTGACTGTGTGGGAGCCCACAGACCTTAATACCAAGTGCACACTTTGAGTAACACTGGGATTAATGATTGCGAAGAGAAATATTGCACAATTGTGGGGAGCTGCGCACCCGCCCAAATTGGAGGCCTGGAAGACAGACATGGACTGGTGCATGTTCAGAGAAAAGACAGCGTATGTGTCACGGGGATGCCCCTGAAATGGTCCTCCATCTGGAACTATTGGAATGTTTACCGTGGAAATATCTGTACTCCCCCAAGCATTCCCACACAAGATGATCCTCCGTCGCCGTAAATGATGTAGTAACTCATGGGTAATGATTCAGAACTTGATGGCATTTTATACCTCTGTATTTATTTACTATTCGTAATTTATGCTGTACTGTATAACGTCGATTCTTTAAGTTTAATAAAAAGAAATTAAAAAAAAAGAAAAACACTTGCATGTTGAAGCTCAGTTGTTGGCCCAGTATAAATCAGGTTCTTGGAGAACCTACAAACCCCATACATCCCCACAAGAAGATTCTAGCGAATGAAACAGTATATTGCTTTTGTAAATCGACCATTGCAGCAAAAAGTCACAGATGGAAATGTCACAAATGGCTTTTTTTTCCTGCTCATTTTCAATATTTCTTTCTTTCAATAGTTAGTTTCTTTGGGAAAACCTCAAAGGATCTATACAAACTAAGTTTCAGAAATAAATAGCTTTCTGGCATCTCCCATGGGTTTCACACCTGTTTCCCTACAAACTGGAAGTATGTTGAAGGCACAATAATTAGGAAAAATTAGCTACATTGGAGAAAAATCACAAAACTGTGGTTAAAAGTTTACATTTTGATACATTGCCATGTCTTCCTGAAGGCTGGGAAGATGATGATTTCAGCACAGCAAACCTTTTGTTGATACAAAGTTAAGAATCCTTTGGAATTCCCAAGATGTAGGGAAAAAGGATGCCAATTTAGTGTGGATCCTTCATGTGGAAAAAAAGGTCATGGTGGCGTAAGCGCAAAGTACCCCAAATAGCCAAAAAATGGCTCCGCACTGGGGTGGAAATGTTTCAGCAGGTAAGGGGTTAATAAATAAATGATGCAGTAGTACTCATTCTGCCTGGGACCCACAGTGCTTATATAGCTCTGCCAGATACTGCAGACTTGAGTACTGGCTCTTGGCTTTGCTAAAAGCACCACTCAAGAGTTCCTTAGAAACTCTGGTAGAAAAGGTCACATTTATATCTGGGGACAAAAGTGTTACCTATCAAAGTACACTTTTCCTGTGGTCTAAGCAGTTAAACATAATTACAGAAGTGCTACTGCAGTTCTGACAGTGATAGTGATTCCATAGTTATAGTTGAGGTTAATTGTCTGTAGGAAAATCTATTCTTTGATTTCTTATGACTATGGTCTTCTTCATGAATTAACATGAAAATAGGCACAAATATGTAAATGCATGTAATTCTGATGTAAATATTTTGTGAATATGAATACCATCTCATTATGTAAGAGAGGGCGTCCCAGTGTGTTGACAAACTATTATAAATCCTTAAATAAAAAATGCTTTATCAATTGATAAGCAGTGCATTCTCTTGCATGCACATTATGTTGAAATGTGTCTTTCAAACTTCAATGCCTGGTGACGGCTGTCACACCATAAGGCCTGAGGTTGGGAGGAATTGAAAAAGGCCTAGAGATGAATTTGCCCATTGTCACATTATGTTGTCTATTTGCCATCAATGATTTCAGGAGATCCAACGCTGTGCCCTCTATCCCCAGGCCTCGCATACAGTCAGCCAGGATCTTATGGCTGACCATTTCAAAGGCAGCGTAAAGATACAGCAAAATCAACACTGCCGTCCCCCCCTGTCAAGTACTTCTTAAATATCTTCATTTGATACCACCAGGGCCGACTCTGTGCTATGGTTGTTTTCTAAATCCATGTTGTGTGTCTTCTAGCAAAGAGTTTTCCTCTGTATATTCTGAGATCTTTCTCTGCCAACTCGGCGGCAAAAGGGAGTCGCATTCATATTTCCGAACATGGGGAGAACCCTTCATTTATTGACCATGATTATGTTGCCAGCTGGTGATCCATAAAGTCATACATACTTATTTATTAAATTCATTTTTTCAAATGTCTAAAAACTTTTTTTTTTTTTAAATACAAAAGCATTTCTTTTTTGTTATGTTTTTGGTATTTTATGTACTATGTGTAATATAAAATTCATCATTTCAACATTTCAGATTCATTATAAACATAATTTACACAAGAAACCCCGTAATGTAAACAGGTTTGAAATCTTTCTTACCCACAGAAACATGCATCGACCTTATGGAACCCCAGCTGGCAACATCATCATGAACAATAAATGAAGGGTTCTCCCCATGATCAGAAATATGTATTCTTAATGGAAACACTGCTATTCCTATAGGGGCGAGATTTGCACATCACCCACAGAAGATATGGCAATGCACCGAAGAGTAGAATTATGACGCCCTTATTGAATGTGTTAAGTGATACTTAGCTGTTACAGCACTGTATTCTGGAACTGATATGTATTTGATCTGCACTGATGACTCTGTGATTTGATTCAATAAAAGGTTTAAATAAAAAAAAATATATAGATATATATATATATGTATGCTCTAGGAGCTGGGTATGGGATGTGTGTAAAGTGTGTATGTATGAGTACGGCATGTCTGGCTGTGATGTGAGGTTGTTGTGGTGCAATGCTGATTACAGTACGGGGATTATTGTGTAAATTATGTTTATAATGAATTTGAAATGTTGAAATGATGACTTTTATATTACAATATAGTACAAAAAGACCAAAAAAATTAACAAAAAATAAATGCTTTTTGTATTTAATAAAAAGTGTTTGACTTTTGAAAGAATGAATGTAATAAATAAGTATGTATTTGAATAAAATAATGTTGTAATTATTGCATTTAAACATCAAAGGGCAGCCCAGTGAGCTCTCTTAAGCCAATATTGAATTAGACATAGGTCGAGTGGGAGCACTCTTGTAGCTTATATTGTTGAGGTTTTCATTGTACCAGGGCTGGTATATTATTTTAACTGTTTTTTGAATGATTGCTGCTACTATATCCGATGCAGAGTTTAGACAATGTGTAAAATTCGCAACACTTTCCTCCAGGGTGTACCCAGGTTGCCATGGATCGGAGGTAATGGCGCCTCCCCGTTCAGCTGGCAGTATTTTATGCCAGGCTCTGCTCAGATATCAGCCTTCTGTGCTGCTGAAATAGGAAAGAGTGAACTAAAGTGGGCGAAGAAGGTCAGGAAAACGCTAGAAGCCATCGCAGGAACCTTAAAAATTGAATTAAAAATAGCTAAGGCCTCACACCATTCTAAAGCAGAATAAAAAATGGTCTGCTAAAAAAGAGTTCAGGTTGGCTGACATGAAGTATGTAGGGAACAGACCCTCTGCGAAGTATATGGTAGATTCTTGGGAAATTAGGAATGCATTTCCATATTTATCAGCACTTCCAGATGCCCCGTTACGTTTAGCACTATTAAAATTTTGGGTAGCAGTGAATGTGCAATATGTGAGAGCTGAAGAATTTGAAGTTTTCTTGGATCCAGAGAGTAATTGCACATGTGGATTGCATTTTCAAAATGTTAACGTCCATGTATTATTTGAGTGCAGTCATATTAATAGGCTTCATTGTTTGATTTTAAAACCGCTCTTTAAAAGGTATGACAATTTGTCGCAATGACACACTTGCACTGTTGTCAAATATGGAATTTTTTGATGTGGCATGTGCACTGGCAACATTCTTTAAAATATGTCTGGATTAGTGATGCAATGGGCTCAGGTGTCAGGAGAATGGAGATTATATACACTAAATGGCGGTGCAACAGGTATGTATGTGGTTTACAAGTAGGGGAGGGGAGGTTCCTTCGTTTCTTCTTCCCCTTTTAAAAACAAGATTTTATTTGGTTTCAAAATGTAATGTTTTAAAGACAGTGTCTAAACATTAATAAAGTATGAACTGAACTGAGCAAGTCGCTGATCACTACATCTGCATCATTAACAGTGAACGGCAGTGGCAGTCAACTGCCTAGCTGCATTATGCTGTTGAAGGCATGCCATGATTGCTCGCAGGTTTGCTTGTACTTTGAATAGGGTGTTGCTGGGAGCTGAGCTATAGAACTGCTCATTTATGCTCGGACATGACACCCTGCTTCAGCACAGAGGTATTGGATGCCATATGGCAAAATACAACACCAGCCGTATCGCCTACCATGAAAAGCAGAGCTAGTGCGCACATACCAGCCTAAATGGCCTCACATGGTTTGCCAGCCAATCTGAATAATTTGAATATGTCATCCTTGGGAAGGTGGGTGTGAGTGAGCTAGTGTCAGATGCAGAAGCTGAGTCGCACTTTTTTTCATCCATTGGTGATCAAACGGTGTAGTATGCAACATGATTGTCAGGGACCCCCTCACCTGTCATTAAAAGAAATCTGTAGGAGCGAGGATAGTCCATCCTCTCACCTTAGGCTGAAACCCAAAACACCAAGTAACAATGAGCATGGGTAAGTAGTTCTTAGGGTAAAGAGGGAATGGTAGGGAGAAACAGAAAATGCAGGGAGACGGTTCCGCAGGCAGCTTGGTGGAGAATAAGTTCTCCAGTGTAGCAACCCTCACCGCCACTTCTAACAGACTGAGGGACATATGTACGAGCCGCTATCGCCACCACAATGTCACCTATATTGACGTTGTGATGGCAATAGGGGCTGCGCCTTATGTTCAAGGCAGACTTAAGCCACTTGACGTGGCTTAACGCTGCCTTGTACATACAGCCCCCTTTCAGGCTATGGTTAGCGTGAAAGGGGTGGGCAGTGGGTGTTGCGCTGGGCGGTCCACTGCAACACCCATTCATTTTGACGCTGCCCCCTATGTACAAGGGTGGCATACATAGGAGGCAGCGCCAAAATTAAGACCAGGTAAAAACTGGTCTTCAGTTGGCAAACGAGGAGAAATGCATTATTTTTTCTCGTTTTTGCTTTTTCCATGTGTGCTGCCTTGTGCAGCAAACATGGAAAAAGCAAAATGCCATGGTTTGTTTATGTACAGGAAGGTGTCCCTTCCTGTACATAAACAAACTTTAAAAAAATGCAAATTTGTCACTTTCATGTGTGCTGCATGAAGCAGCACACATGGAAGTGACATAATGGCATTTCTAGGATTGTTTATTTGCAGGAAGTGACACCTCCCTACACATAAACAATCCTACCCTTCACGCATGCATACACCTTTGCACTCTAGCGCAAGGGTGCCTGCGATTGTGCTAAGTTGCTAAACGTAGCACCATCGCAGGGGGGCATGCAAGGCTGCACCACATTCTTGTAAATATGGGGCTGCCCTGCGTTTCAGAAGTGGAGGAGAGAGGCGTTAAGACAGGAAGGCTAACGCCTCTCTCCTCCACTTTCTTGTACATATCCCCAGAGTCTTTATAAGAGAAAGCAAAAACAAACAATAGTTATGTAAGGGACGTGCAGACCACATAAAAGACCCCACGCAACCTTTACCACACCAATGCATGCAGCTTTTCACTCACCAATGACCATTTAGAAGTCACCACAGGGCTAATGCGCCTAGTACCCTCATAGGAATATCAATCTCCATGGTTTCCTATAAAGTTACATAGAAAGGGTAGGCGTAGAACCAAAGTCATGGAATTAAGCGGGGGCCTCAGACACTAATCCAGAGGCAGAGGCAAAATTGGCAAGCAACAGGGCAAAGTTTAAAGACACACAAAAGTAATCATTAGAACTCTCAAAAATCAGCAAGGAAAAACACAAGAGATACATTTTCAGGACTTACCAGAGTTTGATCATTGTGGTACAGAGCACTGACTGGGAAGAAATGATGAAGTGGGGAGCACTAGATATCAAAGGAACAACAGACACAGGAAAAAGGGAAAGTGGACCCGGAGCTTTTTACCCTTACGTAGTTTAGTTGAGAGTGGTGTATGCAGAATCAGTCAGGAAAGGCTGCACACGTCGTTTGAGCCCGGAAGATGCTGTGTTTACAGAAGCAGTTTGTTGAAGACACCACATGTCGGGGAAACCTGGAGAATGCGTTGTGTCAGAAAAAAACAAGGATGAACTGGAACCTCGAATAGGTACAACCTTCTCCCCAGAAGTGATTCTTGAAGCCAAGCACAGACTCCATGTCAGGCACGGGTTATATCTAGGAGCTTCTCCAAAATGACGGCCTGCATCGTGAGTCCCTGAGACCCCGTTTTGCGAGATCTCAGGATATGCATCAAAGGAAATGTTGGACGGATGCCCTAAACAGTGCCGGCAACAGTAATCATATACCTCATGCATTCCAGCCCCCTCCCCTTATTATGAAGAGCAGCACTATTCTGTCACCTCCCGCACAATGCAAGAGGGGAATGTCCATCGATATAAGTCGCCGAAACAGGTGGGTGTTTCCCGAAAATATCATGTAACAAATGTATGTGTGTCCCAACAATGTGTGCCCACATCACACTAACATCTAGACTGGATGGGATTATGCAAAACCTACAACAACTCAAGGCAGACCTTAATAGCCTTATCCATTTCCCCATTAAAGCTACTAACAATCGGTGGCCAACTAGGAATTTGAATACCGACTGTCATTCTCAGGACCATCTCACAAACCACCACCCAATGCCACCAATACACATCCCCATCAACCTAAGCTCACCCTCCTCAAAGTTCTCCGATTCAATATGGAGGACTCTTCCCTACCCCAATGCCTCCACTTGGCCCTATAGGCTACTAGAACCACTGTCTGGCAAAGATATCTACACACTCCTCCTATCTTATAACTCCTCATACTCCGTTAACACTGACAACCAGGGGAAAATCCAATCTGTTAGAACTGGGGGTCTCTAGTTGGCTGAGGCAGTTACCTTAGTCCAAATAGGGACCCTTGCTTCTATTCAGGGAAAGGAGGGACACCATCTTTGATAACCCCTGCTCACCCCCTGGTATCTTGGCATGAGCAGCCAGGCTTATCAAGGCAATGTGTAAAGTATTTGCAACCACACTCCCAGTGACACAGTGATAACACCACTAATGAACACGACACTGATGTATGAAAAAGGCGGTATCTTTATCGTGAGGAAAAATACGGTAAGACCAAACGATCAAAATCCAACATATGTGTATTCGTAATATTTGTTTTTTGCTGGTTATTAGGCCAGCAAACACTTGTAGGTTCTTGCGGTATTAATGAGCAGTTCACAATGTTCAAATGCAGTCCTAATGCAATGTTATGCAGTTTGTAATGCAGTTCGTGTTGTCAGACTAATGCAGTTCATAATGCAAGAATAATGTAATCCTCAATGCAAGTAATCAGGCAGTTCATAATGCAAGAATAATGCAATCCTCAATGTACGTAATCAGGCAGTTCGTAATGCAAGAATAATGCAATCCTCAATGCACGTAATCAGGCAGTTCGTAATGCAAGTATAACGCACTAATTAATACAAGTAATAGAGCAGTTCGTAATGCGAGAATAATTCAATCCTCAATGCACTTAATCAGGCAGTTCGTAATGCAAGTATGTCACTTAATGCAAGTAATAAGGCAGTTCGTAATGCGAGAATAATTCAATCCTCAATGCACGTAATCAGACAGTTCGTAATGCAAGTATATCGCCATCCCTAATGAAAGTAATTAGGCAGTTAGTAATGCAGGAATAATACCAGGCCAATCCACGCAATTAGCGCAGGCACCACTAGGCCTCAACCACAGACAACCGTCCTGAACTTCCGAGGGCGTCCCCGGTACTGCCGGGAAGGTCCGGGCCGCTCGAGGACTCAGCGCGTCCAATGCGATGCAGCAGGAGAGAGACGGGAGCACTTCTGTACTCCTCCTGCACACCTCCCCAGGCCACACATGCTTGCGGCTCCCGACCGGAGTTCAAGCCTTACCTGGGGGATGCGTTGCCTTGCTCTCTCTTTCTCCCCGCTTGTCGGACATCCTGCTGGGCGCTCCCTATGACGATACAGCTCCGATGCAAGGCGATGCTTTAACAGGACAGGTTACGGCACTGCCTTCTCCGTTGATGACGATCTTCGGCAGATTCCTCTTGAAAACAATGATCACGATTACCTCACGACTTCCTTAGCTTTACGAAATCCTTCAGCATGTTGCGATTTCCTGGCAGTTGGGGGCCCTCTAGGAGTGCTGGTCCCTTGCCAACTCCCACCTAGCGCAGTACCTCTGGAAGACCCATCGGTCAGGATACTGTTTCCAGTTATCCTGCCCTCCAGGTTAGAGGTGGCGTTACCACAGTCAATTCTAGGGGACTTAGCCCTCCTGGCTGGGCCCTGACCCACGGGTTTTCCCACGGGGGAACACCTCCCCCTTAACCTTCCATTTATATTTCTGTGCCTGCCATTTAGGAATGGCACCCACAAACTTCTGAACCGTGGGAGCTCTGGTGACAGATGCCCCACGTTCTCCTGATGCTAGGTGTTCTTCTTCACACAGCTGGCAAGTAGGTGCTAGGCCTCCAACCTGGTGCTCCTCTAAAGAAACCTCCAGTCTCTGGGGTGTGGTTGTGGACCCCTGGGGACGCTGCTTACACTCCCTCCTGCTCCTTTGAGACAGGGCGCTAGCCCGCATGCCCCCCAATACTCTGGGACCTAACTGCTCTACTTCGCTTCTCTTGCCTCCTTAATGCCTCTTCATACCCTTGGTCCCTTGACCAGGGGTCAGGCTCTTGTGCAAGCTCCCGGGAATCAAAGAGCTCGCACCTTAACAAGTGTTGGCGCAAACCTGGAAAATAATTACTGAGCCTAGGCTCCCTGGGGGCCAAATTGAACAACACCTTCAAATCATTTGCCATGCTAACCATCATCCAATCATCCAGTCCACGCGTGTAGGCATCCCCCCATTCACCCTGTGGGTAATCTTGCACTAAGCCTTTGGGAAGGTATACCTCACCTGCTGGCACTAGTTGTGCGCTGCCACCATTCGAACTGGACTCCACCTGTTTAGCCTTAATGTCCAGTTCCCTCATGCTTTACTCATGAGCCAAGAGAATCTTTTCTCTTCCAAGGCAAGAGCGTTCTTGCTCTCCTCTGCTCGCTTTTCACTTTCAATGAGCAGCTTCTTCTCATCTGCTTGAGCCTTCAGTTTCAAAACCTCCAACTCTGACCCTTTGGTTTTCATCCAGCTCCTCTGGGGAAAAACTCCACCCGGAATGGTCACTAACAGCCCCTAAGGCTGGCCTTCCCACTGGCAAATTCTGTATGCCAAATCCATTCCCTGGGTTATCCTCATCCACCTCAGCTTCACCGGTCTCCTGAGCCTCTTTGGCTTCCCACCAGGCCCTCAAGGCCGTTTGCAGCTCCTCCTTCTTGGCGCTACTTTTCATGGGACATCCCAAAGCTCTGCAGAATTGCCTCAATTGATCAACTTTGTAGGGAAGCAATGCCTCAATGTCGAACTCCAATTCTGCAACCTCACTGGCTGCTTGACTCCTCTGAGACATGATGTGTGGCTGAAAGGTGCCTCAAAAATAGAATCAAAAACACGATATGTGGTTGCGTCGTGGTCTGCGCTAAAACCACACCAATCACTGTGAGTGAATTACAAATACACGTTCCAATCCCCTACCGCTGACCACCAATGTTAGAACTGGTGGGCTCTAGTTGGCTGAGGCAGTTACCTTAGTCCAAATAGGGACCCTTGCTACTAGTCAGAGAAAGGAGGGACAACCTCTTTGATAACCCCTGCTCACCCCCTGGTAGTTTAGCACGAGCAGCCATGCTTATCTTCAAGGCAATGTGTAAAGTATTTGCAACCACACTACCAGTAACACAGTGATAGCACCACAAATGGACACCACACTGGTGTATGAAAATAGCAGTATCTTTATCAAGAAGAAAAATACGGTAAGACCAAATGATCAAACTCCAACATACGCGTATTCGTAATATTTCACTTTGCCGGTTTTAGGCCAACAAACACTTGTGGGTTCTTGCGGTATTAATGAGCAGTTCACGATGTTCAAATGCAGTCCTAATGCAATGCTATGCAGTTCGTAGTGCAGTTCGTATTGTCAGACTAATGCAGTTCGTAATGCAAGAATAATGCAATCCTCAATGCACGTAATCAGGCAGTTCATAATGCAAGGATAATGCAATCCTCAATACACGTAATCAGGGAGTTCCTAATTCAATGTAACGCACTCCTGAATGTAAGTAATAAGGCAGTTCGTAATACGAGAATAATTCAATCCTCAATGCACGTAATCAGGCAATTCGTAATTCAAGTATATCACACTTTTTAATGCAAGTAATAAGGCAATTTGTAATGAAAGAAAAATTCAATCCTCAATGCACGTAATCAGGCAGTTCGTAATGCAAGTATAGCACCATCCCTAATGCAAGTAATAAGGCAGTTCATAATGCAGGAATAATACCAGGCCAATCAACGCGATTAGCGCGGGCAGCACTAGGCCCCAATCACAGACAACAGTCCTGATCTTCCGAGGGCAGCCCCGGTGCTGCCGGACAGGTCCGGGCTGCTCGAGGACTCAGCGCGTCTAGCGCGATGCAGTGGGTGAGAGACGAGAGCACTCCAGTACTCCTCCTGAATGCCTCCCGAGGCCACACACGCTTGCGGCTCCCGACAGGAGTCCAAGCCTTACCTGGGGGATGCGCTGCCTCGCTCTCTCTCTCTCCCCGCTCATCGGATGGCCTGCCAGGAGCTCTCGATGACGAGTCAGCTCCGATGCAAGGCGACGCTGTAGCCGGACAGGTTACGGCACTGTCTTCTCCATTGCTGACGATCTTGGACGGATTCCTCTTGCGAACAAGGGTCACGATTACCTCATGACTTCCTTAGCTTTACGAAATCCTTCAGCATGTTGTAGCTGGGGCCGGCAGTGGCGATCTGGATCTGCAGCCTCCGTTACGATGAAGGCTCGGGCCACAAACAGCTACACAGAAGCGTGGACGATGATTCACACTGCGGGGGCACTGCAGTCATGGGGTACTTTTCAACCAGCACCACGGACCCCACGGTGGTCTCAGGCTGCACACGCACACGCACAAAGCATCGCTGAGACTCGGTTGGGCTTCTGGCCACACAGTCCCAGAGCAATGATTACGTAGGTCTCAGGCTGCAAAAAGCACACGCACACAGTGTAGCTGAGACACACTTAGAAACTTTGATGTTCTTGAGTTTCCACAACAGCGAGCCAGCTCTCCTCGGGCCCTTGGAGACAAGTTACTTCGGGACACAGCACACAGGAAAGTTCTTTCAAGCAGGGGGACACAGCACACAGCAAAGGCCCTTAGCCTCTCCTTAGTTATATCAGCAAACCGCAGGCCAGCCCCAGTACACACAGCAAGGGTCAGTGCTTCTCTTCAGTCTCTTCTGCTGTTCTTCCTTGGCAGAGGTTCCTCTTGACCACAAAGTAGTGTCAATCCTTTTCAGTCTTGATCAGTCCAACGTTCAGGGATTTCAGCTCTCATAGTTTTAATCCTAAATGTCTTTGAAGTCTTTGTGTCCAGGGGGCACTGACCCCTGTCCAAACCAGTTCTGGGTGTCTCCCTGCCAGTGACACCTTCTTCCTTTGATAGTGGGGGTCTAGTTCCTCAATCGCTCAGCAGGAGGTTGAGCGATTGTTTTATGGCAGCAGCCCAGGCCTTTTCACATCCAGGGGGCTGCTCCTCCCCGCTACATTCCAGATGCAGGTCATCCTGTAGCTGTCTCACCTACTCCTCCCCTGGGTCAAGACATTTCCCAGATCCTATCACATTCAAATCGAGACAGTCAATCCACAACCAGGCAGAGACACACAGAATTGTTAGAACAAAAAAAAACAGCTACTTCTAAAAGTGTGTTTTCTAAACACATAATTCAAAAACCACCTTCACAAAAAGATATGTTATTAAAATGTGAGTTCAGGCACACTAAACGTCACTTCTCCATCTTAGGCCTTTGGAAAGATAGGCTGGAAACATATTAAACAGCCTTCCCTATTCTGTCCTATGTGCAAGATGTGCTTGCAACTGTGAAAACGAAATGGAGAGTATTTCACTGTTAGGACATGGTACACACCTCAGTACATGTCCTACCTTTCACAGACATTGCACCCTGCCCAGGGGGGTACCTTGGGCTACTATAGGGGTGTCTGATGTGCATGGAAAGGGAAGGGTAAGGCCTGGCAAGTAGGTGCACTTGTCAGGAAAACATGACAGTTAGCAAACTGCGAGCAGGCACTGCCGTGGCAGGACTGAGTTATCTCTTTAGGGCTACTTGTGTGGGTGGCCCAATTAGTGCTGCAGGCCCACTAGCAGCATTTGCATTACCAGCCCGGGCACACATAGTGCAATTTACTAGAAAGGCAAACATACTAATCATGGACAACCAATTACCATAACACTCTATACAGGGAGCACTTGCACTTTGACACTGATCAGCAGTGGCAAAGTCAGACCCTCCACGATTTCGGGATTTTGCCATTTTGCGGTTTGCCGCGAAATCGGCACTTTTGTAAAAATGCCGCGATTTTTACAAAAGTGCCCGCGAAATCTGCACTTTTGTAAAAATTCCGCAGCAATTTTTACAGAAGTGTCCGCTAAATCGGCAATGTACAACCCCTGGACCTCTTTCCACTGTGAGGGATTGCTGGGTCTGAATCTAAACCAATGATGCAGGCGCTATTTCTTCTGCAGGGAAACGCTTGTGCATATCACCTGCATTTGACCTTCCGAAAAAAAGACGGGCAACCTCACAACCACAGCTCCTGGCATTGGGCTTCTGTTCCTGTAGACCTGCCATAATTGCCTGCCTCCGCTGAACATTCCATTCTGCCCGGAAGATCCTTGAAATGCATTCAGGGTTTGAGAGATCTCTGAGCTTCCCCAAAAGGGTTAGGTAATCAACCACACCTGTAGGATCTAACATCAATATATATGATCAAACCCCGTAGTTCCTAACAATTAAAATATAAAATATTTGATTGTGCAAGTAACTGCTCATGCAGCAGACATGAGGACAATATATTATGCTGCAGCAAGTATATATTTTCCTGCCACCCACAACGTTGTTTGCATTAAACTCTTCTGTATGGATTCAAATGAGTTATAATGAATAAGCTTTTATTTCTGTACAGAATACAGGGTGAGATTTTTGAAACTCCTTGAATAAGTCCCTAGGATCAGTCAGAAACAGCTTACCAGTGCCGGTGCATTGACTGTAATTAGTTGTCAAGTAGTTAAAGGAGGCAGGCTTAAATAAAATTAGAAGTGACCATTTTGTCCCAGAATGCATATTTTTAGATACATTCTTGGCTTCATTCTAAGTTGTATGAATTGTAGTTTTAATGATTTTATGGGCTCATCCAACATTAGTAAGGTTCACGATGTAATCAGATGAGAAGTTGATGAACTGCTTTCACTGGGAGATAAATCTCATTGAGCTGAAACCATCCACACCAACACAAATGTAGCAATATTTGTGTAATGTAATAGTACATTTGATCCACATATGTAAAGAAAGCAATGGCAACATAATCTATTAAGCATGGTGTGCGGCGGGCCCAGGTGGCATTCTTTTTCGGCCCGCCGCACACAGGGCACGCGGCGAGGCCTGGGGGGCATAATTTTTTTTTAAACACTTATATGTAGCCTTGAAGCCAAACAAAGTGTCTACATTGTAAATAAACCAAATATACATAGCTTCAGCTTGTTAAATACTTCAAAAAACTAAGATATCTGTGTTTGTTGTAGGAAAAACTGCAAACTAAAATGCCGCAAAATTGCCTCTAAATTTCCATATTTATGACGCTAAATTTTCATATTTGTGCCGCTAAATTTGCTAATCCATGTCGCTATATCCTGGGGGGTCTGTAATAGTTCCCAAAGCATCTAAGTTGGCAACACCATGTCAGAAAAAAGGTCTAGGGGGAAGGCCAAAAGTTTAGAGAACTTTAGCCAAAAAGGGCCAAGTCCAAAAAAATCCATTCGTGTAAACCCACACAGAGAATCAAAGCCTAATCCTAGAGTGTTTAACAAATACAACCTTAAGCTGGTTACCCTTACTCAGACCTCCCTAACCAGGGCCACTCCCCATCTGAAATGCATGCAACTCAATTGCAGATCGGCTTCAAGTCGGTGGATATTGCTGACCCTATCCTCGGCCTCCTTTCCTTGACAGAAACATGGCTAAAATATGCCTCTGCTCTCATCCTGGAGATCACCAGACCTGATAGACCCAGCAGGAGAGGTGGAGGCATTGCCTGCATTCACAGCAAAAATCTCTCAGTAAAACACTCCCTATCCCCTGTTCTATCTTACTGTGAATAGTTATGCATCAATATTGCATGCAACAACAGACCACTACACAAATTACACATAAACTACCACATGGAGATAACCTATATTTCACAGAAGAAGTCATGGAAATCATTGCAACAAACCTAGGCCAAAACTGCACCCAAATCTACCTAGGAGACTTCAACCTCCACTGAAATGATTTGAATGACTCCAGAGTTAACAGCATTAAATCCTTTCCTGCTGATCTCAACTGGAGACAATTCTATGACAACTCCACTCACAACAAGAGAGCGACTTTAGATCTCATCATCATCATCGCTAATGCAAACTCAATTCAACTAGAATCTATCCTCCCCTGAGACTCGTCTGACCACCATTGTATCACAATCTTCATTTGGAAATCTGTAAGAACAAATACAGCTCAGTCAATCAAACTTAAAATATGGAAAAGGAGCACGGACAACATTAACTTAAATGAATTACCATCCGTCAGTAATAACCTCCTACCGCCTCCTGAGGACATGTCAGACGTTCAAGTTCTTACAAGCCACTACACCAGCTGCATGAAGAACATTCTAGACTCGGTTGCACCCTTACACCCCAAAAGAATGTCCACTGAAGACTCTATACCATGGTACAGTGGTCGTCTTAATACTGAAAGAAGTAACTTGAGAGTAGCTGAATGAAATTGGAGATCCTCACCTCCACTTGAGCACCTCAAACATTTGCGATCACTTAGGAACTCATATAAAAACATCAGGACCTTTAAAGCACATTTTTCAGAAAAAAACTGGATCGAGCAAGTAACAGACCAAAAAAAGCTATTTGAGCTCATTAAACTTCAATCAAACAACCTACCCAATCCTCCCTCAGCCAGACCCAGCCTGCTGCCAAATTGCAAAGAATTTGCCTACTTCCTTGAAAAGACAGAAAATATTAAATCTGGTTTGTAGATGGCTCTGGAACACCATCTCCTCGCATCTCTCTCCATCCCTTCCACTTTCTGGGTAGTGGTACCGTCAAGTCTACAAGTGCACATCCTCAAAAGCAATGTTTTGTTGAACTCCTTCAAAGCCATGTAAGAAAACGCAATTCTAAACATTTTAGCAGATCTGAACCCCTCAAACTATTGCAACGACCCACTACCCCCTAACTTCTTCATTGAGATCAAACTTTCGAATCTCCCACTTTGGACCAAGATCATTAATGCCTCCCTCCTTGAAGGCACAACCACTGACTGCCTAAAGGCTGGGCAGGTCACCATTATTCTAAAAAAACCTTTGGCTGATCACATGTACCAAAATAGCTTCTGCCCCATCTCTATTATTCCTACATTGGCAATGTCCCTTGAAAAATGTATACACATCCAACTCTGTAACCACATAGAGCAATTCCATCTTCTTAACCAATTCAAATTCTGCTTCCAGCCAGGGCACAGCAGTGAATAGGTACTTACACATATAGTGGACAATGCACTAAAAATGTTGGATCAAAACAAATCATGCCACCTTATCCTCCTTGACCTTGCTTCAGCTTTCGAAATGGTACACATGACTACCTACTAGGCTTACTGGAATGCAGAATGGGACTTTCAGGGACTGTGCTAAAGGGGTTTGCATCCCTTCTCCAAAACAGATCTAAAAAAATCAAGGTTAATCATTCAATGTCTAAGTCCATGCCTGTCACCTTAGGGGTCCCAAAGGGTTTCTCCCTCTCAGCGACTCTCTCTAACCTGTTAATGGAGCCACTAAACTCAATTCTTAGATCATACAACATACACTATCATATGTACGCTGATGACACCCAATTATACCTGAAAGTCTCATCCCCGGAATGCATCAAAGCCCTGAACTTAACCCTGAAAAAAGAACTGGCTTACTGGCAACCAACTCAAAATTAATACTTTGAAAACTAACTTCCTTCTAATCGCCCCTCCCAAACAATCACCCATCATCAACGACTGGATGAAACAACTAACAACCTTCAGCTGCCCTCCTAAGTCATTGACTCAGCGAGATCACTAGGAATTATTCTTGACAAGAACCTTAACATGCAGAATCATATTAGTACTGCCACCAAAGGACCTAACCTCCAAATGAACATCTTAGGAAAACTAAAACCTTCCTTAACCCTCAAGGACTTCAACTCTGCCATCAAAGCCCTAGTGATTTCCAAGCTGGACTACGGAAACACAAACATAGGCGGCCTGCAAAAATCCTCCACAACTTTCTTGAGAACCTCCCTCAACTCTGTGGCAAGGTTTATCACTGGCTCGAAAAGAAACAACCATACCACCCCTGATTTGAAATCCCTCAACTGGCTCCTCTACAAAGCAAGAATTCACCCGAAAATTACATGCATGACCCACAAAGCCCTACAGTTCACCCCCCAAGTTACGTGGCTCTGAAGCTTGTACTCTTTGGGGGCTCCAGATCCTATTGAAGCTCCTGCAATGTACTAATGAAACCTCAGAGATTCTCAAATAAGAAAACCTACAATACAGCCTTCTCTGGCATCGCCTTGAGAATTTGGAACTCCACCCCCTCCCCCCCCGAAACAAGACTGAATCCCTCAACAGCATCCTTCAAGAAAGAAGTGAAATTACTACTCAGGAACAAATATCTGCCCTAGGTCCTTGGAACTCTTCCCGCTGAGCCCACCTGGACCTGCAGTCTTCTCTCATGCTATGGCTCGGTTGTTTTGCTACTGTCCTAATTTTCTGTCCTATCATGATAGCTATCCAGCCCTCCCAGAGATTCTGTCATATAATGTTCCTTTCTCGACTAAATTTATATTGATTGTATATGTCTCTGTTCGCGAGGGTCTTGTTTGCGCTATATAAAATGTTCAAAATAAATACTGTGCAAGGGAGTTCCGCACTAAAGGAAATGGGCTGAGTATCAGTGAGGATGTCGTCAAAGTACAAACATCGCACATAGCGTGAGTCATAACAAAGATGAGGTAAGTGACTGCCTCTGAATAACTAGAAAAGGCAATCCTTTCTAAAGTTAATATATCTGGCATTGTCATCCAGCCCGTTGGCAATTCTTGTATTGCACCATCATTGTGTTTGAAAAGCTTTATTTTTAGGAAAGCTGCCAGGCCTTAATCAATCTTAACAATAACATTGGCTAAAGGCAAAATATACCACACATCACCACAGTGTTCCCTGATACTGAAGGCAACTAGTGAGTGCCTGAATGAGCTTCTTGTGAAAGGGCAGCACGCTATAACTCACAGTAAAGTCAGCCAATGAATGAAGTAGGCTGACCCATTGCCTCATGCTGTATGCTCGAGTTGGTGAAAGAAAATGTGAAATGACACAACCATGGACTAATGGATGAAGTCTGGCAGAAAACCCTGTTAGAAACTATGCTATACACATAATTTTAGTAACATCAAAAGTTCTTTGCTAATACTATACCTAAAAAGAAAAATTGGTAATTGGTCTGGTGCTGCCTGCCAGCTTTGCAAATGTTTTATTGTGGTGTTTTGTAAAAATTGTTTTACAAATAGAGAGAGTTGAAAAGATAGATAAAAAGGTTTGAAAAAGATAGCTGGATAGATGGATGGATAGATAGATAGATAGATAGATAGATAGATAGATAGATAGATAGATAGATAGATAGATAGATAGATAGATAGATAGATAGATAGATAGATAGATAGATGGATGGATGGATGGATGGATGGATGGATGGATGGATGGATGGATGGATGGATGGATGGTTGGATGGATGGATGGATGGATGGATGGATGGATGGATGGATGGATGGATGGATGGATGGATGGATGGATGCATGGATGGATGGGTGGATGGATTGGAATACCCAGTACAGCTTCAATTAGTAATGTAATGGTTAATTGTCTATAAAAGCTGGACATACAAGTTCACTGAAACAAACTAAAATGCCAGACAAGCAAGGCATACAGACAAACTTGGTTTACAAGTATTAGTGGAGTCCTCAGTTAAAATGCAGACTGGCATGCAATACAGTGTGGTTATCAATGCACTACGTTGCTGAGTATTAAAAAGATGATAACTTTATAATCAACTGGACTGAAATCTGGTAAGCTGTAAAATAAGAGCAGTCGGATAAGCAAAGGCCATTCCAAAAATAATTTTCCACCACATTAGCTTGAGACAGGAACTGATAAAGCTGGATTGTGCCCTGTGCTCACATGTGGTAGAAAACCTCCTGTTAACACAACAGGCTCTACACACGAACGCAACACAAAAGTAATAATAAATTAAAACAAATGCACTGGCATGAAGGGAAACTCCATTGTGTGTGGAAGTGCTGCTTGTGAAAGGGGTAAATGCAGTCACTAAGCGAGGTTAGACAAGGGCTAAAGTAGACTGACCAACTGTCCCATTCTGTGGTTGGAGTGGGCAGAATGTGAATGACACAACAACATACCAAAGGATGAAAAGAGCCGTCTGAAAGACCCTTTAAAGGAGTATTTTAACCACATAATTTTAGAAAAATCACAAAGTCTAGGCTAACGCCAGGCCTAAAGAAACAACAGCAAATGGAAGTGGTTGGTGGAGTCTTGATCCTTTAAAATATTAGGAGTAGCCACTGCTCTCCGTGACCAATCCATGCCTATAAATGTTGCTGGTGCATGATGAGAGACGTTTTTAAGTGACAGGCCACCTTTTCCGCGCCCCCTGAGATGCCTAGATGTGTTTGTGAGGCGCCAATGATGCTGTCGAAAATGAGTCATCCAGTCCACCCTCTCTGTGCTGCTTTGAAACACAACAACACATTTTTGGTGTCAAGAATGAATGAATGTGCGACAGGCCGTCCCCCTCTCTAAATGAGACCTTTCCAAGCAGAACGCGATACCAGGTGCTTTTGAAAATAGGCCGTCCATCAGCTGTGCCGTCCATCAGCTGTGCGCCTGCTTTCACGGGGAAGAAGTAACGGCGCCTTCTTTTGATAAACCGAGGAATGTGAGGGTAAAATGAATCCCATTGTTGTGCGCTCCGTATTCATCAAACTGGCTGTCCGGGCGCCGCGAGACAGTGATGCGCACTGGCTGACGTTCCGTTGGAATGCCTGGGTCGCAGCACCGAGACGGAAGATATCCAACCTCACGGAGCGTGGAAGAGTCCGCCATGTAATCCGAGTGGAGGGAGGATAAACATGAGAAAAAGAGGCACATCTCTTCCTTCGAGTGGGTGCTGACTGCCTTCAAGAAGGGACTGTACAAAGTGCTCCCTGAATATCCGCAAGATGAAGACTGTGCAACACAGTAAGGAAATGTAACTGCGCACACAAAGCGTTTCGACGCCTTGTCAGGGGTAGTAAGCGCTATATAAATGCAATTACATTACAATACACCTGGCTACATGAGGTTAAAATAGCGCTGTACCTTCAGGACTTGGGCCTCAGCTGCTCTGACATTGGTGCACTGTAAAACCATAGGTGGTTTCTTAAAGGAAAGACACATAAATGTACGAAAGTCCGAAAAGCTGCCTTGGTCAGACTTTGCATTTGAGTAATGTACAGACTCTAAAATGGATACAAAAGAAATCTCAAAGGGGCATATCATCAAGGACCGGCGATAATTATCACTAAGGGCAGTTAGCGCTAGGATAATTATCGCCGGCTAACGTGGATTTTTATCGCTGAGATAGCGTGCTATTAGCAACGCTTATCTCCAAAGCGATAAAAATCCTGCGCTAACTGCCAAACATGAGATTATCGCTGGAAACCCAGCGATAATCTCACGAAGTTTGGAGTTAGCTTGATCATAGGGCAAGGCAAATTTAGCCATGATATCCACCTTCCATAGGATATCATGGCTAAGTCAGTTCTGAAGCAGGTAATTGGTTTATAATTAGGGCTCCTGGTTTTATGGTATTTATTTTTTTGCCATTTCCGTCTGTATTTATCCATATTTATTTTTTGGGCATTTTATCTGTATTTATCCACATTTATATTTCCCACAAGTAAAAGACGACGCTGCAGCTAGTATTTTTCCACATTTATTTAAATTGACAAGAAGTGTATTTGTGATGGGGTGGGGCAAATTTTACTATTTTCGTTGGTGCATTGAAAACGACTTTTCTTTGAGAAGCCATCACCAACAGGTGTGTGTGGGGGGAAGGCAGTTCATGGGACTTTATTTCTTGTTTACTTATTTAAAAAATGTATCTATTTTATGTAATGGTTCAGTGTGCATTTGAGATGTAATACAGTCCTGCACTGCAATGCAAGTGATCTATAGGAGGTGGAATGATACAAAATAACTGCCTATGACCAGAGGTGAGAAGGAAATGGTCTTCTGTGAGCAGCCAGACCTCAGTCTGTCTAGATTTTAAATATTTGATAACAATAGGTATATAATTGGGGCACTGTTAAGCCGGGCCTAAAAAGAGCATATCTGGGCTTACTAACTGCATAATGTCTTCTGTACATAAGTAAGGGTGTCATAGCATATACACCTACAGGGATCAGCGTTCATACTTGGGACAAGTACTGAGAACCGAATGATAATGATAGCTAGGGGTGTCTTTCCCTCAGAACACCTCATCACAGTAGCAACAAGAGACTTTGGTACTAATCCCGGCTTCCCAACTAGTCACTTCGGCTCCTTACCTCCCCTGAAGAAACTCAGTTAATCTATTGTAAAGGGCACTTAAAAGAAATCTTTCCCTTTTAAATAATTTGGATATGGGAACTGGAGTACGGAGGAAAATAACGCTATGTCTGTCATGATGTTACCGGACCTGTAACTAATTAAACATCTGTTTTTTCAAAACTCCCCATGAGGCTGAAAGCATGCTTCGCACGTCTTAGGCACGGCGACCTTTCTCTTTCACAACACCTCCTCCCTACGTTGTGTGTGGCAGGCCGGGCTGAGACTGCTTTCCGGGCACACACACAGCTGCACCAGAGTACTTCACAGGTCTTTAAAAGACCTTTTGCTTGTTAATGAGGCTTTGATGATTTTCACCCCTTCTTAGAGCCCCTGCAGCTCCACTCTGCCACGGATGGCCGCATTGTATTCCCCGACTAGTGATGTCCCGCATTACACCTATGGTAAATTTGGCTTGGAAACCAACGACACCTGCCCCCGACATCCAAAGCCACCGGGTGCGTAAAGCTTTCTCTGGGGACTCAACCTCCACTGCAAAAAGGCGTCACCCATCAGTAAGCCATTCCCGGGGTCTGCTGACCGAACCACAAAAAACCCTCGGTGTCACTGAGGGAGAGATTCCCCCATTCTCAACATACCAGTACTGTCACACAATGTCATCAGCCGATCCAAGCCCTGCATGATGACTCAATCTCCCCTCAGAGGAAGCAATGCAGCATCCAGCCAAAGCAGCGTCCCCCAACGGACAAACAAACTTTGCATGCATGCCAAGTGGCGCTGGACGGCATTAGGACACAGAGCCCCAAGAGACGATCCGACTCCACCCGATGAAAACCCACAATACTAGCAAACAACACCATCTCCTCACTGCAGTTGAAAACAGCATGGGGTCCTGCACCCCAATCTCATGCACTGATTGCCACCTGCTGAGTGCACCTCCATCGTTTCTACGGATGTGAAGCAGTGAGCGCCGGAGTTCACCACAACCCAATAGACATGCGTCGATTCCACAGCCTCCGAAAGACTGCATGCACCCACCAGGATAGGAACCGGTGACCCAACGTTATGCGCGCAATGCCCATTGGACTAAAAGGGCTTCAGCAACCCCCCATCCTGTCTGGCAGCCCGGGCTGAGACAGGTGACACACACAGCCGCACCCGAGTACTTCACAGGTCTTTAAAAGACCATTCGCTTGTTAACGAGGCTGTGTTTGAATACTGATAACACCAGAGGCGATTGCTCTGTGAACAATCACCACACCATCCGGTTTTTCAACTCTCTGCTGGAGCATGGCAGCGCCACAAAATGTGATAGTGTTTTCCCGTTTTTACATATAAATACAGACAAAGGAAAACTTGTTTTCCGTCTGTATTTATATGTAAAAATCAGTTTAAACGGAAAACCGGGAGCCCTATTTATAATTCATGAATTTCATTTGTTTTCAAGCAGTGCAAACAGCCGCCCTACATAAAAAAATATATAGTGCCAAGAGGCTTATTTTTTCCATCACGTCAATCTGAAATTCGTTTTTTGTTTTTTCACCCCAAAATACAGGTTCTGGTCTTATTATGGTCTGGAAATAGTGAACAAAAGACAAATAGCCATAATTTATTTTTTAACGTGCAATAAAAACAAGTTCACATTGTGCTCTGCCTCTTGCTCTTTAGCTTTTGGGGTTGTTTGTCACGATTTATGCGGCAAGACATATCAGCAGCGGCTAGATATGAAGCGTGTGATGCTTGACCTGCGTGAATAAAATCATATAGAGAGACTCTCCAATCCACCTGGTTCTAGAGTCAGTTTGGCAGCTCTATCTGATTTACCACTCAAATGTACCCAGGCAACTATTGTACCGCGCTGTGATGTTCTACAGCTACATTTGCACTCTATACGCCCACTACATAACATACTTCGGTAATTAAATTGTGCCTCAGGGCTTAGATAATAGGTAAATATTACTCAACACAAAGGCACTCCTTTTAACTTGGAAAGATAAAAGGCTGAGTAGACTGTGTAACTATTTAAATTTGTGACCAGCTAAGACTGCAGATCTCTGTAGCAAGCGGTTAATCCACTCAGCTGTTTTGCCATGTGCTCTTTGACTGTTGGTGTTATTTATACTCTGGGCTACTTGAAATTAAGCCGCAGGGGGAACCAAATTATGCGGAGAGTTAGCTAAATTATGCATCAAAAAAAGGCAAACTATGCGGCATAACGAGGCACGTTTTGTGATCTAATGCATTAATTCTTCTAGCATGGATGACGAGGGGAGAGAGTGATGGTAGTAAAAGGGAGGGGACGGCATTTTTCAATTCTCGCCTCAGGCGGCAAAACACCTAGAAACGGCCCTTGTCGCATTATATACTTCTGGCCAGCCACGCCACACCCATAGGGCTCAAAGGGCTTCACCCACCCCCTCCCCCGTTGTGTGTGTCAGCCCAGGCTGAGACAGCTTCCGGGCTCCAACACAGACAGTTTTAGAGCTGGCTGGTCTGGGGTCCATCTTATTGCAGCAGCATCCGAGTACTTCATGGGTCTTTAAAAGACCATTTACTTGTTAAAGAGGCTTTGTTGTTTTTTCACCCCTTCTTAGAGCCCCTGCATCTCCACTCTGCTTATTGCTGGAAGAATTGCCCCACCCCCCAGAAATCTTTATTAGCCCCCCCCCACCCCCGAAATTTGTCTCTAGTTGCGCCTCTGCTTCTGGCTCAGAGGTTATGGATAATGTATGAAAATAGAGGCGGTGGGGGAGATAAATGTTTTAAAACACAGGTAGGCATGAGAAGTTGAAGTTGGTTCGGTGGCATGCAGGTGCTTTGCTTGGATGCAAAAGGCACAAACTCATACCTTTTTTTCAGTAAGAAAATTGTAGAGCTGGCAAATTGGCATTCCTTGGTTCGATCTGGGTTACACGTATGCTTCGCTGGTCTCAATTGGCCTGCCCACTCAACCGCCTCAAAAAGCTGATGGCCCGGTATTACAGGATGTTGAGTCGAGGCCAGTACTCACAGCTGTTTTTAGTTCGAGCTTGGGCAGCGCATGCACTGCTCTGCAAATATTCGAGTATTGACCTGAAGCTCCGGCCACTCTCTGCCTATAGTTTTAATTGGCTAATGTTATTGTCTTTTGTAAATGCTGGCTTCTGATTCATTAATAGGCTTGTTAATCCCTTCTCAGTACAGCCTTGTCTTAATTTGCAACCTCCCATGAGAACTGGCCCTTTTACGTCTGTTGTTACACGGTATGCCATATTTAGTCTGTGAGCACTATTTTCTTTAATGAGTTTCTCCGTTTGCAGGCACGACATGCTTTCGTGCAACATTCAGCGGACCATGCCCGCTATCACTTTCCAGGCAGCCCCGGACAATGGTGGCCGCTTCTTTGAAATTAAATATGTGTCGCATTTTCAAGAGTTTGAGCTATTGGTATTGTGATTGACAATGCCTTTTATTAATGTGTTAATTATCCAAACAGATAAATAAAAGGCATTGACATTAACAATGCCAATAGCTTAAACTATCGCAAATGCGAGACCTATTGCATTGCAAATGCTTGTTTTAGATCAACCGTCTCTCGGTAGCTGTAGCCGTAGACCACATCCGGGGACCGAAAGCCCTATAAATTATACTTTTGTTAAAATGTTTACATCTGAGTAAACCACTTCAAACCTTGGCCCGGTTGCTTAATAAATGTTTGAATATTTTAGTTTTGATAAATTTTATTATATGGCCTGGTGTTTTCACATATACATTTTATTTAATTAAAACAACACTATTGTAGCAGTTGTTAAAGTTAGGGTTAGTTGGTTGTGCCCTGCCCGAACATTCTTCGCTTGGGGTGGGGAATAAAGTTGCAGGGAGGAGTACACAAAATGCATCAATGCACCCGAAAGAATTGTCCAAATTCGAATTTGCTTAAAAAGAGAATGTTCCATCTCTTTCATAACGTCTGTACTTGCTCTATAGACTATTTTTTGAATATCGTTTCTGTGAGGTTGACACCAGTTATTTTTAAGGTCTGAAGAGCTACAGAGTAGGTCATAAGCATTTTATTCTACCCTGCTGCTATAGAAAAAGCAGCAGTACTGGGCATGCATAGGTAGGACAAAAATGGAATTTGAAGTAGTGGATGATCAAACTATGTGGCAAGGTTTACTCATTCAAGCGGAAAGGCAAATTCTGAGGCATGGGAATTATGACATTATTATACAATTAAAATAATTATAAAATTATTATAAAAAATATTTTAAAATTAAAATTATAAGACAGGGAAATTATGCATTGCATTGTTTTGTGTCCATGTTAAACACTGATGCAAAATGCAAAGGTTGCATAAGAAAGAAAATTAATAATTTCTGTGTGTGTGTGTTTATGCATAAATATTTGTACCCAAACCATGGACTTCAGGCTTAGACTGTTGCATAAATTATGCAAAACAGAAGTAGGGAACCAGGGTAGTTCCCAAGTTTTAGGAGCAGAGCATTACCTTTATAAAGAGCACATTACAACACCACCTACAATAAATATGCTCATCTCAAATGTCTGTTTCAGAGAGGTTGACCTTGAAGCTGGGGAGCCTGGTTTTAGTCTCAGCAAAGACGCTCAACATCCTGTGATTCTGGACAAATCACTTAATCTTTCTGCGCCTAACAAAAATGAATGTGTCAATTTGTAATACAACTGGGGCTCATGTAAAGCACTCTGATACCTTCATATCAAGTTCGCTCTATATAAAACTAAAAAAAAACGGCGCATGGGCTATGTTGTAAGATGTGTTGTTTACTAATCAACAGATTTACTACCCACCCACAGCAAACCATTGCTTATTTTCTGTGTCACTCTCTTTGCAATATTTCCATTGCCGAGCTCACATATGCTTCCCTTCCTTTCTTGTGTTAACTGCTCCTTGGAGCATGGACCAAGTACATGTGTTCTTCCTCATCTTTGTTCTTCTCATCTTTTTGCAACACACTTCTTAGGTTGAACCTGGGCAACGCATGCACTGCTCTGCTAGGCATGCTGTATTGAGGTATGGCATGGAAGTCACCTCATCTTTTCAATTGGCTCCTGTTACTGTCCTTTTGTAATTGTTGCTTCTGATTGATAAAGCGGCTTAGTAGTCCCTCCTTAGTACCGCCTTGTCTGCATTTGTAACCTCCTATAAGGACTGAACTTTTTACCTGTGTTGTTACACGGTCTGCTTTATCTACTCTGTGAGCACTATTTTATTCATTGATGTTCCAGTATTCCACCGACAACATGCTTTCCTACAAGGCAGCACACCGCCCGCTTTTGTATTTTTATTAATAATAGCTGCTAGTCCGCTTTAATTATAGTGGCCATGCTTATTTATTTATTTGATATTTAGCAAGGTCTGCTTTAAGAATAGCGGACATGCTTTTTTATTTATTTAATTTTACAGCGTGGTCCGCTTTAACTTTAGCAGCCATGCTACAGAACCTTTATTTTTTTTGGGGGGGGGGGGTGAAAGCACCCTATACAGTGCTTTCACTTTAATGTTGGCCGTGCCCCTTTCTTTAGATGCTGCTCACTGTAACCTGAATACGGCAAGCAGCGCCTAAAGAAAGGGGCACGGCCACCGTTAAAGTGGTCTCTCATTTGCTAGAGTTTGAGCTATTGGCATTATAAATAATATTGCCTTTTATATGCGTGTTGGGTTTGAAAACACATAAAAAAACACTTAGCCTAAACTCTCCCAAATGCGTGACCTATTGCATTAAAATTGCTTGTTAGACTTGGTAACACTGTATGTGCATTGGTTGCACCTCATTAGTGTCAGGTTAACACCCAAATAGAGCAATACGTAACAGAAAGGTGACCCATCCAGTTTTGCTACAGCTCTTCAATCCCTGGCTGCACAGCACCCAGGATAATATGATTCATGGCTAAACCTTACAAGATCCAAAAGGCGAGACCTATTGACCATGCCAATGCTTGTTTAATTTTGTTTAAGCTCTCCATTTCCAGCTGTCCCTCTCATGTGATGCCTTCCCACCTCCACTGTACTCTCTCTCAACCATGTGCATCCCTCCCCCACACGCATTGCGGTGTCTGTCCGTCTGCTTCTCCCTCATGCTCCATTTGCACTTCCCTTTGGTCTCCCCCAAGAGTGTTGCTTCTGAACCCTGCTGTGTTGTTGCACCCTCCACCTGTTCTTGACAAGCTCATATATATATATATATTTTTTTTTAACATGTTGAATGCATTTGGGTGTCTTCAAAATGACACAGCAGCAACTTCTTTGTTTGTGTTTGTTTTTAGCTATGCTGCACAGCAGCTGCAATGCATTGCTGCAAACATTGGCAGAGGCGATAGGTCTTATTGGCTTTGCCAGTGCATGGTTTGTACTTGGCTGCAGAGCAGAGGTGCACGCACTGCTATGTGCTTCTTGGGTCGAAGCTCTCAGGAAGTGTTCTGAATCCCAGTGCAACAACACAAGTAGTGTCAGAGCAAACCAGCAACTGCAACTGCACAACCTGCTCCTCCTTGTGCAAAATTGCTGCCATGTGCAGGATGCTTCATCAATGAATTGCCATTCCCATTTTGGACCAAGTGCCATGCTGAAGCTCTTGCCATCTTCACCTGCAAAGTCTCTCAGGACAAGCACACACTGTTTCCAATAGCAGTGCTCCGAGCTCCCTTTAATGCAAATACTAATATGAAGAAACATGTTTATCCATAGTGTAAGTTTGGAGCAAAGAATGCAAGGTTTATCCTCAACAGCACGCGACCATCTGTCACCCATTGAAGGCCACCCACCCCTTCGAATTTCTTTAAATCTCTTTAGTTTCTTAATAGGACAGCATATATTTGTAATGAGCAATGCATCCTTTTATTTAGACTGTCCTATTCAGTTTTGTAAAAATAGTGTTGCCGAAATGTTCTTACACAGCACATGGCAGTTGGGGGTGCAAAAATGCCACCCATGTTCCCCTGTGACACTCAAATCAGGAGAGACCCAAGAAAGACCAGAGAAGCTGGCAAAGATAGTAGATCATCAATCACCCTGTCACCTCCTATCTCAGATCACTGGACATCTGGTAGAGGCAGAGAAACAGAGACCCCAGAGCACTTACTTTTTGGGCCTAGTTTAAACAAGCATTGACAAAGCCAATAGGTTTAGCCTCTGCAAAATCTATTGGTTTTGTCAATGTGGTTTAAGACATGTTGCACAGCGGTTGTCGATGCTGTACAGCATGGCTTAAAGTTAAAAAAAAACAACGCTATGACACGGCTAGCGTTGACCGCGTCATAGCGTTTTTTTGTTTTTGTTTTTAACTGTAAGCCATGCGAAAGCAAGCCACGCCAAGGAACGTGCTGGGGAAGGGGGAAATGGAGCAGAATGGACAGCTGGGGAGGGGGACAGAGGGTTGTTTGTACACGAGGAAGCTACAACAGATGGGGGCAATCAAGAGGATGAGAGAGGATGCGGCATAACGGCTCAAGTGGTCGACTTTGAAGCTGGGGAAACAGTTTAAGTCTCAACAGTGTTGTTTCTTGATGTTATGAGCATTAGAACCCTCGCAGTACTGAGGGGACTTCAAACAGAAATTACGTAAGCTACTGGGAGGTGTTAAGGTGTGGTTAGTAAAATCATGACATAGTGTCAACCATTAGGGGAGTGAGTGATTGTATGATGAAGAATAAAGACGTCTGTTACAGAGCTCCGTGTGTGGCGTGCTTCATTTACGTGTTCCTGGTCTGGGGGGGGTGCAACAGGTGGGTGGTTCATCATCTTGTGGTTCTGGGCAAATGACTTAATCTCATGCCTAAGAATGAATTTGTCTATTTGTAACACAACTGGTGTTCATGTAAAGCGCTCTATAAAAATGGCCACTCACCTAGAGCCCTGAGTGAAGCCTGGGCAGAACACACAATTATAGCCACATTGACAGAGAAAATCACATATAGTCCCCGGTAAGTGTTCCCTGCTAGAGACGGACATCCACAGCATGTTTTCTAATCTAAAGCATCAATGCCCCACACTTATATGTATTATTCAATCTGTTTGTTTGCATTCCAGGAGATTATAGTGCGGTGACCAAAGTTCTTGTCAATTGTGGCTGCATGTGTGGCTAGTAAGTTCCAAGTGAGGGCCTCTTCACCTGGCAGGTGGCAACAACTCTAGGACCAATATTATCTTCAGGGCCATTTAAACCTGTGCTATAGATATCATGTGGAAATATTACCCTTGAAAAGTGCCTACCAGTTAAGAGGTCAGGGTATCCAGGAATGGCCAGTGTAGTGTGTCTGCACCACATCACATACCTGTAACAAACAAAACTGACCTGAACTTGAACTTCAAACAAACAGCCACCCCTTCCATCTAGAGGGGCAGTGGGGTGGTAAACCTTCCCATTCCATCCATCTCCCCAACCCCACAATTTCTTCTAATAAGCATCTGTTGCCCGGTTCCCAAAACAGTGAAAGTATAGCACTAAAACCAAAATCGAGGGCTGTGCAACCAAACAACAAGGTGCTACATCCCCACACTAACCATCCAAAAATTGTGAACCATATATTAATTATGTCTGCTCCGAAGGGCACTGTTAAACACTAGCATCACCCAAAGTGGGCCATCTCAACATTACCCAAACCAGATCAAATTGAATGACTTTAGGAGGTGCTGCACCCCCATTCAACAATGTCATTCATCAGACACAAATAGTTAAGGATGTGTCATTCTTTAGAGACAGGACCTGTGTCCTCCTGGTCAGCAGTAAGTAGCAGAGAGGGCAACAATGTCTCCCTAAGAATATTATGATCAGTAGAGTCGCTCAAAGCTCCCCCAGTGCTTTCAGGCGTGAGGCTTCACTCCCATCAATTGCCATGTCACCTGCTTCTTTTCCACTGTGGATTAGGATATTTTCTGGTCATTGCTGTCTCATTATCCATGTCTAAGTCTGCCTACTGCCTACCAAGTGATTTACTCTCCTCAACCCTGTTCCCCTCAACCTAAGAAGTATCAAAATAGAATGATACATCAGGACATATTCCAGTTGCATTTCACGGAGCTTTTGCAGCAAGAAATGGTGACCTTTCCTGCTGCACAGCACAGGTGTAATCTGGAAAAAGCCTTATTTTGTGTTTTCATACGTGATTGTACCCAATGTACATGTTGTAGATAATGTCCTCGTACTTATAGTTGTGCAGACGTGCAATGACCAGTCTTGGTTGAGCGCTGGGGGGTGGCCTAGCCATCAAGGCACGATGGGCATGCTCCACCACAAAGCACTGAAAAGGATTGCAGAAGGTACCCATGTGGTCAGCCAGGATCCCAAGAAGTGTTCTGCATTTACACTTTCTACTCCCTCGGGCAGGTCCACTATACGTATATTGTTTCTACAGGACCTACCTTCTATGTCCTTGGCCCTCTCTTCCAGATGTTTGGTGACTACATTCTACAAATTTTGTCCTGTGCCACGGAGATGCAGGTCTCTGCCTCCGTCGCCCGATCTGTTGTCTTGCAGAGATCTAGCCTGTGCAGGGAGACGTCCATCTGAAGCCCCTCCTTACTATCCTCCAAAGACAACCTGGTGCCATTCATACCCTAAAGTATTGTCTCAGTTGAAGACATAATTCCCTCGTGTTGTGCAAGGTTGGGTCCAGGTGGTTCCCCGGCAGACTCTCCCTAGAGTATTGTTTCATCTTTGCCTGTGACTGTTGACCTCCATTGTCCTTGACCATGATGGCAACGCCTCCTGAACTCTGGAGTCACCTGCAGGGAGCTGCACTTCTCACCATTTACCCCTGCATAGGGTTGCGTGGTAATCAGCCTAGAACAACACTTAAGTCTGAGGGTGGCAGCCCAGCAAATGGGGATGAACGCAGAATCAGACCATATCAGAAAGGGGCAAGAGGCAAATTCAAAAGGAGCAAGAGATCTATCCAGTGCCTTCCCTGGTGCCTCAGTGAGTTCCAACCCTCAAGCACCTGCAGCCATCATCCCAGTCACAATCAAAGCAAAACCTCTGTCTGTAGTCCTTCTTGATCTCCATCTCTCTAAGATACGCTGCAAGTCAAGTCTCTCCTGGACTCCCCTGATCACACCAAAAGCGGGAGGAATTATTTGACCCACTATACCACCAGTGACCATCGAGGGGGGTCTCTTGGGGCTCCAGCAGGGCAGCACACAACACCTCCTCACCTTCTATCCCACCACAGCAGGGGGGGCCATGGGCAAGGATGATAACTTCAAATCAAATTATGGCCACCAGCAGAGGGGAGAGCAACAGTCGGGCACTCTCCACCTAGACCAAATCATGCCAGCAGTCCTCTTTTATTGAGCCCCAAGGATGGGGATCACCTGGCGCAGTGCAGGACTCCCTTGCTGCCCAAGTCGAACTCTGAGCCAGTTCCACTCGGGAACCTCCTCCCCAAACTGTGGTCGCTGCAGTCAAAAAAGCCCTTGGCGCTCTCACCTGCACCTCACACATCCAGGGCCTACCCAAGGGACTAGACACAGCACAGCTACAGTGCCAGCAGCCAGGCGGGTTAGAAAGAGTATTGGTCTAGGCAGAGCATGTTGTTTGACCAAGCCTCTCTGCTCAACAGCCTCCTCCAACCGTAACAACAGCTAGCGGCTACCTTCTGGCATCCACTCTAAGTGCAACCTCCACCCCAGCACCGACTGTCTAAACTGATCTGGGCAGATTCTGGGCATCAAACCACGCTGCACACTTTTGAGCTGTGATGAGTGCAAGGATGGGCTCCAGCTAGGTACAGATTGCCGTTGGATGGAGACAGATTGTGGGGATGGTGCGGAAGCACCAAATTAGACATCCACCCTCTTGGCCGAAAGGCCACGCCAACAAGTCATGCTGTGTTATCTACTAACCAATGCACTCCAACCAACTTCACTACTTAAAATATAATTTCATGGTTTCTGGTGGACTATAATCTTTTCATAGCAAGGCATACACCCTCAAAAATCTCTGCCTAGAAACACAAAATCGCACAATCGTGACATCTCAGCATTTGCTTTATTTTCGAAGTCTCTCTCACTATTGAAGTTAGTAATTTGCCGTAACTGGTCCTCTTTTATAGATCCCTGAAACCTGAGATGTTCTCTCAACCTCTCAGGGTATAGCTGTTTTTCATTCGTCTGAACCCTTCAGCGTTTGGATTAGGCCTGGGCTAAAATTTCGTTCCGTTCGCGAAAATGTCAAAATTTCCGCATTCCGCAGCTTAGCGATAATTTGGTTCTTGCTCGCGCTGTAAAATAATACATTCTCTCGCGCGCGCGATCGCCTTACCTGAATCCCTGGGTTCGCCGACAAGTTTTCTTGATCCGGTCGCGTTCTCCATGAGATGTTGTATTGTTTTTAGCCATTTGCGCTGTCTCTCGACAGTTCGCGCCCGCAGTGACGTCATGCGTCGCGCGATCACGTCTTTCTTCTCGCAATCATGCACCGCGAGACAACTGAAAACAAGATGGCCGCGCCCGCGTGCAACCACATGGGTAAGTTGGCGAGCCGCAACCATGCAGAAAATCTCGCGAACATGCGGGAAAAAAACTTCCGCATCTTCGCGATATTTCCGCGTGTTTGCGATAATTTTTAACATTTTCGCGATAATTTGCGAAAGTGGATTTCGCAAATTCCGCCCACCCCTAGTTTGGATCCACCTAGTATGCATGTAGTGGTCAGGTCTACTGTAGGCCCTCACTATATAAATATGCAATTACAATTAAATATTTAATTGTGAGATAAATCAGAAATTCAAACTGAGAGACTATCCTTTATTAACCCTCCACGGGTCACTAAAGATAAGTTATGCACAATTCAAAGGCAATGACAGCCGTACTCCAGCTCCAGCTTCTGACTTCAGACCCCAGCTGTCAGCTCTAACCTGCAGGTGGATTCTCATTAATATTTCCCAAATGGAATATTTTCATCCCATCCCACCATCGCTCGCAGAAAAAAAAACACGCAATCAGAATCGAAAATGGTGTGAAGAACCATCACTTTTATCAACATTCATGTTTTTTCCAGCCATCCGCATACCAGAAGACCTGCATATAAGGTGAAACAGCATGTTTGCAAAATGCATTTCAAATAATCAGATTTTACGCCTCCCTCGGATTAGGTTGTCAGTTCCAATTTGGTCCCAGGATTGTAGAGAAAGAAGGGGGCAGGTTGACAGAGATAGAAGTGTAAACCGCCTACTATGATTCCTGCAGCAGAGCTGAAGAAGAACGTTGTGTGTAAGTTATTACATGGGCGAAGAAAACCATATTTACATATGTTCTGGTTATTCTGTACTATGCTTGATTGCGGGCGTTATGACATTGTTTGTGATTTGTTTTAGTGTAAGTTTTTCTAGCAATTAAAATAGGAAAATGGGCTGCTTCTCTGCAATATAAATAGTAAAAAAATTGATGAGCTATGCAACAAGGGTGACAGAGGCGGCTCAATTGGGAAAGTTGGTCTACAACCACGGTCCTAATTTCACATCCAACAATTTAGCCACTCGACCGCATCTCCTTCACAACAACGCTTGAATATAGGCCTAGTTTTCTCTAGAAATACGCCCTAATGTCAAACACAAACAAATGACGGGAAGAGTGCTTCCAGTAAGTCTAACCACTGCTAATCGCTTGGGGTAGCATTCCAACCCGATCTGAGGAGGCAAGGTTGGCTAAAGAACGATGGGTTGGATTGCTACCCTGAGTGATAAATTGCAAACATTCATCACATAAGCCTGTTTGTGTGTGTTTGATGTAATCCCCAGTAATGTACCTTCTCCACTCCCAAACCCACTGTAATGTCCTGCGAGACACGTTCTAGTGTCCCACAGGAAGCTGTACTTCCAGCCACTCCCTTGAGGGCTGGACACACTGTACCCCACACCCATCCATCACGGGTGTCACGAGTAACGTGGCCCCGCTAATAAAAAGGCCCGGGTGCACGTGCTCGTGGCCAGTTTACTGCACAGTCCAGCCAGGTGTCCGTGTCACTTATTGCTATCATGTGGGCCTGAGGCCCAACACCACATTGGCGATGAGGCGGGTAGCCTGCCCCGCGTGCCTGCCGCCCTGAACTTTGTCGTTCCTCGTGGGGGAGGAAAGGAGCCCGGCAGGCAACGCCCCCACCGAGCTGTCTACGGCCACCCGTGACCGCAGTGAAGCTGAGACGTGACACCGATCTCCGTGTCCAAAAAAGGCGACGACCGGAGACCTGCCGTGCCTCACCCCCGCTGGCGTCCGGGTGGAGGTGAGAACATGCGTCCCCAATGAGGGCAAGTGCTCCGCGATGCCTGCAATGCATCCGCCACCAAGCTCACCAGCGAGTGCCCCACGATGCCAGCAGCGCATCCACTACCAAGCCCACCGGTACGTTCACTGGTCGCAGTGACCAGCAACTGCACGAGTCCCTGGAAGGCACCCACCCCGCTGCGATGCCTGCACTGTGCCAGGTGCTGCGCCTGGGCAGCCACCTGTGCAGGTAACATACCAGGCGACCTGCAACGCGTGGTAAGAAAGAGACACTCACACCCTGCCCCGCTCCCTCCTACCGCACAGCCGGAGGCATCCACCGTAAAGACACTCACCCTGTGGCAGGTGGCGGGCGAGACGTCGTGCCCACTCAGGTTTAAGCCCCTCTCTACAGTTGCTCCCGTGAGGCTCATAGGGGCCGCATAACCCACGGCATCCGAGCGGCCGCCATAGCGCTGAGGGTACGTGCCCAGCAAACCCAGTACCCACGACGCGATACCCGTGGCGTCAGGAGCACAGCCTAGCGGCCAACGATGGATATCGCATGCCCACGGCCACATCGAGTTGAGCTGCCCAGCCTGCCTGCCATGTACCTCGGGGGGCATCAAGGATAAGACAGCGACCTGCCCAGCGGCACCACACCCGCCGCGTCAACCGCCTAACACGACCATCCAGCCCAAAATTAGGCAGAAGCTGTCATGCACCCACATAGATGGCGCACATAAGGTGTAGCGTTGCAGGAGCGCAGCGCCCCTAGTGGCCGCATGCCTTAACTGGCCCCGGTATACAGCGCACCGGCAGTAGAATACCCCCACCGTACAAGCATCCTCAAAGCACGGTGAGGCCCGCAGCACGCCCTCTGGGGTGTCAAAGGCAAACGCCTCAAGTTGGAACACTCCACACCTCAACCACAGCCCAAAGGATTCCAATCAACTGGAGCCCCCCCGGGAAGAGAACACGGGCTGTCAACACAAGGGAAGAGAACACGGGCCGTCAACACAATCCACCAGGCGTAGGAAATCGCGAAGCAGAAGAGCCAGCAGTGCCCCTGTTTACCTCGAGATGCCTGTGACAGTCAGGGTAGTTTCTCTCTCTCTGCAACCCGGAGCCCCCGCGGCTGGAATATCAAGAATCAGCCGGACCGGAAAAAAAAAAAGAAAAAGAAACTGCAACAGCGCCACCTGGTGGCCTCCCAGAATCAATTGCACTGAGAAACAGACACACTGCTGTGGCTGCCCAACGCCACCACCAGTGAAGAGGTTGCATCACCCCCCCCCCCTTCTGGTGAACAGGCACAGCCGCCAACCACACCACAGGCACACCTGTGCCAAAAGGGAGCGCTCAAGGCAAAGGTGGAGCGCACGTGGTCCGAAGCGTGTAGAAGACCACACCAGTGAATCCGACAGCACGGGCGGGCGCCCGGGAGATAGAGACATCTCCGCAAAAGAAACACAGCTGAACGCAGCACAGAGAGCGACCACGTCCCCACTGCACCAGAAAAGCCCCGCAGTGGGCTGAAAGCAACACAGGGTCCTCCTCAACACAGCCTCAAGATGGAGTTGACGGTGACCCACAACAGGCAAGAGAGGAGTCGCACCTGCAGCGGCCCGAAAGCATCACAGTGTCCGTGACACAGTGTCCTCCTCAGCACTACCTCAAGATGGAGTCGGCCGTGACCCATGACAAGCAAGAGAGGAGTCGCAAACACCACGTGGCAGGCCGCCACAGCAACAGACACTCCAACGCCAGCGACACGCGACTGGATGTCATGCCGCTCAGCAAGCAAGGAGCGCGCCGACGCAAAGGCAGAAGCCGGCGCCACGACAGCGCCGCCTCGAGGTCCAAGCGCAACGCCCTCGAAGAAAGAAGAGTGACAGCCCTGTTACCCTGAAAACCGGAAGACACAGGTGGGCTGAACAGACCAGAAAAGGGAGAAGACCGAGGACTCACAGCAAGCCAAGAGCTCACCCTGACACATCCGACAGCCACCAAGGCGGACCAACATCCCGGGACACAGCCTCACAGGAGAACCAAATGTAAGCCGCAGCAGTCGCGAACCACGTCTCTCCACCACGCTTCCCCAGGTGAACGGCCACTCCCCAAGTGTCAGCAGTCCAAGTCAAGTGGCATCCCTGCTCCTGTCCGCAGATGCCACGGGTGAAGATCAGCTCTGAGTGTCCGTCCTCACACCGCCTCAAGATGGAGTCGGCAGCGGCCCCAGGCCAGGCAAGAGAGGATCAACACACGCTACGTGTTAAGCCGCAACAGACGCTCAACATCAGCAAGGCGGAGGCACGTGGCTGCCCAGGTCCATCCTGACATCCAACCTCTCCCAGCAAGTCACTACCACCTGTCATTCCGACTCGCCACATGGCTGGCAACCATCACCGCGCCAGCCATCAGCACATGCGTCAAACACCACTCCCCGAGTACCGATGGACTGGAGTCCGAAACAGTTGCCACACAAGTCCACTAAATGGAACCAGAAACCACCTGTGAACCTGGCCTACACCGGAACCGCGGCAGCGAGTGCAAGTCTTGACCAACAATCATCCACCCGTGAGGGTTGTGCGTGCGACCAAGCAACGGCTCCTCGGTGGTCCTGCAGCTGCCACCAGATGGCACACAAGCAGCGGCTCCAGTGCAGCCTTCCTACAGTCCCGCAGCAACCCCGATGACGGGCCTCCCCAGGCGGGAGAGCGAGGAGAGACATTGCCCCACCGACATGGTACCGGTCACCGCCAAGTAGTTCAACAGGGACAGTCGGTCCAGCAACACCCCGTGAAATCTCACTTGAGACTCCATTCATGGTCACGACGCAGCATGCTAAAAGAACTGTTAGAACTCACCACAGACCATCACCGACGTCAGCAAAAGGGAAGCCATACAAGACATGTCATTGTCAGCGAACTGTCGGTATGCAGCGGACGTCTCCAAGCCAGCAGTCGTGGCCTGAGTCCTTCAGGTTAAAGTACGGGTGTCCGCTGAGAAGGTCCTGCTGCTAGCCAAGTTCACCCGCCCATGTCTGATATCGTCCTGCCACCTGACTCGAGAGACTGATGGACCCTGTGGTATTTAGTTAACAGTTTGTTTCTTCCCCACAGGTTGGACTGACACTTTGTTTGTCCTTCAATAAAGTTGGGGAGGAATGTAGTGTCCTGCGAGACACGTTCTAGTGTCCCGCAGGAAGCTGTACTTCCAGCCACTCCCTTGAGGGCTGGACACACTGCACCCCACACCCATCCATCACGGGTGTCACGAGTGACGTGGCCCCGCTAATAAAAAGGCCCGGGTGCACGTGCTCGTGGCCAGTTTACTGCACAGTCCAGCCAGGTGTCCGTGTCACTTATTGCTATCATGTGGGCCTGAGGCCCAACACCACACCCACCAACCCTCTTCAGTGCAGGGAGGGCCCCCTACAAAAGAATTCAAGGAAATTCACCTTTCGCACAAATACGAAAAACGCAGTCTTCAGGTGCTGGAAGCCTGATTTCTTTGAAAGACAAAATGGGGAATAATCAGCTCAAGAGGGGAGTTTCAGGCCTTTTGCGAAGAGAAGCCAGTATGGGATTTAAAGAAATGCAGAACTGTGCAGTTCGCCAATAGAATTAGATAGACTCTCGTGGCTCATTGAGTCTAATCCCCTGTTCAAAGTAATAAGGTGCGGGGCTAGCATTATGACCAACCCCTTGCTACGGAGCAAAACACATGAGTATAGTAGTGCTGTACACTCACAGAACCACGCTCCCCGACAAATACCTACATTACCTCTTGCTGTTTATTTTACTGTGCAGATGCTGATGGGAAGCATAGCACCCCTTGTAATGAACGTGGGGTACCTGAAAGTTGGGAGGGATGAGGTGAAGGCAAGACCCCCGTGCAAGGGAGACAGGTCAAGTTAGTGTGGTGTAAGAGTACCTCGTTTGTGCAGGCCGAAAGCACATTTGCAGAGTACAGTGACACAGTATGAGAGGATAGGGGGCCCAAGTGGTTATTCTTAGTTAGTGACAAGGAGCATGTGAATGCAGTGCAGATCAGAACCAATGAAATGTTAAAGGGCAAACAGCCTCTTGGTAAGTCTGGGAGCATTGCAAAATAATTAGACAGCTCACATCAGGGCAAGGGTCAATAAGAAAAAATGAATATTCTTGTGTGGTGCAGACCGCATGATGTAGCACATCTTGCCACTCTCCAAATGTTGCCTGAGACATAGGTTTCGCAGAGGTTTTACATTCAGGGCCTCATTATGATGTCAGTCGGAATGCAACAGACAAGCCTCCAATTGCGGTCCCACCAACATCTGGGGCCGCAGTCAGACAACTGCATTATGATGCATTGAGCTTGGAGGCAGTGGGATCAACCAACTTTTCTGCAGGTTCAAGGAGCCCATCCGACCATCAGTTCGAATGTCATCCCCTACAATAGGGCTGTGCCTGCTCAGGCACCACCGTAGGGATTATTATGTCAATTTCATACAGCCTTTCAATGGTGCTCAACTGCCATTGAAAGGCTGTTGAAGATGGACTTTGGGGGCCCCTGTTGCTCCAATGCCTCCAATTTGAGGCCTGGGGGGGGGGGCAAACATCCATACCCCTTTGTACAAGGCACCACATAGTGCCTGGCACACTGTACATGGATGTTTGCAAACTTCCATTTTTCCAATGCCGGTTATGATGCGGCCCTTTTGCAGCCTCAGCACAAGCTGCAATGGAAAAATTGATGTTTCTGACCTCCTCATGCGTGGTCCCATCCTAATTTATCAGCTGGAACCGCCGACTACTAGTTGTTCGGTTTCCATTCTGAAACAAATTCGGTCGGACGTGCGTCCAACCGGCATCCTAATTGTGGCCTCTGTCTGGTGACGTGTGATTGTGATGAGGTTTTGATGAATGTGTGTTATTAGACCAGACTCCCAATTAATGTTAAGTAAATATTCAAAGGAATCTATAATGGCAATCAGGAACATTTATCATTGAGTGGACCAGTTGACAACCTTTTGAAGTCAAAGTACTGGTAGCTATAAAGAGCCAATCTGTAAACTTGCAGTTCTAAGCTGTCACTTTTAATATTAAAACGCTATATTATGCATTGCAATTTATGAATGATTAATTTTAAGTACTTCTCCAAAAATCTCTCCATATTTCTTTGACTGGGGAGGATTCACTTACAATTACATTTCCAAATTAATCACAGCTGACAATCTAAGTTTAAACATACTATTTTATCACAAAAGTCTGAATTTCTAGTCAGTCCCGCCGACATGGCTCCAGGGTGGGGGAGAGGGGTGGGCACGGGGAGGAGGAGGGTCAAGGGGGAGGGCACACACAGGGGGGTTAATTTAATATTTAAAAAATAAAAGAATTTAAACTTGCCTTTCTGCTGGCTGGGTCCCGCATCTTCTCGGCTCCTGCTCTCCTGATCTCCTGCCTCTGACAATAACAGGAAGCAGGCAGCCAGGCTCCCTCCCCTAAGCCAATCACAATGCTGCAAGCAGCGTTGTGATTGGTCGGGACGATGCCCAGCCAAGCGCCTACGGGAGGCCATGTTCTCCATGTAGCCTGGAGTGCACATGAGTGGTTTGGGCAGTCCCAGAGGGCCGACCAAATAGTCTTTGCGCACTCTGGGCAGGAGTGGGCACACCACTCCTCCCCTGCTCGCAGAGCAGCCACGCGCACCTGCCCGCCTGCAACCAAACATAAAAGGGTAATAATTGCAAGCTATTATCATTTTATGTTTCTGCTTCTCACACTGCGAGAAAGCAGTGGGGCAATGCTCCTCCGCTCCTCCGCCCTAGTGGCGGAGCCTTCCCTGTTTCTGGTATGAGACCCTAAATGTTCCTTGGGTATATATATCAATGCTCTGTTTTGTGTCGAAAGCTGGAATAAAGAGACTGGTAATTTTCACAGTAAGTAAGTTCAGCTCAGACCAGTATGAGGGAATTGTCTTTTACACTAAGGTAGTGTAATTGTTCAGTTAGAATGATGTGCATGTTTTTTATTAAGGATGTGAAAACCAGAAGCATCAGGTTTCACAGAGGACTCCATCTGTAGCACTGCGGTTTATGGCTGTACTGGAATCCCTACTGACTTACAGCTGTTCCCTGGTCCTCCTCTAACTTTCACCTTCACACCCTTGTCTGTTTGACCTTCCATGGCATTAAATAGGTCTCACCAGAAATGGAGCCCACAAAACACACATCATGATGACCCTAATGAAGATAGAAAGGTTAAATCAACTGCTGTCATAACAGGTGTCTCAGGGCCAGATGTACAAAGAGTAGGAATAGCAATTTAAAAATGGCAATTTTATCCAACTCACTATTTATAAATCACTATTCCCAATAAAGAAACTTTTTGGGCCATATGTATCCAGATTGAGAATAGCGATTCCAAAATAGCATATTTTACTGAATCGTTATTTGGTAATTGCAATTTTTGATGCAGCATTGCCAGCAACATTGATTTTGCAATTCCTTAGGACTCACAATCGATATTTTGCGATTGCCAAATATCGATTACCTGGATAGTTAATCACAATTAGGTAATCACAAATTTGCAAATGTTGCATTTTGGAGCAGCTTGATGACATCACATTGAGGAAGCAAGTCAATCCATGCTGTTTCCAGAACCTAGAGCCAGAGGAGAAGGCAGTCTTTAGCAGTAGACTGGCCGAGACCTTGTTTGGAGTCGTATTTTGTGCACTGTGCACACCATGGCTACTGACGGCAAAGGTAAGGAGGCAGGAGGTTGCAAGAGAAAGCTAAAATTCAGTGAGCAAGAGCTGGAGGTGCTCACCGAGTAGTGTGTAAAAAAACCACAACAAGCTGTTTAGGAAGAGCTCACTTCAGGTTCCAGCGAGTGAGAAATGCAAAAATTGGAATGACATCCGGGCAAATATCACTATGGTGGGTGTTACACTGGGCTCATGTGAGGAAATTTGCAACTGCTGGTATTACCACGGGCCAAGAGGAAGGTAACAAGAAGGCTTGCTGAGGCACAGCGAACAGGCAGAGGGCCATCCAGTCAGCCACCATAAACCCCTCTGAAGGACATGATAGAGTCAATGGTGCAGCCCTAAGCCGTTGTTAGGGTCACAGTCATCGACAACTCAGCCACACTCAGTACCAGCAGAGGTAAGAAATACAATTTGCAAAATGTTGAAGATCTATGTAAAAGGTTCACTGAGTCGAAAATCACAGTTAGCCAAAAGCAATATCCACTCCAGGCCACAATTTTTCGTCAACCCACCAATGCATTATGGGAGTTGCAGTGTGAATTGCAATAGTGAATACATGTCCAATAATGCTGCACTGTGTAGTCCCATCTAAAGTGACATAGCAAATGACAAGTCAAAACACTGTGTTAGGTTTCTATTTTTATTTCAAACTCCTTAACATAAACAGATGCACACAATAGCAGATATTGAACTGATTTTTTTATCATTCTTATCACATAAATACCTGTACCAAATGCAGGAGAAAATGAATTGGTGGAAACTGAGGAAACTCAGCCACAGTTAGAGGCTTAAAACATTGTGCCTCCGTGTAGTGGTAGGATATTAGTCCCTCATCCAGCTCAACTATAGTTACCTAAATTACTGTCAGTTACTGTGTAAAACAACAATCTATGATTTACATTTGTCATGCCCTTAGCATTCTGCATTGCTCTCTGTGGTTGCCAACCCTGACTCCATCAGTTGCTGTTGAGAACTGCTGGAGAGAGACCTGCAGGACGTGGGCTCCTTTTCATGGCATAAAGAAATCTTCTATTTATAACCCTGGATGTCACAGCTTTATTTATTCTGAATCCAATCTTCACTCCAACACCTACAACACCTGCACCAACAAGACGTAGAACAACAGTGCCTCCACTGCCTGCTTTCCATTCAGAGACTGATAACTTGCAACAGACATGCCTACAGCACCATATGATGTTAGATCCTCGCACAGACGTCAGTTCCTTGTCATGCGCCACAACCATCACTCAGAAGGCTCAGATTGGCTGTAAGACGTGCATCAGTGGAAGGTGGTGGTTCTGGTGCATTTGGAGGTCTGAAGGCATCAATGTTAAAGGTGCAGCACATGTGTTCAATGCAAACACAGTTGGTGTCACTAAATAACAACATGGGTGGCATCAAAGATGACATCGAGCAGCTGACCACAACCGTGGAGGAAGGCCAAAAAGCCACTGCAGACAATTTGATGGAGCTAACAAATGTCATTAAGGAACTTTGCACAGTAATGCAGCACGATGATATCACACACTATGTGCCATCACCAACTGATTAAGTGAGAGTGTAGATTGTGCACTCCTTTTGTTATGTAGATTCAACCAACCTATTTTGTGTCTCAAACGGTATTGCGTGCTACGTGTGACCAATGTCTGCCTTACATGTGTGATCAAAACAACAGTGGCCTTGGTTCCCATAGGGCAACCTGGTCTCAAACGTGCACAGCTTTGGGGGATAAATACAATTAATTTGTCAGTTTCTTTACATTAAATTATTACAATATCTTAAATTATTACAATAAATCATATGTTTTACTATGTGTGTATTTCATTTAATAAACATTACACAGTATTAGTATCAGTCCACGTTTCAAGACTCTTGCAATCAAGATTAGATCATCATATGTTATTTACACATTTATTTTATGCAAGGAAACATAAAGAACAAAACCCAAACATAACATAGCTCAATGCATTTTGGGACGGGCTGTCCCTTCGTCAAGGGCAAAAAATCTGATAAAGAACAAATGTAATCATTTCTCGTGCACTCTGTGGTACCATAAATGAAAATATGACGAACAAAGTGTTTATAGTACAAAAATCCTTACCGGGATTTTATGTAAACATGCCAAAAGCCCAGTGCTCAATAAACAATTCTTTATAACATGCATAAACGTGAGGGAAGTGAACAGCTTCCTCACATGCTATACAAATACTCAGTGCACCCATGATTGCAAACCAAGTATAAAATCACACGCGCAGTGCCCTCAAGTCAATGAGCACTTACTTGTAATCAAAAACGAAAACCAGCCAAGAACTGTAAGCCACAACCCTGTACGGGGTGTGGGTAATTCCTGCACATTAAGAAAATCACAGTGAGGTCAAAGTTTACATCCACCCCAGTACGACATGCAGTACCTCATCTGCACGCTATAAACTAATGCTCGAAAATAACCCGTACCTTTGTAGACGACCTCAAGTGAGGCTCCACCCTAAAATGAACCCTTTAACTGACAGCACCGTCAACTCAAAGGTGCAAGTTAAAAAAGTTGCGTTACTGATAAGACCCCATGCCAAACTAATTGCTCAACAAGCATCCTGTACCCAACTACCCATACCATAACATTGCTGCTGCTCCTCGTTGAAAAACTCCAACCTCCTATTGTCAAACTTCACACTGCATATGAAAAAACCAAGAATCCCATTAGGATTATGTCCTCATCCAAACCCAGACTTATAACCAAACGAGCACCATATAACATATCCTACCACGATTCTGTCACAGCAGGTCGTTGTGTACTCACCACCTTTTGTTCGCACGCCTTACTTCACGCAAAGTTCCGGTCACAGTGCCGACAAATCCAGCAACTGTGTTCACCCCGATTTCCTCAATACAACATTACAACATATCCGTCCTCTAGCGAGACCATTTTCAAAAAAGTAAGCGCCATCTTGTAACATGCAAACCATGTTATGAAATGATGCATTGGTGTCGTCATCACCAATATAAACAAGATGTCTAGTTACAAAAATGCAGAGTATAAAATGTCGCCACTGGGTTTGGCACATGCACATTGATCAGAGGTGATGTCACGAGGACTAAACCAAATGTTCATCATGATATTGAATAACAACAAATGCTCTGATGATGTATTTCACATGAGGTGAACAACCGACCGTAATGTTAATATCCATATCATATAACAATTGTGTTGCTGTTGTCATTATACAACATTAATCTTTGCATATTTTCAACCACATGAATAAACAACCTCGACATGACAAACAGTCTAATTTATATTACATCCACATATGACTCACCTAAAAAGTGACTGAGGAGAAATTCAAAGATTCTTCGTGTATGTAATGTATGTAGACCATATGTATGTTATGGGGTGTTCAAAGGAAGCATGACATGTCGAATTTGTCGTTCAACCCAAATGGCATCAAGGTGTTAAGCCGTTTGATCCAGTGAACTTCTTTGCAACAATCGTTTGGAATTATCCAATCCTTCACATGGAGGTATATGTTCAATGATTTGAAATTTAATTTGTGCAATAGTGTGTCGGGCTTCCTCCCAATGCATTGCTAAACTGGAGGCCGTGCCAATGCAAAATGAGTTTATACATCTTATTTAAAGACTTGTGATTCCTTGCGGGTCGCAGATCGACCTACCTCATAAAAATTATTGAGGTAGGTCGCAGTTTGTGACCCATTAGGAATGTCTGCCATCATGGGGATGGTGGCCTGCTGAGGTAAGTAGACTGCCATGTCTGTGATTGCCATTGAATAAAGTTTTTTTTTTTTTTAATTGAAATGCAACCCGTTTTCCATAAAGGAAAATGGAATGCGTTTCAACAACAAAAAATTAAATGTGTTGTTTCATCATTTAAGAGCAGGCAGGGGTCCATAGAACCACTGCCTGCCCTTAAAATGTTTTCCCAACATTCACAAAGGGGAAGGGGTCCAATTGCAACTCCTTCTATTTAGTAAATGCATTACTACCAAGTTTGAGTTTGTGCTAAATTATCAAGGTTTTGTGACTGCATTTCGGTCGAAAAAGCCTTAATATATAACTCTGGAAATCGCTATTTGGAAAGTATGCCCTAAACACGCCCCTTCCAAACAGCGATGTCTACACCCAAACTGCAATCTGGGGAATCGGTATTTGGATGTTTATACATTTGGAAAAGCATTTATGCTGCCTCAAACAACCCGATATTGTGAATGGAGTCATTTGCGACAGCTAAAATGCTTTGTACATGTGACCCCAAGTGTCTTTGGCTTCGAAAGTGGTACAACAGTGGAGGGAACTGAGGATAGAAAGGTTTAGAGGGACCAACCAACTTATTCAAAACCACGGGGGTGTCTCTGCAATGGGTTGCACCTCACCTGTGATAACAAACCCACTCTCTTTTTTAGTTATGGTTTTTTTTAATGAAAAATAGAGAAATTATACATCATTGGGAAGAGAATGTGGCCTAACAGCTAGAGCGGTCGACCTCGAAGATAAGGGAACCAGGGGGCATATCAACAACAACCGGCGATAATTATCGCTCAGCGCTCTTAGCGTGAGGATAATTATCGCCGGCTAGCGTGAATTTTTATCGCTGAGATAGCGTGCTATTAGCAACGCTTATCTCAATAGCGATAAAAATCTACACGCTAACAGGCTAACGTGAGATTATCGCTGGAAACCCAGCGATAATCACACGTTACCTTGTTGATAGGGACAGGCAAACTTAGCCATGATATCCTCCTTCCATAGGATATCATGGCTAAGTCTGAAAATTAGCAGATGTAAAAAAGCAGCGTTAACCGCGGTTAGCGCTGCTTTTTTTGTCTCTAACAGGGTTAGCGACATTCTTGATAAGAGGAGAAATGTCGCTTAGCGACATTTCTCCTATTATTTTACTAAGGAACGCCCCCTTTGCATCTCATTAGAGATGCAAGGGGAAGCGTAGAGTAAAAGGGTGCTAACATGCAAATTTGCGTGTTAGCACCCTGTTGTTGATAGGGCGCTAGTTTTATCTCTGCTTTTTTGGCTTTTAAAGCCAAAAAAGCAGAGATAAAGCCCTTGTTGATATGCCCCATAGTTCGAGTCTCGACTGGGACGCTCAACATCCTGTGATTCTGGGCATATCACTTAATCTCCTTGTCCGTAACAAAATGAATGTGTCTATTTTTAACGCAACTCGGCTCATGCAAAGGGCTCTGAAAACTTCAGGTTGAGTTTGCGCTATATAAAACTAAAAAAAAAAAAAAAATGATTGTACAACATTCCACATTCAACATGTAGTCGTTCCTTCGCTTTGGTATATTTAGTTTGCCTGTGTACACACCATACCCACAAAGTGAACGCTTCCCAGGCTCCGCTGACCAGATGGCACTGGCTGTAAATTTTCACTGGCAGCTTTCGGGGCTGACGTTATTCCAGGAAGCAGAATGGGCACAGGTTTGTATAGCTCTCTGAGCGCGCCTCTTTTTCTGCAGTGGGAAACGTATAGTTTGTGCAAAAGGTAACCCAGTTTCTTAGAAACGGCGGGACTCTGTTTTTTTTACTCTACATGCACAGTAAAAAAAAATCCAGATTGCACACTAAGAAGTTGTCACTTGTTTCTATTAAATTCCATGCGTGAAAAGCTATGAGCAGTTCACTTCTAAAACAAAATCCTGTCCCTCAGGTCGTCAGCGTTCCATCAGCCAGAGGTTTCTGCGATCTAATCGGCACCACTAAACCTTTAAACCAGAAGAAATTCCAGGGGGCACCATATATGGGTTCAAGCTCCCCGAGTTGTAAATTATAAGAATATTGCGCGTCACAGAGGTGTTTCATGACCGCACGATGTACTTTTAATGTTTTTGATTTGAAACTTCAGGGGTGGGAGGAGTCTGTGTGGCGGGGTTTTTTCTGATTCCCTATATTGCATTTAGAAGTGAAAGAGGCTTCGTTTGGAGCAGTTAAATGGGACCGTGTGAGGCCGTGCCCTTATAACGCCTGCACTCTACCTTTAGCGCCTCCTTTGATGCTAACAAACCACATCCGATTTTTAAATTGATTGCTTTTGTAACATGGAAGTCCCACTATGTCGCTTGTCTTTTTCCATTCTCTTACTTGTAGTTAAAACACGCCCCAATACAATGTGAAGTGATGCTTGCTACATGCCAGCACTTGCCCGTGGCGCTGCTACTAAGCAGTTTCTGTTATGACAAATTCAAACTAGTCCTGTTAATTTCCCCGAAGGTGCTTTTAGCTGGTCCATGTGGGTGTTTTAAAAAAATAATTATATATTTTTCCGAACAGCTCTTTACATTCTGGCCGCTTTCACAAGTATGCATGCAACTACCCGTGTTCCACGTCATGATGGAGTATTGTTAGAAACATTGTAAATGCAATCTATGGAGTGAGTAAATATTCCCTTACACTAGTGACCAGGTTTCAGTTTTTTAAAAAGAACAAGCAAAATGGTCAAATGAGAACTATATTTTGACGCTCAGTTATTCTTTGTTGTTCGATCTGGCTAAAAGTCCTAAAAAAAAAAGTGGGGGGACTAACCTAGTTAGGCAGTATGCAGGTGACATCACGGCGCATGACATCACACATGGCATCATAGGAATTGACATCATAGAAAGTGCATCACAAGCAAACATTGGCAAAGCCAATAGGTCTTGCCAATGGTTTGTGGCCATGCTACTCTGCGTCAGCAATGCTGTGCAGCATGGCTTAAGTAAAATGTAAAAATACTTTGCGTGGCTGCCAGTCTCATTGTATAGGCACCATGCATGCATGGACACTTTCTGTCTTTAGTTACTGATCCAAGTAAGATCGGTAATTAAAAATAAAACGTGCAAAAACGTTTTTAAATCAATCAGGGGAAGAGAAACAACAGGGAGAGCAAGGGGTGAGGCAACTATCAATAACTAACTAACTCTCTCGATCTCACTGAAAAACTCTCTCACTCCTTAACTGACTCTCACTCTCTCACTAACGCTCACTCTCTCACTAACTAACTGACTCTCACTCTCTCACTGACTAACTGACTCTCTCACTCTAACTAACTGACTAACTATCTCTCTCACTCTCCCACTAACTGACTCTCTCTCACTGACTTACTCTCGAAAATCACTCTCACTAGCTACCTAAATAACTGACTGAATAACCTTGACCCTCCTGTTATTTATGCCACCCCCATAACCATAAAAACATTGGCATAGCCAGTAGGTCTCGCCTTTGGGAACTTATAAGTTTTTAGCCATGCAACTGTTGGTGTTATTGCACCAAGGATATTGTGCTGCATAACTAAATACTTATAAGGTCCCAAAAGCGAGACCTATTGGCCATGCCAATGCTTGTTTCAATGGGAACCTGTGTTCTCGTTCAGAACACAGGCTCCCATTGAAGTTGATGCTAGTCGACAGAACGATGTTGGAAAGCATTGTATTCGGTCATCCAGACTCGCAGGACCTGATTAGTTTGGAAACCATTATCGAACCAATTTGTTCAGGACAGTTTCCAAACAACATTGTAATCGGCCCCATAGTCTTAATTTTCATATCATTATTTACTTGAGGCTGGGTTTTCTTCAATTTGCATCATATATGCTCTATTGACCATATCAATCAATACATTTGTAGAGCAATTCTTGTCACTCATGAGGGCATCCGGGTGCAGGAGAGCCCAGTTGTTTAGCCGAATAGCCAAGTGTGCAGGTACTTTTGGAACTCTGGAATAGATTGGGATTGGTAGATGAAAGGGTAGCTCATTCTATGTCTTTGCTGCTAGGTAGGAAATGAGTGACCTCTGCATTTGCTATGTCAGGTGCAGCGTGAAGATCAGAGAAAAGGACGTGGAGTAGAGGTGTCTGGTGGACTGATGGAAGTTCAGGTGGGAGAGAAAGTAGGAGGGTCTGCAGTTGTGTTGGACCTTTTATGCATGGGTTAGGAGCTTGAACTGGCATCTTCTCTATGTAGGGAGTCATTGGAGAACCCTGATGTAGGGGGTGACGTGGTTTCCTCTAAGGAGATGCAGGACGTGTCTGACAGCAGCGTTCTGTATCGTCTGTTGTGGTCAGAAGAGGTGAGCTATGATTCCTGCATAGAGGGCCTGGGTGATTTGAATATCTTAGCAAGCATGCAGAGGATGAAGACGCAGGAGGAGGAGATAGAGTTGACCTGAGTCATCTTGGTTAGTTTGTTGTGCACAGTGATGCCTAGGTTCCTAGCATGATCAAAGGGGGATAGGAGTAGGTTTAAGTTCTGAGGCCCACCAGGATGGGGAGCTTTTGTTTCCAAAAATCAGTACCTCTATCTTGTCCATGTTGAACTTCAGGTAGATGTCCTTCATCCAGCTGGCGACGTCTGTTATGCAGTTGTGGATGTTGGTCTCGGTGGTGTCTTCGAAGAGGGAGAGGATGAGTTGTGTGTCGTCAGCATAGGATATGATGTTGAGTCCGTGGGTTTTTGGGATGCTGGCCAGAGGAGTGATATAAGTGTTGAAGAGGATGGGACTGAGAAAGGATCCTTGCAGTACTCCTCAGATAATTTCCTTGTTTTCAGAGGGATGGGGGAAAGGCAAACATTTAGCATTCTTCCAATGAGAAAAGAGGCAATCCATCTGAGAGCAGCTCCTTGGATTCCTATGTTGTGCAGCCATGTGATGAGTGTGTGGTGGTAGGCCATATCAAAGCTGCTGAGAGATCTTGGAGAATCAGAGGCAGTAGTCTCTACTCTGTCAAGTAGGGCTCAGATGACAGCGGTAGCAGCAATGAGGGCTGTCTCAGTGTTGCAGTTGCTGTAGAATCCTGATTGATAGCAGTTGAGTAGGATATTCCGTTTCATATGTGAGGAGAGTTCTTGGTTGATGGATTTTTCTAAAACTATGACCAGAAATGGGAGAAGGGAGATCGGTCAGTAGTTCTTGAGTTTGCTGGAGTCTGCCAATGGTTTCTTAAGAAGGGAATTGAATTCTGCATATTTCTAGAACTTGGGGAAGGTGGCAGTGGCAACTGAGGTGTTGAACAAGGTGGTGAGTAAGTAGCTGATTTGAATGTATGACATCACAACGTAAACATTTACAAAGCATGGATTTACAATGCTGTTTTTACATTGCATGGTCGACTGAAGGGAGCTCTCGAGAGGAGCTCTACGCACTTGGGATCCCTGAACTGGATTTATCCCTGTTAGTGGCAGTCAGTCAAGACATGGAAACAAAGTCGCAAGCGTAACAAACGCCACCACCACCATAATACGTTACACTACACCGGGACACTTCGCCTACCTGACCGCGGCTACTGTGAAGGGACGTCGGACCGCCATCGCACCGTTCCGGACATGGAGCGGACTTCCGCGGACCAATTTACATTCGATCCTCGGTAAGCCAGACTGTGGGCTGCTTCCTGCGAGACCGCAACGTCCAGCGATCAGGGCTGCTACTAGCCGGAGGGGCAGCTCTGTGGCACAAAGCAGGAGCGCACCACGACCCGGCGCGCGGAGGTCTCTTCCCGTGCTCAGAGCGGCTGGGAGCCCAAGGAAGGGGCGGATCTGCCGCGAGGTACGGGAGACATCGCGCTCCTTAAAGAGACAGGCAGAGAAGCTTTGCACACGAGATCGGTACCAGACCGGGCAGCACTCTTTCGGGTTCAGCGGAGGAGACTGCAGCTCGGCCCCGCCCCCTTTCTTCCGATCGGTTGCATGAATGCGCCGATAGCTCACCAAAAACATCAATTTAATCACCACTTCTGATCAGACAAGCTGGATTCCTATGTAGCATGACGGCAGAGCCCGGAACATTCTAAAGGTGATTCTATCGTGATTCAGCTACATTGGATTTATATATTGAGGGCAACAGCAACATTTGTGATGCCTCATTTTCACTTTTTAAACCAACATCGCACTAAAATGGCTGACATTATCTGGGCCATGGATTAGCATACTTGGCTAACCACTATAATAACAACTAGGATAAGAGATCCTCCCCTTACTGTTGGAGCATTCTGGACCAACATAACACATAACAACAGAAACAGGACTAACACAAATGGAGAAAGAGAAATGTAATTGAAAGTGAAACAAGACTACACCAGGACACCTAGGATCATTGGCATCGAAATAGGACTGCACAGCTGTCTAAGAGGCTCTATCCAAAGGAGGCGACCATATTGGAACGGCCCCACCACAAGGATAAAACACCTATTCTACATCCACCACTCATCCTACCCATCCAGTACAGGTCAGAATTTTCTTCTTACATATCCTTCTACCTATCTTGTTCCAGATCCTACACGCACGAGACACCAATAACGCAATCACTTGGACTCTAGATCCAACCCTTCTTCCCCACTCATACTATAACCCCCCCACCTCTTCAGCTGACACATCATATTGCACGGATCTCTACCCGAGCCACAGTCACATTCCAAGCCCCTTAACATCTCACCATTTATACGGTGCACACTATGGAACTCACAGGCACAAACACATACACCATCATCTACCCCCCGAACCTCTCAAGAAATGCTACAAAACGTTTCAAACACAATTTTTTAAAACGTCACCCTGAAATACCCATCGCCGACCCCTACTCCTCAACACTTACCGGACAGATAACCAATGATATCATCTTCCACACTAAACGAAGAGCTCAATGGAGAAATGCATTCCTTACATTATTCACTATCTCCTCCACTAGGAAAAATGCTCATGGTATAGTTATTTACATTTCCCCCTCTCAGCTTTTTAGAGCGACCGCAACCATCACCATCACCATCTACAATAATGGAACCATTCTCATGCAATCCACGGACCGCAATCTAAACCTCCTGGATAATATCTTCCCAGTTATCAAAGCCCAACTGTATAAACCCCAAACTTCCACTCTGGACATTCCTTCCTTAAGTACACAATACACACCATTGCCTATTCCCTCGGACAACCACTCCCCAATACCTGCACGAACGTCACCTGCATCCGACTCAAACGTTATTCACGCCCGGACCTCCCCCTACTCCATCTCACGGCAATTTACTCTACAAAATCCCCCCACCAACTCTACTCCTTCACCACACAGCCCATTATCTGCGCTGGACACACATACTACCTCCATGCCATCTGACACTCACATACCCCATCTACCCGACATAACTACAATCACCTACACAGATCCAACAGGTAACGCACGCCCCTTAACCATACTCACAGATGCCCCAGCGGCAGATACCACCCCTCCCCACATTAACACTCACGGCACCTCATCCTTGTTGAACACTGACTCCACTAACATGCACATCCAACTCTCTAGAACGCCGCCACCACCTCAAGGTCTAGGACACAAAAGGACACCCCACTACCACACAGAAGACAGGCTACCCTCCATTAACACTCTGTACACATTCACACAACATACATCCACAGCCCATCCTTCTACCCCCAAAGCCCATTCACCCTCATCTAGTACTCTTCCCACACCCACTGCTCAACCATCCACCACCACAGCCCTGTCATCCATATCTACAACACGCCCACCCGCAATACCCCTCCCAACGCCATCCACACCTGCCCCAGACCATAAACCCGACCAAACTACATTGCAGGCAGACTCACCCTCCACACAACCTTTGACCCAACTCGTATCCGTACCTAACTTTAGACTTGATGAGATCATGATCTCACTAACTCAAATCAAAACTGAACTACAAGCACTCAACGATCGGATATCGAGAAACCCGTGGTTCACCAGACCCTCAAGACAGTCCAAACTTAGCGGGCATCAGAACCATTCAACAGGTTCGTCGAATCTCATTCCGCCCAGATGGATTTCAGTCCCCTCCTGTAAAAATTCAACCTGTCCACTCAGAAGCATTAATCCGCTATCAGAGAGTGACCTACTCTCCCTGTTAAACTCATATACATCCACTCCCGTGAACAAGCTCACCCCCGCTTCAATGATGATCCCTACTATCCCTTCCAACCCTCACAGGTCTACTAAACCCATCACTAGAGGCATTACCAGCAACAACCTAAGAAGAATCCCCCTCACTCAGGAACCTTCCTCAGCCACTATCACGCCCCGGCTAAAATGTATACATCTAAACTGTAGATCTGCATCTAGACACGCAGCGGACATAGCTGACCTCATTCTCACACAGGAACTGGACCTGTTACTGCTAACGGAAACCTGGCTAAAAGATTCCTCCACACCAATCATGGACATATTAGTACCCCCAAACTACGACATCATTAGATTAGACAGAAGTGATAAAACAGGGGGAGGTATCGCTTGCATACATCGTAGTAATATCTCTGTGAACAGAGCCATATCCCCTGTATTCACCTCTTGCGAATACTTATGCCTTGACATCACCAACTATGGTAAACCATTATGTTCCATACACATCATCTATCATCCACCGGGTGATGACCTAGCCTTCACTGAACATTTCATGGATATGGTAACAACAAATATGGGGCGACTAAACACCCAAATATTCCTTGGAGACTTCAATCTACATTGGAACGATCACAATGACACTGTGGTGAATAGTCTCAAAATCTTCCTAGAAGACCTAGACCTGACCCAAATATGTAACAGCCCTACACACGACAAAAGATCTATTCTGGACTTAATAATCTCTAAAACCGATTCCATTCAGATCCAGTCGATCGAACCCTGCGACTGGTCAGATCATCATATTATTAATTTCTACATCAAGGAAATGGTGAAATTTAACTTGGCGCAACCCACACGACCTAAAATATGGAAAAGAGACCTGAAAAAGATCAAGCCTAACACTTTGCCACCCCCCAGCTACAACCTACTTCGGCCCCCGCAGGAACCTCCGAAGTCCATGATCTCACCAATCACTACCTATACGCCATGACCTCGATAATAGATGAGGTCGCACCTCTTCAACTAAAGAGAGTATCCATAAAAGATTCAAAGCCCTGGTACAATGGAACACTTAATGAAGACAGACGGTCACTCAGAACATCTGAGCGCACCTGGAGATCTGTTCCATCCGCAAACCACCTCAAGATCCTTAGGACAAAGAGAAATGCATATTACCGAAAAATCAAGCACACCAAAGCTGACTTCTTCAGCTTCCAACTAGACCAAGCAAGAAACCGCCTCAAAAAACTTTTTGAATTAATCAAAATCCAAGGAGGCACCACAACGTCCACAAGACTTATCATGCCCGCAACCAAACTGTGAAGATTTTGCCGTCTTCTTCACCCAGATATCTGACACCATCAAAAAGGACCTCCTAACTGACCTAACCTTACACGCAAGACCACACACAAATACCCCAGCATTTCCAACTGCTTCATACCTAAGCCCTTCAAAGCCTGACCTAAAAAATGACGCATCCTGGTCTTACTTTACCACCTATTCTGAAGAAAACATAGACAAAATACTCAGTGCCCTGAACCCTGCCAACCACTTCGCCGATCCCCTCCCTGCTAATGCCGTCAAAGACCTCACTCCTTTGCTTCTGCCGATCTGGACCAAGATCATAAACAGCTAACTTCAACAAGGCTGCATTCCAGACACCCTTAAAGCTGGCCAGGTATCACCCATCCTAAAGAAGCCCACAGCCGACCCTATGGACTTAAACAACTACCGCCCTATTACCAACATCCCTACCTTGAGCCAAATTATTGGAAAAATTTGTTCACCTCCAACTGACGAGGCATATTGATCACTTTGACCTCCTTAACACCAAGCACCAATCAGGCTTCCGAGCAGGTCATAGCACTGAATCAGCCATGACACACATAATTGATGATGCGCTACAAATCCTGGATCAAAATGGAGCCTGCTTACTCATTCTACTAGATCTATCCTCAGCCTTTGATACGATAAAACATGAGAATCTATCAGACCTCCTGGAACACAGAATGGGATTCTCAGGTGCAGTGCTAAACTGGTTTACCTCATTTCTCCATAATCGGACACAACAATTCAAGGTCAATAACTCCCTATCCAAACCAGTACAAGGGTCCTCACTCTCCCCAACGCTGTTTAACCTCTTCATGGAACCACTCACCGAAGTTCTACAAGCATCTAACGTACAATATCACATGTACGCCGATGACACACAACTATACCTCAAGATCCACTCCTTAGAAGACATCAAATCACTTAACCTATGGCTTAGGAATACACAAACTTGGCTAGCAGAAAACCATCTCAAACTGAATGCCCTAAAAACAGAATTCCTCCTTATAGCTCCACCCGCCCAAGTCCCCATAATGCAAGAGTGGATTAAACATCTTACAGCACTCAAAGTACAACCTACCATCGTGGACTCGGCGAAATCACTCGGAATTACTCTTGACAGTAACCTCAATATGCAAAAACACATCAGCATTGCTACAAAGGGAGAAAACCTCCAGATAAATACACTAAGGAAACTTAAACCTTTCCTACCACCCAACGTCTTCAAACAGGCAGTACAAGCACTAGTCATACCAAGACTGGAATACGGTATCATCTCTCTTTGTGGCCTACCCAAAGTATCAACTGCACCATTAAGAGCCTCCATCAATTCGGCAGCCAGACTCATCACTGGCTCCAAAAGAAACTCCCACATCACCCCGGATCTTCAATCCCTGAACTGGCTACCCCTTGAAGCCAGAATTCATCTGAAAATAGCGTGTATGACACACAAAGTCGTTCATCACAATGCACCCTCTTATCTGGCACAGAAACTGACGATCTCTGGCGGGATCAGATCCTCAAGAAGTGCGGATAACCTACTACTGAAACCACAAAGGTTCCACAAGAAGAAAACATATAACAGATCCTTCTCCGGGATGGCTCGCAGAATCTGGAATGCCTTACCTCCTGAAACCTGACTTAACCCCTCCACTGCTTCTTTCAAAATGGAGGTAAAATCGATACTCATGGCCAAATTCACTTAACTATGGACTATAGACACCTGGGTTCCAATCACATCCGTGTCCCTAGCAAGATGGTCATAATAGACCATCTAAGCAACTAGACTTTTTGTTTTTCCTCAGGTTGATGATTGCTTTGCCTACACAAGATGATCTGTGTATGCGCTATGTGTAACATCTATTTGTTGTATAGTAACCTTTACTGATTGTATAGCGCTCTGATATCCGTCTAGGATCTTGTTCGCGCTCTATAAAACTTTCTAAATAAATAAAAATAAAAATTACACCGCATGATTTTGCATTGCATGTCATCACAACGCATTTTTTGAAACTACACGTACAACGCATTCCATTACATCGCATTATACCATTGCAACGCATACCATTACATTAGATTTAAGGTAAGTGTTGGATAGTGTAGAGGTAAAAATTACTATTCCCACTCCAGTGAGTGCAACAGTAGGGAAGTGTTGGATAGTGTAGGGGTAAAAATAATTATTCCCACTTCAGTAAGTGCAACAGTAGGGTAAATGATGGATAGTGTAAGGGTAAAAACTATGCGTTGTAATGGTATGCATTGTAATGGTAGGCGTTGTAGTGACATGCATTGTAATGACATGCGGTGTAGTGACATGCGATGTAATGGCTGCATTGTAATGGCTTGCGATGTAAAGGATGTTGCATTGTAAAGGTAGTGCGATGTAATGACTGCGTTGTAAAGGTTGTTTCCCGTTGATTTTGGCTTCACCTAGGTGGAAGATGTGGTAAGGGAAAGGGTCAGTTTGGGTCCCTGACTGGACCGAGATTTTATGATGTAGAAGGTGTACTGTGGGGCAGTCTGGCTCTATTTGGTTAGTTGGATGTCTTTGGTCGGAAAGGGGTCATTGTGTTTCTTGGAGAAGTCGATGTTTCTGTAGATGTTGGTGATCTTGTTATGGAAAAAATTTACAAGGTTGTCCCAGTGTTCCTGTGAGGGGTTAAGGTTGTTTGTTGCTGCTGAGGGGTTGGAGAATTCTTTTACGCTGTTGACGAGTTCTTTGCTGTTATTGGAGCTTGATTCGATGTGTGAGGCTAATGCCTCTTTGTTCAATTCACTCATCTGTCTGTGATAAAGGTTCAGTGCTGTCTTGACAATGGCCTTGTTGGTCATGTCCTTGCTTGTGCACCATCTCCTTTCCTGTTGTTTACAGTGTCATTTAGCAGTTTTGAGATCTCCAGTGTACCAGCTACCCTGCTAAGTAGACCTTATGTGGATGTCGTTTCTGATGGGAGTGATGCTGTTGGTGCAGTTGGCGACCCATTTGTTGAAGTTTCTGATGTTCTGGTCTCGTTTGTTGGAGGAGATGGGGTGGGTGGAGTTGAGGGTGTTGATCCATGTGTCCCTTGAGCCTTTGCTCCAGCTGCAGTGGGGAGCATTGGGCAGGCTGGGGCCAGATGTCTGTGAGCTGGTGATGTTGAAGTAGGCGATGGAGTGGTCAATCCAGGTGAGTTCCATGGTGTGGCTAAACTGATGCGGTCGCTGGAGGTGGGGATTGTGTCTAGCATGTGGCTTGCGGTGTGTGTGGGGTCATGGATGAGTTGGGTGAGTTAAGCTGTCGAGGAGGTTGGTAATATTGATACCATTGTGGTTGTCCAGTTGGCCGTTGAGGACGCAGAGGAAAATGTAGTTGTTGGAGTCTATGGTGAGGGGGCGTCAAAATCATCAATGAGTTGCAGAAGGCTGGACATTATCCTGGAGGACTGAAGGTGAAGGTGCCGCTTAAGGTTGGGGAGAGGAGTTGGCCTAATGGTTAGGGCACTCGACCTCAGATCTGGGGGGACTGGGTTCGAGTCTCGGTAACGACGCTAAAACATCCTGTGATTCTGGGCAAATCACCTAATCTCCCCATGCCTAACAAAAAAATACATGTGTGTCCTCGTGTAACGTAACTGGTGCTATGTAAAGCGCTCTGATACCTGATTGGATTCGGGTCAAGTTCGCGCTATATAAAACTCTGCAAAAAAAGGTTGTTTTGTTGTCTGTTTGGAGTTGGAAGTTGAGGTTTTCCTTCGCTGGAGTGATGTCGTTTGTGGTGGCGCTTTGGATGGATTCCTTCTGTATGACGGTGATGCCTCCACCAGACTTGTTGATGCAGTCACAGTGTCTGATCTTGCATCCTTTGTGTTTTGTGGTGGCAACATTAGGTGTGGAAGTTGAGTTGAACCAGGGTTCAGTGAGGAAGAAGATGTTGAATGTGAGGGTGCAGAAGAGTCCCCTGATCTTGTGGTGTGTTTGCATAGTGAGCATGGGTGTATGCGAGTTGGTGTATTGGTTCAGGTGTGTCTGGGGTGGGGATTGGTTGGTGGGCTGGTGTGTCTGCTGTGGCAGGTGAAGTGGCACTGGATGCAGGTGAAAGGTTCTACCATGGAGCGCGGGTCGACCTATTGGCAGTGTTTGTTGCAACATCAAGTGTTGAGGTTGTAGAGCTCAGCAATGGTGGATCTGCGGTGGGTGGAGGGCTTGGTGTCGTGGTGCTGGGTGTGGTCCAAGAGTGGGCAGGTACAGACGGGATTGCCTTTGGCCACGTTTGGCATGCCAGTGGCTCACTTGCTGAACGTGTCTGCGGCGTGGTCATGCTGTGGACTGCATTAAGTAGTACCTTGGGTGGCCATGGCATTTATTGGTAGGAAGAATGGTGAGCAGTAAAACTTGGGCAGATAAATGCGGGCAGCGACAGTGTCACTGGATCAGGCTGGAACAAGCAGGAACTGGAGATCACAGGCAAGTGGCAGGCTAGGTGCTCAGGTGCCTCCTAGTGCGGTCACGCTGCAGTATGCATTAAGTAGGTCCGGGGAGGGCAGGCCTCTGTTGGTGGGAAGAATGTGAACAGTAAATCCCAGGCAGGAAAACCCGGGCACAGCCAGACTCACTGGATCAGGCTGGAACAATCAGGAACTGGAGGCCACAGGCAAGTGTCAGGCTAGAAGCTCAAATGCCTTCTCCACATGGTTATGTTGCTGATACTTATTGTTTTTTATCGTGTTTCTGTTTTTCATTATATCTGGGTTCTATCCCTTGATCTGCTGCTCCTTCTACTTTTTTCTTTATTGTAAGTCACTTACCCACTATCCTTCTGTTTTCCTATTGTGTTTTCATTTTCAAACTTTGTTCTATTCTATATATTTAATATGTATTTGTTTCTACTTTCTAACCTCTTTGTTGGCAGCTGTCTGTTTTTTATTTATTTTCAAATTGTCATGTCCTATTTTACACCCTTGCTTGTTCCCTAGCACCATGATTAACATTGTCTCTTGGCATGTTCTTAGGCTGGTATTGGAAATGACCATCTTTTCCCTTAACTGCTAAGGGTAAATGTGCCTGGGATCCCCTTTCAACATGATGAAATTGGCTTAACGCATATTAATCTTAACAATAAGCCCCCAGTATGTAGTGCCACGGTGTACACGGAGCATGTAAATTAAAGGTGACCAGTGTAATGCAGAACTCATTGTGTCATCCACTATAGCGGCAGAGTAAGCATGACTGCAGGCTTGCCACCATTAGCTTGACTGTGCTGGTTTAAACTGCAAATTTGGCATGTCAAAATAAAACCTTTTTAATAGGCCTAAACCGTCCTCTTAAATATTAATATCATTATAAATAAGTCATCACTAAGTAGGCCTTTCTACCCATAGAGGCATGGTATTTAGTTAGTGTTCAGCATGTCTTTTCAGTGAAAAGTTCCAAAAGACAATTTTTGCTGAAACAGGCTTAGCAGTTCCATAGCAGAGCATTGGGGCACAGAATTAAATTAAATATTGCTACATCCACTTAGGAAACAAGAATTAATTCTTGGAATTTTTTTAATACATATTGTAAACCCAATTCTTTGGTAAATTATAATTTCTAATGAATATTTTAGAACAGGTACTTTAAAAAAAGTTACCTGTTACCTGTCAAAATCCTCTAGAAGTCCAGTTTTACAGTCCATTTGCATGAACTTCCAGCTGTCACCCACGAGCTGAATATCCTTTTTATCGAGGTGTGAACTTACTCCCCGAGCTGAGACTATGGCTTTTGGTATGGGTAGGTGTTTGTTTTCTCTGACAGGCTGACCACCTGGGCTGGTCTCAGGAAATTAACTTCAACGGGGTCTCCCTGTCACAGGCAAGATGTAGATAACACCTGAACTTGCTTCCTTTGTCCCCCTAGGCACAAAGCCTAGTGGTAGAGGAGCTGCCCCACAACTGCTTGAGTGACCACAGAGGAGTGGCTGCTCAAATCCCAAGACACGCCTCTAGGGTGGGCAAAGGAGCTCTGCACTGTGGAAGAAAGGTTCTGCCATTTTGGGTTTGAGCAGCGAGGAGCACCGTGGGATTGTTTGAAGTAAAACATACAGGAAGTGCTGCAAAGTGGGTATGGTCAACCCTGGGAACTTTAAGCCTATTGATTAGAAAGTGGTGAGGAGTTTTCCCCACCCACAGGATGGCAGTTGGCAAAAATGTGGCACCCACTGTTCCCTTCTCAAATCACTTCTGGACCTGTGGAAGAACAGAAGAGGACTAGACCTACTGTCTGTGACCTTAGAAGAGATGTAAAAACAAGATCTCACAAGGACACCGCAGGTTTCAAGAGGCTTTTTTCCTACGTTCCCAGATAACAGTTCTAAGGGACTTGCCCTGGGCTCTGCTGCTGACCTCTGCAGGTGTGATTCTTGACCTCAAAGTGCTTTCCCCAAGGTCTTGGCTGGTGTCAGATTGTACTCTGCCTAAGTTTTCCAGAAACCTAGGACTTAGACAACTTTTTGTCAACTTTTTGGTCTGAGAACTGACGAGGGACCAAGACCAACCCACCAAACTGATCTGGTGCAGGTATATCTTCACTTCGATTAAGTTTGCCACAGCAACCTCTATGTTCTTCTCCATGGCCGCAAATCTGATTCAATGGGACCACCATTGATTGGCTTTCGATAACGTCAAGTCATCTTATCAACTCTGTTTTAATAATTATCATCTATTTGTTAAGGATTTTATTTCTTAATTAAATACTTTTCATATTATTTTTTTCATTCTGATACAATTTCTGCTTCTTCCATTACTAATAATTGAAACATCTTCATAGCCTCTGTAAGATCTTTTGGTATATCATGTGTTGCCCAGAAGAAAAAGAGAGCACATTTGAGTATATGTTTTTTATTTGCAAAATAAAAACTCTTGAACATCAGTACTACACTTCCAAAACCCATTTTGACCTAAATGATCTAATTAAGACAAAAATAGGAATACATTAAGTGGCCACCACTGAAGCTTGTAATAGTTTATTATGTATAAAATGTAAGTACCTATTGTGGTCAGAATAATTCCAGTAAAATGCTGCAAACTATTTGGAAAAAAATGGACAAAAGGTCACAGGAATCTGATTTTAATATCCTGGAGAAATATATTATCACTCCAGAAATCTTAAAGGCTCAAATCCTTGGAACAGTCTAAACCTACAGGCACTGAGGGCTTATCTATTAAAGTTAAGTTTCATCTGTGTTCCTAAATTATTGGAACTGCATAATTCTTTGTTACATGAAGTCAATTCATAATGCTCATTTCTTCAACCACTAAGAACTGTAATTCCTAAACCAAAGATCCTACCTACTGTAAAGTATATCACCATATTTTATAAATTTCGATTTGAAAATATATACTAAAATTGTAGCTGCTTGTCTTTAATCAATTATTCTTATTTAGTGAAAACAAGCCATTATGGTTTTATCAGACTTACATCAGATAATGAAAACGTGTTTTTAATGTGATCTCATTAGCGTTCAAATTCAAAATCCTGACTGCTGCCCTTTCACTTGACACCAAAAAGGCTCTTGATCCCATCAACCGTCAATTTATATTTAAACCACTTCAGTGGTATTGCTTTGGCCCCTGTTTTATATCTATGATTGAAATACTGTAATCATTTCCTAACACTAATGCTTTTGTCCACAATTCTTTTTATCCTTTTTTTATTCAAGCTTCGGAAGGAGACCCAGTTGTCCTCAGTCTCGTTCATTATTGGTCCTTTGTCCTTTGTCCTGATGAAGTGTTAATATATTTGTCTAAGCCCTCCCCCACATGGCCCCCTTTTTTAAAAAAGTTAACAAATATACTAAACTCTCTGGTTACAAACTAAATTTAAATAAAAGCAAAGTATTACTATCAAATATTTTAGTACAAGTAACATGTTCCAAGATACTCATTTTGTGTGAAGTCCTTGTAAAATTGAACATCTTGGTATTGAGTTTACAGCCAACCCTAAGAAAACTATATAATTCAACATCTCCTCACTGAAAGCTAAACTCGCCTCTTCACTTGCTACTTAGGGCCCAATGACAACTTTTGGTGGTGCTGGGGTGGGCGGCCCACCACCACCATGCCCCCGCACCACCAAGAGTCACTTTAGCCCACCCACCAGATTACAAATCATTTTGTGGTTTGGTGGGCAGACGGCGTGGCGGTTCCCACGGCGGTGCACCTGGATGCATCCCCAGGCTGAAGGGGCACAGGGGGCCAGCCACTGCCAACCTTTTCATGGACGAAAGACCTCCATGAAAACGCTAGAGGTCCTGAAACTTGTAATATTCATGGCGGTGCTGCTGCAGCAGCACCACCTGCATCTTACAATGGCCCTGACCGCTTCATCACTGCCTGAGCCAGGGATGCAAATACAGTCCAGCTGCCAAACTCATATTAGAGTGGTCGGATCACAGGTGCAGTAGTGGCTGCACCGCCACACCACCACAAGTCTGGCGATCCTTGGAATGCCAGACTCATAATTAGGCCCTAAGTTTCCTTTACATCTAACCTGATGTAGTCCCCTTTATACCATGAAAATCAGGAGAGCACAATTTAGTTTTGCTATCCATGTTACACTTTAAGAATCCCATATCAATTAGTTACCATATATTCAAAGTTTTTGTGGAATAATAAAATTCCACTAATAAATTTGTCTAAGCTTCAGTGATCAAAGACAGAAGGTGGTGTCAGATTCCCTGATTTCAAATTAAATTATATCACGCCTAATTCACTCTTAGACAAGCATGTGTAGTAATGTTCAATTATCCTGTGTTTACCACCTCTCTATGTGTTCAGAAGGAAAAGTTCTTCTTGGATAATAAGCAATTTTAAGAAACTCTTCAAATGTCCAATATGTTTGTTGTATATTTTTATAGGATGTTCAAATTTATGTTAATACATAGATGTCTGAGTGAGTAGAACCAAAAACTTGAGGCATATTCTTATGGCGACTCCTTAACAAACTGAGAATCCCTTTAGGAAAATCAAATGGAACATATGGAAGTAATCACCCTATCTTATCTTCTGCTCTCTGGAGCTGCTAGTCTCACCCCCCCCTCTCCTATTTGACCTTTAGTCTCTGTCCCAGTTCAAAGGCCATGCCACATTGAATGGAAGTTCAACTGACGAACTCGGAAACTGACATCATAAGGGTAAATGGAAAACCTAGATGAGCGTTCCTCGTCCGCAGCAGTCCCTAGTTCACTAAACTAGAAGACAAAGGAAGGGATCTCATAATCATGGTCATAGTCATGCAGCTGGTCATTCGGTTTTGAACACAATATCAAATTATAAATCTTGAGATTCACAACTATCACATTTTTATATCTTGACACAAATATTATGATGCAAAAATATTGTTGACAAGAATATGGATTTTTTTAGGTAAGTAATATTGTTTTCAAGAATATCTGTGTTTTTAATATCGTATTCAATAATATAGGTGATAAAGCTTTTGTTTTTTAATTATCTTTATGTGTTTTAGTTGAGATATTAATTTTATATGTTAAATATTGTTTGTGTAATTGTTGACCATACTTTTCAATATAGTTTGCAATTGCAAGGTATTTGTAATTTCAAATGTAATGGTTCATAGTAATTTATTGTGTCATAGTGGGTTGTGAGGTTTGTAAGGGTATAGGGTGGGAGTAATTAATAATACATTTGTATTTTAGTACAATTCTTTTTATTGATAATAAAATATGTAAATTGTGTATTTATTATAATTTTAAGTCCTATTTTAGTTGCAGGTTGTTAGGTCTGTAGAGGTATAGGGTGGGAAGTTAATTAAGTAATAATTGGTTACTAATTCATTATTAATTTATTAATAACATAACTGATTTTTAAGTATTTAAATAATGCAATTATATTTGTGAAGTTATATTTAAGGTTTGGTTTGTTGTGTTTGTTGGAGTATAGTGTGGTAACTTTATTAAATAATAAATTAACAGAATTTTGTATAATTCTAAATGAATTATTAAAAGTTTTATTAATTATGTAAATTGTTAAATTGGCTATCTAATAACATATATTTTTTTCCTATATATTTTATTCATTTCAGTTTGGCTTTGTTGGTATTTTACCGATTCAAAGCTGTAATACTGTGCCTGGAGTGGTAAAAGACGTTTGTCATTTTGTAGTTTGGCATGGATAGCACTGCGCTAGTCCTATTCTCAAAAACATTGCTGGAGAAATGACAAAATACTTTGTCCCTTTCGGTGTGGATGGCAGTGTGCTAATCCTATGCTTAAAGACTATGATAGAATAGCATACATTTGAGGTGAGCAAATGTAGAGTGTCTCTGGTGTTGAGAGTGCTCCATACAGGAGCTGCTTTCCACCTATATTTGAGAACTACTCAGAGTTCTCTACTTCTTTTTTGCATATATGTATATATATATATATATATATATATATATTCTTTCATATTAAAGTTACAGATTTCTGGTCAATAATTGGGTTATTAAAATATGGTATGTGATTGTAGTGAAGTGTTTTCCCTACATTTGCACTGACTGGATTTGGGATATTACATTTTCCATCTCTGAAATCGCATGCTTTCTCTAATGTTGCACAGACTGGAGTTGGAATAGTCAATTTAGTCCCTCTAAATTCCAAAGTTTTCCTCACTGTTGCACAAATTGGAGTGGGATTAGTAAATTTAACCTCTATGAAGTCCAGTACTTTCCCTACTGACTTGAACCCCTCCTACGTCCAGGGCTTTTGCTACTGTTGCACAGATTGAAGTGGGAATAGTCAATTTAACCCCTGCCAAGTCCAAAGCTTTTCCTACTGTTGCACAGACTAGAGTGGGAATTGCAAATGTAACCCCTCTGAAGTCCAACGCTTTCCCTACTGTTGAAAAAACTGAAGTGGGAATAGTAAATTTAACCCCTCCGAAACCCAATGCTTTCCCTACTGTCGCACAGACTGGATTAGGAATAATAAATTTGACCTCCTCGGGGTGCAACACTTTCCCTACTGTTGCACAGACTGGAGAGCGAATATTTAATGTAACTCTTTCGAACCCCAACGCTTTCCCTACTCTTACACAGACTGGAGTTAGAATAGTAAATTATAAGACTCCGAAGGCCAACATTTTCCCTACTGTTGCACTGAATGGAGTAGGAATAGTAAATTCAACCCCTCCGAATTATATATATATATATTTTTTATTTATTTTCATTGAAAAACTCAAAGGTTAAAGGGGCGTTATAGTTAGAAAATAGAATAAAAGAAACCTTAGAAATTCACTGAAAAACCAACGGTCCCAAGAATATCATAGTTACGTCCAGATTTCACTAGCAATTCTGCAGTTATATTTACCAGAGCTAAATATCACTTACGCCCCCGCAATGCACTGCTTATGACCTCACATATTACATAACTCATGACATGGTCAGTGACATCACTCATGATGTCACTGATGTCATCTCAAATGGCACTATGATGACATCATCCAGTGAGTGTAAGGCTCTGATTATGACCTTGGCAGTCGGATCTCCAGGCCACAGTGTCAGCGGTCAGAAGAACACCCCCAAGCTGGCAGTGTCCTGACCGCCACTTTTGGAGTTTAACACCGGGCTGGCAGTGTGCCAGCGGCAGTCTTGGGGTGGGCGAGAGACTGAGGGTAATGCCGCAGCACTGTAGCACCTGCACTGTTGTGCATGCACTTTTTGCTTTGCACCATGTAGTGCACAGCACACAGTGTGTGCACAACAGTGCAGGCATAGGGGAGCATAACATGTGCCCCCAGCCACAATGACCAATGGGCTAAAACACCTGGGGTCCCTGATTGGGGCCCCCTCCCTGCCCTTCTGCCGACTTTAACATGGGGGGTCCCTGCCATGAAGAGGTCCGCAGAAAGGCAGGTCATAATCAGCATGCCGGTGCCAGCATCAATACCTCCTCCATGGCTCACCGCTGCCATCACGAGATCAAAGAGCCTGGTGGTGGCGGCGGTCTCATGGTGGTTCAACCAACATTCTCATAATATAGCAGTCAGACCGCCAAGGAAGCAAAGGTCAGAACCGCCACAGAAAGGTACTGCGGTCTTGGGATCGCTGTACCCCTAATTCAGGCCCTAAGTGTTTTGGAAAAGTTTCTGAGACTTAAAGATATATACTAAGCTGCTGCATATGTTAAATTGCTATTCTTTCTTACAACTAATGGGTGTTACTATATGTAACATATGTCACCTGAGTGGCTGTTTGAATGTATGAATCTGTGTGTGAGTGACTAACTGAGTGGCTGTATGGGTATGCAAGTGGGTGTGTGAGTGACTGTGGGTGAATAAGTGTGTACAAGTGACTGTATTGGTGACTAAGTGGCTATGTGAGTGACTTTATGGGTAGGTGAGTGGGTATGTGAGTGACTGTAAAGGTGACTAAGTGGCTGTGTAACTGGCTCTATGGGTGAGTGACTGGGTGTGTAAATGGGTCTATGGGTTAGTAAGTGGCTGTTTGAGTGGGTGTATAGGTAAGTGTGTGGGTGTGTAAGCGACTGTATTGCACAGTAAGTGTCTGTGTAAATGGCTCTATAGATGAGTTAATAGCATGTGAGTGATTGCATGGATATGTGAATGGGTATGTGAATGGTTGTGTGGGTGAGTGAATGGGTATGGGTATGGAGGTGTGAGTCAGAGCGTGAATGGTTCTGTCGATGATATCATGAGTGATGTCATTTGAGATGGCATGAGTGATGTCATTGACCATATCATGCGTTATGTAATATGTGAGGTCATAAGCAGTGCAATGCGAGGTCATATGTTATAGTTAGCTCAGGTAAATATAACTGCTGAATTTCTATGGTTTTGTATGAGTGAAATTTGTGAATGTGGCAGTGCACAGTCTAGGGCCCACCCCAACCACCTCCTGTGTTCAAGCTAGACCCCTGTCCTTGTCTCTAGCCTTGTAGCTCTTCCTTAGATGTAACACACATAGATTCTCTTGTGGGGAACCCATGTGCAACCATGGCTGGTGTACTGGTGGTTATGCTGTAAGAAATCTGCAGTGTTATAGTGTACAAGATTAACTGCCCTTGTTGTTTTGTAGATTTATTATGGTATGCATGCGCAACTGCCCTTTGTTTTCCTTGTTGCCTTGTGTTGGCCTTGTTTACCTATGTGAACTTCAAGTCCCAGAAGCCCCACATGGCGCCAATCTTGTGTGGGGGACGAGCACATAAGAAGAGGCCTTGCCCGAGCACACATGCTCACTATTCAGAAACTTCCTTGGAAGCCTGTCCGGCTCTTTTTTGGCTATCTCCTTGAAAACTCGGCATCTCTACCAGCATCTGTTGATTCCTCCCGCATTGGCGGCATCAGCATACCTAGGTTCGAGCCTTTTAAGACCGACCTGGTCTTCAGTGTTAAGCCCGATTTTGCCTGCATTGTTATCATCAATGTACGAAGGGCTTGCGGGCCCTCTTGCTCGTCACTTTTGAGAATGAGCTGCATTTAATTTAATTGGTTTAGCAGTATTGTGTTTGTATGCAAATCGAAATAGGATCTCTTGTGAGAGCTGTAGAATCAAAGTGTCAATATTCTCTGGTGCAGTAAACCAGGAGAAGGTGTTCTTTAGAGTTTACCTAATGTGCTACTGGGAATGGTGTTTATGTTGAGGGCAACAACTGTTAGGCCCATGTATGACACATGGGACTCTTTCAAGCAGAGGATTTGCCGGACTGGCCTGTTTGTGGGACGCTGCTTCTGCTGGACTTTCCTGTTGGTGTTTGTTTTGGGACCTGCCGCGGCGCATCGCCGCCTTGTGGTGCAGAGTGGGGGAGCCGCCTTTGGGGGACCCTGTGTGCTTGAGGGGAATTCCATCTGCTATAGGGGTGGAGCGCTGCAGGGACTCGCTTGCCCAGGAGTCCCTGCGTGGCCTCTGACACCTGGTCTGCGCCCCCTGATAGCCCCGCCCCCTGGCCGTCGCATACTCTATTAAATCGGCCCACCGTTCCGCTGCACGGGACGCGAGCGGGACGCCGGGCGAAGCCCGGGCAAAGGGCGGGCCCGTTTAAGCCCGTTAAAGACCGGGTAAGACTGGACTGGGCCCCCCCTCTTATATTCGAACTTTGGACTCTAGTTATATTTCCTTATATACCACGCTAACTCCTAACTGACTTCTTGTAGAACCATTATTCGATAGTTTTTGGTGAAATATATTAATGTTATGACGACTAGGGGTAGCAGGAGTAAAACTGCACAGGGGGCAGCGCATGTTACTGGCCCAATCGATCAGTATATTACTAGGGCTAATGAGGCGATAAACCAAGGCATATCACTCCTGGAGCGTAGGGTTTCTCAGGATCTGGCCCTAGCCAAGCGATCATCAATGGGCTCTTTAGTGCTAGCCAAGACACCCACTAACCCACGGGAGAACAGGCCTCTAATTGAAGTACGAGTAGAAACACACAGTGTGCCAAATACGGCTGATCTTTCGGCATCTTTGGTACTCTCGGATACGCAACTGAGTGAGGCGCTTGAGAAGACGCCCAAACTTTTTGCGAGCCCGAGGCAGGAGGTCTCCAACACAGAACATTCAAGGGGAAAGAGGGAGGGTGCTATACCAAAACGGAAGAAGCCCAAGGAAGTGAAAAATTGTAAACCTAATAAAGAACCTCCCATCATTCATACGCCAGGAAAAGATGCACCTACACAGAGCGGTCCAATCAATATAGCAACGGATATGATAACCCTCTCTTTGAACCCAACAAATCTTAATGACCCTGGTAGTCTGGGTGAGCGTTGCAAAGTTTGTGAGGTAAACAACCAACTATTACTCAGATTGGGAGAACTTATCAAAATCTACATGCAGCCCATCAAACTATCTCTCTCAAATATTGAAAAGCAGATAGCTTCTATGAATGCAACTTCTAATATTCAGACGGGTGCCGGGTTGGTTAAACCAGGGGGGTAAAAAAAAAATAGCAAAAATTCAACGGTGGAGTTGCAAGCCACAAAAGTAGCCACTGATGGGTCAAACATAAAAACGAAGCCAACTCCAGCCGTATTGAAGAAGGTCATAGAGCCATTGAAAACCCCAGACCCTTCTGACAATACGAAAGCTATGCCAGCCAAACCACCAGGGTCACAGTATACTAACGATAGGAACAGGGGTGGGAGTAGGCACCCAACACATCTACCACCAGAAGCAAGTCCATATGTTGTAATCATGACCGGAGTTCCCGAGCTAAGTCAAAATGCGGAGGAACCGATATGGTCTTTAAAAAACAAGGTACAGCATTGGCTTACTATTAATAGACCGCTGCCACCTCATTGTAGTAGCAGGATCTCAATGGTGCGCATGGTACCCTGGATAGGAAACAAGAGGAAAAGGACCCGGGGGGATTGCGTCATAGTCAACTTTGACGACCCCCGCACGGCCGATCACATTTGCTGTTGGGGTATGCGGGCAAAGAATGACGGAATAGAGACAAGAAGGCTTTCTTTTTTCTACCCCCCCATTAATCGATATAATGATGCCTCTGATTGGAGCTGGTCACAAGTAAGAAACTGGGATAGAAGAAGGGAGTGGGCTGATTGGTCAGGTCACGGAGGTAGAGACATAGCTCCTCCTGTAGGCTGGAGAGGCATACCAGTCGCAAATAGGTTCAGCTGCCTAGAAGCAGTGGATTGACCATTATTGCGTACTGGACATGGCCTTGAGGGCATTGAATACCCTAGTCCCAAACCTTCACAACCTTTGGTTAGCTCTATGACTAATATAAACATAGATACTAGCTATATGACCCCAGTGATGCAGACAATTGACCAAGCAATCTTACAGGTCCCAGCTTTATGTCCCCACCTTATCTCCGTACCAGGGCCTAGTATTGCTCAGTCCATGCCTTCCATTGAATTCATGCCTTCTGTTGTACTCATGCCTTCTATTGAATGCCTGGGTCCTCAAAATAGCGATGGTCATGATCCCAGGGGTACATTAAAGATTCTTAGTTGGAACCTAGCAGGTATTCACAGGAAATTGTGCTCACCAGAGTGGAATGCTTTAGTGGAGGTGCATAAGACTAACGGTCGGGCAACCCACTCGCCTCCCATGGACAGACCATTTTCTAATCCCATTCACTTGGTCTACCATCAAACCTCCCTCATTGCCTCCTCGTTCTATAACTAGGAGGAATTGGAAAAAACTTTCCATAGAGCCATGGACAACTATCCTTGAAGACTCCCGTCCTCCTCTCTGTACTAACCCCAACCAAGCAAATAACAACTACGAGGGTTGGATCAGGAAATCACTGGACACGATCCTTCCTCTAAGGAAATCCGCTCCCAAGAGAGCACACAAGTCCGCTCCCTGGTTCTCAGATTCCCTGAGAGACTTAAAACGCCTCTGCAGGAAAAAAGAGAGAGCCTGGAGAATAGATTTCCTCCCAGAAAACAAAAAACACTATAAAGAGGCTATTAAGGCCTATAGAAATGGGGTAAGAACAGCTCAGTCCGCCTACTTTGCAGACCAAATAATGGCAGCAAAATCAAAACCTAAGGAGATCTTCCATCTGGTCAAGAAATGCATTACTGTCAACACTGCCCCCCCAGTCCCGAAATCACTAGAGCAATGTAATGAACTGGCAGACTTTTTTCACAATAAAGTCACGCAGATCTATTCTGCTTTCCCGGTAACAGCCAACAATTCAACAAACCAAAGCCCCCTTAACAATTCCCTCCTGCAAGGACAACCGATGCTGGATCATTTCTCCTTACTAAACTTGGAGACACTGCAACAACTGGCAGTCCAAGTCAAATCTGGGTCTCCCCTCGACCCTGTCCCACCAGAAATACTGCTCCAGGCAGGCCAAGCCATCCTTCCAGTAGTGCTAGAGCTTCTTAATTCATCCATTTCCTCCTGCACAGTACCTACCGGGTGGAAGAAAGCCATGGTACGGGCTCTGTTAAAGAAACCCACCCTCAATCCAGAAGATCACTCTAGCTACCGTCCAATTTCATTACTTCCCTGGGTAAGTAAAGTGCTAGAGAAACACATAAATACCCAGTTGACACAATTTCTGGAAAGCCATGCACTCCTGGACCCATCCCAGACAGGTTTCAGGCCAAAACATGGCACTGAAACTGCGTTACTGGCAGTCGTTGAAGAGTCTCGAAGGATACTGGATCAAGGAGGATCAGTGGCAGTGATCCTCCTTGATCTAAGTGCAGCCTTCGACACGGTCAGCCACGCCACTCTGCTGAACCGTCTGCATAACATCGGTGTCGGAGGCGACGCTCTAAAATGGCTGGAATCATTCCTGCACAATAGATCCTTCCAGATCTTTGATGGGGATATAACATCAGTCAGAAAACCCCTAGACTGTGGAGTACCACAGGGCTCCTCTCTGAGTCCTGTGCTCTTCAATGTCTATATGAAACCATTGGCTGGGCTCGTCGAACCATCAGGCATAAAAATTGTATCATATGCCGACGATACCCAGCTAGTGGTTTCATTGACGCAGGAAAGCACCGGCCACACTTCAGGAAACCTGATAAACAGCCTGGAGGATATAAAAAAGTGGATGACAGGCTCTTCATTAAAGCTGAATGGAGATAAAACGGAGCTCATGCTCCTAGGCACCACTTCACCCACTCTAATTCCTTCCATGTGGCCTGGATGTTTGGGCACACCCCCCATCCCCAAAGAGAGTGTAAAAAGCCTGGGAGTATGGCTGGATAAAAATCTTTCCTTCTCCACCCAGGCCACTAAACTCTCTGCTATCTGTCTTGGCTTACTTAGAACACTAAGGAAGGTCCTCCCCCTCCTCCCTAGGGAAGCTAAACAAGTGGCAGTTCAGGGCCTGGTCCAGTCCCGGCTGGACTCAAATAACGCTCTGTATGTGGGGGCCCCAGAGCTGTCCACGCGTAAACTGCAGGTCATCCAAAACTGCGCAGCACGCATGTTGCTGCAGATTCCTAGGACGCAGTCTGCAAAATCTGCCCTGGCCGCCCTACACTGGCTCCCAGTAAAGCAGAGAGTGGCATTTAAGGCCCTATGCATCGCCCATCGAGCTTTCTGGGGGTCTGGTCCAAGTATCCTCAACAAACTGGTCACTCAATACCATCCTAACAGAAACCTTCGATCCACGGAAGCTTTTTTAGCCGTAGTCCCAAGAGTGCGAAGAGCCAGGACCGGAGGAAGGATGTTCTCCTTAAACGCCGCGAAGATGTGGAACACACTCCCGCTTCAAATCAGGTCCAACCCCAACTTACTCTCATTCCGAAAGCAGCTGAAAACTTACCTGTTTGCTAAGTCCACCTAAGCTCGTTTTCCATCCCTCATCAGTTTTGTTTTTTATGCCTTTAGCGCTTGGACGCCCATTGGGCAGCAATCGCGCTCTATAAATCACAATACAATACAATACAATAAGATCTGCCTGTTCCAGGAGACCTGGAGTTTAGAACCACTCCATCGAGTTGGGTATGTCACATACTCTGTGCCTGCAATACTCCCTAGAAATGGGAAGGGTCGCCCCTCGGGGGGCCTTCTCATCTGGGTAAGCATTTCCCTTAACTGCCGTACAACACTTAAGCAGATTAATAGCCCAGATATTCTAGGAATCTCCTTGAGAGGTCCCCGTAGGGGGTTAACCCTCGATTTGTTTAATATATATGTTAGAGGTACCAAACATGGGTCTATGTATCTGATAGTGACCATTCTTGAAATAGAGCTCAGAGAAAATACTGTTGGTGCCCAAGTCCGGGTTGCGGGAGACTTTAATTGCACCTATGAGCCTCTCATAACAGATGATATTTTGGACCTGGGTGAGGATGATTTTAGAAGGGGTATTCCAGCTCTAACTATTCCTCCGATCAAAAGATGGTCCCAAAGTGCGATCCAGTTAAATGCTCTAACGTTGGAGTTTGGCCTAAGAGCCACAAATGGTCGTACAAGCTCAGACCCCATGGGTGCTGCTACATTTAATAGAGCCAACCACACCTCGAGGATCGATTACATTCTGCTAGATTTTTCACTTTGGGGATTAGTACAGGATATGGTAGTTTTACCTACTGTAGAAAGCGACCATAATTCGCTTTCTCTGACTCTTAAAAACCCTTGGCCTAGTAAAACACTCGAAGTGCCCCCTAAGCAAGCTCATAAAATGTATGTCTCCTCTTGTGGGAGACGCTTGAAGTGGAATAAAGTTCCAGCTGATGAAACTAAACTTAATACTATCGATGAAATGCTTACAGCTTCACAAACGGAGTTGGATACTATTGATTCGGCCCTGTTAACAACTGGAAGAGTCACATCTATTTTTGAGGGTACACTTAGGACTATTGGGGATGTATTCTCGAAAAAGGTGCGTGTGGGTAGGGACACGGCAACCCGGAATCCAAGGGGCAAGCATGATTGGTACACATCTGCATGCAGGCACGCAAAATCTCTTCTGATTGAGGCTATTAAAGGCAAATCACAAGCCCTTATACAGGGAGCTAGGAAAGAGCATAAGCAAATATTGGCAAGTGCAAAAAAGGAGTGGGAAGAAGAGTACTGGCGTACTTTAAAAGAGGCAAGCTCTGGGAAAGATTCAAGGCGTTTCTGGGATACAATCAGAGCCAGAAACAGACCAGATAGCGACCTCATAACATGTAACATTACTAACCAAGTGTGGGTTAACCACTTTTCTAAATTGTATACTCGCCAATCTAGAAATAACACCACAGTTACACCCAATGATGAACAGGGCTGGGAGGTGGCTCTAGTAAACCCCGACTTTCCAACAAAAAGAGTAGAGTATGCTAATGGTACTATCATGCCCCAAAAGGACTGGGAGGTAGATCCAGTAGACCCCGACTTCTGAATAAAAGAAGTAGAGTATGCCATTAGTACCATCTTGCCCCAAAAGGCGGCCGGTCCAGATGGTATTCCCGGGGATCTGCTTCCTTCAGATATCCCGAAATGGGGGAAATTTATTCATTGCCTGCTCATTGCCATCTGCAGGGGTGCACCGATTCCCACATCCTGGAAAGGGGCAGAGGTAGTCCCTATTTTTAAAAAAGGGGCCAGGGACGACCCGTCGAATTATGGACCTATAAGCCTGTTGGACATAACCCAAAAGGTAGTCGGCAAGGTGCTGTTGGTTAGAATATTACAATGGATTAGCGAAAACAACATCCTTTCTGACTACCAGGCAGGATTTAGAACAGGCACTGGCACAATAGAACAAGCCTTTAGATTGATGCTAGTGTACTGGAAGGTGGTGGTCATAGGCAAAGGCAGTCTTTATCTCGCGTTTATCGATTTAAAGACTTCCTTTGACCTTGTACCTAGGGAGACTCTCTGGAGAGTCCTCACTGACATGGGGATACCACATTACATTCTACTGCTACTTGTAAGGCTCCATGAGAACAGCTTTGCCCAGATAAGATGGGGTTTGGAGGGAGAGAAAACCAGCAGAATCCCGGTAGAGAGAGGGGTTCGCCAGGGATGTGTTCTAGCTCCCACCCTCTTCTCTTTGTATGTCAACGGTGTGGTTGAGCATCTGTTGAAAGATCCTTCAGATGAACCATCCCTGGCGGGGGAGCGTATCCCCAATCTCCTCTTTGCGGATGACACGCTCTTGCTATCCAAATCCCCAATGGGTCTTCAAAAACTACTCAATAACTTCCAGTTTTAACGGAGGCCTGGTAATCAATACCAATAAAACAAAATATCTTGTGATGAATCCCCCCAAAAAACCTGTGCGTCCCCCAAAGTTGAACGCCGTACCTTTGGGGAGGGTGGATGTATTTGATTATCTAGGCATCCGTTTGTCGCACAATATGCAGTGGGCTCCTCATTTAGGTAAAATGCTGCAAGCCCACAAGAGGGTAACAGGGGCTCTTCTAAAGGAGCAGCGCTCCTGTGCAATTAGACCTATAGCCCCTGTTATTGAAATCTATGCAGCAAGGGGAGTTAGATCTGCTCTTTATGGGGCAGAGCTATGGGGCTCATGTAACACTAGCGAATTGTCAAGATCTGAGAGGAAGTTCTGTAGGGCCATCATGTCACTTCCCCAGGGTACTCCTATGATCCCACTAATGCTTGATTTAGGTTGCCGCCCCATTGGTGATTTGGCAAAGTTCCGGCCCTTACTCTTATGGGCCCGGCTGTGGCAAGTCCCGGAGCTTGCCAAATATGCTAAAGTGCTCTCTGAAGTAATGTCATTCCCTGGGTGGCATAGGATAAAATGGCTGAGAGATATGAAAGCCCTCCTGTGTAACTTGGGTCTAAGTGAAGCCTGGGCAAATAGGTCCTCCCCCCCAAAGGCAACACTCAAGAGTTTGTATTGGAACTGGATTGCGACCCAACGGAGTACTAACTGCACATTGGGTAGACTCACGGAGGACTTTCTGAAATATAAGGATTTGCCGATCCGGGAACTTTACTTAGACATTATTGAGAGACCATTCGACAGGACCCTTTATTTTAAATTTAGGACCGGGACTCTTCCACTTCACGCTTTTACATCTCGGTGGAAACCCCCAGCACAGACCACAGAATTTTGCCCTATTTGCATATCCAGACAAGAGTCAGTGGCACACTTTCTGTTTGAATGCCAGGAGTATGCACAACCAAGAAGAAGATGGCTTAAGCAATTGTGCCGTCTGTTAGGAACCAGGCATCACACTGAGGCACTACGTATTTTAATTTCGGACTCTCGCCCACTGTATGTTTGTGCCCTTTCCAAATTTTTATCATGGGCCTGGTGCATTAGAAGCAAAAGGCTTAAAGGAAATGTTTAATCTCTTTTTAAACAATTATTTATGATGTGCTTCTTTTATCTGAAAATTAAGACTTTAAGGTCAAATGTAATTAAATTCTTATATATTTTTTTTTTGAAATTGTGTGTTTTTAATGCGAAGCTTTTATGATAAGTTTTTATCGAAATGAAGCCTTTTTGACTTGACTTTTTGACTTGATATATGACACATGAGCGAAAGCAAGATATGCTTCCGCAAAGTCTGGTTGTGTGCTTGTGTTTATTCTGTCAGATCACTGAAAGGTACTAGACACCAGAGACTTCTATTATGAAATCAAGGACGACAATCAATGCATACTAAGACACTTCAATGAAGATTCCATACGGAAAATACAGAACTGTTGCGCAGCATATATGTTGCAATTTGTTTTTTAGTTTGTTAAAGTTTTCTTTCACTGATTCCCTTCGCGCATATCTCTTCCTACCCTTCCCTCACCTGGCTTCTCCAATACTCAGTGCTACCCTATAATCGGTCCCAGGATGATTGTTCCTTGACTGGGAAGTACCTGGCCTGGCAGTTCGGGCTGTACTGCTCCCATGGAGAGCAGGATCAAGACTCATTTGCATATGGCTGGGTACAAACTGGAATAGTGAGCAAAGCAACTATAGATTTAACTCATACCTGTGACTGGGGATGAATGTTTGATTTGTTCAACATTCTGCCCATCATCTGCTCTTTCTGCATGGGTGTGTCAGTGTGTGCATTGAGATGTCCCTTGATGTGTCATTGCATGCATCTGTGTATGCCTGCTGTTATTAGATACATTAGTATTTGACTTGGTGTGTGAGTGTCTGCATTGCTGTAGGCATGGGGTTGTCAGTGTCTGCACTGGTAAGTTCCTGGGTGTTTTAATGTGTATGTCACTGTGTGCCTGGGTGTGTTATTGGATGCATTTGTGTTTGGCTGGGTGTGTTAATGTCTGCATTACTGTATGACCTGGTGTGTCAATCTCTGCATTGTTATGTCCCTGAGCATGCCAGTGTATACATCGGTGTGTGCCTGGGTGTGTTATTGGATGCAATCGTTTTTGGTTGGTTGTGTCAGTGTCTGCTTTGGTGTCTGTCTGGCTGTGTCAGTGTCTGCAGTGGTGTATGCCTGGATGGGTCAGTGTATGCATCAGTGTGTGCCTGGGTGTTTTATTGGATACATTAGTGTTTGGCTGGCTGTGCCAGTGTATGCATCAGTGTGTGCTTGGGTGTATTTTTGGATGCATTAGTGTTTGGCTGGCTTTGTTAGTGTCTGTATTAGTGTGTGGTTATTGTGTAACTGGCTGTATCAGTATGTATATGGGTGTTTGAGACTATTTTATCAGTTTTCGGCTGAATGTTCAAGTGGCTGTATCAATGTGTGACTTTGGGACAGATTATAATGTTGTTAGGAAACTGTTGAGGAAAACCTTGCACCCTGTGGCGGCATTGTGCATGGTTGGGAAGAGGGGTCCCTTGGGTGAAGGGGAGCTTGCAACAGGCCCCCAAAGACCGATTCCGAAAGTCGTTTCGTCTAAGGCAAACCGAGTCGGAACGGCTGACCAAATCGGTCATCCGGAAACCCTGTCCATTGAGCTGCATGATTCAGCTCTGAAAGACTCAGACCGACTCAATGACTTTTGTAACTGCTCGTACTGTTCCTGGACATCGTAATCGGTCCAATTTGGTAGGAAACAAGGGTTCCGATCATATTCTGCAATACCGAATCCCATTCGGAGCCATTCCTAATGAAATCCTAATCGGCCCCTTAGTGTAATTGGCTGTATGAGTATGTGCCTGGGTGTTCCAATTTCTGTATCAGAGTATGGCTGGGTGTGTCAGAGGTCGAATCAGTGTGAGCCTGGGTCTGTCAGTGGCTGTATCAGTGAGTGCCTGGGTGTGTCAGTGACTGCATTGGTTTGTGCATGGATGAGACAGTCTATGTGTGTTTTTATCAGTATATGGTATAGTGTGTGAGTAGGTGTATGGTTGTTTGAGTGTGAGTAAGTTAGAGGAGCTATCTGTGTATAGCTGGGTTTATGAGTTACCGTATTGGTGTGTGGCTTGGTGTGTGAGTGACTGAGTGAGTATGTGTCTTAATGGCTGAATGAGTGTATGAGTAATGTAAGTAGCTGTTTACATGTGCAAAGGGGTGTGTGACTGACTGTATGAGGTTTTGCCCAGGTGTATGAGTGTATGTTTGGGTGTGTCGATACAGGTGTATAGGTGTGTTAGTTCATGTATGAATACCTGTATGGGAGTGTTTATGACCCATTAGTTAGATTAGAGGCAGACGCGCGAGCGCGCAAAACAAGATGGCCGCCGTGTAGAGAGCTCCGGCGTTTTTTCGCCCGTTTTTCGTTAAAAACGACGATTCCTGTCAGTTTTTTACCGCAAATCAGGTCGCTTGGATGCTGAGCATCTTACCTGTCGATTGCTGAGTTTTTCTTGGAATTTGGGCGCTGTCTGAGGCGTTTTCCAGTGTCCAGCCTCTGCCTCCAGCTCTCCCTTCAGGTATTCCCAGCTTTGTCTGTCAGGGGGCGGAGCAAGCATTCAGGAAAGGGCCTGGCTTGGGCCTAGCCACTCCCATAGCCTGTTATAGCTGCTGCACCAGCTTTAATAAGGATATTCTTACTGCTGCAGTATTCTTTTCCTTCATTTTTTCTGCGTTGTTGCTGTTATTTTTGCAATTTTGATATTTTATTTTATTGTTATTATTATTATCCTACTTTTGCTACCAAATCAACATGGATAATAAAAATATTCATCCTAAAAGAAAGCAGCAGGTTTCACCTCCGCCAATTAAATCAAAGGCGGTAGAGTCAACAGAACCTTCATTATCCTTAATTTTGGAGGAAATTCAAGCGCTTCGTGTTAACACAGATGCTATTGCCTCAGAGATTAAAAATGTTCGAAAGGAAATGGCGAGTATGTCAATGAAAATATCTGATAATGCAATTAAAATACACGATAATAAGGCTAAGCTTGAGACTTTCACTCCTCTTGTAGCTAAAATATCTCCTTTGTCTACCCGGCTCCTAGAGATGGAAAATCGTAACAGACAATACAATTTACGCATTTTTAATTTACCAGAGGATGTGGAGAGTGGCAACTGTAGGTTGTATTTGGAAAATTTGATTCCTGGGCTTCTACAAATTAAATTTCCAGAAAAATTTGAGATTGACAAGGCCCATAGAATCCCTTCACATCGCAATCCTCAACATACCAAACCTCGTCAAATGATTTTCAAAGTCCTCAGACATCATCATTTGGTTTTGATTCGAAAGGCAGCACGAGAGATTCCTTCCTTAATGGTCAATGGGAATAAAATTTTTATTCATCAAGACTTTGCCAAGGAAACAGTCTCAATCCGCAAGGAATTTTTTACTCTTCGGCCTCAACTGCGAAGTCTTGGATTCAAATATGGTCTTTTTGACCCTTCAACAATGCGTATCTGGAAAGACAATCTGTCAAAATCTTTTCAACGTCCTGAGGACTTGCGTCAGTTTTTGGATCAACGTTCACAGCAATCCATGGATACTCATGACTCTAATACCTGATTATAGCTAATTTCCTTTTTGTTTTCTGACAGGTTAATGAACCATTACTACATTGGGCTCCAACGGTTAGGTCATGCTTGTTGAGCGTATGTGCGTCTCATCTTTGATATTTTTGTACCCTGTTTGTCATTTTCTCCTTTTTTTAATTTTTTCACCTCCTTTTACTTGTTCTGGAGCTACTATTTTCTCTCATTATCGTTCTCCTTCTTTTCTTTTTCTCCTCTTCTTGATTTTTTCTTCTTTCTCTCTTCATTATGGCTAATATCCACAATATTAAAGTTGTTTCACTAAATGTTAAAGGTTTACGTCATCCAGTTAAGCGTACAAAAATCTTAGATTATTTAGGTAGTTGTAAGGCAGATATTTGTTTTCTTCAAGAGACTCATATAGATGACAACATCTTAAATTATATGAAAAAGAAATGGGTAGATACTATTGTTTCATCACCTGCAATTGGTAAAAAAAATGGGGTGGCTATTTTTGTTGCGAAAAAATTGCATTGCCAAGTCTTAAGCAAAATTTCGGATGCAGATGGAAGATTTATTATAGCTAAAATTAAAATTCATGATTCAGTCATATTTTTGCTCAATGTTTACTACTGTCCTACTGCGGATGACCCTCTTTTTTGGTCTAATATTACCACCGAGGTTCTAAAGTTGGGTAAAGTTCCTTTAATTGTTGGAGGTGACTTTAATGTTATTGCTGACCCATTATTGGATAGAATATCTAGTACTAAATTTCGCCCTCCTAAGGTTTTTCATGCTTTTAAGTCATTTATTCATAACACCAAATTAGTTGACATTTGGCGTTTGCACTTTCCCACAGAAAAATGTTTTACATTTTTCTCTAATCCACATAATTCGCATTCTAGAATTGATTATTTTTTAGTCTCCACACAATTAGTCCAATCTGTTAAGACTCCTAAGATTGGTAATATTGATATCTCAGATCATGCCTTGATTTCTTTTGTTCTGAATTTAACTTCAACTTTTGCAAACCAAACTAGATGGCGTATGAATACTGGAATTGTTCTTAATGAACATAATAAGCCTAAAATCTTAAATGCTATTCAGGACTATTTTTTACTCAATCCTGAAGGTTCCACTTCCATGGTCAATAGATGGGACGCCTTTAAAGCTTACATTAGGGGTGTAACTATTTCAATTATGGCCTATGAAAATAAAACATTCAACGCACGTATCAGGTGTTTGGAAAAACAAATTGCGAAATTTGTAAGGCTTTTTATTTCATCAAATGATCCTCAATTTAAAGTCAAGCTACAAAAGCTTCGATATGAATTTAACTCAATCCTTAGTACTAGAGCGGGCATCCAAATTTCTAATTCTAAGGCTAAGTTCCGTTTTAATGCCAACAGATCTGGGAAGCTTTTAGCTAATTATTTACGTATAAAAAAAGATAGAACGCAAATTACCTCAATTCATGGCCCTAATGGTAACATTGCAATATCTCATAATGATATTGTTAAGGAATTTTTGGATTTTTACTCTACTTTATATAATAAGCCTGATCCTCATGATCCTTCCATACTGGACTCTTTTTTAGATACATGTGATTTGCCCAAAATCTCACACTCGGACAGGCTTAGGCTAGATTTACCCATTACTACTGAGGAAATTTTAGCTGCTATTAAATCCATAAAAAAAAAAAATCCCCTGGCCCAGATGGTATCCCAGCTGAGTTTTATAAAGAGTTCCAGTCCCAACTTTTGCCTTATTTATTTCAACTTTTTACTTTTTTTGGTTCTTCAGGAACGATCTCAGGTTCCTTTACTGATGCTTTAATTATTGTACTTCCTAAACCAGATAAAGACCCCACTCTTGTTTCAAATTATCGCCCTATTTCCTTAATTAATCAAGATTGTAAATTGTATGCTAAAATACTTGCTTCTAGACTGTCCCCTATATTGGATTCTATTATACATCTTGATCAATCTGGTTTTATGAAGAATAGATATTCTACAAATAACACAAGAACCTTATTACACATTATTGAACAGAGTTCCACTTTAAGTTCCCCCGCAGGAATTTTGGCTTTAGATGCAGAGAAAGCTTTCGACAAAATCCATTGGCAATTTTTATTTCAAACCTTATTATCATTTAATTTTGGTTCTTCGTTTATACGCATGATTTCTGCTCTGTATTATGCCCCTACTGCTCGTTTATTTATTAATGGTCAAGTATCTAGTCAGTTTTCTCTTTTTAGAGGCACAAGACAAGGTTGTCCCCTCTCTCCACTTTTATTTCTCATTGGAATTGAACCTTTCCTTACTCATATAAGAAATTGTGTTAATATCAAAGGTATTCAGATTAAGGAGATTAATATCAAAACTTTAGCCTATGCTGATGATGTGCTGTTATTTATTAGTGAACCTCTATCCTCAATGCCTGCCCTATTAGAAATTATTACAAAATATTCCATGGTTTCTGGTTATAAACTTAATATTAATAAAACTGAATTCTTCCCTTTAAACATTTTTTGTACTCCTGATATGTTACCCATGGCTGATATTGTGTGGCAAAAAGATAAATTAAAATATCTTGGGATTCTATTTGCGTCCTCCGTAAAAGCAACATTAACATTAAATAGTAATTTTATTCTGAATTATATTAAAGATAAAACGTCTAAATGGTCTTCACTTCACCTCTCTTGGTGGGGTAGAATGGACTCCATTAAAATGACTATTGCTCCTAAAAAATTTTATACACTTGCTATGATTCCTATTCAATTTCCTTTACAATTCTATAAAAACATTGATAGACTTCTCTCCAAATTTCTCTGGAATAATAAATCAACTCGTATTGGTTATAAAAAATTAAAAGTACCTAAATGCAATGCTGGATTTGGCTTGCCTGACTTTTTTCTATATCACAAAGCATTTATACTGAAACAAAGTTCCATATGGTTTTCTCCTTCCTCTTTAAAGAACCAACCTACATGGTTTCATATAGAGCAGTCTCTTGTGGATCCTTTTCCATTGACCACCTTGCTAACAATGTCCAATAGGTCAATATATGTGCATAAATCGGTTATTATTAAATCCACTAAACTCATTTTTAATGACCTGGATTCAATCTTTTTGATCCCTATGACTCATACTGAAGATATGCCATTGTGGCATAGTAATGTGATTAAATTGAATAGAAATGTTACTTTTTGGAATGCTTGGATTAAAGCTGGTATCTTTTATCTTAAAGATATCTATTTTGACAATGTTTTTATTTCTTTTGAAGCTTTACAAATGAAATTTAATTTACCTCAATCTGATTTTATTAAATATGAATCGTTATGTAATTCAATTTTAGACTCCTTCCCTCATGGTATCCCATTTAATGTTAAAGCAGATTTAGCACTATATATTCGAACTATCTCTACGTCATCACATACTGTCTCTATTTTATATAAAAAATTATCTAATTCTATAGGAAACAATCTAAATATTATTTCAACATTTTGGAATGATGAGCTTTCCCTTTCTTTGTCCAACGATACATGGACGACTGTTTGGCTTAATAGTATTTCAGGATGGCTGCCTGTTTCACTTTACCAAACCAATTCTTATATTTTATTTAATTGTTTATGGACCCCAGTGCGTTTATTTCGTGCTAAGCTGATGCAAGACGACATTTGTTGGCATTGTAAATTACTCCCTGGTTCACTACGACATATGCTTTTTGAATGTCCATTAATTTTTAAATTTTGGTCTGATGTTTGGGATATTATTCAACAAATATTTCATATTCATGATGTTATTTCTTACAAAATATTAATATGTAAAGCTGTTGATCTTACGCATAACTTAACTGAATTAGAAGGTAAACTGTTTAACTTCCTAATATCAGCTGCTTTAAAGTCCATTACATTTTGCTGGAAGGATATTTCGTCTTTATCGGTTCATGCTTGGTGGTCATGGGTCATTTTTACAAGAAGAGGTGCTCAATTATCCCTGAAAGGGATCAATCACAATTCTAGTTTGTTTCACTCGTTTTGGTTACCCATAGATGTATACTTATCTTTATAATTGTATATTTATACTTGATTCACCGTTTTACAGTCATTCTATTTAACGTCTTATATGATGAATGTAGCTCCTTTTTTTCTAATAAGTTGACAATGCAATTCTTCATGGCTCCCTCCCTGCCCTTCTTTTTAGTTTATCTTCCCTCCTTCTAATTGATTATATATACATCTTTAACTATTGTATTTAGAATTGCTTTTAGAAATGTTTTATTTTATATAAGTATTTTCGCTTGTGATAAATTTTTTCTGTATTGTCTGTATTTGTTCATTCTTATGGAAAATCTAATAAAACATTTTGAACTCAAGATTAGTAATACACATTTTTATAAATTTACAAATACATGCTATTAACACTATACAATACAATTTAAACCAAACAATTAACGAAAAAATATAACATAACAACTATTTACAAATACACTTTTGTTCACAAGTACTTCAGGAAGTACAAAACAAAGTGTTGTTTGGAAGCATCTTACAATACCATAAAGGGAAGAATAGGTTACAGAAAAGTATCTGAAATGTAATGTATGTGGCAGGCAGTTCTCCAGGGGCACTACAAACTATTATTTACATGGGGCAACTTCCTTGTGGAAGCACTTTAAAGCAATTCCAGTAAGGGACCACAACTAAATGATGCAGGAGAAACTATGTACAGCAGGACAGTTCACCTGCAGATCTGCAGTCATTATAATACCACCAGCCTTCAAACATTTGAGTGAAATGCTTTTTCACTGTGAGAAATGCCACATGCTTGTCACTAAATCTGGGTGGTGAACTCTGCTCCACTCATGGCGTTTGCAGAATTTTCCGCACTCCGCATTACACGGAGCTCGCGAAGTACCGGAAAACTCCGCTCCGCGTTTTTCCCTCACTCACATTCGTCAACGTTAAGTTGGAAGAGCGAGGAAACTCAACATACCGGCAAGATTTTTCCTTGTTCGCGATCGTCAACATCAAGTTGGCGAGCGCAGGTGTGTAAAATCAACCTCCAGGTGAGATTTCTAAACCCAGGCGGTCAGATTTCTCATTGCGAGTGGTCGTGTATGCCCCCGACCGCTCACGTTGAGAAACTGTCTGCTCGCGTTAAGAAAGCAGCTGTGTGAGTAAAAATCTACTCGAGCAACTGAAAGGAAGCAGCGCCCGCTTGCACTGTGCATGGTGCCATTCGCGAGGATTGCAAAGTGCAAATAAGCACCTGGCACTGAAAATCACCGCATACAACATTTATCCAATGCACTCCGCTGCTTGCCGAGCTTCGTGTAGCATGGCAGATTTTTTTTTTTGCACTTCAATGAGTTTCTCGTAGCAGAGCTCCCCGAATTCCGCCCAGGCTTACTTTTCACTGTACAAATGTTTTCTGTGGGTGCATTTTCGCTTTTTTACTCTTCTCAGGTTCTATATCCATACACCAAAATTGATGTACTGTTGAACGAATCATCAATTAACAGTGGAAGAAACATACAATCAAATAGATTGTGTAAAAAAAGTCATACTATGTGTATGCAAGTAATTACAGTATGGAGAAATGTAAGAACTCCAACTTGATTTCTAAGTCTGAGCTGTGCAGAATATCCATCTATGGGATGACTTACATGACGTTTTCCACACAAACAAACTATAACATTAAAGGCATCAAATTCAAGACACCAGGAGAACCTTGCTGTTTGGATGTGGCAAATTTTTGCAGGGTACTTTAAGCAGAGATTTTAAAGAAAGCTGTCCTTCATCTGCAATAAAACATTTCTATCTCTTGGAAAAATTACTGATTTTTATTCTCAATAAGAGTACCAACCAAGATGTGGTCCTCCTATTCCTGTGCTGTTCTGGGTAAAAGATGCACCTTAATTTGGAATATACACAGATGAGTCTGTACTTTCTTTCATAGAACATTACATGATATGTAGCATTCCAAAAGACACTGAGGAAAAAGCCTAAAACAGCAAGTACTGTGTTTCAAATCAGATAGCTTTGGAAAGTACTTTCAGCAGAAATATTTAATTATTTTCTTAGCTATCTGTTCAACCTTCATGTTTTTCACAGTCTGAAGCCAGTTGCTTCTTACCAGTTCTCTTTAGAAAAAAAGCAATAGTATAAAACTGTTTGAAAAACCTTTGTAAAAAAACAACAGTACTTTTTACAAACATTTCAAAAGTTTCCCACAAAATCCTCCCAGGACTAGGGACAGTTTCTGACTACCCCTGAATTTCATCTTGCACCTCTGGAGTGAATTCATACTTACTGACAAGGGCCTCCTTTATGGTGGGATACCTGAACCTCTCCCCCTTCTCTAGGGCCAGTAGGTCGCCCCTCGCAACGCCAGGTATATGACTCCAAAGGCCAGCTCTCTAATCTTGTTCAGAGATCCTCTGTACCTCAAGAGCTGCTTCAAATGCCTGAAACCACCTGTCTATATCATCTCCTTAATCAATCAATCAATCAATCAATCACAATAATTTGTAAAGTGCGCTACTCACCCGTAAGGGTCTCAAGGCGCTGAGGGGGGGTGGTCGCTACTGCTCGAACAGCCAGGTCTTGAGTTGTTTCCTGAAGGAGAGGTGATCCTGGGTCAGCCGTAGGTGAGTGGGGAGGGAGTTCCATGTCTTGGCTGCCAGGTAGGAGAAGGATCTTCCTCCGACGGTGGATTTCCGAATTCTAGGGACGGAGGCGAGGGCGAGGCTGGTGGATCGGAGCTGGCGGGTGGGTGTGTGGAAAGTGAGGCAGCTGTTGAGGTACTTCGGACCCATGTCGTGGAGAGCCTTGTGTGCATGGGTGAGGAGTCTGAACGTGATCCTCTTGTTGACGGGGAGCCAGTGCAGGTCTCTCAGGTGGGCAGAGATGTGGCTGCGGCGCGGGATGTCCAGGATGAGTCGTGCCAAGGCGTTCTGGATGCGCTGGAGTCTTTTCTGGAGTTTGGCTGTGGTTCCAGCGTAGAGGGCGTTCCTGTAGTCCAGACGGCTGGTTACGAGGGCCTGGGTGACCGTCTTCCTGGTTTCGGTGGGGATCCATCGGAAGATCTTTCGGAGCATGCGCAGAGTGTTGAAGCAGGATGATGAGACAGCGTTCACTTGGTTGGTCATCGTGAGGGAGGAGTCCAGGATGACCCCTAGGTTGCGTGCGTGGTCCGTTGGTTTGGGTGCGCTGCCCAGGGCAGGGGGCCACCAGGAGTCGTCCCAGGCGGAGGGGGATGGCCCAAAGATGAGGACTTCCGTCTAGTCTGAGTTCAGTTTCAGACGGCTGATCTTCATCCATTCCGCGACGTCCTTCATTCCTTCCTGGAGGTTGGCTTTGGCGGTAGCGGGGTCGTTGGTGAGGGAGAGGATCAGCTGGGTGTCGTCGGCGTAGGAGATGATGTTGAGGTTGTGTTGGCGGGCGATGGCTGCGAGGGGGCTCATGTAGACGTTGAAGAGGGTGGGGCTGAGTGAGGATCCTTGCGGGATGCCGCAGATGACTTCGGTAGCCGCGGACTGGAACGGGGGGAGGCGGACTCTCTGGGTTCTTCCGGTGAGGAATGAGATAATCCACTCCAGGGCCGCTCCTTGGATTCCGGTGTTGCTGAGGTGCTGTATCAGGGTGCGGTGGCAGACGGTGTTGAAGGCTGCTGAGAGGTCCAGGAGGATGAGGGCAGCCGTTTCCCCCGTTGTCGAGAAGGGACCTGATGTCGTCGGTGGCTGCGATGAGGGCGGTCTCGGTGCTGTGGTTTGCTCGGAACCCGGACTGTGAGGGGTCAAGGGATCCATTGGTCTTGAGGAAGGCGGAGAGTTGTCTGTTGACGGTCTTCTCGATGACTTTGGCTGGAAAGGGAAGGAGCGAGATGGGGCAGAAGTTCTTGAGGTCCGTGGGGTCGGCGGTGGGTTTCTTAAGGAGGGCGCTCAGCTCGGCATGTTTCCAGCTCTCCGGGAAGGTGGTGGATGCAAAGGAGCTGTTGATGATGTTCCGGAGTTGGGGTGCGATGGTGGAGTTGGCTTTGTTGAAGATGTGGTGTGGGCAGGGGTCGGTGGGGGAGCCGGAGTGGATGGTGTTCATCAGGTGGGTGGTGTCTTCGGTGCTGACAGGGGTCCAGGTGCAGAGGGTGGTGTTTGGGGGCGCGGTCTGTGCGCCGAAGCTGTTGTGAATGTCGGCGATCTTGCGGTGGAAGAATGAGGCAAGAGAGTCGCAGAGGTCTTGCGAGGGAGTGATGTCGGTGTTGCATGCGCTGGGATTCGAGAGCTCCTTGACGATGTTGAAGAGCTCCTTGCTCTTGTGGGTGTTGTTGTCCAGTCTTTCTTTGAATGCTGTCTTCTTGATGCTTCGGATCAGCTGGTGGTGTTCGCGGGCGGCGTTCTTGAGGGCTATCATGTTTTCTGTTGTCTGGTCGAGGCGCCAGGCTTTCTCAAGGGTGCGGCAGGTTTTCTTGGCGTTTTTGAGGTCGATGGTAAACCACGAGGCTCTCCTGCTGCCGGGTTTGCTGGGAGGATTCTTCAGTGGTGCGAGTTCGTCGGTGCAGTCGGTGAGCCACTGTGTGAGGTTGCGGGCTGCTTCGTTGGGGTCTGATGTGTTGGTGGGCGGGTTCTGGCTGAGGGAGGTGGTGAGCTGGTCGGCGGTGATCTTGCTCCAGCTTCGGCGGGGAACCTGTTGCGGGTGGTGGTGAGTCGTGGTTCTCCTGAAGTTGAAGTGGACGCAGCTGTGGTCTGTCCAGTGTAGTCCGGTGGAGTGGCTGAAGGAGATGTGCTTGCTGGAGGAGAATACGGGGTCAAGCGTGTGTCCGGCGTAGTGGGTGGGGGTGTTCACCAGTTGCTTGAGTCCCAGGTTGGCGAGGTTGTCCAGCAGGGCGGTGGTGTTGCAGTCCTTGTTGTTCTCCAGGTGGAAGTTGAGGTCCCCCAGGAGGATGTAGTCTGTGGAGGTGAGGGCGTGTGGGCTGACACAGTCTGCGATGGCTTCGCTGAATTGTGTGCGCGGCCCGGGAGGTCTGTAGATGAGGGTTCCTCTGAGGGTGGTCTTGGGGTCGGTGTGTATCTGGAAGTGAAGGTGCTCGGCAGCGGTGAGGGTGTCTTCGGAGTTGGTCTTGGTGCGGATGGTGTTCTTGTGGACAATGGCGATGCCTCCTCCGGTCTGGTTGGCTCGGTCCCTCCGGGTGATCTTGTAGCCCTCCGGGATGGCTATGGCGATGTCGGGGGCTGAGGAGGCGTTCATCCAGGTTTCCGTGAGGAAGGCGACGTCTGGTGAGGTTGTGTCGAGGAGGTTCCAGAGCTCCACGGCGTGCCTGTGGACGGAGCGGGTGTTGAGTAGGATGCACTTGAGGTGGTTGTTGTTGGTGGTCGGCTTGGCGGGTGCAGTGTAGGTCCGGAGGCAGGTGAATCGGCAGGCTTGGCAGGTGAAGGGTCCGTGGGTGAGTTTCGGGGTGGCTCGGTAGCAGGCGGGGTTCCGGCCGGCGTTGAGTGCGTGGAGGGTTGCAGCGCTGTAGGTCCGTCGGGTGCGCTGGCATGGTCGAGGACCAGGGGTTCTGGTGCTGGGCGCGGTCCAGGTTCGGACGGGCGTAGATGGGCTTGCCTTTGGCGCGCCTTCAGCGCACAATCGGCGCGCCCGCTGCACGTGAACGCTGCGCATAAGTGCGGACTCTGCCATAAATGGAGAGAGGGAAGGAGGAGGGAGGGAGCGGGGTGGCGACTAGGAGGGGAGAGGGTACAGAAGAGAAAAGGGGGCGGGGCCGCCGGGGAGCAGCGGCAGGGAGTGGGGAGCGGGGAAAAAACTGCTGGAAACAGGCGGCAGAATAAGCGCAAAAAATTAGAAAGTACAGGGGCACAGTGGGCGAACAAAACAAGGCACAGAGGAGAATACAACACACAATAAGGCACAGAGCAGAATGAATAAAATACAACCAAGAGGCACCTAGGCCCTGGGGGCAGCGGCGAACAGGCGGCAAGAGCAGGGGGGACCGGCGCACTCAGGAGGAGCCACGCGGCGGGAGGAGCGACCGGCTTTGACGAGGTCAGGTCACAGCACTCCGTCGCGTGTCCACCCTCTAAATAGCCAGTGGGAGGGAGGGGCAGCTGGGAGGCGGGAGCAGGGTGGCGACTAGGAGGGGAGAGGGTACAGAAGAGAAAAGGGGGGCGAGGCCGCGGGGGAGCAGCGGCAGGGAGTGGGGAGCGGGGGGAAAAACTGCAGGAAACAGGCGGCAGAATAAGCGCAAAAAATTAGAAAGTACAGGGGCACAGTGGGCGAACAAAATAAGGCACAGAGCAGAATACAACACACAATAAGGCACAGAGCAGAGTGAATAAAATACAACCAAGAGGCACCTAGGCCCTGGGGGCAGCGGCGAACAGGCGGCAAGAGCAGGGGGGACCGGTGCACTCAGGAGGAGCCACGCGGCGGGAGGAGTGACCGGCTCTGACGAGGTCAGGTCAGGTCACAGCACTTCGTCGCGTGTGCACCCTCTAAATAGCCAGTGGGAGGGAGGGGCAGCTGGGAGGCGGGAGCGGGGTGGCGACTAGGAGGGGAGAGGTTACAGAAGAGAAAAGGGGGCGGGGCCATGGTGGAGCAGCGGCAGGGAGCAAGGAAAAAAACAGCGGGAAACAGGCGGCAGAATAAGAGCAAAAAATTAGAAAGTACAGGGGCACAGTGGGCGAACAAAATAAGGCACAGAGCAGAATACAACACACAATAAGGCACAGAGCAGAATGAATAAAATACAACCAAGAGGTGCCTAGGCCCTGGGGGCAGCTTAAAGTCAGGCACCACGTCTCTAACAGCTATTTGGCCTTGAGGTCCAGCTCCTTGACACTCAATTCATGAGTCAGCAAGACCCTTTTCGCCTCCAAGGCTCTATTAGCCTCAACTTTTCTCTACTATGCAGCCAGCTGAACCAGCCCCATCCTCAGGTCCCACTCAGCCTGTCTGTCCTTGAGATTCTAATGGGACTGGGTTAGGGAGGAGATGGTACTTCATGCATTCAATCCAATAGGGAACTCTCTCTCTGGGCAGATCCCCTCTCTCCTCTGGAGCCTTTGCCCAGTCACTTATCTGGACCTCGACCCCTTCTTAGAGCCACTGCCCTGTGAGGCCCTGATTCATTTAGAAGTTAACTACAAACAGGGCTCTCCCCTCTCAAGAGTTCTGCAGTAGTCCTTTTCAAACTCTGTGCTGCTGATTGCATTCTGTGGATTTCCTCCAACAAACTAAGGGTGAAAACGTACTCAAACTTGGACGTATAAGCGAGTAAAGGGGTATTTGAATGGTTTTATGGGTGTGTGACTGAGTGCTGCAGTCACTGTCTGGCTATATGAGTGGTGATAACACAAGTGTTTTTTGGGGAGTGTAACTGGGTGTGTAAGTGCCTACCTGACAGTGTGAGTGTATGCAAATGCCATACTAATAAACTACCTTCTATATGCAAACACCCACATCTAATTTCAAGCACATTCATTCCTACTCACTCAATAAAATGTCTATACTTTCATGATACCAATTTCTCATTCTCCTTTCCTGCTCACTGTATTTTTAGTTAATGTTCTCATCTAAGCTTCCTTCTATTTTCCCTTCTAGTAAAGTGTCTAGGTGCTACACATTTTCTTTCAGCTCATATACACTCACAATTGTTCATCTAAACATCATTTTAGATACTACAACCTAATTAACATACCTGTAAAAGCTCTTTGCTGTTCTCCCAGTTTTATTTCTATGCCTGTGAACATCTGTTTTCATTCTAAATTTCCAGAGACAACTCCGGCAATCCACCTCCAGCCTCTGGGAAGTAGCAGCTATAATGGCTACCCTTTACCATGTATTTTTGCTTATGATGCTGCAGTTAACAAATCACAGGCTTCCTTTCATCTTTTAATTTTGTTATACCACTTCTAATTCACAATTTCTTTAACCCCTTCCCTGTTTTCTGTGAAGAAACAGAATTTGGTTGTTTTTTCCCATTAAGCCATCACAGTGCTTAGCGCGGCCCCCTCTGGACTTTCACAATGATTTCACAGATCAATGTGGGGTCTGTGAGTGGGTTTGTGATTGTCTATATAGTTCTGTGAGTTGTTGTGTCAGAGTGTAAGTGGGTCTGTGAGTGGATGTGTGAGTATGTGAATTTGTCTCTCAGTTTGTATCCCTAGATATCTATATTTCTTTTTTCTTTAACAACTCCAAAACTACTCAACAGATTTACATGAAATCACAAAAAGCTCTCTTTCTGGACCAAGATCTAGCTTTCTGCCAAATTTGGTGTAATTCCGTTCTACGGTATGGGACGTAGTAGAGTCTTAAAACTCTAGGAGAATTAACATAGCAAATGTGCTTTTTTGACCCCCTCCCTTTTTCTATGCCCCCGCTTTACGAATCACCCTGAAATTTTCCATGCACAATTAGACAAAGTGGGGCACTTATTTGGACAATTCCAGGAAGATTTGTCAAGCGGCGCCAGAGTTATAAGCAAGTCAAAAAATGCTTTCCTATTTAGGTCGTAACTATAACTACCTACTGGTGACCTCCATGTCTGTATGAGTATATATAAATACTTTTTACCTTATTATCATGTTATTTATTAAAATATTTTGGATTTTACTATGTTATGCTATACAGATAACAAAAATATTTTTCTAATATTTGTAACAATATTAGTGTGTACGATATTTTTGTTCCAATATTTTTGTACACAACATTATAAGTACAGGTAGACGATATTGTCAACATTGATATTTTTGACACAGTATATGTGTAACAAGAAATTTGTTGTTCCGATGTTCTGTCAGACATCCCTCTTTAATATGGCTAATAAACGGCATTCACTTGTTGTACATGTAAGCATGTTATTTAAACCAAATAGGGCCATATGTATCAAGCCTTTTTCCCGTTTGCGAATTGGAAAAAGCCTTTTGGGATGTATCAAAGCATTTGCGAATGCAATTACGATTCCTTAAATGCAATTCTGGAAGCACCAGAATTTTGATATTTGGGTTAAGGAATTGCAAATTACCACCAACTTCAAGTTGGTGGTAATTTGCGATTTTCTTTAAAAAAGCACTTTTTGGATTTTTTAAAAGTGCCATATGTCGCACATACTGCCCTTATGGCATATATGTGCGCAAAATGTGCACACATGCATATTTCAGGGGTGCAAGAGGGTGTCCTTTTGGCACCCTTGCAATCTTGAAATTGCATTCTCAATTTGCAATTCTCTAATTGGTAATCGCAAATTGAGAATGTATTATCATTCATTCCTATGGGCCTCCTAGCCCATAGGAATGAATGGGAAGGTATTCCTTATTTGCAAATCTCAATTTGCGATTCGCAAATAAGGAATATGTAGGATTTGCTAAATGTTTAGCAAATCCTACATACATACATTGCATTTTGCGATTCTCTAACTGCGATTCGCTAAAAATTGCAATTTGAGAATTGCAAAACTCTTTTTTTGATAGATATGGCCCTAAGTATTTTCTGTTTAAAAATGCATACATTCAGAGCATGTATTTTATATCCCTTAATGTAGTATACATTTATCTTCATAGCCCTACAGGGTTTGAGCAAGCTCAAATGCTTGGGGCAATATGAAGGCATCCATCCACAAATATATTTAAAAAACACAGGGGCATATCTACAAGAAACTAACACAGCGCTGTGAAGCAAGTCATTTTGCTGCGCCACGCTGCGTTAGTTTCGAAGCCCGGGTATGCAACATATTTACAACAATAAGTTGCATCTCTGTGCTTCCCCCTGCGCTGGCGCACAAACTCCGAACTGCCAAGCACCCCTGCACCATGGTGCAAGGATGCCTGCGTCATGGGGAGATTGTTTTTGTGCAGGAAGGGGCACCTTCCTGCACAAAAACAATAAATTGAGGTGATTTCCTCTTCCAATGTTTTCTGTAGAATGCAGCACGCATTGAAAGAGGGAAAAAACGAGGAGAAACGAAAACATTTCTCCTCGTTGCACCTCGCTACGCCACCCCTTGGGTGGCGTAGCATTCTGACGCATTTCCAGATTTACGAGTTCTCGTAAATCTGGAAATGCATCAGTGGACATGGGTGTTGCGTGGGAATACCCACAGCAACACCCATGTCACGCCCCTAACACGCAAAGTGTTGCGAGAACAGGGGCGATATTTATAAGCACAGGTTAAGTCACGCAGGGTGACTCTACCTGTGCTTGTAAATATCACTCAGCAGGCTGTGTCACCAGTGCATCACGCAACGTGATGCACTGGCGGTGCAAGGGGCTTGTAAATCTTTCCCATAGTTTGGACTTGGCGAAATCAGTGCATTTGTTAGCTCTCAAGAGCAAGTGTCAGCACATAGTCACCTCACTAAATAGTTATATCTATCTAATGTAACCATTCTACAATTTTTCTGTGATAATCCCTCATTTAAATGGTATTTTCCTCCCTTTAGGACATTTACTAACTATACTGTAGTCTGAAATTACGTTTCTGTGTGCCTGTCATTATTCTAATCATTCATTACCATACTCTATATTCTCCATTACCCGGTATTATCCTCTTCTCTCTCCTCTTACACCTGTTGGAACATCAAAATGTTTGGAGCTCCATTGAAAACAGTGGGGTACTCCAGGCTCCTAATGACCAGTAGAAGCCCAGAGCATCAACATTCTGATGTATAACCAAGGCCTCACGGAACCTAAGGAGATTTCAACCCACTCGGGCTCTGTGAGGCCTTTGCTTTACAAATGAGAACATTCTGCACTCCATGGACGGAATGTACTAATAGCTTTACAGCCCTCCATAGCGGGCTCTACCGGCCATTAAAGGCACGCTCCATTGTGAAAGGCTGGAGCGGACCTTTAATGGCAGGTAGAGCCCGCTACAGCGTGCTCTAAGTCTATAATATATTCCAGAACGCAACACATTTTTTCTGTCCCTCCTGCACATTTTGCGACAACTGTCTGGAACTACCTTCATACTTCAATGCTCCTAAATACGAAGTCCCCATGGTTCACCTGGGTACTTTGTATAACAGAGCCTACCGATCCAACCAGTAGATTTAAAGTCATGTAAAGAGAAGGCTCACTCAACGCAACATCTGTCATCAGGAGGAGCTTTAAACCTCTCTAAGGGGAAAGCCTGAGAAAGGCTTCAGGTCTTTTTCTAAAACAAATATCTACTGCATGGGCTAAATACATAAAGGGTGTCTTCAAAGATACTGAAAGAAAACAGCATTGGGCCTCACCCTCTCTGTTGCAGTAAAATCAAGTCACATATGCTTGCTCCCATTTTTCAACTCCCATGCATCACATTCTTCCTATCCAATTCACCCAACATTCCAATGCTAACAGTGCATCTGTGGCTGACACAGAAACATTCAGAACAAATGAGACATACACATTCACAGTAAAACAAAATGGATAAACTCTGGTAAATGCACTTTTAATACGTACATAATGTAGATCATTGTTTGATCTAGGTGATTCCAAAATCACATTTGGTCCATTGTATAGAAAACTCCTGCCAAACAGGTATCCGATTCAATCATGTAAGCTACACATTTCTTGAATGTTTCAAATTGCTGTAGTTTATTTTTTTTCAATTAACTTTTGTGAGGTTGGCAATTCACAACTTTGTAAATTTGACACACTTAGGGGGTCATTATGATGGCGGAAGGACCACCACCGCCGGGCCGGCAGTGGCTGTCCTTCCGCGATCACCAAGCATATTACTCATCACCAAATTAGGATGGCAGTGGGTAACGCGGCGGACGCAAAGTCTGTCCGCCGCTTCACCGCCAAAGGCAATCGCACCGATTGCCTGGCGGACGGTGCAGAGCCCCTAAAATGGTGGTGGTGCCTAGCAGGCACCGTCCACCAAATTAGAGTGCGGGTATAGGAAAGGCTGGCAGGGATTGGGTTTGGGGACCCATTGCGGCCCCCCTTGTTTGGTGGGGGGTTTTGCTGCACTGCCATGGTACCCCCCTGCATTTCCATGCACCAAGTGGCAGGCACTGTATGGTGCTTGCCACATAGTGCAGGGAAATGCACTGCAAGCACTTTTAACATTGTGTATGGTGCTGCAGCCAGAAGCACCGCCCGCAATGTTAAAAGCCCTGGTACTGGCTGGCGCATCCTAATCGCAGTGGTGGGACCGCCGCATGTCTGGCAGGCGGTCCCAAACACTGCTACAATGGCCGTCGGACTTAGTCTGCCCACCATCGTAATTAGTGGAAGGGGCAATGGATTGTGAATTGTGACAGAAAGTGAGGAGACAAAAGAATACATGCAAAATTGAAAACGCCCGAAAAGAGTTCATCTGCGAAGAAAAAATGGAGAAAAAAAGAAGTTGTGCAGCAAGCAAGTGGAAGGTAGGATAGAGATGTCATATCAATAGGTTTAAAGATAATGCAAAGGAACTTAAAGAAACTCAGTACATCAGGAGGAAAACAGTAAAAGCTATTGCCAGAAATATTAAAGTTTGAAAATGCCAAACCATAGAGGATTCTGAGCAGAGTAAATAGACCTCAGCAATGTCGGTTCTCCCAGTAAGGCATTGGAGTCTTGCCCTACTTTTTTCTTCTGTCAATCTAACAGGTTGAAGCTCTGCATTACATCCTCAAACTTTCAGAAGGACAGTAGAAAGAACATACACCAACTAACCTCATCTGGACCAGTAAGGAAAATGCATCCAAGCTAACAAGCGCAGTTAGTGTATTTAGTGCACTGACAGGCAATGATTTGCTTGAGAAAAAATTAGCCTTCAAATGTGCCACACAGTTCTCTTAGGGCCAGAGGTAGAAAGCTTTTTTTGGCCCACACATGGCCTAATTCGCAGAATCGGCCCATTTTGCCAATGAAAAAAGGCATTTTTCAATGTACAAAGTTACAATTTGTGATTCGGTAACCTATTATAGAATAGCAAATTGGGTTTGAGATTCGGCATTAGGAAGGGGTGTGTTTAGTGAGTCCCTTCCAAATATCGAATTGCAGTGGTATGTGTGAATGTTTTGCAACCGAAATGCGGTTGCAAAACATTTGCATTTTACCGCCTATTTCAAGTAGGAGGTAACCCATTTGCAAATGGTAAGGGGTCGCCTTTGTGAATGTTTGGAAGAGGTTCATTTTTCTTTTTGAAATCATTTTTTTTTTTTTTTTTTAGCTTTATTGAAAGGCAATCACAAACATGGTGGTCTGCTGATCCCAGCAGGCCACCCTCCCTGTGATTTTTGCAATAACCAATGAATCGCAAAACGAGATCTACCTCATTAATTGTAATGAGATAGGTCTACTTGTGACTGACTGAGAATTGCAAAGTGTGTTAAACACCCAATTGTACATTGCTGTTTGCAATTACCAAATAGAAAATCGCAAAAATGTGATATTTGGTAATTGCAAACACTTACCTTGGCACATCTGCCACTAAGAGATTGCTGCCTGTCAGCACTCTTACCAATTGCAAGGCTCAGCCTCACACATACTGTGATTGACAGGACAGAGACCAATCAGCCCTGCACAGCCATTAGCATTCTGCATGGCTGGCAGGCTACCGGCCTTGGCACATTGGTGGAAGCATTTTGAGTCCATAGTAATTTCCTGGTATTCTGTACTGTCTATGGTAGGATGCTGCCCTTCTGAACAACATGCTGGCCCTGAAATATATAGAGCCTCAAAGGTTCCTCTCGAAAATACACACTTCTTAATATGAAAATGAAAATGAATGCAGCACACATAGAAAGAGCAAAAAAAGGAGAATTAAAAGTATTCCTCCTCGTTGATCCACTTGAACAACTCCCCTTGAAAGGTGTTAGTTTTGGGCACTGTCTCAGATTTACCAATCATTGTTAATCTGGGATCAAAATTCGATGGGTGTTGCATGTGAACCCCCACAGAAACACCCATGGCACATATTTACAAGGCCCTTTAAAGCCATGCAAAGTGGCTTTGCCCAGCCTTGTAAATATGGGCCAGCACACAGCGCCACCAGAGTGTCAAAAAAAGTGACACTCCGGTGGAGCTAGGGGCTTGTAAATATGCCCCTGAGCGTGTAGTTACTAAAAATTAAAAGTTGGTATAAAAGCAGAGATATAATCAGTACTGTTGTCTGAAAGCCAAATAGGTACAATTAGTGGGACCATAACACAACTAATAGCACTTCTATGTTAGTGTATGTTATTGGCTGCGATTTTGAGATTAATTTTTATTTTATTTTTCCACCATACTATTTTAAGGATATATTCGTATGTAGTACTTATGATGGAGAATCTACTTGTAATGGGCAGAATAGAAACATGAAAATAAATTAAACACAAAGATGCTGATTGTGATTGTTGTAATGGTAAAAAATAGACCTTGTAAAAACATAGGGCCTCATTTACAACAATTTGGCACAGGGCAGTGCTGCACGTCACTTTGCTGCGCTCCGTGAGTCAAAAGAAAAGGGCAGGAATGCGCCATATCTATAAGATATGTTGCATTCCTGCCCTCTTCCACTGCACTGGTGCACAAATGGCTGGCACCCATGCACCATGGTGCAAGGGTGCCTGCATTGTTGGCACCATTGTTTTTGTGCCGGAAGGGGTACCTTGATGCAGAAAAACAATTATTACACACAGTTTTGATGCATTCCCAGATTTACACTGTGTTGTAAATCTGGGAATGTGTCAAATAGCATGTGTGTTGAGTGGAACACCCACTACAATGCCCATGACATGCCTCCGCAATGTAGTGTGAGACAACGCAGTGCTGCGCTGCCTCCCATCATATCTACGCAGCCATGACAAGCCATGCAGGGTGTCTTTTCGTTGCCTTGTAGATATGGCTATGACCATGTGCCGCCGGAACGTCAAATAAAGTAGACTTCTGGAGGGGCACAAGGCTTGCAAATAAGCCCTGTGATAAATTCACTTAGTGCTGTTGAGCACTTTTGGGGAGGGTCAGGTTTATTTGTTTCATGAGTGCTCTTTCAGAACTCTCACATTTTAGCACATTTATGTGAAAAAATGTGTTAAGAAGTGCATTTTTGGACACATTTCTTTCAAACTTAAATGGACTCTCCAGAAAGTCATAGTAAGTTGCTTTGTTTGCTAGTGCCATGAAATTGAGCGCAGCTGTTGTCCAGTTTCCCCTCCACCTCCCACACCACCACCACCACTTACAAGCATTACCCCCCCTGGAAATCAGGGCGGTAATTGAGAGAGTAATGCAGAACAGAACGAAACAGGAGCGTTGGGTTCGCACGAAAGTAATAATTTATAGAGGCTGAGCAGGTAAAAGGTATTACTGCCATGAAGAAAATCCTTTTTTGTCACATTTTATTTCTTTTAATACAATGTGAGCATCTAATATTGTACAGAGAGACAACATTAAAGCCTCGATATCACACAATTTTAGTTCATCCATTTTAAACACATTATCAGTGATTTCCACGCAAAGTGAAATTTCTTACTTTGTATCTTGCTTTTCAGAGCCAATCACTATTGGGCACAATATGTTCTTTGCAGGAAGTGAAGTGCAGTGCAGACAAACAGTACATGTTCAATCAATTCTTGAGGGCACAGACTACCATACAAGACCCTTAATACCTAACATTACGCTTTCAATGAAAAAAGACATAAACTCATTGGCCTCACTTTCAAAAGATGCATCTGACTGTGGGATCATTTAAAAGTGTCAGAGAAACATGAATATAGAGAACTTATGTCTTAAAAATTCTGGGGCATATGTACAAGCCCCTATCGCCACCACTACGTCACTTTTACTGACGTTGTGGTGGCGATAGGGGCTGCGCCTTTTGTACAAGGCAGCGTTATGGTTAGCATGAAAGGGGTGTGCAGTTGGTGTTGTGGTGGGCGTTCCACCACAACACCCATTGTATTTGACACTGCCCCCCATGTACAAGGTTGGCGTACATAGAAGGTAGTGCCAAAATTAAGACCAGGAAAATCATGGTCTTAAGTTGGTGAAACGAGGAGAGATGCATTATTTCTCCTCGTTTTTGTTTTGTCCACGTGTGCTGCCTTGTGCTGCACACATGGAAAAAGGAAAATGCCATGGTTTGTTTATGTACAGGAAGATGTTCCATCCTGTACATAAACAAACCTATTAAAAATGTCATTTTGTCACTTTCATGCGTGCTGCATGAAGCAGCACACATGAAAGTGACAGAATTGCATTTTAGGATTGCTTATGTGCCGGAAGGGAGAACTTCCTACACAAAAACGATCCTCCCCTGCATGCAGACACCCTTGCACTCTGGTGCAAGGGTGTCTGCGTTGGTGCTAAGTTGTTAAACTTAGCACCATCGCAGGGCAAACGCAAGGATGCACCACATTCTTGCAAATATGGTGCAGCCTTGCTGTTCAGAAGTGGCGCAGCGTTTCGTTAAGCCATGGAGGCTAACGGCAGACTCCACCACTTCCTTGTACATATCCCCCTCAAACTGCTCCCAAACAACTCATGTGTTAACATGGCATCTCAGCAAGGGGCTAGCTCTGATGAGGTAAGCCTTTGTTAAGGGAGTGTGGAACCCTCTATTTAGTAGTACCACTCCATACAAAGGGATATTCATTTTTAGATGCAGTATACTGAACTAGCCTGACATTTCCTTGATGCAATGAAGAATCACCACAGGAATTACTATTTTGCAATGATTCCCACTTGTTTTATACATATTCCGGGATGTTTTTCCACCCATATTTTACCAGGTTTATCTCCATAACAAAGAACTGTGCACAGTGGAAAGGAGTTCCCTGTGCAAATGCATATTTTCTTCTCCATGGGGATAATGGTTTTCACTTGGAGAAAGCCCTTCCCCTCAAACCAACCAAATCTGTGAATAATGTGTTACTCTTCTCCATCCCTGAAGAAGAAGTCTCTAAGATGGAAGAGGGCCGGAACAAAAGGGCCGATTAGAATGGTGGAAGGACCACCACCTCAGGGCCAGCGGTGGTGGTCCTTCCGCCATCACACAGCGATTTACCAATTAGGATGGGGTGGGTACCGCGGCGGACGAAAAGTCTGTCTGCACTTCACAGCCGAAGGCAATCTTTCCGATTGCATGGCGGATGGTGCAGGGTGCCTAAAATGGTGGCGGTGCCTAACAGGCACGGCCCGCCAGATTACAATGCTGGCATCAGCCAGCCTATCGGAAAGGCTGGCAGACGCTGGATTCGGGGGCCTGTTGTGGGCCTCCTCTGTATTGGGGGAGGTGTTGCTGCACTGGGAGGGTGTTACCCATTGTACCCAACTGCATTTCCCTGCACTGTGTGGCAGGCACCGCGTGGTGCTTGACACGTAGTTCAGGGAAATGCACAGCATGACATTTTGACATTGCGTACGGTGCTGTAGCCATCAGCACCGTCCGCAATGTTAAATGCTCTGGATGCGCCCGCCAGTATGGTGGGCGCATCCTAATTGTAGTGGTGAGACCGCCGAATGTCTGGTGGGTGGTCCCAAACACCGCAACGATGGCAGCCGGACTCAAGTCCGCCCACCATCGTAATGAGCCCCAAAGTTTGGAAACATCCGCAAATGTACAGGTGTGAATGCGGGCTCAAACTTCCATGCAAACCACTACTTGGATTGACACTTCCCATCCCTTAAGTGAGAGTACTATAGATTTCTCAGTACTCGTGTCAAGAAAATCTGTAGTAGTAAATCCATTTACACCTGCCAAAAATACCAATGTGTTTCTGACAGGCATAAAAAGGCATTTTCTATTCTAAAAGAAATGCTCATTACCAAAATTAACTTTGTGAATTACAAGTTTAGGTTATTACACCTGCATAGGACTGTGTATCTGTAAGCTGTGTGTGTGCTTTTTGAAAGAAATAAAAGACACAAATCCACTGGTTGCAAGTTTATTGTTGTTAATGTTTACTTTCTCGGACACCACTGCTTAATCTGTGTCGGTTGAAGGCACCAACACCTTTTTCGGGGACTGGTCCATATCTTTCATCATCAGAATTAGACCCAGAGCAAGACAGAAAAAGACAGAAAAGGGAGAGAGATGAAGAAAGAAAAAGATAGGATAAATGTTATCAAAGGAAGGATGAAAAGAGATGCAGTTTCGGGTGATGGGAGAAAGAAGTGAAGCGCAATCAGGCATCGTATTCGGCACCACAAGCAGCAAACTCATAAATAAAATGTTTGTGGGCCCCCTGCAGATTTTTTATTTATATATTTATTTTGCAAACTCGTGAAGATTCATGAGTTTTATCACGCAGTGGAGCGCAGCACAGCAGGTCCCTTTGCTGCACTGCACTGTGTGTCAACGGAAAGGGGTAGGAATGCATTGCATTTAAGGCGCGGTTAAAGGGATGCCTGCATTGCATGCAGAAATGTTTGCAGGGACCCATTCCTGCACAAAAACAATCCTGAGGGGCATATTCCTCTAACTATGCAGAATGGAGCACACATAGAAAGAAGAAGTCAAATGGATAAATAAAGATACTCTTCTTTTTACTCTCCTGGAAGGCATAGCTTTTTGACGCATTCGCAGGTCCACCAGTTCGGGTAAATCTGGGAATACGTCAAAAACCATAGGAGTTGCATGGGAAGACCCACACAGCACCCACGGAATTCCACGGAATGCCTTCCCAGGGCAGAGTAAGGTAACACAGTGAATTGCACTGCATTGCCTTACTCCAGTCTTATGGAGCCACTCAGGGCCACACAAAGTGGGCTTGCATGGCTTCATAAATCACATGTAACGTTTGCATCACCATGTTGCATGATGCAAGAGCAACACAAACGGACTCATGAATAGGCCTATGAGTGCAGCCACGCACACATGATAGGATGAGGCTCAGTGGAACTATTTTCAAATTTAACTCTGTGTGTCTTCCATTTCAGTCCAATTCCTTACACCCACCACTTAAATTTTATTTTCAACTCCTGTTCTTCAACTTACATTTCTCATACTTCCCAAAACACAAAATGTAATTCTCTTGACATATACTCACTTCATCATATCATCTCTTAAATCATTTCTTTCCTTTTTTTCATCTCTGTAGGTTGTACGTTCCTGTTAATAACATTTTCTCACTATACTTAATTTGAAATTAATTCTAGCCTGGAGACTGTGTACATATGTTTGCCTGCCCCAGCATGTGCTGTCCACCAAACCCCTTTCAATGTCAAGCGATTGGTAGCAGCATCAGGCTCATCAGGTGCATACAAATGGTAAGCATGAGTTGATAATTTGAAACAATTCATTCATTTTATATATGAATTTGGTCTCAAATTCAAAACCATAAACGTTTATTGATGATTAAAAACTGTTTTTAAATTTATATCCATAACTAAAAAAAATCTTTTTTTACTCCTATTAGGAACTGAAAAAAGCAGCAGGTCCACACCCCTGTAGGAAGTTTATGTTTGCGACATTCACTAATTTCTCACAAAAACTATAATAATATGTATAGGTCGTCAAATTGTACATATTTGAGTACTCATATGTGAATTTAAATATTTGTAACAAATTGTCTGCATCTTTATTTTTTGTTGGCACCATGATAAAAATGCTCCGTTTATACTTGGGTGTACAAATTTGGGTACCATTTCTACGTAATTTTGCAAAATTTGCATAATGTTGCTTCCTTCAGCTACTAATACGTAAAATGCGGAGTAAGGAAAAATAAAATAAAAATGATACAAAGTATGTAAAATGGCTTTACAGCTTCATGACATTCATTCATATTAATGTATTTACTTTGGATCTGGATCAACTCACCAAGGGGCATATTAACAAGAACGGCGTTAAAATTATCGCCGCTTTAGCGACAGAAAACTGCAGATAAAGTGGCGATAATGGGCTTGATAATATGCTGCAAAGAATTCCAATAGAAGCCCATGTTGACACCAGAACATGGACTTCTATGGGAGTTCTCAAGGGCATATTATCAAGCCCATTATCGCCGCTTTAGCGGCAGTTTTCTGCCGCTAAAGCGGCGACAATTTTAACACCGTTTCTTGATAATATGCCCCCAAGATACTTGGCACACCAGGGAAGAATGAACACGTAAATATTTGTTATAAAACAGGATTTAGGGAATCATTTAGAAGGTGATGTCTTCAACTTACAGATTCAGGGAGACCTGGGGCCTCATTTATCCATTTTTGACTTGTAGATATGGCTATGCACCATGTGCCGCAGGGTCATCAAATAAAGGGGCACAGTGCTTCTAAATAAGCCCCGTAATTTCTTTTTTTTTTTTTTTTTTTTTTTAAAAGCCCTTTATTACATTATTCCACAATACACAGCTTCCAGCCTACAACCCCTCGGGCCGGCCGCGCAGTATGTAACACGTGCATTGCTTCGTATAGCACACAGCCCAATGCCGTCAACCCGGGGGTACGGCGGCGCGATAAAGTGCAGATGTCTCACAGTTTCAATGAGGATAATGAAGGACTCATTTTCTATTTTTTGACTATAAACCAGAACATGTTGCGAGGATATCGCCAGTGAGCCCCACAACAGCCCCGCAATTTCTTTAAGTAGCTGCTTCACTCACTGCTTTCGAGAAATTGGGATGATAAACTCACTTAGTGCTGTTGAGCACTTTTAGGGAGGGTCAGGTTTATTTGTTTCATGAGTGCTCTTTCAGAACTTTCACACTTTAGTAAATTTATGTGAAAAAATGTGTTAAGAAATACATTTTTGGAAACATTTCTTTCAAAGTTTCTGGAAATTCACTCTTCTGAAAGTCATGGGGGTATATTATCAAGGACGGCGTTAAAAATTATCGCTGGTTTAGAGGCAGAAAACTGCAGCTAAAGCGGCGATAATTGTTAAATGGTAGCGGCAGTTTCAGTCGATAACCTTTCAAGTATTGCCCGGCGGTAATCGCCTCTTATACCATTCGATGATTAACCAACAAAAGAGGCAGGCGCCGGAGACTGGAAGGCAGGAAACAAAGTTTTATTCCGTCGGAGCAGAACACGTCAGATCGGACAGCAAGGTATCGTCTTGAGGTGCTCTATCTGCATCTCTGAGACCTGGTCTCTTTTTCACCATTTTATTACTTTATTACAGGTTTATTGTACATGGCACATTCTTGAGATTGCTTTGATACATGAAAGAACATCCTCGGAATCCCTGGCTCGGATCCGCTCCCACACATAACTACAGTGGAAGTCCCCACCCCACCCACAGTAGGAGATGGCTATCACACAGCTGGACATTCCGCCAATTCCCGGGGGTGTGTGCGACTGGTCGGGTCTCAGGGGGTGGGGGCCTTGATCTACTGTAATCCCTTTGATGTGAGGTGTTTCCCTTACAGTAGGGGCAATAAACTGCATCCGCAGGGCTAGGTGGTGGCCTGGGATCGGTTCGGACAATCGGGCGCAGAGGAAGGGGGTTATCAAAAGGATGTATGACCATGTATGGGATGAAAGGAGGTGTTGGTCAGGCGCGGGATGTGGTTCCATGGCAGGGTCGTGCAGAAGGAGAGGGTTTATGGCCCATGTATGAGAGAGCGGGGGGAGAGGGGTGGCCGGTGCGCGGGGGGAGGTTTGCAGCGCCTGAGGGACGCGCTGGCGATCGGCAATGAGACCATGGTGCCTAAAATGGCCGTCGCGCGTTTTCTGCGTGTGGCGCTTGGGGAGAGACAAGATGGCGCAGATAATGTTCAGATACAAACTACATTTCCACATAATGGGCTTGATAATATGCCCTTGAGAATTCCAATAGAAGTCCATGTTCTGGTGTGAACATGGGCTTCTATTGGAATTCTCCAGGGCATATTATCAAGCCCATTATCGCCGCTTTAGCGGCAGTTTCCTGCCGCTAAACCGGCGATAATTTTAACGCCGTCCTTGATAATATGCCCCATGGTAAGTTTGTTTGCTTGCTCCATGAAATTGAGGGCAGCTGTTGTCCAGTTTCCCCTCCACCTCCCACACCACCACCACTTTCAAGCATTACCACCCCTGGAAATCAGGACGATAATTGAGAGGAGAATGCAGAACAGAACAAAACAGGAGCATTCGGTTTGCACGAAAGTGACCATTTATAGAGACTGAGCAGGGACAAGGTATTACTGCCATTAAGAAAATGCTTTTTTGTCTCAGTTCATTTCTTTTAATACAATGTGAGCATCTAATATTGTTCAGAGAGCCAACATTAAATCCTCCATATCACACAATGTTAGTTCATCCAAGTCAAACACATTATAAATGCTTTCCACACAAAGTGAAATTGCTTCCTTTGTAACTTTCTTTTCAGAGTCATACATTACTGGGCTCAATATGTTCTTGTGCCGCAGTTCAGCCAAACAGTACATGTTCAATCAATTCAGCAGTGTAATGACCCAATCTTTGAGGGCGCAGAGTACCATACAAGACCCTTTGTACCTAACGTTATAATTTCAATGAAAAAAGACATTAACTCTGTTGCCTCAGTTTCATATGACGCATCTGACTGTGGGATCATTTTAAACTGTCAGAGAAACATGAATATAGCGCACTTAGGGGGCATATTATCAAGAGACAGCGTTACAATTATCGCCGCAAACAATGCAGGATTGTTTGCGGGGACACTTTCCCGCACAAAAACAATCCTGATAGGCATATTCCACCATCTATGCCGAATGGAGCATACATAGAAAGAGGAAGTAACAAGGAGAAATAAAGATATTCTTCTTTTACCTCTCCTGTAAATCATATATTTTTGGCACACATCCAGGTCCACCATTTCTGGTAAATCTGAGAGTGTGTCAATCCGGGATACACATTCTATTCCCATCCGCATAGACAATTTAAACTACGGGAATTTTTCCGAAACACAAGGTTTGATGCCTCTCCTTCGTGTACATCATGGAGTCCCCTTGAGGTACTTTTTTAAGTCTCCTTTATTCCACCACATCTCCTTCTGTATGGAGATGTGGTGGCTCAAACTGATACAATGTTAGTCATCAGATAAGTCTTTTCAATTTATTATGAAGTTGTTCCAGTGAATGTGTTAATGCATCACAGAATTGGAGGAAGGGAGGGGGACAGACGGTTCAACCTTCATAACTAAATCGGGCTGCACCTGTCATAGTAGCATTTTTATTTTCTCTATGTCTGTTGTATCTTGCTTACGCGATTAACATTATTCGAATAAAAAAAGCTACTGCTATGTTGATGCAACCCACTGGGCATTATATTTTACTTTTCAGCAACATCTGAAGAAAGTGGAGGTTTGGTACTAAAAAGTTAACGAAAACTTTCTATGATAGGGAAATATTTTTCTCCCTTCACGTGATGGACAATTTTACTTTTACCTACTTGAGATCATTGGAGGCAAGAACAATAAGAAGTGGCGCAGCTATCCGCCATAAACCAATGTATGTACGGAAGCAGGGACGACCCAGCCTACTGTATGGACAGATGGCTGCTACCGGGAGGAGACTTTACAAGAGCACTTTACTCTAGGCCGGCTAAATTTCCACTTACTAGGCCCACCAGACATGTGGTGCAGTTGTGGCCCTTGGTTAACTGTAACCTGGGATGGGCCAACAAACTCACTCTCGCAACTCCCCTCTGGGACTGTGAACAACTAGGAACACTAGGTCATACTAAAGGGTTCGACAAGTGGGACCTCATTGGTATTTCCCATATCAGGGACCTCTGTGGCCGCAAGGGGGTGGTGTCCTTCGCCTCGCTACAACAAACACATGAGATGGCTGATTCGGAATATTTTAGGTACGCGCAGCTCAGACACTCCCTCCAGACTTACATCCCAGCTGAAACGGCACTACCAGAATCCTCTCCCCTCGAGGATAGATTGTTTGACGGACATTTGCCATGCAGAAGCATATCCCTCACATACAGGAAACTTGTCCACCATACTCCAGACCCTTTGCAGGCACTCAGGGAGAAATGGGGGAGGGACGGTCTGGAAATTGACTACAAGGAGTGGCAAGAAGCACTCTCCTCCCCCAGAGAAGTCACCATATCGGCGAAATTGAGGTTGATACAGCTAAATATTGTACACAGAGTCTACCTCTCGGGGCGACAGCTAACGCTCATGGGAAGAAGTGAAGATGGGATGTGTAGGAGATGGTGTGGACTGGAGGGTACCTTCCTGCATGTAATCTGGGAGTGTCCGATAATCCAGAAATACTGGAGAAAAATACTCGAGTGCATGAGTATGATCTGGGGGGTGGCCCTCCGACTGGAGATTAAAAGATGCCTTTTGAATATCTGGGAGCCCACAGACTTGAATGTAAAAGGGAGGCTCTGGGTGACACTTGGGCAGATGATCGCCAAGCGGAATATAGCGCGACTCTGGGGGGCTTCAGCACCACCGACGGTAAATGGATGGAAAGGGGATATGGATTGGTGCATGGCAAGGGAGAAAACAGTGTACGTAGCCCGTGGATGCCCCCGGAAAGGGATAGCAATCTGGACTAGGTGGAATGTGTGAAGCCCCTAAAATTCCTTTCCTTGACGAACAATTGATGTTCTGAAACCAACTATATGTGACACTGATGTAAATTTAGCAACATGATACATAATATCACGACTGGTTAAGACACGGTACCCTGTAATGTGAATCTAATGATTTGTATGACATGACCCTCCACTATTTAATTGTTGATGTTCAATAAAAAGATTTAATTAAAAAAAAAAACAATAAGAAGTGGCAGGTCTTCCCTACTTAGGGGACGACTACTGACACAATTACCTGTTGGCCAGTGGGGTGATGGACCACCAGGTCAAGCAGTGGAGATGACTAAGGTTTCATAAGCATAAACCCAGACGTTTTCCCACCTTTAAGGCCCTATTCCAATAGCGGATAGCAGGACTAGAGTTGCCCATTCCAAATAGTATCTTCATCACAGTATGTTGTCAGGGCCCAGAATGGGGAATCACAGTCAACACCCGGAATTACCATGTCCAGTACTACTACTACTACTTCTTCTTCTTCTTCTTCTTAAAGAAATACAAAAAGCTCAGCACATCGCATGATTTTGTGAACACAGGTAAAGTGCAGACAATGGGCCAAAGCATATAACTTCAAATAAAGTGCAAGACCATAGAACGATGTGCGGTAACACACAATCAGTCAACCAGGATGTCATTGTTGGACAAAAGGGCACCCCCTATTAGACAACAGTTGATATCAGGGCCAGGCCTCCCGCAGTTTAACAATGCTGCTCAAAAAGGACTCTATATGCACACAAGTGCGATCATCTCAAAGGATAAGGAGGAACAGCATTGCGGGCCGTACCTGATTAAAATTTGCGGTTTTTAAAATGGGGATAAAAAATGTCTTTCTGGGAAAAGTTTATAAAGTGCACAGCATAACAAAATGTATAATGGTCTGGTCCAAGATCTTGTCACACTCACATGGACTAAGGGTACCATGGGCTGCCCAACCTTTAGGAAACTGATCAGTGGTAAAAAAAGATTCAATCTAAACCTAGATAAAAGTTGGAGGTGGTAAACGTTGTTAACCGAGGTTAGACATGGCTCAATTGAATGTACAGTTCTTACCAGGTAGTGGGCCTGAGAAGCAGGTTTCTGTAATTCAAGCCCTTTTCAGTCTGCAGAGGTGAGATAGAATATTCTGTTTAGCCCACAAATAATCAGCCTTGACAGCTCTTTCAGGAGACAAAAACAAACTAGGGCGACCCAACTTAATAAATTCCGACCTGATTAATCTCAACCAAGGAATAGCCTTTTTGTTATCCAACTAGAGACAATCCCTGATTCCCTACTCAACGTTGGCTCGCTCTTGTGTGAGATGGAGTTCCAGTGTAGCAGTGGCCTGAGTTTAATGGTGTCTGAGATACATTTTAGGCCTAGTTCCTCATGCATCGCAAATGTTGAGGAACAATGAGGGACCATCAGAAGACACCTTGTAAACCTATTTTCTTCCAATTGAAGGCAGCTACAGTCCAGACACCCCCAGATGTTACTGCTGTAACAAGTGGCGGATATACACTTGGCTTCGTAGATATGAATCAGGCATCTTATAGGTTTCCTGCTAACCTGGATTTGAAATCCATGACTGTCCCATATAATCTAGCTAGTGTGGCTCGTTTCGAGAAACGTAAGGGGTCCCAGGAGTTGCTGTCATCAAAAAGAATGCCCGGATAATTAAAAGTCTGCACTTGAGTGATCTTTGTATTGTTGCAGAAGTGGGTTTTTGTTGTAACAGGTTTGACACCAGTGACCAAGACAAACGTTTTTGAGTTGTTTACCGTTAATTCCTGGCCACCCATAAAGCCAGCGAAGGAGTTAAGAATCAATGGGAGCCCTAAAGCAGTCCTTGACATAAGGACGGCATTATCTGCATATAAAAGGACTAACAGGGGTCTCATGCTAACACAAGGTGGATCACACTATTTGCTTTGCAGCCTGCCTCTAAATCATTTATGCACATTGAATATAATCAAGGAGCAAAAGATGCACCCCAGCCTAAACCCAAGGGTGATTGGAAAGTGTTTAGTGCATGAGCCCTCCTCCCCAAATCTTACTGATGCAGACATGTCATTATGAATGTCTGCCAGAAAGGAGACCAAAGCTGCATCAACCCCAAGGGACAGCAGCATTGACCATAACTTAGAGTAATTTACTCAGTCAAAACTGAAGTAAGGTCCATAAAACCCAGAAGGAAGTCCCTTTTGTAGCCATCGTATGTTTCTGAATTAATCAGTGCAGATTCAGACTTTGGTCGATACTGCTCAGGCCAGGCCAAACCCATACTGTGAGTTGGAAATTATGTTATTCTCCTCTTCCCAAGAGGACAACCTTTCCAGAACCTCCTGGCCCAGGACCTTAACAATAGTGTCAACCAGGGATATGGGCCTATAATATCTTGGGTCGGCCCGGTCACCCTTTCTGAAAACCGCCACAATGATGGAATGAGACCATGAACTGGGTAGGCATATTGATGCCGCAACAATTAGGATATTATTCAACAGAGAGGCCCAGATGACTGCATCACTCCTAAAAAGATCTGTAGAGACACTGTAGAGACACTGGTGGCCTTATTCCAAGCAAGGCCCCTAATGGCATGTGTCACTTAATTGATTAAAAAGCAGAGGTTAGAGGTGCCTGGTGTCTTATTCCATTAGATGAGGTAGCAAACTGCGTATCATCCTCAGTGGAATACATTTGGAAAAAGTGGTGCATATGATTGCCAATTGTGGGCCCATTTCAATGAACATTGACTTCTTGCTTGCAGCAGAAAAAAATTGTGGGATAAAACATAATTGGTTTTACCGGCTATTATCCCACATCCTGTAAAATGCATAAATAATTTTCGTGATGGTATTTCCGATAGAGATACCACTCCACATCTGCTTGACCTGCACCAAGGGCCGGTAGGGATGGAAGAACTGGAAGTTTGGTGGCGTGGCTGGAGGTGATTCCGCTCTTCCTTTCTCTAAATAAACGCTTTATCTCTTTCTCCTTCAGTTTATGTAAAAATGAGGTGATCACATTGAAAAAGGGTAACACAGAACTAACTCAGTGTAGCGCAGTGTATCAAGTCACCTTGCTGAGCTGCGTGATAGGGAAAGGGCAGGACTGCATTATACGTAACATTATACAGCGCATTCCTGTAATTTCCCAGTGCTGTTGCACAATGGGCTGCCTATCGCCAACGCAGGCACCCTTGCACAATAGTGCAAGGGTGCCTGCGTTTTAAGCAGGATTGTTTTTGTTCAGGAAAGGACATCTTTTTGCACAAAAACAACCCCTTGGAACATTTTCCTCTTTCTATGTGTGCTTCACAATGCAGCACACATAGTAAGAGAAAGAAATGGGGAGAAATAAACCTCTTTCTCCTCGTTATACCTGCCTTGGGAATGCATGGCATTTTGACGAATTCCCAGGTCTACCAGTAATGGTAAATCTAGGAATGCGTCTAAATCCATGGGTGGTGCGTGGGAACACCCACCATACTCCACCAATGGAATGCCTCCCTGGACAGAGTAACGCAACACAGCAATTTATACAACGTTGCGTTACTCTGGATTTATCAAGCCACGCAGGGCGACGCAAGGTGGTGTTACGTGGCTTGATTACTTTAACTTAAGAGTTGCATCACTCTTGCGCTGTGTTGCATGGCGCAAGGGCGACACAACTCTTTAGTAAATATGCTCAGTTCCAGTTCTAAGTGCTACTCCCTCTTCTTAAGAAAAAAGTACATTTAATGACTGTGTTGTTCAAATAAACCACCTGTAAATACAGCGAGAGAAAATTAAACTGATAAAGCACTGCTACCACTTTCCCCCCCTCTTAAAGTGCTTCCACCATTCTCACTCTTCCTCTTATAACTCAGCAATACATCATCTTTCACTTAACAACCAAAAGTTGGGCAGTGAGCTTTCTGCTCCAATGTGCTGATGAATTAAAAAGAGCACTTCTTCTTACTGCTAGAAAAATAAGGGCCTCCTCATGCAACATAATTCTCTCTAATAGCCAGCTCCACTGGGCAAGGGAGAATTCATTCTTGCCTGGAAGCTAGAGGAAAAATAACCCAGTTAAATTATCTCTGAAAATTAAATCACGAGCAGAATGCTTTCATCTGAATGTGGAACACATGGGACCTCAGATAACACAGAAAATAAATGCAATGTTCTCTCGGACCCCATCTTCTCCCTTTGGGCCAATGCTGGAACAGTCTATTGTCGTGAACCAGTGTCCTAAACTGATAAAAAATGTACAGATTCAAGAGTCAGTGAAAAATAAATACAGGTCTGTTGTTGTTCCTGCGTGAGCTGTGTTGATTTTATGTAATGACTCTGACCATTGAGCCCCCTTTTCCCTATTAGATGTCTCAGAAAGAACATTACTGTTCTGTTTGTTGACAGCTCTCTAATGTGAGCCTTGAACCTTGTCTGTGATATGCAGAACTTGGAAGATAAGAAAACACAGTGTTTATTTGCTTCTCGGTGCTAGTAAAGTACGGAATGTAGAAGGAGGGGGTTAAACGCTAATTTGTGGAGGTAGGTCCCATATTCCTCCTTTCCCAAAAGTTTGGGGTTTAGTTAAATGTACTAAACAAAATTTTGGTTGTCAGTCCTTTCATGAAACAGTCGAAAATGGGTTCCTAACTGAGCCCCGGGTTCTGTGAGTTGCAGCATTTGGGTCCCTTGACTCCTGGAAATATGTCTCCATGTTTGTTGTATCTTTAGACTGATTGTTGAGAGACAAGGAATGTCCAGCACACACCTCTTTTAGGCATGTAGTGGGTAGCCACCCCCAGAGGTCTCTATCACTTCTGCCATAATAATGCCTAATAAGAAATGTGCATTGTAATAGGAACTTAAACTTAATCCACCAGCTGCTTGTAGATATCAAAGTGCTGTCATACTACAGGGGCGGCTGGCGTCTCCACCACTCCACATTCTCCGGCTGTTGCAATGGGTCCACTCAGGAAGGAATAGTCACACAGGGTACAGCTGAATGGTAACTGCTATATTTTTAGAGGGGGCACCATCTTCATCCTCCCTTGTCTTCATGTCTGGTGCTTCACTACAGCTTCAGGAATGTCAGAAAAACACTTTGCTCTTCTAGGGTGTGGTTACCCAGCCCCCATCTTGTGCCAGGGTACTGGAAAATCCAAAAAGGGTTCCATTGGTCTGCTAAACTCACTTGAATGCTAACCAGATTCATGAAACCAGTTAACTGATACTTTTCTTACATATGCCACACACTCAGGTTTTGAGGAACAGGCCTGTCATTGCTGTTTGGCAGAACAATGGAGACCAAGGTCAGTAGATGTCTGGCTCACTATCAGGGACAGGAAACGGCCTGTCTGGTATTAAAGGTTCACAAATGTATACTGCCACTACTATAAAGTGCGTATGAGTATATGGAGAGGTGTCACACATAACAAGCATTGGCATAGCCAATAGGTCTCGCCTTTGGGGCCTTATAAATGTATAGGCAGAGCTATTGACTTTGCCAATGTGTTTAAGCTGTGCTGTAGAGAAGTGTGGCTGCTGTGCAGCATGCTGAAAAGTTGCAATAAATAAGTGCCAGAAGCATTTTTGTTACCTTGTATATGACCAAGAAGGCATTATGTCCAACTGAACGACCATATTAAAACATGTATGTACAATAAAAAATGTCCTCATTTTCTTTTGTTCTTGCAATGCTGGCAACTTGTTTTTGCCTATTCCAATGGTTGGTTGTTAAAGTTTTCTTTTGAGGGGGCATAAACAATTGGAGGTTGGAGGTTGAAGGTTGTGAACTAGTACCTGTTTTATAACACTAGCAGCGGCCCGACTCTAGGGGGGAATCAACAGATGGCAGATTCCGAGAGCAGGCTGAGGTGGTGTTGAGTGATGTTGAGGTGGTAGTGGTGGTTGTGGTGACTGGTGCTGAGACGATGCTGAGGTGAAGCTGAATGATACTTAGGTTTTGCTGAGTGATGACGATGTGGTGGTGTACTATTGCAAAGGCAATGCTGAGTGATACTGATGTGGTGTTGAGTGATGCTGTGGTGGCGCTGAGTGATGTTGTGGTGGTGCTGAGTGATGCTGTGGTGGTGCTGAGTGATGATGCTGTTGCGCTGAGTGATGATGTGGGGGTGCTGAGTGATGCTCTGGTGGTGCTGAGTGATGCTGGCGGGGTGCTGAGTGATATTGTTGTAGCACTGAGTGATGCATTGGTGGCACTGAGTGATGCTGTGGTGGTGTAGAGTGATGCTGTGGTGTTGCTGAGTGATATTGTTGTGGCCCTGAGTTATGCTGTGGTGATGCTGAGTGATGCTGTGGTGGTGCTGAGTGATGCTGTGGTGACGCCGAGTGATGCTGTGGTGCCGCTGAGTGATGCTGTGGTGGTGCTGAGTGATGCTGTGGTGGCACAGAGTGATGTTGTAGTGCTGCTGAGTGATGCTGTCGTGACAGTGTCTTCGCTAGTTACAGTGGGTAGAAGAGGGGTAGAAGAGGGGTAGAGGGGTAGAAGAGGGGTAGAGGGGTAGAAGAGGGGTAGAAGAGGGGTAGAGGGGTAGAAGAGGGGTAGAGGGGTAGAAGAGGGGTAGAGGGGTAGTAGAGGGGTAGAGGGGTAGTAGAGGGGTAGTAAAGGGGTAGCGGAGTAGAAGAGGGGTAGAGGGGTAGAAGAGGGGTAGAAGATGGGTAGTAGAGGGGTAGTAGGGTAGAGGGGTAGAAGAGGGGTAGAGGTGTAGATAGGTAGAGGGGTAGAAGAGGGATAGAGGGGTGGTAGAGGGTAGAAGAGGGGTAGAGGGGTAGAAGAGAGGTAGAGGGATAGAAGAGAGGTAGAGTAGCGGTAGAGGGGTAGAAGAGAGGTAGAGTAGAGGTAGAGGGGTAGAAGAGAGGTAGAGTAGAGGTAGAGGGCAAGAACAACTCCCAGATAGGGTGGCGAGCGCAATCTGGAGAGTGTTAGGGAACACGGGTGGTGGGGGGGCAGGGGGGAACTGCAGAGACCCATGTTAAGAGGCTGAGCAAGTGGATCACAAATGTCTGTGTGGAAAGTGAACTCTAACAGTGTGAAAGTATTTTTTGCAAAAAGTAATAGTCTGTGAGTGACAGAGCTAACCAACAACATGATCCCCATAAATCTGACAACCTCTTTGAGCGACGACAACATGCACATATTATAGACCCTAAAAGAGACACTTCTAGTATTAAGCATGTGAGCAAGAATATAAGCAGGTGCATACATGCGATCATGCAAAAGCTTGTAGATGGACTTAATAATTGCACAATTTTCAATTTTGCTTGAGCTAGCTAGATCTGCAACATTCATGCCTCGGGTACCAAGGAACATTCATCTCGGCTCATCTTAGAGACATGCACACCCGGTGATCAAAATTAACACGAGGAGAAAAACATGGCTGTTACGAATTTCTTTATTCAAGCATTTCACGTTTAATTATATATACCCAGGGTAGCTATGCGCACGAGGCTTCTTTAGTAGAAAAGTGCATGTTCACGGAGAGCATTATACAAGAGTCAACTTTGTTAAAAGAAATGACTCATAGCTACTGAAGACAATAAAACGTACAAGCCAATTTCTGACGCGCTTGCAATTTTCGCCTTTTTAAAGGCGGTGAAACAATCAAATGAAAAATAAAAATCAATGTTTGGCGAAGTGGCTTTAGTAACTCTCTGTTACTTTCAGGGTCATTCAGATAGGTAATTCCTACATAAAACTGGGGCACCTGTCATGTCCTTTTCACTAAGAAGCTCACACTCACTTAAGTTTCAGCTCTACATATAAGTCTTAAAGTCTCTACATATGCTTTGAACGTGAAAGGCGGATTTCCGAAATGCGCAGGCATGGGCGCACTCACGACGAAGATAATTCTGTGCAGTGTTGATATAATTCTTGGAAGATGACGTACAGTAGGTAACATAATCTTCCATGTTGTCTTCTTAAATTAATGACAACATTGAGTTTTTGCATACTCATGAATGTTTGTGCACGGAAGTCCTGGATGTGCGGCCGCGAGACAAGGGGGGGCGGGTTGTGTGTGTAGAGTTAATGAGCCATGACGAGCAGTTGCCGGCTGATGCTTCATGCTTCGAACGTGAAAGGCAGATTTCCGAAATGTGCAGGCATGAGCGCACTCACGACAAAGATAATTCTGTGCAGTTCTTGCCTTGTTGAAGCTACTTTCAAATCAACGTCGGTTTATGTTTTGATGTATTAAGCCAAGCAACTAATGTGAAAGTGATCGGACGGAGGCAGAGTGGAAATCATGGGAAATAAAAAAAAAGCAACTTAATAACCCGTGACGGAGGAGACAGATGGCAGCTGCTTGTGGCGGCTGCTTGCATGCACGCGCACATGCACGCAAGCTTCAGGCCAGCAAAAGCCTCTGGTAGCATTTTTTTACCCCTTTACTAAAAGTCGAGCAAGCAGCGCATACGCTGCTCTAGGCTCGACCTAAAAAGGAAGGCATGCTTGGTGCGCCTTTCCAAACCACAGAGTCCTACTCTCTGTCTTCAGTGCCTTTACACATGTAAGGCCTCAGCGCACATCAGGCGCGCAACACCCATTGGACTCAAAGGGCTTCAGCCCCCCCCCGTCGTGTGTGGCAGCCCGGGCAGACACACAGCCGAACCCGAGCACTCCACAGGTCTTTAAAAGACCATTTGCATGTTAATGAGGCCTCTCTGTTGTTTCACCCCTTCTAAGAGCCCCTGCAGCTCCACTCTGCCTATTGCTTAAAGATTCAGCCCCCCCCGAAATTTTTTCTTAGCCCCCCCCGAAATTTGGTTCTAGTAGCGCCTCTGGCGCATATGCATGATTTTCACATGCATTCTATATTAAAATCCCTTGGAAACTTACTGCTGGGCAACTCAGGGCAGGTGCACAGGCTTAAAAAACACATGTTGGGGTCCTTTCCATCCAAAAAGATATGGTTACATTAGGCATACCATCTCATTACCCTATGTAAGATCTTGGTGCACTTTAATATGGGCGGGTTGTTTTATTTCTATGCGGAAATGATCATATAAACCTGTGATTTCAGTTCTTGACGTACCTCTTACATAGACAGATGGCATATAAAAGGCTGTGTTTAACAGAGCAACTCTGGAGCATTTCCGAGGTGACTTCATCAGTATCCCTGAATCCAAAACCATGGAGCCTGAGGAGAATAGTATTTTCTGGGGCTTGTTCTCCTCCACAGAAGTAGTATCTGGGAGGTGTTTGCCTTATAAATCATGAGGTATTTAGAGATTCTGCCCCTTGTGGAATCAGCTGGGACACTGGTGTTATGTAACAGAACTGTGCAGTGCTGAGAATGATCTCGGTAGGTGAGAGACCTCTCTGTAATCCTGTCATCAGTCAGGCTATGGAGACTATTCAAGGGAGGTGTGGCGTTATCAAAGACCTCTGAGCAAAGAGATAAGACTTTCTAATGTGTTTTTCTGTAATTAAGTAAAAGAAAGTTGAAAGGCATCTATTTACACAATTACACAATTCAAATGTTTTTGAAGCTCCAATGTCCCATAATGTGGATATTACCAGATTCATCTGTGTGTCGTCATCTGCATACTGGTGCATAGTAACTCATACCTCCTCCATCATGATTACTAAACGCTGCTTATAAAGATCCAACATCAAAGGCAGAAGAACCAAACTTTGTGGAACACCACATATGATTGGTAGAGGAACTGACCTGGGATGTCATTCTCCTACCTAATCATTTGCTAGTGCTTAGATACGAATCAGGAGAACTATCTTTGAACCATCTGTGGCTCGATCAGAACTTCGCCTGGACAACACATTTGTGGGGAGATTATAGTTATGCACCAACCAGTCTGAGTTGAAATTACAAGAAGTGTTCAATTTAAAGGACTCAAATGGCCACCTCCACCAAATGTCATGACTAACTGGTCCTGCTACAGGGAAATTTGATTTGAATCCTGAATGCTGGGTGGAACCATTATTACCTCAGCTGAGGGCTTCAACTGAGCGAAAGGTTGCATGAGGTTTATTTGCTGTACTCTGATTCTGCTCGCGTTTTGAAGTTTTGAAGGAATTTTGCCGAAGTCTTGAAACTTCATGAAGATGGAATACTGCGGCAGGAGTTAGGATCTGCAAAATGAGGGCGTGCTGGAGCAAATCCATTGAACCTCCTCTTTGCAGATAGATCTATTTTTTGCAAGATAAGTGAATCTCTTTTTTGAATTATTTTGCTAATAAAAAAAATTACAGCTTCCTTTAAGAAACGTCACTTAAAAGCGTAATTGGGTGAAGGTAAAACGTAAGCAACAATGTGAAGTAAAAATGCTGAACTTCGATGAATTCCCCCTTGTACCTAAAGCTTGTTTACTCTAGGAATGCTCGAATGATAAAAGAAAGATTCAATGAACGTTCACCATGAAATCATGTCAAATTAAACGAGTTGTTGTCAAGCCTCACACGAAACAAAAAAGCACAATTGTGTCTCTAATGATTCTCTGAGTGATTTACCCACCTCTAGCCAGGACACCACTGCTAAGGTTCAAGCAATACCCTCCGAAATATGCATAATGTACTTACTCTCTGGAGTCCGTAGTCTCTCTGTGCGCTACCACAGACACCACCACAGGTAGGAAGTCGGAAATCACGAAACAGAAATTCCAAATGCATTCTGTAGCCCAAGAGGCAATCAGCGACTTCAATGCCTTTGGGGCGACAGACGTACGCTTTCCATTAGAAATGCATTGCTTTGAATTACTATTATATTCAAAATGCAAAAATACAGATGGCCTGGAAAATGAATGCATTAACCATTAAAGCGTACATTTTGGGGAGTAGGACGTGCAGTGCATTTTTAAATAAATGCTCTCTTTGCTTTAGGGGTTGATTCCCTTTAAAGTTATACCTCCTAAACAGTGAATCGAGAATTATACCTCAAATGCATTCGATGACTTTCAAATTTATCTATGTAACCAATTAGGTTGTATGTTAAGCAACACTGCAGGCATTCTTTAATATTCAGAGAGCAACATATCAGATGAACAGTCCGGGCTAGAATTTCTAAAGCCCTGTGCTAGCATAAAGTTTCTCAAAGTTGTATATGGTGTTTACTTTAAAGTGTGAAAGGCAATTTGCTCTGTAAAAGGGGTGGGGCGGGGGAGGGGCAGGATGGGGGTAGTAAACTCCGGAATTGGGCCAAACAGAGTTGAGTAAAGAAATAAATAAATTAAACGAATTACATTGCGCGCGCTGCAATGCCAAATCGGCGATGCAGTGCCCAATGTAATGTAGCCATATATAATTTCCTAATACACAATCGAATATATAACAATTCGAGCAATGACAGCCATTCCTACTCTCAATTAAAGGTATGGTCTACATTACTACGTTGCAATTTTTTATTCTCAGATGTCCCTAATAAGGTTACCAAAGGATATTTCTATCAAATTGATATATCAAAAAGTTTATTTTGAATAATCAACTCTGTTTTTATAAAAATCCCTAATTTAACTTAAACTAGGAGCCCGGATTGTTTTGCTCTACTGCAATTAAGACTATACTACCAGGCTGCCTTGATAGATACTATATCGCGTCTTCATAGTTGCTAAATTTTCCTCTTCTACAATAATTATGTTTTTCTTTAATGATTAAGAAGCTATAAATACCCGATTTTATAAAAACGTCCAAGCTTCAGAAAGAAAACAGAAATAAGACAAATCATGCTTTAACGTTCTGTAAAGGGAGATTTTTAACAGATACAAAATTTCCGATTGCCATGAATATATGTTATTGGAAGATTTTGTTAGCAAAGTGATCAAGAAGTGGAATAATGTAATGCTTTTGTGACTTCATCGGGTTCTGAGTGTGTTGATCTGTGATCCACTTGGAGACGGATGATGCCAGGCTTTAGATGGTCACAGGATTTCTGTCTGCTAATAAACTTAATGGATTCAATCATTACAGCATTCAGAGCATTATTTACACAACATAATTTTACGATGAGGATGGCCATGCACCTATCAACTGTAGCAGCAGGAAAATCCTGATGACTTTGCTCCCCAACTTCAGATTACGTAGGATCAATGAGCGAACCCCGCATTTCTGCCCCACCCAGCCCCCACAACTCATAGGGCTGTTTGTTCACTTCGCCTCAGGCTCCATTATTTAATTCTGTGCTCCAGCAAGGGAAAAAAACTGTTATCAGAGATCGGTCTCACGCACCATTCACACTGTGGGCACACAGAGCAGGTATGTGTTCCTTATGGCATGCTTGGCTCCTCAATCGTTCCTCATAAGCAGCTTGCATCTTGCAGCAAGTTCACCACATGCATGGCATGCTCCACACCTGCCTTTCATCTTCCAGCCGGATATCTCAGCATTGCCTGTGTAGAATCTCTTCTTTTCTACAGTCTCTATTGTTTACCATTTGTGACAGAGCCACCTGTTGTCTTCTAAGGAAACTTCAACCCAACTATCTACTATGAGCATAAACCAGTCTATTGTGATGCCTCACTCATTTCTCATGCAACCTGGAGAGCCACCAATTGAATTGAATGTGTGGATTAAATAGAGACATTTGAAAAATATTTAGTGGCACATGAGGGCACAAATTTTCCACCAATCTGAAAAAGCACTTCCAATAGGTTGTTTGGGTACAGAGGGCAAAAGTATTTAAATACTTGCCACAAGTATATGATGATAGCTGAGATGAAATTGAGGATATATACAAACAGGTCAAATTGTGATTACAGCACCGATTTGCAAAAGCTGTGAATATAGTTATGTAACCTCACAAGATTTAAACTCAGCCGCAAACACCCTTTGAGCAGGTAGATGATTCTGTTGCTAGACTGCGTGAGTTGTCAGCTAAGTGCCAATTTGGAACCATAACAGAAGAATTGATCAGAGACCAATTATTAGTTCAATGCTGTAATAAAAAAATGCAGTAGAGACTTTAGGCAGCCAGCAGTACTACTCTTAAGGATGCAATTAAAATTGCCAAGGTAGTAGAGGATTCGGAGAGATGCATGAAGGAGATGCAAAAAATTGAAAGCAAACATTTCTCAGGTTTAGCAGAAGTAGAAAATGCACAGAACTGGTTAATGCAGTCAATAAAAAACTGGTAGTGACAAATATTCAACAAAACAAAAGAAGTTATATGAAAGTTGGGGGAGCATCGAATTTCCCATGGAGGTCTTTCTCCCATTCTTGTTACAGGGTGGTAACAGTTTCCATTTGGGTGACTCCAAAAATTGTATTACCATAGGCACGGAATTTCAAATCTGTGGCAAGAAACGACATTTTGCACGGGTGTGCAAAGCCTTAAAAGGACGTGTTGCATCAGTAGATGAGATGACGGAAGTGCTGGAACTTAGAGCCACATGTATCAACATCTGTAATAGCGATTACCTATTTGTGATATTCTGTGAATAGCAATTGGTTAATCACTATTACAAATGTATAAAAGTCATAAAGTTTAATTTAGAGATTCCTAGGGAGTCACAAATCGACCTACCTCATTAATATAAATGAGGAAGTTCGCAATTTGCGACCCCATAGGAATCACTAAAATCATGGGGATGGTGGCCTGCTGTGGTCAGGCGACCACCATGGAAAGGATTGCTCCTAAATAAAGCAATCTTTTTTTTAAATGCAGCCTGCTTTCCTTAAAGGAAACTGGGTTGTGTTTAAAAAAAAAAAAAAAAGTTTTCTTTACATTTTTTAACAGCAGGTAGTGGTCTTTGGGACCACTGCCTGCTCTTAATTATTTTTTCTACAAACATTCACAAAGGGAAAGTGGTCTTTCCCATGTGTGAATGGGTTGCCATCTACATGAAGTAGGTGGTTAAATGCGAATGTTTGGCCAGTGCATTTCGGTCATAAAACTTTCCTACATACCGATGCCATTTGGTATTAGGAAGGGACGCCCTAAACACATCCCTTCCTAATAGCGAATTTCGCCATTTTCGGAGTCAGTAATAGGCTACCAGATCGCAAAATAGAGTTTGGTACATTGGGAAAGCCTTTTTTCCGGTCGCAAACGGCCAGATTTGCCACCTTAAAAAAGGTACATATAGTGCTATTAGTGAGCGACATGTCTGTCAACGAGGGGGACAAACATCATATAAAGAAGAAAATACATCCCAAAGCAAACTGTAAGGTGAATGGAAAAAATATTTCATTGATGGTGGATTCAGGGTCACTATACACCATCATACCATCAACTGTTTGACGTTTCTTGCCCCAGAGAAAAACTCAAATCCACTGATGTGGTTTTGAAGGCCTATCAGGGGCTGGACATTGGAGTGTTGGGACAAAAAGTGACTGAATGAACCAAATAACCCATGAGAAAGTGTATGTGGCAGTGAAGAACCAACCTATTTTATTTTACATATAACTGTAAATCCAAGAGCCATGGTAGTCTATGATAGAGAACTGGGAACAGTGTTGGAACGATTCCAATTGGTCTTTGAGGACACGCTGGCTGAAGTGAAAGAATACCACCACAAAATTGTGTGATGGAAGGATGCTGTGCCGGTAAAGCATATGGAAGGCCAGTTTCTCTGCCAATAAGAGCAGAAGTGAGGGGCTTGCTTGAGCAAATGATCAAGGACAAAGTCATAGAGCCTGTTGAGGCCACCATATTATTATCTCCTGTGATGATAACTAAAAACCGGATGGGTCATTAAGGTTTTGTGTTGACTTATGTAGCCTCAACCAAAGTGTTGTCATGGATTGCTTCCCTCTGCCAAACATCAGCGAGCTGATTATGTTGTTGTTTGGGGGAAAGTACTTTTCCAAGCTAGACCTGAAAAGTGGCTATCATCAGGTAAAATGCATCCAGACTCTAAGCATTTGACCTCTTTTATAACGAGCGGCGGGATATTTCAGTTCAGCGGGTTGACTTTCGGATTGTCATCCGCGGTAAGCGTTTTGCAAATATTAATATCAATCGTGTTTTCAGGTATCAAAAATGTTTCTCCAGGATGATATTTGGATTTTCGGGAGAACATTGGCGGACACAATGATACTTTGGGTGAAGTCTTAGAGTAAATTTCCAAGGCTGGGTTGACTTTGCAAAGGGAAAAGTCTATTTTTTAGTATGAGAGGTTGAATATTTATTGTACCTGTTAATGGGAGAGGGTAACAAACCCAAATTTAACTTAGTCAGTGCTGTTGTCAATACAGGAATGCCTGATGATAAAGACAAACCTCGTTCTTTCATGGGGTTAGTGAAATACTATTCTAAGTTTGTGAGAGATTTTACATGTAAAATTGATTCCTTAAGAGGGTTGCTGAGGAAAGGTAAGAAATATGTGTGGGGTCAACTTCAACAGGCATCCTTTGAGCATATTGAGGACGACATTGCAATGCCGACAGTTTGGTCCCATTTCAATTTGACTTAAAGGCAATCTTCACTGTGGATGCCAGTTCTATTGGCCTAGGTGCAGTGCTCTCACAGGTACATAGGAAGACAGAGAAGGCAGTGGCATTTGCTTCTCATCCATTAACTAGCATGGAAAGGAACTATTCCGTCATCAAACCGGAGGCATTGGCTGCTGTGTGAGCAACAAACTATTTCTGCACCTTCATTTGGGGTGTCAGGGTAATACTGAGAGTGGATAATAAGTCTTTGTTAAGGGTTTTGGGACCAAATGGCCGAACAAACTGTTTGAGATGCTTGGTAAGTGTAGCTGTTAAATTACAGGATTTTTATTGTTGTCTCCAATATGTGCCAGGGTGGAAGAACAAGATGGCATATTGTCTATTAAGGTTGCTGGATATGGCAGTGAATGACTGTGAATTTGATACGTAGGAAGAGGTGGCAGCTGTGGAGGAGATGGCTTGGAAGGTTTTCAGGGATGTGTATCCATGAAGGATTGGACATGTGCTATGGAAGGAAATGTTCTTCTCAAAGCTGTGGTGGAAATGATCAAAGGTGATGTGAGGAGGGAGAGTACATTTCAAGATTCATATTTCACAAGTTGGTCGTAGAGTTGTCTTTGTGTGAGGACAATCTTATCATGAGGGGTGAGAGATTTGTGCCACCTTGTTCGGTAAGGAACAAACTCATATGTTTGGAACATGAGGGGCATTTGGATCAGACATTGACACTCAAGAGACTCAAGGAAAGGTTTTGGTGGTCTGTAATGGATCGTAGGGTGAAGAAGTGGGTGGGAGAATATGAGGTCTGCAAAGGTTCCCCAAAAACATTTGAGTGGGTTTGGGAGTGTTGGAAAATGAAGAACATGTATATGAAGCAGACCATGAGTGGGGAAAGGTATGCTTAAATTTCACTGGATCATTTGTTTTTTTCTTGCCTGAACATTAGAGGTATGCAGTGGTTTTGTGGACTGCCGAATCAAAGTGGATTGAGTTGGGTTTTATGAGGTTTGCCAGTCAGTACTAAGGCTACCATAGTGATACACAGCACTGGCTGCACCAATAAGGATGAAAACTAAAGCCTGACACCAAAGTGTTATTATGCACTGCATTTACTATGATGCATCGAGGCAAACTGAGTGCTGGGATAGTGTGTGCCCACCGTCCTCCTGTTTGAAAATGCTCCTTTGAGCTAATGAGCTGACAAGCTCTGGTTGATGCACCTGCGCCCAGTGAATGGTACAGAGACCTGGGAAGACTTTGGGCAGCATTTCCAGCACCCTAAAAGGAATGTTTTGCCCTCTACTGAAGAAGGACAACTATCCTGAAACACGTGTCTAGAGATACACAGCACTGGCTGCAGCAACAAGGGTGAAAAACTTAAGCCTGACACCGAAGTGTTATCATGCACTGCATTTACTATGATGCATTGGGGCAAACTGAGTGCTGAGATGTGAGGCATTGTGCACCCACCCTTCTCCTGTTTGAAAAGGCTTCCTTGAGCTAATGTGCTGACGAGCTCTGGTTTATGCACCTGCATCCAGCGAGTGGTACAGAGACCTGAGAAGACTTTGGGCAGCATTTACAGCACCCCCAAAAATAATGTTTTGCCCTCTACTGAAGTAGGACAACTATCTTGAAACACGTGTCCAGAGCTACACAGCACTGCTGCACCAACAAGGGTGAAAAACTAAATCCTGACACCACAATGTTATCATGCACTGCATTTACTATGATGCATTGGGGCAAACGGAGTGCTGGGATGTGAGGTAGTGTGCACCCACCCTCCTCCTGTTTAATAACTAATTATGGCATGCAACTTACTTCATGTGAAATGAAAGAGCTTCTGATCAACATAGGAATGAAGCATGTTCACCAACAAGGCAATGGACAGGTGGAGAGGATAAACCCCCTGAGTAAGGGGACCACGGAGATGGTTAGTAATGCAGGTTTAGTTGTTTAAAGAGCAATAATGGGCATGTAGTGTGCACATCGCACCACGTCTAATGTCATCACGGGAGAGATACCCTTTGAGATGATGTGAGGTAAGCAACTACGGACAAATTTGGTTCCTTCATGGATGCAGGAACACAGTTTAAAGGTGGTTAAAAGTACCTCACGGATTGTCAGAATGGGTGCATAGTCAATGTGGGTGATGGAGTTAAGATCAAGCTTGGTGGTTCGGGTCGAGTTTGTTCAAGTTTTGGAGTCCATACAGAGTGTAGATGGTGGGTTGAAACTGTGTGAAGTTGGAAAATAGGCAGATTTGGAATATGAGGAGAGTTGCTTCATTCAAGAAGGGGGTGAATTGTGTGGTGCATTCAGAAGAGGGTTTAGAGAGGTGTTCATGCTGGCTGTTGATGAAGGATGGTGATTCTCAATGGAAAGAAGGAGGAGTTGGGGGAATGTCACATGATGGAGGTGATTCCAGAGAATCACAAGTATATGGGGTGGTCCTTTGAGGCAATGAGCGGTTAGATCCCATAGACCACCAGGATAGTTAGGTGACTTTGTATGGGGTTAAACCATTTGTTGTGTTTAACTGCTGTCTCTGAAATGAGATTCCAGTTCACTTGTGTAGTATATGATGGGTCCATCTTTGTTGTGTGTTTTGTCTTGTTGTGGTCTCTTAAGTTTTGTTCTTTGTGTTTCTCTTTTGGGAAGGAAAGGGGTGTGTCTTAATGTGATTTACATTGTATTTCTCTTAGTTGTTCTCCTGTGCCCAGCCGGTGCCCAGCCCCGTGATACTCTCAAAGAATGTCATGCATATAATGCTTTTGTAACTTCTTTGGGTTCTGAATGTGTTGATCTGTGTACCACTAAGAGACTGTTTCTGCCTGGCTTTAGATGTATACAGCTATCCTGTCTGCTAATATTCTTAACAGATTCAATCACTACATCCTTCGCAGTGTGATTTACAATACATAATTGTTTAGAGTTGCCAACTTTAAAAGAATGAAGGTTATCTCAAGATAGATTTTCTATAAAAACCATTAAAGCTATGAACAAGGCTTTTCATCTATTCCTAATCATTGTTTTAGATGTCGAACAAACATGACAGGTGATTGGCTACTGATTTTTCTGCTTGTTCCTCTCTTAATTTCTTTTGGAATCAGTTGCTTCACTATATGAACTTAATGCTTAATAAAAGTATCTCACTGGATTCATATACTATTCTTTTTGGCTATTTAAAAAAATGACATATCAAAGAGAGGGATAGGGAGGATAATAGCCCAGTATACACTATCCCCCAATAAACGTAACAAAATATCAGAATACTGTTCAGATACATGACAGCCACAGAGAAACTATCCCTAGCTGTGTGCAGGTCACCAAAAAAGCATGAGCTTGCAAGAACAGTTGCCCTCACTCGCCCGAAGGTGACATACTTCATCATGGGGCAATGCTCCTAGCCAGACCGGCGTTGCAATGCCTGGTGGGCACTGCAAGAGGGTGCTTTATTGGAGATCTTTTAATCTAAGCCGATGGAGCACAGTAGTGTCAAGGTGGAAAACTCCACAGAAGTGAGAAGATTGTTGAGTGGTGTAGAATAAAATCAGCTACCACCCAGCTGTAGCCAAACTATTTTATGAAGAATCCCTGGGTGGTGCTGAGTTAAAAGAATATCAGGGAACTGCAGGATATATTAGTCCCGGTCCCTGCAAATGAACAGTAAATCGCTCACTCATAGGCCAGTTTTTTGGCGATGGTCTATGCAAAGGGGCGACATGTTTCATGCACAAGCAGCCATGAAGCAGTCTATTGGCATTTCATCAGGACCAAGTAGTGTGTTCTGTGGCATAATCTTCTCGATTGAGTGAGGGGTGCTAAAATATTATCCCCCACTCTGGATTTGAGAGGCAAGGTGTCAGCTAACATTTTACCCTTACTGTGGAGCGCTCTGTTAATAATGCTCTTCATTATGAGTCACCCTCCTGAGATTTTGGGGCAGACCAACCACAGGGATGAGAGGTCTCCGGACACAGGAGGTTACTAGTCTCAGTGCGTGTGCACTCCTGTGCACTTACCCTCTGCCTCGCCATCTGACGGAGCACAATATTGCGCTCCGTACAAAATTGTTGGAAGGAACGTACTCTCCATTATCTTACCACTGGGTTTTGTAATTTAAGGAAAGCCCACATTAATGGACCTGCTACTGGCTGTCGAGTCTAACCATACCCCAAGGTTTTTGTTGGTGTCCATGATTTCAATCATACTCTCCTGGATAAAGCACACCCCTCGTTTTATGAGTTTGTGTATAATGATCATCACCTTAATTTTTGCAACATTGATCTTGAAATTATTAGCTTAACAGTGGGTGCCAAAGTTTCCATAGGCCTATTTGGGGTTTGGTCAAGGAGTACTGTATTGTCTGCATACTGGTGAATCTGGACTCTGAGGCTGTCTATCTTTGATGGAAATGTCCTCTCCTCTTTGAGATAATCTTTTAGATCGGCTAAATATAGGTTGAGTAATAGAGGGGCCAGTATGCAACCCTACTTTAGGCCTTTATTATTTGGAAGTGTTGTAGTTGTAGCTCAGCCAGAGCTATCTTTTATCCTCACCCAGGTATTGGAGTACAGTGATATAATTGTCCTTAATAGATGAGGTGGAATGCCCCAGTAATTTAACTTCATCCACAGTTTTCTTCTCCAGACACTATCAAATTCTGTTTTTAAAACTTCAAATCCTACATCTAGGGTATTAACCTTGGTTGCTGTTCTCACATCACTCAGCTGGGATTGTTGTCAATATGACAGCCCTTTGGAATCCTGACTGGTCTGGAGGGATCAATTTCTTCTTTGTCACCCATTTCTGCAATTAGTTATGGAGGATACTTGCATAACACTTCCCTTCAGTATCCAGGAGTGCTATCAGCCGATAGTTCCCTGGGCAGAAGTGGGACCCTTTCTTGTGTAGAGCTACCAGGAGCAAACCTTGCCATGAATATAGTAAATGAGGAGGATCCGCCGGCAATAAACACTTACTGAAGCAGGAAAACCTCCACCCCTGCCGCCTGTTTGCTCAAACTTACTGCTGACTCTTGAATGAGGGACCCCACTTCTAGTCCTAGAATGGGGAGACGAGGGACAGGGGGCTCCCAATCGGGGGTTGTACAGATTCTTGGACCAATAATCAAGTTGACCAAACGACACCACAAAAAGATCCACTCACACCCCCAGCTGATGCTAAGCTAGTCCAATTCCTTGCTGCCATTACTGAAACCTGACAAGTGTCAGGTACCAAACACCTGTACTTTAGTTTCCACAGAAGCAGATGAAAATTTCCTCAATCCCCATCTCCACTACAGCGAACTTCCAATGCTCACTAGCAGCAAAGAGGGGGAAAGGGGATTGGGAAGAAAAGAGAGACTGCCATTGCTTCACTTCTTCTGGACTGGACATGAGCTATGCTCCTTGTAGACTCCTGTAACAAATAACACCATGTAACCACTATTACTGTACTCAGCCAACCTCCGTAAATTACTTCCTCTAGGTTACCTGTCCTTCCACAGTGGTTAGCTGCTCTCTTGTATTAGTGTAGATCTAAATGTCTTGACCTGTCATTTCTCTGTGCTGTATGGTGTAAGTACTCTTGTTGACTCCTGTAACGAAGAACATATGTAATTGCAGTAACTAAACACCTACTGACCAAACCTCCCTTCCTCAACCCTTGTTACCTGTATTTACACCAGTGTCCAGCTCTCAAGTAATCTTAAGTTATATTTATGTATATTCTTTCCGTAGCATTCTCCGTAGATTTATTGTTCTGTGCTTTAATTCTTCTTCTTTTGTATTTCAGAAGCGAACAAGGATGCTATGTTGGTAAGTACAATTATATATATATAATTATATCTACTTGAGTCTAAATTTTAGAGATTGAATTATGTTCTGATGCTATAGAAATATTAGATTGTTTATCTTCAATTAAGAAGACTCAAAATTTGAATACAATGTCCTCAGCGACTAGTGGTCATTCCTAAATTCAAAGTGATTTTTGTTCTATCCTGTAAGATCTTGCAAGTGTCTCAAATTATGTCCTTACTGTACTTACGCTGAGTTAGGGAGAACTTGACTTGACTTTACTATCGACCACCTTGCCAAATAGAGTTTATTACTTCAAATGTCTCTGTAGATTTTACTAACAAATGTGACTAACTAGAAGACTACCTCCTAGTGCAAGAGTTAGTTTTCTGTGGCTCCAACCGATTCTGTACTGACAAACTGTAGCGGGCAATAATATCTTACCCTAACTCCCACAAGTAAAAATAGAAACGAGACTCTCACCAAAAATACAAAAGATGCTCAAAACTGTTACTCAGTTCGCTATTCCAGGAAACTCCTACTTTAAATTCTGAATTCGTTGAATACAGTGAGCAGTGAGACCGGTGAACGCTGCTTCTCCTCAGCTTTCTTCAGTTGAAGTGCGTAGCGCTCATCGAGAGCGAGCGCGAGCGTTTGCACCTGAGCAGAAACACTAGACCTGCAACCCAATTTACAGTCATGGGCGGCCATCTTGAAAATCCGCGACTGCGAGGTCAATACGAATTGCAGCCATAGTGAGACCAGTCTTAGGGAAATGGCTCTGCGGAGTCTAGGGTATAAGTTCCAGTGCCTTCTGAAACCACCATGACAATCTTTTGGGATTCTTGGGGTTCTCACCTGGACAATCCTGACGGTACCCCCCACCAAAGTCCCCCTCTCCTCCTCCTTGGGCTTATTAGGATGAGTGCTATGAAACTCTCCAACCAATTTGGGAGCATGCAAATTAATCTTAGGTTCCCATATTCTCTCCTCTGGGCCATAACCTTTCCAATCCACCAGATAGTTCAATTCTCCCTTCCTAACCTTGGAATCTAGAATTCGTTTAACCTCAAACTCCTCTTCAGACTGGACTTGAACAGAAGCTGGTGGACCTTTAGAGCTCAGATTAGAGGGATTCTTTTTAAGCAGAGAAACGTGAAAGACTGGATGTATTCTTAACTTAGAAGGGATACGAATCTTAACACTTACTGGATTCACCATTCTCTCTACCTGAAAAGAACCCACGAATCAAGGTTGGAATTTTCGATTTCCTTTTAGGCGCATATTTCGAGTCGAAATCCACACTTTGTCACCTGGTTCATAAATTGGATTAGCACATCTCTTCTTGTCTGCCTGCTTCTTGTAAGAACTCTTAGCCTTGAATAAATTGCTGGTGGCTACCTGATAAGCCCTTTGTAGTTCCTGTACCACTGTCTCAACTGCCGGGACCTCACTCTCTTGCCTCCCCACGAACATGTTAGGATGTCTTCCTGAATTCAAATAATAAGGAGAAAACCCAGTGGATGAATGCTCAGCATTGTTATAAGCAAATTCTGCTGCTCAAATTAGACTAGGCCATTCTCCCTCAAGATCCATCAAGAAAAGACGCAAATATTGCTCCAGTTCTTGGTTTACTCTTTCAGTTTCTCCATCAGTCTCAGGATGGAAACTAGTAGACAAATGAGAATCTTCATCCAATCTCTTTAAGAAGGCCTTCCGAAAATGAGATACAAACTGAGGATCCCGATCAGAAATAACTACCTTTGGAATCCCATGAGCCTTTATTACATGCAAGGTGAAAACAGTAGATAATTGAGTAGCATTAGGAATTGATTTCAAGGGGAAAAATGACTCATCTTAAAGAAATGATCTACCACCACCCAAATTGTCGAATAACTTTGACTAGAGGGAAGATCTACAATGAAATCCATGGAAATAGTATGCCACGGATATGGAGCAGGGGGCAAAGGATGCAACAACCCTTGTGGAGCCAATCTAGTTGACTTTCCCTTAATGCACAGCTTACAGATGCCACATATGGTCTCACCTGAGCCTCCGTAGCCGGCCACCAAAATTCTCGTTAACTCAGTTCCAATGTTTTCTTTACTCCCTAGTGACCTGCCAGCAAATCATCATGAAAGTGTTAGATCACCACCATACAAAGTTCTTCGTTAGGAACAAAGAGATTCCCATTGTAATATGGCTTTCCATCTTTGACTTCTCTTCCAGTCCCTTCCTTGACCCAAACACACAGTTCCTCATTGGAAAGGGAATTCTTTAGCTTGTTTTCAAAGTCTGGGTAAAGTATGGCTCCAAGTATCTTCTCCGTGGGAATAATCAACCCCCTCCCAACCTTCTTTTCATCTTCTCCCGTGTCTAGACGAGACAAGGCGTCCGCCTTACCATTTGCAGAACCAAACTTGTAGGTCAAAACGAAATTGTAATCCGCAAAAAACAAAGACCATCTCAACTGTCTGGGGGTAAGTGTTCGAGCAGATTTTAAAAATTGAAGATCCCGGTGATCGGTAAAAACTGTCACTTCATGTTTTGCACCCAACAAATAGTGTCTCCATTCTTGAAAGGCACCCTTTACTGCCAATAGCTCCTTATCTGCAATTGAATATTTAATCTCAGCTACAGTCAATTTTCCTGATCTGTAAGCTACTGGATGAAGCTGACCGGTACTTCTGTGTCTTTGCGACAGAATTCCACCGATGGCCAAATTAGATGCATCGGCTTCCACATAAAAGGGTTCTTCAGGATTTGGATGTAGAAGCACAGGGGCAGTGATAAAGATGTTCTTTAGTTCATTAAAAGTTTCCTCAGATTCTGCATTTCACTCGAATTTGGTCTTTTTCTTCAATAAACGAGTGAGCGGGCACACCTTTTAAGAGAAATTAAGAATGAAGCGCCTGGCAAAGCCAATGAAATTCTGCACTTCCTTAACATTGCGCGGAGAAGGCCAGTCTCTAATTGCCTTTACCTTTACATCATCCATGGAGACTCCTTCAGGAGACAACACGAAACCCAAGAACTCCACTTGGGTAGTATGGAAAACTCATTTCTCCAACTTAACAAAAAGTTGATTTTCCAACAACTTTCGTAGGATCGCACGAAAATGCTAAATATGTTCCTTCATGTTAGCCAAAAAGATGAGAATGTCGTCAATGTAAACAACTGCAAAACTATCCAGAAACTCTCTTAAAACATAATTGACGAAGTGCTGGAAAGCCGCAGGAGTGTTACACAGGCCGAATGGCATGACCTGGTACTCGAACAAACCCAGTCATGTTCGGAATGCAGTCTTCCACTTTTCTCCTTCCGCCATACGCACTAAATGTTAGGTTCCTCTTAGATCCAATTTTGTATACATCTTAGCTTCCTTCATCTGATCCAAAAGTTCAGAGATCAAGGGCAGTGGGTATCTGTTCTTCTTAGTGACTAGATTGAGAGCTCGATAATCAATACACATTCTAAGTTTGCCATCCTTCTTTGGGATAAAGAATAGAGGAGAGGAGGCGAATACACCCTTGGCCAAGTATTGATCCAAGTACTCCTTAGGATGTTGATTTTCTGCTTCAGACAGTGCATAGATCCTACTGCAAGGCAATGAAGCACCTGGCTCCAATTCGATTTTACAATCGTACTCCCGATGCAGAGGTAATTTTTAAGTCTCGCCTACGCTGTGCGCAAGCACTGCTTAGGAAAGAGACCTTTAGTAATCGGCACAGCTTTCCCGTCAAAAACGTGCACGCGTTGCATTGCTTCCAATGGCAACGCATGCACGTCTGGCGATTCACTTGCGGGAGAGAGCATCTGGCGCCAGATGTTATCAATTATCACGCCTTGGTGTTCGCTCCCACAAGGGAATCGTGCAGGCCCACTCCCCCTGCTGCCGCGCGCGCGTGTTACATTTACAAATGAGCCTGGTTGTGTCTCAGCCAGTATGTGTATCTGTCAGCTCTCTTCTCTGGACCTCATGCTTGCGATTTGTGACTGGGAGGTAAAGTCTAACAGTGTGGCGGAAGAGGGTGTAAGCTTTAACTTGGTGTTGGAGGTGAAGCGCCACGTACCTCTTGTCACTAAGCAGGCAGTTTGTATCGCGCTGGAGTGCTGATTCCCCTGCCAATGCCGGCCTTTTCTAGTCCTCTGAGCTGCATCCACATGTCTTTGGTGAAAATCTGCAAGGCTGCCATGTGGGCTCCTGTGCACACCTTAAGGAGAGCCTGCTTGGTGCTCCTTAACGAGGAGATGCTTCATTCCTCCGCCCCTCGCCGGGTCTGATAGTAGATTCTGTCGGCCATGAATACTCCTTCAGTCAGGGCAGTGGCAGTGGGACTTAGCAGGACGGAAGAAGTCCTTCATCTGTTCAGCTGTTCTAAGGGGACAGCATTATTAATCCATTTCGACTTCATTTACATCAAACTAAAGCTAATAAACATCAGAGTGTACTGTCAAGGAAGGATTTAAAACAATGTCACTTAAGAATGTTTATGCATGGAACCCGAATGTTACAGAATCTCGGTTCTTCTATCGACTGCATCTGTGTATTATCAAAAGTGGCGTTGTGTTCACTCTTGCATGGCGTTAATTGGTCGCAATAAACGGTACATGCTCAGAAGGTGTGTGTAAATTGTCTGATTGGTGGCTTTACTTGTCCTGCTTGTTCTTTAATCTTGTAGGCTGAGTGGCAAAGCTGATGGAAATGCTGTGTTTCCTCCTAGATCCTACTTTGAAAGGCCTGCATCTGAGAATTAAAAGCACAGACATTTGTTCAGCAAACCTCCCTGATAAAACTCCTTATGCCAGCTCCCATGGGGTGTATTTGAAGGAGCTCGCTGGGGTACAGATGATTTTTGCTGTGAGTGTGCTGCTGACCTCTTAGAGAAGGGTGTTACTATGGAGACTGTTGGTTTGTGCGCAGTGTGGAGATGTCATGGAGGGTGCATGGGATCGGAGGGCTCTCTACTAGCTTTGCTTCCTTCACGGAGTGCATGTGGCAAAGTCATCCCAGGTTCAGTTATTATAGCACCAGTGTCCCTCCAAGCAGCTTGTGGTACAAACTGGTCATCTAGAATGATTGGCTGTAGGCAGTGCCACCGAGAAATTAAACACACTGCTCTCTTCAGCTTAGTACTACTGTTAATTTCCTGACTCCCGATGCCAACTCAAAAGGTACAGAAGGCTACGAACCTGAAGCTAGCTTTCTCATAGCTGCCAAGATTTCAAATTGCAATGTGTGACATTTTCGTAATTTCATTGTAATTATGAGTGACATTTGAACAAGTTTGAGTGACACTTTCTCGCGAGCAAAACAAAGCAATGAAGATGAGAGAAACATAAATATCAAGAATTGCTCCCATTTGAGCAACGAGAAACTCAAAGAATATCTTAAATCTGCTGCCAAACACCAGAAACGGAAGGGCACTAACCTAGTACCCAGTTTACTTATGCTCATGAGCATGACACGCTAAAAGCAAATTAAATAAGGATTGGAGAAGGTACTAGTGACACTTATTCCTCTGTAGCAAGCAGCACGTGCCTGGATAGACAATTAACCAATCAAACACTGCAGTAAGTGTGTTTAATTCTTATATCATCCTGACCAGCATAGATGCCAAGTTTTCAGACTGCTTGCTTATGTGTGACATTTTGGTGGTTTCAGTGTGCATATAAGTGACATTCACTACCTAACGAATGACACTTTCTTGCAAGTAAATCTAAGCAGTAACTAGTATTTTTGTGCTTTTCTATGAATTTCGATTATTATGCATTGTAAAAACCCAGCTTCTGTAGTTAACAGTCAAGGCCAGACAAATGGAAACCTTGCAATACAAACAACTCATCAACGTGTCCTAGATGACAAGTACATGAAGATGTAACAAAGACAAGCATGTGCCCCTACATTTGCTGTACCTGAAATAACCTTCTTGTACAAGACCCCTAAGTTACATAATTTTATCACTAGAAAAGCCAGAAGTTCCTCCGGCTTTCAAATAACTAAAGGATTCTGCTGAAAACAAACCTGCCCATCCGACCTAATGGCTGAGAGGCGCAAGAGTAGATCTCAGCTGCTACTATTACTTAATAAAGATTAAAAAACATCTGAAGTTTGGTAAAGCTCCTCAATCGATCCTAATGGCACATACAAAGTACCACTACCAACACCCTATCAACCATGCACCTAAAGGGGCACCTAAGTACTCAACAATTGAAAAGTGGCTCAAGTCTATCATATGGAACATGCTGCATAAATACTAACACGCTAATTAAAAAACAAGCATTGGCATAGCCAATAGGTCTCGCCTTTGGGACCTTATACGTTTTTAGCCATGCAACAGTTGCTGTTGTTGCACCAAGGAAATTGTGCTGCATAACTAAGTACTTATAAGGTCCCAAAAGCGAGACCTATTGGCTATGCCAATGCTTGTTTAGCTTCTTGTTCATCGAAGACTGAGGCCAAATCTAAATATTCTAATGGAATTTCTTGAACTTCCAAAGCACAAATTGACCAAGTCTGACTGGCCAAAATCATAGGCTGTGATGTCCGATGATCATGCAAACTTCTACCGTGGCAGTGCTTCTTACAATAATCGGAATCCAACTCGATAGACCTCTTAGCCCAGTCAATCTTTGGATAATGTTCTGTGAGCCAAGGTAACCCCAAGATGAACTGGAACTGAGGAGCATCAATTAGACTGAACTTCAATATGCTTAAATGATCACCTGGCCCTTTTAACAAGATTTCTTCTGTGTCATGAACAATAGGGCCCGAGGAAAGATTGGTTCCGTCAACTGCACAAACAGATTCAGGTCTTTCCTTCTTGAGAAATTGGATCCCTAATGATTTGGCAAATCTAAAATCACAGAAGTTTCCAGTTGCACCTGAAGCAATCATTACAGAAACCTTATCCACTTCTGAATCACCAAATTTTATCAGACCAGAAATAATTAGATGAGGAGAGGAAGATTGCAAGGTATTAGCGATGGATTGAGAATCAGGAGTTGACTTATCATTAGCTTCCACCAGAGCAACTCCTCTTACTGGTGGAGCCTGTCTTTTACCCAAGTATTATTCTTGGGCTTCTTTGGACATTCTTTGACAAAGTGTCCAGAGTTACCGCAATACATGCAAAGTTTGCCAACCCGTCTCTTCTCTCTTTCTTCCTTAAACAAATGTCCACAAACTGAGCTAATTTACATTGGCTCTTCTTTCGAAACAGACTCCTTAGGTTTAGCATTGTCGGACTTAATTCTGTCGAATCGTGGAGGAATGTATCTCACGTCTTTGCGTCTTTCACTTCTTCTTTTGCATTGGCGTTGGACAATTTGCAAGACTAGGTCAATTAATTCAGAGACTTCAGTGGGTCGCTTAGGAATTTGAGCCAACCCATCCTTTAACTCATCTTTAAGACCTCTGTAGAAGATGGCGGCTCTCTTGGCTTCCGGCCAATTAGTCTCTACTATTAATTTATTAAATTGGGCCAAATAAGCTACCAAATCATGATTACCTTACTTGAAGTCTAAAAGTTCGTTATCTATAGTTTGAGAGATAGATGGTCTATCAAAAATGCGCAAACATTCTCTTTTGAATTTGTGAAACTCATATAAAATGGGATCATTGTTGTTTACTATAGGCATCGACCAGGCTGCAGCATCTTCGCTTAGGTTGGACAATAAGAAGGCCACCTTAGATTGATCCTCCTTAAAAATAATGGGTCTACACAGAAAATATAAAGAACACTGAGTGAGGAAAATCTGAGCCATATGAGGATCCCCACTACATCTTTCTGGGGCTGCTAATGGAATAGTTGGAGAGATAGCATGAATAACCTGAGTCGTCAACTCAGCCGCAGAAGGGGCTGGAGTAAATGACTGCGACTTATTTTCTTTTGACACAGGGTTCAAACCAAATGAAAATTCTTCAAATCTTTGACGCAAATAGAGGGCTTCTTGACCAGACTTTCTAACCTCTTCTCTAAGAGATTTATTCTCTGTCATAGCATCACTCAATTGCTTTTGTATTCCATCTAACACCGATGCCAGGGCCTTAACCTCAATTCCCTCAGCCATCCTGCTCGGTTGGAAGTTTGGGTAAGTGGCACTTCAATCTGTCAAGTACCAAACACCAGGGGGCAGATTTATGTTTCCTGGCACATTCCTGCAAATCAGCAGGGATGCGCCAGGAAAGATGCGTCACGCAAGTTTACCCTTGCGCCACCACAGATGCGCCGCATTTACAATGCAGCGCATCGTGGCGCAAGGATAAACAGATGCGTGAGGCATCTGATGGCATAAGGACGGCGCATTGCTGGAGTCGTGTCGCAAGCACGACGCAACTCCATCAATGTTTAGGGGCTGCCCATACCTAACATGCTGCGTCATGCCTTACGCCTGCTTCAAGCAGGCGCAGGGTTTTGACGCAGCAACGTCGGAAAAGTGACTCAGTGAAATCTTGTAGATTTCACTGCGTCACTTTTCTGAGGCTTTTTCCGATGGAACGCCCACCCTGCATACATTAAACCTGACGCAGGTTTAATGTAGCGCAGGACTTTACAACGTGACGCATCTCCCTAGATGCATCACGTTGTAAATAAGGCGCAACATGGCACAAGGTTTACGCCGCCGCTGCGTCACAAAAGTGACGCAACGGCGGCGCAAAAGTGGCGCAAGTCTAACATAAATCTGCCCCCTGATCTTTAGTTTCCACAGGAGCAGATGAAAATTTCCTCAATCCCCAACTCCACTACAGCGAACTTCCAATGCTCACTAGCAGCAAAGATGGGGAAAGGGGATTGGGAAGAAAAGAGAGACAGCCACTGCTTCACTTCTTCTGGACTGGACTTGAGCTATGCTCCTTGTAGACTCCTGTAACAAATAACACCATGTAGCCACTATAACTGTACTCAGCCACCCTCCATAATTTACTTCCTCTAGGTTACCTGTCCTTCCACAGTGGTTAGCTGCTCTCTTGTATTAGTGTAGATCTAAATGTCTTGACCTGTCATTTCTCTGTGCTGTATGGTGTAAGTACTCTTGTTGACTCCTGTAACGAAGAACATATGTAATTGCTATAACTAAACACCTAGTAACCAAACCTCCCTTCCTCAACCCTCGTTACCTGTATTTACACCAGTGTCTAGCTCTCAAATAATCTTAAATTATATTTATATATTTCTGTAGCATTCTCCGTAGATTTATTGTTCTGTGCTTTAATTGTTCTTTTTTTGTATTTCAGAAGCGAACAAGGATGCTAAATTGGTAAGTACAATTATATATATGCAATATATCTACTTGAGTCTAAATTTTAGAGATTGAATTATGTTCTGATGCTGTACAAATATTGGATTGGTTTATCTCCAATTAAGAAGACTCAAAATTTGAATATAATGTCCTCAGCGACTAGTGGTCATTCTTAAATTCAAAGTGCTTCTTGTTCTATACTGTAAGATCTTGCAAGAGTCTCTAATTGATGTCCTTACTGTACTTGCACTGAGCTAGGGAGACCTTGACTTTACTTTACTATCGACCACCTTGCCAAATAGAGTTTATTACTTCAAATGTCTCTGTAGATCCTACTAACAAATTTGACTAACTAGAAGACTACATCCTAGCGCAAGAGTTAGTTTTCTGTAGACCCAAACGATTCTGTACTGACAAATCAGAGCGGGTAATAATATCTTACCCTAGCTCCCAAAAGAAAAACTAGAAACAAGACTCTCTCACCAAAAATACGAAAGATGCTCAAAACTGTTACTCTGTTCTCTATTCCAGGAAACTCCTTCTTCAAATTCTGGATTCTTTGAATACGGAGAGCAGCGAGACCGGTGAACGCTGCCTCTCCTCAACTTTCTTCAGTTGAAGTGTGTAGCGCTCATCGAGAGCGAGTGCGAGCACAGCTGCGGTTGCACCTGTGTGGAAACACTAGACCTGCAACCCAATTTACAGTCACAGGCAGCCATCTTGAAAATCCGCGACTGCGAGGTCAATAAGAATTGCAGCCATAGCGAGACCAGTCTTAGAGAAATGGCTCTGGGGAGTCTAGGATATAAGTTCCAGTGCCTTCTGAAACCAGCATGACGGTCTTTTGGGACTCTTGGGGTTCTCACCCGGCCAATCCTGACAACAAGAACTTGGAAAAAGGGTTGATGCAGTGGCAGTGGAGGTGGGCCTACTGTGTGATGATGAAAAGATACTTACCATCCATTTCACGCAAGCAGAGGGCACGCTGGGCGAGTTCTGGGCCACAGTGTGCAAACTTGAAGGGTAGCTCAGATCCATCACGGCCAGGGTCCATGAGCTCGAGAACAGGGTGGAGTAATCCGATGGACTGTCCCGCCCCAACAATCTTTGTGTGCGGAGGGCCCACACCCGGTGATGTTCTTTAAGACTTGGCTGGAACGAGTGGTGGTGCCTATGAAACTATCAGCTCATTACCTGGTAGAACATGTCCATCGAGTGCCAGTGAAGCAGCCACCTCCGAGGACACCCCCAGGCCGTTAATGGGCAAATGCCATGGCTGATTATGTATGAAACCTCATGCATATTTCTATTGCCAGACTACACCATGGCAGTGCAATTCCACAGAGACTCATTTCTGGGAGTGAAGTGACTACGATCAGCAGGCTTGACCTACTCTTTGCTATTTTCAGTCAAGTTGAAAGTCATTGAGAATTGGTCTAGCTACTTCTTTACTGTCCCAGCAGATGCCTGGGATTGGGTGGAGCAGCGACGGTATGAGTCCTCAGTTTTGTCGACACCAACACCACAATCCCAGACAGACACATCTCAGCGGAACCACAAGTGCTGGATCCATGGGAATGGGGACATGAGAGTCAGTAGTGCCCCCACACTGGCGCAAGCCAGAGCGGAACAGATTCAGGCTCTGTCGGCCGAAACTACTATGTTGGTGGAGACGCATTCCCCACCAACCCAGGCTCCTGAGGACATGCTCTCTGAGGTGGGCTCCAGTGCCTCAATGGGCAGCACCACAACAGTGATGATTCTACCAGATGTAACTCCTCAGGTTGCAGAAACTATGGTTTGAGGTGACTGCAGGTAAGATACGTGGGCCATGCTCAGCTCCGTTTGGCCGGCATCTGCGACTGGGTGGGGGTGAGCGCATGTCTGCCTCTCCGTAGAGGTAAAGCAAAATTGGCAGCTCTTTCTTTCTTTCTCTCCCACAACTGCCAGCTGTCTTTACAAGTTAGAACTGATGTCCAGCCTGAGCAGGACCTCTTTGGATTTTTCTACTGGGGACTTTAGCTGAGACAAAATGGGTTGAACACCCTACCCTGGTGTTTTTCTTCCTGGTTCATGGCTAATATATTTTATAATGCACTGCACCCGGTTGCAGCACTCTGGCCACACCCCTGACATTCTCATTGGAAAATGTTCTATATACTAAAACACAATCCGGAGAACCTCATCTATGGGTCTGCTTGTTGTTTATTTGGGCAGTTAGAGGTTGCTAGGCCACCCTGGGTTGGGAGCTGGGAATTCTGATTTTCTCATTTGTATGGTCATGCAGTGAGACTTTTGTTAGGCCTGTGATGTAACTGTACCTGCCCTTCATGCTTGCACCCTTGGGAGGTGTCATTGAGGCACTCCCTCCTGGCTACCTCCCCCCTAGTGTACAACACTATGGCTTGGTTGTATATCTTATAATGGAATGTCAAGGGCATGGGGACAGCACACAAGTGATAAGCACTTATATCAGAAGGCGAGATGCTCATATTGCATTTGTCTAGGAAACCTACATATCTGGAGGTTAAGACAGGTGCCTTCAAAAACTCTGATTTGGTCAATGTTATAGTACTAAGTACTCTGGCTTTCCCCAAGGGCCTTTGTCTGGAATTAGACTTTGTGGGGTGCTATGTCCTAGTGGAAGGACAACTTGATGGCAGATCCCTCTTACTGAGTAACATATAAGCGCCAAATGAGGAACAGTAGGCCTTCCTAGCGCACCTCTCAGTCATCCTAACAAGATGGTCGCACATCCCCTGGATCATCGGAGGAGACTTTAACTGTGTCTTTAACCCGCAGTTAGATTGCTCGCATCCTCCTCTACAGACCTCTCCTGTTGTCGCTGCTGCTGCTGCTAGATCTTTCCCAATAGCATTCTTAACCCAGATGCCACAGAATACGCATACCATTCACTGCCACATGACCTTCACGTGCACACTCAGCTACAGGTCAAAAGTGCTGAATATATAGAGAAGGGTTCCCATATCATAACCTGCTTCAGTTACATATTGAATGTGGAGAGCTGCACCCATCAGTTGCTATGTGGCAGCTACAGCCAGTTATGTTGGAAGGACCAAGAATTTAGGGATGTAGCCCACATGGCCCCATCTGATTATGGTCTATTAGATGTCTTATAAGAAATAATCATGGTATGACAAGACTGTATTGTTATCAAAATATTTTATCATGCTCTAGTTAGATTCTATTTGCACTATTGAGAAATCATTCTGTATGCATAAAGGCATCATGTTGATCTATTGATATCTATAAATGTATATGCTTACATAGAGAAATTAATTTTTTGAAAAATAAGAAAAGAAAACACACAAAAAATATCTACATTTTGTAATAATTAAAGAGAATTATTATTAACATATAAGTTTGTTTGTCCCATTATGTATTTGTCATACACATTTTTGTAAACTTTTGGTCCAGTTAGAGGGATTTCCATTAAATTGGGAGTCGTGGTGCAACAATTTTGTTATCAACACTGTGCCCGGTGTTCACTTTTTCCATCTGACCTCTGCTAAAGTGAGTCCTAACCTCTCCACATTGATCTCCTCAGGTCTTGGAACCTTTAAAGTGGTGTTGGAGGTACTCCTCCCTGCCTAACTGTGCGCTACACCAGAACTGATGCAGAACAATGCAACTCAACGCAGTACTTAGCTTTGCAGCTCATGATCGGTGGCCATTATCAGAACTGACACAGTGTGCTGCAACTCAATGCAGGGCCTGACATTGCCACCCTTGCAGCTCCTCATTAGAACCGACACAGCACTTCAGAACACCTCACATCAAGGACATAAGGTACAATACACAGTGGGACTAACCTGGTCCCTGTAGCCAGCCTGCACTCCAATGCAGTCGGCCTGAACTTGTGACTGTCCTGGTCTAGTGTGAATAGATAACTGCAGTTGGTGCTTTGTGCTTCTAAAAGCTATTTTTTACCTAAAACTTTGAAATCACATATCTCTAGTTCTACTGCTTGGATTTTTGTCTTTCTGGTATCATTTAACTTATTAAGATATTCTCTAGTCTTCTAAATTGGTTTGGGATTTTTTTGTGTGTTGTTTTTACATTCTTGCGTTTTGTGTGCTGCATAAATACTTTACACTTTGCCTCTAAGTTAAGCCCAACTGCTTTTGTGCCAAGCTACCAGAGGGCTAAGTATAGGTTAATTTAGTGACTTCTGTGGTTCACACTGACAAGGATTGTTGTTGTTGCCTGAGTAGGGATCCCCCCCTCAACCAATAACCCAATTTCTTACACTTAACTTTTATCATATGGTGTTGTGAAAATATACCATGTAATAATAAATAAGCATGTATGACGGGAGAATGTTCCTGCCTCAGCCCTATCAGACTGGAAATCCATGATGTCACTTTTTTTAACTGGCTTGTCTAGTCTTTAGGGGATAACAATATGAACATGAAGGAAGAAGACACTTGGTATGGGTTACCAAACTTCAGCTTTCTCTTAAAGCATATCAAGAAAATATAGAAGTCTGTCCTTAGAGAAGAAACCCGTTATTTTCCTACTTCTAATCATACCAATAGGGGTAAAACATGTCTTTGTGTTTTTTGGACCTTACCCACATGCTAATCATGTGGCATGCTTCGTAAACAGGTCCGCAGCTAGGTATCAAAAAAGCATATTCCTTAGACTCTAGAGAAAGCCAGGCCCAGTAAGAAAGAATAACACAAATTAGGCTAAAGTTGCCGAGGTTAAATACCTCACTGACACAATATTTGAGGAACCCCCTGGCAAGATTAAAAACAAACTTGATGCACTAGAAGCATTAACTGTGCTTCTGTATAAAGATTCTGTATAAAGATTTCTGATTTTTTTCAGGCCAGTTGGCCTCTCTGTTAAGCCCAGGGTCCAACACTCCATAAAAAATGTATCATGGTCATTCACACCATACACTTGTTTTAAACGCTTGTTTTAAACTTTTTCTAAATCCTAAATCGTTTTCATGATTTATATGTTTGAGTGCACCACTTGAAAGGATTGTTAGAACTGAACTGTATGAAATTGAATTTGAATCTGCTGATCATAGAGTATTACTTTTTGCCTCCTCTAACGATAGAGTTAGAGCGAAGGCGGGAGGTTGGCATTCTAGTTGCCAACTTCAGTTTCCCATTTAATGGCAGCTGCAGGCCGGGCGCGCAACGGGCACGCGCAGCGGACATGCCGCAGGCACGCCAAAGGCGTGCCAAAGGCAAGCCCGTCTACGCCTGACCGGGCCCAGGGGCCAGGACCCCTGCTCCTTCCAGCACAGGTCAGTTCAAGTACACCACTAATCAGCTACTAGCATTGAGACTCCCTCCACTACCTCTATGTTCGTCATTGCTGCTGTCAAATGATGAACTGCAGACCAATAGCAAACGAGTCTGCAGTCAATGCAGCTTTGAATTGTATTGGAATAAAGACTCTCATCTCACTACTCAGGAGCTACCGACACCGGACAGCTACGCAGCCCACAAGAACGACACCCGCAGACACCATCACCTCATCAGAACCGCCAAAAGGGCCTCCTTCAAAGACCGCATAGACAACAACATACACAACAGCAAAGAGCTCTTCAACATCGTGAAGGAACTCTCCAACCCCAGCTCCAACACCAATTACATCCCACCTTCGCAGGACCTGTGCGACTCCCTTGCTACCTTCTTCCATCGCAAGATCGCAGACATCCATGACAGCTTCAACGCCATGAATATTCTGACAACCACTGAGACCTCCGTCTCCATGGCCACCATCCGCTCCGACCCCCTGCTCTCCTGGACCAACATAAACGACGACGACACCATCAAAATCATAAACACCATCCACTCCGGATCTCCGTCAGACCCATGCCCCCATCACATCTTCAACAAAGCCAGCGCCACCATCGCAGCCCAACTCCGGAAAGCCATCAACATCTCCTTTGAGACAGCGACCTTCCCAGAGAGCTGGAGCACACCAAGATCAACACCTTACTCAAAAAACCCAAGGCTGACCCCATGGACCTCAAGAACTTCTGGCCCATCTCCCTGCTCCCGTTCCCGGCGAAGGTCATCAGGAAGACCGTCAACAGACAACTGACCCGCTACCTCGAGGAGAACAGCATCCTGGACCTGTCCCAGTCCAGGTTCCGCAGCAACCACAGCACCAAAACTGCCCTCATCGCCGCCACCGATGACATCAGTGCCCTGCTGGACAACGGAGAAACCACGGCCCTCAACCTCCTGGACCTGTCAGCCGCGACATCGTCTGCCACCGCACCCTACGCACACGTCTCCACGACGCTGGGATCCGAGACAAAGCTTTGGACTGGACCACCTCCTTCCTCGCCGGCAGAACCCAGAGTGTCCACCTCCCCCCTTTCCCCTCCGAAGCCACCAAGATCGTACCCCAGGGCTCATCCCTCAGCTCAACATAGTTCAAAATCTACATGGCACCGCTCGCCCACGTCGCCCGACTGCACGACCTCAACATCATCTCCTACGCCAACACCCAGCTGATCCTCTCCCTCACCAAGGACCCCCTCACCGCCAAAACCAACCTCCACGAAGGAATGAAAGCCGTTGCCAAGTGGACGAAGAACAGCCGACTGAAGCTAAACTCGGACAAAACGTAAGTCCTCATCCTCGGATCCACCCACTTGGCCTGGGACGATTACTGGTGGCCGACCGCACTGGAAACAGCTCCAACACCCACCGACCACGCACGCAACCTAGGATTCATCCTCAACACTACTCTCTCCATGACAGATCAGGTCAACGTCGTCTCATCCTGCTGCTTCAACATCCTCTGCATGCGCCGCAAGATCTACAGTTGGATCCCACCGAAACAAGAAGAACAGTCACCCAGGACCTCGTCAGCAGTAGGTTGGACTACGGAAACGCCCTCTACGCAGGAGCTTCGGCCATACTCCTGAAACGACTTCCACGCATCCAAAACGCCTCTGCACGCCTAATCCTCGACATCCCTCACCACAGCCACATCACACCCCACCTGAGAGACCTGTACTGGCTCCCCGTCAACAAGCGGATCACCTTCAAGCTCCTCACCCATGCACACAAGGCACTCCACAACACCGGACCAGCATACCTCAACAGACGACTCAGCTTCTACACCTCCCAACCGCCATCTCCGCTCCGCCGACCTCACCCTCGTCACAGTCCCCCGCATCCTGAGAGCGACCTCCGGCGGCAGATCGTTCTCCCACCTCATCGCCAAGACCTGGAACACCCTCCCCATATGCCTACGGCAGACCCAGGACCTGCTAACCTTCAGAAGACTCCTCAAGACCTGGCTTTTCGAGCAGTAGCAGCATCCCCCTCCCCTCGCCTTGAGACCCTCACGGCTAAGTAGCGCACTTTACAAATGTTCTGATTGATTGATTGATTGATTGATTGATATGGCCTTGGCTATGCTGACAATATTTGTATTATGCATTTTTCTGCTTGTTGTGACACGTATACCTCATTATAGAGCACGATAGTTCAAATAAATATTCTAAACTATTTAGTGTCTCTGTCAGACTTTATTGTGGACAAAAAGAAGAGTGCGAGCGAAAGGGTTTTGCCTTGTTACCACGATTCCTGAGAGAGTCAGGGGTGTCGTGTTCTGGGGTGTGTAATCATTGGCTTCTCTGTGAGTGTGTAGGATAGCGAGTGAGAATCTATAGCTAGCTGTTCCTTGGCTATTGAGCTCTAAGGTGGTGGGAAGGCTTAACTTTATACACGAAGGTCCCGTAATCCTACGCATAGATCTGTGTATGTGCAGAATCCCTGCAACAGGCTCAGTAAAGCTCAGAGAGTTGGTCATCACTTATGTTCCAACTAGACACCTGAGATCCTCACATCTTCATTTCCTTAGTACAACCAGGGTAAAAGGGATGAGATGCGGAGAAAGATCGTTTGCACGACTAGTACCGAGGTTGTGAAACAATCTTCCACCCAGTCTCAGAGCACTGGAAAATGAACTTTCCTTCAGGAAGAAACTTAAGACATGGCTCTTTCCCCATTAATGTACCAGAGGCCCTACTCTCAGGACAGTACTCACCAGCAGGGGAAGCCTTGGTGGTAGCCATGCGCTTTGCAAAACATAAACGCACATAAACATAAACACTAATTCACGTATTACTACTCCTTCACTTCTGGGAGTTTATGTCATCCGGCACTCAGAAATTATCCCACGCACTTCATAAGTCACTGTAAATTCTAAAAAAATGAGGCTATGGGTGCGTATTTCCACCAAGGTCAGCTGGTTGTTGGTATGCATATGCCCAATCAGAACCTCATGCTTATTCTCATTGAAAATCAGGAGCCCAGTTAATGCTACGCCGGGTGCGGACCTAAAGATACAGCATGTCGCATGATTAACACATGGGTGGGTGTCTGAAAAACACCGAGGCACGTTTTGCACACTATATGTCTGGCTTCATACACGTTGGCATTTTAAACCCATGCCTACTGTCTTTGCCAATGCATGTTTGCTTAGGGACAGTTGGCGCATTTCTGCAGAACTCGCTCAATAAGTAAACGAATACACGCCAGTGCACCTATGGACCTCCAGCATATAATGCTCTTGTATTTTTAGTGAGTACTGCCTGCATAAGAGTAACAAACGTTGAATGACACAAATTTGCACAGCTTAAACTTCCAGGCTAATGTGATGTGGCCTACGGCGTTTCCATCGTGTCTCTTTCCCTTTCTGCAGATCTGCACTTTTATGGTTAAGTGATCAGTTATTCTTCGTCATAGTAAATGCTTCAGACACAGGCTAATTACTTTAATGTGCGTAAATCACCGTGAGAGGCATTCTCGGCGCTCCCGGGAGGACGTCTTTGTTTGTGATGTAATACGCTTCTTGGCCTTTTGTGTGAGGAACCTCGCTGCTAAACACGGGATGTTGCGTTGTTAATCCCTAGAGTGCGCATTAAGGGAAGGTTTCCGAGTACTCTGCATAAACGTGGTGGCTTTGGCTCTATTATTGACGATTAACTTCTGAACAGCCACGCGCTGAGGATTCTGAGGACTCCTCACTAGCAGTTTTTTAACGATAACCTTGAAGCAATTATTGAATTCCCCAGTGTCTGTGTGGAATGTTCTAGCAAAATCCAGAACTGTTTGTGATCAGACAACGCAAAGTATGGCATCTCCTACTCTATTCTTTGTTCAAAATTCATATAAAGGGCCAACCTAGTAATTGTTACTCAATCAATCAATCCAGACTTTATTTCGGTATTATTTCACACCATAAAAGTACACATGTACAACACATATTATTTACATTAATCATAGTTAAAAACATCCATAGTACATGAGGCAGATAGCAAGTTTAAAATAAAGTGCAAATAATATCAGGTTTGGTAAGTGTTAAAAGGTATTCCATTGGTTAAACTAATCATGAGTTAAACAATGCAGCATCATTGATCCAGGCAGTTCCTCATTTTAACAGTTAATTTTAAAAATTCTAGTACATGTAAAACACTATCACTATACAGGAGCTGAAGATACACAAGGGCTGGTCTAATTTGATTAAAATTAAGTTTTTTCAACAGGGCAACCAGGTAACGTCTGCGCGGATATTCATAAAATTTACATAAAAAAATAAAATGCAGCATATCCTGTGGAGACATTCCGTCGCAGCCACAGGGAGCAGCAGTTTTATTAAAATTGTCTAGTTTTGGTCTGATTAAAAGGTGATGAAAAATATTGAGCCTAAACCTTGTCTGTAAAAAATTTTTCGTGCGAAGTAAAACTGCCCGTTAAATACGGCTCCATTGTATCGCAAGTTTTAAGGATCACGTATTTTCTGATACTAGGTTTCATAAGCTCCACCCCTTCTCTTTGGGTCACCCTATCCAAAAGAAAAGCTTGTTTAATTGCTACCACGTCCCCCTTTTTGAAAAACCAGGTCAGTGCAGAATGCGTGCATGACAAGTCTTGTCAGTACAGGAGGAAAGCCTGTTTGCACTCTAGTTGCTATTGCTGACGAACCTGTAATAAGGGATTATTCTACTGAATGGCAACGCCCATATTGGGGTTCAAGAATATTGAGGACAAAAACGTCGAGGGACAAAATACAGAGAGGTGAGTGCATATAGGGAAGTATAGATTCACTATTCCTAACTCCACATCTACTCACCTTGAAGACATATGAACTGCATGGGTATATATACTTCGAGTTAGGTATAGAAAATCTAGACTTACTTATCTGTTGATATTTTATTTTCAATATTCTATCCTCTGTATTGTTGTGTCCCAATGATATTGTGGTTTAGATATTCAGGGGACATACTGTAATGAGGGCCTAAGTGTTTGTGTAGGCACGCAAGTTTTCCTTTTTCATAAACAAGGATGGAAACTTTCCTATACCGATTTGTATGGGCTCTGCTGTCATTCGCACAGCAGGTGCAGTGTCACCGGAGCCCAGGGCTGTGAGAGGCCCACTCAGAGAGGGCAACTGAAGGGATGACGTAATTTTTTTCAGCTTGCATTAGCTTTGCATTCTTGGTATGGTACTGCCATGTTCCTGCTTCTGTAAAGCACTTTAATTTGGGCCTTTCTTGATAACAGGGAGACAGTGTCTAAAGAAACCAGACATAATTGAATAAGGGTCTTATTTAGAGTTTGGAGGAGGGGATATTCTGTCAAAACATGACCAAATACACTGTGTGCCCTATCACAAGTGCCATAGGCTATAATACACTTGTAGTACAGTGGATGGGACATGCGCCATCATTAGTGATGGAGTATCCAGTATCACGTCTGCCAAATTCTAAACAATGCCCTATGACTGTCCACAGAAGAATCAATCATGTACATTTTCCATTTGCAGGAAAGTGTCCAGAATATGTTGTGTGTTGTTTCTGGAGTTTGTCAATGAACTCTAGAAAGATTTAGGTTATTCACAAAGGGGTTCACGTTTTTATGTAGCTTGGAAATATGGAAAAGTCATCTATTTATTAATTTAATTAGTTATTTGGTTGTTTTATACATTGTTTAATATTGGTTTTAAACACATAAACACTGTAAATATCAATAAATAAAATAATTTACTTTCATTCATAAAAAGGGTGTGTGGAAGAATATGCCTGGCATATCAACACACAATTCACACAAGTGCATTGTGGCACATGTAGTGTATAATAATACTCACTTTAGTTGAAAGTCTTTAGTATTCATCACTGTTTGCACATTCAGTGCTGTATATCTCTAGGCATGTATTTTAGGATTTTTGTCCTTCTTCAGTAGAGGCTAACAATTTAAATGTGGTGGTACTGGCAATGCTGCTCACAGTCTTCTCAGGTTTCTGTACCACGCCCAGAGCTCAGGTGCATTCTGACGAGCTTGTCAACTCAATACCTCAAAAAGAAGACAATTAAAAAAAGAGGGAGGGAACACACTGCCTGGCATGCCAGCACACACATTTCCCAGGTGCATTGTGGTAAATGCAGTGTGTGATAACACTCACTTTAGTTGAAAGACTTTAGGATTCACCATTGTTGACACAGTCAATGCTGTGTTCCTCAGATATGTTTCAGGATACTTGATTGGCTCCTTGTTGAGTTATTGAGCAGACATGCTCATTTGAATGCACCTACATTCTGGAAGTGGTATTCTACTGAAATCTCAGAGAAGCTCACTTGACCTCACTCTACATTAGCCCAGTAAATCAAATCTGAGTTACATTAACCATTAAGAAACACTTAGTAGTAGTAGTAGTAGTATTGGCACTTGTATAGCGCATGGCTACCCGGAGGCATCCCAGCGCTGTGAACATCTGGGGGTGCTGATCTTTTAGGGGAAGAGCCAGGTCTTAAGTTGTTTCCGGAACTTTAGATGGTTCGGTTCCCTCCATAGGTATAGAGTTTGGAAGTGTTTATCGAAAAAAAGCCTTCCACCACTTCTCGCCTTCTTGATCCTGGGGACCATAGCAAGGTGAAGTTAATTTGAACGCAATTTCCTATTTGCCCTGTGGGGTCGAATCATGGCATTTGTGATTCCGGGCCTTCCTTCATTCAATGCCTTATGAGCTATACAGAGAGCCTTAAAGTGAATTCCCTCCTGAACTGGAAGCCAGTGGAGAGAGTGTAATACAGGTCTGGCTAAGCCTCGGTTAGGGGTGTCGGTAAGCATCCTCGCCGCACAATTTTGTTCAACCTGCAGTTTTAAAATCACCTCCTTAGGGGCACCTAAATATAGAGCATTTTCATAATCTAATCTGGACAAAATCAGGGCCTGAATCACTAATCTTTTTGCAATCGGCGTTAGGAGGGGGAGAATTTTACGGATGATTCTCAATAGTCCGTAACATAGGGCGGCCGTTTTCCTTGCCTGTGCTTTAAAGGTGAGATTCTGGTCAAGCCAGATTCCAAGGCTTTTGATCTCTGTTTTGGGGAGTCGGTGCTGGGCCCATGGTGGATGGCCAAAGATTTTTTGGGAATGCACTTACAGAGTTACCAAGGATCATAAGCTCTGTTTTCTCCCCATTGAGTTTCAGATGGGATAAACTCATCCCTTTTACAACTTCTTGCAAGCAGGAGGGGAGATTGATTTGTTGGTTAGGGTGGTTAAAGGCTACAACCAACTGTGTATCATTGGCGTAGGTTACCATATGAATCCCAAAAGGGGCCACCACTTCAGCCAGTGGGGCCATATAGGCATTAAAAAGAGTGGGACTCAGTAAAGAGCCCTGTGGGACTCCGCAATGTAAGGGCAAGGGCTGTGAGGTGGTATTGCCCTCGAACACCTGAAAAGATCTCTCTTCTAATAAGGACTGCAGCCATAATAGCGCTGTTCCTGTCACTCCAGCTCTCCTGAGGCGGTGAATTAAGACCCGGTGGTTAACCGTGTCAAAAGCCGCACTCAGGTTGAGGAGGATTATTGCTGCTACTCCTCCTGCATCCAGTATTTTCCGGGTTTCTTCCACCACTGATAGTATTGCGGTCTCTGTCCCTTGCCCGGGGTGGTAGCCTGTCTGGGAGGGGTGGAGAGCACCTTTGGACTCAAGAAAAGCAGAAAGGATGTGATTTTCATGTTTCTCCGCTATCTTGCTGATACCTGGCAGGAGCGAGATAGGGCGGTAGTTACCTAGCTCAGTAGGGTCCAGGTTGGGTTTTTTAACAATGCGCGCACCATTGCCCTTTTCCACTTTGAGGGAACCACACCCTTATCCAATGAGGAGTTAATCAGGCAGGTAGCAGTGGGGGCAATGGTTGGTCCAACCAGCGACAGAATCTTGGGAGGGGCTGGGTCTAACGGGTCTCCACCTTTAGGTTTAACTTTGTTTTATTAAGTTTTGGCATAAAATCAATTACATTACAAGTCTTGTCTTTTCCTCTGCAGGTACAGTGCGGGTGAACCCCGGGCTCCCTCCCATCCCCCTGCAACTGCTAAGTGTAGCAATAATTTGTCGAAGTCTTGAGTGTCCATAGGTGTAAGCGGAGTCGGGGTTCCCACTGCCTATTCGCTCACCCCCCCCAAAATGTCAAAAAAGAAGAACAACAACCCCCCCCTGGAATCCCCCTCCCCAACCGGTGTGCCATATCATACCTATTGAAGCCCTCACATGGGAGAACCACCCTTTGTCTAATTTCCAGGAGTGTCTCTGGAGGTCAGTGTGTCGGTAAGACGCAAGAGACGAAGATACTTTGGGCAGGTGACTTCATTAAATTCCGTTGATAGGAGTGACAGGATAGGTTGCCAGACCGTGTGGAAGGATGCCGTAGTCTGCGTGAGTTGCTTGTATGCGTTCCATTCCCACTGTGTACCATAATCTATGCAGCCAGCCCGTGGGGGTAGGTCGAGTTCGTCTTCCCCAGAGCGATATGATGTGCTGGACAGCCGCTCCCACGGCCAAACCCATCTGTTGCCCCCTGAGAGACTTCAAAGGAAAAGTGAGTGTGTTGGGCAGCCCTAGAAGTGTATAGGCGGAGAAACGGGGGATTTCGGTTTCAAAGTGTTTGTCAATGTCATTAAGGACTGCTGTCCAGTAATCTGTCACTTCTCTACATTCCCATTGTAAATGGGTCAAGGTGCCCTCCTCATCACATCCCCTCCAGCAAGTTGGACTACGGTTAGGGTTGCCCTTATTTAACCTAACCGGAGTCAAATACCAGTAAGTAACAACCTTCACCGCAGTTTCCTTGCTGGCAATGTTCCTGCCGTGTGGTTGGCCCTATAATATATAGCCTGCCACTCCTTTACGGAGAGGTTTCTCCCCAGCTCTCCTTCCCAGCGCTTCTGTCCGGCCGAGGGGCGCGAAGTGACCAGCGGGCAGATCATCTTGTACAAGTCAGTAATCAACTTTCGGTCCCACTCTCTAGTAAGGAGCCATTATTCAAAAGTAGTCAGCTTTCTACCGACTAGAGGGCGTATTTTGGGCTGAGTCAACCAATGCCAAATTTGAAAATATTGATACCGTTGCGGATCTGCGATGCCGTGATACCGTGATAAATCGCTAAGCTGAATGAAGCCCTCTAGATCGAACAGATGGCCTGCGGATCTACATGGGGACGTCCGCCACTGCTGAAATGCCCTCCTCTCTAATCCCCAGGTAAAATCAGGGTTATCAAATAAAGGTGTAAGTGGCAAAGGAAAAGTGGTGAGCCCCCTCCGAACTGCTACTGTGTCCCACACCCGCAACACTGTGTGAGTTATGGGGGACTTCTGGAGGTAGGCCGGCCTATCGGGGCGCTTTAGGAAGGGTATCTTCCAAAGCGATGTTTCGCCATCGCCTGTCTTGAAAGAGCCATCTCTTCTTCGACTCTGGTCGGCTCCACTCTACCAGGTATCGCATTTGCGCTGCCTTGAAGTAGTGCAGTAGGTTTGGGATCCCCAGGCCTCCCTCATCCGGAGGTCAGTAGGAGAGGTCTCTGCACATACGAGGCCGTTTCCCTACCCATATGAAATGCTGCACTGCTTCTTGTAGCTTTGTATGGTGCCCAGGGGTGGGATCACCGGGATGGTCTGAAAGATATAAAGAAGTTTGGGTAATATAGACATCTTCACCGCAGCAATATGACCAAGCAATGATAGGGGCTGCTTCTGCCATCTCCTTAGGTCACCCTGTATCTGGGAGGTGATATTCGTGTAATTCAGAGTGACCGTCCGCTCGGTGGATGGGGTTAGGACTATCCCCAAGTATGGGATGGAGGCCTGGAGTTGTAGACCCCCGTATTCCGAGGATGCATCGCTGACTGTGTGTGTGTTACAGCCCAAAGGGAGGAGCATTGACTTCCCTCTGTTCAGTTTAAACCCAGATACCCTCCCAAAGGTCTCCAGCTCCCTCAAAAAGGCAGGCACGGACTTTTTAGGTTTGTCCAGTGCAGCCAGGATATCATCTGCGTATAAGCTAAGGGTATGATTTCCCCATCAAAGGCAATGCCGGTAATGTCAAGATTATCTTGGAAACTCTGCGCCAGAGGTTCTACATATAGCGCAAAGAGGAGTGGTGAAAGCGGACACGCCTGCCGAGTGCCTCTCCTGATGTTGAAGGGCCTGAAGCCTATGCCATTGACACGGATCGTCGCTCTGGGTTTATCATAACAGCTGGCAACCCATGCCCTAAAACGATCCCCGATTCCGAATTAGGCCATCGTTTTATCAACAAAAAAAACAGTCCACCCTGTCAAACGCCTTCCCGGCGTCTATAGACAGGAGCATGGCATCCATCCCCTGGTAATGAGGTTTGTCTATTAGGTGCATAAGGCTTTTGGTATTATCACTGCATTGTCTGTTGGAGATGAAACCAGATTGGTCCGGCTCGATGATTCCAGGTAGCCGTGGTCCAAGTCTGGAAGCTAGTACCCCTGTGAATAGTTTAAAATCCAGATTAAGTAGGGAAATAGGCCTATAAGCGGTGCACTGGGTGGCGTCTTTACCTGGTTTGGATAGTACAATGATGTCGGCTTCCAACATATCAGGAGGGATAGAACCAGGCCAATGGAATGAGTTGAAAAGTCGAGTCAGAAGAGGTGCTAGCACCGGCCAAAAAGTTTTATAGAAGCCAGCGCAGAAGTGAGAAATTGCCAATAGGAGGGTATTGCTGGTGTAATTTTATGAACCTTTTCAATTTATTATTATAATGTAAATACAATTGCACACTCATATTAGTTTATTTTCACATTTTTTATGTATGTTAATCACGTGTCATGTATTTGAAGTGTATTGAATCTCAGACATGAACAAATTGTATATACTAAAACTGTTTTGAACTTATCACGAAAGAAATGTGAATTACACACTGAAAACATAAGAACCTATTGGTCTTTGTTTTTCTCGCCTAAATAAATAGTGATCTAAAATTGATAACCAGGTACCTTGTTTTTTCTAATTTACTAAAAGTATACGGCATTTGGAATTGGGTCAGCCCAATTAAGCCATTGGCTAACTTCATTGTGAGTGATTGCATTCTGCCATTTCACAAGGCGCACATATGCACAGAAAGTAGTTCCCCTTCAGTGCCATGATTTACAATGCCAATGTTTCCTTTCTGAGACCCAAAATTTCTTTGCTTTTAGACAAAGCTTCTTTTTTATAAATTGGTCGGCGGTCTCCATATCTCCTAGCAGTAAAGTTTTACAATACTATGAATGGCAGTAGGAATAAGTGGGACAGATGTTATATATGAGCTGCTTTTATGTACTTCCTAGCTAAATGCTAACATTTATTTTTCACTCTTTTGATATACGCCACCATCCACACGCAGGGTTGCTTGGCAATTGCGTCGTTTTTCTTTTTCATTGCATTTTTATACTGTTGCTTTCGACACTTTATGTCTTCTTAGGTTATGTTATTTTATTGGAAATGTATAAACTGCATGTTCACTATGAGTGGTCTCTTCGCATTGAGGCTTGTGCTGAAGAGGACTGTATTAAATGCTAACATTACTTACAGTAATTTAAGGCTTTCCGAAACAGATAGATTGTAAACGTGCCATTGAATTGATTAAAATGTTCAACTTCTTTGAGAGCTGAAGGAAAAGAATTCATCAGATCAGAAGTCAACCCACAGAAGGCCCGTCCACCAAGCTAGTTTGTTTTAATCTGAACTTATATAGCTGAGTGTACATTTTTGCTGGTTGATATCTCTTCAGATGCTGTTGCTGGAACAGGTAGCCTTTATTGTAGAAAGCCCAGTGTACCATACAAAGTATCTTACATTTTATTCCTCACCCACAAGTAACCACTGAATAGAGACATTATCTTTCCATTGGAGATTACTTAACGTGTTCAGTGCAGCATATTGAAAGCGTTGCATCTTAAGTAACAAATTGATCGGGATCCCCAGATAAGGGCTGTAAGGAAAATGTAACCAGGAAGTTACTATGGACTCCATTGGTTGCATTTTCTGCCGATAGATCTGAATATACTCCTCGGTAGACAGGGATGGTTGAAGTTGTTTTTTTTTCAACAGCCCATACTTAAACTCTAATTGTTATCCATGATGACTCCAAAATTGCAAAATTTGTTTTCATCCATCACTTATTTTTAGTAGCGGAGGCCTTATAATTGTGATGTTACATCAGAGTAGGGAACCAATTAGAAGACGAGTTGAGAATCTACAGCATGAATATAATACAGTATGTTCTGGGATTTCAACAACTTAATCAGTGGTCTCAAGTACAGGTTACGAGAAGAGGGAACAGACCTGCCCCAGTGGATTTCCAGGCTGATGGACTCCAGTCTGAATAAGAACTACCCAATCTAACTCTGTGTTGCCTTTCAGAAATGAACAACATAGCAAACCAGGCGAAGTTGCAGGGGAGATATGAACTCCAGCACTCATCAACGTGGGAAAAGATCTTTATTTATTGAAATAGGATGAAAGGCTCTTGTGAGCAGACACTCACTGGCACCTCCAGCTGCCACACTGCCCCTCAACATTCCACCCAAATGTCAGAGCAGGCAACACAGCGCAGAGGTGTCACAATCCAGCTCACTTCACATACATGCAAAACACAGAGTATAACACCCCTTTTCCCATTATCTAAAAACTCAAAACAGATTTTTTATAGAGATGCCACAAAATACAATACCCTTATGTGAAACTAAAATGTAACAAAAACTAGAATGAAATCTTAATTTAAAGTCAGTAATTAACATTACTTGTCCATGATACTCATATATTTAAAAACTATGAAACATGAATAAAGCAAAACTGCATCGTAAGTCATCACAAAGTGTTTGAATCCTCCAGGGATTTAGACGATGCACTTCTCCACAGCAGATGATGTTGCACCATTCAGATCTTTGTTCTCAACAGATTTATTGAAAAATTTTCAGGGCTCTTCACCTTGACTAATCTCGCACAATTCCACCACAGTCCATTTTGCAATCTTACAGCACAACCGTCTCTGCTTACTTCATGAATACAACAACAGGACCGAACCTCAATCTTCCCTTGACTCATTTACCCTCAGATATTTTAATGACATCATTCCTTTTTTTACTCTTAGTTTGACATTGCTTAATTCTATTCCTGACCATCTCAACATCATATGCAATAACATTGCTGGAATTGTATTTGGGTAGGTTGTTCAACCAAGCTGGCTTCAACAAATCTTGTGTACCCCTGACCATTAATACTGCAAATGGTGTAACACCAGTCACGCTATGGGGAGTGTTAGCGATACGACCAGAGCATGGGAGGTATACCATCCCACACATCATCACCTTCCAGTACAGCTCATCTAATGCAGTCAGAGACCATCCTATTGGCCCTTTCAATCCGAGCCTTCCTTTGGGGATGGTAAAGGCTACAACTCTTGCATATGATCCCTTCTCTTCTTAAAAATTCCTCCATCTCCAATTAAACAAACTGCACTCTGCTGTCTGTTAACGGCTCTGAAAGGAAACCTTCTTCTGCAAAAGACATCAGAAAGAAAAGTTATAACACGTATGGTATTCAGTTCTCTGATTAGCTTAACTGTAAGTCACTTAGATAAGTGGTCAATCAAAACAATGGCAAATCTCTGAGTATGAGGAAGAATTGGAAAAAACCATACTCACTATTTCCCACACTTTCTGAGGAGTTTCAGGAAAAACCATTGGTGGGATCATGCATTTAATCCCTTGTCATTTGACAGTCAATTCATGCATTTTCCAATCCAATTTTCCACATCCATATCGATCCTGAGCCACCAAAAAGTTTCCCTCACTCTCTTCTTAGTCATTGTCATACCTAGACGACCCTCATGACATATGTTCATCAGTTTCTTCCGGAATATGTGCCTGTCCACCAAAATGCATAATTAACAGGTGAAAATTCTGGCTAACATGTGCTAGCCTATAGGAATGAGTTCTTTACAAATAACTTAAAATTTCCACCGTGCGTAAGAAACTGTTAGATAGCAACAGTGGCGCTTGTTCTATGACGCCTGACTCTCACTGGGACAAAGGACAGGCAGGTTTATATGGCTGCTGCGCATGTGCATAACAATTGATGTCCTCTGGCAACATGCGCAGACACTCTAGGAGTTGAGGTAATCAAATAAGCTAGGTGAAGCAGTACAGACCCCAAAACGCTCAAACAGACGCCCACAAGAATAGTTAGAAATGCGACCTGACAAGAAGAAATCCAGTCATTTTCTCATCACTGCCACATTGGTAGATGATCTGTACTTTGCACAGGAAGATCAATGCAGGCTCAGTCTCCAAATCGTCACCAATGTTGTAGGGGAGATAGGAGCTCCACCATTCATCAACATAGGAAAAGATCTATACTGAAATAATATTAAAAGTTCTTGTGGGCAGGCACTCACTGGCTTGTCCAGCTCACCAGCACCTCCAACTGTCACACCACCCCTCAACATTCCAAACGAATGTCAGAGCAGGCGACACAGTTCAGCTGTGTCTTGAGCTGGACAATCCACAAATCAGCTCCTGTGACATACATGTAAAACACTGATTATAGCAGGGTAAAGCCTCATTTGAATTCTCAAAGTCATTTAAATATTTAAGCAGCATGGGATAGTTGATGGTATTGAAAGCCACTAATGTAGAGCAAGCATTCGCAAAGCCAATAGGTCTCGGCAATGTGAGAGTTCTGGCATTGTCAATGTCTTTGAGCCATGTTGTATAGCAACACGGCTGCTGTTCAGCATGGCTGAAAGCCTTGAAAAAAGCACTATGACGTGGTTAGCGCTGGCTGTGTCAAGCATATTTATGTCTTGCAGCAACTCAACACAGGAAGGAGAAGAAATGCACATAACAGAGGGTAGGGAGGGAGAAAAGTGACATGAATGGGGCGGGTGGGAGGGGAGAAAAGTGACATGGCTGAGCGGTACATGGGAGGCAAAAAAGCAACATGGGTAGATGGGAGGGAAAAAAGCCACATGGGCTGGTCTCATAGCCTCACTATGCGAATACTAGTATTTTCATCTGTACCATAAAATATTGGATGTTCTTCTGCAAGTATGTTCAGTTTTGGTTAGTGCTTTGCAAGACCAGTTATTTTGATGCTGAACTGAGGTTCTCTATTAAAGTTGTATTATTTATTTACTTATTTCAGCTATCTGTTGCTGCTTAGAAAGATCCTTTTGTTGATGCAGAAAGTGTGATCTATATTATTTGTGGCATGTTATTTGTCATCAGTTATGAATACACCCAGCTTGGTGCGATCCTCTTTCCCTCTAGAAATATCGTAACATATGCTGTGGATTTTTTTTGTAAATAGAAATTGTACTATTACCACAGTCCGTAGATGATTAACTATTTTGCCTCCTGTCATATGTTCTCCATGATGCACACTGGAAGCCCGTTGGGTGCAGTTTGTGCTTTTTTTACAACAAATAATAAGGAAAACAATTGATGTTCCCAAGTAAAAGATTGTATCTCCGAAAGAGAAGGTTAGTTGGTGATGTTTTATAGATTGCACATTGAAGCCATCTATATATCTTTAGTCAGGTACCTGATGTAACTCAGATCTGCAAGATTCCCGTCCTTTTTAGCATGATGCTTTCAATCAAAAACATGCAGGTTTCATCCTAGAGACAGCTGGGAGCACCCCAGTAGAGAATGCCTACTGAGGTCCCTTTCCCACAGTGAGGCTGGGATGCCTTCCTTACACAATTGGCTTTTTACAGTCCTTTCAACTGTCTCAGGCAAATGTGAGAAGGCTTGAGGGAAGAAAGGTGAAGACGGTTGTTTTCCTCCATTCAACAACACCATCAACTATCTCATGGGGTCGTTTGTAAGGAAGAAGATAGCTGACACTTAACGTTGCCAAACACCTCTGAAAAACCCCACCTCAGACACGCCTACGCCCTCTGTGATAGACAATAGGATTCTAGAACGGGTTGAGTGGGCAGGGCAGGAGGAAGCAAGTGCCTTCTCAATAACAACAACAACACAACCCATAGACTATCTCTGATGAACAAGCCTGTGTGCGAGGGGATAAACTGCACAGGGATTTTGAAAGAAATGGGTAAAATATTATAGTAGCCAAGATGGCAACACAATCTTTTCTGAGGAAAATATTGTCACATGATTAACTCTCTGCACTCTTAATATTAGGTTATGTTATCAACCTTTCACCACATCTCTTTGATCTCCTAATTGGACCATTAGCAAGTCCTGTACACTAAAAGGTGTGCATTGCGCAAGAGTGAGGGGGTCACAGAAAGAGAGAATTCGTGAATGGGAGTGATGGAAAAAAGACTAAATTGGAAAGCACGCCGCTTGTGGTGACAGCGGTTAGTGAGGGGAGCAACGCCGTCCGGATACTGCTCGACGGCAGAGAGCAATATCCACAGCTAATCCATTGGATTGCTGTTAATGATTTCTTCAACTAGCTTGGAAGTTTTAATTACTCGTCCAAGAAATATTTTACTTGACCGGATATAAGGGTCAACTATTAACTTTTAATTCATCGTCCTGAAGATGGTCCAACGGACTTATAAGCCATATAGACCGAAACGTTGACTAGTTCATATATTTCCATAATTATTTGCTTTTTTGGAATTGTTTTCTGTTGCTTCTGATTCGCTTTCCGCTATACAAAAACCTTGGAATAGATGTTTACATACTGGACCCTGAGGTCACAACTTTTGTACAATATTGATTACCTCGGTCTTTTTATGTAGTTATATCATTCTGTACCCTGTTCATTTGCTTGTATTAAATATTCTGATTTGTTGAACTATACAAACCAGTGTTCAAATTGTTTACTGGAAGATTCCTCAAAGTATAAATAAGTTGATTCTAACTTTGATTATTCATTAGTCAGTCCCCATTGCTGGGCTTGATAACAGATTTATTCATGTGATTGGTGTTTATTTGATTTCTTTAAAGTAAATCCCTTGCTGGCACTTTTACCTATAAATTGGAATGAGGCTCAAGTGCATCCTTTCCCCTCAAAATGTTTTGCGAATGAGCATAAAAGGCAAGCCAGAAGTGTTTGTAGTCTCTTTGGAGAGGAAGAAGACAGAAGGTGCCTCAGAAGTTCTTTTTTAATTGAGTATTAATCAAAGGTTAAATGTATCAGTTGCTGATAATTGAAGCGTGCCTCTTAACATGGGGGCTTGCATGAGACACAGACTCTTAGCCATCCTTCCAAATCCCAGCATGCTCTTTTTTAATGTCGGCCTTTGTGAAGGCTGTTGATTTTATTATCTACTTTATCACAACCAGGATAGGAATTAAAGTGGGAGGGGTTTGGGGGATGGGCAAGCAATGCATTTACAATTTAAAGAAATCCTCTCACTTTGAGTTTAGATGAAGAAAAGTAAACAGGCGTCCTTGGGAAACAGCATCTGACGTTTGACCTTGGTCTTTGAATGCACAGCAAATGTGACAAGATAAGAACAAGAATGACAGGCCTCATTATAGAAGCGAAGCTCGGAATGAGTCAAAACATGAGCGCTTATATGAAGTGCTCTAAAACAAAGAATAAAATAGTTCCTAAAACAGTTCCTAAAATGGGAGCAGTGGATGGATAGTAGACATTGGTCCCTGCTCTCGGGGATGGCTAAACACAGGAAGAGGCCTGATGCATGCATGCCATGGACAAATGGGGAGAAAGAATATATGAGCAATGAAGAAGTCAGCAAATGGGAAGCCTATGAGCTGACTGAAGCCCATATATTGAATACTGGAAGAACAGTACAGGGTTTTGACTTGATGGCAGCAAGGCCAAGTCTACTAATAAGTACCAAAATGAGTGCCAATGCTGCACACGGCTTTTGCCTAACTTTTTTCCTGTGTATTGAATGAAACAATCACATGATTGACTGCTTTTTCGGTCAGATTTAATCGAAAGGAAGTAACTCAATTACATCACATTTTCATTTTTCAACATCTGATATTTCTTAATCATAAACTGCACCGTGATTTGAACAATACCCTTATTTTACAATTTGCATACAACAATTTTATAAGATTTTAACACCTTCTAAAAATGCAATACTTGGCAAAAAAACATTCAACTCTTCAACATTCATACCCACACACACCCATTCATAGTACTCATTATATACAAAACACACTAAGTGAAAAACGTGTCGAATGACACGTGAAGGCCATCCGGAAAAGTTTTTGTACTCTCGTTGTATACACTCTTTCTTTCTTTAGAAAAAAGTCTTAGATAATCGGTTGGCCTTAACTCGTAAGGTCTACGCGTTTTGGAACCCTTTTCTTGCTGGGCTCCTCGTCAGGACCAATGTACTGAAATAAATGAACAGAAGATTGTTTAACCAATGTCCTATCTCTTTATGACTCTGGTAACTGCGCTATGTTTAAAATGCTCACCTGCAATTTAAATGCAGTCTGTGCCACGCAGGGGATGTATTAAACGTCTACCTCTGTCTGCCAAGCCCAAATTTTCTGCCTGTCAAGCCAAACGATACAGGAAATACAATCAACTCCTGCCTTCCTCTCAGTACAACACCAATTACAAATCTCTCAAGGTCAAAAGTCAGTCTGTTTTATGTTTTTGGCGCTTACTTTTAGTATGCGTCGAGGTGCAGAGTCTCTGAAGTCACAGTTCTGGTTACCTCCGACTCCTTGATGTGAATAATATTGACACCGCCCGTGTGTTTCAAAAAATGGCTTCAAGGTTGCCAGTTGTATTCGTAACACTACTTGTCAGAAAAAAGAAGAAAACAAAACTCGTAAACAATGTGTCTATGGCTCAGTTAGAAGTTGTGTGCACAGGATCGCGGGTGGTTGTTGCCTCACCTCAATGGAACGAATTTCCCGCATCTCGGTGGAGTTCTTTCACGTTGCTGCTATGCTCTGTTCCCGTTGCCGTTAAGGTTCGTTCTTGAGTGATTGACGCATCACGTGGGGACATGACGTAGGTATGGTGGCTTCTGGGAAATGTGGTTCTTGGAAGCTAGTGGCCTCTTTTTTGCAAAAAAACTTTATTTGATCGGGCAAGAGGACGTTATGATGTGTGTTTTATACGGATCACTGATGTGTTCTTGATGCGATCTTTCGATCTCTAAAAACAACAAAGACTCCACTTTTCTTGTTGAACCCGTTTTCAATTGTGGGCAAGACTGTTGAGTTACATTAGCCAGGTGTATGAGCATATTACCACTGAGCTGTAGTCGGCATCTGTCTGAAACTGTGGTAGATGGGCCCATCCATTCTTTAAGTTCCTTTTGTCCTTTTCCACGATTTCTCAGTTCTCTGAATAGAAAGCAACATGATGGAATACTCTGCTTCGGTGTTGGTTCGCTTATTGATCTCCGAAATTGGTGGAGGTTTTTGGACGATGTTTTAATGTATTGGCATTTTGTATTTTGTGCTTCAATGGATAAGGTCCAATGGTTGTCCCCTTCCTTCCTTCTCACTGTTCTTATAGGTTAAAAATTTCCGAAAGTTCGTTGAGCCCATCAACTGAAGTGTTGAATTTAATAATCAACATTGCTTCCTGTCTCAATAGTTTTGTGTCCAGATCCCCACCCCTGGCGTCTTTTCGACTTTGGAAATAATTGTCCATTTCAGATCTCTTTCTGTGTGGTTTTTTAAGGACCAATGGTTGACAAGGGGGGCGTTTTGAATTTGTTTTCTAATTCTAGATTTGTGTTGCTGAATCCTGTGTCTAATTTCTTGATTGGTCTTACCAATGTACAACTTTGTGCAGGGGCATAATATTCCATAGACCACGAATTTAGATTTACAATTCGAAAACGTGTCATGTTTCCAGTGGATCCCGTTGTATGAGAAGCAATCGCCTTCAATAGTTGACTCGCAGCATGTGCAAGTACCACATTTGTGGTGCCCTTGTATAGGTGGTAAGTTCAGGAAGTTTCTGATTGTGGCATTCTTGGTTTTGGGCATGGCTGCCCGTACAACCTGGTTGGCAATGCTTTTGTCCTTTTTGAAGGCAAACAGAGGAGTTTCTTTGAATAATGGATCCAACTGTCTGACTAAGTGCCAGTTTTGGTTGATTGTTTTTTTCAGCCAGTTTGATGTGGGGCCGAATGTGGTCACACAGACAATTCTGTTGGTCTTTGTTATCGTTTTCTTCTCTAGCAGCGTCTCTCGCGGGGTCCACCAAGCTCTTTTTATGACTCTTTTTAGAAGTTTTTTGGGGTAACCTCGTATCACGAGGTTCTTCTTAAGGGCCTCTGCATGGAAAAAATATTCATCCTTGAAAGTGCAATTGCGGCGAATGCGCAAAAATTGCCCATAGGGTAAATTTTCTTTGAGGCTTCTTGGATGATTGCTGGAGAAATGTAGAGCTTTGTTCCTATCAGTTTTTTTCTTGAACAGTGTAGTGGCTAAGAAGCCGTCCATGGTATAAATTTCAACGTCAAGGAATGACATTTTTGATTCAGAATGGTTCATGCTGAATTTTATATCCTCTGTGCGGTTATTGAGCCACATGAAAAAGGACTGTAATTGTTCTTCTTCCCCAGTCCAAATCATAAAAATGTCGTCTATGTATCGCACCCAACTCCCGATGTACTCTGCAAAGGGATTGTTATTGTAAATGAAAGCTTCTTCATACTTTGACATGAATAAGACCGCTAATTCTGGGGCAAAAGGACAGCCCATAGCCACGCCTTTTATTTGGTAGAAGAACTCTTCTTTGAAGCTGAAATAATTGTTTTTTAGTGCGAATGTTGCTAGTTCCATAATGAATTGAGAGGGTACTTTCTCTGGTTTTGGTCGGGTGTTGAGAAAACTGTCCAGTACTGCCAAACCCTCATCTTGGGGTATCTCTGTGTATAATGATACTACATCTAGCATCACTAGGAAATTAGTATCTTTTTCAAATGTCATCTGATCCAATTTTTTGAGAAAGTCTGTGGTGTCTCGAAGATAAGATTTTACTTCCTCCATAAACGGTTTTAGAAAAAAGTCTACAAACTTTGAAATTGGTTCAAGCAGTGACTCACAGCCCGAGACAATTGGTCTGCCTGGGGGGCACGTCAAATCCTTGTGAACTTTAGGTAACACATAAAATACTGGAATGCGTGGATGTTTGTTTCTCAAAAACTCATATTCGCGTTTGCCTAAAAAACCTTGATCAAAGCCTTTTTGGAGTATGTTGAAAAGCTTTCCTTGTAGTTCAAAAGTCGGGTCATATGATATCTTTTTATAACACCGTTCATTGTTAAGTTGTTTGTTCACCTCTGCCGTGTAACGGTCTGTCCCCCATACCACAATTGAACCGCCCTTGTCTGCTTGCTTTATTGTTATCGATGGGTCATTTTTTAGTTCCGTTAGGGCTTCCCTTTGGATTTTGGTGATATTTGATTTTGTGTGTCGTTTCCGTTTTTTTTCAACATCTGTTATGGCAGATAATACGACTTTTTCAAACAAGATGACCTCTTTCGGAATTTTTCCTGGTGGAGGGCAGAATGTGGATTTTTTCTTAAGACCTGTAGATTCGACATTGGTGATTGCCGGGTTATCTTTGAAAAAGGTGGTCAGACGAATTTTTCTGCAGAATTCAATGAATTCGGTTTTGATTTGGATAAAGTTGGTATCTCTTGAAGGAACAAAAGTCAAGCCTTTTTCAAGCACACTCAGTTCTGCATGTGTTAGAATCTTGTGTGATAGATTATAAATCAACGATTTGTCTAATTTTTGTAATTGTGTCTCCTTGTTGACATTTCCCATGGTTGATTGCTGTATCGCATCCTGCCTCGTGGTTTTTGGCGGCCCCTTCCTAAAAAAGACGGTTGTTGTTGGAAGTTTTGTTGGTAGTTTCCTCGTCTATTGTACTCTTGACGATTATTTGGGGTTTCTGTCTCACTTCCACTAGATGACGTTGTGTCGGAAAAAGTAATAAAATTGTTTCTTGATCTACCTTGAAATTCAGGCAGGAACCTGCGTGCTTCTGGTCTCGATTAGAAATCTGATTGAAGGTAGGAGTAAGTTTTCTCCATTGAAAAGTTGTTCCTGTCTTTTTCAAACTTGGCTCCCTTTTGATTAATTGAAAAGTCTTTAAATTCCAAGATTTCTTTATCTACTTTTTCCAGGAGCGATTTTGAATCCGTAATCAGTTGGTTTGTTTTGATTTCTGATTCTAAGACAGCTATCTCTTCTAGTTGTTGTTTGGATAGTCTTTGTGCTGTCTCTACAGTAAGGACCATTAGGTCCCTGCTGCATTTTGTTTCAATAAGGCTGTAGCCCTTTTTATAGGTCGGATCCTCTGTGAAGATTACCGGTACATTACGTATCTGTAAGCCTCCAGGTATCGTTCCTGCCCTTAGATGTTCCACAAGGAAGTGACCGTGGAGGTCTGTTCTGATTTGTTTCTCTTTTAGTCTTATGAGCCGATCCGATTCATTTGTGATTTTGGCTGTCGCGCTTAATGTCACCGAAGTGAAAAGAGGAGGATCATTGATCAATTTTGAAATATGTTCTTCGCTGTATGCGAAGGTGTCCCCGTCCATCGTGATCGTGCGGGATCTAGTTGTATTGGTCTGTACAAAAAACTCTTCTAGTCGTCTGCCCTAGACTAGTAAACACCCAAATCCAAAAAACTCTGTGTAAAAACTCTGTGAAACAATACCTATTTGTGGGGTTGTCTTTTTCTCCCTTGTACAACCTTGCGGGTATGCACCCGCTATTAAACTGGAAGAACAGTACAGGGTTTTGACTTGATGGCAGCAAGGCCAAGTCTACTAATAAGTACCAAAATGAGTGCCAATGCTGCACACGGCTTTTGCCTAACCTTTTTTCCTGTGTATTGAATGAAACAATCACATGATTGACTGCTTTTTCGGTCAGATTTAATCGAAAGGAAGTAATTCAATTACATCACATTTTCATTTTTCAACATCTGATATTTCTTAATCATAAACTGCACCGTGATTTGAACAATACCCTTATTTTACAATTTGCATACAACAATTTTATAAGATTTTAACACCTTCTAAAAATGCAATACTTGGCAAAAAAACATTCAACTCTTCAACATTCATACCCACACACACCCATTCATATTACTCATTATATACAAAACACACTAAGTGAAAAACGTGTCGAATGACACGTGAAGGCCATCCGGAAAAGTTTTTGTACTCTCGTTGTATACACTCTTTCTTTCTTTAGAAAAAAGTCTTAGATAATCGGTTGGCCTTAACTCGTAAGGTCTACGCGTTTTGGAACCCTTTTCTTGCTGGGCTCCTCGTCAGGACCAATGTACTGAAATAAATGAACAGAAGATTGTTTAACCAATGTCCTATCTCTTTATGACTCTGGTAACTGCGCTATGTTTAAAATGCTCACCTGCAATTTAAATGCAGTCTGTGCCTCGCAGGGGATGTATTAAACGTCTACCTCTGTCTGCCAAGCCCAAATTTTCTGCCTGTCAAGCCAAACGATACAGGAAATACAATCAACTCCTGCCTTCCTCTCAGTACAACACCGATTACAAATCTCTCAAGGTCAAAAGTCAGTCTGTTTTATGTTTTTGGCGCTTACTTTTAGTATGCGTCGAGGTGCAGAGTCTCTGAAGTCACAGTTCTGGTTACCTCCGACTCCTTGATGTGAATAATATTGACACCGCCCGTGTGTTTCAAAAAATGGCTTCAAGGTTGCCAGTTGTATTCGTAACACTACTTGTCAGAAAAAAGAAGAAAACAAAACTCGTAAACAATGTGTCTATGGCTCAGTTAGAAGTTGTGTGCACAGGATCGCGGGTGGTTGTTGCCTCACCTCAATGGAACGAATTTCCCGCGTCTCGGTGGAGTTCTTTTACGTCGCTGCTATGCTCTGTTCCCGTTGCCGTTAAGGTTCGTTCTTGAGTGATTGACCAGGTTAGGCAAAAGCCGCATATATTGAATACAACATGTCTCTTTGACATGTTTTAGCCAAGACCTAAAAATCAGGGCTCAATGTTGCCACTGTCCATTACCCCTGGATGCACATGAAGGTAGTTATTACAGCTTCAGTATGGTGTGTAATTGAAACCCTCTCTGATGATCCTTGGGACTGGTTATGGTCTTACATAATATGCCAAGAACTGAGTTATAGTAGTCTGTACTAAGATCTTCTGTGACTAGAACTAGGTAACAGATTGATCTATCCTTTGGTAACTCAGTGGATGTGTCCTTGACTTCTTCAGTAATAGTGATTACTGTACATTTTAGATGCCACAGGGAAACTGCCTTTCTGCAGTGAGTGGTCAATGACAGCATCATCCCAGAAAGAATCTGAGGCAATAGTAGAGGAACATTTTTTTAAATGCCTGCAGAGTGAATGTCATACAGAGAGCCTGAGGTTGAAAGTTTCTTGATTAGAACATTCATTTAATTAGTTGACACTGGTGCAAAATTTGCTAGGGCACAGCTAGAGCCTTTAATACTTGCATTAAGCACAGTGCACACATCTTCTTCCCATTTGGAGTCCATTTCCACATACATTTTCTCTATTTTAATCCTAAGGTTGACAGGCATTCTGTTCTGTGCTGAGCAGCGAGGCGCATCATGATACGGCCCAGGATAGATTGGTAATGCCCCCACTAAATTCTATTTTTAACCACTGCTGCTTAAAGCAATTAATAATACCAATGCACAGAGCTATTCTGAGACCACCTTACTGCTTGTGGTATATGGATGAATAATGGTCATAGTAGCTCACAGAGACTCAGATGTTCAAAGAAGTTTTTCAGTTGCAAACACTCTTATTAAGAATTGCAACTGAAAGATTGCTTTTATAGAGATCTAAGCCCATTTTTAAAGTTGGTAACTTTTTGAGTTAGGAAATGGATAAATAATCAATATTTTGAAGGACCGTGGTGTAGGCGTACCTTCCACATAGTAATTTCTATCTCTTTGTAGCAATAGTTTAGGACCGAAATAGCACTTATAATCCACTGTAAATTTACCAACCCTGCTCCAAGTCGAGGTGGTGACAGATTTGCAGAGAGAAGGGGGTCTGGACCCTGTTCCATTTGTGACTTTCTAAGAAAGTTTATACATTTGTTTCTGATTAGGCACTGCAAAACCTAAAACAAATATATTAAATGAACTTTTCTTTTTAAACACGGCCCAATTTTCTTTAAGAAAAATGGGCTGCATTTTAAAAAAGTGTACTTTATTGAAATGCAATCACAGTCATGGTGGTCCTGCTCTGCTGACCCCAGCAGACCACCATCCTTGTGATGGCATCTAATTGCAGGCAGTTGCAATTTGCAATCTACTTCATTAAAATGTATGAGGTAGGTCGGATTCTAACCATTACAATTCTGATTTTCAAGAAGTAACCTATTAGTACATAGGTCAGTTCTTAAAACACTTTGCCAATTGCAAACATACTGGTCAGAATTTGCAACCAGTATTCTGTGACCAGATATTCATACATCTGGCCCAGAGTTCCTAAATCCAGGAGTTCAATTAATCTGTGTTTGATTATATTCAGTGCAACATTTTAGCCTCATTCAAACATTAGATTGTATTTGTATTTTATTCTATTTTTTTAATTCATGAGCTGCCAGTGAATACTAAGTATTACCTTCTATGGATAATGGCTACTTTGTAGATATGGTTGTTGTGGAAAAGACACAAACAAAATGATAATCTTGTGCAAAATAGAGATATAATCTATTACAAATATATGAGAAACATAACATGCAATTTAAGCATACCAAGTAAGAACTTGATCTCATTACAAAGTCCCTGGATTTTGCACCGTTAATTCTACCTCACTGGAATTGCCAACACTTGAATTAATAGAGATTACAGGAGGAACCCTGAAATTCTCCAAATGAACAAGGAATTTGAGGTAAGATTCCTCAAGTTGTTCATGTTCACCCTTTGAGTTTTACGTGAAGATGTTGGATGCTTTCAGAGAAACTTACTGAGTCTTTGATGGTCCCAAAGATCTTGTAAATTTAGTGGGGCCATTGATGATGCAAAGTTATCATCATTTATTTGCTCTTAATGATATGTTAAATCTCATCATGCTTAACTATTACATATATGTGTGCACACATTATTTTCATATTTGAAACCATTAAAACAAGACATTTATATGTTTTCTATTAGCTGTAGTTATAATGTGTGCATCTTAAAATTGACATGAGTTGATATTTGCCTTAAGTGCCCAACTCCATACTGAAAATAAAATGTTACATATCTGGTTGCTGAGCATAACTCTCTTTGTTTCTCCAGCACCAGAGTCACTGTGTTCTCATTAAATGTATCATTTTCTGTGAGCTTACTGTGTGAAGGTCATGTTAATGCAATTCATTGGTTGGATAATGATTCCTAGCACCCAAATGGGATGGGAGGCAGAGGAGGTGAAAACTCTTTTGTGAGATATCATGAAGGCCACGATGATAGAAGAATATGCATTACACGTGAGAAGGAGGCCGACACCAAGTACAACGGTAACACAGATGTTTTTGATTGGTTCTTACTTGGTGACAACCCATGGAATGTAGCTTTTAGATGTAATTTCATATTTTATTTGTTTAAAGCTGGTTTAGTTAGACTATACATGCTCCTGTTCACCTTGGCAGCTTGAGGCTACCCTTCCCACTGTCTCTCTCTTGAGACCCAAAGATTCTCATATTTCTGGTCATAGACTTACTATCTAGTGCAAGTACATTTCTCCTTTTCTTGATTGGAACCTTCATTTGGTTCTACTTTCAATGCTTTATTTGATGACACCAGCTACTTCAAAATATTTCAACTTACCCACAACTTTAGCTTAGCACCAGGTTGTTTACCTTCATGGGAATGGAAATATATCTCACTTTTAGTATGCTGTCTATAATTACGTGAACTTGCATTTGCCCAAATAAATTGCCTGGATTATATTCATACAGTCTGTATTGAAGTGACTATCGATTTCTGCTTTACTGGTTTGATTTGAGATTGTAACTATACACATTTTTTAATAAACCTTCATGGTTTGCAAAATTACTCTTCTCAGTTATTCCTGTGGGACAAACTCTGCTTCACTGCCATTGATATGTTGCTGAAATTATCATTTTCATCTCAAATCGAGATAAAAGTGCATCCCACTGGAAACAGCAGTGATTTAAGTTTGCATGGCACATACACAATACTTGTCTCTCGTTCTATGAAATGGTAGCAGAGGATGGTTCCTACTAAAGTGTAGATAAAAGTAATTTGACCCAAAATTTGTCAGAATCTGCCTCAGCTCAATCCTTGTCTCTGAGGTTCCTGTTGTCTGTTTGGAGCGATGTTCTGGCATTTCTGAGTGGTTGCAGTGTCCTACAGGTGTGAGTATAATAGGATTATGCATCTTTGATTGTGTTGTAGAGCATTACAGTGTTTGCAATTATTGATGAGTTAGTGTGCTGTGCAGTACGCTGTCTATTTTGAGTTCAGGGGGCACAATTGGCGCCCATGAAATAGGGATTCATTAACCTCTATATTAAGAATGTATTAATTGAGATTGGTGTTTTGTTAATCCTTCTGCGCAGACTATCTGACCGCACTATTCAGGGTGATTTCCCTTTGTGTGTGTGATAGCACCAGGAGGGTGTTAATCTCTGATTCCCCTAGAGTGATTGTGTACTTTGAATTTTCTTTATGTAGACAGACAAGAGTTTTGTTTTGTTTTTATTTTTCAATAATTTACTAGTGAGAAGCTGATTGCTTTTGAGTGAAAGCTGCTGTAAGGTGGTGCGAGCTGCATCATAGGGTGTTGTGCTGGTATTGGTCAGTCGTTGTGTGTGCTGTGCTGGGATTGGTTATTAAGTCAAACAGTGCCACTCTGTAAGTAGACTGTTTCATGGTGTTGGGATGAGATTGGGAGTTAGTGTTGTTGCATATTGCTTTGTTGAGAACTGCTGGTTATGTTTATTCATGTTCATTGAGTTGTTTGTGATCTTATTAAGTAAAGATGGCACTTTTCATAAAACTAGGGGCTTTTTTTAGTGATATGTGAGAATACTTGTCCGAGGGTATGGATGCTCATTTCATTATAACCAATCGGGTTACACGTGTATTTAGCTTAAACAATGGTATACAATCACTGAGAATGACGGGACCCTGCAGTTCCCTCTCCATGGTACTTTCAACCTAAGAATAATTAAGAATTTGAGGCAGTGGTCTATTAAACGAAGTTCCACCTAGATCAGCCGAATATGAAGCCTTGAATGCTTGGCACCTAAAGAACAATGTCTCAACCGGTAATCATTTAGAGGGCAAGTACTAGGAGAGTACCAATCACTCAGGAAAGGTAAAGAAGGGAGACCACAGAATGTTTCACTAAGAAATAAGGGGCATATCAGCAAGGCGAGGCAATAGAATTATTGCCGCTTTTGCTGCCGTTTTCGGCTGAAAAGCGGCGATAATTTTATCGCCTAATTAGCAAGCTCACACTAACGCGTGAACACTTGCGATAGCATAGAAATTCCTAACGCCCCGCTTTGCATCTCTAATGAGATGCAAAGTGGGCATTACTGACCAGACATGACAGGAGAAATGTCGCTAAGCGACATTTCTCCTATCATCAAGACCCACGCTATGAAGCATAGCGGCAAGAAAAGTAGCAATAACCCCTGTTATTGCTACTTTCCTTACGCCTGCTTCAGGACTGACTTAGCCATGATATCCTATGGAAGGTGGATATCATGGATAAGTTTGTGAGTCCCTATCACCAAGCTAACACAACATTGCGTGAGATTATCGCTGGGTTTCCAGCGATAATCTCACGTTAGGCAGTTAGCGTGAGGATTTTTATCGCTTTTGAGATAAGCGTTGCTAATAGCACGCTATCTCAGCGATAAAAATCCATGCTAGCCGGCGATAATTATCCTAGCGCTAAGTGCGATTAGTGATAATTATCGCCGGTGGTTGCTGATATGCCCCTAAATTCTTTGTTGTGCGTAGTTATAGCAGCACTACAATACAGGTTATGAAAAAGTAACCAAAACCCACAATTTGTGTACTGAATATGCTTACTGATAGTGAACGGTGCAGTGACACAAATGGGTGAGAAAAACAACGTGAACGGCGCAGGGATTATATAAAGATTATGTGGTTAATGAAATGGTAAAGGTTAAACACAATGAGGGTTTTTTCCCGTTAAAGCTGTTTACATTGATGCCAAGTGTATGCTGAGTAGTCGATGGCATTTCAACCTTCTCAGTTCCAGGTCATCATCAGGACAGAGTTACTTTATTCAAAGAGTGCTATACAATAAAGGTACAGGGCTCCCCACGGGTAGGTTGAAATTAAATTCTCCGGGGACATTGGTCTTGGAGAACGGCCTGTCACTTTGTAGCGTGGCCAGCGGTCCACCGGGAGATCGGGTTAAGCATACGGCAGATTCATAAAAGAAAATCGGGTTGTTGTGGTCCTGTGTTGTCAACATGGCCAGCGTTCCATGTGGGTTTAACAGTGCATGCGGCAGGGTTAAAGAGGTCCCGGTAGATTGGACCAGACCTAGCGGAATAAAACCAAACTCGCAAGCTGCTGGAAGAATTCGTGAGGTCAGCAGGCGGGCGAATGAAGTGCCGCGTCCAACAGCCCGGAACACTCAGGGAGTTGGGATGTATCCGTTCCTTAACAGTGGAAGAAGAGGAAAAAAGAAAGCCTGAGAAGGAAGTGAGACTAAAATAAGGAATGATAACGGAAGTGATAGTGACCCTCGTGATGGATTTTTGGATGGTTTGTTGGCTTCTCTATCCCCTGTATAAGGTTGTCTAGAAAGGAGGAGGAAATCCACCTGTTGCAAGGAATCAGACTGGAGGAGGACGCCCATTCATTGTTCACTTAGGGGCGAGTGCACCAGTGGAACAAGGTCTTCCTATGTAAGGACTGCCCATTGTTACTGGTACACTGGTAGAGATTCCAGCTCCTCTGATAACGCCTCCAAGCACAGTTGTTGTCACCACAGCCCAGTTGTTCCTCCAGTTGTAACTCTTCCATAGTTCCTAGCACAAGACCCACTGTAGATCCAGATGTGTAACCCCAAACATTATGACCCCTGTGGCGAGTGTGCGTGTTGTGGAGGTACACAGAGACTCAGAATCACATGCCCCAGAGTAGGAGGACAACCCGGTAAGGATGTTGGATGTGGTAAAGAGGACACTGAAGCTAGAATTTATAATTGAATATAACAAAGAACTCATTTTCCTGTGCATGATGGCTGCTAGACTTGCATGTGAAGCTCATGAAGCCTTACAAGGAATAGCAGCAGATAACAGAGTTGATTTATCTGATAGACAAAGTCTGCAGAAAACTTTAGGATGTTCATAACTAAGGACACAATTGTAAATATGAGAACGACTGGGTTAAAGCTGCATTTGAGGGAATTGGTGGCACACATTCAGAAATGAAGAGATACCCAAACGATCAAGGATACATAGGCTAACAGAGTAAAAAAAAAGGGCGTTGATACTTGAGGAGCAGAGGGTGTGGCTAGTAAAAGTGATTCAGAGGTTATAACCTATCCTTTGAGAGAAGTACATGGGGGTGCATATGTACATGTGTCTTTGGGTCTTGGTGATCTTTTCATATTTATTAATCAATTTCCTAATTTACGAGGAAATCCTGATTTGGGGTATACTCAAGTTGACTAATTTGTGAAAGGTTGGAAGGTGGTATGAAAAGATCTGAATACTTTCTTTGACCCTGTCCTCCCCAATGATGTCTGAGCTGAGTGTAAGGTGCCTGTGCAGTGGCCAATTGTGGAGCTGCCAAGGGAAGTGTAACCTCAAGCTCCCTCTGCAATGATCAAGCAGAAGTATATTCAGTATCAGGCTCACCTGAGGTTTCCGCAAGGACGAGAGACAGGAGGCTGAAGACAGTTCCCAACTTCCGGCTACCGCCAATCCGCCCAACTGAGTCAAATCGGTATCAGCATATAGGGGGAAGACGGGAGAGAAGGGGAAGAGAAAACTGGAGACGGTCCCTCTGCACAGTCTGGCATCTAGGTGCTGCACTGGAGACTTCTGTGATCCTGTGGACAAAAGCTATGTCAAAACACTGCACTACAAAACTAACGACACATAAATGACACAATCATTAAGGGTGGAACAAATCTACCTGTCTCACTCCCCTCTTCCACTTGTGTCCAATTAAAATGAATTGCAGGAATCAATATTCAATCTACCTAAATAAACATGAAACAAAATAGACAAAATCATCAGTGGTGAAGTGTTACCTTCTCATTAAATTAATTACGTAGATGTGGGTACTTACCAGTATAGGTTAATGCCAAAGTAAAAATGTAGCCCACAAAGGAATAGAACTGGCTACGCAAGGTAGTCTCAACACAACAAACAAAGTATGCAGGAACGGAGGGCTATGGTAATGCCGTTAGTTACATGCTCATGAGGGATTTAGAGTACCCACAGTAAATGCAGCCAAGGGAAGGCTAAAGCCTGGAGACTCCTTACTTCAGGAGTAAAGGCTTAGCCTATTGTGACAACCAACAAGATAACTTTGATGTCACGTCTCCTTAAACCTCAGGAGAACGTGACCAGCAATACAACATTGTGCTCTGTATTTATATAGCCACAAGGAGAAATGCAGATGCCCAAAAAGCGCTCCACAGAATTCTATTGGAGTGCTGTTTAAGCCATTATGAGGGCTAACAGACTTCAATAAAGCGCAAGCGCGTTACCTCCTTAGTGCCAAGGAGGAGCGGTGCAGCGTAGCCCTTCTGAGGTCCCGGCAACTGGGGTGGAAAAGAAGACACCCCCACTGAGGATATCCAGGGAATTGCGGGGAAGAGAATCGGGAGACCGACGTGCAGGAGAATGGAGTTGGCGTCTGGAGGCAGAGGGGTGTGACCCGGAAGTGCCGTGAAAGACCCGGAAATGAGGAGGCAGGAATCTGGGAGGCTAGAACGCTAAGCGTTCTTCCCTACGGCGTGGCTTCTTTTAAGTGGGCGGGGCCCCGTCCTCTCTGTCCGCCGCCGCGGGAGCAGAGCATTCATGACATTCAGATGATTAACTACTTGAAAACTAAAGAACCCCAGAAGAAGGTTGCTTGGTTGAAAATCTCAATAACTACTCAAGATTCCAAGGACTTAGTGCATGCCTATTATGAGCGAATTATGTAGGTTTTTTATCAACATAGCAACATCAAAAATTCCAAGCAGGGAAATCTCTGACATTTTGCATCACACTCTAGAGATTAGTTCACACATTCAGCAGAACGTGATTTGCTGGCGTCCAAGCCTTTAGATGAAATCCAGAGATATGCAAAATATTGCAGCTAGGATTTGGAAGCCAGACAAAAAAGAATTAAGGAGAAATTCATACTAGCTCAGACAAAGTTAGCCCAGAAGGAATTCCAGAGTGGTCCAAACCCAGAGAATTTTAGCAATATTTCTAATGGTAGTAATGGAATGCAGGCAGTTAAACATCATGTTCAGATGATGCAGGAGAAAAGGGTTCCACTTGGTAAAGGACAAGGAGTGCCTATAGACCTGAATTTGGGAATGGATATAGATATTCCGAAGAAAAGCATGCAGTGTCATTATTGTAATACTTTGGGCCATTAGAAGCATGAGTGCTGATGAATCCAAAACAAATGCAGTATGATGGCCAAGGGTAACCTATGAATGTTATGCTACCTCCAAATATGCAAATGCAAAGACCTCCTAGTCCTAACATGCCAAAAGCCCCCTTGATAAAGCACAATCAGAATACTCCAAGATTTAATACACATGCAAGTACCCAAAATCAACAGAATCCCTTTCTGAGTTCAGACACTTTCAAACAGTTACCAGTCTTCAACAATTTCGGTGATACAGGGTATGACCGTCACAATGGCAGTTCCTGAGAGGGAAGGAAGACTGCGTGCTTGGTGCAGGTTTGGAAGAAGACCAAAGTGGCCCACTTGTAGAAGAGGAGGTGAATGACCACCCTGTGTCCTTTATATTTGACACCGGTCGCACCGGCTCTATTGTAAGGACAGTGGAAGTCCCAAACCTGCCCCTCTCGGGGGAACAAGCCCAAGTAGCAAGCATTGTAAAGCGACAGTAAATGCTTTGTCTGTCAAGGTCCCTGTTAGAACATTTGCCCTTTACGAGGGCCATCAGTTTTTGATGCACGTCTCTAGCCCAGTTAATCTGTTAGAAAGAGATCTTTTGTGTAAATTTAAGAGTGTGATGTATTATACACCGGATGGTGTCAAGCTTCAAACACATGATGAAGATGCCAATTTAAACTAAGTACTCAAAGGTCCATTGTTGGGCTATTCCCTGTTTTGGCCAAAGAGGACTTTTTGTTAGACTTAAATAACTCTTTAAAAGAGAAGGTCTGGGATTACTCTGGTAAGGCCATTGGCTTTATTAAAGTTGTTGAGCCTGTAAGGATCACGATTAAACAGAATGCTGAATTCTCATGAATGATCCACTATAACCTCTCACCAGAGGTGGTGGCTGGAATTAACATGTATATGAATTCATGCTAGAGCATGGCATTTTAAAAGACATCTTGGGAGTGCCTGTAATTCTCTGATCATGGGGATTCTAAAACCAAACAAAACTTCATGGGTCACACAGGACCTGCAAAAGATAAATATTCTTGTTGGCTCATGTTGTCCTGAGGTACAGAATTCAGCTGTGATACTGTTCCAGATCCGCTGTGAGGCTGAGTGGTTCACAGTCATTGACCTGTGCCAAGTGTTCTCTTCCATTCCATTTCATGAAGTCAGCCAGTTCTTCTTCGCATACTGATTCGAAAATAAAAGTTGGGCACTGTGCAGAGCTCCTCAAGGGTATACAGAGAGACCCTCAATCATCAATGTTAGAAATGGGATTTCTGGTTGGCTAAGGCTTGCGCCAAAGCCAGGCAGAAACCACCACTCTAGTCAGGGCTGGGGAGTTACACGCCAAAGATAACCCCTGCTCACCCCCTTGGTAGCTTGGCACGAGCAGACAGGCTTATCCCTGAGGCGATGTGTAAAGCGTTTGCGCGCGCACCCAGCAACAACACCCAAGGCCCACCACAAAAGAAACTCCACACAAGGTATTATATAAAAATAGCCTTTGTATTATACACAACACATCAGATAAAAACACACACTTTACAATGTGCCAACAGGCACGGGCAGAATTTACAAGGGATTATATGTACAGGGGACAGGGCCACATGGACCACTGTCCGAAATTAGCACTCTTAGAACTTAGGAATAATACTTTAGAACATAGCACACAATAACATATATAACACACAATCAGTAACTCCTGGTAACCAGAGAGTACCACCTACGCAATCCTAACCACCTTAGGAAAATACTGCGCAGGGAATCAGGACCTCACCAGCACCACCTGTACTAGGAGAAAAACAACCACCTAAGTATCACTCTACCTGTAGGGGTCTAAGCACATAAACACAGGATGCATAAAATACATTCAGTGGTGTAAAGCAAAGCACATGACGCATGAACACATTCAGAGGTGCAGGAAAGGAACAATGGCGCAAAAACTCACATTAGCCACTATCTGTGGCAGTCCCTAGGCCAACTGGCCTTGTCGGGGCAAGGACGCCCTGTCCCAGTAAGGCTGTGCAAGCCACAAGCGTAAGAATCCCAACCTAAACGTTGCAGCTGCCCACTAAGTGCTGGGCAGCTGTAGGACAATGATGGGGCCAACGCTGGAGCCTGGCAGGCTCTTTCCACGGACTGTCCCCTGAGCCCCTCTGGGCTCTACACAAAGGACTGGCCCTTGGAGCCTCGCTGGGCTCAAACACAAGCAATGCCCCTGAGCCTCGCAGGCTCTATACAAACAATGAGCCGTCGTTGGAGTCCCTCTGGACTCGGAGCAAATAAAATGCCCCCGACGTTGGAGCCTTCTAGGCTCGAGAACCATGAGGAATAATGCCCCCAAATGCGTCGGGCCGGCCCTCTGCCTTCCGGGGCTGCCCGCTTTATCAAAGGAATGCCCCCGTAAGGTGGAGCCTTGATGGGCTCTTGGACACTAAAGAAATGCCCCCAAGAACGTTGGGAGCCTCACGGGCTCGAAGAGAAATGCCCCCGCTAACGTTGGAGCGCTCTGGGCGCTCTGAGCAACTCCGTAGAGCCCTTGGAGCCTCACAAACAAGGATCGCCCTCCTACGGCTCCCACTCACCGGCTGAAGGGAGGACTCCAGACTCTTCGTAACGCAGAGGGGCAGGCACCAACACTGTGCCTCGCGCCCTCTCCGCAGCAGCTCCGTCCGCACTCCTCGTGCAAGGTCCAGCGCGGGGTGGGCTCCCGCCTGGATCTTCGACTCCTCGAACCAGCGGCAACCGCGCGGGGCTCCCTCAGGTCACGGGAGCCCCGGTCACTTCCGCGTTGCTCCTTCCGGCCTAAGGCCCCGCCCACGTCCCAACCAGGACAGCCTGACTTCCTGTCCCAGGGCCGCGGCGGTGATTTCGGAAATAGTTTCGCGTCGCGGGGTGGGCACCCGTGACGTAAATTCACTAATAACAATGCGGCACCACAGCGGGGTGGGCACCCGCTAATTAAATATTAAAATAAGCGGGGTAGGCACCCGCGAAGTGCACGGCAAAAACGGGGGAATCCCTATGTCGGGGTTCCCTCCTGGATTATCGTAGCGCCGGGCTACGGGCTCCCAGGCAGGCGCTTTTCTGGGACAGCACTTTCTTGATGCTGGGGGCCCCAATAAAGCGCTCCTAGCGCTATGAGTCCAGAACAAGCGCTTTCAGGCGCTCAGGGATACAACTAAAGCTCTCCCAGCGCTTTAGGGGCAAAAGAACCCCAAAGTCCAGCAAAGTTCTTCCCTGCATGCAGCAGGGCAGGGGTGGGGGGCAAGGCTGGACCCAGAGCCAGCTCACTGGGCCTCCAGGCAGGGAGGTAATCCAAGTGGCAGTCCTCTGGTCCAGCAGCAGCAGTAGCCCCCCTCAGGTAAGATCCTGGCAGAGAACAGTTTCTGTGGGGACACAGCCCCATTTTTATACAGTAAAACCCTTTGTTCTGGGTTCAGGGTGAGAGGGAAAACCAGTTGCAGCTGGTTGGGGAGCACCCTTGATGTGCTCAGCCCCTCACTCTATTCACTGGCAGGGCTAGGGTCGTCAGTCGCACCACAGGGGGCGGAGCCAGCATTGTGTGGGGAAAACCCTGCCCTATTCAGGTCCAAGGTGCACTCCTCCCCAGCCATCAGCATGCTAATCTCACACTCACCACTGGGGCAGACCCAACCAGACTCCTGGAGCCAGGCTCACCAGGCAGCTCCAGCCAATCACACGCCAGACACACTGCACACAGAAGTGCCCACTTCTAGAAGTGGCACTTCCACACTAGGTACATGCACGCCGCACATCTTCGCGCAGCATTCAATCACACGAGTCCGCACATACCAAACTCGGGCCTGCACACCCCACGCATCAGGAACTACTAGGGACACATACATTCCCCATGCATTCCTATGGGAGGGCAGGCCTATCTCACCACATGCATTCAGAGTGCGCACGCACTTTACCCCGGGACACAGGGAAAGTGCTCAGAAACCGAAAATCACCACACCAAGTCACCAGTAAAAAGCAAAAAAGTTCAGGGGTGAACCTGCCAGAAGGGCCAAGTCCAACACAACCCCCTTCCAGCCAAAACGCAGGGCAGCCCAATCACCACCGTGATGGACTTCCCTGCTTGGGGCAAGAGAACACGGACGCGGGCCCGCAACTGCAGGGACACCCTCCGGTTCTACGCCACGGTGAACCCATGGAATTCTTTCTAACACCACTGTCTGGACCAACTGGGCTACCCCACTGGTACTTCCAAGCTGTCCGCGGCCAAGACCAGGCCCTAGGCCACCCAGGTGCCACCGGTCTTTGCCTAATCACAGAGTGGGGGGTAGTAACCCCTGGCACATAGCGGCCATTCTCCACTCTTCCTCTCTGCAAGACAGGACTAGACTGCCACTGGTTCTCCAGCCTAGGGTCTCCACCCTCAGGCGGACCAGGAGTCTTGGGGAAGGCTCTCCTCCCCCTACCTCTTCTCCTAGGGTTCCTCCTCCTCCGGCGAGGGGTACACCTAGAACGCCATTCCAACCCAGGGTTTAACCCCTCAGGTTGTACCGGGGCCAGAGGTGGGCTCTCCCACCCTCTGCACCCCCTTCCAGAACCCTGCTCCCTACCAACTGGGGCGGTACCTCTGGAAGAAGAACCGGTCGGGACGCTGATTACAGACGACCCACCCTTCAGGTCAGGCTGATCCCGAACCTGGCCTTCCAACCTCCGGCCTAGAACCTTTGGTGGAATAATCGCCTGGCACTCCAGGACTTTGGGGGTTTACACTCCATCCCCCTGAGGCTATCAAATGACACATATGTCGAGCGACTGTCTGTCTGGCGCTGATCTCCCGTCCCCTGTCCACCTGACAGTGCGCGGAGATCCCCCAGAACAGAAGTGGTGTCACCCTGGTCACTACACGGGATCCTAGCCCAACTGGGAAGTCCCTGACCCACTGGCTCTTCCACTGGGGAACTCATCCCCCAATCACTCCTCACGCTGGACTCCTGTACCCTCCCTACCGGAGCGGTACTGCCAGACTCCAGAACCACAGGAGCCCTGTTTACAGATGCTCCAGGTCCTCTACTCACTAAGAGATCTTCCTCAAGTGGACTAACAGGACAGCCTAGGTCCCCAACTTGGTGTTCCCTCATGAAACCATCCAAGTCCTGAGGCAGGGTTTCGGGCGTCTGGGGACCCTCGGTCACCCCCTTACTCCTGCCCACTGAGCCAGGCAGTAAGCCCCTACACCTTCCTCGCTATCCTGGGACCTAGCTGGGCTACACTGAGCCTCCTCCACCACGCTGGGCTGGAGGATCTCTGACCCACTATTGTTGGAATCACTCACTAATGACTCTAGAGGACCTCTGGCCCTTTCCCAGCGGTCTGCTTCCTCTGCAAGTTCAAATGGACAAAAAGAGTTATACCTCAACAGGTGTTGGCGCAACCCTGGAGAACAACTACTGAGCATCTGCTCTTTGATAATCAGACTATACAGTCCTTTAAAATTCTGTTTCATGTTTACCCTTACCCAATCATACAGTGCATCATCACATTCCCCCAAAAACTCCTCCCAAGAATGGTGGGACAGCTTCCTACTGGCCCTGAACGTCAACCTATATTCCTCCTCCTCTCGGGAACAAGGTACCACACTCGGGGAACTGGGAATGGGACTCTCTGTACTGCACTCTTTATCGCTGCCACCACTGGACTCCACCCTCACTGGGGAATCCAGAAAACTACCACTGTGCTCAGGGGACAGGGAAAGGGATGAGGCGCTATCTCCTACACTGGACCCAGCAAGGCACTCCCTACCCACGGGGTCCTCACTCTCTACTGGCGTCCAGGTACTGTCATCTTCTTCTAAATCTTCAGGGGCTCCCCACAGACCCACCACCCTCCAGGTGAGAGGCCCGGGCCCTGTCTTCCTCACTGCGCTCACGTTCCCATTCACCTGCTTGCCATCCAATCATGTGGTTCCTCAGTTCGTACACAGTGTCTGACTCTCTCACCCCTATGTTTCTCTTTCTACAGAACCTTTCCAACTCCTGCATACTGTAATAAACTAGATCAGTGGGATCAAAAGCAGGCTCCATTCTGGCAGACGTTCTAGAGAAAAGATCACACAGGGAACCTAGGGGTCTGCGTTTAACACAGGAGTACACAATTCACAAAGGATTCAGCAAGCTCTCTATCCCAGAGAACTCACACTCACTTGCCTAGTGCCACACACCACTCATCCACACACAACCCTCCCCTCGGACTGGTAAGGCAGTTTCTACCACCCCTGATTCCTCAACCTGACCACCACGTGACACAGGTACCAACTCTGGGCGCAGGGTGGGGGACAAATGTACAGGACACTATTACGCTGCCACCACTGGATCCCACCCTCTGGTGAATCCAGAAAACACAATGCACTAAGGGGGATGATCTACCCTCCCGAGCTAGGGACACCTAACTCACAGTGCACAAGAAACACATTTCCAAAGAAATGACATTTAAAAACAAACTTAGAACAATAATCCCTATACCATGTGATTATCTAAATGCAGAGTTTTGTAGTGCGGCCAGTTGCCGCTGCGGTACAGCGCAAACGCAAGTCCAAATCCCACCGCTGATCACCAATGTTAGAAATGGGATTTCTGGTTGGCTAAGGCTTGCGCCAAAGCCAGGCAGAAACCACCACTCTAGTCAGGGCTGGGGAGTTACACGCCAAAGATAACCCCTGCTCACCCCCTTGGTAGCTTGGCACGAGCAGACAGGCTTATCCCTGAGGCGATGTGTAAAGCGTTTGCACGCGCACCCAGCAACAACACCCAAGGCCCACCACAAAAGAGACTCCACACAAGGTATTATATAAAAATAGCCTTTGTATTATACACAACACATCAGATAAAAACACACACTTTACAATGTGCCAACAGGCACGGGCAGAATTTACAAGGGATTATATGTACAGGGGACAGGGCCACATGGACCACTGTCCGAAATTAGCACTCTTAGAACTTAGGAATAATACTTTAGAACATAGCACACAATAACATATATAACACACAATCAGTAACTCCTGGTAACCAGAAAGTACCACCTACGCAACCCTAACCACCTTAGGAAAATACTGCGCAGGGAATCAGGACCTCACCAGCACCACCTGTACTAGGAGAAAAACAACCACCTAAGTATCACTCTACCTGTAGGGGTCTAAGCACATAAACACAGGATGCATAAAATACATTCAGAGGTGTAAAGCAAAGCACATGACGCATAAACACATTCAGAGGTGCAGGAAAGGAACAATGGCGCAAAAACTCACATTAGCCACTATCTGTGGCAGTCCCTAGGCCAACTGGCCTTGTCGGGGCAAGGACGCCCTGTCCCAGTAAGGCTGTGCAAGCCACAAGCGTAAGAATCCCAACCTAAACGTTGCAGCTGCCCACTAAGTGCTGGGCAGCTGTAGGACAATGATGGGGCCAACGCTGGAGCCTGGCAGGCTCTGTCCACGGACTGTCCCCTGAGCCCCTCTGGGCTCTACACAAAGGACTGGCCCTTGGAGCCTCGCTGGGCTCAAACACAAGCAATGCCCCTGAGCCTCGCAGGCTCTATACAAACAATGAGCCGCTGTTGGAGTCCCTCTGGACTCGGAGCAAATAAAATGCCCCCGACGTTGGAGCCTTCTAGGCTCGAGAACCATGAGGAATAATGCCCCCAAATGCGTCGGGCCGGCCCTCTGCCTTCCGGGGCCGCCCGCTTTATCAAAGGAATGCCCCCGTAAGGTGGAGCCTTGATGGGCTCTTGGACACTAAAGAAATGCCCCCAAGAACGTTGGGAGCCTCACGGGCTCGAAGAGAAATGCCCCCGCTAACGTTGGAGCGCTCTGGGCGCTCTGAGCAACTCCGTAGAGCCCTTGGAGCCTCACAAACAAGGATCGCCCTCCTGCGGCCCCCACTCACCGGCTGAAGGGAGGACTCCAGACTCTTCGTAACGCAGAGGGGCAGGCACCAACACTGTGCCTCGCGCCCTCTCCGCAGCAGCTCCGTCCGCACTCCTCGTGCAAGGTCCAGCGCGGGGTGGGCTCCCGCCTGGATCTTCGACTCCTCAAACCAGCGGCAACCGCGCGGGGCTCCCTCAGCTTACGGGAGCCCCGGTCACTTCCGCGTTGCTCCTTCCGGCCTAAGGCCCCGCCCACGTCCCAACCAGGACAGCCTGACTTCCTGTCCCAGGGCCGCGGCGGTGATTTCTGAAATAGTTTTGCGTCGCGGGGTGGGCATCCACGACGTAAATTCCCTAATAACAATGCGGCACCACAGCGGGGTGGGCACCCGCTAATTAAATAATAAAATAAGCGGGGTAGGCACCCGCGAAGTGCACGGCAAAAACGGGGGAATCCCTATGTCGGGGTTCCCTCCTGGATTATCGTAGCGCCGGGCTACGGGCTCCCAGGCAGGCGCTTTTCTGGGACAGCGCTTTCTTGATGCTGGGGGCCCCAATAAAGCGCTCCTAGAGCTATGAGTCCAGAACAAGCGCTTTCAGGCGCTCAGAGATACAACTAAAGCTCTCCCAGTGCTTTAGGGGCAAAAGAACCCCAAAGTCCAGCAAAGCTCTTCCCTGCATGCAGCCGGGCAGGGGTGGGGGGCAAGGTTGGACCCAGAGCCAGCTGACTGGGCCTCCAGGCAGGGAGGTAATCCAAGTGGCGGTCCTCTGGTCCAGCAGCAGCAGTAGCCCCCCTCAGGTAAGATCCTGGCAGAGAACAGTTTCTGTGGGGACACAGCCCCATTTTTATACAGTAAAACCCTTTGTTCTGGGTTCAGGGTGAGGGGGAAAACCAGTCGCAGCTGGTTGGGGAGCAGCCTTGATGTGCTCAGCCCCTCACTCTATTCACTGGCAGGGCTAGGGTCGTCAGTCGCACCACAGGGGGCGGAGCCAGCATTGTGTGGGGAAAACCCTGCCCTATTCAGGTCCAAGGTGCACTCCTCCCCAGCCATCAGCATGCTAATCTCACACTCACCACTGGGGCAGACCCAACCAGACTCCTGGAGCCAGGCTCACCAGACAGCTCCAGCCAATCACACGCCAGACACACTGCACACAGAAGTGCCCACTTCTAGAAGTGGCACTTCCACACTAGGTACATGCATGCCGCACACATCATCGCGCAGCATTCAATCACACGAGTCCGCACATACCAAACTCGGGCCTGCACACCCAACGCATCAGGAACTACTAGGGACACATACATTCCCCATGCATTCCTATGGGAGGGCAGGCCTATCTCACCACATGCATTCAGAGTGCGCACGCACTTTACCCTGGGACACAGGGAAAGTGCGCAGAAACCAAAAATCACCACACCAAGTCACCAGTAAAAAGCAAAAAAGTTCAGGGGTGAACCTGCCAGAAGGGCCAAGTCCAACAATCAACAAGATCTTGGAAATGAATATGGAGACCGTAAATCTGCCATGTAACTCAGTCCTGAATCAATATATCGATGACCTATTGATAACATTGACAAAAAAGAGGCGTTCAGTCAAGATACCATAGCCTAGTTAAATCACTTAGGGCCATATGTAGGTAAAAATTAATTTGCGATTCTGAAATAGCGATTTTCCGCAAATCGCATTTTGAGAATCTCAAATTCCGATGTAGGTAAAATATTGCAAAATAATAGCGATTCCCAAAAAATCGCAGAATAATTTAGCGATTACTGAAATTGCGATTCCTTAATTGCGAGAACGCAATTAAGGAATCGCAATTCCGGGAATCTGCAATTCAGGTGCAGAATGATGACATCACAACCATGAAGTGTGACTGCCCATGCTGCACCTGATTGCCAGAAGCTGAATGAGAGCCAGAAGCTGAGTGAAAGCCTGTGAGGAGAGTTGGAGATTTGTGCTCAGCTACTGAAAACAGGAGAAATGGAGTCCCAAGGGACAGAGAAGCAGCAGGAAGAACCACCCAGAAAGAGGAAACAAAAATTTAGCAAAAGGGAGCTGGAGGTCCTCACCGAGGAAATAGTCAGTAGCCATGACCTCCTGTTTGGAAAAAGTTCACTACGTGTGCCAGAGGTACGAAAAAGAAAAATATGGACTGAAACCCAGGAGAAAGTAAATGCTATTCGCGTGACACACCGCTCAGTCGAAGACCTCAGAAAAAGGTGGTACGACATGCGGCAAAGGTCAAAGGAGAGGGTGGCTACAAGATTGGCTGAGGCCAAAAAGACCGGTGGTGGGACATCCACCGCAACAGACCCAACGCCCCTGGAGGAGCTGGTGGAGGTCATCCTTCAGCCTGAGAGTGTGAGTGGCGTGACTGACCTGGACAGCTCTGAACACCCAGACACCAGACAAGGTAAAATGCATGCCAAAACCTCCTGATACATACCCAACCCACTCACACCCCCGACACCCAACCTGCAACTCCAGTACATGTCCACCAGCACACCCAGAAATGCATTATGGGAGATGTAGTCACATGCACTGATACCTGGGCCAGTGAGACACAGCAAGGTGGAATAGGGATGAGTCATTCAGAAAATAAAGAAAACAGACAGATAGTACTCACGTGAATTTTAAATTGTAAACTGTAATGCATTACAAATGTGAGACAGGACACAGAATTAATGTGTGCATTTAAATTCACAGCACCACCAACAACACAGGAAACAGTGGCAGAAGGGGAGAACAATCCAGAAATTGAGGACGAGGCAGGGCAGGAGGAACAGGGCGAAGCAAGACCGGCAAACCCTGCGCAATGCAGATGGTCCAATATAGTGCCACCACTGCCACTGCTGGAGGCACAGGCAACAGACACAGCAGGAGAGGCACAGCCAGTGCACAGGCAGCATGCAGGACAGCAGACAACACAGTCCCCTGAAAAATCCAGAGACGGGAGAGGGTCGAGACGCAGGGCACGGCCGTCCACCAGCACTGCTCCTGTCGAAGAAGACACAGTGTTCTCGGGCCTTGAGGGCAGGATGCTGAAAGCACAGCGCCTGCAAGTCAAAGGAATAAGATCAATACAGCACCAACTGGCTGCACACAATCATAACAGGACTGAGTTGTGGGTTGGTGTAATGGCCATGACTGGTGCTTTGGAAGGACTGTGCAGGGAGATAAGGAGAGACAGGGCAGCCAGGCGCAGGGAGAGACATCGCCATCACACCCGGCTGGACTTGTACACAAGAGCAGCGAACCACCACATCCCTGCTGGCCCAAAGATGTGTCAGTATGAAGCATGAGATGGCCCACTGCTGCCAGGACGTGGGCGGGGTCCTGGTGCAGATTACACATGCGGTGGACCAGATGTGCGCAGCTGCGACTGGTGGCATAGGCCCACTTAGCACAATGGATACGGACGAACAGTCCAGCAGGAGCAGCATCACTCCCCCAATTCCACCGGACAGACGCCGCAGTGCACGCCAGGGGAGAGTAGATGACGTCTTCAGGGAGGGCAGTGGGCAGCCTGAGCAAGGGGCAACAGGGCGTGCACGTAGGAGGTGAAGGTACACGAGGGACTAATGGCTATGTGTGAAGCAACACATTCCATATGGACTTATTGGCTGATGGAAATACTTGCACTGTGGCACAAACATGTGCAAGCACTCACAATAAAGTGACACTGTGTGACACATGTATTCCTGCACCAAAGGAAATAAACATCACTGTTAAGCACCATTCAGTTGCATTGTGTCCTCATTACTCACTTAGAAGTAGTTCTGTGTGATCTCATCTCTTCTCAGGTGCCCGGCAGCCGCCCCTGCCCCAACTGCTTGTCTGCGACGTGGAGCTGGTCCCTCCTCATCTGATGTGTCTGAGTCTGTCAGATCCACTGGGGTGCCTTTCTTGGTAGCGATGTTGTGTAGCATTGCACAGGCAGCCATGATTTTGCAACATGTCTCAGGGCTGTACTGTAGCGCCCCTCCACTCTTATGGAGGCAGGCACAGCATGTGGCTCTGTGGGCACTGTTGTACCTCCTCTCACCTGCAGTGGCTTGGTTCAGGTACGGTATGAGGATGTAGACATGTACAGCATACGCACTGTCACCTGCAGGGTATAATTAGATTTATGTTCAATACTGTCCTACCAGTACAAACCTTTGCTGGTTGTGTGTTTGTAAGCCATGCATTTACCTAGCAGGTAGCCCTCTCCGAACTCGCCATTTGTGAGTCTGCGATTTAATGCACAGTGGCAAAACATGAATGAGTTGTGTGTGCTTCCTGCGTATTTTGCCACAATATCAGTGATTATATGTTGGGCGTTGCACACTACCTGGATGTTCAGGGAATTATATGACTTTCTGTTCCTAAACACATACTCATTCTGTGATGGGGGTGAGATTGCGACATGGGTCCCATCTACGCAGCTAATGACGTGGGGAAATTGGGCTATTTGGTAGAATTCCTGCTTGGTCTGATCTAGTGCCTGTTGGGTGCTTTGAAATTGTATGTGGTGATGCAGCCTCTGTACCATTGCATCAAGGAAAGTGTGGAAGAAGCGCGAAAGTGCACTTTGAGAGAGCCCTCCTGCTGTGGCGATCACCCCCTGAAAACTCAGAGATGCCAGGAGGTGCAGTGAGCACAGAACCTGGACATGGGTGGGAAGGGTGTGTGCACTGCGTGTGGGGTGTTCAAGTATGGGTGTCAGCTCCTCTATTAAATCCAGGATGCTGTCTGGGTGCAGCCTGTAGTTCACATGGATCTCCTCCTCGGTCAGTTGGAAGAGGGTGATGCGTGTACTGTAGATCCTTTCCTGGCGTCTCCTTCTCTGTGTGGCATCTCTGATTCGCAGCCTCCTGGCTATCACATACAGGCCAGCCATGGTGGGAAGTCCCAGTGGCATTGTGGGCCTGTTTAAATAGGCAGCACCTGGTTACCACCTGCTCAGAGTTGGTGGTAATTGAGAAGTGCCAAATTGCGAATTTTGTAAATTCGCAAATTGCGACTTTTTCCTACATCTCAATTTGCGAATTCGCATTTAGCGAGAACTGTAGTAGCGAATATCGCAAATGATGTGACGAAGACTGCAATTTTGCAAAATAATTTGCAGAATCATTGATACGCAAAAAATTTTGGGCAGCGGAAACCTTTCCTACATAGGAATGGTCTGTTTTGCGATCGCATACACCCGGAATTTTGCGATTCGCAGTGCTTGCGATAGCAAAACAGCTTCCTACATATGGCCCTTAGTCAAGAATGGACATGAGGTGTCCCCAACCAAACTGCAGTACTGTCATAAAGAAGTCCTGTATTTAGGACATCACATTGAGAAAGTAGCATGGAAAGTGTTGTAAGAGAGAATATCTGCAATATTGCAAATGAACCCTCCTAAAATGCAGAGAGAGGTCAGGATACTTTTGATAATAGTGGGCTACTGTTATCAGTGTATTCTCAACTTTTCCCTAGTGGCCAAGCCTCTACATAAGCTTACACACAAAGATGTTTCAGATCCACTAAAATGGGACAACGATTGTGAAAACTCCTGATTCAAACTGAGAGAGAGTCTATGCCATGCTCTAGCTCTAGCAATGCCAGAAACCATATATATGCATTGTTCTCAGAGGGAAGGGCACTCTCTATCAGTGTTAACTCAAACTCATGTAAACTCCACATACCCCTGTGCTTACCTTTCAGCCAGCCTTGACCGTATAGCCTCAGATTTACTGGGTTGCCTAAATGTGGTCGGTGTCAGTTTTCCCAACAACAGAGGAGAAAGATACAGGTTGGCATCTCACAGTTATGGTTCCCCACTCTGTTGAGGTCTTACTGACCCATAATTGAACTCAACAGTCGGCTTGCCAAGTATGAGGAGGTTATCGTTGCTGAAAAAAACATTACTTTGCGCAGGTACTCCTGTCTTAATCTTTCCACACTGTTGCTTTTGCTTCTTGTTGATGAACATTATGATGGTGTAGACCATGACTGCATTGATGTAACTGAATTGTGTACAGAGCCAAAACCGAATATGTCAGATGTGCCTCTGGAAGAACTTGATTATATGTTGTTTGAGGATGGCTCTTGTCTAAGAGACAAACAAGCGATTTTGAAAGCAGAAAATGCTGTTTGCACCCTAGAGGGTGCAGTGGGAGTCTCCAGTTTGTGTAATGTAACATTTGCACTGGTGGCCGAACTGGTCACTCTTATTAGAGCCTGCTGTGTCTCTGACAATTTAGGAGTCCAGCTATACAAATAGTCAGTAGGGGTTCAGTTTGGTCCAGGATTTCAGGCAGTTTTGGTCCCAGTGGGATTTCATGACTTTGCCTGGCTTCCCTATTGGAAATGGGCACTATGTTTTGGGGCTGCTTGATGTGTTGCAAGTGCTGACTGAAGTGGCTGTTGTAAAGTGTGCAGCACACAACAGTAGAAATGATTTTGTGACCTCTGGCAATTACTACACAAATGAAATAGCCATATATTATGCTTTTGGGTCTTGCACTTTCAATGGAGTTTGTGCAAATAAATCTGAGTCTGATGCATCTATGATCCTCGTGCTGACCGTTGCTGATATGTGAGAGGAGGTCAAGAAGAAGCACCAGAATGTGAATAGGAGAGGTGGATCAAAGCAAGGTGTACTAAGAATCAAGATGAGGTTTGGGTTTCTGTAGATGGTTATCTCGATGCTGACACCTATGGCATGTTATTCCCATTGTGCTACCCACGTAGGCAGACACTCTATGGCTGTCTCTTTTGCACATATTGATTTTACCCCAGGTTCTGTGTAGTTGCAGCAAAATTATGTCACAGGTGCCACATGTGCCAACAGTTAAATGCAGGAAAGAGAACTCCAGTCCTCTCAAGTCACATAGGGAGATCACATGAAGCTCAACTTTTCAAGTTGCTTGTGTGTAATGAGCTCTGTTACATATTTGTGGTAATTCATCTCTTTTCCCAATGGGTGGTACCTATTAGGAGAAATTACAGTCTTACTGTGGCCAAACTATTGCTAAAGGAGCTGATGCCTAACTTTTGGATCATGGTTTTTGAAGAATCAGATTGTGACAATCTCTTCAAGAATGTGCTTATAAAACATTTGTGAGCATGTCTACAGGTGCATCAGAGGTTCCACTGTAGTTAATGACTAAGTGTGGGAGGAGTTCACAGAGTTGCACAACACAGAAATCCAAAGAGTTGCAAAAAAACTCTGTGGAATTTCGCGGTGTTCCGCTCCACCCTAGTCATTATGCATTACTCCCACAAATGAACAAAAGTCAATTATTCCAACTCAAATTACCCCGGTATGAACTTGCTGCAGCCGTGGGTCTACTGCTAATGATCACACCCTCCGATAAATGTCCCCGCCCACATGCCTGCATGCCTAGCATTGCAGTGCTCGGCTCAGCCGTGCACTGCCAGTCCTCTATAGGTGGTGTTGGAGGCTTTGGGGTGAAGGGAGGCGATCCTCATAGACTCGGGCCTTAACCTTGCCTGGGGGAGTGAGCAAGGCTTCCTAAAGCCACACTCACCTCTCAGCCTTCTGCGTTGCTCACTTCTGCAGTGCTCCTGGGCATGGCGACTGCGGCTCTCACTTGGGCCATTTGGATCCCTCCCTTTGCTGGTGTTGGGAGGGACCTGAGGGATCTGGGCAAGTCCCTCCTATTTCCCTCCCACTCTGCAAAGGAATACGTTAAGCACACTGCATCCTGCTCCATTTCTGGTGCCCTATGATGTCCGCACTTCCGCCTGGTGCTCCTTAAAAAAATAGATGTAAAACTCTGTTCCACTGGCTGTAGGCAGATTTGCCCGAACTCCGCTCTCCATCTAAGTGCTGCATGGCAAAACTTTGCATGTCGCCAAATGCTTATTAATGACCTGAAGCTTCTAGCATAGTGCAGCATATTAATGGGATGCTGAAGTCTCAGCTTGCTAAAGTGTGTGCATCTATGTCTTTGAAGTGACCTGATACTCTTCCATTGGCACTATTGAGCCTCAGGGCAGGCTTGTTGGCACTTGAAATTATTATTGGCAGAGCCATGAGATTTCTTGCTGTGCCTGTATCTGTGCTTGTGAATATTACAGCTGCCATGATTCTTGAATACTCCGAAGGCCTGGATGATGTGGTGCATTCTGTCTCTCACAAGGTTGAATTGGTGACTCCCATCCCAAGGCAAGAGCAGTGCCATGACCTCAGTCCTGGTGAAGAAGCATGTGTATAAACCATGCCTGGAACCTCAAGAGTGTGGCCCCTAACAAGTCATATTAGTCATGATATTAAATGTGGAGGCCTGCCAAACTGAATTCATTCATCACATACTCAGAGACTGAAACTGTAAAAGTGGTGACAGCCACTACTGAGTCATAGATGCCAATCTTAGTTCAACCAGCCAGCTCAAAGGAGAAGAAGAAGAGTGCACACAAGAGTCTGAAAGTTAATTCGAGACAAACGTAGAAGTTGTGGTGAATTAGCCACGAAGAGCCCCAGTGACCCAAACTGAAGGAGCTATAAGCACAGACTCTGACATGCAGTGTGATGAGAGAGGGGCTGTTGGTCTTTTCCCCTTTTGCAGGGTCATCACCAAGCGTTTTGCCTTCATCGCTTCTGTTTTCTGAACCTATTTTTTTCTGGCTTTAAGGACTTTGTGCACTTTACCACTGGTAACCAGAGATAAAGTGTTTGTGCTCTCTCCCTGAAACATGGTTTAATTGGCTTACACCTGATTGCCACATTTAATTCACTTGCTAATCCCCCATATATGGTACCACGAGGGCCCAGGGCCTATAAATTAAATGTCACTGCTGGACAGCAGCACTCCGTGGGCCACCCACTAAAAGAAGCATTTTAAAAAATGTCTTAGACCTGCCATTGTAGCCTGTAGTTCAGTATTTTAAACTGTCCATTCAACCTGGCAAAACAAACGTTTTACAAAAAATGGTTATGATGCACTCAAATGTGTGCTGCAGAAAGCAGTGCACATAGAAAAAGGAAAAACAAGGAGAAATAAAGAATTTCTCCTCATTGTGCCTCCCTTTTTGTACGTTTTTGACGCTGACTTAGATTTACTATTTCTCGTAAATCTGGGGCAGTGTCGAAATGCCATGGATGTTGCTGGGAATGCCCCCAACAACACCCATTGCAAAAAACTGCATTAAAGGGAACAATATTCACAATGCAGCATTAAGTAAAAAAAAAGTGACTTAGTGCTGCCTTGTAAATAAGGAGCAGTCACAAAAAATGATGTTCCTCCGGCGCAAGGGCCTCATAAATGAGGCCCTCACTGTCTACCAGTCTAGACTCATTGGACTGGTTGCAGGCTCTCACAAATAGCACATAGTTCATAGTTCCATGCTCAGGAAGCATAAGAGCACGTGTTGTGCTTATCTGTGGCAATGTTACAATTAATTATGCTAGAGGAGGTTCCACACCATAGTTACAAGCCATGGTCTGGGGGAAAATGTTGAGTATTATTCACAGACAAAACCTTGCTGTTTCTGTGCATGCATGAGATGTCCATTGGAATGATAGTAGACAGAAGACTGTTAACAATCACATTTGGAGTAAATGAAGAAGTGTTCTGCGGTGTAACCAGGGAAGCAGGTACGGTTAAATGAATGCAGTCACAAGTGTCCCCTGTATGTAAAGAAGATGAATAATGTATGTAATAGTTTTCAGCGGTGGCCAGCACTGAATAGAGATGGGGTGGGGGCGGGAGAGAACGCGGAAGGTAGGGTGGAGGGGGAAGGAGGGGGAGGACGCAGAGGATGCAGGAATAAAAAATAAAATAAAAACATACCTTCTCGCCGCTTTCTCGCCTCTGTAGTCCTCCCACGCTCAGCCTTACCCGAAACACACCCAGGCGGCCAGTCAGCCAATCACAACGCTGCCTCAGCAGATTGGTCTGAGCGCCGGCCAAGCAGTCACTGTGCACTTTAGGAAGGTGCTACCACTCCTCCTCTGAAGGACGAAGGAACGCCGACCGCAGCTTGAGCCAGACGATCCAGAAGGAACAATGTGAGTGAGTCGGATATGGAGGAGCAGCTCACGATCACTAGAACCCATAGTGCTCTTCTGCGGTCCTAGGGCTGATTTATGCCCACACCGCTCTGCCCCTGCTGCAGCCTGCAGCGGAGGTGGAGCATTCCTGACTTCAACAGTGGGGTACGTGGTATCAAGTGTGATTTGCCAGTGGATTATGGAGGTGTTCTTTGTACCTTCTGAAAGACATCAGAGGATCACCAGAGGAGTGCTTGGCAATTAGTGTGGACAGCAGATGGATCTTGAATGGGGTGCGTCACATTTAGAGTGAGCAATTGTTAGATCTTGGGGGGTGCTTATTTTCAACCTTGGAATTTCAGTGGAGCTATAGGGAACTGCTTTGTGTCTAGTGTTAGATACTGATGGTAGTTTGTATCTATTTGGACCTTCATTGGTGCTTAAGAATTGCTATTGGTCTGCTTAATGGTTTTGTAGAAGAATGAGCACACACATTACATTCTCCAGTCTGGTAACCAGGGACGTGTACAGAGTCTAGTCTAATCTGACATGAGACTTACTGATTCCCTGTCATAGAGGTTTTTCTCTGGCCGGTAGTCATATATACAGGGTTATTTGTGTTAATCTCTCCTGTGCATTTCTGTACTGCACTATCGCTTCATAGTGTCTGGAATGACAAGGTTGGCCTTCGAATCCCCTTTCCTTTAAAGTACCAAAAAGATATGTTACAATATTATGGAATACCACATAAAAAGTAATAAATATATAAAATATATATACATATATATGTGTGTGTCTAGGTAGTTATAGTTAGGACCTATTTTCCATAGATAAAGCGTTTTTCTTTTCCCAATAACTTTGGCGCCGGTTGACGAATCTTCGTGAAATTTTCAATGCTAATGGCCCGCTCCGGTCAGCTCCTGTCTTGAAAGTTTCGGGTGATTTGACAAGCGGGTGGCGAGAAAAAATGGGGGTCCCAAAACGTGTTTTCCCCATGTTAATTTCCATAGGAATCTTTAGACAAAGCTATAGCCCGATCTGCTGAACGGAATTACACCAAATTTAGCAAAAAGGTATCCCTTGGTTCAGAAAGTCCCCTTGGTTTTAAATGGTGCAAATCCATTCAGTAGTTGCTGAAAAATTTTACAAAGAAAAAGTTTCGATATCTAGGGCAGCGGTGAGTTTGCGAACCCTCCCGAGCACGAGCTTCACTGTGATTGGCTGCCAACACTCCAAACCAGGAAGTGTTGGCAGCCATCTTGTGACTCGGTAGAACCAAGTCACAAGAAAACATTGAACCATAGTGAAAAAACAAGAAAAGGGGGCAGGGAAGAAACACCCTGACCCCCTAGGCCTACTCAGGGGGTCCCACAAGTCTCCCCAGGGCCCAAAAAAGCATTTTTTTTAAAAAAAATTGTGGCGGAAATCGCGATGGGGTCGCGAATCCCGCCAAAATTTTTTTTTTTAAATGAAGCGCAGGCTCCGGTGCTTTGATTAAAAAAAGCCCCCGGGTGGGCCAGGTCCGGGGGCACTGCCAATTTAATAGCGGGGGCCCACGGGGGCAGTGCGTGTTTCCTGCAATTCCAGGAGAAGATTGTGAAGCGAGTAACATTGCTAAGGGATTCCAGAGCAGGAAGTCCTCGTGAGGCGGTGATGAGTGGGCAGCGGCGTGTGCTGAACACAGTGCACATGCGGAGAGCTGGAAATAGGAGCGGTTAACGGTATCGAGGCATGCTCGCTGCCCATTGAAGGTAAGATGTGACAGGCTTAACAATGGCACAGGGAGCCAACACAGCGGCGTTGATGGGGGCACAGGTTCATCGGAGCGTGAGCTCTGGCATTACCTTAAGGTGGCCAGCTGCAGCATTGTGGGTGGGTGTGGGCGGTGGTGCCCCCGAAGCAGTTGATGATCGCGCATAATGGAGGAAAGCACAACAGCAAGGCTCTGGATGGCGCAAAGGAGGCAGGGCGCAGCGTAGCCTTGAAGTAATGCTCAGGCACTTCGAGCATAGTTGGACGCATGCGGGTAAGATAGGATGGGGAAAAGGTTAAACGGGAGGCTCAAAGGTGGCAAAGACCCCTTCCCTCTCCGTCCGGAAGATTCTAGCATGGCAGTGTTTAGGCCCAACGCAGCTGCGAGTATTTATCTCGGCACCGTTTGCTATGTGGCAGAACTGGTGTTATTCTGGTTAAAATCATCTCTGTAATGTATAATCATACTCTAGTTGGGGAAGGCAAATATAGAAGCTACTCCCCTTGAACATGTGATGTACCGCAAATAATATTATTGTTTTAGTTGTTGACAAGAGAAATTACATATTAATGAACTGCTATACAATTTTGGCAAGTTCTATGCATGGATGCTCCGCTCCCTGTTAGGTTTCCTGCCATGACCTGAAACCACAGGTTTCAATAACGCTTGAAGTCAAAGGGCATCTGACTTCAAGCGTGAAGCAGCGCAGAGTTTCTTACAGACCAGAAGGGCTGGGGCGAGTAGAGACACGGGTCCTGCTCCTACAGACAGGGGAATTGAGAGCTGCTGCAGAGATGTGTGAGTGTCTAATGTGAACGTCAGACTCATGACTCAACACAGCAGCCCCTTGGAGGACACAGACACAGGAAGGAAGGCAGAACTACACGGCCATTACTCCTGAGGGTTTTCCGAAGGTTAGGACATAAGGGGCTCATCATCGCGTTAAGTCACTACTGCGGGACATAGGGGCGGTGACCTACTCGGCTTCTAGTGAGTGAGATCACCCACCAGCTAATATTTATGCATGTGCCTGGAGTTATGTCGGTGTAGTTTGTGCTCTGTACAAATTGCCGTAATCATATGCATCCCAGGGGAATGCCTGACTGTGAGAGAGAACTGCCACAGCGCCTCGAAGCTCTGGTGCTGTGATTCCTATTTTCACTAGTTTCTGCGTACCTCCCAGTCCTGCCACTGGTTTGATGCATGCCACGGCATTGTATTAATCAATGCAGTCAGGCACATGGTCTCCAAGTATTATGGAATTTACCATGAATCACAAGTTTGTTGCCATAATATGCAAGTTCACCTTTGTGGAAGTTCCACCTGCAGGACAATTCTGCACGGTTAATGATGCGTACGTATAATTGATGTGGCTGTAATCCTTTACAAGACTGACTTTTGCTCAGCAGTTAAAAGCTTTGCTGTTGACAAATGTATTCTCCATCTACCAATTTTTTTTCTGTATTTGCCCAACCAGGAAAGGCCTTTTACACTTGGGTTGCAAAAAAGTTAATTTTGTATTCAGTTGACCATTTTTCCACATTTTCCACATCAATGACAACAACTGTAAATGCAAGTAACATTTACTCGCCCGAAGAACATCAGGCTTCATCAGGTGCATGGGGTGTCATACATTGCAAACACAATGTACACTCAGGATGTACATTTTACCCTCCCTATGCTGTCCTATGCCCAAAAACATAGTGAATGCGGCCTTCAGGGGGAAGAACAACCTATGAGGCAAACCAGCCACATCCATTTTCTTTTAAAACTAGAAGTGCGAGGCATGGTCTGAAAGCTGCGGGTGAGGATTTGAGCTATACCAGCCGATTCTCTCTAGGCAAGCATAGAAAACTAAGCAGTGTCATATGGGTAGGAGTGATCCTCACTTATATAGAAATTTTCAATTCTACCGGGGCCACTTGATTAGACAAAACAGAGGTTGGGCACCTAATGGGATGATGGAAGCGCTACGTTTAGCAGCAGACACATCTCAGTGGTTTGTTACCTAGTACATTTGGAATGACTTCGTAAATTAGGCTTCAATCATAAAACTTAGTTCAGCCCCAGATTCAGTATATATTTACTCTATAAAAACTCCATCCCTAATATCTTCAGGATCCAGACATCCCATACCAGACCCTTAGATTGGCAACATCCCAAAGCTCTAAGCAGTGAAGGGGTGTCATTTAGTAACCTGATAGTTAATCTCTCAGGATCGACATGTCTCATGGGTAATCAGGAGTAAGTCACATCTAAATCTGGGGTAAGACATGAATACTACTAAGTCTTTATGAAATAAGCGATGATGGGATAGGACATGTGAAGTAATTAGGGACTGTTACCAGTAACTTTGGGGCTGGGCTAATGATAACATGTCAGGCCTACTGGCCTCCCAAGGGCATGCTTGACTCCGACCAAGCCACTTTTCCTGGTTCACAACAAACAAGCATGTACTCCGACATGGACCCACCCCGAACAAGGAGGTGTACCACAGAGGCAATGTCTTCACCCCATGGTGTCATAGCCCCCCCCCCTTAAGGGAGGCAAGGTTCAAGTGTTGCACCCTAGTGTGTCAGGATCCCTAAAGTGAGTTCCAAAACGAAGCGCAAGGAATTAAGTTCTATGGGCGCTTCAGTCTTGAATGGGTTTCAATGGTCGAGTTTGTGGCATGCCCGCATTTCCAAGATGGCCGCGCAGACGCTGGTGTCGGCGTTCTAGTTGCTAACAGATCTAGAGAGAGACGATGAGACGCGCGCGCGCCTGAGGTAGTGCGCACTTCACCAAGATTTTTCCTCAGAGAAGACGCGTTCGAGAGAGTTCCCAGTTCTGAAGAGAATACCTTGTCAAAGAAATTTTCCAGAGTGACACAAGAGAGTTGTGTCGATACTTACCGAAGAGAACAGAAAAAGCCGCAGAGTCCGTAGAGGCTACTTACTGAGAGTAGAGTTCGGAGTTTTCCTCGTCGCTACAGGAAACAAGATACGAATTCTGCAGCACCTGAAGAGAAGACAGAAGAAAGCTAAGTGAATTATTGATAGATTATCTAAGGTCACATAAAAATGATAAGTAGTGTTTGGTGACGCAATAAGTAAAGACTTACCAGGGACAGCAGAGATCAGCATACCAAGTCCTAAAAAGAAAAGAAGAAAATTGTAGTATTTACTGAAGAGGTTACTAAGGGAAAAAATAATTAAAGACAATAAGAACTGTTAACAAAGAAAGTAAGGAGTAAGACTTACCTGAGCCATAACAATTCACAGTAACCATAGGAGAGGAAGCAACTGGAGAAGTTTAAGCACAAAAGAATCATCTAGAAGACAACAGTTATTAGTATAGCTAGGAGCAAGAAAAGAAAGAAGAGAAACCGCGAGAAGAAAGATTGATGGTAGGTCAAAAGAGAAGTTAAAAGATATAAAGACTACAAGATAAATAGGTATAATTAAAAAGAATATGGTGCCGATTACGATCCGGTAAAAACCGGGTACGAACCGTCGGTCGGAGCGTATTCTCCGTCCGACTCGTACCCGGTTGTAAAAGATTAGAAACATGGAACTACGATTCGCACGGAAACACCATTTCCGTACGAATCGTAAAAAACACCGATCGACGAAAATATGCATACGAATGTGATCCGGGAATGCTGCGACGTGACGTCGGGACACTTCTAGGCAGCGTTTCACGACCCAGGAATTACGATTCGAACCGACAGCAGTCCGGACGGCAATATTTTCACGGCACCCAAAAAGTGCCGCAAATGCGAAGTACGGCGCGAAACGACCAGAGTAGGTAGCCCGGTAAGCGCCGTACCCCCCCCCCAGCCCCCGCATGTACGCGCCGTACCCCCCCAGCCCCCGCATGTACGTGCCGTACCCCCCCCAGCCCCCGCATGTACGCGCCGTACCCCCCCAGCCCCCGCATGTACGTGTCGAACCCCCCGTGTATGTACACCCGAGTACGTGTCGAACCCCCCCGTGTATGTACACCCGAGTACGTTTGAGTCGTACCCCCACCGTGTATGTACGGTGCGTACCCCCAGGGGGTACGCACCGTACATACACGGGTGGGGGTACGACTCGAACGTACTCGGGTGTACATACACGGGGGGGTTCGACACGTACTCGGGTGTACATACACGGGGGGTTCGACACGTACATGCGGGGGCTGGGGGGGTACAGTGCGTACATGCGGGGGCTGGGGGGGGTACGGCACGTACATGCGGGGGCTGGGGGGGTACGGCGCGTACATGCGGGGGCTGGGGGGGGTATGGTGCGTACATGCGGGGGCTGGGGGGGGTACGGCATGTACCGGGCACCTGTTTGGACGTCTCCATGGTTGTTATAGGAGTTCGGTGCGGACGGTCTTTTAACCATACGGTTGTACATTCGGACGCCCGGGACAGATCGTGATTCCCCGGTCGGACTTCGCTTTTCACGTTTGTACGGTAAATCGTACGAGGACGTGTCGGACACTTTTTCCGACCCGAGGACGTGTGGGGAATTATTCCCAATGCGATTCGTATGGTCTTTTTCCCATGCGAATCGTGATTGCCAGTTCGTACGGCACTTGTACGATTCGTACGGTAACAAGACCGGATACGAGTCGCACGGGGAATTTTTTTACCGGATCGTGATCGGCACCTATATGTTTTACAGATAAATAGTGACATCAATAACAAGAAAGAAGAAAAAGGCAGAATTGAACAAGAAGAGAGGCACAGAGTTCAGGATACTGGGTAGGTAGGAAACACCATTACAGAAGAGAAGAAAAGAGACAGAGTAGAGTAGAGGAGGAATAATAATATAATGTTGTGTGCTTAGTTACCTCAGGAAATCTTCAGTAGCAGAGAGATAGCTGAAGAAGAATTCCAGATATGAAAACCAGAAGGTCCAGAACCAGTCTCTTCTCTTGTTTGTTATTTTATCCAATTTCCCCCTTCCCCCTTGCTGATCAGTTAGAGCCAAAGACATATCTTGGGGCTGAGTGATTAGTAGTGGGAGTCGGGAAGCTAGCAGCTTCTGTTCCTGTGCAAGACAGCGGCAACCAGCGGGAAGCTGAAGGTGAGCCTTGACATAGTGACACCACGGGTGGTACTCCTGGCAGCCTGGTGATATAATTGACAGCTTTGCTCTCCAGTAGCATAAAAAAATGTCCTTCAGGGCTTGATGATGCATGGCACATACAATGTTATTCCAGTCAATTGCAATATACTAGGACAAAAATGCCCTACCATAGGGAAGATGAAAGTCACATGCAAGCAATCGAAGAACAGGCAGTCAGTGCGGATCAGTGGTCCTCACTGCGAAAGACAATGGCAAACAAAGGTTTAGCTTCAAACTTTCCTGCAGTATATAAGTGTAGCAGCTGTGTAAATGGCACACTATACTAGGTGCTTTCATCTGTACTTGGAGCGAGTTGTTAAGTGCGCATCTCACTGCCTGATTAATCATGGTATTAGTGGTCTGTTTCCAGAAGTCGTGTGGAAGCCCTGATGTACTAACGCAGGCCACAAGACCCTATCTCCATGAGAGAGGGTGATTTAGGGACAGGCAGATACAAGTAAGTCACTGCATGCAAGGGAGCTCGCAGGGGTTAAACAGCGCACAGTGGGAGTCATAAAGAGTTTAACATGGAACAAAGGTCGGCTCCAGGGCAGGGTGATTAGCGTCATCACTCCAGGAGCAAACTCTGGGTAGGGGCAACGTGTCCGAAAATATGTTTATGGTCTTAAAAGCAAAAATGCTGCGTTCCAGCCCTCCTTCAGCAATATTCAGGGCTGCAAAGAACTTGTGCCAGGTATGTCACAAAGTACACTTAAAGTTAATATGTGAATAAAGTTAAGCTGAGGCCGTTTGCACCACCAAGGCTTGTTTCATCTGTTACGAACGACACCACCGCTACATAAATAAATTGCCCCCAGGTACCTCCAGTAAGCGTCCATGAGCTGCATTGCAGAGGTGTAAAAGGGTGTGTGGCCTTGGACCACCTCTCTGCAAAGCAGCTCTGTGCCACTTCCTGGAGGTACCTGGTGGGCTAGTTGGCCCCCAGGGACCCTCAGGATTCAAGGGAACTTAAGCCCCCAGGAGGCACATTTGTACATTGGTGCAGGGAGGGGGCGGGGCCTGTTATAAGAAGTTAGCAATCATGCTGTGTGGGACTTACTGGTGGTAATAAAAGGGATAGTTGGCCCCCAAGGTTGACGTTGTGGCTAACTACTCCTCCAGTACCCCCAGTCAATCCCACACAGTGGGATTGCTAAGTGGTGTTTCAGAGGCCACGCTCACCTTTCTCCACCACTCTGGAAACATGACTGGTATGTTATAATTAGAAATCAGCATCTAAAAAACCTTTGAAATTGACTGAAAAAAACAAAGGTTTCAGGCACGTTATAGTTAGAAATGAGCATTTAAAAAACCTTAGAAATTCACTGAAAAAGCCATAGGTGTCAGGGACGTTATAGTTAGTTGGACATTTCTCTTGTAAATAACCCCCTTTATAGTTAGTCCATCTAATGATAGCTCGCGCACCTGCAATGCACTGCTGATGATGTCACATATTACATCAATCATGACATGGTCAGTGACATCACTGATGACATCATCCACGTGAAAATCTGATGCACCTCCTCACACTTTAATATAACCTTTGATACACCCACTGTAAAATACAGACTACCATTTTCGAAACCATAGACACACCAATACCAGTTACTACATACGCACTCACTAATTCCTAGGTCTACACACACCTCTACTCATTCACCCATACAGTCACTCATACATATAGTCACTCATTGTTACAACACTATCATATGCACTCATACACCTATACAGACACTCACACACCACCACTCATCCAGAGTTACTCACACACGTAGTCAGTCATGCAAAGAATCAATCACACTCCCATTTACTCACCTATACAGTTATACACACACCACATCACTTATTCAAACAGAAACAAACGCATACTTACTTAGGATCACTAATACAAGTACACACTCATCCATACAGGCACTCTCACAATAACTGACTCGCACGTATAGTTATTTATATACTTCAACTCTCAAATGCACTGCCTTTTACATATGTAGTTACTTGGACATGTACCATTGAGACATCCATTCACTCACCAACACACCCATACACACACTCACCCACCCATACAGCTGTTTCCACATGCATGCTTGAACCCATACACACAGTGAATCAACTACTCAAACATCTATGCACAGAGTCACACACATCCCACACACCCACACACACACTCAGGCACCCATACAAATACTCAGGCAACCTATTGATAACCCATATAGACACTCATGTAGCTACTGACCAACCCACGCAGCAGCTTATACAACAACAGACAGACTGATACAGACATTCACACAGTTTAGTCACTAACCCATGCATTCAGTAAGACACATGTAATCACTCACTTAAATAGTCAGTCAGGCACGTACTAAATCCTCCATCCATACACTTATATACCCACTCCTTCTTCAATACACCTTGGCATATATGTAATACACATTTAAACTTTAAAGAAAAACACAGTCACTGGATGATGTCATCAGTGATGTCATTTGAGATGTCATCAGTATCATCAGTGATCTCACTGACCATGTCATGATGGATTTAATATGTGAAATCATCAGCAGTGCATTGCGGGTGTGCGAGTTATAGTTAGCTGAACTAACTATAACAGGGGAATTTCTATCGTTTTTTACAACAGAAATGTCCAACTACCTATAACGTCCCTGAAACCTATGGTTTTTTCAGTGAATTTCTAAGGTTTTTTAAATGCTAATTTCTAACTATAATGTGCCTGAAACCTTTGGTTTTTTCAGTGAATATCAAAGGTATTTTAAATGCTAATTTCTAACTCTAACGTCCCTGAAACCTATGTTTTTTTCAGTGAATATATATATTGATCAAGACCACAGGCTTGTCGTCGAAATGAGTCATCCTGACATGCTAAGACAATAAATCTTCTTTATTGCATCTTTAACTGGAGTGTGTGCTCTTGTTTGGCCCACCGTGGTCGTTCGTTTGGATCCTGGTTTCATATATATATATATATATATATATTCACTGAAAAAACCATAGGTTTCACACATGTTATAGTTAGCTGGACATTTTACTGATAAAAAACCAATGAAATTCCCCCGTTATAGTTACTGTAGGCAACTATAACTCACGCGACCGCAATCCTCTGCTGATGCTAATACTGTATTTAGACACTTATTTGCCCATATCTTCTTCCATTAAATTTTAGCTATACATATATTACAAATATTTTTTTTTCATAAAGACACATATGTCATCAGCAGAGGATTACGGTCGCGTGAGTTATAGTTGCCTACAGTAACTATAACGGGGGAATTTCATTGGTTTTTTATCAGTAAAATGTCCAGCTAACTATAACATGTGTGAAACCTATGGTTTTTTCAGTGAATTAGCAAGGTTTTTTAAATGCTATTTCCTAACTATAACGTGTGTGAAACCTATGGTTTTTTCAGTGAATTTGTACGGTTTTTTAAATGCTAAGTTACTTTACGCCATTTGTGGCGTGCGCGCCCACTTAACGCAGTTCGTTCCGTGCACGGTTTTTATCAACTTTAATAAGCCCTGTACATTTTGTGGCCTTCGGCCACCAAAAGCACAGGGGGTGAGGTCAATGTGGATAGTGTTTTTTTTATTTCGATTTTATAATTTCATGTTGCCAAAATTACGTTTTTTTTCTCTATTAATAAGCCCTGCACATTTGGTGGCCTGCGGCCACCAAAAGCACAGGGGGTGGGGTAAGTGTGGATAGTGTTTTTTTTATTTTTATTTTTTTACCGTAAGCGTACGGTAAGCTTACGGTAAGCGTACGGTAAGCGTACGGTAAGCGTACCCCGCGAAATTGCCGAAAACAAAATAAAACCGTTTTTGCTCTTGGGGGATGTTTGGGGACTCCCTCAACATGACTATGTGGGAGGGAGTTGTCAAAACAGCCCCGTAACATGTTTTTGGCCATCATGTTTGATAAACAACACTCAGTGCGAGAGACAAAATGGCGGACGCCGCTTCCTGGTTTCGGCCGATTCGAATGTTTACTAAGATCTAAGAGCCAATCAGAATCGCGCTCGCGCACGCCACCGTAAGCTTACGGTAAGCGTACGGTAAGCGTACGGTAAGCGTACCGTAAGCGGGCTCAGATATATATATTGATTTAAAGGCTATTTTCTCAGAATCTACTGAACAGATGTACACCAAACCTACAAAAGGCACTTCCTTGACCTAGGGACTACCTCTCTGCCAAATTTCTAGTAATTCTGTTCAGCCGTTCGGGCTGTAGCTCGTTCTAAAGGTCCTATGGAAAAATGCATGGGAAAAACGCGTTTTGGGACCCCCCTTTTATCTCAGCCCCCGCTTGACGAATCCCCCCGAGACTTTCAGGGTAGGAGCGGAGCGTAGCGCCCCACCTATTTTGAGAAATTCGCGAGGATTCGTCGACCGGCGCCAAAGTTATTCAAAATAGAATGTTGAGGTTTTCCTATGGAAACGTGGTCCTAACTATAACTACCTACTGGCGACCGCCAGTAGGTAATATATATATAATGCTGTTTAGTGTAACCTTCATAGGACATACGACATTTGTTTTCTGGATGTGCAGCATATAGATAAACACAAAGAAATACAAAATAGACATTGTCATTGCAGATACAAGTGATATCACTTCCCTTCCCCAATATTCTGAAGACCGTCATCATGACTAGTCCTTTAAAAGTGAAGTCTATAAATTCTGCCATTGTTTCATCTCCTCGCCCTGTGCGCCTCTTAATCTTGCCAATATATTAGCACAACAATAATGTTTATGTGCAGCTTGATGTTCATTTGTCAAGAGGTATCCAACCTAACACGGTTCAACACAAAGTTAATTAACTGTCAGGAGTTTGCACCAGGCTCCTGTTCTGAATAATTCTTCCTGAAAGGCCTCACAGCGGCTTTTCTTTTCTGGCAGCAAGGATACCATGTCAGTGGTAATAGCTATTTATGTGCTGCGTCTACCGGCGTCAAAGCCTTTAGTTCGTGCTTCATATCCATCAAACGCCAGACAACAATTCTTTAATCAGCTTAGCACCGCAGGGATTAATTTACCAATAATTATTTACGTAAACGTCCTCTGACGCGATGACACCGTGGCAAGAATTTAAGCGGAGGAACCCTGCTGTGATTCTCAGAAGTCCTGCGGCGCTGCTGTTGAAGTTTATAGCTGTTAAATACCAAGCCTGTCTAATCTTGATTTCACATCATGTCTCTTTCAGTCACTAATATACAGTTTCTGCCACTATATTTCACTCTCACAGGTAGTACTCCCTGCTTTCTCCTTTTGTGACTGTTTCTTTGTCTTTGTCTTTCTGTTCACATTTTCTACTTTTCTCTCTCTAGGTCTGATGATTATAAGTAAGTCTGAGTCCAAAAAAAGAGGGCCTGTGGTTCCCATCTGAAACCACCAGCTCAAATTAAGGACTGGGAGGGGGATACTTATTAGGCAGGTAGGGGGTTGTCATGGCATGTGCATGGTTTTGAAAAGGGCGAAAGGAGGGGTTGGCAGGGATGGCTGGAGCAGATGGGGTCGCAAAGATGGAGGGAACAGGAATGGGAGACAGCCAGGCTGCCTGCATGGTTCCCTGCTTTCTCTCTCTACCTTATAAAATATTTCAGCTGTTTCCTTCCTAACTACATTTTTTATTTTTTTTTAAATCTCAGAGTTAGATGAGGTGTCTGTGCAAAAACTTGATGTGGGGCATGCATGTTAGCTTTCTAATTTACCATAAATCTATGGTAAAAGTAAAACACAACACATTGGAAGCCTAAAGTCCAACTAGAGTTTAATGCAAAATATCTAAGAGCATATCAAAAGATCGAAGACAATTGTCATTTCAACTGACCTGGAATCTTGCTAGGAAATGGTCATTAGGGGCACAGAACTAAAGTACATAGAAATTTAGGCCAATGAAAGTTTGGTGTGTGTCCCACATTGACGGAGACACAGCAAAAATGTAAACGTTTTTACTTTTCCAAATCAAACTCCCAAAGTGGGAGTTTGTTTCTGGAAATGTAAAAAAACAAATGGTCCTAACACTATAGGGGTATTCTCCCATGATGTTGGGGTAATTTATTTATTTTTACTCTCCCCCACCACCAGAATATTCATCATGGTGATGGACAGTAAAAAAAAAGACCATCCAACTGACCATTCTAGTTGAATGTTGATATCGTCAAAGCACTGCTGCCATGACTTGCTGACCCTATAACTTCCACAAACCTTCCCTTAGCCTCTCTCTTGTTTTTCCAATCATGGTTGACTCCTTACCTGCTGTGCATGTGTATATTCTGTATCAATAAATCAATCATCAATCTTTCTTTATTTAGCCATGAATAAGCTATAAAATCTCAGCAATAAACACAGTACATTATTGTAATAAGAATTAATAAAAATGATCAAAGTCTCATACATGAAAACATGTTCAAAAACACCAATAATTACTTACTCAGACTGCATTGCCATAACCTTTTCTGATCTTCATAGTGACCCGAATAAAGTTTATGACTGCCCTGCATATATATTCAGATGGGAGCTGTTGAATTGAAATCGATATCACCTTATGGCTGTTGGTATTTACAATTTTTAAAGCAGGGAGTAAAAAGCGTTTTTCTGGGAAAGTATATTCAGTGGACAATAATAGAATGTGTAAAATGCTTTCTTTGTACTGATACATTGTCACATGGACAGGGGGGCAATATTGTAAACCATGAGCCAGCAATGAGAGATGGAAACAGGTGATACAATAAATTCAGCATTAGGCAGGCTAAATATAATATAAACTGGGGGTTTGTGACATACAATAAAGAAAGTTCAATTGCTCTTGATAAAACGAGAGCCGCATTATCCCTTGTCACTGTAGTACCTGGCACCTTTTCCAGCCAACTTACCTAGTAATGCTTTATATCATATCCAGTGGCTAATTTGCAAAAAAATAAGTGTCGGGGTTCTCATTGGAGATAGCTTGCACCAGCCCATTTCTTCTGTTACCGCCGCCTAAAACAGAACCATCTACTAACCATGAAGTGGGGATAGGATGTGGCGTAATGGACAGACTGATGACTTCAGAGCTGGGATACCGGTTCCAGTCTCCGTGTCGGCTCAACATCCTGTGATTCTGTTGATGATTAAGTGCCGGTGCTGGGCACAGAAAACCATCATCAAATTAAGCATTGATCATAACCAATATTCTACATTTTGATGCTCCATCTATGCATTCTGGGTTTTCAAATAGCTCTGGCACTCCCATGTCTAATGCATTGTCCAACTCTAGGTAATCCTTAACCCCTTTAGTGCAGTTATCGGCCAACGGCTGACACACGCACTCATTTACCAGTGCATCTGTCAACCAATGGCCGACACTGGGAGGGTGAATAAAGGCCCCTCTGGTGTAGAGCACCAGAAGAATTCCTTTATTCTGTCTTAAACTTGGGCTCAGTCTTTTTAGGTCGAGCCTAGGCAGTGCGCACACGATGTCTGGAAGACCTGTAGCATTCAGCTAAAGGAGGTAGCTCCCGCCTGCTGCTCGCCATTTGTTCAGCGCAGGGTCTGCCTTCTTTGCTGCCTTGTGATTGGCCCTCGCACCCCAGCGCCACCCGCCCATCGCTCCTTGTTTTTTATACAAGTACTTTTTACATTTATAGCGGATGATGCAGTGTAAGTAAAATAGACTTTTATTTTTCTTACACAACGCAATTTAGCTTTAATACGGCGCACTCGTGCCTTTCTTTTGTTTTGCGCTTTAGCTTTTATACAGCACACTTGCACCTTTCTTTTGTTGTGCACTTTAGCTTTAATACAGCTTACTCGTCCCTTTCTTTTATTGTGCACTTTAGCTTTAATACGGCGCACTCACGCCTTTTATTTGTTGTGCACTCGGCACCTAAACATTGTTGTTTGTAATTTTAAATCAACATGACGTGCACACAACAATAACAGAACACAAATGATCCTTGAGGAATCGTTTAACTTCAAATTCTTATTTCAAAAGTTGTCACAGAAGTGACCAAAATATTCTGCAATCAGGGAATTTCTCATAAACAAATATTTTATGTTTTAATTCAATCACTTTTGTCACAAAAACTTTATCACAAGGAGCAGTAAAGAATACATTCATCACATCATGTATGGCAACACATTTACTACTGACTTCATTTGTATATGGTACACAGTAGTAAAAAACACCTTTTCTTGTAAATAAACATATGGATAGTGCATAAAGTCAACCATACATTGAAATCACTTGATTATTTGCATTCATTTCAATATGCATCAGCAAACATTGGTAACATTAACGATCTATCAAATCCACGAGACCATCTTCAGGATGGTAACGTTGCACCATGAATCTAACGTAATAAAAATTCAAAATCAACATATGGAAGAACCCTGAGTTCAAAGAGTATCGTCTGCTCATTACTCAGTTACGAATATGGAGTTAAAAATCACCTTATGTGTAAAAACTGCTACATGCCAGAATCAATTTATAAACAATGTGGTGTATACCCATGCAAAACCACTATAAACCAATTATATGTGATGTTTTACCATGATTAGCAGTGATACTAGCCACAACACCGTAAAAAACCTGAGCTTACTTGTTCCAAACAACCGGAAATCTCTCTGTGATTCTTCAACCTGTAATCAACATTCCAGCCCGTGAGGACACTAAACTACACATATCAGATTATCATCAATGACTGAATCAAGGACCTCTGCTTACCTTTGACAAAAATATCCTCCAATCTATAATTCAAAATAATATATGTCAAAAACATATCAATATACTTTTCTCTATCACAAAATAGTAACTTAAAGGGACGTATAGGGACATTGTACTTACAGAGTAGCCATACGTTTCAACTATGTTAAACTACCTAAAGATCCCACGGACAAAATCAGGAAGGGCATCCTTAACCTTACAACACAAGGCCAAGAGGGTCTGTGGCTTAGCCAGAAGGAATTTGAATACCTAAATAAAAAAGATTTTTCAATCCCAGCGTTTTATGGCCTACGAAAAATCCATAAGGATAATTTTCATCCCCCTGGCAGGCCTATTGTTGCGGTTGTCAGTCGATTTTGCAACCATTGGCCGAGTATGCTGATTTTTTCATCAAACCTGCTGTTCCCCTTACAAGATCTTATACTAGGGTCAGCTCAGATGTGATCACACAATTGGAAGGCCAACCTAATGAACTACACAAACTAATATCCTTGTGACAATGGATATCGAGAGCTTGTATACAAGCATACCCCAAATAGAAGCTCTCAGAGTCATCAGAGATGTGTTGGATGAAAGACCGTGCCCTCAACAGGTTCCTACTGATTTTATTGTAAATTGTGCCAAAATTGCTCTAGAACACAACTATTTTATATTCAATGGGGAATTTTTTTGGCCAAGTAAAAGGTGTAGCTATGGGGGCAATTTTTGCACCTGATATAGCAAATTTGTTTGTTTTTGAGGAGAAAGTGATTTACAATAATAATCCTTTTCTTTCCCATATAAAGAAATATCTGAGATACATCGACGATGTATGTTTAATATGGGAAGGCACCACAACTAGGTTACATGAGTTTCATTCCTGGTTGAATGAACAAGACACCAATCTTCAATTCACGATTGAATACAATACCTTGTCCATCAGTTTTCTAGATCTTAGTATCTGGAATGATGGGGGTCAATTATCAGTGAGCCTTTTTATCAAACCCACTGCGAGGAACACGCTACTGAAATACACGATTCATCATCTGCAGAATTTACGCAATAATCTCCCTTTTGGACAATTTTTACGTATCAAATGTAATTGTACCAGAAGGGAGGATTAATTCAGAGAAGCTAAAGTCTTACAATGTAAGTTGGTAATGAGAAATTATCCCTGCAGACTGGTGAAATGCTTGATGAAACAGGCTTGGTATTATGACCAACAGGCTTTGCTGCAAGTAAAAACCCATCAGGAAAGAGAACATGATTCAATCACTTGTGTTACAACTTTTGGAACTGAGTCCAACACAATAAAAAATTGTGTTGAAGAACTGGCACCTTATACAGAAAATTGAACCACAGTTAAAGCGACCTAGGTTCGCTTTTAAAAGAGCTAGAAATTTGAGAGATCATTTGGTAAAAGCATATAAGGAACCAGCTCCGGTTACCTTACAAAATATGTGGCGGTTAATACCTGTAGTAGGACATTATCCATGTGGACAATGTGCAGCCTGTGCAACTACATCAGTGGTAAAATCATGTACCTTAAATGAAAAAGACTGGAGTTTGCGACATCACTCAAATTGTTTGACCAAGAATGTCACATATTGTATACAATGTCCATGTTCTTTGTTTTTTATTGGAAAAACAACACAAGAGGTGAAGAAACGAATCATGCAACACCAATCTCGCATCGATGTAAAATTACTACTGCACCATTGGTGGACCATTATTTGGATACATCACATACTCCTGTAGATATGAAATGGTTTGTGTTGGAGATTGTTAAGAGCTCAAAGAGACGACAGAATGTCGATCGTCTGCTAACACTCAAGGAGAACAGAAGGATCTGGTCTGCCAAAACTGTAGAAAAAGGATTAAACGCCTTTGTTGAGTGGCATACGTCAGATATCAATATTCTGAATCTGGCACTTGAGATGAGATTTCACATACATATAGATGTGTTTTTGGTGTGTGATCTGATATTTATACACTCCCGTTTTTATGGTGCTTATTACTATTCACCTTGTACCATCAGTGATCCTATTCTAGATCTCTTGATTTTGGACTTGTGTCCTGTGTATAGAAAAGGAACAGAAGTTTTTAATTCTAAAAGTGTCTAATTGTTGTCGGGTTCATTATCCGTAAATATACACTTAACATGGTTGAATTGTAAAATTAGATGGTATAGATCAATTTCAGGGTAGACAGCGTGTTATAATGATTTTCACAATGTCGCTTAATTTTATTGATGATGTGTTTAGTTATTAGTGAAAGGTACGATTCATTGGAGGTTTTTTGTATAATCTTGGTTACAAGTATAGATACTCAGATGGATAGGACCTTTCTAGTACATCCAACATGGCCGACACGCTCTGACGTTCGGACGTGTCACGCAAGGAAAGGTTAAAGGGCATTGAAAAGATAGCGACCGTACTCGGTCTCGATGTCGGGTGCTGGACATATTTGTTTTGAGTCCATTACAAAGTAAGTCAGCGTTTTATACGCATAAAAAATAAAAGTTTGCTAGCGATGCATTTGGCGATGCTCGAGTAAAGGAAATCGGAATTACACTCTGGCATCTCATTTTTAGGTAAAATAGCCGTGGAGTGAAACGTATGGCTACTCTGTAAGTACAGTGTCCCTATACGTCCCTTTAAGTTACTATTTTGTGATAGAGAAAATTATATTGATATGTTTTTGACATATATTATTTTGAATTGTAGATTGGAGGATATTTTTGTCAAAGGTAAGCGGAGGTCCTTGATTCAGTCATTGATGATAATCTGATAGATATGTGTAGTTTAATGTCCTCACGGGCTGGAATGTTGATTACAGGTTGAAGAATCACCAAGAGATTTCCGGTTGTTTGGAAAAAGTAAGCTCAGGTTTTGTACGGTGTTGTGGCTATTATCACTGCTAATCATGGTAAAACATCACATATGATTCGTTTGGAGTTGGCTTTGCATGGGCATACAGCACATTGTTTATAAATTGATTCTGGCATGTAGCAGTTTTTACACATAAGGTGATTTTTAACTCCATATTCATAATTGAGTAATGAGCAGATGATACTCTTTGAACTCAGGGTTATTCCATATGTTGATTTTGAATTTTTATTACGTTAGATTCATGGTGCATTGTTACCATCCTGAAGATGGTCTCGTGGATTTGATAGACTGTTAATGAGACCGAAACGTCAACGCCATAACACCTTTTTGTTACCAATGTTTGCTGATGCATATTGAAATTAATGCAAATAATCAAGTGATTTCAATGTATGGTTGACTTTATGCACTATCCATAGGTTTATTTACAAGAAAAGGTGTTTGTTACTACTGTGTACCATATACAAATGAAGTCAGTAGTAAATGTGTTGCCATACATGATGTGATGAATGTATTCTTTACTGCTCCTTGTGATAAAGTTTTTGTGACAAAAGTGATTGAATTAAAACATAAAATATTTATTTATGATAAATTCCCTGATTGGAGAATATTTTGTTCACTTCTGTGATGTCTTTTGAAATAACAATTTGAAGTTAAATGATTCCTCAAGGATCATTTGTGTTCTGTTATTGATTATACCCAGTTCCTTGGGGAATATTGGGTCGCCCTATTCATGTTTTAGAGTGCACACAACAATGGCGCCTGCTGCCCGCAACCCCCTCCCACCCTCGGGCGCTGTGCTTTACTCATTGATTTCACCTTCATACAGGACAGAAAACACTTGATAAAGCTCTGTGGGAGTGGGGGGCACAGGGAACGGGTTAATATTTATAAAGTGTGCGGGAGAAAATTTACTGTTGATTTTAATATATAATTAAGAACAGCTGTGCCCTTACATATTTTTGTTTTTATGCTCATGAGTATACATGTGAATTGAACTGTTTTAAATAGGTCCAAAAATGGCTGAAAGGCTCTATAAATAGACACATTTTTACATGCTACCCATCAAACCTCGTGCGTTGAGCCATCACGAGTGGCATTTGTTCTCAATGAGGAAATGTTCCTGGCTGCTCTCTGGTGTAACTCCTTGTGTTTCTAGACATGATCGAGTTTATCTGGTTGTTTTCTTTTCTCCCTTTCTCTACTTTAGCAGAATTCTAATCATGGTTGTACGGTACATAATTGGATGTTAAGAATGCTTTCAGTCTTAATCAGCCTGTTATGTTATTCAGTTAAAGTTGTAAACGTGAATTGCGATTTAGCTTTAATACGGCGCACTTGCGCCTTTCTATTGCTGTGCACTCAGCACCTAAACATTGTTTTACATATTTTTTAAATCAACGTGACTTGTGCACACAACAATGGGGCCTGCCGCCCGCAGCCCCTCCCGCCCTTGGGAATGCTTTGAGTCTTAATCAACCTGTTTCGTTATCCAGTTAGTGTTGTAAACATGATTACTTTTCCTTTTTTCCTTTTCTTTTTTTTTGTCCTCATACGTCATTAGATCTTTCAAAAACTCAATTGATTTCCTCTGCTGTCCCCCATCTAGTAGGCATCAGCAAGAGAAATCTGATCTAACTGGTTTGCACTTTACACAGAACCTCTTGAAATTTGTCTGTTCCATTCTTATCTTATATTTGTGAGGCCCAGGAACTGACCCGAGTGGTAAAGTAATTCCATGTAGAGGCATAATCATTGGACATACATACCCCTATTTTGATGTAATTTAAAGACTATCCAACCAATTTATGCAAGGTCCCCAATAGGCCCTTTTCTTGCTATTATCTTTTCTTGCAGCTATATCACATTTCATTACATATTTAATAGCATTGACCCAATCTAAAAAGGTCGGGGGTACATTTAATCCAAGATTTACAAATTTCTCTGCGAGCTAATAGTACAAGATAAAAACACAACTTATTAGTATCCATAGAAAGCAATTCATAATTGGAAAAAAAGACCAAAAAAGAATAGCAAGATGCTCACCTGTATATTGAACCCAAAGATTCCTTCCATACCTTTTAGTACCAGTCCCCAAAATTGCTGTATTATAGGGCAGCTTACAAACATATGCTCATCGTTAGCTTTTTCTTTCCGGCACTTCGGGCAGCATGGAATGGGGCCCTTTGCAAATTTGGAAAGTTTTAATGGAGACCAGTGTACTCTATGAAGAGAGAAGAGATGATTCCTTCTTATATTGGCAGCTTGGACTGTAACATATAATTAGTCAAAAGATACTTGCCATAATGTTTCCATGTTGGCATCTGGCAAGTACTCGCCCCACAGTTGTGCTGGAAGTGTAGAGTCCTCGTCTGCCCGCTCTATCAGAAGCCAATAAAGATTAGCCACCTTACTTTTTCACGCACATTTCTGTTCTTAGTCATAAAGTGAAAAACTTGCGCTTGTTGGCTATTAGTAGCCTGACTCCCTTGGCAACAGCTTTACTAATGCCATGATTCACGCTGTAGCTACAATACGTGTGCGACTCAGAGATTTTATTTTTATTTCGGTTGCTGCTATTTGAAGAGATGGCTGGTTTAATGGACCGAAATTGTGGAAAGCCCATGTTGTCTCAAAGACCCCCCTACCCCTCCTGCACACCAATAACAACCAACCCCGTCCATCTTCTGTGCATCATGCTGGTATCAATGCATTTTGCACTAGTAAAGGTAGGCAATAGGTCTCGCATTTACGCGATTTTGAGCTATTGGCATTGTAAATGACAATGCCTTTTATTTATGTTTTGTTTTTTAAAACATAAATAAAAGGCATTGTTATTTACAATGCCAATAGCTTAAACTTGCGTAAATGAGAGACCTATTGCATTGCAAATGCTTGTCTTTTAGTTTAATGACATTTAGCGTGCACATCCTGCCAACATCATGAAACTTATGTGAAAGTAAAACCAGCCGATGGGCTTGTTTTACTTTAGTTATTTACGTGATTTATAGAGCGCACGATTACCAAATTTGGTGTCCTGGCGCTAACTACTAATCCCAAGAAAGAATCGGTCAGAAAGAAATTAATTAACAAAAAGCCAGGTCTTCAGCGCCTTTCTGAAGCCTAACAAATTATTACTGTTTCTTAGGTACAGAGGTAACTTGTTCCACAACTTAGCGGCGCCAAAAGAAAAACTGTGTCCGCCCCATCGAGCCTTTTTTATCAAGGGGACAGTGATCAGTTTAGCTTCCGATGATCGTAACAGGCGTGATGGGGAATACCATTGAAATTGATGTTTTAGAAATTCGGTGCCCTCATCAAGTAACGCTTTAAAAACCAGGCAAAGTGCTTTAAACTGGACCCTGTTCTTAACCGGAAGCCAGTGCAGGCCTTGAATAATGTTAGAGATCGGAGCAAATTTGGGGGTACCTGTCAGAAGTCTCGCCGTGGCGTTTTGGAGCATCTGCAGTTTGTGCAACAGATTTTGCTGTAGGTTTAAGTAAAGGCTGTTGCAGTAATCTAACCTGGATAAAACCAGGGCTGAAACCACCGTTTTACGGCAGTTGAGTGGTAACAGAAACAAGATTCCGTTTTGGAGGCTACCGCCTTAACTTGGGCGGCCATCGAGAGTTTGGCATCGACCAAGATCCCTAGGTTTTTTACCTTCTCAACCGGGTTGGGGAGAACCCCTAAGGACGGCGGCCACCAGGAGGACGTCCAAAAGTTGGGGTTATTTCCAAACAGCAAAACCTCGGTTTTGTCCGAGTTCAGCCTGAGGTAATTACTAGCCATCCAGGTTCCTACTTCCGTCATGCATGACTGGAAATTAAGATCCAATCCCTTCTCCAAACCCGGGAGAAGTGACACCACGATTTGTGTGTCATCCGCGTATGAGGTAATCCCAAACCCGTAACGCCTGATGATCGGAGCGAGGGAAGTAACATAGACATTAAAAAGGGTCGGACTTAATGAAGACCCTTGTGGAACGCTGCAAGGCAAGGAAAAGGGTTGTGAGTGAAAATTGTCCATTGCGACAATTTGACTTTGGTCCGTAAAAAAAGAATTGAGTAAATCCCATGCTTTCTGATGAACCCCACATCTCCTTAAACGGTCCATCAAAAGCCCATGGTGGACCGTATCAAAAGCGGCCGACAGTTCCAAAAGGATCAGAGCCGCCCTGCCTCCCTGATCCACAGCCGACCTAATTTCCTCTGTTGCTTTAATCAAGGCAGATTCAGTGCTATGCCCTTCTCTGAAGCCATACTGTGGCGAATCGAACAACAAATGCTTGTTCAGAAAGGCACTGAGTTGCCTATTCATTGTCTTTTCAACCAGCTTTGCGGGAAGAGGTAGACGAGACATAGGTCGGAAGTTATTCGGATCAAGCGGGTCCAGACTAGGTTTTTTTAGCAGTGGTAGGATAGACGCCTTTTTCCACAACTTCAGAAATTGACCGCCTTCAAACATCTCATTAAAGATGGGAGTGAGATAATAAGCAATAGGGGCCGGGGCCAATTTAATGATTTTCAACGGGCAGGAGTCCAAGGGGGACTCAGATTTGGCATTGGCTAAAAGTTCCAGTGTGCCCAGCATGGATATAGACCTGAAAGATTCCAAAGTTTCTGCTGAGTTGACCATATCTTCCCTTTCCGTCACCGTCTCTAGTCCAGTCTTGATCGGATCACAAAGGCTGGAAAAGATATTGGTGACTTTAGTTTGAAAGAATAAGGCAATCCGTTCGCAGAGCTCTGTGCTGGACTGGGTGGGGCTGGCTTGAGAGAAGACAGATTGGAGACTGTAAAAAATAGCTCCTTAGAGGAATTTTTAGCAGCCTCAATTTGAGCTGCGTAAAAATCCTGTTTGGCCATTCAAAGCATTTTTTTATACGTTGTCATACTGGTTTTGTATTTCTGCTTCTCTGTGTCCAGATAGCCCTTCCTCCAGTTCCACTCCAAACGTTTGCAAGTACATTTATATAATTTTAGTTCCTCGGAATACAGAGGGGCTGAGGGTACCATTCTTTTAAGCACGACAGATTTAGGGGGAGCTAGAGCATTACAGGCCTGTGTAAGCCATCTTGTGTATGAGGCAGCCGCCTCCTCTGCTCCACCTGAGCTGGGGGTGGTAGAGGAAGTCAATTTTTTGGACAAAGTCTCTGCTTCCACCCTGTTCCAAGCTCTGGTTTCAATCCGATCGCGTGCTTCGTTAATTTTGGGCGTGTGGGATTTCACATTAAGATTAAATAAAACCCCCACGTGGTCTGACCATACCAAAGGCAGAAGGCCCATGAAGGATAACCCTGGAAGGTTAGAAAAAACTCCGTCCAAGGTATGACCTGCTTGATGGGAGGGGCCTTTCACATGCTGAGAGAGCTCTACAGATTCCATTAAGTCTAATAAACGTATTGTCTCTGGGTCATCAACACGTTCTAAATAGAAATTAAAGTCTCCAAGTACAGTATGGTAATTACCCAGTAAGACATCTTCCAGGAGATTTCCCAAGGAGGGAAAAAAAGAGAGTCTGGCACCGGGTGGCCTGTAAATTAAAATGCCCTTAAACGAATGGTGGTTAGTTAATCTAAAATTAAATGCAAGGGCTTCGCATGCGGGCTGACTGACCGCTTTAAATGTTCCCTGAATGGATTTTTGATAGATAATAGCTAAACCACCACCCTTCTTGTCAGGCCTGTTAAGCACCTCACAATGAAAACCGGGGGGCGTGGCTTTGACTAAATCGGGGCTGGAGGCTTCGTCCGTCCAAGTTTCTGTGATGAAAGCAAGATTTATACAATAGTCTTCCAGTAGTGTTGCACATTCGGTGCTGTGTTTCACTAAAGATCTGGTGTTAATAAGTATACAGCTAAACGTCTCTGCAGGAGTTCCAACCGTGCCTCTGATGTCCTTCAAAGACCTAATAGGTTCAAATAGCAATTTGGGGAACCTTGTTCTACAATTGAGGCCGGGTCCATTAGGTGTGTAATTCTTGGCATCAGTAATCAAACGTGGGCAATCATTATTCCTTCCCTCGCCTCTCAATTCAAGTAATTCTTTCCTAGTATATACTAGATTCCTAATAGCTCCCGATACCTCCGAACCAGGGGTTGGGGCGCTGAGCGCGGCCCGAGCATGAACGGGCGCAGACGGGCTTGCCTTAGGCGCGCCTTTGGCGCGCCAGCGTCGCGGCCGCGCCAGCGTTCCCCTAAATAGTCTGGCGTGGATAACACTAGACCACTACCCTTCCCTCCCCTCAATATGGCTGCCGTCGCCCGTGCACCGCTCCACAGGAATTGCCTGCTCGGATCGGGCCCGGTGAGGAGAAAGTAATGTGCTATCAGTAGATTTTAAAAGGATGATCTAGATCTTTTAAAATGATGTGGAAGGGGTGCAACTCCCAAACAGTGCAAGAACAGTTAAAAATTCTCGGGTAGACACCCGTGTGCAAAATCGCTAGCTTAAAAATAACAATAAACACCGCTTCAAATAACGCGCTCAAATACCAATCACTCAAGCTCTTTCCTCCGCTCCCGGCTCAAACCTCAGGAGTAGTAGTTGAAAGCGGCTGCGCCAGCGTTCCCCTAAATAGTCTGGCGTGGATAACACTAGACTTTCACTGCATCGGTGTTTGGGGGCATTTCTCAGCCCCCGTGCACTGATGAGGTGGCAGGGGGACCATTGGAAAGGGTTGAATTTTGCCTTTCCAATCAATGATATCTCTCACAAGTGGATCCCTGCTTGGGGATTGCCATAGGAGAGCAATCCCCAAGCAGGGATCCATTCACTAGACACCAGGGATTTTGGGGGGGGACTTTGCCCCCATATTGGAACTGTCTTTCTCCCTCCCTGGGGGGCGGATGGGGATAATTAGCACCAATCTAAGCCTACTAGATACCAGGGTCTATTTGTAACATAAAATAGGGGTTGGGGCTACCCACTATGGGCATGGCAGAAAGCCCACCTGACACCAGCGATTGTGCTTTTGTGGCAAAATAAAGTGGGGCAGACGCTGCACTCTGGCATTGGCCACCCCCCACCCTAAAAAAAGGAACAAACCAGTCTTTGTGCGCCCCTTCCAGGCCAAACAGGAGGCTTGCCCCAATTATTGTCTGGGGCCAGAGGGCCTACTGTATGGCAGGAATATATTTTGTTAATGAACTAATGGGGTGGGTCTGATCAAACCAAACATCCCCACCCCCACCCTCACTTCTAAAGCCTCAACAGCCTTTCTGCACCTTTGCAGATTAAGAAATCTAATCCAAATGGCAGACAAGAGGACATTTGATTCCTTTGTGTGTTGTTTTTTATTTCGGTCAGGAGAGTGTGGCTAACTCCCGATATAGTTCCACTTGCAGTGGTGAATGTGTGCACTTGTTGGGCTTGGGTGGGCTGCTACTTTGGATAACCTACCAGACGGAGACAGTTCTGAAAACTAGACACCTGGGGGAGGCCAAGGTCATGTGCTTTCCGTGGAACCTACAACATTTCCTTACCCACAATACCAAGCAAACCACAAACTTTAACTAATGTGAGAAAACCTTCTAGAATCTATGGGGGCCATAAATTACCTGCCACTCAGCATTTCCTCAATTCTTCCAATAACAATGGTGCCTCACTTGAATGGGTGGGCCAAGAGAACTTGACACGAAAGGCCCTAAAGTACTATGTTGTGAGATCTGCGATAGGTGTAGCTGCAGTATTTGGGGCGGTGCTCGATCACCAACCATGGAAGCCTATGAACCACAGACATTTTTAAAGCTAGACAGCCAGGGTGGTGGGCCTTGCATGGTTTTCTTAGCCACAATGCCCTGCAAACCTCCAATCATTCCTGAAATCACACATTTTCCTTACATTCCTTACATTTCTGTGATAGAAACTTCCGTAATCCACATATTCAACAACAATCCTACCACCCAGCATTACCCCCACTTGTGACGTTTAAAACACTGGACTACTCGCGTGGCTGGGACTAGTGCCCGCAACAGGAAAAGATAAAACCACAATTATTGGGAGCTCTTGTGAGGGGACTATCATTGACATCGGTTTGATCAGTTCCTCATGCAGAAAAAAGTCCCAGCCACACAAGTGGAGCAGCGTTTATATTGGCATAAGTGGGCTAATGCTGGGTGGTTGGATTTTTGTGGATTCCTGTGGATTCTGAACGTTTTCATCACAGAAATGTAAGAAGAATGTTTGATTTCATGCATAGTTTGAGGTTTACAGGTATTGTAGGTATTTGCCAGGACTATGAAGTAAGCCTCCTGATTAAGAGCTCAGTCGTTCTCCACTGTCCCATTTTTATTCATCACGTTTCTAAGCACCAGGATACCTGCTGGGTGACAGCCGCGCTATATAAGCATTTCATACAATACAATACAATACAATAGGTAGGAAAATCTAAAGGGATCCACGCAAGGCACACCACCCTGGAATTCTCGAGTTATCTAATTTTCAAAAACGTCTGTGCTTCATAGGTTTGCATGGGTGGCCCTAAATACTTATCTCTCATTGTAGAACTTTAGGGCCTTTTTGTGCCATGGTCTATTGGTCCACCCACACATACCAGGATACTGATCTTATTGGGGGACAAGTGGGGAACTCAGAGGGGTAAGAAAATATGTGGTGCCCCTCTGATTCCAAAACTTTACATCACTGAAATGTAAGGCAAAAGTGTTTTTTTAGTCCAAGTTTGAGGTTTCCAAAGGATTCTGAGTAAAATAACTTGATTAAAGCCATGCAATTCACCCCACCCTGGATTCACTCTGGTGTCTAGTTTAAAAAAATGTTGCAGGTTTCCTCAGGTGTCAGATGATCAAGGGCCCTAAATGCATAGCTACCTACTTTGTAAAACAAATGTCAGGCTTGAGTGGAAAAATGTGATGCATCCATGTTGCGTTTTGGGTCTTTCCTGTTGCAATCAGTAGGCCTACCCACACAAGTGAGGTACCATTTTTATCGGGAGACTTTTGGCAATGCTGGGTGGAAGGAAGTTTGTGGCTCCCCACAAATACCAGGACTTTCCATCACATAAATCTATGAAAAGTGTGTTTTTTTATTCAAAGTTTGAGCTGTGCAAGTGATTCTGGATTAAAGATCCTGGTTAGAGCCATGTAAATCACCCTCCTATAGATTTGCTAAGGTGTCTAGTTTTTAGAAATGTGCAAGTTTGCTTGGTTACCCCAGATGTCAACTGAAATGGGGCCCAAAATCCACAGCTACCCACTTTGCAAAACAATGGTCAGTTTTGAGTGGAAAAATATGACGGATCCATTTTGTGTTTTCGGACGTTTGCTGTCAGAGGCACTAGGCCTGCCCATGCAATTGAGGTACCATTTTTATTGGGAGACTTGGGGAATGCTGGGTGGAAGGAAATTTCTGGCTGCCCTCGGATACTAGAACTTTCCATTACAGGGATGTGAGGAAAATGTGCCTTTTAACTCAAAGTTTAAGGTTTGCAAGGGATTGTGGGTAAAGAAAACCTGGTTAGAGCCACACACATCATCCCACCCTGGATTTTTGCAGGTGTTTGTTTTTTAGAAATGTGCAAGCGTGCTAGATTTCCCTAGGTGTTGGCTGCGCTAGGGTCTGACATTCACAGTTACCCACTTTGCAAAGAAAGGGTCAGTTTTGAGTGAAACAATGTAATGTAACATGAGGCATTTTAGGCCATTTCCTGTTCCTCACACTAGGCTTACCCACACAAGTGAGGTACCATTTCTATTGGGAGATTTGTGGGAATGCTGGAAGGAAGGAAGTTTATGGCTCCCCGCAGATTCCAGAACTTTACATCACAGAACTGTGAGGAAGACTTTTTTTGTCACATTTTGAGATTTGCAAGGGATTCTAGGTAAAAGATCCTGGTTAGAGCCACACAAATCACCACACTCTGGATTCCCCCGGGTGTATGGTTTTTAGAAATGTGCAAGTTTGCTAAATTTCCCTAGATGCCAGCTGAGCTAGGGCCAAAACTCCACAGCTACCCACTTCGCAAAGAAAGGATCAGTTGTGAGTGGAACAATATGATGTAATCATGTTGCATTTTAGGCCATTTCCTGTTACTCACACCAGGCTTACCCATACAAGTGAGGTACCATTTTTATTGGGAGATTGGGAAAATGCTGGGAGGAAGGAAGTTTGTGGCTCCCCGCAAATTCCAGAACTTTACATCACAGAACTGTGAGAAAGATGTTTTTTTTGTCAAAGTTTGATGTCTGCAACGGATTCTAGGTAAAAAACCATGGTGAGAGCCAAGTAAATCACCCATACCTTTATTTCACCTGGTGTTTAGTTTTCAAAAATGTGCAACTTTGCTAGGTTTCCTAGGTGCCGACTGAGCTAATGCCCAAAATCCACATCTACACACTTTGCAGTTTTGAGTGAAGACATGTGATGTATCCCTGTTTTGTTTTGGCTGTTTCCTGCTGCGGTTAATACACCGATCCACACAGGTGAGGTACCATTTTTATAAGAAGACCAAGGGAATGCTGGGTGGAAGGACGTTTTTAGCTTCCCACAGATTCCAGAAATTTCAATCACAGAAATATGAGGAAAATTTGACTTTTAGTAAAACTTTGAGGTTGGCAAGGGATTCAGGGTAAAAAGAAAACCTGGTGAAAACCACACAAATCACCCCTCCATGGATTCCCCCAGGTGTCTAGTTTTAAAAAATGGGCAAGCGTGCTAGGTTTCTATAGGAGTTGGCTGAGCTGGGGTCTAAAATCCACAGCTAGCCACTTTGCAAAAAAAGTATCAGTTTTCAGTGGGAAAATGTAATGTGTCATGTTGTGTTTTGGGCCCATTCCTGACATGGGCACTAGGCCTACTCGCACAAGTGATGTACCATTTTTTGGGGAAATCTTGTGGGAATATACTATAGAAGAGCATTTGTTTTTACTAATTAGATTTTGTTGTCTTTGTGCCTTCTAACTGTAAGCCAGTGTGTAAGAAAGAAGATATTTTGAAAAATACAGTCAAAGTTACATGCTAGTACAGGTACCCACAAATTCAGAGATGTACAAAGAACCACTGCTCCTAAACTCCATATTTTGTGCCCATTTAAAAAATACACATGTGTCCTTGATACCCATTTTTCATTCTACATATTTCACTATATGAATTGGTCTATAATCTGTACACAATGAAAAAACGTTGTATAGTGCAATTCAGTTGTTGGCGCTGGGTACCTTGGGTTCTTGGAGAACCTACAAACTCTGTATATCCTTGAAAACAAAAAGGTCTAGCGGACGTCATGGTGTATGTTTTTTTAAAAATCGGACATTGTGACAAAAAGTTAAAGATTAAACCGTTATCACAAATTGTACTTTTTTCCTACTCTTTTTAAGTATTTCTTTATTTCAACAGTTAGTTTCTTTGGGAAAACCTTGAGGGATCTACACATATGACAACTTGCTGAATTTGGAACTATATCTATTTTCCAGAAGTATATAGCTTTTCTGGATCACTGGTGGTTTTCACTTTGGCTTCCACCACAAACTGGAAACAGGTTGAGAGCACAAAAAATAGGAAAAATGGGCATCCGGTTAATTCCAAGCTTTTTCTTTAGGTTCCTTCTTTCCAATCTGATTATAGTTGGCTCCAGCTCATCTGATGTCATGACCCAAACTTGGAACTTCTTTTAGAGCCATTAAAAGTTGTATGGTTAAACCATCCCCTCCTAGGTTTGCCCCTGGGGTGAGTTTAACTTATTAACTTTAGGTTTATGGGGTCACTAAGTAAGTAAAAGACGCATATACATTTCATTTGGGTATCCTTATGGGTTCAAATACGCCCCTAAAAGTCCTTAGTTATCTGAACATAAAGGTCTTAAAGAACCTAACAAGGTCAGTTTTTTCCCATTTTATCCTCACCACTTGTTTTTTTTAAAGATTTTATTGGCAAAGCCTTCGCCTGGTTTCAATTCTTTCTGGCAGAAATATCAATTGAGAGTGGGCTATGGTCAGTATGGCATTTAGGTGTGACCATAGCCCACTCTCAATTGATATTTCTGCCAAAAAGAATTGTAAACCAGGCGAAGGCTTTGCCAATACAATATTAAAAAAAAACAAGTGGTGAGGATAAAATGGGAAAAAAGTGACCTTTTTAAGTGACACATCATTTGGCCTACCAGGGCTGATGGAGGAAGGAGGTCTGCTTCCGGTTCCGGGTTGACTCGTTTCAGCAGTGTTGCAGTGTTGCTGCATCGGAGCTCGGAGCTCGTATCTGTGACATCTGTGGCATCGGCTGAGGGCGGCTTGCCTGAGCTTGAGCCCCCCCCCCCCGCGGAAGAGGTCCAGTGGTCCCAAGACCGGGTGCGCTTGCAGTGTGGGGCCGCAGCCGAGTTGGACCTCGGGGCACGGAGCCCAGAGTGCGGAGCTTCAGCAGCAGGGGGGCCATGTCCTTGGCCATTGACAGAAGCAGGAGCCTGTTCAAGCCGCAGGCTGAGCCCCCTCTGCGAAAACGGCCCAAGGTCTCAGGACCGGTCTCAGGCCCGGGTGCGGCTTCCAGCCTGTGGTGCCGCCTGCGGGACGTGAGAGGTGGCTACATTGTTTGATCTGCTCTACCTGCCCCGCCTGTTAATTCCTCTGCTTGCCTGAGAAGGCTGAGTAAGATGTGGTCACAGCAGCCACGGCAACCTGAGACCTGGCACTGCTAACAGCAGGAATCTGAAGCATGCTGCGGAGCTGAGCAGCACATCATAGGGCAAAAAGGGTGAAAAGGACTGATCCAAAAGCACAATGCAAGCGATCTAGCAAACCAGCAGTTGCCAACCTGTACAGCAGCCTCAAGGACTCTCTCAGCAAGCAGAGCTCCTGGTGCAACCCAGCACTACTAACTAGGAAACCAACGTAGAAGCACCGTGGAGGAGTGGAGGTGAATGGTGAGGAGGGGACGGCAGGGTTCGGTACAGGGGGAGCTGCAGTGTGTACTGGTGCATCAGGCAGCGTACGGCTAAGTAAAATTAAGCCAACAGCCAACAATAAAGAACTGACCGGCGAAGCAAGACCCCCTACTTGTGAAAGTGGCGTAGTGGGGGTGTAGCACAGAGGGGGTTTTGGCAAGGTTCTCATATTCTGGAATTATTCCCGGAAGCTCCACCAAGTTTTTTACCTGCCTTCTACATCCTGTCAGCTGCTGATCATTAATTGCCTCTGAACAAGACAATATTTCCTGGTGTTCTCATCAGGAATACTAGGTGATGCAGAATGCAAGGAGGCGGTGCCTGAGGAGCGAGGAGTGAGGCGCGAGGAGAGAAGCACCTGAGCAAGCGGGAGCGGGAGGTGCTCAGAAGCTGCCGATTCACCGGCTCGTTTCCTCCCGCCTTTATCTCACCGTTATCTGTACTGCACCGCAAGACTGCGCCCTGATCTGCACCTGATTCCATTACATTATGCGATCGGAGAGGATTAGGAAGTAATTGACACAAAATAATTCTAGATCAAAGCAAGTCCCAAAAGATCCAACAAACCCCTGTGCTAGTACACCAAACCCACCCCAATTTCCTGACTCAACATTGATATCTCTGTAGGAAGGTGGAATCTGACTGCATGGTTGGCCCCACTTTTTTCCTGGTGCTTTGCTGGTTTTTGACTTAGTTTGGCTGGGATCCTGCTTTTCAAGACCCCAGCCTATCTGCTTTCCCCTTTAAATTGATTACAAGTACTTTAGGTACACTCCAGATTGGATTCTGGGGTACCCTTATTAGTCCCTAGTATATGGTATACTAGGTACCGAGGACATAGGTACCCCAGAGGCCTACCAGGGGCTGCAGCATGTATTGTGCCACCCCTGGGAAGCAATCCAAAATGACACCACAGGTCTGCTACTGCAGCCTGGGTAAGGTGTTGCATGCACCCCTTACTTAGATATAGGTTCACTATATCTACCCATATCACTGCACACATAAACCTATCAGTCACCCCTATGGCAGGCCTTGTCAATCCTGAAGACAGGGTGCTGGGTTTTATGTGAGAGGGTGCCCATGCATGAGCAGAGTCCCTCTGCAGCTTTCGGAACCTTTATTACGGAGCTGTTTGTGATGCAGCCAAACCATATACTCTTAAGTGCATTATAACCTCGCGGTAAATGCTAACTTTGGAATGGCTGCATGGAAACATGTTGTGTTTGGTGTAAAACACCTCGGACTCATACCACCACACCAGTAACTGGTGTGGGAGGTATGATTCCACCCTACTAGAGGGAGAAATATGACAGCACCGATACACCTGGTACCAGCTTTGCAAGCCCTGGCATCACAAAATGGATGCTGCTGGCCGAAACTCCGGCAAGGGACGGCTGGACAATAGGTTTCCTGTCATAGGGAGGTGTGGCCACCTCCCAGACAGGCTTTAGAGTATTGACGCTGGGTGGGTGCACTCTGAGAGTGCTTTGAAGTCGGCACTGGGGGCACATTTGGTATCGATGTGCATAGCCCAGCTCAAACCGGTTGCAGGGTCTACCAGCCCCTGCTGTGGTGCAAAACTAGACAAAGGACATGTGTGTAGCCACCCCTCTGTTCTGACCCTCCCATAGGTGAGTCCATAGGGTTTGTCCCACCCCTTCCTTTGATATAAAGTAGGAACCCCTGACAACTGTACTTTAGATTTACCTGGATGAAACTCTGCTACAGAATCCCAGAACTTCTACTATCTACATGACGTTGGATGACTGAAGAATCTCCCTTGGAGTAAAGGAGTTACTCCCCTGCAAGGCAGGCACCAAAGACGCATCTGTCCGGTTTGCAACAACGCAGCTCCTGAAGGACTCCGAAGATTTTGCAACACAAGAGGTGGGTTTCCAAGCTTCCCCGAGGCCGATCCATGCTCTCAGCAAACCTGAGATCCAAAGCCGTCGTGGGGACCTTGCAACCCGAACCCCTGGACACCGTGACCATTTGCAGCAGCACATGCTTTTTGGTGATCCCTGAGGCTGCGCTTTGGGCTACTTGTAGTCCAGACCCCGAGCAGTGATTCCACTGATGATTACTGGCCTACACTCCTCGAGTGTCCCGTAGGCTGGTATTGAGTGATTCCTCTCGAGATCCCTTCGCTATCCCTTGTCCGTAGACTTGTGGGTTCCTAAGAAGGGTAGTGTTACTTTCAGTGGGCTTGCCTGATTGCTACAGACATGCCCTGACTCTCCATCGCTTGGGGAGTCCACAGGACCTTGCTGGTCCAAACCAAAGTATTTTTACTCTCACTGCGTGGGTCGCCATTGCGAAGGCTTTTTGGTCTCCAATCCGGATACCGACCCTCCCAGCACTCGACATCCTTCATGGGACAGCTCGCCTGCAGACTGTGGTCATCGTCAACGTCTCCTGGTCCCCGTGGCAGTGGAGTCATACTTCACCTCATCGCACCTGAAACACCCGACATCGGTAGGCATTCGTCTATCGTGCCCTTGGTCACTGGCAAGTGACCCAGACTCTCTTCCCTCTGCTTTCAGGTTCGTCTTATCTTCGATCCATGCTTGGATCACACCGGACACTTCTCCTTTCCAAAGCAGCAGCACTTTGCAGCAACTAGCCATTGAAAACAGCGAAGATTCCCAACACCATTTGACACCTATGCACCCGGCTTCCCTGGATTAGGTAACACGAGTACTCCAGTGCTCACATGGGTGCTGGCCTTAGAACCTTCTAAGTCTAAAAGGGTTTGCTCCAAGTCCTCTCCTAAGTGTCCTTAATCTTTAAAATTCCAATCGCGACTTTCCCATAGGATTGTACGGAGCTCGCGGCTGTGTCCTCACACTGCACGTGTCCCCCGTGGGTCACCTGTGTCACTACCTTGGGTGGTTCCTTTGGGTCCCAGCTATACTCTGTGCTTAATATATGGTTTGGTCTCCCCCTGGGGCCCATTGTATATTGTGCTATTTACTGTCGTTTTAGAACTGTATTATTGTGTGCCTTGCTCTCTAATCTCATAAAGAGGTTAGTAGAGAGTGTTTAGAAATAAATACATACATTTTATATATATACTTTGTGTGGTTCTCCTTTCATTTGGTCATTCAGGAGCTTATAAGCTGGTAAACCAAGCTGCTTTACACTCCTTCAAGACTTAGCCTGAAGGCTGCTCTCCATAGCGACCACTAGGATAGCTTTCAATAAAGGTTGTCTTAAACTTAATCATCAATAAGGGTTGTTTGGGCTGTTGCAAGGTGCCCACTAGAACTAGGGGACAGCATATACCAGGCCAACTTCTCACATTGGTGTGCAGCGGTTGGGATTCAAGTTTGCTATTGCTTTACCAGATAATCTCATTGAGTGACTAACTGAAAACCACTATAGGTACATATAAATCAAGATTAGAATACAATAAGTTCTACTGAACTTAGAGTTGTGTGTCAAGGGCTTAGAACACCCTTTCTACAACTCAAGAGAGTTTAGTAGTTCCCTCTAGGTTAGGTAGGTGCAACACCTCACAACACTAGTATGTCTTCAAGAGCAGAGGCCAGTGGCTCCTTGCTGACTAAGTATGACCATATCTCATTTCAGGAATTGAGAAATATGTGTGCATCTAGAAATTTGAAGACAGGGAAAAACCCAAACACTGAACGCCTCATAGAGGTTTTGCTCATAGATGACCTCAGAAAGGCCCCAGGGTCTGATGGGACAGGCAAGTTGGGTGGGGCAGCAGAAGAGGACAGGCCAGGAAGTGAAAACATCCAGGACCTAGACTCTGAAGCTGACCAGGAGGATCAAGATGATTCTACCCTGGACAATCCAATCTTTCCTAAAGGTGAGGGAGAAGGCCTCAGTGGCCCTCTCTTTACCCCACCTGGAAGGGTTAACAGATTACCAAGAAGATCAAGATCTTCTTCTTTGGATTCAAATCATTCTGGTACTTCTGTAGGGACCCCTATTTCTCGTAGGACCTCTACTTTTCAGAAAGGGAGTCCTCTTATGAGAGGAACTGCAGACTGTTTGAGTTTGAGAAAGCTAAGCTTAGGATCAATAGAGAGCAGTCGGCCTTAGATAGGGAATCCCTGGAGCTCCAGAGAGCTTCACACAAGTTGGGGCTAGAGCCCCATGGTGGCAGCAACAGTGTTCTTAGAGGTAGAGAACATACTCAGGACCATAGAAACCTGAACGAGATTGTCCCTCCCTACCAGAGTGGGGATGACATCTACAAATAGATAACTGCACTGGAGAGAGCCTGTAAGGTACAGAGGGAGCCCTCAGGAGCAGTGAGCAGGAATCTTGTGGCTCTCTTTTGAAGACAAAGGTAGAGACAAGCTCCTCACTGTTAGAGAAGAGGATGCTGATAATTATACAGTCTTATGAGTTGATTGATGGGTTTGGCTTAACCACTGAACAATGCAGGTTAAAGTTCAGAGATACCCAAAAGGCACAGACTCAAGACTGGATTGACTTTGTAGATTGTGCTACTAAGGGTCTGGAAGGTTAGATACATGGCAGCAAGGTGCATGACTTTTTAGGATTGCACAATTTGATTATGAGGGAGCAGATTCTTAATAAATGTAAAAAACCAGCTTTTACAACAGTACCTGCTGGACTCTGATCTGACCTCTCCCCAAGAATTGGGAAAGAAGGCAGACAAATGGGTCAGAACCAGAGTAAAGCCAACGAATCAGGGTGGTGACCAGAAGAAAGATTCTTCCAAGACCCAAGAGAAAGGTGGGGATAAATCAAAAGATAAATCCACTACAGGGCCCCAATAGTCCTCTTCTGGGGTTGGGTCCCAAACTCCTTCCTCTCCTGAAAAGAAACCCTTTTGCCATGTGTTCAAGAAGCCTGGCCACTGGAAAAATTATCCCAGTTGCCCTAGTGTTGGCAATAAAGAAAATGTTCCTCCTAGCAATACTACCACTCCTCCTGGTACTACCAGTAGTAATCCCCCATGTGGTGGTAGTGCACCTAAAAAAGTAGGTGCGTTCTCATGGAGAACTGAGGTGGACCATGGATTAGAAAGGTCCCCCTCACCGGCCTTCTCTGTCTGTGATGGTGGCATGGGATTTGCCACTTTTACTATGAGTCCCAATAACTTGGGCAAGTACAGACAGTAGCCCTTAATAAATGGGCAGAAAGCTGTGGCATTCAGGGACACAGGGGCTAGTGTCACCATGGTGACAGGGAAACTAGTCCCCCCTCATCAGCTTTTACCTGAGTTCAAATACCAGGTGACCAACATTGATGGTATCAGAACAGATCACCACATGGCCATAGTCAATCTCAGCTATGGAGGGGTCGCTGGCCCAAAGAGAGTGGCAGTGTGCCCAAACTTGCCTGTAGATTGCCTGATGCGCAATGATCTGGAGGTTTCAGCCTGGGCTGAGGTTGAATACCAGGTCCATCTGAGGGGCATATCATCAAGAAACGGCATTAAAATTATCGCCGCTTTAGTGACAGAAAACTTCCACTAAAGCGGCAATAATGGGCTTGATAATATGCCCTTGAGAATTCCCATAGAAGCCCATGTTCTGGTGTCAACATGGGCTTCTATTGGAATTCTCTGCGGCATATTATCAAGCCCATTATCTCCGCTTTAGCGGCCGTTTTCTGCCGCTAATGCGGCGATAATTTTAACGCTGTGCTTGATAATATGCCCCTGAGAATGTTGGGCCTCCCTGAGAGAGTTAGCAGGGCTGTGACGGCCACAGCCCAACCCCAGGGAAATTTGGGAGTGATGGAGCCTGAAAGAATGGCCCACTCTCCTCCACAAGAGAGCAAAAGGGTTAAAGAAAAGTATTTCCCCCCCCAGACTATAGGTAAGGGTCAGCCTCCTCAGGGAACTGATCCTACCCCTTGTGAAGGAACTGCCCCAAAGGTGGTCAGACCTGTCCTGGCAACACCCCTGATGGCAGGGGACCCTTCCAAGGTGGTACCAAGGCTGGAGCAGGTATCCTGCCCCTCTCTACCGTACCTCAATCAGCCCAGGGCTGCAGAGGTCAGGGAAGTCAGTGGACCCCCAAGGGTCCACTGTCTAGAGGACCCCCCCCATCAACAGATTAGGGGCACCCAGTCTAGTAGCCCTGCTCAGCTGAAAATTCCTTAACACACTGAGGGATCCCCCTTACCTTTGTGTAGGGACCTCCCCCAGATGGACTCTGTTGGGCAAAGGCAAACCTGGGACTGAAATGTTCCAAACCTACCATGTCCCTCCAGTGTTCCAACCAAAGGGACCCAATCCCCAGCTTTAGGCAGCCATAGGTTGACCCTTAGGGCCAGATACAACTCAGTCATGGAAAGAAAAGCCTCCATGGTGACCAGTGATCTGAGGAAGATGAGACCAACTTTATTAGGGCCTCACTTCTCTACTCAGACACCCCACCAGCCTTTTACTATGCCAAAACACACTACAGGTAGTAATTCCAAATGGTGGAGATCATCCCATACCCTTGGGGTTAGGGATTGCTTAGTGGACCATAAGACAGGGGGTAACCATGCTAGTGCAGATTCTCCCTTATATGTCCACTTAGTCAATAAAGGCTCAACTGGGGAAGGTTAGCCTTATCTCCTTTCATTTGGGGGGGGGGGGTATGTAGGAAGGTAGAATCTGACTGCATGGTTGCCCTCACTTTTTTCCTGGTGCTTTGCTATTTTTTGACTTAATTTGGCAGGCATCCTGCTATTCAGGACCCCAGGCTATCTGCTTTCCCCTTTAAATTGATTTCATATACTTTAGGTACACTACAGATTGGATTCTGGGGTACCCTTATAAGTCCCTAGTAAATGGTATACTATATACCTAGGGCATAGGTACCCCAGAGGCCTACCAGGGGCTGCAGCATGTATTGTGCCACCCCTGGAAAGTCATCCAAAATGACAGCGCAGGTCTGCTACTGCAGCCTGGGTAAGTTGGCGCATGAACCCCTTACTTAGATATAGGTTCACTATATCTACCTATATCACTGCACATATAAACCTATTAGTCACCCCGATGGCAGGCCTTATCAATCCTGAAGGCAGGGTGCTGGGTTTTATGTGAGAGAGTGCCCATGCATGACCAGAGCCCCGCTGCAGCTTTCGAAACCTTTAATCTGGGGTTGTTTGTGATGCAGCCAAACCATATACTCTTAAGTGCATTATAACCTTGCAGTAAATGCTAACTTTGGAATGGCTGCACGGAAACATGCAGTGTTTAGTGTCAAACACCTTGGAATCATACCTCCACACCAGTAACTGGTGTGGAAGGTATGATTCCACCCTACTAGATGTAGAAATGTGACAGCACTGATACACCCAGAACCAGCTTTGCAAGCCCTGGCAACACAAAATGGATGCTGCCTTCCACAGACACCAGTCTGCCCTCCTGCCTCTGGCTGAAACTCTGGCAGGGGATGGCTGGACAATAGGTTTCCTGTCACAGGGAGGTGTGACCACCTCCCAGACAGGCTTCGGTGTATTGGGGCTGGGTGGGTGCACTCTGATAGTGCATTGAAGTCTGCACTGGGGGCACATTTGGTGTCCCTGTGCATAGTCCAGCTCAAACCGGTTGCAAGGGCTGCCCGCCCCTGCTCTGGCATGAAACTGGACAAAGGACATGGGTGTAGCCACCCCTCTGTCCTGACCCTCCCATAGGTGGGTCCCAGGGTTTGTCCCACCCCTTCCTTGGGTATAAAGTAGGAACCCCTGACTACGGTACTTTAGATTTACCTGGATGAAACTCTGCTACAGAATCCCAGAACATCTACTATCTACACGAATTTGGATGACCGAAGAATCTCCCTTGGAGTAACGGAGTTACTCCCCTGCAAGGAAGGCACCAAAGACGCATCGGTCTGTTTTGCAACTACGCAGCTCCTGAAGGACTCCGAAGATTTAGCAACACAGGAGGTGGGTTTCCAAGCTTCCCTGAGGCTGATCCGTGCTCTCAGCAGACCTGAGATCCAAAGCCCTCGTGGGGACCACGCAACCCGAACCCTTGGACACAGTGACCATTTGCAGGAGCATATGCTTTTTGGCGACCCCTGAGGCTGTGCTTTGGGCTACTTGTAGTCCAGACCCCGAGCAGTGATTCCACTGAACATTACTGGACTACACTCCTCGAGTGTCCCGTGGGCTGGTATTGAGTGATTCTTCTCGAGGTCTCTTTGCGATCCCTTGTCCGTCGACTTGTGGGTCCCTGAGAAGGGTACTGTTACTTTCAGTGGGTTTACCTGATTGCTCCAGATGTGCCCTGACTCTCCATCACTTGGGGAGTCCACAGGACCTTGCTGGTCCACACCGAAGCCTTTTTACTCTCACCGCGGGGGTGTCCGTTGCCAAGGCTTGTTGGTCTCCAATCCGGACACCGACCCCCCCCCAGCTCTCGACATCCTTCATGGGACAGCTTGCCTGTGAACTGTGGTCATCGTCAACATCTCCTGGTCCCCGTGGCAGTGGAGTCAAGTTTCACCTCATCGCACCTGAAACACCTGGGCATTCGTCTACCGTGCCTCTGGTCACTGGCACGTGACCCAGACTCTGTCCCCTCTGCTTTCAGGTTCGTCTCATCTTCGATCCAGGCTTGGATCACACCGGACACTTCTCCTTTCCGCAGCACTTTGCAGCAACTCGCCATTGAAAACAGCGAAGATTCCCGACACGATTTCATACCTATGCACCCGGCTTCCCTGGGTTAGGTAACACAAGTACTCCAGTGCTCACATGGGTGCTGTCCTTAGAACCCTCTAAGTCTAAAAGGGTTTGCTCCAAGTCCTCTCCTAAGTGTCCTTAATCTTTAAAATTCCAACCGCGACTTCCCCATAGGATTGTACGGAGCTCGCGGCTGTGTTCTCAAACTGCACGTGTCCCCCGTGGGTCCCCTGTGTCACTACCTTGCGTGGTTCCTTGGGGTCCCAGCAATTGTACGTGCTCTAGGCACTGTGTCTAGTCAAGACGTGATTCTTATACCATTTTCTTAATATATGGTTTGGTCTCCCCCTGGGGCCCATTGTATATTGTGCTATTTACTGTCGTTTTAGAACTGTATTATCGTTTGCCTTGCTCTCTAATCTCATAAAGAGGTTAGTAGAGAGTGTTTAGAAATAAATACCTATATTTTATATATATACCTTGTGTAGTTCTCCTGTCATTTGGTCCTTCAGGAGGTTATAATCTGGTAAACCAAGCTGCTTTACACTCCTTCAAGACTTAGCCTGAAGGCTGCCCTCCATAGATACCACTAGGATAGCTTTCAATAAAGGTTGTCTTAAATCAATAAGGGTTGTTTGGAATGGTGCAAGGTGCCCACTAGAACTAGTGGACAGCATATACCAGGCCAACTTCTCTCAATCGCCTATACCCCCTGTTTTAGAATCAAATAATCCCAGTAGAAAATTTACATTTCTAAAAAACTCAATGGAGGCTATCTACGCAACAGCGGACAAAGTAGTAGGTCTCCCTAAACCATTAACACCGGCAAAGTACACCACTTCTATGGAGGAAGCAGCAGTGCACAGTGTAGTCAAGTACCAAATTGCACCAGAAAAGGATTCAAAAAGCCCTGCTAATCCAAAAACGACAGTAATGGACCCCACTCAGGTGGTTGTAAAAACAAACTGCTCACCAAAGAATAAGATAATAGCTTCTGCCCAAGTGCATATTAGCAATGTAGTTCATTCTACACCCAGACAGGAAAAAGAGAATAACAGCATCAAGAAGGCAATTAACACCACAGAAAATACCCGGGACTCCTGGCTTGACTCACTCTCAATTACAAACCATTCGGATTTATTACAGGCAATGGAAACCATCACAAAGGTCCCTGACTGCACCCAAGTTACATTTCAGCTTGCAAGCCAACTGGAAACTCAACAGCAAACAGTAATTGATATATCGAGCTCCCCAGAAGACTTAAGCAGTAAAGGTACTGTCCCGGCAAACAAAACTCAAATACAAGAGTGATATCAAACCAAGTTAACTCCAGTCAATGGCGGGGATCAATCAACAAACAGAAGTAAATACAAGAAATGTGTTTTTACTCCCCCGCCAATGGGCCAGGTGGACCATTCCAAATTAAGAATGTGAAAACAAGTAAGCTAATTCGAAAGACAACAGCAAACAGTAATCTAATTATCTAGCACCTCAGTGTGTCCAAGCAGCGACGACAAGTCAGTAAATAAAATTCAAGTACATGAGGAATGTCAAAGTAAATTAAATCTGGTACATAATAGTGAAAGTCTAACAAAACGTTGCAATCCCAGGGATCGAATTCATGCATCCCAGCGGAAGGGTCAGGAGGATAAAGCTGACTTAAGAACAGAAAAACTAGTAAACCTGCACCTTATTTTAACATATACTTTGCAAACTTTAATCAGCATTTTAAACATGCAGTCAGATAAACTTGATATTCAGATTGATATGATGAATATCATAGCTTCATGTATTTCAGGGATTAACTCAAAACGTGATACTGTGATGGAATTAATAATAAAGAATAATTGCAAACCAATTTCGCTGCCAGCGACCCACTGTGCGTGCGGACCAATAATTGATAAGCTCAGTGATGTTCCAACAATCCTAAAGTCTATACTCCAAGAGGTTAAATGTCCCAATAAAATTCCAGCACAACATAACATAGAGGCAAATGACATATCATCTAGGTGTAAACCTACCAGTCCCCCAGTTCCCACAGATAAGCTGCACACCCTTGCAAGTCACGGTAAAGAATTGTGATGGAGAATTCTTTGGTCCACTGCCTAATCCCTTAGTCGATATAAATCAAGCACAAACTAAGCATCCAACTACTGGCGAAACAGACCAGACGGTGACAGCTGCCTCCAGAATATACCCAACTATATTAGTTAACACCGTAGAGGCCATAAATCAATCTTTTGCCCAACAGCAAGCAGGCATTCAAAATGGCCAAGCCAACACACATTGCCTTCCTCAAATAAAAAGGCAGAAAAAACGGGCAAGGAAGACTAGAAAAAGCCAACAGTCCACTAACAGGGCAGCGCAACAGGTAACCAGACTTCACCCTATGTTTGACTTTAAAAATAAATAAAAAATTTAGAACACATCTGCAATACATCAAGAATTGAAGGACGGTCCTACAAATTCCAATGAGACCTCAGATCTATCAGATACATCAAGAGAAGACCCAATGAGAACTCATGACCTAACCAACTCCAAAGAGAAGTGACTCATCAGAGGACATCAGATGGAGGAAATGCAAAAGGAGCAAGTAATCCATAGGAAATGCAAGGAAGGGTCGACTGTAAATTTGACAAACCCAAATTGCCGAAAATACAAATACCTTGCAACACCTTCAAAACAAATCGTGCACCCAAAGAACAGAGCAAGCAAAGGAACAGCAGGTGAAATATAAAAAAGAGATAAAAGTTCACTCACTATCTGCGAAAAACAGTAACTCTTCGAAAGGGGAAAGGGAGGTCATGTTACAGAGGTCCTACCAACCAAGTAAAGAACATTCAGAGACATTATTGATAAATGTCAATCTACGCAATAAGATCTTTCCAGGCAATGATCAGACACACCAACCCGATTCTCCTGCTCCGCGCTCACCCCTTATATCTCATGTTAGGGGTAATGAGTCCCAAAGGATCCAGTCTACCCAGATTCTGCTAACACCCCAATATATATAACGGAGCGCAAGACTACCTAAATAGAGGAAACATTTTAAATCTATTGGGAACTATACCAGGAGTAAATCATTTGTCCTCATGGAATTTGCTAGCCATCGAAGCAACTCTTTCAACCTGGAGGACAGTAGAGATTACTTCATAGATTCTAACTGCTACACCCCAGTTTGAAGCATGAGGCATCACACTTTCTTGTCCAAAAAAACAAGGTTATCCCTCGCCCTTAATCCATCGGCAAAAGGTGACGCAAGTGGATCCCAGCGTAGGCCGAGTTCATTCAGTTCTGCAAAGTGTCAAAGGTATCCAAGCTGAGTTTGGGCTAAAGTCAAATCTACAAGACAAAATAGGCCAATAAACTAGTGAAGTCCAAAGGGGAGGAAAACACGTTTGACATAATAATAATAAAAAAAACAACAGCAGTACAGAGCTAATCACCAAACCTTTTATCATAGAACATAGCAGGCACGAAACAAGATCTATGGGATAATTCATTTCCAGATAGCTAGAAGAAATATGAAATAATAGCACTACAGGAACCATGGTAGATAACCCCTATGCAGATTCCAGGATATCTTCTTTACTTTGTTACAGCCATAAGAAACCAGCAATATGGCAGACAAAAGGGTGGTCTGGCCGTTTACATCTCTACGGCTTTAAACGCTGTCTCACCCCAAATGTCTGCTTCTACGACAGATTGCAAGTAATAAAAATACACTTGGGATCCGGCAAAATGGTAAGTACTATAATACTTTTTAATGTGTATGCTCATCCAAAAGCGTGAAGCCAAAAAATTCTTATTCAACAGACTAATTAAGGTAATAGAAGAAATAAGGTTTGACTACCCAGTTTGGGATATAATAATAACCAGGGATTTTAACTCAAACTTAATATACACATCGGGTGAGGAAGATGACATAGTAACAGCAAATGCAATATGGGCAGTACACTTTCAAGATCAGCCCGTGCATAACCGTGCATAACCGCTGTGATGTAAATGGCCAGAGAATGGTAGTAGATCTAGAAATTCTAGGCCTACGTATGCTTAATGGAAGATCTAAGCAAGATAAACCTCTAATGTACACCTATCACGGCCCTAAAGCCAGATCTAGTATAGAGTATACAATTGTCACCCTGCCACTACTTGCACAAACAAAGGAATTCTCAATTAGATACTCTACTGAGAGTGACTACTCTGCCCAACACCTTGTGCTGGCAACCCTTGACAGTATACGAACAATGCTGCCACCTGAACTTGGTACAGTAACATCGCACAAATTAAAACGGCTAAAATGGACAAGCTGTTCTCTTCCAAAAATGTTGTCAAGGACAAAGGATCTAATCGTAACCCTCGGAGCACAGGAAGATTCATTGATAGAAGATTGGTCCACATTCGTAAAACCGCTATTGAAGGAATTTTCGCAAACTCGCCATCTCAGCCCCACGTCCGCAAACAGGATAAGCAGCTGTGTAAAACAGCATTAAATCTTAGAGCTGAAATAAGATGAATTATCAAATGGACAAGGGGAACAACAGTGTCTGAAGTAACCTGGGACCAAATAAAAAAACTGAAGAGGCAACATAAGAAACAAATCTGGGAAGGCAAAAAAAGCAGAACAGATGACCTATGGTCAAATATCCTGTTTAGTGTTAAAACATCAAACATGAGAGCTTTCTGGCAATTAGTGAATGACCTCACAAGATCAAAACTGGCAATAAATAATACTTGTTTAACTGAGATAGCCTGGATGACTCACACAACCTCAACCCTCTTCATAGCACCTCACGAAAGGGTTGAAGAAGAGACAAAAATGTCACCTGTTCCCCGGCTAAAGCCTATGAGTCGTCAATACACCAATTATCAACAAATTTGAACATATCGGCTATATCATCTGAAGCACTAAGGCAAAAACATTGTCTAGAACTATCACAAACAATCATCGGGAGACAGAAAATTACAACAGGAACTATAAATTTTATGATGGCAAAAGGCTTGCTAACATCAAAATATACGGCAGAACAAACCGCTTCAGTGATCCAGGCGGGCAGACGAAAAGGGGCACCAGGCCCAAATGGGCTCCCACAAGCAATCTATAAACAGGAACCTCATTTCTGGGCCATACCGCTGTCTCTACTCTTTCAGGAGGTGAGCAAATTAAACAGCCTGCCAGAGATTTGGAGAGGATCAATAATCAACCCGGTATACAAAGGAGGAGGCTGACCCGTTCCTACCAACTACCGAATGATCGCCTTATTTGATACGGAAGCAAAATATTATGCATCCTTGATTTTATCTGACTTGCTAGACTGGTCAGTCAACAAGAAAATCCCCCCAAACCAGTAGAGATTCTGTAAATGCATAGGTACCACTATAAATCTTCTTGCCCTAGGCTTACAGGCAGACAAGATCTTACGGCAGAAAAAGAGCTTATACCTATGCTTTATAGACTTTAAAGAGGCATTTGAATGGGTAAATAGAGGTCAATTATGGTACAAATTAGTCCAGTGGGGACTCCCGGAAACAACATTAAGAGCCATACAGCTACTCTACACAAACACCTGGATTCAAGTCAAATTTGCCGATGGCAATAAGCCTATTAGGAAGATCTACACAAATGCTGGCTTAAAACAAGGGTGTGTTCTGGCCCCACATCTGTTTAATCTTTTCATGGCCGACCTCTCCCCAAAGCTAGATAAGGTGAACTCACATCCTCCACGTCTAGGCACTCTGCCTATCACCCACTTATTTTATGCAGATGATATAGTGCTACTAAGCCAGACACAAATAGGCTTACAAAGAGTGATCAATGAACTGGCGCAATTTGCCAAGGAAAATTCCATGGAAATTAATACTTTAAAAACAAAAGCTATGATAATAAGCCATCGAGCTCAAAAGTACCGGCCATTCCAAATCAATAATATAGACCAGAAAGTTGTTAGCACTTCAAGTATCTGGGAGTGCTCATGGATAATCGACTTACCTTTCGATACCACAATGAGACCCAAATGAAAAAATGGGCTAATATTTGCCTTTTGCTCAATGGCAAAGAACCTGAAAGGGCCATAGTTCACTCTTCTGCTAGAAGTAATTAAAGCTAAACTTTTGCCAACAGTAGCATACGCAAGTGAAATCCACAACGGGAAAGACTCGGCAACCCTGGATGCTTTACAAACAAAAGCTTACAAGATAATATTCTCCCTACCATGCAATTCCTCCCCGGCACAGGTGAGGTTAGAATTTGGGTTGCAGCAGCAGCACGTGCAAAGGCGATACATAACTATAAAAACTAGGTATAAAATCTGGACTAACAGGCATAATCCAATCAACAATGAGTTGTGGAGGGCCCTAGATAAAGACCCAGAATCCATCTGAACCAAATACTTACGATCATCATTGAAAATCACTCATACTACAAGTCTCTGGCAACTGAATCTCCCATTTTCTTCCTTCCAGCTAGCGCTAAAGAAAACAGCTATAAAGCACTCGCTAATGGAGGACAAAATAAGCCTGAGTAAGCAATCTCACAAATGGATGGTCCTGCAATCATACACAAAATTGAATCCGGCAACGTATTTTGGAAAGAGGTATGCACCGCATTTGAAAACAAAGGGGCAGATTTACAAGCCCCTTGCGCCACTTTTGCGTCACTTTTAACATGGGAAAAGTGACGCAAAAGTGGCGCAAGGGGCTTGTAAATCTGCCCCAAAGTTTTTAGCACTATGTCCTGGTTCAATTACATCAAATGTTGATCAACCAAGTTGGCAATATAAAGGCTCTAAAGCATGCAGTCTTTTGTGGTGCTGCAAAGCAGGATCTAATTAATCTAATCTGCATCTGCTCTAAATTAAAATCACATCACATTTGGGTATTGAAAAAACATTTTAATATAAGTGGAATTCCCACCTGCAGAACAGCAATATTAAAATGCCTTGATCCAATTGACCCTCAGCTGAATTGTACCTGGTAAACTTTTTATCTCTGTATGGTAAATTGGTCAAGACCGTTTCAAGTGGAGAAACAGAATAGCAAACTGGAGGACATATATTTTACAATGACCAGCTTTTTACTGCTTTCGGATTTACACTAATATTCTAAAAAGCACCATGCATTAAGGTTGTAACCCTAGCAGGCCCCCTTGGAGACTGTGTTTTATAAAAAAGATTACTGTGTCTTGGTTTTATTGCAATTGTCACCTTTCACAATTAAATGTGCAATGTATCTAAAGTATTGTGAAGCAATTTATGTTTTTAAAAGACAAACAAATCTCCGTTGTATAACTCTTTTCAATTTATTCGAATTATTTGTAGTATATTGTTACGGTTTTAACTAACTAAAACAATAAAGTATTGATTTGATTTGATTTGTGTGACCATTAAATTAGACATCAGGGTAGTTGAGGGAACAGCAAATAAAATGAAATCAATAATGCCCCCTGTAAATGTTGGTAATAAATAAATCTCTAAGTTCCTCTTCTCAGGTAGAGCAAAGATAAATTTATATTTCTTAATTAATCTATTCAAAAACTTCCCTTCTAGATTATATTTGAAATGGGGGTAAGCCTCCCCGTCCATGTCCACAAAACCATAGACTGTTTTACTGGAATATCCCTATGGTGTGATATTTACATTTCCCACCCATAGTATTGGAAGGGTAGTATGAAATTTCCTCAGATAATTATCTATATCGTTCTCCAAATCTTTTGCTACCAAGATCTCTAAATGGTCAAGAATGTTGCAACTCAATTTGAACAACACTCTTGATTGTGAGCAACAACAATTGATAATGAGGTGTGAAGAACAAGACCCTCAAATCGATATTGGTATAATTTACTGGCTCTAAAACTTCCAGCCCCCCACTAGGTCTTCCAATATTAGAATGAACAGCATGAGTGCAAATTGAGTAGAAGCCAATAATATAAAATCCTCCATAGACCAAGCCTCCTGGCAAGAGACCAAATCAAATTTATAGATAAAAGAAAGCCACTCTTAGTTATTCAATTTTGCATGTATTCCGGCTATATTCCATAATACTAGACGGATCAGGAAATTGTCCTCAGACATACTTGATGAACATTCAACCACAGACAAACTGTTATCAATAACATTTTAACGTTTTCCTTAGATGTTTTACCAGCGGAAGCACACAGTAATGGATTCTCAGCGGAAACTTTTAATGGTGGATAAAGTCAATCAACTTTACTCAGGTCTTGAGGTGGGCCAAAGACATTACTAGTTGGCATATCACAGTGATCAGTTAAGTGCCTGGTTTCAGGTACAGTCAACCCTTCATTTTGCGGGAGATATGGAGCTCTAGGTTGAGGCCTGTTAAAAATAGCCGAGTAGCATGGCTCTAATCTTTCCCTGAAAAAAGCAACTGAAGAGTAACTCAAAAGTAACCTTTCCACAACCCTGGGGCTTTTGAAATTGACTATTACATAATCACCTTGGGTAGATTTTGGGCCATGGCCTACCCTCGGAATTCTTCTTATCATATTTATATCATCACAAAAATCTTTATGCCAACCAGAACTCTTTCTGAACCAGTATGCCAATTCCATCCACCATTCATGCTGACCTTTGGGAATAACTGAGACGTTCTCCAAAATTATCACATAAGGACTACATTCAGTGGGTAGCTGCAAGCGAAAAGAGTTGTTCACCTTAGGTGGTGCTGAATCAGATATAACTCATAATTGCCTCACTGATTCACAGCCTTTGGGGCATTGACATTTGCACAGTCTAATTAGTACACATGCTATAAAAACTGGGACAAGCGATCGTTTATTTCGTGCCACAGGAGATTATATGATGGGGTAAGAGACATTAATATGTTTACTGTCTGCACCCCTACCATTTGATGCTCTCCCTGGGTTTGCTTGCTTAGCTTCTAAGAATCTTAATTTGTCCCTTAACAGAGACAGGACATCAAATAGTAACATTTCTTGTTTCATTTCTGGAAAGATTCCGGAAAAGAACTTGTAGTATTTTCTTCTGTATTTTTTAATTGCAAAAACAGGGGAGTTTTGTAATTCCCTGGATTTTCCCATTGCCCCTTTATCTTGAGCCAGCTTTCTCCTGGCCCCTTTCTTCTTGCAGTCTTTTCTTTTCCTCTTCAATGGGAGAGTTTTCAGAGTAGTGGCCAATGGGTTCTCAACTTCTTCTATAACCACTTGTGACTCACTTAAAATACACAAATTCACCCTATATTCATGCTGTTCCACTCTCTGATTGTCACCAATATCTGATAGAGCTGGGTTTCTTCTAGATGACACACTAGAGGATGATGATCCCAATATTTCACTAGGTATCAAAACATCATTGATTATGGAAGAGCAGAATGCTTCTGGGGTTTGAAGTCCCCAGTCAAGAGTGTCTCTATCAGAGGAGTGAAGGAGCTGAGTTTTATGTTCTAGATCTGCTCTAGAACTTTGAGTCGATGGTACTTTTTCTCAGTATGAAAGCGTGGTGAGGGAGAAATCATTAGCAGGTCAATCATTTAAATTCTGATTTACTAACAATCTTAAGGATCACAGGCTACCAAATAAAGTTAGTTGATTTATTAGAAAGCCAAGAATAACTGGACTTACAGGCACCTCAAGATGAGGGTGTAGAAATACATTGGAACTAATACAAAGCCAAATCTATGGATGTAATTAAGGCGGTGCAACATACACAGAATGATTAGTTTGAGAATCAGGATCCTAAAGATTACGGAACAGATGTCCAGGTCCCCCTTCATCGAAGGTTTGTGAGTATGAAGCATTAATCTATCCCTACACTAGCACCATCATGACGTCCCTTCATAGCATTTCCCCAGGGTAAGATCAGTTAAGGTGTCAGTGTGTAAAGCCTTCCTAAGAAGTCTCCCCACATTAGTTGGTTCAAGCAGCATAAAGCCACTAAGACGTAGCTCGTTCCAAGGTGCTCTCTCTCTTGAGGCAAGGCAGAAGTCCCCCGGACACTTTCCCTAGTTACAATACATCAATAGTACAGGTAGTATCCCAGGTTCCTCTGTGGATCACACTATCCAGTCAGGCCACCTCCTCATAGGTAATTTTCCAGTAGGCAGCAATGCTCTTAAGCTTGGTGAGAGGACCTTGATTCCCACGCTCCCTCCGATGAGAAAATAAAACAGTTCTCCACTGTCAGTATCAACACTCAATGTATCCCCTTCTCTCCATGCCTAACTCCTAAAACAAAGACATTATTCTAACTAACAAGGATGATTCTTTGACCTGCATCACAAACATGACAAAGAACATATCCAACTGCACATAAAATGTAACTATTAAATCTAATAAAAGAGCTTCCGGGAAAAATGTAATTCAGGCTTCCAGTATTCGGCCAATGTAAGAAAATTGCACACAGGCGTTATGAAATTACATGTATAATGAACACTCTTTACTGAGCACTTCTAAAGTAGCATGTTGCATAATTACTTCAAATACATGAATGATTACCAGGGGTATACATGAATTCTACACGTTAATAATTGCAGTTGTTTACATCTAGTTACAATGTTAATTTCTTCACTTTTACATTGAAATGTCCCTAATAAACAACGATTCATATTATTACAGTTCAAGTTTGTTAGACCTCGCATCATTGGCGTGGGACTCCCTTTCCCTCTCCTCTTCCTATTTTTGATGTTGGCTGGATTTAGATGCTCTGGGCGCCGTGCCACTGCTAATCAGTGCCACAGCGCGAATGCTCCTTGTATATAAATGACTGTATGACATTAGGCTAACCATAATGCCTAGATCTGTTTAGCATGCCCAATAGTGAGTTACCCTGCATTTCACTGTCGCTACTGTGACACGATCCGTTCTCATAGGCCAGGCTGGGCCAGTTGAGGATTACTTGCTATCATCCTATCTGGCCCCAGGAACCTGAAAGGAGCTTTGAGTTTGATATGTTTGTGCTCAGGACATTGAGAGACACCTTTTAGTAAGGACCGTTTATATATCCCATGTTTGGAAATGCCTCTTCTGGAAACGCGGTAGTTTCTTGCCTAAGCTTTACTGTAGGTTTTGCGAGTATGTGTATTGGCTGTCTGGTTTTGGAGCAGCAGGACCAGCTGGGTCAGACCTGGCTGGAGAGAGAGATCAGTATTCAGAGCCTGGGGAGGGGTGACTCTTTGATCAGAGCAGGGCCGTGCCTGGCAAGGTGAATGATGGCTCCACCTCCCACTGGGCGTCTGATAGCAGACCCCCTCATTCTGAAAGGGCAGGATGTCACCCCTTAACCCAAGTGCTCCCCGACCCCACCAAACTCGTTCTGACTGGAGTCAGTGATTTGGGACCTTAGAGAACAAAGACTTTTTAGGTATAAAATGCTGCACTGGAACTTTGTCCAAGTGTGTTCCTTCTGGATGTCAAGATGAAACTCTGTCCGAGTGAACAGAGGAAAGGACTTTGAAACTTTCACCAAGCTTGGCGAAGAAACTACCCGAGGGCCTGAATCGAGAGCGCCTCCTGCAGAAGTCTCAGGGACATTAGACTTCACCACGTCAGCCGTCGGAATTCCTGTGCGTGGAATTCTGCTTGCAGGTGAGGCCTCCGTCGAGTAATCCAGAGCCTCTAGGTCTACTGTGAGGACCGCAGACTGGGCACCTTTGAACCTTTTGCTGAATCCGTGTGGGCCACTGCAGCTAAGAGAGAGCTGCCACCGCTGAGAGCCCGCCTGAGTCTGAGCCCTTGAACCTTTCGCTGGATCCGTGTGGGCCACTGCAGCTAAGAGAGAGCTTCCGCCGCTGAGAGCCTGCCTGAATCTGAACCTTTGAACCTTTCGCTGGATCCGTGTGAGCTGCTGCAGCTAAGAGAGAGCTGCCGCCGCTGAGAGCCTGCCTGAATCCGAAGCCCTGAACCTTTTGCTGGACCCGTGTGGGCCACTGCAGCTAAGAGAGAGCTGCCACCACTGAGTGCCCGCATTCCTATGCCACTTTGCCTCATCGTGATTGTCCTTTGGGTCGCCGCAGCTAAAGAGAGAACTGCTGCTGCTGAGTGCCCGCACCCTTTGCCACTGGGCATCATCGTGATTCGTCCTGTGGGCCGCCGCAGCTAAGAGAGCGCTGCTGCTGCTGAGTGCCCGCACCCCTTGCCCTTTTGCATCATCGTGATTCGTCCTGTGGGCCGCTGCAGCTAAGAGAGAGCTGCTGCCGCTGAGTGCCCACACTCCTTGCCATTTTCCATCCTTGTGATTTGTCCTGTGGGCCGCCGCAGCTAAGAGAGAGCTGCTGCCGCTGAGTGCCCGCACCCCTGTCAACTTTGACATCATCGTGATTCGTCCTGTGGGCCACCGCAGCTAAGAGAGAGCTGTGGTCATTGAGTGCCCGCACCCTTGTCAGCTTCGCATCATTGGGGTTTGCCGCCGCAGCTAAGAGAGAGCTGCTGCTGTGGTGTGCCCGCACCTTGTTCACCATTGTCCAGGATTGTTGCTATCATCCTGTGGGCCGCCGCAGCTAAGAGAGAGCTGCTGCCGCTGTGAGCCCACCACAGAGCTGCACAATGAGAATCATCGCCACCACCAGCCTGGGCCGCCGCAGCCGCGTGCTGCTGCCGCTGAGACCTCGCCTGTCCCCGAGTGCCCGAACCATTGTGGGTGCACGCTATGACCCTCTGCAGCCAAGACTTGTGATCACTGGGAGTCCGCTGTCACTGTCTCCGCTTCTTCGAGAAGCTGCGTGCTGTGTCGCCTTTCACCGACAGGTATCTGGTGCGCAACGGGTCACGTAGGCCCCGGCCTTGAAATCAGTCAGTGTCACGTTCTGGTGAATACGTGTTGCTTTTTGGAGTCCCTATTGGTTGACGTGAATTGTAGTTGTTGAAACACTTTGAGAATTTCGAGTTAAACTGTTAGATAAAGATAATATTTTTCTTTACCTACCTGAGTTGTGTCCTTTTGTGGTGTCGTTATTGCTGTGTTGTACATGGTCATAAATGCTTCACACACTGCCTCTGAGATAGGCCTAACTGCTTGTGCTACGTTACTACAGGGTTGAGCAGGGGTTGTCAAAGAGGGGAAGCCCACTTGCCCTGACTTAGGAATAAGGGTCCCTATTTGGACATTGGTGCCAGCCATGACCCACTAGAGTCCCCCATATTTAACAAAGTTCCAATGCCTCATGTTAATTCAACAAAACATTATATGTGGATGTGGACTACTCGTGATTATGTAGCACCCCTATAAATAAAAAAGAATGTTGAACTACATCAGTAGTAACAACCATACTCTGTATTCTATTGTTCACATTCTCACTCACTACCTCAGGGACATTAGACTTCACCACGTCAGCCTTCGGAATTCCTGTGCGTGGAATTCTGCTTGCAGGTGAGGCCTCCATTGAGTAATCCAGAGCCTCTAGGTCCACTGTGAGGACCGCGGACTGGGCCCCTTTGAAACTTTTGCTGGATCCGTGTAGGCTGCTGCAGCTAAGAGAGAGCTACCGCCTCTGAGAGCCCGCCTGGATCTGAACCCTTGAACCTTTCGCTGGATCCGTGTGGGCCGCTGTAGCTAAGAGAGAGCTGCCACCGCTGAGAGGCTGCCTGAATCTGAACCTTTGAACCTTTCGCTGGATCCGTGTGAGCTGCTGCAGCTAAGAGAGAGCTGCCGCCGCTGAGAGCCTGCCTGAATCCGAAGCCCTGAACATTTTGCTGGACCCGTGTGGGCTGCTGAAGCTAAGAGAGAGCTGGCGCCGCTGAGTGCCCGCACCCTTGCCAACGTTTGCATCATAGTGGCTCGTACTCTGGGCCGCCGCAGCTAAGAGGGAGCTGCTGCCGCTGAGTGCTCGCACTCTTTGCCACTTTGCCTCATCGTGATTGTCCTGTGGGCCGCCGCAGCTAAAGAGAGAGCTGCTGCCGCTGAGTGCCCGCACCCTTTGCCACTGGGCATCATCGTGATTCGTCCTGTGGGCCGCCGCAGCTAAGAGAGCGCTGCTGCTGCTGAGTGCCCGCACCCCTTGCCCTTTTGCATCATCGTGATTCGTCCTGTGGGCCGCTGCAGCTAAGAGAGAGCTGCTGCCGCTGAGTGCCCACACTCCTTGCCATTTTGCATCCTTGTGATTTGTCTTGTGGGCCGCCGCAGCTAAGAGAGAGCTGCTGCCGCTGAGTGCCCGCACCCTTGTCAACTTTGGCATCATCGTGATTCGTACTGTGGGCCACCGCAGCTAAGAGAGAGCTGTGGTCGCTGAGTGCCTGCACCCTTGTCAGCTTCGCATCTTTGAGGTTTGTCCAGTGGGCCGCCGCAGCTAAGAGAGAGCTGCTGCCATGGTGTGCCCGCACCTTGTTCATCATTGTCAAGGATTGTTGCTATCGTCCTGTGGGCCGCCGCAGCTAAGAGAGAGCTGCTGCCGCTGTGAGCCCACCACAGAGCTGCAGGACGAGAATCATCGCCACCACCAGACTGGGCCGCCGCAGCTGCGTGCTGCTGCCGCTGAGAACCCGCCTGTCCCCAAGTGCCCGAACCATTGTGGGTGCATGCTACGGCCCTCTGCAGCCAAGACTTGTGGTCGCTGGGAGTCCGCCTGTCACCGTCTCCGCTTCTTCGAGAAGCTGCGTGCTGTGTCCCCTTTCACCGACAGGTATCTGGTGCGCAACGGGTCGCATAGGCCCCGGCCTTGAACTCAGTCAGTGTCACGTTCTGGTGAATACGGATTGCTTTTTGGAGTCTCTATTGGTTGACATGAATTGTAGTTGTTGAAACACTTTGAGAATTTCGAGTTAAACTGTTAGATAAAGATAATATTTTTCTTTACCTAACTGAGTTGTGTCCTTTTGTGGTGTCGTTATTGCCGTGTTGTGCGTGGTCATAAATGCTTCACACACTGCCTCTGAGATAGGCATAACTGCTCATGCTACGTTACTACAGGATTGAGCAGGGGTTGTCAAAGGGGGTAGCTCACTTGCCCCGACTTAGGAATAAGGGTCCCTATTTGGACATTGGAGCCAGCCATGGCCCACTAAAGTCCCCCATATTTAACAAAGTTCTAATGTCTCATGTTAATTCAACAAAACATTATATGTGGATGCGGACTACTCGTGATTATGAAGCACCCCTATAAATAAAAAAGAATTTTGAACTACATCAGTAGTAACAACCATACTCTGTATTATATTGTTCACTTTCTCACTCACCAACTATCCTTGTTCCTCGCCACTCTTAAATGAGTCCAACCACACTGTTGAGGTCATTAAGAACCAAATTGTATACTTAATACGCCATGTATATACTCCCAACAGATCTGTCCCCTCTTTAAAGTACAGCACAAGAAACAATGCAGGAGTAGAAATTCCAGGAGGATGAGGCCTTTGTTTGATTTAAGGAAGAGGGTTACAGAAGAATTCCAGAAGTACAACCAATTATAGTAAAGTCAAAGAAAATTTTGGAGTGTAAGGTAACGCCAAATTTGGCAACACCGTGCTCTGACATTTTTCAAAATGCAGAGATGCACAAAATTATGGTGCACGCCTGCTTTTCACCTAGCACCGGCGATAAAAAGCTGTCTACTCCGAGCACATGCAGGCTTGCTCCATGTTGCAAGGGTGCCTGCGCTGCAGGGGCGATTGTTTATGTACAGGAAGGTACACCTTCCTACACATAAACAATCTTTAAACGTGATTTGTTGTTTCTATGTGTGCTGCATTCTGCAGCACACATGGAAAGAGCAAAATATGAGGAGAAATCAATAATGTCTCCTCTTATCCCCATCCTAAGACCAGGTTTTACCTGGCCTTTTATTTTGGCACTGCCCCATCCTTTCAAATATGGGGCAGCTTCAAAAAGCAACAGGTGTTGCGGTGGAACGCCCACTACAACACTCATTGCTGGCCCCTTTGCCGCAGCAGGCTGCTGCAGTAGGGCACAAGGTGGCGTTAATTGTAAAGTGACACTCCGATGCTTTAGGCGCTTGTAAATATGCTCCTTAGTCCTTTACTACGAATGGGACAGAAAAAGACTGAATTTTGCCCACTTCTCGAATTACATATACTGAGAAAAGTGTAAGTCTGTGTGTGGGAAAAATCCAAGCACTTAAATTGGATTCAGGGGCTCCACTTGGAAATGACCAATTGCTGGGAGTATCTGTAATTTTGAGTCCAATTCACCCGTTAAATCCATATTTCCCCTACGGATTTCCACACTGAGATTTCAGCGGCTTTCAGCAATGTGAAAAGAAACAGAGCTGCAGGAACTCCATGGATCAGGGGCCGGTAACCACTGCTACCAGCCCTATCGGAATTATGAGGTCACTTATAATGAGGGCCTTAAAAGGGGTTGCATGTAATTGATGCAAAATTATAATTGTGGGTACAAAGTGTAACTTCACCTATACTTCTAACAATAGTGTGTGAGTCCTATAAAGACCAGTAGTTGTAAGAGCTACTGGGATGCAGGAAAAAATGTGGCAGACGCCACTCTTGTTGCGCTTACCAATAACCTTACTCTCAATGCAAGGCCAAAGAGACCAGGCAAATATGAAATCTGGCAACACGCTTTAGTCATTTTCTCCACATGCTGCTCCTCCCATGCTGTAGTTCTCCATTACTGAACTTGCTACCCCACTGTTGAAAATGACCATCTTTTGCTTGACATTCCCCCAGATTGTTTCCTTCAGTTGGTGAACCAATTTTTGCAGGCCATAGAACTCTAGGCCATAGGTCTCTATTTTACGTTTGCCAACCAGTGGTACAGTGCCTGTGCTCTCCTTTTTAAAGATTGTAAAAGAAACATGCACCTAATTGAAACCTTTAATTCACTCTTAAATCCCTAGTCTATGGTACTCCCTGTACCATGGGTGGGTAAACTAAACGTGACTAGTGTCCTGCAGCACGCATTGTGCCAAACTGTGCAGTAGTCCTGTAAAGCATTTTCTCCTGGTCTGCCACTGCAGCTTGGATGTGCAGTTTTAAACTGCCATTTTGACCTGCCAAAATCACCCTTTTCACAAGCCTAATACCTACTTTTTAATAAATATAAGTCACTCCTACCGTAAGCCTTATTGGCTAATAAGACAGGGTGCATGCTGGTTAAAAGTACGACACATAGAAATTAATGTTTTACATCACCTTGTAGTAAAAACACCCGTGAGTTATTTTTCACTACGCCAAAGATGGCTCTACCATAGGGCAAAAGTAGATAACATTATAACAACTTATAATGCTTAGATTCAGTTTGGGAGCAGCTGGAAAATGATTTAAGGGCTCATTTAAAATCATGCAAATTATTGAAAAAGACTGATTATATATTACTTTTAAGGACAATACACTTTTAGTATGTGTCTCTTTTCTGCCTAAAACCAAAAGGCCTTTCTGCCAGTGTCCAATAGTCACCTGACTACCGATGGATTGCCTGTGGTGAGATGGGTACTGCTCACAGACAGTGGACAAAGGGCATTGGGAGTGTGTTTCTCTCCTTGACTGGGTGCGACAAGCCCCTCTCTGAGCTTCAAAGAATGCCTACCTTGTCACTTATAGGTCTTCCTCCCTTTTATCTTCCTAGTAAGACTGGTTCCAAACCCAGGACAGAAGTGGGGAATGCCCAGAACTGGTTTAGAGGTTGGATGAAGGATTGCCCCCAACCTCCAACTGGCATTCGGCTTAAAAGTGGCATCCTTACAACTCTTCTCAGACCACCGCTAAAACTGGGAAGAGTCAGAAGTAATGACCTTCTGTCTGATAAACCTAAAGGAATATTGGACCTACATGCCTTGACTCGAAGTCCCCAAAAGTGACTTTAAAGGTCAGTTAGCTGACCTCCTGTTGGAGATACAGGCCACAACAAGCCTCCAGGAGTCTTTTCCTGCTTTCCAGCTGATCAGTCACAAATAAAACTGCCCTTGTCCCCTCTGCTGGCCTCTGAGGGTTTGAGTTCTGACCCCCAAGGACTGTCCCCAAAGTCCTTAAACCTTGGTTGTGGTCAGAATGCATTCCTCCTTGTCTAACTGAAAGCTTCACCGGGCCCGAGATCAAGCATCAACGCCGACAACCTTCATTGACGGCTTCACCAAACAGCATAAATACTTTACACATTGCCTCTAAGATAAGCCTGGCTGCTTTGAGAAATAGCTACCAGGGGCAGTATTATACAATGTGCCCCAGGGGCGCAATAGGCAAGTGTGCCCACTTTGTGCACCCCTGGGGCTCAATGGTAATAAAGAAGGGGTCGCAGACACTTGTGCATCCCCTTGTGCAACAGAGATAGCACTGGGATTTGTTTGACTATGCGCCTGTGCCATGTTATGGACACGGGCAAAGATGAACACATGCTTTTAGGAGGTGCACTGAAAGGGATCCCTGTGGAGTGTAGAAAGGGGGTCCGATGGGCCACCACTGACATTGTACTGCAGGCAGGTAAAGTTAGTCACTGTACCCACCTGCAAGGGGATCACTCTCACCTCAATTGCAGGTGGTATGCTGTCTGCACTGTAAAAAGTCAGGCAGCTTTAAGGCAGCCATTCAGTATTATATTTGGCAAGCACATTCTTTCTAATATGGCACACTCTGCATGTTTGCACCTGGTGCACCTTTTAAAAGGCGAAAACTGGAAAAGTGTGCAATATTCATAATATGGCCCCAGGGGGTTGAACACAGGTATATTTAGTGACTTTTTTTATTCATCCTGGCAAGGTTTGTGATTATTATTTGAGGTGGGTTCTCATACCCCTCAACTAATACCCCAGTTCCTTACACCAATTCCACAGCAGCAATGTTGACACCTACCTGGCAGATTGGAAGGTGAGATGAGGGCAGCTCCAATGTTGTGGCAGAGCTCATTGTTCTGACCCTCTTGTCAATCAAATCTGGTAGCAGTTTGAACCTTACCTCTTAATCAGCCCATGAAATTACATCCTTGACCCTGCGGCAAGGGTTTCCTACTACTAGCCCTGCCAACTGTTGGTTACCACGGCTTCCGAAAGTTCTTTGGCACTTTTACAAGCTGAAATTACAAATTAAAAAAATTATTTTTGGAAAGAGAATGCTACATTCTCTTTCCAAAAATAATTGTTTTATTTGTAACTTCAGCTTGTAAACAAAGACTGCTCACACGTAGCACACCTTCCCAGTCTTGATGGTCCTTGGCTCACCTCAGGAATGTTACATTAAAACTGTACAAAGCCAATGTTGAATGGCAGAGGGTATTTGGAAGAGAGGCACAGCACTCTGACCAAGATTTGTGTGTGAAAAAAACCCACTTTTATTGACACAGGGGCACATCACACATTTTTCTAGACATTCCACCTCACAAAACCAATGCCTCACTATACAAAAAAAGTCACCTATATGTTTCCCTACTCCAATGCCGTAATGTCCCTCCCCCTCAAAGCCTAACCATGCAACTATCCACATCCCATCGTAACTGTACCTCTGTAATTGTGACCTTTAACTTGTCTTACTGCTTATCACTGCATCTATTAACATATAACAAAACAACTTCCTATAATGTAATCTTTCACTACCTGCCTCATCCAGGTGCGAGGTTGTTCACAGCCTTCCTTTCAGCCTGGTTCACCGATGGTAACAACAATAATATTAGCAAAACCCATGCAAGCTTCTCGGCCAACCGCCAACTACACCTGTCTCAGAGTGACGACAATACATCATAATGGTCCCCTGCACACCTGTTCCAATGTAATGCACTCCCATGCGCAAAGTACCTAACTATCCCAAAAGCCCCAAATAAGATACTTGATGTTTGGTGAGAGGGTGTGGAACAACTTTTTCGCCCTGCCTAAAAAACCCTACCAGCCACCAAGTCACCAACAAAAAAATGGTGGCCCATAGCCCAAATAGGTGAAGACTATAACCTAAAGCTCCACCCAACCTACTAAACAAAGCTCTCAACCTAACCTCATTCACCTGGACGGTACCAACTCCCTCAATCCTCTCGGGTACATACCTCCCCCATTTCGTCTGCCCTCCCGAGCCCCTATTGACTTCGAGATCAGTTTATTCCAGTTCCACTAAACAAAAGCGGTACTTACATACAAACGCTTAGCAAACAAATGGGCCACAGACAAAACACTTGTTTGCTGAGTACAGACTAGTAGTAATAGTAGTAAAAATATGTTTTATGGTTAATTAAAATCTTTTACAGTATTCCGATCACAAGTGAACAAATACATGTAGATCTTGAATAAAACAGCGACTGATATACATGTTACTGTCTTCCAAAATACTTAGGGCCTGTTCTTGAGTTTTCCCAGGCCACATTCTTTCAAAAGTGTCTTCATCTGTTTTTTTAAAACTATTTTAAGTGCTGCGTGTGTAAAATGAAGTTTATTTAACTCGCCCTCAAGCCCAAATTACAGCCTAACCAGACACCGGCCTATGTATGCGGGTAGTCTGAAGACCCTTTTATAAGATTTAGAGCTGGAACCTTTTCAAGACTTTTTCAAATTGCTACGGATAGGCTGCTTGACCATATTTAATCGCCGGGAGAAGTGTTGCGCCGATTCATTGTCTTATTGGGTCTGTAGAGGGACTTTCAAGAGAATTGTTCAGTTTTCATGTCCTAATGATGACCAATTGCGCCTTTGCTTCTAGGTGCCTCAAAAGTACTTTGGCTCCTCCCTTTGATGCCAGCTAGACTCCTAGGTAGCTGTATGATTCCGTGCGTTTGATCTTTAACAGTCCCAGGCTCCAAGAGTAATTCCTTTTCTTGTGTGACCTTCAGAGGATGACTTTTTCAGTCTTGGAGCCATTTGTTACCATTTTGTTGGCTAAGGTGTAATTTTGAAAAGCATTTAATGCTGTCTGGATCCCTATTCTAGAGCGGTCCAAAAAGACAATGTCATCTGCATATTGGAGGATAGAGACTTTGGGGGTTCCAATTTGTGGTGGGATTAAGTTAGCCTGTCTCAAAGCAGACCCCATGTTGGCAGTTAAATAGCACGGGTGCAAGCACACACCCTTGCTTTAAACCATTGTTTATCCAATTTTTCCTTGTTAATATGGGTTGCAATTACTTGACCGTCATCTAGGTAGAGGTATACAATGAAATTATTGTTTACTGTAGAATCTTCGGGCTACCCCACCCTCTATGTTTCCTCCACAAGATGTTCCAGCCGACAGAGTCAAACACAGCAGAATAATCAACAATTTCCATAATTTCATAATTTGGGATTGTATGGCTTTTTTTGGATAGGGGCTTTGTGGGCATCCGTCGGGCCATTAGGTGTTTCCTAGTTCCTGGTGGATTTCCTCATTGATTTTGTCCTTGTTATCTAGTAGATATTTGGCACTTTGGTTTTTAAGGTCTGGGCCGCTAGTTAGTTTTCAAAATGTCAGTTTCTGCATGTATGCGGTGCCCCAATTTATTCTCCTGATCAACTGCTGACATTTGTCTCCAAATGAATCACCCACTACTTTTAGATCTTGTCGCTTGCTATTACTAGTTTTTATAGTGATGCAGAGAGGGCGATGCTCACTCTCGCTATGAGTGGGAATTCGAAAGTTCTCCAAGGCCTTTAAGACTTTGACTGTGGTGAATATATACCCTTAAATTTTTGAGCAACAGGTTTGTCTTCCAGTGTGTGCTGAATAGATTTGAGCCTATAGTTTGTTGGAAGAGAACATAGCAGATGTGTGCCACAGCCTGCCAAAGTGGGGTCTATCAGTGGCAGCCCTTGTTGATGCAAGTTGAAATTGTCGCATATTATAGCTTCATGGTTGGTGTATTCACAAAGCACAGCTTCTAGGAATTAACACAATTGAATCAATCTGTCAGCACTTACTGATTTAAAGCACTTGAAGCAAACGTTGACCAGCAGTATTAGTGTCTGCTGATCATTTATGTTAAGGCATTCCAAAAGGACTGGACGGAAAATGTAGTCACATGCGTCAATCTTTCTTAGTTTCAGTTCTAAGCCCATTGCTGCATATATTGAGAGACCATCTGATGGTCTCCCAAAAATATTTGTTTTTGTTGCGGCTTGATGGACTTCATTGAATTCAGGAAATGTTATGGGGCTTGTTGACCAGGTCTCCTGGAAGCATAGTAGGTCTGCATTCTTTATGAACACGTTTGCAGATAGAGATTTAAGTAATTTAGACAACACAACCACATTCCATGATTGTATGTTTATATTTTGCCTTCTCTACAGGCCTCTCTGAGGTGGATGTCAACTTACACTCAGAATCATTTCGGGTGTCACTCAAAAGAGTCGACGGCAGCCATCCCCAGTACCTTTCTTTTTTTTTCTATTCAGGCTTCAGAGTAATTCTCCTGGTTGGGCCAGTCTGTTAGTGTAAGAATGTGAGATTTGCAATAGTGGGCAAACTTCGCAAACTCTGCCTGTGGAGCAGAGTTTACCTTCCAAACCACTCTCCAAGCTTAAAGCATGGAGTTTGGCAAAAACTCTGCCTACGTTAAGTTGGAGAGCATGAGCGAGAAAAGATGAGCGCTAGACCACCTCCCGGTGGGATTTCCCAACATGGGCGGTTGCTGCAGGTCAATACCACTCACTTTGAGAAAGTTGCCACTTGTGTTGCGAAAACTGCCAATCGAGCTGAATATTACAGCGCAGGACAAGCTCCCTGCACTAAAAATCAACACAAGCTGCAAAATGGACCAGAATTTCACCACTCTTGGAATTAGGCAGAATCATGTGGAGTTTTTATTAACTCCAGGGAATTCCATGAAGTAAAACTCCACGAGTTCCAGGGCAAGTGTAGTTGTGAATATCCTACCCCTCTCAAGATGATATCGGGGTGATCTTGTGTCCTTGATGGCTCTGCATGTTTCTTCAGTAAGGGCAGGTACACGGGTGCCTCAAGTTTCACGATCTCAGTGCCCCACTCCACAAAGGTTAATTTTTTTGTCAGAACTTTAGCTGCCAAGGACAGAGATTTTAGATTCAGTATAATGGATTCTTTTTCATTCTTACTATTTGCCAGAAGTTTGAACTCCACCCAGGAAGTCTTCCATAGTTGAGGTGGCTAGAGATAGGATGTTTCTAAGAAGATGCAGCACGTTTGATCTCTCTAGGATATCATGTTGGCCCTCAGCTAGATAAAGCGGGGTGGGGATTAGTTTTGCTGGAGTAAGGTCATTTATAGTCTTTTCAGTGGTAAATTTGCCTCTAATGTTGTCATTCACAGTATTTCAGGCATAGACCAATTGGGGCTGCTGTTAGTGATCTTCATATTAGCTGGTTCTTGTGATTTTTGCAGCACCATTATAATTGTTAGCTGCCTTTCAGAGCCTTGTCTGAGATGTACGTTTGTAGGTTGTATGACCTCTGCCAGGGTTTGAAGCTGAGTATGTAATTCCAATACGTACTGAATGGATCTTGCAGGGAGCACTGGTACGGGCTGGCATGTCAGTGTGGATGCAGGATGTTGTATAGATTTCAGGCGCCCATTTGCTTTCTTAGGTATTGCCTTTGCTTTGAAAATTGGGTAGATACTGGATGAGTTAGTATCCATTAAGATTGCACAAGTTTGATACTCACTATTGCATGAGGTTTGCGGCTGTAGTTTCGCAGCTATATTTTTAGCCTTTTTAATTCTCTTTTTTGATCTTTTAGAGAGCATTGTGGTCCACTGGTTATTTTCACTTTTATCTTCACCATGACTAAGCTGTGCAAGATTTGGTACTTTGCTTTTTGTGCAACTTGGTGGAGTGTTTTCATTAGTTGCCGATTCTTGATCTTTTGATTCAGTGCAGTGTGTGCCCTCCCAAGACGTGGGAAGGGTTTTGATAGATGGTCCTTCAGAGGATTCCTCGTGGCCTGGTGAATATGTTTTCTCTCCATACACTGGTGACCCCTTTACTGATGGTAGTTTGCATGCCAAAGCCCGAGGCTTATTTGTGGGGTGAAGCAGTTTCACTTTTTCTGATTGAATTCTTAACCTTTCGGGCATTCGAGGGTCAGTTTACAATCCATAATCATTGAGATTAAGACCTTGGGCAGAGTGCATACCTTTTTAACTATAGAGTGGCATGCTCATGTGAACTTTCCCTCTTCAGCTGTAAGCGTGGTTTGTTACATTTTTTCTAAGGAATCTTTTGCCCTCCATCCTGTAATTGACATGGCTTGGGTGCGAATCAGCTCCAGTTGTAATTTATCCAACTGCCCAGTCAAGGAATTTATGGTTGTAACCAAGGTGGAGTTAATAGATCCCTGAAGGCTTCCATGATCAATGTTTAACGGGAAGGAGGGCTGATCAAATTTGCTATGAATGTCCTGACTCCCAGTTTGACAATAGTTCTGAGGTGTTGGTGTTTGTTGCTTTTGCTGTGGGGTGATGTTGTCACTCCTATTGCAGATGTCTCTCGTTCTGGCAGTGCTCACTTGAATACCATAGGACCACACAATATTTAAGTCAGGGATTCCAATGGGCTCAGAGATGGCCCCTCCTTCATCGTAATTGCCGTCCGTGTTGCTATATGGGTAGATGTTAGCCTCATGGACCCTGGAGATGTCCTTGGATCTGTTGTGAAGGAGGAAGTGGGGGTGACAGGTTGTGCTTGAGGCGTATAGACTGAGTTATTAATGGATTCAGAGGGCCTGATAGTGCTTCTCGAGCCGGGCCCACATTTGTGGTTTATTTTTGGGGTTTAGCCAAGGCCTCTTTTGTGGGTTCTAATTCCATGAGAGACCTATCTGATGACAGTTCAATGATCAAGTTGTCTCCCTTCAGCTGGGGGCAGGATGGAATACATCGGCTAAGTGGGGGTGAAGGAGTGCACTTTGTGGGCACTTGGATATTTATGTTGCCCACAAGGTCTTGCTCTCAGCTGTGCTCTTGAGGTGATTTTTTCTGGAAGAAGAACTCAATTGATTTTGTTACACTTTTATTCATGTGCTTTTTAGAGATGACGTAAGCAATGGAAGCATGCTTGTTTACAGTGATTAGATTGCTAAATTACTGTTGAGTTGATTGTTAGTTATTTTGATGGTGTTCAAGTTATTGGTGTTCATCCAATATACGTTCTCAGCAGTGACAGTTTCACTTTTGGGCTGAGTCCGTTTTACTATGGGCAGTCCTCTTTTAGCGGCTGGTGCTTGACCAGCTAATTGGATGTTTTTCCTTCATACCCTCAGTTTTGCAATTGCTTACGTGAGGCGCTGATGAAAATGTCTGTGGCAGAGTTACCACCCAAGTATGAACGGATTAGATAGCTTTCTTACAGCTTTTGTTCTCCTTTGGGAGATGCGATGCCTTATATCAGGCCACTGCGCTGTTGAAGATAGCCATTGATGCCCCTGCCCTGGCTGTATCCGAATGCTTGGGAGCATGGCTTAGTTGAAGTGTATCAGAGCCTCCTGATTATTATGTAGCTAATGAGTTACTTGAAAGGCATCTCTAGAGCTTAATGGCGGTATCTTGTCAGAGGCAAGAAAAAAATGGGGTTGCACCACTGCCGGGTATCCTTGCCAGATATCGCCACACGCTCTAGTGCTTACTTTGCGTCCATTGAGTAAAGGAGAGAGGGGGTTATGGGGCTCAACAGTCTCTTGTGCGAGTAATATTTGTGTGTGAGCGTGATTTGGGGATTTATGCTTTAGGCATTGTAATTTGCAAGCTGTGTTGAATATAAAGGCCTATAACCTCCTGTGGTCTTCTTATGTCCTGTAGGCCTCCTTTGGACAGTATCGGGTTTGGTATGGATTAATATACCAAATCATGGAAGGAACAGAGGAAAACCGACCACCATCTTTGAAGGTCAACCCAGGTATGTGTGTGAGAGTGGGAGGGTATACCACAATCCACACCTGGACCTAGCTAGGCCGTCTCCATTGTAGCGTGTCCTTCCTCTGCTGCTGCATCTTATGCAACGCTCTTGCTACTCACGCATCCCAGCCCTGGGCCACTGTCTCTGCTTTGTGCTGGTCTCAGCGTGCCAGTGTATGTGGGGAACCAGGTGGAGCGAGGCACGAGCCAGTCTCCCCTGGGTAACTTCACACTATGGAATGGGCCATGGATTTGGATAGGTTTAGGTAGGTAGTGTGGCCGCGGCTTAGCCGTAGGTGATATAAGGCATCTTTTTGTGTGGGAAGGCATTTGCTGAGGCAGTGCCCAGGGTGGTTAGGAAGTTTGCTGGTAGTTTAATTTTAGTTAATGGAAGATTTAAGGCTTGATTTGAAAATAAAACAATTAATTATATTTTAGCAATGGACGTCAATGAGGATGTTTGTAAAGCCATAAGGGTATTATGTGAGGCAGGTAGGGAGGACCTCCTCAAACCGGGCATACCGGGTGAGGCATGAGTGGGTCTAGAGCACCCTAAAAGGAGGAAGCCTGGTGGGGTTGAGCGGTGGTTTCTGCATGTTTGCCGTCTCAAGTGGAGCCAAAGTGAAGTTCAAGCTGGAATTAAAATGGAAAAAAGTATGTTTTAAGGTGAATGTGCCGCTCATCCCTTCAGGTCAGCATTCTGTTGAGGGTAAACAAGCTTGTAAGGCAGAGACCACGCCGCAGCAAAGTCGTGCTGTGCTATGTCCAAGCGCAAAGCAGGCCGTGGGAGGAACAGGAAGGCACAGAGGTGGGGCCCAAAGGGTGGAGCTTTCGTCGTCATCCATACGTGAAGCAAGGAAGCATTCAAGGGGCATAGTTTTCAGAGATTCCAATGCCCATCAGTTAGAGAATTCACACCTCCTTTCACATGGGCGGGTTGAGGCTTTTGTTTCGGTTGACAGCAGTGAAGATGTTAAACCGCCTGCTCCTGACTCGTCTGACACCCGCAAACCTGATGTAAACATTAGGGGGATGCTAATTCAGTCATTGCTCCATCGAGGAGAGGGGCGGAGGAGGATTTAACAGTTCTGAAGTGGACATGTGACCCTCCCTATAAAATATTGGCACAAGTTTCTTGTGTGGGGGAACTTGTAAAGCATAATTTATATGAGGACCTAGCTATTGATTCTGAGTTCCCAACTACTAAGGGTAACACGTTTTTTATTAAATCACTTGATTTTAAAAATGATAGCAGAGTCAAAGCATCCAGAAAGAAGGTATTAATGAAAACAAACCATTTCTCAGGTGGTGTTTTTGAGTTCCGCCAACATTGTCAGAATTTAGAAATTAAAAGATGGAGGTTAAAAGTGTAATGTATTACCGGACATGAAAGTTGAAACTCAGACATTGTTTAGTTCAGGGAAAGCAGATTTTGGAGTTACTTCAGGTCAGTGGGTGTGGGTGGAGAATTCAGAATTGTTTCCTCAAAAGGATAGGGGTGACAATACAGTTAGGGTCCTGGATACTGCAGTGCAATCTGGCAGGTGTGGCCTGCTGAAAAAACCTTCTAAAGAAAAACCGGAGGAATTGAGCACAGCAAAACAGTTATCAACAGAGCAGGAAGCAGCTCTTGGACGTTGGTCTGAAGAAAAAGGAAGATCAGTAGCAGATTTTGCTTCATCGATGGAGCAGTTTGAACATATGTCGACATAAAAATGGAAAGTATATGATGGTGGTTGTGGTGTTGGTGATGGGGACAGACCGGGTGTAAGTGGAAATGATTGTCAATCTGATCATGAGGAGGTTCTGGTTCATGATGAAGACAATGAGGAGCTAGAGGTGGGTGAGTTGAGATAATGAGAGAATGTAAGAATGAAAAAGGCATAATAGCAAAGGATGGGGCTCAGAGGGGAATAATGGGGCAAACAATTGTTTTTAGTATATTGCAGAAGTCTGGAGCGGACAGTACAATGGTGGAAGATGTACAGAAAGTTAAACAGCAGACAAGCGAGGCCAAGGATTTCAAGAGAGAAGATTATCACAATTGCCAAAAGGTAAGGCATCGTGATGGTCATCTTGGTAGAATTCGGACAATTTTAATATAAGTGGCACAAGATCTATTTGAGTAGGTGAAGGTAAGCTGGTAGAAGATTGTGGTACTGATATGATAAGGGATGAAAAGGCAACTAATGATCAACAAGGAAAAGCTAAAGAAAAAGATCTGACAAAGATAATGTGCGAACAGCAGTTACAAAGCAAAGATTATGTTAAACAAGCATTTGCAATGCAATCGGTCTCACGTTTGGGACCTTATATGTATTTAGCTATGCAGCACATTTGCCTGGGTGCTGAAACATCTACTGTTCTTTAACATGGAGGGAAAGTAAGCATCACACTGTGTGACACGCCAGGTATGGGAACACATGGAGAGAAACATTGCCTTTCAGCTGGAAATGGTATAGTCCAAAGCTCTGTTTTTAATATAAAAGCAGGGCCTTCAGTGGTCATATCACTGATAAAACAAGATTTGAAAAAAATATTATCTACGGGTGCTCGTAGAAGACAATTTCTATGGACTGGATTCTAGAGAATGCTAAAGTGATTCTGGTATTTTACTGACCTCTGCTGGTCGTTTTCTTTCAAAACAGTTAACTAGAGGCAGTTGAACAGAAAAAAAAAGTCCCAGGGATGATCTCCAGTGCCCATAATGTACATACACATATAAGTATATATATTAAAGTATATACTAAAGTATATACAAGAGGTCTTGAATGCTCAACCTAAAAAGATAAAGTAATTGACAGTCTAGAGGGTGAACAGGAGGATAAGAATATGCATAAGAAATTACCTTATATAGGAATTACAATGCCTTTGGGCTCTCATCTATCAGAGAAAACAAAGAACAGAATATGGAGACATGAATTTGTAGATGCATTTAAGTTATTGCATAGTGATATCCAAGTGAAAGAGTGGTAATTAGCTAGAAGGCCTAGAGTTCCCAAAACCATAGAAAATTGGACATCTGCATTTCTAATGTATGCAAGCATCTACTGTGAGAAACATTAAGATAGAGCAGTGGCACTTTTCAAATACATAAACATAATTCGTAGAGCTCAAATGCAATTTGGTGGTTATGCTTGGCTAAGCTACGATGAAGTGTTCAGGGTCGGAGTCAGTCTGTTCAATGATAAACCTTGGTGAGATGTTGACTCCGAATAATGAATCACATGGATGTCATCCACACACCTTCCAGCCACAATTCATACAGCAAGTGGCTTACCTGTCACTTATCGGTCCTTTCAGTATCGCCCCCCCAATCTGGGGCAAGGTGGTATGGAAGGGGGTCATCACCTTCTACAAGATCATGTTGGAATTTAAACAAGGGCATTTGTATCAGGCAATTTTGCTGTTACAAACATGAATGCTCACAATGTGTTGGAAAACATCCACTTACATTATGTTTTGCAGGTTCCACATTGGGGGAACAAGGTAGAATGCCACGGGGCAGAGGTCAGCCAAATTCATCAAAGGGCTCATACCTCAATTAAGACTGAGGTGTTATCAAATTGGTTAAGGCTTTATCCTGAGAGAGGTGGCATCTAAGTTACTGTGTGGTTTTAAAGACGATTTTAAAATTGGTTATCAGGGGCCAAGGCAAAAACAACAAAAGCTAAGTACAGAATTACAAGCAGGCAGGATTGCAGGCCCCTTTTTATAGGGCCCATTTGAAAATGTTATTGATTCCCCATTCGGTGTAGTGCCAAAGAAAACACCTGGTGAGTACAGACTTATCCACCCTTTGTCATTGCCAGAGGGCCAGTGTGTCGATGATTTTATTTCTCAAGTGGATTCTAGAGTATCCTATGCGTCCGTTGATGATGCTTTGAAATTGGTTTGAACAGCTGGTAAGAATTCAGAGCTTGCAAAAAGTGATATTCAATCAGCATTTAGACTCCTACCCATACATCCCACAGATTTTGAATGGCTTGATATGCATTTCAGAGATGCTTTTATGTAGACACGGTCCTTTCTATGAGATGTTCAATGTCATGAGCCTTATTTGAGACATTTAGCACTTTTCTGCAATGGGCTTTCATAGATTTTAGTGAACACAATTTGTTTTGTCACTACCTGGATGACTTTATGTTTATTGGTGCAAGGAACACAGATCAGTGTGGGAAAGCTCTACAAAAGTTTCAAGAAATGTCAAAAGACCTCAGGGTACCATTGGCCCCGGAAAAGACAGAGGGTCCTAGCACCAGGTTGACATTCCTGGAGATTGGAATACACAAGGAAGAAATTATAGCTAGGCTCCCTGCGGCAAAAGTTCAAGAAATATGGGGTTTCTTGCAGCCAGTAATGAATGTAAAGAAATAGGAACTTACGAAAGTTCAGGTATTGCTAGGCTATTTAAACTTTACAAGCAAGGTGGTCAGGGCAGGAAGATCCTTTTGCAGGCATTTGGGTTTGTCCATGTTTGGAACTTATCTTCCTCACCACAGAAGAAGCATCACCAGGCCATCAGGGCTGACCTGCATATTTGGTTAAAGTTTCAGGGTGAATTTACCTGAGTCTCATTGTACTTTATTGAAGAAGACCAGATTTGACAGATTCCGATTTTTTCGGATCCGTCGGGTGCCAAAGACATTGGTTTCTTTTGGGAGGGTCATTGGTGTGCGTTGAGTTGGCCTATTCAATGGTTGAGTCAAGGGCGCAGCATAGCCTTTTTAGAGCTATTCCCATTGGTAATCTCACTATGGGCCATATGTAGGTAAATTACATTTACCGATTCTTAAATACCGAATTTTACCGATTCGGTATTTATGAATCGGTAAATTTAATGTAGGTAAAATATTACCGAATCGGTAAGTGTCGGTATTTTAGAATCGGTATTTACCGATTCAGTAATGGCAACTGGCTTCCCATTCATTCCTATGGGCCTGGAGGCCCATAGGAATGAATGGGAAGCCAGTTGCCATTACCGAATCGGTAAATACCGATTCGGTAATGGGGGAGGCATCATCATGGGTGGCAGGGTGTCACATTGACACCCTGTTGCACCCCTGATTCGTGCATGTGTGCACATGTGGCACACATACATGCCCTAAGGGCATGTATGTCTGCCACATTGCACACTTCAAAGTGCGCAAAAATGCTTTTTTTACAGCTAATCGTCATTTACCACCAACTTTTAGTTGGTGGTAAATAACGAATCCCCACACCTACCACACACTCCCCCTACATATCATTTCAGGATTCGGTATTTACCGAATCGGTTAAATTACCGATTCGGTAATTTTACCGATTCGGTAAATTACCGAATCCTGAAATGTGCCCCCTACATACCAAAAGCCTAAATACCGGTCGGTAACGGGATATTTACCGAAAATCTGCCGTTACCGACCGGTATTAGGCTCCCTACATATGGCCCTATATGTTTGAGGCGAAGAATTTAGAAATCCATCAGTTCTATTTCATGTGGATAAAATGGCTGTTGTACAATTGGTAAACAAACAGAAGGTGAGAGACCTGAGAGTATTGCACCTACTAAGAACCTTTATGTTGAAACGTTTGCAATCAAATGTTGATTTTAGAGCTAGGCATTATCCTGGAGCAAGCAATAATACAGGGGATGTTCTTTCTCAGTTTCATTGGTAGAAGTTTTGCAGCTTGGCTCTGGGCACAGACAGCAACAAGACACGGATCCCACAGAATGTTTGGGTGTAGCAGGATTTAGGATAGTTGAGCTCGTAGAAGATTCATTAGCTCCATCCACAAGATAAAGTTATCAACAAGCTTGGAGTGAATTCTTAAGTTATGGTAACATTGACTCACGGGATGGGAATTTGTCTAAAAAGGAACAAACTATATTGGGCTTTGTGCTGCTTTTGATTCAAAAAGGTCTGTCTCACATCACTATTGCGGGGAAATTAGCAGGGGTTTCCTTTTATGGTCAACTGTGGTGGGGACATGATCCTGTTCAAGGTGTTTTGGTACAAAAAGTTTTAAAGGGATTGAGTAAGGAACAGTGTAGCAAGAAATCGTTAAGTGAACAAGTGACTTTTAACCTATTATAACAGGTATTATTACAACTGCCTTTTTGTTGTTATGATGATTTTGAAAGTTTCAGGTTTAAGTTGTGCATGTTGTGGTTATTTCTTGGTGCATTAAGAGCATCAGAGTTGTTGGGTTTGAGAGGGCATGTAGGCATTCAAAGGGATGAGATATGTTTGGATCAGCAAAGAATTAGGATTTGAATATAGAGTTCTAAAACAGATCAGTTGGGTAGAGGTAAATGGGTGGAGGAGTTGAGGAATTTTCAGACCTCAATGGGGAACAGCATTAATGAAATTTCCACCATGCTAATGGGAATTGAAACACTGTTTCAAACCTTTTAGCCAGATTGAGAAAAACTTTAAATAGACTGAGGAAGGACCCTAGGAGGTATAGGACACACTCTTTCTGTATTGGGACAGCTACAGAGGCTGCACACCTGGGTTGGCCATGGTCAGACACAAGAAGGATTGGGAGATGGAAGTCAAAATATTGTGAAAGATATGTTCATAAATAAGCTTTATTTGATAAGAAAACTTGTGCTAATACCTGTTTACTGTTATTTAGGTTGTGTTCATGGTCCGTTATCTGAACAAATTAGGACTTGGATAGTGGGTCATTCCTTCATGAAATGGGCAGCTTTGTATGCAGAGCACCAAATTTATGGCCAATCTCTTGGACTCCCAAGTATCAGATACTAGGTGGTATTGAAAGGGAAAAGCAGAATGTGTTGGGGTAACTTACTGAATACCTTAGCTGAACTTTGCTCCGTCAGCGGGTGTCTGGATAAGTCAGTTATTCATCTAGGTGAAAATTATTTAGTTCAACTGTCAGGTTTGACACTAATTAAGCAAATGAAAAAGGATTTGTCAGGTATAAAACATAACTGGGAGGGCGCTTGTTTAATTTGGGCTGAATTGATACCAAGGAAAGTATGGAGAGGGGCGAGGAGTCATGCAGCAATTGAAAAGGCAAGTTGTAAATTGAATAGGGCAATGAGAGTTTTCTTTTCCAATATGGGCATTACTATTTTGTCTCTCGTAAATCTAAAAGAGAATGATGCTCATATGTTTCGTGATGATGGGATGCATTTATCCAAAATGGGGCAGGCGTACTATTTGCTGGAAAAATTGAATTATTTGCGACACTAAGGAACGAGAGGCTATGGTCTCTAATAAAGTTTTATAAATTCAGGAATTTTTTCAACAGCTTTGGGTGGTGTAGAAAAACTTTTCAGTTTTCCTTGATGGCGGTTTTTGGGGGGCTGGACAGTATGGAGTGGGCTAATCCATCCCTCAGGGGGGAGGACAGAACACAGGGAAGGTGAAGAGTAAATGATGTGGCTTTGAACAACACTGGGGCAGATCGCTTAAGGATGCTTGATGAGGGGAGATCATGAGATGGGGGTATGCAAGGAAAAGGCAAGGAACGAAGGAAGAATTGGAAAATGTGGAAGACCATGTTTTTTTTTTTTATTGAAGCAATGTTGAGATATTTGGGGAGTTTAAGGGTGGAGGGAATGTTTAGAATTTTTAATGTATTAGTGAGGGTGAGTTGTTTACATTGTTTGTATCAATGAAGTTCATGCTATATACCTGTCTTAATAAAGTGGCCTTTTTAGCTAAAATAAAGGGAGTAGTGGTATGTGACTTCTTGTGCGATGTGGGGACCCAGGGGAAGTGAGGCACGAACCGATCTCCCCTTGGGTCACTTAGCACGATGGAACGGCTACAGATTTAGGTACGTAATATGGTGGGGGCTTAGTGGTAGGTTATATAAGGAGTATTTTTGGGCAGGAAGGCATTCGCTGAGGCAGTGCCCGGTCTGGTTAGGAGGTTTGTTGACCCACTTCTTGTTTCCTTTAAGTTAGTTAGGAATTATTTCTTTGTTTTCAATTTTTATGTTAAGAATTTTAGTGAGCTGGCCAATTTGTGAAGGCCTGATTATTTGAAAGTCGTTGGAGAATTGTTATTCTGCCACTGTAAGACAGGTTGTAGCTTTTGAATTTAGCTAGGCATTGTTTGGGGGGCTGGACAGTCTGGAGCTGGCTTTTAAATCCTCTGGGGGCGGAGAGGACAGAACACAGGGGAGGTGAAGAGTAAATGATGTGGCTATGAACAACACTGGAGCAAATCGCTTGAGGATGCTTGATGGGGTAGATCATGAGATTGGGGTATGCAAGGAAAAGGCAGGGAAAGAAGGAAGAATGGGAAATGAGGGAAGACCATGGGGTTATTTATTGCAGCAATGTTGAGATATTTGGGGAGTTTAAGAGTGAAGGGAATATTTAGAATTGTTCATGTATTAGTGAGGTTGAGTTGTTTACATTGTTTGTATCAATGAAGTTCATGCTATATACCTGTCTTAATAGAGTAGCCTTTTTTCTAAAATAAAGGGAGTAGTGGTATGTGACTGGTTGTGCAATTGATGGGGCAGACTTTCAGAGTCAATGGAGCAGATAGAGCCAATGGAGGAATGCAGAAAAGCAGCCCAAGTTTGACATTTTTTGCGGTCTCAGTCTCTGTAAATGGGTGCTCAGAGACGCTCAGCTGCCTGATGACTATGGGAGGACAGGCCCTCCATCAGCTGCCTGTGATTTAGCCCCAGGCTAAACGTAAAACAATGGGAGCCTGGGTGTATGAGGGATACATAGGTGTGGTGGCATTAATGTGCGGCTGTATCCAGTCACTCACTGCACTCTCAGGCTGCTGCATGGTGGGGGGGCAGCTATAGTGCCTCCGATCACCACTGTCCCTCACTCTCCAAGCCTCACCGTGCATCTCAGCATCTGACTTCAGCAAACACTGATTATATCACGCAGTAAGGAATTTAGAGAGAGACATTCCAACAAGGTCAGCTTCGGGCCAAGGTCCTAAGAGCTTCTTTCAGAAAAGGAAGGGAAACCGCACAGCAGAAGCAGCGCAAGCTTCTCTCACACAAAGAACTGCACAGGCATCAGCAGGCGAAGTGGTCTACTCACAAATTACAGGCATCACTACAGTCTTTTCTTCACACAGTACTTAAGTCCTAAGAATGCACTTCACACACAAGTGGTAACAGCAGTTCAAGAACAAATGAAGCATTTATTTATTTTTTAAATAAATTGTGAAGCCTTTTTTGTTAATTTGTTACATGCAAATGTTTGCCGAAGGTAGCAGGGCAGTTTGAGACTGCTGATTGGTCAAACTGGTTAATCTAAAGCCTGAAAGAACAGTGTAGTAAAAAAACTACACTAGTTTCAGAAAAAACATGTATTCAGCATTTTTTCTAAATTTAATAATGAGGTTTGAGTTCATAATGTTAAGGATAATGTTTTCTAATGTTTGGCTACTGTTAAAAAATAATATGCTTGGCACCCAATGGATGAGCGTGTATTATTAGGGACCCTAACTAGGACTGTCATTTCCTTCCTCAGTTTTCACCTATGTAAATAGCACACGCATCTTTGGGATAAAGGATTCTGGGCCTGATTTAGAGTTCAGTGGACTAGTTACTCCATCATGTTTGTGACGGATATCCCATCCGCTATGTTACAAGTGCAATGTATCCAATGGCATTTGTTGTTTGTGTTGAAGTAACTCACCCTCATACTCTAAATCAGGCCCACGATTTTCAAATCCATAGTTTTATGCAAAGGAGTATTTTGAACAGAAACCTTTTTTTAATGCAGCCAAACCAATGAAGCAATGGCCAAGGAGACAGAGACCCTCATACTCAAATCAATGCATTCGAGCTTCCTCATTCTCAACCAGTTGCAGTTTTGAAAAAAACTTGTTGGTAGAGTCCAGATAAATGGCATCGCAATAATGTAGTCTCACTGGAATAAAAGCATTGATAATTTGCTCATGTTGAGGGAAGATGTGTGGTCTTACATCTAGAACTGCCGAAGTTGAAATCTAGGCACCTAGGTTTGAATCCCAACCTAAATGCTTTCCTCAACATTGTGTGATTCTAGTTTAATTACTTATTCTTCCTGTGCCTAAATATGTAGAGTATAGTGTGTGAATTGTATTGGCTTAAACGTCACTTGATGTACATGATAATTTTTCCCTAGTAATGTACTGCCATTTGTTGATTTCTAGTTAGCTTCACACTATATAAATACCCGTATATAGATGCTAAAAAGTGAACTGAGAAAGAATGCATGACTGAAGTAAACACAAATTGACCACCAAATTGCCCTGCTTTTGCAGAGATAGGTAAGAATCAGTTTGAATGCCCACTCTTAACACACTGAACAGCGACAGACCAAAACAGAAGCTTCCAAATTGGTGAAGGTCTTTAAGGAGCCACACTTTCTGTTTTTTTCTTCCAGTTTGTTCATTTACATCCAACCCTCCACCCTTTGAAGATAGGTAAGCAATGAAGCAGCTCTCTTACTGGGATCCCCGACTCCCCATCAGTCCTGAAAATAATCTGTCTTCTCCGTGCATGAGCAACAACAGAATAAATGATGGTAGTGTTGCGGCAAATTTTATTCTCTGACAAAATGCTTTTATTAATAATGTGCAAAATCTAACATTTAAATCAAACATATGTTAAGCGTCAAATTTGTATTAAGTAATCATACTTAAATGTTGTAAGCCTGCAAATTAGTAGAAGTGCTGATATAAGTTAACCTCACAGTAGATGCCATTTTAACAGTAGAAGAATGCATTAACATTAAAAGGCCTGTATTTCCACACTGAATAGTTATTTGTACACTGTGCTTATTTTTTCACTATAAATGTTGTATTTTTCCTGGGGCCTCCTGTTAGCTAGTGAATAGGTGTTTGTTATGTATCAGAAAACTGATGGTGAATTCTCACTGAGAGAAGCAAAGATGACTAGAAGTATGATTAATGGAAAGAACTGCTGGACCACAAAACATCAATGCTGTAACTTTTCAAGGTCAATGCCTGAAAACCTATTGTGCTCTACAGAGGAAATTGGGAGTTTGCTTATTCCTAGGAGTTTGCTGATATTCATATGGAGGATGGAGAAGATGGAAGAAAATAATTTTGCAACAATGAAGATTGTGTGCTTATATTAGTGATGTTCCTATAATAGAGAGCCGGCGCCAGATACCATATTCCTTTGCAGGCTTTGACCGGAGCATTGCCTTTGATTTTCGGATGCCTTCTCTTCTGGAAAGACTGCCTTTCTTAGATATCAGAAAACTGTTTACTGATATCTTTGAGCTGAGAACACTTTCCAGCTTATGATGCAAAGGCTTTATGCTTGTGTATTTATTCTCTCATCAGAATTCTTTATTCAGTATTTGAACTGGCGCCTTTTTCCTCTTTATCCCAAATGAATTTAAAATTAGAGTATTTCCTTTATGGAAAACGCTTGCTGGTTTATTACTATTTTGGCTGTGATTCGAGTTAACATTAAGTTGTGTTTTATAATCAAATACCGATTGATGACATATTATCTTTTAATGCTGAAATCTAAACATTAATGCGTAATGCATAAATAGATGAAAGACTTACAGATTTGAAAATTAAACCCTTTAACTCACACTAACTCTCTTTAGTGACTGAATTTAAAGTCTTTAATGATTTACTGTTACCTGAATGATTGCTCCTTATTTCTCTTTGTCGATGAACAAAGGTCTGTACGACCAGTGGTGGGGGTTATTAAATTATTATACCTGAATATTCATATATAAAACACACCAATGCAGATTAAAAACAGTGGAGAAAATACAGGACACTCAAGCACTCCACAGGCCAGAGATTTCTGACCTGAAATGAATGGGTCCAATAGACTTGGATAGCTCTCATAGATAAGAAATTTGGTTGCCAGAACACAGCAGTGTCTTATATACTGAGATTCTCAAGTTGACTCAGAAGGATACAATGATCACCCGTATCAAATATGGACAACAGGTCCAAAAGGATTAAGGCCATTAAGCCATTAAAATCCCCATTACAATGAAGCTCATCCACACCAGTCATTAAATAAGTCTCAATGTTGCTCCCTGAGAGGAACCTGGTTTGTGCAGATTTTGAGCCTCTACTAAAAGTGTCAATTGATTAAACACTGCTTGCTGAAGAAGCTTACTAGAAACAATAGGGTGCCGATTAGGATCCTGGAAAAAATTTCCCCAACCGAATTGAATCTGGACTTTTTTCCGTACAAATGGTAAAAGCGCCGTACAAACTGCCAAGTACGATTCGTATGGGAAAAAGTCCATACAAATCGCATTGGGAAAATTCCCCCACATGTCCTCGGGTCGGGAAAAGTCTCCGACACGTCCCCGGACATTTTTACGTACAAATGGGAAAACTGAAGTCCAAATGCGCAAGTACGATCCGTCCCATCCGTCCGATTGTACAACTGTATGGAAAAAAGACCGTCCGGAGCGAACTCCCATAGCAACCATGGAGATGTCCAAACAAGTGCCCGGTACGCGCCGTACCCCCCCCCGCCCCCCGTATGTTCGCGCCGTACCCCCAGCCCCCCCGCGGATGGGTGCGCCGTACCCCCAGCCCCCCGTATGTACGGAGCATACCCCCCAGCCCCCCGTATGTACGGAGCATACCCCACCCCCGTATGTACGGCGCGTAGCGCTGGAGGTCCGCATCATACATACAGGGGTGGGGGTACGCTCCGTACATACGGGGGGCTGGGGGGTACGGGGGTACGCTCCGTACATACGGGGGGCTGGGGGGTACGGGGGTACGCTCCGTACATACGGGGGCCTGAGGGGTACGCTCCGTACATACGGGGGCCTGGGGGGTACGGGGGTACGCTCCGTACATACGGGGGGCTGGGGGGTACGGGGGTACGCTCCGTACATACGGGGGGCTGGGGGTACGGGGGTACGCTCTGTACATACAGGGGCCTGAGGGTACGCTCCGTACATACGGGGGCCTGGGGGCTACGGGGGTACGCTCCATACATACGGGGGGCTGGGGGGTATGGGGGTACGCTCCGTACCTATGGGGAGCTGGGGGGTACGGCGCGCCCATCCGCGGGGGGGCTGGGGGTACGGCGCGCCCATCCACGAGGGGGCTGGGGGTACGGCACGCCGATCCGCGGGGGGGCTGGGGGTACGGCGCGAACATACGGGGGCGGGGGGGTACGGCGCGTACCGGGCCCCCTAATCAGCTCGCATCGCTGCGTACTTAGCTTTTCCGGCACTTTTTAGGTGGCGTAAAAATTTTCCCATCCGGACTGCAGTCGGTGCGAATCGTAATTGCTGGTACGTGAAAACATGCCTAACTCCGTCCGAACGTCACGTCCGCGGTGTCCCGGATCACATTTGTATGTATTTTTCTGTCGGTTGGTCTTTTTTCCGATTCGTACGGAAATGGTGTTTCCGTACGAATTGTAATTGCATGTTTGTAAAGTTTTACAACCCGGTACGAGTCGGACGGAGAAAAAGCTCCGACCCACGGTTTGTACCGGGTTTTTCCAGGATCGTAATCGGCCCCTAGGTGGGAGAAAGGTCTATTGTTAGCAGTCATTTCTGGGTAGATTGCTTCTTAAGCAATGAAATAATCTCAGCCTCTTGTAAGTCATTCAGAACACATTCCTTGACTAAAGAGCTATTAATAATGCTTTTTACTGATGAGCAGCATTGTAACAACAGCTTAATGTCACTCCTGAGCCAGAAAACCTACTGTTCTTAATTAAGGAATAGAATGTAACATAAATGAAAGGGCTGCATTGAGGGAGACAAATTGAAGAAATATTAGTAAGCAATGAATTGTTAAATTAAAGCTCAAGCTTGGGACAAGGGTCAGCAGAGGCCAACACTGCTCTAATTGTTTTTACCTGAAGGTCGAAAGGGTCAACAAGCTGATTGCAGTTAGAGAGTATGGGAATGTGTAAGCAAGGAAGAACAGCAGCTATTTAAGCTTACCAGCTGGCCCTACTATGGATACCACATGAGGAGCAGCAGTGCAAGATCTACAAAGATAACAGAGGTAGCTTTGGGAAAAACAATAGAAGTTCATCACTTATTCTCTTTTTCTTACACACACACACACAAATGCACACACATGCACACACACATGTATGCATGCATGCACAGACACACACATTCACTTTGCTGGCAACAGAAACAAATTATACTCAGAACCTTAAGATGGGAATCAAGGGGTGGCAGAGGAAGGGAGTTGGAGTCACTAGGAGATAAGCTTGAAAAGCAGAGTCTGACCAACAACTTATACATTTATTTATTTTGCAAAACTGTTGCAAAGAAATTGACAACAAGGAAAAATGTGACAGTAAATCTGTTCTAGTCTACTTAATGGATCACGAAGAGGCTGCATTTTAAAATATCTTACAGGGTTAAGACACCTGCTGCAGAAATATTTGTATGCCCAGCAATTTTGAGGGGATTATATTAGTAGTAAAATATCTCTGGTGGTTAATGCAGTTCTGGGATAATTCTGTGTTTTGTCCAATCCCAATCACAGTTTGACTAACAAAGTAGCATACAGGGTTAATGTGCCTGCTGCAAAGCACATAGTGTAACATGCAGATCACAAATTTGTATTTTATGTAAAAAGGTAGGTAGGTGGGATCCTGCTTTTGACAAGTACATCGTTTTGATACTTCCAGTTCATAAATTGCAATCCTTCCAACATAGCACCGTGATCTATTTACTGGCATCAAGGAGCTGTGTTCAAACATAAAGTCATAGGTTTAACCATCCCTTTGGGGGTTTTTTCTCAGTCTTTTTATTCTAGGATTGTAAAGAAGGGCTACTCTGGGAATTAATAGTCTTGTTAGTACAGACATCCCCAATCACAACTCTATGTCATGTATCCTGATTTTATGTTTCTCCCGACTGTCCACTCTTAACATATAGAGGTATAATCACAAGGAAATGGTTCAGCACAGCGGCAAATTTTGCAGCGCTGCGTCATTTCAAAAACACAAGAATGCGCCGTATTCACAAGAATTCAGCACACCCCTGTGTTTTGCCTTGACCTGATGCTAAAAATAGTTGCCAAGCGCCAACACAGGCACCCATGCATTATATATCAAAAGGGTGACTGCGTTGCAGGGACTCATCCCTGCAATGCAGGCACCCTTGCACCATGGTGCAAGGGTGTCTGTGTTGCAGGTAATTATTGTTTATGTACAGAAAGGGACACCTTCCTGTACATAAACAATCTTTAAATGTGATTTGCTCTTTCTATGTGTGCTGTCAATCTAACGCCTGCTTTTGCATGACTTTAGTTTTTGGCGCTATCTCAGAAATCTGGGGCAGCCTCAAAAAGTGGTAGGTCTTGCAGCGGAATGCCCACAGCAATACCCATTGCATGCCCCTTTCATGCAGATACCTGCGTGAAATGGTACCATATTTACAAAGTGATGTTAAGCCATGCAAAGTGGCTTAACGCCACTTTGTAAACATGGTATAGGGCATTGCACCACCAAAACATCGAAAAAAGTGACATTCCAGTGGCACAATCCCCTTGTAAATATGCCTCATAGTGTCTACAAGTATGGATGATATGTGATTCCTACACCTTATAACCCCCATTGTTGTAAGTGAAATTTTCTGTACATTGATTTACACACTTGTATGATTTATTGTGTCTCTGTGTATGATGTGAACAATTAGAAGGTGCCATTTAGATCGTTAGCTAAGTTGGGACCCGTTAGTTACGGCAAGGGTGCAACAGGCGGATAGGGTAGTAGAGGGGCTTTTTCGCTTTGCCAATCAACTAGGCCACAAGCCGGTGTCTGAGTTGATTTGTCTGTATAAATCCAAATGTGTGCCCGTTGTAACATTTGGGGCAGGAGTGTGGGGATACCATAACAACCGACAGCTTAAAGTTATGGAAAACAAATTTATTAAAAGATTATTGATGACTCCTAAAAGTGCCCCCACGATCTTCTGTCATCAAGAGCTGGGACTTAATTTCATGGATGATTGCATTAGAATCGCCCCTCTGTTATTATGGGCCAAAATATGGTTGTCCGAAGAACTAGTATTCTCCTAGGAGGTTATTAAGGACTGTATTAACCTAGATGGAGCACTTTCTATTCCTTGGCTTTGATTCGTAAGGGAAAACTTTTGTAAGCTAGGTTTGGGGCATTACTTTGATTGTCCGGAAAGCATCCCTGAAAATGCTAAAAACATCGTAAAAGAGGCACACTTTACAGGGGTGAAGACATCACGTGCTAACCATGCCGTAACAGGGCGCCTCTGTTTACCCCCGAATCAACAGCAATTTTACCTAACTTTTACGACAAATGTACAGACTCGCTTTTATTTAACTAGATTACTTTTACTTACCCTGCTTTTTTTGGTGGCTTTCCCAAAACAATCGGGGTTGGAGGACAAACTGGTGCCTTGTCCATGTGATAATGTGGCAGTCCAGAGCACCATGCTCTTTATGTTACTTTGTTCCCTCTATAAGGTACCAAGAGCAAGGTTTTTATTTCTGATTTTAAAAGAAATTAGGCCGTGTTCTTACATAGAAGGGTAGTATTATCTGTCCTCTCTGGCCACTTATGATGTATGTATTAGGGTTTCTAACTTTATCAAAGTAGCTTTGGCGGTTAGGAAACGGTATTAGGCCTTGCTACTGAACCCGATTAGAGCAAATTATTAACACATAACCTATAGCAGGGGTCTTCAAACTGTGGGGCGCGACCCCCAGGGGGGCCGTGGAGTGATGGAAAGGGGGTCGCGCCTTCCCAGTCACACTTCTGCCCAGGCCCAAGGGCTTCAGCCCCCCCCCCCCTTCCCCCGTCCTGTGTCTCAGCCCGGGCTGCTGCAGTGAAACTTGAGCTGCTGGGGGCTCAGCTGGGCAGTGTCTGGATTCCTGTCTCCGGCACCCTTGTGTTTTTTCACAGGTCTTTAAAGACCATTTAACATGCCTTTGTAAACTGCTTACAGAGGCTTAGGTTTTTTTGCTGGTTCCAGTACCCCCTGGGTCCCCACTGTGCCTATTCCTTACATTTGGATTTTACATTCACTGCCGTAGTGTGAGAATGCATTTCATGGAAAGGAATACAAAGTTGGCTTTCTGGGGGCGCCGTGAGTGAAAGTTTATTGTGCTTTTGAAGCACCTGCTGCAGAGTTTCTTTCCCCGGCAATTGCCAGGCCTCACATAAATGTCAAGATAACTCGTGTGATTAATTATCTTCCTGGAGAGAGATCAGCATTTTGTATAGTTGTGGTTTTGACTTGGGTGATGTTAGTGCAGAGGGTTAATATGCCTGCTGCAAAGAACGTGTACCAAGTAGATTACAGAGTGCGTATGATGTGAAGAGATCAGCAGGTTACTGCTTTCAAAAGAGACATCCTTTTGTTACTTGCAATTTATAACTTAAAGTCCTAATAGAGAATAGTGAGCTATTAACTTTCATCCTAGAACAGCATGCACACTACAAAGAATACCTTATTAGACCATTGATTAATGTTGCAAAAAGGGTTAATTTGGCTAGAAATCAATTCTTATTATTAAAGGAAACTCCCAACTATGCTGTTTCTTTTTCGACTCTGAGTTTGTGCTTCTCCACACCAAGCACTCTTGAACTATACTGCCTACCAGTATGGAGGACATGTGACTCCTATACTTTTAGTCCTTTGGCTTATGTAACATTTCCTATACACTGATTTACACACTTATGATTGATTGTCTCTGTGTAATGTGTGTGTGATGCAAAGTGCTCGGACACCCTACACTGGTATGAGTGGCACTATATAACTAATTCAATTCATCTGAGAGTGTGGGGTTATGGAGACTTGGTCACTGTTAAAGGGTGCTAGTGAGAGAATCCGTGGTGGGGGTGGTCATTGTGGGGGGCACCGACAAACATGGTCGCACAGGGCACCACCAGCACTAAAGCCGGCCCTGGGAAGTATGCACAGATAAGCGCTGAAAATACCGCTTTAGGTGACTGTTTTTTTTTTGTACCGACTGGGCCACCAAAATAATCTGCTGGCAACCCTAACCATAGGACTGGAAGTTTGTTGCAGGATCAGCACATTATTTATTTCCTTCACCCTCGATCCCCGATTAATGCCGCAATAGTTTAACTTAGATCTTTAAGTTTACGCCCCGTCAATAACATGCTGAGTTACTTCATGGGTCTGGGAATGCACCCTGCATTCAAACAACTCATTCCTCATTCTCGCCCTTCATTGTCACACTCACCCTGCACTCACAGTGATCACAATGCACTCACACTGATCACCATGCACTTGCACCATTCACCCGCTCACCTTGCACTCACAGCGATCACAATGCACTCACACTGATCACCATGCACTTGCACCATTCACCCGCTCACCTTGCACTCACAGCGATCACAATGCACTCACACTGATCACCATGCACTTGCACCATTCACCCGCTCACCCTGCACTCACAGTGATCACTCTGCTCTCAAAATGCACTTGTCCTGCTCACACTATACCTCAACCTGCAGTCACACGAGTACACTACTCATCCTGCACTCATGTGACACTTCACTCACCTGTCCCCCTCACTACTCAATATGCAACTCACTCAAACAAGCCCATCAGTAATCATACATTCATTCATCCCATTCTGAACTTGCATCCGCACCCAAAATGAGAGAGGACAGCAAGGGAGTGAGAGAATTTGATTGAAGAGGTCAGGGATGAGGAGAAATGTGAATTGCCGAAGAGAAGTGTGGACACGCAAGAAGTGAGTGTGATCCAAAGGTGAGGGCTTCTGTTAGAACAAAGGGGAGATGTGAAAGAGGAATGGGGGGACTGGAGAGGTGTAAGATACAAATAGACAAAAATTTGAATGAAGAGACGAGGTGAATGAGAAGTGCTGAGGGGCACGGGAGGTGACAGGGCCAGAGAGGCCATGAGATAAATGTGAGAGACTGTTAGAGATGAGGGCAGTGAAAGGACAGAATGGCAAGAGGTGATTAAAGGTGAAGTGAGAGGTTGAATGGGGAGAGTTCAGAAGTTGTAAAAAGGGGTGAAAGAAAATGACCTGCAAAGTGAGAGAGGGATCCGGGGTTAGGAGAGGAGAGAGGGATGGAAGGGAGGGGGTGAGAGGAAAGCTGCATGGGTAAACGGCTTAACTCTACACAAAACCGCCAGGGTTTTAAGTGACCCCTGCTTCTTCCGGTCAGGGCCAGGTGAGCTTCTAATGTGGCAGCACGTATTGCTGCAGAGTGGAAGGCCCTTCACAAAGGATGACTTGAAATCTTTCTGATGATAATTGCTGTATTTTGGTTATAAATGGGTACTGATTGGGTGAAATCTTTCCTCAGCGTTACTGTGTGTAACAAATATCAAAATAATGAAGCAATGCTATCCCAAAATACGCGGCATCACATAACCTTATTTACATTTTCATCCCACGCAATTTAGTCAACAGGTTTAGACATTTTTGTCAAGAGGGGGTCCTTACGCCTCAAAATGTTGACAGGGGGGTCTCGGCATCCAAAAGTTTGAAGACCTCTGACCTATAGTATTCATGTACCCGTATGGAGGGAGCTGTATAATGAAATTATGAGTGCCCTGCAATATAGACTGTCAATTTTATTAGAGGAATGTTTTAAGGTCTATATTTCTCCTGCCTTTTATATAATGAATTGATGTGTATGAACTGCTTATTTGGCTGCTCTGCACATATTTGTTTGAAACAATAATCTATTTTGGGGATTTTATGAATTTTTATGGTTTTTGATAAAAATCAAACAAGTGTATCTTAACTTGATTGATGAGATTGGTATGTACTGTCCATTCTGCTGCTTTGTATGTAGACTTCTGAAACAATAACTTGTTGTGAATGTTTTTATGAACTTTTATGGTTTTCGTTTGAAACCGATTAAAGTTGTGATTCCTACACCTTATAACCCCCATTGTCGTAAGTGAAATTTTCTGCACATTGATTTACACACTTGTATGATTTATTGTGTCTCTGTGTGTGATGTGAACAATTAGAAGGTGCCATTTAGATCATTATTAGTGTAATTACTCATGTACACGCGTATATATCTTGGATTTATGTGGTGCATACTCATCTCCTACATAGAGGGGGGTTGAACAAAGTCAAAAACCTGCATTCAAATCATAGTTTCGATAAAGTACATGTGAAGTGACAAGCTGTGTCCCTTTGTTTCCCTCAAATGTATTGTCATCTGGGTGTTAGGCTCTAGATGGCTTTCGGCCAGGATGAAACTTGAACAAAAGATGATTGTCCTCTAAATCAGGCCCTTGTTTGTGGAAGTAAAAATAAGAAAGCGCCCTCACTGCCTGTAAGTTGCTGCACTGTATAGAATGCAGACCATGTGCGGGTGCTGCTGAATTGTGTCCATGTATCAGAAAATGACACTTGTACAAATTCAGCATATGTCAAATAGCTGCTGGAACCACGATCTCCTTCTTTCCACCACTGCTATTTCCCCTAAAAACTGTAGAAGAGGATGCTGGGGAGCTGAGGTGTCTTGCAACAAACATAGGGAATAATGTTGTGGTGGCAAATTTCAGTTGTAGAGGGACAATCCTTTTTACCCTGAGAGGACGTTCTGACTCACTTCTGGAAAATCCCTTCAGTCCCCCTACATTGACTATTGAGTTGAGTGGTTACTCTCTTGCAGTGTGTGCTGTCAGGTTTGACCAGCACTCTTTTTAGGGACAGGAATCTCACTGCCCTACTCAGCTGCTAAGCTCATTTAAAACGTGCCATTGGTAAGACGCAGGTGGTCGGCCTGTCCTGTGATCCCTGTGGCCCACTCAGGTCCAGAGGAACAAGCTCCTTACCTTTGTTAACCCCTTATCTGGAGAGGCTCTATCTAGCTGCAGATTCCTTACCTTTGAATAGCTGGGACATCAGCCAGTCCGCATATCAGATTGGCCGGCTGCCTACAACTGGCCAATCTGACGTGCGCAATCCTAGGGCTGAGAAGGAGAAGCAGCTGAGTGACTGCAGCCACAGGCCCCCAGCCTCAAAATGAGCACTGGGTTAGCCTGCTCCAACCAATCATGGAGCTTGGTTGGATTATCGTGGCACTAGGGAGGAAGTCCTTCCCTTTCCGCCTATAGATGTGGAGGAGAGCGCCAGAAGAGAGATGTTGACCAGAGCCCGTGGCCAGCAAACGCAACATATATATGGTGAGTGTTTTGGGCATCGCGCCTCACCATATTTTAATGTTGCCGTCCACTACTGGATATTACTAACCTCTGAGCACTAAAACAATCTTAATAGAAGTTCTTTTAAGGGAAGTGCAGAACTGCACAGTTTATTGTCTCTCGAAAAATACATGAACATTATAAAATTACATGTGACTAGGCGCTCATGTGAAAATCAATATTTTTGCAATGATTTTAATATCACATAGTACTCATTGTATTTTTTCACCCTTTATGTCTGGCAAAGCACTTTACTCCCAACAAAGCAGATGGCTTTTTAATGAGACCAGCAAGTAATGGGCACCCAGACTGCATTGTACTTTTAGGAAAATGGTGTGTGTGATTTCTGTAGCAGTTTCTAATAGTTACGCCTTCACGCTGAGGGCGCTAATGAGAATTTTTCAGCAATATTACCACACTAAATCGCTGAATACCGAATGTTGAACAGAAGCTGGACCGCACAAAGCATGGCAAAATACAATCCATCTTCTTGTGCCAAAAATAAGTTTTCCAAAAACGGTGAGGTTAATCAGTTTTCTGCCACGTACGGCATTTTTTAAAAACATTTTATCGTTTGTTCAGTCAAAAGCAAAACAGGTTGGTACATACGTAAAAATGAGCTAGAATCCATCACCACCGTTATTTCCTCCTGGAAATGATGTGGCAGGTGGTTCATGTTTAGTTAGCTTTTCTGTCTGTATATAAATTCCATAATGATTAAGTGCAGTGCTTGGTAAGCAGGCAAGATGTATTTTTTTTTAAATTTGTAGTTCTCTCTTTCTTTCTTTCTTTCTTTCTTTCTTACTTTCTTTCTTTCTTTCTTTCTTTCTTTCTTTCTTTCTTTCTTTCTTTCTTTCTTTCTTTTTTTCTTTCTTTCTCCAATTTAACAAAATAATTCCTGAATCCTGCTGCACTCCCACACTGCACATAACACTGCCATCTCTCCTGACGCTCCCAAATATGAAAATCAAAAACATACCTGTGGCCATAATAAAAAAGTGCCCGGGGGCACAGCACCCACTTTATGTATCCTTGAGGTGGTTTGGTAATATAGTACGGGCTGCAGATGCCTGTAAGGCGCCTTCTGTAATACTGATCACGCTGGTGCACACTTTGCATTGGAGCGATCATGACTGGGTGTTCCCTCATTTTCCTGGGGGCATATAGGGAAACACTTGGCATTTTCCCCACAGTAAGGGCGCAGATGCAAGGAGACAGTCAGGCAGTACAATGATTGTGAGCCACAAAGAGGTGTCGCACAGCCACTGTGTCTCTCAAAGTCACCACCCGCCTGCAAGGGTCGAGCTCTGATCCCCACTGAAATGTGGGTACAGTACCCCCTGCTGTGAGAGGTGTACCGGCAGATTGAAACAGCTTATGTTCCTTCCACACGTGTTAGCGTCTACACTGTGAATGGTGCATTTTTTGTAATGGGGCTCACTGTCTCAGTCTGCATCTGGCACAGTGGGACAATGTGCCCTATACATTATACAGCCCCTGTGTTTGCCACAAAGCCTCACCACCCTCGGCACTTACCTTCCTCCCTCTCACCATTTACCCTTCCTTTCCAAATTAAATTAAACCTGCTGTCCTTCCACCTACCAATGCCAACTTCTCTCACATTCTTCAACCCCCTGCACCCAAAAAAAGAGAAAATCATAACTGGAATTCTATCACCATTCCACATAACCCTTTGAATCTTCCCTTCCTATTCTAAAGTTGTGCGCTGTGTTCCTCATCAGAGAAAAGAGCCAAATCAATCTATTAGACTCTCTAAGAACATAAGCACAGTGAATGCTAGGGGATGGGGCAACTTGTATTTTGTCTCTCTCCACATTTCTACAGGTATCCAAGATATTTTGATGAGTACCTCACCCACATTGTCGTAGGATGCTTCATCATAGGTCACCTACCCACACCGTGGTAGGAGTGACACCACCACGGTGGACTCAACTGTATAGTGGACATTTTGGCAGGAAGAGAGCTCTGTAGGCATGAAGGCTGCTATTTTTCCCTTGATGGTGTGTGACTGTAGGGAGGTGCACCCTTGCCTCCACAATAACTCCTCATTAACCCACATCTGGGGTTTCTGATCATGAAAAGGGCACAAAGGTATGAGAGCTGTTGCCTCATTAGCAGCATGGTGTGAGTGTGGCTATTTGTACATAGTAGTACATAAAATGAGTAGATAGAAGATACATTGCATATCAATAACTATTCATTCGTCTTGTTCTTTTTAATCATACCCGAGTTACCAAACAAATAAAGAAGCAGTACAAGGGATCATACAAGGTATTTTTAGAACTCATTCCTTGTCCATATCCAGAACCAATTTATTAAGAACTCTCGATATACAGTTGAGTTTGCCTTGGCAGGATCACTCCTACCACAGTGTGCATAGGTCACCTATTATGAAGCATGCCTCGACAATGTGGATGAAGTGACTTGTCCAATTATCTCACTACCTGTAGAGATTTGGAGAAGGACAGAAATGAGTTGTCCCATTCTCAAGCATTCTTTGTGCTTGTGGTGTGAATTTTGGAGGTCATGTTAGGTTGAGACCTCTTTCTCTCTTTTGGTGTAGTGAAGACTTTCTAAGAACCCTGTGCATGAAACCTAAAATATAGATATGCATAAAAAACTGATGTCCTTCTTCCCTCCCTCTACTCCTTCTCACTTTGCCTCCCTCTATTTCATAATAACGTGTTTTGATGTGGTGCTTTATACCTCCATTTTTACACACTTTACCAATCAGTTGTTCCTATCACACATTTAACCTGTTCACCAAACGTAGAAAAATGGAAGACTTAGTTGTCCCTCTCAGAATCTGAATATGTGACTTCCAAATCACACTGAAGTCACTATTGGGCTTTTTTTCTCATTCAGCTATATGCCACATTTGTTTTTCAAACATGGATAGGAAGAGATGTCTGCTATCCTAAAACTCAACCCCCATAGTTCCCTAGGCCTTCCTTTTCCATTCCATCCAAAGACATGCTCTTTGCTCGCAATGACAAAGTAAAAAGCTGGTGGCATGCTGATAACACCACTGACTGAGCCACTGCCAGCATCGCAAGATGTGCCTTGTCGCTGTGGGTCTTCAAAGACTTGTGGATCAAAAAGGAAAGTGGCATTTGGTGATACTGGAGCATCAGTCACTCACCATTCACCAATCTTCTTAGGTCAACAGGACCCGAGGAAGGCGGAGAAGGAGAGGAAAATGGCAAAATATAATTTGCAATTGTAACCACTTTTCTAATTTTCTGGACAACAGAGAAAAGCAAGGAATTAGTGTCCACCCAGGCACTGGCTTAATAGCACAGTTTTTCGAAACTAGTGATCAAGATAGGGGCTTTCTATCATAGATATACACAACAAGAAATGTCCTTTGCAGTTTAAGATTGTGCAGTTTGCATTCTACATATTCACCCCCCAGGTTAAAGGTATTCTTATAGCTTCTCGTCAGCTACTTAGCTTCTTGGACTGAAACTTTCACATACATTGATAAGTCTTCCACACATATGATTCTCGACCCATTTTTTCTTATATTATCAGGGCCTAAGGAAATGTGTGCTCTTATAAGAAATTATGTAGATTTAAACTATACTAGAGCGTGAAATCCTTCTACAAATTCACTCTCTAGTATAGTTTAATTCTGACATGTGTCTTTGTGGACATTCTCAACCTCCGATCCATTCCTTTTCCTAGCCTGGAAAATGTACTAAAGTTTCTAAAATAAACTCATCTTCCATGATGGGATGGAGAATGAAACACCCCCATACCTACTTGGGCTGTAGGGCAAAGACTACAAAAAAAGTGTGTATGTACAGGGGCGTCGTTCCCTCTTAGCAGAATTCTACTCTATGCAGAAATCTACACAGCAAGAATAGGACCCCAAACATCCCTAGAAGTACACAAGGATAGATGAGCTTGATTCAACTGAGAGGATGTATTTCTCGGAATGTCTGTGAATGGACAGCACTCGTAAAAGTATAATTAGGCAAAGATGTAATCTCAATTCATATTTTTAAGAGGTATTTTAGTGAATAAGGTGCACTCTCTTCTCCCAAGGGCAGGGTCAGAATCCAACACATACAGGTGATTATTACTGCTCTACTACAAATTTCACATGCACTCCATTAATTGTAATTTAATGAATCTGTGATTTTAAAAAAATACACTAAGTTCTACCCTCACCCTCAATGGAAGTGGAGGATGTACAAAAGTACAAACCCCGCAATTTTATGATGGAGAACTATTCAGTGTCAATTGCTCTATTTAAAAAAAGAATTTCATTTTTTAGCTTTGGAAGGATTAACTATGGAGAGTGACGTGCTGGAATTTTAACAGGTGGAATTCTGGTTACACACATAGGCCTAAGGCTGATTAGCAAACCCTTAAATCTATTGAAGCAGCAAATTCTAATACCTCAAACTATCGCTCAGTGCATTAGGCACAAAACGCACTTATGTACTGACATCAGGAACTTTCAGACTTGACGATATGCACAGAATTAGCTGTACCATAGAATCAAAATGGCTTCCGTATTCTGAAAGACTTAAAACCTACATAGTAACATACCAGGAAGGTCATTATATATTACATTTATCAGTACAAGCTTTTATACACAACCACTCGAAATGGCAATTCTGTGTACAGTGAAATAAAGTGTCACTGTAGTACTGATTAGTTTTTCCAGAAACTTTTTTGACTTTACACATTATGCTAAACTTCTCCAAAGTGTTATTTCACTTTTTCTGTGTGGTCGTTAATTCCTGGACAAAGTTGTACTCCTCAGATGATCTCCTGACAGCAAAACACGTCTATAATTGATTTTACTGTAATCCTATTGGGTGTATGTGGCTTTTTCATATTCAAATTGAAATTAGTCTTTATTTTGATTATTTCAATCATTAAAGACACAACAAGATGAAGCAATAGAAGCCTACACAAATACATTTTATATAATTGCAAAGATACTAAAAAGGTTCTTTCAAAAATGTCATAGAAATGTTAAAATGTTAAAATCCAGAAACAAAGGGTAGTTTGAAATTTTTGGGATTATGGTTGTATCTTGTATGTGGCTTTTTACTAACATAAAAGCTCTAATATTATGCCTTATGTTGTGATTGCTCTTGACACTTTCTGCCTGTGTTTAGGTAATATTTGATCATTCCGGGCTTACATTTTTTGGTAGGGAACAAATATCCCATTGAGATATTTAGGATTATACCTGAACAAAGCAAGACTCCACTGGTAAAATATAATGGGATGGAAACTAATGCCAAGGTTAGGAGACAAACATTGTACTTTATGTTAATCAAATACATGTACTTTTTGTCAAAAAAATGTAAAATAAAAGTATTATACCGTATGTTCTTGCACGTGTTACTTGTGCAAATTGAAAACTATACCACATAATTCGATATATCTGCAGGAGATTAATTTGAGCAGAAAAATGCCCTTCAGCCACAGCAGGAAACATATTTACAAGATCCTTTGGAACATATTGTGCTTGATCCAGCCACTCACAGATGAAAATGTCATTCATGTGGTTCATTTGCAATATTCTCTTTATGTTCATTTATTTTATCAAGAGTTCCTTTTTTGGCTTTCTGTGTGTGCATTAATCTAATCTGTCAGGTGCTTGGTAACTGAACAACATTTTAAAAAGCATTAGATGAAAAAGGCAACAGGTTTTTTTATGAACAGAGAATTAGTACCCTTTGTAAATGTGGCCACTTATAGCTGCGCCGTAGAACGAAGACTGAGTCCATAAGTGGAAATCAAAGGCTTTTTCTTTCTGTTTTCGAGTCAATATTACTTTAATTTACTGTAGTCAAAATACATGGTAGTCATTTGAACTGGCTGGCCCTGTTTTTGCAAATCTTTGATCAGAATTAAAAAGAACACTTACAGACCTCCACATAAGACAAGGGACCGCTTTCTATCAAATCAATTAACATCTAACGCAAACAAGAGATCGAAACTATCCTCACTCATTTGTAATGAATACTAATGCTGGTATGGTAAATGTTACAAATACACAACCATAGGGAAATCATGATATTAGAAGTCTGGAATATATATATACAACACTGTAATTCAATTCAAAATCTTTATTTGAATACAATAATTATCCATAAAAGCACAAATCCAGAATCTCAGATATCACATTTTTAGATAAAACAAAATGCGGCAATTTCATCATATGTACAAATACAGTAAAAAGAACTCGACAGGAGCTGTCAATAGTATATACAAATGAATTTTACAAGAGGTAAAGATAAATGGGTACACATGGAGTAACCGGCACGTACTGCCACTTTCAAAAAGGATCCTACCCGGAATGTTAGCTCCTCATCTTCCAAAGTGACGATGTGCCCATATGCTGCCTTATAATTAATCATTGGAATAGTCTTAAAAAATGGTATTAAAAACTGTTTTGTGTGTTATAAACAAAAACTACAGAAGAATAAAAATGCATCATTGTTTGTTTACATTGAGCATTGCAAGGGCAGGGGAGTTGGTCAAGATTGGAGTTGAACTCCAGAGGAAAGCATAGCAGAAATTTCAAAGTATCGACCCTTAGTCTAAAGAGCAGGCTCCTCTTCCATCTACCAATTGGTCTTGAGAGATAACTACAGGGTAGGTGGGTTTTATTCTCAATCGTCATGTATCGGGCTACTAAGGGTTTTTGTGCCTCTATTTCATGTCTGGTTTTGCTGTAAGCCACGTAAAGTGCCTTCATTAGGCTTTTTTTACTTATGACGTCCGAGTCGGTTGGGTTTAAAAATAACCGCTTAAGATTTACGCTGGCCAGGCTCTTCCTGACAGCGGCGAGCCAGTGTACATCCTTTCCTTTATCGCAGCTGAGACCATCTTTAATTATTTCACTAGTTAGCTGCGCCGTGGGGTTCTTCCAAACCGCGAGCCAAAATAAAGCGGGTCGAGCTTTGATATAATCTTCTATGTAAGGGATTTTCAATTCGCTGTGGAAAGCGTATTGTGATGTGGAAATAGGGGCGCCCAATATTTTACGACAAAATCTGTTTTCTTCCCTTTGTATACTCTCACACTGCCTAAAACCCCAAACTTCTGCTCCATAAGTGGCAGTGGGAATGCATTGTAATTTAAAAAATTTAGAGAAAGCAGAATCGACCTGTATGTTTCCAGGCTGGGGCAAGACAAGTATGCTGTTAATCGTTCTAGAAAACTTTTTGCAGCAGTGTGCTACATGCTCCGCCCACAGGCCGTTCCCGGCAAAAACCAGCCCCAAATAAGGAAAACTGCTGGTGCTCTGTAAACAATCTGAACCCAAAGCAAAGGTGTTATTTAAGTACTTTTTCGATCCGCACGCCATTAAAAACGATTTCTTAAAATTAGTGCAAAGGTCCAAGCTTGCCATAAAATCTACAAAGCCCCACACCAATAAGCGTAGGGCATTTGGGGTGCGTGCCATTAAAACCGCATTGTCTGCATAAAGAAGGGCCGGGAGCGTGTTGCCATTAATAATGGGAACATCAGGGGTGAGTGATACCAATGATCTGCTCAGATCATTGATGTAAAGAATGAATAGCAGAGGGGCCAGGACGCAGCCCTGCCTGACCCCTCGTCCAACCCTGATGGCCTTTGATACCTCACCGCCCTTCCCGATCCGCACCCTAGCATGCAGGTCATTATGCAAATAAGCTAAAAAGTATACTAAATCCTCATCCAGGCCATATTTTAAGAGGATGGACCAAAACCAATTAGGATTGGGTATGTTAGTCAATGGCGCCATCGTGGAATCAACCAGCTCACTACACTGTGTGTTTATATTAGCACTAAGCAGGTTCAAGCATTACAATCCTTTACACAAAAAATCAAATTTGCTGTCCAGTAAGTCTCGGATGCGTCCATACACAGTATCTATAACAAAGGTGGAGAATTGATCACCTTGATTTTTATGGCCTTCTAAACAGGGGTGGTCTACATCAGTCTGTGTTCCAATGGATTTGCCCTGCTCTTTAATTAAGGTTTGGATAGGTGCTTCAGAGGACTTGGTCAAATTTGAGGTGTGTATCCAGGAGCTCAGAGTGGCGCGGGATGAGCTTACACGGGTTTGCTGTTTCCTCTTTACAGTAACTGCTTTCACTGGCTTTCTCTTTCGTTTTGCCCCTGATGCTACTTCAGTCCCCACCGGTAATAGGTTGGGGTTGGTGCCCGACTTTTCGGGGTGGGCTGCAGTATCTAAACCTTTGATAGTCTCGGTGTCAATATCAATATCAATAGGAGAATCGATAATGCAGCGGTTATGCAAACGGGCGCTGGAAATACACGGATTGCAAGGGGATGGAGTGATGACATGATCTCCTGGCGAGGGGCCCGTCAACAAAGGGACTCTAATGCCTAGCGAGGGCTGCCTCTCGGTTAGTTCAATCTCATTGGCTACAATGCTTACAGCCCTTTCCAGCATGCTGTCTATGCTGCAGGTGACAGGCCGCAGTGTGGGTGCTCCCCCTCGCTTCCCAATATTATCTGGTGCACCGCAAGGAGTGTACGTTCACTCACGTTGAGGTCAAATGATCGACTAATGGAGGAGATAAGATGTCAGAGGGTTTGCCCAGCCCAGTCTCTTCCGGGCGCTGACGGACAAGGACGGGCCCGCCCTTGGCCTGGGCGTATCCCACGCGCGGCCCGCGCCTCGGGTGTACTGCGGCGCTTTAGAAGCTGCAGGCGGTGCAGAGGTGACGCTCCTGTCCGGCGCCAACCAGGAGGTTGCTGGGAGAGCGAGTTCAAAGCCGTTCCCCTCACGGCGTGGAAGATGCTGTCAAGCCGTTCCCCTCGCGGCGAGTGAAATGCTCCCTGAAGCGCGTCCCACGCCGCGGGTGTGCTACGGCACTTTAGAAGCTGCAGGCAGCGCAGAGGTGATGCTCCTGTCCGGTACCAACCAGGGGGTTGTTGGGAGAGCGATTTTAAAGCCGTTCCCCTCACGGCGTGGAAGGTGCTGTCAAGCCGTTCTGCTCACGGTGAGTGAAATGCTCCCTGAAGCGCGTAATCTAAAGTGCTTAAATAAGAAATAAGCATGCAATTTAGGGAATTTGGTATTGCCTGTAGGGGAACTTTCATACCAATTCTGTAGTCCGGACTCCAGCAAATCCATGGGAAGGTCTCAAAGTACCCAAATGAGAGAGAAATACAAAGCTCATCCCATGTACCATCACACATACCTTTCATTTCAGTGTGTAATACACACATTTCAGTCCTCTAAATATGATAGTGCAGACTGACTCAGTCATAAATTATGTGTTTGTTTTTATTGAGGTGGTGCATGGAGAAGTACAAAAGCAAACATGCAAACACAATATACAAAACGAAAAGAGCACTGAGACCAAGAACCTGCAACTTTATGGGTTTCCATGCCATATTGAGAAGGAACAGAATGGTGGATAGAAGAAAAGCAAAAATAAATCCTGTGAACTAAATAGCAAAATCACAGAATTTGATATCAATGCTCTCTTTTACCCTCAAACTTTTAAACTAATAAAAAATAGTGTCCATTTAATCTGGAGTTTAGTGTATGAACCCATGAGTTGAGATTTGTTCACAAAAGAAAGAGGGGCATATTATCAAGACAGGCGACAAAACTATCGCCACTTTAGCAGCAGAAAACTGCCTCTAAAACGGTGATAATGGGCTTGATAATATGCTCTATGGAATTCCAATTGAAGCCCATGTTAGATGTGAAGGAAATCTAACATGGGCTTCAATTAGAATTCCATAGAGCATATTATCAAGCCCATTATCGCCACTTTAGCGGCAATTTTCTGCCGCTAAAGCGGCAATAATTTTATCGCCTGTATTGATGATATGCCCCAGAGTTGGCAGAATCTTGAAACGACTGGGCATATGAAGGAGGTATTTTATAAAGCTAGAGCCTTGCCAGTGGTATTGTAGTAAGCTAGCTACACTGGATGGGCTTTCGGTGTTATGGAGAAAGTAATTTCCACACATTAATAATTTATTTGTTTCTGGTCTTGTATACAACACGATACATCAGCTTCTAATGACTTCAGAGTACTATCCAACAAGGCTAGGCAGCTGGTGCTGAGCATATTGGATATTAGGATGAAGGCATTGTGTTCTTAGATTGGTGGCGCCCAGCCCCCAGTGTTTATATTGAGCGGTGGTTTCTGGTGCTCGGCACAGGCACTTAATTGTCAACACGGCACTTATGGCAGTCTGCCACATGGGGTCACTGCTCATCTAATATAGAGAGGCAGAATAACGATTCTTTATAAATACAATATATATATTTTTTTAAATAATACCTGCCTCCCCAGCCATTCCTTTAGCTTTAGGGGGTCCTGGAATAATCTGAACTGTCACACTTGCAGGCGAAAGAGACGGTTGGTAGTTGTTTTGGTTCTGCCATTGGCAGCGATGACAAGGGCAATGGGTGGTGCAAGCTGCAACGGCCTCCTGGTCAGGGCCCTGGCACTTATAATTTTACAAATTAAGCACAGTAGGTGAGGTGTTAGAAGTCCGATCATCAATGGGTCAAGATCAGGCTTTAGGGATCCTTTCTACAAAAGAAAGGCACAGATGAGAGTGTGTTTAAGTACCAGAGTAGCTACTAAAGGAAACTAATTATTTACCTACCTTCAACAGAATGATGTAAGAAGTGTCACAGATTTTCCTACCCTTCACCACCTCAACCTTTTCTGTCATGTAAACAGAAATCAGCTATGGGATGCTGACGTAGGCTGGGTAAACATTATCTGTGGTGGGCATGACAGGGCTGTACAGGGCAGGTTTGTGCTAGGCTCAATTAAGCTGGGGTGATCTGGGCTAAACTGAGCACGGCTGGATTGATCTAGGACTAAAAGGGCTCTCTACACCCCCTTCCTACTCTTTGAAGATGTTGTGTAGGCCTGAAAGACCAAAACAAGCACAGTGGCTGAGCCATTCATGCCATTTTCCATTTGCCCTTAGGTATTCTCATGGATGTTTCTTTTTAGGCAGCGCTTCTGGGACCCCTAATCGCAATTGATCCTTCAAACTGTAGATATAGTACTTCTCAAGGACAACGGTGACGTAACTTAAGCATGGGAAGAATCAAAATGGATCTCCCTGGATGTAAAATCAGAAGCTATTTCTCCTTTAATCCCTTTATGCAATCCCTGGATGAAGACAGCTGATTATAGTTTTTGGAGTCCACGGTTTTACCCAAGATAGTTCAACACTAACCTCCCTAATTAAGTCAGATGCTCGGTGAAGCAAGATGTTTGCCAGATCGTGGATGAGTGGTGCCTACAGAAGGCAATCCCTTCTCCCTCTTTGTATTCCACCCCTAGTGCCGCGTAAAAGGAGCTATCCCAGCAGCCTCTTTGCCAATTGTACTTCCCTTTCCAGAATTGCTGGCCCTTTGAAATTATGAGATGCATCTGCTCAACTGACTGGCTTCAGAGATTGAAGTGCTATTTGATGCTGAACAGTAGTTCAGCATGCAGGCATGACCTATGATGAAAAGTACTCAATTTCACCTCTATAGTCTATCCAAAGTCTATCTTATTTAAGGAATTACCCAATACAATTTACTCACCCAACCAAATATGGTCTGCAGATTCTTATATTGGTCTATTGCTTACCTTAATGCATATCAGCAGCTGCTGAACAAATAGCAAGCCGTACAAAATAGAGTATTCAGAATTGCATTTTGCTGGAAAAAGCACAACTATGTTCTTTTCAGAACATGCTATCAATTCTGTTGAAACTAGATCAAGATAAGAATGTTAGTGCAATATTAATGTATCCAACGACAGAAACCTGCACTAGCTAGAAATTGATCTTCAACAAATGGCATAGAAAATGACTTGTCCTAAAAAGACTGTCAGCAGAAAACACCCTGCTGTGCATTGAACTTCTCAAGTCTTGCAGAATATGCTTCAATCTAACCAGCTTCAAGACTACAACAAATTATCTTTGAAGTAACCAACCTATCACTGTAATACTCCATGGCAATAATGTCTTAACTTAACTTCCTTTATCTTCTGTGCTTCCTGAAACACATGGTTGCTCTTATCTACAACCTGTGACCCTTGCTGCCTGGTTCTTTGCTCCTATCGTCAAAGTGATTCTCTGTCTAATCTCTATTCCTTGCTTCTTTGCAGCCTCTCTCCTTTTGCTGCATAAATGCTATTACTTCTCTTCTATGTGTTGCTGCACTCTCTTCTGGTAACTTTAGCATATTATAAATAAATAAATACAAACAAAGAAATTATACGAGAGCTGCCCTGCAGCTTATTGGTCATATTTTGGACCTGTGTGGACCCTGTTGCTAAGCTGCATACTGAGGGCCTCATTTACAGTTCAATACTCTTTATTTCAGCAAAATACCATAAAAGAGGCGCACACAAAAAACTGTAATAATATAAAACAATATACAATACTTAGAAAAAGATTAAAAGTATTTAAAATGCAGTTCATTGTCTGAAAAACTAAAAACAAGATATCACAAAATATCAGCTATTTTTAAAATATTATTACAATATAGATTGGGATCTAAAAATCAATCAAATATTATCAATTAATAGTAGAAAAGATGTCTGGTTCATTTAGGTCGGGAAACTGCTCCCTTTTTCCTCCTGACATGCTACATACTCAATAAATATCTTGAAACTGCAAACACCAAGGAGGTAATCAAGTAAGTGGTACCTAAACGTCTACATGTTGGAATTATCCAGTTGGCACTTGCCCTACTTTAAGCTGGGCAAATAAACAACATAGGGACTACTGATTCCTTTTCGTGTCCGCAGGATAGACAACCCATAGCAGCTAAATTAACTGACTTCAACCATCTTGAGGTATAGGAGCAAAGTGGCAAGTTCCATATCTAAAGTGCAGAAACAGTTTCCTAGCCAAATTCGGCTCAATATCATCTAAAAAGGGTTTGGTACAATAATAATCCTTGAACATTGTAAAAACACTAGCTTTAATATATTTATTTAACCTATAGAATATAATTGTGTTTTAAACTCCATTACTGAAATAGAAAGACAACTTCCCCCAGGATCTTTACACAGATTGACTAGGCTCAGTTCATGGAATGCGCCTCTAATATATATAATTCAGGGAAAATCTACCACAGCAGCACACCTGAGGATTTCCTCCAAACCATTCCGATAAGATGTCAATTCAGGGGTAACCCAAAGTCTCCTTCAAAAAATTGAAGGTCTGACTGATGCTTTTTCCGAGATTGGTCCAAGGCATGCATCTAGCGTTAATGGTTTAAAGCAGTACTGCCGGGAGACACAACATCTGCCTCAGAATCCGATTCTCCTCAGCGCCATATAAGGTCACCCCCATGGCCTGATAGGAGTAGAGTTGGAAAACCAGTTTGTAATAGAGCTCCCGATGAATCTTTGTCAAACCTCCTACTGCCTGCTCTAATTTTAATCTCTGTTTGGATACTTACTGGGCCCAGTCCAATTTCCCTTCAAGGGTAACACCTAGATATTCAAACAGATGGACCTGTTCAAGTGGCACCCTATTCAATGTTGGGTTCGGTCGGGTTGTGTGACATGAGTTACATACCAAATACTTTGTTTTAGACACGTTGATTTCCAGCCCCCTGTAAAGACAAAACCTGCTAAGCTGGTCTGAAATTCTCTGGATTCCCATGTGTGATTTGGCTAAAAGGAGGGCATCATCAGCAAACTTGAGGGCCGGAACCCTCAGGTTTGCAAGTTTAGGTGCATCATTATCATATTCATTTAGATGTCTTACTAAACCATTAAGGAACAGGGCAAAAATGGTTGGGCTAATACACAACCCTGTCTTACACCTCTGCTTACCGGTAATGGTTCAGTCACTTCACCTAGCCTCCTACACCGAGCCTGAGTATCATTTAATTCATGCAATCTCTCTATGATTCTGTACAAATTTTCTCTAAAAGCACCTTCCAATGGGTTGCCATCGGTACCAAATCAAAGGGGGCTCTAAGATCCACAAACACGGTGTAGATCAGGGGTATCATACAAGTAGCTTGTGAGGTACTTTAGCTCTCTAGCTACCTCAGAGTAACTCACCTGTGTGCAGCCCAGCTAAATAAATTAGACTGCTTTTGCTTTGTTGAATTGTTATACATATAAAACAATTGAAAAGTTTACAACACTGATAATATTAGTAGCTATCAATGCGTTTTATTGAACATAAATAGCTCTCAGTACAGAAAAGGTTGGAGACCCCTGTCGTAGAGTCTACCATTATCAATTACAACCATCTTCTAGTAGATCATCTGGAGCATAAAGATTTGGGGGCAGATTTATGTTCCCTGGCGCATCCCTGCAAATCAGCATGGATGCGCCAGGGAAGATGTGTCATGCAAGTTTACCCTTGCGCCACAATAGATGCGCCGCATTTACAATGCTGCACATCGTGGCGCAAGGATAAACAGATGCGTGACGCATCTGATGGCGGAAGGGCGGCGCATTGCTGGAGTTGCGTCGCAAGCGCGATGCAGCTCCAGCAAGGCTCGGGGGTGCCCTATCGGTACAATGCTCGTCAATCCTTACGCCTGCTTCAAGCAGGAGCAGGGATTTGACGCAGCATGGCCGGAAAAGTTACTGAGTGAAATCTTGTAGATTTCACTCAGCCACTTTTCGGAGGCGTTCCTGCGCCGGAACACCCCCCCCTGTGAAGGTACGCCCACATGTGGCGCAAGCTTTACAACGTGACGCATCTCCCTAGATGCGTCACGTTGTAAATCTGCCGCAGCATGGCGCTGGCTTTGCGCAAAAGTGACGCAACAGCGGCGCAAAAGTGACGCACAGGGCTTATAAATCTGCCCCAGGGTCAATAGTAGAGGTGCTAGAGCAAAAATCTGGTTGGAAGGGATATAAGACATCATGGACATCTAGCCATTGCTGGAGCCTAGAAAGAATAACTCCACTGAAGAGCTTCTGAGTGGTGTCTATTAAGCTGATGGGCCTGTAATTTGTGGGGTCAAGGGAACATCCCTTTTTCAGCTCCTACCCATGAGGATGGAATCCTTAGACCTTTTAAAATAGCGTTAAACACCAATGTCAGGCATATCAATGCCAGGGGCTATATGGGGGACAACCTTCCTAATTGCTTGTTCCACTTCTTCGCGTGTATACATACCAGAGCTAATAGGCTTTGCTGTAGCAGAAGATGGTGGGTCCCTTTAGATTTAGAGGGATGGCTCCTTCTCCTAATGAGGATAAATATACATTTGAGAAGTAGGAAATCCATATCTCATCTGCTATGCTATTATCTTTTGTGGCACCCCCTTCTGCACTGTCCTTTGAAACAATGTTCTAAAAGGTGGCTTGATTTTTTTCCACTAGTTGCTGTCAGCAGTGGCTCCCACTTCTCATGATCCCAGTACCTTCTTGCTTCTCTTGAGATATTTTTGTAACATGTTTTTTGCAGTTGGATCTCACCCCTGTTCTTGGTCTTTACTGAACTTATCTGAGCTGATTGGTCCAACTGACATAGCTTACTGTACCAAGTAGGAGCATCCCTTCTGTTGCCCTAATTCCCAGCTTTAGTATAGAAGACTTTCTTAAGATCCTCAAACAAATTTTGAAGGATTTCCCATACCTCTGTTAATTATGTTGCCTGGTTCAGGTTAAGGTTGAAATAGGCTCCTATACTCTTTTCAACTAAATGATATATGTGCCTCATGGTCTCTTCTGAGCAACTCACGAAGCACCATATGATTCTGCGCTTGTTAAGGGTTAGCTGACATCTATTATCCAGGGGTTCCATGAGTATGACTAGCGTGATTCAGAGTGAAACCCAAAGTAAGTTCCAATGCATTTAGTTCACTATCTATTCTATTATACACAACCATATCCAAATCAGAAGGCCATATTCTGACATCAACCAGAATATAGTCAATTAAACTGAGGCAGGATGGTCTGTTGAAGGTATAGTTTTCGCCCCTGTCTGAATTTGTCCTGCCATTGCATGCACAAATGCCCTGATTCAAGGTTAATGCATTCATTTGGATTGCCAAGTCAGACCATTTCTTAAAGAGTAAGGTTAGGGATAGACCAATACCTGTCTTCTTCTGACAGGGATGTTCAACAAGGAATATGGAAAGGCTCAAATAGATGTTATAAATGCTAACAGTAGGGCCTGTAAGATGTTTGATGGTAACACAAAACATTACTCGATATCACCTCTGAACTTATCACAGTACAACCAGCATGTGTTCCCACTCAAGTCATCAGGCCCTCTGAAGGTCTGCCCCTGCCACCCAATAGGGATTTAATGTCATAAGTGGCAAATCCAGATCAATTTATTTGGGAGCAATGCCAAGTTTCTTGAAAAAGTCAAATGTCAAAACGATCAATGAATAAATCCAGTCTAGATCACTAAGTTTGGAGACAATTCCTGCAATGTTCCAAGAAGCTACCCTCAGAGTGACTTTTCTCCTATATGTGACATGAGGAGTTGGGTCATTTTGGCTGAATGCTGTGGCTCCAGAAAGACCACAGAGGGAAGGGATTTCTTTCCTATTTTTCTCAGCCCTCCTTGGCTTACAAAACTGGGGAACCGATAGAGTTTTATGAAGTGGGGGCCTGGCTTCCCATAGCTGGAACACTCAATAGTGTCCTCATGGGCCATATGTCAATCAACTTGTTCGAGGAGCCCAAACCTGTTATAGACGGGAACATTGTAGATATCACATATCTGGCTCTGTTTAATACTGGGTGAAAGTTTGCATGAGATGTTATTAAAGGGGGATTGGGAGTTATTCTTGGGTGCTCTAAAGAAGGGTTTGTAAAAATACCCCAGTGGAAGGAGACTCAATCTTGAAGCCTTCAAACCCCTATAACTCCTGTAACCATCGTCTGATAACAGTTTACAAATAAAACCAGGGTCTTTAAAGGTTATAATAATGCAATCCCCTTGTTTGTCTTTCGGCCTCTTTCCTATCCACCTGACTTGTCGAAAAGGATATTGCTTGCAAGTGTCAAGGGAAAGTTTTTGTTGTTTCCCAGACGGTTAAGACACCTATTCAAAATATGCCTCAGACTGGTCCTCTCTTAGGGCTGGAACACAGTCTAACACAGCCACGTAAGGGCAGGATGCAGGAGGCAAACTAATCACCGGTACATTTTTTGATTCTTTGTGGCCATATTCGGTCTCCTTGTAGTCTGAACTCACCAGCTGGGCATTGCTGTGGCTGGATTCTGGGACCAGCTCAGATGATGCCTCCCAAGACCTAGCTCACCGTTTCTATGAGATACAGCGCATTCCTGTCCTCTTACACTGCACTTGTGCACAAGTGGCTGTCTGGCATCAACACATGCACCCTTGCACCATGGTGCAAGGGTGTCTGCGTTAAAATCTGTTTTTTGTGCAAGAAGGGGCACCTTGCTTCAGAAAAACAACCACTACGCCACCGCAGGGGAGGGACAGGGTTTTGATGCATTCCCAGATTTACGTTATGTAGTAAATCTGGGAATGTGTTAAAAACCCTGAGCATTGAGTGGAAACACCCACCGCAGCGTCCATGGCATGCCTCCCCGAAGCAGTGTGAGGCATCTACGAGGCCATGAAAAGCCACATAGGTCTGCACTGTGTGCCTCTGGAAGGTCAAAAAAGGTGACATTTCGGTGGTGCACCCGGCTTGCAAATAAGCCCTTAAGTGTGAAGCCACTGTGCGGCCCACTTGCACTTCACTAGGTCTCAGCCTGAAGTCGATGCTGAATATTAGCTTCTATAAATTATCCTTCTCATTGTGAGAATACTGGTTTAATAGCATGATTACTGAGTTACATTTGTTTTTTGTGTACTATTCACTTTTAGATCACAGTTTATACTGTAAATATATTCAATTATTATTAAAGTGTTGTGTAACACACAACCTTGGCTGGAATGTTATGCTTTATTGCATCTATAATAATTGTGTTGACTTGTACGCAGACCAGCCCCAATCCTGCTGCATTCTGTGAGGTCTTGACTTCTTGTCAACTCTACCTGGAGATTTAAGGAGGATTAGTGATATCTGCTTTCCTTTGAAGATCTTGTATTTGGAAAGCTGGTCATTACAAATTCATTGTGTTATTCTTGTTTAGAAAACTCTGCATCTTCATACTCAATAGGCTAATCCTTACACACGAAGCCACCAGGTTTTGTTGAGCAATAAAGCCTGAGATAACAGACAACCTAAGTCAGTGTGATCTCTGTATGAAAGTCTTTGATCAAAAACCATCCCTTAGTCCGAGTCCTGCTGATAGTTTTGAAATGCTACTGGAGGCCTGAATGGGTGGTTGCATTTCTGAGGGAGTTTAGGACTATGTATGAATTGATTTAAGCTCACTTGGGCTTTATTTTCATAGGCCAGTTCCACTGAAATGTCAATGAAACTGCTGCTGCTACTCTGTACTGCTAAAAGGTGATGGAAGTGTGAACGCAATGACACAAATCTGTTTTAGTAATGTTTGCTTCATAGAGCTAATACAACTAGGACCTGTTTAGAGTGAACAAGTCAGCCTGTGATGAAGTGAGCCAGGGCCGGTGCTAGGCATCGGCAGTGTGGGCAGCTAATTAGGGCCTAAAAAGCATGGGGCACACTTCACTGTGAAAGGCCACACTTTCACAGTTAGCCCACCTGCTCCTGCAGGGCCCCCTGCCCAACACAATCACATTACAAATGCGAGGTGTCATGACCTTGCTGGTCAGGGCATGGAGGCATTCCTGGGGGTGCAGGGGTGATGGGAAGAGATAAACAGAATGGGGACGGCACAGCAGCTGGCCATCAATTATGTTGCTCACAGTGTCAGGGGTGGGGTAGCACTTCTGTTAAGTACCAGCCTTTCTAGGCACCCTTTCTGCATTTTGTTTCTGGGCAACGGAAGGTCCCTTTGTTTCCAAGACCAGCCCGACACATGTAAGGAGAGGTGGGTGGGGGAAGTAGGGAGCAGCCAGATCAATGTCTTTTGTTAACCTTTGTATCACCAATAGCAAAGATTTTTTTGAAGGGAATGTGCATTTAAAATGTATGTAGAACTGCCGTGGTAGGGCAGTGTTTTGTAAGTACCTCATTACTGCTTCGAGGCACATGGGAGTGCACCCCTTGTTATGTCCTGCGTTATGGTGTTCTGGAATCTGGGTATGGTTGCTAGGTGGTAGGCTGGAATAGAGGGATTGTCAGTTGTGTAGAGGTGGGCCTTACCGAGGCCTACCGGTGCAGGGGTTTGCCCTTCTTTGCGCACTAGTCCTTGGACCAACAAATAGAGATTGGCACAGAAGCTGTAATATCAAAACAATAGTTTATTAAAACCTCTTGAGTAGAACTACATTTATACAGAAACCTTAGGCAATGTATGAGGTAGTACAAGGAAGTACAGAAACCATGGGTCTTTTATACCCACTTTGTAGCTGAGTAGGCATGAGAGCTCAAAAGGAGGCGGTACAAGTATACAGAAGAATAGCTATTCACATATAAGGACTAACAGAAAATACTTAGTCAACAAAGTGGGAGGGAAGACTAAACTGCTTACATCAGTTAAAATAGCCTGACAGTTACAAACTAGGACAGGTGCATTGGCAGCTACAGGCCTTTCTGAGCATGCGCAGTGCATGGGCTCAGTGCTGCAGGAGCTAACTACAGACGGTGATTCAGGCAAAGTACAAGGGCAGGCAACAGCGAAGACGGAAGAGGCACATGGCGAGCACATGGTTCAACTGAAATGGATGCCAAGAACAAAATGGCTTCAGCTCATGCTAGCAGTGATCTCTGCCAACTTCCACAGATGACCCTTTTAGCATTAGCTGAAGACATCTATGATTTAGAAGTGACAAAGAAAACATCTTGTATGTCGATTTGCATCATGTCATTAACTTCCTGGTCTAGTGCATATTGGGCATTCACATTCTTAATGTTGTGTTTGGTAGGCATACAAACAGTGATACACAAGGAACAAAGCATTGGGCCACATTGTAGACACAGGCAGCATGTCAGCAGGATTGCAAATAATATACATAATATTGTCAACGGTTTCCAGCCCCAGGTTCAAATAGTGTCCATAGCCAACCGGTTAAAGTCCATGTTACGGTATCGGGGTCAATATAAGCAGCGATTTTATGCAGTTTAGCGATTGCATTGAAAACTGAAGGGGCGTGATCAGGGATGTAAACACAACAACTGCTCCCGATGATGCGACATGCACCACCTCGATCAGCCAGTGCAATGTCCAACACCATTCTGTTTTGGAGCACCACAATCCTCGCAATTTGCAGTTCTTCCGTGTTGTTTCCAAGTGCCAAAGCTGTTTGGTTGGTTACAACCTCCACAACACGTGTCAAGCATCTGATTTTCCTGCTGTTCAAGGCAGCACCAACAAAGAAGAACAGTCCCAAATTAAAATCAACATATTGCTGAAGTGCATTGTCAGTCTGATCCACCTCATCATGATTTGTTGTCCTCTTAAATCTGTTTTTGCAAATGTCAGTGTATAGTCCTTGTGATATGATGCAGGTGCCAAAAACACATGTGGTAATAAAAAGGACAGAAAACAAGTACCGGACCAGCCAATGGGTAAATTGTAATATCCCTTATTTCCGCATATAAAATAGGTATTATGTGATGATGTAAAGCTGCTATTATTTATTCCAGTAATATTTAAAGCCAGAGTACAGTCGCTTTTTCCAGTGGGAATTTTGCCAACACTTTTCACACACAAATCTGCTCGAGCCCTACTAACAGCTATAACAAAAGGTCTATTACCCTTAGCAGTTCGAGTATTCGGAAATACATAGTGTGTAGAGGAATTTCCTTGGTGATACTCATCCATCTCCCATACAGTTTCTTTAGCCTGTGAATCTCCTTCCTCATCAGGATAGCACAGTTTATTTAGCTGGTAGTTTAGTCTTCCTACACCAAAATCAGTAATATTAGCAATGTGGGTAGCCCAGAGCAGCGCAAACCAAGCCCTACAAGAACCATTGTGAGAGAACGGCAAAGGAATAAAAGGTGTTCCTCCCTTTTTCTGATGAGCTGGCATCATTCCACACGCCCAACAGTCGGTAATGTTCGTAGCATTATGTGTGTGGTGCAACATCTGAATGAACGTGTTGTTAAGATAAGATTTCTATGCTTCTGCTCATGATGAGGAAGAGTAAAGTAGTGGTGCTCAATGGGTGCTGGAGTAGTGGCAGTCAGTGTTCGTCGAGCAGGAGCCACTTCCTCTATAACCCAAGTTATTACTGCCATAATGATCACAATGACAGTAAACCCAACAATGCACATAGTCTTCTTGTTGCAGATTCTCGCAGCAGTCGATGTCTTTTCCATAGGCATGTTTATCTTGACGTTGAAATAACAAAGCAGCTGGAGCTCTAAAGTCCTGGGCAGCTGTTGGTTTCTTCACTGAGAGTTAAGACGGGAGTCACTAAGCAAAAGATCCCCCCATCTTCGGCTCAGTCTTTCACTAACCCAGGATAGTTGCTCAATCAGTCTTTTTCAGAAATGCAGTTTCTCTCCGGGGCCGCAACTGATATCGAGATGCACCAGGGATCGTGTGGTCCGGGAAGACTACCTCAGGTTCTTCAGGTGATGTGGCTTGGCCTCTCTCTGTGTCCAAGGTGGTCGGTGAGTGCAGCAGGTTCCACCAGGGCAGACGGCACCTTCTTACAGTGCGTGGAGTGAACCCAATTCTTCCGATTGGTCACTCAGACTGAAGTTCTTGTCACTAAGAGCACTTGCTCAGGACCTCCCCATCTCGGTTCAAGGCTATTCGACCTCTGGAAGGCCTTGACCATCACTTGGTCACCGGCCCAGAGGTCATGACCATCACCTTGCGACCTGTCAGGAAGAGCTTCTCGATCCTGTTGACAAATAGAAAGCAAGCTGCCAGTCAACTGTGACAGGTAGTCACTCATCAAGACACAAGGTACATCATGCATGGGGCGTTGCTTAGGAATCCCCCAAATATTCATGGGCCTTCCAAATACCACCTCATACGGTGTAAGGCCAGATCGTGTATGTGGCACTGATCTAATGGACAGTAATGCCAAGTGTAGTGCATCAGGCCATTTCAAAGATGTGGAAGCCTGGATTTTAGCCAAATTAAGTTTGAGGGTAGAATTGCATCGTTCCACTAGCCCTGCTGATTGTGGGTGGAAGGCAGCATGAAACTTCTGCTTAATTCCCAATCCTTTGAAGACATACTCAACAACTTGCCCTATGAAATGGGGTCCGTTGTCACTCCACAAAACACCAAATCTAGGGAAGAACTTCTTTAAAAGCACCTTTGCTGTAGTAAGAGCTGTATTATCTTTCGTAGGGTACGCTTCGATCCACTTACTGAAGGTACATACCACTACTAGGACATACATTAAGTTATTACACCGTTCAAGCTGGATGTAATTAAGGGTGGGCGTAGTTCGCGAAGTAGCACTTCGCGAAGCTACGCAAAGTGAAGTTCGCACTACGCGAGCTACGCGTAGCACTTCGCGAACTGCGTAGTAACATGTTCGCACTGTGCAAGATGTTGTTTTCAATGATTGCACAGTGCGGACAAGCAACCGGCACTGTGCAATCATTGAAAATGACATCTTGCACATTGCGAGCTGTAGTTTTCTGCTGCTCGAGTAGATTTTTACTCGAGCTTCAGCTTTCTCAACGCGAACTGGTAGTTTCTCATCGCGAGCGGTCGCGAGCATACGCGACCACTCGCAATGAGAAACCTGACCTCCTCGCGTTGGGAATCTCGCCGGGAGGTTTATTTTCCATGCTCGCGATCGCCAACTTGCAGTTGCTGATCGCGAACAAGGAAAAAGTCTCGCCGGGATGTCATTTTGCTTGCTCGCGGTCGCCAACTTGACGTTGAGGACCGCGAGCAAGCAAAAAATGACCGCAGCACTACGCAACACTACGTTACGCGTGTTCGCACTGTGCTACGTGCAGTTCGCGTAGCGCGAATTAGCGCGAACTTCGCAAACTACGCGAGCGTAGCGTAGTGCTTCGCCCAGGCCTAGATGTAATCCATTTTCAGAACCTCAAAAGGTGCAGTTGGTGTAGCAAACCCTCCTGTTGGAGTTTGTGTCCCCTTTCCAGGAGTATACTGGAGGCAAATTAAGCAAGACTGCACGATCTTTTTAGCTCTGCCGGCAATTTCTGAATGGTCCGAAACTTGCGTGAGCAACTTCACTATTGAGGATGTTCCAACATGTGCCGGCCCATGTGCCATGTGAATCATAGGATATAAATAGGCTGTGGGCAATCTCCACTTAGTCATGTCTTTATTTCTCCAATAGCCCTCATCCTCCAATGTTCCCTCCTTAGCCCATTTCTCTAGTTCAACTGCAGAGGCAGATCTCTGCATATCAAGCACTTCCTGCCTGGCATCATGCCAATGTTCAGCCTGTGACTTCACCATGTACATAGATGTGGTGCTTCGCTGCATTGCAGTTTCACGGGCTATGTGATCTGCAAAGGCATTGCCCTGTCCTATTTTATCTGTCACTTTCTTGTGTGCGCTACGCTTAACAATCGCTATTTTCTTAGGATATGTCAACGCAGTAAGGAGATTATGCACTAATTCTCCATGCACTATTGGCATCCCATGTGATGTGAGAAAGCCTCTTTCCTTCCAGAGTAACCCAAAATCGTGAGCCATTCCAAACGCATATCGGCTATCGGTATAGATGTTAACAGACAAGTCAGTACTAAGTTCACACGCCCTCGTCAATGCTATCAGCTCAGCTGCCTGAGCTGACTTCTGTGGAATGCGAGCTGTCTCAACTATCGTCTGAAGCGTTGGAATTGCATATGCAGCTGATGTCATGCTATCCGGTAATTTCAAACAGGACCCATCAACCCATAATTCTCCATCAACATTTGAAAGGGGCGTATCTTGCAGGTCAACACGACCCTTTGTCTGTTCCTCAGTAAGGAATATACAGTCATGAGACTCTTGTGACTGAGATTGAGTAGCTGGGAATGGCAACAGAGTAGCTGGATTAAGAGTTGAACATCTTTTCAAAGTGATATGAGGGGCCAAAAGTGTCAATTTATATCCTGTCAAGTGAGCACTAGTTAAATGCTGCGTTTTGGTTTGGTACAAAAGGGCATCAACTGCATGGGGTACTAACACAAACAATCTATGTGGCAAGACTATCCGCTCACTCTGACGTATGGACACAGCTGCCACTGCCACAGTGCGAAAACACCCTGGGAACGCACGAGTGACTGGATCGAGGACAGCTGAAAAATATGCACCAGGATGCTGCTTATCACCATGTGTCTGTACTAAAACTGAGAGAGCACAACCATCCCTCTTGTGTAAATAGAGTGTGAAGGCCTTAGTGTAGTCTGGAGTGCCTAATACTGGTGCAGAACATAGAGCTTGACGCAACTATTGGAAAGCATTCTGATATTCAGTAGTCCTTGGGAGGGGCCTTGGAGTGTCTTTAGTCAAAAGGGCCAACAAGGGTTTAACAATATGTGAAAAGCTAGGGATCCACTGCCTATAGAAAGAAGTAAGGCCAATCAATGCTCGAACATCCTTCTGAGTATGGGGCACAGGCGTGTCTAAAATAGCTTGGATGCGATCTGGTGTGAGTGCACGTCCCTCCTTAGACAGGAGGTGACCTAAATAGGTAACCTGCTGTCAACAATATTGCAATTTCTTCCGGGGAAACCTTGTGATGGTGTGATGCAAGAAAGGAAAGCAATGACAGTGTTCCTTCTTCACACTGCTCAGGGGTATCAGCTGCCAACAAGATGTCATCAACATATTGTATGAAAACCACTCCTGTGGACACAGGGAAAGAATCAAGCTGTCTTTTCAATGTTTGGCTGTAAATACTTGGCCTCTCTGTATACACCTGTGAAGCTCTACAAAATCTGGAGGATCGATTATTCAAAGTGAAGCCGAACAAATAGCTGCTGTCAGGATGAATAGATATCGAGAAGAAAGCGTTCTTCAAATCAATCACAGTGAACGTAGTTGCAGTCGAAGAAACCATGGTAAGGAGTGTCGTGATGTCAGAGACTACCGGGTATTGGGGCACTACGATCTTATTAACCTCTCGTAATTCAATGATAAACCTGTATATTTTAGTATCAGTGTCTTTTTTCAAAATGGGAAGGATAGGGCTATTGCAAATATTGTAAGGGACTTCTTCCACTACTCCTACTGTAATCAGATCTTGAACAATATGTATTAGTGCTTCTTCACCTTCTCGAGATATTTTATATTGAGGCAATCGAGGCAATGGAGCGCCTTCCTTCACTTGAATATGAACTGGTGGGATAACCATTTGTCCCACATCGGTATCTGATGTAGCCCACAAAGTACTAGGTAGTGATGCCAAAGCAATATCTTCTCTAATGAGACAAGACCTCTCAGCTATAGGATAGTTATCATTCAAAATAACACGCACGCCTTCTGGGAAACAACGTATCGTAGCATGAAAATGTTTGAGCATATCGAGACCCACAATATTGTCCGGCGTGTTAGGGGAAAGCAAAAATGGACATGCAGCAGAGAATTTATCAACATGAAATGCAAGTGGTTGTGACAGTGGGCTAAGGGAAGGTGTCCTATTGAATCCTATTGATGTGATTGTTAAGCCAGACAGGGGAGCCCTAGGAACCAATTGTTTAGACAGGGTAGACGAGTAGCTCCTGTGTCAACCAAAAAATGATCAGTAGAACCCAAAACGTGTGCGTTAACATAGGGACCCTTCTGATCTACTGGAACTACAACTGATTCCTTACCCCATCCTAGGCATTCCTATGCATCAGCAGAATCCTTCAAATCAGCGGTCGAATAATCAGACATTTGATATTGATTTCGTCTGTCAAAAGTATTAGAAGAATTCTGAGTATGTTCTACTGCCTCAAACCTAGTGCGATTATCCATACCTCCCCTATTTCCTGAATTCCCCGGGCAGCTTCTTATTTGTCCTCTACCATGCTGATACTGCAGACCGCGCAAAAGGGGGCACTCAAAACGCCAATGTCCAATCTCCTTACAATAAGCACACTGATCAGAAGACAAAGTAGCGTCAGGAAAAGGGGGCACACTAGGGCGATACATCGCACGTCCGCCTCTACCACTACCTCTATAAGATGGACCATAAACCTGAGCTAACATAACCTTTGTTTTTAAATCCTTAGCCTTTTTATCCTCGTTGCCCTTAGCTTCCAATTCCTGATGTTCATAATACTAAGCCATAGTCAAAAGAGAGCCTGGGAAAGACGTAGTCCATGAATTCTCGCTGGCCTTTAGGCGACTAGCTATTCCTGGCAACATGTTCGCTACAAATTTGTCGACGAAGAGAGGCCTGCCCCTGTCATCTGTCAATGACTGGCCACTAAAGTCATTGTATGTCTCCTCAAAATGTGTAAAGAAATCAGAAACCAACTCATCTGCCTTTTGCTTACAGGGGGCTAGCATAGCCGAATCTATCTTTTTAGGAGGTATGAGAGTTTTCAACTTAGTTATCATAGCCTTTGGGAGGTCTAATATTTCTTGTTGCGGTTTCTGTGTGGGCTCCCTTTCTGCATCTATCCTCTCTAGTTCCCTCCAAATATCTCCAAAGGCTGCATGATCATCTATTTTACGAATAGATCTCCACAGATCAGGGGGTAAGATAAGCCCAAAAAACATGTCAATATCAGGCAAAGTCATAATACAAGAACTAATAGCTCCTTCAACTTCTTCATTAAAACCAGCTGGATTTTTCCACGGGTCAGGCAAAACGGCTTTAAGAGCCATGACATCCGCTCTACTCCAAAGAGTATAGACCCAATTGTAAATAAAATATCCCTTCGCATCAGTTGAATCTTTATCGTCATTTGTGACCGCACCCCTCAGAGGGACATCCAAAGGCGCAGCTTCACTTATTGGTTTCCCATGAACTACAAAATCCTTATCTGTCCCTGGATCTTCATCCCGTGGCACGGGGGTCTGAACTGTTTGTTCAGCTGTAGCAGTTGCCTTTTTCTCATCTCGCAAACGGAATGCATCAGCTCGTAGTTTAACCACACGTCTAATTAAGTCAGCCATCTGGGAAGGGAGAAAAAGACCGTCACTCAATCGTTTATGATCAGTTTTTATATATCAACAGGCTCTAATTCTTTGGAATGTTTCCTGAACCTTTCCATTACTTCTCCAGTAAACGACTCTACAAAATATAACTGCTCTGACTCCGGCCATTGTTGAACATTTGCTATAAGGTCTGGAGCAGAAGTGTCACCACAAGCTGCTTTACGAGCAGCAGATCTAAGAGTGGCCGCACGGTCAGCGGTCAGAAAGGAGCGAGTCTGTCGTTTAGCGTCCGATTCTGTCTTTTTCTGATCTTAGAAAGACTTGTCGTCATCAGAATCAACCTCAGGTGCAGAGGGAAAAGTATATGGAGGCGGAGAGCGATCCAATAGAATTGAATTGTCCTGTGGTTTATTAAGCAGAGGATAAAGGGGGCGCCGGACAGGGTATTGGCCATTTACCTGTAAACGACGCTCCCTATCCTCTCTCTTTTATTTCCTTAATTTCTTTATATTTCATCTCCAGCGCTTTTGCATAAATATTTTTTCGCTGTTCTTTTTCTGCTAAAGCTTACTCTTTCCTCACTCTTTCACGCGCTTCTTTTTCCCACATTCGTACACAGTCAAACATATCTTGCCTACTTTTGCGCTTAAACACACATTGTTCCACATACTGAAGTTTTCTAAGATCAAATGATCCATTTATGGGCCATCGCAAATCAGGATCCTTGCTGGTCTATTTATTCCATAGTGCTCTATACATTATGGAAGAAATACCGTTTTTAATGAACATATAGCTATTTGGTGTCCCCTCAGGGGGAGCCGACTGACTTTGCTCTAAATCCATTTTGGTACCTCCAAGAAAGCAACAAATTCTACGAAGTGTGCTTGAAACAGGCATGCCAAAAATATTATAGCATATATAATATTATAACAGAGTGGCACTTAACACAAATTGTACCGTTCAAGAATTCAAATTTTGGAGAAAAATCTCCGCATTACCTGCCTATATAAATTGCAATTTATATATACCCAAACAAATCCAAGATTTTGGCCAAACAAACAAGAAGTGTCGCATCAAACGACCTTACCAAGCAAAAGTCTCCAGCCTCCAACTGCCAAGCTCTGAATCAACCTAATGGTGTCTGCAAGACAAACGTCAAAGGGATCTCAGTCGGGGACCGGCACCACCTGGAGGGTCAAATCTGGAAAATCGGAAAAGCACTTCGGCCTGCTAAGACACGGGTCCCCTCATGCAGTGTACATCCTTAGCGAGATTCCAAACCTTCGTCAAGACCACTCCGTCGGGCATCTGAGTCGCCGATGAGCCCCACGCTGACGGGCGCCAATGTGTAGAGGTGGACATTACCGAGGCCTGCCGGTGCAGGGGTTCGCCCTTCTTTGCACATTAGTCCTTGGACCAACAAATAGAGATTGGCACGGAAGCTGTAATATCAAAACAATAGTTTATTAAAACCTCATGAGTGGAACTACATCTATACAGAACCCTTAGGCAATGTATGAGGTAATACAAGGGAGTACAGAAACCATGGGTCTTTTATCCCCACTTTGTAGCTGAGTAGGCATGAGAGCTCAAAAGGAGGTGGTACAAGTATGCACAAGAATAGCTATTCACACATAAGGACTAACAGAAAATACTTAGTCAACAAAGTGGGAGGGGAGACTAAACTGCTTACATCAGTTAAAATAGCCTGACAGTTACAGACTAGGACAGGTGCATTGGCAGCTACAGGCCTTTCTGAGCATGCGCAGTGCTCGGGCTCAGTGCTGCAGGAGCTAACTATGGACGGTGATTCAGGCAAAGTAAAAGGGCAGGCAACAGCGAAGACGGAAGAAGCACATGGTGAGCACATGGCGAGCACATGGCTCAACTAAAATGGATGCCAATAACAAAATGGCTTCAACTCATGCTAACTGTGATCTCTGCCACCTTCCACAGTTGGTCGGAGCTTGATGATGGATGGGGTCTCTGTAGCTGTGTTCCTCAAATAAACATTCTTTGAACTCCACCATACGACCTACTGTGTTTCCTGGAGGGGCACACTTCTGCATTTTGGCGACAATTTACCTATGCTGCAGCGATCTATAAGAGATCCCAACAAAGGCTCCAGAACCAGAAAAACAAGAAGACTCGAGTCCTACCTGACGAGACATTGGGGTTCCTGCCTGTCCCTCAGAAGGAGAAAGAATCACAAGTTGGAATTCAGGAGGAATTCATTGGCCCCACTCTGCTCCTCGAATTTACCAACCGGAGCAACTCACCTCGAACAAGGCAGCAGATCTTTTGGCTGTTTTCCAGCCTTTCAAGTAAGGTGGAAGGTGGGTCGGCCAGTAAATCTGCGAGGGGGTCACTCGTTGTACACCACCATTTGATTAATTTAGTTGGGGGTTATGGTTTTCCCCAAAACAGTGCGAGGGGCTGCGCACACTCGCTACTGCACGAGACGGCAAGCCAACAACAGCCCAAGAGGCTGGGCATACCCTCTACTGCACTCGTGTGCACCAGTTCCAGCAAGCAAAGTGGTTACGTTGCGGGTGGCCATCTTGAGTGCAAGAACTGAAACCTGACTCAAGCTGCTGCGCACAGCTGATAAAGTCTAAATTACTTTCTCTGATCACCACAGCTAAGGAAGTAATTTAAGTTGCGCACAGTAACCTATGCTCAAGTCCCTGATGCACACAACTATCACCGTTTGCGCACAGTAATCGAAAGTTTGCCTTGCTGATGTACACAGCTCACATCAGCGGACTTGCTATCTATATTTATTTTGCTGATCTAAAAAGGCTTATACAGCACAGAGGTGGTGATAGTTTTGCTGATGCACACAGCTAATAAAGTTTGTGAAATTGCGCACAGTGATCGTCGACAAAGCAAGAGACACTCTATGGCAAAGGGGCACTCCATCGCTTCAAGAAGTTCTGATCATAGCCAGAAGTCATGAACATTCAAAGGTGTGTGTGCACATTATATGCAAAGATAGTTCAGGTGATAGAAAAGAGAACATTAGTGTCAAGGTGGTGGAAGATAAATCGGTTAAACCCAAATTGAGTGTGAGCACCCCTTTAAAACCCTTTAACACAAATCATTTTCAGGGTAAGTGCTTCAGGTGTGGCAACCGTGGCCATATGTCCAACTTTAAAGATTGCCCAGGCTGGAAGGCCACATGCAAAACCTGTGGAAGAAAAGGTCAAGTCTCCAAGTGTTGCTGAAAGGGCAAGGAACATAAGAAAGTCAGGAAGGTTGACCTGTATGAGGAAGATGTAGAAGAAATCATTCTTCAAGTCAAAGGGAATGTTAGTGATGGTCCTCAGAATAACTCTAGTTCCCAAAAGATGTTATAAGTGTAATCTGTTGGGTAAAGTCACTCTGTTGAAACCGGCCATTAGACCAAAAGGTTAAGGTAGGGTAACTATTGAGTTGTTGGGTTACTTCTGTGGCACAATTGACTTCGAAGGGAGAATCATCTCCGTTAAGATCTATGTCTCGATGAAAGGGGACTCACTCATAGGTTGCTTCGATCAATGTGATCTACATATCTTTCTTGATCACAATGAGAATTCATCTGTCTGTCTAAAAGAATTACCACCAGTTAGAGTTGTTAGTGAGGCTAGTCAAGATAGGGTCAAGGAATTACTTGAGGTCTTTGCTGGTAAATTGGGTTGTCTCAAAACGATGTACATTGGATAAAGGTGAAACCTAACGCTGTTTCAAAAAAAGCTATGGTCAGGAATGTTCCTCTGTTAGTAACAGAGAGCATGAGGATTGCATTAGATAAGCTTTTAGCCAATGGAATCTGTTAGAAATGGGGGTCTCTAGTTAGCAGAGGTAGGTACCTTTGTCCTAGGGACCCTTGCTTCTAGTCAGGGTAAGGGGGAAACACTTCTAAAATAACTCCTGCTCACCCCTTTGGTAGCTTGGCACTAGCAGACAGGCTTATCTCAGAGTGTGTTAAGCATTTGTGAACACATACAGTGAAAACACTACAAATTGACACCACACCAGTTAAGAAAAAAATGTATCTTTATCTGAACCAAACAAGACCAAAACTACAAAACTCCACACTACAGTAAGAAAAATATGACTTTCAAATGGTAGAAATAGTTCAGTTCAAAGCAGATTGTAGATGCAACACATTTCACAGAAGTACCTTGGATGCATCGCGCACACAAACCAAAAGGATCGAAGGGAAGGTGAAGCGTCAGTTTCTTACACTCAGGGAAGGTGATGCATCGGTTCCTTGCTCAGGGGGAGGTGATGCGTCAGTTCCTTTCTGCTGCGCAGGGAAGGTGATGCATTGGTTCCTTACCGGAGAGGAGGTGGTGCGTCAGTTTCTTACTGCATTGGGGTGTAATGCATCGGTTTCTTACTGCATCCCCCAATGATGCGATGTGACAATCTGGGACGATGCATTGGTTCATGCAGCTGCACTGCAGGCCTTGCGTCGGAATCGGTGCATTGATCTATAACTTTGGAGATCGTTGCCCTCGATGCTGCGTGCGATGATTTCTCAAGCCGCGGGCAGGCACTGTGATGATTTCTTCAGCGATGTGTCAGAAACAGGTGTGGATGCATCACACTTCTCAAAATTGCATTACTTTTCCATGTTCCAGTGGCAAAACTGCCTCCAGAGGTCTAAAACAACAGCAGGCACCTCTTAGCAGGTCAAAACTCCCAGCAGGGAAGTTCAGGCAAGCTGGTGTGAAGTCTTTGTGTCCCTGAGACTTCAGAACAGGAGGCAAGCTCAGTTTCAAGCCCTTGGAGATTTTTCTCAAGCAGGGGACACAACACACAGCAAAGTCCTTTTCCCTTTCCTTGGCGGAAAGTAGCCACTGCAGGAAAACCCCAGATAGCAAACAGCACAGGCGCAGTATTCCTCATCAGTTTCTCCAACTTTTCTCCTGGGCAAAGCTCCTCTTGATTTCCCAGAAGTGATCATAAGTTCTGGGGTCTGGGCTCAAATATTTATACAGCAAAGGCCTTTGTTTTCTGATGGCAGAGAAGCTCTGTGCTCAGTCAAAACCAGTTCTGTCCTCTCTGGTGCAGCTTCCTGGCAGGTTATGGAGACAGCATTATGGAAAGCAGACCAGGCCCATTCAGGTAGAAGGAAATCTCCTCCCCCTACTCTAAATGCAGCCCAGGTCTATTTAGCCAAGCCCTGGCCCATCCAGACTCTCTGGAGCCACTGTACCTCCCCAGCCCATGCCACTCCAAAGCCAGACAGTCAATACTCATCCTAGCAGAGGCACACCGGGTGGCTAAGCAAGAAAATACCTACTTTCTAAAAGTGGTATTTTCAAACACAATGTAAAAATCACCTTCACTAAAAGATGCATTTTACCATTCTGAGTTCAGGCATATCAAACTTTATTTTCCTATCTTGTACCCAGGGGTAGTTATGCTTATGAGATGTTATAAGCAAACTCCCCATTTTTTCCTATGAGAAGAAATAGCCTTGCAATAGTGAAAAACAAAATTTGCAGCATTTCACTATCAGGACGTGCCACACACATCAGGGCATGTCCTACCTTTCACATACACCACACCTTGCCCACAGGGGTACCTTGGACTTACCTTAGGGGTGACACACATGTAAGAAAAGGGAAGAGTAAGGCCTAGCAAGTGGGTGCACTTTCCAAGTCAACATGGCAGTACTAGACTGCACACAGGCACTGCAATGGCAGAGCTGATTTACATTTACAGGCTGCTTATGTGGGTGGCATAATCTGTGCCGCGAGCCCACTAGCAGCATTTGATTTACAGGCCCTGAGTACACACTGTGCACTGTACTAGGGACTGACTAGTAACTCAAATAGCCAATTATGGAAACACCAATCCATAACAACAATTTACAAAGGGATCACTTGCACTTTGGCACTGAACAGCAGTGGAGAAGTACCCAAAGTATATAGACCAGCAAAAACGAAGTCCGATACACAGCAAACACAGGAGGCAAAGGCAAAATTACAGTGTAAACCCACGTCAATTTTGCCAGGTCTAACAGAACCATTCAAGAGGTTGAAGAAACAGAATGGGTCTCTCCTATTGTTATGGCCCGCAAAGCCAATGGGGAGTCCAGGCTCTGTATCGACTTGAGGGAACTCATCAAAGCAGTTGTTGTTGATCATTATCTACTACCCAACATAAGTGAAATGTTATGTTCCCTTGAGGGGCAAAGCACTTTTCTTGTTTAGATTTTAGCTCCACCTATCACCAGGTCAGACTTCACTCCTCTTCCCAGGACCCCACCTCCTTTGGTACCTTTAGATTTCTAAGAATGCCTTTCGGACTGATTTCTGTAGCCTCAATTTTTCAGAGGGCGATGGAGGGTATTCTTGGAGGCCTTCAGGGTGTCAAGGTGTACCAAGATGATGTTCACATCTTTGGGGTGGATCTTGAGGAACATGATAGGAGGTTGAGGTCGGTGTTGAGGAAATTACATGGTGCTGCCTCTCCCTTAGGGCAGATAAGTGCAAATTTTATGTCAAAGAAATAGAGTACCTAGGGCATTTTGTGTCCGCTGCAGGCATTAAGCCCAAAGAGTCTTTAGTATATCCTTTTGTAATCTCTGCGCCCCTCTAAATGAAGAAGAGTTAGTAAAGTTTAGGGGCATGTCGGAGTTCTATCACAAGTTTGTACCAAATTGTGCTGGGAAAACCCCTTGTCTGAGATCTCTTCTAAGAAGGGAAGTTAATGTGCTTGGTCCAAAGGCTGTGAGGAAGAGTTTCAGTGCATTAAGAAACATCTAAATGAAGCCCCTTGTCTAGGAAGTTCTGATCTCACAAAATTGTCTTACCTCATGACTGATGCCTGCTCGAAGGTGTTGGGAGCAGTTCTTTTGCAGACGGTTGATAGGGAGGATGAGATGGTTCTTTTTGTCTCTAGACTCTTGAGGGGAGCTGAGTGCAACTATTCAGTTGTTGAAAAAGAGGCTCAGGGTGTCTTCTGGACTGTGCACAACCTGCAGATGTTTTTATGGGGGAAGAGGTTAAGAATTCTTACTGACCACAAACCTCTTAGAAAGGTCTTCTCCAGGAAAATGATTGACTTTGTCTCATACAGAACACGGAAATGGGTTGTCGCTCTACAAGAATTTGACTTTTTGACATCTCCTACTTACCTGGTTCCAATAATATTACCCTGACACACTGTCTTTCAAGACTCAGGGGTGAGTAGTGTGAAGTGGCAGATGATGTTGACTGGTTTGGAGGTGAAGAACTGAAGGAAGAAATTAATGTTTGTGTTCTTAGTGAAGGGTGGATTTCTGCGAGTGAGTGGAGGGAGAATCTTATTAATGATCTGGATTTGCAGAAAGTCATAACTATGGTCACAGGTGGCTTGTGTGAGAAAAAAGACAGTGAAAAGGTACTCAAAGGTTTTTGGCAAGTTAGGGAAGACCTTGGGGTGGTGGATGATCTTCTCATGCGTGGTAGTGAGTTAGTTGCACCACTCAAACTGAGAGACAAGCTAGTAAAGAATGCTCATGCCTCATATATGGTTAATGCCAAGATAAAGGAAAAGATCAAAGAAACACATTGGTGGCCCACCATGGATGTGCATGCGGAGAGAATGGTGCGTGAATTCGCTGAACGTGCGTGTTGGGATAAGGTATTGAAGTGCAGGACGCAGCCCATGGTCGTGAGGGAACAGGCCACTGGTCCGTAGATGGACATTGCAATATATGTCTTGGGGCATTTGAAGTTAAAGACTATGAGCTGCGTTTTGCACTTCAATACCCAATCACAACATGCGCATTCAGCGCATTCACGCACCATTCTCTCTCCATGCGTTGTGGTGTTCTGGAATGTGGGGATGGTTGCCAGGTGGTAGGCTAGAATAGAGGGATTGTCAGTTGGTCTGAGCTTGATGATGGATGGGGTCTCGGTAGCGGTGTTACTCAAATAAACCAATCTTTGACCTCCACCGTACGATCTACTGTGTTTCCTGGAGGGGCACACTTCTACACCCCTTCCCTGGGCCTCGAAGCACAGGAGCAAGCTGCAAGGTCCAGGTGTGGGGGTCTCCTTCTCTCGGCCTTGTAGCCATTATGTAGTGCTGCAAGGCCCTTGCCTGGTGGGCCCCAGGAATATCAAGATGGCCTGTAGTATTACTTAGAAATATTTTGACTGTCTTTAGAAGGTCCCATGTCTACAGTCCTGGGTGCATGCCCCTACTTCTTTAAAGTAATAGATTCCATTTCCCTCCTGTTCTAATTTTGAACATGCGTCCCAGGAGGGCAGAAATAGTCAAGGCCTCTAGATGAGGTATGCCTGTTGGGGACGGGCAGGGAAGGAAAACGAATCTGTCTTTCCCTCTTGCCCAAAGAAGACAAAGACAGTGTCCACTTCTCCTGCTCTGCCACTGGCAACTGCCCCACCCCCCATCTTTCTTACTCTTCCGCCCTCTCTTTTTGTCTTGCTCCTTCTCACTTACTGAAAACCATGACTTCAAGAAACGGTTAATACTCCCTATTTCCTTGCCTTTCTTTTATTTGTTCCTCTAATAAATGGATCAAAAAAAGAAAAGCACTTTTGATGGAAATGTCATCTTTTTGGGACATTTTTCTGTTCCAAAGTGCAGCCTCGGGACAGAGAGAAATAAAAGGTTAAAGATTTGAAAAATATCGAAATAAAGCAAGACAGAGTGGGTCGTAAAGTGGCAGATTAATTTTATTCACACCCAAATATATTAGCGCCACTTTACAGAGTTTGCCAGTGAAGCGCTACTTTTGTTTTCTCGTCTTTCTTTGAACAACATTGTTTTACCCTTGTGGGGAAGTGCGCCATTGCTGGATATATTGCAATACCTGCTTGATGGGTGGATTGGAAAACAAAATGTGTACTGTGGATCTGTGTTCACGGATGTGGTCTTTTCAAACCATACTGCTTAAGTTTTGTAAGGATAAGTAATTGACTTTGAAACGAGTCCCACCTGGGCCCTGTAGTCATGTAATTAGCTGTTCAGGCAAAAGCACTTACTGATTTCTGAATAATAAGTGCAAAAGCGTTAAGATAACCATGTTGTTCCTTATTACATTTAACGTGCGTTACTTAATCTTGCATTCCCTCATGTGTTTGCTCTTTCCAGGATGTTGTTACTTTTTTATTTTTTAGGCAGCATACTACTCTTGTCTAGTGTGTAATCTGAATTGAGTCACAACCAGGTGTTTATAGCGGGGCGCAATTGGGTTTTAGCGGAAGGCAGTGCGAGTTTCTCTCAGTGGGGCAGTATGGTGTTCAGTGGGGGAGAGGATGTGGCACTATGGTCAGAGCTGCCGAATTTGGAACTGGAGAACCAGGTTTAGCCTTCATGACGAGTCCACCAAACCACTCTCCAGAGGAAGCCTATTCTCATGCTAGACTTTAGAAGGCCCCGCAAGACCTTAGAAGCCCTGCTGTCTTAGCACCAGCAGGTGAACCCTAGTGGTGGCAATTGTGGGTTAACCTTGAAGGCCGGACCACACAAACCCATACTGAAGCTCACCTGCACTCTTTTGGGCAGGCCTACGAAGCAGCACACCCTAGAGCAATAGTCACTGTCACTGAGGTCACAGGACCCTTGAGCAGGGAGGCTCTAGGGTGGTGTGATGACACCAGGCGCTGACTTCGGTGGGGGAATCATGTTTGCAAGTATATTATGTTTTTAAAAGCACTTGCTGCCTCCTTCCTGGCCTCCAGCAATTTTCGGCTACAATAAAAATGTCATGATAACTCCAGTGAATTATGCTCTTCCTAGAGAGAGATAGAGTTTTGTCAAGTGGAAGTTTTGACTAGTGGAAAGGTAGCACAGAGTGTTAATGTGCCTGCTGCAAAGAACGTGTACCATGCAGATCACAAAGTGCACATAATGTAAATATATCAGTGGGTTACTGCTTTTGTCAGTGAGATACTTTTGTTACTTGCAATTTATAAGTCAAAACCCTAACATAGAACAGTGAGCTATTAACTGTCACCTTAAAGCTGCATGCAAACTGCAAGGTATAAATTAGAGCATTATTGTTTTTTCCCCAGTCTTTGATTTTCCTAATGTTGCAAAAAAGGGTTCATTTGGATAGAAATCAATTCTGGTGCGGTTATGGAGCTATGAGGGGCCCTGTTAAAGGGTGGTAGGGAAGGAATCAATGGCAGAGGGAGTCATTGGGGTGCAGCAACAACAATTGTCACACAGGGCTCCACCAGCTCTAAAGCCCACCACTACCACTTGCTACAGTTCTAACACCCAATTAAAAACATTGACTTGAAAACCCAGTTAATCTGAAGCACACCTTCACTTCAAACACACCCAGATGCTAGACCTTCCTTAATTAACCAATACCAGGGAGATATTCAACGAGAATAATCTAGAACGTTGGAGTTACTTTATTTAAGTTTCACTGGAATTGTATTTGAATGTGTTCATTCTCTCATTGTTTTATTGCAATATTTCCTTTTATCTGCTTTTTATAAGCAATGTATGCTTGTGAGGAAAATTTATTAATTCTGTACACTAAATCCAAAAGTGCTGGTTCTTGGTTCTTGGCTGCCCTGTTTTTGTTCTGGTCAGTGAGTTATATAGCTTTCAAATAAAATTGAAAAATACATGTATTTGAACTCAAATTAATCTTGCTATATTCCCTGTTGCATAATTTTTCCCAGTGATGCCATTCAATTTATTTTCTGCAATGCTCTGGAATTTTTATCATGCACTCATTTAGAAACAATCAGTTAACATGGAGTTAAAAATATCCATCTTTGTGGGACCTGCACCTAGCTTTTCCATCCAATGTGACAAATGTAATCCATGTAATACAGTTTTAAAATATATTGATTTATGTCATTTGTATATTGATCTTTTTGTCCATGTTACTGATATAAACATTAGATCTCTTCAGTGATGTCAAATAAGATCAATAGGCCTGCGATGTCACTTTTCTGTGATGTCACTTCTTATGATGTTACATTCAAATTAGAGGGGCCTCACATCTTTCCTTTCGCCCGGGTCCCCAGAAGTTCTAGGACTGGCCCTGGAGTGAGTTAGTGAACATCTGTGCCTGTGGGGGAGAAGTCATTCAGGAAAGAAACCTCTTGACGATGATGTTCAAGAATATAAGAAAGTGATTAAGCAAGTCTGCCTGTGGGGGACAGAGGAGAGGGGTAAAGCAGAACCATAGCATCTATATATAGGACGGAAGACAAAACAGCACTCCTAGCTCAATCTCACAGACAACCTTCAACCCATGGCTCAATCCACACACACACGCACACATGATCGCACACACACACCCTGCCCCGTCTCTTGGATAATTGCCCACCAACCTCCTTTCTTGCAAGATTTTCAGGTTGGTGCAGCTATTTCAAATACAAACTAAAACCTGTCTTTCAGAATTTAAGGGGACCAAGTGTTTATTTTTAATCGGAGTGGAAATTCTTGAAATGTAAAGACACTAGAGTTGCAACATAACACAAACAGTATAAGAAAACATGGGATGTGCAGATTGGATGGATGAATCTGGGGAAAAGAGTAAATCTGAAAAACAAGCATCCAAGAAAATAAGAAGAGCCATTCGAGGTTAATGATGAAGAGAGGCCAGTAAATAAAAGAATGATGTGGTACTGAAGAGAGATAAAGTGTAAAGTAGGGAAGACATGGATAACATCTGAAGTAGAAAGTCAAAAACTGCAAGGAAGTGCTAAGAGCGTAGGATGTCAAACCTACTAGTCCGGGTTCATGGCGTGCTTACAACAGCCAGTCTATTGACCTCTTGGGTATAGAAAGGTACATGAACTGTCTGGAAAAGGGGTGTAAGATCAGCCTGCAACAGAGTGAAGATGAAACTGTCATGGAGAAGAGGGGGCATTTGTAATATGATTCGATAGATTAACCATTTCATTTGAAACAACTCTGTACATGAACTATCTATTCTAGTTAATATATTGGGAGCCACGACCATAAACCCACACAGGCAGTAGGAATATCTGTCACCTTACATCCACCTATACACCCACCATAGTACGTGACAAACTGTGCACCAGCTTAATTCACCCTGGTGAAGCAGAGTTCTATGCCCTTCCTTTAGTCTGAATTGAGAAGCTCTGATCTCATGTATCAATGCATTTTTTATTGCACAATCTATGTATCAACTACCTTACTTCTGTAGCATCCACAAGCCATTTCCTAAAATATGTTCAGATGGTTACAACACTTAGGGGCAGATTTCGCAACACTCTGTGCTGGTGCAAAGACATAAAAAGTGACCTAAAGTATTTTCTCCACTTTTGCTCAGCTCCCAAAGTGGCTAGGTTCCCACTTCACAAATACCACAGACATACATAGAACATGCATGCTAACACTGGTATTCAGGGATTTAAGCCAAAAACGAATGCCTTCTTTAGGCAGGTGCTATTTTGGAGAAATCCTTCATTTCTCCTAACTTTTGAAACATGTCTGTAAATTGTCCTGCTGCCAGCGGATGTCGGCACAGGTAAGCGCAAGGCGCGGCAAGGGGGGAAGCTGACGGAACAGGTGTTATTTATTTATTTAATTATACCTATTCCGCCGTCTGTCAACTTCCCCCCACTCCCACCTGTCTCGTCCCACTGTCCACCGCGTTTACCTGTGCCGGCCACTGCTGTCTGCTGCGGTGCACCAACTACTGCTAAGTGTAAATGTTTACACTAGAACCCTGCTCTTCAAGGGGAATGTAAATACATAAATCCACATTGAAACACTTTTCCAGACTAATTAAGATTACTCTCAATGTGCAGGAGGAATGCACCCTATGTTAAATCAGAGTTAAAGTGTACTATTTAGTGTCTCCATGTTTCCCTGTGGGAATTTCCTTGGTGGTACCGAGTTACCCTGATTAAAAGAAATCGTTGGATGTAGCTCCCGCGCCATACACTATCGTATAATCCTAATTTTTCAGGAGATGGCAAACTGTGCTTCGAAATTTGCACTCTAGCAGTCTGTTAAATAAAAAAATTGGATCAGGATAGAGGTTACATTCAGGTGTTTTTAATTTCTATCGTTTTTAATTTTTTTAAAACGGTTTTCGTCATCCTTGGCTATTCCAATCCCCTCCGCGTCTCTTCAAACACTTCTCTGCATTTCTGCCTTTGGAAAGGCAGGGCCTCTGTATTGTTTTCCGCTGACACTCGTGTTCTCCGTGTAAACCGAAACAAATAATGTGTTTAGAAAAACTCCGTGAACGACGCTCCACTCTATTTCCTGCCCCGCGCCCTTGTGTTTTGATTAGATCAAGCGTGCTTCGCAACCGAACGATTCCCAGAGCCTCAGGCCTCCCATGCGGAGACGAGGAAGACGCGCCACGGAATCAAGTCAATTTCCCTGCCGTTTGAAATCTGCCGCGCGGGCCTCGCTGTTGGAAAAATCCGATATAATGAGGCTCGCCGAGGGAGTGCTGCCCATCTTACATAACGAAAGCGATGTAAGGTCACGCGCCCTGTGTTTTTGATACTGAAAAGCGATTCCTTTTCTGTGAGGACCCTGTTGTGTTTCTAACATCCTGGGCGTCGTGCTTTGCGCACTGTGCACCAGGGCACTAAAGAGTGAAGTCGCTGTGGGGAGGGGGGTGATGCAGATGAGGACAGGGGTAAGTGCTATATTTACTATCTCAAAAAGCGTCATGTTGCTTTCTTGCACCTGGCCCATGGCCTCTTGCTTTTCTACTGCTGGTGGCAGCCAGCAACAAGCATCTCCACTGTAATAGGTCTCGAATTTTTAAGAGTTAGAGCTACTGGCATTGAAAATGACAATGTCTTTTACCTATGTGTTTTGGTTTGGGGTGTAGTGGCTGTATGAATAGAGGCATAGCTGTATCTCTGTCTAGAGGACTAAGAAGGTGGAATTACCACTGGGACGCAGCTGCAGCACTGTCAACATTTAGATGCCTAGACCACGTTGTAAATTTTTTTTAGGCGTAAGGACCCCCTCCTGACAAAAATTTCTGGAATCTGGTACTCTTCATCACTGACAACTATCGACAACCATAAACACGCCCAATTACCACAGAAAATCTTTTTTAAGGTGGGGAAATAGTATTAAACAGTGTTTTGCAAACCAAAGGTCAGTGAGCGTAGGGGCGTGGCCAACGGTGTGGCTAAAAACAAAGGGACTAATTTATGAGGAATTGGCATAGGGCAGCGACGCAAGTCTTCTTGTCGCGCTGCCCTACGCCAATGTGAAATGGCAGGAATGCACGGTATTTATAAAATACGGTGCATTCCTGTCCTTGCCCCTTGCCTTGGTGCACTAATTGCAACCTAGCACCAACAAAGGCAGGACTGTTTTTGCGCAAGTTTGTAAGTCTGGGGCAGCATCAAAATCCATGGGATTGGCATTTGAAACCTCATGCAACACTTATAGAATGGCTCCTTGATGCAGAGTTCGACAACGCAGTGATTTGTGATGCTTTGTCTTACTCCATATCTATGAGGCCATAAAAATGCATGCAAAGTGAATTTGCCCTGCCTCATAGGTATGAGACGCTTGCGCCACTGGATCATCAAAAAAAGTGATGCTCTGGCGGCACAAGCCTCTCATAATTTAGCCCCAAAATATTCTGTACGGTGTTTTGGTCTTTTACCATCTGGTAGCTACATATAAACAGGCGTTTGCAATGCAATAGTTCTCGCATTTACACCGGTTTGAGCTATTGACATTGTAAATGACAATGCCTTTTATTTTTGTTTTCGTTCTTAAAACATAAATAAAAGGCATTGTCATTTACAATGCCAATTGCTTAAACTCTCGTATACCGAACACTTAAGTATTCAATATATCTGCAGTGATAGTGATCTCACACCTATATCTGCAGTGATGGTGATCTCACACCTATATCTGCAGTGATAGTGATCTCACACCAATATCTGCAGTGATGGTGATCTCAAAGCAATATCTACAGTGATAGAGATCTCACACTTATATCTGCAGTGATAGTGATCTCACACCTATATCTGCAGTGATAGTGATCTCACACCAATATCTGCAGTGATGGTGATCGTACACCTATATCTGCAGTGATAGTGATCTCACACCTATATCTGCATTAAAAGTGATCTCACACCTCTATCTGCAGTGGTGGTGATCTCACCTATATTTGCAGTGATAGTGATATCACACCTATATCTGAAGTAATGGTGATCTCACACCTATATCTGCAGTAATAGTGATCTCACACCTATATCTGAAGTTATGATGATCTCACACCTATATATCTGCAGTGATGGTGATCTCACACCTAAAACCTGCAATGATAGTGATCTCACACCAATATCTGCAGTGACTGTGGCTTCACACCTATATCTGCAGTGATATTGATCTCACACCTATATCTGCAGTGATAGTGATCTCATACCTATATCTGAAGTAATAGTGATGTCACACATATATCTGAAGTAATGGTAATCTCACACTTATATATGCAGTGATGGTGATCTCACCTGTATCTGCAGTGCTAGTGATCTAACACCTATATCTGAAGTAATGGCGATCTCACACCTATATCTGCAGTGATAGTGATCTCACACCTATATCTGAAGTTATGGTAATCTCACACCTATATCTGCAGTGATAGCTATCTAACACCTATATCTGCAGTGATGGTGATCTCATACCAATATCTGCAGTGATGGTGATCTCACCTATATCTGCAGTGATACTGATCTCACACCTATATCTGAAGTAATGGTGATCTCACACCTATATCTGCAGTGATAGTGATTTCACACCTATATCTGAAGTAATGGTGATCTCACACCTATATTTGCAGTGATGGCGATCTCACACCTATATCTGCAGTGATTGTGATCTCACACCTATATCTGCAGTGATACTGATCTCACACCAATATCTGCAGTGATGGTGATGTCACACCAATATCTACAGTGATAGAGATCTCACACCTATATCTGCAATGATAGTGATCTCACACCTATATCTGCAGTGATGGTGATCTCATACCCATATCTGCAGTGATAGTGATCTCACACCAATATCTGCAGTGATGGTGATCTCACACCAATATCTACGGTGATAGAGATCTCACACCTATATCTGCAGTGATAGTGATCTCGCACCTATATCTGCAGTGATGGTGATCTTACACCTAAAACCTGCAGTGATAGTGATCTCACACCAATATCTGCAGTGACTGTGGTCTCACACCTATATCTGCAGTGATATTGATCTCACACCTGTATCTGCAGTGATAGTGATGCCATACCTATATCTGAAGTAATAGTGATGTCACACCTATATCTGAAGTAATGGTGATCTTACACCTATATATGCAGTGATGGTGATTTCAACGGTATCTGCAGTGCTAGTGATCTGACACCTATATCTGAAGTAATGGTGATCTCACACCTATATCTGCAGTGGTAGTGATCTGACACCTATATCTGCAGTGATGGTGATCTCACACCTACATCTGCAGTGATACTGACCTCACACCGATATCTGCCGTGATCGTGATCTGACACCAATATCTGCAATGATAGTCATCTCACACCTATATCTGCAGTAACAGTGATCTCACACCTATATCTGCAGGGATAGTGATCTCACAACTATATCTACAGTGATACTGATCTCACATCTATACCTGCAGTGATGGTTATCTCACACCTATATCTGCAGTGATAGTGATCTCTGACCTACATCTGTAGTAATGGTGATGTCACACCTATATCTCTAGTGATAGTGATCTCACACCTATATCTGCAGTGATGGTGATCTCACACCTTTTTACTGTCAGCACATCACTACAGCAAGGCCAAGCGAAAGGAGCCCCTTGGGCGTGAAGCGGCGTCTTGAGACCTCAATAAACAACAAAGGAAGGCTGGACTCTGGTGTTGAGCAGAGACTGGTTGAAGAGTTAAAAGGAGCCTCGGTGGCTGGCAGAGGGGGGAGATGGTGCACACGTGTGCTCTGGAGGCAGAGGGAAGAGATGGTGTATGTATATCAGCACAGAAATCTGTTTAAACTAAACATTAGATTAGTTAGGAAAAATACGGTAGTGTGAACGGTTTATTTCGGTGTAGGCTGTGCACGGTGCTGTTTTGTCATGTAGTGACTGGCAGACGCAATCACATTTAGAAAAAAAAAAACAGACTTCGGAAACATGTTCCGTCACTACATGCCTCCTTCAGTTAAGAAATACCCTCACAACAGCCGTTAAGCAAATGATCCAAAAGGAGACAGGGCGGTAACAAAGAAGCCTCATTTTTTATTGCAGGCCAGCGTTTAGCATAAACGATTATGCCAGCCATTGAAAATGAGGGGCGGGACTTCAAGTCCCCTTCTGAAATCTCCTCTACCACAATATGTCTCTCAGAGGTGGCAGCGCATGCGCGCTGCAACGCTAGGAAAGACCTAAAAAATGGGCAGCTTAAATAAAAAATAAACAAAAAAGGTGTACTCCGTGGTAAAGGCACTGTAGTACATTATGAAACCTCTATTAGTTAAAGCACTGCAGTGGTCTGTGTGTAACCAGAGAGCCACAGAATTAAATCTTGGTTGGTGCAGTGGAGAGTAGTGGATTGTGTATTTTTAGTGCTATTAGGTCACAGATTTTATGAGAAAGAACTGTGAATATGTGAGTCATTATTTTATACTTGCATTAAATATAATGAGATAGATTGATATTAAAAATGTGCAAATAGTTTAAATATAAAATGCTGCTTCCACAATGTAGATTTTAGTAATACCAGAGCGTATGTAATACAATTTTATTTTTTACATAACTGTCCCTTCAACACCCCCTTAGGGGTACTGAGGACTGTGTAAATATAACTATGACTAAAAGGACTCACTTCACAGCCCGGTTGTTAACTCTTTGCACTACCACTCAAAAAAACTAATTTTTGTCATAACAAAGCTTGGAGTGATTCGATCACTTAAAGCCAGAACCAGCTCCTAACCACCCTTTAAACTTGAGGAATAATAGCTCACATTTGCATTTCATTCAGGCCAGCAAGCACCCTGGCAGGAAGGCTTTTCACAGCACAGAAGACTAAATTAATGAAACTTCAGCTGAAGCATTCAATCAAAAACAAAAGCAAACAGTTTGGATTAAAGGAACCTGGCTGGGGAATGTGCAACCCCCTTGTGAGAAGTTGGCCTGGTATATGCTGTTCACTAGTTCTAGTGACCACCTTGTACCATGCCAAGCAACCCTTATGGTGTGGTTGTAAGTCAACCTTTTTGGACTAGCTGCCCTAGTGGTAGCGTAGGCTAAGCAGTCTTTGAGGCTAAACTCGTGATGCGTGTTAAGCCAGCTGTTTTACCAAATGCAACCCCCTTTTATACCAATGAAAGGACACCACACAGATATATATTCAAAATATATATGTATTTATTTCTCAAAGTAACCCCTAGTCTCTTTATGAGCACAGGAGCACAAATCGTCAAACAAGATTATCACAGAATACACAGAAGTTGCACTTTATATGGATAGGCCCTGGTGGCCACTCGAACCATATACTAAAATAGTGGTATAAGTACCACGAACAGAAAAGGGAAAAGGCCTAGGGCCTCTAGAATCGCTGGGCCTACAAGGAGCTAACGTCAGTTAGTGACCAGGAGGTCCACGGGTGGCGTGTGCAGAGCAAATAGTCACACGCGTGCTCCCATAGGTTTCAATGGGTGCGTAAAAAGTACAAAGTTACTGCAAAAGGAATCTTCCGGATGACCTAGGAACTTAAGATTTGGAACACAGGCACTAGAGATGTAATACTACACTTGGGCACAGGAGTGCCAGCTTTACCTCACCCACAGGAAGCGGGTGCATAGGCCTCGAAGTGCGTCGGGTTTCTTCTATCGGTTCCGTGGGGCCTGTAGACAAAAGTGCTGCAGGCGGTCGGTCGGGAAGAGATGCAGTGGATCCAAGAGTGGATCGGAGATGTTGAAGACCTGTAAGCAGAGGGGACAGTGTTCACAGTCACTAGCCAGTGACCAGCGTGGCACCAGGTGGGTACCAGGCGATGTCGGGTGCAAACAGGAAGGAAGGTGTAGCTTGACTCTGCAGCCACGTGGTCCCTGAAGGTCGACGACGTCCAGGAGTCGAGTCACGAGCTGTCCCACGCAGGCTCTCGCTGTCGGCGGTGTCGGCGACTTGATCGAAGCAAACAAGCCTTGGCAAAAGCAATTGTTGTAGGCAAGGAGATAAGCTGATGGTTCTGACCAGCAAGGTCAGAGGAACTGCTCCTTTGGAGGGGAGCAAGGGCCAGTCTGGAGCAACCAGACCAGCGGTGTTTGTTGTAGATTTCGTCGCCAAGATGGCCACTAGCCAGCGGGCCAGCAACCGGTTAGGCGCGTCGAGTGGCAAAATGCAGAAGGGCCCCACGCAGATCGTGGAGATGCTGGAGGGCTCACCTTTGGTGCAGATGCTGCTCGAGGGTTGGGCTTCTCAGGACACAAAGCACAACTTGGAGGGAGCCTCGGTTGTTGCACTGGTCAGCTTGTCGTAGTCGTTTCAAGATGGCTGGCTCCACGTGTCTCGGTGCCTCCACGGGTCTCCTCTTTGCAGGGACTGTGGATCGGGCGGTGAGAGGTCTGGAGGTCCAGGTCTTGTCAGTCTCTGGGCTCGGGCTCCGGCGGGAGGCGGCGGCAAAGCAGACGTTGATTCGCTGGATGGTGCTTGCGTTAGCAAGGTGGTCACTCCCTGACCACAGGGGAGATTGGCTTCAGTCCTCTGTGCAGCAGAGCGTCGAAGTTCCCGTCTTCTTCTTAGTTTTTAAGTTGATTCCAGGATGTCTGAAGTCTTAGGACACAGCTCCTACCTTTAAGCGGATTCTAGGGGCCGGACTACCTGCTAGGTCCCTCCCTATGGGTGGGACCAGGAAGGGGGGTGGTTACACCCCCAATCCTTTGTCCAGCTCGCCCCAGGCCCGGGACTGGTGTGCCCCAGGACCGGTTTGAACTGGCATATGCACCGAGGCTCCTTGTGAGCCACAGGCATGTCTGGTTTCTTTCAAGCCCTACCTGACCAATACACAAAATCCTGTCTGGGGTGGTGCACGCACCTCCCCTGGCAGGAAACCCTTTGTCCACACCTCCCAAGCTGGAAGGACTCCCAGCAGCAGGAGGGCAGACTTGTGTCTGTGGTGGCAGCATCCATTTTGTGGAGCTGAGGCTATGTCTGATTTTACCAGGGTTTCAGGTACTGTACATGTCGTGTCCCTCTAGAAGGGTGGAATGCTAACCCCGTCGCCAGAATTGGCGAGGGGTTAGTATTCCAATTCGTATGACACCTTACTCGACATGTTTTGATAAAGCCAAACCAAAGATAGCATTTAACCGCGAGGTTCATAATGCACTTAAGAGTATATGGTATGACGATATCTGGAAACAGTAGAAGGAAGTTGTTCCGACCACTGCAGACAGGCTCAGCTCATGCCAGAGCACCATCTCACATGGAACCAAGCACTCTGCCTTCAGGATTGTTAAGGCCTGCCATAGGAGTGACTTATAGGTTACCAGGTGTCCCATTTAAGGCTAGGTATAGGTATACTACACCTAAGTAAGAGGTGATTACACCAACTTACCCCAGCTGAGTGATCAGCCAGTTGTGTCAAATTGTTAGGCCAAGCCTGGGGTGGCATAATACATGCTTCAGCCCTTGGCAGGCCTTGGGTACACCAATGCCCTGGGTACCTAGTGTACACTGGTACAGGGGCTGACAGGGTGATCCAACCAATTGGGTATGTACCTAGGGTACATGGAGTCCATTTTAAAGAGAGAACAGCCAGGCTGAGATCCTGAATAGCAGGATCTCAGGCCAACTAAGTCGAAAAACCAGCTAGACACTAGGCAAAAATTTGGGGGTAACCATAGTCAGATATCCACCTTCCTACACAACCCCCCCCCAAACGAAGGGAGATAAGGCTGACCTTGACCAGGTAAGCCTATATTGCCCAAGTGGCCATATAAGGAGGAACCAGCACTGGCATGGTTACCCCCTGTCTCATGGTCCACTAAGCAATCCCTCACCCTAAGGGTATCAGAGGGTCTCCACCATAGGGAATCTCTACCTTTGGTGTGTCTTGGCAAAGTAAAAGGCTGGTGTTGAGATGGAGTACTGAAGTGAGTGTCCTCAAAGTGAGGCCTCAGCTTCCTCCAATCCCCCTCCACCATGGATGCCTTTCTTTCCTTAACTGAGTTGCACTGTGCTCTCAGGGTCAGCCTCTGGCTACCTAAAGCTGGAGGCTGGGTCCCTTTTGTGGGCTTACTGGAGGGACAGGTCAGGTCTGGGGCCCTAAGGTCCCATGTTTGCCTGTACCCAACAGAATCCCTCTGGGGGAGGTCCCTAACTACCTGTAAAGGAGATCCCTCAGGAATGTGTTTACCCATCACCTGACTAGGGCTACTAGCCAGGCAATCCTCATTCTTTTGATGGGGGGGTTCTTGTGGACAGGGGCCCTCTTGGGGTCCACTGGCCTCCCTGACCTCTGCAGCCCTGGGCTGACTGAGGCAGGGTAGAGAGAGGCAGGCTACCTGCACCAGACTGGGTCCCACCTTGGAAGGGGCCACTGACATCAGAGGCTCTGCCAGGCCAGGCCTGGCTACCTCTGGGGCAGTTCCTTCACAAGGGGTGAGGTCAGCTCCCTGAGGAGGCTGACTTTTTCCTAATGTCTGGGGAGAGGGAGACTTTTCTTCCTCCCCACTACTCTCTGTTTGTGTGGAGTGATCCATAGTTTCAGGCTTCACTACACCTATGTCAGTCTGAGTATAGGCTGAGACCATTACAGCCTTGCCAACCTTTTCAGGGGGGCACTCAGTTTGTGTTTGAGCTGTGACTGTCACAGCTCTGCCAGTCTCTACAGGGAAGTCTGTCTGTGCCTGGGCTGTGGCTACCACTGCCCTTCCAACCTTTCCAGGGAGGAAATCTATTTGGACAGGGGTTGTGAATGGCACAACCCCACTACCCTTTTGTGAAAGGCCTACCATTTTAGAATGGGTGTCTTGTTCAACTCCAGCCCAAGCTGAGAGTTCTAAGTCATTCCCCAGTAAGCAGTCTACAGGCAAGGTTGGGGACACTGCCACCCTTTTAGGGCCAGTGACACCTCCCCAGCTGAGACATACCTCTGCCATGGGATGACTATTCTGTTTGCCATCAATGTTGGTCACCTGGTAGGAGAAACCAGGCAAAAGCTGCTCAGAGGGAACTAGCCAATGGGCCACCATTGTGATGCTAGCTCCAGTGTCTCTGTAGGCCTCAGCTTTTGTACCATTGATGTAGGGCTCCTGTCTGTACCTACCCAAAGTGTTGGGACAGGCAGTGAAGTTGGCAAACCCCATGCCACCATCACAGACAAGAGTATCTGCTGCAGGGGAATTGGCTAAGCCAGGGTCCCCCTGTGTTCCCCAAGTAAACCCACCCAAATTTTTGGGGGCACTCCCACCACCTGGGGGATTACTGCTGACAGTAATAGGTGGTGTGACAGGAGTAATTGGAGGAACAGTTTTGTTTGTAGCCCTTGGGCAACTGCTGTCAGTTTTCCAATGCCCAGGAGTTTTACACTCATGGCAGTAGGGCTTTTTACCTGTGGTAGAGGAGGGAGCCTGGGACCCACCACCCTGTGTGGAGTTTTGGGGCCCTGAGGAAGATTTCTCTTTTGCTTTATCCCCACCCTTCTCTTGAGGTTTGGTGGTATCTTTCTTTTGGTCACCACCCTGATTCTTAGGCCTGATCCTGGTCCTGACCCATTTATCTGCCCTCTTTCCCAATTCTTGGGGAGAGGTCAAATCTGAGTCTACCAGGTGTTGATGGAGGAGCTGGTTTTGACAGTTACTTAAAATCTGTTCTCTCATCATCAAATTGTACAATCCTGTATAATCAGATACCTTACTTCCCAGCAACCAACCCTCCAAAGCCTTAGTGGCACATTCAACATATTCAGACCAGTCCTGAGTCTGTGTCTTCTGGGTGTCTCTGAACATTAACCTGTACTGTTCAGTGGTTAAGCCTAACCCATCAACTAGGACACTCTTCAGGACTCTGTAGTTTCTGACATCCTCCTCCCTAACAGTGAGGAGTCTGTCTCTGCCTCTTCCTTCAAAGGAGAGCCAGAGGATTGCTGCCCACTGGTCTTCAGGAACCTGCTGTACTTTGCAGGCTCTCTCAAGAGCAGTTATCCATTTGTGGATATCATCCCCACTTTTGTAGGGGGGCACAACCTTAGACAGGTTCCTATTATCAAAGACCCTATCTTTGTCCTTAGGGACAATGCTGCCACCAGTGGGTATAGACCCACTCTCTCTAGGTTGCCTAGCCTTCCTCAGTTTTTCTTCCATCAGGGCTACTTCTAGCTCCTGCTTCCTGATCCTCAGCTGGGCTTCTTGCATCTTGGCCTCATGTTCCCTCCTCTGAGGGGTGGTCATCCTTCTCCTGGAGTGACCTTGAGAGCCTCTAGAGCCATGGGAAGCATTGGAGTCACCTGAGCGATTCCTTTGCCTTCCAAGCCCTGTGTTAAGTCCACTGGGGAGATCTAGTGGGGTGAACCCACTGTCAGTCCCCAATAGCCTTGGTTTAGCTGGGCCAAGTATAACACTTGGCACTGGGCTAGTTCTCCCTTCATCCTCACCACTGTCTGTATCCCCCTCACTTTCCTCCTCTGTAGTATGGTTTTCATCTAAGGGATGGCTATTGGAAAGGGGTACCTCAGTGGCATCTTCAGAAGGGGGGCCTCCTGTTCCTGTCCCTAAGGGGGCTAACTGGGAAGCTCTCTTGAGCTCTCTTTGATTCTCATCATCTTGCAAGAGTGCTCTGAGCACAGCAGAGGTAGGGTTCTTGGGCTGTTTAAGGCCTCTAAGGGTTGCCAACTGCCTGAGCTCATTCTGATTAAGGGTAGCAAAGATGGATGGTGCCCTCGGGGGGTCACTCTCAACAGAGATGGGTACAGTGGACCCCTCTGCCCCAGCCATTGCTCTTAAGTGTGGGTGGATGTGTTGCAATCTACCTACACTTGGGTTTACCTACTAAACCTATCTAGTAGTTGTAGTCAGGGTGTGCTACTCCCTTTGCTCTACAACAACTAAGTTCAGTAGAACTTAAGTATATCTAATCTTGTTTTATATGTACCTACAGGTACCTATGTGATCTTTCAATTGGTAACCAAGAGATTACAATGGTAAAACACAGCAAGCTCAAATCCAACCGCTGCTCACCAATGTGAGAAGTTGGCCTGGTATATGCTGTTCACTAGTTCTAGTGACCACCTTGTACCATGCCAAGCAACCCTTATGGTGTGGTTGTAAGTCAACCTTTTTGGACTAGCTGCCCTAGTGGTAGCGTAGGCTAAGCAGTCTTTGAGGCTAAACTCGTGATGCGTGTTAAGCCAGCTGTTTTACCAAATGCAACCCCCTTTTATACCAATGAAAGGACACCACACAGATATATATTCAAAATATATATGTATTTATTTCTCAAAGTAACCCCTAGTCTCTTTATGAGCACAGGAGCACAAATCGTCAAACAAGATTATCACAGAATACACAGAAGTTGCACTTTATATGGATAGGCCCTGGTGGCCACTCGAACCATATACTAAAATAGTGGTATAAGTACCACGAACAGAAAAGGGAAAAGGCCTAGGGCCTCTAGAATCGCTGGGCCTACAAGGAGCTAACGTCAGTTAGTGACCAGGAGGTCCACGGGTGGCGTGTGCAGAGCAAATAGTCACACGCGTGCTCCCATAGGTTTCAATGGGTGCGTAAAAAGTACAAAGTTACTGCAAAAGGAATCTTCCGGATGACCTAGGAACTTAAGATTTGGAACACAGGCACTAGAGATGTAATACTACACTTGGGCACAGGAGTGCCAGCTTTACCTCACCCACAGGAAGCGGGTGCATAGGCCTCGAAGTGCGTCGGGTTTCTTCTATCGGTTCCGTGGGGCCTGTAGACAAAAGTGCTGCAGGCGGTCGGTCGGGAAGAAATGCAGTGGATCCAAGAGTGGATCGGAGATGTTGAAGACCTGTAAGCAGAGGGGACAGTGTTCACAGTCACTAGCCAGTGACCAGCGTGGCACCAGGTGGGTACCAGGCGATGTCGGGTGCAAACAGGAAGGAAGGTGTAGCTTGACTCTGCAGCCACGTGGTCCCTGAAGGTCGACGACGTCCAGGAGTCGAGTCACGAGCTGTCCCACGCAGGCTCTCGCTGTCGGCGGTGTCGGCGACTTGATCGAAGCAAACAAGCCTTGGCAAAAGCAATTGTTGTAGGCAAGGAGATAAGCTGATGGTTCTGACCAGCAAGGTCAGAGGAACTGCTCCTTTGGAGGGGAGCAAGGGCCAGTCTGGAGCAACCAGACCAGCGGTGTTTGTCGTAGATTTCGTCGCCAAGATGGCCACTAGCCAGCGGGCCAGCAACCGGTTAGGCGCGTCGAGTGGCAAAATGCAGAAGGGCCCCACGCAGATCGTGGAGATGCTGGAGGGCTCACCTTTGGTGCAGATGCTGCTCGAGGGTTGGGCTTCTCAGGACCCAAAGCACAACTTGGAGGGAGCCTCGGTTGTTGCACTGGTCAGCTTGTCGTAGTCGTTTCAAGATGGCTGGCTCCACGTGTCTCGGTGCCTCCACGGGTCTCCTCTTTGCAGGGACTGTGGATCGGGCGGTGAGAGGTCTGGAGGTCCAGGTCTTGTCAGTCTCTGGGCTCGGGCTCCGGCGGGAGGCGGCGGCAAAGCAGACGTTGATTCGCTGGATGGTGCTTGCGTTAGCAAGGTGGTCACTCCCTGACCACAGGGGAGATTGGCTTCAGTCCTCTGTGCAGCAGAGCGTCGAAGTTCCCGTCTTCTTCTTAGTTTTTAAGTTGATTCCAGGATGTCTGAAGTCTTAGGACACAGCTCCTACCTTTAAGCGGATTCTAGGGGCCGGACTACCTGCTAGGTCCCTCCCTATGGGTGGGACCAGGAAGGGGGGTGGTTACACCCCCAATCCTTTGTCCAGCTCGCCCCAGGCCCGGGACTGGTGTGCCCCAGGACCGGTTTGAACTGGCATATGCACCGAGGCTCCTTGTGAGCCACAGGCATGTCTGGTTTCTTTCAAGCCCTACCTGACCAATACACAAAATCCTGTCTGGGGTGGTGCACGCACCTCCCCTGGCAGGAAACCCTTTGTCCACACCTCCCAAGCTGGAAGGACTCCCAGCAGCAGGAGGGCAGACTTGTGTCTGTGGTGGCAGCATCCATTTTGTGGAGCTGAGGCTATGTCTGATTTTACCCGGGTTTCAGGTACTGTACATGTCGTGTCCCTCTAGAAGGGTGGAATGCTAACCCCGTCGCCAGAATTGGCGAGGGGTTAGTATTCCAATTCGTATGACACCTTACTCGACATGTTTTGATAAAGCCAAACCAAAGATAGCATTTAACCGCGAGGTTCATAATGCACTTAAGAGTATATGGTATGACGATATCTGGAAACAGTAGAAGGAAGTTGTTCCGACCACTGCAGACAGGCTCAGCTCATGCCAGAGCACCATCTCACATGGAACCAAGCACTCTGCCTTCAGGATTGTTAAGGCCTGCCATAGGAGTGACTTATAGGTTACCAGGTGTCCCATTTAAGGCTAGGTATAGGTATACTACACCTAAGTAAGAGGTGATTACACCAACTTACCCCAGCTGAGTGATCAGCCAGTTGTGTCAAATTGTTAGGCCAAGCCTGGGGTGGCATAATACATGCTTCAGCCCTTGGCAGGCCTTGGGTACACCAATGCCCTGGGTACCTAGTGTACACTGGTACAGGGGCTGACAGGGTGATCCAACCAATTGGGTATGTACCTAGGGTACATGGAGTCCATTTTAAAGAGAGAACAGCCAGGCTGAGATCCTGAATAGCAGGATCTCAGGCCAACTAAGTCGAAAAACCAGCTAGACACTAGGCAAAAATTTGGGGGTAACCATAGTCAGATATCCACCTTCCTACACCCCTTCTCAGGATTCCACAGACCCCCCTAGAAATCGCACCCCACAGATTGAAGACCTCTGTTCTAGAGGATTTAGCAGGAGGAAGTTACTCAGAGGACCAGAGAAGCACATGCAGCACTGTCTAGAGGTCTTAGAAGGAGGAATTACCACTGTGACCAGAGACACAGCTGCAGCATTGTCTAGATAACTTAGAATCGGGGAGTTACTGACGGGACCGGAGAAGCAGCTAGCAGCATTGTCTAGAGAAGTAAAAATGAGGAATTGTCACTTGGAACAGAGACATAGCTGCAGCATTGTCTAGAGGACTTAGAATGAGGAATTGCCACTGGGACCAGAGAATCATCGAGCAGCACTATCTAGAGGAGTAAGAATATGAATTACCACTGGGAACAAAGACACAGATGCAGCACTGCCTAGAGGACTTAGAATGGGGGAGTTACGGTCTGGATTTGGGAAGCAGCTAGCAACACTGCCTAGAGGACTAATAATGAGGAAGTACTACTGGGAGCAGAGACACATCTGCAGCACTGTCTGAAGGACTTAGAATGTGGAATTACCACTAGGACCAAAGATGCAGTTAGTAGCACTTTGTAAAGGATTAGAATGGGGGAATTACTGATGAGATCAAAGAAGCAGCTAGCGGCACTGTCTAGAGGACTTAGACTGAGGAATTACCACTGGGAACAGAGACAGAGCTAGAGCACTGAGTAGGGGACTAAGAAATGGAATTACTACTGGTACCAGAGAAGCACTTGCAGCACTGTCTAGAGGACTCAGAATGAGTAAAAACTGATCAGACCAGAGAAGCAGGTAACAGCACAGTCTAGAGTCCTTAGAGTGTGGAAATTACCGAATGGACCAGAGAAGCAGCTAGCAGCACTGCCTAGAAGACTTAGAATGAGGAATTACCAAAGAGACTAGAGAAGCAGCTAGCAGCACTGCCTACAGGATATAGAATGGGGGAATTATTGATGGGAGCAGAGAAGCAGCTAGCAGCACTGTCTGGAGGACTACGAATGAGGATTTAGAGACGAGACCAGGGAAGCAGCTAGGAGTAGTGCCTAGAGGACTAAAAACGAGTAATTACCACTGAGACCAGAGGCACGGCTGCAGCACTATCTAGAGGACTTAGAATGATGAATTTCCATTGAGACCAGCGAATCAGCTGAAGCACTGTCTACAGGACTTAGAATAAGGTATTACCGATGGGACAAGAGAAGCAGCTAGCAGCACTGTCAAGAAGAGTTAGAATGAGGAATTTCTGATCGGACCAAAGAAGCAGTTCAGCACTGCCTAGAGGACTTAAAATGTTGGCAATACCGAAGGGACCAGAGAATCAGCTGCAGCACTGTTCTGGGGACTTAAAATGAGGAAGTGCCAATGAGATCAGAAAAGCACCTGCAGCACTACCTAGAGGACTAAGAATGAGGAATAAACACTGTGACTAGTGACACAGCTTTAGCACTTACTAGAGGATTTAGAATAGGGGAGTTACTGACTGGACCAGAAAAGCTGCTAGCAGCACTGACAAGAATACTAAGAATGAGGAGTTACCACTGTGACCAGAGACTGTCTAGAGGACTTTGAATGAGGAATTACCATTGGGACCGGAGAAGCAGCTGCAGCACTGTCCAGAGGACTTAGAATGAGGAATTAAAAATGGTACCAGAGAAGCAGCTAGCAGCACTGTCAAGAGGAGTTAGACTGAGGAGCTTCTGATCGGACCAAAGAAGCAGCTACAGCACTGCCTAGAGGACGTCAAATGTTGGCAGTACCAGCGTGACCAGAGCAGCAGCTGCAGCACTGTTCTGAGAACGTAGCATGAGGAAGTGCCAATGAGACTTGAGAAGCACTGTCTACAGGACGTAGAATGAGGAGTTACCACTGGGATCAGAGAAGCAGCTGCAGCACTGCTTAGAGGACTAAGAATAAGACAATCATTGTGAACAAAGACACAGCTGTAGCACTGACTGGAGGGATTTGAATGGGGGAGTTACTGGCTGGGCCAGAGAAGTTGCTAGCAGCACTGATAACAGTACTAAGAATGGGGAGTTACCATTGGGACGAGAGACGCAGCTGCAGCACTGTCTAGAGGACTTAGAATGAGGAAATACAGATGGGACCAGAGAAGCAGCTAGCAGCACTGTCAAGAGGAGTTAGAATGAGGAATTTCTGATCAGATCAAAAAAGAAGCCGCAGCACTGACTAGATGACTTAAAATGTTGGAAGTACCAACGGGACCAGAGAAGCAGCTGCAGGACTGTCCAGAGGCCGTAGAATTAGTAATTGCCATTGACATCAGAGAAGCTGCGAGCAGCACCCTGTCTACAGGACTCAGAATGAAGAATTACCACTGGGATCAGAGAAGCAGCTGCAGCACTGTTCTGAGGATGTAGAATGAGAAAGTGCCAATGAGATCAGAGAAGCAGCTGCAGCACTACATAAAGGACTAAGAATGAGGAATAACTACTGTGACCAGTGACACAGCTTTGGCACTGACTAGAGGATTTAGAATAGGGAAGTTACTGACGGGACCAGAGAAGCTGCTTGCAGCACTGATACGAGTGCTAAGAATGAGGAATTACCACTGCGACCAGAGACACAGCTGTAGCACTTGCTAGAGGATTTAGAATAGGAGAGTTAATGACAAGACCAGAGAAGCCGCTAGCAGCACTGTCTAGAGGACTAGAGAATGAGGAATTGCAACTGGGACCAGAGACACAGCTGACAGCACTGTCTAGAGGACTAAGAATGAGAAAATACCTCTGTGACCAGAGACACCGGTGCAGCACTACCTAGAGGACTAAGGATGAGGAATTCCAAACGGGAAACGTTTGGCAGCTAGCAGCACTGTCTAGAGGACTTAGAATAAGGAAGTACCACTGGGACCAGAGAAGTAGCTGGCAGCACTATCTAGAGAGATTAGAATGAGGAATCACCACTGGAACCAGAGAACCAGAGAAGCAGCTAGCACTTTCTAGAAGACCTAGAATGAGGAATTACCAATGTGACCAGAAAAGCAGCTAGCAGCACTACCTAGAGGATTTAGAATAAGGAATTACCACTGTGACCAGAGACACAGCTACAAAACTGCCTAGAGGACTTAGAATGAGAAAGTAACGACGGGACCAGAGTGGCAGCTAGCAACACTGTCTAGAGGACTCAGAATGAGTAATTACCTCTGTGTCCAGGGACACAGCTGCAGCATAACCTGGAGGATTTAGCGCCCTGCAGCAGTGCCTAGAGGGCTAAGAATGAGGAATGACCACTGGAAACAGAGACACAGCTGCAGCACTGTTTCGCAGACTTAAAATGTGGGAATTACAGACGGGACCAGATAAGCAGCTGCAGCACTGTCTAGATGACTTAGAATAAGGAATTACCAATGAGGCCAGAGAAGCAGCAAGCAGCACTGTCTAGAAGGCCTATAATGATGAATTACTACTGGGAACAGAGTCACAGATTCAGCACTGCCTATAGGACTTAAAATATGGGAATTACCGACGGGCCAGAGAAGCAGTTGCAGCACTGTGTATAGGATAAAAAATTTCTGATCGGACCAAAAAAGCAGAAGCAGAACTTCCTAGAGGACTTAAAATGTTGGAAGTACCAACGGGACCAGAGAAGCAGCTTCAACACGGTCTAGAGGACGTAGAATGAGGAATTGCCAATGAGATCAGAGAAGCAGCTAGCATCACTGTCTACAGGACTTAGAATGAGAAATTAGCACTGTGACCAGAGACACAGCTGCAGCCAAACCTGGAGGATTTAGAATGGGGGAGTTACTGTCGGACCAGAGAAGAAGCTAGCAGCGCTGTCTGGAGGACTAAGAACCACTGGGAACAGAGATACAGATAGCAGCACCGGTGGGGCCGGGTTGGGGGGAATTCGACATATGACCTCAAGGGAAAATGTATTATTTATTTAATTTTCCCTGGAGGTCATAAGTCAAAATCCTCCCCTACCCAGCCCCACTGCTCTTACCTGCAGAATGAGGATTTACCAACAGGACCAGAGTATCAGCTAGCAGCATTGTCTAGAAGACGTAGAATAAGTAACTACCATTGGGAACACAGAAGTAGCTAGTGGCACTATCTAGAGGACTTAGAATGAGTAATCACCACTGGGAATTAGAAGCAGCTAGCAGTACTGCCTAGAGGACTTAGAATAAAGAATTACCAAGGTGACCAGAAAAGCAGCTCGCAGTGCTGCCTAGAAGATTAAGAATGAGTAATTACCACTGTGACCAGAGACACAGCTGCAGCACTGTCTAGATGACTTAGAATGAGGAATTACCAATGAGACCAGAGAAGTAGCTAGCAGCACTATCTAGAGGACTTAGAATGAGGAATTACTGATGAGACCAGAGAAGCAGCTAGCAGCACTATCTAGAAGACTAAAAATATGTAATTTTCCACTGTGACCAGAGACACAGCTGCAGCACTATCTAGAGTACTTAGAAGGAAGAATTACTGACGGGGCCAGAGTAGCAGCTAACAGCACTGTCTAGAGGATTTAGAATGGGAAATTAACAACAGGACGACAAAAGCAGCTAGCAGGACTGAGAATTAGGAACTCCCACTGGGACCAGAGAAGCAGTAGCAGCACTGTCTAGAAGACTTAAAATAAGGAACTACCACTGGGACGAGAGCGATGCAGCTAGTAGGACTGTCTAGAGGACTAAGAATGAAGAGGTTTTACTGAAAAAAGAGGCAAGATTCCAGCAGCAAATCCTAGAGGACAAAGAATGGGGAATTACCATAGGTAACCAAGATACTGCTGCAGCACTACCTAGAGAACTAAGAATGAGAAATTACCACTGGGAACAGAGACGCAGCTACAGCACTGCCTAGAGGACTTAGAATGAGAAATTACCACTGTGACCAGAGAAGTAGCTAGTAGCACTGTGCAGAAGACTTAGAATGTGGAATTACTGACAGGTCCAGAGAAGCAGCTAGCAGCATTATCTAGAGGATTAAGAATGAGGAGTTACCACTGTGACCAGAGACATAGCTGCAGCACTGCCTTCAGGACCAATGAGACCAGAGAAGCAACTGGCAGCACTGTCTAGAGGACTTAGAATGAGGAATTACCAATGGCACCATAGTAGCAGGTAGCAACAATGTCTGTAGACTTAGAAGGCGAAATTACTGACTGGACCACAGTCACAGCTAACAGCACTCTCTAGAGGACCTAGAATTAGGAATTACTGACAGGACCAGAGAATCAGCTTCAGCACTGCCTAGAGGACTAAGAATGAGGAATTTCCACTGTGACCCTAGACACAACTGCGGTACTGCAGAGAGGATTTAGAATAGGGGAGTTACTGACGGGACCAGAGAAGCAGCTAGCAGCACTGTCTAGAGGACTAAGAATGAGGAATTAACTGTGACCAGAACACAGCTGCAGCAATGCCCAGGGGATTTAGATTGATGGAGGGACTGACAGGACCAGAGAAACAGCTAGCAGCACTATTTAGAGGTCTAAGAATGAGGAATTACCCTTTGAACAGAGACACAGCTAGCAGAACTATGTAGATGACAAAAAATGAGAATTTACGGATGGGACCAGAGAAGCAATTAGCAGCAGTGCCTCAAGAAATAAGAATGAAAATTTACCACTGGGAACAGAGACATAGCTGCAGCACTGTTTAGTGGACTTAGAATGAGTAATTATCACCGGACAAGAGAGAGCTGTAGGACTTCCCAGAGGACTTAGAATGAAGATTTACCAACAAGACCAGATAAGCAGCTAACGGCACAGTCTAGAGAACTTCGAATGAGGAATTACCAACGGGACCAGAGAAGCAGCTAGCAACACTGCCAAGAGGATTGATAATGAGGAATTACTACTGGGACCAGAGAAGCAGCTGCATCACTTTCTAGAGGACTAAGAAAAGGAATTATCCCTGGTGCCAGAGAAACAGCCAGCAGCACTATCTTGAGGACTAAGAATGAGAAATTCCCACTGGGAACAGAGATGCAACTGCAGCACTGCCTAGAACTTAGAATGAGGACTTACCACTGGGACTAGAGAAGCAGCTAGTAGCCTTGTACAGAGGACTTAGAATGAGGAATTACCGACAGGTCCAGAGAAGCAGCTAGCAGCTTTGTCTAGAGGATCAAGAATAAGGACCTACAATTCTGACCAGACATAGCTGTAGCACTTCCTAGAGGATCGATGAGAGCAGAGAAGCAGCTAGCAGTACTGTCTAGAGGACTTAGAATTAGAAATTACCAGCTGGACCCGAGTAGCAGCTAGCAAACAATGTCTGGAAGACTCAGAAGGATGAGTTACTGATGGGACCACAGTAGCAGCTAGCAGTACTGTCTGGAAGACGTAGACTGATGAATCACCAATGGGACCAGAGAAGCAGCTAGCAGCACTGCAGAGAGGACTAAGAATGAGGTATTACCACTATGACCAGAGACACAGCTGCAGCACTGCCTAGAGGCATAACAAACTTGCTAAATACTCCACCGCCATGGCAAAGATAATAGTAGAGAGGGGACTGCTCTCCCTCAGGAGATTTCAGATCCTTCTGAAATTACATGACCCATTTGCACTCTTGAAGGCCATCATGAGGAGTGGCAGGCAAAACATGTCAAAGGTCTTTTCAATACCTAAAGACACCACCACTGAAGTCTCCTCCTCATTGCCGCACATGTTCAGCAGGCCTAACAATGGCCAAACGTTCATGAAGGTGCTATGGGCAAGAATAAACCCTTTGTGATCCACGTGGATGACAGTTCATAAGTAGGGGAAGAAGTCTGTTCACCAGAATACGATTTAGGACTTTATAATCCTCACTCAGAATGGAAAGGGCTCTATATGAGCATAGTTTTAATGTCTTCCTCCACTACTGGGGAAAACTACAATGAGAGACTTCCTCATGGACCTCCGAAACACTCTCCTGCTCATAGCACCTGTAAGCATTGACAACAACATACTGGCCATTGGAGTTTTGCATGTGACATGCTGGCAGCTTATGCATGCCAGGCATCTTGTTCCTTGCCACTTGAGTGATGGCCATGTGTACCTCATCAATCTTTAATGGCTTCTCCAGCTCTTGCCATTGCAGTGGTCTTTGTGTAGAGGTAGGAATATCACCCACATATTCCTGCAGCAAATCTATTTCTGCGCGTCCCTCTGCAGCATGAAGTTTTTTTATACTAGGCGACAAACTTATCACAAATAGCCTAATGCATGTTAACAACATCATCAAGTCCACTAACAGCGCCAATCAGTACTCTTGTAGCATTAGACCTCAAAATCCAGGCAAACTTCCTGCCAGATCTCTTGTGTTAGGCATACATGGTCGCAACACATCTTATTGTTGTCTATATTTTCGAGTCTGTGAAGCAAGTCAGAGTACTTATTTTGTGATCCCAATCAGACATTCCCCTGTTGCACGATTCACAACCACCTGTTGTTAAGCCTGTTTGATTTCTGTCTCCAAATCAAGCAATTTACCATGCAATGCATGTCTAACACTCCAGAAAGCCTTGATGAAATGCCCTCACATGACAACCTTGAAGGTGTCCCACTTCACTGTGACATATGTAGTGGACCCCTCAGCTTTGTCTACGTTTTGAGCAATGTGCTTATTTGATTGTGATATGGGCCATCAAGTGGCCCTTCAGTTTCACCCCCCAAGTGCGATCCCCGCTCCAGCCTTTTCCCAGGCCACGAATCAATTAAAAAAGCTATGATTGGCAGGATGCACCCTAACAACTCAGTGTCAAGCACCTTTGGCCACATAATGTGATTGGATAGCCAGAGACCTAGCTGTTGTATCAAGAGGTGGAACAAACACTCTATGGCCTCCAGATGCATGTGGCCCCAAATTTTAAACAGCCACATGGCTTTCAGGCAGGTTCTAAAATCTCAGTGACATAGCATCCAGGAGTATTCAGTAAGCATGCACAGATCAGTCTGCTTTTGCATCACCAACGCAATTAGAATAGCACCCCCCAAACACAGGGAACAAATAGGTGTTATGCAATAACACTGGGGTAAGAGTGTTGAGAAACTCAGAATGATGCACATTTGTGGCATAAATCGCTTTAACTCAGAAGGGCTCTCCATCTAAGAGTTCCTTTTCCACCAAAAAATCTACCCTCTGGGTCAGTCTGAATGTGCTGTACCACAAAAGGGCCTCTAATGGTGATCCACACTAGTGTGCCTCTTACATATGCTAAGTATGTGGCCCCTGGTAGCTGGTTTCTCTATCTTTTGGCCACTTTCCTAAGTTCAGGACCCTGACGTGGGTCTAATGCAGACAAGCAATATGATAATTGCCTGCTCTACGTGTGAGTGAATATCCTATACCGTGAGTAGCCATCCCCTGTACATTCCAGATCAGGAAATCGTAATCCATAGCCATTGGTCAACCGGTATCCCACCAAAACAAAAGGGGTTGTCCCTCCCTCTCTTGAGTAACAGGGTTCAGGAAAAGTACAGTTGTCAACATCAACAAGCAGAGAACTAAAAATCCCACTCCCACCCCCAGGGAGAGAACCACCAAAGCAACCTACAAAACATTGATTTCTTCGGACATCCATGACTGAAATTGATCTGGGCAGCAGGGGAATACCTCCACTCCAGCGCTGGCTATTTCCCAGACTCCTATTAACTGCGACAAATGCAGCCATGAATTCTGCCAAACAGCCACTTCCTTCCCCAGCACCTCAAAACACACGGACCAGACATCTCCACCTTTACGCCTGAGGGCAAGTCAAATAATGTCATCAGCCTATCTCAGGGTGAGGAGTAGACATTGAGAACTGTCTGATCCCGACAACACAGCCTACATCCCCCCTGTGTCAGTAACAGACTCTTAGTCCGACAATGTCGTCTGACGCAGATTGACATTTTTGCAACACCGCTTGCAAGGGTGCCGTATTTCCCCAGTCCCTCCCTCCAACACCTTTATCGGAGTCCTGCTAATCCCTTTCAACTGCTCCCACTCACAGGCATCACCTGGTATGGAGAATAAGAGGGACTTGCTGTTCTCCATCACAAGTAGTTTTGCGGGGTACAGGAGGCCGTACCACAAGTCTAGAGCACACAGGTGTTTTTTTTAATCTCCACATAATTTGAGCACCATCATTGAACTTCACTGTTGTAGTCTGGGTAAATGTTCATCAAGTACCTACTCATGGGCCATTGCTCCTTAGAGCTGTGTGCTTGTAATATTACATCTTTGTCCTGATAGTTGAAAAACCAGGTTACAGTGGGCCTGGGTGGTGCCACAGAGAAAGAGTTTGGGATCTTACCTTGAAGTACCTCCCTGAACAACCAGTTGTTTATGAACAGTCCGACCTTAGGCTCTCCCTCTCGTTCCGGCACCCCAATAATGCATACATTATTGCACCTTGCGCATCCTTCAGGATTTTCGGCCCAGAGCTTAAGTACTTTTCCCAACACTTGTGGACCCTTAAGTTGCGCCTGCAGTTCTTGTACTGCCAGACAGATAGTGGGGAGGGTTGACTCTTTTTTTAATAAACTCTGTCAGACAATATCTTGTGATCAGCTCTCAAGAGACTTACATCTATCGCCACAGAGTTAATATTTGCCTTCAAGGCCGTCTTTATGTCTTTAATGGCCTGTAGAATTGCATGGAATTTGCTAGTGTGGGTGTCTAGTGTGGACTCCATATGGCTCGACAGGTTAGCCCGCAATGGTAGCAGGCCCCTCTTGGCGATTTATTAGTCAGTGGCCACACTGATTTTGGTTTGACCATCATGCCATTTTTCACAACTCAGGCCTTGTACATCCTAGGGGGACCAGTCAGATCAGATGGCTTCCTGTTCCAACTTCAGTGCCTGCCAATCTACAACAATGGAAACAGGGTCCCTTAGACAATCCAATCCCACCCTGCATGAGTCTGAGGTTTGAGTTGGGTCTCAGCTCCACTCTGGTGAGTCACAGAGATATTGCCATTGTGTGAAACTCTTGTACATTCTTAATTCACCAGTCACTTTGGGTCTTCATGCTACTGGCTGTTCCCCCACAGCGGTGCCACCAATACTTTCAGTAGGGCCAGTCGTCTTATAAATTGTGAATATACCATTAGCCCTTGGCCTCCAAAAAGCCTCCAAAGCCTTCAAAGTGTATCTAGAAGGGTGGCTCCAGCACACAGGCAGGTCCACACACCAGTCCAGTTGTCCAGTGGGTACTGGCACAATGCTTCTCCAGTCCAGCGCCACCTCTGTTTGACCAGTCCTTGTCTCGCACCCACTGCCTTAGCTCAGGGCCACTGCAGTCAGGACACCACTGCCCTGGTTGCCTTTAGTTGCACTCTGGGCCTCCACAGACAAGCTGCTTTGGCACACCTGATGGGCTCCCTGCCAGTGGGGGCCGACCTGTTGGCATTTTGTCAGGGCTGTTCTGCAGCTCTCACCAGTCAGGGGTAAGAAGGGAGGCCCATTTTGTGCTTCTCCCTCTCTTGGTTGCCTGGTTGCCATGGTCTCTAAAGGGAAGTGGGGACCACCAGCCAAAGTCAGCCCCTCCAGGGTATAAAAGAGGCCTTTGTAGCTCTTGCCCAGGCTGCTGGCACTAATCGGGATATGGCTAGGCCATGGCGGAGCTCAGTGCAACATGACTTACTGAGTCGTTAATTTAGCCATGTCCCATCATCCTATGCCACCTTCTCTAATCACCATTTTTTTGCATTTTTTGCCCAACTAGCAATCTACATGTACTTCCGTGCTCATTCCAGGCTCTCCTTTGGGTTATATATATATATATATATATATATATTCACTGAAAAAACCATAGGTTTCAGGCCTGATATAGTTAGTAATTAGTATTTAAAAAACCTTTGAAATTCACTGAAAAAACCATAGGTTTTAGGCCTGATATAGTTAGGAATTAGCATTTAAAAAACCTTAGAAATTCACTGAAAAAACAATAGGTTTTGGCGGTGTTATAGTTAGCTGGAAATTTCACTCGAACAAAACCATTGAAATTCCTCCGTTATAGTTAGCTGTACTAACTACATCTCGCGCGCCCGCAATCCACTGCTGATGATGTCACATATTACATCATTCATGACATGGTCAGTGACATCACTGATGACATCTCAAATGACATCACTGATGACATCACTGATGACATCATCCATGTGAAAATCAGATACACCTCATCATACACCAGTAAACAGCAGTGTCCCGGGGGTGGACTGCAGGAGCCGGCCCTGGGGGGTGGTGGTCCCCAGGGCGGTCCCCAGGGCCATCATTGGCTCCGAGGGGGGGGGCGCAGCCCCCCTCCCACTTAATTTAAAGCCCCGGGAGTGGTGGTCCCCGGGGCTGCGGGGGGGCCATGAGCCCCCCACATACATTGACTTAAAGCCCCAGAGGGTGGCGGTCCCCGGGGCTTGGGGGGGCCTTTGAGCCCCCCCCATCCATCTATAATGAAGCCCTCGGGGGTGGCGGTCCCTGGGGCTGGGGGGGCTGAGAGCCCCCCCATAATTCACATAAGACCCAGGAGGTGGCAGTCCCCAGGCTGGGGGACCCTCTGGGCCCCCAATTATCATTTACATATTCCTCCGGGACTTGGCCCCTCGGGGGCTAAATAAAATCGAAGCGCGGGAGCCTGCGCTTCGTTTCTTTTTTTGGCAGCGGGATGCGAATCCCGCGATTTAAAAATAAATAAATACATTTTTGGGCCTTAGGGGTCTTTGTGGGACTTCCTGAGCAGGCCTAGAGGGTCAGGGTGTTTCTACCCTGCCCCCTTGTCGCGTTTTGCGCCTTTTTTTTTGGTTTTCTTGTGCCTCGGTTCTACCAAGGCACAAGATGGCTGCCAACACTACTGATTCAGAGTGTTGACAGCCAATTAGCATTCAGCTCGTGCTCGGGAGGGTGCGGGGAGGGTGCGCGGATCCTCCGAGGCCATAGATATATCTATCTTTTTAACTCTAATTTTCTCAGGAACTACTGAACGGATTTACACCATTTGAACAAAAGGCACAAGTCTGAACTGAGGACTACCTCTTTGCCAAATTTGGTGTTATTCCATTCAGCAGTTCGGGCTGTAGCTGCGTCAACAGGTCCTATGGGAAAATGCATGGGGAAAACGTGTATTGGGACCCCCCTTTTTTCTCAGCCCCCGCTTGATGAATCACCGTGAAAATTTCGTGAAGATTCGTCAATCGGCGTCAACGTTATTCCAAATAGAATGATCCGGATTTCCTATGGAAAATAGGTCCTAACTATATCTACCTACTGGCGACTGCCAGGAGGTAATATATATATATTTATTAGCTAGTTCGCATGCTAGTCGCCATAACGTTTCGGCTCAACTTGAGCCTTGTTCACATGACAACATGAAACTTCAAAACACTTCCTTAAATAGGAAAAAAGATACTCTGCACGTGATACCAGAGAAAACTGCATGGACATAGAAGAAAGACTAGAAAAGATGGATCCCCATGTGAATAACATCGTATTCCATAAATATGCCTTGTAAATTGCTATGTTAAAATCATAATACAATTTAGAAATGGGGAGATATCATCGTGATAAACATGTAGGCGTTTGTACAGTAAAAACAAACAATTGTTTATGTTTTAAATAAACACTCATAAAGACAATGGCCAAACAAAGTTACTGCATCCTACAAATAGATATTTGAATATTCAAGTACCTATTGAAATATCGGTAAAATACTTATATGGCCAAATAACTCCTTTGTGCATATTAGACCATCAAATGTCTGTCCTGATTTTTGATTACGGGATGAATCCCAATAAAGTCCATGTCTAGCCACATATACCCTATTTTATGCTGCAGATCCCTGCAGCTGTGCAAAAATGCGAGGGAGTGTACTAAAGTGCAAAAGTGCCAATAAATAGTCATATCACCCAATAATTCGATAAACATTCAATTCTCATAAAAACAATTATGTTTAAAAATATGTGAACAACATTTGTAATTATCAAAGTGCGAAAATGCATAGAAAGTGCAAAGTAAGTAGAGATCGGCTGACTGAGCCCAGTCATGTTCACAGGTTAAGATTCCCATAGAAAATCCTGAAATGAATAATCACAATTTGCTACTGCCAACAATATGTTTGAAGATGGTAAGCCATTAAAAGGACATAGTAAAAGCATGACCGGACACTGATGTAAAAAATGTGTGGTATCCATAAAGGAGGGTTTTAACTTAAAACAATGCAACTATTCATGGGGTGCCATTGTGTTCAAGGCTTTCCTATATTTTCGCCCAGTACTTATGTAATTTTGGTGTATAATACTAAGCAAAACATCAAAAACATCAAAAACATCATAAACAGTATATCTGGTAAAATGTATCTGTTATAAAACAATAAATGTACACAAATTGGTTAAAATTATTATCCCACAATAATAAAAACCATTAGTAAAATCGATTGTATAAAAGGCTAAATTGGTAAATATACCTGTAATTGATGTGTTTGCTTCTTGTATCAAGTACTAACCCAAATGGAATATACAGAAAATGAGGAATGTGCTCCTAACCTAAGATGGTATGTAAATCTTCAGTGACGTTAAGCCCACCCGGGAATTTGGAGTCAAGTCGGAGTATGTATTTTGGTTCCAACTGTCTTAACATGGCTTCCCTGTTTCCTCCACGTCTGCTAGCCGGTACTGAATCAATAACAAAGAAAGTCAATTCCTTGTTGTTGCTGTGGTGTATCTCCTTAAAGTGGCGAGCAACTGGGTAGGTATTGTCCTGGTTTACAATTGCCCTTAAATGCTGTAGGATTCGTTTGGGTAACTCTAATTTGGTGCTACCTACATATCTAAGTGCACACGGACATTGGAGCACATATACGGCATATTCCGTTTTGCAAGTTAAAAGCTTCTCTATTTTATGTTTTCTATCACTAAAACCATTTTTATAGTGTTTGGTGTTAACCCCATGTGTACATGCTTTGCATATTTTGCACTTGAAAAATCCACCATTAGTTTGGAGCCAACTTGTTTTCTCCATAATTTCAGGGTTAGTATTTACTAGACAGTCTCTCATGGAGAGTGCTCGACTGAAAGTTAAAGTTGCTCTACGAGGGAGGGTTGGACCTATAATTGAGTCACTTGTTAAAATAGGCCAATTACGGTTGAAAATACGATATAGTTCCCGATGCTGTTTATTGAACCCAGTTATAATTCTAAATTCATTCTGTGGTTTAGAAACTTCTTGGGTTACTAGATTACTGCTAATCGTATTGTCATATTTGTTCAGTAACTCCTGTCTAGTTTTTCATCGGGATTTCTTAATGGCTCTATCAATTGTCTCTTCTGAGTATCCCCGTTGAAGAAATCTGTTTATACTGGAAACTTGGGCCACATTTAATTCAGCCTCATTACTGCATACTCGGCGCAGACGTAGCATCTCACCATACGGGGTACTGGCGATTAGATGTTGTGGATGGGCACTGGCTGCATGTAAAATAGTGTTTCCAGCTGTTTCTTTTCTGAATAATTTTGTTTCAATGGAACCATTAGAAATATACACCTCTGTGTCCAAAAATGTAACGTTGGACTGGCTCAGAGTGACTGTAAAACTGAGATTGAAATTGTTAATATTGATGGTCCTAACAAATTCCTCGGCTGCCTCCTTGCTACCATCCCATACTACAAACAGATCATCTATGTAGCGATACCACGCAATTACATGCGAATCCATTATGTTGCTGTATTCAGTTTTGAGGACCAGTTCCTTCTAAGCTCCCATGTGCAAACATGCGTAGCTCGGAGAGAAACTGGCCCCCATGGCAACTCCTTGCAGCTGACGATACACCAGATTGTTATACATAAAGACATTGTTGTATAGACATATTCTCAGCATTTCCTTAATTATGGTTGTACGATCTTTAAATTGTCCTTCCCTCTTAGATAAATAATATTCAACCGCTGCCATGCCATCTTTGTGTAATATGCTGGTGTATAATGATGATACGTCTAATGCTAACATCCAAAATCCCTCCCTCCATTCAATCCTTTGTAATTTCAACAGAAAGTCACCAGTATCCTGGATATATGATTCCAATGCTTTCACAGCTCCCTGTAAAAAATAATCGATATAAACTGATGTTTCTTCCAGGAGACCACCTCTGGCAGAAATAATAGGCCTGCCAGGGGGGTTTGCCATGTCTTTGTGAACTTTGGGAATAAAATAGATGAATGGAACTTTGGGGTAATCAGTCTTTAAATATGCATATTCATTGTTTGTCAGCATGGACTTGTTTTTCCATTTTAATAGTTTTTTGTGGTATTCAACTTGCATAGTTCTTATTGTTGACATATTGCTTCGTTCATAATGCTGTCTGTTGTTAAGCTGGGAGTAGGCCTCTTTGTCATATAAAGATCTGGTCATTAATACAATATTGCCTCCTTTGTCACTGCCCCTTATAATGGTATTTTTATCTTTGCTCAGCTTTTGAATTAGGGAGTGATATTTAGTATTTCTCAGATCGTAATTTGGTTTTTTATTGCTGTTCTTTCTATGCAATTGTTTGATCTGGGACGTGACGTTTTCGTTAAAAATGTCTATAGAGTCACGTAACAATATCGGAACAAACGTTGAGACAGGTTTGAATGGTGTAGTTGGAGATATTTGCTTCCTGACTTCTTCCTTGCCTATATCTCCATTCCTTGTCTGAGTGCCAACTGGGGAATCCATGCCATCATTGAACCACAAATCGATGATCCCACTGGGTATGCACGGGTCCGAATCAGAAATCATGTCAGACCTCACAGTTGTCACTGACGTTTGCAGGTTTTTATCTTTCATTGCATGGAATTTGCGGAGTTTTAGCTTACGTATGGCTTTGTAAGTGTCAAATCTAGTGTCAATGTAGCTCAAATTTGTTTGGGGAGCATAAGAGAGGCCAAGTTTTAATATATCTTCCTCATCTTTGGTAAGCACGATGTTCGTAAGGTTGATGATCGTAGTATCGTCAGTAGTTGAGATCACTGATTTTTTGCTTTCCACTGACCTCTGCCTCTCTTCCTGTAAAAGGTGCCGCCTCCTCGTCCTGTGCCTCTGCCTACGCTTGTAGTTGGCGTGTTTTCTCCGTAATTCCTTTGAACTCGGGGCCGTAGAGATTGCATCCTTTCCTGACATAAAAAATGTATCTCCTCACCCTGGTGTGGTTTAGCTGTAGTGCTTGTTACAGTGACACGTTGGTCCGATTCTGATTCGCTACTGGTAAAAGAGCTGACATCCGATCTAATTGTATCGGATTGGTCCTTATTACTTGCTGTCGCCTTGGGTGGGCCCTGAAACTTATTTTTAGAGCCTCGATAAGGATCATATTTCTTAGAAAACGTGAAAATCTGTCCCAGCTCATAATCGTTGCGATCCGGTTGAAACTTGTACGCTTTTCTGTCCATTATTTTTGTTTGTTCTTTTTTCAATCTCTTTTTCATTTCCTCAATTAGTTTTTTCTTTTCGTCATTGTCCTCCATGGTTTCCAATTCGTCTTGTATAGTGGCTATCTCTTTTAACAATCGTGCCCTGTCGATTTCCGCATACTTGACCAAAATCTGTAATAGTCGTCGTGACGCTTCAAGGTTACTCTCCGCCCACTCTTTCATCAGCTCGGGGTTGGGATTCTCGTAACTTGGCGCCGTCAAGATGCGTAAACCTCTGGGTATCCGATTCACATCAAGGTAACTTTGTAGGGACTTAGCCTCCCACCACTTACTTTGTTCACTACGCATCTTTTTTTCCAGTATTTTAAAATTTTTTCTTTAATTGTGTTGTTGTTCATTGTGGGTTCATTGCTGCCTCAGTGATGTCATTTGAGATGTCATCAGGGATGTCATCAGTGATGTCACTGACCATGTCATGAGTGATGTAATATGTGACGTCACCAGCAGTGCATTGCTGGGGCGCGAGTTATAGTTAGCTGAACTAACTATAACAGGGGAAATTCTAGGGTTTTGTACGAGGGAAATGTCCAGCTAACTATAACACCCCTGAAACCTATGGGTTTTTTAGTGAATTTCTAAGGTTTTTTAAATGCCAATTCCTAACTATAATGCCCCTGAAACCTTTGGTTTTTTCAGTGAATTTCAAAGGTTTTTTAAATGCCAATTCCTAACTATAACGTGCATGAAACCTATGTTTTTTTCAGTGAATTTCAAAGGTTTTTTAAATGCTAATTCCTATCTATAACTTATCTCTAAAGATATCATGTTTAATGATTTTTATTGGATTTCTATATTTTTCAAATTCAGTGTGTCAATTTCATTAATTATGTTTTTTTGAAATTCTTTTTTATCACCATTTTTTAAATGTATTTTTTTAATTAATTCTTTTAAAAATTAAAAAATATTATTTGTTTTTATTGGGTTTTTCAAACATATTTTTTTATATTTTTAAAAATATTTCTTTAACTATATGTTCAAAACTTTATTTTATATATTTTTTTTCCATGTTTTTGGATCCGCGCACCCTATGCGCACCGTTCTCGATCCCTAGGCGTTAGCATCCGCGCATGGTATGCGTTGGGTACGTGTTTAGTGCATGATCGCAATGCGACAGGTACGCGACTCCCAGCCTATACGTGACACGTTCGATGTACGTAACGCGATGCATCATCTGCGTCTATGACGCGGTAGGGGCGCGGATCCCGCGAAATATTTAACATTTAAAAAAACATATATATATGTATTTCATGTGAATATTAATTGAAGACAAACTCTAAACTAGTCTTAAAACTAATATATTTTTACATCTAATCCTATCATTTTTTTAAATTCAATTTCGCGGATGCACGCTGGGTGCGTGCTGCGTATGCGCAGGGTGCGCGGATCCCATGTGACCTGCAAAAAAAGAGATTTGATTGGTTCATTAAAATTCCTCTCCTAACTATTGAAAGACCCCACCCAATTCAATCATTCTTCTTTGACCTTCTTTGGAGGAGCATCTCTTTGCAGAGAAGAAGATTTTTTTAGACTAAGTTTACACTTAGCTCTAACTTTTTTCAACTAAAAATGGCTTCAGGGCAGCAGGCATCACCTGCATCTCCTCATACATCTGAGGATGAATTTTTGGGGGAGGCACCACGCAAAGAACGTTTTTCTTCAGTGGTGTGGAAATGTTTTACTTTTCCCGAGGGGCAGAATAAAACCAATGCCACCTTGGTCACATGCAAGATTTGCAAAAGAGTGCTGTCGCGAGGGGATCCTAACAAGAAATACTCGTGCGGCACAGCTAGTATGATGAAGCACCTAAGGACCCTTCATCCAAACAATCTTGCACAAGAAGAGTGCAAACGGATGAGAAACACTCCTGCTCCTGCGCCCAGGGACATCTTAAGGATTTTGGGGGCCCTGGGCCAAACATATTTTGGGGCCCCTGTTTAGAACAGCTTTGAATTTATGATCCAATTTGAGCCCCTGTTTCCCACACAGTTTCCGCTTCCTCAGCTGCGTTAGCGATCCTGTTTGCATCATAGGCGTTAGCCTATATATTCCCGATCTAAATGGACGCGCGCAGCTGACAGCGGTAGGATTTAGTGTTTCTTGCCCTGCTCGTAGTTTTTTTATACTTTTTAAAATGTATATGTGTGGCTGAATTAGTCTGTGCTTTTTAACAATTTCTCCTACCTACGAGCACTTGCACTTTACCTGATTCTGCTTGCCTACACCTCCTCAGTTACTACGATTCGCATCGAGTTTTTCCTCCAGTCCTGGTCCGCCGCGGCTGATTCGCCGATTGTGTGGGGGGCTGGGGCTACTATCTGGCTCCTCACTTCTGCCCACGCAGTTTCCGCTTCCTCAGTTCCGTTAGAGATACAGTTTACATCATAGGCATTAGCCTGTATATTCCTGATGCAAACGGATGCGCGCAGCTGACAGCGGTAGGCTTTAGTGTTTTCTGCTCTGCTACTAGGTTTTTAATACTTTTTAAATTGTATATGTGTGGCTGAATTACTGTGTGCTTTTTAACAATTTCTCCTACCTATGCGCACTTGCACTTTACTTGATTCTGCTTGCCTACACCTCCTCAGCTGCTTCGATTCACATCTCGCTTTTCCTCCAGTCCTGGTCTGCCGCGGATGATAAGACGATTGTGCGGAGGGCTGTGGCTACTATAAGTCTTCTCACTTCCACACACGTAGTTTCCACTTCCTCAGCTGCGTTAGCGATCCAGTTTGCATCACAGGCATTAGTCTATATATTCCTGATGCAAAAGGATGCCTGCAGTGTGAAGTACTGGGTATTTTAAGCCCAGCGGTGCAGGGGAACACACCCTATGACTTCGGGGTTCTTCCTGTTTCAGACCTACAGAAACACAGAGTCTTCTGGGTGAAGTCAAAGATCAGTTTATTGGCTGCAGACCAATTACAGGTATCCTAGAAGTACAACAGCGTGTATGTTCTCAGGAGACTGCTGAAAATCACAGAAACGGGCTTCTCCTTAAATACAAAATATTCTGCTTCAGGCACACATTCTTCATTTTATGATATGGTCATTCACATGTATACATTTCAAACAAAAAGGCAGAGTCATGATGACCATCCCACATTCCAGTTAAGCCAGCCCATAATTATTTACCCAGCAAGGCTCAGATCCCACATCAGATATCGATAGGCCCCAATAAACATGAGCATCTCCTGTTTGGAAAACAAGCCATAAAACAGGAACAGTCAGGTGCGAAAGAGATTAGCTGGAGGCTCGTGTTTAATGTAAAGGCTTTATGGTGTGTCAAGCCCTGATGCTAATCACAGGTGGCCAGAGGACGGGGAACTCATGAGACCGGACTGACCTGGGGGAGCGGAGCCAAGCTGCCCAGGTCACAGAGAAGTCAAAGGAAAGCACATGTCCTTTAAAGGCCCGTATTGGCTTCATAACATGTAGCCTATGTGAGGGCAACCATAAGATGGCCACCGCTCTAAGATGGAACCCACGTAGTGATGTATAATAACGTATACACAGTGCATTCATAGCTAGAACGTTATACAAAGCACTTGTACATACCGCATTGACCATTCGCGGTTCGCTAATACCGGGATAGACAGGGGTAGGGCCCTGCCTCCTACGCGGTCCCAAATTCTAAAGTACGACAAGTGGGTGCGCCGCTGGCGCGTCTAAGGCGCCCCAAAGGCAAGCCCGTCTGCACCCGTAGGCGTCTGGCGCCGGCCATGCTGCCCAGTTCCCCTGCGGTAAGTTTCTTCCACTATATTACAATAGGGAAACACTGCTTAGCCTTAGGCGGCTACCATTATGTCAGTGTACAGCGGCTGATCCAAGCTTGGAGGTAGACTTTCGATGCAATAAGTGCAACTGGTCTCTCCTCCATCCCAGGAAACCCACACCCAAGATCCACCCATGCAACAATAAGTGTAAAAACAATAAGAAAACAAAGGACTTAAAGGCCACCCTTTTAAATTGTCGCTCTATGCAAAAGCATGAACCACACATTTATGGTCTACTTTTAGACCAACAGCCTGATCTTTTATTTCTCACTGAGACCTGGCTGTCTGAAGCCTCCAACCCTACTATCACCTCGGCCATCCCTACGGGTTATAAAATCCTTAGGAGGGACCGACCGAGTGGGAAGGGGGAGGTGTCGCCATAATTTACAATCAAATACTAGACTGCTCTCCCATCCCAATGGAAAACATCAAGGGCGCAGAGTCCTTAGACTTCGACTGTACCTTCTTCCCCCATCATAGCATAGCTGGTTTTCTAATTTACAGACCTCCTAGTGCAATTGGAAATGTTATTACTGCGCTTAATACATCCACCACCTCCCTGGCCTTAAAATACAATAACTGCCTTATTCTGGGTGATTTCAATATACATATGGACAATGGAAAAGACCCTCAACCAATTTCCTTGTTGGAGACGCTGCAGGCCTCCAACACGTTTCCATCTATTTCTTCGGCCACCCATGAGAAGGGCCATACCCTAGCCAAATCTTTCACAACTTTGACATATCAGTAAGCCTACCTCTTCCCATTATCTGGTCTGACCACCGTCTATTAAAATTCGTCATTCCCATCTCTGCCACAGCCACTCGGACTAACGCAGGGAAGAGGGTCCCTAATTACAGGACGTTCCAAAAAATATCCATCCCGATGTTAGCAGACGCCCTCGGTCGTTCCCCACTGGAGCTGTCTGGCTGCCCCGAATCGGACGCCCTCTCAATGGATTCATGGCTCCGAACTAACATTGATGCACCTGTACCGGTTGTTTCCTGCTCCTTAAGGAGTTCGCCCCCACCAGCTCCATGGTTTAACGATTCCCTCAGATCTAGCAAAATAAATTGTAGAAAAATGGAACATAAATGGCGTAAATCCTATCTACCTGTGGACAGGAAGGTGTATAAAGACAACTTAAAAGCTCATTAGATTCTCGTGAAGGCAGCCAAGAAAAACTTCTTTCAAAACAAGATCGAAAATGCCCAAAATAAGAGTAAGGTAATCTTTAGCATAGTTAAATCCTTTAATGCCCCGAAAGCTGGGACAAAGGAAGGGCCATGCACGCAAGAATGGTCTAAGCGAATAGCTCAATTCTTCCACAAAAAGATCCCCGTGATCAAACAAGCCTTCACCAACATCTCAGAGGAAGAACTGACCTTCTACCTTAGTTCAAATAGCAAATTTCACCTCTTGGATCCTCCATCTTTACTAGCTTTCCCTGAGTTTCAGCTTGAAGAGTCACTAACCCTTCTCCAAAACATTAATTCTGGCTCTCCTACCGACCCATGTCCAGCGAATATCCTGAACCTATTAGCTTCCACCATAAATCCCACTGTAAACCAGCTCTTTAACGCTTCCATCTCCTCAGGCAACATGCCGAAATATGGAAGAATGCTAAGATTCTTCCACTGATAAAAAAGGCTAACGCCAAACCGGCTGACACTGCCAACTACAGGCCAAATCTCCCTTCTTCTGGCCCTCTCCAAAGTATTAGAGAAGCATGTAAACAAGGCCCTCCAAAAACACATTGAAGATGGGAAGCTCCTTCATGTGTCCCATTCCGGTATTAGGGCTAACTACAGTACGGAGTCCGCTCTGCTGGAATTGACTGAATATCTTAAGGGTAAGCTAGACCAGGGAGGCAAAGCTGTTCAGATACTGTTCGATCTGTCGGCGGCCTTCAATATGGTCCCAATTGAGAGGCTCCTGGAGAGACTTGCTAACATCCAGGAGCCTTAACATGGATGCCATCCTTCTTGGCAAATGGATCTCAGGACATCTGGCTCCGCCCTTTCTCATCCCCGGTTCCAGCCATGAATGTAGGTGTCCCTCAGGGCTCCATTCTCAGTCCTACCCTTTTTAATATATATCTTTCCCCCCTTGCACTTCTGGTAGAGGAAGAGGGCGCCAAAATTGTTTCCTATGCTGATGACACTCAGCTGATTTTTACGTGTGAAAAAGGAACCAACTTTGACGGGGCAATGATTAGGTCTTGCCTCACAAAGGTTTTTAACTGGCTTAAGATAAATCAGCAGAAGTGCAATCCTGACAAAAGTGAAGTTGTTTTCTTTGGTAATCCAGAAACGGCTGACTGAAGCTCTTGGTGGCCAAAAGATCTGCCATCCCTACCCGCGGAAACGGAGAAAGTCAAAAACTTAGGAATTGTCATAGAAAAGACAATCTCCATGCGCTTTCAAATCCAAAATCTAACTGGCGTTTGCTTTGGCATACTCCGGATGCCAAAAATATTCCTGCCACTGTTACCGTTTGAGAGCAGAAAGATCGTGATGCAGGCTCTGGTGACATCAAAGCTTGACTATGTCAACAGCTTCTACCTTGGTCTTCCCAAATCCCTTATCCAGCGCCTACAAGTGGTACAGAACACGGCGGCCAGAGCCATCCTGAGACCTGAACCCAGATCTAGTATGACCCCTATTCTCAAGTCTCTACACTGGCTCCAAATAAAAGAACGGATCGACTTCAAAGCGAGGACCATCTTCTTTAAAGCTTTCCACGGCTTATGAGCTGGCTACCTAAATAAGCTCGTTCATCGCTATACAACAGCTAGACCCCTAAGATCTTCCAATGCCAACCTAGCCCTCGTGCCTAAAAAATGCTGTGCCCGCACTGGAGGCAGATCCCTCGACTTTCTAGGTGCAAAATTATGGAATATAGCCTCCCTGAGTCTCTGAGACAAACCACAGACCTACTCTCTTTCAGGAAGAACTTAAAAACCTGGATTTTACTAACTGATGGGTCTTTTACGCAGGTTTTACTCCTGCTGTCACGCGCCAGGACACTCTAGTAGTTGCGCACTTTATTAAATACCTATTTCATTTCATTAGGTCCCTGACAGTGCAAAGGAACACTCCTTCAAATTCTAAGGGCCTTATTTATGAGGCCTTGCTTAATTTTATGCCGCAAGTGCGTCACTTTTTGTGACGCACCGGCAGCATAAAAAATGTGCCATGTTGCTCCATATTTGCAAAGTGACGCATCTAGGCAGATGCATCACTTTGAAACTCCTGCACCACATTATACCTGCACCAGGTATAATGTATGCAGGGTGGGTGTTGCCCCGCAAAAAGCCTTGTAGAAGTGGCGCATTGAAATCTATGAGAACTCAGTGCGCCATGTCTAGGACGCCATTGCCTCAATATCTTACACCTGCCTCACAGCAGGTATAAGACTGATTCAGGCCCTTTCGGACACAATGCTGGAGTTGCGTCTATTTTCAGACATACCCCAGCAATGCATCACTTTTGCACCTACAGATGCGTCAGAAATACTGACATATCTGTAATATGATGCAACATGATGCGTCATACAGTAAATATGACGCATCCATCATGTATCAAGGAGGGTGCACTAAGAAGTGACGCATCCCTGTTTTCACACAGCGATGCATCACTTCTCATAAATAAGGCCCTAAATGTGTTTACATCTAATATTCAGGGATAGTTATGTGTGTTTTCAATATTGTAACACAGCAGCAGCTCAGCAATATTACTGCAAATAATCTTTGTAACACCCTCCCAGTTCTTATATGTAAGGCCTTGTTTTGATCTAAGAGAAACTTTTTTATGTATATTGCATGAGACATAAACACAACATTTCTCTGCAAAATGGCTATACTAGACTCACAAATAAGGTACATAAAAAAAGAAATGAAAGGAAAACAGTATTTAAAACAATCTGTTTAAGAAATATTCAAGGCCATTAGGGCAAAACTCTGGAGAATGGAGCTGACTCTGTCAGGGGGCCCCCTGAAAAGGCTGGGGCCCTGGGCCAGAGCCCACTTTGCCCATGCATTAAAACATCTCTGCCTGCCCCTTCCACCTCATCGCAGCCGAGCACTTCAAGAGTACATCAGCCCAAAATTTGGACATCCATCCTCAATTTCAATTTTTAAAAGTGCTCTGCACTAAGTGCAATGCGACTTTGTGCTACAGTGATCAGTCGATCGATCTGATCTGCCGCCGGCAAGAAAGTCACATTTGCAAGTTTTTTTTTTTTTCATTGTTCCCTGAAGTTCATTGTTTGGTTCCTCCTGGGTTTTTTTGTGTTTTTTTTTTGCAAAAAAAAATTAAAAATTGTTCAGAAAACCCCCCAAAAAATAAAAAACAAAAAAGAAGTAAAAAAAAAGTTCTTGTAAGAACTAACTTTCCTGGTTTAAAAAAAGAGCTAAATTTCTTTGTTAGTGTTGGAAAGATGAATGTATGTGTAGTATGTAATTGACTGAATGAATGCATTAGTAGCGTATGGTGAATGTATAAGTGCAGAACTATGAGGAAGTGCTGCAGCATCACACAGTAACCTCTTTAACTGCAGTGTGCTGTAGTACTTCCGAAGCACAGGGATGCAACATATGTACATAAATATGTTGAAAATCTATGCTTCTCTCTGCACGGCTGCTTAAACTGCAGCCATGTGGTGGCACAGGCATCCTTGCACCATAGTGCAAGGATATCTGTGTCATGTGCTGTTTGTTTTTGTGCAGGAAGACACACCTTCGAGCACAAAAACAATCAGTAAAGGCCTTTTTCTCTTTCAATGTATGCTGAGCATTGTAGCATGCATTGAAGATATAAACATGTGGAGAAATGAAAAAATTCTCCTTGTTGTGCTTTCCTACACCAATTTTAGAATGGTGCAGCATTCACACACACACATCGAGATTTATGATTTCTGATAAATCTAGACATGTGTCTTGTACTATGAGTATTCAGTGCCATCATGCACAACAACACTTATAGAACACCCTTTCAACGCAAACTGGTGTGCATAATGAGGTTGTATTTACATGGAGTATAAAAAGTGCACAGAGTGCCTCTTCCTCTCTTTGTAAATATGAAAGAGTGTCTTGCGCAATAACTATGTTACAAAAAGTGACATATTTCTGGTTTTAAAATTCCTTGCGATTGATAGAAGGTAAGCACAGAGTTTTGTCTGCAAAGATGTTCAAAGAAGAATGATTGAAATGATTGTGGTCCTTCAATCGGTACAATGGGAAATATTATGAACCCCTCAAATCTCTTTTTTTGCAGGTCACATGATATCTGATTATGGTCAGATTTCAAAACTACATAGGTATAAACAGAGTGTTTTTAGAAACGTGTTTCAACTTTGTAGCTTCTTGCAGACCTCCACATTCTGCATATTGAGACTTAGTTAAACTTACCTTCACAGTAATAGGAATAAAAAATGGTATACATTTTTTTCAGTTTTTCATTGCAATCTAAATTCATATAAATTGCTTATTTTAAAATTTGGATCTGTGAAAGAAAAGAAAAAAAAATTATAACATGTAATAATACATTTTTTACAACACAGCATCATTTCCACAAAGTAATTTGTTTGACTTTTTTGCTGTTCTCAGAATATATTGAATTTCACTAAAAATAGTGATTTCAATCATACTCATCACTTAACAGCGGTCAAAAAAAAACCAATCAGAAAGATTGTTAAAAAAACAACAACATGCTATTCTCAGCAAAATACCACAAGATACATATCACAGATATATAAAATGCTCACGGCTAACAAAATTTTATAAGTTTAACTTACAAAAACTGTAAATGTTGCCACTTTAAAATATTCATCGAATCTGAGGAAACATTTTTGGAGAAGGCACCATGCCCACAACGTTTTTCTTCAGTGATGTGGAAATTTTTTACTTTTCCCAAGGGGCAAACAAAGACCAATGCCACCTTGGTCACGTGGAAGATTTGCAAAAGAGTTCTGTCGTGAGGGGATCCTAACAAGAAATACTCGTACGGCACGGCAAGTATGATGAAACACCTAAGGACCCTTCATCCAAACAATCTTGCACGAGAAGAGTGCAAACGGATGACAAACACTCCTGCTCCTGCGCCTTTCTGAGTTTCTTTCCTTTTTCTTTTTTTTTCTGGCATGATTTCTCTATTTTTACGTTGAAAAACAGTATCTGTAAAAAAGAATCACAAATAAATACATATTAATAACTTTCAAATTTATACTATTCCATTACTGTACAAACACATTTTATATAGAAACTGACTAAGAAACTATAGCCCTGAACCACAAGTGTGACAATGGTTAAAACACTACATGCATAGTGCATACTACTTTGAAGCAGTTCATGCCCTAAAGCCTACCTCACTAAAAGACTACATGCTAACTGACTGAATGATTACAGTACTATAAGGAGACACACTGGGTGAGTGACAGGGTGTTTGCTAGAAGTGTATGAATACTGATTGGGAAATTGAAGGTGTGAAAGACAACTGTGTAGGTGATTTGAGGACTACATCCATAGTGAATAGGCATTTGAAGAGGTCTATTTGCTAAGGCCTGGCTCACTGCATGAGTACTTGGGTACTGACAGAATGATTAGAGTACAGCAAGGAGAGTGCCTGGGTGAATTTATAAGTGGTTGGCTTTTGACACAGTGAATGGATTAGTACTTGGTACTGAATGGGTCACTAGAGGAGTGCAAAGGGAGTGACAGGATGTTTGCTGGACTGTATGGATACTGACTAGGGAATTGAAGGTGTGAAAGACAAGTGTATAGTATGTTAGAAGACTGCATGCATACTGCATAGACATTTGAAGCAGTCTATGTGGTAATGTATGGTTCACAACATGAGTACTTGGAAACTGACTAAATCATCAGACTACTGCTAGGACAGTGCCTGGGTAAAACTTTTAAATTTTCAGTTCTAGCACAGTGAATAGAACAGTACATGGTACTGCACTTTAGTGTCAAACCCTGACTCATGTTATCAATGCATCAGCAAAGAATAGCTTCTAAAGCTACTAAAACTTGACAACATGACCGGTTTTAAAACAGTTATCTGTCAGCAAATACACGATGTTACCAAATGCTTCTATCACAATCCTTACCCAAATGCATACAGACTCACAATGTGATTTTAGACAAGCAACACTATCCTAGGAGTTTACCAAAACTCATTCACTAGTCTAGAAGAGGTAAGGGTACTGCACACAATCTGCATATTTAAGTTCAGCACATTAGTGTCAAAGCATGACTCATTTATACAACGCATAAGCAAAGACTGGCTTCTAATACTACTAAAACTTGACAACATGACAGGTTTTAAAAGAGTTATCTGCCAGAAAATACACGATGTTACCAAATGCTTCTCTCACAGTGGTTCCCAAATGCACACAGACTCACAGTGTGATTCTAGACAACAACCACTATACCTAGGAGTTTACCAAAAATCATTCACTACTGTGGAAGTGGTAAGGGAACTGCACACAATCTACATATTTCAGGACTGCACTTTTGTGTCAAAGCCTAACTCATTTAATCAAAGCATAAGCAAAAACTGACCTCTATACACGATGTTACCAAATACTTCTCTCACAGTGGTTCCCAAATGCACACAGACTCACAGTATGATTCTAGACAAGCAACACTATCCCTAGCAGCTTACAAAAACTCATTCACTACTGTGCAAGGGGTAAGGAGACTACACACAATCTACATATTAAAGTACAGCACATTAGTGTCAAAGCATGACTTATTTTATCAATGCATAAGCAAAGACTGGCATCTAATGCTACTAAAACTTGACAACATGACAGGTTTTAAATCGGTTATCTCTCAGCAAATGCACGATGTTACCAAATGCTTCTCTCACAGTGGTTTCCAAATGCACACATACTCACTGTGTGATTCTAGACAAACAGCACTATCCCTTGCACTATACCAAAACACATTTCTTCATCTGGATGGAGTACTACATTTTAGTATAGAAACATAACTCATTTCACAAATTCCTAAACAATGACTGGTTTCTAATTCTACCAAAATATAAAAACAGCACAGTTATCTGTCTGCAAACACATGAAAAACACAAATTCTTATCACAGAATGGTTTCTACATGCACACACACTGTCAATCAGATTGTAGAGAAAAAAAGTACTCCCTACACTTTAGCAGGAGAAATACATTAGTCTGATTAAAATCAAAATAGTCTACATACATCCCCTCACAATTAAATGACTCACCTTTCAAGTTGTTTTGTAGGTGAAGAAGTATATCAGTCACACACCAGATATAAGTCACACAGCAGATTTTCTTATACAGAATCTCTGCACTGTGCACCTCTCAGCAAAAACAAAGAATGGCAAAGTTTCCCTTTCATTTTCCACACATATACATGTAAACATCAAATCACAATCCTTCACACATAAATTCAAAAGCAAACACACATTTCTATTGGTTAAACATTTCAACCCTTTCCAAATGAAATACATTTCAACCCTTCCCCCAATCTGCCTTCTGCCTGTTACCATAGAAACAGGTCATGGAACACTGCACTGAGCACACAGGTCACAAGTTCAGCACACAATGTTGCTAAACAAGACAGCAAGTGTGCTTGACTTTTCAACATATCAGCTTATGATATATAATGTTCCTTACAATCAGTTTTTGTTAACCAATAAGAATCATGCATTTAAAAAACAGAAATATACACCCTACCTTTCAGAGTAGAAAGTTGTCATACAACCAATGATTTCTTGTCTTTTTTCAATTTTTTTTTCCTAGGATCCACGCACCCAACGTGAGAGGATCCGTGCACCAAACGCGGTAGGATGCATTTCGCCGTTTTTTTTTTTTTTAAAACAGGGGGCCCCAGGGGGTCCTTCTGGGACCCCCTAAGCACCTCTAGAGGGTCAGAGTATTTCCACTCTGCCCCCTTTTATATGTTTTACACACTTATTCCCCTTGCTTATTCAGCCTCGCTTCTACCGAGGCAGAAAATCGCCGCCAACAGTTCCTGGTTTCGAATGTAGACAGACACTCGACAGCCAATTAGCATTCAGTGCGCGATCGGGAGGGTGCGCGCTCGATTCGGGGAGGGTGCGCTTACGGTGCGGGTAGGGTCCGCGGATCCTCCACGGCCATAGATATCACTAACTTTTTACCCTAATTTTCTCAGGAACTAATGAACAGATTCACACCATTTATGCAAAAGGCACGAGTCTGAACTGAGGACTACCTCTTTGCCAAATTTGGTGTCATTCCGTTCAGCGGTTCGGACTGTAGCTGCGAGAACAGATCCTATGGGAAATTGCATGGGGAAAACGTGTTTTGGGACCCCCCTTTTTTCTCGGCCCCCGCTTTACGAATCACCACAAAACTTTCAGGGTAGGAGCGGAGTAGAGCTGGTCAAAAGTTTGGAAAATTTCGCGAGAATTCATCCACCGGTGCCAGACTTATTGGGAATAGAATGTTGCGGATTGCCTATGGAAAATAGGTCCTAACTATTACTATCTACTGGCAACCGCCAGTAGATAATATATATATATAGTTTGCTCGAACATACATCACAATATGTTGACCATTTCCTCCAACCACATGTCAAATCACTTCCCTCCTACATACGAGACACCAGTGACTTCCTGAACAAATTACAAAATATCGTATGGGACCAAACATACATCATGATGGCGCTGGACGTGTCTTCCCTATACACCAGTATAAGACACGAAGATGGTATTACAGCAATTGAACATTATTTGAACAAGGAACAAGACCATTGTTTAAAACATCAAGCAATGCTAATTGAAATGATACACTTTTGTCTTGAGAATAACATCTTTATGTTCAACAATGTACTGTACCGGCAGACAAGAGGTGTAGCTATGGGGGCCAGCTTTTCCCCAAGCTACGCCTGTCTCCATATGGGTAGATGGGAGGAGCTGGTCCTCAACAAGCTATTACAAAACAACTTGGGAGTGGTTACATGGTTTAGATACATTGACGATTTATTCGTCATATGGAGGGGTACCAAAGAGTCAGCAACACAATTTGTATCAGACATTAACATCAATGATCTTAACCTACATTTTACTGCCACCATTAGTGAGCAATCCGTGACTTTTTTAGACACTGAAATCTACATTGAGCATAACAGGATAGAAACTAAACTTTTCCGAAAGCCTACCTCAGGGAACTCTACTCTCCATGCAGGGAGTGCTCACCCGCAGCACCTCATCCACAGTATCCCATACGGTGAGATGTTGCGGATGAGGAGACTTCATAGCAATGACAAGGATCTCAAACAAGCCCAAGAAGACAGCAAATTGAGGTTTTTAGCGAGGGGTTATACACCCAACAACATTGAAACCGCTATTAAGAAGTCTATGCTACAAACACGAGCCGAGTTACTTAAGAACAAAAAGAACCACACATGCGAGAATCTCACTACACCAGATCCAGAGAATAGCATGAGAGAACCAAATACATTGAGAGTAATTCTACAATACAGCAGACAGCACAAAGAAATCAAAACTATTCTACAGAAGAATTGGCCATTGGTGGTAAATGATCCAATCATTGGACCTGAATTACCGCCTAGAGTGTTGGTAACTTACAGCAGAGGGCCATCCATGAGGGACCGTTTAGTCTCAACAAATCCTGAAACTATTGAGAATTCCAGTTGGCTTTCTCAACATAAGGGTTTCTTTCGCTGTAAAACGTGTAAGGCCTGCCAACAAGGCATAAACATGACTGAATATAAAACTCCTTTCAGTGACAAAAAACGTGTTATACGTAAACTACTCACATGTAAAACTGACCACGTAGTTTATGTTCTTATTTGCCCTTGCAATTTATCGTATGTAGGCAGCACTAAGCTCCCTGCGCATAAACGCATACTACAACATCTCAGGGCAATTAACAACCAAGATAACACGTATCCTGTTGCACGCCACTTCAAAGAACATCATTCATCAAACAATAAAGAACTCAAATACTTTCTGATCGATGCTATACCACCTAGCAGACGTGGCAGCAACAGAGAGAGTGCCCTTAGACGTTTGGAAACACAGTATATCCTCGAACTTGACACTAAACAACCCAACGGTTTAAATATTACGGAGGACCTGTACACTTGTCTATGAAATACAATTAATGCATTTGAGAGTTACACTAAATCATAGACAAGTCAAGACACAAGTTACCAAGTCAGTCCAAACCAGTATTGTTAGAACACATGTTCCATCTCTTGACTCAAGTAGAGACATTATATGCATTAGCCAGGATACACTACCAAATACTCAAACATGTGGAAGCACATTGCAATGGAGGAATATGGCATTACATACAAAGCATACATTGATTATTTATTATTGCAACTAAATTTTTAACATTGGGATTTTAGGATTATTTATTATAAACAACTATTTAGGTTTTAAACATTTTCCTGTACCATGTTATTGAATATTGTTATTTATTATCATAATAATTTATAATATATATTGTTATTTACTGTCAATGTACATATATTTGCAATGTATGTAAGCCTACTTCCTGCTACACATAACGAACACTGTGCATTTCCATGTTAAAACGGGCTAACTGTGCATCTTAACCTCGTCCTTGTTCAGTACTTGCATACATCTTTTTATCTATGTATTTTACACATACATCTCAATGACTAGACCTCTTAACAAATTTAGACATATACCCTAGGTTGGGGGGTGTATCGTTGGTTTTTACATCTGACCTAGAACTATCTGTATAATTTTTAACACTTACATTACATTCACTAATGCCCAATTGTTTCTGCACTTCCCTTTACATTTTTTATATTTTCACATTCAGCACCACAGTGAGGGCGCATACCACTAAGGTCCAAATTTTATCATGGAGTCGAACGATGATGACTCAGGACACCAATTCATTGTCAAATTGACTACTGACTTGATACGCTTATGTTTTGATATATTGTTGTATTTTTAGAATTTTAACATTTCAATATGTGTCTTTTATATCAACATATGTCGTTAATTAGCCGCAAGGCACTCACAAGTCTTTCTACCTTGTCCATGCATACCTCATTGCACTGTCACTTTAAATACTGTAAGGTTACGCTGTACCCCTGTCATGTGATCAAGGTTCACTTTTCGAACCGAAACGCGTCAGACCGAACGAGCTAAATAAATTACACTATCTGGCACTTAACTGTGGTCCGTCTCCGTCTTTGGCGCGAAGCTGCAGAGGGACGGAGTATCTTGATATTGCAAGTCGAACAACCTCCGACGACTATCGACGGACCCCCTCTCTGGATTAGGTCAATGCTAGCAAGGAGGAGTCTGGCAACGAGGCAACCCGGAACCAGAATCAGCGGTACTTCCTGGGAAGGAATTGAGCATTCGACCCCCTGAAGCCTGAATATCGCCGTAATTCCTGTTTAATCTACGATTCACCGCGAGTCGGAGGACCCGAGGTGTGGAGCAGTTTACCAGGTAGGATTGATTACGGCTAATTTGGGGTAGAGAGGCGTGCCAATCGAGGGGTTATATCAAGCTCACAGTGGTTGGTGAAGACGTTAGTGAACAGCGCTGTCTTCCCCCTCGCACCATAACGATTTCAACTTTTAGCCATGTCGGATGACACGGTACGGAGCAGAGAAGCGGCGGCAATAGATATCTTCAGTGATTCAACACCAGCCGCCGAATGTCAAGATACGATAGTCAGATCAAAGACCAACTTTTCAAATACTTTGAAAGACAAATTCAAGATTCTAGAGAAAAAGAGCAAGGCTGAACAAAGCAAATGGTGGGAATCCCGATCACTTCAACGCTACATCGATGTAGGGAGAGTCCCGCGTGGATTAAGGATTTTCTTGGCACCTAGTTATGAAAACCCCAATGTAGAAATGATGCGAGAATGGGCAGAATGCAACCTCGATTCCTCAAAACGTCTCATTTTGATACTTATCAAGTACGCAGATATTGACAGAGCCACTTTACTCGAGGAAATCAACAAATTGAATGAGGAAATAGAGGAAATGGGCACCATTGAAGAACGTAACAAATTACGTAAAGAAATGACAACAAGGCTCATTAAGGAGGAGGAGCTGATAAAGGAACGTAAAAAATACAAGTTCAATCGTGACAAAAATGACTATGAACGTGGACAAATCTTTACGTTTGCAAAAAGATATGAGGCACTGCGCACTTCAAAGGATAAAACTACAATACTACCTAAAATTGGAATAACTGCAAGTGGCACTACAGGCTCCAACTCTACAATCTCAGACCTCAGTTCCCCTGCTGAAAGTGGCTCAGATAATGAAACTTCAGGCATTACAGGAAGCACTTCTACCAAACCCAATACTCTTGTACAAGAACTGTCTTTTTTATACCAAGACCGGAGGCAAACTCTACGCCCCAGGATACAGCGGAACAACGAAGAAGAATCAAGAACTACAGGAGGCGACAAAGAAGACAAGCGAGCAGGCAAAGGGCCAAGAACCAGGCAACAAAGAGGACGCCGCTGGTAAACAATGGCACCGACCTTATTGACAAAACCATCATCAACCTGTCCAATATCAACCTCAGTGAGGAAGAAAAGAAGATCTTGGGTTTGGGCTTATCATACTGCCCTAATAACAACTTTAATTATACAAGAACTCGCACAGACATCTATAAAACAGTGAGGAAGCTGAAATTGAGAAAATTCCACAAGACAGCTACTAAAACCAAAATACCACCTCTTGGAGAAACACTGAAGGAGATAACACAGAGTGACGCTCCCCTTGAGGAGATTCTGGAGGAACTTTGGATTCAACCACAGCACATGTCTGAAACAATGGCAACACAGATAGCCACTACAAGTCAAGAGACAGCTATGCTTTCCAACAGACCAACTAAACACAAAACGAATTTCAGACCGAAATCGACTTTTAATCCTGTTATGCTTAGAGATTCCATCGATGTCTTCCATGAACTAGTAACTGAACAAATTAAAAAACTCAATTACAGAATTCAAGGTCAACAAAGGAAGTATCGCTGGCAGGATCAAAAATACAATGAACTCATGATTAAACTAAAAGAAAACAAAACTATAATCATACGAAATTCCGACAAAGGAGGCAACATTGTGATTTGGAGCAAAACTGAATACAACAAAGAGGCATATTCCCAATTGAATGATAGGGAATGTTACACTAGAATCAGCAGCACCAACTTAAAAATGATTTACGAACAATATCATCAGATGCTACGTTCATGGCACAAACAGGACCTTATAACGACTCAGGAATATAAATTCTTAAGGAATGAACACCCTGTGACACCAACGATCTACTTCATTCCCAAAACCCATAAGGATCCTTTGAAACCGCCTGGACGCCCCATCATCTCAGCACGTAACAGTTTGCTCGAACATACATCACAATATGTTGACCATTTCCTCCAACCACATGTCAAATCACTTCCCTCCTACATACGAGACACCAGTGACTTCCTGAACAAATTACAAAATATCGTATGGGACCAAACATACATCATGATGGCGCTGGACGTGTCTTCCCTATACACCAGTATAAGACACGAAGATGGTATTACAGCAATTGAACATTATTTGAACAAGGAACAAGACCATTGTTTAAAACATCAAGCAATGCTAATTGAAATGATACACTTTTGTCTTGAGAATAACATCTTTATGTTCAACAATGTACTGTACCGGCAGACAAGAGGTGTAGCTATGGGGGCCAGCTTTTCCCCAAGCTACGCCTGTCTCCATATGGGTAGATGGGAGGAGCTGGTCCTCAACAAGCTATTACAAAACAACTTGGGAGTGGTTACATGGTTTAGATACATTGACGATTTATTCGTCATATGGAGGGGTACCAAAGAGTCAGCAACACAATTTGTATCAGACATTAACATCAATGATCTTAACCTACATTTTACTGCCACCATTAGTGAGCAATCCGTGACTTTTTTAGACACTGAAATCTACATTGAGCATAACAGGATAGAAACTAAACTTTTCCGAAAGCCTACCTCAGGGAACTCTACTCTCCATGCAGGGAGCGCTCACCCGCAGCACCTCATCCACAGTATCCCATACGGTGAGATGTTGCGGATGAGGAGACTTCATAGCAATGACAAGGATCTCAAACAAGCCCAAGAAGACAGCAAATTGAGGTTTTTAGCGAGGGGTTATACACCCAACAACATTGAAACCGCTATTAAGAAGTCTATGCTACAAACACGAGCCGAGTTACTTAAGAACAAAAAGAACCACACATGCGAGAATCTCACTACACCAGATCCAGAGAATAGCATGAGAGAACCAAATACATTGAGAGTAGTTCTACAATACAGCAGACAGCACAAAGAAATCAAAACTATTCTACAGAAGAATTGGCCATTGGTGGTAAATGATCCAATCATTGGACCTGAATTACCGCCTAGAGTGTTGGTAACTTACAGCAGAGGGCCATCCATGAGGGACCGTTTAGTCTCAACAAATCCTGAAACTATTGAGAATTCCAGTTGGCTTTCTCAACATAAGGGTTTCTTTCGCTGTAAAACGTGTAAGGCCTGCCAACAAGGCATAAACATGACTGAATATAAAACTCCTTTCAGTGACAAAAAACGTGTTATACGTAAACTACTCACATGTAAAACTGACCACGTAGTTTATGTTCTTATTTGCCCTTGCAATTTATCGTATGTAGGCAGCACTAAGCTCCCTGCGCATAAACGCATACTACAACATCTCAGGGCAATTAACAACCAAGATAACACGTATCCTGTTGCACGCCACTTCAAAGAACATCATTCATCAAACAATAAAGAACTCAAATACTTTCTGATCGATGCTATACCACCTAGCAGACGTGGCGGCAACAGAGAGAGTGCCCTTAGACGTTTGGAAACACAGTATATCCTCGAACTTGACACTAAACAACCCAACGGTTTAAATATTACGGAGGACCTGTACACTTGTCTATGAAATACAATTAATGCATTTGAGAGTTACACTAAATCATAGACAAGTCAAGACACAAGTTACCAAGTCAGTCCAAACCAGTATTGTTAGAACACATGTTCCATCTCTTGACTCAAGTAGAGACATTATATGCATTAGCCAGGATACACTACCAAATACTCAAACATGTGGAAGCACATTGCAATGGAGGAATATGGCATTACATACAAAGCATACATTGATTATTTATTATTGCAACTACATTTTTAACATTGGGATTTTAGGATTATTTATTATAAACAACTATTTAGGTTTTAAACATTTTCCTGTACCATGTTATTGAATATTGTTATTTATTATCATAATAATTTATAATATATATTGTTATTTACTGTCAATGTACATATATTTGCAATGTATGTAAGCCTACTTCCTGCTACACATAACGAACACTGTGCATTTCCATGTTAAAACGGGCTAACTGTGCATCTTAACCTCGTCCTTGTTCAGTACTTGCATACATCTTTTTATCTATGTATTTTACACATACATCTCAATGACTAGACCTCTTAACAAATTTAGACATATACCCTAGGTTGGGGGGTGTATCGTTGGTTTTTACATCTGACCTAGAACTATCTGTATAATTTTTAACACTTACATTACATTCACTAATGCCCAATTGTTTCTGCACTTCCCTTTACATTTTTTATATTTTCACATTCAGCACCACAGTGAGGGCGCATACCACTAAGGTCCAAATTTTATCATGGAGTCGAACGATGATGACTCAGGACACCAATTCATTGTCAAATTGACTACTGACTTGATACGCTTATGTTTTGATATATTGTTGTATTTTTAGAATTTTAACATTTCAATATGTGTCTTTTATATCAACATATGTCGTTAATTAGCCGCAAGGCACTCACAAGTCTTTCTACCTTGTCCATGCATACCTCATTGCACTGTCACTTTAAATACTGTAAGGTTACGCTGTACCCCTGTCATGTGATCAAGGTTCACTTTTCGAACCGAAACGCGTCAGACCGAACGAGCTAAATAAATTACACTATCTGGCACTTAACTGTGGTCCGTCTCCGTCTTTGGCGCGAAGCTGCAGAGGGACGGAGTATCTTGATATATATATATATATATATTAGGCCTGGGCGGTAAATTCCGTTCCGTTCGCGGAATTTGCGGAATTTGGGTAATTTCGCGTTCCGCGGAGAGCGCGAAATTGCCCAAAATCTGCGTTCCGCAACTTCGCGAAATTTTTGCTTGTTTGCGTTCTCAATATGCGTGTTCGCGAGATATTTCATCAGGAGCACGCAAACAGCGATCGCGAACAGGAAAAAAGTATCGCGAACAAGCAATTCCGCGTGTTCGCGGAATTTCTGCATGTTCGCGGAGATTTTTTACCGTTTCGCGGAGATTTGCGTAACGCGATTACGCAAATTCCGCCCACCCCTAATATATATATATATATATATATATATATATATATATTTTCAAGCTCCCAATTCCATTAGGTAATCGTACCCATCACGGAAGACAGCACTCACGGGGGAGAGTTCAAAAAAGGAATTTATTATTTGAACCCTGGGCAAAGACGCGTTTCGGCACTCAGCCTTCGTCAATTTCTGCAATGAAACGCGGCGGCCATTAAACATTTAAAGCATTTTCACAGTATCCGGTGTAGAGACAGAAAACAGACTGTGCTAAATTGGTAAACAATCATGGCGCCATCTTTGAATGTCTCAAAGAGACGGAAACAAAGCAGATATTCTGCCAGAATTCTATTTAGACATGTAAATACATTCTAATCACAATATATAATTGAAAATAATTAAGCCCACAGATGGGCATACATATACTGTCTCGAAGTATACACCAGAGCTATAAAGGACACAACATCAGAAGATAATACATATATCCTGCCCACAGATGGGCTCATATTCTCCTTCCTTTCATAAAGTACATATACAGGTAATGAAGTTAATGTCCATTGTTAAAAAATGCGGATTTATATACAAGAATTAGAGATCAGAGGAAAAGTTCATCATGATAATATAACAATGTATCAGTTCATCCTAGGTGCACAGCAAGTTCTTCACTACTATTAAGACCCTGTGGATTCTTACTTTGTAAGTCAATAATGTAGCGCGATTCTAAACGCCTGAGCTTCTGAATCCTATCACCACCCCTAGGGCTTGGTGGTACATGATCTAGGCAAAAGAAGGAAAGAAGATCCTTGTTGTTACGATGCATTTTATTGTAATGTCTTGCTACAGGGTAAGATTCGTCTACGTTGTTAATTGCCCTCATGTGTTCGAGAATCCGGATCTTAGCCGGATGAATAGTGCTCCCGATATAACGGAGCCCACAAGGGCACACTAGACAATATATAACATAGGGAAACTTGGTGATCTTTTTTGGTTCACTAAGTCCAGGTACTTCATACGTTAAAGTGCGTTTGCTCTTCTTACAGGCTTTGCACTTGCCACAAGGAAAAAAGCCATTAAGTGTTTTAAAAGATGTCTTTGTGGGTTCCACGTCATGATAGCTATGGACCAAATGATCCCTAAGTGATCTAGCTTTCCTGAACGTAACTAAAGGATTGGTAGGTAAATCCTCTTTGATGATGTGATCAGTGAGGAGGATATGCCAGTTCTTACGTAATATCCTCTTCAACTGATTGGCATTTTCAGAGAAAGTTGTAATCAGGCGGAAAGCACCATTTTTGGACTTATTGATAGCTTTCTCCACGAGAAGATCTTTCCTCGGGATTTTTTTAACCCTATCTAGGGCACTCCCCAAAACCGCTTCGCTATAACCTCTCACTCTAAAGCGTTTCAAGCTCAATGCTGCTGCTTTATCAAATTCCATTTGATTGGTGTTATTCCTTTTCAGCCTAAGTAGCTCCCCATATGGGATACTCTCAACCAATTTTTTGGGATGGCTACTCGTGGCAAAAAGGGTGGAATTCCCAGCGGTACTTTTACGATAGAGTTTGGTTTGTAGCTGTCCATTGTTTACATAAACAGTAAGGTCCAAATAATTGACCTCCTTAGTGCTCACTTCACCTGAAAATTTCAAATTGACATTGTTACAGTTTAAAACCTCAATATATGATTCAGCCAAGTCAGGGGGACCGTCAAATATAATGAACAAATCATCAATATAGCGATACCAAGCCTTTATCCTCAAGTTCCAAGATGCATTAGGCTCCGCCCAGGCCACCCGCTCCTCCCACCAGCCAACGAACAAGTTCGCGTAGCTGGGGGCGAAGCAGGTTCCCATAGCGGTCCCCAACATCTGTCTAAACATCTGGTTTTGGAACAAAAAAATGTTATGAGTTAGGCAAAAATTGACAAATTCCAAAATCATCTTATTATGTTCATAATATTTCAGTTCACGAGTCTCTAAAAAGAAACGTATAGCCTCCAAACCATCAGCGTGCGCAATGCACGTATAGAGACTGGTTATATCAAGAACCATAAGACAGTAACTGGATTGCCATTCAATTTCATCAATGTGTGTTAAAAAGTCTTTAGTATCTCTCAAATATGATTTCAATGTGACCACATGTTGGGAGATGAAGAAATCAACATACATAGAAAGATGTTCGGTAAGACTGCCTTGCGAGGCAATTATAGGTCTCCCTGGGGGGTTCTTGATATCCTTATGAACCTTGGGCAGGTAGTAGAAGGTAGGAATAATAGGATTCAAACATCTCAAAAACAGGTGTTCCTCTAGATTTAATTTATTCATTTTATACCACGAGGAAATCAACTCGTGATAATCAGTGATACTCTGATTGTACATCTGTGTACTAGTTCTTTCATAACATACTGGGTTATTCAATTGACGAAAAGCTTCTGTTTCATACTGGGTTTTGGTCAGTAGAACTATATTGCCTCCTTTGTCCGACGGTTTACAAACCAGAGAAGTGTCCTTGGATAGATTATCCAACACCTTCTGTTGATGTCTCGAAAAGTTAGTGGTGTTCTTCCTGTACTTTATGTCTTGGCGTAAGCGAGTAAGATCTTTGATCACAGCATCAGAGAATGTATCGATTGAATCATTAGCCATTTGGGGTAAAAATACCGACGCTGGTTTAAACGGACTTAGGCCGCCACTTTGTTGTATCTCATAGTGGGCCATGAGTTGCGTAGGATTAATATCAATATTTTCATTCTCTGTTGTTTCATTTCTCAAATTTTCCATCGCTTGCAAAGTTACAATGTCTCTGCCAATTAAAGCATCAGATGCCGTAGTTCTCTGGCTGGGATTTGTGCTTGGTCTGATGGAAGGTTTCAATTTAAAGTACTTATGAAGCTTCAACTTACGAGTAAATTTAAACAGGTCAATCCTGGTCTGGGTGAATTCAATACTCCTCTGCGGACAAAACGAGAGACCAAGTTTCAGAACCGATTCCTCTTCCTTGGTTAACACTCTGGAGGTCAAATTGATTATCGTCAAATTTTGTTCATTCACTTCCGTTTGTTGAAATATTTCCTGCTGCGGGTCATTGGGGGAGAGCCTTCGAATTTTTTGGCCCCCGCCCCCCCTCCTCGTCTTCCTCTTGCTGCCTGTTCTGGAGGCTTGCCCCTGCCTCCCTGTAATTGCTGCTTTCTGATGAGTCGAAACTCCTCGTGAAAAGGAGGTGCATCAATTGGCATCCCACTCGCTACGTCTTCATTAGAGGATTCATCACCTGTCACCTCCGATTCAGATGTATCTGGGGCCACTGTCGATGGTTGATTAGGTTTTTGTCGTAGTTCTCTCCTGGGGTTATCGTATTTCTTGGCAAACGTTAGTATCCTGCCTTGGCTGTAGTCTCTTTCATCCCGGTCGAACTTTTCTTCTTTACGCTGTTTGATTTTCTGTTCATATGTTTTCAGTCTTTTTTTCATTTGTTCACGTTTTGTTTCCACGTTAGTTTGGTCCTCTTCCTTGAGTAAATCATCCTCTAATTCTTTAATTAGTATTAAGGCCTTCTCTCGGTCGCTCCATGCGAACCGTACAAGTATTTCCAACATCCCCTTGCAGGAATTGGCCGTATGTTCCGCCCATGCATCCAACAACAACGGGTCCGGATTTTCATAGGCCGGTACTGTATAGATTCGAAGGCCTCTCGGAACTCTGTCTACCTCCAAGTAATTCTGCAGGGAGGTCGCCTCCCACCACTTCCGAATCTCTCGCTCATAGAGACGCTCCAAGTTGGTGAATTTGGAGGCGAGATTTGGCGTTACAGGAGTTCCGTTATTGCTTCTCGCATTTCTTTTCGTTCCATTTTGCTTTTTGAAAATGCTTGCAGCCGCTTCTCTGCGTTCCGTTTTGCAGAACATCATACAAATTCTTTCGATAGTTGTGTACACAACTAGAATGTTCGTGCCCTCTCTCCCCCTCGTTCTATGAATATCGCGGAGAGTACAAGGAGTATACGTGCCAGCGGCACCTTACCGGACTCAAGGTTGTCTCAGCCGTCTGTCAGCCGCGGCGAAGTCCCGGTAGGTCGTGACACACAATCTCCAATATCCCGCGATCACGGTGCAGCTGGAAAATCAATGTATTCGCTCCACAACACCAGCCAGTTGCACTCGCGAACGGGTGCACGCCAAGCGGGGGTGTTCCCGCTTCAAATTTTCAAGCTCCCAATTCCATTAGGTAATCGTACCCATCACGGAAGACAGCACTCACGGGGGAGAGTTCAAAAAAGGAATTTATTATTTGAACCCTGGGCAAAGACGCGTTTCGGCACTCAGCCTTCGTCAATTTCTGCAATGAAACGCGGCGGCCATTAAACATTTAAAGCATTTTCACAGTATCCGGTGTAGAGACAGAAAACAGACTGTGCTAAATTGGTAAACAATCATGGCGCCATCTTTGAATGTCTCAAAGAGACGGAAACAAAGCAGATATTCTGCCAGAATTCTATTTAGACATGTAAATACATTCTAATCACAATATATAATTGAAAATAATTAAGCCCACAGATGGGCATACATATACTGTCTCGAAGTATACACCAGAGCTATAAAGGACACAACATCAGAAGATAATACATATATCCTTTATAGCTCTGGTGTATACTTCGAGACAGTATATGTATGCCCATCTGTGGGCTTAATTATTTTCAATTATATATTGTGATTAGAATGTATTTACATGTCTAAATAGAATTCTGGCAGAATATCTGCTTTGTTTCCGTCTCTTTGAGGCATTCAAAGATGGCGCCATGATTGTTTACCAATTTAGCACAGTCTGTTTTCTGTCTCTACACCGGATACTGTGAAAATGCTTTAAATGTTTAATGGCCGCCGCGTTTCATTGCAGAAATTGACGAAGGCTGAGTGCCGAAACGCGTCTTTGCCCAGGGTTCAAATAATAAATTCCTTTTTTGAACTCTCCCCCGTGAGTGCTGTCTTCCGTGATGGGTACGATTACCTAATGGAATTGGGAGCTTGAAAATTTGAAGCGGGAACACCCCCGCTTGGCGTGCACCCGTTCGCGAGTGCAACTGGCTGGTGTTGTGGAGCGAATACATTGATTTTCCAGCTGCACCGTGATCGCGGGATATTGGAGATTGTGTGTCACGACCTACCGGGACTTCGCCGCGGCTGACAGACGGCTGAGACAACCTTGAGTCCGGTAAGGTGCCGCTGGCACGTATACTCCTTGTACTCTCCGCGATATTCATAGAACGAGGGGGAGAGAGGGCACGAACATTCTAGTTGTGTACACAACTATCGAAAGAATTTGTATGATGTTCTGCGAAACGGAATGCAGAGAAGCGGCTGCAAGCATTTTCAAAAAGCAAAATGGAACGAAAAGAAATGCGAGAAGCAATAACGGAACTCCTGTAACGCCAAATCTCGCCTCCAAATTCACCAACTTGGAGCGTCTCTATGAGCGAGAGATTCGGAAGTGGTGGGAGGCGACCTCCCTGCAGAATTACTTGGAGGTAGACAGAGTTCCGAGAGGCCTTCGAATCTATACAGTACCGGCCTATGAAAATCCGGACCCGTTGTTGTTGGATGCATGGGCGGAACATACGGCCAATTCCTGCAAGGGGATGTTGGAAATACTTGTACGGTTCGCATGGAGCGACCGAGAGAAGGCCTTAATACTAATTAAAGAATTAGAGGATGATTTACTCAAGGAAGAGGACCAAACTAACGTGGAAACAAAACGTGAACAAATGAAAAAAAGACTGAAAACATATGAACAGAAAATCAAACAGCGTAAAGAAGAAAAGTTCGACCGGGATGAAAGAGACTACAGCCAAGGCAGGATACTAACGTTTGCCAAGAAATACGATAACCCCAGGAGAGAACTACGACAAAAACCTAATCAACCATCGACAGTGGCCCCAGATACATCTGAATCGGAGGTGACAGGTGATGAATCCTCTAATGAAGACGTAGCGAGTGGGATGCCAATTGATGCACCTCCTTTTCACGAGGAGTTTCGACTCATCAGAAAGCAGCAATTACAGGGAGGCAGGGGCAAGCCTCCAGAACAGGCAGCAAGAGGAAGACGAGGAGGGGGGGCGGGGGCCAAAAAATTCGAAGGCTCTCCCCCAATGACCCGCAGCAGGAAATATTTCAACAAACGGAAGTGAATGAACAAAATTTGACGATAATCAATTTGACCTCCAGAGTGTTAACCAAGGAAGAGGAATCGGTTCTGAAACTTGGTCTCTCGTTTTGTCCGCAGAGGAGTATTGAATTCACCCAGACCAGGATTGACCTGTTTAAATTTACTCGTAAGTTGAAGCTTCATAAGTACTTTAAATTGAAACCTTCCATCAGACCAAGCACAAATCCCAGCCAGAGAACTACGGCATCTGATGCTTTAATTGGCAGAGACATTGTAACTTTGCAAGCGATGGAAAATTTGAGAAATGAAACAACAGAGAATGAAAATATTGATATTAATCCTACGCAACTCATGGCCCACTATGAGATACAACAAAGTGGCGGCCTAAGTCCGTTTAAACCAGCGTCGGTATTTTTACCCCAAATGGCTAATGATTCAATCGATACATTCTCTGATGCTGTGATCAAAGATCTTACTCGCTTACGCCAAGACATAAAGTACAGGAAGAACACCACTAACTTTTCGAGACATCAACAGAAGGTGTTGGATAATCTATCCAAGGACACTTCTCTGGTTTGTAAACCGTCGGACAAAGGAGGCAATATAGTTCTACTGACCAAAACCCAGTATGAAACAGAAGCTTTTCGTCAATTGAATAACCCAGTATGTTATGAAAGAACTAGTACACAGATGTACAATCAGAGTATCACTGATTATCACGAGTTGATTTCCTCGTGGTATAAAATGAATAAATTAAATCTAGAGGAACACCTGTTTTTGAGATGTTTGAATCCTATTATTCCTACCTTCTACTACCTGCCCAAGGTTCATAAGGATATCAAGAACCCCCCAGGGAGACCTATAATTGCCTCGCAAGGCAGTCTTACCGAACATCTTTCTATGTATGTTGATTTCTTCATCTCCCAACATGTGGTCACATTGAAATCATATTTGAGAGATACTAAAGACTTTTTAACACACATTGATGAAATTGAATGGCAATCCAGTTACTGTCTTATGGTTCTTGATATAACCAGTCTCTATACGTGCATTGCGCACGCTGATGGTTTGGAGGCTATACGTTTCTTTTTAGAGACTCGTGAACTGAAATATTATGAACATAATAAGATGATTTTGGAATTTGTCAATTTTTGCCTAACTCATAACATTTTTTTGTTCCAAAACCAGATGTTTAGACAGATGTTGGGGACCGCTATGGGAACCTGCTTCGCCCCCAGCTACGCGAACTTGTTCGTTGGCTGGTGGGAGGAGCGGGTGGCCTGGGCGGAGCCTAATGCATCTTGGAACTTGAGGATAAAGGCTTGGTATCGCTATATTGATGATTTGTTCATTATATTTGACGGTCCCCCTGACTTGGCTGAATCATATATTGAGGTTTTAAACTGTAACAATGTCAATTTGAAATTTTCAGGTGAAGTGAGCACTAAGGAGGTCAATTATTTGGACCTTACTGTTTATGTAAACAATGGACAGCTACAAACCAAACTCTATCGTAAAAGTACCGCTGGGAATTCCACCCTTTTTGCCACGAGTAGCCATCCCAAAAAATTGGTTGAGAGTATCCCATATGGGGAGCTACTTAGGCTGAAAAGGAATAACACCAATCAAATGGAATTTGATAAAGCAGCAGCATTGAGCTTGAAACGCTTTAGAGTGAGAGGTTATAGCGAAGCGGTTTTGGGGAGTGCCCTAGATAGGGTTAAAAAAATCCCGAGGAAAGATCTTCTCGTGGAGAAAGCTATCAATAAGTCCAAAAATGGTGCTTTCCGCCTGATTACAACTTTCTCTGAAAATGCCAATCAGTTGAAGAGGATATTACGTAAGAACTGGCATATCCTCCTCACTGATCACATCATCAAAGAGGATTTACCTACCAATCCTTTAGTTACGTTCAGGAAAGCTAGATCACTTAGGGATCATTTGGTCCATAGCTATCATGACGTGGAACCCACAAAGACATCTTTTAAAACACTTAATGGCTTTTTTCCTTGTGGCAAGTGCAAAGCCTGTAAGAAGAGCAAACGCACTTTAACGTATGAAGTACCTGGACTTAGTGAACCAAAAAAGATCACCAAGTTTCTCACATGCACTACTCCCTATGTTATATATTGTCTAGTGTGCCCTTGTGGGCTCCGTTATATCGGGAGCACTATTCATCCGGCTAAGATCCGGATTCTCGAACACATGAGGGCAATTAACAACGTAGACGAATCTTACCCTGTAGCAAGACATTACAATAAAATGCATCGTAACAACAAGGATCTTCTTTCCTTCTTTTGCCTAGATCATGTACCACCAAGCCCTAGGGGTGGTGATAGGATTCAGAAGCTCAGGCGTTTAGAATCGCGCTACATTATTGACTTACAAAGTAAGAATCCACAGGGTCTTAATAGTAGTGAAGAACTTGCTGTGCACCTAGGATGAACTGATACATTGTTATATTATCATGATGAACTTTTCCTCTGATCTCTAATTCTTGTATATAAATCCGCATTTTTTAACAATGGACATTAACTTCATTACCTGTATATGTACTTTATGAAAGGAAGGAGAATATGAGCCCATCTGTGGGCAGGATATATGTATTATCTTCTGATGTTGTGTCCTTTATAGCTCTGGTGTATACTTCGAGACAGTATATGTATGCCCATCTGTGGGCTTAATTATTTTCAATTATATATTGTGATTAGAATGTATTTACATGTCTAAATAGAATTCTGGCAGAATATCTGCTTTGTTTCCGTCTCTTTGAGACATTCAAAGATGGCGCCATGATTGTTTACCAATTTAGCACAGTCTGTTTTCTGTCTCTACACCGGATACTGTGAAAATGCTTTAAATGTTTAATGGCCGCCGCGTTTCATTGCAGAAATTGACGAAGGCTGAGTGCCGAAACGCGTCTTTGCCCAGGGTTCAAATAATAAATTCCTTTTTTGAACTCTCCCCCGTGAGTGCTGTCTTCCGTGATGGGTACGATTACCTAATGGAATTGGGAGCTTGAAAATTTGAAGCGGGAACACCCCCGCTTGGCGTGCACCCGTTCGCGAGTGCAACTGGCTGGTGTTGTGGAGCGAATATATATATATATATATATATATATATATATATATTACCTACTGGCGGTCGCCAGTAGGTAGTTATAGTTAGGACCCCTTTTCCATAGGAAAACCTCAACATTCTATTTTGAATAACTTTGGCGCCGGTCGATGAATCCTCGCGAATTTCTCAAAATAGGTGGGGTGCTACGCTCCGCTCCTACTCTGAAAGTCTCGGGGGGATTCGTCAAGCGGGGGCTGAGATAAAAGGGGGGTCCCAAAACGCGTTTTTCCCATGCATTTTTCCATAGGACCTTTAGAACGAGCTACAGCCCGAACGGCTGAACAGAATTACTAGAAATTTGGCAGAGAGGTAGTCCCTAGGTCAAGGAAGTGCCTTTTGTAGGTTTGGTGTAAATCTGTTCAGTAGATTCTGAGAAAATAGCCTTTAAATCAATATATATATCTGAGCCCGCTTACGGTACGCTTACCGTACGCTTACCGTAAGCGTACAGTGGCGTGCGCGAGCGCGATTCTGATTGGCTCTTAGATCTTAGTAAACATTTGAATCGGCCGAAACCAGGAAGCGGCGTCCGCCATTTTGTCTCTCGCACTGAGTGTTGTTTATCAAACATGATGGCCAAAAACATGTTACTGGGCTGTTATGACAACTCCCTCCCACATAGTCATGTTGAGGGAGTCCCCAAACATCCCCCAAGAGCAAAATGGCGTAAAGTAACTTAGCATTTAAAAAAACGTACAAATTCACTGAAAAAACCATAGGTTTCACACACGTTATAGTTAGGAATTAGCATTTAAAAAACCTTGCAAATTCACTGAAAAAACCATAGGTTTCACACATGTTATAGTTAGCGGAAATTTTACTGATAAAAAACTAGTGAAATTGCCCCGTTATAGTTAGTGCTGGCAACTATAACTCACGCGACCGCAATCTTCTGCTGATGACATATGTGTCTTTATGAAAAAAAAATATTTGTAATATATGTATAGCTAAAAATGTATGGAAGAAGACATGGGCAAATAAGTGTCTAAATACAGTATTAGCATCAGCAGAGGATTGCGGTCGCGTGAGTTATAGTTGCCAGCACTAACTATAACGGGGCAATTTCACTGGTTTTTTATCAGTAAAATTTCCGCTAACTATAACATGTGTGAAACCTATGGTTTTTTCAGTGAATATATATATATATATCAGCGCTGTGAGATGTTTGCCTTATAAAGGATTGCTACATCAACTTTTTCGAGTGCATTTCTATGAGAGGGGCACCTGGAGCAGTCATCGAATACGCGGCAGCCCTTGCCGCGGAGAATGCACCCTCCTGATAACTGGGAGCTACGGGGCGGGGTATTTACCCGGCCTCATGTGTTGAGTGCATTTCTAAGAGAGGGGCACTTGGAGCAGTAATTGAACACGCGGCAGCCCCTGCCGCGTGAAATGCACCATCCCGATAACTGGGAGCCACGTTGCGGGTTATTTACCTGACCTCATGTGTGGGAGTCTGTTGATGGCGCAGGATGCATCTTCGCGCTGGGGCCCATCTGTGGGCTTTGATTATGGACAGCAATGAAACAGTTATGCGCCCATATTGGGTGTAATTTGATGGACGCACTACAGGACCCAGAATGCTTTGCCCTATGATGGGCGTGGGATGTAATTTAAATCTGTGGGTGTGTCCTCTTGCATTTGTCAAGCCTCTGAGGAAGAAGCAATCTAGCTTTGAAACGCGTCAGGCTTTTTGACATGCTGTAACGCCATCAGCGCTGTGAGATGTTTGCCTTATAAAGGATTGCTACATCAACTTTTTCGAGTCCATTTCTATGAGAGGGGCACCTGGAGCAGTCATCGAATACGCGGCAGCCCTTGCCGCGGGGAATGCACCCTCGTGATAACTGGGAGCTACGGGGCGGGGTATTTACCCGGCCTCATGTGTTGAGTGCATTTCTAAGAGAGGGGCACTTGGAGCAGTAATTGAACACGTGGCAGCCCCTGCCGCGAGAAATGCACCATCCCGATAACTGGGAGCCACGTGGCGGGTTATTTACCTGACCTCATGTGTGGGAGTCTGTTGATGGCGCAGGATGCATCTTCGCGCTGGGGCCCATCTGTGGGCTTTGATTATGGACAGCAATGAAACAGTGATGCGCCCATATTGGGTGTAATTTGATGGACGCACTACAGGACCCAGAATGCTTTGCCCTATGATGGGCGTGGGATGTAATTTAAATCTGTGGGTGTGTCTTCTTGCATTTGTCAAGCCTCTGAGGAAGAAGCAATCTAGCTTTGAAACGCGTCAGGCTTTTTGACATGCTGTAACGCTATCAGCGCTGTGAGATGTTTGCCTTATAAAGGATTGCTACATCAACTTTTTCGAGTGCATTTCTATGAGAGGGGCACCTGGAGCAGTCATCGAATACGCGGCAGCCCTTGCCACGGGGAATGCACCCTCCTGATAACTGGGAGCTACGGGGCGGGGTATTTACCCGGCCTCATGTGTTGAGTGCATTTCTAAGAGAGGGGCACTTGGAGCAGTAATTGAACACGCGGCAGCCCCTGCCGCGAGAAATGCACCATCCCGATAACTGGGAGCCACGTGGCGGGTTATTTACCTGACCTCATGTGTGGGAGTCTGTTGATGGCACAGGATGCATCTTCGCGCTGGGGCCCATCTGTGGGCTTTGATTATGGACAGCAATGAAACAGTGATGCGCCCATATTGGGTGTAATTTGATGGACGCACTACAGGACCCAGAATGCTTTGCCCTATGATGGGCGTGGGATGTAATTTAAATCTGTGGGTGTGTCCTCTTGCATTTGTCAAGCCTCTGAGGAAGAAGCAATCTAGCTTTGAAACGCGTCAGGCTTATTGACATGCTGTAACGCCATCAGCGCTGTGAGATGTTTGCCTTATAAAGGATTGCTACATCAACTTTTTCGAGTGCATTTCTATGAGAGGGGCACCTGGAGCAGTCATATATATATATATATATATATATATATATATATATATATATATATATATATCAGCTCCACACTGTCGGTCGGTAATCGTACCAAATCACAGAAGACAGCACTCACGGGGGAGAGTTCCAAGGTATATTTATTTCAGGAACTCTGGGCACGCAACAGACGCGTTTCGGCAGGTCGCCTTTCTCGATGTTTAACACAAAACACCGATATCGCCATTGCCTTATATTCATTATTCGCGCTGAGAAATTATAATCGACACAGTGAAAGGACTAATCCGGCAGGTCCCCACAATCAGGGTACTAATATTCTGCCATCTTTGAATATTCAAAGTAGTATCGTATCACCGTAAATCAATGTATGTTACGAAGTGCATAGATTAATACAATTCATAAAACAACATAATTGAGCCCTGAATGGGCATAACCTCATAAATAAAAGTAAAGCGCAAACAAAATACCCCTCCCAGGATATAGTGCAATGGACAGCGGCTTCTAGACTTCGTACTAAACGCAAAATACAAATAAGTACAATATTTCTGATAATTCAATGAATGAAATAATTACTCCAAATACAGAAAACAGTCACATATAACAAAATGTGCATATACATAATTCATTCATTAATCTCCCAAATGTACAGCTAATTCTTCACTGCTATTTAAGCCTAGCGGATTCTTGCTCTGTAGATCAATAATGTAACGTGACTCAAGACGTCTAAGTCTTTGAATCCTGTCACCCCCTCTTGGATTAACGGGTACATGATCCAAACAGAAGTATGCCAATAAGTCTCGATCCCGTTTGTGACATAGATTGAAATGTCGAGCAACCGGATAGGACTCATCCATGTTTGAAATAGCCCGCATATGCTCAAGGATCCGAATCTTGGCAGGGTGTATAGTACTACCAATGTACCGGAGTCCGCAGGGACAGGTCAGACAGTATACAGTGTATGGAGTAGTGCATGTAAGAAATTTGGTAATTTTCTTCGGTGCCCTAAGGCCTGGGACATTGTAAGACAAGACCCTTTTACTTTTCTAGCAAGCCTTGCACTTCCCACAGGGATAAAAACCATTAAGTGCCCCAAAAGGTGATTTTAAATCCTCGGCAAGAGGAAGAGGAAGACGAGGCGGGGGGGCGGGGGCCGCAAGAAACGACCACTCGCCACCAGTAACTCGCAGCAAGAAGAGCTTCAACAAGCGGAGGTAGATGGAAATAATCTTACGATCATCAACCTGACACCTAAAATCCTCACTGAAATTGAAATATCGGTTTTGAAACTAGGACTTTCGTTTTGTCCCCAACGTAAAATGGAATTCGCACAAACAAGGATTGATTTATTTAAGTTCATTCGTAAGTTAAAATTACATAAATATTTCAAGTTGAAACCAACTACGAAAAAGAGCACCCCCGCCTTGACTAGCACCGTTCATGTGTGCGTTGGGCTGGTGCAACCCAGGAGCAGAGATATATATATATATATATATATATATATATATATATATATATATATATATTATCTACTGGCGGTCGCCAGTAGATAGTTATAGTTAGGACCGTGTTTCCATAGGAAATCTGCAACATTCTATTTGGAATAACTTTGGCGCCGATTGACGAATCCTCGCGAAATTCTCAAAATAGGTGGGGCGCTCCGTTCCGCTCCTTCCCTGAAAGTCTCGGGGGGATTCGTCAAGCGGGGGCTGAGAAAAAGGGGTGGTCCCAAAACGCGTTTTCCCCATGCATTTTTCCATAGGACCTTTAGTCCGAGCTACAGCCCGAACGGCTGAACAGAATTACTTGAAATTTGGCAGAGAGGTAGCCCTCAGGTCAGGGATGTGCCTTTTGAAGGTCTCGTGTAAATCTGTTCAGTATTTCCTGAGAAAATAGCATTTAAATCAATATATATATCTATAGGCGCGCTCAGAGCGCGTACCGTAAGCTTACCGTACGCGCACGCCGCCGTGCACGAGCGCGATTCTGATTGGTTGTTAGATCTCAGTAAACATTCGAATTGGTCGAAACCAGGAAGTGTCGGCCGCCATTTTGTCTCTCGCAGTCTGAGGGGGTGAAAAGCAAAGGTGGAGAACGTGAAAAGGGGGCAGGGTGGACAGTTCCTGACCCCCTAGCCTTTGTCAGGGGGTCCCAGAAGGACCCCCAAGGGCAAAAATTAATTTAATTTTTTTTTCGAAAAATCGCCGAATGCGCGTAGCGTACGCGCATGGCGTAAACGGAGACATTCCGCAAGAAAAATTCCGCGAACTTCGTGTAACTATTCCGCGATTACGCGTACCGTACGCGCACGGAAACATTTTTTTTTCCAAAAGGAAAGCTTAAAAAAAAAATTTAAAAATTGTGAGGTAAGGTTGGCTCTTAAAAGAGGCGTTGGGTTAATACAGGGATAGAGGAAAGAAAGAATGGGAATATTATGAGCGTCTACAAACGTGCTGGTCTATCTTATTGTTAATAAGGGAAACACTGGTCTCCCCAAAAACAATAAGACCACAACACGTTGTACACCTCATTGAAACCCTCCGAAATCGAGGGTTAATGTCCAGAGGAGCAGAAGAATGTGATGCTCCCACCTCAGAGGAAGGGCTCAGCTGAGCTGCCGATGATGTACTCGGCTGAGCTTCTGAGGTTGGGCTCCGGTGACTTACTGAAGAGTTTTCTTCAGTATGTCGAGCAAAGGTCTTGGAATGTTTATCCCTAAGGTGTCTCATCATAGAGTGATTTCCAAAGGAATACTTCTTCCTTGGATCTCCTCTAGATAAAACACGGTCACAAAGTGTGCAAGTGACCAATGGAGCATTGACCTTTTTCTGCCCCTCTGGAAAAGTAAAATACTCCCACACAAAAGAATCCTTTTGTTTCCTCCTTCTCTGTCTGATGATGGTGCTGCTAGGCTCACTCTCAGAAGAGGTCTGCTGCTCTGCCATTGTATCTCAATGTCAATTCAGCTCCTTCTCCGAGGGGATCTCAAGCAGTAATGAGGGGAATGGGTGTGGTGTGGGAAGTTTCTGGAAATGAAAGTAGTTTCAACCAATGAAAAGTGTTCTTTGTGGATCACATGACCTACCGTGCGCGCTCTGTAAGCTTACGGTACGCGCTCGTAAACAAGTACACATGCGCAAACGTGACGCTTACGGAGCACTTACGGAGTGCGTACGTAAGACGCACTCGCGCATGCGCATTACACGCCCCTGCGTAACCGCGACGTTGCTTCCGCGCAATGCGCATGCGTGTACGCGTACGTCACGTACGTATCACGTAAGCGCACTGTACTTATGACGTACGGAGCGCATAGCGTCAGCTTACCGTACGCGCATCGTATCACGTAAGAGCACCGTACTTATGACATACGGAGCGCGTAGCGTCAGCTTACCGTACGCGCACGGCAAAAAATGCATAAAAAAAAAAAAAGTTTCAAGAGTTGTAGAAGATAATAACTGTGATGTACAACTGTATGTAAACATTAATTTTAAAAAAATTAACCATTCTATAATGCAGGATATAGTACATATATTATTTTATACATAGGTTGGATATTATTTTTTACCAAAAATCTCAACAAAAAAATTTGCATCTAAAAAACCGTACAAATTCACTGAATAAACCATAGGTTTCACACACGTTATAGTTAGGAATTAGCATTTAAAAAACCTTTCAAATTCACTGAAAAAACCATAGGTTTCACACATGTTATAGTTAGCAGGACATTTCACTCGTGAAAACCAATGAAATTCCCCCGTTATAGTTAGTGCAGGCAACTATAACTCACGCGACCGCAATCCTCTGCTGATGATGTCAAATATTACATCACTGATGACATATGTGTCTTTCTGAAAAAAAAATATTTGTAATATATGTATAGCTGAAAATTAATGGAAGAAGACATGGGTAAATAAGTGTCTAAATACAGTGATGTAATATTTGACATCATCAGCAGAGGATTGCGGTCGCATGAGTTATAGTTGCCTGCACTAACTATAACGGGGGAATTTCATTGGTTTTTCACGAGTGAAATGTCCTGCTAACTATAACATGTGTGAAACCTATTTTTTTTTCAGTGAATATATATATATATATATTTGCTCCAGTCCTAGTTTCTCACAATTGGAAATAGGCGCTGACTCCGTGGGATGCAGTTTCAAAGATAACTCTTTATTTCAAAGCTGTGGCCCAGACGCGTTTTGGCGGACGAGTCCACCTTGCTCACTCACATATATATATGTATATATTCCAAAAACTTCTTCTCCAATCCAGAAAGAAACTCGGACACTCGAAATGCTGCAAATAGTTTTAATGGCAGGGTAAAAAACGCCACGTTTCAGCTTTATGCCTTGTTCACGCTGAACAAGGCATAAAGCTGAAAAGCGTCGTTTTTTACCCTGCCATTAAAACTATTTGCAGAATTTCGAGTGTCCGAGTTTCTTTCTGGATTGGAGAAGAAGATTTTGGAATATATTACAAGGAGTATCGGTATCCTACCTCGGACCGCCCATGACAGCTTGACTCTTTTACCGATATTTGTGGATTTTATATATATATTCACTTAAAAAACCATAGGTTTCACACATGTTATAGTTAGCTGGACATTTCACTTGTAAAAAACCAATGAAATTCCCCCGTTATAGTTAGTGCAGGCAACTATAACTTACGCGACCGCAATCCTCTGCTGATGACGTCAGATATTACATCACTGTATTTAGACACTTATATACCCATGTCTTCTTCCATTAAGAAGAAGACATATATTATATACATATATTACAAATATTTATTTTTCATAAAGACACATATGTCATCAGTGATGTAATATCTGACGTCATCAGCAGAGGATTGAGGTCGCGTGAGTTATAGTTGCCTGCACTAACTATAACGGGGGAATTTCATTGGTTTTTTACGAGTGAAATGTCCAGCTAACTATAACATGTGTGAAACCTATGGTTTTTTAAGTGAATTTGCAAGGTTTTTTAAATGCTAATTCGTAACAGGTTTTTCACCGTGCGCGCACCGTGAAATTATTATTTTTTTTTTAAATCGCGAGGTGCGCGCACTGAGCACCCACGGTTCGCAGTCCATGTCATGCACACACGGTGCGCGCACCTCACGATTTAATAAAAAAATGTTTTTTTCTCCCTTGGGGGTCCTTCTGTGACCCCCTGACCAAGGCTAGGGGGTCAGGAACTGTCCACTCTGCCCCCTTTTCACGTTCTCCACCTTTTTTTTTCACCCCCTCAGACTGCGAGAGACAAAATGGAGGCCGCCACTTCCTGGTTTCGACCGATTCGAATGTTTACCGACATCTAACAACCAATCAGAATTGCGCTCGCGCACGGCAGGGTGCGCGTACAGTGCGCGCACGGTGCGCGCGTATAGATATTGATATGCTTTTAAATGCTATTTTCTCAGGAAATACTGAACAGATTTACACCAGACCTGCAGAAGGCACTTCCTGGACCTTATGGCTACCTCTCTGCCAAATTTCACGTAATTCTGTTCAGCCGTTCAGGCTGTAGCTGCGACTAAAAGTCCTATGGAAAAATGCATGGGGAAAACGCGTTTTGGGACCCCCCTTTTTCCCAGCCCCCGCTTGACGAATCACCCCGAGACTTTCAGGGTAGGAGCTGAGCGGAGCGCCCCATTAGTTTTGAAAATTTCGCGAGTATTCGTCAACTGGCGCCAAAGTTATTCAAAATAGAATTTTCAGATTTCCTATGGAAACTAGGTTGTAACTATAACTATCTACTGGCGACTGCCAGTAGATAATATATATATATATATATATATATATATATATATATATATATATATATATATATATATATATATATATATATATATATGTATATTACCTACTGGCGGTCGCCAGTAGGTAGTTATAGTTAGGACCACGTTTCCATAGGAAAACCTCAACATTCTATTTTGAATAACTTTGGCGCCGGTCGACGAATCCTCGCGAATTTCTCAAAATAGGTGGGGCGCTACGCTCCGCTCCTACCCTGAAAGTCTCGGGGGGATTCGTCAAGCGGGGGCTGAGATAAAAGGGGGGTCCCAAAACGCGTTTTTCCCATGCATTTTTCCATAGGACCTTTAGAACGAGCTACAGCCCGAACGGCTGAACAGAATTACTAGAAATTTGGCAGAGAGGTAGTCCCTAGGTCAAGGAAGTGCCTTTTGTAGGTTTGGTGTAAATCTGTTCAGTAGATTCTGAGAAAATAGCCTTTAAATCAATATATATATCTGAGCCCGCTTACGGTACGCTTACCGTACGCTTACCGTACGCTTACCGTAAGCTTACGGTGGCGTGCGCGAGCGCGATTCTGATTGGCTCTTAGATCTTAGTAAACATTCGAATCGGCCGAAACCAGGAAGCGGCGTCCGCCATTTTGTCTCTCGCACTGAGTGTTGTTTATCAAACATGATGGCCAAAAACATGTTACGGGGCTGTTTTGACAACTCCCTCCCACATAGTCATGTTGAGGGAGTCCCCAAACATCCCCCAAGAGCAAAAACGGTTTTATTTTTTTTTCGGCAATTTCGCGGGGTACGCTTACCGTACGCTTACCGTACGCTTACCGTAAGCTTACCGTACGCTTACGGTAAAAAAATTAAAATAAAAAAAATACTATCCACACTTACCCCACCCCCTGTGCTTTTGGTGGCCGCAGGCCACCAAATGTGCAGGGCTTATTAATAGAGAAAAAAAACGTAATTTTGGCAACATGAAATTATAAAATCGAAATAAAAAAAACACTATCCACATTGACCTCACCCCCTGTGCTTTTGGTGGCCGAAGGCCACCAAATGTACAGGGCTTATTAAAGTTGATAAAAACCGTGCACGGAACGAACTGCGTTAAGTGGGCGCGCACGCCACAAATGGCGTAAAGTAACTTAGCATTTAAAAAACCGTACAAATTCACTGAAAAAACCATAGGTTTCACACACGTTATAGTTAGGAAATAGCATTTAAAAAACCTTGCTAATTCACTGAAAAAACCATAGGTTTCACACATGTTATAGTTAGCTGGACATTTTACTGATAAAAAACCAATGAAATTCCCCCGTTATAGTTACTGTAGGCAACTATAACTCACGCGACCGTAATCCTCTGCTGATGACATATGTGTCTTTATGAAAAAAAAATATTTGTAATATATGTATAGCTAAAATTTAATGGAAGAAGATATGGGCAAATAAGTGTCTAAATACAGTATTAGCATCAGCAGAGGATTGCGGTCGCGTGAGTTATAGTTGCCTACAGTAACTATAACGGGGGAATTTAATTGGTTTTTTATCAGTAAAATGTCCAGCTAACTATAACATGTGTGAAACCTATGGTTTTTTCAGTGAATATATATATATATATATATTACCTACTGGCGGTCGCCAGTAGGTAGTTATAGTTAGGACCACGTTTCCATAGGAAATCCGCAACATTCTATTTTGAATAACTTTGGCGCCGGTCGACGAATCCTCGCGAATTTTTCAAAATAGGTGGGGCGCTACGCTCCGCTCCTACCCTGAAAGTCTCGGGGGGATTCGTCAAGCGGGGGCTGAGATAAAAGGGGGGTCCCAAAACGCGTTTTTCCCATGCATTTTTCCATAGGACCTTTAGACACAGCTACAGCCCGAACGGCTGAACAGAATTACTTGAAATTTGGCAGAGAGGTAGTCCTCAGGTCAAGGAAGTGCCTTTTGTAGGTTTGGTGTAAATCTGTTCAGTAGATTCAGAGAAAATAGCCTTTAAATCAATATATATATCTGAGCCAGCGTACGGTGCGCTTACCGTACGCGTACGGTGGCGTGCGCGAGCGCAATTTTGATTGGCTGTTAGATCTTAGTAAACATTCGAATCGGTCGAAACCAGGAAGCGGCGGCCGGCATTTTCTCTCTCGCTCTCTGAGTTGGGCAGCAAAAACGATGCCAAAAAATGTCTAAAGAGGCAGTTTCTTGAGATCCTAACCACCAAGCATTGATATAGGGGTCCCCAAACAACCCCCAACCCCAAATAAAAAAAAAAAAAATTTTCGAAAAATAACCGATTACGCTTACCGTACGCGTACGGTAAAAAAAATGTTTTTAAAAAATGATCCACACCCTCCCCACCCCGTGTGCAAATGGTGCCCGAAGGGCACCATTTGTGCATGGCATATTACTTTTAAGAAATAAACAAAGAATAAATTTCACAAAGATGCGCATAATATGTCCCCCATGTGCGCACGGTGCGCGAAGCGCATCGTGCGTACATGGCCCATCCCGCATAACGTGGGCACGCGGTGCGCGCAGCGCACCGCGTGACTATCGTGCGTGCACGGCACTAACTGCGTAAAGTGGGCGCCGCGCACAGCGTGCTCACTGTGCGCGCACGGTGCGCGAAGCGCACCGGGGGCACGGAACGAACTGCGTTAACTGGGCGCGCACGCCAAGAATGGCGTAAAGTAACTTAGCATTTTAAAAAACGTACAAATTCACTGAAAAAAACCATAGGTTTCACACACGTTATAGTTAGGAATTAGCATTTAAAAAATCTTGCAAATTCACTGAAAAAACCATAGGTTTCACACATGTTATAGTTAGCTGTACATTTCACTCGTAAAAAACCAATGAAATTCCCCCGTTATAGTTAGTGCAGGCAACTATAACTCACGCGACCGCAATCTTCTGCTGATGACATATGTGTCTTTATGAAAAAAAAATATTTGTAATATATGTATAGCTAAAATTTAATGGAAGAAGACATGGGCAAATAAGTGTCTAAATACAGTATTAGCATCAGCAGAGGATTGCGGTCGCGTGAGTTATAGTTGCCTGCACTAACTATAACGGGGGAATTTCATTGGTTTTTTACGAGTGAAATGTACAGCTAACTATAACATGTGTGAAACCTATGGTTTTTTCAGTGAATATATATATATATATCACCTACTGGCGGTCGCCAGTAGGTAGTTATAGTGAGGACCCTGTTTCCATAGGAAAACCGCAACATTCTATTTGGAATAACTTTAGCGCCGGTCGACGAATCCTCGCAAAATTTTCAAAACTAATGGGGCGCTACGCTCCGCTCCTACCCTGAAAGTTTCGGGGGGATTCGTCAAGCAGGGGCTGAGATAAAAGGGGGATCCCAAAACGCGTTTTTCCCATGCATTTTTCCATAGGACCTTTAGTCCGAGCTACAGCCCGAACGGCTGAACAGAATTACTTGAAATTTAGCAGAGAGGTAGTCCTCAGGTCAAGGAAGTGCCTTTTGTAGGTTTGGTGTAAATCTGTTCAGTAGATTCTGAGAAAATAGCCTTTAAATCAATATATATATCTGAGCCAGCTTACGGTGCGCTTACGGTGCGCTTACCGTACGCGTACGGTGACGTGCGCGAGCGTGATTCTGATTGGCTGTTAGATCTTAGTAAACATTCGAATCGGTCGAAACCAGGAAGCGGCGGCCGCCATTTTGTGTGTTTCACTCAGAAAAAAAAGGGTGATAACTTGAAAAGGGGGCAAGGAAGAGAGTTACAGACCCCCTAACATTTGAAAGGGGGTCAAAGAAGGACAGAAAAGTACAAAAAAACCATTTATTAATTTAAAAAAAAATCGCGGGGTACGCGCACGGTAAGCTCACCGTACGCGTACGGTAAAAAAAAAAAAAAAAATGAAATGAAATGCAGATTTAAGTGTTTAGATATTAGGGGGCTCTAAAAAGAGCCGTTGTGTTTATTAAGTGATTTTTTAGTGGTACCTACAAGTAAGTACCGATGCAGAGTCTAAGGTTCAAGAGGAAGACTCTGTTCCCTTCATCAGTGAAGTGTACACCATCTCCTCTATAGATGTCTTGCATGTCGTAACGCAAGTTGTTGTGGTAAATGGAACCCATACCATAGTCACGGAGGAAAGCAGAAACAGATTTGTTGACGTGCTTTCTTGCTTTGTCAATCTGTGGACAAAAATGATTGGACCAGTTCCATTTTTGCCTTTGGCATATGTTAGAAAACACAAAGGCAGTTTTAGGGAAAAGTGAAAACAGTTGTGCAAAGGTCTCCTTCATAAGCATTTCCAGACCTACCCCAGTCAAAGTGCCTAGGTCATTGCCACCACAGTGCACTATTATGAGGTCAGGGTGTTGGATTTGCATGAAGGATTTCACCAATGGCATCAATTGGTGCCACTTTAACCCTCTCTGACCAATCCATTTAATGTCTACATTTGGCAAAGCAAGGTCACTCACCATACCTCTTTTTTCTGCATACTTTTCACTCCAGAAGACATAGCTGTGCCCTACAATCCACACTGTGAACATCTTCAAAGGAGATCTGGATGCACTCAGGAGGTGTATTTCAGTAGAATGGGAAAAAGAAATGAAAGACAGTTTGGAAATGGAGGCATACATATTTTTTTAACATAAAATGAACTCATTGGCTGTTTCATACCCTTCTACACTAAAAACTAGGCTGTGTGTATAAATTTATAGAAGCATGATTTGTATTGGTACAGAAAAATGTGTTACCAAAGAACATTAGTATGGATTTGCTGTTAGGTTAGAAAAGTCAAGCACTCTTGCTCATTGAAAATGAAACATTGTGTGGCGAACTTCTGACCTGACTGTAGACAGCAGTGTTCCATGAGCTGTTGCTATGGTAGCAGGCAGAAGTCAAGTTGGGGGAAGGGTACTAGGCTGAAGTCAAGTTGGGGGAAGGGTACTTTTTGAAAAGGGTTGGTTTTCAACCAATAGAAATGTGTGAATACATTTGAAAAAAAGGGGGAAGCACTGAGATTGAACCTAACATGTATATGTGTGGAAAAAGAGAGGGAAACTTTGCCATTATCTGGTTCTGCTGAGAGGAGAGAGGTGTACAGAACAGAGATCCTGGCTCTCATAATCTGCTGTTTGAGTGCCACATTTCTTTCACAACTAACTAATTTTAAAGGTGAGTTAAGAGTTTGAGAGGGGTTAATTTAGAAATGAATAATAGCATTGGAATTCCTTTTCTTGAAGTTGTGTTTATCATTTTGTGTTTTGGGAGAAATTTAAATGTGAGGAACATGAAAAATAATATGGACTATGTTTTCACCATAAAATAAGGTGTATTATTATAAATGAGGAATACTTTTAGGGTTTGAGGTTCCAGTCAGTAATGCAAATACATTCACCATCACTAAGGCTGGTTGCCCTTGCTGGAGTGTAGTCAGTCACCCAGGTTACACATGTTGCTGGTCTCAAAAAGCTGTTTGGACATGTGCTTTGTTGAGAATCTGAAAAGTGGATTCAAAATGTGTCAGACTGTAAAAGTACTTATCACTTGCCAAAAAAAGAGTAGTAAGTGTGCTTTCAAATTGGCAAAGAAATTTCGTTTTCTGACTAATATGAAAACATGACTCTGTGTGCAAAGAGGAATTACAGGCAGAGATTTATTGCGTATTGCTCTGGTAATTTTACAGTTGCATTAGTAGGAAAGGGGGAACTATTTTTTTGGTGCAGAAGCAGACTCTTAGCACACAGCCAGCTGCTTATCCTGTGGAATCATGCACAGTATTCACAACCAAGTGGGGTTTGAGGTTGCAGTCAGTAATGCAAATACATTCAGCATCACTAAGGCTGGTTGCCCTTGCTGGAGTGTAGTCAGTCACCCAGGTTACACATGTTGCTGGTGTGAAAAAGCTGTTTGGACATGTGCTTTGTTGAGAATCTGAAAAGTGGATTCGAAATGTGTCAGACTGTAAAAGTACTTATCACTTGCCAAAAAAAAGAGTAGTAAGTGTGCTTTCAAATTGGCAAAGAAATTTCGTTTTCTGACTAATATGAAAACATGACTCTGTGTGCAAAGAGGAATTACAGGCAGAGATTTATTGCGTATTGCTCTGGTAATTTTACAGTTGCATTAGTAGGAAAGGGGGAACTATTTTTTTGGTGCAGAAGCAGACTCTTAGCACACAGCCAGCTGCTTATCCTGTGGAATCATGCACAGTATTCACAACCGAGTGGGGTTTGAGGTTGCAGTCAGTAATGCAAATACATTCAGCATCACTAAGGCTGGTTGCCCTTGCTGGAGTGTAGTCAGTCACCCAGGTTACACATGTTGCTGGTCTGAAAAAGCTGTTTGGACATGTGCTTTTTTTGAGAATCTGAAAAGTGGATTAGAAATGTGTCAGACTGTAAAAGTACTTATCACTTGCCAAACAAAAGAGTAGTAAGTGTGCTTTCAAATTGGCAAAGAAATTTCGTTTTCTGACTAATATGAAAACATGACTCTGTGTGCAAAGAGGAATTACAGGCAGAGATTTATTGCGTATTGCTCTGGTAATTTTACAGTTGCATAAGTAGGAAAGGGGGAACTATTTTTTTTGTGCAGAAGCAGACTCTTAGCACACAGCCAGCTGCTTATCCTGTGGAATCATGCACAGTATTCACAACCGAGTGGGGTTTGAGGTTGCAGTCAGTAATGCAAATACATTCAGCATCACTAAGGCTGGTTGCCCTTGCTGGAGTGTAGTCAGTCACCCAGGTTACACATGTTGCTGGTGTGAAAAAGCTGTTTGGACATGTGCTTTTTTGAGAATCTGAAAAGTGGATTAGAAATGTGTCAGATTGTAAAAGTACTTATCACTTGCCAAAAAAGCAGTAGGAAGTATGCTTTCAAATTGGCAAAGAAATTTCGTTTTCTGACTAATATGAAAACATGACTCTGTGTGCAAAGAGGAATTACAGGCAGAGATTTATTGCGTATTGCTCTGGTAATTTTACAGTTGCATTAGTAGGAAAGGGGGAACTATTTTTTTGGTGCAGAAGCAGACTCTTAGCACACAGCCAGCTGCTTATCCTGTGGAATCATGCACAGTATTCACAACCGAGTGGGGTTTGAGGTTGCAGTCAGTAATGCAAATACATTCAGCATCACTAAGGCTGGTTGCCCTTGCTGGAGTGTAGTCAGTCACCCAGGTTACACATGTTGCTGGTCTGAAAAAGTTGTTTGGACATGTGCTTTTTTGAGAATCTGAAAAGTGGATTAGAAATGTGTCAGACTGTAAAAGTACTTATCACTTGCCAAACAAAAGAGTAGTAAGTGTGCTTTCAAATTGGCCATGAAATTTCGTTTTCTGACTAATATGAAAACATGACTCTGTGTGCAAAGAGGAATTACAGGCAGAGATTTATTGCGTATTGCTCTGGTAATTTTACAGTTGCATAAGTAGGAAAGGGGGAACTATTTTTTTTGTGCAGAAGCAGACTCTTAGCACACAGCCAGCTGCTTATCCTGTGGAATCATGCACAGTATTCACAACCGAGTGGGGTTTGAGATTGCAGTCAGTAATGCAAATACATTCAGCATCACTAAGGCTGGTTGCCCTTGCTGGAGTGTAGTCAGTCACCCAGGTTACACATGTTGCTGGTGTGAAAAAGCTGTTTGGACATGTGCTTTGTTGAGAATCTGAAAAGTGGATTAGAAATGTGTCAGACTGTAAAAGTACTTATCACTTGCCAAAAAAAAGAGTAGTAAGTGTGCTTTCAAATTGGCAAAGAAATTTCGTTTTCTGACTAATATGAAAACATGACTCTGTGTGCAAAGAGGAATTACAGGCAGAGATTTATTGCGTATTGCTCTGGTAATTTTACAGTTGCATTAGTAGGAAAGGGGGAACTATTTTTTTGGTGCAGAAGCAGACTCTTAGCACACAGCCAGCTGCTTATCCTGTGGATTCATGCACAGTATTCACAACCGAGTGGGGTTTGAGGTTGCAGTCAGTTATGCAAATACATTCAGCATCACTAAGGCTGGTTGCCCTTGCTGGAGTGTAGTCAGTCACCCAGGTTACACATGTTGCTGGTGTGAAAAAGTTGTTTGGACATGTGCTTTTTTGAGAATCTGAAAAGTGGATTAGAAATGTGTCAGACTGTAAAAGTACTTATCACTTGCCAAACAAAAGAGTAGTAAGTGTGCTTTCAAATTGGCAAAGAAATTTCGTTTTCTGACTAATATGAAAACATGACTCTGTGTGCAAAGAGGAATTACAGGCAGAGATTTATTGCGTATTGCTCTGGTAATTTTACAGTTGCATTAGTAGGAAAGGGGGAACTATTTTTTTGGTGCAGAAGCAGACTCTTAGCACACAGCCAGCTGCTTATCCTGTGGAATCATGCACAGTATTCACAACCGAGTGGGGTTTGAGGTTGCAGTCAGTAATGCAAATACATTCAGCATCACTAAGGCTGGTTGCCCTTGCTGGAGTGTAGTCAGTCACCCAGGTTACACATGTTGCTGGTCTGAAAAAGCTGTTTGGACATGTGCTTTTTTTGAGAATCTGAAAAGTGGATTAGAAATGTGTCAGACTGTAAAAGTACTTATCACTTGCCAAACAAAAGAGTAGTAAGTGTGCTTTCAAATTGGCAAAGAAATTTCGTTTTCTGACTAATATGAAAACATGACTCTGTGTGCAAAGAGGAATTACAGGCAGAGATTTATTGCGTATTGCTCTGGTAATTTTACAGTTGCATAAGTAGGAAAGGGGGAACTATTTTTTTTGTGCAGAAGCAGACTCTTAGCACACAGCCAGCTGCTTATCCTGTGGAATCATGCACAGTATTCACAACCGAGTGGGGTTTGAGGTTGCAGTCAGTAATGCAAATACATTCAGCATCACTAAGGCTGGTTGCCCTTGCTGGAGTGTAGTCAGTCACCCAGGTTACACATGTTGCTGGTGTGAAAAAGCTGTTTGGACATGTGCTTTTTTGAGAATCTGAAAAGTGGATTAGAAATGTGTCAGATTGTAAAAGTACTTATCACTTGCCAAAAAAGCAGTAGGAAGTATGCTTTCAAATTGGCAAAGAAATTTCGTTTTCTGACTAATATGAAAACATGACTCTGTGTGCAAAGAGGAATTACAGGCAGAGATTTATTGCGTATTGCTCTGGTAATTTTACAGTTGCATTAGTAGGAAAGGGGGAACTATTTTTTTGGTGCAGAAGCAGACTCTTAGCACACAGCCAGCTGCTTATCCTGTGGAATCATGCACAGTATTCACAACCGAGTGGGGTTTGAGGTTGCAGTCAGTAATGCAAATACATTCAGCATCACTAAGGCTGGTTGCCCTTGCTGGAGTGTAGTCAGTCACCCAGGTTACACATGTTGCTGGTCTGAAAAAGTTGTTTGGACATGTGCTTTTTTGAGAATCTGAAAAGTGGATTAGAAATGTGTCAGACTGTAAAAGTACTTATCACTTGCCAAACAAAAGAGTAGTAAGTGTGCTTTCAAATTGGCCATGAAATTTCGTTTTCTGACTAATATGAAAACATGACTCTGTGTGCAAAGAGGAATTACAGGCAGAGATTTATTGCGTATTGCTCTGGTAATTTTACAGTTGCATAAGTAGGAAAGGGGGAACTATTTTTTTTGTGCAGAAGCAGACTCTTAGCACACAGCCAGCTGCTTATCCTGTGGAATCATGCACAGTATTCACAACCGAGTGGGGTTTGAGATTGCAGTCAGTAATGCAAATACATTCAGCATCACTAAGGCTGGTTGCCCTTGCTGGAGTGTAGTCAGTCACCCAGGTTACACATGTTGCTGGTGTGAAAAAGCTGTTTGGACATGTGCTTTGTTGAGAATCTGAAAAGTGGATTAGAAATGTGTCAGACTGTAAAAGTACTTATCACTTGCCAAAAAAAAGAGTAGTAAGTGTGCTTTCAAATTGGCAAAGAAATTTCGTTTTCTGACTAATATGAAAACATGACTCTGTGTGCAAAGAGGAATTACAGGCAGAGATTTATTGCGTATTGCTCTGGTAATTTTACAGTTGCATTAGTAGGAAAGGGGGAACTATTTTTTTGGTGCAGAAGCAGACTCTTAGCACACAGCCAGCTGCTTATCCTGTGGATTCATGCACAGTATTCACAACCGAGTGGGGTTTGAGGTTGCAGTCAGTTATGCAAATACATTCAGCATCACTAAGGCTGGTTGCCCTTGCTGGAGTGTAGTCAGTCACCCAGGTTACACATGTTGCTGGTGTGAAAAAGCTGTTTGGACATGTGCTTTTTTGAGAATCTGAAAAGTGGATTAGAAATGTGTCAGACTGTAAAAGTACTTATCACTTGCCAAACAAAAGAGTAGTAAGTGTGCTTTCAAATTGGCAAAGAAATTTCGTTTTCTGACTAATATGAAAACATGACTCTGTGTGCAAAGAGGAATTACAGGCAGAGATTTATTGCGTATTGCTCTGGTAATTTTACAGTTGCATAAGTAGGAAAGGGGGAACTATTTTTTTTGTGCAGAAGCAGACTCTTAGCACACAGCCAGCTGCTTATCCTGTGGAATCATGCACAGTATTCACAACCGAGTGGGGTTTGAGGTTGCAGTCAGTAATGCAAATACATTCAGCATCACTAAGGCTGGTTGCCCTTGCTGGAGTGTAGTCAGTCACCCAGGTTACACATGTTGCTGGTGTGAAAAAGCTGTTTGGACATGTGCTTTTTTGAGAATCTGAAAAGTGGATTAGAAATGTGTCAGATTGTAAAAGTACTTATCACTTGCCAAAAAAGCAGTAGGAAGTATGCTTTCAAATTGGCAAAGAAATTTCGTTTTCTGACAAATATGAAAACATGACTCTGTGTGCAAAGAGGAATTACAGGCAGAGTTTTATTGCGTATTGCTCTGGTAATTTTACAGTTGCATTAGTAGGAAAGGGGGAACTATTTTTTTGGTGCAGAAGCAGACTCTTAGCACACAGCCAGCTGCTTATCCTGTGGAATCATGCACAGTATTCACAACCGAGTGGGGTTTGAGGTTGCAGTCAGTAATGCAAATACATTCAGCATCACTAAGGCTGGTTGCCCTTGCTGGAGTGTAGTCAGTCACCCAGGTTACACATGTTGCTGGTCTGAAAAAGCTGTTTGGACATGTGCTTTTTTGAGAATCTGAAAAGTGGATTAGAAATGTGTCAGACTGTAAAAGTACTTATCACTTGCCAAAAAAAAGAGTAGTAAGTGTGCTTTCAAATTGGCAAAGAAATTTCGTTTTCTGACTAATATGAAAACATGACTCTGTGTGCAAAGAGGAATTACAGGCAGAGATTTATTGCGTATTGCTCTGGTAATTTTACAGTTGCATTAGTAGGAAAGGGGGAACTATTTTTTTGGTGCAGAAGCAGACTCTTAGCACACAGCCAGCTGCTTATCCTGTGGATTCATGCACAGTATTCACAACCGAGTGGGGTTTGAGGTTGCAGTCAGTTATGCAAATACATTCAGCATCACTAAGGCTGGTTGCCCTTGCTGGAGTGTAGTCAGTCACCCAGGTTACACATGTTGCTGGTGTGAAAAAGCTGTTTGGACATGTGCTTTTTTGAGAATCTGAAAAGTGGATTAGAAATGTGTCAGACTGTAAAAGTACTTATCACTTGCCAAACAAAAGAGTAGTAAGTGTGCTTTCAAATTGGCAAAGAAATTTCGTTTTCTGACTAATATGAAAACATGACTCTGTGTGCAAAGAGGAATTACAGGCAGAGATTTATTGCGTATTGCTCTGGTAATTTTACAGTTGCATAAGTAGGAAAGGGGGAACTATTTTTTTTGTGCAGAAGCAGACTCTTAGCACACAGCCAGCTGCTTATCCTGTGGAATCATGCACAGTATTCACAACCGAGTGGGGTTTGAGGTTGCAGTCAGTAATGCAAATACATTCAGCATCACTAAGGCTGGTTGCCCTTGCTGGAGTGTAGTCAGTCACCCAGGTTACACATGTTGCTGGTGTGAAAAAGCTGTTTGGACATGTGCTTTTTTGAGAATCTGAAAAGTGGATTAGAAATGTGTCAGATTGTAAAAGTACTTATCACTTGCCAAAAAAGCAGTAGGAAGTATGCTTTCAAATTGGCAAAGAAATTTCGTTTTCTGACAAATATGAAAACATGACTCTGTGTGCAAAGAGGAATTACAGGCAGAGTTTTATTGCGTATTGCTCTGGTAATTTTACAGTTGCATTAGTAGGAAAGGGGGAACTATTTTTTTGGTGCAGAAGCAGACTCTTAGCACACAGCCAGCTGCTTATCCTGTGGAATCATGCACAGTATTCACAACCGAGTGGGGTTTGAGGTTGCAGTCAGTAATGCAAATACATTCAGCATCACTAAGGCTGGTTGCCCTTGCTGGAGTGTAGTCAGTCACCCAGGTTACACATGTTGCTGGTCTGAAAAAGCTGTTTGGACATGTGCTTTTTTGAGAATCTGAAAAGTGGATTAGAAATGTGTCAGACTGTAAAAGTACTTATCACTTGCCAAACAAAAGAGTAGTAAGTGTGCTTTCAAATTGGCCATGAAATTTCGTTTTCTGACTAATATGAAAACATGACTCTGTGTGCAAAGAGGAATTACAGGCAGAGATTTATTGCGTATTGCTCTGGTAATTTTACAGTTGCTTAAGTAGGAAAGGGGGAACTATTTTTTTGTGCAGAAGCAGACTCTTAGCACACAGCCAGCTGCTTATCCTGTGGAATCATGCAGAGTATTCACAACCGAGTGGGGTTTGAGGTTGCAGTCAGTAATGCAAATACATTCAGCATCACTAAGGCTGGTTGCCCTTGCTGGAGTGTAGTCAGTCACCCAGGTTACACATGTTGCTGGTGTGAAAAAGCTGTTTGGACATGTGCTTTGTTGAGAATCTGAAAAGTGGATTAGAAATGTGTCAGACTGTAAAAGTACTTATCACTTGCCAAAAAAAAGAGTAGTAAGTGTGCTTTCAAATTGGCAAAGAAATTTCGTTTTCTGACTAATATGAAAACATGACTCTGTGTGCAAAGAGGAATTACAGGCAGAGATTTATTGCGTATTGCTCTGGTAATTTTACAGTTGCATTAGTAGGAAAGGGGGAACTATTTTTTTGGTGCAGAAGCAGACTCTTAGCACACAGCCAGCTGCTTATCCTGTGGATTCATGCACAGTATTCACAACCGAGTGGGGTTTGAGGTTGCAGTCAGTAATGCAAATACATTCAGCATCACTAAGGCTGGTTGCCCTTGCTGGAGTGTAGTCAGTCACCCAGGTTACACATGTTGCTGGTGTGAAAAAGCTGTTTGGACATGTGCTTTTTTGAGAATCTGAAAAGTGGATTAGAAATGTGTCAGACTGTAAAAGTACTTATCACTTGCCAAACAAAAGAGTAGTAAGTGTGCTTTCAAATTGGCAAAGAAATTTCGTTTTCTGACTAATATGAAAACATGACTTTGTGTGCAAAGAGGAATTACAGGCAGAGATTTATTGCGTAATGCTCTGGTAATTTTACAGTTGCATAAGTAGTAAAAGGGGGAACTATTTTTTGTGTGCAGAAGCAGACTCTTAGCACACAGCCAGCTGCTTATCCTGTGGAATCATGCACAGTATTCACAACCGAGTGGGGTTTGAGGTTGCAGTCAGTAATATAAATACATTCAGCATCACTAAGGCTGGTTGCCCTTGCTGGAGTGTAGTCAGTCACCCAGGTTACACATGTTGCTGGTCTCAAAAAGCTGTTTGGACATGTGCTTTTTTGAGAATCTGAAAAGTGGATTAGAAATGTGTCAGATTGTAAAAGTACTTATCACTTGCCAAAAAAAAGAGTAGTAAGTGTGCTTTCAAATTGGCAAAGAAATTTCGTTTTCTGCCTAATATCAAATCATGACTCTGTGTGTACACAGGAATTGTTTTTAGATATTTAATTTATGATGGTGTTATTGTGATTTTCACTTGTAGGAAAGGGGTACTTAGTATTTTAAGATTTGAAAAGATCATAAAAAATGTAGTAATATATTTAAATAAAATAAAGAATTTTTTTTTTTAGTTTTTTTCAGGTATTGCTGAAGAGCAGTGAACAAAATTTAAGATGCCTACAAAATCAAGAGTAAGGAAAAACCAGAAAAAATATATATATATATATATTTGAAGACAACTGGAGGACCTAAGTTACCTGGAGATGCTCATGTTGGGAAAAAAAGAAAGTCTTCTGGTAAGCAGACAAAAGATTTTTTAAAGAACATCTTCAAAAAAAGGAAAAATGTACAAAATGTCTGTACTGGAAAGAATGTTTTAAATAGGAAAGAACAGGAAAAAATTGAGCATTTAGTTAATGCAAATATACCTTCAGAAACTATAAAGATTAATTTAAACAGAAAAACAGCGTTTAAAGAGATACGTAGAAAAATGTTTCAGAGAAGAGTTATGTCCAATTTGATAAAGGATGTGAAGAAATATAAGCAAAAGGCTAAATTTTATAAGAGAAAAAAAGAAATTGAAGCCATTGCAGCTAAGGCATTAGAATTAAAAAGAAACTATTCATTTTAATTTTGAATAGGATGCGTACATTAGATAAAATGGTCAATGTACTGAAATCACAAAGCAAAAGGAAAAGAGAAGTGAAAAGAACAAACTTTTGTAAAGTGTTTTTAGGAGAATGGATGCATAGTTCAAGTAGTGAACCTTTTTTTAATGAAGAGAGTTATTTTCAAAGTAATAGTTTGCTGCATGCAGTTGACACCAGAGGTCGTGCTTACGAAGTGAAAAATGGTTGTATAATGGAGAAGGAGAAAATGGTTCCAAGAGATGAGGTACAAGTGATGGCGGATGAGGCTATGGGGAGACGTCCTAAAGCCCCAGTGTACACTTGGAATTGTAGTAGTATTTGCACTGTGCGTCAGGAATCTATTGATAAATTTCGTGAGTTTCTAAGAGAATATAGTAAAAAAAGTGTAAAACAGAAGATTAAGGTGCTTCAAAGTCTAGATCCATGCCGAGTGAGAGAGAATACTGGTTTGCAGGGTCATTCTCTGGCTTGTCTATCTAAAAAAGTGTGTAAAAGTGTTTTTCATCATTTTATAATGCTGGCTGTTCATCATACTGAAATGAGAAAGTTTGTGAGACGGTTGTATTTTGCTAAAAGTCCAGCAATAAAGTTAGATGAATTGAATAGGGCTCTGTTCCGTGGGTCAGTATCAGATGTAGAGAAGGTTATTGATGAAATTCAGTTTTGTTACTTTGGTCCTGAACAAGACAGTGCAGAAAAGGACGCAGTAAATGAGGAAGAAGTGGAAGAGAATGTAGATCCATCTGTAAGTAAGACATTTAATGATCACATAACAAAATTTGAAAAAATCTCTAATGAAAGACCAAATATTACTTGTATTTGTTGCCGCAGAACTCATTATAGAAAACAAACCAGGTATGTTGATCTCTATAGAAAAAGTGAAAATGAAGATAATTATAAGTGGAAGGATTTTGCCACATATATATTTCTTGAAAATTGTTTTGAATTGGGTGAAGTTCAGCGTATTTGTAAATACTGTTACAACAAATTAGAAGAAAATAGAATGCCGACCAGAGCTGTACATAATAATTTAGAATTGGATGCTATTCCTGCCGAACTTTCAGAATTAAATACATATGAGTCTATACTTATTCAATGTGTTCATCCGTTCCAGACCATAGTACGTATGGAGCCCAAAACTGGTAAATTACCTCCTTCAGATTTACTGAGAGGTTTAAAAGGAAGAGTGGTGTATTTGCCCTTGGATTTGAAAAAAAATATGGAAACTATTGATGCAGATACTTTGGAAAGTGAACCATTACTTATTCTGGTTAATGGTGTACCTACAAAGAATAAGAAGATTTGGCAAGAGCTGGTGGATGTACGAAAAGTACAAAGAGCAAATTTGTATTTGAAAAAAAATTATAAATGGTATGAATCAATTTATATAGAAGAAGAAAAAGAAGAAGATTTACAAGAAGACACAGAAACACCAACTGGTCAAATTGAAAAAGTGGACAAGTCAAAGGAAGAAGAAATTTATGAACATTTTAGCATACATCCTCTTCATTCAAAAGAAGTTATGGGAGACACTATTGATCTGTTTCAGATGAAGAAAGCAAAAGGAACTCCCGTGAGTGTATGGGAGGAGAGCTTGGAAGCTCGATGTTTTCCCCAGCTGTTTCCTACAGGAAAAGGAGGACGATACGATGAACGTCCAGAACAGATTCCAGCTTCTGAGTATCGGACTACAAGACTATATGCAGAAGATCCAAGATTTCGACAAAGTATTCCTTATTTGTTCCATCTTTTATTTGAAAGCGACTTGTCTGCATTATCTTATGCAGTAAATCACATTTTAAAAAGTGGAGTACATTTACAAAATGTGTCTGCTAAGGATTTTATGGAGAAAGTGCAGCACCGAGATGATCATTTGGAAACACAACTGATCAATATGATGGCTTGTCAGCGTGGGACAAATGAATATTGGTACCGACGCCATGGTGAATTAAAATGCATGTTACGGAATTTAGGAACACCAACATGGTTCCTTACCCTAAGCTGTGCTGAGTACGCTTGGGATGATTTACTGGATTTTCTACGAGAGGCAAATTCAAACATTAAAAACATCGAATACAAGACAGCTGGAGAACTGTGCTCATTGGATCCGGTTAATGTTTGCAGATATTTCAATCATAGATTTGAGGCTATGATGTCCTTCATCTGCAATAAAAAAAATCCACCTCTTGGAGAAGTAGAGGATTTCTTTTGGAGAAAAGAGTACCAGGCAAGAGGTGCTCCTCATATTCATATGCTGTTGTGGATCAAGGATGCCCCAAAGTTTGGAACAGATACTGATGAAGCAGTGTTATCTTTCATTGAAGAATATGCAACATGTGCTATACCAAAAAGCACAGAAGAGAAAAAGTTAAAGGAGCAAGTTTTACGTTTCCAAAGTCATCGGTGTGGAAAATACTGTCGACGGAAATACAAGAGCAAAGATAAATTCTACACTAATTTTCTAGACCTGTTCTTTCAAATGGAAGAGTAAACAGTTTTATGTCATCTGTGAGACATACTATTACAAGAAAATCACCTAAGAATACCTACAACCTTAAAAGAAAAGAAGAATCAAAAAATATAAATGACTACAACCCAGTCATTTTATCCATGTGGAATGCTAACATGGATATACAGTATGTAGCTGACAATTCCATTGCTGTTGCTCGATATGTAACGTCTTACATTACTAAATCAGAAAAAACTGAATTGAAAGAAATGTGGGAAGAGATTTCTCACGAGAAGACTGTCAGTAAGAAGCTATACAGTTTCAGTTTAAAGATGTTATCGCATCGAGAAATTGGATCCTACGAATGTTCAGATAGGTTATCTTCTGCAAATCTCTACTCGAAATCAAGAAGAATAATTTAGGCAAGTTTAGGCCTTGCAGCAATGAGAAATCGGGTACTGAAATCTGTTGGAGAAATTGAATATTTGGCCGAGAATGACCCAGAAAGTACAGATATTTTGAAATCAAACATGTTGGACACATATTACCCAAAGAGAAGTCATCATCTGGAGAACATGTGTCTCTATGAAGTGATGCAGAACTACATTTATTCACGGAAAGCCGCAGAAGACATCAACAATGGAAAATATAAAGTCATTGGTGAGGAAGGATGTTTGGTGAAGCAAACAAAAGGAAGTTTGATAAATCACAGGAGGCTCAGTTGCGACACTACTGAGAAAAAGGAATTTTACTACTTGGCTCTTTTACAGCTGTTTAAACCATGGCGTACAGAGGATGAACTACTGGGAGAATTTCAAAGCTATGAAGATTCCTTTAATGCTTGCAAAGACAGCATACAATGCAGTACATTCACAACTTATGTGCAAATGTTAAATGAAGAAATTGAACAGGAAACTACAATTGCAGCTGAAGTAGCTAGAAACAGTTCTCAAGACAGCCAAAGTTCAGGAACACTCAGTCAAGATCCCCTAGGACAACCAATCGTTGAAAATGAAGCTGCAATAGCCATGAATGAAGTGGAAACGGCTATGAATCAAGCTCAAGAAGAATTTATAGACTTACCAAATTTGGAAAGACAACTGAATGAAGTGCAGCAACAAATTTATGAAGAGATCAGAAACAAAATTGATCACGGATTACTACATGAAAAAAAAGAGTGCTCATGCACATCATTTCATCCAATCAGGATGTATGTAAGCGGACAAGCTGGAAATGGAAAAAGTTTCTTAATAAAAGTCATCAGAAGCTACCTACAGCAAAAAACGGATTCAACTTTGTCTTGTGTGGTTCCTGCTCCAACTGGGTTAGCAGCATATAACATAAAAGGAATCACCTTACATCGTTTGCTAATGTTACCAGTGGAGCATGAGAACAAAATACAATACCACAAGCTAACTGGAGAAGCATGCTTGGAAGTTTCAAGAGTATTGAAGAAGATGCAAGTTCGCATTATTGATGAGGTGAGCATGGTATCAAACTTAATGCTTGCCTTTGTGCATTTAAGAATGCAGCAAACTCTAAGGACAGACTATGACGTGTTATTTGGTGGAAAACATGTCATAGTTTTTGGGGATCTTCTACAGCTTACTCCAGTTAAAGGACAACCAGTGTTTAATACTTTGACACATGAAGACACAAAGAAGTCATTGGGAAGCATCGGTAATGCAAATATTTGGTCCTTCTTTGAGTACAAGGAACTTACTACTAATATGAGACAAGCAAACGATGAAGAATATGGAAGTATTCTGAAAGATATCAGAATTGGACTACTCACTGAAGCTGGCACAAAAGCATTACAGAGTCGGTTGCTACATAATTTATTTCCAAAGGAAGAAATAGTTGCAGAGAAGATATACAAGAACATTGCAGAAAGTGATCTGCTTAATGCCAACTCTACGTGAATGCTCAATATTCAATGAGGAGCTTTTGAAATTGGAAAAGGAAGATATCATGAAATTGGAAGCAGTGGACAAAATTCAGGATGGAAGAATTACTATCACATTAACAGGCAAACTGAAAAATAAATTGGATTCACTAGAGAAGAACATTTCCAAAACTGCTGGATTAGAAAAAAATCTATATGTTTGTATGAACTGTAGAGTATTTTTAAGGAGAAATTTGGATGTTGAAAAAGGTTTAGTTAATGGAGCAATGGGAAGAGTTGTGGGTTTTATTAATTATCAGAAAAAAGATGGAATTGAATGTTTAAAAATAAAATTTGATCAGATAGAAGAAGTTATAGACATTTGTCGTTGTACAGTTCGTTTTATGCTTGTGAAAGACTTATATGTACAAAGGAAACAGTTTCCGTTTTCTCTAGCATATGCTGTAACTATTCACAAGTCTCAAGGATTGACTGTAGATTGTGCATTTGTGAACATTGGTTCAACTGTGTTCAAAGAAGGTATGGCTTATGTAGCTTTGTCACGAGTGAAAACATTATCTGGCCTATTCATGATAGACTTTGATGATTCAAAAGTTAGTGCAGATACAAACTGTGTAAAGGAGTATAATAGATTAAGAAGAACCTATGCTCCTCATTTAGGTCAGTATCCTGTGTTAGAGAAACGTGTAGTTTCTCGTAAAAGGAGAAATCAGAATATCTGTAATGAGGATGTAGAGAGGAGGAAAAAAAAGAGGAGTGATGTAATTGCAAGCAAAAAGAAAAAGGAAAATGAAGAAGAGGTTGTAGGATGTCATTTTGAAAATAGCTCTGGTGTCAACTGCTACGCTAATGTAGTGCTGAATGTTGCATTTTATCTGGAAAGTTTGCAAGAGCAGATAATAGTAAATCAGAGAAAAAGATTCTGTTCTGAGTTGAGTCTCCTTTTTCAAAAGCTGAGTAATGATAAAACTCAAATAGAAAGTGCTACTGAAATTAGAAAACTTTTAGATGTATGTTCAGGATGTACACAGTTTTCTCAAAATGTACAGCAAGACGCACAGGAATTCTTGTTGTATTTTCTTCAGCTACTGGAAGAAGAAGGGGTTCCCATTGAAAATATGTTTGGTCTCTCTTATAAATGGGAACATAGTTGTGAAAACTGTTTCAATACATGTGGCTCTAATGTTGATTCTGAAAGGTTTATTTATTTAACATTGCCAGAGAGTAAAACAGTCACTTTTGCTAAATTAGTTAAAGATGCTAATCATAGCATGGAATGCAGTGAGTGTAAATCTGACATGTTTTCAACGTTAATTTGAAAGAAATACGGACAGTATGTAATTTTAATGATGCAACGATGTAGAGCTGACGGTTCAAAATTGGATACTTTAATAAAGAAGTTTACAGGACAGCAATTATCAATTTCAGGAAAAACTTTTGTAACAGTTGCAATAATTTTCCATGAAGGACCTACTGTTACTTCTGGACATTACACAGTTTATCTTAAATGTGAAAAAGGCTGGACAATGTGTAATGATTCACAATTGATTTTCAAGCAACGTTTGCCTTTTGATTTAGCAAATTCCTATCTAATCTTCCTGAAACCTAAATTTTAGAGAAACTTGGCAAGATCTGTACAAAATAATTTTACCATTTTATTGGATTACTATTGGAATTTTCAAATTTAAAGATTTTTAAAATTATCATTTGGCCTAAAGGAAAGGTAACCAATTGTATTGTGGACTTATATAATTCTTAATTAATGTTTCGGAAAACAACATTTTAGAGAGAATCGGTTACTTCTGTACAATTTAAATTTTTGTATTTTATTGGATTACCGTTGGAAATTTAATCAAAAAAGATTTTTAAAATTACCATTTGGCCTAAAGGAAAGGTATCCAATTGTATTGTGGACTTAATTAAATCCTAATTAATCTTTCGGAAACCAAAATTTTAGAGAGAATCGGTAACATCTGTACAATTTAAATTTTGGAATTTTATTGGATTATCGTTGGAAATGTAATCAAAAATTAATTAAAAAAATTAACATTTGGCCAAAAAGAAAGGAAACTAGATGTATTGTGGATTTATTTGAGATATATTATTTTTGATATTATGCTTCTGTAAGAAAATTGTCAGACGGTATTTTTTAGAAATAGTTTTTGTTATTAGATGATATTTTTAATGAATAATATTTTGCATTTCGATAATGTTATGTTTAACTGAGAAGAGATTCTGGGCTTTTTTTAAACAATCCTTGAGATTGTTATTTTTTTTTTGCCCGCTGTTAAGTGATGAATGCAATTGCTTTCACGATTTATAGTGAAATGCAATATATTCTGAAAACAGCAAAAAAATAGGCAAAAAATTGTTTTGGGAAAATATGTAAATATGTGTACTGTATTATAAAATGTTTTATTAAATATTAATACTTTTTTCTTTTTTTTCAGATTGAGATAGAAAATTTTCGAAAACTTGAACCATTTTTAAAGCAATTAAAATTACATTTTAATTAATAAATAATTTTTTGAGTGGGTATGGTAAGTCAAAAATTTCATGGTCCCTTTTTTCCACTTCTCCACAATCACATTTTCAGTTTTTCATTGTAGTCTCTCAAGGACCTTGTAATGTGATAATTGATTTTTAGGGCCTCATGTAGGTAAATAAATTTTACCGGTTCTTAAATACCGAGCCGTACCGAATCGGTAAATTAGAACCGGTAAGTTATATGTAGGTAAAAATTCGGTAACAGTTACCGATTCGGTAACAGTCGGTAAATACGAATCGGAATTCACCGAATCGGTAAATACCGAGGTGGTATCCACCGAATCGGTAAATACCGAGGTGGTATCCACCGAATCGGAAAATACCGAGGTGGTATCTACCGAATCGGAAAATACCGAATCGGTACGTACGGATTCGGTAAATAACATCACATGACTTGACGAAACAGCTAATCCTGTGCAACGACAGCCCACCCAACCAGGAACTGCCCACACCCAGGCAGGTGTACACAATTAGCCGAAGTGGCCACACCCAGGCAGGTGTACATAATTAGCCGACCCTGGAGAGGCTTGGAGTGCAGAGGAGAGGCAGGGAGCAGTTGCATGTGCGAGCGGGAAACGAACAGCATGTCCAGCCAGAGAACACAGAAAGACGGAGGGGAAAGGAGGAGGAAGCTCAAATTCAGCCCCAAGGAACTCCAGGTGCTGGTGGAGGAGGTGGTGAAGCAGCACCAGAAGCTGTTTGGGAGGCAATCCCTGCAAGTGCCTGAGGCCGAAAAGCGCAACATATGGCTGGCCATCCAGGCGCAGGTCAATGCTGTGGGAGTGACCCACAGGGACATTGAGGTCCTCAAAAAGCGCTGGTATGACCTGAGGATTGTGACCAAGAGGAAGATGGGCGACATCCAGAAGGAGGCCAGCCAGACCGGAGGTGGAACCAACAGGGCACCTGCCCTCACCGAACTGGAGGAGCTGGTGGCGGCCACACTCGAGCAAGAGAGCGTCGTGGGTCTTGGGGACGCCGACAGCTCTGCCAGAGCCGCAACACACCAAGGTAAGACGAAAGCACAGCAATGTAGCCTCCCCTACCCCTATCCCACATCCCCCATAGTGAAACGAGAATCACACTGCAGTACACACGTGTCAGTGCAGACAGGCAATGCATTCCGGGAGATGTAGTCAGGGCAACACTAACCATGACGTAAATGTTACAGGGCAACAAGGCATGTCACGCACTCGAGGCACAAGGAGACAGAGGACAGATTGGAATGTGAAATGATTTATTGTGACGCTTGCAATGCAGCCCTTCGGGGACACTGAGCCAATGTTGTTTTTCTGTCCACAGATGTGACATCATGCAGTACAGGGCATGCTGCAGGGGAGACGGCACACCGGCCACAAAAATCACCTCTAGCCAGCACGAGTTCTGACCAGGGAGCAGGCCCACTTGCAGCCGCACCACCTACGCAGCCAGCCTCGCCGCACACAGAGCCAGCATCACCTCACCGAGAGCCAGCATCACCACCACCAGAGCCAGCATCGCCACTCATGTTCGATTCACCGGCCACATCTCCGCTTGCAGGTGTGAGAATGAGGAGGCGTCCAGCAGCCAGGCTACGAGCCTTAGACACCTCGTCAGACGACAGCATGGGCCCAGAAGACCGCACCGGGCCCCAGGAAGGGAGCCATCCCACTGTGCCCCACACCTCACAGGCAGCACAGACGGGAGCAAGAGGGCGCCGCAGGTCGCGTGTCCAGAGTCCACCAGCACCCACTGACGGCCATGGTGTCTTCTTGGGGCTCGAGGGCCAAATGTTGAAGCAACAGCGCCTGCAATCAAAGGCAGTTATGTCAGTCCAGAGGCACATGCGGGTGATGAAGACAAGCTTAGTCAACATGGACACAAACATTGGCGGCATGGCTGCGGGCATTCGGGACATGTCCCAGTCAATCCAGCAGTTGTGCAGCAAATTAGATGCTGACATCGAAGCACGGCGCCGGGAACGCCAGAGAAGGGACACTACCAGCAGGGCACTCAACCGTCTGGCAACTGCGACTTCCCTACTTTGCCGGCGCTCTGTGACGATGCAGGAGGGCCTAACACAGTGCTGCAGCGACCTGTCTCGGGGGATGGTGCAGGTGACAAGTGCACTAGGGGTGCTATTGACTAGTCAGGCGTCGACAACTGCTGCAGGGGATGCTGCGGAGAGCATCGACACCAGCAGCAGCATCACACCCCCCGTCCCCGAAGCACGCAGGAGCAGCAGGCGGCTTGGGGTTGGCTCTAGTGAGGATGCACAGGCCGTGCAATCCACCACTGCAGCGCGTATGCGCAAACATTGATGTGGCCCTGCTTATCCACTTGCCATTGGGTGACGTAACCCTGGACATACTCATTGTATAGATGGCATATTGCCAGATTGGCCTGTTCATGTGTACATGGCGTGGTGCCACATTAAACTACGTCATGACTTCTCACAACTCGCTGTGTCCCCTCACTTACTCAGAAATAGTTGCATGTGATCTCTGCCCGTCTCTCTCTCCCATCGATTGCAGTTGGCACTCTAGCTGCGCTGCCCTCTGGCTGGCCTGACTCATCCTCGTTGTCCTCAAAATATGTTAGTTCCACATCTGTACCTTTTTTCGTGGCAAGGTTGTGCAGCATTGCACAAGTGGCAATTATCTTGCAACAGGTGATGGGTTTGTACTGGCGTGCGCCTCCGCTCTTGTGGAGGCAGCGGAACCTGCTCTTCAGTAGTCCAAACGTGCGCTCCACCACATTGCGTGTTGTTTTGTGGGCCACGTTGTATCGTCTCTCACTCTGGGTTGCTGGGTGTAGGTAGGGAGTGAGGATGAATGAACGGCATGCATATGCACTGTCGCCTGGATGAGTAAAAGGGAACCATCAGGTACATGCCTCTATACACTCTGATTTGCAGGTTTCAAGGGGCGTCACTGTTACTTACCCAGCAGGTATCCCTCTCGGAATTCTCCGGCACTCAGTCGTGTGTAGATCCCACTATTCTGGAAGATGTAAGAGTCGTGGGTGCTCCCAGGAAACTTTGCAACAATATCTGTGATGATGTTCCCTGCATCACAGATCACCTGCACATTGATGGAGTGGGTGGACTTCCTGTTCCTGTAGATGTGCTCTGTATCAGCTGGTGGACAGATTGGGATGTGTGTACCATCAATACAGCCGATGACATGGGGGAACTGTGCCCTGTGATAAAAGTCTGTTTTTGTTTTCTGCAGTGCAGCCTGTGTGTTTGGGAAGCTTATGTAGTGGTGCATTCTCTGCATCATGGCATCCAGGAACTTCCTGAAGAAACGGGACAGGCAACTCTGGGATACACCACCCACCGCAGCTGTCACCACCTGATAACTGCCGGTTGCCAGTAGATGTAGGCTGCAGAGCACCTGCACATGTGGTGGTATGGCGTGCGCCCTTCTTGTTGGCTGGTCCAGGAGTGGGTGCAGGTCCCTTATCAGGTCCATGATGGTTTCGGGGTGTAGCCTGTACCTCTCATGTATCTCTGCATCAGTCAGCTGGAATAGTGTGATGCGCTGTCTGTAGATTTGTTCCTCCCGTCGCCACACCCTCAGTCCTGCTGCCTGTAGACGTAGGCGCCTTGCAATGACGTACATGGCGGCCATGTTGTCCACGCTGTTGCATTTTGGGATTGCTTATGTGCATTGTTGATGGTTACCACCTGCTTTCCATCCGTGTTAATTACCGACTCTTATTTACCGATTTTCCTGGATTTCTTAATTACCGACTGCTCCTACATGTCATTTTAAATTTTTACCACTTCATATTTACCACTTCATATTTACCGATTCGTTAAATGTGTATTCGGTAAATATGAATCGGTATTTTAGAATTCGGTAACTATGAATCGGTATTTACCGCCTCATATTTACCGAAAAGTGGTTTTTGGACTCCTACATCACACTTGTCTGAATACCGGTCGGTAACGGCATATTTACCGAAAATCGGCCGTTACCGACCGGTATTTCGCTACCTACATGAGGCCCTTAGTGTTTTTTAAAAAAAAAAAAAAAAATTACGCGTACCGTACACGAACGGTAAAAAAAAAATTAAAAAAAGTTAAAAAAAATATATAAAAAAAGTTGAAAGGTAAGGTTGGCTCTTAAAAGAGCCATTGTGTTCATGCAGGGACAGAGGAAAGAAAGAATGGGAATATTAGTCGGTACGACAAATGTGCTGATCTATTTTATTGTTCACTAGGGCAACACTGGTCTCCCTATGACAAATTAGATCATGACAAGTGGCGCACCGAATTAAAACCCTCGCAAACCGATGGTTGGTTTCCAGAGGACCAGAAAAAGGAGATGCTCCCCCCACAGATGAAGGGCTCAGCTGACCTGCCGAAGATGGACTCGGCCCTGCAGATGATGGACCAGGCTGAGCTGCTGTGGATGTGCTTGGTTGACTTACTGAAGGGTTACCTTCAGTATGTCGAGCATATGTCCTACCGTGTACATCATGAAGGTGTCTCAACATGGTGTGATTCCCGAAGGAATACTTCTTGTTGGGATTCCCTCTTGAAAGTACACGTCACAAAGCTTACAAGTCACTAAGGGTGCATTTACCGTTTTCTTGCCCTCTGGAAAAGAAAAATACTCCCATATGAAAGAGCTCTTTTGTTTCCTCCTTCTCTGCCTCAAGGTAGTGCTGCTAGCCTCACTCTCAGAAGAGGTCTGCTGTTCTGCCATCGTATCACAAAGACAACTCAGCTCCTTCTCCTAAGGGATCACAAGCAGAAATGAGGGGAATGGGTGTGGTGTAGGAGAGTTCTAGAACTGAAAGTATTTTTCAATTTTATTTATTATGTTTTGGCTCTCAAAAGAGGGCCACATAGAAGTTTACAATGATAAAAGCAGAAGACAAGTACATATCAAGATTATGACATTTAAGAAACATATTTAAGTACAAAAATAACATACAATGACAGATCTACAGCAGGAAGCAATGTCAAACATCTCCAGAGGCATGTTAATAAATAGCTAAAAAACCTTTAAAAAAATTAAAAATATAGAAACAGAACATTTCATTAGGAGGCCAATAAAGTGCTTGGAGAAAGCCGTTCAAAGTGGAAATGCCCAGACGGATACAAATAGGTTTTAACCATCTGAGACGCAATATACGGAGCGCAGGGCAGGTCAATAAAACATGCATACAATCCTGGGTACTCAATTTACATAAATTGCACATAGGAGAAGAACCGTACCATTTGGATAAAAGTAGATTTAAAGGTACTAGGTCGTAACGTAAAAGAAACCAGAATCTACGAATACCATGCGGCAAGTTCCATGTGACATAGGGTTGGGCCAACTTCATCACATAAGAATTAAGGAGAAGGTCTACATCCCTTTTTTCACAGATTAACTTCTTATCAGACTGAAAACATAGTTCCCACGAGGCCTGTTTTAATACGAGTTTTAACTGTAAGGGAGAATACAAAAACAAGGTGTTTTCATCTAATTTTAGAAGGGTTACGGCTTTTCTAAAATTCCTTACAAGTTGTGAAAACTCTTTAAAATTACCCAGTAATTCACTTCTGAGGAGAGCTCTCATCGTCCCTAGTTCAGCTCTAGCCAGGCAGGCCACCCATTTTACTAGGGCACATAGTCCCTGTACCCAACTGCTCCTGAGACCGAAATCGAGCCTACAAGCGGCCAAGGAGCACGCAGTATTTAGAGAAGATAGGGATCTTAAGAGTTTCCCCTCAATATTATGGCAAAAGTCCCAATATTTCACCTCTATAAGTTCTATACCATACAGTATCGTTGCGGGGATTTTAGACCTGTACACCTCCAGTAAACACGAAAAGTGCCTTTTCCCCGTAGCCTGATAGAGGGAGTTTAAACCTTTGCCATGGGCGAGGGCTTTGCGTGAACTATGCTCAATATGGGGCCTCTCACTCAAGTTAGCCGTGATAATTTTCCCCAGGAAGGTATAGGAGTTAACAACCTCCAGTTTTTGGCCGCCGATATACCATCCAAAATTTACAGATCGGCACTTCTTCTTACCGGCTATGCACATAACTTTACTTTTAGATATATTAATCTTCATGCAATGGGCAGCAGCAAAAACATGAAGAGCATGTAGCCGATTTGTAAGTCCTTTAGGAGTCAAGTCTAGAATAAGGACGTCATCGGCATACATCAAGCAGGATATTGGGGTCCCCCCCATCACCGGAGCAATACCCTCACTGGCAGACAAGGCGGCGGGTAGGTCTACAGTATATAAGGAGAACAAAAGGGGAGCCAATAAACAGCCTTGTTTAAGGCCATTCAAGGACGAAATTTGGTGGGAGAGCCCCCTTTCGCCCCCTTGCAAGACACTACACCAAGTCTCTGTATGGAGAGTCCGAACAAGCTCCAATAGATAAGCTGGAACACCAAGAGCTGCCAATTGTCTCCACAGCGTTCTACGATCTACTTTATCGAACGCTGTGGAGAAATCAATAAAAGCCGTATACACCACCCCCCCTCTCACCTGCACGTATTTATCAGTAACCACATGGAGAGCGGTGAGGTTATCTAAAGTACCATGCCCCCTACGGAAGCCAGTTTGTTCAAGAGGCAAGATATTATTCTCCTCGACCCAGTCGGAGAGGAAATTTAAAAGACATTTCGCAAAGACCTTTCCGATAGAGTCGAGGAGGGCTATCAAACGATAATTGCTGGGGCTATCCCTGGTTCCCTTCTTAAAAATAGGGACCAAGATACTTCCCCTCCAGGAGGCAGGTACCGTTTTAGACAAGAAACAGGCTTTAAACAATGGATACAGGATTTTACTCCACCTTAAAGGATCCTGCTTCAGGAATGTCATAGGGAGTTCGTCAGGACCCATTGCCCCAGAGGCACGCATATTTTTTATAGCCATCTCAATTGCTTCCTCTGTGGGATAATTAATGAGTCCTTCGGGCGTTGCATCTAGGACAATATCTTCACCTGTAATACCATTCCCTGCATAGAGGTCCCGAATATAAGTGATCCATACCTCTTCAGCTATAGGGATGGGGCAAGGGCTTATTCTAGTACCACATCCCTTCCCAATTATTGCCCAAAATTCTCTAATCCTACCATGAACAACTGATTCCCTCAAGTTGATCCAAACTGTATCTTCCTTCTCCTTTTTTATTTTCGCCTTTAGTCTGCATCTCTTTCTTTTTAGTCTAGAAATTTCTTTTTCTCGTTCCATAACTCTATCTAGATATTGCTCACGGACTAGTTTATTTATTTCCTTGTTCAGGATGCGTAGTATACTAGGCACCACTACCCCTTTTCTAGGGCGGGAAGTCTTTTTTACATGTAAAATAATGTTTCGCAAGAGTTTTTCAAAATTAACTATTTCTAGACCACGCCACTCATTTAATTCTATTAAAGTTTCACATAATATATCCTGGACCCCATTAATGGCAGAAGGATTCCAAAAGCACCTTCCCGTGGAAGCGTGGAAAGCAGCGTCACTGCCGTTAAGGGACCATGGCGCAGTGGGCATGGGATTTAAATAAATAGTTATGAGCATTACACTATGGTCGCTCAGAGATGTAGGAATAATCTTAAAATCCTGAATACACGGAAACAAGCCATAATCCGAGATTGCATAATCCAAGATAGAAGACCCAAAAGGAGACTTATGTGTAAATTTGGCAGGCACATCGGACGGGAATCTCCCATTTAATATAAGTCCCTCAACGGCCGCTAGTTCTTTTAGCAGAATCTTCCCTCTTTTGTTAGTCACTAACTTATCTGGGAAGAGGGGTTGGGGAACAAAATGCGCCTCTTCTTTAGATTTATTTCTAAAAAGTTTCAGACTAGCATTGGAAATTTTGCAGTTCAGATCTCCTACGAGAATGATTTCCGGAGGGGATGGAACATTTTTAATTTGATCAATATATCGAAATACCTGCTTCAATATGAGATTAAAACGCTCTTCTGGAGGAATATACACATTAAGAATAACAATGGGTGACTTTTTAAAATTACTAAACAGATTTGCTATTGTTATAGCGTGAAAAAATTTACTTGGGTCGGTGTAGTGGGAAAATCTCCACTGCAATTTATTTGATAATAGACAAGCGATTCCCCCCCTAGCGTGACCTTTCTTGGAAGGGGCAGCTGGCACTTCCAAAACATAGAAATCCTTCGAAACGTCCAGCATATTAATACACCAGGTTTCCTGTATACAAATCACATTTGCTCCTAAAGAGAATAAAAGGTCAAATTTCTCTGGGATACTATGAATCCCTGCCGCATTCCAAGAAATAATTTTCAATGGGGTGTTAAAGATGGTGAAACAATTTGGGGTTATCTGTGGTCTTAGTAGATAAAGCACTGTGCAGCCAATTCCACCGATTATTATCCTCTATGAAGGAGGAATTCTGAGGCAGAGGGAGTGGCTTTACCTGAGAGACCGAACGTTTCCCCTTAGAGACCCAAATCTTCAGGTCTCTAAGAGGGGAGGCTACCCCATTTTGTTTATCGCCCTTTAGTGCCATCCCAAGGGAAGGGTTGGTATTACCAAGGTTAAGAATAGGGAGAACATCAATACCTGTGCGTTGAAAATTCTCAGCTTGCTGTAATATCAAATTTACAATGATAGGTGAATAAAATTTAACCCTTATACTCAAAACCCTGTCTCCACCAGACAAAGAGACTAGCTCAATGTCCCTAGATTGAATAGGGTGAAGACTTTCAATCTGGCTAAAACGCTTAAGTAGCCATGCTCTGTTTAGGGGAATATCTGCATCGAATAAAGGTAAAAAGTCTAACACGAGAGTGTCCACATGAGCCTTTGAGTTTTTTGGATGGCGCGCAGGAAGAAAGCGGTCTCCAATCTCTGGGGCAGGAGAGAAAGAAGAGGCCAAAGGGTTAAGGGGCCCAAGTTGATATAGGATTGGGGCTCTTGTCGCAGTCGATGGAGAGGAACTCGGAAGAGGGCCCTCCATTTGCGGCAAAACTTCCAAAGACATTGGTGGGCAAAATTCACTTTCCACCTTTAAAGACGTAGAAGTTGGATCCAAGTCTATTTCTTCGTTCTCCGATGCAACTAGAGAGTTTTGGAAGATTATCCGTCGTTGTCTTTTCTTCCTGTATTTTCGGATTGGTTTCCTTTTATTCCCTTTATTATTTCTATGTTTACCGTTTTTTACCTTTACCTCTTGTTTATCTTCAGAAAGTTCTTTTTTATTTTCAGACATGAAGATTGGGAATAAATCTTGAACCACTTTAGAACCGGAAATAGATTTGTTTTCTTCCTCAATCTCTAGAACAGAGTTCTTAACACAATTGGGCACTGCGGTTAAAGGCTGAACTGTAGTATGAATTTCATGAACTATTGCTGCAGCCTTTATGCCAGTATCCACTATGGGCGCATTTATTTTCCCCTTTGGAGAACTGGGTTCAGCCTTGGAGGGGGAAACACTCCTCGTATCTGGTGATTTTTGTAACAATGTCTTCAGTATTTGGGTAACTGAATCCAGGATACAATCCGAGCTGCCTACAAATTTCCCCAGGAGAGATAGAATGGAGGCTAATAATTGTTCCAAAGCAATCATGGATTCTGATATCGGTTTATCACTAGCTTCAGCTGGACGACAAATACCAGAAAGATTGAGACCCGAGCTCCTGGAAACATTTAACGGATCAGACATGTCCTGTCCGTTTAACGAAGGGGTACTACTATATAACATTAGCCCAGAGGGAGTAGCACCCCCAGAAGGCTTAATAGGTTCCAGAGTCTCCAAATTAGCTGTATTTACATAGCGGCCGCAAAGTTCAAGATCAATGGATAACGGTGAGGAATCCCCACCTAACCTGTCATTCAAAGTAACAGCTTGAGGCATAGGTGGTTGATTCTCTAGTTTTCCTTCAGATACAAGAACTCCGAGATTACTCTCCCCCTCCCCTTCAGGATGTACAGGGCAGGCATTCACCGCTGCTGCTGTTTGCGGTGGCGCGGTCAGCAAGGATGAGGACAAAGAGTTTGTAACAGCTTGAGTGAGATCCTCCTGAACTGCGGAGCGGAGAGCTTCCTTTACAGCAGAATTAGACTTCTTATCCATAGGAATGTCCCATAGCTCAAAGAGTTGGCATTGACCCTTCAACGGGGGATTATTCACAGATTTATTTCTTGTGCGGATGGTATCTATTTTAGCACCAGGTTTTCCTCCCACTAACCTTCCTGAACGGAGTTTTTTAGACATCTTCTGCAGACTTTTCCCACAAATCGATGTTATACAAGTAATTTACCTCCAGAAGAAAAAGTCACAAAATAGTACAAGGTTCATAGGAGAATAAATATAGTTCTGGAGATGCAGCAGTAACTAACCGGTAGTAGAAAGCAAGGAAGCGACTTAATAATTTCACAGAATGTTCCTTCCTCTAACTGCCAGACGTATATAATATGAATAGCAACAAGGACAATGAAAGTAACAGGGCCCAACCCAGCCTACCTCAGCCACTGAGGGCCACAGAGGGCCCGCCCTTTGCCCGGGCTTAGCCCCGGGCGCTCCCGCGACGTGGATGTCAGACTGGATTTATGGCGCCTCCGGGCGCGTAATGCGACGTGCGCGCCGCTAAGCCCCCTGGGAGTAGTAGTCTTCCCCTCGGCTGCCGGTCCGATGGTAGTGCGGCAGCGGGAGGACTACGGGGCTTTAGGAGGAAGTGGCAAGCAGGTAGGACTTACAGGCAGCAACAGCGGGTCCTCGGGGTCCGCAAACAGTCACGCCCGCTCCACCCTCGGGGTCCGCAAACAGTCACACCCGCTCCACCGATGTCAGACTGGATTTATGGCGCCTCCGAGCGCGTAATGCGACGTGCGCGCCGCTAAGCCCCCTGGGAGTAGTAGTCCTCCCCTCGGCTGCCGGTCCGATGGTAGTGCGGCAGCGGGAGGACTACGGGGCTTAAAGAGCAAGTGGCAAGCAGGTAGGGCTTACAGGCAGCAACAGCAGGTCCTCGGGGTCCGCAAACTTTACACCATTACACTCTTGTGTGCAGTGCGCTTTCCGGCGCCTTCTCCGAGAACGAAGCTCCGGCGCCGATCCCTCCGTGAGCTCGGAGGAGGAGGAAGAAAGACAGCCCCAGCAAGGAATCTGCTGTTGATTGGCTGCAGGACAGGAGGGTTCTCTGTTCGGACTTTGGAGTCGCGCGCAGGGAGTTGCACGCGTCTCTCAACTGACTGGCTTGTGTTACCGGAAGAGCGGCCTCTACGAGGCACCCGGCTGCAACGAGGGGCCACGGGGAAGCGGGTTCTGGTAAATCAACCCGCCGCGCGCTCTTTCTGTTAGCCCGGAAAGACAAGCTACAGCGATAAAAAAACTGAAAGTACTTTTAACCAATCAAAAGTTTTGTTTCTTGATCACATGACCTACCGTGCGCGTACGTTACGCTTACGGCGCGCTTACGGAGCGCTTACGGCAAAAGTACGCATGCGCGTAAAAAAGACACGCGCACACGCGCATGCGCAAAACAGGCACGCCCCTTCACTTCCGTGTAACATGCGCGTGCAGCGTACGCGTTACGCGCTGCGCACGCGTGACGTACATCTACGCAAATTGCGTAAATGAACGCAAACAGCGTAGAAATCTAACGTAATAAAAGCAAGACGTGCACTTACCGTACGCGCACGTTAAAAAAATACTAAAAAAAAAAAAAAGGAAAAAAAAAAATGTTATACTAATAAATCTTACCTGTTTAGTTTAAAAAAAAGGTAAAAATAAAAAATATATTGTAGAATTTTTAAAATTTAACCATAGTCTTTAAAAAAGGATAGAAAATTAAAATAAAAATATGTAAAAAACATTGAAAAAAAAAAAGGGTAAATATAAGAATTAGCATTTAAAAAACCTTGCAAATTCACTGAAAAAACCATGGGTTTCACCCACGTTATAGTTAGGAATTAGCATTTAAAAAACCTTAGAAATTCAATGAAAAAACCAAAGGTTTCACACACGTTATAGTTAGGAATTAGCATTTAAAAAACCTTAGAAATTCAATGAAAAAACCAAAGGTTTCACACATGTTATAGTTAGCTGGACATTTCACTCGTAAAAAACCAATGAAATTCCCCCGTTATAGTTAGTTCAGCTAACTATAACTCGTGCGCCCGCAATGCACTACTGATGACGTCACATATTACATCACTCATGACATGGTCACTGACATCACTCATGACATCACTGATGACATCTCAAATGACATCACTGATGACATCACTGATGACATCATCCTTGTGATAGAGTGGCAGACCTCCTCTTCCCCTAATATAACCTTTGATACACACATTCAAAAATAGAGACTAAAATTTTCAAAACAATGGACATACCAATACCAGTTACAACAACCTCTTCAGTAATTCTAAGAACCACATACACATCCACTCATTCACCAACAGTCCTATACAGTCACTCATACATGTACTCACTCATCATATGTACTCATACACCTATACATCCTGTTACACAATGCCACTCATCCATAGAGTTACTCACACATAGTCACTCATGCTAATAAAGAAACAAAAATACATTTATTTGCATATACAGTCATACACACACCACCACACTTACTTCTACGGAAACTTACACATACTTAGTCTTATAAACAGTCACTTATAGAAACACATACTTATTCATACAGGAACTCTTTCAATCTCTCACTCTCACATATACTCACTTATATACACCAATAGTCACATATACTAGTTTAAAACATATGTAGTTACTCATAAAGACACTATTGAGACAGTCATTCACTCACTAACACACCCATACACACACTCATCCACCCATACAGTCCTGCACACATGCTGTCTTCAACACATACAAAGAGTGAATCACTCATTCATGCACCTATGCACTACGTAATAACCCCCACCGAACCATGCAGACACTCAGACTAATACTCAAAAAAACAACTAATAACCTATATAGACACCCATGAAGCTACTCACCAACCCATGCAGCCACTTATACACAAAGTGAGAGACTGATACAGATATTTTCATATTTAAACATTACTCAGTAAGCCATGTATTCACTATGATACACTTAATCAGTCAGTTACACAATACATTTTTCAAAAACAAAGCATCCATTTAGACACTTATATACCCATTTATTCTTCCATTGACCTTGAGATATACATATATAAAACATATTTAATTTTCCGAAAAACACACATTCACTGGATGATGTCATCAGTGATGTCATCAGTGATGTCATTTGAGATGTCATCAGTGATGTCATGAGTGATGTCAGTGACCATGTCATGAGTGATGTAATATGTGACGTCATCAGTAGTGCATTGCGGGCGCGCGAGTTATAGTTAGCTGAACTAACTATAACGGGGGAATTTCATTGGTTTTTTACGAGTGAAATGTCCAGCTAACTATAACATGTGTGAAACCTTTGGTTTTTTCATTGAATTTCTAAGGTTTTTTAAATGCTAATTCCTAACTATAACGTGTGTGAAACCTTTGGTTTTTTCATTGAATATATATATATATGTATGTATATATATATATATTTTTTTTTTTGCAGGGAGAGTTGTGGAGAGGCTAGAAGCATTCTTCATCTTGGTTGTGTGTGGGGGAATAAAATCTCATTTTAATTGTAGTTACCAAACCTAATGTTTCTATCTGTTTTCATGTCCAATGTTTCACTTGTCTTTCAAGTGTGACACCTTCAGCCATTCCGTTTTTCAGCCAACTGCCGACCCCTGCCTCTCCCATTGTTTTTTGGGAATTTTTTCCAAGCCCATATTTGTAATTTGAGCCAGAATTAGAGATTCACATTTACTGTCCCCCTTGCCTCCAATACTGCAGGAGCCAGTGGCAAAATGTTCCAATAAGGCTCCCAGCTGGACTTTCCAATTGGAGATTTGGTCACCATCTGTGTAGTTTGCCAGGGTGCAAGGTGACTGCTTCTTCTTCTGCTTGTCCTCTTTAGCCCCAATCCCACACCACCCACCCCATTATTCCCCTACTCTGTGAAGAAGGTAAGTGCCTTCCCTCTCTGACCAAGAATGGACTGGCTGCTTACCTGGCTATGAATGCTGCTGCATCAAACACACACGTAAGGTGATGAGAAGAATGCTTTTAGTTTGTCTAACGAATAGCAAGCTCTCGGGTTAGCTGTCCATCCCATTGTTCTTTTCCTCACCATTCCACCTCAGTTTGAAGGTAGCCATATGCAAATCAGACTTGACCAATTTTTACCCCTACACTATCCAACACTTTCCCTACTGTTGCACTCTCTGGACTGGGAATAGTAATTTCTACCCCTATGCTATTCAACACTTTCCCTACTGTTGCACTCTCTGGAGTGGGAATAGTAATTTTTACCCCAATGCTATCCAACACTTTACCTACTGTTGCACTCTCTGGAGTGGGAATAGTAATTTTTACCCCTATGCTATCCAACACTTTCCCTACTGTTGCACGCACTGGAGTGGGAATAGTACTTTTTACCCCTTCGCTATCCAACACTTTCCCTACTGTTGCACTGTCTGGAGAGGGAATAGTAATTTTGACCCCTACGCTATCCAACACTTTCCCTACTGTTGCACTGTCTGGAGTGGGAATAGTAATTTTGACCCCTACGCTATCCAACACTTTCCCTGCTGTTGGACTCACTGGAGTGGGAATAGTATTTTTATCCGCTCCGCTATCCAATATTTTCTCTACTGTTTTAGTTAATGTAGTGTAAAATTTATTTTAAAAATATTGTAATATTTTAGTTTGTTATATATACATATATATATATATATATATATTTTTTTAAATGGTCTATATTTGGTGTATATATGTATTTATATGTTTTAATATGTTTCTAACAATTTAATAATTTATTAAAATAATTATTTATAAATATTATTAAGTAAGTAAATCTATTATATTTTATACATATGTATGTTCAATTTATTTTTACATAGCGGGGCCGATTCCGATCCTGTATTTTTTTTCCTGTACGACTCGTATCCGTATTTTTTTACGTACGAATCGTACAAGTACCGTACAAACGGTGAAGTACTATTTATACGGGAAAAATACATATGAATCGCCCCGGGAAAAGTCTACGAGACGTCCCCGGACAGTTTTACGTACGAGTCGTTTAACTGACGTCCGAGCGCACAAGTCCGATCCGTACCGTCGTTCCAAATGCACAAGCGTATGGAAAACGTCCCGTACGGAGCGAACTGTGCACGACCCCTACCCCGTGTACACTTGTGCCCGGGGTACAAGTCGTATGGCCCCCCACCCCAGCCCCGTATGTACGCGTACATACGGGGCTGGGGTGGGAGTACGGCGCGTACATACGGGGCTGGGGTGGGGGTACGGCACGCACATACGGGGCTGGGAGTATGGTGCGTACTTATGGGGCTGGGGTGGGGGGGCCTGTACGACTCGTACCCCTGGGGAATCAGCTTTTACGGCAGTATTTGGCTCCCATAAAAAAGAGCCCTATGGAGTGCCGTAGGGACGGATCGTACTTGCTGGTCCATAAAACGCTGCTTACATTCGTACGGACGGCGTGTACAGGCTGTTCCGGAGATGATTCGTTAGGTAATTTCCCCCGTACGGTCTTTTCTACGATACGTACGAAAATTGCCTTTCTGTACGAATCGTACTCCCTGGGTTGTAATGACAGTTTACCGGGTACGCGTCGTACGGAGAAAACGCTCCGTACGACGATTCGTAGGGCCTTTTTACCGGATCGGAATCGGCACCTATATGTATTACTTATAATTTAAAATATTTTCTAATAATTCTATGTTTTTTTTAATTATATGTATTATTTACTTTATTTTACATTATTTTTTAAACATAAAAAACGATATTTTTAACAACGACATTTTTAATAACGATATTTTAGTACTTACTATTATGTAGCTAGAACTTCGATATTCGGGACATCAATATTTTTGCGTCTATATATTTGTACCTCGATATTGTGAGTGTCGATATTCTGTCAGTGATCCCTGTGATTTTTATTTCAAACGATTTCAAACAATTCCTTACAGCATGCCAGTTCAGTAAGCTCTACGCGTTTCGGTCTCCACTGAGACCTTGTTCACGAGCTGTGATCAGTCTCGTGAACAAGGTCTCAGTGGAGACCGAAACGCGTAGAGCTTACTGAACTGGCATGCTGTAAGGAAATGTTTGAAATCGTTTGAAATAAAAATCAAATTGCATTACTGCACAACTGCTTCCTGTTCCGTGAGTGCGAGGGGCAACCCGGTGCGGGAAAGAGGAATATATATACATATATATATATATAGACATATATACACATATATATATATATCTATCTATATAGCTATATATATCTATATATATATATATATTCACTTAAAAAACCATAGGTTTCACACATGTTATAGTTAGCTGGACATTTCACTCGTGAAAAACCATTGAAATTCCCCCGTTATAGTTAGTGCAGGCAACTATAACTCACGTGACCGCAATCCTCTGCTGATGACGTCAGATATTACATCACTGTATTTAGATACTTATTTACCCATGTCTTCTTCCATTAATTTTTAGCTATACATATATTACAAATATTTTTTTTCAGAAAGACACATATGTCATCAGTGATGTAATATCTGACGTCATCAGCAGAGGATTGCGGTCGCGTGAGTTATAGTTGCCTGCACTAACTATAACGGGGGAATTTCAATGGTTTTTCACGAGTGAAATGTCCAGCTGACTATAACATGTGTGAAACCTATGGATTTTTAAGTGAATTTGCAAGGCTTTTTAAATGCTAATTCCTAACTATAACGTGTGTGAAACCTATGGTTTTTTCAGTGAATTTGTATGGTTTTTTAAATGCTAAGTTATGTATTTTCTTTTTTTTTTTTTAAGGTTTTTCACGCGCACGGTGCGCTTCGCGTACCATACGCGCATGGTGCGCTTTGTGCACTGTGCGCCCTCGTTACCCAGTTCACAGAATATTTCCATTTCTACCGTACGCGCACGCTACGCGTACTCCGCGATTTTTCGCAAAAAAATTAAAGGAAATTTTGGCCCTTGGGGGTCCTTCTGGGACCCCCTGACAAAGGCTAGGTGGTCAGGAACAGTCCACCCTGCCCCCTTTTCACATTCTCCACCTTTGTTTTTCACCCCCTCAGACTGCGAGAGACAAAATGGCGGCCGACACTTCCTGGTTTCCACCGATTCGAATGTTTACTAAGATCTAACAACCAATCAGAATCGCGCTCGCGCACGGCAGCGTGCGCGTACGGTAAGAAAGAGAGAGCAGGGAAACCTGCTCTCTCTTTCAAAATCCAAACGATATTGCTTTTCCACACGGGGAGCTGCATGTCAGCAGCTCCCCATGTGGAAAAGCAATGTCGGCTCCCGAAGGGCGCGGGGAGCTGGCTGGGACCGTGGGGGTGTTCGGGCTCCCCCCACGGTCTCCAATGTTTTTTTTATAAGCCCCCGGGGATAATAAAAATTAGTGATAGGGGCTATTTCTTTTTTTTACGGTGAAATTAGGAGTTGCGCATCCTAACGCATTGGGTGCACGGTTCCTCTCGCTTGGGTGCGCGGTTCCTAACGTGTCGGGTGCGCGGATCCAAGGAAAAAAACCTGAAATTTTTGGGAGATAAACATCAAGCTTAAGTGTTTTGTTCTTGAGTGGCTCTAAAAAGAGCCGTTGTGTTCATTGAGAGTTTTTGGTACTTATAAGTAAGTACCTCTACAGAGTCTAAAGTTGTTGAGGAAGACCCTGTTTCCTTCATCAGTAAAGTGTAATCCATCTCTCCTATACATCTCTTGTATATGAAAGCGCAGATTGTTATTGTAAATGGACCCCATTCTATAATCTCGGAGAAAAGCAGAAACATATTTATTCACATGTTTCCTAGCTTTCTCAATTTGTGGACAAAAATTATTGGACCAGTTCCATTTCTGCCTTTGGCATATGTTAGAATACACAAAGGCAGCTTTGGGAAAAAGTGAAATCAATTCTGCAAAGGTGTCCTTCATAAGCATTTCCAGACCTACCCCAGTCAAAGTGCCTAGGTCATTGCCACCACAGTGCACTATTATGAGGTCAGGGTGTTGGATATGCATAAAGGATTTTACCAATGGCATCAATTGGTGCCACTTTAACCCTCTCTGTCCAATCCATTTAATGTCTACATTTGGCAAACCTAGGTCTTTGTGAATGCCTTTGTTTTCTGCATACCTTTGGCTCCAGAAAATATAGCTGTGTCCCACAATCCACACTCTAAGCATCTTGAAGGGAGGTCTGGATACACTCAGATGGTCTCTGTAAATGAAATGGCAGTTTGAAAAGTAAGATTTTTCTAAAATGGTGGCTAAGATGCAGTTTTGAAAAAAGGCAAGAAATCATTGGCTGTTTGACAACCTTCTACACTGAAAGGTAGGGTGCATGTTTCTGTTTTTTAAATGCATGATTCTTATTGGTTAACAAAAAGTGATTGAAAGGAACATTATATAAGATAAGCTGATATGTTGAAAAGTCAAGCACACTTGCTGTTTTGATTAGCAACATTGTGTGCTGAACTTGTGAGCTGTGTGCTCAGTTCAGTATTCCATGACATGTTTCTATGGTAACAGGCAGAAGGCAGATTGGGGTAGGGTTCAAATTTATGTCATTTGGAAAGGGTTGAAATATTTATCCAATAGAAAAGTGTGTTTGATTTTGAATTTATGTGGGAAGGAATGTGATTTGATGTTTACATGTATATGTGTGGAAAATGAGAGGGAAACTTTGCCATTCTTTGGTTTTGCTGACAGGTGCACAGTGCAGAGATTCTGTATAAGAAAATCTGGTGTGTGACTGATATACTTCTTAATCTACAAAACAATTCGAAAGGTGAGTTATTTAATTGTGAGGGGATGTATGTGCTGTATTTTGATTTTAATCAGACTAATGTATTTTTCCTGGTAAAGTGCAGGGAGTACTTTTTTTTGTCTACAATCTTATTGACAGTGTGTGTGCATGTAGAAATCATTCTGTGATAAGCATTTGTGTTTTTCATGTCTTTACAGAAAGATAACTGTGCTGTTTTTATATTTTGGTACAATTAGAAATCAGTCATTGTTTATACATTTGCAAAATGAGTCATGTTTCTACACTAAAATGTAGTATTTGTAGATTAAGAAATGTGTTTTGGTATAGTGCAAGGGATAGTGTTGTTTGTCTAGGATCACACAGTGAGTCTGTGTGCATTTAGGAATCATTTTGAGAGAAACATTTTGGTACTAATCTGTAGTAGTAGATTTTTTGCAATGTGTGCAGTCAACTTAGATCTTGTAGACTAGTAAATGTGTTTTGTACAATGAATCGTTGTCTGTCTACAATCATACTGTGAGTCTGTGTGTATTTAGGTAAGCATTGTGAGAGAAGCATTTGGTAAAATTATGTATTTGCTGACAGACAATTGTTTTAAAACCTGTCATGTTGTCAAGTTTTAGTAGCATTAGAAGCCAGTCTTTGCTTGTGCATTGATAAAATGAGTCAGGCTTTGACACTAAAGTGCATTACTTAAATATGTAGATTGTGTGCAGTCCCCTTCCCCCTTCCAGACTAGTGAATGAGTTTTGGTTAACTCCTAGGATAGTGTTGCTTGTCTAAAATCACACTATGAGTCTGTGTGCATTTGGATAAGGATTGTGAGAGAAGCATTTGGTAACATTGTGCATTTGCTAACAGATAACTGTTTTAAAACCTTTCTTATTGTCAAGTTTTAGTAGCATTAGAAGCCAGTCTTTGCTTGTGCATTGATAAAATGAGTCAGGCTTTGACACTAAAGTGCAGTACTTAAATATGTAGATTGTGTGCAGTCCCCTTACCCCTTCCATAGTAGTGAATGAGTTTTGGTAAACTCCTAGTGATAGTGTTGCTTGTCTAGAATCACACTGTGAGACTGTGTGCATTTGGGAACCACTGTGAGAGAAGCATTTGGTAACATCATGTATTTGCTGACAGATAACTGTTTTAAAACCTCTCATTTTGTCAAGTTTTAGTAGCATTAGAAGCCTGTGTTTGCTTATGGATTGATAAAATGAGTCAGGTTTCACACTAAAGTGCAGTAGTTTAATATGTAGATTGTGTACAGTACCGTTACCCCTTCCAGACTAGTGAATTAGTTTTGGTAAACTCCTAGGATAGTGTTGCTTGTCTGCAATCACACTGTTAGTCTGTGTTCCTTTTGAGTAAGGATTGTGAGAGAAGCATTTGGTAACATTGTGCATTTGTTGACAGATAACTGTTTTAAAACCTGTCATGTTGTCAAGTTTTAGTAGCATTAGGTGCTAGTTTTTGTTTATGCATTGATAAAATGATTTAGGCTTTGATATTAAAGTGCAGCACTGCAATATGTAGATTGTGTGCAGTCCCCTTACCCCTTGCACAGTAGTGAATGAGTTTTGGTAAACTCCTGGGGATAGTGTTGCTTGTCTAGAATCACACTGTGAGTCTGTGTGCATTTGGGAACCACTGTGAGAGAAGCATTTGGTAAAATTATGTATTTGCTGACAGACAATTGTTTTAAAACCTGTCATGTTGTCAAGTTTTAGTAGCATTAGAAGCCAGTCTTTGCTTGTGCATTGATTTAAATGAGTCAGGCTTTGACACTAAAGTGCAGTACTTAAATATGTAGATTGTTTGCAGTCCCCTTACCCCTTCCAGACTAGTGAATGAGTTTTGGTAAACTCCTAGTGATAGTGTTGCTTGTCTAGAATCACACTGTGAGTCTGTGTGCATTTGGGTAAGGATTGTGAGAGAAGCATTTGTTAACATTGTGCATTTGCTGACAGATAACTGTTTTAAAACCTGTCTTGTTGTCAAGTTATAGTAGCATTAGAAGCCAGTCTTTGCTTATGCATTGACAAAATGAGTTAGGCTTTGACACTAAAGTGCAGTACTTAAATATGTAGATTGTGTGCAGTCCCCTTACCCCTTTCATAGTAGTGAATGAGTTTTGGTAATCTCCAAGTGATAGTGTTGCTTGTCTAGAATCACACTGTGAGTCCGTGTGCATTTGGGAACCACGGTGAGAGAAGCATTTGGTAATATCATGTATTTGCTGACAGATAACTGTTTTAAAACCTCTCATTTTGTCAAGTTTTAGTAGCATTTGAAGCCAGTCTTTGCTTATGGATTGATAAAATGAGTCAGGTTTCACACTAAAGTGCAGTACTTTAATATGTAGATTGTGTGCAGTACCGTTACCCCTTCCAGACTAGTGAATTAGTTTTGGGAAACTCCTAGGATAGTGTTGCTTGTCTACAATCACACTGTGAGACTGTGTGCATTTGGGAACCACTGTGAGAGAAGCATTTGGTAACATCATGTATTTGCTGACAGATAACTGTTTTAAAACCTCTCATTTTGTCAAGTTTTAGTAGCATTAGAAGCCTGTGTTTGCTTATGGATTGATAAAATGAGTCAGGTTTCACACTAAAGTGCAGTAGTTTAATATGTAGATTGTGTACAGTACCGTTACCCCTTCCAGACTAGTGAATTAGTTTTGGTAAACTCCTAGGATAGTGTTGCTTGTCTGCAATCACACTGTTAGTCTGTGTTCCTTTTGAGTAAGGATTGTGAGAGAAGCATTTGGTAACATTGTGCATTTGTTGACAGATAACTGTTTTAAAACCTGTCATGTTGTCAAGTTTTAGTAGCATTAGGTGCTAGTTTTTGTTTATGCATTGATAAAATGATTTAGGCTTTGATATTAAAGTGCAGCACTGCAATATGTAGATTGTGTGCAGTCCCCTTACCCCTTGCACAGTAGTGAATGAGTTTTGGTAAACTCCTAGGGATAGTGTTGCTTGTCTAGAATCACACTGTGAGTCTGTGTGCATTTGGGAACCACTGTGAGAGAAGCATTTGGTAAAATTATGTATTTGCTGACAGAAAATTGTTTTAAAACCTGTCATGTTGTCAAGTTTTAGTAGCATTAGAAGCCAGTCTTTGCTTGTGCATTGATTTAAATGAGTCAGGCTTTGACACTAAAGTGCAGTACTTAAATATGTAGATTGTTTGCAGTCCCCTTACCCCTTCCAGACTAGTGAATGAGTTTTGGTAAACTCCTAGTGATAGTGTTGCTTGTCTAGAATCACACTGTGAGTATGTGTGCATTTGGGTAAGGATTGTGAGAGAAGCATTTGTTAATATTGTGCATTTGCTGACAGATAACTGTTTTAGAACCTGTCTTGTTGTCAAGTTATAGTAGCATTAGAAGCCAGTCTTTGCTTATGCATTGCCAAAATGAGTTAGGCTTTGACACTAAAGTGCAGTACTTAAATATGTAGATTGTGTGCAGTCCCCTTACCCCTTTCATAGTAGTGAATGAGTTTTGGTAAACTCCAAGTGATAGTGTTGCTTGTCTAGAATCACACTGTGAGTCCGTGTGCATTTGGGAACCACTGTGAGAGAAGCATTTGGTAACATCATGTATTTGCTGACAGATAACTGTTTTAAAACCTCTCATTTTGTCAAGTTTTAGTAGCATTTGAAGCAAGTCTTTGCTTATGGATTGATAAAATGAGTCAGGTTTCACACTAAAGTGCAGTACTTTAATATGTAGATTGTGTGCAGTACCGTTACCCCTTCCAGACTAGTGAATGAGTTTTGGTAAACTCCTAGGATAGTGTTGCTTGTCTACAATCACACTGTGAGTCTGTGTTCCTTTCGGGTAAGGATTGTGAGAGAAGCATTTGGTAACATCATGCATTTGCTGACAGATAACTGTTTTAAAACCTGTCATGTTGTGAAGTTTTAGTAGCATTAGAAGCCAGTCTTTGGTTATAATAATAATCCACATTTGTAAAGCGCGAACAATCACCCGTAAGGGTCTCTAGGCGCTGGGGGCTGTCGGGAAGATTAAGCAAGCTATTGCCCAGAGTCACATGGTGCTGGACTAATCTGCCTCTGGTGCCGGGGATCGAACGGTGATACCCGGATTCCGCTGTCAGTCGCCCTGGCCGCGGCGCCACGATGAGTCAGGCTTTGACACTAAAGTGCAGTACTGAAATATGTCGATTGTGTACAGTACCGTTACCCCTTCCAGACTAGTGAATGAGTTTTGGTAAACTCCTAGGATAGTGTTGCTTGTCTACAGTCACACGGTTAGCCTGTGTTACTTTTGGGTAAGGATTGTGAGAGAAGCATTTGGTAACATCGTGCATTTGCTGATAGGTAACTGTTTTAAAACCTGTCATGTTGTCAAGTTTTAGTAGCATTAGATGCCAGTCTTTGTTTATGCATTGATAAAATAAATCAGGCTTTGACACTAAAGTGCAGTACTTAAATATGTAGATTGTGTGCAGTCCCCTCACCCCTTGCACAGTAGTGAATGAGTTTTGGTATGCTCATAGGGACAGTGTTGCTTGTCTAGAATCACACTGTGAGTCTGTGTGCATTTGGGAACCACTGTGAGAGAAGCATTTGGTAAAATTATGTATTTGCTGACAGACCATTGTTTTTAAACCTGTCATGTTGTCAAGTTTTAGTAGCATTAGAAGCCAGTCATTGCTTATGCATTGATAAAATAAGTCAGGCTTTGACGCTAAAGTGCAGTACTTAAATATGTAGATTGTGTGCAGTACTCTTACCCCTTCTAGACTAGTGAATGAGTTTTGGTAAACTCCTAGGATAGTGTTGCTTGCCTAAAATCACACTGTGAGTCTGTGTGCATTTGGGTAAGGATTGTGAGAGAAGGATTTGGTAACATCGTGTATTTGCTGACAGACAACTGTTTTAAAACCTTTCATGTTGTCAAGTTTTAGTAGGATTAGAAGCCAGTCTTTGCTTATGCATTGATAAAATGAGTTAGGCTTTGACACTAAAGTGCAGTACTTAAATATGTAGACTGTGTGCAGTCCCCTTACCCCTTCCACAGTAGCGAATGCGTTTTGGTGAACTCCTAGAGATAGTGTTGCTTGTCTAGAATCACACTGTGAGTCTGTGTTGCATTTGGGAACCACTGTGAGAGAAGCATTTGATAACATCATGTATTTGCTGACAGATAACTGTTTTAAAACCTGTCATGTTGTCAAGTTTTAGTAGCATTAGAAGCCAGTCATTGTTTATGCATTGATAAAATGAGTCAGGCATTGACAGTAAAGTACAGTACTGAAATATGTAGATTGTGTGCAGTCCCCATACCCCTTCAACAGTAGTGAATGAGTTTTGGAAAACTCCAAGGGATAGTGTTGCTCGTCTAGTATCACACTGTGAGTCTGTGTGCATTTGGGAACCACTGTGAGAGAAGCATTTGGGTACTTCATATCTTTGAATACGCATAACTGCTTAAAAACTTTCCTGTTCTCAAGTTTTGGTAGAATTAGAAGGCAGTCATTGCTTATGTATTCACCCAGGTACTGTCCTTGCAATACTGTAAACATTCAGTTAATATCCAAGTAGTATCAGAGTGAGGCAGGCCTTAGCACATGCATTGATTCAAATGCTTATCCACTATGCATGCAGTTCTCTAACCATCTACACAGTTCTATTTTACACCTTTAATTCCACAGTCAGTATCCATATACTTCAAGCAAACACCCTGTCCCTCCCCATGTACTCCTCTAGTGACCCATTCAGCAGCATATACTAAACCATTCACTTCGCCAACACCCAAACACTTATAAATTCACTCAGGCACTCTCTTTGCAGTACTCTCATCATTCAGTCAGTATCTAAGTACTCATGCAGCGAGCCAGGCCTTACAACATGGACTGCCTCAAACCCCTATCCAGCATGCATACAGGCCTCTAGTCACCTACACACTTGTCTTTCACTTCTTTAATTAACTAGTCAGTATCTATTTACTTCAATAAACATCTTGTCACTCATCTTGCACCCATCCAGTGACTGATCCAGTACCATATACTAATCTTTTTTACTCCGCCAAAACTGAAAAACTTAAAAGTTTACCCAGGCACTCTCCTAGCAGTAGTCTAATGATTCAGTCGGTTTCCAGGTACTCATGTAGTGAACCATGCATTACCGCATAGATGGCTACAAATGTCTATGCAGTATGCATGCAGTCTTCTAACCAACTATACACTTGTCTTTAACAGCTTCAATTCCCCAGTCAGTATCCATGTACTTTCAGCAAATATCCTGTCACTCCCCTTGCAGTGTTCCAGTGACTTATTCAGCACCATGTAGTAATCCATTCACTGCGCCAAAACTGAAACACTTGTAAATTCATCCAGGTACGCTTCTTGCAATAGTCTAATCATTCAGTCAGTACCTAAGTACTAATGGAGTGAGGCAGGCCTTAGCACATAGATTGATTCAAACGTGTTTCCAGTATGCATGGAGACCTCTAACTACCAACACAATTGACTTTCAGACCTTCAATTTCTCTGTCAGTATCTATAAACTCCAATAAACACTCTGTCACTTTAATTGCACACCTCCACTGACTCATTTGGCAGTAAGTACTAACCTATTAACTGCACTAGAATCCAAAATCTTAAAAAGATTCACAGAGTCACTCTTTTTGTAGTACTCTAATGATTCAGTCAGTAGTTTTGCAGTGATCCAAGTGTTACTCTATGGACCGTTTCAAACATCCATTATGGATGTAGGTCTCTAGCCACCTACATACTTGTCTTTCACACCTTCAATATCCCAGACAGTATTCATACAGTTCCAGCAAACACTCTGTCACTCTCCTTATACTTCTCCAGTGGCCCATTCAGCACCATGTACTAATCCATTCACTGCACCGAAAGCCAACCACTTATACATTCACCCAGGCACTCTCCTTGCAGTACTTTAATCATTCAGTCAGTACCCAAGTACTCATGCAGTGAGCCAGGCCTTAGCACATGAATTGCTTCAAACGCCTATCCAGTATGCATGCAGTCCTCTAACCACCTACACACTTGTCTTTCACACCTTCAATTCCCCACTCAGTATACATACACTGCAGCAAACACCCTATCACTCCCCTTGCACTCCTCCATTGACCCATTCAGCACCATGTACTAATCCATTCACTGTGCCGAAAGTCAACCATTTATAAAGTCACCCAGGCTCTCTCCTTGCAGTACTCTAATCATTCAGTCAGTACCCAAGTACTCATGCAGTGAGGCAGGCCTTAGCACATAAATTGCTTCAAATGCCTATCCACTATGCATGCAGTCCTCTAACCACCTACACACTTGTCTTTCACATCTTCAATTCCCTAGTCAGTATTCATACACTTCTAGCAAACACCCTGTCACTCCCCTTGCAGTCCTCTAGTGACCCATTCAGCACCATGGACTAATCCATTCACTGTGCCAAAACCTGAACACTTATAAATTCACCCAGGCACTCTCTTTGCAGTACTCTAATCATTTAGTCAGTATCCAAGTACTATTGGAGTGAGACAGGCCTTAACATATGGATGGATTCAAACATGTGTCCACTATGCATGTAGGTCTCTAATCACCTACACACTTGTCTTTCACACCATCAATATCCATGTTAGTATTCATACACTTCTAGTAAACACCCTGTCACTCACCCAGTGTGTCTCCTTATAGTATTGTAATCATTCAGTCAGTTAGCATGTAGTCTTTTAGTGAGGTAGGCTTTAGGGCATGAACTGCTTCAAAGTAGTATGCACTATGCATGTAGTGTTTTAACCATCGTCACACTTGTGCTTCAGGAGTATAGTTTCTTAGTCAGTTTTTATATAAAATGTGTTTCTACAGTAATAGAATAGTATACATTTGAAAGTTATTAATATACTTTTATTTGTGTTTCATTTTTACAGATACTGTTTTTCAACGTTAAAATAGAGAAATCATGCCAGAAAAAAAAGAAAAAGAAAAGAACAGAGACAGGAGAATTACTTGAAGAAACATCAACCACAAGTATTGAATGTACAAGATTATGTGGCTAAAAAGAAAAAATATTCTGGTAAGATCACAAAGCAATTTATTAAAAATGTTTGTAGGAGCAAACAGAATGTACAGAATGCTGAAACCACTGAGAATGTTTCAAGTAGAAAATAAAATCAAAATAAGAGGAAAAGCAAAAAAACAAATGTTCAGTCAAAGGAGACAAAGTATGCTAAAAGAAGGCAAAATCAGTATAAGGAATTACGCAAAAAATATTTTACAAGAGAGTAGCACATAATTTGCTGAAAGATGCGAAGAAATATAAAAAGAGAGCTCTATTTTATAAAAAGAAGAAGCATATTGAAAACATTGTTGAAAAGGTTTTTGAAGTAAAAAGGAAACTATTCATTTCCAGTTCAGAGCCTTTTTTTAATGAGAAGTTATTTACAGAGCAAAACATTACTTTTTGCAGTTGACACCAAAAAGTAGACCCTTGCAGAGTGAGAAAAAATACTGGTTTGAAAGGTCATTCTCTGGCTTGTCTTTCTAGGAAAGTTTGTGAAAGTGTTTTTCACTATTTCAGGATGCTGGCAGTACATCAGACTCAAATGCGGAAGTTAGTGAGAAGATTTTATTATGCGAAAAGTCCAGCACTAAAGTTAAATGAGTTGAACAGTGCTCTTTTGCGTTGCTCAGTATCAGATGTGAAGAAGGTTTGTGATGATATTGAGTTTTGTTACTTTGGTCCTCAGCAAGAGAGTGCAGAAACTGACACATTAGTTGAACAAAATGTTGAAGACAATGTAGAACCCGTAATTACAAAAAATTTTGAGTATGAAATCACAAAGTTTAAGGTAATTTCAGGTGAAAGACCAAATGTTTCTTGTATTTGTTGTTGGCGAACTCACTATAAAAATCAGACTAGGTTGTGTCAATCTGTATTTAAAAAGTGAAATAGAAGATAATGATAAGTGGATGGAATTTGCAACTAATTTGTTGGTAGAGGATTGTTTTGATTTGGGATCTCAGCAACTATTTGCAAATATTTTTATAACAAATTAGATGAGAATAAAATGCCTGCTAGAGCTGTTCATAATAATCTAGAGTTGGTTGCTATTCCTCCAGAGCTGATAGATTAAAATACGTAAGTCTATTCTCATTCAATGTGTTCACCCATTTCAGGCTATTGTTCGTATGGAGCCTAAAGCAGGTAAATTACCTCCATCAGAGTTGCAAAGAGGATTGAAAGGAAGAGTTGTGTATTTACCGTTAGATTTAAGGAAAAATATTGAAACTATTGGTGTAGACCATGCACAAAATGAGCCACTAGTATTCTAGTTAATGGTGCTCCTACTAAGAATAGGAAAATCTGGCAAGAGTTGGTGGATGTTAGAAAAGTGCAAAAGGCATCATTGTATCTGTTAAAAAATAATGAGTACTACAGAAATGTGTTTGTAGGAGAAGAAGAAATAGATTTAGCAGAAGATACTGAAACATTAAGTGGACAAATTGAAAAAGTGGACATGTCCAGATGTGAAGAAATCTATGAACATTACAGTGTACATCCACTTCATTCCAAAGAGGTGATGGGAAATACGATTGAGTTGTTCCAAATGAAAAAAGCAACAGGAAGTCCCATGAGTGTATGGGAAGAGAGCTTGGAAGCTTGTTGTTTCCCACAGTTGTTTCCAACAGGAAAAGGTGGACAATATGATGAACGTCCTTGGCAGATTCCTGCACCTGAATATCGGACAACAAGATTATATGCAGAAGATCCAAGATTTCGACAATGTATCCCTTATATGTTTCATCTTCTGTTTGAAAGTGACTTGTCTGGACTTTCATATGCAGTAAATCACTTTTTAAAAACAGGAATGCATCTGCAAAATGTAACTGTAAAGGATTTTATGGATAAAGTGCATCAGAGAGATGATCATTTAGAATCTCAGTTGATTAATCTGATGGCATGTCAGCGTGGGACTAATGAATATTGGTACCGTCGTCATGGAGAACTGAAATGTGTGCTACGGAACTTGGGAACTCCTACATGGTTTGTTACACTAAGCTATGCTGAGTATGCTTGGGATGATTTACTTGAATTTCTTCGAGAGGCGATTCCAGTATAAAAAATATTGAATACAGGACACCTGGGGAATTGTGCTCATTGGATCCTGTTAATGTATGCAGATATTTCAATCATAGATTTGAAGCTATGATGTCTTTCATCTGCAATAAAAAGAATCCTCCTCTTGGAGAAGTTGTGGATTTCTTTTGGAGAAAGGAGTATCAAGCAAGAGGTGCTCCTCATATACATATGTTGGTATGGAACAAGGACGCTCCCAAATTTGGAACAGATTCAGATGAAACTGTTTTGTCTTTCATTGAAGATTATGCCACATGTGCTGTACCCAATAGCAGAGAACATAAAAACTTAAAACAACAAGTCTTATGATTCCAAAGCCATCGATGTGGAAAATACTGTCGACGAAAGTACAAGTCAAAGGATAAGTTCTATACCAAATGTCGTTTTGGATTTCCACGTCCTGTGTTATCCAAAGGAAGAGTGAACAGTTTTATGTCAGCTATGCGACATACCATCACAAGAAAGTCTCAGAAAAATACCTACAACATAAGAAGAAGTGAAGAATCAAAATACATAAATGACTACAATCCAGTTATTTTATCCATGTGGAATGCTAACATGGATATTCAGTATGTTGCGGACAATTCCATTGCTGTTGCACAATATGTAACGTCCTACATTACTAAATCAGAAAAGACGGAATTGAAAGAAATGTGGGAAGAGATTTCTCACGAGGAGACTCTAAGTAAAAAATTATACAGTTTCAGTTTGAAGATGTTATCGCATCGTGAAATTGGAGCATATGAATGTTCAGATCGGTTATCATCTGCAAGTCTATATTCCAAAAGTAGAAGAATCATTTGGGTGAGTCTAGGTCATGCAGGAATGCGAAATCGGGTACTGAAATCTGTTCAAGAAATTGAATATTTAGCAGAAAAAGAACCAGAAGGTACAGATATTTTGAAAACGAATATGTTGGACACATATTACCCAAGCAGAAGTCATCATCTTGAGAACATGTGTCTCTATGAAGTGCTGCAAAACTACACTTTTAAACGGAATACTACAGAGAACATCAATGGGGGAAAATATGCAGTGATTGGTTCTGAAGGATGTCTGGTGAAACAAAGGAAAGGAAATGTAATTAATCACAGGAAACTGAGTTGTGACACTGCTGATAAAAGGGAATTTTACTATTTAGCCCTTTTGCAAATGTTCAAACCATGGCGTTCAGAACTGGAATTACTTTTCAGAGCTATGAAGATTCATTTAATGCTTGTAAAGATAGCATACAATGCAGTGCTTTCGCAAATTATGTGAAAATGTTGAATGATTAAATTGATCAAGAAGCTACAATTGCAGCTGAGATTGCTAGAGACAGTTCTCAAGACAGTCAAAGTTCTGCTGCACTGAGTCAAGATCCACTTGGACAACCAATTGTTGAAAATGAAGCAGCAACTGCCATGAATGAGGTGGAATCAGAAATGTATCAAGCTCAAGAAGATGTAATACAGTTAGGAAACTTGGAAGAACAACTAAATGTTGAACAGAAACAAATATATCAACAAGTGAAAGAGCACATTGACTATGGATTACTTCATGAAAAGAAAGGATGCTCATGTACATCATTTCAACCTATCCAAATTTATGTGAGTGGTCAAGCTGGAACAGGAAAAAGTTTCTTAATTAAAGTAATTACTAGTTATCTGCAAAAAAACAACTGAGTCGCATTTGTCTTGTGTTGTCACTGCTCCAACTGGGTTGGCAGTACATAACATTAAAGGAATTACTTTACATCGTTTACTAATGCTACCAGTAGAGCATGAGACCAAATTGGAATACCACAAGCTATCTGGAGAAGCTTGTTGTGATGTTTCAAGAGTCTTGAAGAAAATGAAACTTCTCATTATTGATGAGGTGAGCATGGTCTCAAACTTGATGCTTGCCTTTGTGCATTTAAGAATGCAGCCAATTCTTAAAACAGAGTATGACGTGTTATTTGGAGGAAAACACGTCATAGTTTTTGGAGATCTACTGCAACTGACTCTGGTAAAAGGACAACCGGTATTTAAAACACTTGCACATGAAGATACCAGAAAGTCTCTTGGTAGTGTTGGTAATGTGAACATGTGGACTCATTTTGAATACAAAGAACTGACAACAAATATGCGACAGGCAAATGATGCTGAATATGGAAGTATTCTTCAAGATATAAGAATTGGAATTCTTACAAAACATGGCAAACAAGCTTTGGAAAGTCGATTACTTTGCAATGTTTTTCCAAATGAAAATGTAGTTCCTGCAAAGGTGTACATGAAAATTGCCGAAAATAAATCAGTTATCTGTTTAATGCCAACACTGCGTGAGTGTTCCATATTCAACGAAGAACTATTGAAACTGGAAAATGAAGAAATTATAAAAATGGAAGCCATCGATAAAATAGAGCATGAAGGAATCACTATTATTTTGACGGGAAAGTTGAAAACAAAACTGGATTCTCTAGAAAGAAAAATATCTAAAACAGCTGGTTTAGAAAAGACACTGTAAGCGTGTGTAAACTGTTGGGTAAAGCTTCTTCTCTGCAAAGAGATGCTCCTCCAAAGAAGGTCTAAGAAGAACGATTGAAATGGGTGGGGTATTTCAATAGTTAGAACAGGAAGTGTAATGAACCAATCAAATCTCTTTTTTTCAGGTCACATGGGATCCGCGCACCGTGCGCATAGGCAGCACGCACCCAGCACGCATCCGCGAAATTGAATTTAAAAGGAATATAGGATTACAAGTAAAAATATATTACTTTTATGAGTAGTTTAGAGTTTGTCTTCAATTAATATTAACATGAAATACATATATATATGGTTTTTTTAAATGTAAAATATTTCGCGGGATTCGCGCACCCACCGCGTCATCCATGCACATGACGTATCGCGGAAGCGCGCAAGCGTCGCGTAACGTGCATCGTACGTGTCGCGTATAGGCTTGGAGTTGGGTACCGGTCACAATGCAAACACGTACCCAACGCTTACCGTACGCGCATTCTTTCGAGCAGGGATCGAGAATGGTGCGCTTAGGGTGCGCGAATCCCCAAAAAATTAAAAAAAAAAATAAAAAAGTTTTGAAAACATAGTTTGCAAAATATTTTATAAAATATAAAAAAATATTTTTAAGAAAATGTAAAAATATATTTTTTTTTTAAACAAAAACAAATAATATTTTTTATTTTTTAAAAGAATTAATTGAAAAAATAAGTTAAAAAATGCTGATAAAAAAGTATTTAAAAAAACATAATTAAAAGAATTGACACACTGAAATACAAAAATGTAGAAATCCAATGAAAATCATTAAACATCATAGCTTTAGAGATAAGTTATAGATAGGAATTAGCATTTAAAAAACCTTTGAAATTCACTGAAAAAACCATAGGTTTCATGCACGTTATAGTTAGGAATTGGTATTTAAAAAACCTTTGAAATTCACTGAAAAAACCATAGGTTTCATGCACGTTATAGATAGGAATTGGCATTTAAAAAACCTTTGAAATTCACTGAAAAAACCATAGGTTTCATGCACGTTATAGTTAGGAATTGGTATTTAAAAAACCTTTGAAATTCACTGAAAAAACCATAGGTTTCATGCACGTTATAGATAGGAATTAGCATTTAAAAAACCTTTGAAATTCACTGAAAAAACCATAGGTTTCATGCACGTTATAGTTAGGAATTGGTATTTAAAAAACCTTTGAAATTCACTGAAAAAACCATAGGTTTCATGCACGTTATAGATAGGAATTGGCATTTAAAAAACCTTAGACATTCACTAAAAAAAATATAGGTTTCAGGGGCGTTATAGTTAGCTGGACATTTCCCTCATACAAAACCCTAGAAATTCACCCGTTATAGTTAGTTCAGCTAACTATAACTCGCGCCCCAGCAATGCACTGCTGATGACGTCACATATTTCATCACTCATGACATGGTCAGTGACATCACTGATGACATCTCAAATTACATCACTGATGACGTCATCCATTTGATAAATTAGTGCATCTTCTCACACCCTAATATAACCTTTGATACACCAACTCAAAATTTCAGACGGCCATTTTGAAAACCATAGATACTCCAATACCCATAACTACACATACCCACTCATTGACTCTTAGGTCTACATAAACCTCCACTCACTCACCTGTACAGTCATTCATACTTACAGTCACTCAGTACAGGACTATCATATGCATTTATACACCTATATAGACACTCACACACCGCCAATCATCCATTGAGGTACTGACACACCTAGTCAGTCATGCAAATAATTAATCACAGTCCAATTTACTCACCTATACAGTTATACACACACAACTTCACTTTCTCATAAAAATACTACCACATTCTGACGCTTTTATATAATTAATGATACAAGTACACACTCATACATACACTCACTCTCACAATCACACACTCTCACATATAGCCAGTTATATACTCTTACACACATATATACTGCCTTTCACATATGTAGTTACTGTCACATGGCCACTGACATATACATTCAATCACTAACACAACCATACACACACTCACCCACCCATGCAGTCCATCACAGATGCACTCTTAAAACCAAGCATCCATAGAATCACCCACTCACACATCTATGCACAGAGTCATACACACCCTACCCACACAAACACTCAGGCGCCCATGCAGATATTCAGACAACCAATCAATAACCCATAGAGACACTCATATAGCTATTAAAAAAACCATGCAGCCACTTACACACCAACAGATAGACAGATACAGACAATCACACAGTTTAGTCACTAGTCTGCAGTAAGATACGTTTAATGACTCACTTATATAGTCAGTCACGCACCTACTAAATCATCCATTCACTACTTATACACCCTCTCATTCTTCCATAGGCCTTTCCCTATATATATTAAACATATTTATCATCATCAGCAGTGCATTGCGGGAGCGCGAGTTATAGTTAGCTGGCTGAACTAACTATAAGGGGTGAATTTCTAGGGTTTTGTATGAGGGAAATGTCCAGCTAACGCCCCTGAAACCTATGTTTTTTTAGTGAATTTATAAGGTTTTTTAAATGCCAATTCCTAACTATAACGTGCATGAAACCTATGGTTTTTTCAGTGAATGTATATTTATATATATATATATATATATGTATATATATATATATATATATTTATTCGATTGTATCCCAATGTTGACGCCGGCGCTCCCCTCTAGGGCGGTGCATTCTTTCCGACGGGGAACAGTCGGTTTAATATTCCTTCGAAAAGAACAAAAAGCGCTGCCTGACAACAGCACAGTTTGTGTGTTGAAGTTCAAAGGCGCTTTATTTGCAAAAACGCTGCTTCACCCAACGCGTTTCACCTCTCCTGAGGCTTGATCCCGTGATCTTTGAACTTCAACACACGAGTGAGTGCATTCTTATACTACAAAGTGTGCTGTCGTCAGGCAGCGCTTTTTGTTCTTTTCGAAGGAATATATATATATATATATATATATATATATATATATATATATATATATATATATATATATATATATATATATATATATATATGTATATATATATTATCTTAAACCTTCGTATTCCACTACGGAATAATTTGCACGCACTCACAGGCTCTGTAGTTTTAATTCTCCAAAGTTCTTTTATTCAGCTTAATTCTGCTTACAGTTTTGAGGGACAAAACCAACGCGTTTCGCTATCAGCCGATAGCTTGATCACGGTTAGTACTTTTCCTTCAAACCAACCAATAAAAACAAAATAAAGTGAGGTCACGTGATACATGATGTCAAACATTTGACATCATGTATCACGTGACCTCACTTTATTTTGTTTTTATTGGTTGGTTTGAAGGAAAAGTACTAACCGTGATCAAGCTATCGGCTGATAGCGAAACGCGTTGGTTTTGTCCCTCAAAACTGTAAGCAGAATTAAGCTGAATAAAAGAACTTTGGAGAATTAAAACTACAGAGCCTGTGAGTGCGTGCAAATTATTCCGTAGTGGAATACGAAGGTTTTGGACATGTGACAGCGTGGCTCTGCTGTGGCACTGCACCGGATGAGAGAAGCGCCAGGGGTCCATAACACGGAGCCGTTTTGGAGTGATATATATTATCTTCTGGCGGTCGCCAGTAGATAGTTATAGTTAGGACCGTGTTTCCATAGGAAATCCGCAACATTCTCTTTGGAATAACTTTGGCGCCGGTTGACGAATCCTCGCGAAAATTTCAAAATAGGTGGGGCGCTCCGCTCCGCTCCTACCCTGAAAGTCTCGGGGGGATTCGTTAAGCGGGGGCTGAGAAAAAAGGGGGGTCCCAAAACGCATTTTCCCCATGCAATTTTCCATAGGGACCTTTAGTCCAAGGTACAGCCCGAACGGCTGAACAGAATTACTTGCAATTTGGCAGAGAGGTAGTCCTCAGTTCAGGGAAGTGCCTTTTGCAGGTCTGGTGTCAATCTGTTCAGTAGTTCCTGAGAAAATCAAAAGTAAAATCATATATATATGTGGGCGGAGCCTAACCACACATCTCATCCTGAGATCTGATTGGCTGTCAGCACTTCATCCAAGAAGTGTTGGCAGCCATCTTGGGACCAATATACATGATAGCACCTCATTAAAAAGCATTGCAGTTAATAGAAGGTTTTAAGAATTTAGTTACATTATAAATCATTTGTTGATGGTACCATACTAATTTTAGGAATTGTGGTATGTTCTAAGGTGATTTCACCATGTGAAAAAGCCTTCTGCTGGGATATCATGATTGAGAGAAAAATATTTTCTCATGCTTTTCCCACAGAGGTTTGGAAGGTGATCTATAAGCTAAACTGAGAGCTTATTTTCTGTAAATTCACATTATCTTTCTCAGTCATGTGAGAATGAAGTCTGACATTCTCAGTAAAACATGTACATCCAACAAGGGCAGAGACTGTCAGTTGATTCCTTTGTGTTCTACTGCAGCTTTCCAGAGAGTTCCAAAGAACAACTAGAGCGCTAACAGTCCTACTTATGATAAACGTATGGCACACCTGAAGCCATCTTGCTTGGATTAAAGTGGTAACTCTTAAAACATTTAATTTAAAAAGGAACAAAATGAGGGGGTTCATTTTTCCATAAAAAGTATGATTAGTGCTGCAGAAAGAAAAATTAGGGCACATTTTGAGTGACTTCTCAAATCCTCTTCTATTTCATTAAAAAATTCTGACATGCAGACTGAAACATGCACTTTTAATACCAGGAGCAGACTTCCATGGTGAACAGTAGTTTTACTACAGTGATCTAATGAGCAAATAGAGTGCTAACTTTCAGAATTTATGGCAAATGTGTGACATATCTGAATACCTTCATGATGGAATCAAAGTAAAAAACTGAAAGCATTTCCTACTGAGGAGACTGCAGTACATGAGGAAATTAGGAAACTTCATAACAAATAAATCTCCCAAGATGGCCACCGGAGACAAAAGAGCCCAAATGTAGCCCAAAATCACCCAAATGTAGCCCAAATATAGCCCAATGACAGAAGTGTGCAAAACACTTATTATTTTGTGTTTTTGCAGTGTTATATAGTGCAGACTTGTCAGGTATTGGAGTGCTTTACATGAGCATTGGTTACATCACACAAGAACAAATTCATTTTGGTTGTAGACATGGGGAGACTAAGTGATTTGACCAGAATCACAGAATGTCGAGCTGAAGCAGAAACTCCAACCTGATTCCCCAGTTGCAAAGTCTGCAGTTCTGGAAGTAACACCACATCCTCTCCCCTAAGTGCAACATTTAATCAAGTGGTCAACTGGATAAAAAAACATAAAGATAACAAATAATTTAAAAGTGCTTTGTCGCTATTTGAAACCTCAGAAAATATGTCCTTATTTTAGTCTTTTAGAGCACTAACCATAATTTTGATGCCAATAAGACCCTCTCATATATGTAATTTCTAAAGGAAATGCTCTAGGTATTACAGTTTTGATTACATCAAGATGACGTCAGGCGTTCCACACTTTTGTAATAAATATAGAATGTTAGCAATCTAGTTGTTCATTAGGATACTATTGAGAGGTAGAGGCCAGGGGCACGGACTCTGAAAATTGAAGGCAGGTAGGAGGGTGCAAAGGCAACAATTTAACCACACTGAGCAGGCAGGAAGGGCCGTGGCTGCACAACAGACTATGGAGGGCAGTAGAAAGGGGGCAGGGGCAACAAACCAACAATACAGGACTTGCAAGAGAGGCTGTGGCAATGTAATAGACCATTGTGGGCAGAAGGAAGAGGCAATGGTAGTACAACCATACATGCCAACAGACCCGATTCAGCCAGGAAACGTCCAATGTTTTTAAGCTCAAATGGGCTTTATTTGATCTGTCTCCTTTCTACAATCTCCTCTTTTTCAATGTAACTCAAAGGGGAAAATCAATACCCCAGTTTTTTTTCAAAATCTCCCTCTTACCAAGTTCAAAATGTTCGCAAGTATGGTACATTGGATCATGGAAGGAAATGGGGTAGGGTCATGGACTTGGATAACAGAGGACAGGAGGGACATGGAGAGGTGCACCAAACTGACCCTGCAGGGCAGGCATCAGGGTTTGCAGCAGCACAATACACCACACAGGGCATGCGGGACGGGAGTGCAGCACAACAATCCATAGAAAGCAAGAGGGAGGGGACAGGACCATGCACATGGACAACAGAGAACAGAGGGGCAAGAGGCAATGGTAGCTAGCTGACCATAATGGACAGACAGGAGAGAAAGCTGCATCATAACAGACCATAAAGGGCAGGAGGGACGGATCAGGGGCATTACAATGGAACAGACAAGCCAGGAGGGAGGGAGTAGGGGTCTGCACATGTAAACAGAGGGCTGGGGGCAAGGGGGCAGAGCAGGAGCAGCAAGATAGCCATGGAGGTCAGGCAGGATGGGCACTAGAAGCAAGACACACCATGAAGAGCAACAGTGAGACTGTTATGGCATACACACAGACCATGGAGGGAAGGTGGGAGGGGGTCAGGGGCAGCTAACTGACCACACAGGGCAGGTGGGAGGGGCCATGGCAGCACAGAAGACCATGCATGGCAAGTGGGAGGGTTAGTGGCAGCACAATGGCTATGATGGGCAAGAAGGAGGGTGCAGGGGCATGCACAAAGGACGATGGAGGATAGAAGGGAGGGTCAGGACCTGTGCACAGACAAGAAAGTTCAGGGGAAGGGGCCTCACAACAGACCGCACGGGGCAGGCAGGAGGAGCAGTTGCAGCACAACAGACCAGGGAGGGCAGAAGGGTGTGGTAGTACAATGGACCATGTAGGACAGGAGGAAGAGGATAGGGGCATGGCATGTGGACAGGCAGGGTGGAGGTGGCAGGGACAGGTTACAGTCATCTGACAATGCTAGGCAGGTGGGAGGGGAGTGGCAGCTCAACAGAACACTCAGAGTAGATAGGAGTGGCAGGTCCATGGAACATGGTGGGCAAAAAGGATGGAGCAGGGGCATGCACAAAGACATTGGAGGGCAGGGGGAAGGAGAATAGGGGCAGCAAGCTAAGCACAGAGTTTAAGCAGGAGGTCAATGATGGGGCATAGAATTGGGCAACGGAGGGCAGGAGGAGTGGACTGGTACATCATACTAAATTGAGGGCAGTGGCAGCACATCAGACCATGCATGGCAGGAGGGAGGAGGCTAGTCCATGGATTCACACAACAGAGGATAGGGAGGAGGGGGATGGGGCAGCAAGCTAACTGTTCAGAGAAGGCGGGTATTAGGAACTTTATTGTTTTTAAAACGTGTGTCTGTGCGAACTACTTAAAATATGAACAAGTATGCAGCATAATCTCACTTTTATTCAGGAAGAAGAGGACGTTTGTGACTGTGACTCCGGGCTCACTTGGCAGAAACACCCCCTGACCCTCCACCCCCTATCGCAAAATGTAATGCCCGTGAAAAGGGTAGGTGAACACAGTGTTATATAGAACATAGTCCTGAGAGCACGATTGAAAATGAAAACTAGATATAGTGTATGGTATAAACTATGCAACAAAAAGTGTGATATAAGATGAACCGGGCGTGAAATATAATATGCAATACATTGTGCGCAATGACAGATTCATTGGAGAGCGCGAGATAGCACAGGCACTAGCGCGTGCTATGCGATATGCGCCTTGGAGTGTAATATGCACAGGGCAGTGTTGTGTAACCTAACTAGTCTCTAAAGTTGTAATATCAAATATGTGCTGGGGAGTGTAACGTTGCATATGCACTGTGACAAAGATATGGATCCCAGATTGTAATATGTATGGCATAGCACTGTGCGTTATAACATAGGCATCGAGGAAGGCACGTTAGATGGGGCAATATAACCCGTGCGAAGACAAGTGTGGCATGACATATTCACGGGGTGGTGTTACAGTGCACATGGGCTAGAGAGTGTCATAGCATATGCAGTAGCTGGTGGAATACAACACAGAGGTGTGTGGCACTCGGCAGGCAATGGTGGGTGTAACACAGCATTGGGCTCTGCCAGGAGCGCGCTGTGACTCTCAAGTGATGTTCGTCCCCTTTCCAGAGAGTAAAATAAAAAGTATTACACATCCGGCAGTGGATGTGTGTTTTATTAACCGTGAGGGGGGTTTCTTGCATAGTTTTGGTCGAATTTTTGTTGAATCCCCTTTGAATGGCTTGGTGTGCATGTGTATTAAATGTGCCCGTCAATAGCTACCCATGTTTGTATAAATAAACGACAAGGGTGTCTACCGGGATTAGGCACGGTAGGGCATCAGACATGTCAGAGCTTCATTAGTGGTGTAAATACATTCCACGTGGATTCATTGTATGCATAGTCGCCTTTTAATGAATATAACGCAAATCGTCATGGTGATAGGTACGTACGGTTTGTCCAGCATGTCCTAGGTGTGTCTATAAATATATATTTTTTAAAAATAATAAAAAACAGTTGCCGGCCCTGGGGATTGGGGTCAAAAAAATATAATTAGGAGACTGGCCCCGGGGGATGGGGTCATCAGGGCCAATAAATTAGAATAAGAAAGGGAACCACACAGCCCCCCTTCTTAAAAAATTAAAATAAATAAAAGACTGGCATCGTGCCAGAGGCCACGCCCCCTCCTTGCAGCACTCTGCAAACGCACCCCCTGGCGAGTTGTAAGTTGGGGAATTATTTCCTCTTCAATACTGAGGGTCCCTGAGTGCCAACTAGCCCAACAGGCATCTCCAGTATGCGCCAGGGAGCTGCGCTGCAGACAGGTGTTCTGAGGCCAAGCCCCTTTTTACACCTCTCTGCAACGCAGCTCTGTGGCGCTTACTGGAGGTACCTAGTGGTCTAGTTTGACCCTAGGGACCCTTAGGATTCAAGGGGACTTAATCTCTCAACTTAGAACAGCCATAGGGCGCGTTTACACAGTGGTGAAGGGAGGGGACGGGGCCTGAGGTGACATGTGCAAACACGCACTATGGCACGTTTTAAATTGGGGATATAATTTCCCTTCAATACTGAGGGCCCCTGGGGGCTAACTAGCCCACCAAGTGCTTCCAGTAAGCACCACTGAGCTGCATTGCAGAGAGGTGGTCCAGGCCGTGCCACTTTTTACACCTCTCTGCAACGCAGCTCTGTGGCACTTACTGGAGGTACCTAGTGGGCTAGTTGGACCCTAGGGACCCTCAGGATTCAAATGAACGTAATCTCCCAACTAAAAACGGACACAGGGCGTGTTTACACAATGGTGAAGGGAGGGAACGGGGCCCGAGTTAACGTGTGCAAAAACGCCCTGTGGCCTGTTTTAAGAGGTAGTTTTAATCCCCCTGCCCTATTATATACTAGGGGCTTACAGAGGAGGTCATGCTAATCACAGGGGGACCCCAACGCATAATGTTCCCTAGTGTATGTAGGTGTTTTCACTGTATTCTAAGTGTCTTTTAACATAGCACTGGCTCTAGGACTGGTTAGTCAGACTCAGTTACCACCAGTATCCGTCTGAAAAAGTTGAGGGTACAGGATGATTTTGCAACAAGGATTCTTTCTGCTCTTCTTTTTGTTCTTTCTGCACGTTATCCTTCTTCCTGCACTTTTCTTCGTCTTTGAGGACTTCTGTTGCTTCTTTCTGCACTTCTTTTTTTTCTTTCTGTGCATTTTTTCTTCTTTCTTCACATGTCCTATCTCTGTAGGCATAGTTAGAAATTAGCATTTAAAAAACCTTTGAAATTCACAGAAAAAACCATAGGTTTCAGGCACGTTATAGTTAGGAATTAGCATTTAAAAAACCTCAGAAATTCACTGAAAAAACCATAGGTTGAGATGTCATCAGTGATGTCATGAGTGATGTCACTGACCATGTCATGAGTGATGTAATATGTGACGTCATCAGCAGTGCATTGCGGGCGCGCGAGTTATAGTTAGCTGAACTAACTATAACGGGGGAATTAAAATGGTTTTGTACAAGTGAAAAGTCCAGCTAACTATAACACCCCTGAAACCTATGGTTTTTTCAGCGAATATATATATATATAAATAAATACATATATATATATTACCATAAATATGTGAATAACATACTCCTAGGACACCAATACAAATACAAGGATCATTCTCACGTACAATGAAAGCTCCAAAGATATTCACCGCTTCCTCAGTAACAGTTGGGATATATCGACAAGCGATTCCACCATTGAACACATGATACAAGACAGGCCTAGGATAACATAGAGGAAATGACGCAGCATTAGAGACATGTTAGTCCACAGTGACAGTACAAGGCCCACAATGGTGAAAGAACTTACCCAACATGGTTTCTTCATATGTGAACATTGTAAAGCCTATTGAAATAGTTACATGCAGAAGGAATACACTGTAGGTGCAGGACATGGGAACAAGAAGATCATATCCCAATTTCTTACATGCAGCACTCCTTTCGTCATCTATGTTTTAAAATGCCCTTGCAAATGGAAGTAAGTCGGTAGTACTACTCAGATGGTGCACATGAGAGCCATCACAAAGATCCGCACTACCCAGTAGTACCCAGTAGCCCGTCACTTTGAAAACAATCACTTTTCAGACACTTCCTGTTAGAAATGGGAGTCTCTAGTTGGCAATGACTGGCCACTGTTCAAGTAGGGACCCTTCTTCCTAAGTCAGAGTAAGCAGGCTACACCCTTTGATAACCCCTGCTCAACCCTGTGGTAACGTAGAACGAGCAGCTAGGCTTATCTCAGAGGCAGTGTGTGAAGCATTTATGACCATACACAGTAACACATTGAAGAAAACTACAAAGGGACACCACACAAGTAGTTATAAAAAATAAGTATCTTTATATATAAACTTAACACATGACCAATAACAGTAAAAAGCCACAATACTGTAAAAATAGGATTACTCTTGAAATGCTGCAAAAATAGTTCAAAGTGTGCAAAGAGGAGTTCAGTTCAAAGCAGTGGTCTCTGCGACCCTTTTACTTACAAAGTACCTGGATTTTGTAGCAAACAACCAAAATGTCGCAAAGGAGCTGTAGCGATGATTTTCTGCACGCGATGCGCTGATCTGCGGAAGCGTGCGGGGACAAAGCGACAAACTTCTGCACGCTAGGCCGTTGATGCGATGACTCCTTGCCGCAAGGATGGAGACGATGCGACGATCCTGTTGCGTGTGCGATCCGGTTGCGATGCGAGAAAATGGCGCTCCACGAGGGAGCGATGATCCTGATGCGATGAAAATGGAGGACGCTCGGCTTCCGCGCTGCGATGTTGTGAAGCGACGATCTCGATGATTTGATCTCTTGGAGTTAGCGAGCACTTGGAAGCCCGCAAACGTGCGATGTGATGATCTTTGGAGTTAGCGAGCACTCAGCGGCAGCAGCGTGATGATTTTCTGGTGCGCCTTCTACTTCGGCTCGCAAATGTGCGTTAGCGGTGATTTCAGCACTCTCTTCTCTGAAGTAGAACTAGAGGCCCTGGAACTCACAGGAGCCTCACCCGCAGATAGAAATCCTCACTGGGAGGAATCAGGAGGCTGGTGGTGAAGTCTGATGTGCCTGAGACTTCAGCAGGAGGCTAGCTCTCTCCTAGCCCTTGGGTGATTGCTTTAGCAAGATTAATAAAAGTACTCTCAACGTCCTTTTCCCTCTTCTTCCAAGTTCAATGGTAACCACTGCAGGTCAATCCAAGAAACAGAACACAAGCACAAGGATAGTCACCTCCTGCAGATTCTTTCAGTTATACAGACAGAGGTTCGTCTTGACATCCAGCAGCAATACAAATTGTAGGGGTTTCAGCACAGATATTTATACCCCAAAAGTCTTTGTTCTCAAAAGCTACAAGCCACTGAACCCAGCCAGAACCAGTTCTGCTTAGTCCTGGAGCACTTTGTTTACCAGGCTGCATCCTTCCTTTCAGAAAGAGGGGGTCAGACGCACAGTAGGAGGTAGAGCCAGCATTCTCCTTGCCAGGCACAGCCCTATTCAGGTCAAGGAGCTACCCCTCCCCATACTCCAAATGCAGATCTCTCTATTCAACCCAGGTCTGACTCAGCCTGCCCTGTCCCTCCAGCCAATACACATAACAGCAGAGCACACTGGAAGGCTTAGGCAAGAAAATACCTACTTTCTAAAAGTGGTATTTTCAAACACAGAATATAAAAATAAACTTCACTAAAATATATATTTTAATATTCTGAGCTCAGGCATACTAAATTTGCTTTTCTACCATGTTCCTTGAGTCAGTTAGGATTATAGAATGCAATAATCAAAACTGCCCATTCTGGCCTATGGGGAACAGGCAGCCTTGCAGTAGTGAAAAACGAAATTGGGTGTAATTCACTACCAGGACATGCTACACACACCAAGGCATGTCCTATCTTACACATACAATGCACCCTACCATAGGGGTGACTTACATGATGCCAAGGGAAGGTTTAGGGGATGGGAAGTGTGGGCACTTCACAGCCAAGATGGCAGTTCTGGACTGCACACAGACTCTGCAGTGGCAGGTCTGAGGCACACTTTACAAGCTGCTTCTGTGGGTGGCACAAACCAGCGCTGCAGGCCCACCAGCAACATTTGGTATAGCAGCCCTGGGCACACACAGTGCACTATACTAGGGACTAACAGGTGAACCAAATGAACCAATCATAGATATACCAATTCACATAGTCATATTTACAAAGGGAGAGCATATGCACTTTAGCACTGATCAGCAGTGGTAAAGTGCCCAGAGTCATAAAACCAATATAAACAGGTCAGAAAAAATACAGGAGGAAGGCAAAAAGTTTAGGGATGACTCTGCAAAAAGGGCCATTTCCAACACTTCCTACTTACGTATTTTGCAATGGGACATATTCAGAGTACATCCAGGGGAGGGGACAGGACCCTGAAACTTAGGACTAAAGAATCTACATACATAATAGATTTCCGAACTAAAGGTCCGGGGGGTTTGTATATTTTTGAAGAATTTACAGTGCATCTACGCAACAACTAGGGTTACACAACTGTACTTCCTTCATGTTTCACTTTAGCTTCCGGGGCTTCTTATCAATTATATTGATACATCTACTTTTTGCCCATAGATGTTGTTTTTACTTAATTTTATTTTACAAATTCCATTTTCACTCTAGCTAGGGGTCCCGCACCGGCAATTAGGATGCCACCGCCACCGTGGCATCCTCTATTCCCAGCATTGTGGCGGGCGGTGCTCACAGCACCTCACGCCACAATGCTGTGGCTGCACTGTGTGCATTTGCATGCACATCGTGGCAGGCACCGCGCGGTGCCTGCCACGTCGTCTATGCAAATGCAGGGGGGTACCATAGGTACCCCCCATGTGCGCACCCACCCCGCCGACATCCTGGGGGCCCGCAAATACCATTTTATTTTCTGCTTCTCGCACTGCGAAATCAAGTAGACAAAGTGTTATACTCTGGAGGGGTAACATTTACACTCCAGTGAATGCAACATAAGAGGAAGTGTTAGATTTCGGCGGGGCTTCAATTTACTTTTCCCACTCTAGTCAGCACTCAGTGCAACAGTAAGGAAAGTGTTGGATAGCAGAGGGGGGGAATGTCCCAATCCCAACAGTAGAAAAAGTGTTTGATTGTGGAGTTGTAAAAATTACTATTCACACTACAGTCAGTGCAAGAGTAGGGAAAGTGTTGGATTGCGGAGGGTTTAAAATTTACTACCTCCACTCTAATCAGTGCAACAGTAGGGAACGTGTTTGCTAGAGGAGGGGTTAAAATTTACCATTCCGACAACACTCAGGGCAACAGTAGGGAAAGCTTTGGATTAAGGAGGGGCAACATTAACTATCCTCACTCCAGTCAGTGCAACAGTAGGAAACGTGTTGGCTAGCGGAGGGGTAAAATGTACATGTCCCGCTCCAGTCAGTGCAACAGTAGGGAAAGTGTTGGATTGCGGAGGGGTAACATTTACTATTCCCACTCCAGTCAGTGCAACAGTAGGGAAAGTGTTGCTTTGCAAATGGTTAAAATTTACTAATCCCACTCTCTCAGAGCAACAGTAAGAAAAGCTTTGGATTGCAGAGGGGTTACAATATACTATTCCCACTCCAGTCAGTGCACAAATAGAGAAATAGTTGGATTCCGGAGTGGTAAAATTTACTATTCCCACTCCAGTCAGTGTAACAGTAGGGAAAGTGTTTGGTTGCAGAGGGTACATTTTACTTTTCCCACTCATTCACTGGAACAGCAGGGGAAGGATTGGATTCCGGAGGGGTAGCAATTGCTGTTCCCACTCCAATCACTGCAACAGGTGGAGATTATTGGGGTTAAAATGTACCATTCCGGGGGCGTGGCTAAGATGGCGTCCGAGTGAGACATATTTCTCCGTCTCTCCAGTGCCGCCGATTACCACACGAAGTATCCAGGCCCCTGATGCCCATCTGCTCCTGCTCTGCCCCCCTTACGGGTGAAACACGTACCTGCTGGCCCTGCTGCCCCTATTTCGTGGAACGGCGATACCCTGTGCTGCGTGCGGGCCTGCCCGGCCTCGCTGCGGCCTGGTGGCCCTCGGTGGTGGCGTCCTCGCGGTGACGGCCGGCGGAGAAGGAGGTCCGGCGCTGCGGCACCCCTGGGCACTGCCTGATGACACTGGCAGCGTGACAGCGATATTGCCCTGGTGGTGATAGGAGCGGCGGCTCGCGGAGACGTGGATCCTCGTGCTGGTGGCCGCCATTTGATGCCTGGAGGAGCTAGTGTGACATCTGCCGCGGTGAGAGGCGTACGCATGGGGGTGCTGTGCTTAACACCCAGATCGCCCGTCACCTCGAAGACAACAACATCCTGGACCCCTCCCAATCGGGATTCCGCAGCAACCACAGCACCGAGACCACAGGATCCTCCTAGACAACGGCGAGACGGCGGCCCTCATCCTCCTGGACCTCTCCGCCGCCTTCGACACCGTCTGCCACCGCACACAATGCACGCACCTCCACGACGCAGGGATCCGAGACAAGGCCCTGGACTGGACCACCTCCTTCCGGCAGAACTCAGAGAGTCCGCCTCCCCCGTTCCGATCCGATGCCTCTGAGATCATCTGCGGCGTCCCTCAAGGATCTTCCCTCAGCCCGACGCTGTTCAACGTCTACATGGCACCACTAGCACGCATCGCCCAACAGCACAACCTCAACATAATCTCCTATGCCGACAACACTCAGCTGATCCTCTCCCTCACCAAGGACCCCCTCACCACCAAATCCAACCTCCACCAGGGAATGAAGGCTGTCGCAGACTGGATGTAGGACAGGCGCCTCAAACTGAACACAGAAAAGATGGAAATCCTCATCCTCAGATCCAACACCTTCACATGGGACGACTCCTGGTGGCCCACGTCACTGGGGTCCCCACCGGCCCCCACCGACCACGCACGCAACCTGGGAGTCATCCTCGACTTGAAACTCTCCATGACCAAACAAGTCAACGCAGTCTCCTCCACCTGTTTCAACACCCTCCGCATGCTCCGCAAGATCTACAGATGGATCCTGACAAACACGAGGAAAACAGTCACCCAGGCCCTTGTCAGCAGCAGACTCGACTACGGAAACACCCTCTACGCCGGAGCCTCGTCCAAACTCATCAACAGACTACAGAGAATCCAGAACGCCTCTGCACGCCTGATCCTCGACGTCCCACGCCGCGACTTCATCACCCCCCACCTCAGGAACCTGCACTGGCTCCCCGTCGACAAAAGAATCTCCTTCAAGCTCCTGATCCACGCACACAAGGCACTCCACAAAACCGGCCCATCCTATCTCAACAGTCGACTCTCCTTCTACGTACCCAACAGGAAACTCCGCTGACCACGCCCTGGCCACGGTCCCACGCATCCGGAGAACTACTTCCGGAGGCAGATCCTTCTCCCATCGCGTCGCCAGGACCTGGAAAACCCTCCCCCTCTACCTACGGCAAACCGAAGACCTGCTGACCTTCAGGAGACAACTCAAGACCTGGCTCTTCGACCAATAGCAGCATCACCCCCCCAGCGCCTTGAAACCCTCCCGGATATGTAGTGCGCTTTACAAATTATGTGATTGATTGATTGGTGGACCTTGGGGCCTGCTGGATCCGCTCCTTGGCAGAGAGATGCTGCTTAGTGATTTCGGAGGGGCCCTCCGGTACCGGCATTGCTGCGACCCGGCGGCCCCTTGGATTCCTCTGGTGCTACCGCTGGTTCTGGGATCATCGGCGGTGTTACCTGGGAGGGCCCCTGCACAGGCTGGAGTTTGCGCAAGAGGAGAGGTGAGCCCGCTGCAAGACCTGCCGATTTCTGAGCGGGGCTTCGCGCCCCTGTTGGCCACATCGCTTCTGCACGCCCCTGGTGAGTCCGGGCTGCTGGGGGGCTCTGTTTGGTCCGCATTTCGGCAGACGGAGGTGTTGGCGCTGCTGGGGTGCGCCAAGGAGCTGGTTGGGGCCCTGTAGCCTACCGCTGGTGGTGGTGTTCCACGCGACTTCCGTGCTGGCTGTACCCTTGAACAGTGGCGCGTTGGGGGCTACTGGAAAGTTCCCTGCCCTTGCCTGAGCGCCGTAGAGTCTGGTTAGGGGCGCGGGGGGCCTGCGACTTTGGCTCTTGGGCCTGCTTTTCGGTTTGCAGTTCAGCAGATGCTGCTCCCTGGCCGAGACCCTGCAGTGAGAGACCGGGGGTGGGCCCTGCACGGTTCGCATTTCGGCGGACATGGAGATTGGCGCTGCTGGGGTGCGCCGGGGACCTGACTGGGGCCCTGTCAACGGCCGCTGGTGGTGGTGCTCCGCGTGGCCCTGTGCTGGCGGTGGTCTTGTGTGGCAGAGCGCTGGGCCCCCTTGTCTGTTCCCTGCCATTGGTTCTGTGTGGCGGGTCTGACTGAAGGCGTGGGGACCGGTGGCTCTGGCTCCTGGGCCCACTTTCGGCCTGCAGTTCAGCGGGCGGTGCTCCTTGCCCAGTGTGCTTCAGGTGAGGGTCGGTGGCGGGCCGGCTGGGCCCAGGGGACTGGGACCCTCTTCTGCCGCTGCCAGTGGGCCACACACTGCCTAACGGTTGGGGGGAACTGGCTGCTAGAGTGGTGACAGCGCTCGGGCCACGCGTCGGTGGCCGGTGAGAGAGCTGGTTGCCTCCCGTTGTTCTGGAGTCGATCTGAGGTGGTGTTGGTGTGCGGGTCTGCTTCGGCCTCGGGTGCCTTGCTGCTTGGGCTGCGTGGTGGGGGGCCAGGGTTACCGTCATGGCCTCCACTAAGGCCCGGTGAGATAAGACCATGAAAGACGCTCTGCAGCGGTCCGCGGGACTGTCTTCCTCTCAGTCGTCTCCTCCTACGCCATCCTCGGAGGACAACGACCAACCGGACACTAAGGCCTTTATGCTCGACCTCTTCTCTTAAGGAGGACATCTTAGAACTTCGCTCCCAGCTATTTTCTGACCTTTGCGAAGTGCGGCGTGACGTGGACGCTCTCGGGGACCGCGTCGCCACTGTGGAAGAGCATGACTTAGGGCGTGAAGATGATATGCATCAGCTTCAGCAGGATGTCCTCCATCTCAGGGAGCAAAACCTCGACTTGCAGGCCCACGTCGAGGTCCTCGAAAACCGGTCCTGACGGAATAACATTAGAATTCGTGCGGTGCCATGAAAGGGTGAGGGGAATGATCTCCAAGGCTATGTGCTTCAGCTATTCCAGTAGATTCTTGGGAAGGAGGCGGAGCGGGACATTCAGAAGGATCGCATGCATCGGGTTGGCTTGCCGAGGGGCCCGAGGGCTCCACCACCAGACATATTGGTCTGCATGCACGATTTTCAGCTTAAGGAGCAGATTCTGCGCAAGGCCCGTGAGCTTAATCCGATACAGTTCCGTGGTCACCAGCCAGCCCTTTTCCAGGACTTAGCTGCCTCTACCCTCGTGAAGCGTAGGGAGTTTAAGCCCATCACTACTCACCTGCACGAGAATAACATTCCTTACTCGTGGGGCCATCCCTTCCGTTTTATTTTTAAACACCAGGGCAAACTCCTTCATCTAGGCTCGTTGACTGCAGCTTATGAGTCCCTGGGGCTGGAGCGGCCCTCCTCCCCGATTGGAGTAGCTGGCGCGCCTGCGTGGCGGCGTAGACGCTCGGATGGCTGGCAGCGGGTGGGCCGCTCCCCCAACCTTCAGGGCCTGATGTGTCCACAAGTCTTCTGGAGCGGGAGGCGGCGGTCACTTCGGTGGCGCAGGTGACGGACAGCAACGGTGCTCCATGAACCTTCTATAGTTAGCATCAGGTGGATTTTCTCTTGCAGCGGCGGAGAGGGGAGGTCCTTGGCTGGGGGTGCTAGTCGTCAACTGCCCTGTGGGGGTTGGATGGCTGGTGCCCTTCGTGCTGAGGTGTCGTCCTCCTGGATTCCACGTTCCCCACATCGTTTGTTCTATATGTCAGACTGTTGTTCCCTCTCGGAGCCTTTGGGTTCTGTGTTCTGCAGTGACTTTTCTATGTTTGCTGTGCTTTTTGCTTTTGGGGTTTGGGGGGAGGGGAGGGGATGGGGGCAAGGGGTGTTTTGGGAATGTGTTGGGGCTCCGCATCAGTCCTCTTAGGGGTGGGGGTCTGTTTGTCCCCGAATCTTTGTCGGTGGGTCTGCCTCCTGGCTCTGGCTTCTTGCTAGGCCTGGGCGAAAATTTTGTTCCGTTTGCGGAAATTGCGATAATTTGACATTTTCGCGTTCCGCGGAAAGCTCTAAAATGTCAAAATTTCCGCATTCCGCAGCTTAGCGATAATTTGGTTCTTGCTCGTGCTGTAAAATAATACATTCTCGCGCGCGCGCGATCGCCTTACCTGAATCCCTGCGTTCGCCGACAAGTTTTCTTGATCCGGTCGGGTTCTCCATGAGATGTTGTATTGTTTTTAGCCATTTGCGCTGTCTCGCGACAGTTCGCGCCCGCAGTGACGTCATGCGTCGCGCGATCACGTCTTTCTTCTCGCAATCATGCACCATGAGACAAGTGAAAACAAGATGGCCGCACCCGCGAGCAAGCACATGGGTAAGTTGGTGAGCCGCAACCATGCAGAAAATCTCGCGAACATGCGGGAAAAAAACTTCCGCATCTTTACGATATTTCCGCGTGTTTGCGATAATTTTTAAAATTTTCGCGACAATTTGCGAAAGTGGTTTTCGCTTATTCCGCCCACCCCTAGTTCTTGCGCTCGATCATTGGCTATCTCTCCCTTGTCTTCCATGAGTAGGAGTCTTAAAGTGGTGAGTTTGAATGTTCGTGGCTTAAATAATCCGGTTAAGCGCGCAGCTATTCTATCCCTCCTGGAGGGCGCGGGGGTGATGTGTGTTTATTACAGGAAACTCATCTTCTCTCTAAAGACGTTAAGCGGATGAGGGATCGGCCGTTTCCTCTGCAGGTGTGGTCTTCTGGGGCGGCTAAGAAGCATGGGGTGGCAGTACTTTTTAGTGCACATGCTCATTGTAAGGTTCTCGCCCAGGTTGCTGACTTGAAGGGGAGACTTTTGGCGCTTCGTGTGCAATGGGGGGACATGTGCTACACTGTAGGGTCAATCTACGCCCCGAATGAGCATCAGGAGTCTTTCCTAAACAGGGCCTTTTCTGAGGTGCTGGCCTCGCCTGATTCCCTGATATTGATGGGGGGGACCTGAATGTGGTGATGGATGCAGGTCTAGATAGGTCAGGGCTGCGATCGCATCAAGCGGGTGCTCTCTCGCAGGGGGGCAGACAATGGTTGAGTGATGGCGGTCTGCATGACGTCTGGCACATACAGCACCTTACCAAGCGCAATTATACCTTTTACTCGGCAGCGCACAAAACTTATGCCCGCCTTGATCATTTCTTTGCCTCCACCTCCCTTTTGCCATGCCTGTCGGATTCGACCATCACTCCCCGCTCCCTGTCTGACCATGCCCTCATCTCTGTGCAGCTCAATTCTCCGGCGGCCCGTCCCTCTCCGTCTGGATGGCGCCTGCGCGATTCTTTGCTCAGTTCCGACACCATGGTTGCTCGGATTCACGATGTAATCATTGCTTATTTGGCGGTTAATGATCAGTGCACTACGTCTTTGGTGGCGGTTTGGGAGGCCCTCAAGCTGGTGGTACGAGGGGAGTTCATAGCGCTTGCGGCTGCACTTGCGCGTCTTCGTAGGGATAAGCGTACGTAGTTGGAGCATGAGGTGGGGTCCCTGGAGTCCATCCATAAGCGCACCGGAGTGCCCAGAGTGTGGAGAGAACTCGAAACGAAGCGGCGTATGCTGAAGCACCTGGATCTTGACAGGGCCAAATATGCGCTGTTGCATCTGTGGCATAAATTTTACCTTAGTGGGGATAAAGGGGGGTGCTTATTAGCCCATAGGCTCCGAGCGAGCAGCGCGCGGTGGTCCAGTCCATTCGGGATGCTCGGGCGGTGGAGCAGACTACTGACGCCCTTGTTGTGGAGTCTTTCCGGCAGTTTTATCAGCGCTTGTATACCAGGAAAGCGACAGTCCGGCGGAACAAGAGGCCTACCTTGCCTCCTGCCATATCACACCGCTGTCCGCGACCTCTGCTGATGCGTTGGAGTCTGCCGTCCATATTGAGGAAGTCATATCGACGATTGCTCGCCTCAAGGTCGCCAAATCGCCTGGCCCTGATGGTTTTTCCACCTTGTTTTTTGAGACTTTTTGTGCTGAGCTGGCTCCACTTTTAATGCGTCTTTTTAATTCTTTTCTGGAGACGGGAGAGGTGACCCCCACTGTGTCGGAAGCTGCGATTACGGTTATCCTTAAACCTGGGAAGGATCCGAGGGACTGTGGCTCGTATAGGCCAATCTCCCTCTTAAAAATCGACGCCAAATTGTTCGCGGGCATTCTGGCGGCGCGTCTCAGTCCGTTGATGGATGGCATCATAGACCCGGATCAGTCAGGGTTCATTCCTACGCATCAGGGAGGGGACAACTCCAAGCGTCTTCTCCATCTTATTGACTTGGTCCACCGGTCTCGGACCCAAGCTTGTTTCCTTTCCATTGACGCCGAGAAGGCCTTTGACCGGGTGGACTGGGACTACATGTTCGAGGTCCTGCGTACTTTTGGCTTCAAGCAACACTTCCTTCGCTGGGTGCACTGCCTCTATGTCGCCCCTAAGGCGTCGGTGATGATGAATGGGTGCCGGTCTTCTCTCTTTACCTTCACTAGAGGGACGAGGCAGGGGTGCCCCCTGTCTCCACTGTTATTCGTGCTCTATATGGAGCCCTTTGCCCAGCGCATACGGTCGAATCCGGATGTCGATGGCCTTAAACTCGGCGCCGACATACACAAAATCAGTCTCTACGCGGACGATGTTATTCTCTCTCTTACCCACCCACGCACGCACCTCTTTGCGGTGCTTAATGCGAGAGCTCTGCAATTTTGGATCGGTTGCAGGATTTAAAGTTAATTTTTCAAAATCGCTGCTGCTTAACCTTTCTATCCCTGAAGAGGAAGTGGGTGATCTGCAGCGAGACTTTGCCTTCCAGTGGGTGCACTCTGATATCTCCTACCTGGGGATTCGTTTGGCCTCATCAGTTGTCAAAACAGCTCACCTTAATTATAAATTATTGGTGGAGCACACCACTTAAGCGCTATCTGTCTGGTCTCGCCTTGGCCTGGCCTGGTATGGGCGGCTCGCGGCGGTCAAGATGATGGTGTTGCCGAGGGTCCTTTACTTGTTCCAGATGCTTCCCACGCAGCCGCCTCCGGGTACCATCCGTAAGTTGCAAGATGTGCTTAATACGTTTTTATGGCACAGTAAGAGGCCAAGGCTCGCATTAACGCTCACTACTGCTCCGAAGGCTGCCGGTGGGTTGGGTTTCCCGCTGTTGAGGGCGTATTACCAGGCCTCTTGCCTCCGATATATCATGGAATGGAATTGGCCTTCCTCCAGCAAGCATTGGCTTTTTATGGATCAGACAGTCGCGGGCTGTAATATCTGGCGTGAGCTCTGGCTTCCGCGGAAGCACAGGGCCTGGTGTCTTTGCTCATCCCCGGTGACTTCTCTGACTCTTAAGGCGTGGGATCAACTAGTGAGCGCTCGGGGGTGGACCACGTTCCCCTCCCCTATGACGCCTATCGTGGACAACCCCGATTTTCCGCCGGGTTGCGTGTCGCCTGTTTTTCAGCATTGGCGTGAGGAAGGCTGTAAGAGAGTGGGTTCCCTATTGGAGCCGGATGGAGTGATCCCTTTTGCCCAACTATGCAAAGACTATTTTGACCTGCCGTCCACCGACGTCTCTCACCACGCACAGCTTGCACATTTGCCTTGATGTCCCATCCCTTGACAGTTTTTAAGGGCTGGTTGATTTACAAGAAAGATGATCGGAAGCTCATTTCGGAATTCTATGCCCTGATAATGGCGCGTCCTATGCAGCAGAGGTCGAAGGCGCAGGTTCGCTGGGAGACTGAGCTGGGGCACCCCTTAACGAGCAAGGAGTGGGAGCAAGTTTTCTATCGTGTCCACCATACAGAGTCCGACACAGCAGGGGCTGAATTTGCCTATAAAGTGGTGGCATACTGGTACTATACTCCGACTCGCATTCAATCTTGGGACCCTACTACATCCGGTCTTTGTTGGTGGGGGTGTGGGCAATCTGGTACTCTTGTGCACTTGCTGTGGCAATGCCCGAAGTTGGTGCGGTACTGGGCGGCGATCTTGGATGACCTTGATGAGGCGTTTCAAATTTAGCTGCCGCGGAAACCTGCGCACACGTTGTAAGATCTCCCGCATCCCAAGTGCTTCCCCCTGTGCACGATGCGGGGCAGGCAGCTGGCATTGGCGCTGCTTGCGGCGCGGCATGTTCTGTTGGCGCAATGGGGCTCTCCGGCTGAGCCGGATCCGCGGGACTGGATCCGGAGGCTCTGGCATCTGCTGGCGATGGAGCGCCTATCGCTCAGTGTCAATGGGAGGGGATCGGATTATGTGAAGCTTTGGGCCCCCATTTTGCGGCTTCTATCCAAGGAGGTGCGGGAAGTTACGTGCCCTAAATATTTGCAAATTCTTCAGCTTATCTCGCTAGAGACAGCAAGGGGCACTGGGGAGGTTTGATCAAGACTGTAGACTCGTAGGGCTTCGGGGTAGTGGGTAGAGGCTGATGCGGAGAGGGAGGGGAGGGGGCGGGGGTTTGTATGTTTTGTTTTTAACTCTTCTTTTAAAATCTGTGATCTGTGAGCGCATGCCTGACAGGCCTGACCTGTGTTTCATCCTTTTTGCGGGGTCGCACTGGGTGCTGTATATGGCATATTTTGTTTCGCTCTGCCGGCCCACGGATGTAGGCAGTCGAGCTGTGTACTTTGCAGGTGTATCACTTAATAAAAAAGATTGATTCTAAAATGTACTATTCCCACAACAGTCAGTGCAACAGAAGGGTACAATTCACTATTCTCACTCCAGTCAGTGTAACAGTGGGAAAAGTATTGGATTGTAGAGGGATCAATTTTACTATTCCCACCCCCAGTCAGTGCAACAGTAGGGAAATTGTTGGATAGCAGAGGGGTAAAATGCACTATTTCTACTCCAGTCAGTGCAACAGTAGGGAAAGTGTTGGATTGCTGTGTGGCGGTAACATTTACTATTCCCACTCCAGTCAGTGCAACAGTAGGGAAAGTGTTGGATTGCAGAAGGGTTACGTTTACTATTCCCACTCCAATCAGTGCAACAGTAGAGAAAGTGTTGGATAGCGAAGGGGTATAAATGTACTATTCCCACAATAGTCAGTGCAACAGTAGGGAAGGTGTTGGATTGTAGAGGAGCACATTTACTATTCCCACTCCAGTCAGTGCAACAGTAGAGAAAGTGTTGGATGGTAGAGGGGGCAAATGTACTATTCACACTCCACTCAGTGCAACAGTAGGGGAAGTGTTGGATAGCAGAGGAGTAAAATGCAATGTTCCTACTCCAGTCAGTGCAACAGTATGGAAAGTGTTGGATTGCGGAGGGGTAAAATTTACTATTCTAACTTCAGAAATTGTGAAAGTAGGGAAAGTGTCGAATTGCTGGGTGGGAGTAACATTAACTATTCCCACTCCAGTCAGTACAACAGTAGGGAAATGTTGGATTGCAGAGGGGTAACATTTACCATTCCGACTCCAGTCAGTGCAACAGTAGGGAAAGAATTGCTTTGCAGAGGGGTAAAATGTACTATTCCTAGTCCAGTCAGTGCAACAGTAGGGAAAGTGTTAGATTGCAGAGGGGTAAAATTTACTATTCTCACTTCAGACAGTGTAACAGTAGGGAAAGTGGTAGATTGCTGGGTGGGGGTAACATTTACTAATCCCTCTCTAGTCAGTGCAACAGTAGGAAAAGTGTTGGTTTGCAAAGGGGTTACATCTACTTTTCCTACTCCAGTCATTGCAATAGTATGGAACGTGTTGCTTTGCAGAAGGGTAAGATTTACTATTCCCACTCCAGTCAGTGCAACAATAGGGAAACAGTTGGATTGAGGGGAGGTAACATTTAGTACAACAGTAGGGAATGTTTTGTTTTGCAGAGGGCTTAATTTTACAATTCACACTCCAATCAGTGCAACAGTAGCTAAAGTGTTGGATAGCGGGGGTATACATTTACTATTCCTACAACAGTCAGTGCAACAGTAGGGAAAGTGTTGGATTGTGGAAGGGTAAAATTTACTATTCTCACTCCAGTCAGTGTAACAGTAGGAAAAGTGTTGGATTGTAGAGGGGTCAAATTTGCTATTCCCACTTCAGTCAGTGCAACAGTAGGTAAGGTTTTGGATATCAGAGGGGTAAAATGGAGTATTCCTACTCCAGTCAGTGCAACAGTAGGGAATGTGTTGGATTGCGGAGGGGTGAAATTTACTTTTCCCACTTCAGACAGTGTAAAGTTAGTGAAAGTGTTGGGTTGCTGGGTGGGGGTAACATTTACTATTCCCACTCCAGTGAGTACAACAGTAGGGAATGTTTTGTTTTGCAGAGGGCTAAAATTTACTATTCCTACCCCAGTCAGTGCAACTGTAGGGAAAGTGTTAGATTGCGGTTTGGTAAAATTTACTTTTCCCACTTCACACAGTGTAACAGTAGGGAAAGTGTTGGATTTCTCTGTGGGGGTAACATTTATTATTTCCACTCCACTCAGTGCAACAGTAGGTCAAAGTGTTGGATTGCAGAGGGGTAACATTTGCTATTCCCATTCCAGTCAGTGCAACAGAAGGGGAAGTGTTGCTTTGCAGAGGGGTAAGATTTACAATCAATCAATATGCTTTATTCGATAGAAAAATATATCATAAAAGCAGAATCAATCCTTATACAGTTCAAAAAAGCGATTTGACATAGACCTAACAGTGACAATGCATCACAATTTGATAGTTAAAAAGATAACATTCATTTTATAAAACAAATAAAAGAAAAATGGGGAAAAAAAACTAAAATTTGAGTATCATAAAAAGTGATACACAACAGTATAGTACAGAGTAGTTCATATAGGCCTAATCCATATTATTTGGTGTCAAAAAGCTTTGAGCGTAGCACCCATGTACATCCCAGGTATTTGGCCACCCCACAGATCACAGTGAGGGAGGAAGTATCTGTCCTGAGGACACGTAGAACAGACAGATAGTTTCTTGAGTCCAACAATATACAGACAGGTTTTAACCACTTGCTTCTTATGTGTCTGTATACGGGGCAAGCAAACAAGTGGGTAATAGACTCAGTGCGAGCTCCACATCCTGGGCAAGGCGCTGCTGCTGTTGCTAACGCACATCGATCGATACCCCTGCAGCTCACTGTTAAATCATTAATGGGGAGGGTTCCGATTCCCAGTTTCATATACAAGGACCTATCTCTGGGGCTTTGGATAAAATCGAGATATGCTTCTAGCTTCTGAACAGGCTTGTATTTCATGAACCGCTCAGTGAGGGTTCCCCTGTCCGCATTGGTCTCTTGAACCGTCTCCACCCAATTCCAATAGGCTTTTTTTATAACCTGTTTGGGAGGCGGGGTCTGAGTGACCCATGCCTCTCCTAGACCTATGTCGAAGAGTAGACGCCTAAGATTTGAAATCCATTTGACCCTCTGGCCTATATCCGCTTGAATGATATCGCTAATAGGGTAAAATTTACTATTCTCACTCCAGTCAGTGTAACAGTAGGAAAAGTGTTGGATTGTAGAGGGGTCAAATTTACTATTCCCACTCCAGTCAGTGCAACAGTAGGGAAAGTGTTGTATAGTAGATGGGTAAGATTTACTATTCCCACTTCAGTCAGTGCAACAGTAGGGAAAGTTGTGGCTAGCAGAGGGGTAAACTGCAATATTCCTACTCCAGTCAGTGCAGCAGTAGGGAACGTGTTGAATTGCGGAGGGGTAAAATTTACTATTCCCACTTCAGACAGTGTAAAGTAAGTGAATGTATTGAGTTGCTGGGTGGGGGTAACATTTGCTATTCCCACTCCAGTTAGTGCAACAGTAGGGAAAGTGTTGGATTGCCGAGGGGTAACATTTACTATTCCCACTCCATTCAGTGCAACAGTAGGGAAAGTGTTGGATTGCCGAGGGGTAACATTTACTATTCCCACTCCATTCAGTGCAACAGTAGGGAAAGTGTTGCTTTGCAGGGGTGTAAGATTTACTATGCTCCCTCTAGTCAGTGCAACAGTAGGGAAAGTGTTGGATTGCAGAGGAGTTACAATTTACTATTCCCACTCCAGTCAGTGCAACAATAGGGAAAGAGTTGGATTGCGGAGAAGTAAAATTTACTATTCGCACTCCAGTCAGTGTTACAGTAGGGAATGTGTTGGATTGCAGAGGGGTATATAGTACTATTTCCACTCATTCACTGCAACAGTAGGAAAAGTGTTGGATTGTAGAGGGGTAAAATGTTCTATTCCCACTCCAGTCATTGCAACAGTAGGGAAAGTGATGGACTGCAGAAGGGTAAAATGTACTATTCCCACTGCAGTCGGTGCAACATTAGAAACAGACTAATTAACTTGTACGAAAGAAAAGAATTTCAAAAACATACCAAATAACAAAAAATATAAATATGTCAATATAAAAAATATACATTTTTTCAAATAAAATTACATAAATTAAATATGTATTACAATATTTAATACACATAACAAATAACTACATAATGTTATTATAATTAAAATGCGAAACTATATTCTCAAATTAATTTTAACCAATAAATACGTTCTTTACATTCAAAAAGCACAACACAATTAACACATACAATAAAAAATAACATGTTTATCAAACATTAATTACCTATTTTTAAATGTATTAATACATAAATAACTTTCTACTCTATTTTTCTACAAAGTACACAACACATATCAAAGGTTTAATATTTAAATGGTATTATTTACACTTTCCATAGATAAATAATTATAAGATAATAAATAACTATTACTCAAAAAATTATATTTAATTGCCCCCCCACTCTTTAGCCATAAAAACCTAACAACCCACACCTAGTATATAAAATAAAAAAATATTATTTGTAGAGTTTTCATAATTATTTGTAATGAAACCGTTAATATAAATAATTAACACTAAAAAATCAAATCATATTTAATTAACTTCACTTCCTTTAATTCTACAAATGCCACAAATCACACCTAATATATAACATAAATAATATATTACATATTTTACATAATTATTCATCATTTTAACCAATATTTTAAATTAAAAATTTTAATTAATTATATGAATTAATTTCCTACACACCCTTTACCCATAGCAAAATACAACACACACCAAAAAGGAAAATATTATATTAGACAATTTTCACGATTGATTCTCAATGAGATTATTAACATTAATTAAAAATTGAATATTAATTGATTGTAATTAATTTACTTCCCACCCTATACCCCTACAAACCCCACAACCTATAATGAAAGAAATATATAAAATTACATTTCAAAACTACTAACAATTCGAAAACTATATTAAAAACATTAACAACAATTAAACAAACATTTTATAACATAAACAATTATATTACATCCTAAAATACATACAAATTATTCAACAAAGATATTCTTGCACACGGTATTTCAGTTTGATGATATTTCATACTCAATTAAATAATTGCTATGAATTAAAAGTGATTAATTAATTAACTATAAATAATTTACTTCCCACCCTATACCCTTACAAAACACACAACCCACACCTCAAAGATAATTTTAAAAAGCAAAATACTTATACAATTAACAAATGATTATCAATTAAATAAAAAATATTTTTAAAAAAAATTAATTATAATTAATGTACTTGCCGCCCTAAACCCTACAAACCCCACAACCCACTACAGTACTAAAAATGAAAGAAAATATCAAATTAAATGTCAAAACTACTAACAATTTAAAAACTCTATTAAAAACATTATCAACAATTAAACAAACATTTTATAACAGACATAATTAGAATACATACTAAAATACATAAAAATAATTAAAAAGGGATATTCCTAACAATGATATTGTTGTAAACTATAATACTCATTTCAACATTGTTAAAATCGATAGTACTTACCTGAAAATCGATATTCTTGACAACGATATTACTTAAAGTAGGTGGTAAACTGCGAGTGTTTTGCGGCCGCAAATGCGGTTGCAAAACAATAGTACAATGCAAGGTGACTCGCTATTAGGAAGGGACGCCCCTTCCTAATAGCGAGAGTCGCATATGCTACTTTGCGAGTCAGTGACTCGCAAAATAGCATTTGTACATGCGATTACCCTTTTTAGCGGTCGCAAACGGGAGGATATCCTGTTTGCGGCCGCAAAAAAGGATCATACATCTGGCCCCAAATGCTCTTGAAAAAGGACTAAATATTGACAGTGGAGTGCATTAGCTTTTAGGAGACTCATAGAATCTATGTAAGTAACATAACTGTGCCTGGACTCTCAACAGCCCGAGATCTTTATTCAACACTATACCGATTTATCACATTTTTTTACCTTACCTTATGTGTTTTTTTATCACATTTCTATTATGTGTTGTTGTGAGCATATTATCTTTTTAGATTCTGTTTACTTGTGTTGACTCTTGTTGTTGCTAGAGGTTGTTATGTATGTTTAAGTCTAGAATAGGTTTATTTGATCAAGCTTTATAATATGTGAAGTACTGTCTTTGTGTTGAATGGTAGGAGATTTGTTTGATACCAGAAGGCCAAAGTTGAACATATTGAATGCTGGACCTGGTTGATTCCAGGCAGTACAAAACATAGGCAGTGATTGGTTGTTGTGTAGACTCTTTTTGTTGAAAGTGGTTGTTAAGCACCCTAGTATTTTCAAATTAGTTTATTTGATAAAGAATCGCAGATTTCAAGAATGGCGCTATGTCCTGTTCCTTTAGAACTATCCGGAGCCACTACGGGGCCGAGCCCCGGGAACCGACTGCAGCCTTGATAAATGTATATTTCATTCTGTACTTAGCGGCCGGCCCTGGTGGTTGTAGGCCCGTGCTTGTAATCGAATTATTGTTCAATAAAAAATTAAAAAAAAAAAAAAAAAAAAAAAAAAAAAAGAATGGCGCTATGTGGATTGAGGACAAATTTATGTACTCTTTCTATGGTTTTGCATTTTGGCCATTCCAATATGGTGCTGATTAATAACACTATTGTCAGATATTTGAAGTTGAATGGCCATGGAGGACTCACCAGTTCAGTGAATTTTCCCAACAATTGTGATAGGTTTGGCACTTTAGACTCTGGGCACCATAGCGGAAGCAGGACCACTCGACTAGAAGTCGGTGATCCAGCTGCCCTGATTAGAATGTGTCCACCTTCACTGCGGTCACAATGTGTATATTTTCTATTGTGTCATGTGCTGCGGGTTGCAGCACATGCCCCAATAGAAGATAAACACTTTAAAAACATGGTGCATTGCCAAACAATGGTGCAGGGATGGTTGGGGGCAGCAGAAGTGCCCCCCCAGGTCCCACAGTGGAGGGCCAGGGGAGGAGGGGACCTACTAGTCACTTTCCACCTGCCTTTTCATGGCTGGTGGACCTCCATGAAAGAACAGGTGGAAAGGCACATTGTGATACCTACAGCGGTGCCCGAGTAGGCACCGCCCTAATTCTAGGGATTAATGACCCTCCGACGAACTGACAGGCTCCTTGAGCCCATCAGAATCACCACGGATGGTCTCACTGCTCGATGCCTCCAACCACCACATCGTAATGTGGTGGGTGGACCACAGGGACAGATGTCGGTGAGTCCGACACCGATGAGCCGTCAGTGTTGGACCTACCGACATCGTAATAATAAGCCCCTCTGTCTCTTCACTCAGGCAGAATGAATATATCATTGCTCGGTGAGACCTAATATTCTCTTAACATATCATTGAATGTAGAGTAGCCTCCAATTCACTGATTCATACTGTAATCGCAGTCTAACTTGAATTGCACGCATTGTTTACCTACCTGGGGTTTAATGAACCCTTCCACTTTCAGTCTATATAATAGATTCCTGATAGGTCTTACCACGAGCATCACCTCCTGCATCATATAATCTGACAAATTTGCATTACGGGCAATATTTATGTAGCTGGTTTAGCGAATACTCACGCATTTGCTGTGACCTAACATATTCCCGATAACGTTATATCACAAGTGGATAGCATAGTGCTATTTAAGATATTATTTATAAAGGGCCGATTCCGATCTCGGTCGGAAGGGCACCGAATCGGGTTCGGCCGGAAAAACTACGAGCCGTACTCGTGTTTTCCGGCCGACTCGTACAGCTGTACGAGCGAACAAGTACGATGCGGGCTACATGAAATTCACCGACCGAGTCGTTTCCGGGTCCGTACTGCTCCGTACGTCCCGGTCAGAAGCTAACCGTGGCGTGCAATGGATGCGATTTACAACCGAGCCAGTACGATGCACTCGTCGGACAGCCTGTGCGAGCCGGAATGTCCGGCTCGCAAAAGCTCCCAGAGTCAGACTTTGGGGGTCCGCGTCGGACCCCTGACACTCGCAGCCCTACGACTCGGACACAGGGGGAGACCTATGGGTCTCCCCAACACAGGCATGTATGGTGCGGGTGGCACAGACACGTATCGACTGTAGGGGGCGCACTTGTTCGAGACGTACCCATTCAGTGAATGGGAGCCCATGTACGCGTCGTACGACCAGCTCCCATTGACTTCTATGGGAGTCCGACCGAACCGAGCTCGACAGCATACGTGCGCATCGTACTTGCTCGGTCGGACTGTAGGGGTCTGGCTCGGTCGGAAAACACTCCGGATCCGACTCGGTGGGAGTGCTTTCCGACCTGGATCGGAATCGGCCCCATATTGTGCAGATTCTAAAACTTTTTGACTATTTATTTTTTCAGGCACGTCGTATCAGTAAATATGTGGACTCATCTGCAATTTCAAATGCTTCAGTTGAGCCGTGAGTTTTGAGCTTGTTTTCACTTGGGGCCTCATTATGATGTCTGGCAGAAAGCCATCCAACAGTTCGTCAAAGGCTTTTCGCCCCATATCAGAGGTTTCTGTCTGACCGCCGTATTGCGATACCAGCGGTCAGAGGGAAACCCGTGTGGGAATTCCACTCCGCTTTTGATGGGCTCAATGACCCTGTCAAGGTAGTGGGCAGATCCTAATCCCCAAAATGGAGGTGGTGCCTGCTCAGGCACCGCCGTGGGTATTACAATGCACGTTTCCCACAGCCTTTCTATGGGGCTCGGTCTGCCATAGAAAGGCTGTCGGAAATGGACTTTCGGAACCCCTAGCAGAGCTCCTGTCCCCTGCAGCCTCCGCTATGAGGCATGCACCGTGTGGGAGACTGTGCATGGTGCCTGACACAAGGTGCATGGATGTTTGAAAACATCAATTTTTCCATTGCAGCTTGTGCTGCGGCCCTTTCCAGCTGCCGCACAAGCTGCAATGAAAAAATGTATGTTTCTGACTGCCCATTGGGTGGTCGCATCCTAATTAGGTGCGGGAGAGAACTCCTCTCCACCAGCGGAGTCTACAGGGATTACCCTACTCCGCGCCCCGCTGAGAAAGCAGAGTAGGGAAAAAAACTCAGACTACGTAGTGGAGCGGAGTTAGCCAGCCCTCCCCGCTAATTGACCCCCCCGCCTTCACCCCAACTAATAATATACTATAATAGAATAAAAGCCACTTACCTGTGTTGCGGCTTCCCCGGACTGCCCTCCTCCTCATCTGCGTACATCTCGCATGAGCTGCGCATGCATTTGCGCGCATGTGCGTTTCTTTGTGAGAAATGAACATGCGCGTATGCGCATGCGCAGTTCGTGCAATATGTACGGCAATGAGGTGAAGGGCAGCCCGGGGTTAATCCAAATTCGGTGGGTGGAACCGCGGACTTATAGTCAGGCTGATTTCATCCCGTTATTGTGTCGAGCATCGTAATAGGCCCCTTGATGATTAAGGGCCTTTGGGTTATACTCATCATGATCACTTGCATGACCGAATATCTTAGTTTGTTTAGACTGTTCTTTAGTCAGTGTACAAGTATGCCATGATAAGTGAGAGGAATAACTCATTGGATGGTATTGTTGATATTTTTCAGTGCATTAGTAACTTGCCTTCAATTAAGTTAGATATAAGCAACTTGAATGCTAAAATAGAGGACATGTGAGCTCCTACTCGTTTTGCATGCTTACTACGCCACCGCTTTTTTCTTTTGTCCCATTTTCACTTTTGTCTTGTGAGCATCAAAAGCTCTAGTGTGTCACACTAGGAAATATAATTTGAACTGTAACACCTATGGGATTGTATTTCATCTTCCATACGTTTTTGATATTCTGTTTGTGCTCAATTGAAGTATAGACTTATCACTTATTTACAACTGGAATGAAGTACTTTCAGTTCCTCTTTCAGTTTACTCATCCCCTTTTTTGACCTCTTGTGTTTTGGTTACTGGCAAATGGTGAAGGTTATCTTTACAAAATTTGAATATTGGTTGTAATATAATGCCTTGATGTTTGTTACTTTTCACTTAGCCCTGAGGAAATCGGTTGGAACATAACTATCCAACTACGAAACATGTGTTGGCTAACTCATAGAGAGGTTTTGCATCAATGATATGCTTGTGGTTTATGCCTAAAGTGCAAGACCTTTCAAACATGATTGCAACTCTTCTGTGGTGCATTGCTCTGGATCAATTTCATTTAAGGATATAATACTAACAGGACATCTTAGGAGGTTAATGCACTATCTGGATTCACCTGTGAGTAAACACTGTCACAGAACTGAAGCCTCATGAAGTAGCATAGGCAATTAATATATCTACTGCAGAGCACAGCTCATAACAGGCATATTTACAAGAGCTTATCACCACCAGAACATCACTTTTTGTGATGTTCAGGTGGCGATAAGCCCTTTGCCTTATTAACAAGGCAGCGTTAAGCCACTTAACAGGGCTTAACACCGCCTTGTAAATAAGGCCCCCTTTCACACAGCACTCAGCGTGAAAGGGGCTGGCAATGGGTGTTCTGCCGCAACACACATTGCTTTTTTACGCTGCCCCCCCCTGTTTACACGGGTGGCATAAATATGGGGTAGCTCCAAAAATAAGACCAGGGGAAACCTGGTCTTAACCTGGCAAAATGAGGAGAAATTATTAATTTCTCCTCGTTTTTGCTGTTTCTATGTGTGCTGCATTCTGCAGCACACATAGAAACTGCAGATTACCACTAGTGATTGTTTATGTCCAGGAAGGTGTGTAGATATACATGTGTGCTATTGATTCAAAATTCAGACATTTAGTCAATCGTGTTTCATATGAATAACTAATGTTGAATCTTTCCAAGCCATTTTGTAATACATTAGAATATTATTATAATTTTATGTGGGATTGATTTTTTATGGCATGCTCCAGACAATTATGAGGTATATTTGGAATTTCTGTTAGCAATTTTCATGTTTTGAAATCGTAGCAGCATGATTGTTATCAGTCGCAGCATCTTTTTCTATTTTGATTAAATCAATTAATTTTTGTCGATATTGACCACATTTCATGGGGGGAGTGTGCGGGTTCATTGTTCCCATTGCTGCGAGTTGTGTTAGTTTATAAATTTGAATTGTTTCAGGTTTGATTTCAACATTTTCTAAATCTATTGTTGGGGGTGAGAAATCTCACTAAAATCAGCTTATAGTGAACAAGTACATTTGCATTTTTGTAACACATTTTAACAAACTCTGCCCTCAAAGAAATTACCACAGAGGAAAAGGGATAATAAATTGTCATAGCTAGCTTTATTCATTACAAGCAGAATGAATTTAAGACATTTTAGGGATTTAAATCATACGCTGCAGACATGTATGTTTATCCTGAAAGATTCAGAGTATAAAGTGCATAGGATATTTGATGACGTTACTGCTGCATAGATCTGTGTGTAATCTCTGTCACAGGTTTGAAGCATCATGAAGTAACAGAGGGGCGTATTATCAAGGACGGCGTTAAAATTATCGCCTATTTAGCGGCAGATAACTGCCGCTATAGCGGAGATAATGGGCTTGATGATATGCCATGGAGAATTCCAATAGAAGCCCATGTTTACACCAGAACCTGGGCTTCTATGGGAATTCAGCAGGGCATATTATCAAGCCCATTATCGGCGCTTTAGCGGCAATTTTCTGCCGCTAAACTGGCGATCATTTTACTGCTGTCCTTGATAATATGCCCCATAGGGCCTTATTACAATGCCAGTCGGACGAGTGTCCAACCGACATCGTTTCGGGAGTGGAACCGCCCGACAAGTAGTCAGCGGTTCCACCCCTGATATTATGATGTGACCACCAGCACGATGGTTGGAAACCTAACCTTTACCATTGTGCATTGTGCTTCTGCATAGAAAAGGTGGTGGTGCCTCCTCAGGCACTGCCTCCATTGTAGAGATTATGCCTCCGACAGATGGGATCCTTGATCCTGTCAGAGGCGGCAGTTGGTCCCTCTGACGACATTGCTCTGACTGCCGGCATCTTAATCCGGCGGTCGGACCGATGCCTTGGATGTAGACAGACCGCCACTGATGGCTTGTAGGTAGCGGTCAGTCCAACATGCCCAGCATAATACACAAGATTCAGGTCAGAGAATTGCATTCTATTTAACCAAGCAGAGCAAGTTAATATATTTAAAGTGTAACTCACAGGCCACAGACAACAATCATGGTAAAATAGGTTTCTAGAGTTCTACACCAGCAAGTAAAAGCTGATTGTAGCCTACAGACATAGATTTGAAACCTTCCATGTTTTGATTCAATCTCTTCCTTATCTAGTGTTAATAAAATGTTTCCATTTGGTAGTAAAAGATACCAATTTTTTGGTTGTATAATTTTTATTGGTTTTCAAGCTGTAACAACGCTGTATGGGTAGGAGATCGCACCCAGGTGGAAACAGATAGTAAACTGTAAATATTGGAGGTACAGACTCGTGATGGAGCGTAAAAGTTCAGAAACTGTTGCCTCTTTCAATTCTCACCATTAGACGTGTTTTACTAATATAGTATTAACAAAATATGTGAAATAAAGTGACGACAAAAACATGAGATCCTATACCTCATTGTAAAAGCATACAGGAATGTTCTGAAATGTGAAAATGAGAAAAACATGAATAAAGGATAAAGAGAAATATTTTTACGTTTATGAAATGTAGAAACATGTTTAAGCAATAAAACGTGGTTAACTAGGAAGTGTGCTGCTGATTACCTAATGTGCCATAAAGAAAAGATTGCTCACATCCTAAATCATAATAAATACGATTAAAATGACTAGCTTAAAGATGCTTAACAAATAAAAGTTCCTACAGTATTTCATTAAATATGCAATATATGAATGTGAATCACAAAAGGGACACACATATTAATCCACTCAAAAAATAAAACGTGTGAGTGTTCGCTGTTAGTAGTGCCTAATATTGACATGTAGCCTTTGAAGAAAAGAATAATGAGTGAATTTACTAAGAGGCACTGAATTATTCATGATAATGTGTTTTATATTAATATTAACGTGCCAATGGTTTTAGTGAGTTTTTATGAAGGCCTCAAATGCTTCTTTTCCCTCATTCAGTAAGGCAAAAACTAGCTGTAGGCGTCATTTTCGGTGCTATAAGAACTTTTCGCAGAGTTTCTCGTGATTGTGAGCATAAAGTCCTATTCTCATTCAGCAACACTGTTGACAGAAATGTATCCATACAATTGCAAACCCAGAAAGAGCATCTGGGAATGGACAGACAATGAACCAAATGAATGTTCTTACTTGGAGGAGAGGATGCAAATTATAAAATTGTTGGAACTGATGATTTGACAAAAGGATTACTAAATCTTTCTGGATTACCTAGTGAGGTATTGATCATACCATGAGCAGTCCACTGTGCACAACCAATGGAAATGACAACATAAGACTGAACTGATAATTTGTGGGTGTAAACTGAGAACTTTTGGAAGTATAATTGCCTCATGGCAGAGGAGTGGGGGCTGCTGGCTGTCATTTTCAATTTCCCTGCCAGGTATGCTGTCGGACTGAACTTTGATTTCATATACCTATCCCATTTTTAACTGAAATTTTGAACGGACTCAATCTGCACTTAACCAGCTAGTACAGTGTGCAAGTATAACTCTTCGGCAGGACAGTTATGGACACAATACTGTGACTCCTTACATTTCTTCACTGCATATTTGGTTTGTGTAACCTAAATGCTGAATTTGATATTTGCCATGTACTCTCTCTCTCTTTAATTCCCTTGGCGATCAGCAAATAGATAAATGGTATTCATGAGCTATATTATCATTATTATTATTATTATTATTTTTAAACAAATGTATTGGCATTTTGTAAAAGCATCATATACATCATTATTGTCAGGAATGTTATCAATGACGTCATATCCAGAGGGAATGTTCACATTCCCTCTGGATATTACTTGTTTTCCTAACACTCTCAATTATAGTCTGTCCCTCTGACCCCTTTTCTTTTTAATTTTATTTTCTGCTTTACAATTATACCATATGCCGACATTTCTCCCTAAGTCCCTCCACCCCCCCATCGGACGACTAATTTACCTTATAAAACTCAGTAATGTGCGGGCTGCTCCTTCATTTAGATTATAGTTATTCAGAATATGTCAGGGGGTACACTCGACCCTTCTCTTACTGTTCCTCTGTTGGGGACTGCAGCTCAGTTATCAGCACTGATCACGCCAGTAGATCCTCCTCTAATTTATCATCCTTGCGGACTTGTTTAATTCTTACTCTCTCAGCTTTTGCCCACTCGCACATATCTTTTACCCATCTATCACACTTCGGGGCGGTCGATTTACGCAACTCAATCACAATGCAGCTTTTTTCATTTATCAACCCCAGCATCACAAACTTCCTACTACGCTTCTTATTTTCTGGTGATGAGAGAAGACCCAGTAGGATCGATTTCACCTCCCTGGGTATAGCCCATCCCGAGTCCTTTCTAGGACGCTGCAATACCCTGTCCCAAAATTCTTCCTCCCCCGGACACATCCACACCCCGTGTATAAAATCCACCTCAGCCCCCTGACCTCTGGCATAACTGCTGGATCGGTCTGCGTATATTTTACTCAGAACTTTCGGGGTGAGATAGGCTTGGTGTATAAAGTTGTATTTTATTAATTAAAAACATACATTTGAGCACCCATGCTTCACCATTTCATGTACTCGGCTTCACTCATTCTCTGTCAGTGGGGAATCCATCGTCACCTCCCACCTGCGTTGTATGAGGAGTGGGCTCTGAGGCAGATCCTCGCATATCGCCTTATATAAATAAGTGTGTTATCAAATGTCATCCTTGGGACATATATAGTATCACTTGTAATGTTTTGGTTACCGGTGGTTCTTCCGGGAATGCCAGCCATAATTCTCTAGCCACACTGGAAATGTTTGCGTACTGAAGATACTGCCCTCTACCCAGTAGAAATGTCTGCTGCCGCATCCTCCCTCTTCATAAACTGACCATTCTGATATAGATCTCCCATTCTAAGGCATCCCCCCATTTTCCACTTATGAATCGACATTGATTCTGCAATCTTAGCGAACGGTGGAACCACCCACAGAAGCATGTCTGGTGCATAAGGTGCATGTCTCACCACGTTTCTAACTGTGGCCTCCTAGACCTCGCCTACCTGTCTAATAATATATGGAGTATTTCGGGGATCCCCTTCCCCTCATCAATAATTCCGGTAGGGAACCACCTTCATAGGACCCCTCAAAAAGCCTTTTTCCCAGTTGTCTTGTTCATCTAGCCAATGGATTGCATGCTCTAGCTGCGCTGCCATATAATAATATTCGATATATGGGACCTCTACTCCCCCCAACGGCCAGGGTCTTTGCAGTGTAGAGTAACTAATCTGTTTGCATCTAGGACCCCACAAAAGATGGGTCACCAAGGTGTCCAGTATTCTAAAATAGCTGGTCAGGATCTTGTAGAACAAATTCTGTAGTATGCACAGGCATCAGAGGAGAATGACCATTTTAGTGATCGCAACCCTTCCCATAAGAGACAAGGGCAGGTCCCTCTAAAAGCGTATGGATCCCCTCCACGAACCTTCCTATATTGAGTTCCAGAAATCTTTTAGGTGTTTTTGCTAATTTCATTCCTAGGTATCTGGGAGCCATTGTGGTCCATTGCATCCCCAGGTCAGGAAGGGTATCAGCCGGTTGCTCCGCTAATCTCCCAATAGGTATCAATTTAGACTTGGTTTGATTCGTGCGGAGACCCGACGCCTCACCGAACTTCGCAAAGATCTTCAATAGTAGAGGAACCAACCTTCCAGGTTGTTTACAATATACCAGTGGGTCATCGGCATCTATGGAGACCACATGTTCCGTGCCTCCCACTTTTAGCCGGCTCCTAAGTGCTACCGCCAATGGCTCCATTGCCATTGCAAATAGGAGGGGAGACAGGGGGCAGCCCTGCCTGGTCCCCCTTTCCAATCGGAATGCCCTGGAAATTCTACCCCGTCTTAATTCTGGCTGAAGGGGGACATATATAACAATGTAACCCAATTAAGAAAGCTCGCACCCACTCCCATTTTTTGTAAGGTGGCCCATACATATGGCCAGGCCACCGAATCAAATGCTTGTTCGATATCCAAAAGGGCTACCTCATGGTCTTCCATCAATAAACTCGGAGGGGAACAACCTTTACAACGCAACTTTTACAGCGCACTACACTTACAACGCAGGCATTACAACGCAACATCCTTTACAACGCATGACACTACAACACATACCTTTACAACGCATACCATTACAACGCAGGCACTACATCGCATGTCACTACAACGCAGGCATTACAACGCATACCATTACAACGCATACCATTACAATGCATACCATTGGAGTTAGAATATTAATTTTTAACCCCTACACTATCCAACACTTACCCTACTGTTGCACCCCCTGGAGTTAGAATAGTAATTTTTACCCCTATACTATCCAACACTTACCCTACTGTTGCACCCCCTGGAGTTAGAATAGTAATTTTTACCCCTATACTATTCAACACTTACCCTACTGTTGCACCCCCTTGAGTTAGAATAGTAATTTTTACCCCTATACTATCCAACACTTACCCTACTGTTGCACCCCCTGGAGTTAGAATAGTAATTTTTACCCCTATACTATCCAACACTTACCCTACTGTTGCACCCCCTGGAGTATGAATAGTAATTTTTACCCCTATACTATCCAACACTTACCGTACTGTTGCACCCCCTGGAGTAAGAATAGTAATTTTTACCCCTATACTATCCAACACTTACCCTACTGTTGCACCCCCTGGAGTAAGAATAGTAATTTTTACCCCTATACTATCCGACACTTACCCTACTGTTGCACCCCCTGGAGTAAGAATAGTAATTTTTACCCCTATACTATCCAATACTTACCTTAAATGCAATGTAACATTATGCGTTGTAATGGTATACGTTGTAAAGGTAGTATGCGTTGTAATGGAATGCGTTGTAAAGGTAGTTTTTAAAAATGCGTTGTAGTGTCATGCGATGTAATGGAATGCGTTGTAGTGGATGTTGCGTTGTAAAAATTGCATTGTAAGTGCATGCGTTGTAAAAGTATGCGTAGTAACGTCATACATCCAACTCGGATCATGCCACACCTGGCCAGACATGGGCCAGCCGTAATAGATTGAACATGGTGCTACGGCGTGGGATGAATCCTGCCTGGCCTGAGAGGATCAGATAAGTCATTTGAGGAAGAAGTCTATCTGCCAGAATGCCGCTCAGAATCTTTACATCAATATTGAGCAGCGAAATCAGCCTGTATGAGATCGGTACCTGTGAGTCCCTATCTTGTTTGGGTATCATTATCACCAGAGCCTCCTGCACAGAATCTGGCAACACTTGCCGCTGTAGGGCTTCATTGTATACCTCCAGGAACCGATCCACCAATTGTGGTGCAAATTGTTGGTAAAATTCTGCCGGAAAACCATTGTTCCCAGGCAAATTCTCTACCTTTAGTCATTTAATAGCCCCCAGCAGCTCCTCTTGTGTGATTGACGCTCCTATGCTTTCCTCCACCTCTTGATCCAATTGAGGTAATTCCACTGCAGCCAGTAACTCTGTTATGATCGAACCTCGAGGCCCCTCCCCGCCACTGTATACCTTGGCTAGATGAGTAGTGAAAACTTCCAGGATACCCACCTGCATCTGGACTAATTTCCAGTTCCAGTGCTGTAATTGCAGTATTGGCCCCGTGGGTATTTCCCTTCTCAGCAACCTGGCCAACATGGCTCCAGAATTATCTCTCTCTCTATGGAGTCTTTGCCTACATACTGTATAGTCATTTTTACTAGGCATTTCCATGCCTCCAGTAATTCAATTTGGGCCTCACACCACTCCCCCTCCTCTGTGGGGACCTGGGCAGCAACACTTCTAGTTTGCCTGCGCTCCTATACTAGGATATCCCTCTTTAGTTGTTGCCAAACCCTGTGCATTGTATGTATGCAAACTCCCCTGAGCACTGCCTTCATGGCATCACATTCATGGGCTCTATGCAAGGCTGAACCCCAATTTTCCTCAAAGTATTTGGTGAGTGCAGTTGAGACCGCAGTCGCAAAAGGGTGGTCCAGCAATGCCTCAGCTCGGAGCCGTCACGTAGGGATAGCTGAACTGGGTTTATGGCCCTTAAAGCTGACCAGGACCGGTGAGTGGTCCGATATATACCGGGTTTGATATGTTATCCCCTGAACCTCTTGAGCTAGGTCGGAGGTTAGGAGGCAGTAGTGTAAACAGCTAAATGTATTAGCTGCTGGGGTGTGGCACGAAAGTACCTTCTGTCCTGGATTGCGTTCCCTCCATATATCCATGAGTTGCAAGTCCCTCAATATGTCAGTCAGGGATTCTGTCATGCGTGGTTTGGTACCTAAACGTGGAGGCTCCCGATCTAGATTCCCATTTAGAACACAATTTAAATCCCCCATCATTAATGTTGATTCTGCTAGATATGGTGCAGCGGCTGTCATAACAGAAGGGAAGAAGCTCGGGCAATCAATATTGGGGGCGTAAACATTAATTATACACATTTCCCTCCCCTCTATCGAGCCATGAACAATTACGTACCTCAGATACTGGTCCACCACGAGGTGTAGATATTTAAAAGGAACTCCCAGTGCCACCCATATAAGAGCACCTCGAGCAAATGCTGAATAGGACATAGCATACATTTGTCCTCGTCATTTGCGCTTAATAAATGGGATTGAGTCCCCCATACATGAGTCCCCTGTAGGCACGCAATGGACACCTTGAACCTTTTTTAAAAATGCATATACTCTCCTTCATTTCTCGAAGGCCGTCAACCCCGGCCATTCCAGGTAAGTATATTCAAAGCTGTGTTTGCCACATTCAAAAAAGTACGATACCCACTCTTCCCTCACCTCCCGGCACCGCTCCCCTGCCAACTGCCATATGAGTTGGCCCCCTGACATATGCAGTCTCAGCAGACCCCCCAATTTCTAGTAGTGCATCCAATGTATCCCAACATAAGAACCTGAATGATCACCCAACTCCCTCCACCCTTTGGCCAACCCAGCAGCGACCCTCTCCCTCCTCTCCTGCCGAGGCAGGGCCCTCCTTAGCCACCCCATACCTCCCCTATGAAAACTTACAATTAAACAATAACTATGGGTCCAGTAATGGTCTAGTTCAAACCAGCGTTGTTTGCTACGTAGCCTAGGAGCCGATAATCCGCTTCCTCTACAACCCCAAGCGACCAAGTGACCAACCAGGTGCGAGGACTAGCCTCCAGCTCCTGGAACGTGGCTTGGTCCCCCTGCGGGGCGCGTGGAACACCCCCCACGGGCAATAATCAGACAGTTTAATAACACATTTCCCTACATTATACAAACTACTTATATTCCGTATCATAAGCACCCAGCCGCTACTTCATAAACATCGATGGTACAGACCCCTTTCAGCTCGCTGACTCATTTGACAACAGAGAGTCCGGCACTACATTTTGGGAGCCATCTACTGAGTCCGGCACCGGTTAGCCTGCAATGTCTCATCTGGGCATACCCATAACCTGCCCGGGCTGTCATCTCGATCTACCTGTGTCTTCAACCAGTATAGCCCTCGACATAGAAGGCAATCACAATGTGCTCCAGCGGACTAAACGGCATCTGTTATGTGTACCAGAGACGATTGGTGGCTTTGCTGTTTCCCGGATTATACCTGCTCAACATGTGTTAGTGAATTTGGAGAAAATAGTTTAATTAAAAAAGCACCAACACTGTTAGCTCTGGCAGTATTTGTTTCCTAGAAGAGTTTCTTTAGTTCTGTGGCATGAACGGTTTACTACAGTATTTTAAGATGCCATAGACAACCTTTTTGACCTCAAGCCAAATGGGCCGTGAGATAGAGACCTCAGGAAGCGGCTTGGTACTAATTCCTCATGCTGAGAGCTCCCCAGTCTGCATTATCTCACAAAATGCTGTCAGCGCTTTGAAAAATGACTTTAAGCAATGAAGCCAACAATGAACTGGCCTGGGAGAGGCAGCCCACAAAGTACACATATTGTATTTGTTACAATTCCATTCCTTAAGCAGTCTGAGCATATTAACATATGCACTACTTTACAAGTTCCTCAACCAGTCTCGAGGTAAGTGAGATTTCCCATCTCTCGTGTCTTACTTCCAAACAGTTTCCCTTCTTGGCTACACTGTGTGATCCTGGGAATACCTCTACATTTTCTTATTTTTTAGTTCCATTATCAAACAGCAGTTGAAGGAAGTTAAAGCAAGCACTGCTGCATAAAACATTGAGTTTTATCCTCTTGTGAACTCTAGGTTGATACCTCCAAAGTAATCGTTTTTTTTTTTTTTACAGGTGTGCTTGGTTGCTCATCCAGAGCAACTGAATTACACCCTCTTAAATATAAAGCTGGTAGATTTCCCAAAGCATGCACAATATTAGGCAGCTCTGGTGTGGAGATATTCAAAGCCCCAGGTAAATTTCCCATTGTGCAATTTTCGCTCTTCCCTTGTTCTAGCGCTAAGGTAATCTTGCGCCCTCTTCTGGGGGACTCTAAGACGGCTGGCTTCTGCCTGCATGTAACACCAGCCAGCCCCATATTACACAAGGTCTCTGGCTTTTTATCACATGTTTACCAGTAGAAAGGGAAAGTTTTTGACACCTCTTCAATCTTGCATCAACCGAATCTAGGTATACAATGCCAAATATAATATTTGTATTGTTGTCATAGAGCACAACCGGTTGCTCAGCAGCAATCAACACCAGATCAAAGATATTCAGAGCCTTAGCTAGACAAACAACCATAGTTGCTAATTTCATTTGAATGAACATTAGACAAAGCAAATGTATTATCCCATGTCTACTTCCCCCTCCCTGTCCACTCACCAACCCACCTAGTTATAGCAAAAGTAAAGACATGGTAACAGTTTATGAAATGTTATTACATCTTTGGGCAGCCATGTACACAGTTACCATTTGTCCATTCCTTCACCTGACGAAAGACAGTAGTGTGAATAGGGCCAATATAAAGAAATTACATCATGAAATATCTTAGGGATCAATTTAGAGGTGGGCATAATGCGGGTATGGTAGAGGCACGTGCCTCTGCCGGCCATTATAAGAAATTATACCCCATTTAGACATCTTCACCAAGTTGGGCAGGATGGTTTTGCTGAAAGTGTAAAATCAGTTTTGGTGGATGTACTTTCGGAAAAATTGAATTGAAAGGTGGGCTCCCTTGTTTTTATGGCCCCCTCTGCATTTATTTTTGTTTCCCGTGCAAAAAAATACCAACCAGGGGCAAATTTCTGAGAAACAAGAAAAACAGTGACTCTGGTAACAAGGGAGTTGCCTTCTGCTCATCAGATCAATTTCTAATATCGTATTCCCGGATCTGGCATGCTTCTGATGGTGAAGCCAGGAACAGTGAAGTCCTAATTCACAACAAAATGAAGCAGTACAGCGCTAGAAGCCATTTTGCTGACGCCGACCGGCGCCATTTTAAAAGCACAGGGTTGCATCATATTTACAACAATTCAATGCATTTGTATGCTTTCCCCTGCACTGGTGCACAAGGGCTGCCATGCGCCAATGCAGGCACCCTTGCACCATGGTGTAAGGGTGCCTGCATGGTGGGGGTGATAATTTTTGTGCAGGACGGAAGGGACACCTTCCTGCACACAAACCATCATTGGTGGTGTTTTCCTCTTTCTATATCTGCTGCAGTATTCAGCAAACATAGAAAGAGGAAAAAAGAGGAGAAATAACAGTATTTCTCTGCCTTGCACCTCCTTACACCTCCCCTGCGAAGGCGCAGTATTCTGGCACATTCCCAAATTTACGAAATGTTGTAAATCTGGGAATGGGGCAGAATCCATTGGTGTTGCCTGGGAACACCCACAGCAATACCCATGGCACACCCCTTTCACACAAAGCGATGCATGAAAAACGGCGTATTTACAAGGCCATGAAAAGTCATAAAGGGTGGCTTTGCTTGGCCTTGTAAATATGGGACAGCACACTGTGTCACTGGTGCATCAAAAAACAAGTAAAGCGCCGGCGGCGCAAGGGGTTTGTAAATAACCCCCAGAATATTTCAATCTCATGAATTTAACTCCAGTAATTCCAACAATTGTTGCTATGTGCCAACGCAGGCACCCTTGCGCCGTGGTGCAAGGGTGTCTGCGTTATAGGGGTGATTGATTTTGCGCAGGGAGAGGCACTTTCCTGCGCAAAAACAATCCTGAGAGGTGTTTTCCTCTTTTTACGCATGCTGCACAATGCAGCACACATAGAAAGAGTAAAGAATCATGAGATATAAGAATATTTCTCCTCGTTGCACCTCCCTATCGCAACCCCTGGGGTGGCGTTAGGATCTGATGCATTCCCAGGTTTATGATGCCTCGTAAATCTGGGAATAGTTCAGATTCTATGTATATTGTGGGAATACCCACAGCAACACCCATGGAATGCACCTTTTACGCACTGTTCTGCATGAAAAGGGACGCATATTTACAAGGCCATGAAAAGCTGTGCAAAGTGACACATTGCGCCACCGGAGCATCAAAAAAGAGCTGCTCTGGTGGTGCAAAAGTGTTGCTGGGGGCCTCGTAAATTAAACTCTAAATCTGCATCAGGAGGTATGCCCTAGAGAGGACCTTCAAATACATTGACTGCTATAGCTCACTAGCAGAAGTGTCACAGACTGTAATTGTGCATGGACAAAACTGCTTAACAGTGCTCTACCTCTAGTTGGGCCAAGGAGCTAACATTTTAGTGTGATGGCAGATCCACCAGTTTAAGGTAGAGCTTCTGCTTTGTCAAATTTATATTGACCCCCTTAGTCATGGTCGAACAAAGACAGCAGTTGAAGTATTGGACTGTGTTGGGACGTGCATGATCTGTTGATCTGTGTTCTACAAGACCAGACAATCTAAGAAGAGATGCCAATTTCCTAAGCACTGCTTTGATTATTGTTTATTGATAAATAACTTTTTCAAGAGTTCCATATACCAGAGCTTTATAAATCAGAGGATTTGTGTAGAATTCTACTCCATTCTCCAAAAGGTATAACTTCAATGACCCTTTGTAGCTGCAGGAAATGTTTCTGTTGCTATGAAGGAAAGCTTAGGGCAACACATGGATTGGCGCCGTTCAACAGTCATCTTTATCCTCTCCTTTATTTTCCAGCATGCCGTTTTCTTCTGCCTTTCCTCCTCTATGATGAGATTACCAGCTGAGTGCCTTGTACCCTGGAACAGAACTGCTATGGCAGGTAACATACAAGCTTAAAATCACATATGGTGACTGCGGCCTATTGTGTATCGTTCGTAAAATCGGAGCCCTCGCAACAGCAGGCAAAAGACTAGCCTAACAGCAAAAAAAGCACCATAGGTCTGTGTCCTCAGCACAAATTTAGCTGAGATGTATAACAGTAAAACAGTAGGTGTTTCTGGGTGTCATGTGGACATGTTCTCTGTTCAAGGCACATGTGTTTCCTGTAGACTAATTTGGATGGTGATCCAAAATCACGCTCTAGAAAGTGTAGTTTGTTTAATTGACTCAGGTGTCCCCACTCACTCTGTGGACTCAGAGAAAGCTGTTGCTCAGCAGAGACCACAATGCAGACCTCTTCATAGCAGCATCTCTAAAAAGGGGACATGAGATTCCTTCTGACCACCTCAAAGGATATAGTGGTGTGCATTTATAAAACCAAATGAGAGGTTTGCAGTAGTGGAGTGATCTTAGAGTGGGCTACAGGTTTTTTAAAGCAAAATATCTCAAAGATTTGTTATAGTGCAAACATGATAAAAATGTTATTATTATATGCTTACTCTCCTTGCTACTCTAACCGTACTGGGCCCTTTACAATTAGACAATCTGCAGCCTACCCATTTACCACAGAGGAATGATACTCCAACAAATCTTTCTCCACCGATAGGAGAAGGGGAAATTATGGTGGCCAAACACCATGTGAGCTGTCCAGTAAGCAGGGCCGAACTGGCTGTAGCGGGCACCGGGCAATCCCCCGGTGCGCCGCCCGGGTGGGGGCCAGTTTTGGGCCCTTGGGGACCGTTTTTGTTACAGGGCTGATTTTGCAAAATCGTCCCAGTATCAAAATCGGCCGAAAACCGGCCCTGGCAAAGAGCTCGGCCGCACCCCCAATCCCAGGGGGGGGGTGGGGGGGGGCAGCGGCCGAGCACTTTGTCAGTGCCGGTTTTTTGTTCCCAGTCCGGCCCTGCCAGTAAGGGTCATTAATTGGCAGCCAACTCACAAATTTGAAATTAGATTTAGGTACGCAACTCTTAAAACAGTGTTGTAGAAATAAAGATGTAGCAACAAGAAGACCTACCCTCCTGAAAAAGCTAAGTCGATTTCGATATATGCGGACTACAAGCTCTGCACCAGCAAAACAAAACAAAAGAAATAACACTTGGTGTTCTAACAGAGCTCACTGTTTCTCTCTACAACACATTTAAGTCATTAGTAAACAGCACAGTTTGAATAGAAGAATAACAAGACTCAATTATAGACTATAGTATTTCTCTGCCTTGCACCTCCTTACACCTCCCCTGCGAAGGCGCAGTATTCTGGCACATTCCCAAATTTACGAAATGTTGTAAATCTGGGAATGGGGCAGAATCCATTGGTGTTGCCTGGGAACACCCACAGCAATACCCATGGCACACCCCTTTCACACAAAGCGATGCATGAAAAACGGCGTATTTACAAGGCCATGAAAAGTCATAAAGGGTGGCTTTGCTTGGCCTTGTAAATATGGGACAGCACACTGTGTCACTGGTGCATCAAAAAACAAGTAAAGCGCCGGCGGCGCAAGGGGTTTGTAAATAACCCCCAGAATATTTCAATCTCATGAATTTAACTCCAGTAATTCCAACAATTGTTGCTATGTGCCAACGCAGGCACCCTTGCGCCGTGGTGCAAGGGTGTCTGCGTTATAGGGGTGATTGATTTTGCGCAGGAAGAGGCACTTTCCTGCGCAAAAACAATCCTGAGAGGTGTTTTCCTCTTTTTACGCATGCTGCACAATGCAGCACACATAGAAAGAGTAAAGAATCATGAGATATAAGAATATTTCTCCTCGTTGCACCTCCCTATCGCAACCCCTGGGGTGGCGTTAGGATCTGATGCATTCCCAGGTTTATGATGCCTCGTAAATCTGGGAATAGTTCAGATTCTATGTATATTGTGGGAATACCCACAGCAACACCCATGGAATGCACCTTTTACGCACTGTTCTGCATGAAAAGGGACGCATATTTACAAGGCCATGAAAAGCTGTGCAAAGTGACACATTGCGCCACCGGAGCATCAAAAAAGAGCTGCTCTGGTGGTGCAAAAGTGTTGCTGGGGGCCTCGTAAATTAAGCTCTAAATCTGCATCAGGAGGTATGCCCTAGAGAGGACCTTCAAATACATTGACTGCTATAGCTCACTAGCAGAAGTGTCACAGACTGTAATTGTGCATGGACAAAACTGCTTAACAGTGCTCTACCTCTAGTTGGGCCAAGGAGCTAACATTTTAGTGTGATGGCAGATCCACCAGTTTAAGGTAGAGCTTCTGCTTTGTCAAATTTATATTGACCCCCTTAGTCATGGTCGAACAAAGACAGCAGTTGAAGTATTGGACTGTGTTGGGACGTGCATGATCTGTTGATCTGTGTTCTACAAGACCAGACAATCTAAGAAGAGATGCCAATTTCCTAAGCACTGCTTTGATTATTGTTTATTGATAAATAACTTTTTCAAGAGTTCCATATACCAGAGCTTTATAAATCAGAGGATTTGTGTAGAATTCTACTCCATTCTCCAAAAGGTATAACTTCAATGACCCTTTGTAGCTGCAGGAAATGTTTCTGTTGCTATGAAGGAAAGCTTAGGGCAACACATGGATTGGCGCCGTTCAACAGTCATCTTTATCCTCTCCTTTATTTTCCAGCATGCCGTTTTCTTCTGCCTTTCCTCCTCTATGATGAGATTACCAGCTGAGTGCCTTGTACCCTGGAACAGAACTGCTATGGCAGGTAACATACGAGCTTAAAATCACATATGGTGACTGCGGCCTATTGTGTATCGTTCGTAAAATCGGAGCCCTCGCAACAGCAGGCAAAAGACTAGCCTAACAGCAAAAAAAGCACCATAGGTCTGTGTCCTCAGCACAAATTTAGCTGAGATGTATAACAGTAAAACAGTAGGTGTTTCTGGGTGTCATGTGGACATGTTCTCTGTTCTGTGTTTCCTGTAGACTAATTTGGATGGTGATCCAAAATCACGCTCTAGAAAGTGTAGTTTGTTTAATTGACTCAGGTGTCCCCACTCACTCTGTGGACTCAGAGAAAGCTGTTGCTCAGCAGAGACCACAATGCAGACCTCTTCATAGCAGCATCTCTAAAAAGGGGACATGAGATTCCTTCTGACCACCTCAAAGGATATAGTGGTGTGCATTTATAAAACCAAATGAGAGGTTTGCAGTAGTGGAGTGATCTTAGAGTGGGCTACAGGTTTTTTAAAGCAAAATATCTCAAAGATTTGTTATAGTGCAAACATGATAAAAATGTTATTATTATATGCTTACTCTCCTTGCTACTCTAACCGTACTGGGCCCTTTACAATTAGACAATCTGCAGCCTACCCATTTACCACAGAGGAATGATACTCCAACAAATCTTTCTCCACCGATAGGAGAAGGGGAAATTATGGTGGCCAAACACCATGTGAGCTGTCCAGTAAGCAGGGCCGAACTGGCTGTAGCGGGCACCGGGCAATCCCCCGGTGCGCCGCCCGGGTGGGGGCCAGTTTTGGGCCCTTGGGGACCGTTTTTGTTACAGGGCTGATTTTGCAAAATCGTCCCAGTATCAAAATCGGCCGAAAACCGGCCCTGGCAAAGAGCTCGGCCGCACCCCCAATCCCAGGGGGGGGGGGGTGGGGGGGGGGCAGCGGCCGAGCACTTTGTCAGTGCCGGTTTTTTGTTCCCAGTCCGGCCCTGCCAGTAAGGGTCATTAATTGGCAGCCAACTCACAAATTTGAAATTAGATTTAGGTACGCAACTCTTAAAACAGTGTTGTAGAAATAAAGATGTAGCAACAAGAAGACCTACCCTCCTGAAAAAGCTAAGTCGATTTCGATATATGCGGACTACAAGCTCTGCACCAGCAAAACAAAACAAAAGAAATAACACTTGGTGTTCTAACAGAGCTCACTGTTTCTCTCTACAACACATTTAAGTCATTAGTAAACAGCACAGTTTGAATAGAAGAATAACAAGACTCAATTATAGACTCAGACAGATGTTAGACTTATTTGGTTATTGTATGAGAGATTCAAAATTCATTGCCACAAGCTCTTTCTTGAGAATTTCAGTTAAGAATATCACAGCTTGTATAAAAACACTAAACATTTAAGCATGCTTTATCGGATGGTTATTATCAGAATCAGTTTACAGAGTTACAGAGTCCAACCACCATTGTGGCCAAAGGATGTTCATTGTCTAACAGCTCAAATCCTATGAAGAAGGGGAAAGGGTTCAAATTTAAAGTTCATTTAAGGGCAAATCCATTAGCAAAGAACTAGGAAATGATGGAGATAAAAAATGAAAATGGTTCAGCAAAGAAGGTTTCAGTCCATCAGCTATTGGCTGTAGCATCAGCAAGACAGTTCAAAGTAGGGAAAAGTTCGCAAAAATCGACTAGCATAGCATGCTCTCACAAAGAGAAAAGAAAGTATGGCATTGCCCCTCCTTTGGGGTTTCTTCTTTTATGAAGTCTCTAACAGTGTCCTGGTGATGTAGCATCACACCACCATTAAAAAACTATCATATATTCAGCTTCACATAATGTCACCTAGGACACTTGAAACATTGAGTTGCTTTCCCATGCTGGTCATGAGAAACGAAAGATTTGAGAGTTCACATAAGCCTAACATCGGTGGAAAAGAGATACAAATCATGTTCCCAAAGGAATATTTCACTATGAATGTTTTTAGAAACATTCAGGAATGTTGGGGCGCCTACATGTACAGAACAAATAAAGCAACATTTCACTAGTAGTAAATGGTCCATTGTAATAATCCAGGGGAAAAGTCAGCATTGGAGAAAAAGTATTTTCAAAAAAGCCTTTACGTTAGCAGCACACGTTTTAAATTAAATAAACTCTAAGCCAACATCAAAAAAATGTAATTAAATTAGTTCAATAGAGAATATATAGAACTTTCACCAATCATTATTACATGAAGATAGCTAACATTAGAGATACACTACTACCACAATTTGTCTCAACATTTGTAAAAGTGCATAATTTTCTAAATTCACATCACAAAATGTATTTTTTACTTTTTATAAACTATAGAATCTCTAGTATTACTATGTAAAATGTCAAGATCGTACCTAGTTTCTACACATTTTTGCACTGATTTTTCTAAAGGATGCATTCAAATAGAAAGCATTAGAAACACCAGGCCACTCATTAATAGCATAATTCTATCAATAAACGTTAATAGACAACATTTTCATAAGAAACTCTTATTAGTGCAACTCGTTTATATGTATTAGTATTACTTTGTATGTATGTTTTCGTTAGCCCAGTTACTCCATGGAGGAGCCCATCACCACCTCCCCCAACCCGACTCTGCAATGACCCAAGCGTCCTCGAATAAACGTCCTCATTTTGTGACACCATGTTTACGCTTTTTGAATTCAAAGAAATAATATATAATTCATATTTTTAGCTCCACTACTTTAGGGCTGATTGATGCTTTCTAACAGTTTTTTAATAATTGCTCCCTATGCTGTTTTATTTGATTTATACGTTTGTTGTGCATTGTTTTCAATCTTTGTGCTTCGCGCTGTTGCCATCACACGATGTTCGCACTCAAACAACTGTAAAATGTGTTAAAAATAACAAAGAGGAATTGAGAACATCAAGACGTAATCCCTCACTTGCCGGCTCTGTGCCTAATAACCACAAGCAATTAGTCTTCAATGGTCATCCCAGAGAGCTCACAAAAGAAAAAGAAACTGAACCTCTCAGTGTGTGAGCACATAATTCTTCCTGCCAATTAGGTTACTTGTCTCATTAGCAGGTCTGCCAAGAGTGTGGCCTTTGTACTTTCAATAGAGACGTCAAATAACTACTTGCTGCTCAGTGTTATATTGCTTTTCATGCTTTTGCCAAGAGGCAGAGGGAACAGTGGCTATTTAGAATGAGAGTAAATGTTACTTAGGGCATTCAGGAAAGGCCATCAGCTTTTAAGGCTTGAGCAGATCTCCAGTGAATTTTTCCAAGTTTTGTTGGTTTTCTCTGTGGATTTGGAAGACAGAAAAAAAATGAAATGCAAATGCTGGATTGCACCAAGTTACGATTATGCAATTATGTTGACTGGAAATGTCAACTTTGAGAAATCCAAAAATGTAAGGTGATGAGAGGCCCGCACAGAGACAGACTTGTTTAAAGGCAAATTAGATGCTTGGTCCAGATATTTTATTGATCTGCAGGGCGGTTCAAACACCAGTTCCATGTCGTCCACTTGACATGGAGCTAAAGTTGCCAAGCACTATAGCTTTCTGTAGTCTGTTGACACATTTAGCTCCAAGCAGGACAGTCTGCCATTAGTCAGGGCCCAGGGACACCCTAACCGCCAGTAGAATTAGGTGTGTAATGAATGACACACCTAATGAGTCAAGACATATTTGACAAATGGGCCGATTTACTGTTTGGTGGACAGGGTACCCTGTCACAAATATGACAGAGTACCCAGTCACCCAAATTCTCGATAAACCCACCTCATATAGAGGTGAGCGGACCATAAGCTTTCTGTAGTAAACTTATACTCCTCGCAACATGGCCACCTTTGGTCATGAGACCTTTCTCTATGTTCGCACCTCTTAAGCCTCCCAGAATACCTGTGTGCATTCTATTTGTACTTGAATGTTCCTGAGATCCATCTACAGCACTTTCCATCAGTTGAGCCTCCATTGGCGCCATCAATCGAATGTTTCCTCCAATGGCATGGAGGAGCAGTGGTTGTCAATGGAAGGACATGCATGGCCCATTGCCCACCGTCTTTAGGGTGTATCATGTGATGTTCTTTTTTTTCTGTTTGTTACCACCGGGAAAAACCTAGCGATGAGGGACAGAAAAAAATTACCCTCACACCCTGGAATGAGACTACCAGGGTGTGGGTGTCATTAGTTTTTTATCATAAAAAAACAACTTTAACGTTAGCAGTTTATTTTTGGAAAATGAAATGTTAAAAGTTTGGTGAAAGTCCACCAAACCTTTTGTACTTTGATGGGTACCACCATGATCGAAGTTCCTTTCATATACACAAATGACTGCTGGACCAGCAACCATCTCTAAATTTGGTAGCAAGTAGTCCATCAAAGTGGCAGAGTTAATGCAAGGTCGGTGGAGCGGAGGTTCATTTGGGGTCGTGGAAGGAGACTCTTTCGTTGAGGTATTTGGGTCCGATGTTGTGAAGGGATTTGTAGATGTGGGTGAGTAGTTTGAATGTTACTCTCTTCTCAGTGGGGAGCCAATAGAGGTCTTGTAGGTGCGGGGTCATGGGATTCTGAGGATGAGTCTGGCTGCGGTGTTCTGGATGGTTTGGAGTTTATGTAGCAGGGTTTTGTTGATTCTGGCATAGAGGGCGTTACCGTAGGCAAGTCTGCTGGTTATAAGTGCGTGGGCGACGATCTTTCTGCCTTCAGGGGGATCCACTTGAAGGTTTTGTGGAGGATGCGGAGAGAGTTGAGGCAGGTGGAGGTGATGGCGTTGGTCTGGTGGGTCAGGGTGAGGGACGAGTCTAGAATGATGCTGAGGTTCTGGGTGTGGTTCATCGGGTGGGTGGGGTTCCAAGGGCAGGGGGCCACCAGGAGCTGTCCCAGGCAGTGGGGGAGGGTCCAAGGAGGAGGACCTCAGTCTTCTCCGAGTTCAGTTTTAGGCAATTGTCGCTCATCCAGGCTGCGACGTCTTACATTCCTTCTTGGAAGCTGAGTCTGGTGTCTTTGGGATTCTTCGTGAGGGAGAGGATGAGCTGGGTGTCGTCGGCGTAAGATACTATACTGAGCCCATGTTGTCTGACAATGGCGGCGAGGGGGGCCAATTAGATGTGGAAGAGCATGGGGCTGAGCAAGGATCCTTGGGGTTCTCCACAGTTCATCTCTGTAGGTTCGGAGAGGAAGGGGGGGGAGTCTGATCCTTTGGGTTCTGCCAGAGAGAAAGGAGCAGATCCAGTCGAGGGCGGTTCCTCGTATACCGGCGTCGTGGAGTCTGGCTGCGAGAGTGCGGTGTGAGATGGTGTCGAAGGCTGAGGAAAGGTCTGTTAGGATGAGGGCCGCAGTGTGGCCCTGGTTTAGTAGCATGCAGATGTCATTGGTGGTGGCGAGGAGAGCGGTCTCAGTGCTCTGGTTGCTGTGGAATCCGGACTGGGAGGAGTCGAGGATGGCGTTCTCTTTGATGAAGGTGGTCAGCTGGGCGTTGATGAATCTCTTGGTGACTTTGGCTGCGAAGGGAAGGAGAGAGATAAGCTGGTAGTTCTTCAGGTCTGTAGGGTCGGCCAAGCGTTTTTTGAGGAGAGGCTTGACCTCTGCTCGCTTCCCATCATCGGGGAAGATGCCGGATTCAAGGGAAGTATTGATGGTCTGGCCTAGTTTGGGTGCTACGGTGGCAGCGGGACTGTGGTAGATGTGTGGTGGGCAGGGGTCAGTTGGGGCTCCTGAGTGGGTGTTCTTCATGGTCATGGTGGTATCTTTGGTAGTAGCAGGTTTCCAGGTGGGGATGGTTGGCTAGTTGTCGGTGACGGGGGGACAGGTGTATGGAGTCTGTTCGCTGACGTTGTCTTAGAGGGCCTTGATTTTCAAGTCGAAGTAGAAATTGAGCTTGTTGCAGAGGTCCTGTGAAGGTGTGACATCCGTGGCCTCGCTGGGGGGGTTGGTGAACTGCTATATGACGTTGAAGAGTTCTTTAGCGTTACTTGCGTTGGTGTGGATTTTGTTCTTGAAGACTCTTATGCGCTGGTGGTATTTATTCATTAAATTCCTGTAGTTGTTCTGGTCTGCTGTGGTTTTCCTGTTGCGCCAGAGTTTCTCGAGGCATCTGCAGGAGCACCTGGATCCTTGGAGGTCGGTGGTGAACCAGGCGGCCTTCTGGGGGCATTGTTTGATGGGGTGGCAGAGGGGTGTGAGCTTGTCAGCGCATGTTGAGGAGGATGCACGTCGGGGCTACGGTGGTGCGAGTAGTCCGGCATGGGTTCAATGGTCGTCGGGGGGCTGTTGATGGTGAAGGATTGTCGGCAGTGTAGGCAGGAGAACTGGCCATGGGTGGTGTTCGGCATCGATCTCTGGCAGTTGTTGTTCTGTCCGGGGTTTAGTGTGAGGAGGGCAGCTGAGTCGTAGTGGTGGATGGCCGGAGAGCCAGTGTCCCTGGTGCTGGCCACGGTCGGGTCATGGGCAGGCGCACACGGGCTTGCCTTTGGCAGGCTAGCGGCGCGGGCGTGCAGCGGGTGCCATTAAGCAGGGGAGGGTAGCGGAGCTGGGATGTGGGAAGCGGGAACCGGCAAGGGGGGGCCACAGGAAGGAAGAGAGGAGGTAGAAAACAGTCACGAGGGGGAGGAATAACAGTAAAAATGCAACAGAGACAGAACGGGCACAGAAAAGCAGAAGAGTGGCACAGGGGCAGACCCAGGCACCAACAGAGCCAAAAACAGCAAAGAGGCACAAGGGCAGACACAGGCAGAAAGAGACAGAAAGCAGCAAGATTCACAAGGGCAGACACATACATAAAGAGGCAGAAGGCAGCAAGAGGCACAAGGGCAGACACGGGCAGAAAGAGACAGAAAGCAGCAAGAGGCAGAAGGGCAGACACAGGCACAAAAAGAGACAGAGAGCAGAAAAGAGGCACAAGGCAGACACGGACACAAGAGAGACAGAGAGCAGCAAGAGGTGCAGGTAGACACGGGCACAAAAGCGACAGAGAGCAGCAAATTGGAGCGGTGGCACTTGACAGCAGAGCTGCGGGGGGAGAGCAGGTCTCTGACCAGAAGGTCAGGGGTCTTGCTCCCTATCTAACTCACTATCCATGTGTGACCAGATTAGTATTGTTTCTATGTTCGAACATTGCCTATCCAGTTCGTCTTAGTAGCCGACATTTTATATCCATGCTCATGAGAGGGAGCATCCTTTTTAACCCAGTTCATATAAATCTTTTTTCATTAAAAAATTCAGTTCAACCTGTAACTTACAATAGGGGTCTCAAACTCCACACTGAAATCTTCTCCGTAATGGATGTTTGCCACCATTTTAGAATGGAGCATCAATAAAAAACATCTTAGTTGACATCATCAATTTAGTCATTTAGTTCACTCAATTATGAAAGTTTTGGATCAGCTCGAAAACCTTTATTTATCAATAAGAGTTTAGTATTTGTTTTGTCTTTTATTCAAAATTATAAATCAGATAAATCTGTTTACAGAAATATCAAGAAATATCGAGAAAAGTCTAACAGACCCTGTAAAGAGTAAAAAGGTGTTTTCTTAGGAGGCCGGTTTCACTGTATTGTAAAGCATGGACAAGGATACTTGCAATGGGAATTCTTCCTCTCTGTAGGCAAGCATTCATTCTATATTTGCATTGGCCTTTTCTATTCTTCCTCTTCTGCCTCTATAAATTAACAATAAAACTGTGCCACTTCTAGCTTTCTGTGTGTTACTTTCTGAAAGTCCATCTCCATTTGGGTTGTTTCCTGTTTAAGGTCTTGATTCATTTTAAACCACTTCAGCAACTGATAATATTTAAAATTTTAAATCTTGAGATCCCGTAGTTCGTTTTTTTCAGTCAGAGTGTTCCGGGTCATTGGATACCGCTCCATCAGATCCCACCACTCCCATTTACATGTGTCTGCTGCTTGCATTACAGGTAGAGTTAATCAGTCTTCCTTACTGAAATGAGGGATATTTATTAAGGACCGTATCTCTGCCGTGAGTTTCATAGTGGCTAATAATACCTTAAGGCAAACTTTCTTAGAAAAATTTGGAGGCCAAAAATTATGCAGGAAAATGCTTTCACGGTGCAAGTCTTTCATCATTGTTTTTAAGATCACTCCTATATTATTTGCTCTGGTTTTGTCAGTAGATTTTTATAATTAATGTCTGGACAGCCCAACAGTAATACTTTAAATCTAGAACTTTTGGCCCACCACTCTTTCTTTTTTCTTCTTAGATCTTTCTAGGATATTCTTGGACCTTCCGAACCTTTTGATGCCCAGATAAAACATTACCCCTGTATTTTTTCTATCAAAATCCTATTAAAACTCAAGGGTATATTATTACATTAAAAAGTACATTTGGGCAATACAATCATTTTATTTAAATTTACCCTTCCAAAAATAGTCCACGGTAGATGTTGTCATTGATTTATTAGCTGCTCCACATACTTAAGTAATCAAACTAATTTAATTTTTGTAATTGCATCTAATTACTAGGCAACTCTTAATCCTAAGTATTTCAAGGCTGTTTGCACAGGCCTATTTGCCCACGGCATGTTCCAAATCATGATTCTTTGTTTTTGCACTATTCACCCTGTATCCAAGTCATTCCCCACATTTGGGCATTATTCAGTCTATATGTGAGAGGGTCTTTCTTATCTTCATCATGTAATTTATTAGATCATCTGTATATAAGGCTACTTTCTTCTCCATGCCATTGCAAAGAAAAGTGCTAATTCCTTTTAAATTTTTCAATTGTTGTGCCGGGCAGCTATCTACAGATTAGGCAAAACTATGCGGAATTCTGCGAGCGGTGGAGTACGTTGCCTCGCACCGTTAGCACTGATTTTTAGCGCCGGGTGTTTGTTCCGCGTGGTAAAATCAGTGTGAATCGCATCACGTGTAGCGCAAGAGGGAACTGCTTCTTTCTGGCGCTCGAGTAGAAGTTCTACTCAAGAGGCAGCTTCCTGAACATGAAGGAAATGTTTCTCTATGCGAGCAGTAGCGATCATCTGCGACCGCCTGCAATGAGAAATCTTGCTGGGAAGCAGTCTAGCGTTGGATTTTCCTCGCTTTTGCTCGCCAACTTACCGTTGGCAAGAGTGAGCTGGGAAAACTCAGCAAGCTGTGTGGAGTGCAAAACACTCAGCATACTCCACAAATGGAGTTCACTGGCCAGGCCTAGTACATAATAAACAGTACAGGTAAAAGTAGGTAGTTTTTGGTATCTTCACTGAGCCCTTTTATGGTGATAATCAAACTCAAAAAAATATAATTAAAAAGTCCTCACAGGGCATTAAGGGACACTCCTTCCCGGGAGCAGCTATTGTTAGGCCCATATTTCCATAGGAAAAGCATTTTTTGGCTGTTTGACGAATTATCATGAAACATTTTCATAAAACAAGTTCATCCACCTCAGCTCCTTCTGGGAAAGTTTCAGGGTGATCCATCAAGCTGGGGGCGAGAAAAAGGGGTGTCCCAAAATGCATTTTCCCCATTACTATTTCCATAGGAAAATTAGATACAGCTACAGCCAAAACCGCTAAATGAAATTACACCAGATGTAGCAGACAGCTAGATCTTAGTCAAGACAGCATTTTTTTTGTGATTTGGTGACATTCCATTTAGGAGTTTTTGAGAAACTACTGTTAAAAATATATAGATATATCATGCCATGAAGGAACTGTGAAGCAGACAGATATTTGGATAGAATCTTGTTTGCTGCCACACACATCAACAAAGATGTGACAGTAGCTATTTTAAGACTTGAGGACCCAGTCTCAGGTTCTAGAACAAAGTCACAAACCCCATGGGGGGCAGTTTATGAATACCTTACCACCTAAGCACGTTGGGGGGGGGGTCCTTGAAGGGACCCTCCAGGTACAAAAAAGGCATATTTTTTTAATAGGCATCGTGGAGGATTTGCAGTGCCGAATTTAAAAAAATGGAGCAGCCTTCCACTGTTTTTTTAAATCACCTGAGTCGGTATAGCCCCATGGGGAGCAGTGCATAGTTTTGTTTGACGAAGGGGCATGTGGCCCCTTTCCTGTGGCTGTTTTGATAATTGAGAGTTGCATGCGGCCCACTCCTCAAGCCTTAATGAAGCCCCGGGCCCCTCTCTACCGAGGCCATTGTTTAGGTCTCGCCTGACCCAGCGCATGCGCTGGTCTGGCGAGACATTTTGTGAGGGCTCCAAAAAGTGCTACCAGGCCAGCCTAGAGCTACAGTGCATGTGCGCGGGCGCGTGCGTCGCGCTTTACCATGATTACTTTCACTTTCGCAGCAGTTGATGTTTGATCGCGATCACTTTCGCAGCTGCATGTTCTCCGTGAGGCTTCTATAGATTGCAGCAGTTAAAACAAGTATTGGCATAGCCAATAGGTCTCGCTTTTGGGACCTTATAAGTGTTTAGTTCTGCAACTGTTGCATGGCTAAACACTTATAAGGTCCCAAAGGCGAGATCTATTGGCTATGCCAATGCTTATTTTATTTGGGGAGGAAGGCAGACAGCCTCCCTCCCCAAACCTCCATCAGGCCCATACAGTTTTCTACCTGGGAGAGTGCAGGCATACCTTACTTGCCATCTCATGGGCAGAAAACGTAAATTTGCTCCTGGCCAGTGAGATCAATGCAAAACGTTGCTGCCGGCTGGGCAGGAGAAACATTAGTGAGCCGGCTCCTGCTAGCACCACTATGGCTATTGGCTGGGGAGCCAGAAGGGGCCTCTGGAATCTTTGGTCTCCTTCAAGCCCCCAATGAAGCCTGGATTGTGGATGTCCCTGGTGCACACCGGGGGTACCCATTCAAAAATTAAAAAGTAACTGGCTTCTGCCATAGTGGTGACTAGAGAGCTGGCGAGGGCATGAGGACACTGGGGGTACCCACCCAAGAATGAAAAATTGATCGGCTCCTGCCACAGTGGTGGCGGAGGAGACAGCCAGGGCCGCAGGGACCCTCAGCCTCTCTCCATGGCCCCCAACATTTTCAGTACATGTGGGTTTTAACCCTACTGACTCTGATGAAATGTGTCAATAGAGATAGATTAAAACGTTTCCTACATTGGTTCCTTGAGTAAGTGTGTTTTTCTTAGTGATACCAAGGTAACCTAAGGATGTATTGAACCAAGTTCTGCTCCTGGTTCAGGCGCTGCACTGCTGGTTGGGCCAGTAATCCTTTGCAGTGGTTGGGAGAATGTGTGTATGTGTGTGTGTGTGTGTGTGCGTGTGTGCGTGTGTGTGTGTGTAAAGCCACAATTCTTTGAAGACTAAACAGACCTAATAATGCAAACTTCCCTAAAAGACAGCACAGACATTATACTAGGAGTTCTAAACCTGCACCTGAATAATGCAGAACACCCAACAGTACCAGCCCTTTCCACCCTCCTTTCCACCCTCCTTGAAGCGAACCATCTCACCCAACACTGCAATAAGCAAACTCACTATTAAGGCTCTACTCTTGACGCAATCATCTCTAATCATAACAACTTATCCCTCCACTCTATCCTACAGACTGAATGGACTGACCACTACCTAATTCTTTTCAATCCCAATGTCAACCAACCTAAGGCCCACCCCCAAACTATCCATCCCAAGCACTGGGTGAGGAATATTCATTGAATCCCCCAGGCAGAGTTAGAAACTTTAGCCAGTTCCCATATACTACCCCCTCCTGACCTCACTGCCCATTACAACACAAAAATGGCAGAACTCCTTGACACAGTTATTCCTCCTAATCTCAGAAATCTAGAAGTATGCCTTCTAGATCCTAGTTTAATAAAGACCCTAAAAATGAGAGGCTACAACTTTGATTGGCTGAAAGAAACTGGAGACAACAATCCTCATTAACCCATCTCTCGCTCCTCTGAGCTGAATGCCTAAAATACATCTTCAGAGATCAATCCTCCTTTTTCCGAACTCAACTTGACCAATCTAGGAGCAGACTTAAAGACCTTTTCAACATCATCAAACAGCAAACCTCCTTGTTCCCTCAGCATTCAATTAATGACTCTTCTAAGCACTGTGAACAGTTCGCAACATTCTTACATGACAAAATATCCAATATCGAACACTCTCTTGACCCACCCACATCCCCGCCCTACGCCAAAGATGCCCCCTCTATCAAAGAGGACCCAAACAATGCACTACCCCCAATATATGGTTGTCTCCCCAATTTCTCCTCCTCAGCAGCTTGAACTGAATTCGACTACATCTCTGAAGAGGTAGTCCTCACACTACTCATTTGCATGAAGACAACATCATACCAATCAGACACACTCCGTGTTGCTCTTGTTAAACATCTCAGTCACATCATCGTTACCACATGGACCAAAATCATGAACTCCTCCTTATTGAGTGGCTCCATTCCAACCTCCCTCAAACTCGGCCAAGTCTCCCCCCACATAAAAAAAAAAAACAGACACCGGTCAGAATGGCCTCAACAATTACAGACCTATAACTAAGCTCCCTTTCCTTGCCAAAAGCAATCAAAAAATGTGTGGTTGCTCATCTCAACAACCACATCACCAACATCTTCCGATCTGGGTTCAGGAAAGGCTGCAGCACAGAGACTGCAATACTGACGACCTGCACAGATCTCTAGATGATGGCCAGGCCTGCCTCAACTCCTCCTGGACCTTTTGGCTACCTTTGACACTGTCAACCATGACATCCTCCTATACATCCTCTCACAGTGTGCAGGCATCAATTGCACTGTCCTTCAGTAGTTTGTTTCTTTCCTGAACCAACACTCAAAGCTAATCAAACTAAACAACTCCAGCTCAAAAGTCTCACAAGGAGTTCCTCAAGGGTCAATCCTTTTTTCGGCCCTATTCAACCTCTATATGGAAACCCTTGTAATGATCCTAAAACAAGCCATAATTGTCTATCATCTCTATGCAGATGATGCCTAACTACATTCATATTTTTTCAGTCAAAGGCATCAAGCACCTAAGCAGCACTCTATCTCCACGGTTCAATCCTGGCTGACCAACAACCACCTCAAGCCCAGCCTCAACAAAATCAAACTCCTCTTGGTCCAAACGATAGGAAAGTCCTGTCCCGTGGATATCTGGCTCAACAACCTCACTGTAATAAACTATAAACGATCCATTTTCAACTCTGTCAAATCTCTAGGGATTACACTTGACAGAAACCTGAACGTTAAAGAGCATAATAATGCCTCAGCTAAAAGCATCTTCTGCGTGTTGAAGAAGCATAAAAAAATCATACCCTTCATCACCCTTGAAGAGCTAAAGATTTTGGTGCAATCCTTAGTCCTCTCAAAGCTGGACTACGGTAATGCAATGATCACTGGCAACCCAAAAAGACACCTCACCCCATTAAAAACCACACTTCACCCAGCGGCCAGACTACTGTCTGGGGAGAGTTGCTTTGACAACATCACTCCCACGCTCTAGAAATGTAACTGGTACCAATTGAGGCAAGATGTATATTCAAAACTGCCTGCATAACCCACAAAGCTCTGTACACTGAAAAACCAATCTACCTTGCAAACAAACTAAGGAGCATATTATCAAGCCAGGCGATAAAATTATCGCCGCTTTAGCGGCAGAAAACTGCCACTAAAACGGCGATAATGGGCTTGATAATATGCTCTATGGAATTCCAATTGAAGCCCATGTTAGACGTCCTTCACATTTAACATGAGCTTCAATTGGAATTCCATAGAGCATATTATGAAGCCCATTATCGCCATTTTTGCGGCAGTTTTCAGCCGCTAAAGCGGCGATAATTTTATCATCTGGCTTGATAATATGCCCCTAAGGACTTGCCAAAAGAGATCTCTTCAAAGCTCTAACAGTCTGCGCTTGTTTCCACCTAAATTTAAGAAATACAAATTTCTCACCTGCTCGTTCGCCAGGAATGCTCCCAGGATATGGAAATCGCTGCTGCATGATTTATGCTACAATCAATCATTCCTTCACTTCAAAAAGAAATCTCTTCTCAATAAATACCTAAACCAACTGACCGGTCTGATGCTCTTACCCAACGCCCTCCAAATAAATTTGAGCTTCACTACCTCAGGGATAAACTGTGCCTCTACTCTCCCCATCTCCCCAAAACCTTACCATATCTGCCTGAGAACTGTAATTTACACATATCTATTCCATACCTCGTGTAATTGCTGCTGTGACCAATCTATTGTATACTTTTTTATATTGTTACTATGTATTTCTATTTACTCCATATGTAAGTCTTGTAATTGCTGCCGTGACTACTCTGTAATGCACTCTGATACCTTTGGGTCAAGTTCGCACTATACAAAACTATAAATACATGTATTTAAAAGTCCGATGATCGCAATGTGCCGGTTCCCAAAAATGAGTGACGTGCCCGCCACCGGTTTCCACCCTTACCGCCACTAAGGAATCACTGCGGCCTGTCAAGAAAACGTTCCAGTTCTACAATATCCGTGGTGAAAGGGTCTATTGTGTATGCTGTTGATGGATTCTTTTTTGATGAGATTATCAAGGTAGGAATTGTTAAGTAGTGCATGCTATAAACGTGCCACTGAATACTGATCAACGCTCATGAAAGCATCATCACACCTTCTCCAAATGACAGCATACTAAATTTAAAGACAAAGTGTAATAATACGGGAGTCGTTTTGGAAAAAGGACCACGTACATCAGCAATTTTAACCCAGACACTTTGTAAAAACCGATTTCACTCGCAACATATTTCAAAACAGCAAACTTCCGTTTCAGAGAAAACCCCTTTAATCATTTCGAAACAGGCATTTTGATGGCACATTGCATTAAGCCTAGTATTCACCATCTGCTGCAAATAATTGCAGAGGTAACAATGTGCGGCATAATTCAGAAACGCAACCTACACGCGAGATATGCATGATTTAAAGCCTTATAAATTGTCCTTTGTTGGATGGATGAGACATCTGTCGCGTCTGTCTTCTGTCGAGGCTCTAATCTGGGAAGACCGGCTTTCCTCGACAGCAGGCAATTCCCTGATACAGACCACGTTTTAGGGCAAAATAAGAAATCACTCACAGAGGGATTTTATTCATGACTGATGAATGGATACATAGGAGCCCACGCGTTGATGAGTGCGGTACACTGTTTACACTTGGGCTATGTGCGCCATTTATACTCATAGCGTGAAATGGCGGATCTGTCGCTAATGCAGCAGAGGCCGTGGCACTGCGAACTCTGGGTTCTGAGGGGTCCATTGCACCCCGATTATGGCTGCCTTTTAATTACCAATTGAAAGTTAGGGGCTGTGCTTTAATTGGGCAGGTACTGTCCGGTACTGCGTACCGGCACTTCCTTAATTTGAAGGGGAGAGTACCTGCACGTCTCAGCACTGATACAATACATTACAATGGATGAGTACCGCCACTTCTCAGGAGGCAACTAGTACTCTAAATAGAGAGTACCTGCACCTCTATATTACCATTGAAAGCACTGGTTATGGGGTCACATTTTCTTTGATTGAAGCTCGACACATGGTACTTTTGCTATAGTACTATTTGAGCTCGGCAAGAGGGTGCATGGTCACCTTTGCTGGAGAATCCACAACCATTGGAGTATGGCTCTGTTGACCCAGGCCTGTTATTTGTTTGCCAAAGCTGAGTGACCTGTTTTTCTGGTATCACCAGTAATGGGAGCTGAGTCGACCCAGATAGATTACACTGGTCTTGGGATTCTGAGCAGGGAGCAAGCTTCCATTCACCTCAGAGACAGCCACCAAGGGAGCCATTTTGTGCAATCAGTAAGAGGTTATACCTTTTTGAGTGAATACATCTTAGAGTTTTGACTTTTGGCCAAATTGGAGCGGATCCTTAGAAAGGGAATAATTGCACCACCCGTTATGACACTGCAGCCATTCTTCCACCTTCCAAATAGGAAAGGGCGAGTTGGTTTTCAATCCTGCAAGCCATACTAATTTAGCAACTTATTTTGCTGCTCTTTTATAGTATATCTTATAGTATGATAATCATTATAATTGTAGTCTGCCCAGGTTATTTTTCATGTGTACACAAGAAACAACAATGATTTATGTTATGTGTGCACTATTGTTTCGTATAATTCATTTAAACGTAGTTCCTAGCCATATTTACACACATACACTCATTTAAGATTTTACTTTATGCCACTTGATGTGAGTCTAATGTACTGATATTTTCCATTTATTTGTGTTTAAAGTGTACAAGCATGTTAAATGTGCGTTGTTGATTTAATACGTTAAATTGATATTGTTAATCCTACATTTCTGCATAAAATACTGTTTTCCATTTTTTTACTACCATGACTTTTCCTTGCAGGTGCTTTCACAAAGATTGTTAGTTTGAGAATAGGTACAATACTGTACTAGCAATAGGGAGAGAGCCTGAGAAGAAGACCATGACAAAGAACATGGAGAGCCAGAGCGTTGTCTGAAGAGTCTTATTCAGCATCTTTTGCAACATGGCTTGGGTGAACAAGGGCAATGTTGCTCCCAATTTCAGTGTGGGACATTTTGTGAATGTTGCAGCTTACAGTGTGAGAATGAAAAATGACAATGGAACCCCTGATGATGCGAACAGATGGTGGGGGGGGGGGGGGGAGGGGGGTTGGATGGTTTGCTTAGGTGGATTTGGTGGAAATAATTGGTGTTCATGCTGGAAGAACACAGAGCACTTTCCCTTGGACTTTGAGAGGTTTAGACCTCTATGAATTCCCTTAATTATCTACTAAGTGTGGCTTAGGCACCTTCCTGCACATTCTATTTTTCTCCTTTAGTAAATGTTCCTAGCTTTTTCAGATTCTTTTAGTTCCAATCATCCTCTTTAGTTTGGACTTTAACTTAGACGATTTAGACTTTAGTCATGTATAGGAGAACCACAAACTCTTCTCTGCATACCAAATCTTGCTATTGATCTTTCGTTCTGCTGTGACTGCATTGCTTGTTTGTCTAATACTGGTATGCCCAAACGTCTTTGGAATGTTGTGTTTCCCAGTTGCTCTTCTGTACCTTTACAGCATGGTGCTGAGGTTTGTGTACTTAACTTGACTGCTAATATGAAATAAACCTTCTTAACTATAGTCACTGATTCCTTGTCCTTATTGTGTAGCCAAATTGGTTACATTGTAATTTGATTAATTTAATGTTAACTCTCATCACCTCTTAGGATGGAACGAAAAGGTTAATCGGAGGACAAATAGTAAGAGGGTTGGCCCAGAGTGATGGATCAACTTGGCAGCACGTTGGAAGATTTCCCACTGATGTGAGGGAGGTAGGGTTCCCATTCAGAAATCATCTAAGTCCAGTCCAAACCCCTAATGCCAATGGTTAGCTCAAAGCATTTATGGAGTTTCAGTGGTTTGGGAACAAGCTGCAGCAGCTTGGTTTGAGTATTAATAGGGTTGCACGTTGCAATTGCTTATGCTTAGATTGTGGTATATTGAATTGGCTGTGTGGTGTTCTGCTAAGATGTTTTAAATTGCTGTGTGAATGTGCCTCTTGATGCAGAGAAGTTGAAGTGGTTATTGGGTCCGTCGTAGCATAAGATCCTGGGATACATACCTACATGGTAAAGAGTTGTCAGTGTAGAAAGCACTACGTATAGTTGTCTGCTGTGTTATGGTGCTGGTCGTGAGGTGTAGAGGTGTCGTTTACAGCATTATTGAGGTACTGACTTTATCTTTGTGTGATTGTGAGGTGCTGTTGGTATAGTTGATCTCAGTGCACAGGGAAAAACCATATCAATCTGAGTGAGACCCCGCTGGTCAAGGTCTCATGTGAAGTGAATGTCAGGTTAGGTTGGAAAGTATTGCTTCAAACTGTTTCTTGTGTGTATGAAAAACGTTCATTTCTATGGAGGTGCAGACAAAGTTAGTTGTTGCAAATTGCTTGCATTTGTTTGTGCGTAAATTGCTGAGAGAATGCACTTGTGAAAAGTGTAAAGGAGGGCGAATTGCTGAAAGCAGTGAGATTGACATCACAGTGTGCCACACTGGCATTGGTCGGTTGGTGGAGAGTTTCACTCCATCATAGAAGAGCCACACTGGTATTGGTTGTGATCATTGAACATAGAATTGTGGGTGAAAAATAATTTCCTGATTCAAACTAAGTAATTCGTGAATCCAACAAATTTTGAAAGAAAAATAAATTCTCTAAAGCACTACAACGTCTGATTTGCAGAGATGTGACTGTGCCTATTAGAAAGAGGAAGTGGTGCACCTGAAGGTACACCTGGTCATATTATGGCAATAGACGTGGGTCTTCACACTTGTTTGGCTTGAACAATGCCATAAGATCAAAGAGAAAGACGGTGCATTAACATTTCATTGTTATGAAACATTTAATTTCAGAATTATTGAACATTTAAGGAGGACGCTGTATGACATAAATCCTCCTTCTAGATCTACACAATATGAAGCACTTAATGCCTGGGAACGAACAGCTCAACTTAGGCAGAGAGACGGAAATTTCAAGGAAGGGTCAATGAAGCCATACGCACTTGTGCGGATGCTACATGGTATGCAGAACAAAAAACATTGAGAACTGACATGTTTGACGGAGATAGATTATACCCTGCACTAACAAGTGAGGAAGAATGGAAAGAAATCTCTAGGGTAAGAAAAAGAAGAAAGAGAGAGATGACACAGAAAGTAGCTGAGAACAGTGATAGTGATTCAAATGAGCATTTCATAAACGAGATAGTGTTAAACTGAGCTAATGATGAGCTTTGTTCCTGTGTAAAGGCATTACTAGACGTGCTGGAATGGCTCATGAAAGATTGTCTGAATTAGCTCCCAGATATGAAATAGACTTGCAGAAATCCAAAGCCTTACAAAGAAGTTACCGTTTAAGCTTTAATGACAGGGATCTTGCAAACATGAGACCGTCAGGAATGAAATTACAGATAAAGGAATTAATTTCCTATATTCGAAAATGGAGTGAGTTCAACTGATGGTAAGGTTTTTGGGAAAAGAAAAAAGTTGTGAAGAAAGTTATACTAGAACTACCTCCATCTGGAACGGAGGAGGAAGATATAAACCTGCTTCCCATGAGAGAAGTGCCTGGTGGAGGTTATGTCCACATACCTTGGAGCAGAACTGATCCTGCATCATTCACAAATGATTTTCCGAAAAAAAGAGAGAACCATATGAAATGATACAGACAAGTTGATCAGTTTGTAAAGATCTCAAAAGTACTGTGGAATGATTTGAATATCTCATTTGAAATAGTGGTTTCAGGAGAGTTGTGGGTTGAATGCAAAGTTGCTGTGGATTGGCCCGAGGTGGAACCGATGAATCATCCTATATCACATGCTGCGTCCCAGGTGGTAATAAAAAAGTATAATCAGTTAATTATATTTTTGAAATCGAAAATATTTCCTATAGAGATTTATTGGGTCAAGCTTGACAGAATAACTCAAGAGTCCAAAGAATCAATTAATGCTTATGATGAGAGACTGTTACAAACATTTAAACAGTTTAGTGGGACAGAGACTATTGAGGCCAAAGACTTTGTGTACAGATTTGTGTATGGATTAAAACCTTAGGTTAGTTCAAGGATTCAGCAGTATTAGGGGGCATATCAACAACAACCGGCGATAATTATCTCTAAGCGCACTTAGCGCTAGGATAATTATCGCCGGCTAGCGTGAATTTTTATCGCTGAGATAGCGTGCTATTAGCAACGCTTATCTCAATAGCGATAAAAATTCTCACGCTAACAGGCTAACGTGAGATTATCGCTGGAAACCCAGCGATAATCTCACGTTACCTTGTTGATAGGGACAGACAAACTTAGCCATGATATCCTCCTTCCATAGGATATCACGGCTAAGTCAGAAAAATACCAGACGTAAAAAAGCAGCGTTAACTGCGGTTAACGCTGCTTTTTTTGTCTCTAACAGGGTTAGCGACATTCTTAATAATAGGAGAAATGTCGCTTAGCGACATTTCTCCTATTATTTTACTCTGGAACGCCCCCTTTGCATCTCATTAGAGATGCAAGGGGAAGCGTAGAGTAAAAGGGTGCTAACATGCAAATTTGCATGTTAGCACCCTGTTGTTGATAGGGCGCTAGTTTTATCTCTCCTTTTTTGGCTTTTAAAGCCAAAAAAGCAGAGATAAAGCCCTTGTTGATATGCCCCTTGATTTGTTGGCAGAGCAAGCCCATTGACAAGCTATTGAGATATGCTAAATACTGCATTAACAAATTGCAAATGAAAGCTGCACAGCGAGGTCAGAATTAGCAGTTTGTTGGGAATGTTGGACCCATGCAGGGAGTGTCCACAGGAAGTTCATATGATGCAAGGTGTAAATGGGTTACAACTGCAGGGTAGAGGTTGTTGTGTCCTGATAGACCCAAGTACAGGGAATGCTGTGGTGACTTTCAGAAATTTGAATCCCTACCATGTTTGTGGCAGGTTGGGACATTGGAAGCGGGAATGTTGCTATAATGCTGGTAACATGGCAAATTGAAATCAGGTTCAAAATGGTGGATTCATGCAATCCCAAGGAAATGACATGGCTCAGACACAGCAGGTTCTTTGACGCTTCCATCGATAAGTAATCATTTAGGCAGCCATCCTTTCTCAGTTGCATTACTATAATATCCTCTACATGGGAGCCAGCAAGGCTGTAATATGTAGGCTCCAGCTGGCTCAACATGAAGCGGTCAGGCTGTTGTTCTCTCTTCCAAAGCAAGAGTGTGCACTTTAAGACCTCGTGCACCACTCAGAAGATCTTCTCAGAGGGAGAACACAGCAGACAGCTAGCGCCTGAGCAGCAATAATCTTATGCGGATGCTTCTTTAAAAAAATTAAATCCGGCAAAACGAAGGAACCAAAGAAGAAGAAATTCCTACCTGGGCACCAGGAAGCCGGCGGCAGGATCCAAGGTCGCATTGTTTGAATTCTATCACTAATAGGCATGGTCCTGCCCCTGAGAGAACCAGAGATCTGGGAGCCGTGGAGATGGGCGGCCTGGGAGACAGCGAGGCTGCTGGGGCTAACACCCAGGATCATTGGGTGAGGCTGGAGCAGCCGAGTGTTGCCCCTGATGGGCGTAAGGGAAACGAGCTGCACGGAAGGCCCACCCGATCAGCTGGTGGGCAGAGGTGAGCCTGCTGACTGTAATCCTTGGGATTCCGTCTCGTTGAGGCTTTTCATACCAGGCGAGGAACTCGGGGGGTAGAGCGGTTTCATTTGGCTGGTTAATTCCCAAGGAGGGATGTGTCCAGGGCACAACTAATGCGGGGAAAAGGACAGAAGGCTCAAAAGCCTAATAGATACTCATTGCGAAGCGCAGGAGTGTTTGGATGGGGGCCCTTTAGTTCCGGTAAAGAAACAGTTTGCTTGGAGAAGGGAAAGGAGGCAGAGGCACCATCAGTGGAAATTCAAATTTAAGGTTCCAAATCAATAAACAGCACTGCCATGGCACCTCAAGGAGAAGAGGGGGGTAATTCCAAAATAGAGGTGAAAATATCTTTCGGGCCCTCTTCTTCTATAAGTAGAGACAGTAGAGGTGCCCCACACCAAAAACCCAAGAGCTTAAACATCCCCCCACCCCTCAGATCATATTCCAAGTTGCAGGAAAATACCCCTGAGGAAGGCCAGGTATTAGGTATTTCCGCCACCTCCACAGGCATTTTAATTACCAGGCAGTATCCAGTCTGTTACATACAGTAGACAGAGAATTTAGGGACAATACGACGTCCCCGGATCAATGTGGGCAAGCGGTGGAAATGTATCGGATTCTGGTGAGCCGAAATTGATTCAAATATCTGGCAGAAAGGGATTCTAGTGAGGAGAGATTTCCGGACCCAAGCTTGGCAACAGGAAAGCCAAGGGGGCTTTAACAGAGACAATCAAAGTACCTCATCCCCCTAGCCTTATGCCTCAAACGAAAGAACTACAGCAATCTGGGGCTGCCTCCTCCCTACCCGCCCCGTTCCATAGATAAGCCCATTTGAGCAATTTATGAAATCACTCGCAGGGGAGGTTAAAAGTGGGTTCACGGGGGCGTGGCCGGGCAAGATGGCCGATTGGACATAGACCGTCTCGGCTTCCGATCCATGCACTATTCCGGATCGCATTCTGGCGGCTACCTGAGGCTAAAACCGTCGCAAACAGATCCTACCTGCGACGGAGGATGTGAGGCACCAGCTAAGTCCATCCTTCTACCCTGGGAGTACTTGTACCGGCTCCATTCTGCCTCGCTCTGTCCCGTGGGGAAAGGTCGGCGAGATTTAAGATGGCGGCCGGAGCCCTGCCGCGATGGGAGGCGCCCCGGTCTTTCTACTAGAGGCATGGACACCGGGCTTCCTATAAATGCAGTGGCGACTTGACCCCCACAGCAGTATGTCCTGAGACGCTTGCGGATGCTTGTTCCTGGTCCCTGAGGGGATTGCGGTACTTCCCATCGCAGTTGCCTGACCCTAAAATGGCGGCCGCACTCCACCAAATGGTGGCGAGCGCTGACGCTTGAATCCCTGGGTTCACAGACTCCTACATTTGCCATACTGGACGGCGTGCCTAGGGATGCGAGTTGTGGCTCCCTCTTTGCGGTCGCCGTGGGACCGACGACAGCCTGCAACTACCCGGGGGCATGTGTATAGCGCTCCACACCATTTAGCACCTACCCACCTGCACGGACACCCAGCCTGCATAGTAAGGGAGACGCCTGTACAATGCCACTTCACGACGGTCAATCCTGCATCTGCTACCCACATTAGCAGCTAGACACCTCACACTGGAGTGCACCTACTCTCCCTAGAGGCCTCCCCTTCATTTCTCCTCTTAACTGAGCTGGGTGCAGATCGCGGCCTTCACCATATCCAGGGTAATATTTGTGACATGGCACCCTCACTCCTACACTGCAATGTGGACATCAACGGGACACTGAGCAACAGACCTAGCTGGTGACTTGAGGTGGAACCACCACTGCCCCGACAGAGCCGCTCCTTAGGGCCACCTGAGCCTCTCTCAATCCACCCTACACGATCCGCTTGAGGCTGGATCTGGAGTGCCTCCATCACCTTTGACAGAGCTGCAGGGATTTGTGTGGCCTCATCCATATGCCGCCGAAGAAGGGGACTAGCAAGACACCAAGTAAGCTATCGGACTCCTTCACGACTACAGACAAACGCCTGACGTTGCGAGGGGACATGGAAAGTGCAGCCATGGCCCTCACGAAGGCAGACCTATTGAATATGTTTAAGGACTTTAAAACTGAACTGCGCAACAAACTCAGTCAAGAGATCAAATCCTCAATGGAACAACTGCGGACAGACCTAACGGACCATCTGACCTCCCTCCAACACCATGTGGACTCTGTGGGCACTAGAGTGCTGTACCTGGAGGCGCAACATCAGAAGCAAGAACAACTCTCTACCGAACTACGCGAGGATGTCCGTCCTCTCAAGGAGCAGTTGCAACAGACGCAGCTTAAGGTAGAGGACCTTGAAAACAGAGCACGGAGGGAGAACACACATGTCAGGGACTTGGAGGAGGGCGTGGAAGGGATGGATCTAGAGGCTTTCATAGAGGGACTCTTCGCGGAGATCCTGAGCCCCCAGACCCTCAAGATAAAACTGGACAGAGCCCACCGGGTGGGAATCATACAGAACGGCGAGAAGAAGAGACCCCGCGACATCTTGGTGAAATTCCACTCATACAAAGTCAAGGAGACAGTACTCCAGGCGGCCAGGGCGAAAGACTCCATCTCCTTTCAGGGTCACTCTTGCACCATCTACCAGGATGTAGCGCCATCTACACTAGCACAGAGACAACTGTTCAGACCTGTCACCACTAAACTGCAAAATGAGAAAATCAGGTACCGGTGGACCTACCCGTTTGGACTCAGTTTTGAATTCCAGAACAAGCGACGCCACATTACTGACTTAAAGGAAGGTTTGGATCTTCTGGGCCTCCCCTGCAAGGAGGATGGCCCCACTCAAGGCAAAAATGGAGATCCCTCCTAGGGCTCAACATCAGCTTCCACCTGGTCGGTGGGTTCGCGCAGGGGCCGCCGATGAGCACTAACAGACTGCACCATGGGAGTTGAATGGTCTATCACCTAAACCAGGACTGGGCTTCACGGTCCTATGAACAATCATCATTGAGGCCGACGTCTCCGGATGTATCCAGTGGCAGCAGCTGCAGACCTGCTCCACCCGTGAATCCCCGCTTTCGGACTTCTCTCCTGCCCCTTTCTATGGGGCTCCAGTCTTCTGTGCAAGTTGTGGAGACGTCACGGACTGAGAGGGCTCCATACGTAAGAACAGTGCTGTCTCCTTTTTTCTAAAATAAGGCGGGTTTGGAGCCTAGTGCCATAACTACTTTTAGTTCTATACTGTTATCTGGGGCCCTGCTATATGTTTTATTTTCCATTGCAGATAACTTACCTTTGTTGTCCTCCTAGTCATGGGTCTGTATTATGGCCTGCTTTCCAGCCACACAAAGATGTTTTTCATATGAGAAATTTACCGGGATGGGCGTGGACGGGGTCCTTGGACCTGTTGTCCCCACTGGTCCTGGAGGGGGTGTTTAGCCCCACAAAGGGGACCTAGTAGTAGTTTTTGCATTGTATTGTTGTTCATGTTTGTTTTCACCTTTTTGGGGGTTAAGGGAAGGGAGTGGGAGGGACGTGGTGGTGGATTTTTAACAATTGACTGTGTGGGGCTCTCTGATCTTTGCAAACTCACAGTTGACGTGACTAGGCACTGTACAACCCCTTGGGGGCAGGAGAAGACCTGGGACACAGTGGGGCTGCGGGGGCTCTTAGAGAAGCGTAGTTTTTCCCTCTAGCATAATGCCGATCACTATTGGAACTTGGAACGTGAAGGGTCTTAACTCCCCCCAAAAGCGTCAAAAGGTATGGCAGTACATTATCGACCACCATCTAGATATAGTAGCCTTACAAGAGACGCACTTAGCCAGGGCCGAGGACGCACGCCTTAGACACAAACACTATCCACTAATTTATAGATCCTCAGCTCACACGAAACACAGAGGAGTGGCGATCATGTTCCGTTCTTCCATACAATTCCAACCAATAGGAGTTCATAGTGATAAAGATGGCCTCTGGGTTATGGTCAAGGGGCGTCTGCGAGGGAAAATATGCACTTTTGTAGCGGTGTAGGCCCCAAATACTGGACAGACGGTTTTCTTACACACACTACTGGGGAAATTAACGGACTTTGTGGAGGGACCAATGATCCTCATGGGCGACTTCAATCTGACCTGGCAGAAAGATCTGGATAACACGCATGCACACCGCTCGGACATGGACAACTTCTCCATGGACACACAGCAGCGCTTCATGACATGGGCCTTCTAGACACTTGGCGCACTCGCTATCCACAGACCCAGGACTACACTTTCTATTCTCATGTCTAGCGTACATACTCCCGGCTTGATTACATTTTTCTTAGTCAATCCCTACAGGGTGCCCTACAAGAAGCCAACATATTCCCCCTTTCAGTATCAGATCATAGCCTACTTTCTATATGTCTCTCTTGGTATGGGAACGCCTCGACTACTCCCAGGTGGTACTTCCCGACGTTGCTTGCACGGGACAAGGACTCTTGTACCAGATTAAGAAAAACCATTACTGAATTCTTTGCTATCAATACACCGAAGGACAAGTCGGAGTATACCACCTGGGACACATTTAAGGCAGTCTTCAGGGGGAAATGTATTGCCCTTAATTTGTCATTGAGCGCGCAGCGCATTAGAGAGAGGGAGCAACTGGAGACGGAGCTGTCTTTTCTTAAACATACCCACAAATTGAATCCCACACGGCAAATCCTGCGCAACCTAACAGCGCTTTGAGGTAAACTCCGGGCTATTTATAATAATAGGGCGGAGTTCAAGCTGCGGCATTTATCATACACCCAGGGCAACAAAATTGGTAAACACCTTGCCAGACAGCTAAAAGATAAACGAGAGAGAGATTACATAGGTGGTATTCAGGGGTTCTCTGGGGAACTTACACATAAGGACGAGGACAAAGCTGAGATCTTTGGTTCCTTTTATGAAAACCTCTATTCGGGGGAGGCCCTAGATTTGGATGCTGAACGGGATTATCTCCAGACATTGTCCCTACCCCAAGTGTCTGCTCAATGGAACAAATTACTCACTGCCCCTATTACCATAGATGAGGTTAACTCTGCTATTAAAGCCTTAAAGCCCCACAAAGCCCCTGGCCTGGACGGATATACCGCCCTCTTCTATAAGACATTTGCCCCAGATATCAGCCCACACCTTGTGTGACTCTTTAACAAGATGACAGAAGAGGGCGAGACCTCTGGCACCATGTCCGAGGCCATGATTTCTGTGATACCCAAACCAGGGAAAGACCCTCATCGTTGAGCCTTCTATAGGCCTATAGCCTTGTTAAATCTTGACGGGAAACTGTTCTCCTCCATTATAGCCAAGCGACTGAATGACCTCATGTCTGACCTCATACACCCTGATCAGTCGGGATATATTAAAGGCCGTCAAACACACGATAACACCCTTCGAATTATTCACCTGATAGAGAAGGCCAACAGACGTCAAATCCCCGCTGTATTAGTAGGATTGCACGCTGAGAAAGCCCTCAACAGGGTCGACTGGACATTTCTATTCCACACTCACGGCATTCGGATTCTCGCCTAAATTTCTTACTATGATTCGAGCCAATTATCTCCACCCCCGCTCTAAAGTGGTGCTCAACGGGATACAATCATCTTCCTTTATCTACTCTAGAGGTACTAGACAGGGGTGCCCCCTATCACCCCTACTCTTCGCTCTTAGTATTGAGCCATTAGCACTAGTGGTTAGGGCTAATCCTGGAATCCAGGGGATACCATTCACGGGGGAGACGCATAAAATTTCCCTCTCCGCGGACACTGTCCTCTTGTCCCTCTCCAGTGGCAGGCTTTAAAATAAATTTTGGCAAATTGTACATTCTCAACCTCACACTCCCCCAAGCGAAAGTCCACAGGCTCCAGTCTCTTACACCTCTGCCATGGGCCACTTCCTCTATTCAATATCTTGGAGTCCAGTTAACACGTAGAATAGAGGGGCTTTATGCCGCTAATTTCCCCCCCATCCTTACTCGAATCCAAACGGAACTCACAAAATGGAAACCTCTCTTCATGTCATGGTTAGGCCGGATACACGCTGTGAAAATGACACTTCTTCCTAAACTTTTTTATCTTTTTCAGGCCTTGCCCATAGAACTGGAGGGGGATTTCTTCTGACGAAGGCTATGATCTTATACTTTATTTGGCAGGGGGGACGCGCTTGCTTCTCCTTCTCCCTATTGCGCCGCTCTTGCAAGGAAGGGGGAGTTGGTCTCCCAGACATTCACTTATATTACAAAGCGGCGCAGTTGAGAGTCTTGGTTGAATGGTTGAAGCAGGAATCGGATAAGCACTGGTTACACATGGATGGCAGTGTGACGGGAAGGACTATATGGGACCTGGTTTGGCGCCCCAAGAAGGACAGGCCTAAGAATACATACATTAGCACTCCCACACGCACCACCTTAAGGGTATGGGATTCAGTCGCAGGTGACGACAGGTGGACTTCGTTCCCTTCACCATTTACACCACTCCACTTTAACCCGGCATTCCCCCCGGCCCTACATGAGGGGCCCTTTGACGCCTGGAGGAAGGGAGGATGCCTTGCTCTGACACATCTATTTCATAATTTTGACCCACTCACTTTTGATAACTGCAAGCGGGACTATGAACTAGGAAACACAGAAAGATATCACTACGCCCAATTAATGCACTGGGCCCTTACTCCTCAGGTACGAGAGGCAGCCACCCACCCTCTCACAAAATTCAAGGCCTTCCTCACCAGGACCACTTCATGAAAGGGGTGATCTCGTTCATATATAACTTCCTACTCACCACCACACTCTCCCCGCGTCCACGGTATATGTCCATGTGGGAGGATATACTACAGCGTGCTATTTCGGACAATGAATGGACTAATTTATGGTCCGACATCATGAGATTCAATCACTCCACAGAGCTCTGTGAAGCCCACCTGAAAACTATGATGGATTGGTACCTACACCCATCCCGGCTTAGGCAGATCTTCCCCAATACCTCCGATAGATGTTGGAGAGGGTGCGGACTACTTGGGGATTTTCAACACATATGGTGGGATTGCCCAACTAGGAACTGGGAAGAAATACTGGCACACATCAAGGACATGTTGGGCTACCCCATCCCCTCCACCATGGCGGGTATCCTTTTGGGACTTCGCGATTCCCCCCTAGAACATCAGACTCTTGCTGATAAAACAATTATGTGACTGTGTATAGGTGCAGCTAAGGTTACTCTGGCAGCCACATGGAAGAGGAAAGAAGCACCAGCTATCTCCCTTTGGCACTCTCGTCTATAGAAGCTGCTCAGCCTGGAACGCATGTCAGACATTTTCAGGGATAACTATAAAAACCGTGGGGCCGATTCACAGAAATAACTTAAGACAAAATCCTAAACTTAGTACTTTTGGTATTCACAGAAGTTAGGATTTTGTCTTAAATTTGTCTTAAGACAAACTTAAGACAGACTTAAGACAGTCTTAAGACAGACTTAAGACAGACTTAAGACAAACTTAAGACAAAATCCTAACTTAAGTCTGTCTTAAGTTTGTTTTAAGTCTGTCTTAAGTCTGTCTTAAGTTTGTCTTAAGTCTGTCTTAAGACTGTCTTAAGTCTGTCTTAAGACTGTCTTAAGTCTGTCTTAAATTTGTCTTAAGACAAACTTAAGACAAAATCCTAACTTCTGTGAATACCAAAAGTAGTAAATTTAGGATTTTGTCTTAAGTTAGTTCTGTGAATCGGTCCCTTTGAATTCAAGTGGGGCCCTTAGTCACCTTTCTTTCACGTTGACTTCCATCGGCTGTTTGTCCTTCCACCATTAGAGCCCTTCATCTCTTTCAAATTTGAGATGACCTTCAGTCACATAAGATAACTTAACTGTGTGCATGTTGCCGCCACCACGGTAGGGGAGGGGGGACGGGAAAGGAGGGGGGGTTATTTCTTTCTTTGTTTGCGTTATCTCCTGATTGGGAGCTGTTTTCATATGCTTTTTGTTCATTCCACGTAGCACCTTCCGACTGGAAGGCGTAAGAAGGTTACCGTCGCAGAAAGAAGATAAAACGCATGTTGTACCGTCCACTCGCAATTTATGCTTATAAGAACTCATTCCAAGCTCCGTTATCATCAGAAACTGTAACCTACATTTAAGCAATTCATTGAGAAAGGAGTTGGACTCAGACTAGGCAATGTACAATGTTAATCAAATACTGTTCTGTCAATTATGCCACTCCCCTGCGAGGGACGCAGTGATGGTATTGTTTCAAGATGCATGCTGGAAAACTTAATAAAAATATCTTTGAAAAAAAAAAGTGGGCTCACTACATCTCAAGCAGACCGGAAGAAGATCCATGGGGTCCACAAAATTCTGGCTGATAAATTGGAGACCTTATCTCAAAGAACGCAAGCTCTAAAAGCCTCACTTGAAGAACTGCAGGAAGATGTTTTGAGGGATAGAAAGGAAATGACTATCTTAAAATCCAAACTCAAAGACAGTCAAGATCAGTTGGAAACTCTAGAAAACAACACCACCCGCAATAATGTTAGCATCTTAAATGTGTCAGAAAGAAGTGAGGGGGCCAACATAAAAACATTTGTAGTTAATCTACTAAAGTCCAGGGGGGTTGGGAAGGCCCAATTGAGTCATTGATGCAGGACATACAAAGGGTACATCGCGATCCGTTCGGGAAGGTCCCAGGTAAATCAAAGCCACAGAGAATAATATGGAATTTTCTTACCTACTCTATCAAGAACAAACTACTGTATAGAGCTTTAAGGCTTGGAATTCTATCTGGAGAAGGGATTTCTTTTAACATCAGATCAGATGTATCACAAGCAACTCTGAACAGGCAGCGGGAACTAGGGAAGAGACTGGAGAGTTTCAGGAGCATAGCTGGAACCTTTCAGTTGAAGTTCCGCCCACACTTCAAGTAATGATTAACAATAAAATGTACAACTTAAAGGTCCATGAAGAAGCAGGTGCGCTGCTGGACAAGCTTAAAATTGAACAAGGATAATATAAAGATTCTGCTACAAAAGGAAGGAAGGGGGGAAGAGGAAGAGGGGAGAAGGTGATCTCAGGTGTAGTCAATTGTTGGGTTCCTGCGACCTATACCACATACCCAGACATTTGATGACAAAATTGCTTTTTTTTAAAATAGGTTGTAGCTTTACAACACTGGTCTCTTTTGTTCCCATCACTGTTTTTCTTTTCCGTACTCCCTCTCGCTCTCTCTCTCTCTCTCTCTCTCTTTTTTTACACAATAGGGGTTTTGTACACCCCCCCCAACAGGACCACATGGCTAGGTTAGTCAAGGAAGAAAGGGGTATAGTTCTCCAAGGATGGGGGCTGGTGAAGGTAGCCCAGGGTATGGAGCCTAGAGAGAAAAAACTGAAAAAAATCCCATTGCCTAATTTGGTATAAAGATTAGGAAGTGTTATGAAGATCAAATTATAAATCATTATGAACAACCGTAGTATACAGATCCTGTCCTGGAATATAAATGGACTAAGTCGGATATAGGAGAAGGGCAATTTTCCAGTACTTAAAAGATGTGCCAGCCCAAATAGTAATTCTTCAGGAGTCACATTTACCCAGGGTAGAATGTTTAACAGCCTGTAAAAAATTGAGGAGGGTCGGGCAGGTGGTCTGTAGCGAACAAAATTGCCATACGAAAGGAGTGGTCATATTAGTTAAAAAGCAAACAGAGATGTCGATTTTGGAGTGGAAAGCAGATAAAAAGAGGAGGTTGGTCTTTGCAGTTTTGGAAATTCTTGGGAAACGTTATACTTTGGTAGGATACTAGGGCCCAAATATCGACGACCTAGAACCTTTACAATCTTTGGCTTCAGAACTGATACAGCTTCAATTCCCGATTATATGGTCCGGCGACTTTAATGTAGTCATGATTTATCAGTTGGACAGATTGAATAACAGTCAATCAAGATTTAATCCCAAAATGCAGGGCTATATTAAACCTCTAATGAGACAATTTGGATTGTGCCATATTTAGCGAGATATGCATAATACTGAACAGCAGCTCAATTTTCATAACCAAAAGTATGAACAGTGCTCGAGGATTTACTTCTGTTTAATTGATAAATCCTTAAGAACAGATGTCAGAAGTATCAGACATATTCCTGCTCACTTGTCTGACCACGCTGCAGTTGTCTTAGAGATAAAGGTGGAGATGGGAAGACGAGAGAGGAGATGGACGTTGGATAGATGAATACTAAACAATTAAACTGTAATAGATAGACTAAAGGAAAAGACGAGAGCTTTTTAGATCAATAAAGAGACAGCGTAAAAAATTGTTGTGTGGGATATGTGTAAGGCTTTCTTAAGAGGAGTTATGATCATTATCTCAGCACAAAATAAAAGGGAATATAGGAACAAGATCAAGGAGCTAGATCAAGGGATAATGGCACTAGTGTTGAAGTTCGGAGAACCATCACAATAGGGATACCTTTGGAAGAAGTGGCAGGAGGAAATTTCTGAGTATAAACACGCCCTCATTGCCACCATAGACGGTAGGGTTCAAGCATGATGGAAAGCCAGTAAATTAGCACACTTTGAGTCCAGCGTAAGTGCCAGGAAATTCCTGGCTTGGAAGACAAAAACTGAATCGGTAAAGAATAATATAAATGAGATAACATGCAGGGAAACAGGGAAGTCTTTAATGGAGAGACAGAAGATCAAACAAGCTTTTGTGAACTTTGATGGGTAGTTATATATGGAGGAGCTACTTATTTTGGAGACTCAGCTAAATAGATGGATTGAGGACCAGACTGTGGAGAATATTTCAAGGGAGAAGAAAGAATGTTTAGAAAGTGATATAAAGGAGAATGAGTTGCACGCAGCAATAAAAAAAGGGAAAAAGAATAAAGCAGCTGGCCCAGATGGGCTTCCAAATAAATTCTACATAAAACTTAGCGACACCCTATGCCCAGTGTTGGTTGACTTATTTACAGACATCTGGGAAGATGGAGCTCCTCTACCAAAGTTTCAAGAGGAAGCAGTAGTAACCTCAATCTTAAAACAGGGGAAAGACGCAAAATCCTGTAAGGCCTATAGGCCAATTTCCCTTCTAAATTGTGATTATAAACTCTACACTACAATTCTTGATAACAGATTGGGTAAAGTGATTGGGAACTTGGTAGCAGAAGATCAAAAGGGGTTCATGAAGGGCAGATATATGCACCAATTAAGTCATGAGTTTATGGGGACAATAGATCTGGCCGTAGAGCATAAATTACCTCTAGCTATTATCACACTCAATGCAACCAAAGCTTTCGACAGGGTGAACTGGCAATTCCTTTACACATTTCTGCAGGGCCGCACAGGGAATTTATAGGGCCCCTCGCAAAGATTTTGGTAAATGGGAACTTAACCTCAAGTTTCAAAATAACCTGGGAGACTAGACAGGATTGCCCTCAATCCCCGCTTATAATTAATGTATATATTGTACCTCTGACAGAATAAATTAGATTGGAGCAACAAATTACCCCTTTCAAATTTGGTGTCTGGCATAAAGAAATGTCCCTATATGCTGATGATATTATGGATTACATACAAAACCTATCATCCACAGTAGAGAGCTTAGATCGATTGGTAGTAGACTTTGTTGGGAAGGTCGCAAGATATGAAGCAAACCCCACTAAATCAGAGGTAATGGTTTGGAACATGGAGGAGAGGCATAATCTGATAAAAGACGAGATAAAATACCTGGGAATAAGAGTGAGTCACTCATTAGGAGAACTGGTGGAATTAAACTGTAGGAAAACAATGACCAAAACTAATAGGTTAATAACTTTCTAGTCACATCTCCAGCTAACAATATATGGGAGGGTCAATTGAGTTAAAATGTCCATTCACCCCAAATTTACATTTCTTTTTAATATGATTTCACTCCATTTCAAGAATCTATGGTTTCAACAGCTCCATAGTAAGATAGACTCCTTTATTTGGGCGGCTAAAGGAATAAGAGTCGCAAGAAGGAAGTTACTGAAACAATACGAGAAAGGGGGAATTGCACTCCCAGAGTTTTCAACTATGTGCCTGGGTTTTTCAACAAATAAATGTCAGATTCCTGTTATCAGATAAAGTTGGGACAGGCATCGGGAGGCTGTGGGAAAGTCTGCTTGAGGAGGTGGGTCTATGCAGGCCCAAATTCATGTTTATATTTGGACACCAGAAATTATTTTAAAAAGTAAAATTAAAGGTGCTACAAGCAGCAGCACAACTATGGGTGCAGATACGTTGATTATCAAATCCACCATACTATAGTAAGTACGCCCCTCTGTGGGACTCCCAGGCTCACCAGGTTTTTTTAAAGATAGGCTGCCAGTCAGTCTTAGAGAGGTGGGAATCACCGAATGGGGACTGATCTTTCAAAAAGGGCAGTTGTGTTCCTGGGACCTGTTCCACTTCCAACAAATCAAAAAGAGAACTGTGTCGAAGTTCAAATTCAAGTGTTGAAATATCGCGCACTCCCGTTTAATCTCTGAGTATGTTGAATTTTAACAAGTAGTGGCGTGCTGCTAGAGGAGCGACCCCTAAACCAAGGTCGAAGAAATAACAAGAGTTGCACTATCCCATCCAGGGTGGTGTCCCTCTATGCGCACAGCGTTGTGGGGTAACAAAGTTACCAATTTTCGTTCTGGTTAAACCAAAGTTCATTTATTCATGATTAGAAATTAGAAATTCATTGTTCCGTGTAACAAATTATCACATGTTGTGTCAACAAAGGTGCTGGTGGATATCCTCTATGCATTTCGGGTAAAACCCTTCATCAGGAGGAATCCTGTAAACAAAAACAGGAGATAATGTTGCATGTCCCCTCATAGGATTTAACTTCCACTTACAAATTAAAGCGTTAACATAGTTAAATAAGTGAAAACATGTACCATCCAAGATATCAAGCTTCAAAAAGTGCACGAAAGCATATCAAGAAACGCTGTTAAGGAGAACTACAAAGGCGTATTAGAAATTGCATCCAAGCTATCCGGTGTCTTTTTTGAAAATTTCCGGCGTGTGAATCGTGCTGTAAAATAGATAAGGTGATAGCGGCGTGTTAAATAGATACGTGAATGTTATATAAAGTATGCGTGCCGAGATCAAGTGAGATAGTCCAACACGTGTACAAAGTAAAGCATGCAGTGTTAGCAACATAAGCCATAAGATAGAACCACGCACCAAAGTCGATTAAGATCGTGACAGTTACCTCAGTTCACCCGTTCGAATGAGCATATCCAAACTGCTCTGATCCGAAAAACCGTTAGTAAACGTGTAGCCATGTTAAGTATGCGGATAGTGAACAAAGAAAGAAGACTCTAATAGTGGCGGCCATCTTAGAATAGAAAACATGTAAATTGTCAGAACATGACAAAAAGCAATAAACAATGACTCGACAAGAAAACCGAGTTAGTACAATGTAACCAAGGCAAAATACATAAAAGTTGAAATAATAAGTTGTGGTCACCAATGTAAGATAAAAGCTAAAAAACGGTGTTGGAAAAAATTAAATAAAGTTGTAAAGAATCAAATCAAAAAGAAAAAGAAACATGGATGGAAAATACATGTAAGCAGAAAGGTTGAAGATGGGTAAAGAAACAGTGGAGAAAAAAAACAGTGGAGAAAAAACAATAACATTTTAAACATGAAAGATTTATATGAGCTTTTGGGCATTCTTGTGGGCAACAATTCAAAGTCAAATAAAGCAACTCAGTTCGAGACGATCATTCAGTCCAAGGGGTACCATGGAGTTCATTTTGTAAATCCAAAAGGTCTCTCTTTGAATCAGAAATTTTCTGTTGTCACAACCTTCCCTTAGCGGAACTGTTTCACACACTAGGAAACGTAATTGACTGACGTTGTGTTTGTGTTCATTAAAATGTACTGCTACTGTCGAATTGAGATTGTTGTTGCGGATGTTGCTTTTGTGTTCGTTTAATCGGGTTTTCATTTTCCTTTCGGTTTTGCCAATATAAGGCAAGCCGCATGGGCACTTCAACATGTAAACAACATTTTTGGAATCACAAGTTGCAGAAACGAAAAGTTTTATGTTGTGACCTTTAGTTGGATGTTGTATGTTCGTGCCTGTAATGATGTTATTACAATTCCCACAATTGTGGCAAGGTATAGTACCCTTGTATTCAGAAAATGGCTGTAAGGAGCTTGTTGATTTTAATACCTCCATGAAATTTCTACTCCTTTCGTAGGCAAACAGTGGTTGCTGCGAAAAGATCTGATTGAAGTCAGATTCCATTTGTAGTAAAGGCCAATGTCTAAGAATGGATTTCCTAATGTTAAAACTTTCTGTTGAGAATTTTGTAACCATAACCATTCTCGTAGCTGTATCTGAGGCTGTTGGTTGTTTTTCCAACAACATTCCCCTTTGTTTATTGGACGATTTGTCAATGGCTGTTGTCAATATTTGTGATGGATAACCTCGCTTTACAAAGCGTCGTTCCATTTCCAAGGTTTGTTGGGTTAGTTGTTGGGCTTCAGAGATGATTCTCTTTATCCTGAGAAATTGGGAAAATGGTAGATGTCGTTTTAGAGAAGGTTGATGAAAACTCGAGTAGTGTAACAGATTGTTTCTGTCTGTGTCTTTCCTGAAGAGTGTAGTTTGAATGTGATGATCCACGATGTAAATGTGAACATCTAGGAAATTTATGTCTGTTTCACTGATGGTAGAAGTGAACTTGAGTCTATCGTTGATGGTGTTAAGATTCGTAATCGCTTCAGTCAGTATGGTTTTTGAACCTCTCCAAATTAAGAAAATGTCATCAATGTAGCGAACAAACAGTAACAGATGATTCTCCCATGGTGTGGTGTGCAAAATGTGATCCAACTCAAACTTGTGCATGAACAGGTTAGCGTAGCAAGGAGCTGCACAATTTCCCATGGATGTTCCATTCAGTTGAAGAAAAAATTGGTTGTTGTGAGAGAAATAGCTGTGATAAAGTGTAAAGTGTAGAAGCTCCATTAAAAAAACCTGTAAATCATGAGAAATTTGTGATTGTAGAAGAAAATGTTCCATGGCTTCTAACCCCATGTTATGGGGAATTGAGGTGTAGAGGGAAGTAACATCTATCGTGCAAAGGTACATATCCGTGTCCCACGGGATGTTGAACTTGAGAAGAATGTTCAGAAAGTCTGTTGTGTCTTTAACATAGGTAGACATAGACTGCACGAGAGGTTGAAGATGTCTGTCCAGGTACTTGCCAACTGGTTCGTGAAGTGAGCCTCTAGTTGAAACGATGGGCCGCATAGGGGGATCCAGTAGATTTTTGTGGATCTTTGGTAACATCCGTAGGGATGGACTTCTAGGAAATTTAGAGATTAGAAATTTCTTTTCTGTCTCACCAATGGTGCCCGATAGGACTGCTTTATCCACAAGATTCTGTAAAACTTGTAAGATGGTAGTTGTAGGATTGTAATCAAGTTTTGAGTAGGTGTTAGAGTCTAACACATGTTCATCCAGTTTTCGAGTGTAGTGTATGGTATCCATGGCAACCAGTGCCCCTCCTTTGTCAGCATCAAGGAAGATTATGTTGGGATTGTCAGCTAGTTGCTTGAGCAGAGATTTATCCTTCGATGTAAAGTTTGCATGTTTGGGTTTGCGATGTTTAAAAACAGACTGAAGATCTTGCTTCACCAAAGTCTCAAAGGTATCAAGAATTTTGTGGCTCACCGGGGCTACATAGGTACTCTTGGATGTAAGACCTTTCAGTGTATTTTCTGTTTTAGTTAAAGGCTCAGTGAGAACATTATCGAAAAAGTGTCTAAGTCTGAGTTTCCGCATGAGAAGTGTGGCTCACTGGTTAGAGGAGGCAGACCTGGAAGCAGAGGTCAGCCCGGGACCAGGGTTCAATTCCCGGCTCGGCTGGGTCTTGAGTCCATAAATGTCCATGGACTCGATAATTCTCGCTCCAGTGCATACTCGATTCATGGGTTCACACTCTGCGACTCTGGGCAATAGCTTGCTTAATCTCCACATGGGCCCCTCGCGGCGGGATGCCTGGCTTTCACCTTGTGGATTCCCTGCCGGGTTATCTCACAGGGGAATACCAGGACGGGTTCCCTAAGCAAGCGCTTAGAGACCGCTTGGTGATTTGCGCTATATAAATTCCTGCACATTTACACATTTACATTTACAAGGTTGTGACAACAGAAAATTTCTGATTCAAAGAGAGACCTTTTGGATTTACAAAATGAACTCCATGGTACCCCTTGGACTGAATGATCGTCTCGAACTGAGTTGCTTTATTTGACTTTGAATTGTTGCCCACAAGAATGCCCAAAAGCTCATATACATCTTTCATGTTTAAAATGTTATTGTTTTTTCTCCACTGTTTCTTTACCCATCTTCAACCTTTCTGCTTACATGTATTTTCCATCCATGTTTCTTTTTCTTTTTGATTTGATTCTTTACAACTTTATTTAATTTTTTCCAACACCGTTTTTTAGCTTTTATCTTACATTGGTGACCACAACTTATTATTTCAACTTTTATGTATTTTGCCTTGGTTACATTGTACTAACTCGGTTTTCTTGTCGAGTCATTGTTTATTGCTTTTTGTCATGTTCTGACAATTTACATGTTTTCTATTCTAAGATGGCCGCCACTATTAGAGTCTTCTTTCTTTGTTCACTATCCGCATACTTAACATGGCTACACGTTTACTAACGGTTTTTCGGATCAGAGCAGTTTGGATATGCTCATTCGAACGGGTGAACTGAGGTAACTGTCACGATCTTAATCGACTTTGGTGCGTGGTTCTATCTTATGGCTTATGTTGCTAACACTGCATGCTTTACTTTGTACACGTGTTGGACTATCTCACTTGATCTCGGCACGCATACTTTATATAACATTCACGTATCTATTTAACACGCCGCTATCACCTTATCTATTTTACAGCACGATTCACACGCCGGAAATTTTCAAAAAAGACACCGGATAGCTTGGATGCAATTTCTAATACGCCTTTGTAGTTCTCCTTAACAGCGTTTCTTGATATGCTTTCGTGCACTTTTTGAAGCTTGATATCTTGGATGGTACATGTTTTCACTTATTTAACTATGTTAACGCTTTAATTTGTAAGTGGAAGTTAAATCCTATGAGGGGACATGCAACATTATCTCCTGTTTTTGTTTACAGGATTCCTCCTGATGAAGGGTTTTACCCGAAATGCATAGAGGATATCCACCAGCACCTTTGTTGACACAACATGTGATAATTTGTTACACGGAACAATGAATTTCTAATTTCTAATCATGAATAAATGAACTTTGGTTTAACCAGAACGAAAATTGGTAACTTTGTTACCCCACAACGCTGTGCGCATAGAGGGACACCACCCTGGAAGTTCAAATTCATGCAGCTGCAAAGTTGGGCCCAGATGGTGGAAGATTTTAAAGGCGAGACAAACAATCTGGAAGAGCATATAATCACAAGAACGCAACAAAAGAAACCTGGTATAAGCTGATCATCAACATTCAAGGCGAAGGGGACAATACAACAGTGCAGCTGTGGGGTGGACTAATGCCGCCTACAAATGTAGAATGCTTGTTGGAAGTTTCCTTCCAGTTATGATATAAGGTGATTAAACCTGCGCATTTAAGGAGAAATCATTTGTTTTCACTTCATAAAGCCTTTTGGACCCTGAGGAGACTATTGAAATTGAAGTGGTCAAATGGGATGCAATGCAAGAAGTGAGGGCTTACTGATGCTGATAATATCTATATGTTCTTCGATTGCTCCCTTATCCAGCTCTTTTGAAAGGACGTGTGTAAGGTTATAACGGATCTCTTGCATACACAGTTGGAGGTAAGCCTCAAATTAATCGTTTTTGGTTTGCTGCCGGAGACTGGAGTAAAGATGAATTTAGTAATCAGTTGGTATTTTATTTAATACTATTGGGCAGAAGGATGATTTGTAAATATTGGATTTACCCGACTGCCCACTCCAAAGTAGAGTAGCTTGACTCGATTCTCTATGTATATGAGATGAATATCAGCCGCACTGGTAACAAAGGAAGTGAATAAACTCTAGCATCCCCTGAAATGTTGGCTAGGAGGAAGGAAAAGAGACGCCAACAGCTTAGAATCGGTCTAGGTTTGTTTCACTAATATCACCTGGAGTCCAATGATTGCAGCCACATGGGGTGATGATGTGGTAGTCAACCTTTCCCCCTTGCTTTGACCAGAATGCTGCCAACTCCCCTACTTTTTTAACAGGGCAGGTCACGTTATAATCAGAAGGAGTCTCAGAGGTTCTAGTAGGAACAAAGATAGCATATGAGGACAAAAAAAAAGATCTTCTCCAAGGGGCCCCACATCTTGTTCAATCTCGTGTCCCCGTATCTTCTATCAAGACCACTGTTTTCAGCCAATCAGAACTTGGCTTCTATTCCGCATGTTAAAAAAATCAGAGCTGGAGGATGTTCCTTCCTGCCATTTGGAACGCACTGCCCCTGTCTACTAGTTGTGTCCAGAACCACTGGTCCTTTAGGAAAATTCTGAAGAAATGGTTGTTCTTAGTTGTTACTGCGGCACTCTGTGGTAGGTCCCTTCTGGCTGTTCGCTTTTCTAGGATTAGTGCTAGGACGCCCCGTTGCTGTGGCAGCCATGTGTTTTACAATTTTTTTTACATAAAATAACAAGTACAAAGGCAGCAAGTACAAAATGACAACATACCCCAAGCTCAGGTGATGCAGAATCCACAAGTCCCAATGCCACAACAAATTGTTCAGAGATATAATATGGATCAGGTTCCCAATGTAAACACCAATCCTTTTATGAATCAGGGTGCATCTCAACAGTGCTCTATGTACTCTATGATGCAAGCAGATGACGATTACAGCTCAGACCTGTCACAATGACCGGGCCTGAGAGCAAATGAGGATAGCATACTTGGCACAACCTTAGAGGTAGACCAGACTGGTCTATTCATGGATGGTGAAGTGAATGCTTATCCACCATATGTTTCCTAATAGACACTGGTGCTACCTGCTCTACTGTCAGAACAGCAAAAGTTACCAACCTACCCCTCTTGGGAAAGAGAATCCAAGTTGTAGGAGTTGCAATTAAACAAATGACTAGCCCAGTCTCAGAAGCGGGACCTGCGAAAATAGGGACCTTTGAGAAGAATCACTGATTTGTGGTGCGTGATTCAAGTCCTGAAATCGGCTTGGATGAGATCTTTTGTGCAAACTAAATTGTTCCATTTACTTCACACCAAATGGTATTGAGTTACAGACTCATGATGAGAATATTGTCTTTAAACTTGTCAGTCAGAGATCGGATTGTAGCCCATGTTGAGAAAAGACGGTTTGCCAGCAGAGATTAGGGATACAGTGTTACTTGAAGACTGAGACTTTTCAGGTAAAGACATAGGGCCTGATTAAGAGTTTGGCGGATGGAGGACCGCCATGTCGGCACTGGTGGTTCTCCGGTGGTCCTCCTTCCACCGTATTACAAGTTACATCATGAGAATACATGTGCGCCGGCACAGTTCCATCTTCACCGCCAGCGTCGTATCTGCGACGGCTCGGGCAACACACCAATGTGGGCCTCGGAAGCAAACTCCGCCGCTCAAGGCCACCGAGCCAATTACAAGTTGCCTTTCAGCCTGGCGCAAGTGTCACAATCCGTCCACCGCTGCACAGGAGGCGGTAAGGGAGGGATTTAAGGCAGAAACTCACCTTTACTCATCCACACACGACATCTGCAGACATGGAGGCCATCGTACCTGTCGTCCCTATGACTTACCTCCTGAACTATCTCCGCAGCAGACACCAATGCGGGCGCCATCTCTGGTAAGTCACAAAACAACCCAAACACTGTGCATCTCCAACAATATGCACAAGGGAGGTATGTCCTCCAAGTGTATCTATCTCACAAAGGCCTGTGCTTTGCGACTTGGGGGTGGGGATGTTACCTGTTCACCGACACCAGCCACCAACAGAGAGCAGTACCTTTAGTTGTGGAAAGCTAAAGCATATGTTCATACGCAGGACAATGACAATTTAACATACTCCATGCATCAAACCATACAAAAAGGACAATCAATCCCCATGTAACCAATCTTCGCCTCTCAACACCACACCAAATGAACTGTCATGGGGAACAACCTTTACAACGCAACTTTTACAACGCACTACCTTTACAACGCATTTTTTACAACGCATAATCCATTACAACGCATGACATTACAACGCATGACACTACAACGCATTTTTAAAAACTACCTTTACAACGCATTCCATTACAACGCATACTACCATTACAACGCATACCATTACAACGCATAATATTACACTACACTATCCAACACTTACACTACTGATGCACCCCCTGGAGTTAGAATAGTAATTTTTACCCCTATACTATCCAACACTTACCCTACTGTTGCACCCCCTGGAGTTAGAATAGTAATTTTTACCCCTATACTATCCAACACTTACCCTACTGTTGCACCCCCTGGAGTTAGAATAGTAATTTTTACCCCTATACTATCCAACACTTACCCTACTGTTGCACCCCCTGGAGTTAGAATAGTAATTTTTACCCCTATACTATCCAACACTTACCCTACTGTTGCACCCCCTGGAGTTAGAATAGTAATTTTTACCCCTATACTATCCAACACTTACCCTACTGTTGCACCCCCTGGAGTTAGAATAATAATTTTTACCCCTATACTATCCAACACTTACCCTACTGTTGCACCCCCTGGAGTTAGAATAGTAATTTTTAACCCTATACTATCCAACACTTACCCCACTGTTGCACCCCCTGGAGTTAGAATAGTAATTTTTACCCCTATACTATCTAATACTTACCTTAAATGTAATTTAATATTATGCGTTGTAATGGTATGCGTTGTAAAGGTAGTATGCGTTGTAATGGAAATGCGTTGTAAATGTATTTTTTAAAAATGCGTTGTAGTGTCATGCGTTGTAATGTCATGCGTTGTAATGGATTATGTGTTGTAAAAAATGCGTTGTAAGTGCATGCGTTGTAAAAGTGTGCGTTGTAACGTCATACATCCAACTGTCATATACCTCACCCTTACCACTGTCCAACATCCCATCTCTGGGAACTCCATACATTTTGTAATATGACACAAGCCATATTCCAGCACTCTTGTACAACAACCTCATGCTACCACCACATTGCACTGACAATACCATGTTCTGGTACACATGGGCACTACACGTCGCAGTACTACGATTACAAAGCCCAATACAAGTGGAAGTGGAAGTGGAAGTGAACCCTCCCAGTTCCTAAATAGTAACTGCACACCACGTACCAAAAGATCTGGGTCACCTAACAAAGTTGTCAGTGATGTCTGCAGTGAGGGGACAACAGCAACAATGACACCACCAGTTATGTGCCGCACCCATTAACACACATCCAAAACAACATACATCTTGGTACACATAGAACATTATGAGTCCCGCACCACAACATCACCCCACACATCCACAGGTCTGCATGAACCACACACCCCTACTCTGAGACATTTCCCACAGAAACACAAACAATAAGACCCAGTCACCATCTCCCCATCATGTAGTCCACTGTCTAGGCCCAAACCTGAACCCAGAATCATTCCATATGTCTAGTATAATCAGATAACTCACACAAACCTGCATAGCCACCCCATAGTCACAGACACATTCTACTACAAAACCCAAGGTCACCTAAAGGCACAACGTTTAACCAATGACAAATATTACAAATATATCCAAGAACACAAATGAAACACCTCAGGCAGAATAGCAATCACACCTTCTAACAAACAAAGCACACAACTGAGGACAGGGATATTAGCAATTGGACATAAACAATATTTGCAGTCTGACTTGGCTCATGGAGCATCTCATGGAAAAGCAATAGCTACACACTGTCCCACACATGTGTAGGCAATGTGTCCTGGCACCTACTGCTACAAATCACATCTCCCAGAACCACAGTTAGTAGCTGATTTCTGATCACATTCAAATGGACACAGGGTAGGGAAAACCAGCAAAAGTATGGAAAGCACACACACTGCATGTGTACAAACACACAGCACACATCTCACAACTACATCACTGGGAGAAAGACAGACACATTTGGCAGATAATAGACAATGAATAATACTTATTAAATGGAAACCTACACAATGCTACATAGCTACCATTTGGTGTTGAGGAAAAACATTGAGTACATGAATGTGGCCCCTCTTCCATAACATCTCCCGAACAGCTGTAAAGCTCAGATCATAATCCACAAGGACCACCAATTCCCAGCTCCATACTACAACAATGTAATAGTATGAAATTAATTAAAGCATCACATCATTCATCACCATGAACAATAAATCCACCACGGTGGTATCTGATGGACAAACCTTATTAATAAACAGAAGAGAAATCAAATGAATGACAAAGGCCAGTTCAATGCTGAGTTAGGATCCATCACTGTGCAGTACCGCACAACTTGCCAAAACACACTGCCAAAGAAACCTCCCTAGGTAGGGGCATCAGGTGGCCTTTCCATGCACCTTGTTAAATCAAAACTAGGGTAAAGTAGGGTCAGGAGTGGCAAGAGCAGGTTCAAAAGAGGAAGGAGGAGTAGTGTTTGAGACAGAGGGAAACACATTGGGACTCTCAGACAATCCAACTTGACTTTGGGGAGGGGAAATAACAAGGAGTGGGCTTTGGGAGGTAGAGGTAGTCTGTGGCTATGATATGGGTGTTCCTGTTGCTGGTGTCTGTGAATCCGAAGCTGCTTGTGTAAGGACTGTGTCTGATGGTGGGTAGTCTGTGGGTATGTGCATAGTGGGGATGCTGAGAGAGGTCTGTGTCTGCCCTGTGGATGCATGCATGGCAATTTTCCTCTGCTTTTGGGATGATGTGGTGCTGATGGATGATGATGTCTGATTGTGGCGATGTTTGCGTTTAGTTGGACAGGAATGGGTAACGGGGCCTGTGAGGTGGAGGAGTCTGATTGAGGGGTGGAAGGATGGGTTGGGGGGGAAGGCTGCTGTCAGTGAGGAGACCATTGCCTGAAAAGATCTCTATATAGCTAATGTGAATGCTCTCCAGGAATTCCAGTGTCTGTGTCATAATGCTGGACTGCCCCTGGAGTGCACTCAGCAGTGCAGTGTGTCCAACAGAGATCTGTCTCAACAGTGATTCAGCCTCCTTACTCAGGGCAACTGTGGTCACTGGGGCTGGGGAAGAGGTGCCTGGGGCAAAGGAGACATCACACCCTTTTTTAGATCGAATACGGACAACTTTGTGGGGAACAGCAGGGAGGGTGAAGATGGAACGGGTGGTGGTGCTCAAGGGCGCTTGTGACATCGTTTCTGTGGGATACACAACCACTGAAGGCTGCCACTGGAGCCTGACTCTGCCAAGGATGAGGAAGACGAGTCGGTTTCCTCCAGGGCACACCCCTCGCCCTCTGACTCTGTGACTCCGCTGCCCTCAGTCTCCTAACCAGATCCGCTCAGTCCAGCTGCCTTCACCACGTCTTCTGCATACAGTACTGCATCAATAACAACCACTAATACCTGAATGGCTACTACTGGTCTAATGTCATACTATCTGCTCACACATAGTATCCCAAGCACAAGACCACTACCACAACAATGGACCTGCTCATAACACATCGGTCTCGTATGCAACATCCTCACCACAGTACAGCTCTAATACACCATAGAGATATAGACATAGCCAATCCCTAGAATGCGCCATTACCTAAGAATGTAAAAGACACAATTGATGGACGGAATGCAGAACAAATCAAAACATTCACCCCTAGTCAAGAGATCTGGGTTAAATCCATCGTTCTTTTGCTCACCATGCCACCCCAGTTTAGACCTGGTCGGTCATATGCAAATCAGTCTTGACCCTGTGCCTCATAGGAACAGTCCAGCCCAAACTGCCAAGGCAGGTCATCCCTGGACCGAAAACAAGCATCCTAGGACCGGTTTCAGGGTTTCACCCCTCTTCAGCCAGGATAGCTTGATTCCACTGGTGTAGTGACACTAAGAATGTGGCACACCTGTCGCCAACAAGGAATGGAAACAACTTGCATATATCATGTGCCGAAATAACAATTAGTCCCCACCATTGTATGGACACATACTAACACATTACCATACTCCATCAATCCTAAATATGTCAGTTACCTTTGTGTCATGTGCGTCCTACGTCAACAGTGGAATACATTACTCTACCTAGTCATAACATGTCACATACCACACATAGATGACCAAAATGTGGAGCTCCATTGTGAGTACGTAGTCAGATAGACACATAGGCCACACAGTAGATCATGAACAAATGGTCAACATCATGTTACAATGTTGGAATGATCAACTTACACATGACACATTCATGGTCGTCGAGGGGCATGATGCGGTCTCGAGGAGAGGCAATGCGGGCTGAGAGAATTTCCTTTCAACGTTCGAGTACGAACTTCCCAGCCCCTCGACGACCATGAAGCACAACTTTAATACTACTGATTAATATATTGTATGTATTAACCTTGCTTGACTAATAATTGCAGCGCGATCTAATATTTTTTCCTCACTTTAGGTCACTTTAGGAGTGGTAGGCACAGGGCTGGACCCTGTGTTTGTCCTGATGAAGAGCACTGGGGAAGCTCGAAACTAGTTGACGTCCACTAGGGACCCCTGACCCATTACAGACAGGGGCCCTAGAGACCAACCCCGTTTTTAATACATCAACTAGGGGCCCAATTAAAGTAATTTTACCCACTATTTAGATATTTTTAACTCACCCACTCCACCCACATCACTGCACTACACATAGTCACTCAAAAACAGTGCTCCTACGTAGTGTCGCAAGTCGTAGCACGCCTCAACCCGCAGCGGGTTGGGATGGCCCCTATGATGAAGCATGTCACCGTGGGGAAACCCTGGTGAGTGAGGGGACTCAAGAAAGGACATTTTTCCTTTCATACTTTGTTTTTTTCTGACTCCAACTGAGCAATGAAACCTTTACTGTAGCTAGGTTCTTTATTCCGAAACTTTGGATATTTTTGGTTCACGTTCATGTATATAGTACATCATGTGAAATGTTGTAAGTTCATTGGGGAGAGAATGTGGCCTAAAGGCTAGGGCGGTTGACCTCGGAGATGGGAAACCGGTTTCGAGTCTCGGCAGGGACGCTCAACATTCTGTGACTCTGGACAAATCACTTAAAATCCCCGGGCCGAACAAAAATGAATGTATCCGTCTGTAACGTAACTGGTGCTCATGTAAAGCTCTCTGATACCTTCGGGTCTAGTTTGCGCTATATAAAACTCCCCCCCAAAAAATTGTTATCTGACATTTTTGGCAATGCTGAGAATGACACGGTTCGACTGACACCACAGTACAATCTTCATGTAGGCCTTGACATGTGCACACATAATTGATGTCACATGGACACAATGTTCATGAGAGGATCTAAGGTCATGTGTCAACACTGTTCACATGTATTGTTATTTTCATGTCACATACATGGGTTATGGCAGATGACCAGCATGGTACGTCACACTTGAGAATATACTGTCATACCCCTGACCATGAGTATGTCCTGCTCAACATTGTCATCATTTAAATTTCATTCGATACAGTGTCATCCTTTGTATTTGTAAGACTTTACTGTAGAGTAAACCTTAACATTGGATGTGGCCTTCCATGTTACTTCACATTATACAACCTTGTGCATTACGCAATGCCTTCCAGTTCAATGAATCAGATTCGGGAAATGAGCTGAAGATACAAACATGAAACTGCTCAGAAACACTTGTGGCCATGATGACAGACATATATTTAGTTGTCTCAGGACCCAAGCAGACAAACCCTTGTTAAGCATCCACATTTATGCTGCTTGTGAATGACATCAGCTGTGATGTACCAAAGGTGTCATATTGTATGTTGTCTTTGAAGTGCATTACTCACCCCCTCCTTGCTGCTGTTGACCTCTCAACAGCTCATGTAGGTCCGGAAAGGCCACTGCCAGGACACGGTCCATCATGGGAATCATGGTCCCACATGCACCCCTATAGCGACCCTTGACCTGTCCCCAGGTAGGTCGCCCCCCCAGCCGCCACACGGACCCCTGGTGACGCTGTAGCCTGCTCCCGCTGCCTGTTGTTGCGTGAGTCCTTGCCATCTCACGTGTAGCCTGTCCTCTTGTTGCATTTCACATTTCACTGTACTGCTGTGTTGTGCCCTTGTGCCCCCTTCCCTCCTTTTTGCTTTCTGTGCCCTTTTGCCCCCTTCCCTCGTTTTTGCTCTGTGTGCCCCTGTGCCCCCTTCCCTCGTTTTTGCTCTCTGTGCCCCTGTGCCCCCTTACCTCGTTTTTGCTTTCTGTACCCTGTGCCCCTTCCCTCGTTTTTGCTTTCTGTGCCCTCGTGCCCCCTTCCCCCATTTTGCTTCTGTGTCCTTTCCGTCCCCCGCCTCCCTCTGTGCCATTTTCCCGCCGCTGCGCCCCTGTGGCCCCGCCCCCGCTGTTCCCATTCGCCACCCCGCTCCCACCTCCAGCTGCTCCTCCCTCCCACAGCCCCTCATATGGAGGCCGCGCAGCGGCCGCGCCGCTGGCGCACCTAAGGCAAGCCCGTCTGCACCTGTCCGTGCCTGGACCGCGCCCAGCGCCAGAACCCCTGGCCCCCGACGGAGCCAAGGACCTCGACTGAGACCTCGACTGAGATACAACACCGCCGCCCTCAACGCACTCAACACCGGACGACCACCCGCCTGCTACCAAGCCTGCAAATTCACCTGCCTCCGAACCTGCAGACCTAAGATCAACAAAAAACACCTAAAGTGCATCCTCCTCAACACACGCTCCGTCCACAAGCACACCGTCGAACTCTGGGACCTCCTCGACACAACAGCACCAGACGTCGCCTTCCTCACGGAAACCTGGATGAACGCTTGCTCGGCCCCCGACATCGCCATAGCCATCCCGGACGGCTACAAGATCACCCGGAAGGACCGCCTCAACCAAACCGGAGGAGGAATCGCCATCATCTACAAAAACACCATCAACATCACGACCAACGCCGAAGACACACTCCCCGCTGCCGAACACCTACACTTCCAGATTCACACCGACCCCAAGACCACCCTCAGAGGAACGCTCATCGACAGACCCCCGGGCCCACGCACACAATTCAGCGAAACCATCGCCGACTTCGTCACCCCGCATGCCCTAGCCTCACTAGAATACATCCTCCTAGGGGACCTGAACTTCCACCTGGAGAAAAACAACGACAACAACACCACCACCCTGCTCGACAACCTTGTCATCCTCGGACTCAAACAACTGGTGAACACCCCCACCCACCTCGCTGGCCACACGCTTGACCCCATCTTCTCCGCCAGCAACCACGTCTCCTTCAGCCACTCCACCGGACTACACTGGACCGACCACAGGTGCATCCACTTCACCTTCAAAAAGACTACATCCCACCACCGCACGCAACAAATCCCCCGCAGATGCTGGAGCAAAATCACCACAGACCAGCTCCTCACAACACTGAGCCAGAACCCACCAACCGACACCGCTGACATCAACGACTCTGCCCACAACCTCGCACAGTGGATCACCAAATGCGCCGACGACCTCGCTCCACTGAAGAACCACCCAGGCAAGACCGGCAACAGGAAAACCCTGTGGTTCACAGATGCCATCAAAGACTCAAAGAAATCCTGCCGCACCCTCGAAAAAACCTGGCGCCAAGAACGGGCAACAGAAAACATGACAGCCCTCAAGAACGCCACTCGCGAACACCACAAGCTGATCCGCACCACCAAAAGGACATCGTTCAAAGAGCGGCTGGACAACAACACCCACAACAGCAAGGAACTTTTCAACATCGTCAAAGAGCTCTCCAACCCCAGCGCCAGCAACAACGACATCACACCGTCGCAAGACCTCTGCAACTCCCTCGCAACGTTCTTCCACCGAAAGATCGTAGATATACACGACAGCTTCGGACCCCAGACTCCGCCTCCAGTCACGGAACCAACAACCCCCACCAACGCCCTCAGCACCTGGACCCCCACCAGCACCGAAGACACCACCAACGTCATGAACTCCATCCACTCCGGCTCCCCTCTGACCCATGCCCCCACCATATCTTCAACAAAGCCGACACCATCATCGCTCCCCATCTCCGGAAAGTCATAAACAACTCCTTCACGTCAGCCACCTTCCCTGAGAGCTGGAAGCACGCAGAAATCAACGCCCTCCTAAAGAAACCTACAGCAGACCTCAAAGACCTCAAGAACTTCCGCCCCATCTCTCTTCTTCCCTTCCCGGTTAAAGTCATCGAGAAGACCGTCAACAAACAGCTGACTGCTTTCCTCGAGGCAAACAACTCGCTCGACCCATCCCAGTCCAGATTTCGAGACAACCACAGCACCGAGACCGCCCTCATCGCAGCCACAGACGACATCAGGACCCTGATGGACAATGGAGAAACAACCGCTCTCATCCTCCTAGACCTCTCGGCAGCCTTCGACACCGTTTGCCATCGCACCCTAATAACCCGCCTCTTCCACACCGGGATCCAAGGAAAGGCCCTAGACTGGATTACCTCATTCCTCTCCGACAGAACCCAGAGAGTCCGCCTTCCTCCCTTCCGCTCAGAAGCCACCGAGATCATCTGCGGCGTACCCCAAGGCTCCGCGCTCAGCCCAACCCTCTTCAATATCTACATGAGCCCCCTCGCCGCCATCGCACGCAAACACAACATCAACATCATCTCCTGCGCCGACGACACCCAACTGATACTCTCCCTCACCAAAGACCCAGCCACAGCCAAAACCAACCTCCAGGAAGGAATGAAAGACGTCGCAGAATGTATGAAGCTCAGTCGCCTGAAGCTGAACTCAGACAAGACGGAGGTCCTCATCCTCGGACAATCCCCATCGGCCTGGGACGACACTTGGTGGCCCACAGCGCTGGGCACCGCACCTACACCCACGGACCACGCACGCAACCTGGGATTCATCCTGGACTCCTCCCTCACGATGAACAAGCAAGTCAACGCCATCTCATTTCCTTGCTTCAACACCCTGCGCATGCTCCGAAAAATCTTCTGGTGGATCCCCACCGAAACCAGAAAGACCATTACCCAAGCCCTCGTCACCAGCCGACTGGACTACGGAAACGCCCTATTTGCAGGAACCACAGCCAAACTTCAGAAACGACTACAGCGCATACAGAACGCCTCCGCATGACTCATCCTCGACAACCCCAGCCACAGCCACATATCCGCCCACCTGAGAAACCTGCACTGGCTCCCCATCAACAAGAGGATCACGTTCAGGCTCCTCACCCACGCACACAAAGCGCTCCACAACAAAGGCCCCGAATACCTCAACAGCCGCCTCTTGTTCTACACCCCCACCCGCCAGCTCCGCTCCGCCAACCTCGCCCTCGTCACAGTCCCACGAATCCGCAGAACCACCACCGGAGGAAGATCATTCTCCTACCTGGCAGCCAAAACATGGAACTCCCTCCCCGCACACCTTCGACTGACCCAGGACCATCTCACCTTCAGGAGACACCTCAAGACCTGGCTATTCGAGCAGTAGCTACACCCCCCTCCCCACAGCGCCTTGAGACCCTCACGGGTGAGTAGCGCGCTCTATAAATGGATTGATTGATTGATTGATTGATTGATTGATTGATTGATTGATTGATTGATTGATTGATTGATTGATATAGCGTGGGGAGGACCATCCAAGCTGGAACTGGGCGATGTTGTAACAATTTCATCCCAGGTCCTCCTACCAAAGACGGCACTTTCCGGGCAATGGCTTTCCAACGATGTCGATTGGAGTCGGCGTTGAGCTGCATTAATACAACAGAGGGAGACAATGAGTGGTCTGCCCCGACTTTGTATGACAATGCCTCATACATGTCTAGGCAGTGTACTGACCTGTCTCTAAGAAACTGTTGTGAATAATGATATCAAAATATATTGGTTATGTCCATACACAGACACATTGACTACTCTTTTGACATTGACAAACAAAAATTGGATTACCTGATAATTAGCCACTAGTGTGCCTCATGCATGACAACTTTGTGCACTTTGACAAATTCATCCTGAAGATCATGCATAGTCCTGAGTAGGAATTTGGTGAAAGTCAGACACATTGTGGTCTGAAGTGATTCTGAGCATCACATTCAATCCTCATCATTCACATTCATCACCTTGCCAGAGGTAGCAAGATATTATATGTGGATATGTGCTGCTCATAGCACATTACATGACATTTTGAAAATAACCAAACATGTATAGTCTGCAACATTATTAAGCATCAAACATCTAGCAAATCTCAACTGCCCTCTGAAAAGTTTGGCATACAGATGAAGCACCTCTTCCGCCACGATTCCTAGTACCGCCATAGTTCATTTTAATGTTAATGAATCTTATAAAGCACAGGATTACCCGCAGGTGTCTTGGAGCTTGTTTAGAGTAGCAGAGGAAATACAGCAAATGTGTCTGAGTTATTCGGTGTTGAAGAACTAAGGGGCATATTAGCAAGGGCTGGCGATATAATTATCGCCGCTTCAGCGTCCGTTTTTGGGCGAAAAGCGGCGATGATTATATCGCAATATCATCAAGGACACGCTAGCGCGTGTTTCCTTGATGTAGAGCCTGTTTTTTCACAGCCTCGCCTGGCATCTCTAATGAGATGCAAAAGAGGCGTGGCTGTGAAAACAACACATGTTAATATTGTGAAGGCAGCTTCGCGATATTAACAAGGAGGTGCAGCGATAAAAAAAATCGCGCTACCTCAGCCTTAACTCAGGAATTTAAGACCTGTTAAATTCCTGACTAAGGCATACTTTTAATGGGATATGGATTATGCTGATAGGACCACAGGGCCCTATCAGAAATGTTATCGCTGTTTTCAATGGAACATCGCTGGAAAACCAGCGATGTTCCATTGAAAACACCGCTATCGCTGAAATATTATTGCCATAGCGCTATGCGTTGTAAATATAGCGCTATCATGGCGATAATATTCAGCGATAGCTGGCGATAATTTTTCTATCGCTATGAACGGCCGCCGATAATTATCGCTGGCCGTTGATAATGTGCCCCCAGGTTTTTAGCAGTTTCCAAAAGTCCAGCAGATTGGGGGGATTTTGAGCACAGGTGGTAGAGCGTTTCAGGCTTTAGCCGTGCCTAGAAAGAAACTCCTGCCACTCCAGGAGGACTGTTGGAATCTGGGAACTACAATAAGTTTAGCAGGAGCCGATCATAAAGTTCTAACTGGGTTGTAACACTTAACACTATGCGGGCCCAGACCGCGAAGTGCTTTGTAAGCGATGCAGAGTGCCTTGAAAGAGCATCTCTCTCTAATAGGCAGCCAGTGTGCATTTTTAATAGCTAAAGAGACAGAATGATATTTTGGTATTTTTATTAAAAGCCTAGCTGCTGCATTTTGCAAAATTGTTAGCTTAATTGGGGGCAGTAAGAAATAGACCATTGCAGTAGTCTAATTTAGAGGTGACAAGTGATGCAATTAGATTTTTTTGCAGATGAGACGGGATAAAAGGGAAGATCTCTTTTAACATCCTTAGAGTATAAAACATCGAGGAAGGGAGAGCATTAACATGATTGTTATAAGTTAGTTTGCGGTCCATCAGAACTCCCAAATTCTGAGATTTAGTGGCAGGAGTGGACAGATTGGCCATTTCTGCTGCCCAACATGAGGGCGTCCTAAAGGAAGTCTGTGCTCCAAAGAGTATGATTTCGGTTTTATCCGCATTCCGTTTAAGACAGTTCCTACGCATCCATATGAAAACAGCTTGCATACAATCGTGGAATCTGTTACTTACTCCTGGATCTTTGAGTGTCGTCTGCATAAGATGTTCAAGAAAAAACGAAACTCTTGATGAGGTAGGTAAGAGGTGTGATATAAAAGTTAAATAAAGTAGGGCTGGGTAAAGGCAGGGGCCCTCACACCTGTCTAGCTTGGCATTGTTGCTCGCAGCGGGGATACAGAGCAGCTAATGGCAATGAGTTGTGTATGGCTGCAGTCTTTGCAGGCAATAGTGCATGTTTTCACAACAAAGCGTAACTGTACTCAATATACGCGGTCATGCGCGTATACTCACCCATTGATTAGCTTGCCGTGGTCACATTTCACAACATTAGCCTATGGGAGAGACGACCCAGGAGATTGCGTCACACTCACGGTCTTCGACCGCCGACGTTAGGAACCTCCCTGAGACATTATCGCTATGTAGGGCATGCACCATCTTTGCAGGCGTGTCATCCTCAAACCTTCGTTGTCATATTTAAATCTGGAACTTCTTCAGGCAGATTGACTACGTGGACCACTGCTATACCTTGTGCCCATGCACCTATGTGACCATGTACAAATGTTGCCTATCGCTAGCAGGATGCAGTGTCCAGTATTGATGACTGCTATTCCTTGTTTGAAAACGTTGCACACACTTCAGTCGTTTAAAATAATCTTTCGTCCTGTAGACATTTTGAGTGATATGGTGACAGGTATTGACTTGCCTCTGTGGAACATATGTGAAGTAGCCAAGTGATGTATGTAGAAAGGAGGAAACAAGGTGTGCCTATACCTGTTGTGGGCTCTGCTGGACGCTCTGCTGCCCGGTCCCACGGTCGCTGACTCCTGGCTCTCCTGAGCTGCGTTTCTCCCCTGCCGCCGCCACAGCACCTCGCGGCTTGGAGCGGGGGAGACTACAGCCCCCAGACTACCCTGGGCACCTGACGTCATACACGCGCCCGGAGGCGCTTAAAAAACGCCCGCTTTCATTGAGGAGCGGGAAAGGAGGAAACAAGGTGTGCCTATACCTGTTGTGGGCTCTGCTGGACGCTCTGCTGCCCGGTCCCACGGTCGCTGACTCCTGGCTCTCCTGAGCTGCGTATCTCCCCTGCCGCCGCCACAGCACCTCGCGGCTTGGAGCGGGGGAGACTACAGCCCCCAGACTACCCTGGGCCCCTGACGTCATACACGCTCCCGGAGGCGCTTAAAAAACGCCCGCTTTCTCCGCGTCGCGGGACGCGCGCGGGCGGCGCCGGGCTAAGACCGGGCAAAGGGCGGGCCCTCTGTGGCCCTCAGAGGACCGAGAGAGGCCGGGTCGGGCCACGCTATTAAGCCGCAAGGTATTTAATCGCGATATTGTGGACTGGGTGCCCTGCCTATCCCCAGAAATTAAGACGTTGTAGTGCTGATTTTAAACACCTCATTTGGATGACTTGTATTATTGTATGTGTTGGTGATAAACATACATTATTATAGTTTAATTCGTTGTTTTAGGATTTTGTAGGAACTTGTTCAACATGTCTAAACCCTTGTTGGGAAACAAATCTGCCACTGCTTCAACCCTAGACAACTACTTAGTTAAAGTAGTTACCAAAATTAATAGTGAAAGGCGCAAATCTCTAGGTCAAGGCTCCACCTCGACTATCATCTCCCCTTCATTGAATAATATATCCACCACTTCATCCCCCTCGTTTCACGGTGTGATTAGTTCCAATGATAATCATGATCTGGTTACCCCGGGCGATCTAGTTCTTATTGAACAAGATTTGCCTGAGGCTAATATGGACCCTCCAAAAGATGTAAATGAGTTTCCTTCACAGGTATCCCCGGGCCCGACAACAGAGAGAGTTTTGAGATCCCGCAAACACATTCAAACAAAACGGGGAGGTGCACGAAGTAGCCATAAAAAAACAGGTTCTGCGTCTTTAGTTGGGGACACCTTGAAGGAAGCCTCTTCTAATAATCTAACAACTAAGATTGATCCTGACCAATTAGACGCTCTGGTAGGCTTTTTGGAGGCTAAAATTATAAAAATAGTTGAACCCCTAGTAGCCAAGATTGGCGAACTATCGGTAGAGATTGAAGGTTTACGTAAGCTTGTGGCCCTTCGTAACAACCCCCCTGTGAAATCTTGTAGTGTGGTTGGGGGTTCATGTGGATCTGTTGATCCCCATGAATCCCCAAAGGCAATTTCCAATTGTGTTGAACCCCCGGCTGTTGCACCCACGACCAATATGCAAAAACTTTTACCATTAGATAGCTGTTCAAGGAGTAACCACGCACCCAGGCTCATGCATACAGGAGGAGCGCAACCAGACTTACCCTCTGAGTGCGCCCCTTTTGTTGTAGTGTTAACAAATGTTCCTCCCCTGAAGGATGGTTCTCAAAATATCAAAATAGAATCCCACGAATCTCTTAAGAACAAAACTGTTTCGTGGCTAAACAAACAGTGTGAATTTCCAGTGCATTTGGCCCATCAGATCTCAACGACTAGAAGAGTTTCATGGATAGGGCATTCTCGTAAAAAAATAAAGGGGGATTGTGTCATAATAAATTTTAGAAATCCTTCCTTAGTGAATAATATCCTACTAAAAGCTACTTTGCTTCCTCATACTGACCAGGGTATTAGTGTTCGACCATTGGGCTACTTTTATAGGCAACAGACAAACCCACCTATTAGTGAACCATTGGAGGGTAGAGCACGTTGCCCTAATGGACAGTTTTCTCATGGTATCGTCACATTTAACCATTTTCAAGCTCTGAGTGATTTAGACTCTAATGATTGACTTCACCATGACTGGGTTACCTCTCTATCCACTAGGGAAGTTTTAATCCCGACACGGGAGGTGGACCAGGGATTAAGTGGAACGGAGTTAAATATGAGTGCTGAGGGCATCCCTCATGCTACGTCAATAGTGAGGAATGTAAATGTTGATAATGTGGATAGTATAGCTGTCGTTCCAATACAGCCTGCAGGCACAAGTGTCCTTAGTTGGAATATAGCCGGCCTTAATAGTAAAGCGCATGATCCCTTATGGAGGGATAGTTTATCAGGCCATGAAATCATTGGGCTACAAGAAACTTGGGATACCGATAGTACCTTCTTGTTGGATGGGTTTTCTGCCTTTTGGTCACCTGCGGTGGTCTCTTGCCGGGGGAGGGCAAAGGGCGGACTTCTCACCCTTATTTCATTGTCACTCGAGGGTAAATACAGCAAAGTGGAATCAGGTTCGCCTCACTGTTTAGCAGTGGAAATTCAATCCAACTCTAATGGGAATTGGCTTATTGTTAATTTTTATAATTCATTTACTAAAAGTACACCAAATGAACATTTGATCAGTCTATATGATTTCTTGCAAACGTATAATGAAAATATTAAGAAACCTTATTCGGTTATAGTGCTTGGTGATTTTAATGTTCATCATTGTTTTAGCAAATGTTTTGTATGGGACAGCTTAGGTCCTTCAAACCAAGGAAATATACACTTCGAACATACACTACAGGGCATGTATTTAGAAGAACTCCTTGCCGACAATGCTCTGGTTCACCCCGTCAATCATTTAAATGATATCCCAACGTACAAAGGTACTGACTTGGGTTCCACTATTGACTACATCTTTGTTAGTACAACCTTGGCAGATAATGTAAGTCGGTATAACGTTATCTGGTCTACTTATAGTGATCACAACCCTGTCCAGATAACTTTGTCTGACGATCTTAGGAAAAGAGAATCTGATAATACGACAATCAGAACTTTGGATATAAGGCCAACTGACCAAAGACGTCGCCTGAAATGGTGTCAAGTGGTCCCGAAGGACTTTAATGAGAATTTGTTGGAAAAGGTTGGGGATGAAATGCATACGTGTTTGCAAGACGGGATTTTTGGCGAAGTGGTCTTGACCGCCTATGCCAAAATTTGTTCACAGGTAAATAGTGACCTTAAGAAAGCTTGCAAGGCCAAACCCATGATTGGGGAGAAATGGTTTGATCACAGTTGCTCATTGGCCCAACGGAAGTTAATGAGAGCCCTGAAAGCTGTCCCACCAGACAGAGCAGAAATCGCTGTATTCAGGAAAGCCTACAAAAAGGCCCAGAATGAGCGTAAAAATGAAATTAGGGAAGAGGCATGGGATGAACTCCTATCCCTTGATGTCATTAAAAATAGTGCCAAATTTTGGACTATCGTAAACAAGCCTTTTTTTAATGGTAAATGTAATAATGAGCTTGATTGCGGTATTCAAGAAGACAAGTGGTTCAGCCATTTCAAACAGGTGTATGATGGAGATGGCCCTAGGGTGACGCCTATATTGAACTCCGAGAATTATACCCTATCCTTTACAGAATTAGAGGTTACACATGCCATTATGCAAATGACAAGTAATAAGGCGCCGGGACCTGATGGAGTCCCGGCTGACCTTTTTAAATCAGACATAAAAATCTGGTCTAAAATCTTATTTAACGTTTTCGTTAATGCATGTCAACTGGGTCTACCGTTGACTTGGGCAAAATCTGTCATCATACCTATATTTAAAAAGGGTGATAGAGGCGATCCGAGCTGTTACCATCCAATTTCCTTAATAGATTCATCTGTGAAAGTACTGGGGAGGGTTGTCCTTGCCCAATTGACTGGTTGGCTAGAGGAGACAGGAACACTCTCCAAGGTCCAGTACGGATTCAGAAAAGGGATGGGCACCATAGACCAATGTCTAAATTTACAACTTTTAATAGGCAAATACACGGTGGCCAAGAAGGGTTCCTTGTTGGTAGCTTTTATGGACCTATCATCGGCCTTTGACCATGTAAATAGGTCAAAATTATGGTCCTTGCTCCTATCCCATGGAGTAGACAAAAACATCGTCTACTTCTTAGCTGATCTCCACAGGGATCTATCGGCTACGGTACGGTACGATCAATTGGGCAATTGTACAAAAGATATACCCATATCTAATGGAGTTAGACAGGGGTGCATTTTGGCACCCCTGCTTTTTACTCTTTACATTAATGAATTAGACAATGCCCTAATCAGCTCATGTAATGATATCCCTCGTGCAGGGAAATGTTTAATCCCTGCACTCTTATATGCTGATGACGCCGCCCTACTTGCAAGAACGGGAGTGGGCCTACAGTTATTGCTAGATTCATTTGCGGGCTTCATGAAGGCCTTGGATTTAACTGTCAACTTTGCTAAATCGCATGTTATGGTTATTGGTCCAAAATCTGCTAAGTCTAAAACGTTTAAATGTGGGGGTCACCAATTATCCAGGGTATCTTCATTTCCTTATCTGGGCATTCTTTTTGACGACCAAGGTTCTTGGGTAACTCAAATTACAGCAAAAAGGATTGTTTTATCTAGAGCCACTGTGGGTGTTCTGGGTTTTGTCAGAAAGCTAGGTGCCAGACCAATGAGGGCCCTTATTCAAGTCTATAAAGCTAAATGCCTCTCTTTGGCACTGTATGGAGCCGAGATATGGGGATACAAAAATGTTAAAAGCATTCAGATCGTTGAGGACAGGTTTCTAAAAAACCTCCTCTCAGTCCCGATTTCAACTGCCAACTATAATGTTCACCAGGAACTTGGAATCGGTTCTGTAGAAGATAGTATCGCCCTGGCCCCATTATTGAAATGGATTAGCATTTGGCTTAACCCAGACCTACAATTAAACCACACAATCATGAAAGACTGCACACTGCTAGACTTTGGGTCCCGTATACCTTGGCTGAAATATATTCAGAACCTGGCCATAAAACTAGGTAGACCTGAATTATATCAGTCCCCAGAGGCCCTGGTAAAAGGTGACCTTAAATGGTGTAAAGAAACATTTGTGTACATATCTACCATGGATAGGGAAGGGAACGAGCTGGTTAAGGGCACCGTTAGGGCTCACCAGCTCTGTAAAACTACACCATCCATGGAACCATACTTAGGCTATGTCACAAATGCAAATCATCATTTCCTACTGACTAGATTTAAACTAAATCAATTACACCTCTTGTTTGGAGATAGGAAAGGCTGGAAAAGGGCTATGGATATTGGCCCTTGTTCCTGTGATAATTTTTCTCCACAGGACATGACACATTTTTTCTTCTTCTGTGAGCACTTTATTGACATAAGGAAACGCTTTTTGTTACCTATACTAAGAAACAAAGGCTTTGTTCAGGTGAGACCTGCTCTTCTTTACCTTCAGATGTTAAATGATGTCTGGGAAACTTTTAACATTGCGAATTTTTTTATCTGTTTTAATTTGCTCTTTGAGGAAATGAACTGTATCCATTTTAATGTTTTTTTAATTGGACACATTGCTCTATTTCTATTAATCTATGTCAATGCGTCTTTTAGCTGTAATGGTTATTTAAAATGAATTCTGTATTTTTAAGTCTATTTATTGTAGTATGCTTTTATGGTTTGCACTTAAACCGAATAAAGACTTTTGACTGACTGACTGACTGTATGTAGAAATTTGAGTTAATGGTATGAAGCATATGTTGCTTTACTTAATGTTGGTTATTTTGTGTTAGCTGTAAATTCAGCATCCATGTGACATATGTGTACATCATTTTCCTGCCTCAGTCGCACATGTTGCTTCTGTCTCTCATCTAGGTATCTGAGGAGAAGGAGGAGATGCGTGCCTCCGGTTTAAAGGCCTTTCCCTGATCTTCTCACCATGTAAGTTAGACATGTGATCCAGAAGTACCGTTTTGTTCTACAAACAATTTTGTATCTTTCAGAGCACCCGAAGCCAGGCATTTCACAAGAACTTGATAATCCTCACAATATCACACCACTGGTAAGGGAGTTGGCTGTGTTACATTTCTTTGCCACTGGAACATCCCAATTCACGATTGCCACATCAGATAGGATGTCACAACCAAAGTTCAGTGCTCACAGGAGTCCTTCAAGCTCTATTGAAACTTGTTGGCACATACATACAGTTTCCACAACATGATGATTTGGCACATGTGAAGGGAGAATTCTTTGCTTTTGGTAACATCCCCAATGTAATCGGATCCATAGATGGCACACATATTGGTTTGGTTCCACCACACGACTGTGAGCAGGTGTATAGGAACAGGAAACACTATCATTCCATCAATGAGCATGTGGTTTGCCTAGCGGATTTATACATCACCCACATCTGTGCCAAGTTCCCAGGATATGCACATGTTTCCTTTGTACTTCGGAACAGCAGCATTCCACAGATTATGTCACGATTGCCCTCAGAAGCGAAGTTACTCTCATTGATGATGATGGTGCAGGCCACAGAAACCCACCGGGGTGAGGCGCGTGAAATGCCTAGAGAAGGCGATGACAGTGAGTCAGATGAAGGAGAAGATGTTAGACAACACCTTGTACGAAATTACTTCTCACAATAGCAGTCATGTGTTAATGAGTGTAGATGCAGACATTGTAGCAGTGATGTGCAGATAAGGATGTCAACGTCAAGTGACCAATGATTGCAACAATGAATGGCCTGGGACAGATGATGTGGTCTGATTAGGATGATTGATATTGCCATGTGTGTGACACTTGTAGTGACCAATGTGCAAACGTGAAGTGTTAATCGGTGTTTAGTAAACAATCTATATGGTGGTTAATAGCATCTGTGTTGTTGTGTTACAGGTGTCTACACAATGTTTTCTTCACTATACCATTTCTGAGTCGTGACTTCAGTGTGTATGTGCTGCATTTCTGATGTATGAAGTGTACATTGTAGGTTCCTACAGGAAGTTCGTATTTTGGGTGGACTGTACAGACCCACAAGTTAGGCACTTTGCACAACCAATGCATGTTTTGTTCCTGACTTCTAAGGTACATTTTTTTATGAAGTGCTGGTTGCACAAGCTAATGTGTATGATATGTGGCATCACCATTGTGAAGATTGTGACCAAAGCAAGTTTTTCTGCTACTCCAATGTCTGCCACCGCAGGGTTTGGTGCCCGTATGTTGTAACTGCCTTGTTGAAATATGGAATTTGGGGTGATTGTGTGAGGCCACAGATCTGGCTTTGGCACCCTAAACCTAATGCTGGGCAATTTGGGTTGCTTTGAACCTGTGGAGAGAAGAATGTAGGAGATGTGTCGATTTCCAACATGTGTTTCCTAGCAAAATCAAGCTCTGTTTCTGCAACACTGTATGACTGAGTAAAGATTGCTTTTTACGACTTCTCACACCATCTCTGAGTCTGAATTCATTGTTGCTTTTACATTTGTATGAGGCCAGCCCCTTAGTGTATATCATGACTTAACATAGCTTAGTATGCATCATGCAACCCTTTATTTAGATTACGTTGGCATGGTTCGGGTGGCATTGTATTTTAATTTGAATATGTTCACATAATAACACATCCAGACAAGCTGTTGTGAAATAAGGATTGTCAACATGTTGAAGTGATGGATATTTATTTAATGCAGGAAATAGAGGACTATGTGTCATGGAAAGTGTCCTTGAGCAAATCGAAGTATATGTGAACCAACGATAAAGTGCTGAGGACAACTTTCATGGTGAATGAAATCATTGGAGTAGAGTTCATTTTCCAGTAGCCAAGTCTTACTTACTCCTCACATCACTGCCAGGAGTAGTGTTCGAGAAAAGTCAACAAAGTGGAGGTGTTGTAAGCACACAGACAGACATCAAGGGCAAGGTTGACCACTGGCGGGCCTGGATGTTTTGTAAATCTTTCCCTCTCAGTTTTTGGGTGTATGTACCCTCTTCCTGACTTGGCTGGGATCTGGAGCTGCTGAATCTTGTGTGTCCGCAAGATTGTTATCAGCACACGGGCCATCACATCCTCTGTCTGCTGCTGATTTTGAAGGCTGCAATGTGCTTGGACCAGAGGGTGTGGTTGATGAGGATGTGAAAGGCCGGCTGAGGTTGGTATTCATGTCCTGCAGGACACTGACCAGAGAGGCCACCTCTGTGCGCAACCCAGAGAGCTCTTGCTCAATGGCCTCCAGCCTCTGGTCGCTAGACCTATGCAGCTCTATCAATTCCCACAGGACAGACACTACCTGGCCTAGCGCACCATAGCAGTCCTGGTAAAAACTCATGGCTTGTGCGATGGCAGCCTCGGCATTCAGATCCTCAGTGGGCTCAGCTGGGCACACTACATTTCTCCTTCCACCACGTCTGGCACCACTGGCCGTTGCCCTAGCACAAGACTGCCTACGGCCACTTGGTCCAGCCTCCTCTGTGTCTGTGATGGTGTTTGCCACTTGAGGATGCAGAACAGGTCAGCAAGGTATTGGCCCACTTCTACCAGGTGCACTGGTTGTGGTTCGTGATTCAACAGATGTGGTGGTTAGAGGTGTGGGCCCAGTGACACCAACTGAGTACGTCTGCTCCACAGGCTGGGTGTCAGTCTCCTCAGTGGCCTCAAATGGTTGGGCACAATTCTCTTCCCAGCACATCTGGCTATACTGGCCTTTGCCCTTGCACAGGACTAGCTGCTGCCACGTGGTCCCTAATCCTTAGTGTCTGGGTTGATAATATCCACCTGAGCAGGTGGGACTTGCAAGATACGTATGGGTCCGCCTGTACTAGGGACACTGGTTGTGGATGTTGTTGTACCAGCTGTGGGGGTTGGAGTTGTGCTCAATGAGACCAACTGAGTCTCTCAGACTGATCTGCCCAGAAGTGCCAGGAGTGTTGTCATAGTCCACGTCTATGAAGTCAGGCTCATCACTGAGGGCTTCTTGGGAATCTTCAGGTTCAGTGGTTTGACTCTGCGCCCTGGCCTGACTCTGATGTGCAATAATGTATCCTAACAATGATTCAAAATGTATACAAAGTAGTCATCATGTAAACATATTATAAAACATGTACATGTAAATTACACAGTGCTCAATAAAAATGTGAAAGATAGAAAATAAAGAATATGGCCCTTATACAAAAAACAATTTTAATCATCAAAATAAAACATTCTTTATAAAAAAGTATTAACGTAAGGCTCAGACATATAAGCTGGTACATATAACAGTTCTTTAAACATATAAAACCAGACAAAATGGCATACACCAACAGAGGTTACATAAAAGTCGGAGTTCCAAACCAACACTGGAACTACAACACACAAAACAATGTGTCCTCCATAAATTGTGGCCACAGATGCTTCGACGGCGTTTCGACCTTTGTCATAAGTACATGGTCATCATCAGGACAAGTAGATAACTGAGCATCTCACCAAATAATCTATGAGGTACAAAATTACCATTTAATTATTAAAATAGGGCCTAAAAAATAATAATAAAAATAAAAAAAATAAAAAGGTATGAAAAACTTGTGCAATAGTAAAGAAAAGAGGAAAAAAGTACCTCACCATCCCCCCCAAAAATTGGGGTTTTTGCAAAAAATTTTAAAGAAAGAATCATGTGAGCCCAAGTAAAGTAAGCCCGTTTCAGTCAAAGCTGTAGTGTATGAGATATTAATTTTTTGTCTCATACTCACTTTATTTTCAAACTAATCTTAAGCACAATGTAAATTAAGGCTTATGTATCAGGAGAAAGCTTTAATTCTGCAGGAGAGAGGGAAACAAATCTATGAGTACCCTAATCAAGCAGAACCATCCTCTGGCCAAAAGGACGCAAACCAAGTTACTCTGATGGGCAGCAGGGGTAGGCTCATCTGTGAAAGATAACTCAACTCTTATGTCTAAATGTAATTGGTATCTGAGGGTGGACATATACTACGTTAAGCTTTGAGGTGTGAAGTTAGAAGAGCTTACTGACACGGCTGATTTCACGAACATTTGTGGGACTTATACAACATAGTGTCAGTCCTCATTACAGTGACGTTAGTGAGTTATGTGAAAATCTATGTTCACTATGAAAGGGCAGGTCACTGCATGAAATGATGGGGCCCACTTAATGATTTTGACTCATATCAATCTTGACTCAATGGTTATTACAGACATGCAATATTTTTAAAGGTAAGTTCTTATTTTTTTACATGTGATTTATTTTCGAACAGCTGGCCTCAAATCTATTGTACAACAAACAGATGTCCTGATCTGTGTCATCATTTTTCCCTGGAGAGGTATTGTTGTAGTGATGTAATAGCGTTAACATAGAACATGATATCATTGTAGTGATTTCTGATGTGTTGATCATCAGTGAGGCACATTATGAGACACATTTATTTCCTAGGACATGTCATGGGGTGACAAATTGAGAGACTGAACACTTTCCTATTGTTAACAAGTGTGATTATCAGTTGTTTTACTTGTCCAGTTACTGTTCATTGAGTGTGTAGACCTCCTGGAAGTCCTTACAAGGTGCTGTAAAAGGTTTTTTGGCACAGGATTTTTTTAATTTTATGTATTTATTTATTTATTTATATATTTATTTGAGTTTTATATAGCGTTGGCTAGACCGGGAGGTATCAGAGCACTTTACATAAGGAACTGCGAGTTGCAAGTTACAAATTTTACATAGGTTACACAATGAGTACATAGTAACAACAAGAGTTACTAGCGAATAGCATATAAGGACACCTGATGAAACCACAATAGCACACATTGCTAGTGTGTGGCGGAACAGAGAGAGGGAAAGGAAAACAGGGAAGGGGAATGCTGATAAGAGTTAAGGTAGGTAGGAGGGGGAAAGTCCATCAGGGGGAACTAAGCAGTCAGTGTGAAAGACAGATAAGCCAAGAAGAACCATGAAAAACAATGTCCGAAGTCCGGCTGGGTAGATGACGGCTAAGGGTATTCGGTCTCCGAGGTAAGTGCAAACAGTTTCTGTTTCTGCCCATGGGGCATCATCAGCGATCCACTGAAGGTAGGGCTGGCTAGACCCGGAGGTATCAGAGCACTTTACCAGTGGATTGTAGAGATTAGAAGGGGGTGCCAGTCGCTGCGACTCCAAGCGGTCACCAGTAATGAATTAATAAATGCTGCGTAGTACCCCACAAAGTATGCGTTTGCCACACTGTGCTGCACTTGTGTTGTCTTCTTGTGCTGCACATGTCCTTGGGTGTTAATCCCATGTGGCACTAGCTGTTACGTTTCATGTTGCTTGACATATCTTGTTTTACGTCATCCCTTACACTTTATGGGTTTGATGTACATCCTTTCTTTTGGATGTGTGTTTTGGGTGTTAGTCCCACTTACACATTTTAACATCATGTTGTGTCCAGTGTGTAAGCCGCCCGCGCCTCACCCTGTACTTTTACGTCATTATGTTGTGTGTGAGTAAGTCACCCTGTGCTTCATGTCAACGTAATGTGTGCGTTGTTATACTGTGCTGCACCTGTGTTGTTTTCTCATGCTGCACATGTTCTTGGGTGCCAGTCCCATGCAGCATTAGTCTTTACACTTTTTAGCTTATGGGTTAGTCTCATCTCGGCATGGTCCCGTACATGAGGGGTGAAGTTTTAGCCACAGTCTCCTTGGTTGAGGAGTACTTCTTTGGGTGTCGTCCATCCATTGTGTGGAGTCGTGGGGTACATTTTTCCCTTTACTCTTTTCACGTGTGTCTAAGCTCACTTGCTGTATGTGAGCTCTTCTTACGTTATTTACATTTCCTTTGTTCACTATTAAAGGAGGAGGATGGTGTTAATATGTATTTCTAACCTTTCAACCTTCTTTCCTCCTTTGTTTGTCTGTTTCCCTCTCGTGATGTGGTTTTACCATTTATCCATGGGAATATGGACTGTTTTCATCTTTTGTACATTGCTGTGTATAGTCGCTTTCATTTTAATGTTGTTCTATTTATTTTTTCACTATAAAAGGGAGAGGATATGTAGTATTCTCATTTGATGCTGTAATGTTCCCTTTCACATTGTCCCTAGCTGCTCAGGCAGTGTGAGTGTTCCGTGTAGAATGTTGGTGTGATTGACATGAGTGGAATGCTTTTGTGCCTGGTGTGTGAGTGTGTCAGTTGGAAGATGGGCTGAGGAGCTAGAAGGCTGCTCCTGGTGGGGCTTGCTGTAGCTTCTACTTATGGACTTAATAAACTACATCAAACTCAACTCGGCTACGTCTACGTCTACTATGTCACTTGAACATGTGGGATCAGCCCACTACAGTTTACTACATTAGAAAAATGTTTTTACACGCCTCCGCTCTCAGATTAAGCAATTTGGAGCGTTAGCAACCATTGAAAAGCTCTGTACATCAGGCCCTCAGCATTAACAATACGAGACAATCGCTTAAAAACTAGCCCACAAACAGTCCAAAAAAAGTAAATGTTTTTCCAAAATTTCAAGTATGCTTCAAAACATGGCCTAACAGATGTTAAAAATAGGAGGTACAGGAATATTTGAATTTTTTTTAAATGAAGTTAAAAAAGGCAGCATTTTAATATTTTAACGAACATACACAGATGGAGTGATGTGTGCTACATGTCACTTGTAAGTGAAATGTTGGATTTCGAGTTAGGCTGCAAATAGAATATATTAAGCCTGGGCAAAGCACTACGCTATGCTCGCGTAGTTTGCGAAGCTCGCGGTACTTAGCACTACGCGAATTGCACGTAGCACAGTGCGAACACGCGTAGCGTAGTGTTGCGTAGTGCTGCGGTAATTTTTTGCTTGCTCGCGGTTCTCAACGTCAAGTTGGTGACCGCGAGCAAGCAAAATGACATCCCGGCGAGACTTTTTCCTTGTTCGCGATCAGCAACATCAAGTTGGCGATCGCGAGCATGGAAAATAAACCTCCCGGCGAGATTCTCAACGTGAGGAGGTCAGATTTCTCATTGCGAGTGGTCGCGTATGCTCGCGACCGCTCGCGATGAGAAACTACCAGTTCGCGTTGAGAAAGCTGCCGCTCGAGTAAAAATCTACTCGAGCAGCAGAAAACTACAGCTCGCACTGTGCAAGATGCCATTTTCAATGATTGCACAGTGCCGGTTGCTTGTCCGCACTGTGCAATCATTGTAAACAACATCTGGCACAGTGCGAACAAGGTACTATGCAGTTCGCGAAGTGCTACGCGTAGTGTGAAGTGCACTTTGCGTAGCTTTGCGAAGTGCTACTTCACGAACTACGCCCAGGGTTAGAATATATGCAATAGTAAATACTCAGAAGGGCCTTCACAATCAAATTTAGAAACACATCTATATATTTTATCAGTCTCTAAGGGAAGCACCAAGACTGTGTGCAAGCATGCAAACGGTGAAGATAACTAAAAGCTCAGATTTTAACTGATGTATTAAGGTTATGATATGATGACTAAAGTCCTATGCCACATCATCTGTGTAACAAAAACAATGTGTTTCTGCACCTTAAAGATGTACTTTAATGTTTTACCTGCAGACACAACCAAAAAGCTTTACTTTGATGCGAGAAAGACTCCACCTCCGATTCTTGATTCAGGATCAATGTGGGACTAGTTATATGGTTTGACACTATGGTCATGTGCGTCCAGATTCTAGTCCTGTTGACATGTCATGATTTTGCATTTAATGATTTATGAGTTAACAGGTTCATGACTCAAGGGCACACATAGGTGACACATTTAAATGTTGACATACCTCTCTGTTCATCAGTACAAACATTGATGATTCAGTATACACTTGGCACGGTGATGTTTGCCATTAGCAATTGTTGACCAATGCTAACGTGACATGATCATGCATAGTAACAGGTAATGTAGTGCATATGTAAGTTGACACTGTGTTGTATGACATATGTGATGTACTGCACTACATCTTGGGTAATAAATGACAGACTTCGCATACATTGCAGAGTGTGTACTTGTAATTACGTGCATTTACCAAAACATTTTGGAGCATGTGGTACACATGCTTACACGAAATCCCATGTTGTGAATGAGTTGACTTATGATGGGTCCAACCATGGACACATATTTTTAGGTATGTCTATTAAACAGTAATTTTGTGTAGCATGAACTCATACACATGATTTATTACCATTGTTGGGATGCACAACGCAAAATTAAATGTGGTTACTTGCCTGGCATCCGTTTTCACACATATCAGGCAGATGGATTTTGTCATATGTTGTATAATCCTGTCAGATGTTGTTTGCATCCTATTGACTATCAATGATTTTCATTGACACGTACCTGAATATGTGCCAACTGAATTTTATTTAGCTAACCCTGCTGAGACGCCACAGACCCAATGTCATACATCTTTGGGTTAGACTGATATCTACAGTAGTGGTTTATGTAATGACATACATCATCCCATTCACTGGCATGCAACATATAGGGCCCGATTCACAGAACTAACTTAAGACAAAATCCTAAACTTACTACTTTTGGTATTCACAGAAGTTAGGATTTTGTCTTAAGTTTGTCTTAAGACAAACTTAAGACAGACTTAAGACAGTCTTAAGACAGACTTAAGACAGTCTTAAGACAGACTTAAGACAAACTTAGGACAGACTTAAGACAGACTTAAGTTAGGATTTTGTCTTAAGTTTGTCTTAAGTCTGTATTAAGTCTGCCTTAAGTCTGTCTTAAGTTTGTCTTAAGTCTGTCTTAAGACTGTCTTAAGTCTGTCTTAAGACTGTCTTAAGTCTGTCTTAAGTTTGTCTTAAGACAAACTTAAGACAAAATCCTAACTTCTGTGAATACCAAAAGTAGTACGTTTCGGATTTTGTCTTAAGTTAGTTCTGTGAAACGGCCCCATACATTTAAAAAAAATTGTTTTTTGTTTTTTTATATAGCGCGAACTAGACCCGAGACATCGGGTATCTGAGCGCCTTACATGAGGACCAGTTTCGTTACAGATGGACACATTCATTTTTGTTAGGCACAGGGAGATTAAGTGATTAGCCCAGAATCACAGGATGTTGAGCGTCGTTGCCGAGACTTGAACCCGGTTCCCCAGCTTTGAGGTCGACCGCTCTTGCCATAAGGCTGCTTCCTCTCCCGAATATTTTCCATGCTCCGCATTGTGACATATGGGGCACTTTGCAGTGCATGTAGCAGACAGTCAGTTTGATGTGTACATGCAACACAGTGTCCTTTGTAAGATGTAATCAGGTTATTTAGTTTTCTAGTGTGCATGGCACATGGACCAGTGTGTCTGTATCCTTGTGTTGATCCTAGGTAGTCTAACACAGTATTTCACCTTCGCCCTACCTGTTACATAAGTAATGAACTAAGGAATTATTTGGACACTGTTGTATTTGTCTATTATTTGTGCAACTGTCATATGTTTGTTGATATGTCTGGGGTTTCCTGGCTAGCAATTATTGTGGACCTTGTTTCTCATTTACTGATCAAATGTTGCAGCACTACGCTACTTTAACATCTGTTTCATGCTCTTCCAATGGCTGAGGGTGGAGTATTACACAAATATATTTGGTATGCAATTGTGAATGGGTTTAGTCTTGATGCTGACCCAGCTCACACGATGTTCAAACACTGTCTCATTGCCTCATCCATTTGGGGGGATAGGGAGTTTGCCGTGGTCTTCTATTCCTACTTTGAAAATACGTTTCCATTCAGCTAAGAGGCCTGAGTGCATGATTGTTTAAACATGATGAGGCTCTAAGATCTGGTTGTTTGAACTGCGTGAGGCAGGTGTTATGAATGTGTAGTAAAACACGGTCATTGTCGTCCTTTATGAAATCTGTAGATATGGAACATAAGTGGTCAGGCTTCATAGACCGAATGAATATGCTTATTTGACATATGTTATCAGTGTGGGATATGACTGATACTTATGTACTGTGTTTGTGTTGGTTCAGAGTTGTATTAATTAGAGAGTTGACTGTGTGTTTGGTCTCTCCACGTTGTGGCTCTTCCTAATTAAGTGTGTCCTGTTCCTGTTTCGACTGTTCAACAATGGATGCACAGTCTATGGGCCACCTTGAAGAATGGGTGCTTCAATTGTGTCGTGACAGGACGCTGCAGATTTTCTGCATCATAGTTTTGAGAGAACTGGAGCATCATTGGTTCCTGACATTTTAAATGGTCTGGTTTCGATGCATGCAGTCTGTGTTCCACTGTCTATGGTGTCTTTTTCAGTGGACATTGGATATTTGCTCATGTTCACGTACCTCAGATGCCCAGGAATTGGTGCTTCTGATGAGTCCATTACTGACCCATTATTTAATTGGTCAATCTGGCTTGCAATTGCTCCATCATGTGAGGTTTGAACCACTGGTGTTACCTGAAGAACGTGCATCGACACACAGCAGCCTGATTGGGTGGTCGACTGACATGGTTGAAGGTCAGTTGTCACCTATCCCAGGATTGGGTGGAGATAAGGATCATGTCTGTAATTTGGAGTTCTTACAATGGGCAGGTGAATTTCTTATGGCATCAGAAACTGATTCAGGATTGCAGTCTCTAGCACTTTGTGTCTCTAATGGATCAATGGATTTTTAATAAAGTCTGAGATTACAACGTATACTGGGCGCTGATTTACTTTCAAAGTTAAAATGGTTGCAGAAGTATGCTGGAAATCATTTGTTTCAAGTACATTGACTGACGTTTTGGCAAACAATTCATATTCACTAGAAAAGTTTTCGTAGGGGGGAGGTTACTCTGCTCAATCTACGTTCCTTTATCATTGTTCTCTTAACTGATTTGTGTACCTATCTGTATGCAGTTCTTTGTTGTGTTGTGCAGTTTGAGCTACATTATTTTGTGGCGCTTATTGACTGTCAAGTCACTGGACTTCGTAGTTGTAGTGTTCTTTTGAAATTCACCAGGCAATCTGTGTGCACATGTTATGAGAAGTCAGACAACATTTTTTTTTTTCTTTTTTTTTTTATTGTCCTCATTTATGCGATCTTGATAAATGAAATGCAATCAGGTCCTCTTGAGTATAGGCGCCCTTGTAGTTGAATTTGAGGCCTTGCTTCAATACTACCGATCTCATAGATCAAGGGTTCTGAGTACTACAGCTATGAGCCAGCGGTTTTGATCGCGATGTTAAATCATCGGACAACCCTTCCTACCCTACCAACTGAGGTTATCCCACATCTCCCAATACACGGTGCGTTTGGATACTCCTCTAGCTTTAATCAAAGACCTAAATTTGCGTACCGACCCCACTCATTCGTGAATCATTGGAGGAATGGGTTGTATCCATTTTAAACAAATTTCACGTCTTGCTATCAATATGAGTACAAATAAGAGATGTTTCTGATTTTTAGTTAAGTTAATTTTACCACAGTCTAGAATACCCAAAATACCAAATATAACAGAAAAAGGTCTTACCTTAAAGGCCAGATTTAAGCATTTACCAATAAGCTTGCCTACTTCGTTCCAAAACTGGCCACGTTGGGGACAAGAAAAAAACATATGTATATCGTTTGCTTCTTCCTCACCGCATTTTGGGCATTTTTTCTTTAGCTGTGTACTCATTCTAGAAAGCTTCCCCGGGGTCCAATACGACCTATGTAGGGTAAACAAATGATTTTTCCTCAATGGTGCAGAAATAGTAGTATACCACAAGTGAGTATAAGATACTTGCCAAGCGTGTTGTAGGTCTTCAGCCGGAAAGATCTTCTTCCATTTACAGTCTGGAAAATCGTAGTCCGATTCTTGCTTCTCTACCAGGGACCAGTACCACTTTGCGACTTCTTTCTTTCCCAGGGATTTATGGAGGTTATCACCTGTAATTGTGGAGTGTTCTGGTCCAATGACTTGCGATTTAACCCAGTTGGTCAATTGATAGAATTTGAACCTCGAAATTCCATTCATAGTTAGCGTCGCCAGATCTTCCCATGATTTTAGCATACCATTTTCTAAGAGATCACCCCATACTGTTATTCCGGATCTTTTCAGTGGAAGAGCTAAAGAGTCTTGCAAACATTCCGGAATACCGGGAGAATTCCATATTGGGGCATGTGAACTGTAGTATGGGTAGTTCCAGATTTTCCTTATATCGGACCAGGTTTTGCATGCTGCTCGCAGTACCTTTAGTTTTATTTTTTTAAAGAATCTGGGATGACCGAATTTATATAAACAGTTAGTATGGTTGGTTATTGCTTTCCAGTAAGGAGGATACGAAGCGTGGTTTAAAAAGAGATGTCTTTTGTTTTTGAAGTGGAAGGCCCTATAATACATCAAAAGATCTGGACTAGCTATCCCACCTCGATGTTTTTTTTGGATCAGATTTTCCAGGCTATCCTAGATGTTTTAGATGCCCAGATAAAGGAGTTCAGCTCGCTTTGGATTTTCTTTATTTGCAGTGTGTTGAACTCCAATGGAATCGCGTTAAAAACAAAGGTGAACTTAGGCAAAATAGTCATTTTTACTACGTTGACTCTCCCTATAAAGGATAGAGGTGAGCATGACCATGATTTGAAAAGTCTCCTCATTTCTCTAATTTTTAACATCAAGTTCCCTTGGGCAATTTCGTCAATATCCTCTCGAATTTGTATCCCTAGATATCGAATTTCTTTCTTAGAATCATATTGGGGGAGGGTACATTCCACTGCATGATCTCTGTCTTTTGATGATTTATTTTGTACCCAGAGATTTCCCCAAATCTTATCAACATATCGTCCATAATGACAGCTGTCTCTGTTAACTTATTTGAGTAGACCATCAGGTCATCGGCAAATAGTGCCACTCTATTCTCCCAGTTGTTAAAACAGAATGAGGTATGGTCATTAGAGGTTCGAATCATGTTGGCCAGGGGCTCTATATATAAATTAAAGAGTAAGGGGGAAAGCGGACACCCCTGTCTAGTGCCCCTCTTGATTTGAACACTATTAGTAGTGGCACCATTTACCAATATTTCCCAGTCGGGGCCGTATAGATATTTGCTATCGCCTTAGCAAAATGCTGACCTAAGTTATAGTGTGTGATGACTTGGTGTAAGTATAGCCAATTAACTCGGTCGAAGGCCTTGGCCGCATCATAGGTAAATATTGCCAAAGGTACCTTCTCCTGAGTTGCTATATCAATAGCTCCTATCAGCTGGTGCGTTAGGTCGTGTAAGTGTCTCCCTCTAACAAACCCCTTTTGATCTTCATGTATTATTTTATTAGATAGGGATCCAAGTCTGATGGCCAATATCTGACTATACACTTTATAGTCAGAGTTGAGAAGCGAGATTGGTCTATACGACTCACAATAGGTAGGATCTTTCCCTGGTTTTAGGATCAAACTAATTTTGGCTTCATTCCAAGATTTGGGGATTGGATACTCCTCGAGGAAAATAATATTAAATAAATTAGTCAGTACAGGGGCTAATAGTTCTTTTAGAGCGATATATATTTCATTTAGAAGAGCATCTGGGCCTGCCGCTTTGTTTCTCTTAAGGCTATTCAAGACGTCTAGTACCTCTTTCTGAGTGATTGGATCGTTCAGAATACAACAGGAGACACTATCGAGTTTGGGAGTTAAGGATTTGTTCAAGTAAGCTTCGATGGTTTCCCGGCAAGGTGTCAAGTCCTCCCCATATAGGGTCTGAAAAAAAGACTCAAAAGCCTCTTCTATACCTGCTTTGTCCTCCAGCAGCAAAGTGCTGTTTTCTTTATGGATAGCATTTATTTTGTTTCTATTGGAGTCGGACTTGAGCTTCCAAGCTAAGAACCTCCCACAGTTTTCTCCCCACTCATAATTGGCTAGAGAGCTAGCTTGCCATCTTTCTCTTATCCTTGTTTCTAAGAACACTGACAGTTCTTGTTTCTTTGCTAAACTCTCAATTGTTAGTTTTTTTTTGTCTTCTTCTAATATCGCACCGTCTATTTGTATCTGTAGTTCTAGTAGATTCGATTCCAACCTCCTAATTTCAGAGTTCTTTATTTTGTTGTTTCCTGCGGCTATGCTGATTATTGTCCCTCTAATGACCGCTTTGTAGGCCTCCCACACTGTAGTGTATGAGACTTCTCCCCCACTATTGTCTTGGAAATAATTCTCGGTTGTTATTCTCAAGCTTTCAATGACCTTTGGATCTAGTAGAAGGGAACGGTCGAGGGACCACCTCCTTTCACTCTTAAGTAGCCCGCTATCTATGTTTAATTGTACTGAAGAGTGATCTGATAAGCGTGCAGGATTATGTCGCACTAACTTAACTCTATTGCTTAAAGCTTTATCGATCAGAAAAAAGTCTATTCTGGAGGTGTGTCCATACTTGTAGTTCTTATAGGTGTATTTATTTAATTGGTTACCCCTAGTTCTCCATATGTCAATTAAGCTCAGATCTTCCATTAGTGTGGACAAACATTGCCGCATTTTAGGTAGGTTGTAAATTTTACTAGGGGGGTGTCTATCCATTTTTGGATCTAAGAGGATATTAAAATCTCCTCCCAAAATAATAGGTGTACAAAGCATTATCAATTGAACATACAAGGAGGATAGGGGCTCGGGGTCGTCCACATTGGGACCATAGTAACCCACAATAGACATTGCACAACCCTGGAATTTAATATTGGCTATGGCCCATCTACCTCTTGTGTCTGCCTTCTGCGTGACCAAAGTGCAGAGTGGAGATTTATGCAAAATAATTGAGACCCCCTTAATATTGCACGACTGAGTTGTGCAGACTGTTTCTCCAATCCAATTTTCGTTCTTTATGCACTCGAGCCATTCTTCCCTAGGAAGGTGTGTTTCCTGTAAAATAATTATGTCTAAGGATGCACGCTTAAGATACTCAAAAATCTTCTGCCTCCGACCCTTCGTTCTTAGACCATTCACATTCCATGTTAATATCTTTAGCTCACACATTAGGCTACTTTCCTACTAAGCTCATTTCAATCCTGATTGCTATATAATTTACATATCGGACAAAACATTTTTTTTCCTTTTTCTCCCCTATGCTCCCCACCAAAAAGTGAATTAAGTAAAAAAAAAAACAAGATCTGTGCCCACCCTGGAGAACCCTCCCCACTATCATGGGCAATCCTAGTTGCCCTGTTTGAGAACCGCTACCGAGGCCTTGTGTTACAGTTTGGCTCAAAATTATGTATTTATGTATTTCTATTGGATCTCATGCGTTCCAAGAATGATTCCACCTCCTGTGGGTCTCGTATGTTGTATGTTTTATTACGCCACATAATTCGAGGGAGTGCTGGAAATTTCATTTGCACCGTGGCACCCTCTGCCCTAATATCCTGCATGAATTTCCCCAAAGCCCACTGCCTATCAGCCGTGGCCTTGGAGATGTCAGAGCGAATTTTATAATTATAGCCATCCTTGGACAGGACTCCTGATGTTAGGGCTTTATTCAGAATATGCTCCTTAATTACATAGGATTTGAAGTTAACTAAAATCCTTCTTGGATTTTTCCTATCCTTGTTCAATCTAAATGGCTCCCTGTGGACTCTCTGAATGTCGCTGTCTAGATCCTTTTCGTCCATTTCGGGAGCGTATGGTTTCAACAGGGCTATCACAAACGACTTTATGTCTTGCCCTTCTTGAGCTTCTGGAACATTCAATATTCGTAAATTGTTTCTCCTCGAGTTGTTTTCTAAGATTTCAATTTTTTCGCGTAGTTCTTTCTCGGAGGCTGATGCTCTTTCGTTGCTACTCTGGCACAGTCTCACTTCCTCCTTAATTTGTTCCAGGGTCGTTTCTACCGTCACAACCCTTTCCAAAAGTGCATTAAATTTGCCCTCTAATATTTCACAAGAAGCCTGAATTTTCTGCTCGTTTAATAGTGTTGCCACTAGATCTCCAATATTGCCCCCCATATCCTGAGTCGTAGAATGCTCTTTATCTAGTACTGGTGACGGTGTACTGGGATCAGGGATTGGCATGGCTGTATGGCTCTCTATCTGGGGGGACTGAGTTGCCTGGGTTATTGTATGGCAATCACCGTCTGTCTCGACCTCCTCTAACGATAGTACTTGGTACTTGTTGGGAGACTCCATTGAGGACAGAAGAGGAGATGAAACCACTGGAGAAATTTCCTTTGATGGCAAAATTTCTGGAATCGATTTTGGGTTACCTTGTAATCTGAAGAAGGAGCGCAATGAAGGTGTAGTTTTAACGAGAGGGGCCTTCTTCAATTGTTCCTTTGTTGCTGTTTTCGCGGCCCTTGTAGAGATTACAGCTGCTTTAAATCCTGAGTTTTGAGCCCCTTGAACCTTTTGGCTTTTATTAGTTTGTTTAATAGGGCGCTTTGGAACTAGAGTTATTAAATCCCATCCGTCTTCCGTTTTTATTTCAGGAAAGGGGGGGGGGTTCTCCTCCAAAACTGGTGAAATCCCTCCCTTTAATGCTGGGAATAGAACAGAGTCCCTATGACTAATATCGCCCTCGGGTAGGTTCTTAGGATCAAGAGTTACAGACTCTTTAACGCCTAGGGGGTCTACGTTTGGATTAGTGTCTAAAATCTTATTCTTATCCTGTGATGACACTAGAACTGGTTTAGGCTGAAAAGGACCCCTCTTATTACTACGACCCTTCTTCCTTGATTAATTCATGCAGGCGGATCCTTCTAATTTGGTTACAGAGAGATGTAGACACTGGTTATAATCTATATAATCTGTATAATCTGTATAACGGGGGATTAAATCTGTACGGATTGAAAGCCTAAAGGGTTCAGGACTCTGGGTATGCCTCGGACTTCTTATATAGTGTTGTCCAGGAGCTTCGTGCAATTTGCAGGTGGGGCCTCTGAATATTTGCTTAGATATCAGAACTTGTGATTGATGGTAAAGTCTCGCTGCTTTGAGCCAGCAGTTCCTATTAACTGATTGATTATTCATACAGGAACCCCCTCCTGTTGCACCCCTTAAGGGCTCAATCAGCAAAGGGCTACCTCTCCTCGATGCCCCTGCGTGTAATCCTGCATATGTCTCGACCCCCTAAGAAACCCGGGGTTTTGCAATAAATTGAGTCCTAAAGGGAGATGGGCCCTTTAAAAAAAAAAACCCTCTGCGTACACCCCAGAGCCCCCCACTTGTATGCACCCAAGGAGAAACCGGCAGAAACGGAAGTAACTTGGGCTCACAGTTGTCACAGTTGTCCATCAGATGGGGAAACTAAGAATCCACTGAGGCGAGCCCTCCGATCGAGGATTACTACTCCGTTCGGTCCCCTATGCGAGCTCGGCGCTCTGCGCAGCTACCGCGCTCTATCTTCGAGTCCGGGTTCTCTCTCCCCCGTCGGCGCCGTTCAGAGACGCCGGCTCCACCATTCGAACAAGCCGATCCTTGAGCGCTGCACGCCGATCCAAGCCCCCAAAACCTCGCAGGAAGCAAGGAGAACAGAAGAAAGCATAAGGAATCCAGCACGCGTGAGCCATCAGCAAAAAATGAAGGTAATTGCCATCGGTCTAGCGGAGCTCACGACCAGAACTTCAGCCGGCCGCCATGTTCTCCCGACGTATAGAAGTTGGCAAACTTGTTACCAGATGTCAGACAACATTGTTCCATATTCGACATATTGCTAAGGCACTACCAGCTTTGATTGTCTCTGTGATTCCAGAAAATGTTGGCCGTCCACAGAGATTGTATGTTACAATTGTCAATATTGTATGTAGCTATCATTCCTTGGTAAAAATGTGTAGATCACAGACATTCTGGCACACGTGTGATGTTTGAGTTGTGTCTATGCATGTTTGTGACTCTGGATATATGTGCCTCTCCATTTCCATGCATGTTTGGCTTCTGTAAGGGTGGGTTGATGGAAGGATAATCTGCATGATACACTGACAGACCAGTTTTTTGTCTAATTTGTAGAAATGTAAACGTCTTATCATTTATTCTTTTTATGTTTGAATGCCAAATACACCGTGTTTGAATAACATAAAATTTTACACATTTATACAAGTTTATGGTAGTTTTTTCATGAGGTTTTTAGTGTGAAGTGTGCTGCAAACATTCAAAGTGTGCATCTTCCTAACTATGTCCCATGGTATATTGAGGGAGTAGTGTCTTCACTTCACGTGATGTTCAGGGACACGTGGGATAGTATAGCTTTTTTAATTGTGACCCACACATCTCAAGCAGGATATCTCTGAAATTACTAGAACTCGCAGGAGGCCATTTCACTCCCACATAGGATAAGGTGCAGGGACACTGTTCAGGAACATATAGATGTTTTGAACCACAGGATGTCCACCTATGGTACTGCTACGGGTGTGATGTCTGTGGTTCTGAGCCTCAATAGGTTCATGTGCAGTGTCCCAGCAACAGCCCTTATTTTATGTGGAATTAAAATGCCCTCCTGGAAGTTATGTTACATTTCCACACTGTTACACTTACTTTATGTACAGTTGTGATTGTTGTTGTTGAAATCCATTTGTAATCATTGGTAAGTCTTGAAGAGGCTGGTGTAAAAAAGGTTGAGATCGTTCTGCACTTACAGACTCCATTTGCATATCTGGCTGGGCATTAAATTCTGTTTATGGTGAGTCATTTGCCCTTATTTACACGGCCACAAAATAGACATTTGTATACAATAGTTTCAGTACTGCGTATTGTATATGTTAATAGAGGAGTGGATAGGCAAAGCAGTCTTGTTAATAGTCGGGACATTTGTATTGTGGTCACTTACCAGTGTCGATTCCACCAGGTATTCCAGTCATGCCCTCATTGTTTAAGAGTTTCAAAACCTTCCCCTCCCAGGGCAGTAGTTGTAGTGTTGCGCTGGAATGGCCAGCCTTCTGGGCCTCCTGGTGATAGTTGGTAGACTTGTTCTTGATGCGGGAACTCTCTTCTGGATATCTCTCTGTGTGCGGAGGGTTTTGCCGACACCGTTCACTTTATTGACTATCCTGGTCTACATCTCTTGTTTATGTGTGTGAGGAGGAGTCAGGTCTTGGGTGCCAAAAATCTGACATCTGGCCTAAGTGAGAATGATGAAGAAGGGTCAGCAGTAAGGAGGTCAAAGAGAGTTAGAGTACCCTGTCAGAGGTGCTCCTCACCGGAATGTACATACCTTGCTGTCAATGACTGGGAGAGAGCATTTTGGCCATTTTGCTATAACAATTCACATTCAATGTAGCCTCCTTGAATTTAACTTTGTGGCTGAACTGAGCTTTAAAAGTGCATTGCCACTAACCAGACTGAATCAATTTTTCCTGGATGTCATCACTAGTGAATTTAAACTGCACATTTATTAGAGAAAGAACCTAATAGATTTTACCCACACTACTAAGAAGTGTACCCAGGTCTGAGTCTGCTGAAGGAGCATAAGGTTGTCCCTTAGAAGAACACGGAGTAAGGCTTAGGAAGTCAAACAAAGATCACTTGTACATATTTTGCTAAAAAGACACTTGAACTTTGCTTTGCTGTTTGCAAAAGTGGAAGCAACACTATGCTGCAATCTTTCCATTTAAGGGACGTACCCTCATAGAACTCATGCAGTCTAGCCCTAATAATGGTAAACATATATGCTTATGTGTAGGAATGTTTGCTGATGTGACATTACTATTAATTGCTCTGCTTTTAATGTTGAGTTTAGCCTACCCTTCCCATGTAGAGAAGCTTAAGTCTGCCCCTCAAACACCACTTTCTACTGACAGTAGTATACTTGCAATAGATGATAAAGACGTACATGTAAATGCACCTAGAGCAGCCTATTAATTGAATGTTTGTTCCAAATTGCTTTATGAATATGTTGACCCTATGGATGCTAGGGATTGCTAGGTCTGCATGCAATTACCTGCATCAGTTGCTGAGGGGATTACATACCATTACCTCCACTTGACATATGAAGTTACCTATAGTTTATTGCTCAGCTTATTCTATGAAGAGGGCAATCTTCTATATTATTACTCGAATCATGACTTCCTTTTCTCAGAAGTTCCTGTGTTGAAGCATTTGAAACATTAGCCTGATGCTAAAACCTAAGAAATAGTGGGGCATTCTTTAGACCCACAATGAGCATTAGACACTTTTGATGCGCATAGACATAACTTAACTTGTTCCTTAACAGGTGTAGAAAAGAAATTCATAGATTCAGAAGAGGACAGACGAAGAGATGTATTGGCTAAGGCAGCAAATCATTTAAAAGTACCCCAATGGACTGAAAAAGGAGAGCATAGGTTAGTGGGAAATTTTGCAGCATTGGCTTTAGATTAGCAACGCAAAGGGAAATTACGGATATTCATTAGAAAATCTACAACAGATGCAGATTATGTGGGAAACAGTGAATGTGATCACACTTTGCAGTTTGTGGAAACTGGGGATTATTTGGATGGAGCAGATCCTGTTTTCCCTGGAGTTTACTATATTTGCAGGAAAAATGCATTGTACAGGTTACCCAAGAAATGGCGTGTTACATGGGGAAAGGTTTTCCAAACATTTATCATATGAGACAAATTGATGACCCCGGAGGGGAACAACATATGAGAACAAAGAGAGGTGCCACTGCTAGTGACATTGTAGGAGACATCTTTAATGCTCTAATACCACCTGTAGGAGTGATACTGAACCTGCATAAAATTAGAAAGCATTCTACTGTAGTTGATAAGTTACCTACTAGTACAGCTGGAGGATTTTTAGTTATAGATACTGAAATGGTTGTGAACAGAATTATGGTTTTGCAGAATAGACTTACATTAGACGTCCTTCTCGCAAAAGGGGGATGAATCTATCCGATTTTAAAAGGTTAACAATGTTGTACTTACATTCCAGACAGAGAGATTAGAGAGGGTTAGAAACAACAGGTGCGTGGGAAGCAATAGGGAATGAATTTTCAGCTATAGGCAGATCGTTTGGAAGCTTAGGGAATGGAATTGTTGGAAGCATTTTGAAACCCTTAGTGATAATTGCTCTTTGTGAATTCTTCTTCTTTGTAATCTGTAAAGGATACAAACATGCACAAGTGAAAAAAGGAATGAAATTGGGGGGGGGGGGGACTAGCATGCCCTAACCTCCTCGAATATTACTGGTCCTGCCATCTTTGCTATATCTTGGAATGGGTTAGCTGGTAGAGCATTGGTTCCACATGGATCATGCGGTCACATGTAGGCCCTTGTGGGGCTTAGCTTGGCTTCTCCGTCGGGCTTGCCCCCGTAGTGCATACATAGCACCTCCCACGGGAACGGTATTAGACAATTGGGACAAACTGGTGATATCTAGGTGCCTGACCTCATTTCCTTCCCCTAGCACCCGCATAGCTCCCAATCCCATTTCCCTCCCTGCGGTGCAACCTTGAACCTTTGACTCCTGGACGGAAGGCGAATGTCCCATAATGCGGGATTTATTCCAGGGTGACAAATTCATCACTTTTGATCAGTGCAAAAAATCATTTCATCTTACCGACAGTGCAAGGAGGCAATACTACCAACTTAGACATTGGCTACTCTCCCCCACTTACACACAAGGAGCGACTAGGTAGCTTTCCTCCTTCGAGTTCCTAGTCCGGAACTTTGGAGGATTGAGGGGATTGATTTCTCGCACTTATAAAGTGTTGTAACATTTGAGGGAACTCCAACCCACACATACCAAAACAATGGAATATTGATGTTGGCGAGGAAGTCTCCCCAGAGAGCTAGGACCAACTATGGTATGCCTAAAATTTAGCAAAGCATCCCCCAACGCGAGTCGGCCTATAAGCTTATGACACGATGGTACTTTATCCCTGCTCAAATCCAGCAGATGATACCGGGCTTCACCCCAACTTGTTGGAGATGCCAAAGAGGAAGGGGTGACTTCATTTACATTTGGTGGTCTTGCCCCAATCTGCGCTATTTTGGAAGGAGATCCTTAGCCACATTAAAGACACAGTGGGATTCCCTATACCTAGCTCTTTAATAGTGACCCTGTAGGGCATTTGGCCCTCAACATTAGTAGCCATGACACATTCAGACTGCCACTTAATAACACAAATGTTAGGGGTGGCTCAACAGTCCATACTCTTTATTGGAAGAAACCTACCCCCCCACGATTGCAACATGGTTTCTCTGCCTATGGCATGTCCCAGCCCTTGAGTTACCCACCGCCCGCATCAACCACACAGACACTAAATTCAGCCACACCTGGCAGCCATTAATCCAGCATTTATCCCAGATAGAGCACTCTCGCTTTGTCCCCCACGTCTCAGAGCGTTACAGCTAATTGAAGATCCCCTTGTACCTTACTCAAGAGGAACACATCAAACCTCCCCTCCCCCACCTGACCTGGATAGGGCTGCCTTCCTCCAAACGGTTCTTATCATCTCCCCAGTGACAACCTGAGCGTATCTTCCCTTCCCCAGCCCCCTTCCTGGATTTCACTCCCCCGTGTTATATAGTTGAGTGAAACATTCACCATCCCAAAATATTGCTGGCAACAGCTCGCAGCTGTTAATATACATTCAATATGTCACACTGCATAAACCTTATTCACATAGCCCCTGCACTGGGACTGAGCCCTTAAGATCCCCACACAGTGGGACTCTAACTCCTGGAGAACTTTCTTTAATAATGATGTTTACTAGTGTACCAAGCTGATGATGAACCATATTGTCCCATCTCTGTCGTTCCCCCACCCTTACTTGGTTTCTATTGTAAAGAATAATCCTTGCAGAGCTCTACCAATGTACCATGCTATTTGTGATGTATTTTGCTTGATGTCTTGTCTTATCTCTCCCTTTTCAACTTATACTCAATAAACAGATTTGAAAATAAAAAAGGACTGAAGAGAAAAAGAACAGACATAGGACTGGAGGGCAGACAGAGCAAATACTATGATGGCATGAAGTTTCTGGAGGAATCCAGAAGAAAGCTGATGAAAACACCCAGATTGGGATTAGTCCATCTGATAAATGATGTTTATCTTGATGTGATGGCTTGATTTGTCATCTAAAGGAGGAATTGGTATAGCGTAATTTTAGCTCCATCCTTACACGTCACAAATGCATTACATAATGTGCATTTAGCTCAGGTTTCTTGTGTGATCTGAATACTAAATGTAAAGTGTTGCAGTTCACATCATTATTAAAGTGCATTCACTGTAGAATTAAAGAAATTACATATTTTGCATGCCTTAACCATATTAAATAACATATTCTTTGGAGATTTGATGAATAAACCATCCTCACTTATTTAGAATGTGCTTACTTTAGAAACAACACTGCTTTATGTAATGTGTCCTCTAATGTTTCATATATTTCATTTAAATGTTGTTCTTAGCCATATAAACATAAAAACCAGAGGTGCACCACATTTGAAATATTTGTAAAAGTAAAAAATATCCAAGGAAACTTTCACAAATCCGTACGATATCTTCTCTTTATTGGTACTTCCTAAATGCACAGCAAAAACCAGCCAACACGTTTCATCCAAAAGAAAGTTGACTTCTTCAGGGCTGTAGCATGATAAGTATACCCCATGTTTATATACACAATACAAAACAATGGAATTTTTTTGCGTGCAAAATATCAAATAAAAAAGACAATACATAATGACATGCAGACAAACACAACTTAAAACCATATTTAACAATACATCTATATACAAAAATACAGAGTGTACATAACACAAGATCAACACAAGATGGTGGGATTTAAAAACATACATTGCCGACAACAGTGACGGGTGGATGTAAGGTTATCTAGTCTTCAGGAAAATACACCACATGGCAACCTGTTGTAAAAATTGCACTCCACAGAACGTGCTTGAATATGACTCAACAACTCAATGTACTAACAGTATGTGATTTTCACATAGGCAGTATGAACTTTATATTTTTGTTATAATCAAAGGGATCAATGACCAGGAACACTTTTTTGCTTAAGCATGTCAAGACTCTCTGTGATTGTAATTATAAACTCACTGTTGTCCGCAATGTAGGTTTTTAAATCCCACCATCCTGTGTTGATCTTTTCTTATGTAAACTCTGTATTTTTGTAAATAGATGTTTTGGTCACAACTCTCTCATCCTCTTCCTGCACCTTGACCCTGTACAGGGAAACGTTGCTGCTGCCCACTCAGGATTCTAGCACTGCATGTCTCATGCTCATGGGACATCCTCCAAGAACAATCTGGACTTCAGAGGGCCAGTCGAACTCACCTTATCCACAGGTGAAGTCCAGAAACTCTACTTACTTTGTCATGGTGAAGTTTCTTGACTTTGCTTGGCTTCATAAAGTAGAAAATAAGCACAACTCCTCACTTTGTCCAATGCCAGAGGTGTAGGGATATTTTCAATGTGTCAATATAGACTTTTCATTAAGGTACAAACCAAGAGGTAAGGTGTTTTTCGCGTACTCCTAACAAGTGCTGACCTGTGACTGTAGTGGGTCCGGTATCTTGGGTCATCTTAACTTCCCATGTTGCCACTATCTTTTTTCACATAGTCCTCCAATCTCATTTTTTCATAGATCACCAACCTAGGTTACACAAGTAAATGAATTTTTCTCACCGAGTCTCAGTGGCGGCTGGCAAAAAATGAAAGAGGTGACGTGTAAGAATGGATTCACCAATAAGGTCTCAAAATTAGCTTACTTTTCTTGCAGCTTGAAGGACCACTGGGAACGCGGATATGCCGATCTCTATTTTCTCTGTGTCCTTCATTCTTGTGGTTTAGTGTCTCCTGTGTGGAGGTGGCAAAGAACTGTGAGAGGCACTAGGAACATAGCCAATCACAACGCTTCTTTCATGCTCTGTATTTCAACACAAAGCTAGAAAGCAGCATCGCGATTGGCTGGGTGGGCCAACCCAGCGCTCCCTTGGAGTACAGAGGGACCAGGTCTCTGTCCCCAAAGTGCTCTCATACAGCACAGATTCAGAGGGCAAATGTACGCATGTCAGGTTGGCAGCATTTAAGCTAGCGGTTAATCGGAAATGCGAACTTCACGGCAGTAGGCAGCCATCTGGATGGGTGATCTTACATGGTAGACTGTGACAGGGCCACACCTCCTCCCTCTACAATACTGCAAGCAGAGTACTGCAGCCTGTTCCATTCTGCCCTAAAGTCGGCTAAATTGTCTATTCAGTCATCAGGACATATATTTCACCTGCAGTGTGTAACAGCTCACACGGGTAAGGGACACCGCTCTTCACACTCCTTAAGAGGAACCGCCCTTGCAGAGTCTACATGATTGACTAAGAGACGTGGCTCTGTAACCCTGTGCCCAGTCCTTAGTTCAACGAGGCTCTTCAAGTGAAGCTTTACGGTTTCTGTACTATATACAGCTGGTACTCCCATGGCATTCTCATGGATAGTGTATGCCAGGCGTTTGTATCTCTTTTTTCAGCCCAGGGCACATCTCTGCCGCCCTTGGTTCCAAAAACAGTGTTCATACTTCTGATTAATTTCAGCCTCAATGACAAATGCAGCAGCTGGGTTCATCACTGGCAAAGGGGGAACAAAATTACGTCTTTCCAGAGCCAAGTAAGCATCACTAGCTCACCCTGCGTGCCTGCTCATTGTCATTTTGTTCATGTTTTAATTGCTGTTCATTCAGCAGTTACACATTGCAGGAATTCTCAAAGCCATCCTCCTTTACATCATCACATTATAGTGTGCTCGCAACATGCTAGTTACTGCCCCCCACTGAATAGACTCATAAGGCGAGTGACAACTTGTATTATAGTGTAGCCAAGGCATAGCCCCTTATCTTCATTCACACAGCATCAGTGGGAAATGAGACCCATAGTAAGTAGACATTATAGTTATGAGAAAACAGGACATAAGATCAGCAAAACAGCTCAAAGATTGTATGACTGGTCAACACCAAAGCTGTCAGTCATGGACCGTTATAAACCACGACATAGAGCTCTGGCAATGAGGCTGAAGGCAGTGCCAGTTTCTTACAGTGCTTATCAGTGGGTTATAAATAAAAAATAAGAAAATGTACTTACCCACAGCATGCTCTGGCTAGCCTCATCCGGTCGTCATGCTTCAGTCCCTCGGCACTGGTCTGCAGCATTTCTAGACTGATAGTTTAAGCAGCATGAGAGCTGCTCCAGAACCAAGGAGTCAGCTCAGTAAATCAGTTCAAATTTTTGGGTAGCCTCCTTTTCTCTGCTGCTAGCAGTTCCTCCTTCCAGGAGTGGGTGGGTGGGTGGGTGGGTGGGTGCTTGATGCAGAATGCTGCATGCTGCATGCTGATGCGCAGTGGAGAGAGAAGAGGCTGAACCCTCGTCTCTTGACTCCTTAAATAATCTCGTCCCAGGCACCTCTGGATAATGTCACAAACCTCCTTTGTGGCGAAACAGACAAACAACTCCTCACCATGGCTCCTGCCTTTGGAGCGACTAATGGCGCCCCTCTGTTATTGGCAGAGGGCGCCTGGCCAAGAGCCATGGTGCTGCTCAGGTATACAACTGCCATTTCCATTCAGAGACCAGTCACAAGGCTTCTTAAAAGAATATTTTATTTTATGTTACCATATTTTTTGTTTGTGTATCATATGTATTACTTCAAAGTGATGTGGCGTAACAACCAGGCATGCCTACTTTGGAAGTGGTGAACCGGCTTCGAGTCTCGGCGTCTGCTCAATATCCTGTGATTCTGGGCAAATCAAAAAATGTATGTCTCCTTGTGTAATGTAACTGCTGCTCATGCAAAGCGCTCCAATGGGTGGGTTACTCTTCCTTTGGGGCAAATACAGACGTAGGCCGTGATTACCATTGTCTCAGAGGGGTATGTGCTATTTATCGCACTTGATAAAAATCCGACTCTTTGGGGTGCAGATTTCATCTAGTGCGATAAATTGCACCTATTCAGAGTATTTGGGAAATGACATGCAGATTATGGCGCTTAAAGCAGCAATATATGCATGTCACTGTAAATACTGCATTGTTTTCCCCTGTTAAATTCCAGAACATTTGACCTGCTGAAATTTAACAAAATGCGAGGACTTTATTGCATCTGGCAATTACTGAATGCGGTAAACTCTGTACAACTCACAAATTCGACCCCTGAGCAAACCTAGGTTTGCTTGAGGACCAGAAAACCCTGGCGGACTAATAATGAGGTCCCACGACTCAGGCCCGGATTTAGATCTTGGTGGACGGGTTACTCCGTCACAACGGTGAAGGCTGTCCTGCCCGCCAATATATAAACACCATTATATCCTATGGGATATCTGTCACCGTCCGCCAAGAGCTAAATTGGGCCCTAATTCAGGAGACTATTTAGTCTAAAACAATGTGATTTTAGCCATGACTGCAATTTCTAGGTTAGAATTGCAAAGGGTTTGCAAATCACATTGATTTATTTTTCGGAAGTGCTATTATCAGCCCTGGGCGTAGTGGGCGTAGTGAGGCTACGCCCACCCACACACTTCGCATAGCCCCACTGCGCGCCACCCGCCTCCCTCCCGCCCTCATTTTACAATTACTTATAAACATTACATAAAGAAAATTACTTACCTGAGCTGCCACGTCCCGGGGCTCCATCTTGCTGCTTCCTGGATAGCTTCTTCCTCACGAGTGCGCATGCTTGGGATGTGCAAAATTCATGTGATTTGATTATGCAGAATTTTGGAAAAATGTAAAATTACATGTAAATATGGTAAATGCACTGTAAACAGCAGTTACTTGCATTCTGGTTGTTTGCATTGTGCGGATAAACTTCTGCTAAATTTAATTTCATGTAACAAACATAATGCCAGCATACCAAAAATGTTACTTGTTTACCTGCTGCCAGCAGCCAAGGTCACGGAGGCCACTGCAGCTGCGGTTGTGAGAACTGACTTTTCCTTCTTATAATTGGCTCTTGTAAACTGAACAGTGTACATCAGAAAGGAAATTAACATGTTAATTCCGTGGCATAGTTCATGCTACTTCTTGTTCTGAGCTATAGCCTTTATTTTAATTTGAGGTGATTAAAGTTGACTTGAAGTAATACGAGTGTGCAACTGACTGCTTTGGTAATCACAATTTGAGATACGGTATTTTAGCTCGAAATTGGTATCGATTAAATTCACTAAGTTAAATTACTGAATGCATTTGTACATTGCAACTCACCCACTTTGTGTTTCCTAACCAGTTTGCAACTGATTAATACATGGAAAATCATTCGTACATCAAGCCCCTCCTCCCAAGCTCAACGCATCATCAATTCCAACACTGATTGATTCCCCATCAATAAAACCATAGAATTTGAAAACTGACTTGCAGAGGTGAAAGGTCAGCCCCATTCACTCTTGATTACTCTTTGTCAGTCACATATCGATCAGCCCAGATTCATCAGGTACTGGTTGATTGTAACTTATAGGTCATGATGTATGAAGTTTTACCTTTTTCAGCACATGGTCTTTATATTGATGTAGTGGTGACAAGAGTCCGCATAACTATGCATCTCTTCTTTTTACATGCACATCAGAGCAAAGGATTTAATTTTATCATATGATCACAAAGAGGCAAGTATGACCCCCCTCTGGGAGTCTAATAACTGCATAATGAAATCAGCTTTCTGTTTTAGTGTTTATGTGGACTGTAAATCTTTTTCAGTGTGGAAACAATGACCGGGAGCTGCACACCCCACCTGAATTTTCCTGGTAAAGCAGAACATGTGGAAACACATTTCCATTCACTTGCTTTTTATGCAACTGCATGCAATATATGTTCACAATTTGCCTTTGAGTTATGGAAAGTTATTAGAAAACAAATAAAAAATGATATATCGTATACGGGTTAAAATTAAAAAAATGTCTCAAAAACGTTTACATGTACTCACGAGAAAACGTACAAGCAAAATTCTTCTTCACAGCCCAGTTACACTCTTTGAAAGTACTGACGGGGCGTGCACTCTATTTGTACAGGAGAAGCATCCACAAGTCAAATGTTCTGTCTTTGTTTATGTCATCCTGCGCCCAGTTACTCGCTGATGCATCCTTCTATGCACTCTGCCACTCATTTATTCTGCTACCCTATGACTCATTCACACATTCACCAACTAATCGATTCATACAAAAATATACATCAAATTGCCAAATAAATAAGAAACACTTTCCTTTTGAAAAAGGCAGACCTATTGGCTTTGTCACTGGTTACATTATCACTAGTAAAAACAATGGGACCAAATGTATCACCCCCTTCGTACATTATTTAAACATTTCCATTTGTTATTTTTTACTGCCCCTTTATTTCTTTAACTCCTCTAATCCTCAGAATTATCTTCCTCTCCTTCTTGTCACTAATATGGTTATGAACTCCACACTATGTTCCCTCTCTTTTTCACTAAATGTTTTCATCTGGTGTAACTTTTCACTCTTCTCTTCATAGTTACAAACCTTTTCCTTCTCTGTTACTTAAACTCCTCTTGTTCTTGTCCCAATTCCCTGTTCTTACTTTCAGTCTTTCTTTCTGTTTTCTTATACTTCCCACTTATTTTGCACAGCAGTTCTACTATTTCCAATTATTTTACTATGTGATGCCTTTTTATTATATCTCAGTTTTCTCTCTCGCTTTCTGTTTCTTTCCCTTCCTCTTTCTCTCTCCTTTGCTTTGTCTCCTTCACATTTTCTTTGTTTTCGCTCTAATTTCTCTCTTCTCTTAAATCTATTTCTCCAGCTTTTTTTTATCTCTCTTTGTTTCTCTTTCCCCCACTCTCTAAAAATCTCTCTTTCTATGTCTTTCACTCCTCCCCCTCACCTAATCCTCTTTCTCCCCTCCCCCTCACCTAATCCTGCTTGCAGAAGTCACTTTCAAAATCCTCACTCACGCCTACAAATGCCTACACAACAACGGACCCAAAAAACCTCAACGACAGAATCAACTTCCACGTACCCAAAAGAAACCTCCGATCTTCCAACCTCGCACTGGCCGAATCCCCACGCATCCACAGAGCCAGAGCAGGTGGAAGATCCTTCTATCACATTGCAGCCAAGGCCCGGAACAAGCTACCGGCAGACATCAGACGCGCACCCTCCCTGAACACCTTCAGGAAGACCCTCAAGACCTGGCTCTTCGGCTAAACAGATCTGCGGAACCCCCCTCAGCGACTTGAGACCCTCACGGATGAGTAGCGCGCTTACAATTCCCTGATTGATTGATTGATTGGTTGCAGTCTCTCTAACTGTAGTATCTAGGCTAACACTCCTTTTCTCCAAATCTCTCTCTGTCTTCTTCTACATTTGATCGTACTTTTTCTGTCTCTCTCATTCTTCCTGTCTTTCTGCGTATGCATCTCTATCCATCTCTATTTATTTCTCTGTCTCTCACTTCCTTAATAAAATAATATTATTTCTCCAACTGTCCCTCGAATCCAGCATTTCTGCAGTCTATTGATTCTTTATATATTTTCCTACTTCTATTGCTTTTCAATCCTATTTCACCCTCTCTTGGAATTCATGAAAAATCTTTATATTTATCCTATCACCCCTACTTCTATAAGGTTTTCTTTTTTTATATCTCGCTTGTCATTTACCTTGCTCATTGTTCACCATTTGGTCTGTTTATATTTTTTTCCCCGCTTTTTTCACACTTTATCCCCTTTTCTTTATTTTCTTGTGCTTCTATTTCTCATTTCCTATCTTTCTTGTTTCTTTCTTCTTTAGAAGTTTCACCTTAATATGTCTTTATTTTGTAATATATTGCTCCTGCTCCTTTCTCCTCCATTCTAGCGGCTTCCTTCTATGTTTTTCTCCTGTCCTCTTTCCTCCTTTCAGTATATATTGTTATTCTACACATGTATTTGCCTCGTCTCCCTTTTGACATCTTTTGTTTACAACCTATATTTCTTGTCTCCATGTCTATCTCAGTTGCATTTGTCTTGTCATTCTGTTCTTTAATTCCTTCATTTTATATTCAATGCTTGATATTACTATAGTTCTACCTTTTTCTTTTGTTTTGTTTTCATTTTCTCCTTTTCATCTCTCTTATATCTCTTGAAGCGTTTTCTCGTGTTTGCAGCAGAATGTAAGTATCCTCGGCCTATCGCATTTCCCCTTCTATTCCTCTCCCCTTAGTCGTATTTTTACCTTTCCATCATCTCTGTTCGCTTATCTAATTCACTGGTTTGCTTCATTCACATCCTTCTATTTCTTTTCTCTCAATGGATTTTGAGGAAAGATTTCTTGCACTGTCTGCATCCAAAGCAGTACTTAATCGGGACTCAAGGAACAAAATTATTAATAAGTCCATTTCTTTTGCAATGTTCTCTTTAATATGTGACCCCTTTCCAATTTAAATAATTGAAATTAAATTACCCTCTCAACATGACAATTGGCTGTGTAAGTGGTGTTCGCAGCCTGAATAGGTGCTGTTCCATCTCGTCGAGTAATGAATTATCCTGACCAACTCTTTGGTTAATAGTCTGAATGTTGCAGATGAACCTAACTTCCTAGATATTTCAATTACTATTTGAGAAGTCTTACAAGGGAAAGTGGGGCTGGTTTGTGGCAAGAAAGCAGAGCAGCTGGCAATTGTGGTCAGCTTCTGTCTTTTAGCCTAGCATACATCCCGCCAAATGCAATCGGTCTCGCCTTTGGAACCTTATATGTATTAAGCTATGCAGCACATTAGCCTGGGTGCTAAAACATCTACCGTTCTTTAACATGGAGGGAAAGTAAGCACCAAACGCAAGGTATGGGAACACATGGAGAGAAATATTGGCTTTCAGCGGGAAATGGTATAGTCCAAAAGCTCTGTTTTTAATATAAAATCAGGGCCTTCGGTGGTCATATCACTGAAAATACAAGATTTGAAAAAGATATTATTGTCTATGGGTGCTCTTGGAAGACAATTTCTATGGACTGGAATCTAGAGAATGCTAAAGTGATTCTGGTATTTTACTGACCTCTGCTGGTCGTTTTCTATCAAGAAAGTTAAATCGAGGCAGTTGCCAGAAAAATAAAAAAATAAAATCCCTAAGCAGAAATCAATTCTGGTATTTTACTGACCTCTGCTGGTCGTTTTCTATTAAGACTGTTAAATAGAGGCAAATCAACAGAAAAAAAGCCCCTAAGTGGAAGCAGACTAGTCCTAGGGCTGATCTCCAGAGCCCACAAAGTACATACAGATATAAATTGTATATACTAAAGTATATACAAGAGGCATCAAATGCTCTGCCTAAAAAATAAGTCCCCTTCTGTTTGGGGCAAGTAATCCTAAAGTGTGGTGTGGCCTGCATTGGAGTGCACCATTTATGGAACTCTAAAATGAAAGTACTCCGCGTTCTTAGGACCTCATTTATGAATTTTTGCCGTAGGCCTTCCGGCTGCGCTGCTCTGCAGCAAAATAAAAGGCAGGAATGCGCCATATCTATGAGATACAGTGCATTCCTGTCCTTTCCCCCTGTGCTGGCACACAGTGGGCTGCCATGCGCCAACGCAGGCACCTTTACACCATGGAACCTTCCTGCACAAAAACAAACACAAGAGTCTTTTTACTCTTTCTATGTGTGCTGCCGAATGCAGTACACAAGGAAAAAGGAAAAACAAGGAGAAATAAAGATATTTCTCCTCGTTGTGCGTCCCTAACACCTCCCCTGGGGAGGCATACGTTTTTGGCACTTCCTCAGAGTGACCATTTCTCTTAAATCTGGGTCAATGTCAAAAAGCCATGGATGTTGCTGAGAACGTCCCCAGCAACACTCTTTAAAGGGCCCTTTAACGCAGAAAACTGCATTAAAGGGAACTATGTTTACAAGGCAGCATTAATCCAAAAAAGTGGCTTTGTGCTGCTGGGTAAATATGGAGCTGGCTCCTGGGACACCTGAGAGTCACAAAAAGAGAGTTCCGGGCGGCGCAAGAGGCCTCATAAATGAGGCCCTTAGTGTTAAAGAAGGGAATAGCCCAAAAAATAAAATACCCCCCACTTTCAGCTATATCCTGGATGACAATGAGTGAGGCGAGCAAGCCCGACATTGTTAATTTGCTTCTCTGGCGGACTTCTGAACACAAAGTGGCCGAATGGTGACTTTCATACCTTAGTCATCATCCATCTGTTTATCCATCCTTCCAAAGAGACCCCCATGCCTAATTATAAAAATATATAGGTTGTTAGGTTTCTGCGATCCTGTGGATGTCCCGCGGTAGCACAGGGGCAACGCAGCCTCCCACAAGTGTCTCACAGGATTGGAAAAAGGAGGCAGGCCTGAGTGTCCGCAGTGGGTTTCCATAAGCAGGTCCTGGGGGGTCGGGTTGGCTCCTGCAGAACCGCAAACCCCCCCCAAAACTATATTAATCCAAAAAAGTGGCTTTGTGCTGCTGGGTAAATATGGAGCTGGCTCCTGGGACACCTGAGAGTCACAAAAAGAGAGTTCCGGGCGGCGCAAGAGGCCTCATAAATGAGGCCCTTAGTGTTAAAGAAGGGAATAGCCCAAAAAATAAAATACCCCCCACTTTCAGCTATATCCTGGATGACAATGAGTGAGGCGAGCAAGCCCGACATTGTTAATTTGCTTCTCTGGCGGACTTCTGAACACAAAGTGGCCGAATGGTGACTTTCATACCTTAGTCATCATCCATCTGTTTATCCATCCTTCCAAAGAGACCCCCATGCCTAATTATAAAAATATATAGGTTGTTAGGTTTCTGCGATCCTGTGGATGTCCCGCGGTAGCACAGGGGCAACGCAGCCTCCCACAAGTGTCTCACAGGTTTGGAAAAAGGAGGCAGGCCTGAGTGTCCGCAGTGGGTTTCCATAAGCAGGTCCTGGGGGGTCGGGTTGGCTCCTGCAGAACCGCAAACCCCCCCCCAAAACTATATTTGATAATTTGTCCCCAAGGGGGGCTCTGGGACCAACCCCAAAAATAAGTCCAAATGGGAGGCCCCTTTGGGACCTCGTCCCCCCCACAAGATCCAGGGGGTCAGGAAACCCTTGAACATCAAAAAGTGGCCTGACCAAAAACACACCTTACTCTTCACTATTGACACTGGAGGGGCTTCCCATACTTTTTAACCCTCTCACATATGTACTCCTCATTGATAGTCAAAAAATGTCATGGTGCGTCAATTTATAAACCAAAATTGTCAACATACCATCAGACTCACCACCTATAATTAAAGAGTGAAAAAAAGTGAAAAAAGGTGAGACAGGAGAGAAAGCACCTTACGGTCGTAACACCAAGGGGGTTGCTGGCTGGTACTCGCCCGTACACCCACTTATCATCATAGGTTACTTTCTCCCCTGCTAGAAGAAAAAATGTGTGCATTATATCGTGAAAATCTCCAACCCAATATAATAAAGAGAAGAAAAACAGTCAATATAAAATATAAACAGACTGTTAGTGCATAGTGTCAATGTTAGTGCCCAATGGACCCCATGTGAGAATCAACCCAACAATTCTCCCTGTTAAAAAACGGGTAGGACTTACTAGCTTAGCATGACTTTATTTAGTGCTGTAAGCCGTCCCAACTAAAAATGGTTTCAGTCGAACCATAATCAATTTCTAAGCCAACATGTTTTGTTGCAATCAAATCACACAACTTCTTCAGGGCTCTTGGGGTTCCAATATAAGCTTCTTGTGAGATTTCACATCAAACCAAATGGTTGCATAGATCCCTCATACCGGCAACCATCTCAGTAAGGCAAACGCATCAACTGATCGCGTGCCCGACGGGTGACTGCCACTGGTCCTGTCCCCGCTACCGCGTTCCACCGGCGTTTGAATCACTCCCTCAGGAAACCCTTACCTTGCCCACCTTTAACTTATTTATCTTTAGTTGTCAGGACACACAGGGCATAAATGGCAGCCACAACATATGCCTTCATGTTACAGCCAGCCAATCAGAACGCGAGCTCCCGCATCAAGCATCCTAGGACCGGTTTCGGGGTTTCACCCCTCTTCAGCCAGGATAGCTTGACTCCAGTGGCGTAGTGAGCACGGGACCCACGTCTGGGCATACCCTTCCCACATAGGGCGAACAGCAAAACACACAAGATGATGGACGGAATGTTGCACATTGCCAAAAAATTCACCCCCAGTCACAGATCTGGGTTTAATCCATGGTTATTTTGCTCACCACACCACCCCAGTTCAGACATGGCCATATGCAAATCAGTCTTGACCCTGTGCCTCATGGGAAAAGTCCAAGCCGAACTGCCAAGCCATGTCTGCCCTGGAGCGGAATCAAGCATCCTAGGACCGGTTTCCCCTCTTCAGCCAGAATAGCTTGACTCCAGTGGCGTAGTGAGCACGGGACCCACGTCTGGGCATGCCCTTCCCACATAGGGCGAACAGCAAAACACACAAGATGATGGACGGAATGTTGCACATTGGCAAAACATTCACCCCCAATCACAGATCTGGGTTTAATCCATCGTTATTTTTCTCACCACACCACCCCAGATCAAACATGGCCATATGCAAATCAGTCTTGACCCTGTGCCTCATGGGAACAGTCCAGCCAGAACTGTCAAGCCATGTCTTCCCTGGACCGGAATCAAGCATCCTAGGACTGGATTCGGTGTTTCACCCCTTTTCAGCCAGGATAGCTAAACTCCAGAGGCGTAGTGAGCATGGGACCCACGTCTGGGCATACCCTTCATACATAGGGCGAACAGCAAAACACACAAGATGATGGACGGAATGTTGCACATTGGCAAAACATTCACTCCCAGTCACAGATCTGGGTTTAATCCATCAGTATTTTGCTCACCACACCACCCCAGTTCAGACATGGCCATATGCAAATCAGTCTTGACCCTGTGCCTCATGGGAAAAGTCCAGCCCGAACTGCCAAGCCCTGTCTTCCCTGGACCTGAATCAAGCATCCTAGGACTGGTTTCGGGGTTTCACCCCTCTTCAGCCAGGATAGCTTGACTCCAGAGCGTAGTGAGCACGGGACCCACGTCTGGGCATACCCTTCCCACATATGGCGAACAGCAAAACACACAAGATGATGGACGGAATGTTGCACATTGGCAAAACATTCACCCCCAGTCACAGATCTGGGTTTAATCCATCATTATTTTGCTCACCACACCACCCCAGTTCAGACATGGCCATATGCAAATCAGTTTTGACCCTGTGCCTCATGGGAATTGTCCAGCCCGAACTGCCAAGCCATGTCTTCCCTGGACCGGAATCCAGCATCTTAGGACCGGTTTCGGTGTTTCACCCCTGTTCGGCCAGGATAGCTTGACTCCAGTGGCGTAGTGAGCACGGGACACGTCTGGGCATACCCTTCCCACATAGGGCGAACAGCAAAACACACAAGATGATGGACGGAATGTTGCACATTGGCAAAACATTCACCCCCAGTCACAGATCTGGGTTTAATCCATCATTATTTTGCTCACCACACCACCCCAGTTCAGACATGGCCATATGCAAATCAGTTTTGACCCTGTGCCTCATGGGAATTGTCCAGCCCGAACTGCCAAGCCATGTCTTCCCTGGACCGGAATCCAGCATCTTAGGACCGGTTTCGGTGTTTCACCCCTGTTCGGCCAGGATAGCTTGACTCCAGTGGCGTAGTGAGCACGGGACACGTCTGGGCATACCCTTCCCACATAGGGCGAACAGCAAAACACACAAGATGATGGACGGAATGTTGCACATTGGCAAAGCATTCACCCCCAGTCACAGATTTGGGTTTCATCCATCGTTATTTTGCTCACCACACCACCCCAGTTCAGACATGGCCATATGCAAATCAGTCTTTACCCTGTGCCTCAAGGGAAAAGTCCAGCCCGAACTGCCAAGCCATGTCTTCCCATGACCGGAATCAAGCATCCTAGGACCAGTTTCGGGGTTTCACCCCTCTTCAGCCAGGATAGCTTGACTCCAATGGCGTAGTGAGCACGGGATCTACGTCTGGGCATACCCTTCCCACATAGGGCGAACAGCAAAACAGAAAAGATGATGGACGGAATGTTGCACATTGGCAAAACATTCACCCCCAGTCACAGATCTGGGTTTAATCCATCGATATTTTGCTCACCACATCACCCCAGTTCAGACATGGCCATATGCAAATCAGTCTTGACCCTGTGCCTCATGGGAATAATCCAGCCCGAACTGCCAAGCCATGTCTTCCCTGGACCGGAATCAAGCATCCTAGGACCGGCTTCGGCGTTTCACCCCTCTTCAGCCAGGATAGCTTGACTCCAGTGGCGTAGTGAGCACGGGATCCACTTCTGGGAATACCCTTCCCACATAGGGCGAACAGCAAAACACACAAGATGATGGACGGAATGTTGCACATTGGCAAAACATTCACCCCCAATCACAGATCTGGGTTTAATCCATCGTTATTTTTCTCACCACACCACCCCAGATCAAACATGGCCATATGCAAATCAGTCTTGACCCTGTGCCTCATGGGAACAGTCCAGCCAGAACTGTCAAGCCATGTCTTCCCTGGACCGGAATCAAGCATCCTAGGACTGGATTCGGTGTTTCACCCCTTTTCAGCCAGGATAGCTAAACTCCAGAGGCGTAGTGAGCATGGGACCCACGTCTGGGCATACCCTTCATACATAGGGCGAACAGCAAAACACACAAGATGATGGACGGAATGTTGCACATTGGCAAAACATTCACTCCCAGTCACAGATCTGGGTTTAATCCATCAGTATTTTGCTCACCACACCACCCCAGTTCAGACATGGCCATATGCAAATCAGTCTTGACCCTGTGCCTCATGGGAAAAGTCCAGCCCGAACTGCCAAGCCCTGTCTTCCCTGGACCTGAATCAAGCATCCTAGGACTGGTTTCGGGGTTTCACCCCTCTTCAGCCAGGATAGCTTGACTCCAGAGCGTAGTGAGCACGGGACCCACGTCTGGGCATACCCTTCCCACATATGGCGAACAGCAAAACACACAAGATGATGGACGGAATGTTGCACATTGGCAAAACATTCACCCCCAGTCACAGATCTGGGTTTAATCCATCATTATTTTGCTCACCACACCACCCCAGTTCAGACATGGCCATATGCAAATCAGTTTTGACCCTGTGCCTCATGGGAATTGTCCAGCCCGAACTGCCAAGCCATGTCTTCCCTGGACCGGAATCCAGCATCTTAGGACCGGTTTCGGTGTTTCACCCCTGTTCGGCCAGGATAGCTTGACTCCAGTGGCGTAGTGAGCACGGGACACGTCTGGGCATACCCTTCCCACATAGGGCGAACAGCAAAACACACAAGATGATGGACGGAATGTTGCACATTGGCAAAACATTCACCCCCAGTCACAGATCTGGGTTTAATCCATCATTATTTTGCTCACCACACCACCCCAGTTCAGACATGGCCATATGCAAATCAGTTTTGACCCTGTGCCTCATGGGAATTGTCCAGCCCGAACTGCCAAGCCATGTCTTCCCTGGACCGGAATCCAGCATCTTAGGACCGGTTTCGGTGTTTCACCCCTGTTCGGCCAGGATAGCTTGACTCCAGTGGCGTAGTGAGCACGGGACACGTCTGGGCATACCCTTCCCACATAGGGCGAACAGCAAAACACACAAGATGATGGACGGAATGTTGCACATTGGCAAAGCATTCACCCCCAGTCACAGATTTGGGTTTCATCCATCGTTATTTTGCTCACCACACCACCCCAGTTCAGACATGGCCATATGCAAATCAGTCTTTACCCTGTGCCTCAAGGGAAAAGTCCAGCCCGAACTGCCAAGCCATGTCTTCCCATGACCGGAATCAAGCATCCTAGGACCAGTTTCGGGGTTTCACCCCTCTTCAGCCAGGATAGCTTGACTCCAATGGCGTAGTGAGCACGGGATCTACGTCTGGGCATACCCTTCCCACATAGGGCGAACAGCAAAACAGAAAAGATGATGGACGGAATGTTGCACATTGGCAAAACATTCACCCCCAGTCACAGATCTGGGTTTAATCCATCGATATTTTGCTCACCACATCACCCCAGTTCAGACATGGCCATATGCAAATCAGTCTTGACCCTGTGCCTCATGGGAATAATCCAGCCCGAACTGCCAAGCCATGTCTTCCCTGGACCGGAATCAAGCATCCTAGGACCGGCTTCGGCGTTTCACCCCTCTTCAGCCAGGATAGCTTGACTCCAGTGGCGTAGTGAGCACGGGATCCACTTCTGGGAATACCCTTCCCACATAGGGCGAACAGCAAAACACACAAGATGATGGATGGAATGTTGCACATTGGCAAAACATTCACCCCCAGTCACAGATATGGGTTTAATCCATCGTTATTTTGCTCACCACACCACCCCAGTTCAGACATGGCCATATGCAAATCAGTCTTGACCCTGTGCCTCATGGGAAAAGTCCAGCCCGAACTGCCAAGCCATGTCTTTCCTGGACCAGAATCAAGCATCCTAGGACTGGTTTCGGGGTGTCACACCTCTTCAGCCAGGAAAGCTTGACTCCAGTGGCGTAGTGAGCACAGGACCCACGTCTGGGCATGCCCTTCCCACATAGGGCGAACAGCAAAATACACAAGATGATGGACGGAATGTTGCAAATTGGCAAAACATTCACCCCCAATCACACATCTGGGTTTAATCCATCGTTATTTTGCTCACCACACCACCCCAGTTCAGACATGGCCATATGCAAATCAGTCTTGACCCTGTGCCTCATGGGAAAAGTCCAGCCCGAACTGCCAAGCCATGTCTTCCCTGGACTGGAATCAAGCATCCTAGGACCAGTTTCGGGTTTTCACCCCTCTTCAGCCAGGATAGCTTGACTCCAGAGGCGTAGTGAGCACGGGACCCACGTCTGGGCACACCCTTCCCACATAGGGCGAACAGCAAAACACACAAGATGATGGACGGAATGTTGAACATTGGCAAAACATTCAGCCCCAGTCACAGATCCGGGTTTAATCCATCGTTATTTTGTTCACCACACCACCCCAGTTCAGACATGGCCATATGCAAATCAGTTTTGACCCTGTGCCTCATGGGAAAAGTCCAGCCCGAACTGCCAAGACATGTTTTCCCTGGACCCGAATCAAGCATCCTAGGACCGGTTTCGGGGTTTCACCCTTCTTCAGCCAGGATAGCTTGACTCCAGTGGCGTAGTGAGCACGGGACCCACGTCTGGGCATGCCCTTCCCACATAGGGCGAACTTCAAAACACACAAAATGATGGACGGAATGTTGCACAGTGGCAAAACATTCACCCCCAGTCACAGATCTGGGTTTAATCCATCGTTATTTTGCTCACCACACCACCCCAGTTCAGACATTGGCATATGAAAATCAGTCTTGACCCTGTGCCTCATGGGAAAAGTCCAGCCCGAACTGCCAAGCCATGTCTTCCCTGGACCGGAATCAAGCATCCTAGTACCGGTTTCGGGGTTTCACCCCTCTTCAGCCAGGATAGCTTGACTCCAGTGGTGTAGTGAGCACAGAACCCACGCCTAGCCATACCCTTCCCGCGTAGGGCAAACAGCAAAACACACAAGATGATGGACGGAATGTTGCACATTGGCAAAACATTCACCCCCAGTCACAGATCTGGGTTTATCCATCGTTATTTTGCTCACCACACCACCCCAGTCCAGACTTGGCCATATGCAAATCAGTCTTGACCCTGTGCCTCATGGGAAAAGTCCTGCCCAAACTGCCAAGCCATGTCTTCCATGGACCGGAATCAAGCATCCTAGGACCAGTTTCGGGGTTTCACCCCTCCTCAGCCAGGATAGCTTGACTCCAGTGGCATAGTGAGCACGGGACCCGTGTCTGGGCATACCCTTCCCACATGGGGCGAACAGCAAAACACACAAGATGATGGACGGAATGTTGCACATTGGCAAAACATTCACCCCCAGGCACAGATCTGGGTTTAATCCATCGTTATTTTGCTCACCACACCACCCCAGTTCAGACATGGCCATATGCAAATCAGTCTTGACCCTGTGCCTCAGGGGAAATGTCCAGCCCGATCTGCCAAGCCATGTCTTCCCTGGACCTGAATCAAGCATCCTAGGACCGGTTTCGGGGTTTCACCCCTCTTCAGCCAGGATAGCTTGACTCCAGTGGCATAGTGAGCACGGGACCCGTGTCTGGGCATACCCTTCCCACATAGGGCGAACAGCAAAACACACAAGATGATGGACGGAATGTTGCACATTGGCAAAACATTCACCCCCAGGCACAGATCTGGGTTTAATCCATCGTTATTTTGCTCACCACACCACCCCAGTTCAGACATGGCCATATGCAAATCAGTCTTGACCCTGTGCCTCAGGGGAAATGTCCAGCCCGATCTGCCAAGCCATGTCTTCCCTGGACCTGAATCAAGCATCCTAGGACCGGTTTCGGGGTTTCACCCCTCTTCAGCCAGGATAGCTTGACTCCAGTGGCGTAGTGAGCACGGGACCCACGTCTGGGCATACTCTTCCCACATAGGGCGAACAGCAAATCATACATGATGATGGACGAAATGATGCACATTGGCAAAACATTCACCCCCAGTCACAAATCTGGGTTTAATCCATCGTTATTTTGCTCATCACACCACACCCCCCCAGGTCAGACATGGCCATATGCAAATTAGTCTTGACCCTGTGCCTCATGGGAAATTTCCAGCCCGATCTGCAAAGCCATGTTTTCCCTGGACCGGAATCAAGCATCCTAGGACCGGTTTCACCCCTCTTCAGCCAGGATAGCTTGACTCCAGTGGCGTAGTGAGCACGGGACTCACGTCTGGGCATACCCTTCCCACATAGGGTGAACAGCAAAAAAAACAAGATGATGGACGGAATGTTGCACATTGGCAAAACATTCACCCCCAGTCACAGATCTGGGTTTAATCCACCGTTATTTTGCTCACCACACCACCCCAGTTCATACATGGCCATATGCAAATCAGTCTTGACCCTGTGCCTCATGGGAAAAGTCCAGCCCGAACTGCCAAGCCATGTCTTCCCTGGCTTGGCAGCTCGGGCTGGACTGTTCCAATGAGGCACAGGGTCAAGACTGATTTGCATATGGCTGGGTTCAAACTGGAATGGCATGGTGAGCAAAAAAACGATGGATTTAGGCCCAGATCTCGGTACTGGGGTGAATGTATGACATTGTTCTGCATTCTGTCCATCAACTGTTCTTTTTGCATTTGTCACCCCGAGTGGGACAAGTATGCTCAGACGTGAGTCCTGTGCTCTCCATGCCACTGGAATCAATCTATTCTGGCTCAAGAAGGGTGAAACCCCGAAACCGGTCCTAGGATGCTTGGTTCTAGTCCAGAGAGGACCTAGCTTGGCAGTTCGGACTGGACCCTTCCCATGAGGTACAGGGTCAAGACTGATTCGCTTACGGCGGGGTTCAAACTGGAATGGCTTGGTGAGCAAAAAAACGATGGATTTAGGCCCAGATCTCTGTACTGGGGTGAATGTATGACATTTTCGGCATTCTGTCCATCAACTGTTCTTTTTGCATTTGTCACCCCGAGTGGGACGGGTATGCTCAGACGTGAGTCCCGTGCTCTTCATGCCACTGGAATCAAGCTATTCTGGCTGAAGAGGGGTGAAACCCCGAATCCGGTCCTAGGATGTTTGTTTCCAGTCCAGGGAGGACCTGGCTTGGCAGTTCGGACTGGACTGTTCCCATGAGGCACAGGGTCAAGACTGATTTGCATATGGCTGGGTTCAAACTGGAATGGCATGGTGAGCAAAAAAACGATGGATTTAGGCCCATATCTCTGTACTGGGGTGAATGTATGACATTGTTCTGCATTCTGTCCATCAACTGTTCTTTTTGCATTTGTCCCCCGAGTGGGACGGGTATGCTCAGACGTGAGTCCTGTGCTCTCCATGCCACTGGAATCAAGCTATTCTGGCTGAGGAGGGGTGAAACCCCGAAACCGGTCCTAGGATGCTTGTTTCCAGTCCAGGGAGGACCTGGCTTGGCAGTTCGGGCTGGACTGTTCCCATGAGGCAAACGGTCAAGACTGATTTGCTTATGGCTGGGTTCAAACTGAAATGGCATGGTGAGCAAAAAACGATGGATTTAGGCCCAGATCTCTGTACTGGGGTGAATGTATGACATTGTTCTGCATTCTGTCCATCAACTATTCTTTTTGCATTTGTCACCCTGCGTGGGACGGGTATGCTCAGACGTGAGTCCCATGCTCTCCATGCTTCTGGAATCAAGCTATTCTGGCTGAAGAGTGGTGAAACCCCGAAACCGGTCCTAGGATGCTTGTTTCCAGTCCAGGGGGGACCTGGCTTGGCAGTTCGGGCTGGACTGTTCCCATGAGGCACAGGGTCAAGACTGATTTGCATATGCCTGTGTTCAAACTAGAATGGCATGTTGAGCAAAAAAACGATGGATTAAGGCCCAGATCTCTGTACTGGGGTGAATGTATGACATTGTTCTGCATTCTGTCCATCAACTGTTCTTTTTGCATTTGTCGCCCCGAGTGGGACGGGTATGCTCAGACATGAGTCCCGTGCTCTCCATGCCACTGGAATCAAGCTATTCTGGCTGAAGAGGGGTGAAACCCTGAAACCGGTCCTAGGATGCTTGTTTCCAGTCCAGGGAGGACCTGGCTTGGCAGTTCGGGCTGGACTGTTCCTATGAGGCACAGGGTCAAGACTTATTTGCATATGGCTGGGTTCAAACTGGAATGGCATGGTGAGCAGAAAAACGCTGGATTTAGGCCCAGATCTCTGTACTGGGGAGAATGTATGATATTGTTCTGCATTCTGTTCATCAACTGTTCTTTTTGCTTTCTAAAAGTGGCATTTTCAAACACAGAATGTTAAGACCAACTTCACTAAAAGATGTATTTTATCATTCTGAGTTCAGGCATACTAAATTCGAATTTCTGCCACGTTCCCTGAGTCAGTTAGGATTATAAATGTAATAATCAAACTGACCATTCTGGCCTATGTAGAACAGATAGCCTTGCAATAATGAAAAACGAAAATGGCTGTAATTCACTATTAGAACATGCCACACACACCAGGGCATGTCCTACCTTATCCTTACAATGCACCCTGCTCTTGGGCCTACCATAGGGGTGTCTGATATGAAGAAAAAGGAAGGTTTAGGGACTGGCAAGTTGGTGCACTTGCCCAGTCAGCATGACAGTACCAGACTGCACGCAGGCTCTGCAATGGCAGACCTTAGACACAATTTTACAGGCTGCTTCTGTGGGTGGCACAACCAGTGCTGCAAGCCCACCAGCAGCATTTGGATTTACAAGCCCTGGGCACTCCTGGTGCACTGTACTAGGGTCTGACAGGTAAACCAAAGCAACCAATCATGGAATCACAAATTCATACATCAATTTACAATAGGAAGCACTTGCACTGTGGCACTGGACAGCAGTGGCACAGTGCCCTGAGAAACTAACACCAGCAAAAACACATGAGGCAACAGCAAAAATGGAAGGGAGACCCTTGTCAAGGTGCAAGGTCTAACACGTGTCCCCTCCAGCTGAAATGTGGGTAGAACTACCCTACCTCCTGGGAGTTCTCATTACTAAGGCGGAAAAATCTGGACAGATCATTAGCATTGGCGTGTTCTGTACAAGGAAAATGTTCCACCATGAAATCCATCCCCTGTAGGGAAATGGACCACCTCAACAGCTTTTTATTCTCACCCCTCATCTGCATCAACCATCTGAGGGGCCTGTGGTCTGTCTGAACCCGGAAGTGAGTCCCAAACAGGTATGGTCTCAGCTTCTTCAGTGCCCAGACCACAGCAAATGCCTCACGCTCAATAGCACTCCACCTCTGTTCCCGTGAAAGTAACCTCCTACTGATGAAGGCTACGGGTTGATCTAGGCCCTCCTCATTCAACTGTGCCAGAACAGCCCCCACACCATGCTCTGAAGCGTCTGTTTGCACTATGAACTCTCTGGAGAAGTTGGGTGCCAAGAGCACTGGCGCCATGCACATAGCAGTTTTAAGGGCCTCAAAAGCTTTTTGACAGGTGTCAGTCCAAATCACTCTCTTTGGCTGCTTCCTGGAAGTCAGCGCTGTCAAGGGTGCAACAATGTTGCCCTACCCCTTGACAAACCTCATGTAGTAACCCGTGAGTCCTAAGAATGCTATCACCTCTGTCTGGGTTTTGGGCGGCTCCCAAGCCAGGATGGTTTCAATCTTGGGCTGCAGGGGCGCCACCTGGCCGCTCCCCACTTGGTGTCCCAAGTACACCACGGAACCCTGCCCGATATGGCACTTACTCGCCTTGATCGTGAGGCCTGCCCTCTGCAGCGCCATCAACACTTCCCAGAGGTGGCGCAGATGTTCTTCCCAACTGGCGCTGAACACTGCGATGTCATCCAGGTAGGCGGCACTGATCGAGTCCAGCCAACACCTGCTTGACCAACCTCTGAAAGGTGGCAGGGGCATTCTTCATCCCAAAGGGCATAACCCGGAACTGGTAAGGCCCATCTGGTGTGGAGAATGCTGACCTCTCCTTTGCTGATCGGTCAAGGGGATCTGCCAGTACCCAGACGTTAAGTCAAATGTGCTGAGGTACCGTGCAGCCCCTAGCTGATCTATGAGCTCATCAGCTCTGGGGATGGGGTGTGCGTCAGTCCTGGTGACTGAATTGAGCCCTCGGTAGTCCACACAGAACCGGAGTTCTGGTGTGGCACCCGGTGTGGCAGCCTTTGGGACCAAGACCACTGGGCTGACCCAAGGACTGCTTGAGGACTCAATCACCCCTAATGCAAACATCTTGGAGACCTCCTCCTTGATGCAAGCTCTCACCCTGTCAGTCACCCTATAGGATTTGTGCCTCACAGGTGTACTATCCTCAGTGTCCACATCATGGACGCACCAATCAGTGACACCGGGAACAGAAAACTGTCCCAGCAACTGGCGGAAGTCATTCTGTTGCTCAGGAGTCAGGGTGGAAGAGAGGTTGACACCATCCACTGACCCATCTTGCTCTGTCGCCGACAGGAGGTCTGGAAGAGGCTCGGTCTCCTCCTCCATTCCACCATCTGTCGCTAAGAGCATGCCCACTTGGGACCTCTCCAAGTGGGGCTTCAGGCGGTTGACATGCAGGACCCTTAAGGGGTTCCTGGGAGACCGCAAGTCCACCAAGTAGGTAACAGGACTTTTGCACTCTACAACCTCAAATGGTCCGGTCCACTTATCCTGGAGCGCGCAGGGCTGCACTGGGGCATGACCCGCACTTTCTGACCAGGCTGAAGCTCTACCAGAGTGGCATTCTGGTCGAACCACCACTTCATCTCCTCTGGGCTGCCTTCCAGATTCGCCTCAGCGAGTTGCCTGAAACGCCGCGTTTGGTTCCTAAAGTCCAGCATGTAGCTATATACATCCTGGGGAGGTTTCCTGGGAGATTGCTCCAAGCCTTCTTTAACCAAACTTAGAGGTCCTCTCACTGAGTGTCCATAGAGAAGCTCAAAGGGACTGAACCCTAGAGATTTCTGTGGCACCTCGCGGTACGCAAAGAGTAGGCATGGTAAGAGGACATCCCACTTACGCCTCATGGGTTCCTCAAGACCCATAATCATGTCTTTTAGGGTTCGGTTGAATCTTTCAACTGACCCATTTCCTTGGGGGTGGTAAGGAGTGGTAAACTTATAGGTTACACCACACTCCTGCCACAGGGACTTCATATACTTGGAAATTAAGTTGGTGTCCCGGTCAGACATTACCTCGCGAGGGAATCCCACTCTGGAGAAAATTCCCATCAGTGCTCGTCCCACCACAGGGGCCGTCACTGTCCTCAGAGGTATGGCTTTCGGGTACCGGGTGGCATGGTTCACCAAGACCAGGATGAACCTGTTGCCCATGGCTGTCTTGGGGTCCAGTGGCCCCACAATGTCAATACCCACCTGTTCAAAACGGGTGCTGACTACAGGGAATGGCTTGAGAGGGGCATTGCGCTTCCTCCCACTCTTTCCACTTGCCTGGCAAGTCTGACATGTCCTGCAGTGAGTGTCTGAACTCCTGCACATTTGGGGCCAATAAAAGTGGGTGACAAGCCTTTCAAAGGTCTTGTCCTGCCCCAAATCTCCTGCCAATGGAACATCATGAGCAAGCCCCAGTAGGAAGGCTCTGAAGCGCTGGGGTCCCACCAGCACACGGGCTGACCCAGGCTCAGCAACCTTAGGCTCTGTATACAGGAGGTCATTCTCCCAGTAAATCCAATGTGACACAGACTGATCACCTGCTGCCTGGTCTGCAGCCTGTTGCAGCAGACCCTCAAGAGAAGGGCATTCTTTCTGCTCCTTGCAGAATTCCTCCCTGGAGGGTCCTCCTTCTTGCTGCCAATGGGTCAGCTCAGGCAGGTCCCCCAGTTCGGCTACCTGTTCCCCTGTAGGCTCCAGGGCATCCCCCTCAGGGTCTGCTCCCTCCTGGACCGTGGGAACTTCGGGGGCCGGTATTCCGCAACCCCTGCCTCTACTCTTGACGGCAGGTACCTGGGCCTCCCACTCAGGCTCCAGGTCCTCTTGAGCACCTTTTCTCGCTGCATGGACCGGGTGGTCACACACGCCCAGTCAGGCAGACCCAACATTTCTAAATTAGCACTCCGCTCCACCTTTGCCCAAGGGGAGCTCTCCAAGTCATTCCCTAACAAACAGTCAACAGGCATGACGGGCCTCACAGCTACCACTGCTAAGGTATTACTTACGTACTTATCTAATCACCCAGGCACTACTGCTGCACTCCTTGCATCATGTAGGCAATACCTTTGTACTGATGAAATCATTCAGCCAGTAGTCATGCTGTTATGAAATCACCCAGGCGCTACTTTTGCACCCTTGTTTTTACTCAGGCTCTACCTCAGTAGTCCTGCATTCCCCATACAAGTACCCATGTACTTATAAAATCACCCAGTCGCTTGCTATGTAGTTATGTAAATCCCCTAACATTATCCCTGTAGTCATGCAATCACCAAGGTGTTACCTATGTAGTCCTTTAATCCCCTTGTACTCTTTTAATCACATACACTCTTTTCCTGTACTCATGTAATCATTCAGACAGTAGTCATGTACTGTTAAAGTCACCCAGTCACTACCTTTGCACTCCCGTAATCACTGAGGCACCAAGGGGTCTATTAGGATGGCGGGCGGACTCCAGTCTACCCGCTACCCTAGTGGTGCTGGGACCGGCCGCCAGTGGTGTGGCGGTCCCGCTGTGCCAATTAGGATGCGACCGCCACCATGGTGGTCGCATCCTGTATATTTAACAGTGTGGCGGGCGGTGCTGTATTCAGCATCCGCCACAATGTTAAAAGGGCATGTTGTGCATTTGCATGCACAACATGACAGGAACCGCGTGGTGCCTGCCACCTTGTGCATGCAAATTTTGGGGGGTACCATGGGTACGCTCAAGTGCAGCCACCCAACCCCCTGGGGGCCTGCAACGGGTCCCCAAAGGCATTCTCCGCCTGCCTTTCCAAAAGTCATGAGACCGCCATCATTGTAATATGGAAGGAGGTGCCTGGAAGGCACCGCCACCATATTGCAGGTCTTTTCCGCCCGGTAGGCAATCGGGTGGATTGCCTACCGGCGGAAATCTTGCAGACGTTCTTTCCGTCCGCCTCGATCCCCACCGCCATCGTAATATGGCGGGGGAAATGTTAGGCGGGCGGACGGAAATGGCAGGCGTATCGCCACCGCCATACGGGCGGTGGCGATCCACCTGCCATCCTAATAGACCCCTATGTTAGTAGTTAAGTAATACCCAGGCGGTACTCATGAACTTATAAAATCATCCACTCACTTGCTATGTACTTCAGCAATCCCCCAGATATTACCCTTGCAGGCAAGGAATCATTCGAGGGGTGTAGTTATGTACTACGCCTACAGTCATGCAATCATGCAGGCTGTACCTATGCAGTCATGTAATACCTACACACTACCCTTGCAGTCATAGATTCACACATGCCCTTCTGTTGCATTCATCTATTCACCTAGGCAGTACTCAATGACTCATCTATCTTTAGGTACTATATATACACGTATCCATGCACTCAATGTGTATGTTTGCACTCATGCAATTAGCTAGTCACTATCCATGTTTTCGTGCAATTATCCAGTGACTACCCTTGAACTCATACAATAACTCAAGCAGTACCCATTGAATTTTGGAATCACTCAGGCAGATCTTTTGTTTCTAGGTTTCACTATATTTCAGAAATATTGTATACATATTTGTTTTAGATATCATGATGATTTCAAAACCTAGAGATATATGTATGCATGCTTTTAACAATATGGGGAGAATCACTGAAGAGCACTTGTGAACCTAGTCAGAGGTATGAGCAGGGCCAATGGAATTATGTGACTGTTTGGCTGCACCGACTTTCGCACAATTATACATTTTCTGCATTAGCCACATAATTCATCATCTGCATTCTAATCTACGGATTTGAACAAAAAAAGTCTTGTTTCTATGTCAAACGGCTCAATCGTTAACAAAAATGCAGCAACAAGTGTTACAGCATGGTGGAAGGCCCTTTGCAAACGTAGAATGGTCACCTGTTACTTATTGCTAAATATTGGTGTTAAATTGGTACTAATAGTGTGCAAGTCACTTGTGCTTCCCTCTGCGCCTCTCTTGCTTCTTTCTGCATTTCTGTTGCAAAGAACTTAGACATGTACTTCAAGAAACAGCCTCAAGGGCCTGTTTGATGAGTTTTAACACTGCTGCTGATATGGAACCGATATTAGTGAACTACAATATGAATGCCCATCATAAAATTGTAAGTCAATTTCCTTCATTATTTCACGCGTTAGGACAACTCAAGATAAGGAAAGTAAAATTACATTTAAATGAGGATGTTGGTCCTTTTGCACAAAGACACAGACAAATTGTGTTTCACTGGCAAGAGGTTGTTGAAAAGGAACTTAATTAATTGCTTAAACATTACATCATTGAACGCTCCACTGGTCTAACCCTATGACTTTCTCCCATTGTAGTAGTGCCTAAACGAGGAAGTGAAGGAGCTGTATGCAAATGCTTTGACATTCTTCAGGCCAACAAGGTGATTGAGCAAGAGAGACATCCAGGTCCGCACATTTCTGAGTGGTGCAAATATCTTCTCTCGACTCCACTTAAATAAAGGATATCACCAATTGGAACTTGAAGAAAAATCCAGGTATATTACAACATTTTCTATGCATATCGGTCTGTTTCGGCGCAAGTGATTGAGTTTTGGTGTATCCTCTGCTGCAGAACCTTTCCAAGACCTCATTCGACGTATCATACAGCCTGTAAAAATGTGTTTAACTATAACAATGACACATTCATTTTCAGAGGCACACACAAAGAGCATGGCAGAGCTCTTATGCAAGTATATTGTTTGCTGAGCGATACAGGTTAAACTCTAAATGCTGACAAATGTAAATTACACAAGAAAAGCATGAAATTCTTTGGCTATGTATTTTCTGATGGGTTAGGAAACCTGCTCCAGCTAAAGTACAAGCATTGTCTACTGCCAGTCCACTACAGAACATTTCTATGTTACGATCATTTCTTGGTATGGCCAGTTACTGTGCTAGATACATACAAGACTTTGCTATGGTAAATGCACCGTTTTGAGAGCTGACGAAAATAAATATGTGTTTTCATTTGTCAAGTAAATCTGAGAAGAGCTTCCAAAAAATCAAACAAGCTAATGAGAATGCCACTGAAATGGCTTACTTTGATCCCAAACTTCATAGAGAAGTTGTAGTTGATGCTAGCTCTGTTGGGTTAGATGCAATCCTGGCACTGCACAGCGGACGAATGTATGACGTTACAATGCATACATTTACAACGCATGCCTTTACAACACAGTCTTTACATCGCAACATCCTTTACAACGCATTCTTTTACATCGCATGCCATTATATCACATTTTTAGAAACTACCTTTACAACGCATTCCATTACATCGCATTACATCAATACAACGCACACCATTACAATGCATACCATTACATCGCATTTAAGGTAAGTGTTGAATAGTGTATGGGTAAAAATTACTATTCTAACTTCGGTGAGTGCAACAGTAGGGTAAGTGTGGGATAGTGTAGGAGTAAAAATTCCTATTCTAACTCCAGTAAGTGCAACAGTAGGGTAAGTGTTGGATAGTGTAAGGGTACTATGCGTTGTAATGGTATGCATTGTAATGACTTGCAATGTAATGCCTGCGTTGTAGTGACATGTGTTGTAATGACATGCGTTGTAGTGACATGCGATGTAATGGCTGCGTTGTAATGACATGCGATTTAAAGGATGTTGAGATGTAATGATTGTGTTGTAAAGGTAGTGCGATGTAATGACTGCGTTGTAAAGGTTGTTTCCCCAGCAGACAGCCGAATGCTCGGAGACATATTGTGGCATACGCCATAAAAAGTCTGTCACAAACAGAACGTTCTTCCTAGCAACCTGAGAAAACAAATTGTAGTGGTCTGGGCTTGTGAATATTTCCATGCATTCTTTACAATATTTGGCAATCCCAAAGCCAAAATTCCTCCTCTAATTGAACGCTGGGGTTTAAGGTTGCAAGAATACAACTATACAATTCTCCATCATCTATGGCAAGATCAGAATTCTGATGATCATTTTTCAAGCATGCCATTGCAGTGTTATGGACTCTCATCTAAGATAACGGAGGCCTGCATCAATTTATTTTGAAATCAAGCACACTTGATGCTATGTCTTTAGAACAAATTGTCACTGGCACGAGCCAAGATAGTGACATGTTAAAGTTAAAAAAAACATTATTGCTTCTTACTCGTGGGACGAGCACTCTAGATCTCTCACTAATGACAGTGAGTACTTGAAGTTCAAAAATGTAAGAGATTAACTTTCAGTGACTCAAGTAGGCCTTATTCTGCAAAGTTTATGAATTGTGATTCCCGAGAGACTACAACAAGTGATCAACATCACCTATGAGGGATATTGAGGAATGGTTGCCACCAAAAGACCTCTCCGTGACTGTGTTTGGTTTTCATTTCTCGAAGAAAGGGTCGATAAGGAACTGAAGGCTTTTCATATATGCAACACAAATCAATCATCACCCTTTGAATATGTTAGTATTGCCAAATCATGCATGGAAGAGAATTGCTATTGCTATGATTTTTTGGGTCCTTTTGACCAAAGAAATCAATTCTAGTCATTGTTGATGTATACTCCTTTTTTCCATTGGTAGAAGACCTTTCATACAGTACACATGAAAAGGTTATTCAAAAAATATACAGCATCTCATGGAGTATACTTGCAATCTTGAAGTCTTACAACGTCCCACTTTGTGATAATCAAGAATTCAAAGACTTTCTAAATCACTTCAATATAAAGCTTCAAAAAAGCACTCCTCTTTGGCCCAAGGCCCATGGTCAGGTAGAACGGTGCATGAGTACTGTAGAGAAAGCTGTTCTGCGTGCTGCATTGGAGAAGCTTGACCTCAAAGGTGTTTAGAACACTACTCTTCGAGCTTATCGTTCAACCCCTCACTCAACAACAGGGGAAAGCCCTGCAACTCTCATGTTTGGAAGAGCCATGACAACCAAGCTGCCCCAATGGACCAACCTCAGAACCAAGAACGAAGGAGACAATCATACCATTGACTTTGGTCGCAAACAGAAAGTGAAAATAGATGCTGACAGACTACATCATCTAAAAGATATCATTTTTACAAGAGGAGATCGAGTGCCTGTCAAACAACACAGAAAAAGAAAGTCTGATACTCCTTGTAAGGCTGAACCAATTATCATCATTAATACCAAAGGACACATGGTGACTGCTCAGTGTCCTTGGAAGTTCCTTACGAGAGACTCCTCTCACTTTCGACATATGGCCATCACTCCCCAAACATCAATGTCAATATAGAGACTGGGCCAGGCAGACTGTTGATGACTCAGTGTCTGTTGATGATTTCACCTCACCTGTGCAGATCACTGATGCTTCGACTGCCAGTTCCCAGTTTCTAGTGACCCGATAAGGACGTGTGATTCAGGCGCATTGATGATTAATTGAAGAATCATAATTGCCTGTATATCTTTAATTGTTTGTGTATTTATTCATGTATTTATGTTTGTATTTATTTATCTATTTAGTTATTTATGTATTTTGAAAAGTTATAATTTTTTATTTAACAAAGAGGGAGATGTAGTGTCTTGTAAATAAAGAAATGCCTGAACTCTTTTGGTTCCCACTGTACATGTAGGCCTGTGATGTAAACGTTGGAGGGATGAATTGAAGGCAGGCTTAGAATGTGGAGTTCTGACTTGCATGCATGAGAATAAAGATATGTACAACTACACTCTGAATGTGGCTTGGTTATTGGCGAGTACCTGGATCTGTCAGGAAGCTACAACGCGGATTGGCCAAAAATCTCTAAATTGTTATCCTGATATTCAAGAAGTTAAAATAGTTTGAAACTATGGTTTCCTGTAAAACTTATTGTTTGTGTTTAATGCATTACAAAATATCATAGGTTGTTTTAAAGCAAGTAGAAGTTACACAATGTCAGCCTTATATACAAATACTTTGCCAAAATGGAAACGTAACATTCACGAAGTGTAAAACTGTAAATGTGTGTTCCATACATAAAATATGAATATAAAAATACATTGGCACTGTTTCGACTTCAGAAGATTAGTTTTGAATACAAGAAATAAACATTTAAATACATATCCTCCAAAAAGAAAGCATTTGTTCAATCCACAAAACAAGACAGCACATGTTAACAATAAACTTTATAATGAAGACAAGGCTGAACAGCATTTTCACAACGCATTCACTCTGAGTCTAATAAACACATATTATGCCTACCACTTCTCTGCTGCTTGTAAGTTTCCAGCTGAGCATGTGTGGTCGACCAAGCTAACAAAGGACCTCCTATGCCATGATGTCATTCTTAGTGGCCGAGAATGTGGCCGGGAGGACGCACCAAGAACGTCATTGGCCTTTACTGCGGTCAAACAATACAGGCTCTTCTAGCACTTATGGCATTCTTTTCCTTGCCTGCTGTAGACACCCACATCACTGTAGCATGTTGATCTCCCTCCATATTTGGACCCTTACTGCGGTGCTTAGCTGGGTCTCAGGATCCTCATAACGCTGTGAGTAACTTTGGAGGACCCCATCACATACTATGCTGAGCTCCTGGTGTGAAACTAGGTGCCCTCTCTCTGTTTCCACAGCCACGCTGGGGGCTTTGCAGTTCTGTAGTAACTAAAGACCCGATCCACTCTAAACCTGCTTGTTCATTCCCCTATTGTTGCATAATTACCTTATTGGGGGAATTGTACACTCGTTTAGGGCTTCTCACTTGTGGTTAAATTGTATTATATTAAGTGTTATTCCTAATATTTGGCAATAAGTTCCCAAATTGTATAAAATAAATAAATAGAATTCATCAATGAGATATAGCTGAGTAAAGAGAATTTTATTTTATTTTTCCTTTTTTCAGTCTTTCATTAAAACTTAATTTAGATATCCAGTATATCATTACCTTCTCCAATGGGTACTGAACAGTCCCAAATACATCCTTTTGTATATATCTTGGTTATGAGGAGCCTTTTTAAATAAAGGTTTGCTTTATACGTCTTATTATTTGGATCTTGTAAAGGCAAATTGTCTTTCACTCCAGTTCAGTCCCTGCGATCCTTGAGTATGCTGGGGGTTTTGAATGTGAAAGGAGCCGCAGGATGGTCGAGGATGTTGCTGTGGTGAAATGATGGCTCTGAATGACCATAAAATGGCTGACTTCCTGTATGTAACTTCCTGGTCGTGATGGTAGACGAAGATGTTCTCCTCGACAATGGAGGTTATGCCATGGATGCAGAGTTTCTGCCCCACATGCAGAAGGGAGCTCCCCATCACACAGGGGAAAAGCACAAAGCATTTAGGAAAGAGACATATTGTTACAATATATGTAGGGAAAAACTGACCTTACTATGGGAGTGATTACTATTAGATGTTCCAAGTGAGCGGTGTTTGAATGATTGTGAAGGTGGCATGTACATGTAATAAAGATTTAAGCATAGCATGTTTTATTGTGATATTAATGTTGTCTACGGATCCTGAGTGTGGACAGTGTACTGTTCCACTATTCATGATTGACTACACACAGTCCAATCACATAAATGCAGAAATCAAACTAGCAAGGGAAAAATGTGTTTACTAGTTGATCTGGATCTGTAAACCTAGACATCTGAACTGTGTCACTCATCGGGAACTTGGATGTGGTAATATCTATATGTAAGCCCACTGAATATGCAACACACAGTAGGCTGCTACAATATTGCACACAACTTCTGGAAGTACAGCAGCACACCCTTGTGTGGTTAAGACATCTGAATCACGACTTTACAACACCAAAAGTGCAAACAATAATTGCTTGTTTGCATGTGTGCGCCCTATCGAACCTCTGCTGAGATAGTGTGGTTGGATGCCTAAAGGGTGTAAGGAGATGGGGAGAGAGCATACCTGGCATCACCTGCAACAAAGATATATGCAATTTTTCATGTGTACTATTCAAAATATACTGTATCACATTTACATACATGCAATAATTATTCATAATACAAATCTTTCATTTTCAACCATATTTCAGAGCAAAATGCACCCACGTTTCATTTTTTGATACGAGGGTGCATTTAAACAAAGCACGATGAAAAACAGCCACTCACTGTCTGATGTCTATTGTAAATTTTTACAGCAAATGCTATATTTTGCCCTTAACATTTACCACAAGTGGTGCTAAATTACGCAAAGTGGCATAGTGGTGTAATTTCAGTAATTTGGCGTAACAAGTGTAACACAAATTTCCCAATATTATGCAAATTACTCCAGCATAATTTAAATTTCTTCCAGGCTTAGTCAGGACTGACCTTCTGGAAAGATCCAGTGGCCATTAAATGGAGAGCAGAAAGAATTTTGATATTGGCAAAGATAACCAGTGAGGAGGGGCTGTAGGTGAATCAAGCACATGCTCCCCATCTGCAACCATGCCAGGAAGCACTTCAGGTGAGAAGTGGCATTTGGCAATGAATGCGTTACCGGACATGCCAAAGACATTAATCTTTTGCTTGTGAACTCTCTGTCTCCTCAAATAATTGTTTTTCAAAATAAAGAACTTCCAAAAAAGATGTTTGGTGTGTGAGTTCAATTCCTATATGGTTATCCTGTGAATGGTTGGTATTGTAATGTGTTTCACCTGTAGATTAGTATTGTAGACCACAGTCAACACTCCTTACTTGTATTAGAAGGGGGGTTGTTAGTGTAGGAAGCCCGGTTTAAAAATAAAACATTAAAAAACATTAAAAAAATTACAAAATATAGACCAAACTTTTCCCAGTCATTTCCTAGTTTTCTCTGTTATTTTGTGCCTCTATTCATTTAAATCAGAGTGAGTTACAGTACCTGTGAGTGGCCAAGTTGATGCCAGACTTACACCAAGGTTCAGCTACTATACATTTACCACTGTTTTCAAACCTTTTTGGCTGTGGTAAAAGCATAGCGTTTGCATGTCGCTTACTTAAACCACTCTTACTCCTCCCTAAATACCACCAATTTAGGAGTAAGTATTCCGCACTGTCCAGCCCCTCTCCGGTACCTCCCACATTTACTAGCAGAACAGATACCTATGTGTCCAGAGATGTCTAGACATGTGATGGTGATCTCTGTACATAAAACATAGGAGAGGCAGAAGCCGTGGTCTCCACCCATACTGAGTGAATAGCATTTTGTAGCACGTTAGTACTACTGTAGTACTATTTTATGTACTACAAAACAAAGTGTGTCAATTAGTCCCTATGTCCTTAAATTTAAAAGGGATCAACCTCTGGATCTCACTCTGAACAGTGCACATAACAAAAGGTATTTTTATATGTGCCATTTGAACCTGCAGAAAATTTAGGGTGATTCTAGTTCTATCAGCATCAGTCCACCAAGGGCTGTGCTCTGTATGGCCAGTATGATCAGCATTTTAGACTACAAACGACTAACTAATCACGACCCGCCATTTTTAGGTCTCGCCTGACCCTGCGCATGCGCTGGTCTGGCGAGACTTTTTGAGAGGGCTCCAAAAAGTGCTACCAGGCCAGCCTAGAGCTACAGTGCATGTGCGCGGGTGCTGCGCTTGACCGCGAATACTTTCAGTTTCGCGGCCGCTTTGATGTTTGATCGCGATCACTTTTGCGGCCGCTTGGCATAGCCAATAGGTCTCGCTTTTGGAACCTTATAAGTATTTAGTTATGCAACTGTTGCATGGCTAAACACTTATGAGGTCCCAAAGGCGAGACCAATTGGCTATGCCAATGCTTGTTGCCTTTGTCGACCAGCATGCTGGGAACAATGCACCACAAGGATACAGCTTCATTTTATTTCTCTTCCCTAATACAAATTCTGGTGCTCAGGTGATCATACATCTGTTAAACTAATGAGGCATTTAGCTCTGCAAGTCTAACATAGCAAAAAAGCTTTCCAGGTGATAACGAGCACGTCTTTCAATCATATTCTTGTTATATAATTAGTTGTTCTTGAGTGTCAAGGTATTTGAATAAGGGCCAAATGGTGCATAGGAGAGAAAAATCGATGCTGACTGCACATTATTTTCGAATCTTTTAATTTAATAAAAGGCTTGTATTCTCATAGCAGCTTTAGAACAATAAAAAAAGATTACGCAACAGTCAGTCTCCCCTGCACTGGAAGTCTCACCACTGGCAAGACAGTGCTGCCCCCGGCATTATCTTAGCTGTCAAGTGGCACTATTCCAGAAGTGTGACTTTTAGGTACGCCTGAAGTCTGACAAAAGCAATAAGTGTGATATTTGGCCATGTGCTAAGCAACAGCATGAGGTAGAAAAAGGTATCAAATAAAATTTTAAACATCGTAAGAGAGCAGGAAGAACCTCATTTAGCCCCCGTCTGCTCGAAGTCTGGCCCACATGAGATCCATCCATGTTCCAATTTTGCAGGCAGTAAGTACACTGTCGGACATTCCCAAACAAATGCTTGGATGCTGCCATCATGTTTGCCTGGCGCTGGAACCCTGAAATGAAAATTAGGACCTTTCACTCATTGGGCTGCCCTATAGGGCTTTTTGATAGCAAAGGGGTGTTGCAAAAGCCATCTCGTGAGCTATAGAGAAACAAATCATTAATCATAGTTGTGGCGAAGGACAACAAGGCCAACTGGATACTCAGGTTTCACACAGCAGGTAAGTCATTCAGGGGAACATGCTTTCCCGCATTTACATCTTTCCTTAATTACCCCTCCCCTGCTCTGGGAAGGAAAAACATTATTTTCATGTCCATGCTGCCTCGCTTGTGAATGAGGTGCCTCCACCAGTCCAAACAGATCATAGTGGGTCTTCTCATGGGTTGGGGGGTGGAGGTGAGGCAATGCCTGTGTATACCCTTGCTCTATCCCATGACAGCCCAACATGATTGACAAGAATGTCTTGGATCCTTGTTTGGACGATTGTGGGCTGATATCTGGCGGTCGAAGGCAGGGCCCACTACCTGTTAGCATGGAGCGAGGTTCACTGTTGTTCCTTTTTCACCCACTCACTGACGTTGCATACCATGCATCACCCACAATGCCTTCCAGGAGCAGGCAGATATAGGTTTCAAATCGTTCCTCTTCATTCCAAGAATTTGCTGAATGCTGCAGGAGTGACATCACATCCAGAACTAGGGGGCTTATCAGCAACACCCGGCGATAATTATCGCTCAAGGCTCTTAGCGTGAGGATAACTATCGCCGGGTTACGTGGATTTTTATCGCTGAGATAGCGTGCTATTAGCAACGCTTATCTCCTCAGCGATAAAAATCCTCACGCTAACTGCCTTAAGTGAGATTATCGCTGGAAACCCAGCTATAATCTCACACAATGTAGCGTTAGCTTGCTGATAGGGACTCACAAACCTAGCCATGATATCCACCTTCCATAGGATATCATGGCTAAGTCAGTCCTGAAGCAGGCGTAAGGAGAGTAGCGCTAACAGGGGTTATCGATTCTGTTCCTGACACTATGCTTCATAGCATGGGGCTTGATGATAGGAGAAATGTCGCTTAGCGACATTTTTCCTGTCATGTTAGGTCAGGAACGCCCACTTTGCATCTCATTAGAGCTGCAAAGCTGGGCGTTAGGAATTCCTATGCTAACGCAAGTTTGCACGCGTTAGCATGAGCTTGCTAATTAGGCGATAAAATTATCGCCGCTTTTCGGCCGAAAATGGCCGCAAATGCGGCGATAATTTTGTATCGCCTGCTTGTAAATATGCCCCTAGGTTCCCCTGAGATATCTGCTAGTTATGGTTCATTTCAGCCTACTGTTTACTTCCAGTGGTTCTGTCCCTTTTCATCCAACTATCCTCCCAAAGTGGCACGGCAGAGGTGCAGCGTCTGAGGTCCGCACGCTTGGCAGCCTCATGTGTCAAATCATCTGCCGCCATGGAACATTCTTCTCCAGCCTGGCCGCTTCCCTGCAGGTATATTACCAATTTGACATAGGCAAATGCATTTCCAAACCAAATTCAGCCCAAGGATACTGTGCAGCACCCACATGCAAACATGCGGGGACCTCATATTCCGACACTCATAACATGAAAGCAGGCATTTCTGACACATTCTCACTGTCATCGGTAGGGAAGAAGTCCCTCCAAAGTTACACTGTGAACTACATTGAGTTCCTCAGTCCAGAAACTATACCCAGCAGGCAGAGATGCTGATATCTCCCACTGTCTCCAATACATTTCTAAAACGTACACAGGTCCCAGACAGGCTCCTTCAGTCATCCAACTGTCTCTCTTCATAAACAAAAGATGTTACATACAGGCAGACATTTCAGGCCCCACAGCTGGCTGACTGATTAAGCTATCTGAACGGGGAATGTAATCAGACTCTGCACATACCTATAGATTGCTATAGATTCAATGTATATAACACTTTCAAAATTGAACCGATATACCACTGAGTTAGGAGTATACCACTCATTGCCAATGATCTCTACGGTACCTCCAAAGCCCCTCTTTACACATCTTCACAGGTATCCAAATCAGAAACCTTAAATCAGCCATCAGTGATCGTGGGGATCCAATTTGATTCCTTATATAGCCCTCACACAACAATCACTCACCTGTAATTATAATGCATTCATAAACAATCAATCTGCAGCTATGCATGACCCCTGCATACTCACGCCTTGTAAGAGTAACACATTCACCTCACAATCTCTGAAAATGCATTCCTAGAATAGAGAGGGGAAAACATAAAAGACAGCAATATAGTATACACATATTAAGAGTCAGTAACGTTTTAGCAGGTCCGAAAATCGCTTTAGAAATAGATAAACAATCGCTGTTTGGTAAGGGCATATTTTAGGCATCCCTTCCACTTGATGGTTTAGGACCAATATAGCAGTTGTAAACCATTGAAATGCTACGGAACACCAAGTTGGGGTGATAACCCATTCCCAAAAGGGAAATGGTCCCTTAGAGACAAATTCCCCTTTTTCAAAAGTTAAAAAGGCTTGTTTGGGAGTAGGCAGCTGTCCATAGCCCCACCAAACACAGAAAATGTGGTGGTTGGAATGCTTGTTATAAGTCTAACCACTGACAATCGCTCAGGGTAATAGTCCAACCCATCATTTGTTTGCCCACCATGCCACCTCAGTTTAGACCTAGCCAAACGCAAATCATTCTTGACCATACTCCAATAGAAACAGTCCAGCCTGAACTTCCAGGCCAGGTCCTCATTGAACAGGACCACAAGCGGCCAAAGACTGGTTTCAACTTCATTGGGGCTCATTAGTTGGGTGTAGCCGACTGATGAGAGCATTGGCCCTGGGCCTGGTTAGCAGATTCCAGTGCACAGTCAGAGTCAGTTACCACTAGTATCAGTCAAAAGATGGGGGTGAACAGGGCAAATAGGATGGCTGTCTCACAGTCATAATTTGAGGCCTACCTAATTATTATTAATGAGGTGGGTCAGAATGCGAATCGCTACGATTTTGATTTTAAGAACTAGCTTATTTGTACATAATTAATCTTTACAGGTCGCAAAAATACTGGTCCTGATTTGCAACCAGTATTTTCCAACCAGATATTCATACATCTGGCCCTAAATGACCGAAAAAGTGAAAAGGGGTTGCTGTTTAGAGCCTAAACAATTATAAATATTGTTTTTCGATAAACATGTTCCCTAGTGTTAGGGGAAGTTAGATCACAATTTTTCAAAGTTAATAATAATATCTTTGAAACGATGCATTCAAATTCAAAAGGTAACACAAATAATTCTACTCTCAAGGGTATAGTACAATAACAACATGTAAAAACGGAATTGGGAGTATGGAAACTGATGTAGGTTGTCACAGTTCTTGGGTAGGGTATCAGTATTGTGGGCCTGAGAACTTGTATAGATAGGACTTCTATGTCATACTGTCTTCAGGCTTTTGCAACTACACCTAATGGTTGGTGCATTCTCCAATGAGACCTTCAGTTGATAAACCAACCTTTATGTAGCATCTGACAGGATCATGCCAGCCAACAGTGTCAGAGTAGTCTGTGATTGTTTTTTTTTATTTGCCGAATATGAAACACCAAATGAGCTACAAATTACATTTTCATGCAGTTGTCCTTATCTGTGAAAAAAGTGAAATTTGATGGGTTTTTCAGGGTTTGTGGTGGTTTATATGTTTGTGTGGGGCTCAAGAGAAGTGAATTTCCAAAGACATCTCAAGATTTCACCAAGCAGTATAACTTTGCAAAAATAGAAACAATTTGAAAGACAAACACAAAATTTCCACTGATTGATTTCATGTTTTAGAGAAATGTTGTGCCCTATTTACAAACGGTGTTTGCCAGAGCCCCCTAATAGAAGACTGTCCACCTCATTTATATAGACCCAATTGTATTGTGGGATCTCTTTTGTGAAAGATGTGCAGTGGAGGACCATCCATTTAATTTTACGTCTCAACTTGCCTAATGAGATGTCTTTGTCTAAGGTGTGTCCTTCAATCTGCAGATGCATTAAAGACAACGCTGAATTGTTGGATTTACCATGCATTCATATTTTCTGAAAAAGAAAATCCAGAACATGCCCAGAGAGCTAGCAAATCCACTGATGGAAGTTGTACCATAATTGGACATGGACCCACCACTGTAACTCAGTGGTGCTGTGGTGAATAAGCAGCTGAATCAAAGGTTTCCAGTGCAGAGTCAGCTGATTATCCACATGCAGAAATACATCAGGTTATCCACCTCTAGATGTGGCAGGGGGACCACACATTTGGTGAGAGCACCACTGAATAGTAGAGGTGCTCTTGTTCCACTAAATCCTAAATGATTCCCACAGTCTTTATAAATTGTTTGTTCCTGGTGTCAGGTTATCAAGTTAATGCCTTTAATTATCCTGAGCTCTTCTGGTTCTTGTGTATAGACAGTGCTCCTTTCTGCCAGCAGCCACCTGTTTGATATGCTAATGCACCCAGTGTCCTTGACAATTCTCCACTTCGATAACACGCCATTAGAGGGCTAATGCCATTTGAAATTCCCAGGAATCTTGCAGTTAGTTTTCATTCGTTCTGTACCCTACTCTGGATAGATAGCTCTCACGTCTTAACTGTCTTGCTGGTGGCATCCACAGTTTCAACTTTCAGCTGACTACTTTCACATAGATCTCTTAAACTCAAATAGAAGGAATCATGCTGGACCACACTGGAGCCCTTTATTTTTCCTTGCACAATCATGATCATCTACTTAACCAGTGCCTTGGCATATCAGTAACCTGACAGTGGTCTCTGGGATCTGAGGATGGTTAAGGCAGAAATGCTGGGTGAGTCTTTGTTTGAAGAGAAGGCTCCTTCTGAATTGAGTGTTCTGGGATTTTTGAATGTGCAGTCTGTTGAGGCGATGACTGGGCTGGCAGGTTGCTCTCCTTTGCAGCCTTTAGTGATGATGAAGGTCACTGGTCCTCTGACACATTTGGTTCTGCAGTCACTAGTCATTACTGCCAGCCCGGAGTTTGACATGGTTGATCTCCTGGGGTCAAGGACTCATGGTATGTGGATGATGTTGGGCTCTGTACCTGCTCCTCAAAATTGGATTATGTAGGAAATGAAGGCACTTGCCCTACGTCTTTTTTATTTACAAGAGTATGGTAATTCCTCCTTCCATGTTTAGTGGTAATTTATATTCAAACTGTATAATACATACTCCAGATGCTTTGATGTGCCTGTGATGGTTGTTCGATACAGCAGGCTGTTGGGGTTTTCACTTTTCTTAGTAGGACTTCATGGCTCACTAGTTTTCTGAGACACTGTGCCCTTCCTTGCAGGTTCTAGAGATACCATTGTTGTTTTGCCATCATGGATAAACCATTTTCAGGTGCAAAAAGCCAGATTTGTAGAAATGGAATATGTGCTACCCTAAAAAAGGAATTTTGGTATGTACAAATGAAATTTTTTGATTTTGCAACATGTTAATGTAGCTCACTAAAGTCTGAACCGGTATTTGCAAGGAGCGTGTTTAGGGTGCCTCTGCCAAATACTGATTTTCAGTGGTATGTATTAATATTTTAGGAGCGAATTCCAGTTGCAAAACATTAAACTTTTACTGACTACTGAAAGGTAGTGGTAAGTTATTTGCGAATGGGAAGGGGATCCTTTTCAACAGTAGACAGGAGTTCCATTGACCACGGCCTACTTTTAAAAAAATGTTAGTTACAATTTATTTTGTTTAAATGCATCCTGTTTTTCCTTTAAGGATTTTTTAAAAATGCTTTATATAAAGCAATCACAAACATGGTGGTTTGCTGACCTTAGCAGACCATCATCCATGTGTTGGCTGTGCTTCACAGTGGGTTGTAATTTCCCACCTATATCATTAGTATTCATCAGGTAGGCAATGCTTAAGTTGTAAAAAATGAGTGCCGGTGCCCAAAGCTCTGCTCGGTGCGATTAAATGTTGGGCCTCTTTGCTAGACTCTCTCTTCACCTTCATCATACTCTTGCCGGTTCCAGCTTCCTCCCTGTGTGGTGGTTTTCTTCCTCCTTGTTGCCTCTGTTTTTGTCAGCCAGTATCTAATAAGGCACAAATAAGTGCTGGTCCCCAAAAATGAGGGCCTGTGACCTCCCTCAACTGCCAGCCCAAACTAAGCTCTGCAGGTAGGGCGAATTGTGACCCATTAGTAACTGGTGTTTTGAGAACCGACCAGTATCAGTAAATACATTGTTATGCAAAATAACACACTGGTCGCAAAAATACAAGTGCAAATTTTGGCCAGTATTTAGCAGCGAGTGCTACATATACCTGGTCCCAGTTACGGACTCGCTACAGAGTAACTGCTTTGGGGAAAGATTGTGTTCCCCCCTTTATTATTTTTTTCGGTGTGCTTACACCATCCTTCATGAGCATTAGAGATTTGCAAGAACTGGCACCACATTACTTGGTCACTTGCCTCACATTGGGTTTCTTCTTTTTCCATTCCAGGTTTATCCCGAACTTTCTGCACATTAGAGGGTTGTAAACTTTAAAACTTCACTCTGGAAATGATAAGTAGTGTATAGTCAAGGGCCCTGCTTTTGAATGCTATATTGCTCCATTACTGAATCCAATGAGTATTGTATTATGTTTTGTGGTTTCTGTAATTTTCTCCTTTGGAAAACCTGACATTTATACTATAAATATATAAAATGTAATATCCTTTTTTGCAGCATCAATTATTTAAAACCATTTGCAAGCGATAAAACACACCTTAATAACAACTGGAACAGAATATAGAAATCATTGATCACAGGCGTCCTTTCCTTGCCGCTGTTTTATAGATTTATCTAAGATGCAGACACCATCATTAAAAAAGTCTATGGTAAATTCAGGCCAGCATTACCAGTTCATCACATATTTTAAACAACATATTCTAAAACAGAAAAATTAATCAGATCCTCTCACAAACAGAGTCGCAGCTGGTCCTGCCACACACTGCTTCCATGCATTAATCTAAAAAAACAGACAATTTTATTGGAAATATCCGCAGTGGATCTGGAGCACAGACATATCGAAGCATCATACATATTTAGAGCCTCATATATCAGAATGAGGGGTTGAACAGTTCTGCTATGAGGTCCTCGTACAGTAAAACACTAGGTGGGACAAGTCCATTTTCGTTTTTAATCCACAGTCACACGTTTAGTTTCTAGTCAACAATCTGGCCAGGGAGCCGGAACAACTGATATAGGCCGAGACATTTAGCTGGTATTTTTGGCTTGATCACTGGCGCCAAGGCCAAGTTAAGGTAAAGATAACATTGGCGCTCCATTTTATTGACAAGTGTATTGTATAGTGACAGGCAATTTTTATCTCTATTGACCAGGAGTAGTTTGTCATGCTCTTTTTATGCAATTTTCGCATGTTTTGCTTTGAACTAGGCCTGGGCCAAAATTCCGTTCCGTTCGCGGAAATTGCGATAATTTGGCATTTTCGCGTTCCGCGGAAAGCGGGAAAATGGCAACATTTCCGCATTCCGCAGCTTAGCGATAATTTGTTTCTAGCTCGTGCTGTAAAATAATACATTCTCGCGTGCGCGCGATCGCCTTACCTGAATCCCCGCGTTCGCCGACAAGTTTTCCCGATTCGGTCGCGTTCTCCACGAGATGTTGGATTGTTGGTAGCCATTTGCGCTGTCTCGCGACAGTTCACGCCCGCAGTAACGTCATGCGTCGCGCGATCAAGTCTTTCTTCTCACGATCATGCACCGCGAGACAAGTGAAAACAAGATGGCCACGCTCGCGAGCAACCGCATGGGTAAGTTGGCGAGCCGCGACCACGCAGAAAATACCGAGAATGGGCGGGAAAAAAACTTCCGCATCTTCGCGATATTTCTGCGTGTTTGCTGAGATTTTTAACATTTTCGCGATAATTTGCGAAAGTGAATTTCCCAAATTCCGCCCACCCCTACTTTGAACCACTTAAGGAGAATGCTAGTCTATATTTGGTCATTAATTTACCTATAGGTAGAATTCCCGATTCCTTTATTTTCCAAGCACTACCGTCCTACACTTTTACAGACAATACTATAACTCAGCACCATGTTCTCACAAAGCATGTCCATTGAGATGTCATAGGTGTTTTTATGAATGCTATAATTTCACATGGTATAAGTGATGTAATATGCAGGGATATAACGAGTGCATGGAAAAACAATGAGGTATAGTTAATGTAGTGTGCAGGATCCCTGACAGAATACCAAAAACATAAATATCATGTGTATAGAATATCATGTCAAAAATATCTTGGACCAAAATATGGAGAAGCTTAGTGCAAACAGGTAAGTATAGATGTACTGTTCTTAACTCCACATCTACATTCATTGAAGCTATATATATATATATATTCCCCCGTTATAGTTAGTTCAGATAACTATAACTCGCGCGACCGCAATCCACTGCTCATGACGTCACACATTACATCACTCATGACATGGTCAATGGCATCACTCATGACATCACTGATGACATCATCCTTGTGATAGAGTGGCGGTCGCGCGAGTTATAGTTATCTGAACTAACTATAACGGGGGAATTTCATTGTTTTTTTATGAGTGAAATGTCCACCTAACTATAACCTGTGTGAAACCTATGGTTTTTTAAGTGAATTTGCAAGGTTTTTTAAATGCTAATTCCTAACTATAACGTGTGTGAAACCTATGGTTTTTTAAGTGAATGTGTACGGTTTTTTAAATGCTAAGTTATGTATTTATTAATATATTTTTTTTTTCAAGGTTTTTCACCGTGCGCGCACCCCGCGATTTAAAAAAAAAAAAAAAAATGTTTTTTTCACCCTTGGGGGTCCTTCTGTGACCCCCTGACAAAGGCTAGGGGGTCAGGAACTCTCTTCCCTGCCCCCTTTTCACGTTTTCCACCTTTTTTCCACCTTTCCTTTTCAATGCGACAGACAAAATGGCGGCCGACACTTCCTGATTTCGACCGATTCGAATGTTGACTGACATCTAACAACCAATCAGAATTACGCTCGCGCACGGCACCGTGCGCGCACCATGCGAGCACAGTGCGCGCACAGTGCGTGTGTATAGATATTTATATGCTTTTAAATGCTATTTTCTCAGGAAATACTGAACAGATTGACACCAGACCTGCAAAAGGCACTTCCCTGACCTGAGGACTACCTCTCTGCCAAATTTCAAGTAATTCTGTTCAGCCGTTCGGGCTGTACCTTCGACTAAAGGTCCTATGGAAAAATGCATGGGGAAAACGCGTTTTGGGACCCCCCTTTTTTCTCGGCCCCCCCCTTGACGAATCACCCCGAGACTTTCAGGGTAGGAGCTGAGCGGAGCGCCCCATTAGTTTTGAAAAGGATTCGTCAACCGGCGCCAAAGATATTCAAAATAGAATTTTGAGATTTCCTATGGAAACACGACCGCCAGTAGATAATATGTATATTTATATATATATATATATATATATATATATATATATATATGAAACACAAATGAGGCCCATTACTGGCAATGACGCTTTTATTCAGAGTCAACAGCAGCACAACAACCTTCCTGTTACCTAACGTTTCAGCCTCACTGGCCTTGCTCACAGGTGAAAGGTTGATAATTAACTTGCCAGGTGCGCTTGTGCATGCTCTTAAAAAAGTTCTTGGGTCACATGGTTGCAAGTTGAAATACAAATCCCATAGTGCACCGCCAATTATTAGGAATTACAAACTGGAAGTCCTCATGATTTTCGACTTTTAAACTTGAAAGTTATTACCTTCGTGGCAGTAGCACTGATGTTGGTGTGGAATCATTGACTAAAGACAGCCAGGTGAGTTGGTATCACTTGCAGATTTCTTATATTTTTGCGTTCTGAACGAAGCCTCATTACAGCAGCACGATCAGAAATGGAAGTGCTCCATCACCGAATCCCTTCCAAACACGCTCAGATTTTCGCCGAGTGGCATTCCTAAGTAGGCTGGGCGCGTGAGTGGGTCATGCTCCTCCATAAAATCCAAACACAGCATTCTCCTGTTCCGGAGCCCCCAACCCTTCAGGGCGGCCTCATTAAATGATAGACACGGAGCAGTCCATCCAAACACCAGCAAATGTGAAACACAAATGAGGCCCATTACTGGCAATTACGCTTTTATTCAGAGTCAACAGCAGCACAACAACCTTCCTGTTACCTAACGTTTCAGCCTCACTGGCCTTGCTCACAGGTGGAAGGTTGATAATTAACTTGCCAGGTGCGCTTGTGCATGCTCTTAAAAAAGTTCTTGGGTCACATGGTTGCAAGTTGAAATACAAATCCCATAGTGCACCGCCAATTATTAGGAATTACAAACTGGAAGTCCTCATGATTTTCGACTTTTAAACTTGAAAGTTATTACCTTCGTGGCAGTAGCACTGATGTTGGTGTGGAATCATTGACTAAAGACAGCCAGGTGAGTTGGTATCACTTGCAGATTTCTTATATTTTTGCGTTCTGAACGAAGCCTCATTACAGCAGCACGATCAGAAATGGAAGTGCTCCATCACCGAATCCCTTCCAAACACGCTCAGATTTTCGCCGAGTGGCATTCCTAAGTAGGCTGGGCGCGTGAGTGGGTCATGCTCCTCCATAAAATCCAAACACAGCATTCTCCTGTTCCGGAGCCACTCGGCGAAAATCTGAGCGTGTTTGGAAGGGATTCGGTGATGGAGCACTTCCATTTCTGATCGTGCTGCTGTAATGAGGCTTCGTTCAGAACGCAAAAATATAAGAAATCTGCAAGTGATACCAACTCACCTGGCTGTCTTTAGTCAATGATTCCACACCAACATCAGTGCTACTGCCACGAAGGTAATAACTTTCAAGTTTAAAAGTCGAAAATCATGAGGACTTCCAGTTTGTAATTCCTAATAATTGGCGGTGCACTATGGGATTTGTATTTCAACTTGCAACCATGTGACCCAAGAACTTTTTTAAGAGCATGCACAAGCGCACCTGGCAAGTTAATTATCAACCTTCCACCTGTGAGCAAGGCCAGTGAGGCTGAAACGTTAGGTAACAGGAAGGTTGTTGTGCTGCTGTTGACTCTGAATAAAAGCGTCATTGCCAGTAATGGGCCTCATTTGTGTTTCACATTTGCTGGTGTTTGGATGGACTGCTCCGTGTCTATCATTTAATGAGGCCGCCCTGAAGGGTTGGGGGCTCCGGAACAGGAGAATGCTGTGTTTGGATTTTATGGAGGAGCATGACCCACTCACGCGCCCAGCCTACTTAGGAATGCCACTCGGCGAAAATCTGAGCGTGTTTGGAAGGGATTCGGTGATGGAGCACTTCCATTTCTGATCGTGCTGCTGTAATGAGGCTTCGTTCAGAACGCAAAAATATAAGAAATCTGCAAGTGATACCAACTCACCTGGCTGTCTTTAGTCAATGATTCCACACCAACATCAGTGCTACTGCCACGAAGGTAATAACTTTCAAGTTTAAAAGTCGAAAATCATGAGGACTTCCAGTTTGTAATTCCTAATAATTGGCGGTGCACTATGGGATTTGTATTTCAACTTGCAACCATGTGACCCAAGAACTTTTTTAAGAGCATGCACAAGCGCACCTGGCAAGTTAATTATCAACCTTCCACCTGTGAGCAAGGCCAGTGAGGCTGAAACGTTAGGTAACAGGAAGGTTGTTGTGCTGCTGTTGACTCTGAATAAAAGCGTCATTGCCAGTAATGGGCCTCATTTGTGTTTCACATTTGCTGGTGTTTGGATGGACTGCTCCGTGTCTATCATTTAATGAGGCCGCCCTGAAGGGTTGGGGGCTCCGGAACAGGAGAATGCTGTGTTTGGATTTTATGGAGGAGCATGACCCACTCACGCGCCCAGCCTACTTAGGAATGCCACTCGGCGAAAATCTGAGCGTGTTTGGAAGGGATTCGGTGATGGAGCACTTCCATTTCTGATCGTGCTGCTGTAATGAGGCTTCGTTCAGAACGCAAAAATATAAGAAATCTGCAAGTGATACCAACTCACCTGGCTGTCTTTAGTCAATGATTCCACACCAACATCAGTGCTACTGCCACGAAGGTAATAACTTTCAAGTTTAAAAGTCGAAAATCATGAGGACTTCCAGTTTGTAATTCCTAATAATTGGCGGTGCACTATGGGATTTGTATTTCAACTTGCAACCATGTGACCCAAGAACTTTTTTAAGAGCATGCACAAGCGCACCTGGCAAGTTAATTATCAACCTTCCACCTGTGAGCAAGGCCAGTGAGGCTGAAACGTTAGGTAACAGGAAGGTTGTTGTGCTGCTGTTGACTCTGAATAAAAGCGTCATTGCCAGTAATGGGCCTCATTTGTGTTTCACATTTGCTGGTGTTTGGATGGACTGCTCCGTGTCTATCATTTAATGAGGCCGCCCTGAAGGGTTGGGGGCTCCGGAACAGGAGAATGCTGTGTTTGGATTTTATGGAGGAGCATGACCCACTCACGCGCCCAGCCTACTTAGGAATGCCACTCGGCGAAAATCTGAGCGTGTTTGGAAGGGATTCGGTGATGGAGCACTTCCATTTCTGATCGTGCTGCTGTAATGAGGCTTCGTTCAGAACGCAAAAATATAAGAAATCTGCAAGTGATACCAACTCACCTGGCTGTCTTTAGTCAATGATTCCACACCAACATCAGTGCTACTGCCACGAAGGTAATAACTTTCAAGTTTAAAAGTCGAAAATCATGAGGACTTCCAGTTTGTAATTCCTAATAATTGGCGGTGCACTATGGGATTTGTATTTCAACTTGCAACCATGTGACCCAAGAACTTTTTTAAGAGCATGCACAAGCGCACCTGGCAAGTTAATTATCAACCTTCCACCTGTGAGCAAGGCCAGTGAGGCTGAAACGTTAGGTAACAGGAAGGTTGTTGTGCTGCTGTTGACTCTGAATAAAAGCGTCATTGCCAGTAATGGGCCTCATTTGTGTTTCACATTTGCTGGTGTTTGGATGGACTGCTCCGTGTCTATCATTTAATGAGGCCGCCCTGAAGGGTTGGGGGCTCCGGAACAGGAGAATGCTGTGTTTGGATTTTATGGAGGAGCATGACCCACTCACGCGCCCAGCCTACTTAGGAATGCCACTCGGCGAAAATCTGAGCGTGTTTGGAAGGGATTCGGTGATGGAGCACTTCCATTTCTGATCGTGCTGCTGTAATGAGGCTTCGTTCAGAACGCAAAAATATAAGAAATCTGCAAGTGATACCAACTCACCTGGCTGTCTTTAGTCAATGATTCCACACCAACATCAGTGCTACTGCCACGAAGGTAATAACTTTCAAGTTTAAAAGTCGAAAATCATGAGGACTTCCAGTTTGTAATTCCTAATAATTGGCGGTGCACTATGGGATTTGTATTTCAACTTGCAACCATGTGACCCAAGAACTTTTTTAAGAGCATGCACAAGCGCACCTGGCAAGTTAATTATCAACCTTCCACCTGTGAGCAAGGCCAGTGAGGCTGAAACGTTAGGTAACAGGAAGGTTGTTGTGCTGCTGTTGACTCTGAATAAAAGCGTCATTGCCAGTAATGGGCCTCATTTGTGTTTCACATTTGCTGGTGTTTGGATGGACTGCTCCGTGTCTATCATTTAATGAGGCCGCCCTGAAGGGTTGGGGGCTCCGGAACAGGAGAATGCTGTGTTTGGATTTTATGGAGGAGCATGACCCACTCACGCGCCCAGCCTACTTAGGAATGCCACTCGGCGAAAATCTGAGCGTGTTTGGAAGGGATTCGGTGATGGAGCACTTCCATTTCTGATCGTGCTGCTGTAATGAGGCTTCGTTCAGAACGCAAAAATATAAGAAATCTGCAAGTGATACCAACTCACCTGGCTGTCTTTAGTCAATGATTCCACACCAACATCAGTGCTACTGCCACGAAGGTAATAACTTTCAAGTTTAAAAGTCGAAAATCATGAGGACTTCCAGTTTGTAATTCCTAATAATTGGCGGTGCACTATGGGATTTGTATTTCAACTTGCAACCATGTGACCCAAGAACTTTTTTAAGAGCATGCACAAGCGCACCTGGCAAGTTAATTATCAACCTTCCACCTGTGAGCAAGGCCAGTGAGGCTGAAACGTTAGGTAACAGGAAGGTTGTTGTGCTGCTGTTGACTCTGAATAAAAGCGTCATTGCCAGTAATGGGCCTCATTTGTGTTTCACATTTGCTGGTGTTTGGATGGACTGCTCCGTGTCTATCATTTAATGAGGCCGCCCTGAAGGGTTGGGGGCTCCGGAACAGGAGAATGCTGTGTTTGGATTTTATGGAGGAGCATGACCCACTCACGCGCCCAGCCTACTTAGGAATGCCACTCGGCGAAAATCTGAGCGTGTTTGGAAGGGATTCGGTGATGGAGCACTTCCATTTCTGATCGTGCTGCTGTAATGAGGCTTCGTTCAGAACGCAAAAATATAAGAAATCTGCAAGTGATACCAACTCACCTGGCTGTCTTTAGTCAATGATTCCACACCAACATCAGTGCTACTGCCACGAAGGTAATAACTTTCAAGTTTAAAAGTCGAAAATCATGAGGACTTCCAGTTTGTAATTCCTAATAATTGGCGGTGCACTATGGGATTTGTATTTCAACTTGCAACCATGTGACCCAAGAACTTTTTTAAGAGCATGCACAAGCGCACCTGGCAAGTTAATTATCAACCTTCCACCTGTGAGCAAGGCCAGTGAGGCTGAAACGTTAGGTAACAGGAAGGTTGTTGTGCTGCTGTTGACTCTGAATAAAAGCGTCATTGCCAGTAATGGGCCTCATTTGTGTTTCACATTTGCTGGTGTTTGGATGGACTGCTCCGTGTCTATCATTTAATGAGGCCGCCCTGAAGGGTTGGGGGCTCCGGAACAGGAGAATGCTGTGTTTGGATTTTATGGAGGAGCATGACCCACTCACGCGCCCAGCCTACTTAGGAATGCCACTCGGCGAAAATCTGAGCGTGTTTGGAAGGGATTCGGTGATGGAGCACTTCCATTTCTGATCGTGCTGCTGTAATGAGGCTTCGTTCAGAACGCAAAAATATAAGAAATCTGCAAGTGATACCAACTCACCTGGCTGTCTTTAGTCAATGATTCCACACCAACATCAGTGCTACTGCCACGAAGGTAATAACTTTCAAGTTTAAAAGTCGAAAATCATGAGGACTTCCAGTTTGTAATTCCTAATAATTGGCGGTGCACTATGGGATTTGTATTTCAACTTGCAACCATGTGACCCAAGAACTTTTTTAAGAGCATGCACAAGCGCACCTGGCAAGTTAATTATCAACCTTCCACCTGTGAGCAAGGCCAGTGAGGCTGAAACGTTAGGTAACAGGAAGGTTGTTGTGCTGCTGTTGACTCTGAATAAAAGCGTCATTGCCAGTAATGGGCCTCATTTGTGTTTCACATTTGCTGGTGTTTGGATGGACTGCTCCGTGTCTATCATTTAATGAGGCCGCCCTGAAGGGTTGGGGGCTCCGGAACAGGAGAATGCTGTGTTTGGATTTTATGGAGGAGCATGACCCACTCACGCGCCCAGCCTACTTAGGAATGCCACTCGGCGAAAATCTGAGCGTGTTTGGAAGGGATTCGGTGATGGAGCACTTCCATTTCTGATCGTGCTGCTGTAATGAGGCTTCGTTCAGAACGCAAAAATATAAGAAATCTGCAAGTGATACCAACTCACCTGGCTGTCTTTAGTCAATGATTCCACACCAACATCAGTGCTACTGCCACGAAGGTAATAACTTTCAAGTTTAAAAGTCGAAAATCATGAGGACTTCCAGTTTGTAATTCCTAATAATTGGCGGTGCACTATGGGATTTGTATTTCAACTTGCAACCATGTGACCCAAGAACTTTTTTAAGAGCATGCACAAGCGCACCTGGCAAGTTAATTATCAACCTTCCACCTGTGAGCAAGGCCAGTGAGGCTGAAACGTTAGGTAACAGGAAGGTTGTTGTGCTGCTGTTGACTCTGAATAAAAGCGTCATTGCCAGTAATGGGCCTCATTTGTGTTTCACATTTGCTGGTGTTTGGATGGACTGCTCCGTGTCTATCATTTAATGAGGCCGCCCTGAAGGGTTGGGGGCTCCGGAACAGGAGAATGCTGTGTTTGGATTTTATGGAGGAGCATGACCCACTCACGCGCCCAGCCTACTTAGGAATGCCACTCGGCGAAAATCTGAGCGTGTTTGGAAGGGATTCGGTGATGGAGCACTTCCATTTCTGATCGTGCTGCTGTAATGAGGCTTCGTTCAGAACGCAAAAATATAAGAAATCTGCAAGTGATACCAACTCACCTGGCTGTCTTTAGTCAATGATTCCACACCAACATCAGTGCTACTGCCACGAAGGTAATAACTTTCAAGTTTAAAAGTCGAAAATCATGAGGACTTCCAGTTTGTAATTCCTAATAATTGGCGGTGCACTATGGGATTTGTATTTCAACTTGCAACCATGTGACCCAAGAACTTTTTTAAGAGCATGCACAAGCGCACCTGGCAAGTTAATTATCAACCTTCCACCTGTGAGCAAGGCCAGTGAGGCTGAAACGTTAGGTAACAGGAAGGTTGTTGTGCTGCTGTTGACTCTGAATAAAAGCGTCATTGCCAGTAATGGGCCTCATTTGTGTTTCACATTTGCTGGTGTTTGGATGGACTGCTCCGTGTCTATCATTTAATGAGGCCGCCCTGAAGGGTTGGGGTCTCCGGAACAGGAGAATGCTGTGTTTGGATTTTATGGAGGAGCATGACCCACTCACGCGCCCAGCCTACTTAGGAATGCCACTCGGCGAAAATCTGAGCGTGTTTGGAAGGGATTCGGTGATGGAGCACTTCCATTTCTGATCGTGCTGCTGTAATGAGGCTTCGTTCAGAACGCAAAAATATAAGAAATCTGCAAGTGATACCAACTCACCTGGCTGTCTTTAGTCAATGATTCCACACCAACATCAGTGCTACTGCCACGAAGGTAATAACTTTCAAGTTTAAAAGTCGAAAATCATGAGGACTTCCAGTTTGTAATTCCTAATAATTGGCGGTGCACTATGGGATTTGTATTTCAACTTGCAACCATGTGACCCAAGAACTTTTTTAAGAGCATGCACAAGCGCACCTGGCAAGTTAATTATCAACCTTCCACCTGTGAGCAAGGCCAGTGAGGCTGAAACGTTAGGTAACAGGAAGGTTGTTGTGCTGCTGTTGACTCTGAATAAAAGCGTCATTGCCAGTAATGGGCCTCATTTGTGTTTCACATTTGCTGGTGTTTGGATGGACTGCTCCGTGTCTATCATTTAATGAGGCCGCCCTGAAGGGTTGGGGGCTCCGGAACAGGAGAATGCTGTGTTTGGATTTTATGGAGGAGCATGACCCACTCACGCGCCCAGCCTACTTAGGAATGCCACTCGGCGAAAATCTGAGCGTGTTTGGAAGGGATTCGGTGATGGAGCACTTCCATTTCTGATCGTGCTGCTGTAATGAGGCTTCGTTCAGAACGCAAAAATATAAGAAATCTGCAAGTGATACCAACTCACCTGGCTGTCTTTAGTCAATGATTCCACACCAACATCAGTGCTACTGCCACGAAGGTAATAACTTTCAAGTTTAAAAGTCGAAAATCATGAGGACTTCCAGTTTGTAATTCCTAATAATTGGCGGTGCACTATGGGATTTGTATTTCAACTTGCAACCATGTGACCCAAGAACTTTTTTAAGAGCATGCACAAGCGCACCTGGCAAGTTAATTATCAACCTTCCACCTGTGAGCAAGGCCAGTGAGGCTGAAACGTTAGGTAACAGGAAGGTTGTTGTGCTGCTGTTGACTCTGAATAAAAGCGTCATTGCCAGTAATGGGCCTCATTTGTGTTTCACATTTGCTGGTGTTTGGATGGACTGCTCCGTGTCTATCATTTAATGAGGCCGCCCTGAAGGGTTGGGGGCTCCGGAACAGGAGAATGCTGTGTTTGGATATATATATATATATATATATATATCATCAAGAGTCATATATGTGGAATCCTATAGAAACCTTCACAATATTCTTCTCCTCAATTTTTCTGACAGAATATTTTGTCCCATGATATTTCTGTTTTCGATATTCTGTCTAAATACCATGTGGCTAGAATTACAACAAGAATTTGTACAGAGGAGCATGACTTACAATAATTTGAAAACGGTCCTTAAATTTTAAATTGAATGTAATAAGTTTAGAACTTTGAATGTCTGTATAGTTTTAGTTGGGTTTATGTAGAAAGAATAAATAAAGTTGTCCTAACTATAACTTAGCTCTAACCTTTGTTTGTTTTTTAAAATAGTTTATATTTTTTAATCAAAATGTGTTTCAAATTGTAATGTTGAGTGTCAGTTAGTTGAGTGTTGTTAAGTGGAGGGCAATGCCATAGAGTGTAGTGTCATAGAGTGTAGTATTGTACAATGGAATAGAGTGGTGTGGAGTAGAGTGGAGTGATGTAGCGTACAGGGGAGTAAAGTGTTATTTCAGAGGAGTAGTGTGGTGTGTCGTGTAGTGGAGTAAAGTATCATAGAGTGGAGTGGTGTATTGCACAGTGGAGGTGCTGTTGTACAGTATAGTTTAGTGCCGTACAGTGGCAAAAAGTGTATTAGAGTATTGTACAATGTAGTGGCATAGAGTAGAGTTTGGTGGAATACAGTGCTGTATAGTTCATTGTTGTCGAGTGGACTGTCGTACAGTTGAGTAGCAAAAGGTCTTGAACACTGAAGTGTTGTATAGTAGAGTAGTATGTAGTGCAGTGGACTGTGGTACAGTGTTGCGCAGTGGAGGAGAGTGACGTACAGTGGAGTGTTGTGTCATATAGAAAGTGGCATGTCATAGAGAGGAGTGAGTGGCTTGACATATAGTGTCATACAGTGTAGTACAGTGGCATAGAGTGGATGGGCATAGAGTGCAATAGAGTGTTATGGAGTGGAATACAGTGTACTAGATTCTTGTAGAGTGAAGTAGCATAGAGCAGAATTGGATGTAATATAGACAAACTGCATAGAGTGAATTGTCATAAAGTGGCATATAATGAGGTAAAGTGTAATGCAGGGGAGTTGACTGAAGTGGAGTTTAGTGGTATGGGGTAATGTAGTGTGGAGTGAAGTATAATAGAGTTGATTTTCATGTCGTAGAGTAGAGTGGTATGGAGTAGAGTAGAGTGTAGTGGTGTAGAATAGAGTCAAGTAAAGTGTCATACATTTGAGTGTTATCTCGTAAAGTAGAGTGGAGTGCTGTGTTGTAAACTGTTGGAAAAGCTCTTAAAATGGACTAGAGTGTTGTACAATGGAGTGTATGAGAATAAGGTGGAGTACAGTCTTTCAGAGTGGAATACAGTGTAGGAGAGTGTTGTAGAGTGGACAGATTAGAGTGTTGTAAAATGAAGCAGCATAGAGTGGAGTGTGGTATAGTGGCATAGACTGGGGTAAAATGTCGCACAGTAGAGTTGAGTGGCGTAGTGCACAGTGGAGTAAAATATCGTAGAGTGGAGTGGCGTGCCGTACTGTACAGTACCCTGGAGTAGAGTGGAGTAACATGCACTGAAGTAAAGCGTCATAGAGTGGAAATGCATGTCATACAGTGGAGTAGAATGGCATGTTGTTGAGTGTGGGAAAGTGTTGTAGACTGCAGTAGAGTGGAGTAGCATAGAGTGGAGTACAGTGTTGTAGAGCGGAGTGAGTTTGAGTACAGTAGAGTGTGGTAGAGTGTGGTACAGTGTATTTGCATGGAGTGTTGCCGAGTCAAATGGCATACAGTACCATTGAGTGGAGCAGCGTAGAGTAGGGAGCCATAGTGGAGCAGAGTGGAGTAGTGTGTCATAGAATAGAGTTGGGTAAATTGTGGTGGAGTGTCATAGAGGGGGTTGTGTAGAGTGTCATAGAGTGGAGTAACATGTGGTAGAGTGAATCAGAGTGGACTAGAGCAGTGTACAGTGACTTAGACTGGAGTGCAGTGTTGTACAGTGGAGTAGCATAGATTGCAGTAGAGTTTGGTAGAATAGAGGGGCATAGAGAGTTGTAGAGTGGTGTACAGGATTGTAGAGCAGAGTACACTTGAGTGGCATTGATGGAAGTGGTGTAGAACACAGTGCCATACAGTGTCATTTCTTAGTGTCATATTGTAGAATATTGTGGCATAGAATGTCATGGCATAGAGTGTTCTGGCGCCGAGTGGAGTACTGTAGTAGTGTAGAGTGGAATAGCATAGAGTGGAGTAGTGTACAGTGGAGTGGTGTGCTGTGAAATATGTTAGAGTGGAATAGCACACAGTGGAGTGGCATAGAGTAGAATAGCATAGAGTGGAGTGGCAGACAGTGGAATAGTGTAGAGTGGACATGCGCAGAATGGAGTACCATACAGTGGAATAGTGTAAAGTGATTAGGCGTACAGTGGAGTGGCTTAGAGTGGAATAGCGTAGAGTGGAGTACCATACAGTGCAGTGGCATACAGTGGAGTGGCATAGACTGGAATGGCATAGAGTAGAGTGGGGTAGAGTAGAATAGTATAGAGTGTGTTGGTGCATGGAGGAGTTGCATATAGAAGAATAGCGTAGAGTGGAGTAGTATAGAATTGAGTGACACAGGATTAAATGCCAGAGAGTGGAATAGCATAGAATAGAGTGGTGTAAAGAGGATTGGTGTGACGTGAAGTGGTGTACAGTGGAGTGGCATAGAGTGGAGTAGCGTATATTGGAGTGGCCTACAGTGGAATAGCATAGAGTAGAGTGCCATAGAGTGGAGTGGCATACAGTGGAATAGTGTCGAGTGTAATGGCATACAGTGGAGTGGCACAGAATGGACTATCATAGAGTGGGGTAGCGTACAGTGGTGTAATGTACGGCGGTGTGGCATAGACTGAGTGGTGTACAGTGGCATGGCGTACAGTCGAGTGGCATAAAGTGGAGTGGTGTACAGTGGTGTATAGTAGAATAGCATATAGTGAAGTGGTGTAGTGTGGAGTGGAATAGTGTAGAGGGGAATAGCGTACAGTGGAATAGTGTAGAGTCTCGTAGCGCAAAGTGGAGTGGGGTACACTGGAGTGGCATACAGTGGAGTAGCATAGAGTTGAGTGCTGTACAGTGTAATAGAGCACAGTGGACTGTCATAGAGTTTAGTAACACAAGTGTGTACAAGTGGTGTACAGTGGAGTGGCTTAGAGTGGAGTGGCATACAGTGGAATTCTGTTCAGTAAAGTAGCATAGAGTGGAGTAGCAGAGAGAGGAATAGCATAAAGTGCAGTGTTGTGCAGTGGAGTTGCTTACAGTGGAATAGTGTAGAGTGTACAATTGAGTGGCATAGACTGAAGTGTCGTTAAATGGAGTGGAATATAGTGAAATAGGTAGAGTGGAGTTTTGTAGAGTGGAGTTGCATGGAGTGGTGTAAAGTGGAGTGGCTTAGAGTGTAATTGGGTGTAATGGAGTGGCATAGAGTGGAGTGAAATAGAGTGGAGTGGTGTAGAGTAAGAACTCCGACCCTCGGTCTAGGTCCACTCTCTCCCCGCAGCTCTGCTGTGTCGTCTCTTGCCTCCAGATCCCAAACTCCTTCTTGGGAGATTCAAGGCTACTGTCCGCTCCTGCGCCTGATGCCCGCTCTAACTGGGACCAGACTGCCTGCAACCACCATAACCTTTCTCAGCCGTTTTTTTCTTAATTTTTCCCTGTTGTGCAACTGTTATTGTGCCCATCTGTGTCTTGTTCTAATTCCACCACTGTTTTAATTTTCTAGTGCCTGCCTCTTCCTTTCGCCGCTGCTGCCCCTGCGGCCCCTCCCCCCGAAATTCCCCCGCTCCCACCTCCCAGCCTCTCCTTCCTCCCACCTCCCACCTCCCTTACTTAATGGCGGCCCCTGCGCGTTCGTGCAGCGTATGAGCACAGCGGGCGCTCCGCTGGCGTGCCGAAGACTTGCCAAAGCCAAGCCCGTCTGCGCCCGTCCGCGACCCAATTGTGGCCAGTGTCAGGAACCCTGGACCTCCCACAACCCATTGCTAAAACACCACCACCCTCCTCGCACTCAACCCCGGAAGACTTAGAGAATGCCAACAGGCCTCACCGAACAAGATCCATGGCCAGTTCTGCTGCTTCCACTGCCGCCAGACCCTCACCGCCACCCCGGCCTCCAACACCGCCTGTGCCAGTACCGGCGACACCCTAAAATGCATCCTCCTCAACGTATGCTCCGTACACAAACACACCATGGAAATCTGGAACCTACTCGACTTTCTATCGCCCGACATCGCCTTCTTCACAGAGACCTGGACCAACCCATCCTCAGCCCCCAACATCAGCACCGCCATCCCAGACGTATACAAGATCCAGAGGAAATACCGCCCCAACCACCCAGGAGGGGGCCTCGCCATTGCCCACAAGATCACCCTCTGGCTCACCACCTCCAGTGAGACCTTCCCCTCTGCCAAACATCTGCACTTCCAGATCCAGACCACCCCTAAAGCAACACTCCAAGGAACCCTCCTCTACAGACCCCGCGCCCCCAAACACCCTTTGCCACCACCATCACCAACTTCATCGGATCCCACGCCATCGCCTCAACAAACGACACACTCATTGGAGACCTGAACTTCCACCTCGACAACCCCAGCGACCCCAACTCCAATATCCTTCGTGACAACCTCGCCAGTATTGGACTTAAACAACTCGTCAAAACACCGACCCACAGAGCAGGACACACCCTCGACCCCATCTTCGCGGCAGGAAAGAGTATCCAATTCAGACACACAACGCAGCCACCATGGACCAACCACCACTGCGTGCACTTCGCCATCAACAAACCCAAGGCACCCAAACCAGCCCCACGCCCACCATGAAGGAACAGGAGCAAGGTTCCCGATGAGCAAATTAACTCCACACTCACCCGAGACAACCACACCTGGGCAACCAACGCAAACGATGCAGCCAGAGAACTTCAACCCTGGATCGCCGACTGTGCAGACAAGCTCGCCCCGCTACGCAACCCCAACAGACAATGCCCCAGGAAAGCCGCCTGGTTCACCACTGCTCTCCAAGAAGCCAGACGCACCTGCAGACACCTGGAGAAGAACTGGAGAAACACCACTACAACCAAAAACCACACCACCTACAAGGATGCCATGACGGACCACCACAATCAGATCAGAGCCACCAAGAGGAACTTCATCCACAACAAAATTCTGGCCAACTCCACCAACTCCAAGGACCTTTTCAGTGTCATTCGAGAATTCACCAACCCACGCAGCGAAGCCACAGACATCACCCCATCCCAAGACCTCTGCGACAAGCTTGGAACCTATTTCCACCTCAAGATCAAAATCCTCTACGAGAACTTCATCGACCATCCACCAGGCGCTACAGACGGCCCCCGCCCCCCAGAAACACCAGCCAGCCCACCATCTCCAACTGGACACCGATCACGGCTGAAGACACCGCCTCGACCATGAAAAGTATCTACTCTGGGGCCCCCACTGACCCCTGCCCCCCTTACATCTACCACATCGCACCCAAACTACAACGCACTATCAACACCACCTTCAAAACAGGCACCTTCCCAGACAACTGGAAGCACGCAGACATCAGACCACTGCTCTAGAAGCCCACAGTTGACCCCACCGACCTCAAGAACTATCAGCCCATCTCGCAATTTCCCTTTGCAGCCAAAGTTGCGGAGAAAACAGTCAACAGGAAACTGACACGATTCATTGAAGAGAACGCCGTCCTCGACCCGTCCCAATCCGGATTCTGAAGCAACCATAGCACAGAGACCGCCCTACTCGCTGCCACAGATGACATCCGCACCCTCCTGGACCAATGCCACTCCACAGCCCTCATCCTACTTCGATACCGTCTCCCACTGCACACTAGTCGCCAGACTACACGACGCAGGCATACAAGGAACAGCCCTGGACTGGATCCGATCATTCTTCACCGGAAGCAGCCAAAGGAGCAGACTCCCACCCTTCCTCTCTGACCCCACGAAAATCATCTGTGGAGTGCCACAGGGTTAATCCCTGAGCCCTACACTCTTCAACATCTACATGGCCCACCTCGCAGCCATCATCTGACAACAGGGCCTCATCATCGTATCCTACACCGACGACACACAGCTCATCCTCTCCCTCACTAAAGACCCCACCACTGCCAAACTCAACTTCCAGAAAGGAATGCAATATGTAGCAGTCTGGATGACCAACAGCTGCCCGAAGCTCAACACCGAGAAGACAGAAGTCCTCGTCCTTGGTACCACCCCTTCTGCATGGGACAGCACCTGGTGGCTGACCACCCTCTGGAGCCCACCTACCCCCTCATACCATGCTAAGAACCTCGGCATCGTACTCAAATCATCACTCACCATGAACCGACAGGTCAACGCCATCACCTCCAGCTGCTTCAACAGCCTCCGCATCCTCTGCAAGACCTTCAAGTGGATCCCCCTGAGTCAAGTAAGACAGTCACCCACGCACTCATCACCAGCAGACTGTACTATGAAAACGCACTCTACGCCGGCATCAACAAGTCCCTACTCCGCAAACTCAAGACAATACAGAACACTTGCCATCCCCTGACACGAACACATCAGTCAACACCTACGAAGTCTCCACTGGCTCCCTTGGAGAAAGGAGTCACTTTCAAAATCCTCACTCACGCCTACAAATGCCTACACAACAACGGATCCAAATACCTCAACGACAGAATCAACTTCCACGTACCCAAAAGAAACCTCTGATCTTGCAACCCCGAGCATCCACAGAGCCAGAGCAGGCAGAAGATCCTTCTCTCACATTGCAGCCAAGACCTGGATCGAGCTATCGGCAGACATCAGAAGCGCCCCCTCCCTGAACACCTTCAGGAAGTCCCTCAAGACCTGGCTCTTCCGCTAAACAGATCTGCGGACTCCCCCCTCAGTGACTTGACGGGTGAGTAGTATGCTTACAATTCCCTGATTGATTGATTGATTGATTGATTGATTGATTGAGTGGACTGTGGTGCGCCAAACAGGCTTTTTTGAGATGGCTCAATAGAATTAATCAATTCCTTTTCTTTACTGGTAATATGTCGAGTGAATCCTTGGCATTTTTGGATTTTGAGATTAGAGCGGAAAACAATGGTCTTCAGAGCAGTGTTTACCATAAGCCCACTGATAGAAATAGCCTTTTGTCTTTCCAAAGCTTCCATTCCCGAGCCCTTGGGGAGAATCTGCCCTATGGGCAGTTTCTGCGGTTACGCAGGAACTGCTCCTCAGTCACAGATTTCAAAAGGGAAGCAGATCTCCTGAGTACAAAACTGATGGAAAGAGACTATCCCAATTGGGCTATTCAGAGGGCAAAGAAAAGAGCTAGGAATAATAGTGGAGATGTTCTACTAGAAACACGTGCAAAAGAATAGGCAGAGAGAAGTGTGTGTGTCACTACATATAATACCGTCTCAAATATCATGAAGAAAGTGGTGACAAAGAACTGGCGTATACTTAACTCTAATGGCCTTAATCAACCACTTCCTCTTCTTTCATTTAAAAAGAGTACTAGCATAAGGGACTTTATTGTTAACACACGCCTCAGAACCCCACGACAGCAGTAGAGTAGAGATGAGTTGAGGCGTGGCCTCTCTACGGCCATGTGCCATTATGCATGTGGGTATTGTAAGTCATGTTCCACCTCCATAATTGGCAAGAACATAGATATTGGCCTGAGATACCCATGAGAGCATAGATCTCTAACAACCTGTAACATAGACAGAGTCATTTAACTTCTGAAGTGCCCATGTGCCCTCCAATATGTGGGTATGAGGACCCGCCGGGTGACAACCCGCATATTGGAACATATCAGCACGATACGGTGTGGTAAAACTAACATGAAACTAACTGCACATTTCAAGGACCAGGGACACACAGAAAAAGAATTAAGCTGGACTGTACTTGACAGACTCTTTATTCCACCAAACACAGTTGACATTTCCAACTTCTTGCTAGTTAGAGAACAGCGGTGGGTAGATAGATTGAGAAGCAGCCATAGGGGTTTGAACGATGGTATGCCATGGTTCCAATTGTTTGGGATTATGAATAAATAATGGAATATCCAACAGAAGTACATGCAAACACTGTAGCACGTTTCAATCTGAAGCTTATGAAGATCAAAAGAGGTAAAGACAGTGAAATCTCTGAGCTTTTCCTAGCAAGATGCTTAAAAATCAATAAAAATGGGGAGTCAGAAACTAATGAGAGATGAGATATAATGAGCAAACAATGAAAGGTGATTAGCTCATATATCTGAATATTGCTGGAACATAAACACTGTGACATTCAACGATGGCCGCCATGGAGAATCGTGACAGTTCGTACAATCAAGAACAGAGAGGTACACCAATAGGGCCACCAATTGTTTGGGATTTTAAACAAACAACAGAATACTCAACTGAAGTACATACATACATTATTGCACGTTTCAATCTTAAGAATAGGAAGATCAAAATAGGTAAAGAAAGTGAAATCTTGGAGCTTTCCCTAGCAAGAAACTTAGAAATCAACTTCTGGAACTAAATTGGCCTTTTTCCTCACCACACGTGTGTGAGAGCTGAATATTAATGACCATGGTGGTAATTTATATCTTTTTTAAGTACACAGGGGATATTTAGGGTGCAGGGAAGATAAGAAGGGAATCTGAATACTAGCTTTTTCTTTGTTTTTATTTTATAGTTATTTTGTTCCTCTATGCAATTGCATAGAGGGAGATACGGAGATTATCCAGTGATTAAGACCTGATTGCGGGTTAGGACCAATAATTTTCTTAAGAGATCAATACTCTGACGAAGGCCGCCGTGACCCCTGGGGGCCTACATTTATACCAAAACATGTTGGTTCCTGCAAAGAGGATATAGGGGTATTAATTCCCCTGATGTATCCTATACATTTTTAATCCTATCGTGGGTGATCAAAAAATAAAGGAAACCTCGGTTCCCCTCAGATAGTTTTATCATTATTCTCTGTGTTTTGCACTTTCTGATCCATTCCTGAAGGAACTATTCTTTTCCTTCTCTATCATTTGTCATTTGTCTTTATATTCTTTTTCCTCACCACTTTTCACTCTAAAAAATAGCGCTCCGCTCAGTGTGTTGGTCTGCACCTGGGCATCAGATGCAGCCCAATGATGAAGCATGACACCATAAGGTGTGTGAGGGCAATATTAAGAAATTACATTTCTTTCCCACACCCACCCCTCATAATGATAGGGGTACAATATCCCCCTACTCGTTTTAGTTTTTTACGTCCTTTTCTTTGTAGTGAGTAATCAGTTGGTTAATGGGGAGTTAGAAAAGGCACATTCCCTTGTCTCTTCCTTTTGTGATTTCTTTTTCACCATTACCCAGTCGGTGGGTCTGAGGTCAATGCACTGCTCTTTTTGAGGTGGGGCAGTAGCCTTTTCAACCTAGAGGAACACATAACGCACCACATCAGCCAGTCCTTTACAGTAATGAAGAATCATGTAATCTGCGAGATGATGAAATCCTCACACGTCTTACTATTTGTCTGGTGCCAGAACCTGCAAGAATCATGTTATCTGTTATGTTCACAAGCAGATTTGCAAGCACAGCTGGTTGTCTCATAGCTCTCCCCATGATCATTTAATGGGGCAACAATTATGTTCTCCTGTCTGAGGTACTTCGGAGACTTATCAACACAAGAGGCAATGCATCACACCATTTCAGAGATGTAGAAGCACACATTTTCACCAACAAGGACTTCACTGTGCCGCTCACCTGCTCGGCAGTGCTGCAAGCCTCTGCATGATAATTGCAATGCAGTGTTTATTCAACTTGTAATGCTTCACACTACATCTTCAGGACTTCATTATTAAAATGAGTCCATTGGGTCTGACTCTAGAGACGTCGGGCTACAGAAACGTGGAATTATCTCCCTCAACAATAACATGGCCACTGTGAGACTGTAATTTCTTCTAGTCAGGTAAGCTTCCACCCACTGAGAAAAGATGCCTATCATCAGAAGGACATATCTCAGTCCATTACAGACAGGCCCTCTATGAAGTCCATTTGCATTCTGTTGAAGGGACCTCCTGATCTTCCTATGTGACTCACGGTTACTGGTGTTCTCCTGCCCACATTCTATTGTTGATCTCAGGTTGAACCACATTTGTCTGAAGAAACACACCATTGCATTTCTCACCACATGCATGGGACCATGGTAATGCCTTGCCATAGGAGGTAAGAAACTGTTGGTCAATAGCGGTCTTCCTTCCGTCGAAACCCACACTTTGTCTTCCACTCTTTTAATGCAACCTGCTCTCATCCAACGTTGCTGTTCTGCTTCTGGAATTTCCAACCGCAATCTTTTAACCTCTTCCTAAGTATCAACAGCAGACTACAAGCTGCAATCTGTAACATCTGAACTTTTGTTGATGTATTACCAAATATAAGTGCAGGAATTCAACACACAATAACCCACAGTTTCATCTGCATACTTGTTCCCAACTGTCACGAAGTCAGCACTTGACCTATGAGCAGCACATTTGACTACTGAATTTTGGGTGGGCAGTTGCAGGGACTTGAGAAGGTTTCAAACACTTTCTGCCTTACCAATTGGTGAACCAGATAAGGTCATAAATACACGTTGGGACCACAACTACCATATGTCATGCATGACACCGAATCCATACTGGCAGTCAGTAAAAATAGTTTAAATCAGATGGTCTGAAATGCAGCATGCCCTAGTAAGAGCAATTAACTCAGTAACTTTTGCTGAAAACACTCCTTGAAGCCAGGAGGCTTTGACCACACCTGCAACTGTACAAACCGCATATGCATCTTTCAGATTTCCATCTTGGTCATGAAAACAGGAGCCATCAACCGACAACACATAATTAGGCTCAGGTAGTGGCACATCTTGTATGTCAGGTCTAGGTTTCATGCATAGTTGAGTGACATCCAGGCAATCATCTTCAGCTTCCTTATTTACAACCTCATTTCTGGGAAGGAGCAACAGAATGGCAAGATTCAGAATGGTCCATCTTCTTAGGGTAACATTCTTGGCACCCAAAATAATTTGCTCATATCTGGTAAGGCCACTATTGCTAAAGTGCTATGTTTGAGTACAAATGAGTAGTACCTCAAAGTAGTTGGGTGCAAACACTGTCATCGGGTGACCCATAACTATGCTTTCACACTGTTCCAGATTCATACAAGTAGAAGCAACCCCTTTCAGGCAACCAGGCCATGCGGCAGCTATAGGGTCAAGAGTAGCAAAAAACTAAGCCTCAGGCCTGCACCTATTGCTATGGATTTAAATAAGTGCCGAGAGAGCGCACACCTCTCTCTCACTTCAAAATAAGGTCAAACCTTAGTTGTAATCAGGCATTTCCAGGGCTGTGGTATGACAGAGACATTCTCTCAGCTCTGAGAAGGCACTCATGTAATTGATATCCCATGGTACCAGATCTGGCACATTTTTGTGTGTCTTCCTCTGAAGAGGTTTGAGCATTAGGGAAAAGTTGGAAATCCACTGTCAACAGTAGCCCACCATTCCCAAAAACATTCAGACTTCCTTCTGAGATGTTGGCGTATTCAATTTCAAAATCGCTGAAATCCTTTAAGACACCTTCCTTGCTCCTTTCTCAATGTTGTGTCCTAGATACAGGACTTCCTTTTTTCAGAATTGCAATTTGGACGGGGATACTTTATGTCCATTCTCTCCTAAGTGGTTCAGCAAAGCAATAGTGTCACTTTTTCAAGCCTCTTGGGTATTCAACACCACCAAGAGGTTGTCGATGTATTGGACCAAGACTCAATGCTGAGGCATCACCAAGGATTCTAGATTCTTTTTAAGTATCTGATTGAAGATCGAGAGCCTTTCTTTATACCCCTGTGGGACTCCGTCCCAAGACACGGTTGCTGAAACAGAAAGCAAAAAGGAACTGACTGTCCTAATGCAAGGGAATAGAAAAGAAGGCTTGGTACAAATCAATGACAGGGAACCACTTGGCCTCACATGGAATCTGGAACAAAATCACAGCTGGATTCAGTACCACAAGACAACAAGGGACAATGATGAAGCTGACATTTCGCAGGTCTTACACAATGCAGTACTTGCCATTGGGTTTCTAGAGCCCCATGATGGGTGAGTTACAAGGACTCTTCATTATCTCTTTTAGGCTGCTTTCCTCATTCATTGAGTCAATCACAGTAGTAATCCCAGCAATTGTCTCAGGAGTCAAATTGTATTGCGGGATTCTGGGAAATTCAGCATTTGGTTTCACAGTTATACGGACTGGTTCAACACATTTTATGAGTCCGATATCTTTACCTGAAAAGTCCCAAACCACAGGTAGCACTATATGTCTTAGCTCTTGTCAAATCATTATTGGTCAACAATGGAAGCATTCCAATGTTGGATCTCTATCGGGAAAGTTTGATAACAATGTCTTCCTCGTGAGTATGAAACTCAATACAATTTGGAGTACAGTAAATGGAGCAGTTTACTTTACATAAAAGGTCTCGTCCAAGTAAATTGACAGGACTGTACTCACACACCACAAAGTGGTACAGATCCTGAAAAGGCCCTATGTTCACAGGTACCACTTCTGAAACTAGGCTAGTCATTTCTTTTTTTGCAACACTTATAACTTGAATTCTTTCTCTTGAGAGGTATAGCTTCAGAACCTCTGCTGTTCTCACCATAGAGCAGGTATCACCAGTGTCAATGAAGAATGAGACTGGGTTCCTGTTTACCTCACTCTCCACATAGGGACCTCTGAGGTTTACCTCTTTTTTTATTTCAAATACATTTTTATTGAGAGAGAGATAAAGAAAACAGTTTTCTCATCCCCCCTCTTTTTATCCACTGCTCCCCCCCACCCTCCTCCGGCTCACATTTTATCCATATCTTTTTCCTATCCCATGGTGGTGCAGTAATTTCCAACAATCTTCAATTATACAGTGAACAAGTGTAAAGTGCCAAGTGCAGAAGTCCATTGAGCAGCACATCGATTCTTCAAGTTTCACACTTCTGAAACTTAGCAGCAAAGTTAATTAAAGTGGCAGTTTGGGCAGATCCTCAAAAAGTGCTAAATGCAATTTGCAGAATATTTTGTAAACACTAATACAATTGAAAGTGCCAGGTGCCTAACAAATAGCAGCAATCAATCCTCACAGTACGATACTAATTTAAATACAGAGTTACTCAATAGTCAATAGGTTCGACAGTTAGGTATATAAAGTGGTTCATTAAAAGTGCTTAGTGCAAGTGTAGGAGAGCATGTCCTTTATTCAGCCCAGTCTGCTACAGGCTTTCATATTTCAATTCCCTTCCTTTTATGCCTTGCCTGTAAATAGCCTTTTCTAAATTAAAAATAGCCGACAGCCACACCACCCATTGCTGCATTAGCCAGGCTGAACCGATGCACAACTTGTACACCGCCATTGCTATAATTAAAATTGCACCTCCTTCTTTTTCTGTTAAGGTCGATATTCCCAGCAAAATTGCTGGCGCATCCAGCTCAACCCGCAGTTGTCATTTCTCCTTTAAAACCCCCATTATTTCCCTGATCAGGGGTTTCAGGTTGCAAACATTTGAATTATGTCCGCGTTGCGGAGAGAACAGCGCGGGCAATAGGCTCCCTTTCCATCACTCCATTTCGCTATTCTATTTGGAGTATACTAAAGCCCAAAACATGTCTTACAAAAGTGAACTTGCAAATTGGCCAGTATTAAAATTGTCTGGGTGCTTGGAAATATCTTTTGAAAGGTGGCCCCCGAGATCTCCAGTCTTTCTTGCCATTTATTTGAGCATATTTCCATATTATCTTTGGAGTCCTCATTCAATAGTTTATATATAGTCCCAATTCTGGGGGGAATAGGCACCAGTTCCCTTCTCTCTAGCTGGCCCACCTTATCCTTGTTTTTTTGTAGAAAACCCCTAATCTGCAGGTATTTGAAGAAATCCCTATGTGTAAGGCCGAATTTAGAAGTAAATTCCATGTATGATATAATTCCCTCCTGGGAGTAAAAACAACCTAACTGTTTGATGCCTGTTTGAAACCAGGACTTAAAAGGTGTATTGTTAAAAAAATATCTGGTAGATTTCTGTTCTGCTATAATAGAGTGTGATAATTCAACCTCCCTAATCCATTTAGACGCCGTATTGCCCCACAGATTTTAAAAGCTGTTAGTGATGTGTTGAACCGGACTATTTTGTAATACCCACAGCTTAATTGATGCCAAAGGCATCCCCATTGATGCTCAAGAGTGTGGTAAGGTGTGTAAGTGAGGTTGCCCACCAGTAAAGCTTCAAGTTAGGGTGGGCCAGGCCTCCACACTCCCTGGGTAGCGATAGTCCTTTAAAAGCTCTTATTGGCCAAGAGTAAGACCAAATAAATTGTGCGAAAATATCTTCACATTTTTTAAACCAAAAATTTGTGAAAACAAACGGTATTGCTCTAAACAAAATAAAGCAATTTAGGGAAATAAATAATTTTTATTATGTTGGTTCTGCCAATGAGAGTTACGTGTAAGTGGTCTAATTTTTTCAGCGCTTTCCTGGTTTCCTCCGCGCAGCTCCCCAAGTTTTTTTCAACCACCTGATCCATATCTGAATTAATCTTAACTCCCAGCATGGGTCGGGGGGAACATGGCGGCAGGTTAGACCTGCTGCAAACTCACTCTACCCTCCTCCGGAGAACGCTACTAGATTTCCCTGAGCCCTTGAGTCCTACGCATCTGAGAAAGTGCCTGCCATAGAGCAGATCCAGCATGTTTGCCCTCACCTCATTTAGTCGTGGTGTTCTTTCTCTGGAGCCTGTCTTTTGGACCTGCCAGCCCTGAAAGAGTTTTGCCATCCCTGTGGCCGGTCGGCCGATCAAGACGCCTGCTTCCACCTGCTTGCCGCTGCCTGCCGAGCTTCAGGTAACCGTGGGGGGCTGGTGACTGCTGCTGCTGGCCGTTTATGGGGGCAGCTTGCGGCAGCCTTGGAGACTGGCTGCGAGTACATATGAGCCGGCCCCGTGTTCTATCAGGGGTTGGCTCCAGGCAGCAGACTGCGTCCGAGCAGAGAGGCGAGCTGCCGCAAGGATATCGTTTCAGGGCACTCCGGGAAGAGTCAGCTTCTGCTGGGTGCCCCATTTTGTTAAATCAAGTTCGGGCACCCTTGAGGGGGTGAGAATTGCTTGAAAGGAATTCTGCGGTATCACCCAAAAGCCTTGGGTGATATTTACCCACAGTCGATACATACCTCTACGGTTTCCCTCTCTGCCCTGCACATGAGCCCTAGACCACTTAAAGGATCGATTTTCAGTGAAGTAGGTACAGGGCATTTACTGCGACAGACTCCTCGGAAGAGAGGGGCAGGAAAAACAAGCAAGCGAGTCAGGGGGAGATATTGGACCTTCCTAGCCTAGCCTCAAGCACTGCCAATTTTGACAATAATACCGACACCACTGTTCTATTGTCACAAACTGATCGACCAGTCAGTGTAGTTGACGTGAAGGGGTGGAGGTCCCTAGTAGGTAAGAAATAAAACCTTTAACACTTTGGGTCCCTTGGGTAATTCCACTACTGTTCTATTGGCTCCTGTTTTTGGTAAAATTGTGTCCCAAAAATCTGGTAGGAAGGCAGGGGTGAAGGATAACTCCCAAAACCCCCATGTACCTCCTCCAACCCCTTCTGCACGACAATAAAAAGAAGTGCCCCAAGTGAGGATAAATCCGTCCCTTAGATCATATTTGAAGGTACATGCCAAAATCCATCAGGCTGGTTTATCCCGGTTGGAAACAGCAGAGTCATATCAAGCTGAGAGATTCTCTGATAAGCCTGCGGAAATAGCAATGGGCCCTAAAAGTGACAACGTCTCAGTTGCACAGGCAGCTCACTTAAATATTCTTACCTCAAAAAGGTTTCAGGTGTTAGGCGACTGTGATAGTGACCTTGTCAACTCCCTTGTTAGCCCCCCGATGAGATCAGCCAGCCTTCCATACTCCCAGTTCCTGGGGACCCATCGAATTTGAATAAACTCAACCAATCGGAGTTGATGAAGATGTTAGAGGGGTTTTCCTCAGAGATCAGGAGTAATTTTTCCAACTCAGAAAAACAAATCTGGCAAAAATACAAGGTACTTGAAAAGCACCAGCGGTAAAAATTTCAGCAATCACGGAGAGAATTTGTGTGATGGAGGCCTCTGTAAATTCTCTAAATAAGGAAGTAGAGGTTAATCATAATGAGTTTCAGTCATTGAAAGTTGGTGAAAAAACTATGCTGGACAAAATTGAATCTCTAGAGAACAACTGCAGACGGAACAACATTAAGGTTCTTAATATCCCAGAAGGTTTGGAGGGTGACAACATAAAAGTTTTTTTATAGATCTTGTAAAGGAGATTATTCCTACTATTGATCCCCTAGAACTAGATGCCGATATCCAGAGAATCCATAGAGATCCTTTTTCAAAAAATCCAAACCGGAAAACCCCTTGGAGAATCTTGGTTAACTTTAAAACATTCCTATTAAAAGAGCGAATACTGTCTGAGTCATTAAAAGTAGGCAGCTTTACTAAAGGGGAATAGTCATTCCGGATTTGGTCAGCTTTTTCCAGAATCACGCAGGATAGACAATGGGAACTGGGGAAGTTTATCCCAATATTAAGATCCCTCGGTGCAACAGCTCAACTCAGGGTCCCAGCTCTACTTAAAGTGATGTGGAAAAACAAAATGTTTAACCTTAAGGACCCTAAGGAGGTAGAGATTTGTATTGATCAAATAAAGGCTCAGGGATAAATGTATATTATGGGTTTCACTTTTCTGTTCATGTCCTTCTGGGGGAAGAAGTGAGCTCCATTGGGTGTTTTGTTATCATACCCAGGGTATCATTAGGGAGGGTTCCCTTTTTCACAGAAGAAGAAAGTTATTTTTGATTTTCACTGGGTGGCGAGCATACAAGGGAAAAAAGGAAAAAAAAGTCCTCATTTGTCCAATTTAAAGGATATTGTAAATGAAAACAGAGCAGACCTCGATCAAGATATTTGTTTTATACCTGTAATACTTGTAATGGTGAATTGGATGAAATCTCAATGCCTCACTTAACCCCAATTAAAATCTTAACATGGAATGTTAATGGGATTAGAGTAGTGGGTAGACAAAGAATAATTATTTAATATCTGAACCAATCGAATTAAGATATTATCATCCTTCAGGAAGCGCATTTAACCTCCGATGAATGGGAGACTGTCCGATCTAAGCAGAGATGGATTGAAAGCTCCATTCATACACCCCAAACGTACTGTACGAAAGGAGTGGCCTTCATTTTTAAATACTCGGCTAAAGCAACATTAGGGGTTGTTAAGGCAGACTTTAAGGGGCGGCAGATTATTGCTGATGTTAAAATCAAAAATTAGTGGCTCACCCTTGTGGGATACTATGGTCCGAATATAGATGACGAAGGGCCTCTAAACGTCATTTATAGTCATCTGATCCAATCCACTTTCCTCTTATCATGGGAGGTGATTTTAATATTCTTTTGAACCCCGCTCTTGATAGATCTAAAGGGGGAAGGGTGGTGTCCACAAAGATGGGTTCTTTCATCAGAGTGTTAATGAAAGACCTACGCTTGGTAGATATTTGGAGAACGAAAAATAGGGGATTGTGTGACTCCTCCGATAAACCCTGTAATGAGCGCCTTGATCCATCCTGATCAGTAGGGGTTTATTAGGGGTTGCCAACTTCATGATTAAACTCATGAATTGATTGGTGCTATCAACATTGCCTCTGCTAACAGTATACCCCTTACGATCTTTGCATTTGATGTGGCCAAGGCATTCAACAGGGTGAATTGGTTTTTTGTAAGCTATATGGACCGAGATTTCGGGTTAGGGCCCGGGGATCACTTAGTCAGGGCTATTAATAATATCTATAAAACCCCCACCGCGAGGATTATTGTCAATGGAAATCTGACTAAGTCGATCAAGTTGGAGGAGGTAACAAGACAGGGGTGCCCCCTCTCCGTTTTACTCTTTGATTTAGACATCGAACCCCTTGCTTGCTGTATTAGAGCTAGTGACATCTTTGCCCCATTCGAATGGGAGGGGTGGGAAACAAAAGTTGCACTATATGCGGACAACTTGATGATATTCACAAAGGACGGCGCGTCTATCCTGCCCAGGCTTGAGCAAATTCTGATGAGCTTTGGGAGGGTTTCTGGCTACTCAATTAACGCCCAAAAAACTGAAATTATGTCCCGGAACACCCAATTAGGCAATTTAATAGTCAAACAGCAAATCAGATATTTAGTTATACAGATTACACAAGATATCACAAAATTAGCCTAAGTAAATCTTGACTTGAAAAGGAAAGAGGCTGTGGCACTATTAAAATCATGGAGCAGTCTCCCACTCTCTATCCTGGGCCGTTATAATCTGATCAAAATGTCAATCTTGCTGAAACTCACATTTATTTTTGACTCGATTCCTTTAACCTTCGATCATTCATTCTTGAAGGATTTGCAAGGTGATATAGCTAGCTTTCTCTGGTCCAACAAGGGGGTGAGGCTTGCTTGGAGGAAGGTACGATGTGCAAATTTAGAGGGGGGCATAGCCAGTCCTGACTTTCGCTTTTATTGCTACGCCTTCTAATTAAAGAACATAGGATCCCTCTTGTTTAACTCTATTTGCTTTCCTCCTCTGCTTCAAGCAATGTCCAAAGACATCCCGCAGGGCAGTGATGGATTTTTGTTTATATTTGGACACCCAAAATACTTTAAAAAAATCAAACTAAATGTCCTAAGATCCGCTTGTGAACTTTGGCACCACGTCAGGAAGATTTTCAAGATTCCATATTACAGTGCAGGTGCCCCTGTTTGGAACTATCCTGGTATTCCTGTGTGTCTTAAGGACAGTCTATCGATCCCCTTAGGCATTGTGAAATAGGGTCAACTGCTACAAAACAATAAACTTCTTCCATGGGATGTACTCACTAATATCACGAATCAAAGATTGTCCACATTTAAGTTTTAGCAACTATCTAGCTGGGCTGTTAATCTGGATAAGAAAGGAGAGGTAAATGAAGAGCATGATTACATCTTATTATGTCCCCTCCATAAGAGCAAAGAAGTCTTCAAATGGTATTGGCTATTGTCAAGGGGGTGCCACCATTAACACCTATGGAGGAGTCCTGGAGAAGAGAACTGCCTTTGTTCGACGTAACATCTTTATGGCAGGTATCAATGCGCACTTTATGGAAGGTGGTTAAAGCTGTCCATTTTAGGAGAAATCACCTGTTTACACTTCACAGAGAATCCTGGACCCCGAAGAAACTTTCAAAGCTGGGAGGTGAAGGGTTGAAGGTCTGACTGAAGTGCGCCTCGGGAGACGCAGATGACTTGCATATGTTTTGGCAGTGTTCTCATATCCAGGGCTTCTGTTACAATATTGGCGAGATTTTTTCAGAGGTCTTGGGGCAAGAGATTAAGGTAAGACCGATTTTGGTAATTTTTGGGGTCCTCCTAGAGGAGAGTTCCAGACATAAGCTTTCTAACCTACAAACATCGCTTTTAATTATGTTCATTCTTCTAGCAAGGAGAGAAATTTACTTAAAATGGATTTTGTCGCAACCTCTAGTAATTCTAGATCGGGTTGCCTGGGTTAAAAGAATACATAGTTTGGATCTTGCTGGTCTTTCGAGAAAAAGAATCAGAATCTAGGGGGCCTGGGATGGGTGGGTTAATAATCTTGATAGTACAATATCCTAAATATCACAATATTCATAAAATAGTCCAACGATTGTAAAACAAGTGAGATTAGAGGAAGGGGATCGACTCTGAGGAGGTGGTTATTCCTCCCCCTAAAATACCTTCCCTAGGAACCTTGCAGTTGGTCTCTCGTTAGCGCCTGGAGGTGATCAAGTAATCAGATGGTATAGTTGCCTCCCTACATGGGAACTAAGAGGGGACAGTTATCTGCTTAAAGGCTATCCACTTGCTTATAAATGAGGACAAAAAGTAAGCCGTATTTTCTTGCCTCCTCTTCTATTGCCCCCATAGCCTGTTCTGGGTTTGGAGTTACAATGGCTATTTTGTCCGCATAGGCCAGGACTTTACTCTCATGATTGTTTCTCACTATTGGGGAAAAGTTTTGAGCTGCAGTGAGTTGCTTAAGAAAGGGATCTATATACAAGGCAAATAAGAGGGGTGAGCAAGGGCACCCCTGCCGAGCCCCCCTTGTAATTTTCAGAGATTGTGTCATTTAACTGTTTATAAGTACACTTGCTTCTGGATCGATATACAGGGCTTGTACTGCTCTTAAAAACCTGTTCCCAATCCCCTTCTTTTGCATTGTCGCCCATAAAAAAGGCCAGGAGACACGATCAAAAGCCTTTTCAGCATCTAAAAAAAGGCTGCAATAGGGTCCCCTGACACTTGATTTACATCGAAAAGGGTGATGACTCGCTGAATATGCTCTAGAGATCCCTTACCAGTTATAAAACCATGCTGTCCCTCATACACCATTTTGCTGATGACCTGCGAGAGTCGTGTGGCTAATACTTTAGAGTAAATTTTAACATCTCCATTGATTAAAGTTATAAGGCGGTAGGAGCCCAGCTCCTGAACAGGTTTGTATTTTTTGGGGAAGACTAGGATTTTTGCCAGCGTCCCCGTTTCTGGAGGTGTTTCCCCATTCTGCTGTCTGAAGGAACACAGATTTTCTTTGAGTTCCTCTTTAAAAAATGTATAGAATTCTGTGGGGATTAAGTCAGGCCCTGCCACTTTTCCCCTAGGAAGGTTTGAAATTGCCTCTTTGATTTCATCCCATATTATTGGGGACTCCAGAGTCTTTCTCTCTCCTCTTGTGTCAAAACCTCCATCTAGCAGGATTCTAAGTATTGGCTTATTTAGCCTGCCACCTCCCCTCCCCCTCTCCCCGCCTCCTACAAATACAATGATTGATAAAATCTAAAAAAGGCTGTGTGTAGCCTTGTTCTAACAGCCAACAAATGACCCACCTTCTCCCCATATTCATACACCTCCTACCGATGAGCAAGTGCTTTATCTATAGCTTTCCTTGATAGTGCCTATTAAAATGCTGGAAAGCAATGAAGTCTTCAATTCGTTTATTTAAACACAGCACGGCAGTATGTCCTTCCAGGTGAAAGCTTCCAGTACAACTGGGCTCTCACTGGTACAAACACACTACTTTCCACTTCAGAACATAGAATACATAGTAAAACAAAACACAGTGCATGCCACTATAACAAATGAACAGGTGCATGCACTTAAAGAGACATAGCTCAGATGTAACATATCTCCCTCATTCAAATAAAATAAAGTTGAATAAAACACCCAAAAATAAACAAACATAAACTGCATCACAAAAAAGAAACAGAAAACCCACCTAAACATAATCATTCAATTTTCTAGGAAAATATTTTACACGGTTAGAAATTCTAACATTAGGACAATTGGAAATATTTGTGTTCCCCTTACTAGACTCACTAGAAATACTAACACCATCTTCATCAACAGAATCAGTCTCATTAGAAAAATCTGCTGGAACAAAACTTCGCAAATTGGATGGACACTTTGCCACTCTTCTAACATTCCAAACCTTGCCATCTTGGGTGGCAACAGAATTCCTAAAAACTCTCTTAATTTGAATCGGCTTACTAAACTTGTTAGCACCCTTACTGATGATGCCAGGTTTTAAAATTCTGACCCAATCCCCAACAAGAAAAGATGGTACACGAGTTTTCCACTTTTTATCAAACCACGAACAAGTTTTCTGTTGTTTGATTCCCACTTTAATAGCAATGTCATTAACACATTCGCTACTCATATGTTGCTTGACCCACTTCTGACGAAACCACCAAGGGCAAATCTTAGAAGCTGGTTCTCTTCCTTTCAATAGTTTGAAAGGACTGACTTCAGTTGTCGAATGAGGAGTAATTCTATAAAGCCATAACCTCTCCCTCACTCTACTTAACCAATCTCCCTCAAGCTTCACAGACTCCACTATGTAATCCTTTAAAACTCTGTTGAACCTCTCAACCTGGCCATTCTCATGCGGACCATAAAGAGACGTAAAAACATGTTTTATTCCACACTCCTTCACAAAATTTTTCATATCTGAAGAAGTAAATTGTACTCCATTGTCAATGACAAGATACGACGGACAACCTTCACGTGCAAAAATCTCTCTCAAGAAATTTAACACAACATCTGTTGTGATCTTATTTACAAATTTTACTTCAGGCCACTTTGAATGATTATCTACCAAAACTAATGCAAACCTACATCTTTCTGGAAGCAAACTAAAAGGACCTGAACTATCAAACGCTAATTTCTGCCAAGGTTCCTTTGGCCATTCAACCATTCTAAGAGGAGGAGTTTTAGTACAAAGCATTCTTTCACTAGAAACACACAAATCACATTCCCTGACTACCCGGTCAATACATTTATCAATGCCAGGCCACCCAAAAAAATTCCTGATAAGACGTTTCATGGATGAAATCCCAGGATGCGTCTTATGAGCTATTTTAAGAATTACTTCTTGCATATCTTTAGGAGGAATGCATTTATAGTTCTTAAAAAGAAAATCTCCTTCACATCCTAGTTCACCTGCGACCTTGAAAAAAGGTAATAACTCGGGTCTAATTTGATCCTTCTTCGGCCAACCTTCCATAACATATTTTTTAATTTTTGACCAAACCTTGTCTTTATCCACGCACTCTTCCCAAAGAGCTTCACTAATCTCTTGAAATTGTGCAGGGATAATATCACTAATATCAAGAACAAAATCAGTTTCTTTCACAACATTCACTCTACTTTGAACACACGGTAATCTTGAAAGAAAATCAGCTGTTACATTCTTCCTTCCTGGAACATATTCCGTATTAAAATGATACTCTTGAAGTCTAGAAGAAAGTCTAGCAATTCTAGCAGTCGAATTCCACCCTCCACCAGAAGAAAGAATATTTACTAAAGGCTTGTGATCTGTTCTTAACGTTAACTTGCTACCCCATACATATAACTTGAAATGCTCGATGGCCCATACACAGGCGAGTAATTCCCTTTCGATTACAGCATATTTCCTCTCTGTATCATTTAGCGTTCTTGACGGAAAGGCCACATTCCACTCTTCTCTACCATATTTCTGTGAGAGTACACCACCAACACCATATAAGCTTGCATCAACTGTGATGATGCAATCTTTTTTAACACAAAACGGTTTCAAAGTGGGAGCACGCACAATTTCTTTTTTTATGTTTTCAAAAGCTTTCTGTTGATTACTGCTCCAAATATAAATTGCATTCTTTCTAAGTAACTCTCTCAATGGCTCCATTTTGCAAGCAAAATTACTGACAAATTTGCTGTAATATTCGCACATCCCCGCAAAACTTAACAATTGATCCTTGTTTGTGGGAGCTGGGGCATTAATGATGGCATCTACATTAGACTTTTTTGGAATAACACCATCACCAGACAAAGTGTGACCTAAATACTCCACAGACTTCCTATACAACTTGCATTTGTTTTCTTGAAGAGTAAGGCCATTCTTTTCTAACCTTCCACAAACTTCCTTGAGATGTGCATTATGTTCTTCCTCATTTTTTGAAAAAATTAAGATGTCCTCTTGAAAGCACTTTAGAAACTGATCAACATCTCTAAAAATCCTAAACATAATCCTTTGATAAACAGCTGCGGCCGATGCCAACCCAAACGGCATCCTAGAATAGCGATAAAGGCCTTGTGGAGTTATAAATGCCTTGAGATTTTTTGACTCTTCAGACAAACTTATCTGGTGGTACGCAGACCCTAAATCTAAAGTAGAAAATATTTTTGCTCCTTCTAACATAGATACAACTTCGTTAATATTTGTAAGAGGATGACAATCAATCACAATGTTAGAGTTTAATGCTCTGAGGTCCACACACACTCTCAAATTCTTATCAGACTTCCGTACTAAAACTATAGGTGAAACCCATTGAGACGACTCAATTTCTTCAATAACACCTTCATCAGTGAGTTCCTACATTTTATCACTAAGTTCCTCTCTAACATCAATAAGAACGCCTCTCAATCTTTGTACAACAGGGCGTGCATCATTTTTCAAAATGATTTTATGCTCAAAATCCTTTAATATTCCCAACTTGTCACTGAAAACATTACTGTATTTACTGACTAAATTCTTCACTCTGTCACTATGATCTAAAACAGCCACATTTCCTTTAGTTAAATCACCTCCTAATATGACTGGTTCTGTAGCACGTGGATTTAAAATAATACCTAATTTCCATTGGTCACGCCATCCAAGGACATTTACTCCTTTTACTGCAATATACAATTTTATTTCTGCACACCTTCCTTTAAACCACAAAGTGACACTGAAAAATCCTTCCATTTCAATTCTTGTACCATCAAAACTTTCTGCAATGACATCGCTAACATGTAGCTTTTCCTTTTTACAGACTTCTTTCAATTTCTCTTTAAAATACTCTTTTGTAACTATCGTCCATGGTGATCCTGAATCAGCCATGAGTCGTAGTTCCACACCTAAAACCACAACCGTACATTTAGGAGACACTAGCAAATTCTCTTTGTACTCACTTACAGTCCTTCCAACAATAGACACCACAAATCCTCTCTCACACTCGGAATTTACCACATTTCCTTCCCTTTGAAAATCATCAATGACATTTTCTGTACCACTCACTGTCGAGATTGGTCTTGCAGTAGCAGAGGACGGGTTGCTCCTTCTATTATCCCTGCAAACATTACTAAAATGACCAAATCTACCACACTTCCTGCATTGTCTATTAATCGCAGGGCACCCTGTGAACGTCGCTAAATGTGTTTCATTCCCACATCTGAAACACGCACTTTGACCTCCAAGATTCACATTACCTCTAAATACATTTCCACTGCTGTATCTATTGCTTATAGTCTTCTTTTGACTAACCTCCGGCTTGTTACTTTGTGCCTGTGTACTACTTCCTAAATTATTATTTAAAACACACACCTCTTCCACACACTCATTCTTCTTCGTACTCTGTCTAACTGTTTGCATCCAGCTCTCAGATTGTTCTACTGCTTTAGCATTAGCTATTGCTTCCACCAAACTAGGATTACCCATCACCCATAAATTCTCTTGTACTTTTTTGTTCCTCACATGCACAATAATCTGGTCCCTTATCATTTCATCAGCCATCATACCGGATTTACAATGCACACATAAGGATCTTAAAGCTGTCAAAAAATCATCAAAAGATTCTTCTTCTTTTTGTGCCCTCGTGTAGAATTTGAATCTGTTCAAAGCAATGCTGGTAGTTGGTTTGAATCGCTTCTCAAGTCTTTGCAAGGCTTCATTTTACACGTTCAATTTTCTTCTCCTAATTCTGTTGTGAATTGCGGTAGAGCTCTGAAAATGTCTTGACCTTCTGACCCTAAACAATGAAGTAATATGCTCTTTTTCCTTTCTGCTCCCATTCTTTCTCCATCAATAGCCTTCATATACGTTAAAAATTCTTCCTTCCACCTCGTCCATGGCAAAGGTGGATCCCCCTTATTCTGTAAAAATCTTCCTGGTGGTTCAAACTGCATGCTTCTTCAAATGTTATTTTCCACTTCCAATCCAATATAAAAACAAAACAAAACTACGCTCTACCTGAAATTCTATTCAAAACTCTGAGTATGGGATCATCGCCCTCCGCCTGGGACGACTCCTGGTGGCCCCCTGCCCTGGGCACCACTCCCAAGCCAACGGACCACGCACGCAACCTGGGCTTCATCCCGGACTCCTCCCTCTCGATGACCAGACAAGTCAACGCCGTCTCATCATCATGCTTCAACACCCTTCGCATGCTCCGTAAGATCTTCCGATGGATCCCCACCGAAACCAGGAGGACGGTCACCCAGGCACTCGTCACCAGCCGACTGGACTACGGGAACACCCTCCACTCCGGAACCACAGCCAAACTTCAGAAAAGACTCCAACACATCCAGAACGCCTCCGCACGACTCGTCCTGGACATCCCCCGACACAGCCACATCTCCGGCCACCTGAGAGACCGGCACTGGCTCCCCGTCAGCAAGAGGATCACGTTCAGGCTCCTCACCCACGCACACAAGGCTCTCCATGACCTGGGCCCCATGTACCTCAACAACCGCCTGACCTTCTACACGCCCACCCGCCAGCTACGATCGACCAGCCTCACCCTCGCCGCCGTACCACGCATCCGCAGAGCCACCGCCGGAGGAAGATCCTTCTCCTACCTGCCAGCCAAGACTTGGAACTCCCTCCCCATCCACCTTCGGCTGACCCAGGGCCATCTCTCCTTCAGGAAGCAACTCAAGACCTGGCTCTTCGAGCAGTAACGGACCCCTCTCCCCCAGCGCCTTGAGACCCTTCCGGGTGAATAGCGCGCTATACAAATGCTATGATTGATTGATTGATTGACTTCCAAGCAAAAAAAAAAATCAACGCTCCTCTTTTAGATGGAAATGTCTTAAACTATGTGTTTCAATTTGCTTCTCCAAAATAATGATGTATTCCACATTTTTTATATTTATATATTTAAACAGTCCCTTCCAATGTCCTTTCCAAAACGACGTTTGTAATGTCCCTTCTTATTTACAAAAGCAAATCCTACTAAGAAATCACTGGTAAGACTGACTGTCTTGATAACCCCAAAAAATATTGGGTCTCTTCCGAGTAGCCGCGCGCTGTATAAATTAAAATAACATAACATAACAATAGTTGCAGCCCTTGTGCCACTACTTGCCTCTTTTTAACATTGTGAAGCCCAAAGATGTTTAGTGTATCTATACTTAGTCTCCCCATTCCCTAAGTTTCATTTGTTTACCCTATTTTCGTGTTTTGTTATATATAAAACATGACAATCCTAACTGCTACCCATTTTAGTACCTTTACCCACCTCACCACCTCCTTTAGTCCACCCATTCCACCCTTTGAGCGAGCCACCACCCCTCTTCCCCCTCCCCCCTCCCCCCACCCTCCCCTAGCAAAAAGGAAATCAGGCATAGCCTGAGCGATGTACGGCTGACCCACTGCCCCCCATCTCCCTCAATTCACTAGCTCTCAGTTTTCTTTTGACTGCACAGTCTAATGTCCACAGTCTTTGTTCATAGCCTTTCAACTGTACCAAGCTTCCCTTTTATTTTTACTTTCCCCCTCCTTAATTATTTAGGATTTCATTCCCCTTCATTTTTTCCCCCCTTATTTCTTCTAGGTATTCCTGCGCTTACACTTCAGATGTGAAGCTGCGAGTCATGCCTCCAAAGTTTATTTTAAGTCTGGCCGTGTTTTGCAGGAAGACCTCAGCTCCAAGTTTTTGGAACGGAGGAAAGAGTTGCCTTAAGCGCCACCGTCTTTCAACTGTTGCATGTGCGAAGTCTGGACGCACAAAAAATGAGACCCCGTTGCAGAAAATTACCAATGACACCAACATTGCTCTTGGTTTCTCGCCAGCATCCTGCATTTGTTTCCTCCTGAATAAGGGAAAGCGATGGGCCCTCTGTATTTCCATATCCCAGTTCGTTTGGTCAGGAGATGAGTCCTTTAGGAGTTTTACGATATAGCTTCTTGGATCACTTCCTTCCAGGCCTTCCGTTATCCCTAAGAAGCACAGGTTATTTCTCCTTTGGCAGTTTTTGTAGTCTTCCAGTTTAATCATGACATCCATCAAAGCTGCACCTTGTTCCGTTCCTTGTGTCTTTATTGACTCAATGTCTGCTTCCAGGGCCTCTGTCCGCATCTCAACTGAGGTCAAGTGATCCGCAATTTCGCCATAGGTTTTATTCAGTTTGCGAATTCCAGTTTGGACCTTTTTTGCAGCGATCCTAGCTCTGTCCCATTCGTTTCTGTTTTCTTTGTGCATTTGTTAAATTGATGTTAAGATGGTCAACAGAGAAGGTTCTTTGGTTCCAGCTGGCTCGTCTTCTTTCTTGCTTTAAGGCCATATCTGTGTGTCAGAATTGTTCTATTTAAGTTGTTTCCTCATACTTTTTTAAGACTTCCTTTCCTGTTTTTCTTTTTGTTCCTTGATTTTTTCTTTTGTGTTGATTGGGTTGAGGAGCTAGAACTGTCTTCTGTGAGGGATTCCCCGCTTGATGACCCATCCTCTTTCTCTGATGCCTCAGACTCTTCGGTCAATAAATAGAATCCACCCCCATGGCCTTCTGGTGAAAAGGTGCCAGATTTTGCCGGTAGGTCACTAGATGTTCCTGCGCCTTGGGGTATTGCCCGGGCTTTCTCCCTTGCGGCTTCTTCCCAGTGGCCAACCTCCTCAATGAAGACCCCCTCTACCTTTGGTGTTGACTGGGTTAGCTCTTTTTCAACCAGTTCATGTGTTTGGTTTACTGGAGGGAGGGGATTCCCTGCTTGGGTCCCAGCAGAGCCTATCAAGGAGCTCCTGGCCTCTTCTTCCCCCCTACATCCTCCTTCACCTGCTGGGTCTCCTCTGTTAGTGTCCTATCCACCCTTCATCTTGAAATTCAGCCTTTCCCAGGGTTGTTCCCGTCACTGGCAGGCCTCCAAACATTGAGGCGACTGTTGGCTGAGCAGGCCCCCATCTACATGTCCTCCTGGTCTGGCCGCGGTTTATTTCTTTATACTGGCATCGCGCTTCACCTTACCAGTTCCGCCGCACTGCTTCACCTCCAAACGAGCCCCATTGAGGTCCTGCGGCTGGTCGACTCCTGCGTGCACTCCACCATTGTCGGGAGCAGCCGAGACTCGGCCCCTCGTCGGTCTACCACCTCGCAAAGCCATCCGGCAGGTCGGGGGTTTCCTGGCCTGCCGTTAGATATTCTGATTATGCTGATACAGAAACTCCGCCAGCGTGGTTCAGCGCCTCCCGCCACCAGCTGCTTGTTGCGATGCTCAACTCTCTCTCAGGCTGTGCATTCGCTCATGGAAACATCGATGCATCGAGGGAGATGGAGGAACTACAGCTGCAGTTAGTCTCCCGCCATCATTGCCCTGCCAAGGATTACCTCTAACGTTGCACCAAGAATGCAAGTGTCAGGCCGCCGCTGACGTCAGCATCGGAAAGCGGAGCCGTGAGCCCAGCCCGCCGTTCCCTGAAGGCGGCTGGGGGTGGCGCTTGTGGCATTTAAAAGACGGGATCCACACTGGTAACACGCTTTGAGTTCCAGTTTGGATCCTGCCAGGCCTCGTAAAGCTGTTTCCAGGATTTCGCCTCTTACCTGCTCTAGGAGAGTACTTTGGTCTGCGTCCTCGTGGAGTCTTGTGGTTTGTTTGAGTCTGTTGGCTCTTGTGGATTCCCTTGTGTCCTTGCTTCCTGGTTCTTAGTTGGGCTTATCCCCTTATTGTCCTGATTCTGCTAATTCGAGTATTGTGCAAGGGGTTTTAAAGCCTCAGGAATTCTTTGTCTCTGGGCTATTCTATACATTATTTTTGGGGCTCAGCACTTATTCTGAGAGCCCGTGTTTTCTTTTTTGCCTCAGGAAGTTTTTCTGTTCTTTAATTAATGTTATAGAGAGAAGGCATACTTAGTATAGAGGAGTACATTGCTTTATATTGTACGACTTATTCAGTCTTGCCCCCTGCCCTTTTTTTGGACTCTTTGTTATTTTATTTTTGTTCTGTGTACGCTCCTGCTAAGGGAGTATATTTTGGGGTTTTCCCTGACTAGGAAGGACCAGTTATATATCCTGTACCACCCATACTTAGACCTCACCTCTGTTTCGCTTTTTAGGATTGTGGCATACCCTCTCTAGAAGACTCAGCAGACGTCTACCCCCTCTCTCTTCCCTTGTTTTGTTTCCCTCCTTCCCCACCTTCCCTCTTTGGCTTTGACATAGTTGGCCTAAGGAGGTGGGTAAGGGAAGTTGGGGACTAGCATCATGTTCATCCATGCCGTCCCTGCAGTAAACACAGGTGAGCCCTTACAGCAAGACTATCTGAGGCCCCGTCATTGTGATAGGTCTGAATTGAAATCATGAATCAGAAGGATGGAATATTGTTGGCTTTTGTACTGATTTACATTAATGTAGTAACACTCGGAACCTGATTTGTATTATAACTTTGTACATTAGTATTCTGCTGTGGCATCAGGGTATCAGGAATGCCGGACAGATTTCTTCAGGGAGGCAGAATGATGCTAAATCCCAATGCCCACCTCCCAGAGCTAACTGCGTAAATTCAGCTGCTCCAGGCAGGGGGAAAGGGGATATGGGACAGAGAAGAGACACTTGTGCTGACCTGGGCTTCCTCTTCGGTATCTGGTGATTGCCCTGGAAGACCTAATGCACAGAAGGAGACACTATTTCCATTCAGCACCTTAACAAGTTATTACCTCACCAATCTTCTTACTCTCTCTTGTCTTTTCCCTACCAGGTTTTGCAGGAGTATTGCCCCTCTTCTTTTCCAGTATAGTTGAGTACTGGTTGATGTTCAGTGGGAAGACCTAATACACAGAGAGATATTACCAATTTAAGCAATTCTATTCTCAATTTCTCACTTCTATTTTTCACTGTAAACTTCTCTTCTTACCTATTGTACTGGCCTTTCTAGTTTTCCCATTTTAAGTAAAGTCAGCAATTGGAAGTGCGTGGACTATACTGTAGATAGACTTCTTCCAAGTCTTTTAAGTCTATTGTCGCTTGTTAGATGATTGAATTAGAGTTCAGAGAATTCTCCTTGCTCTACTTCTAGAGGTTACGCACAAAAGGGGACAGGGAAAGGGAAGACTGGAGGGATGAAAGAGAAGGAAAATCGCAAGGTAGGAAAGGGTAGAAGCTTGAGCGGGTGTCGCAGTGGTTCCACTGTCTGAGGATAACAATATGTACTCAAAGTCTCTATGACGGTAACTTACTTGTAAGGTGTTGTTCCCTCAAGTTCGCCACTTAACTGCTCCTGGTCTCCTTCACTCGACGGTAAGCCTACCGGAGTAAGGAGACCCTGCGGTTACCTCTGGTACTCTCTTCTGCCACGACGTAGTTTGATTGCACAATTAATCTTCTTTACGAGGGTGCGAGCAGATTCTCTGCTGAAAAATACGATTCGCACTCTGATTGAAATTTTGATAAATCTCACAGAAATGTCTCCTCACGCAGTCTGTAGACAGGCGGAGACGAGCTGAACTTAGCGCTTGGAAAATACTATGAATTTTAAAGGAGCGCTGACTAAAACTTCCTCACTCGACTGTGACTAAATTGAAGTGCGCAGCAGAACGCGTTCTGTGACAACACAAAGTCTCGCCTCCCGCAAGACTTCCTACCTATACTTAGATAGTCAGGGAAATTCAGCGGCCATCTTAGAATGGAGTCAATACTCTAACAAACATTAGTCCAACAATTGTAGAGGGAGGGTTTAACAATTACCCGATGCAGTCCCTCAGTCTTGTGCCGAGTGGTAATGACATTCAGACTTTTCCTGACACAGGGCTTGGGGAACCTATATTGCCTGAGCTTGGGGCGCCTTAGGATGTTGAACTATTTGCCTCTGTCCCTGCTCTGGTTGTACCATGCTATTTCATGGTGACTGCACAAATCCACCATTCTGAACCTGATTTCCATTACTTACATTGCCTGTATTAAACCAACACTCGCATCTTCCAATGCCCAAATGTGCCACAGACGTGGCAAGGGTTTGCTTTTTTTAGGTCTTCACATCAACTTTCATTCTTGGACCAATTGGCACAACTCACCCTCTACTCTGCTGTGGGAAACCTTCCTGTTGGAATCCATTAACACCTTGCATCATCAGAACTTTCTGTTATTCTCCCCGCATAGGAACAGCATTATGAATTTTCAGGTGATTCTGACCTCTCTGAGCTACCTTTATTTGAACAATCATTAACTTCTCTCTTCGCCTTTGATATTTAATTTCTATTTTCTCACTGCAATACTTGGCCTATCACAGGATCTCATCAATGGGCTTGCTCTGCCAACAAATTCAGTGAATATGAATCATGGAACTGACCTCGGATTTCAATCCATGCACGAATCGGTAAACAAAACATCCCATCTCCTCCTCTGAGATATTCTCTATCCCACTGTATTATTTAAATACCTGCAAAGGTCTTGCATAGGAGGTATGAATTGTGTCTTTAGATTCCTCGGTTTTCCTGTCAATTGTGACCCAGTTAATTTCTTTAGGAGAGTTTTGCATTTTCAAATGAGCAATCACCTGATGATATTTTTTCATTACCAATAGGGTTTGAGCTTGTGCACGAGGATGTCTCATTAGGTCCAAATCTGGCCAATCTTTCATTCTGGCCATAGGTCACTTGGAACCACAATTGTAAACAACGTGTCTAAATCTTTCCACAAGACTGTGGAAATCTTCTCAAATCTCTCAACCTGTCTGTACCATTCAACTGGATTTGTTCTCCAATTTTGGGAAATCATTTGTAAAGGATGTAAGAAACGTTCTTTTCCATGGAATATATATATATAGCCTCCACCATGCACCTCTCTCATAGGAAGCAGATGCCAATTCTTTTCATCCTCCTCTGTCCCAGATGAAGGCATTTGTATCTTACCCTTCTTAGACTCCTTTTTGTTGCACCTTCCCATTTATCTGCCTAATTCCACTTCCTGACATAGTGGATCAATTCTCTACTCTGTAATTTCGTTCCGGGTGGGCATATGTTAACAGTGTCTCGAACACTAAAGTCCAAATTGTAACATCTTTGTAATACTTTAGACTTATGGATATCAATCCCATGTTTCTGGGGTAGTTCTGAAAAAACGTCTTGAGCTTGTCCTGCACGCCTAGTAATGTCTTTGCACAAGAACTGTAGTTCATCCTCTTCCTAGACCTTCAATCCAGTCAGACGTTGGGTCACGACTATCAATTTGTCTGTGTCAATTTTCAGTCTGGCCACATCCATAAACCTATCTCTCTCTGGAGTTTGAGAAGTATTGTTCTTGTTTACAGCAGCATTCCCACTAGTTGTCTGGATATCTGTGCTTTTCAGCCAGTCATGAAATTCTTGGGTTGAAATACCTGTCTACTCGGCTAGAGTATTCAGAACTATTTCTCCACTATAGATACCACTGCTTAAAGCAGGGGGTGAATGCAAAAGGGATATGTCTGAAGCAGGTATTTCTGTGGTTGCTACCGTCCTTGGGAAAATATAATTCACTATTGGTGGGGCACTTGTTGTTGGCGTGAAGAAAGGGGACGGTCTCTGAGGAAACCTGCGGGACGAACCAATCCCTGTTGAGTTAGAAGCTGAAGTTATATTGTAGACAGCTGAAGTGCTCCCTTGTGTTGGGACCATGGGAGGCTATGGAACTTGTTTTGGTACTGGAACTGTCGAACTGTCAGCTACAACGGTTGCCCCAGTAGGAACAGCCAAAGTATGCGTAGCATATCCTGTGGCTCTGAGCTTATTCAAAGGAACCACAGAGCCTATAGTGATTTGGAGAGTTCAATGCATGTGATATGGAGGAATGATTATTACTGAACTTTCTTCAGGTACAAATAAATTTGAAACTAACGATGCAGATGTCACATCACGAACATCATCAACAGGTGTATTACTCGGTCCAGCAGGTGATACTTTATTTTATGGAGGTGGATGATTTAGTAAAAAATTCAGTCACAAAATTCTCCTCTAGCTCAATGTCACTATCCTCAGGTGTTTTCTCATTCCCTTATGTCTACAAATGTTTTCCTTGCACTTTCCCTTCTCTCTTCTCCTTCTGTCAATGTTGTCAGTTCTCCAAGGTTTCTGTTGAGCATCCCACCTATCATTCCACCTAGCATCCGCACAATTGTGTATGGCTCCTGCTATTTCTCCCTCTCTTTTTGATGAGCAGCATGTTCCCAAGCACTAAGTGCTTCAATTTGGTTAGAGTTAGTGGGTGGTCTCATTTCGTACAATTTCCTCCTTAAATTCTCAATAGTTCTCATATTGAATTTTCCATAGCAGGGAAACTGTAATAACCTATCTTTTTCAGTGATTGTATACCATTGCGCAAGCCAAAGACATGTATGGAATCCCTTAATAATCACCATAGTGTTTCATACCGTTTGATAGCAAGCGTTATATGCTAATGTTGGTAGGGCTACAGTATGTCTGCTACTATTGCCATCAGAAAATAATGCTCCATGTCAGCAAAGTTCCATTGCTATGGCAGTAATCTGCATCAGCATGTAATGCTCTGCTCCCAACCAAGTAATTGTGGCTGCTTGCACAACCCAGCATTTTACAAGACACATACATGAATACATTACATGATGGCAGTAGAGTTTTAATTGAGAAGAGAACATTGACATGATGGCATTGGTGATTTAAATTATGGGGGCCTACAATCATGACAGTAGTTGCAACTTAAATAATGAATTTGTCCTGACATGATGCCACAAAACCCCTAAATATAGGGGCTCATACTGAAATCGAGATAGATAGATAGATAGATAGATAGATAGATAGATAGATAGATAGATAGATAGATAGATAGATAGATAGATAGATAGATAGATAGATAGATAGATAGATAGATAGATAGATAGATAGATAGATAGATAGATAGATAGATAGATAGATAGATAGATAGATAGATAGATAGATAGATAGATAGATAATCATCTCCAATTTCTGATTTACAAAATGACTAATAGAAGGAAGTAAGGCCTTAAAGTTCTACCCAAATTAAATAGAAGCATTTTCTTTGTGCTGGGGCCTTCCATAATTTGGAATCTAGGGTAGCAATTCCCCTATAATTTCAAGCGTTTAAGAGGTGGAGGATCTTGAACTCAGGCTGTAATTCTTCCTGTCATACTATCGTGGGAGTGGGCCTCCTGTTATTGGTTTGACAGTCAAATTGTGGAAGTTTTGACATGTGAGTCAATTTAGGTCTGTTTTAAAATAATACCACATTTTGCCTCATTGATTTCGTCACACTTTCTTTTGGTGAATTTTTCCATGAATTTAAATTAATTCCAATAGTGCAGATGAGGCACAATTGGCGTTAATATGATTAGAGCAAAAGATTGTCATTCGATAACCACATGTTAACATTTAACAATAATCTCAAGCTTCATAAATATGACAGTCCCATTCCCGCCTGCACCATTCACACCTCATGCCAATTTCCATCTCAAAGCCCACATGCCTTGCTTCATTCTTGCCCCTTTCACTCACTGACTTCCATCCATACACTCAGGGGCAGATTTACATTTCCTGGCGCATCCCTGGAAATCAGCAGGGATGTGCCAAAAAACATGCGACATGCAATGCCATCGTTGCGCCACCACGGATGCGCCGCATTTACAATGCGTCGCGCAATGGCGCAAGGATAGGAAGATGCGGGTCGCATCTGCCGGCGTAAGGTTGTCGGGTGCGAAGCAACTCCAGCACTGTGCCAACCCGGCCTATCTTCCACATGGTGCGTCACACCTTACACCTGCTTCAAGCAGGCGCAAGGTTTTGACGCAGCGAGGTTGGAAAAGTGTCTAAGTGAAATCTCGTAGATTTCACTCAGCCACTTTTTCGAGGCGTTCCTGCGCCGGAACGCCCACCCTGCGCCGGAACGCCCACATGAAACCTGACACAGGTTTCATGTGGTGTTGGGCTTTACAACGTGACACATCTCCCTAGATGCATCACCTTGTAAATCCCCCGCAGCATGGCGCTAGCTTTACGCCGCCGCTGCGTCACTGATGTGATGCAACTGCTGGAGCGGGTAGTACAACATTTTGTATACCCCCCCATTCTGTATGTTTATATTAATCTGAATATTCAACTAATAGTAATATTATTAATTTGTTTGAAGTGGAGACTTATCAACTATATTAACAGAAGAATTACACGTGGGATTTGCATTCTGCATGGCTAAACTAATTGTATACTAACATATGTACGCATACTATTGGTAGAAAATTAGAATATTGCATGATATATATTGCTTTTGTGATGTAATTGTAAGTTGCACATCATTGAGTGAGTATAAACGCTTTGAATGTTGCTATTCTGCTAGATAATTACTTACACATAAGGGAATTAGTGAGGGTTTAACATTTCATTAGCCATTTCCATGTTTTAATTACGTTTTTGTGTTTGTTTTGCTTAAGTTGACCATTTTGGCCTTCCTTAAGATGGCTGACCGAGACGTACAACGTGACTGCTGCTGTTACACGAGGTTCTGGGTGAAGTGCGCATGCGTCACCGCCAGCAACAATGGCCTCGTCCTGACCCCAGGAGACGATGTTCCTACCAAGGACACTCTGGGAGCTTCGCCAAGACTACCACAATGGACTGTCTTTAAAACCGGAACCAGCAAGTGCGATGACTTAATCTTGCGGACTGTGTGAGAACTTTACTGATCGACCCCTAATCCATCAATGAGGACTGTCTAAAACCCCAATCTTGATACATTTTGACATTAATTTCATTATAAAAGTAGGTAGAAAAGTGAAGTAGTATGAGTCCTTTGACGAACTTGATTTCCTGACGTTATGCTGACGGAGAGGATGGTGACACCGCTGGACAGCTGTTATCCTGAATCTTTTAGAGACTGAATTGCGGCCTGACTTTGATGATTTAAAGATTTTTCCACGACTTGACTGACTTAGAGGACGACTAATAGCCAGATTAGGTAAATATGATGTTCTGCGGTTTGGATGATGATTTCTAACAATTTGCAATTTTATTAGATAAACGATATTTGATTAGTTGATAAATGTGTTGTGTCGATTATTTGAAGAAACTGGAATAAGAGAAAAGTATAAATCAATGAATTGAATCACTAAATCATATAAACAACTAACTGATTCATCACCCAATGAGGGGATTATCACAAGGTTGGAGTTAATAAAGTATTCAATGCATTTAGGGTTTAGGTAAATATATTCCTTTCATGTCAGCGTTTGGAAACTTATTCCTCTTGGGAAGCAGATCAATGAAATATGAGTTTTAGTGTTATGGGCACCACCAATGAATGTATTTGAGTGAATTTGTTATTGCGGTATTTGGTCTGTGACGAAGGGGGAATTTGATGTTCCACGCTGCACCACAACGGCGGCGCAAAAGTGGCGCTCGGGGCTTGTAAATCTGCCCCCTAGTCGCTCCATCATTTGCCCTAACAAATATCATCTAATGAAATTTTCTGCCCTGGTCGGCGCATCCCACTCATTGTCTTCTGTCACTTGTGCTCCCTTCCTCCCCGTGAGGGCTGGGTATGCTCGCATGTGACTCACCACCCCGCAAAATACCGCTGGCACTCTGCAACTTTGCCTAAATTGCCAAACGCTGTGTATAAAACTCAACACACTATACCGCAAAATGCAGAATGGGTGAGTGGTCCTGTGCTATCTCTATGCCCTCCCAGTGGTGTTTAGGAGTCAGGCAGAGGCCAGAACGCCCTTACTGACTCCTTTATTCTAAACTTACTACCTGCCCCTTCCCCTAAACTGACCTATCCCACCCTGTCCTGTGCCTGTCATGCGTGACGCAACTCGGGGGAAGACTAGTCTGCGACCGTCGCATCCCCCAGGGGCCAACATTCTTAGCATCTGAGCTGCTGCACTGACTACAAATGTGAGCTTATAAATTAGGCACAAGCTTATCGGGGCATGCACGAATTTCATTCACATTGACACAGACTTTTAAACTAGCCTAGAATGTACTCTGAAAATGGCCACCTGGATTTGAATCCCATTTTGCACTGCATGAAAGTAAGACAATTGCCATGAAAACGGTGCTGCAACTCTCTTAAGGAAGCTCGATTTGATGTGTGTTTTTAAGGATAAAAAGGGATTTAGCCGAGTGGAATACAGTTTGAAATCTGACTTGTTTATATATTCATTCCCTTGGCAGCTACTTCAACATACATCACCGTCAAGACGAAAAGACCCTCTTGAGGCTTTTCTTTACAAGAAAAGGATAAGGGAAGGATTATACGTCCCAAATTGCTGTCACTGCTGGCAGCCTTTTGTGGAAGCAGGCTGGGAAGCGGTGAGACGTCAGCACAGGAAAATAAACCTGGAAAGAAGAGGGGATATTCTTCAACTGTGTTTGTTCTTTGGGCTTCCGAGCAGCTCCTTAGCTCAGTGTAAACAGATCAGCGTGCCGCAAATCTCAACGCTGAGCTGCAGGATGAAAATAATCAACATGCTAGGGGACTGCATGACCAAAACTGACTGTTTAGCATCATTTTATTTTGTGTGGACTAATCATATTCTTCCAAGCAGACAGTGTCCATAAATGCCGAGATCCAGCGCCCTGATGTGTCCGTGATTTGCAGCAGGCGCGTGGCACTACTGCAGTTAACAGGAACTGAAATGTCCTTTCAGGGTATTTTCTGGATGTGGTGAGTGCAGACTCAGGCTCCATTTAAGCGCTTTATGTGGGCTGAATATGGTGAAGTGGACTCTTAAGAAGGCCTGGCCTAAAATGTGTAACTAAGAGCTGTTTAAATGACACTTGCCGCTTGGAACTATGGGTGTGACCCAAAGCCCGGGGTCTACCTAGAATCCCACCAATCTAACTCAAGATGAAGGAAGGGCTGTAGGTATGAAACTGGTGCGTCTGGCTTTAGACTCTCATCTTAACAAATATGGGCAACCCTTTGTGACTACTGGGAGCCCAGAAGTGTTATATTTTACTGGATTTCAAATCTATATGTGAGTAAACAAAATGTTCACAGACAACTGAAAGACATCCTTTTAACCTACTTGTGGGGTAAATACAGGACGAGCTGGCACACTTCAGTGCCTTGAGCCTGTTACTTAGACTTACAGCACTATACAAAAACACGCAAACTGTAATTAAATGTTCACTTATCAAGGCCCACTTTTGTGTATGAATGCTTTCATGGTTTAGTGCAGCGTCCAGGGTAGCTGACTTCGGAACACAGGGTTCCCGGTTCGATCCCCGGCTCCGGCGGCAGCTCAGCTCAGCACCATGTGACTCTGGGCAATAGTTCACTTGATTTCCACGACGGCCCCCAGCGCCTTGAGACCCGTAAGGGTGAGAAGTTCGTGCTTTACAAATACGGATTTATTTATTATCATTATTATTATTTCAAGTCAATAATGTACAGATATGTCAACTGAGTGTGTAAAGTATGTGTTGTGTATGAATATAATATTCTGCATTTTGTGGGATGGAAAAAAGGCTCACCTGTAATCTGATTAGCCTCCACTGCTAATGTATTTTTCTGATACTGTGACTTGCAATGATCTTTCATGCAGTAGCCCTGCTACTTAGTGAATGACTGAAGAGGCTTATGAGTGCACAGCTACTAAGAGAGTGTCACGGTGCTTATCTAATAGGAAACCTCAAGAGGAGAGAATACATTATGACCTAAAGAGATGTGTTCTTACCCTTTTTCGAAAGCATTTCTTCATTCTGCAGAGCACTTAGATGAAACAGCAAATTAATCCAAGCTTTTGCAGCTCGTACCAGAAAAGGTGACCCTCCTATTCTAACCCACTTAAATCGTGTGACCACCATCAACTGAGCATCACTTGATTGAAGCACGCTTGCTGGACAATACTGCTGTAGTCTGGCAGACAAATACTTGGGGGCATATCTACATGGCGGCGATATAAAATTATCACCTCTTTTGTGGCCAATTTCGGCCGAAAAGCAGTGATAATTTGATCGCTATAGCAGCAAGGTCATGCTATCGTGTGAAACCTTGCCTTAGCGTCTGAATTCCTAACGCCCATCTTTGCAACTCTAATGAGATGCAAAGTGGGCATTCCTCCGAAGGATAATGGGAGAAATGCCGCTAAGCGACATTTCTCCTATTATCAAGCCTCACGCAAAGCAGCATAGCGGCAAGAAAAGTAGTGATAACCTCTGTTATCACCACTTTACTTACGCCTGCTTTGAAACTGACTTAGCCATGATATCCTATGGAAGGTGGATATCATGGCTAAGTATGTGAGGCCCTATCAGCAAGCTATCGCCAAACTTAGTGGGATAATCTCTGGGTTTCCAGCGATAATCTCACGTTTGGCAGTTAGCACTAGGATTTTTATGGCTTTTGAGATGAGCGTTGCTAATAGCACGCTATCTCAGCGAAAAAAAATGCACGCTAGCTGGCGATAATTATCCTAGCGCTAAGTGCGCTTAGCGATAATTATCGCTGGTTGTTGCTGATATGCCCCTGTGTCCTTTGACATATTAAGCACGATAGGCTGAGACCAACGTCTTGAACAGAATTCTATTTTTTACTGGTAACCAATGTAATTGCAGTAAGTACTGCATTAGTTGTAGATGCTGAAGAAGATAGGCAGGCAGGCCGAAATAAAGACCATTGATGTAATAAAGATGTGAAATGAACGGTGCCTGTACAACAAATCTCTGAGCCTCTGAAGGGAGTATAGTTAGGAATTTCTTTAGCATGTTCATGAATCAAAAACAAGATTTTACCACTGATCCTACCTAATCCTTGAAAGAAGACAATCAAATTGAATGCCAAGGTTTATGGCAACTACTACTGGAGAAGGGGGGGCTAGGTTCTCTCTAGGCCAGAACCCATTCCTGCCAGGGAGCTGATCTATACCTAATAACAGAACCTCTGTTTTGTCAGGGTAACACTGAAGGTTATTGATTCTCATCCAATCCATCACTGCTCCCATGCAGGCTGAAAAAGGCTGCTTTGCTATATCAGTTCCAACCTCAGAGGACAGTAAGAGCTGCACGTCATCTGCATATCAGATGATTTTGATGCCACGATGATGATGATTTATGAGATATGCCATGACTTATTGCTAAATCAAAACCCTGCAACCACTGCATGGACCAAAAATAACATTAATGGAGGCTTCTTCAGTGACTATTAGGCAAGGTTTCTTCATTATATTTTCTCTGTGGTGTGCCTCAAATGGAATAATTTTTTTTTTATAAGCAATTTTATTGATTTGACAATAAACAACACCAGCAAATCAGCAAAGGACACTGAGGATAGTAAATCACAACCAAATACATGATCATTCCATAATGTCCGACCCCCTAAGGAGCAAATAGATATATACATTATACACAACTTAGATTACTCCATGGTACCCACCATTTGCCCCACACCCTGCTATACTTCTTTGAGCAACCTCGCCCTTCGTGCATGTTTTTTCTTGTGTAGCACATCAGTCCACTCCCCCACCACTTCCCAGAGCTAGGCGGATTTGGACACTTCCAGGATGCCGCTATGTCTCGCTTGGCCACTACCATTGCCGTGTAAAAAAATAATTTTTAATTCCTAGATCCATCCAGCCCATCCGTAATCCCAAGGAGAGCGTGAAGTGGGTCATGAGGGACTTCCCACCTCAGGATTTCTGTGAGCTCTTCTTCAAAGTCACGACAGAAGCGTGCAAAACGGGGATATGTCCACACCATATGGGGAAAGTCAGCCGGGTCATGACCGCACCTAGTGCAGGAAGCGTTCGGGTAAAAGCCGGCCTGATGGAGGCGTACTGGGGTTAGGTACGCGTCGTGCAAATAGTATAGTTGGATCAAGCGGAGTTTAGCTGATGCGGTAACCAACTTAGGGGCCATGAGCGCGTCACACCAATCCTCCTCATCTAGAGTACCAACCCACTATTCCCATTGGCTTCTAAGCCGATCCAGTGAGGTTGGGGTGTAGTTAACCAGTGTCCGGTAAATGCAGGAAATACCCCCTTCCCCAGATCATCCAACATAGTCTGTGCTTCTGGAGGGTTGTATTCAGGGATCCTTGTGTCATCTGATATGTGTACATGGAGGGCATGGCGCAGCTGCACATATTTGTAAAATTACGTTGGGTGTAGGGGGTATCGGGTCTGGAGGTCTTGGAAGGAGCGCATATGCCCGTTCGCCTACACATCCCCCAATTGTGAGATTCCAATAAGGTTCCATGATCTAAAACCCTGCAGCCCACTGACCTCACGGAGCCAGGTGCCATGCCAGAGAGGCGTGCATTGAGTTATCTTGTGTGTCCATTGAGTGTGATGCAGAGCAGCCCACCAGGCCAACAGTACGGAGCGTGTTACATCTGGTAAACTGGAAAGAATGGATTCCCCATACATCAGTGACTGGATTTTAGACAAACCCAACTCGCCCAACTCAAGCCTGTAGGCCGGGTCGGACCAGCCCCCATTAAACCAGTCATGTATGGTCAGTAAGCGCGTAGCTAAGTAGTATAGGTATAAGTGTGTCATCCCCATGCCCCCATCGAATGGAGGAATCCAGCATAGGGTCAGGGCTAGACGTGCTCTCCCCCCACCCCAGAGGAACTTAGTGGCCATACTGTGCAGTTCCGGAAACCAGGCCCTCGGAAAACAAAAGGGGGTGTTTTGGAGAATGTATAGGAACCTGGGGAGAATAATCATGTTAAAGAGGGTGACTCTCCCCAAGGGATTCAATGGTAATGTCTGCAACTTCTGAATATCTGCCTTTGCTTTCTTTGCCAGTGGAGTAACATTGAGGGACCAGCCTAGCTCAGGGAGAAGGGCAACCCAGATCCCTAAGTATTTGAAGGACTGACGCTGAATCAGTATTGTGGATTGCCAGTCATAGCATTCTCTAGACAAGTGTAGCGGGACCAGGACCAACTTGTCTGGATTCAGCCAGAGGCCGGAGGTCTGCCCGAAGGATTGCCGGATCTGGAGGCACTGAGGGCCCGACCAAGCGGGATCAGCTAAAGAAATTAGGACATCGTCCGCGTAGAGGGCGATCTTGTCCTCCTCCACGTTGGGCCACTTCCATCCTTGGATGCGTTTCTCAAACTGCATCAGGGTTGGCCGGGGTTCCATCGCCAGGGCGAAGAGGAGGGGCGAAAGGGGGCATCCCTGTCTTGTTCCCTTCTGAATGGGGAAGGCCTCCAACAAGACCCCATTGACTAAGACATGCGCCTGGGGCTGGGCATATAGGACGCATACTAGACCTCGGTAATGGGGGCTCAAACCCATCATGGACAGTACGTAGTCTAGATACCTCCAATCCACCTAACCGAAGGCCTTTTCGAAATCCACTAAAAGGATCGCCAAATAGGGGGTGAGTAGATGACGGTGGGCCAAGGCCAGGTGCAGCCTTCAGAGATAATGTTGGGTTTCAAGCATGGGCATAAAGCCGCACTGGTCTGGAGGAACCAATGTGGACAGGTAGGGCTCAGCCGCTGGGTGACAATTGTGGCATAGAGTTTAACCTCTGTATTTATAAGAGAGATGGGGCGGTAATCCACACAGCAACGAGATGGCAGTTGAGATTTAGGGAGAACCACGATGGTGGCCATATCTGTCTCAGGCGGGAAGGAGCCCCTCTCCAAAGCTTCTTCGATTGTTCCTGGGGAGGTCGTCTGGGCCAGGGTTCTTGCCCGACGAGGTAAGGGTTATCGCATCGCCAATCTCCTCACAAGTGATAGGGCGGTCCAAATCCGCCTTCGTGGCTGATCCCAGCTGAGGAAGGCAAGTGCCTCCCGCTTCTCGTAAGACCGAGAGTGACAGAACCGGGGTTCTCTCCGCATAGAGCTGGCAATAGTAGGATGCAAAGGTGCGAGCCATTGCCACCGGGGATCGGTGCGCCAACCCGTCCTGGTCCATTATGTCGGGGATAGTGCGGTTCGCCCTAGGGTACGTGGCTAGTCTGTGAAAAATCGAGCCGTTCTTGTCGCCCCAGCCATATACTCTTGCTACTGAGGATCTCCAGAGGAGCTTGGCTGCATCGAAGGACAGCTGCTGGATCTCCACCCAGAGACGAGCTAGTTGTCGTTCTCGGGAAGTGTCATCGGCAGTATGAGGGGATTGCTCGAGGCACAACACTTGTGCCTCTCGCGAAGTGATTTGTTGCAGCGGCGCCTGTCGCTGATGTTTAAGTTGACCCTTAGTGAAGCCCCAAATGGTGGCCTTGCCCGCCTCCCACAGGGTGAGGAAGCATTTATTATTAATAAAAGCTGGGCACCTTTTATCTGTCACAGAGCAAACATCTATAGTTCGACACCTATTCCTCTGAGCTGACTCTCCAGATGTTTTTGTAGAGGCCATGCTTATGATGTATTACATCTGTAAAACAGGTTAATGAGTTAATGCATCTGCTACACTTCAATGTACAGTGTTTAGTTTACAGGTTTGAATTCTGTCAAGACTGAATCATTTTCTCACCTCAATTTACCAAGAGCTTTAAGATTTGAGGGCAGACTTGATAGAATATGTGATACATTTAAGTTCAGTTATCGTTCATATATTGTTAGACCTGGCATCCTCGGCGTGGGTTTTCCCTGTATTTTTGCCTTTGCCTCATGTTTTTTTGCTGTGTGCTGGACTTTGTTTTTGCTGGTCTAGATGCTTTGGGCACTTTGCCACTGCTGATCAGTGCCAAAGTGCAAGTGCTCCCTCTGTAAATTGTGACTATGAATTGGTGTTTCCATTATTGGCTTTCTTGACTTACTACTAAGTCCCTAGTACAGTGCACTGTGTGTGCCCAGGGCCTGTGAGTCAAATGCTGCTAGTGGGTCTGCAGCACTGATTGTGCCATCAACACCAGCAGCCTTGTAAAAGGTTCTCACACTTGCCATTGCAGTGTCTGTGGGCAGTCTGGTACTGCCATGCCGATGTGGCAAGTGCACCCACTTTCCAGATCCTAACCATCCCTTTTCTTACATTTGAGACACCCCTAAGGTAGGCCCAAGGTTCCCCTGTGGGCAGGGTACAGTGTCTGTGAAAGGTAGGACATGTTTTGATGTGTGTAACATGTCCTGATAGTGAACTACAGGTAATTTCGTTTTTCACTATTTAAAGGCTATCTGTCCCATAGGATAGAATTGCAGTTTATTTATAACATCTTATAAATATAACTTCTCATTGGGACAAAATAGGAAGGTAATGTTTAGTATGCCTGAACTCAGAATGTAAAGATACATCTTTTCGTAAGGATTATTTTTACATTCTGTGGTTGAAAATACCACTTTTAGAAAGTAGGTATTTTCTTCCATAGCCATCCTGTGGGCCTCTGCTGGGTTGTGTATTGACTGTCTGGTTTTGGTGTGACAAGGGCTGGGGATGTGCATTCACTGTAGACAGCCACTGGGGGAGGGGTGAGGTGTGACTTGCCTTTACTGGGTGAGTCAGGGCTGGGCTGAATAGACCTGGGCTGCATTTAGAGTAGGGGAGGACATTTGCTTTCCCCTGAATGGGCCCGGTTTGCCTTACACAATGCTGTCTCCACCTCCTGCCGAGAAGCTGGACCATAGAGGACAGAAGTGTTTTTGACTGAGCACAGGCCTTCTCTGCAGCCAGAGAACAATGAGAAATGGTCCATTAGTGTTGGGGCCCAGACCCCTGAACTTTAGAATAACTCTGGACTCAAGAGGACCCTCTGCCAAGGAGAAGAGCTGGGAAAGCTGAAGGAGAAGTACTGTCCCTTTGCTGTGTGCTGTTTGGGGTTGGCCTGCAGGAGCTGTTTTTATCAAGTAGAGGAACTGTGTGTGTATCCTGCTTGAAGAGTATCTCCAAGGGCTTGGATGTAGAGCGTGCCCCCTGTTCAAGAAGTCTCAGGAACAGCAAAGACTTTACCATCTCTCTGGGCACCATCTCTGGAACCGCAGGCTGGGCACCGTCTCTGGAACCATGGGTTTCAGTTGCCACAAAGGAGAAGAGCAGCTGACTCTGTCACCGAGTCCGTTGCTGGCTTTGTGTCCTGCAGGCACCACAGAAGGCACCACCGCACTTCGCACCACAACCCTGGTCTCACCGACGCCGTTGGACGACTGTCTCTGAGCTGCTGCTTGCACCGTGTCCTATGGGCACGACGTCACTTCACTCTGACGCCCGGACTTCACCGACACCATCTCTGCTCGCTGCAACATTGTCCAGGTCTGTCACCTGCACCTTGACCTGCCGGCACCACATCAAGCACTGCCTCACTCTGCATCGCAGCTCTGGTCTCACCGATGCCGTTGGACGACCGTCATTGAGCCACTGCCTGCACCGAGCCTGGAGGGCTCCGCACACTGCACCGCTTCACATTGCAACTGTGACGGTTGCCCCGACCGATTCGTACCAACGGGATCGGACACAACAAGGAAGCTACTGTCTATGAGTCTGTCAATGCTACATCTGACCCGTACTGACGCGGTCGACTGGAACTGTTAGACTCTGTTGTTTTCAGCATTGCAGTAGCCCCAGACGGAGCTACAGACTCGTAAGAACTGTGTTTTTGAGATATTTCTGCAATTTTAATGTTATCTTGCAAAATACCCATTCCTAAGTACTATATGTTAGATTCTTGTCATTTTTGGTCTTGTTTGGTTTAGATAAAGAATTGCTATTTTCTAAACTGGTGTGGTGTTCATTGGTAGTGTTTTCTCTGTGTTACTGTATGCACGCACAAATGCTTTACATACTGCTTCTGAGATAAGCCTGTCGCTCATGCCAAGCTACCAAGGGGGTGAGCAGGGGTTATTTTAGAAGTGTATCCCCCTTATCCTGAGTAGGAAGAAGGGCATCTACTTGAAGAAAGGTGCAAACCATTGCCAACTAGAGACCCCATTTCTAAAATATCGTTGACAAAAGGCAGTTTTACATGGCTAGTGTGAGATTTTGAGTATGTTTATTTTTAGACACATGCCCTCAACCAAACTGAAGCACATCAGCACTTCTACTGGCTACTTATAGCTAGTCCACCATGCAAGTGTAGATACAAAAATCTATCCATACTCTTTGAATGCCTAAATGTAATATTTTGGTCACTACAATATATGAAGGGCTCCTGATTTATGTCTATGGCACCTCAGCCACGACGCTGCTGTTTCTGCTATTAAAAGCTTCTCACAGACCTTTTGATTAATTCTCTATCTTAAGTCAAAAAAGCCTTAACCACGATATGCAAAATTATGCTCGTTATCATACAAAATGTTAATAATCCTGGTCCTCCACCTTCTGAGCCTTGTCACCATCCTGGTTATGCTTCTGTGCTCCTTCTTCTGGTTCTCTCCCTTCTCATGGTTCTCTTCCTATTTGTCCTCTTCCTATTTCATATTGTCCTGGTCCTCCTGGCCATGCTTCTCCCAGTGCCTGGTCTAGTCCTTGTAATCCTTCTCCACCAGTTCCAAATGGTGCAGCTCCTTCCATTCCTACTCCGCTGTCCTGGTTCCCCTGCTCATCTTATTGCGAGTCATCTCTTTCCTGCTCCTGCTATTTCAGTGTTCTGGTTTCCCCTGATCCTAGGCGTCCTCCTCACCCCTCTAGTTCTTCTATTGTTAAAGTTTCTGGTCATGGTCTTGCAGCCCCAGGGCCTTCCAGTAGACTCATATTTTACTCCCTTAATCCAAGCCAAAGTTAGAAGTCCTATTAGTTCAGCTAAGTCTCACAGGGTCAAAGGTAAGTGTCTGTCCACGTGGCGTTTCGGTGTAAATCGATATGGTTCACACCACCTTCATCAGGACATATTTTAAAACAAGGACTTTTCATTGGTTTCTACAAAATCCGTAATTTCATTAGGGATTCAACAAGTTGTCACTGTTATCTGCACCTCAGACTAGTCAGACACTAACAGTCAATCGCTTCACTCAGGATGCATTTTTGAGCTAACTAAACCATTACACTATCTACAATGTCTGGAATATTTATGCCGTTGGTCATATAGTGCTTCTGGCTGTATATTTAAAAGCAGAACCCCTAGTTAAAAACGTATCTTGTGTGTACAGGGGGTGCTTTAATAAGAAGAGGTGACTTCGTCTTGAGGTCCTCTATGACTGAAAGGGACTCGATCCTTACATAAATAATGATTTTATATGTTACTGTATATTGTCTAAGATGTGAATTAATGTGCATATGTTTTGATTTGCACACTCAAGGTTTAAGTAGATAAGTAAAGCACAAAAGGGAAACTGAATGTTTTTGTTGCAAACTACCCTGTCCCTTTTGGCCACTAAAGGTGACTGGCCTTTTGTTTGGGGTATTCAAGGAAGGTGACATAGGAATTTCCCATTTTTGGAGAGAGAGGGGAGAAAGAGAGAGAGAGCAAGAGAGAAAGAGAGACAGAGAGACAGACAGAGAGAGAGAGAGAGAGAGAGAGAGAGAGCGTGAGAAAACACGACAGAGAGAGAGAGAGAGAGAGAGAGAGAAAGAAAAAGAGCTCTGTGACTGGAATCCTGAAGGAAATCCGCTCGCTAGAAACACCACAAGTGGCCCTCAAACAAATTAAAAGAAGAAAGATGAAAACCAAATACACTCCAATGAGGAGGTCGAAATAGCATAATTTTTTGGGAGCCGGGAATGACGGCACACACTGTCCGGCCATCAGTGTTTAACCTTTTGCATTGACGAGGTCACACACATTGATTGAGGAAGCCTCATTCAATTGCCATAGATTCTTGCAAAAGGGTCCTTGAGACCCTATTCAACCACTCTCATAATTTCTTCTGCCTTTGCTAATATAAATAGGAATTCTTCCATAAGAAATTGGGCTTAGCTCATGTGTGACATTTTCAAAACAAAAAAACAGGAAAATATCCTGACAACTCCAGACGCCTGCTGAATCGTGCTCATTCGTTTAAACCACTTGCCCTTCAAATATTAGCGATAAGTACAATATTGCCATTAAGCCCCACATTTTGACTTTTAACCAAATAAATCAGAAACAATCTAGTTGTAAAAAAACCCAGGCTATTCAATGCTACAGTTCTCTAAACCCACACTGTAAACCTTTCTAACAAACTGAAAGGGAACAAAGGGTTGCGATGATTCATTTCATGTTTTGAAAATGTATCTATTCATGAACTTATACCTCCTTGCTCCTACTCCAGAAGATCTGAGTGTGTTTTATAGTCAGCAAAATGGTGATAGAAGTGTTTCTGGATGAATTACATGGAACAAAGCAAGGGATGGCAACAAGAACATCAGACTTTGAGCTATTCTCAATGTTTGTAAATACACAGAATAAAAGGTAATGGAAACAACAGTAAACAAAATGTTATGATAGAATGCTAGGCATCTGAACAACTAGAGGGCACAACTCAACAGAAAACAAGTAGGACTCTATTCAAATCTGACAAACGACAGAGAATAGCATAAGACCTATGTATTTTACACATCATTCAAAGGTGCTTTAAACTTGGTTAGGGACAGAAAAAGAGGGAGGGAACGAGAGAAAGAGAGATTGGGGTGGGAGAGAGAGAGCATTACATTCTAAGGATAGCGTGAAAGGGTGTCTTCTTTACAAGGCAGCGTTACGCCACGTTAAGTCGCTTTACACTGCCCTGTAAATGAGGTGAAGCCTGTATTGCCACAGGAATGTCAAAAAAAGTGACATTCCTGTGGTGATAGGGGCTTGTAAATATGCCCCATACTTTCTTGAATCTTGAAGAGGCTTTGTCACATCGTGCGTGATGTTTGTTGTGTGATTTACATGGCAAACATTTCTAGGGCTTGGCTCCTGCACAGGTTCTAAGATCCGAGCCAGACCCGTGGCTCGTCTATGGCTCTGCTCTCCCTGTGAATCTGTTGGCTTGCCCACGTCTACGCGCCAGAGACTCAGATTTTAATTTGCTAAACCATGAAGACCTAATGCTTAATTTGCACAAAAAAACAACAAAGCTTTTCTTAGGAGCCTGTCACTGAATGATTAGTCTTTATTCCACAGTATGCCTCTTTCTTCCACTACTGTAGACTTGCTATCTCGTTATATCACCACTGCAGTGTATTTGCAGTTTTTTTCTCTACTTTCTCCTTTTGGCTTTTTTCCTATCGTTCTTTTCCTCCTTCAATCTCTTTATTCTGCCTTTGTCACTTTTGCCTTCGGTTTAAAGTCTGATCATTGTAAATAACTCATAATCCCCTAAACAGTGTGCAGGCACCCACCACCAACAACGACTGACAGAAGCACTGGTGATGGCATGGGTCTCAGCATACAAACTCTCCTGTCACTGCAGCCTCCCTCTTCAATGATTTGCCATAGGCTTTGTGAGAAAGTGGCCAGTATGGTAAACGTTGGGACATTTCATATTTTTGAATAATATTTGTTCCTTTATTTCAATTTCAGTTCATCTGGACGTGGTTACCTCCATGATACAGTTTTCCACTAAGTAGAGCACTGTATAGTTACTCAGGGCTGCTCAGGGCTGCTCAGGGCTGCTTCGCTCTAATACAGAATATGGGCGAGCGCTAGCTATTCCATTGGTGTAAAGGACGTAGTTGGCTTTTTTCCACAACAATAACACAGGCTATTTAAAAGGCACTTGAAATTTACTACTGTGCCCCAAGCACTTCGAGAATTATGTTTTCTAGGAAACTTTTGCTACTTACTAAATGAATGGCAGATAAACAGACAGCTCAGTAAAGACCCTTGGGTACAATTGCCCAAACAGCAGATGGAACCATACCAGAAGGACTACACAGCAGATGGAATTTAGTTGCAGAAACTCCCACCCAGGGGAGACAAATATGACCTCAGCAAAAAATAGCAAACCGCCTTTTCTAAAAGAAGCTCGCCATAGTTTCAAACTGTGAGCGCATCGCAGCTGGTGGTAATAACTTTTGTTGGGCAAAGGAATTTGTTCATAACTCTTTTGTAATTTCTATAACCTAAATGGTCATTAAAAGTGATGCATCGGTGGCGCAAGGGGCTTGTAAATAATCTCCCTGCTTCAGAGAATGCACATCCTATGTACTGGAGTTGCAGGGCAAAACTGTTGCTTATTCATTCTGATTTGCAAAGTTTTTTTTGTACTTAATAGTGTCCTAATTTGGAAAATAAACAACTAAGGAAACTTTGGTATTAAAGAAGCGGCTGCAGACACCTGCGTAGTCCCTTCTATTATACAGATTATGCCTGTGCTAAATATGCTTTTGTGCAATCTCAAAGAGCATGCTTTCAATTGAATGGTAGCGTGGCCCATGCAAATGATGGAATCTTTTTTCTTTACACCTACGCCATATTACAGATATGGTACAGATGCAAAGAGGCCAATAGGCTGCATACTAGCATAGAGAGAAAGCACCCACTGGTGCTCTGAAGGAGGGCAGCACGGGTTCTCCAGGACCCATGGCCGGCTTTAGTGCTGGTAGCTCCTGGTGCGACAATGTTTGTTGGCATCCCCTAATGACCACCTTTTCCACAGATTCCCTCACTTCCACCCTTTAACAGTGCTCCTCAAGCCTTCTTAACCACCCTTTCACATGCATTTCTACAAGCAGCTCTTTGAAGACAGGTAATAGCTCACTGTTCTATATTAGGATTTTGACTGAAATTGTAAGTAACAAAAGAATCTCTGACAAAAGAAGTAACCCAGTGAACTATTTACCTTATATGCACTTCTGTAATTTGGTTGATGCACTTTCATTGCAGCAGGCATATTAACCTGCTGCACTATTTATGATGAGTCAAAACGTCCACTAGACAAAACTCCATCTCTCTGCAGGAGGTTGATTAATCATCATGTTGTAGGGATTCTGCACAAGCACAGAACTATGTATAGGATTATGGGACCTTAGTATATAGGTACTGAGTCATCCTACCACCTTAATACACCCATGAGCCCAGGACCGACTAGCTCTAGTGTCTCACTTTCCCTCCTACTCACTCCCAGAGGAACAAGTGATTAGACACCCCAGAACACAACACTCCCGACTCTCTCAGGAAGCACGGTAACAAGACACACCCTTTCGCTCACATTCTTGTACTTGTCCACAATAAGATCTGACAGAGACACAAACATATTTATTTTAACTAACGTGCTCTAATATGTAGTATATGTGCCACAATAAGTAGAAAATTGCATAACAGAACTACAGTCAGCATGGCAAGTAGTCCGTAGAAAATAAAAGGAGCTGTCATAGTGAGAGACAGAGTAGCCTAACCTCCCTCCCCTGTCACAGATGCAGGATGATTATGTATTAGAAGATCTCTAGGTGTTATCTGCATACCCCATACCTCAGTTTATAGATGGTAGTTCTACATCATAGGTGCTGTCATGCTCTTCTTCCTGGAAAGGTCCCTCTCCAAGTGTGTGCTACCTATCTGTGTATTCCAATAAGACCAAAGTACGTATTCCCAAACAACAGCTGCATCTGCATGTTTTGTTTATGTGCTAAGACCTGACCAGAACAGAATAACAAGGGGCATTGTTGTTCGACATTGTTCAAAATGTTCAGACTAAATCCCAGGAACCTGCAAAGCGTGAACACAACAGTGGGTTCTCATGTAAAAATATCAAAAAAAAGCATTTGCGAAATAAACTTATATAGTAACGTATGCAAAGCAGTGGACAGTTTGCAGCGTGCTCATGCTATCTTAGGGAAGACGACAATGTCCCCATGGGCCACATGATAACCATGGTTATCTTGACTTTTACAAGGTGCCGGTCAAAAGGTGTAAGGATCCACGAGGAGGCACCTATGGGGCCTCGTGGCCCCCAACTGGAAGCAGGAAACATAAGCGGGCCCTGCTATGGGCCCACAAATAGGCTTTCTGACAGGGTTTCCATGTCGGTAAAGCCGGCATGGAAACCCTGCCTGAAAACGTTCATCGGAAACCGACGGTGGAAACGCCTTACATTTAGATTATGGGCAGGTCTCTGACTGGAAGACGGGCTCCTGAAGCCTGTTGGAAGCCAGCTGGAATGACCGGCCGGTTTCAATTCTGGCTGGCTGTATTGTAAACAGCCAGTCGGCATTGAAACCAATGATTTCGGTTGTAAGGGCTCCTACCTACGGTCGATGGCTTTACGAGCGAGATCATAATTGGGCCCAAAGTGTCTTCACTGTTGTTTTCTTCATAATAAAGATTCCCTCAGACAAAAGGTATGCAAAGGTTCACACATGGAAAAATCATGCAAAATGTATTTGCCATAAAGTTCGAGAATATTGTGAATTTTGCTGACGTAAGAAAAATGCACAGGCTTAATTGCAGCCTGCCTCAGAATATTATGGCTCTGAATCTTCACAATAGACGTTCTGTCTCCCAAAACGTATCTATTCACCAGTTCACTTTCCTGAATCTATTTGGAATACCCTCATTTCCTACCGACCTCTCAGTGGTTTCTCTCACTTGGCCCCATAGAACAGCCCGATTTCCTACTACCAGTCTTTACGAGCCTTCCAGCTCGCTTTTCTCCAAAATTCCCATTCCAGGCAAGACAGCAAATTGAACCATCCCATCTTATCATTTCATAAACTTTAGCTCATTTCTAAAATCTTCAATAAACAGTCAGTGTGTGTAAAGTAAAAGTCTTCCTCCAAGATGTTGCCCCAGCCGAGGCCACAACTTGGCTCATTCATTAACTCCATACATTATCAAACCCTTTAATCAATAATAAGCTTTTGAAAACATCCTAAATATCTAATAAAAACAACTGGTAACCTCTGAACGCGTTACACAACACATGGTCTTCAAGAAACTGTCAGATGTATTATTTTTACTGTAACCAAGCTCAGCAACCAACATTTCTCTGTTGCATAACTCATGGGGGAGAAAGGCGTGTAGAGCCATATTCAATAAAAAAATACTGTTCACTACCCTTGTGCAGGCACACAAACAGGCTGCCTAGTGCGGCACACAACCTTTGTACCATGGCTCCAGGGAATAACCTTCCAGTGCATAAGCACATGCTTAGGCACATTCTTAAACATTCCACACTTTTCATGTGTTGTGTACAGCGCCACAGGGCGTGCAATGTGTGTAATATTTGGAGAAATATAAAAAAAAATTCTTGTTAGCCCATGCTCCAAGGAGGTAGTGTTTTTGATGCAAAGAATGTGTTTTTGGCTATATTTGTGGATCAGGCTTTGCATCAACAATTATTGATGTTTGCGCTGATTCGTCAAAGTTAGACTTTGAAACAAAGGGATATTTTAAATGGAAAAAATGCACCTTTCCAGTGCAAAATTGTTTTTTCGCTGACTTCCCCGGCACAAACCCTTATGAATCCATCCCCAAGTCTCCCAAAAAGTACAAGCACATCCTAAAATGGCTACCGAAGTAAATTACCAGGGTCAGAGGCCTGTCCAAGACCAGGAACGACTTATGTATGACACCTGGGGCCACATTACAAATACGGTTCATTTTTCTTCATTGCGCCCGACACAATGAGGTAAAGTGAGCCGCATTATGGGGAATGTGCTGCCCCCACGGCAGCCGCGAACTCGTGCTGGCCTGGGGGAGTGGCTGCTTTACAGCCAGTCGCGGCTCTCATGAATCGTGGGTTGGGGTCGCGTGGGGGTTCGCGTGGTGTCCACGCGGGGGGGATTAAAAATACATTTTAAAAAAATGAATTTACCATGTCCCTTGCCGCCTCCACTCCTGGCCCTGTCCCGCTGCTGGAACAGGAAGAAGGCAGTCTCTCTCCCCTCCCCTAAGCCAATCACAATGCTGCAATGGCAGCGTTGTCATTGTTGCGGACGGCGCCCAGCTGGGCGCTTGTAGGGTGGCCATTTTCTCTATGTAGGCTACATTCTAGGGAAAATCCAGAGTGCGCATGACTTGTTTGGTCGGCTCCAGAGGGCCGACCAAACAGTCAGGGCACTCAGAGTGGACAAGTCACTCCTCCCTGACCCGCCCGCCCTACTGCCCTCAACCAGGCATACCCTCACGCCCACCCCAACCAGGCATAACTTGCCTTCTGCTTTCTCAGAGTGCGAGATGCAGAAACATAAAATGGTATTTCAAATACCTTTTCATGTTTCTGCTTCTCACACTGCGAGAAAGCAGTGGGGCGAAGCTCCTCGGCCCTAATGGAGGAGCCATCCCTTTTTACAGACCCTGGGTGTTTCACTGTGCAGCCAACAACCCGCCTGCAGTTTTAAAGGGGACTAGAGATCCCCTTGCAGGCGGGTGCATTGAGTGACTGCATTACCTGAAAGGGGATGTCCGGGGGTCCATGGAACCCACTTTGTCCCCTGCAGAGGGCTGCTCTCAGGAGGCGCACTTACAGTGCGCCACCTTTCAGATGGCGCACTGAGAGTGTGCCTACTGTGGGCTTCTTTGCCTCTGTGCAAGCGTTGGTAATACAGCGCGGGCGCAGTGGCAAAGGGATTCTCTTATTTCCATGCAAATGAGGTAACACCCACTGGCGCTTTATGTGCACCAGCACTACTGGTATTACAGAAGGGGCCACACAAGTGTCTGCAGCCCCTTCTGTAATACCATAGTGCCCTGGGGGCGCGCAAAGCAGGTGAAAACGCCCCTTGTGCACCCGGGGCACTTTATGTAATATGGCCCCAGCTGCAGACTGCTTAGACTGCCAAAAATCCCCTGCGGAGAGAGGATGCATGGAAGAATCTGTGTCCTCATTTCCACAAGTTTTTTTAAAATTTCTTTTAGGCACGGGGATAGTAAGTGATTGCTCAGAATCAAATGATGTGAAACCGACAGCAACAGTCAAGCCTGTTTCCCTAATTCCAAAACAGGCAGCTCTGATGTAGCGCTTCATTCTCTCTAAATTCCTCTAGTTCTGAAGTTTCCCCTTAGACGAGTGAAAACTAAGAAATGTACCAACACCGGGTGAACGAGATGCAACTCTTATGCAACGCCTGCCTGGCCTTTTTTACCAACATGACAGCGTTAGATAAAAAGGCACATCCATGAGAGGAGCACAGAGGGGACCAGGCGTCCCCCGCTCCTGGGCCTTTGAACGTGGCTTTATCTCCTGTTTCAAACACTCCAGTGGAAGCCTCGGATCTGCAGCAGGTGTTGCTCGGCTTCACGACATTTTCCAGCGCGCCTGTTCTTGAGCCTAGCAGGTAATCTCAAACCTCATGAGACCAAAGGAAGAAACGGGGCCCATTAAATTGCTCCCGGAAAGGGGCTTTGATTATTCTGACGCTTTTCTCGGTGACTCAGATGTTCAAACCTAAGAATAAACGCTGTCTGTTGTTCTTTTGTCGGGAATGAATGGACACCATCTCTTAGGCCTGACCACAGTTGTTCTAAAACAAGGATTTTTTGTGGTCCTCCAATGAACCATCAGACAAACGATAATGTTCAGATAAAATAAAAGACAGCTCGTTTTAGAAGACAACAGTGCTTGATTTGAGCAGTGAGATGTAGGTGGGGCCCAAAGGCATTCTTTTTGAGGGACCAGCACTTATTCTTACTTCTCAGACTTTCATCCAGAGCAAGAGATGGGAAAAAATGGGTGAAGAAAGAGGAAGCGAAAAAGGAAAAACAGTGGCAAAATGAGAAAGCAGGGATGAAAAAGAACCAGAAAGAGTGACTTAAAGGGGCATGAATTGTCTGATGGTGGGTGGAAGATACACGAGGTAAAATTAATACTACGTAGCCTAGTATTCACCCCTGACATATGATGGCCCAGGACATGGGGATCTGAGCAAAATTTTGGGCCCAAGCACTTATCGTTTTAAAAATCAAGAACTAGGTACTGGGCATTGTGCTTGCCTTAAGTAAAAATAAGGGCTGCAGAAGAGTTCCAAAAAGTTAAATGCACTTTGTATTTGTACATTCTGATATACTTTTTTACGTGTTGCCTTTAAATGGCATTAGAATAGTAGCCACCTTCAAACTCTGGATATTCCAACTTATGTTTTTTTAAACAAACTCATACAGATAAATTATTATATTACACGGGAGACTGCAATCCCTGTGGAAAAGCATGTCTCCAATTTCCTTTTTACAGGTAACTTGTGACGTCTCTAGTTTCCTGTAATAAAGAAATGATGTAATTGTTCAAATGTAATGAGCTCAGTACCAACATAATAACTCCTACTACCACCAACCAAGGAGAAAGCAGGACTCGGAGCACATATTAAAGGTGCAGTTTAACCAATGAAAACAATACCTGAGTGTTAATTCTTCTGATCTATTTTTAAAGGTAAAAAAGCAGAGATTTGCAGTGCCGTCACCTTGAAAGGAAATCCCTTGTAACTTGTGAACATTATCATATATATATATTACCTACTGGCAGTTGCCAGTAGGTAGTTATAGTTAGGACCAAGTTTCCATAGGAAGAGCATTTTTTGTTTTGCTTATAACTGTGGCGTTGTTTGATGAATCTTCATGACATTTTCCGAACTAATTCCTTGTTCATATCAGCTCCTATGTTGTATGTTTGGGGGTGATTCGTCAAGGGGGGGCTGAGAAAAAAGGGGGGCTCCAAAACGTGTTTTCTCAATGTTAATTTCCATAGGAAACTGTAGACCAGGCTACAGGTCGAACGAGTGATCGGAATTACCCCAAATTTGGAAGGGAGATGGGGCTTGGTCTAGAAAGCACGCTTTTGTTTATTTGGTGTAAATCCATTAAGTAGTTTTGGAGAAATATCTAAATTTACAGATATCGATATTTGGAAATTCTGCCATCTGATTGGCTGAGGCGTTGCGAGCACAAGCTTGCTGCTTATTGGCTGTGAGCGGAGCGAGCGGTTGCAACTAGGAAGTGTTGGCAGCCATTTTGTGATTCTGTTGAAGCGACTAAGGGGAAAAAAGGGCGAAAAGAGTAGGAAAGAGGAGGGTAGGAGGGCTGTGAGCTCTAAGAGGTGGTTAGGGTGTGCTATACAGGGAGTGTGAAGCGATATATTCACTCCTACCAGTGTGAAAGTGCTGTTTTGCCCAGAGTGAGATGGTGCTGAGGTGAGGTGCTGGTACACTCGGGGATGAAACCGTGAGCTGATTGCTGTAAACTGATGTGCTCTGGGCGCTGTAGCATACTGGCCGCTGTAGCATAGCTGTGCAAGTGGTGTTAGTATGGGTTTAGACTATACCGGGAGTGGGAAGCAAACTACTCACCCCTACCGGTCTGAAGACTCGAATGGAGTGTTTTAGCAAGCAGGAATAAAGAAATAATCGTGAAGAATATAATGCAGAATGTTGCAATGCCACAGAAGACAAATGGTGAAATCAGGTGTGTTTAAGAAAATGGCTGTGTGGGATAAAGCGATGGAGTCTGCAAGTTATATAAAAAGTGCATTTATTTAAGTGCCATAAATGAACCCACTGGTGCAAGAGCTAAGGCATCCAGCTGAGTCAAACTCCAACCACTTCTGCTGTATTCAAACCTAAGCTCCTGTATCAGTCACTTCCACATTACATGTTACATTTCCATGTGACATAAACAATACCTATTAGACATGAATGACTGTAAATTGTAGAATGAAAATAAAGGTAGGATACAATTACCACACTGTGCCAACCAGTTCCTAAACAATGCCATGTTTTTTTATCTTGATTCCCAGCTCGTGAACAGAGGCTAATGATTGGCTAATTTGTGTGAAAGGGCTTCGTGGATAACAGGCAGGCAGAGAGACGTGTGTACAAAGGACAGATATGGTTTCAAAATGGATGTCGGGTTTCGGCTAATTTAGCAAGTAAACAGCGTATTTGCATAGGCCATACATCACCCATCCCTGGTTAGTCTGGCGATTTAAAGGGCAATAATGTAAACAGAGTTCAAATGCCTAAGCATACTTAGAAAGTTATTATATGAAAATAGCTCAATTGTAGTGTATTAAAAACATTTATAGGAAAAAGTCAAAAAGTTGGAAAAAATCAATCCAAGAATAAAGTGAATTTCTTACAAGTCTTGGAGATTACAGTCCGGAAGTTCTTTAGCGGCTTGAGATGCGTAATGTTCCAAGAGGCGATTGTTGCCATCGTGTGAGAAAAACGAAGCAATCCAATTCATATCCTCGAAGGGACAGTAATGTTCCTCGAATGTTGGAGCAGCAATTTGAATTGGCAGGCAATCTGCGATGTTGTCAAAGGTCGCACGTTGCAGGAGATCTTTCGCGGCTGCGCAGAAATCCCATTCCGCCAGGATACCTTTTTCCGTTGCATCCGCCATTGCTCCACTGCCCGAACAATCAAGTTCATGGTTTTCAAGATACTCCATTACCTGCTGGATATCGGGAGCGTTTGCTGGGATGTTGGCAAGGCATAGATCCATTCGCGAGTCGATTGTGCAAGTTTTGCAATAAAAAGATGGTTGCACTCAGATTGTATATGTGTAAATAAATGTCATGCTGTAGCTGTCTCCGATAATAGATAGAGGCAGGCAGCCAAAAAGTTGTTAAATTTTTCCGCGCTATTGATGTAGCTTCGCGTAGAGGCATATTCTGTCGGACATGCTTGTTACCACAGGGAGCGAAGCCATTTTTTACAAGCTAAAATAGTAGTAGGATGGCCGCAAACAGAGCGAGAATTATGGGCACTGTTCCTGTTATTCCAGAGATGATCGAATGAATGAAGTCTGGTATTATACCAAAAACAGTTTGAAAGCCTGTGACAAGGCCGAAGGAGACAGTGTTAAAAAAGTGTGCCAGAGCTTAAATATCAGATGTGTTGAAAATTGTGTAACAATTCACAAAGTGTAATGGGAGGTTTGTATTTAAACAGGAGTGTATTTTACTTGAAGTTAGTGCTATCTGCAGTCGATAAATTACTTTTGGAGAAGTGAGGGACACTTCTGTTTGAAAGAAAAGCACTTTCAGTTTGCTCCGTTTAATAAAATCTGTTTTCAAAGTAGGTATTGAAGGCAAGTTGAACTTTGTGAGTTACTATGTGTGGGTGGGAATAGAGATTGCCACTGGAAGTTATCCGGTTTGAAACAGTAAGGACATATGGTATGCCAGCTCACATTACGTAGCAGTTCATGTTATTAAGTAGAAGATAACTGCTGTTAGAAAGCTGTGTGAATGTTGGTCTGATTGTGGGAGTTGGCGTGCTTTTAAGAAAGCACGCAAGATTGGGGGCAGTAAGGTTAGAAGCATCATGCAGTTGGACATTCTTGCATAGTAATGAATGACTGCCATTGTGGTCCCACTTTTCACCTGTGAGAAAGTTTTGTATCCTCTTTAACACAGCGATATGTAAATGGTAGAAACCACTGCTCGTAAATAAACGCGCTACCTTATATAATCACATACAACATGACAAACAACATGTACACCTAGCAGACCGAACGACACTACGTACTGTGGGAACCGTGGCTAGCCATGTACACAAACCAAACATAGCACCTCTGCCACACAATGCAGAATGCGGGGAGAGATGGAAACAAAGTATGTGCGAAGGTGGCAAGTGATTCTCGATTATAAAAGTATACAATGCAAAGTGTTGAGGGGATGTGCCGGACAGACTTGAGTATGCAGAGCACAGACATGTACATGTCAACATACACTGATGGTCTATTGAGTGAAGTGGACAGTGGACACAACCATGATAGTACAGTCAGTAGGGAAGATTATGAAAACATAGCATGTACATGCCCCCCCCCCAAAATCTTTAGCGTAGTGGGCTGGCTCGGCGTACACAAGGGTAGCATAGGGGTATGAATAAAAGGCACATTTCTCTGGGTGTGGTTCTCTTCCGGAATGGTGAACATGTCTGTCAGGTCTGTGCAGTTTACACTGCCATGAGGCGGACGCCGTGAGTGAAGGTGGCTGCGGGAATAATGCTGTCAGCCTGCTGGTACCCAGAAACCGTCATGGCCGCTGTGATGCACATATGCCCCACAGTTCACCTTTCGACACAGCCGTATGATAAAGAGGGCCCGCCACGTGCCGGCGGAAGCTTTTGGGCCGAGGTCTGCGAGCTGGGAAGGCTCCTGTGATCAACACTGGCTAACACGACACAGGCAGACAGCGCCCAGCCTGAGGCCCAGCACCGTGGAGTGCTCTGTATACTACTAACACAGTAGTCCAACAGGTACCAACAGTGGAACGGTGTCTTGATCTCACAATGGACGATGTTAGAACTGCATCTGAGAGTGCAGATGAAGGTACTCAGTTCGACCAGGTGTAACCAACTCTAGATCTCAACAGTGGAACGGTGTCTTGATCCCACAATGGATGATGTTAGAACTACATCTGAGAGTGGAGATGAAGGTACTCCCTTCAACCAGGTGCAAGCAACTCTAGGTCCCAACAGTGGAACGGTGTCTTGATCCCAGAATGGACGATGTCCGATATTACCTGCTGCTTGTTGTTCTTTACATAACTCCCTCCGTTGAGGTGCCTCAGACTCTGTGCTTCTGTAACTAATTGCTGCACATTATCATTGGGCTTGGCTGGCTGCAGTTGCGGAGTACACAGCTGTACAGCAGGTCCGAACAGTGAAACGGGGTCTTGATCCCACAACGTACATCTGCATCTGAGAGTGGAGATGAAGGTACTCCCTTCGACCAGGTGCAACCAACTCTAGGTCCCAACAGTGTAATGGTGTCTTGATGCCAAAATGGACGATGTCCGATATTACCTGCTGCTTGTTTTTCACAGAACTCCCCATGTTGAGGTGTATCAGACTCTGTGCTTCCGTTGCTAACTGCTGCACATGATTATTGGGCTTGGCTGACTGCAGTCGGTGGAATACACCACGGTACAGAAGGTCAGAACAGTGAAACTGGGTCTTGATTCTGTGATTGAGGATGTCAGAAGTTAAAGTCTGTGATGATTTGTGTGTACCCCCTTCAATCAGGTGCAACCACTCCGTGCTTTCGAATCCAATGGCACGAGGCTGTGAGGCATTAATGACCACTGCCTCTGGCCTACACTGCGGTCAGCAGGGCTCACAATTCAGATCGAATGGTTATTGTTTAATTACAGAATCCAGTAGGCACCTAACTACAACGTCTATTGAAATATACACAATAGCCTTTTAGTATACTTTTTTTAGATGATTTATAGGTCTAGTACAATGACCAAATTCTTCTTGGTAGTGTTAAAGAACACTGAATAACAGTCTACACAGTGGACAGCAGAGATCGCAATTCGAATTGATTTGATTTATTTATTGCAGAGTTTTTTGTAATTTATGTTGTTGTATTTTGTGAAGAAGAAGTGAGAAAAAGTATTCATGGATGACTGTGCTCACCACTGCCTTCAATTTACACTGCATACAGCAGTGTTCACAATTCAGATCGAGTCGCTATTGTAGATGATGTAGTCCTGTAGGCAAAAGACATTGCTCCAATGCGCTCTGTCCGCACCACGCATACGCATCATCGCAGGGTCCGCACACGGTTTTTGTTGCTTCACGTATGACAAACTGGGCAGCTCAAGTCAACGCCACGTGGCTGTGGGCCCTTGCTGACCGCTCTCTGGCATACACTGCAGACAACAGTGTTTACAATTCAGATCGAGTCGCTATTGCAGATGAGGCAGTCCTGTAGGCAACAGACATTGTTCCTAGTACGGCCGCCCGCAGCACGCATCATCGCTGACTTGCGCATGCTGAATGCTTTTGATGTGGCTATCTGAGTGCACTAAACCTGATGGACCCTTTATTATACAATCTTTTTGTGTAATATTTCAGATCTACTGCATGTATCTCAGTATACCACAAGTTATGGTTCTTTTACGATAGAATCTTTTCTGTAATATTTCACATCTATTGTCCCTACCTTACTGCCACACAAACTATTGACCCTTTTATTAATGAATCTCTGTGTGTGATCCAATGATTACTGTTGTAGTTGATGCTAGCAGCAACCATTCCCTGAGGGCTGGTTTACACTCACCCCACAAGCATTCAGCACAGACGTCACTGGATATGTGACTCGTGTAAAAAGGAGTCGAGCGCACGTGCCCGTACCCACTTCCACTATCTATCTGTGTCCGTGTGTTCATTATCTATGCATGATACTGCCCCTGGGCCGTACCACATTACATTGTGCTGTGGACAGTGCATGCAACCATGTTACCTCTGGCAGTGGGGAAAACTTCTGTTATGTAGCTTTTAGATGCATGGCTATCACAGGTGGAAGGCTACTTTACAGAGCCTGAATATTGATGAAGATGATGGTTGCATGTTGTGTGTAGTGTCAAATATGTGTACATAGCAAAATGTTTTCAAAAAAGCTCTCTAAGCAGAAGAGAAGTCTCTCATCAAACACTGTAGAGAGAATGACTAAAATGGGTGGGCTCCTCCAACTGTTACAATGGGAAATGTTATGAACCAATCAAATGCTTTTCTTTAAGGTCACATGGCAATCACGCACCGAGCGCGCAAGGAGGCTGCACCTGACGCGATTTTGATAAAATATATTTACCATAATATAAGTTTATTACAGTTAGAAATATATAAATGTTTAAAATATTTTAGATTATCTCTTTATCTCATATACACTTTAAACTTATTTAGATATAGCTTTGAGACAAAAAAAAATGAGGGAATGGCGTACCCGGCGCGACACCATACGTCTATGACGTAACACAGGGCCTGGCAGCGTGCACTCGTCACATATGCAACGCGCAGCGGGTGCGACCCCATACATGCATGACGTAAGGCACGGCTTGATACTGCGTACCCGTCGCATACCAAAGTAGCAGCTTGTGTGACCACATACGTACATGATGTTACGCGGGACAGGTTGCCACGAACCCGTCAGATACGAAATGTGCATCCTTTACGAGTTTAACAATATGGCAGATAGGATTCATGTGCTAATGGAGCTTGGTGGACTATCGGTGCGGGACTTCAGTTTTATCAAAAAAAAAAAAAGATATAGATACTTTTTGGGGAAGATATAAAACATTACATATTTTTTAAAATTAATTTAAAAAAGATAATAGAGTTTCAAAATATTACAAAAAAAATAGAAAAAATATAGGTTTTATAAATATTAAAATAGGAAATTAACATTTAAAAACTTTTGAAATTCACTGAAAAAAACATAGGTTTTTACAGACGTTACTGTTAGGAATCAGCATTTAAAAAACCTTTGAAATTCATTGAAAAAAACATAGGTTTTACAGACGTTATAGTTAGGAATTAGCATTTAAAAAACCTTAGAAATGCACTGAAAAAACCATAGGTTTCAGGGACGTTATAGTTAGTTGGACATTTGACTCATATAAAACCAGAGAAATTCGCCAGTTATAGTTAGTTGAGCTAACTATAACTCACGCGCCTGCAATGCACTGGTGATGACGTCACATATTACATCACTCATGACATGGTCAGTGACATCACTGATGACATCTCAAATGACATCACTGATAACATCACTGATGACATAATCCACGTGATAATCTGATGCACATACTGATGGCCTAATATAAACTTTGATAAAATACAGACTACTATTTTTGAAACCATACACACAACATTGCCAGATACTACATACCACCCACTATTTCCTAGGTCTACACTCACATCCACTCACTTATACATGCAGTTACTCATTAATGCAGTACTATAATATGCACTCATACACCTATACATACAGTCACAGTCTGCCACTCATCCATAGAGTTACTCACACACCTAGTCAGTCATGCAAAGAATCAATCACATACCCATTTACTCATTTATACAGTTATACACACCAACTGCTTTATTTAAACACACACCACATCACTTATTTATGCAGATACTAACACATACTTGCTGTCTTATACAATCACTGATATAAGCAGACACTCTTTTATACACACACTCTTCAAATAACTTACTCTCATGTATAGTCATTTATATACTCTAACACTCACATATACTGCCTTAAAACATATGTACGTTACAACAAACAAATGATGGACGGAATGCTGACAATGCAGACATTCTCCCCCAGTCAAAAGATCTGGGTTAAATCCATCGTTCTTTTGCCCACTACGCCACCCCAGTTTAGACATGGCCATATGCAAATCAGTCTTGACCCTGTGCCTCATGGGAACAGTCCAGCCCGAACTGCCAAGCCATGTCTTCCCTGGACCGGAATCAAGCATCCTAGGACCGGTTTCTGGCTATCAGCCGTCATCAGCCAGGATAGCTTGACTCCAGTGGCGTAGTGAGCACGGGTCCCACGTCTGGGAATACCCATCCCACTTAGGGCGAAAAGCGTTACAACAAACAAATGATGGACGGAATGCTGACAATGCAGACATTCTCCCCCAGTCAAAAGATCTGGGTTAAATCCATCGTTCTTTTGCCCACTACGCCACCCCAGTTTAGACATGGCCATATGCAAATCAGTCTTGACCCTGTGCCTCATGGGAACAGTCCAGCCCGAACTGCCAAGCCATGTCTTCCCTGGACCGGAATCAAGCATCCTAGGACCGGTTTCTGGCTATCAGCCGTCATCAGCCAGGATAGCTTGACTCCAGTGGCGTAGTGAGCACGGGTCCCACGTCTGGGAATACCCATCCCACTTAGGGCGAAAAGCGTTACAACAAACAAGTTCGGGCTGGACTGTTCCCATGGGGCACAGGGTCAAGACTGATTTGCATATGGCTGGGTTCAAACTGGAATGGCATGGTGAGCAAAAAAACGATGGATTTAGGCCCAGATCTCTGTACTGGGGTGAATGTATGACATTGTTCTACATTCTGTCCATCAATTGTTATTTTTGCATTTGTCACCCCGAGTGGGAAGGGTATGCTCAGACGTGAGTCCCTTGCTCTCCATGCCACTGGAATCAAGCTATCCTGGCTGACGAGGGCTGAAAGCCCGAAACCGGTCCTAGGATGCTTGTTTCCAGTCCAGGGAGGACCTGGCTTGGCAGTTCGGGCTGGACTGTTCCCATGGGGCACAGGGTCAAGACTGATTTGCATATGGCTGGGTTCAAACTGGAATGGCATGGTGAGCAAAAAAACGATGGATTTAGGCCCAGATCTCTGTACTGGGGTGAATGTATGACATTGTTCTACATTCTGTCCATCAATTGTTATTTTTGCATTTGTCACCCCGAGTGGGAAGGGTATGCTCAGACGTGAGTCCCTTGCTCTCCATGCCACTGGAATCAAGCTATCCTGGCTGACAAGGGCTGAAAGCCCAAAACCGGTCCTAGGATGCTTGTTTCCAGTCCAGGGAGGACCTGGCTTGGCAGTTCGGGCTGGACTGTTCCCATGGGGCACAGGGTCAAGACTGATTTGCATATGGCTGGGTTCAAACTGGAATGGCATGGTGAGCAAAAAAACGATGGATTTAGGCCCAGATCTCTGTACTGGGGTGAATGTATGACATTGTTCTACATTCTGTCCATCAATTGTTATTTTTGCATTTGTCACCCCGAGTGGGAAGGGTATGCTCAGACGTGAGTCCCTTGCTCTCCATGCCACTGGAATCAAGCTATCCTGGCTGACGAGGGCTGAAAGCCCGAAACCGGTCCTAGGATGCTTGTTTCCAGTCCAGGGAGGACCTGGCTTGGCAGTTCGGGCTGGACTGTTCCCATGGGGCACAGGGTCAAGACTGATTTGCATATGGCTGGGTTCAAACTGGAATGGCATGGTGAGCAAAAAAACGATGGATTTAGGCCCAGATCTCTGTACTGGGGTGAATGTATGACATTGTTCTACATTCTGTCCATCAATTGTTATTTTTGCATTTGTCACCCCGAGTGGGAAGGGTATGCTCAGACGTGAGTCCCTTGCTCTCCATGCCACTGGAATCAAGCTATCCTGGCTGACGAGGGCTGAAAGCCCGAAACCGGTCCTAGGATGCTTGTTTCCAGTCCAGGGAGGACCTGGCTTGGCAGTTCGGGCTGGACTGTTCCCATGGGGCACAGGGTCAAGACTGATTTGCATATGACTGGGTTCAAACTGGAATGGCATGGTGAGCAAAAAAACGATGGATTTAGGCCCAGATCTCTGTACTGGGGTGAATGTATGACATTGTTCTACATTCTGTCCATCAATTGTTATTTTTGCATTTGTCACCCCGAGTGGGAAGGGTATGCTCAGACGTGAGTCCCTTGCTCTCCATGCCACTGGAATCAAGCTATCCTGGCTGACGAGGGCTGAAAGCCCGAAACCGGTCCTAGGATGCTTGTTTCCAGTCCAGGGAGGACCTGGCTTGGCAGTTCGGGCTGGACTGTTCCCATGGGGCACAGGGTCAAGACTGATTTGCATATGGCTGGGTTCAAACTGGAATGGCATGGTGAGCAAAAAAACGATGGATTTAGGCCCAGATCCCTGTACTGGGGTGAATGTATGACATTGTTCTACATTCTGTCCATCAATTGTTATTTTTGCATTTGTCACCCCGAGTGGGAAGGGTATGCTCAGACGTGAGTCCCTTGCTCTCCATGCCACTGGAATCAAGCTATCCTGGCTGACGAGGGCTGAAAGCCCGAAACCGGTCCTAGGATGCTTGTTTCCAGTCCAGGGAGGACCTGGCTTGGCAGTTCGGGCTGGACTGTTCCCATGGGGCACAGGGTCAAGACTGATTTGCATATGGCTGGGTTCAAACTGGAATGGCATGGTGAGCAAAAAAACGATGGATTTAGGCCCAGATCTCTGTACTGGGGTGAATGTATGACATTGTTCTACATTCTGTCCATCAATTGTTATTTTTGCATTTGTCACCCCGAGTGGGAAGGGTATGCTCAGACGTGAGTCCCTTGCTCTCCATGCCACTGGAATCAAGCTATCCTGGCTGACGAGGGCTGAAAGCCCGAAACCGGTCCTAGGATGCTTGTTTCCAGTCCAGGGAGGACCTGGCTTGGCAGTTCGGGCTGGACTGTTCCCATGGGGCACAGGGTCAAGACTGATTTGCATATGGCTGGGTTCAAACTGGAATGGCATGGTGAGCAAAAAAACGATGGATTTAGGCCCAGATCTCTGTACTGGGGTGAATGTATGACATTGTTCTACATTCTGTCCATCAATTGTTATTTTTGCTTAAAACATATGTAGTTACTCACACATATACCAGTGAGACATTCATTCACTCACCAACACACCCATACATACACTAACTCACCCATACAGCCCTTCCCAGATGTACTTTTGAATCCAAACCACCAGTGAATCACCCACTCAGACATGTATGCACAGAGTCACACACTCACCCACCCACCCACCCACACAGACACTCAGGCACTCATACAGATACTCAGACAACAAATCAATAACCCATATAGACTCTCATGTAGCTACTCACCAACCCATGCAGCCGCTGTTACACCAACTGAGACACTAATACAGACTTTCACACAGTTTAGTCACTAACCCATACATTCAGTAACACATGTTCAATCACTCACTTATACAATCAATCACTCACCTACTAAATAATCTATTCAGGCACTTATAAATCCACTCATTCTTCAATACAGCTTGGCATAGATATATATGAAAAGTATTTAAACGTTACAGAAGCACACATTCACTGGATGATTTGATCAGTGATGTCATCAGTGATGTCATTTGAGATGTCATCAGTGATGTCATCTGTGAAATCACTGACCATGTCATGAGTGATGTAATATGTGACGTCATCACCAGTGCATTGCGGGCGCGCGAGTTATAGTTAGCTCAACTAACTATAACGAGCGAATTTCTCTGGTTTTATATTAGTCAAATGTCCAACTAACTATAACATCCCTGAAACCTATGGTTTTTCCAGTGAATATATATCTATATATATATATATATATAGATATATTAAAAACAACATTTTAAACTGTTTATAAGTTTATAGAAGATATTAACTATGCTGTTCAACTTTATCCAAATTCAAAATAAAAGAGCTGAGCCATTCCATATTAAAGGATACAGTCAATCTATAACTATATACATAGGTAGTTTATTGTAAAATAAATATATAAAAAATATACTAATACATAAATTAGCATTTAAAAAACCTTACAAATTCACTAAAAAAACCATAGGTTTCACACACGTTATAGTTAGGAATTAGCATTTAAAAAACCTTGCAAATTCACTGAAAAAACCATAGGTTTCACACATGTTATAGTTAGCTGGACATTTCACTCGTAAAAAAACATTGAAATTCCCCCGTTATAGTTAGTTCAGCTAACTATAACTCGCGCGACTGCAATCCGCTGCTGATGACATCGCATATTACATCACTCATGACATGGTCAGTGACATCACTCAGGACATCACAAAGGACATCTCAAATGACATCACTGATGACATCACTGATGACATCATCCAGTGAATATGTGTCTTTCTGAAAAAAAAAATGTTTTTATATATGTATATCTAAAGGTTAATGGAAGAATAAATGGGTAAAGAAGTGTCTAAATGGATGATTTTTTTTGTAAAATTAATTGTATAACTGACTTATTAACAGTATCTTAGTGAATACAGTGATGTAATATGCGACGTCATCAGCAGTGGATTGCAGTCGCGCGAGTTATAGTTAGCTGAACTAACTATAACGTGGGAATTTCAATGGTTTTTTACGAGTGAAATGTCCAGCTAACTATAACGTGTGAAACCTATGTTTTTTTCAGTGAATATATATATATATATATATATATATATAAATTCACTGAAAAAACCATAGGTTTCACACATGTTATAGTTAGCGGAAATTTTACTGATAAAAAACCAATGAAATTCCCCCGTTATAGTTAGTGCAGGAAACTATAACTCACGCGACCGCAATCCTCTGCTGATGCTAATACTGTATTTAGACACTTATTTGCCCATGTCTTCTTCCATAAATTTTTAGCTATACATATATTACAAATATTTTATTTTCATAAAGACACATATGTCATCAGCAGAAGATTGCGGTCGCGTGAGTTATAGTTTCCTGCACTAACTATAATGGGGGAATTTCATTGGTTTTTTATCAGTAAAATTTCCGCTAACTATAACATGTGTGAAACCTATGGTTTTTTCAGTGAATTTGCAAGGTTTTTTAAATGCTAATTCCTAACTATAACGTGTGTGAAACCTATGGTTTTTTCAGTGAATTTGTACGTTTTTTTAAATGCTAAGTTACTTTACGCCATTCGTGGCGTGCGCGCCCACTTAACGCAGTTCGTTCCGTGCGCGCACGGTGCGCTTCGCGCACCGTGCGCGCACAGTGAGCACGTGGTGCGCTTCGCGCACCGCGCGCCCACTTTATGCAGTTAGTGCCATGCACGCACGGTGGGCACGCGGTGCGCTACGCGCACTGCGTGCCCACGTTACGCTAGATGGGCCATGTACGCACGATGCGCTTCGCGCACCGTGTGCACATGGAGGACATATTATGCGCTTCCTTGTGATAGGTAATCTGTTGAAATTTTTTGGGGAAATGCTGTGCTATTATATGCCATGCACAAATGGTGGGCTTCAGCCACCATTTGCATACGGGGGTGGAGAGAGTGTGGATTATTATTTTTTTAAAATTTTTACCGTACGCGTACGGTAAGCGTACGGTAAGCGTAATCGGCGAAATTTTCGAAAAATAAAAAATTACCGTTTTTTGCCTTGGGGGATCTTTGAAGACTCAACTAACATGGTTATGTGCATGGGCGCTGTCTAAACAGCCCCTTTATATGTTTTTGGCATTTGTTTATCAGCTCCCCCCTCAGAGTGCGAGAGAGAAAATGGCGGCCGCCGCTTCCTGGTTTCGACCGATTCGAATGTTTACTAAGATCTAAGGGCCAATCAGAATCGCGCTCGCGCACGCCACCGTACGCGTACGGTAAGCGCACCGTAAGCGCACCGTAAGCTGGCTCAGATATATATATTGATTTAAAGGCTATTTTCTCAGAATCTACTGAACAGATTTACACCAAACCTACAAAAGGCACTTCCTTGACCTGAGGACTACCTCTCTGCCAAATTTCAAGTAATTCTGTTCAGCCGTTCGGGCTGTAGCTGTGTCTAAAGGTCCTATGGAAAAACGCATGGGAAAAACGCGTTTTGGGACCCCCCTTTTATCTCAGCCCCCGCTTGACGAATCCCCCCGAGACTTTCAGGGTAGGAGCGGAGCGTAGCGCCCCACCTATTTTGAAAAATTCGCAAGGATTCGTCGACCGGCGCAAAAGTTATTCAAAATAGAATGTTGCGGATTTCCTATGGAAACGTGGTCCTAACTATAACTACCTACTGGCGACCGCCAGTAGGTAATATATATATATATATATATATATATATATATATCCACCCAATTCGGCTCCGTTCGTAGGACCCCTGGCGCGTCTTAATCCGGTGCCGTGCTAAGGCAGAGCCATGCCGTATTGTATCATCACCAGAGATTCACTTCGCAGTGAAACAAGTAGTGCGTGCTACTTGTTTCACTGCGAAGTGAATCTCTGGTGATGATATATATATATATATATATATATATATATATATATATGGATAGATAGGTAGATAGATAGATAGATAGATAGATAGATAGATAGATAGATAGATAGATAGATAGATAGATAGATAGATAGATAGATAGATAGATAGATAGATAGATAGATAGATAGATAGATAGATAGATAGATAGATAGATAGATAGATAGATAGATAGATAGATAGATAGATAGATAGATAGATAGATAGATAGATAGTGTTAGAAATGGGATATCTGGTTGGCTAGGGCTTGCGCCTAAGCCAGGCAGGAACCACCACTCAGGGCAAGGGAGTTACATGCTGAAGATAACTGAAGATAGCGCAAGATAACCCCGTGCCAAGCTTGGTAGCTTGGCTTGAGCAGTTAGCCTTATCCCTGAGGCAATATCTAAAGTGTTTGCGCAACACACACACACACACACAGCAGCAACACACTAGGCACACCACAAAACAAACTAAAATAACCTTTGTATTATTCAAAATACATTAGAATCATAATCACACAATATACACTGTGCCAACTGGCACTGGGCAATATTTACAGGGGACTATATACACAGGATAGGGCCAATCGTGCCACTGTCAGAACCTTTAGAAAGCACTAGTAGCACATGTAAAACACAACCAGTAACTACTGGCAGAATACTGTACTCAGCATTATATCACATTAGCACTAAGCAGTAGGTATAAAAACATTATGCATAAACTTCATAAAGCATAAACCCATTACGCAATAGGCATCATCCTAAAACATCATAGCATGACATCAGGCATCAGCATAAATACATTATGCAATATCACATTAGCCATAAACACATTATGCATAAATCATCAGTGCACCGCAGTAACACTACTACCAGGTGCATACATCACCTTACAAACTGACCCCAGGCCAGCCCCAGGCTCAAAATGCCCTATGTCCAGAAAGTCAGGGCTCTAAGGCGGGCCTTCCAAATGGCCCCCTGGCTGCAAATGCAGCGAAACCACAGAATGCAGAATGCGCTGAGGTGTGGGGTACAACTCACCCCTTCCTCAATAAGATAAATGGCCCCCAAACGTTGCAGCTGCCCACGCTCTTGCGGTGCAGCTGATGTAGAAATGGGCAATTTACCCTTTGTGCCTAGGGGAGCCCCACTCTGGGACTCTGAAAACAATATTGCCCCAAAGTTGCAGCTGCTCGTGACTGCGGTGCAGCTGTGGAGCAAACCAGCACTGGCACTCACTGTGCCTGGGAGCACTAAACATGCTCCCAAACTCAGCCCCCACGGTGCAGCTGCCCGCAACAGCGGCGCAGGTGTGAAGATGCACTTGTACTCACATTGCCTCTGGCGCCCCGCTCACCGGGCTCCTCCCTGTGCCCTCGATTGGCACCAACAGTGTGCAAGTGAAGCCCCACTCACTGGGGCTGCTCGGGGACTACTCCGGTCTCAAGGGATCCCCCTAACTTCACCCGCGCCCCCTCCATGGACCCGGGACTTCGAGATAGAGCCCGCTAGGCTCCCGTTCCGATGTGCCACCTGAACCAGCAACACGCGGGGCTCTCCTCTTCTCATGGGAGCCCCGCTCAGGAATGCGCCGCTTCTGGACTCCACGTTGCTGGTGACAGGCACTGACCCTGTGCCTCAGAAATTCCTCTGCAGCAAAGTCTCCGTCTCATCTCCTTTCAGCTGAGGACCCCGCCCGCGGCCAGGCTCACTCGCTACCTGACTTCCTGCTCAGTCAGAGAGACATTGGAGCCCTCTTCTCGGGCTTGAGACAGGCAATTCTCGCTTCGCCTTCCCGCTTCCTCGGGCAAGGCTCCGCTTCCAGGGGCACAGAATGCGGGGTGGGCTCCTGCTGTAGGAAAAACAACAATGTGGGGTAGGCTCCCACCCCTTCAGCACACAAACGCAGGGTGGCCTCCCGCTTCGATAAACCCACCACAATGCTCAAAAGCACACCATAATGCGGGGTGGGCTTCTGCTCTTAGATGAGGAGTGCAGGGGGGAATACCACACGCAGGGATTTCCTCGCAGCCTCACGTTGCAGATGCCAACTACTCTCTCCTTCTGGCCAATAAAGTTATAGTGCTCAGGAGGCGCTTGCGTCCTCCAGGGTTAAGGGACAGAGCTGGGCCCAGGCAGGCCAGCACACGGGACCCTCCAACATGAAACTTTTCATGGGGTCACAGCCCCAATATTTATATCAACATTTTCTTAGGGGTTACTGACATGCAGTGAAAGGGGGGGTCACAGACATGGCACACACTTTATGTGCCACGTCACAGTGGCAGAAACACTGCGCGCACAGGCCCTGAAATGGCAGAGGCCTGAAACATGTTTGAAAGGCTACTTTGGTGGGTGGCGCAATCCGCGCTGCAAGCCCACTAGTAGCATTTCATTTTCTGGCCCTGGGTATCTGAGATACCACTTTACAAGGGACTGACAGGTAAATTGAATATGCCAAGCAGGTGCAGACCAATCTTACCATATTTATCCACAGAGAGCACACTCACTTTACACTGGACAGCAGTGCTAAAGTGCCCAGAGTCCTAAAACCACCAACACCATGTCAGAAAAAAGGCTAGGAGAAAGGCAAAAAGTTTAGGGATGACCCTGCAAAAAGGGCCAAGTCCGATAGATAGATAGATAGATAGATAGATAGATAGATAGATAGATAGATAGATAGATAGATAGATAGATAGATAGATAGATAGATAGATAGATAGATAGATATGAATACGGCAAGGCATGGCGTCTTTGAAAATCACGAGCAGACAGGAACATCTATGGTAGATCATAAGCACTCATTGGAGTGTTTGGAATTGGCTGTAAAGTCACCACACAAAAGGATCGGAAGCAGTGGGAATATAGAGCCCACTTATGAAATTACACTCCTCTCATGGATATAAATAGTTCATTGAATGCTGCGATGTCGGTGGAAAAAAATTAGGCTGGCATAAGTGCCTGTGTAGTTATGATGAGGTCAGACTTTCCATTTCAAATGCATTTTTTTATTGCAGTACTAACTTTAGGGCTGTTCAACAAATCTACATGAAACTTTCCAAAGAAAAGTCCATCCACTTGGTGTTTTCATAGCAATTGTCTTGCAGATTCGTCAAGATTGGCCAGAAAAAACTGGCCCCCTAAAGTGAAAATTCCCATTCTAACTCATATTGCTATTGATTTTTTAGAATTCTTTGTTCCTCAATACTGAAAATAATCAGCAAAACGAATTGGTGAATACAAATGAAAGATAAACACCCGTTGTTTTACTGAAAGATATATTCATGGCATGAGGCAAAACAACAATCATAAAGTGTTTTTCTTGGAGTAATTACACTGACTATGTAACAAGAAAAACAGATGCGATTGAGACTGAAAGAAGTTTTTCTATAAACGTGTGAAACCCTGCTGAGTTCGTCTCTGAGACGCAAGATTCCTCTCCCAAGAGATGAAGAAAAGAATTTGCAGTACCTTGGGCCGGGAGGTGTATTGCAGAGCTGAATTATTCGCATCTCGGAATGAAGTGTTGAGACTGTCCGGCATTGACATTTGACCGTGGACTTGCAAACAAGCTGCTTCTGCAACTGTTTGCATTCAGTCCACTGAGATGTCATCCGGTTCATTAAACACTTCACAGAACAGCATTTGTCATTCCTTCAGCAGACAGCCGGTGCTGAAGGGAAGAAGACACACGCTAGATTATAAGGATGCTGAAAGATTTTCGAAAGGAATGGTGCATCTGAAAGGAAAGTTGAATGAATCGTATTTTAGGACAGCATGATGTGCCAGTTTTGGGAGATAGAGCCCTGCACAGGGCTTAATTTGAGCCGGTGGTTTCTGGTGCTCGCAATGGAACTTAATTGCCAGCACATGTGCTTGTCACAGTCTGGTAATTTAACCCCTTCGCTGCTAGGCCTTTACCCTTCTGTGCTAAGCCTTTTTTGGCTATTTGGGGTAGCTTGCGCTTAGGCCCCTGTAACTTTTTGACCACATAAGGTATCCTAGCCAAATTTGTGTCCTTTTTTTCCAACATCATGGGGATTCTAAAGGTACCCAGGGTTGTGGATTCCCCTGGAGGGGACCCAGAAATTAGCCAAAATACAGCGAAAGTTTTTTTTTGTGTGGAAAAATGGGAAAAAAGGGCTAGAGATGAAAGTGTCTGTTTTTTTCCCTGCAAATGGCATCAAAAAAGGGGTTGTGGTGCTGAAATCAACATCTTCCCAGCTTTCAGGGACAAGCAGACTTTTGTCAAAAAACCAACATTTTTTACACAGTTTTGGCATTTTTCTGAGACATATCCTATTTGTGCTATTTTTTGTGCTTTCAACCTCCTTCCAGTTAATGGTAGAAATGGGTATGAAAGCAATAATGGATCCTGGAAAGCTATACATTTTAGAAAAGTAGACTACATTCTGAAGTCAGCAAGGGGTAATTGGTGTAGATCCTTCTAGGTTTCTTTATAGAAACTAACAGTTTCTGTGGTGCAAAGTTCTGGAATCTGCGTGGATCCACCCCGCGTTCCCCAAAGTCTTCAGAGAAAAATGGTACCTCACTTGTGTAGGTAGGCCTAGTGCCTACGACAGGAAACGGCCCAAAACGCAAGGTGGACACACCACATTTTCACAGTGAAAAATTACCCTTTTTTTCCAAAGTGCCTAGCTCTAGTTTTTGAACCCTAGCTCTGACGGCACCTGGGGAAACCTAGCAAACCTATACATTTTGTGTGAGGCACCATTTTTATCAGGAGACCCGGGGGAACACTGGGTGGTAGGAAATTTGTGTCAGCACGGTGATGCCACAATTTTCCCACACAAAAATATGTGGAAAAAGTGATTTTTAAGCTAAATTTGAGGTTTGCAGGGGATTATGGGTAAGAAAACAAAGGGGAATTCCCAGGTGTCTACTTTTCAGAAATGTGTGGGTTTGGTAGGTTTCCATAGCTGGCTGTCGAGCAGGGGCCTAAAATCCAGGTGCCTCCCCTTGCAAAACCAGGTTGTTTTGTGATAGGCATTTTTCATGTCGCCTCAATACGTTTTGGGCCCATGCCTGTCGCGGGTACTTTGGCCTCCCACACGAGTGAGGCACCCTTTTTATCAGGAGACCCGGGGGAACACTGGGTGGTAGGAAATTTGTGTCAGCACGGTGATGCCACAACTTTCCCACACAAAAATATGTGGAAAAGGTGATTTTTTAAGCTAAATTTGAGGTTTGCAGGGGATTCTGGGTAAGAAAACAAAGGGGAATTCCCCGGGTGTCTACTTTTCAGAAATGTGTGGGTTTGGTAGGTTTCCCTAGCAGGCCGACGCGCACGGGGCCAAAAACCCAGGTGACCCCCCTTGCTAAATTAGGTTGTTTTGTGATAGGCAATTTTGATGTCACCTCAGTAGGTTTTGGGTCCTTGCCTGTCATGGGTCCTTTACCCACCCACGCGAGTGAGGTACCATTTCTTTTGGGATACTTGGAGAAAGGCGGGGAGTAGGAAATTTATTGTTTCTTTCTGCAGCGTGAACATTTTGGCACAATAATGCAAGGAAAATGTGACAGACACATTTTGAGGTTTGGAGGACATTGTGGGTAATATAACTTGTTGGGATCCACAAGAGGGACATCACCATGTACTCCCATGGGTGTTTAGTTTATGACAATATCTACACTTGGTAGGCTATTCTTAGATGGATTGTACACCTTGGCAGAGAGACTAAAAAGACAAAGATTACTGCACAGCCATCTATTCCTCAAGCACACACACATACTGGTTGGATTTGGCACGAGGGCGAGTGATGGTTCAGTATATACAATTTTACTAACAAGAGATTTCACAAAAATGAAAAGCACTGTCAATAATTGCAAGGACAAAAAACCGAACCAGTGACTTGCAGCTCGTGAGGTGTAAAGCCACGTCAAGGCCCCAACTGCTTTACAGGCCATTCACACACCTTTAATAAATGATTCACACAAGACCATTCACACCACCAGGCACAAAACCAACACATTACATCATTCACAAAAAGGGACAAGGTACACTCTGCTTGAGAAAGACAGAAAAGACAAAGTTTTCTGCACAGCCACCTATTCTTCAAGCACACAGACATACTGGTTGGATTTGGCACGAGGGTGAGTGATGGTTCAGTATATACAGTCGTATTAACCCGAGATTTCACAAAAATGAAATGCACTGTTAATAATTGAAAGGACGAGAAACTGAACCATTGACTCACAGCTCATGAGCTGTAAAGCCACGACAGGGCACTAACCACTTTACAGGCCATTCATACACCTTTCATATGTGTGACACATACAAAACCATTCACACCGCCAGCCGCGGGCCCAGCACATTACAACACTCACACCAGCAGACAGCGCCATTCAAGGGCCCATCACTTTCACACGCCCACATTCCTGACACAGCAACTACACCAGCTCACGGATTGCGTGGAGTGGCATTTAGCTAGCAGTGTGTGTACTGACCAGCAGCAAGTCACTACTCACATATCGCCAGCCAAGAGCCCATCCATGCACACCGCCAGCCAAGCGCCTGTCCACTCACTGCCAGCCAACCACCAGTCCACACACACCGACAGCCAAGTGCCAATCCACACACACCACCAGCCAAGCGCCAATCCATGCACACCGCCAGCTAAGCACCAGTCCAAGCACACCGACAGCCAAGCGCCAGTCCACGCACACCACCAGCCAAGCGCCAGTCCACGCACACAGTCATAAATTTGTTTTTTAAACAAGAAAGAAAACACAAACCAATTGCAACTAGATACAAAACTATAACTACAAAAACAACAACAGTAACTAAAGACATCATTCTATTGCCAAACGTGAAACTGAATAACTATATAAAACCATACAGACCAGGCAGTACACTATTAGACTCACGGTTGCTCCCAAAAACTCTTTTGAGTGTGATACAATTTGAAACATGTGGGCACACACAGCCCAGGACTAGAAGGACAATCGACACAGTGCATACAACTCTCCTTCCGCACACCTCTTTGCAAGCAGGCTCTACATCTCTTACAGAGAATGATTTTTTGGGGCGTAGGAAGAATTAAATCAGGAAAGTGGCGATCTTTCAATCTTTCAATCTAGCCACATCCTCCACCACTCCAGCTCTAGGAACACTTGCCTGTTCCACAACAACAAGGCTGCCAATCGCAGACTCCTGAACCTGAACAAAAGTCATCTTTGACGCAGGAGAACACTTCTTGTACACAACAAAAGCATTGAAAGTTGCTAAATTGAAGAGATGGATGGCCAACTTCTTATACCAAATGTAAGCCTTACGAATAGCAGTGTAAGGTTCCATCCTCGGATCTACTCTATCAACACCACCCATATGCTTATTGTAGTCTACAATGCACACAGGTTTGCACACTTCAGCAGTCTGACCCCAAACAGTCACAGGTGAAGTACTCTCATCATGAATGGTAGTCAACATGTACACATCTCTCCTGTCGACAAATTTCACAGCTAGCAGTTTCTCACTACGCAAGGAACTGCACTGTCCCCTCTGAAGCTTTTTGCAAACACGCTCTTTTGGGTAACCTTTACAGTTAGAGCGGATTTTGCCACAAGCAAAAGTGTCCACTTTGAACAATTCCTTAAACAATTGCACAGCAGTGTAGAAGTTATCAAGATATAAATGGTGTCCTCTGTTAAACAGTCCTCTAGCAAGATCCAACACAATTTTCCTAGAAACTCCAAAAGTGGTCGGACAACCAGGGGGGGTCAACAGTGGAATCCCTACCAGTGTACACCCGGAAATTATAGACATATCCTGTCCTACTCTCAGACAACATATACATTTTAATTCCATAACGTACCCTCTTGCTAGGAATGTACTGCCTAAAAACCAAACGGCCCTTGAACATAACCAAAGACTCATCAAGAGATAGTTCTTTGCCTGGAGTATAGATCTCTGAATATCGATCTACAAAGTGATCAAGAACAGGCCGAAGCTTAAAAAGACGGTCACAGTCAGGGTTATCTCGTGGCAACGCTAAAGCATTATCAACAAAATGCAGCATCCGAAGCAAATAGTGATCACGACTCATAATTGCAGGAAATATGGTTGTTGCCATCAAGGGACTGGTAGACCAATATGAAGCCAGGGACGGCTTCCTTATTAAGTCCATCAAAGATGTCAAACCCAAAAACTTCTTCATCTCATCCAGATTTGTGGGAGTCCACCGGGTAGCTCTAGAGCGGGGCCTAAGTCTGGCACTGTTGTCCCTCAAAAACTGTTCAGCATGCAAATTAGTCTGCTCAACAATCTCACCCAAAAATACATCATCCATGAACATATGAAAAAACTGAATAGCCAAAAATGTTCACAATCCACTCTACATCCTGCATCACCACTGGAATGCAGGCAGCACCATGTTTGGATCAACCCAGAGTCCAGAGTCAGGCTGCAATCCAGATGCCTCTTGCTCCATCGGCACATCAGTGTCCTCCTCTAAAACAGGCAATTAATCCGCACTGAGAGCAGCTTCATCTGCACTGAGAGTAGCTTCATCATCCGATGATTCCATGTGGAGAGAAAACTCACTGCCTGAATCTTCACCTCCCTCCACTCCCTCAGACGCATTGTCAGTCTCATAATTCTGCTCAGAGGAAGATTCAAGAAGCATACCAAGCACCTGCTGAGCAGTAATTCTAGGTAATTTGTCAACAACAACAAACCCTTTGTAAAAAAAATAATAAACACAATGTAGCTTTATCTCAAAGACCTATATAGTCAACACTATACCACTCACTTGACAGAAGCAGCTAGACTCACCACCACCTACTCTACACGGACACAGTAAGGACCAACAGTATCCCACTAAAGAAAAAAAAGAAAATTACACAGAAGACAACGCAAAACACATCGCAAAGAATTTCATGTACAAAACACTAACTATGCTGCTATTATGACACCACTTACAAAAAATTCATCCATGCATGACAATAATACTCATTTGGAGTAAATACAACAAAATGTTTTTCTTACCAAAAAAATGCAAATACGCAAAACTGCAAGACAACCACTGCCGAAACCGCAAACAGGAATCAAAAGCTTTACACTAGAATAAAAAGGAGAAAAAAAAAACATTACAATGCACCAGTCCACACACAATCCACCAGCCAAGCTAAGGGGTAGGTGGGCCTAACAGTTTAAATAAAATATTCACCCCGTAAAAGGGGAGCAGCCCTTGCCCAAGATGCCACTCCCCAACACCAAAACTTAAAAAACCCGGGTGTCTAGTGGCTTCTGCTGATCTGCCACCCAAAGAGGGCAGAAATGGCCCCAATCATTCTCCCATAAAGGGGAGCGACACTTGCCCAAGGGCCGTTCCCCAACATAACAAAAGAACATCCCTGGTGGCCTAGTGGCCATATAAAAAAAGAAATCCGCTGATCTACCCCCCAGGGGGGCACAAACGGCCAAATTAATGCTCTCCAAAGGGGAGCGACCCTTGCCCAAGGGGCCACTCCCACAAAATAATCCCTGGTGGTCTAGTGGGCAACTAAATAAATAAATATGGTGAGATCTGCCCCCCAAGGGGCAGAGAGCCAACAACAATGCCCCAAGGGGAGCGACCCTTGCACAAGGGGCCACTCCCCATAAATGTATCCCTGGTGGTGTAGTGGGCCTCTTTAATTTAAAAACGATGGTGTGATCTATCCCCTAGGGGGGCAGACACAGCCAAAACATATTGCCCACAAACAGGGGAGCGACCCTTGCCTAAGGGGCCGCTCCCCAAAACACAAAAAGGGCATTAAAAAAAATCCCTGGTGGCCCAGTTGGCACCTATACATAAATATAACTTTTTTTTAAGGTGATCTGCTTCCCCAAGGAGGGCAGACCAAAGTAAAAACATTGCTCCCCCAAGGGGAGCGACCCTTGCCCAAGGGGTCGCTCCCAAAAACAAAATGTCCATTTACAAAAAATAAAACATCCCTGGTGGCCTAGTGGGCACATATACATAACATTTTCTTTTACATCGATCTGTCCCCCTCCCCCAAGAGTGGCAGTACAAAGTAAAAACATTTTTCCCACAAGGGGAGCGACCCTTGCCCAAGGAGCCGCTCTCCAAAACAAAATGGCCATTAAAAAAATCTCTGGTGGCCCAGTGGGCACCTATACATATAAATAATTAAATTATGCCCAATCTGCCCCCCAAGGGGGGCAGAACAAAGTACAAACATTGGTCCCCCAAGGGGCTGCTCCCCAAAACAAAATGTCCCTTTAAAAAAAAAGAAAACGGGCATTCCTGCTGCATGATCGCGCAGTGTGTGCGTGTTGACAGTAGTTTGAATGTTGTGCATGCTCATAATTTGCACCAGATATACCTACTTGTTTTACGAACTCTCTGCTGGGCTGCCTCCTCTCCTTCATGTACCATGATTGGTTTTAAAGACCAGTGTTGGAAGGCTCTTCCGCCAAAGACCAGGCTTGCCGGACTTGTTCTGAACTTTAGAATACCATGGTGGACGGACAAGGGTTATATCATAAAACATTATTTTACAGAATTTCCTTCAACCAACTTTTAACAGAGAACAACACAATTAAATTGCTATGTCAAGACTAGAAAAAGGGGTCCTGGGAGTTTTCTTTTGAATTCAGTGCTCATAACTCTCTTTACAATTCCATCTGTATTGCTTTGCTATCTTCTCCTTTGCATCACTGATTCCATAATGCCCTTCCTATTGCGTCATATTTGGCGCTCACCATTAGAAAATTAGTACTACCCCTCCCAGAATGAAACCAAAACCGAAATGAATGAGCGTGTGGCTTATGAGATAGATTTTGAATTTGAATTTGATAGATCCCTGTCACTATTATCCTTTGTCGTGTAATACATTCTCAAATGTAACCAAGTGCACATCCACTGAAATGCTGCTCTTTTTTGTCTTTCTTTTGGTAATTTGCCTTATAACTCTGCTGTCTATGGTGCAGTCCTTAATTCGTCAATGTTTTTTTCACTATGGTACTTCTGTATTCGGGGTTTCTACCAATGTTTTCCCACACCTATGTCTGTGGCCTGTCCTGATTTTTGGTTTTGAAAATCTGATCAACCTAACTTCCACCAACCATTGTTTGCTCTGTGAGTCCCTAAGTACAGCTGGATGTGGGGAGGGGAGGACCACACTTCTGCCCCTACACCGCTGGGGTTTGACCGCTATATTTTAATGTTGTTATACCTGATTCGGCTAGGAGGGCAGGCTTAACGATGCAATGGAGAATAACAGATGCTGCTCCTCTTTTTAGGACACGCTGCCTATTGTGTCCTCTCTCAGCTTCTGTCTCCACCCCAACCACAGTGCAAATAGGAAAGGTGGGTTTGTGGAAACAGCTGCCTTAGTCACTCATTGGACCCCTTTAAGGCACTCTCAATAGCCTTACTGACTGCACCACAGCATGGGCCCTCTCACCATAGTACAACACATGCATTATTCACTCTACAACCTCATACTTCTACACTCACACAGATAGACGATCAGGCCTCATACAATTATGCAGCACAGCCCCTGTCACGCCACCATCTCGAAGGCCTTGCCCACTGCAGCAACACAAAATTCCTCGGTGCAGTTTAAGGAGCGTATGCAGAACCACATAAGTCTTATTAACTGTGACATGACCCAGCTTCCATAATAACTTTGTCTTGAGCATTTCTTACTAGAGCACCATGCAGGGACCATTGTAATGCTAGAGGCACTCTTGTGGTCTGATACCCTATGATGACCTTTGACTACCATTATTTTAATTGACTTTGGTATGTTATTTTACCCTAGCCTGAATGTAAGATGCCCTGCACATGCCTTGTTTCTCTTAAAAGTTTCTTTCTTTTAATCTTACAGTCTTTCAGTGGGAGCTGTCATGGAGTAGGACAGCCTTACCAAGAACAGAACATGTGGGATGTGCATTTGAAAGCATGAAAGAGAGAGAGGTGTGGAATGTACTTTTTGGTCTCGAAGTGCATTGTTGTGAGCAGTGATACACAAATGTGCTCGGTGTTGTACATTGGGAGATGAAGTATGTGATGCTATAAGCAGTGTGTTCACAAATATGCATTGTGGTGTACATTGGAATCATTATGAAGTTCTTACTATTGGCTTTGACATGGCCTCATGTCATCCGGTTTTCTGACTCTGCTTGGCTTGAGCTTTGTCTGCGTGCACAGCCACACTTGCAAGTTGTTTGGGTTAATCAAGTACAAGGATTGTATTTGTGAGAGATTGTTTAATGTACCCTGGAAGGCTTTTGTGAGCTTCATCAAGATAAAGGATGGAACATGCGAAATTGGATGAGGGGACGTGGGAACATCTTCCTGCCAGGGAATGCTTGCTTGGAAGCTCGCCTGTTCTGGTAAGATTACTTTGACTCAGGGGGTAAGGTTTCTCTCGAACCTTCTAGTGTGTTTTGAGATTATAAAGCTGAGGGTTGTTGACTTAGAAACCAGGATTTTGGAATCCGAATGGGGACGGATGCTTCTACTTCGGAGGGGAACTCTGGTTGCTGAAGCTCTTAACCACGGCTGTTAATCCCCCGGGCAGGAGTGGGCTAAGATGCAGTGTTTGCACCAGGGGAAGTTTTGATTATTGCCATTGTGATGTTTGGCCAGTGGCTTTGATCATTTGAGGTGCTTGAGTTTTGATTATTGCCATTGTGATGTTTGGCCAGTGGCTTTGATCATTTGAGGTGTTTTCTTTGTAATGTATGAGTGAGTTGAGGTACACATCCAAAGTAATCATTTGATGTATCTAGTGTATATATCTCTTTCTGATCTCTTGCAGGATGTCCAGCATATTATACTTTCTTGCGTGTTATCCCATATTATATGCTGCTTGTTTATTCATGGTATTACTCATGGATTTAAGTGTTGCATTTACCAAGTGTGTTATTATTGCTTGAATATAAACATATATATCTCTTTGTGTATGTGAATTTTGTGCATTTGGCATCTGGAAAAGCCTTTCAGTTAGAGAGCATTGTGTAAAATAAAACCACAAGCCTTATTCTAAAAAGAGAGTCTTTGCATTTTGTTACATAAAACCCTTTTCTAAAGGTGTTGTTTGTTTTGTGTTAATTTCTCCTGCCTCGTCGAGTGTTGAGCCACCATGTGGGAACTGTATTATCTGAAAGGCGAAGCAAGTCAACCATCTTCACTGGACCATCACACAAGTCTTGCCCACTAGAGTACACCTCTGGCAGCAGGCAGAACTAACAGTGATGCTCTCTCACTGAAGAAAACAGAAGCCTTGGTCATTACACCCATCATACAAACCTTGCCTTCTGTAATACCAAAAGGGGCATAACTCACTGCAGTGCAACACAAGATCTTCTCCCTACAGCACCATGCAGGCTTTACTTCACCACCATTGCTCCCCTGCACAAGTTTTACACACTCGAGCCGTATGCAGGTCTCATTTACTGCAGTACCACACAGGCCTTGCCTGCTGCAGCAACACATAGGACTAGTTCATAATGAAATCACACAGGACTTGTTCATTGTAGCATTTCATAGGCCTTGTGATTCAATTACCACACAAGACTCACATACTCATGTGTTGACTGGTGGTGTACAATGTATTATAAAAGCAGTGTATATTTGTTTGGGGGAAGAGGTATGGTGCAGTGGCCAGGACGACTGACTCCGGAAAGCGGGGGCTCACGGTTCGATCCCTGGCACCCCCGGCAGATCAGCCCAGCACCATGTGACTCTGGGCAATAGCTCGCTTAATCTTCCCAACGGCCCCCAGCGCCTTGACACCTTTGGGTAATTGTTCGCGCTTTACAAATACTGGACATTTAGTTTTTTCACTTACCTATCGCAGGAATGGTTTCTCCAAAGACCAAAGGAGGTGCCACAGGAGCAGAACATGTGGGTGAGCCACTAAGGGCTCGAGCCAAGCTCGAATAAGATGCCTGGCTCTGTCTTAACTCGTGGTCTCAAACCAAAAAAAAAGAAAAAAAACAAGACAGCTTTTCTATGCCTTCTGTGTGCAGCACACACTCATGTGATTTTCAAAGATCTAGCAGTGCACTCTCCCATAGCAGTGAGGATGCTGGCTAGTGCTGCGCTGTGGTCTTTTCACAATTTTGATCACTCACTCTGTGGGGTAAGGTGCTGTTCAGATAGACTGAGCATGTAGGCATCATGATTGCCATTGAAAGGTGCTAGAGTGACCTTAAACTAATGATTTTTTCAACGAGGCTACTTTGGGGTCAGTTGATTTGAAACATCACCTGAATCATGTCACTCTGTGAGCACTTTCATAGCATTCTACAGCATCGTCATAACTAGGCCATCTGCAATGATGTCAACCAACCCCATGGAGCAATTAAAAAATGTGTAAAACAAAACCTGCAGTCAATTGTACAACAATGTGATCTCTATGTGAAAGTGTTTGTACAACCCAACTCTAAACTTTACTTTTTTCTCAGTGAAGACCTGTAAATCTATGGAATCTCCAAGGGCAGCCAGTTGTTGATGAGGCCAAAATTCTCAATCGCGAATATCACATTGAATATCACATCGAACATAACACAACTTCATAATATCACAACCAGCATCACATTCAACATAAGATCACATCATAACATGAAATACATACAACATGACATCCAGCATAGCATCAGATCTGAGATCATATCAATTTATATCCAAGATCACAATCAACGCACGTCCTCACACCAAAAAATACATCCAACGGGAACAAATTGTTACTCCAATATCATATCTGTCATCATAGAGAAAATTTAATCATAAGATCACATCGAACATCAAATCCAACATGTATAGTCACATAATAGCATCACATTCAACATCATATCATAAAGTCACATCAAACTTAGCATCAAATGGACATCACATCGAACACCACATTATAACTTTTCATCCAACATCACTTAACATCCAGTATTACAGAACATCCACTCTGAAATCTCATCAATATCACAATCACATCCAATGTCACATCAAGATTACAACGATCATAATCATAGCCATCATCACAATGACATCTTCTATTACATCACAGTAACACCCATCGCATTTACTATTACAATCGCATCCACCATAAAATCCCAATCATGTTCACATCTATTGATGGAATCCCATCCACATCCACCATCACAGCATCCCTAAAGGAAAATCAAAAATCATGGCACACCCAAAAAACCAAGGGTTTTATACACATTTTATGAATAGGTAATAAGCAAAATCTACAAATTCAGCATGACATGATGTCATGTGGTCACATTTAGGGGCGAGTAGGTACACCACCATCTTACATGCTCACATTTGAAAGTTGCCAAATGTTCCTAATTCCTGTCATTTTCTTGTGTGCTTGTGCAGGATAATATTCTCTGAAAAGGCTTTGCTAACATTCACACTTCTTCGTACGCATATTATCATGTTCCTTGAACATTCTGTACAAGGGCTAAGTTTACTATGCAAAATACTATTGTTTGTTATTATCTGCTCAGCGATTGAGCTATCATGAAAGAATCAACAAAAGCTGCCTGACTGGGGCTCCAGCATGATTACATGAGTGCAATTTAATATTTAAACAACATCACTCCTTTGTTAATACAGAAGAGCATTCCACTGGTACTGCTGAGGTTGCCTCATGCTGGAATTCCAGTCCAGCTGATTCTTGTTTACCTGTTGTGAGGGATTATGCCCTGCTTTCCACTGAGACTGGCTCCCTGATGGCACTTACCCACAGATAACAGGGGAGTTAGATCCCTATAAAGAATCTGACGTATTCACCCACCCTAGGCACACTAGTATATGCAGAGCTAGGTAGGATCTCAAAATATAACTTGCTTTTATGCAAGAATATATTCTCTGTAACAGCACAATGGTTGCATTGTTTATCTTTTTCACCATTCTCATAATGCTGATCATGCTAGTCTGTTTCCTTCTATAGAATATTGCAGCACATGTAATTTACACTAGAATAATAATGCTTCAATAAATATTGAAACGCCATGTTGTGTACTTCTTTTGTATCTCTTTGGGTATGCAGGAGTTACCAAACGAAAGGGCTCTAGATCTGTTTCCATGATTTCCTTGTGGAGTCAGGGGTGTCATGTTCTGAGTAAGCCTGGGCGTTGAACTACGCTCCGTTCGCGGAGCTTGCGAAGTTTTGGTAACTTCGCGCTTCGCGCAGAGCGCGAAGTTGCAGATTGCTACGCAATCTAGCGCGTAGCGTAGTAAATTTGCTTCCTCGCGCGCTCAATATTCATTCTCGCGCGCGCGGTAATGTCTTACCTTGATTCTGCGATCGCCAACTTGCTTTTCTGTCTGTTTGCGAGCGCCACGAGATTTGTACTATGGCTGCCCAAGCCCGCGAGAGTGTGCGACCCCGAACACGTCATTGGTGCGCGCGAACTGACTTCCGGCGGCTGTTTTGGTAAGATCGCGATCCCGAACATAGAAAAACTGCAATCTGGCAAAGAATATCTCGCGAGCTTCATAAAACCTTCTCTAAAATGATCATTTTGCTCAGAAAACTCCTCAGATTGTGATCTTGCTGTAGTCTTTGTGTAAGAAAGAGTCCTTTAATTTTTTTAACACTTTTTTTTCAAGAGGAAGGAAGTGCCCCTGACACTACAACTTCCTGTTCCTGTCCAGCAGGCTCCTCCCACGTGCTTTGTGCATGTGTTGTTCACTTTCATTTGGATTTGGAGCTGGAAGGATCACTTTTTGTGTCTGTCTGCTGCATCATACCATTTTTTTGGATTTATTTGAGGAATTTTTGATTTGAGATTTAATTTACGACAAGTAAGTTGGAGAATTGGTGTGTTTGTTTCATTGGGGCTTGTTTGTACCTACATTTTTCTGGGATTTTTATTGTTTTTAAAAATTATTGTTGTGGTGGGTGGCCTGTACTACTTTCAATATGGGCCTAGTTGTTTTTCTCTGCAATTTCAGCCAGTAGGGTACCCATGGGTCCATGTTTTGTGGTGTCTGTAGAATTTCTACATCATGTAGGGCATGGATGGCATAGGATTGAAATGCTAAACGTGGCTGTGGTGTATTTCACTGTTGGTGTGTGTGTGTGATTTACCTTTGTTGGATGTGTGTGCTTGTGGCCTAGTAGTCTTCCACTAGGCCCAGAGGTAGTCAGCCTCCAAGCTGTGGTGCGTGATTTTACATGTACAGTTGGTGTTGTCTGGTGATTTTCCTTTACTCCATGGATGGCTTTGGATTTTGTTGCAAAAGGTGTGTTTGGGGTGCAATAGCATTTTTTGGGTGTGTGCTAAACAAATTGGGCTATTTTGACCTGCATGTAAGGCAAGGGATTCAGCTCGCGAACTTTCGGTAACTCTGCACAGCGCGACAACGCGGACTTACAGTTTTCGTAATTTTTGCGCTCGCAATATGCGTGTTCGCGCACGCGAGAAAGCCTTTTTGTACAGTTCGCGATCCCGAACACGCAGCTTTTGCAATCTGGCAAACAATATCTCGCGAGCAACATAGACCCTTCTCGAAAACGCTTTTTTGTGCATTTCTGCACAAAAAACTCCTCAGGCTGTCATTGAGCTGTAGGTTTGGAGCAGGGAGAAGCTGTTATTTGTCTGGAAAACATTTTTATGAGAGGGATTAAGTTCCACAGACACTACAACTTCCTCTTCCTGTCCTTTCCAATCACTTTTTGTGTGTTATTGTGGTGGGGGGGCTGAGCATGTGTGTGGCGGCCATTTTAGGAAGGCATGCATTGTGCCTTTGCCATAGGCGTCCATTGACTGTCTCCCATTTCTTGTGGTTGTTGTGGGTGTGTGGCGGCCATTTTGTGAAGCCATCCAAGCAGTGTGCTTGCTTTTGCCATCCGGTTCCAAGCTTGTGGCCTAGTAGTCTTCCACTAGGCCCAGAGGTAGTCAGCCTCCAAGCTGTGGTGCGTGATTTTACATGTACAGTTGGTGTTGTCTGGTGATTTTCCTTTACTCCATGGATGGCTTTGGATTTTGTTGCAAAAGGTGTGTTTGGGGTGCAATAGCATTTTTTGGGTGTGTGCTAAACAAATTGGGCTATTTTGGCCTGCATGTAAGGCAAGGGATTCAGCTCGCGAACGGCCATTTTAGGAAGGCATGCATTGTGCCTTTGCCATAGGCGTCAATTGACTGTCTCCCATTTCTTGTGGTTGTTGTGGGTGTGTGGCGGCCATTTTGTGAAGCCATCCAAGCAGTGTGCTTGCTTTTGCCATCCGGTTCCAAGCTTGTGGCCTAGTAGTCTTCCACTAGGCCCAGAGGTAGTCAGCCTCCAAGCTGTGGTACGTGATTTTACATGTACAGTTGGTGTTGTCTGGTGATTTTCCTTTACTCCATGGATGGCTTTGGATTTTGTTGCAAAAGGTGTGTTTGGGGTGCAATAGCATTTTTTGGGTGTGTGCTAAACAAATTGGGCTATTTTGGCCTGCATGTAAGGCAAGGGATTCAGCTCGCGAACGGCCATTTTAGGAAGGCATGCATTGTGCCTTTGCCATAGGCGTCCATTGACTGTCTCCCATTTCTTGTGGTTGTTGTGGGTGTGTGGCGGCCATTTTGTGAAGCCATCCAAGCAGTGTGCTTGCTTTTGCCATCCGGTTCCAAGCTTGTGGCCTAGTAGTCTTCCACTAGGCCCAGAGGTAGTCAGCCTCCAAGCTGTGGTGCGTGATTTTACATGTACAGTTGGTGTTGTCTGGTGATTTTCTTTTACTCCATGGATGGCTTTGGATTTTGTTGCAAAAGGTGTGTTTGGGGTGCAATAGCATTTTTTGGGTGTGTGCTAAACAAATTGGGCTATTTTGGCCTGCATGTAAGGCAAGGGATTCAGCTCGCGAACTTTCGGTAACTCTGCACAGCGCGACAACGCGGACTTACAGTTTTCGTCATTTTTGCGCTCGCAATATGCGTGTTCGCGCACGCGAGAAAGCCTTTTTGTACAGTTCGCGATCCCGAACACGCAGCTTTTGCAATCTGGCAAACAATATCTCGCGAGCAACATAGACCCTTCTCGAAAACGCTTTTTTGTGCATTTCTGCACAAAAAACTCCTCAGGCTGTCATTGAGCTGTAGGTTTGGAGCAGGGAGAAGCTGTTATTTGTCTGGAAAACATTTTTATGAGAGGGATTAAGTTCCACAGACACTACAACTTCCTCTTCCTGTCCTTTCCAATCACTTTTTGTGTGTTATTGTGGTGGTGGGGCTGGGCATGTGTGTGGCGGCCATTTTAGGAAGGCATGCATTGTGCCTTTGCCATAGGCGTCCATTAACTGTCTCCCATTTCTTGTGGTTGTTGTGGGTGTGTGGCGGCCATTTTGTGAAGCCATCCAAGCAGTGTGCTTGCTTTTGCCATCCGGTTCCAAGCTTGTGGCCTAGTAGTCTTCCACTAGGCCCAGAGGTAGTCAGCCTCCAAGCTGTGGTGCGTGATTTTACATGTACAGTTGGTGTTGTCTGGTGATTTTCCTTTACTCCATGGATGGCTTTGGATTTTGTTGCAAAAGGTGTGTTTGGGGTGCAATAGCATTTTTTGGGTGTGTGCTAAACAAATTGGGCTATTTTGGCCTGCATGTAAGGCAAGGGATTCAGCTCGCGAACGGCCATTTTAGGAAGGCATGCATTGTGCCTTTGCCATAGGCGTCCATTGACTGTCTCCCATTTCTTGTGGTTGTTGTGGGTGTGTGGCGGCCATTTTGTGAAGCCATCCAAGCAGTGTGCTTGCTTTTGCCATCCGGTTCCAAGCTTGTGGCCTAGTAGTCTTCCACTAGGCCCAGAGGTAGTCAGCCTCCAAGCTGTGGTGCGTGATTTTACATGTACAGTTGGTGTTGTCTGGTGATTTTCCTTTACTCCATGGATGGCTTTGGATTTTGTTGCAAAAGGTGTGTTTGGGGTGCAATAGCATTTTTTGGGTGTGTGCTAAACAAATTGGGCTATTTTGGCCTGCATGTAAGGCAAGGGATTCAGCTCGCGAACTTTCGGTAACTCTGCACAGCGCGACAACGCGGACTTACAGTTTTCGTCATTTTTGCGCTCGCAATATGCGTGTTCGCGCACGCGAGAAAGCCTTTTTGTACAGTTCGCGATCCCGAACACGCAGCTTTTGCAATCTGGCAAACAATATCTCGCGAGCAACATAGACCCTTCTCGAAAACGCTTTTTTGTGCATTTCTGCACAAAAAACTCCTCAGGCTGTCATTGAGCTGTAGGTTTGGAGCAGGGAGAAGCTGTTATTTGTCTGGAAAACATTTTTATGAGAGGGATTAAGTTCCACAGACACTACAACTTCCTCTTCCTGTCCTTTCCAATCACTTTTTGTGTGTTATTGTGGTGGGGGGGCTGGGCATGTGTGTGGCGGCCATTTTAGGAAGGCATGCATTGTGCCTTTGCCATAGGCGTCCATTGACTGTCTCCCATTTCTTGTGGTTGTTGTGGGTGTGTGGCGGCCATTTTGTGAAGCCATCCAAGCAGTGTGCTTGCTTTTGCCATCCGGTTCCAAGCTTGTGGCCTAGTAGTCTTCCACTAGGCCCAGAGGTAGTCAGCCTCCAAGCTGTGGTGCGTGATTTTACATGTACAGTTGGTGTTGTCTGGTGATTTTCCTTTACTCCATGGATGGCTTTGGATTTTGTTGCAAAAGGTGTGTTTGGGGTGCAATAGCATTTTTTGGGTGTGTGCTAAACAAATTGGGCTATTTTGGCCTGCATGTAAGGCAAGGGATTCAGCTCGCGAACTTTCGGTAACTCTGCACAGCGCGACAACGCGGACTTACAGTTTTCGTCATTTTTGCGCTCGCAATATGCGTGTTCGCGCACGCGAGAAAGCCTTTTTGTACAGTTCGCGATCCCGAACACGCAGCTTTTGCAATCTGGCAAACAATATCTCGCGAGCAACATAGACCCTTCTCGAAAACGCTTTTTTGTGCATTTCTGCACAAAAAACTCCTCAGGCTGTCATTGAGCTGTAGGTTTGGAGCAGGGAGAAGCTGTTATTTGTCTGGAAAACATTTTTATGAGAGGGATTAAGTTCCACAGACACTACAACTTCCTCTTCCTGTCCTTTCCAATCACTTTTTGTGTGTTATTGTGGTGGGGGGGCTGGGCATGTGTGTGGCGGCCATTTTAGGAAGGCATGCATTGTGCCTTTGCCATAGGCGTCCATTGACTGTCTCCCATTTCTTGTGGTTGTTGTGGGTGTGTGGCGGCCATTTTGTGAAGCCATCCAAGCAGTGTGCTTGCTTTTGCCATCCGGTTCCAAGCTTGTGGCCTAGTAGTCTTCCACTAGGCCCAGAGGTAGTCAGCCTCCAAGCTGTGGTGCGTGATTTTACATGTACAGTTGGTGTTGTCTGGTGATTTTCCTTTACTCCATGGATGGCTTTGGATTTTGTTGCAAAAGGTGTGTTTGGGGTGCAATAGCATTTTTTGGGTGTGTGCTAAACAAATTGGGCTATTTTGGCCTGCATGTAAGGCAATGGATTCAGCTCGCGAACGGCCATTTTAGGAAGGCATGCATTGTGCCTTTGCCATAGGCGTCCATTGACTGTCTCCCATTTCTTGTGGTTGTTGTGGGTGTGTGGCGGCCATTTTGTGAAGCCATCCAAGCAGTGTGCTTGCTTTTGCCATCCGGTTCCAAGCTTGTGGCCTAGTAGTCTTCCACTAGGCCCAGAGGTAGTCAGCCTCCAAGCTGTGGTGCGTGATTTTACATGTACAGTTGGTGTTGTCTGGTGATTTTCCTTTACTCCATGGATGGCTTTGGATTTTGTTGCAAAAGGTGTGTTTGGGGTGCAATAGCATTTTTTGGGTGTGTGCTAAACAAATTGGGCTATTTTGGCCTGCATGTAAGGCAAGGGATTCAGCTCGCGAACTTTCGGTAACTCTGCACAGCGCGACAACGCGGACTTACAGTTTTCGTCATTTTTGCGCTCGCAATATGCGTGTTCGCGCACGCGAGAAAGCCTTTTTGTACAGTTCGCGATCCCGAACACGCAGCTTTTGCAATCTGGCAAACAATATCTCGCGAGCAACATAGACCCTTCTCGAAAACGCTTTTTTGTGCATTTCTGCACAAAAAACTCCTCAGGCTGTCATTGAGCTGTAGGTTTGGAGCAGGGAGAAGCTGTTATTTGTCTGGAAAACATTTTTATGAGAGGGATTAAGTTCCACAGACACTACAACTTCCTCTTCCTGTCCTTTCCAATCACTTTTTGTGTGTTATTGTGGTGGGGGGGCTGGGCATGTGTGTGGCGGCCATTTTAGGAAGGCATGCATTGTGCCTTTGCCATAGGCGTCCAAACTTGTGGCCTAGTCGTACAGTAGGCCCAGGGGTACAACTCAGCAATCATCACGGCGGGTTTTTTTCCCTTGCTATTCTTCTTCCTAAGTGTACACTACACAGTACAAATACAAAAGGATCCCTGGCCTTGTCAGTCTCTTAATGGCTGGCTATACTGTTGATGTTGTTCACTGACTGCATGAAATTTAATAATTGTGATGACCACCCACGAGACACTAATAAATTATATATTATACTATGGATCTTTTGACTGATGTTCTTCTGGCTTTTTGCTTTTAGGTGCACAAAAGACAGAGGTGTGTCATCATCATCCACTGTTGTGGTGCCAGACCGACGTCCTGCTGCTGTAGTGTACACAACGTGACGTGTCAGTGACCTGACCAGGCATCTCTGCAACTTGTGCAACTGAGTGCTGTTTTGACATCTGTTGAAGATGCCCCCAAAGAAAGCAGGTAGCAGGTCCTCCGGTACCAAGAAAGTTGCCATGGAGAAGAAGGAACAGAAGAAGAAGGAAGTGTCACTTAAGTCTGGTGTGCCTCCCAAAACCTTTTTTGGTTCACCAAAAATGAGGCCTGCAGCAGCGGTGTCGGGGGGGCAAGCTGGGGGCAGCACCTCCACATCAGTGGGCCCAACCCACCAACCCATGCCCAAGCAGATGAGTGTGGAAGAGGTAGCCAGCCTTATGGTAGAAAGCAGTGATGCTGAGCCTGAACTAAACTTATCGCTATCTCAAAGTAGTACACAATCCACGCAGGAGGGAACATCATCAACACAGCAGATAAGTGGTCAACAGCCGCAGCTACCGCCCGCAATAGTAGCTGTTCCTCCTGAAGTAGGGGCAGTTCAGGAAATTGAGCCTCATGCAGAGGAAGAAGAGGAAGCCACTCCTTTAGAAGTTGCATTGGCTTTTAAATCCCCAGCAAGGAAAAGGAGGGTTAGTACATCAAGTTCTTCACCAAGCCCCCCTTCTGATGATCTAGATGTCACTTGGAAGCCACAAACTGAGTCTGAGAGGGAAACACATCACAAGAGCAGGCATGGCAAAAGGAAGGTTCCAGAAAGCCTTACACTTATGGATGTTGATGTAGAAGAGCAGGTTGATGATGATGATGATGATGAGCCAGTCATCACAAACATCACTCCCGGGCCTGAGGAGATGGAGAGCAACATTTTTACATTATCCAAAATGGATGCGAGGGATGTAGCACGCATACCTCCAACACAGGTAACACCAACACGACCTCCAGCTTCCATATTTACATTAGCAAAGGGCCGGCAGCGTCCTACATCCAGCACAACAAGCACCACCTCAGCAGAAGTAGGTAGTGGTCCTGCACAGAGTCAAATTCAACACACACCCTCCAGTTCATCCGGCATTGGAAGTGAGAGTGGCACCTCCAGCAGGAGACAAAAGTTAAGCTCCCCAGTGTGGGACTACTTTACGGTTAGCCCAAAGGAGGAGAACATTGCTGTATGCTCCGTTTGTCATTCCTCTGTTAGCCGTGGAAAGCTTGGTACAAACTATGGTACCGGAGGCCAAATGACCCATCTGAAAAAACACCACGCAATCCAGTGGGAGGAGCACCTTAGGCTCATCAAAACTGGAACCATTGCTGTTGGGCATAAACGAGTAGAAAGTCTGCTCACGGTGGAACAGGAAGAAGAGGGAGACATTCTCTGTGCTAGTGGTAGACAAAGTAGCCCTGTCCCCAGCACTGCAGTGGTAACGCCCACATCCTCAGCCACATCTCATTGGCACAAGAGTAAGAGCCAGCCTGAGACACCAAGGAGTACTGCTGGGCCAAAAAGTGCGAAGTCGACCACAGGAAGGAATACCATGCAGCCTACCATTCTTAGCATGTTTAGTAGGCCGGAGGGGCAGTACGAACGCAATCACCCAATAGCACGTTTGTACAATGCTAAGCTGGCAAAAATGTTAGCACTGGACCTTCTCCCTTTTTCTTTTGTTGAAGGGGTGGGTTTTCTTGAGTTTGTGACCACCATCTGCCCAAAATGGAAAGTTCCCAGCCGCTACTATTTTGCAAGAGTTGCTGTTCCACCACTACATCACGACGTGCTGGAATTGCTTGGAAAAGCCTTAAAACAGAGTGCTGTTCAGAGTATACACCTGACAACAGACATGTGGACCAGTTGCCAAGCCACTGATTACATGTGCATCACTGCACACTGGGTCTCTTTTTCGGGTGTTAAAGATAAGATATCTGACGGCGTTGTTGACACCGCTGAGATTTTTAAAGACACTCGCAAACATGCAACTGTAGCCATGTTTGCAATGGAGAAATCTCATACTGCTGCTAACATTTTGGATGAGTTTAACAGCAAGGTGTTTGAGTGGCTGCGACCAAGAGGTCTTACCATTGGTTTTGTTGCCACGGACAATGGCAGTAATGTAGTTCGGGCCATGAAAGATGGTGGGTATTTCAGGGTGCCATGTTTGGCACACTGCATTAACATTGTTGTGCAAGACTTTCTGAAAAATGAAAGCAAAGTCAGCAGCTTACTGACCACCTGCAGAAGAATATGCACACATTTCAACCATTCTTTTAAAGCCCGGAAGGAGCTGAGGGTGATTCAACGTGAGCATAAAATGCCAGTCAAAGCACTCATCCAAGAGGTGCCAACACGTTGGAACTCAACGTATTACATGCTTGAGCGTCTGTTTGAGCAGTACATACCACTTAATCCTTATGTCATGAAAAGGTCAGGGGATCCTACAGTGAAAGGCATGAGAGTTGAGATGGCCCAATGGGACCTTGTCAAAAGCCTGACAGAGATGCTACTTCCTTTTGAGGTCTTCACCCGTGAAGTGAGCCGGGAGGACTGTACTATGGGCCAAGCTATCCCATTGTTGTACATGCTAGAGCAACAGCTGAAGGAGGTGGCAGAAATGTACGCAGATGTGGATGACAAAGTAGACGCACATTCTTTGGCAGACACCTTATCCGCTCGCTTATCTCACAATACAAGGATTCAAAATAACATTCTGTCAGATCCACATTACATTACTGCCTCAATTTTGGATCCACGTTACAAATTATTGCTGCGCAGTAATGAAGTCATTCCTTTTTCAGAAGTGAATGTTGCCCAGTACAAAACTTTGATAGCTGAGGAAGCCACTGAGTTTGAAAACGAAAGGATCTTCATTAAAGGCCCGCCCCTCCAGGGCAGAAAAAGTACTGCAGGGCACCCAGAACGAAGTTCTACTTCAGAAGCCAAGAGCAGTGCGTTTGCCTCCCAGCAGTCAACACTGCCAGCAGCAATAACATCAACAGCACCAACAGGATCATCAGGCACATGTACAAAAACGGCAGGTGATTGGTTTCTACGGAAAGGGTATTGCACATCAATGACTGATGCAAAGGCAAAAGAGGCCCAGGAAATCGGAGCACCCCTGAACATTGAGCGGATGGTTCAGGCCTATCTAGATGACACAACAGAGGTCTACATGGAGCAAAGCCCATTGGTGTATTGGTATGGGAAAAGAAGCCAATGGCCAGTGCTCAGCAGGCTGGCGATAAAGTATGTGGCTTGCCCTGTTGCAAGTGTCTCTTCAGAGCGTGTTTTCAGTGCTGCTGGTGCCATTGTTACTGTCAAAAGGACCAGTCTCTCGCCCAAAAGTGTTGAGAGGTTAACCATGATCAAAATGAATCAACACTTTATACCACCAGAGTACAAAATACGTGAATCACAGGAGGAAGAGGAGAGTGACTTTGATGACATAAGTAGTGGATTGTTAGACGTACTGCTGTCCAAACCACCAGAGTTTGAGGACGAGCTCCTCTTCCCTGACAACTAGGCTTTCAAATTGTTCTCCCTTCCTTTATTTGAGTGTGACTGTGTGTATCTGTTTTTCTGGTTCAAAATCTACATTCACAACAAAGCCATCAACAGTCGCCTTTTTTTATTTCCCTATTGGAGTTGCACGTCTGTGCATAACTGTCCACTCCACTCCTCAGGGTCCTGCTCCATGTTCCTTACTCTCCCTAAGTACATTTCAAGCAAGTCAGACATTGGATGGAGATGGAGAATAGTACAATACATGTTGCCTCTAACAGTCCCACACAGCAAAACACAGATGTCCCTAAAACAAGAAGGCCTAAGGAATTGTCCTAAGCCAAGTGTCTAATATTCATCGATACTTCTCTCAAAAATAAAATACCCTTCGATCTGTAAGCAATAGATAGTATATGCACTAATAAAAGTCTATTAACAACACTTATTCATAAAAGTCAGATTTCTTTATTATTAATAAACATAAAAAATTGAATCATTTTGGAATATCTTTCCCTCCCGTATTGGGTTACAATCTTAAATGAATTTCATTAATCACAATTTAAAATTTGATCAATATGAGCAAAAATCATAACAATATAAAATTTGATCAATACAAGTAAAAGTCGACGCAGCGTTTCGGTGATTTCACCTTCTTCAGGACTAAAAGCGATTTAAAGCGATTTCATCAAATCTAAAAAGAGGGAAAAGGTTTTATCTTAAAGCCAAAATTGACTATACAGTGCATATACAGTCCTACAGATCATTATATCAACATCCATAGTAATTTTTTCGATTATGTTTCATTACTGACCAAACCTTAAGTTTCCACAGTATTAAAGACACTTGACGTTACAAAGAAATAATCATTATTAACTCGTTTTTTAGTGCAAGAAACAAGGACTACATTTATCAAAGTTTTCTAATTCACTAAACATTCTTCAATATCCCAGAGTAAACATACCTCATATGTTTGAGAAATTAATGATGGATATTTTCATGGGCTATCCAGATAGAATCACCCTTCTAAACAGAGGTATTTTCCTGCTGATAAATGAATCTATAATGAAAAGGAGGTATAAACATTTAACATTTCTTCTATTTCTATTCTTATATGTTAAACATTATTTGAACTAAATTGCCATACCTTCTTAGTGGTAAAACTCAGTTAATTGTGTCCACAAGAGCCACCGTAAATGTGTCCATATGTCGAGGTAAATGCCTTTAAAACTTTGGCGATTGTTTTCTCTAAAAAGACAAAGATTAGAGAAATTGCTCATTCGAACACTAAATTTTTCTCTCTCTATATTGGACTCTTGGGTTTAATGGATTCTAGCGTTATAAGGCTTGTGCTCACCGTATTAATCAGATGCATATGAATCCTTTCTTCAATTATTTCCATATGATAAGGAAATTATATCAGACAGATCTGAAGTAGTGATTGTTTTCAATTTTCCACTTATTCACTTTCTTCTAGTCAGTCTTCTATGTGGAAAGATCGGAATTCATTATTACTATATTTATTCCACTATATTAGACAACCATTCAAATAGCACGACAATATTTCAGTAATTAGGCATCATTTTGTTACTATTCAGTATTCATGATGCAATTTCCTAGACCGGAATATTTTATATTGCTTCATTTGCTCTCATCATAGTTATTAATACATCCTTCTCGTTTTCTCTTCCTTTTTATATTAAGTTTGTGCCGTATTTACATGCCTATTTAGTTCTGTATTGCTTAGAAAAACAACAGTGGCGGTTTTCGCTAGTAATTAGGCATCAATTTATCATTATTCAGTATTCTCACCTCACTTCCCTGGGTCGCAATATACTAGATTATTTAGTTTGTGTACACCATTTTTAATACTACAATCTTTTCGTTTTCTTTTCTTTTTTTCTATTAAGTTTATGCCGTATTTATATGCTTATTTAGTTCTGTATTGCTTAGAAGAACTACAAGGGCGATTTGCGCTAATAATGGAGACGGGGGTTACTCTCTACTGAAGTATAAAGGTACTGCTCCCGGAGTAGTCAGAATCTTTTAGCAAATCTGTACTATCGTTACTTAAATGGAGCTTTAAGCTGGAGCTGATATCGGGCTAAGAAGTAAATAGACTTTACATTCCCGCTTACCTTAGTAGATCAGATCGGCCTCCCTGCTCTTGTGGACCCTTCGATATCGGCATATCAAAGGTTTGTCCCTTTGGTCTCGTTATAAATCTTACACGACCGGAAATTGCCGATTACGCAATTGCGTCATTTCCTATTTGGGCTCGTATGTGAATCGAGCTGTCCACTAGTATAACCGTGGTAGCCATCTTGGAAAGGTGTAAAGATTAAAGTTTTTCATCATATATTCTTACCGTATCTACATATCTTTATAACTAACAACTAGTTTTTGTTTTTTATTATTCTTATTAGAAGTTGTTCAAAGCTATAAATGTTTTTGTCCAAAAGAATAATGTATATGTTTATCGAGAATACCACCTATGATACCAGGGCGGCCATCTTAAAACGGTGGAAAACATAATAATAAGCGTTACATGCCTCTTATGATGTGTGCTTTTATAGAGCCACTTAATTTAGAGGTTATTCAGTGCAATGAGAACTCTGCCTCAGAGTATGTGATGATTATGTGTTTAAAACAGGCAGCAGTGTAATACATAATTGTTGCATAGTTGCCCCGTGCATTGGCAAAAAAGGCCTAATTGATTAAATGTTGATCAGGCTCATACATATGGCCTAAAGAATGGGCGAGTCTCTTTCCATCATATTATTGCAGTTTTAGTGGACCTAAGGTTGGCTATTATTATCTAATCTGTAAACGATATATAATGTGTCTGCTACTCTGTCTGAATCATACCTACAGACGTCTTAAAACAGTGGCGTGTTAAATCATCTCAAAGCGGTATCGTGTTAATTAAAGAAGGGTCTATTGATCTTAACAGTGGTCTATTATTTACAACAGCTACAGTAGTTTCTCCCAATCTTCTTTGTTGTTCAATCCGTTTTTATAGGTATTGAAGCGTGACATAAAAAATTGTTCGCGCTTTTTTCTTTTTATCGTGATATCACCACCACGTGTGTTATATTGGATAATTTCTATGCCACACCATCTCAGGTCATCTATTGTGTGGTTTGCTTCTAACCAGTGATCCACTAAGGGGGCCGTTTTTTTCTTGGTTCTTATTGCTGATTTGTGTTCTGTGATTCTCGTGCGAACTTCGCGTGAAGTCTCGCCAATATATGCTTTGTTGCACGGACACATTATCATGTAGATTAAATTGCTTGTCCTACAGTTAATCAAATTTTTAATGTTGTGCTTATTGCCATTATGTGTCACTGTACTTCCTTTAATAATATTGCTACAGTTTTTACAGGAATTGCACGGATAGGTGCCAACAGGAATAATAATAATAATAATAATAAAAAACAAAAACTAGTTGTTAGTTATAAAGATATGTAGATACGGTAAGAATATATGATGAAAAACTTTAATCTTTACACCTTTCCAAGATGGCTACCACGGTTATACTAGTGGACAGCTCGATTCACATACGAGCCCAAATAGGAAATGACGCAATTGCGTAATCGGCAATTTCCGGTCGTGTAAGATTTATAACGAGACCAAAGGGACATACCTTTGATATGCCGATATCGAAGGGTCCACAAGAGCAGGGAGGCCGATCTGATCTACTAAGGTAAGCGGGAATGTAAAGTCTATTTACTTCTTAGCCCGATATCAGCTCCAGCTTAAAGCTCCATTTAAGTAACGATAGTACAGATTTGCTAAAAGATTCTGACTACTCCGGGAGCAGTACCTTTATACTTCAGTAGAGAGTAACCCCCGTCTCCATTATTAGCGCAAATCGCCCTTGTAGTTCTTCTAAGCAATACAGAACTAAATAAGCATATAAATACGGCATAAACTTAATAGAAAAAAAGAAAAGAAAACGAAAAGATTGTAGTATTAAAAATGGTGTACACAAACTAAATAATCTAGTATATTGCGACCCAGGGAAGTGAGGTGAGAATACTGAATAATGATAAATTGATGCCTAATTACTAGCGAAAACCGCCACTGTTGTTTTTCTAAGCAATACAGAACTAAATAGGCATGTAAATACGGCACAAACTTAATATAAAAAGGAAGAGAAAACGAGAAGGATGTATTAATAACTATGATGAGAGCAAATGAAGCAATATAAAATATTCCGGTCTAGGAAATTGCATCATGAATACTGAATAGTAACAAAATGATGCCTAATTACTGAAATATTGTCGTGCTATTTGAATGGTTGTCTAATATAGTGGAATAAATATAGTAATAATGAATTCCGATCTTTCCACATAGAAGACTGACTAGAAGAAAGTGAATAAGTGGAAAATTGAAAACAATCACTACTTCAGATCTGTCTGATATAATTTCCTTATCATATGGAAATAATTGAAGAAAGGATTCATATGCATCTGATTAATACGGTGAGCACAAGCCTTATAACGCTAGAATCCATTAAACCCAAGAGTCCAATATAGAGAGAGAAAAATTTAGTGTTCGAATGAGCAATTTCTCTAATCTTTGTCTTTTTAGAGAAAACAATCGCCAAAGTTTTAAAGGCATTTACCTCGACATATGGACACATTTACGGTGGCTCTTGTGGACACAATTAACTGAGTTTTACCACTAAGAAGGTATGGCAATTTAGTTCAAATAATGTTTAACATATAAGAATAGAAATAGAAGAAATGTTAAATGTTTATACCTCCTTTTCATTATAGATTCATTTATCAGCAGGAAAATACCTCTGTTTAGAAGGGTGATTCTATCTGGATAGCCCATGAAAATATCCATCATTAATTTCTCAAACATATGAGGTATGTTTACTCTGGGATATTGAAGAATGTTTAGTGAATTAGAAAACTTTGATAAATGTAGTCCTTGTTTATTGCACTAAAAAACGAGTTAATAATGATTATTTCTTTGTAACGTCAAGTGTCTTTAATACTGTGGAAACTTAAGGTTTGGTCAGTAATGAAACATAATCGAAAAAATTACTATGGATGTTGATATAATGATCTGTAGGACTGTATATGCACTGTATAGTCAATTTTGGCTTTAAGATAAAACCTTTTCCCTCTTTTTAGATTTGATGAAATCGCTTTAAATCGCTTTTAGTCCTGAAGAAGGTGAAATCACCGAAACGCTGCGTCGACTTTTACTTGTATTGATCACATTTTATATTGTTATGATTTTTGCTCATATTGATCAAATTTTAAATTGTGATTAATGAAATTCATTTAAGATTGTAACCCAATACGGGAGGGAAAGATATTCCAAAATGATTCAATTTTTTATGTTTATTAATAATAAAGAAATCTGACTTTTATGAATAAGTGTTGTTAATAGACTTTTATTAGTGCATATACTATCTATTGCTTACAGATCGAAGGGTATTTTATTTTTGAGAGAAGTATCGATGAATATTAGACACTTGGCTTAGGACAATTCCTTAGGCCTTCTTGTTTTAGGGACATCTGTGTTTTGCTGTATTCTAGTACCCCGTCCCTCTGTGAGTGTCACTTTGGGGTAACTCCCTTGTTTTTTGACTAGCCTCTAACAGTCCCTCCATAAGAAGTGAAACGTGACTCCACCTATATTCCATTTTGTTTCCAATCCGAAAGAAACTCATCACTGACTGGCAGAAGGCTAGGCAGGCATCAGATCAGACAGCCAAAGAGAACACCAAGACAGGTAATGAGTGATTATTGTGAATGATGATGGCATGCATTGCATTGGATGCTGGCTGACTACGAAGAATTGTGCATGCCATGAAGTAGAACTATACTAGTTTATCGACAAAGTACAAGTGACTCAGGTGTGGTGACAGTTAATGTTTCCTTGTTGTTTAATAATGACCACATTGTACTCCTACCACTGCAGGTGCCGGCCAATATCCGTTGCAATTTGGTAATATGGAATATATTATAAACGTAATCAGTCACTACAGACTGAGTTGGTGTTGGAGAATACGTACCACATGGTCACCATCATTGAGGATGCTGAGCATACTATCTTTGCACACAGTCAGTTGGATTGGAGAAAATTTATGGAATAACAGGTAAAAAGTTTGAACAAGAACCACAGCAGACCTAGGCTAGATGTCCTTGTAGTGGTGTGGACTGGAGTAGAGTGTAGTGGTATGACGGACAGTGGCGCATTGATTTAGTCACTTCATTGGGAAAATTCTAGGTTGCTGCAGTGCATTTGACATTTCTCTGGCTCGGTCAAAATGTAAGTAAGGGGTAGGGTGCCTGGCCTGTGCCGCGGTTCTCCTGTTCTGTGGCTGTGCTGGCTCCTGAATCCTGTCCCGTTGTTGTTGTACCTTAATGCTTGCTGTAGAGTAGACACACTATGTAGCCTATCCAAGCTGCCTCAGTCTGAAAGTGTTCTCTCCAGAGTGTTGTCTTGCACTCCACTGTAATTGAGTTTATTGTTGTAAAGGCTGTAATTTTTCAATACCCCGTTTGTTTTTCCATCTACACTTACAGGCCGGCCTTTACCCTGTGCTACAGTGGGAGAAACGACTCACACGTACCTTACCAATACGCATCAGGCTTTTCATGGGCTGACATAAAAGGTAAAAAGTTTGAACAAGAACCACAGCAGACCTAGGCTAGATGTCCTTGTAGTGGTGTGGACTGGAGTAGAGTGTAGTGGTATGACGGACAGTGGCGCATTGATTTAGTCACTTCATTGGGAAAATTCTAGGTTGCTGCAGTGCATTTGACATTTCTCTGGCTCGGTCAAAATGTAAGTAAGGGGTAGGGTGCCTGGCCTGTGCCGCGGTTCTCCTGTTCTGTGGCTGTGCTGGCTCCTGAATCCTGTCCCGTTGTTGTTGTACCTTAATGCTTGCTGTAGAGTAGACACACTATGTAGCCTATCCAAGCTGCCTCAGTCTGAAAGTGTTCTCTCCAGAGTGTTGTCTTGCACTCCACTGTAATTGAGTTTATTGTTGTAAAGGCTGTAATTTTTCAATACCCCGTTTGTTTTTCCATCTACACTTACAGGCCGGCCGGCCCTTTACCCTGTGCTACAGTGGGAGAAACGACTCACACGTACCTTACCAATACGCATCAGGCAGGCAGTGATACCCAAGATTGATGTGCGGAGTGTCCATGGAAGGGAGGACCAAGAAGAATGACGAGAATGATGCAACTCCTCATTTGGACCAGGATAATACAGTAACTTTAGTATCATCATTCGTCTTTACATTTATTTGCTTGCTTTTTTCTCTTTAATCATTACGACTGTGTATTGTGGTTTGTTTGTTAATTGATCCAACTTTTTTTTAGTTTCCTTAGCTAGCTTGAAAAATGAAAGTAAGCCCGGTAGAGCAGGTAATTGGGTTCGGTCTGAGCTCTGAGGGCGTCAGACAGGCAAGGCAAATTTCAAATTCGTCCCTGACTGTACTGTCTCATTGGGTCATAGTAGTTATAGTACAACTCATTATCTCATTAACCATCAAGTTATCATCCTCAGCATGCATGCATTTGCTTTCTCTCACTTCATACTTTGATTTCTTTGATAATGGATCATGGTCGTCTTACAAGATTGTGTTTTACTTTTGTTGTGTCCATGCATATTGTCTGTTTTTCTTTCTCAAACCTTTCCCAAAACCCCACTTCCCATCCAATCATCAATCCCTAACCCTCTTCCCCCGGGCTGTGTGATTTATATTGAGGTGTGATGTGATGACTATGTACACCAATTGATCACACGCTTGCTGGGGCAGATGTGGTGAAAGCAACACTAATTGAATTTCAACTAAGGCAGGGCAAGGATCTTCTTCTGCTTGACCACCCATGCTGTAATTTACTTTGTGTTCTGTTCCACTCCTCCTCCCTGAGTCTCAGTCAAGTGACTTTCTCTTTCTTTTTTCAAACGCTATTGCCAGTGTCTACTACTACCACCACTATAATGGCATCTACTCCGTCAATTTGGGAAACCAACCATGCAGCCATCAGTGTGCCGAACTTCATCATCAATCACAGGTAAGATAAGTTTGGTGGGAGGTATGGACTAGGAGGAGAGACTGACAGTACTATGACAATTAAAAATAACTCAGTGAGGCGTACTGCATCTATCGGTTTGTGTGTTACAAAATCGGCAGATCTTTTAAATCAAACACTGGCTGTGGGCATGCAGCAGCACGGAAACAAAGTAAACAAGCATGTAACTTACATTGAATTCGGAAAACTGTAACCCACCACAAAAAACATTAACATCATATAAATAAATAGTAAGTATATTTTTAATATCCCCTAACAAAAATAAACTATCCCGCTCTGACCTAACCCACCCCCCTCCCTAACCCCAACGAAACGAAAGTCCAAAGTCCCAATGTCCGTTGAAATCCCCAATGCCCACAAACCCACCCACCAACAAAAGGAATTAAAAAAGGGGCAAACGATGAGGTCCTCTATTGTCGGCGGGCCTTAAGGTGTTTGTCCACCAGGATCTTGACCCGCTCCTCCATGTTCTCCTCCCAGCGGGCCATCCGGCGGAGCAGCTGGCGGCGAAATGCCCTAAAGTTGCTTCCAGGGTGGGGGGCAGCAGTGCTGGAAATCGAGGCGCGGCGGCGGGCAAATGCCGGACCACGGCGCCGTGAAAGTGGAGGCCGGGCCTGACTGGGGCCCGGGGCATTGGAGGAGGCTGCAGCTTCAGCCGCCTCCTCCTCCTCCTCCTCCTGAGCCACCAGCCGGCGATAATGCTCGCAGATGGCCTCCAGTTTCCGGCGCCGGGCCCTAGCGGCCAACTCCTTCCTTGATGGTTTATTGGAAGGAGTATCATCTATATCAAAAAAGAAAAAGAACATGTTGGAGCCAATACTCTTAGCAAAACAGGAACACTAAAATCATTCAACACATAGTGTCACAGTATCACTAGCAAGCACAGTTCATAACATTTGGGATTTGGTGCTGGGGTAAGTATCTCTAATCCTACTTCCTTGGACTCTAACATTTGTGACCGTTTCAGACATTATTTATAAATATAATCGTACTATGTATGTACTGCGGTACACCAGTCGTGCTGTTCTTATCTGTAGTTTAGCCCAATTACATAACCTTGTTGTAGGCGGCATGCCAGGTCCATCAGCTAAGCTTGCACCCAAGAGAAACAGATATGAGCCACATGATGATGCAGACTCACGTTACTTTTATTTACTACTACTGTCTGCAGGTGGGGAAGCTCATCTTTTTGTCTGACGCCTTACGACCGTTGGCACTGGTCATACTCTGTTACATGAGGGCAAATGGCATGCACAATTTCACTTACACCCTACCATGGGTACTACAAAAAGGCTGATTATTTATTTATCGGATCCAACGATCATTGCTTATATTCATATTATAGATGCTGCTAGTGCTAATACGATATACGACATCAGGTCGGTAGCGGTCGGTGGTGGGTGGTGGTGGTGTCAATCTAACCAATGGAGGACTTACTGGGGCCAGCTGCAGGAGCCTCAGTAGAGGAGAGGTCCTGGGGTTCCCCCGCCGACTCCGACCCCGTCTTCTTGCCCCTGGGTGGTGCTGATGATCATGTAAAATATAATAAAGAAAGAGACCAACATTAAGGAGTGCTGTGAGAAAAATAATAAATCATTTGGAAAAACAATAAGTCAAAGAACATTTTAGGAAACAACAAGTGCAATAAAATTGACCTATCTAATCAGATGGATCGACTACTGGCTGCTTCCTAGTGCATTTACGGATCGTCTACTTATTTATGAACACTCCAGTGTTCCTTGATCATTCTGATTCCAAATACTAACAAAGCCTAGTAAGTACCACCTGACCTACACCACCTATTCCAGACGGGCCAATTGTTCACTAAGTCTGCACTTCAATTTTTTTCAGCCATCAAATGCATAGATGATGAGATGGAGGACACATGCATAGTTGCATACATTAGTGCATACATACAACAAATTGTGGGTTGGTTGCATAATGCTGATCTAGTTCTGCTACTGACTGACCATGCTAAGCCTACCACTCACTAAACAAAGTACAAAAGGTTCGACGGAGGACTGGGGTAAGCAGCACTCAGTGACAGAGGATGCGTCACGCAGACCGCATAAAACAATTAGTAACTACTACTAACAAACTAAACCTAGTATCCAATATCCATCCACCACTATTTCACAGTAGGACAATGGAAGGACTAGAGTCTCTCTAGCAAATCGCATTACCTAACTTCAGTTCTGTAAAGTAAACTCTTACATAATCAGCATCAGCACAAGCTAGCGCAAACTACGTTGCAAACAAGTAAGAGTACCACCGTGCACCTGGGTCCTTAAATCAAAGAACATTTTGCTTTTTGGAACGTAATACCAGCAACGCTTGGCACGCAGCAGTAATCTTGTTGTTCATCTAATTTAATATACACAATCAGTTACTCACCAAGCCCGATGACCTCGACACCTAGCAGGTCCAACAGGTCCTGCTCCCGGTCCAGGATGTCGGACCACCGGTGAGCTAGCTGGTTGTGGGTGCGCCGGATCCCAGTGCACCGGAACACGGCCCGGCGCACCTTCGCCCACCGACGGTGCCGCTCCTGGGTAGCGTACCCGGAGCCGGGCCTGCCGCCTGCTGCCAAGGTCAAGGGGAGGAGGCGCTGGATGAAAAAAACAAGAGCCGCCACCTCCTCCTCCCCAAACAGTTGCCGGGCCTGCACCCCTGCAGGACGCATTCTGCCGCAAGGCAGGCGGCGCTTCTCTGCGCCTGCAGGTCCCTTGCCCTTGGGACTTGGTGTGCCCTTGGCCATGGTTCTGGGGTGGGTGGGAGGCGGAAAAGAAAAGTCCGAAGGGGAAAAAAAGTTAGGGGGAAGAAGATAGAAAGAACTTTATAAAAGTAACAAAAACACAGTAAAAGTAGAAATAAAATGCAAAATATAAACTGAGGCAAACAGAGAGATAGATAATAACTAAAAAAAGTCAGGAAAAAGGCTTTAAAGACAAAGGATTGCTGTGATAAAGGGAGGATACAAAAGTAGGCCCAGAAACATGGCATAGAGTGAAAAACAAGATGGCCGCGCCCATTCGCGACCGCGTGGGTAAGTTCGCGCGATATTTCTCGCGAACATGTACAATTTATCGCGAACAAGTAAAATGCGCTCCCGAACACGTCAATGCACATCGCGAACACGCTATCCGCGACCCGGAACAGGAAATAAGGCATCGCGAGCGGGCGGGACTATAGAAAAACAAGATGGCCGCGCCCATTGGCGACCGCATGGGTAAGATCGCGAGATATATCCCCCGAGCATGCAAACAGTTCCCCGAACATGCTTACCGCGCTCGCGAACAAGAAAAAGCCATCGCGAACAGGTTGCCACAAGCAACTACGCAAGCTCGCGAAGCTTCGCGAAGGTCGCGTAGTGCAATGACATCTTCGCGAAGCTTCGCGAAGCGCGACTACGCGAACTACGCCCAGGGTTAGTTCTGAGCTCACATATACAATACAAATGTGCATTTGACAGAATAAAGACTGAGACTACTTGCTCATCAGTACAATACAAACAGAAGTGCTTAAATAAGCATTGGTAGAGTCTCACAGAAGGCAAACATTTAGTATTATCTCTTAGGTACTCTTCCAAACTCCAGTTCCTACTGCTGGGTAGCTCCAGCCTAGTGGAGCTTTAGGCACACCCTTCATAGCGGTAGTGCCCATATCCTAAACAATGTGGGTAAAGGGCACCAGAGTAAGTACAGTCGTCCTTATCGAGCATGTAACTAGTGAGCGACTGAGGGCCTGCAGCACCTCTGCCATGAGGATGAGGAGGGTTCCTCAGCCTTTCACTGGTTACTGCTTCCTTTGTTCCCCACCTCACAGGTCTCTACTATCCCTCTCCTCTGATCCCTCAGAGGTCTAGTCTCTGATGTCTCTCTGGATGTCTTCCCCATGCTTCTGATCTGATTAGCATTGATACTCACACATCACTGGAAGCAATGCAGAATGGCAGTGCTGTAGCCTGCTGGTTATAGTGCCTATCATGTAAAAAGAAATGACATTTTGAAAGCTGTGTGGCATGGAGAAAAAACACAAGAAAAAATCCCCAGCCCTTTAATGCTCTTTAAAATAGGTCCTGGTGCTGTAAAAACACTGCTCAAATTAAATATAGATTTCACCTCCTCCAGGCCCACATTCCTCCTTTTAATTATTTCTTCTGGATCTTGGTCCTAACTAGTAGTCTTCCTCCTATTGGTGTACTTTTCTATATTGGATCTCCTCTTCTTTCACATAGTCATCCTTCTTTACACTTCTCAGTGGTATTAGTCTAAACTGACATCAGCCAAGTCCTCTCTCGCTTTAATGGTATCATATCCACCACAAAACTACTGTGGTAAAAAAAATGCAGCAAATTTATTGAGGCCAAAATTATTGACAAAAATATAGTGGACCAAAATATCGACATTACAATGGTATGCAGTTACCTTAAAAAGCAGTAAACTTAATTATGTTTAAAAAGTGAACACATTTCTAAATATACCTATTCTATACAAATATTAACATTCACTTAACATTCAAAAATAGTAAATATATGATTGGAACTTTAAAATAACTTTAAGCAATGAAATAAATAGTTTGTAAACTTAAATTATAAATTCAAATCATATATTAAAAAAATAAATACAATTATATTACATTAAAAATAAAAACCAACCTATAAAATTACTAAATAATTAAACAAACATTTAAAAATAATTTACTAAAACAATACATGTAAAAAATTAAAACAAATAGAAAAGTGTTTTTTAAACAATTTTAAAAATTTAAAATTATAACAACAGTGCCCCCAAGTGCCATTGCACCAGAAGGACCTGACGCAGGATTATAGCGCCCGGAGGCACATAAATTTACTGGCGAGCTTCCGCAGCACAGGAGCACTCACTGCAGCTTTCCTGCCTTCTTGCAATGCTGTTCCTGAGACTGGGGACTCCAGCTCCCAAGTGCCTTTGTGCGAGGAGGCACTGACGCAGGATTAAAGCACCCGGAGGCGCATAAATTTACCAGTGGCCTCCCGCATCGCGGGACACCTGCGGGCCCATGTGCGCCCAGAAGAGGCTGGCCATCCCTCTATGCCTTGGCCTCTGAGACCTTCTGAGATCTACCGTCGCCTCTACTATTAGGTACTGTGCCCTTATTCCTTCTTTGGGCTTTCACATATGTTTCCCATATCAGCTGGGGGGTAATAACTTGGCCAAACGGAAGGTTTTCAGTGACCAACCTGGGAGAGGAGCCGCAGGGACATTGAACACATTTTTAACTAGGGCAGAGTCCATTCTCACTCATGAGATTCAGTTAGTGGAACAACGGCTCTCGTTGGGATCCCTCATTTCCCAAAAGTGCTCCTCCCTAGAGAACATTGTTGGGACTGGAGAAACCATAAACATTTCTCAAACTTTGTCCACTGCGTCCCTGTCTCCTGTACCTGCAGTTCCACTATCTCCTCTAGTGGAAGTAACAATTGGCTCTAAAATCATTACTAGGGGTCAGACTGCTAAATCCCATTCCGTTATCAACTGCAAGCAACCGGTTAAAAAAAGGAAAACTGGAGGATCTCAAAAGCAAAATTCTTTGAAACCTGCTTGGTCAGGAAAACCAGAGGGATTGATCAAACCCCAAAGGGGATTACCACACCAACCAAAACACAGCCCCCAGGGATGCTTAATGATGGCACTTGGAAAAGACTGGAGACTATGGTTGCTACGATCCTGGAACCTCTTTTACTTAAATTAACACAAATCAAGGAGAGACTGAAAACTGTTGAGGCTGCAGGGGTGAAATGGGGCGCCCGTGACAATGACAGCCCCTGAAATGCAAGCAATAGAGAATAACCCAAGTATCTCAAGAACTAATCTAGGTTTTTTAGATCTCAAGCCCTCACAAATCCCCGACACATTTCATAACGTTCTTCTCACCGCTCCTGGGTTAGCTAAGTCATAACAGCCATCGCTTAGTAAAGGCTCAAATAGGCCAATGACTAACCCACAGGCAGATTTAAGAGGGGACAGAGGGGATAGATGGAACAACAATCCCAAAAGCCAGTATGAATCCAACAAGATCAATGAGGACCCCCCAGGTATCACACACCAGATGCTCCACCTCCCTCCAGCGTCTTCGCCCCTTGTATTAGTTTTGGGGAATCTTCCGACTCTGAGGGAGGGCCAGTAGGAGTTCACTGGTCAACTAATGGCCAAATCATAAACTGGCTGTCTCGCCATATTAAGGACATTGGGGGGCCCTCACTGGTCAGCCAAATTAACATGGCAAGAAGGGTAGGTTGGGTGGGTCCATCAAGGAAAATGTTGGAGGGCGACTATGTAGTGATTAACTTTAATAACCACTTTGCACTGAGCTACATTTTAGACCAACTACACAGACACCCCCCGAAGGACACACAGATCAAGAGTTTCTCCCTGGCATATTTTTACAATCCTCACCAATTCGGCCTACAAGATCCCAGAGTAAATTCATTGGATGGTCTAGTGAGACCCATAACTGAGAGGAATATGGTAGTAGTAGGGACAGGAGCCTGTACTACAAATAGGTATGCCCACCTTTCTGACTTAGATCTGTGTGACTGGCTATCCCCTCTTACACCTAAGGAGTCTGTCTCTGAGAATTTCCTACCAACCATGCTTCCTGTTTCCCTCAAACAGAATGACAAAATAGACAATTTAAAATAACCTTTTGGAACGTGGCAGGTACTAGGGAGAAAATGGATAATGTACACTGGCACAATCTTTGGCAGGCAAGCGATATTACCTGCTTTCAGGAAACGTGGGCCTTGGTTGGAACCTATTTCTATTAATGGCTATTGTTCCTATCAGACAATGGCCTTGCCATCAGCTGCAGGGAGGCCAAAGGAGGCTCCTTACTTTAATACCAAATAAATTCTTACACAAAAATAAGGAAGTTCGATGACAGGAGCCCTTTCTTTCATTTCACCTCCTCATTTTTGAGTTTCCCAAAACACGCATTTGGATTTTGATACATTTTTATAATAACAATTTTCTTTCCAAAAATGCACATGGTCGTAGACGAGGTTAACAACTCAACTGAGGAGGCTTTAAAAAGTAATAAACGAGATGTGGTATCTACTATATTTTGGATGGGAGATTTCAATATACACCCATGTAATCATAATCAAGACAAACCATGCGGTTTGGTTGATTTGATGGGCAATCCCGCCTCCCATTTTTCACATAGTATTTATGGCAACAGCCTCAACAGTACCTTGTTTACCAGAAACTTGGCCATTGTTAATATTTGGAATAACTCAGAGGATTCTCCCATGAAAACCTTTTCTCACGAGGCTTATGAATCCGCGATTGATTTTCTATTAGCTTCTACCGCCGTTGAGGGTAGTCTCAGTAATACAGATGCTCAATTCAAAAGTTTTAGCGCTCATGCTATTTTAACTGGTGTAATAACTTTGAATTCCAGAGAGAAGGCTTCGCATTTGATTATTGAACGTCCCATACGGGCCAGAAAAAACGGCTGTCAGTAAATATGGGCCCAAATCGACAGGTTTCAATTTATTCCAGACATAATAAAAACAACCCAAGCTAGTATTGGTAGGTGTTTGGACCTGGCCTCAGCACCTACCATTCTGGTCTCATCCTTTACGGATCTTCTAGAGCACATAAAGGCGGCTCTTACCTGCAAAGGAAATGGAAAGGTCTCTGAACAAAAGGGATGGTTTGACTCTTCCTGTGCTAAAGCCAGGAAAACCCTTACTACATCTCTTAAAACTCGGCCACGAGATAAGACACAGATTGCCTTACTCCGCATTCGGTTTAAACTGGCTAGGAGAAATAGGGAGAGGACACTGAGGGAGGCGATCTGGGAATGGCTTGCCTAAGCAACTACTTTGGGCAACAGCAGAGAGTTTTGGGGTATAATCAACTCACCTTATTTCAAGACCCAAGGGGACCCCACGCTAGATACCAATGTTGGTGAGGAGGAGTGGGTGGAGCATTTTTTAACATCGTCTCACCCACCCTTACTCCTGCGGTCTTCCCAGCTGTTTTTCCATCTGGAAGGAGGCCATTTCTGTCATTCTCGCTTACTGAGGTTAGGAAGGCCCTATCGTAATATAGCCCTGACAGAGCCCCTAGCCTGGATGGGGTCCCAATAGACTTTTTCCAGGACAATTACGACCTTTAGGCTCCTTTATTGACCAATGTTTTTAGAAATAGTAGGCCCACCCCCCTCATGGAAAACAAGTGTAATTGTTCCTATCCACAAAAAGGGGGGCAAGAGTAGCCCAAAAAATGACAGACCTATTTTCCTTTTAGACACCACGACGAAACTCATGGGTCATCTGCTTTTATCCAGATTAGAGGCTTGGGTAGATGATAATGATATCTTAATGCAGTCCCAGTATGGTTTTCAATGGGGTAAAGAGACTGTAGATCAGTGCCTGAACCTCTCCTTGATTATTGGTAAATATACCAGGGCTAAGGGTGGGAAAATCTATCTTGCCTTTATGGACCTTTCAGCAGCATTTGACTGTGGTTCACACGCAAAGCTCTGGCATATTATGGAAGAGATGGGGATTGATCCTCCAATAATTGATTTTATCGGGAAATTATATACGGATGCCTCAGAATCGGTCAGTTATGGCAAAAACGGGGAATGTACCCGCCCTTTTAAGATCCTAAGGGGGGTAAGGCAGGGCTGTGTCCTTGCGCCGTTCCTATTTTGCATCTATACAAACGCGTGGGGAAGGCCCTGTTGGAAGTAACTCCTGATATCCCCGTGTCTGACTCCATCCAGCTTCCAATTCTGGCATATGCAGACGATGCAGTCCTTATTCTCAGAACAGGGATAGGGCTGCAATGTCTAGTTGCTATCTATGCAGCCTTAATGGACTCCCTTAACATGAAAGTTAATCAGTCAAAATCTTTTGTAATTATAGCCGGGGGTGGTGTTTGAGGTAAAACATCCCATCTCTATACTGAACAGGGAAAATTGATGTGGTGGAGTCTTTTCCTTATCTTGGGGTACTTTTCGATAGGAACCAAACTTGTTCATGTCTAGTTGATGCAAGAGCCATGGGCATGGAGAGAAGCTTGACAACACTAAATGCACTTATGTCTAGGATGGGCATGAAACCTCTAGCAGCTGTCAAACATATCTATCATGCGAAAAAGAAGTCCACGACCACTTGTGGAGTGGGCGTTTGGGGCTCAGCACATACTGAACCACTACAAATCGAGGAGGGCAAGTTTTTTAAATCCCTGGTTTCTCTCCCACAGTCAACATCTAATCATATACTCTATTTGGAGTTGAGTTTACCTCACATTACAGAGTCAATTAGACTCACCCCTCTGCTGTTTTGGTTTTCCGTATGGCACAGGAACACTGTTCCCATAACTCAGAGTACAATAAAAGACTGCCTTAGATTGGAAAACTACAAGAGAATTAGATGGTTAAATTATATCGAGCAAGAATTGACTGAGCTAGGGTTGAAAAATCTGTTCATGGATCCAATGGCTTGCAGGCTAATGTCAAAGCAAAGACTGGTTGATAACTTTATGTGGAAGGCCCAATGCATTTGCAGTGAAAACAACTACAGGAAGCAGTCAACTACGACCTACTAACCGCTTTTATCTATCTTAGAAGGTGGATATCCCTACTTAGAGGAGGTCTTAATACCACAACATAAATTCATATTATTGCGGTTTCGGTTAAACTTGATACCACTAATGTTAGGGTTTCCTTCAAAAACATTTAACCATTCAGATTTGACCAATGCCCCTGTGACATGAACTCTCCCCAAACAGATCTTCATTTATTGTTTTTCTGAGGTTACTATCACAAGGAAAGGAAAAAATATATTGTACCGATTTTAAAGAGCTACAATTTTGTACAATGCAGGGTTGCAATATTTTTCTTACACTCATTACCTGACCATCTAGTGTGCTACTCGCTAGCTCTATTCCTTTGCGACTGTATAAAAATAGAAAGTCTTTGGGAACATAACGTTCTCTGAAATGTTTTAACCATATAATGTATTTTACTGTATATTCGATCTGGTAGATTTTGTACGCACATATATATATATAACTTTTTATAAACTATAAAATGAAATTATTATTGTATGGCACCTAGGAGAATGTTTTTTTTTAATTTACTGCTGCCATATACTTTTATGATCTTAGTTAATAATGATTGAATAAAGTAGATTTGGGTTTGGATTTGGAACAATTAAAATAGTGACTAAAATCCTATCCAAAACATTAGAAAAATATATATTTCAATTCAGTCAGGCAAATGAAAACACTCAGGAAAGTGCATATATTGGGGGGTCAGGTTGCCTGTTGAAACACCAATGTAACACACAATGGGGAAACAACATACATCAGGGGATCAGATTTACTATGGGACCTCCAATCTAGCAAACACTGAGTAAAGGACATACAATAGGACCATCAGATTTCCTATTCTACCTCGAATCTAACGAACACAAGAGAAGGTGGATTCTTTGGAGGGGGGCTCAAACTTACTACATTAATTTGAGCGTAACAAACATTGAGGAAAGTGCATGCATTCTGGGCTGGAGGGGGTAGATTTACTAATCCTACTATGGTCTAAGAAAACTCTGGAAAGTGCAAATATTTGAGCAGTCAGACTTACTATTCTAAATCCAACCTAACTAGTGCTTGAGAAAGTGCAAACATTGGCAGAGGGAAGGTCATATTTACTATTCTAACTGCATTCTAACAAAGATAGAGAACAGTGCATACATTGGGGTCACATTTACAATTCTAATTCTAGCAAAAATTGGGGAAAGTGCATACACAGGGGAAGGTGAACTATTCATACTCCACTACCACTACAACAAATACTAGGGAATTTAGATACATAGATTGAGTCAAATTGTACTATTCTAACTCTAATGTAACAAATATTGGAGTAGGTGCATAAATTACTAAACATGTATTCAAAAGAATTAAAAAATATATTGAAATCAGTGCTACACCTGTATCTCAAACATGAAACATATAACCATTAAAAAATATAATTATCTTAAAATCATTATTTATTTACAAATAATTTATTTCAATTTTCTTTTAAAATGTCACAAATCTATACAGTAAATTAATACATTTATAAAAGCCATTACACTAACAAAATATCACACTACCCAGCAAAAATAATAAAATACTTTTTGTAACAAGTGCACAAAATAATGGGCATCTATTAAAAATGTATACAATCAAAATTATTTACAATTTACTAATTAACATAATTAATTTACTAATCAAGCAATATGAACTAATAATTATTTTAAAATGCCCACGAGTCTCCAAATAAACCCTATAACCCAAATTTAACCCAAGCTTAAAATGTTGTACACAAATAAAAAATGTAATACACAATTAAACAACTAAATGACAATTAAATAGATAAAGTAATAGGGTAACATTAATTTGTAAACAAAACTCTACACACCCAACACCCCAATAAACCCAACAACCTGAGATAGAACTTTTATACACAATTACATTAAGTCTTAAACAATATATATATTATATATTATCTACTGGCGGTCGCCAGTAGATAGTTATAGTTAGGACCGTGTTTCCATAGGAAATCTCAAAATTCTATTTTGAATAACTTTGGCGCCGGTTGACGAATCCTCGCGAAATTTTCAAAACTAATGGGGCGCTCCGTTCAGCTCCTACCCTGAAAGTCTCGGGGTGATTCGTCAAGCGGGGGCCGAGAAAAAAGGGGGGGCCCAAAACGCGTTTTCCCCATGCATTTTTCCATAGGACCTTTAGACACAGCTACAGCCCGAACGGCTGAACAGAGTTACTTGAGAAAATAGCATTTAAAAGCATATCAATATCTATACGCGCGCAGGGTGCGCGCACCGTGCGCGCACCGTGCGAGCACCCTAACGTGCGCGAGCGTAATTCTGATTGGTGGTTACATGTTAGTCAACGTTCGAATCGGTCGAAATCAGGAAGTGTCGGCCGCCATTTTGTTTGTTTTCAGTGCGAGAGTGAAAAAGGAAGGTCGCGAACGTGAAAAGGGGGCAGGGTAGAGAGTTCCTGACCCCCCAGCCTTTGTCAGCGGGTCCCTGAAGGACCCCGAAGGCAGAAAAAAAAAAAAAAAAAATTTTTAAATCGCGGGGGTGCGCGCACCGTGCGCGCACGTTGAAAAACCAAAAAAAAAAAATATATATATATATTTTTTTTTTATATCGCGGGGGTATTTTTAATACGTAGTTTATTGTAAAATAAATATATAAAAAAAATAATACCTAAATGTTATGTTATGTTATGTTATTTGTATTTATAAAGCGCACAGATGCCACAGCCAAGTGGCGTCCCGGCGCTATAAAGGATCGGGTAACATAACACCAGACACGTGGTAACCAACCGCAACCATTAAGCCGAAGGAAACAAAAATGTTTTCACGGCCTTTCTGAAAGGCAACAAATCAGGAATAGAGCGAATATTAACAGGCAGTGTGTTCCAGAGGCTTGCTGCCAAAACACCAAATGAGCGGCCGCCCACTCTAGCTTTTTTGAAACGAGGGACATTAGCCAGAAATTGACCCGTTGATCGTAATACTCTTGCAGGGGTGTAATAAGAGATGGTTTGAGCTAAAATAGGAGGAGAAGCAAACTTCAAAATTTTAAAAACCAAGCACAATGCTTTGAACTTTATCCTCTGCCCAACGGGTAGCCAATGAAGGTCCAGAATGAAATGAATTAGCATTTAAAAAAACGTACAAATTCACTTAAAAAACCATAGGTTTCACACATGTTATAGTTAGGTGGATATTTCACTCGTAAAAAACCAATGAAATTCCCCGTTATAGTTAGTTCAGATAACTATAACTCGCGCGACCGCCACTCTATCACAAGGATGATGTCATCAGTGATGTCATGAGTGATGCCACTGACCATGTCATGAGTGATGTTATATGTGACGTCATGAGCACGGATTGCGGGCGCGCGAGTTATAGTTATCTGAACTAACTATAACGGGGGAATTTCATTGGTTTTTTACGAGTGAAATATCCACCTAACTATAACATGTGTGAAACCTATGGTTTTTTAAGTGAATATATATATATATATATATTATCTACTGGCGGTCGCCAGTAGATAGTTATAGTTAGGACTGTGTTTCCATAGGAAATCCGCAACATTCTATTTTGAATAACTTTGGCGCCGGTTGATGAATCCTCGCCAAGTTTTCAAAATAGGTGGGGCGCTCCGCTCCGCCGCTCCTACCCTGAAAGTCTCGGGGGGATTCGTCAAGCGGGGGCTGAGAAAAAAGGGGGGTCCCAAAACACGTTTTTCCCATGCAATTTTCCATAGGGACCTTTAGTCCAAGGTACAGCCCAAACGGCTGAACAGAATTACTTGAAATTTGGCAAAGAGTTAGTCCTCAGGTCAGGGATGTGCCTTTTGCAGGTCTGGTGTCAATCTGTTCAGTAGTTCCTGAGAAAATCAAAAGTAAAATCATATATATATGTGGGCGGAGCCTAACCGCACATCTCATCCTGAGATCTGATTGGCTGTCAGCACTTCATCCAAGAAGTGTTGGCAGACATCTTGGGACCAATATACATGATAGCACCTCATTAAAAAGCATTGCAGTTAATAGAAGGTTTTAAGACTTTAGTTACATTATAAATCATTTGTTGATGGTACCATACTCATTTTAGGAACTGTGGTATGTTCTAAGGTGATTTCACCATGTGAAAAAGCCTTCTGCTGGGATATCATGATTGAGAGAAAAATATTTTTTCATGCTTTTCCCACAGAGGTTTGGAAGGTGATCTATAAGCTAAACTGAGAGCTTATTTTCTGTAAATTCACATTATCTTTCTCAGTCATGTGAGAATGAAGTCTGACATTCTCAGTAAAACATGTACATCCAACAAGGGCAGAGACTGTCAGTTGATTCCTTTGTGTTCTACTGCAGCTTCCCAGAGTGTTCCAAAGAACAACTAGAGCGCTAACAGTCCTACTTATGATAAACGTATGGCACACCTGAAGCCATCTTGCTTGGATTAAAGTGGTAACTCTTAAAACATTTAATTTAAAAAGGAACAAAATGAGGGGGTTCATTTTTCCATAAAAAGTATGATTAGTGCTGCAGAAAGAAAAATTAGGGCACATTTTGAGTGACTTCTCAAATCCTCTTCTATTTCATTAAAAAATTCTGACATGCAGACTGAAACATGCACTTTCAATACCAGCAGCAGTTTTCCCTGGTGAGCAGTAGCTTTACTACAGTGATCTAATGAGCAAAAAGAGTGCTAACATTCTGAATTTATGGCAAATGTGTGACACATCTGAATGCCTTCTTGATGGAATCAAAGTAAAAAACTGAAAGTATTTCCTACTGAGGAGACTGCAGTAAATGAGGAAATTAGGAAACTTCATAACAAATAAGTCTCCCAAGATGGCCACCAGACACAAAAGAGCCCAAATGTAGCCCAAATATCACCCAGATGTAGCCCAAGTATAGCCCAATGACAGAATGTCCCAGAGTGTTCTTAAAAACAACTAAAGCGCTTACTGTCTTCATTAAGACAAAAGTATGGCACACCTGAAGCCATCTTGATTGGAATAAACTGGTAACACTTAAAACATTTAATCTAAAAAGGAACACAAAGAGGGGGTTCATTTTGCCATAGAAATTATGATTAATGCTGAAGAAAGAAAATGAGGGCACATTTTGACTTCTCAAATCCTCTTCTATTTCAGGCTGAAACATGCACTTTTATTACCAGCAGCAGTTTTCCCTGGTGAGCAGTAGTTTTACTACAGTGATCTAATCAGCAACTAGAGTGCTAACATTCAGAATTTATGGCAAATGTGTGACATATCTGAATACCTTCATGATGGAATCAAAGTAAAAAACTGAAAGCATTTCCTACTGAGGAGACTGCAGTACATGAGGAAATTAGGAAACTTCATAACAAATAAATCTCCCAACATGGCCACCGGAGACAAAAGAGCCCAAATGTAGCCCAAAATCACCCAGATGTAGACCAAATATAGCCCAATGACAGAAGTGTGCAAAACACTTATTATTTTGTGTTTTTGCAGTGTTATATAGTGCAGACTTGTCAGGTATTGGAGTGCTTTACATGAGCATTGGTTACATCACACAAGAACAAATTCATTTTGGTTGTAGACATGGGGAGACTAAGTGATTTGACCAGAATCACAGAATGTCAAGCTGAAGCAGAAACTCCAACCTGGTTCCCCATTTGCAAAGTCTGCAGTTCTGGAAGTAACACCACATCCTCTCCCCTAAGTGCAACATTTAATCAAGTGGTCAACTGGATAAAAAAACATAAAGATAACAAACAATTTAAAAGTGCTTTGTCGCTATTTGAAAACTCAGAAAATATGTCCTTATTTTAGTCTTTTAGAGCACTAACCATAATTTTGATGCCAATAAGACCCTCTCATATATGTAATTTCTAAAGGAAATGCTCTAGGTATTACAGTTTTGATTACATCAAGATGACTTCAGGCGTTCCACACTTTTGTAATAAATATAGAACGTTAGCAATCTAGTTGTTCATACTGTTGAGAGGCAGAGGCCAGGGGCACGGACTCTGAAAATTGAAGGCAGGTAGGAGGGTGCAAAGGCAACAATTTAACCACACTGAGCAGGCAGGAAGGGCCGTGGCAGCACAACCGACTATGGAGGGCAGTGGAAAGGGGGGCAGGGGCAACAAACCAACAATACAGGACTTGCAAGAGAGGCTGTGGCAATGTAATAGACCATTGTGGGCAGAAGAAAGAGGCAATGGTAGTACAACCATACATGCCAACAGACCCGATTCAGCCAGGAAACGTCCAATGTTTTTAAGCTCAAATGGGCTTTATTTGATCTGTCTCCTGTCTACAATCTCCTCTTTTTCAATGTAACTCAAAGGGGAAAATCAATACCCCAGTTTTTTTTCAAAATCTCCCTCTTACCAAGTTCAAAATGTTCGCAAGTATGGTACATTGGATCATGGAAGGAAATGGGGTAGGGACATGGACTTGGATAACAGAGGACAGGAGGGACATGGAGAGGTGCACCAAACTGACCCTGAAGGGCAGGCATCAGGGTTTGCAGCAGCACAATACACCACACAGGGCATGCGGGACGGGAGTGCAGCACAACAATCCATAGAAAGCAAGAGGGAGGGGACAGGACCATGCACATGGACAAGAGAGAACAGAGGGGCAAGAGGCAATGGTAGCTAGCTGACCATAATGGACAGACAGGAGAGAAAGCTGCAGCATAACAGACCATAAAGGGCAGGAGGGACGGATCAGGGGCATTACAATGGAACAGACAAGCCAGGAGGGAGGGAGTAGGGGTCTGCACATGTAAACAGAGGGCTGGGGGCAAGGGGGCAGGGCAGGAGCAGCAAGATAGCCATGGAGGTCAGGCAGGATGGGCACTAGAAGCAAGACACACCATGAAGAGCAACAGTGAGACTGTGATGGCATACACACAGACCATGGAGGGAAGGTGGGAGGGGGTCAGGGGCAGCTAACTAACCACACAGGGAAGGTGGGAGGGGCCATGGGAGCACGGAAGACCATGCATGGCAAGTGGGAGGGTTAGTGGCAGCACAATGGCTATGATGGGCAAGAAGGAGGGTGCAGGGGCATGCACAAAGGACGATGGAGGATAGAAGGGAGGGTCAGGACCTGTGCACAGACAAGAAAGTTCAGGGGAAGGGGCCTCACAACAGACCGCACGGGGCAGGCAGGAGGAACAGTTGCAGCACAACAGACCAGGGAGGGCAGAAGGGTGTGGCAGTACAATGGACCATGTAGGACAGGAGGAAGAGGATAGGGGCATGGCATGTGGACAGGCAGGATGGAGGTGGCAGGGACAGGTTACAGTCATCTGACAATGCTAGGCAGGTGGGAGGGGAGTGGCAGCTCAACAGAACACTCAGAGTAGATAGGAGTGGCAGGTCCACGGAACATGGTGGGCAAAAAGGATGGAGCAGGGGCATGCACAAAGACACCAGAGGGCAGGGGGCAGGAGAATAGGGGCAGCAAGCTAAGCACAGAGTTTAAGCAGGAGGTCAATGATGGGGCATAGAATTGGCCAATGGAGGGCAGGAGGAGTGGACTGGTACATCATACTAAATTGAGGGCAGTGGCAGCATATCAGACCATGCATGGCAGGAGGGAGGAGGCTAGTCCATGGATTCAGACAACAGAGGATAGGGAGGAGGTGGATGGGGCAGCAAGCTAACTGTTCAGAGAAGGCGGGTATTAGGAACGTTATTGTTTTTAAAACGTGTGTCTGTGCGAACTACTTAAAATATGAACAAGTATGCAGCATAATCTCACTTTTATTCAGGAAGAAGAGGACGTTTGTGACTGTGACTCCGGGCTCACTTGGCAGAAACACCCCCTGACCCTCCACCCCCTATCGCAAAATGTAATGCCTGTGAAAAGGGTAGGTGAACACAGTGTTATATAGAACATAGTCCTGAGAGCACGAATGAAAATGAAAACTAGATATAGTGTATGGTATAAACTATGCACCAAAAAGTGTGATATAAGATGAACCGGGCGTGAAATATAATATGCAATACATTGTGCGCAATGACAGATTCATTGGAGAGCGCGAGATAGCACAGGCACTAGCGCGTGCTATGTGAGATGCGCCTTGGAGTGTAATATGCACAGGGCAGTGTTGTGTAACCTAACTAGTCTCTAAAGTTGTAATATAAAATATGTGCTGGGGAGTGTAACGTTGCATATGCACTGTGACAAAGATATGGATCCCAGATTGTAATATGTATGGCATAGCACTGTGCGTTATAACATAGGCATCGAGGAAGGCACGTTAGATGGGGCAATATAACCCGTGCGAAGACAAGTGTGGCATGACATATTCACGGGGTGGTGTTACAGTGCACATGGGCTAGAGAGTGTCATAGCATATGCACTAGCTGGTGGAATACAACACAGAGGTGTGAGGCAATCGGCGGGCACTGGTGGGTGTAACACAGCATTGGGCTCTGCCAGGAGCGCGCTGTGACTCTCAAGTGATGTTCGTCCCCTTTCCAGAGAGTAAAATAAAAAGTATTACACATCCGGCAGTGGATGTGTGTTTTATTAACTGTGAGGGGGGTTTCTTGCATAGTTTTGGTCGAATTTTTGTCGAATCCCCTTTGAATGGCTTGGTGTGCATGTGTATTAAATGTGCCCGTCAATAGCTACCCATGTTTGTATAAATAAACGACAAGGGTGTCTACCGGGATTAGGCACGGTAGGGCATCAGACATGTCAGAGCTTCACTAGTGGTGTAAATACATTCCACGTGGATTCATTGTATGCATAGTCGCCTTTAAATGAATATCACGCAAATCGTCATGGTGATAGGTACGTACGGTTTGTCCAGCATGTCCTAGGTGTGTCTATAAATATATATTTTTTAAAAATAATAAAAAACAGTGGCCGGCCCTGGGTATTGGGGTCAAAAAAATATAATTAGGAGACAGGCCCTGGGGGATGGGGTCATCAGGGCCAATAAATTAGAATAAGAAGGGGAACCACACAGCCCCCCTTCTTAAAAAATTTAAATAAATAAAAGACTGGCATCGTGCCGGAGGCCATGCCCCCTCCTTGCAGCACTCTGCAAACGCGCCCCCTGGCGAGTTGTAAGTTGGGGAATTATTTCCTCTTCAATACTGAGGGTCCCTGAGGGCCAACTAGCCCAACAGGCATCTCCAGTATGCGCCAGGGAGCTGCGCTGCAGACAGGTGTTCTGAGGCCAAGCCCCTTTTTACAACTCTCTGCAACGCAGCTCTGTGGCGCTTACTGGAGGTACCTAGTGGTCTAGTTTGACCCTAGGGACCCTTAGGATTCAAGGGGACTTAATCTCTCAACTTAGAACAGCCACAGGGCGCGTTTACACAGTGGTGAAGGGAGGGGACGGGGCCTGAGGTGACGTGTGCAAACACGCACTATGGCACGTTTTAAATTGGGGATATAATTTCCCTTCAATACTGAGGGCCCCTGGGGGCTAACTAGCCCACCAGGTGCTTCCAGTAAGCGCCACTGAGCTGCGTTGCAGAGAGGTGGTCCAGGCTGCGCCACTTTTTACACCTCTCTGCAACGCAGTTCTGTGGCGCATACTGGAGGTACCTAGTGGGCTAGTTGGACCCTCAGGATTCAAATTAACTTAATCTCCCAACTAAAAACGGCCACAGGGCGTGTTTACACAATGGTGAAGGGAGGGGACGGGGCCTCAGTTAACGTGTGCAAACAAGCCCTGTGGCGCGTTTTAAGTTGGGGAAATAATTCCCCTTCAATCCTGAGGGCCCCTGGGGGCTAACTAGCCCACCAGGTGCTTCCAGTAAGCGCCACTGAGCTGCGTTGCAGAGAGGTTGTCTAGGCCGTGCCACTTTTTACACCTCTCTGCAACGCAGCTCTGTGGCGCATACTGGAGGTACCTAGTTGGGTAGTTGGACCCTAGGGACCCTCAGGATTCAAATGAACTTAATCTCCCAAATAAAAACGGACACAGGGCGTGTTTACACAGTGGTGAAGGGAGGGGACGGGGCCTAAATTAACGTGTGCAAAAACGCCCTGTGGCCTGTTTTAAGAGGTAGTTTTAATCCCCCTGCCCTATTATATTCTAGGGGCTTACAGAGGAGGTCATGCTAGTCACAGGGGGACCCCAACGCATAATGTTCCCTAGTGTATGTAGGTGTTTTCACTGTTTTCTAAGTGTCTTTTAACATAGCACTGGCTCTAGGACTGGTTAGTCAGACTCAGTTACCACCAGTATCCGTCTGAAAAAGTTGAGGGTACAGGATGATTTTGCAACAAGGCTTCTTTCTGCTCTACTTTTTGTTCTTTCTGCACGTTATCCTTCTTCCTGCACTTTTCTTCGTCTTTGAGGACTTCTGTTGCTTCTTTCTGCACTTCTTTTTTTTCTTTCTGTGCATTTTTTCTTCTTTCTTCACATGTCCTATCTCTGTAGGCATAGTTAGAAATTAGCATTTAAACAACCTTTGAAATTCACAGAAAAAACCATAGGTTTCAGGCACATTATAGTTAGGAATTAGCATTTAAAAAACCTCAGAAATTCACTGAAAAAAACATAGGTTTCAGGGGTGTTATAGTTAGCTGGACTTTTCACTTGTACAAAACCATTGAAATTCCCCCGTTATAGTTAGTTCAGCGATCAGTGATGTCATTTGAGATGTCATCAGTGATGTCATGAGTGATGTCACTGACCATGTCATGAGTGATGTAATATGTGACGTCATCAGCAGTGCATTGCGGGCGCACGAGTTATAGTTAGCTGAACTAACTATAACGGGGGAATTTCAATGGTTTTGTACAAGTGAAAAGTCCAGCTAACTATAACACCCCGGAAACCTATGGTTTTTTCAGTGAATTTCTGAGGTTTTTTAAATGCTAATTCCTAACTATAACGTGCCTGAAACCTATGTTTTTTTCTGTGAATATATATATATATATATATATATATATTTTTATTTTTTTTTTTACTGCCAATGATGCGGCACACAGGGATTCAGTAAGTTAAGTTGATTTATTCAGCAACACTCAACCAACGCGTTTCAGCCTCCTGGCTTTGTTCACGGTTAGTGAGCCCTCTTCTCTTTCTACATTTATACCATATATCCATTATGAGGCATTATGGGATATGTAGTTTACCATTGAAAGTTACACAGTTAACATAACTTTTCTGAGGGACAATTAGACAATAAAGTTATTCAATTCATAACTATTATTATTATACATTGCCGTTCATATGGTTCGCGCTAAGCAGCAATTACCTTCAAATCTCGTGTAGTACCATGAGAATCCTCAAGTGAGTATTATTATGTATTGGTAAAGTACCATACAGCTCGCGCTAAGCAGTCAATCATATTGAAACATGTTAAGTACCATAAGTCACCATTTTGATAAATATGGTTGTATCTTGGTATAGTACCAATTTATAACGGTTTTTGCAAAAGTATATCATTTAGTGTAATTTGGTATAGTACCCAATGTTAGTATCTACAGTGGTTTTAACATGTCTATCTTTGTCATATTATTATTCGATTTCAATTAATTCTCAGTCCAAATGTACATAAAGTTCCTCGTCATTGTTCATCCCTTTGGGGGTCTTCGTTCTCAGTCGAATGATGCATTTAGATTCAATTTGGCGTAGTTTCTTTGTACGGTTTCCTCCTCGTTCATCTTGTGATATCATGTGGATTCCAAAGAAGCTCATCGCTCTCCAATTACTTCCTTGACATGATGCCATATGTTTGGCAGTTGCGTAGGTCATATCTTTGTTTTTTACTGCTCTCACATGCTCAAGGATGCTCTTCTTCAACATACAGATTGTGCTGCCGATGTACCGCATTCCACAATTACATTCAATTACATATACCACATATGTTGATGTACATGTAATTCTTTGGTCTATTTTGAAGATTTTTCCATCAGGTTCTGTAAATGAGTTCATGTTTTTTCCGATCTTGCATGCCTTGCATGTATTGCACTTCTTGAAGCCTCTTTGTTGATCTTCTAGCCAATTTGTTTGGTCACTTGCTTTAAAATGGCTCGGTACTAATGCATCTTTCAGAGATTTAGTCTTTCTGTACGATACCATCGGTCCATTTCCTAATGTTTTTCCTATATCAGGATCACCAGAGATCAGATGCCAATACTTCTTGATTTTGTTTATTATTTGGCCACTCTCCTTACTGTAGGTTGTAACGAGTCTCGGTATTTGGTCCTTTTCCTGATTTTTACATCTGGGTTTAAGAATTTCTGTTCTGGATTTCGTGTCAATCCTTCTCTTGGCTTTTTGTAGCTTTCTTTCATTGTAGCCTCTTGCTCTTAGTCTATCCATTGATGCTGCAATCTGATTCTCTGTATCTTTCGGTTCAGAACAGTTTCGTTTTAACCGGGTGAATTCTCCATAGGGTATACTTTTAATCAGACTGATCGGATGGAAGCTCGTGCCATGAAGAATACTGTTTGTCGCTGTTTTTTTGCGAAACAGTGTGGAATGGATTTTATTGTCTGCAATGTAGATTTTGGTATCCAGAAAGTCAATTTCTTTGCAACTTGAGGTGCAGTCGAAAGATAAACCAATGTCGTTATTTTTCAATTTTGAATAGTATTGTTCAAAACTCTGTTGAGATCCGTTCCAAATTATAAACAAGTCGTCAATGTATCGGACCCATAGTATTATGTTGTCCAATTCTGCTTGATTTTCAGAGCTCCATGCTATCACCTTCTCCCACCAGCCCATGGTGATATTGGCATAGTTCGGAGAAAATGATATGCCCATAGCTGTACCACACTCTTGTCTGTACAGCTGCTTGTTAAAAAGAAAGACATTGTTCGTTAGGCATATTTCAATCATTTGAAGTAGCATGTTGGTATGCTGAAGTTCTGAGATGTTTCTTTGGCTCAAAAAATATTTGCAGGCTCTCAGTCCTACTTCATGTCTTATAGATGTATAAAGGGATACCACATCAATTGTGATCAAGAGATATTGTTTGCACCAGTTTATACCTTCTAAAATCCGAAGGAAGTCGCCCGTATCTTGTATGTATGAGCTCATTGATTTCGCAATTGGTGCCAAAAAGGTATCTACATATTGGGACATGTTCTCATACAGTGATTCACAGGATGAAACAATCGGTCTTCCCGGTGGATTTGTGAGAGTCTTGTGAATTTTGGGCAGAAAGTATATCGTGGGTATTACCGGAAAATCGTTAACGAGAAATTTGAATTCTTCTGCGCTCAAAAGATTTCTTTCATGACATGTTTGTAAAAACTTGTTTAATTCCATTGTCATTTTGTTGATTGGATTTGCTTTTATTTTACAATAATTTGTTGCGTCATTCAATTGGCGTAGAGCTTCTTTCTCGTACTCTTTTATGTTCATGATGACGATATTTCCCCCTTTGTCAGCGGGTTTGATAGTCAGTTTTTTGTTGGCCACCAACTTGGTGATAGCTTCTCTTTCTTTTTTAGTTAGGTTTTCTCTTTTTGTTTTTTCATTTCTCTTTTTCGGCATTTTTTCCAATTCCTCAATGATTGCGTCTGAGAATAAATCAAACTTGTTTCCTGGAGAAAGAGTTGGACAAAATCTAGATTTTCTTTTTAGACCGCTATCAATCCTTTTATCAGTTGCTATGTTCAAGTGGGTAACCAATTGTGTTTCCGATATTTCTCCCTCGTCTTGGTTGTACATAAGATCAAACATATCCTGAAGTTCCGGTATTTCATTTATTGCCCATGTATCGATGTTCTGTATTTCTGTTGTGGTTGAATCTGTAGATTTTTCCGGTTTGCGTGCATGAATTTTAGCTAATTTTAGCTTTCGAATATATTTGTATAAGTCAATTCTGACTTGAGTGTAGTTGAAGTGATTCTCCGGGCAAAAGGATAGGCCTTTGTTTAATAGCGATGTTTCTTCTTGAGTTAGTTCGTAATGTGAAAGGTTGATGATTAAATTTAGTGGAGAGGTGTGGCTCACTGGTTAGAGGCGGCAGATCCGCAAGCAGAGAATCGGCCAGGGACCAGGGTTCAATTCCCGACGCGGCAGGGTCGTGGACCAGGGTCAAAACGGACTCGATAATTCTCGCCTCGGTACCTACTCTAACCAGGAACACACTCGGCAACTCTGGGCATTAGCTTGCCTCATCTCCACAACGGCCCCCCACATTCGCCGGGGATGCCTGGTTTCACCTTGGAGATACCCAGGAGGGACCATCTCACAGGGATAGCCAGGACGGGTTCCCCAGCGGTCTACAGCGCCACGACGCCTCAGGGCAGCAGTGCGCTTTACAAGACACATACATTTACATACATTTACATATAGGGGTCCCCAAACCACCCCCAAGCCCCAAAAAAAAAATTATTTTTTTTCGGAAAATCGCCGATTACGCTTACCGTACGCGTACGGTAAAAATTTAAAAAAAAAAAATTATCCACATTCTCCCCACCCAGTGTGCTAATGGTGCCTGAAGGGCACCATTTGTGCATGGCATATAACAGCTATGAAATTAACAAAGAATACATTTCACAAAGATGCGCATAATATATCCCCCATGTGCGCACGCTGCGCGAAGCGCATCGTGCGTACATGGCCCATCCCGCATAACGTGGGCACGCGGTGCGCGCAGCGCACCGCGTGACCACCGTGCGTGCACGGCACTAACTGCGTAAAGTGGGCGCGCGGTGTGCGAAGCGCACCGCTTGCTCACTGTGCGCGCACGGTGCGCAAAGGGCACCGTGCGCGCACGGAACGAACTGCGTTAACTGGGCGCGCACGCCACGAATGGCGTAAAGTAACTTAGCATTTAAAAAACCGTACAAATTCACTGAAAAAACCATAGGTTTCACACACGTTATAGTTAGGAATTAGCATTTAAAAAACCTTGCAAATTCACTGAAAAAACCATAGGTTTCACACATGTTATAGTTAGCTGTACATTTCACTCGTAAAAAACCAATGAAATTCCCCCGTTATAGTTAGTGCAGGCAACTATAACTCACGCGACCGCAATCTTCTGCTGATGACATATGTGTCTTTATGAAAAAAAAATATTTGTAATATATGTATAGCTAAAATTTCATGGAAGAAGACATGGGCAAATAGGTGTCTAAATACAGTATTAGCATCAGCAGAGGATTGCGGTCGCGTGAGTTATAGTTGCCTGCACTAACTATAACGGGGGAATTTCATTGGTTTTTTACGAGTGAAATGTACAGCTAACTATAACATGTGTGAAACCTATGGTTTTTTCAGTGAATTTTATATATATACATATATACATGTATATTACATAATTAACAAATTAATTAACACAAATTTACATATACTTTTAAAACAAACCTGCCGCCCATTCCCCCAATAAACGGAACAATACAAAACAAAAATACAAATAACAATAATATTTACTTAAAAAATTAATAATTTTACAATAGCATATATAATAAACAAACCACTCATAACAATAGAATAAAGCACCACAACAGAAAACAATATGAAAGTAAACAATAATATAAACTTTGATATAATAGTAAAAAAGTTACAATATTATATACTTATTCTCGATCTTTTTGTGCACAATATACTTATAGTCATCATACTTTGACCACTATATTATGGTCAAACATTATTTATGAGTCAATATGTCCATAGAACAACCTTCTCGCAGACCTGCTCATGTGAAACAAGTAGTGTAGAGGTGCTAGGTAGGAGTCAGAATGTCTTCACTTGATAACTGAGAGTCAGGGGATAGAGTATACAAGTTGTGCTACTAAACTCAGATTTAGAAACACTTTTTCACCTTTAGAGATGCTAATCAGGAGAAATATCAACATCTGCAGTGTAAAAGCCTTGAATCAGTGACAGCCCTCAATAATCAGGGAACTGACCCAAAGCAGGATTAGCCAGAGTCAGTTCATAGTCATTCTGCAATTTCTCCATGCCCATTTCCATGTTTTCTGAGCTGCATTTTGTATTATGGGCAGGAACTAGTAGGTGCCCAACTCAACATTTATTTCTGTCACTTATTTTAGTTCTACCTTGGCCCACATAAAAGTTTGATTCTGGACTCCCTGGGGACACACCAGGATTCTGTTGGGACATGCGGGGCTTCTATGACTAGAATTCCTTGCAGTTGGAGGAGAGGGGGCCCACCAGATAGTGCTTAAGACGACAACAAAGTGCAAGCAGTGCGAGACACACCAGGACTCTGTCAGGTCACGCAGGACTTCTGTGACCAGAGACCCTTGCACTGGGAGGAGGAGTGGTGGTCCGCCTGGTAGCACTTTAGACAGTGCAGCAAAGAGCCTGCCGCACGGGCCACACCAGGACTCTGTCGGGTCATGCAGTACATCTGTGAATAGAATCCCTTGCACTTGGAGGAGGGGTGGGTGCTCAATTGATAGTGCTTAAGAGATCAACAAGGAACTTGCAGCTTGGGAATCATCTGGATGTTGCCCGGGCAAAGAGCGGGCCAGTCTGTGCAGGTCAGAGCCCAGAATAAGTTGGGCTGGGCCAGTGGGTTTGATCTCAGAAGAACAATGGGGAAAAGAAAATTAGCTGCCATCATCTCTGGAAAAAAGGTACACAATCCAATGCCTTAGCAAACTTCCTATGAGATGCAATGGGCATCCTTGATAAGGAAATCCTTAAAACTGAAGCAGAAATTGAGGCATCGCATCAGTGTACTAATAAGTGAGGAGTTATTTGAGAGGATCATGTGAAAGTAACCTCTTCGGATGTAGTGATAACTAAGAAACAGGGGGAGGAAGGGCTTGGCTCGGATATAGACAAGCCACAAGTTGTGACTGAACCCATTTGTCCCTAACTTTGTCACTCTTTCTAAAGACAGTGGTCCCCAGACAGACAATAAGTTATAGTCAATAAATATAGACCCAATCAGAGCAATATTGTAGACATCTGTCCAGCTGGACACACATTTATTATTCAATCAATTCAATATTTACAGAAAGTAAACACAGAGCAGTTTAAGTGGGACACAAGCCTGCATCCAACTTTCCCAAGAAAGACGTACAACATAAAGTAAGGGGTTCAGGCAAGGGAAATTGTTTGCTTTCAACACATTTCTTATAGAACAAACAGAGTATAGAAGAGACACCATTACACAAAAATTTGAACATTTTCAAAAAGCGTATATGGTGTACAAGGTGTCGACAGCATTTCGATCCCTTAAGAAAATGCTGGGATCATCTTCAGGACATTGTAATATGCATGCCTGTTTACATATGACTTTAATTGCCTGGGCAAAATGACAGACTGTCTTGGGAATCAAGAGAGAAGACTACCGGCGTGGGACCTTTAGAAGAGATGGTCTTGGTATTGGTGCGAGGGAGTTCGCACCGGGAAGCATAAGACCGGGTAAGGGAGTTCCAGTGTCAACATATTCCAAATGAAGCAAGTCGCATTTGCGGTCTCAAGCTGAGTTCCTGGGCCAATGTGGTTAGGGGAGTTCCAATGTAAACATATTGCAATGTCAACCAAGCCGCTTTTGCGGTCTCGAGTTGAGTTCTGGGCCAATGCATATGTGGTTTTCAGTCTGTCACAACATGTGTGTTGCCGGTCACAGCATGAACTCCCTCGCAGCAGTATATGTCGCGAACATGTGATTTTTAGGACGCGGTCCCACATACAAACGATCACGTACCTGTGACTTAGTATATTGTTCATAGTCCCGGTGCCAGAATTGTTTTTGGTTAAAGACAGATCACGTACCCCTGACATATATGCTGCTTATAGTCCCTGTTACATAACTGAATATCGCTAATATAGATTAAGGATAAGGATACAGATCTCATTAGATACAGTGGAACAAGTGGATCGGGATACACGTATCTTTTCAGACCGGGATTTCTTGATAAAGTTCTTTGAGTGTTTCCACTATTTCATCCATCGACCACTAGTAAAGTAGCACTATGAACAATTGGTTATTCTTAAATTAGCTTCTTAATATCTACAAGTGGTTGCACTATTTATTTGGCAACAAGATAAGCGAACGGACACTAGTGAAACGTAACTAGTGAGGTACTACCTCTCGGTTGTGTCTGAGGGAGTTTACTACTCGATTTCCCTTTGGCGGTACTGGTTATATATTGTTTTGATCAGCCCTGAATAAGTCATTTGTGCATACTGCATGACGAAACACGTGTTGGTTGTGTTTTTATTTGTGAACTGAAGACTGTCTCTCCTATGAACTGGACATCTAGCTGTATCTAGAAAAATTACCTGAATTCGAAATTAAACCTGTAAAGACTGAATAAATTCATGGACATTGGATCTAAAATTATTGGACTATTTCAATATTACGAGAACTGATGATATTACATAGATTGATGATACTACATATAGTGTGCTCAAGGTCGATTCTGAATGCTTTTTTACTCTCCAGTTGAGGATATATACAAGGTTGGATTGGTAACCAATCCTTCGCCCTTTGAGAGCACCATTTAGATTATAACTAATTTGTGTACCCTAACCCGTGATAAGAGTAGAGCGCCCATCAGTATACCTGGTTACCAAGTGTGAAAATATATAGTTAGATATAGTAGTTGCCATTTTTTGGCTTTTCATAGTATACAGTCTGTTAGTATTGTTGATTATTTTGCTCAGTAGTATTTGTCTACTAATTGCAGCACACCATCTTCAAATTAGATGACAATAGTTTCAATAAATGTATTGAAAACTTCCTTAGTGTCTTTTCTTTGTTTAATATGGATGTGCACAAGTGAGAATGTGAGGTGATGAACTGTTTCCAATGTTCCCTTGGGGACTAGAGGTTCATGTTCTAGGTTTGCGAAAATCACCTGCTACTCTGAAAGATTAGGAGTTCAGGTGAGGCACTTTGAGCTAGCCAGATTTGGGCCAACAGGAACTGACGTGGTAGAGAAACTCAGTCCCTACCTTCTGACATCGTGTTCTCCCAAGGCACTGTTCTGCTTCCAAATAGAATCCCTGCAACAAAGGGAACTCACTAGAAGTGGCAGGGTAAAAAAAATTGGTTTATGAATGAATTAAAAAAAGTACACAAGGCATTAAAGGTCGCTTTAGGCAACTCCCCTACTGGGATCACAGAATGCAGAAGACGGTGAATTCATAAATAGGAAAATAATTTAAAGGAAGAGTCATGGCTGCTCTTGAAGCCGGCACTAAAATGAGAGCTAATCAAGTATTCTGGAAAGTTTTAAATCTGTCCATTTTTAGAAATATTTGTTCCCCCTTCTCAGAAGTGATAATGCCTGCGCATGCGTGTAAAAGTTACTTTATCACTATTTATTTACACAGGAGAGGAAGCAAGGTCCTATTCTGAGGAGAAAGGCTGTGCTACCTTGAATACTTGTGTTCAAAATGTTGGGAAATTTGAGCCAACCTTAGAAGAAATACTTAATGCTATAAATAATGTGCCAACTCTTAAGCTCTAGGTCCAGACAGGGTACCTTCAGGTGTATTCAAGACCAGTATAGATTTTTGCAGTCCCCTTTTGACTAATATACTAAAGGCAACCCGTTGTACAGGATGTTGAACAATTTGTCCCAGTAATTGATTGTCCCCATCTTTCAAAAGGAGGATTTTAATGAGCCACAATGATATTCTCCAATCTCCCAGTAGGATGCATTGGTCAAGGTGTTGGGTAGAGGCCACTTTGGAGTTGTGGACGAGAGAGCATTGCACCTAAACAGATGGCTCATATGGATTTTAGAGAGGAATAGGCAATGTGGAATTGTGTACCTATTAATCTCAAAATATACAGTTGCTAAATAGGGTATCATCTTCCTTGGCTTTATGGACCTTATGTGTGTGTTTGACTGTGTCTCCCATAGTAAACCGTGGCATTTGATGGAGCATATGGGGGTTGATATCACTATGTTTAACATCATCAGAGACATCAACACAGGGACTACTGCCAGAGATAGATTTGGAATAAAACGGGAGTGCACAGAAGAGTTTTCTAGAGCTAGGGGAGTGAGGCAGGAGAGTGTCCTTGCACCTTTCCTCTTCACCTTCTGCCGTGCCGTGCTCCTACCGAGGATCTGGCTATACGCACGCCCAACACCCGGCGAGCTAATTTTGGCTTCACTGGCGAACCCGTACAGCAATATCTGTATCCCAGGGGGTCTCGCAACAGTGGGTCCACTTCCCCTTTGGGACCTCATGGACCCCCTTTGGTGATGTACAAATTTTACTGTCACCTATAATGTAGTAGAGATTATTTTGAGCACTCTCTCACCTGGTCCTGAAGAACTGCCACCGACCCGTTTGGGCACAGGGCAAGAAACATGTCGACCTTTTTGTTACTTCCCTCAGGAGCATTATAATCCCTTTAGGGTTCACCTATTTTAATTAGGCTGGTATACCACCAGAATAAAATTGTTCCTTGATTGGCAATACCATACCTATTTTAACCCACCACACTTCCACTCACTAAAATTGTTGCGCTTACCCCCACGCACCCATACGGCTGTCTCTAAAAAGAGCTCCGATAAAGAGCCCCTTCGCGGGAGCCCGTCGGGCATTGCAGCGCCGGCCCGACGAGGAGCACAGCCCTATGATGAAGCATGACATCTTGCTAGGTGTGTGAGGGCATTCTATAGAGACTAATCTCTCTCCCTCCCTTCCCCCCCCTATTTTCCCGAGGAACTGCACACCCTTTTGGTTTTGATCATATGTTTGGAGCATTGTGCAGGACCTCAGTACAAAAGCTCTTGGTTCCCCCCTTTTTTTGTAGGACATTAGAAATACCTTGGATAAAAAAAATTATTATCTTTTTCCGTGCGATAGGCGGACCAAACATTTTTGACAATCCAGAATTCCTGTTGGATGTCAGTAAGGTAGAGTTCAAACACATGTGCTCTTGGTATTTTGCATAAAAAGATTATTAAGCATTGATCACCAAACAAGCTTCAACTCATAGAGGGATTTAGAACTGGGAGGGGGCACTAAGCCTATTTATCATCAATTTTGAATACCCAATTCCGATAGTTTTAACACGTTTTATGGTTAACCATTTTCTACTTTCCCCCACATGAATGATTGGTCAAAAACCCTGGCTAAATGTCCCTCTGATGATCACTTACCCCAAAGTATGTTACATTTTACATTTTTTGTGGCTTTCATGAGGTCCTTAAGTTATTATATCTAAGACGTCTTCTTAAAATACATAATGTAAGCGCTAGCAGTATGGCTTTAACTTTTTATTACAACTGCAATCCCCTCTGCTATGTGCCTGTGTTTCATTATAAATTTGGCATACTTTATGAATTAAGAAATCTATGGAGGATCAATGGTTGGATTAAGTGCAATAAGTAATGAAGTTACCTTCTTAAGATTTTTAATCACAATGAAATTGCTGTATATAATTTTATGTGAATATATGACAATTATGCTTTTATGTCTTTGTATATCAAGCCAAATAAAGTTAATGATTGATTGGTTGGTTGATTGATTGGTTGATTAATTGATTGATTCAATCAATCAATCAATCAATCACTGCATTTGTAAAGCGCGCTACATACCCGAGAGGGTCTCAAGGCGCTAGGGAGGGGGGGTGCTACTGGTCGAAGAGCCAGGTCTTAAGGAGTCTTCTGAAGGCCAGCAGGTCCTGGGTCTGTCGTAGGATGTTGGGGAGAGTGTTCCAGGTCTTGGCGGCGAGGTAGGAGAAGGATCTGCCGCCGCCGGTGGTTTTTCGGATGCGAGGGACTGTGGCGAGGGCGAGGTTGGCTGAGCAGAGGCTTCGGGTGGGGGTGTGGAAGCTGAGTCGGTTGTTGAGGTAGGTGGGTCCGGTGTTGTGCAGTGCTTTGTGTGCGTGGATCAGGAGCTTGAAGGTGATCCTTTTGTTGACGGGGAGCCAGTGCAGGCCTCTCAGGTGGAGTGTGATGTGGCTGCAGCGGGGGACGTCGAGGATGAGTCGGGCCGAGGCGTTCTGGATGCGTTGGAGTCGTCTCAGGAGCTTGTTTGTAGTTCCTGAGTTGAGGGCGTTCCCGTAGTCGAGTCTGTTGGTGATGAGGGCCTGGGTAACGGTTTTTCTCGTGTCGAGGGGGATCCATTTGAAGATCCTGCGGAGCATACGGAGGGTGTTGAAGCAGGACGCGGAGACGGTGTTGACTTGCCTGGTCATGGAGAGAGTGGAGTCGAGGATGACCCCCAGGTTGCGTGCGTGGTCCGTGGGTTCCGGGGCTATGCCTAGTGACGTGGGCCACCAAGAGTCGTCCCAGGATGATAGGGTGGGTCTGAGAATGAGGACCTCTGTCTTGTCTGAGTTCAGCTTCAGTCTGCTGTCCTTCATCCAGTCGGCTACGGCCTTCATTCCTCTGTGGAGGTTAGCTTTGGCGGTGTGGGGATCTTCGGTGAGGGATATGATCAGCTTGGTGTTGTCGGCGTAGGAGATGATGTTGAGGTTGTGTTGTCGTGCGACGTGGGCCATGTAAATATTGAACAGCGTCGGGCTGAGGGAGGAACCCTGTGGGACGCCGCAGATGAGCTCGGTGGTTTTGGAGCAGAAGGGTGGGAGGCGGACGCTCTGGGTTCTGCCGGAGAGGAAGGATGTGGTCCAGGCCAGGGCCTTCTCTTGGATACCGGCGTCATGGAGGCGTGCTGAAAGGGTGCGGTGGTAGACCGTGTCAAAGGCTGCTGATAGGTCCAGGAGGATGAGGGCGGCTGTTTCTCCTTTGTCCATCAGGGTCCAGATGTCGTCAGTGGCGGCGATGAGGGCGGTCTCGGTGCTGTGGTTGCTGCGAAAACCGGATTGGGAAGGGTCCAGGATGTTGTTAACTTCGAGGTAGCGGGTCAGCTGTTTGTTGACAATCTTCTCAGTCACTTTTGCCGGGAAAGGGAGCAGGGAGATGGGCCGGAAGTCCTTGAGGTCCTTGGGGTCCGCCTTGGGCTTCTTCAGAAGGGCGTTGATCTCGGCGTGCTTCCCTTGTTAGCCTTCCTCTGAACATGAATTATCCCAAAATAGGTCCTCAAGAGTCCAGATAACACTCTCCGCCAGTCCTGCAAACCACTTGTATGCCATAGGTTATTTCTCTGGAGTTCTTTGATGACCTTATTATTCCCTGTAAGTCTTCCATCCTTCTTTCATCTGACTTTGCAAAAAGCTCACTGGGTACACGGGAGCTTAACTAAGGTATACTGTGCCTGCTATCTAAAACTGGCCCTGTTGTTTGCCTATTCAAATGGAAAAAAGTTGAAGGACTGTCCATACTGTAAAGCAGCTCCAGCTGAACAGTAGCAGCTCCTCTGTTTTCTGCACTCATGGATGATACTCTGTTAAAACACAGAGGACGTCACTTCATGTGCTGTCGGATGAGGCAAACGCCATCCAGATAAATAATGCAAAAGAAGTTTGCTTATTCAACCAACAGTAATTTCCTTGAAAATATGAGTAAAAACATATTGGTGATGATGGAGCACTGGGTTCATTTGCCACATACTCATCACCATAAACCTCGTTTACAAGGTCTAGGGCTCTTTGATGTCGTAGGATATGTAAGGAGCTGATGCCCTTTTAATTTAGTCAATGAAGAGAGTTAGGTCTGAGTATTTATTTTCAAATGTTTTAGTTGTTCATTCTTTATTAAGTATTATTTTCCAAAATTTATCAGTAAAGGTTAACAATTAATCAATCAAGTATTAGTAATATGATGGCATCAATACAATGAAATATAAAAACGTGTTCCATAAAGAAACATCCTTATTGTAAAGTAAATTAGGTTCAATGCAAGGAGAAATTAAGGTGTCAGTTCAGGAACTTATGAAGAGTTCCTGATGACAGAATCAATCATAAGCATAAAGCTTCTAGCAGTATAAGGTGGAAATATCTCAGCTCAAATAATCAAAAATCAAGTAATAAACTACGGGGGATATTCTCAAGAACGTGCGATAATCATCGCCAAAATCGTTTCACGCAATGTTCCATATCGCCGTTTATCGTGGGAAAATAATTCTGTGTTAACGTCCTATTCACAACACAGCGGTAACATGCGATAGTCTCCCGATAACGCGTCAAATGTCTGCAATAAATTCACTGGGACGGCAAAAAAAATCTAAACTCCAACGTGAAAAAAGTTGCAATGGGCCCAACCGCGATAAAAAAATCAGCGATAAGCTGCGCCAGGCCTGCAATTCACACATGTCAGGCGGGAACAATCACTATAATAGTAGAAAACAAAAGCAAAACAACTGCAAAGCACAATGGAGGTAGCCGGAGCAAGTACAGAGGACAACTAGAACCCCACAAACTCCCCGGAGGCCCAGGCCGGGACCTCGGGGTCAGGGAAGGGCAAGGACAAGAAGAAGAGGATGACGTGGTTCAGTCCACAGGAAAACAGGATCCTGACAACGGAGGTGATAGAACACCATCAACTACTGTTCGTCACCTCCACTGTGTCATTGGCAACAAAAAATGGAAGTAGGCCCCCGTCGACTATGTGCCCAGAGGGGGCCCTTTCCACACACTACCAATCTCACAACCAACCCATGCACATATGTTAAACCCAGCAAAGCGGCGTGTCTGTGAGCAACACTGACAATGCAAGTGACACTGCATGACGAATAGCATTGCTGCAGTCAATATATCATGAAATGTTGCACGCCACAACACTAAGGTGGCAGAGTGTGGATCCACATCCGTAAAGGAGCAGGTCACACTCTGACACATCCACGTCCACAAACAACCCCTGACGTCAACAACACATCTGCGAACAAACCATGCCCCAGACCCCCAACTCCCACCAAGACACCAATGTACCCAGGTATGCAACATCTCAGCACTGCATGAGCACAAAAGTCAAAGGCACACCGCATGAAAGGGATAAGGAGCAGCAAAATCAGAGCTGCAGGGGCAACTCTCCTAAAATGCAGCACACACATATAACATGCAGAGCACATCAACATTGACATCAATGTGGTACAAACCGCAACACGTCCACAACAGAGCAGAGGACACAACTGGTGCCGCTTGTGTGTAGAAATTGGCCAATCACATTAGGCATAGCAGGGAAATGTGAGATGATAATGTACAAGTACAAACACACATCCGTGATGTCATCGAAATGTCCACTGGCCCGCATCAAATAGGCAGCTCCTCCCAGTCACAATGTAGCATGTCATGCAGTCTGTATGTAAACATTTACAATGCATCAACATACATGTGAACACAATGTTAAACTGCATCTCCCCTTCACATTGCAGAGGGAAAATCAACACCTCCTGCAGAGCAGACTGAACCTCTCTTCTCTGATGACGAAGAGGACCCTCCACACCTTCGACACCAACGCCCTCCAAGAGTTCATTGACAGCTACTTCAGGAGCAGGGCAGCCCAGCTGCATCGATCAGACTCCACCCCCTGCACAGACCACACAGCAGGCAGCACCCACCACCACGGCTGCCTCCCAGGACCCCCACGAACAACACATGGCCTTCCAACGCCGTGTGTTGGGGTGCCAGGAGAAGATGGCTGAACAGGTGCTGGTGGGGTTCGACTGCATGGCAGCCAAACTAGATGCCATACGTGGGTGTCTAAGTCCCATCACGGACCACTCACAGTCCCTAATGAACACCCACAGTCCACTCCATGCACTCCAATGATCCATGGCTGACATCGCTGGAGTCCTGACTCTGAGACAAGAACAAATGTCTTGTAAGAGTGGCTCCAGCGATGTCAGCCGGGAGTTGGGACACATGCGGAGGATCATGGAGAACATGGAGTGGACGCAGGCGGAAAGAGCGGCTGCCACGGCTGCACACCAGCGAGAGGTAGCTGGGTTCCTCAATGCCCTGCAGACCCTCCTCATGACATTGCTGCCACAAGGCCTGGCGTGGAGGAATGTTGCTGCCACCACTCCATCCACATCTCTGCCCACTGAAGTGTCAGTGCAACACAGTGCGGCATACATTCCACCTCCGGCACCTGAGGTATCACTGCCACACAGTGTTGGAGACAGAGCACCACCACCCACATGTGAGGCACATGAAACAGCAGAGGACGAAGATGCGGATGATTCTGCCTTAGTAAGAAGTAAGGGTAGGCAGAATTTGCGAAATTGACTTTCGCAAATTATCGGGAATTTGCGCAAAATCTCCGCGAGCATGCAAAATTTTCGCGAAGATGCGGAGATTGCTTTTACCACCCGTTCGCGATGTGTTTTTGCGTGCTCACGGGGAAATATATCTCCAACTTGCCCATGTGGTCGCTAATGGGCGCGGCCATCTTGCTCGCGATGCTTATTTCCTGTTCGCGTCCAGCATCTTGTGACGCTCGAGAACGGATAGGAAAACTCGTCGGCGAACGCAGGGACCCGGTAAGTCGCAACCGTGCGTGCGAGAATGCATTTTTAAAGCGCGAACTAGTAAAATACTTCCGTTTCATGGCAGGTTGCGAAAGTTTTGACATTTTCGCGCTCTCCGCGGAACGCGAAAATGTCAAAATATCGCAAATTCCGCGAGTGGAACAAAATTTACCGTCCAGGCCTAGTAAGAAGGATGCAGTAGCATTCATCTTCGCCATATGGCCTGTTTCTGCTTGGTTCTGCCCTCTGCATCATCACCTTCCACTGTCCCTCAATACACTCTGCGACACTCACCTTGGACCTCGACATGGACTGCCATATTCTGGTTACCAATGACACAGCAATCAGACTGTGTACTGAACTCTTCCTCTTCCTCTTCCAATGAACTTATCATTCCCTAAAGGACTCTGGCTGGCCCTCTACGGGCCAACAATGTAAAGTGGGGTTTGCATGGCCTTGTACTGCTTTAGCTACAACACTCCACTGAATGTGCATTAAACATTCATTTTCACACAGATGTGTCATGTCTATGATCATTCAAGTGTGGAAGTATGGATGAATGTAGGGTCAGTGATTCCCCCTCAAGTCCATGTTGTTCATGTTGTGGGACTTGAGTCACAGGGTGCAACATTAAGGATTGTGGTCCAGGTGGCGCCGACACTACAACAGAGACACACACATTAGTCACTTGCTTGTCCAGCCCAGAACGGAACCACACCCAGAGCCCTGGGCTAATTGTTCACACCCCTACGCTGGACTGGCATATGGCAGGCCAGCACACTCCGTTTACGCTTTCAGGGGGTGGACGACAACGCTACATGTCCCAGGCCTTCCCTGTAGTGATCTGCTGATCACAGGTCTAGTTGACAGCATGCCACAGCCACTCCCTCATGGCTGGTTTACACCCACACCACACCCATCCAGCACACACGTCACAGGACATGTGACCCTGCCAATAAAAAGGGCCGGGCGCACGTGCTCAATGCCATTTCCACATCACATTCCCCACTGCCGGAGGTGACATGATGGCGTCCGCACCACGATACTCAATCATAGAGGGTCCATGACTTTCATTGCACAGACTTGGTGGCACCGGATACACTGCGGCCGGCACACGCCTACCGCCACGAGACCGTGACTTTCGGTGCACTGAGGTAGGGGCACCTTAAGTGGTGAGCGAGTGTGCAGCCTGCAATGATTCTGTGTGCACTGATATGATCTCTGCCATTGTGAAATCAAGACTCAGAATCACGTGTGTGACCTGGTGGCCCGTGGTGCAGGGCTGCATGATGTGGAGGCTGCCAAGGTAACGGGCCTCGGGCCCTGGGCTTGGAGCTTGCACCGGCACGTGGTGGGCCCTCCTGGAGACACACCGGTGTTAGAAGGTGAGCAGTGAAGCCTGGGTGCACAGGGGCACGCAATCACCGCTGGGTGGTGGCTGGGTGCAGCAGCGTGTGTGCGCAGGGGAGGGCAAGCGAGGATGGCGTGTGCAATTATATGAACTCTGCCATTCATGAATCTAGACTCTGTTTCAGATAAGGGACCTGGTGGACTGCAGTGTATACAGGCATGTGGTTGGAGACACACCGGTGGCAGCAGGTGAGCAGTGAGGCCTGGCTCTGAAGTGTTGGCACTCACTCTCCCTCTCCCTCTCTTCCTTTCACTTTCTCTCTCTCTCTTTCTCTCTCCCTCTCTTCCTTTCACTCTCTCTCCCTCTCCCTCTCTTCCTTTCACTTTCTCTCTCTTTGTCTCTCTTTCTCTCTCTTTCTCTCTCTCGCTTTCTTCCTTTCACTCTCGCTCTCGCCCTCTCTTTCTCTCTTTCTCTTTCTCTCTCTTTCTCTCTCTCTTTCTCTTTCTCTCTCTTTCTCTATTTATCTCTCTCTCTCACTTCCTCTCTCTCTTTCTCTCTCTCTCTCTGTCCTTTGATGAGCGCATGACACACCTTCTTATCTTAAATTTTGTCTTGCAGGCTGTGACTTACAAATTGTCCAGAGAAGACCCGCAATGACTCTTCAAAAAAGTTGTTTTGAGTTTAATTTGAATAAAATGATTTGTTTGGAAATTCAAAGATAATTGAATGATTCTCCTTTTTCTGACCACACATGAATGTTGGTTGTTGTAATTGTGCGACATCAGGCGAATAGTTTTGTTCATGATTTCGTAAAGCTGATGTAACATATCTTTGTCCGGGGTGGAGGAACGGGGGGTGGCGGTCCTGGGTGTGGTGGCGGTGGGTGCTGTGGCCCTCTTGGGTCTCCGAGCTGCATGATCAGTAGCTCCATGGCATCTGTTGTTCTTCAGGTGTGGCTCTGAGCAGGGCTCCCTTTTATGGTGCAGGTTGTCGTCCGACTTTGCACCAGGTAAGAGCAGGTGTTAAATCCCTGCTGCTAACGCGCCTTATCGCCTGTTTTGGCATCTTATCGCCGATCTGGCTGGTTGTTGAGAATGTTACAGAGTGGTGTTGTTGCAGCTTTTTGCACGGGCACGCCTACTCTGCATATCATTTGCGTTAGTTGCCGGGGTCGTCTGTGGCGATGTTTTTTGCGGCTGCTATTGCAGGAAAACTGGTGATATCGGCTGTTAGCACCAGTTTGTGAATAGGGCGGTACATTTATCACCACTTTGGCTGCGATAAAGTGCCACTAACTCAGCGATGAATCCTTGAGAATATGCCCCTAAGACTTCTCATAAAGAAGAGTCTAGAAACTCAGTACAGAGTCTCCTCTTTCAGAGTTAAGGAGAACAAAACACTTCTAATGTGTTCTGCAAAAGAAGTCGAGGAAGTCTCAATCAATTTGCTGCGCATCAAAGGATGAAAGAATCTCTCCGAGTCTAGTCTAAGAACATGCACTAATATAAAGACATGTTTTCTAAATTTGCTAAATAAATGTGCTCTTCTTTCTTTGTGTTGACCAATGAATATTCAGCATGCTCCTGGGAACAGGTCGACTCCCAATCTTCTCACCAGAGTATAATCGTCTTCAATCCATGTGTCCTTGGAGGCTGTGGACACATCCTTTCTTGTTTTCCAGTACATCTTCCCATGAATCATCCTCCCTGTCGTCTGCATCTCTCACAATGAGACCATCAGAATCAGTCCTCTAATACAACAAATGTCTGTTGATTGACTGAGAAACAGTAGGTTTCAAAACAGCAAGAACTGCAGTAAAGAGTAAAAAAACAACTTTCACATCTGAACTGCCGGTTTGTTTAAATGGAAAAAAACAAGCATTTCAGTATTAATGGGTTTTCATATTACAACATGGTGTGCTCATATACGTCAACTTAAAATGAAATCTAGGCCTTATTACTAAATTACCGGCCTATATGTTCTAAGTATGGTTGCCTACTACAATTTTAGTATGAGAATATTTCTCATCTTTAAACAAAAATTCTGCACATTGTGTTATTCAATAAACATTTTGTAAATAATTAACTTCACTTTAGCAGTGACATTGTTTTCACCACTGATAAATAGAACACTCTTTCTCATGGAGATACTGATGTTGTACAGAGTTCTAACATTTGATGCTTATGGTGGAGCTATTGATGCAAAGTCAAACAAATAGATTTTTGGAAGCTAGTTTCGGAGTTACAATTCCAGGTACTGTCACCTTTTTAAAACAAATCAATAAATTACTTACCATCTTGTATATATCTATGCAAGTATACAGGGTGTTCGGAATATCAGTTGGTTAGGCATGTTGTGTATTAGCAGAGAAATATGATGGATTGGAAACAAACCGTCACCAGTATGAGGACTAGATTATTGTCTAAATCTATTTGCATTCAGTGCAATTTATGAAAGAATTGTGATCAGAGCAGGAACTGAGACATATGCAGGCTTTCAATATGCTTTTATTTATAATCAGAAAAGAACCTTAAGAACCTGAGGAAAATTGAGAAACAATTTTCCTGGTAATGATAGTTGATCAAGGAAACACAGAACTAGAAGCTAGAAGATAGGAGATGGTAGGTGGGTCTGCACAATAGGAGGTATTATAATGAAGGAAAATGCTGGCTTCATTAAGTACATGAGCTTTATGAGGTACAATCCAAAAAGGAGCAACCAGAGACACAGCTAACCCACACAACCAGCATGGCTCCCACTGTGCCTTTAAATCCACATATTCCATTCATTCCACCACCCATCCAATATTCTACCTTCCTCCCACCATCAACATTACAATATTCCACTTCCAGCTCTTAACATGCATTTTAACTTCAGCATATGTCACAGGTATTGATACAGTGAACTGCAAATAGTGAATGTTATTGTGTTTTCTTTCATTGTAAGGCCTGCTTGGGTGTCTCTTCTCAATTCCATTTTACAGCCATGACTCTACATTTTTGGCCAGTTTTATCTTGGTTATTTCGACCCCCAGTGGGATAAAATGCAAATAAATCTCAAGACTCACAATACCCTGTTATGTGGGTAGAATGTATTATCTGTTGTGACAATTTTTTTGTATATTACACCAAACACAACCAGTCACCATCAACATCAAATTTCTCAAGTCCAAGTTCTCATTAGCATCCCAACGTCCAATCAAAGCAAATATCTTATTCACTTACCACAATGTGTTATACTTCACTGCTGGTAGTATTAACAAACTAATACCCTTGGTAAGTCTCCATAAGCACATCCTCCTGACCTACCACCCTCTGATGCTCTAATTCATGACCAACAGAAATAGGAGATTGATAAACATTGACTATTTTGCAGCAAATAACACTCTCACACTACCCCAAAAGGCAATTAAGTGCAGGGTAGTGCTGGATTTGAAAAATGACCCAAACTCTGTACCATACACTAAGAAAACAATTTATGGCTTGCAAGTCTATAGAGGCCTCTTGAGCCAAGGATTGTTTAATATGAGCCTTAGCCCAAGTAAAAACTTCAGCAAAGATCTAAACTCTCATGTAATCCCATCCATATTGCTACATTTAGATTCCTTCCAGACTCCTTTGGGTCTTGGAAAAAAAAGGAATCTTTGTAACAGCGAGAGACACTCCATTGACATCTCAGGAACCATTGGGATCTGCACCTGTGACCTCCACAACAGAATCAATCCCACCACGGCTTCTCTGCTCTGTTACACCTATAACAGCACATGAGGAATCATCACCAAAAGGAAGATGGTATATGACCTGACACCCATCCAACTCTTGGCAAATGCATGCATATCTATTGCCACTGGATCCAGACACCTTCTTAAAAACAGTGGCACTTGAGCATTCAACTGCTCAGCAAGCAGACCTCGTTTGAAAGGGCCCCATTTCTCATGAATTGTGGAACATCTCCTTGATGAGCATCCAATTGCTTGAATCATTTAGATTCCATGCCTGACTAAGCAAAACATTGTTTTTCGCGAAGGTAGGAAGTACTCTGCTTGCAATATGACTTCTTTCTGCAGATAAAAGTACCAAAACTCCTTCTCCACCTTTGTTAGCCCTTAGTAGAGTGCACCGTTCAACTGGTTCCCATACTGTCCCAACAAACTCTTCATCTCTTTTCTGCGATAAATACCACTAACAAGGCAAGACAACTCATATGCATTCTCTTTTCCATCAAATCCACTCACTTATTGTTGCCGTCCACTCTGTATCCCCATCCATCCAAATTTGCATCTAATTTAATCACCAAGTCAGACTCCTCCTTGAAAATTGACTAACAATTCCAGTCTCCTCCTTGGCTCATGTTTCAATACTATAACATAGAAATATTTTAGACAACTTCCTAAATGACCACTCATCAATCTCTGTAAAGTTATGTTATGCACCAGCCCCTGAAACACTTCCTTAATGAGTAAAAGCAGAGCAATCATTTTCACAAAGACCTGATATCTCCGACCAAGACCAGCTCCACCAGTAACCCCCTTTACAATTTCATACTAATCTTCAACTCCTTACTCTGTAGCTTTGAAACACATTCCAGTGTCTCAATAGTAAACTGAAAAATGTAAGGGAATATTTCCAATAAAATGTTGGAGAGCTTTGTTACTCCAAAATTGGTAGCGCAGTGCTCTGACATTTTTTAAACACATGGATGCGCCGTATTTACGAAAATATGGCACACCCCTGCGTTTCCCCTAGTGCTCTAGTGCCTGCGCAGGCCCCCTTGCGCCATGGTGCAGAACTGACAGAAAGAGCAAAATACAGGGAGAAATGTATAATTTCTCCTCGTATCACCATCCTAAGACCAGGTTTTACCTGGTTTTAGTTTTTGCCTCATCCTTGTAAATATACAGCCGTATCAAAAAACAATGGGTGTTGCGGCAGAACGCCTACTGCAACACCCATTGCACGCCCCATTGCACACCCCTTTCACGCTAAGTGAAGTGTGAAAGGGGCCGTATTTACAAGGCGGTGTTAAGCCATGTTAAGTGGCTCAACACCGCCTTGTAAACAAGGAGAAGGTAATATCGTCCACACTAAAAGTGACGTTCTGGTGGGGATATTACCTTTTAAATATGCCCCTTAGTGCCTTATTTAGATTTCAGATGAGTGAATGCATCGCCTTAAATTCGCACTGCTCCTGCCCCATCACTTGCACTTTCCTCACTCTATTGAGGGTTATGGAAAGTACGAGGTTTATACTGATAGCGACATAGCTGGCTCAGACAGTGCAATACTCTGACCTAGTGACTTGTCCGCCAAAAAGCAGCTAGAGCACAGTGATGGCTGTCCTATACAATTGAGGGTGGGGAGATCTTTATTTATTTTCTCTGTCTCTGTCCATGGTCCACTATGCAGTGTTGGGTGGACATGGCAGGGAATATGCAGGAGGGCCCACAAACGTGGGGCATCAGGGCCATTTATTTTTTGTTTGGTGAAAACAAACTTCCACAGTGGGTGCTTGTTTATTTTAATCAAAATAGTTTTCATGCATAATCCTCAAGTATTAGCTTCTGATTTTCCTCTTACAAATGAATACATTGACAGATTCTGCTCCTCCTGTCCAGATAACACCACCAAGAATTACCATCACATGGAAAGGAAGCCCACCATAGTGCCACAGATACTTCATTTTGGGAAGGATTTTCATCATTATATCAGGTCCACAACTAAGTCATGGCGATGCAGTATATTACTAAGAACCACAACATTATCCCAGCCATGGATTTGTTAAAGAATGGGCATGATTATGAGTTAGATTTTGGAAATGGCCATATTTAGGTCAAGAATACTCAGATGGCAAGGATAGCTGCCATTATGCCATGCTTAGTCCAAAGGTATTTAATATTTGTGAGGATTTACCATTACTATGTGATTGCCATTATTATGTCAGTAATAGTGATATTCATGGCAGAGATGAACTGCTTATGTTACTTACATAGGGGGCATATTATCAAGACAGGCGATAAAATTATCGCCGCTTTAGCGGCAGAAAACTGCATCTAACATGGGCTTCAATTGGAATTCCATAGAGCATATTATCAAGCCCATTATCGCCATTTTAGCGGCAGTTTTCTGCCACTAAAGCGGCGATAATTTTATCGCCTGTCTTGATAAGATGCCCCATAGTTACTGCCGACTGGCATGCAAGCCACCAACAAAATATCTCCACTTCTCTCTGTTTTGGGCAAGCTTCTGTATGGCGCCCCATCTGTGGTTCAGGGTCTTAATTTCTGTTTCCACATTTCGCCTCCAGGTGCACTTTGGCCTGACTCTCTTCCGTTTGCCTTCTAGGGTCCAGTAAATAGCTGTTCTTGCGGAGGAGACCTTTTCTCCTCTGATGGTGTATCTTATCCATCTCCATCTTTTTCTCATAATGGTGGTTTCCATGCTGTCTTATATGCATCGGGTGAGCAGTTTCTGGTTGGAGATGGGTGCCGGTCAGAAAATATGCATGATTCTTATCAGATTACTGGTGTGAAAGTCTGCCAGTTTTGTGATGTCACTTTTTGTCATCTGCCAGCATTCTGATCTATACATAACGCAGCTCTGGTAAAACCTAAGCTTGGAGCTGGTGCTATACTGAGATGATCTTCACATATTTTTCAGCAACCTGAAGGCATACCTGCCTTGTTGAATCTGCTCTTGATGTCACTGCATGCACCTCCATCATGTCTGAGAGTACTGCCTTTGTAGGTGAACTCTTCAGCCATCCATGTCTAGGTTTTCTCCATCTGCCTTGAAAAGGGCAGGTTTTGGGGTGATGAGGGGCATGGATTTTGAGTTCTTCAGCCTCTTATAATGATGGCACCATATACATGTGTTGTTTCCTGGTACCAGAATGGCTTCAGGGAAAGACACACCAGCCACACACACAACACATACAAAATAGTGCACATATGCATACATTTGAACAGAGAAGCATTTATACAATTGCACATACATAGCTGCACACGCCACAAGCAAACAAGGCCATTGCCTGACTCCATTCTCAATCCAATCCTTGCTCTCCCGGGGTACATGGTTGCTAATGCACAATTAAAACATACTTCCACTCTGTCTCTGATAGTCTCAGAGGAGGAGCCTGCAGCCGATGCGGACGGATGTGAGCTGAAGAGGTCCGGCCGCCGCCACCCAGTAAACAGATATCCTGATCCCATAACAAGCCTGGGGAAGCTACTTTTCGGTCCGGAGGGCATCTGATACTGGCGGCATTCATAAAAGAGCTTTGCACGGACTTTCCAGCAGCTTCACGAGCTGAAATCGTCGAAATTCGTTCCTGTCTTGGAGACGGCAAGATGGCGCTCGTCTCACGATCGGCCTCCTAAGTCTGCCTCCTCCCTTAAACGGAGGTCCTATGGCCCGCAGGGGCATTTGCGATTCACACAGGGGCCCCTAGCCACCCTACAGCTGAGCGCCGACCCACAGTCCAATAGCTGGATCGTGGCTGCCCCGAGAGTGATGGCACAAAATAGCGGCCCCTCTTGCGAAGGGCTCCTAGTACCGGTGCTTCAGAGAACCGGATCGTGGGAGCACTGAGCGGAGAACTGGTGCCCCCGAGTGCCTCTGGGGAAGTGCGGTGAGTGACCGGTGCAGCAGGTTGAGCAGCAGTTCAAACCCCGCAGGATGGCGGCGACTACCGCCGAGAGTGAAGAGCGGCTCTAGCGAAGGGGGCCCTCCACCAATAAAATCACCAAGGGCCAGGGCCAATTGTCCTTGACCCGCGATGAGCTCCCGTAGCCCAGTACATGGGGGTCAGAGGTCCTGTACCTGCCACGTGCCTGGCGATCTCCAGAGCCATTTATATCAATAGCGGCGCTAGGCGGCGGTGGCGCCATTCATCGGAGAGGGGAGACGAAGCTACGGAAACGCCGGTTTCCATGACCAGTGACCCAAGCCAGCAGGACACGCTGGCTACAACTTATGTGGGGCTGTGATCGGACTACGTTGAAACAGGGGTAAGGAGACCTGCCCCCCTCCGACAACAAAGAGCACGATAATGGACAAAGGGAAGATGGCGGTATTGGTCTAGGAGCGAAACAGAAACTAAGCTCCGAGATAGCAACGGCAACGCCACCATTTCAACCAAGTGATGCTGTAGCAGAGATTCTGATGAGGCCAAGTGAACGAAGGCCAGGTGAACAAAGAAGACCATTTGCCCTATGCACGGCAACCAAGCACTATGCCTCAATCACACCAAAAAGGATCCCTGCCCCACCCTACTGGACGTTCAAACATAGTTACTCTCCTTGTTCACCACGCTGTTTCCCCTACCCCCTCCACCTCTGCTTCCCTCCTTCATCCTTTGGCTACCTCTCCTTTCCCTTCCTCTCTCCCCTGAATTCCTCTCCACCTGCTTGCTTTGTCTATCCTTTTGCCTATGCTCCGTTAAATTCTCCCTCCCCTCACCCTTTTACTTTACCCCTTACCCCTCTACATGCCATTTTTCTAAAAAATTTAACTTGTAACTGTTGTGCCTGATGTAACAATGTAGAATTTGTAAGATACGCAACTCTCCTCTTGTAAAGCGCTCATAATTCATAGTACTTTTTCTTTCTTTGTCTACTTCCTTTGATCCTATTCCCTGAATCTCTCCCCTTGCCTGCTACATTGCCTAGCCCCCTGTCCTGTGTGCCCTTTTACTAAGCACTCCTTCTCCCCTTGTTGGGGAAAGATCCAATATTTATAATCTGGAGTCTCAGCGAACCCGCTGAGAGAGTCCACAGCGCCAGGGGGGCCACTCACAGTTGAGGTATGGTATGGTCCCCCTTGCCAAAGCACTCCCTCTCCCCTTTTTGGGGAAGAATCCAGTATGTAGGCCTTGGAGTCTCAGAGACCCCTCTGAGAGAGTCCACTGTGTAAAGGGAACCTCTCGCAACAGAGATGGGGAAATGAACCACTTCCCCTGGGATCACAGCTTACTAGACTTTGGACGCAGCTATGACTCGTCTACCGGTTTGTGTCCCCGTCACCCACCTCCTCTTTCCATGCTGTGTCTCTCACCCTCCCCTTTCCCTCATTCGTTCACTGTCTACTTCCCCTGCTCCTACCCCCCCACTGAATCTCTCCCCTTGCCTGCTTTTCCCCTTATGTATATGTACTTATTATTTGTTTCGACCTTACATATAACTATGTTGCCATGCTCTAATAACTGTGTAACCTTTATAACGATGTAACCTGCAACTGTGGTTTGATACTCATGTAAAGCGCTCTGATACCTCAGGGTCTAGCCAGCGCTATATAAAACCTTTAAAATAAAAAATAAATAAAATAGTCCCACTCTGTAGCGACTCCACTCTGGCTATTGCTGGCCCTTCTTCTCTGGCCCACTTTTCACATGCACTGTACGAGCAATAGAATGGGTCTTGCAAAGGGACCAATCTCCAATGTAGGATGTCACACTGTGTGTCAGTGTAAATATGTGACCATTCTATTGGTTTGGCTAGTGGCACTCCTATGATACTTCAATTTGTATGGCTGCCCTTTTCAAAATGGCTAGACCCTCTTAATTAGGCACTGTGATTGGCTTCACTAAAGGGAGCTTCTTCAAAGGTGTTGGTTAGCTAACAGTTGCTTCCAAGCTACCCATTGTAGACCCCTGGATTAGCACATAATTTGTATTGGGACATAAACTCCAAAAGTGGAAAGAAGACACTGCATAAACAATCAAAGGAGAAAACAGACAGCCATGAGGTATAACACTATTGTGTTCCTTTAGTTCCAATATTAACATAATTTTAATACACCCCTGTGTAGTCCAGGGGTCAGCTGCATCGTGAGCTATTGACTGAGGAGGTGCTCGTCATCAGCATCTTCTTCAATTTCACCACCTTTCAGGTGTGCTGAACTCTTTTATGGTGCTATCGGTATTCTAAGAGGTACTACTTTATTTTAACTAAGGAGGAACCACCTTCCACTTACAAGTTGAATCTGCTTAACACGTGTTGTGGAAGCCTGAGGTGCTGCACTGTCACAAGAGGTGACAATCGTCATGCATTCTCAGGAGAAATTCAAACTTCTGGTGCCCTGCACTTCGACCTACTTTTTCTACCTAAGATTTCCAAAAAGTGGTTCTGTGGTATCCCTTGAGCTAACTTAGTCATTTCTCTCCCACAGTGCAGTTTTTCTCACATGTTTTTGTTCCATTCATCAGCACCCCACCCCCCATTATGTGTATTTCTTCTTATGCGCCTATTCTTTTTCATCATCGCCCTACCACCTACTGTGTGGACTTTCTCACACATGTCCATTCTTGTTCGACAACACCTCTGCTTACCACATACACTGAACATCTTCTTGGGAAGTAGCTCCTGTACACACAACACTGAGTAATATGTTTCCTCACCCTCTACAGATCTCAGAAATAGCTACTGCACCAATTCCATGACGCACTACACACCGCCCATGTCTTCAGGTGCCTCCTGTCAGACCAAAAGGCACTCTGTTGCTGGGTCTTCACCTCGTTCTCCTTCTTTGTTATCTCCACTGACTGCATCTGGGAAATAGAGTTCTTCTGTGCATAATCATCCTCCTGAACTCAATCTTATAGATGTTATCTTTTCTCCCACACCTCTTTCAGTATGATTAAAAGAGGACTTGAAGCTAGCTTAACTTTACCTTGTAACCTGGCCTCCTCATATTTACACTTTGGAAATCCCATTTACATTTAATTGTTCCCTTTGTTGAAGCAATTCCTTTGCACCAGCGTATTTTTAGACCCCTCCTCTGTAGATGCCCCATCGCAGTACTCTTTACCAGTTCCCCGCCATGGCTTGAGCTAGTCTGTCCCAATAACCTTCTTTCCTTAATGACTTAGGAGAACTTACACAAAAATGAAGGCAATAGACATGATTATTTAAATCATCCTTGATGGCAAAATGGAGAATAAAAAAAAAATCACCCATTAGGAAACAGCACATTTTATTACATAACTTAGGCATAGTAGGAAGGAATGTTTACAAGAACTTTCTGGGCTTTGCTATGGGAGTTTGGGGACAGACTGGATGGCAAGTTGGATGTGTTTAAAGTAACATTCTGAAGCCTGTTAGAACACTTTGGGGAACAATACACCTTTTGAGAGGTGTAAGTTCTTTGATAGAGTTCAAGGAACACAATCAGAAAGTGGCTAAGAATGTTTCTGTACTTACAGGAGTCACATTTTCTTGTGAATTTGGAAGATGCAGAAACATTCCACATATCCAAGAAAAAATATTAGTAAAAAATCTAATTAATAAATTGATATTGCTAGGCAATAGAACAAATGGAAGATCGTTTAAAAGACATGAAAGCACCCGTAGTCACCATAAATGAAGATGAAGCAATTAAAAAGATTGAGTCTCCCTGCAAAAGTAAGGACGCTAAGACAACTAAAATAAGTGCACCTGTACATGCTGCAGATGTGGTAGGAATGAACACCTGGCCAATAACCTCAACTTCCAAGCCAGAAATGTGATGTTTTGCAAATGTGGGAAAAAAAGGTTGCTTCGCAAAGATATGCAGAGAACTATGAAATAGATGTGTTAATCTTGTTGAATCCCTGGAAGAAGAGGTGGAAATGAAACTGAAGCAGATGGAGCCAGTTCTTTTAGTTGATATTTCTTTACCTGGAATGAACTAGATGAAGGAATTCCATGATCCATTCATTGAAAATTTGAGATTGGTCATAATCATCAGGGTACCATCGAGTTGATATCCAATGCTTGCAATGTAGAGTCGGAGATTCAACCCATTCTCCATCTCATGCAAGCGAACCTTGGAACTGAACTTTAACAGATTGTTGGATCTAGACATTATCAAACCCATAGGAAGCTCAGAATGGTGTGCTCCCATCTCATACCAATAAATAACAGGAAAAAAAATCCTTCCTGGCACCAGGATCTGAAATAAAAAGCTGGGCATAGGAGTTCTTATCTCAGTTGAAGGTGAGCCTAAAAGGTTGATAGTATGAGTGAAAGACACATCTGGGATGTGAAGGATTGTTAGTTTGATGAAACATCTGACTGATAGATAATGATTCCCCTCAGGGGCTTGAATGTATGAAACTTGAGGTCTTGGAACCTTGTTGTGAACCAGATGGTCTTGTGAGTGACTCTACTGGGAAATGTGAACGAAAGGAGAAAGGAATGGCTCCGGATAAATGAAAATGGTGGTTAGAAGTATTGTGATTACCCCCTCTTTAAAATTGATATGATAGAAGAGATGCCTTAGGAATGTTGAGTCAAGTACTATTTTTATATTCTTTGCACTGAAATTTGAAATTGTGGAGTAATTGTTATTGTATATTTCTCCAGACTGATTTTTAAACTACTTTTTTTGTCCTGAAGAAGGTTGGCATATAAGCTCCAATGAAGTGTGTCAAACACAGGGGCATATGTACAAGGAGTTAACGCCACCTTAGTGACACTTTAACGATGTTTTGGCGGCAATATGTTTATGGCCATATGTACAAGCTGTTGTTAACCTCTGTTAGCAGCCGTTTTCTGGCAAAAACATCCATAGAAAAGATCGCCACTTCTGTTAGTGATAATGACATGCAAGGGAGGCGTTCCGGTGCAAAAACGGCCGCTAACTCCACTTTGCGATATTTACAAGGGAATTCTTGAAGGCAGGAGGACCAAAAAAAACTGCTTCTAACTGAAGTCAGAGGCAATTTTTTGAGACCTGAAAATAGCTGGTCTTAAAAATGGAGATAACACTTGGGGCCTCATTTCAGCAGGTTTTGGTGCTTGACAGCACTGCAAGCACTGTTGCTGCACTGCTCTGTGACAAAACTACAGGGCAGGAATGCGCACCATCAATAATATAGTGTGCATTCCTGGGCCTCAGTCATGAAAAGTGTTGCAGCGCTGCGACATGACAGCGTTGCAGCACTTTTCACTATGCCCTTCTTGCGACACCATGGATGCGCTGTATTCACTGGACAGCGCTCCATGACGCAAGTAATGAAAGATACGTCTGAATCCTCATGTATCTGTCTGTGCTAAAGTCATGCACTGCTGCAGTTGTGTCACAAGCATGATGCAACTCCAGCAATGCATGGGACCATCCTATCCGTGTAGCATTGCGTCACCCTTATGTCTGCCATCAGGCAGGTGTAAGGTACTGACGCAGTGCCGTCCTACAATTGTTGCAGTGAAATCTGTTGGATTTCACTGTGCCAGTCCTATGAGGCCTTGTTGCATGGGAACGCACACCCTGCATACATCATACCTGATGCAGATATGATGTGGCACAGGGCTTCACAAGGTCACGCATATGCGTACTTGTGTCACTTTGCAAATATGGCACAACGTGGAGCTAGATTTTGCCTGGTCTTTTCTTGAGGGGTGTCAGCGCAGTTGGAGATCCATCGGTGGCAGTTGCGCGCTGCGGTGTTGTCGCCTGAAAGTGTTGGCGGAGTAGTGGAGCTGAGGGGCTTGATGAAAATTTCTTTGGTGGCTTTGATCCAGCTGTGAGGGGCGGCGATGATGGCGGTGGTTTATGGTGGGCATGGTGAAGACGTGATATATACAATGATGGTCGGGCCAGGCGAATCCAGTGGTGTTGCTGTAGTTGAAGATCCTACTGGCTGAGGAAATGTGGTCGACTGTGTGTCCTGCTATGTGTCTTGCTGCTGTGACTAGCTGCTTGAGTCTGATGTTGGTGAGCTTCCCCAGGACGAGGTGGTGTTCTGGTCACTGGGGTTGTCCAGGTGGAATGAGTTCACAGAGTAGGATGTCGTCAGTGGATGGGAGAGCCTGGGGTGCAATGAGGTCTACAATGGTATCGGAGAATGGGGGTCCATGGCCCTGGGGGCCTACAGATGAGGGGGCCACAGGGGATGGGGTTGGTCCGGATCTGGAAGTTGAGGTGTTCCAATTCTCACCATTGGTTCATTACAGTGTGTGGTCAGTCGGAGTGTGCTTCTGTAGGTGATGGCAATGCCTCCTCCTGGACAGTCGGGCTGGTCCTTGCAGGTGATTTAATAGCCATCAGTGATGGAGATGGCGGTTTCCGGAGTGGAGGTTGGTCCCAGCAGGCGATGTGGCGTCCAGGGTTAATGGCGAGGAGGGTGCTGGCATCGTAGCGTTGGAGTGTCTGAGAGGAAGGGGCCTTGGTGCTGAGCATGGGCCAGTGGCAGACGGACACAGACGGGTTTGCCTTTGGCACAGGAGACGTCCATTACAATGCGGGCATTGCATCGTAATGCCTTTACAAAGCAACTACAACGCAGGTGCCTTTACATCGCATTCCATTCCAACCCATTGTGAGGTTAGTAATGGTGTTTTTTAAGTTTTAGGGTGAGTATGGGTATCGGGGCTCAGAGATTACATTTGGGGTGTGTTATTGGGTAAAATATTAAATATGGGGTGTGTTTTGGGGTGTCAAAGATTAATATTAGGGTCCAGGGAGTGTGTTGAGGGGTCAAAGATGAATTTATGGGCCCAGAGTGTGTTTTGGGGTGTCAAATAAGAATTTTAGGGCTCAGAGTGTGTTTTGGGATGCAAGGGTTAGTTTTAGGGTTGAACTCACTGAAGTGGGACTAGTAATTTTTTTATCTCCGCTATCCAGCACTTTCCCTACTGTTGCAATACGGGTAGTATTAGAATTCATTGCAATGGAATGCGATGTAATGGTATGCGCTGTAACCTCACATATACCTTTGGAACACTGAGGTGTGCCCACTGCGCATGGGCGCACAGCGTCTGCCATAGAGAAGTGCTGCAGGGGGACTGGACAGCTGGGAAGTGGGACACACCGGAAAGGACACTGGATGGGGTGGGGCTGCGGGGGTGTGTGTGTGAGTGGGTGTTGTAAATATTTAAATGAAATACATCTTACCTTGAGGCCGGGTCCCGTGTCTTCGTTGCTCCTGCTCTTCTGAGTCTCTTTGAAAGCAGTGGGGTGATGCTCTTCCATCATTGCGGATGAGCCGCCACTGGGGGTGCGTCACACTAGGTGCTTGACCTGGGTGACTAGACCCCCGGTCCTCCTCTGCTACGCATCCCACCTTCTCCTTACCTGGACATTGACACCATGGCACAATCAGCTGCACTCTCTCCAAATCTGTGACTCAGCCAGCAGGACCCTCAGCCAGGTCGGATTTCACTAGCCTGGGTACAGCAGTCGCCGCCAGTCCGCTGGGAAACCTCCTGATGCAGGTGTTGCAGCAGGGCCCCCTTAGGCGTGAAGTTGCAATGCTTCTACCACACACGTTCTGTGCAGCTCAGGGGCCTCACCTTCCACAGGGTCCAGCCAGCGCAAATTCATCCGGCCTGTGATGCAGAGAGGTGCCCCCCACGTTGGTAATCCCCGCTGTGCACCCCGGTGTAGTGGTGGATCATGTTATGTGATGCAGACCTCCCTACGTTGGTGCGCAGGAGCGCCTCTACCATTCACAACTCCAAGGGGCTCAAGAAGGTATTCTCACACCTGTCAGCAATGTGTCTCTGTGCGCCCTGCCAGACTTCACCACCAGGGGAGGGCGATCGCCACACCTCAAAGTCTACCGCCATGGCTCATCGACTCCACAGCACCTCCGCATTCCACTCCAGACGCATGTCCAGCGAGGCATGCAGGCACCAGATGCAGGACCAGCGAGGCATCCAGGCTCCAGACGCAGGACCAGCGAGGCATCCAGGCTCCAGACGCAAGACCAGCGAGGCCTCCGGGCACCAGGGACTGTTCACGCTTTCAAGGTTTTGGATGCCATGGTGTTGCGAAGAGTGCGCAATGAGAAGTGATGCATCACTGGTGTTGCACAGCGATGTGCCTTTTTCCATGGATGTAGCCCTGCATTTCCTCTTCCCCTGGTTGGTCATCCTGGATGTTGGGGGGCTTGAGGGGGTTGTTGATCTGTGCTGCACTTGGCCCTGGCTGCTCCATTCTGCCTTCCATTGTTTTGTTACCTATTTTTCATTGGAGATCGACTGATGGGCTATTTTATGGCTATAGAGGCTAAAAAAATGGGCTGACTAACGTGTGTTTTTTTGCCACTAGTGGGCCTCTTGTTAGTTTTCACCCGCTAACGGCAGAATTCCATTCGCCATCACGCTAATGTTACCGGCAGTTTTCACCGATGATCCCTAAAGCTATCGCCATGTAGTGACATCATGTAAATCCGTTGCTAACAATGCGATGGTTTTCAGTGGTACACAGCGGTAAGAATATTGCCACTAACTAGCATTAGCGGTAGTTATCGCCAATCCTTGAACATATGCCCCTACATTTTTTAGATGCAGAATCCGCCAAACATTGTGATATGGTATATGATTACTCCTGTGAAACACTACATTTACTTTTAATGATAATAGCGGAGTAGCACCATTTGAATAGCTTTATGTGTAGAGTCTTGGGTTTTTTCTCTGTTTTCTCCATGTTTTAACTTTTATTAATTAATTTGTGATTATGACATTTTAATTGCTATTAAACTCTTGTGCCGTATTGTGGGAAGGGGGTGGTTAATGTGTGCATAGTCGAGGCTTAGAACTTTGGAGCATCTCCTGGATGTAAATTCTGTCTCCATCACATATTTAAGAACAAAATGTGGAATCACTACTGTATTTTTATGTAACTCCTGTGTGGACATCAATACGAAATTTAAACTCTGTGCAACCATGATATTGACCTGGTACGGATTTAAGGTTGCAGACAAATGCGGTATGATAGAAGGCTGTGAATTGATTGCTTGAAGATCTATGGGTGGTTCATTTATTTGCTTCCCCAAGGGGAGAATTGACGTTACTGTTAGCACTTTGCTCTGAACCCTTGGTTTATGGGGCCTCTCTCTCTTGTCTAGTAAAATGCACAGAGGAAAGTCTTTCTGAGGCATGATAACCATTCCGATAGATCAAATACTGGAGTTGGCCAAAATCAGTACAGGAATCCAGGATGGGCTCCACCTCATACTCTTGCGAGCCATCTACTAATATTGGAGGTGCTCTGATCTTTGTAATAACTGGCTTGGACATATGAAATACTTAGTGAATTTTTCACTTTTTGGACAATTTTAATTGAAACGCAGATTTTCCTACCAGCTGGAGAATAGTGAAGGGGCCCATAAATTGAGGAGAAAACTTAAGGCGGTACCCAGACAAGTGTAAGTGGTTTGTGGACAGCCAAAAGCTTCTAGGAAACCTTCTAAGGTGGAGCAGGTCTACAGTGTTTAGCAGCCTGTCTCTTATGTGTTATGTTATGTTATGTTGTGTTATGTTATGCAGATTTGAAGAGCACACTATCATTCGGGATGGTATGCTGGTGCTGAGCAGGTGTGCATCTACGCACAGTTAGGGCCTAGTGGAACTACTAAAAAAGCTGGGTCTTCAGCTTGTAGTGGACTTCAAGAAGTAAAGGGGTGGCTCTTATGAGTAGCGGCATGTGGTTCCATGCTTTACGAGGGAAGTATGAGAATGTTTGGCTTCCAGATCTGGTTTTCTGTATGCATGAGATTTGTGCACGTAGGAGTCTGGATGAGCAGAGGATTATCTGATAAAATAACGATCCTAAAAATATTGTGAGGACAGAATATCATTTAAAAAATATCGAGGACCAAAGTATCAAGAAGCCAAGTGCAAATAGGTAGGTATCATTTTACTATTCTGAACACCACATCTACATACCTTGAAGATATATAAATTGTCAAGGTACATATATGTGGGGTTAAGTATAGTAAAACTTTGCCTACTCATAGAAACTTATCTTCACAATATTTTTGTCCTCGATGTTCTCAACACACTATTTTGTCCACACAAAATTTTTTACTCAATAATGTGTCCAAACACCAAAGCAGAGGTGTCTGGAAGGTTTGTGAAAGGAGATGTGATTGTTGAGGTATACTCGGCCAGTGTTATGTAGTGCCTTGAAAGTGTGGGTGAGGAAAATGAATTGTGCCTGTTTGTTAATGGGGAGTCAGTGTAGCTCCTTCAGATGTGGTGTGGCAGCATGCGAGGTTGAGAGTGATACTAGCCACAGATTACTGAATGGGCTTTAGCCTTCTGATGACATTTTGTTTATCCTCACATAGAAAGTGTTCCCATAGTCCAGCTTGCTTGTGACCAGGGCATGTGTGATGGTTTTCTTGGTGCTGATTTGGAGCCATTTCAAAATCTTTCTCAGCCTCTTCTGGGTATGGCAGCATGAGGCGGTGACAGCATTGTCTTGGGTGGCCATATTGAGTTTGCTACTGATGATGATCCCGAAGTTCTCGGTAGGGTGGGGGTGGGATTCAGTGCTAGCACTGATGGCCACCAGGTGAGTCACATGGAGAAGTGCTCTTCCTGAAGATCACAATTTTGGTCTTGTCGGTGTTCAGCTTTAGACAGTTGGCATTCACCCAGTGGTCAATATCAGTCATGCAGACACTGATCCGGGTAATGGGTGTCTTGTCCATGAGGGAGAGACTAAGTTGCATGTCATCTGAGTAAGAGAGGACATTGAGATTGTGAGAGCTGACGATGCTGGCCAGAGAGATGCATTGAAGAGGGTTCAGGCTCAGCGAGGACCCGTGTGGAATTTTTCAGATGAGGTGGCAGGCGTCCAATTTGTACGGTGCCAGACTGGCTGATTAGGCCCCTCCAGTCAGTAGGAAGCAGGTCCATCGGAATATGTTGTTGTGCAGGTGTGCAATCACAATGGGGTGGAAGACTGTGCAAAATGCTGCAGAGAGGTCCAGGGGGATAAGGGTAGCTGAGTCTCCTCTGTCCAGAGTCTTTCAAGTGTCATCTGCGGTGGCAATAAGAGCAGTTTCCGTGCAGTGGCTGGGTTTGAAACCAGGCTGAGTGGTGTGAAGGGGTTGGTAGTTTATGTATTTGGTGATGTGTCAGTCCTTGCCCTTGGTTTTAAAAGATGTTGATAACCCCCTCTTCTAAGTCTCCTAACTTCCTTAATGTGCTCAAAACCTAGAATGAAATTTCACCTTGCATGGCCCTGCACAGTTTGGTAAATCTGGAGTAACACAAGGCAGCGCAAGTTGCTGCATTAGTTTACTCTGCCCCAGGGAGGCATTTCAAGGGTGGAGCATGGGTGTTTCCACACATCCACCCATGGATTTTGGTGCATTCCCATATGTATCATAGTGGTAGACCTGGGCATGTGTCAAAATGCAACACCATCCCAGGGAAGACGTAACAAGGAGAAATATATTTATTTCATCTTGTTTTTCCTCTTCCTACATGTGCTACATTCTGCAGCACACATAGAAAGAGTGATAAGCCTCAGATCATTATTTTTGTGCAGGAAAGTGTCCCATCATGCATAAAATCAATCCTGCTTGCAACGCAGGAACCCTTGCAACATGGTGCAAGGAGGCCTGCATTGGCACTAGATTGCACATAGTGCGCCAGTGCAAGGAGAAGACTGGAATGCACCGTTTAATGTTAAATAAGGCACATTCCAGTACTGTCATGCAACAAAGAACATTGCAGCAAGATATCTTGTTGCGCTGCATTGCATGACATTTAGATAAATCTGCCCGAAAGTACGGAGGAAACTGGGGAAGGAGAGGGCAGACAGGAAAAGTTTGAGGATGGGAACCAGAATAGCAATAAAATGGAGAGATTGCCATGGAAGATCCAAAATAGTTGTTGTATGCAAATTCTGCCAGAAAGATATACTCAAATGTTCCATTAAGAAACACCAAATATATTGTTCTATTGTTTGGTTTAGCCTATCAGTCAGTCAAGGTGTCTTTAGGTTATAGCTTCTTGATGGAAAATGTTTGATTCCATTGGGTTGCATTAGTTCTATCCAGGATTGTATCCTCAATCTCAAACAAATAATGAATGGTAACTTATGGAACCTAAAGATATTATGCAGAAAAATGTGACCCAGCTGTACAACAGTTGCTAATCCTTTGAGGGGTGTAAAATGTACAATTGTGATGAAATCCACCCCTACTAGCATTGGCTACTGATTTACCCAGACTCACTGTACATGTGCTACATGCACACTACACACGTACACTCACTGGACATTTACATAACAGTAGAACTTTACAGACGAGGGTCCTATAGATCATACTTTCAGTGACACAGTTAAAAAGGACAAATCACATTATCAATCTCAAAATATTGTATGCTGATAACACCACTTTATGCTACAGCCAGCACAAAAACATCAGCAGGCACATGCATCAAAGGAAAAACTGGTCGCAAACGGGCAGTTTCTCAGAATCTGCCCCTTTGCGACCGGTATTTTTGCATTTGGGATGCATCATCCCAAATGCAAAAATTGCAATTTAAGGAATCTCTAAATTGCGATTACTTAAATTGCGATTGCATTTAAGGAATCCCAAATTGAGATTCCTTAAATGTAATGCATTAAAGTAAATAAATTAGCGATTTCGCTAATAGGGGGAGCAAATTAACATGAAGTTGAACTTCATGGTAATTTGCAAAAACTTTGAAAAATGCACTTTTGTGCATTTTTCAAAGTTTCATGTTGCGCACACACATGCCCTTAGAGTATGTGTGTGTGCAACATATGTGCACAGATCAATTTCAGGGGTGCAATAGGGTGTTATTTTGACACCCTTGCACCCTTGAAATTGCATGAGCAATTTGCGAGTACCTACTGGTACTCGCAAACTGCTCATGCAATCTCCAATTCATTCTTATGGGCCTGGAGGCCCATAGGAATGAATGGGATGGCACTCCTTGATTGCAACTCGCAATTTGCGAGTCGCAATTAAGGAATGTTTAGGAATCGCTATTTTTATAGCGATTCCTACATGCATAGGCTTTTGCAATTCCTTAATTGCGATTCCTTAATAATGGCAATTAAGGAAACGCAAAAGTCTACGTTGATGCATGTGCCTGTTAGCTTGTTAATAGATTTGCATGGAAGGAAATCTTCATTCTTCCCAATACAATTCACTGATATAAAAAGTTAAATGCATCACCCTGGCATTTCCAGTCTCATTGATACAATGATACAGTACAACAAATCCTATGAGCATCTCATTTATCACTCCTAAATGCACTTTTCTTTTCTGTATCATCTACCTTCATGGGCTGTATTATGGAAAGTGCCCCGGTGGTGCAATCGGCATGTGGACTCGCGCTACATGCCCCCGGGGCACTTTGGTATTACAGAAAGGGCTGCAGACGCTTGTGCAGCCCTTTCTGGAACACCAATAGCGCTGACGCCCATATAGCACGAGCACTATCACCAAATGGTGTTCCCTCATTTGAATGCCAGCGTGGCCCCTTGCAAATGAGGGATTCCCTTAGAATCTGTGCTGTATTCTAGAAGGGAGCTCAAAGGCAAAGAAGCTGTCAGGAGGCACACTGACAGTGCCCTGCCAAAAAGGTGGTGCACTGTCAGTGTGCTGCCTGATAACAGCCCTCCAAAGGGGGGAAAGAGGGTCCTATGGACCCCCGGCAGGCAAGTGCAGTCACTGACAGCACCCACCCTCAAGGGAATCTCCAATCCCCCTTAAAAAGTGAAGCACAGAGTGGCTGCTTCAAAGCCTCTTTATATTTCATTTGAATGAGCTGCTCCCAGGGCAGCATGTCTTCGCGGCTGCCCCCAGAGTAGCGCATTCAACATAATACAGCACACTCTCCTTATTTGTGCAGGAGGCGCCTTTTGAAAGGTGCATCCGGTGCAAACAAAGAGAGTGCCTATATTCTGTAATATCAAAGAACAACAATGGGTCTTGGCTCCAGTCAGTAAGGCTGAGACTCTAATATACAAAACAACAAGAAATTGCCAATACTGATAATATATCAAACCTTCATTCACTGGTGCATAGAAATGAAGTCTATGACAAACCTTTTTTATAATTTAATTATTTCAACATTCTTTTGTCTTTTTGATTCAAAGAAATTACTTTTGAATAGAGAAGTGTGGTCAGTTTGTATCAATTATAGTTTGATTGGATGGATTGAAAATGTGTTTTATTACTTCTTTATAAAGTTTTGATGTATATTCAAAAGTAATTTCATTGAATCAAAAAGACAAAAGAACGTTGATATAAAGTTGAAATAATTCAATTATAGAAAAGGGTTGTCATAGACTTCATTTCTATGCACCAGTGAATGAAGGTTTGATGTAATATCAGTATTGGCAATTTCTTGTTGTTTTGTATTCTGTAATATGGCACCTGAAGGCTTCGTTCCTGGACCCCTCTTTAAAAAAGCACGACTTAACACCCATCGAAAACTCTAAACTGTTCCCTGTACCAGTGCTCTAATAATTTAGACATCCTCCATTGAACTGAAATTCTTATACCTATTCTGCCCACCCCAGCTTACCTCTGAGCTTACGTCAACCATTCTAGCATTGGAGCTGGTCTAGCTCTCTTTGTTATTTCTCAGATTTTTAGTTTAAGATCTAGTGGTTCAGGGTACTTGTGCATTCACTGCATGGATCTGGCTATTATCTAATCGGGTATAATCCTCAGCTTTTCATCTTTGAAAGATGGATAACATTAGTACTACTGTGTTGGATACCAATAAGGATCCATTGTCTGCCAATATCACTATGATATCCCTGTAGGGTGAATGTGTACTCTACGTGCAAAAAACATGTTGACCATTAGATAGAGCGCAACATTCTGTTACATAGAGACAGGGGTGCGCCAAACCCTTTTTAATCAGGATGAGCTAGTGGAAGAGACAATCTGGAGAACATGTCTCTGTCTGAAGTACTTGGAATGTCTATCAGTGTTGGTGGAATTTTTATGCACAAATCTGGACACTGACAATGTACTCAGAGGATGAGGGTGAATTTCCAATGCTCAAGGTCCCTAACATTCTGGGTGAGAGGTGATTTTACAGCAGAGTACGATATGGGCTCTGTAATTAATGTTCAAGGAAACTTTGAAAGCATTTCAGTGACCATCTTTCATGGAGTTAACTCCAACATACATGGTGGAAGACAATTGACTCAAAACCGGGAAACCTATTCTCTACTCTGTCTGATAGAGTTCACTCTAGACCTCTGTAAATCCCATGTTAAAGACTGGGGCCACTGGAATAAAGCTATCCTGACTGAAGAGGGGTGAAACCCTGAAACCGGTCCTAGGATGCTTGTTTCCGGTCCAGGGAGGACCTGGCTTGGCAGTTCGGGCTGGACTGTTCCCATAAGGCACAGGGTCAAGACTGATTTGCATATGGCCAGGTCTAAACTGGGGTGGCATGGTGAGCAAAAGAATGATGGATTTAACCCAGATCTCTTGACTGGGGGTGAATGTTTTGATTTGTTCTGCATTTCGTCCATCAATTTTGTGTCTTTTGAAGAATGAGTGGCCATCAGCAGCCATATATCCATCACTTGGAGAACACTAAATAGAATGGCATAAAGTCAAATGTGGTGACATGGCTCTGGCCATGCCGCCCATAGTGACAGCTCCATAGAGTTGTGCTACTCAAACCTTTTAGAACCACGACTTACTTTTAAGACCGACAAACTTTCACAGCCCACCTAGCTTTAATGGCCATGAGGCAGGCGATTATTTTAATGTAACTAAAGCATTGTTTCGGAGTGCACTGTCATTTACAGGCAGCACATTTTCTATTGCAATTTCCAATAAATTTACACATGCATACAGTTTTACTGAAAAAACTGTACTGAACACAAATATTAATGTATGGAAAACAGGTTTCAGTAAATATTTGGCATTTGTGCATCACCAAGTAATGTGTCTTGATTTTTTTTGATTGTATTAAAATATTTGCTTCCATTACACCTCAGAACTACAAAAAAATGTGCTTCATTTTTTCTTTCCTCATTCACAGGTATTTAAATGTTGTTGTGTTTGCCCAAAAATTTCATCTTACAGCCTTTCTATTCACACTCTCTGTACCCCTACGCGATTGTCACATAATTCACTTTACTTTTATTTCTCTGACTGGGAAGTGAAAGGAATTTGCAAACCATTCTCCCAGCTAAAAACAAAGCAGCAATTTGTCAGAAGACATAGCCTGACATTTGATCTCTATATTTGAAGTGCAGCAAACGTGACAAGTTATATACAGAGTTTAAAGACATCTTTTTATATTGTTATTGTTTGGGCTTTCACCGTCTTCTAAAATCAACTAGTGACTCACAAATGACAAACTTCAGCTCACTTCCCAATACTGAATACAGAAACATTTCTTAAGTGTACACTGTAGTGGCCATGTTGCAGAACAATGGGAGTATCCATGCAATCTACGGTCCCTTCCACATTTCCTCATCGTAGCAACTCTTCCCGAATGACGCTTTTAATTTCTTCGAGCTCAAATGGGCAAATTTGGGTGAGCACGCACTGGCTTGTTATCTTTTGTTTGAAAAGAAAAGAGTCCCCAACGTTCTGGAGGTTAGAATAATTATGGGTAATCACCTTTTATCAATGCACCTGGACTTGCATTTCAATGCCAAGCTCATGGAGTATGCAAGTGCCCCAATATTTGAAGATGGGGCTGCAAACCTTTTGCCTTTGAGCCTTGAGGAAGCCCTGAGAGAAAGCATTTCACACCTTCATCCCATAAACTTCACTCAATCAATCAGAATTTGGAAAGCACGGCTATTCACCCATGAGGGTATCCCGGCGCTGAGATCTATGCTGCTTCTGGGGGGAGGGGGGTCAGTTGAACAGTTAGGTCTTGAGACCTTTTCTGAATTCCTGAGGAGAAGTTGAGGTCCTGTGCTGCGTGGGGAGGTTGTTCAAGGCCTTTGCTGTGAGGTGGGAGGAGCATCCTCCACTGTCCTTCACTTAGTAGCCTCAACTCTGTGGCTGGCCTTTATCTGCACCATGTTCCATTGAAGGCTTGTGGTCGAAGCTCCTCCTTCAAAAAGAGAGTCCCAGATTTGTCATGGGATGTTAAAGATTTGTTATTCTTGGGGACTCTGGCTCGGTAATCAGGATGGCTGTTGGTTATTAGAGTTTCACCAGTACATGAACACTACTTGTGCTTATTATGGTCAATAAACTTGCAACATTCTATCCCTCTAAATGTGCTTGGGGACCTCAACATGGTTATTCAGCTGCCCAACTCCTCTAAGTTTGTCTCTAAATGTCTGTAATTGTTGAATTGGGGCAATTCTGTTCTCTTAGAGGGGATCCTTATCAATAGTCATGAGCATTGAATGCTCCCGCCTATGTGCCTATGTGCAGGTACCTTGGAGTAAAGAGTAAATATTAAAATATATAATATATATATATGTGTATAGTAGAAAATATGTACATAGTACTATAATATATGTGTATGTGTGTGTGTGTGCGCATGTGTGTGTATATATATATATATATGTGCAGTCTATATTAAGGGCTAAAAATTTCCAATTTACATTGAGTTTTCATGTATCAGAATCAAGCATTTCAATAGCAAAAGAGAGCATAAAATGCAACATACAGCTTTTATTGACCTAACTGTCGCCCTTGAGGCATGATGGGGTACAAGGGGGTCCTGGAGGTCTTAAAAGCATGGTGCCAGTTTACTCTTGTTATGCTATTAATGTCTATTATAGTACTACATATATATATATTAATTTAAATATGTACTCCGGGGTCCCCTCACATAGGCTGGAATATTCAATGCTTATAAGTTTGATGAGGATTCCCCTGGAAGAGAACTAGGATTACAGGTAAGAAACTTATCCCTCTCTTTTAATCTATTTTGAAATATAATCACTCTTCACAGAGGACTGAATGAATTTCATATCCAATCTAAAAACAAAAATTGTCTGATCTCAAGGGGCAACATTGTGGCTTCACCACTGTCATTTGGTCAGTATGTTCTCCTGTTCAAAACACCTGCAGGACACTAGAGGAAAATTCAACAAAATGAAATCTTATTAAATGTTTCTCTACCAGTCAGTAGCTGTGAGTTGTCATAGTAATAGAACATAAAATGAATACTAAGAGAGAGTCTTCAGCTTCATTAAATGTTTACTCGGCAGCAACCTTGCTCTTAATTATTTGCTTTCAGCGCCCTGCAGTTTCTGTAGTGTCTGCAGCTGATATTGAGATGTGAACACACTAAAGTAATACATTCTCACAGGCTACTTCAGATGTCACAAGCAGTCTCATATCATATGATGAAATCGTGGTAAAAATATTATGCGAATATGTTAGCATACCTTGTATTAAGAATTAATAACAATTTGAGCCTTGGTACAAACGTTTGTGACTAATAGTATTTTTTTGATGAAAGAAAAAATGTCCTCTCGCCACTGTGCAATTTGCATCAGTGTCATTAAAGTGCACAAATAGGGCCATATTCTCAAGGAGCTATCGCCGAGTTAACGGCACTTCATTACATCCAAAGTTGTGATAAACATATCGCCCCATTCACAAGCTGGTGTCAACATCCCATAACACCAGTTTATCTGCGATAGCAGTTGCAAAAATCATCGCCACAGATGACCCTGGCAACTATCGCTAATGAGATGCAGAGTAGGCGTTCCCATGCCAAAATACGTGACAACACCACTCCACAACATTCTCAATGACCAGACAGATCAGATCGGCAATAAGATCACAAACATGCGATAAGGTGCGTTAGAAGCAGGAAACTAACACCTGCTCTGACCTGGTGCAAAGTCGGACGGCCGCCTGCACCACAAAAGGGAGCACAGCCCAGACCCACACCTGAAGAACAACAGATGCCATGGAGCCACTGAACATGCGTGCCGGACACCCAAGAGGGCCACAACACCCACCACCACCACCCCCAGTACCACCCCCACACCCCCGGACACCCACCGCCCCCCCGGACAAACACTGAGGCAGCGCAGACAAAGACAGCGACCATCACAAAAGGCATCAACCACACAGACCCAACACCAGAGAATGCCATTGCCCACTACATGCCCAAAGGGACAACCCTCTACTGCATCTTGACCGACCCATGAATGAGACTGTACACAATGCCAAGTGTGGCGTGGATGTGCTGGCCAGACTGCAGTATGCAGACCACACACATATCCATGACAACACACACCTCTGGTGTTTGTGTAGTGGACAGTGGCTGCAACCATGTCACCCCAGCCAGTGGGGAAGATCCCGGAAATGTAGCTAGTTACGTCCCCCTTGTAAGCGTGAGCGGAGTGGACTGGCCCGGGGTACGCCAGGCCAGTGTAGGGGTGTGAATAAAAGGCATGTAACTCTGGGCGTGGTCCTCTTCCAGAATGCCCAATGTCTCTGCCAGGGCGGGGCCTCTCACCCCGCCACAAGGCTGACACCGTGAGCGGAGTTGCCAGCGATCCTGTGTGCCTACTGCACCCCGGGACACTGGTCCCCGAACCAGTCCTGCCCGCCTCTGCGCACCCAGGCCTCAATGCCCACCTGCCGACCCCGGCGTGTGTCGAAGGGGATCCACCACATGCCGGTGCAATCTCCAAGCCCGAGGCCTGCGATCGTGGCAGCCACCTCAGACCATCACGGCCTCCGCAACACAGGCACTCAGTACTCCTTACTCGTTGACGGACTCCACTGGCATGCACAGCGGACAAGTAGGTCACACATTTGGAAAAGAGTCTTGATTACACCATGGCAGTGAACATTATTTAAGGCAGAGTTCATGTCACTATACTCCCTTCGATGTGGTGCCACCAAGTCTGTGCATGGCATTACAACCACAAGTGTAGGTGGGCCTAAGTGGACTACTGCTCTCGGCCTACGCTGCGCACAAGTAGGTCACAGAATTGGAACTGGACATCGATTATTCATAGGTAGAATACATATCATTGTACGCAAGGAGAAGCATAAGAGGATGACGCATTGCAGTCCGGTGGGAATAGGATCATCGTTACGGAGGTGATGGAACACTACCGACAACTGCCCTGGTGTCACTAACTCTGTGCATCGCGAGCTAACGATACGTGGCTGTGGGCCACTGCTTACCGCTACCTCCGGCCTACACTGAGGTCCAGTAGGTCGCAGAGTCTTGATTTTGCGATGGCGGAGTTCATATAAGTGTACCGGCATCATCGCAGACTGCACCCCCTCCCAGCCCCGGTGCCACTAAGTCTGTTCCCTGACATTCATGGACACTCTCTGGTCGTACATTGTTGCAGTCTGAGTCTATGGACTAGGGGGTAGTTTTCATCCTCATGTGGCTGTGACCGAATTGGTGGTGGCAACGAGGCTGTCGCTGTCCACTCCTCCATTTGCTGCTTCCGGATAACATCAGACCTCTGCATCATGCCCTGGAGGACACCTTCCACTGTCCCCCACAACCCTCCACCACATTCACCTCGGACATCGATGAGGACAAGACCAGTCCGAGTGGCCCTACCTCAGTGCACCGCAAGTCACCGTCCTATGGCGGGGTGCCTGTGCCGACCGCTGTGCATCCGGGGCCAATAACTCTGTGCAGCTCATGTCAGGGACCCTGCCTGAATGAATATTGGATGACCTCTGTGACGGTGGTCTTGGGGTCATCGACGCCATGTGTATGTGGCCCTGCGCTGTCCGCTGCCTCCAGCCTAAACTATGGACCACCAGGGCTCACACATCAAATCGAGTCCTGACCGGCCCGGACATCGCATCACCGCAGGAGGCACACGCCACCATCGCAAGGGTCAACTCCATCCACCATCTGCCAGAGTCGGAACAGTGGTACTTGCAGACTAACGTAGTTGCTCAGGCCTGCCTTGGATGCCATCATCTGCCTGAGCCCCTGCTCAGCATTCCAGGTGCCACTGACTCAGTGCACCACAACCCATGGACCATTACTGATTGAGTTTTGTGCTGTGGAAAGGTTGTGCAGCAATGTCACCTCAGGCAGAGTGGGAGACATGGGACATTGATGAGGAAGTTGATGCAGGTGAAACAAACCGCACTGCCTCTGCATCAGGACTAACATGAAGGGACACAATCCTAGCAATTTCTTCACATGAGCGCGCTCATCTCTAGTGCCCCAACCGCAGTGCACAGCAACTCACGGACACTTCTGTTTGAATTTCGGGTGACCGCTGTCCTTGCTCCGGCTCCCTCCATGTTGCTCAGCAGTTGACTCTGTTATGCAGGTGTTTTCTGTTTCCATTGCACTGGTGTCCACTGTTCAAGTTGTTGCCAGCACCAAGCACTACTTGCGGGCTGGTTTGTACTCACCTCACACACATCCAGCACAGGTGTCACTGTACATGTGGCCCTGCCAATAAAGGGGCCGGGCGCATGTGCCCGTAGCCAGTTAAACATGATATATGCGTGGGTTCCTGTGGTCTTGTATGCATGAGGGCCCTGGGCCCTACGACATTACATTGTGCTGTGTACAGCAGACGCAGACATGTCACCGCAGGCAGAGGATAAGACCTTGGAATGTAGCTTTGTTGTCATCCACTCAATGCGTAAGAGGAGTGGACTGGGCCGTCTAATGGAGGTCCTGCGTCTGGGTGTGAATGATGATTCCGTGGCTCTGGGTGTGGTTCATTACAGGACATGTGCACATGCATGTGTATCTGTTGTGGCGTGGGTCTCTTTTGTGGGGTGTAGGTCATCCCTGATGGGACTTAGACACCCACGTATGTGATCTATTTCCACTTCCATGAGATCTGACCCCACCGCACCTGTTCGGCCACCTCCTTTTGGCATTCTGACACCTGGCATTGGAATGCGATGTGTGCCTCGGTGAAGTGTTGGGAGCCAGACGTGGTGGCGGGTGCTTCCTGCTGTTTGGTCTGTGCAGGGGCTGGGGTCTTCTCTATGTAGCTTGGCTGCCCTGCTCCTGGAGGTGGGTTGCCTGAGAAGCCCATGAGCTGTTGTAGAGCGTAGGTGTCGGAAGTGTGGTGGCCGTCTCCGGAATCACTGATGGGTTGTCTGGTCTGACCTGTTGGAGGTGTTTTTTGTCCCTCTGCAATGTGAAGGGGAGATGCATGTTGACATTGTGTTGACATTTATGTTTGCGCATTGTTCTGGTTTACATGTAGACTGTGTGAGAATGTACATTTTAACTGTTTGGGCAGTGCTGTAAATTTGGGGGGGAGAGTGGACATTGGGACTGCATGACGGATGTGAGTTTGTACCCGTGCATATGCATCTCACAGTTCCCTGCACTGTCCAATGTGATTGGTCTGTTTCTGCGCATGAGCAGACCCAGTTGTGTCCCCTGTTCTGCAGTGTCGGTGTTGCACTTGGTACCACATTGTCATGGGATGTGCTGTGAGTACTAAGTGTGTGTGCTGCAGTGTGCCACGGGGATGAGGGACATGATTCTGGATCATTGTGGGTGTGCAGTGTGCTATACTTGATTGTGCATGTGTGCCATTGTGCCCGTCTCCCCCAGTCCCTGGTCGTTACTCACCCTGTTGTTGTTGTTGTGTCAGGTCCTCTCGAGCTGTGTCCCTGCTCCCACCTCCTTGCACCGTCTTCACACTGATGACTGGACTCCATTTCCTCCTGCTCCTCCTGTGGCGCAGGACTCCCACCTCCTGTCGCCGTTGCTGCCTTCCTGTTGGCGGCGGGTTTGTGCCTGGTTTAGGTTTCCAGGTCATGCCAGCGCCTCTTGACCTCCTCCATTGGCCTCCTTGACACTCCGGCTGCATTCCAGGTAGTCTGATTGTGGGACAGTTGCTGGTAGTGTTCTGTCACCTCCGTGACGCTGGTCTTGTGTTGCTGCGGACTGCACCCTGACTTCCTCTACCTCTTTTCCCTGGCCTTTCCCGACCCCGTTGTACCTTGCTGGTGGTCTGTGGGGCTTGTGGGGGGCGCTCGATCAGGGTGCATCCATGGTGCTGCGCACTTTTGATTGTTTCTGGTGTGTTTTTCTTATTCTGCTTTTATAGTGCATTTTCCCGCCAGATGCGTGGGATTTACAGGCCTGTGGCTGGTTTTCGCAGCTTTTTGTATCTCGCCTGGCCTCATCGCAGCTTTTTTTGCATTTGTGTTTCGCGTTTTTGCAGCGTTGCGTTGATTTTTACGCGGCCATTTGACCCATTATCTTGTGACTATCGCATGGTACCGCCGTGTTGTGAATACTGGTTAACACGGCGTAAATTTCCCGTGATGGACTGCGATGTTGAGGGTTGCGTTAAGTAACTTTTGCAATGGTTATGACACGTTCTTGAGAATATACCCCATAGTCTTTTGGAGACGATATGATGAGTAAAAAGCTCCACAAAAGCAGAGGCCATAATCAGAGCATATTGTGCTAATCTGACACCCTGAGCCAACACATTTCAGTTTTTAATTCCCTGGATTCGTGGCCTCCTCAACTAGGAAACAGAAGGGAAAAACAGCAAGGTCTGATTCTCACCCAGTGAGTCTCCTGGAGTCAAAAAGTCCTCTTGTTTGAAATATGTCAGCCTTCCGGCTGAGAGGACGTGCCTGCTAGAGCCGAAGTGACAACAATATCAACATTTCATGCGGCAGAGTCCTTTGGGGCTGCGACCATAAGATGGCATACACTCAAAAGAACTCTGAATTCTTCACTGACTGCCTATCTAGTGTTTATAAACAAGAAAGACGCTCGTGCAGATTCATGGGTACGGAAACAAAGAAAGGACATGTTTGTTTTTAGTTTCCGAAAATATTTAGAGAAACTGAGGGAGGAGCTGGTCGAAAGAGAGTGCTACATTGATCTCATAAAGAACCCGACAGTTCTCATAGTGTCATGGAATTGGTCCCCTGCCAGTAGAGGGTAGGCAGCCGTTAATGGCTGGGTGCAGCTTGGGAATGGCCCATCGTATAAGGCACATGTTGTACTCTCCGGCCCCTGCTTGTTGTGAAAGCTGTGAAGGAGGTATTTGATATTAAAAGCTGTTTTCCATCCCTCCCCTTTTCTACCTCAGACTTGGTACTGATGAAGCAGCATATAATTGCCAAGCATAAATGTGTTTGATCATTTACATAAATGAGTGTACCTTTCAAATCTTGATTGCCAGGACTGGTACTAATTTAGACAGTGAAATTGAGAGTGTGGCTGTTTATTCCACTTCACTTTCCTCATCCTTAGTCTAATCGCCCCCTCTCCCCCCACCACACACACTCGCTCCCTGTTCCAAGGCGCACAACTCCAAATTCCCGAGGTGCACGTTACGGATGGGTCCAGGTCTTACAGTTTCCCTTGATTGTGTATTTGGGAGGATACAAATGCTCCACATGTAAACATGGTTACTTTAAGATACATTAAAAAGAGAAAGTAGGTCGCGTGACTGGTTGCCAATCTTAGAGGTAGAACACTTGACTCCCTTTACAGTTTCATAAAGTGATGAAAAACCGGGTGATCTTGGTAACACACGGATCTCATAGAATTTTAGTTCTCACTATTTATTGGTGACCAGAAATGGGACTCTTAACAGATGATTGAACACCAGTATAGAGTGGCCTGTCTCTGAAACTAATCATGGACATTCAGTTCACTCACAAACTCGGTAAACCAAGGAGCAGTTTTCAAATAATGCTTTCTAAATGTTTTGATTGTGTAATCTGTGAAACTTCAATCCATATTAAATTTATAGGGCAAACACATTGCTAAACAGAAAGTTTCATTAACATTACCAGTTTTCTTGGGTTTTGGGACATGTTATTTACAAGTTTGCCAATAACTCAAGAACAAAGGTGGATAGGCTCATATTATTTCAATAAGAAAGTAGAAGATGCTTAATATAGAAACCTACGGACCTGGAAAAGCAATTTAAAATGATTTGCTGGACCACTAGATGCCAGTATAAAATCTCCAAAGTAGATAAGATATACCCAAGTTTATTCAGACCTAGCAGACATCTGGCAGTGACATTCCTGTTCTAGATACGAGTGGTGCCAGAAGGTACAGTGATATACAGCTTCCTTGAACTAGTCTTGCAGGAATAAGCTATGGGATCTCCAGGTAACACAAAATATGGTTCAAACCCTTTAGATGGGTTAAAAGAAATAGCTTGTTGATATGTTTACTTGATTTTTCATGGAAAAGTTTATCATCAATAAGGTTCCATAATTTGTTTAGTGATGGAACCGGTTTATGGCAGCTTCTTGTAGGAGGTGCTCACAGCTTTGAGTCACACTAAGGGAAATCCAAGGGGTTGCGGAGAGTTTCTGTTTAGGACGATTAAAAATCAGGATGCTTCTGATAGTAGAGAAAGGAGGCGTGCTGTGTGATGTGGAAGGATTGAGGTAGATCAAAATATGGATGTCACTGAGATACATAAAACCATGTCTGACAGAATGGTAACAGCTTTGCTTGATGTAGCATTTATACATTGAACACAACAATTGTGATGTTGCTGAACCAGGAACCATACCACAACACACCTGCTGGGGACTTGATTCAAAGGTGAGGGTACGTATGCCACAGTTGATGGTGTACAGGATGGCTGAACGATCGATGGTGATGAAGGTCAATGGTAGAGCCAATGTGAAGAGGGCCCCCACTCCACCAATAGCACCAAATCCACCTCTATTCTCAGATCATTTAAGATTGATACCAACCTGCTCAGTACTCATACCTGCCATTAAGCTACCTAGTTCCTTATGATATGGAATATTGCTTCCTTCCACAAAGGCCTGTATTTGGATGGTATCAGATGGCTTCGCCAATTTGGCCAATAATTTGAAGTAGGGCAAAAATTCTCCAAGTTAGATGGATCAAAGTTTGGTTTTATTAATAGAGAACCATATTTCAGGCACTACGCTCAAAGAGAGGGACGGATTATCTCACCCATGACCAAACTAAGAGAGGGCAAGAGCTTGCAAAGCCTTATGTACCCAAGGCTCATGCAGTGAGCCATTGGGTTCATATTTTCTAAAATCTCTATCCTATCCTCTTTTGGTGGGTACTGCAAAAAGGAGACCAGTATTGTAAGAAATTGGACTATTAATTGGGGCGGGGAAGTACCCACCTCATGCCAGGGTGAACCCTTGAAGTCACTAAATTAACCTGAGCTCATCCTCCAGGATGAGATGGCAAAGAGCAGATAGACCTAACTTGCAGGATGGTGTAAATATTTATACAGTACCAACACAGTAATTAAGTCAAAATGCAACACAATAAAAACCCCAGCCCAGATTTGAAAAATTGAGACAAATTTAATTAGCAAAATGACAAAAATCCAAAAGGTGGAACAAGAGATATGAATGTTTAAAGTTTATAGAGGAATAGCATCAAGAAGCATAAAGTGCCAATTATAGTCAATAGTTGTAGTAGATCAGGAGCTACATACAATATCAGGCTGACTGTGATGGAGCGCAGGTCAGATCCACCAACTAGGTTTGTCCTGGTCAAAGATATTACCTTCTGACTTTAGTCTAAATCCATCACAGGAGTAAACATTTAAAGCCCCCCAGGAGCTCAGGGGAGACTCTAAGAGACACACACACACAGAGGCCAAACAGCAGGAAGTAGTCCAGGTACCATTCAGTGGCAGCTGGCAGGGGGCGAGGTAGGGGGACGTGGTGGGGGAGAAGTGGAGAGTGGGGAGACAAAATATAATTTTAAAATCCACTTACCTTTTGCTGCCACAGTGGAAGTAAACAGGAAGCACACAGGCTCCATCCCCAAAGCCAATCACAATGCTGCAATGCAGGGTTATGATTGGTCTAAGGCCTGTGATTCGGCACTCAGACAGGGACGGTGAGGCGTTCCATGTTCCTCGCCAGGTTGTGGAAAGCAAGCTTGGTGGGGAAGAAGCAAAGTGCGCAGGACTGTTTGGCCAGTCCAAGAGGGCCAGCCAAGCAGCCATGCGCATTTGAAGCCCTGCTCCGCCCTAACCCAGTCCATAGCGGAAAATAAAATGATAATAACCAGGTTATTATCATTTTATTTTTCCTCTACCCTGCTCTTAAAGCAGTAGGGCGACGCTCCTCCGCCTTATCGGAGGAAACACCACTGGTCCAATTACTACTGGTAGGCTGAGCCTAGCTGTGCAGTTGCAGGAGAAGCTTTTGAATTCCTGCATCTTCAATGGGAGGTTAGCCTTATGACGCTCGGAAACCACTTCTTTGTCCAGGGTAAAAGAGTGAGAGGAGATTGAGTCCTTTAGAGCTCTTTTTAGATCTCAGACTGCAGGACCAGTCCTCTTCAGATCTTCCACAAGTCTAGGAATGTTCTGAAGTGGGTGCCTGGAGATGGAACATTTATGCATGGCAGAAACTACTGGGTGGGAATAACTCCTGGGCACACCTCAACCAAAGGGGTACAAGTTCCCGGGGCCAACCCTATCCACTTTGGTTGATTTAAAAATGGTGGAAGCCATCCACCACACTAATTGTGGGCCGCTTCTAACACTAAAATCCAGTTTGGAGCATCACTGTACCCCCAAATAAACCCAGAGAGAGAAGTCTGGAAGAAAGAAGCAGATTTTCCCAGCAACCAGACAGTGGATACACAAGAATCATTTTAGCATCCTGTTTGTTGCTGTATGAAGTGAAGTACACCCTAAGTGCCATATGTAAAAACCCAGCAGACTAAATAGCAGGATTTGACATTCAAGCAGGAGTTGATAATGTAATATCAAAACGAGGGCCACTATGATTGGAGCCTATCTGTCTGGGGGTGGCGGGGCAAAGGAAGGGTCTTGCTCAGGTGTCAGATAACATTTGCCTGAGACACGGGAAACCTTTGGAAGTTAATATAGTTCTTGGACCCAACCTGACTGGTCATCCTGTCAAGGGAACAACAACATCTCACCACACCAGTCCTTTGCTGTCTGCTCTGGGGAGCAGTTTTCACTCTCTTCAAATGATAATTATTAGTTGGCGGAGGTGGGAAAACAAATGGACCTTCAGAATTTTTAAGAATGGAAAGGTAACTTTCTAAAAGTATCTTCTATTAAAATTTATCAAAAATCTGCCTTCATCATTGAATTGAATTTTTAATAAATATTACAGATAACCATTTAACTCAATTTAATTCAATTCAATATAACAATGGGACACAAAAGTACATAAAAGTATTGCACATAACTGGAACCAGACATAAAAGTTTTAAAAAGATTGTGCATTTTAAACAGTTAAAAAATAAGTGCATGAAGGATTTTAGGGTTCCTACTTAGTTCCGCAGGTTGCAGCACGCCCCAAGCAGCAGCTGTTTGGGATGGCCCCAATGATGAAGCATGTCACCTAGAGGCAACCCTGGGTGAGTGAGGGGACTCAAGAAAACAATTTTCTTTTCTTTGGACAGGGGTCTAGTTTTTTCACGCATTCAGCGGAATCCCCATTCCCTTGGTTAGGTTTTTTGGATTTGACATTTACAGATTTTTTGTGAACTACATGTTCATCGGAGGGTGAACCTAACCAGTACCTCCATATCCCCCCTTTTTTGATTGGATTTTAGGGTTCAACAACACGATAAATGACCCATACTTAAAGTGAGAAGAAAAGTGCAATTTGAAGTCAGATATCAGTGCTCCATTACAGTGTTATAGGCAGTGGCTGCAGTTGAGAGGGCATGAAGATGGGATAGTGAGAGAACAAAAACCTCAAATAGGGTCCACCATGTGCTCTTACTATCCCCCAAAAGTAAACCCAACATCTCTGCCAACTCTGTATACTGAGCCACGATGCGCATAAAGTTATAACAGGCTAGCCCATCAAGGTGTATCTAGCCCTAAGTGCTGCTTTTAGGAAGGCACTGACAATGAAAACGATTTCAGGTGAACACTGAGGGCCCGATTTACAAAAGTAATCTGAGACAAAATCCTAACTTTACGACTTTTTGGTATTCACAAAAGGCATTTAGGAGTAGTAAAGTTAGGATTCCTAACTTTACTATTCCTAAACTGATCAAAATCCTAACTTTATGACTTTCAATATCCACAAAAGGCATTTAGGAGTACTATAGTTAGGATTCCTAGCTTTACTAATCCAAAACTGAGAAAAATCCTACCTTTACTACTTTTGGTATTCACAAGAGGCATTTAGGAGTAGCACAGTTAGGATTCCTAGCTTTACTACTCCTAAACTGAGAAAAATCCTAATTTTACGACTTTCGATTTTCACAAAAGGCATTTAGGAGTAGTAATTCTTTGCTACTCCTAAATGTCTTTTTAGGAGTAGTAAAGTTAGGAATCATAACTTTGCTACTCCTAAATGCCTTTTGTGAATACTGAAAGTCGTAAAGTTAGGATTTTCTCAGTTTAGCGGCGGGGTTAAACAAAATAGTAAGCCATAATAAAAGTGGCGCCAGCTGAATCTTATCCTCAATAAAACCCTGATTTAACTCATAGTGGGTCATGAGACTGGGAGTGGACAGCGGTATACTTAGCAGCAGTCGCAAAAAGCAGTTTCCTGTGCCTGAAGAGAACAACATTTACTGAAACCCCATACTCCAGCTCCTTAGGTGGCTACACTGATGCACTGCGAATTGTAAACTTTCAGTGGTGGAAACACAGTCCTCCTAATTGCTAGCCTGAGCAAGATGATGATTGCATGACCCTGTTGAACTGAAATGTAATCCCAAATAACAAAAGTTCTCAACAGTCGTCAAAGCATGTCCAATTATACTATTTTTATTTAGCCTTAGTTTACCCGGACCACAGGTCATGATGTGTGACTTAAACAAATTAGTGTAGATTCAGATTGTGCATGAAGGAAGCAAAGCAGTCCAGCTGATGTCTCAGTGCTTTTGGAGTGAGGGCTAACAATACCGCTTCATAAGCGTACAGTAAAGCGGGGATAGGGGAGCCTGCAATTCTGGGTATATCTGTGTGAGAAGTAGATAAATGGGCTGTTAATCCGTTGATATATAAAATAAGTAATAAAGGTGCCAATATACAACCCTGCCTCACTCCACTTTTCAGAGGGAATTCAGAAGAAAGCTCCCCAAGGGAATTTATATGTACCTGAGCTGAAAGGTCTGAGTGCAGGCAGTATAAGAAATTCACAAAAGGGGAATCCACGCCTTGATCCAGCAACATTAACCAGAGTTTGGTTCTGTTTACTGAATTAAAGGCGGTGGAAAGATCAATGAAATCTAACTAGATGGGGGAGTACTTGGCCTTTGTGTATTTCGAAATGGTCAGAGCCAGATTCAGGCATTGTTCGTTGGTTCCTAGTTTAGGCCAGAATCCAAATTGAAAATGGGGGAGAGTATGTCCTTGTCAGCTGCCTATTCAACCAAACGGTCATAAATGACTCTACCTATGATTTCAATAATGCTGTTAAGTGAGATAGGTCAATAGCACTTGGGCGACATACAGTCACACTTTTTAAATATGGGTACTATTGTTACGGTTAGCCATTAGGGAGCACTAGTGGTAGATAGGAAAGTATTAAAAGTATTCATGATAAGGGGAACCCAAATTTCAGGCATGGATTTCAACAAGTCCATCAGTACCCCATCTGGGCCTTAAGCTTTCCTAACCATACAGTGATGGCTGGCTGACTAGACATCCTGCAAAGTTAACAAAAGTGTGGAAAGTTCTGCAATCTATTGAGGAGAGTAACAGACATAGGTGGTGTGTCTTTAGTGTGGTAAATAGAGGTGAAGTGTGCAACCCAAATCCGTGCCTAAGATGTTATTTTGAAGAGAGGGATGGATAGAGGTATTTCTGGATCGAATTAACTTTACTAATTCCCAGAAGGATTTACTGTCCTTTCCCGGGAACGGCTATATCTTTCGGCACTTAATCAGTGTAAGGACATGTTTAAAATTAAATTCCCACATGTTTTAATTTTCAATTGACATTTAACTTGCAGGTCCTCGAGAGACCTTGAACCATATACTAGGGACTTATAGGTAAGTTAAGTATTCCAATTAGGGCAATGGCAATTTCACCATGCTGAGAGAGGGAGAAAAGGCACTAGGGCCCAGAGTTATACAGCCAGCAAAAATATAGTGTTCAGCAAAATGTGAACAATCCAGGACGGCTCTGCAGAATAGGCTAACTTCTTACAAGAAATATGGGTGGATCCAGCAGCAGTGCAAAGAAGCGTCTTCGGGATGATGGTATCCAGGTTTATTGTATCTCTTATAGTTTTCACATTACCTATTAAGAATTGTGCAAATTGTTCATAAAGGAATCGATAGGCAGATATTTTGACCTGGGAAAATAGAGATGATAGAGTCTCACATAATTCTAAAACAATCTTGAGAGTTATTTGTTGCAGATAGGATGTACTGATTATATTCAGTTATGATGCCTTTATCCCTCGGGCTGCCTTCCCTTCTCCCTCAATCATGCTCTCTCTCATTATTTCATCTTCCCATTTTTATCACCAACACCTATCTTCTTCCCATTAACTTTTGTCTCCTTGTCTGCCCGTTGATATCCTGATTTTATTCCTCAATCCCACTTTCACTTTTGCCTCCCTAGCAACCTTTCTCTATCCTAGGTATCTCTAGCACACTTTTATTCTTTGGCCTCTTTCTCTTCTTTTGTAAAATTATACTCATCTTTCTCCTTCCATCTCACTCTCATCCTTCAACTCTTATCTCCTTTGTCTTCCCTTTGCTTGTTTTCATCTCTATCCATTTTTAGGTTGAGGCCTACCAGACAGTGCAGCTGTCTGTTTTGCTAAAGACATCTTGGGGACATTCAGAAACCTTGCCTGGTAATGCATTACACCCGTTGCTTGCCATTGGCTTTGTAGTTTGTAACTCACATTTTTGGTTTTTTATTTGCTGGCTATATTTCTTTTAGGCTGGTCATGTTCAGTGTGTCCCTCTCGCACAGCCTTTTCACACTACATCTCCTTGTATTCTTCCACGAGTGCTCCTTTCTGTGAACTAGCCTGTAAATCTTGTTCTTGTCACATTTGCTGTGTATTCAAAGATAGAGGTCAAATGTCAGGCTTCTTCTACCGACTGAGCTTGGTGTTTATCTGTCGACTGAGCTTGGTGTTTACTTTTCTTTCTCTTACTTTAAATTGAGAGGATTTATGTGACAGTCTTGCTGTTACTGGGGGGTAAAGGAAATATTTTTTATCCTAGCACATAACAACATTTAAATGAACTGTGAAAGATGTCAGAATATATCAGAATTAGCAAAGCACAAATGAAGCACATTTTTTGTTAATTCTGAAGTGTGCTGAAAACAAATACGTTAATATGATCAAAACAAATAAATACACTAGGTGATGCAATTTCCACACATTATCTTTAGAGTACTGTATAGTTTTAGTATTAAAACTGTATGTCTGTGCAAATGTACTGGTTATTTCAATTGAAAATATGGTGTCTGTAATGGCAATGTGCTACCACACCATGCATACTCTATTCTATGCCACTCCACTCTAATCTGCACCTCTCCACAACACTGCACTCCACTCTGCATCACTCCACTTTACATCACACTACTGAACTCTACTCTGAACTGCTTCACTGTATGTCACTGCATTCTATGCCACTTCACTCTACTCTACTCTGCAACCCTCTACTCTATGCCATTGCACTCAAAGCCACTCTACTCTACACCATTCCAGTCTGGGCCACTCCACTCTACTCTGCACACCTCCACTCTATGCCACTCCACTCTACGCCACTCTGCAACACAGCACTCTACACCACTATACTGTAAGCCAATACACTGTACACCACTTCACTCTACTCTGTTCCACTCCAATCAATGCCCCTGCACTCTATGCCAATCCACTGCACGCCACTCTAATCTACTCTTCACCACTAAACTATATGTCACTGCACTCTACACCACTTTACACCATTACTCTATGCTACTCTATGCCACTGCACTCTACCCTGCACTTCTCCACTCTACACCCTTCACTCTACTCTGAAACAATCTATTCTACGCCAATTCACTCTACATCACTCATCCTAGTCCACCCCACTCCATGCCATTGTACTCTATGTCACTGCACTCTGCACCACTGCATTCTATCCCAATGCACTCTACAGAACTCTTCACCACTGCAGTCTACGACACTCTATTATGCAACACTGCACTCTCTGCCACTCTACTCTGCACTATTGCTATCTATACCACTACACACTGCAGCACTCCATTCTATGCCACTGCACTCTATGCCATTCTACGCCTCTATAATCTACTCTGTAACACTCTACACCACTGCACTCTACTCCACTCTAATCTATGCCACTCTATTCTACTGTGCCCCACTGCAATCTATGTCACTGAATTCTATGCCACCGTGCTCTATACCACTTTACTTTGAGCCACTCCATTCTGCACATCTGCACTGTGAACCACCGCACTGTACTATGCACCACTCTAGTATATGCCACAGGATTCTACAACACTGTATTGTATGCGGCTGAATTCTATGCCACTGCACTCAACACCACTGCATTCAAAGCCACTATACTTTGCAATACTCTACACTAATGCACTCTACACCAGTTCACTCGACTCTATGTCACTCTATTGTACACCGCTGCCCTCTTCTCTGCACCATCTGCGCTAAGCCACTGCACTCTACGCCACTCTACTCTACACCACTGCATTCTGCTCTATACCACTGTGTTCAATGACACTGCACTCTATGCTACTCTACTCTACACCACTCTACTCTAAGCCACTGCACTCTTCGCCAATGCACTCTATGCCACTCTACACCATTGCACTTTACTCTGCAACACTACACTCCATGCCACTGAACTCTTCCTGACTGTACTTGGCACTACTGCATTCTATGCCACTGTACTTTATGCTACTGTGCTCTGCAGCAATCCACTGTATACCCATGCACTCTGCAGCACTCCACTCTGCACCACTGCACTATATGCCACTGCACTCTATGGCATTGTACTGTACTCTGCACTATTCTATGCCACATTGCTCTGCACAACTCTACGCCACTATATAGTCTGCACCACTCTACACCCCTGCGCTCTATGTCACTCTTCTCTACTCTGTATCACTGCACTCTACGCCACTATTCTGCACCATTCTGCTCTGCACCACTGCAGTCTATGCCACTGCACTCTATGCCACTGCACTCTACGTCACTGCACTTTACTATGCAGCACTCTACACCACTGAAATCTATGATGCTGCATTATACACTGCTGAATTCTATGCCACTACACTCTATACCCCTATATTCTGTAACACTCTATGCCAATGCACTCTACACCAGTTCACTCTACCTTAAGCTCCAGTCTATGTGATTCCAATATATGCCATTCCAATACATAACTCTCTATACCACTACACTCTATGACACTCTGCACACTCTTCGCCATTCCACTCTATGACACTCCACATCACTAATTGTGAGCCATGCTGAACAGCAGCCCCGCAGGTGTACAACATGGCTAAAACCCATTGGCAAAGTCAATACTTCTTGCGCAGGCAAGACCTATTGGCTTTGCCAATGCTTGTTCTTCTCTATTCTCCCATTCCACTCTATACTATCACATATCCCTTTATTTTTGCCAATTCCATTTAATTTCGTAAACAGGGTTTCCATGCGGGGTAAAGTTGAGGTTTTTTTCATGCTTTATATCTGTATTTATATTTTCAACACATGTTCAGGCTTTGTGTTGTTCTAATCCCAGGGTTAATGGGCAACAGAGTGCTTTCCTGTGATCACTTTTCTTCTCATTAGTCCTTTTAATCCAGCCTCACTATGTTCACAAAATTACATATTTCGAGATTATATTTATATTTGGTGGCCTAACGTAGGCTGTCAATTATTTTTTTTCGGGAGGTGCGTAGAATTACTTTCATGCCATGTTACGCGGCCTTCTCTAGAGCGTTGATTCGTATGTTGAAAAAAAAATCACCAAAACACTCCTAATAAATAAAAAAAGATAACGCTAAAAATACCTAGAGAAAAATCATCTTTCTTCCACCTAAGTTTGTTATGTGAAAAATATAACTCCTGAATCCTACACCCTTGAGAAACAATTATTTTGTAGGCTGTATGTCCTGATTATTTTGACTTTTAACAAAAAGATCGTATGCAAAATATCACCTACCAATCTATGTTCTTTAATGGTATATATCTCAAGGTATATATATATATATATATATATATATATATATATATATATATATATATATTCACTGAAAAAACCATAGGTTTCACACATGTTATAGTTAGCTGGACATTTTACTGATAAAAAACCAATGAAATTCCCCCGTTATAGTTACTGTAGGCAACTATAACTCACGCGACCGCAATCCTCTGCTGATGCTAATACTGTATTTAGACACTTATTTGCCCATATCTTCTTCCATTAAATTTTAGCTATACATATATTACAAATATTTTTTTTTCATAAAGACACATATGTCATCAGCAGAGGATTACGGTCGCGTGAGTTATAGTTGCCTACAGTAACTATAACGGGGGAATTTCATTGGTTTTTTATCAGTAAAATGTCCAGCTAACTATAACATGTGTGAAACCTATGGTTTTTTCAGTGAATTAGCAAGGTTTTTTAAATGCTATTTCCTAACTATAATGTGTGTGAAACCTATGGTTTTTTCAGTGAATTTGTACGGTTTTTTAAATGCTAAGTTACTTTACGCCATTTGTGGCGTGCGCGCCCACTTAACGCAGTTCGTTCCGTGCACGGTTTTTATCAACTTTAATAAGCCCTGTACATTTGGTGGCCTTCGGCCACCAAAAGCACAGGGGGTGAGGTCAATGTGGATAGTGTTTTTTTTATTTCGATTTTATAATTTCATGTTGCCAAAATTACGTTTTTTTTCTCTATTAATAAGCCCTGCACATTTGGTGGCCTGCGGCCACCAAAAGCACAGGGGGTGGGGTAAGTGTGGATAGTGTTTTTTTTATTTTTATTTTTTTACCGTAAGCGTACGGTAAGCTTACGGTAAGCGTACGGTAAGCGTACGGTAAGCGTACCCCGCGAAATTGCCGAAAAAAAAATAAAACCGTTTTTGCTCTTGGGGGATGTTTGGGGACTCCCTCAACATGACTATGTGGGAGGGAGTTGTCAAAACAGCCCCGTAACATGTTTTTGGCCATCATGTTTGATAAACAACACTCAGTGCGAGAGACAAAATGGCGGACGCCGCTTCCTGGTTTCGGCCGATTCGAATGTTTACTAAGATCTAAGAGCCAATCAGAATCGCGCTCGCGCACGCCACCGTAAGCTTACGGTAAGCGTACGGTAAGCGTACGGTAAGCGTACCGTAAGCGGGCTCAGATATATATATTGATTTAAAGGCTATTTTCTCAGAATCTACTGAACAGATTTACACCAAACCTACAAAAGGCACTTCCTTGACCTAGGGACTACCTCTCTGCCAAATTTCTAGTAATTCTGTTCAGCCGTTCGGGCTGTAGCTCGTTCTAAAGGTCCTATGGAAAAATGCATGGGAAAAACGCGTTTTGGGACCCCCCTTTTATCTCAGCCCCCGCTTGACGAATCCCCCCGAGACTTTCAGGGTAGGAGCGGAGCGTAGCGCCCCACCTATTTTGAGAAATTCGCGAGGATTCGTCGACCGGCGCCAAAGTTATTCAAAATAGAATGTTGAGGTTTTCCTATGGAAACGTGGTCCTAACTATAACTACCTACTGGCGACCGCCAGTAGGTAATATATACATATATATATATATATATATATATATATATATACATATTCACTGAAAAAACCATAGGTTTCAGGGGTGTTATAGTTAGCTGGACTTTTCACTTGTACAAAACCATTGAAATTCCCCCGTTATAGTTAGTTCAGCTAACTATAACTCGCGCGCCCGCAATGCACTGCTGATGACGTCACATATTACATCACTCATGACATGGTCAGTGACATCACTGATGACATCACTGATGACATCTCAAATGACATCACTGATGACATCATCCAGTGAATGTGTGTTATTCTGAAAATTAAATATGTTTTATATATGTATATCTCAAGGTCGATGGAAGAATAAATGGGTATATAAGTGTCTAAATGGATGATTTGTTTTTGAAAAATTGATTGTGTAACTGACTGATTAAGAGTATCATAGTGAATACATGGCTAAGGGCCTCATGTAGGTAGCCAAATACCGGTCGGTAACGGCCGATTTTCGGTAAATATGCCGTTACCGACCGGTATTCAGACAAGTGAGATGTAGGAGTCCAAAAACCACTTTTCGGTAAATATGAGGCGGTAAATACCGATTCATATTTACCTAATTCTAAAATACCGATTCATATTTACCGAATACATTATTAACGAATCGGTAAATATGAAGTGGTAAATATGAAGTGGTAAAAATTGAAAATGACATGTAGGAGCAGTCGGTAATTAAGAAATCCAGGAAAATCGGTAAATAAGAGTCGGTAATTAACACGGATGGAAAGCAGGTGGTAACCATCAACAATGCATATAAGCAAACCCAAAATGCAACAGCGTGGACAACATGGCCGCCATGTACGTCATTGCAAGGCGCCTACGTCTACAGGCAGCAGGACTGAGGGTGTGGCGACGGGAGGAACAAATCTACAGACAGCGCATCACACTATTCCAGCTGACTGATGCAGAGATACATGAGAGGTACAGGCTACACCCCGAAACCATCATGGACTTAATCAGGGACCTTCACCCACTCCTGGACCAGCCAATAAGAAGGGCGCACGCCATACCCCCACATGTGCAGGTGCTCTGCAGCCTACATCTGTTGGCATCCGGCAGTTATCAGGTGGTGATAGCTGCGGTGGGTGGGGTATCCCAGAGTTGCCTGTCACGTTTCTTCAGGAAGTTCCTGGATGCCATGATGCAGAGAATGCACCACTACATCAGCTTCCCAAACACACAGGCTGCACTGCAGAAAACAAAAACAGACTTTTATCACATGGCACAGTTCCCCCATGTCATCGGCTGTATTGATGGTACACACATCCCAATCTGTCCTCCAGCTGACACAGAGCACATCTACAGGAACAGGAAGTCCACCCACTCCATCAATGTGCAGGTGATCTGTGATGCAGGGAACATCATCACAGATATTGTTGCAAAGTTTCCTGGGAGCACCCACGACTCTTACATCTTCCAGAATAGTGGGATCTACACACGACTGAGAGCCGGAGAATTCGGAGAGGGTTACCTGCTGGGTAAGTAACAGTGACGCCCCTTGAAACCTGCAAATCAGAGTGTATAGAGGCATGTAACTGATGGTTCCTTTTTACTCTTCCAGGCGACAGTGCATATGCATGCCGTTCATTCATCCTCACTCCCTACCTACACCCAGCAACCCAGAGTGAGAGACGATACAACGTGGCACACAAATCTACACGCAATGTGGTGGAGCGCACGTTTGGACTGCTGAAGAGCAGGTTCCGCTGCCTCCACAAGAGCGGAGGCGCACGCCAGTACAAACCCATCACCTGCTGCAAGATAATTGCCACTTGTGCAATGCTGCACAACCTTGCCACGAAAAAAGGTACAGATGTGGAACTAACATATTTTGAGGACAACGAGGATGAGTCAGGCCAGCCAGAGGGCAGCGCAGCTAGAGTGCCAACTGCAATCGATGGGAGAGAGAGACGGGCAGAGATCACATGCAACTATTTCTGAGTAAGTGAGGGGACACAGCGAGTCGTGAGAAGTCATGACGTAGTTTAATGTGGCACCACGCCATGAACACATGAACAGGCCAATCTGGCAATATGCCATCTATACAATGAGTATGTCCAGGGTTACGTCACCCAATGGCAAGTGGATAAGCAGGGCCACATCAATGTTTGCGCATACGCGCTGCAGTGGTGGATTGCACGGCCTGTGCATCCTCACTAGAGCCAACCCCAAGCCGCCTGCTGCTCCTGCGTGCTTCGGGGACGGGGGGTGTGATGCTGCTGCTGGTGTCGATGCTCTCCGCAGCATCCCCTGCAGCAGTTGTCGACGCCTGACTTGTCAATAGCACCCCTAGTGCACTTGTCACCTGCACCATCCCCCGTGACAGGTCGCTGCAGCACTGTGTTAGGCCCTCCTGCATCGTCACAGAGCGCCGGCAAAGTAGGGAAGTCGCAGTTGCCAGACGGTTGAGTGCCCTGCTGGTAGTGTCCCTTCTCTGGCGTTCCCGGCGCCGTGCTTCGATGTCAGCATCTAATTTGCTGCACAACTGCTGGATTGACTGGGACATGTCCCGAATGCCCGCAGCCATGCCGCCAATGTTTGTGTCCATGTTGACTAAGCTTGTCCTCATCACCCGCATGTGCCTCTGGACTGACATTACTGCCTTTGATTGCAGGCGCTGTTGCTTCAACATTTGGCCCTCGAGCCCCAAGAAGACACCATGGCCGTCAGTGGGTGCTGGTGGACTCTGGACACGTGACCTGCGGCGCCCTCTTGCTCCCGTCTGTGCTGCCTGTGATGTTTGGGGCACAGTGGGATGGCTCCCTTCCTGGGGCCCGGTGCGGTCTTCTGGGCCCATGCTGTCGTCTGACGAGGTGTCTAAGGCTCGTAGCCTGGCTGCTGGACGCCTCCTCATTCTCACACCTGCAAGCGGAGATGTGGCCGGTGAATCGAACATGAGTGGCGATGCTGGCTCTGGTGGTGGTGATGCTGGCTCTCGGTGAGGTGATGCTGGCTCTGTGTGCGGCGAGGCTGGCTGCGTAGGTGGTGCGGCTGCAAGTGGGCCTGCTCCCTGGTCTGCACTCGTGCTGGCTAGAGGTGATTTTTGTGGCCGGTGTGCCGTCTCCCCTGCAGCATGCCCTGTACTGCATGATGTCACATCTGTGGACAGAAAAACAACATTGGCTCAGTGTCCCCGAAGGGCTGCATTGCAAGCGTCACAATAAATCATTTCACTTTCCAATCTGTCCTCTGTCTCCTTGTGCCTCGAGTGCGTGACATGCCTTGTTGCCCTGTGACATTTACGTCATGGTTAGTGTTGCCCTGACTACATCTCCCGGAATGCATTGCCTGTCTGCACTGACACGTGTGGACTGCAGTGTGATTCTCGTGTCACAATGGGGGATGTGGGATAGGGGTAGGGGCGGCTACATTGCTGTGCTTTCGTCTTACCTTGGTGTGTTGCGGCTCTGGCAGAGCTGTCGGCGTCCCCAAGACCCACGACGCTCTCTTGCTCGAGTGTGGCCGCCACCAGCTCCTCCAGTTCGGTGAGGGCAGGTGCCCTGTTGGTTCCACCTCCGGTCTGGCTGGCCTCCTTCTGGATGTCGCCCATCTTCCTCTTGGTCACAATCCTCAGGTCATACCAGCGCTTTTTGAGGACCTCATTTCCCTGTGGGTCACTCCCACAGCATTGACCTGCGCCTGGATGGCCAGCCATATGTTGCGCTTTTCGGCCTCAGGCACTTGCAGGGATTGCCTCCCAAACAGCTTCTGGTGCTGCTTCACCACCTCCTCCACCAGCACCTGGAGTTCCTTGGGGCTGAATTTGAGCTTCCTCCTCCTTTCCCCTCCGTCTTTCTGTGTGCTCTGGCTGGACATGCTGTTCGTTTCCCGCTCGCACATGCAACTGCTCCCTGCCTCTCCTCTGCACTCCGAGCCTCTCCAGGGTCGGCTAATTATGTACACCTGCCTGGGTGTGGCCACTTCGGCTAATTGTGTACACCTGCCTGGGTGTGGGCAGTTCCTGGTTGGGTGGGCTGTCGTTGCACAGGATTAGCTGTTTCGTCAAGTCATGTGATGTTATTTACCGAATCCGTACGTACCGATTCGGTATTTTCCGATTCGGTAGATACCACCTCGGTATTTTCCGAATCGGTGAATTCCGATTCGTATTTACCGACTGTTACCGAATCGGTAACTGTTACCGAATTTTTACCTACATGTAACTTACCGATTCTAATTTACCGATTCGGTACGGCTCGGTATTTAAGAACCGGTAAAATTTATTTACCTACATGAGGCCCTAAGTGAGTAATGTTTAAATATGTAAATATCTGTATCAGTCTCTCACTTTGTGTATAAGTGGCTGCATGGGTTGGTGAGTAGCTACATGGGTGTCTATATAGGTTATTAGTTGGTTTTTTGAGTATCGGTCTGAGTGTCTGCATGGTTCGGTGAGGGGTATTACGTAGTGCATAGGTGCATGAATGAGTGACTCACTGTTTGTATGTGTTGAACACAGTATGTGTGCAGGACTGTATGGTTGGATGAGTGTGTATGGGTGTGTTAGTGAGTGAATGACTGTCTCAATAGTGTCTTTATGAGTAACTACATATGTTTTAAACTAGTATATGTGACTATTGGTGTATATATGTGAGTATATGTGAGAGTGAGAGATTGAAAGAGTTCCTGTATGAATAAGTATGTGTTTCTATAAGTGATTGTTTAAAAGACTAAGTATGTGTAAGTTTCCGTAGAAGTAAGTGTGGTGGTGTGTGTATAACTGTATATGCAAGTAAATGTATGTTTGATTCTTTATTAGCATGAGTGACTATGTGTGTGAGTAACTCTATGGATGAGTGGCATTGTGTAACAGGATGTATAGGTGTATGAGTACATATGATGAGTGAGTACATGTATGAGTGACTGTATTGGACTGTTGGTGAATGAGTGGATGTGTATGTGGATCTTAGAATTACTGAAGAGGTTGTTGTAACTGGTATTGGTATGTCCATTGTTTTGAAAATTTTAGTCTCTATTTTTGAATGTGTGTATCAAAGGTTATATTAGGGTGAGAGGAGGTCTGCCACTCTATCACAAGGATGATGTCATCAGTGATGTCATCAGTGATGTCATTTGAGATGTCATCAGTGATGTCATGAGTGATGTCACTGACCATGTCATGAGTGATGTAATATGTGACGTCATCAGCAGTGCATTGCGGGCGCGCGAGTTATAGTTAGCTGAACTAACTATAACGGGGGAATTTCAATGGTTTTGTACAAGTGAAAAGTCCAGCTAACTATAACACCCCTGAAACCTATGGTTTTTTCAGTGAATTTCTGAGTTTTTTTAAATGCTAATTCCTAACTATAACGTGCCTGAAACCTATGGTTTATTCTGTTAATTTCAAAGGTTTTTTAAATGCTAATTTCTAACTATGCCTACAGAGATAGGACATGTGAAGAAAGAAGAAAAAATGCACAGAAAGAAACAAAAGAAGTGCAGAAAGAAGCAACAGAAGTCCTCAAATACGAAGATAAGTGCAGGAAGAAGGATAACGTGCAGAAAGAACAAAAAGAAGAGCAGAAAGAAGCCTTGTTGCAAAATCATCCTGTACCCTCAACTTTTTCAGACGGATACTGGTGGTAACTGAGTCTGACTAACCAGTCCTAGAGCCAGTGCTATGTTAAAAGACACTTAGAATACAGCGAAAACACCTACATACACTAGGGAACATTATGCGTTGGGGTCCCCCTGTGATTAGCCTTACCTCCTCTATAAGCCCCTAGTATATAATAGGGCATGGGGATTAAAACTACCTCTTAAAACAGGCCACGGGGCGTTTTTGCACACGTTAACTCAGGCCCCGTCCCCTCCTTTCACCATTGTGTAAACACGCCCTGTGTCCGTTTTTAGTTGGGAGATTAAGTTCATTTGAATCCTGAGGGTCCCTAGGGTCCAACTAGCCCACTAGGTACCTCCAGTAAGTGCCACAGAGCTGCGTTGCAGAGAGGTGTAAAAAGTGGCACAGCCTGGACCACCTCTCTGCAATGCAGCTCAGTGGCGCTTACTGGAAGCACTTGGTGGGCTAGTTAGCCCCCAGGGGCCCTCAGTATTGAAGGGAAATTATATCCCCAATTTAAAACGTGCCATGGTGCGTGTTTGCACACGTCACCTCAGGCCCCGTCCCCTCCCTTCACCACTGTGTAAACGCGCCCTGTGGCTGTTCTAAGTTGAGAGATTAAGTCCCCTTGAATCCTAAGGGTCCCTAGGGTCACACTAGACCACTAGGTACCTCCAGTAAGCGCCACAGAGCTGCGTTGCAGAGAGGTGTAAAAAGGGGCTTGGCCTCAGAACACCTGTCTGCAGCGCAGCTCCCTGGCGCATACTGGAGATGCCTGTTGGGGGCGCGTTTGCAGAGTGCTGCACGGAGGGGGCATGGCCTCCGGCACGATGCCAGTCTTTTATTTATTTTATTTTTTTAAGAAGGGGGGCTGTGTGCTTCCCCTTCTTATTCTAATTTATTGGCCCTGATGACCCCATCCCCCAGGGCCTGTCTCCTAATTATATTTTTTTGACCCCAATCCCCAGGGCCGGCCACTGTTTTTTATTATGTTTAAAAAATATATATTTATAGACACACCTAGGACATGCTGGACAAACCGTACGTACCTATCACCATGACGATTTGCGTGATATTCATTAAAAGGCGACTATGCATGCAATTAATCCACGTGGAATGTATTTACACCACTAGTGAAGCTCTGACATGTCTGATGCTCTACCGTGCCTAATCCCGGTAGACACCCTTGTCGTTTATTTATACAAACATGGGTAGCTATTGACGGGCACATTTAATACACATGCACACCAAGCCATTCAAAGGGGATTCGACAAAAATTCGACCAAAACTATGCAAGAAACCCCCCTCACGGTTAATAAAACACACATCCACTGCCGGATGTGTAATACTTTTTATTTTACTCTCTGGAAAGGGGACGAACATCACTTGCGAGTCACAGCGCGCTCCTGACAGAGCCCAATGCTGTGTTACACCCACCATTGCCTGCCGAGTGCCACACACCTCTGTGTTGTATTCCACTAGCTAGTGCATATGCTATGACACTCTCTAGCCCATGTGCACTGTAACACCACCCCGTGAATATGTCATGCCACACTTGTCTTCGCACGGGTTATATTGCCCCATCAAACGTGCCTTCCTCGATGCCTATGTTATAACGCACAGTGCTATGCCATACATATTACAATTTGGGATCCATATCTTTGTCACAGTGCATGTGCAACGTTACACTCCCCAGCACATATTTTATATTACAACTTTAGAGACTAGTTAGGTTACACAACACTGCCCTGTGCATATTACACTCCAAGGCGCATATCGCATAGCACGCGCTAGTGCCTGTGCTATCTCGCGCTCTCCAATGAATCTGTCATTGCGCACAATGTATTGCATATTATATTTCACGCCTGGTTCATCTTATATCACACTTTTTGGTGCATAGTTTATACCATACACTATATCTAGTTTTCATTTTCAATCGTGCTCTCAGGACTATGTTCTATATAACACTGTGTTCACCTACCCTTTTCACGGGCATTACATTTTGCGATAGGGGGTGGAGGGTCAGGGGGTGTTTTTGCCAAGTGAGCCCGGAGTCACAGTCACTAACGTCTTCTTCTTCCTGAATAAAAGTGAGATTATGCTGCATACTTGTTCATATTTTAAGTAGTTTGCACAGACAAAATGTTTTAAAAACAATAACGTTTCTAATACCCGCCTTCTCTGAACAGTTAGCTTGCTGCCCCATCCCCCTCCTCCCTATCCTCTGTTGTGTGAATCCATGGACTAGCCTCCTCCCTCCTGCCATGCATGGTCTGATGTGCTGCCACTGCCCTCAATTTAGTATGATGTACCAGTCCACTCCTCCTGCCCTCCATTGCCCAATTCTATGCCCCATCATTGACCTCCTGCTTAAACTCTGTGCTTAGCTTGCTGCCCCTATTCTCCTTCCCCCTGCCCTCCGATGTCTTTGTGCATGCCCCTGCTCCATCCTTTTTGCCCACCATGTCCCATGGACCTGCCACTCCTATCTACTCTGAGTGTTCTGTTGAGCTGCCACTCCCCTCCCACCTGCCTAGCATTGTCAGATGACTGTAACCTGTCCCTGCCACCTCCACCCTGCCTGTCCACATGCCATGCCTCTATCCTCTTCCTCCTGTCCTACATGGTCCATTGTACTGCCACACCCTTCTGCCCTCCCTGGTCTGTTGTGCTGCAACTGCTCCTCCTGCCTGCCCCGTGTGGTCTGTTGTGAGGCCCCTTCCCCTGAACTTTCTTGTCTGTGCACAGGTCCTAACCCTCCCTTCTATCCTCCATCGTCCTTTGTGCATGCCCCTGCACCCTCCTCCTTGCCCATCATAGCCATTGTGCTGCCACTAACCCTCCCACTTGCCATGCATGGTCTTCTGTGCTGCCATGGCCCCTCCCACCTTCCCTGTGTGGTCAGTTAGCTGCCCCTGACCCCCTCCCACCTTCCCTCCATGGTCTGTGTGTATGCCATCACAGTCTCACTGTTGCTCTTCATGTTGTGTCTTGCTTCTAGTGCCCATCCTGCCTGACCTCCATGGCTATCTTGCTGCTCCTGCCCTGCCCCCTTGCCCCCAGCCCTCTGTTTACATGTGCAGACCCCTACTCCCTCCCTCCTGGCTTGTCTGTTCCATTGTAATGCCCCTGATCCGTCCCTCCTGCCCTTTATGGTCTGTTATGCTGCAGCCTTCTCTCCTGTCTGTCCATTATGGTCAGCTAGCTACCATTGCCTCTTGCCCCTCTGTTCTCTGTTGTCCATGTGCATGGTCCTGTCCCCTCCCTCTTGCTTTCTATGGATTGTTGTGCTGCACTCCCGTCCTGCATGCCCTGTGTGGTGTATTGTGCTGCTGCAAACCCTGATGCCTGCCCTGCAGGGTCAGTTTGGTGCACCTCTCCATGTCTCTCCTGTCCTCTGTTATCCAAGTCCATGTCCCTATCCCATTTCCTTCCATGATCCAATGTACCATACTTGCGAACATTTTGAACTTGGTAAGAGGGAGATTTTGAAAAAAAACTGGGGTATTGATTTTCCCCTTTGAGTTACATTGAAAAAGAGGATATTGTAGACAGGAGACAGATCAAATAAAGCCCATTTGAGCTTAAAAACATTGGACGTTTCCTGGCTGAATCGGGTCTGTTGGCATGTATGGTTGTACTACCATTGCCTCTTCCTTCTGCCCACAATGGTCTATTACATTGCCACAGCCTTGAAGGAGGGTAGATTTTGTATCACAGGGGGCCCCTGGCCCGTTCTGTCCACACCTGAAGTATGAGACCCTTGTCCTTGCCCTGCCAGCCGCATTTGTAGGCCGTATTAAATTGACCAGCGGGTCCTGTGTTGCTATATAATTATCCTGAGACATCCTTACCACTCAGCCAGCATAAAACCCCTGTGTAGGCCCTTCTGTTCAATATGTAGGCCTCTTTGTTAAATTGACCATAGCTCTGCAATTTTAGTGTATAGCAGTCTGAAGGCAGGTCTGCGAGGCCTTCTGCTCCAAACTAGTAGCCCCCACCCTACCCGAGTGCTCCGTGCTCGGTATCAAAGTTCAACATCCCCCTGAAGCTGTCGACATACAGTAGGCTGCATCCTGGACTGGTATTTGCTTCCTGGGCAGGTTTCCCGCTTTTAAGGAAGTGGCAACCGCAGAGCATCAAGTTAGGAGAACTGAGGAGATTTTATACATGAATATATTGAATTCCTGTACAATACCCATTATTTTCTGCTTGCTCTATGGAACTTACGATAAGCGATTGGCCTGAGAGACTGACCTTTTCACCCAGTCCATTGTCAGCATTAAGTGGGTAAATGACGAAATGTCTGGTAAAATCTGCAGACGAAGCTTTTGGGTAGCATACGTAGGTAGATGTAGCGTGCAAAGGAGCCCACAAAATGATATAAAAAGGGAGCACCCACAGATATCAACGGACAACCTCGCCGTCTGTATGTAGGTTAACAGGCTGTGCAGGTTTTCCCCAAGAACTGGGAGCTCTTGTCTTCCTTTGCTTAAAATGTCTTGCTCTGCTTTGCTTGAAGTATCTTATTCTATTTTACCTATATGAAATGTCATGTTATGTTTAACCATTGTTCTCTTTACTTTTGCATTTAAAAGATGTTGTATTGTAATTGCAGGAATGCTTGCTCTAAGAGTAAATGTGAGTGTTCCTAGGTAACATTTTCCTTGGTGTAACTTGTTTCTCATGATGCATTTATAGATGTGTTTTCTCTCTCTCTCTGTCAGTCCATTAATTGAGATACAGAGAATATCATGACAGCTGTATGATTATCTGGATTCTGTATTTTGTACTTTATGTCTCTATTCTGCGGTTTCTTTGAAGTTGCATCTTCTCATTAAACTGCCATTGTATTCTGCCTCCAATTCCATGTCTCATATGTCTGTTTTCTTCATTTTTGGAGCAAGCGTTCCTAGGCACCCCGGCTCAAATTAAGGTGCCCCTTTTGTCCCTGACTCACTCTCCTGCTCAGTTCTGTGGTGGCTCCCGGGGCTCTGGGGACCGCCCCTAGCTTCCTTGACCCGTAATAGATCTTCCCTCCAACAGCCTCTCTTGCAAGTCCTGTATTGTTGGTTTGTTGCCCCTGCCCCCCTTTCCACTGCCCTCCATAGTCTGTTGTGCTTCCACGGCCCTTCCTGCCTGCTCAGTGTGGTTAAATTGTTGCCTTTGCACCCTCCTACCTGGCTTCAATTTTCAGAGTCCGTGCCCCTGGCCTCTGCCTCTCAACAGTATCCTAATGAACAACTAGATTGCTAACATTCTATATTTATTACAAAAGTGTGGAACGCCTGACATCATCTTGATGTAATCAAAACTGTAATACCTAGAGCATTCCTTTAGAAATTACATATATGAGAGGGTCTTATTGGCATCAAAATTATGGTTAGTGCTCTAAAAGACTAAAATAAGGACATATTTTCTGAGTTTTCAAATAGCGACAAAGCACTTTTAAATTATTTGTTATCTTTATGTTTTTTTATCTAGTTGACAACTTGATTAAATGTTGCACTTAGGGGAGAGGATGTGGTGTTACTTCCAGAACTGCAGACTTTGCAACTGGGGAACCAGGTTGAAGTTTCTGCTTCAGCTCGACATTCTGTGATTCTGGTCAAATCACTTAGTCTCCCCACGTCTACAACCAAAATGAATTTGTTCTTGTGTGATGTAACCAATGCTCATGTAAAGCACTCCAATACCTGACAAGTCTGCACTATATAACACTGCAAAAACACAAAATAATAAGTGTTTTGCACACTTCTGTCATTGGGCTATATTTGGGCTATATCTGGGTGATTTTGGGCTACATTTGGGCTCTTTTGTCTCCGGTGGCCATCTTGGGAGATTTATTTGTTATGAAGTTTCCTAATTTCCTCATGTACTGCAGTCTCCTCAGTCGGAAATGCTTTCAGTTTTTTACTTTGATTCCATCATGAAGGTATTCAGATATGTCACACATTTGCCATAAATTCTGAATGTTAGCACTCTAGTTGCTCATTAGATCACTGTAGTAAAACTACTGTTCACCATGGAAGTCTGCTCCTGGTATTAAAAGTGCATGTTTCAGTCTGCATGTCAGAATTTTTTAATGAAATAGAAGAGGATTTGAGAAGTCACTCAAAATGTGCCCTCATTTTCTTTCTTCAGCATTAATCATAATTTCTATGGCAAAATGAACCCCCTCATTGTGTTCCTTTTTAAATTAAATGTTTTAAGTGTTACCAGTTTATTCCAATCAAGATGGTTTCAGGTGTGCCATACTTTTGTCATAATGAAGACAGTAAGTGCTCTAGTTGTTTTTAAGAACATTCTTGGACATTCTGTCATTGGGCTATACTTGGGCTACATCTGGGTGATATTTGGGCTACATTTGGGCTCTTTTGTCTCTGGTGGCCATCTTGGGAGACTTATTTGTTATGAAGTTTCCTAATTTCCTCATTTACTGCAGTCTCCTCAGTAGGAAATACTTTCAGTTTTTTACTTTGATTCCATCAAGAAGGCATTCAAATGTGTCACACATTCTCTCACAGGTCATCTCTTCTCGAAGGAGGGAAGGAAGCTGACCCCAGAAAGAATCCAAGCCATTGCACAATTAAGCGTGCCAAAGACAAAGAGAGAAGTGCGTGCTTTCCTGGGCATTACTTCATATTGTAGGCACTGGATCCTGAGTTTTTCTTTATTGGCAAAACCATTGCTAGCATTAACATATAAAGATATACCAAATCCTGTCCCATGGTCTGAAGAGTGTCAGAAAAGTTTGTGGAATTACGTAAGGCATTATGTTCAGCTCCTGTGTTGGGTACCCCCGACTATAGTAAGCCTTTTACCTTGTATGTTTATGAAAGGGACGGTTGTGCATTGTCAGTACTGACACAGCCTTTTGGAGACAGACCGCGCCCATGCGCGTATTTTTCATCGACTTTGGACCCTGTAGCGAGGGCATTGCCAAGTTGTTTAAGAGCTACAGCGGCAGCAGCTGTGTCTATTCGACAGTCTGCTGGATTAGTGATGAATAACACATTGATCGTAATGGTTCCTCATGCAGTGGACACATTGTTAAACAGGACCAAGACGCAGCATTTAACTAATGCTCGATTGTCAAGTTACGAGTTGACGCTGCTAGCGAGTCATGTTCACATAAAGAGGTGCAATACGTTGAATCCAGCCACATTATTGCCAATTTCAACAGATACAGATGAGGTTGAACAGCATGATTGTCTGTTCAGAACAGAAGAAGAAACAAAAGGGAGAGTGGATCTTAAAGATACTTCCCTGGTTGAATGTGATGGTACCTTATGGGTGGATGGTTCATGCTTCAAGCTTCCGAATGGTGATACGACTGCTGCGTATGCTGTCACGACTCTGCACACGATTGTTGAAACTGCACGCATACCACATAATTCGGCTCAAGCAGCAGAATTAATTGCACTCACAAGAGCATGCGTGTTGTCGAAAGGAATGAAAGTGAACATATATACTGACAGCCAGTACGCTTTTGGTGTGGCCCATAGTTTTGGGCGTTTGTGGAAAGAACGTGGGTTCCTGACTTCGCATGGAGCTAAGATTCAGAATGGTCAGTTAGTGAATGATCTCCTTGAGTCGCTGTCCTTGCCATTACAAGTTGTGATTGTAAAATGCAGCGCACACAAGAAGGTTACCGATGATGTTGGGCGTGGTAATGCATTTGCTGACGAAACCGCGAAATAAACAGCAAAAGATGTGACAACCCGAATGTATGTTGCAGGCCCTGCAAGATGGGTTGGTGATGTTGGAATGTGTGAAGACACGATAGAGAGTGTGAAGTCCCTTCAAGCTGAAGCCACAGAGAAAGAATTAAGTATGTGGAAAGAGAGTAAGGGTAAATTAGATGAAAACGGTTGTTGGATTGATTTGTCAGAACACCGGCGATGGTTGTTACCTGATGCATATGTGCTTCCAGTGGTTACGATGGCGCATGGAATGGCACATATCAGTGTGAAAGGGATTTGTAAGTTGTTGGCTCCAGTATGGCAGAATGCTGGAATCCCTAAATGTGCAGAGAATGTAGTCAAAAATTGCATGGTATGTCTGAAATACAATCCTGGTAGAAGAACCCCAACTCCACCTGGTCATTTTGTGCCTCAATCATATCCCTGTGAAGTTCTGCAACTAGACTTCATCCACATGGAAAGATGCAACAATTTGAAATATGTACTGGTTGTTGTTTGTGCCTTTTCAAAATGGATAGAAGCATATCCCCTAAAAGACAATACTGCCTTATCCACAGCTAAAGCCCTAGTTAAAGAATTTTTCCCTAGGTTCGGAATGCCAAGGATGGTATGGAGTGATAACGGGAGTGAATTTGTAGGCCGAGTGATGAAGGATGTGTGTGAGGGACTAGGCATTAAGCAAAAGTTTCACGCTGCAAATCACCCCCAATCAGCTGGATTAGTAGAGTGCTACAATGGCACCTTGAAGCTTAAGTTGGCCAAAATTCAGGCGAGCTTCGGTCTTAAATGGCCTGACGCTCTGCCCTTAGCACTCCTATCAACAAGAATGACTGTGCATTCGCGAGTGGGACTTAGTCCGTATGAGATTGTGTTTGGCCGTCCGGCCAATGTATGGGGAGTGCCAAGGCCGACAAAGTTCAGTGAAATCGGATATCCAGTACTGCTTGATTACCTGTATGAATTGACGGCTAAATTGCATGTCTTACACCAACAGGTTCAGGATACTCTGCCCCAGGCCTCTGAAGCTCCTGGACACCCTATTAATCCTGGAACGTGGGTGCTAATTAAAAATTTTCAACATACAAAGAATGATGAGCCCCGTTGGATCGGCCCCCACCTAGTCCTGCTATCGACAAGATCAGCAGTTCGAGTGAAAGGGAAAAAGAATTGGATACACGGCATACACTGCAAGAGGATCCCTTTTCCCCTACCGTATGATCGGTGGGTCCAGGAGGGGATCGCTGACTCTGAGGCTGACACTGTGCCTCGTTTTGTGCCTTTTAGCGATGCACGTGTAAAGGGAACAAATACAGAGCAAGGAAGTGACGACATTCTGCAAGAAGCTACATCGCCATCAATCCGATTGGATACCACAGATCCTGAACTCTTGTTTCAAGTCCAGACAGTACCTGGCAGAAACAGGTATAATTTGAGGCCAAGAACTATGGACAAATAAAAAAATCTTTTCCTTTGATATTTTCAAAAGTGCAGCTCTCTCATCTGAGAAACTTTTTGACTTTTTTGTTTTTCGAACCACCATCCGGGTTCAGCTGCAGGGTCGCGGTGCCAAGACTTTGGGGTACAAGCCGAAGACGTTAGGTCAACGGTTGGTCTAGGGCGTTCCCTGAACTGACAGGTGTACTCCTTAGCAGAAGATACTCATCCGCCGCGAGCAGCACGATTAGAGGATGGAGTTTTTCAGGATGAAGAGGCCCACTGAGGAAATAAATTTCAAGAGCAGAATATGTAAAATAATGAATAGCAAATGTTTTGTAGTATTATGTCTGTTTGTGCTATCTAGCATAATGATGTTTTCTGTAGGTTGTGTATTATTGTCTTTCCAAGTGTCATTTGCACCCACTGTACAGCCAACACCTCTTCCTACTGTTTTTCCACACTCTTTCCATCCTCTGCCAGAACACAAACAAGCTAGACGTGCTGAATTTGTAAACAATTAATTCATTCAACTCCTGCACCAGCACCAACTAGTTATGAATACAACGAACTGCTGGGTGTGTGGTTTGATGCCGCACATCATTAATAAGGGCATCCCATATCTAGTACTACCGTTTAGCTATAATGGTTCATCATGGGCATTCCAAACCATGTTTCTTTTTGCGCTTGAAACCTACTCCCAGCGACCACCGCGTTCCATTAGACCTAACTCGAACAATAAAGCCTTGATGAAAGGAGTTGCAGATATGAGTAGAGATATCGATGCATATACATCTATTCCCAAGGATGAGTTGCGAGCTTATGTAGGTCGGAACGCGACTGGGTATAGCATCAGTTTGGGAGAAAAACAGCGCAAAAGTTAATCTCCGATTTGGGTCGTACCCCACATAGGTCGGTTCTGTCTACAAGATAATGGTCAGAATCCAAGAGCTCAACTAGGGAAGAGTAACTGTACTGAAACATACACTTTTCCATCACAGTTTTCCCCTGCGTTTTTGGCTGCCAAGGGTACATACTTTGTCTGCAATGATCGAGCATATACATGGTTGCCCCCTGATTTCTCGGGCACGTGTTATGTTGCGAATTTGCTACTGCCAACATTTACTGCCGCCTCTGATTATCACAAGACCAGAGTTGTGAGAGGCGTTGTTAGTAAGGAAGATACTACCAGTCAGGAAGCGGGAGACTTTTTCCTGGGTTTCCTGCCGTTTTGGGGACCAATGGTCAATAGTCGGAACCTGAGACAACTGACCCGTGTAGTTGAATCCAATGTTAATGTAACGGCCGGTGCCCTTGGTAACTTCACAGCTGAGCTTCAAGCGGATCGCCTGATGATGTTGCAGAACCGTATGGTTCTAGACGTCATACTTGCAGACCGTGGTGGGGTATGCAAGGTTATCCAATCGAGCTGTTGTATTTTCATACCGGATAACGCTCCGACAGTCTACCAGGCCATTTCCAAACTGCATAAGATTTCCGAATCCATTCACGTAGATAAAGGAGTTTGGTCAATGATGGGGTGGTTCTGGGGACTGATATCAGCTTGGGGATGGAAGATTCTAATAGTCATTGGAATGATTTTAGCCATCCTTTTTCTGTTCTGTTTATGTATACAGTGTGCTCCTGTAATGTGTAGCCTCTGTGTTACTTCATGTGTAAGGAAACCTATATCAAAGGACGAGCTAAGCAATAGGATGATGCTACAGCAACATCTCCATGACTTTATGAATATAGACTTGGACTCAGATTAGAATAGTTCTTGCCTATGTAAGGGCAAAAGGAGGGTCTGTGGTACTGTAAATTCGGAACCGTGTAGGTGGCATGGTCCCACCATGCCAATTGTGGTATCAGCGAACCGCAAATGAGTAACGCGGTATATATAAGTATTTTCGGCATGTTTCACTAATGAATTCACCGTCCACATGATACCACATATCGAACCCTTTGGGTTCCATTTTAGAACAGTAGCCATTTTGTGGTTGCCCTCACATAGGCTGCGCACTAAGGCCATGCCTAGGCCTAAAGGACACGTACACCTTCTGTGACTTCTCTCTGATCTGTGCAAGCCGACTCCACTGCCCGAGGTCAATCCTGTCCGGCCAGTTCCTTTCTCGCGGCCTAATGTGATTAGCATCAGGGCTCGACCCATCATAAAGCCCCTGTTCGCATACGATCCCTGACTAAGCTGTTTTTTTTTGTTGTTTTTTTTAGTCCTCATTTGCCATTAACCCTCTTGTAGGAATCACCAGCCACCTAGTGTGTCGCGAGCTGGGAGAACAACTCAGGATCTCAAGTCGACTCGCATACCAGGACACAATTCACAGAGTAGCGGAAGATAACTCCATGGTGAGGGAAGCTAGATAGCTTAATTACTCGATCCAAGGATCTGTTCAGCCTGGAGGGGCGAATCGTTAAACCATGAGACCGGCGTTCAAGATCCAAAGAGTAACCAAGGCTTAATCATAGGACCCGGGGAAGAAAAAAAAAAAAAACCCCGGCGTTCCTATGACCAGTTTGACAGAAGGTCCCAAAAGGCCACATTTTTTTTGTTGACACGTCTAGCCAGGTCCAGCTTAGATGTACTGTACAAGGATGAAAGCCAATCTCCATGTGATGGAGGTACGGCATCTACCCAAAACCTACATATTTGGCGCCTTGCCAAGAGAATGGCGTAAAAAAGGAAGAATCTTGCCTGCCCCAGTATGTTTTCGTCTATGCCAAAGATAACCAATGGCAGAGTAATGCGCACAGAACAATTAAGTATAGAGTCCAGTGTGTCCTTTATTTTCTCCCAGAAAGTACAGATAGAAGGGCAATCCTTAAACATATGTGTATCCGAAGCATTCAAGAGGTTACACTTGTTACATCTCTTTCCTGGCTGAAATTTTGATAGTCTTAAAGGAGAGAGATAAGCGCGGTGAACGGTGAATAGATGGTTGCGCCTTAACCACGCAGGTTTGACTAATCTGTGTAGGATGGTAAGTGAAGTAAGCCATATTTGCTCACACTGTCGCCCCATCTCCTCTCCCCATAGTTGGTCAGGGAGGCTAAAATCCCCATCCACCTCCTCCAGAATGCTCCAATACCAAAAAGCCACCTCTTTGCCGCCCGCCTGCCTGATGACAAGCTGCTGTTCCAAATTACTAAATTTACCCAGCGGGACAGCTTTCCTAGCTAGAGCCCGAGCCCAACTCTCAAGCTGCATATATTTAAATCTTGATAGCCCAGGACCGACCTTATCACTTAGTGCATCCCATGTCAGCAGTGCGTCATTTACCAACAACTCTCCCCACCTTGCAATACCGGCATGTATCAGGGGGGACGCCAACCCATCCCTCAGACACATTGGTAAACCCGGGGAGTCCCACACCGGGGCATAGTTTGAAAAGTAAGACAGCCCTATTTTCTTTTGGATCTGAGCCCAGATACTGGCCATAGATTGAAGAGACTTTAATTTAATCTTCTTAAAAAACTTTTGATCTCCAAACTTAAACATAAATCCCTGACAGGGTAGATCCGCCCCAACCAGCATGGCTTTAAACATTAGACCTATCGAGGAATTAGAAGGCACTTTCAATAGCATACAGGAGTAAGATAGTTGGAAAGCCCAAGCATAGTACTGTAAATCAGGGAGTGCCAACCCACCCTGCTAACCCTGACTAAGCTGTTTTCACACCTGACTCTGTTTCCTACTTTATGGCTTGCTTTACGAGCAGGAGGTGCCCGTTTTATTGGGGTCTGCTGTTATCTGATGAGGGTTCTGAGCCTCGCTGGGTACAATGACTGCGTGCTTAATGAACTGAAATGTGGGATTGTCATTATGGCTCCGCTGTTCCTTTGAAACTAAAATATGTGAATGAACACTTGTAAAACAGGGGCGGTGTTGCCCCCAAAGTGTAATTTTGTGTATATAAGTAAAGACTGGTTTTTGGTTCAGGAGCAGTCTCCTGAGAACATACATCGTGTCGTACTTCTCGGATATCTGTGATTGGTCTGTAGCCAATAAAGACGATCTTTGATTTCACCTAGAAGACTCTGTGTTTCTGTGGGTCTGAAACAGGAAGAATCCGAAGTCTTAGGGTGTGTTCCCCTGCACCGCTGGGTTCTAAAAACCCAGTACTTCACGCCCTAGTAGCACATTCTCACAAGGGTGGGGAGAGGATGCCTATGATGAAGCATTACACAATAAAGTATTCTCTTCCATTAAGGATGGCCTCCTTGTTTTGAAGGGTCCTACGCAACCAGTATTAGGTAGCTTCTGATACTAAACAGGGTTCAGACTCTACTCTTGTTATGCAACCGACTTCTTGTGTGGTTATTTAGATCTTTTTGGGAGGCTAGTAGGTTTGCCTTTTACTCCCCACTCTCCCTTTGCGATAACCCATAGGTTCAGTAATAACCACAAACTCTCAAACCAATCTTGGGTGGATTTCTTGGGCTACTCCAGCTAGCAACTGAATGGCTGGGTGAGGAGCAGAAAAGTTGACACTTATGTTGGGATGTGCAAATGAATCTTGAAGGAGCACATGCTCAATAACTGTTTAGGAGCTGTGCCATCACCTACTAGATAGTAAGCTCTCAGACCCTAGGGAGATTGTAAGGATCAGCACCAGAGTGTCTAAGAAGGTACATGGGAGTCACTACAAGAAGGGTGGTTAAGGTTCCCCCCCAGCAGAGTGAGGAGAGGTCAAGGAAGACTCAGACAGGCCCTAGTGTAAAGTGAGGGGAACAGGTTCTGATGCCCCTTCTGGGAAACTGTGTGGGGTTGGGTCTGGTGGGGGTGGCCATGGGCACCCCATTTCCAAACCCCAGTTAGGACAAAAGCAGGGAGACTCTGTCTGTCCTAAAAAAAACACCCATTGGTGGGACTTCTAATGGGGTGGCCAATATGGCCTTAAGGGTAAGTAGTCCACAGGGACAAGACTTAGACCATACCCTAATCTCCTTTAGTTGGGAAGTGAACTCAGACAGTAGACTTGTGATCTCTGAGAGAGGAAGTTTCTACCAGGTCAAGGTGAATGGGAATCCCTGGCACTGCTTTGAGGGACACCAGGGCCAGTCAGACCATAGTAGTGGAAAGGCTAGTTTCATAAGAACAGTACACCAGCCAAGTGAGTAGGGTAACTCAGGCCGCGAGGCAGGACTTTTTCCTCCCCATCCACTGGGTATATCTGAGGTGAGGTGGCGAGGTGACCCAAAGGAGTGTAATAGTTAGTCCCCAGATGGCCATAGTCTGCATTCGGGAGAATGAGTTGCCTCCGATGGGAGGAGAGCAGTTGATCGTTTATATTCTTTTATGCACTGTCTACTGTATTATGGCAGATGGAATATCCATTATCTACTAAGTGTGTCTCATCTTCTAGACTCTATCAGCTTAAGCTTTTAACCTAAGTTTGGGCTTAGGGTAGTAGAGTTGAAGAGGGAATTAGAGAAGAGCAGGGCCATTGGAATTATAAGTTAATAACATAACATCATACAGCTGTGCTGCTCCAAAAACATTCTGGAGATTAAGAACACCCACCAGCATGGCTCTTAATGTTGCATAGTCAAGTATTAATGGTGCAGCATGTGAGATTTATACATATCTATATATGCCTTGCTCGTTAATGAAATTTAATTCATTTTTAACACAAAAGATGTCTGTTCAGTTTCACTATGAAATACTGTAAACAAATATCATGTTTTGAATTGATTATGTTAGTGTTTTGGCTTAATTGTTCCTTGCAGTCAGTGCTGTGATTGATGTCCAAGCTATGATGTGATGCATGGGCAGGAAAAACATGGCCCAGACTGTTTGACTAATCAAAAGCATCAATTATCACATCCAAATTAAATTATAATGTCCCTAGGGGGGATAGCAATGTTCTGCTATTGTACTATGCCACTATAGACAGTATAAACAAATATTTGAGCTGAGTGTCACAATTCATGTTTCCGTGTTTTATTCTTCTTAACTTTCTTGATATAGCTACTCCTGTTGCTGGAGCTGGCAACAGTCAGCAGCTAGCACCATCCCATCATGGCAGAAGATAGCCTCCTGGCTGCTCCAGCAAAAGTTGGAGGCAGTGGCTGTGGAGTATTGCCGCTGGTAGGCCTGGTGGAAGAAGAGGAGGAGGCATATACACCAAGTTCCTTGGTCTGCCAGACAGGCGTGCCTTCAACTCAGCCAGGCCACCGCTGCTGCCAACTGCAGCCAGAGAGCCACCTGTACCACCATCAACCTCCTCTCCTTGGACTCATCCACACCATGCCTCCTCCACCGCATCTACTCAAGATGTCCCACCTGAGGTATGAGGCGGCACTGCTCTCACGTGGGCAGCAGAAGTTGGCCAAGGACATTGATAAACTCAAAGCCAATTTTATTTTATTTTTGTTTTGGTGGGAGGGAATGTTGTGGGTAGAGAGGGTGGGAAGGGCAGAAAATTGGGGTAGGGTTTTGAACTTTTGGACTTTGTTGTGGGACACTTTTCTGGGTGGGGAGGAGGTGGGCCTGTTGTGTATGGAGAGGTTGGTTCCTAGTAAAAACAAACCACCTTTGGTTTTTTTCTTTAACGTTGCTAGTTGGTGTAGCATAGGTTTGTTGAGTGTGCTGTTGACGCAAGAGTGTAACACGTAGCTGCACTCTGAAATTGTCACACATTATACATCAATATTTCCCCCTAAACGTTCCTTGCCTAAAGTCCCTTGCCAGGTATATATTCTTCAATAGGTTATTTACCTCTTCCTGCAGTCTAGTAATTAATTATGTCCCACAACCAGAGTTGCACTGCCCAGGAACAGAAGAGTGGTTATATAATTCTATTCCACTAGATGAGGTTTTGCAGTACTCAGTCACCAATCAGTTTTATAGTATAGCAGTTAGAGTAGTAGCTGCCCTTGTCATACTTTCTCTAACTATTTACCCAGTAAGGGGCCTGCCAACATACACAAAAATGTAATCATATTATCTCACCTTCCAAAGGGCAAATGTCATCAACTAGTTCTTCGTGATTTTTAGCCCAATCGGGCTGGACTGTTCCCATAAGGCGCAGGGTCAGACTGATTTGCATATGGCCATGTCTGAACTGGGGTGGCGGATTGAGCTAAAGAATGATGATGGATTAAACCCAGATCAGTTGACTGGGGGTGAGTGCTTGCAATGTTCAACACTCCGTCCATCATCTCCTTTGGTTTTGCCCTGACGCTGCGAATATCCATTGGAATATTCTTGTGATACGAATAAACAATATCATATATAGAATGAATACAGCATAATTTTGTTTCTTCTCATCAACATTCAAAGGATTGTGTACTGATTCTTCAAACAAAAACCCAGTGTGGGCTTAAAACTGTGCTCAGGGGGATGTCCCCTAACCAGGAGGTGCTACTTGTCACCTTTCACAATCTTCCCAAACCTTATTGCAGTGTTTCCCAAAAGGGCCTTCTTATTAATGGTGGTATTAGTGTTCTTGTGCTACTGCTAACAGAAAGGATATCACAAAGTGAGGTCCCTCTCTCTCCTATTCCAGCTGAGGGGAACTCCAATTGGCAAATTATTCAGAGAGATTATTCATCACAGGCAACTAGGCTGAAAGAAAACACATAGTTAGTGGGTTATCAAAGACTGAGACCAGATCACCATGACAAAAAACTCCTATTACAAAAACATGCAGTAATAATTTGTAAGTAATCAGGGGTCTAACTTATTTAAAAAAACACAAAAAACCTAAACTCCTCATGTCAGGAGTCATGACTCAGGAGGAGAAGGTTTGGTTACTCCATGTTACTCCATGTTGTCTAGATTTTGTAAGTAAAAAGAGGGAGGGCCTGATTCACAAAGATAAAGTTACACTTTTGGTGCTAGTTTACTGACTCTTGCAGTGTAAATTTATGACTAGTAACTTTTCCATCAGTAATCTTTTGAATAGTAACTTTGGACAGTAGTAAGTAATCCATGTCACTTTAAAAGGAGTTACTACTACAAGTTAGGTACTACGCGCAAGGATACTATGTGGAATGGTGTTCTGGTAGTTCAGTTAAACTGCAAGAGTGAACTTAGAGCAAAAGTGCAAATTTGCATTTGTGAATCAAGCACGATAGTGCACACTAATACTGTCATGGAACACTGGAACAAACATTGTTCTGACACTGCACTATGATGATGTTGTTATCCGTTTCATGCCTGATTGGGTAAGTCGGGCTAGTGTGGACTATTGTTCAGGTAAGAAGATCCTGAAGTGAGTTGGTGTTGCTTTCATCACATCCACCCTACCAAGTGTGTGATCCATTTATGGTGTAAATTCATAGGTCACACCTCAATATATCACAAAGCCTGGGTGAAGAGGTTTAGTAGTTTGATGAATTGATGGGAATGGTGAGATGGGGAAAGGTGTGAAAAATACAAACATTCTACAACAACAATTTTCATCAGGTTGATTAGCATTACCTTTATCAAATCTGTTGTGAAAGGAAATGAAGGAATAACTTAGTTAAATGCATTGAAAACAGGCCTTCAGTTCGAGAGACCAATGTTATACTTGTTATTATCTAATTGTTCCGTCATCAAGGTTTGAAAAATACAAATTAGGGAGGAGTGAACCCACACAGTTCTAAAAATTATAATTAAAAAAAAATGATACTGTATATATATATTGGTATGTGCATCGTTCTGTATTCTACTCGGAATGTTCATCCATGGCTAAACTGGTCCGGTAAGGTAAGCAGTTATTTATCAGCAGTTATCAAGCGTGTTATGTTATGGAGCATTCGTGCAGAAGAAGAGAAGGCTCTGAATTGTAAAACAGTAAATGTCAATATTGTAGAGACAAGGAGATGGCAAGCTTCATGAGGAGTGGACCAAGTGGCAGAGCAAGAGTATAGGCTGCTGCACTACAATCATGATGACTCGTGCAATTAACTGAAAAGTGAGAACAATTTTGCAACCCATCCGAGACAGGTAGCTTCAAACACCTGGTTGATCAATCTCACAACTATCATACCAATTAGCCAAGTGCGTCCATCATGTCTGTTTCCAGTTATAGTCCCCCCAACCACAACCACCTAATTAGAGGAGTTTAACATTTGAACCAGCACTAGCTTAGTATTTCCCAAATCAATGCACCTCTCTCCAGTTTACAGAGCTTAGTAGGCCTCTTTGCGTCATGTTGGATTCCCTTTGAAGTACATAGGCATTTTTCACAACTTCCTTCTTCTGGCTGTTGAGATGGTCTGACCCTGAGTACTGACTCTGATTACCGACTCCATCCAAATCCAGACCCAAATGAGATTGAGAAAGATAGACATGTAGTGCACTACTATTAATGAATAAGAAGAGCAAAAGAATGTTTAGCATTGTGTGTAGATTTGTTAATGAAATTGACTGGTCTAGTGTTCTGAAGAACCCGAAAAAAACTAGTACAGCAAGGAGTTGACCATTTAAGTAAATCTTGCTAAGTGTGAATGGAGCAGTCGCAGAATCCCACATCAGTCCCTACACAGTGCAAATCCTCAAAATCACGTTTGCAAATTAGTTGAACACCCTCACTGTCTGCCACCACATGAATCACCATCACTTACACTCACTCAATATATATCACTCATTCGTGCACTAGTTGCCTGTTCCAATCCAAGCATTTGTCTATTGTATCTCCTCTCATTCCATGGAAGCAACACAATGGCAGTCTTGTAAATTAATGATCTTTACTGGGACTGCCCAGCCAGCTAGGAAATTAAAAAAGAAAGACATGTATGGGACAGCAGCAGGCACTGTCTTCATGTCCCTCAAACTGATGTGGAGACTTCTTTGTGCACACTAGTCCAACTCCAATCCAATCCATACTTGTGATTAAATGGTGGGGCTGCATAAGTCAGTCTACAAATATATATATGTTCCTCTAGCTATATACATTTTCTTTTTGCAAAGCAGTTCGATGAAAATGTGTAAGTTGTATTGTCTATTCATTCAGAAAGTTGAGTTTTTCCCCAAACTCAGGGGATTCCCACAGATGTTGGTCAGCTAACTCACTTGAGTTTGACCAATTATCCTCATCCTCCTCTGAGTGCTGTGCTGCTTCAGGAAAAATGTATTCTTGTGGTTCGAAGTATTGATTCGTTTTAATCATGGCCAATCTCCTCGTTTTGAGAAAAAAAAGACTGGTCCTACTGACTGTGACAACTTTACCAGCTGCACTGAACACATGCTCAGCAGATACACTGGCTACCAGAAAGGCCAGGTACGTTATTGCCAGCCTGCTGAACTAAGGGTATTGGCACATCATCCAATACCAATAAACCAATGGGTTTTTTAGGTCATTTAGATAGTCTTGATGCTGCCACTTGCTTAATCTCTGTTGCTGTCACTGCACTTGACTCAAGCCCTGCCACTTGAAACCAAGCCATTGCAGAGGATGGGTCTGAATTTTCTGTTCCTGGTGTTGTTGCTGGTGTTGTTGTTGCCGGTGTTGTTGCTGATGTTAATATGAAAACAGCTAGTGGCAGGGTAGGATTTTGTGCTGGGTTGTACACAATTACACAAAATTACATATTAGGCTGCTCAAAGGATGAAAGGAAACGGCCACCCAACACTTCCTGAATCGAAGACAACAGTGCCAAAATATCTTAATGCAAATGAAGTTATTTATCCTTAGAAATAGTCCTTTCATTAACCCCTTCGACGCGCTTGACGGAACGGTTCCGTCATGCACGTCGGTTGGGCTGTGCTTATGACGGAACCGTTCCGTCATGGCCCCGCCCGCGCTAAGAACCTTCAGCGTGGCGCGGAAATCCGCGCCGCGCTGAAGGGGTTAACAAGCTCAAAAACATACTGTTATGGAGCTCGTCTTTAGTTTTCAATCTTGCTTTACTCCAAATTTTCAATCTTGCTGTATTCCAAACTCAGCTTTAGTACTTGTTTTGTCTCATGGAAAGTGTCCCACTGACTTCCTCAGAGCTACAAGTAAACAGGTAAACCCAAAGTTATTTTGGGCAATACCACTCATTAAAATTAAATAATATTATTTCAAACATGCCGGAAGACAAAAAATGTAAAGCCAAAATTAATGATCACAATGAATTTTTTTAAGAGAAAATATTTAAAATCATAAAAAGACTAATACCCAAACTACACCTCAAGTGTCATCCCTTGTACATGACCTAAACACTGTGAAAAGATATAACAGCAATGAGAGAGACACCCGTGAATAGTAAAAGGAGGAGGTGAACACAAATGCAGCACCAATATGACCCTATAGAGGTAATGATATCAACTCACCAAAAGAATCATTGGAAGAAAGGTCTCAAAACAACTCTGAGTTATAGGCTCAAATCGTCTTCCTAATCACAATTTCCAACAACCAGAGCAATAATATACTCTCTGTAAAGTAAATAAATACCGTAATCACCATATATTTCTCATAAAACCAAACCGTCAATTAATTATAACTAAAGTCAACTATTCAGAATTACATCGATCAACATGACAGGTAAAAGAACCATGACCCAAAATCGTAACTCCATATTATATGTCAAATCAAACCAATTTATCAGGCTGATTCTATCAATAATGTTTACAGTTTCAACAGCTTCACATGTAAAGATAAAATTAAAAACTCAATCAACCCAGTAAGCTAAACAAACACCAATCAGTATTATACCACAATATAATCCACCATGGGAAATATATACCTCAGAATTTCCGGGAGAGTGCTCCTCGTAACTTGATGGCGTTTCGCAAACGTGCCACCTTTGAATGTCTAATAATATCCAAAATCACATGATCGGTAAAGATCGAAGATAGACTAACAGGAGTGTTCAAATTACGTGTCATGTAAAATTACAGGACTAATACCTGGTCATACAAGAATATATTAGAATTATACCTTAAAATTAAGATTAACTTGAAAAATATTCCTCTTATATTAGTAGCATTTTGCATCCACATTGTATTTAACTCTCTATTCCTTCCCAATGTCACTGAATGACTGGTACCTGATGACGGACTCCAAATTGCTATGTCGAAATGTACGCCATCCAAATAGGAAGCCGTTCATAATATAGCCTATAGCCCACCAAAAACGAACTGTAAAAAAGAAGAGAATGGGGATTAAATGTCTAACATTATACATTTAAGGACCAATTGCCAGTGGAGATCACTTATAATCGTAAGGACTTATCTTTTACGTGTTTGTAGTAAATACTAAATACACATCAAAACCATCGTAATTCATCTGAATAGTTAGTGAGATTCGAAATTACTACATATATACTAATCAAACTGGAATATATTAAAATTTATTGTCACATAGATGTGATAGTAATCCATAATACTGAACGTATAATTAACATGCCAATTAAATAGCATTAAAATTAATAAAGGTCAGCATAAATATAAATATAAATTAAAAATCACAATATCTACAAAGCAAACAGTTACAGTAAATACATCCAATTCTCATTCTTAACCTTTCAGAGAGGAATAATGTGAAAGTAAAGTCACAGACAACAGAGGAGGGAAAGAAATGAGGAGCAAAGAAAGCCACTTGCTCAACAGGAGCCCAAGACATATTTGGGTTCATTATCAATATTAAGGCCCATATCCACTGTGTGTATTTTCATAATCCACCATGCCTCACCTTCCCGATTTCCCCCCTTTACATACATCAGGCATTACAGACTCAATTCCATGAAATTTAAAACTTAATTACAGTATCGTTTGAGTATGCCGTAAAGCTTGTCCAACCAATTGCAGCACATCATGATGGAGCACTGGAACAGCAACTCTGTCACAATAGGTCTGGCTGGGAACCTTCCATTTTAGGCAAATGGCTGCCACTAATTCTAAAAATCCCTTTTCTACAACAAAAGAAAAACTTTTACTACCTGTATATTCCTCGGGAGCAGTACCCTGAGTATGCCCACCTTCCGGCAGCTCCAATTCAGTACAAACTGTTTGACAGAAGCTCAGAGTGGCCAGACGAGGAGAAGGGGTGTTAGGGAGGATACTGCAGGGAAGGAGATCTGGAATAGGATGATCGACACGGTTAGTAGTCTCTCATTACATATTACATACTCAATTAACCAATTTTATATCATAAGAGAAATGTAGCTACCTGGATTTTTACAACATCATCAATGTATTCAACCTGTTTGGCTGTAAGCACTCTATATGGTGAATGTTAAAAATATTATGATTTTTGAGAATATTACTTTCGAGAATGTGACCTCTAATGCACTTGGATCACTAATCTCTGCCACATCTAGTTACAATGTCACATGTAACAGAAATAATATATGCACAAATTTTGCACCTCAGTTCTTGCAGATATAGGACAAGGTTGCCAAATACCTCGCTATGAGAGTAGCAGAAAAGTCCTGTTCAGTGCGCGGTGACTATAATCACAATGTTGATGTCGGCAAGGTTTACTGAGCTGAGAAACATGAGCACTGCAGTGGACATGCAAGAGACGAGTCTCCTACCTGAATGCCACTCAGTGTATACAGCCTATTGGTGGTGGGGTTCTGCACGTGCACTGGCTGGAGCTGTCTGTTGATGTTTTCTCTTGGCTAATGAGCTCAAGGACTGGATTGCTTCAGACAGAAGGGTTTCCAGGACAATGGATAACACGCTCAGGAACACTGGACCGCAAAGTTGGATTCAGAATAACCCGCATCAGCGGTGGGCATGCCCGCTTAAATGCTGTGCATGGGTGTCTTGGTGGCTGAGAATTGCGATGACTCTCACAAGAGCCCACACCCTGTGAGAGAACCAAAAGAGCCCATGGTACACTTGAAAAAGGATGCAAGAGTATTGGTACAACATAATGATGTGGCTAGCATAAGGTATGTACACTGCACTATTCCTTGTGGCATATGGAATACCATACTATGGCTGTGCAGAGTCATTCAATTGTTCAGCACCACACAAGTCCCATTGGCCTAAGAAAACACAAATGCACACCACGCTATTTCACCAGAGTGTCACTGTCACCATGTAAGTAGCACTACTGACACCGACATTACCATCGCACCACTGATACTGTTCTTTATGCTCCTACGGTAGGCAGGGGTGGCAGGGCAAAATCAAACAATATAAAAAAATGTATTGCTGGTATCGCACTAGGAACTATCAGAAATCCTTTGGGATATAATATTATATAAACTCTACACATACACACTACAATGATCCTCAAGCACATTATTCTGATATCAGGGAAAAAAGTAGAATAATGAACAAAAAATTAAAAGGTATAGCCCTCTTCTATCAATGTCCCTAGAAAATGGCATTTAAAACTGGAAAAAAGGATTTAACACACTGGCTTCACAAAATGGCCACTGGCCATATGTTCAAATACCAACATGCAAGGAGGCTTGGACAGCAAAGAACACATGCAATCCTGTGGCCTAATCACACTAACTGGCCACACAAAATTGCCACCAGCCACATGGTCAAAGAACAAGCAAGGAAGAATGGACAGCAAAGAACACATGTAGGCCTATGGCAAAAGCACACTGGCTGGCTACATGAATGGCTACTGGCTACATGGTCAAACAACAATCAAGGAGGCATGGAAACAATGAACACATGGAGGCCTATTGCAATCGCATACTGGCTGGCGACACAAAATGGCTGCTGACCACATGGTCAAACAACAAGCAAGGAGTCATGGACAACAAGGAACACAAGCAGGGCTAGGGAAACTGACGACACAAAATGGCCAACAGCCACATGGCGTGAAGAACAAAGACAACATGGTGGCCTATGGCATACACACACACACACACACACACAATGGCCAAACAAAGGAGGCATGGCAAACAATGAAGAAAACTAAACATTTATTCATTCAGGAATAACAAAAATGAAAATTAAGTCAGCTATAAAAAAGTACAGCAACAAACATACTCCCAAAGCATCAAAATATATACCCCACAAAAAATCCATTTTTGAAGGTAAGACAAGTGAAATATAAAAAAACACATTTTACATTCAATATACCACAGAAACAGTTGTTTGTTTCATACACCCTATGATTAGTACTGGCAGGGTGGCTAGTGGGCAAATGGTAAAATAATGAATAGTGCAAAATTACAAACATGGACAAAATGCACTAAACTGTGCAAATCTTTTCCCTAATAAAAGCTAAAAAAAAAAAAAATGGAGTGCAAAAAAAAAAAATAGGCCCCTATTGCAACTCCAAGTCACCCACCACAATTAAATTTAAAAATTGGATGAAAGGTACAAATATATACTGAGGCATTCCCTCTATCTGAATGAATGAATTTATTTTGTGATTACTTAGAACCATTACAATATACAAAATTAAACGATATATAGCATAAGGTGCAAGCCATATTAAAGATCAAAGTTAAGAGCTCATAGTATTTAAAACCGGGCAGGCGAGAGAATATATAAACAGCAGTTGCAATCTCAATGATTAAAATAAAAGGCACAATTGAGGCACAGTGTTTCTCATTGATGGGGTCGGTTGTTCTAGGATGGAATAAGCCTCAAAGGGGGTGATCCTGATGTCATAAGACTCATCAGGCTGTTAGTTGGTCTATGCCAGTGCCAGCTTGTCTTTCAAAAGTGTACACGTACGGTGTACAAATTTACCAAAGTTGGCCATGTTCTTTATATTGTCCAGAGTGTAAAGCCTGCAAACAGCCTCCTTTGCTGTGCGAATGCCCAGTTGGAGAAGTATAGGTCTGAGATAGATTCAGCAGGCTGGCCAGCATAACAATAGGTGTGCCAAGGATTCCCTTTTCATAGTTGCAGAAGCAACACTCTGTGAAGACTGACAGTGCTTTCCTAGATGGATATAGTTCTTTTAAGGGAAGCAGATGTAGTTTTTAAACTAAGATCCGATGTAATGCCTGTCTCCCCATGGCCTTCGTAAGATGGGGCTTGTGAGTTCTTAGAATTTGTGGGAGACATAAAGTTTCTTGAAAGTCTCTGGCTGCCAAGGTTTCCATATCTAAGGTGTGAGAGCGGGAGGGTAATTTCCTATTTATTGAGGATTTGATAATTGCATAGTTAATTAAGCTTGGGTCCCAGTTCTCGGTTGCTAATAGTAGCAGTTCTTTTGCTGTGGATAGATAGGCAGAGCAGATATTACTTGGGGTTAAAAAAATAGATTTTATGAGGGCCTTCATGGAATTCTCAGGAGCCACATTTGCCAGGTACAGATATTTTATCAAGGCAACCAGCCTTTCTAATTTTTGTTGATTGTGTTCGAATTTGAGGTGGATCAAAGTGTTTCTTGTGCAAGCGGGCAAATGGAAAAAAAAAGAGTACGCTGCCCAACGTATTTTTTCCAGATCCTCTGCGAGCATTCCCATAAATGCCTGTTGCACATAATTGAGTGACGGTAATAGCTTGGCCCACAATACCCTTTGAATTGTCATGGTTGTGGGGCTGTCTAGGGTGGCATATAGTTTGCAGAGGGCATGTATGACCATCTTCCCTTTCAGCCACATTTTTTGTAGGTAGAGCGCAATGGGTGGCCAGTCTCACTTAGCCAAGTCCCCAGATAGTTATAATTTTGTACACAGATGCCACTTATTGAGTTTTTTCTTGGGCTGGCAGCCAAAGATCATGAATTTGGACTTGCTTGCATTAGCTACCAACTCGTCCTTGATGTTATATTCAGACAGGGAGTTGAGGGCTTTTTGAAGGCCTGTTTTAGTGTGATCCAAAAGAACAAGGTCGTCGGCATAATGCACCAGGAAGATTTTTGTATTTCCGATTTTAGGAGTAACGAGGGCGGCTCCATGCAGAGCTGAACCCAAGTCGGCAGTGTACAAGTTAAATAAAAGTGGTGCCAGGACACATCCCTGCTTTAGCCTCTCATCTGTGGCAAATATTTTCTTCAAGTGGACTCCCTGGAGAGTTTGAACCTTTCCCAGGTTCCCGAGTACAGAGATCTAATGGCTCGTAGTAATTTTAGGCAGATGTTCCACTGTGCCAGCTTCCTCCAAAGGGTGCTGCGTACCATCCCATCGAAGGCTGCTGAGTAGTTGATGAAGCAGGAGAAGAGAGGGGGGGAGCATCAGGCTACTGCCTGTTCGGCTAAATATGACAGAACTGTAATCAGGGGCGGCCTTAGGCATGTGCAAGCTGTGCACCTGCACAGGGCCACCAAACCCCAAGGGCCACCACGAGGAATCAGATACAATACATATTTGTGGCGGCCCCTGGCAGGGATTTGGCGCATGAACGACTGAGGCGTGCTAAATCCAATGTGATGCACGCTGAATGGTTGTTCTTATACTCTTTTCCTTTCTAACCCAGTCTCGTCTTTGTGTGGGGTCGGCCTTGTTTCGGGCTCTTCTGGTAGGTCTTGTGCTTGTTTAGAACTTTTTTTCCAGGAGAATCGAGCTTGTTTTAATAGTCCAGATCTGGCACCTCCGGAGGCTCGCATGCGCGCGCATGTGCAGTGCCCGCGAGTCCTGCAGCGAAGGAGTTACACAAGCACAATGCATCACTGGCGGCAGGAGGGGTGGCAGCACCCGTGCCCCGCGTGCAGCGAGCAGCACCGAGACCAGCCGAGGCCATGCACCGGTGCGCCTAGAGACCCTGGGCAAGAAAGGCCGCCTTGCAGAGGATAGCATGCCAGTGTGCAACCTTTGGTGCCAGCTGCGAGGTGAGCAGCCCGAGGGTCAGGGCATGGGGAGGGGGAGTGAGGAGGTCAGCGTGTGCCACTGCAGAGTGAACCCGAGGGAAGGTGAGCCATTAGACGAGGGTGTGGGGAGCCCTGGGGAGGAGGGCAGATCAGGCGTAGGAATATATCCCAGCCCGTGGGGGTGAGGAGCCGGGGGCGTGGGGAAGGTTGGGTGAGGATGTTATTGTAGATCGTGTGTGCTTTGGGTCTGGGTAGAGGTAAGCCATGTGAGGTGGCGAGCTGGAGGTATTCTGGTGGTCATGGGAAGGGAGGGCATGATGAATCGTGAGAGAGAGCCTTTCTCTCACGATTCATCTCTGAGAGGGCGCGGGTCAGAGAGGTGGTCACCGTGCGCCAGGGGTAGGGAGTGGTACAGATCGGCGCTGTATGTTGAGGGAAGAGTGAGTCAGGAGTAGGGGTGGGCGGAATTTGCGAAAGCGACTTTCGCAAATTATCGCGAAAATGTTCAAAATCTCCGCAAACAAGCGGAAATATCGCGAAGATGCGGAAGTTTTTTTCCCACCCGTTCGCGATATTTTCTGCATGGTTGCGGGTCGCTAACTTACCCCTGCAGTTGCTCGCGGGCGCGGCCATCTTGTTTTCAGTTGTCTCGCGGTGCATGATCGCGAGAAGAAAGACGTGATCGCGCGACGCATGACGTCACTGTGGACGCGAACTGTCGCGAGACAGCGCAAATGGCTAAAACAATACAACATCTCATGGAGAACGCGACCGGATCAGGAAAACTTGTCGGCGAACGCTGGGATTCAGGTAAGGCGATCGCGCGCGCGAGAATGTATTATTTTACAGCGCGAGCAAGAACCAAATTATCGCAAAGCTGCGGAATGCGGAAATTTTGACATTTCCGCGCTCTCCGCGGAACGCGGAAATGCCAAATTATCGCAAATTCCGCGAACGGAACGGAAATTTTGCCCAGGCCTAGTCAGGAGTGCAGGGGCGGTGTTTACTTGTGGCTGAGGGGAGGCATGGTGACTTTTGGAGGTGTAACTTGGGAGGCACGGTCGTATTGGGGGGAAGAGGAGAGCAGGGTACGAGGTGTTAGACGTAATGTTAAGGATTCATTAAAATGATTACAATTACTTATCAACAATCATGAAAACAGAGTATGAAGCTGATACTTGTGATCTAATGAGTGGATCTGCCTGCACAAATCTTTTAAAACATCGAGTGTTCGAATGTACTTGGCATTTAGTTATGTCTGTTTATATGGTGTTGAGGCAGACATGAAATGCAAGCACCTATGGATGGACGCCTGGAATAGGATGGCAGTGCCTACCCATGTTAACTCAATCTAATGCCCTTTTGCAGAGACCTTGATAGGAGACTGGCTTCTTGAACATTTCTTTAATTACATTCCAGTGCTTGTCATGTGACTAGCAGAGAAAACTAGTTAAACTAGTCCTCAGTTTGCAATTGGTGAAGCAGCCTTCTCTGTCCATACTAGGGGCATAGTTACCATTGGTTCAGCAAGTACAGTGGTACTGAGACCCAAAACCCTCAGGGGCCCATTGAACCCTGATAATTGCTATATTTTACTTCCTGAGCAGCAGCCAAAGGGGCCATTTTCCTTGCTTATGCCACGGCCCATGGGGTCGTTGGTACGCTGTGCTAGTGATTCGTACGTCTGCTTGAAAGTTGTCTCCTGACTGGATGTTCCTTGCACATTAATTTTGCTTCAGTGAACCTCTAGTGCCTTTTCATAGCCTTAGGACTCACTGTAATTAATCCTTGTTTAATAGGTGCTCTGAAAGCGAGCAGAACTGGTTGCTGGAATATGGCACTATACAAGAAACCTTAATTAAATATATTGTATTTTGTCTTTTGACAATGTGGTAAAGCGGACGAGTCTTTGGTTACCTGTAGGCTGTCTTAAGGATCGGTTAGTGACGTACTGAGACAGGTCTCTGTGTGCCATGATTTCAAGGTAGCTTACTCTCTTCCTGCTAAGGTCACTTCCCAAATAGATCATGAACTATTCTCCAGGCTCTACTGTTCTCAGTGGACTGAGAAAACAGACCTTGTATGCCAAGTCACATGATCTACCCTATAGTTTTATAACACTCTTCAAATAAACCTTCCATATGTGGCTAGTCCTCATAATGTGTCATACATGTAGTGGGAAGGGTAATTACTATCAATCAGTGAGGGTTTGTAAAGCTCAGCTGCTTCACACATAAGGGTCTCGAGGCGGTGTGGGATTCATGCTGCTGGATCATGCTGCTTGTTGGTTGAACAGCGAGGTCTTGTGGTCCTTCCTGAACTGCTGGAGCGATGGTGAGGCTCTGAGGTGCAGGGGGAGGGTTTTCAGGTCTTCACTGCCAGGTGGGAGAAGTAGCGGCCTCCACTGTTTTATCAGCGGCTGCATTGGGTGGCTGCTAGGGAGATGGTTCTGGAACATATTTTCCTGGTAGGTTGGTGGAAATTCACTCGTTCATTAAGGTATGCTGGTCCTTCATTGTGTAGTCCAGGGAAGACATGGCTTGGCAGTTCGAGCTGGACTGTTCCCATGAGGCACAGGGTCAAGGCTGATTTGCATATGGCCATGTCTGAACTGGGGTGGTGTGGTGAGCAAAAAAACGATGGATTTAGGCCCAGATCTCTGTACTGGGGTGAATGTATGACATTGTTCTGCATTCTGTCCATCAACTGTTGTTTTTGCAAGAAAATAAAAATGAAACATCAAAATCTTTCAGCAGCCGCCACTGCTGATTGTCTTCTTTTTTTCCCTACCCACTGCTAGCCTCGCCCGCTGCATTGCAAGCAAAATGAAGAGAATTCGAGTAAACAAATCTGGTTATTCGAAACGAAAGAGAAAGGTGGCTCAGCAGGCTTTCGTAGTGTCACAGGAAGGAGCAATCCTGAACTTTATCACCCAAGGGAAACCTAAAGATGGAGCATCCTCTGGCCAGAGTACTGCTGATGCACTAGGTAAAACAGGCGCTGACGACCATAAAGAAGAACAAAAAAATGATGATATCCATGAGTAGAATGATACTCATGAGCAGACCAATGAAAATGAACACGGTGACTCTGAAATTGATACAAACATGCAGCAATTACCAACTCAGGATGAGGATTATTACAAAAGACACTCAGACAGAGAAACTGAAACATCATTCATCGGTCCATCAACATCTGGCATTCTGAAGGAGGTTCAGAGTTTACAGACGGAGGATGCTGGTATTGAAAAGGAAGCCAAAGAGCAAGACCATGTTACAGACCCGTGTTCTGAATATGATTTATGTGATTGGAGGGATCCTGCTTTGTGGCCGAACTCTCTTACGGATGCGCAACGTGTTTTTCTTGTTGAAAGGGGTCCCTCCAGAGACCCAGAGTCTAAAACAAAGTATCCAAGTGATGAGCACTCAAAAAGTAAACGTCGTTTTTCTGTTACCATGTTACTGGTCATCTAACGCCTTTTCTGGACGTTTTATTAAAACACCTTCCTGAGCTCCGCCCCGCCCGGACCCCCTCTTCCGGGGCCCCCTACCCGCGCTCCCTGCACAGGGCCACCATGAGCCTAGAGCCGCCCCTGCTGTAATGTTTTCCACATTTGAGACCCCTGATCTGGACCTCGTTTGATAGAATGGCAGAAGACCTTCAGTATGTACACAATCAACTAATTCCTGCAAGAGCTCACTTGCGTAAGTATTTTCCTCAATGTCCAACAGGACGATCATCCGGTAGTTCTTTGGAATGGTGTTCATGACTGTTTTAAATATTAGTTGCAATAGTAAGCCCTTCCAGGAATCCGGAACATCCGTCAGGAACCTACATTCAGGGCATAACAGTGAAAGGTTTAAAGACCAGAAATGTATATCTTCCCTGAAAAGGGAGCGGGCCATCCGTTGGGGCCTGGGGCTCCTTTCTAAGATAGCCTGGAAGTCTCAGCTCTGATGTTTCCCGACTTAATCTGTGAGGCGTGTCCGTTTGCACAAGTACATTCCTAGACGTTGGTGTACAAAGACTTCATGTGAGCTACCCAGATCCCGTGGAGACTGAGTTCTCTCTCCTGGAGGACCCATGGATTAAATTGTTGAAATATTGCCAAAATTGTTGGGATGCACGGCACCAGCAACTCGAAAATCTTTAACCAATTTGCCTCGATGGCTTCGCGTTTTAATTTCTAGACGAGATGTGTGTTGTTCTTTGCTGCTGATCTCAGCTGCATTTTGGAGGCTTCCGTTCTTCTTTTTTTGTATGCCCTTTGTTTTGTATTTAATTGCTGCGAGCTTTGCTTGATCAGTGGAGCTAGTCCTAAGATATGGGTTATCATGCCTTTTTTGCTGTGATTGGGGCTCCCTTGGAGCAGCGACTCCAATTTGTGTGTAATATTTTCCCATTTGCCTATGATGACCCACTTATTAAGCCCAAACGACCAGTCAGTCCATGTGGATTTCCATGAGACTAATTTGTTGATGGTAATTTGCCCTCATTTGATTCTCCTCAGGAGTCTGTGTTGTTCTTCACCATTGAACTGCCCAAGGGGGCAGAGGATATGACAGCGTTCCGCTGTGGTCATTAATTGCAGCAGCAATTCAGCATGATTGCTTTCACTCCGGGGGAGCACTGCATAGCTTGACATATTTTTTCATAGCCGCTCGCTCAGTTGTATGTGGGTGCGTGGGTTATTCCTGGCTCGGACACTATAGATTAAAAGTCTGCTGTTTCCAAGTTGTACGTCCGAAGGAGGGTATTGAGTCTCCCTGTGCTCCCAAAGGTGCTAACATCAGAGTTCCATTTCCCTAGATGGTGTGTATTAAAGTGCCCGAGAATGATTATTTCCAAGGATGCATGTTCTGTTATCAGAGTTTCGATGTGCTTGTCTGTCCACAGACTTGAGGCCTTTCAAAGTGCCAGCTAGAACCATGTCGGAGGAGTTTTTTTTATCTCTGTGAAGGACAGCTTTAGGGAATGCTTGATATATATGGGGATGCCCCCAGAGGGTCTCCCAAATAAGTTCAATTTAATAGCCGGTTTGAAGAATTCTGTGTAACCTGTTAAGGGGTTGGGTGTGTTTGCCCACGTTTACTGAACGCAGATGGGATCTGCCCCTTTGAGGAATGTGGTCGCCATTGAGCTTTGCAAGATCTTATGCATCGCTGCAATGTTCCATGCCATGATGTTTAAAGTTTGGGTGCTTCCTGCTGTGCTGCTGTGCTGAAAAGGCTCCTTGCTAGGGGTGGGCCTGAATTTTGTTTGCCAAGTTGGAGGCGACCCAGCCCCAGTAAACCGAATTTGGGGAGGATGGGGAACGAGGGGTGGAAGCATTGGCAGTAGTAATAACTTGTTTGCCCCATGCTGTCCATTGACCCTGCACCTAATATTCATGTTTGCTTGATCTATAACACCTTCCACTCGGTTGGTCCCTTTCAGGACACAAACAGTGGGGTGTTCTTAGAAGGTGCGCGTAAAATGAAAGGATACTTTTAATTTTTCGAACATCCAGATGTCGATCCCCCATTCTGCAAATTGGACTTTTTCTTTATGGATTCTTGCTGCAGTGCTGTAGGTGCCCCAAGTTATAATGGTTTGTTCCTTCCTTGGTTGCGAGGTCAACAAGACAAATTGCACCCTGATAATGTCCCTACTGGTGATGTGAGCCAGCGGCTGAATGTGATGTAGAAGTTTCAGGATGTTTGGTCTGTTGAGAATGCCTATATTGCATTTCGATGTGTATAACGGAGTCATAGTCATCTTTGCTGATTGACTTCCTCCTTTTGCTAAGATGTCTAACCTAAGGCTGGAAAGGATGTTGAGAGGCATTAGTGTTGGTGGAGTTCTCTCAACATGTATATGAGTGGTTTATAGATCTTGCAGGAGACCTGGGGTGCCAGCTTCGACACCTTGGGCTGGTCTTGTGAGTGCTGTGTTCCTGAAGACAGTGTCAGCCCGATGAGGCTGTTCTGTTGAGGTGTCATTATTAATAGGGCCCCTTTGTTGGTTTATTTACCGCCCTGGGGTGTGAGAAGCTCTGTTGGATATTGGTGCCCAAGTTATGGCGCTTTTCCCGTTCAAGGCCCCTTCCATGTCGACAGCCACCACACAGGCTTCCTTAGCTTTGGTTGTTGGTGGACTTGAATACGTGCCAGGGCAGAAGTGGTTGAGCATTGGTTCGGGTCCCAAGTCATTCAGGCTTATGGCAACCGTACCTGGATCGCTGGTCAGTGTGCGCTGGTCCTTATCTTGGGCATTTTTGCACCATAAATGGCCATTTTAAGTGGTAGATGTCTCAGACTTTTTAGTCTGGGCACCATGCATGACGATTGCCATCTGTGAGGAGGAGCCCGCCATAATGGCCTGCACGTTTGGGTGCACGGTGATTATTTGCAGTGCTGAGAGGCCCGATTCTGGTGTGACCTGGGTGTGTGCATTCTTGCAAAATATAGGGAAGAGAGGTTGACTATTTTCTGCTTCAGTGGTCCACATTGGAAGTTATATTTTGCCTGCCGTATTGGTTGGTTTTTGAAGGAGATTCACACTGGTTGTCACTTTAAATGCTTTTGTTGTTTTTTGAGTTTTTCTTCTCTCTCCACATCATTGGCGGAACTGTCTGAAGTGGATCCTGTGGGCCTGTTGACCCTTAATTATTGAGCTCGGGATCCACTATGTAATTGCTGTGTCTTGTTGTTGGCTCAGGGTGTTGAGGCCAAGTTGCATTGGTTGTTGTCGGCTGATGAAGTTGGATGGGGGAGGGGTCTGCATCCCTACTGGCTTCTATAAATTCATTTGTGATGTTCACCAGGATCTCAGGGTCTGGGCAGATTTTGATCTTGAGTTTTAACTCCTCCACCAGCGAGATGAGTACTGTTGGGAGGGATGACAGTTTGTCCATTATCTCTGGGCACCAACATTCCAGTGGGGGGCTTGCGGTGCTGCTGACTGCCGCAATCCTATCAACTTTCTTGGCCATGTCTTTCATTGTTATTGCCATAACTTGGAGGATTTCCATTTGTATTTCAAGTTTTCCCGATTGCCATGTTAAAGCATTCATGGCTGTGGACAAGGGAGTGCTGACTGACCTTAGCAGGTTGTCCTCTGCGCATGAAAGTTCAAAAGGTAATAAAAAGGGTGATCTGTGGAGAGAGTAACTTAGCTCTGGTTCGAGAAAGGAATCTAAAATGATGCATGGGACCTCCTTGCGCTTGTGCTTGTTTGAGTCTTGAAGAGGCGCTGCCCTTGTGTCTGATCTTGCTGTGCGCGGTCTGCTTTCTAGAGAGATGGGATTCCGGGTCCGTACCCAGCTGAGTAGGTCTTACGTCTTTGGAACATTTGTTTGGGCAGCTGCTCTCCTGAAGGCATCTGTGTGTAGTGGGGTGTCACCAGAGTCAAATTTTGATTTCTGCTTTGGCCTTGACAGGTGGGCGTTTTTCTTTGTCATTGCGGCGAGGGTTCTTTTTATCAGGCTCCTGCGTGTGTGCTCAGAGACGTGGAGGCAGTTGGCAAGATTCTTAGTTCCAAGCGAATAGCCCTGGCTGACCCAGGTTGAGAGTTCAAGCTCCTCTTTATGCGTCTCCGTCTTGCTTTAGCCAAGGAGTTCACCTAATGGCCTGGTAGCGTGGGGGAGGGGACAAGGTGGACAAGGCCACAGCCCTCCTGGATAGTGTAGTGTAGTCAAACCGATCGGGTTTTACAACTGTGTGCTGAGTTAAGGAAAATAACCTGCTGCCCTTGGAAACGCAAGTGTCAGTTGTGTTTTATACTATCCTTTATGACACTTTGGAATGCGGATGGACCTGCTAGTTGATGCCTGATGCTCCACAGCTCCACTGCAGGCCTTCTATCAGTCCAAGGGAACTGGCCTGCTGGCTTTCTGAGGTTCAGACTAGGTGGGTCCCCTTAGTATTCCAGAGGACTTTCGGACAAAGCTGGACGGCTGGAGGAAGGCTGGACTACATTGGAGTGGAGGCTTCATGCATGCTCAGCTGGACTGGCAGAGGTCGGTCAGAGCATTCAGAGTGGAGGTCGGCTCCCAACCTCTGCCCTGTACACACGCCGGCACATTGCAGCACCCCTCCGCTAGCACAAGGGGGAAAACTGCGAGAAGAGCAGAGCAGCCCCAAGTGCCCGCAGCTCCACCACCAGAGTCGAAGGCAGAGAAGGTGAGATGAGGCAGAGGTGAGAGCAAAGCAAGGGGAGGCCAAGCGGGTGAGGCGGGGAGGAGGTGGATAAAGCGATCGCACCAACTCGCAAGCCACACCGGCCTAACGCGGCCACCTCCGTGGGACAGGCAGAGCCACAGCTCTTTGATTTTTGATTAGGCGCGCACACCTCACCATTTCTCCTGAAGCTGAGAACCAATCCGTTTCTGAACTGTTCCCCCGTAGTAGGGGGAAACTGGTGAGTGACGCTCTCGCCATTCAACCTTTGCTTGCTTGCTCTGTGCCGCGTCATCTACAACTCCTGTCTCACCATCACTTGCTCGCCCACTCACTCGCTGGAAACTGGCACCAGAAGATCATTCCCTCTATCAACCAACACCCTTATCCAAAGTTTTTTTACTTACTTTTTGTTATGTCACACAAAACAAACTCCTTAAAATCTAATGGTATATACAACAGGATTTGAAGACAAAGAAAGTCATCCTTACACCTTGAGATACAAATGTGAAATGAACAGGAGATGGACAAAGCACTGTGAGGAGCCTTCTGAACAGGAAGAGGAACTTGGAATCTCTTTGGCACTTCCTTCCTGTTGAGAAAAACTAAAATTAAAAACATGCTTTTCACATTAAAGAAAATGGCGTGACGACCAAAAAGTGTGCCAGCGGCCGGCAAATCTCGCTTGTGCTTGTAAGTGTGCATTATGGAGCCTCGCGTTGTTCCCATGAACATCGCGAGGCTCGAACATCTGATTGGAGGAATTCAACAGGAACTCCGTGTTACACAAGTAATGAGGAGTTAACAAATTCCACCAACTCCGCAAGCCAAATTATAATTCTGCCAACCTATTAAGGGTCCATCCACAGGCTCTACGAGAACTTTGCAAACAAATGAAATATTGGACTTTTACTCATTCATTCTCTTTAGACTATTTACAAGAATTTCAAGTAAAGATTGACCTGAAATTCTTGCTGCAAAGCAACAAACTCAATTAACTGGAGGGAATTTGAAGTCACACATTGTATAAAATAATGTTTATGAATAAAATTATCTACAGGTATCAATATGTTTGACTATTGCTTCATAAGATATTGATTTGAATATTTGAAAAGAAAGACTTGCACCTTGTAATGCACAAAAAATGTTCAGGCCTCATCTACTGGCAGACATACAGACCTATTGTTTCCAGTTTAGAGTCAGAGTGAGCTTTGTGTTTGCCCCATGCTTCTTATGATTTGAGGATGTTGCTATCTTACCCACTTCTCTCCACCTGAATCAATGGCTGTTCACACTGTAGTTGTGTTTACCCTACCCAAGGATGATTTAAGCCCCACCATTATTGTGATTAGACAGCAAATATCTAGTATTACAGTAAGAATAAGTTTGGTTTGGATTGCTTCATCCATCAATCTTTTATAAAAAATAACCATATACAGCGAAATGAAAACAGTGTAATTACCACATCAAATTAATAAAAAAGCAGTTATTCCACAGTTTCTTATAAAGTACATACAGATACAATTCGTCCTCAGGTCAGTAAATGCCTCTTGCTGTCTTGTGGATATTTGAGAAGAAAATAACGTTTTTACAGCTCATTACCTAAATGGAGCCTGGCTCCATGTTTTACCAAAGTACTTCTGGTTTCAAATATGTTAAGGGTCCATCCAATTCAAACTATGTGCAGCTGCTGAATTTACTCTTACTCACACTAGCATGTGCGCGTTACTGAGCCCTGCATTGTTCCCATGAATGGCAGAATAATTCCGCTACATGCGTATTGGCAGAACTTGTCAGGAACTCTGCGTTAAACAAGTAACGCAGAGTTAAATTCTGCAAACTCCACTAGCGGATTTATAAATCTGCCTGTTCTACTACGGGTCCATCCACTGGCTCTGTTGAGCCACACATACACTCAAAATACCTTTCTAAAACTCTTTCCACTTTTGGTGGATTTATAGTTATGGTTAATAGCGAATTCTTTTGCAAAGTCTTTTTTAATGAATATGATCTGTATATAATCTGGCATAGTGCAAAAATATTAAGATTGCCAAAACGATTGTGTCTGAGGTATCTGATTTGCAGATTGTATGGCATTGCAGTAACTTTGAATAGTTTTACTTCTCAGTGTTTGAGCCGGCCATTCCTTTCTATGGCCTTAGTAAATTGGACAAAAAAAAGAGATGGCTTTCAGGTTCAACAACGTGCTTACTAGAATGACAATAAACGAAATGGGAAAAAGCTGAGTAAAAGTTTGGGAACATACCATATCAAAATTTGATATATGAGTTCTTAGCAGCTTGAATTCCAATGAGGTCTACTTAAGATTCAAAAAGAGAATATACTTGAATCATTAAAATGTCTCAGTTAATCTCACCAATTTGAGCCCAGTTACTAAAAGCAATCTTGATTTCCTCTTTCATATAGACGATTATCGATTTCGTGAAATGGCAAAAATTATTAACTCCTATTTAAAGTAAATGATCATATGTATTTAAACCATTGAAGCTTTTCAGCAGCCTTCAAACGGAGAAATTACTTCATGGCAGCTGTGTTAGTACCCAGCTCATTAGTGTCCCACATTCTTACCCCATGAAGAAGGGGCTACAACTGTATAATTTGGGTCACGTCCAGTAAAGAAGGTATATTTGGGGTACTCATGAGTAAGCATAACATATCTTTTAAAAATCTTTTAGGAGTCTTCTTTAAGGTAGAAACTTTTGAGAAACCCTGATGTTCCAAACTATACGAGGCCATCTGCTGTGCCTAGGCCTTATGTACTTTAAGGCTAGGGAAGCAGTTTACCCATTCATTTTCAAGGAAACATAGCTCATTGCATTACCAAGATGTTACTTTGTGCGAGTTGTTTCCTCCAGGTAGTTGTTGGGCTTAAACTTGCACCCATATAATCAATGTCTGAAACGGTTTCAAGCAAAAAGTGTTTCAGATACAGCTTATTTCTTAACCTGTTAAGTCAATTCTATACCTTGAACTTGGTTTTGATATATTAGTTGTCAATGCAGCTAGAAGACAGAAGCCTCCTGCAAAGCAGTTTAGCAGAATGTGTATGCTAATTGCGGTATGCAGTAGTAATAAGGTGTCATCAGTGAAAAACAGATTTTGGCAAATACAACAGCCTTCACATGCAAGGTTTATTCCATGGATGTTTATAAGAGATATGAAAATTGTGTATTAGCAAACCCAGCGACCTTGTCTAATTCATTTTTCCCATGGAATCCAAACTGATTTCTGTCAGAAAGTTCTTTAGGTACTATGGTAAGAACCCAATTACCGCAAGATCTCCAGAGAGCCCTGTACGATATATGGGGGCATATTATCAACGGCCAGCGATAATTATCGCTGGCCGTGTTTGGCGATAATTTTGTTATCGCAGGCTATCTCTGGAATCTATTGCCCTGGTAGCACGTTATTAACAACGCGTTTCTCCAGGGCGATAAAAATTCCAGAGACAGCGAGATTATCGCCGTTTTGCAGGGAACATCGCTGGTTTTCCAGCGATGTTCCCTGCAAAATGGCGATAACCTTGCTGATACGACCCACAGGGTCGTATCAGCATAATCCACCCCAATGTTAGGGATAGGTAAGTCTGCATTTTAGCAGACGTTAGTTTTTGGAGAAAACAGCGGTTTTCTCCAAAAACTAACGTGTGCTATAATGCTGGGGCAGCCTTGTAAATATCGCGATGTGAACATCAGCGAAATTTACAAGGTTTTCCTGCCCAGTGACGCCCACTTTGCATCTCATTAGAGATGCAAAGGGAGGCGTTGGGTAAAAGGATGCTAACATGCGATAATGTATGTTAGCACCCTCTTGTTAATAGGGCGATAGTTTTATCTCAGCTTTTTTGGCTTTAAAAGCCAAAAAAGCGGAGATAAAGCCCTTGTAAATATGCCCCTTAATTCGTTTATGTTTCTGACAGAAAGACATGGATGTGTTGGTTTTATATGGTATACAAATTTATAAACCCTGACTTTTTTTTAAGGATGTATATAGTTAGTTCCATGACAAGATTATGAAAATGTGATGGCATTTCATGACAGTTACATTAAGAATACAATCTAACTTCAATGCGTTCATAGGACCATGTATTTCTATAATGGAAATAAAGAAATATGACAACATTTCTAAAGAATCTTTATAAAGGTATCCTCACTCCCTGCATATTATGGGTGTCTGAAATTGCATATATTTTTCGCATGGAATTTGAGAAACTATGCAAAATTATGTGAATAATGTTGCATGTATTAAATTTCCATGCAAATATATACTTCACATAAAAAGGTATTGTGAGATTTTGGTAGTAGCTTGATTTGAACAGAAAATATCTCTCAGTGAGATCGTTTCATCTTAAATCATTCAACATTGAGTGAAATGTTAAGCAAAATCGCAAAATGTAAAATGTCGTGAATTCTGTAAATCCCATGTCATGAGAAATTCATAAATTTCACACATTTAATATAAGCAGTTAAAATTTTGCGCAAGCATAATATTTACAGATACATTCATTTTCATGACAGAAATACCGAGGTGTAATGGGCTCTCCTGAAGTGAACCCTTGAAAGAGATTATAAAAATCCCATTCAGCTGGGAGGACGTTTAATGTAAATGATAGAAACACAAAAATGTGAAAGCTTTTCATGAGAAAGGGCTTTGAATTAGAGTCTGCCCTTGCTGCAATGTTAGTTTTAGCAATTAGTACTAAAAAGATACAGATGTGTTAACGCTTTTCCGGAAAGACAACTGAAATAGAGAATGACTACCTCACCTTGATGAAATAAAGAGTTACGAATGAGTGACCTTTGAAATAAAACCCGATCACAGGTTTTTTTTCTCCTCGCAGACATAAAGAGAGGAGGAAGCTTGTCATGAGAAAAACCTTTCAACTAAAACAGAATAAAGAATTCGGGGCATATTATCAAGAATGGCGTTAAAATTATCGCCGCTTTAGCGGCAGGCAACTGCAGCTAAAGCTGCGATAATGGGCTTGATAATATGCCCTGGAGAATTCCAATAGAAGCCCAGGTTGACACCAGAACATGGGCTTCTATTGGAATTCTCAAGGGCAGATTATCAAGCCCATTATCGCCGCTTTAGCAGCAGTTTCCTGCCGCTAAAGCGGCGATAATTTTAACGCCATTCTTGATAATATGCCCCTTCAGGTTTACGGAAAGGAAATAATTTGGGATGAGAATTGATTGGGATTTGTTAAACAAAGTTTAAAAATAATGGGGCATAGTAACAAGGGCTGGCGATAAACTTATCACTGCTTTAGTGTCCGTTTTAGGGCGAAAAGCGGCGATAACTTTATCGCTTCATCAGCAAGGACACCTAGCGCGTGTTTTGCATATTTAGCACCCGTTCCCAGCACGCCTAACTTTGCATCGCTGATGAGATGCAAAGTAGGCGTGCCTCAAAAAAGCTCCATAGATAAATGTCGCGAAGGCAGCTTCGCGATATTTACAACAATGGCACGGCCGGCGTAGCGATGTACAAAATCACGCTAGCTGGCCATTATCGCTGGATTTGAACGTCCAGACTTATGTATTCATAACGTTGGGGGTGGATTATGGTGATACGACCACAGGGTCGTATCACCAGGGCTATCACCGTTTTGAGTGCAACATCGCTGGTTTTCCAACGATGTTGGCCTATTTCCCTGGATATCGCGGGAATATTATCGCCCTGGAGTAATGTTTTTTGTTAATAATGCGCTAACCGGGCAATAAATTCCAGCGATAGACGGCGATAAATATAAAAGCGCTAGGCGCGCTTTGCAATATTTATCGCCGTCTGTTGCTGATATGCCCCTTCATATGGTAAACAGAATTGGGTTTAAATTCCAGTTTAATTTGGACTACATTGAATCAGGCTGGTTTAAGCCCGATATTTTGCTTCAAAATTAAACGAAATTGGTGAATGAAGGGGTAGCTAAATGAAATGGGCCTTTTTTAATCCGTATTTATTAGATTTCTAATAATGTAACAGAAGAAAAGAGACAGAAATGTCAACAAACATCAACAGGGATCCTGGGAGACAAGGTGGCACCATCGTCTTTCCGTTCCCCATTGCGGAAATAGTATATAGTTATAAGTAATGTCAGTGCTGTAAACTTGCGCACCGACGCAGGCATATCTTTAACATAGCCAAGTAAAGGCAAGAGGAGGTGAGGCTCTAAATTGAGATTATTTTGTTAAATTCAGTGACAGTGAACATTGTGCTACAATATCGATATATGCCAAAGCAATTCCAGGACAGGTGGATATAATCAGCCATTTCTTCATGGCATCTAGAGCATTTCCCTCAATCCAAATTTGTGCAATTTTTTAGGAGTGTAATAGAGCCTTTGCAAATGTAATTGCGATTGTAAATTGTTTTTATATACCACTTACTTCCCCAGATGAGGCGTTGAAGCATTTTGCAGCAAATAACATGCTACTCCTGAATCCAAGATCATAGTTTATAGTTCAGACATTAGTACTAGGAGTCTGATTAGAGTTCAGCAGACTGGTTATTCGAAGACAAACGTGACAGGTATCACATCTGCTGTATTTGCATATAATGCATGCATTGCATTTGTAATATGGCGGAGGAGATATCCATCACAGAGTGACCCATCCGCCGGACACTAAATCAGGCCCTAAGTGTTTTTTTTTTACATGTGTAGTAGTTGTTAGTTCTGTGCTCTTGATTTCATGTGTGTTTAATAGAGTTTAGCGGAGGGATGGAATGATGGGAATGGATTTGAAAAGGGGTAGCAGTAAGTTGTTTTTGTAAGCAGTGCTTGAGCGTGCCTGTAAGATGGGTAACATGGCTACAAAAGAGGGTGACGTTCAAGAAGGATGTTTAAGAGTTCATAGTAGTCTGAAAGGTTTGGGATGAGTCAGAGAATGGAGGGATAGGACACAGGTTGAAAGGAGTATTTTCCTTTATAACTTTTATAACAAAACATAAATTAACTTATACAAACATATGTACACATGGCACTTGGTAAAGTTTCAGTGGCTGAAGTAAACCCATCTAAATAAATATCTATATGTACCTACAAGAAGCAATATTTACATGGTCTGCTGTGAACATTTATCTTATGGTGAAGTATGCAAATGTTTTCAAATAACTGTAATCACTGTATACAGACATAGAAACACATGACATTTCTTAAAGTTTTTGTACATGCATAAACCCCCTTATATATTCACCTATATGTACATAGAAGCAGCAATTATGAAATGGTCTGATGTATATACATGTATCTTGAGGTGAAATATGTATTTTTCCTCTTATATAAATTATCGACTTATAACAGGAAGCATAGTCAAATGCACCAGGACAAAATTAATGGCAACCTCATCTCCATACCATGAAAGCATAGTTTGTCATGTCTGAGTATATTGTTGTAGCACACTGTTGTATTGTGAGTATAGTCATTATGTGGGGAAGCACAAACTCTTAACTAATCTTTTGAAGAGCATCTTATGTTTGCGGGTAGCAAATTCCAGGTTTGGCTGCTTGAACGGAAAAAGATGTTCCATCCATGTTTTTTTTCCTTGTATTTAGGAATTGTGAGATGGAGAGCCATTACTAAGCATAGTTTCCATTGCTGTATTGTAGGAAAGTACAATTTATGGATGTTCACCCCCACATTTTGCTCTGGATGCTGTGGTAATGGATCTGAAAGTGCACTGGGACCTGCTAATGAGGTGCCTGTGCTCTTTCCCTCACAGGTAATGTGAATTGGTACACCCAATTAGCAAGATGATTTTACCACCATTAAAAGTACTTAGTATATGGTACCAGTGGAACCCAGGGCAAGGGTGTTAAAGGAGTTATCAGGGCTGCCTTATACAACGTATCCAGGACATCTGGAAAAAGATTTGCTACATTGATGCATTTGCCATGGCCAAGGTTTGTTGGTGGTCTGGCTCACTACTGACTGCTTTACTCAACACTCCAAGAAGAGGGAAACATCCTGCACTATTGACCCTAAACTTCTGTGTCGCAGCTGTCGAGTACTTGCATCCCAAACCTGCCTGCGTTGGCACAGCTAGTAAACACAGCCCCTGCAGCTCCCGTTCAACACCAAGGATTGCCAGGTACACTTCTGCACATGAAATACCTGAACTGGGTAGGGCTGTGTTGCCTGATGATTCCTGGTCCAGGGGCCCCTCCTAACCTTACCTCCAAGGGGCTCCCCTGAACTCAACCTGCAAGTGTCACAAGTGTGTTTTTGACAGCTACTGCTGCTCCTCGTTCAGCACCAAGGACAGCCAAGTCCCCTCTGCGCTTGGACTCACTGGGCAAGGTAAAATTGTTCTGACTGTCGAGCTTGGTCTGAGGACCCGCAAGACCTTAACTCCAAATGGGGTCCATTGAGCTTACCCTGCAAGTGACCGAGTGTCACATAGTGTTTTCCCCACTGACTGCGATCGTAAAGTTTGACAGCTCTGCAAAGTACTGATTTTCTAAACACTTTAAAATTGATAACTCCAGTTATATGCCCTGCATTGATTTTGTTTTGGTGTCCAGATTTACATAAAAATAAGTTCTATTTTTATAAATTGGTGTCGGATTTCTTTTGAGTCAAGTCAGTTACTTATCGTCCATGTTGGCCCTCTGAAATGCTCAACACATGCTCCTTTAAGTAAGCCTGGCTGCTCTTTGCCACTCTACCAGGACTAAGCTAAGGATTACTAGTGTAACTCTGAGGTCCACTTTTGGGTATTGTGTTAATATTATTGGTAAGGCTCCCCAGACATACAACATAATATTTCCACCTTGTTACATATATCTATTCAGCAGTTTTTGATCCTGTAGAAATGTGGTCCTTTGTCATGTATTGCTTTGTGTGTGATACAGAGCAGCTTGAAGGTAGATCTTCTGTCAACAGGTAACCAGTGTAGGACCCTCAAAGTAGGCAAGGTGTGTGCTTGTGACTTTTTGTTTAGGAGGAGTATAGTAGCATAGTTCTGAATTCTCTGTAATCTTCTCATAGTTGGCAAAGGTGAGCCGTGATACAGACCAATAGCGTAATCCAGTTGTGATAGGAAAAGAGAGATAGCTTAAATCTCTAGATAGAATTCTAAGTGTGTGAAGATGCATCACAGTGTTTTCACTGTCAGAAAACATGATTTGGCAACCTTATCCACTTGTTCAATCATTGACAGATTGGAGACCATGGTAATTCTGAGATCTCTTGCCTACTTAGATATTTTGGGAAATAGTCCTAGATTGTCAGGTCAGGTGTAGATGGTCTTAGATTTTCCGGTCACGAAAGGTGAGTATTTAAAATTTTGGAGGCATTCAATTTGAGGAGGCTCCATGTCATTAATTGGTCAACTGTGTAGGTGAAGCCAAAAGCATTGATAAGATATGGTAATGATATAATGTAGATGTTGAAAAGCATGGGTGAGATTATTGAGCCTTGAGGGTTTCCTGCTTTTATGCTGTATGGGTTAAAGGAGAACAGAGGAGTATGTATGATGTATATTCTATTATGTCTGTACAATGTGCTCCAAGAGAAAGCCATGCCCTCTTTTCCAGCATGCTCAAGACTTTGAATTAGTGTGTCTTGATCCACTGTGTCAAAGGCCACTGAAAGTCCAAGAGAAGAAGGTCAGCGGCCCTGTTGTTGTCTATTGATTTGTTAAGGTCTTCCCAGATGGAGATTAGGACAAATTTAGCGCCTGTTCCTGGATGGAATGCAGTTTGGAAGTTGAAAAGCACGGAATTGCCTTCAATGAATTGTGACATCTGGGTGAGAGCTGTTCTTTTTTATTAGTTTACCCAGTAATGGTCTGTTTGCTATAGGTCTGTAGTCCTCATGGCCTTGATTGTCCGAGTTAAGATTTTTTTTCAATAACCGTTGTATGTATGCCTTTTTTAAGTCATCTGGGAAAACTCCTGTTGTTAAGGAATTGTTTATGAGTGTTCTGCCTGGGATAGCCACTGTAGTTGATAGTAGAATGTTTGTGTAGAGTTGAAGATTTGAGGTGAGCAAGGGTGAGAGAGGCAGTTGGCTGTCTTGCTTGCTTTGACTTTATAATTTCCCAAATGTTTAACTGCACGATTTTTAACACATTGTGTAACTCGTCATTTTTTTATCTTTGCTTCCAGCCCTGAAGAAGTCAAGGGTTTTACACCCCATTGACGAAACACGTTTTGGCTGGCCTGTGAAGTAACACACCATTAAAAATCAACACTTCAAGAAAGAACATTTGTCTTCATCTTTAATAACGATTACCCTGTATATTGCTTATTCACTCATATGCGTGTGCACAGGATCTGTTGTTATAATTTTTGCGTAATTAGCAGCCCCTAATAGCGAAACCGCTATTTTAAGGGGCATCTTGCATTGCATTCAAGGCATCGCAATTTGCGATTCCTTAAAAGCAATTGCAATTTGCGATTTTTGCATTTGGAATGAAGCATCCCAAATGCAAAAATACTGGTCTCTTGCGACCGGTTTTTAGTTTGATGCATGGGGCCCTAGGATGTTTAGCAATGCTAATACCCCTGTTGTAAACCTAAAAGGCCTCCCCGATTGTGGTAAAGGTTTCCACCAAGCCCATGTTCATCTAAAAATATTCTTTGATGGAATTTTCAATTTCCGATTGAAACACAAAGTTCAACAGGGACTCTGAGGGAAACAAACCTCCATGTAAAACGACTTCAAAGCATGTCCAACACGTTCAGTTCTAACAAAATGGAGGAATATGTATGGAGTAAATGAGTGCATAACTTGGGCCTAGATATCACGGCCCAGGTTGGTAAAATATAATCTATACGAGCATACAGATTGTGGACTGCAGAGCAAAATGTAAACTCTTCTCATGCAGGGTTCCTGTGTCTTCAAATATCCACCTACTTCTCTCTAATCATTATACACTGAAATTCATCTGCTGTCACTGATATACGTCTTGGGGGTGGGGGCTGTCGATCTGTCTGACTCAGCAATGCAATGTGTAGTTAAAATTACCACCTCATATTGAAAACTGCTATTTTCTGTTGTAGATCGCTAACCAATTGAGAGTAATCCTAATTGGGTCAATAAATAGAAACAATTGCTAGTCTCCTACTTTCCACCTCTCCCAGGGCTACCTCGCATTTGCTGTTTGTGTCTGTAATAGTATCTTTAAATATTACTCCACTCCCTTTCTTGACCCAGAGGACTACACCCCCAGCATGTGATCTGAATGTGGAATTATAACATGTTCCTCTAAGTTGAATTGTTAATCCAATGGCTGATTGGTCTATGCAATGAGTCTCCTGGATGAGTGCTATACCTATGAAATGTCTCCTTAAATAAATTGCTATATTACAAAGTTTCTTGTGGTCGATTAGGCCTTGTATGGTGCAGGCTATCGCCTTAACAGTTGATTTACCTGCCTCATGATTGGAGACATATAACAAACCTTGAACTAGTGTAACGGTCTTAACCACTTCTGCTTTTGTCCAGCAAACTGTTATGGCTATACCATCATGTTTCTGCCAACTAATGGCAGTAACCAAATACCCACTGCTTCTCCCACACTGACTGACTTCCCCCACCAACAGTGAATTGCAATGTACTTCCCCCTCTGCATAAACAGAAACAAAATATATAGATACAGAATATAAAGTAGTGCAAACATAGGATGGAGTGTTGCAAGTTCTCAACCCAACTCTTTAAACAATAGTGGCCATAATTATTACCCTCCTGTTGGCAGATCTGTTTATGCATTTCAATGAAACCGTTTTTAAAATATACATGTAAAAGTAGCATCTATAGGTTTTATTACCAGCCAGTGGGTGAGACGTGGAAGTGCATTGATTAGCAAATCAATCCTAAAGAAAAGAATGCTCAACTACTGCAGGACAATAGTCGAGAGACACCAAAATTGACCTAAACTGAAGCATAATTGTAGTCTTTCAGGGTGAAACTCCAGTTTGGAATGATTAAGGAAAGCATGACAAGCCAGCTGCAGTTTGGCACAGAGTGATCCAAAAAAGGTCCAAATGTGAGCAGTTACTTTTTGCCTCCGTGTTCCTGAAATGACATGTCTACATCTTCCTCACTCTCATCCAACTCATCAGGAGTGATTCTCTTTCTTAAGTGCCTTCATTGTCAGTTGAGGATGTAGAAGTTTTTTCCCTTTCTCATATTAAATGCATTATAAACTAAGTGTACGCTAATTTATACTATGTTTACACTGTCCTCCATCTTGCATCAATGTCATAATACATCATGTGATGACTATTACTGTTGTTTTTTTGTTCTAAATAAACAAGTATGGGTCACATGCATCAAAGTCAGGATTTGGGAATCCTAAATAGGAAATTTTAAGAAATCCCTATTTAGGACTCGCAAATCCCTATGCATGTAGGAATCGCAAAAAAATAGTGATTCCTACATATTCCTTAATTGCGACTCGCAAATTGCGAATCGCAATTAAGGAATAGATTCCCATTCATTCTTATGGGCCTAGAAGCCCATAGGAATGAATAGGAGTACCAAATAGTTACTCACAAATTGCGCATGCTATTTCTAGGGTGCAAGAGTGCCAAAAGGGCACCCTGTAGCACCCCTGAATTTGAGATGTTACCACATGTTGCGCACATACATGCCCCAAGGGCATGTGTGTGTGTGACATGAAACTTTGAAAAATGCACTTTAGTGCATTTTTCAAAGTTTTTGCAAATTACCATCAAGTTCAAATTGATGGTAATTTGAGATCCCTAATTGGGAATTCGCAATTTGAAATTGGATCATGCATTGCATTTAGGGAATCGCAATTTGCGATTCCCTAAATGCATTCGCAATTTAAGTAATCGCACATTTTGCCATTACTTCAATTGCAAATTTGCATCTGGGTTGATGCATCCTAAATGCAATAATACAGGTCGCAAAGGGGCAGATTTGTGATCGGTACTTTAGTTGATGCATGTGCCCCTAAAAGTCTTATACTAATAACAGAGAGCGTTCTCAGAGGCTTTCCCTCACTGTACCTAACAAAAGGCATTATAACTGACTCAGGCCACTGCTATACAATTTATCAATTGTCATGATCAAATAAACTGTAAGAAAGGCTGAGGCCCACATGCATCAAAAACTGAATTAGCGATTCCCTAATAGCAATTTATAAGAAATTGCTATTACGGAATGGCAAAACTCAATGCATCAATAAAATCGGTAAAAATGTGCGAATCAGTAAAATTCGCTATCATCAATAGCGATTACCTGTTTATCGAATCTGTAATAGCGTATTCGTAAATACAGAAACGCTAATTGTGATTTACCCATATTGCTGCATTGAGATGACATCACAACCAGGAAGTGATTCACTGAATGCACACACCTGTACACAGGGAGAGTCTGAGGAGGAGGAAGACTAGTGGAGCTCAGCTTGGAGAAACTGTTTTTGGAGCAGAAGCTGTTACAAAACAACAGCATGGCCACAGAAAATGAGAACAATAAAGGAGAAGGCAGGAAGAGAAAGATAAAATTTAGCGAAAAGGAACTTGAAATCCTCACTGAGGAAGTGGTGTTGAACCATGACCAGCTATTTGGGAAACTATCCCTGCAGGTTGCTGAGTCTGTCAAAAGAAGGATTTGGCTGGGAAGGCAAGCTAAGATCAATGCTGTGGGGGTAACTCAGTGTGCAATCCATGACCTGCGCAAAGATGGCACAGGCTAGGGAGAGGGTAGCTGAAAGGCTAGCCACTGCAAAAAAAACTAGAAGGGGACCATCTACCAAACGAGCAAACACCCTACTGGAGGACATGGTGGAATCCACTCTGAAGCCAGTGGCAGTCGTCGGGATTACACAGATCAACACCTCTGAACATGCAGGTACCTCCTAAGGTATGACCACAGCCAAACATATTTCAATTTCAAATGTAACTAAAATAGCCCCAAATGCATACCCTGCGTAGTGTAACACACCTGAGTCCAGTCCACTCTTTACTTGCAACACCCAAATGCATTGTGGGAGTTGTATACAGACAAATGTAAGGGCAAGGCATGGAGGGACAGACACAGCTACACTGCAGCAGAGTACAGCAAGGAAGTGACTACAGTAGACTTTGTACATTACATAAGTTCATTTACTAGACTTTTGCATGCGCTATGTGCAAATGAAAAGTAACTGAACTTGCACTGTTTAAAATCACAGATGCAGCACAGGACAGTGACATGGCTGAGGACCATGAGTCAGAGGGACCAATGGAACAGCCTGATGAGAGACCAAAATTGCCAGCCTCCTATCCCATATCTGCTCCCACTGGCCGCAGGAGCATAGTCCATCCACTGCCTGATTCGGAGAGTGATGAGGACAGCCAAACAGGAGCACCCACACAGCAGCCTGCCCATACACAACCACCACCACCAGAGGTAACAATGTGGCGCTGTTCCATGCAGTTCCGAAGGCAAAGGCCCAAGGAAATCCTGACATCTGCAGAGGACAATGGTGCACCTGCCTGCAGTGGGCTTGAGGCCAAGCTGCTGAGGGTCCAGCGCCTGCAAAGAAGGAATATGCGGATTATGCAGGGCCAACTGGGGACAATGGCAACACACATGGGGGAAATAAGTGACTGCCTGAGAGAGCTCACAACTGCGTTAGGTGAAGGGCATAGAGCAAACACCGAAAAACTGGACAGTATTGCAGCAGCCATACAAGATATGTGCAGGGTCATCAAGTATGAGCATGTCTCACATGGCAGGAGGCATCAAAATTCAATGGGGCACATGCACAGTTACACCAGGGCAATAAATAGGCTGAGTACTACTACTCAGTTTTCCAGACTGCAGCAGCTAGTGAAATCCTCATGCATGCAGGTGGGTTGACAGTGAGGAGGCCTCCAGCCTCAGCAGCCTACTGGAACCTGTGGCACATACCAGGAAGTGCAGTACCAGGAGTCACATCGGAACAGAAGGCTCAATGACGGATGTGGCTGAGCCTACTGAAATGGCCACAGGAGTGCGTGGCAGGAAGAAATAGAAATTTGGACAGGTACAATTCTGGTGCGGTAACCAGAATCTTGTAACTAGTTCACACTGAAGTTTCAGTGCCAAGGCAATGACATTTAATTGTCTGTACCCACAATTCACTTGTCTGCACATGGGTATGTGGGCATTAACACAACCACACAATTCTCACAATAAACCTTTGAGCAAATACTGTGTTATTTTGTGCTTACCCACCTTAAAAATAATGTTGCGTGATTTCTTCCCGTCTCCGTCTCCCCTCTGCTGCATTTGGACTGCATGTCGCTTCGGCTGGTGGTCTTGGCTGTATGGCTAGTTCTGGCTCACAATCAGAGTCTTCCAGGGGAATTCCTCTATTAGCGGCTATGTTGTGCAACATTGCACATTTGGTGACAATTTTACAGCAAGTCTCCGGCCTATACTGCAAGGCATCACCGGTTTTGTGGAGGACGTGAAACCTTGATTTAAGTACACCAAATGTCCTCTTAATCACATAGTGTGTGGAGATGTGCGCCTCATTGTATCGCTGCTCCCTTTGTGTAGAAGGATTCAGATATGGTGTGAGGATGAAAGACCTCACAGCGTTAACGCTATTACCTACAGGATGTGAAAAATAAATATACATTAGTCACTGCTATGTGTCACCATGGCGGACAGGTGTGCAAGACAGTATTACATCTGTTTACCCAGCAAATATCCTTCCCTGAATTCACCCGCAAGTAGACATCTGTGTATGCCACTATGCCAGAAGATATAGGAGTCATGTGCATTGCCAGGGTAAGTAGCCACTATGTCTGTGATTATTGTTTTTGAATTGCAGATTACTTGAATGTTCAGTGAATGGTAAGATTTCCTGTTTTGATAGATATACTAATTCACCGAGGGGGGACGTATGGGTACATGAGTCCCATCAATGCAACAAATGACCTCTGTAAATTCTGCAACCTGATAAAAATCGAATTTAGTTTGCAGCAATTCCTGTGATGTTTTGGGGACCTTAATGTGGTGGTGTATCCTCTGCAATATGGCATTTAGAAAAGATTTAAAAGGCGCAATAGGGCACTTTGAGAGACACTTCCAGCTGCAGCAAATACTCCCTGGAAGGTCCCTGATGCTAGGAGATGCAGAGAACACAGGACCTGCACATGGGTGGGGATGGCATGTGTCTTGCAAGTCTGACGCTGCAGTATTGGGTCTAATTCAGCAATGAGATCTAAGATTGTGTCAGTATTCATCCTATATTTATCATAAATCTCTCCCTCCGTCTGCCCTAGCACAGTGACGCACACTCTAAAAATTCTCTCCTGGTTTCTCCTTCTTCTCTGTGCTGCTGCTCTTAGCCTCATCCTCCCCATCATGACATAGAGCGCTGCCATTGTGAAACATTCTGATGCATTCTGGGACTGTTTAAGTAGTTTGCTGATGATTAACAACTGCTATTTTGAATGTTAAATTTTTACCACCTGATATGATTTGTTCTTATTTAAGAAATGCAATGTGCGATTTTTAACTGATTCTGTATTTGCGAATTGTTGTTGCATTGGATTTTGTGATTTTATATTAGCGATTGCCTAACACGGAATCGCTATTACAGATTCGGTATTTAGGTAATCGCAAATTTAGCGAAAAATACAGATATTCTGCGATTTTGCTTCATGCATAGGAACAAGCTATTTTGCGATCACGAACAGCCTTTTTTAGAGATTCATGTGGGACTGAAATTCAATATAATGTTACCATGAGAGAATCCTCAAATGTATTCTGTAGAACAATGTTTCCTCTTCCGTATTCCCTGTTGGTGCATAGCCTGAGAACCACGTGCTTGTGTAGAATGTGTGAAAGTCTTTGTCTAAAAGCCTATAAAAGGATGTGTCATATTCTGTTCCACAGGACCCCTATTCCCCACCTTTAGAAGGCAACTCTATATCAGATTTCATATGGAACTGTATTGAGTTCTTTGTACTTATTATGATTTGTACTTTTTAGTACTAAACTTACTGATGTCATATTTAATGCACATTACCTATTAATTCCTTATATAAAATTTCAAATTACATCTCTTGCCTATCATTCTTATAAGAATGTTTCAGAATTGATTACTGGACTTGATCAAATTAGTATTAGGGGCGGTGCCATTTGGGAAACACCAAAGTCTGCATAGGTACTGCACCGCTCTCGGTATTAAATGTTGGCGTGCCATATTGAGTATTACCATTTAGGATAAGGATAAGTTTGTGCACTGACAGACCTTGTAGCAGATATGATGGTTCCAGTTGGAGCCGCCCAGTTATTGACAACCAAGTAGGCTATAGAACCAAGTACTGCACCTCCATGGTTTAGCCGGTATTCCTCCGAAATCTGAATTGACCCAGTTCAAACCGGAGCCTTGTTCCCGGAAAGGAGAGGTGGCTGAGAAAGAACAAAGTGAGAAACAATAGGGGTTGCATGCATCAGCTGAAGAGCAGTGCATGTTGGGAGTTGTAGTCGGCTCATTGTGGAGGAATGCAAAGGACAGATTTTGGGAGTCATTATTAAGTGGCCTTGACCTTCGGATATGTGGGAAAGATAGTTATTGTGTTCCTGGTGATATTCTTTGATTTATAGAAATTAGCAAATGTATGAATTGCTATACACATGGTAGAAGCCTAAAGAGAGGTATTGAACTCATTAACTTGCCTGCTAAGGTGAGGTGTGCTGTGAAATGATTTCAGTTGCACCAAGACAGAGATGTAATATTTTCTTGCACAAGTATACTAATTGAACATGGCAGCGGCTCGTTCCTTAGTGCAAGTGAGTGAACACAGTAAATATAGTGACTTTCACAAGTCGGGGTTCACTGTTGATGAAAGCATATATTCTTACAGCTGTAGAAGATTTTCTGTTCAGTTGAAGCAGGCATATTCAGGTGTTGCGTCATTAAGGTTCCATGCAGGGATTGGCTGGTGAACACCGTAGCCATGCAGTGATAGGATGACCTTCGACAGAGATGCGCTGGTATTGGTGAATGGATTGTGAACCCAGTAGTGTGGAGAAAGTGAGTGATTGGAATAGAGAGAGACTGAGAGCTTGTCAGAATGGGAAACCGGTTTTCACAGAAGGAAAAAGACTTAAACAAGGAGGAAGAGTTTCTCCCTGAAAGTACCCCAGCTAGGGAGATGATGGCCAATAAAGGGGTACACACATGCATGTGGCTTTACCAGTGGCATGAATACACATCCAAGGATTGAATGTGTGAAGAATGTAATTGGCATCTGGGTGTCAAATGATGGGAAACCAGTTCTCCCTGATTCGCTTTTGCCCACAGTGGTGCAGAACTTGCACGTGGGGAGAAATGGTATGGGGTCCATGTTCAAATTCTACTGGTATAACCCCTATATCCAATTGCTGACAGTAAACGTGTGCCAGCGTTGCACCACTTGCCAGTAACAAAATGTGGACAAAAAAGTTGTGGTGACCATGAGCCACATTGGAATTTCTCATGGTCCCTTTAACTGTCTCCAACCTGATTTTGTGGAGATGTCCTGCTGCAACCAACTGAGGTATATCATCATCATTGTGTGTCTGTTTTCACAATGAGGCGTACCACACAAGGAGATGCAACAGCCTAACAGTTGCCAAATTACTGCTGTGGTTGTTGATAACGTGAATTGGGATGCCAGTTCATATTTAATCAGATTAAGGAATACACTTTAAGTGTGAGGAAATGCAGTTGCTGTTTACAGCCTTAGGGATAGATCATAAATTTCACTGTATCTGCGGGCCTGAAGCATGAGTCTGAAGCCTGTGCTTCTATGTCATTTAAATGGCCTGATGTGCTTCCTTTGGTGCTAATGAGTATTTAAAGTAGCCCCGTAAGAGAACAGGATTGTCTCCACATAAAGGGCTGATGGGGGAGAGTCATATAAATTCCTTCCGTCCCAGCTGCTGCCCTTGTGAATATAACAGGTGACCTGGTTCTTGAGTTCTGAAAGGGATTATCTGATGTGTGTTCTATCTCTCATCAGGTTGAAGCTGTTACTCCTGCTGTGTGAGTGTCTTCAGGACATGATTTGCACCCTGGCGATTGGGTTTACATCAAGAAACAGATTTGCATACTCTGTTTGGAGGAGCGCAGGGAAGGGCCCTAACAGGTGATCCTGGTCACCAACACCGAGGTCAAATGCTCTGGTCTGCCAAACTGGATGCACACCTCCCATACCACGAGGGCAAAACACGAAAAGAATGAAGCGGAGGGTGATTTTTACATTCTGTGTTTGATAAGATTAGAAAGTGGGTATTTTCTTGCCTAACCATCCAGTATGCCTCTGCTAGGTTTGTGTTTTGCATGTCTGGCTTGTGAGTGACAGGAGCTGGGAGAGGGCAGCGGCTCCGGCAGCCTGATGAGTGGGACTTGGGTTGAATTTAGAGTGGGGGGAGGAGATTTTCTTTCACCTGCCTAGACCTGGTCTGCATTCAACAATGCTGTCTCCACCTCCTGCCAGGAAGCTGCACCAGTGAGGACGGAACTGGTTTTGGCTGGGTACAGACACTCTCTGCCTTCAGAGGACAAAGGATTTTGGTGTATAAAAAGAGGGGCCCAAACCCCAGACTTTTAGATCACTTTTGGGGATCAAGAGGAACCTTTGCCAAGGAGAAGAGCCGGATAAGCTGAGGAGGAATAATGCCTCTGTGCTTTTTGCTGTCTGGGGTTGGCGTGCAGTGGCTGGTTGCTGCCAAAGAAAGGAGAAGAAGGGCTTTGCTGTTTGCTTTGTCACCTGCTTGAAGAAAAGATCTCCAAGTGCTTGAAACTGAGCTTGCCTCCTTTTCTTAAGTCTCAGGGACACAAAGACTTCACCACCAGCTCCCCTGAATTTTCTTGCTGGGAATTCTAGCCTGCAAAGAGGTGCCTGCTGCTGTTTAGGACCTCTAGAGACTGTTTGTCGCTGGTAGCTGGACGATCGACACAACGAAAAGAAGCGTGTCGCACCCGCACCAATTCCTGGTGCATCACCGAATCATGAGGAAGGAGCGTGCCGCGTCCACACTTGGTTCCGACGCCTCGCCGAACAACCAAGTAGAAGCTCGCCGCATCCACACCAGGTCCAGACTCATCGCCGAGAAGATCGTCGCAGCACCTGCTGTGTGGCTGCAAATGTGCACGCATCTCACCGGACCGTCGTATAGGGGCCGCCATTTTGTCGCATCGCACTGGATCGTCACCGCACATCAAGGCGTCATCTTGTCACATCGTAACTGTAACGCAGTAAGAAATCAACGCATCCCCTCCTCTCCGGTAAGGACCCAATGCATCACCTCCCCTGCGCTGCAGTAAGAAACCAACGCATCACCTCCCCGGGAGCAAGGAACCAACGCATCACCTTCCCTGCAACCCTTTTGTTAGTTTTACGTGGCCCATCTGAGGTACTTTGTTGAAAAAGTGTTGCATTTACAACTTGCATTGAGCTGAACTATTTCTACCATGTTAAAGTCTTATTTTTAATGCTGTATTTCGGATTTTTGCCATTTTGTCTTGTTTAGATAAACATTACTTATTTTTCTAAACTAGTGTGGTGTCCATTTGTAGTGGTTTCACTATGCTACTGTATGTGTTCACAAATGCTTTACACACTGCCTCTTTGATAAGCCTGTCTGCTCGTGCCAAGCTACCAAGGGGGTGAGCACGGGTTATTTTAGGTGTGTATCCCCCTTACCCTGACTCAGCCGCGGCCCGTGGAGGGAGTTCCGTGGGGCGGTAAGGCGGGGCGGGGGAGGGGCAGGGTGGGGGGTTCTAAAAACCGGAATATGGATAATTGCAGGTAAGTAAACAATTAAATAAATAAAACGAATTTCGTAGTTGGACAAAGGTTCCTACCTCTGCTAACTAGAGACCCCCATTTCTAACACTGGTGGTCAGCGGTGAGGATCTGGACTTGCATTTGTGATTTACATTCAGTGATTGGTGTACACTACTAGTGAGTGCAGACCATTATGCAACCACATACAATTTGGTTGAATTTTTCCTTGGAATGTTTTGCATCTTGAGAACTGCCCATTTTCACCATGAGCAAACAAGGATCCATTGGATCTGTTGATATTGAATTTGAAGAAGAGAGGGTTGATACATAAACTGTCTCACAGCTGAAAACCATCTGCAAAAAATGTAAAATCTCCATGAGAGGCCTCACCACGAAGGAGGAGTTCCAAAAGCCCTGTGCGACTCCCTTTCCACCTTCTTCCACCGCAAGATAGCAGACATCCACGACAGCTTCAACACCCAGACAGCCCCAACAGACAGCAACACAACAGACCCTCCGCACACCATCGACCACGTCCCCTTGCTAGCCTGGACCAGCGTGAGCGTCGATGACACCATCAAGGTGGGGTGGCATGGTGAGCAAAAGAATGATGGATTTAACCCAGATCTCTTGACTGGGGGTGAATGTTTTGATTTGTTCTGCATTCCGTCCATCAATAGGTCTTTTTGCATTTGTCACCCCGAGTGGGACGGGTATGCTCAGACGTGAGTCCCGTGATCTCCATGCCACTGGAATCAAGCTATTCTGGCTGAAGAGGGATGAAACCCCGAAACCGGTCCTAGGATGCTTGTTTCCGGTCCAGGGAGGACCTGGCTTGGCAGTTCGGGCTGGACTGTTCCCATGAGGCACAGGGTCAAGACTGATTTGCATATGGCCAGGTCTAAACTGGGGTGGCATGGTGAGCAAAATAATGATGGATTTAACCCAGATCTCTTGACTGGGGGTGAATGTTTTGATTTGATCTGCATTCCGTCCATCAATAGTTCTTTTTGCATTTGTCACCCCGAATGGGACGGGTATGCTCAGACGTTAGTCCCGTGCTCTCCATGCCACTGGAATCAAGCTATCCTGGCTGAAGAGGGGTGAAACCCCGAAACCGGTCCTAGGATGCTTGTTTCCGGTTCAGGGAACACCTGGCTTGGCAGTTCGGGCTGGACTGTTCCCATGAGCCACAGGGTCAAGACTGATTTGCATATGGCCAGGTCTAAACTGGGGTGGCATGGTGAGCAAAAGAATGATGGATTTAACCCAGATCTCTTGACTGGGGGTGAATGTTTTGATTTGTTCTGCATTCCGTCCATCAATAGTTCTCTTTGCAACCATCAAAACCATGAGCACAATCCACTCCGCCTCTCTGTCAGACCCATTCACGCACCCCGTCTTCAACAAAGCAAGCAGCTCCATCACACCCCACCTGCGCAATGTCATCAATCTCTCCCTCGAGACCGCGACCTTCCCAGAGAGCTGGAAACACGCCGAGATCAACGCCCTACTCAAAAAACCCAAGGCGGACCCAAGAGACCTCAAGCACTTCCGGCCCATCTCTCTGCTCCCCTTCCCGGCCAAGGTCATCGAGAAAATCGTGAACAGACAGCTAACCCGATACCTCGAAGAGAACAGAATCCTGGACCCTTCCCAGTCTGGGTTCCGCAGCAACCACAGCACTGAGACTGCCCTCATCGCCTCCACCGACGACATCAGGACCCTGCTAGACAACGGGGAGACCGCAGCACTCTCCTAGACCTCTCTGCCACCTTCAACACCGTCTGCCACCGCACACTACATGCACGCCTCCACACCGCAGGGATCTGAGACAAGGCTCTAGAATAAACCACCTCTTTCCTCTCCGGCAGAACCCAGAGCGTCTGCCTACCCCCGTTCCATTCAAAAGCCTCCGAGATCATCTGTGGCGTACCCCAGGGATCCTCCCTCAGCCCGACACTGTTCAACATTTACATGGCTCCGCTCGTACACGTCGCCCGACAGCACGACCTCAACATAATCTCCTACGCCGACGACACTCAACTGATCCTCTCCCTCACCAAGGACCCCATCACCACCAAAGCCAACCTCCACAAAGGAATGAAGGCCGTCGCCGACTGGATGAAGATCAGCCGTCTGAAGCTGAACTCAGACAAGACGGAAGTCCGCATCCTCGGCTCCAACCCGTCAGCCTGGGACGACTCCTGGTGGCTGACAGCACTGGGGGCAGCCCCGACCCCCACCGACCATGCACGCAACCTGAGAATCATCCTCGACTCAACGCTCTCAATGACCAAGCAGGTCAACGCCATCTCCTCCTCCTGCTTCAACACCCTTCGCAAGCTCCACAAGATCTACAGATGGATCCCGACAGATACAAGAAAGACAGTCACCCAGGCCCTCGTCAGCAACAGACTCGACTACGGAAACGCCCTCTACGCAGGAGCCCCGACCAAGCTCATCAATCAACTACAACACATCCAAAACGCCTCAGCACGACTGATCCTCGATGTACCACGACACGGCCACATCACCCCCCACCTGAGAAACATGCACTGGCTCCTAGTCAACAAGAGGATATCCTTCAAGCTGTTCATCCACGCACACAAGGCACTCCACAAGACCTGTCCAGCCTACCTCAACAGACGGCTCTCCTTCTACACCCCCAACCGCCAGCTCCGCTCCGCTGACCTCTCACTCGCCACCGTCCTGCATGTCCGAAAAACAACTACCAGCGGGAGATCCTTCTCCCACCTCGCCGCCATGACATGGAACACCCTCCCACTGAGCCTACGACAGAACCAAAACCTGCTGACCTTCAGGAGGATACTGAAGACCTGGCTGTTCGATCAGTAGCGGCCCCACCTCCCCCCTCCCAGCGCCTTGAGACCCTCATGGGTAAGTAGTGCGCTTAACAAATGACTGATTGATTGATTGATTGATTGAAAAGGTGCTGAGGGCCTGGTTGGAAGCAGGGAATGCCAGTGGGCAGACCGAGGGGGAGAATTTAGAAGGGCAGCAGGATGGGTTAGTTGACCTAAATGGTGGGGGCGTGCCTCCTAGGAAGGGCAGCAGTGTGTCTTCATAGGGTCTGTCTCCAGAAGAGTTGAAGGACAGGGAGAAAAGCAGAATGCATGAGATGGAGCTTGCCAAGCTCAAACTGGGGAGCCAGGGTGATATAGAAAATAAAAAATTGGAGATGGAGAGCAAGAGGTTGGCCATAGAGGAAAATAGGATTCTTTTAGAGTATGGGAGAGTGTTGAGGGAGCTGGAGCTGGAGCTGAAGGTGAAGCGCTTGTAGATCACTCCCTCTGGTGGCAGCATACCGTCAGTGCCTGTAGAGGGAAAAGTATATATTCCCAAGGATGTGATTAAGGATTTCCAGAAGCATGAGGACACTGGGCAGTGGTTTAAGGCTTATGAGGTAGCCATGATGCCCTATAGAAACCCTGAGAAAGATTGGGAGCGGGCTGTGGAGCCGCTTTGTGGGTGAAGGAAGGGAAACCTTGCTAGCATTGCCTGCTGAGGATCAGGTGTCCTATGCCCCCATGAAGGAAGCCTTAGTAGCCAGGTTTAGGTTGACCCCAGTGCTTTATTGACAGAAATTTAGAAATTGCAAGAAACTGGAGTCTAGCACCTGGGTCTTTTTTTGCAGAGCATTGGATGGTTGGGTGAAGGGTAGCAAGGCAAATGATTTTCAGGTGCTCTATGATTTGATTGCATGGGATCACGTGTCCAGTAGTTGTTTTCCAGACCTACACTAGCACCTGATTGAAAGTAAGCTGACTGATCCCAGGAAGCTTGCTGTGGAGGCGGACCGCAGGGTCAGTACCAGGGTTCACAAGGGTCTTGTGAGAGATGCGGCCAAAGGTGGGCAGGGTCCCCAGCAGAAGAGTGGGGGGGACAAGGGTAAACCAAAGGAGTTCCAAAAAGGGCCCCAAAGTAATCCCCAAGCGATCCAAGGTAAGGGTTCCCAGCCTCCCGCTGACAAAAGACCATAGGTCCAGCCAGGTAAGCCTGTGCAGAAGGGTCCCAAAACCTGTTTTAGATGTGGTCAGGTGGGTCACTTCAGGGGAGATCTTAAGTGTCCCAAACCAGTTACCAGTGCACCCCGTAGGGCCCATCTGCCTGATAACACTAAAATATACAAGCAGTAGGTGACCATCAATGGCCATAGTGTTGAGGCTCTGAGAGACACCGGAGCCAGTGTGTGACACCTGTCAGTTGTTGGCTGGTGTCTGAAGAGCAGGTGGTCCCCAACACATTCTAGTAGTTGTCACTGACAATACGGAGTGCCTCTGCAAAGTGGCACAGGTTCTCTTTGAGTGGGCGGAGTCTCAGGTACCTTGAAAGTAGCTGTGAGGCCAGCCATGCCTGTTGACTATCTGCTAGGCAATGATTTGGAGAGTTCCCGCTCCGCGAGGGTGGAGCATAGATCTCATTTAGAGATGTGTCTGCCTAAGTGGGCATGTGTGACCGCTCAATCTACGGCAGCCGGTAAGGGCATTCAAGAGGACCTGAAGCCTGAAAGAGTGGCACAGGTGCCTGCCTTAAAGAGAAGAGGCAGGGGGCATGGGAAACCGGCCCCCGAAGTTCCCACGGTCCAGGAGGAGGCAAACCTTGAAGGGGATGCCCTGGAGCCTAAAGGGGAACAAGTGGCTGAACTGGGGGACCTGCCTGAGCTGACCCATTGGCAGCAGGAAGGAGGCCCCTCCAGGGAAGATTTCTGCGAGGAGCAGAAGAATTGCCCTTCTCTTGTGGGTTTGTGGCAACAGGCTGCAAACCAGGCAGCAGGTGATCAGTCTGTATCACATTGGATCTACTGGGAGAATGGTCTCCTGTATAGTGAGCCTAAGGTTGCTGAGCCTGGGTCAGCCCGTGTGCTGGTGGTACCCCAGCGCATCAGAGCCTTCCTATTGGGTCTGGCTCATGATGTGCCTCTAGCAGGTCATTTGGGGCAAGACAAGACCTTTGAAAGGCTTGACACCCACTTTTACTGGCCCCAAATGTGCAAGAGTTTAGATACTCATTGCAGGACTTGTCAGACTTGCCAGGTAAGTGGTAAGAGTGGAAGGAAGCACAAGGTTCCTCTCCAAACGTTCCCTGTGGTAAGCACCCCCTTTGAAAGGGGAGGCATTGACATTGAGGGGCCTCTGGATCCCAAGACAGCCATTAGCAACAGGTTCATCCTGGTCTTGGTGGACCATGCCACCCGGAAGCCATCCATCTCTGAACTGTGACGTCCCCCGTGGTGGGTCATGCATTGATGAGGATTTTCTCCCATTTGGGGTTCCCCAGAGAGGTGGTGTCAGACCTTAATACCAACTTCATATCCAAGTATATGAAGTCCCTGTGACAGGAGTGCGGTGTAACCTATAAGTTCACCACTCCTTACCATCCACAAGGAAATGGGTTGGTTGAAAGATTCAACCGAACCCTGAGGGCATGATTATGGGTCTTGAGGAACCCATGAGGCATAAGTGGGATGTCCCCTTGCCATGCATTCTGTTTGCTTACAGAGAGGTGCCACAGAAGTCCTTAGGGTTCAGTCCCTTTGAACTGCTGTACGGCCATCCTGTAAGAGGAGCTGTGAGTCTGGTGAAAGAAGGCTGGAAGAAAGCTCCCAGTAAACCTCCCAAGGATGTATATAGCTACATGCTGGCCGTCAGAAACCACACTAGGCACTTCAGACAACTCGGTCAGGCAAATCTGGAAGCCACTGTGTCACTATAAGTACTCCCTTGATTGACAGTCTGCCATCAAAAAGTGTGGGTAACTAGAACAGTATGTTGATGGTGGAACGATGGTGTGCCCTATTTGAAGTATTTAACACCACCTATGTGTGGGGAAGGAGGTACGTCCTTTTGTTATTATATTCCCTCACACACCTTAGTGGTGTCATGCTTCATCATCGGGACACCCCGACGCCTAGAAGTCAGGGTGGGCTTGACTGTTATTTCAGGGAGCGCTTACTGAGATGGTATTTGGCCAGGGGGATAAAGATTAAAAATCAATGTCAGACCCCAGTTTCCCTTTATTCTTGGGTCTGGCACTGATAATAAAAATGAGAACTAGGGGTTTCTAGGGATATTATGGTCCTAGGACCCTATTGCCAATATGTTTCTGTCCCTAGCTGCCCCATAAAGGGTGAACGTACTTTCTTCAGGGCGTAGGCCCCCTGGGAAATTAGAATAGTAAGGGGGTTTCCCTATACTACTACGCGATAAGGACAGATAGCTGCTCCTTATAAACGAGACAGTTGTCGCCAAACTCACTCCATCTGTATGAAAGGAGAAAGAGAGGAGACAAGACAGACAAAGTATACAACTCCTTATGTCCTAATTGGTAATGGAATAGATAAAATATACTGGTGTATATACCACCGTTTTCTTCCACATCATCATACGTGAAACGAAATAGAATGTGCGCATGATTAAAGCATATCCCATCGTATACATGCCACACTCTTTGTAGCGCGTGAATACATGGGTGGCAGTAGTTTACTGCATTCTATTCTCATACACTCTTTAGCGCGTGATTTGCTAATGTCAGTCTTCTCAGTCAGACGTACTAACATGTAAACACAAGATTAAAACAAAGATGCCCCTTACTCACTCCCACATCCAAAGTGGTTGATACATACTCACATTCATTCATTTTATGTGTAATTCCGCTTACCCCAATAAAGGAGAGGATAAACCCCATGTGGGACTTCAATAAGTGGGGTAGCCCTGTAGTCACACTCTGTAGGTCGAGAACACACGAGAATTCCAAGACAAGTAAATCCAAATGCACGTAAATGATTTCTCGTAAAATGTGGTCAGGTCAGTGATGTTGAGCCCAAGATGCAGTAGGGGAAACAAAGGTGAAGGAAGGGAAGAAGGCCCAAAAGGAAAAAACACAGTCGTTATTGGTCTGTGCCTCAAACGTGTCCCATCACATACCTTTTTTGTTCACTGCACATATTCAGATTACTCACGCCACCAAGGGTCCTGCCCCGTAGAGAAACCTGTTCGGTTTTGGTTCCCACAGCTTGGAGTCGTTGCTGTGTTGCGGTCATGGCTTATAGCTCATGTATGGAGCCTCGGTGAACTCTCCCGCCTGCTTCCAGGAGTGTATGACCAGGCCCATTGCCGGATGCACGTACTTCGTGTATTCCGCATATGGAATACTGGGAGTTTGATTTGCGGGTGTTACGAACTCCCGTAGTTCAAACGTTTTTAGAAAAAAACATTCCTATTTCTTAGTTCTATGTATACATCTGAAGACCTTGGTTCAAAATCTAAATTCTAATAACGTTCTAAGCCCTGTGCATGCATGTGGTTATTTGGGTGGCATTTTGCCACATAATCCAATTGTTCTACTGAGAAGTCTGAACGTCGCTAACACTGCCAGTTTGTTATTATAACATTCTTGCTCGTTAGTTCTGTGTGTGCGTATTGAGTTCTTGATCCTGGTTGAAGATTGTATTACCCGTGTCTAGTGTGTGTATGTGATTGCTAGTTCGGCCATATACCATTTACCCCAGAATTTCTACTATGATGTCGTGGCCAACTCATCAAAGCTAGAATGCTCAAATCCAATGGTCAATAACGTCATATTAGCACACCTAACTGAACCACCTGATAAGGTGTGTAATCATGTCGGCCCTGGAGTCACTCCTTTGTTGATAGTGATCAGACCGTAAGGTTCAGTTATAGAATATGGGTTTGGACTGTCGTCAAGTGTGTATCTAATATTCACTTATTAACCCCTTCGCTGCCAGGCCTTTTCCCCTCCTGTGCCACGCCCTTTTTTGGCTATTTGGGGTAGTGCGCGCTGAGGCCCCTGTAACTTTGTGACCACATAAGGTATCCACGCCAAATTTGCGTCCTTGTCTTCCAACATCATGGGGATTCTGAAGGTACTCAGGGTTTGTGGATTCCCCTGGAGGGGTCACAGAAATGAGCCAAAATACAGCAAAATTTAGTTTTTGGGGGGGAAAATGGGAAAAACGGGCTGCAAATGAAAACTTCTGGGTTTTTCCCTGCAAGTGTTATCAAAAAAGGGTTTGTGGGGCTGAAATCACCATTTTCCCAGCTTTTAGGGGATACCAGACTTTTGTCAGAAACCCAACTCTTTTACACAATTTTGGCATTTTTCTGGGACATAGCCTATTTTTGCTATTTTTTGTGCTTTCAACCTCCTTCCAGTTAATGGTAGAAATGGGTACAAAAGCAATAATGGATCCTGGAAAACTATACATTTTAGAGAAGTAGACAAAATTCTGAATTCAGCAAGGCGTCATTTGTGTAGATCCATCAAGTTTTTTTTATAGAAACTAACAGTTAAATATAGGATAAATTGAAAATCTGTTGAATAAAAAAGACTTTTGTGTCAACGTTTTCACCTGTAACTTCTTCTAATTATGACAGCGCCAAAAACTGAGCAGCAACTTGCAATGGTTTTTTAATATGTACCGGGTATATAGTAATTATTCTGTAAAAATGTGTACATGGAAAAATCGGTATGAAAGACACCTATGTATTTCTGAAATGGGAACAAAATATAGAGTTTAGAAACAGTAGATATTTGCACATTTCGGAATTTGGGAATACTCATACTAGCATGAGAATTATCAGTCATTTTTTAGAATGACTTCTTTTTTACACAATGTCTTTCATTTGGAAGGCAGAAATGCATCGAAAGTCAATAGGTAATAACAGTTCCTTTACAAATCTGAATTACCCTAAGTCTCCCTATAAAAATGGTACCTCACTTGTAGGGGTAGGCATAGTGCCCACAACAGGAAATGGCTCAAAACCCAACGTGAACACACCACATTTTCACAATGCAAAATTACCCTTTTTTAGCAAAGTGCCTAGCTGTAGTTTTTTAACCCTAGCTCTGCCGGCACCTAGGGAAACCTAACAAACCTATACATTTTTGAAAACTAGACACCCAGGGGAATCCAGGATGGGGTGACTTGACTGCCTCCCAACAGGTTCTGTTACCCAGAATCCCTTGCAAACCTAAAAAATTGCCAAAAAAACACTTTTTCCCCACATTTATCTGGTGGAAAGTTCTGGAATCTGCGTGGATCCACAAATTTCTACCCACCCCGCGTTCCCCAAAGTCTTCCGTGAAAAATGGTACCTCACTTGTGTGGGTCAGCCTAGTGCCCGCGACAGGAAACGGCGCAAAACGTAACATGGACACACCTCAATTTCGTAGCGAAAAATTACCCTTTTTTGGCTAAGCGCCTAGCTGTAGTTTTTTAACCATAGCTCTGCCGGCACCTAGGGAAACCTAGCAAATCTATACATTTTTGAAAACTAGACACCCAGGGGAATCCAGGATGGGGTGACTTGAATGCCTCCCACCAGGTTCTGTTACCCAGAATCCCTTGCAAACCTCAAAAATTGCCAAAAAAAACACTTTTTCCCCATATTTCTGTGGTGGAAAGTTCTAGAATCTACTTGGATCCCCAAATTTCCACCCACCCAGTGTTCTCCAAAGTCTTCCGAGAAAAATGGTACCTCACTTGTGTGGGTCGGCCTAGTGCCCGCGACAGGAAACGGCGCAAAACGCAACGTGGACACACCTCAATTTCGCGGTGAAGAATGACCCTTTATTGGCAAAGTGCCTAGCTGTAGTTTTTGAACCATAGCTCTGCCGGCACCTAGGGAAACCTAGCAAACCTATACAGTTTTCAAACCTAGACACCAAGGGGAATCCAGAATGGGGTGACTTGACTGCCTCCCACCAGGTTCTGTTACCCAGAATCCCTTGCAAACCTAAAAAATTGCCAAAAAAATGCATTTTCCCTACATTTCTCTGGTGGAAAGTTCTGGAATCTGTGAGGATCCACAAATTTCCACCCACCCCGCGTTCCCCAAAGTCTTCCAAGAAAAATGGTACCTCACTTGTGTGGGTCAGCCTAGTGCCCGCGACAGGAAACGGCGCAAAACGTAACGTGGACACACCTCAATTTTGTAGCGAAAAATGACCCTTTTTTGGCAAACCTAGCAAACCTATACATTTTTGAAAACTAGACACCGAGGGGAATACAGGATGGGGTGACTTGACTGCCTCCCACCAGGTTCTGTTACCCAGAATCCCTTGCAAACCTAAAACATTGCCAAAAAAAACACATTTTCCCCACATTTCTGTGGTGGAAAGTTCTGGAATCTGCGTTGATCCACAAATTTCCACCCACCCCGTGTTCCCCAAAGTCTTCTGAGAAAAATGGTACCTCACTTATGTGAGTCGGCCTAGTGCACGCGACAGGTAACGGCGCAAAACGCATCGTGGACACACCTCAATTTCGCAGTGAAAAATGAACTTTTTTGGGCAAAGTGCCTAGCTGTTGTTTTTGAACCCTAGCTCTGCCGACACCTAGGGAAACCTACCAAACCCACACATTTCTGAAAAGTAGACCCCCTGGGGATTCCAGGGAGGTATGGCTTGCGTGGATCCCTCAACGTTTCCTTACCCATAATGCCCTGCAAACCTCAAATTTAGCTGAAAAAATCACCTTTGTCACTCATTTTTGTGTGGGAAAGTTGTGGCATCACCGGGCTGACACAAATTTCCTACCACCCAGCGTTCCCCCGGGTCTCCCGATAAAAACGGTGCCTCACTCGTGTCGGAGGCCCTAGTACCCGCGACAGGCAAGGGTCCAAAACGTAGTGAGGCGACATGAAAATTGCCTATCTCAAAACGACCTGGTTTTGCAAGGGGGGTCACTTGGGTTTTTGGCCCGGTGCTCGGCGGCCACCTAGGGAAACCTACCAAACCCACACATTTCTGAAAACTAGACACCCGGGGGATTCCAGGGAGGTATGGCTTGCGTGGATCCCCCAACGTTTCCTTACCCAGAATGCCCTGCAAACCTCGAATTTAGCTGAAAAAATCACCTTTTTCACACATTTTTGCCTGTCGCGGGTACTTGGGCCTCCCACACGAGTGAGGCACTGTTTTTATCGGGAGACCCGGGGGAACGCTGGGTGGTAGGAAATTTGTGTCAGCCCGGTGATGCCACAATTTTCCCACACAAAAATGTGTGAAAAAGGTGATTTTTTCAGCTAAATTTGAGGTTTGCAGGGCATTCTGGGTAAGGAAACGTTGGGGGATCCACGCAAGCCATACCTCCCTGGAATCCCCCGGGTGTCTAGTTTTCAGAAATGTATCGGTTTGGTAGGTTCCCCTAGGTGGCCGCTGAGCACCGGGCCAAAAACCCAGGTGACCCCCCTTGCAAAACCAGGTCGTTATGAGGTAGGCAATTTTAATGTCGCCTCACTACGTTGTGGGCCCTCGCCTGTCGCGGGTACTTGGGCCTCTCACACGAGTGAGGCACCGTTTTTATCAGGAGACCCGGGGGAACGCTGGCTGGTAGGAAATTTGTGTCAGCCTGGTGATGCCACAACTTTCCCACACGAAAATGTGTGAAAAAGGTGATTTTTGGCAGCTAAATTTGAGGTTTGCAGGGCATTCTGGGTAAGGAAACGTTGGGGGATCCACGCAAGCCATACCTCCCTGGAATCCCCCGGGTGTCTAGTTTTCATAAATATGTGAGTTTGGTAGGTTTCCCTAGGTGGCCGCCGAGCACCGGGCCAAAAACCCAAGTGACCCCCTTGCAAAATCAGGTCGTTTTGAGTTAGGCAAATTTCATGTCGCCTCTCTACGTTTTGGGCCCTTGCCTGTCACGGGTACTTGGGTCTCCCACACGAGCGAGGCACCGTTTTTATCTGGAGACCCAGGGGAATGCTGGGTGGTAGAAAATTTGTGTCAGCCCGGTGATGCCACAACTTTCCCCCACAAAAATGTGTGAAAAAGGTGATTTTTTTTCAGCTAAATTTGAGGTTTGCAGGGCATTCTGGGTAAGGGAACGTTGGGGGATCCACGCAAGCCATACCTCCCTGGAATCCCCCGGGTGTCTAGTTTTCAGAAATGTGTGGGTTTGGTAGGTTTCCCTAGATGGCTGCCAAGCCCTGGGCCAAAAATTCATGGGACCCCCTTTGCAAAACCAGGTTGTTTTGTGATAGGTAATTTTGATGTCTCCTCAATAGGTTTTGGGCCCTTGCCTGATGCGGGCACTAGGCCTACCCACGCAAGTGAGGTACCATTTTTCTCTGAAGACTTTGGGAAACGCAGGGTGGGTGAAATTTTGTGGACCCACACAGATTTCAAAACTTTCCACCACAGAAATGTGAGGAAAATGTGTTATTTTATACACATTTTTAGGTTTGCAATGGATTCTGGGTAACAGAACCTGGTGAGAGCCAGTGAAGTCACCCCATCCTGGATTCCCCTCGGTGTCTAGTTTTCAAAAATGTACAGGTTTGCTAGGTTTGCCTACGTGCCAACTGCGCTAGGGCCCAAAATCCACAGGTATGCACATTGCTAAAAAAAATTTGGAGCCCAGTGGGCTTTCTGCCGCCGTGGGGGGGAATCGGGGAAGGGGGTTTCATCCCGATATGCCCCTTAAGGGGCAGAAATACTGTGGCTATTTCTTATGGGGGTGGGGGCATTGGTATGACCATTTTGGGCAGCCCCCACCCCCACGCATATAAAAAGCCTGCGTACTCGCTGGCGCCTAGTGGGCTTTCTGCCCCCCCAGGGGGCAGATCAGGAGCCACTCCCACCATCTGCTGTCCCGGGGGGGCAGAAAGATTGGAATTTCTCTGGAAGTGGGGTGGGGTATTGTCATGCCCATTTTGGGGAGCCCCTACCCCTACACTAAAACAAAAAAAATCCATGGTTTTTAGTGGGCATTCTGCACCCCCCAGGGGGGCCAGATTGGGGGCTACAGCTCCCATCTGTCTCCTGGGGGGCGGAAAGACTGTCATTTTTGTGGGGGGGGGGAGGGTGGGGGAATTGACGTGCCCGTTTCGGGCAGCAAACACCCTAAAAACAATTGTGCAAAAAAAATCCCTTGTGGATAGTGGGCCTTCTGCCCCTCTGGGGGGGCAGATTGGGGGCTACTGCCCCATCTGTCCCCCGGGGGGGCAGAAAGGCTGTAATGGTGGCGGGGGGTGGGGGCATTGCCATGCCCGTTTCGGGCATGGCAATGCCCACACGAGTGCTCCCACACGAGTGAGGCACTGTTTTTATCGGGAGACCCGGGGGAACGCTGGGTGGTAGGAAATTTGTGTCAGCCCGGTGATGCCACAATTTTCCCACACAAAAATGTGTGAAAAAGGTGATTTTTTTCAGCTAAATTTGAGGTTTGCAGGGCATTCTGGGTAAGGAAACGTTGGGGGATCCACGCAAGCCATACCTCCCTGGAATCCCCCGGGTGTCTAGTTTTCAGAAAGGTATCGGTTTGGTAGGTTCCCCTAGGTGGCCGCTGAGCACCGGGCCAAAAACCCAGGTGACCCCCCTTGCAAAACCAGGTCGTTATGAGGTAGGCAATTTTAATGTCGCCTCACTACGTTGTGGGCCCTCGCCTGTCGCGGGTACTTGGGCCTCTCACACGAGTGAGGCACCGTTTTTATCAGGAGACCCGGGGGAACGCTGGCTGGAAGGAAATTTGTGTCAGCCTGGTGATGCCACAACTTTCCCACACGAAAATGTGTGAAAAAGGTGATTTTTGGCAGCTAAATTTGAGGTTTGCAGGGCATTCTGGGTAAGGAAACGTTGGGGGATCCACGCAAGCCATACCTCCCTGGAATCCCCCGGGTGTCTAGTTTTCATAAATATGTGAGTTTGGTAGGTTTCCCTAGGTGGCCGCCGAGCACCGGGCCAAAAACCCAAGTGACCCCCTTGCAAAATCAGGTCGTTTTGAGTTAGGCAAATTTCATGTCGCCTCTCTACGTTTTGGGCCCTTGCCTGTCACGGGTACTTGGGTCTCCCACACGAGCGAGGCACCGTTTTTATCTGGAGACCCAGGGGAATGCTGGGTGGTAGAAAATTTGTGTCAGCCCGGTGATGCCACAACTTTCCCCCACAAAAATGTGTGAAAAAGGTGATTTTTTTTCAGCTAAATTTGAGGTTTGCAGGGCATTCTGGGTAAGGGAACGTTGGGGGATCCACGCAAGCCATACCTCCCTGGAATCCCCCGGGTGTCTAGTTTTCAGAAATGTGTGGGTTTGGTAGGTTTCCCTATTTGGCTGCCAAGCCCTGGGCCAAAAATTCATGGGACCCCCTTTGCAAAACCAGGTTGTTTTGTGATAGGTAATTTTGATGTCTCCTCAATAGGTTTTGGGCCCTTGCCTGATGCGGGCACTAGGCCTACCCACGCAAGTGAGGTACCATTTTTCTCTGAAGACTTTGGGAAACGCAGGGTGGGTGAAATTTTGTGGACCCACACAGATTTCAAAACTTTCCACCACAGAAATGTGAGGAAAATGTGTTATTTTATACACATTTTTAGGTTTGCAATGGATTCTGGGTAACAGAACCTGGTGAGAGCCAGTGAAGTCACCCCATCCTGGATTCCCCTCGGTGTCTAGTTTTCAAAAATGTACAGGTTTGCTAGGTTTGCCTACGTGCCAACTGCGCTAGGGCCCAAAATCCACAGGTATGCACATTGCTAAAAAAAATTTGGAGCCCAGTGGGCTTTCTGCCACCGTGGGGGGGAATCGGGGAAGGGGGTTTCATCCCGATATGCCCCTTAAGGGGCAGAAATACTGTGGCTATTTCTTATGGGGGTGGGGGCATTGGTATGACCATTTTGGGCAGCCCCCACCCCCACGCATATAAAAAGCCTGCGTACTCGCTGGCGCCTAGTAGGCTTTCTGCCCCCCCAGGGGGCAGATCAGGAGCCACTCCCACCATCTGCTGTCCCGGGGGGGCAGAAAGATTGGAATTTCTCTGGAAGTGGGGTGGGGTATTGTCATGCCCATTTTGGGGAGCCCCTACCCCTACACTAAAACAAAAAAAATCCATGGTTTTTAGTGGGCATTCTGCACCCCCCAGGGGGGCCAGATTGGGGGCTACAGCTCCCATCTGTCTCCTGGGGGGCGGAAAGACTGTCATTTTTGTGGGGGGGGGGAGGGTGGGGGCATTGACGTGCCCGTTTCGGGCAGCAAACACCCTAAAAACAATTGTGCAAAAAAAATCCCTTGTGGATAGTGGGCCTTCTGCCCCTCTGGGGGGGCAGATTGGGGGCTACTGCCCCATCTGTCCCCCGGGGGGGCAGAAAGGCTGTAATGGTGGCGGGGGGTGGGGGCATTGCCATGCCCGTTTCGGGCAGCCCCCACCCTAAAAAAAAACTAAAAACAAATCCCTGGTGTTTAGTGGGCTTTCTGCCCCACCGAAGGGGCAGATTAGGGCCAGTGCCCCATCTGCCCCCCAGGGGGGGCAGAAAGGCTGTAATGGTGGCGGGTGGGTGGAGGCATTGGCGTGCCCGTTTCGGGCAGCCCCCACCCTTAAAAAAAAGATGAAAACAAATCCCTGGTGTATAGTGGGCGTTTTGCCCCCCCCCGGAGGGGTAGATTGGGGGCCATTGCCCCATCTGCACCCCAGGGGGGCAGAAAGGCTGTAATGGTGGTGGGTGGGTGGGGGCATTGGCATGCCCGTTGCGGGCAGCCCCCACCCTAAAAAAAAACTAAAAACTTATCCCTGGTTTTTAGTGGGCTTTCTGCCCCCCCAAAGGGGCAGATTAGGGGCCAATGCCCCATCTGCCCCCCGGGGGGGCAGAAAGACTGTAGTAATTGGGGGTGGGGTGGGGGCATGGGCCTGCCCGTTTTGGGCAGCCCCCACCTCAATTTTTTTTTGTTTTTTTAATTCCCTGGTGTCTAATGGGCTTTTTGCCCCCCCGGGGGGGCAGATTGGGGGCTACTGCCCCCATCTGCCCCCCCAGGGGGGGCAAAAAGACTAAATGTTGCCAAAATCAATTGGGGGGAGCAAAGGCCCTTGCCCAAGGGGCCGCTCCCCCCTCCCTGGTGTCTAGTGGGTGGATCCCTGCTTGGGGATCGCCCTCCTGTGGTGATCCCCAAGCAGGGATCCAGTGGGGAGATTCTCCCCTTTCCAACGATACCTCTCCCGTCTTTCTACGTGCTCAGGGGGCTGAGATAGCCCCCTGTGCACGTAGAAAGTGAAACTGAAATGAGCCTCTTGGCTCATTTCAGTTTAACTTTCACTGTAATGACCTTGGCGCGACATGTGCGCCGATCGTCATTACAGGGAAAGGGGGGGGTCCTCGGGAGCTGGGGAAGCTCTTCCCCAGCTCCCGAGGCTATTTTGAATGAAAGGGAATCCCTCTGGTGCCCGCACCAGAGGGATTCCCAGGGAATGCCTCATGACGTTCTGGACACGTCATGGGCACAGCGCGACTGTGCTCCATGACGTGTCCAGCACGTCATGGGCACAGAAGGGGTTAATGACTATGAGACCTAAATCAAGAATCTCTTATTTATACCCAGTATCGACCCTCATATTGATCTAGTATGTGGATGTCTGGAGATATTATTTGTTTCTATTTAATTGATTCCACGGAATGCAGTCGTTCAAACTGGAGATGTGAGTTTTAAGAGGCTCTTGGTTACATTGCCATCTCCTCTAACTTTTTCGATAACTGACCACCAAAGGTCGTTATCTGAATGTTTCTTCTCTACATAGTGTGCAGTTAATCTATTTGCTATTATGGACCTTCTGATTGTGCTCCTGTGTTCGTTTATGCGCACTTTTACCTTTCTCCCTGTCATCCCTATGTACATCAGTTGGCATGGGCATTTTATTATATAGATCAATTAGTATGAGACCTGTGTTCCCATCTATGGTGCACTGCATACCCAGATCTAATTCTTTTGTATGTTCCGTGAATGCACATGCGACACAGGATCCACAGGGGTAGTGGCCCATGACTTGTGGTTGATTCCACAGTGTGCTTTGATGTAGAGTTTTCACTTTTTGTAGGTCTGTGTGAATAAGGGCGTCTCTTAAGCTCCTGTTCTTTCTAAAAGAGAACATGGGACCATAAGTTCAATAACTACTGAAGCACTGAAACAGGAATGGATAAACAAAAAAGAATATGCGTTTCTTAACTGTGGAGACCCCAAAACACCGGTCTTTTACACTATACCTAAAATACACAAGGGCAAAAATCCCCCTTCCCTCAGGGAGACCTATTGTGTCTGGCATTGGGTCCCTGTTGGAACCCTTATCTAAATACACCGATTGGTTTCTCCGACCACTGTTCACACGTATCAGATCCTATATACAGGATACTAAACACCTTCTAAATACCCTTCAAGACGTGGCATACAACCCAGAATGCAACAGACTAGTGTGTCTGGATGTAGAAGCTCTGTATACGAGCATCCCACAGGAAGAGAGCATCCAGACAATTGAAACAATTCTGAATCAGGAAGACTGGACCTGGGATGCCCCTGTAAGTTGGATTATTACCCTATTGCGCCTGGCACTAAAAGAGAATTTCTTCAGATTCGATGACCAGCTATACTTACAAGTCCACGGTACATCGATGGGCAGCACTTTCGCGCCTATCATAGCGTGTTTGTATATGGAACAATTTGAAGATGAACATATATGGACCCCCCACCCATTCTCAAATAACATAAAGAAATGGTGGCGCTACATAGACGACATTCTGGTCATATGGGAAGGACACGTGACCACACTGGGACAGTTTCACAAGTGGTTGAACCATCAAAACCCACACTTAAAATTCACGATGACCCACAATCAAGATCATGTATCGTTTCTAGACGTCACTATTAGTGCAAAAAATGGGGGCATCGTCTGCTCCCTGTACACAAAACCAAGAGATAAGAACAGCTTGCTACATTTCAACAGCGCCCATCCACGTGCACTTAGAGAGAATCTACCCGTGGGACAATTTCTACGTATACGCAGAAACTGCACAGACCTCAGTGAATACAAATCTGAAGCAGAAATCCTAACTTAGAAATTGGAAGAATGATCCTACCCAAAAAGAATCATAGAAAAAGCAAAAAAACGATCCCGGAACACTCCTCAGGAGGTTTTGCTTGAAACACACCAGAAAGAAGAACCCGATACTCTCATATGTGTAACGACCTTCAATGCGTCATCTAATGATTTAAAAAAAATCATAAATAAGAAATGGCCAGTGCTAACATCAAACAAACTGAACTTTGAGAAACCCATGTTCTCTTTTAGAAAGAACAGAAGCTTAAGAGATGCCCTTATTCACACAGACCTACAAAAAATGAAAACTCTACATCAAAGCACACTGTGGAATCAACCACAAGTCACGGGCCACTACCCCTGTGGATCCTGTGTGGCATGTGCATTCGTGGAACATACAAAAGAATTAGATCTGGGTATGCACCATAGATGGGAACAAAGGTCTCATACTAATTGTAACTCAGATAAAGTGATCTATATAATAAAATGCCCATGCCAACTGATGTACATAGGAATGACAGGGAGAAAGGTAAAAGTACGCATAAACGAACACAGGAGCACAATCAGAAGGTCCATAACATCAACTAGATTAACTGCACACTATGTAGAGAATAAACATTCAGATAAAGACCTTTGGTGGTCAGTTATCGAAAAAGTTAGAGGAGATGGCAATGTAACCAAGAGCCTCTTAGATCGAGAACAGAGATGGGTCTACAGATTAAAAACATACATCTCCGGTTTGAACGACTGCATTCCGTGGAATCAATTAAATTGAAACAAATAATATCTTCAGTCATCCACATACTAGATCAATATGAGGGTCGATACTGGGTATAAATAGGAGATTCTTGATTTAGGTCTCATAGTCATTAATAAGTGAATATTAGATACACACTTGATGACAGTCCAAACCCATATTGTATAACTGAACCTTACGGTCTGATCAACAAAGGAGTGACTCCAGGGCCGACATGATTACACACCTTATCAGGTGGTTCAGTTAGGTGTGCTAATATGACGTTATTGACAGTTGGATTTGAGCATTCTAGCTTTGATGAGTTGGCCACGACATCATAGTAGAAATTCTGGGGTAAATGGTATATGGCCAAACTAGCAATCACATACACACACTAGACACAGGTAATAAAATCTTCAACCAGGATCAAGAACTCCATACGCACACACAGAACTAATGAGCAAGAACGTTATAATAACAAACTGGCAGTGTTAGTGACGTTCAGACTTCTCAGTAGAACAATTGGATTATGTGGTATAATGCCACCCAAATAACCATATGCACGCACAGGGCTTAGAACGTTATTAGAATTTAGATTTTGAACCAAGGTCTTCAGATGTATACATAGAACTAAGAAATAGGAATGTTTTTTTTCTAAAAACGTTTGAACTACGGGAGTTCGTAACACACGCAACTACAACTCCCAGAATTCCATATGCGGAATTCACAAAGTACATGCTTTCGGCAATGGGCGTGGTCATACACTCCCGGAAGTTGGAGGAAGAGTTCACCGAGGCTCCGTACATGAGTTATAAGACATGACCGCAGACACAGCAACGACTCCAAGCTGTGGGAACCACAACCGAACAGGTTTTTCTACGGGTCAGGACCCTTGGTGGCGTGAGTAATCTGAATCTGTGCAGTGAACAAAAAAGGTATGTGATGGGACACGTTTGAGGCACAGACCAATAACAACTGTGTTTTTTCCTTTTGGGGGTTCTTCCCTTCCTTCCCCTTTGTTTCCCCTACTGCATCTTGGGCTCAACATCACTGACCTGACCACAACTTACGAAAAATCATTTACGTGCATTTGGATTTACTTGTCTTGGAATTCTCGTGTGTTCTTGACTTACAGAGTGTGACTACAGGGCTACCCCACTTATTGAGGTCCCACATGGGGTTTATCCTCTCCTTAATTGGGGTAAGCGGAATTACACATAAAATGAATGAATGTGAGTATATATCAACCACTTTGGATGTGGGAGTAAGGGGCATCTTTGTTTTAATCTTGTGTTTACATGTTAGTACGTCTGACTGAGAAGACTGACATTAGCGAATCACACACCAAAGAGTGTATGAGAATAGAATGCGGTAAACTACCGCCACCCATGTATTCCCGCGCTACAAAGAGTGTGGCATGTATACGATGGGATATGCTTTAATCAAGCGCATATTCTATTTCGTTTCACATATAATGATGTGGAAAAAAAAGGTGGTATATACACCAGTATATTTTATTTATTCCATTACCAATTAGAACATAACGAGTTGTATACTTTGTCTGTCTTGTCTCCTCTCTTTCTCCTTTCATACAGATGGAGTGAGTTTGACGACAACTGTCTCATTTATAAGGAGCAGCTATCTGCCCTTATCGCGTAGTAGTGTAGGGAAACCCCCTTACTTTTCTAATTTCCCTGGGGGCCTATGCCCTGAAGAAAGTCCGTGCACCCTTTATGGGGCAGCAAGAGACAGAAACATGTTGGCAATAGGGTCCTAGGACCATAATATCCCTAGAAACCCCTAGTTCTTGTTTTTATTAGAAGTGCCAGACCCAAGAATAAATGGAAACTGGGGTCTGACATTGATTTTTAATCTTTATCCCCCTGGCCAAATACCATCTCAGTAAGCGCTCCCTGAAATACCGGTCTAGCCCACCCTGACTTCTAGGCGTTGGGGTGTCCCGATGATGAAGCATGAAACCACTATGGTGTGTGAGGGAATATAATAACAAAAGGACGTGCCTCCTTCCCCACACATAGGTGGTGCTGAATACTTCAAATAGGGCACACCATCATTCCACCATCAACATACTGTTCTAGTTAGCCACACCTTTTGATGGCAGACTGGTCAATCAAGGGAGTATTTATAGTGACACAGTGTTAATCCACGGGAGGGTGTACTCCCTCATAGAGTTCCTCTCGGCCCCTCACCAAACAAGGAATCCTTCCTTGTAAGGTATGTGAATTATAAATCTGTAAGCCAGCCAGGAAGAGATGAAACTGTGGTACGATCAGAATGCCACTCTGATAAAGTTTCAGCCTGGACAAAATGTTTCGATCATGGCCCCAGTGGAACCTTGTGCGCTCCAGGATAAGTGGACCGGACAATTTGAGGTGGTGGAGTACAAGAGTGATGTCACCTACTTGGTGGACTTGCAGTCTCCTATGAACCCTTTGTGGGTGCTGCATGTGAACTGCCTGAAGCCCCACTTGGAGAGGTCCAAAGTGGGCATGATCTTAGCAACAGATGCTGGGATGGAAGAGGAGACTGAGCCTCTTCCTGACCTCCTGTCTGCAAAGGAGCAAGATGGGTCAGTGGACGGTGTGAACCTCTCTACTGCCCTGACCCCTGAGCAGCAGGATGACTGTCGTCAACTGTTGGGGCAGTTTTCTGACCTGTTCTCCCTGACCCCCGGTGTCACTCAGTGGTGCGTCCATGATGTGGACACTGGGGACAGTCCTCCAGTAAAACATAAGATTTACAGAGTGACTGACAGGGTCAGAGCTTGCATCAAGGAGGAGGTCTCCAAGATGTTAGCGCTCCTCAAAGAGCCCTTGGGCCAGCCCAGTGGTCTTGGTCCCAAAGGCTGCCGCACCCAGTGCCACCCCAGCACTCCGGTTCTGTGTGGACTACAGAGGACTCAATTCAGTCACTAGGACTGACGCGCACCCCATCCCCAGAGCTGATGAGCTCATTGATCATTTGGGGTTTGCCAGGTACCTTCTGTATGTTTGACTTAACATCTGGGTACTGGCAGATCACCTTGACTGATGGGGCAAGAGAGAGGTCAGCATTCTTCACACCAGATGAGCACTACCAATTCCGGGTGATGCCCTTTGGGATGAAGAATGTCCCTGCCACCTTTCAGAGGTTGGTCAAACAGGTGTCGGCTGGACTGGAGGATTTCAGTGCTGCCTACCTGGATGACATTGCAGTGTTCAGGGCCACTTGGGAGGAACATCTGCACCACCTCAGGGAAGTGTTTAAGGTGCTGCAGAGGGCAGGACTCACCATCAAGGCGAGTAAGTGCCAGATCAGGCAGGGTTCTGTGATGTACTTGGGACACCAGGTTGAAAGTGGCCATGTGGCGCCCCTACAGCCCAAGATTGATACCATCCTGGCTTGGGAACCCCCAAGACCCAGACAGAGGTGAGAGCCTTTTTAGGACTCAAAGGGCATTACAGGAAGTTTGTCAAGGTGTATGGCAGCATTGTTGCACCCTAGACAGAGCTGACTTTCAGGAAGCAGCCCAAGAAAGTGTACGGTACTGATACCTGCCGGGAATCTTTGGATGCCCTGAAATCTGACATGTGCACGGCGCCCGTGCTTCAGGTGCCCAACTTCTCAAGGGAATTCGTTGTGCAGACAGATGCTTCAGAGCATGGTGTGGGGGCTGTGCTCTCACAGTTGAATAAAGAGGGCCTAGACCAACCACTAGCCTTCATTAGTAGGAGGTTACTTCCCCGGGAACCGAGGTGGAGTGTGATTGAGCATGAGGCATTTGCTGTGGTTTGGCGACTGAAGAAGCTAGAAGCTAAGACCATACTTGTTTGGGACTTACTTCTAGAGTCAGACAGACCACAGGCCCCCCAGATGGTTGATGCAGATGAGGGGTGGGAATACAAAGCTGTTGAGGTGGTCCATTTCCCTACAGGGGATGGACTTCATGGTGGACGCCAATGCTGATGGTTTGTCCAGATTTTTCCACCTTAGTGTAGAGAACTCCCTAGTGGGTGGGTAGTTCTCCCCACATTTCAGCTGGAGGGGACACGTGTTAGACCTGACACCATTGGGGTGGGTCTCCCTTCCATTTTTTGCTGTTGCCTCCTGTGTTTTTGCTATGATTTGGTGGTCTAGATGCTTTGGGCACTTTGCCAATGCTGTTCAGTGCCAAAGTGCAGGTGCTCCCCGTGTAAATTGATGCAATGGGTTAGTGATTCCATGATTGGCTGATTTGATTTACTTCTCAGACCCTAGTACAGTGCACCATGTGTGCCCAGGGCCTGCAAATCAAATGCTGCCGGTGGGCTTGCAGCACTGATTGTGCCACCCAGCAAAGCAGCTTGTAAAATGTGACTCAGGCCTGCCATTGCAGAGCCTGTGTGCAGTCTGTGACTGCCATGTCGACTTGGCAAGTGCACATACTTGCCAGTCCCTCAACCTTCCCTTTTCTACATGTTAGTCACCCCTAAGGTAGGCCCAAGGTACCCCTGTGGGCAGGGTGCATTGTACGTGAAAGGTAGGACATGCCCTGATGTGTGTGGCATGTCCTGGTAGTGAAATAGAGTTTTGCTTTTCACTATTGCAAGGCTATCTGTTCCCACAGGCCAGAATGGGCAGTTAGTTTAGAACATCTTATAAACATAAATGGCCCTAGGAACAAGATAGGGAAATAAAGTTTAGTATGCCTGAACTCAGAATGTTAAAGTGCATCTTTTAGTGAGGGTGATTTTTACATTCTGTGTTTGAAAATACCACTTTTAGAAAGTGGGTATTTTCTTGCCTAACCATCCAGTATGCCTCTGCTAGGTTTGTGTATTGCATGTCTGGCTTGTGCGTGACAGGAGCTGGGAGAGGGCAGCGGCTCCGACAGTCTGCTGAGTCAGGGCTGGGCTGAATGGGCCCTGGGTTGAATTTAGAGTAGGGGAGGAGATTTCCTTTCACCTGCCTGGACCTGGTCTGCCTTCAACAATGCTGTCTCCACCTCCTGTCAGGAAGCTGCACCAGTGAGGACAGAACTGGTTTTGGCTGGGTACAGACACTCTCCGCCTTCAGAGAACAAAGGATTTTGGTGTATAAGAGGAGGGGCCCAGACTCCAGACTTTTAGATCACTTCTAGGAATCAAGAGGAACCTTTGCCAAGGAGAAGAACGGGATAAGCTGAGGAGGAATACTAACCCCGTGCTGTTTGCTGCCTGGGGTTGGCCTCCAGTGGCTGCCTGCTGCCAAGGAAATGAGAGGAAGGACTTTGCTGTTTGCTTTATCACCTGCTTGAAGAAAAGATCTCCAAGGGCTTGAAACTGAGCTTGCCTCCTGTTCTGACGTCTCAGGGACACAAAGACTTCACCACCACCTCCCCTGAATTTCGTTGCCGGGAATTCTAGCCTACAAACAGGTGCCTGCTGCTGTTTAGGACCTCTAGAGACTGTTTGTTGCTGGGAGCTGGATGATCGGCGTATCGAGAAGAAGCGCATCGCATCCGCACCGATTCCCGGCGAATTACCGAGTCACGGGGAAGAAGCGTGCCCCATCCGCACTTTATTCCAACACCTCACCGAGCAACCAGGAAGAAGCACGCCGCATCCCCACTGGGTCCCGATGCAACACCGAGAAGACCGTCGCAGTACCTGCCGTGTGGCTGCAAACGTGCACCCATTGCACCCGACCGTCGCATCGCATCGGGCCGCCATTTTGTTGTATCGCACCAGATCGTCGCCGCACATCGAGGCGCCATCTTGTCGCATCGTAACTGGAACTCAGTAAGAAACCGAAGCATCCCCTCCTCTCCGGTAAGGAACCGATGCATCACCTCTCCTGTGCTGCAGTATGAGATCGACACATCACCTCCCCCAGAGCAAGGAACTGACGCATCACCTTCCCTGCCACCCTTTTTGTTTGTTTTGCGTGACACATCTGAGGTACTTTGTTGGAAAATTGTCGCATTTACAACTTGCATTTGAAAGTCTTATTTTTAATGCTGTATTGTGGATTTTTATCGTTTGGTCTTGTTTAGATAAAGTTTACTTATTTTTCTAAACTGGTGTGGTGTCCTTTTGTAGTGTTTTCACTGTGTTACTGTATGCGTTCACAAATGCTTTACACTAGGCGTGGGCGGTAAATTCCGTTCCGCTCCCGGAATTTGTGTAATTTCGCGTTCTGCAGAGAACGCGGAATTGTCAACAATTCTGTGATCCGTGGCTTTTCGAGATTTTTTGCTTGTTTGCGCTTTGAAAATGCGTGTTCGCGAGATATTTCACCCCGAGCACGCAAACAGCGTTTGCGCACAAGAAAAAAGCATTGCGAACGGGCCGAACAAGCAATTCCGCATATTTGCTGAACTTTTGCGTGCTCGCTGAGATTTTTTACCATTTTGCGGAGCTTTGCATAGCGCGACTATGCAAATTCCCCCCACCCCTACTTTACACACTGCCTCTGAGATAAGCCTGTCTGCTCGTGCCAAGCTACCAAGGGGGTGAGCAGGGGTTATTTTAGGAGTGTACCCCCCTTACCCTGACTAGAAGCAAGGGCCCCTGTTTGGACAAAGGTACCTACCTCTGCCAACTAGAGACCCCCCTTTCTAACACAGCCCCACACAAGTGTTGACCAAGCTACGCTTTCCCTCACCATCCAGTGCCTCAAACACGTACCCCACATCACTCTCCTGAGACTGGCAAGACAGTATCTGACTGTCTCTGTCACTCAACCCACACTCTTCTCGGTGGTCTCCACACATACATACCAGGACATCTACCATGGGGGAACCCCTCTCCCTGCACCTCTCATCTAGAGTCAGTGGAGTGTCCCTCCCACCACTAGGACTATGAACCCCTGTGCCAGTTACCCAATCCTCTTCAGGGACACTGCACACCACAGGAGCTACCTCATAAACCTTGACCCCCTGGTGTATGTTAACTCTCTCCTCAAGTCAGGCACCACATCTCTGGGTGTGTGTACTTTTCCCTTATTACTGGATAACACAACTTTGCTTCCACCATCTGAGCTGGACTCCACCTCCAACTCAGCAAAGCTCACTTCATGAGCTGAACACATTTCTATTTTCTTGGCTAAGACACTCATGGCCTAAAGCCTCTTTAACTCCACATCAAGCTCCCTCATTCTTAATTCATGTGCCAAGGTTAGTTTCATTTCTTCCAAGGCATAAATGTTTTTGCTCTCCGCTGCCATCTTTTGTCTCTATGGCAGCTTTTTGGTTCTCCATTTCCAACAGTTTCATCTTGAGCCTCATGAATTCTAGCTCGTGATCTCTGACCCTTTGGTTTTCCTCCAGCTCCTCTGGGGAAAAACGTCTAGCGGAATGGTTGCTGCCAGACCTGGAGGCTACTCTTGAGAAAGGCATATGCTGTGACCTGAAATTATTCCCTTGTGCATCCTCATCCACCTCTGTATCACCTGTCTACCCACCCTCTTTGGCCTCCCACCAAGCCCTTAAGGCCCTCTGTAGCTCTCTTTCCTGGAGCAGCTCTTCATGGGACCTCCAAAATCTTTGCAAAATTGCTTGAGATGATCTACTCTGTAGGCATGTAACTTTTCAATAATAAACTCCAATTCTGCCATCTCACTTGCTGGTTTACCCTTCTGAGACATGATGCGTGGATACTTTAAGGGTCACTCAAAAATAGAACCAAACCAAAAACAAAATACAGTATGTGGTTGCATAGTGGTCTGCGCTAAACTAATGATGTACACCAATCACTGTGGGTCAAGTATAAATACAGGTTCAAATCCCCACCACTGAACACCAATGTTAGAAATAGAAGTCTCTAGTTGGCAGAGGTAGATACTTTTGTCCAAATAAAGACCCTTGCTTCTAGTCAGGGTAAGGGGGATACACACTTTAGATAACCCCTGCTCACCCCCTTGGTAGCTTGGCACAAGCAGACAGGCTTATCCCAAAGGCAATGTGCACATTATTTGTACCAACACTCACAGTAACACGGTGAACACACTACAAATGGCAACCACACCATTTTAGAAAAATAAAAGATCTTTAACTGAACTAAACAAGACAAAAACGACAAAAATCCAGCATACACAGTTATGACTTTCAAAGGCTTTCAAGAACTTGTACCATAGAAAACTATGGATGCCTAACTTTTCACCAAAGTATCTGTAGATGCGTCAAAGTTCCAAAAGCCAAACAGCTGCAGAGTCGAAAAGCAAAGAGATGCGACACTCCTGAAACGATGGGTGCTACTGGTGCTATTAGATCTCTCGGTGGCATTTGACACAGTTGACCACCAAATTCTGCTCAGGAGATTAGAGGAAACCGGGATAAAAGGAGAGGCCTTGCGGTGGATGACTAGCTTCCTTTCTGACCGTTCCCAGACAGTTAATCTGGGACCTTATAGGTCTAAGTCGAAGAAGCTGACCAAGGGAGTTCCGCAGGGATCCTGTCTAAGCCCTGCCTTATTTAATATCTATAGCGCTCCCTTGGCCACTCTTATGAGGACATATGGATTCGTACCAATATCCTACGCGGATGACACCCAGCTTACCTTCTCTTTTGATAAATCCCCCATAACAGCCCAGACCAACTTCTCTGCCGACATGCTACCAATATCTCAGTGGATGTGTACCAACTATTTCCAATTAAATGCTGGGAAAACAGAGATTATGCTTTTTGGAAAGGCCGCACTGCTATGGACACCAGAGTGGTGGCCTGGGGAGTTGGGTGTCCCCCCCGCCTCAAAGGCATCAGTAAAGAATCTCGGGGTTTGCTTTGAGCAGAGTCTAAACATGAAGGAGCAGGTGTCTCAAAGGGTAAGCTCATGCTTTCATATATTGAGTCTACTGAGACGAGTAGTTCCGTTTTTCCCAGACCATACATGGAAGACTCTCATTCAGACGTTAGTCTTGAGCCGAATTGACTACTGCAATGCTCTACTGATTTTGGTCAATGAGGCCTTGTTAGATCGCTTGCAGGTAGTTCAAAACACAGCAGCGCGTTTGAAACTGAATGCTCCCTATAAATCCTCGTCCGCTGCTGCGGCAGCTGCACTGGCTTCCAATTCGCAAGCGAATAAAATTCAAGGTTTGTTGCATCGTCCATAAGGCACTGCATGGCAATGGACCAACATATCTTGCGGAGAAGCTTAGCCAATACATTCCCCTGAGAGACTTGCGATCCAGCTCTAAATCCCTTCTTAAAGTTCCTTGTATTAACAAGGCTAGGACCGGGGGGAAGGCCTTTTCTTACCTTGCCCCACGGAACTGGAATTCGCTCCCGCTTACATTGAGGAAGTGTACGGACCATTCCCACTTTAGAAAGTCCCTGAAAACATTTCTGTTCTAGATGCCTCACGTTGTATCAGCACTTTCTTACATGTCTGCAAGCGCAGAGATACCCCTGAGGGGGTGATTCAGGAGCTATATAAATAAATAAATGGGGAGACGGTGCGACAGTCCCGCTGCACGCAGAGGAAGAGTGCATCGAATCGGGTCTGTATGGGGAGTGATGCGTGGACTCTTCATGACGGTTCCGGTCTGCAGGTGATGCGTCGGAAGAACTTGACACTCAGGTATGATGTGTGGAAATCTGGGATGCATCGGTGATCGATGCGGCAGCAATAGGGGCTGCATCGGTTTTCGCAGCAGTGTGGTGATGCATGGAAATTCTTCTTGCACCATGAAGGTGCGCCAGGAAAACAGCTGCACGAAAAGCAATGCATTGATTTCTGTAGTTCCTTGAGTTTCTTCTTTCTTCCAGCTCCCAAACAGCAGCAACAACCTCCAGAGGCCCAAAACTGGCACAGACACTTCTTGGCAGGTCAGAACTCACAGCAGCAGAGTTCAGGGGAGCTGGGGGTAAAGTCTTTGTGTCCCTGATGATGAATACAGGCCCCAGCTAGGCCCGCAAAGCACAAGGGTTCGCTCTCCTGTAACGGAATCTATAAGGAAGTTGGCACGGAAACTGCAAAGTACAAAAACAACGTTTATTAACCCTTAAGGGTGGTCCTACAATCCACACAACACTCTTCAGTATTGCATGGAGTAGCACCAAGAACATTCGTACACAGTCCCCTTTTATACACAACAGAGGGGCTCATAGTGGGTGGATACAACGTAAGGCCGAAGAACATTACCATTTATGGTCATTCTCGATACTGAATCAATACATAGGCGGAGCTAACACACTCTTTGAGCCCGCGAAAACACATGGTCAAGCAAAGCTAATTATAACAGATGTGGTCAAGTCTGGGCATGCGCCAGATGGACAAGAGGGAGCTATTTATAAACTGTTGCTAGGCAGATTACAAGAGCAACTAACACAGAGGTCGGACTCTCCTCGTGGTGAACACATGGCAGCATGTCAATACAAAATGGAGTCTGGACTTCGGTCAACATAACGAAGAAAACATGATCTAAAGGGAAAGCATTAATGTTTTCAGTAAATGCTTAATCACATTGCTGTTTCAATTTACAACAGACGACCCTTTCAGCATTTACTGAAGACATCCGGTTTCCAAGAATAATCATCATATATATCAATTATCATCATTCCCTTAACCTCTTTAGCTAGACCCTTCTGGCGAGCAACATCGGCAATAGCTTTCTTATCTGGAATGCAGAATGAAATGCATACGGAACAGCACAATGGTCCACATTGAATACACATACAGAAAAGGAACAGAACTGCTATAATAATGCAGAGACCAGTTAAGACCTTCCATCCCCAGACAGTAACCAACGCCCAAAACCATCCAGAAAAGGACCAAGTGCCGTTTTCTGTGTGGATTTCAGCTGCTATTTTATGCAGCTTGTTAATGGCGTTATAAACGGATGGCGTATGATCAGGAATGAACACACAGCAGCTACTTCCAATAATTTTACAGGCTCCTCCTCGATCAGCTAGCATTACATCTAATACCATACGATTCTGCAACGCAACAATCCTAGTTATTTGTAACTCTTCCGTAAGATTCCCAAGAGCAGCGGCAGTCTGATTGGTCACGGCTTCTACCACTCTTGTTAATCTTCGGATCTTCCTACTATTCAAAGCGGCTCCAACAAAGAAAAACAGTCCTAAGTTAAAATCAATATACTGTTGCAAGCTGGTATCGGTCTGATCCACATCATCAATCGACAGAGTACGTTTATATCTATTTACAGTCACATTATTCAAAAGTTTCAAATCCTTATGATATGACGCGGGTGCTAGGAATACAGGAGGTAATAGGAATGATACATAGCATACCCCAGACCATCCAGCCGGCAAACGGTAATAACCTTTATTTCCACACACAAAGTAGGTATTATGGGACGCTAGGAAGGTACTGTCATTCAACCCGTCAATGTTCAATACGGTTATACAATCACTGACACCAACAGGGATAAAACCCACACTCTGGACACACAGGTCCGCTTGAGCTTGTGCTACTTGGATTACGAATTTGTCCTTCCCCACAGTGTCTCTGGTGTTCGTGAAGATATAGGGAATGGATTCATTGTCCGGTCGGTACTCTTCCCATTCCCAAATTGTCCCATTCGCTTGTGGATATCCATTCTTGTCCTGATGGCATTCTTTATTAAGTCTAAAAAGCAATCGTCCCACTGTCGGTTTCCGAGTGGCAAACAGCAAAGTGTACCATGCTCTACAAGAGCCATTATGAGAGAAAGGAAGTGGTATGAATGGCGTACCTCCTCTCTTCTGATGGGCTGGCATCATCCCACATATCCAACAGTTCGTAGCGTTCGTAGCAACGTGGGTGTGATGCAGCATCTGAATGAAAGTGTTATTCAAATAGGATTGTCGATGCTTCAACTCTTGATATGGCAGTGTATAAAAGTAGTGCTCCGCAGGCACTGGAGTCGTCAACACAAGTGTCTTTCGAGCAGGAGTTGCCTCCTCCACAAACCATGTGGTTATACCAACGATAGCTACTGTTAGCATGAACCCCAACGCACAAAGGATTTTCTTCTTCTCCATGTCAAAAGAAACAATACCCTGATATCTTCCTGAAACTAAAAAGTCTGTCAGAACTCTTCCCCTTGGGCAGCGGTTGATTTCTTCACCAGCGGGCCAAGACGGGTGTCGCTACACTAATGCAGGGCTGATCCCCCCCCCTTGCCACATCGGCTCTCCGTTTCACTAACCCAAGGGCCGTTCTGACAGTATGTCCCGGTACTGGAAACCTTACTTCCTTGGTCGAAGATGATATCGCCTTCCTCCAGAAGTCGTGTGGTCTGGAAAGAGCTCCTCAGTGTCTCGTGGCTCAGCAGCACGGCCTGTCTCTGCTGCTAGGATTTCTCGTTGACTGGTCAGCACGGCAGACTCCACCAATCCGGGCGGTACCTTTCGACAGTGCAAGGAATGGATCCAATTCTTTCGGTTCGAGACTCGCACAGCCGTCCTCGTTGCAAGGAGGACTTGTTCAGGTCCTACCCATCTCGGCTCCAAACTGTTCGTTCTGTCGAAGACTTTCACCATAACATGATCTCCAGGCCGGAGACCATGTCCTTCGCCGGTAGACCGATCAGGGAGCGCTTCTCGGACCTGTTGATGAATAGAAACCAAGTTATCCGTTAACTGTGCCAGATAATCGCTCATCATTACACAAGGTACATCATACACAGCCTTAGGCCTTGGTGGACCCCAAATGTTCATTGGGCGTCCGAATACTATTTCGTATGGCGTAAGGCCGGTTCGAGAATGTGGCACTGACCTAATTGACAATAACGCCAGCGGCAGGGCGTCTGGCCAAGTCAAAGACGTTGAAGCTTGGATTTTGGCGATCTTAAGCTTCAGTGTACCATTATACTTCTCGACTAGTCCGGCAGACTGAGGGTGGAACACGGCATGAAACTTCTGGGTGATGCCTAGGCCCTTCAAGACATACTTTATAACATCCGCTACAAAGTGAGGGCCATTATCACTCCACAGAAGTCTACAGACGCCGTATCGAGGGAAAAACTCTTTTAGCAGTAGCTTCGCCGTGGTCATTGCAGTATTGTCTTTCGTAGGGTACGCCTCAACCCATTTACTGAAGGCGCAGACCACTACTAGAACATACTTCAAATTGTTACAGCGCTCAAGCTGGATGTAGTCCATCTGCAGAACCTCAAAGGGTGCAGTGGGCGTCGCAAATCCTCCTGCTGGAGTTCGAGTGCCTTTCCCTGGGTTATACTTCAGGCAGATCATACAGGTCTGCACCACCCTCTTTGCTGTGCTAGCAATCTCTGGATGCTCCCAGACTTGGGTAAGCAATTTCACAATTGCGGAAGCTCCAACATGTGCTAGCCCATGTGCCATCTGAACCATAGGTTGTACAAAAGCCGTGGGTAACTTCCATCTATCCATCTGTTTATTTCTCCAACAACCCTCGTCATCCAGTTCTCCTTCGCTAGCCCATTGTTCCCGCTCTTTGTCAGAAGCGGTCCTTTGCATTTCTCGCACTTCCTCCTTCGCATCATGCCATCTCTCCACCTGTGACTTTACTACATACATGGCAGTAGCGCCGGGCTGCATCGCAGTCTCCCGTGCTACCCGGTCTGCTAACGCATTCCCTTCTCCAACTTTATCAACTACTTTCCTATGGGCACTACACTTAACAATGGCAATTTTCTTCGGGTATGTCAATGCGGTTAAGAGATTGTGGACTAACTCCCCATGCATTATCTGTACCCCATGTGACGTTAAGAACCCTCTCTCCTTCCAGAGTAGGCCGAAATCGTGCGCTACTCCGAAGGCATAGCGGCTATCTGTGTAAACATTCACACACAATCCTGTACTGAGCTCACATGCTCGTGTTAAGGCTATCAGTTCCGCTGCTTGAGCTGATTTCTGTGGTATGCGTGCTGTCTCCACTATCGTGTGTAATGTGGTAATTGCATACGCTGCTGAAGTCGTACCATCTGGTAGCTTCAGGCATGATCCGTCTACCCACAACTCTCCATCTACCTCTGAAAAGGGCGTATCCTGGAGATCAATACGACCCTTTGTTTGTTCCTCAGTCACAAGAATACAATCATGCGCTTTCTGCGCCTCAGGCTGGGTCTCGGGGTATGGCAACAATGTGGCCGGGTTTAATGTCACGCACCTTTTCAACGTAATATGAGGAGCCAAAAGCGTCAGCTCATATCCCGTTAAACGGGCACTGGTCAAATGCTGCGTCTTTGTTTGATTAAGCAGGGCATCCACAGCATGGGGAACTAACACCAACAATTTATGGGACAACACAATTCCTTCACTTTGGCGTATTGACACAGCTGTCGCCGCTACCGAGCGAAAACACCCTGGTAATGCTCGGGCGACAGGATCAAGCACAGCCGAAAAGTATGCACAAGGGCGCTGCTTGTCGCCGTGCATCTGTACTAAGACTGACAATGCACATCCATCTTTCTCATGCACATACAACGAAAAGGATTTTGTATAATCAGGGGTCCCTAACACTGGTGCTGAACAAAGGGCCTGTCGCAGTTGCTGAAAAGCAGCATCACACTCATCTGACCAAGGGATTGGGATAGGCGTGTCTTTTGTCAAAAGAGCTAGTAATGGCTTAGCTATGTGTGAAAACCCCAATATCCACTGTCTACAAAAAGAAACAAGGCCCAAAAATGCACGCACATCCTTCTGCGTGGATGGTCTCGGTGTGTCCAAAATTACTTGGATACGATCTGGTGTGAGTGCACGCCCCTCCTTAGACAAAAGGTGACCTAAATAAGTCACCTTTGGTCTACAGAATTGCAATTTCTTCCTAGATACTTTATGATTGTGGGAGGCTAAAAAGGAAAGTAAGGATAGCGTGCTTTTCTCACACAATTCCAGGGTGTCAGCCGCCAACAAGATGTCATCGACATATTGAATGAGGGCGACCCCCTCGAGTAAGGCAAAGGAGTCCAACTGTCGTTTCAAAGCCTGACTATAAATACTAGGGCTTTCTGTGTAGCCTTGGGGAATTCTACAAAAACGATAAGATCTATTGTTTAATGTGAACCCAAAAAGAAATCGGCTATCAGGGTGAATGGGAATAGAAAAGAAGGCATTTTTCAAATCAATCACTGAGAACATGGTCGCCGTAGGCGGGACCAAGGTAAGCAACGTCGTGATATCGGAAACCACCGGGTACTGAGGTATCACGATCTTGTTTACCTCCCTCAAATCAATTATGAACCGATAGACCTTCGCATCCGTGTCCTTTTTCAAAATTGGGAGAATCGGACTGTTACAGATATTATAGGGAACTTCTTCCACTACCCCTACTGCTATCAAGTCTTGCACAATCTGTATGAGAGCCTCCTCGCCCTCCTGGGAAATACGATACTGCGGGAGGCGTGGTAGCACCGCCCCCTCCTGGACACTAATGTGGACCGGAGGAATCACCATTTGTCCCACATCTGTGTCCGAAGTCGCCCATAAAGCTCGGGGGAGGGTAGCCAACAATGCATCCTCTGATATCGTACACATCCGCCCAGACCGGGGGTAGTTGTCATTCAAGATCACCCTCACACCCTCAGGGGAGCAGCGGATTGTAGCCCTAAAGTACTTTAACATATCAAGGCCCATAATGTTATCCGGTGTATACGGAGCAAGCAGAAACGGATAGGGCGCAGAAAAACAATCAACTTTAAATGCAAGGGGCTGTGAAAGAGGGCTTCGGGAGAGTGTACCGTCAAACCCTACCGATGTAACTATTGAGCCGGATGGGGGAGCCCCCGGAACCAAGTACCTAGACAATGCACTACGTGTCGCTCCTGTATCCACTAGGAACTGATCAGTAGAACCTAAAACCTCAGCCGATACATAAGGACCCGTCTGATCGACCGGCACCTCAACTGATTCGGACCCCCATCCAACGCATTCCTATGCATGCTGAGAATCATGGTATCCCGATTGATCGATGTCCGATACATGATACTGGTGCTGGCGATCAAAAACATTTGAGCCATCTCGGTGCCGCCCGGCAGTATCGAAACGGACATTATCGTTAGAATTCCCTCTAAAGTTCGAGAAGCCCCCTCTACCTCTCGGGCCACCCGGAGTGTGCCCCTGACGCGAAGCACGCAACGCTGGGCAATCCCTGGCCCAATGGCCCAACTGCTTGCAGTACGCACACTGGTTCCTATTCAAATCAGATCGGCCCGAAGGGGGACCATAAGATCCGCCCCTTCCTCTATTATTATTACCCCGTCGGGGCGGGCCATATACTTGTGCTAACATCACCTTGGTTTTGAGATCTTTCGATTTCTTCTCCTCCTGGCCCTTCGCCTCGTGCTCCTGACGCTCATAATACTGAGCGATAGTCAGAAGGGCCGTCGGTGTCGCGGAGGACCAAGAACTTTCACTCGCTTTTCACCGGGCCGCAACTGCCGGTAGCAGATTAGCCACATATTTGTCCGCGAAAAGGTGGCGGCCCGTGTCGTCAGTAAGCGACTGGCCACTAAAATCATGAAACGTCTCCTCAAAGCGCGTAAAGAAGTCCGCAACTGACTCGTCAACTTTCTGTTTACATGCAGCTAACATATTCCAGTCAATCTTTTTAGGGGGGATAATCGTCTTCAACTTAGCCACAATAGCCGCAGGGAGATCTAAAATATTCTGGGGTGGTTTCTGTGCAGGCTTCCGTTCCCTATCCTCATCCTCAAGGTCAGACCACCGGGCCTTAAAGGCAACCGCATCATCTACCTTTCGGACAGAGCGCCACGTATCCGGCGGTAGGATAAGGCCAAAGAACAGGTCTATATCCGCTAAAGTCATAATGCAAGAATTCAAGGCCCCCTCGACTTCTTCATAGAAGGCCGCTGGATTCTTGCGGGGGTCAGGCAACGCATTCTTTAGTGCCATAACATCGGCCCTATGCCATGGAGTGTAAACCCAATTATATACAAAATATCCCCTTGCATCGGCGGAGTTAATATCCGAGCTAGTCCCTGCTCCCTTAGGAGGAACATACAAAGGCGCCGCCTCTCGCATTGGTTTAGCATGCACTATGTCATCCTTATCTGACTGGGAGGCGGATGGGTGGCCCCCTGCTGCAGACGAATCCGACTGCTTCTCCTCCTCCGTTTGTTGGCGTGCTTTCTCTCTAAGGGCCAGCACCTCGTCCCGTAAAGCGAACAGCCGCCGAGCCGCCTCAGGAGCCTTAGGGGGAGAAAAAACACCATTACGTAATGCTCCGGCATCCGAAGACACTTCGTCAGGCTCAAGGACACTAGAATATTTTCGGAAAGCAGCAATTACTTCATCCGCGAAATGAGACAGAAAATACACCCTCTCTCTATCTTGCCACGACCCCCAAGTATGGAACAACTCCTCCTTAGACATCTTGCCCTTAAGTGCACGGAGGGAAAGTTTCCGAAGCTCAGCCATATGCTCGGCCGATAACATGGACCGTGTGTCGACCTTACCCGGAGCCGGGCCAGAATCTTGCGGCCGCGGAGCAGATGCGCCAACATAAGGGGGCGGAGAGCGATCTAGCAAATAAAAATCATCATCAGGATTATTAAGGACAGGATAAAGTGGCTGACGAACAACATATTGACCCGAAACCTGTAGCCTACGCTCTTTCTCTTGTCTGTCCGTTTGCTCTTTGTCCTCCCGACGCTTCGCTTCCTGCGCTCGCACATGATCATTCTTCCGTTGTTCTTTATCAAACAGCGCTTTCTCACGCTTCTCTCGCTCACGCACTTCCTTCACCCATAATCGCACACACTCAAACATATCCTGACGAGCACGCCGCTTACACATACACTGTTCCACATACTCAATCTTACGTATATCAAACGATCCATACAAAGGCCATCGCAACTCAGGATCCTTCCTCGTGTATTTCCTCCATAGCGTGCTGTACATTATGGAAGAAAGACCATGCTTCACATACATATCCCTATTAGGAGTCCCCTCTGGGGGAGCTGGAGCAGATTCCTCGAGGTTCAACCGATTTCCAAAACAGCAGCACCACTTACGGAGTGCGCTAAAAGCAGGCATGCTAGAAATAATGCAAAATATGCAATATTATAAGGAAAAATGGCACTTAATCGTTGCGCCGTTCAAAGTTTACACAGCTCCTGGAGAAATCTCTCCACATTACCTGCCTATATGTGTTGCAACGCATATATTTTCACAAAGACAAATTCAAAATATGACTAGTCATCATCAATCAAACTCAAATAGCCATCCCAGGCTTCAAAAACTCGGAGCAAGTACCGTACAACGGTTCTTACCAATCAAGAGTCCAGGTTCCAACTGCCAAGCTCCACAATCGCCCAAACGGCTCTCACGGCAGGACCGACAGAAGAGGTCTCAGTCGATGACCGGCGCCACCCAGACGGCCAGCTCGGAAGGGAAGGAAGAAAAACCTCGGGATGCCAGGGCTAAGACGCCGCTGGCAGTGATCACGTCCCCGGCCAAACTCCTCACCTTCGTCGCGACCAGTCCTTCGAGCATCCGAGTCGCCGATGAGCCCCACGTGACGGGCGCCAATTGATGAATACAGGCCCCAGCTAGGCCCGCAAAGCACAAGGGTTCGCTCTCCTGTAACGGAATCTATAAGGAAGTTGGCACGGAAACTGCAAAGTACAAAAACAACGTTTATTAACCCTTAAGGGTGGTCCTACAATCCACACAACACTCTTCAGTATTGCATGGAGTAGCACCAAGAACATTCGTACACAGTGCCCTTTTATACACAACAGAGGGGCTCATAGTGGGTGGATACAACGTAAGGCCGAAGAACATTACCATTTATGGTCATTCTCGATACTGAATCAATACATAGGCGGAGCTAACACACTCTTTGAGCCCGCGAAAACACATGGTCAAGCAAAGCTAATTATAACAGATGTGGTCAAGTCTGGGCATGCGCCAGATGGACAAGAGGGAGCTATTTATAAACTGTTGCTAGGCAGATTACAAGAGCAACTAACACAGAGGTCGGACTCTCCTCGTGGTGAACACATGGCAGCATGTCAATACAAAATGGAGTCTGGACTTCGGTCAACATAACGAAGAAAACATGATCTAAAGGGAAAGCATTAATGTTTTCAGTAAATGCTTAATCACATTGCTGTTTCAATTTACAACACTGAGACTTCAGAACAGGAGGCTAGCACACACAGGCCCTTTGAGATCTCCTTCAAGCAGAGGACACAGCCCACAGCAAAGCCCTTTTACTTTCCTTGGCAGAAACAGCAACTGCAGGCCAAACACACACAGCAAAGGAGCACTGCTTCTTCTCAATCTCTCCAGCTCTTGGCGAAGGTTCCTTTTGAATTCCAGGAATGATCTAAAGTCTGGGATTTGGGTCTCATACTTATACCTCTTTGTGCAGGGGGCTCTGAGCCCAGTTCAAACCAGTTCTGCACAGGAGGTGGAGACAGCATTGTGCAAGGGAGACTGGCTTCATTCAAGTGCAAGGTAAATCTCCTCTCAGCCCTCTATATGCAGCCGAGGTAAATTCACCTCAGGGCTGAGTCATCCAGGAAGGGCCAAGCACACCTCAACCCCCCAGAGGCTGTCTACAGGAAAGGCACATCCTCTGTATCTGTCACACTGAAACCAGACATTCAATCCACAAACAGGCAGAGGCACACAGGATGGTTGAACAAGAAAATAACCACTTTCTAAAAGTGGTATTTTCAAACACACAATTTAAAAACCATCTTTGCTAAAAGATGTGTTTTTAAATCCTCAGTTCAGAGATACAAAACTCCATGTTTCCCACTTATCCCTATGGGAAGATATGCTTGTTAAATGTTACAAAGCATTCCCCATTCTGTCCTACGGGGCAAGTTAGCCTTTCAATAGTGAAAAACGAAATTGGCAGTATTTCACTATCGGGACATGTTACACACAGAAGTACATGTCCTATCTTTCACATAGGGGTAACTTGGGCCTACCATAGGGGTGTCCTATACGTCAGAAAAGGGAAGGTTAGGGCCTGACAAGTGGGTGCACTTGCCAAGTCAACATGGCATTTAACAAACCGCGCCCAGGCACTGCAGAGGCAGGCCTGAGACATCTTTTCAGGGCTACTCATGTGGGTGGCACAATCAGTGCTGCAGGTCCACTAGTAACGTTTGATTTAACAGCCCAGGAACACTCAGTGCCCTTTACTATGGACCTACTGGTAAATCAAATCTGCCAATAAGGGAGAACCAATCACAATACCAATTTACACGGAGAGCATATCCACTTGAGCACTGGTAAACACTGAGCACTTGAGCAGTGGTAAAGTGCCCAGAGTCCAGTAGCCAACAAACACAGGTCAGGAAAATATAGGAGGAAGAAGCAAAAAGTTTGGGGATAACCCTGCAATAGGGCCATTTCCAACATAGAGTAAAGTCAGGATATAGTGAGTTTTCAGAGCCAGAGTATAGCATGGTTCAAAGCCCCCTTGCCTTCTGCAAGGCTGCATCGCAATGTCTGTAATTTAGGAACCTTACAGTAATTGGCCTAGCACACTTTATCGTTCGCTACCAAGACAGTTAAGCAGTGTGAGAAATTTGATTTTTCCTTGACAGGAAAGTGTGCCCTGGTCAAGCAGCAACCACAATCCTTGTCAGGGTGAGGCACAAGCCAACCATAAATTAACCTGTACTCAACCATCTGGTAGCTTGGTACAGAGCAACCTGGCTTAACTTATATGCAATGTGTTATGTATTTATGCAACATTTCAAACGGTAATAAAGTAAAAACACCATACAAAAAGGATCCCACAACACGTCAGACAAATAGAACTTTCTTTAATAAATACAACAAGATTAAAATGACAGAACTGGAGGTATGCAACCCAAAAGATTTTAATGAAAATAGTGACAAAATGCACAAAGCACCAACTGTGGTCATCTTGTCGTGTCAAACCAGGACAAAGTCACAATTTCAGGATACAGAGACCCAGTTAGGCCCGCTTAACAGAGTACGTTAAATCCTGGTTTGCAGAGCATTGCCAGGATCTACATTGAAGCTGCGTCATGCAGGTGATGTGATGCATTGGTTCTGAGATTCAGTGAGGCTGTGATGTGAGGATCCCATTGACAGGGCTTGCAATGCTAAGTCCGGCATTGAGAATGCGGCGTGGTCAGGGAGATGCATCAGTTCTGAGGAGCTGCAAAGCTGCAATGGGATGTCCTTGGTCATCATCAAGGCTGCCATTGACGAGGCCTGCACCAAGGATATCTCGCTCAGCAGTGGCTTCAGAGGGATTGTGGGCTGTGGAGGTGATGTGGGTCTATGCGACAGGTCCAATCCACGCAGCAGCAGAGATGCATCGGATCTGCTCAGGGTTGCACCACGGAGCAAAGGAGATGTGTTGGTTCAGCTGGATCCACAGAAGCTAGCAAAGTACCTTAAGACCTTAAGACCACTTCCAATGGTCCAGGACTGGGGTGACATCACTTGGCAGGGTTGACTTGCAGATTGAAGAGTCTTTGTACAGGTGCAAAGTTGTTGTAAGCCTGTTATGTCCCTGAGGCTTCAGATCAGGAGGCCAGAACACCAGCCCTTGGAGTCACTGTGGGTTCTGGTTTCAAGAGATGCAAGTCCAGTCCTTCTCACCCAGTCAAAAGGGCTGCAGGTCAGTACAGCAGGGCAGTAGTCCTTCAGAGATGAAGGCAAGCAGAGTAGCAGTCAATTCAGCTATACAGCAGTCCTTCTTTCTGGCAGAGAATCCACAGGTCCAGAAGTGTACTGAAGAGGTGGTGTCTGAGGTCCAGTTTTGACACCCAGTTGTGTCTTTAAAGTGGAGAGAAGCCCCCAGAGTCATGCCTTTTAAGTGCATTAGTGCCCTGCCTTCCTGGCCCTGACTCCAGACTAACTACAGGGGGTATGCAGCCCTTTGTGTGCAGACAGGACACAGTCTATTCATGTGTAACTAGGGCTGGGCCCAGTTTCCTTCTCCCATCCTGCCAGTGATGGCCCATCCAATCACATCTAAGCTACCCGCTGTGTGTGGCTGTCTATGAGACTACACAATGCCCAATGTCAACTACACCCAGTTGTGACACAGAGACGGGGCTGCAGGTACAAATGGCTAAGGAAAGTAAATGCCAACTTTCTAAAAATTGAATTTTCAAAATTGTAATTTTATATCTGACTTCACCATAAGTTAGGATTTTTCATTAAAATACCAGAGACACCAAACATGAACTGGTTATCTGTTCTCATTTAGAAATTACACTTATAAAATGTGATAAGGTAATTTGAGTGTTATCCTATGGGAGAGGTAGGCCTTACAGTAGTAAAAAACGAATTTAAGGGTATTTCACCACCAGAGTAAAACATAAGAGTACATGTCCTACTTTTAAAATACATTGTACCCTCCCCTCTAGGCCGTCCAGGGCCTACCCTTTGGCTGACCCATATGTTTAAAAAGGAAGGATTGGGCCTTAAAAAAGTTTTACTTTGGCAGGTTGAAATGGCAGTTTTTAAACTGCACGCACACAAGCTGCAATGGCAGGCCTGAAACATGCTTGAAGTGCTACTTGCGGGGCACAGTCAGTGCTGCAGGCCCACTAGTTGCATTAAATTTAGAGATGGCAGTGGACACAGGTAGTGCCACTGTGCCAGGGACTTATAGGTAAAGTAAATATGCCAACTGGATAAAAGCCAGTCTAACATGTTTTAAGGAAAGAGCACAAGCACTTTAGCAATGGTTAGCAGGGATAAAGTGTGCAGAGTACTAAGTCTAGCAAAAACAAAGTCACCAACAACAGAAGTTCTGAGGGCCAAATGTTAGGAGTAAAGCCACGCCAAAGATGCCAGGTCTAGCAAGCAGCATTCATAATTTTAATATCCATCTTGTGGATCCATCTTGGGCTGTATGTTATAGGCTTGTGAAGAACCCCTGGACTCATCACACACCCCACAGCAGCTCCATAGCTCATCGTCCGTCAAGTCTTTAATTTCTGTGAAGCCAGTGAAGCACTTGACTAGGTCTCATCCCGAAATCATCTTTGTAGCTGGCTCATATCACTTTTTCACCTCCTCCAGGTTAATCACTGCTCACTACACCATGTCAGGCCCAGTCACAGGCTCAGCTCACTGGAACCTCTCCATGGTGTCTGGGATCGATGGGCGCTCTTATATTTTTCAGCATCAGTCAACGGAGTCAGGGCACACGCAGGCCCAGACAGGCACCTTTGCTCCCTAGTTGGCTTTTTTTCTCTGCTTACCACATCAGATATCTTTTAGCAGTGCAAATGTGATTTAAGCCAGTAAGACATAAGATGGTGCAATTTTCGGGAAAGAATGGCCTGATTATTGTTGTAGCTGGAGGAGCTGCTCTAATGCGCGGACATCTCAGATCATGGCAAGCTCCACCACGAAATGGGACTTTTGAGTTAGAGTAGGATTCTGTCAAAAAAGTATTTACATAAACCATAAAACACATGTGAAAAGATTCACCTGCATAGGGAAAAACATATGTCAAATATATATTTAGAAATCTAACCCTTCTCTTACTACCACCCTCAAATAGAAACAGGAAGATTTTCCTTTGGTTATTCCCATGGGACAAAAATCGGTTACCCTCTTCAGAGCCATGATCTCAGCTAGGAACACTGAAATAATTGAAGGGTCATGAGTTGATAACATTATCTTAATGAAGCTTCCATTGTTTTTAGAGGACAATCCCCTTTTAGAGCATAATCAGCTACAGTTAATTACAGAAAATGTCTCATCCTGTTTCCATTCCTTAAAATCCTAAAATCAAATATTGGCCCTTTTCCATTTGTAGGACGGATTCATGTTCCTGGAGCTTTCTATTTTCCCTATGTACAGACACCGAGTTTGTACATAACACCACTGTCTGGCTTCTGCTGGGCCTCAACCATCACACCTTGGTCAATCCTAGGTCTTCAAAGCGTTCACTAGCGTCTAGTACGAAAATATTTACTTTTAAGTCACATTCTCGGGTTCATTGCATTATTCCATGCTTTTGGCTCATTATATCTGGGTGAGAGGTTGTGCTGTATGGCCCTATTGTGATAATAAGATCGGCCTCCGTGACCAGCGCTGGACTGCAGCCCAAAACCAGCCCTAGCACAAATGTTCAAACTTGAGTTTGTAACTACAGTAAGGCCATCTTGGCATGGTTGGGTCAAGACACAACCCATGCTGCTCTCAAAACAGCTCCCACAAGTCAAGCTACAGAGGAAATACCACAGTGACATGATGTCCATTCGGCCCAGTCCACGGCCTTCTGATCATCCTGCTCTTCTGACCCTCCTGCCTTTGCCAGTCTGCCTTTTCTTACTAGGACGTTACCCTCTGAACCTTATTGTTTCTCGTTTGGCGCTGTACCTCTCATCAGTTACTTTACTGTAAAAAGCCCACCTTTTTGCAAATGTATCGCTCCTTGATATAGTGCTTGAATCTTGCATTGAAACATCTTTGGGTAACAGAGCTATAAAATCATCAGTTGGTCATTCAATCAACCATTCAGCCATTCGTCGTCCTATTTATTTGTTCCATACTGTTCATTCCTGGTGCAGACCACTTCTCCATCTGCTGCCTAAGAGTGTCTGAAATGAGCAAGGACAAGAGTGCTATCAACAATGCAAATGGGGGTGGGTGGGAAGGGGGGAGAGAGAGAGAGAGAGAGAGAGAGAGAGAGAGAGAGAGAGAGAGAGAGAGAGAGAAACAAGAAAGAGAGAGAGGCGCATTCATACTAAGTCCTTGAAGGCAGCAGCACACTTTTCTGCTGGATTTAGAATGCTCATCTCATATTCAGGTACAGAACTTACAATTGACACCCTGCTGCCAGGTATCGCCTTTGATGAAGAATAATCCCTTTATTACACCAGCTAATTATATCTCTGACGTTCGTGAATCAGTTGCAGTCCAAGTGTAATGAGACAATGTTCTCTGCATAGTTCTTTTTAAATGTTTTTTTTTTGCTTCTCTAATCACAGTTCCTTGAAGCAGCGTGGCTCCTAGTGGGAGGCAGGGCATTTGATTATGTTATTGTCACGGTTTCTTCATGGCACTGGTTCCTAGAGGAGCTTTTGATTATCCTCAACCTGGCTGGCGTTTGTCTATTCAGAGGGTCGTCTCCAGAGACTCACATCTAGAAATGTATAGATTTGTATAGGGACAGCCTGGTTGTCGGAGCACATCGTTTTAGCGGGTAGGGTAGCTGAGGTAAAGTCTTCACCACCTAGTCACCCAGTATGGTCGAGCAAGTCCCACTCCCACCTCTCTGTGCGTTCTCCTTGGTACTTCTGCTGCTGCAACTGTGGCAATCCTAAGATAAATGCAGCTCAGACAAGGGAGTAACCAGAAACTAAAATGCACCCCACTTTGATCCATAAGCCAAATGCTACAAGGTGAACAAAGGGAGAAAGCACTATCCACTCTAAATGAGGTCCGTTCTTGCCAACTTCCATCCATCTAAATCTCCATCCTCTAAACCTTTCATGCATCCATCCATCTGTCCATCTCTTCATGCTTCCTTTACCAGTCTGCCTATCCACACTTTCGTCATGACTGTTTCATCAATCCTTTTATCCTTCCTTCCACTCATAATGCCTGCCATGCATCCATTCTTTTCCCATTCATACATCCCTTCTTTTTTATCCATACATAATTTTACTCTCCTTTTATCAATTCACCCATTCATCCAAACGTCCATCCAGCCACACATGAATCCAGCCTTTCAACATCCCAGCCATTCTTTCTTTCCCCACACATTCAATGTTGGTTTACATTTCATCCATCAATCCTTTCACCCTTGCATTAATCTTTCCATACTTTTGTTCTTCTTGTCACAGTTTCTTTCTTCTTTTCATATGTTCTTTGTTTCACTCTTCCTTCCATCCCTTTCTCTCTCACACTCTCAGTAGACAGTGTTTTGTGGGCCCTAATTCAAGGATGAAAGTGTGCCCCTTGCTGGTATTTGAATGATAAAATACAGCAATAAACAGGGTTCAATGGGCATCTGAGGCCTCCTGGTCCCTGTGCCACTGCACCTGCTGCACGAATTGAAGCTACGTCCCTGCGCACTCTTTCTTTCTCTAACCTTTTGGGCCTCTTTTACTGTGACTGGCTTCGCATTCATTATGATTTTTCCTTTTTTTTTTTAACTATTTGTCTACAGAGATTACCTTAAATTGTGAAAGCGAAGGGGAGGGCGGACTTGGGTGGGGGGGGCGGGGGGGGGGGTTAATGACACCACTGATCTCAGATACCTTGTAATGATGAAAGGCTGTGTAGGTTGACCATATTTGAACGTGTGACCAGGAGTTCCAGTGTACATTCTGTGATGGAACCTGTGACTGATCTTTTGTCACTGCTCTTTGCATGGGATACTCAACACTAAGCATTCTTGCTGAGAACCCTTTATGCCGCACTGAAGGCCCATCCTCCTCAGTTAGAATCTGGGCTGCCTTCAGTATGTCAGCGGCGTAGATCCCTGACATACACTTCTAATGCAGTAAGGGCCATCTGAGGTTTTGCCATTTGTCCATCTATCCGATTTAGAGTAGGCCAATAAATGCAAGTTCTTACTTTCCACCAACCACAATGTGATGGTAAGTGAAAGTAAAAACCTTTCAATTACCTCTACACCAAAGGAGGAAACTCAGATGGTGAGGGGGTCATTGCTTTTTTATTCTCAAATACAAAATCCTGCTTTGGGATTTTGTTTTTGAAAATATAAAAAGAAATTAAAAGTGTGCAGTACAGCTTTGCCTTGTTGACAGAGCCGTATGGCACACTTTTAATGCATTGACAGGAACTGACATGACAGTGGTTCTTGACAAAGTAAGAGATGTCAACTGAGGCAGCAGACATCTCTAAATTTTGAGTGGTTAATAATTTAAGATGATGGAGTAAAATAATGACAGTGTAACTGCACTCTAGATCAGGCCCTTGGTCCGATAGCGTAGTGAACTAATTTGCCGATTGCTTACCCGAAATCTTTATTACTCTGATTACTCTCCCTCATCCCAGTCTTACAACAATGGTGTCTTCCCCAGACACCATATGATTTAGCTAATGCAAATCTGTTCCTGCCCCTTTTATGTCACTCCTCTAACACCCTGAACTATCAAGTTGGTTGTCAACCACATGCTGCAGATACTGCTCTGTGATCCAAGCTTAGCCAAAAGTAATATTATATCAAAAAATGGGAAAAATATTTTTCAAAAAGTACAGAAAAATGCAAAAACTAAAGAATCCAATGGACATCCCTCAAAGCAATCCAAAGTATGTAGAAGTCATTAAAAACCCGAAAAAGTTTAAAAAACGAAACATTCCTGGAAACCTAAAAAATAGGGAAATCAAAGCTAAAAATATTGGTTTATTTTAAACAAAAAGCGATTTTCACAAATAAAAAAGAAAAGAGTAAATCCCATTGCCCATAGGATATGCTGTTAGACAAAAACCTGTAAAGCAAACAAGAAAACCCACCTGCAAAACACATAACCTTCCAAAAATACATATACGTTACATATAATCATCATAAATATGTAACATAACATAATATAACATAACGAATGAAACATTACTGAAACATTACTGAAAAGAATGTACGAAAACATTTTGTTCCAAAGGACAATATCTGGCATGAATAGGATGCCCATATCATGAGGTCGTGCTGTAAAGAAGAACTGGAAATTGATCCATTGTTCCGGAAAGGGAGCCGGTGCTCCGGGGAACCGAAACTTGGAAATCCGCTCAAGAAGAGAGTGATCGCGAGCAGCCGCTGTTGCCGACTATGTCAGGGGTTCATAGGCGACGTAGGACCTCATGATATGGGCATCCTTTCCATGCCAGGCATTGCCCTTTGGAACAAGGCGCATCCTTACATTGACTGTATCCGCTAATGTGCCTGCACGTGCCTATTCACCCCCACTGGATTTTCTTCTACTACATCGGTGTCATGCCCCAACACCTCAGACGCTTGACTGCACCAGGGATCTTTTCTCAGGCATTAACTGCCTTGTCCTGAAGATGATCCCAGAATTGTTCTATAGGGATTGAAACGTTGTCGACCGCTTGTACTCTGACACAAATACAATTCAATGACTATATTGTGCCTCAGTACTAATGTAATTTTTGCTGGCCTAACTGATGTATTCTTTGGCCACGCCACATCAATTGTCAGAGTTCTTTTTTCTCCTTTTTAAAAAAAAAACTGTATATGTTCCAACAAGTATTTTTTTTTCAATTTTTTCACATTATGGGGCCGATTGCGATCTGGGTCGGAAGGGCACCGAACGCGATCCGGCCGGAAAAACTACGAGCCATATGCGTGTTTTCCAGCCGACTCGTACAGCTGTAAGAGCAAGCAAGTACGGTGCGAGCTACGTGAGATTCACCGACCGAGTCGTTTCCGGGTCCGAACTGCTCCGTACGTCTCGGTCGGAAGCTAACCGTGGCATGCAATGGATGCGATTTACAACCGAGCCAGTACGATGCACGCGTCGGACAGCCTGTGCAAGCCGGAGTGTCCGGCTCGCAAAAGCTCCCGGAGTTGGACCCCCTGACACCCGCAGCCTTACGACTCGGACACAGGGGTAGACCTATGGGTCTCCCCAACACAGGCATGTACGGTGTGGATGGCACCGACGCGTACCCACTGTAGGGGGTGCACTTGTTCGAGACGTACCCATTCAGTCAATGGGAGCGCATGTATGAGTCGTACAACTGGCTCCCATTGACTTCTATGAGAGTCCGACCGAACCGAGTCCGACAGCATACGTGCACATCGTACTCGCTTGGTCAGACTGTAGGGGTCTGGCATTTGTCGGAAAACACACCGGAGTGCTTTCCGACCCGGATCGGAATCGGCCCCTAAATGATTTTTTCCAGTTGAACAGCAACATATAGATATCATCGGTTTCTATATAAAGATTCATTCTGACAATCCCTTCCTTGATAGGGACCACTGTTCCTGTAAAACAAATGGTACCCAAGGTCCCTTACCACAAGTTCCCTTGTTACTGTAAAATACGTTCACTAAAGGGGTGACATATACTATTCCCACTCCAGGCTATGCCAATTTGGGGAACGGGTTGGAAACTAACGGGTGAAAATTACTATTTCCACTACAATCTAAAACATTTAACGCAAGATGATACAAACTAAAAATTTTATAAATGCAATCATTACTCCATGCTCACAAAAAATTTAGGATTCATAAAATAAACGTATATTTACTTTAAAAACACTCTAACAAAAACTACAAACTTATATATTCATATTAAATATTCAAATATAAAAGGATTTTTTAACACTATTAATAATTACTGTTTTTTTTTTAATTATTAACCGCCATTCCTAACCTTGGAACCATAAAATAAAATAAAAAATCATTAGACAAAATGAACAATCATAAAATTATATAAAAATGTAACACCAATTTTGAAAATATAAACAATTTGTTTACAATTACATCATTGTTTTTTTAACAAAAACATTTAAAAAAGATTTTCATAGTAATATTTTTTAAATATTTACTTTATTTAATTTTGAATTATTTATAAAAAAAAATTAAATATATTTAAGGATTTATTGTATTATTTACAATAAAAGTAAAACATTTTACCTGTATTGAAATTAATATATTTTAATTAATTTTAAATTATCAATCTACATTTTAAAATGTTAATTTACATATCATTAAAATAATTAACAGTAAATTTAATTTAAAATTTCCACTTTTTCAAAATTTCCCAACCCTTATTGCCTAAAGACCCTATTTCCAACTGCTAAACAAAATATATAAATCCAACATTTTTATACATTAACACAACTAAAAACACACATTTCAAAAATGTCCTTATTAATAAATTATCTTACTAAAAATGCAAATGAAAAAAAAATGAATAAACATATAGAATAAAACACACGACAACAAATTACAAACAAAATAACACACTAAACGATATTACATGCAACAATATTTTATAAATCAATATTTTTTACAACAATAACACAAAAAAACACTTAAAATCATATTTTTACCTTCAACATTCCTGTTGATGATATATTTGATGTCTCGATATTCTTGATACAGCATTTCTGTACAACAAAATGTTTTTTACGATATTTTGTCCAAACACCTTTATGTTGTGACTTGCATTGGGGGCGCATTCTTCCCCGTACCTCCTAACTGGATTGTGGGTCTAGATCCCTATTTCCCAGAGTCTTCTGTTCTTCTGCACCCCACTCTCCCTGCTGAGGTATTGGCTCCGTTGAGCTGGTCTTATGTTTGGCCTTACATTGCTAGCAGGGTTTGGGGTGGGGGGTTATTTGCCTTTATGATCCATGCTCCATGCTGGGAATGCAGGCTGGGTCAAACTGGTTTTGGTGTTTCATATTCTGTGCTTCATGCTGGGTTTCAGGGATGTGTTGATATGGATCTTGTGTCTGACATTTCGTTCATCAGACTTTGCTGTGCTTGGGGCTCTCTGTTGAGCTGGTTCTTGTCTTTTGACTTGTGCTATGCATTCCCTGCTGCAATTGAGGGCTGAGACAAGCTGGTGTGTTTGTTTGGCCTTTTGCTCCCTCCACATGCCCTAGTAGGATTCAGGGCTGTTCTGAGCTTTTTCTTATCATTGGCATTTTATTTCATGGTCTCTGCTGGGTTTTGGCCTATGTTGAGCAAGTTCTCCTCTCTGACCTCCGTTCTACACTCCCTAACAAACTAGGGCCTGTGTTGAGCTGGTTCTTGTGTTTGTCATTTTGTTCTGTGCTTTTTGCGGAGCTTGCATGATGTGGTGTGCTGGTTCCCCTCTTCAACTTTCAACTCTATGCTCTCAGTTGGGCTTGGAGGCTGTCCTGAGGTTGATCTTGTGTTTGCCTTTCTTTTCCATCCTCCTTGATGACCTTAGGGGCTTTTTTGAGCCAGCTCTTCTGTGTGGCTTTTTGTTTGTTGCTTATTATTCGTCTTGTGGGCACAATTTGCCTAGCTCTTGTGTTTAGCCTTCCAATCTAATCTCTTTACTGGACTTGGGGCTTTTGTCCAGTGCCTTTCCTTGATGGTTCACCCTGGGATCCTGAGGCCTTATCATCTCCTGCGTGTTGCCTGTGTGTGTCTTGTGCTGATGTGCCTGCTGTGCATGCGTTGGGGGAACATTTTGGCTGTGCTTCCCCTGCTTTGCAAGCTGGAGGTCTGTCATTGGGCTTTCCTTTTTGATTCCTGCTGAGCTAGGAGTTGAATGGTTTGACGCATGGATACACCTCTGCACTTCTGCTACCATCTCCTTCTCTTTGGATTCATGGGTTTGAGGACTTTGTTGAAGTCTCTCTCTAGTTTGTCTTTGTTGCTCCCCAACCAGTGCCTCCTTTCACCGTCTCTCATCCATTTATTATGGCAGTGTGGTCACAGTCTTGTTTGGGACACTAGAGGAGCTGTAAAATTGGTAGAATTTCCGGGAGCATCAAGGAGGACACCTCCCAGCAGTCACTGCGCGTGGTCGTGCACAAAAGAACACCGCCGGCCCGCGGCATGGGAGGGACCCGTGCCATGCCCGGGCAAAACCTGGGCCAAGGGTGGGGCCGTCTATGCCCGGAGGAGCCCGGAGGAGGCTGGGCTGGGCCAACCCTCTAAGAAATTTGATTTTTGCGGTATCAAGCAGCTAAAAGGTACTGTCGCCTCCCTTTATCTCCTGTAGTCTACATTTTGTAATCACACTTGATTGTTTGGGAATATTTGGAAAATCCTCTATCCTCTTTCTTACAAGGGCTGAGACCGTACTTACTCACGAAATCGAGATAACGGAGAGAAGGCTCTCCCTGGATTCACTTACTGCTCAAAAACGCTCCTCTCTTGGAGGATAATCGCTGGATGTTGACCCCCGAATTTTGTGTAACCTACACTAGCGCCTGATACAGTTACAGTGTCGAGCCCATCCTTGCCTACTGAGCTTTCATCTCGATGCTGTATAGCAACGCGGGGACAGGTAGCATCCTTTCAGTTAGAGAACAGTAACTCGGAGTCTCCGGTTAAGAAAATAAGGGGGTGCGGAGCCCTAAAGCAAAGAACTTTGAAAGGGACACGTACCGTGAAAGCTATTGGGAAAGGTGATCTGGACTCAGGACCTCCTGCATCAACATGGCCTAAGGACACCATCACGCAAACCAATTTGCCGACTGATTATGACTCTGACCTCCTAAAGAGGACAGAAACTATGGTGACTGTGCTTTTAAATCCCATTTTGTATAAATTATCCCAAATTGTGAAAAGGTTAATTTCTATGGAGGCCCTGTGTTCGCTGAACCAAACTCTCTCAAATACAATCCAACCAAATGAGGAAGTTGGGATGTTCCCTCAGCCAGATGGGGCAGCTCTCTTGATAACTGATAAGACGGGAGGCCATGTCCCCAAGCAGGTAGTAGGGTTGCACGCTCACTCGGTGGACTTTGGTCAAAAATCAATTAATGGGGCAAGACTTACTGTACCTAATCAAAGCAAAACCAAAGGGGATGATGGACGGAGTGTTGAACATTGCAAGCACTCACCCCCAGTCAACTGATCTGGGTTTAATCCATCATCATCAGGGAAGACATGGCTTGGCAGTTCGGGCTGGACTGTTCCCATGAGGCACAGGTTCAGACTGATTTGCATATGGCCATGTCTGAAGTGGGGTGGTGGAGTGAGCTAAAGAATGATGATGGATTAAACCCAGATCAGTTGACTGGGGGTGAGTGTTTGATTTGCTCAAACGCTCCGTTTATCATCCCCTTTGGTATCGTACTGTACCTAATCAGCATCAGAACTTGAACCAAATAGATTTAGGTGCCCCCCCCATACTCATAATCCCAGCCTATTACAAGGTGAACTTCAAGGAAATTCAAGAGGCTTAACCAACTCACTAAGATCATTGGCTAATGTCACCTCGAACTCGAGTTCCAACTCATGCTATCCCTCAGCTTAACCCCCCCTGGTTCCTCCAGTAATCGATACTACTTGTGCTCAACCACCCATACAACCATAAATAAAGGTGGCATTTTAGCTTTTCATCCTAGGAGGGAGGATACTCACCACCCAGTTGAGGCAGTGAAATCTGGAGTTAGGTTAGATCTTTCACCAGCAGCCTGTCCTTATGTTATAGTGCTAGTAAATGTACCAGAACTGAAACCGAACCAGCAAGAATCAACAGAGCAGCTGATACATAAATCCCAGCATTGGCTTTCTAACCATACAGGGAATACATTTAATTTATATAAACATATCATTATGGCCAGGAGGGTTAACTGGGTAAGAAGGGCCCCCAAAACCCTCAAAGAGGACTGCATCATCATTAATTTTAATAACCATTATATGGTAGGTGACCTACTAAGCATGTTACCAAGCACCCCGACTCCTTATTCAGAAATTTGTGCACTCCAGCTTGGCTTTTTTTACAAACCCTGCACCTAATTTCAAATCCCATTCCACTGAATAGATAATGGCTGAATGCTCTCACGTTCTTTTAATCAATGTCTCCAACAGCCTGTCTTACCTTTACCTCTTAGCAATAGATTTACCTTATTGGAAGGATTGGCCGAATGTGACAGACTTGATGAGCAGAGTTTAATAGTTAATAATGTTTATGACTTAGTATCACATAATGTGTTCTCTGTAGTTTCTGTCCCCCCTGTAAACTTACAATTACTTTCAACCCTGCAGTTCAACCTTGCCTCAGAGCCCGAAACATTAAGAGAGTACCCCAGAACCTGTTGCAGTGATAATAATCACAGGGACACTCTTCTGGAAACATATGAAAAAGAGGACAGAGAAAAAGAAAAAATACCCATTTGTATAACAACATTTAACAGAGCATCGGACAAAGTCTCAAAGATAGTAAGGAAGCACTGGAGCATCCTCAACAGTGGGAAACTAAATATCCCACTACCCATGTTCTCACATAGAAGAGGCAAGAACCTCAGGGACATCCTTGTACACACTCGCCCAAAATCCCAATTCAAGAACAAGCAACAGGTAATCAGTATTTTACCCACAGGCCATCACCCATGTGGCAACTACAGTGTGTGCCACCTAACTGCTACCACAAAGAAGGTGCCTTTCAACACAGGAACACCTTGGGAACTAAGAAAGTTCACCACATGCAACACTCAGGGGAGATAGACATGATCACATGTAGCTGTAACCTACACTATGTAGGCATGACTACTAGAAAGGCCAGCACAAGAATATGTGAGCACCGTAGCAACATCAGGTGCCACAGGGCAAGCACGAGGATGACGGCGCACTGTAATGAAACGAAACACACACCAAATGACATGTGATGGGTAGTGTTAGAACATATGAAACACTGTGACAATTTAGAACAGAAGCTGCTTGAAAAAGAACAAAGATGGGTGTTCAAATTGCACACAGATATGACAGGTCTGAATGATAATATCCCATGGGACAGTTCACAAGATGAATTACACCCTGAGTACTGGAGATACAGATATAACAATCCTAATATCACTCTGGGACTGTTTTAATTACATCACAGATGAGAGGACCGGAAGGTACTAAAATCACCTCCAAGAAGAGGTCCCACGAACAAACTCCCATGTGAGACCCCAGATTGTTAATTGTTTTTATAACTCCACTGGCATGATGCAAGGAACTTGCAATTACTGAACGACCGCATCCACAAACAAACAAAAGCAACAGTCTAAATCCTACTGCCTCGCTATTAAACATAGCCTTTAGAGTAGTTTTCTCCTCTCAGGTTGACACAACACTAAATACACCTCAATTGATAATCTTATAACTAAATATTGGAGGTGGACCATTTCTGGTCTCTACTTCCAATATGGCGCTCGAACCTTGCCAATAATGAAATGCCCATTAACCTTGGTTTATAGTCTTTCTTTCATGTCTCTCCTTTTTTTGTCATAGTCTTTTTTTGTCATAGTCTTTATTCAGTCGCGGTAATCACCTCAATAAATGCTGGCAAAAAAATATTATTTACTCATCCTCCAGTTTTACAATGCCACTAATTTAATTAAAAAAAAAATCCAACTCTGAAAATGATCCTCCCAAAATGGTGCGGGAAAAGTTCCGAAAGAAGGCGGCCATTTTGTTACAACTGCGGTCTAGTCTTTACTCACATGTGAGCATGACTGGGCTTTTTCTGCCAGTATTTAAACAACATCTGGCTGAAGACATGCTAATTTGCAGTCCGCCTGGGTACGAATAGGTGTCATTGACGGAGGAGTGCTCAACCAAGTAAGATCTTTTTTTCCCTAACAGGAACCCAGGACCCCGATAAACGCTTGGTTTTTCTTCCAGGCCATGCTATGGGGAATAACTAACCAGTATTTAGTTTTTTACTCATGGCCCTTCCCTTGACTTAAATACTTTATGTACATTCTTCTAGGGTTACTACAAGCCCCTGGCAGTCCATGAGGCACAGCGTTGCCAAAACAAAAGTATGTTCTTACAAATTGTGAACAGTATGTTTAGATGTTTGTATTGTTTTGTAATATTTGCTCACATGTGTTTCTTTCTTTTTATCAATGTTTTTAACGATTAACCATGCATTCTCACAATAGAGTAGTCCGATGTGTTTCAAGGTGTCACATTTGATACTAATTATACATTTTACTGCTAAGGGCACTGACAAAAACTATAGAGGAACGCATTGATTTAAGCACTGCACACGGTTTGGACCTGCCCACGTGAAAGGTGGGCAGGCAAAATGTACTAATCTCTTCGTCACTTTATCTCCTTGAACAGAAACTATGAGTCTGATTTCAACCATATGTATTTAATTTTGGTGCTCACACATTAGGTGTGCAGCTGTTCTTTATTATAGTATTTCTTTAGAATAGGATTGTTTTTCTCACAGGGTGGTACGCATGGGGCTGGTCCCCATGTGGTCCTGAAGAAGAAGTTTAGGGGACACCTCGAAACATGTCCACCAACTCCTAGGGACAGTATACACATAACAGTTACGCTTCCTCCCTACTATTAACCACTTTTTATCCATACCAACTAGGAGCAGGAATAAATTAATCGCTCACTAGCTAGGTATTTTTAGCATCACCACTCCCCCATACACTGTACTACACATTTTTTCACAAAAAGTGCTCCAACGTAGTTCTCCAAGTTGCAGCACGCCCCTGACAGTAGCTATCTGGGATGGCCCCAATGATGAAGCATGTCACCTAGGGGCAACCCTTGGTGAGTGAGGGGACTTAAGAAGAGAATTTTCTCTTCTTTGATTCGGGGCGTTGTTTCGCACATTTAGCGGAAGCCCTTCCCTTTGGTTAGGTTCTCTGATCTGTCATTTACAGATTTGTTAATAACTATACACAGTCTGGAGGATCAACCTCCTCCTCCTTTTTTTGTTTATAATGATATATTGTGCCTTCAGGAGACATGGGAGGTTGACCCGATCTTCCTGAACGGGTATCTCTCATTTCACACGCCTGCTTTACCCTCATCAGCTGGTCGTGCAAAAGGTGGTTTATCGACATTACTTTCTAATACTTTTCCCTTAAAAGTGAAATCTCTCCTAAACGCAACTCCATACTATCACATTATCCTTTTAGAGTTCTATAGTGATAAATACTGGCTACTTATACATTTTTACAATAACAACTTTGGTAGTAATCATGCAGCGATTTGGATCCTTTGGGAAGAGATATTGTTAACTTGGAGAAAGCATGTAATAAACCCTGCGATATAATCTGGCTTAGGGACTTCACTGCCCATCCTTGCAATATAATTAATCCACCAGTGTGTGGGTTAGTAGACAATGATGGGGATTTTGTTCCCCACTTTAGACATAATGATTATGGTAATGGCTTAAATAGGCTAATAATCATAAATAATCTTGAATTTCTAAATACTTCTATAATTCTAACTGGCCAGTTAAGATTTACTTTTTCCAGTCACTCTCACTCTTCAACGCTTGATTATGTCCTGGTCTCTGACCCTATAAGGAAGCTTTTTCCTAATTTAAGATTAACTTTTATGTTTTCAGTGACCATTCTTCAATCACGTATCATATCCCTTCGCTATCCAAAAGGGAATATCCTGTTAAACGTCATATCAAACCATTGATTGCAAGGGAGAATGGGATTGTCTTGAAGTGGGAGAGAGTTGATGCTATTAAGTTTCTGGGTAACATAGTCTCCAAACGAGCTTAAGAGATAATGACATGTCAAGACCCAATATCTGAAGATGGCATAGTCGCAGCTATTGAGCTAATTTTATTGGAAATAAAAAATAACTTAATACGTTTTGTACGTAATGGGCACCACAAGAAGTCTAATTGGTTTGATGAGGAATGTGTAAAATCACTTAAAAATCTTCATATGGCCCTAAAGTCCAAACCTCGAGACCAATTTCTGGTCAAGTCCTTACGCCAGCTTTATAAGAAAGCAAGGTTAACAAGACTAAAAACCCTAAAAGAAGACTGGTGGGAAAGCCTGCAAGAGGTTGATTTATCAAACAGCTCACAGGCATTTCGGTCGTTGATCAATGCATCTTTCCTAAGGGATGAGTAGAGTATGACAATAGATACTCACGTAGAACAGGAGGCATGGGTTACATACTTTGAAGGCATATTTGGAACCACTGAGGAGGTAATCACCCAAATCCCCCTCTCAAGTCTAGTTGGCACAGGAGGTAATGTCTTGTTTACACTGGAATTAACAAAAAAGGCCCTTAAACAGTGTAAAAGAGTGAAGGCACCTCGACCCGACGGTGTCCCAATTGATCTTTTTCTAGATAACCAAGATCTCTGGGCCCCGCTTTAACAAATGTTTTTAACAAAATTGATCAAATAGGTGCTCCTCCTTCATGGAAGACGACTGTAATTGTGCCCATTCATAAAAAGGGGGATAGAACAATTGTGAAAAATTATAGGCCCATATCTTTGATAGACTCTACTGCTAAATTAATGGGCCGGCTACTTTTAAATAGACGTGAGGAATGGGCTTTTGAAAAGAATATTATAATTCCATGTCAATATGGTTTTAGAAAAGGAAAAGGCACAGTGGATCAGTGCGTGACCCTGAGTCTAATAATAGCCAAATATACGGCAGCTAAGAATGCCCACCGATACCTTGCCTTCATGGATCTGTCGGTAGCCTTTGACTGCGTGGCACAGTCTAGGCTGTGGCAGATCATGGAGGCAATGGGGATTGATATACAGATTATTAATTTAATCCGTGACCTGTATTCTGGAGCTACTGCCCGTGTTCGCTTTGGCAGGGGAGAAGAATGCACTAGACACTTTAAAATCACTAGATGTGTGAGGCAAGGGTGTGTCCTTGTGCCATTTCTATTTGCACTTTACACAAACGGCGTAGAATCTGCTTTGTTAGGGACGACCCCAGATGTCCCCCACATTAACTCACTGCAAGTACCGTTCCACCTTTACACGGACGATGCAGGGATTTTGCAAGGTACTAGTAACGCGCTGCGTCGACTCATAACGAAATATATGAAATTTATGAATAATCTGGACATGAAAATTAATTACTCTAAGTCCTTTGTTCATGTTGCAGGTCCAAAACAGCCACAAATTCATGTCGAATGGGGGAAGCTATAAGTTTTGGACTCTTTTAATGATTTAGGGACCATGTTTGACCGACATATTAATTGCAAAGTATCGTTTCTAATAGGGGTCTACAGATGGAAAAAATATTGAGGCTCTCTTTAAATTTGCAAAAAAACTTGGGACCAAACCTATTGAAGTGGTAAAGAAAGTTTATGAAGCAAAAACTGTATCTGCTGCCACTTATGGGGCAGCTGTCTGGGGCATCTCAGATTCTTCTAAATTGCAACGTACAGAAGATGCTTTTTTGAAAAACCTGGCCTCCCTGCCTCAGTCGTGCTCTAATTTTAACTTTCATACGGAGCTGAGAGTATCTCATATTGTTGATAAAATCTGTATGAAACCCATTCTCATGTGGCACTCGGTTTGGCATAAAGAGACTCTTTTCACTGACCAGGGATATCATAAATGGTGTTTTGAATTGAGATGGTGTGAATAATATCAGTTGGCTAAAATACGTTGAATCCACCCTTAAGAGAGCTGGGTTACATCAGGTTTTTGCAGATCCAATGACGTGCTGGTCTATCTCTAAGAAAGAGCTGAAAATTTACCCACTGACAAAGTTACAGCCAAGGAGGCAGGATTCAAACCTCAAGCTGTCGACAGTCAGAGCATATTACTCTGTCCCGAGTATAATGTCGATTGATGCAAATTTAAATTATCTATCGTTTGTTACAAATCTACAACATAGATATATTTTAGGGCGATTTCGTTTAAATGATATCGCCCTGATGTTGGGTCTTCCTTTTAATACTTATGTGATCTCCAAACTGCCACCTTGTGCTTGTGACAATAGATCCATTCAGAATGATCTACACTTTTAGTTTTTTTGTAAGTTCTATGGTGAAGAAAGGAAGCGATTTATTGTCCCCCTCATCTGCCAAATGAATTTTAAACAGTGTTGTGTGGCTCTATATTACCTACAGTTATTGTCTGATTCATTTACATGTGTCTCTTCTTTCCTCTTAGCTGCCTTGAAAAGAAGACTAAATTGTCAATCTGATATTCAACTTAGAAATGAAGCTATCGAACTGTGCAATAATTGTGTGTGTATTTATGAACAACCATTTTTTGTATAATAGAAATACTGTTTTAACATGATCTTATTCTTTTAGTAATTTTGTTGTAATATATGTAATTTTATCTCATAATAATGGAAATTGATTTATTTGTAGAATACTTTTTATGCCATCATTGTGTTGGCGAAATAAAGTTATTTCTGACTGACTGGCAGTGTGGTGGATTGCACTTCTGATTGTGTATAACTCTGTGATCTCGCCTCTAGGACTTCTTTTCCTGGCAGCTGGGCCTTTGTCTCTCATTTTTGGGGGGTGACTGCTCATTGATCTTCTTCCTTGTGCTTTCTTCTAGGTGTTGGGATGTATTTTCCAGTGAGGGCTTCTTGTCTGGGGGTCAGCTTTGCTTCCCAGTTCTTTGACTGTGGGTTGCTCTGGGGCTTCTCCTAGTGCTCACTGTTAGGCTTGGGGATTGAATGTTGTGTTCCAAGTTCCTGTATCTTGGACTGTTCATCCCTGCCTTCTTGTGGGGATTATAGGAAGCTTTGTAATTTTTTCTGGCTGCTGTCTCCCCTCAGCTGATCTGCTGTTTTATCTGATGTTTTTCTGCTCCCTGCTGGGTGGCAGCTGCTTTTTGTCTTGTTTCTAGCCCTTGGTAATGGTGTCTGTTTTGTGGTTTTGTTCCCACTTTTGTTCTTGGTCTCTGGTTTTGCTCCAGTGGTGACTTGAGGTTCAGAGTTTTGCTCTGGTCCCATAGTGTTCTCTTGTACTCACTGTTTGCCTATTTTGTCTCCTTCTCTGATTCTTTCTTGGTTTTGAATTTTGGAGGTTCTCTGGCAGGCGCTTTACCAATGGGTGCTGGTTCCCATTTCCGGCCTTTCCTGTGCCTGCCTGTTGCATGTCTGGCCCTGCCTTTGTTCAGTTGTCTATCTTTTTGGGCCTGTGGTGTTGTTCCCAAGTCAACTGTTGCCTCATCATTGGGTCCTGGCCCCAGTCTGTTCTAGCTTTAGGGGCCTGGTACCTCTCTGGGTTCCAAAATTCCAGCCTTTATTGAGTCTTGTGCTTGGGTTGCATGCTACTGTTATTGTACTGTCCTCTGGTTGCCCTTCTACCTGGTGACTCGTTCTTTCTGATCACCTGGTACCCTTGTCCTTCTCTGGGTCGAGTTTTGATGTTTCTGGTTATGTTTGCTTCCTCATGTTTCCTGCTTGGTTTAGGATGTGTTGTGTCCTCTTTCAGCTCTGTTCAAAAGGGAGCTGCAGACTTTCCCTTGGTGGAGGGATTTGGCTGTTTGGTGCTCTTGCTGTAGTGTAAGGCTTGGCTTTGCCTGACAATCTTGTTTGTCAGGTTGGTTGTAGGGCTGGATGTTTCCTGCCAGGCTTCTTGTTTTTGGATTCAGCCTGGGCTTTGTCATGCTCGGACTTCTCCTTCCACCTGCTTTGTAGGGTGTGTGGTCTGGATTGTGGTTGTCCTTGTTTCCTGCTTGCTCTCTGTCACTGCTGCGGTTTCTGGATTCATCAGCTGGCCTCTCTGTTTTAGTTTGGTGTCTTTCAATTTTCCAATACACCTTCTACCTTGAGCCCTTTTGCTGGGACCGGTATTATTTACCGGTGTCAACAAAACACAAAGAAGGCAAGAGGAGGTTTATAGACCTGCAGGGTTTAGCTCCCCAAATTAGAAACCAAAAACACAAAAGAACCCCTGGGTCTACAAGGTGGGGATGAGTGCTAATGGAGTGTCCCTTTTATAGGACAGTTTCCCTACCCACCCGAAGGCGGTATGCATCATCATAAGGTAATCCTCCTCGCATTATGAACCTAGTCATAAGGCAGGTTCCGGGATGTTTTCGTTGATGGAAAGAGGTATATTAAATACCTAAGGTGAGTAAGGTGTGGTGAGGGGTGCATAACCTAAATTGGTGTGAAGTAAAACTTGTTCCACGGTACTCACCAGACTTTACTAGGTCGTCCCTAAACCAGGATTAAAACCAGTCTATAACAGTAGGGGATTGAACATGTCATAGAATAGGTCGACTTGTTTCAGTGTTGTACCGTTATAAGAGGTGTGGTAGCCTTCTTTAGGACCTCATGTGTGCTACTACAAATATGTGTGTAACCAAATATAGGGTAGAGTAGAAAACATTGTCAATATAAAAAACCAGTGATTGGAGTGGTAATCCGCTCAATCAGATGTTCAGTGATAGGTATTGCCTGCTAATTTCAGGTAACATACCCCAACTTTATAGCAAAAACAGCCCAGCACACTCCCATGTATTACATGCATGTATACATCATTATTGATCCATATGCACAGTAAGACTGATTTACAACAAACAGTTGTTTTCCCAAGAAAAAAGGCGATAAGATCTTGCGTTATTGAAATTCATTCTTTATTCATATTCTTTTAGAATTTGAAACCGCCTTGGTTTTGGTGTTTTATATTCTTTGGCTTATTTAAGGTGGCGTCCAGTCCTCTGTGACAAGATGGCCTTCCTCAGCGCAATCTGCGCCAAAGGTAAAGTTGGGGTATGTTACCTGACAATACCTACCAGTGGTTATACAATTAAGTCGATTACCACTCCAACCGGTAGTTTTGTATAATGAAAATATTTTCTCCTTTACACTATATTTGGTGACACATATTTTTGTAGTAGCACACATGAGGTCCTGTAGAAGGGCGCAATACCTCTTATGAGGGTACAACGCTAAAACATGTCGACCTACTCTTACCACTATGACAGATTCAATCCCCTCCTGTTATAGCCTGGTTTTAATCCTGGTCTGCTCTCCACATGCATAACAGGCTATAAATACCATTCCCAAAGTGTGTGTGCCCGATTGTATTTCTCAATCCATATGAAGAGAAAGCTGAGAAAGCACTATCCCAGGCTTGTTCATGCACTTACAGTCTCACTCTCCAACTTGCTTGGTGCTAAGCAAGGAGATTATACTATTGAGAGGATGGAAGAATCCCCAAAAATCTGAACTGCTAATTTTTTTGGCTCAAACGTATCCTTTGGCTAAAGGTGGAATCCTGCAGTTATAAAAATGTATCCGATTATGGCCAATTTGGCAGGAAATGATTATGCAGGAGGATTTAGTTAGGGATATTGCAGATCAGAAGATTAATTCTTCCCTAAAATATAACCACTGAGTGCGTCTCTTGATTAATGGTGGCAATATATGCAATGTAAGCATCTCAGTCTGACCTCTGCTATTAAAGATAGCACTGAATGTTCAGATCTATTTGCTAACATGGAAATACAATCAAAATTTCTCTCCAATGCATTTAGTAACATTAAGAAAGCTACTGCTTCTTGTATGTCATTTAACATGGCTGCAAGTCTATTTTAGAGACTGGAAAACTTAAGGTTCTCAGAAGGCAGGATTGTTGAATATGTTCTTTTCTGGTAACAAATTGTTACAGATTTTGTGTAGACGGTCAACACTGGAAGTTTCACGTTTTTCCTTTCGGACTGATTTATCCCCCGAGGGTTTTCATGAAAGTCCTTGCTCCTATACTAGCCAATCTACCCAGCAAGGGCCTAATGATTCATCCTTATCTAGACAATTGGTTCATTCACTCTCCTTCAAAGACAATGTTACACACTCACACCAATCAAGTTCGTTAGTCCTTGAAGGAATTTGAACTCCTGATAAATTAGGGAAAATCTAATCTTCTCCCCACTCAGGACTTGGAGTTCATTGGTTCCCGGTTTCAGACACAGCTGAGAATGGGGAGCTTGTCTTCCACAAGGGCTTTGACTATCCAAAGACTTTTGATGTTGTGATCAGATGCTTCCGTTAGGGAATGGCTGTGTCTGAAGGGGCATATGGTGTGTCAGTCTCTATTAGGAAACATTTATTTTCTCATTCAAACAAATCGACAAGCGGTGAGGGCTTAGAAGTGTGCGCACTGGTGTAAAATGCTGGTTATCAGTCACTAGTGTATGAGGAGCACTCTACTTTCAGTAGTCCCACCGCCACTGGGCCATTTATCTCCAAATTGCAACCAATATCCGAAAGGAGCGTTTTTGTCAGTAATTTTTACAAGCTGATTGCTTAAAAGTAGTCACATTCAAAAAGAGTCCATAGGCAGTCTTAATGAATATCTAGTTAATATGTTTTATTTCCAAAACTTCCAAATAATTAAATCCACAACTCATTATAAAAGACAATCAGCCAATCATCTGATTGCCTTTTATAATGAGTAAATTGTAAGTTTTGGAAATAAAACATATTAACTAGGTATTCATTAAGACTGCCTATGGACTCTTTTCGAACGTGACTACTATTAAGCAATCAGCTTGTGAAAATTACTGACAAAAGCGCTCCTTTTGGATATTGGTAACAATAATTTTCTATTGGGTTAATTAGATGTTTTCATAATTATTTACCTGTTTTTCATTTTGAGGCATCCTCTATATTTGAGGTGCCATGAGCTCACCTCCACCTTTGCCCATTGGTTTGTCATCTTTTGGATTATTGGAACCCAGCAGTTCACAGTCTGGAGCAAATGGTGCCTCTCACAAGGGACGTTTGGGAAAAATACAGTTGTGGTTAAACCCCATAAATTTATCAGAGTTGGTCATGTTGTCAATACCTCCTCCATGCATTCTAACTACAGCTGCAAACAAGATGTGTGGTGGTCCATTCTAGGAAACCAGATGGTTCAGGGGAAATGGTTAAAGGAGGAGAGAGCTCGCTCCTCCAATTAGAAGGATGATGGTAGATTATAGTGCTCTCCTTTACTTTTCCCATTTTCAATAGCAACAAGTTGTTCTGATGCAGACAGACTATACATTTGCAAAGTCTTACTTAAACAAACAGTCCGGGACAGGATCCAGGTCTCTTGCGGACCTTGCTTTTCTGATACTCAGCTGGGAGAGGTACATTTAATGGGCCTGTCTGCAACCTACATACAGGAGAGGGACAATGTTATGGCAGACAGGTTGAGTAGTGTTTCCCCTTCTTCCCACAAATGTTGTCTGGTTCATATTTTTGGACAAATATTCCAAAGGTGTGGTACCTCTCAACTAGACCTCTGTGCCACTGTAGAAAAAACTCTTCTTTCATCTTTTCTGTCCAGGTTTCAGAAACAGGTTATTTGGGGATAAAAGCGCTGACTTGTTCATGGCCTCCAGTTCTGATCTTTGCATTCTATCCATTTCCTCTCATTCCCAGGGCCTTGGCCAGTTTGAGGAAGGAGAAGGTGAACCTTAGTCATGTGGTGTGGTTTTGGCCAGGAATGGCTTGGTTTCCTCTCCTAAGGTTAATGTGCAGTGTTCTGGAGTGGATCTTGCCCAGGGATCAATTTCCCCTCAGATTTGCTCCCCTTCTCTTGGACACATCCAAGTGAATGAGGCTATCACCATTGGTTGTTGAAAGGAGGGGTCAAAAGAAGTTAGGTCTCTCTTCACAGCTGCCTACTTCTATTTAGCAAGGAAAGCTTGTGATCATAATTTGACATCTTTTTAACATGGTGTATGGGAAATAACCTAGATCCTACTGTTTTTTAATCTTGATGTTTCCTTCAGGTTTCGCAGGAAGGATTTGACAAGAGTCTCTGTGTTCACTTTGAGGGTTCAATAAGGGCGGTTAGGGCCCTTTAGAAAGTTCCTGAGATAGATTCTTTAGGGGTCTAGGTTACTGAGGGTATTGTCTCAATTGAGGCCAACCATTAGGCCTACTTCCCCTTCTTGGGACTGTCCTTTGGTTTTGAAGGTTTTTTCAATACCGTCCTTTTGAACCCTTGGTGACTCTGATTTAAAGCACCAGTCTCTAACAGTTCTTTTTTTTGTGGCTATGACATCTGCTTGGGGGTGTGGCCAAGATGGCAGCGAGATTGGTCGCCTTTCTGTGAAACTCTGCTAGACATAGGGCGCATCCCTCAACATCCTGCACCATTTTGCCCCAAATTGCTCCCCTAGCCACTAGGTGATAGTCCCCCCACGTGGATGTAGCTCAGAGAGTAGGGCCCGATGACATAGCAACGCAGTAAGACTTGCCCCTGATGGCGCTGCCTGCACTGTGGTATAGAGAGGCTTGCGCAAGGCTTGGCGCTAGGAGCCTGCGGTGCACTCCCCTTTTTCTGCCTGCAGAACCAACAGATCGTGGGGTGTTGAATTGCATCTCCTGCCCTCCCCCCAACGAGGACTGCGGGTGGCTCACAGACTGGCACGGTCAAGAGCTTGGGGAGCAGTGGGGCCCAAGATGAGAGTGATCCATCCATTAGGCAGATACTCAGTTGAGCGCATGATTAAATACCGAGCTGGATAGATCCAGGGGCTGCTATGACCAGAATTGACTAGGAAGAAGGCCCGATGCTGCTGAGGCGTACTGGCATTGCGGAGCAGCTCTTGTAGCACCCGCACTGAAATATTTGCTACCTCCCTCTACCGGAGAGCATGGGCGGGAGGAGCACCCTGGTATAGGACCGGTACCTGGTGCCGGTGGCGGTGAAAGGTGGCATCGGTCTCATTGGAGACCCAAGCATATACTGCTGCAGCTAGTGGGACGGTGCCTGGGGAAGCCTCATCAGCACACAGCCTAAGCCCTGGGGCTACAGGAGTGAACAGCAAAGCCATCAGGCCTACTCATGAAGGGTGGTTCCTGATAAGCCTTCCATGGTTTACTACTGAAGATTGAGGAGTGGTTCTCCCTTGAATCACAGATACTCATAGAACTGGAGCTCCTGTTGCACCACATTGTTCCTCTGGAACCCAGGAAGGTGCAGCACATGCCCCATGGAGCACACTGGTGGCCCTTACCCTGGACTCTAAGCTACCGCCGCAAAGGTCATATCCTTCTTCTACCAACTTAAAGCAGAGGGATTGGAAGCAACAGTGGCCGGGTTACTCTGGCAGTGGTGACAAGCCTCACCGTCGGGCTCCCATGGGCTGTGCTTGGGGTGGGATGTCTCTGGCGCTTACAGGTGGTCATTTCTCTGTCCTCTCCCTTGTGGTGCTGGAGTGGACCAGACTGGTGTGGACAGCTATGCTGAGGCCTATCTCTCATTATTTGTCCCCTAGGTGCCCCCATGAGGAGTGCTACATCTCTGGCACCACAGACGGACGCAGGAATATTTGCTTTTCCACAAACGAGTGAGCAGTGTGGTACCGCAAAGCTTAGACATCTCTCTTTCCTGTCTCCGTTGCGGCCTCCTTTTTTGCACTCATGATCTGTGTCCCTGTGCTCTGACCCTCAATCTCCGAGGATGGCAAGTGGTGGGGTATGGCTAGACTGAAAACTTCCAAGCCACTGTCCCCCCAAAAAATGAGTATGGCTCTGTCGGCAGATTCTCCTGTGTGGGTGACCCGATTCACCAACTGGAAAGTATTCTCGAAAATCACCATGGAGACTTAACCCAGGGCGATCCAGATGGAGACTGGGCTGATGCATGGGAGATTATGCCTAGCCCGCGGAGAGGGTAGACATTGTGGAGTGCTCCCTGACTTTTATGTGGGCCTCTCTGATGGCCATACACGACCAACTACTGCTCTTACAATGGAGGCGCGAGAAGTCAAGGAAATGATGCGAAGGGTGCTCACACCGTAATAACATCCGATTCTTGGGCTTCCATAAGAGAGTGAAAGGCCCTAACATGGAACTCTTTTGGAGGACTGGTTGTCTCCAACAATTTTGGCGAACCAAATACCTTATTTTTCTCAGTAGAGAGAGTGCATTGCATTCCTGGCCGGCCATTTATCCCGGGGGCCCCGCCAGGAACAACTACAGGTACCGGAATCTCCTCCTGCAGTTGACGTGGTTTATGTAATCACTCTACATTTACCCCTACTTCAGGGATGATACTCTATGAAATCCTCACTTTTGAGCAAGAGGTTCTGAAAGATCTAGAGAAAAACTACAAACCAGCAAGTTTTCACAACATGTCCAATAACGAACTTGAGGCAATAAGATCCCTGGCTAATGAACCTGATACTACTATCAAACAGGCCAATAAGGGAGGAGCGATAGTGATTATGACTACTTCAGAATAATATACTGAAGGTTGCTGTCAAGTGGCAGCTTGCAAGTAGTGTACCTCTATCAGTCTAGATCCCACAGAGCACCTATGTTCAGGGATTACCTCCATGGTGTCTAGGGCTGAAACCCAGGGATAGATATCCGAGAATAAGGCAATTTTATTGGTGAATACCCATCCGACAACCCCCCCCATTTCTATACTCTGCTAAAAATTTACAAGGGGATCACACCTCCACCAGGTAGACCAATTGTCTCGCCAATCGGCTCCTTGCTTCAACCCTTGGACACATTTTGTGATTATTTCCTTCAGCCTTTGCTCAAACAGACACCGTCTTACTTGCATGTCACAAAAGATTTTTTGAAACTCATTTAAGTGACCAATGACCCACAGGTAATAGACTCATTGAAGTGACTAATGACCCCCAACTAATACACCTCAAGTTACCTTGAATGTAGAGTCCCTCTACACCAGCATCCCCCAGGAAGCCACCCTGGAGGTTGTTGAGAGGACCCTCTTGCTGGCCGAATGGTCATCACTCACTCCCCTCAGCTTTTTCATGGAATGTGCTTCCCTAAGTTTAACAGATAATGTTTTCCTGTATAATGACCAACTCTTCCATCAAAACTAGGGTACTTCTTTGGGCAGTACCTTCGCTCCCAGAGTATTATTTGTCCCTCTAATCCTTACATAGAGAACATACTTACCTGGCGTAGTTATATTGATGACATTCTGATTTTTTAAAAAGGCGATAAGATTACTTTCAATGGCTTCTTTGATTGGATAAATACTTTGAATCCGTACTTGAGGTCCACTAGGGCCATTTCTGATGAGTGCCTTCCCTTCTTGGATTTCATGAACCACTTGACTGATGGTAAACTATAAACCACCACCTATAAGAAATCAACAGATAGCAATAGTCTGCTTTTGTATGGGAGCCATCATCCATAAGCTTTGCGGGACAATCTGCCCTATGGACAATTCCTTCGATTACAGTGTATTTGCAGTAATATCCATGATTTTATTACTCAAGCACTACAACTAGCAGCCAATCTAGTGACTTGCCAATACTTATGCCATTGTGTCAGCACTGCACTATAACGTGCAAAAAATAAAAATAGATAGGCTTTATTGAAACCACATAGGAGAACCACCACAGATGTTTTAACCTGCGTAACAACATTTACATCTGAGTGTAATGCACTTCAGAAAATGATTATGAAAAACGGTGGCATTCTACAAATAGCAACGTCTCGTCGCTCACCCCTAATTTGCTTTTAAGTGCACGGCTAATTTAAAAGACATGTTAATCAATACTAGACCATGCAAATCTACCAAACCGGCACAAAGGCCTCCATGGGATTTACCATCAGTGGGCAGGAATTTTCCGTTTGGATTATGATCTGTATATACTTTGATCGAAGCCAAAAAAGACATCCAACTGAGCCCCACCCTGACATGGTTTGAAAAAACACACACAAATTGCAACTCAAGGAATTGTATGTACATGATTACATGCCCTTGCCAGATGAGTTATATAGGCATGACTACCAGAGAAGTGAAAGTTAGGAATATGTAGCATCGCAACAATATATGGTGCAAAAAATCTGGCACAAAAATTAGCACACACTACCTCACTGAGGGCCCCTCCTGGATGACATGAGATGGACTATATTGGAAGCTCATCAATATATACACAAGAATACATTATGCAAGAAAGAACAGAATTTGATTTACCATCTTTCTACACAAATTAACGGGCTGAACGATTAAATCCCTTGCAGCTAAATCAACAACTAATGTTTGCCCAGAACCTATGAGACAACAAGTATACATATGCCACATACCTATAGGGCCCATTCTTCCCCATTTCCATTTCAAAGGAATTCATGAACTTCTGGCCTTTGACTGTGTTAGTGGGACCATCCTTTATCTGTGGCTATGCTGTCACCCGTTGCATAAGTATCCATTTGATGATAATATGTGCGTGTAAACCATAAGGGGTCAGCATTAATTATTTTATTTGCTATACCTCCTACATATTAGGGCTCATTTTTACAGTGACGCCCACCGTACCCTCAGTTTTCTTTTTAGCAACATCCTTTGCGGCTTTTACAATCAATAGCGAGCGATTATTTCTACCACCAATGTGGCGCCCAGAAACTATCATGTTACAGGGAGAAACCGCAATGCTTCAATGTGGTCCCAGTTCTGCGAGCAAAAGACACTTTATATATTCTACATGGCACTCGCTGACCCCAGGCTGCACAGCTTTATTGACCCATATTACAGGAACTTCTGAGGCATTTACAATTCACAGAGAGTGATTTGCTTTACCTCTAACATGGCGCCCACAATTTGCTATGCCAGACAAAACAACATCACTGTGCGACCCCAGTCGTGCAAACGAGCGATGCCTATTACACTTAACATGGCTCCTGCAGGTTCTGTGTCTCCGTGTCACACAGCGTCACTATGCCCTTACCTTTGGCTTGTCTCACAGCCAGAGAGGTGCAACTAGAGCCAAATTTTAGGGGGGGGGGGGGGAGGTTAAGAAAAAATTGGGGGGGCGGATTCTTCTAGGCCGAGTGGAGATGCTGGGGCTCTGGGAAGGTGTGAAAAACAACAAAGCCTCATTAACAAGCAATTGGTCTTTTAAAGACCTTTTAGGTACTCGGGTGCGGCTGTGTGTGACTGCCCGGGAAGCTGTCTCAGCCTGGGCTGCCACACGACGACGGGGGGGGAGCTGAAGCCTTTTGAGCCCAATGGGCGTTGCGCACCTGCTCACAGCTGTTTTCACCCTCAATCAGCACCTTCATGCCGATATTTATGGTGCCTCCCACCTTTGGCCGTCCTCCTCCAAGGAAGCAGAGCTGGGGTAGGCCTCCACGTGGAAGGCATGTCACGTCCGTGTAAGCAATCTCCTCTTGATTCCAGTGGCTATCACTACCACAAGTACTGTGGTAAGAACCCCCTTTTTCAGGTCGAGCATTTGAGACCTCTTGTATATACTTTAGTATATACTTATATGTGTATGTACTTTGTAGGGTCTGGAGATCAGCCCTAGGACTTGTCTGCTTCTGCTTAGAGACTTATTTTCTGTTCAACTGTCTTGATAGAAAACGATATATTTTCAGTGATATGACCACCAAAGGCCCTGATTTTATATTAAAAACAAAGCTTTGGACTTAACCATTTCCCGCTGAAAGGCAATATTTCACTCCATGTGTTCCCATGCCTGGTGTGTCACGCAGTTTGGTGCTTACTTTCCCTCCATATTAAAGAACAGTAGATGTTTCAGCACCCAGGCTAATGTGCTGCATAGCTAAACACATATGAGGTCCCAAAGGCGAGACCGATTGCAAATGCTTGTTATTTAATTTGGCTCTCTTTCCCGCAGGATGCTAATTGGCATTTCCTCTTCCTTCTCTTGTGGGAACTATGCCACAACCCAAATTGGGTTATTTGCGGCACCCTTTTCCACACAGTGCAAGTTATCTCTTTGTTTGTTTTCAAGGTGTGTTTTGCACTCGTGTTGAGTAGTGACATAGTTTAATACTGCACGTATGTCGTTTATGAGCATGTCTAGAATCTGCATTGCATACCTCACTTTGTACTACTACTTATGATTTGCATCTTACAATGATGTATTTATCTTGTGTATTATTGGACGGTTCTCAAATAATTTAGAGGTACTTAATTGACCACAGTTGTGCCGAGTGACTGGAAATCTCTATTCCAGAATCTACTTTTTGAGATTCCTTCACAGTGTAGATTAGGGTTATCTTAGGTCCTGAAGAATTGCCACATGATCAATTATCCTGGGATAAATAGGCGAGAAACATGTTGACCCACTAGATTCACTAAGCTATCTAGGAGTTTTACATATCCTCTGATTGCACTCACCATTTTAACAAGGCAAGTACACTCATTATATTAAATGGGTTTCTTGAGGCTCATGTAGTCTATTTTAATTGACTTTTCACTCCTACATCACTTTGCTACCAATCTCCACTTTCAACCCACACACCCTCACTTCATCAAACGGCATTGCCGAAAAAAGATCTCCAGGCAAAGAGCCCCCTAAAGGGGGCCTGTAGAGCATTGCAGTGCCGCGCTGACGAGGAGCTTGCCCAGTGATGAAGCATGACACCCAAACTGCTGTGTAAGGGCACTTGCTCCTACTGGAGCATATTTCACCTCTCAAACAACTGTACATTAACACTTTTATCTCACTGCTGCACTATAGGAAATGCATACACTTTTTGATTCTACCTGACATAGCAAGGAGCCTGTATGCTGGACTTCAATGCTCCCAGTCCCCCCTCTTTTCTATGACTGCCCAGTATCACTGCACCTAATGCACTAATGCTAATCACAATTGAAATATATGGCTCCCATATAGTGTCCCCTTCATCTGTGCTATCTCTTAGAGGGTATCTATGGACCTCGCTTCTTTCCTCTTTCTCCTCGGCCCTTACATTGAGGTTCAAGGGGTCCAGACTATCAGGGCACTGCATCTGAATGCAACTTAACTGTCCTGGGAATACAATTACGGTCCACAAAGGGGGGTACGCACCACAGTTTGAACGACTGCTGTAAGGTATGCACGAGCACACAGGTACATCCACACAATCCGAAAAAGGCACTCCCCATGTCCAGAAAGACACAGAAACAGATACAAATAACACAGATACGATCACAAATGGCAAGAACAATCAGACAGGCACAGACAAAAAACACAGCCAAATAGATGCACAGCCATAAAACACACATAGATTGCAGATTGATACACACGAAGCTATAGACACAGGGACACACAAGTCCACCGATACTGCCCCATACATGCAGCCACCTGCTAAAACACCATCAGAGTGATTATGCATTCGTGCTACAAATCACTGAAATGTAGAGTGTCCAAAGTTGTGGCACTTGTTACAAGGATAAAACATTGAGAAACAACGTATGCAGACAGGGACATGATAATTTAATGAAAACAGAATAATATTGCAGTATTAAGATGTATACAATGTTATGCATTTTCACACAGTAATGGAATGTGCTTTACTTGCACCCCTTTTCGGTTTTTTTCAAGTTAATTATTTGTAAACTCCTCTACAGAAATCGTGTTGTGTATGCCACAAAATGTATTGATGCACAAGGACAAATCCAGAATAAATAGCAGCACTTACTTAAGCACACACCACTTAATTGTCTCGTTTAACTTAAATACTGGGTGCTATAATAGACCTTCAGTATTACATTTCCACCGCAGAAGGATTCAAGATCGGGTTGTGCCTGCTAGATTTCAAACCTGTAGCATGCAGTTTGCAGGAAAATGTTAACCGTATTTGCTAATCCGAATTATTTTATTGGCCAGCCCTACTTATTGTCAGACTTTGGAAAATATTCCATTGGAGCATGTAATAACCTTCTCACCCCCATCCACGGCCCAAAATATGCTGCTTTATAATATTCAGGAAATAACACATTCCTAAATGTCTAACTTTCGGAGTTATGGACTTCACTCTATGTGTTCGATTTCTTAAAAACAGGGAGATATGTCATTCTGAAATACTCAAAAATAATCCATAACGTTTTTGAGGTATTCAAGTTTAACTTTAGTGTGTGGGACACATCTGCCAGTTACCTCCACAAATCCTCACTCACTGAATGAGCTTCTACCTGCAAAGGGATCTTTGCACCATGAATATTCTGCCAGTGTAGTGTTTGGCGGGAACTGGTGTATAGTTAGGAGAAGGTCTGACATTGTTCAGCGATGGATGCCGGTTGCCCAATCATGTTCTTTTGGTTTGAAACAAGATAAACGCCAACATTTATTACAGCTGAAGTCAAATGAGTGAGTGCTGTGATGTGTAGAAAAGAGTATCCAGAAATATATTCTGAAAGAAAAAAAAAATCAATACCAGCGACATTATTATACTCATCGTCATCAACCTTTACTCGGCCACAATTCTATGAAAGTACATAAAACAATTAGTACAGTTAATAGGGATGAAAAAGAAAAGCACCTGGAGCAATATAAATGTAACCATAATGTTCTTAAATATATAAATTACAATTTAAATGAGCCCAATCAAATGACATCATGCTTAAAGACCATAAATATTCCTCTGCATCATCATGAGGTCATAGGTAAATAGACAGATAAACAGTGGTAAGGCTGAGACAAATACACAAGGTATTACAATTAAATCTTTGAAGAACCAGATACAAAAGAAAATGGCAAAGAGTTAAAATCACATTACAAATTCATATATTTTCCTTACTGATAAGTTCCTTGAATAAAACTGATCATAGCAATTATACTCAAAACATGTAGGCCATTTAATATTCTTCCCCAGCTGCTAAACCATTTACAATCTATATGCAAAGTAGAGAATTATAACCAGTAAAAATTACTTTGTTGCTTTGCGGTGTTGTGAGCAGGTGTGGTTCAGTGGCCAATCCCTCCTGCTTCCTAGCTTTCATTGTCCTTCATGCTCATGTGAAATACAAGTAGTTCCATGATACTTATTTTTCTCTGGTTGACCAAACATGGAAATAGGGATGCGTGAAATTGTGCAATTTATTTCACAAAATGTCATGAAATTCAAACGAACACATAAGCAATTTTCAATACGACTTAGGTACGAGTAGGTTGCACCGCAAATTTCACATTTACAGTAGGTCAAAAAATTATATGCCTAATGAATATTAATTATGCGGTGTCTGTTTGTGGCCACCAGTAAAATGGTTGCAAATGCAGGGATATCAGCCTGCAGGGGACTGTAGTCGACAATACTTGAATTGATTTTTCCAAACAGAAAATATTTTTGAAAGCAGCCCATGTGCATTAAATGAACAGGTGCTGATTTTAAATAAAAAAAAATTCCAGATTGGGAGAGCATGCAGTCTCTCACTGAGGCTGCCCAAAATGATCCATAAGGTGAAGGTACCAACAGGAAAAGATGCCCCTTTGTGAATCAGTTACCACCCTCATTTGAGCGTTGATAACCTTTTCATGGTTTTCAGCTGCAACCCCTGCTACTTACCTTTAAAAATCACCAATAGGATGGGATGGCCCTTTCACGCCCCCTCTAAATGCTACATGGTATGATTTGCAAAACTTCATTTGAAAGTTGGATAGGCTTTTCTGGCTTGCAAGAGGATATTGGTAGATGTCTCAACCCCATTTCTGAAAGAACCAAGGATGGGAGTTTGGATAGTTTGCAACTCAGTGTTTGTGACCACACAAATGTTTAGTACACCTGGATCCATATCTGGGGTCATAACTCATGCCCCAGGGAGCAACGGGAATGTGTGCCCACTTTGTGCTCCCCCAGAAACACTTTGGTATTACAGAAGGGGCCGAAGATGCATAAGCAGCCCTCTCAGTAATACAGATAGTGCTGACACCCATGTAGTTCCAGTGCTATCTCAAAAGGGTGTTCCTTCATTTGCAAGAGGGCATGATCCCATGCTAATGAGGGAATCTCTTTGTCTCTGCACAGGTGACGTATTATACATATGGGCGCAGAGGCAAAGAAGCTGTCAGCGGCCACACTGTCAGCGCGCCACAAAAACTTGAAGCACTGGCAGTGCACTCAATGATGGCAGCCATCTGGGTGGGTGCAACCGCCTGCAAAGGGGATCTCTCTCCCCTCTTAAAAGTGCAGGTGGGTGTAGTGTCCTCCGCTGCCCGGGAGCATGTAACAGACCACTCCACACAAGGAGCTCTGGTTTGCACGCCTTTATTCTTCAGCATGCAACAAATGCCATGCATCACAAACTTTATTAACCACACCCACCAGATTACATAATACTTGTAAGGAGTCTGCCGAGGTTCACTAGAGGCCTTATAAAATATAAACACAGGGCACAACATCTCTCCCTTTGTTAAATAAAAAGTACAAACAAATATGTATATATTTACTGAAAAAAACAAAGCTTGCAAGGACGTTATAGTTAGGCTCAGGTTTCACTAGTACAAAACTAGAGGATTCAGCAGTTATAGTTAGCTGAGCTAACTATAACTCTCACCCCTGCAATGCACTGCTTATAACCTCACATATTATATCACTCATGACATGGTCTGTGATATCACTGATGATATCACTGATGACATCATCTGACGTACTACTAGTGAGGGTCCTTGATGATAAACTACGTCTTCTGTTACCTCCAGCAAGTCCCATAGAGTTGGCTTTCTGAGAGGTTTTCAGTGGCCGTGCCCCCTTTATCCACCTCTCTACAAACACACCTCCTGGTGCACTACTAGTTAGGGGTGAAGTCCCCTTAGCTTTTGAGGGTCCTTGGGGGTCAACTAGCCCTTCTGTTTCCTCCATTAATACCCACACAGGTAGATTGCTGAGAGGTCATCAGAGGCCACATCCCCTTTATTCACAACACCGCAAACGTGTCTCCTGGCACACTACTGGTTGGGGGAAGAAGTCCCTCACCCCCTACCAGCTATGCACCGTGAAGCGTGTTTGCAGAGTCGTGGAGAAAGTGGGCATGCCCTCCAACCATTTCTCAGCAGTCCCACAGTGTGGGGCTTACGGGACGAAACAGAAGGGGCAGTTTGCCTCCCTCTCTGGCCATTTTCGGCCCCTGGGACCCCATCCCCTGGGCCCAGACCACTTTGTAGAGGACCGCAGTCCTTGCCAGCTTCCCGCCTCCTACGGGAGCCAGTCTTGTTTTAACACAGAGGGAGTTGCTGACATGCAGCTCCCTGCTCCACTTTGAACAAGCAGGCAAAATGCTGTCACTTGTTCAAAGCAGAGCACACTATTTGCTATGGCATGAATAGCCATTGCAAACTGAAATATCTTGGGGTGGGTACCCCGGGACATTGTTGAAGCCTGCCCTGAGGGGTGGCGGTCCCCAGGGCCATGTAGGGCACGTGAAGTGCAGCCCCCCCTTCTTTGTTCAGATTTGCTCTGGGAGGTGGTGGTCCCTGGGGCCGGGGGTCCGCAACGGATCCCCTTATTTACTGCATTGGTGCCCTTGGGAGGTGGGGGTCCCTGGGACTGTGGGGGAGGCCGAAGGGCCTCACCCGCTTTAAAAAAAATAAAGGTTGTCTACCCGGGGCAAGGGGGGTCCGTGAGACCCCCGTTAATATTGAAATTAGCCACGGAGTTGGCGGTCCCTGGTGCACGGGGGGTCCACGAGGCCCCCCAACATAATTGGAAATAGTCCCGTGGAGGTGGGGGTCCCAAGGGCTGCAGGCGGGTCCAGTGGGCCCACCCAAATTCATAATAAAGTGCCCCAGGGAGGTGGCAGTCCCCAGAGCCTTGATGAACCCTAGGACAGGGGCCCCGTGCGCCCCCTCTTAAATTTACCTTATGCCCCTGGGACCTGGCCCACCTGGGGGTTATTTCAAAGCAAGTGCGGGAGCCAGAGCTAGCATTTTTTTTCAGTTTGCCGTGGATTCGCGGATCCACCCACAAGCCCGCTTAAGAAAAAAAAAATGCTTTTTAGCCCCTGTGCGCCTCTGTAGGGCCTTCACCTTCTTCAAGGGTCTCTCAAGAGCTGGAGTTGTGCTTTGATTCCACGTACGGTGCAGTTTATAGAGCCTTCAGGGCTGACTCGGCCGTTTCTTCTCATTAGTCAATAAATAGCTCGGTATTAAGATGATTTATTTGTTCACCTACTGCTTGCAGAGATTTGAAGACACAAAATTGTCCCAGCAATAAGGAAATCAAAACAGTATATATATATTGCCAGTGGATGGATAATCCAATGAGGGGCAGACAAAGGATAGCCACTGTTAGAAAAAAATAATGTATGAGCCACGAGCTTTAAGTATTTCTTTTCCATAATAATTTGAAATATGTGATGTTGTTTTTGTGAAGCCCCTTCTGTCTCTCCGTTGGTCACACAGAACAAGGTTCTTATTGTGACCTAAACACACAGCTTGCCAAAGGACCTGATTGCCTCACTGCTTTTGGATGTTGAGCACAGTGGCACCTGTCAAAGCATCGCTGACACTTTCTCTTCAGAAAAGCAAGTGCCCCATACTGGAATTGACAGGTCTAGCTCACAGCTTGCTCATTTGCCATCAATCCATTGTCTCCTTGTCTTTCCAGGTCAGGGAACAGGAGATGTTTCTATACTTGGTAGCGTCAAAAACCTCATGGCAGTATGTGAGTTTATTCAAGACATAGGGCTTCATTTCACATTTTTAGCATCGGCAAGGTGACTTTCATTGAGCAGCAGCAAACCGGTAATGTAGGGTTGGACCAGCCTCAAAGAGAAAGAGAAGCATTCATTCTCCCCTACCTGGGACAGCAGACGGCGTGGGATCACACACCGGTAAGAAGTTTAGAGAAGCATACTCGCTTATAGGAGGAAAACATGCGTATAGACTACTGATTGGATTTCTAGAATCCCCAATAGTGAAGCATGACCAAGGATATTGTGATATATACAGCAACAACTTACAAGGATCAATACTAATGCAGGAAGTTTGATGAAGATTTACCGGGACAAAAGTAGAACCGGTGTTGAGGTGAATTCTGACCTTTAGGGAAAGGAAAACAGCCCTGAAGAAGTCGTGGGGAACTCCCAATACGACGAAACACGTGTTGGCAGGGCAAACGAAAGAAAATAAAGAATTATATTGTGTACTTGAATTGTAATATTATCACATGTGTGCTCAGGGTTTTGGTTATCATGTTTTGTTAAATCTGTTAGAAACATTCATGACACAGTTAGGAAAAGTCAGGAAGATATGACATAAGTCAGGCACATGAATGAAATGAAAGGCGATACCTAACAAACTTAGGTTGCTGGGTACTGTTTGTGATGCTCCAAATTAGGACCACTCTTGATCTGCTATAAAAATAGCAGAAATTGCTGTAGCAGTAAAAGCACTGCTAGTAGTTACTTTGACCATATTTTGGACAATAACCAGCGGTTACCCACAATAATTTCTGAACTTCTTCAAGAGTGTCACGAACGGATACGGCTAGGAATATTTTGAAAATTTGAGGTCAAATAATGCACTTTACAGCCCAATATTTACTGACATTTACTAAGAAGTCATAAGATTTAAAAGCGTACCTTGATAGGAGACATCAGAAATATGTCAGTACTTTTATGATTCGATTTGTGGGTCCAAGACTGGTTGGGAGGCCAATACTAAGCCTGTAAAACTGTCTGGATCCCAATTTGGTTGTGTTTGTTTTCTGCAAAAAACATATGCCCTGGGTCTTATGTGTTTTTTATTCTTTGCTAATTTTCACATGGGACAGAGCTTTTAGTTTTCAAAGGGCCATATTATGAGTTTGCTCTCCCACTCCCACACTGCAAACCTGTGTAGGAGCCGGCCGCCAGATCAGGAGTTTTCTCCTTTCTGGCGGGTTGTTCTTTGGTATTCCCAAGAGGGTGCCTGTGAAATACGTACTGCAATGGGAACTTCAAAGGCAGTACCTGCATGGCATGACCTGCTGCAGTCTATGTTGTGCAGGTACTGGTGACCTTACACACAGGGGAGCACATGTTGTGCCACCTGTGCGCATTCACATTGTGCAGAGGCACAAGGTGGCCCTGTAGCTCTCCCTTTGTTTCCTTACTGCCACACTTTTCATGGTGGTCGCACTGCCATGAAAAATGTGGCTGAGGAACTCGTAATATGCTAGGTGGGGCTGCAGTGGCCCCACCAAGCATATATGGTGCCTCAAGACCGAAGTGCCACCACCAGGGATGTGGTGAGCCCAGTCCAACCCAACCACCTTTGTCCTAGTAGGGCAGTTGGAAGACCGCCACCACCGCACCCCCAGAGTCTGGCGGTCCTTGGACTGCCAGACTCGGAATAAGCACCAAAGTCACTTTCGGTAGAAAAACAATCATTCTGGATATGCGTAAAGGCGTTTCCTGTTATAAATACTGAATTTTATGCAATAATCTTTAAATCTATTATTCAATTGTCTTTCGTTCGTGTTTGGCATGCACTGGTTATGGTAATCTCCCGGATGAGTGTTCATTATGGGCCAGATATTCGAAGCATTCAGAGCATTCGCAAAAGCAAAAATACTTTTTCTGATGTACAAACATCCTACTGCGATCCACCAGATTCACAGTTTGGGTGTAGAAATCACATTTTTGGGAGGGGCGTCCCTTCCAAATAGCTAATTCTAGTGTTATGTATCAATGTTTTTCGACTGAAATGTGTGTTGCAAAGCCTTGGTATTTTACCACAAACTTAAAGTTAGTGGCAATGCATTTGCAAATATCCTTTTCCCTTTGTGAATGTAGGGAAATATTTTTTTAAGAGCAGGCAGTGATCTCACGAACCACTTCCTGATCCTGAAAAAATTAAAACAAAAGTTTCATTTTTATTTGTTTAAACATCCAGAGGCGTAGATTCAGGCGTGGTGTTTGAGGTGTTACAATCCCCTAATAAATGTATTTTGTGATTAATGGGTGGGTGTGGTGAGGTATCTGCCGATGTCACCAGGATATTTTTCACACACAGACAAAAACGCACACACACTCTCTTTCTCTCTCTTTTTGGAAAAATTTCAAAATGTTGGTTATTCCACAAAAATAGTGTTCTTTCTCTTACTTGTTACCCCTTCCAATCTGCATTCCTCTCCCTTCCCGCTCCCCTTTAAACCTCTCTTGTGCACCTTGCTTTTTGTGTAATCTGAAGCTCAAATCCCCCAATCTTACTGACCAAGCCACGCCTCCGAATGCATCCCGTTTTTCCTTTAAGGAAAACAGGTTGAACTTCAACAAAAAAACCTCTATTTGAAAGCAATCACAGATTTGGTGGTTTGCTGACCTCAACAGTCCACTATCTTTGTGTTGGCTGGAATTCCTAATGGGTCGCAAACTGCAACCTACATCATTAATATTTATGAGGTAGGTCTCTTTATGACCCACTAGGATTTGCAAGTATGAAACAAAAGGTTTCATACTTAAGGGATAGTGATCTCCAAATAGCGATTTGAATAAAATCGCTATTTGGAGATCACTATTTCTAATCTGTGTACAGCTGGCCCTGTTTTTAACTTGCTAAGGGTTTGCTGTAGCAAAGTATTTTTACTCCCTATTCACTGAAATCAGAATCTAACATTGCATAGTTTTCGACCTTAGTTTTGGTTTATTACAGCCGATTCACTTTACTTGAATAGTTGTCTGGTTCTAGAAATTAAAATCCTATTCTGGACCTTGAAATCACTGTTTTCCTTTCTTACACCTAGCATGCATACATGATTTCCAGAAGCTCCTGAAATATTGCAATTATTTCCATTTTCAGTGGATGCAATGAAATGGGGTTTGGCTGATTAGTGGGACAATGTTTCTCAGTTGTAGCTTGCTCAAGGTTTGGTGGACTATAGCTTAAAAAGAATTCCACAGGACTTTCTAGAGATACATTAACTACAGGTTACTGTAATGATAAGAAATCTTTATTTTATTGTGGACAACTTATCTCAAGAGAGGCACCAACTCCATGAGTGCTGAATTATAGGGCAATAACAGTTGTTCCCTTTGGCAGACACAAGGGAAAGAATTTGTGAATTTATGGCTCGTGCTTTTTAGCTTTTTAGTTTCCCTTCCATAGTTTGTATTTCATTAAAAGATTCTGAAGGGTTTAGACTGCATTTACAGTGCAGTCTAAACCACAATGTACTATTACAACAAAGTGGCCGATTACGATGAGTGTTGGAAAGCCTCCGACCTCAGGGTAGAGGCTTTCTGACACTCATCCTCAGTTTCACTTCCAACCTCCTAATTTCAATTTAGGTGGTTGGAATTGAAAGCGGCGGTCATTCCGGTTGGCTTCCGACAGACTCAAGGAGCCCATCGGCCAGTCGGAGACTGGCCCATAGTCCCAATGGACGGCGTTTCCACCATTGGGATTACGATGCTCGGATTCTCACAGGCTTTCCATGCCGGGTTTTCCGACATGGAAAGCCTGTCAGAAAGCGAGTTGGCCGATGAGGGTTCACCTATGGTGTCCCCTATTGATCCCTGCACCGTGTGCGGTGCAGGGATGAACACAATCTCCCGTTTCTCAAAGGGAGCTTGTGCTACAGCCGTAACACAAGCTCCCATTGAGAAATGAGAGTATGCGACCGCACATCAGCGGTTGGGACCGCCGACCAGAGGTCAGTCAAACCCAAATCTGTGACGGTGTTGGGCAGACGCAAGTCTGCTCAACATCGTAAGGAGGCCCAAAGTCTTAACCATGCTTCAGTCTTTACCAAGCAGAATTTTACAACTAATATGCATTTACCACTATGGTCATTACCACGCATGACTGTACAATGTTTTTTAGATCTAGACATTTAGCACACGTGTGTACCACTAGTGTCAGTACTAAGCGTTTTTTACCACTAGTGTCATTACCACAAATATTTTTACCATGGACCAATATGTAAGTAAATGGGTAAGTATATATAAGTAATTATATGTTACACATATTTGGTAAATATTAATTTTACATTCCTTTATATTATTTTTATGATAATAAGTTTTAGGACCGGGATGTAAGTGAAACAGGGGTTTTGGATGGGGAAGTATATTAATACACAGGTATTAAGTTAATATTTCAGTATTTGTATTGTAATAATGTAATTTATGTTTTTTCAGGTTAATGTTAATTGTTAAAAGAAATTTTAGCAACTGTAATACAATATTTTAAGGATGGGATGCAAGGTATATAGTGGTATTGGGTGGGGAAGTGTATTAATACTCAGATATTAATTTCAATATCTTTTTACTAATAGTTAAGAATTGCAAGTGTTGCAAAATAATAATTGTTGGAGCCGGCCTCGTGGCGTGGTCCTGTTCCCCCTCGCTAAGCCGCACGAGGTCCCATGCACCTCGGGGCTCCTCCATTTTGGATTGTACGTGACTCTACGTAACCACCTACGTGACCCCGCTCCACCCGGCCTCGGTCCCAGCGAGGCCCAACATCGAGGCGCCAACCCCTGGCCCGGGGGATACCACATGAACCCTTCCCACTCCCGGCGGAGGGCAGTATCGATGGGACCCCCAACCGTCCTTCCACACCTAGGTGCGATTGCCCCACAGCTCTCTGGGGCCTGGCGCCTCTCCTGCTGGGCGTCTGGCCGCTCCCTACCCGGCCTCTCCGCCCCCCCGGGCGCAAGGGTCCGGACATCAAAGGGCTCCAGTCCTATATCTGGGGCGACCCGACAACAAGACAACAGTTGTATCCTGGAGTCAAGAGCCCTGCTGATCGGATCGCGGCTGACCCTACGGAGAAAGACTCATCTTGAACCCACACTCTGAGCCCTGCTGACGACGTCGCGGCTCCACTGTGCTTAAAGACCTTCACGAACCTTTGGGGCCCTGCTGACGCTGTCGCGGCCCGACCTTGTTGAAACGTACCATCAGAGCCCAGCTGACCTCGTCGCGGCTTGACCGAAGCGGACCTACCACCGGAGCCCTGCGGACTGTGTCGCGGCTCGACCCAAGCGGAACTACTACCCGAGCCCTGCAGAAGCCGTCGCGGCTCTCCACGTCCGAGCCGCTCTGAGACCAGCACTCAAGGTCTGGCGCAGAGCCTTCCCGTACCTGGCTGGTACTAAGACTGTCCCGCTACCCTATCCCTCCAAAGACATTGAGACTCTTACTGGATCACTCGATCCCACTGTAAATATTGAACGTACTACTATTGATAAAGAACCAAGATAAGCAACTGATACGGAGTCCTGTGTGGTGGTATTACTGGGCCTAGTACGATCATAGGAGAAGGACCTCCCCTAGGGGGCTTCTCAGCGGCGCTCGGCTATAACTTTGCGGTAGGAAGGTGCCCCGGAGAAGTCTCCCCGACTCCCCGGTGGTCCTCCCTCCAACAACAATAATTAAATAATGTTATATATTTTATAAAACATTACTATTTAGGGATGGGCTGCAAGTGTTATAGGGGTATTGGTTGGGGAAGTGTGTTAATATTCAGGAATGAATTCTAATACTTTAATATTAATATATAAGAATTGCAATTTGCGTAAATTAATAAGGAAAGCTTGCTTGTGTCAAGAATGCATTTCACACTGGCTGGCTCCAAAGAGACTGCAGGGCTTTGGATGCAAAGTCCTGCGCCATCACCAAGGCTGCCTTCGATGAGAGGCTAGTGATGAGACGGCCTGCATCGAGGAAGCGCCGTGCATCAGCAGTTCCAATGCAGCTGTGTTCTGTGAGGTTGCTGCGGAGTCCTTCCACTAGAAGAAGACTCACAGTGGAGGTGATGCATCCATTCTGTTCAGGCTTGCGCTGTGCAGCAGAGGTGATGCTTCAGTTCTGCTGAATCCACAGATGGGATGGCAGAGCATGTTCAGGCCCACTTTCAAGGGTCAAGGACTATGGTGGCACCACTTGGCAGGGTAGGGCTCTCATTTGCAGAGTCCAGGTACTGGTTATAAGAGATTAGCCCTTGGAGTCACTCTGGTGATGAATCAGTTCTGCTGGATCCAAAGATGAGCTGGCAGAGCACCTTCACGCCTTTTTCCAAGGATCTAGGACTATGGTGGCACTACTTGCCTGGTTAGGACTCTCAGTTGCAGAGTCCAGGTACTGGTTATAAGAGATTAGCCCTTGGAGTCACTCTGGTGATGAATCAGTTCTGCTGGATCCAAAGATGAGCTGGCAGAGCACCTTCACGCCTTTTTCCAAGGATCTAGGACTATGGTGGCACTACTTGCCTGGTTAGGACTCTCAGTTGCAGAGTCCAGGTACTGGTTATAAGAGACTAGCCTTTGGAGTCACTCTGATGGTCCTGGGTTCAGATTACAGGTTCAGTCCTTCTCACTAAGACAAGAGGGTACAAGGTCAGCACAGCCGGCACCAGTCCTTCAGGACAGCAGTCCAGCAGAGTGGCAGTTCTTTCAGGAGCACAGCAGTACTTCTTCCTATCAGAGTCCTCCACAGGTCAAAACGTGTGCTGAAGAGTTTGTGTCTGAGGCTCCTTTGAAGGTGGGGAAGGTTCTAGAGGTTCCCCTTTGAAGTGCATGATTCCTGCCTCTCCTGCCCTGACTCCGAACTAACTACAGGGGGGTATACAATCCTTTGTGTGAAGGCAAGACACTGCCTATTCATTTGCAAGTGGAGCTGCGTCTTTCTCCGCCCACCCATCCTGCCAGTAATGGCCCATCCAGACAAACGTAAGCTTTCCATTGTGCGTGGCTGTCTAGGAGGTAAAGACCAACTGCCAACTACACCCAGTCACATGATACAAACACATGTTGCATGCACTAAATGGCTATGGTAGTCAGTTTCAAAACTGTAATCAGAAAGGTGTCATAGGAGGAATTGTCATTAACAATTCAAAATACACAAAGCATGAACTGTTTACCTGTTCATCTTTGGAGGTTACAGTGTATTAAATGTAATAGGCAATCCAGTATTATCCTATAGAAGAAGCAGGACTCATAGTATTAAAAATAAATGTAAGAGTTTTTCTCTACCAGGACATTGAACATTTAAAATTACATGCCTACTTTTTTAGCACATTGCACCCTGCCCTCTTGGTTGTATTGAGCCTACCCTTTGGGTGACTTATACATATTGAAAAGGCAGGCTTAACCCTGGCAAAAGGTTTACTTTGCAAGATGGAAATCGCATTTAAAAACTGCACACACAGGCTGCAATGACAGGCCTGAGTCGGAATTGCAAGGCTACTTAGGCGGGTTGTACAAAAAGTGCTGCAGGCCTGCGAGTACTAATAAATGTACAGGTGCTAGGTACATGTAGTACAGATTTACTAGGGATTTTTAAGTAAATGAACTACTCCAATTGGGTATAAGTCAATTTTACTATGTTTAAATGAGAGAGAGCACATACACTTTAGCACTGGTTAGCAGTGGTAAAGTGCACAGAGTCCTAAAGCCAGCAAAATCGAGATCATAAAAATAGGGAGGAGTAAGGCAAAACGTTTGGGGGTGACCCTGCAGAGGAAGCCAGGTCCAACATAACCCCCCTCCAGCCTCCTTTGTGGACCCTATCTGTGCAGCTCTTAACCTTAATTTGCTCACTAATGAACCTCCTTAGCAGACAGTACTTCCGTGGTCAACAAAGTGATGTGGCCCATCTTGCCCCTTGATTAGGACTTCTTTCTCCAACCTAAGGAAAACTCTCCCCATAGGGACAACAACCAACAGAGGCTACTGACAGCTGACAGTGTCAAGAGTCAGGGTCCAGACCATCCACTGGCAGGCAGAAGCTCCAAGCTGGAACATTGGAGAGGCCCCTCTTCCAGCATTGGGGCAGACAAGGAGTTCCCTATGGGCTTCTGAGGTTTCCCTGACCTCTGAGGTTTTTTAAAGTGGGGGGGGGGGGCGACAGCCCCAGGAGTTAGGCACCCTACTTCCACTTTCCTTCTCACCAGTTCAAGGGTGGTAATCCTCAGACTGGGTTTTCAGCCCTGGATCTGTATCCTGAGGCAGAACAGGTGACAGGGTGATTCCTTCCTCCTCTGGACCTTTTATTTGGGCTTCTGTACCCTCTGCTTGGACGTAGTACCCCTATAAAACAAACTGTCATGGAGCCCTGGGCAATCACCCTTCTAAGCACTCCTTCACTGGGGGCAACTCATTCCCCAGAATGCATTCTATGGGCATCTGGGGAGTAACTATGACCTTCATCTGGGTCACCTTCCCACCCCACTCCTGAGTTGCACTACAAACCTGAAACGAGCCTTTACACTACCATGATCTGGCTGGCCCCAGTGTCCCACAGAAGAGTGACAGTGATCCTATTCACTTTTACCTGATGGAAGTGGTGACTCCCACCCTCAGGGATCATAATTCCACTACCTGAGTCCACTTCCCAACTAAGGAAGACTAGGACACAGCACAAGAAGCATCCCACACTAAACTAGAAAAATAGAATACATTTTAGTACATAAAACAAGGCAAAAATTATGAAATTCCAATCAGGAGAACCAGAGGTATGCAATTTCAAATATTTAAGAAACAATTAGCACATAAAAGCACAAAGTGCCAACTGTAGATATCTGGGGACAACTACTTGCTTACCTCAGGGTTGACGCCGGACTGCCCCTGCACATCCCAGCCCTTCCAGTGCACAGCGCCAGCAACTCGCCGGACCCGCTTCGCGTTCAGTCACCGCGGAGGATTGCTGATTGGGACTGCCTGCCATCCAGGGGAAAAGATTCAGGACCGGGGCTGCGAGCAGCAGGGACTCCATAGTCCAGGAGTCCCTGCGAGCCCAACCACCAACACCTGGGCTGCTCTCCCTGGCCGACACGCCCCCAAGCCCACGGGAGTAAAAGACGAAGGATTTCTCCCTAACAGTGGGACAACTACTTGCTTACCTCAGGGTTGACGCCGGACTGCCCCTGCACATCCCAGCCCTTCCAGTGCACAGCGCCAGCAACTCGCCGGACCCGCTTCGCGGGTCCCGCTTCGCGTTCAGTCACCGCGGAGGATTGCTGATTGGGACTGCCTGCCATCCAGGGGAAAAGATTCAGGACCGGGGCTGCGAGCAGCAGGGACTCCATAGTCCAGGAGTCCCTGCGAGCCCAACCACCAACACCTGGGCTGCTCTCCCTGGCCGACACGCCCCCAAGCCCACGGGAGTAAAAGACGAAGGATTTCTCCCTAACAGTGGGACAACTACTTGCTTACCTCAGGGTTGACGCCGGACTGCCCCTGCACATCCCAGCCCTTCCAGTGCACAGCGCCAGCAACTCGCCGGACCCGCTTCGCGGGTCCCGCTTCGCGTTCAGTCACCGCGGAGGATTGCTGATTGGGACTGCCTGCCATCCAGGGGAAAAGATTCAGGACCGGGGCTGCGAGCAGCAGGGACTCCATAGTCCAGGAGTCCCTGCGAGCCCAACCACCAACACCTGGGCTGCTCTCCCTGGCCGACACGCCCCCAAGCCCACGGGAGTAAAAGACGAAGGATTTCTCCCTAACAGTGGGACAACTACTTGCTTACCTCAGGGTTGACGCCGGACTGCCCCTGCACATCCCAGCCCTTCCAGTGCACAGCGCCAGCAACTCGCCGGACCCGCTTCGCGGGTCCCGCTTCGCGTTCAGTCACCGCGGAGGATTGCTGATTGGGACTGCCTGCCATCCAGGGGAAAAGATTCAGGACCGGGGCTGCGAGCAGCAGGGACTCCATAGTCCAGGAGTCCCTGCGAGCCCAACCACCAACACCTGGGCTGCTCTCCCTGGCCGACACGCCCCCAAGCCCAAGTACTGTACTATTTAAAGAACCTGGTTACCCGCTGCGCGGGAGCGCGCGGGAGCGCGCGGGAGCGCGCGGGAGCGCGCGGGAGCGCCCGGGGCTAAGCCCGGGCAAAGGGCGGGCCGTCTGAGGCCGTCAGAGAACGGAGGAGACCGGACCGGGCCCTCTCCATAACACCGAGGTACTTTCAGAACCTAACCCAGCTCATCGTTTGAGAGCTCTAAGTAGCCTGGTGAAAACTCTGTGCGCCAAATTTTGTTGCCGATTAATTGTTCCACCCGATTGTGGAGATGGTTCTTACGAGAGGGTCTAAAGATAAAGTAAAGGGAGGTGGGGGAAAACGTTTGGGTCCTATGGATGACTTTATCACCAAGGCGAACAATTTTATTGACCAAAGCATCACCCTAATAGAAGGTAGGGTCTCCTTAGATTTAGCCCTGGCAAAGCGGTCATCCATGGGAAACTTGAAGAATGCAAAAACCCCCGAGTCCCGCCGAATTGGGGGCTGTGGCCCCTCTCCCACAGGTAGGAGAAGTCTACCAAATAATGTAGATCTATCAGCTTCACAACTTTCCGATTTTCAATTAAGTCTTGATTTAGAAAAATCGCCAGTACTAATCCCCGAAATAACCCCGGAAGAAATAAGAATCACTAGAGGGAAAAGGGAGGGGGCAATTAGGAAAAGAAGAACAAAACCTAATAAATCGATCCCTCACGACTCCAGTACCCTAGACGAACCAAAACCTTCAACACCCACATCTGACAATCCCCACCCTGGTAAATCAGTCATTAATCAGCCCACGCATGAAAATTTAGATTCGCTTAGCGTACTTAACTCGAGTTCTTCTTCACCTATTTACCTGCAAAGAGACAATTTTAACCCTGTGTCAATAGCCAACATAGCAGACCTTTTAAAAATTACCATTACCCCACTCGAATTAAGGTTGTCTCGGATGGAACAACAATTACAGCTCCTTATTGACATCATGAAACCAAAACAAGTAATAGGGGGGGGGGGGGATAAACAAAAAGAGAAAAGTATCAAACCTCCCCTTCAAAAGGTGTCATATACGGGAAAAAAAACCTCTAAAAATGCCCCTTCTGATTCTACATCTAAATCACCACGTCCCGAAACAACCATTATAGAGCGAACAGAAGATCCTATTGCTAACTCCAACATTTTTCATCCTTCTCAGAATAATGTTTTGGGAGCAGCGAAGCCAGGGCCAAAAAACTCCCCTCTGAAGGGAAAAAAGACGCTCCAACAAAACAAACAGGTCCCTAACCAAGTAACAACTGATCACACCATGGCTGACACGAGGGGCTGCAAAAAAAGGTTGGCAGTTGACCTACCTCCAGAAGCAAGCCCCTATGTGGTAGTTATGGTAGGAGTTCCCGAGTTAGAAGATCACGTTGTGGAAACTACCTGGTCACTGAAAAATAAGGTGCAGTTTTGGTTAAATAACAACTGTCCCATCACTGAACCCGGGTCATCTAGGATCTTGATGGTCCGTAGAACCCCGTGGGTGGGAAATAGTAGGAAATCAATTCCGGGCGACTGTATTTTGATTTCCTTTGACCACCCATGGGTGGTGGACCACATATGTTCTTGGGAGCGTCCAAACACCCAGGGCGAAATAGGTATTAGATGTCTCTCCTTTTTTTACCCCTCCAGGTCGCCCAGGGATGCTCAATTCACCAATGCTCCTTATTGGGAAACTAAAGCCCCAGTCCACGATAATTATTTCAATCGTTGGAACACAGTGGGCCCCCGTTACCATGAGCATGGTGGTTATAGGACAAATTCAGGCCCACAATTTCGGGGAAGAGGAAATGACGACTGGGGCTTCCATCAATTGCGGATGTTAAATAGAGAGCCAACCCAAAGGGAAACCTGGTTCGGGTTTCCCACGGACAACAGATTTAGTGTTCTTGAAATGGTCGATTGACCATCAATTAATTTCAAATCCATCGATCATAGCTCTTCCCAATTAACATCTAATTCCACAATGGATTCTTCAATCAAAGAAACAGTGCATAATGTAGATTTGCATTCGCTATCCATTTTTTTCTGGAATATAGCAGGGCTCCGTTCAAAAATCGAAGACGGCTCATTGATACATTTTTTGGAAGGCGGGAATATCATATGTCTCCAGGAGACTTGGTCCCTGACAGACCTTCACCTCCCTGGCTATAAAACGTATTTTACGCCAGCGTTGGGGGGCGGTTTTGGAAGACCCAAGGGAGGGTTGACTACATATATTGCCAACACAATCAATGATCTCAAAACATCCTTGGTGCTGTCTGATCCAAATTTCCAACTATTAAAGCTCCTCTATAATAAATCTGAGCCTATTCTTTTGCTCAATGTCTATAATAATCTTGAAGAGGAACAATTTTTGTCTCTCATCAATTTAATTAAGGAGAAATTGGGTCATAACTCTCCACTTGGTAAGGGGCCAGTCCACCTTATATGTGGAGGAGACTTAAATATCCACCCATGCCCTCATGTCGGGAAAAATAGATGCGGAATTGTGGATGAAGAGAACGCTCCTATCATGCACTTTAATCATAGTAAAACGGGGATTGCAATGAACAATATGCTGGTTGATTTAGAACTGGAAATAGTAAACAAACTGATTCCGGACTCTAACTTTTTACAACCAACGTATGTGGGTAGGGGCTTCAGCACTACAGTAGATTATATTCTTCTCTCCCCAGGCTTATTACCTTGAGTAAGGTCCTTTGAGGTACTGCTAAATACTTTTAGTGACCACTCCGCTCTTAGACTAGAACTCCAACAATTGAAGGGACAACCGGAAACTAGTGTAATCGCCTCTACGCTCGCTCAAAATAAATTGGAGTTGGGCAGGACAAATGGTTATACAGTAAAGTGGGAGACGCTGGATCCGGAGATAATCACGGCGAAATTGGTAATGGAGTCATATGTAAATATAACCAATTGCCTTGATCCAACGTTACCTGAAGAAGCTGTTTTAACCAACTTTCTACTAATACTGGAAAAGATTAAGGAACTTCTTACAATAACATCTAGGAGGTCACCCTCGATCAAAAAAGGATGGTTTAATCATTCCTGTACCATGGCCCTGTCCAACTTAAAAAAGGAACTAAAAAAAACAGTGAGAGATTCAGAATTGATTCAAATGCTGAGGCGTCAATATGTCTCCGCACGGAAGCAAAGAATCACTGAATTAAAAATGAAACTGTGGGATGATTTGCACACTAGCTCTGTATCTAAGGATAGTTTGGCTTTTTGACGTACTGTTAAAACTCCATATCTCTTGGGCGCAGACACCCCTAAGATAGAAGTGGCTATCGATGAGGCTACGTGGGTGGCACATTTTTCAAAAATTTTTAAAAACCCAGTAAATACCAGTAAAAGAATAGAACATAGTCTCCCAAACGTCAACTATCCCATCTCCCTAACTTTTGATATCGCTGAAGTTATAGCGGCCTTGAATGCTAGCAAAAGCGGGAAAGCTCCAGGCCCCGATGGGGTCCCAGTAGACTTGTTTAAATTTAACCCGGACCTCTGGACCCCCATTTTAACTAGAGTATGCATAGCAGTGGCAAAAGTGGGACTGTTGGACTCTTGGACTAAGTCTATCATGGTCCCAATTTTTAAAAAAGGTGACCGCCAAGATGTCAATTGTTATCGTCCCATTTCCCTTTTAGATTCGCTAGGCAAAGTGGTCGGTAGAATCGTTCTTGAACGACTACAGCAGTGGGCAGAGGAGGGACACATTATTTCAGACCTTCAATTTGGATTCCGGGAGGGGTTTGGAACGGTAGAGCAGGCCCTGAACCTCAGTCTGATCCTGGGAAAATACTGCCAAGGAAAAAAAGAAACTGTGTATATGGTATACGTAGATTTATCTGCCGCCTTTGACTGCGTTTCACATACGAAACTTTGGAATATTTTGTTACTGATGGGAGTGGACTCATCTCTCATAGATTTTATGAGAGAACTATATTCGGGTGCCACCGCTAGGGTGCGTTTTGGCACAAAAGGTGAATTGACTACGCCGTTCGGAGTGGAGCGAGGCGTCAGGCAGGGATGTGTCCTTGCCCCCTTCCTCTTCTCCCTCTACACAAATGGCCTAGAGGCGGAGATGTTGAGGGGGGCTCTGGACCTACCCCGGGTCAAACGGCGATTGATACCCGCCTTGCTCTACGCCGACGACGCGGTCATTTTGGCCCGCACCCCACGCGAACTGCAAAAATCCCTAAATAGATACGTTGAGTTCATGGGTAGCCTGGATTTACAGGTTAACGTGAAAAAAACATTTGTCATGGTAGCCGGGCGAGCCAAAAAATGTGTAAAGAATATTTTTCTTAAAGAGCAAAAACTTGAGGCAACTACGAAGTACTGCTATTTGGGGATAATGATTGATGATAGGCTTAGCTGGAGAGCAGCAGTGGAGGCCAGATGTCACTTGTTTAAAAGAGCAACAATGTCCCTGATAAGTTTTTCACAGAGGCTAGGGAAAAGGCCTCCAGTGGAGCTGTTAAAAATTTACGTAGCTAAATGCCAGGCAATTGCCCTTTATGGAGCAGGCCTGTGGGGAATCGCAGAAATCAGCACCCTTCAGGTCGCCGAAAATAACTTTTTAAGATTTCTCTTAGCAGCACCAATGAGCTCCTCAGTATATGCCCTTCATCTGGAGCTTGGTATTCCCTACCTTGAGGACCTGATAAGAATTCAACCGCTATTGCTCTGGCGTCGTATCTGGTCTTCCGTGAACAATGTGTTTTCACAAGAAATTCTGATGGACGCAATGGCCATAGACCACTCTGTATCAATTCAATGGTTGTGCTATGTACAAAATTTTTTTAAGGATCTAGATTTGGAGATCTATTACACAGATCCAAAAAAAAATAACGAATTGTCAAAGAAAGGACTTAAAAAACTGGCTTTAACGCATCTGGAGTCCCTGAGGCTGACCTCCGTGGCATCGAAACCCTCGGTTGTTCATGCTAATTTAATTCAGACCCCTTACTCCATCCAACCTTATTTGACATTACAGATTAGCACTTATCACAGAATGTTGTTAACAAGATTTAGACTTGATTCCTTTTTTAGGCTAGTATCCTTCCCCAAGAGAAACAGCTGGGAGAAGGTTTCCACCCCTTGTCCGTGTGATGAAGTGTCAACTCAGACAAATTTACACACTATTCTGTTTTGTAAATTTCATCATCCACACAGGAGGGTCTGGTTACTACCTTTATCAAAGAGCTGGGGACTAAGACAGTGTCGACCGGCAATGCTACGCCTTCAAAGCCTAGATTCCGAATTGACCTGTTATCTTGTTCTTAACTTCCTTAAATGTATTCTGCAACATAGGAATAATTTGTAAGCAGCGGTTTGATCCCAGTATTTGTAGATGAAATGAATCTTTGCAAAACCTTGGTTTTAACTATATGAGCTGATAATTGTTTAGTTTTAATTTTCATTATTCTCTAATCTATGTGCGATGTTCTATTTGTAACTGCTCTTTTATGGTTTTTTAATTGTAAAAACCGAATAAAGAATTTATTATTATATCTGGTTACACCCGAGCAGAACATAGTCCCAAGTTCATGCCGACCATAATGGGGAATGGGCCGGGAACAGGGCCAGCTGAACAAAGTACCTGAAACCCTGATTGCAAAGTGTGGCAAGGTCCCACATCGAGGGTGCGTCATGCAGCCAAGGCAATGCATTAGTTCCAAGAAGCTGCAATGCTGCGATGCAATGTCCTGCATCATCGCCGGGGAGGCCCTCGAGGAAAGCTCGCAATGCAAAGTTCTGCATTGAGGATGCATCACAAACTGGCTGGTTCCAAAGAGACTGTGGAGCTTGTGATGTGAAGACCTGCAACATCGTCATTAAGGCTGCCGTCGCAGAGAGGTTTGAGATGCGAGGGCTTGTGTCGGGGATGCATCGTGCAGCGGAGGTTCCAATACGGCTGTGGGCTGCGAGGTCAATGCAGAGTCTTTGCGCTAGAACAACCCTTGCAGGAGAGGCGATACGTAGGTTCTGTTCTTGCTTGTGCAACGCAGCAGAAGTGATGCGTCATTTCTGCTGAATCCACAGATGGGCTGGCAGAGCACCTTCAGGCTCACTTTTAAGGGTTCAGAACCAATTTCAAAATCAAAGCCACAGATGTGTGGGAGCACATGGAAGCAGTATTTTTGTCTTCTCCATCTGAGGGGCAAATAGCCTATAAGGAAAATAGGAATGTTCCTGAAAAAATGTGGCATCTAAAAAAGACTAGAATTTCGAGGGCAGTCATTCACATCATGTGAACTTTATGGGTGATTTACTGAGCCAAGCCTCAAACAACTTATTTTGTCCAATGTTACGGTCGAAATATTAATCCTGACTTTTTTTGTTTTCATCACTATTCTTTGTAGTTTATGCAGTCCTGAATATTTAATTGGAAAGGTTCCGCTCAAAATACCCAAATGCAAAGTGATGTAACATAAAACCAAAGTTAGGTCTGGCAAAAAGTCTGTCACCTGCATATGATACATTAGAAGATATGCGGCCATTACAGACCCCACTGGCCTTTGAGTGGCACTCACCTATCATTACATTTCAGCATTCACCCATAGACCAATTATCCAGAAATGGTTTTGGTGTTCCTGTGAAAAGTGGTGTAAGACTGCATTTAGGATGACAATAAAAGCTGCATAGTGCAGATTCCTTGTCTTTTAACTTTTGCTGATGGTTACTAGTGGTGGCCGTCCATACTCAATTTTGGGATCAGGATTTAACTTTCTTCATCAGTGTGGAACAGAAAGAAAAAGGCAGCAAAGAGAGAAAGGATGAGAAAGACAAATGCAGGAAAAACAGCGACAAAGGGGGAGAGCTTGGATCTAAAAGAATCTGAACATAATCTAAAGACAGAGACAGTGCAAGGCAGTGGATGAAAGAGGCATGAGGTGTCATTCCCAGCCTCTTGCTGAACCAGTCCATTAATGTATTCAGATTGAGTAACAGCAGGGGGGCTTAGCAGAAGTGCCCTCACTTATTTTCAGCTGTGATTCACCAGTGTGAAATAATCCGTGCAAAGAGTCTTGGCAACATTTGCATTTTTTTTATTTTAGTCAAGTTGAGAAAACATGCCTCTTTTATAGAAACCCCGCTCTTTCTTTTTATAACACTTAAACATTGACGCAGTGTTTTGAAAAAAGACATAATTTGCAAATGTGGGCCACTTTTTTTAGGGTGCCAGAGCCAATTTTAGATCCCAATCCAACTCTGCCTTGGTGTCATTCTGGTGTGCTATAAATCCAGCAGTGCAGCAATAAAGAGAGTTTAAAAGATGACGTCATTCATATTGCTGTCATACTGCCTCAGCCCTGAACTGAGGCAGTAGAGATGTGCAGAACAACAGTTGTTTTATGAATTCAATATACTTAAACACAACTAATAACTGCCACCCAAGCCATTCTTATAGCTTTGAGGTCCTCCGACAGTTTGAATTGTCACATTGTAACAGTGTGATGGTTATTAGTTGTGTAAGTACTGTGACGGCCGCGCTGACGGGGCAATTAGTGGTGCAAGCTGCAGTAGCCTTTTTTTAGTAACTAGGGGCCATATGTATGAACACATTTTCCCATAGACACAGAATGGGTAAAACCGTTTGATACATCTGGCCCTAAGCATTGTAGTCTTGATCACCATTAGTTGAACTAATTAATCCTAGTGGTGAGGTCTGAGCTATGTAAATACCACAAAAAATCTAAATAAAAGTACTAAATGAGAATAATTTCTGAAGGAGTTTGGAAAATTAGCGGCATTGAGGCAGGTGGATCCATGCTTTTAAAACTCCCATCTAGCATTTGAAGGAACAGTGGGAGAGCAATGCTACTATACTAATTATCTACAGTATAATATACATGCTTTAGAACATGAATTGTTAAAAACTTGTATTTTTAGGACATCTGCCTTCTTCACTTTAACTGGACAAAGCGCCCGGGGGGACTACAGGACACATGCGCGCAATTTGTTACTGGTGGAGGGCAGAGGACACAAACCTTTTCGCTGCCCCCTTCCATGGGCTGTATCATTCCTTTGACAGAGCAACAGGAAAATAACACACTTGTCACTTTGCGTCAGAGGACACTGGAGTGCCGCTTCCCCTGACAGAAATGAACACCATCACATTAACCGATGACCCTTAAAAGCACTGTTTCAAAATGGCATTTTTTAATCGTACGTTTTTCTGACGCGCCCTGCGGAGGAGTTACCGCATGTTCTGTTGATGTGGCTTGAAGATCAATCTATAGACACCCCGCTCTCGGCTAATGGTTTGAGCTCGCTCAGGTACATTTGCCTGGTGCGTGTTAGGCAGAGATGCTGAGGCTGCATGGGCAGGGGAAATCGTTTAGCAGTAATTCGGTTATCGTCCGAACGCCGTGCACCTGTCAGCCTGGCGTGCGCAGCCGGAGTGACAGGCGCATACTTCTCTCCCTGTGCCTGGTCACGTGGAAGGATTCTGCAATACCAGCTGCCCCACGCGCGATAACCGAGCCGGGACTTTGTAGGAAACAGCCCCTCTTTCTCGAGGCTGATATCTGAAAAAATGCATGCAGTTCGTCCATCTGTGTTTAGTAGTGGGCGAGGCAACAAATTAACAGGATGAGTCGAGCCGGAGCCGAGCCAAGGGCCTGGCTTGTCACTAAGAACCCAAACACGAGCTGAACCATGAAAACATTTGACACGTGAATCATGCAACAAATCCAATGTAAAATATGAGGAAGTCTGTATAAAAATAAAAAATGTAACTATTAACACATGGAAGTGATTCACCATTGTGAATAAGATAATATGACTGCAATGAGAAGTATTTATTAAAAGTGATAGTTTTTAAATATTAATTTAGAAATGTTATTGCCCCCCCTACCCCGCGACAATGCATTTCTGAACTAAGAGGCAAGTCAGTTGTCACGGGCACCCTAAATGAGGCCTGGAATCTTAGTATAGGTGAAGTAACATTATAAATGCGATAGAGTACGCCATGCTGTGCATTACAAGGATATTGCATGTATTCAATGAGTTTTGTGACCATGTAGAGAAATTAGGCCAACGGTAGTGTTCCTTTATAAGATCATGGAACTGCAACGTGACTTGCAATATCTTTATATTATATGGCGGGGTACTTTATTCATTATAAAACCTTATATCAATACCCTTCCCACAAACTACCTAAATCATTAATGTGTTGCGCTTTCATATGCAAGGTGTAGGATGTTTGCAGACATGATGTCTAGCATGAAAAACACACCAAAAAGGATTTAGATATTTGTTACAAAAAAATTATGCAATCAGATTATGTAAATCGTTTTGTTTTTTTCAAAGCGCTATAACTCAGAATGTGTGGAAACATGGATATAGATGTGTGCATTCGTATAATTATCAAAATCACGCAACAAATAAGCATGTTGCCATAAACATCTCCATTCTGCTGGTCACGCTTTATCTAGGAAAACAGAGCAGAAGAAGGAAAAGTCAGGTTTTGTTTTCATTGTTTAAACTGCAGCTTTAATTATGCTGCGTGTTCTGCCTTTCCTCTTGATTGCTGGCTCTGGCACTAGGCATTCTGAAGTCAAGAATCCAATACTACAGTTGAGTCGTTATGTCATTTCTCTATTACAGACTAATAGAGTTGTCATGTTTCCTGTAATAAGGAAATTATAAACTGGCTTTTATTCAGATATTGCAGGCTCCCATGAATTATAGTTAGGGCCACTGATACAATGCAGTTGGGTAGGACCAAATTATACAGCAAGAAAAGACCAATTATGTGACAATATGTGGCACATTTTGCGATAGTATTATTTCATAATCTATTTACATGTTAACACAGTCAGCTCAAAGGTTTCACTTCATTAGCACCAGTTTAGCTTCCAAATACTATAATAAGCAACTGAAAGATGACCAGTCAGCCTTTGCAAGGACCTTTGACAGTGCAGAAACACCAGTCACCATTATTGTGTTTACTTTTCTTCTGTTTGAACTAGAATTTTTTGGGGGGCTAAAATATGCAGTTTATGCAGTCGATGGTGGATTGTGTGGCACATGTGCAAATCTATACTTGCCCTGAAAACATAGGAGGAGCAGAATCACACAACTCCAGTGGCCCTGACAATAGTCTCAATTCAAACAATGGGACGTTTTCATACAGTTTACATCTTGAGCGCTAATATTTGAAAGTGCACTTATATGTACCAGTGAAGGAAAAGGAGGCTAAGTGAAATAAAATATTTGCCTAGGACCTCAAACTTTGGAGAAGAGAGGAAGTCGGAGTTGATCTCATATTGTCTGGTTTCAGGTTGTCCAATTCAGCCACTAGCTGGATGTCTATTTTCCCTTTTTTACATGAAAGGTCACTGCTATGCTTTTATTTCTTGGCACACGAGGTTTCAGAGTGAGTGGCAGCAGTGGCTGCCGCCACAAACTAAAAGTGGTGGTGCAGGGAGAGGGGTGTGTGGGGATGGAAGCGTGGGAGGGGGAAAATGGGGGTGGGCAGGAGTTTAATAATAATGGAGGGAAAAAAAGGAAATCTTACCTCCAGCTGCCAGCCGCCTTCCGCATCACACCTCGGTCTCCCTTGTCCCAGCAGACACTGGGACCAGGGCCGGACTGGCTACCGGGTGTTTTGGCATGCTGCCGAGCTGGGGGCTGATTTCGTTGATGGGGACCTGCGTGTGCTGAACGAAATTCGTTTTGCTTTGTTTATTTCGAAGCACACGCAGGTCTTCATCAACGAAATTAGCCCCACCTCAGTGACACAGGCCTCCAGCTCGGCAGCATGCCAAAACGCCCGGTGGCCAGTCCGGCCCTGACTGGGACTATGTCACAGACTCCCTGTGCAACACCTGGGCTGCACTCATAAGAGCAAAAGACACACAATTGATGGACGGATTGGCCTAAGTGGGCTGAAAAGATGCTCCACTTAGGACAGGGAGGCTGTGCAGTTTCTCCAGCCCAGCTGTTCAATGCAGCAGGGCTGTAGGAACCTAAGTGCGCATGTGTTTTTGGCCGTCCCGAGACAGCCGGCCAAACACACATGCTCACTTAGCGAGTGCACATAGCACTCCTTCTCCCCCTCCTATGGCCCTGGCCCCACCCCTCCCTACTGCACGCTGGATCAGTCAGCAACTGAAAAATAAAACCATGAAATATGCCATTTACTTTTTTAGCTGCTGCTCTGAGCCCGCGGGGCGATGCTTCTGCTCCATTGCGGAGTGCCAAGCAGAAGCCACATAGCTCGTTTTGGGCTCGAGGATCCCAGGGGACCTCCAGATGAGCTAGAGCCAAACATCTGGATCAATTCTAGCTCGAGCTTTCACTGGGTCACCCACCTCTAGCTGTGCCATTCTGGCCAAATATGCTGATCACGCAACCTGCCACTAATACTGAGTGAGTGCCATGAATATCTAGCGCCGGATTACAAATTAGTTTGGAGAATTCCATTTGCACAGCTGCGTTCGTATGTCGTGACCTATACACCGTCATCCGACCTAGAGCCCCAAGTGAACCAGTAATGTGATCCATAATACCCCTGCAGTCCCGAAACCCTCTATTTTATCAAATAAAACAGGTTCCTGCGTTCACCGGATATTGCTGGTGGCGGCCTTGCTTCTCCTGAGTTCGCCTTATACTCAGGCTCTAATACGCTCCTCCCCACAGAAAGGACCTCTACGTGACCTTGCTGTCATAAACCGTAGTCGATGCATGTCAGAGCGCGAGCCAAGACTCCCACTCCGAACGGCCCGGGCCTTGTATTGATGCAGCGAGAGCAAGATGCAATTCGCCCCGGGCAGACCACTGCACGGTCCACGTGAGCACACTGCACAGCGCTGCTGCGCGAGGACGCGCGGCTGCGCCCAGAACGTTATCAGCAGAATACTAGGTCACTCTTTAAGGCAACAATCGGCTTTAATTAGATGAACGGCCTGGCATGCAAACATATGGAATTCCTAATTAGCTTTTCTTTCACTGCGCCACCCCTAGGCCTGCCTGTGTCTGGGAGTCAGCCTAGTTTAGAGCTTGCTTGCATTGCTCTAAAATCGGAGGAAACCCGGGCAGTCCGTTCTCCTGAATAATAATAAACAGCTATTTGTGAAATGCTGCGCGACAAAACATGAAACTGTTATGTTTTTCGACGGACATTATGCAAGAGTTGTGTTTTTTTGCTGTCTTCAGCGCATACCAGATCAGTGTCTGTCACAATAAATTAGCCAGACTTGCTGAACACTGGACATGCCCTTAGTTTAAACCTCGGATTTTCCTATTTGTTATCTTGCAGATTTAATGGAACTTCCCTGAGACCTCAAGCAGCCTACGGTCTCACTTCATGAAACCGGATAGTCACAGAGTGATGTCAGCATTCAGAGGAGGAAGGAACAAACAATGCTTCACTCACGGTTGCTATGTTACGTTTGTCTGGCGGCCTGCTTTTTGTTCCTAGCTCTTTTTATGTTCAGATATTTAAGTCATAGTTTTACTTATTACGCCTCTCGTGGAATAATGTATCGCCACCTCCTGAAGGCACAACTCAAAATATGCTGGGCGGAATTCTTGAATTAATCCTAGACGGTAAGGGGTTTATTTACAAGAAACTGAAGTATCGGGTAAGATGCGCCAGTTTCCCTGCGCCTGTGCGCAAAACTATTGCGCCACCATGGATGAGCCGTATATACAATACTGGACACCATTGCGCAAGGATTGACAGATGCATCTGAAATTCTGACGCATCTGTTGGTGCAAACAGGCACGCATTGCTGGATTCCTGTTGCAAGGATGAGGAAAATCCAGCAATGCATGGGAGGCCAATTTTTAATACACTGTGTCACTTCTTAGGCCTTCTCCAAGCAGGCATAGAGTTTTGACACAGTGGCGTCCTTGTAGATTTCACTGTGTCACTTCTACGAGGCTTTCATACATGGGAATGCCCACCCTGCATACATTATACCTGACGCAGCTATAATGTGGAGCAGGGCTTTACAAGGTGAAGCATTTCCCTAGATGCATCCCATTGTAAATTGGCCGCAACATGGCGCATTGTTTACGACGCAGCTGCTTCACAAAAAGTGATGCAACAGCGGCGCAAAGGGTGTCGCAAGGGGCTTGTCAATTAGCCCTTAGCTGATCACTCTGTTACCATCAACTCCATCTTTTTTTAATTTGCATGCACAAATACAGAGAATATCCATGAGAAAAGAATATATGTCCTTACCCCCAAAGGAAACAGTCTGGTTCAAACTGCTAAGCCATGCCCCCGTGAACAGGAACTAAATAAACTCCAGACTTGCTTTATGCCATTTGCTCATACACTGGATCTACAGACATATTGCACAAAGGGCCATAACATGACATTGGCCGCAGTGAAAAAACTCTGAAAACACGTGGCCTCAGAGTCAGGCAGCAACACAGAAAAGACTATTTTATCCAAAAAGCAATCAGATCAATACCAAATATCTTCAGTAAGGTTTTCTTCATGAAGTTTAGCTGTCAAGGATAAAAGAAGGGGAATCTCAACATTATAAAACGAGCTGTTTATGAAACCTGTCGACAAAGGGGGAGCAACAGCGATTCAATCCTCGGACACCTACAACCAAGGATGTCCACGGCTTCTACAGACTCCACGAACGATGGCATCTTGGTAAACAATCCCACAGACTCCATACGAGTCAAGATCACTAGCATGGTGGAGGAACCTTCTCGAGTAAAGAAGGTGATTTCCTGATCAACAAAACACCGGTGAAACCATATTTTTTACACAATACCCCAAATTCACAAGAATCTTTCCCACGCCCCAGGATGACCAATTCTGTCTGGCATAGGGTCAATACTTGAACCTCTCTCTAAATTCACGGGCGCTTTTCTTAGACCACTGGTATAAAAAAACAGATACATATCTGAAGGATACCAAAGACGTCCTGAAACTCTTACAGGACATACAATTTGATCCCGCAACAGAACTTTTGATGAGTTTGGATGTGGAGAGTCTTTATACCAGTCTCCCACACAAGAAAAACCAACGCATCATAGAAGATGTACTCTTTGAAATTGATTGGGAGTACCAAACTCCTCGCAACATCGTAATGGACTGCTGTAAGTGGGCTCTCAAGGGAAATTTTTCATGTACAAGGATAAGATTTATCTCCAGAAACACAGGACCAGCATGGGTAGCACCTTTGCCCCCAGTGTAGCTGGCCTGTACGTCCATCACTTGGAGAAACATAAGATCCTCCATCCCGGTAACCCATTCCTGCCACATATTTGTATATGGAAAAGTTACATTAATGACGTCCTCGCCATCTGGCATGGTAATAAATGAACAGCAGACAAATTCATGACCTGGTTGAATCTCCAAAATGAGTTCCTGAAGTTCACCAGCACCATTTTAGATAAGGAATTGGTGTTCCTGGATTTAAACATCTTCCCATGGGAAGGGAGCCTAAGAACTACTACCTACATAAAGGCAACTGCAAAGAACTGTCTCCTCCATTATAACACTTTCCATCCGAGGCATCTGCAGGACAATCTCCCTTTCGGTCAGTTCTTGCATTTAAGGAGAAACTGTTCGGACCTAAAAGATTTCCGACAACAATTCAGAAGACCTAGGCCAAAAATTGGAGAAAAGAAAATACCCCACCAAAGTGGTAGACAAAGCCCTAAAACGTACCAAGAACAATCACAGGGACGCTTTGTTGGAGACGAGACCACCAAAACCACAGAAGGAACAACCAATTTGCATTACAACATACAATACAGGCTCGAATGAGGTTACAAAGATAATCAACAAACATTGGCTGCTGCTGAACTGCGGGAATTTAAAACTCCCTAAACCAATGTTTTCCCACAGAAGGGGTAGAAGCCTACGAGATAAGGTGATTCACACTAGACCGCGCAAACTAAAGGTGGGTGAAACATCACAAACCTTCCTGCCATCACTTAAAGGGTATCACCCCTGCGGAAATTGTAATATGTGCCACGTGACCAAGAAGAGTAACAACATCACCTTCAATGACAATTCTGTATGGGAACAACACAATTTTTCAAAATGTAACACGAAGAATATGGTCTATATAACCACGTGCCCATGAGGTCTCCACTATTTCAGGATGACCACATGCCCAGTGAAAACATGAATATGCACACACAGGAGCAATGTCAAGTGTAGAAAGGCAACAACCAAAATGTCTGCACACTATATGGAGAAAAATCACACTACACAGGACCTACAATGGACAGTGATAGAACAAGTTAAGAAAGAGACTCTTTTGTTTGAGAAGGAACAACACTGGGTTTTTTGGCTCGGTAAGCACACAAGAGGGCTCAATGATGACATCCCTTGGGGCCAACTCACCTAGACCAATCCTACCCAAGTACTGTGAAGGTACACAGCTTCCAAAGACTATATTCCCTTGTCCAAAAATAAAGCCAATACACCTCAGGCCCTGTATATTAAGCATGCAGATTGCAAGATAATCCAGGTCTAAATAACCTAGCCCTATCCCGAACCGGCATCAACTAGTAATATTTGGGAAGCTAGCTCATTTTATTCATTTTATTTTTATTTCTAAGTTAGCGCCTTGTCTCTTACCATAACCAGCATCAGGGAAGGAATGCCACATTTAGCGCCTTTTCAACAAATGTGCCACATCACTAAAAAGGGTTTTTGATTTGTCCATAATGAAATAGTTACTTTTATGAATATGGTAGAGAATATAACCACCTACATTCTCGACTGAGACGAGCCTCGAACTGGTGTCGACCGGTACAGAAACCAGGAAATGATGCCACTGTAGGGGGCTATTTTATGAAGATCAGCGCTCTAGTACTGACTAGTACACTCCTAAAAAACATCACAACGTTTTTCCAACTCTCCAGTAGAGATATATCTACAAGAAAGGAAAATAGTTCAAATACAGCAATCCTGCTCACTTTGTAGATACATACAAATATCAGTCATAACTACCGGCGCAGGGCAATGAACTGGCGTTGACCGGGGTAACAACCAGGAAGGGAAGCCATGTCATGTGGCCATTGTTGAAAGTCAGCGATCTAGCATTTACTTGCACATGCTTGACAATCAGGAAGCTATCGGATACTTAACCGGGTGACTGCAATGGGTTAGTGTTCGTCAGAGCCACGAGCAGGCAGCATACGGGTGAGAGAGGCGCTTTGATGACGTGAGTACGGCACATCCGAATCCCTGGGCAACAAGCCTTCACAAAGAGGATGGGAAAGCCTCTTCTAATTTTTACTCTGAAACCCGATATCTTTTCCCTTTTAGTGTGTCACTACAAGCACCTCTCCCCTACAGTGTAAGGCTCATGAGCCCCTAATTAGGCTACAAACATGCACGGTCCTACAATTTTTTTTTCATAATCTAGATTTCAGTGACATACAAAACGAAGTCACCCTGAGTAACACCAGGAGAACTATGGAATCAAGAGATATCTCACGATTATGAACCTAAATAGAGTGTGTGCTTTATGTTATATGTATTGTTTGACAAAGTCTGTCTTGACATATAGAAAAAAGTAACCCTGGGCGTAGTTCACGTAGTAGCGCTACGCGTAGCTACGCAAAGTGCACTTCGCATTACGCAAGATATGTGTAGCACTACGCGAACTGCGTAGTGCGCTGCCCACGATGATTGCACAGTGCGGACAAGCATCCGGCAATGTGCAATCATTGAAAACAGCATCTTGCACAGTGCGAGCTGTCATTTTCTGCCGCTCGAGTAGATTTTTACTCGAGCAGCAGCTTTCTCAACGTGGACTGGTAGTTTCTCATCGTGAGCGGTCGCGAGCATACGCGACCACTCGCAATGAGAAACCTGACCTCCCCGCGTTGAGAATCTCGATCGGCAACTTGATGTTGCTGATCGCGAATGAGGAAAAAGTCTCGCCGGGATGTCATTTTGCTCGCTCGCGGTCGCCAACTTGATGCTGAGGACCGCGAGCGAGCAAAAAATGCCACCTACGCTACGCTACGCGATTTTGCACTATGCTACGTGCAATTCGCGTAGCACGAAGTAGCACAAAATATGCAAACTTCACGAGCGTAGCGTAGTTGTCCGCCCAGGGATAGAAAAAAGGCAGCACGACACGCACAGCTTTTTTAAGCGAACTGTCATGCGCAAATGAGAAAAATATATCACGTTTTCTTTCCATTTATTTGATGATACAGTTATCAGATGAGTCTGTGATTCAATAATAACCTATGTTATTTTATCTTTACAGATCGCGTAGACAAGTTATACCAATTGGATATTGTATTAATGCATTTCTATATGCACATTGTTCCTTGACACTGATCAGGGTGACCGATTAGGTTAACCAGGAGTGGTTAGAGGGATCATCTATCCTGCTACGGAGAAAAAGCCTAGGGGAAGGCTTGAAACATGTAGACCAAGGAGAAGTCCACTCATTACAATGCATATTTCTCCGCCCCCCATTTTAACAATACCAGCTATAGGAATTAATAGATTGTAGGTGCCACATAGCCAGGTATTTTTTTTAACTCACTCTTCCTTCTGACTCTGCCACTCTCACAATATCACATAGTATTATTACACAAACGTGCTCCCACGTCTTCGTTGGTCGTAGCACGTCCATTCCTGCAGCAGGACGGGAAGAACCCGATGATGAAGCATGCCAACAAGGGACCTTTTGGTGGGTAGGGTTATTGTAAGAAAACATATCGTTTCCCTAAGGAAACGTAACATTTTTCCTAGGTAATACTTGTAGCAATCACTGGATAACTTTTTTTCTGAGAGAAGGTCTCACATGAATGAAGGGTGGACTTCCCTTGTTTTTTCATAATTTCCTAAGGAGGCTGAGTCCACTACTACCTCTTGCTCCCTTTTTTGTTCTTTGGGTTAAGGATGAGAGGAGGACAAGGGCCTTCACAGACTCAGGTGGGCCCCCTCATGCTCCAATGAACTCCTCCGACAGACAGTCTATTATGGTTTCCTCATAATGAAAACCTGGCTTCAGAACCCCAGGACATCCAAGTGTCTGTGGGGAATTTGAGGCACCAGCAGCAGACCCCCACTGTTCGACTGATGTGAATGGGCAAATACCCATAGAGCTTTGTTGTAAGTTAGGAGATAAAGACAAGAACATTTTAGGCTGAAAGACTGAGATTATTCAGGGCATGAATTTGGACAGCACACAACATCAATCGGTGACTGCTCCAAACCCCAGCCAGCAACTGCCAGGAGTTTGGAACCCTAACTAAGAAATGTCAATGCTGAGAATTGCAATGTTATAGTGACAGCCAACAAAACAAGCTTACCATCCAGAAGGAGAAGCATTTCAAGGTTGCACCTTATGCACGTTCTCCACTGACTGTATGGTTTCCAGTCCCTACAGTAAAATGATGGCCTTGCTCAGTTGCAGGGATTCTGCTCAGGAATAGAACCATGCTTTGGACCATAGAACATTAGTAGATAAGGATTGAGTCACCATAGCACCTCAGTACCATGAGCACGAATCCGACTAGCTATAGTGTCTCCCTTGACCCCCTCACCATACCAAGAGAGACATTTGAATTGACACTGCAGAACACAACATTCCCGACCCTCTCATGGATCGCAGTGACAGGACACCCCCTTTCATACTCATCCACAAAAAGATATGACAGAGACACAAAGGAAGTTTGAAATGTTTGTTTAAACTATTGTGCTCTAGAATGCAGTATACGTGCCACAATCAGAAAACAACTGCCTAGCAAAAATATCAGCAGCATTGTCTATAAACCGTATATTATGAAAAGCCCGGTCATATTATAAGACAGAATAGCTCTACAGAAGCAAAGTGATTATACAGCAAAGATCTCTAGGTTTAGTAGTGGACCCCGTACCTTAGCTTATACAGATGGACGTTCTGCATCTCAGATACAGCCGTAATCTTCTCTCAGGAAATATCTATTGTTCTCTCTGTGTTATATTGCTGTGCATACCTATATGACAAGTTTTACATGTAAACAACAGCTGTATTTCTGCGTTGTGTCTAGGTGCGAGTGCATGCCCAGAACAAAATAACAAGGGACATTGTTGCTTGACCTTGTCTGCTGTTCAGACTAAATTCCAGGAAAGACCAGAGCGAGAAAACAGCTGCAGGTTCTGTGTGAATATATAATGTGACACAGAAGCAAACATGTTTATATAGTAATGTGTGCAAAGCAAGTGCAGCCTGTGTCATGCACAGTTAGGCTAGCATATGGAAAACTACAATGGGCCCTGTAGAGAACACATGACACTCCATTACAGCCAATTTACATGACTAAAGTTGCAGTAGGTGCATTTATTGCTGAATGATATGCATATGCCCTGTTCCTACAGTGGAAGTGATGCTGCAACTGCGTCCTGCAAGAGAGCCCATATTTAAGCTCAGTGCCCTGAGTGCCTCTTGTAGGGTAGTTCCAGTTAAAGCAATAGTTTGGGCTGAATATGATCTGTCCTAGTCCCATTACTCTGCTCATTTGTTTCACTTAGAACCACTTTATCATTTTCTGTCTCAAATGTATCTTCTTATCCTATTACCTATTACCTATCATGCTTTTGGAGTACATATGATTTCACATATCCAATCACCCTCTCTCTCTCACTATGTCAACTAACTTCTTAAACAGCTGTTCATTGTGTAATAAAGCAAAACCAAAGGGGATGATGGAGTGTTGAACATTGCAAGCACTCACCCCCAGTCAACTGATCGGGGTTTAATCCACCATCATTCTTTAGCTCACTCCGCCACCCCAGTTCACACATGGCCATATGCAAATCAGTCTGACCCTGTGCCTCATGGGAACAGTCCAGCCCGAACTGCCAAGCCATGTCTTCCCTGGACCGTAAACAAGCATCCAGGGACCGGTTTTTGGCTAATCAGCCGTCATCAGCCAGGCTAGCTTGAATGAGCATGGGGGGGGGGCCAACAGACATTGTCGCACAGGGCACCACCAGTGTTAAAGTCGACCCTGCTGCAGGCCAGGTCCTCCCTGGACTGGAAACAAGCATCCTAGAACCGGTTTCGGGTCTTCATCCCTCATCAGTCAGGATAGATTGAAACCAGTGGCATGGAGAGCTTGAGACACCCCTCATTTTGTTCTTGCATTTTTTTAGAATCAGCCCATGTTAGGATTTTAGGACTTTTTCTGCTCAACAGCTTTTTTGGGGTTAGGTATCAAATACGTTTTAAATGGGAGCAACTAAGCATTTGGATTCCAAAAATAGCAATTTGGGCTTCAGACACAAGAGAATATATTGTGGGTTAATATAGATAGACTGTCACCAATATCTGATGGCGAGATATTGAGCACTGACCACAAAAATGCAGGTTCTAAGAGAAAGAGGCCCAGGAAATGAAACTGCTTCATCTAAAAGCATCAGAAACATTCTTTCACTTGATTTCTTCTCCTCAAAGCACCTCCCACGATTTCCAAGCAGGGTTTCAGTTTGCCAACTGTAGTATCAAGTATCAACAATCACATCAGCCCGCATCACTAGCACCCTGTACGCAAAGATTACCAACCAGCTCACAAGAAGACTGCAGACTGTCCAAAATGCAGAAGCCAGACTTGTCATAAACGTCTCACGCCGAGCCCACACCACACCACACCTAAGGGAACTCCACTGTCACTGTATGCACAACCTCACTGACTTCAAACTCCTCACCCACACCTAAAAAACTGTCCACAGCACTGGCCCTGCTTACCTGAACAGCCACATTCATTTCCACCAACTTTCCAGCCACCTTCTCTCTGCTGGTCTCTTACTAGCACACACCCACGCATTCTCAAAAGCCGAGCAGAGGACTGCGCCTTCTTTTAACTGGTCCCTAAACTGGAAGAACTTGCTACAACAAATCAGAGCCTCCTCATCTCGTCTTGACTTTCACAAGAAGCTGACGACCTGGCTTTTGGAGTAAACGCAGAGGCAAACAATGAGCTTCCTGATTTCAGCATTGCAAGGGATTCGGTGACCTGTAAAAGATGCATCATTTGAACCTCACCTGACCACTGGTAGTCCTTTACCTTGTGGCGATGTGGTGCAGTGTACTCTTTGGGTGACAGTACGGTCCTCTTGCCCTGATGAAATCTCCATAAACTTTATTTGACAGTAAAACATGTTAACCTGCGTTGCTTTGTGGTCTGAGCATGTTGAATGATTCTTAATCATGTGTTGAGGGCATATGTAAATAAATCTGTTTTTTGGCACTTCAGACATGATTATCTCTCCATGTGGACATTGTTGACTCAGAGTGAATAGAGAACTCTCAGTTGTTTAAGAGGACATTTTTCTTTGCTGCAGGGATTATTAAAGTTTTTCCAAGCATAGCTGTGTTGGCCACTCTCCACAGGAAGGTTTGGGAATTTTGGATGTTCCCTGCATGCATAAGAATTACCAATGATGGGATCCTAGCCAGTCAACAGGACTCTTTTACGGGTTTCTGGTGACGATTTACCTGAGGTGCTTCCTATAATTTTCACATAATGTTTACATGATTTTTGTCTCCAATTGACACCTCTCCTACCTTCTTGTGGAGCTTCACCCATAGCAGCGGCCTGTGCAGGTAAGAGCGGTAGGGCGGTGAGGCCAGGCTGGGCGGGGGATTCAACAGACGAACACGAGGGAAAATTAAATAAATAATTAATTTTTCCTCATCGTGGTCTGGTGAAATCCCCCCACACTCTGCCCCACCACTCTTACCTGCATGGGTCGCTGCTGTTCACACCTACATTTAATTAACATTAGAGAGACAGGTCTTTATTTTTTAAATTGTCAATTTATATTTTGGTTTGGGTGATAAGATTATGGGGTCTTTGTTGTTGTATATGTTTTTTCAAGTACACCCCCGGGGCTGGCCTCACACAACTGCTGCAGAGTGCCTGGATACCCTCACGGGTGATTAGGAAACTATAAAATCACAGATAAGATAGCGTAGTGTCAATATCAGAATACATAAGTTCTGCATGGATGAATTGCGTTTTGGAAAACATTTCAATGAGTGACATATTGCCTAATGAATCAGCTACATTTCACAGAAATAATTTGTCTCTGAATGGAAACAAGCTCTTTTGATGTAGACATTTCGAGGTGCAAGCACAGAAAGGTTTTGATTCTCACAGAAAATACAGCTTATGAGTGTTAAGCTTGCAAACAAGCAGTAAATCCCTCCCACCCTTCCCATCCTACTATCAAAAATGTCAAATTTTGAATCAGAAAAGGTCTTCTGTTTGGCATCTAGTGGCCGTGGGTATGTCCAGGCAGGCATTTCCTAATGGTAGAGCACTGGAATATCATGACTGATGGACAAAACAGAGAAAGTAGAACCTGACATCAGTTGATGTCCCCTATGAGGCTGACATCTGCTCTAAGGGAATATAAAACGTGGTGATGTTGCCTTTCTGAGATAGGGAAGATTGGTGGCTTATAATGAAAGATCCCAAGTCCTCTCTTTTTCGCATGGTAACATTTATTTTGAGTTAAAAACTATGTCAATCTAGACCTTCAATCCAGTACAGCCCACAGGATGTTCAAGTAAAGTACTTAAAGAGATCACTATAGACTTTTTCTCCAAAGTTTCAATAGCCTGGGTAGTGAAATTAGTGGTCATGTAAATGTATTTACTTTGACTCACAAAGATAGAAGGACGAATCCATCCTACTTAAACGATACATATCCTTTAACCTCCACCTAGAAGTTTGGCATCATGAAATAGGTCTTCATTGCAACTATCTACTCGTTCAAGGAGGACAGATTATTAGATGTTCCTATATTTAATTTCTTTACCAAGCTGCAAGATAAAAGTCCATACTAGCAGTTAGAAAACAGCGAAAGACCAACCTCTTGATGACCCTAGGATTTAGAAACCTTACCCCGCACATGAAAAGCAAATGCATGAACTGTTCAGTTTGAGAAACAGAGACTAAAGTTTGGTTCATTATCTATTAATTAATTTATCTTAGTAGAGCAGGAAATTCGTTTCTTACATTATTTTCACTTGTTGAACGGACATGAAACTCAAAGAAAGTAAAAAGATCTTTAGCTTTTGGGCAACATTATTTGGTTAAGATGTACAGAGAGTCTATCCAATAAATTGTTCTCTGATAAGATACACACTCTGATAAGATAGAGATAGAGAGAGGACCACTACGTTATTGCTGCTATTCCTGATACATTGCTGCTCGTTTATTAACTTATTAGCATTTCTTAGAGCATTTCGATTTTTAACATTAGATTGTATTGGAGTGTAATTGTGTCTTTTATTTGCTTCATCCCCCCTTATGTTCGCACTGCTCGCACTTTAAAACGAAAAATCACAAGACTCACCATTTGGGTGTTCTAAACGCGGTTTTGCTCCCGACCGCCATCTTGTGTGGGTGTAGTTGACGCTCCCAGGACACTTCTGGGGTTAGCGTTCTAGTGGCTGCACGAGCCATCTGGTAAACTCTATTTAGGGAACCAGTTGCTTGCGCAGAGTCTAGAGAGAGGACCACTACGTTATTGCTGCTATTCCTGATACATTGCTGCTCGTTTTTTAACTTATTAGCATTTCTCTTAGAGCATTTCGATTTTTAACATTAGATTGTATTGGAGTGTAATTGTGTCTTTTATTTGCTCCATCCCCCCTTATGTTCGCACTGCTCGCACTTTAAAACGAAAATTCACAAGACTCACCATTTGGGTGTTCTAAACGCGGTTTTGCTCCCGACCGCCATCTTGTGTGGGTGTAGTTGACGCTCCCAGGACGCTTCTGGGGTTAGCGTTCTAGTGGCTGCACGAGCTATCTGCCACACACGATTTAGATGACCAGTATGCAAGCGCGCAGCGCACGCGCGCAGCGTCGCGCCGGAGGAGCGCCAGAGGAAAGCCCGTCTGTGCCCGTCCGGGCCCGGACGGGCCGAGGGCCGGCCATTATGCCATCTCTGCAGGGTAGTCGCATCAGGTATGCCACGACTGATCTTCTCTCATTGCGACCACCGAAATTTGACACATGTGGGTTTATTGTGAAGGATGGGCAACCTTTTGTACGTTGCAAGCTGTGTCGCCCGGGGTTTGGGGCCTATAAGGCCAGAAAAAAGTTAGAGTTTGGTCTGTTGAACTGTAGGTCACTTCCCTGTCACTCCACGGAAATTAATTCATTAATAGTGGACTATGATCTTGATATCTTATTTTTAACGGAGACATGGATCACGTCCACTTCCGGCCCAGATATGGTCCAAGCCCTCCCGCCGGGATTTGTGATTTTCCATCTCGACAGACCCATAGGGCGGGGAGGGGGTATGGCTATTCTGTACAGGGATACGCTCAGCTGTAAAGCACAGGAGGCCGGGGTTAAGGACTGCGAAAGTTGTCAATTTTCCATCCGGCTGTCCCCCACGGTCGCTATCTCAGGGCTCCTTGTCTATCGCCCCCCTGGGGCAGTGGCCGGCTTCATTGACTCACTAATGGAATCTGTCACCTGTCTTGCCTCCTCAACTACGAATTTTGTCGTGTTAGGAGACATGAACCTACATTTCGAGGACTCAATGGATTTGCGGGCTAGTGACCTGCAGTCTGACCTGGCCGCAATGCAGATGAGACAAATTAATTCAGGTGCGACCCATGGAAAGGGCCATCCTGCTTGATCCAATTTTTTCAAATATGGAGCAGTTAACCACCCTACCTCCCCTTGCCCTACCATGGACAGACCATTTTCTGGTCCTAGTCAGCTGGTCTCCTGTGGGTTGGGATTCTCCCACACCCAGGACATTCAGGATAGATAGAGCATGGTCGAGGCTCCCTATAGATAAATGGGTGGCCCACTTGGAGTCAACATGCCCCCAAGGGGGATTTGACCCGGTGGATGCGGACGCCAGCCTGGAGAGCTGGCTGAGTAGCTCCTTAGACGTCATTCTCCCAAAGAAAAAGATGCTCATCAGGGATAAGAGAGCGGGCTCGGCCCCATGGTACTCTCCTGAGCTAAGGGCACTGAGAAAAAGCTGCAAAAGGCTAGAACGGGGGTGGAGGAAGGACTGGGGGACAACAAGTAAGAACAAGTATCGCTTAGCCATGAGACTGTATAAGAATGCGATAAGGGAGGCTAAGATCAAATACTTTGACGAAAGAATTTGTAAAGCCACCTGTTCCTCGAGAGAGTCCTTCAAAGTAATGAAAGAGTTGCTCAAAACTCCCGACCCACCAGTTATTCACGACAATGCCCAAGGGAAATGTCTGGAGCTGGCTACTTACTTCAGTTCCAAAATTGAGACCATCCTATGCTCACTCCCCCAGTTAACCGCAGTGGCAGCGCCAACTGCTCAGCATAGGGCAGGAACAACGGAGTTTGATCTTTTCGGCCCTGTGACTGAGGAGGAAGTACTGAGGGTGCTTGGGAAATTGAAGAGTGGCTCCCCCAAGGACCCTGTCCCGATGCGATACTTAAAACAGGTTGCGACGACCATTGTGGCCCCGGTGACCGAGCTGATTAACCTGTCTCTATCGCAGGGAGTGGTGCCACCTGGATGGAAAGGAGCGGTCGTTAAGGCCCTCCTGAAGAAGCCGAGCCTTGACCCCACTGACCTGGCCAATTTTAGGCCGATCTCTCTGCTTCCGGGTGTAAGCAAGATAGCTGAAAGATTGGTTAACCACCAACTATCTAATTTCCTGGAGGCCAATGGCCGGTTACGGGATTCCCAGACGGGATTTCGTCCTGGACAGGGCACAGACACTGCCCTTCTGGCTGTGGTGGAGGAAGCCAGGTGCATTCTGGATTCAGGAGGATCAGTGGCAGTGATCCTCCTGGACCTGAGTGCGGCTTTTGATACGGTAAATCATCAGGTACTACTCCGACGGCTGGAAGGGTTGGGTGTCACAGGGATGGCTCAGAGATGGCTTGCCTCCTTTTTAGGAGGACGGTCATTTGAAGTCTGGGAAGGAAATGAGAAGTCTCCCCCCTTTGCCCTCCAGTGTGGGGTGCCTCAGGGCTCGTCGCTGAGCCCTACCCTATTTAATGTATATATGGCCCCCCTGGAGGATGTGGTGTCTCCGTTCGGCTTTAACATCATTAGTTACGCGGATGACACGCAGTTGGTGGTGGGGCTTTCTCAATTAGAGAAGCAACCTGCGATGCTTCATTCCTGCCTGGAGGAAGTGTTTAGGTGGATGTCGAATTCGTCCCTTAAACTGAATGGCTCAAAGACCGAGCTTATGATCTTAGGCCAAGCGTCCTTCTCCCTGTCTCCCAGTAGCTGGCCTGACTGCTTGGGAGCCCCTCCCTGCCCGAAGAAGGAGATTAAGAGCCTGGGGGTGTGGCTGGAGCAGGACTTGACATTTCGAACACACGCCAAAAAGATTGCTGGTATCTGTTTTGGTATGCTCCGGTCAGCCCGCAGGATTCTGTCACTCCTCCCTGAGCTCCCGTAAGCTGCTTATACAGGGGCTCATCATTTCGAGGCTGGATTACAGCAATGCACTTTTTTTGGGCGCGCCGGAATCTACATTTAAGAAGTTGCAGCAGGTGCAAAACGCAGCGGCCAGACTGCTGACTAACGTCCCCAGAAGGCAGTCCGCCAAACCGGCACTGAAGGCGCTTCACTGGTTGCCGGTGCGGGAAAGAGTAACCTTTAAAGCACTCTGCATGGCACAGAAGAGTCTACAGGGGAAGGGTCCAGCGGTCTTAAGAAACATTATCAAATCCTATAAAGCAGCAAGGGCTCTCCGTTCGGATCATAAGTTCCTCCTCCAGTCTCCTAGAGTAAGACGAGCCCGCACTGGAGGGAGAAGGTTCTCAGTGAATACGGCCTCCGCTTGGAATGCGCTTCCACTTGTATTGCGGGCAGAGATCAGTACTCTGCGTTTTCGCAAACTATTAAAAACTCATCTTTTCCCAGTCTAGTGTGTCATGGTTGGCTGTGGTTGGTCTCTGGATAGCGCTGGGATGCTCAATGGTAACCGTGCGCAATATAACATTCCAAATAATAATAATAATAATAATAAGACAGCTAATTGCTTAAATCAAAAATTGATGTTTTTTTTAGTTATTTTTTTTTAAAAACCAGCCGGCACTGCTTTTCTCCATTTTTATGAATAAAGAATATTTTTATCTCATATCGATACTTGTGAGTGTGTTCACAGTGCACTACAATGTGGGTCGTAATGGCATAAACATGAAGAAAAGGTCTTAAGCACGTCCTTACTTTGGAGTGCTTGCAGGTACATATTACGATTTAATTCACCACCCGTAGTAGTAACCCGCATACACTCTGCAGCAAGGCAGTTGAATAATTTAGTTGTTATGTGCACTGATTACTTCTTCCACAAATTTGATGTACCTTGCCTGATCAGAAACTGTGATAAAAGGGAAGGAAACACAATTAATTTTTTTAATAAAATCAACTATGCTCTAAAACATCATGTGATTGTCGAATATTGGGACAGTACAGACATTCACTGCGCATACCTACTAAATACTTGTTACAGAACATGGCTTCCAATACAAAGAAGAGAGAACAGGCCTTGTTCCCGGAGAGTCACCCCTTCACAGATATGAAACATTAAGGTGCATATATACATGGACTAAATCCTACCAGAACGTCACTTTTTGTGACGATCTGGTGGTGATAAGCCCTTTGCCTAATTTACAAGGCGGAGTTAAGACACTTAATGTGGATTAACGCTGCTTTGTGAATAAGGCCCCCTTTCACGCAGCACGTAGCGTCAAAGGGATGGGCAAGGGATGTTGTATTGTATTGTAATTGCATTCATATAGCGCTTACTACCCCGATGAGGCATCGAAGTGCTTTACGGCATGCAGCAGGTCCGTATCCTAAGGTTGATGGTTAGTACAGTATTATTTGTTACTGTTTGTTATTTATTGGGATTAGTCTTGCGCACTCAAAGCAAATCATTCCATGCAGTCATTTCAGTTATTTATGGTTGACTAAAGTATTAGCGGTTGGTCGCAATCATTAGTCGGAGGGGTGAACTCAAACACATGGTTGGTGATATTAATACAGGAGTTAGTTGAGATTGGTTATTGTTAGGTTGCATAGGTATAACTTTCAGCAGAGGTGTTAGAAATGTTGGCTTAACGCAGCGCTCCGCCATACTCTTGTAAATATGCCTCTAAGAGTCTTAACCCCCACTGGCGGCCACTATTTACTGGGGTGGCGGGCAGGGGAAGAAGGAGTGGGATTATAAATAAAAAAAAATAATAAAAAAAACACACCTTCAGGCCAGCCACCAGGCCGGCCGCCGCCTCTCAGTCTGCTCAACCCCACCTCTTGCTCCTCGGAAGCAGGTACCAGGAAACACCCAGGCTTCTGACTCCCCCAGACAATCACAATGCTGCAATGCAGAGTTGTGATTGGTCTGGGCACCGTGGTTCGGCGCTCAGACAGGGAATGTAGGCCTGGGCATGTTCTGCGCACAGGCTGTAATGCAGCCTGGCTGTAAAACATGTAAAGTGCACATGACTGGCGGCACAGGGAGGACTGGCCAAACAGTTATGCGCACTTTAGAGTCGAGCAACCTGTCCTCCTCCTGGCCCCTGCTCTGGCAGTCCAGCCCCGCCCACATCTGGAAGCGGAAAACTAAAATGATAATAACGCTGGTTATTATCCTTTTAGTTTTCCTTTCTACTGCTCGCAGAGCGTGGAGTGACGCTCCTCTGCCTTAGCGGAGAGGCCACCACGGTTAACCCCTGACCAGTCCCTAGTTTAGGAATGCAACAGTACAGGTATGCAACACACATAAAAATAAATACACAATTGTCAATATACCACTATTTAAAAGCTAACCTGTGACTGTATTACCTTATACAGATTACCACCAAAAGACATCCCTGACATTGGCTAATTTATGGAACAAATAATCAGTTAGTGATAGAAGAATGTATTTAAAAGGTGTAGTCCCTTATTTTTCCGTTCCATTCAGTGATTCGTATTACTTCAGAGGTCAGCTGGCCAGATGGAAGAGGGGCAATTAGAAAAAGGACTGCAATCATTGTAGCTTTTCAATGATTTCTGATGTGTAGTCACATTGAAAGAAGTGGTGAATGTCCTTCAGGGAGATTGATGATCGGTTATTCCAAAGGGGACGTCTGGCAGTGAATCACAAGCCTGTACTTTCCAGAGGGTCTGGCATAATAAATAGGTATTGGATTAGAGTCTTTGTAGAATTTCTAATTCGCATCTGATTGCAGAGAAAACCGGATACCTTTCAGTGAGTGTTTGTTTGTCAGCATTTCAATACCTTGAGCCTGATTTCACCTGCACTTATTGAGTTTTTCCACCTCTATAGAGACATTCACTATACTTGTATTACATATTCTTAAGGGCATATTTATGAAGGGTTTGCATTGCGTTTGCACTACGCAGTGTGGTGCTTGCGTGACGCAAACCCTAAAATTCGATTTTTCAAGCCACTCAAGACCACTTTGCACGACCATGAGTGGCTTGATAAATCAGGAGTAATGCAACACAGCACAAACCACTGTGTTGTGTTTCTCTGCCCCAGGGAGGAATTCCATGGGTGTTGCGTGGGTGTTCCCACACAACTCCCAAGGATTTTAACGCATTCCCAGATTTACCATTACTTCCCAGGGGAGGAGTAACAAGAAAAACTATTTGTATTTCTCCTCGTTACTTCCTCTTTCTATGTGTGCTGTATTCTTCAGCACACATCGAAAGAGGAATATGCCTCAGGGGATTGTTCTTGTGCAGGGAAGGGCCCCTTCCTGCATAAATGCAACCCTGCATGCAATGCAGGCACCCTTGCACCACTGTGGACAATTGTGCACCAGTGTTGGAAAAAAAGGCAGGAATGAGCAGTATTGTGTTAAATAAAGTGCTTGTCTACCCTTTCCCTTTAGCACAGCACAGCAAGTTTACTTGCTGCACTGCTTTACTTGCCCTCAAGTCCTTTGCTCATGTATGTTAATGTTAATGAGAAGTGCCAGAGGAGACCATTGCAATCCATTAATTTGATGCAAACACAGATGTCTTGTAATTCAATAGAAAAAGAGCAGCGCCACTCTTCTGCCAATGTGTGTAAAAAGTGTGGATCAGAGGATCATTGGTCAATTTAAGAAAAGTAGTCACATCCCACAATGATAAGGTCATTCGTCTTTGAGGTAACCCTGCAAACAAAGGTTCTAATCAATTTCAGTTTAAGACTGTTGTTATATGTGTACAGTCGATCCTGACCCAAATGAGTCTGAATGTGGTTGCCAATCTTCTTACACAGGTGTCCTGCAGCATTTATAATGATTCAAAGTTATTTAAAGTGCAGCAAGGTGAAAACCTACTATCTACAGTAAAAATGAAAGTCTATTTTCCTGAGCCAAACCTAAAGATGAGCCTTGTTGATATGTTCTTTGAGTTTACAAGTGTCAGACTTCTTATCCCCTCGTGCAAGGACTTAATCAATGTGAATTAGAAATCCAGTTGGACTGCAACCCTTACAGATAAGTAAGTAATATAGTGCAGGAAGTAATTTCTGGTAATGAGCAGCCCCACAAGATGAGTACAGTGAAACTCAAAACCCTCTTTCGTAAATAAATAACACACTCAAGGACTGCACTAAGAAGCAGGACATGTATTTTGAAATCACTTATTTTCGAATCCTAACCTAGTGCATAACATGGGAATGGATACTACATAGAATATGAAAAGTAATGCAGCAAAACATGTCATGAAAATTGAAAACAGCAGGAGAAAATCTAACATTGTTATTGGCTTCATATCATCCTAACACTCTCATGCAATTTCTAAGCACTGTGCTAACTTTAGTGAAAGCAATAAATGGCACGCCTGTTCTTGAGTTTCAGAGATGGTTTGCACAGAATACCTGTGTTTTCATTATGAAATAGCCAGTTATATATTTCCTGTTGCAGGTTGTATGAGGCTGGAACATAAACAGCGATCAGCTCCAGGCTACTTATGTCTGCTGTCAAATCAGACTAAGGCTCATGCTGCAAACCGGCGTGATATAAGTTCGATAGCTGTGGAGCGAAGTCTCTCTTTAACATATAATCTACTACTTTGGTTTTTATAGGATCTTATTATCGATCGTATCTTATATTTTGAAAACAGTGATGGAACAAGCAGATACCAAATCAGTGATGTAAAGTCCCTGGGGTCCATCTTATGTAGGCCCTACTCCATCTTAGGCAATGGAAGGCGCCATCTTCTTCAACTTAGACAATGGACATCGCCATTTTCCCTGATTAATGCAGAATCATTTTCATGTCTGCCTTTCAATGCAGATGTCACCAGACCTTATCTTTCTAGGAAATGTGACATTGTCAAGTTCATCAATTAATTACATGGATACAACATCTAATGTGACATTTGTCTTCCTCATCATGTCATGGTTTACAAAGAGCACATATAGACATATAACTAAAATAATGTAGTCTGAATTGATGTCCATTAGACTTATATGTCCATAAGGAGACGTCTGAAATGCATACCTTGATGCACATAATCTATGTCAGCCATTCCTAGAATTATGTCAAAAATTCCAATTTCTGATAAGACTTAGAATATAAGGACTGTCACTTGATCACTTGTCAAGAGAATTGCTTCACCCTGATTATTGTCCAAGATTCTGTCAGAGACGGTCTCACCTACTGACAGTACCCTTGACACTTTATGGAAGATACATCTCGCCTGAAGCTGATAAAGCCATGTCCTGGATGAAGGACGACTGACTGCTACCACAGTGCGTGTTTGCCCCTCTTAGAGAACACTGTCTTCACACCATCACTAATAAAGACAGGCTTTGCTATCAACAAGGTATACAGTGTGACTTTTCCCATAAGAAAGCTTAGACTGCAAGTTGCTCTACCTTTCATGCTCTCAAAGGGGCATATCAACAAGAGCTTTATCTCTGCTTTTTTGGCTTTAAAAGCCAAAAAAGCAGAGATAAAACTAGCACCCTATCAACAACAGGGTGCTAACACGCAAATTTGCATGTTAGCACCCTTTTACTCTACGCTTCCCCTTGCATCTCTAATCAGATGCAAAGGGGGCGTTCCAGAGCAAAATAATAGGAGAAATTACGCTAAGCGACATTTCTCCTATTATCAAGAATAACCCTGTTAGAGACAAAAAAAGCAGCGCTAACCGCGGTTAACGCTGCTTTTTTACGTCTGGTATTTTTCTGACTTAGCCATGATATCCTATGGAAGGAGGATATCATGGCTAAGTTTGCCTGTCCCTATCAACAAGGTAACGTGAGATTATCGCTGGGTTTCCAGCGATAATCTCACGTTAGCCTGTTAGCGTGAGGATTTTTATCGCTATTGAGATAAGCGTTGCTAATAGCACGCTATCTCAGCGATAAAAATTCACGCTAGCCAGCGATAATTATCCTCACGCTAAGAGCGCTGAGCGATAATTATCACCGGGTGTTGTTGATATGCCCCATAGTTAGCGCAAAGAAAAAGGAATTTTAAGGGACATTTTTTACAATAATGGAAATATTCATCTTGTTCTTGTTATTTATAACTGGTCTAGTTGCTGTTTTTACAATATTTTGTAAAGGTATTTTAGATGTTCTAAGAAACAGACTGTTCCTGTAGTAATAAATACGTTGTAAAAGTGTACATCTGCTTAATATAGTGTGTGTGAAAGTGTGAATAATGAAATAATGTTTGTTGCTGTTTTCACAGTGCCCTTGATCCCTTTATGGGATTGTTACTAACCAAATAGCAATACCCCTATATCAATTACACATTGAGTAGACTTGCAGGGCTAAAATAACTTGTCTTTCACATTCATTGTGGTGTATTGAACCAAGTTCACCCTTGTCATCCGTGGGTGGGAAAGCACTCCTTGTAGAGTTCCGCCAACATTTTAACTTACACAACATCAAGAATAAGACAAAACAATGATGGTGGCAAATGCGGCTCTCGAGTATCATAGTTATATTTTATAAGCTATTCAGTAAAGCAGCCACCTTTCCACTCATGTCTAAAATGTATCACTTAGAATGAAAGAAATAGAAAAGTCTGAAAAGTAAAGGAATGGAAATAGTAGAGTCTGAAATTACAAAACGATGGCGATAGAAAAGTCTCAATGGGAACTGCCACAGAGCTCACAATATGGTCATCAAACTTGCTTCTATTAATATTTCCCACTGTAAAATTTTTAATTGTTTTCAGATCAATCAGCTTTAGGACATTCTCAGGATCCAGAGTGGAAAGTGTAGCATCATGGTAGATATTTCTACTTCCAGCTGATTAGGTAGTTCATACGATAGATGAGAGAACAAATTCATGAGCTGCAGAAATCTCTTTGTAAGCTGATGGTAATGGGTCAGAGGATAAACTCAGCATCTCACCCACAAGAGATCTATAAAAGGAGTGCTTTTGCACTGCGCAGCATTAAATATGCCATCCATGGAAAAAATATTGTTAGTTAAGTTTATATAATCAGCAATCAACACCAATGCATGTTTAACTATATCCATTTATTTAAGGTTTGTTTGAGACCTGCTGTGGCAACATTAAATAGGTGGCCACTTTACCAAGTTTTATCCGTGTATAAGTGTTCATTTTTCTATTTCGATTGAGACATAGCACAATGATAAGCTGTATGCAAAGATAAAAGGCAAATTACTTTGGTTGTGTGGACGGATTTCCTGTGGTCCTCAGACTCATGTTGAAGCCTGTGGGCTCACAGAAAAGGGGTAAACAGATACAGGTATCACTGGTGCCCATCGTGGTGCTATGCCAAGGGGATGGGTCATTATGGGGAATGCTCCAGGACTCCTACAGGGTGAGGTGTTTAGGTGGTGCCCACCTTGGCTCAGAAAAATCAGTGAATACAGCAATTGCATTGATGCAAATCTTTGTTGTACAGCAAGCTTGACTGTAAAATGCAAATAGCGTTTATAGCGACAATAATTATCTCATTAGCATAGGCAATTATGAAACTGAACATTTTATGAAAGGTGAATCAGAATCTTATATTATATTTGCTGTCAATCTGTGGAAATGTACCCAGATCTTTACATGTCTTTCTATCAAGTCTGAAAGGAGGGCAGCCTTCTTGTTGCTAAGCATCCAGGTCTATCAGCAGGTGTCCCTCAGAAAACCTCCTGGAATGGAATTGTTCTATGCAGCCTACAGATAGATTACATGTTTTTTACACATTCCTTGACTCTATTAAAATGCATTAACTTTCTGAAGAACCTCAGGAGGTGTGAAAGGGAACACTGCCTGATAATTGTAACCAATAAGGTAAATAGAACATTAATTCTGCATTTGTAAGTCATAATACAAAGATGTACTCATTTCTGCTATCTATCTATCTATCTATCTATCTATCTATCTATCTATCTATCTATCTATCTATCTATCTATCTATCTATCTATCTATCTATCTATCTATCTATCTATCTATCGATCTGTCTGTCTGTCCATCTATCATCTATCTATCTATCTATCTATCTATCTATCTATCTATCTATCTATCTATCTATCTATCTATCTATCTATCTATCTATCTATCTATCTATCTATCTATCTATCTATCTATCTATCTATCTATCTATCTATCTATCTATCTATCTATCTATCTATCTATCTAAATATGTCTGAGTGCTTTTATTGCACAAAATGTAATTGCATAAAAAACATATTTCAACAGAACCATGAAATTTGGGAAATGCAGTGCACTGTGAGATTTGGATTTAACCCCTTCAGTGCCACGCCCTTTCCCCGCCCTGTGCCGGGCGTTACATTAGCGGGCGGGGTTCATGACGAGATAGTCTCGTCATGGGCACAGCGCAACCGTGCTCCATGACGAGACTATCTCGTCATGGGCACTGAAGAGGTTAAATGTTACAATAACAGCCCCCATCTCAGTCTGCAGAGCTTTACATTTGTCAGATTTACCTGGATGGCTCCGTGCTGAGAACCAAATAATGTGCATGCTTATCTAAATTATGCAGTAAATCTGAAAATGATTCAGCATATTCTCTGATGATCCATTTCAGCTGGAAACAACACCTGTAAGTGAAAAAGCAAACTGTTTATTGTTTTATCAACAATTTATTAATTAAAGGCAGATAAAACCTTAACATTCTAATTCCAATCAGTGGCCATTGTTAATTGCACTTTGAAGAAAACAGCTTCTACAAGCGAAATGCCTCAAAACAAATATGTAAGATCACATTACGGGTAACATGCTTATTATGGTATATATTGGCATTTTGGGGTACTGGTCAATCAATCAATTAATCAAAGACATTTCTAGAGCGCACTACATACCCGTAGGGTCTCAAGGCGCTGGGGGTAGGGGGGGGTGCCGCTACTGCTCGAACAGCCAGGTCTTCAGCTTCTTCCTGAAGGAGAGGTGGTCTTGGGTCAGGCGCAGGTCGGTCGGGAGGGAGTTCCTGGTCTTGGCGGCCAGGTAGGAGAAGGACCTTCCTCCTGTAGTCGCTCTTCGGATGCGGGGGACCGCGGCGAGGGCGTGGTTGGCTGAACGGAGGTGGCGTTTGGGAGCGTAGAAGTTGATTCGGCTGTTGAGGTAGCTCGGGCCTTGGTCGTGTAGGGCTTTGTGTGCGTGGGTGAGGAGGCGGAAGGTGATTCTTTTGTTGACGGGGAGCCAGTGTAGGTCTCTCAGATGTCCGGAGATGTGGCTGGTTCGTGGGTTGTCGAGGATGAGTCTGGCTGAGGCGTTCTGGATCCGCTGGAGTCTCTTCTGGAGCTTGGCGGTGGTACCGGCGTAGAGGGCGTTGCCGTAGTCTAGTCGGCTAGTGACGAGGGCCTGGGTGACGGTCTTCCTGGTCTCGGTGGGGATCCACCAGAAGATCTTCCGTAGCATGCGTAGGATGTTGAAGCACGTCGAGGAGACGTTGTTGACTTGTCTGGTCATGGAGAGGGAGGAGTCCAGGATGAAGCCCAGGTTGCGTGCATGGTCTGTCGGTTTGGGTGCGGTGCCCAGGGCGGGAGGCCACCAGGAGTCGTCCCAGGCGGAGGGTGAAGAGCCCAGGATGAGGACCTCCGTCTTGTCTGAGTTCAGTTTCAGGCGGCTGGTCGTCATCCACTCGGCTACCTCTTTCATCCCTTCGTGCAGGTTGGCTCTTGCGGCGGCGGGGTCGTTGGTCAGGGAGAGGATCAGCTGGGTGTCGTCGGCGTAGGAGATTATGCTGAGGTTGTGTTGGCGTGCGATGGCCGCGAGGGGGCTCATGTAGACGTTGAAGAGGGTGGGGCTCAGCGAGGATCCTTGGGGGACGCCGCAGATGACTTCGGTGGCCTCTGACTTGTACGGTGGTAGGCGGACTCTCTGTGTTCTTCCGTCGAGGAAGGAGATGATCCATTCCAGAGCCTTGTCCTGGATTCCGACGTTGCTGAGGCGCTGTACTAGGGTGCGGTGGCAGACAGTGTCGAATGCCGCGGAGAGGTCTGGTGACATTCACAAACCACTCAGCCTATGGCTTCAAGGCTTATAATTTCATCAGAACCCTATGTTGTCCATGGTGGCAGTATTGAACAATTTAACACAGTCCCGTTATGTATTCTATACATATATAGATTTAAAACCTATCCATACTTTCAACTTTCACAATATAAAGGCACAATTATAGGGATTCTTGGAGTAAGGTGAAAATATCGAATGCTGAATATCGATGGGACAGAATATCTTTCCTACAATAGAGTGGAACAAAATATCAAAAGGTGAGTTTAGATCCATTTTCTATACCTAACTCCATATATATACACCTTGGTGTTATGTACAACTTCAATGTACATAGATGTGGAGGTTCACAATAATAAATCCTTACCTCTCTGTGCACTTACCTTTCGATATTTTTTTCCTCCATATTGAATATTCTGTCCCATCGACATTTGAGAAAAGTTAAAGTCATAGTTTGTAAATCAAAGTTGAATGGTGAAATCCACAGCAAAATGAAATCAATTTTAAAGTAAACATCTTTTACTGCACAGAAAATGTCAGGACATTGTGCACAAAGTGGTAATGTAAGACTCGCAAAAGGCATTCGTCTACCAATTGTATGTGAAATAGTTGGGCATTGTCCTAACTTCTGTGTATTTATTGACTTTTAGGCAATGGGCACTGGACTTTTCGGGCCATAATGTCTTTTTCATGATCCAGGGATTTTGAAAGGACCCTTTAACGATCCTTACTAGGATTTGTAAGGATAGGGGGACATTTAATAAATGCATCTCCACCACAGTATAGGTTGATCTAAAGGAATATGAATTTTATTGTTTCAGAAATGTAAATATAATGCTGCACGGCTAAGGTTTTATCAGACATGAGTATCACTTGTATGCTGCACGTTAACCAGTCATTATAATTGACTATAATATATAGTTTGTTTTCACACAGCCCAACGTTGAGTTGGCTTCTGTGGAAATAGATTTAATTTCATTGTGTGCATTATTCCAAGAGAGTCCAGTGTTGAGATAAAACTGTCCACAATTGTAAATTCAAACATATTCCCATTATTGGTCAAGTCACAAACATACTTAGAATTGAATGTGGTTATCTCCACACAGCCACTGCTGAGGAAAATAATGAACCAAGCCAACATTTTGGTATTATTTCTGCTTCTCATTTTCTGTGTACTTTTTTGTCCACTGCCTTGCAAATATCCTATAGTCACATGATTCAAAACCTGCTAGTGGAGGAGACAGAGAGAGAAAGTACAAGTAGAGTAATGTTGTCTTCTATTATGTTATGCTTTTAGCTGTAATTTACGTTATTTGTGGTTGTCTCTCTGCTGTTATTATTAATTCAATTTAAAATAAATACTTATAAAATGCTCTGAGTAATATCAGATTTTTTGTAGCTAGCAATACTGAAGATAATGTAATAAAAATACAGATGTTTTGCATAAAGGTATGAGTTTTAAGTCTGCTAAAATTATGTAAACTTGAGATTTCTTAGCTTCATTGAGTTTAATATGAACTCTTTTAAATACTGTACAAACAATAAAAGTGCATTTTATTTTTCTAGTTTACATTTTGTGAAAAGAAGTTGCTTTTTAGGAACTGATGAATACAGTTTTATGTTTTTCTTTTATGGATTTTGATTAATCCGAATAAAGATTTCGAACAAACGCATAAATGTATAAAAAGAGTAGGAGAAGTTGTATTTTGTAGTTCCATTTGAAAATCATTAACATAGATCGCGATGATTGGAAAGAATGTACATTAGATTAATCACAAAAAGATCATTTTTCTGACATTGAAATGTAGTTGTGGCTACAACTTCCTCCATACCTGTGTTCAGTGCTGTTTGCTCTGGTACTTGAGCCGCTTGCGGCGTGGATCAGATGGGAGCCAATGATTAGGGGACTTCAGTGGCAGCGGAGTGGGAGCACCGCATCTCGCTATACGCGGATGATGTGCTATTATATATGGCCTCGCCCAGTCGCTCTATTGAGGCGCTCCTCAATATTTGTGAGCTTTTTGGTTGAGCGTCTGGATATACCATCAATCGGTCCAAATCTGTTTTATTTACATTGTGTGGACCACCGCCTCAGCTCCCCCAGGACTGTCTACTGAAAGTTGCAGAGGGCACATTTAAATATTTGGGAATTTATATCACTGCACACTCGGATGAATTCTATAACCGGAACCTTATGCCCCCTCTGGAGCGTTTTAAACAAGATGTGATACACTGGGGAACACTACCATTAACGCTCCTAGGAAAGGCGGCACTTTTTAAAATGATGGTGCTTCCCCGATTCCTGTACGCTCTTGAAAACGCACCATTCCCGGTCCCCCCAGGCTATTTCAAAACGATAGAAGCACAGGTTTCCAGCTTAGTGTGGGGAAACAAACCGGCACGAATTGCGAAGGGGAAATTGGTGAAGGGGTGGTACGACGGGGGGATAGCGCTCCCAAACATACAGATGTACTACTGGTCAGCACAACTAAAGATTATCAACCAATGGATAAACGCCCCACAAATGGATCCCGCCTTTAAAGCCGAAAGACATGAATTGAGGGCGGAGGGTATAATGTCAGCGCTATACAACGAGAAACGAATAGGCCCCTTCATTACTTGGACCTACAAAACACACAATCAATTTATGGCACAAGGCACAAGCTAAATTAGGCTGGCGGGGTGTTATAACCCAACTCACTCCACTGTGGGATACCAAGCGGTTGGGAAGACTCAAGAACAGTAAAGGTTTTGCGCAATGGGACGCAATTGGCATCTCCACGGTGGGTGATATGTGGCGCAAAGGAGATATAATCACATTTGAATGTCTTCAGGAACAATATGACTTGGCACCCTCAGAAATATCCTGCTATTTACAGGTAAAACACGCGCTACAGGCCGCCCTTCCGACGGGTACAGAAGTCCCTGAGGCCACCCCCTTAGAAGATAGACTACTTACAGACCATATGCAAAAGCGAGCCACTTCTTTTACCTACCGTAAGCTAATCAACAACTTACCGGATCCCACCACAGTACTTAGGGGAAAATGGGCTCAAGACGTTGGGGAACTAGACGATACCAACTGGCAGGACGCAATGGCATCCCCACGCAAGGTGGGCATATCCTCTAGACTTAGGTTGGTACAGCTTAAAATATTGCACCGCACTTATTATACTAGAGTCACCCTCTCTAGAATAGGGAACGCTTCCCATCCGTATTGCCTGAGACGATGCGGGGATGAAGGGACTTTTTTCCACACAATGTGGGAGTGCCCCAGAATAGCGGACTACTGGATTAGAGTTATGAGGACAATATCTCAGGTAGTGGGGGAATCACTTCTGCTGGAGCCCAAAAGTTGCGTGTTAAACATTTGGAGTCCGAATGATCTCACGCGTCAGACACAGGAATGGGTTACGCTAGGAATAATGATGGCTAAGCGGAACACCGCACAGAGATGGGGCGCGGAGGAGCTACCGACGATCACAGCCTTGTGTAAAGACTTGGACGTAACCATGATAGCTGAAAAAACAGTGTACGTTAATCGTGGATGTCCGCGTAAATGGAACAAAGTGTGGGGGGCATGGAATGCATTTAGGGGATATATCTGTGAGCCTCCTGAGGAACAGCTGGAGGGGGTGTCGGGGACCGAATCAGACGGGGATGTATAGAATCAAAGTATGTAATGTCACTGTATGTTGCAGTTTTCAATTTTTCAATTTAAATCAGCTTTATTCGGTGCAATACATGTCACCATAAAAGCAAAACAATTATTATAAAAACATGCGTACCACAACATTGACACAATTTAAAAATACATTAGTAGTGTCTATACAGTTCATAAAGTGCATATTAACAAATACAGTGACCAGAACGTACTATCCTGCAAATGTAGTTTTTAACAAATAAAACTATGTGACAACTCCCATGAGTGCTGGTATCATGTTATTAAAAAATATAGTTAAAATACCACACAGATACCAGTATTACAAAATTATCCACATACAGATCAATGCATTAAAATATGAAACATTTCAATAAAGTGCCTTCAGCCATTATTTGGTCCTGGTTGCCCTCTGGTATTTCTTATTTTCAGTGCAACTTTCAGAAAGCTTGTTATACATGCCAGGGTCAATGGGTCTTCAGCCCTTTGTAAATATAATAGGGTGGCCCTGGCTTGTCTAAACTTGCCTTTTTTTTAAATTCTTACTAAGTAATGACGCCTGGGAAAATAATAAAAAGGGCATAACAGTACAAAATGAAGGGAATCCTGCGGAGATTTACTATCGCAGCCGCAGGGTCCTTTCTGCTCAACCGTGGTGGTATAACCCACGGGATCCGCCAACAAATGATGTATAAGGTTGAGCCTAAAACGAGTAAATAAAAACCTAATTTCTGCATTATGTATCAGGCTAAGATATGGTTCCATACCACCTACTGTTTTAGTAGTGCTGTGCGCACAAGCTAGAGTCTTCCTACCTTCGGAATTGAATCTGCAATCTGCAGCTTTCCTCAGGAGCAGGCTCTTAATTCTGTTCTTGTCTTGGGGTATGATTATGGTTGGGTTAGTGAAAAGGTCTAGGCATCCTATTCCTTCCAATGTCAATTTTACATATTTGAGCCACGGGATACACATCCCTTTATCCCTACTAATGCAATCTCTAATAATTTGTCTACCCAGTTCCGCATCAGGATTGGACCAGATCCTCAGCCAGGCCATAATGGGCCTGGCCTTGATCAGGTCCTCAATATATGGTCTCCCTAATTCGGCATGGGTGATGTAGGCTGGGGAGCTCTGCGGCGTTTTGAGTATCTTACGCAAAAATTTATTTTCTTCAACCTGTATTTGCCGTGCCCCTGCAAAGCCCCAAACTTCTGCTCCATACATGACTTTGGAGCAGCAAATGGCGCCATAGAGGTGCATAACCTGCTCCGGCGACCACCGTCCAGCCTGCGACCAAAATTCATTATTGCCCCTGATGATGAAATCAGTTTTATACACCGTTCTTCCAGTAAAAATTAAAAATTTAAAAGCCCATCGAATAAAAGACCCAGGTACGAAAAAGTTTTTACTTGTTCAAGTGTATGTGTGCCTATGCGGTATGTGAATTTTTTACAGGGTTTCGTACCGGCTATTAAAACATAGGACTTAGTTAAGTTGGCTGCCAGGTCTAGTGTGTCCATGAAGTCAACGAAGCCATCTATTAAGCATTGCAGACCTCTTGGAGTGCGTGCCAGAAGGACCGCATCGTCTGCGTATAACAGCACAGGAATTGGACGAGACCCTACCCTAGGGGTATCAGCGTTCAGTTTGCACAGTGCCTGTTCCAGTTCGTTTATATACAGAGAGAATAAGAACGGGGCCAAAATGCAGCCCTGTCTTACTCCACTCGTGCAATGAAACGGTGCAGTCGTATTTCCCGCCAAATTAAATCGTACTTTGGCGGAGGTGTTCCAGTGAAGTGCTCTCATAATATTTACAAGACCTAGGTCTACTCCTAGTCTGGTCAAGAGACTCCATAATTTTTCTCTATTCACGCGGTCGAATGCGGCCGAAAGATCCATAAATCCCAAATAAATTGATTGATCACTGGCTATAGTATATTTTGACACCAGTAGGTAAAGATTCAGGCATTGGTCAGTAGTTGATCTGCCAGTCCTGAAACCATATTGTAAATCAGAGATAATATGGTATTCCACAGCCCAGTCCAATAGACGGTTTAGTATCATTCTACCTAGGATTTTTGCGGTTACGTCGATTAGAGATATTGGACGGTAACACTGCGGGTCGTCCTTTTTGCCTTTTTTATAGATGGGCACTATAGTAGCTGTTGACCAGGAACGTGGCATGCCAGTGGCGATAGCTGCATTGATCACGTGTGTCAGTATTGGAACCCAAAAATCTGCATTAGATAAAAAAAGGTCAGGTGGTATCCCGTCAGGGCCTGGTGCCTTATTGTGTGACAGTCCTAGAATGCCTGCTTTAGTTTCACCAGAAGTAAATTCAATCTCAGTCCTCCACGGGCACGTTTTCTCTTCAGCCTCCGGGTATTCATCTAAAAAGTTATATAGTTTTTTTAAATGATTAAACCAACGCTCTGGGAGAATAGTTGTACCAATTGCTGGCGCTGCAGAATCCTGGAAACATGGATTATTTATGGTTTTCCAGAATGTACTTAAATCCCTCCTCTCTGCGGCTGCCCTCAAAGTTTCCCAAGTTTGGGACTGTAAGGCAAGTCTCCTACACTTGATGGCCTTTTTATAGACAGTCCTACAATATGCTATTTGTGATTTGTCTCTGGGTCTCAATTTCGAACTTTCTTTGAGATCTTTCTGTGCTCTTGAGCAATCTTTATTAAACCATCTTGGCGCATTATTTTGTTTCAGAGGCCGGGAGGTTTTTAATAGTCTATCTATGCGGGTGGCCATTGATTCAAAAGCTTTGGTCACGGCCAAACCTTCAGCCAGGGGATCAGAGCAAATTTCAAACTCTTTGCTCCCTTCCTTGATTAAAGTCTTGTAAAAGGCGTCTCCGTCAATACGGGACCACTTTAAGCGCCTCCCCTGGTCTGTGACCTTCTCAAGACTGCCTTCCAGCGTACTTCTTGTTTCTTTGTTGGTACACCAATTTTTAATCCATAATGCAAGTGGGTTGTGGTCACTAAATATACTCCAGTCGACTGTGGCCTCTTTTATCCATTCCCAAAATAAATTTGAAACTAATATAAAATCTATTGTGGAGCTACACCCCCTTCCTTTAAAGGTTGTAGGAGGACCAGTACCTTCATCTATATTCACCAAGTCAAATGTATGTCTTAGTGAATGAGTTTTCATCACTTTCTCAAACTCACTCCCCTCTTTCGTGTATTCAAAATGCAGACCTTTTATCAGTGTGCATCCAGACCAACCCCCCATGCGGTATTTTAGGTTTTGACACAAATGACAATTTAGGTCACCCGCTAATATTATATAGGGGGCCACTGTGGACTTACTCTGCTCTATTACAGCAGTCAAGTGATTCTGCAAATCATGTAATATAGAACCTTCCTTGCTCGCTGTTATGGCGTTGTAAAAACTAACAGGATAAAACTCATTTTATTTCTTTGAAACCTCAAGCCGAGGAAGTAGTTAGAATTCCAATTCAGGCTGGACCACACTCCTTCCAGTTGCAAGTCCACATAAATAATTAGTCCACCAGTGGGCCTACCTGGGGCTAATTTTTGTGCGGGAACAGCAAAGCAACCATACCCTTCCAGCTGGAACGGATTATGGTCCACCACCCACGTTTCCTGGAGGCAAATGACATGAAACCTAGATATATATTCCCTCCATTCATTGTTGTCAAATTTGGAGGACAGGCCAGCTATGTTCCAGGATACCAAACCAATGTCACCCCCCCTTGGGTTCTCCATGGGAATAGAATTACTGGGAGGTGGAATAGGTAGTCAGTCAACCCCCTCCATTCCAGAAAGCGAAGCAAAACGATTGGAGGTGGAGATGTTAAAAATGGGGCCTGCCATCTGCTGGGCACTCCAATTTGTTGAGCTCACATGGTTTCCTATCAGGGATATTGGGTAAAAATAACTTAGGTCATGGGTAGATATACCGCCCTCATAACCCTCTGAAAACCAGTCTCTGATATGGTTTACCACTCTGTGGTCTCTAAAATTGATAATTATAACATCCCCTTGTACATTTTTAGGTCTTTGTCCCACCCAGCTCAGCCTTCTAACATGCAGAATCTCTCCATCTAAGTTGGGGGGTAATGGCCTATTCGCTCTTAACCAATGCATTACTTTGTTCTTAAGAGTTTGGTACCCTTCGTATTTCTCACATTCTAGCACTGGGACCCCAGTGAGTGCAATAACGTATGGAGCTGCCTCTGGTGGGAGGTCAATGTGTGCGGAAGAGCCCCTAAGATTTTTGTCTATATCGGCTCTCTCATCACTTTTACTAGGTTCGTGGTTCTGCTTGTTTGGGACTCCACTACCCCTTAGCTTCCTTGGATCTGTGTAGTTGCAGTTAATCTAGCTAAAATGGTGCGAAGGGATGTAACGATAATCACTGCTGAAATGCACTTCTACTGTGTGTCTAAGGAACAAACTATGCTAAAGTTTGTTTGTAGCAATAAAAACAATATAAAAATGTCAAAAAAATAAAAAAAAAAATAATACTGTTGGTCTTCATCTCCTTTAGGCCAGGAGTGATGTTCGTGATGACTGGCTCGTCATCATCATCATCCCCCTCTTGTTCATCTACCTCCATAAATCTAAGGCTTTCTGGAGCCTTCCTTTTCACTAGCCTTGTCTTGTGGCGTGCATCACTCTCAGACTGAGCTGGTGGCTTCCAAGTGTCATCTCGATGATCTAAAGCAGGGCTTGAAGAAGATGATGGACTAACCCTCCTTTCCTTGCTGGGGGTCGGAAGACAATGACTCTTCTGTAAACAGTGGCTTGCTCCTATTTGTCTGCAGGAAGCTCGATTTCCTGAAATGCCCGTACTGTGGGCTGTTGTTGCAGCTGTTGTTGTGGCTGTTCTTGCGGCTGTTCTAGCTGCTGTTCTTGCGGCTGCGGCTCTTCTTGCGGCTGCTCTTGCGGCTGACCTTGCGGCTGCGGCTCTTCTTGCGGCTGCGGCTGTTCTTGCGGCTGCGGCTGTTCTTGTGGCTGTTCTTGCGGCTGCGGCTGTTCTTGCGGCTGCTGCTGCACCTGCTACTGCCCACTTATCTGCTGAGTTTCCACCTGCGTTGATTGTGTACTACTTTGCGATAATGACATTTCAGCATCACTGCTCGTTAGTAGACTGGCTATGTCTGCGAAACTCATGGACTTGGGCCTAGGTTGGTGGGGCTGGCCCGCTGATGCGGAGGTGCTGCTCTCAGCTCGGTCCCCAGACAACGCTGCTGCATGCGTAATTTTTTTGCTTCCCAAAAAACATCTGGGACGGCACACCAGTCTTGGTAAGCGTCACTTCCTTTTTCTGTTCCTTCTTCTCACTGACAACTTTTTGGGTACTGGAGGACCTGTTACCTTTCTTTGGGCCCATCTTCTTCAGATGTCAGCAGGACGCAGGTGCACAAGTTGCAGAGATGTCTGTGGTCACACGTGGACGTGACGTGGTGCGCAGCAGGACTTCTGTCTGGCAGTTCAATGGGTGATAATGACACGTCCTCCTCTGTCTTTTTGTGCACTTAAAAGCAAAGAAGTCAGGAGAAGAACATTAGTGAAGTGTTGCATTTGTTGCTGTGGTTCAATTACTACTAGTACAAACAAACAAATAAAAGATTTAACTTAGTGTAGCCATTTGTGAGACTTTGTCAACAAGGGCTTTCATGGTATACTGTGTACACTCGCAGGAAGGATAGGAAAGAAGAACAACAAAAATACAAATGTAATGGAAGTGGACCCTGTTTGGCATTAAATTATTTGCTCATCACATAATTCAGGGAGCTGCTGCTGGCAAAGGGGTTGGATGGAAGCAGTAAGCCAAGAGGAAAACCATGCAGGCCTATATGGCAAAAGCAGCACACTTATATAACTCCCACCAGAAATGGCCACCAGCCACATGAGCACTCACAAATCACAAGCAACAAGCAGGAGGCCTGGAAAACAATGTACTGACAAAAGGCCTCTAATAGCCAGGCAAAGGATGCATGCAAAACCACACTGCTTTGCCTTTAATTTAATAAAATGCAAAAATAAAAATCCACAGGGCTAAACTAGGTCTGCAAGGTACACAACAACACACCACATACAACAAAGGCATTTATTTAACACACACCCAAAAACCGAAAATGCCCCCAAAAATACAGATTTTGCTATTCAATCCAATGCCATCCATGCCCCAAATGATGTTTGAAATAAATTCGACACACACCAAAGGAACAGTTGCTTCATCATGCACCCACCCATGACTAGCTCTGGGCCTTACCCACAACAATTAAAAAAAAACAAATAATGATAATTACCAAAATTGTAGTTGCAGCAACTGCAATGCCCCAATCAAACAAACAACAACACCAAATTACTTGTAAAATCTCAAATCCAAAAGTCCTCAAATCCATTGATAATGATGCAGCAGACACAAAGAGTGATCCTTCCAGCTCAAAATACAAAGGAAAAATGAACAAGAGATGGACAAAGCACTGGGAGCAGCCTGCTGAACAGGAACAGAAAGTTGCAGACTCTGTGGCACTTCCTCCCTCTCCCCTCAAAAAGTCTTATTTTAAAAGGACTCCTTGCACAAAAAAGGACAGCCAAATGGCAATCTGAGGAGTTTGTTCATCCAAATCATCATTTACAGAAGGTCTTATGCTGCTTGAGATATTCTTCTTCTTCAGAGTGAAAATTTTGCATGTTCGGGATCGCAAGCTTCACCAAACTTCCGCCGGATGTCGGATGGCGCATCCAAATGACGTGTTCGCGATTGCACGCTCTCTCTCGTGGTGTCAATGACGCTGCTAATGACGTGTTTGCGAACGCACACTCTTGCGGTGTCCGATGGCGAGGCGAATGACGTGTTCACGATCGCAAACTCTCGCGGGATAGCACGACCGGCTACCAACATCTCGTGACACACGCAAACGGATAGGAAAACTCATCAGCGAATGCAGGGATCCCGGTAAGTCACTAATGCGCATGCGAGAATGCATTTTTAAAGTGCGAACAAGAAAAAAACTCCGCTACATCGCAGATCGCAGAAATTTCGACATTTCCGCGTTCTCCGTGGAACGCAAAAATGACCAAACTTCTCAAATTCCGCGAGCGGAACATAATTTACCGTCCAGGCCTACTCATCATCCCCTATCATAGGAGGCTAAGTTATACCTTTCCATGATTCGTGCCTCCACAGGAGTGTTTAAGTGGAATGGTATATAGGCCTAATCATTGGACAATACAAATATACAAACCTATTCTTCCTTTTTTTTCCCAATTCTCATATGGGAGCCAAAAATCATTTCTCTTGTTTTTTTAAGCCCAATCCAATGGATTAATATATTTTATTGCCCTCAACCAATCTATTTTATTTGGGGTGATAACTTTAATACAGTTCTTACTTATTTCCCTCCGGGCAAGCAGATTTAGAAAAAATATCAATTTCTTAACGTTATTTAAGAGAGATACATGGATCCCAAAAAAACAAGAGACTTGCTTACCTGGAGCCTTTCTCCAAGTACATCATATATAATACTACTCACATCCAACCAAAAGCTTTGGATCTCAGGGCATTCCAAAAACATATGTATATTGTCCCATTTTTCGTTTCCATACTTAGGGCATGTTGGTATAGTGCCTCTTCCCATTTTAGATAGCTTATATGGCGTCCAATTAACCCTGTGGAGACAAAAAAGGTGATTCCGCCTTTAATTCGCAGAACGTACTGTGGAGTATAGCATGTCACAAGATACTTGCCATAAATCTTCCAACTGCTCTCCCAGCAAGCTCTCCTCCTACAATTTTGATGGTAGATTGAAGCCCTCATCTGCAAGTTCTGCTAGCAGCCACTACCAGTTTGCTACTTCTTTCTTCTGGCTTGTCTTGACCATCAAACTAGCCTCCAAGTCATTTGATAGCCCCATACCATTACCGGCAGTGAGACTCCAGCTTTTTAGCTGCATATATTTAAATCTGGAAAGTTGATAATTGGCAATCTCCTGCCCATCCTCCCAAGAAATTAAGGCCCCATCAGTTATCAATTGACCCCAGGTTATTATCCCTGCTTCTTTTAATGGGAGAGCCAGACAATCTTTGGTCCACTCCGGGGATCTCGGTGAATCCTAGATAGGAGACATTCCACTATAATAGTTGAGTTTTGAGGCTCTCCTAACTTTGTACCTACCTTTGTACCAGCTAAAGACACACTTTTAAAAAAAGCGTGGATCCCCATATTTCTGCGAAAGGCGAACTCTCCCCCTTCACATCCTGGAGCATTATTCTAAACATTTTACCTATATCTGAACTGTCCACGGTAACGAATAACATCCTTCCTCCTTTCAAAAGAAAATGCCAGGCATAATAAGAAAGATCCGGCAATCGTAATCCCCCTTTATCATATTGACATTTTAACTTTTTCCATGAAATTCTAACAGCTTCAAAGGCCCATATGAAACTGTAAATTTTTGACTCGACTTTTTTAAACCATTCCTCCTTAAAAGCCATGGGGATGTTATGGAACAAAAATGTAAACTTTGGAAGGATGGACATTTTCATGAGATTGATTATGCCATAGATTTTCAAAGGGAGATGGGACCAGCTCAGTAGAAGTTTCCCCACTTCTTTACCAATCTTTTGGAAATTTATTTTGGGTATTAATTCTACTTTTTGAACAGTTTTGATATCCAGCTACCTCATTTGCTCTTTAACCCATTTTAGCTGTGTGTTTATGTTCCTTTCCATTACGACTGTTTTGCCTTCATTGATCTCATATCCTGAAATCCGGCCAAAAAGCGATGCTAACTTATATACTGCTGGTAATGCTGTAGTAAACTCTGAAGTGTATATCACTATATCATCCGCATATAACCCTACTTTTTTCTCCCATGACTGATGTTTAAAAGGGAGTATGTTGTCGCTAATCCTTATCTTCTGCACAAGGGGTTCAATATACAAACTGAAAAGGAGAGGCGACAACGGACATCCCTGCCTAGTTCCACGGTGTATGTTAAAGGATCTTGACATGTTCCCATCCGCTAAGGTTTTGCTGTTGGGTTACTATATAATAACTCTATTGATCGACAGAAATTTTCCCCTGAGTTAGCTAATCTTAAGATTCTTTGCAAGTAGGCCCAATTTACCTGGTCGAAAGCTTTAGTTGCATCAGCTGTAATGACTGCCAATGGTGTTTTAAATGTGGATGCAAAATCTATAGCCCCGATTAGATTGTACGTTAAGTCCTTCATTTCCCTCCCCCTCATAAAGCCTTTCTGATCTTCACTGAGCAGCATACCCACTACTCCCTTTAACATATCTGCCAATATTTTTGTGTAGATCTTATAATCGGAGTTTAGCAACGATATAGGCCTTTAGGAGTCACAGGAGATTGGTGATTTATCCGGTTTAAGTATCAAGTATACAACTGCTTCATTCCATGAGGGTGGAATCTCCCTAACTTTATTGAAATATTTGAAAACCATCTACACATGGCTGGAACTATGTCTTCCTCTAACTTTTTTTATATATTTCCATAGGGAGACCATCTGGGCCTGCCGCCTTATTCGATTTCCCAGATTTCATTGCGTTTCTAATTTCACCTTCCGTAATTGGATGGTTTATTACCTCCCTATGTATATCTGAAAGTTTCTGGGGAAGTTCTTGACCCAACCAATCCTCCACCTCCCTATCAACCGTGGTTAAATCTTCTGAATAGACTTTCTCGAAATGATTTAAAATAGCTTCTTCAATACCTCCTTTGTCCCAGTAAGGCAACCAGTCTGTTCATGTTTTAATTCTTTTATAAAATTTCATGCCAGATTATTTTTGAGTTTCCAGGCAAGCAATTTACCACCGCCTTCCTCATAATTAAAATGGGCCAGATTATTGCTCGCCATTTCTCCTGTAACCTTGCTTCTATTAACACTTCAAGGTCCATTTTAAGAGATTGTGTCAAAGATTGATACGGCCCCTGTTCTATCTCAGCTTTTTGTAACTGCTTTTCCAGCTGCTGAATCTTTTTCTCAATACTTGGAAATCTCCATTCTTCGTTTTTTATTTTTATGGGGCTGACTAGATATTATTTTCCCTCACAGAAAGGCTTTATATGTGTCCCATAGTATACCCAACAATGCACTATCAACATCATGCTAAAAAAACTCTCAGGATTCTATCCCTAGTATTGCTATTGTGTCCACATCAGACAGTATGGTTCGGTCCATAGTCCACCTTCCTCGTACATCAACATTAGGCGGAACCAAGACTAGAGTTGTCGCTGAATGATCCGACATATATAGTCCTACATGGGTAGCACCCTTAACGTGCTTTTTTATACTCTGAATAATTAAAAAAAGTCTATTCTTGATTGGTGCCCATATTTTTTGTTGTTAAAAGTAAAACTCTTAAGGGTACCATTCCACTCTCTCCATATTTCACACCAACCAAACTTTATTGAGTTTATAATTAAAGAACAAATTTTGTTATGCATAGTCGCTCTGCTTTTATTAGAGCGATCCAAATTACCTTCCATCACCACATTAAAATCCCCCTCATTATAATTGGGTCCAGACAATCTAGGAGTTCTAAAAGTAAATTCCCAAAAGGTGTGGGCTCATCCAAACATGAACCGTAATAGCCGATTACAGTATAGGCCTGATTACAAAATTTTATTTTTGCTATCGCCCATCTGCCGGCCATATCCACCCTACTTTCCTCAACTGTTATTAAGGGATTTGTTTTTACCAATATGGCTACCCCTCTGATACTAAGCTGATGGTCAGCGAATATCACTTTCTGTAACCACCTTTTAGCTTTAAAAATATCACACATTTCTTTACTAGTTAAATGGGTTTCTTGAAGGATAATAATCTGCGATGAGACGTCTTTTAGATAATGCAGAATCTTTTCTCTCCTGTTTCTCATCCTAAACCAATTTACATTCCATGATAACAGTTCTTACTGCTCCCCCCGCCTAGGGATCATAGTCGTTCCTTAAATTCACTATCCAGTCAAAACTTGAGTTCGCATAAATTCTATGAGGACAAAGTTAAAAAAAAAAAAAATCCCACTGCACCCACACCCGTGTGTTAAAACCTACCCGTGTCCTCCCCCTCTCCTTGGAAAACCCACCTCTTCCTTCTCTTCTATGGCCTAAGCTTAAGGAAACCTCCTGATAGTAAGAGACTAGATATCCGGATTCTAAATTTATATCCCCCATTAAATCATCTTTTTAAACAATGCTGCTGTTGCCCCTGGAACTAACAGAAAGGAGAGAGAAGAAAAAGGAAGAAAAGGATTTCAGCAATTGATCATGGAGAGAATAAACGGATTGAGACATAATTTGCCTTGCTATTCCATTGCAGTACCCGACAAAGATTTCAGAAACTCTTCAGCCTCCTCTATTCTGCGGAAATTATGCATCTTGTTATTGTGCATTACCCACACACTTGCAGGGAATCTCAGCTGGGCAGTTGCACCCAGCCGCTTAAAGGGCTCGATCATATTTCCAAACTCCCACTGGTTATTGGCCGTAATCTGTGAAATATCTGATTTCTAAGTTTATTCCATCTGCTGATGAGTTTTCTTTTTTAGAGCCTGAGTTAAAATTTCTTCTTTGATCTTATACGTGTTGAAGTTAACCAGAATTTCCCTTGGTTTTGTTTTATTCGCGTTCCGTCTGAATGGGTCCCTATGAACTCTTTGTATATCCTTCACCAAATCTTCTTCAGTGTATTCTATATGAATACTTAACTTAATCATTTTTGCCACAAATGTCCCTATATCTTCCCCATCAGTCCCTTCTGGAATTTTTAGGATGTGAAGATTACAACTTCTCCAGTTATTTTCTAATGATTGCAGCTTGTCCTTCAACAACACCTCGTTCCCTTTTAGGAGCTTCATTTCCTTAGTATGCCATTGTTTGCAGCGTAAGAACTTTCACTGAAGTTTCTAACTGCCCTGTCCTAGAGGCAAGATCATCCATTTTTTTCTCTAGAGTAGCACAGGCCACTCTATTCTCCTTTTGATTTAATTCCGAGTTTTCAAATCTGTTTCTTACTTCAGTGGTAAGTAACTGTATTAGGTCGCTAACTGACTGAGATTGGGGTTGGAGCACAGCTTTCAAAGGAGACTGATGTTGTTTTTGTGTGTCTTCTATTGGAATTTCACTTCTCCCATCCTCAGGAAGCAGCAACAAATTTTCGTGGCGTACCGACCCTACTTGGGAGAAGAGAGGCTCCCTCATTCCAAAGGAGAGAGAGATCTTATTTTCCTCCTGGGCAATCTGAGTTTCCTTTAGTTCCTTGAGTCCTTTTGGCGTATCTATTTCTTGTGGCTCAGGATTGTTAGCTAACACCTGAAACTTATTTGAGGTTTTGCTATCTTGACCCACTTCCAGACTCACTCCAGGGGGGTCCCAACCAGGATTTTTTAACAACAGGGTTTTCGGTACCACCTTAAAAAAGGTGCGCAATAAGGGTGTGAGTTTTACGTTTTTGGGGTTCTCTGCCCAAGTCTCTGTTTTTTTTCCTTTCCCACTCCACAATGGCAAGCCCTGTTTGTATTTGGAGGTTCGGGGGGGCAAACTCTGGTGCCTTATTACGAGCTTTACTCTGAACACCCTTCAAAGAATTTCTTCCCCTAAACTTCTCAGTTGGTACCTTCCCTGCAAAGCGTTCCTCTACGAGATCCCCTCCACTTTTTCTTCCAGCTGAAGTGCCACTATCTCCAGCTTATATCCAGTCTTTTTTCTAGCCAGGCCTTTATGTTTATTCTTTCTCGAACAAAGAAACTCCTGCTCTTTTTTTCTTCACTACTCCCCCTTTCAAGTTTACCATTCCCCCAACTTCTCCCCTCACTCCCTTCCTTAATTTTATTCTGACCTGTGTATTGGGCTTCTTCCTGCTTGGAGATTATGCCTGTTGCTTCCACAAATGCTACTCCTCCTGACTGTGCCTCATTGCAGCTTCCTTCTGCATCTGCACCTCCTCTCCGGGGCCTCCTGTGAAATTGCTGCCTCTGCCCAGTTTTCCCCGGATGGAGCACTGCGCCACCGCCCTACGGCCCCTGCCGAGCTCAAGAGCAGCTCGAGCACAGCAAGAATCCTGGTTGGGCATCCCCTCAGGCTCCCCTTGCTCCACTGCCCCAAAACGCCACTTAAAGGGGGAGAGAAAAAGCAAAGGAAAGGAGGCAACACACAATGCAGGCCGGCCAGCGAGACAAAGTGTGGGAAAACGCGGCTCCACAATCAATTGAAGCCTCCTCAGGCACCCTCACTACACCTCAAACAGCGTCAATCCCACTGCAACTTCCCTCAATAGCAAGCCATCCACAGCTCCACAGCCATTCCTCACCAGGTATATACTTAAAAAAAAAAAAAGCAGATTTTCAGGGGGCATTTAAGAAATACATAGTCATCTCCGTCATCGGGAGCCTCCGCGACTGTGTTCTAACCGGCCGCCATGTTTTCCCTATTGAGCCCCTATCGGCGTTGAGCCCCTATCATGCTTTAAATATTCTTAGTGTGTTAGGCAGTGTGCTATACTACAATGGTTCTGTGGATTGCACCATTACTGCTCATTCTGCACCTTTTCTGCAGACATAAGGACATATGGACTGTTGAAACATGTTGTTTCTGATCTGTGTGCATGAGGGATACATGGACTGCTGCAGGAGCCATTTGCTACATGCAAGCAATCTGTTAGTACTTTAAAAAAAGCCAAAATGTTTAACCTTATCAATGTTTGTATATAGTGTTTAAAATTTGATTTTCTTTCTTGAGGGCAACATATGGACATCAAGGTAATAAAGTGAAAAGAGGTGTAGAGGTTAGGGACTTGTGAGGAGCTTTAGTTGCAGTACATTTTCTTTGTCTAGGAAGCATAAAACCTGTCACAACTGAAGAGACAAGAAAGTCAGTGTTAACTGGTTCTATCTTATTCAATGTTGTAAGGGGGTAAATTCAGACCTTAGTTCTTGAAGTGCACAGTGTTAGTCAACTTTTTAGTCACCTTTAATTCAGAGTTGCTCATACAGCTCTCATGCCCACCTCCTCCTACTTGTAGAAGGTTAAGGGGAAGTCTCTACTGGCAGTATTCACTCTCCACAGGCTGTATTGTGCTTTGAGGATATTTCACCCACACATCCTACGAGGAGGAAATACATATCATACAGGGATCCCTGAATCATTTGGAAACCACAGTTACAGCAACCAGAACATGTCAGATCCAGACCACTATTCTTGGTCAGAAGAGAGAGACATAGCTCTGGGACATCCTTGCCACAGAAGTAGAGAGGCAAATGTCTGCGTCGAACCATGGTGAGACAGCAATGGACCTGCTCTGTGGTGACGGCCTTCATTCTAATCACCTGAATCTGAATGGACAGCTGCTAGCAAGACAGACATAATAATACTTCACTAGTGCTTAAAACAGCTAGTCCAATTCTGGCTCAACAAGGTGAACGGGAATAGATTCAAACCCCAAGTTTCACCCAATGCTAAGTCACCCAGATTCTCCCTGGACTCTGACTGTATCCTCCAGGACCATATTGCCAAGAAAATCAAGAAACCCATTACTGTCAGAAAGTGACTTCAGAAGTCTTATTTCTGGTTGGTGACAATTCCATTCTCCTTTGTATCAAAGGCTGCACATTGCACCCCTTCATTTCTTGAATTCTGAAGCTCCATCCTGAACTCTTTTTTCATGTTTGGGGCACTTTGCACTTAAGGCTTCATCATTTTTCCCCACAAAAGGTATCCAGGTCAAATTTATGTTTTATAAGCTACAAGTTGGCGCTTATACATGTACCCAGGGCTTGTGGATTCTACTGGAAGGGACAAGAAAAAAACAAAATGCTATAGATGTTTATTTTTGTTTGTTATTTAAAAATATTAGGGAAAAGGTTTTGAACAAGAAAGTGTTTTTTTCTAGAATGGCATCAACAAAAGGTCTATTTTGATGCAATCACCTTCTTTTCTGCTTTAAGGAACAGGGAGTATTGTAAATTAAATATTTTGCTACCACATTTTTTGCAAATTTGTAAGTCATAGTCATAGTAGATTTATCTTTTTTCGTGGTTTCTCCATACTTGCTTTTGCTGTAGAAACAGGCATACAAACCAAGAGTAAAACTGACAAGCTGTCTATCTTTGAAAAGTAAAGAAAATTCAGAATTCAGCACTGGGTCATTGGTGCAAATCAATCATGGTTTTCCCAAACAAACACACTGTTGGAATCAAAAACTTATGAAAATTAGTAGGCAAAAATAGAAATACGTTTCAATGTTTACCTCTGTAATTGTTTGTCTAGATTTTAAAAGTAATACTCTATTACATTCGTCAGACTTAGTCGCAGGAATTTGTTTGTTGTTTGTCTAAACAACATGTTCCCCAGATAGACAAAACCGACCAGCAGCTTATAATGATTTTTCATTTGTACCAACCGTTCATCAATAAATATGATAAAATTCAATAAATCAAAAATGGCAATGAAGGAAGCCTATGCATTTTTTAATGTGGCCAGGAAAATTAGTTTGGGAATAGATGTTATTCGTGCAACTCTAAATTTGAGGTTACCCATAGTAGCATGTGTTTCAGAGGTTTTTGTATAATGTGTTCTTTCTCACGCTGATTTACATTTGAAAGCCAAATATGGAGAGAAATGCAATTGATAATAGCAAAAAAATTTGCTATTCAGTGTTAATAAATGTTTTACTAATTAATTTCTGAATCCCAACTTCTTATGTTCCCTTCTTCAGATTTTGGGTTTAAAACGTTTTTCTGACAGGTATATAAGCTTGGCAAAAGCAGAGTTAATGTGTGATGGACTGCTTTTGGTTAAGACAGAAGTGGCTGGCAGCATTTTCTTTTTCCCACGATTGTGACACCTCTCCCATATCCAATAGTCCAATGCATAATTGTAGAAACTGGAATTTTATCTTCCTTGAAACTGATCGACCTAAATAGGGTTGTTGTACTTAGGCCCTCATTTATGAAAAGTGACGCATCGCTGCGAGAAAACAGCGATGCGTCACTTTTCATTCCACCCTCCTTGCGACACCAATGATGCGTCATACTTACAGTATGATGCATCATGTCGCAAGAAGTTACAGATACATCAGTATTTCTGACGTATCTGTAGGCTCAAAAATGATGCATTGCTGGAGTGTGTCACAAAAGTGACGCAACTCCAGCAATGGGTCATTTGACATGGGTAAGTCCCATGTTAAATGTGCCTGCGTCAGTCTTACGCCTGCTGTGAGGCAGGCGTAAGATATTGACGCATTTGCGTCCTAGAAGGGACACACTGAAATCTCATACATTTCACTGCGTCACTTCTATGAGGCTTACTTGCGTCGGAATGCCCACCCCGCATACATTACACCTGGAGAACGTATAATGTGGTGCAGAGGTTTACAAAGTGATGCATCTATCTAGATGCGTCACTTTGTACATATGACGCTACATGGCGCATTTTTTACACCACTGGTGCGTCACAAAAAGGCAGCGCAAAAGGGACGCAAGGGCTCATAAATAAGCCACTTAGTTTCTTATACTTCTTCACTCTACGTCTTCCAAAGAGAGTATCACCGGTGCAAGTGAGACTCGAGTACAATATCACAAAACAATACTGGGCCAGAGCCAATTTATTTCTCAACATCACAGGCTCAGACTGGCACCGCTTGATTCCATGCATGGCTTAATCTGGTGGGAACAGCCTCATGCGAGCGCTCCCGCGCATGGTCAGTCATAAATTCATACTCTTGAACCAAGTAGCAGAATTACATCACCTGCACTTATCCTACATGGATTAAAGCGTGGGAACGAGAAGTTCAGCATGTCTAGCAAGAGACCTATCATACAGTGGTTTGCACAAGTGGCAGGTCTAGACATAACTTCAGGTTTTCATGCACACTGTCATTTACTGTATGCACACCGCTGCCCGCAAGAGTTTTATAATGACCCAAGCTGCTGTTCAGCTTTCTTAGGTTGGCCACAGTCCATGTTGTTTAGAATATTTATCTCCACTCCTTGCAATGATGCGCTCTAAAATGCACTGTCCGAACTGCACCAGGCCATCCTTCGAAAAAGAGAACTTTTGCTCTCCATTCCAGTCGACTGTGTTACGACCAGGCCCGTGCTCTGCGAAAGTTGCTCACTGCTGCAAAGCTGGCTTCCTTTTATGCACTGTCTGCTTGCTCTCTTTTCACTCATGTGCTCCAAAATGCACTGTATGGACTGCACCAGGCCAGTCTTCGAGCAAGAGAGCTCTTGTTGCCTATTCCCATTTAGCTGACTGTTATACATCTAGGCCTGTGCATTGTCTGCTGGTTTTAATCACGTTTACAAGACCAGTTCTCGCTTCTGTTCACCTCTTCAGTATTGGTTTGGGTTCTGTGTTGTGACAAAGTCCTATAGCTATCCACAAAGACCAATCCTGCTATGTGCTCTATGTGTTTACCTTCACTTGAAATGCAAAAAGTATCTGTATTTCCTCCTTCGGTACCCAGCAACGTTTTAATCATATGGTTTTATCTGAATGCTGCTCATGCTTTTTAGGTCTCGCCTAGCTATTGTGTTTATGCAATCGCTATGCGAGACTCTAGTAAGAGGGGCATTTCAAAGTGCTCCCAAAAGTGGATTGCATGGCGAGCACGCGCACAATCACGTGCATCGTGCCGCCATGCAATCCGTTTGGGGAAGCGCTTCAGCCCACTGGCGCCCTGGGCATCATACTTCAAAGGGTCCGCTCCCGCGCCTGGAATGCGCTCCCCCGCCCCTGCCAAGCGCGTGCGCCACGCTCCGCCGCATCTCGTCGTGACAAATTTGCTTTCACTTTTGCGCGGCGGGCGCTCGCTCGCGTCCGGACCACTTTAGAAGCCGGGCTTGTCTTGTTTTCTTCGTAATACGCATTTTTCGAGTAAAGCTTTCATATTTCACCATCTCAGCCTCCGAAAAAGCCAGGCAGTTACAGTGCGGTACACCATGCTTTCAATGCTTTTGCGGCACACAGTTTACGAGAACGGCTCTCTTTCTTTTCACTGTGAGGCTGTTTTAAAAACAAACTTGCCTTCCTTTTGTCACACGAGGAACACAAAGACTTTGCTCCTCTGACTTTGAGTGCCACAGTGCCTTACTCACAACACAGTTGCCTGCATTCTGGCTGCTCCATTTCTGGATCGAAGAGGCGTGTTCACCATAAATTACCCTAATACCCTTTAAGGGAGTGCGCACATGTCTTTCTAGTAAAGCTTTCATATTTCACCATCTCAGCCTCCGAAAAAACCAGAAGGTAGTATGTGTATGCATGTGTTAGCTAACTTTGTTTCAGGATATTTCTTTTCTTTTCGTACTTTGGCCCGTCGTCGTTGCTTGTTATAATGAGCCATCTCTGCCAGTCACATAAAAGTAATAAAGCGGCGATAGTGGGCTTGATAATATGCCCTGGAGAATTCCAATAGAAGCCCATGTTGACACCAGAACATGGGCTTCTATTGGAATTCTCCAGGGCATATTATCAAGCCCATTATCGCCGCTTTAATGGCAACCCAGCGATAATCTCACAAAATGTGGCGTTAGCTTGTTGATAGGGACTCACAAACTTAGCCATGATATCCACCTTCCATAGGATATCATGGCTAAGTCAGTCCTGAAGCAGGCATAAGGAAAGTAGCAATAACAGGGGTTATCGCTACTTTTCCTGCCACTATGCTTCATTCTATGGGCTTGATAATATGCTCTATGGAATTCCAATTGAAGGCCATGTTAGATGTGAAGGACATCTAACCTGAGCTTCAATTGGAATTCCATAGAACATATTATCAAGCCCATTATCGCAGTTTTAGCGGCAGTTTTCTGCCTAAGTCAGCGTGCTGTCGTTTGAACTAGCACCTTAGGTAGAAGTGCCACATTTGATGCCAATGTTTACTCTGATAAATTAAATTCTTGTCGGATTTGATCATGGCTAACTGAACACAGCAACCTGAATATTATTTTGTAGAGTCTGCTCTGTGCCCAATTCAGAGTTGTATTATTAACACATAGGATTGAGAAAACTCATAAAGAATTATCTATCATATTAAAAGTTTGTACACTCAAACGGAGTTACTTCTGAAACCTTTTCAGTCTTCATTTAATTTTTAAAAAATTAAGCTTTTTTCAAGCGTCTTATTTTTCCATATTCCCATATAGTTCATTTAATCTATATGATACAGGTTTAAAAAAGTGCGGCTCACTGAACGCTGCAGTATGCCATAACGTTTGCTGACTGCCACACTAAAAAATGCTAATATTGAAGGAGAAATGTTAACAAGATATTAAAAGGGGTACTTTCGTATTAACTCATGAACTGTATTTGTGGAAGCTTTTAAGGTTTCTCAAATCAAATAATGAAGCCCAGAAAAAACGGAAGTTCATGAAGCACATGTTGGCTACACTTGTTGGTTCATTGGCTGCACCTTTTTGCCCTTGTATCATTTGGATTAAGTGAACTATAACGAAATAGGGAAACATGAAACACATGAAAAAAGCAGTTTTTATGTGAAATTGAAATAAACCCTGAAGAAGAGCGAGAAGTAATTGGATCTGAGTAAATCATTTTTTTACTGTGATTGATAACTCTTTATGAGTTTATCAATCCTATGCGTTTATTTATTGAATGACTAGCACCAGAGAACAATGACCTTCCTTTGGGCGCTAGTGCTGGCTGTGTTTCTCTAAAACCCATACTTTCTAGATGCTCTTGAATTAATTTAAGTCATCTCTATTTCAGAGACAAACAGATTAAATACAATCTAAAATCGAAGCTAGGACGCAACCATGCTTCAGTCCTCTGTTTATCCATATTTTATTGGCCAATGTCCCGGCTCACAGTTTGAATCTAAATATTAATGTAGAGTGAGATAATTGCTTTCAACATTTGATGCCCCACTTGTTCAACTTAGACCACAATAATCATCTACTAATGTAGTGACAGACTTTTTTAAAGTCATGATGCATGCATGGAGGGGTCTACTCTTCTTCACTCTTGTGTGAACAAGTACTTCTACTGCTATAATGTTGTTTGTAGTTCCACTTTTTTATCTGATCCTTGTTTGGAATCACAAGATCAAGTTAAGTTTGGTCACCCATTTACTAAGGTTGGAAAGAATCAGTGAATCATAAAATGTGATGTCCACCTAAAAAAGGGTTGTTCGTTTTATGTTTATAGTTGGAGGGGTCTTTCTTATTTCATTTTTTGGGAAATGGGTTCACATAGAATGCTTGCCAAGTTGCGGGGAAAAAGAAGGGAAAGTAGCAGTTCAAGAGGGTTCACTGACAGAATATCGTTGTTAAAAATAAAGACTGAAAAAATATTGATGAAAAAATATAGAATGCAAAAATATCGACTCCCTATACTTTAAACAAGTAAGTACAAAAATATCTGGAAAACAAATATTGATGTAAAAAATATAGGGGCATATTATCAAGACAGACGATAAAGTTATCGCCATTTTAGCGGCTGAAAACTGCAGATAAAACGGCGATAATGGGCTTGATAATATGCTCTGTGGAATTCCAATAGAAGCCCAGGTTAGATGTCCTTCACATCTAACAGGCGCTTCAATTGGAATTCCATAGAGCATATTATCAAGCCCATTATCGCCGTTTTAGCGCCAGTTTTCTACCGCTAAAACGGCGATAATTTTATCACCTGCCTTGATAATATGCCCCATAGTTGTACAGAATATCGATTTGTGTACATATATATATATATATATATATATATTATCTACTGGCGGTCGCCAGTAGATAGTTATAGTTAGGACCTATTTTCCATAGGAAATCTGCAACATTCTATTTGGAATAACGTTGGCGCCTGTTGATGAATCCTTGCGAAATTTTCCAAACTTTTGGCCAGCTCCGCTCCGCTCCTACCCTGAAAGTTTTGCGGTGATCCCTCAAGCGGGGGCCGAGAAAAAAGGGGGGTCCCAAAACACGTTTTCCCCATGCAATTTCCCATAGGATCTGTTGTCGCAGCTACAGCCCGAACCGCTGAACGGAATGACACCAAATTTGGCAAAGAGGCAGTCCTCAGTTCGGACTTGTGCCTTTTGCATATATGGTATGAATCTGTTCAGTAGTTCCTGAGAAAATTAGGGTACAAAAGTTAGTGATATCTATGGCCGCGCTGGATCCGCGGACCGTACCCGCACCGTAAGCGCATCCTCCCCGAACCGAGCGCGCACCCTCCCGATCTCACGCTGAATGCTAATTGGCTGTTGAGTGTCTCTCTACATTCGAAACCAGGAACTGTTGGCGGCCATTTTCTGCCTCGGTAGAAGCGAGGCTGAAGAAGCAAGGGGAAAAAGTGTGTAAAACATATAAAGGGGGCAGAGTGGAAATACTCTGACCCTCTAGAGGTGCTTAGGGGGTCCCAGAAGGACCCTTTGGGGCCCCCTTTTTAAAAAAAAACGCCGAAATGCGCGCACGGTGCGCGCATCCTATCGCGTTGGATGCACGGATCCTCTTGCTGTGGGTTCGCGGATCCAAGGGAACAAAACACTTAAGCTTAATCTTTATCTCCCAACAATTCATTTTTTTTCCCTTGGATCCGCAAACCCACCGCGAGAGGATCCGTGCATCCAACGCGATAGGAACGAGAATGGTGCGCATAGGGTGCGCGGATCCAAAAACATTGAAAAAAATATATAAAATACAGTTTTGCACATATAGTTAAAAAAATATTTTGAAAAATATAAAAAAATATGTTTGAAAAACCCATTAAGTTCAAATAATATTTTTTAATTTTTAACAGAATTCATTGAAAAAAATAAGTTTAAAAAATTGTGATAAAAAAGTATTTTAAAAAAAGATAATTAATGAAATTGACACACTGAATTTGAAAAATATAGAAATCCAATCAAAATCATTAAACATGATATCTTCAGAGATAAGTTATAGATAGGAATTAGCATTTAAAAAACCTTTGAATTTCACTGAAAAAACCATAGGTTTCATGCACGTTAAAGTTAGGAATTGGCATTTAAAAAACCTTTGAAATTCACTGAAAAAATCAAAGGTTTCAGGGGCGTTATAGTCAGGAATTGGCATTTAAAAAACCTTAGAAATTCACTGAAAAAACCATAGGTTTCAGGGGTGTTATAGTTAGCTGGTCATTTCCCTCCTACAAAACCCTAGAAATTCCCCTGTTATAATTAGTTCAGCTAACTATAACTCGCGCCCCCGCAAAGCACTGCTGATGACGTCACATATTAAATCACTCATGACGTGGTCAGTGACATCACTGATGATATCACTGATGACGTCATCCATGTGATAAATTAGTGCATCTTCTCACACCCTAATATAACCTTTGATACACCGACTCAAAATTTCAAACGGCCATTTTGACAACCATAGATACTCCAATACCAATAACTACACACCCACTCATTGACTTTTAGGTCTACATACATGTCCACTCACTCACCTGTACAGTCACTCATACTTACAGTCACTCTGTGCATTTATACACCTATATAGACACTCACAAACCGCCAATCATCCATTGAGGTACTGACACATCTAGTCAGTCATGCAAATAATTAATCACAGTCCAATTTACTCACCTATACAGTTAAACACACTCAAGTTCACTTACTCATAAAAATACTAACAAATTCTGTGTCCTTCTGCAGAAAAACAAACAGCACATAACACAGATATCCTTGCACTATGGCGCATACAGCCACTCCCAAAATCACACACTCTCACATATAGATAGTTATATACTCTTACAAACATATACACTGCGTTTCACATATGTAGTTACTGACACATGTACAACTGAGATATACATTCAATCACTAACACACCCATACAAACACTCACCCAACCATACAGTCCATCACAGATCCACTCTTAAAACCATGCACCCACTGAATCACCCACTCACACATCTAGTCACAGAGTCACACACACACTACCCACACAAACACTCAGGCACCCATACAGATACTCAGACAACCAATCAATAACCCATATAGACACTCATATAGCTATACACAAAACCATGCAGCCACTTATACGCCAACACAGACACAAACAGACATTCACACAGTTTAGTCACTAGTCTGCAGTAAGATACATTTAATGACTCACTTATAGAGTCAGTTACGCACCTAGAAAATCATCCATTCACACACTTGTACACCCACTTATTTTTCAACAGGTCTTTCCCTATATATATTAAACATATTAAAACTGTTCAGAAACACATACTCAATGGATGATGTCATCAGTGATGTCATCAGTGATGTCATTTGAGATGTCATCAGTGATGTCATCAGTGATGTCACTGACCATGTCATGAGTGATGTAATATGTGATGTCATCAGCAGTGCATTGTAATAATTAATATATATTTACTTTAAAACAATCAATAAACTAATGATTTAAATTTACTGTATTTGTTAAAATTATATAAAACTGTATATATATATTACCTACTGGCAGTCGCCAGTAGGTAGTTATAGTTAGGACCTATTTTCCATAGGAAATCTGCAACATTCTATTTGGAATAACGTTAGCGCCGATTGATGAATCTTCGTGAAATTTTCCACACTTTTGGCCAGCTCCGGTCCGCTCCTATCCTGAAAAGTTCACGGTGATTCATCAAGCGGGGGCCGAGAAAACAGGGGGAACCAAAACGCGTTTTCCCCATGCATTTTCCCATAGGACCTTTTCACGCAGCTACAGCCCGAAGTGCTGAACGGAATTACACCAAATTTGGCAAAGAGGTAGTCCTCAGTTCAGACTCGTGCCTTTTTGCTTAAATGGTGTAAATCCGTTCAGTAGTTCCTGAGAAATTTAGAGTTAAAAAGATAGATATATCTGGGTGGAGCCTAACCACACATCTCATCGTGAGATCTGATTGGCTGTCAGTACTTCATCCAAGAAGTGTTGGCAGCCATCTTGGGACCAATATACATGATAGCACCTCATTAAAAACCATTGAAGTTAATAGAAGGTTTTAAGACTTTAGTTACATTATAAATCATTTGTTGATTGCACCATACTCATTTTAGGAATTGTGGTGTGTTCTAAGGTGATTTTACCATGTGAAAAAGCCTTCTGCTGTGATATCATGAATCATGTTTCAGAGAAAACTATTTTCTCATGCTTTTCCCACAGAGGTTTGGTGATCTATAAGCTAAACTGAGCATATTTTCTGTAAATTCACATTATCTTTCTCAGTCATGTGAGAATGAAGTCTGACATTCTCAGTAAAACATGTACATCCAACAAGGGCAGAGACTGTCAGTTGATTCCTTTGTATTCTACTGCAGCTTCCCAGAGTGTTCTAAAGAACAACTAGAGCGCTAACAATCCTACTTATGACAAACGTATTGCACACCTGAAGCCATCTTGATTGGAATAAAGTGGTAACTCTTAAAACATTTAATTAAAAAAGGAACAAAACGAGGGGGTTCATTTTGTCATAGAAATTATGATTAGTGCTGCAGAAAGAAAAATTAGGGCACATTTTGAGTGACTTCTCAAATCCTCTTCTATTTCATTAAAAAAATTCTGACATGCAGACTGAAACATGCGCTTTCAATACCAGCAGCAGACTTCCCTGGTAAGCAGTAGCTTTACTACAGTGATCTAATAAGCAACTAGAGTGCTAACATTCTGAATTTATGGCAAATGTGTGACACATCTGATTGCCTTCTTGATGGAATCAAAGTAAAAAACTGAAAGTATTTCTTACTGAAGAGACTGTAGTAAATGAGGAAATTAGGAAACGTCATAACAAATAAGTCTCCCAAAATGGCCACCAGAGACAAAAGAGCCCAAATGTAGCCCAAATATCACCAAGATGTAGCCCAAGTATAGCCCAATGACAGAATGTCCCAGAGTGTTCTAACAAACAACTAGAGTGCTAACAGTCTTACTTATGACAAAAGTATGGCACACCTGAAGCCATCTTCATTGGAATAAAGTGGTAACACTTAAAACATTTAATTTACAAAGGAACAAAATGAGGGGGTTCATTTTGCCATAGAAATTATGATGAGTGCTGCAGAAAGAAAAATTAGAGCACATTTTGACATCTCAAATCCTCTTCTATTTCATAAAAAACTTTCTGACATGCAGACTGAAACATGCACTTTGAATACCAGCAGCAGACTTCCCTGGTGAGCAGTAGCTATACTATAGTCATCTAATGAGCAACTAGAGTGCTAACATTCAGAATTAATGGCAAATGTGTGATACATCTGAATGCCTTCTTCATGGGACTAAAATAAAAAACTGAAAGTATTTCCTACTGAGGAGACTGCAGTAAATGAGGAAATTAGGAAACTTCATAACAAATAAATCTCCCAAGATGGCCACCGGAGACAAAAGAGCCCATATGTAGCCCAAATATCACCCAGATGTAGCCCAAGTGTAGCCCAATGACAGAATGTCCCAGAGTGTTCTTAAGAACAACTAGAGCGCTTACTGTCTTACTTATGACAAAAGTATCGCACACCTGAAGCCATCTTGATTGGAATAAACTGGTAACACTTAAAACATTTAATTTAAAAACGAACACAATGAGGGGGTTCATTTTGCCATAGAAATTATGATTAGTGCTGAAGAAAGAAAAATTAGGGCACATTTTGACTTCTCAAATCCTCCTCTATTTCATAAAAAAATTCTGACATGCAGACTGAAACATGCACTTTGAATACCAGCAGCAGACTTCCCTGGTGAGCAGTAGCTTTACTACAGTGCTCTAATGTGCAACTAGAGTCAAGTCAAGTCAAGTCATAGAATTTGTATAGCGCACTACGTACCCAGAGGGTTTCAAGGCGCTTAGGAAGGGGAGGAGGGTTATTTGTCAAATATCCACGTTTTAAGCTGCTTTCTGAACGCTAGGTGGTTCTGGGTGAGGCGAAGGTAGGCGGGGAGTGAGTTCCATGTTTTAGCAGCCAGGTATGCAAAGGATCTGCCTCCCATGGTGGTCTTGTTGATGCGAGGTATAGTGGCGAGGGCTTGGCTGGAAGATCGTAGTTGGCGGGAGGGGGTGTAGAAGGACAGTCGAGAGTTGAGGCAATCTGGTCCGATGTCGTAGAGTGATTTGTGTGCGTGGGTAAGCAGTCGGAAGGTGATCCTCTTATTGACGGGTAGCCAGTGGAGGTCTTTAAGGTGATCAGAGAATGCTAACATTCAGAATTTATGGCAAATGTGTGACACATCTGAATGCCTTCTTGATGGAATCAAAGTAAAAAACTGAAAGCATTTCCTACTGAGGAGACTGCAGTAAATGAGGAAATTAGGAAACTTCATAACAAATAAATCTCCCAAGATGGCCACCAGAGACAAAAGAACCCAAATGCAGCACAAATATCACCCAGATGTAGCCCACATGTAGCCCAATGACAGAAGTGTGCAAAACACTTATTTTTTGTGTATTTGCAGTTTTATATAGTGCAGACTTGTCAGGTATTGGAATGCTTTACATGAGCATTGGTTACATCACACAAGATCGAATTCATTTTGGTTGTAGACATGGGGAGATTAAGTGATTTGACCACAATCACAGAATGTTGAGCTGAAGCAGAAACTCCAACCTGGTTCCCCAGTTGCAAAGTCTGCAGCTCTGGAACTAACACCACATCCTCTTGCCAAGGTGCAACATTTAATCAAGTGGTCAACTGGATAAAAAAACAAAATTTACAAATAATTTAAAAGTTCTTTGTCGCTATTTGAAAACTCAGAACATATGTCCTCATTTTAGTTTTTTAGAGCACTAACCATAATTTTGATGCAAATAAGACCCTCTCATATATGTAATTTCTAAAGGAAATACTCTAGGTATTACAGTTTTGATTAGATCAAGATGACGTCAGGCGTTCCACACTTTTGTAATAAATATAGAATGTTAGCAATCTAGTTGTTCATTGGGATACTGTTGAGAGGCAGAGGCCAGGGGCACGGACTTTGAAAATTGAAGGCAGGTAGGAGAGTGCAGAGGCAACAATTTGATCACACTGGGCAGGCAGGAAGGGCAGTGGCAGCACTACAGACTATGGAGTGCAGTGGAAAGGGGGGCAGGGGCAACAAACCAACAATACAGGACTGGCAAGAGAGGCTGTGGCAATATAATAGACCATTGTGGGCAGAAGGAAGAGGCAGTGGTAGTACAACCACACATGCCAACAGACCCGTTTCAGCCAGGAAACATCCAATGTCTTTAAGCTCAAATTGGCTGTATTTGATCTGTCTACATTCTCCTCTTTTTCAATGTAACTCAAAGGGGAAATTCAATACCCGAGTTTTTTTTCAAAATCTCCTTCTTACCAAGTTCAAAATGTTAGCAAGTATGGTACATTGGATCATGGTAGGCAGGAGGAATTGGGGTAGGGACATGGACTCGGATAACAGAGGACAGGAGGGACATGGAGAGGTGCACCAAACTGACCCTACAGGGCAGGCATCAGGGTTTGCAGCAGCACAATACACCACACAGGGCATGCGGGACGGGAGTGCAGCACAACAATCCATAGAAAGCAATAGGGAGGGGACAGGACCATGCACATGGACAGCAGAGAAGAGAGGGGAAAGAGGCAATGGGAGCTAGCTGACCATAATGGACAGGCAGGAGAGAAAGCTGCAGCATAACAGAGCATAAAGGGGCATTACAATGGAACAGACAAGCCAGGAGGGAGGGAATAGGGGTCTGCACATGGAATCAGAGGGCTGGGGGCAAGGGGGCAGGGCAGGAGCAGCAAGATGACCATGGAGGTCAGGCAGGATGGGCACTAGAAACAAGACACACCATGGAGAGCAACAATGAGACTATGAGGGCATACACATAGACCATGGAGGGAAGGTGGGAGGGTGTCAGGGGCAGCTAGCTGACCACACAGGGAAGGTGGGAGGGGCCATGGCAGCACAGAGGACCATGCATGGCAAGTGGGAGGGTTAGTGGCAGCACAATGGCTATGATGGGCAAGAAGGAGGGTGCAGGGGCATGCACAAAGGACCATGGAGGATAGAAGGGAGGGTCAGGACCTGGGCACAGACAAGAGTGTTCAGGGGAAGGGGCCTCACAACAGACCGCGTGGGGCAGGCAGGAGGAGCGGTTGCAGCACAACAGACCAGGGAGGACAGAAGGGTGTGGCAGTAAAATGGACCATTGAGGACAGGAGGAAGGGGATAGGGGCATGGCATGTGGACAGGCAGGGTGGAGGTGGCAGGGACAGGTTACAGTCATCTGACAATGCTGGCAGGTAGGAGGGGAGTGGCAGCTCAACAGAACACTCAGAGTAGATAGGAGTGGCAGGTCCATGGAACATGGTGGGCAAAAAGAATGGAGCAGGGTCATGCACAAAGACATCGGAAGGGAAGGAGAATAGGGGCAGCAAGCTAAGCACAGAGGCTAAGCAGGAGGTCAATGATGGGCCATAGAATTGGGCAATGGAGGGCAGGAGGAGTGGACTGGTACATCATGCTAAATGGAGGGCAGTGGCTGCACAACAGACCATGCATGGCTGGAGGGAGGAGGCTAGTCCATGGATTCAGACAACAGAGGATAGGGAGGAGGTGGATGGGGCAGCAAGCTAACTGTTCAGAGAAAGTTGGTATTAGGAACTTTATTGTTTTTAAAATGTGTGTCTGTGCGAACTACTTAAAATATGAACAAGTAGGCAGCATAATCTCACTTTTATTCAGGAAGAAGAGGACGTTTGTGACTGTGACTCCGGGCTCACTTGGCAGAAACACCCCCTGACCCTCCACCCCCATCGAAAAATGTAATGCCCGTGAAAAGGGTAGGTGGACGCAGCGTTATATAGAACATAGTCCTGAGAGCACGATTGAAAATGAAAACTAGATATAGTATATGGTATAAACTATGCACCAAAAAGTGTGATATAAGATGAACCGGGGCATGAAATATAATATGCAATACATTGTGCGCAATGACAGATTCATTGGAGAGCGCGAGATAGCACAGGCACTAGCGCGTGCTATGCGATATGCGCCTTGGAGTCTAATATGCACAGGGCAGTGTTGTGTAACCTAGTCTCTAAAGTTGTAATATAAAATATGTGCTGGGGAGTGTAACGTTGCATATGCACTGTGACAAAGATATGGATCCCAGATTGTAATATGTATGGCATAGCGCTGTGCGTTATAACATAGGCATCGAGGAAGGCACGTTAGATGGGGCAATATAACCCGTGCGAAGGCAAGTGTGGCATGACATATTCACAGGGTGGTGTTACAGTGCACATGGGCTAGAGAGTGTCATAGCATACGCACTAGCTTGTCAAATACAACACAGAGGTGTGTGGCTCTCAAGTGAGGTTCGTCTCCTTTCCAGAGAGTAAAATCAAAAGTATTACACATCCGGCTGTGGATGTGTGTTTTATTAACCATGAGCGGGGTTTCTTGCATAGTTTGGTCAAATTTTTGTCGAATCCCCTTTGAATGGCTAGGTGTGCGTGAGTATTAAATGTGCCCGTCAATAGCTACCCATGTTTGTATAAATAAACGAAAAGGGTGTCTACTTAGAGAGTACCCACCGGTGGGGGTGCCGGGATTAGGCACGGTAGGGCGTCAGACATGTCAGAACTTCACTAGCGGTGTAAATACATTCCACGTGGATTCATTGTATGCATAGTCGCCTTTTAATGAATATCACGCAAATCGTCATGGTGATGGGTACATACGGTTTGTCCAGCATGTCTTAGGTGTTTCTATAAATATATATATTTTTTAAATAATAAAAAACAAAAGCCGGCCCCGGGGGATGGGGTCCCCGGGGCCTTACGTGGCCTGAGGAGGGGGCAACGCAGCCCCCCTCCTAAAGAATTAAGAAAAAAAAAAGGCCATGACCCGGGGGTTGGGGTCCCCGGGGCCGATTAAGGCCTTGGGATGGGCACATTTTTTTTTTCAACAAAAAAAATTAGGGTGCAGGCCCTGGGGGATGGGGTCACCAGGGCCAATAAATTAGAAAATGAAGGAGGGCCACACAGCCCTCCTTCTTAAAAAAATAAAATAAAAGACCGGCATCGCGCCGGAGGCCACTCCCCCTCCTTGCAGCACTCTGCAAACGCGCCCCCTGGCCAGTTGTAAGTTGGGGAATTAATTCCCCTTCAATACTGAGGGTCCCTGAGGGCCAACTAGCCCAACAGGTATCTCCAGTATGCACCAGGGAGCTGCGTTGTAGACAGGTGTTCTGAGGCCACGCCCCTTTTTACACCTCTATGCAACGCAGCTCTGTGGCGCTTACTGGAGGTACCTAGTGGGCTAGTTTGGCCCTAGGGACCCTTAGGATTCAAGGGGACTTAATCTCTCAACTTAGAACGGCCACAGGGCGCGTTTACACAGTGGTGAAGGGAGGGGACGGGGCCTGAGGTGACGTGTGCAAACACACCCTGTTGCGCATTTTAAGTTGGGGAAATAATTCCCTTTCAATCCTGAGGGACACTGGGGGCCAACTAGCCCACCAGGGTCTTTTCAGTAAGCGCCACTGATCTGCGTTGCAGAGAGGTGGTGCAGGCCGTGCCCCTTTTTACACCTCTCTGCAATGGCGCTTACTGGACGTACCTAGTGGGCTATTTTGCCCCTAGGGACCCTCAGGATTCAAGGGGAGTTAATCTCCCAACTTAAAAAATGGCCACTGGGCATGTTTACACAGTGGGGAAGGGAGAGGACGGGGCCTGAGGTGACGTGTGCAACCACGCCCTATGGCGTGTTTTAAGTTGGGGAAATAATTCCCCTTCAATCATGAGGGCCCCTGGGGGCTAACTAGCCCACCAGGTGCTTCCCGTAAGCGCCACTGAGCTGCGTTGCAGAGAGGTGGTCCAGGCCGTGCCACTTTTTACACCTCTCTGCAACGCAGCTCTGTGCCGCTTACTGGAGGTACCTAGTGGGCTAGTTGGACCCTAGGGACCCTCAGGATTCAAGGGGACTTAATCTCCCAACTTTAAACGTCCACAGGGCGTGTTTACACAGTGGGGAAGGGAGGGGACGGGGCCTGAGGTGACGTGTGTAAACACGCCCTGTGGCGCGTTTAAGAGGTAGTTTTAATCCCCTTCCCTATTATATACTAGGGGCTTACAGAGGAGTCATGCTAATCACAGGGGGACCCCAACGCATGTTGTTCCCTAGTGTATGTAGGTGTTTTCACTGTATTCTAAGTGTCTTTTAACATAGCACTGGCTCTAGGACTGGTTAGTCAGACTCAGTTACCACCAGTATCGTCTGAAAAAGTTAAGGGTACAGGATGATTTTGCAACAAGGGTTCTTTCTGCTCTTCTGTTTGTTCTTTCTGCACGTTATCCTTCTTCCTGCACTTTTCTTCGTCTTTGAGGACTTCTGTTGCTTCTTTCTGCATTTCTTTTTTTTCCTTTCTGTGCGTTTTTTCTTCTTTCTTCACATGTCCTATCTCTGTAGGCATAGTTAGAAATTAGCATTTAAAAAACCTTTGAAATTCACTGAAAAAAACATAGGTTTCAGGCACGTTATAGTTAGGAATTAGCATTTAAAAAACATTAGAAATTCACTGAAAAAAAGCATAGGTTTCAGGGGCGTTATAGTTAGCTGGACTTTTCACTCGTACAAAACCATTGAAATTCCCTCGTTATAGTTAGTTCAGCTAACTATAACTTGCGTGCCCGCAATGCACTGCTGATGACGTCACATATTACATCACTAATGACATGGTCAGTGACATCACTCATGACATCACTGATGACATCTCTAATGACATCACTGATGACATCATCCTTGTGATAGAGTGGCAGACCTTCTCTTCCCCTAATATAACCTTTGATACACACATTCAAAAATAGAAACTAACATTTTCAAAACAATGGACATACCAATACCAGTTACAACAACCTATTCAGTAATTCTAAGATCCACATACACATCCACTCATTCACCAACAGTCCTATACAGTCTCTCATACATGTACTCACTCATCATATGGACTCATACACCTATACATCATGTTACACAACCCCACTCATCCATAGAGTTACTCACACACATAGTCTTTCATGCTAATAAAGAATCAAACATCCATTTACTTGCATATACAGTTATACACACACGGGACTTGCCTTTTGTTGTGGTTTCCGCACACCCCCCGTACCAAAATCACGAGCAAGTTTTGCGATTTGGGTCTAATATTGGCGAAACAGGAGATCACCCTGCATTGGAAGGCCAAGCCCGGTCCGAGTTTTCGGAGATGGAAGGGGAGTTTCCTGGCCTGGGCGGGAAGCGAAGGGACGCTTCGGCTTCAGATGGCCAGGCGGACCGCTAATGATAAGGCGCTGGACGTGGCGAGGTCGTGGGGGGTGTTGGTGGAAGAGCTGCGCTCCTGGGAGACGAGGACTGTGGAGGATGGGGATTCTGTAGACGTGGACGGGAGAGTAGAACCTGGGACGGGGTCGGCGGGGGCTTCGGGGGAGCTCATGCAGGACGGGGTTACTTAGTTACACTCATGGAGGACTCGATATCTGCACTCTACCTTGACAGCTGATGAGGAGCGCGGGTGGGTACAGGGCTGCGGAGGGAGGTCACTGCGGGGCCCCTTCTCCCGTGCAGAACACTGACAGGGGTTTACCCGTTTATCCGGAGCTGGGACATCTCAGGCCATAGGGCCCGATGGACGGCGGTTAATGAGGGGTTGCTGCGGGCACACTGACTGGGGGGGGTGGGGGTAGAGGGGGCCGTGGGTGGAGGATATGGGGTAGGAACGTGGCAGCATGTATTTCTCCTGATGTGTATTTTGATGGGGGATTCCTAGTATGATGCTAACGTGTGTAATGTTGGTCCACAGGACTTTGGGTGTGAAAACTTCAATAAAAATCTTTTAACAAAAAAAAATACAGTTATACACACACCACCACACTTACTTCTACAGAAACTTACACATACTTAGTCTTTTAAACAATCACTTATAGAAACACATACTTATTCATACAGGAACTCTTTCAATCTCTCACTCTCACATATACTCACTTTTATACACCAATAGTCACATATACTAGTTTAAAACATATGTAGTTACTCATAAAGACACTATTGAGACAGTCATTCACTCACTAACACACCCATGCACACACTCATCCACCCATACAGTCCTGTACACATGCTGTCTTCAACACATACAAACAGTGAGTCACTCATTCATGCACCTATGCACTATGTAATACCCCCCACCAAACCATACCGACACTCAGATACTCATACTGATACTCAAAAACCCAACTAATAACCTATATAGACACTCATGTAGCTACTCACCAACCCATGCAGCCACTTATACACAAAGTGGAGACTGATACAGATATTTGCATATTTAAACATTACTCACTAAGCCATGTATTCACTAAGATACATTTAATCAGTCAGTTATGTAATCAATTTTTCAAAAACAAATCATCCATTTAGACACTATATACTCATTTATTCTTCCATCAACCTTGAGATATACATATATAAAACATATGTAATTTTCAGAAAAACACACATTCACTAGATGATGTCATCAGTGATGTCATTTGAGATGTCATCAGGGATGTCATGAGTGATGTCACTGACCATGTCATGAGTGATGTAACATGTGACGTCATCAGCAGTGCATTGCGGGCGCGCGAGTTATAGTTAGCTGAACTAACTATAACGGGGGAATTTCAATGGATTTGTACGAGTGAAAAGTCCAGCTAACCATAACGCCCCTGAAACCTATGGTTTTTTCAGTGAATATATATATATACATACATATATATATATATATATATTCGCTTAAAAAAACCATAGGTTTCCCACATGTTATAGTTAGCTGGACATTTCACTCGTGAAAAACCATTGAAATTCCCCCGTTATAGTTAGTGCAGGCAACTATAACTCACGCGACCGCAATCCTCTGCTGATGACGTCAGATATTACATCACTGTATTTAGACACTTATTTACCCATGTCTTCTTCCATTAATTTTTAGCTATACATATATTACAAATATATCTTTTTTTTCAGAAAGACACATATGTCATCAGTGATGTAATATCTGATGTCATCAGCAGAGGATTGCGGTCGCGTGAGTTAACAAATAAGTCTCCCAAAATGGCCACCAGAGACAAAAGAGCCCAAATGTAGCCGAAATATCACCCAGATGTAGCCCAAGTATAGCCCAATGACAGAATGTCCCAGAGTGCTCTAACGTACAACTAGAGCGCTAACAGTCTTACTTATGACAAAAGTATGGCACACCTGAAGCCATCTTGATTGGAATAAAGTGGTAACACTTAAAACATTTAATTTACAAAAGAACAAAATGAGGGGGTTCATTTTTGCCATAGAAATTATGATTAGTTCTGCGGAAAGAAAAATTAGGGCACATTTTGACTTCTCAAATCCTCTTCTATTTCATAAACAAATTCTGACATGCAGACTGAAACATGCACTTTGAATACCAGCAGCAGACTTCCCTGGTGAGCAGTAGTTTTACTACAGTGATCTAATAAGCAACTAGAGTGCTAACATTCAGAATTTATGGCAAATGTGTGATACATCTGAATGCCTTCTTGATGGAACCAAAATAAAAAACTGAAAGTATTTCCACTGAGGAGACTGCAGTAAATGAGGAAATTAGGAAACTTCATAACAAATAAATATCCCAAGATGGCCACCAGAGACAGAAGAGCCCAAATGTAGCCAAAATATCACCCAGATGTAGCCCAAGTATAGCCCAATGACAGAATGTCCCAGAGTGTTCTTAAGAACAACTAGAGCGCTTACAGTCTTACTTATGACAAAAGTATGGCACACCTGAAGCCATCTTGATTGGAATAAATTGGTAACACTTAAAACATTTAATTTAAAAAGGAACACAATGAGGGGGTTTATTTTGCCATAGAAATTATAATTAGTGCTGAAGAAAGAAAAATTAGGGCACATTTTGATTGACTTCTCAAATCCTCTTCTATTTCATTACAAAATTCAGATATGCAGACTGAAACATGCACTTTTAATACGAGCAGCAGACTTCCGTGGTGAGCAGTAGCTGTACTACAGTGATCTAATGAGCAACTAGAGTGCTAACATTCAGAATTTATGGCAAATGTGTGACATATCCGAATACCTTCTTGATGGAATCAAAGTAAAACACTGAAAGCATTTCCTACTGAGGAGACTGCAGTAAATGAGGAAATTAGGAAACTTCATAACAAATAAATCTCCCAAAATGGCCACCAGAGACAAAAGAGCCCAAATGCAGCACACATATCACCCAGATGTAGCCCACATGTAGTCCAATGAGAGAAGTGTGCAAAACACTTATTTTGTGTGTATTTGCAGTTTTATATAGTGCAGACTTGTCAGGTATTGGAGTGCTTTACATGAGCATGGGTTACATCACACAAGATCAAATTCATTTTGATTGTAGACATGGGGAGATTAAGTGATTTGACCAGAATAACAGACTGTTGAGCTGAAGCAGAAACTCCAACCTGGTTCCCCTGTTGCAAAATCTGCAGCTCTGGAAGTAACACCACATCCTCTCCCCTAGGTGCAACATTTAATCAAGTGGTCAACTGGATAAAAAAACATAAAGATTACAAATAATTTAAAAGTTCTTTGTCGCTATTTGAAAACTCAGAAAATATATCCTCATTTTAGTTTTTTAGAGCACTAACCAGAATTTTGATGCAAATAAGACCCTCTCATATATGTAATTTTTAAAGGAAATACTCTAGGTATTACAGTTTTGATTACATCAAGATGACGTCAGGCGTTCCACACTTTTGTAATAAATATAGAATGTTAGCAACCTAGTTGTTCATTGGGATACTGTTGAGAGGCAGAGGCCAGGGGCACGGACTCTAAAAATTGAAGGCAGGTAGGAGAGTGCAGAGGCAACAATTTGACACACTGGGCAGGCAGGAAGGCCAGAGGCAACACAAAAGACTATGGAGGGCAGTGGAAAGGGGGGCAGGGGCAACAAACCAACAATACAGGACTGGCAAGAGAGGCTGTGGCAATATAATAGACCATTGTGGGCAGAAGGAAGAGGCAGTGGTAGTACAACCATACATGCCAACAGACCCGTTTCAGACAGGAAACGTCCAATGTTTTTAATCTCAAATGGGCTTTATTTGATCTGTCTCCTGTCTACAATCTCCTCTTCTTCAATGTAAGGGGAAAATCAATACCCCAGTTTTTTTTCAAAATCTCCCTCTTACCAAGTTCAAAATGTTCGCAAGTATGGTACATTGGATCATGGTAGGCAGGAGGAATTGGGGTAGGGACATGGACTCAGATAACAGTGGACAGGAGGGACATGGAGAGGTGCACCAAACTGACCCTACAGGGCAGGCATCAGGGCTTGCAGCAGCAAAATACACCACACAGCACATGTGGGACGGGAGTGCAGCAAAACAATCCATAGAAAGCAATAGGGAGGGGACAGGACCATGCACATGGACAACAGAGAACAGAGGGGAAAGAGGCAATGGTAGCTAGCTGACCATAATGGACAGGCAGGAGAGAAAGCTGCAGCATAACAGACCATAAAGGGCAGGAGGGACGGATCAGGGGCATTACAATAGAACAGACAAGCCAGGAGGGAGGGAATAGGGGTCTACACATGGAAACAGAGGGCTGGGGGCAAGGGGGCAGGGCAGGAGCAGCAAGATGACCATGGAGGTCAGGCAGGATGGGCACTAGAAACAAGACACACCATGGAGAGCAACAATGAGACTATGGTGGCATACACACAGACCATGGAGGGAAGGTGGGAGGGGGTCAGGGGCAGCTAGCTGACCACACAGGGAAGGTGGGAGGGGCCATGGTAGCACAGAAGACCATGCATGGCAAGCGGGAGGGTTAGGGGCAGCACAATGGCTATGATTGGCAAGAAGGAGGGTGCAGGGGCATGGACAAAGGACCATGGAGGATAGAAGGGAGGGTCAGGACCTGGGCACAGACAAGAGAGTTCAGGGGAAGGGGCCTCACAACAGACCGCGCGGGGAAGGAAGGAGGAGCAGTTGCAGCACAACAGACCAGGGAGGGCAGAAGGGTGTGGCAGTAAAATGGACCATGGAGGACAGGAGGAAGGGGATAGGGGCATGGCATGTGGACAGGCAGGGTGGAGGTGGCAGGGACAGGTTACAGTCATCTGACAATGCTAGGCAGGTGGGAGGTGAGTGTCAGCTCAACAGAACGCTCAGAGTAGATAGGAGTGGCAGGTCCATGGAACATGGTGGGCAAAAAGGATGGAGCAGGGGCATGCACAAAGACATCGGAGGGCAGGGGGGAGGAGAATAGGGGCAGCAAGCTAAGCAGAGAAGCTAAGCAGGAGGTCAATGATAGGCCATAGAATTGGGCAATGGAGGGCAGGAGGAGTGGACTGGTACATCATGCTAAATGGAGGGCAGTGGCAGCACAATAGACCATGCATGGCAGGAGGGAGGAGGCTAGTCCATGGATTCAGACAACAGAGGATAGGGAGGAGGTGGATGGGGCAGCAAGCTAACTGTTCAGAGAAGGTGGGTATTAGGAACTTTATTGTTTTTAAAATGTGTGTCTGTGCGAACTACTTAAAATATGAACAAGTATGCAGCATAATATCACTTTTATTCAGGAAGAAGAGGACGCTTGTGACTGTGACTCCGGGCTCACTTGGCAGAAACAACCCCTGACCCTCCACCCCCATCGCAAAATGTAATGCCCGTGAAAAGGGTAGGTGGACGCAGTGTTACATAGAACATAGTCCTGAGAGCATGATTGAAAATGAAAACTAGATATAGTATATGGTATAAACTATGCACCAAAAAGTGTGATATAAGATGATCCGGGGCATGAAATATAATATGCAATACATTGTGCGCAATGACAGATTCATTGGAGAGCGCGACATAGCACAGGCACTAGCGCGTGCTATGCGATATGTGCCTTGGAGTCTAATATGCACAGGGCAGTGTTGTGTAACCTAACTAGTCTCTAAAGTTGTAATATAAAATATGTGCTGGGGAGTGTAACGTTGCATATGCACTGTGACAAAGATATGGATCCCAGATTGTAATATGTATGGCATAGCGCTGTGCGTTATAACATAGGCATTGAGGAAGGCACGTTAGATGGGGAAATATAACCTGTGCGTAGGCAAGTGTGGCATGACATATTCACAGGTGGTGTTACAGTGCACATGGGATAGAGAGTGTCATAGCATACGCACTAGCTGGTGGAATACAACACAGAGGTGTGAGACACTCGGCAGGCACTGGTGGGTGTAACACAGCATTGGGCTCAGCCAGGTGCACGCTGTGACTCTCAAGTGAGGTTCGTCTCCTTTCCAGAGAGTAAAATCAAAAGTATTACACATCCGGCGGTGGATGTGTGTTTTATTAACCGTGAGGGGGGTTTCTTGCATAGTTTGGTCGAATTTTTGTCGAATCCCCTTTGAATGGCTTGGTGTGCGTGTATATTAAATGTGCCTGTCAATAGCTACCCATGTTTGTATAAATAAACGACAAGGGTGTCTACTTGGAGAGTACCCACCGGCGGGGGCGCCGGGATTAGGCACAGTAGGACGTCAGACCCATGGGAGCTTCACTAGCGGTGTAAATACATTCCATGTGGATTCATTCTATGCATAGTCGCCTTTTAATGAATATCACGCAAATCGTCATGGTGATAGGTACATACGGTTTGTCCAGCATGTCCTAGGTGTTTCTATAAATATATATTTTTTTAAAATAATAAAAAACAAAGGCCGGCCCCGGGGGACGGGGTCCCCGGGGCCATAAGTGGCCTGAGGAGGGGGCAACGCAACCCCCTCCTAAAGAATTAAAAAAAAAAAAGGCCATCACCCGGGGGTTGGGGTCCACGGGGCCGATTAAGGCCTTGGGAGGGCCAAATTAAATTTTTTCAACAAAAAAAATGAGGGTGCAGGCCCTGGGGGATGGGGTCCCCAGGGCCAGTAAATTAGAAAAAGAAGGGGGGCCACACAGCCCTCCTTCTTAAAAAACATAAAATAAATAAAAGACCGGCATCGCGCTGGAGGCCAAGCCCCCTCCTTGCAGCACTCTGCAAACGCGCCCCCTGGCCAGTTGTAAGTTGGGGAATTAATTCCCCTTCAATACTGAGGGTCCCTGAGGGCCAACTAGCCCAACAGGTATCTCCAGTATGCGCCAGGGAACTGCGTTGCAGACAGGTGTTCTGAGGCCACGCCCCTTTTTACACCTCTATGCAACGCAGCTCTGTGGCGCTTAGTGGAGGTACCTAGTGGGCTAGTTTGACCCTAGGGACCCTTAGGATTCAAGGGGAATTAATCTCTCAACTTAGAACGGCCACAGGGCGCGTTTACACAGTGGTGAAGGGAGGGGACGGGGCCTGAGGTGACCTGTGCAAGCATGCCCTGTGGCGCGTTTTAAGTTGGGGAAATAATTCCTTTTCAATCCTGAGGGACCCTGGGGGCCAACTAGCCCACCAGGTGCTTCCAGTAAGCGCCACTGCTCTGCGTTGCAGAGAGGTGGTGCAGGCCGTGCCCCTTTTTACACCTCTCTGCAATGGCGCTTACTGGACGTACCTAGTGGGCTATTTTGCCCCTAGGGATCCTCAGGATTCATGGGGACTTAATCTCCAAACTTAGAAAACGGCCACAGGGCGTGTTTACACAGTGGGGAAGGGAGGGGACGGGGCTTGAGGTGACGTGTGCAAATACGCCCTATGGCGCGTTTTAAGTTGGGGAAATAATTCCCCATCAATCCTGATGGCCCCTGGGGGCTAACTAGCCCACCAGGTGCTTCCAGTAAGCGCCACTGAGCTGCGCTGCAGAGAGGTGGTCCAGGCCGTGCCACTTTTTACACCTCTCTGCAATGCAGCTCTGTGGCGCTTACTGGAGGTAACTAGTGGGCTAGTTGGACCCTAGGGACCCTCAGGATTCAAATGAACTTAATCTCCCAACTAAAAACGGCCACAGGGCGTGTTTACACAGTGGTGAAGAGAGGGGACAGGGCCTGAGTTAACATGTGCAAACAAGCCCTGTGGCGCGTTTTAAGTTGGGGAAATAATTCCCCTTCAATCCTGAGGGACCCTGGGGGCCAACTAGCACACCAGGTGCTTCCAGTATGCGCCACTGCGCTGCGTTGCAGAGAGGTGGTCTAGGTCGTGCCCCTTTTTACATCTCTCTGCAACGCAGCTCTGTGGCGCTTACTGGAGGTACCTAGTGGTCTAGGTTGACCCTAGGGACCCTAAGGATTCAAGGGGACTTAATATCCCAACTTAAAACGGCCACAGGGCGTGTTTACACAGTGGGGAAGTGAGGGGACGGGGCCTGAGGTGACGTGTGCAAACAGGCCCTGTGGCGCATTTTAAGAGGTAGTTTTAATCCCCTGCCCTATTATATACTAGGGGTTTACAGAGGAGGTCATGCTGATCACAGGGGGACCCCAACACATAGTGTTCCCTAGTGTATGTAGGTGTTTTCACTGTATTCTGAGTGTCTTTTAACATTGCACTGGCTCTAGGACTGGTTAGTCAGACTCAGTTACCACCAGTATCCGTCTGAAATAGTTGAGGGTACAGGATGATTTTGCAACAAGGCTTCTTTCTGCTCTTCTGTTTGTTCTTTCTGCACGTTATCCTTCTTCCTGCACTTTTCTTCGTCTTTGAGGACTTCTGTTGCTTCTTTCTGCATTTCTTTTTTTTCTTTCTGTGCATTTTTTCTTCTTTCTTCACATGTCCTATCTCTGTAGGCATAGTTAGAAATTAGCATTTAAAAAACCTTTGAAATTCACTGAAAAAACCATAGGTTTCAGGCACGTTATAGTTAGGAATTAGCATTTAAAAAACCTTAGAAATTCACAGAAAAAACCATAGGTTTCAGGGGCGTTATAGTTAGCTGGACTTTTCACTCGTTCAAAACCATTGAAATTCCCCCGTTATAGTTAGTTCAGCTAACTATAGCTCGTGCGCCCGCAATGCACTGCTGATGACATCACATATTACATCACTCATGACATGATCAGTGACATCACTCATGACATCACTGATGACATTTCAAATGACATCACTGATTACATCATCCTTGTGATAGAGTGGCAGACCTCCTCTCCCCCTAATATAACCTTTGATACACACATTCAAAAATAGAAACTAAAATTTTCAAAACAATGGACATACCAATACCAGTTACAACAACCTATTCAGTAATTCTAAGATCCACTTACAGATCCACTCAGTCACCAACAGTCCTATACAGTCACTCATACATGTACTCACTCATCATATGTACTTATACACCTATACATCCTGTTACACAACACCACTCATCCTTAGAGTTACTCACACACATAGTCACTCATGCTAATAAAGAATCAAACATCCATTTACTTGCATATACAGTTATACACACACCACCACACTTACTTCTACAGAAACTTACACATACTTAGTCTTTTAAACAACACTTCTAGAAACACATACTTATTCATACAGGAACTCTTTCAATCTCTCACTCTCACATATACTCACGTATATACACCAATAGTCACATATACTAGTTTAAAACATATATAGTTACTCATAAAGACACTATTGAGACAGTCATTCACTCACTAACACACCCATGCACACACTCATCCACCCATACAGTTCTGCACACATGCTGTCTTCAACACATACAATCAGTGAGTCACTCATTCATGCACCTATGGACTACGTAATACCCCCCACCGAACCATACAGACACTCAGACACTCATACTGATACTCAAAAAACCAACTAATAACCTATATAGACACTCATGTAGCCTACTCACCAACCCATGCAGCCACTTATACACAAAGTGAGAGACTGATACAGATATTTACATATTTAAACATTACTCACTAAGCCATGTATTCACTAAGATACACTTAATCAGTCAGTTATACAATCAATTTTTCAAAAACAAATCATCCATTTAGACACTTATATACCCATTTATTCTTCCATCGACCTTCAAATATACATATATAAAACATATGTAATTTTCAGAAAATCACACATTCACTGGATGATGTCATCAGTGATGTCATGAGTGATGTCACTGACCATGTCATGAGTGATGTAATATGTGACGTCATCAGCAGTGCATTGCGGGCGCGCAAACTATAGTTAGCTGAACTAACTATAACGGGGGAATTTCAATGGTTTTGTACGAGTGAAAAGTCCAGCTAACTATAACGCCCCTGAAACCTATGGTTTTTTCAGTGAATATATATATATATATATATATATATATATATATATATATATATTCTCACCAAAGTCCTCACAAGGACGAATTGGAGCACTCCACAGTATTTATACCTTTAATTTATTTGTATTTTAAAATTTGCAGACATGTTTCGGCATTCCTTGCCTTTATCAATGCACATAATTCGTTTCACCCATATTAGCATTTTCATGGTGAGGGACGAAGGACTAACATGTCTTTACATTCATAAATCTTTCATGTCCCCCAATACTGCAAAGTTTATTTTACATTGTCTCTTAGTGAATGTGACTTGATATTTATGATATCTTCAAATTGTCGCTGTAGTAGTGAGCCACCATTGTTTATCACACCAGTTCGCTCACCATATCCAGGCAATAAAATACAGGCTAATCCTCGCCCTGCCGTACTCCTCACTCCATGGTGTGTAACCATAGGTACCAGTTTGATAACCAGATCCTTGAGTTCTTATAATGCTGACCTCGTGTTGATGGATATCACATTTAAGGAGGTAGGCGGCGGTTCTAGCAGTCCACATCACTTTACCACCAAATTGCCACATACTGCTGAGCAAACTCTTGGGCGGGTGCTTCCAGCATGACTGTGGCAGTCACATAATCATACTCCCAACAAATATCAATATATTAATATCAATTAACAACTAATTATTAATTCATCAAAAATAAATTACTTCCCACCCTATTCCCCTATAAACCCACAACCCGCAACCTGCAAAATGTAATTGAAATAAAATTGATAACTACTGAAAATGTAACACGTATATTAAAAAACATAAACATCACTTCCATTTAAAATATAAACTAAAATACATAACACAAATTAAAAAAATCGATATTTTAAAAAGCTTTCTTTTTGCAAACTGTATTAATGACGCCTATATTTTTTTAAATGATATTTGTTACCTTATATTCCATATTCTTGACCACGATATTCTTTCTGTCGATATTTCTGTGTCACGATATTTCCAACTGGATATTTTTGTGAGTCGACATTTCCAACTCGATATTCAGTCTGTATACCATTCAAAATAACCCTTCCTAGTGACTCTACCCAGCTGGAGTCACTGACAGGATATGCCCCAAAATGCACAAGGAAACATCAAGATATTGCCTTTCAAATTCACCCATTTTGGAGATAAGGATAGCCATGGTATTTGAGCCCAGGCTCAGCTGGCACCTAGGGAAACTAACCAACCTCAGATATTTCTGAAACTTAGGTACCCAGAGAAGTCCAAGGTGTTATGATTTGTGTGTGTCTCCCTATGTTTTCTTATGCAAAATACCCCGCAAACTTCAAACTTTGGTTAAAACCCTAGATTTTTGTAAAGTTCCGGAATCTCCATGGATACACAAATCCCTGTTCTCACTCCTCTCCACATAACAACAGTATAAAAGGAAATGTGACCATACTAACTTTTGTCCATGAGACACGGGAGTTACCACACTCTACCATTTGCGCATTCTTTACTTGGGCCATTTTGTGGGTTTGAATCATAAATACTTCACCTATATAAGGACTCTGAAACGATTGTCTGAGAACTTTGGTTCAGGATTTTAGAAATGTGCGATTGGTTGTTATGACACCACTGCTCAGCGCCTACATTGCGACAGAAGAAACAAGATTCCACCCAGAAAGGCTGTCTCCATTTAGGTAGGTAGGACCCATCAGATTGGGTCCTACCTGGAAGACTTCTCTTCAGTCCATTTTGCATGGATTGAGCGTTTCTTCCGTTTGTATTTAGGCCCGATTCCTCACTTTCTTAAAAGAGTTCTCGGTCTAGTTGTTTATTAGACTCAAGACTTTTTTGTGCTTAATGCACCTGTGTGAGTTTCGCGCAGCACACTTTAACTGAAGTAAATCTGGGGAACGGACGTCTGCGGCCGCGCGCAAGCTTTCCTGAAAAGAATTGTTTAGAGCGCGTACCTTGGAGCCATAGGTATCTTTCTACAGGGAAGTCTTAGAGACTTGTCTGAAATTCTTGTGAGAGTTAAAACCTTGACGTGCCCTTCATTTTTTTTCAGCGCACGTTCCTGTCAGAAGGTTTTCCAGTCATTCGTGTGGAGATTTTTCAGAGGACCAAGCAGTAAGGTCAATTGAAGGAACAGTGTCATAGAGAAGAGTTTCTGTGAAGAGAAGCCTTCTCACTTAAAGAAGTAAGCATGTTTATTTCCTTAGTAAAGGTTTGAGACTTCAGCTTGTAATTAGCAGCGTTTAAACCAATGAGGCAGTGCCTTTTTGCATTATCTATGAACTGAACTGAATTTAAAGGTGTAATTGCTTTCTGGTTTCTTCAGCAATTATACTAAAGACATTGAACAATATGAGAGCACTATATGAGAGCAGAGTTTTACCAGCCTACTAAATAACGAACTGCAACTAATTATACACATTGAGAGGCTATTAAGACTTTATGTAAAACAACTAATAATCTGGTTGGAATATATTCATCCAATTGATGTCCACAAGGTTTTAAATCTAACTCTCATTCATCAAACTCTCTCCGAGAGTGAAGGTTGACATTCAAATAATTGATCAAATAATTCAGATAGAACTCCATTGAGAGGGGCTAGTCCTCTGGTATAAAAAGGTAACAAAACATTAGCAATAAGACAAGGGTAAAATTATTAAGTGGTAGACAGGGAAAGCTTAATTGTTGTGTTTATATTTCAGGAATTCTACGAGAATAAAAATTCCCAAAGAAGCACCAGTGTCCAGAGGCAGTCTCTCTTGTTTTGTCTTCCACTTCCCCTTTACCCCCCAGCTGAATTCAATGGCAGTTGTTTTCACCTGTCACTTGCTTTGGTGAGAGGGTTTTTGGACTAGTTGTCTGTTCCTGGGGAGATCGCTACAATTGATCTGACAGGTTTCTATATGGTTATCAAGTCACTTTCAACTTTTGGATAATTGTCAAAGGAACATTTTGCACATAAATAGACTTTTGAATCAGCGAACACTTAAATGTAAAATAAATACAAGTTTCTAGACCTCTGCCATGCACAACCTATCTCATCTTGGATCTGAACCTCCTAGACACATTCCCTACCATATCCAAGATGAGGTAGGTTGTGCATGGCAGAGGTCTAGGAACTTAACATTTTTTTTTTTTATATAATGTGAAACTTAGGAAAATGAGGGATCCAAGCAAATTGTGATGGAAAGTACAGGTCGTGCTCCCAGGGTATTGGTGTTTGATGCCACAGTTTGCGTTAATTGTAAAGCCACACGAGATATTCTGATGGCTTGGAATATAGATGTTGAGTAGGACCAGGACTTAGGTGGTGACCGTTCCCGTTTCTCATATGAAGTGGTTTGCGTACCTGACCTAGGTAATTAGTTATCATGGGGCAAAAGGGCCACAAATTAGACTAATATCACGCTGTAATTGCGTGTGATTACAGTAATATTCCTAATATAAATTTTCAGATCTTTACTTTCGTCAGGAATGTAAGTACAACAATGTTGAACCTTCAGCATTCCACAGCACGCATGGCAACCATTTCAGTGTCTACCAATAAAAATCCTCCAGCGGTGCCTGTTGACAAGCGATCCACTACTGTTGAAAGTCTTCTAATTTTGTTTGCTTTCAGAGATATTCTCACTGCTGGTATCAATGCTCCAAAAATGTCACCTACAATTTCTGTCCAAGACTCTCTCTTACTACGTACTAAATGATTACTTAAACTATGTACACCATCTTCTCCTCTATCCATATGAAACATTTTCGGAAAATCCAGGCCTACGTAATATGTGCCATACCAATGGTCTGGCAAGCGATAATATGCCCTGTTCCCACAAATAAAATATAATCCAGGAAAGACTGGATCTTTTCCGCCTTTAAATCCCCATCCACCCATGATTCGGTATGTATCATGGCACTCACTATTACCTAGAAAATAATTATCATACACAGTTTGATTCCGTCGAATGCAAAATTTCCCTTTCTGAGGCCATCTAAAGCTATAGTTAGACTAGCTTCTCCTTTCAAATGTTTTTCCCTTTCTACATCCCAGACTGTTTTCTCCACTTTCCCTTCTGCTGCCTTTCTTTGCATTTTCAGTCTCCTTTCTTCAACCATGTCTAAGAATGTCCTTTCCTCTTTCTTCAAACTGCAAGTCAAATTGTTTCTAAAAATATATTCTAATGTTAGTTCTTTAGTTTCTAAGAAAAATTCACCTAATACCCTAGCAGGTTTTACCTTGTTTAGTTTGTTAATGGCAGGCACTTGTGCAAAAATGTTATCTACATCTGAAAAATAATATTCTAATTTTCCTGTCTGATAAAATAAACTAGCTATTACACTACATGTTCTTCCATACGTTGCTGGAAGGTGATGATAAGTCACTCCTTCGGAAACAGAGGCAGGTAACTGCATGCATACGTAGCAGTCCCTTACATCCATTGTCTTTACATATTCATACAATAATTTTGAAAACACATTATTAGAAAAATCTGTTATTGACCTGTCTTTATGTAAATAATTGTTATCTATTCTAGTCGGAACTACCTTTTGAATCTTCCCTATATTAGTTTTATTCTCACTATGTCCTTCTAATGTATCTATAGTGACTTTAAAAGAGATCAGAAGAGCAAGTATGTTCCATAGAAGCATTAATAATCCTGTACAACAACAACACATTTTGCACCATCTTTTCATGAATGTACATCTACCTTTGCTACTATCTATGTTAGCCATCTTTGGTAAAAATGGACAGTGTCTTTTGACTTAGCCTCTTTCACTTCACAACTAGTTTTCTAACCTAAGGCTCTAAACACCTATTTGGTTCTACCAGTATCTATCTTTTGACTTAATTTCTTATTTTCTTCATCAACAGCTTTCTTGATCTATTCAATTTGGCATCTCATCGTTCTTCACTTTCCTCTCGTCATCCAAATACAGAATTTCCTGAACTTCCGTTTCTTCTTCTCCAATGTTGGACAAGAGAACTCTCAGGATTTCCGATTCTTCCTCTTCTTCAACCACTTTCAGCACAGCCTCCTCTGGATTTCCTTGACTATCTGCCTTTTCTCCCTTTTCAGGCAGAGCCACGTACGTCCATTCCGGTGACTTATACTTCTGGTTAGGTTTCCTTGTTCTTTTACTTTCTTTATTCTCTTTTGTTTCTTCTTCTTTTGATTTTTCTTGATTTGTCACTTCATTCACCTGTTCAGCTCTTGGCGAATTCACTCGTGTCAGTCGATATCTCAATTTCTTTATTTTATTGGGCTAAATGTCATCCTTTGCGAATCTTTTTACTTTACTTCCTTTGTCGTTCTTTTCATTCCTCCAAGCTCTCTTTCTTAGAACTCGACCTTCAGGTATTTCATTTTCACTCTCTTCAGACTCTGTCTCAACTTGCTTTTTCTTTTCAACAATTTCCTCTTCCACCACTTGTTTTGTTTTCCCTACTTCTGTCCCTCCTCGGGTCTCCGACACGCAATCTTCCTGCTGGCTACTTGTCCCTTCACCCAACTGGATGTTGCAGTTCCCTACACCTCCTTGGGGGTCTTCCGCAGAAATCTGTCCCTCTCTCTCTGTACCTGTCCCTTGTTCACTTAAATTTGTTATTTCAGGTGGAATTTCTCTCAGTCTCTCATCTGGTACTTCCTTTTCACAAATTTTTTATTGTTTCTTCATTATCTTTTCCTCTTTTCTGTCTGTGTTCTTTTCTAGAACCCTGTGTTTCTTGTTCGTTTCCGGAATCGCTGGATTCAGAAATCTGCAATCTTCTTCTCAGAGAGCTACTTCTGGGGACTAAAGTTAGACTTGCTTCTGTTTCCCCCCTTTCAGAGTTTTCTCGTGTTTTTGACTCTTCGTCATCTGACTCAGTACTTGATTCTGATTCATCAAAATATCATTTTTCTGTGCTATCCACTGGATTTGGGATTCTCAATGTGTGACTTGCATGGATCCAGTTTTTCAGACCAGCACACTTCACAGCTGTTGTCGTGGTCAGAATGACTTGTCTTGGCTTTCCCCACCTTGGAACCAAACAATTTCTTCTTCTGTGGACCTTTATCCTTACCCAGTCACCTGGGCTCAGTTCATGGGCTGGCTTCTTTTCAAGGGTGGTGGCATCCACTCCAACCTGATGAAACACAGAATGAACTGCGTCAGCCAGGATTTTACAGTATTCCAACACCATGTCATCAGTTATAGTCATCAGCTTGTTGACTGGTATAAATACGTGTCTCATGGCCCGTCCCATGATTATTTCATGAGGACTTAATCCTGTAGCTCTGTCTTGAATTGATCTAATAGTCATGAGTACCAGAGGCAAGACATCAGGCTGTGGCCAAACACATTTTCCCTATTCTATTTTTGATAGTACCATTCATCTGTTCAACCACACCAGAAGCCTCTGGTCGGTAGGCACAATGTAGCTTTTGTTGTACATTCAATGCTTCACAAATTAATCCTACAATCTCATTATGGAAATGTCCTCCTCGGTCTGATTCAATTGTCACTGGAAACCCAAACCTAGGGATGAACTCTCTCAGCAGTAGCATGGCTACTGTCATCCCATCATTTCTCCTTGTTGGGAATGCTTCCACCCACCTAGAGAATAGGCAGACCACAACCAAAACATACCTCAGTCTGTTACAGGGAGGAATTTCAATGAAATCTATTTGCATTCTGGTGAAAGGCCCTCCTTCTCGACCTCTTGTTCCTAGACTCACTACTGTCTTTCTCCCAGGATTGTATTGTTGACATATTAGGCATCTTTGACAAAGACTTTCTGCTACAAGTCTGAATTTTGCATTGTACCAGGTCTGCTTAAATGACCTGATCATGGCGTCTCTCCCTATGTGTCCCTGGCCATGATACATCCGTGCCATGGTAGACATCATGCTATCAGGCATAACTGGTCTTCCATCTCGATAGACCCACACATGATCCTTCTCTCTTGGGGCACATCCTGCTTTTACCCACTGTTTCATTTCTTCATCTCCTGCCTCTTCTTGCAGCTGTCTTACCTCTTCCCAAGTTCCTACAATGTTAGTAAACATCAATGAGCAAGAAGACATTTCTCTTTCCTTAGCCCGATTGACCGAATTCTGATTACGTGCACAATACTGTGCCATGTCATTGGCATGTCTGTTTCCTGTGGCGATATAATCACTACCTTGACTATGTGCAGCACATTTTACAGCAGCCAATTGTCTAGGCAGCTGTATTGCCTCAAGCAACTTTCCAACCACTTCAGCATTCTTAATAGGAGTTCCACTCGAGGTTAGGAAACCTCTTTGTAGCCATAGTTGGCCAAAGTCGTGGACAACTCCAAAGCCATACTGGCTGTCAGTTATCACAGTCACTCTCACACTTTTCCCAATCTTGCACGCTCTAGTCAAAGCCACAAGCTCTGCTACTTGGGCCGATTTTACTCCTTTCAGATAGGATGCTTCTATTATTGCTGCGACTGTGCACACTGCATACACTGCACTCAGCACTCCTTCATCTATTCTCAAACATGACCCATCACCGAACATCACAAAATCACTTTCTGGCAAAGGTACATCTTTTATATCTGGTCGTGGTTTTGTACAAAAATAAAGTACATCCAAACGATCATGATCTGCTTCATCTCTTACTTCCACATTCTCAGCATCAGGCAACAATGTTGTGGGATTCACATTCAAACATCTTGCAAGACTCACATTAGTTGCACCTAATATGACCTTTTCATACTTAGTCAGCCGACTGTGTGTCATATACTGAGTACGACTCCTTGTCAACAGGATCGCTACATCATGAGGTACAAACACTTTCAATGGATATCCCATCACAATTCCTTCACTCTGCTCCAAACTTCGGCAAGTTGCAGCTACCGCTTTCGAACATCCAGGTAAAGCTACAGCTACTGGATCAAGCATTGATGAGAAATATGCAATTGGTCTCCTCAGTTTTCCATGCTTCTGTATCAACACAGAGAGTGCACATCCATTTCTCTCACTGCAATACAACTCAAACTCTTTCTCATAGTCAGGCATACCTAATGCAGGTGCTTCACACAAACCATCTCTCAATTTTCTAAATGTTGCCAATTCCTCCTTGTTGAACTCAATGGGATCTTTCACATAACTTCTCGTCAGTCGTACCAAAGGTTTTGCAATCAAAGAGAAATTAGTGATCCACTGACGACAGTATCCAACCATACCCAAGAACATTCTTACTTCTCTTTGAGTCATGGGAGCTCTCATTCCTTTTACAATTCTGATTCTGTCTATTGTTATTTTTCTTATTCCTTTCTCAATGCTATGTCCTAAATATTGTACTTCCTTTTTGCAAAATTGTAACTTTGATGGGGACACTTTAAGTCCTCCATTTGCCAAATGATTCAGCAAGGCTATTGTGTCCACCTCACAGGCTTCACGTGTTTTTGACACAACCAAAAGGTCATCAATGTATTGAACTAACACTGAATTCTCGGGCATTTCTAGACTCTCCAAAGACTTCTTCAATAACTGATTAAATATCGAAGAGCTTTCTATATACCTCTGTGAGATTCGGCACCATGCCAAAATACGTTCGCCAAAACGAAACGCAAAAATGTGCTGACTGTAGTGGTGCAATGGGATGGAAAAAAAAGCATGGCATAGATCAATTACTGTATACAATTCTGCATCATGGGGAATCTGATATAAGATCACTGATGGATTTGCTACAATGGGGAAACATGAAATCAAAATTTTATTCACCTTTCTCAGATCTTGCACTATCCTGAATTTCCCATTAGGCTTTTTCAGTCCCATTATTGGTGAATTACATGGACTACTCATTATTTCTCTAGAGATTCCTTGCCTGATCATTTTCTCTATTACAGGAGTTACTCCTTCAATTATTTCAGGTGTCAATTGATATTGCGGGACATTTGGGTAGGTTACTCCTTCCTTTACTGTTATTTTTATTGGATCTACATTTGTCATTAGTCCTACATCTTCTCCAGTGAAATCCCAAACTTCCGCTTTTACAGACTATTTCAATTTGTTAGGTAGTTCATCAGGGTTGAATACAGCATATGTTTCAGTAACCTCATTTTCACTGTTAGCTATGGTCATCTTATACAGTACATCATCATCCGGTGTTTCAAAAGCTATTCCATCTGGAGTACAGAGTATAGTGCAATTCATTTTGCACAACAGTTCCCTACCTAATAAATTCACAGGACTGGTGTCGCACACAACAAAGCGGTGCCTTTCTGAAAATTTCCCTATGCTAACTTTCACTGGTTCTGTAAGGTATGTTTTGATCTGTCTGTTGGATACACCAACTACTTGGATCGTTTCATCCAAGAGTGGAAGTTTCTTAACATCAGCTGATCTAACAGTTGATCGAGTAGCACCAGTATCCACTAGGAAAGTAATATTTTCGTCATTAACCTTCCCATCTACAAATGGTCCTGTCTGGTCTACTTCTAGAGTTGCGCCAAGTACGCACTCTCCTTCCTCCCTTCGGCACCGTCAATAGCTTTCTTCAGAGTCACTTTCATCGCGTTGCAGCCAATACTGCGAAACAGCGCTAGCGCGTGGCAGCTTATTTACCTGTTCTTCATTGTAGAATCCCGATTCACTACTATACTTCTGTGAGTTTCTGCTCTGTGGAAAAGGCGGTTTTGGCACCTGACTCTGTGGGGTAACAACTTGCTGCTGTTGCTGCAGTTGACCACTCACCTCATGCTGCACCTGTGGTTTCAATGATGGATTTTCATTGTTATTACTTGGGGGAAATTTACACTCGGATTTCCAATGCCCTATGCTACCGCAATTATGACACGGAAATTTATTTTTAGCTTCCTCAATATTCCCTTTATTTTTCCCAGGATTAAATTTCTGTCTTGTTCCTGTGTTACTTGCTTGTTCCACTAATTGAGCTTCCTGTCTTTCCGCTACCTTTACCTGTGCCCACATAGCCTTTTCATTCAGTTTTCGCTGTTTTGCCTCAATCTCATCACTAAAATATTTAGCATGTCTCAGCACTTCATCTATTTTCTTATTTTGCCAATCAACAGTATGCTGTTTAATCATTTCACCAATTTCTGCACGTAAACCATACACAAATCTGTATACAAAATGACTCAAATCCTTTTCACTCATATTCTCATCTCTGCTAAACTGTTTAAAAGCTAGTATTAGCCTTTCATAATATGCATGTACTGACTCTTTACTTTCTTGATGTGTTCGATCAATTTTTACCCAATCTGTCTCTTTAGGGGGCACTTTGGGGCATATCAACAACAACCGACGATAATTATCGCTAAGCGCACTTAGCGCTAGGATAATTATCGCCGGCTAGCGTTGATTTTTATCGCTGAGATAGCGTGCTATTAGCAACGCTTATCTCAATAGCGATAAAAATCCTCACGCTAAGTGGCTAACCTGAGATTATCGCTGGAAACCTAGCGATAATCTCACGTTAGCTTGTTGATAGGGACAGACAAACTTAGCCATGATATCCTCCTTCCTTAGGATATCATGGCTAAGTCAGAAAAATACCAGACATAAAAAAGCAGCGTTAACCGCGGTTAGCGCTGCTTTTTTTGTCTCTAACAGGGTTAGTGATATTCTTGATAATAGGAGAAATGTCGCTTAGCGACATTTCTCCTATTATTTTACTCTGGAACGCCCCTTTTGCATCTCATTAGAGATGCAAGGGGAAGCGTAGAGTAAAAGGGTGCTAACATGTGAATTTGCATGTTAGCACCCTGTTGTTGATAGGGTGCTAGTTTTATCTCTGCTTTTTTGGCTTTTAAAGCCAAAAAAGCAGAGATAAAGCCCTTGTTGATATGCCCCTTTGTTTTTCAAAAATACCATAACCTGTTCATATTTCTTCATCACCTCGGGGTCTGGAGCTCCTGTTTTAGGATCCCTAGGATATTCCTGAGTTGGCCAATTTATCATGAGCTTGCACTCTGTCCATAAATCTGCTGGTACAATTATGTCAAGTAGACTATTCAAATCAATCCATAGTACTTTAGACAATTTTACAAACCTGTCTACCTGCCTGTACCACTCGACGGGCTTCTCGCGCAGTCGAGGAAAGTTATTCCTGTCTTGTCCATAGGACATGTACATATCCTCCTCCTGGAATCTCTCTCATAGGGCATTCTGTCACTACCTTTTCCTTTTCTCTTACAGGAAATGCTGAAAATTTCTTATCTGAGGCATCATCACGTTTTCTATACCACCTGCTTCTCCATTTATCCACATTTCCCCATTTTCTCAATAAAATGATTATGTCCTTAATCTGACCTATTCGTCCTGTGGTGTTCATGTTTTTAATATCTTTTTCGGTGAAATCTACTCGATATGGTTTCTGTATGGCTTTTACCTTTTCAATATCAATACCCATCTCGTTTGCCACTTCTTCTAACCTTTCGTGTAGGTTTTTCGCTCTCCAGGTCACACATTTGCACAAAAATAGTAATTCTTCATCCTGATAAGTTTTCAATTTTTCTGTTGGGATAGTCCCTACTATTAATTCTTCCAATACCATTCGTAACTTAGCCACATCAATTGATTGGGATTATTTGTCTTTTCTCTCCAAGCTTCTTAACCATTCACTTAACTCTTCTGTCGATGGACCTACTGGCTTCTCTACATTTCCTTGTCCAAAATCTTTTTGTGTTTCTGACATTGTCTCTATCATTGTCATACGTCTCTCTGCACAGTTCTGACCTACAAACGGGTTATTTGGAAAATTCGGATCAACTATACTCATAGTCTGTCTCCATGGATTCTCATTCTGACTCACTCTTGGTTGTTCAACCAGTTTATTACTTTTATAAGGGACTGTCAAACAATGCTCACTGTCCTTTTGCTTGTCAAAAATAGGCATTACTGGACCTATCGTTACTGGAACAGTTACCACTTTTCGATTCTTAGTCAATTCTCTTATTTTCTCGGTTAATTCTAGAGTCGTTTTTGCTAATTCTGCAGAATTTAATCCATCTATTTTCTCTTCAGACTTCTTTTCTACCTCTCTAATGGCATTGTTTTTACCCAAACTTTGGAACTCTGGTTCCGATTTTATAATTCGTACTGTTTCTTTCATTGGGGCACTTGGGGTTAATATTTCTGGTTCTGGTTGATACGGTGGTGGATTCTTATAGAACATATCATCAAGAACATCATCCTCAGACTCATTCCCTCCGTACCCTCTCGACTAAAAATTATGCCTCTTTTCTACGCACTTTTGTCCTTCATTCTGCAGTTCTTACAGGGAACAAACCCTCAGTCAAACTCGCATTCCGCCATCTTCTCATTCGATCATTATGCGTTTCATGTCCGTATGATCTGCCAAACAAGTACCTATATCCTCTACCATTTCTTTGTCTCTCTCGCTCATGCATTTCATCTTCCCATTCCGTCAAAGCCTCAAACTGCGTCGGTCTAGGTCTTGGTTCTAAATTCATCATTTTCTCTCTCAAATTTCTCAAAACAGCCAAATTAAATGAACCATGTTCTGGTCCGTCCTCCTTTGTGTATCTCACCCAATTGTCTAACCAAATACAAGTATGATATCCATATTTCGCAATCATAAAGGATGCGGGGGTTTTCGGTAGAGGAAGTAACTGTCCTTCCCTAGTTTTGACCGGTTTTTCCTTCTTAAACCACTTCTTAATTTTTCCGAACCATGACTTTTTCTCTTTTTCTGTTGGATCGTAATACATTTTCTTGTCTTCCGTGTATCACTAGTCTCTCTTTACAACTGTACCGCTATTCTATCCAATCAAAGCGCGACTCACACTAACGCATCAATTCAGAGCGTCTACGTCACTGTCACAATCCTCAAATCCCAGCACGACTCACACTAACGCACCAATAAGGAGCGTCTACGTCACCCTGTATTTCTCAACTCCTAGCGCGGCGTACACTAACGCACCAGTCCGAAGCATTCTACAGTTCTGACCGACTGTCAATCCCAGCGCGGTCGTTCTGACATGAGCAGCCGCTGCGGCAGTTCCTGCTCCTGTCTACCCCTCCTTTACAAATCTACTCAGTAAGTTTTTGTTTCAATTTCTACACTTCTGTTAGTAACAACATAGAAACGTCTCCATTGTCCGCTTCGCTAACCAAAGAAGAGCAAAAGACCTTTCTCACGAGAATTCCGTCCTCCCCGAGAGCAGCGCTTACCTCTGCCCTACTACGGAATCGTTACTTCCGTTGATAAAGTAGCACATCCCTCTACTTCACCCTTCTAACAAGCACTAGCTAATTGTTTCTCTAGTATTTAAGACATATAGTTGGAGACCCAATGCTCCTGAGAAATAAACCCAGAGTTTCGCAACTAACCCAAATGCTATTTTGCTCACGCACTTTCACACTAGAAAATGTAGTACATTCATACAGAATCCTGTCTTTCCCGAGAACAGCGAACAGTCTGTCCTACTACAGAATTATGACATACGTTAACAAAGCAGCGCTTCCCTCTACTTTGTCCTTCTAGCAAGCTCAGAGAATACCTATTACCTTTCCAGTGATAAGCGTTATCGGAATGCCAGTTGGATCCCTGATACCTAAGACCAGAACTTCACAGGTAACCTTTGCTATCATACACTCTTCTCTCACACTGTAAATGTCTCTAATGGCAACACACGACGATGCTACCAAATCAAACCCAGACAATGCGTCGTGCAACTGCAATCGTTACACGTTTCCCCTGTGTACCTACAGGGCAACAACAATTCCGTCTTTCCCGAGAGCAGCGCTTACCTCTGCTCTACTATGGAATTGTTACAAACTTCCGACTTCCTACATCCCAGAAGCCGTGCTAACGACATAGAACTCGACGCAACTCAACATAGAATGTTAGTACATAAATCAATACCAATCAATAACCAATAATCAATAAGCAATGTACAAGCAATAATCACCAAAGCAAAACAATAACAACCATCATACTGCTACCAGAAAAACTGCTGCAGCGTGGAGTACGAAATCCCTCCCTCCGTCACAGACCAAAGATCTCACAAACACACACCATCCATACATTCGCTGGTGGGGTCCATAACACCAACATTCACTCACCATCAATCTGTGTTTCTCGGGAGGCGATTATCTTCCAAACGCTGACATGAAAGGAATTACCTCTTTACCCTAATGAGCAACAAATCTACGCAACCTTCTGATACTCATTTGGCCCTGAACTTCACCTTTAGTATTCCTCTCATAAATCGGGATGGATCAGTTAGTTGCTGGTTTAGGTTGATTTCTAATTCTCTAATTCACCTTTAAATTAATACATTTTCAATGAATAAACAACCCAACTCATTCTGTAGTTAATCAATTCAATCTTTATCTAATTAATGCAAATTAAATCATTCATTTATTCAAGCCGCCAATCATCATATTTACCTATTCTGGCTAATCGTCGTCCTCTAAGTCAAATCCGGTAGTCTCGCAAATCTATGCCCATCAAATTTAGTAATTTCAGTTCATCAGGAGTTTAGGCATTAATTCAGTCCGCCAAAGATTCAGGGAAAACAGCTGTCCGGCAGCGTCACCGTCCTCTCCATCAGCATAACGTCAGGAAAACGAGAAAAGCCATACAACCTCTCTATTCTACGATAATTTATAGTAATATCATTGTCAAAAAGTAACAAATATTGGCTTTCAGCTCCTCTGATTGGACAATCAGAGATCGTCCAACAGGGTTCACATGGAATCATGTCTCTTAGGTCATCAGTCTTGCTTGTTCCGGTTTTAAGAGGCGTCTTATTGTTCTTCTGAAAAGCTGGCTTGCTTCCCAGGGCGACCTTGGTGGTTACAGTCTGGTTAGGGTCACGACGAGGCCACTGTTGCTGGCGTTAGCGCAGGCGCACTGCACCCAAAACCTCGTGTAGCGTTGTCAGTCAAGTCAGGTACCGGAGGCAGCCATTTTGTGGCAGGCCCAAATGGTCAACTTAAGCAAAAGAAACACAAAACGCAATTAATACATAGAAATAACTAATAAAATGTTATTCCCTCACTAATACCCATATGTGTATGTATTTATCTAGCAGAAAGCAACACTCAAGCGGTTTATACTTACTGAATAAAGCACAAATCACAAATACATAACAAAAGCAACATATATCATGCAATATTCTAATTGTCTACCATTAGTATGCGTACATAATTTAGTTTACAAATTAATTAAGTCATGCAAATGCAATCCCACGTGTATTTCAGTTATTAATAAGATTGGTTAATAATTTTCACTTCATTCCATTAGTTCGATTATAATTAATTAATTAATCTAATTAGTATAAACATGCAAAATGGGGAGGGTATACAAAAATCTTTGCATTACCCGCTCCAGCATGGTCAGGGTCATATATCCCAGGCTGCGGCTTGAGTTACTTGGAATAAGGAAGACATGGTATATAGCTGATCCTGCATTACGTCATTATCTGACTTAACCGACATAATAAAAAAAAAATGTTATATTGATATCGGGTAGGGAGTGTTCCGGCATTTTTGTAACAGACTGATCATGTGGAATAAGAACTTGTAGACTGCTTTTGTTTGGTGAGAATTGGGACGAGGGCAGTTTATTTTGATGCACTGCAGGCATGGGGAATTAGCTTCACCCTGAAGTGAATCGGTGTGCTTGAAATAGCTCACAGCAGGTTTAGAAGGTTGGGGCAGCGTTAGTGCCGTGGAGAGTTGGCAGACGGTTATCATTGGTAGATACATGGAGTTTCTTTATCCAATCAGGTTCCGGTAAGTTTGAGAACCTGAGGGGAAACCGCATTGCAGTGACGGTTTACTTAGTTTCTGATACTGCATGATGATTGGCTGAATATACAGGGAGGACCAGAGAGGGAGCAGTAAGAGATTATCATATTGGAGGCTTGAAAATCCGCTCTCCTGATTGGAGGAGTAAATGCACGAATAGCGAACAAGTTTGCGGTGAAAATACTGGCGGTTTACTTAGTTTCTGACATTGCATGATGATTAGCTGAACACACGGGGAAGACAAGAGCGGGAGCAGTAAGAGATTAGCATAATGGAGGCTTTAAAATCCGCTCTCCTGATTGGAGGAGTAAATGCACAAATAGCAGACAAGTTTGAGGTGAAAATACTTGGCGGGAAGGATCGCACCAACCAGATGGACTTCATTTTTAATTGAACAGAGGAACTGAAAGGTTAGGTTTGATATGGGATTGAGTCATGGCCCGTTGAGGGGGAAGGAGGTCTTGCCAAGAATAGAGAGGGGCAGGTCTCGATTCACAAATAGAATATGATGGAAGGCTTTTGGAATATTTTTTTGCCTTTTACTTTTTCTAAAACAAGGGTGGTGATAGTAATGAAGAGTGATTAGGATTAAGTGCATTGTGGGAGACCCTCATCATTGGACTGACAGTTATACCATTTTCCTGTTTCCCCCAGATCACACATACAATTGAAGGGACAGACGGATGCTGCCTAGAGGGATATCCGGTTAGAAATTAACTGCGAATAATAATGTTTTAAGGTAATTATTTGAAATATATGGTCATAATAAGTTTTGGTTGAGGTTGGTCACATAGAGACTTTTTTTTCTGAGTCAAGTGGGGTAGTACTGGGTGGACATGGTGTAAAAAAGAAACTAAATATAAAGAATAACTGAAGGAAGCAGAAGGATTTTAAGGGTACATTAAGGTAGGAATGATACTGCAACAATGATTTTGAATCTAAAGATGAGTATAGGTGTGAAGGTACAGGATGTGCACTGGTTTCACACTTTGAAGCACTCTCACAAGGCTACCACTTATGTGCTGTGGTGAAAGAAGATTGGATATAGGCAGGGACTATTGTTTAGCTTTTTATGTGTTAACGTTTACTATGGATTGTACATTGTAGGATTGATGGTTTTATTGAGAAATGTATATTTTTTTGGGATCACTCATGTATATATTGTTTCTGTAACTCACAGCCCTGATGATGTCCCAAATGGACGAAAAGCGTCGGCTGACATTGCTCATTATTGGGGTGATCTGGAGTTATGAAGTGAACATTGTGAAATAAAATGCATTAATTGGATAAATATAAAACTGCCTATGGACGTTTTGTGAATTTAGCTACATAAAGAGTAATTAACTTGGGAATGTTAATGAATTAAAGTGCTTCTTTTGGATCAAGGTTATATTGTGTTTAAAAACAAAGTGGAGTGTGTCCTAAACGATTGGAAATACAGTTACCAGGATTATACACCTGTGCGCCCGATTCTTGCCTTCACCGCTGGACGTTGTGTTTTGCACATTTCCTTTTAAGTTGATGGAGTTTTTCTCCCGGGTTTGAAGGCTAAGATGGCTGGTCCTCAAGACTCAAGCACCACAATATTTTGAGAAATAAGTAACCTGTGAATGTGTTATGTGCAGTATCCTTGTGCCTCAGCCTCTTGGTAAATCTCGAATACCAACAGTACACCATTTGTGTGCTGGACCTATGACCTGTGTCAGAACCACTTGGAGAGGGCCATCGGAGATGCAGGGGCTACAGGGCCCAACCATGTTGGTTGAGCCCTTTTACTCCTGGTGGCCCGGAGCCCGACCTTCAATGGATCCCCCTCAATTGGGCCAAGTACCCCTTCTGCACTTGACTGTTAGTGGTAGCTATGGTCGAGCAGTCAAGGGTCTCTCCGTGGGGAGATGTAGACATTGGTCATTGAACAAGACTCATAACTCAAAGTGCAAACAGCACGAACAGTAAATCAATGTCCAGTCAATTACTTGCTTTAATAAGTTGAAGTAGTATTGCATTTTTTAACTACACAGGCAATGAAATGCGACATGCAAAGGCAACAACACAATTCCATTGAGGTCGGGGCTCTAGTAGTTTCATTTGAATCCCTGTACCACCCTCCTTCATGTAACCTGCTCAGAGTAATTCCCCATTCACTGGTGGCTGCATCAGGGAATGCAAACTATTAGGCCATACTCAAGAATTGACCCTTCTGACCTTCTAGGAACTTAGTCAAAAGTGTCTTTGATGCCGCAGCACTGTTTGCAGCAAATTACCTTGGGAACCAAATGTCCCAGTTCTCATCTTACTGCTCTCATGGGCGCTTTCAAACACGTTCTCATGAGTACTGATCAATTTGCAAAAGTTGGGCTGCTCGCAGCATATGTTTTAGTACCCAGCAGTGCAGGCTCACTCTCTGGAGTGGCACACCAAAGATATCTCACATGCCAGAGCAGTTCCTTGCATGCAAGGAAGCGGTAAGTTGATTTTATTAAACAGGGTTAGGGAATCCTTTTCTCAGCTCCCAACTGGAGCCAGCGAGGATGCGAATTTGTTCACGGCATCTCTGCCAGTCTTCCTCAGTAAATAAGAGGCAGTTCCCTTGCAGCACAAGTCCAACCTGCAAGTCGCAGCCTCAGTCTCTCCTTTGAGCATGGGCCTGAAGCTTTTGGCAATGTTTGTACCAGCAGCTTGTCCTGGCATATTGGGTTGGGATATGGGTACAGTTTCTTCCAGTCGCAGCACCCGGCCAGGGCAGTCAAAAGTATTGGAATTCCAGGAAATAGTACTTTGCCGGTGGCCTTCTCTGGCATACCGGGTCAACTCAGCATGACGATACGGGTACAGCAAGACCCACAAGGTTCTCACCACATGGCTCAGTCTACGGGAGCCCTCTCCTAGTATGCGGGGATCACTGAAAACAATCCTGCACACAGAGATGGCTCAATCTGTGCACAGTAAAATCCTCACACATCACACAGGGAGTCCTCACGTTAGGACTCCACACTGGCCCTTGGTACCTCCAACGGTCTCCTCGGGCACACTGGTTTTGGCAAGAAGGTAGGCATTGATGCTCCAGGGCAGGTGGTTTTGTTTGCCTTAGGTGATGTCCCCTCAGACAGCAGTGCAACTAGCAGACCGTGGCCCCTATTCCTGGTCACAGGCAGAAGGAATGCAGAGCTTCCCTTTCTGACACAGCCAGTCTGGCTGCTTGGCAGAGGGCAGATTTTTGGTAAAGCAGCCTCCCCTTCTTATAGTCCTTTTCTTGACACCAAATGTAATTTAGGGTCAGGGTCTTTGAAGTTTTATGTTGGTGTTCTGCTTCTTTTGAAGAGGGCATTCCTCCTTTTGATCTTGCTTCATGAAAGAGTCTGCCACAGCAGGCACAACTCCAAAACTGATTATCCATAATATAATTAATGAGTGTCACCAGAGTTTAAACCTGGATGTCAGCCACAGTGATATGTGCATCAAATGCTTAGTACCTGATCCTCAGCCCTACACTTTATGATTCTCTGATCAGCCCAATCTCCCTTCCTGATATGTGTCTCAACCACTTCCTTGTGATCTATCTCTGAACTGAAGAGCAGTCTTTTGAGATGTGAAGGGAGTCTCCTTCTTCCCTTCAGTGTGTCCTCACCCAGCTCAAAGGAATGCAGCAATACACAATTCTGTCTGGGGGGGATGTCTCTCCTCCACATGTTTTTACCAGACAGGCCTGGGCTTCCCAAAATAGAACCCAGGGTCCTCCATACAATGTGCGATTGCAGGCACACTCACTCAGTGAACATTCATAGCACACTTTCTGTTCTGCACTACTACCCTGTATGCATTGTACCCTTACATGTATGCATGCATCCTGCACACACTCTGTTTGCTTGCACTGTTCAGCACAGAAGCTTTTCTATATTTAACCAGGGTGTGCTCTTTACAAACACCCACACTGTCAGCACACACACTCCCTTTGTGTGTGCTGCAAAACTTTCATCCTTCATTTATTTTACTACGTTCAAGGTAATGGGGAAGCGGCGATGCGTTGCCACCCCCCGAGTGCGGATGCACCTGTTTAAGTTGATGCAGTATTAAAGAACATTGCTACATTTTTTTCATTTATAATTAAATATTGTTGCAATGGGTTGGGTTTTCCCCCTGAGGTTTGGTATGGGGTATGGGAGGGGGAACATTAGGATTGTAAGTAAAAGTTAGTAACATGGTTCAGTCACAAGCATCAATTGCAGTGCAGTAATAATTATCTGGGTGCAGGCAAGTTTGATATGAAAGAAGAAGATTATGGTTAACAAGGTAGAGGTAGAAGCTAATATTGTGGTGATGTCCTGAAATGCTAGGGGCCTTAATAATGCTCGGAAATGTAATCAAGTAACCAATTATATGCAACGGCATCAGGTGGACATTGCCTCTGTATAAGAGACTCATTTGGCATTGTCTGACAAGACGCCCCTGGTCACAAATTGGGGGGAACAGAGATATTTCACAGGTTATAGCTCGTATGCCAGAGAAGTGGCAATATTGATACATAGACGGGTGCTTTTTAGGGAGGTGGAGGTGTACCGGGATACTGGGGGCAATATTTGTTGGTTAAGGGATGCATGCTCGAGCACTCCATACTGTTTGTGGATATATGTGCACCAATTGTTGATGACCCCAAATTCTTTGATACTATTCATACTCACATAGAGCACATGGGGGCAGAACACATATACATGGGTGGGGATTTTAATTTGTTCCTCGACCCGGTGCACAATAGTACCTCAAACACGATAGACACAAAGCCCAGGGCAAGGCGATCACTACTAGACACCATAGGTTGGGGCTGGGGGACGCTTGGAGATATCATTGCACAAATTGGGATGGGTACACACACTATTCTGCACCCCACAACACATGAACATGGTTGGATTACTGGTGCCTCTCTGCTGGGGTTGCACTATGGATAGGCACGGTTAGCCACCTTCCGCGCACACTGTCCGACTACTCCCCCATCATTGTAAAGTTGAGAGTCCCGAGAGCAGGGGGTGGTAGAGCGCCCATGGAGATTTCCAGACATGGCCCAAAGACACCGTTTTCACAACAGAATTGGGGGAGGTGGTCACTGAATATTTCTCGCTGAACGTGGGATCAGTGGAATCCAAGGCCACATTGTGGGAAGCCTTCCAGGCATGCATCAGAGGAGTGTGTATTTCAAAAAGCGCTGGGGGTACTTAGGGACCTACACCAAACATTAGAACAAATAGAAGCACAGCTGACGGAACTTGATCGAATACAGGTGAATTCCACTGGCCCTCCCGATTTGCAACACCGTGCAACCTTGTTGGCTGAATTTTGGAAGGTAGCAGAGCATGAGCAGCACTACTTTGGCAAGTATGCAGTTGCCAGGTGATATGGGGAGGGCAAGAGGCTGGGCAGAACCCTAGCCAGACTAATGCAACAGTCCCGTAGGCCAACCTATATAGCGGAATTAACAGGTCATGGGGAGTCGCGGATAACTGGCAATGTGGGAATCCTCGAGGAGGTGCATACATACTACACAGCATTATACACCTCCAGGGCCACTGGGCACTCTACGGAATACACTGACTACCTAGATGAGATCTCGCTGGTCTGGAAGGAAAAAGCGAATCAGGAGTTTCTGGCTGAGCCTTTTTCTGAAATCAGAGTAATTGAGGCAAGCGATGCACTGGATGGCTCTACAGCACCAGGGCTTGATGGGTTTACGGGCTGCTTTTATAGGAAATACAAGGCTCTCATCGCACCTTACCTTATTGAAATGTATCAAGAGGTGGTGGAGGCGGGGGTGCTTCCACCTACCCTTAGAGAGGTGGTCATAACTCTGCTTCCGAAACCCGGCGAGGACATGTGGAACTGTAGCTCATATCGACCGCTGTCACTTTAAAATTTTGATAATAGGATCCTAGCTAAAATACTGGCAACGAGGCTTGCCTTAATTTTTGAGCAACTGATATTGCCAGCACAATCGGGTTTCATTCCTCATAAGTCAACAGCTCTTAATCTCCGCACACTGTTCACCATAATGTCATAATGTACAGAATATCACCGATGGTCCCAGCGGCCGCTGTGCTACTTGATGCGGGTAAAGCTTTTGACCCACTTGAGTGGCCTTTCCTTTATGCTACAATGGGACGACTAGGGGTGCCGGAACGGTTCTTAGCAGTTGTTAAATTGCTGTACATGCTACCCGCGGCGCGCATCCAACTTAATGGAACATTGACAGATGAGTTTAATCTCACTCTGGGGACAGGACAGGGGTGTCCACTCTCTCCCCTGTTGTTCGTAGTGGCACTTGAACCATTGGTGCGGCATTTTCAGCAGAGGCACAGTCACAGGGGGGGCAATTCAATACTGGACCCCTACTTCTCACAGTATGCAGATGATATCATACTGTATGTAAGACACTCGGATGACAACTTAACACCGCTCCTCTGTGAAGTGACAAGATATGGTACCCTGTCAGGTCTACGCATTAATTGGGAGAAGTTGGAGGTCCTCCCACTGACGGGGTTGCCTTGTGACAGAACAGTGGAGTATCCACTGACGTGGTGCAATGACTCTGTTAAATAACTTGATATCCACGTCCACACAGAGAAGGATCGTATCCTTCAGTTGAATTACGGCCCGGTTATGGAGAGGCTGGGACACAATGTAGAGCGTTGGTTGACGATGCCCCATGTCAATGGCAAGAAGAATAGCCATAATTAAGATGGTTGTTCTCCCGCAATTTCTATATCTCTTTAAAAACATCCCTATCCCGTTGTATAATAAGTTCTTCTTGGACCTCCGAACACTGCTAATTCGATTGGTGTGGGGGGGGGGGGGGAACAGCCCTGCATTGGCTGGGACACTTTAATGTTGCCTTATGAGAAAAGAGGGTTCGGGGTACGAAATTTTCGTATTTACTATCTGGTAGCGCAGGCGAGTTTTGCTCAACACTGGTACTATGCAGATGTCAGGATCCCATATCACAGACCAGAAGCCGATCTGGCACTCCCGGCACCGCTTAACACCCTGTTGCCGGTTGGGTTTACGCGACACCCGCACAATATCCAAACACTGTCCACAACCAGCTGGGCACGGCATAAACTACTCATGGTAACTGGATCCTGCATATTATACTCATCCGCATTACCACCAGCGGGTAATGGCTGGATCCCCATTTTGCAGGAGGCTTTGGTAAAGCGCACATTGGCTAAATTCCATCTAGTAACCTTTGGAGACTTATTCCCCAAAGGTCATATTTTTTCACGCACGGAAGACCCTTATTTCCCCGATGCCACTATAATGGATCACTTTGTGCAGCAGAGGCTTCATAGGGCATTGTGAGCGAGTATGTTTAGTTATCCATTAGAACCCCCTGAATTCCCAATTCTGACAGGGGTTATTAAGGATAGGGATGGGAGTCATCTTATGTCTAGCATGTATAAGGCCGCAGTGGCGATACTTCCTGGTCGGGATACTGGGTAAGGGTGGGCGTAGTGGGCGTAGTGGGGCTACGTGAAGCAGCGCGTAGTGTGCCCAAATCTACGCACACTTGCGCGCTCCGCGTAGCCCCACTACGCCCACTACGCCCACCCTTACCCAGTATCCCGACCAGGAAGTATCGCCACTGCTAGACATAAGATGACTCCCATCCCTATTTCTCGCAAGAAATGCGCATGTGCGGGCGTCCGCGCATGCGCTTCAGGTAAGTCTCTTTACTTTTAATTATTTAACATGCAAGATATGATTTAAAAGGAGGGCGGGTGGCAGGCAGCTACGCTTCGCCCTTGCGTGTGCGTAGCGCTGCCTGCTTCGCCTACTTCTAAAACTGCGAAGCAGGCAGCGCTACGTACACTACGTGGGCGAAGCGTAGTGTAACGCCCAGGGTTAATACTGGGGTGTGGGCGGCGTGGGTGTGCGACCTTGGTCACCCAGTTACTGATGTGCAGTGGGGTCGGTGTTGTACACAAATATGCAGTGTCTCCCCAAACTATCGGCACACACTGTTGCATTTTAAAATCCTTTGGAGAGCATATAAGACACCTAGCAATCTACATCATATAGATCCCTCACGCCCACACACATGCCCGAGATGTTAATCCGCAGAGGCAGATTAGCACATATTACGTGGACATGTGCAGAGATCTAGAACTATTGGAAAGTAGGCTTTGAGGAAATTTCTCATATGATTGAGATGGAGACCGTGCCCACGCCATTGATGGCGCTACTTGGGTACATACAAGACCTTCCCAAATCCAAGCAACGGTTTGTCGCTATTACGCTCCTCATCGCTAAGCGTGATGTAGCCATCAATTGGGGCAGTAAGCACGCCCCCACATTGCACACATGGCTACGAAGTATGACCTACTGCAACACTAATAGTGACACATATGCACAACTGCAGCCGCTCGCGACTAGGCCCCTGGATATCTGGCAACCATGTCATTCTTACCTGCTGACAACGCGGATATAGATGACACTTCAACACTGCCACAGCACACTTCCATGGGGGCTGGGGTAGAGAGTGGAACACCTGGGGTTGCTGTACCATTGCAGAGTTTGTAGTGAATGTTACTGAATGCTCTACCTGACCCCTAGCAGAAAAGATATTCCTGCACTTACTGTTAACCTGGTTAAAGCATGCCTGTACCTGGAACATATAACAATGTTTCTCTATTGTGATACCTAACAATGCACTGTAATGCTATGTAATGGATATTTTTGTTTGTGAAATCAATAAAAAAAAAAAAAAAAACAATGTGAGGGAGCCTGTAGGCCTCATTCCAGTGACACAGGATAAGAAGGTCCTGTTCACTACCACTGATCACTACACAGTATGCTGCCACTACCGCGCTTGTCCTGCTTAACTCCAGGTAAAGGAGGCTGCCCTCTACCACTAAAAGATTAGCACTCTTGGTGCCCAGTAACAAGATCGCATTCCACGAAACAGGCCTATATTATGGCACACATACATGATCCATGCTCAGCATTAAGTCTCCAAACCACTGTACAGTCGGGTACTTAGGGCAGGGTTATTTCCATTTCAACAGCCAGTGACAGTAAAACGCCTAGAACGCTACAAGGAAACATCAAGATTTTGCCTTTCAAATCCACCTATCCTCTGATGTTGGTAGCTGAAGTGTTTGGCCACAGGCTCGGCCTGGAACTAAGAAAACCTACCAGCCCCAGTCATGTCAGAATCCTAGACACTCAGGGGTGTCTAGAGTGGTGTGACATTTATGAATCCCACTACATTCTCTTACTAAGAATGTACTACAAACATCAAACGTTGGATAAAATCAAGGCTTTTCCTTACATTTCTGTGGGGTAAAGTTCCAGAATCTGCATGATTCCACAGAAATCAACCTAGCTAATGTATTCCCACACTTCGCTCAATAATTTAATGCCCCATCTGTGTGGATGGGCATATCATCCACCCCAGGAAAGGCCCCAGAACACAAGGAAACCAAAAGACTTTTTAAATATACCCATTCTGGCGATGTGGATAGTTATAGTATTTGTGCCCAGGTTCTGCTGTCAACCAGCCAAATCTACCAATCACTGAAATTTCTGAAAACTATACACAGAGGAGACTAGAGAGGTTTTTCTTTCATGGACCCTGCTGCATTTTCTTGACAAGAAGGCTCTGCAAATTTAAAGTTTGGCTAAAATCACATGCTCCGTGGCTGAAGCCAGATCCAGAGAGTGAGGCTGCTAGATGGCAAGTGCAGGCAGGGCTTGCTAAGACTCATGCTGTGTGTGGCACTGTGTGCAGCTCGGCTAACTGAAACCAATACAGTTTCAGTTAAGATCACCACAGGGGGAGAAAAAAGAAGATACATTGTATCTCCACCCCCACCTGCAGAACCGAGTGTATCGACAAAAAAGAGAAACAAGGCGGTTCCCTCCACTATCACACTGGGGGTTGGAGCTTTACCAGGAATTTCTCTCGATCGGAGGAATTGCGGGAAGTGGGGGAGGGGTGAATCACATCAAACAGCCAACTAACTGCAACATCTGGGTACCGGAGGTGTCTGCCTGAAGCCGAGACTGAGGAGGATGTTCCTTGCAGCAACACAGCTCTGCTGAGTGCTCAAGGTTAAAGGACAGAGAGGTAAGCCTGTTTGGCTTTTGTTGGCCTCTCACGTCATTGTAATTAAGCTACCACTCTGTTCCAAGAGGACCCCCCAAGGCATTTTTTTGCAATAAGGCCAGTTCGAGGAGGGGAGTAAAAAAAGGAAAAAAAGGAGGGGTGAGGGGCAAGGAAAGAGGGTGAGGAGAAGAGAGAGCGGGAAAAGGGAAGTAAAGAAGTAAGAGTAGCAAAAGAAGCAAAAGAATTAAGGAGAAGGTGCTGCACTACGACCTGTAGGGAGTCAGTGGGGCCAGCAGACCCTATGCCTTCTGGGAAAAGTGAAGTTAAGAAAACTTGCCAGAAACAGGGTTCAAATATCAAGGCGGTTGGGACTTTAAGCAGCCTGAGGCAGAGCACTAGGTTCTGTGCAGGAGAAGGGGGAGTGGAGGTGTGGCAGAAGCAGTCAGCATTTCCTTTTTAAACACCCTGCTGACAAAAACCTCAACCTCCGTGGCATTCACCCCTCATCCCCCAGATAACCAGAAACAAGGAACCGGCTCTATCTCCACTACCCACCGACAGTGATCTACTGGACTTCTACATAGCTGAGCTTACCGTCATCAGCAACTAAGCCCTACAAATGAAACGCCTATCCAGAGATTCTTTGATGAAAACATGTGCACATAAGAATTTTAAAGGGGTAAAAAAAGGCAATTAAGGGACTAGAGTAGCTAGCACATCTCAAAGGAAGAGAACCTAGCTTGATACATCCCTCAACAGACATATGCATAAAATAGAGGACAGAATGGACTCTGCCTCCAGTTTGGATACTTTCCCCCACACTGCCACCATTTCGACCAGACGGTCAGATACCTCAGAAGCTGGGTGGAAGATGGATACATTGTCATATTCCCTCTTCACCCTGGGAGGAGGAAAAGGAGGAAGGAAAGACTGCAATGAGACAGCAGTGACCCCTGCCCCTATGAAAATGCAGGCAGCGAAACCAAACAGCAATACGGTGTCAGGAGAGACAGCAGAGAAAGTAAATAATGAACTGTCTTCAGGCATACAGGTTAGAATTCTCGCAAATCCTCAAGCTTAAGTTCTAAACTCAGGCCAATCAGTATCAACTCCCCCCACAATTGAGATGACATTAAATCAGATACTTCAAGAATTGTGAGTAAAGAAACTCTCCCAGAGAGAAGCCCTAGAACTACCAACAAACAGCTGGGACAGATCAATGAAAATATGCAACAACTTTCGTCTCGGATGTCTTAGGTGGAACTAAAGGTTTTATAGCTGGAGGATACCAGCGTCAGACAGGATGAGGTCTTCCTGAGAATGCAAGAAGAACTAAAAGACCAACAGTTCAAGATAGACAATGTTGAAAATAGAGCCAGACGCACCAATCTAAGACTCGTAGGGATACCAGAAGATCATGAGGCAGGACAATTCACAGTAAAATGGGTATCGAATCTGATTTCTTAATATGTCTTGCCCGATAAGTTTTCAGAAGGAGGAGATTTAACTACCGCTGGACCTCACAGAGTTCTGGCAGTGAGACCCTCAAATGCCAGATACACTTGTACGATCTTGGTTAATTTTGGGGCTGTAAGAATTAAGGAACAGATCCTATCCCAGGCCATTAAGAAAAAGACTTTCGACACAGCAGAGAATTTCTCCTTTCGAATATTCTCGGACATGTCAATCCTGGCAGCAATACGACGCAGGGAATTAGTTGGACTGATTGATAAGTTTAAATGCTTTGAAACCATTCCGGAAATCATCCAGATGTCCAAACTTAAAGTACTTAACAAGGGTCGGACTTACATATTTCGATCAGTAAATCGGGGCAAATGACTTTTTGGCTTTTAAGAAAAGTAGGTGGCCACAGAGAAAGCAATGGCATCAGATAAAAAAGATGGGGGTGGGAGTTGAGGGTAGGAGAAGACAAGTTAGTTAATGTTCGATACTAGGCAATCAGAATGAGGGGGGCAAGAAATTCAATTTAGTAGGGTAACATGTATGCAGCGCCCTGCAGCGTAAAGGTTTACCATCCAGCAGTCACTCGCTGGGGGTGGCTTTAGCGAGTACCATACCAAGGTACTCAAGTAGGGGAAGGGAGAGCGGGGTAGGGGTGGCACAAAGGGTGAAGGACATGTTGGGGAGGAAGCCTGAGGTGGAGAAGGCTCTAGGAAGGAATGGGAGGAAGGTTGGCGGGGTTGTTGGGGCACGGGGTGATTGGGAGTAGGGCGAGGGGGGCAATATCAGGAGAAATGGCAAAGCTTGGTGGCTCAAGCTATTGTGTTCCCTCAACAACAACATAAAGAGGAAAGAATATGCACTGGGAAAATGGATATGACACATTTAAGCAATAACAATAGCAATGCTTATAGTTTAAATAATAAAATCAAGGCAAGAGCACTGCTGGCCTAGTTTAAATCACTGCAAATATATTTTTTCAAGAAACGCATCTTAAGAAGGATGCTGTCTCATATAATAACTTGGGGTATTTTCAGCATACAGTATATGCATCCACAAATGCGGCTATTAAAGGAGTCACATTTCTAATTACTAGGAAAGTACCCTGAGAAATAATGATAGTATATTAGGGCATAGACGCGCAATGGGTTTGGGTACAGATTAAGGTGGCAAATCAATTGATAAACTAAACAAGCTATTATGGTCCTATGGAAGACCCTCTATGGGGGCTGGACAAAATATTCGTTTTGGCGAAAGGGGAGCAAGGCAACTGAATAACAGGGGGCGGTTTTAATGCGGTTCCCGTTATCAAACTTGATGCGTCCCGCCCTTGTAGAATTCAAAATAAGCTTAAAACAGTCACATTTTCAAATCGGTTAATGAAGAATTTTGCTCTGATCGATTCATGGCACAACTCCCACCTGAATGAGAGACTCTACGCATGCCATTTAAAAAGATTTAGTTCTTCATTGCCCAAAATTAATTTCTATCCTCCCATTTGGTACGCAAAATGCAAACCAAAATTATTTTGAATCCTTTTTCGGATCACTCACTGGTCATCTTGAGCTACATAGTGATAGATCCACGCTTAGAAAAACAAAGATGGGTATTCGACAAATCTCTTCTGGCAAATACAACATGGGTGGGTCAAATGCATGCAATATTAAGCCAGTTCTTAGAAAGAAATCTTGATACCGCGACTGATTTCTCAGTTCGGGGAGCTTTAAAAGCCGTCTTCAGGGGGGAAGTGACAACATTTATGATAGGGTTGAAAAGGGTGGAAAGGGTCTTCAAACATGTTTTGAGAAGGCTACACCAGATGTTTTAGTTGCCTCGTCAAGTCAGACTAAGCGCAATGCAATACAGGCACGGAATCAAATAGGACCATTTTTGGGCTAGGGAGATTCTAAATCATAATACAATCTTACAACAGAGGTACGAAGAAAATGAACATATTGGGAAATATTTGGCATGGGAGGTCAAGCCGAGATCCAATCTGAATTGTATAAAAAAGATAAAAGACCCTAATGTGGATAGTATAAGAACTGAGACACAAGGAATAGCAGAGGTATTTATTCAGCATTACGAAATTATTTACTAAGAGGCATAAGACATATCTCCACAAGCAGTGATTAGTTGGTTGGATAGGATAGCTATACCGACCTTGCCAAGAGAGCGGGCGGAAGCACTTCTTGATCCAATCAGCTTAGAAGAGGTGACACAGGTAGTTAATTCCACCCAAAACGCAAAAGCCTACGGGACCAATGGGATTCCTGCCAAAGTTTACAAAGTGTTCGCTCCTTAACGTAATCATTTTTTAGTTAGACTGTTCAATGTTATTTTGAGGGGTTGTGGCAATCGCCACTTCCTTCACTTGAGCGGTAATGGTCCGTTTTATTGAAAAAGGTAAACCAGAACAGGATGTAAATTTGTATCGCCCAATAGGTCTCTTGAATCATGACTGTAAATTAATAGTCACTAACATTAACATTCTAGCTCATCGTTTGGCTTCAATTACACCGTTAGTTATTCATGGGGACCAAAATGATTTTATCTTGGACAGACAGATGGCAGATAACACACACTATTTAACACAGGTAATAGTCTATTACCTCTCATAGGACATTGAAGCCGCAGTGATAATGCTGGACGCAGAGAAAGCATTCAACCACAACCAGTGGAACATCTTGTTCATGGTTTTGGAAAGATTATTGTTCCCAGCCGCATTCATTTCAGTTGTAAGTAATCTATACGCAGGAGCAAAAGCAAATATAATTATCAATGAAAAAACAGCAGGAAATATCACTATAAGGTGCAGGACCCATCAGGGATGTTCAATATTGCCAATCCTCTTCGCGTTGTTTATTGAACCTCTTGCATGCACCATACGTCAGGGTCCCAATTTTAGGGCTCCTGTTCCAGAGTCCTTGACATTAAAACTATTCGTGGATGATATAGTGCTGTATTTAAAGGCAGAGAAAGTTAATCTCTCTAATCTAATGAAAAGGTTAGAAGTCTTCTCCAACCTGGGAGGATAGAAAATGAATCATGCAAAATCCGAAGCTCTCCTTTTTAACTGCACATCAGATGTATTACCCACTACCATGCAATCGTACTCCTGGCCGAATCGACCCATAAGATACTTAGGGATCTTCGTCACTGATAACATAGGAGATTTATTCAGGCTAAATTATTTATCCACGCTTGAAAAGATTTGTAGTCTGCTGAACAGATGGCAAAATGGCCTCATGACGATTAAGGGACGAGTAGCTTTGGTGAAAATGTGTGTTTTACCATTTCTCTTGTTCGTGTTTACTAATGTACAGACCAAAGTCGCTCAGTCTTTTTTGTTCTATGAATTTGGCTATCCAACATTTTATGTCGCAGGGCAAAAAAACAAGATTAAAATTCGAGTCCAGTGAGTTGGACTAAGAAGACGGACGACTAGCACTACCGAACATAAGTGCTACTATCAAGCGGTCTTCATGAATTGGTTAGTGAGGTCTCATTCCAACGTTCCTAATGATGCTAACTTTTATCCAGAACAAACGGTGAAGACATCAGAAATCAACCTTCCCCACTTCCTGCTAAAGCCAAAACTCCCCCAAAAAACATGATCTAAGACATCTCGTTTAGTTGTTGAGAGATTTAACAGGATATGGGAAAGTTGGACAATAGCGAGGCTTCATCCGTCTATAAATATAGCAGAATGTAGGCTTTTAGGATTGCGATTATTTATGGTTATGTGCAGTAAGTGGTATAGAGCGAGATATAGGAGGATTCGAGATTTCTTTTGTAATAATAAATTCAACACCTGGCAGCGATTGTGTAACTCAAATCTCAGCATTAGCCCTTTGATCTTTTTGAGTTTTCTCTCAATTAAAATTTCGTGAGGGGTGTATTATGCCGGATAGGGTCCTTAAAGAACCGGTCAGTTCAGCTTATTTTGTATCCAAATTAGCAGACATAGGATATTGGTACAAATTGCTGCATTTCAAAGGCAAGCCAGTATGATATCAGAGTTATTACATCGGATTGAATCCTCTACCTGGTGCAAAGTAGAAATCTCAAAGTGGAAGTTCTTTAATCACATTAGTGCAAAGGCAGTTAGAGTGGCTAATCTAAGAAGAATGTCTTTCTATAGCAAATGACTGCTGTCTGATACCCCAGCAAAATTGCATCAATTCTACCCCATGGTGGAACCAAATTGTTTGAGGTGCAATGATAGGAATGAAGATTGGCTCCACACTATATTTACCTGTAGCCATCTATAGGATTATTAGCAAGATACTTTTGCAAAAACTAGCTCTAAATTAGGGGTAAATATCATGCCGAATCCATATGGAGCTCTTTTGGGGCAAGTAGTTCAGGAAGGAGACCTATCTATTAGACAGCAACAGTTATTCTTTGTTTCAATGCTGGTGGATAGATCGCTAATCTTAGCAAGCTTGCAAATTGGATGAGATCCCCACCTGCCTACAGTTGATGAATATGAGGCACAAAGTACACACTCACGAAGTTCTGTACAGTAGACGTACAGGATCCTTACCAAAAATAGATAAAATCTGGAAGACATGGGAGGCACCAACAAACAACATTAAAAGTAAATGAGGGTTGAGAGTAGAATGAAAAAAATGTGGTGATAGATCATTGGAGTCATGGGGATTCTGTACGGTATCTACGTGTTATGCTAAGCTTATTGTACTTAGTTATTCGCTTCTTTTTAACTATGTTTACCATATATGAATATTTATATATCAATTGATTTGATTATGCCGCATTAATATAAATAAATAAAAGGAAGAAGAAAGAAAAAAAAAATCCTCGTATTACTTTGAGGGAAATTTTCAGAATCCATAGGGGTCTACAAAATTCCTACCAACTAACATTCACACACTTCTCCCAATAACAATGGTATCTTACTTATGTGGGTGGGCCTCTCACTCACGACAGGAACCGGTCAAAACTGGGATAGTGTAAAGCCAATGTGATGTCCCACGGTTACAACTGTGGTCTGCTCAATGACATTTGTTAGGTCCACCCACACATCAGAGGCAGCATTTGAAATGGTTGAAGTGTTGGAATGACGAGTTGTAAGCCTTTGGTCAGTAACTGGAAGTGCCCAAGTTTTCTATCAAATAAAAATGGGGAAAATAGCCTTTGTAACCACAGCTAACATTCTCAGGGCATTCTTGGCAAACACATGTGCTGGAATCCATGCAGGTCACACCAACCTGGATTTCTCTGAGTCTCCAAGTTTCAGAAATTTCCTGGGTGCTTATCCAGAACAATGCAACCATTTACAATGGCAAGTGAGAAGAAATTTGATTTCGTGGGGGGTGTAGTTTTGACAAATGGTTTGAAGGAGAAGGGGAAACTCCCGATTCTGCCTCTTAATGGGGGGAGAAATGCAGTATGGTGTCGGGGGTAGTGCTCAATGTAGTATTAAAGCAGGATTCCAATGATGTGAAAGGTAAGTTTATTGCTACTATTGAGCTACACAGTTGTAGAGGACACTCCTCCACTCTAAGCCTAACTGTCAACAATCAAGTAACAACGTCCCAAACCCCTCTTTACATCATTAGGCTGTCTTATGGAACTTTCAACAGTAAAGGTCCATGAAAACCTCACATAGAATACTACACATCTTCCTGTATTCAACAAAAACAACAACACATAAAAGAGTACTCCTCACATAAACACACATAAACCCCAAACAAGAAAAGAATCACCATAAACAAATAACATTTTCACCCCCCTATACATAATAAGGCTATCATATGGAACATTCAACATTAAAGGTGTAGGTATGAAACCTGCTAGGAGTGATTATGACTTGTGCACTTTTTCTTCTATCCTTACTTTGGGATGTCATGAATTACAAAAAAATTCCTTGGGTTGCTGACTGTTACCCCCAGTATCCACTTTGGATAAAGGTTTGCAATGAAGATCTTCACACAGATTTTCCACTTTGACTTCTTTTGCAAGATTCCACCAATGTCCACCATCTACTTGAACAGCACTGTCATTTATCTTTTCCACTCTAACAGGTTCACCAAACTTGCTCTTACCCTTTTGCACATGGATAGAAAACGTATTGCACACCATGTCACCAACCTTAAGTATCACCAATTTGACACCTTTTTTATTATACCATATTTTCTGTTTCTCCTTAGTCTGACTCACATTTTCCTTCACCACAGTCATCTGTTTTTGCACATCAGACTCACACAAGCCATTTAGCCATCTAACAAGGTCTGAAATTGGTATTGGCTTTTCTACCACTCACTAATTCAAAAGGAGACACCTTTGTGGTTGACTGTGGTGTCGGTCTGTAAAACCATAACATGCTTACCACAGCTTTAACCGCATCATGGTTAACCTTTGGCACACTTGATGCACTCCCCCAACACACGGTTCATTCTCTCGACAAGACCATTAGTTTGTAGCTGGTACAAGGAGCCTCAAAAATGTCTGACACTACAAGATTTATGAAAAACTTGAAGTTTGTTGCTAGTAAATTGTGTACAATTATCAGAACCCAGGAACTCAGGAAATCTCTCCCTCATACAGATTTCCCTAAGAACTCCACAATGACGCTTGCACTTGTCTCTCTAACCATCTGAAGGTCAGCCCATTTTGACCCATAACTCATAAGAACAATAATGTGCTTAGTACCCCTAGTAGGGAATCATAAGGTCCCATAATATCAACATCAATCTTGATCCATGGTCCAGAGGGACACTCAATGGGTAGGAGAGGCAGTGTCATCACCTTGAGAGATTTATCAGCGGACTTGCACACACAACAGTTTTAGAACTCTTCATCAACTTCAGTGTCCATTCTTGCCACCAAAAAGATTCACGAATGCAACGTTTTGTGAGAGATGACCCAATATGTCCCTCATAGGCTTTCCTGGCAATACCCTTTCCCACAGAATGGGGAGGAACAAACTTATCTGATCGTAAAAGCAAACCATCTTCAACAGAAATCTCATTTCCTCCCTTACAATACAGTTGTAAGAAAGGAGAAATAATTTTCTCCATGGGCCATCCTCCTTTAACAAGTTCAATCACTTGTAAAATCTGATCCCCCTTAATAGCTGCTATCCATTCTTCTTTAGAACAGACTTCCAATTATTTTGTTTCTAGAGAAGCCAATAAACCATCTTCAAAGTATTTGTCAATTAACTCTGAAAACTTCACATCACTGTTTCCATCACTTTTGTAAGGGAAAGGAGAAAGAAAATCAGCTCTGCAATTTTTACCACCTGGAATGTAAACAACATCAAATTGGCATTGCGAAAGATTTGTGGAGAGTTTAAAAATTCTGGGAGTACAACACTTGCTTGCCCCACTTCCCAGAATACTAATCAACGGCTTGTGATCAGTTTGTACCACTAACGCTTTCCCTTCACATATTGTCGGAACTTCTCAATTGCCCACCAACAAGTCAGGAGCTCTCTTTGAGTAACCAAGTATTGCAGTTCCACTTCCATCAAACACTCTGGATGCAAAGGCTACAGTGTTTTTACATTCCCCATCTTTCTGTGTAATCGTAGCCCTCAGCCCAACCTGGCTGGCATCAACTGTGATATAACATAGTAAGCAAGGGTCAATAAGACTTGAGGGCTTTAACTATGACTCAACAAAGACTTAGGGTCATATTCACAGGGAGCTATCATCGAATTAACAGCCCTTTATCGCAGCCAAAGTCGTGATAAATTTACCTCCCCATTCACAAGCTGGTGCTGGTGCTAACAGCCCACAGTTTACCAGCGATAGCAGTCGCAAAAAACATCGCCACAGATGACCCCCGCAACTATCGCTAATGAGATGCTGTCAGGAATCACAGGAAGTTTCCTCCTCCTATTTCCTCCGTAGCTACTATTCTCTCTTCACAAACTCAAAGAGTAGCTGCTAATCCTTTTAGTTGGAGCGCTAGTTGGCACCGTAGAAACTCCAACATGGCTGCCAACATCCTGACATTGCAACAGCATAACGCTGTTTAGCAGTCTAGCCTTTCTGCAAATGACAGTTGGTGAGGTGTGCTCCAACATTCTACTGCGCACTTCACTGAAGATTCTTCTGGAGCAGCACCTGTAGTTCATGCGTCGCGAAAGTTAGTCAGGGTAGTGGCGGAATATGCGGGGTTAGCTTCGTCGGTTACTACCAATATTCAAGATTAAAGGTTAGTGTCAACTTCAAAGTATTATTTCTGTTCCCATCCAAGTTTTCAGACAATAAGCTGTTGAAACATAATTCTGACTGAAGCCTTGCTTGCGCTAACGATTGAAATAAATCTGTGAAGAAGATTAATTCAACTTTAACCAATTAAATATATTTAGTATTGTATTTCCTGAGAGAATGACAAGGAAGAGAATGTTGACAAGTTCAGTTAACTCTTAATGTCCTGTAAATTCGTTCTAGGGAAAAGGCGCGAGCATTGTTTCTCTGAGCTGCATTATTCTAGATCGAATTTCTCATTCTGGATTTGAAGTTTACTCGCGGGCATTGTTCCTTTTGTGCCGCGTGGTACCTAAAGGCTGTAGGAATTAAACTCGTGCGCACGTTTCAGTTTGTGCGCACTACCGGCAAGGTTACAGAAATTCCTCTGCAATATTTAAACGCGCCTCTCTTTTGAGCTGCGTAATTCAAAAAACGAACAAGTGCGAACACTGAGAGATTTTCGTTCGTGCTTAATTAAATTTTTTCCCTGAGAAGGAAAATATTAAATTGCACACGCCTTGGCAGCCGCCATAAGAGCTGTGATAAATAGTCATACCAAACTGATTTTATGCACCTTCTCTAATTGGCTGGGAAGCTTAAATCAGCAAATCTTCCATTTAGAAAAAATCTTCGACAGGTGCAATTGTCCTTATATCTCAATTTAATTGAAGTTCTCATACTTCAGGCAACAAATTATAAATATCTCAATCACTTGTCCAGTAAGTACATAGGTAGGAAGGGAACATCGAACTACATTACATACTTACAGAACAGAAAGATAATTTACCTTGTTTTTTCCTTTATCGAGACAGAGAACCAGTGATTAGAGAGAAGGCTTCTCTGGGTACACACACACAACGCTCAAGAAAAGTAAGAAGAGTGGGAAGCCCAAAACTACTTACTAGTGAGATTAGTTATTATATGTATCTATATTAAGGAAAGCAGTCTGTCAAGGTAACCGATATATCTGACTATTTAATGTTTCTAGCCTAACAACCTGAAGAAGAAGATTAAGCAGGACCAGCAGTGTTTTGGAGCTGTCTCTTCTCTGTCCAATCCCCTTTCCCCCCTCAGAACTTACATGCGATGAATTCAAACAAACCTAGCAGGGGGGGTCCTGAGAAGGGCATTGGGAGTTAGCGTCATTCTGCTCCTGTGTGATTCGTTAAGTTCCCCTGACAGATGCAGAGTGGGCGTTCCCATGCCAAATGCCACGACCACACCCCTCCTCACCATTCTCAATGACCAGACAGATCGGCGATAAAAACACAAAACAGGCGATAAGGCACGTTAGCACCAGGAAATCTACACCTGCTCCGACGGCAGCCAGCACCACAAAAGGGAGCACAGCCCAGGAAGTGCAACAGATGTCATGGAGCCACTCATCATGCGGCCCGGACACCCAAGAGGGCCACAACACACACCAACACCAACCTAGGACCCCACCCCCCTCTCCGAACAACCACAGAGGCAGCGCAGACAAAGACAGGAGACCCCCAGGAAACGCACCAGCCTCACAGAACCAACATCTGATAATGGCACCAACACAGTGCACAACCAACATCCCATCCCACACCGAGCTGCTGGATTGGCAGCACCTGTTGGCCCCCCCCCAACAACACCCGCCAGAGTCAGAGGAGTCTCACAGCCAGTCACATCCAAGTCCCCCACACCTGTCCTGGACCATCACCCTGGTACCCCAGTCCCCATACGTCCAACACAATGCGCAGGATCCACTGGAGACCAAGCAAGGACCATACGCCATAGCAGGGTGCACGCACGTGTTTGGGGGCAATCCACAGCACACACGTCCCACCTGTGCCCCCTGGTGATCCAGGACACAATCACCGCAACAGGAAGCACCCGTCTCACATCAATGTGCAGGCAACAAATGAACACCGTGAAACCTCCAACAATGTTGCCTCCAAATACCCTGCCACTGTGCACGATTCCTTCACCCTCTGACAGTCCTTCATCAACCAGCCTACCCAGGATCGCAACAATGGAAATGCACAGCCCCATGGCAAGTTTCAAATGGACACCCTACTCACCTCAACTCCACAACCATGCAACTCACACCTCTGGCAATGCACACGTCACAAAATCACTACCAACATGCACAACAACATGACCACACACCAAACACAAAAGAACAACTCACAATCGTTACCTGGCCAAGCCGTGAACATGATCCATCAATGGCATGGCACCTCAGCCACACAACAGCCGAATGTGTGGAGTAGTGGCAAACAATCATGTGTGAAGGAGGCAGTAGGACCATGATCAGGAAAGTACACAATGCCAAGAGTGGCGGAAATGTGCTGGACAGACCGCAGTATGCAGCACACACCCATAGCCATGGCGACATACACCTCTGGTGTATGGAGTGTAGTGGACAGTGGATGCAACCATGTCACCACAGCCAGTGGGGGACCTTGTGGAAATCTTGCCCCCCCCAAGCATGACCGGAGTGGGATGGCACGTCATACGCCACGCCATCGTAGGGGTGTGAATAAGTAGCACGTAGCCCTGGGCGTGGTCCTCTTCCTCTTCCGGAAAGCCCAACGTCTCTGCCAGGGCAGCGCCTCTCACCCTGCCACGAGGCCGACGCCATCCTTCCGAGCAGAATTGCCTGTGATGCTGTGCTCCTGTCGGACCACGAACCCATCGGGCCTGCCCCTGCGCAGCCAGGCTTCACTGATCACCTGCCGACACCGGCGAGTGTCAAGGAGGGCCCACCACATTCCGGCTCAAGCTCCAGCCCAGAGGTCTGCAACCTTGGCAGCCTCCTCAGACCATCACGGCCTCCACGACACGGGCCCGCTTGAGTCCTTTTTCATTGACGTACTCTACTGCCACCTCAGGCCTACTCCTCGGCCCAGTAGGTTCCATGTGTGAAACTGTGTCCTGTGTCATGAATGGCAGTGACCTCAAATCTGGGCCACAGGCAACAGCACCAGGCTCCCTTCGATCAGTGAGGCATAGTTCCATATGGGCTTCTTGCGACACGTGGTTCCACTAACCCTGTTCAATGCCAGCCGGCGACACGTGGTGCCACTTATCCTGTTCAATGCCAGCCGGCGACACTTGGTGCCACTAACCCTGTTCAATGCCAGCCAGCATCATGTGGTGCCACTAACCCTGTTCAACGCCAGCCGGTGATATGTGGATGAGGGACCAGGACTACCCTGCAGACCAGTAGGTCCCACATCCAGCACCTAGGCGCAAATCATGAATGGCAGAGTACACACCAGTGGTCGCACGGAGAAGAGTAAGAGGAAGATGCAGCTCAGTCCGGATGAAACCTGGGTCACATACACGGAGGTGTCCCAACACATGGTGCCACTGAAACTGACCTGCGCAGGCCGGTGGGGCCATCCAACCTTTGCCTGCGACACTCGGTGAATGGGCCGTGCTGACCGCTGCCTCAGGCCTACACCACGGTCAGGTAGGTCACACATTGGAACTGAACATCAGTCATTCAAAAAGCAGAATATATGTCATTGCACACACGGAGAGGCGTTAGAGGATGACGCGTTGCAGTCCGAAGGGAACAAGATCATCATTACGGAGGTGATCGGACACTACCAACAACTGCACTTGTGTCACTAACTCTGTGCCTCACCAGCCAACGACACGTGGCTGTGGGCCACTGCTGACTGCTGCCACTGGCCTACACTGCTGTCCAGTAGGTCACAGAGTCTTCAATTTGCAATGGCTGAGTTCATATCAGCGTACCGCCATCTTCTCAGACAGCATCCTCTCTCAGCCCCGGTGCCACTAAGTCTGTTCCCCGACAATCACGGACACTCTCTGGTCGAACTTTGGTAGCGTCTGAGCCGATGGACTAGGGGACAGTTTTCATCCTCATTTAGCTGATACCTAATTGGTGATGGCAACGAGGCTGTCGCATTCCACTCCTCCATTTGCTGCTTCCGGATAAAATCAAACCTTTCGGCGTCATGCCCTGGTGGACACCTTCCACGGTCCCACGATACCCTCCCCAACATACACCTCGGACATTGATGGTGACCCGCTCAGGTCGCATGGCCCATCTGACTGCACCGCAAGTCACAGTACTGTGGCTGGGTGCCTGTGCCGGTCGCTGTTCATCCGGGGCCACTAACTCTGTGCTGGTCAGGTCCGAGACCCCTTCTTCTGAGATATTGGATGGCCCCTGAAGTGATGCCCTTGAGGTCATGAACGCCATTTCTCTGTGGCCCTGTGCTGTACACAGCCTCTGGGCCCAACAGCGTCCCACCATGGCTCACACACCAAATCGCGTCCTGACCGGCCCGGACGTGGCATCACCGCAGGAGGCACATGCCACCACCGCAAGGACCACCTCCAACAGCCATCTACCAGAGTCAAAAACGTGGTCCGGACAGACTTACGGAGTTGCCCAGACCTGTCGTGGATGCCATCATCGTCCTGATACCCTGCTCAGCACTCCAGGTGCCATTGACTCAATACACTGCAAACCATTGTCCGTTACTGATTGAGTTATGAGCTGTGGAGAGGTTGTGCAGCTATGTCCCCCCCAAACAGTGTGGGGGCCCTGAGATGTTGATGGGGAAGATGATGCAGGTATGACACACCCCACAGCATCTGCATCAGGTGTCTGTCAGAGGGACACGATCCTAGACTTTATCTTCACATGGCTCGTTCATCTCTAGTGTCCCATCCCCAGTGCACTTCAACTCACGGACACTTCTGTTTGCATGTTGGCTGTCCTCTGGACTTTCTCTGGCTCCCTCCATGTTGCTCAGCAGTTGACTCTTTTATGCATGTTTTCTGTTTCCATTGCACTGGTGTCCAATGTTCAACTGGTTGCTAACACCAGACATTCCGTGCATGCTGGCTCCCCACACACATCCAGCACAAGCGTCACTGTACAGGTGGCTCTGCCAATAAAGGGGCCGGGTGCATGTGCCCGTAGCCAGTTCAACATGGTATCTGCTTGTGTCCCTGTGGTCTTGTTGTATGTATGAGGGCCCAGGGCCCTAAGCCATTACATTGTGCTGTGTACATCGGATGCAGACGTGTCACTGCAGGCAGCAGGTTGGAGCTTGGACATGTAGCTTTGTCGTCACCCACTCAATTTGTAAGGGGAGTGTCCAGGGCCATCGTACGCAGAGCCAACATGGCTGTGTGACTGGAATTTGAGCACCCCTGCCCGTGGTTCTGTACTGTGAATGTGCAAGTGCATGTGTCTCTATGGCAGTGTGGGTCTCCTTAGTGGGGTGTTGGTGGCCCCTGAGGGCTGATGGACACCATGTATGTGTCCTGGTTCGCATTCCATGGGATTGGCCCCCACCCACACCTGTTGGGCCACCTCCTTTTGGCATGCAGGAACATGGCATTGGGGTGCAATGTGTGGGTGGGTGGGTGAAGTGTCGTGGGCCAGCTGTGCTTGCGGGAGCTTCCTGCTGTATGGTCTGTTGCAGGCTGGGTGTTCTCCTGAGCAGCTTGGCTGTCCGGGTCCTGGTGGGGGGTTGCGTGGGATATCCATGTGCTGTTGTAGGGCGTGGGTGCCGATGGTTTGGCGGTCCTCTCCGGCATCACTGATGTGTTGTACTCTGTGCTCTGCCGAAGGTGTTGTGTGTCCCTCTGCGATGTGAAGGGGAGGTGCGTATTGACTTTGAGTTGACATATATGTTGGCGCATTTTGCAGGTTTGCATGCAGACTGTATGGCAATGTACATTGTGACTGTTTGTGGGGTGCTGGATTCTTCAGCGGGACAGTGTAGATTTGGTCTACATGACGGATGTGATGTTGTACGCGTACATTTCCATTTCACAGTTGCCGGCTCTGTCAGATGTAGTAGGCATGTTTCTGTGCATGTGCGGAGCCAGTTGTGTCCTCTGTTCTGAAGTGTCGGCTATGCGCGTTGTTCCTCATTGTCGTCAATATGGGTGTGCTGTTCGTGCTATGTGTGTGTTCTGCAGGGTGCCAAGGGGATCGGGCCCATGGACCTGGGTGATTGTGGGTGTGCAGTGTGCTACTTCTCATTGTTCATGTGTGCCATTGTGCCCACTCCCCCCGTTCCCCCAGTCCCTGTTGATGTTGTGTCAGGTCCTCTCGAGCTGTGTCCGTACTCCCTACTCCTTGCACCATCTCCACAATGTTGACTGTGGCCTGGGTTTCCTTCAGCTCCTCCGGTGGTGCTGGACTCCCAACTCCTGTCGCTGTTGCTGCCTTCCTGTTGGCAGCGGGTTTGTGCCTGGTTTAGGTAGTTATGTCATGCCGGCGCCTATTGGCTTCCTGGATTGACCTCCTGGGCACTCCGACTGCAATACAGATGGCCTGCTAGTGGGTCAGTTGCTGGCAGTGTTCTGTCACCTCCGTGACCCTGGTTTTGTTTTCCTGCGGTCTGCACCCCGTCTTCCTCTCCCTCTTCTCCTAGGCCTTCCCTGACCCCGTTGTTCCTTGCTGGTAGTCTGTGGGGGTTGTGGGGTTCGGGTTGGCCCCTGTGCTTTGTCAGGGTGCATCCATGTTGCTACGCACTTTGGATTCTTTTTGGTGTATTTTTTCAGTGGTTTTTACAGTGCATTGTTCCGCTAGACGTGTGGGATTTGCAGGCCGGTGGCTGGTTTTCGCTACTTTTTGTGCCGCGGTTGGCCTCATCGCATGTTTTTTTGCGTTCGCGTATCGCATTTTTGCGGCGGGACGTTGATTTTGACGCGGACATTTGGCACGTTATCTGGTGACTATTGCATGCTACCGCCTTGTTGTGAATTCCCCGTTGTCACAGAGTTATTTTCCTGCGATGGGCTGCGATATTGAAAGTTGTGTTACGCTACTCTTGCGGTAGTTATCACAGGTTCTTGTGAATATACCCCTTAATCTTCTAAAATGCCAACACACAATCATCTTAACAAATTAATATAGCACCTTTTTAAAGTAAATTGCTTATAGGTCTCACTCTAGTAGCAAAATCAGGGATGAATCGAGAGTAGAATTCACACAAGCCCAGAAAAGCCTTGACTCCCGTTTTGTCAGTGGGGGCGGAGTACCCATAATTAATTCAACTAACCCAGATCTGAGTTTAATACCATCTCTAGAGACTATGTGTTCTAAAATTCTACTTCACTGCTTAAAAATGTACACTTTTCTTTTAGAACAATTCAGCGTCATTCAAAAATCTCTAACATCTCTTGGAGAGTGGCATTGTGAGCACTAACATCGTCTGTGAATATCAACACATCATCCTAGAGCACAAGCACACTTTCCACAACTTTGAGCAAGTTGTACATTACTCTCTGAAAAACTGAGGCTGCCGAGGCCAGTCCAAATGGCATGCGACAGTACTGAAAAGTGCCTATAGCTGAAATAAACACAGTCAAGTGTCGTGAGTCAGGATCAAGTTCGATTTGGTGGTATTCAGAGGCCAGATAAAGTTTAGAGAAAACAGTAACACCCTTTATGCTTGTGAATAAATCATTGATTTTCGGTAAGGGATTTGAATCCACCCATATCTCCTTATTTATAGATCTAAGGTGTACACACACGTAGCTGTTCAAACCTCTTGCTTGCCACCACCAAGGGAGACAGCCATAGAGAGAATTACACTGGTTTAAAGATGCCTCTTTCACACAAATTCATTAGTTATTTTTGCGGATCTCCTCTTACACTAAATGATACCCATCTAAGTTTCTGTTTATTGGGGATCACCCCTTTCTTTATCTTGATCCTTTGTTTAAAACCATGAATTTTGCCTAACTCATCACTAAAAACAGAGGGGAAGATTTTACTCCATTCCTGAGCCAAATCATTACAACCAACCACAAGAATTTGTTATTTGGCACCCGGCTTTAAAATCATAAAAAAGCCCTTGATAAAACCATCCAAGGATATTACGACACTTAACAGCCACATACATTTTCCCTTGAACCTCCTCCTTTTAAATTCAAAAATATCCTAAAGAAATTCAGCTAAATCCTACACCCTTCATATGATACAGGGGAACTATCAGGAGGCATCAAATGTTCATTTCTCCATGTTTCAGTAAATAGTTGGTGAGTAATCATAGGGATTCTAGCACCAGAATCAACTAAAAGGTTTAAGTCTTTATCACCAACCCGAGTGTCAGCATTGGGATCTACACACACATTGAAGGATCACCCACTTTGAGTTGATCATCTTGAAAAGTGTGATCATGCAGTTGGGAATTTGGATGTTCATGCCCAACTGCAAGTACTACATCTCCTGCTATTTCAGTATCGGATTCAACTTCCAACTCAACCACACATGCAACAGGCTTCCTACTGTTTTTCTTTTTTAAATATACCTTTGCAAAATTACCAGTTTTCTTGCAGTAATTACATGATACATTAGCTGCTGGACACTTTCCCACTTTAGCATGTGGAGCATTTCCACAGCTGAAACATACATTGGAATTACTTGAAGAGTTTGTGTGATCTGTTATTTCTATTGTTTATAACGTTTTGTCGTGATGATTTCCCTGCACTAATAACATTAATGGTTTCAACAGGTTCGTCTTCTAACTCTTTAACAGATATCTGTGAAATCTCAATAACTTTTGCTACCTAGATAGAGTTGTCCACTGTGGAATTATCCATAGCCAACAACTTCTGACAAATCTGTTTTTCTTTACAATAACACAAGAGTTATCTCTAATAATAAGTTGGTCCATGAAGTTCTTAAACTGGCATCCAGATATCAACCTCCTAAAAACATAAAAATACATGCCATCATCTTCATCAGCGTTCTGTTTCCTCTTGAAGAATTTGTGTTGTAATACCATTTAATTGGGTTGCTTGTCAAACCTGGTTTTAAGTTTTTTGTACTGCTTCCAGGTATACATCTAAATTTTCTCGATCCTCCTGATGTACATCTGGTAAGTGTTTGACTATAGATCTGCCTGCAAAACCCAATGAGTGGAGGAGTAAACACTTCTTCCTTTGAGCTCCAAATCTTGAGGCTCCTGTTGCCCCTAAGTAAGTCTCAAAGGCATCAAACCAAATTTGCGACTTAAGCGGGGGTTCTCCTGGTGATTTAAGAAATGATGGAGGGGGGTGTGACTGCCTGCATGATACTTTTACTGTTAAATGGACAGGGCAAATCTTTCTCCTATGCACTTATTAGTCACTACCTGAAAAGAGAACATTAACATTAACTTGAAATGCACCATAACCATCTAATTCCTCAGCAAAGGAGAAACATATATTTAAATATATATATATATATATATATATTTCAACAAACAAAGTTGCCCAAAAATGGAAACGCCACTCACGGTGAGTATTGAACATCTTTAATCCAAGACCTCAATGGTGCAGTCTCCTTGTTGGCATCTCAGTTCAAATCTCTACAGCCCTGCGCGTTTCAAACACAAAGTGTCCTTGTTCATGGGCAGAGAAAATGCAGGGGCAGCGGTTAGCATGCAAAGAGAACACCTGATATTAAGCCATTAAGTGGGCGTATGCACAATTGCAAGATGGCACTTGTTGTTCTCTTTAGTTACACCAAGGGGTTGCTGCCACTGTCCCAAACTCACTGCAGTCTTACCCAAGTGGGTTGATGAAGGTTCAGGAGAAACCGCCACATTGTTCATTCCTTGTCTTGAGACACGAACCTCATCGTTCCTTTTGGCATATTGGGGTTCCAATCGCCGGATCTGACAGAGTACAGCGGGGCGTTTCAGCGGTTAAGGTGAACCGTTAAAATTCCAACAAACAAAGTTGCCCAAAAATGGGATCGCCACTCATGGTGAGTATTGAACATCTTTAATCCAAGACCTCAATGGTGCAGTCTCCTGACAAGGAGCAACGGTGAGGTTTGTGTCTCAAGACAAGGAATGAACAATGTGGCGGTTTCTCCTGAACCTTCATCAACCCACTTGGGTAAGACTGCAGTGAGTTTGGGACAGTGGCAGCAACCACTTGGTGTAACTAAATATAAGTGTTAAACTCCCAAGTGCATAGTGGGCTTTGTCCACCACCCCAGAAGGTCAGATTGGGGTTAAGACCCAGAGTATACCCACCTGAAGGGGGTGCAGAAACATTATTGGTACTTTTATGGGTACAATACCTGGGCCAAACCCCCTTTTTTTTTTTTTATTCCTAGTCTAGAGTCCTTTTTGCCTTGTCCGGTGGACATATTTGGAGTAAACTTCCCAATCACTCTCCCCAAAGTAGTAGAAAGACTGAAGAGTCCATTTTAAGGGGAAGCACTTGCTCATGGATGGGAGGGAATCCCCTGGAATCCATCCATGTTGGTTAATAGGTGTGTCCCTGCTTAGGTATCACCCTGCTCCATTGATTTCCTTCGCAGATATCAACCAGGAAAATGTATCATTGGAAAGGGAACAATCTCCCTTTTCGAAAGGTATCTCTCTGGTCTTGATTGGTGCTCAGTGGGATGTGGTATGCTCTGCTCAAAGTGAAAGCGTCTGCAGTCTAATGGCTGAGGCTGCTTTTAATTTGTGTGACATAAATTAACCTGGCACTGATTAAAAAAACATATAATCACGTGATGCGAGTGAATCTCATTCCCTCATGGCTCGCAATTTTAGATCCACCAGAATTATTTTCTGGCTTCATTTGGAGGACAATGAAGAAAATATGAGCATCCTACACACATCTCATCAAGTACCTGAAGAATCAATCAATCAATCATGGCATTTGTAAAGCGCACTGCATACCCGCGAGTGTCTCAAGGCGCTGGGGAAGCTGCTACTGAAATATACATATACAAGAAATATAACCACAAAACCCCCACCCTGATGGAACTCCACTAGCTCTCTTTGCAGGACTGCACTTTCTTCAGAATCAGCTGTACCATCTACAAAGGCATCACCACCAGCACCCCTACCTATCTGGGTGAATATCTGCAAACATGCAGCCAGGTCACCATCAGTCTGGAGATAGAGAAGTGGAAACTAAAAAAAAAAAGAAAACTGGCCTTCTCCATTTATGCACCGAGGATCTGTAAAGACTCCTGTATCTACCAGGGTTGTACCAAGATTGCTCCAATTTAGGAAAGAGATAGATACGCACCTCTTTAAAGAACACTATATTACAACAACCACATTCACTTTCACAACCCAGCTACTTCATCCAATGACTTGTTGACTGTAACTTTACCTTTGATCTTGTACAGATCTTTGCTGCCTTTAGACTAAATCCATCCAATATAAATTCCTCAAGCATACATGCAAACATACATCATAGTGTTATAGAGTGTCAAGAATGTGATTCTCCGCCGGCAGCACCCTGTTAGTGATAAAGTTCTCTAATAGTATACATGTATTTATTTATATTTGTTCACTTGTACTTAGAAGGTACAGATTCTCTGTAATCTGGTTTTGACTTAATATTCTTGGAAAGCATCTGACATATTGGTTTGAACCAAGGAACCTTCTAAGAAACAGAATATAGGAAATAGGTTTGTTTTAAAAAAAAACGATTTCTTTTCAGAATCTACATGATAATACAACTTTGAATGCATCACAATTTTTAACAGCAATTTGACTTTCTAGTATTTCACCTTAAACACTAAAAAAACAAAAACCTTTTTATCCAAGCTTAAAGGGGCCTGCAAACTTCTTCACCAAGGGCACTGTTAATTTGGTTGAGTATGTGGCAACTTCTAAATGTGTGCCTTCCTATGACCTGAATTGTAGCTTATCTTACCTCTGCTATGCAGTATTTACGTATGGGACATTCTTTTGTAATTAAACTGTGCTGGAAAATGCCGGAAAAGAGTTGTTATTGGGTTATTATTAGCTAGTAAGTATGACGTGAGCGTGAATTCACTATATTTGCAGGGGGTTTTGCTGACGCTTCCTGACACATCACTGAGAACGTCCAGTGGTGGAACGTGCATTTTGGCATATGCCTGCAAAATATACCAGGGGATACGGAAATAAACTGAAAAAATTTACACTTGTGGTACATGTGAAATTTAAATTTCAAACATATATTTGAGTGAAATTGGCAAACCTCGTAATATTTGAACTTTTGCAGATTCCAAACTTCATTAAACTCTCTTGTGCTAGAGAATACTTGCATACACGTGCCTTTTGCAGAATTTTCATGCGCAAAACGACTTTGCACTCATGATTTCTCCTCTTTTTCAAGCAACCTTCACAAAGCTAAATTGTCAATTTGTGAAATATCGATAGTAAATATTGGTTTTAATTAACAACTTAGGGGGTGATTATGACGGGGGACGGACTTAAGTCCATCCGCCATTGTCCCAGGAATTGTGACCGGCCGCCTATATGGCGGTGGTCCCACACATGTAATTACAATGCGTCCCCCATTGTGGCGGTCGCATTATGAATGTTTACCATTGCAGCGGGTGCTGCTTGCTGCAGTACCCGCCGCAATGATAAAAATGTATGTTGTGCATTTCCCTGCACTACGTGGCAGTCACCACACGGTGACTGCCACCTGGTGCATGGAAATGTAGTGGGGCACTATAGGTGCCCCCCAAGTACAAAGCTAAAGTGCCCCTGAACAAGGGGGGCCCACAACAGCCCCCCAAAGTCAATCTTCACCAGCCTTTGAATGGTGGAGGAACCGCCATGGAAAGGTTGGCGGAATGCAGCATCCTAATGTGGCGGACGGTGCCTGCTAGGCATCGCCACCATTCTAAGTATGCTGGCCGGGTCCGGCAGGCAATTGTATTGATTGCCTGTGTTGGACCCGTGGCATATGGGCTTTTCGTGCACCAGAACAATGCCTGCCATCCTTATCTGGCAGGCGGTGAATGGATGCACGATGGCGGTGAACCGTCCCTGGGAGGCTGCCAGTGGCGGGTTTACCACCATCGTAATCAGGCCCGTAGTCACATAAACCACTAAGGACTGAAAAACAAATGTTACTGCTAATGCCCAAGATCATGATAGTCATTTAAATGACTGTTAGACCCGGGATCCCTGGTTCGCTGAGGTAGGTACCTTAGGCCAAATAGGGACCCGCGTTTCCATGTCAGGGAAAGGAAGGACACCTGAGATAGCCCCCGCTCACCACCTTGGTAGCTTGGCACAAGCAGCCAGGCTTATCTTCAAGGCAAATGTGTAAAGTATTTGCAAACACGCTCACAGCAACCCAATGATGACACCACAAATGGACTCCACACGAGTTTTATAAAAACGAGTATACATTTGAAATAAAAAGATATACGATAAGACCACAAGATATAAATCCAACATGTGAGTATGTGTAAAATTCCTCCTGCTGGTTGTTAGGCCAGCCGGCCCTTGTAAGTTCTGTTGATATTAATGAGCACTTCTAAACATTCCACTGTAGTCTTAATACAATGTTATGCAGTTCGTAATGCTAGAATCAGGCACTTTGCAATGGAAAAGTAATGCAATGCGTAACGGAACAATCAGGGCACTGTGCAATGTAAAAATAAAGCAATGCGTAACGCAACAATTCAGGCACTTTGCAATGTAGAAATAATGCAATGCGTAACGTAACAACCAGGTACTTCGTTATGCAGAAATAATGCAATACGTAATACACTAATCAGGTAGTCCGTTATACAAAAATAATGCAATGCATAATACGACAATCAGGTAGTTCGTTATGCAGAAATAATGCCATGCGTAATACACTGATCAGGTCGTTTGTTATGCAGGAATAATGCAATGCGTAATACACTAATCAGGTAGTTTGTTATGCAGAAATGATGCAATGTGTAATACGACAATCAGGTACACCGTTATGCAGACATAAGGTAATGCGCAATACACTCCAGCACCGATCACGGTTCCTTAGGCGGTCTCTCCGCCACTCGTGCTGACTCGCAGTCAGCATCTCTCAACAGTTGCCCCCAACACGGGTATGGTATAACAAACAGTGCCGCTCCGCACTCCGGCCCTGCTACTGCCACTCCCTTGGCCAGTACAGGCCACGATACGAGTTGAAGCAGAGGCTCGTGCTGCCGTAATTAGAGAGAGGCCGAGAGTGTCTCCCTACGAGGCCGCACCCTGCCCCAGGCGTCGACACACGTTACCTGGGGGGTGCGACCTCACTCTCCTCTCCTCTTCCAGCGACTTAGGCCTCGGATGCAATCTATGTGAATGAGCAACGGCGGGCTCGGGCCGACGGCTCAGCTCCTCTGGGGCTGCCGGTCCGGGCCGCTACTGCTACGAAGATCTCAGGCTGCCTCAGGGCACACGCACACAACGTCGCTAAGACTCACTTGAGCTTCAAGTGCACGATCACCGGGCACTCCTCACGAAGGTCTCAGGCTGCACGAAGAACATGCACACAACGTCGCTGAGACTCACTTTAACTCCGGGGGCACGATAACAAGGCAATCCTCACAAAGGTTTCAGGCTGCACAAAGCACACAGCACCGCTGAGATTCACTTGGACTGCGGGTGCACGATAACAAGGCAATCCTCACGAAGGTCTCAGGCTGCACAAACAACACGCACACAGCGTCGCTGAGACTCACTTGGATTCCGGTGCACACGATAACAGGATGATCCTCACGAAGGTCTCAGGCTGCACGAAGAACATGCACACAACGTCGCTGAGACTCACTTTAACTCCGGGGGCACGATAACAAGGCAATCCTCACAAAGGTTTCAGGCTGCACAAAGCGCACAGCGTCGCTGAGACTCACTTGGATTCCGGGTGCACGATAACAAGGCAATCCTCACGAAGGTCTCAGGCGGCACAAAGCACACGCACACAGCGTCGCTTGGACCCCAGGTGCCCATGACCACAGGGCACTCCTTATGAGGGTCTCAGGATGCAAAAAGCACACAGCGTCGCTGAGACCCTCGAACCCTTGGGGATAAGTTACTTCAGGACACGGCACAGCAAAGTCCTTTCAAGCAGGGGGACACAGTACACAGCAAAGTCTCATCCGCCTTTCCTTGGTTAATACAGCAAACTGCAGGCCAAACCCAGAACACACAGCAAGGGTCATTCCTTTCCTTCAGTCTCTTCAGTTGTTTCTTCCTTGGCAAAAGTTCCTCTTGACCACAAAGTAGCTCCAGTTTTGTTCAATATTGATCAAGCCGTTCTCCAAAGTTCAGGGCCTTTAGCTCTCATAGTTATACCCCTCAATGGCTTTGAAGTCTTTGTGTTCAGGGGGGCAATGACCCTGTTCAAACTAGTTCTGGGTGCCTCCCTGCCAGTGATACTTTCTTCCTTTGATTAGTGGGGGTCCGGATTCTCAATCACTCAGCAGGAGATGGGACAATTGTTTTATAGCAGCAACCCAGGCCTCTTCACCTCTAAGGGCTACTCCTCCCCCTGCACTCCAGATGCAGGTCAGCCTTTTGCTGTCTCACCTCCTCCCCTGGGTCAAGACATTCCCCAGATCCTATCACTTTCAAATCCGGACAGTCAATCCACAACCAAGCAGAGACACACAGAAATGTTAGAGCACAAAAGCCCAGCCACTTCTAAAAGAGTGGCTTCTCAACACATAATGCAAAAACCACCTTCATAGAAAGATGTGTTATTACATTGTGAGTTCAGGCCTACTAAACTTAATCTCTCCATCTTAAGCCTTTGGGAAGATAGGCTGGACAACATATTACACAGCCTCCCCATTCTGTCCTATGGGCAAGTTGGTCTTTCAACAGTGAAAAACGAAATGGAGATTAGTTCACTGTCAGGACTTGGCACACACCTTAGTACATGTCCACCCTTTCACATGCACAGCACCCTGCCGAGGGGGTACCTTGGACCTACCATAGGGGTGACTGATGTGCATAGAAAGGGAAGGGTAAGGTCTGGTAAGTGGGTGCACTTGTCAGAACAAGATGGCAGTTTAACAAACTGCGCGCAGGCACTGCAATGGCAGGCCTGAGTTTCCTCTATAAGGCTACTGGTGTGGGTGGAACAATTAGTGCTGCAGGCCCACTAGTAGGATTTGCATTACCAGACCTGGCACACACAATGCACATTACTAGGGACTTTACTAGTAAGGCAAACATACCAATCATGGACAACCAAATACCATTAAACTTTATACAGGGAGCACCTGCACTTTGACACTGTTCAGCAGTGGTAAAGGGCCCAAAGCATCTTAGTCAGTCAAAAATAGAGGAGGTAGAGGCAAAATGTCAGGGGTAATCACGCCAAGAAATGCCAGGTCTAACAATGACCTCCAAAGAATGTAAGTTTCTGTCAGCCATGATGGGATCAGAAACCATATTCTATAGGTTCCAGGCTGGTCCCTGAAGCAGGTGAATAAACGCACATTTCTCTCTCTACTCCTACTGCTAAGGTCATGATTGCCAACTGGGGTTATACATGAGGAACAGCACAGCGGGTTTGTAAGTGGCTCATAAAGATGCTCCCTTCAAAAAATCAGATTTTAGTTTTTGGCCTAATGGAGCACTTTCCTGCACTACAGACACTGCCGATGCCTTGGTCACCTCTGGCAATATGCGACTTGGCGCAATATGTGCAAAGAAAATCACATTATTCTGACACCCCCGTGTCGTCTTGCCTTGTCATCTCCCATGCTCCTCTGCGCTCCCCCAGCTTATCAGAAAAAACAAAACACATTAAATTCGGCACAAAGACATACTTAAAATGAAAGCATTCTGCTGCAGAAAAGTCAGACACAATTAATTGAAATCTATTGTTACCATGGTTGCACTGGAAAACAGACACAATTGGCTTCAAAAATACTTTCATACAGTTAAGCCCATGAGGCCTTTTAGATAATGTTAGATAATGTTATGTGGATTCGTTGCATATATTGAGGGTTGTTCTTTAATTAAGAAAATCTAAATGAGGGTTGACAAAGATGTGAGCTAAGGGTGGTAATTGATAAAAGAACTAAGAGATTTGGACACATGACTAATAAGCATTGTCAAAGTCAATAGATCTGCAATTAATTGTGCAGGAGGGGTCAAGCAGGGTTGTAGAGTGAGGGCTTAGCTTGCAAAGGAGGTCATGATACAGATGAATGAAAACATTTCAGTGGACGTGAAAGCAGCAGCGGCCCATGAATTAAGAGTGGTAGGGTGGTGGGGCCGGGTTGGGGAGGATTCAACAGACGACCACAAGGGAAAATTAAAGAAAAATGTATTATGACCTCGTTGATGCCTGTCAAAATCTCAACACCCCCCCCCCCCACCCCCGACCCGGCCCCACCGCTCTTACCTGCACGGGCTGCAGCTGAGCAAAAGGCTACGATCAAACAGCTTTATGGGCTGAGCCAATGTGTGATTGATGAAGTCCTAAGCCAGTGGCTGAAAGAGGCTGCTCAAAGACAGCCACTGGCTGAGTAAGTGAGACCTAAATCCCAAAGTATGCACTTGGTTAGAAATAGGTCTTTTTAGACTTTCAAACCAACTGATTCTGGACAAACCATGTTCTTTTTCTATGCCTCAAATTGTCAACATGTGTTGTGCCAACATCTGAGTAAAAACGCTGCAATGTTTTGAATTGTCAGTGCACAAGTCGGATACCTGCTTCAACATGTTCTATTTCTGCACCTAATGCTTGAGAAGCTGTTGCTACTGCAAATGTTCTCTCTTAAAATGCTCTGTTCTCTCTTGGGGCTAGTCCCGGGCTACATCAAATGCCTACATAATAATAATTAATGCATCTAGAGCCCAAAATGGCTTAGGCCCACAAAGACGAATTTCACTGAAAAATCCAGATCCGTTATAAATAATTTCAATTGAATCTAAGTGTGGCGTAAGAGGGTGAATAAAGAATTATAAATGTGCAATATAAAAAAAAAACGCAACTTAAATCTGACGATATATAATAAAGCAATAACCAATTGCAGGAATTTTCTGCATTGCAATAAATAAATTGTCCTAAAGGCTGAACAAAGCTAAAAACTATGCCAGATTTGTCGACTTTGTCATGAAATGTCATCCTTTGTAAGTGCACCTGAAGTGAAGTTTAGTCAGCCCGGCTCACCATCGTTTACCATTTTCTGTTGATCATCAGCCTGCCAATCCTGCAATGAAATGAAGTATGGGTGAAGCAAGTTGGGGAAGGAACCCCACAAATTTAAGGAAGCCATGGTGATTCCATTGCTTAAAAAAGCTGGGGCTGATTCTAACAACCTGAAACTTCTCACCCATTTCCCGTCTTCCCTTCCTGGCCAAAGTTTTCGAGCAACATGTGCTTGGAGCTCTCGTCCTTTTTAGAAAAACATCAGTTGCTACATACACGGCAAGCAGGATTTAGGGCCAACAGCACTGAGTTGGTGATGCTCTTGGTGCTGGTTGAATTGAGGCTTGCAGCCGACAAGAGGAACCCATCAGCACTGATATTATTAGATCTCTCAGCTGCGTTTGACACGGTGAACCACGGGTAGCTGTTGGCCCCTGTCAGGCGGCTGGGAATCACTGGGACGGCCCTCCAATGGATTACCTCCTTCCTGGAGGATCGGTCTCAAAAGGTCCAACTAGGAGAATGTAGGTCCAGGCGGGGTGTCTTGCGTTGGGGGGTTCTGCAGGGTCCTGCGTTGTCTCCCCTGCTATTTAATATCTACCTCCAGCCGTTGGTAGAAGCACTGGCAAAATTGGACTGTCAAGTGTTTAATAATGCCGATGACACCCAGTTAATTGTATGAATTGATCATTCTCCTCAGGTACAGCTCAATGTTCAGAATATCCTCCGGCTCACTATGAACTTGATGACTGCTAACTCACGCAAGGTAAACCTCGATAAGACTGAGGTACTTGCTCTCACTACAGATGCCTCACCTTGGTCCAGCCTCTTCTGGCCCCAACAGCTGGGCACTACCCCAACTCCAGTGCCAGCCGTAAAGAGCCTGGGTATCAAGCTGGACACTCAGTAAACTCTAAATAGTCAGGTGTCTGCAGTAGTGGGGAGCTGTACGGGCCTGATGCGGCAACTCCGGAAGCTCGGGACCTTGTTGACATTTTCCACTATTTGCACCGTCGTGATGGCACTTATCTTGCACGCTTGGACTACTGCGGTGTACACAGGGCTCCCTGAAAAACTCCTGGGGAAACTCCAGGTGGTCTTAAATGATGCTGCAAGGCTGATTTTTAAACTGCCAAGAAGAATGCATGCTTCTCCCCTGCTACAACAGTTACACTGGCTCACTATCAAGCAGAGGGTCAGGTTTAAGGGTCTGTGCATTGCCCATAAAGCACTGTCTGGAGCGGCACCTTATTACATCAAAGATCGTTTGCAGCCCTACGTGCCTGGACGGTGCCTCCGGTCATCCGAGGCTAGCCTGTTGGCCTGCCCGTGCTTTCATAGCGCTACATGGGGAGGGGGCTTTCTCAGTGGTGATTCCCAGATCTGGAACAAGCTACCGGATAGTATGTGCAGGGAAGCCACCTTACCCCCGTTCAGGAGAACTTAAGACCACCCTGTTTTCTGAGGCTTTCAGATAATCCATCCTTTGGTGTGCTGTGGGTCGGCGGCATTAAGGGATCCCCGGGTTCTTGGTCTATGCTGCTAGCGCCTAGAGACCTTCTGGTGTTTGGCACTCTACAAATTTAAAATAACATAACATAACATGAACTCCGTCCAGAAGAAACTCTTTGTAAAAATATGTCTTTGTATGTTCCCCTTTCTCTTAGATTACACATACCCTTAGTTCTCCAAGGAGGGAGGTTACAATCCCTTATGCATTTTTGTCCTGAAGAAGGTGGGATTTATCAATTTACTATCACCAAAACGTGTTGACACTTAATGCTACTGAATCCAACCACGAGAAATTACTGGAATTAATCAAAGTGTTTATTAACCAGGATATGAACTTGATGTGAACAGTTGGATCAGGTCTTGTTACAGCACTCTTAAGACTGTGCAATAGGGTCACCCCGTTAGCTCCACACGGGTTCCTTTCTTTATATCCTACTGTGAGATTCTTTCTGATGAGGTTTTTTAAAAGAAACGTATATACTGTTATTTTATTGATTAGGAAGTTGCAGTTTGTTTGGTTTTTAACACATTTTGGGGCAGATTTACAAGCCCCGTGTGCCATTTTTGCGCCGCTGTTACGCCACTTCTGTGACGCAGCGGCGGTGGAAAGCTAGCACAATGCTGTGGGGGATTTACAACGTGATGCATCTAGGGAGATGCGTCACGTTGTAAAGCCCTGCGCCACATGAAACCTGCGTCAGCTTTCATGTGGGCGTACCGGCGCAGTGTGGGCGTTCCGGCGCAGGAACACCTCGGGAAAAGTGCCTGAGTGAAATCTACAAAATTTCACTCAGTCACTTTTCTGACCCCGGTGCGTCAAAACCTTGCGCCTGCTTGAAGCAGGCGCAAGGTATGACGTACCATGTGGAAGATAGGCCGGGTTGGAACTGTGCTGGAGTTGCATCGCGCCCGCAACACAACTCCAGCACTGCGCCAACCTTACGCCGGCAGATGCGACATGCATCTGTTTATCCTTGCACCATGATGCGCCGCATTATAAATGCGGCGCATCTGTGGTGGTGCAAGGGTAAACTTGCGTCACCCATCTTTCCTGGCGCATCCCTGCAGATTTGCAGGGATGCACCAGGAAACGTAAATCTGCCACTCGTATGTATTGCATTGTATATGAAATGCATAATACTGAATGTTTTTAGATGTAAATCATGAATTTTTTTTGTATGCGATTTTTCTTTATGCTGATAAAACCTCTGACGTTACATTTCGAATTTGGTGCTATTTTAGCTTTAAGTAACGAGTCCTGATTTATGTGTAACCCTTGTTTGAGGGATTTATGAGTTTGAATGAGTTTTGAACGAGTGTGCCTTGATCTTGTTTGCCCAAAGGGACATTTTTAACCTCTACTGAAGGTGGGGCATACCAACACTCATTTTTGGGGACTGGTGGACACTTACTTTTTCTCTTTAGATTAACAAAAGGAGAAGGAAGAGAAAGAGAGACTAAATAACCGAGAGAAAGGAAGCAAGCAAGGATGACTAAGGACTTGAAAGGGTGAGGTAAATGCAGAGAGTGTCTGGGAGTGGAAAAAAGAGGTATTAGAGAGTAAATCAAGAATATGCAGTTCTGGTTTTCTTCACATCTGACAATCCATAGCACCAGCAAGGATTTCTGAGCAAATCTTTGGGCACTGGCACTTATTCTTTTACAAATTAAGCAGTAAAACCACCAGCTGGTATTCGTGGTGTTGAGCTGCTAGTGGAATAGCTTCCCTATCGCAAAGGTCTACCAAAGCTACCCAGTTTTTTTCAAACTTCTTAATATTCACATTTTGTGAAGCATGTCAATTTGAAAATGAAACTTTTGTGACTCAACAAACTTCCTAGTTTCTTGCAAACCCACACCCCTTTGTAAAACACACATACTATCAACTCCGTCCTGAAGAAACTCTTTGGAACTAGTTCTCTGAAACTTCACACCCGGGTCTTTAGGAATCCATCAGTTCAGCACACTAGTGCTCACCCTGATGTTAACCTGAACAACCTATATTTTGTATTTGACACTTCTGTGTTATGTACTGCCAATGTTAACCTGAAAAACCTATATTTTGTATTTGACACTTCTGTGTTATTTACTGCCACTCCAACTGCACTACCACTTTGCACAATAATACTGATGACAGCTAATAGTGGTTAATTAATATGTTCAATACCATCAGGCAAGGATTCAATAGTAGAGAGGATTGGGAAAGGATCATCACTGGATAGGGTTCTTGCACGATACCAATATAGGTTACTAGTTTGTCATATATCTCCTTCTTTTATGATACCTCTGGCCACCATTGACCAATTGTACAGCGTACTATCCTGGCAGGATCGAGGTACACAGTGCATGGTTGAGATTTAGGAATAGAAGGCAGGGATTATGACAATGTTAGTGGGGGGAGATTTTTATCTCTCAACACCTCACTGGTCATTGTTGACATTTTTTCAATGGTAATGGAAAATTATGGATTTAAACTAATGCCCAAGGAAAGATTTTTCACAGTGGGCTGTTACACACCTTCTTTTAGATGGTATGTGGTACATCAATGAGGCATTACAATAACTGAGTTAGGACTCCAATAATCGCTGCATGATGGCCGCCTCTCAGGGATTCCGAGGCATGGTCATAAAAATACCGGGAGCTAGTGAGGGCCTATAGGACGAGACAAAGTTCCATTGAATGGCCAACATATTAATACTTGCTTTTTGAGAGTTGTATAGGAGGCACGTCCCCTAGGTCAAAGTATTTCCAGCATCAATGACCCACTGTAAGATGGGCCGCCGCAGACAGGGTCCCCGGGAGTGCCATAATCACTGTTAAGAGATCAGGTGAGTTCTACTTCCGGGTCGATCTGGACGTTTAAATTCACACCCAACAGCGCCCAGAGACCATTTTGGAAGTAGGAGAGGTTATTTCAGCACGAGGTGAGCACACATGGACCACGCGATACACAGGGAGGGGGAATCTGCCTAGATGCGTCAAGATGATATAACGGGTTTCTACCATGTGAAAACTCAGCCAGATTAGATTCACACCCATACCTTAGAGCAAGGGAGCACACGGCTTGCACTAAGGTTAAATATACATGGTGGACTTGTTGCCCTTTCTGTTCAACTCGGGATGTCTAAGATAAGCAGGGCACCCAGAGCGCAGTAATTATCGTTTGCCTCATCATTATGCTGAGTGAGGCGTTTGTACACATTTATTGAACCCGCTCTGGACCTTTCATTTGGGCCGTATGTCTTATGCTTACACTCTGAGATTAGCGATGTGGAACATTTGCTGTCTCTCTGGGGTTTATTACATCTAATATCGAACTAACCGCGCTGAACGTTTAATTTTGGGCAATACGGGCATGGCTAGGATAACCAGCATAAAAACAGCATTGTCTTGAGCCAGTGTTTGTATCAGTCGATAGTTTGGAGTAGGTAATTTAAAGAAAGGTATCATTCTAAAATTGATTTAAAACATCTGCACCACTCCAATAGCCTCAAGGTGACCTTTGGCACCGGACAAACACTCAAGATCTTGAACATACTTATGAAAAACACGTAGGGCTAAGTTACATGCTGCTTACTTTATTAATACTATTTAGGGTTGAGTATAAAGGGGTATAAATAGGCTGTAGACACCTCTGTATGAGAAGGGTCAACATAGCTTGCATTTGTGACCTGATGCACCGCGGCTAAAACAAACCCTTTACAAGCGTCACCCAACCCAAGAAAACTCTCACACCACTTATTCATCGGTGGGGCCCATAACACCGAAAATACACATTCACTCAGTTTTCCAGATAAATGACAAGCTGGCGAGCTGCAAGACACATGGGGTACCTTAATATTAATTTTCCCTAAATAATAACTATATACATTATATACATTTAACTCTAGAATTTGCTGGATTACACATCAAGGTACTCCGTTAATTTTGGGTCGATGGACCAACTAGTAAGAATCAGTTGAAAGTGATTAAGTCCAGCTCAATCACAATTAAACCTTTAACTTTTATTGATCATAACTTTAATTCTAATAACCATCAGTTTGAGTGAACATGAAATTTTATCTAGATTCATTGAATAAGTAAAATGTATTAGACAAAATTATAATCATTAGTTTCATAAGTTTTTTTCAAGTAATGATTCAAATAGAAACATAAAATACTCATTACCCTTGGCCTTAGGGCAATGACGAGAATGGTTCACCAGAGCATGAACCGCAGATCACAGGATAGGTTCCCAAACTGACTGACTGTCCCTCTAACCTCCTCTGACGTATTTCCCTCCCAGGATAGAATCCCGCGACAATCTTGTTCCTTTTCCCCATCAAAGTTCGAAGTTCAGAATCTGTAAAAGTCTTTTCAGCATCTGGGAGAAAAATTGTCTCAACAGACAGCGTGTCGAATAGAAAAATAAGCAAGTGCCACAACGTCATCATAAGCACAATTTTTTATAACCTTTCACTAACTTTCTATACCCAGAATTGAAACTTTTTAGGGGCTGTATTCATTTCTATTGGTCCATTGGAGGGGTGGTGATGGTCACCTCATTGTCCTCCTTGTCTAAACCGGTTCTGTAAATTACATATTCATGCATATCCTTTTGACTTGTCATGTTCCAACATTTGTAACAACTGCTATTATTAATAAATGCTGCAGTTCAAGTTTTTTTATCCGTTCCCATGCTTTTGTACAGATAATCTTGGCATCCACTCTTGTCCTAGGCCAGTGCCATTGACATCTCTCACTCCAGGCATAGGCCACACTTGTGACTGTAACTTCCATTCTGCTCATGCGCAGGGGCCATCTTGATTACACGTGATCACATCTCTCGGCAGCGGCCATTTTCTCAGCGAGGCCTAGCAGGCCTGAACAGAACTAATGTGAAAACAACATAGCAGAAATTAGACATAGAAAATAAGTCCTTCTGTTTACCACCCACCATTCTAATGACCCGTGTTAGGTGTTACCTAGCATAGGCGACATTTAAAGCCATTTTACTAACCATCTGCATTGTTTGCCACACTATATTTAACTACAAATGAAATGCATGCAATTTTACTTTTATTTTGTATATCTGTAAGTAAATTATATTTTGCATATGCCAGTTAGTTTTCCCGCATGTAGTGTCTAATTAAAGGTGCATTGATTGATTAGTACATTCATTCAAACAATTGGTCATTTTAAGGTTATGAGGTCATTAACTTCGAAGGGGGTACAACATTTTTTGTATTTTCCCCTGCTCCATCAATTCCCCCCTTTGGTGATTTTTAATATCACCACAAAAACCATCTCTACCAAGTTATCAGAAATCATGTATCTTGCCCTTTTTTATTTTGTTAATTCAGACAATTGTATTTTTCACATTGTGTCTCTTAGTATTGTTGTGCATATTCTTTTTAAATTCTTCTACTTCAATTTCTCCCATTTCTCATTCTCTTTGTTTGTTCTTTTCATTTTGTCTTTTTACCTTATTTTCTCCTTTTTTTTCTAATACATACACATGCTAATTTTAATATTAATGTCATTAATATAACTATTGTCACTGGTATTCATATTTTCCCAATTAATGAACTACCTACTTCTGCGAACCATTTCTTTACTGAGGAAAAACTCTTACAAAGTTTCTCCCAAGCACCATCAACCTCCAGTGGGGTAATATTCTTTATATACTTTTGTATATTCCGACTTTTATCAGGAATGTAAGTGGAACAATGTTGTACCTTCAGCATTCCACAGACTCCTCCCTCTTTTGCCAAAAGAATATCAAGGGCAAGTCGATTTTGCATCACCATAGCTCTCATGGCAACCATCTCGGTATTTACCATCAAGAACCCTCCAGCAGTATTCGTTGATAAACGATCTACTATTGTTGACAATTTCCGAATCTTATATGCATTAAAAGATAAACCCACAGCTGGTATCAATGCTCCAAAACTGTCACCTATTATTTCAGAGAAACTTTCCCTTCTTCTACGTGTTAGTGGTTTACCTATTTCATGAGTTTCTTTAGTTCCCCTATCTACATGAAATATCTTTGGAAAGACGAGACCGAGATAACATGTTCCGTACCAATGGTCCGGCAACCCACAATAAGCTTTGTTTCCACAAGTAAAATAGTTCCCTGGAAATACTGGATCTTAACTGCCTTTGAATCCCCATCCCCCTATAATTCTGTATGTATCTCAACATTCACTAGCACCCACGAAATAGTTATCGTACATAGTATTATCTCTACGAATGCACAATTTCCCTTGTTGAGGCAAATCCAGCCCTATTGCTACATTAGTATCGCTCTTATCATAACTTCCTTCTTCAAAACCCCAAGGTGGGGTTTTCCTCTTTTCTCCTGCCACTTTTCTTTGAACCTTAACTCTTCTATCCTCTACCATGTCTAAAAATACTTTTCTTCTTTTCTTAATCTACAAGTGAGGTTATGTCTAAATGCATATTCTAATGTTAATTCTTTTTTTTCTAGGAAAAATTCTCCAAATACTTTACCAGGCTTCACCTTGTTTAGTTCAGAAACTACAGAAACTTTAGCAAAAACAGCATCCATATCAGTACAGTAATATTCTAGTTTGCCTGTCTTATAAAATAAACTAGCCAACACACTGCAAGTTATTCCATACGTAGGGATGGTGATGATATGTCACACCCTCTGTCACAGATGTAGGTAACTGCATACAGACATAACAATCCCTAACATCCATTGTTTCTACATATTCATATAAAAGCTTTGTAAAAACATTCTTTGAAAAATCATTTATTGACCTGTCTCTATGTGACTCAGTATTTATCAGTGTTGCAGTATCCTTTGCGTTATGTGCCTTATCATTATTTCTTTTATTGTTCATCCCAGATGTATTTTCTGCAGTTTATCTAAGTGGGATGACTATTGCTAAAATGAACCAAATAAGCATCAGTAAACTTGTACAGTAAAAACACATTCTACACCATCTCTGTAGAAAACTACACCTAGCTCTTCTATTTTCAATCTCTGCCATGATAAACTATAATCTAAGATATATACAGAAAAACATATCTCTCCACACTCAGAAAGTATATGGCCTATGAACCTACTGCCCTTGGCGCACTGTTTGGTCATTTCAAATCTTTTTCAAGTTCATCAGTTTGTCCTTATTCTGGTTTCTTCAGTCTCTTCAGGATGGGCACAATTCACTTTCACCCTCCTGTTTACAATTTTCTTTTGAGTTCTCTTGACTGCTATCCTCCTCTTCAATGTCAGGACGTGCTATGTAAGTCCATTCAGGTGATTTATATTTCAAATTAGGTCTCTAAAATTGTCCTTTATCTGAATTTATTTGATTCCTTTGACTTGTTATTTCATTCACCTGTTCTTCCTGTTCTTTGTTCAAATGTATTATTTGGAATCTCAGTCTTTTATATTCGTTGGGCCAATTATCTACTTTTCGTGGCCTTTTTAGTCCAGCCTCTGTTTCCTCTTGTTTCACTTTTCAAAATCTCTTTCTTGGTCCTCTCCTTTGTCTTAGTTCTTCTTCACTTTCTTCTGATTCTGTTTCAGATCTTACTTCATTCTCCTTAATTTTGAACTTTATGATCTCTAATTTGCCATCTGAATTTTGATTTCTTTCGATTACTTATGAAGGAATTTCCTCAAAACTTGTACTTGGTTGTTCAACATCACTGAATTATTTCTGTCTCGCCTGTTTCAATATCAATTGTCTGTTTTTCAATGTCTTCAGTTTGCTTTTCAATGTCCTCAGTTTGCTTTTCACCAGATTCAGATTGTTCTGTTTCAGATGTCGAACTGGTATCTGATATTTCCAGATGTCGACTTACAGGTCAATATTCAGGATCTGGGACTTTGATCGTATGACTGGCATGAACCCAATTTTTCACACCTGCACACTTTACTGCTGTGTTAGTGACTAGGATCACTTGTGGTCTGTCCCAGCGAGGAACCAGGCAATTTCTTCTTCGTGGACTTTTATGCGTACCCAGTCTCCCAGACTCAGATCATGAGCTGGGTTTCTTTCAAGTGTGATCGCATCCAGTCCAACCTGATGAAACACAGAATGCACCCCATCAGCCAATCCTTTGCAATAGTCCAGAATAAGATCATCAGTTATAGTCAGCAGTTTGTTGACAGGTACGAATGCTTGTCTCATTGCTCGTCCCATTATGATTTCATGCGGAGTCAAACCAGTTTTTCTGTCTGGTACGCTTCTCATGCTTATGAGCACGAGCGGTAGGGCATCTGGCCATTTGAGTCCTGTGGCCAGACAGATATTCCCTAGCCTATTCTTGATTGTGACATTTACTTGCTCAACCAACCCAGAAGCCTCTGGTCTGTAAACACAATGCAGCTTTTGTTGAATGTCTAATGCTTCACATATCAGCTGGATGACCTCATTTTGGAAATGACTTCCTCTATCTGTTTCTATCGTGACTGGAAAACCATATCTAGGAATATATTCTCTCAGCAGGAGTTTAGCTACAGTAACTCCATCATTCCTTCTTGTCGGATATGCTTCCACCCAACGAGAAAACAAACAGACAACTACCAAGACATATCTCAATCTGGTACTCGGGGGCAATTCAATGAAATCTAGTTGCATTCTGGTGAAAGGACCTCCCTCTCGTCCTATTGTTCCCAGACTCACTACTGTTTTCCTTCCTGGTTTCAATTGTTGACATATAAGACATCTTTGACAAAGGCTTTCAGCTATAACCCTAAATTTTGGGTTGTACCAAGTCTGTTTAAAAAGTCTGATCATTGCATCTCTACCTATGTGTGCCTGTCCATGGTACATCCGTGCCATGTTAGAGATCATGCTATCAGGCGTAACTGGTCTTTCATCCCTGTAAACCCAAACTCCATCTTCTTTGTCTGCAGCCTGATTTTATCCATATCTCTTTTTCCTGATCACCTGCTTCTACCTGCAATTGTCTCACTTCTTCCAACATTTCAACTGTGTTAGTAAACATCAAAGAACATGAACCATGTTCTTTTTCCCTTCTCCGATTCATTGAGGTTGTATGTCTGGCACAATATTGAGCTATTTCGTCAGCAAACCTATTGTCTTCTGTAATGTAGTCATCACCATTTTTGTGTACAGCACACTTCACGACTGCAATCCGTTTAGGCAGCTGTATTGCCTCAAGCAACAATTTCACAAATTCACCATTCCTAATTGGAGATCCCGAAGAAGTCATGAATCTCCTCTGAGACCAGATCTGTCCGAAATCATGCACCACTCCAAAGCCATACTGGCTATCTGTGATCACAGTGATTCTGACATTTCTCCCCAGCTTACAAGCTTGAATCAGAGCAATCAGCTCAGCAACTTGGGCTGAACGTATTCCTCTCAAACAAGATGCTTCCATGATGTCTGCCACCGTACATACAGCATATGCGGCACTCAAAATTCCCTCTTTTGTTCTCAAGCATGATCCATCCACAAACATCACGTAATCTGATTCTTCCAGAGGTTCATCTTTGATGGCAGAGTGAGGCTTTGTACAGAATTCAAGTACATATAGATAATTGTGATCAACGTCATCTTTGACCTCTGCATTTACTGCATCAGGCAATAAAGTGGAAGGATTCAAACGTATGCATTTCACAAGCGTTACATTGTCTGCACCCAAAATCACCTCCTCATATCTGGTTAAATGACTATGTGTCATGAATTGGGTTTTTGTTCTGGTCAAAAGAATTTCTACTGAATGTGGGACATACACCTTTAACGGGTATCCCATCACAATACCTTCACTATGTTCCAAACTCACACAAGTGGCTGCTACTGCTTTTAGACATCCAGGCAATGCCTTTGCTACTGGGTCCAAAACAGCTGAATAGTAACAAGTCTCATTCTTCCATGCCTTTGTACTAGTACTGAAAGTGCACATCCATCTCTTTCACTACAGTACAACTCAAATTCTTTCTCATAATCAGGCATTCCCAACACTGGAGCTTCACACAACCTGTTTATCAGTTGCTCAAAAGCTTCCATCTGTTGCTCATTCAACACAATTGGATCTTTTACATCACTTTTTTGTTAACCTCTGTAAAGGCTTGGCAATCAATGAAAATCCATTTATCCACTGTCGACAGTGACCAACCATGCCAAGAAACATTCTCACCTCTCTCTGTGCAATTGGGGCTCTCATTACTTTGATAATTCTGATTCTTTCTGTTGTTATTTTTCTCATCCCTTTTTCAATCTTATGACCTAAATATTGTATTTCTTGTTGACAGAACTGCAGTTTGGATGGAGACACTTTATGTCCTCCTCCTGCCAAATGATTCAACAATGCAATGGTGTTGGTAATACATGCCTATTTGGTCCTTGATGCCACTAACAGGTCATCAATATACTGGACCATAAAAGATTTCTCTGGCATTCTCAAACTTTCTAAAGATTTCTTTAGATGCTGATTAAAAATGGAAGGGCTTTCAGTATACCCTTGAGAAATTCAGCACTATGCCAAAATACTCTCACAAAACCGGAACGCAAATAATGGTTGGCTATCAGGGTGTAATGGAATTGAAAAGAATGCATGGGACAAATCAATGACTGTGTACCATTCTGCATCATGTGGAATTTGATACAGTATTACAGCAGGGTTTTGTACGATTGGACAACAGGTAACAATAATTTTATTCACTTTCGCAGGTCTTGCACTATCCTAATGGTTCCATTAGGCTTTTTCAATCCCATTATAGGTGAGTTACATGAGCTACTCATTAGTTCTATCAAAATCCCTTGTTCAATCATTTTATCAATCACTGGTGTTATTCCTTCAATAATTTCTGGTGTTAATTTGTACTGTGGTGTATTCGGGTAAATTGTTTCTTTTTTTACAGGGTCAACTCCTTTCATTAGACCTATATCTTCACCCGTAAAATCCCATACATCAGTCTTCACTGTTCCTTTCAGTTCAGTAGGGATTTCCTCTGCATCGAACACAGGAAATGTATCACAATTTTCTGGTTCAAGTGCTGCCATAGTCACGTTATACAGAACATCGTCATCTGATGTCTGAAATGCTATACCATCTGGGGAACAATAGATGGTGCAGTTCATTTTATAAAGGATATCGTGTCCAAGTAAATTTACGGGACTGCAATCGCACACTACAAAATGGTGCATGTCTTTAAAGGGACCAATTTCCACCTCTACTGGTTTAGTTAGAGGGGCTTTAATTTGTCTGTTGGATACACCTAAAACTTGGATGAATTCACCTGAGAGCGGAAGGTTTGGAATTTCAACTGATCTTACAGTAGAACGGGTAGCGCCAGTGTCCACAAGGAAAGTAACATTTACACCATTCACCTTTCCATCCTTGAACGGACCTGACTGATGTACCTCTAGAGTTGCACAAGCACGCACTCCTCTTCCTCTCTTAGGCACCATCATAAACTTTCATCTGATTCATTTCCATCCGGTCGTAGCCAATACTGTGAAACAGCAGCTGCGCGCGGCAATTTCGTTACCTGCTCTCTGCCGTAGAATCCTGTCTCTGCACTGTGTCTTTGAAGATTTACACTCTTTTTGGGAGAGGTGGCTGCGGCACCTGACTCTGTAGAGTAACTACCTGTTGCCGTGGCAGTTGTTGATAACCCACCTCATTCTGCACCTGTGGATTTAATGATTTATTTTCGGTATTAATTTTTGGAGGTAATTTACACTCGTTTTTCCAAAGCCCTAATTTTCCGCAATTATGACATGGCCATTTCTTTTTAGCTTCTTCTATATTCATCTGACCTTTTCCTTTACCAATGTTGGGTTTCATTTTTGTTTGCCCTGCGTCATTAATCTGGTTAAGTATTTGAGCTTCTTGCTGTTCTGCAACTTTCACCTGTGCCCATATTGCTTTTTCTTTGAGCTTACGTTGTCTAGCTTCTGTCATCGCTACAATATTTTGCATACCTTAAAACCTCATCCACTGTACTAGACTGCCAACATAACATGTGCTGTTAAATCATTTCACTTATCTCGGGTCTCAGACCATACACAAATCGATATACAAAGTGACTCATGTCTTTTTCACTCAAGCTCTCATATCCACTGTACTGTTTAAAAACTAGAAGCAACCTTTCATAATAAGCATGCACAGACTCTTTTGCTTCCTGTGTTGTTCTATCTATCTTTACCTGATCTGTTTCTCTTGGAGGAATCTTATTTTTCAAAAATGTGATTACTTGCTCATATTTTCTCAGTACTTCTGGACCTGGAGCTCCTGTTTTGGCATCTCTGGGATATTCTTCCTTTGGCCAATCAATTGTGATTTTACATTCTGTCCATAAATCAGCAGGTACAACAATCTCAACCAATCCATCCAAATCTTCCCACAATCCCTTTGAAACCTTTACAAATCTTTCCACTTGTCTGCACCATTCTACAGGTTTCTCTTTCAATCTCGGAAAATCATTTGTAAATGACAATATATCCTGTCTAGACCAAGGGACATGTACATAACCTCCTCCTGGAATTTCTCTCATTGGACATTCTACCGCTATTGGTTCCTTTTCATTTACTGGGAAAGTTAAAGTCATTTTATCAGTCATATCTTCTTTTTTTCTTTGTCCATCTACTTTTCCATTTATCTACATCTCCCCATTTTCTCAGTAACACAGTGAGTTCTTTTATCTGAGTTAACCGTCCTGAAGTATTCAAATTCTCGATATCTTTTTCACTAAAATCTACTCTAAGGTTTCTGTAATCCACTAACTTTTTCAAAATCTACTCCCAACCCAATAGCTGTTTCTTCCAATTTTTCATGCAAACTCCTAGCTCTCCATGTTATACTTTTGCACATAAACATCAACTCCTCATTTTGGTATGTTTTTTAGCGATCTGTACCAATAGTTCCTATAATCAGTTCTTCCATGTCTATTTTTAATCTCACTACATCCAAAGGCTGTTTTTCTGCAAATTCCTGACCCAACCACTTAATTCTTCTGCCGTTGGACCCACAGGGGTCGTATTTAAATTTACTCTATTCACACTTTTCTCTGGTGTTTCTGTTGCTGATTCAGTTCCCATAGGAATTGTATTTATCGGACTCTGATTTATTGTCAAATCGATAGGTGGAGTTAATCTGACCGAATCTTTTGTTTCCCTAATTTCAGGATAAATCTTTTCTTGTACTTTTTGCATACTGGAATTTAAAGGAATAGTTAAGGAATGTTCATCTATCTTCTGATTTTCAAATACAGGTATCACTGGACCAAAGTTACTGGCACAGTTATGGCTTCTACATTCTTTGTCAATTCTTTTATCTTTTCAGGCAATTCATTTGTTGTTCTTGCCAGTTCAGATGCATTATGATTATCAGATTCTACAGTCTGTGGTATTTTCTGTCTATTAAATGAATTATTTATTTCAGAAAATTGTTCTAGATTTTGATTTATCCCAGGTTCCATTGGCAGCGCATTTGGTGTCACCACCGCAGAAACCTGTTGATATGGAGGGGGTCTTTTATTTAATATGTCTTCTAGCAACTCATCATCTGTATCATTGTCTCCATATCCACACATTTCAGATATTGTTTGCTTCTTTTTCTCTGTACTCTTTTTCCCTGTTCCCTCTTCAACTGTTCTAGCAGGAAACATACTATCCATCATATTAGCGTACTGCCATCATCTCATCCTGTCCTCATGATTCCAACCCCATACTCTTCCAGGAACAAAACCATCATCCCTTGTACCTCTGTGTCTCTCTCTTTCATACATCTCATCTTCCCATTCACCTAGGGCTTCAAACTGTGTTGGTCTAGGTCTCGGTTCAAGCTTAATAATTTTATGTCTTAAATTTCATATTATAGCTGTGCTAAATGAACCAGTTTCTGGAAATGCCAATACTCCATCATTTTGAGTATATTTCTCCCAATTTTTCAACCAAATACAAGTATGATAACCATATTTTGTCATTATGTAAGATGCTGGTGTTTTTGGTGGAGGAAGCACTTCTCCCTCTCTCCTCACAATCTTTTTATCTTTCTTAAAAAAAACTCTTGAATGTCTTAAACCATGGAGGTTTCTCTATCTCTCGTCCATCATAATAAGCCATATTTCACAATTATTTGCCGAAATAATTCACACAACTCTTCTCTAATTAGCTTAACTCTTCTGTCCTATCCCAGCGCAAACCACACTAACTCATCAATTAGAAAGCTTTTACATCACTCTCACACTGACCAATCTCAGCGCGACTCACACCTTTGTGCCAATCAGAGAGCTCTTTGTATTTCCGTAACTGCCCAATCCCAGTGCGGTTCTTGTTGACGTCAGCTCTACTCCTGCTTCTGCTGACCTCTCCTTTACAAAAATTATCGGCACAATTTTACAACTCGTTTAATTTATAAAGTCGGTTAGTTACGACATAAACACGTTTTCCATTGTCCATTTCGCTAAACAAAAGTGATAGTTTTCCAAACATTCAAGAATTCTGTTTTTCCAGTAGGCAGCTCTTACCTGTACCCTACCACAGAATTTAGTTTCGCCGATAAAGTAGCACTTCCCTCTACCTTACCCTTCTCTCAAGCAAGAAGTAAACCCGTTTCTCTGGAGATAAAACACATGTGGAGGCTACACTGCTCCTGAGAATTAAGGCCAGAGTTTCACAAGAAAACCTGTTGATATTCCATTCAACGTATCACTCTATCATAACACAATCCTGTGTTATCACCAGATTGAAATCAGACAATGCACAATTCCATGTGACTTCTCTCGTCACACAATTCCACTTCCTACTTCCCGGAAGCTTCAAAATTCCGACTACATATAATGTGACACTGACTCAACATGGAGTGTTAAAACATAGAGATTAATAATCAATAATCAATAATCTGCTTAACTGACCTATAGAAACCATAACTCTGCTACCAAGAAAACGGATGCAGCGCGGCTATAACGAACCCTTTACAAACGTCACCCAACCCAGGAAACTTCTCACACCACTTATTCATCGGTGGGGCCCATAACACCGAAAACACACATTCACTCAGTTTTCCGGATAAGTGACAAGCTGGCGAGCTGCAAGACACACGGGGTACCTTATTATTAATTTTCCCTAAATAATAACTATATACATTATATCCATTTAACTCTAGAATTTTCTGGATTACACATCAAAGTACTCTGTTAATTTTGGGTCGATGGACCAACTAGTAAGAATCAGTTGAAAGCAATTAAATCCAGCTCAATCACAATTAAACCTTTAACTTTTATAGATCATAACTTTAATTCTAATAACCACAGACTCAGTTTGAGGTAACATGATATTTTATCTAGATTCATTGAATAAATTGAATAAGTAAAATTTATTAGACAAAATTATAATCATTATTTTCATAAGTGTTTCAAGTAAAGATTCAAATAGAAACAGAAAATACTCATTACCCTTGGCCTTAGGGCAATGACGAGAATGGTTCACCAGAGCATGAACCGCAGATCACAGGATAGGTTTCCAAACTGACTGACTGTCCCTCTAACCTCCTCGGACGTATTCCCTCCCAGGATAGAATCCCTTGATGATCTCGTTCCTTTTCCCCATCAAAGTTCGAAGTTCAGAATCTGTCAAAGTCTTTTCAGCATCTGGGAGAAAAATCGTCTCAACAGGCAGCATGTCGTGTTGAATAGAAAAATAAGCAACTGCCACAACGTCATCATAAGCACCATTTTTTATACCCTTTCACTAACTTGCTATACCTAGAATTGAAACTTTTTATGGCCTGTATTCATTTCTATTGGTCCATTGGAGGGGTTGTGATGGTCACCTCATTGTCCACCTTGCCTAAACCGGTTCTGTAAATTACATATTCAGGCACATCCTCATGACTTGTCATGTTCCAACATTTGTAACAACTGCTAATATTAATAAATGCTGCAGTCCATGTTTTTCATCCGTTCCCATGCTTTTGTACAGAGAATCTTGGCATCCACTCTTGTCCTAGGCCAGTGCGGCCTTGACATCTCTCACTCCAGGCATAGGCCACACTCGTGACTGTAACTTCCATTCTGCTCATGTGCAGGGGCCATCTTGGTTACACATGATCACATCTCTCCGTAGCGGCCATTTTCTCAGCGAGACTAATGTGAAAACAACATAGCAGAAATTAGACCTAGAAAATAAGCCCTTCTGTTTACCACCCACTATTCTAAAGACCTGTGTTAGGTGTTACCTAGCATAGGCGACATTTAAAGCCATTTTACTTACCATCTGCTTTCCTTGTCACAATATATTTAACTACAAATGAAATACATGCAATTTTACTTCTATTTTCGACACAATACACAAACCTATGTTAATTTAATTCCACATCTGTAAGTAAATTATATTTTGCATATGCCAGTTAGTTTTCCTGCGTCTAGTGTCTAATTAAAGGTGCATTGATTGATTAGTACATTCATTCAAACAATTAGTAATTTTAAGGTTATGAGGTCATTAACTTCGAAGGGGGGACAAAAAAAATGTATTTTCCCCTGCTCCACCAGGCCCTATGTCGAAAATATAGAATATAATGAGGCCTGTTTTTAGGGCCTTTAATAAATGTCAAACTCTAAATCCTGGTGTGGGAATTGGAATACAGGCGAGGTTGGACCACGGCTGGTGTCGGAAAAGCAAAGAAAAAGTTGAGAGATATTTTGTTCCTGGCTAACGGTATAATTTTGCGCTATCGCCCGCCAGCAAAAGTGATACACACTTTGGCCTACACTGAATCCTTAGCTACTTCGTTTATATGAAGAAAAAGAAACCTGTTGCTCCGGTAAGATCACCCGGATGCAGAATCCTGGTAGTGACAGTTTAATCTAGACAGCCAAAACTATGTTTACGTCTTTTAAAACATCTAATAGGCTTTTGTTTCTATTTTAGAACAGAGGATAGGAACTATCCGGCATGGCAGTAAAAAGACGGACCTACCAGATGATGCTATAGTTTTTCCACATCATTTGGATGCACATCACTAATAGTGGTGAGTGCGGTTTCTTGTGTTTTGGGAGTATAAAACTGAGAGAATGGATGTGTTTTGAATGACAGTGTGGGAGAGTTTATGAGTAAGGAGAAGACTTTCTAGTAAACTGTGATCCACCAAATGCGATTAATGATTGATAGATGCAATGGGATGGAGGGTTGAGTTCACCATGATGTACCTGTAAGAGGACTGCAGAATAAAAGTGACGATATGGTTTCTGAAGGGGTGTTTGAACCGAAAGGGAATTTTATTACAAATATATCTTTGTATGTTCCCCTTTCTCTTAGATTACACATACCCTTAGTTCTCTAAGGAGGGAGGTTGCAATCCTTTATACATTTTTTGTCCAGAAGAAGGTGGGATTTATCAATTTACTACCACCAAAACGCGTTGACGCTTAATGCTACTGAATCCAACCACTAGAAATTACTGGGATTAATCAAAGTGTATATTAACCAGGATATGAACTTGATGTGAACAGTTGGATCAGGTCTTGTAACAGCACTCTTAAGGCTGTGCAATAGGGTTTGCCTGCTTGCTCCACATGGTTTCCTTTCCTTATATCCTACTGTGAGATTCTTTCTGATGTGAGTTTTTTTTTTTTTAAATTAACTTATATACGTTTTTTTATTGATTAAGAGGTTGCCATAACCTGCACAGTTTGTTTAGTTTTTAACACATTTTGTATGTATTGCACTGGATGTGAAATGAATAGTACTGAATGTTTTTAGATGTAAATCATGATTTTTTTTGTATGTGATTTTTCTGTATGCTAATAAAGCCTCTGACGTTACATTTCGAATTTGGTGGTATTTTAGCTTTAAGTAACGGGTCCTAAATTATGTGTACCCCTTGTTTGTAGGATTTATGCGTTTGAGTGAGTTTTGAGCGAGTGTACATTGAGATTGTTTGCCCAAAAGGACCTTTTTCACCTCTACTGAAGATGGGGCACACCAACACTCATTTTTGGAGACTGGCGGACACTTACTTTTCCTCTTTAGATTAACAAAAGGAGAAAAGGAGGTGGAAGAGAGACTGAAAAACTGAGGGAAAGGAAGAAAGCAAGGATGACTAAGGACTTTGGGTGAGGTAAACGCAGAGAGCGTCTGGGAGTGGAAAAAAGAGGCATGAGGGTAAATAAAGAATATGCAGTTCTGGTTTTCATCACATCTGATAATCCATAGCGCCAGCAAGGGCTTCTGAGCAAAACTTTGGGCACTGGCACTTATTCTTTTACAAATTAAGCAGTAAAACCTCCAGCTGGTATTCCTGGTGTTGAGCTGCTAGTGGAATAGCTTCCCTATCGCAAAGGTCTACCAAAGCTACCTAGTTTTTTTCAAACTTCTTAATATTCACATTTTGTGAAGCATGTGAAGTTTAAAATGAAACTGGTGTGACTCAACAAACTTCATAGTTTCTTGCAAACCTACATCCCTTTGTAAAACGCACATACTATCAACTGCGTCCAGAAGAAACTTTTTGTAACTAGTTACCGGAAATGTCTCATCTGGGTCTTTAGGAATCCATCAGTTCAGCAGACTGGTGCTTACCTTAATGTTAATCTGCATCACCTATTTTGTGTATTTGACAGTTCTGTTATATACTGCCACTCCCACGATGCACAATAATATTGAATGACAGCTAATAAAATGCAGGTCACTCATCTGTTAATGATCTGTTCTCTAACAGCAGACTCTCTGCTAACAGGATGTCTGACAATTCTAATGCAAATTTGTCAATTAGCATACATGTATCCGATCCAGAGGAAGCACACTTACAAATGTTTTTATATACATTTCTCCTTTCTTAATCTACTCTCATATTACTCCTCTAACCCTACTGGGCCCTTTACAATTAGACAACAAAATTAAATTAATTTACCACAGAGGCATTGTTCCTCTGATGAATCTTTCTCCGCATAGGAGGGATGTCTAAAACTCTCTGTTAGCTGTCTAATGAGGACCATTATTTAACAGCCAACTCACAGGTTCGAAATTAGATTTAGATACACCACTCTCAGCACCTGATGTTCTGTCAGAATTTGCTGATTCTTCCTACAATCCATTTAAACCATTACTTACAATCAAATGACAAAGCAGCAAGACTTAATAATAGGCTCAGAAAAATTTGAATACATTTGGAATTGTATAAGAGATGCAAAATTTATCATAGTCAGCAATTGCTTAAGAAGCTCAGGTAAAAATATAACAGTTTTAATAATAATGCCAAGTATTTAAGCAGGCGTTCAAATCAACAAACGCCACAGAGTTACAGAGTCTAACCACCAAAAAGGCAGAAGTATAGTTGTAGAGTGATAGCTCAGCTTCTAAGGGTATGGAAAGATTCAATTAGAGTCCATTAGCATAACCAAAAAAAAAGAAAAATGGGTATGCTTCGGAAGCATCTTAAAAGAAAGCCTATGTGCTGTGTGCCTTGAGAGAGGTGAGTAAAAAAGGCGAAAAGGGGATGGGAGATGTCCCTACTTTCGGGTTTTTTCTTTTATATGTTCTTTGGTAAAGTCCCAGATGCGTAACATCACACCACCATCAAAAGACCATCACATAGTTATGGTCACATCATGCCACCTAAAATAATTGAAACATCAAGCTGGTTTCCCATGCTTGTCGAGAGAAATGAAACTTTGTGAGCCCACACAGGCCTAATGTTGCTAAAAAAGAAATATAAAGTTGAAGTTTAAGGTCATAGCTAAAATTCTATTCCCACAGGAATATTTAACTGTGAACATTCAAAAAAGAAATAAAAATATATCAGGCCATAGAAGTGTACAGGACAAAACAAGTTACATTATACTTGCAAAGAATAATCCATTGTATTAAGTCTGGGAAAAGGTCAACACCAGAGAAAAAGGCAGCTGGAAAAGAAGGCCTTTAAGTTAGAATTGCATAGTTAAATGAAACAGGCTTTTCAACTTTAACTCAGATATAATGAACTTAAGTTAATTCACATAGAAATGTATAAACTTCACAAATATTATTGTACGGAAATGTTGAACGTTAGAAATATCATTATTATAAATGCATGTTTTTCCCGCAAATAATTTCAAACATCATTTGAAGGTTTTCATGAACTAAAATGTCGTTAATATCATTCTGTAAAATATCAAGTTTAATACTTCATTGCTTACACATTTTTGCACAGTTTTTCTCTAAGTACTGCATATAACCTAAAAAATCAAACCACTAGGTCACTTCATTTTGCATAAACTCCATTAATAAGCACAAGTAGCATTTGTGCAACTTTGTTTATATGTATTATTATTACTCTGTCTGTTTTCTTCATCTCCCATTTTAAAGCACACTTTTACGGTGCTTCTACTACACTTGTCTCTGTTTTATGTATCACAATATCTATTGTGGAGATGCATATTTTTAATGTTTCGTGTTCTCTTCATATAAATGTGTAGTGTATTATAATTAAGGCTCCCTTATTTGCTTTTTGAGTGATTCAAAATACACTTTGCCATAAGTGCCAGGCCAATAACTGTGTGGATTGATAGTTAAGAGGGTTAAAAAGTAAAGGAATTTTAGTTAAGAGGCTTAAACAGCAGTAGATATGCACAAGGCTGATAATGAAATGTGCATATTTTCATATAAGTGCACTGATTAATCTTCTGCAGGTGTTCATATCACTGAAACCTGGTGGGCATTCAAGCATGACTGCATATTTGTTTGTTAAATAAATGTGGAAATATACCAGTTTCAGCTTAATTTGTTTAACAAAACCCAAATTAAATATGAATAAATACAGATAAATTTGACAAAAAATAAATATGGATAAATACAGACGGAAATGTAAAAAAAAATATACCATAAAACCGGGAGCCCTAATTATAATTTTCAAAAGCTCACTGGATCATATCAAATTGCCATAAGTAGGGCCACAGAAATTATGGGAATTACACTGCAGAATTTCTTCCAAAATACAATACATATTATACCTTTTGATGCACAGTCTGCACATTTGAAAAAATGCTTGTTATTAAAACTAAGAGAAGGTCCTTAAGAATGATACTGTGTATAGGATGCCGCACAACTCCTGCCACTTTGCCATTAAAACACACGGACTTTCATCTGTCAATTCCTGAATTTACCTATTAGTGAGGCGGATGCAAAATTGACAGCTGCAAACTGTCAGATGATTTAGGGCCAGATGTACAAACATTAGGAATACTGATTTCCTAATTGCGAGTCTCTCCAAATCGTAACCTAATGTATGAAACTCATTAAGTTTCATTTAGGGATTGCTTGTGGGTCACAAATCGACCTACCTCTTGAATATTATTGAGGTAGGTTGCAGCTTGCTACCCATTAGGAATCACTGCATCACAGGGATGGTGGCCTTATGAGGTCAGTAGACTACCAAGTCCGTGCCTGCTTTTTAATAAAGAAATCTCTTTTTTTAGGCAGCCCCTTTTCCTTAAATGAAAACGGGATGCATTTAAGGGAAAGGGGACCTTCAGGGGCCCCTTTCCATTATCAAATAAGTTATCACCATTTTTAAACTCGTGGTAAAGTACTACTGTTTTGCAACTGGAGTTTGGTTGCAAAACAGTAATACATACCATACTGTTAGAAGCCGGAGATCCCACATGCACCGTTGTTGTCAAGTGCGCGACCCGGACCCCCCGCTTCCACGTTAGGCCTAGAAAGGACACCGTCTGAGACAGCCCTGCTCACCCCCTTAGTAGCTTGACACGAGCAGCCAGGCTTATCTCCAAGGCACGAGTGTTCAGTATGTACAACCACGCCCACAGCAATCCCAATGATGTCACCACAAATGGACTCCACACGAGTTTGTATAAAACGAGCATACTTTATATAGAAAGATATACAAAATGACCACACGATACAAATCCAACATATAGACAATGGGTAATATTGTTTCCGGTGGGTTGGGCAGTCCTAATCCCCAACCACCGCTTCTAACCAACAGTTAAGCTGACTTTTAACCGTTCTCAACAGGTTAGGTACGTCGTATCACTAGAATCACACACGTTGCAAAATAAAAGGAATACTGCCCTACTTAACGATAGGTTCCTGTACCATGCCACAGTGAAACAATGCAATGCGTAGCGTCACGATCATGTACTGAGTCAACACAAAATAATGCAACCAGGATCGCTACCAGCATGCCCTGTTCAAGTAAGAAATACAGCAATGCGTCACGCTGCAATTACGTACAGTGCGATACGAAGACAATGCAATGCGTATCACCACCAGCATGCCCTGTACAAGGAAGGAATAAGGCATTGCGTCACAGTGCAATTCAGTACAGTGGAGTAAATAACCAATGCAGTGCACCATGCTCTGATCCTGTATCCTGCAACAGAAACATAACGTAGTGCGTGGCGCACTAACCCCTGAGTTTGTTAACCACCACTAGTGTCAGACGTTGTCCAATAGTTCGATTGTTCGTTAGCAGCAAATATGCAAAGTGTTATATGACTGTTTTCAGAAGTTGTGCGACCGGTTGCCCCCAACACGGATCAACGATGACACCCAGGTTCCACTCTGGGCCCTGGCACCTGAATTGTTCTGTCCGGGACCAGAACGGACCGAGATCTGGTCCAAAGCAACAGGCGCACACAGTTGCCAGCAGCGAGGGGCCGAGAGAGTGTCCCTCCGAGCCCGCACCCCACCCAGGCAATGATCCACTTTACCTGGGGGGGCGTGACCCCACTCTCCTCTCTTGCAGCAGCGGCTTGGCCTCACACCAGAACCTTGCCACCACTGGCAAGGCGCTCAGGCCGGCAGTTCAGCTCCTGTGGGGTTGCCGGTCCGGGCCGTCCACGTTCAGCACAAACTCCTTCCACGAAGCCTTCCACACAACACTGGTGCCACCCCACGTTGCCTTCGAGGGCCCCATCACTTGGCCCTCCTCTCCAGTGCTGTTAGGACTTCTTCGCTCCCTGGTGCTCACCGCTCCCTGGTATTCCTCACCAGCACCCCCGGTGGCACCTTCAACATGCACCCCCGGCGCGTCCGAGACTCACTCCTCCTCCGGCCTCCAGTAACCAGGCGCACCTGACTACGCCTCGGCTGGCACCTTGACACGAACCCTGCGCTTACGAGTCTTGCTCCGTCTCCTGGTGCACAAGATCTTCAGGCACTCTCCTCTAGGGCCGCAACTGCACCCCCACACACACCCTGTGTGCTGGAGTTCAGCCACAGCCCGTATAGGGCGTGCCACCGGGCGGTGACGTGGGGCGGGGAGGGTCAGGGTGGGAGGTTGTAAAATTCGGCAAACGGACGATTTCAGGTAAGTAACGGAAAAAATAAATAAAACAAATTTTGTTGCTGCCCCTCCCCCACCCCACGTCACCGCCCAGTGGCACACCCCATACGGGCTGTGGCTGCTGGAGACCCACCTCGTTTCTTGGTGCACACAATCACCCAGGCGCTCTCCACTAACGACCTGGTCACACCATGACACGCACACTGCGCTTCTGAGTCTCACCTCTACTCCTAGTGCACAGGAGGTACCAGGCGCTCTCCACCAACACCCTGGCTGGACCACCACAGGTGACCCGCGTGTCAGAGACTCACTCCTTCTTAGTGCCCCCGATGTCCCGGTGCTCTTCACTATCGCCTTGACTGCACTGTGACACGCACCCCCTGTGCGTCCTGAATCACGGCTCTCTTCCACGATGCCCACAATCCACAGGCGCTCCAACACCTGTAGCCGCACCAAGACACGCACCCTTCGCGTCAGAGTCTTGATTCACTCCGGGTGCCCACGTTAACCGTCTCAGGCTGCCACAACACGGTCCCACCACCGTGCCACTTGAGACTTCCTGGAAATTTTATTGTTCCAGTGTTTCCGAACAGGGAGCCAGCTTACCTCGGGCCTTTGGGGTACAGGACGTAGCACACAGCAAAGTCCTGCTCAGGAAGAAGGGGGTCACGCCCACTGCAACGCCCCTTCATTCTCTCCTCGGTCAAGAGCTATAAACTGCCCACAAGCCCCGGATCACGAAGCAAGGTTCAAGTGTCTCCCACAGCCTATTCAGCAACTCTTCCTGAAGCAGAGGTTTTCTTCCCGATCGTGGACAGGCCAAAGCCGCCAGAGACTCGACCAGTCCACGGCGTCTTCAAAGTGCTCCCAGCACTTCTCTGAACGTTACCGAGACCATTCTCGACGACATCATCAACATAACCAAAGTCTTGGGGTTACAGTTCTTCTAGTTATACCCGTTATTGTCTTTCAAGTTTCCTTATGCTCTGGGGTCCCTGACCCCTCCCTAAATCAGTCTTGCGCATCTCCCCCCAGTGTAACCGTCCTCCCTTTGATACTGGGGCCCTGGATCTTTAATTACTCAGAGGGAGATGGGTATATTGTTTTATGGCTCAAAACCAGGCCTCTTCACCTCGCTAAGCCTCTCCTCTCTGCTCCTGGTGCAGGTCAGCCTGGCGCCGTCTCCACCCCTCTGCCCCGAGACACGACCTCCCTCAGCCTTTCTTGCCTCTCCCAGATCCAGGCAGGCAATTCACATTCTGCTGAGACACACAAAAAGGTCTAAAGCACAAACTCGGCCATTTTCTCAAACGGCAGCTTCTGGACACAGCGACAAAACCATCTACCCAAAAAGATGTGTTATGACGCTGGGAGCTCAGACATACCAAACTTCATTGGAGTATTTTCCACTGTCAGGGCCTAGCACCCACACTGGCACAGGTCCTGCCTTTTACCTACACTGCACCTGCCTAGGGGTTACCCAGGACGTCCTACAGGGGTGCCCCATGTGTATGCAAAAGGGAAAGTAAGGCCTGACAAGTGGTACACTTGTCAGGCAACATGCTAATTTAGCATAATGCGTGCAGGCCCTACACTGAAAACCTATGTTCCCTCTGCGCATTTCTTTAGTACTAGCCCTGGCACACACAGTGCACATCACTTAGGGATCCTGCTAGTAAGGCAAACATACCAATCAGAGACAACCAATCACCACTACAATTTATACAGGGAACATCTGTACGTGCACACTGATTAGCAGTGGCAAGTACCTACAGCATCTAACTTAACAGGAGGCAAAGGCAAAAAGTCAGGGGTCATCACGCCAAGCTATGCCAGGTCTAACATGCGCCCCCTCCAGCTGAAAAGTGGGGGGAACTAACCACCCTCATGGGAGTTCTTATCACGGAGGCAGAAAAATCTGGACAGACCATCATCATTGGCATGTTTGGCTCCAGGACCGTGTTCCACCGTGAAGTCCATCCCCTGTATGGAGATGGACCACCTCAACAGCTTTGGGTTCGCACCTCTCATCTGCATTAACCATCTGAGGGGTCTGTGGTTGGTCTGAACCAGTGAGTCCCAAACAAGTAGGGCCACAACTTCTTCAGAGCCCAGATCACAGCAAAAGCTTCCCTTTCAATTGCACTCCACCTTTGTTCCCTGGGGAGTAGCCTCCGGCTAATGAAAGCTGCCGGTTGGTCCAAGCCCTCGTTGTTCAACTGTGACAGCACTGCTCCCACACCATGCTCTGAAGCATCCGTCTGTCCTATAAATTCCTTGGAGAAATCCGGTGCTCGTAACATGGGTGCGGTGCACATAGCAGACTTCAGGACATCAAAAGCGATCTGGCAGGCATCCGTCCAGATCACCTTCTTGGGGCTGTTTCTTGTAAGTCAGTTCCGTCAAAGGGGCCACCAGGGTGCCATACCCCTTTACGAACCGTCAGTAATACCCAGTGAATCCCAGGAAGGCCCTCACTCCTGTCTGTGTCTTGGGGGGTTCCCAAGCCAAGATGGTATCAATCTTTGCCTGCAGGGGTGCCATCTGGCCGCTCCCCCACCAGGTGTCAAAAGTACACCACAGAACCCTGCCCTATCTGACACTTACTTGCCTTGATAGTTAGGCCCGCCCTCTGCAGGTCCTTCAACTCTCCACAGAGGTGATGCAAGTGTTCCTCCCACTTGGAACTGAACACTGCAATGTCGTCCAGGTACGCAGCGCTGAATTCCTCCAGCCCACTCAGCACCTGGTTAACCAGCCTCTGGAAGGTGGCAGCAGCGTTCTTCAACTCAAAGGGTATAACCCTGAACTGGTAGTGCCCCTTGGGGTTGGAGAACACGGACCTCTCCTTAGCCCCGTCGGTCAAGGCAATCTGTCAGTACCCAGATGTCAAATCAAATGTACTGAGGTACCGGGCAGCTCCCAACCGATCCACAAGCTCATCAGCTCTGGGGATGGGGTGCGTGTCCGTTTTAGTGACCGCGTTGAGCCCCGGTAATCCACATGGAACCGAAGTTCTGGAGGGGTACCTGGCACAACAGCTTTCGGTACGAGGACCACTGGGCTAGCCCAGAGGCTGCTGGAGGGCTCAATCACCCCTAGCGCCAACATCTTGGAGACCTCCTCCTTGATGCTGGCCCTGACTTCATCAGCTACGCTTGACAGGTAGGCTGTCCACCGTGTCCACATCATGGACACACTAGTGGGTGACTCCGGGGGTCAGGGAGAACAGTGAGGCTAACTGACCCAACACTCGGCGACCGTCCCTCCGCTGTTCCGGGGTCAGGAAAGGCAAGAGGTTCACTCCATCCACTGACCCATGCTTTTCCTTTGCTGACAGGAGGTCGGGAAGAAGTTCACTCTCCTCTTTTGCTCCGACATCTGTAGCCAACAGCATGGTCACTTCCGACCTTTCAAAGTGTGGTTTGAGGCAGTTTACATGGAGCACCCTTAGCAGATTCCTAGGAGACTGAAAGTCAACTAAGTAGGTAACGTCGCTCCTGCACTCCACCACCTCATAAGGCCCAGTCCACTTGTCTTGGAGCGCCCAAGGCTCCACTGGCGTCATCACCCACACCTTCTGCCCAGGTTGAAACTCGACCAGAGTGGCATTCTGGTCATACCATTGTTTCATATGTTCCTGGCTGGCTTCCAGGTTCACCTGAGCGAGCTGCCTGAAATGCCTAGTTTGGTTCCTGAAGGCCAGCATGTAACTGTATACATTCTGGGGGGGGTTACTAGGAGCCTTCTCCCAGCCCTCCTTCACCAAACTCAAAGGTCCTCTGACCGGGTGCCCATACAGGAGCTCAAAGGGACTGAACCCTAAGGACTTCTGCGGCACTTCCCTGTATGCAAACAACAGGCAGGGCAAGAGGACGTCCCACTTACGCCTCATGGTTTCCTCCAGACCCATAATCATGCCCTTCAAGGTCAGTTAAACCTCTCAACCAGACCATTAGCCTGGGGGTGGTACGGTGTGGTGAACTTGTAGGTTACACCGCACTCCTTCCACAGTGATTTCATATACCTTGACATGAAATTAGTGCCCCTGTCGGACACCACCTCTCTGGGGAAACCCCACCTGGGAAAAAATCCCCATCAGGGCATGACCCACCACCGGGGCCGTCAGCGTCAGGAGGGGGATGGCCTCCGGATACCGTGTGGCATGGTCCACCAAGACCAGGATAAACCTGTTGCCCATGGCTGTCTTGGGATCCAGAGGCCCCACAATGTCAATGCCCACCCGCTCAAAGGGTGTACTGACCACAGGGAAAGGTTGGAGGGGAGCCTTTCGCTTCCTTCCACTCTTACCACTCGACTGGTAAGTCTGAAAGGTCCTGCAATAAGTATTATAACTCTTGCACATCTGGGGCCAGTAAAAGTGGGTGACAAGCCGCTCAAAGTTCTTGTCCTGCCCCAAATGTCCTACCAAGGGTACATCATGAGCCAACCCCAATAGGAAGGCTCTGAAGCGCTGGGGTAGCACCAACGCATGGGCTGATCCAGGTTCAGCCACCCTTGGCTCACTATACAGGAGATAATTTTCCCAGTAAATAAAGTGTGATCCCGACAGATCACCTGCTGCCTGGTTTACGGCCTGCTGCCTCAAACCCCTAAGAGAAGGGCACTGGTTCTGCTCCTCGCAGAATACCTCCCTGAGGGCCCTCCTTCCTGCTGCCAATCGGTCAGCCCTGGAAGGTCCCCCAGTTCAGATACTTGTTCCCCTGTAGGTTCCAGGGCATCTCCCTCATAGAGTGCCTCCTCCTGGACTGTGGCAACCGGGGGGGGCCGGTTTCCCGCGCCCCTTGCCTTTTCTCCTAAAGGCAGAAGCCGGGGCCACTGTTTCAGGCCCCAGGTCCATATGAGTACCTTTACTGGCTACCATTGACCGAGTGGTCACACACGCCCACTCAGGTAGACCCAACATCTCCAAATGCGCCTGGCGCTCCACCTCCTTCCAAGGGGAACTCTCCAGGTCATTCCCGAGCAGACAGTCTACAGGCATGGACGGACTTACAACAACCTTCAATGAGCCTGAGACCCCTCCCCATTCAAAGGGGACCAGCGCCACCTTGCAAAGGCGCACTGAATTGTCTGCGGACATTACCGGGTGAAGCACATTGGAAATTGTTTGCTCGTCAGACACCCACTGACACCTAACAGATGGAAAACTGGCTCCGGTGTCTCTCAGAGCCCCGACCCTCCGTTTCACTGATGGTCACCCACTGCCTGTATTTCTTGGTGTTTTCCGGCAGCGGGATTTCTTAGACCATCTCATGATCTCCTAAGGAGACCAGGTTCATGACCGCTTGCTCCTCCCCATCCCAAGGACTTAGGTCCTCCCACAAGACTACACTAACCAAACCTTGTGTTGGAGCACCAGGGGGGGTAGGGGACTTCTTGGGGCATTTAGGGGAGATATGACCCACTTCTTTACATAAGTAACATGTAGGGGGACCTCAGGGCTCCCTCTTGCCCCGGGAGACCCAGGCCCTCTTGGTCTTGGGAGACTGTGTTACCTTCTTGGGGGGGGGTTACCTAGGGGCTCCTTAGATGACTCCTTGTGGTTTCCCTTATTCTCCCCCACCCTCAACGGGGGACCCTGCCTGCTCTTAGCAGCAGTACTCCCTATCCCCTTGTGGACCCGGGTACTAGTCCAGTGGTATGCCTCCTCAGCAAGCTTACTAGGATCCATCAGCTTACTATCCAAAAGATGCTGGCGCAGCTCGGGAACACAGAGACTACTTAAGTGTTCCCAACTAATTAAATCGCATAAGCACTTAAAATCAGCGACTTTGCTGCCCAACATCCAACCATCCAGTGCCCGGGTGCACTCATTCACTCATTCCACCCAAGTACGGGATTCTAGTTTTTAGAGGTCCTGAACCTCTGCCGATATTGTTCAGGGGTGAGCCCATACCGGATGCACAAAGCCTCTCTTATGTTGGCGTAGGTCAGGGTTCCCGCCCTCTCTAAAGGGGATAGAACATCCCTTCCTGAAGCCTCAAAGTGTTTCCATTTGCCCGCCCCCCAATGCTTTTCGGGCACCTCATTCATCCTTAGTGCAATCAAATATACCGTGAACCATGCATAAATGTCATCACCCCTCTGGTAATCTCACACTAAATCCTTGGGGATGTACACTTTCCCTCCTAGCACTGGTGGTGCGCTGCCACCATTTGAACTGGGCTCCAGTTGTCTACCCTTTATGTCCAGTTCCCTCATGCTTATCTCATGAGTGAGTAGAATCTTCTTCTCCTTTAACGCGAAAGCCCCCCTGTTCTCCTCTGCTTGAGCCTTCAGTTTGAACACCTCCAACCCATGCAGCCTGTCCCTTTGGTTTTCCTCCAACTCCTCTGGTGAAAAACTCCTCCCGGAACGGCCACTGCCAGCCCCACTGGCTGGCCCCTCCACTGGCAAATCCTGTGGACCAAATCCATTCCTGGGGTCCTCCTTATCCACCTCACCATCACCCATTCCCGGAGTCTCTTGGGCTTCCCACCAGGCCCTCAAGGCCACCTGTAGCTCCTCCTTCTTGGTGCTACCCCTCATGAGACATCCCAAGGCTCTGCAGACCTCCTCAGCTGTTCAACCTTATAAGACAACAAAGTCTCAATGTAAAACTCACATTCTACAGCCATAGCCCCACTGGCTATCAGACTCCCCTACTGAGACATTTGTGGATAACAGGGTCACTCCAAAGATAGAACCAATAAACAAATGCAATATGTGGTAGTATCGTGGTCTACAGTCAATTTGCGAAGCGCATCAATTACTGTGAGTGGTTTTGCACATACACGTTTTAATAACGTTAGGATCAAATCCCACCGCTCTGCCGCCAATTGTTAGAAGCTGGAGATCACTCGTGCACTGTTATTGTCAAGTGCGCAACCTGGACCCCCGCTTCCATGTTAGGCCAAGAAAGGACACCATCTGAGACAGCCCTGCTCACCTCCTTAGTAGCTTGACACGAGCAGCTAGGCTTATTTCCAAGGAATGAGTGTTCAGTATGTGCAACCACGCCCACAGCAATCCCAATGATGTCACCACAAATGGACTCCACACGAGTTTGTATAAAACGAGTATACTTTATATAGAAAGATATACGAATTAACCACATGATACAAATCCAACATATAGACAATGGGTAATATTGTTTCCGGTGGGTTGGGCGGTCCTAATCCCCAACCCCCGCTTCTAACCAACAGTTACACTGACTTTTAACCGTTCTCAACAGGTTAGGTACGTCGTATCACTAGAATTACACACGTTGCAAAATGAAAGGAATACTGCCCTACTTAACGATGGGTTCCTGTACCATGCCACAGTGAAATTATGCAATGCGTAGCGTCACGATCATGTACTGAGTCAACACGAGATAATGCAACCCGGATCGCTACCAGCATGCCCTGTTCAAGTAAGAAATACAGCAATGCGTCACGCTGCAATTACGTACAGTGCGATAGGAAGACAAAGCAATGCGTATCACCACCAGCATGCCCTGTGCAAGGAAGGCATAATGCAATGCGTCACAGTGCAATTCAGTACAGTGCAGTAAATAACCAATGCAGTGCGCGACGCTATGATCCTGTATCCTGCAGGAGAATCATAACGTAGTGCGTGGCGCACTAACCCCTGAGTTTAAGCACCACTAGTGTCAGACGTTGTCCAATAGTTCGATAGTTTGTTAGCAGCAAATATGCAAAGTGTTATACGACTGTTTTTAGAAGTTGTGCGACCGAGTTCCACTCCGGGCTCTAACCCTGTACTGCCCTATCCAGGACCAGCACAGACCGAGATCTGGGCCGAAGCAACAAACGTGCTCAGCTGCCAGCAGCGAGAGGCCGAGAGAGTGTCCCTCCGAGCCCGCACCCCGCCCCAGGCGGTGATCCATTTTACCTGGGGGGGCACGACCCCACTCTCCTCTCCTGCAGCAGCGGCTTGGCCTCACTCCAGAACCTTGTCACCACGGGCAATGTGTGCTCGGGCTGGTAGTTCAGCTCCTGCAGGGCTGCCGGTCTGGGCCGCCAACTTTCAGCACAAACTCCTTCCACGAAGCCTTCCACACAACGCTGGGCCACCCCACGTTGCCTTCGAGGGCCCGATCACTTGGCCCTCCTCTCCAGCGCAGTTAGGACTTCAACGCTTCCCAGTGCTCACCGCTCCACGGTATTCCTCACCAGCACCTCCGGTGGCACCTTTGACACACACCCCCAGCGCGTCTGAGACTCACTCCTCCTCTGGCCTCCGGTGACCAGGCGCACCTGACTACGCCTCGGCTGGCACCTTGACATGCACCCTGCGCGTCCCAGTCTCGCACCGTATCCTGGTGCATGATCTTCAGGCACTCTCCTCTAGCGCTACAACTGCACCCCCACATGCACCCTGCATGCTGGAGACCCACCTCGTTTCTTGGTGCACACGATGACCCAGGCCCTCTCCACTAATGCCCTGGTCGCACCATGACACGCACAGTGCGCGTCTGAGTCTCACCTCTCCTCCTGGTGCACACAAGGTGCCAGGCGCTCTCCACCAATGCCCTGGCTGCACCACCACACGCTGACCCACGTGTCAGAGACTCACTCCTTCTTAGTGCCCACGATGTCCCGGTGCTCTTCACTAGCGCCTTTACTGCACTCCGACACGCACCCTCTGCGCGTCCCGAATCTCGTCTCTCTTCCACGATTCCCACAATCCACAGGTGCTTCAACTCCTGTAGCCGCACCAAGACACGCAACCTGTACGTCAGAGTCTTGATTCGCTCCGGGTGCCCACGATCACCTTAGGCACCCCTTCGGAGGCCTCAGGCTGCCACGACACAGTCCCACCACTGCACCACTTGAGACTTCCTGGAAACTTTTATGTTCCTGTGTTTCCGAACAGGGAGCCAGCTCACCTCGGACCCTTAGGGTACAGGACATAGCACACAGCAAAGTCCTGCTCAGGAAGAAAGGGGGCACGACCCACTGCAGCGCACCTTCAGTTTCTCCTCGGTCAAGAGCTACAAAGTGCGCACAAGCCCTAGATCATGAAGCAAGGGTTAAGTGTCTCCCGCAGCCTATTCAGCAACTCTTCCTGAGGCAGAGGTTTTCTTCCCAATCGTGGATAGGTCAAAACCGCCAGAGACTCGACCAGTCCACGGCGTCTTCAAAGCGCTCCCAGCACTTCTCTGAATGATACCAAGACCGTTCTCGACGATATCATCAACATAACCAAAGTCTTGGTTTTACAGTTCTACTAGTTATACCCCTTATTGTCTTTGATGTTTCCTTGTGCTCAGGGGTCCCTGACCCCTCCCTAAATCAGTCTTGCGTATCTTCCCCCCAGTGTCACCGTCCTTCCTTTGATACTGGGGGCCTGGATCTTTAATCACTCAGAGGGAGATGGGTCTATTGTTTTATGGCTCTAAACCAGGCCTCTTCACCTCGCTAAGCCTCTCCTTCTCCCCGCTCCAGGTGCAGGGCAGCCTTGTGCCGTCTCCACCCCTCCCCTGGGGCAGGACCTCCCTCAGCCTTTCTCGCCTCTCCCCGATCCTGGCAGGCAATTAACATTCTGCTGAGACACAAAAAGGTCTAAAGCACAAACTCTGGCATTTTCTCAAACAGCGGCTTCTGGACACACAGCGACAAAACCATCTACCCAAAAAGATGCGCTATGATGCTCTGAGCTCAGACATACCAAACTTCACTTGAGTATTTTCCACTGTCAGGGCCTAGCACCCACACTGGCACAGGTCCTGTCTTTTACCTACACTGCACCCTGCCTAGGGGTTACCCAGGATGTCCTACAGGGGTGCCCCATGTGTATGCAAAAGGAAAAGTAAGGCCTGACAAGTGGTAGCACTTGTCAGGACAACATGCTAATTTAACATAATGCACGCAGGCCCTACACTGAAGACCTATGTTCCCTCTCTGCGTATTTCTTTATTACTAGCCCAGGCACACACCGTGCATATCACTTAGGGGTCTTGCTGGTAAGGCAAACATACCAATCACAGACAACCAATCACCACTACAATTTATACAGGGAAGATCTGTACATGCACACTGATTGGCAGTAGCAAGTACCTACAGCATCTAACTTCACATGAGGCAAAGGCAAAAAGTCAGGGGTAATCACGCCAAGCTATGCCAGGTCTAACACATACCTATTCAGTATGTGGAAAAAATGCCCTAAAAACACCCCTTTCAAATACTGAATCGCAAATGCAGAATGTGAATCAGTAACAAGTTACATAATTGCATTTTGCACATTTGGAAAAGCATTTTTCCACTCGCAAATGGCCCAAATCTGGCAATGTGTGACTGGTAAAATGCTTTGTACATCTGGCCTATCTTCACCTCACTGTAAAATTGACCTTGGAAGTGTGAAAGGTTGAGTTATCTATGGCTAAATTATAAATGTGACCTGCAGGTTTCACAAGGATCCTGGTGGTAGAAAGGGACTGGTCATCCCAATTAATTGAACTAAAATACTGATGGCTTCAAAACACACATACATGTACACATTTTCCATAGCGTTTTTTAGACATTTGTTAGAAATGGGATTTATGGTTGGCTAAAGTATACACCTAAGTCAGGCAGAACCCACTACTCTAGACAGAGTAAAGGAGTTACACACCCAAGATAACCTCTGCTCACCCCCTTCGTAGCTTGGCTGATCAGTCAGGCTTATGCCAGAGGCAATGTGTAAAGCGTTTGTGCAACACACACACTCACACCAGTGACACACTAGGCACACACCACAAAAAGAGACTCCACACAAGGTTATATAAAAATATCCTTCGTTTTATACATCAAACACATTAGACCACAATCACATAAATCATGGTGGCACTAGTCATGACATCTCATAGATAATACATCACCTTGCCAACTAGGCAATTGTCATAACACATTCATTGCAATAAGGTAAATACTCATAAATTGCACTGGTCATAAAACCACATTATACAACCCACATTACTGCACATAATGATTAGTTGCTGAATCCAACATTTAGGGTAAGAACAGCAGGTTTTCAGGGTATGCATGAATCACCACTCAATACTGCACAGAATTCACTTTCACTTATGTAAGCTTTGGCAAATCCTACGAGATATCACCAAGCCATAACAACCCCAGGAGCAGCATCTGAGCTCAGAAATACGGTTATTACCAAGGCCTTCTCTTGATGCAGCCAGTTCTGTATTGGGGGCCCCAGAATGGGCGTGCCCTGTAATGGCCACAAGATGCAGAAATATCCTCTAACATGGGGATCACCTATTAGGGGGAGGGAAGGTGCCCTCACTGCCACGTTTAGCAGGGAGGCCTTGCTCTGCAAAAGGGGCCGGTTGCCCGCAACCTGGCAGTGCAGCTGGCACACCGGGCCTCTCCCACCAGTCAGGGCTGGATAAGGATTAATTATTCTCTTCATTTTCACACTTTTTATCAGATCATCAGCAAGCTTCACTCACAAAGCCTTGTAATTATCTCTCCAGCTGGCCATTTCCAGTGGCAAGATCATCAAAGGTCACCGAAATGTAAGGAGGATAATGGGACAGCTTATAAAGAGATTGCTGTTAGCCATGAGAGGCAAAGGTTGCCACCACCATACCCTAGCAAGATGGAAAAGCTGAATTTTTGAAAGAAGAATCAAGGGTCCGCTGTTATACCGAACAGATGCTTCAGAGTCATGGAAGCACTTGTCAAAGCAAGGGCAAGTGATGCGTCAACTTGTAGTTTATTGGTTTAAAAAGAGTTCCCCACCTTGAGGCAATGAAGTGTCAACTACACCAACACATAACTATGCCTCCATAAAGTACTTACAAATGACACATGACAGTTTGACGTCTTTGATGATAAAGTGTCTGAAAGCATAGCGCTGCAATGCATGGTGCATATGTCAAGCCCCTATTGCCACAGGAAAGTCACTTTTCCCGACGTTCCTGTCACAATAGAGTCTTTGCCTTATTCACATGTAAGCGTTAAGCCACTTAATATGGCTTAACACTGCCTTGTAGATAAGCACGCTATGCTTAGAGTGAAAGGGATGGGCAGTGGATGCTGCGGTGGGTGTTCGACCTCAACACCCATTGATGTAGACGCTGTCCCCTATTTACAAGGGTGGCTTAAATAGGAGGCAGCACCAAAATTAAGACCAGGAAAAACCTGGTCTTACCTTGGCGAAACAAGGAGAAATGCTTTATTTCTACTTGTTTTTGCTTTTTCCATGTGTACATTAAGCAGCACATATAGGAATGACAAGACTGCATTTAAAGATTGTTTATGTGCAGGATGAGGGACCTTCCTGCACATAAACAATCTTGCCCTGCACGCAACACCCTTGCACTATGGTGCAAGGGTACCAGCGTTCACGCTAAGCTACTAACCTTGGAACCAGCGCAGGGGGAAACGCAAGGCTGCTCTTGTAAATATAGTGCAGCCTTGCGTTTGAGCAGTGGCGGAGTGAGGCGTTAAGCCATTATGGTTAACGCCTCTCTCCACCACATCTTTGTACATAGGGCCCTCATTTCCTGAGACTTAATATGCTGATAGCATTGACCCTTTTTGTGACAAAGTATAATGAGAGGTATGAACACCGTGTTCAGGACTTGCTGATAACGTATATAAACAAATGCAAGAATTCAGTGGCGTAACACAAAATTATAGCACCCTCAGAACGTGTCGAGGGGCACACGAGTCTACCATAGCTCATTGATGTCGATTGGCCTTGGGGTAAATGGGGCCCCCCTGAAGGGCAGAGGGGCCTCTGAAGGGCTCGGTGGGGCCGTGCGCTGCAGAAGCTGTAGGGGTCAGCGTTACACTCCATGCCAAGATCGTTGTTATTTTCGGTGACATTAGGGCATCGTGGTTATCTTTTCCACACGAAAGCAGCTTGATAGCAATCACGTTCGAAGTGTATCACGTGTACGAGCTGAGATTTGCATATTGCCGCAAACAGATGCACTCCTGCAAATTGCAAGACTATAACAGAGCGGCTGGTGCTCCATGAAAAATCCAGAGCTCCAGATGCAAAATTTGTGTTAGGCCTAGCCAGACAGATATTAAAAGGGGATTAAATCCGATCATATGGAAAATGATATTAGATTTCCACTCAACCTAGATACACTGCTTTGAGCTGTTCGGATACATTTGCACCAAAAGCCAGTCTTGCAGATGTTGCCACACAGCCCTGCCAGAAACGATTCATAAATAGATGCCTTCCTAAAAAGGGACAGCACGAGACACCATTGGATACATTTATATATGCATTGTTTTTATTTAGAATGGATTACTCAGGCGCTGTCCATTGGCTCGAGAAGATTAAGGGGCAGATTTACAAATAGGTGCCGCAGCGTGGCACCACAAGCCCTTTGGCTGCGCCACGCTGTGGCACTTTCAGAGCACAGGAATGCGACATATTTACAATGATATGTCACATTCCTTTGCTCTCTCCTGAACTGGCGCACAAACTGCTGCCATGCGCAGGCACCCGTGCACAATGGTGCAAGGATGCCTGCATCATGGGGAGATTGTTTTTGTGCAGGAAGGTGCAGGGCACCTTCCTGCACAAAAGCAAAAATATTCACTACAGGCATTTTCCTCTTTCAAGGTGTGCTGTAGAATGCAGCACGCTTTGAAAGAGGAAAAAACACAAGGAGAAAAGAAAACATTTCTCCTTGTTGCGCCTCACTACACCACCCCTAGGGTGGCGTAGCATTCAGACACATTTCCAGCTTTACGAATCCTTGTAAGTCTGGAAATGTGTCTGGTTCCATGGGTGTTACGTGGAAACACCCACAGTAACACCCATGGATCGCCCCTTTCACGCTAAGTGCTGCGTGTACAGTGGCCGTATTTACAAGGACAGGAAAAACCACGCAGGTTGGCTTTTCCTGTCCTTGTAAATATGGGGCAGTGTAATGCGCTGCCAGTGTGTCACAAAAAGTGACATTCTGGCAGCGCAAGGGGCCTAAAAATCTGTCCCAAGTGATTTACCTTTAGTAACAGGATGTTGTGCCAACGCTGAGAATTGAACCGAGATCCCCCGTCCTGGAGTGAGCCGCTCTGGCTGCTGAGCCACATCCTATTCTCTCATTGGGGTTTATTTATAATCCCATTATGCTGCCCATGAGTCACTTTTATGGATTCACCGGCAGCGCAATGGGCTTCCCCATATTTACAAAAGCATGTAAAGTCACCCTGCGTGGCTTTTCGTGGCCTTGTAAATATATTTCGCTTTCACGCATAAATCTGCATGAAAGGGGGGTTCCATGGGTGTTGCTGTGGGTGTTCCCATGCAACCTCCATGGACCTTGATGCATTCCCAGATTTACAACATTGTGTAAATCTGGGAATGCGTCAGAATCCTACTCCTACCGAGAGGAGGCGTAAGGAGGTGCAACAAGGAGAAATACTTTAATTGATCCTCGTTTATTTCCTGCATTCTGCAGCACACATAGAAAGAGGAAAATGCCTTTAATGATTGTTTATGTGCAGGAAAGTGTCCCTTCCTGCACAAAAACAATCATCACCCTTGCAAAATGACACAAGGGTGTCTACAATGGCGCACGGCTGCTTAATGTGAGCCGAGGCAAGTGAGAAGGGCAGGAATGTGCCATATCTTGTAGAGACGGCACATTCCAGCCCTTTTATTTTGACGCACGACAATGCAGCAGGAAGACATGCCGCCCTGCCCTGCGTCAAAATATTGAAAATGAGGCCAAGTGTTTGTAGCAGTCATATGAGATCAGAATGGATTAGGTGACAGCGACAAACAGTGATGAAGGCTTCTAGCTGGTGATAGATTAAAAGGGGTTAGATGAGGCAGTCACCACTGGGCAAAGCTTCAATATGATAACAAACAATGGTATACACCAACTACATCAGTACTGCTACACTGTGGGAGCACTACATCATGGTCAGTATATCATAGTGTCTGTAACTACATTTCAAATCATTACATAGGCTAAGATAAATACTAAATGAATATATAAAAATCTGAAAATATGGAAATGTTTAAAAAGGGATACAAACAAATTACAAGCATGTGTAAATAATTGAATAAAATCAGTTTAAAATTAGATTGAGAGTATATTTTTAAACTAAAACTGAATATAAGAAAGGAAATATTTATTTCAATAAGTAAATGAATATACTAAAAGACAAAAGGGTATTGGCTAATTAATAAGAATAAATGATGATAATTAAAAACAATGGGAAGGACAAAGTATTTAATTACATTTCAATAAATATGTGGATTTAAGTATGCACGCCTTTAAAGGTCTCACAAAATCAGCACAAATGTAAAACAAATTAAATATAACAATGTTATATAAGGTACATTACAGTGTCAGTGATAATGACTATATAGTTATTTTTAGGTCTGAATTTCCATTGAAAAGAAGATTTTTTGATTTCTCTTTATTTTAGCTTTGTTTGATTAATCTACATAGTCCTTTCACATCAAGTAACGAGACTACGTTTCGGCATGTGAAGTTTCACGCAGTTCAGTCCAGGGTGGAAAAACATAAAATGGGGTCAAAATTAAATTTTTTCTATTTGAATTCCCATAGCAAACTTTGTTTTCGGCTACAGCCAAAAGCCCTGAATGGAACTACACCAGCTTGGAATGAAGCTAAAGCTTTCCTCAGCGATATACATTTGCTTGGTATCAGTAGTGGCTTCTCCGCTAAGGTGGAGTAGCGTCGCCCACTGCTCGTTGAGCAGTGGAAAATAAAAATTAAATGATAATAACAAGAAGCTATTATCATTTTATTTTCCTTTGCTACTCTGGGTGGGACGCAGAGGGAGCAGAAGTGGTTTGCACTCCCTCCCAACATGTGCATGACGCTTTGACCTGCCCTCTAGGGCCAGCCGAACAATAAAGCGTAGTTGCCATGTTCTCCTTTGGGCTGTGTTGCACAGCCCCGTGGAGAACATGCCCAACCTCCCCAGGCACTGCCTGAGCAGCCAAACAAGCCGCTCAGACCGATCACAACACTGCTCCTGCCGCGTTGTGATTGGCTGGCAGATTCCGGAAGCCTTGGTGCTTCCGGTGCAGGCTACAGGCAGCAGCTGGGAAGAAGACGGAGGAGAGGCGTGCAGCGGAGGGGGCGGAAAAGCAGGTAAGTTTATTTTTCTTTTTTTTTTAACTTTTCATCCCTTCCCCCCACTTCACCACCCCCATTCAGAGTCAGCCGTCACTGCTTAGTATGGTGTAAATCTATGCAATATTTTTGAAAAATCAACTTTATGAAAAGATGTTGAGTAGGCTTCAAAAAGTTAGTTATTGAGGTATCTTGACTGTTGATTTGTAGATTCTTCGTGGATTATCGAACATGCGGAGGATCCTTTCTTTTTTAATTCTTTCTTATGAATTTTAGTACATTAATTCAGGGAAACTAAATTAATGCAAAGGACACAGTTAAACATTCAAATATATTAACATTACTACTAACACTAACATATATTTCTACACCATCAATACGTTTTAGTATATACTCATCGACATCTATAAACGTTTAGCTCTTGTACAGGTAAAGTGACTTCAAAGCGGAGTAAACCGATTCTTATACTTCAAACATTCTTAACATTCGTAGCTCTCAAAATAATCATACATACATATATATACATCATAGGCCTTATTAGGACATTATAAACACTAAGGAATTTAATAAAACAAAATTCTCCTCCATCCAGACCCGGATATTCCTACTTATTTAAAGTGCATAACATCAAAAGTGCCAGCGTTTAAAATACCGGTGCAACACACTGACTCTGATACCTATATATATTGTGACCCTTTGCAGTTAATTCCAACGGCAGGGCCTACGAAATAAAAAGGTCTGTGTTCATCAGCCTTTAAGGTGTATTAAGTACCAGTACTCACTGTAAGGAAAACACATACCCTACTGCCACCAGGCCCATTCTTTCCATTTCCTAAAGTATAGAGTGCAGCGATTAATTCTAAAGCTTTCCTCTTGCTGTTCTTCTTCATTTTACCTTCCCATTCCTCCAACCTAAGGTAGTAATCAGGAGGCGGGCTATAAGCGTAGCTATAAATGTAAAGGGTCTGATTTAGATCTTGACGAACAGGTCACTCCGTCCCAATGGGGACGGATATCCCATCGGCTGAAATATAAATCACGTTATATTCTATGGGATTTATATTTCGGCAGACAGGCTATCCATCACCGCTAAGAAGGAGTGCCCCATCCGCTGAGATCTAAATCAGGCCCAAAGTGCTCAGTGTCATAGCGCCCTATCCTCTCGTTATCATATAATCCCAAAAGCCATTTCTGGGGAAGGGAGGCTATTTAACTCAATTGTCCTGCCCACTACCTGGAACACTCCCCCCAGAATGTCTCCAAGGTATTAGAAGACCAAAACATATGTAGCCAATCTCCTACCAGATCACAGTTTGGGCAGTTATATAGCGATAAACATCTTGTGCACCAAACATGGTGTGAAGTACAGCATACAACCATTAAAAAAATCCCTACAATGGAAATGAGCGCCTCTAAAACTTGAATAGGTAAGATCAGAGTATCTTTCCCACTGTGTTTCTTTTAACTTTAACCCTGTGTAGGTTTCCCATTTTAATCTTATCGTTTCTACAATCTGATCCAAGATAAAGTTATTTATACCAATAACTCAGAGTTACATTAAGTTTTTCTTCATTGAACAGCAGTCTGACTAGGTTTCTGGAATAGTCTAAATCCACCTATGACATATTATGGAAGATTATTAACAAAAAATGGTTCTGTCGGGTTCTCAGAGTTATTTTGTCAGTGCAGCAAGTGTCGCATAACCCAAATATTCATAGGGCATGAATATCACAAACGCCTAAACACATGTAAATAGTTATCAGGAATAATCACAATAACACAGTTTGTGCATATCCACTTTGCATTTTATCTGAATTACTTCATTCAAATATATTCATTTTTTCAAGAATACAAAAAGGCTGTTTGTGTAAGAATCAGTCCCTGGTCCTGAGGAAATATGAATTTTGTGATCAGTTATGTCCCCTATCGTAGACCCCAACGGCTCCATGTGCATGCTATAAGTACATGTATGTTCCCTCCAGTTCCAGTTATGAAGACGCAAATACATGTGCGTCCACCGTCAACATGTCCTCTTTCAGATCCGCCATGAATGGGTCAGATATTCCATTCCTAAGTATGAAAGGCCACCGACTTTATGTGGTTCACTTTCCACATTTTACAGATTCAGGCGAGTAGGCCCTGAATTTTGTCATCAAGCCTTTTTCTGCCTTCTGCCTCTGAAAGCTCCAGTCCGAGCCCGCATATGTATCCATGAACTTTGTCCTACTCCCTGCGCGGCTAACGGTGCCTGATCCAGCCTGTTGCCTGCCAAAAACTGTATTTCACCTTCAAGATTATCTGCTCCGCTCCTCATCCGATGCATTCCTGTCTAGTAGTTTAGGTAAACATTCTTCCAGCTACAGTGCAAAGGGCCAGGCCTCACTGTCCTCATGCAAGTAATTCATAGCCCCTGTTACCATGGAAGATTCCTGCCCCCTCGCATCTCATGTAGACACTTAGATGCTTGTACACGCACTAACAGTCAGTATAGAATAGATTCCATCATAGAGACCTTTCCTTTTGGATAATACAGTTCTTTAAACATAAGATATTAGATATGATTTGGGATTAGGTTGACATGACCCCTCAGACTTCTGTCTCCACATGTAGAGCTAAATGTCAAGTCCCCTTCACCCTCTAGTTGCACGTCAATCACATGTCATGCGGCTGCGCGCGCATCTCTGCCAAACATTTCTGCTGACATTGCAGGATTCTCTCATGGATCCACCCACTTGTGACATCATGTTAAATGACGTTTTTAGTTACGCCTATGTTTACGCCTTTTTTCATTACGTATGTGTATCATTATCTGTACTATCAGTTGTTACGCCTCTTGCATCTGTCTTAATGTAATACTTTTCATATAAATATCATTACTTGTCAATAATGTATTGCCTTCCCTTCCTGAACCTTCGTGGTGATGGAATTTGAAGCCTGCAGTTCGAACTGTAATTCCTTTATAGAGGAATAAAGCCTTTTAGAACCTCTAATACCACGGATTCTGCCTCTTATATTTACTGAGTTATTCTTACTAGACTTTACCGCATAAAAAATAGTACCGGTAATGAAATATTTACCACATAAATTGGCGCCCGAACAGGGACACTTTCTCATCTCACGCGCCGGAGGTGCGTTGCAGGCCCGGTCTCCTGCCACAGCTGAACGGACAAAAACGCGTACCTGCAGGTTTTCCTGTATCTCCCTCCGGCCAAGCGGGGGCGACTGAGGCTGCGATCAACACCCGGACGAGGCGGTGAGAAGTGCGAAGTATCCCGACCAGAGCCTAGCTGAGAGAGCAAGATCCGAGGTATACAGAGGCCCACCAGGTTCCGAAGTTCCGAGTCCAGTCGAGTCGAGTCCAGTCCGGTCCAGTTTCAGTTCAGTTCCGAGGCCTTCCGTTCCGCGCTACCCGGTGAGTACCATTGCCGGGGAGGCATTTAAACGTGCACATAGGTTGTGCCGGTCAAGACGGGTTTGGGTACACAAATCCGGTCTGCACTGTTTTAGCAGTGTATCTGTACTGTTTAGCAGTATATCTAGTATGTCTTGCATATAATTCAGTATTATTTAGTGTCAGTATTATGTCAGTAACTAGTTTTCTATTAATTATCATCGTTCATTAAATGTTAAATGTTTTAATACGTTCTACATATTGTGGTGTGAATGATTGTTCATTATTGTATTTATTGTATTAAGTGTGTTCAAATAATAAGGTCTAAAAATGCCGCTCTTTTCAAAACTAAGACAGATCAAAACCAGAAAAGGGGTACTCGAAGAAGCTGTTCCCATTCCACCTAGGGACACTCCAGGATACTTTATGTATCATAAGCATGGCCTAGATGCCGTGTTATTTCTTGATTTATGGGTGGACTACACCAAAGAGTTGCCAGAAAGTCAGAGGTGGCCCGCAGCGGGGACCTGGGATGCAGATTGCATCATGAGAGTAGAAGAAGAATTATGGAAAAAGAAAGCCAGACAGTCACAGAAAGATGCCATTGAATTATGGCGTAAAGAATCATATAGACGTACAGAAAAAGCGCTCAGACAGGAAGAGAAAGGTAGGGAGAATTCAAATAAAGCCCGAGAAAATCTATTAATTGAGGAAGGTACCCGAGTAAAATCAGAACAAGTAGATAGACAAAGAAATACCCTTATGAATGGTATGTATCCTCTTTTGGCCGAAGGGTTACCTCAGGCCACCCCGGGAATACCGAAAAACTTGACACCTCCATTGCTCCCGATAAAAGCACATCCCAAAGCACATCCCAAAACAGCAAAAGACGTTTTCCTTTCCTCCTATTTAGATGACGTAGCTCCCGAGTATGCTAATGCCACAGCACACACACCGCATGACGATGGTGTTCAACGTCAAGATCATCCGTCTGTATCCCCGCAACAACAAACTCCTACGCCCATTCCCACAGGTCCGTCCGTTTCTACTGTTTTTCCCGCATCTACAATTTCTATTTTACTTCCAACAAATCCTTTCTTGCCCAGCACCTCAGATGGTGCTACAGGAGGTACGACAGACATGTTTGCCACACCGCCGCGAAATAAACAGACCCTTAGAGATTTAGCACTCCAACGTACACCCCAACTAGCGACATCCGACATGTTTAAAGAACATCTTGTGGATTGTAGATACGATCCAATGCCAGGTAAACAGGACAGATTGCTACTATCATCACTACGTATACGACGAGCTACATTGTATTTAATGACGATACCAGGAATGGTTGAACACCTAGACAATATATATCACTTTGTCCAAACAGGGCGAGGCCCAGAAAGTATTAACGAAGCTATGGAATACCAGAAAGTGGATGTACAAAGACAACTACTACGTTTTTTCATAAACTGCGTGATCAGGAACCAAGACAGGCCTGAGGCAGATCATGATACCATGCAAAAACTTGCCAAATGGGGTCAGAACATATCAGACGAGAAACATGATAGACAGGCGTGTATAATCGCCATGTATCGAAAGATCCGCAAGGAAGTAGAACGAATACATAAAGAAAGACGAGAAGCAGACAGAATTGAATCAGAGGGAGAGGAGGAGCAAGAATCAGAACAATTAGAAACGATAGCTTACGTAGGTAGAGGAAGACCCCATAATAATACTAGAGGCTTTAATGATCCGATACGTCCGATACGTCCAGAATTTAACAGACATTTTCAAACCCCTATGTTAAATACAAGGTCCCCTGAACACCTATTCCAAGCCGCTGATAAATTACTCCGAGATCGAAGGGGGTACCATATGCTCGATTCCATGGATGAACAAGAATTAGCCAGGTCAGCAGTACAATGGGCTGACAGTCCCAGTAAATACAGTGATGATGCACTAGCGCACACGTTTCTGAATCTTGCCCCAGACGAACAGCGTTTAGCTAGTATATACATGATTCAACACCTCCTTATATTATATAAAAGCCAACACTCCGATCCTGGACCCTTACCTGACATATTGACCGACTTACTCACGAATAAATGGAGAGGGTCAGGTACTGATTTAATTAAAGAAATTCTAGAATTTCGAAACCAGTATATAGTTTTCGTATGCCCAGAACACGTTTCAGTTCCCACTATGGGAAGAAAAATGTATCACATAGATAGACAGAATCCCTTACGCGAAGTACACCCAATCAGAGGTGAAGATAATAACTTTACACGCGTGTTTGTGTACACGCCTATAACTAAAATTGAATTATTAGAAATGAAGAAAGTAGTACCCAGCCATGACAAGGATCCAGCAGGTTTCCACCGTGAGATAAAGGACATGTTACTCATGGGAGAGTATACCTACCCCGACATTATGAAAATATTGAAAGTGTTAATGCCTGCCGGTGTTTACGAGAAACTCAAAGAAAAAGAATGGGAGGTGGGAGACCAAAAGATAGATTGGACAGCATTAGAAAACGAAGAAAAGGCTCGAGCTGCAGGATCAGGGCTTGGGGAAAAGACTACAGCACTACCAGGATTACTAGTGCAGGTACTGCCACGTTTATTAACTACGAAAAAGGAGGACTGGGGTGCAATCTCAGCCTGTAATCAAAAGCAAGATGAAGACACTAGTGATTTCTATTCCCGATTTGAAAAATGTTTTGGTATTAATAGTGGCATAAAAGCAAGTAGCGAGTCATATCCACATCTGTTTGTGACAAAATTAGTTGAAAATTCCCTGCCGCAAGTTAAGAATAGAGTATTGAAATTTGAGAGTACCTGGCAAGGTAACACCCCGTCACAGATGTTACAGATGTTACAATATCACCACAATAGAATTAGAGAAGAACAAGAACATGAACAAAGACGTATGAAAGATACGAAAATGAAAATGCTTGTTGCTCAGTCAGTTCCAGCTGATGGTCATAAAAAGGGTGATTCCACAGGTCCGGCGAAAGGGACATGCAACTATTGTAAACAACAAGGTCATTATATACACGATTGTCCAGTTCTGAAACATAATATCGCCACGGGTAGAACCCAGGAAAGACCACGTCCACCTAGACAGGATCAGAATCAACAACAAATCCCTCAGCATGCACAATCTAGGCCAGCTCCGCAACAGCCAGCTCCGCAACAGGCAGCTCCACAACAGACTGTAGCACCACCACAAGCGCAGCCTATTGCTGCCACACAAGCAACCACGCAACAGATGTACCAGTATGCACAAAATGACTATCCCGATTATCAGCGATACACATGAAATAGCCTAGAGAGGGAAGTTGGCTTACCCCTTATCGCGGTTCCTGTAGATCAAGAGGGACCTTATGTTCATAGTGAACTATTAGGGGAAGACAGAAAGTTTTTACTTGATACAGGGGCAAGCAGAACAACTATACGACGCAGTGAAGTTCCAGGGGCACCCCTCTCAGGCTCACAGAATATTTCCCTTGGATTCTCAGGAAAGCCTATCATTAATGAAGTAACGCAACCCCTTCCACTTACGGTTGGTCCATTGACACGAACCACAGATTTATTGCTTACTAAATCATGTCCAGAAAACTTGTTAGGTATAAAAACATTGAAAGCTCTAGGAGCTATAATATGTTGTTCTCCGGAAGGAGTACGATTATTTTTACGTGATTTCAAAGGTCACTACGTGTCCAGAGACATGGATCACCGGCTGCAGAATTTACCTACACATCTATGGGCACAAGGCCCAACTGATGTTGGTTGCATGAACATTACACCATATCGAGTCACACTAAAAACAGGAGTAGTACTACCACGAATGCGACAATACAAGTTACCACCAGATGCTGTTGTGGCTTTGCTGCAAATCATTGACTAGCTCATTGCACAAGGAGTGGTTGTAGAAACCGACTCCAATGTATGTAATTCCCCGATAATTCCGATTCTTAAAAGAACGGATCCAAAAGCATCACCAGTATATCGATTAGTTATTGATCTGCGTGAATTAAATAAATGTATTGTACCACAATACCCTGTGGTCCCAGATATCTCTTCATTACTAACAGCTATTGACTCAGAAGCAACGTTCTTCACTGTAATTGATCTCAAGAATGCCTTCTTTAGCGTCCCAATAGATCCGGAAAGTCAATATTTATTCGGATTCAGTTTGAATGGACGAAGTTTTAAATTCACACGCGCTCCTCAAGGATTTACAGAAAGCCCCAGCATCTATAGCCAAGCACTGAAACGAGAACTTGACAGTATCCACATGCCAGTTAACACTGCCTTGCTTCAATATGTCGATGATCTGCTGATCACCGCCCGAAGCGAACCTGAATGTGAAAAAGCGTCACTGACGGTTTTAAGATTTCTGGCCGACAAGGGGCACAAGGTGTCCCCTTCTAAGCTGCAATTCTGTGTCCAGCAAGTTGTTTACCTTGGGCACTCGCTGTCCAAGGAGGGAAGACAGCTTACACCCGACCGCATCCAGTTAATTGCTAACATGTCACCACCCAAGACACAAAAGGAGGTGCGGGCTTTTATAGGTCTCACTTCATACTGTAGGCAGTGGATCCCTCAATATGCATTTCTAGCAAAACCACTCATCCAGTTGACAACACAGGAGGCAGCCACATCGACTGTCCTCCCTTGGACTCAAGAACATACACATGCCTTTGAAAGCTTAAAGAAAGCTTTATGCCAAGCACCTGTTTTAGCAACACCATGTTACAGTAAACAGTTTACACTCTTTGTTACAGAACGCGAAGGTACTGCCTTGTCAGTACTCACTCAGGAACAAGCAGGATCACACAAACCATGTGCTTATTTCTCTAGTACATTAGATCCAGTAGCTCAGGCTCTTCCTGCGTGCCTGAAATCAGTGGCAGCAACAGCTTTAGCAATCAGACAAAGCGATGCCATAGTATTAGGACATCAATTGACAGTACAAGTACCACACGCAGTAGAGGTTCTCTTGAACCGCACACAAACACAACACTTGACTATAGCGAGACTCACCGGTTATGAATTGACATTGTTTCAGCCACACATAGAAATCAGACGTTGTAATACGTTAAATCCTGCCACACTGTTGCCAGTAAACGGAACAGATCCATTAGCACATGATTGTATTGAAGTCATTACTATCACGACGAAACCCAGACAAGACTTGACAGACATCCCTTTATCAGATCCAGACCTGACATTGTATGTAGATGGTTCATGTATGAGAACAAGTACAGGAGAGTTCGTGGCCGCTTACGCAGTCACAACAGACACTGAAGTCATTGAAACAAATTGTATTAACACTTTGTCAGCTCAAGCAGCAGAGCTCATCGCTCTGACACAAGCCTGTATTCAAGCTAAAAATAAGAAAGTCAACATATACACAGATTCACGTTATGCATTCGGAGTCGTCCATGACTTCGGCGTACTGTGGCGAGAGAGAGGTTATTTAACTTCTCACGGTGCCCACATCCAACACGGACCCCTAATTCAAGCTCTATTAGACGCGATTCATCTACCTACTGCAATATCGATTATGAAATGCAAAGCTCATACAAAAGTTACCGATATCATTTCTCAGGGTAATGACCTAGCTGACAGAACAGCTAAACAGACTGCTCAGAATCAGACCCATACAACTGACACGATAAAGACAATAGTTCCGACACCAACACATTGCATGACAGTTAAGGATCCCGTCCTTGATGTAATTGACATACAGACACATGCTACACCAGAAGAAATAAAGAAATTGACTGAATTAGGAGGGATCCAAACGGATCAAGGATGGATGACGAAGGAAAAATCTATATGGTTTCTTCCCGACTCCATGGTTCAAGTCATCATTAACACAATACATAGTCCAGCGCACCTAGGAGAAAAAGCTATGCTAGACAGCATTCAACACATTTGGTTCAACAAACATCTGCGAGCAGCAGCCAAACAGAAAGTACGTACCTGTATGATATGTTGTCAGTTTAATCCAGGTAAAAGCATCCCCGTAGAGCAGGGTGGATTTCAACCTCCCGATCATGCTTTTGAAGTCCTCCAGATGGATTATATCCAGATGGAACGATGTCGAGGATTCAAATATGTTCTCGTAGTTGTCTGTGCTCTTTCCCGTTGGACAGAAGCCTACCCGGTTTCAGATTACACTGCCCCGACTACTGCCAAACAGCTAGTTCGAGAATTCTTCCCACGATTCGGTTTGCCACGTGTTGTCTACTCAGATAACGGCCAGCCATTCTCATCCGAACTAATGAAACACGTTTCACTTCTGTTAGGTTACCAATGGAAATTCCACTGTGTCCGACATCCCGAGGCAGCAGGTCTCGTGGAACGCCATAATCAAACTCTGAAAATCAGATTGTCCAAAATATGTAGAGAAAAAGGTGTCGATTGGATAGTAGCCTTACCAGTTGCGCTCTTTTACATGAGAATGGTAGCACATTCTCGAACAGGGCTATCCCCGTACGAGGTGATCTTCGGTAGACCACCAAATATGTGGGGGACGCCTATACCTCGCAAAATCACTGATGTTGACTGTAATATGCTGACAGATTACCTGGCTTCCTTGATGTCTGCACTACAATCTTGTCGTTCACAGGTAGCTGCAGCTTTTCCCGATAACACTGAGGTGAAGCCCCATGACGTGGTTCCAGGTGATCTGGTTCTGGTGCGGAATTTCGACCGGAAGACCCAACTGGAGCCTAGGTGGAAATCGCCTAAACTCGTTCTGCTAACAACAAGGACAGCCGTGAAGATTGAGGGACGTAAAGGGTGGTTGCACTCGAGTCATATCAAGAAATTTTATGGACTACCGTCCGATGTGAACACTCAGCCCTGCATTCCCTCACAGACAGACTCAAAGCTTCCCTTGGTTGAACAAACAAAAACCGAACTTTATAAACTGAAGCTAAGGTCTAGCAAGTCAGACAATTTGATTGTTTAAGTCCTCTCCAAGGTGAATCGGTTGAATTTGTCTCTGACATGTATCCTCTAGACCGGAATAGAGAAAGAAATCGACAGATGCAGCTTAAAAAGCATGCGTATTGTAAATCACTTCGTAGTCATTGCACAGTAACATTATTAATTTTGTTTTTTCTAAGTCTTCTGATCATCATAATTAGTGTATTGCTTCATATGTATTACCCTATTTCTAAGCGTGCTTACAATGTTACTGCTGAACATTCTTTTAGCGAACTACCTCCGCATGAGTTGTCTTATAGATTTGCGCTGCGCAACAACACATTCATTAGTATGTTACATCACTCCCATCAGACCAGCAATGCTACAAATTGTTGGATATGTGGCCGACTCCCTCCCTATCAGAACTATAAGGGAGTTTTGCCCCTCTTTCCGTACCCATTCACTCATAATGGCTCCTGTGGAGCATGGTTTAGTTTGATCAATTCTCTAGATTCAAATTCAGTAGTTTATCAAGACAACTGGGTATGGGGAAACCTGAACCTAGTTTTGCTTAAAGTCTGCTACCCTAACAAGGAGGGACTTCCCAAAAGAACAGGAACTGATCTAGAAAATGAAGTATATGGATTAGGTAATTTTACACTTAACCTCCTGATTCTGAATGTTGAATCCGAAGCTACGCCAATCTTGCCCGCTATGTCAGTATTCCCAGTTAAAGGGGAATTATGTGTAAGAAAGAATGGTTCCATACACATGGGCCATAGTAAATGCACCACTGTAATAAAATTCAGTGATCAAGGCAAGTCTACGTTTAGAGCTTCCCGTCATTCCTACTTCATATGTGGCCAGACTGCATATATAAGTCTACCTCTAGATTGGGATGGTACCTGTTACATAGCATTCCTTCTGCCACCTGTTTTCCTAGCCCCTCCTGATTATCACAGAAATACCCATTTAGTACACAATAGACAGCAGAGAGATCTCCCGATTGTCGATTACACTGAAACGGCATGGGAGCAATACACAGATTTCAATAAAGGTTTCTTTCCCTATATAGGTACAGTCACTAATAGTAAGCTGATACGTAGATTAACTAGAACCCTTGAAGCAGTAGTGAACGAGACTACTTCCGCCTTAGGCAATTTAACAGAAGAGCAGTCTGCTATGCGGATTGTTGTGCTTCAAAATCGTCTTGTCCTTGACGTCATCCTGGCCGATAGGGGCGGAGCTTGTAGGGTCATCGGATCAAGTTGCTGTGTTTTCATACCAGAAAACTCGCCGTCAGTATATAAAGCCATAACTCGCCTTCATAAGATTATAAGCCAGATACACCAGAGTCCAGGCACCTGGACTTGGTCCGGTTGGTTCTGGAGCGTGTTGTCAGCCTGGGGATGGAGGATCCTATCCTTCCTAGGTATTGGCTTTCTCATACTATTCAGTTGCTGCTTATGTCTACAATGTGGGCCAGCGATTTGTGGCCTGTGTGCCACATCGTGTATCCCGCATCCAAGTTTTCGTTCAAGATCCCGGAAGAAGAAAGAAGAACAAATGATGCTATATGAACAGATCGATGGATTGATGAAGATTGATATCTCCTGAGGGTCCGTAGGGGACAAGGAGGGAATGAGGAAATATGAATTTTGTGATCAGTTATGTCCCCTATCGTAGACCCCAACGGCTCCATGTGCATGCTATAAGTACATGTATGTTCCCTCCAGTTCCAGTTATGAAGACGCAAATACATGTGCGTCCACCGTCAACATGTCCTCTTTCAGATCCGCCATGAATGGGTCAGATATTCCATTCCTAAGTATGAAAGGCCACCGACTTTATGTGGTTCACTTTCCACATTTTACAGATTCAGGCGAGTAGGCCCTGAATTTTGTCATCAAGCCTTTTCCTGCCTTCTGCCTCTGAAAGCTCCAGTCCGAGCCCGCATATGTATCCATGAACTTTGTCCTACTCCCTGCGCGGCTAACAGTGCCTGATCCAGCCTGTTGCCTGCCAAAAACTGTATTTCACCTTCAAGATTATCTGCTCCGCTCCTCATCCGATGCATTCCTGTCTAGTAGTTTAGGTAAACATTCTTCCAGCTACAGTGCAAAGGGCCAGGCCTCACTGTCCTCATGCAAGTAATTCATAGCCCCTGTTACCATGGAAGATTCCTGCCCCCTCGCATCTCATGTAGACACTTAGACGCTTGTACACGCACTAACAGTCAGTATAGAATAGATTCCATCATAGAGACCTTTCCTTTTGGATAATACAGTTCTTTAAACATAAGATATTAGATATGATTTGGGATTAGGTTGACATGACCCCTCAGACTTCTGTCTCCACATGTAGAGCTAAATGTCAAGTCCCCTTCACCCTCTAGTTGCACGTCAATCACACGTCATGCGGCTGCGCGCGCATCTCTGCCAAACATTTCTGCTGACATTGCAGGATTCTCTCATGGATCCACCCACTTGTGACATCATGTTAAATGACGTTTTTAGTTACGCCTATGTTTACGCCTTTTTTCATTACGTATGTGTATCATTATCTGTACTATCAGTTGTTACGCCTCTTGCATCTGTCTTAATGTAATACTTTTCATATAAATATCATTACTTGTCAATAATGTATTGCCTTCCCTTCCTGAACCTTCGTGGTGATGGAATTTGAAGCCTGCAGTTCGAACTGTAATTCCTTTATAGAGGAATAAAGCCTTTTAGAACCTCTAATACCACGGATTCTGCCTCTTATATTTACTGAGTTATTCTTACTAGACTTTACCGCATAAAAAATAGTACCGGTAATGAAATATTTACCACAGTCCGATACTCCTCAGGATTCGGGCGACGCTATATGGGGTCCACCTCTCGACGTCACCAACTTCCTGCACTAAAGGCACGGAAGACTGGAGCAATCAAGTGAGGGAAGGGAAGGATGGGAACAGCGGGGAGTAGAACCTGTAAAGAAAGAATTAACATACAAACAAATAACATAGATACACTGCCAAATCAGTTAACTACTCTCAATAATTCTCGCTACCAATTCAGCAATTCTATTAAAGTATTTCCTTAATTCATCTTAAACACGCACACCAACACTCGTTTGCGCAACACTCACACTTGAGCCTGCTGACCCAAAACAAATAGTATCCCCCGTATCTTTGGGGTATTTTGGTGAAACTATATATATAGGTAGGACAAGTAAAGAGGATCTGTCGTCTCCTCCTCTGATCCTTAAGTGTAGAGAATTATCAGGGTGCTGTGGCTGGGTACCTCTAAAGCGTACTGAACACACCCCTCTGGGAGCCCCCCTATCAGAGAACCTATATTGTCTGTTCTACTGTTCCTGTAGGAGATTGCCTGATGGCTGCCAAAATGTCCCTTCAGCGCTGGCCCCTATGCTAATTGTCAATGACCCCCAGCCAGGATAGAAACAATGAACAGGTCCTAAACTAAGTACTGTACATGGCGGTTACATCACCGCTTTATTGCAGACCCCCACACTGGTTAAATAATATCCAGACCTTTCAGGTAAAGTAATTTCAGGGATTCTGTCTTTTACTCGTAGATTAGGTCCATATCCCCCTCAATTGCGACCCTGTGACGGAATGCTAGAGAGATATCACATCTCGGGATCCAAACACAAACTCCTCTGGGGATTATCACATGTCACCACTGATACTTGCAGTTATTGGATACTCCGGATTCCGTCTTACTCCTACACGCTACCTTCGCGTGTAACGCGGACTCCAGCTGCAACACTTCTTCGGTGCCGAAGTGAATCGAAAATAGCCTCCGGTCCGGCCTCGTAACAGGAAGTCAGTACCGTCTGTAATGCCCCCTTCAGGGATTGCGGACTCCGCCGCCTGTGACTCCGATGCCGATCTCTTCGGCCGACGCAACCAAAATGCGGGAAAAACAACCGTAAACAGTTCCCGCTCCTCAAGTCTTCAGATTCGATAATTACGCACAACGTCGTGTGTGCGTTCAGGGCGTTTTATGCCCGTGGCTCCTCCCACTCATGCACATGGCATTCTGGGAATTGTAGTCGTGGCAGGCGCTCCGAGCCCAGATCCTGACAGTTTGCAATAGGTGAAATATATACAGTGCTAATGTGACATATGTGCTTAGTGAAAACATTGGTGCAGTATAGGGTGGTTCAGGATTTATGTACAAGGAAAAGGACAAAGTTTCTGATGGTCAGACTCATAACCATGAGACCTGCTGGCTGCTAATGCTCCTCTTGGTATGCAGGGCCTTGGTTGGTCTGAGCCTTGTTTCTATCGTCGACGTTTCGACCCAGGGTGTGCTCCCTTCGGTAGTCACTACGGGTCTTCATCAGGACATGGTGCTGGGGGGAGGGGGTTATTTGGTTACAGCCTAGTCCAGACCAGAACGTATTCTGGATACGTGTTCCTCCAAGTGGCGCCTGTTGGAAGATTCTGCAGGGACCTTGGTGATTGGTTAGCTGAGGTCTAAGTTGATGGGTGGGTGAAGTCAGCAACGGATGAGCAGGCATCAGTCCTGCTACAACACTGTGGTTGAATCCTGAAACCACAGTGTTGTAGCAGTGTTGTAGCAGGACTGATGCCTGCTCTTCCATTACTAACTTAACCCACCTCTCAACTTAGACCTCATCTAACCAATCGCAACCTAATTCTGCAGGGACCTTGGCGATTGGTTAGCTGAGGTCTAAGTTGACAGGTGGGTTAAGTCAGTTATAGAACACTTCCTCCTCCAAACCACTGAGGTGGCGCCTCCTTACCTGACTTTTGTGCAGAATATGTGGCAATGGATGCTATTGACCCATTTTAGAGTAGGTTCTATTTATTTGCCTGTTGTGCTTTCCACAAGGCCAATTTGCCTCTGTGTCAGAAATGAGGGTCTCTAGTTGGCAGTGGCTTGCACCCTGTCCAAGTAGGGACCCTTCCTTCTAGTCAGGGTAAGGGGATTACACACCCAAGATAACCCCTGCTCTCCCCCTTGGTAGCTTGGCACGAGCAGTCAGGCTTATATCAGAGGCAATGTGTAAAGCATTTGTACATAACACACACAGAAAGACATTGAAAACATTCCAAATGAACACCACACCAGTTTGGAAAAATAAAGTTTCTTTATTTAAACCAAACAAGACCAAAGTGACAAAAACCCAACATACACATCTCAAAATATCACTTTTAACAGGTTTAAATCAGTTCAGTTCATAGACAATTATGATGCATCACTTTTGGTGCAAAGTGCCTGTGATGCATAAAAAACACAAGACGAAAACAGGCGCAGGGTAGGTGAGGCACCGGAAAACACAGTGATGCATCGATTCCTTATACGCAGGGAAGTTCCTTACTCGCAGGGGAGATGATGCATCGGTTCCTTACTGCTACGCATGTACTGTGATGCGTCGGTTCCTTACTGAGAGAGGAGGTGATGCATCGGTTTCTTACTGTGAGGGGAGATGATAAGTCACATTCCTTCTGCGCAAGGAGGTGATGCGCTGATTCTCCGGTCACACGGCCCAGTTCCTTACTGAAGCCCAGCATTGATGCAAAATTGGTGCACAGGTGCGACGCGTTGGATATCCAGCCACTGCGGGTCAATGCAGCAACAAAACCCGCGCTGCATCCATTCCTAAAGCCGCATACAGGTGATGTGTTGATTCCTTCAGCTGCACTGCAGGACCTGATACAGAGTCTGGGTGTTGATTTCGGTCTTCAGAGACATGGTGCACTGAACTCGGGCTGCGGATAGTTTATTCGGCTATGGTCAGGTGCTACGTCAATTTCTTCAGCCGCACAGCAGCAGTGCATGGAAATTTCTTCTGCACAGTGGTGCTGCGTTGATAAAACAGGCGCTAGAAGGGCAATGCATGGGTTTTCAGTAGTAGAAGCAGAAAATCAACATCCAAGGGCCCAGAACTGGAATTGCAACCACAAGGCAGGTCAGAACTCCCAGCAGTGGATCTAAGGGAAGCTGCAGATCAAGTATTTATTGGCCCTGTGACTTCTAAACAGGAGGCAAGCCCACACTAGAACTTTGAGAAACTTCAGAAGCAGTATACACAGCAAAGTCAAGTCCTTTTCCTCTATAAAGCAGAAGCAGCAACTGCAGGCCAACCCAGCAAAGCAACACATAGCAATGGGGCCATACTCCTCACAGCTCTTCTCCTTGACAGAGGTTTCTCTTGATCCAGAAGTGTTCTATCAGTCAGGGGTTTTAAGTCCAATACTTATACCCCTTATGCCTTTGAAGTAGGCCTACTTCAAATGAAAGTCTTTGTAGTTTACAGGTTTCTGCCTTACCCTGCCTTTGCTCCAGACACACTCCAGGGGGGTGGAGACAGCATTGTGAGATGACAGGCACAGCCCTATTCAGGTGTCAGTGACAACTCCTCCCAAGCCTCTATCTCAGCAAGACACATCAGCCTGTTGATGGGCCATCAGGCTATGAAGGACACACTTTTGCTCCGTTTGTGTAACTGTCTAGAGTGAATGCACAACCAGGCCTCTGTCAGTCTAAACCAGATGTTGTTTCCACAGGCAGGCAGAGGCACGGGTTGGTTAAACAAGAAAAGGCCCACTTAATAAAAGTGGCATTTTCAAACACACAATTTAAAAACCAACTTGACTAAAAGATGTATCTTTAAATTCTGAGTTCAGGGAGCCCAAACTCCAAATCTCTATCTCTTCCCAATTGAAAGATGCACTTGTAAGATGTTATAAGGCAGCGCCAATGATAACCTACAAGAGAGCTAGCCTTTCAATAGTGAAAAAAGAAATTGGCAGTATTTCACTACCAGGACATATAAAACGCTCCAGCACATATCCTGCCTTTTAGACATATACTGCACCCTGCCCATGGGGCCACCTTGGGACTACCTTAGAGGTGCCATACTTGTTGTAAAAGGGAGGGATTGTGCAGCAAGTGGGTGCACTTGCCAGGTTGACATGGTAGTTTTGAACAGCACTCACAGACCCTGCAATGGCAGGCCTGAGACAAGGTTACAGGGCTACTCGTGTGTGTGGCACAATCAGTGCCGGAGGCCAGTTGTAGCATGTGAATTACAGGCTCTGGGCACACTCAGTGCACTATACTAGGGACTTACCAGTAAATCAAAAATGTCAATCATGGATAACCAATCACAATCATACTTTACACAGTGAGAACTTGCACTTTAGCACTAATCAGCTGTGGCAAAGTGCCCAGAGCACAAAAACCAGCAAAAACAAAGTCTAGTACACAGTCAAAAATACAGGAAGTAGAGACAAAGACAGGGGAAACTACACCAAGGATGCCAGGTCTACCACCCCTCAGATATTCATATTTGCCCATGTGTTGAGTCATCCCCTCAGACCCTCCTATACTTTGTCTTTTTTGTAAGTGCTAAATTCGAGAGAGAGAATGATGAATTTAGAACCGAGACCTAGACCGACTCAATTCGAGGCTTTGACGGAGTGGGAAGACGAAATACATGACCGAGAAAGACAGAGAAATGGTAGAGGATATAGGTACCTGTTTGGCAGATCATACGGACATGAGACACATGATGATCGAATGAGAAGGTGGCGAAATGCGAGTATGACTGAGGGTTTGTTTCCCGTAAGAACTGCAGGAGAGAATGAAGGACGAAAGTGTGTAGAAAAGAGGCATAATGTGGAGTCGAGAGGGTACGGAGTGAATGAGTCCGAGGATGATGTTCTTGATGATATGTTCTATAAGAATCCACCACCATACCGACCAGAACCAGAAATATTAACTCCAAGTGCCCCAATGAAAGAAACAGTACGAATCATAAAATCGGAACCAGAGTTCCAAGATTTGGGAAGAAACAATCATATTAGAGAGGTAGAAAATAAGTCTGGAGGAAAATTGGATGGAGAAAATTCAGCAGAATTAGCAAAGACAACCCTAGAATTAACTGAGAAAATAAGAGAATTTACAAGAATTTGGAAGCGATAACTGTACCAGTAACGATAGGTCCAGTAATGCCTATTTTTGACAAGCAGAAAGACAGTGAACATTGTTTGACAGTCCCTTATAAAAATAATAAACCGGTTGAACAACCAAGAATGAGTCAGAGTGAGAATCCATGGAGACAGACTATGAGTATGATTGAACCGAATTTTTCAAATAACCCGTTTGTAGGTCAGAACTGTGCAGAGAAACGTATGACAATGATAGAGACGATGTCAGAAACACAAAAAGATTTTGGACAAGGAAATGTAGAGAAGCCAGTAGGACCGTCTACAGAGGAGTTGAGTGAATGGTTGAGAAGCTTGCAAAAGAAAGACAAGGAATCTCAGTCAATAGATGTAGCTAAATTACGAATGGTACTGGAAGAATTAATAGTAGGAACTATCCGGACAGAGAAATTAAAAACCTACCAAGATGAGGAGTTGTTGTTTCTGTGCAAAAGCGTAACATGGAGAGCAAAAAGTCTTCATGAAAGATTAGAAGAAGTGGCGAATGAAATGTGTATTGATATTGAAAAGGTAAAAGCACTACAGAAACCCTATCGAGTAAACCACCGAAAAAGACATTGAAAACATGAATACTACAGGACGAATAGGTCTGATTAAGGATATCATTATTTTGTTGAGAAAATGGGGAGATGTGGACAAATGGAAGAGCAGATGGTATCGTAAGCGAGACGAAGTTTCAGACAAAATGTTTTCAGCTTACCCTATGAGAGAAAAAGAGAAGGTTGTGACAGAATATCCTATGAGAGAGATTCTGGGAGGAGGATATGTGCATGTCCCATGGACTAGACAGGATATTTTATCGTTTACGAATGACTTCCCTCGACTGCGTGAAAAACCTGTCAAGTGGTATAGACAGGTGGACAGATTTGTGAAGCTATGCAAAGTATTGTGGATTGACCTGAATAGCTTGTTTGACATAATAGTACCAGCAGATCTATGGACAGAATGTAAAATAGTAATAGATTGGCCGACACAGGAATACCCAAGGGATCCTAAGACAGGAGCTCCAGACACTGAGGTACTGAGGGTGGAGACAGCATTGTGAGATGACAGGCACAGCCCTATTCAGGTGTCAGTGACAACTCCTCCCATGCCTCTATCTCAGCAAGACACATCAGCCTGTTGATGGGCCATCAGGCTATGAAGGACACACTTTTGCTCCGTTTGTGTAACTGTCTAGAGTGAATGCACAACCAGGCCTCTGTCAGTCTAAACCAGATGTTGTTTCCACAGGCAGGCAGAGGCACGGGTTGGTTAAACAAGAAAAGGCCCACTTTCTAAAAGTGGCATTTTCAAACACAATTTAAAAACCAACTTGACTAAAAGATGTATCTTTAAATTCTGAGTTCAGGGAGCCCAAACTCCAAATCTCTATCTCTTCCCAATTGAAAGTTGCACTTTTAAGATGTTATAAGCAGCGCCAATGATAACCTACAAGAGAGCTAGCCTTTCAATAGTGAAAAAAGAAATTGGCAGTATTTCACTACCAGGACATATAAAACACACCAGCACATATCCTGCCTTTTAGACATATACTGCACCCTGCCCATGGGGCCACCTTGGGACTACCTTAGAGGTGCCTTACTTGTAGTAAAAGGGAGGGATTGTGCAGCAAGTGGGTGCACTTGCCAGGTTGACATGGTAGTTTTGAACAGCATTCACAGACCCTGCAATGGCAGGCCTGAGACAAGGTTACAGGGCTACTCGTGTGTGTGGCACAATCAGTGCCGGAGGCCAGTTGTAGCATTTGAATTACAGGCTCTGGGCACACTCAGTGCACTATACTAGGGACTTACCAGTAAATCAAAAATGTCAATCATGGATAACCAATCACAATCATACTTTACACAGTGAGAACTTGCACTTTAGCACTAATCAGCTGTGGTAAAGTGCCCAGAGCACAAAAACCAGCAAAAACAAAGTCTAGTACACAGTCAAAAATACAGGAAGTAGAGACAAAGACAGGGGAAACTACACCAAGGATGCCAGGTCTACCACCCCTCAGACATTCCTATTTGCCCATGTGTTGAGTCATCCCCTCAGATCCTCCTATACTTTGTCTTTTTTGTAAGTGCTAACTTTTTCTTATCAAACAGTTTTTACTCCCTTTACTTCGTTTAGACAAGTTCAGCAAATGCAGAGGCGTTGATTTTCCTACAATAGCTAGATCATCATGCATGTAAGGCTGTTGGTTCCGTTCTAAAAAATGAAACTTACCTGCGCAAATCTATAATGTTTTAAAATGTATACTTACAGTCCACTTTTAATTTTGGATTTTTAAATTTGCAAATGGTGCTTGCTGGTTGCATCAAAGTGCACTTTATCTGGTAACATCTATTGTCATTTTAATTTTAAAATGCTGCTAATGCATAATTATAATGTAACTTTATGACCTGCCTTCACAAGATCGAATAAAGAATATTTTGACAAGGATAGTTATATAGAGAGCATGTCTAGCAAGATCATAGGAGTAAGGTGCTGAGACAGATATACTTCTCAATATTTGTACTCCTATTGTAGGGATAGGAAGAAACATGCAGAATGCAATTTGGGGATTTGTGGGTGCAGGCATGTGCATTGGAGTTCTGGATTGGTCTCATTGTTGCAAATGTTCGAGGAAAAGATGTGTAGTTGGTGCTGGGCATAGATAAGTATGGTGAGGATAGCAGGAAATTCTTTCAACACAGCATGTCTAGTGATGGTTGTGCTTCTCCAACAAGAGATTTGAGAGTCACAAGGAATGCAAACTACATGTAGCACTGGTGAGAGCCTAGGGACAGACATGTGTGCAATTTTGGAGCAGATGCCCAACTGGGGATGCATGAAATGACAAGAGAAAAGAGCTTTTCTGGAGCCTCTTGAATGAAAGATGTATGCTGGAATTTCAACGTGGGACAGTGCAGAGTTGTGGCAGGCTGCAAGTTCTTGCATCAGTGCAGCAGAAGAGGAGGGCTGCAGTTGGGCAGTGCATGTGACAAGGAGCATCAGATATACAAGCATGATGGTCAGGGAGAGAAGAAGGCAGAGACCTACTTCTGAGACCAATCCAAGTGGGACAGCTGCAGTGAGATGAGATGGATTTTGAGTAAGACAAATGTAAGATTTTTATGATGATTTTTCATCAAGCTTTTCACATTCTTTAAAAGTGTCCTGTGGAGTGTTTTTTGGGCCAAATATCTTAGATCAGTAAGTAAGCAGCCATTGCTACAGGTGGCCTGTGCACACGTAATCTGTGTCAATAGTATGATTACTGCAAATAACAAATATACAGAACAATGACAATAGTCGGATTGGCGTTTTCTTACTTTGTAGTTTAATTGTAGATCAGATGCCCAGCCAACACGTGTTTCGCCAGGGTGTGAACCCACAACTTCTTCAGGGCTATTGGACAAATGACCTGGAAGGAGAAATTCTCTCCGCCGGTTGTACTTCCGTCCCGGCTGTTGGGGTGAGCAAATCCAAAGAAGGACATTAACTGGTAACGTGGTGAGTACCAAAACAGGAGCACTTCATGCGTGTTTAATCCGGTGACAGCGAGTACGCTGGTGAAAGCCATTGCTTGCGAGAAAACCGGAAGTCTATTGCTATTGCTGTAAAAATAATTCGAGGGAAAGAAGTCTGAAAGTCTGAGAAGGGATGTTGATTCTTTTAAGCATAAACCATTCAAGCACTTCAGGGCGTCTTTTCTGCGCCGGTGCCTAAGAAAGAGCCAGGCGCCTTTTGTCTGCTGCACAATCTTTCTAAACTATCAACGCAATTTGGCAAATGACTTGTCACTAAGTCTGGGCGGTGAACTCCGCTCCGCTTGCGGAGTTTGAAGAGTTTTCTGCACTCCACGTTACGCAGAGCTCAGGGAGTTCCCAAAAACTCCGCTTGCGTTCATCAGCTTCAAGTTGGTGAGCGCGAGCGAGGAAAATCCACCTCCAGGCGAGATTTTCCTAGTTCATGATCGACAACATCAAGTTGGCGAGCGCGAGCATCGGAAATCAACCTCCCAGCGAGATTTCTCAACAAGGGCTCGTATGCCCACGACCGCTCGTGTTGAGAAACCGTCCATTCGCGTTGAGAAAGCTGCAGCTTGAGTAAAAATCTACTTGAGTGGCAGAAAGGAAGCATCGCCCGCTTGCGCTGTGCATAGTGCCATCCACGATGATTGCACAGTGCGGACAAGACACCGGAATTGAAAATCACCGCGAACTGCACTTATCTAATGCACTCTGCTGCTCGCAGAGCTCCGCTCCGCAGATTTTTTTTGCACTTCACAGAGTTCCGCGTGACTTACTTGTCACATGGTGACATGCATGTTTCGAGCAGACTGATCACAAAGGAAGGGAAAGGGGCTCCGTTTGGCAAAGGAAGACATTCAGCCAGCTTTTGAATTTCTGCTAGTGCATCCAGGCCTTATCATCAGTTGCGCTGTGCAGCTGGAAAAAAATGCAGCTGTGAGAATTGCCTGATAATGAGCTGTGCTTGTCATATACTGCCTTTGAGCTTTTCAGAGCATTCCCGTAGTGGCTGGTGCAGAAAGCTGATAGGAAGAATGTCAGAATACATTATCAGGTTATCTTTCTGTTCGGGGGGCATTCATGATTCTGTGGCATCTATAAAAGCATTTCTATAAGCGACGGACAGGTTGGGGGTCCCACGGGCACCAGGAAAGTTCAAAGATTCCACAGCACATTTCCATTGATAAAGCATGGCCAGAATCAATGTTGCCATCAGAGAAGACTGCAGCTTTCATGACAAGAGCTACTACGTGTCTAGTAGCGAAGAAGGTGACATTAAATGAATTCAGTCCTTGCGGGGTGAGGTACACCTTACCACCCAAGTTGTACTGCAAGTTGCCTGGGTGATTGACCAGAGCCACATTTAGTATGAAGCACAGATCTAATTTCCCTCACCTTAATAAAGACACTAAACAGTAATAGAAGGTGTGGGATGCATTCCTAAAGAAATGGTTAGGAGGGTGGTGCCAGACAGTAGCAATAGGAGTTTAATACCTATTCTGAAAAGCATGATGGGCAAGCTAGTACAGGTTTAGCCTCCCCTCGATAAAAAGGCCCCTTTTTTGTCTGTTACATGTTGCAAGTGCTCTTGTCATCAATATGTGGGGTGCGCGGAAACCACATAGAGCCATCACTTACCTGTGAGTGACGCCACAGCCAGGGCACCATCGCCGCCACCGCCAAGAGTCTTCAGGGCACGACACCGAGCTCCTTCTTCCGCGTCGCCGCCCCGGGACTGCAACTCCCGGCAGCCTCAGCGGCGGCGCGACCAATTTGACGCGGTACAAGCGCCAGGAGGCGCCATAAATCACAGGCAGACCGGCGGAGCGGGGGGACGACCACTAGAGCCATCACTTACCTGTGAGTGACGCCACAGCCAGGGCACCATCGCCGCCACCGCCAAGAGTCTTCAGGGCACGACACCGAGCTCCTTCTTCCGCGTCGCCGCCCCGGGACTGCAACTCCCGGCAGCCTCAGCGGCGGCGCGACCAATTTGACGCGGTACAAGCGCCAGGAGGCGCCATAAATCACAGGCAGACCGGCGGAGCGGGGGGACGACCACTAGAGCCATCACTTACCTGTGAGTGACGCCACAGCCAGGGCACCATCGCCGCCACCGCCAAGAGTCTTCAGGGCACGACACCGAGCTCCTTCTTCCGCGTCGCCGCCCCGGGACTGCAACTCCCGGCAGCCTCAGCGGCGGCGCGACCAATTTGACGCGGTACAAGCGCCAGGAGGCGCCATAAATCACAGGCAGACCCGCTTCGCGGGACGCGCGCGGGACGACGCCGGGCTAAGCCCGGGCAAAGGGCGGGCCCTCTGTGGCCCTCCGTGGACCGCCGAGACCGGCCCCGGCGCAGCACCCTGCTCAGACGCAGAAACCTAGGAAGACATCTCACTGTGAGTTGCATTTACATTATTACCGTGGCAACTTGAGTATCTGATATAGTTATCACTATGACCACAAGCGTGCCGAGCCCATTTCTTGCCACGGTTGATAGACTGGGAACCGTAATGAACGGTACCTTGGATAATTATTTAATCAAGACTCCATTCACAGGAACAATCGAGTCCTCCTTAGCAGAGCGACGACTCGAGCGCAGACGCTCTATCGAAATTATCAAAACCAGGGCATTGTCTGAGCTCAGTTCCACAACTACCCCTGTAAATGATTGCATTCCTGTACCAGCCCTTGCTGACGATACCTTAAGCACAGAAGGTTTACCACTCTTGTTGAGAGAATGTGTAGCACCAGGTACTCCCTCTATTGGAACAGTTATTATTGATTCGTCACTTGATCTACCCAGTTCTCCAGGAACCTCAAAAATTGTGCCACCTACCTCCTACAAGCCTAAAAAACCGAGGAAAGCTGTACAAGCAGTAAGGCAACTCCCACCACCTGCTAAAAGGAGATGTAAAGGGATGGAACTTATAAAACAAAGGATGAGCCATTCAGCTTTTGGGAAGAAGGTGACCCCTTTCAGTTCTAAAGCTATATCCACTGTAACTACTAAGGACGTGCCCGGACCAGACACTGTTCTTATACCAGTGCCGATCTCGACACATACGGAGGTGGCACACAGCACTGAACATTGTCCTAAAGATAATGGGTCCAATATCAAAATTACTAGTAACTTTGTGGACACTTTCGAACTGATATTGCGCTCTTATACCCTAGCAATTGTAGAAAGGTTGGAAAAAATCGAGAATCGACTAGGGAAAATTGAAGCAGACCTTGATAGGAAGTCTTGCCCTATTCAATTAAAGGCTCAATTAGAACCCGATCAGGCTCAAGCTCACTCTTCTGGGGTGAATCCTGTTGTTAAAAACCGACCTCCACTAATTGACAAGGGGTTAGTCGTAAATTTAGTTCCTACTAATTCATCATTAGGCGACCTGTCCCCTGGTAGTAATTTAACAAGAGCGCCAGTTCTGATCCCTAATCTTACTCCAAGTAATAGTATTACTAATCAGCCAAATCCTCCTGTGTGTAATGCACCAGTTAATACTACTTCCCACTCTACAATCCCTGAAAATAATATTACTAACGACACGGGTAAATGTTCAGATGGGTTACTGAGACACGAGGAGGGTGGCAGGAGGCAGATTCAAGGGAATCAGCCTAGGGGACCCTTACCGGATCTTCCACCTGAGGCTGTTCCCTATGTTGTGATTCTAACGGGGGTACCTGAGCTTTCAGTAAATAAGAGAGAAGGTTTCTTCCAACTAAAGAATAAAATAGTACATTGGCTGGCACTACATAGGCCGATCACTAGTAACATTAACGGCGAAATAATTCATGTACGCCGGCTTCAATGGTTGGGGGGTAGACCTAAGGACATTAGGGGGGATGTGGTTGTGATAAACTTTAGAGACCAAAATGCAGTACGTCATGTCTTGAGCTGGCCAGGGGTCAACTCAGGTAGCTGCATTATTCCACGTCCCCTGACCTATTTCTATCCACGATCTGCTGTATTTCCCCATCAGACTAGGGGTTTCACATTACCTAGTATTAAACTCCCCGATATGTCGAATCTCAGGAATCTAGCCACAACGTTAGAAGACCCTGAGTGGAATATGGTACCAACTAGGCCAGGTTTCCCTGCACATAGGAGCTGGGATCACCCGGCACCTTTCACCCCACTGGAAGTTTCTAACCGGTTTAATATCCTTAGTGGTTTGGATACTTGCGATTGAAGTTTACAGCCACCCGGGGAGGAGCCAGTGGGTATGGCTGAGACCTTGGATAGGATTTCATCCACTGATTTAACCATATCCAATAGTGGTTTCATCCTGGCTGGTGTTACTATTAATGTACCAACTAATTTTGCTCGTAGTATACAACTAACTACTCAAGGAGACTGTATTAACGAAACATTTAATCATGGCTTAATTAATTATGAGATTCATGCTGGGGCTACAGGCTCTTCCATGCCAAGCAATCAGAATGATGATGGTTGTAAAATGAGTTTAGTTTCTTGGAACATTGCAGGCTTGGCAGACAAGATATGCGACCCTGCCTGGCTTGTTTTTGTTAAAAAATATGCGATTATATGTCTCCAAGAAACATGGTTAGAAGAAAATACTGCCTTCATCGAAGGGTACCAAAGCTTCCTTAGGCCAGCATCCCCCTCTACTAGTGGCAGAGCAAAAGGGGGCCTGGCCATTTTTATAAACATGGCCCTGTCTTGTGATATAACCATTTACCAACATGTAAATAGTAACCTTCAAGTGCTTATATTGAAGAGAGGCAAAAATGCTTTGACTTTAATCAATTTTTATAACGCCACATCTAGCCAAGGGGAATGTAACATTCTATTATTGAAGGAAATGTTGAAAGAAGGAACAGACATATTACCTTGTAAAGTATTGATTGTAGGTGACTTTAATGCACATCCGTGCGGTAACCCAAGAGAAACCCCAATGGGATCCCTCGGGTGTAACAACATGGATGGTTTTCACTTTGATCATACTAGACGCGGTTCCCTTCTTAATGATTTACTCAATGAATATAACTTGTTTGTAGCCATGTCTTTGGTGTCAGAATCCAAAGTTTTTGATGTCCCGACGTTTAAAGGGTCACGTTATGGGTCTTTTATTGACCATATATTATTATCTGTTGACCTTGTAAACCAGATCTCCTGCTTTACTATTCACATGAATATTTACAGTGATCACAACCCCATTTCTATCAATTTGAATGGTGGTATATTTGAATTACGTAAACAATGTAAAGACAGGGGAATTCTACAATGTATAAATGGTAAACGTCGTTTGAAATGGCATAGGGTAAATCAAGAAAACTTTTATAATGATATTAATAAGTTATGTGGTGAGGAATTAGCGACCTGTGCCTCAACTTCTATGTCTCCAAAGCAAACTTTAGTCACTTTTGAAGGTGTAGCGTTAATAGTAAGCTCTATGTTACTGGTTCCAGCAAATGGGCAAGTTGATAGTCACCCTAAATGGTTTGATCATGCATGCTCTGTCGCAAATAGAAATTTAAGGATGGCGTTAAAAAACGAACCTAGAGATCTAGGCGAAATCAGGATCCTCCGCTATACCTATAAAAAAGCATTAGACAAGCGGAAAAAGGAAATTAAGGTCAGTACTTGGGAGTCCCTACTTGACCCAGCTGTCCTGGGAAATAGCAGCAAATTCTGGGAGATTGTCAACAAACCTTTGTTTGACAACCCAAGTGATACTGCAATAGGCACAAATATCCCAGAGGCAGATTGGGTGTCTCATTTTAGTGCAATTTTTAAAAGTCATGATCAACTTTCAGATCATGAATTCTTAATTTTAGAGGAGAAGCCACCCTGTTTCTCAATCAACGAAGTAGAAAAGGCAATCCAAGGTTTAACTAGCAATAAGGCACCTGGTCCGGATGGCCTCCCTCCGGATCTTTTTAAATCCAGTATTCAGTTATGGGCTCCTATCCTTACAAATGTAATAAATGCAGCTGTAATATCCGGGTGCCCAAAATCCTGGGGACAATCAACTATTGTCCCCGTGTTTAAAAAGGGTGATCGTGGCAGCCCGACATGCTACAGACCAATATCCTTAATTAACTCTGTAGCAAAAGTGGTAGGGGGTGTGCTTTTGAACAGACTTACAACATGGGCAAAAGAGAAAAATATTCTATCTTCAATACAATACGGTTTCAGACCAGGCCACTCAACAGTGACCCAGTGTCTGAACCTGTATTTAATTGTAAGTAAATACACTCTAGCCCGCCAGGGAACCATACACATGGCCTTTATGGACCTATCGTCCGCATTTGACTGTGTGGACAGAGGTAAATTATGGGACATTATGTTGAAAATGGGCATTGATCAGAACTTAGTTTATGTCCTGATCGATTTGCACTCAGACACAAGAGCCAACGTCCGTTACTCACAAGACCTGAAGGTGACAGGGGACATCAGAATTAATAGGGGCGTCCGTCAAGGATGTATTCTAGCACCATTTCTCTTCAATTTGTATATAAATGAGCTGGAGGACTGTCTGTTGAGAACAGGTGCAGATTACCCCTATGTAGGCAAAAAAGGTATCCCAGTCTTACTCTATGCGGATGACGCTGTCCTTATTTCAAGGACCGCAATTGGTCTTCAGAAACTTCTAAATTCTTTTTATGAATTTATGGAGTCCAGAGGCTTAAGTATCAATAATTCAAAGTCCTACACTATGAAAATGGGCCAGGGGTCAGGTAAACCCAACTCTTTTCATACAAATGGGGAAAGAATTCCAAATTCCAAAACCTTCTCATACCTCGGGGTCCTTCTCGACGACCAACTAGAGTGGGGCCCAGCTATTGCTAAAAAAAAGGGCGAAGTAATACGTGTCAATGCAGCAATACTTGGCTTTGCTAGAAAAATGGGCAACAGTCCGGTGGCCGCTTTGCTCAAACTATATCAAGCCAAAAGTGTCGCCATCGCCTGCTATGGCAGTGAGATATGGGGTTACTGCCAGACACGAGCCCTGGAGGTTACAGAAAATAACTTCTTAAAGAAGGTATTGAGGCTGCCAAGGGGCACCGGAAATTTCTCGGTACACGAGGAATTAGGTGTACCATTCCTGAGTGACAGAATAGCAGCAAATCCCCTGTTATGTTGGCTGAACTCCTGGCTAAATGATGATATACCTCTCACTCATGCTATACTAGAAGAAGCTCTAATCTGGGACGGTAGGTTTAAGGTTCCGTGGTTGAGGTATATTAACGACCGCCTCACTGAAATGGGGCGACCGGATTTGTTCTCATCCCCAAATTTTATAACCAAAGCTGATGTAATTTTTGTGAAAAAGACATTCATGTCCACTAGGTATCTCGCCCGGGAGGAGGGCGAGTTGACGAAAGATAGTGTAAGGAAACACGCCCTACTTAAGACATGTTTTCAAATGGAACCATACCTATCCTGGCCTATGTCAGGGTATGAACGCTATCTCTTGATAAGGTTCCGTTTTGATTTATTTCATCTCCTGTTGGCAGTACCAAAAGGAGCCCACCGAGGTCAAGTGTTACCTGCTTGCGGCTGCGACGGGAAGTCTCCGCAAGATTTGGCACACTTTTTATTTGTTTGTCCTTATTATCTAGTACCTCGGAGATTGTATTTGAAGCCTTGCTTAAAGGATTTACAATTTACCCAAATTAAACCAGCACTTTATTACCTCCAACTCCTGAATAGTGATTATACTTTGTTTATATGTAGCTTTCTGAAACTTGCTATCACCTTCAGGAAAAGTATGGAAGGTTAATTATGCTGCTACTATCGTTGTATTTTTATCCCTTTTTAACTCTGTATAATTATTTATATTTTTAACTTGTTGTATCCTATGTGTTATCCTGGTTTTACAAAACTCTTGCACATTATCTTGCGTTTCATTGATGAAATGGATGGTTTCTCTTTATATGAAAGGAATATGTTATGTCTGTATGTTTTAAAATGTACTTTTATGGATGTATTGTATTACATTCGAATAAAGATATAAACAAACAACAAACACATAATTTGCTTTCTTGTAATCAAGAGCGATTTCGAGGAATTAATTATAATTACACAAAATGCAAATCCATCTTTCCTCCCCGCATTTTTGCATAAAATACACCCTTGCCTTAATTTTTGATGTCCGGATGCATTTCACTCTAAATTGCGAAAAACTCAATAGCTACGGACAACAGGCGCTCACAATTTGGTGGTTTGCATTGTTTCACACTTTCATTTTTGCCACAAACGGCGGCACAGTCACGCAAAATGGCATAGTGGCGTAATTATAAGAATTGTGAGTACAAGAATACAGCGAAATTCCCAAACTTACTCGAATTGTGCCGACATAATCTAAATGTCATTCGGGCCAAATCAATACATCAAAAAGAAATATAAAAAAGTATAGATTCAAAGTAGTCTTTGGGACTGCCCTCTTCAGGGGTGGCGGGTTGCCCGTCAAGGTCATTGACGAACCATTGATGTTTCCATTGGATTCTGGATCAAGCAGCCCTTCTGTGATCCATTGTGTGGTCCCGGAAGTATTTACTTTGCTGAAACACCAGCATGTAAATGGCTGACTTATGGCTTTACTGCTTGCTTTTTAGTTACCTATGCCTGTGTAAAACAAAGGCACCGAACTATTCACGAATTGCCCTTGGGCACTAATTACTTTTGCTTCGCTGACACGGTAAGATGATGGATGTGCAATTATTTTGTTCATCCAAAGGGAAAAGATGTAACAACAATACTGGCCCTTTGGTCAAAAAATCTAAAATTAAATAATTTGCATAGTTAAGTTTCAGCTTACCACTGTCAATGAAAACTTCAACTTTTGCCACAGTTTCACAACATTCTCTTTTGCGGGTGCACTTTAACTCTGTTAAGGCCATCTGTTACTTAAAGGGACCCTTTTTCTAAACAACAACAAAAGAAGAAGAACAACAACAATAATAATAATAGTAAGAATAATAATAATACGTATCATTATTAGCATTAGTAGTAATAATACTCATGTTGTTACAGAAAAGAATCTATATGCATTTACATTAATAAACCATTCTTTTCCTTTTGGGCCGGATGTTTTATATTGCTTCTTATCAGTTGTAAACTACAAGTATAAGCAATTCACAGCATCAAATACAATACAAACCACTTTTTTATTTGCAGAAATTGTGCTTTACGAATAAAAAATGTCTTTTGCTGGTCCTTAACAATACCATAATTTGTAAGCAAGAAGTCCAGAAAAAGATTTACCAATGTAAATGTTTAAATGTGAGACAGCAATGTTATTTTGTGCTTCCAAACCTAACTGGCCATGTCCAACCTGCTACACCTCTCCTACTTTACTGCTAAGCATTATTGTGTCTCTGCCTCTGCTGTATTTTAACCCTTTTCCATTAAACTTAGCCTACCACATCTACTTACATACCCACCAAACATAACTGCCATACCTATCTACCATAGCTACACTACCTTATGTGCAATGACTTACCTATGTACCATACCTAATATACCATACCTACGCATCTACTAAAACCTAACCTTCTGTACCCAAACCACAAACCACAATACCTACCTACCATAACAAGCCTACCATACCTAACTGTACCTAACACACCGTAGCTACCCTACCTCCATTTCTGCACTGCATATACCTTACTCCTGGCCTGAGGTGGTGGCTTTGTAAACAAACATTTGCAATGCAATCGGTCTTTGGGACCTTATATGTATTTAGCTATGCAGCACGTTAGCCTGGGTGCTGAAACATCTACTGTTCTTTAACATGGAGGGATAGTAAGCTCCAAACTGCATGACACGCCAGGTATGGGAACACATGGAGAGAAATGTTGCCTTTCAGCAGGAAATGGTATAGTCCAGAGCTCTGTTTTTAATATAAAATCAGGGCCTTCAGGGGTCATATCACTGAAAATACAGGATCTGAAAAAGATATTGTCTACGGGTGCTAGTGGAAGACAATTTCTATGGACTGGAATCTAGATAATGCTAAAGTGATTCTGGTATTTTACTGACCTCTGCTGGTCGTTTTCTATGAAGAAAGTTAAATAGAGGCAGTTGCCAGAAAAATGTAAAAAAGAAAGTCCCTCAGCAGAAAGCAATTCAGGTATTTTACTGACCTCTGCTGGTCATTTTCTATCAAGACAGTTAAATAGAAGCAGTTGAACAGGAAAAAGTCCCTAAGCGGAAGCAGACAAGTCCTAGGACTGATCTCCAGAGCCCACAAAGTACATACACATATAAGTATATACTAAACTATATACAAGAGGTCTCGAATGCTCAACCTAAAAAAGAGCAAGTTGTACATATCGGTCACCCAGTAAGGGTTTAAGGTGCTGCAGTCTGCTACAGAAAGTGCCTAACTCAAAGGTCCTCCAGTAACGGTCTAAGGTGCTACAGCCTGCATCAAGAAAGAGAGAATTGAAGCTTTTGAATGACGTTAAAATTAAAATGCCCTTGTTTCTTTAAAACTAGCGAGACCTATTGGCTTTGCCAGTGCCTGTTCATATTCTTACTGCTCAGCCTCTTATAGACCATTGAGGGTCTGTGAGATGGTGGTGCCTAGAAAAGGCAGGAAGGTGATCAGTGTTATAAGTTTAGAGGGCTAAAGACTGATCAGTCCAGTAGGTTCACTCAGAGGCATTGAGAAATTGGCTATCCTGCCCAGTGGAGTCTATCAGGGTCTTTAAAGAGGTGAGAAGACAGCATCATTTTAGGCAAAGGCTGGATAACTATTGTATTGCCCCCAACAATTTATCAATTTAGCAGCAGAATGAATGCATCCCTACAAAACTGTGGTTTGTGTCACAAAGAGAATTCTACTCACTCTTTTAGAATTGGATTAGCTTTGGAATAGGAAGCAGCATGACAGTTGAAGAAGTCAGTCATAAGAGAAGAATAATGGAAATCTGGGGTAGGCCAGGTAGGACAGGTTAGAAACTGAGTAAAGTTAAGTCTCACGTTTGGTCAGCAACCCCAGCTCACTCTGTCTCATTTATACCTATAAGGGGTTGTCCTGTAGCTTGTTGTGCCTAAAAGAGTCCCTCTTCCTTTAGCCATATGTAAAGAACAAGCAGGATTTGGAGCTGCTAGCTATCTTCAATAAGTGGCCTCAGTACTTTCTGTGTGTAAAATGGCTGTGGCCTAGTTGCCCCAAATGGTTCCTATGTGTTTCCCTAAATATTGTTTTTCAAGTCACAATCACTTAGGTGTGGGCCAGAGCTGCTCCTGGTCTCTTCATCCTATCCCAATTCTTCCCAGAAGCGGCGGGAGCAGGGGCCCTTCCAATCTTCCTGCAGAACGTTAGTGACCTGATGCAACTGCAGCAGAATGACCCATGATGTGCCATGCCACTGCGGAGTAGGATTTTATGCTACAACTAATCTGTAATAAGTAGACCCCGTGAAATATTGTAAATAATAATAGCTGTGGCTTAAATCCCCAAAATGTTTTTGTATGTTCTATTGAAGATTAACTCTGAGTCCTAAATCAGCAAGATGTGGGCCTTGGTTAATCCCGGTCTTTCAGATCCACCACAAATGTTTCCCTGTAGCAGTGGGGAAAGTGGAATGCCTAATCACTCCACAGGAAGTTAGTGACTTGATTCAATCGGAGCAGAATTCCCCATATCATTGTGTGCCATGAAATCCCCGAAAAGGATTTGACAATTCTAGCAATCTGCAATAGGTAGACCTCCTTAGATACTTTACATCGAAATTATTGTGGCCTAGATCCCCAAATAGTTGTCAATGTTACTTCTCAACATCAATTCAGAGGTATAGTACTCTTGGTTGTACCTGATACTACCAACAAATGTGTGATCCTGGGCACATTACTCATTTGATCTCTCTTTGGGTTGTTTTATTAAAATTAAGACATTTAAACTTGTGCTGAACATCGGCAATGCATATTATTTGGAAACCAGCACGTGGGGGTGTAGTTCCAGCTACTTTGCACAGAAATACACAGGGGCAGATTTACAAGCCCTTTGCGCCACTTTTGAAAGTTTATTGAGTAAATAATACCTTTCACGGCCTAAAGGAATTTGCGGGGCACATTGTGAATTATAAAACATAACGCACAATGCTTGTGCAACCCTTGGCCCTGATCCCGCTGGCACCCTTAAACCAGCCAGTTCTGGAAAACAACATCTAAGCCTGTTTAGAAATTAATGCGAAGAGCAAATAAGCCATAAATCCCACAGTATAGACACTATGGTTAGACAATTATTAAACAACCCACTAGCCAATTGTGTTGTCCTGGGTACAAGTTGAAAACAACAGCTTTTTGCCGATAAAATCCAGGCCTCACAGTTCGTGGGGTCTGTCGCCTCGTTTTCAGCATCTTAAGGGGGGGGGGGGGCCTGCAAGCAGTATTGCTCAAGTAGAGCCTGGGCTTAGTGTGAAAATGTTCACGAGCGCAAGGAGAGCAGCAGTACGAGGGAGCAGAACACCAGCCGCCAGCCTCCCCCACAAACAGTGCGACGAGCCCCATAGCGTCTAGGCGCTGCAAGAAGAGGCTGAGGAGCAGCAAGAGGGTGAAAGGGCGAGGGGCTGCACCACAACACTGACGCACGAGGACCGACGAGCCTTAACTCTAGCTGATACCAATCACACCTGAGCCAGTGGTGTAGCTAGAGCTTGTGGCGCCCGGGGCTATTCCTCAGATTGACACCCCGGGGGGTGGAAGGGGTTGCTGGGGAAAAAGGACTGCAAGCACTTGAAAGAGGACCGAGAGACACGTAGTATCGCCGCTAATAGTTACCTCGATCATGCAAGTTACATGCACATACATGACATGGTCCAAGGCTACACAGTTGAATACACTGGTGACTGGCAGTGACTGGCAGTACAAAAGAGAACACACAGACTGCATGATCTATCTGGGGACTCAGAAAAACTGCATGTGATATCCATCAGAGAGCTGCGTGAACAATTACCTGGTAATCCCCTCAGCACAATACAAACATGCACATACATGACACTGTTCAGGGATCCATCATCTACAGCTGACATTAAATGACCATTCATCATGGTCCCCCCATTAAAGCAGTGCACTTTGTGATCTGCATGGTACATGTTCTTTGCAGCAGGCACATTAACCCTCTGTGCTACCTTTCCAGGAGTCAACCCTTCCACTAGACAAAACTCGGATCTCTCTCTAGGAAGAACATTAATCACCGAAGTTATCATGGCATTTTTATTGTTTCTGAAAATTGCTGGAGGCCAGGAAGGAGGCAGCAAGTTTTTTTAAACCATAATATACTTGCAAACACTACGCACCCACCCAAAATAGGTACCCAGTGCGGTCACACCGTTCGCATCGCTTTAACCTGCTCAAGGTTCATGTGACCTCAGTGACAGAGTCACAGTGACTGGATCACTGTTGCTCTAGGGTGTGCTGCTTCATATGCCTGCCCGCAAGACTGGAGAGGAACTTCAGTATGGATTGTGGTGGACAGGCCTTCAAGGTTAACTCACAATTGACACCGCTAGGGTACACCTGCTTGTGCTAAGACATCAAGCCTTCTAAGGTCTAGTGGGGCCTTGTAAGGTCTAGCATGGGAATATGCTCCCTCAGTAGAGTGGACTGGTCATGAAGGCTGAACCCAGTTCCAAATTCGACAGCTCTGGCCATAGTGCCACATCCTCTCACCCACTGAACACCATACTGCCCCACTGAGAGAAACTCTCACTGCCTTCAACTACAATCTAATTGTGCCCGCTATAAACACTTGGATGTGGCTCAATTCAAATTATGCACTTGATAAGAGTAATATGCTGCCTAAAAACAAAAAAGTAAAAGCAAACACTCATAGGGAATGCAAGAATAAGTAAAGCATGTGAAATGTAAGCAGAAACAACATGGGTACCTTAACGATCTCTCACTCACTATTCAGAAATCAACGAGTGGTTTTACCTGAAAAGTTAAGGACATGACTACAGGGCCCTGAAGGGAACCGATTCAATGTCCATTGCTTGTATCTTTAATAAACGTAAGCAGTATGGTTTAAAAAGACCACATCCATAAACAGAGCCATTGTACGCATTTTGTTTTCCAATCCACCCATCAACCAATTTTGCAGTACCTCCAGGAATGGTGCACTTCCCCACCTGGGGACAACAATGCTGTTCAGAGAAAGACGAGAAAACAAAAGTAGCGATTCACTGCAAAGTCTGTAAAGTGAGGCTGATGTGTTTGGATGTGAATAAAACCAATCTGGCCACTTTGCAACCACTCTGTCTTGCTTTATTTAGTTATGTATTTATTTTTCATATTTAAAACCTTCTATTTCTCTCCATCCCGCTGCACTTTGGAATAGAAAAATGTCAGAAAAAGGGCATTTCCCGCAAGAGTGTTTTTCTTTTTTGGATCCATTTCACAGGGAAGCAACTAAATGAAAGAAGGAAAGAGGTTGTGAACCGTTTCTTCAAGTTACAGTTTCCTCTAAGTAAGGAGCAAGACTGAAAGAGAGGGAATAATAGGAAGAGAGGGGGGACAGCTGCCAGCACAAAAAAGAAGAGGACATCGCCTGAGTCCTATTCCTTCTCTGCCCGTTCCCGAACGTCCACGAAAGCATGCCGAGCCTTATCTGAATGCCTTTGTCCGCCCCCAAAATAGTGCCGCTTGGGGTGGACCGCCCCCAAGGCCCCCTCCCCCCTAGCTACGCCACTGACCTGAGCTGCGGTCAGCGCCGTCCCGTCCTTCCATGAGCTCCTTTGCCCATAGCACAGAGCGGAGGAGGCAGCACCCGGACCCGTCCTGCTACCGCCACCGCTGCTCAGTGTCCTGTTGCTTCTTCTTCACGCAACTCTATGCTAAGAACGTGAAATGTAAAATTACCACTACACCGGATCCCCCGGCACTGAGGAAACAGGACAGGAAGGAATTTTTCATAATTGAAAATATATGCAGTTAAATTAAGAGAAAGAAGGGGGTAGTAATTACGAAACTGAAAGGCAGTGGAAGGAAGTATTCAACATACCAGAAAGACAAGCATTTGCAATGCAATCGGACTCGCATTTACGCGAGACCTATTGCATTGCAAACGAGAGTGCAGAAGGCATGAACAAGGGTGGGGGGGGCAGGCGAGAAGGCACGGACTGCGAGGGGGGCACGGGAAGAAAGTAGTGCTGAAGTAAAGTGGCCAGTAGCCATAGAAGGACACAAATGACGACATGGCCATCATAAGGAGGGACTAACAAGCCTACAACCAATCGGAAGGCAGCATTTAAGCCAAAAGCCAATGAAAAAGATGGGCAGAGAGTGGGCGGAGCTTCCACTCCATACTGAATACTGCATCACTCGCAAAGCGATATAGGCTCAACCTAAAAAAGAACAAGAGATGCCAGCAAACAACATTTCACTCTAAAAGCATATTTTCATGAATATTTTCTCACATTTAGAGATATTTTGCAGAAAAAATGTTTAACCCACCCTCAGTCGGCTCTTTGTCTAACTAGAAAAATGAATGACCATTTATGACTTGAAGAAGGGCCCTTACGATAGTGGATTGGACACTATCTGCTTTCTTAAAACAGTGCGGATTGAGTGTGTGGTAAACCCATGTAAATGCAGCATTGAAGGCACAGAAAGTCAATGTAGACAGCACATGGGTGTGCAAGCATGGCCAAAATGAGCAGAAGAACAGTAGCTCCTCGACGTAGCTCCTCGACGTGGGTGGAGGAGTGTCGCCCCATTGCTTTCTCGTAGTGCAAGAAGCAGAAAAATAAAATGGTATTTTAAATACCATTTTATGTTTCTGCTTCCCGCACTGCGAGAAAGCAGAAGGCAGGGTTTGGTTGGGGGCGGGTGGGCGTTCCTGCTCCAGGCAGGAATGAGTGGCTTGGCTACTATTGTGAGCGCTGACTGTTTGGTCAACCCCAGGGCCGACCAAACCAGTCATGCAAACTCTGTATTTTCCCTATGTAGGCTGCATGCAGCCTACATAAAGAAAATGGCCTCCCCATAGATGCCTGTGGGGTCGGCGTCCTACCAAATCACAACGCGGCCATTGCAGCGTTGTGATTGGCTTAGGGGAGGAGAGGGAGGCTGCCTGCTTCCAGTAGAAGCAGAGAGAGGGGATGTGACGCAACCCCACGTGGGACCGGAGGCCAAGGTACAGTTTTAATAACCCCTCCTCCCCGTGTGACCCCCCCAATCCCCCCACCCGCGAGTCATTCCGGCCGCGCATGTAGTCTAGCATTGGTTAATCTTCATGCCTAGTAGCAGGCCAGGGTGGGAGTTAGGAAGCCCAACTATGAGACATTTTGAATAGTTCAGACTAGAGAGATTAAAGGTAGGTAACATGTTACAGGTAGCGGTGCTAGTTCTTTAAATCGACCCAACAAGGTAGCTCAGTGCCCAGTAGCATAGCAAGGATGCCATAGGTCCTTATGCAAAGATGAAAAATGACCCATTTGACAGCTGTCGGGTTAGTAAAATACAGTAATCATCAGGGTTCAATGGGACCCGGTGCCACTGCACCGGCTGCACCAATTGTAGCTACGCCCCTGACGGTGCCCTTTAAAATAGTACTATTGAGTAACGTTCCAGACACATAGAAATGTGTGTAAATTGCGGCACTCTGATATGTATGCTCGCAGAGCTGGCTCTGGCTTTCTTTCCAGAGTCTCAAAAATGTGCCATTTTGTAAAATAGCAGAGAACCAATTATTTAGGAACAAGGGAGCGTGGCATTGTTCTGTAAGATGCCCATTATATAGTAAATCTGCCCTAAGAAGATCTCCTGTTTCTTGTGCAGATTAGCTGTGGGCTGCTTCTTCGTGTCTTTGTTGGCAGTTTAGCCTGGTTTCTGCTCCAAAGAGATTAAAAAAATGGAACCGAGAAAAAGCACACTGTCTTTTGGTTTGATTGCTACTGACATAAGGAAATTACAGATCAAGGCGTTAACATAGTTTCAAATTAACTTTCTCCAGAGCGACATCGAGTTTGTTTTCTTCGAATCCATTTTTTGCCTTTGGCTGGCAGCCACAATTATCTCGCAGATGGTTTCTGCGACGCGAATTCCTTGGAATTCACCATTTTCACATGCTGACTTATTACTGGCTAGTCTGGTGCACCCGGTGAGGTCAGACTGTGGGCTAATAAGGGGTAGTCAGGTTAGAATACTGGCAGCGTCGGCTCACACTTTTCACCTTTGGGCAGCATTAATAGCTGATGCATGGGAGTGTGAAAATAAACTAGCTTATTAAATAGAAGGAGGAGCACACCATAGGTGATTCAAAGATGGACAACGTGAAAAGTGAGAATTAAAAGTGGGCACAAGTTAAAGATTTTCCTTTGCATATCCTTGTTTTATGACCTTACACAGGGTTTCTCCTCCAGCCACAGTTTAGTCCATAGTGGAAAGCCGTCTCATGCCCTTAGGTATCCTGGCCCCACTGGTGATGTTGGACATGTAAAACTTGAGTCTTTCTGCCCCTGCTATTCTATCTCCTCTGGACCAGCTACCCTTAGCACCAGCAGCCACTAGTGCCACAAAGCATCCTGGGAGGAATGATAAATCCTTTGCCATTCAAAGACTCCAGCATATGTCAGCATCTCAACCCAAGGTCAAAAGTTGGTACATAGGAGTTACTCAGATTGTACGACCATGGGCCCAATATTCAGCTTTGGCAACTGGGCCCCCAAACAAGAGCAACCCAATTCCACACTCTGTTATTATTGGCTCTCATTGACTACATTTCGGTCCTACAAAATGCTATATAATGGTTCCCTGAAAGATCTTTATTGCTAGACCCTTTCTACTATAATGTATGGGAATCGCTCTTGGGTTGAGGGTGCTAAACCAGCTCACCTAGAAGTCCACTCGATGAATAATTTTGAATTGGTCCAAAATCTTTTTTATGCCTATGCTACTTCGAATTCCTCTACGGGCACCAGCCACAGCCCGTGCAGGTAAGAGTGGTGGGGCAGTGGGGTCAAGTGGGGTGAGATTTTAAAAGACGACATTGAGGGAAAATCAATTATTTATTTATTTTTCCTTCGTCATCGTCTGTCGAAGTCCCCCCCACCCGGCCTCACCCCCCACCTCTCTTACCTGCATGGGCCGCAGCTTTTCTGAACAGGCATCTGAACCTCCACTAGCCCTGCTTCTTACCAAGGATGGGTGAAACCCCTCTCGCTAATTGCCAACATGGGTTGAGGGGAACCTTCGTTTGGCCCCCAGACTAGTAAATACTGACCTGACCGTGCTGAATTGTTAGGAGGTGCACTGAAGACATCCCAACGGGTAAATTTCACCAGTAGGGTACGACTGAAGTGGAAGCATCCTGGTTCCTTTCTGAAACCTGTGTATCACATTGTCTTACATTCTTATTGCTAACCATTAAAGTGGTACCACAATATAGGACAAATGAGTCTCAAAGCATGATGTGTTCCAACTCCATATGGGCTCAATATAGGTCTTTTGAGTCTCAAAGCATTATGTGTTTCACCTCCATTTGGGCTCAAACTTTTGACAAGAATACTATATCAATAAACCCAGCATCTCTTGATAATGTAATTAAAATAGATCATTGGCTAATTGAAGCACACCCTGTACGCCTGTCGAAACATTTGGTTGCAAAAATCCAACTGAGCGCTGCCTTTGGATCAAACCTTTCTGTGTACCAATCCAGTTTAATCTCTTCTAGACAGACTCACAGCCAGCTAGATTTACCGGGTGCTTTACAAAAGACGAAAAGAAGGGAACAAAGAAATAATTAAATGAGACATTCTTTGAACCGAGAATTACACCCTCAAGATGTGCAATGAAGATCCTGCACCCGCCTGACCTTGACACCAAATTGTCCCACCCAACCATCTCCCTCTGGATTGTGATGGTATTAGGTAACATTTACCTTGCCTTGTGTGGAAATATGGATTTTTCTGGTCAGTTATGTCCCCTATCTTGGACCCCAACGGTTCTATGTGCATGTTACAAGTACATGTATGCTCCCTCCAGTTCCAGTTATGAAGACGCAAATACATGTGCGTCCACCGTTAACATGTCCTCTGTTGATCCGCCATGAATGGGCCGGATATTCCATTCCTAAGTACGAAAGGCCACCGCCTTTATATGGTTCACTTATGCCATTTTACAGTCCAGGCAAGTAGGCCCTGATTCTGTCATCGAACTCTTCTTGCCTTCTGCCTCTGAAAACTCCAGTCTGAGCCTGCATCTGTGACCATGAACTTTGTCTCATTCTCTGCGCGGCTCACGAAGCCTGACATCAGCTTGCTGCCTGCCAAGAACTGTATTTCACCTTCAAAATTATCTGCTCCGTTCCCTGCCCGATGCATTCCTGTCTAGTAGTTTAAGTAAACATTCTGCCAGCTACCGAGCAAAAGGCCCGGCTTCTCTGTCTTCATACAAGTAATTCATAGCCCTGTTACTATGGAAGATTCCGCCCTCGCATTTAGTATAGACACTTAGACGCTTGTACACGCACGCACAGTCAGTATAGAATAGATTCTGTCCGAGAGTCCTTCTTTTATGGATAACATAGTTCTTTAAACATAGGATGTTAGATATGATTTGGGATTAGGTTGACTTGACCCCCCAGACTTTTCGTCTCCACATGTAGAGCTAAATGTCAAGTCCCCTTCACCCCCTAGTTGCACGTCAATCACACGTCATGCTGCTGCGCGCGCATCTATGCCAAGTATTATCTTATAGATCCACCTATATATGACATCATAACCAATTATGTTCCTTTTTACTCCTTATTACACCCATTTTCGGTTACGCATATGAATCGTCATTTTCCTTATCAATTGTTACGCCTACTGTATTCGCTTCATTGTAATGTATGTACTATAAAAGTCATTTCTTGTCAATAAAGTATGTACTTCACTTCCTGAACCTCCGTGGTGATGGAACTTGGAGCAACCGATTATAATCGTTCATTGGAATAAAGCCCATTCCGAACCTCTAATACCACGGATTCTGCCTCTCATTTTACTGAGCTATTTTATTATGTTTCCGCATCAAATTAAGTCCCGGTAAAGGAATTTTATTTACCACATGAATGGCGCCCGAATAGGGACACTTTCTCATCTCACGCGCCGGCGGTGCGTTGCAGGCCCGGTCTCTTGCCACAGCTGGACGGACAATAACGCGTACCAGCAGGATTTCCTGTATCTCCCTCCGGTCAAGCGGGGGCGACTGAGGCTGCGATCAACACCCAGACGAGGCGGTGAGAAGTGTGAAGTATCCCGACCAGAGCCTAGCTGAGAGAGCAAGATCCGAGGTATACAGAGGCCCACCAGTTTCCGAAGTCCCAAGTCGAGTCCAGTGTCCGAAGTGTTCGAGTCGAGTCCAGTCCGGTTCAAGTTCAGTCGAGTTTCTGAGGCCTTCCGTTTCCGAGCTACCCGGTGAGTACCATTACTGGGGAGGCGTTCTGGCGTGCACATAAGTTGTGCCGGTCCAGACGGGTTTGGGTACACAAATCCGGTCTGCACTGTTTCAGCAGTGTATCTGTACTGTTTAGCAGTATATCTAGTATATCAAGTATAAAAATTCAGAATAATTCAGTTCAAGTCGAGTATCATGTTTAATGATTAAGTTTTTCTTAGATCATCGTCATCATCACTGTTGCTCAGTTAAATGTTAAATGTTAAATGTTTATAGTACGTTCTGCATATTGTGGTATGAATGACTGTTCATTATTGTGATTACTGTATTAAGTTTGTTCAAGATTAAGTATCAGATCAGTTCTCAATATGCCGCTCTTTTCAAAACTAAGACAGATCACTACAAGAAAAGGGGTACTCGAAGAAGCCGTTCCTATTCCTCCTAGGGACACTCCAGGGTACTTCATGTATCATAAACATGGCTTAGATGCTATATTATTTCTTGATCTATGGGTAGACTACACCAAGGAATTACCAGAAAGTCAGAGGTGGCCCGCAGCGGGGACCTGGGATGCAGAGTGCATCGTGAAAGTAGAGGAAGAATTATGGAAAAAGAAAGCTAGACAATCACAGAAAGATGCCATTGAATTATGGCGTAAAGAATCACATAGACGAACAGAAAAAGCACGTAGACAGGAAGAGAAGAGTAAAGAGAATTCCAATAAAGTTCAAGAAAATCTATTAATTGAGGAAGGTATCCGAGTGAAAGCAGAACAAGTAGACAGACAAAGAAATGCCCTTATGAATGGTATGTATCCCCTTCTGGCCGAAGGATTACCTAAGGCTACTCCAGAGATACCGAAAGACTTGCCACCCCCATTATTCCCAATAAAGGTACATCCTAAGGGGCATCCTAGAACCGCAGAAGATGTTTTTCTTTCCTCATATTTAGATGACGCAGCTCCCGAGTATGCTAATTCCGCCCCACATAGACCACCTATCAGGGAGGTTCAACGCCAAGATCCAGTACCTGTACCCTTACAGCATCAAGTTCTGACACAAGTTCCGGCAAGCACATCTGTTTCTGCATCTGTCCCTACAGCTACTTCTATAGCTGTGTCCACACCTATAGTTGCTGTATCGCGTTCTACGAATCCTTTCACGCCCGATACCCCAGATGGGGCTACGGGAGGTACCAGCAACATTTTTTCTACGCCACCCAGAATAAATAAACTTACTTTTCAAGAGTCAGGACATTCACGTACACCCAAACTCATAAATGCCCGTACGCTTAAGGAACTTCTGATAGATTGTAGATATGACCCTGTGCCCGGAAAAGAGGACGAAATGACCCTAGCATCATTACGTATCAGACGAGCCGCAGTGTATTTAGGGAAATTACCAGGAATGACTGCACATCTAGATAAAATATACCATTTTGTCCAAACAGGGCGAGATCCAGAATGTATTAACAGAGCTATGGAATACCAGAAAGTGGAAATACAGGGGGAACTGTTGCGTTTCCTTATAAATTGTGTGATCAGAAATGAAGACCGACCGGGGGTAGACCCGGAAGCAATGCAAATTCTTACCAGATGGAGTCAGAATATATCAGAAGGAAGACATGATAAGCAGAATTGTATAATAGCCATGTGCCGAAAGATCCGTAAAGAAATAGAACGCCTACACGAAGAAAGATTAGCGGTAGACGAGTTCGAACAAAACGAGGAGGAAGGGTCAGGACTGCCCACAGGACAGTCAGAAACCATAGCCTATGTAGGTAGAGGAAGATCTTGTAATAGTAATAGATGTCTTATTGACCCGATACGTCCGATATGTCCAGACAATAACAGGGGTTTCCCAACACCCATAGTCCATATAAGGTCTAACGAGCATTCGTTCCAAGCCGCCGACAAACTACTCCGAGAACGAAGGGGTTATCATTTTCTCGATTCTATGGATGAACAAGAATTAGCCAGGTCAGCTGTCCATTGGGTTGATAGTCCCGGAAAATATAGTGATGATACAGTAGCACGCGCATTTTTGAATCTCACCCCGGATGAACAGCGGTTAGCTGGGATTTATATGATTCAACAACTCATTATACTATATCAGAGTCAACATTCAGATCCTGGTCCCTTACCTGATATATTGACCGAATTACTCACGAATAGATGGAGAGGTTCAGGTACTAAATTAATTAAAGAAATTCTAGAGTCAAGAAAGCAGTATATTCTTTTTGTATGTTCAGATCGTGTCTCATTGCCCATCAAGGAAAGAACCACGTATTACATGGACAGACAGAATCCCTTACGAGAAGTGCACCCAATAAAGGGCGAGGACAACGAGTTTAAGCGCGTATTTGTATATACGCCCATATCAAAAATAGAATTGTTAGAAATGAAGAAAGTGGTACCCAGTCATGACAAAGATCCAGCGGGTTTTCACCGAGAAATTAAAGACATGTTACTCATGGGAGAGTATACCTATCCCGACATTATGACAATATTAAAGGTATTAATGCCTGCTGGCATTTATGAGAAACTCAGGGAAAAAGAGTGGGAGGTAGGAGACCAAAAGATAGAATGGTCAGTATTAGAAGCAGAAGAAAAGGCCCGAGGTCCAGGTTCGGGGCTTGGGGACAAAACTAAAGCACTACCAGGTTTATTAGTACAGGTACTGCCACGTTTATTAACTACGAAAAAGGAAGATTGGGGTACAATTTCAGCCTGTAAACAGAAGCAAGATGAAGACACTAGTGATTACTATGCCCGATTTGAAAAATGTTTTGGTATAAATAGTGGTATAAAAGCAAGTAGCGAATCATACCCACATCTGTTTGTGACAAAATTAGTTGAAAATTCCTTGCCCCAAGTGAAGAATAGAGTATTAAAATTCGAGAGTACATGGCAAGGTAACACTCCATCGCAAATGTTACAAATGTTACAGTATCATCACAATAGAATTAGAGAGGAACAAGATCATGAACAAAGACGCATGAAAGACACGAAAATGAAAATGCTAGTCTCCCAGACAGTTCCAGCTGAAGGACATAAGAAGGGTATGACACATTCCGGTGATTCAGCCGGACCTGTAAAAGGGACATGCAATTATTGTAAAAAGCCAGGTCATTACGTACACGATTGTCCAGTTTTGAAACATAATATCGCCATAGGTAAAACACAAGAAAGACCACGGCCACCTAGACAGGATCAGAATGAACAAGGAGCCTTGCAACATGCACAGTCCATGCCAGCTGCACCAGCGCTGCCTGTTGCTGCCACACAAACCACGACACGACAACTGTACCAGACCGCACAGTACGACTATCCTGATTATCAACGATACGCATGAACCAGCCTAGAGAGGGAAGTTGACTTACCCCTTATCGAGATCCCTGTAGATCAAGAAGGACCTTATGTACATAGTGAATTATTAGGCCAAGACAGAAAATTTTTACTCGATACAGGGGCAAGTCGAACAACTATAAAACGTAGTGAAGTTCCAGGGGCACCCCTCTCAGGCTCACAGAATATTTCCCTTGGTTTTTCAGGAAAACCTATTGTTAATGAAGTGTCACAGCCTCTTCCACTTACGATAGGACCTTTGACCCGAACTACCGATTTATTGCTTACTAAATCATGTCCAGAAAATCTGATAGGAATAAAAACACTGAAAGCTCTAGGAGCCATAATATGTTGTTCTCCGGAAGGAGTAAGATTGTTTTTACGTGATTTTAAAGGTCATTATGTGTCTAGAGACATGGATCCCCGATTGCAGACTTTACCTACACATCTATGGGCACAAGGCCCTACTGATGTTGGTCGCATGAATATTACACCATATCGAGTCACATTAAAGGCAGGAGTGGTACTACCACGAATGCGACAATACAAGTTACCACCAGATGCTGTAGTGGCTTTACTACAAATCATTGACGAGCTCATTGCCCAAGGAGTGGTTGTAGAAACAGACTCCAATGTATGTAATTCACCGATAATTCCGATTCTCAAACGAACAGATCCAAAGGCCCCGCCAGTATATCGATTGGTTATTGATCTGCGCGAATTAAACAAGTGCATTGTGCCACAATTCCCTGTGGTCCCCGATATCTCATCATTATTGACAGCCATTGATTCCGAAGCGACATTCTTTACTGTAATCGATCTCAAGAATGCCTTTTTCAGCGTCCCAATAGATCCGGAAAGCCAATATTTGTTCGGATTTAGTTTAAATGGACGTAGCTTTAAATTCTCACGCGCACCTCAAGGATTTACAGAAAGCCCCAGCATCTATAGCCAAGCACTGAAACGAGAACTTGACAGTATCCACATGCCAGTTAACACTGCCTTGCTTCAATATGTCGATGATCTGCTGATCACCGCCCGAAGCGAACCCGAATGTGAAAAAGCATCACTGACAGTTTTACAATTTCTAGCCGAAAAGGGGCACAAGGTGTCCCCTTCTAAGCTGCAATTCTGTGTCCAGCGAGTTATTTATCTTGGACACTCGCTGTCCAAGGAGGGAAGGCAGCTTACACCAGACCGCATTCAGTTAATAGCTAACATGCCAATACCCAAGACACAAAAGGAGGTGCGGGCTTTCATAGGCCTCACTTCATATTGTAGACAGTGGATCCCTCAATACGCATTTCTAGCAAAACCACTCATTCAGTTGACAACACAGGAGGCAGCCACATCGACTGTTCTCCCTTGGACTCAGGAACATACACAAGCTTTTGAAAGCCTAAAGAAAGCTTTATGTCAAGCACCTGTTTTAGCAACACCATGTTACAGAAAACAGTTTACACTCTTTGTTACAGAACGCGAAGGTACTGCCTTGTCAGTACTCACACAGGAACAAGCAGGAGCACACAAACCATGTGCTTATTTTTCTAGTACATTAGATCCCGTAGCTCAGGCTTTGCCTGCATGCCTAAAATCAGTGGCAGCGACAGCATTAGCAATCAGACAAAGCGATGCCATAGTGTTAGGACATCCATTGACAGTTCAAGTACCACATGCAGTAGAGGTTCTTGTAAATAGAACGCAAACACAACACTTGACTATAGCGCGACTTACAGGGTACGAACTTACATTGTTTCAGCCACACATAGAAATCAGACGCTGTAACACATTGAATCCTGCCACACTTTTGCCAGTAACCGGAACAGACCCACTAGCCCATGAGTGTATTGAAGTTATCACTATCACGACGAAACCCAGACAAGACTTGACAGATGTTCCATTGTCAGATCCAGACCTGACGTTGTATGTAGATGGTTCATGTATGAGAACAAGTACAGGAGAGTTGGTGGCTGCTTACGCAGTCACAACAGATACTGAAGTCATTGAAACTAATCGTATAAATACTTTGTCAGCTCAAGCCGCAGAGCTTATTGCTCTGACACAAGCCTGTATTCAAGCCGCAAATAAAAAAGTCAACATATACACTGATTCACGTTATGCATTCGGAGTCGTACATGACTTCGGCGTGCTGTGGCGAGAGAGAGGTTATTTAACTTCTCACGGTGCCCACATTCAGCACGGACCCCTCATTCATGCCTTATTAGATGCAATACATTTACCCATTGCAATATCGATTATGAAATGCAAAGCACATACGAAAGTTACTGATATCATTTCTCAAGGCAATGATTTAGCTGACAGAACAGCTAAACAGACTGTTCAAACACAAACATCCGACATGACAAAGACAATAGTCCCGACACATTGTATGACAGTTAAAGATCCTACTTTTGACGTAATTGACATCCAGACACATGCTACACCAGATGAAATAAAGAAATGGACCGAATTAGGAGGGACCCAAACGGATCAAGGATGGTTGATGAAGGAAAAGTCTGTATGGTTCCTTCCGGATTCAATGGTCCAAGTTATAGTTAACACTATACATAGTCCAGCACACCTAGGAGAAAAAGCTATGCTAGATAGCATTCAACACATTTGGTTCAATAAACATTTACGAGCAGCAGCCAAACAAAAGGTCCGTACCTGTATGATCTGTTGCCAGTTCAACCCAGGAAAAAGTGTTCCCGTAGAACAAGGTGGATTTCATCCTCCTAATCACCCTTTTGAAGTCCTCCAGATGGATTATATCCAGATGGAACGATGTCGAGGATTCAAATATGTTCTCGTAGTTGTCTGCGCTCTGTCCCGCTGGACGGAGGCATACCCGGTTTCAGATTACACTGCCCCGACTACTGCCAAACAGTTAGTTCGAGAATTCTTCCCACGATACGGTTTACCACGTGTTGTTCACTCAGATAACGGCCAGCCGTTCTCATCCGAATTAATGAAACATGTTTCACTCTTGTTAGGTTATCAGTGGAAATTCCACTGTGTCCGACACCCCGAAGCAGCAGGTCTCGTAGAAAGACATAATCAGACCCTGAAAATTAGATTGTCCAAAATATGCAGGGAGAAAGGTGTCGATTGGGTAGTAGCACTACCAGTTGCACTCTTTTTCACAAGAATGGTAGCACACTCTCGAACAGGGCTATCCCCGTATGAGGTGATCTTCGGCAGACCACCAAATATGTGGGGGACGCCTATACCACGCAAAATAACTGATATTGACTGTAATATGCTGACAGATTACTTGGCTTCCTTGATGTCTGCACTACAATCTTGTCGTTCACAGGTAGCTGCAGCCTTTCCCGACAACACTGAGGTGAAACCCCATGACGTAATTCCGGGGGACTTCGTCCTTGTGAGGAATTTCGACCGAAAGACTCAGCTGGAGCCCAGGTGGAAGACACCCAAGTTGGTCTTGCTAACCACAAGGACAGCCGTGAAGATTGAAGGCAGGAAAGGATGGATTCACTCAAGTCATATCAAGAAATTTCATGGACTTCCTTCAGATGAAAACAGCCCACCTCGTGTGTCCTCACCAATTGACTCAAAACTACCTTTGGCTGAGGCCGACAGTAAAGAACTCTACAAACTAAAATTAAGGCCTAGGCCGTCGGACGATTTGATTGTTTAAGTCCTCTCCTAGGTGAAGCGGTTGAATCTGTCTCCGACATGTATCGCCTAGACCTGAATCATGGACAGTCGCGAAAAATGATGAAACGACAGGCGTATTGTAAATCACTGCGTAGTCATTGCATAGTGACGTTATTAATTTTGTTTTTTTTTGAGTCTTTTAATAATTACTGCAAGTATATTGTTGCACATATATTACCCTATTGCCAGAAACGTTTACAATGTTACTGCTGAACATTCTTTTAGTGACTTACCCCCGCATGAATTGTCTTATAGACTTGCGCTGCGCAATAACACTTTCATTAGTATGTTACATCATTCCCATCAGACTAGTAATGCAACTAATTGTTGGGTGTGTGGCCGGCTCCCTCCCTATCAGAATTATGAAGGAGTCTTGCCTTTCTTTCCACATCCGTTTTCACATAATGGCTCCTGTGGAGCATGGTTCAGCTTAATCAATTCCATAGACTCAGACACAGCAGTTTATCAAGACCATTGGGTATGGGGAAATCTGAACCTAGTTTTATTCAAAGTCTGTTACCCTGACAAGGAGGGTCGCCCCAAAGGAACAGGAACTGATCTAGAAAATGAAGTATATGGATTAGGTAACTTTACTCCTAATCTCATGGTTCTAAATGTCGAATCCGAAGTTGAACTAGTTTTACCAATCATGTCAGTATTCCCAGCGAAAGGTGAATTGTGTGTAAGAAAAGTTGGTTCCATACATATGGGCCATAGTAAATGCACTACTACAGTAGAATTCAGTGATCAAAGCAAATCTTCATTTAGAGCTTATCGCCACTCCTACTTTATATGTGGTCAGACTGCATATATGCGTCTACCTCTAGATTGGGATGGTACCTGCTACATTGCATTTCTTTTGCCACCTGTTTTCCTAGCTCCTCCTGATTATTATAGAAATATTCATTTAGTACACAACAGAGAGCGGAGAGATCTCCCGATAGTCGATTACACTGAAACAGCATGGGAAAAATACACAGATTTCAATAAAGGCATCTTTCCCTATATAGGTACTGTTACTAATAGTAAGCTGATACGTAGATTAACTAGAACCCTTGAAGCAGTAGTAAATGAAACTATTTCCGCCTTAGGCAATTTAACAGAAGAGCAGTCTGCTATGCGGATTGTTGTGCTTTAAAATCGTCTTGTCCTTGACGTCATCCTGGCTGATAGGGGCGGAGCTTGTAGGGTCATCGGATCAAGCTGCTGCGTATTCATACCAGAAAATTCGCCATCTGTATATAAGGCCATAACTCGCCTTCATAAGATTGTAAGCCAGATACACCAGAACCCAGGCACCTGGACTTGGTCCGGTTGGTTTTGGAGTGTGATATCAGCCTGGGGATGGAGAGTCCTATCCTTCCTAGGTATTGGCCTTCTCATATTATTCAGTTGCTGCTTATGCCTGCAATGTGGACCAGCGATTTGTGGTCTGTGTGCCACATCGTGCATTCCACATCAAGATTTTCATTCAAGATCCCGGAAGAAGAAAGAAGAACAAATGATGCTATATGAACAGATCAATGGATTAATGAAGATTGATATCTCTTGACGGGCAAGTAGGGGACAAGGAGGGAATGTGGAAATATGGATTTTTCTGGTCAGTTATGTCCCCTATCTTGGACCCCAACGGTTCTATGTGCATGTTACAAGTACATGTATGCTCCCTCCAGTTCCAGTTATGAAGACGCAAATACATGTGCGTCCACCGTTAACATGTCCTCTGTTGATCCGCCATGAATGGGCCGGATATTCCATTCCTAAGTACGAAAGGCCACCGCCTTTATATGGTTCACTTATGCCATTTTACAGTCCAGGCAAGTAGGCCCTGATTCTGTCATCGAACTCTTCTTGCCTTCTGCCTCTGAAAACTCCAGTCTGAGCCTGCATCTGTGACCATGAACTTTGTCTCATTCTCTGCGCGGCTCACGAAGCCTGACATCAGCTTGCTGCCTGCCAAGAACTGTATTTCACCTTCAAAATTATCTGCTCCGTTCCCTGCCCGATGCATTCCTGTCTAGTAGTTTAAGTAAACATTCTGCCAGCTACCGAGCAAAAGGCCCGGCTTCTCTGTCTTCATACAAGTAATTCATAGCCCTGTTACTATGGAAGATTCCGCCCTCGCATTTAGTATAGACACTTAGACGCTTGTACACGCACGCACGCACAGTCAGTATAGAATAGATTCTGTCCGAGAGTCCTTCTTTTATGGATATCATAGTTCTTTAAACATAGGATGTTAGATATGATTTGGGATTAGGTTGACTTGACCCCCCAGACTTTTCGTCTCCACATGTAGAGCTAAATGTCAAGTCCCCTTCACCCCCTAGTTGCACGTCAATCACACGTCATGCTGCTGCGCGCGCATCTATGCCAAGTATTATCTTATAGATCCACCTATATATGACATCATAACCAATTATGTTCCTTTTTACTCCTTATTACACCCATTTTCGGTTACGCATATGAATCGTCATTTTCCTTATCAATTGTTACGCCTACTGTATTCGCTTCATTGTAATGTATGTACTATAAAAGTCATTTCTTGTCAATAAAGTATGTACTTCACTTCCTGAACCTCCGTGGTGATGGAACTTGGAGCAACCGATTATAATCGTTCATTGGAATAAAGCCCATTCCGAACCTCTAATACCACGGATTCTGCCTCTCATTTTACTGAGCTATTTTATTATGTTTCCGCATCAAATTAAGTCCCGGTAAAGGAATTTTATTTACCACACTTGGACCAAAACGCAACGAGGACTTTCTCTGCTCCTTTAACCCTAACACAAAAGCTTGAAGGAATTATTCAGCCAACTGGTGCAATGCCCTCCCAAAGCAACCCTTAAACTGATTTCTCTGCAGTCAATTCGCCATCTTGGGCTTTATTTGTGGTCTCTGCAGACCTAGCTAATGTGTCTACTACAGTGACTTGTTTTCCATATGTTTAGAGAATGTGTGACATATGTTTTACAGCCGGTGGCACCGTTCTCTCAACGTTGTCAGCTTAAATGGAACACTAAATAATTCTCTGTTTTTGCCTTGTTGACGTACTTAGGAGAAATACTTGGGAACTAATGTTCTCAATTATTTATTTAATTGTTCAGTACAAAGTCACCGAAAAATACCACTACATGGCAAACTTACTTTCACAAAACAAAGCTTAGAATTTCAGAAATGACTATCTATGTTAAACAACCCGTGCCAAACATTGATTGAATCAGGACAAAAGAACAATTTCAGAGCATCTCCTGTTATAGGAATATTATCAGAAGAAAAAACAATGCCCTTAAATAAAGTCTCTCTATGAATAATACATTATGAAAACACAAATGAACCTCATGTACGATTTAAAATGAAAGAATTACAATACACATAGGTTTGCGATCATATAATCTTGGAGTTAGTATGGTTAGCTAAGTCTATACCATCGTGCAATGTAAAGCAATTCATTTTAAAAGTAATGTAAATGTCCTGGCTCAGTGTAACTAATTCCGAAATTCACCCTTTTCAGCTTTGAACAGTGTGGTTCGTCAGCTTTGAAGAATTTTAAGTAAGATTGGCTTAAGACAAGACTTGGAGATACAATACGATACAGTGGGATAATAATTTAACTCTTGCAAGATCTAGGACAGTCAGTGAAGAAGTCGCCATTTTGGGATAAGGTATAAGCAGAAGTCAAATCAATGGTTCATTCCAAGCCTATTGTGGTTTTAGGAAGGGGTTTTGGAGCCTGACGCCCTCTTTCACAATAGAACAGTATTTGAGCAAGCCTTGATGGCGAGGCCCTTTAAGGGGAAAAAAAGACTTTCATAATCTACTTTCTACTGTTGTCAAGCTAGAAAACACCTTTAGGTTTAAAGATTCAAGACCAACAAAGTAAAACAGAATGAATTTCGGCTATAAACACATGCTACAAAACCTCAACACTGCGTTTGCCAAATGAATGAAAAACTGTAATAAACCAAGTAGGAGTGAATTGAAAACATTTGAAACCTTATCAGTAAAAGTTAATCGCAAGTAACAGTATTCAATCACTAGTTAAAGTTTAACGCACTTTAGTAGATATGCCTGAGTGACTGATGTGCCCTTGCCTCAAAATGTATTGTTTTTGAGTTCTTAAGATTAAAAAATACAGTTATGAAAATCAGCTTATTTCAAAAGTGTGTTTCGTTGGTATTGTAATCCTGGGCATTTGGGGCCATATGTATGAAAGCAAAAATTATTCGCAAACGCTGCGAATCGCAAAAAGCAGCGTTTGCGACTGATTTTTCGCTAAACCACATGTATGACACACATCTTTAGAGAAAATTAAGAAATCGCTAAATTAGCGATTTCTTAGTCTGCGAAACAAGAAATCTGCGATTATCTTTGCGATTTCTTAAATTACGATTACCTAACATTGCAAAATTCGCAAGAAGGATATTGCAAAATAAGAAATCGCTGACACATGTAAGAAAAAATCGCAAATTGCGAATTCACGAAATTCGCAAATTAAGAAATCGCTATTAACACCAATTGCATGCAGGTGGTAAACTGGTGCAAGGTACTTAAACCACCCCACAATGCAACAGACCCATCCACAATGGCAGGAATGTTCGTGATAGCCAGGAGGCTGCGTATTCGGGCTCTTGCACAGAGGAGAATGAGACAGGAGCGTATATTCAGGCTGCGCATCACTCTGTTCCAGCACACTGAAGAGGACATCTATGACAAGTACAGACTGCACCCACATACCATAATGGACCTGATTGAGGAGCTGAAACCGTACTTGGAACACCCTACACGCAGGACAGAAACAATTCCCACACATGTGCAGGTCCTGTGCTCCCTGCACCTCCTTGCGTCAGGGAGTTTTCAACGGGTAATAGTGGAGGTTGGTGGGGTGTCACAGAGTGCACTTTTGCGCTTCTTCCATGCCTTCCTAGATGCAATGCTACAGAGGCTCTCACATCACATTTACTTCCCCACCACCCAACAGGCATTACAGCAAACAAAACTGGACTTCTACCAGATTGCACGTTTCCCCCACGTCATTGGCTGCATCGATGGGACCCATGTGGCCATCACACCCCCATCAGCAACTGAATATGTCTACAGAAATCGGAAATGCTACCATTCCCTCAACATACAGATTGTGTGCAACGCAAAATATATCATCACTGACATCGTACCCAAATACCCCGGCAGTACACATGACTCCTTCATCTTAGACACTGCGGAATACACAGACGTCTGAGTGCTGGAGAGTTTGGGGAGGGGTACCTGCTAGGTAAATACATGGCACACATCAATACATACACTACATCACTTGAGGGGGGGACATTGACTTACCTATTGTGTTTGTCCATGCAGGTGACAGTGCCTATGCAGTGCGCGACTTCATCCTGACCCCATATCTGGATCCTGCAAATGCAAGTGAGAGGAGCTACAACAGGGCACACAGATCTACACGCTGCATCATTGAGCGTACGTTTGGAATCCTGAAGAGCCGCTTCAGGTGCCTGCATAAAAGTGGAGGCGCACTGCAATACAGCCCTGAGACCTGCTGTAAAATCGTGGCAAGCTGTGCAATGCTACATAACATGGCAAAGAGGAAAGGCACCACAATTGATATGACCGATACAGACACATCGGATGACGAGCGCCCTGCTCCCCCTGCCAGACCTGCAGCAGGAGTTGGGGCAGCTGCTGGACGCCAGAGACGGACTGAGATCACACAAAACTACTTCTAGGTGAGTAATGATGAAAAGAGACCAAAACGCTTGATAATGTGTTAAGTGTTTATTCACACTTCACATTGAAGAAATTCTAGCTGTCCCCAGCATATGTTGTGCACACAGTGCAGGTAAGGCACAAGTAATTGTGCAAACAGCATTTTCGGGTTCATGCACCCGTGTTGCAGTGAGTGTCCCCGCACATGTTCACCTCCTTCGGTGACGTCCAGGCTGAGTGCCCCCCATGGTGTTCCCATGGCCTTCACCCTGTCTGGCACTGCGGCATCCTTCCCCTGGCAAGGTGGGAGTGAGGCTGCTCCGACTTGAGGTATCCTCACTCTCGGCAGAGGCCATAAGTGCGCTGCCACCAGCATTAGCTGTCTGCAGCTGCTCCACAGCAGTGGTTACCTGCGCAAGCCCTCGGGCAATATCCTGGCAGCAGTGTGCCATCTCAACCTGCATTGTTATGCTTCTGCGTGTGAGGGTGCTGGTGGTGGTGCAGAGGCGGTTCACGGCCTTTGTGTAATTGTGTAGGCGTGCATTGGCACGTCGGCCAGCCCTGTCATTGGCGGCTTGGTTGTGCCTCAAAGTGTCACAGAGCTCATGGATAGCCCCTGCCATGGCCACGAAGCCCTCCCCCATGTTCTTCTGTTCCTTGTGTATGCGGCATAGCTGCTGATTAATTGACCGCAGTGCTTTGCTTTGCAGGCGCTGTTCCTGCAGCATGCTCTGTTCCAGGCCTGAGCACACGGACCCCTCTGCTTCAGTCGCAGTGCTGCTCCTGGACCTTGATCTGGATGTCTCTTGTGGTCTACTCCTTGGCGTTTGTGTGTCATGAATGGGCATGTGTGACACACACGGACTCCCCTCTCTCCTGTCGGTGTCATCCCCTGTGGCAGGTAATTCGTCCTCAAATGGAGGCAGTGGGGGCACATGTGTGCGCTTCCTGCGCTGGATTGGCGGCTGCTCAGTGTCATCGCTGGAGTCCGCAGGGTGTGCAGGCTCCTCTCCCTCTGCGCTGTCTTCTTGTGCCATGCCATGTGCTGTGGATGTAAAGGGGACTACATGAGTTTGTGTTATTGTCTGCATGTGGCAATCAATAAAGTTCCTACAGTTTTTTTGGCTAACCTCTGACACTGTATCATTCACTTATCCCCAACCCACATGTTGCATTTAATTTCCTTAGTCTCATGGACACACAGTCAGACACAGTACTACGAGTCCCATGATGCATTGCTGGGTGTGCTGTAAGACCTGGCCTGGATTGACATTTTGGGAGTTTACTATGCGCATTTGGGGAAGTGTGCATGGGATGGGGAGGAGTGCAGATTAATTTTGCATGCATTTTACCTTGACTGCTGGATGCAGGGTCGGAGCTGTCTATGTCAGCCACACCACCAACGCTCTCAGGCAGGAGAGTAGACTCCACGAGCTCCTCATGGGGGGTTGGCTGCTCTGGAGTGGATGGTCCTCCTCCAGTCTGATTTGCATCCTTCAGTCTGGCTGCCACCCTCTCCTTGGACCTCTGGCGCATGTCGTACCACCGCTTGCGCAGCTCTTCGATGGTACGTGTGGTGACTCCCACTGCATTCACCTTATTCTGTATTTCCAGCCAGATTTTCCTCTTCCTCGCCTCTGGGACACGCAGTGCCTTCTTGCCGAAGAGGAGCTCATGGCTGCAGACCATCTCCTCAATGAGGACCTCCTGCTCCTTTTCAGAGAACTTATGTTTTCTCTTCCTTTTCTCTGCATCCTTGCCCTGCTGTTGTTTGGTGGAATCCATTGCTGGTTGCACTCTCCTGGGATGCCTCCTCACACTCCCCAAGCAGCCTTTGGGTGTGGCTCAGGTGAGCAGGTGCAGGAAATCACTCCAGTTTCCTGTTTGTGATGTCATCAGGCTGCACCTGGATAGCAGATTCCCGTTTTTGCGATTTCTTAATTAGCGAATTTCGCTATTAAGAAATCGCAAAATGGGTGTATGAGAATAATTTGCGATTTTTAAGAAATCGCAATCGATTCGCGATTAATTTTTTACATCGCGTTTAGCGAATCTCAATTTGCGAATCGCAAAATATCGCAAATTAGGATTCGCTAAATGGGAGTTTGATACATATGCCCCTTAGTCAATTACAATGATGTTGTCAGTATACAATTGAGCTCGCATACCACTAAGAAATGGGGAAAATAATCAAGGGACTGATCTAAATATTGACCGAAGGTCCACCGGCTGTCAGAGTGACGTCTGCAACTCTGTCTGACTAGTGCCTGCAATATCTAAAGTTACGCTTTAGCCCAGTGGGGATCTCTCTGTTTTCGGAGGAACCTCCATTAAGCAGTGCTTAATTTGTAAAGTATTAAGTGCCAGGGCTCTGACCAGGAGGCCGCTGCAGCCTGCACCACCCATCACCCTTGTCATCACTGCCAAAACAACTACTAACCATCTCTCTTGCATGCAAATGCGACAGTTCACATCATTCCAGGTCCCCAAAGCTAAAGGAATGGCTGGGGAGGCAAGTATTTGTAATTTTGATGTATATTGTATTCCTAAACAACTGTTGTTTTGCTCATCTCTAAAATTAGATGAGCAGCGCCACTATGTGGTAGACTGTTCTATGTATGGTGTTGACAATTCGGTGCTGGTGCCGAGCACCGGAAAGCCCCGGCTCAAATTAAGCACTGTCATTAAGGCAGTTCCTCTCAAACTTTGCAAGTACAGTGCACGGCCGCTCTCTGTCACGTAGCCACGCACCAAAAGTTTTATTTTGTTTTTCGAAAACAAGCGCCCAAAGTGGGAGTTCATCGCTGATAACCAAACAAAAAAGAAAGCTAATGGCTCATGGACTCCGAAATCCTTCTCCCATGGTGTAGTGGTATTTTTTCTTTCTTTTCCGTTTGAAACCACCAGGTTTTCCCTGTCAGTGATAGAAAAAAAAAAATCAGACTATCTGCTGTGAATAGGGCATGCATGCTGTTGCCCTGACTACGATGGTCCCTGCTCCTTCAGAACATTGGATTGAGCTGTCTGACAGCAAAGCCACTGGGGACCCCACAGTCAGAGAGATGACAATCCATCCAACTCGCAACAGATCAGGCAGACCGATGGTTTGATGGACAGGGTCCTCCATACAATGATGGTGGAGTACCTTATTCTTCAAACTCTAAATCAGGTCCCAAGTTTTCCCTAAGTAGTCCAGCAAATCAGCTGTGTACAGTGAGAAACAGGGTGTGACATCATACTCCTGCTTGAAACGATTCTAGTTCTGGGTAGGTTATAATATTCTAGGTTTCACAAACTCTTTCACTCAATCATTACCATAAAGTTTCATAAATAAATTTAACAAATAAAGGGCAATCCCCCAAACCCTGAAACATTCCTTTGAGGTGAAGAAAACAACATGGTTAAAAGCATCGGAAGAAACATACTGTTTTGATTTCTGCATTTCACATTGTGCCTACTCTGCAATCTATGAATAAACAAATTATTTTCTGCATTACGGTTTGAACTCAATTCTCCATGCTGCTAAGGGGTTAGATTACTGCCCATTATCCATTCCTCAAACAGTTTTTAAATGGATTTGGCTAAATACTTGCCTGAGGTATCTAAAAGCGCTATAGACTGATTATAAACCAAAAGATACCTTCCTATAGATGGGACATATAAAACTTTTGCACCAGGATCCAGCAATGTATTAAGGGCCTGATGTACAACCATTAGAGATTGCGAGTCAAAATTTGCAAATTTTAGCGACTCGCAAATTGTGAGTCACAATTTCTAATTTACAACAGTATCTGAGACACTGTTTGCGATTCCCAAATGGGTCACAAAGGACGTACTTCATTAATATTCATGAGGCAGGTCGCATTTTGCGACTCATTGGGAATGGCTGGCACTCACAGGGATGTTGTGTCATGCTGGAGGCAGCAGACCACCATGTCTGTGACTGCTTTTAAAATAAAGCAGTTTTTTCCTTAAAGGAAAACAGGATGAATTTCAAAAACGAAAATGAAATGTTTCAGTTTCTTTTTTTAAGAGGAGACAGTGGTCTGTGGGGTCCCTGCCTGCACTTAAAAATACACTGCCAGTCCCTTGGGGTCCCCTTCCCATTTGCAACAGGCTTACCACCTACAAGAAGTAGGTGATAAACTACTATTGCTGTTGCAAAACAATATTACATCCACCTGCCACTTGCTATTAGGAAGGGACGCCATTGACAGGCCCCCTCCTAATAGTGACTCGCAAAACCTATTTGAAAGTCCGTAACAGGTTTGGTACATGCTACAACCCATTTGCGACTGCTAAAGATGGTCATACATCCGGCCCCAAGTCTTTAAACAGATATTAATGCTCAGACACAAGATTTAACCTAAACTGATGGAGAGTATAGATGCATGTGTTTAAAGTGGAGGAGGTGTGGCGCAGCGGCCACGGTGCCTGACTCCGGACCACGGGGTTCACAGTTCGATCCCCGGCGGCAGGTCAGCCCAGCACCCTGTGACTCTGGGCAATAGCTCGCTTAATCTTCCCAGGGGCCCCAGCACCGGGAACCCGCTTCGAGGTAGCTGTGCGCTTTAAAAATTCAAGGTTATTATTATTATTATAAGAGACTACAGCCATACCCTATGCACTGGAGGATTTGGAACATCTCATTGAATCAGCATCTCTTATTCTGCCACGTTTACTTGAACATTGTCAGAAAAAGACAGTGAATCCTCTTGTAAGTCACTATTACTACTAGAAACAGCATAGACAAGCAAGAAATAATAAAGCCAGGTGGTGGTGGGGCATAATACTTCCAGATAGTGGGCAAAGTGAGAAACCCTGACTTCTTATAATGTGGTTTCGGTGGGAGGGTAGCTCTCTCTATCTCATTGATAACATTTTATTTAAAAAAAAAGAAAGTTTCAAGTAGTGCATTTAAAGCACAGTTATTACAGATAATAAGTGTTGTCGTGCCAAGCCAACTAAGCCTGATTTCAAAATATACAAGGGCCCTGTATGTGAGTATTTGCTTAGACTGTGCAAAGGCCAGCATTTCGTCATGGATGCCCCAATACGCCTTTTGTGTTCTCTTATTACAAGAATTATCACCAAATCACAGCCAGCATTTTTCCATGTGTGCCGCTTATATCAAGTATTACCTCTAATGTGCCATTGCAGCATTTTGCCATGGGTGTCCCTTTTGTAAAAATCATTTCCAATTTGTCAGTATTTTTCCATGAGTGCCCCTTATGCCAAGAATTATCTATAATGTACCAGTGCCAGTATTTTTCCAAACACCAACTTGATCCACAACGGAGACTCTGCATTTCAGTGTGGGGATTTTTCACCCCAACCCACCCACAGGCAAGATGGAAGAGGGTGAGGTGAAAGCCCTAACAGATGTGCAGTTCCGGGCACTGCATGGGTTTAAACTTTTTCTAAATTGACATGTGAATCTGAAGTGTGTCTCCAATGGGTTGGCACCTCGGAGTGACAAGCCACTAATGCCAGTGCTGGGTATCACCTGCCCTGGAAAATCTGCCTGATGCAGGAACGTTTCTGCACCTATGCGAGCCATCAGAGAAAGTCACTGTCTGAGGCTACTGTCTACAGCAGGGGTCTTCAAAGTGGGGGGCGGGCCCCCCTAGGGGGGCCTTTAGGGATTCCCAGGGAGAGGCGCAGGCTCTGGCCAAAAGCAACATTATGCTGACGACAGTGCTATGTTTTCAGTGGGGAAAAAATGAATGGCAGTAAGGCGCTCTGTAATGGGCCATCACTAACATCTTTTGTCATTTATATCCTGGCTGGGAGAAGGTGTTAAAAGGGAAAGGACTCCACATATTCTTCAAACCCCACCCCCCTTTCTAATATTCACACTCTGGATAATTTTACATGTTAGTTAGATCTGCCTGACCAGAATAGTATGTTTGCCAATCATGTATTTGATTGCATTTTTAAAACAGTACCAAACTTAACTGCAATGTTTAAATAAGTTGAGGCGTATTTAAACATTGACAGTTTAATAGAATAATTGTGAAAAATTTTGAGGGGGCATTAATGATTTTTTTTCAAGGGGGTCACGGCATAAAAAAGTTTGAAAACCACTGATCTATAGTGAGAGTCCTTTCGATAGTGAAGGATAAACCATTATCCACAAAAGGCATAAAATAACGAGGGTGAGACCAAAAAGTTCAGAATTGTGAATTGCCATTGCTCACATATCAGTATTGATTTATCTAAGGTTCTTTTACCTAGAATTGTAGCAACAGATGACCAGAAGTACCCAAATGCCCTTAAGATAAGTGGGTAGGAATAGCACACCAGCAATGTCCTTCAACATTCATCCTCTAGGTAGGGGCTTCCATTTTCACATGTTTCTTAGAATGAGGAACTTTTTGTTGCAAAAAGGCGTGGCTACAAGTTTGTGCAAAAAAGAGACAACTTTAGTGATTTGCTCATAAGTTACATCATAGCTAAAAACAAATATCTCAAAAAACATCATCTTTTTTAAATATTCAAGAGCACTTTCCAGTCTATCATTTTTGCCCAGTATGGCAAACTGGAATAAAGTTCCTTCAGTGCGCAGCCAGTGGTCCCCGGAAGGGAAAGCAATTACAATTCAACGTTATTAGATCTGATGTATTTTGTTTTATTTTGTTTGATTGTAATATTCACTTGATTTAGCTACCGAACGGGGTGCAAGAACGGAGCTCGTCTGCTCTCTAACTTGTCCCCTGATGAAGGGCCATTATGGCCTGAAATGCATTGGGACGATGCCAATGGATTGCCATTTGATGTATGTCTGATGAAAGGATATGTCCCTATCCAATTGAATATCATCTCCCTTGGGATATTGTCAGACCTAAATGATTGATGCCTTGAACTAAATGAAGTGAATATTACAATCAAACAAAATACATCAGATCTAATAACGTTGAACTGTAATTACTTTCCCTTACTGGGACCACGGCTGTGGGCTGAAGGGATATTTGCCACAACGGGAACACTTCTTTGAATTGTCCTTGATGCTTTTGATCAGAAAGCGATTCATTCCTGCACGCCTACAATTGATTAACTGGATTACTGCACGCTTAAGCGTTAGCTCACCCCGGAGTGCGAGAGTCAACCCATCCAATCTAGAATAAAGACCAGCCATATGCAAATGAGTGCTGATTCTGCTACAGATGATCACATCTAGCCCAAACTGCCAGATCATGCGCCCTTCAGACGGGACTACAAGCAACTCTCAACCACTTTCCCCTGATTCTCAGTGAGGAGCAGCTTGAAGTGATGGATGGAATGCTTGAATGAATATCAACTAATACGTATTCAAATCCGCATTCAAGCCCCAGCATTGAGAAACAAGGCAGTAATAATGATTTCAATATGGGATGAAACAGTGTTCATTTGTGATGTGATATTGACCCTCATGCATTGCGATGCATGTTCTCCATAGGAAGAAGAATGATACATCAAACAGCTAAAGGCACGAGACGAGACAGTAATATCCACTGGCGGAGAAGCAAAGGCCCACTCTATGGATATTTTGAAGAATGAGAAACAATAGGTAATGCTGCAGTTGTGCTCTAAAGCTATATCTAAAACAATAGGTGCAACAAACAGGAAAGACAACAGACTCTTAAAGGCAACTAAAAGGTTGACGGGCAGGCAGCTTGCTCCAACGAACAATTCAAACAGGATGGATACACACAGGCTGAGTGCACTCAATGTTGCATTCTGCACACGTTTTACACAGCCAGGTCCCAATTACCTGACCTCAGATATGCATGCAGTTTACTGCTCTGCCTGACCATCAAACCAAAGCACACAAGGCCCTTTAATGCAGGTGATTACCAGAGCCATTCACTATTGCATAGTGAAATTAGGAGTGTCCCACCTTGCTCAAATGTACTATCATACCTCAGGGTCCCGTTCTCTCGTCAATGAGTTAGGGTCTTCACTCTCCCTCAGGTGTTCCCTTGCACACAAGTACACTCTAGGTATTATCGAAACCCCAAGCATTCAACTAGGGATGTAATAGCGAGATAAAAGCTTTTGTGGCAGAAAGGAGGGCCCGAGGCACAGAATAAAAGGTGAACCAATAGGTAGGTCAGACCTGACAGAATGATTGTTCCAAAGGTTTCATTTCCCATTCCAAAAGCTACTTTCTCTTCTTGAGGCAGCTGCATCACTTTCATGACAACTAGTTTTCGAACCTCACACTTGTTTACCAGGAGTCAGTCAAATTAGAGCCTGGATACCCTATCAGGTGATTAGCCGCGCTTTATAAATCCGTGATTGCTTTAAATTATATGAAACTTCATCATACAAGATGGTGCCTGTTATTAAGTTTACGTGCAATGTTCAAATTATATAGCAGGCTAGCTAGTACCTTTATTACTGGCTATGCAGGTCAAATCTTTAATTCTGTGCACACCACCTCCCCTTCCCATGACACTTGGGAACGCGTGTTGTGGGCTGGTGATATGAGCTTCCAGCAGTGGCATGGCAGTTTGGGGAAAAGCCAAAGTCTTAGTTCTATCCAAAAGGAGTGGGTTAATCATCTGGAAAATGTTAGGTGGTGGAGGGTCTGAAGGATACCCTGGTGCAATTTGCCTTGTGATTAACACACCACAATGCTCCCAGGAAAGTGCCATCTAACTCGTCATCCCTCTCCATCATAAGAGCTCTCCCAAGTTGGCCTTGGCCAAGGCAAGAGATAATAAAAATGCTTGTACGGTCCTTGATATGCAAGGGTATGGCTGAGGGGGTGCAAAACTTTATTCGGCCCTTTTGGCTTCAGGGAGGTGGGATGCTCTGTCAGTGCAGTCAGCACGCTGAGGCTCAAGGACTGAGACTGGTTAAGAGTGAGCTGAAGATAGAGAGACCTCGAGATGCCCCTTAGAGCTATTCTGGATGGTAGGGTGCACTTAGGGACGGTGACCTAGAGGTCAGTGAAATTACAGTGATGTCACTGAATCATGTAACCTCAGTGGTACCCTTCTGGCGTTGCCTCAGCTGCCTGAACCAGAGTCCCTCACTTGCAGCATGAAGCTTTCCCAGAATTCCTTGCGTTGTACCCAGAAGGTAATTAAAACAATGAAACATAAACAAACATCTAGTTTCAAATATTCAGTGCTGTTAGTCAAGTGCTATCACCATCAAAGGAAACACACATGGCTGTCTCCATATAACATTTCCATTCCCACGAGTTAACTGTTTGTCTTCCAGGCTGTAGTTCCAAGTGACGAATTTCCAGGTTGTGCGCACGAGCAGCCTTGCACTGGATTGCCAGTGGTTAAACTCATTAGTCTCTTATCTGCGCATCTTAATAAAGACCTCTGGCCGCAAGAATGTTTCTAGGTTTCAGCTAATTAGAAGGAGGGAGTCGCTGATATCCACGCCATGGGTCTCTGGCTCGCTCTGACTGCGGCTGCAATATCCCCTTCAACAACTGGCATCTGTTTTTATTAGCAACGCCAGGGGGGTCGAGCAGCAAACTTCTGAAGAGGGAGGAGCCTCGGCGAACGGGGCAGCTTTCCCCTTCAGCTCGGATCAGCGCACGAGGAACGAGCGAAGAATAAATGCGACTAATTAGGAATCCCCCTCTGCCCAGCCCGATCCGGGCCCGGATCCGACGTAGCATGAAGTAAAGGATTGCGCAAAGGCAGCGCGTGAGCAAGCAGACTTCAGCTAGCTCCGAAAATAAGAGCAATCGTCATCGTGGAGCCACGAGCAACCTCGTGGCACAGAAGACGAGGCTGGATGCGACGTAACTTAAAATTGTGTCCCCCCCTTTGGGCGGTAGGCCAGTCATGAACTGTGGATTGCACACAATGTGTTGCATTGTCTACTGTAGTATCCGGCTGGATAGTTCTAGTGTTCCACCGAGGATGTAACGCACACTATTCACCCACCCACCACAAGCGTCACCAGTCAGGTGACCCTGTCAATAAAAGGGGCCGGGGGCACGTGCCTTGGGCCAGTTCCAGTACCATACTGCAATGTGTGTGAGTCATCATTGGTAGCATGTGGGCCCAGGGCCCACAACACCACATTTACAACGTGGAACACACAAGCTCTAAAAATCTTATCACAAGGGCTGAAGCGATGTTGGTGATGAAAGAAGCAGAGAGGGGCAGGAAAAACAGTAAATGGCTAGCTGTGTAGTTGTGGGCTGAAGTGGCTCTACTGTTGCAGGTCAAAGGTCATTCTTATTTGAAGGGTTACAGTAGTCACAAACACCTGTTTGAAAATGTTGGTCTGGCTTTGAGGGTGGAATAAACAAAGCAAATACAAAGTATCTGGACGAACTAGGGCTAAAGATCCAATGAGTTATAATGCACTGAGGTGGGATGATGATACTCTTATTCCACGTCAACCTGTGTGCAGCTGTTTCATACAGGGGTTGGGCACCCCAACAAATTAAGTGTAAGCGCTGAGCCAGAGCCAAGCTAAAGTCCGCTCTGGCTCTGAGAGCAGGTGCACGAGCCGAGCCTTCAACATGTTTAGAATATAGGTCATGCAACAAACGTGTAAAAATATAACATTTTAAAAAGTGTATTACTTTAACACAAGTTTCATCATAGTACATCAGATATATCGCTGCATTGAAAGTTACATGAACTTAGAAACATTACAACACTCACCCTATCTTTACTCTGACGACAATGACACTAATGAACTAAGAGCCAAGTCAGTTGTCATTTGTAGGCTATATGTTACCTAGATTCTTAATATACACGCATCAACTTTATAGGCTATTAAATGAAACATAAGGGGCTTCATTTACTACAAAATTACGCAGCACGGCACTGCAAGCCATAATGCTGCGCCGAGCTGTGTGATATTGCAAGCACAGGGATGTGTTGCATTAATAACAATGTAACACATCTAGGGCCAGACTGGATGTCACGGTCTCCGGGCGCTTTCCCGGTGGACGGTAAGGGTGGGGGCCGGTTTGTGACCCGTGCGGGCTGGTTTTGTTACTGTGGGCCGGTTTTGGAGCAGAGCTGCAATATTGGCCCTGTAGCAAAAGTGGCAGTGGTGCTTGGAGCTAGCACCCCCTCCGGCGCTTCTCAGTAGCACCCCCGACCACCTTCCCCCCTTGACCTGGTCGTGCAAAATTGCCAGGGCTGGTTTCTATTCCCAGTCTGGCCATGGACGCATCCGTGTGCTTTTCCCTGTGCTGGTGAACAATTGGCTGTCATGTGCCAGTGCAGGCAACCTTGTGTCATGTTCCTGCGTTGCGGGGATGATTGTTTTTGGGCAGTAAGGGACACCTTCCTCCAAAAAAACAATAATTGATGGCATTTTCCTCTTCCTATGCGTGCTCTAGAATGCAGCATGCAAAGAAAGAGGGAAAAAAAAAAAGAAGTAAAAGTATTTCACCTTGTTGGGCCACTCCAACACCTTGAGGCATAGGATTCAGACGCATTCCCAGCTTTACAAAACATTGTAAATCTAGGAATGTGTCAGGGTCCATGGATGTTGCATGGGAACATCCACAGCAGCACCCATGGAACACTTTTTTCCGCAGAGTAATGCATGAAAGGGGCCCATATTTATAAGGCCATGAAAAGTAATGCAGGGTGACTTTACGTGGCCTTATAAATATGGGCAAGCCCATTGCGCGCCAGTGCATAAAAAAAGTGGTGCTCCAGCGTAGGCTTATAAATGAGGGCTATGAGGTTTTGTACAGTGCAAATACTTTACTCTCATATTTGCAGATGCTTTCCTAAGTGATAAATAAGAAAAAGAAGTCTCTGTGAAATAATTTATTTTGTGTAGGATCGCACAATATGGTCAATCGTAGAAGCCAGGATTAATCCCAGGTTTTCTAGTTTAACATTATGCATTTCAGCCACTAGATGGGTATCTCTTCATTTCCTTTTTAACATCAAAGGTTTAGGCCTTGTTTTTAACTCCTGGTGCATAAGGGTAAAGCGTTAGTGCAGGCTGAAGTCATATTAAAGTTAGGCTCCTTTTTGGGCTCGATTGTCCAAGATGACCTTGAGCTGAGCCAGAGCAGGCACCTGGCTTGAGTCTGGCTCAAGCCTTCAGTAGCTCACCACCCCTCTAGTTTCATACACATACACTCTGTTTAAGTAGAGAAAGAGAGAGTGAGAAACAGACCTTCCACCCTTAAGATCATTTTCTCTGAACAACTGTGCAGAAGAGGAAGCATTGCCTTGGCAAGGGGGGTGAGTGGGCCTTCAGCATGGTGAGTGAGCTTTGGACGCCCTGCTCTGCCTATACAGGGAACTTCTGCCCCCACCCCCTCCACTAAATACCCCTCATACCAAGAATTACTCGTTTGAAGTCATCTCCCATTTCCTGGGGAGGTTTTAAGTAGAGCGACATTGTGAGAAGCATTCACAGCTGAGCTGCAAACCTATTCTGTGAAAGGGTTTAGTTGTAAACTAGAGATTGGAATCTTAAATGAAGTAAAACAATCTTCTTTATTTTACATTTGAAGTACCTCGTGGACAGACTGCTCAAAAATGCCCCACAGGGCACACTCTCTAACATTCTACTCTAGTCAGGAGCTCCGAACCAAGGATAGGACCAGCTCAGGCACTACCTGCCTTCACATTCCAACCACACCAATCCAGCCTCCAAGGATGGAATGTGAATATTCCAAATCAAACATTGACATACACATATTCTAATTCTACCTCTTGCATACAACATATTCCTCAGAAATTCAAAGCCAGGAGTAGTCAGGAAGAAAAAGACAAGGGAATAGAAAAAGAGGGCTTTAAGCACAGCTCAAGATGAAGTGAGGAAAGGCAAAGGAAGGACGTGGGAAAAAAAAACGTTCCATTATATATCTGTTTTTGAACTATTTTTATTAAGAATTTTCAGGGAAAGATTCGTGCATAAATAATAACGCTGCAATGCAATAGTACAAGTAAGTCATAAGACAAAATAAATGCTAATACAATTAGTTTACATGTTGGGTGAATTTGCAAGGGGTGCTAGCATTACCTAACATCACAGGGCGGACTTAAACAGTACTAAAAAAGAAGGCAGGGAACAAGAAAAGAGCTCATGGAAGAGTTAGGGGCATATCAACAACAACCGGCGATAATCATCGCTAAGCACACTTAGCGCTAGGATAATTATCGCTGGCTAGCGTGGATTTTTATCGCTGAGATAGCGTGCTATTAGCAACGCTTATCTCAAAAGCGATAAAAATCCTCACGCTAACTGCCTAACGTGAGATTATTGCTGGAAACCCAGCGATAATCTCATGCAATGTGGCGTTAGCTTGATGATAGGGACTCACAAACTTAGCCATGATATCCACCTTTCATAGGATATCATGGCTAAGTCAGTCCTGAAGCAGGCGTAAGGAAAGTAGCGATAACAGGGGTTATTGCTACTTTTCTTGCCGCTATGCTTCATAGCGTGGGGCTTGATGATAGGAGAAATGTCGCTTAGCGACATTTCTCCTGTCAAGTCAGGTCAGGAACGCCTACTTTGCATCTCATTAGAGATGCAAAGCTGGGCGTTAGGAATTCCTACGCTAACGCAAGTTTTCACGCGTTAGTGCGAGCTTGCTAATTAGGCGATAAAATTATCGACGCTTTTTGGCCGAAAACGGACGCAAAAGCGGCGATAATTTTGTATCGCCGGCTTGTTGATATGCCCCTTAATGAGATAGGATGAATAGCCAGGCAATCGATAAACGTGCACATTGTACAAGGAGAATGCGATTGGAGTTGACAAGAGAATGTATCCATACGTGAGAGAGTGTGAGACAAAAATTGTGAGTGAGTGAGAGATAGAGACAAGGGAGTTTTTTAAAAAAAAGCAGTGGAAAAGTGGATGATAGAGCAAAAAGGAATAATGGTGCAAGTAGAGAGCACACAGGGACTGGGTTAGAAGCCCTAAAAAGGGAAGAGGAAGAAGGAGGTCTTTAGAAGTGAAGGGAGAGGATGTGAAATATTTTAATTAAGGTATACAATAAAAATGTACACGTGTGAGAGAACAAGGTGACATTAATGGAAACGGAAAGGGAGAAACCAAAGATGGCACCAACATTGTGAACTGAGGAAGAGAAGCAAGAAGGGAATTAATTGATAGGGTACAGGGCAGACTTGTGGGAGATGAGCTTGAAAGAACAATATTTCTTGCTTGGCAAATTAAAGGTGCAAGAATTATGGGGTCATTTGGGCATAAGATGCAAACAAACAGCTAGAAACATCAAAGCCGGTTGGTGTAGAAGGAAAATAGGAACTGACATGGGAAAATGAAGTTAGGGTAAGATATTGATGATGAAAATATGTTTGTTCTGTCTCCGCATTTAACTTGCCATGTGCTCATGGCAAGTTAGGCAGCATGAGCATTGTTATGATGTTACTAGCGCGTGATAGCGAACTTGCTCGAGCTCTCCTGCGTGAGAGCTTCCCAGTTCTCTTTCCCCCCATTGGTTGCCACAACGTTCCTAATGCCTTGGTGTTCATGTCCCCAACGGTCAACCGTTTTTTCCTTCTGACGAAGAGACGCCCTTCCCGCACCTTTGTGGGGCTGTATTGAATAAAGCTTCTACTTACAGAAACGTTTCATCTCGTTACTACAAGTGGCGACGAGGATGGGATACGAACCCACGTGTGCAAAGCACAATGGATTAGCATTCCTCGATAATTGGATATGTCCTTTCAAGACACGATTGAAGCGTTCGATGAGACCATTGCCCTCGGGATGGTAGAGTGAGGTGGTGTGGTGGGTGATGCAGTTCCTTTCAAGAAAGGATTTGAAGGCTTCGGAGGTGAATTGGGGACCATTGTCGGTGAGCACACATTTGGGTAATCCTTCGCTCACGAACAGCTTATCCAGAAAAGAAATGACTGTAGAGCTGTCCACGCCGGAGACAATTTCTATATCGGGCCACTTTGAGAAATGGTCTATGGCCACCAGCAAATACTTGGTTTCACCATCATGTCCTTCAATGGGTCCGGCAATGTCTAATCCTGGGCGTTCAATTATTTCAGAGCCTACGTGTGGGGATATAACGTGCACCTTCGCACGGATCACAAACCATTAATCAAGATTCTGTCTGCTTCTGGTTTGCAAAACGCTTCCCCACGTTTAAGTAAAATGTCAATCAAGTTATTGGATTACAACTACTCAGCAGAATACTGGCCTGGTGTTAAGAACAAAGTTGCTGATTTCTTAAGCAGGCTGCCTCTACCACACACTGAAAATCAAGACGACCAGGTTGAGGCGCAAAAAGTGGCACTACTATTCAACTCTGATGGTGAAGGAATATCGGCAGAGGAGTGGGAACGACATATGGCTAGAGATTCAACGCTGCAGAATATTTGCAAGTATATCAACTCTTCCTGGTCTGAGAAACGTCACCTCGATGAGAATGCCAAAGTGTTTTGGGAGATAAAAGATGAACTGAGTTTGGTGAATGGTGTGCTGTACAGAATGGGCAAAGCCGTTGCCCCCATCAATCTGCGGAATAGAATTCTCAATTTATGTCACATAGGTCATCTGGGCATCTCAAAGACTAAGCAAAGAGTCAGAACCAGCTACTGGTGGCCTGGCATTGACAAACAGACAGAGGTCTTGATAAGAAACTGTGTAGAATGCGGTGATTCAGACAAGACCCTCAAGATGTCCAGGGTTCCCCTCTCTCCCATCACACCCCCCTCGATGGCATGGGAAAGAATAGGATTAGACATTGCCGGACCCATTGAAGGACATGATGGTGAAACCAAGTATTTGCTGGTGGCCATGGACCATTTCTCAAAGTGGCCCGATATAGAAATTGTCTCCGGCGTGGACAGCTCTACAGTCATTTATTTTCTGGATAAGCTGTTCGTGAGCGAAGTATTGCCCAAATGTGTGCTCACCGACAATGGTCCCCAATTCACCTCTGAAGCCTTCAAATCCTTTCTTGAAAGGAACTGCATCACCCACCACACCACCTCACTCTACCATCCCGAGGGCAATGGTCTCATCGAACGCTTCAATCGTGTCTTGAAAGGACATATCCAATTATCGAGGAATGCTAATCTCAATTGGGAAGAAGAAATATTCAAACTCATTTGGGCCTTCAGGATTTCCCCATGCGCCAGTACCGGGGCAGCGCCCTTTGTCCTCATGAGAAGCAGACAACCATTGAGCAAAGACTTGGGTTGGATGCCAGCTTCGAAACAATTGGAATGGTCGCCAGAAACTATAAGAAGAAACATTGTCAAGGCGCAAAAGTGTTATAAAGATTGGTATGATTCGAAACATGGAGTGAAAGGACACTCGTTTAAGATAGTTGATCTTGTCAAAGTTCGCCTTGATAGGAAAGTCAGGAAGGGAGAAAGCCGATTCACTGCCCCCCTTAGAATCTGCAAACTTTACAACAATGCTGCAAGACTCAGTGATGGCAAATTCTGGCATATGAATAGGTTAGCCAGATGTCATCACGAAGCCAAACAAACGAATGGATTTCATAGAGATAGAATGAGTAAAGACTTGTGGGTTGATTATGGTGAAGACACGAATGACCATGTACCTATGTCAAATTAGGGGTTGGCACAAGATCACACATCGGGCACTGACTCCTCAGATTGTCGCACGTCGGACCAGTTTGTGGATGTGTGTCCTCGCACACCGACGCTCAATCGGAGTTGCCGAGGCGATTTACATTCTGACTCTGAAGTTACATCTAACGGTCAGTGCCACAGTGGAAGGGTTGATAGAACTCGTAATGATGCTCACTCAGACTCAGAATGTGTGTGTGACCCTCATAGAGTTAAGGGCAGGTTTGGCAGAACTATCAACAAGCCAAAATGTTATGATGATTTTGTTTGTGATTAACACTGTACAGTTATACTCTATATTGCATAGGACATGTAATGTCGTTTAAGCATTCAAGAGAGGAAGATGTGTTATGATGTTACTAGCGCGTGATAGCGAACGCGCTCAAGCTCTCCTGCGTGAGAGCTTCCCAGTTCTCTTTCCCCCCATTGGTTGCCACAACGTTCCTAATGCCTTGGTGTTCTTGTCCCCAACGGTCAACCGTTTTTTCCTTCTGATGAAGAAACGCACTTCTCATTATCCGATGGTTATTTGAAGTGAACCATGTTTGTCAGGTAGAAGCATGCACCCTGCTAGGACTGGCCAGCTATGTGCCAAGAGAAAATTGACAACACTGACGTGATGTGATAAAGTCTGAAGTCTGGACTGAATCTTTTACAGCGTGTTAAGGGTGAGTGAGGGGTCGCAGTGCGGGCTATGTCCTCCCAGGGGAGCCTCGAGGAGTAGGGCTCTCCATTATTAGGAGACATTCTATTGGCAGTTTGACTGTAGTACCATGCCCTGTTAGTGGCTGTGTGTGTGAGCTGTGGCTGTTCACTTTATTCATACAATCATGATGCCAGTACCTAGGACGCCATGTGTTTTATGATGCAAGAGATATGTTGTTCAGAGCAAGAGTACTGACAGTGTCAGTTGTAATGGATAAGCATTTAGAGTTGGAACATTTCCAGTGGGATCTTGACTACTATATATTTGGATTTTGTACATGCTGTTTCGATTAATCAGTGTCTGTTGTCATTGAACTACATTTCTCTGCAACAAGGTTTAAAGAATGCCCCACTAGTTTCACTAGTTTCCAAATAACTTATCGTGAAAGTAGCCTCCTGGTATTTCGTGACCAATCACGGTGAGTGCTAAAGTTGTGCTTCACTAGAACTTGTTAGGATCTTATGTTCAGCTTAAAGGTTCTACACCATGTCTAGGTCGGGTTCAAAATTATTTCTGAGATAAAAATAATTCCTCTTCATTTTACATGCTGATGTACATTGCTCAGGTAACGATGTAATGTTGATTTGTCTCGCTCCAAGGCAAATTTGTCTTTTTTACTAGATTCAATGGGCATTGTGCTGTGTGAGGCAAGTTCAACCTCCACCATCTTCGGTGTAACCAACACACCCTATTTTTTAAAATTGTATTTCATCTGGACATGTTACCATAGTTATCAGAACGTAAGTTGTGCAAAGTTTTATCCAGCAATCCTTTAACCGTCTATGGAAAATTGTGGAACTCAATAGAGGTTCCACATTCATGACATTGTGAATTTTGTGGCAAATTATGTAACATACCTAATTATTTTACACAAACATCATGTTTTTACACAGTTTTCTTCTTTTGCACAATGGCGTGGCACATTGAAAATCCATACAAAGAGTAACCTTACAGACAAAATATGTAGCTACATTTTCCAGGTTGGTTGGGTGGATTAGAGCGAAAAATATATTTGCAAGACACAGAAGTTATCACACTGTGTAACAAGAACTTAGCACAGCTGAATGTAAATTGCTAAAGTTTGCAAAGAGGGAAAATGAAGAACTGGCAAAGAGAGAGCAAAAATCGAGAACTGCAAAAAACAAACGTTGTCTGTACTGAAAAGCTTTTTACGTTTCTAGTCCAATTTTTTTATTCGCCTGAGCTTGCTCAACTTTCAAATGCACAGCAAATTGCATTGAACTTTTCATATGCCTGCTCCTGTGTGAGTCACGTCCATGACCTTTGCAATGTTTGTTACATGCTTCATGAAAGGTTGCAGAGACGTTTTTCTCATACTTACATTCATCTGATTGCAGCAACACCAAGCCAATCGTGTTTTCTGGCCTTAGAGGAGACAAAGACATGTCTTAGTTGAATATGAATGGGTTGCTGTTGAAAGCGCTATTTACCAGGTCTCCTGGTGAGCCCGGGAAAGTCGTGTGGTTGCAGGATCTACCTAGACTCCTGTTTCAGAGTAAATTTGCAGTACATCCAGTTGACCCACCCGCATTGTTGGTGTTATCACTTTTACAATCCTAGCCCTATTCAAATTCTCTCTTGTCATATTCTGTCACCTCACTCTAGAACCATCAGAGCATGATACAGCCTTAGATCATCTGTCCCTTGTGATTATTTAAGTAATCGTTGGTGAAGTTGATGTGTCAGACATCTCCCTAGCTACGCTTCCTGTGCTCACCCCACCATAATGCCAAACCTCTGGATCACACTCTGATTTTTAAATCACTGACTCATTCTCCTTCAACAATGTACATTTTTCTCTGACAATGGCTTAATTCACATGGTATTTAATACCATCCATATACAACTCTAACGACCTACTGGCTGGCTGGCTCAGTGAGTTGAATGCTTACCACTTCTCATATCAGTAAATTGAGAACCATATATTGGGAAAACATATGCGTTACTTAAATATGTTAGAAAAAGCAGACATATGGTGTGAAATGCTTTGTAAATAAACAAGTTATTAATATCTGTAGCCATGCTTACCATTTCTATTCAATCCCTGTTTAGCTTTATTCAATGAACTGTGACTAATCTTTTCAATTCCGCCGCACATGACACTGTTGATGATGCGTTTTGGTCAGCCATGAATTCCCACTGCACTCTTTGCACATTCTTCAGACACGCCTGGACCCCTGCATTGTGTCACTACTGCTCTTCTACTCTCCAAGGCACTGATGGAAACCTAACTCAATAGAAAGAGGAATTCTCGGAACCCCAATTATCTCAATGACAAGTAGAAATCCATTTGTTTTCTCGTTTTCTAGAATCCCAGCGCCCAGATGGATCAGCAGCTGACCCTCAGCACCTTGAGACCCTCACAGGTGAGTAGCCGCGCTCTAGAAACCCCTGGTTGATTGATTTATTGATTGATTGATAAGTAGCCTCACAGCTGCTCTTTATGAGGCTCCTTTTTAGGTCTCGCCTGACCCAGCGCATGCGCTGTCCTGACGAGACTTTTTGTGAGGGCTCAAAAAATGCTACCATGGCCAGCCTAGAGCTACAGTGCATGTGCGCGGGCGCGCGCTTAGCAGCAGAGGCTGGCAAACCTCGTCATGCTCATTAAGCGCCCGCGATCTCTTTCACATTCGCCCGCGATCACTTTCGCGGCGCCCCTTTGATGTTCTCGTTCAAAGAACATCAAGCATCAAAGAACATGTTGTGTTAATGCTTTGCTGAGCCCGTTTGACTTACAATGTGCTTTCTCTTTCCACAAACTCGATGTTTGTGTTCCTTTATTTTGAGATGCTTTTAGTATTACTGTTTTGTGACTTAAAGAACATTAAGGAAATGTTGCTGTGAAACTGGACAACATTCACAGTGTTTATTTCTGATCGCAGCGGCTGCTTCATGTCCGTTGCACCATTCAGGGAGTCCTTTCATTGGTGCTTTCATGAGGACATGATGAGGAAGCTGGAAAATGTTGGCACATTCTCTTTAAAAGCACAGCATGTTGGCGACTGGTTAATCGATTAGACCTATGTAGTGCTTTAGATCTCAAAGCACTATGGTGGGTGCAGCAGTTACAACTCATGAAATATGGGGTGCAACTCACAAGGAGGGGGCAGGTTTGAGTGCACATTGGCTGCAATCGAACTCTTAAGATGATGGGTTGTGTGAATCCATTATCAGCACTCTTCACTAAGTGATCTTTTTTGTTGTTGTGTTAATGCTTTGCTGCGCCCGTTTGACTTACAACGTGCTTTCTCTTTCCACAAACTCGATGTTTTTGTTCCTTTATTTTGAGATGCTTTTAGTATTACTGTCACACACACAACCACACACACAAACAACCACACACACACATAACCACACACACAACCCCACACACAACCCCATGCACAACCACACATACAACCACACATGCAACCACACAACCACACTCACAACCACACACACAACCACACCCAACCACAAGACCACAAACACACACACAGACACACACACAAACACACACAACCACACACACACACAACCACACACACAACCACACACGCAACCACACACACACACAACCACACAAACAACCACACCCACAACCACACACACACACAACCACAACCACACCCAACCACACCCACAACCACACACACACACAACCACAACCACACACAAAATCACACAAACAACCACACAAACAACCACACCCACACCCACAACCACACACACAACCACACAACCACACACACACAACCACACAGCCACACACACAAACAACCACACACATACCACCACACACACAACCACACACACACAACCACACACACAACCACACACACACACACAACTACACACAACCACACACACACAACCACACACACACAACCACACACACACAACCACACACACACAACCACACACACACACACACACACAACCACACATCCACACACACCCACAACCGCACCTGCACCCACAACTGCACCCACACCCACACCCACACAACCACAACCACACACACACACACACAACCACACACACACATACGACCACACACACACACAACCACACACACACAACCACATACACACACACAACCACACACACACAACCACACACACAACCACACACAACCACACACACAACCACACCAAGCATTGGCATAGCCAATAGGTCTCGCCTTTGGGGCCTTATAAGTGTTTAGCCACGCAACAGTTGGTGTGGTTGCATCAAGGATATTGTGCTGCATAACTAAATACTTAGAAGGCCCCAAAAGTGAGACCTATTGGCTATGCCAATGCTTGTTTAATATGCTGTGCTCCTTTAAACCAACACAAAGTCTACTCCACACGTTTATCTCTCCTCTTTCCCTTGCACTATTATCACCCAGTCTAACTTCTGCCAGTCACTCTGCTTTCTAATTCACTGCAAATACTTGCTGGAATACCCTAACTATTGTCTTCATCATACACCCACAGAGTCCTAAACAGACCCCTTGGTGTCTCACTGAATTGACTGCTTCAGCAAGACTTAGCCCCAAAACATTTTGTGTTCTTTAGGTGTACACTTGGTGTGTGCAGAGGAGAAACAGCCTATATTAAGTATGCTGTATTGCGTTGGCGCACTGGAAACACATAGTGGGAGTGCCACAGGCACACCAAAAGCAAACCTGCCTGCAGCGGTCAGTGCCATGCAGCGAACAGCGCTAGCCATGCCCCTTCATTTGCCTCCTTTGTACATGTTACTTACTTCAATGCCCAATTTAAAGCATTTAATCCCTGTAATGCCTCCCATTCTAACCTTTCAAGTAAATTCGGAAACCCTGTTCTTTGCACTGCGCTCAAATCCAACAAGTTCTCGAAGTATAATAACTGTTTTCACTGTGCTTTGAAGAACGCGCATTCTTTACTCAAGCACAATGCTGAAGTTACGATCTGATCCTTAATCATGAGCTAGACTTTCTCGTCCCCCCAAAACTTGGTTGCAGGGCGTTTCGGTCACTCCTACTGGATACAAAGTTCTGTGAGCAGGTAGAGAAGAGGAGACAGGTTGGCTGGAATGTACTGTATATTGTAAAGCGCTCTGATACCCTCGTGGGTCACGTTCGCGCTATATAAAACTTCATAAATAAATAAATAAATAAAACAGGATTTTTTACTGCTACTGCAACAATTGGCTGGCTCTGGAGACTTTTACACCTGCTGAGTTGCTTGATTTTAAACTTGAAATATATGCTTCTTTATTGTTATTGCGGTTTAATGTTTTTCTTTTTCTAGTCCTAGTTTCAGTTCCCAAGTTTTAGAATTTCTGTCTCCTCTAGATATAACCTCTCCTAATCTGTTCATTCTAGGAAATGATAATATTCGGGCAGATTGTCCTCACCATAATGGTGGTAATATTTTAGATCTATGTAAATTGCTTCAGCTTTCATAGGGCATATTATCAAGGAAGGCGTTACAATTATCGCCGGTTTAGCGGCAGAAAACTGCCGCTAAAGCGGCGATAATGGGAATTCCAATAGAAATCCATGTTCACATCAGAACATGGGCTTCTATTGGAATTCTCCAGGGCATATTATCAAGCCCATTATCGCCGCTTTAGCGGCAGTTTTCTGCCCCTAAACCGGCGATAATTTTTAACGCAGTCCTTGATAATATGCCCCATAGTTTGTTAAGAGACCAATTCCTGACAAAGGTCACACAACTGATCTTATATTCTCCTCACTAAATAATATTGGGATAACTAAATGTGACCCACTCTCATGGGCACATCATTATCTCATTCAATTTGCCAAGTTACTGTTCATTCCTCAAAGGATACAAGCACCCAAGGTTGCAGTGAGAGAACGTGCTTGACGCAAAATGACTAACAACACTTTTATCACAACGCTCACACCTTTTCCCCAGCTTTTTACTGGGATGACAAAGATGTTAATGTTCTTAAAAAGAAGATAGATGACTGGTTACCTAAATCATTAACTGTAGCATCTATTACAACATGGATGTCTCATCGCTCCAAGCCCACAGATTATTTGTTTTTAGAGCGATAAGTCTTCTTAAAAAATGAAAGTTAAAAAATTGAGTGTTATTGCACGCGAGGTTATTGCATAGATAATAGTTTACAATACCTGGTTGTTGTACTCCAATTCAAACAAATGATCAGAACAGCCAGATGTAATTATCTCACATTAGGAATCAAGGACTTAATAAATTATTCAAAGATTCTTTTAAGATTGTTAAATCCTTTACTCAACCAAACTCTCAGGAATCCCACATACCTAACACCTTGGATATGAGCAATAAATTGGCAAACTACTTTAGCGATAAAATATATACTATATGCGTGAACTATAGTGTTGTACTTCCTTGGTTAAGTATCATGAGAATGTGAGGTACTCTTCAAATCCTATATCGCCTAACTGAAGTTCTATAAGGTTTTGCTTCTTTAACACTGGGCTTTTTTGACAGCGCTTGTTTCACCCCTTAGGTTTCGCTCACACCTCGAAGTTTGCCCAATCGGTCTTTTTCATTTTGCCCTTTGCTATTCAATGCCTCACTCAGTACCTCTCAGCTAGAATCATGTAGTATTGTCTCTCATCTTAAAAAAAATCTTCAGTGCCTCCCTATAACCCCAGGGCTATCAACCTATTTCTTTGTTAGTGGTTCCTGTTCAAAAACCAGAAAAACATGTACATTTTGCTCTCTCTCTGTTTTTTTAGATGCCAGCTCTTGCCCTGACTGTGGCCAATCAACTTTTATATCATCTTAGAACACAGAATCAGCCCTCGTAGCAGTAGTTGTTGAACTTCATTGGTTCATAGATCAAAGAAGGCTGCTCTGTCTTAATTTCTGTTCGGCATGTGTGCAGCCTTTACTACCATTTCCTAGGAGGTGCTTATATCTCAGCTGCATGGAGTTGGTTTCAAAGGCTCAGCTTTGACTCACTTATTATTTAAATATTAGGACACAAGTGGTGAAGGTAATGTCTTCCATCTCTGACGCTAAAGCGGTGAAACATGGGGCCCCCAAAGCTGTTCTTTGAGCCCGATCATCTTCAACATCTATCTGGCACCTCTAGCTTAAATTGGTTTGATCTTTTGCCTACTTCTTTATGACAATGACACCGAACTCATGATTTGGTTGGGTGGGCCTGCAGAATTAATTCAGGATAATTTTAGGTTTTTCTGAAGTATTCAATTAGGTGTAGAAAGCAAGCATGACAGAGGAACCTCAACTGAGAATCGCACCTATCCCGCTATCCCCAAGGTTCTTATAATAAAGGCAATACACCTATATGCGTCAATGTGCAAACAGTTCAAGAACCCACTGTCACTGTACGGCCCTAACAGGACTATACAATTCTAAAACAAGGATCAACGGGTGCCCAGATCAGTACTTATATATCTAACAGTAGTCAAAAAAACTCAAATTCAATTTCAGAGATGTAATTCCAAATCTTCTTTTTTATTCAAAATAGATTTAGACGTGACATGTGTTTGCACTGAAGAACAGCCAATGCGTTTTGTCCAATACATTGGACTTCTGCAAGACATGCACTTTATATTCATGCAAATGGTTTCAAGGCCACTAATTCTTCCATCAAATTGCGGGGAGAACCCCAAGTCGTTTTCTGTAGGATAAATTCAAGTCAAATAATGGGAAAGAATAATCCGACTGAAGGTCTAATTTTGATAAGACCCATCCAGTAAAGTCTGGTTTGTGGGTGAGTCCCAATTTAGGAGACCAAAGGCATATCACTCCTCGATTCGGCACCGTAATAAGTGCCAGTGTGCAGCCTGTACTTCTCTGGTACCCTCAGAAGCTTTTACTACCATTTTCTAGGAGGTGCTTATATCTCAGCTGCATGGAGTTGGTTTCAAAGGCTCAGCTTTGACTAACTTATTATAAAAATATTAGGACACATGTGGTGAAGGTAATGTCTTCCATCTCTGACGCTAAAGCTGTGAAACATGGGGCCCCCAAAGCTGTTCTTTGAGCCCTATCATCTTCAACTTCTATCTGGCACCTCTAGCTTAAATTGATTTGATCTTTTGTCTACTTCTTTATGACAATGACACTAAGCTCATGATTTGGTTGGATGGGCGTTCGGAATTAAATTAGGATAATTTTAGGTTTTTCTGAAGTATTCAATTGGGTGTAGAAACTAAGTACGACAGAGGAACCTCTACCTAGAATCGCACCTATCCCGATATCCCCAAGGTTCCTATAATAAAGGCAATAGCCCTATATGCATCCATGTGCACACAGTTCAAGCAACCACTGTCAAGGTGTAGTCCTAACAGGACTGTACACTTCTAAACAAGGATCAATCGGTGCACTGATCAGTACTAAATATTTAACAGTAGTCAAAAAAACTCAAATTCAATTTCAGAGATGTATTGTCAAATCTTCTTTTTTATTCACAATAAACTTCGGGGCTTATTGTCAAGGACTTATCGCCGAGTTATCGGCACTTTATCACAGCCAAAGCGGCAATAAATGTATCACCCTATTCATAAACAGGTGCTAACAACTGATATCACCAGTTTTCCTGCGATAGAAGCTGCAAAAAACATTGCCACAGTTGACACCGGCAACTAACTCTAATGACGTGCAGAGTAGGCATTCCCATGCAAAAAGCTGCAATAACACCACTTCGCAACATTCTCAATGACCAGCCAGATCGGCGATAAGATCACAAAACATGTGATAAGGTGCATTAGCTGCAGGGATTTCACACCTGCTCTTACCTGGTGTTAAGTCGGATGACAACCTGCACCAGTAAAAGGGAGTCCAGCCCAGAGCCACACCTGAAGAACAACAGATGCCATGGAGCTACTGATCATGCAGCTCAGACACCCAAGAGGGCCACAACACCCACTGCCACCACCCCCACGCCCACCCCCCCGGACCCACCCCGCCCCCCCGGACTACCACAGAGGCAGCGGAGACAAAGACAGCAGACCTTCAGAAAATGCACCAGTCTCACAGACCTAACACCAGAGGATGTCATTGCCCACTACAGGCTCAAAAGGACAACCATCCTACGCATCCTGTCCATCATTGCCCACAGGCTGATGGTACCAACACAGCGGACAACCAACATCCCTCCGCAGACAAAGCTGCTGCCTGTGCTGCACCTGTTGGCCTCTGGGACCTTCCAACCAACAACTGCCAGAGTCGGAGGAGTCTCACAGCCAGCCCTAGCCAAGTTCCTCACACCTTTCTTGTATGCCATCGTCAGCCTGGTACCCCAGTACCTTCACTTCCCACACACTGCGCAGGATCAGCTGGAGAGCAAGCAAGGCTTCTACGCCATAGCTGTATTCCCGCACGTGTTGGGGGCAATCGACTGCACACATGTACTCCTTGTGCCCCCTGCCTCCACCGCACACAAATACCGCAATAGGAAGCACATGCATTCCATCAATGTGCAGGCAATAGTGGACCACCTGGACTCTTCATCAATGTCGCCAACTACCCAGGCAGTGTGCATGATTCCTTCATCTTCCGACAGTCCATCATCAACCAGCGCTTTGAGGCTGGCACCTATGGAAAGGCATCGCTCGTTGGTAAGTACCAAATGAACACACCACACACCTCAACTCCACAATCATGCAACTCACAACTCTGGGAATGCACATGTTACAAACTCACATACAACATGCCAAACAACATGCCCACCTACCAGACACAGCAGCACAACTTACTGTGGTAACCTGGACTAGCCATGTACAAAATCCATCAACGGCATGGCACCTCAGCCACACAATAGCAGAATGTGGGGAGACGTGGGAACCAGGCATGTGTAAAGGAGGCAAGTGACACATGAATGAGAATGTACACAGTGCCAAGTGTGGCTTGGATGTGCTGGCCACACTGCAGTATGCAAACCACAGACATGCCCATGTCGACATATACTGCTGATGTTTGGAGTGTAGTGAACAGTGGACGCAACCATGTTACCCCAGGCAGTGGGGAAGTTCGCGGAAATGTAGCTTGTCACGTCCCCCCACCCGTAAGCGTGAGTGGAGTGGGCTGGCCTGACGTACGCCAGGCCAGCTTAGGGGTGTGAATAGAAAGCCCATTACTCTGGGCATGGTTCTCTTCTGGAATGGCCAACGTGTCTGCCAGGGTGGCACCACCCAGCCCGCCACGAGGCTGGCGCCGTGAGCAGTGGTGACTGCGATACTGTGTGCCTGCTGCACCCCAGACCGCAGGTCCCCAGACCCGTCTTGGCCACCCCTGCGCAACCAGGCCACACTGCTCACCTGCCAACACCGGTGTGTGTCAAATAGGGCCCACCATGTGCCTGTGCAAGCTCCAAGCCCGAGGCCGGTGACCTTGGCAGCCTCCTCAGACCATCACGGTCTCCGCGACACAGGCACCCAGCACTCCTTTCTCGTTGACGTACTCCACCAGCCTACACTGCGGTCAAGTAGGTCACACATATGGAACTTAGTCTTGGTCATACAGTGGCAGAGTACATATTTTATGGCAGAGTTGATATCACTGTACTCCCTTCGATGTGGTGCCACCAACTCTGTGAATAGCCTTCGAACGATACCTGTCTGTGGTCCCTTGCTGACTACTGCCTTCGGCCTACACTGCGGTCGAGTAGGTCACACATTTGGAACTGAGTCTTGATTTCCTCATGGCGGAGTTCATATCATTGTACACAAGGAGACGAGTAAGAGGAAGACGTGGTTCATTCCGGAGGAAAAAAGGATCCTCATTACGGAGGTGATCGAACACTACCAACAACTGCTCTGGTGCCACTAACTCTGTGTATCGCAAGCCAACGACACGTGGCTGTGGGCCCCTGATGACCGCTTCCTCCGGCCTACACTGTGGTCAAGTACGAGCCTTAATTTATTTATGGCAGAGTTTATATCATTGCACAGGTCTCATCGCAGACTGCATCCCCTTCCAGCTCTGGTGCCACTGACTCTGTTCCCCGAAATTCATGGACACTCTCTGGTTGAACTTTGGTAGCGTCTGAGTATATGGCCTGGGGGTTGACTTCATCATCATGTAGCTGATACTGACTTGGTGTCAATAACGAGTCTGTAGCATTCATCTCCTCCATATTGTCTGTTTCTGCCCTCTGCATCATGCCCTGGAAAAACATCTTCCACTGTCCCCTGAAACACTCCGCGACAATCACCTTGGACATCGACGAGGACCCGCTCAGCTCTCGTGGCCCTACCTCAGTGCACCGCAAGTCACCATCCCTTACAGGTGTGCCTGTGCCGGCCGCAGTGCATCCGGGGCCACTAACTCTGTGCAGCTCAAGTCATGGACCCTTTCTAAATGGATATTTGATGGCCTCTGGGTCGATGGCCTGGGGGTCATCAACGCCATGTGTCTGTGGCCATGTACCGATTGCTGACTCCAGCCTCAACTGCAGTCTACCAGGGTTCACACATCAAATCGAGTCCTGACCTGCCCGGATGACGCATCACCGCAGGATACACACGCCACCACCGCCATAACCACCTCCAAACAACAACTGCCCGAGGCAAAAGAGTCTTACAGCCAGACTATCAGATTTGCTCACACCTGTCATCATCAGCTTGATACCCTGCCCAGCTCTTCAGGTGCCACTAACTCAGTGCACCACAACTCATGGACCCTATCTGATTGAGTTTTGTGCTGAAGACAGCTCACGCAGCAATGTCACCTCAAGCAGTGGGGAAGACCTGGGACGATGATGAGGAAGATGATGCAGGTGTAACACCCCACTGCAGCTGCAGCAGGAATGTTCCAAAGGGACACAATCATGGACAATTTCTTCACATGAGCACGCTCAGCTCTGGTGCCCCAACCTCAGTGCACTGCAACTCACGTACCATTCTGATTGCATATTGGGTGACCTCGGTACTTGCTCCGGCTACCACCATGATGCTTCGCAGTTGTTTGTGTTATGTTGGTGTTTTCTGTTTCCGCTTCAATGGTGATCACTGTTCAAGTTATTGCCAGCACCAACCACTCCCTGAGGGCTGGCTTACACTCACCCCACACGCATCCAGCGCAGGCGTCACTGAACATGTGACCCTGGCAATAAAAGGGGCCGGGCGCACGTGCTTGCAGCCAGTTCCACAAACTATCTAAGTGTGTCCGTGTGGTCATTATGTGCACATGAAGACCACCGGGGCTCTGGGCGTGGTTGAGTTTTGGCCTTGCCAACGCAGTAACTAATACATATGTCTCTGTTGTAGTGTCGGCGCCACCTGTCCCGCAATGGACAATGTTGCAATGTAGCATGCCCCCAGAGTGTGGGCTCGGCCGAAGGGGTAAATGAGGGAGCGCAAGCCCGCTCGGGGTCTGGGATCGTACATGCCAACTGTTGAGTGTGACGCTATTACCGCAGCATAAGCCAAAGGTCTACCCTCAACCGCAATGCGAGTTCAGCCATCCATGAACTATGCATCTGTGTCTGCCCCATCCTTACCATAGGCCTACACACCCTTGGCCACCCACCTTCAATGCACAACATCACAGTGTCGTTTTCAGGCTTGTGGACATGCGCAGACAGGCATGTCAATGGTGTGCCGTAGGAGTGCAAGTGATGCAACCTCGCTGCGCACAATAGTAAATAGGCTCGGGGGGAGGGAGGAGCAGCAGTGAAGCTACGTAATACACATTGATGCCGCTCATTTGCTACAAGCAGTACATGTTAAACAACAATCACTAAGTCACACATATCACACACCAATGAACTAGTGAGCCTGCCAACACATCATGCAGAACCAACTATTGGCTCATGTCTCTCTGCACTGTCACAGGTCACCAAGGATATGCACTATGCTCTTGGATGATGACACCCCTCTGAGCCCCGAACACACAGGCCCATAGGCAGTACAATGCGGCCCACAAATGCACCAGGGGCATTGTGGAACGTAAATTTGGCGTGTTGAAGCCACGTTTCAGGTGCATGGACATCACAGGTGGAAGGCTCCTGTACAGCCCAGACATCGTGTGCTTGATGATCGTTGCATGTTGTGCCAGGTCATGTTGAGCAGTGTCCTGAACCCCAACTCCTGGCCCCGTATCCCGACTGATGACTGTGGCCAGCATTTTCTCAATGTCATCCAGCTCCTAGTGTGCCGCTGGATCCCCACCTCCAATGATCGTTGCTGCTTTCATGTTGGCCTCGAGTTTCTTCTTGGTTTTGCCCTTCACATCATTCCAGCACCTCTTGACCTCTTCCATTGTCCCCCAAAACGCTGCAACTGCATTCACATGGTCCAAGGTGGTCTGCCATATTTGCGTCTTTGTTGCCAATGATACGGAGGTGCCGAACAGTTGTTGGTAGTGTTCTATCACATGCGAAACGAAGTTCCTGTTTTCCCTTGGCCTTCCCTGACCCGAGTTTCCTTGCTGGTCGTCTGTGGGGCTTGTGGGGTTCACGTTGTCCTCTGCACTCGGTCCGGGTGCATCCATGGTGCTACGCAGTTTATTTTGTTTTGCATTGTTTTTTGTTCTGCCTTTATAGTGCATTTTCTCGCATGACGCGAGGGAATTGCAGGCCTGTCGCTGGTTATCGCTGATTTTTGTATCGCGATTTGCCACATCACAACTTTTTTCACGTTCATGTTTCGCGTTTTTTCGACGTCGCGTTATTTTTAACGCGGTCATTTGACGCGTTATCGTGAGACTATTGCATGGTGCCGCCGGGTTGAGAATACAACGTTAACACAGTGTTAAGCTAATTTTGCGATAATTAACACACGTTCTTGAGAATATCCCCCTTAGATGTGACGTGTGTGCAGGGAAGAACAGCCAATGCGTTTCGTCCAATACATTGGACTGCTTCAGAACATGCGCTTAATATTCATGCAAATGGTTGCAAGACCACTAATTCTGCCATCCAGAATGTGGGGAGAAACCTGTGTCATTTTCTGTAGGATAAATTCAAGTCAAATAATGGAAAAGAATAAGCCAGCTGAAGGTCTAATTTTGAAAAGACCCATCCGATAAAGTCTGGTTTGTAGGCGAGTCCCAATTTAGGAGACCAAGGGCATATCACCCCTCGATTCTGCACCGTAATCAGCGCCAGTGTGCAGCCCATACTACTCTGGTACCCTCACAAGCTATTACAACCATTTCCTAGGAGGTGCTTATATCTCAGCTGCATGGAGTTGGTTTCAAAGGCTCAGCTTTGACTAACTTATTATTTAAATATTTGGACACAAGTGGTGAAGGTAATGTCTTCCATCTCTGACTCTAAACCTGTGAAACATGGGGCCCCCAAAGCTGTTCTTTGAGCTATATCATCTTCAACTTATGTCTGGCACCCCTAGCTTAAATTGATTCGATCTTTTGGCTACTTCTTTATGACAATGACACCGAACTCATGATTTGGTTGGTTGGGCCTGAGAAATTAAATCAGGATAATTTTAGTTTTTTCTGAAGTATTCATTGCAATTCCCTAAAATTCAACACTGATAAAACCGAAGCGTTGCTTTTGGGACATTCTAACACTATCTAGTCGGATGTTTGGTAGACTTCGGAATTTAGTACTAATGTCAAAGATTTAGGCTTATATCTCATCAATTCTCTTACTCTAGTACCTCCTGTCTATAAGATCACTTCTACTTGCTTTAGAGTTTTGAAAGGATTTAAGATATCCCCTTTCTCCCTCTTTAGTGCCACAAACTGGTATTCCAAGCACTTGATCTTTCAATACTCGACTATTGCAATATATCAGCACACCCAATAAACAACTCCCAAAAATACAGCTGATTCAAAACGTAGGTGTTCACATGATTTTTTACTTTTTTCGTCAGGCACACTTTTTCCATCACAGATACCAACTCTATTGACTTCCTGTAGGAAAAAGGATTATATCTGGAACTCTTTGTCTCACTCATTAAGCGGTTACCAAACCATGTCCATCTTATCTCCGGTGAAAAGATTCAGAACTACACTCCAAACGGACCCCTTCTTTCAGTTATGGATCACAGTTTCCTAATTCCTTATCACAGGACTATAAAATAGGGTGATCATTATTTTCGGCTGTTGCCAGCAAAGCTTTAGAATGCTGTACCTGTTCTGCTAGGGGCACGCTTAACCATCTCCAGTTAAGGAACTCTTTAAATACTCTTTTATTTGAGTAAACCTCTTTCATGTTGATTTGCTCTCGTTTTTTCGTCCTATTAAATTTTTCAATGCCAGGGCCCTTTGGCTAACAGCTGCACCTTATAAAATGTAATCACATAACATAAACCTGGCTGCCTAGCACTCCTGGGACCCTGAAGAATTGTTGAGGTAAAAAAGCAAACATTTCATGGACCCGATCCATGTTTTCTGCTCCTGTTGTGTCAGCCCTGAAAACTGTGGGGCAGATTTATGTTTCCTGGCACATCCCTGCAAATCAGCAGGGATGCACCAGGAAAGATGCGTCACGCAAGTTTACCCTTGCGCCACCACAGATGCGCCGCATTTACAATGCAGCGCATCGTGGCGCAAGGATAAACAGATGCGTGACGCATCTGATGGCGTAAGGGCGGCGCATTGCTGGAGTCGCGTCGCAAGCACGACGCAACTCCAGCAATGTTTAGGGGCTGCCCATACCTAACATGCTGCGTCATGCCTTACGCCTGCTTCAAGCAGGCGCAAGGTTTTGACACAGCAGCGTCAGAAAAGTGACTGAGTGAAATCTTGTATATTTCCCTGCGTCACTTTTCCGAGGCTTTTTCCGATGGAACGCCCAACCTGCATATATTAAACCTGACGCAGGTTTAACGTAGCGCAGGGCTTTAAAACGTGACGCATCTCCCCAGATGCGTCACGTTGTAAATAAGGCGCAACATGGCGCATGGTTTACGCCGCCGCTGCGTCACAAAAGTGACGCAACGGCGGCGTAGAATTGGCGCAAGTCTAACATAAATCCGCCCCTGTGTGCTTTACATTTTCAGTCTGGATCACTGCTGTTCCCTTCTGGTCCTTTGGTCTCTGGCTTTCATTAGTTTGCAAGACTTTTACTTCAGTCCTCCCGAAGAGTCCTACCTCATTAATTGAGCCTTGAATTTCCATCTGTTGAAACCTCTACCTGTTCATTATTTTCTTTTTTCTACTAACTGAACTCATCTCCCTTTGTCTTCTTATGTCAGAGGCTGCCCTTGGTTGAACTAATTCTCACCATTTTCTGAATTCAAACAGCTCTGGATATTTAAATAAATTATTCTAGGAACCCAAGCATTGGGAGATGGAAGAGGGTGAAAATGGCATGGTTCTAGGAAAATTTGAGACATGGGTTAAAGATTCAGTGAGAGTCAACTTCTGGTCTGCCAATATAAGTGCATTATATGTGTTAGTTTAAGTCTGCAAAAAAAAGAAATTGACAAGACTGAAAATATGATGGTAAAGCTGTTCTGGCTTACTGTATTGCTCAGTGATAACATTCAATAACAGTTTAGCAGTTTAAGCATCTATTACTGCAGTCTAAGTGAAGCAGCCTTCCTCAGAGTGTGCTATTTGTAAAATAGCTAGTGTAGTTAATACATTTATATCAGACATCTGTGTGCAATCTGCGGTCACAGATTTGATTCATAAGCTAGCGTAGAAGGGTAATGCGCCTGCTGCAGAGCAATGCACATAATCTACAGTAGTAGGAAACCTTTTTATTTTTTTTCAAAGTTTCTCGTACAGTATGTAGTTGCAAGTTAAGAGTTTGTTAACACAGCACAGGGTAATGAGCTCACCATAAATTGCTGTCTGTAACCTGTATGGTAAAAATTAATGCTTGCAGATAGATTTTCACTCGCACTTTCATTTTTCGATTAGAAAATTATTTTCACTGCGATGGATAGTAATACGCACTTTTTATTTATTGCCAAAGGAATGTATTTAGTATTCTGTTATGTGGTAACAATCAGTGCAATTCAGGCGCATATGGCATAACTCGCGGTGGGGGTGCGGCGGGTCGTGCAGGAAGGGAGTCACACGCGGGGGATTTAATTTCAAACAAATAAAAATATGTACCTCACCTTCATGGCCCGATACAATGCTGCAATGGCAGCGTTGTGATTGGCTGGGATGCCAACCGCACAGGCGTCTATGGGGAGGCCATTTTCTCCATGTAGGCTGCATGCAACCAACATGGAGAAAAGGGCAGAGTGCGTATGACTGGTTTGGTCGGCCCTGGGGCTGACCAAACAGTCAGCGCCCACAATAGTGGGCAAGCCACTCCTCCCCTGCCCTGTAGCAGGACCGTCCGCCTGCCCACCCGCCCCCAACCAAACCTTTCTGCTTTCTCACAGTGCGAGAAGCAGAAACATAAAATGGTATTTATAATACCATTTTATGTTTCTGCTTCTCGCACTGTGAGAAAGCAGTGGGCGATGCTCCTCTGCCCACATGGAGGAGCCGCCACTGGTGCAATTACTCTCATTTACAAGTATTCATTAAAAATAAACAGAGCTCAAGATAGTTAAAACGCACTCCTGGATTATCACTTTTCCAACTTGTGAAGCGGTGTTACAAGATGATTTTTAGTTCTATTGATGGGCTGCTGAGTTGTAGTACCAGGTCCGAGTGTCCTGCAGAGCTACATTCAACACATCCTCCCAGCTAAAAGACAACTCATTTGGGTCTGAGTGTTAAGGGGAGGCAGACCCAATTCTGGGGGTGCGGTTGGCAGATGGGCCAGATGTTCAGAGGGAGGCCCTTGGCCCACCCAAGACCCATTTAGACCTGCAACATCAAAATTTGTTTATTGTTTCTTAACGATTCACAGGAGTCCTGCTTGCCGCTTGAATATGGCAGACAAGTGTGAAGTCAGCAGGGATGGAAGCTGTTATTGTGCACTTAATGTAAGAAATTGGATTGTTGGTTGACTGGGGTATGAGTCCTGCTCAAGAAGCAATCACAGTCCTTGGGAGGGTTAGGCACAAGAAAACCCCAAATTAACCTGTGCTCAACCCCCTGGTATCTTGGCACAGAGCAGTCAGGCTTAACGTAGAGGCAATGTGTAAAGTATTTGTACAACACTCCAAACAGTTAGCAGTGCAAACACTACACAAAAAGAATCCCACACCAAGTTATAAAATAGATTTTAATTCAATAAAGAAAACAAAGACCAAAATTCCATATAGTAGAACAAAAGATATTGAATTTTAAATCTGTTACTGTCTACGACGCTATGCAGAAATGGCACACAGATATTTCCCGAAAGACCTTGAAAATCCAATACCAGGGTGTGTGCAACCAACCTGTCATGTAGGTTTCTGAGACAGGCTTACAACCATGCCAGCCCTTTTCACAATATTGCACAATTTGAGTGATTTTGTGGTTAAATGAAAAAAAGATAGTGCTTCACAGAAAACAAAAATAAATCATATTACAAACTTACTAATACATTTCCACAAACGCATACATATATAATATTTACATATGTGCAAAGGCAGCACATTAACTAATTAGGATTATATCATTAGTCCGCTATCTATACTGATTAAAAGAAAGTGAATGATTTCTGATCACAAACCTACATACAATTTGATAAACAGAGAGCCGTTTTAGGGGGCAGGGGAGGGTGACTGAAAATGAAGCCGGTCTCATAAGAAAATAGATTTAACATTCTGTAGATAATTACTATATTATTATCGGAATGTATGGCAAACAATTAATTGGGAATTGGGCTGTACTTGTCTTCCCAAGGAACTGAGAAGGAAGGGGGGAGGGTGCTGTAAATGTTATGCAGCTTTATGCAGAAGATATGGAGTGATGTGAAGCAGCACTGATCTTGTAATGACGAGAGGCTCTGGTGTAGTAGGTAAATTTAAAGTTTATTAAGAGCGCGGCACAGTACAACAGTACAATGCAAAGCAAAGGCAGTAACTGCAGCTTAAGGGCTCTGGAACATGGAATCCAAATCGTACAATGCAGGTACATGGTTCCATGCTCCAAGGAGGGACAGATCATGAGGGGAAAGGAGGGAGATAAGGGGAGGGAGGAAGAAAGAAAGATGTAACAAGCACTAATTACTGACAGAACAGGGATTGTTTTGTGGCTAGGGGAAGAGAAGCCTTCCATTCAGAAAACATGATGAACACATCTAAACACAAGCATTGCCAAAGTCAATAGGTCTTGCTTATGCACAAGTTATTGGCCTTGGCAATGTCTTTTAGACATGAAAATGCCCCAAAATAGGCACATACATATTGTAAAGCACTTCCCTATAGTTTCCCTGAGAATCTGAAGCAGGGAGTGGGGCAGGACAAAAGTATAGTATAGTATATACAGTATAGTATAGTATAGTATAGTATAGTATAGTATAGTATAGTATAGTATAGTATAGTATAGTATAGTTTAGTATAGTATGGTATAGTATAGTATATACAGTATAGTATAGTATAGTATAGTATAGTATGGTATATACAACATATATACTGCTGCTGCCTGTCACTTGCAGGAGCGGGGCAGTGATGTATAGGGACCCGTGAAACCCTACCACAAGAGTGAATCATGAACAGGGTCCAATGACAGGTGCACAAACACAGCTCCCACTAGCAGCCACCACAGTCACTCTATCCTGTTCATACCGCTCCTGTGGGTGCAGCCCCCTCCTCGGCTGGCTAGTTGAGTCCAAGTACTGTCCGTGCACAGCTCAACCACTCATTTCTGAATTTTACGGTTCAGACCACTCCGCACTAAAGCATTTACTTGAAAAGATGGTTGGAATGCGATGGCGTGTGTGTGTGTGTGTGTGGGGAGGGGCTGATAAAGCCACACCTCTTCCCACACTTCTCGGAGCCAGGAGAATTTTAGAGCAGTAAAAATGGGAAAATCTAGATTAAACTGAAAAAAAAGAGAGTCACCCTTTTAAAGTCAAAAGAGACCGGGTAGATTGATCAACTCAAAAAAATAAGCAAATTTCCCCTTTGTGCTCTCACTTCTCAACCATTGAGAAGTGAGAGCACAAAAGGGAAAATGTACTTATTTGTTATAGATAATCTAGATTATGATGAGTGTGTGAGACAAAAGGCTGTGGGGGAGTGCGTACGGCCTGGCCTAGGTCTGGGTGCATTTGGCACCTTGCACTGCTACACACTGTTGTCCACACAGGCATGGTTTGACAGCGGCTCCCCTGCAGAAAGTAGCAGCTGCTTCAACACATTTTCCTGAAATTCCTCAGCTTAGTAAATGCATCACTATTTTTCTGGGTGAATTATGCTTTGAGATGATCAAACCCAGCCCTTGTTGTGAGTGCGATAATAGGAGAAATGGACGTGTCAGCCTAGCACTGTGCAAGGTAAGGCAACAAGGGACGACAGCAGAGACAGACAGAGGAATCAGGAAAGGGGTGTGGGGATTGGTACAAAAAAGTGTGTATGCCAAGCAGAAACCACACCTTTCAAATAGAGTCGCTAAAAGATGTGCGCAGACTGACCCGCTGTCTGTACTAGAAGACAGGTAACGAACACAGTGCCTACTTATTGCCTTTCTCGCACAAAGGGACTTTCCGGAAGGCGTTGTAAAATTTGAATGTGCATAAACGTAAAAGAAATGCACCAGTGTTCACTGCATGTTCTTTTTTTTCTTAAAGCAAAAAACAACTAGCAACTTGGGGGGCGGTGAGGATCAATAAAACAAGTAACATAAAAGCGGGCGCAGTGCTGAAATATGAAGTGCGGCGTCCGTCTGCATAAAATGTATGCGTGCAGTGCAATAACCAGCATAGTGCCTATTTACTGATTTTCCTGCACGGAGGGTATTCCCGGAAAGCATTGTAAAATTTAAGGGGCGGTGGGCAGATTTGGCGGAGTTGCACTACATGGAATTCCGTGGCGTAAACTCTTTGGAATTCCGTGGAGTTCCGCTCTGCCCTGTTTGCAACCAACCATTAGCATATGACTGCTGTTGCTCAGCTATGCAGCCTGGTGCAAGGAGCGGACACTCAGAAACTGTGGGATTCCGTCCTTACAGAAGCATAATAATAATAGCACAGATGGTAAAATAAATATTAGTTGCTTACAATGTGGCTGAACTGCACAGGCTCTTAACTGGTCAAAGGAGCGCGACTTCCCCAGCTGGAACAGGACATACACTGCGGGATCTTCCATCACTGAGGTGTGTGTGACAGAGGGGAGTCCTTAATATACGCAGGTTTACCAGTAAAGAAACTTTAGGGACTCAGTTTTTAGCAGCCTCCCTTTGTCCCCTGCTCTGCCGGGTGGGATCCTGCAAAATGGCTTGTGCTGGTGGCTGCATGTAAGCTTTGTGAGAAATCTTGGGAAAGCCGGATGTGAAGCTTGGCTGCGAGACTCCTCTGTGGAGAAGATTTCCACGCCGCTTGACATCATACGTCGTAAGGCACTTGGATCCACGGGAAGGGGAGTCCATAAACGCAGTGTTTGGACTTCGGAAAACTTGCAGAAGCATTACACCAACAAGCATTGGCATAGCCAATAGGTCTCGCTTTTGGGACCTTATAAGTATTTAGTTATGCAGCACAATATTCTTGGTGCAACAACAACTGCTGCATGGCTAAACACTTAAAAGGTCCCAAAGGCGAGACCTATTGGCTATGCCAATGCTTGTTCTAAGGGAGGCATTGGCTGTTAGTTTGCTTGTTTTATTGGCACATTGGCGTGGGTCCCTTTCTGGATGGAGGTCGCTGCCATTTGATGCATTTTATCTTTGTATTTTTTGATATATCGTTTATCACTTTTTTATTCCTTGATACTATGTGTTTTTTATAGTTATATATATGCCGAATACAGAATTATTGACTCATTGACTGATTATTCTAGTCTTTCTGTGTTCTCTTGTAATTGTTTAATAAAGTGCTCGACTACCCTTTCTAGGTCTTCATTGTGCTATACATAACCATCCAAACCCATAAATAATAAATAAATAAATATGTCCAGATACTCTTTCTGACACAACAGAGCCTGTTAGGCAGCCCCGACAAATGTATTGGTGCAAAATGGCAACAGAGCCAATCAGTAAAGGCCACAATGACAGTCTTGAGAACACTCTGTTGAGCGGGACAACTCTTCACTCCAATGAGTAAAAAATAAAACAAACCCCTCCTGCACACAGGTCCGTACACGTCATGCTGGGAGTGAATACGCTTTAGTGTTTACATTAACCAATCGTCATGAAGTCATATTTTGGGCAAACCAATACTAAACTGCCAAAATCACACAAGTGGTTCATGAAACACCAGCGCTGCGGAAAAAAGCACCCCGAGTCCGAAAGAGCTCCAGTGCCCTGCCATACAAACGACTCCGGCGCCCTATAGAGTGCTGATGTCACCACATTACACAAAAAATATTTCTATTCAACATTACATTTTGAATCATTTTTCTACATTTAAAAATGTGAATTTTTGTATGCAACTCTTCTGGTAATTTTGCTGCACTGCACCAATATTTCTATTGTATAAATGGCTTCCTCAGACACAATAAAATGTACTTGCACGATGTTTGAGAATAATATAGCACCACTGAATAAACATACTTTGTAAGGTTGACTAAAACAGTTGTGTGTTCGTTTTTTCCTCGATTTTAGCAGTTGTGATCAGGTGGGCGCTCATCACTTTATGCATTCAGGTAATAGAGAGAGACATGTTTTAGGTAGGAAAATCGATATAGTTAGTATTTACACTACATGATTCACATTCTGAAACACTGAAGGATGTCTTATTCACGGGCATTGCCACAAGAGAGCTCTCTTTAGTCAAAGTATTATTATAAAAATACATTGCGGACACATTTACTTTGGAATCGACATGGCTGAGACCCCCTGTGCGTTATGTATATGATGTATAAACCTGCCTGGACATAGGCTGAATAAAGATGCCAAACTCATAAGTCACACACAAGCAGAAGCTCATGCACAATCAACGCCGTAATCGTAACATTGAATAATATATAGGAGAAAAGAGAGGGTGGCACTGCACACAACAAAGAGACTTCACCACCATTCAGTAGAATAGCCAAGTGGGTCAACGCACACAGTGCAGAGATCTGTCGGTCACGTGATGGAGACGTTTTAAATCTCGGCAGGGCCATCGCAGTACTTGATCAACACAGGTGCGATAAAGTACTTTTCTTTGTGCTAAATCATCGCGTCAATTTATTGCATTCTACGGTTGTTGTTACCAAGACTTGTGTTTAAATGCGCGCTAGAAAGGAAACTCATCATCTATTGACCTTAAAAAAGTCAAAAGATGGCGATTCATAACCTTTACTTAACATATACATTGATGGCGTGGTAACAGGCCCATACTAAGTTCACACGTTAAAACATACAAATATTAGTGAACGAAGTGCTGTGCCAGAGAGTCGGTGGGAAGTGTTTTTAGCATTCTGTCCTGTGTCCAACAGTATCCATCCCTATGGGAACAAGCGCGGGCTCGCGCTGCAAGTTAAATAAAAAAAGGAGGCACGTCTGGCGAGTGGTGTACATGCACCATGATGAGAGAGGAAAGCCAGATGGCGCCTCCGCTCGTCATTGTGCGCTTACCCGCATTCTCTATGCCAGCCAAAAAGCTGTGGTCGGGTTTTTTAAAGCCCACTCACTAAATGTCTCGCCAGAGTGAGCAGCGCATGCGCTGGCTCAGGCAAAACCTAAAAACGAAAGCCTTGCCAGTGCCACCTTCACGTCGTTGCAAAAAACCTACAGCACAAACCAGCTTAAAAGGGTGCCTTCAACACATGGATGAAAGAGCTGCATGTGAGGAGAGGTGAATCTTTGTGAACTGGTACATTCCTCTCCTGAAAGTAGTAAAAAATCGTATGAATGTTTTGGGGGGCGAGGGCCAGAATGTAGGTGGGGTGAACTTTTAACCTCTTTCATTTTGTTGCGCCAGTGTTCTGAGCAAAAACCAATTAGTAGGATGGGGGCAGTGAGGAGTGACAACAGGGTAAGCATCATTAAAACAAGAAACTTAAAAGCGTGCGCCGTGCTTAAATATGAAGCGCGGCACCCATGTATATAAAATGTATGAGCACAGTGCACTGCGTGGGGCATTTAAAAAGCAGGAAATAAAAGAAGTAGTACCCAAAGGAACATATTAAACATCTACGGAGTAAGGAAACTGTAGTTGGGCGGTGCTCCCGAACGCAAAACGGAAGTGATCTATTGGGAGCACCAATCAATGAGAAGCCAGCAAAGAAGAGCAGCTTTGGAGTGAACCAATGGCAAGCATGCAGGGGGATTGCATTCCATACAGTGATTACAGCATGTCTTCCAGGCAGTGCATGCGCACTGCCTAGGCTCGACCTAAAAAGGATGGTTTGGGCCTGCAAAAGGCTTATTTTTTCCAGGTTGATATGGCAGCTTAAAACTGCACACATAGGCTCTGCAATGGCTGGTGTGAGACATGTTTAAAGGGCTACTTACGAGGGTAGCACAATCAGTACTGCAGGCCCACCGGTAGCATTTATTTTAAAGGCCCAGGGTACATGTAGTATCACTTTAATGTCAATTGGGAATAAGCCTATACTACCATGTTTAGAGGAGTGGGCATATACACTTTAGCACTGGCTAGCAGCGGTAAATTGTAAGGAGTGTTAATGTCAGCAAAAACAAGATAAAAATAAATAGAGGAGGAATGCAAAAAGTTGGGGGGGAAGACCTCTTTAAGGCTGTCAGGTCTAATATGTGTCCCCTTATCTGAGGGGAGAACTACCCAACCCCTTCGGAGTTATCATCACCAAGGCTTAAGAACCTAGATAAATCATCAGCATTGGTGGGATCTGGCCCAGGGCATTGTTCCACCATAAAGTCCATTCCCTGTAGGAAGATGGACCACCTCAACAGTTTGGGAATTTCACCTCTCATCTGCATGAGCCATCTGTGGGGCCAGTGGTCTATTCAAACCCAGAAATGAGTCCCAAACAGGTATGATTTCAGCTTCTTTAGTGCCCAGACCACAGCAAAGGCCTCATTTTCAAATGCACTAGACCTTTTTTCACGTGGAAGTATCCTCCTGCTAATGAAGGCTACTGGTTGGTCTAGGCCCTCGTCATTTAACTGTGCTAAGACTGCCCCTATGCCATGCTCTGAAGTGTCTGTCTGAACTATGAACTCATTTGAAAAGTCAGGAGCCTTGAGCATGGGGGATCTACACATGGCCTCCTTAAGGGTATCAAAGGTTTTCGGGCAGGCCTCTGTCCAGATAAGCTGTCTGGGATGCTTATTTGAAGTCAGCTCAGTTAAGGGGGCAAACATGGACCCATACCCCTGAACAAACCTCCTAAAGTATCCTGTGAGGCCCAGGAAGGCTATCACCCCAGTCTGTGGTTTTGGGGTGGCCAGGATAGTCTCAAACTCAGCCTGGAGGGGCTTCACCTTGCCTGCTCTCCCCATGTGACCCAGATACACCAAGGAACGCTGCCCTATCTCGGACTTAATGGCCTTGATAGCCAGGCCCGTCTGCTGCAGGGCATGAAGTACCTCCTGGAGGCAGGGGCATAAAGAAACTTGAGGGGCCCTATTCAAAGTACATGGAATGGGCCCCCCATGCTCCCGACCTAGTCAGGAGCTCTCGGCCGCTGCTGGTGCACAGTGCCAGAGGGGGACGTATGGAGCTCGGGGCTCCCCTGCACCACAGGGGCTGTGGGGCTATTGTTACACCACTGCCAAATGTTCCTCCCACCTGAAGATGTAGACAGCTATGTCATCCAGGTAGGCAGCACAGAATGCCTCCTTCCCAACCAGGACCCCTTTGACAAACCCCTGAAATGTGGCAGGAGTATACTTCAAACCAAAAGCCATCACCCTAAAATTGAAGTGGCCCTCTGGGGTTGAGACTGTAGACCTCTTTTTTGCCCCCTCAGTCAGATGATCTGCAGGTACCCTGATGTTAAATCAAAAGTACTGATACAGTTAGCAGCTCAGAGCTTGTCTATGAGCTTGGGGAAGGGATGGGTATCGGTTTTTGTGATGGAATTGAGAACCCGGTAGTCCACACAGGCCTAAGTTTTGGAGTGGGTCCCGGTGGGGCAGCCTTGGGTAACAAAACCACAGGGCTAGGCGAAGGCCTGTTTTTAGACCTCAATCACCCTTAGGACCAGCATCTTGGAGACCTCCTCCTGGATACTGGTCCTCACCTTGTCTGACAGCTTATACATTTTATTTTCAACAGGTGGACTGTCTCCAAAGTCAATGTCATGGACGCACAGCTGTGTGAGTTCACGGGTGAGGAAGGGAATTGAAACGGCCTCAGTAACTGGCAACAGTCACGCTGTTCTGGGGTCAGAGGAGGAGAGAGGTTGACACCCTCTACTGACCCATCATGTTCCTGGGCACACAAGAGGTCATGTAGAGACTAGCTCTCCTCTTCCACTCCCTCATCTGTCACCAGAAGCATGCTAACTTCGAACTTCTCAAAGTGTAGTTTGAGGCAGTTCACATGGAGCACCATTAAGGAGTTTCTAGGGGTCTACAGATCTGCCAAGTAGGTGGACTCCCCATTCTGCTCCTTCTCCTCATATGGGCCTGTCCAGTGATCCTGGAGAGCTTTGGGCTCCACAGGCTCCATAACCCACACCTTCTGGCCAGGTTAAACTCTATCAGAGTGACCTTCTCGTCATACAAGAGCTTCATAACCTCCTGACTGGCCTCAAGATTACTTTTCACTTTTTACAGAAGCGGTGCATCTGTTTGTGGAGGCCAGCTGACCACATCCTGATGAGGCTTCTGGGGAGATCACTCCCATCCCTCTCTCCCCTCTCTCACAAGACTTAGAGGTCCTTTAACAGGTTTGCCATAGAAGAGTTCAAAGGGGCTGAAACCCATTCTCTTCTGTGGAACCTTCCTGTAGGCAAAGAGAAGGAATGGAAGGAAGACATCCCACTTATGCATCATGGACTCCGGTGGGCCAATTATCATGCCCTTCAAGGTCTTGTTGAAACTCTCACCAGACTGTTTTTTGGGGGGTGATATGGTGTGGAGAATTTATAAGTTATCCCATACCAATGTTCCCTCTAATTTCTTCCCTCCATGTGGGGCAATAAAGGGGCTCCATGCACTGCAGCTAAGGCTGCATGCACTGAAGACAAGTGAGAACTTAATATGCCAGCATGTGCGGTATGCAAACTACCAAAAATAGCGGCTTAGTAAGGGTGCCATGGGCCCTAATGCGAACAAGAAAAAATGCTCCCCTTACATCAGGGTTGGTATTAAAAGACACCCATTACAGGGGCACAGTGGGCTCCTGACACCCCTGGGCATAGGTGCCATAGCACCTTGTGCCCTAATTGTTCTACCTATAATTCCTCTTTATAGGATATTTCCATGTCGCTTTTATCTCCTTCTTGCACCTTTTCTTATCCCTATTCACTACCACTCAATCACTCTAGTTTGTCCTCATCTCCTTCCTCCCTTGTTTTATTTTTTCTTCTCTCCTTGCTCCTCCTTACACTCCCCCCTTTTCTGTTTTTTTTTATTTTTGCTCTGCTCCACTTCTCCCTCATCTTGTCTCCTCACTTCAATCTACGTCCTCCTCTTATCTCTCCCAAAGACTCACTCTAATTTCCCTGTTCACTCTCATTCCAATCTACCTCTATAAAATCTACATCTTGAATATGCTTTTCTCTCACCCACCTCATTTCTCTTCTTGTCTCCGACCTTGTTTGTCAAATCTTGGTCTACCTATACTCTTTTGGTTGTTTTATTATCCTTTTCTTCCTTATTCTTTTCCCTCCCTATTTTTTTTCCTTTCTACATTTAACTACCCTTTCTTTCTTTTCCCTCCATATCTTGCTTATTCACGTGTTCCTTTCCCTGTCTCAGTTCCATAGCTTATTCTCTCAATATGTGCCTCCTTTTATCTCTCTACTCACATCTCCACTTCTCTCACACTCCCAAATCTTCTTTCCTCTCCATCTTTCTATTATTTTTCTCCTTTCCTATCTATTATCTTTTCTTTCTTTCCAATCGCCATACTTATTTTTTTCCTTTTCTCTACTCTCCATCTGTCTTTCCATTCTCTCTTTACTATCTCCTTGTTCATTTTCCAACACTGTCCCTCCTCTTCCTTTATTCTCTTCACTTCATATCGCAATCTCCCCCTCAATTCTTTCTCTCCTTAATATCTTGCCTCCACAGTTGATCTCCTTTCAACCTCATTCTATCCATCACTGTTTAATCTCACCCTTCTGTTTTTCTTCATTTCTGCTGCATTTTCACCTCATCCATCAGCTTTCACCTTTTCTCCTTGTCCTCTTTTCTACCATATGACAAGGTCCTGCACAACCCATTGAATGAATTTTTGCCCTCTGCTCTGCTGTATACTCTGTTTTTAGTTTTACTAGTGCCTGCCTGGGACTGATTTCATTCTCTACTTGAATGACTCTTCTCCAGCCCCTCCTAGAGGAAAAGACCACACAGAGATTAACCTAGGGAGACACTTCACAAAATTCTTCGCAAAATCAGGTCATTCTTTGGCTGCTTGTGTTCTGGTTCAAGCAGAGCGTGGCCTAGCAGTTTGGGCTTGACTGTTCCTATTGGAGCAGAGTCAAGACTGATTTACATATGGCTGGGTCCAAACTGAATTGGCCTGGTGGGCAAAAAAACAATGGTATGGGACGCTACCCCAAGTGATTGCCAGTGGTTAGACAGGCATGTGAGCCAAATGTTATGGCTCTTCGAGGCAGGCATTACAGTGGAGCAAATTTTAAAAGTCTCCATATTTTTAAAACTTTGTATGTGTGTTGCAGTGTGCTGCCCACACTAAGGGGGACAAGTTGTAAAGGATATTTTTAGCACTAGAAGGATCCCCTTCCAGTCCAAAACCTATGCTTGACAGAACCCTCTCACAATTATACTAAGGTCAGGGCCACTGAAATTATGCAAGGTCATGACCCTTTCCGCATAACTATGGATTTGCCACATGGACCACATAATCCATCATTTACTGTATAATCTTCAGATTTTAAACTCAAAAAATTGTTTCCAGCTTGAATATATCAAAAGGTACTAAAAGTGTGACTATCTTCATTGCTGCGAAGTGGAAGACCTTTCACAAAGGTTAACCGGTCACCGTTCTGTTGCTAATTGTTGTATTTGGGTGTTAAATTGGTACTAATGAGGTGCAATATTTGCCCAGACAGTGTCAGCATGTTTGAATATGCCAAAATAATATAGTAATACTATCTGAAAATATTCTACATTACACCGCTTAATTTGCATGTTCTTGCCTCATAATTCAACTCTGATGCATAATTCCTGTGGCTCTGACTATATTGCAAGGTACAGGTGGGCGAGGCAACAAATTAGTTGGGACAGCTGAGCCAAGGGTCTGCTCTAGCTCTTAAGAGCCCATGAACAAGCCAAGCCTTGTAAATATGTGGCATGTCAATCATGCAGCACAGGTCATATAAGAATATGGAGAGGTGTTTTCAAAATTCGAAAATTAACGTGTGAAATTGTTTCACCTTAGTCAGGTCTAAAATTAAGAGAGTCACCCTCTTTAACTGAAAGAGACAGGGTAGATCTAACAATCTAAACAAGCATTGGCATAGCCAATAGGTCTCGCCTTTGGGACCTTGTAAGTGTTTAGCCATGCAACAGTTAATGTTGTTGCAGTAAGAATATTGTGCTGCATAACTAAATACTTCTAAGGTCCCAAAGGCGAGACCTATTGGCTATTTGCAAAGAATAAGGAAAATTGCTTGAAATTGAAAGAAAAAACACCTCGGGCATTTCATGTAAAAGGTGAACGAGAGGTCGTACCCTGAGTTCAAAAGTCATGTGACATCGTGACACGGGTCCTGGTTCGAGCAGATGTTTCCCGCAGGACAATTTCTGCTTGAAACATTCTCCTTTGACATTTTCCCTCTCCAATTTTTCGGGCAAAATAAAAATATTGCACGGGCCTGCCTCTAAGCTCATCTTGCTTCTGTGAATATTTTAAGTATATGGTAGCAGACCATTTTCTGCAAGAAGGCTTTAGGTTGCCTGTTCCAGATCTCATGGCCCAAGAGAATTGAGCTGCGTGCTACCTCCCACGTAGTGCTGTTTGGGTTAGTGGCTGTCAATGAGTATTGATGGGGGATCCTGGCAGGTCTGCTCTGTCTCTGAGCTAGAGGGACCAGAACAGTCTAGGGTTTTAAAAGGCTTTGCAAAATGCATGTATGTGTCAGTTTTGCATCAGGCAACTGTGGAAATGTTTGTTTCTCTTTTTTATAGAGATTTTCTTTTGAGCAAACCGCACAATAAAGCATGAGAGCTGTTCTTTCATTTAAATAAAAAATATCATATTTCATCGCGTGAAAAACGCTGAAAAGGCATATATATTTTGGACAGGGCGAACATTTTAAAAATAGGCATTAATACGACATATTATGAAGAAGCATAGCGTGTCAAAGTGAATATGAAAGACTGATATAAGTTATGAGATGCCACGCAGTGCCAGACCAATATTGACGCAAACCCGATGAGCAGACTTAGAGCGAAATCTAGTATTCGATGACAGGAGAAGGCCGCTGACTGAACATGTAGATGACAAATGATACAACATTTAACTTTCAAAGTACCACGTAATTTGGCCTAGTTTCGAGAAATGTTATTCTGCCCCAAATCTTCTTGCCACAGAGTGTAGTAATAGAAGCTATTCGCAAGATGGCGCTCATGTCTCTGGTATGCGGTTCTGAAATCAGAAGTACCCGCTCTTGACATGGCAAAGGCAGAGCACCAGAGAGCAACATACATTGAGAATAAATATAAACAAGCTTCAAAACTCTACATTGGGGGCCGCTCTGGCACTGATTCTGTAGACCGCCCAAAACAGGTGCCCACAGCCGACTTTATATTTAATTAAGGTCACAAAGACAAGTTAAAAAAAACAGCTACAGGAGGTGACAGTCAGCATTGACATTCTAAGTCGATGGTTGCATATGAATTACCCAGGAAGAGACATACAACTTGCACAAAAGGCGTTCATTTTATTTTTTTGCTTCATAATTCAGGCAAAACTACCACATAATGTGGTATTTCATTGTTCATAATTCTGGTGCGCCATCAGCAAGGCTGTGTATTTGTACAGAGAATAAATAACAAACAAATATTCTCTGGTTTAAAGTCACCTTTACTTTGGTGTTTCCATCTCTACCCCTAAAATAAACAATTATGCCCTGGTTTGAAGACATTATGGTTAAGGGAAAATTGTGCATTCAGAATAAATAATAAAGAATAAACACAAAGGATCCTAATAGAAGTCTCTACAGCTGAGGTATGTGCTAGTGGAACAAATACCTATAAAAAACGAAAAAGCCCTGCTTACACATCGCCACGACTGAGACTTTTGGAGTTAGAAACAAGCGCGTGTGCCTCGTGCTCAAAGTAAAAAATAATTAAAAAAGTTTGACAGGAGGCGGGAGGGGAATGAGGAGGCGGTCTGCGCCTGTTTCCCTTGCGTTTCCCTTGCGGGAGCGAGCGGGGGCACCATATGTTTGCAAGATAATTACAAACATATGGTGTCAAAGCTCGCTCCCGCAAGGGAATCGCCAAACGTGCAAGCGTTGACATTGAAAGCAATGCAACGCGTGCACGTTTTTAGGGCAAAAACAGAATTGATTCCAAAAGTTCTCTCCTATGCAGTACATGCGCGCCGCATAGGCGAGGCCTAAAAACAAATTCCCTTTCGTGCTGTAGCCACTAACATAAAGTCCAATAAGTATGCACTGAAAGGTTGTGAATATTATAGTACAGTGATTAATATTATCAATCAACCCAGGTCCCCATTCAAAAATATTTAGTCATATCCATATACAAAAATGTTGCTATTTATTTTAAAACAATAAAATATCTAAGCATACAATTTAAACAATCATGGACCATCTTACGTAGATCCACCGGTTTCTCACCAGAAATTAACTGTTCAGTGTTATCACAATCTGTTTACCCTTCATCAATTGTTAAAAAACATCATAATCAAAAAAAAACCTTAAGTATATTAATTAACCAAACTAAATACTTTAAAATTCAAATATCAAATTAATTACAAATCCTGATTTATTGAAAATTCAAAATGTTGTCGACGTAGCGTTTCGGCGGCACCTGGAAACAATCACCCGCCTTCTTCAGGACAGATTTATGTATGTACAAACACTGTACATTTAACCATTAAAACTATAGGAGACAGAGATTACAAACATTAAATTACATCAGTGCACATAGTTATCTGTTTTATATTCAAATTTAAAAATTACATTCCTACTATTTAATCATTTCAGTGCACACCTTTCGCTACGTTTTTTTTACTGTGTTTATTATTCACATACTATTTATGTATTTGATCTCTTCGATGGTCCTGTCAACCATGCAGTGTCCCATGATGTAGCATGCAACCATTATGAAAATGAACTTCGACGATTGATACAAAAGCACGAACTGAAGAATGTATCTAGAATGTTTTTTTCTCAAACGGAGGAGTTTTTGTTTTTACTATTTATAAATGCAGATGTAGGCCAAGTATACTGTATGTGCATGTCAGGTTTTGTGATATGTGATGCAAACTGTTTTGAAACGATGTGTTTTCAGGTGATCTATGAGGAAAACACTGAAAAACTTGAGCTAAAAACGCTCTACTTCCAACAAACTACAGACTCTTTGACCAAGGGTCACCTAACTTCCTCTTTGTTATCCCATGTGTATCCCAGGATATTACACAACATTTGGTGAATTTTTAAAAAAGATTTCAATAGTTTAGCCAATAATGGGGTTGGAATTCTCCATTGAAATTGTAATTTAACGTTAATAGTGTGAATTGGCAACTGCGTTTTATTAATGTATACAGGGATGTGACGTGTGAGTTAGTTGAGGAGCATAGTGCTACACAACTAACTGAAGTGCAAAGCTGCCAATAGTTGTTTATGTCATTTAAAGCAGCATAAATAGTGACATTCTGTGGAGGCAGAAATATTTCTGCTGCTGCAGACAGAATCCTGTTGATTCCGAACTTATTCTAACACTTCACTCAACCACCATCCATGAAAGTGCTGTCCATATCAACAGTCTTAGTAAAGAGGAGGCCTTTCAATAATATGATAATTAACCATAAAGTCAAATACCTAGGGGCGTATTAACAAGACAGGCGATAAAATTATCGCCGGTTTAGCGGCAGAAAACTGCTGCTAAAACGACGATAATGGGCTTGATAATATGCCGCAGAGAATTCAAATAGAAGCTCATGTTCTGGTGTGAACCTGGGCTGCTATTGGAATTCTCTGCGGCATATCATCAAGCCCATTATCGCCGCTTTAGCAGCAGTTTTCTGCCGCTAAACCGGTGATAATTTTAACGCCGTCCATGATAATATGCCCCTTGATTCGTTGATTTTGTAACCACTACAGGTTGTTCAACAGTAATAGCAAAACCTTTTATTGGGTGGCACTTTTACAACTGTGATCTTCAACAATTTGCACTCATTGGATACGACGTAGTATATGAGGAGCAAGCTTGTTTGGGAATCCTTGCAAGGCTCTCAGTAATCATGTGTCAACAGTTACAGCAGATTGAGGGTCAGCGGCAGAGATTATATATTATCTGTAAATTACTGGTTTTAATGTGGACTCAGCCTTTTTTCCTCTCGAGGTTGGTAAAATAAGCACCATTGACATTGATTACAATAGCACGTGACAAACATAGCGATGGGGAATTTCATTTCATTAAACTGGTTAATAATATCCATTCACACTAACCTCAGGCAGACTCGAGAGCACTTTAAACACTTTGTGCTGCAAAGCCTGTAATGGAGGTGCTGCTCTCTCAACCCCCCCTTTCAAGGCAATCATCTCGTAGCCACTCTTCTCTGGCACTATGAGGCTGTTGAAGGATCCCTTCACGGTTGCATTAATGTGTTATCACAGCTTACGCTGATCCGTATCCTGTTTCAATCGCCTTCCGCATGAAAAGCTGTTCACTGAATTGATGAAGGCGGTTCTCGTGGGCACAGCTGGCACTTTGCTTCCAACTCAGCTCGCTTGCATGTTTACATGCAAACTCAGAAGGGTTTGCTTTGAATTGCAGTCTGACACGTAGGGAAATCCACAGGGTTTCCCGCGCGCTGCCGACAATCAGGGCTGGACTAGAACCAAAAGCAGCCCTGGAAAATGTTGTCAGACCAGCCCTCACACTGCCCGTAGTGGAGCGGGCGAGCCTGACCACCGCAGAGGGGGTTGGGAGGTTCTCCCCCCTCCCTCCCCCCCCCCGGAAATATTTGAAAAACATTCTAAATATGGTTGGGCAGATTTACAAGACCCCTGCGCCACCAGTACGTCACTTTTTGTGACGCACCAGTGGCGTATTTCACTGCCCCATATTTACAAGGACAGGAAAAGCCATGTGGCATAGCTTTTCCTGCCCTTATAAATACGGCCCCTTTACACGCAGAAACTTTGTGTGAAAGGGGCGTTCCATGGGTGTTGCTGTGGGTGTTCCCACGCAACACCCATGGAACCAGACACATTTCCAGATTTACGAGGAATCGTAAATCTGGAAATGCGTCTGAATGCCAGGGGAGGCGTAGCAAGGCGCAACGAAGAGAAATGTTTTCATTTCTCCTCGGTTTTTTGCCTCTTTCAATGTGTGCTGCATTCTACAGCACGCATGGCAAGAGGAAAATGCCTGTAGTGATTGTTTTCATGCAGGAAGGTGCTCCTTCCTACACGAAAACAATCTTCCCATGACGCAGATAGCCTTGCACCATGGTGCAAGGGTGCCTGCACCGGAGCACGGCAGCTTTTTGTGTGCCAGCACAGGGGAGAGCACAGGGATATGACATATCATTGTAAATGTCACATTCCTATGTTCTGAAAGTGACTCAGTGAGGCACAGCCAAATGGCTTGCGGAATGCACTGAGTCACTTTCTTGTAAATCTGCCCGGTGTGTTTTGCCACACGTTTTTCATTATAGAACATTGACCAATCATTTCATGGATGGACGGAGATTAGAGACATGGCTGCATGGCTCAATTAATGAATGAATAAACAGAAAGAGGGGCAAGGGGTTGGTGGATGAATTAGATCAAGAATGGATGGCAAACAATAAAGACTTTATTCTGTATAGAGCAAATGGTCTCAATTCACTGGCCAAAGGTGGGTGCTCTGCTTTTCATTTTAGATTCTGCATTAAAACATTATCCTCCCCAAACACTACTAGAACCAATACTTGTCAAACAGGTATAGCCTGGAACATACAGGGGGCATATTTATGAGAGGTTTGTGTCATGCTTGCACCATGCAGTGTGGTACATGCATGACACAAATCTCTACAACAGATGTATGAAGCCACGTGAAGCGACTTTGAGTGGCTTTGAATGGTTTCAAAAATCTGAAGTAAGGCAACCCAGAGCAAATCACTGCGTTGCCTTACCCTTCACAAGGGAGGCGTTCCATGGCCATTGCAGTGGGTGTTCCCATGCAACTCCAGTTGTTTTTTGATGCATTCCTCGGTTTACAAGGACTTGTATTCCTGGGAGTGACCTGGGGGAGGCGTAACGAGGAGAATTGTCTTTATGTCTCCTCTTTTCTCCCTCTTTCTATGTGTGCTGCATAGAAAGAGGAAAATGTCTCTCAGGATTGTATTTGTGCAGGAAGGGGCAACAATCCTGCCTACAACATAGGCAAGCTTGCACCGTGGTACAATGGTGCTTGCATTGGCTCCAGGCTGCCTAAACAGCACCAACACAGGGGGAAAGGACAATAATGAGCTGTATTGCTTAATATGGCTCATTCCTGCCCTTTCCCTGGGATGCAGGGCATCGCAGGAAGGTGTCTTGCTGTGCTTCCCTGCACCACAAATTTAATAAATATGGCCGTAGGATTAAGCTTTGATATAAAACGGGAGTGACCAAATAGCTCAACGTGAAACAAGGAAACCTTACATCAATCCCTGCTTCCACTTGATCACATTTTGTGATCTGTTAGACCTGGCATCTGTGCTGTGGTTTTCCCCTAACTTTCTGCCTTCAACCCTCCTGTTTTTGCATGACTTTAGTTTTTACTGGCTTTAGGACTCTGCACACTTTACCACTGCTAACCAATACTAAAGAGCATGTCCCCCTCCTGAAAACATGGCAAGAATGACTTAAACCCAATTGGCATATTTAATTTAACTTTAAGTCCCTAGTAAGGTGGCACTACCTTTACACTGGGCATGTAAATTAAATGCTACTAGTGGGCCTGCAGCACTGATTGTGCCACCCACTTAAATAGAACTTTAAACATTTCTCAGGCCTGCCAGTGTGGCTTGTGTGTGCCATTTTAACCAGGCAAAAAAGCCTTTTGCCAGGCCCAAACCTTCCTTTTAATACATTTAAGTCACTCCTAGGGTAGGCCATGGACAGCCCAAAGGGCAGGGTGCAGTCTATTTAAAAAGGTTGTTATTTTTAGTTTTACATGTCCTGATAGTAAAAAACTCTTAAATCCATTTTTCATTATTGCAAGGCCTACCTTTCCCATAGGACATTGGAGTAACTTTATTACATTTAATAAGCTGTAATTTCCAAATGGGAGCAGGTAACCATTTAATTTTTGGAGTCTTTAGAATTGTAATGAAAAATCTTAACTTTTGGTGAAGTCGGCTTTTAAATTCCAATTTTGAAAATACCACTTCTAGAAAATTGGGTTTTTCCTGTCTCAGCCATTTGGTGCCAGCAGCCTGTCTCTAGGTCACATGACTGGGTGTAGTTGGGCTTTGTGTGTTCCTCCTAAACATCCATACACAATAGGGAGTTTAGGTGTGCCTGGATGGGCCATCATTGGCAGGGTGGGAGGAAGGAGCTGTGCACACCCCCACTTACACTTGAATAGGCTGTGTCCTGCCCCCACTCAAAGTGTTGTATACCCCCTGTAGTTAGCCTGGAGACAGGGAAGGTCGGGCACCTGTGCACATAAAAGGCATGCCTCTAGAAAGCTTCAAAGGCACAGCTGAGTATAAATTTTGGACCTCAGATACCAACTCTTCAGTACACTTCTTGACCTGTGGGTACTCTGCCAGGAAGAATAAATGCTATGCTGCTGAAAGGACTGCCACTCTGCAGGACTGCAACTCTGAAGGACTGCTTCCTTACTGCGCTGACCTGCTGCCTGCTGCCCTCTTGCCTGGGTGAGAAGGACTGGACCTTCATCTTTCTGACCCAGGACCCCAAAGTGACTCCAGGGGCTAGCTGGCTGGCCTCCTGACTGGAGCCCCAGGAACAGAAGGATTGAACACAGCACCTGTACTCTGCCCTCAGTGAGCCTACCCTACCAAGTGGTGCCAAACCAGTCCTGGACCTTTGGAAGTGGGCGTAAGGTGCTCTGCCAGCCTCTGTGGATCCAACGGAACAGACGCATCTCCTCTGCTGCGCAGCGCAATTCTGAGCAGAACCGATAAATCGCCGCTGCTGCGTGGATCAGTTCTGTTGCAAAGACCAGTATTGCATCGCAGCCGTTGCCTCATCAGAACTGCTGCTGTGCATTACATTCTCAGCACAGGCCCTTTTTTCCCTCATTGTCAGCAACCTCGATGACAATGACGGACGCCGCATGGCAGCCTCATATCTCCTCAGAACCGACGCATCTCACCAACTGTGAGCCTGACTATGCATGTCAAGCCCCCATTAACGGTATCCTCATTGATGACGCAGGACCTCACACCACAGCCTCACCACATCTCAGAACAAATGCAAACCAAATTCAAGGTGCTTTGTTCATGCTGGCTTTACTGGGTCCCTGTAACCAGCCAACGCTCCATCGCTGGCAACCTTATCTTGTGACTTAGTCCCAGTCCAGCACGACCAGATATCCACAGTTGGCACTTTCTGCTTTTTATCACTATTTTCAGAGGAAACTTTACATGGATACCTCCAGTTCTACGGATTGGATTTTTGTCATTTTGATTTTAGTTTATTTATTAAAAATCACCCTATTGGGGGGAGGAGCCTAGCACGCATCCAAGATGGTCGCGTGAGCACAGGGCTCCCCGGACCCTCGCTGCTCCTCGGAACTTATCTTGACCTTATCCTGACTTGGTTGACGGATTCTGGAAGATGAACGTTGGCTGAACCCTAAACTCTTTTCAGAAACCAAATCGGACCTGGGAGACCTGATCTATGGTGGATTGAACTTTTGAGGCCCAACTGATGGCTGTGCCCGGTGCGATGGTGAACTGTGGAGCCGGGGCATAGTTGAACAACAACGGCATCGGGGCTGTGCCAGCGGCCGTCCCATCACTTTCGGTTTCACTTTTGGATCTCTGAGTGGCTGGACAGTGGAGTTGCTTTGTGCGGCTGGGTTTTCACTCGGCCTTCGCTTGGTGCCTTTGCCTCCGCCTGATACCAGTGTGCCCATTGACTTTGATCCTCTCGCACCGCCACATTGCGGTCTCTGGTACGGCTCGTGTCTGCTTCGCCTGTGCCCCTTCGACGCTTGCTCGGTGGTCCCCTTCGGCGAGCGTGGTTCAACATGGGAGGCAGGGGGGATCCCGAGAGGCGTAAGACCAAGATATCCCTACGCGGGGGACGGGTCCAGACTAACAACATGGACCGCTACACTCAGGGTAAAGGGTCCCCTGGGACGGCCAGTGTTCTCCCGGATGACGCTGGTGGTGTTCCGTCCGTCCCTCCGGATTTGTCATTGCAGGACATCATGGGCGCCATTAACGGCATCAAGGAGACCATCGCTAAGCAGTACGAGGCCTTGGCCCGTAAAATCGATACGGTGGCCATTGATTTTACGCTAATTCGGGCGGATCTCTCTAAGACCAATGAGAGGGTTCAATCGCTGGATTTGCGGACGTCCACCCTTGGTACGGATGTGTCGGACCTGCAGACTGCTCTTGGCGACCTCAAGTCGGCCAACGACCTGATGGCCCGGCGGCTGGAGGACTTCGAGGGATGGGCTCGACGCAATAACATCCGCGTCATAGGTGTTCCAGAGACCTCCGACAATCGCCCGGTGGATCTTATGGTTGAGGATCTCATCCTCAAACAGCTTGCCCCCGCTGGCCTGAGTAAGTTCTTTGCCATGGAGCGGGCCCATCGAGTCCCAGGCAGTCGGCCGCGACCGGGAGCTCCCCCGAGGCCTATTGTTGCAAAACTTTTTCACTACAGAGACCGAGATGCGATTCTGCAGGCCTCACGGGTACATGGCCCGGTCCGATATGAGAACTCATCCGTTAACTTTTTCCCGGACTTCACCCAACTTGTCCAGAAACAGCGGATGGGTTTCCAGGGGGTGAAGCGCCGTCTCCGGGACCTGGGTCTTAAGTACTCTATGCTTTTTCCTGCTAGGCTCCGAGTGGAATACGAAGACCGGACTACCTTTTTTGACTGTCCTGCGACTGTGAGTGACTGGCTGGATTCTCTGCCGGACCGGGGTGACCGGCCTGGGCCTTCTGGTGGTACCGAGGGTGGCGGGCCTCTTTCGGAGTGACTTTTGGTCCTTGACTTTGACATTTTGTTTTGTTCGGCTGGGTTCTACTTCTTTTGTACATTTTGTTTAATTATGATCTGTGTTGGGGGCGGGCAGGGACGGGTCCCTTTCCTCCTCCGGGGTCTTTTCGTAGAATGGGGTTTGTAGGGCGACAGGCACACTGCAAGTTGGGGTGGTTTTTTGTACCGCAGGGGTGCAGGGTGGGGGGAGTTGAATTCGGGGGGGGGTTGGTGGGTGGGAGGGGTTGTTTGGATTTGTGTTTTTTGTTTTCAAGGCGAGGTATTGGCTCTGTTTCAGTTTCAGGTGTCGCGCTATTTGCTGGGGGACCCTTGATCTACTGGAGGGGATGGGGGGGACGGGTTGAGATTGATGTCTTGGAACGTCAACGGATTGGGGGATCGTATCAAACGGGGTGTTGTGCTGCAATATTTGCATCGTTTGACTCCTGATGTGGTATTCTTACAGGAGACGCATCTGGTTGGTAATGTTTGTCATGCCATGAACAGGGGGGGATACCGACGCGTGGCCCATTTCGGTTTCACCACTGGCTCTAGAGGGGTGGGCATTCTCCTACGATCTTCACTTCCGATAGAGATCACCAGGGTTGTCCTAGACGATAGAGGGCGCTATGTGGCTCTGACTGGGAGGTGGGAGGGACAGTCCCTTTCCTTGGTTTCGGTTTATGTTCCCCTGGGCCTCCAGAACTCCACTTTCTCAGACTTGGGTCGTATGCTGCTTGAGCTTCCTGACAGTCTTTTGCTTATGGGTGGGGATTTTAATTCGGTTGTTTCGGGTGATCTGGATCGCCACCCGCCCAGGGCCCTCCCTGCTGCCCAGGCGTGGCTCGGCGGACTCTTGGATACCTTCGGTCTGGTGGATTGTTGGAGGTTAATGCATCCGACACAGTGTCAGTACACATTTCACTCTGGGGCCCATGGGAGTCTCTCCAGATTGGATTATTTTCTTATGCCCGCGGCCCAGACTGCCCGGATTCGAGAGGTTAAGCACTTGGCCCGGGGTATCTCTGATCATTCCCCACTGTGGTTGCTTTTCGACACCGGGATGCGGTCCGCTGGGCGGATCGCCCCTATTAACCCTTGGTACTTGCGAGACCCCAAGATTCGTGATAGCCTTGTTAAGTCGATTGATCAGTATTTTCTCGAGAATGAGGGGTCGGTGTTGTCCTCAGTGTCCCTGTGGGAAGCCTTCAAAGCAGTGCTCCGCGGGCATGCCCTATCCCAGATAGTGGAGGCTAAGAGGGTTAAGAATGAGGCGGTGGTGAAGCTGGAGACTGAAATATCGGGGCTGGAGGCAGCTTTGGAGACGGGTGTCACTCAGGATGGGCTTCATGCCCTCAGCTTGAAGCAGTTTGAATATAAGTCTCTTGTCACTGACGCTGCCAAGATCATGTATAGGGAGCAGCAGGGTAGGTTGTATGATGCCGGGGACAAGGCGGGTAAACTGATTGCTTGGTTGGATAAGAAGGAGAGAGTGAATCGTGTGGTCCCGGAGCTTCGGGTTTCGGATGGAGTGTGTGTGACTGACCCTGGTGAGATTGTGGAGTGTTTTGCTGACCACCTCCGGGCGGTGTACTCCCCGGTGTCTGATAGAGATGAGGATGACTCTCGTCTCTTGCTGCGGGACATTGCCTTGCCCGGCCTATCCGTCGAGGACCGTGAGCAGATGGATGCCTCCCTGTCTGTCGACGAGATTGCTACCGCGATTCGTTCCCTTCGCTCGGGCAAGGCTATGGGCCCCAACGGACTGGCGATTGAACTGTATAAACTACGCCCGGATACAATCGCGCCCTTCCTCCGTCGTATGTTTCTGGAGTCGCTCGAGCGGGGTTCCCTTCCCGACGACCAGCGTCTGGCTACTATAGTTGTGATTCCCAAGGACGGTAAGCCACGAGACCGCTGTGCCTCATATAGGCCTATTTCCCTACTAAATGCCGAACCGAAAATCCTTGCCAAGGTCCTCGCTAATCGCTTGCTGAGAGTTATATGTGATTTGATACATCCGGATCAATGCGGCTTTATCCCTCATCGTAATACCGCTCTCAACTTGAGGCGTCTACATGGCGTCCTCGCTAGGGCGGAGTACTTCTCTGAACCGGCCATATTGGTTTCCTTAGACGCCACGATGGCCTTTGATACCATCGAGTGGCCATTCCTTTGGGCCGTCTTGGCGAAGTTTGGCTTTGGGGAGGGATTTATTAGTTGGGTGAAGCTCCTCTATGCTGGTCCAATGGCTCAGGTTGTTGTCAATGGGCGGGTTTCTCGGCCCTTCGCTCTCGGGAGGGGTACTAGGCAGGGGTGCCCGTTGTCCCCTCTGCTCTTTGCTCTCGCCTTGGAACCGCTCGCTGCCTGGCTCCGCTGGGAGCCCTCGATCAGAGGGATCCGGTGGGCCACGGGCTTCGAGGATCGGGTCTCGTTGTACGCGGATGATATTCTTTTGTACCTCACCTCGCCGCGGAAGTCGCTCAATGTGCTTTTTGATGTCCTTACTTCCTTCGGGAGAAATTCGGGTTTGATAATTAACTGGTCCAAAGCGTGTATCCTATCTCCGGTGGCCTTCCTCTCTTGCCGCCTCGGCTTCCGATCCAAACATCTCAATCCGGCTTTAAATACTTGGGGGTATACGTTTCGTTGGATCCGGCGGTCCGCTACGAGCAGAATCTCCTGTCTCCCCTCCGGCGTTTGAGGGCGGATACGGCTCGGTGGTGTAAGTTGCCCTTGTCTCCACTTGGTCGCGCAGCACTGTTTAAAATGATGTCCCTTCCCAGATTTCTTTACGCACTCCAGAACTCCTTCGATATCATTCCGGCGGCCTACTTTAGGGAAGTGGAGAGTTTGCAGAGGAGACTGGTTTGGGACGGTCGTGCGCGTATCGCTTTGGCAAAGCTGACTCTTCCCTGGTATGACGGGGGCATCGCGCTTCCTGACATTAGAAGGTACTATTGGGCCTCCCAGCTGTCTGCCATTAACCATGCTACGTACGCTCCTGGTTCGAACCCGGCATATGAGATGGATAAATTCCTGCTTCCCGGCGGTAACTATAACAGAGCGCTTTACTCTCGATCAAAAAAAAAAAAAAAGGGAAAAAATTTAAAAATCACCCTATTTTCCTAACTTGGCATGGGATTCTTTCTGTGTGTTGTTTTTCACTTTACTACTTTTTGAGGTATTGCACAAATTCTTTACACATTGCCTCTGAGTTAAGCCTGACTGCTCTGTGCCAAGCTACCAGAGGGTTGAGCATAGGTTAATTTAGGGTGGATTGTGCCTCACTCTGACAAGGATTGCAGTTAATGCTAGACCAGGGCTCAGACCCCAGTCAACCAACAACCCAATTTCTTACATGATCCTCTGTGAATTCTGTTTCACATGAGAACACCTTGAAATATATCAGTTCAGAATGTGTGCGGCACAAAACAAAGACTATAATGTTACTGGATCAATAGTGACATCTTAGGCCATGTATATGGGGCAAAATTAATATTTAGTAAATACACTGCCTTTAATTTTGAAGAGTCTGTAACATATATCTACTATACTCTCTGAGCCAAGTAATAGCATACACCACATCTGCTTTCCCACTGGGAGGCAGTGCAGCTCATGGAGGCCCTGCAGAAGACAGACGCCAACCTCAAGCAAAAGCAAAGAGTGGCGCATGCTAAAGCCAGTTTTTTGCATTGTTTATAAAACGTCAGGCAAGATACGTGGCCAGCCCAGTACCCAACATCAAAACGAATCCCAAACAGCAGTAAAACTGACCGACATCCTGCCAGCCAGCCCGCTTAAAAAAAACGCCTGATGCCTAGTATGGCCAGTCCAGGCCAGTTGTCAATGAAAGACAGTTATAGCTGGGGAAAAGTACATCACTGGTCATATATTTTAGTGACAACTGCATAACTATGCTGCGGGCTCTATAACCTCTTCAGCAGGCCTTAAAAAACGTTAGCTTTACATTTCAAGTTTGCAAAATTTCTTGATTTTTTTTTAACTATGTAATTCTGCATAATGCTCATCTGCTGGAGACTTGTTCATACAGAAAATATCTCACCTAGGCACATTTTGTGGTAGCACAGGTATACTTTTTTCATTCAGAGAGTTCCCTAATGGAAAAAAAGTATGTAAGATTCAAACACATTTCGCTGTGTATGTCAATTTCATGAAACCAGTCATTCTGAAAACTCCTTTGTTATGGGCACTCCCCAACTCTACGAGTCTTTTAGTGGCAACTGATTCTACCAAGGCCTACCCAAGGCCTTATTTATGAAGAGGCACCACGGTCATCTATATTTGGCCCGCAGAGAATTTGTAGAGTAAGTGTCTGGCCCCAAAGCTTTTCCCAGAAGCTTGCTGCTGGCACTAATCAAACATCAGGGGTGCTGAATACCAAAGCTCACTAGTCTTGTACTGGGGTGTGCACATTTTGTGGAAATTTAGTTTTCCATAGCTATGCAAACTTTCAGCAAGATCACACAAAATGATGCATAAGTCCGCGAAATGCAGATTTATTTTTGAGTGAACAATACAAGAGCACCACGAACAACAGCCACTCACGCTCTGCCATTCACAATTTTCCCATGTGTTGGCAGCAAATTTTTTAAATGAGTGACACATATACGGTCAATTTTTACCCATAATGGGACTAACACAAAATTACGGTCATTATGTTGAGGTAATGCATATTTCTCCCAGGACTACTCTTGATTCCAACTTTTGACTCTTTCATCCTGCACAATACACTTCTGCCCCTTTATCTCACTTTTGTAGTTTCTTTTTCGATGCAGCTTTTCCACTTTGCCACTGTTTTTCTGCCCTACTCTCCCTCCTTTTTAGGTTGAGGCTCGAGGAGTTTGAACACACCCACCCCAAGCCCACCGCTCCCCATTGGTTGCTTGGCCCGCTTTTACAAATTCCATAGTTTTCGTTGGTGAATAAAGTACTGTTGTTCGCCTTGTGGTTGTTTAGTTTCCACCCTGGCAACTAGCCCTGCTACATGGAGCCTTTCCATATGGGCCATATGTTTTGGAACAGCTCACTACTTTTTTGGTCTTGCCTAGGCAGCGCATGCGCTGTCTCTCTGAGACATAAAGTAATCCGTATGTTGAGTGAAACTCTGCCTATTGGTGGCTAATCTGTCCTACTGCTCGCCATTTGTTTAACATTGCATTGCTCTTCTTATCTTGCTTATGGTTGGCTCGCGATGTGAAACGTCACTTCAGTTTTGCTTCCGTTTTGCAGGAAGCAGCACCGACCAACTACTGTTTAGCTACGCTGCTGGGCTGTAATTATTTCAGTTAGGGACTACTTCCTTGTTGTATTTTGCAAGCGCAGCACGCTATTGCGTCTGCGCACCTTTTTTTCCCCTGGAGAAGCAGCCAATGGTGGACTGCATTAAACAACAACCCCCAACTCCCCCCCCAACCTTCCCTCCCCAATGGCCGTGACAACTAGTTATGCACGCCAGACTGGTTTCGCTTCAAAAGTCACTTTGCGGCGCTTTCATTTTACATACAGTGAGTGTGACCCACCACCTTTATCACGCAGCATGGCGAGCAGTCTTTTTTGGTTTGAATTGGCCCCACGCCGAAGACAGCAGGCATTGGAAGCATGAGGGAGGAGCAGGCAGCTTTGCCAGCTTACGCCAGCGGGGTCTGGAGCGCTGTTCTCCGCCCCTCACGCTGCCTAGGTCTGCTCCCTACAGCTGCGAGCACTTCCACAGACCGGCCAGCCGCAGCCCTCCTAGTTTTATTTTAATCGGTCCTGTGCCGTAGATAGCAGGCATGGGAAGTGTGCGGGGAAGAGCGGTGCAGCTTTCCTTATTAAAAGCACGGAATCTGAAAAGCAACCCGAAATTTAAATTAACAGACAGCAGATAGTGCAGCTGCACAGACATTTTGCCTTATTTCTAGTACCCTAAAATGAAAATCACTTGGAGCGAACACTGTCATGGTGAGTCGAAATTTTAATTAACAGGCAGCCGATAGTGCAGCTGCACGGACATTTTGCCTTATTTCTAGTACCCTAAAATGAAATCACTTGGGGCGAACGCTGTCATGGTGAGTGTAATTTTCCTTTTCATCACCGCTGTCAGCGCTTTCCTGTTTCCAGGATCCGTTTGTGTGTTTAAAAATGTATTTATGTGTAAAAATAAACTTTGTATGTAGGGTTTGATTGTTTAGTATTAAAGATTAGTCTGTATTTTACTTCTCACAAACATTTTGAAGAAAGAGGCAGAAGTCAGATATAGTGCCTGGTCAGGATAGTCTGTTTCATATGAAACGCTTCAAAGAGTTTATGGACCTCAAAGTGTTCGTACATATGGTGGACCGCATTATTTTGAACAACAACTCCGCCCCCCCACATTCCCTCCACAATGGCCGTCACAATTAGTTATGCACGCCGGACCGCTCATGTTTTAAAAGTCACTTTGCAGCGCTTACTTTTTACATCCAGTGAGTGTGACCCGCCACCTTTATCACGCAGCATGGCGAGCAGAGGCGTCACTAGGGTTGGTGTCACCCGGTGCGGGTAACTCCTGGTGTCACCCCCTCATGACTTACCGCATGGACCTCCTCCGCTCCGAGTCTGCCAGTGGACACAGTTGGCAATAACGGGACCATACAAAATCCTTAGTAACGTATGTAAGTGCAAACCCTCAAATTCCAACAGGCCAGGTTTTAACACAAGTACTTCCAGGCCCGATTATCCACTTTTCGACCATCCCGCTCCTATGTACCTTATCTCACAGCTGACCTTCGGGCCCCTGCCCCATATCAGCACCATCCAGCTCTACTTTCATTATTCCCGTAAAAAACATTAGCAAAATCACCTTCAAACTTAAAACATTAAATATAGCAGTAAATATAATTAGCACGCACTTTAAAATATGTTCCACAGTTGCCCTAATGACCTGATTGCTAATTAAATAAAAACAGAAAGGCAATGACAGCGCCGGTTTTATCGCTAGTATGTAATTCCGTCTACAGGGAATGTCACATGAGCCAATGAGGATTACAAGATGTAGGAATCACATGTCATCCATACTAGTGGGCAGTAAATTTAAAGAGGGTTTGGGCTGGGGAAGCACAAACTCAGGATTTAAAGCATACCGTAGTGGTTGGGGCTTGGCTTTACTAATAAAAATGTATATCGGCCCAAACTCTTTTTAGCAACATTAAAATAATGAAAGACTGGGGAATTTCTAACTTTATAGTAACACAAAAAAAGTGAAGTTCTAACTATACCATTCATGTTTGTCTGCAGCTCTTTGATGACATTTCATAGCCACTGTCCTATGTTAGGATTGTAACTTTGGAACTGCAAGTAACACGAGAATATCTGTGACAAAGGCAGTAACCTACTGAGCTATCCAAATAAAATACAGTTTATCTGCATTTCAGAACTACCAACAGGCAAAGGACTGCTCTCCAGCAGGATCATTAATCACCAGTTCTCTGGACATGTTTTATTGTTGCCTTGCATCCATGGCCATGATAATGTGCCTTGCTGGGCCTGTGCAGAGTTTAAAATAAAAACAAACAGTAACACATCCCCTGACCTACTCCAGTACTCCTTGGTGCCAATTACGATCCGGTAAAAAATTTCCCCGTGCGACTCGTATCCGGTCTTTTTACCGTACGAATCGTACAAGTGCCGTACGAACTGGCAATCACGATTCGCATGGTAAAAAGTCCATATGAACCGCATTGGGAATCATTCCCCACACGTCCTCGGGTCGGAAAATGTGTCCGACACGTCCTCGGACGATTTACCGTACAAACGTGAAAAGTAAAGTCCGACCGAGGAATCACGATCCCACCCGTGTGTCCGAACTCACAACCGTATGGTAAAAACACCGTCCGCACCGAACTCCCATTGCAACCATGGAGACATGTGCCCGCATACGCGCCCAACACTCCCCCCAGCACCCATACGTTCGAGTCGTACTCCCCGTGAATGTACACCCCCCCCTGTATGTACACCCGTGTACGTGTCGAACCCCCGCCCGTGTATGTACACCCCAGTACGTTCGAGTCCTACCCCCACCCCTGTACGTGTCGTACCACCGTCTATGTACACCCCCCACCCCTGTACGTGTCGTACCCCCGTGTACCTACACCCCAGTACATTCGAGTCGTACCCCCACCCCTGTACCTGTCATACCCCCGTGTACCTACACCCAAGTACGTTCGAGTCGTACCCCCACCCCTGTACATGTCGTACCCCCGTGTACCTACACCCCAGTACGTTCGAGTCGTACCCCCACCCCTGTACGTGTCATACCCCCGTGTACCTACACCCCAGTACGTTCGAGTCGTACCCCCACCCCGGTACGTGTCGTACCACTGTCTATGTACACCCCCCTACCCCTGTACGTGTCGTACCACCGTGTACCCACACCCCTGTACGTGTCGTACCCCCGTGTACCTACACCCCAGTACGTTTGAGTCGTACCCCCACCCCTGTACGTGTCATACCACCGCGTACCTACACCCCAGTACGTTCGAGTCGTACCCCACCCCTGTTCGTGTCGTACCCCCGTGTACCTACACCCCAGTACGTTCGAGTCGTACCCCACCCCTGTACGTGTCGTACCCCCGTGTACCAACACCCCAGTACGTTCGAGTCGTACCCCCACCCCTGTACGTGTCATACCAGCGTGTACCTACACCCCAGTACGTTCGAGTCGTACCCCCACCCCTGTACGTGTCGTACCAACGTCTATGTACACCCCCCCACCCCTGTACGTGTCGTACCACCATGTACCCACACCCCTGTACGTGTCGTACCCCCGTGTACCTACACCCCAGTACATTTGAGTCGTACCCCCACCCCTGTACGTGTCGTACCACCGCGTACCTACACCCCAGTACGTTCGAGTCGTACCCCACCCCTGTACGTGTCGTACCACCGCGTACCTACACCCCAGTACGTTCGAGTCGTACCCCACCCCTGTACGTGTCGTACCCCCGTGTACCTACACCCCAGTACGTTCGAGTCGTACCCCCACCCCTGTACGTGTCATACCCCCGTGTACCAACACCCCAGTACGTTCGAGTCGTACTCCCACCCCTGTACGTGTCGTACCACCGTGTATGTACACCCCAGTACGTTCGAGTCGTACCCCCACCACAACCTCCTAATTACGGAGCGCACCCCATGCCCCAACATCACAACCGCATGTACGAGTCGTACCAAGCCACACACAAGGACAGCACTGTACAACCAAATGGCCCATCTACACACCGTACACACGCTCAAAACGCACGTACACAACCAGGACAAAACAAAACAACACAAGAATACACTATTCGAATGGCACAAAGCCACTAAACATGGCCAACAAACACTGAAAAAACACATACACTGACCTGCAACTGCCAAAAACAAACAGAGGCCCTAAACACCACCACTCCTTATAACACACCCACCCAAACTTCAAACACAGCCACACCCACCAATGGACCAATAATAAGGGCCCACACACACAAACCATGAGCCTTTGCAACAGACTCACTGCTGCCAGACACCACAGACAACTTACAGCACCTTACTACAAGCTTCACCACACCTTACACTTGCACACCTTCACACAACCACCTTCACAAACACCCCCTCATCACATTCACACACACACACACCTGCACAACCACACCCACACACCCACAACCATCCACACCCCCCCCACCATCCACACACACCCCCCACCATCCACACCCACACCCCTCACCATGCCCACTACCAAGAATCCAAAGTTCAGAAACCGAGAGTTGGAGGTTCTTGTCGATGAAATCCTCAGAGTCGAGCCACAGCTCTTTGGAACATTGGTCAGAAACACCAGCATGGCAGCAAAAACAGCCATGTGGCAGACCATCATCGATGCTGTGAATGCTGTTGGGGACACCAGAAGGACCAGGCAGGAATGCCAATCCAGGTGGTACGATCTGCGGAGGAGGGTCCGAGCCAAGATGCAGGAGGAACACAACCAGGCCAACGCCACTGGAGGAGGGCCCTCCCGCAGACCCGTACACTACCAGCCCTGGGAGGAGAGGGTGATGGCCATACTGCCGGTGGAGGCAGTGGACGGATTAGAAGGACTCCGAGACCCGGGTGAGTACACAAACAACGCACCTCACATGGGGGGAACTTCATCCAAAACCAAAATCACTAACAGGCATGCAACCACCCCAACCTATCGCATGACTCAACCACACTCCATGAACACGCACATGGCACTACTGCCACCATGCCCCATGCACCCAGCTGGACAATGTCAAGTCACAGGCCACAGAAGACACCAACACATGACACAGTAACCCGGATGGCGGGAGGGTGGGCCCCAAAAATCACATAGTGCAACTCAGCAGCAGACAACAATGCCCTCTGCCCATATGGCCTAGGTCACAGCCAGAGAAACACTGTGTCACCACACAGGAAAGACTCGCCAGCAAATGGCGGACGCCTTGCATCAACACATGGGGGTGAAGGCACTGTTTTGCACATGACAGCAGCTAATGAACAGCCAACATTGTGAAAGAGTGGCAGCACACACCACCACAGCAGCAGCGCACACACAGACACTCCACCCAATGGGTGCCTGGAGATCAGAAACTAACTCACTTCAACAAGCCAAGGGCCATTCAAAGATCTGCTAACAGTGTGTGCCCAGGAAGCTGGCCTGAGGTGACAGAGGGTGACACACAGAGGGAGGGAGAGGGGGACACAGAGGGAGGGAGAGGGGGACAGAGAGGGAGGGAGACACAGGGACACGGACAGAAGGAGGAGGCTGACACATGGAGGGAGGGAGAGGGGGACAAAGAGGGAGGGAGACACAGGAAGACGGACAGAGGGAGGAGGCTGACACACAGAGGGAGGGAGAGGGGGACAGAGAGGGAGGGAGACACAGGGAGACGTACAGAGGGAGGAGGCTGACACATGGAGGGAGGGAGAGGGGGACAGAGAGGGAGGGAGACACAGGAAGACGGACAGAGGGAGGAGGCTGACACATGGAGGGAGGGAGAGGGGGACAGAGAGGGAGGGAGACACAGGAAGACGGACAGAGGGAGGAGGCTGACACACGGAGGGAGGGAGAGGGGGACAGAGAGGAAGGAAGAGGGGGACAGAGAGGGAGGGAGAGGGGGACAGAGAGGGAGCGAGACACAGGGAGAGCAAATCAGCCGTGTGGCATGTGCGAATGTCTGCTCGTCAGCAGGTAGACTGCCTGCATGTAGACAAGGGTGGCCAGTGCCAGAACCCCCCCTCTTCCCCATGGCAAAACACAGGGCCATGTCACAACCTCTTCACGAGCACAACGACAGCTACCTGCATCATATAAGTGTGTGGATCCACTCCATGTGCACATGTACAGTGCTACACGGAAGGCGCCAATGCATGGCTCGCCACACCTGCCCACTCCACTGCTGACTGCAGTCACACTTGACGCAGCAAGTAAGACCGTGCCACACATAGTTAAAGGGGCCAAAGTGGTGCCCAAGGGACACACCCATGCACAAGTGCACTGTGAGTGGAATGCAAGACAGATCCTAATTCCAAGAGGAAATGTGCCAACTTTGAAACTGATGAAACATGGATGTTGCATGGACCAAAATTAACATTGTCCCTCTCACACACAGGTCAACGTCGTGGTTCACCCCCCAACACTGGGGAGGAAGACTCACAGGACCCGGATCTGCAGGAGCCCGATCCCACCGACAGCGACCACTCTCACCACTCTGTGGACGACCCCGACCGACCTGGCCCCTCTGGTGTCCAACCACCTGCAGCACCTGCATCAGGTACAACTGGGCCAACCACCACCCCCACTCCTGCCACATCCCAGGAGACACCCAGGATCCCTGCCCCAACACCACAATGCAGCCAGGCTGGCCAGGAGGGACACGGTGTCCCGGGCACCCAGGAGGAGGCAGCCGACAACGCCAATGCCACCCCTCAGGGGTCCCGGAGACCCGATGTGCCCACAAGGGCAGGCCAGGTGCAAGTTGGCAGGGGTGGTGGGAGTGGAGGACGGCGGAGGCGCGAGCCTGACCAGTTGGCTGGGGAACCAGTATTTTCCCATGTCCGTAACATCCTGGACACATACCGGCAGGACACCACGGGCCTGGCCCAGGTTGTGTCCGTCCTCGAGGGGATCAAGGCCCAGCAGGCCCAGCAACATGCGGAGCTACATGCCTGTCTACTGCAACACCAACGGAGGATGGAGGACGGACAGGCTGAGCTCGTGACGGCGTACACGGGAATTCACGATACACTCCGTCGGATGGCCGACAACATGGCCGACCCTCCCTGTGCCAGAAGGCGGAGAACATCACCACCCACAGGGAGGGATCAGGAGGAGGAGGAGGAAACATCCGATGGAGCATCCCAGACGTCGTCACGGCCTGCTTCTGAGGGTCCCCGCAGGAGGGCGGGTCGTCCACGGAAAAGACCGTGAGGGTCGGCGCAACATCACCATCTCCCAGGACACCTGGCCTGGCACCTGGCCCACTGGAGCAACAGCATCTCAGCATCAAGAGACATTCTCTGCCACATGGCCCTGCTGGTCACTGTCTGACCAATGTTGACAAAGACTGTGGCATGGACTATGAGGATTTCCAATGGCAAGGACACCAACTCCCCTACTGAACTTTGGATTCCAAACTCCCGGAAAGCCCCTCACTTTGTCCCCCCCCCCCCCCCCCCCCAATAATAAATCACACTATGAAGAGAAGATGCCTGCTGGTTGCATTATTACCTTACATGTGTCTTGTAAAGTCTAAACATGCCTGAGTTATCTTTTGACTTCAACCATCCACACCCTGGGGCATGAGTCTGGCACAGGACACATGGGTCACAGTGTATTAGGCAAGACAGACATGGAGCACCATACACACCTGTGATGGGCCCAACCAGCTGAGGGGGTGGCCGCACAACCGTGCTGACAGACACATTGAGTACAGCAACAGTCATGCACAGAGGTCAGGGATCATGTCGAGTGTCCTGGGGGGCACCCAGGTATGTGTAGACAGGTGGCAGAACCATGTCCTGCAAGCTTGAGTCCGGTGGATGCAGAGAATGGGGGCCTGGCCAACGTTGGATGCATGGGGATGGCACATGTCACAATACCCACACAGTCATGGACATCATGCCCACTACACAGTCTCAGCCCCCACACACAGCTTGCATCTTGCTACTCGACACATTGACACATAGCCACAATCAGGGAATACCATGCCAGACATGCTGGATGCACCGTGGCAACACACCAGCATTGACTGAGAAGAGGCACCTTGGAGGCATAGGGACACCTTTATTAGTCATGTTTTCGGGAGTGCAGAGGCAACTTGAAGTACACATGAACACATCTTGTGGAGTAACATGTGGGTCCAACACTGGCACCCCCCTTCTGCAGCACAAATGCGTGTTAGCCATGGAACTGGCACACAAGCGTCGGCTAACAGCTAAACACCCACAGCTGCTCACGGAGAGCCTGCCATACACCATAGATCCGCTGATGTGGAAGTCCCACACCATGTCAAGCCAATGCTAACCGTATGTGTCCGAGGGCAGTGTCACACACATTGATGCCATCATCACAATCCACTATCCCATCACTGATGACTGTCAATCAGTCAGACCATCTATTCAGGTGTACCCAGCTGCATGTCGTGTCCCATGCTGATGCTACATGGCTGCAGAGGAACCAAACATCGACAGGGGCAGTGTGCATACATCGTGAACAACTGCCACACCCAATACACCCCTGATGCATCCCTTACCCTATGGAGACTTCCAAACGTGTCCGTGCCTGTAACGCTGAGTCAGCCCACGATGACGTGTCCATGAGGAATAGCAGTGCCACAACAATGCAACCAGCAGACGGCATGCGCAAGTACCTGGGGAAGAGAGACACACAAGAAGTCAGCCACAAAAAGCACAGCCACTTGCATGTGCATGTACTCGACACATGTTAGGATGACAACATGCTAGGTCACAATTATGACTGGGGAAATACAACCATCACTGGCACCATCACTCCAGTGACACACTCACACACACCTCTGACTCACGTGCCATACATGCAGGTGGACACACACATCACAACACATGCCACACGGGGACAAATGCGTGCACACACAGACACTGGTACTCACCACTAAGCAAAGAAGTCGCGTATGAGCCGAGTCCGGATGTCCTCCTGCGGCTCCACATCCTCCACATCACTAGCCCCATTGCCAAGGCCTTCGTCCTCAACGGGTGGATGGTCCTCGTCATGTTGATCTAGGATGAGTGGCACAGCTTTCTCAACTGCCATGTTGTGCAGCATACAGCAGACCATGAAGATTTTGCAGACCTTCGCAGGGGCTTATGGGAGGGCGCCGCCGGTCTTGTGGAGGCACCGAAAGCGGCTCTTCAGCATGCCAAACGTCCTCTCTATCACTCGCCTTGTCCGGCCATGGGCGGTGTTGTAGCGGAGCTGGGCCGGCGTGATGGGGTTGCGGAGAGGTGTGAGCAGCCATGGCATGTTGGGATAGCCAGCGTCCCCTACATGGGAAGCACATGGACATCGTTAGAACTGGTGAAGCGGTCGTGCTGGTATGCTATGCAAAATACAGGACTGACAGACTGTACCCACCAACAACACATGCTCTTTCGTTGCTCAGCTGCATCATCATTTCAGGCATCCTGCTACACCTCACGATGTAGGCATCGTGTGCTGATCCTGGAAAACGAGCACAGACATGTGAAATCAACATGTTGGACTGACACACCACAAGGGCATTGATGGAGTGGTAGTGCTTCCGATTGCGGTACGCTACCTCCCGTGCGTGTGGTGGTACCAAAGCTACATGTGTCCCATCTATGGACCTAATGACATGGGGCATCCCTCCCAGGGCATAGAATCCACGCTTGACCACAGTCAACTGTTCAGGGGTTGGGAACTTGATGAAGTCATCCAGGTGAATCAACATGGCCTCTAAGAAATCATGCAGCACACGGCAGAACATGCTCTGGGACATGCCACCAACATGAGCTATGGTATATTGAAAGGTACCCGTGGCAAGAAAATGTAGGGCTGCCATTACCTTCAGCTGGGGTGTCAGTGTTGTAGGATACCTGTGCTGCAGTTCCAGGTGTGGTGCCAGTCTCGCCGTCAACTCCAGAACCAACCGTCGTGAGAAGCGGTAGCACCGGATCCGATCATTCTCCTGCATGTCAGCCAAGTCCGGCATTGCTCAGGGAAGAGGCGGCGCTCTGCAGTAATTTGGAAGTGACAAGGAAGAGTGAGTGCACCACAACAACAAATCATTTGTACTGAGCACATGTTAATCTGTCAATACACATATGCTACATAGGGAGTCAGGTATGTGCTACATGCCCAGGACACGTATGGCTGCCAGGTGACACTCCTACCAAGACCCAGCTACACACGGAGATTGAGAACCTCCCCATGCCATGCCATGGGAATAGCTGTGTCCCAGTGCAAGTGAACAGCCAGACGCAAGACAGGAGTGACATACGCCCACACATCAGCAGAAGTAGGATGCCGATTGCAGAGGCTGGTAGCGGAACACTAGAGCCACAGGTCACATGACATTACACTAGGACAGCCCACACACCTTGCCATGAAGGTGCACATGTCATGACTCACCACACAATCATTGTGAGGATGCAGACATGTCCTTGTCACGCTACTCCGTGTCCCATGCATACATGTGCACCTCACATCCGATACCACATGTGGCATGGTGTGCGGAACAGTGTGCAATGTCAATCTACACACAGACACATGTTGGTTGCTGCAACAGCTGCAGCTTTTGAGGGTGCTCCAACATCAACCTGATGGGAAGCCCCCACACATACATGACATAGTCACATTGTGCACCGTGGGTAGTGACAAGGCAGGTGTGGTAACCCCTGTACCGGGCATCAGGGGACACTTCCGTGTGTTGGTGTCCGTGCCATGCCAGTGATGCTCACCCCAAGGGTGCAGTACGACATGCACACATGTCAAAGGAGTCAGGGTCATGCCTGGCACACATTGCACCGTCACACAGTACACCTGTACACATCTCATCATACATCTGGTGCCTTCTCCACTCAGGAGTAATGTTCCACATCACAGCCTGTCACACCTGTGCCCCACACATGTAGTAATGCACAGATGATGGCTTGATGTCCATCCATGGACAAGTATGTCCATCCATGGACAAGTATGTCCGCCCTATTCCTACCTGTGTGCCGCCTATCACCACTGTGATGTGTAAAAACCGCCGTACTGCTGCTAAGAGGGCCTGTGTTCGTTCCCAAATCACTATGGGAGTGCTGCCGTATGTGTACCCATCGTGATGGCGAGCGTACAGGCATTTGTACGGTCCGTACCACTACGAGTACGCATACGCGAGCAGACCCATAGTGATAGTGAGCGTAGATGCGTGTGTACGGCCCGTACCACTACGAGTACGCATACGCGAGGACACCCATAGTGATAGGGCCGTACGCACGCATGTACGCTCACTATCACTATGGGTCTCCTCGCGTATGCGTACTCGTAGTGGTACAGGCCGTACACACGCATGTACGCTCACTATCACTATGGGTCTCCTCGCGTATGCGTACTCGTAGTGGTACGGGCCGTACACACGCATGTACGCTCACTATCACTATGGGTGTCCTCGCGTATGCGTACTCGTAGTGGTACGGGTCGTACACTCGCATGTACGCTCACTATCACTACGAGTACGCATACGCGAGGACACCCATAGTGATAGTGAACGTAGGCACGCGTGTACGGGCCGTTGGAATGCATTTGGGGTGCCCTAGGGCCCCGAAACGCACCGTACCTGTGTGTGAAGCTCAAAATTACATAGGGGACAAGTATTAAGGCCTACATGCATGCTGGTTGTCATGGAGACCAAGTTCAAATTTCGAAATTGTTCTGGAAGGTGCACAGCAGAAGTCAGTTGGAATTCTTCTACTTTGTTGCAATGTGTTTGTGGGGCTGACATCATGCAGGAGAATGAAACCGATAGATAACCCACAGACTGCTAGGTTTGAAGGGATTGGAGGAAAAATAGGATGCAAATGTGAGTGACCAATCACTCTGTACTCCTGTGCATGAGATGGGCCAGCAAGGCAGATATAAGGCAGCCAGGTCCCATGAGGGAGCACTTGTCTGCACATCTCTGTATTCCACGACCCAGCTGCTGCTACTGATTTCCTGGAGCCATTTCAAGGGCTGTGGAGAGGTCACAGCCATTCACCCTGGAGGAGAACATGGCTTTGGTGGATGTGATCCTCCCACGGTACCCCATGCTGTATGGGCGACCAGGTTATCAGGTGAGTGCAGTGTCCACTGCCACAGACTGTGTCCCTTGTTAGTGACTGTGACTTCTGCCATTGTGTCCAGGTGTGACACACATGCTATGTACTGTAGGGGGGGTCCCAGGGGGGAATTCCTGATGTCTCCCAGCAGTGCCCAGAGACAGGAGGGGTGGGGGCCTATCACTCCCAGCAGTGCCCTGAGACAGGAGGGGTGGGGGCCTATCACTCCCAGCAGTGCCCTGAGACAGGAGGGGTGGGGGCCTATCACTCCCAGCAGTGCCCTGAGACAGGAGGGGTGGGGGCCTATCACTCCCAGCAGTGCCCTGAGACAGGAGGGGTGTGTGCAGAGACCTCCCAGCAGTGCCCTGAGACAGGAGGGGTGGGGGCCTATCACTCCCAGCAGTGCCCTGAGACAGGAGGGGTGTGTGCAGAGACCTCCCAGCAGTGCCCTGAGACAGGAGGGGTGGGTGTGATGCACAGTGTGAGGCTGGATCTTTGATTGTGTCGTTGCCCTCATTCCACCTGTGTCCTTTCAATGGCACGTACTGCTTTTGCCCTTCCCCAGAGGGTCATGTCCCTATGACAAAGGTGCAATGCGTTGGATACATACTAGGCCTTGTTGTGAACAGCGAATGTGTTCTAATCTGTGTCCCTGTGACATGTGCCAGGTGTATTGATGTAGTGTCACTTGTCCATCCTCACAGGTAGACGCCTCTGCCAAGGAGCTGATATGGCTGGACGCCGACAGCGCCGTGAGGAGTGCGGAAGGTCGGAGGCGGCGCATGTCCCAGGTGAGGAAACGCTGGCAGGATATCCGGTGCTGGACGCGGAGGATCGCACGGGTCCTGCTGGGGGACTCACCTGAGAGCCACAAGAACCGCGGACGCCGCCGTCTCTCCCACATCCAGAAACGTGTGCTGGCGGTGGTCTTTCCTGACTTGGACAGGCGTCTACAGGACATGCAGCAGCCGGAAGGGGGTAGGTACATGTGTGTGTTTGTTGTGTTTCACCAGCATTTGTAAGTGCAATGTTCCATGGATACACTTCCAGGGTTTATGGTGCTGTGCTGATCCTATTCCCCACAGAATTGCTGTGCTCTCCTGCCTCCCTTCCCCTCCTTGCAATGTGTTCCCTCGTCTGTGTGTAGTCGCTCCATCACAAGGTCATGTAGCCTGACACCTTCTACAAGTGTACAATGCCTGCAGCATCATGTGTGGGGGTGGTGTGTAAGAGGATTTGGGCCCTTGCCTGTGCCCTGTCCAGTTCTGGACTTGTGGGTTCCATGTCAGTTGGCACTAATGCTGAGTCCAGACATGGGAGTTAGTCTCTCAAGTGTGAGGCCTTACAGTACGCATGTCCTATGTGGTGGCCTGTGACATGATGTGCATGAGTGTGCGGTACGCATAGTGCAGGGATGTTAGCGTGTGTTGCAGTCATTCCCATTCAGGAGCATGGAGTTGTGTGGCCACTACTGTCCCCAGGGGCATATTTTCCTAGGTCTCATGTGTGTAATCCGAATATGTCGACAATCTCTGTGTCTACAGCATAGGTTGTGCTCTGTGCCATTGTCCCCTGGCACCATGTATATTGACGTGCGATGTATTACAAGTGTCCACTGTCCAGCCTGACCTGATTTTCCAAGTACATACTCACGGTGGCCATTGCCTGTGTGTCTTGTAGCAATCATCTGATGATGCCCATTTGTACATGATTCTTTGGACAGGCGCACCTTGGGTATTTGGTGTGCAACCTTGATTTGTTGCATCCCATGTGTATTTCACCCAGACTAAGAGATGTACGTGCTTCCTGTGTCTCCATAGATTTGTCTCATGTAGGGGGTGGGTGGTGCAGGCATGTCCGACATGTCAAGACCTGATATCTCCTTGCTAGGAGTGGCCAGTGTGTGATGTTTGCCTGGACATACACTCAAGGTGCAGTGTGCCAGTCAGGGTGGGCATGTGATCAGTATTACCTATGCTGCATGTGCCTCTTGTTCCTGCCTATGGTCCCTGCTCATCCCTATTTGCTGCCACGCTGTGTGGTGCTGATGCAGTGCTGGATTGTCCCCGGGGCCTTGCTCCTCAGTTAAAATTCCATATCATCTCATTTGCTAGTGTGTCATGCTCTCCATAGTTATTCCATGGCATGGTGGGTCGAAAAACTGTGTCTTGCATGCCCTACATATGTACCTTGTTTTGTAGATGTAACTCTTCCTTTGTTTCAGGCTATGCACTGTAACCTACGTAGATTTGACTCATGTGACATATGTATACAGGTGTATGATTACTTTCTGTCTCTTCACCCTGCCCACAGCATCGTCGGGGGACACGGAGGGAGACATGGACACAGACGGCGCGGAGGGACGGAGCACCAGTGCCAGCGGTGACATCGGGGCTGGCACTTCGAGTGGGACTGAGGCGGTGGAGAGTGAACCCAGGGACCTGTCGACTGGCACAACAGAGTATGAAGCCGACGGGTCCGAGGAGGATCACTCCGAGTGGGCGGTGGCTGCACCACCATCTGACAGCAGCCCTACATCTGGCACCACCCCCTCCATTGGCATCAGCCGCCTCCCACGTGCTTGTGTCCCTTCCCAGCGTGCCCGGTCCCCACATGTCTCCTTCCTGCCAGGCACCGCACCCCCTGCCCCTGTCTCCACTGCTGCCGCCAATGCTGAGTCTGTGGACATCCAGCGGCAGTTGCAGATTGGTCAGACTGCGATCCTTAATGTCCTCCATGGCCACAGCCAGGTCCTCAACAACATGGAGGCATACTTGGAGGGCATTCATTCATCGCAGGCTGACCAACGCAACTTGCTGAGGTCCATAGACTCCACACTGACTGCAGCAGTGGGTCTCCTGCAGCGCTACGTCCCACCCCCTACCCCTGCTCCTTCCACAATTCCCACTCCCATGCCTGTCCCACATACACCCAGACGTAAGCATGCACCCACCACAACAGACACAGGCACCACACCAGCAGGGAAGGTCCGCCGCACACCTCCTGACACGCACACACAGGGTGCAGTAGGCACACCCACTGGGTCAGGGGGCAAACGTGTGACACGCAGCCAGAGTGGGAGTCCGCATTCCACCCAATCCACTCCCTCCAAATCCCCTCCCCTCAGCTCTCCTGGCCACATCTCCCCCAAAGACTCCTTCATGGCCGCTCTGTCCCTGAGCCCCACAGTGACGCCACCACGCAAGCGGTCAAGGAAGTCCTCGGTCAGGGTGCTTGAGTCCCCCCCCTGTCCACATCCTCCCCCAGTGGCGCTGCGACCCATCCCTCTGACCCCCCCCCCTCCTTGGGGCCTGTGGTTCCTTCGGGTGCAGGGGAGTCCCTGGAGGACCTTGCCAAGGTGTGCAGTGAGATCCTAGAATCCACCTTTGGCCCTGCCCCACCCCCTGTGGTGGAGTCCTCCATCCCTGCACCCAATTCGCCTACCCTTTGCCCTCCTGTCCCTGCGGTGCATGTTCCTTCCCCCCCACATGATGCCCTCACCCCTGTGGAAGACAACGACTTGTAACTGTGCAGGCAAGCTAGGGGACACGCATCCCACTGTGTCCCCCATCCAGCTCGGACTCCTGGACTGCCCTATGGCCTTTGTTATTATTGGACTTACGTCATACTAGTTTTTTGCTCATGCTGAATAAAGCTATTTATTTTTTGCCCTTGGAACACTCCTGCATTGCTGGCATTGCTGTTGGTGGGGCTGCTACATGGTTGTGGGTGTTGGTCATGTGTTGGGTGTGTGGGAAATGTAGTGGTGTGCTGCTCATAGGGGGGACCCTGGGATCAGTGTGCCTCACACGGTGTTAGCTACCTTTCTCCATTCATGTAAGCAGTTGCTGCATGTTGCAATTGTCCCAAGGTGTTTTCCTTCCTCTGTGTACCCTGACTTCTTCCCTGCAGGGTGTTCCCAATATTTAGTGCAGAGCTGTGAGTACATTAGCTGGGTGTGTGACGGACTCCTTCAACTTTGCACATGCATGCTGAGCCATTCTCCAGCTGCATCATTCGTGGCATCCTTGGTAGTCATTGTACTTGTGTATGTGGACTATTGACATGACTTTATGTGTAAATGTTTTGTTTTTGGCCCTATGCATGCGTATACTTCCATCCTCGCACACATGTGGTACATGTACTGCAGGGTCTTTGTGCACCTGACTGACATTTGTGGGCATGGTATATGTGACTACTCCACCCTTTGCGTTCCATGGGCACTGCTGGGAGTAATAGGCACCCACCCCTCCTGTCTCAGGGCACTGCTGGGAGGACTCTGCACCCACCCCTCCTGTCTCAGGGCACTGCTGGGAGTGATAGGCACCCACCCCTCCTGTCTCAGGGCACTGCTGGGAGGACTCTGCACCCACCCCTCCTGTGTCTGGGCACTGCTGGGAAGACTCTGCACCCACCCCTCCTGTCTCAGGGCACTGCTGGGAGGACTCTGCACCCACCCCTCCTGTCTCAGGGCACTGCTGGGATGACTCTGCACCCACCCCTCCTGTGTCTGGGCACTGCTGGGAGGACTCTGCACCCACCCCTCCTGTCTCAGGGCACTGCTGGGAGGACTCTGCACCCACCCCTCCTGTGTCTGGGCACTGCTGGGAGGACTCTGCACCCACCCCTCCTGTGTCTGGGCACTGCTGGGAGGACTCTGCACCCACCCCTCCTGTCTCAGGGCACTGCTGGGAGGACTCTGCACCCACCCCTCCTGTCTCAGGGCACTGCTGGGATGACTCTGCACCCACCCCTCCTGTGTCTGGGCACTGCTGGGAGGACTCTGCACCCACCCCTCCTGTCTCAGGGCACTGCTGGGAGGACTCTGCACCCACCCCTCCTGTCTCAGGGCACTGCTGGGAGGACTCTGCACCCACCCCTCCTGTGTCTGGGCACTGCTGGGAGGTCTCTGCACACACCCCTCCTGTCTCAGGGCACTGCTGGGAGGACTCAGCACCCACCTCTCCAATTTCACAATATGTACGCTCATGACATGCACGGATGTGGGTACGCTCCATGCATTCGAGGTGAGGGTAGGGGTCGTACTTACACTGTTGGGGTGGGGGTACGCTCCATACGTACGCGGCTGAGGGTACGTGTCGTACTTACACTGTTGGGGTGGGGGTACGCTCCATGCATTCGAGGTGAGGGTAGGGGTCGTACTTACACTGTTGGGGTGGGGGTACGCTCCATACGTACGCGGCTGAGGGTACGTGTCGTACTTACACTGTTGGGGTGGGGGTACGCTCCATGCATTCGAGGTGAGGGTAGGGGTCGTACTTACACTGTTGGGGTGGGGGTACGCCCCATACGTACACGGCTGAGGGTACGTGTTGTACTTACACTGTTGGGGTGGGGGTACGCTCCATGCATTCGAGGTGAGGGTAGGGGTCGTACTTACACTGTTGGGGTGGGGGTATGCTCCATACGTACGCGGCTGAGGGTACGTGTCGTACTTACACTGTTGGGGTGGGGGTACGCTCCATGCATTCGAGGTGAGGGTAGGGGTCGTACTTACACTGTTGGGGTGGGGGTACGCTCCATACGTACGCGGCTGAGGGTACGTGTCGTACTTACACTGTTGGGGTGGGGGTACGCTCCATGCATATGGGGTGGGGGTAGGGTCCGTACATGTCCATCCCCACGCTATGTGATGCTTGTGCGGCCCGTACCAAGGCCTTTGCCACGTGGGTACGAGCCGTCCCGCCATTGTTGGGGTGACGTGGGTGTGGGCGTGGTACGACTCGTACCCACGCTCTTCAGGCATGGCTACGGGACGTACATGTCTGGTTGTGTTGCCGGTTCGCGTCGTGACGGACTTCCGTTGTGGCGGTCGCTGGCTTAGCTGGACACGCCCCCACCCCCTCGTAGTGACCAGGGCCTGGGAGTCAGGTATGTCCAGGGCATGTGTGCTGTGTGACTTTGGTGGGGGGTTTGTGGCCTGCCCTGGTCCTGCCACCCCCCCACACCCCTTTCCCCCCTCCCTTAGTTGTTCTGACCTTCTGCGGCGTCTGCGTCAGAACCTGTAGAGGAGGTCGACTGCTATGAGGGCCGGGATGACACGTAGGTTCGGGTCCATGTCTGTCCGTCGCGTACGGGTCCTCCTTGTTCGCGTCGTCCTGTGTGTCCATCGCGTACTGGTCCTCCTTGTTCGCGTCGTCCTGTGTGTCCGTCGCGTACTGGTCCTCCTTGTTCGCGTCGTCCTGTGTGTCCGTCGCGTACTGGTCCTCCTTGTTCGCGTCGTCCTGTCTGTCCGTCGCGTACTGGTGGTCCTTGTTCGCGTCGTCCTGATTTCCCGGCAGTTTTTGGCAGCCGGAAAATATTCACCGTGCGGGATGACATCGGTGCGAATCGTAATTCCTGGTTCGTGAATGGGAGGCTGCGAGCGTCCCGACGTCAGGTCGGCGCTTTCCCGGATCGCATTTGTAGGTTTATTTTGTTCGGTCGGGGTTTTTTACGATTCGTACGGAAATGGTGTTCCAGTGCGAATCGTAATTCCATGTTTGTATTTTTGTACGACCGGGTACGCGTCGGACGGAGAATATGCTCCGTCCGACGGTTCGTACCCGGTTTTTACAGGATCGTAATTGGCACCCTTGTGTCCTAGCCTGATCTGATAAGCAGCTGCAGGAGTCAGGAAAGGTGAATCAAAAAAACAAACTTCTTTTCTTAAATGCTGAACAGAAATGGATGGAAATATCCACGCAGCAGCACAGGACGGTAGGCAAAAGTTACTCGGTGTCAAATAGGCAATAGTAATACCAATACGCAATAATAGGCCACAGTACTACACAGCCATAGCAAGAAGTTAGGTCGATGTACTCTTAATTTCCACCGCTCGGCTCTCAGTGTCTCCTAAATTGCTCTGTGGTGCTCATCACAGAAACGTCTCGAACAATACCATCATCATCATCATCATCATAGTCTTTATTCGAATTAAAAGTAATTCATACAAGACACAAACATATACATAAGACAAGAGTATAAAATCCAATTCACTAAGGCTATACAAGATTTTGCAATAAATAATTAAAAAACAGTTTTAAATTGAGAATTAAACATATCAATTGACTACAGATGAAGCAAAATATTAAAAAAAAGAAGATAAAACAGCTGGACAATATAGCGTCCCAGGATAGCACCCTATAAAGGTGGCGCCTCTGTTCCCCGTATAACATTACATCTTAAGGACCATGCCCATCCCAGGTATTTAGCTAAGGCGATTGAGTGGACTGGAAAAGTGCTTGTGCTTAAAATCCTAACAGCGACAGCAGAACTCCTTGTGCCCAATAATTTGCACAAAGGAGTGAGCCACCGTCGTCTGGAATTCACATAAACAGGGCAAACAAACAAAAAGTGGGCAATAGATTCTTTTGTGTCACCACAACCAGGACAAGTATCTTTGCCTGTACCAAACCACCCACTAGTTAGGGACCTGAGTGGTAGGTAACCTGCTCTAAGTTGGAAATAAAGTTTCCTGTCCCTAGGTGAGGTGATCAAATTCCAATAGGGTTCAAAAAGTGGAGTGGCCTTTGCCTCCAAAAAACAACTAGTCATCGAAGAGGAGGCAGAGTCACTCCACACCCTATGATCTACCTTCTCCCAATAAAGCGTTTTCAAAAGCTTCTTAGCGGGAAAGGCAGCAGTAGCGGGGTTGCTCCATAAATCTGTCAGTCCCAAATCTGCCAAAGTTTCCCGTAGATTCCTAAGCCACCCTATCTTATGAAACTTGTCGGCCTGCATTACATCCATGATACCCATTGCATATGGCCGAAGCTCTGGCGTAGTCCACAATCTCCTCCAGTATAAGACTGGACGGAGTTTGGCCAAATCCTTGAGGGCCTTTCTTCCTAGGTCATAGCGCAGTGGGACCAAAGGTGTGCTTTGTGGGAGACCTGTTATACAGCGAAAGAATTTGTTTTCAACAACTGTAAGAGTCAATAATACGTCAAAACCCCAGAGCTCTGCCCCATACAACACTGCACTAAGGGCCTTTGCCTCGTAAACCTGGAGCACGGGCTTGACCGGCTTGGTGGATGATTTTTTATGCTCTTTGATCAATGTTCCCGTGATCTGTGAGAGTTTCAACGCAGAAATCTCCAGGTGTCTATTCCACTTATTGTTGTCTGGCACGTGGATGCCCAAATAGGCAAAGTTATTTACCTCCTCGAGGACTTGGCCATTCATTGTAAGTTTACCTGTTCTATAGCTTGGGTGCGGGTTGAATGTCATGAGCTTGGACTTGGTCACATTGACCTCCAGTCCATGTTTGTTACAAAAGTCTTCAAAGACTTTCAAAGCCCTTTGCATGCCACTCGGAGTTTTTGATACTATAAGGGTGTCGTCGGCAAACATTAGTATTGGGGTAGGGACTCCAGCCAACTTTGGAGCATCGATGCTAGTTTGAAGCATATAGTCAACTATGCCATTAATATACAAAGAGAAGAGTGTAGGCGCCATGGCACACCCTTGGCGCACACCACGCTCTACTGGAAACTCGGGGTTGTGTCCCCCAGGCCTCCCCACTGTATTTTGGCAAAATTAGGTTTGTGGAGCCTCCTGATTAGAGTCAGGAGTTCCATGGGAAGGCCACGTTTTGCTAGTACCCACCACAGTTGTTCACGAGGGACGAGGTCAAAGGCAGCTCTTAGATCTACGAAAGTGACATAGAGACTGCCTTTGCCTAACGTGACTGTCTTCCAAAGCAGTTGTTCAAAGCGGAACACCTGGTCCACGGTGCTGGTAAATTTTCTAAAGCCTGCTTGGAGATTAGAAAGGATCTGATTATCTTCGATCCAGACCAGTAACTCATTCAATACCATCCTCCCAATAACTTTTTGGATAGTATCAATAAGGCTAATAGGCCTATAGTTTCCTGGAAGGGTTTTATCACCCTTTTTGTGAATAGGAATTATAATAGCACCCCCCCACGATTTAGGTACCGGGGCACCTTCAGCCACAGCATTGGCCAGGAGAGCAATATACTTACTCCAGGATATCTTGTTGTTAAGAAAAAGGTCAGATGGGACCCCATCTGCCCCTGGTGCCCGCCCGGCGGCTACACGAGCCAAAGCAGCTAAAACGTCCTTAGGACTAAAAGGGCCAGGCGAATAGAAAACATATGGGGTTGTCCTCAAGCAACTATAGAGGGGGTCACATGCGTATTGGGGTTTAACAATACTGCTAATTGGAAGACTGCTTCATGGGAGGGCGGGGGAGACGCAGGGGGTGTCAATACCGTCGAGAGAATGTCGTTGAAAACAAAGGAACTTCCAAAATATTATATTAATATTTGTAAATGTTTCCAAGTTTGACATGTTACAGATAAGTACAAATGAAGGGCTGTATATAGCTGGACTCTGGTGTGCGCTGCTCGCTGTTGTGCAGTCCGCGTGAGCTACGTCATTTTTAACGCCTTGTAGGGGGTAGTATTACCGTAGTAAGTGCTATATAAATACAATTACAGTCTTTTAAATGTCACATTTATTTACCAGTTTAGCAGCACCGCTGGAGGAAAGTATTCCTGTGTGAAGGCATGTTTGCAGACTGAATTGTACAAAAAAGCAATGACTGTTTGCCATGAACACTGAGGGAATATGACTCGACAAACACAGTCACCTGCTGAGTTGGTGTTGGTGGCAGACAGGGGGGGGGAAACTACCTTGGTCGGCACTGGCGGCTAGCCTTAAACCAGGCTCCGCTCAGGCTCTGTCCTGTCCTTAGAATAAAATTAAATTATAGTGGCGACGGCGACGTGAGAGACTTCCTCACCTCCCGAGTCCTCGGCGCCCCTCGTGATGCCAAGTCACACGCACTTGGGGCCCAATGCGCATGCGGGATTCGGATTCCCGTATTCCAAAACATTAAAACAACATCACCGACTGCACCCCTCTAGTGACGACGTCACTGCCGAGGCACGCAGACGCGGCGGAGGAGGAGACAGTGCGCGCTGCGCACAGAGGCACCTCCTCCTGCTCAATAGAAGTTAGGTTGCGTTGTCGTTGCGTTTCTGGTTTGTTCTGCAGTACTGCTCTGCAGTCTGCACCACACCACATCGACCGGACCGGCCCTTTGGTGTCACCCCCGTGAGGGTGTCACCCGGTGCGGTCCGCACCCCCCCGCACCCCCATAGTGACGCCACTGATGGCGAGCAGTCTATTTTTGTTTGAATTGGCCCCACGCCGTAGACAGCAGGCATTAGAGACATGAGGGAGGAACGGGCAGCTTTGCCAGCTGACGCCAGCGGGCTCTGGCACGCTGTTCTCCACCCCTCATGCTGCCTAGGTCTGCTCCCTGCAGCTGCGAGCACTTCCACAGACCGGCCAGCCGCAGCCCTCCTTGTTTGGCTGGCCTAGTTTTTATTGTGCCCAAATACAGCTGTGAAACCTTCCTAAATGACCATCATAAATAAACATTGCTTTTGGCCTTCCGCAGTGACAGAAACCGACTTAGGGCAAATCACACTTCCTGGTGAAAGTGCACAGTTGTGCAGAGTGTTGTGTTCCGACGTAGGATTTTTCAAAGCATATCTGTTTTTTCCCGCTGTGCAGGTGTGCCCTCGTAGCAGTTGTGTCCACAATTATTAGATCAAAACAGATTTCTTTAACAGTTCTGTCGGCGCTGCATTTTTAAAAAAACCCTATCCCAATATGATAAACTAAGGGAAAGATCGAGAAACAAACTAACCTCTACTTTCTTTGTGAAACAAGCAGCTCAGCTCACACGTCTACTAAGACTGATACCTCCTCCCATAACACTGTTTGTATCCAGTTCTTTCTAATACTCGGGTAGCGTTTTCTTCTTTGTTATTTCTCTGTGTAAGGGGTTAAAACTGCTTTGAAGTGTGTGCTTTGAAAACGGAGCTTATTCTTGTACCTGAAGAGACGGTGGCTCTGCTTTAGTAAACAGGAAGTTGTGCACAAGCACCAGGAAGGAGGGACCACCGTACGGCATACACATCATGGGCAAACTTTGTCTTTACTGCTTCAGGTGCGGTATTATCATCTGGTCTGTGTCCATTTTATTTCACTTTTAGTCTACAATTTTTGCATCCTTTTGGATTTACCATCTCTTTTCAGCCTACAGATTGAGGGGTAGCTATTCCAGTGAGTGTTGTTCTAATATTATTTTACATAAAATCGCAGTGTTTGTTAAATCCACTTTAAAAATGCTGCCTGACCCCCCCCCCCCCCTTTCCACCTTCTATCTCAGTGTCCGTATTGCTGCTGCTTCTTTCTTTCTTCCTGCAGGTGCTGCTTCTTTCATTTTTCCTTCTTTCCGCTCACCCTCCCATTGTCTGTGGTAATTGTTCACCCCACCTCTCACTCTGCCATTGTTTGTGTTACCCCCAACCATAAATAAACCAAACATTTGCAATGCATTAGGTCTCGCATTTGACAGATATTGTGCTGTTGGCATTGTAAATGACAATGCCTTTAATTATGTGTTTAAAAATCATGCAATAATAAAAGGCATTGTCATATACAATACCAATAGGTCAACTGCGAGACCTATTGCATTGCAAATGCTTGTTTCTTTTGTCTTCCCTTGTTTTCTAACTTTCCTGTTTCAATTTGTTCCCACCCCCTCCCGTGTCCTAGTCTCTTTTCTCCCACCCCCTCCCCGTTGTCCGTCTTGTCTTAGTTACCGGCCCCCTCCCTCGGTTCTTTGTGCTGCCTATTTCTTCCTGGTTCTGCCATCCTCACCCAAACCCGCACAGCTGTAACTCCCTAGGGAAGAGGTGCGGCATCTGTTTTAATCTCACTATATGTTTCCTATTGCAAGAGGAGGATCAGGACGAGGGACTGCTGTTACCATTTGTTCTCAGTCAGTGTAAAAATGAAAATGGTTTTCCTCATACATTCACCGCCGATCTGGGTCCCTGCTCACTTGGGCGCTGCTAAGGTAAAAGAGCTCGAGACATCGGCTCAGACATGGAGCAGAAGCATCTCAAGAGGCTGCTCGAGTGCCTTAGGGACCTGCAGGAGTGGGGTCCCATAAACACCTAAATCCAAATGCTGGACGACCTGCTCGTCTTCACATATGCTGAGACCGTTAAGCTTCTCTTTTCCACACCAACCCAGACTCCCTGCGCATATGTTTTTTTTATTTGCTTTGGGTGATGCGCAACTCATTCTGCCAGATCTTGCTTTTTTGGAAGTTTAATATAGCGCGAACTTGGCCCAAAGGCATTGCAGCACTTTACATAAGCTCCAGCTTGTAAATAGTGACTTATGTTCTCCTATGCTAAAGTGCTAATTGTTTACGCACTTGGTGGTGTTATGTTCAACGTGGGCTTGTGACACCTTGTATAACTGGGTATGCGCTGCCCGGTTCACTGATAGAATATCGATGTTCAAAATATCGATGTTCAAAATATCTGAAATATATATAGAATACAAAAATATCGACTCCCATACTTACACAAGTAAGTACAAAAATGTTGAATCAAAAATATAGATGTAAAAAATATAGATGTAAAAAATATCGATTTAAATATATATATAAAATAAAATAATATATATAATATATTAAATATTAATATTAATTTCGACAAAATTAATTAAGGGGCCGATTCCAATCCTGGAAAAAGGCCGTGCGAATCGTCGTACGGAGCGTTTTCTCTGTATGACTCGTACTCGATAAACTTTCCGTACAACCTAGGTAGTACGATTCGTACAGAAAGCCTATTTCCGTACGTTTCGTACAAAAGACCGCACGGGTCAAAAAAACCTACGATTCTGATCCGGAACAGCCTGTACGCGACATCCATACGTATGTAAGCAGTGTTTTACGGCCCAGCAAGTACGATTTGTCCCTACGTCACTCCGTACGGCTCTTTTTTTACGGTAGGCAATAACTGCCGTAAAAGCTGAGTCCCCAGGGGTACGAGTCGTACAGGCATACACCCCCGTGCGTTGTGTATGTACGCACCGTACCCCCAGCATGTATGTATGCACCATACCCCCAGCACGTATGTATGCACCGTACCCCCAGTGCGTATGTACGCACCGTACCCCCAGCGCGTACATACGTGCTGATGTTACGGTGCGTACATACGTGCTGGGGGGCCTGTACGACTCGCACCCTGGGAACAACTTTTCCCGGGATACGAGTCGTACAAACTTTGCTTCGTAGCGGGTAAAGTCATTCCCCATGTACGGGACGTTTTCCGTACGAATCGTAAATCGGAAAGCCGGTCCGGATCGTACTTGTACGCTCAAACTGTATTTTTACGATTCGTACAGAAAAGTGTCCGGGTCCGTCTCGTACAACTTTTCCCGATACAATTCGTACGGATCGGGCCGATCCGTATGTATTTTTCCCGTACGAATCGTACTTCACGGGTCGGACGTGACTTGTACGATTCGTACAGAAAAAAATACGGATACGAGTCGTACGGAAAAAAAAAATAGAGGATCGGAATCGACCCCTAAATGTAATATACATATTTACAAAATATAACAAATAAACTTAATTAATAAAAATAAAAACAAAATCATAATAATTTATACATATTTACTTTAAAATAATTAATAAACTATTATCTTTAATTTATTTTAAAACTTTAAAATTATATAAAAATAAAACTTTAAAATTATATAAAAATTAAAAAATATATATAAATAATATAAATATTAAAAAACCATTCTAGAATAAATTAAAACATTAAACTACGAACAAATATTTAAACTTAAATTGCCCAATACAATAAGTACAACATTAGGGAAAGTGTTGGATAGCAAAATAATTACATTTACTATTCCAACTCCAGTGAGTGTAAGAGTAGGGAAAGTGTTGGATAGCGGAGGGGTAAAAATTACTAATCCCACTCCAGTGAGTGCAACAGTAGGGAAAATGTTGGATAGCGGAGAGGTCAAAATTACTATTCCAACTCCAGAGAGTGCAACAGTAGGAAAAGTGTTGGAAAGCAGAGGAGAAAAATTACTATTTCCACTCCAGTGAGTGCAGCAGTAGGGAAAGTGTTGGATAGCAAAGGGGTAAAAACTACTATTCCCTCTCCAGTGAGTGCAACAGTAGACAAAGTGTTGGATAGTGGAGGGGTAAAAATTACTATTCTCACTCCACTAAGTGCAACAGTAGGATAAGTGTTGGATAGCGGAGAGGTACAAATTACTATTCCAACTCCAGTGTGTGCAACAGTAGGGAAAGTGTTGGATAGCAGAGGGGTAACATTTACTATTCCCACTCCAGCGAGAGCAACAGTAGGGAAAGTGTTGGATAGCAGAGGGGTAACATTTACTATTCCCACTCCAACAAGAGCAACAGTAGGGAAAGTGTTGGATAGCGGATAGGCAAAAATTACTATTCCCACTCCAAAGGGTGCAACAGTAGGGAAAATGTTGGATAGCAGAGGGGTAAAAATTAGTATTCCCACTCAACTGACTGCAACAGCAGGATAAGTGTTGGATAGGGGAAGGGTAAAAAAATGCATTCCCACTCCAGTGAGTGCAACAGTAGGGAAAATTTTGGATAGCGGAGAGGTCAAAATTACTATTCCCACTCCAGAGAGTGCAAGAGTAGAGAAAGTGTTGGATAGCGGAGAGGTAAAAATTACTATTCCAACTCCAGTGAGTGCAACAGTAGGGAAAGTGCAGGATAACGGAGAGATAAACAGTTACTAGTCCCACTGCAGTGAATGCAACAGTAGGGAAAGTGCTGGATAGCAGAAGGGTAAAAATTACTATTACCACTCCAGTGAATGCAACAGTACGGAAAGTGTTGGATAGCGGAGAAATAAATTACTATTCACACCCAAGCACTGAAAAAAACAAATATTAAAAATAAAAATAAAAACGAATCAACAATATTTAAAAAATACAAAAATGTTAAACCTATAAAAACAACGCATATTATAATATTAATTACATATCACAAAAAACAACAAATATTATATAAAAGGAAATAATAAATACATTTTTAAACCAGAAAATATTTCCAATCAACCAGAAAATATTTACAAACACAAAAATTAACCCCTTCGCTGCTAGGCCTTTTCCCCTCCTGTGCTAAGCCTTTTTTGGGCTATTTGGGGTAGTGCGCGCTTAGGCCCCTGTAACTTTTTGACCACATTAGGTATCCACGCCAAATTTGCGTCCTTTTCTTCCAACATCATGGGGATTCTAAAGGTACCCAGGGTTTGTGGATTCGCCTAGAGGGTTCCCAGAAATTAGTCAAAATACAGCAAAATTTTGTTTATTTTGTGAAAAATGGGAAAATGAAAAGCTTCTGGGTTTTTCTCTGCAAATGGTATCAAAAAAGGGTTTGTGGGGCTGAAATCACCATTTCTCCAGCTTTTAGGGAATGACAGAATTTTGTCAGAAAACCAACATTTTTTACACAGTTTTGGCATTTTTCTGGGACATACCCTCTTTTTGCTATTTTTTGTGCTTTCAACCTCCTTCCAGTTAATGGTAGAAATGGGTACAGAAACAATAATGGACCCTGGAAAGCTATACATTTTTGAAAAGTAGACAAAATTCTGAATTCAGCAAGGGGTCATTTGTGTAGATCCATCAAGGTTTCTTTATAGAAACTAACAGTTAAATATAGGAAAAATTAAAAATTAGTTGAAAAAAGCAGCCTTTTGAGTCAACGTTTTCACCTGTAACTTCTTCTAATTATCACATCTCTTAGAAAGCAATGTACCGTTACATCCACTGGACCTTCCTGGTTGTGGGGATAGATAGGACTTGTAGGTTCACCAAGAGGCCAACGAACCCAGAGTAAAAAACTGAGCAGCACTTTGTAATGGTTTTTTTTTTTGTTCCGGGTCTATAGCAATTATTGTGGGAAAATGTATACATGGAAAAATCGGTATGAAAGACCTCCCTGGAAGCCGCCGGGTGTCTAGTTTTCAGAAATGCGTGGGTTTGGTAGGTTTCCCTAGATGGCCGCCGAGCACCGGGCCAAAAACCAAAGTGACCCCCCCTGCAAAACCAGGTGGTTTTGCGATAGGCCATTTTGATGTCGCCTCACTACGTTTTGGGCCCTTGCCTGCCGCGGGTACTTGGGCCTCCCACACAAGTGAGGCACCATTTTTACCGGGAGACCTGGGGGAACGCTGGGTGGTGGTAAATTTGTGTGAGCCCGGTGATGCCACTACTTTCCCACCCCAAAATGTGTGAAAAAAGTGATTTTTTCAGCAAAAATTGAGGTTTGCAGGGGATTCTGGGTAACTAAGGAAACGTTGGGGGATCCACGCAAGCCATACCTCCCTGGAAGCCGCCGGGTGTCTAGCTTTCAGAAATGCATGGGTTTTGTAGGTTTCCCTAGATGGTCGCCGAGCACCGGGCCAAAAACCAAAGTGACCCCCCTTGCAAAACCAGGTGGTTTTGCCATAGGCCATTTTGATGTCGCCTCACTACGTTTTGGGCCCTTGCCTGCCGCGGGTACTTGGGCCTCCCACACAAGTGAGGCACCATTTTTACCGGGAGACCTGGGGGAATGCTGGGTGGTGGTAAATTTGTGTGAGCCCGGTGATGCCACTACTTTCCCACCCCAAAATGTGTGAAAAAAGTGATTTTTTCAGCAAAAAATGAGGTTTGCAGGGGATTCTGGGTAAGGAAACGTTGGGGATCCACGCAAGCCATACCTCCCTGGAAGCCGCCGGGTGTCTAGTTTTCAGAAATGCGTGGGTTTGGTAGGTTTCCCTAGATGGCCGCCGAGCACCGGGCCAAAAACCAAAGTGACCCCCCTTGCAAAACCAGGTGGTTTTGCGATATGCCATTTTGATGTCGCCTCACTACGTTTTGGGCCCTTGCCTGCCGCGGGTACTTGGGCCTCCCACACAAGTGAGGCACCATTGTTACCGGGAGACCTGGGGGAATGCTGGGTGGTGGTAAATTTGTGTGAGCCCGGTGATGCCACTACTTTCCCACCCCAAAATGTGTGAAAAAAGTGATTTTTTCAGCAAAAATTGAGGTTTGCAGGGGATTCTGGGTAAGGAAACGTTGGGGGATCAACGCAAGCCATACCTCCCTCGAAGGCGCCGGGTGTCTAGTTTTCAGAAATGCATGGGTTTGGTAGGTTTCCCTGGATGGCCGCCGAGCACCGGGCCAAAAACCAAAGTGACCCCCCTTGCAAAACCAGGTGGTTTTGCCATAGGCCATTTTGATGTCGCCTCACTACGTTTTTGGCCCTTGCCTGCCGCGGGTACTTGGGCCTCCCACACAAGTGAGGCACCATTTTTACCGGGGGACCTGGGGGAACTCTGGGTGGTGGTAAATTTGTGTGAGCCCGGTGATGCCACTACTTTCCCACCCCAAAATGTGTGAAAAAAGTGATTTTTTCAGCAAAAATTGAGGTTTGCAGGGGATTCTGGGTAAGGAAACTTGGGGGGATCCACGCAAGCCATACCTCCCTGGAAGCCGCCGGGTGTCTAGTTTTCAGAAATGCGTGGGTTTGGTAGGTTTCCCTAGATGGCCGCCGAGCACCGGGCCAAAAACCAAAGTGACCCCCCTTGCAAAACCAGGTGGTTTTGCCATAGGCCATTTTGATGTCGCCTCACTACGTTTTGGGCCCTTGCCTGCCGCGGGTACTTGGGCCTCCCACACAAGTGAGGCACCATTTTTACCGGGAGACCTGGGGGAACGCTGGGTGGTGGTAAATTTGTGTGAGCCCGGTGATGCCACTACTTTCCCACCCCAAAATGTGTGAAAAAAGTGATTTTTTCAGCAAAAAATGAGGTTTGCAGGGGATTCTGGGTAAGGAAACGTTGGGGGATCCACGCAAGCCATACCTCCCTGGAAGCCGCCGGGTGTCTAGTTTTCAGAAATGCATGGGTTTGGTAGGTTTCCCTAGATGGCCGCCGAGCACCGGGCCAAAAACCAAAGTGACCCCCCTTGCAAAACCAGGTGGTTTTGCCATAGGCCATTTTGATGTTGCCTCACTACGTTTTGGGCCCTTGCCTGCCGCGGGTACTTGGGCCTCCCACACAAGTGAGGCACCATTTTTACCGGGAGACCTGGGGGATCGCTGGGTGGTGGTAAATTTGTGTGAGCCCGGTGATGCCACTACTTTCCCACCCCAAAATGTGTGAAAAAAGTGATTTTTTCAGCAAAAAATGAGGTTTGCAGGGGATTCTGGGTAAGGAAACGTTGGGGATCCACGCAAGCCATACCTCCCTGGAAGCCGCCGGGTGTCTAGTTTTCAGAAATGCGTGGGTTTGGTAGGTTTCCCTAGATGGCCGCCGAGCACCGGGCCAAAAACCAAAGTGACCCCCCTTGCAAAACCAGGTGGTTTTGCCATAGGCCATTTTGATGTCGCCTCACTACGTTTTGGGCCCTTGCCTTCCGCGGGTACTTGGGCCTCCCACACAAGTGAGGCACCATTTTTACCGGGAGACCTGGGGGAATGCTGGGTGGTGGTAAATTTGTGTGAGCCCGGTGATGCCACTACTTTCCCACCCCAAAATGTGTGAAAAAAGTGATTTTTTGAGCAAAAATTGAGGTTTGCAGGGGATTCTGGGTAAGGAAACGTTGGGGGATCCACGCAAGCCATACCTCCCTGGAAGCCGCCGGGTGTCTAGTTTTCAGAAATGCATGGGTTTGGTAGGTTTCCCTAGATGGCCGCCGAGCACCGGGCCAAAAACCAAAGTGACCCCCCTTGCAAAACCAGGTGGTTTTGCCATAGGCCATTTTGATGTCGCCTCACTACGTTTTGGGCCCTTGCCTGCCGCGGGTACTTGGGCCTCCCACACAAGTGAGGCACCATTTTTACGGGGAGACCTGGGGGAACGCTGGGTGGTCGTAAATTTGTGTGAGCCCGGTGATGCCACTACTTTCCAACCCCAAAATGTGTGAAAAAAGTGATTTTTTGAGCAAAAATTGAGGTTTGCAGGGGATTCTGGGTAAGGAAATGTTGGGGGATCCACGCAAGCCATACCTCCCTGGAAGCCGCCAGGTGTCTAGTTTTCAGAAATGTGTGGGCTTGGTAGGTTTCCCTAGATGGCCGCCGAGCACCGGGCCAAAAACCAAAGTGACCCCCCTTGCAAAACCAGGTGGTTTTGCGATAGGCCATTTTGATGTCGCCTCACTACGTTTTGGGCCCTTGCCTGCCGTGGGTACTTGGGCCTCCCACACAAGTGAGGCACCATTTTTATCGGGAGACCTGGGGGAACGCTGGGTGGTGGTAAATTTGTGTGAGCCCGGTGATGCCACTACTTTCCCACCCCAAAATGTGTGAAAAATGTGATTTTTTCTGCAAAAATTGAGGTTTGCAGGGGATTCTGGGTAAGGAAACGTTGGGGGATCCACGCAAGCCATACTTCCTTGGAAGCCGCCGGGTGTCTAGTTTTCAGAAATGTGTGGCTTTGGTAGGTTTCCCTAGATGGCCGCCGAGCACCGGGCCAAAAACCAAAGTGACCCCCCTTGCAAAACCAGGTGGTTTTGCCATAGGCCATTTTGATGTCGCCTCACTACGTTTTAGGCCCTTGCCTGCCGCGGGTACTTGGGCCTCCCACACAAGTGAGGCACCATTTTTACCGGGAGACCTGGGGGAACTCTGGGTGGTGGTAAATTTGTGTGAGCCCGGTGATGCCACTACTTTCCCACCCCAAAATGTGTGAAAAAAGTGATTTTTTCAGCAAAAAATGAGGTTTGCAGGGGATTCTGGGTAAGGAAACGTTGGGGATCCACGCAAGCCATACCTCCCTGGAAGCCGCCGGGTGTCTAGTTTTCAGAAATGCATGGGTTTGGTAGGTTTCCCTAGATGGCCGCCGAGCACCGGGCCAAAAACCAAAGTGACCCCCCTTGCAAAACCAGGTGGTTTTGCCATAGGCCATTTTGATGTCGCCTCACTACGTTTTGGGCCCTTGCCTTCCGCGGGTACTTGGGCCTCCCACACAAGTGAGGCACCATTTTTACCGGGAGACCTGGGGGAATGCTGGGTGGTGGTAAATTTGTGTGAGCCCGGTGATGCCACTACTTTCCCACCCCAAAATGTGTGAAAAAAGTGATTTTTTCAGCAAAAATTGAGGTTTGCAGGGGATTCTGGGTAAGGAAACGTTGGGGGATCCACGCAAGCCATACCTCCCTGGAAGACGCCGGGTGTCTACTTTTCAGAAATGTGTGGGTTTGGTAGGTTTCCCTAGATGGCCGCCGAGCACCGGGCCGAAAACCAAAGTGACCCCCCTTGCAAAACCAGGTGGTTTTGCCATAGGCCATTTTGATGTCGCCTCACTACGTTTTGGGCCCTTGCCTGCCGCGGGTACTTGGGCCTCCCACACAAGTGAGGCACCATTTTTACCGGGACACCTGGGGGAATGCTGGGTGGTGGTAAATTTGTGTGAGCCCGGTGATGCCACTACTTTCCCACCCCAAAATGTGTGAAAAAAGTGATTTTTTGAGCAAAAATTGAGGTTTGCAGGGGATTCTGGGTAAGGAAACGTTGGGGGATCCACGCAAGCCATACCTACCTGGAAGCCGCCGGGTGTCTAGTTTTCAGAAATGCGTGGGTTTGTTAGGTTTCCCTAGATGGCCGCCGAGCACCGGGCCAAAAACCAAAGTGACCCCCCTTGCAAAACCAGGTGGTTTTGCGATAGGCCATTTTGATGTCGCCTCACTACGTTTTGGGCCCTTGCCTGCCGCGGGTACTTGGGCCTCCCACACAAGTGAGGCACCATTTTTACCGGGAGACCTGGGGGAACGCTGGGTGGTGGTAAATTTGTGTGAGCCCGGTGATGCCACTACTTTCCAACCCCAAAATGTGTGAAAAAAGTGATTTTTTGAGCAAAAATTGAGGTTTGCAGGGGATTCTGGGTAAGGAAATGTTGGGGGATCCACGCAAGCCATACCTCCCTGGAAGCCGCCAGGTGTCTAGTATTCAGAAATGCGTGGGTTTGGTAGGTTTCCCTAGATGGCCGCCGAGCACCGGGCCAAAAACCAAAGTGACCCCCCTTGCAAAACCAGGTGGTTTTGCGATAGGCCATTTTGATGTCGCCTCACTACGTTTTGGGCCCTTGCCTGCCGTGGGTACTTGGGCCTCCCACACAAGTGAGGCACCATTTTTATCGGGAGACCTGGGGGAACGCTGGGTGGTGGTAAATTTGTGTGAGCCCGGTGATGCCACTACTTTCCCACCCCAAAATGTGTGAAAAAAGTGATTTTTTCTGCAAAAATTGAGGTTTGCAGGGGATTCTGGGTAAGGAAACGTTGGGGGATCCACGCAAGCCATACTTCCTTGGAAGCCGCCGGGTGTCTAGTTTTCAGAAATGTGTGGGTTTGGTAGGTTTCCCTAGATGGCCGCCGAGCACCGGGCCAAAAACCAAAGTGACCCCCCTTGCAAAACCAGATTATCTATTGTTCCTACAGCGTGAGAATATTGGAATAATATTGCAAAGAAAATGTGGCAGACATTTTGAGGTTTGCAGGACATTGGGGATAAAAAATTTTTTGTAATTCACAATCGAGACATCACCATGAACTCCCATGGGTTTCCGACAATATCTACAGTTGGTGGGTTATTCTTGCATGGAAAGTGTTACTTGGCAGAGAAACTGAAGACAAAGATTCCTGCACAACCATCTATTCCTCAAACACACACACATACTGGTTGGATTTGGCACGAGGGCGAGTCATGGTTCAGTGTATTAAATTTTATTAACAAGAGATTTCACAAAAATGAAATGCACTGTCAATAATTAAATTCACAAAAAACCAAACCAATGACTCGCAGCTCGTGAGCTGTAAAGCCACGTCAAGGCACCAACCACTTTACAGGCCATTCAAACACCTTTCATACGTGATACAAACAAGACCATTCGCACCACCAGGCACAAAAGCAACACATTACAAAATTCACCAAAAAGGGACAAGGTACACCCTGCTTCAGAAAGACAAATATTACTGCACAGCCATCTAATCCGCAAGCACACACACATACTGGTTGGATTTGGCACGAGGGTGAGTGATGGTTCAGTAGATACAATTGTATTAGCAAGTGATTTCACAGAAATGAAATGCACTGGTAATAATTGAAAGGGCGAGAAACTGAACCATTGACTCACAGCTCGTGAGCTGTAAAGCCACGACAAGGCACCAACCTCTTTACAGGCCATTCATACACCTTTCATACGTGTGAGACATACAAAACCATTCACACCGCCAGCCGCAGGCCCATCACATAACAAAACTCACACCAGCACACAGCGCCATTCAAGGGCCCATCACTTTCACACGCCCACAATCCAGACACAGCAACTACACAGGCTGATGGATTGCGTGGAGTGGCACTCAGCTAGCAGTGTGTGTAGTGGCCAGCAGAAAGTCACTACTCACACACAGCCAGCAGAGCACCAGTCCACACACACCGCTAGCCAAACACCAGTCCACGCACACCGCTAGCCAAGCGCCAGTCCACGGACACCACCAGCCAAGCACCAGTCCGCACACACCACCAGTCCACGCACACCGCCAGCCAAGTACCAGTCCACGAACACCGCCTGCCAAGCACCATTCCACGCACACTGCCAGCCAAGCTCCAGTCCACGCACACCACCAGCCACGCACCAGTCCACGCACACCGCCAGTCCATGCACACCGCCAGCCAAGCACCATTCCACGCACACCACCAACCAAGTGCCAGTCCACACACACCAACAGCCAAGCGCAAGCCTACACACACCGCCATCGCATTTAGGATTTTTTTTAGAAAAAAATAAAAACACAAACAAATTGCAAATAGATACAAATCTTCTAACAGAAAATCAGCAACTAAATACATTGCACTAACACCAACCTTGAAACAGAATCAAATTATCCAAAGAATACAGACCAGGCAGTTCACTTTACCACTCAAGAATCCTCCCAAAAATTATTTTGTGTGTGGTACGCTCTAAAACAAGCAGAGAGACACTGTGCAGGATGAGAAGGACAGTCGGGGCAGTACATACGACTCTCCTTCCGCAAACCTTTTCGCCAACAGACTCTACATCTCCTACTGGGAAAATCTTTTGCGGGTGTGGGAGGAATGTGATCTGGAAAGTGGCGTTCTTTCAATCTAGCAACATCCTCCACCAGTCCAACTCTAGGAACACTTGCCTGTTCCACTACAACAAGGCTGCCTATTACAGACTCCTGAAACTTAGCAAAAGTCATCTTTGACTCAGGGCAAGAATCCTGGAACACAACAAAAGCATTAAACATTGCCATGTGGAAAAGATGGATAGCCAACTTCTTGTACCAAATGTAAGCCTTACGAAGAGCAGTGTAAGGTTCCAACCTCTGATCTACTCTGTCAACACCACCCATGTGCCTATTATAGTCTAAAATGCACACAGGTTTGCGCGCTTCAGCGACCTGACCCCAAACAGTCACAGGTGCAGTGCTTTCATCATGGATGGTAGTCAGCATGTAGACATCTCTCCTGTCTGTAAACTTCACAGCAAGAAGCTCCTGGCAACGAAACGCACTGCACTGTCCCCGCACAAGCTTTTGACAAACAAGTTCTTTCGGGAAACCTTTACGGTTAGAGCGGATTGTGCCACAAGCAAGAGTGTCCACTTTGGCCAATTCCCTGAACAACCGCACACCAGTGTAGAAGTTATCTACATATAAATGGTGGCCTTTGTTAAAAAATCCTCTTCCAAGTTCCCAAACAATTTTCTCAGTCACTCCAAAAGTGGACGGACAACCAGGGAGGTTAAACCTAGATTCCTGACCGGTGTACACCCTGAAATTAGAGACATATCCAGTCCTACTGTCACACAGCATATACAGCTTTATTCCATAGCGTGCCCTCTTACTAGGAATGTATTGCCTAAAAACCAAGCGGCCCTTGAACAACACCAAAGACTCATCCACTGCAATTTGTTTCCCAGGAGCATAGATCTCAGGAAATCGATCAACAAAGTGATCAAGGACCGTCCTAATCTTAAAAAGACGGTCACAGTCAGGGTGATCTCGTGGCAACGCTAAACCATTATCAACAAAATGCATCATCCGAAGCAGTAGCAAATACCTGTCACGACTCATGACTGCCGGAAAAATAGACGTTGCCATCAAGGGACTGCTAGACCAATATGAAGACATTGATGGCTTCCTTAGCAAGCCCGTCAAAAAAGTTAAACCCAAGAACTTCTTCATCTCTTCAACATTTGTGGGAGTCCACCGGGTAGCTCTAGAGTGTGGCTTAAGACTGGCACAGTTGTCCCTCAAAAACTGTTCAGCATACAAATTAGTCTGCCCCACAATCTCTGCAAAAAACACATCGTCCATAAACAACTGAAAAAAATTGACCGGCAAAAAGTTTTCAGTATTCACTCTAGACCCTGGAACACCAGTAAACTCTGGCAATGCCGGCTGCACCATGCCAGGGGCAACCCAGAGGTCATCACTTTCAAAGGGAAGCCTTGCAGCCCCAGCCTGCATCCCAGAAGCCTCTTGCCGCACTACACCAACGGGAAGCCTTGCAGCCCCAGCCTGCAACCCAGATGCCTCTTGCCGCACTATCGGCACATCAGTCTCCTCCTCTAACACAGGCACTTCATCCGCACTAAGAGTATCTTCATCATCCGATGACTCCATACAGAGAGACAACTCACTGCCAGAATCGTCCCCTGCCTCCTCTCCCTCAGATGCAGAGTCAGTCTCTGAACCAATATCAGAGGAAGACTCAAACAGCAAACCAACAACCTGCTGAGCAGTCATCCTGCGGCTAGCCATTATACTTACTAAGATAGAAGACTGCACAAACAAGTCAACAACAACCAACAATGTGCAAACCAAGTAAGTAAAGAAATGTGTACCTTTATCACAAAGATCAATGTACTCAAAAACTATACAATCCAATTACAAGAGACAGCTGCACTCACCAGAAACCAACTCTGCAGTGACACAGCAAAAACCAACGATATCAAACTAGAAAGAAGAAAAAAAAAAAAATTACTCACAAGACAACAAAATACACATCGAGCACCAATGCAAAAAGTTTTTGACACTCAAAAAACAAACATACTGCTATTATTACACCATTTGCAAAAAAAATTCATGCAGAGAAATCAAACACATTTACATTGTACAAAAAAGAGTCTCTTACCAAACTACACAAACAGCAGAACCGCCAGAAACAACACGGCAAAAGCCTTCACCTAGAACAAAAAAATTAAAAAAAATAAAACATTACTATTGCGATTCACAAAAAATAAAACAATAAACATTACAACATGCTATATTACTACCCAAATGGTCAATCGGGTTATGTTCCAGGTGGGGCAGAAAACAGCAGGGAAAAAACAGAAGGGAAAAAAAAGGCTACTCTGTCCCGGGGCGAGTGGGCCAAATACATATTATAAAAATTGCCCCCTGGAAGCGACACAAAGGGGTTTTCTGCCCCCCCCTGGGGCCAGAAAAGTCTGTGGAGTAATTATCCCCCAGGGAAGCGACCCTTGCCCAAGGGGTCGCTTCCCATAACAATATTACGAAATTCCCTGGTGTCTAGTGGGCTTTTCTGCCCCCCTGGGGGCAGAAACGGACCGAAAGTGGACCGATCTGCCCCCAGGGGGGGCAGAAAAGTCTGTGCACAAATTCTCCCCCAGGGAAGCGACCCTTGCCCAAGGGGTCGCTTCCCATAACAAAATGACGAAATTCCCTGGTGTCTAGTGGGCTTTTCTGCCCCCCCCAGGGGGCAGAAACGGACCGAAAGTGGACCGATCTGCCCCCAGGGGGGGCAGAAAAGTCTGTGCTCAAATTCTCCCCAGGGAAGCGACCCTTGCCCAAGGGGTCGCTTCCCATAACGATATAACAAAATTCCCTGGTGTCTAGTGGGCTTTTCTACCCCCCCCCGGGGGCAGAAATGGACCGAAAGTGGACCGATCTGCCCCCAGGGGGGGCAGAAAAGTCTGTGCTGAAATTCTCCCCCAGGGAAGCGACCCTTGCCCAATGGGTCGCTTCCCATAACGATATAACAAAATTCCCTGGTGTCTAGTGTGCTTTTCTGCCCCCCCCTGGGGGCAGAAACGGACCGAAAGTGGACCGATCTGCCCCCAGGGGGGGCAGAAAAGTCTTCCACAAATTCACCCCCAGGGAAGCGACCCTTGCCCAAGGGGTCGCTTCCAAAATGGCCAAAAACAACATCCCTGGGGTCTAGTGGGGGCATTCCTGTCCCACGATCGCGACGCTGTGCGCGATCGTGGGACAGGAATGCCCAGCATTGAGACATCAGGGGAGAGGAAATACTCTTTCCTCTCCCCCGATGCCTCAAGGCCCTGGAATTCCGCCCCCCCCCGCAACACAGCACCAAAACACTTACCCTTCCCGTTGGACGCGCTGGAAGAAATGAATTCCAGCGCATCCAACGCTTCCTGATGACGCCGCCGCGCGCTGTGCGCGCTGACGTCATCAGGAAGCGTGGGGGGGCTCGGGGGTGGCAGCGGAAACTCTTCCGCTGCCATCCCCCTCTATGGGGGCACGATCGATGCCCCAGGGGGGGAGCGCCAGCGCTTCCCCCAGGGGCTGTGCTCATGACGGAGCGGTTCCGTCATGAGCACAGCTCAACCGATGCTCATGACGGAACCGTTCCGTCATGAGCATCGAAGGGGTTAATTAAAACATACATGTATTTATTTTATTTCCTACCCTATAACACCACACCAATAATAAAACACTTCAACATTTTAAATTACATTTATTTAGATAATTACCATAATTAATAATCAATAAAAAAATATTATTAATAAAAAACGAATAAATATTAATTGACTACACAAACTTTACCACTATAATATCCACAACACACACCTAAATTAAACTATAAAATGATAAAACACAATTAAAACTTATTTTAAAATTAAAGACTAATACTAATAATTAAATAATTAAAATATCTTTAATACCCACCCTTTATCCCTTTAAAAGTAAAAACAGACAAAAAAATAAACAATTACAAAAAATAAATATATCAAATAATTAACATTCATTAACAACTACACGTTAATTAAACACAAATTACTTCCTATCTTTTACACAATTACCATAATTAATTACCAATTGAAATTAATTAACAACCAATTATTAATTCATCAATTAAAATAAATTACTTTCCACCCTCCCTACCCTTTATGCCTATAAAAACCACAACACACACCTAAAATCAATTACATAATTACCAAAATGAATTGCAAATTAATTAATTAAATTGAGCTAACAACCAATTATTAATTCATAAATTTAAAATAAATTACTTCCCACCCTTTACACCTATAAACATCACAACATACACCTAAAATTAATTGCAAAGTTACCAAAATTATTAGCTAAATAAATAATTAAAATTAATTAACAACTGGTTATTAATTCATAAATTAAAAATAAATTACTTCCCACCCTTTACACCTATAAACACCACAACACATACCTATAATTAAAAACACAATTACCATAATTAATTACCAATTAATTAATTAAAATCACTTTACACATTTAACACTATAACATCTAAAACAAATATTAATAAACAAAAATTAATCAATACATTTAATATAATTAAATTACTTCCCACCCTATTCCCCTATAAAAGAACAACCAGCTACGGAACTAAAAGCACATACATTTTTTTTTATACATTTAATATAATTAAATAACTTCCCACCCTATTCCCCTACAAACCCAGAATCCGCTACGGACCTAAAAGCGCAAAATTCAAATAAAAAAAATTAATGACTACTCAAAATGTAACACATACACATTTAACATATAACATATATACATATAAACTACTAACAATTCTTTTTTTTTCTTTTTTTTTTTTGTTTAAATGATTTTCATTAACAATTTTCACAACATTATATAATATTTACATAAACCCCCCACCCTCCCCTTGGACCAAGGTGTTACTTCACATCATACCCATCCACAAGAGTGGAAAAAAAAAACAATTCAGTAAATCTGCAAAAGTAATAGAGCAAGTATTAACCCCTTCAGTGCCCGCCCCTTTCCCCGCCCTGTGCCGGCCGTTGTATTAGCGGGCGGGGTCTATGACGAGCTGGACTCGTCATGGGCACAGCGCCACCGCGGCCCATGACGAGTCCAGCTCGTCATGGGCACTGAAGGGGTTAATTAAATTCTGTATAATTACAATGAATATTCTCCCAAATAAGACCATACAAAGACTAAACATTTTAGGTGTGTTCTAATTGCCAATACAAGAGCGGACCCCAGATCTGCATCCCCATTTTCTTTTTTCTCCTCCCTTTAGTTTTATATATGGCTACTTCCAGGGTGCAAATTGCTAGAAATCTACTTCTCCATTGTGCAAAAGCCGGTGAAGTAGCATCCAACCACGCTGAAGCTATACAAAGTCGCAGGACAGCCATAGCTACAAAAATAAGACCCTGCATATGATTAGGTCTTTGATTATTAGATACTCCTAACACAACTTCCTCCCGAGTGATAGATATATTGCTTTGGAGAATTTCTGAGAGGAAGTCAGAGATTTCTTTTATCAAACCTGACAGTTTGTCGCATGAGGCAAACATATGAATCATGTTGGCAGCTCCAGTCGAGCAACGTGGACAGGTTGTTCCCTTTTCTACTGTCCATTTAGCCATCTTATATGGTGTATAATAAAGGGAAAAAAAAGTTTTATAAAATTGTGCTTGGAGATTTATAGACATTAAACACACTTGTGATAATTCTTATGCTCGCAAAGGAATATTCGGTTGAATTGCAAGAGAGGTTTGCCACTTCATTAGGTGTTTTCCCAAGTCATCAGGGAACTTATCCCTAAGAAGTTCATAGATTACCCCTATTTTAGGGGTACTTGGCCTACATTTGGGTGCCGATTAGGATCCTGGAAAAAAATTCCCCGTACGACTCGCATCCGGTCTTTTTACCGTACGAATCGTACAAGTGCCGTACAAACTGCCAACTACGATTCGCATGGGAAAAAGTCCATACGAATCGCATTGGGAATAATTCCCCACACGTCCTCGGGTCGGAAAATGTGTCCGACACGTCCCCGGACGATTTACCGTACAAATGTGAAAAGTGAAGTCCGACCGCGCAAGTACGATCCATCCCGTGTGTCAGATGTTACAACCGGATGGAAAAAACAACGTCCTCACCGAACTCCTATAGCAACCATGGAGACATGTGCCCGCATACACGCCCAACACCCCCCAGCCCTCGTATGTACGAGTCAAACCCCCACCCGTGTATGTACACCCGTGTACGTACGAGTCGAACCCCCACCCGTGTATGTACACCCGTGTACGTACGAGTCGAACCCCCACCCATGTATGTACACCCGTGTACGTACGAGTCGAACCCCCACCCGTGTATGTACACCCGTGTACGTACGAGTCGAACCCCCACCCGTACCCCCACCCCAACAGTGTATGTATGGACCGTACCCTCACCCGCGAATGTATGGAGCGTACCCCCACCCCAACCGTGTATGTACAAACCGTACCCCCACCCGCGTATGTATGAAGCGTACCCCACCCCAATAGTGTATGTACGGACCGTACCCTCACCCGCGTATGTATGGAGCGTACCCCCGCCCCAACAGTGTATGTTCGGACCGTACCCTCACCCGCGTATGTATGGAGCGTACCCCAACCGTGTATGTACGGCCCGTACCCTCACCCGCGTATGTATGGAGCGTACCCCCACCCCAACAGTGTATGTACAGACCGTACCCACACCCGCGTATGTATGGAGCGTACCCCACCCCAACAGTGTATGTACGGACCGTACCCTCACCCGCGTATGTATGGAGCGTACCCCCGCCCCAACAGTGTATGTACGGCCCGTACCCTCACCTGCGTATGTATGGAGCGTACCCCCACCCCAACAGTCTAAGTACGGAGCGCACCCCAGGCCCCAACACCAGCACCCTCACCCAACATCGTGCATGTACGAGTCGTACCAAGCCAGAGACAAGGACAGCACTGTACAACAAAATGGCCGATGTACACACCGTACAGACGCTAAAAACACACGTACACAACCAGGACAAAGCAAAACAACACAAGAAGACTCCATTTGAATCGCACAAAGCCACAAAACATGTCCAACAAGCACAAATACAACACATTCACTGACCTGCAACTGACAAACTCCCAAACAGAGGCCCAAAACACAACCTCTCCTTATAACACACCCACCCAAAGTTCAAACACAGCCACACCCACCAATGGACCAATAAAAAGGCCCAACACACACAAACCATGATCCTTTGCAACAGACCCACTGCTGCCAGACCACACCGAGAAACAACTGCACCATACTACAACCTCCACTACACCTTACACCTGCACACCTTCACACAACCACCTTCACAAACACCCCCTCATCACATTCACACACACACCTGCACAACCACACCCACACACCCACAACCATCCACACCCACACCCCCCACAATCATAATCTGTGGTGGCAGTGGACAGGTCCTCCGGCTCACTCCCCTCGGCCTCAGTTCCACTCGATGTGCCAGCTAAGGTGTCACTGCTGGCACTGGTGCCCGGTCCCTCTGCACGGTCCGTGCCGGTGTCTCCACCTGTGTCCCCCGACGATGCTGTGGGCAAGGTGAAGAAACAGGAATTAATCACACACCTGTATTCATATGTCACATGAGTCAAATCAACATAGGTTACAGTGCATAGCCTGAAATGAAAGATGAGTAACATCTACAATGCAAGGTACATATATAGGCCCTGCAACACACAGTTGGTTCACCCACCATGCCACTGAGAAACTATGGAGAGCATGACACATTTGCAAATGACCTGATATGGAATTGGACAGAGGAGCCAGGCTCTGGGGCCAATCCAGCACTGCATCTGCACCACACAGCGTTGCTGTAACTAGGGATGAGCAGGGACCATCTCCATGAACTTGAGGCACATGCTGCAAAGGTAATACTTAAAGACATGCCCAACATGAATGGGACACTGCACCTTGAGTGTATGTCCAGACAAACATCACACACTGGCCAGACCGAGCAATGAGATGTGATGAGACACAGGAAGCACTTGCATCTCTTAGTCTGGGAGAAATACACATGGGCTGCCAGAAACCCATATTGGACCCAAAATACCCCATGTGCGCCTGTACAACGATCTCATTTACAAATGGCCATCATCAGTAATTGTAACAAGACACACAGGCACTGGCCACCGTGAGTATGAATGAGGAAAATTAGGGCCTGTGGTTCCTTCGGGTGCAGGGGAGATGCTGAGCGACCTGGCAGTAGTGTGCAGCGCCATGCTCGAATCCACCTTTGGCACTGCCCCACCCCCTGTGTTGGAGTCGTCCGTCCCTGCACCCACAAAACCTCCCCTTGCCCCTCCTGTCCCTGCGGTGCCTGGTCCTTCCCCCCAACATCATGCCCCCCCCCTGTGGAAGACAAAGGAGTCTGACTGTGCAGGCAAGCTAGGGGACACACGTACCACTGTGTCCCCCATCCGGATTGGAGTCATGGACTGCCCTATGGGCCTTGTATATATTGACATTTATGCTGATTTTTACTTACATCCTGCTGAATAAAGCTATTTGTTTTTTCATTTGAACACTACTGTTTTTCTGGTGTTGCTATTGGTGGACCTGCTCCAGGATTTTGGGTGGTGATAATGTGTTGGGTGTGTGGGAAATGTAGTCTTGTGCTGGTCATAGGGTGGACCCTGGTATCTGTGTGCCATCACAAGCTGTTGGCTAAATTACTTTGTTCATGTATGCAGTTACTGCATGGTGACATCGTCCCAAGGTGTGTTCCTTCCTCTGTGTAACCTCACATCTTCCCTGCAGGGTGTTTCCACTATGTGGTGCTGAGCTGTGTTTACATCAGCTGGGTGTGTGACGGACTCCTTCAACTTTACACATGCATGCTGAGCGATGTCTCCACCTGCATCATTCGTGGCACCCTTGGTGGTCACTGTACTTGTGTATGTAGACTGTTGACAAGACTTCATGTGGACATGTTCTCTTTTAGGCGCTATGCATGTGTGTACTCCCAGCCTCGCTCACATGTGGTACATGTACTGCAGGGTCTTTGTGCACCTGACTGACATTTGTGGGCATTGTATCTGTGGGTACTCCACCCTTTGCATTGCATGGGCACTGCTGGGTGGACTCTACACCCACCCCTCCTGTGTCTGGGCACTGCTGGGAGGACTCTGCACCCACCCCTCCTGTGTCTGGACACTTCTGGGAGGACTCTGCACCCACCCCTCCTATGTCTGGGCACTGCTGGGAGTGATAGGCACCCACCCCTCCTGTGTCTGGGCACTGCTTGGAGGACTCTGCACCCACCCCTCCTGTGTCTGGGCACTGCTGGGAGGACTCTGCACCCACCCCTCCTGTGTCTGGGCACTGCTGGGAGGACACTGCACCCACCCGTCCTATGTCTGGGCACTGCTGGGAGTGATAGGCACCCACCCCTCCTGTGTCTGGGCACTGCTGGGAGGACTCTGCACCCACCCCTCCTGTGTCTGGGCACTGCTGGGAGGACTCTGCACCCACCCCTCCTGTGTCTGGGCACTGCTGGGAGGAATCTGCACCCACCCCTCCTGTGTCTGGGCACTGCTGGGAGGACTCTGCACCCACCCCTCCTATGTCTGGGCACTGCTGGGAGTGATAGGCACCCACCCCTCCTGTGTCTGGGCACTGCTGGGTGGACTCTGCACCCACCCCTCCTGTGTCTGGGCACTGCTGTGAGGACTCTGCACCCACCCCTCCTGTGTCTGGGCACTGCTGGGAGGACTCTGCACCCACCCCTCCTGTGTCTGGGCACTGCTGGGAGGACTCTGCACCCACCCCTCCCATGTCTGGGCACTGCTGGGAGTGATAGGCACCCACCCCTCCTGTGTCTGGGCACTGCTGGGAGGACTCTGCATCCACCCCTCCTGCGTCTGGCCATGTACGCTCCATACATACACTGTTGGGGTGGGGGTACGCTCCATACATACGCGGGTGTGGGTACGGTCCGTACATACACTGGTGTACATACACGGGTGGGGGTACGGTCCGTACATACACTGTTGGGGTGGGGGTATGCTCCATACATACGCGGGTGTGGGTACGGTCCGTACATACACTGTTGGGGTGGGGGTACGCTCCATACATATGCGGGTGTGGGTACGCTCCATACATACGCGGGTGTGGGTACGCTCCATACATACGAGGGTGTGGGTACGGTCCGTACATACACTGTGGGGGTGGGGGTACGCTCCATACATACGCTGGTGTGGGTACGCTCCATACATACGCGGGTGGGGGTACGTTCCATACATACGCGGGTGTGGGTACGGTCCGTACATACACTGGTGTACATACACGGGTGGGGTACGGTCCGTACATACACTGTTGGGGTGGGGGTACGCTCCATACATACGCGGGTGTGGGTACGGTCCGTACATACACTGTTGGGGTGGGGGTACGCTCCATACATACACGGGTGTGGGTACGCTCCATACATACGCGGGTGTGGGTACGCTCCATACATACACGGGTGTGGGTACGGTCTGTACATACACTGTGGGGGTGGGGGTACGCTCCATACATACGCGGGTGTGGGTACGCTCCATACATACGCGGGTGTGGGTACGGTCCGTACATACACTGTTGTGGTGGGGGTACACTCCATACATATGCGGGTGTGGGTACGCTCCATACATACGCGGGTGTGGGTACGCTCCATACATACACGGGTGTGGGTACGGTCCGTACATACACTGTTGGGTTGGGGGTACGCTCCATACATATGCGGGTGTGGGTACGGTCCGTACATACACTGTTGGGGTGGGGGTACGCTCCATACATACGTGGGTGTGGGTACGGTCCGTACATACACTGTTGGGGTGGGGGTACGCTCCATACATACGCGGCTGTGGGTACGGTCTGTACATACACTGTTGGGGTGGGGGTACACTCCATACATACGCGGGTGTGGGTACGCTCCATACATACGCAGGTGTGGGTACGCTCCATACATACGCTGGTGTGGGTACGGTCCCTTCATACACGGGTGGGGGTACGGTCCATACATACACTGTTGGGGTGGGGGTACGTTCCATACATATGTGGGTGTGGGTACGGTCCATTCCTACACGGGTGTGGGTACGGTCCGTACATACACTGTTGGGGTGGGGGTATGCTCCATACATACGCGGGTGTGTGTACGGTCCGTACATACACTGTTGGGGTGGGGGTACGCTCCATACATACGCGGGTGTGGGTACGGTCCCTTCATACACGGGTGGGGGTACGGTCCGTACATACACTGTTGGGGTGGGGGTACGTTCCATACATACGCGGGTGTGGGTACGGTCCATTCCTACACGGGTGGGGGTACGGTCCGTACATACACTGTTGGGGTGGGGGTACGCTCCATACATACGCGGGTGGGGGTACGGTCCGTCCGTACCCATGCCCACGCTGTGGAGTGCTTGTGCGGCCCGTACCCAGGCCTTTGGCACATGGGTACGGGCCGTACCGCCATTGTTGGGGTGACGTAGGTGTGGGTGTGGTACGACTCGTACCCATGCTCTTAAGGCATGGGTATGGTATGTACCTGTATTGTTGTGTTGCCGGTTCGCGTCGTCGCCCACTTCCGTTGTGGCGGACGCTGGCGTCGCTGGACACGCCCCCACCCCCTCGAAGTGACCAAGGCCTGGAGGTCAGGTGTGTCCAGGGCATGTGTGCTGTGTGACTTGGGTGGGGGTTTTGTGTCCTGCCCCTGCCCCCCCCCCCCCTTTGCCCCTGGGTGTTGTTCTGACCTTCTGCGGCGTCCGCGTCGGTACCTGTAGAGGAGGTCGACTGCTATGAGGGCCGGGATGACACGTTGGTTCGGGTCCATGTCTGTCCGTCGCGTACAGGTGCTCCTTGTGCGCGTCGTCCTGATTTCCCGGCAGTTTTTGGCTGCCAGAAAATATTCGCCGCGCGGGATGACGTCGGTGCGAATCGTACTTCCTGGTTCGTGGAACGCAGGCTGCATGCGTCCCGACGTCACGTCGGCGCTTTTCCGGATGTCATTTGTGTGTTTATTTTCCTCGGTTGGTGTTTTGTACGATTCGTACGGAAATAGTGTTTCCGTGCGAATCGTACTTTCATGTTTGTAAAGTTTTGCAACCGGGTACGAGTCGGACGGAGAATACGCTCCGACCGACGGTTCGTACCCAGTTTCTCCAGGATCATAATCGGCACCTATAGTATCTAGTACGATATTATTTTGAAATTTGTCACGTCCCCCTGTTTTTTTTGGCAAAAAATCCCTGATCTGTAGATATTTAAAAAACTCCCTATGGTTGAAGGAATATTCAGACTGGAGGTCAGAGAAAGTTTTTAGGCCTTTAGAGTTATAAAAACAACCTAATTGGTGGATGCCATTCTCGATCCACCTCGACATACAAGTGTCGTGGAATAGTGCTGGTAGGTCATGATTAAGCTTAATTGGGGTATAACATGAAAAGCGGCCCAGTCCTAGCAGTTTTCTTACATTAATCCAAACTTTAAATATATTGGAGATGGTCTTGAGTTTTACTTTTTTGAAATAATTTTCGTTCATGTGTCGCCAAAGACAACCCTCACAACCTGTCCCTAGAATCAATTCTTGTGGAGTGGTGCTATCGGAGTTATGGCCCTCTTCTATTGATAAAAGCACAATACTATATCTTAGTACCGTTGCCCAGTTGTATAACTTAAGATTTGGCATTCCGAGTCCACCTCTTTCTTTGTGCAGCATAAGCCATTTAAGAGCTCGGTGTGGTCTCTTATAACCCCAAATAAATCTGGAAAAGATATTCTCTATATTTTTTAACTGTTGGGGAGTGAACTCCAGGCATATTGTACGAAAGAGATATAGAAATCTAGGTAAAAATAACATTTTGATAACGTTGCATCTCCCGCCAATAGTAAGATGTAAGTTGTCAAGTCGAGTTAATTCTTTCCTGGTATGCTTAATTAATGGGTCTAAGTTTAAGCACACTATATTATCTATGCTTGCGGTTATATCAACTCCTAGATAGATAGCATGTTCCGTTACTCTATAGTCATCCATCTTGAGTTTGTCATTAATGACTATCTGTGTTTTAGTTGAGTTCAACTTATATCCAGAGATCTTACCAAAGCTATTCGCTTCCTCTTCTATCGCTGCCATTGCTTGGGTGGGATTACAGGTGACTATAGCTATATCGTCGGCATACGCTAGAATTTTTGTATCAATATTAAATGCCTTTATCGGAGTCACTAATGGATGATTTTCTAATTTCCGTATGAACGCATCTATATAGACTGCAAATAGCAGGGGAGAGCATGGACATCCCTGTCTCGTTCCCCTAGTAATCTTAAATCTTTCAGAGAGTGTCCCATTAATCATAACGCTGGCTCCAGGATCTACATACAGTCCTTGCATTGCTCTAATATATTGTGATGTGAGTCCACACCTAGCCATTATTTCCCAAAGGAATCTCCAGGAGACCCTATCAAATGCTTTTTCTGCATCCAGTAGTATTAAAGCCATAGGGTCTCCTGTTTTTCTCTGTAAAGTCAAAAAGCGATATCACCCGTTGGACATGATCTGATGTTGATCTCCCTGGGATAAACCCGTGTTGCCGAGGAGACAGTATATTATGGATAATAGGGGCTAATCGGGCGGCCAATACTTTTGAATACATTTTCGAGTCCCCGTTTATTAGTGTAATCGGTCTATAAGAACCCATATCCATGGGGTCTTTATTTTTTTGGGGAAAAACCATAATTTTCGCTGTAGACCATGAGGGAGGCGGCTTACCGCCACTAAAAATGGAACTAAACAATTCAAACATAATTATTCTGAGTTGTATTGCAAATTTTGAATAAAATTCAGAAGGGATTCCATCTATCCCAGTGGCTTTTCCATTAGCTAATGATTTCAGTGCCGTCTGAATTTCTTCCCACGTTGGGGAACTATTTAGATTAGCCTGTTCCTCCTCTGTAAGGCAAAATCCTTCATATTGCTCCAAATATTCATCCATGTTCTCCAGTTCTCTATTAGGCTCTTTATATAAATCTTCATAGAATCTCTCAAACGCCCTTCTGATCTCAGAGGCTTCCGTTCTTACCGCTCCATCTAGGTCTTTAATACTCTTTACTGTATTGAATATCTGATCTTCTCTTGTGCGAACAGCTAGGTGGTGTCCAACTTGTTCGCTAAGTTCATAAGTTTTTTTTTATAGATCGTAGCTTTACTAATAGCTTTCTCAATAAACACTTCCAATATTCGATTTCTTGCAACAGCTACCCTTTCTAAATCATCTGTTACCTGGCCATTTGGTGCAGCTTTCACTAATTCTGCCTCTGTCATACTCAGGTTCTGTTGTAATCTATTGAGATGAGCCTTTCCTTCTCGGTTGGACCTAACAGAGAACTGGAGAGTTTCTCCTCTAATCCTAGCTTTCAATGCGTCCCACACTATCTCTATCGGAGCACTGCCGATATTTACTTCTAGGAAAGCCAAGATCCAATCCCTCATATGGTTATTATAGCCCTCGTTATTTAAAAAAGCCCTTTCAAACGTCCAACTCCTCCGTGTGGGGGTGCTTCTATTACATATCAGATTAGGGGCTAACGGGTTGTGATCAGAGAGTATCCTAGGTAGTTTATTGATTGTGCAGCTATTCTGCAGGGAATTAGAGATGAGAAAATAGTCAAGTCGTGCATGGCATGAGTGGGGGAAGGAATAAAAGGTAAATCCATGATCTCCTGGGTGATTCATATCCCAAGTATCAATCAACCCATGCAGTGAACACAACTCTTTAAATGCCCTAAAGACCCTAGGTTTTCTCCCTTGATAAATAAATGTCGGATTTGTGGACCGATGCCCGGGAAGGTTTAAATTAAAATCGCCACAAATAATTAAGGGCAATGGCCAATGTACCAATTCATTAGTAATGTGATTCAAGGCTTCAGGGTCATCACCTACATTGCCATATACAGTACAGATAGTCATCTTATTTTCCCCATTGTTATATAAACATTCCACAATGGCCCATCTACCAAATTTATCGGAGATGGAATTTGTAAATTGAAGATCTCTCCCTTTAGCTAAAATTGCAACCCCTTTAGTTCTAGTAGGTTGTGTAGAGGCGATTATCAGTTTATACCCTAGCGTTTTTAAGATATGTTGTTGTCCACCTTCAATGTGGGTTTCTTGTAGACATAATATTTGGTTCCATTGTTTGTAAGCCAATAGCAACTTTTTGTCTTTTTTTTAAATCGTTTAGGCCGCATATATTCAATGAAATATCTCTTATCCTATTCATTAAAGATATATTTCCGAATTCCTGTTGATATGCCCTCTTGTTTACCATTTAACTTGGTCTTTATTTTTTCCCCTGATTGTGGAGTATTACATTCTACTCTTGGTTCGGCCTTGGTCCGCAAGCCCCCCCTCCCCAAAACCCCTCGTCTCCCATGGTCCCCACCCTTCTCCCCCCCCTTACCACCCAATGAGGCGTCTTGGGTCAGCATGTACCCAAGTGTGTGCATCCGCCAGATCAGTGCGCATCAACACCCTCCGTGTGCCGGCCCGGTGAGCTTGGTATAAGCCTTATAGTCAGGTTGCCAGGTTTTGATTGTAGTTTTCTTTGTTAATAAAAGTTTGAAGCTATCTGTCATTGTGTCCTTTTTCTGTATTAGATATTTCTTTTAAGTAGACCTCGGCTTGAATTTCGCTTATGAAGCTTCTCGTTGTGCCATTATAGATTATTTTCAGCCGTGCCGGGTTTTGCAGAAAAACAGTTGCCCCAGATTGTTCAAAAAGTGTGATTAATTGTCGCAGCCTCCATCTTCGCTCAACAGTCGCGTGAGCAAAGTCTGGTCTAGTAAAGAATGAGAAGCCCTTGTATTCTCTTTTTTTTGTAGGTCTTGCCAAATCGTAGATAGCTTCTCGTAAAAGAAAATTTCCGAAGTAAACCAGAATGGCCCTTGGGTATTGAGGAGGTTTATGCAGATGTTTAGGGAGCATCAAAGGAAATCGGTGAACACGTTGGATTTCTTTTTCAAATTTCCCAGGTTTTTAGTTCCGGGAAGGCAGTTTTCAGAAGATTTATCATGAAGCCCCTTGGTTCATTGTCCTCTTTGCCTTCAGGAATTCCAAGAAAGCGCAAGTTATTTCTTCTGGATCGATTTTCTTGGTCTTCGATCTTTATCAGTAAGTCTTTTATAACTGCCTCTTGATTTTTTTCCTATTTTTGAGGCTGAGCCACATCGGACTCAAGGTTTTCAGTACGTACTTCTAATGTAGCCATTCTCTCAGAAATGTCCGTGCAGGTTTTATCTACTTTTTGAATTGCTCCATGTAGCTTTTGGATAGCAGAGTGGTTCCTTTGACTATCCATTTTTGTATCTTGATGGAGACTCTTAATGGAACTTAACACTGTAGCTAATGAGGGTTCTGCCAAAAAGCTCGTATCAGTTCTATGACCAGTTTCCTGTTGATTTTCATAAAGTTGTTTATGTTCTGATCTCCTCTTTGATTTAATATTGGGGCTTTTTCGGGCAAATTTGGTTTTTGTGCCAGGTTGTTCCAAGTAGCTCCCCAACTCAGTGGTTTCTTCATTTATAGGTTGACCCTGTTTTTTGAGTTTCGCACGCATTTTTTCAAGTCTTGGCTTTGAGTTCAAGCCTTGCCCAGAAGCATTTGGTTTATCTGATTCTAAAAAATCCAAGCCATCTGGGCTACCGGAATCCGAAGTTTGATCTTCACTTGTATCGGTTGTCTTGCAGGATTCACTAGAGATAGACAAGCCTGTTTCATATGGGTCTGAATCCGACTCTTTGGAGAGTGCGTCGTTTCCAAGTGGAGTAGATTTCTCTCTGTCTAGTGTTGGTAACAGAAGTGAGAGGGATAGGGGATTGTCGACCACATTTTCTTTCAGATAGTTAGATGTGTCTTCATTATGTTTCATTGGATTAATTTTTTCTGTTTGATCTATTTGATCCTTTATCGGTGTTTGTGTTCTGTCCACTTTAGCCCCTGTGTTCCTCCGGGTTGAGTCAAATGTCTGGTCATGGAGCTGGGTACCAAGGTCCGTAACTCGCATTTCATTTATATTAGGCTGTGTTGGGAGAAATCCAGAATCATCACCGTAATTTCTACTCATAGCAGTGGGATGTTTCCTGTGACTTTCCTGCGTAGCATATTGTTTATCCATTTTCACTAATTCACTCGTTACTTCTCTGGACAGTGGACTAAATATATTGAAGATCCTAGGCTGAGAAAGATCCTGCGGTCCAGTAATTGTTTGTAGTTTTTTTACTTTTTTTAAACTACTAACAATTCTTACACAAAAAACATACATCACATACATATACAATATATACTAAAATACCTCACAATAATAAAAAATTATATTTTTAACAACGATATTAAACACTTCAATATTTTTAAAATCAATATTACTTACCTTAAGTCGATATTCTTAACCATGCTTTTCTTGCTGTTGATATTTCTGACCCACGATATTAATAACTTGATATCTGTGCAACTCAATATTTTGTGCTCAATATTCTGTCTCTGCACCGTGCTGCCCACAACGCTGGCTTCACTTAACTTTTTGTTCGCTGTCAGCTCCTGAACTTTTCAAAGGAAAAAATGTCCATGCTCGGTTGCTGCTGGTTTGGCATTCTTACAACAAAATTGCTGGAGTCCACCAGGTATGTGTGCGCTTCTTCCATCTATTTGTTACATTGTGGCCCGATGTCCCTTTCAACAACCAGCCATTTAAAGCCGCTGTTGTGGAAGTAATAAGCTCCAGGACGCCAATTGGGAGAGGATTAGCGTTTATTGTCTTGTCAAGGTTGAGTCATTTAATTGCAGCAATTGTGTTTTTCAGAGAATCCCGCTTTGTTTTGTTCTGTCTTTAGCATGACTCAGGCTTGTCAAGCATCCCCCTGGCATACACATACTGGGACAATGTAAACAAGACCCTTTGTCTGGAAACTATCCTTTCTGGGGAATGCCTACTGCTGGCACATTCTTTAGTAAAAGCAAAATAACCCTTGCACTCACTGGCACAGCTGTCAATACTGTGACCATTTGCTGTAGCTTAATGCGATTTGTTTAGCGGTGTACACTTCTGATCGGACTGTTTTTGTTTTTATGAAACAGAAATAGTTCCTTGCATTCTTTTGGCAATATGGTGCTTAGTTATAGTAATTGCATGTTTATCCATGGAAACGCCACAGCTTGACACTTGCATGGATACTGTTATAACCGACTATACATTGTAGTGATGCTACAGTGGGTGGCTTCTCCAGGCACCTCATGATCTGATCACTTGTCCCATGTGTATCAGGCCTGCACCTCATGCTCACACCAATTTTCTTCTGGGTTCCTGGACAATCCGTGATCTTTACATGGAATGCCTTCCTCTTCACCAGGCTGCATATCTTTTTGGCTGCCGGGCTGCATCTTATTTTACTCAAAGTAGTACACACTTTGAAACCGTATAAGAGGCTATGCTGCTTTCAAGTAAAGAGTTCCTGCTGTAGGCCGAGGTTATGCAAATTATGGCTTTCTTGATTCAAGGTTATGTAAAATTATGTTAAATACCTACGTTTTTGAAGGGTCACGATTAATTATTAAGTGTGCCAATTACCTATCTGTTTCTAGTGGACACAGTAATTGCTGTAAAACAATACTCTTTGTCCCAACTATATTTTCTTTTGCCCCTATGGAAAAACGGGCTATTGCATTTTTTTACTACCTACTGGGTTTGAACAGTTACTAGAAGTTGCAGGGTAATTCTCACTCCTTTAGCCTTTAAGTTCTACTGCGCATTCAAATTTAGTTTGTGCTAGTATTATTCCATGCAGGTCAAATTTATAACTGGGATGCCATTTAGTTGTGCTTTCAGTACCGCCCCAGCACCACCTCGCACCACTGCTGCACCCCCATCTCAGTGCACATCACCTCAGCACCGGCCCACATCACCACAGCACCACCTTAGCACCAGCACAACACCACCACAAGCACAGCCCCACCTCAGCAGCAATTCAGCACTAACGCAGTAGCACTTCAGCATGAGCACAGCACCAACTCAGCATTACTCAGTACCATCTGAGCAACTAGTGGAGCACCACTAAATCAGCATGACTCAGCACCACAGCATGACTCAGCTCAACCTAAGTATCATTAGGCATCACCTCCGCATCAGCACACCACCACCTCAGCATCACCTCTGCATCAGCGCACCACCACCTCAGCATCACCTCCACATCAGCACACCACCACCTCAGCATCCCCTCCAATCAGCACACCACCACCTCAGCATCACCTCCACATCAGCACACCACCACCTCAGCATCACCTCTACATCAGCACACCACCACCTCAGCATCCCCTCTGCATCAGCACACCACCACCTCAGCATCACCTCTGCATCAGCACACCACCACTTCATCATCAACTCCGCATAAGCACACCACTACCTCAGCATCACCTTGGCATCAGCGCACCACCACCTCAGTATCACCTCGACATCGGCGAACCACCACCTCAGCATCACCTCCGCATCAGCACACCACCACCTCAGCATCCCCTCCACATCAGCACATCACTACCTCACCATTACCTCGGCATCAGCACACCACCACCTCAGCATCACCACACCACCACCTCAGCATCACCCCTGCATCAGTGCATCACCACCTCAGTATCACCTCCACATCAGCGAACCACCACCTCAGCATCACCTCGTATCAGCACACTACCACCTCAGCATCACCTCCGTATCAGCACACCACCACCTCAGTATCTCCTCTGCATAAGCACACCACCACCTCAGCATCAACTCCGCATCAGCACACCACCACCTCAGCACCACTCAGCACCACCTCAGTCTGCCGTTGTTATCTGGAATCTGTTGATTGTCCCCTGAAATCTGCCCGCTGCTCGTGTGGTAATTCAGGTACTATTTCCCAACTTCCACCAACCTGTTGTTTATGTCCACCATCCCAGGAAAACATTTTTATGTTGTTTCTTTTTTAATAGAGTTGTTCAGTTGTACATAGTCTTCTTGGTTATATATTTGTAAGGTAACAAATGTTTATAACACTTTTTTATTTTAACTTTTCAACATGCTACACAGCAGCCACAATGCTCTACTACACCATAGCTTAAAGACATTGGCAAAGGCAATTGCTCTGGCTAAACACTTATAAAGTCCCAAAGGCGAGACCTATTGGCTATGCAAATGCTTGTTCAGCCTTTTTTGCCTTTTGCTCTCTAGTTCTGGATCAAAGTCTCATGATAAAAGATAAGTTCAGGTCCCCAAAAATGCGTGCTGCAGGCCCCATATTCAGCCACTTGCTCAAATTAAGCACTGAGAACAGACTCTGCTGCTCCGTGTCATATTTCCCTACTTTCTACCTCCATCATTACCCCTGAATTGAATCTCTCAACAATATGTGCAGCACTTGTTGCCAATACTACCTGCATCATCTTTATATCTGAAAAGAGCATAGTGATGACAAATTTGCCTTTAGAGCTTCCATAGGTTGCCATAGTGATTTTAAAGAGCTGAAGTCAAACTTTGATGAAGTCTCTCCAAGGGGAGAATTTCGAGATTGAAAACAGTCCCAAAATGATTCAGAAAGTAGTCTGTGTGCTCTACATATCACAGAGGATTGAACAACATTAACTATAATCCTAACTCTGCCCCTTACTTTAACATAAAAAACTAAAACTAAGCCTAACCCAACATCTGCCTCCAACTCTAATTCAGTAATAGATGAATGTTCTTAGCTACAGGGATGTTTGTTAATGTAAAAACTCAATATAGTGATGGAGTGTCAAAATAATTGCTATAAAATGGCACATTCTTGGTAATATGTCAACGCAAAAATAACAGCCATTGAGAATCGGTGTAGAGAGTGCCTCATCCTCGGTGAATGAGACAATCCAGGCTGTGGGTTGGTGCTGTGCCCACCGCACTCTCAGCACTTTGGCTCTCCAGAACTGCATCCCCGGTCACCGGGGCAACACCGCCTGTCACTGGTAGAGAGGGGTGCCCTCAGGATAGCGTGACCCAGTTTTAAATAACAAAATCCAAGACTTTCCACAGACAGAGATGCAGGAGTTATAATGTTTCATGCATGGAAGCACTGCGGGGGACAGGGTGTCACAGAAAGAGGAATGCAACTGACAGCCCTCACCCATATAGAAAAGACGGAAAAAGAGACAATAAGGAAATTAAATGAAACATTTAAAGGCACATAACTATCTGCATTAGTTAAATCGCTTTCTGATAAGGGATGCTAACTAATCCTGCCCTGGAACACACGAAAAATGTACTCTGTGTTCAGTGGACCCTCTTTGAAAACCCAGACGTGTTTAATTAGCTGACAGTTGCTGGGACAGATGATGAAAAATAGGGAATGCGGCTGCAAATCTTGGGACTATCCCAGGATGATGAAAGGCGGGAGCCACAAAATGCCACTGGACAGACAGCTGACAGGTCAACAGCATGCACTCATGCACCCTTGTGACTGCCTGCGCACTCCTGCGCGCTGTTGCCTCCATCAGCAGGAGTGAAATAAAAAAACAAGAAGTAACTTCATTTGACAGCTGGACATCTCCAGGACTGGGTCTTGGCTTTGCATCCGTATTATGTTAGCTCATGACCCCTCTACTTTAACTGCACCTTCAGAGCCACATAAAACATAGCAAAGGCAGCCAAAGAAAGACATCAGGTCAACCATGTTTAATAAATCCAAGGAAGCGGCTGTTCACAAGAAGACTTTATTATTTCCAACCACCGACAGGACTTGCCAACAGGTCCGCACTCCAGTGTCTCCTGAGTCAGAATGCCAGTCTGTCATAGAACCATCAGACTCACATTCTGTCACCAGGACAACCACTGACATAGCACAGAACACAGAAATACAAGCAGATTACAACACATCCCCTTTACCAACAAACAAAAGGAACCAAACCCCCAGAAAACAAAATGTATGAACTAGGAAAGAAAAACAATATACCTAGCATTTACACAAACAACTAAAATTCAAGAAACACAAGAAAAATAGCACTAATACAAAACATAATCTTTGAACTTTGAAGGCAAGTGCCCTCGTCTATGCAACCTCCCAAAACCCTCATTTCCCCCTACAGTAACAGGACCATGAACACTGGCTGCACCCGGAACTGGGGCATCAGACTTAATCAATCTAGACATACTCCAAGTGCAACCATTGTCCAAGGTCACAACATTTTTTTTAATTGCAATAATTACAAAAGGACCAGATAGATTAGACACCCCTTTGTAACAACGTTTCACACCCTTCACCCACACTTTATCCCCAACATTCCACACCCTTTCCTTCACAGACTTCTTGTCATCATAACGCTCCTTGTAACGTGCCTGATACTCAGAAAGCCTAGTTTTCCTCTCCTCCTCACACACACCCTTACTCACCCATTCAGGCAGCCAACCCGGATTCAACTTAGAAACTGCTAACCTCCCCCTTAAAGCTTCAAAAGGAGATTTCTGAGAAATCGCATTGGGAACAGTACGATGAGCCCACCAGGTTTCCCTCAATACATCATTCAAAGAGACCTTGGAATCAAGCGCCCTCTGAACACAACTCTTGACAACCCTGTTCATCCTCTCCGTGAGACCATTAGCCTGTGGAAAATATAATGCAGTCTTCTGATGAACTTTCCCAGTTATCACCCTCTGTTTAAATCCAATCTTGGCAGTTACATATCCAACAATGTCCACACGGGAACCACCATAACTAAAAGGAGCAATATCCGGAGGTTGTAACATCATGCTATCCAACCCAACCACCTCATCCCAAATCTTGTTCCCAATCAGGGTGAAAGGCGAGCCAGAATCAGCCATGACCGTGAAGTTGTTGCCATCAACAGAAATGTCACAAAAAGGCATGGTCACCCTACCCGAGTCCACCTTGTCACCTACTTCAGAAATGTTGGATATAACTAACGTACGAATCATATCAGAAGGATTTTCTACATTATGACTCTTCTTGGATGATTTACAAACCCGGGCATAATGCCCCTTGATACCACAGTTTAAACATATTGAGTCTCTGGCATAACAGTTAGGAAAACTGGAGGAATGTGAAAAACTTCCACATCTGTAACAGCGCATCTTCCTACTGTCATTGCTATTCTTCTCCCTATCAAAAACACGCTGTTGTCGAGGGTCACGCTCATTTTTTTGTTGAATGTCTTTGTCTTTACCGCCAGCAACATGTGACTGCGTGATCTTCAAAGTGTTCTTATTCCTCGTACCCAAAGATACTTTAGCAATCCCCTCAGGAAAATCAGTCTCATCGTCACACTCTGCCATGGAGTGGACACTACCTTGACCTCTCTTCATACTGTCATTATGAGCTGGGTTACCATCCTCTTTGTCTTTCCTAATTTCTTTCACCCAGGAAGAAGTGTTTTCAACACCTTCTACTATTGCGATTGCCTCAGTCAGAGAGGGATTTTTAGACAGTAACTTCCCTTGTACCCTTGAACTATTTGTGCACCGCACAAGTTGATCCCTTACTAAGGAGTCTGATAATTCGCCAAAGTCACAGGTGCGTGCTAAAGTTTTTAAAGAAGCAATATAAGTTCCAACTCTTTCTGTAGGACCCTGAATCCTTGTGAAAAATCTATGGCGTTCTAAAACCACATTTATGCGTGGACCAAAATATGTCTCTAACATTGTCATAGACATTTCATAGACATCTGATGGTTCTCCATCACCACTACCAATAGTCAGAGGATCCATGCTGTCGTAGGTGTTCCTGCCTTCAACACCTAAATTGTGTAATAATATGGCTTGTTTCCGTACAGCAGAGAATTTTTCTCCCCCAATTGCTACCAAATAGGAATCAAATAGGTTCCGCCACCTCTTCCAGGGAAGAAGGGGTTCACCCTTTTCAGATAAAAATGCTGGGGGTTGGGACATGCTGGTGGAAGTGGCCATATTTCAAACAATGTCCAACTAATTTAGATAATCAGAAAAACGACAAAAATCCAGATAACTGTCTCACCTCCAGGTTTCCTCGCAACTACAATGCTAGAATGCGAAGCGATTGAAAAAACGTAGGTTGCGAAGAATATCCCAATCCAAAATGGCCGTCACGCTCACTGACGTGAGGTGTGGAAACAGCCCAATCTAAAATGGCCGCTACGTTTGATGACGCTGTCCCAATCCAAAATGGCCGTCACGCTCACTGACGTGAAGTGTGGAAACAGCCCAATCTAAAAAATGGCCTCCACGCTTGATGACGCTTCACGCTTCACGCTTCACCCTTCGTAACGTGAGCGTCGATGTCACCACGTTGGAACTCCAGACTGAGTTACAGAACGAAGGACGAGACACGAGCGAAGAGGGTTGCCATGGAGACAGCAGCGCGCCGAAATGGCCTCGTGAGACGTTTGAAAGTAAGTAATGTTGAACGTTGGCAGTAACGTTTCCCAATACTTTTGGAGAGTCAAGAAAAATCCATTTACGATCCAAGTCTCTATGCAAATTGTATCTCGGTAGAGTAAGTCGGCAAGTCCATCCAGTAGCCAATGAATATTCAAGGCAAATCCGTTAAATCCAATCCTTTTAAGCCAAGGTTAGACCAAAACCAATCAATCCAGCGTAGGTTCGCAGGGGAATCGGTGGTTGCAGCTTGTCCCCAATCAAGCAACTCGTCGCCAGTAATAAATCCAAGGAAGCGGCTGTTCACAAGAAGACTTTATTATTTCCAACCACCGACAGGACTTGCCAACAGGTCCGCACTCCAGTGTCTCCTGAGTCAGAATGCCAGTCTGTCATAGAACCATCAGACTCACATTCTGTCACCAGGACAACCACTGACATAGCACAGAACACAGAAATACAAGCAGATTACAACAATGTTCAACAGTCGACGTCATATTTTGCTATACGTTGAAATGCTTGGAGAGGAGTGAAGCTCAGGCCCTGTTGTACCAAAATAGCTCTGATGTATCAAACAGAATGAAAGGTCCCCTTAAGAATAGTACATTATTTTCTTGGAAATCTGCAGAACTTTAGGTCTAATGTACTTTTCAGGTTCACAAACAAATTAAGTACAATTAGTACACCCTCTGGGTTACGATGAGACCTAAATTCTAATAGGTTGTATCACAAATTGTCTTTTCACAGGGGACTGCTGCAAAACAGCCATCCTAATGAGCATTAATTAGGCAAGTCACTGTTATTGACCCCCTGTGAATGGATGCGAATGCAGGGAAGGAGGACTGCAAGGGAAAGCAAACTACATCTCTGCATTTAGTTTCTTAAAAGGGATACATAAAAAGTAGCCAGTGTACATTAAAGAAACAGGAGTTGCTTTTAAAAATTGTTTCCCATTTGGTAACAGTTTTGGGAGAACAGACTCTGGACCACTACCTGCTCCCCTAAAGGCAGCTGACACACGATTCCCAAAGGTGAAACTGACCCACAAGCACAGCTTTGCCTTTGCAAATTAAACACCACCTTGGTATCGGTATCTGACCCATGGCTTGTGACCACAACATTGGTCAAAAACCATTGATACGTTCCATTGTGAATCACAATTTGGAAGTGGATGCCAGTCTTATGCCACCTCCTAGTTGTAATTCTTCATGGATTGCAAAAGCCCTTTTACGAGTTGGAAAGTATTTTAGTCATAAAAAGGCTTTGATAGTTGCTAGGAAAGTGTTGTGCAGCAAACCATTTGTATTTGTTACCTCAAAAGAAATGTGGACACCAGGCCCAATATTTGCAAATATCGTTTTCTATTGGAGTTATACCGAGGTGAATCAAATGTAGATAATCAATAAACAGTGATGTCAGCATAGCTTTCTGAAGATGGTCTGTCTGTTGTTCATGAATATGGCAAGCACCCTTTCTCAATATGCAGAAGACAATCATCTACATGTGGTGGGATAGAGGATTTGCAGTGCTCCAGAGTGATTGACCGACTTACCAGCCATTGCTGGCTGTGGAACCACGAAACCAAGGGGCATATTTGCCATATTTTCAGGCAGCACAACACAGCAAGCCACCTTGTTGCCCTGCTCTGTGTGAGAGGGAAAGGGCAGGTATGCACCGTATTTAACACCATACCTGTTCTTTCCTTGCACTGTCACACTTTTGGCAGCCTAGCACCAACGTAGGCACCCTTGCATCATGGTGCAAGGGTTCCTGCATTGTAAGCAAGATTGCTTTTGTGCAGGAAGTGTTCCTGCATTGTAAGCAGGACTGTTTTTGTGCAGGAAGGGACATCTTCCAGCACAAAAACAATCCTTAGAGGCATTTTCCTCACTCTACATAGAAAGTGGAAAAAATGAGGAGAAATCAAGCTATTTCTCCTGGTTACGACTCACCTGGGGGAAGTGTACCATTTTGATGCATTCCCAATTCTACCACTAATGGTAAATATGGGAATGTGCCAGAAATTAATTGGTGGATGTGTGGGGAAACCCACAGTCTACCCGTGGAACACCTCCCTGGGACAGAATAACTCAAGGGAGTGATTTGTGCTGCCTTGCGTTATTCCAGATTTATCAAGCAATGCAGGGCCATGCAAGTTGGCCTTGCGTGGCTTGATAAATCTGACTTTAGTGTTGCATCACCCATGTGTCCCTCTAATTGTTGCAACAATGATGCATCACTATGATAAATATTTCCCTGTGTGCAGTGGCAGCTGTTGATATTCAAAAGTGGTGGGTGTAAACGTGCTGAATGAGTAGTTGATTTGCATCCAAGGGCTTCAGTACGCTGGAAGACTATGGTACCTTAGGACAGGCGCTCAAGTAGGCTAAGTCAGTCGCTCCGTCCGTCCATCTTCTCGCCCCAAAGATATAGGGTCTACTGGCTGGATTGTTCCGTTCTAATCCCGGCTTTGACAATCGTGTCCAAGAAAGCATGTGATTTTTGGAAAATCACTTCAACATCTAGTCCCTCAAACTGTAGATATGCGAAACTGCACAGTCTGGTATCTAGCACCTTTAACTTTGCGCCCCACCCATCATCACATACTGGTTTCTTGAAAAAACGGTTTTAATCAAACCGCATTTGAGTTTAAGATACCCATCTAGAATGACATTACAAACTTGTATTTTTTCTCAGAATCACAATCCCAGTCCAATAAATGCCATAAATAAACCATTTATCTACCTCTACAAAAAAGAATCTGAAATAATAGGACTAGTTTTCACATTGTCTCTTTTTTATCAAACACACACATCTACGACCAGGAGGGAAAATTAAACAAATAATTAATTTTCCCTTGTCATCATCTGTCAAACTCCCCCCTCCACCCGGCCCCACCGCTCTTTCCTGCACGGGCCGCAGCTTTCTGAAGGGAAGTATTGATCAGGGTTGCACCTTCCTCTGGAGGCCAGAGTGTTACACATCATTTTTTGTGTAGTGTGTTGTTCTTTGACAATAATCACAAACAGAAACTATTTTTGAGGGAAAACAGTAAGGAATAAGAAGCTGTTGACATTTTCCTAATTCTCAGTCAATGGCATTTACAATGGCACACAGCAGAGACGTATGGGCCAGAGGACTGGGGGAGAAAAATAAGAGAAAGAAAATAAAAAGAGACTTACTGCCTCCAAGTTGCTCCTCTGCTTATATTCTGATCTTTGACTTACAGTGGACTGATGCACACTGTGCAAGCTCCCAGATGCCAATTCAGATGCTGCTCTCATGCTGGAAATACTATTCCCAGCAAGAGAGAAGTGCTGGGGTTGGTCTGAGCATTCTGGTTCAACGCTCAGACAGTGCCTGGGAGCCTGGGACTGTTCTCCACCTGGCTGTGCAGCACTACCTGGGTTGGAGAAATGCTAATTGCTCATGTTGGTTTGGCCGTTCTGAGACGGCCGGTCAAACCAACATGTGCACTAAAAGTGGCCACCACTCCTCCTCCCTGATGCAGCTGCCAGCTGCTTTCATTCAGATGGCCCAGCTCCACCCGCCCTTGATTCTCGTAAGTGAGGAAAAATAAAATGATAATAACCTATTTTATTATCATTTTATTTTTCCTGTTTTCACTGATGAGAAAGCAGTGGGATGACGCTCGTCCACCTTAACGGAGAAGCCACCACTGCCTGAGTAATTAAAGTATTTCACTGGCTTCTGAAAGCCTTATGACTGTCTTAATCAAGATTTGAGCTGATTAATGAGAGGATTGGTTCTGGCTTAAGACCCTCTTAAGACATTCTCCACCTTGAAGCTAGCAAGTGAAGGTCAATTTAATTTCAAGGTCTGACAATTACTGCACTCCAGAGCTGGAGAGAGGAGTGTACAGGAGCTGACTCAGCTAATTACAACTCTTGCTGCAGTCCACAAACCCGAGCATTTACAAGGACAAAAGAATCAGATTATATAGAATTGGATTAAAAATCGTCAGACTGTATATATATTTTGATTTCCATTATTGCAGATCCATTAGACTCCCAGAGAGAGCAATTTCTGGCTAATTGTCTTCAACCACCTTGTCAATTTTTGTAATTGGAACCAGTAGGTTCACATCATCTTCTCTCTGATCCGAACACTTTCTGATTATATATATTGGGTGAATGACCTTCACCCCGCATCCGTAACCCCGCATGCTGTCACAACGCGGTCATAACAATGACCGCGTTGTGACAACGCATACCATTACCCCGCAAGTCGTTACAATGACTTGTGGAGGGGGGAAGAAGGTGTTGGATTTAAAATCCAACACCTTCCCTACAGTCCGCACAGACTGGAGTTGGAATAGTACATTTTACTATTCCAACATCCAGTGCCCCCCCCCCCCCCCGCAAGTCGTTGCAATGACTTGCGGGGTAATGGTATGCATTGTCACAATGCGGTGGTTGTTACGACCACGTTGTGACAGCATGCGGGGTAATAGTATGCGGTTGAAAAGACATATTCTATATATTGCCTTACTCCACCAAGGGTTGAGCTGCTTTGAAGAACAAAGAACCTAGAGACTATGTAGTCTGAAACAATAACTCATTCAGCATCTTTCTCACCCTCTCACTTACTCACTTATTCATTCACTCATTCGCACTCGCTGTTTCACATTTTCACTGTTTGTTCGTGCAGGCACATTCTCACTCACTCATTCGATTAATTATTCACTCACAAATGTACTCACTAATTTACTTTCATTAAGTCGCTCACCTACTCGCTGATATGCTTATTTACTCTCTCATTCACTCATATTCGGATGATTTATTTTTTAGCTCGATAACCATTGTATACATTTTGGATGTAAGATACTTTCACTGATTATTACATGATTTAGACAATCTTGGTACAGGTGAACGTCAGCGAGGTAGTGACTGAAGTAAAATACTCAAGACTTAAAAAAGTTTAAGGGCAATGTTCATGACTTTGGGGCTTATTTACATGCCCCTTGCGCCACCGGTGCAACACTTTTAATATGGGATAAAGTGACGTACCAGCAGAGCAAGGGGCTCGTATATAATCTCCTTTGTTTCTTCAACATGCTTAGTGTCTGATATTACCTGTATCGATGTTCCTTGCCTAGCAGGGAAGAGACAATTTCTGTGACTGTTGTTTATTTGTTTAGTCTTCGTTCTGCTCATCCCTTCAGTCTTCCTTCAAGTCCCCCATCCTTGAAATGGAGCTTGTGGATAGCTTGGTGGATGCAGTGCTTGATTGTTTGAGGTATTGTTTATAATCTCAAGTCCATAGGTCAATTGAAGAAGTGCACAAGTGTTGTCTGTGAGGCCTCTTATCATGCAAACTTCCTTTATATCCACAAAATCAAGGCTAGAGATCACGTAGTGGCATGCGGACCTCATTGCCACCAAGCCCACAGCTTACCCATGAGTCCTGGAAGCCTCCACGCTGATCACATCCTTAGCCATAATACTTCCTACCTCAGGTCCAGGGCAAGTCTAACTCAAGAAAAATCCTCCTGATACTGTAGCACATGGTGTAACCTCCAGTTAATTCATCATTGTCTTCCTGCCACCACTGTTGCAATGTCCATGTAACTGTAAAAATGCCTTTGATAAATATTTACAGATCGACTATATATCCACATAGACAGGATCTTGCAAAATACAATCAGCGAGGACATTATTTCCGAGTAAGCCTATTCAGAGATGCTAGCACTGATGTAATTATGTTTGCCATAACAGGTCCACTGGGCCTCAAATAACCAATTTGTCACATATTTTTGTACTTTTCTTGATTAGCTGTTGTGTACCACAACATCTGGCATGAGTGGTGTGGGTACTTGATGTTGACGAAGAATAATAAAGGTAATCATTAACAAATTCAGAATACTGTGAGTACCATTATATTGTTTTTCTTTTTGATGCAACAATATGGATATTTTTAAATATATATTATTTAAACAACATTTTTTAATATTGTTTTATTTGTTTTTTATGTGAACAATATCTAATTTAGTAGATGCTTGGTCTTAAAGGGTTTTAATGGGGGGAGTTTAAAAAGATTTTTGGGCAATTTTTTATGTGAATTATTTTTAATTTAAAAAGTACATTTTTATAATGATAAATATACCGCACACTTCTACCAATAAAGATGTGATTGGCACTGACGGGGTGCTGGAAGCTGTTATTTATTCTCACGACACCTTAATCAATAACACAAATGCATTTCGGCAAACAGCCTTGTTTGCTGTATTTCTTCACCGTGTTCCCCTCCCCTATAAACAATGTCCAAATCTTAAATCATTCACATAGAAAAAAATCAATCATTCACATAGATAAGGGCCAAACTTTTGCAGTGGTGAAAACCGGATAATTGGCAACCATCTTAAAACAATCATAATTAACACAGGAAAGCAAAGTTAATTCATTGTTAATGCAGATCTCTTACTTTTCAATTTCGTTATCAAAACCACATTTTCCCCATCAATTAATTCATGGCTTTTCAATCATATTAGAACTGATAGTTGTTAAAGATTGAAAAATACAAAACAAAAAAGAAAAAGAAAATTCCTTAAACGAACAGTACCCATGTCAAACCTTAGATTGAGCTGTTTGTTCAATGCACACTTGCATTAATTAATGGAATTCATAGAAGTCAATGTATTCATAGGATGTTCAAGTAGTATGAGTTTTAATGATTCCTGGCTATCCTATGATGGTCCATTCAGACCTGCATCGATTTGCAGCTACCACATTCATGCCCTCAGTTGGCAAATTAGCCTAAGTCTAAGGTATTCCAAAGGAACGTGTAATAATGCTGTTACTCTGTGGTAGAATTGAAGAGGAGGTTTATTCAACAGGAAATGTAAGTTGCTACGAGAATGAGTCCTACCCACTCAGAGCAGGTAGCAACTGACACCAAAGAACTTTCAGTCAAGCATCCAGAACACAATGACATGCAGGTCATTCTGAGAACGTGATGAAGAATAAGCAATGGTGACACACAGGTAAAATCATTACACATCTTCAAGAATAAGCAATGATGACACACAGTTAAGATCATTACACATCTTCCCCCTTTCAAAGGAAAGAAAAGGAAAATATGAACATTAAAAGGAGGAATATAAACATTATTAGGAACCTTACCAATACGCATACTCTTTCTTAACTTGGGTAAAATATCAAGAGAATCATCTTTTCTCAATTTAGGCAAAAAAGCAGACAAATTATTATGAGTGGCAGACAGAATAGGTACAGGAGGAATGCTATTAAGATTCCGTACAAGAGCAATTCTATTAAGGTTCCAAATGCGACCATCACTTAGTTTGGCCGCGTTTAAGAAAAGTTTTTTAACAACGTAGGGTGAGGAAAACTTTGAAATATCAGAAGATCTTAGTGGAAGATGAACTTGTCTCGTACTCTGTCACCTACACGCACACGAGTGTGCGTGACAGCGTGTCTAGAGTCAAAATATGCCTTCCTCTTAGCAACTTTCAATTCTTGGTTGGCCTGCCAAGAAGCTGAACCATTGGTTGTCACAATGTCCTGAGACCCTGTACTCTCACTTCTCATCCATGATTGAAACATACAGGTATTAGGTCTTCTACCACGACAAAGTTCAAAGGGAACCATGGACGTGGTAGAATGAGGAGTAAGGCGATAGATCATTACTCTTTGTTGAATTTCGGCTTTCCAGTCTTTGTTTTGAGATTTGGCTAGCTGTATGGAGTCCTTCAACACACGGTTGAACCTCTCCACCATAACGTTAGTTTCGGGATGATAGAGAGCGCAACGTTTGTGTCTGATCCCTTTCTCAGCAAGGTAGGTCTCCATCTCTTTAGAAGTCAACTGAACCCCATTGTCGGTAAGGAGACAATCGGGGAGTCCCTCACGTGAAAAGATCTCATCCAGAAATTTGATGATATCCTTAGACTCAATACTGCCGCAAATGTTAATCTCTGGCCACCTTGAGAACAGATCAATTAAGACTAAAACAAACGATTGACCAGAGTTACTGAAAACAGGGCCTAATATATCTAGAGCGACTTCTTGCCAGCAACGAGAAGGGACCTCACGAACAGCCATAGGTTGAACTCTAGTTTTAAGGATTCTGTCAGAGGCGTTACATTCTTGGCAGTCTATCACCATATGTTCAACCAACAGATCAATTCCGGGCCACCAGAAGTGTAAACAAATTCTCTCTTTCATTTTAGAAATCCCCTGGTGACCCTGATGAGCCTATTCAGCAATTTTCTTCTTGAGGGAAAGAGGTGGAATTAATTTAGTGCCTCTCCGAAGTAACCCTGAGGAGACGGATAACTCATGCCGTACATTCCAGAATTTCTTTGTTTCCTCATCAAGGCTTATAATTCCCTTCCAACCTTCATTTACTAACTCACAAACTTTGCAAATGACTGAGTCATTCATCATGGAGGATTTCCAGTCATCTTCACTCAAGACACCGCATGTGACCTCACAAACTTTATAATTTTCGTCTTCATCACAAAACTCCACTGACCCATCATTTATGCTAACAGACTCATTCGTTACAAGATGAGACAAACAGTCAGACACTTTGTTTTAAGCACCAGGTATGTGATGAACAACAAAATCATAGTCCTGTAAGCAACAATCCATTTTGTGATTCTCGAGGAGACAGCATCCAGACTCTTCTTTGTGAATAAATCTTTCAAGGGATCGGACTATACTATGAAGGAGCTTCCCAGAGGAATTTTTTAAGTTTTTTAATTGCCCAGAAAATGCAAAGTGTTTCTTTCTCTATTACGGAGTATTGTAATTCAGCGCCTACCAGAGCTCTTGACAGGAACATTATAGTTGTTTCATGTCCCTTTTTAACTTGTTTGAGAACAGCTCCAAGTCCCTTTGAGCTGGCGTCAGTGACAAGTACAGAAGATGTAGAGGTATCAAAGCTATGAAGTGAGGGAGCTTCAGCCAACGCCCCTTTTACATCATCAAATTCTTCTTGGCATCCCCGCAAACAAGAAAATCCCACACCCTTTTTAAGGAGAGTTCTGAGAGTGTGAGTATGAGAAGCAAATTGAGGAATGAATTTATTATAATATTATACCATCCCTAGAAAAGTGACTAGTTCATCTCTGCATTGAGGCACAGGAAGATGGTCAATAGTTTTCACTAACTTGTCTTTAGGCTTGACTCCTTCCTTAGACAGTTTATGACCTAAGTAGTCGATCTCATTAAGATTAAATTTGCATTTATTCACACATAGAGTCAAAACACGTGATTTGAAATGATCCAGAACTGCCTTAAGCCTCTCATCATGAGTACTTTGCGACGGGCCATGAACAAGAACATCATCCTGATAAATCTTAATGCCGGGCAGTCCCTGCAAGACATCTTCCATGGCTCTTTGGAAAACTGATGCAGCAGAATTGAGCCCAAATGGAAGTCTAGTAAACTTATTATATGTGCCGAAGTGCATTATAAAGGCTGTGAGATTCTGCGACTCAGGGTCAATCTTAATTTGATGATACGCAGCCCTGAGGTCAAGCGTAGAAAAGACTTCGGCTCCAGCCAATTGTGTAATCATCTCTGCAATATTAGGGAGGGGATTCCTGTTGGCTATGACAGCGCAAATAAGTCAGCTCATTTCAACGCAAAGCCTGACCTCACCTGAGGCTTTACGGGCAAGGACCACAGGGGCCAGCCAATCACTCGCCTCTGTTTTGACAATGATGCCTTCCTTGAGTAGTTTTTAAAATTCTTCTTCCATGGAATCTCTCAGAGCCAAGGGTACGTTACGTACTTTACAAGTTACAGGGATGGCGTCAGGTTTCAAGATGATCTTGTGAGTGTAATTGGATAAACAGTCTAAGTGTACGCTAAAAACTTCCTTGAATTCAGAGCGCAGGTTGTCTACTTGATCAATTTTAGTCGGTTCATGGTTATGGGAAGAAGCGTGTGAGGAAGCGTGTGAGGACGTAGGTGTTTCTTTGAAATAGTTGATGTGATCTTCCCTCAAGACAATGCAAGGATTTTGACCAGGAATCAGCATGACTCCAAGATCGGCCTGGTGAATCCAGCTTATTATACTATCACCTTCGGAGGAGATATATATCTTCCCAGCTGTAAATCTGTTTTTGAACTCAGTGCCACCTTCGAAATAGCCAAACAATTTGATGGGTTGTCCTCCATATGCAAGTGGTCTGATGTCAGGTTTGAATACTTTCTCTTTTCCTAAAAGAAACACATCATAAAAAGACTTAGAGATTAAAGTGATTTTAGCTCCAGAGTCGAAGAGCATATCAACCGGACGGCCATTTTTTAAGACACTGTCAACAGGACTAGAGGATTTAACTTGGGAAACTTCTGTCATAATTTCACCACAATGTAGATCATCAGGACTGGAATCCGATTCATCTTGTATCCAAACTTCTTTAACTCGCTTGTTTTTTAAATTCTTTTGCAGTCTACAGGCTTTGGTGAAATGTCCCACTTTCCCGCAATTAAGACATTTAGGGGCAGATTTAGCCCGACGCAGCTTCAGCAAGGCTCCGGGGTGCCCTATCTTTGAAATGCTGCGTCAATCCTTACGCCTGCTTCAAGCAGGCGCAGGGTTTTGACGCAGCATGGGCTCAAAAGTGACTGAGTGAAATCTTGCAGATTTCACTCAGCCACTTTTAAGAGGCGTTCCTGTGCCGGAACGCCCCCCCTGCGCCGGAACGCCTACTTCTGGCGCAGGGCTTTACAACGTGACGCATCTCCCAGATGCGTCACGTTGTAAATACTCCGCAGCATGGCGCTGGTTGTGCGCCGCTGCTGCGTCAGAAAAGTGATGCAACGGCGGCGTAAAAGAGGCGCAAGGGGCTTGTAAATCTGCCCCCTAGCGTTTAAGGCAGGACTAGATTTGTGATTAGCGAGATATCCGAGATTGTCACAACGATAAGACTTTCCGAGAAAAGGTTTTCTTTGCCAGAACGATTGCGGTTCTAGATATATTGGATTAGATCTTATAGTATGGGATTCCTATCCTTTTGTGGAGTTAGCATGAGAGACAGATTGGACCTTTTCATTTTGAGACGTGGAGTCATTTTCTTTTTTTTTATGACTTCAACGCAGGTTAAAGAGTGTTCAATCCTTTTTGCGATTGCAATGACTTCATCAAGCTTGGGATCATCCTTCTTCCACAACTCATCATTTACTTTTTCTATAGCACACCCAAATATGAATTGATCGCGTACACGTTCTTCTAGTACACCTTCAAATTTGCAGGTGGAGGCGAGTTTATGGAAATGGGAGACGTACATCTCTACAGTCTCTTTAGGTTGTTGTGTTCTAATCTTTTCCCAAAGTGGTAACGCTCAAGGACTGTACTCACTTTCGTAAAAAAATGTTTGTCTACTTTCTTTAAACAAATTTCAAATTCGTTGAGACTGTCGGATTCAGAGTCATTAAGATCCAGTAGATGTTCGAAGACTTCCTGACCCTCAGAGCCTAAGCAGTGTGGCAATAAAGCTGATTTCCTCTCGGCGCTGAGTGACACACCACAGACTCTAGAGTAGTTGACAAATACTTTTTTCCATTTTGACCAGCGTATTGAAGGTTCGCCAGGATTAGAAAGGAAAAATGGTGATGGCGTGACGTTTTGCTTTGTTAATGAGTTGTTGAAGTCAAGAGATTATTGAGATCAGCAGAAGTAGTCAGTGGACAATATTTAAATTGCGTGTGTCTGTTAATTTAAGTTTGGCAGTGTAGATCAAGAAAACATCTGGATAATATAAGTTAAGTAGTATATAGCTGTGCCTGTCAGCGAAAAAAAGTTTGGCAGGCAAAAATTCAAACAGTATTTAGCTGTGCCTGTCAGTGAAGCAAGGTTTGGCAGGCGCAAAGGAAGATTTTAATTCTAGATTTTGTAAAGCTGTGCCTGTCAGCGAAGCAAAGCTTGGCAGGCAAAAGGAAGATATTAATTCTTGGTTTTTCTTTTAAAGCTGTGCCTGTCAGCGAAGTAAAGCTTGGCAGGCGACAAGAAAATATTTATTTTGCATCGAGTTGAAAGTTAAGAGGACACATGAGGTCTCTTTCGTAGCGAGAGTATTGAGAGACTATGTCTGTAAATAAGCGCACTTGGTAAAAGCGTTGATGAAACACTGCGCTAGTTGCTCAACATGAGCGTCTTGGTAGCTGGGAGACGAGGTTGTCTCCGTGGATGACGAAGACAAGACGCTCCGCAACAAGCGTCTTTGGGTTGCTAGGTGATGATGACGTAGTCACAACACGCGCTGACGAAGACAACGCGTTCTGCAACATGTGCGTCAAGGTTGCTAGGGAATGACGGCTAGTTATGACTCGTGCTCAAGATCGCGCGGCGTAATTGAATTTTTAATCCTGAAGCCTTATTATTTTTTTTTTAAACCGATGAGGAGCGCAGGGATGTATCTGGAGATGGAAGCAAGCGCCGCACAGTACCTGTAATTAGCGATGAAGAAAGAAAGTTCTCGCTTTAAAGATAAACTGAAGAAGTTGCTCAAGTGTTAGGACGATGTCAGTAGAGAGGCAGGGTCCGTCCCAAGATCGTCGCCAGTGTAATAATGCTGGTACTCCGTGATAGAATTGAAGAGAAGGTTTATTCAACAGGAAATGTAAGTTGGTACAAGAATGCGTCCTACCCACTCAGAGCAGGTAGCAACTGACACCAAAGAACTTTCAGTCAAGCATCCAGAACACAATGACACGCAGGTCATTCTGAGAACGTGATGAAGAAGAAGCAATGGTGACACACAGGTAAGATCATTACACATCTTCAAGAATAAGCAATGATGACACACAGGTAAGATCATTACAGAGCCCTTATAGAGGTAAGGTTTTAATGTTTAATGTTTCTATTGCTTACACCAGATCCTATCTTAATCCCATATACAGCTGCCCTTATCGCTATAAAAGCTGTACACGTTTAGTCACCTATATATGGACCAAACGTTCTTCATCACTATTCAAACCTTCTGGTACCATTGTTTGTAAACTTATGATGTACCTAGATTCTAATTTCCATAGCATCCATACTCAGTTTCCTCCCTTTTCCCTGATGGATACCCGGTCAAGACAGAAGAATTTCAACTGATCCCTGTTGCTTGCATGGAATATCTAGAAGTGTCTAGCTACTGGGTAAGTTACATTGCAGTTGGTAATATCTTGAATGTGTACCAGACAGTACATGCAAATTCCAGGCAAGAGGTCACTTTTAGGGTTTGGCAAGAGAGTGGCCACCATAAGCTTCTTAGTTTACAAAGCCAGCACAACTCATCACCCATCCACCGCCTCACTTAGAGGTGGAAAAATCACACTATTAATAGAGCATAAACTTATATCTCAGGAAAAGGAATGAGTGCCATTTACTACAATCTTATCTCATGAATACAGGGAATTAACCCACCTTTGGTAACCTCAAAGGTATGTGCCTCATACCAGGAGAAATATCCCCTAATCTCTCCCGAGCCAGAATTGAAACACCATTAATGGCATGCATGACACTTAAACACACAATAAGGAAAGTGCCTCAGCTAATATTTCTAAGCACATCATCTCTTTTTCCATCTAATATCATCGAGGGGGAGAGGAAGTGGAGTGAAATATAAAATGTGGAAGTTATACCTGTTTTGTGAAAATGTCACAAGCTGATTTCTTGCTGGTCACATTGATGTAGGCAGTGGTGTGAGTAGCAAAAAGCAACATAAAAGCAGTTGAATCTAAAAGACCCCAAAGTATCTTAACCTCTGAGGTCCTATAGGGTGGGGGCTGATAATTCTTGCTGTTCTTGTTACCTGTAAGAAGATGAAGGCATTTCAAAAGCTTCTGCAACTTCACAAACTAGGCTTGGAAGTTACGTGTAATCTTGCATAATTTCCAGTTTTATGGTTATGTATATTTTGCATAATGTGTGCTCTTCGTCTGCTTTTGTATAAATTTCACTTGTCGGAGACTCGCTTGATCAGAAATGTCTACAGGAAACCTATGAATTTGATTATGTGTCACAGCTGCATGCACTGTTCTAGCAAAGTTCACTGCATGGCTCCAGAAACTGTGGGCCCGATTCACAGAACTAACTTAAGACAAAATCCTAAACTTACTACCATTTTGGTATTCACAGAAGGCACTTACTCATTTTGGTATTCACAGAAGGCACTTACTCATTTCGGTATTCACAGAAGTTAGGAGTCCTAACTTTAGGACTCTTAAATCCCTTCTGTTAATACCGAAAGTCTTAAAGTTAGGATATTTCTAAGTTTAGGAGTAGTAAAGTTAGGACTCCTAACTTCTGTGAATACCGAAATGAGTAAGTGCCTTCTGTGAATACCAAAATGAGTAAGTGCTATCTGTGAATACCAAAGTGGTAGTAAGTTTAGGACTTTGTCTTAAGTTAGTTCTGTGAATCGGACCCTGTGTGTACAGGTATATTGTATGACTTTGGGGTTCAAGAGTCTGCTTTGCATACACTTTTCACATGCACGACTGTTGAGCATAATACATATCAATTAATGCATAATTGCCTCAAAAATTACGTGTAGTACATGTGGAAAGAAATATGCAATTTCACCATTGGATAAAAGACATTTTACTCCTGGACATCCACACCCAGCGACCCTCATCACAATCCTGGAAGGCTTACCATATTGTTTCCTACTCAGGTTTCCACCTACTCAGGAGTATTATTCTGATTTGCCCCGTGATGGTTTCTCAGGGATAATGGCTACTGCAGGCTCACTGTGTGATTGTTGTTGTCATCGCTTCTCGGTTCCCTGTTTCCTTCCTCCCACTGGGCTTTGCACTCTCAATCCCCTGGGTGTAGAGAATCTGGAAATTATCACAAAAGGAGCGATAGAGGTATACCATGACACATCCTACAAAATCTAACCAAGAAATCACAAAAAGGTGTGATGGCAGTTGCTGTGTGGTTAGATTAGGGCTCCCAATCAATCAATCAATCAATGGTATGAGTCAGGTAAACCTAGATTTGAGATCTCTGTGGAGAAACTGGAAACAGTGGTGCATTATAGACCACCTCTTTGCTGGTACCCATCGTTATCAAGTCCTTGGGATGGAGAAAGCACAGAGGAGCTTGAGATTTTGCTCGACACCTGTCACCAGGGTTTCATTAGCTATATGTAACTGAGTGAGTCATTGCTTGGTCCTCAAACCATTTCTCTCTTTATTCCCTCCCATTTATTTTAACACAGATTTTAGCCCAGCGATGGATATATAATATTTTGAAATATATAGAGAGAAGACCGCCCGCCATAGGTGCGGCGGTCCCGCCGTTCAAATTAGGATGCACCCGCCACACTGGCGGGCGCATTATGCATTTTTCACTTTGTGGCGGGCGGTGCTGTAAGCAGCACCTGCCGCAATGTAAAAAATGCATGTAGTTCATTTGCATGCACAACGTGACAGGCACTGTGCGGTACCTGCCACCTTGTGCATGCAATACCACCCATGTGTACCCCACCCCCCCAACATCCTGGGGGCTGCTACAGGTCCCCAACAGCGAAAACCGCATGCCTTTCCATGGCAGCAAGCCGCCGCCATGGAAATGTTGCTCTCCACTGGCATCCTGATATGGTTGGCGGTGTCTTACAGACACCGCCACCATATTGTGGCAATTTTCCGCCCAGTCGACGAGTCGACCGGCAGAAAAGCGGCGGACGGTCTTCCCGTCCTCCGCGGACCCCCCAGCCATCCTAATGTGGCGGGGGGTCAATCATGAAAGGATGGCGGGCGGATCGCCCCTCCAGGCTGGCGGTGGCTACCGCCGGCCCGGCGGGCGCGATCCATCAGCCATCCTAATAGGCCCCTTAGTACTGCATCCCATGATGAAGGAGGAGCCTCAGGGCCTCTGAACAACTTTGTAAATGTATTAAGGAAGGAGCACATGAAAAAGCTAATCTCAACACTGTGCAAACAACTGACAGAGTACACCCCAGAAGGCAAAAGCCCCCAGGCCGGAAATGCTGGAAAAACAAGCTTGGGGGAATCTTTAATCACAAGGAAGAGTACAAACTATACAACAAAGCATGAATCTTCGTACAGAGTGTTAAAATGAGATGAACCCAATATCAAATCCTTACATAGTGATACAGGACGCCAGATAAGGAACAGCAATGAGATAAATCCAAAGGCAATTCGTACTGGTCAAAATGTGGAGCTAAAGACACCCATATTTGTGATGAAATGCAGAGCAAATCAAACATTCACCGCCAGACAACAGATCTGGGTTAAATCCATCATTCATTTGCTCTCCATGTCACCCAGTTTAGACCCAGCCAAATGAAAATGAGTCTTGACCCTGTGCCTCATGGGAACAGTCCAGCCTGAACTGCCAAGCCAGGTCCTCCCTGGACCAGAAGCAAGCATCCTGGGACCTGTTTCAGGGTATCAGCCCTCATGTAGAGGCACAGAGACTACTGCACCTACTGTGGCACTACACCAAAACCAGTGGATAACCGGTGGAGGTCATTGCTGAAATAGAAAGACCTTTTACAGTACAAATGTCTAGATACTTGTGGGTAGTTCCTTTTGCCATAGCATTTCCTAAAATAGATCTCATACGTCTATGAGAAGTAAACAACTGGCTGACACTCTTGGGTGATACTAGCAGGGTTGGTCAGCCATCTCCACCAACACTGCAACCTTGGTCATATAATTAATGTATATGCAGTGCAAACACTAATCAAAACAGCAAAAATGCACAGTACACAATAGAGAGCACAGTATCAGACATAATGTGGTAATTACACTATAAAATAGGTAATCTTCAATGAGATTGGTAATCTAATGAAGTAAGAAATAATCAGAAACAAAAATGTTATTCTCGAATAAAACATGGTCATTGCAATGTAACAATAAAAGCAGCACTCCCTGAAAGGGGAGACACCTCAAAGAACAGCAGCCGTTATAAAATGTTATCTTAAAGCGAATTGGCTATTTACTGCAAAGGGATTGATGATCACCATGTAACTTCGTCTCCTTCTGAAATACCCTGTTGTAAAGCAATTTGATCATCACAGCTCGCATCTGGCTCTAGATATAGTTAATTTGGAGAGTTTGCTTTAATATGGAGTGACCATCTAAATTCCTTATGGACTTTAAAGAGACTTTAAAGAGACACTACATGAATACATTTCCAAAAGATGGCACAGGATGTGGATCGTTTCATTTTTTTTATCTCAAGACTAAAGGGAACTTTTCATGAATAATGACTGTACCATATTATGTCCAAAGCAGGAAAGATCGGATTCTAATGAATTGATAAAATGCTTATGAGACCAGATGAACATGAACATTTTAGCATGCCAGTATTCATAATTTTATATGTAATTTAGCTTTGCTTAAAATTTAATTTTCCAAAATGCCATTTAATGTTAGGAATCAGTGCTTCGACACCTTTAACAAACTTGTATTTTTTATGCAGCTGTGTAAAATATTAGGGTTTTTATTAACTGAAATAAATATACTTTGACTTTAGCAATCCTCCCTGGTTAAACATTTAGGTGCCGATTACGATCCGTTAAAAACCGCGTACGAACCGTCGGTCGGAGCGAATTCCCCGTCCGACTCGTACCCGGTTGTAATACTTTACAAACATGGAATTACGATTCGCACGGAAACACCATTTCCGTACGAATCGTAAAAAACACCGACCGACGAAAATATACATACGAATGTGATCCGGGAATGCTGCGACGTGACGTCGGGACGCTTTCAGGCAGCGTTTCACGAACCAGGAATTACGATTCGAACCGACAGCAGTCCGGACGGCAATATTTTCACGGCACCCAAAAAGTGCAGCAAAAGCGAAGTACGGCGTGAATCGACCAGAGTAGGTGGCCCGGTACGCGCCGACCCCCCCCCCAGCCCCCGTAGGTACGCGCCGACCCCCCCCCCAGCCCCCGTAGGTACGCGCCGACCCCCCCCCAGCCCCCGTAGGTACGCGCCGACCCCCCCCCCAGCCCCCGTAGGTACGCGCCGACCCCCCCCCAGCCCCCGTAGGTACGCGCCGACCCCCCCTGTGTGTACACCCGTGTACGGTGCGTACCCCCCCGTGTACGCTCGAGTCGAACCCCCACCCGTGTATGTACGGTGCGTACCCCCCCGTGTACGCTCGAGTCGAACCCCCCCGTGTACGCTCGAGTCGAACCCCCCCGTGTACGCTCGAGTCGAACCCCCCCGTGTACGCTCGAGTCGAACCCCCACCCGTGTACGCTCGAGTCGAACCCCCCCGTGTACGCTCGAGTCGGACCCCCCGTGTACGCTCGAGTCGAACCCCCCGTGTACGCTCGAGTCGAACCCCCACCCGTGTACGCTCGAGTCGAACCCCCCCGTGTACGCTCGAGTCGAACCCCCCCGTGTACGCTCGAGTCGGACCCCCCCGTGTACGTTCGAGTCATACCCCCACCCGTGTATGTACGCACCCGTGGGGGTACGCACCGTACATACACGGGTGGGGGTATGACTCGAACGTACACGGGGGGGTCCGACTCGAGCGTACACGGGGGGGTTCGACTCGAGCGTACACGGGGGGGTTCGACTCGAGCGTACACGGGTGGGGGTTCGACTCGAGCGTACACGGGGGGGTTCGACTCGAGCGTACACGGGGGGGTTCGACTCGAGCGTACACGGGTGGGGGTTCGACTCGAGCGTACACGGGGGGGTTCGACTCGAGCGTACACGGGGGGGTACGCACCGTACATACACGGGTGGGGGTATGACTCGAACGTACACGGGGGGGGTCCGACTCGAGCGTACACGGGTGGGGGTTCGACTCGAGCGTACACGGGGGGTTTGACTCGAGCGTACACGGGGGGGTACGCACCGTACGTACACGGGTGGGGGTATGACTCGAACGTACACGGGGGGGTCCGACTCGAGCGTACACGGGTGGGGGTTCGACTCGAGCGTACACGGGGGGGTTCGACTCGAGCGTACACGGGGGGGTACGCACCGTACACGGGTGTACACACAGGGGGGGTCGGCGCGTACCTACGGGGGCTGGGGGGGGGTCGGCGCGTACCTACGGGGGCTGGGGGGGGGTCGGCGCGTACCTACGGGGGCTGGGGGGGGGGTCGGCGCGTACCGGGCACCTGTTTGGACGTCTCCATGGTTGTTATGGGAGTTCGGTGCGGACGGTCTTTTCACCATACGGTTGTACATTCGGACGCCCGGGATGGATCGTGATTCCCCGGTCGGAGTTCACCTTTCACGTTTGTACGGTGAATCGTACGAGGACGTGTCGGACACATTTTCCGACCCGAGGACGTGTGGGGAAATATTCCCAGTGCGGTTCGTATGGACTTTTTACCATGCGAATCGTGATTGCCAGTTCGTACGGCACTTGTACGATTCGTACGGTAGAAAGACCCGATACGAGTCGTACGGGGACATTTTTTACCGGATCGTGATCGGCACCTTAATATACTGCTTGTGACGCTCTGGTATTGATAGAAAGGTAATGCACGCTAAGCTCTAACGTTTGCAAAGCTCTGAACACATCTGGAATGAGATAATCAAGGAAACAATGCATTAAGGAAGCAGTAATACGATTCCACATGGGTCAAAAACACCTTGGGCCTTATTTATGAGAAGTGCTGCATCGCTGCGACATTGCTGCAACAAAGCTGCGGCAAAGGGGGAGCGTTACCCCGCAAAAGCCTTGCAGGAGTGGTGCATTGGAATAAATAACATTTCAGTGCGCCACTTCGAGGACATTACTGCATCAATATCTTACGCCTGCCTCATTTCAGGTGTAAGACTGACGCAGTCCCTTTCACATGGGGCTTGCCCATCATCCTTTTTGGTTTTCCAGGCTAGCCTGGCTGATGAGGGGTGAAGCACTGAAACCATTCCCAGGATGCTTGTTTCCGGTCCAGGGAGGACCTGTCTTGGCAGTTTGGACTAGACTGTTCCAATGAGGCACAGGGTCAAGACTGATTTGCATATGGCCTGGTCTAAAATGTGGTGGCATGGGGAGCAAAAGAACGATAGATTAAACCCAGATCTCTTGACTGGGGGTGAATGTATGATTTGCTCTGCATTCTGACCATCATCTTTGTGTCACAATGGAGAGGTGCACAGAGAGCAACACAAGGGAAAAAAGTAACAAAAGTCAGGGCATTGAGAGGTTTTCTTGCCATGACGCAAACCAAAGGGTTTTAGCCCTCTACGTAGATTTGCATTAGGCTTCGGCCCATGTAGATAGCCTCACAGCCATCAGTGTAGGGAAATCCACTGAGGTCTCCCTGGCCCACTTGTAGACTTTTTCATCGGGTTAGAACAGTAGATACATGTATTTAGCCATACCAGAGACCATAGTAGAACAATTTATTTCGATGGGGCCTCCATGTGCCCCGAAAGAGCCAGAAGTACACTTACGGTGTAGTTTCACATCTCCATCATACACTAATCTATAGTGTATACCAAGTGAAAAGCACATATAGCAATAACAAATAGCTCATTAGCAAATGTGGTATTATACATGTAAAAAGAAAACAAAATGACCTAACCTTTTAAAAGGAACAAAACGTTTTTCACTGTTTTTACTACTGAACATTAGAACTTTACACAAATCCATGCTCACCTGTGTTCTGCTTAGTCTTAATCTATCTCTACTCTTGTGTTATCAGGCACATAAGCGCATTATCATAACATTCATATGTCTTTCAGAGAGCCCCTAAACATAAAATAACCCTCCTTTGCTTGTGGCTAAAACATTGGGTCGTTATACAGTCTTTCCCTCACTACAAAATGCACAATCTTTTCTTGCTTCCAAAGCAGTGAAAGGGAATGTAGTGTGAGCACTGTATACATGCAAGACTGTGAGAATCTCCATCCAGCGGGTAGAGAACCGGTTTTGCAGGAGATTATTAAATGTGCCAATTTTCACATCCAATCTCATCACACATAATGAATTAGATTTAAATTTTATCTCAGATTTTGTTAGTTCACGACCAGTACTATTTTGGCACTCGGTCTGGACAAACAAATCCGCGCTACTCACACAAGAGATAATAACTGATTGTTTAAATTGTGATAGGGGGCTGAAGATCCCGTGGATATCTTACATAAACACAAACCTGCGAGAAATAGGCATGGATAATATTTTTATTAACCCTACACATGCCAGTAAAATTAAAAAATTTGAATTAAAAGAGGCACTAAGCGCACTGTTCTGCCAAAAAAGACTTAGGAGGGAAAAAGAGAAACCAACAGTTATAAGGTATATGGAAATAGCAGCCACCAGAAATCCCTTCCCATTATATCTTACTATACAATTGACAAACTGGGAAAGAAGTCTTCTATGTCGCCTGAGGGCTGGGACTATTAGGTATCTTTTAAATTTCCCTTTGGGGTACCAAGAAACTGCACTTATGACGAGCTGTCCCTGTAATGGGCAAAGTAAACAAAGCGATTTGCACTTCTTTTTTCTCTGTAATTTTTACTTAATGTATACAAAGCGGTTCTTAATCCCTTATTTTAAAAAATTTAGACCAATTAGTTTAACCAAATCTTATGAGGTATTGTTAGCACTTGGAAACGAGGAAATAATCTTCCGTGTTTGTAGTTTTTTAAAAACAGCTGTCTATGCGCGCAGAACTATGGAAATGTAAATAATGATGTATTTTAACTCATATGTATTATTGGGGAATTTGTTTTTTCTTTGATGTGAATATATGATGTGCTTTTATGAATTGTTATAATTCGAATAAAGATTCTTTGAATTGAATTGAATTGACTGTGAGAATGTTAGATGTATCTACTGAGCCACATCTAAAACAAAATGAACTTAAAAAAACGTTAATTTAAGGAAACAATGAAAAGAAACATCTCATGGTACCCTACTTTGAGGCAAGAGTCCAGTAAAGAATCAAATGGAGTCACCAGCCTTCTCACATGGAGCAGACAATCTCTCAGTCAAGCCACCTTCATTGCAGAAGAAGTTGGTGAGGGGCCCACAGCAGGAGTGGCCAGTGCTGGTAAGAGTGGTGGGGCGGTGTGGGAGGATTGGGGGCGGGATTTGACAGAGGACCATGAAGGGAAATTAAATAAATAATTAATTTTCCCTCACCGTCGTCTGTCAAAATCCCTCCGAACGAGCCCCTACGCACCACTGCTCTGACCTGCACGGGCTGTGGCTGGCCCACAGATGTTTGCTAATTATTGTTGGGGCTCAGGCTAATTACTCAGCAGCTTGTCTCCAGCTTTGTGCTAAGGCATTCAGTAGGTTCAAGGCACTGGGTCGGTTCCTTTGTCTTCTTGGGCTGGCTGGAGGGTTCCGCAAACTCAATGTAGCAACAGCAGCAGGGCAGTCCAGCAAGGGGCATTCAGGGTCAGTCCTACACATGAGAAAATGAGCAGCATTAATCTTCCCACCTGGTCAATACAGGCCCAGGTCCAAAGGATGTTAGTCAGATGCAACTTATAGCTCTTAAGACACATAGTTCAGCAGATGCCTCATGCCAGCCAGCATTGAAGAACCCTTACAATTCAAGGGCAGAGCCCACTGGGCTAGCTTATTCTTCCCCACTTAGAGTGAAGCCTAAGTGGATAAGCCTCCCACAGGCCCTGCAGAGGGCTCTACCTATGTACAGGTACCCTCTGCCTAGCTTCAGGGGCCCAGGTACAACCATCAGGGTTTTGCCTGGATCAAAGTAATGTGGATCATGCCCATACATGCCTTCATCAAAGTAAGAGCAGAAGGATGGAATTCCTTTTTTGCACAAAGGTAAATGATCATGATCGACAGGTGAGTTTGGACTGCAGTGAAGCAGTTTACAGTAATTCACCTATTGAAACCTTTCAGGCTGTTGATATCAGAGATGACAGACTGTAATGTTCCCAAACATTATGGGGCCGATTCACAAAGGGATTTTACGCCTTGTTGGACTTGGCCCTTCTGGCAGGTTCACCCCCGAGACTTTTCGCTTTTTATTGGTAACTTGGAGTAATGGATTTTGGTTTCTGCGCACTTTACCGCTGTGTCCCAGGGTAAAGTGCGTGCGTGTGTTGAGGTTGGCCTGCCCTCCCATAGGAATGCATGGGAGAATGTATGTGTCCCTGTAGTTCCTGATGCGTGGGGTGTGCAGGCCCGTGTTTGGTATGTGCGGACTCGTGGGAGTGAATGCTGCGCGTTGATGTGTGCAGCGTGCATGTACCTGGTGTGGAAGTGCCACTTCTAGAAGTGGGCACTTCAGTGTGCAGTCTGAAATGTGTGGCTTGTCTGGCGATTGGCTGGTGAGGTCAGGTGACGGACCAGGGAATTCCCCAGAGTCAGGAGGAGTCACCCAGTGGTGAATGGGGAGTTAGCATGTTGATGGCTGGGGAGGAGTGTACCTGGGTCCTGAATAGGACAGGGATTCCCCCACACAATGCTGGCGCCGGCCCCTGTGGTGCGTCTAATGACCCTAGCCCTGCCAGTGAATAGGGAGAGGGGCTGAGCAAAACAAAGTGCTCAGGAACCTGCTGGAACTGGTTCGCCCCTTCCCTGCACCTTAGACAAAGCCTTGTAATGTATAAAAAGGGGCTGTGTCCCCACAGAAGTTGTTCTCTTCCAGGATCCACTTGAGGGGGGGCCTGCTGCTGCTGGGCGCCAGGAGAGACCGCCACTGGGGACTGCCTCCCTGCTGGAGGGCCCTGTGAGCTGGCTCTGGGCCCAGCCTTTGCCCCCTGCTCTCTGAAGGACCTTTTTGGTGGCTGGACATTGCTTGTAGCGCCTGGGAGCGCTTTCTGGACTTTATAGCGCTGGGCGCGCTGTCTTCCTGAACTTAGCTACCTTTGTAGCGCTGGAAGCGCTGGTTTACTTTATAGCGCTAGGAGCGCTGTGATTCTGGTAGCGGGTGCCCACCCCGCGATTCTGCCGTGTTTGAGTCCGCTTGCGGGTGCCCACCCCGCTTATTTGCGTGTATTGCGAGGGAGCCTACCCCTCTTATCGCCGGGAAAATCACCGCTGCAGCCCGGGCTGAAACCGGAAGTCAGGCGGGTTGAGGGCGGGCCTCCGGGACACCCAGAACAGGAAGCAGGAGGGCGGGAGCCTACCCCGCCTCCTGCCAAGCACCGCGGTCGCAGCCCGGTCGAAGAAGTTAGGATCCAGGCGGGAGCCTACCCCGCGCTGGACTGAGAGGAGAAGTGCGGCCGGAGCTGATGCGGAGGGGGCGCGAGGCACATTGTCGGTGCCTGCCCCTCCGCGTTGCAGAGAAGCCTCGGAGCCTTCCCCGGAGAGCGGAGACGACGCGGGAGTCCCCCGAGCAGCCGGTGAGTGCCTAGAGGGCTGGGGGACTCCGCGCATCTGCTGGGGGGTGCAGGGGGGCTGTGCTCACGAGCCCCGTGAGGCTCCAACGACGGGGGCTGAGAGTAGTAGAGCCTGTGAGGCTCCCAGAAGGCATTGTTCGTGCAGAGCCGGTTGCGGCTCCAACGAGGGGCGCTATATTTCCTCAGAGTCCAGGGTGACTCCAACGAAGGGGGGACACCCGTGGGCATGCTAGGGCGGCCCCGGAAGGCAGTGGGTCGCCCCAACGTGTTCGCGAGCCCAGCGAGGCTCCAACGTCGCAGTACAGTACCAGTGCAGAGCCGGTTGAGGCTCTAGAGGGCAGTTCGTGTTTTAGAGCCCAGGGAGGCTCCACGGGAGCGACAAGAGTTGTTTTCCAGGCACAGGGGTGCCCACGTTTACTTTCTCCAGCTGCCCAGCACTTAGTGGGCAGCTGCATCGTTTAGGTTGGGGCCCTCGGAGTTTTGGACTGTGCCTCCTGCGCAGCCTTGACCCTGACTTGTTGAACGCAGGGCGTCCTAGCCCCTACCAGGCCAGTTGGCCAGGGACTGCCACAGGTGGTGGCTCCTAGGAGTTCTTGCGCAATTGGTACTTTTACACCTCTGAATGTTTCATGCATCATGTGTTTCCTTTGCTCTGCACCTCTGAATGTTTTCCTGCATCATGTGTAACGTTCTCTTACCCCTACAGGTATTGTGATACGTAGGTGGTTGTTGCTTTCTCCTAGTACAGGTGGTGCTAGTGAGGTTCTAGTTCCCTGCGTGACAGTCTCCTAAGATAGTTAGGGTTACGTAGGAGGTACTTCCCCGATACCAGTGAGTACTGGTTGTGTGCTATACAGATTATATTTTTGTGCTACAGTGATTTTATATATTTTGTGTGCTAAATATCTAAAAAGTGCTAATTCCTGACAGTGGTCCAGGTGGCCCTGTCTTGTACATAATCCCTTGTAAATTCTGCCCGTGCCTGTTGGCACATTGTAAAGTGTGTGTTTTTATCTAATGTGTTGTGTATAATACAAAGGTTATTTTTATAGAATACCTTGTGTGGAGTTTCCTTTGTGGTGGGCCTTGGGTGTTGTTGCTGGGTGCGCGCGCAAACGCTTTACACATCGCCTCAGAGGTAAGCCTGACTGCTCGTGCCAAGCTACCAAGGGGGTGAGCAGGGGTTATCTTTGGCGTGTAACTTCCTTGCCCTGACTAGACTGGTGGTTTCTGCCTGACTTTGGCGCAAGCTTTAGCCAACCGGAAATCGCCAGGTCTAACATTGGTGTTCAGCGGTGGGATTTGGACTTGCGTTTGCGCTGTACCGCAGCAGCGGCTGGCTACACCACAAAACTCTGCATTAGATAACCACATTTTAGGGATTATTGTTTTGAAGTTCCTTTATTTCTTCTCCTGAAGGTATCATTGTGTAATTGTGTCCAGTACATTTGTCCCCCGCCCTGCGCCCAGAGTTTGGTACCTGTGTCACGTGGTGGTCAGGTTGAGGGATCAGGGGTGGTAGAAACTGCCTTACCAGTCCGAGGGGAGGGTTGTGTGTGGATGGTGTGTGGGGCATTAGACAGTGAGTGTGAGTTCTCCAGGATAGAGAGCTCACTGAAACCTTTTGTGAATTGTGTACTCCTGTGTAGCTCCGACCCCCAGGTTCCTTGTGTTGAACTCGTCTCAGGAACGTCCGCCAAAATGGAGCCTGCTTTTAACTTCTGTGGTCTGTTTAGGTACAGTAGGTTGGAGCTGGTAAGGTTCTGTGAGGAGAGAGACATAGAGGTGGGTGAGTTAGATACCCAGTCCAAACTGAGGGACAACCTGATCACTTGGCAAAAGGTTGAGTGGGAGCGAGAGCGCAGCGAGGAAGATAGGGCCCGGGCCGCACGCCGAGAGGGTGGTGGGTCTGAGGGGAGCCCTGAGGAATCTGAGGGGGAGGAAGGTTACCTGACAGGGACGTCAGTAGAGAGTGAAGACCCCATAGATAGGGAGTCCCTTGCTGGGTCCAGTGTCAGGAGCAGCACCCCATCCCTTTCCCTGTCCCCAGAGGAGTGGGTGGATAGGAGGGAAGAGAGGGAGCATCAGCTGGCCATGGAGAAGCTCAGGTTAGAGCATGCCTGGGGGATGGCGCAGCTGACGATGGCAGAGAAAAAGCTGGAGACCGAGAGGGTCTTAGCGCAGGAGAGGATGGCGGAGGCTGAGAGGGCCTTCGCCAGGGAGAAATCAGTGCTGGAGAGTAGATTATCGCCTGCGCGCAGTCGTAGTTTTCTGGGCTCCCCAGGGAGGGTTGAGTCCAGTGGTGGCAGCGAAATAGAGTCCCGTGCGACAAGTCCCACTCCCAGTTTCCCCAGTCTGGTACCTGTTTCCCAAGAGGAGGAGTATAGGTTGAAGTTCAGGGGCAGTAGAAAACCGTCTCACCAGCCGTGGGGGTTGTTTGTGGATGACTGTCATGAGGCACTGTGGGACTGGCTGGAGGTCAACACGGAAGAGGATTTGGATATAGTGCTCAAAATGATTGTCAAAGAGCAGATGCTCAGGAGTTGTTCTCCAGGGTTGCGCCAGCACCTGGTGAGGTATGACTACTTTTGTCCTTGGGCGCTGGCCGAGGAAGCGGAGCGCTGGGAAAGCGCTAAAGGTTCTCTGGAGTCATTAGGGAGTGACTCAAGTGGTGGTTCAGGTACCTTCCAGCCCAGCGTGGTGGAAGAGGCTCCGTGTAGCCCAGCTAGGTCCCAGTATAGCGAGGAGGGTGTAGGGGCTTACGGCCTGGCTCAGTGGAGCGGGAGTAAGTGGGTGACTGAGGGTCCCCAGACGTACGAAACCCTGCCTCAGGACTTGGGTGGTTTCAGGAGGGAACACCAAGTTGGGGACCTAGGCTGTCCTGTTAGCCCATTTGAGGAGGATCACCTAGTGAGTAGAGGACCGGGAGCGCCTGTAAACAGGGCTCCTGTGGTTCTAGTGTCTGGCAGTACCGCTCCAGTAGGGAGGGTACAGAAGTCCAGCGGGAGGAGTGGCATGGGGCTGTGTTCCCCGGTGGAGGAGCCAGTGGGTCAGAGACCAGCCGGGAGGGCTGAGTCTCCTAGAAGTGACCATGGCGACTACACGTCTGGCCTGGGGGATCTTTGCGCACTGTCAGGTGGACAGGGGACGGGAGATCTGCGCCAGGCAGACGGTCATGCAACATATGAGGCATATGTTACCCTCGGGGGGATGGTGTGTAAATCCCCAGAAGTCCTGGAGTGCCAGGCAATTATTCCACCGAAGGTTTTAGACCGGAGGTTGGAAGGCCAGGTTCAGGAGCAGCCTGACCTGAAGGGTCTGCCTACTGTAACCAGTGTCCTGACCGGTTCTTCTTCCAGAGGGGCCGCCCCAGTTGGTAGGGAGCAGGACTCTGGAAGGGGGTGCAGAGGGTGGGAGAGCCCACCTCTGACCCCGGTGCAACCTGAGGGGTTAAACCCTAGGTTGGTAGACCAGCTCTCAGGGAGGGGTCCTGAGCTGGTTGGTGAGGTATGTTACGAGGGTGCCTCTCAAAGGAGGAGAGGGCGGAACCCCAGGAGAAGAGGTAGGGGGAGGAGAGCCTCACCCGTGACTTTTGGTCAGCCTGAGGGTACGGACCCTAGGCTGGAGGATCAGTGGCCGTTTGGAACTGCCCTGATGAGGGGTAGAGTGGAAAATGGTCACTATGTGCCAGGGGTTACTACCCCCCACTCTGTAGTTAGGCAAGGACCAGTGGCGCCTAGGTGGTCTAGGGCCTGGTCCTGGCCACGGACAGCTGAGGAGTACCAGGGGGGTAGCCCAGTTGGTCCGCCGAGTTTTTTCAGAGGAAACCCTGCGAGTTCAGAGTGGCGTAAACCCGGAGAGTGTCCCTGCCGTTGCGGGCCTGCGTCCGTGTTGTATCGCCCCAAGCAGGGAAGACCATCACGGTGGTGATTGGTCTACCCTGCGTTTTGGCTGGAAGGGGGTTGTGTTGGACTTGGCCCTTCTGGCAGGTTCACCCCCGAGACTTTTCGCTTTTTATTGGTAACTTGGAGTAATGGATTTTGGTTTCTGCGCACTTTACCGCTGTGTCCCAGGGTAAAGTGCGTGCGTGTGTTGAGGTTGGCCTGCCCTCCCATAGGAATGCATGGGAGAATGTATGTGTCCCTGTAGTTCCTGATGCGTGGGGTGTGCAGGCCCGTGTTTGGTATGTGCGGACTCGTGGGAGTGAATGCTGCGCGTTGATGTGTGCAGCGTGCATGTACCTGGTGTGGAAGTGCCACTTCTAGAAGTGGGCACTTCAGTGTGCAGTCTGAAATGTGTGGCTTGTCTGGCGATTGGCTGGTGAGGTCAGGTGACGGACCAGGGAATTCCCCAGAGTCAGGAGGAGTCACCCAGTGGTGAATGGGGAGTTAGCATGTTGATGGCTGGGGAGGAGTGTACCTGGGTCCTGAATAGGACAGGGATTCCCCCACACAATGCTGGCGCCGGCCCCTGTGGTGCGTCTAATGACCCTAGCCCTGCCAGTGAATAGGGAGAGGGGCTGAGCAAAACAAAGTGCTCAGGAACCTGCTGGAACTGGTTCGCCCCTTCCCTGCACCTTAGACAAAGCCTTGTAATGTATAAAAAGGGGCTGTGTCCCCACAGAAGTTGTTCTCTTCCAGGATCCACTTGAGGGGGGGCCTGCTGCTGCTGGGCGCCAGGAGAGACCGCCACTGGGGACTGCCTCCCTGCTGGAGGGCCCTGTGAGCTGGCTCTGGGCCCAGCCTTTGCCCCCTGCTCTCTGAAGGACCTTTTTGGTGGCTGGACATTGCTTGTAGCGCCTGGGAGCGCTTTCTGGACTTTATAGCGCTGGGCGCGCTGTCTTCCTGAACTTAGCTACCTTTGTAGCGCTGGGAGCGCTGGTTTACTTTATAGCGCTAGGAGCGCTGTGATTCTGGTAGCGGGTGCCCACCCCGCGATTCTGCCGTGTTTGAGTCCGCTTGCGGGTGCCCACCCCGCTTATTTGCGTGTATTGCGAGGGAGCCTACCCCTCTTATCGCCGGGAAAATCACCGCTGCAGCCCGGGCTGAAACCGGAAGTCAGGCGGGTTGAGGGCGGGCCTCCGGGACACCCAGAACAGGAAGCAGGAGGGCGGGAGCCTACCCCGCCTCCTGCCAAGCACCGCGGTCGCAGCCCGGTCGAAGAAGTTAGGATCCAGGCGGGAGCCTACCCCGCGCTGGACTGAGAGGAGAAGTGCGGCCGGAGCTGATGCGGAGGGGGCGCGAGGCACATTGTCGGTGCCTGCCCCTCCGCGTTGCAGAGAAGCCTCGGAGCCTTCCCCGGAGAGCGGAGACGACGCGGGAGTCCCCCGAGCAGCCGGTGAGTGCCTAGAGGGCTGGGGGACTCCGCGCATCTGCTGGGGGGTGCAGGGGGGCTGTGCTCACGAGCCCCGTGAGGCTCCAACGACGGGGGCTGAGAGTAGTAGAGCCTGTGAGGCTCCCAGAAGGCATTGTTCGTGCAGAGCCGGTTGCGGCTCCAACGAGGGGCGCTATATTTCCTCAGAGTCCAGGGTGACTCCAACGAAGGGGGGACACCCGTGGGCATGCTAGGGCGGCCCCGGAAGGCAGTGGGTCGCCCCAACGTGTTCGCGAGCCCAGCGAGGCTCCAACGTCGCAGTACAGTACCAGTGCAGAGCCGGTTGAGGCTCTAGAGGGCAGTTCGTGTTTTAGAGCCCAGGGAGGCTCCACGGGAGCGACAAGAGTTGTTTTCCAGGCACAGGGGTGCCCACGTTTACTTTCTCCAGCTGCCCAGCACTTAGTGGGCAGCTGCATCGTTTAGGTTGGGGCCCTCGGAGTTTTGGACTGTGCCTCCTGCGCAGCCTTGACCCTGACTTGTTGAACGCAGGGCGTCCTAGCCCCTACCAGGCCAGTTGGCCAGGGACTGCCACAGGTGGTGGCTCCTAGGAGTTCTTGCGCAATTGGTACTTTTACACCTCTGAATGTTTCATGCATCATGTGTTTCCTTTGCTCTGCACCTCTGAATGTTTTCCTGCATCATGTGTAACGTTCTCTTACCCCTACAGGTATTGTGATACGTAGGTGGTTGTTGCTTTCTCCTAGTACAGGTGGTGCTAGTGAGGTTCTAGTTCCCTGCGTGACAGTCTCCTAAGATAGTTAGGGTTACGTAGGAGGTACTTCCCCGATACCAGTGAGTACTGGTTGTGTGCTATACAGATTATATTTTTGTGCTACAGTGATTTTATATATTTTGTGTGCTAAATATCTAAAAAGTGCTAATTCCTGACAGTGGTCCAGGTGGCCCTGTCTTGTACATAATCCCTTGTAAATTCTGCCCGTGCCTGTTGGCACATTGTAAAGTGTGTGTTTTTATCTAATGTGTTGTGTATAATACAAAGGTTATTTTTATAGAATACCTTGTGTGGAGTTTCCTTTGTGGTGGGCCTTGGGTGTTGTTGCTGGGTGCGCGCGCAAACGCTTTACACATCGCCTCAGAGGTAAGCCTGACTGCTCGTGCCAAGCTACCAAGGGGGTGAGCAGGGGTTATCTTTGGCGTGTAACTTCCTTGCCCTGACTAGACTGGTGGTTTCTGCCTGACTTTGGCGCAAGCTTTAGCCAACCGGAAATCGCCAGGTCTAACACGCCTCGTAAAGTTTTGAGTGCGGAATCTCCACACTCAGGATGGAGTCTCCAAACTGTAGTGCTCAGTGAAGAGACCCTGCCCCGAGTGCAGAGATTCTGCACTTGTTACTTTATGAGTCGTAAGTCCCTTCATGAATCAGGCCAAATTTCTTTAAAAACAAATCTGTCTCAGGTTTTTGGATTCCTCATAGACCAGGTGGTCAATAAGCAACTCCCCTGGTAGAATTATGCACCCCACAAACTGTAACTAGCTGCCACCAGAACGGGCAGAGGGTTTCAAAGGGCACTACCCTCTGTGCTACAAGGACAGGACAGCAATAGGCATTCTTCTCATTCTGATGGCACTCCAAAGGTGTCCCTGGGAAGCAGCAGGTCTGCTGGCTGAAGGGGGCCCTTTGAGATTAGGGGTCTGATAAACTTTGCCAACTAGAAAATAATCCCAGGTAAAGCCAGGAACAGGTTTAAAATGGCAGGATAGCACAGTCACACTACTGGCCTTTGACTTTCATTCCTACACCTCACATTGGGGTTGCTTTAAGAAGTTGTTAGATAAATAACCTTCTGTTTTGCCATCCACTGGGTAGATCCCCATCATTGCAGCCCCTGAATTTCTGCACCCAGTTTCGAAATGTCACCTGTTCAGCTCACACAGAATTCAATGCATGCTCTAAGGATGCTAACATAGACCCGGGCCAGCTCAACACATGCACAGACTCTACAAAAAAGACACAAATTCATCACCAGCCCAGCCTTTTAATGGACTGAAGTCATGCAGTGATACCTACGTAGAAACTGGGACATTATCTTCATGGATTAAGAGGCCACTGAGGCACCATCATTGTAATGCCAGCGATATTAGAAAAACAAGCATTGGCATAGCCAATAGGTCTCGCCTTTGGGACCTTGTAAGTGTTTAGCCATGCAACAGTTGTTGTTGCACCAAAGAAATTGTGCTGCATAAATAAATACTTATAATGTCCCAAAAGCGAGACCTATTGGCTATGCCAATGCTTGTTTTTTGTAAAAAAATAGATGCTTGTTTCTATTTCTTTACTTTTGCTATAATCGCGGCACCAGCGCTTTATTTTTAACATTAAAAGTAAAGCGCCGGAGCCGCGATTATACCAAAGGTAATTGAAACAAGCATCTATTTCTTTACTTTCGCTATAATCGCGGCACCGGCGCTTTATTTTTAACACTAAAAGTAAAGCGCCGGTGCCCGTTTATAGCAAAAGCGCCTTCATGAAGTACAGTACCCAGGAGACATATGGTGGCTGCGCGCGTTCATGCGCACATGCACGCAGGCTTTAGGCCAGCGGCTGCAGCACTTTGAAAATCCCCTTACAAAAATTCGAGCAACAGCGCAAGCGCTGTTTTAGGCTCGACCTAACCATGGGGAACATTTTTGACTGCTCCATAGGCCCTTCCTGGCAAATGGCATTGTGGTGTCATTTTTAGAGGCCTTGCAGGTCATTTTCAGAGGTGGGGTTGTTCAGCACCTGGACAACTAGCTACGTGACTGAGGGTTTTACGTCTAAGTACGTCAAACAACCGGGCAGCTTCTAGTACACAACGAGGCGGCACGTCAAGCACCTGGGCATTGCCGGCAGGGTCTGCTGTTGAATGGTTGCCGCCGGGAGTATTCCATTCAGGGATTCGGGATGTTAGCCCCTTACTCTTGCACCTGTGAACATCAATAAAAGGGCTGAGAGTCTTCAAACCCGATACTTCATGTACTAGCAGCCCCTTGGAATGAGTGGTGTCTGCTAATGCAGCATGTGTGTTATTTCAGCACTTGGACAGCTCCCTGTGCGCAAAGCTGGAAATGGAAATACCAAGGTGCAGCTGTTCACTGCCCCAGAATGTTTGCTACTGTGGAGTGCTGGCACTCTCTCCTATTTTGCATGCCTGCTGAAATAATGCTATTACTCTATCCTTCACACTGAGGAAGTGCAGTCACTTAGTGCTTGAAACTGTGTGCCCATTTAAAGCACTTTCTCTGCGGACAAAGTCTGTCCGCCCGTTAATTGTGCAGCGGGGCAGCTCCAGGGAAGATCAAGAAAGGGCCCATTTCCATATCGTGAGCATCTGCCCAACTCTTTGCTAGTATGGTCTAGAGAAATGGATTCCATCTGCTGTAATATGCCCACTAGGGTCTGAAAAAACAGACCATGACACAAACCAGCTCCGCACAGGCACCTTGGAGTGTCAACACCACAGGCACTCACTCCGTGGCCTTGCGTTCTGGGTGCCATTCTAGTTTTCTCTATCGTGGAACTCAGACAGGGTTGGATTGGGGCAACAATTAAGCACGGGCAGCCAAAAATAAGTGGGCCACATCTTTGGATCACAAACTTTTGTAATAAAATGCTTTGTTACGATCATGAAGCTAAGTGTTGGCAAATGTGGGGTAATTAAAGTATTCTAAGGCTTACAGACTCAATAATTAAATTTGAAATCACATTCCAATTGAAAAATATATATCTTGGGAACTCAGAATTATGAAAATTACTAGGAACTCATGCTTAATTGCTTTTCTATCTATAAGGTTGCTGTGGATGTTTTGATTAATATCTGCCGGGAAACAGTAAATGGCACAGACCTTTTGCACACACCCTGGGCTTTGAGATATTTATTTTTATACAGTACTTAAGAGACTGGTGAAAGGTGTATCTGTTTTTGTTTGTTTTACTGCTAACATCACGAATAAATTCCAAAAAAGGAATGATGCTAGTGTGTAAATTTAAAAATAAATGAAAAAAATAGTGGCACTTTCCTCAAATACATGCAGTTTTATATAGCATTAAATTGGCCCAGAGGTATTGGAGTGCTTTACAGACATTACAGACAATCAGATTATTTTTTTGGGGCTTGTGTAAATTAGTGATTTTCCCAGGATCACAGGATGTGCTGAGGCTGAAAGCGGGTTTTATGGCAGGCAAAGAAAAACAGCAGAGACTAATTTGTATGGAAATGCCTGTTCCTTGCAGGGAAGTGAAACAAAAATAACTGAAGCAGGCCATCACCAAGCCCCACCATTGGCTCTGGTGCTTTCTCCGGCCCCAGTCCCCTTCAAAGCCACTGCTAATGGCTTCCCATCAGCAGCTCCTTGAGGCCACTGTCACACTTGGAGGAAGCCAGGGGGCAGACACGCCTCATGCAGTGAAAGCCACCAGAGCAGTCCATTGTCATTCTGCCTCTCACAGTGTGGCAGCCTGACCATAATGTGCATCAGGCCAGGCTTATTATATGTATGCAAAGGTCTTTGATGTTGTGGCCTTGCGGAAGAGACTGAGACTGTGATCTCCACCAAAGAACTGGTCTCAACCAAAGGCTAATCAGCCGGTGACCAATTGCCCACGTTGACAATCTGAGGCTGTACTCAGAATGCAGAAATCAACTTTTCAGACGTTTCTTGTATTGGGATTGGGTAATTCTTTGATCATAATTTTAGAAATAAAAAGACTTGCCAATGCTAGAGCGGGTAATGCAAAAATGTTGAATACCCTCCCAATTTTGCATGTTTACTAATTAGATTCATTGATTAATTATAATCAAATTAATGGATTGAAGTGGAAATAATTAATCAACCTTATTAATGACTGAAATACACGTGGGATTGCTTTGCATGACTTTATTAAATTGTAAACTAAAATATGTACGCATACTAATGATAGACAATTTGAATATTGCATGATATATATCGCTTTTGTGATGTATTTGTGATTTGTGCTTTATCTTGTAAGTATAAAATCGCTTGAGTGTTGCTTATTGCTAGATAAATACACACACATATGGGCATTAGTAAGGGAATAACATTTATTTAGTCATTTCTATGTATTAATTACGTTTTGTGTTTCTTTTGCTTAAGTTGACCATTTGGGCCTGCCACAAAATGGCTCTCTCTGGTACATAACCTGACTGTCGACACTGTATGAGGCTTGGGTGAAGTGCGCCTGCGCTGACGCCAGCTACAGTGGCCTCGTCATGACCCTAACCAGACTGTACCCTTCAAGGTTATCCTGGGAAGCAAGCCAGCTTTTCAGAAAAAACAATAATGTGCTTCTAAAAAACAGGAAAAAGCAAGATTGATTACATCAGAGACATTATTTTGGTGGGAATCCTGTCAGACGATTTTGATTGACCAATCAGAAGAACTGAAAACCCGTTTTTGTTACAATTTGTCAATGATTTTTACTATAAATTATGGTAGAATAGAGAGGTTGGTGCGGGTTCGTTTCTGGCCTTTCTCGATTTCCTGACGTTATGCTGACGGAGAGGACGGTGACACTGCAGGACAGCTGTTTCCCTGAATCTTTGACGGACTGAATTAATGCCCAAACTCCTGATGAACTGAATTTACTAAATTTGATGGGCATAGATTTGCGAGACTGCCAGATTTGACATAGAGGACGACAATTAGACAGAATAGGTAAATATGAATGGCGACTTGATTAAATGAATGATTTAATTTGCATTAATTAGATAAAGATTGAATTGAATAACTACAGAAATGAGTTGGGTTGTTTATTCATTGAAAATGTGTTAACGAAAAGGTTAATTAGAGAATTAGAAATCCACCTAAACCTGCAACTAACTGATCCGTCCCGATTTATGAGAGGAATACTAAAGGTGAAGTTCAGGGCCTAATGAGTATTAGAAGGTTGTGTAGATTTGTCACTCATTAGGGTAAAAAGTGGTATTTCCTTTCATGCCAGCGTTTGGAAGATAATCGTCTCCTAAGAAACACAGATTGATGGTGTGTGAATGTTGGTGTTATGGGCCCCACCAGCAAACGTATGGATAGTGTGTGTATGTGAGATCTTTGGTCTGTGACAGAGGGAGGGATTTTGCACTCCACGCTGGAGCACCAACATGCTTGTACTTTGTGCTGCCAATGCTGCAGAACGTTAATAGTTTCAGCTCCTAGATCACAGCATAGAGGTTAGCTTGAACCTGGATTGAAACTGAGGGGCATATTTGCAAGCCCCTATCACCACAGGAATGCTACTTTTAGTGACGTTCCTGCAGAGATATGTGCTTCGCCTTATTAACAAGGCAGCTTTAAGCCACTTAACGTAGCTTAACGCTGCCTTGTAAAGAAGGCCCCCTTTGACGCTATACTTAGGGCCTGATTCTGATCCCGTCCGGAAAGCCCTCCATATGGCTCTGATCCGGAGGACTTTCCAGACGAAACGTGCTCTAGGCGTCCAAGCAAGCGAGTGAGTACGATGCATCCTTAAGCATACGGACTCGATTCGCTCGGACTTCCATTGAAGTATATGGGAGCCTGCGAACAGACGCGTACACAGGCGCCCATTGCAGGAAATAGGTGGTCAGGGAAAAGCATACACCCTATGGCGGGCACCCATGGTGCCCGTCACACTGTGCAAGCTTGATTCCCTGGATCCAAGCATGGGCACCCCCCCGTGACCAATTGGGAGGGTCACGGGAGAAGGGGGGCCTGCTATGGCTCCCCGAAGTACGCTTCCCAGAGCTTTTTCGAGTTGGAGGCTGTGACTTGATCCAGCTGCTCGACGCGTGACACATACTTGAACACCCAGATATTGGACCCATTGCGCTGCACGAGTCGATCATGTTGTAGTCGTTCAGAGGGCTTCGCTGACAGGTACGAGTAACTCGGAGCGCAAGGCGATATTCGCATCATACTTGCTCGCACATACAGCGATACGAGTCATTCGGAAACCAGGGCTTCGATTCAGACTCACTCGCTACAGACCCCGTGCGGAGCCCTTCCGAGCGAGATCGGAATCGGGCCCTTAGCATGAAAGGGGTGGGCAATGGGTGTTACGGTGGGCGTTCCACTGCTACACCCATTGATTTTGACCCTGCCTCATATTTACAAGGGCGGCATAGATATGAGGCAGCACCAAAAATAAGACCAGGGAAAACTTGGTCTTAAACAGGCGCGAGGAGAAAAGTTTAATTTTCCTAGTTTTAGCTGTTTCCATGTGTACTGTGTTGTGCAGCACACATAGAAGCAGCAAAATGCCTTTCATTGTTTATGTGCTGGAAGATGTCCCTTCCTTCACATAAAAAAATCAATAAAAATTGAGTTTTTGCAACTTTTATGTGTGCTGCATTAAGCACCACACATGGAAGTTTCGAAACGCCATTTAAAGATTGTTATTTGTGGGAAGGGACACCTTCTTGCACATAAACAATCTTCCACTCAATGCAGACACCCTTGCACTATGGTGCAAGTGTTTCTGCATTGGCGCTAGGCTGCTAACTTTAGTGCCAGGGCAGTGAGGAGCTAAGGGCTGCACCATATAAATGTAAATATGGTGCAGCCCTTCGTTTCAGAATGTGGCAGAGTGTGGCATTACGCCAAGGAGGCTAACGCTACACTACGCCACTTCTCTAGTAAATATGCCCCTAAGTTTGATATTTTTACTGTGAAACCTAGATTTTGAAGATCCAAATGTGTCTGGATGAAAAGTATAGGTGTGACTCTAGGAAGTGTCTCTATAAAGTGCTGTTGTTTAGGGGAGAGTGAGTAGGTACTGTCCTCTAGGATAGCAGTTCTTAACCTGGAGTCAGCCAACCCCTGGTGGTTCGCAATGCCTACACAGGACCATGACTGTTTAGGTAAATTAAACAATTTTAGCAAATATATAAAATAAACACTCATCATTGTGAGGATTTACATACCTGGGGATCCTCTCCAATTGATCCTCCCCCTGGTTGTCCTCTCTATGGATCTTCCCGATGATGCAGGACCTGGAAAAGTAAAGAAAACAAAGTTAAACAGAGACACAACACAGTAAAAAGAAACTGTCTCTTTAAATAGGCATGCAGAGTTAACCAATGGGAAGACGACTGCTGGACGAAAAAGGAAGCGCAAACCCCGGAAGAGGAAGAAAGGAATGAGGACGCAAGGCCCCAAGAGGACAGTGCAGAAATGAAAGAAGAATGATGGAGTGCCTGGAATTATCCCGCCGTGTGGAAGACATGTCCAGTTAAACAGGAGCCCAGCACGGAAGCCACCTTCTCAAAGACCCTGAAAGGACCATACCGAGAGACGGAGGACGTAAAGTTGGGCCCGGAGGAATGGTGAATTGCCCCCAAGGTTGCTTACTAGCTCCGGCAACTCAGGAGAGTTGCGGCAGAGAGGGTGAGTACCTGGATCAGATTGGGGATTTACCGGGGAGAGGGCAGAGGGAGGAGGGTGCGGGACACAGGCGGTGTTGGTGGAGAGTATCATGGGGGTGGAAAGCCTATACTTTCTTTCATCATAGCCTTAAAGAAACACTAGTATAAAGTGAGCTAGCAAGGACTACAAGTCCGATAATGTTGTGGACATCCGCGATTTTTTTTTAAAATTATTAAATTTATTTTTCATACTTTTTGGTCCTTCGTGAACCCCCTGACGAACGCTAGGGGGTCTGCAACTCTCTTCGTTGCCCCCTTTTCATGTTATCAACCTTTGTTTTTCAGTGCAAGAGACAGAAAATGGCGGCCGATACTTTCTAATTTCGACCGATTCGAATGTTTACAGTCATGTAACCACCAATCAGAATTGAGCTCGCGCACAGCACCGTACGCGTACGGTAAGCTTACCGCAAGCGCACGGAGCGCGCTTACAGATATATATATTGATTTAAATGCTATTTTCTCAGGACCTACTGAACAGATTTACACCAGACCTGCAAAAGGCACATCCCTGACCTGAGGACTACCTCTCTGCCCAATTTCAAGTAATTCTGTTCAGCCGTTCGGGCTGTAGCTCGGACTAAAGGTCATATGGGAAAATGCATGGGGAAAACGCGTTTTGGGACCCCCCTTTTTTCTCAGCCCCCGCTTGATGAAACCCCCCGAGACTTTCAGGGTAGGAGCGGAGCGTAGCGCCCCATTAGTTTTGAAAAATTCGCGAGGATTCGTCAACCGGCGCCAAAGTTATTCCAAATAGAATGTTGCGGATTTCCTATGGAAACACGGTCCTAACTATAACTATCTACTGGCGACCGCCAGTAGATATATATATATATATATATATATATATATATATATATATATATATATATATATATATATATAAATATATTCTTTTTTGTCTTATATCATGTCCTCTGTGTGCTGAAAGGAGAAAATAGCGAAACAGGACATAAAAAAAGGAGAAGGGGCATGTATGATTTCTCAGATTTCAAGTGAATGCCAAACCAGTCACACTGTAACCCTGAAATACTCCTTCTGTGCAACATAACCAGCAGAGGAGTTGGTGCCGGAAACTCCCAGTATTTCCTCTGAAACTCTTACTTACTGCTCGTTTCTTTTCCACCAAGAATCCAGGAATCCAGCCACACCCGAAGACCGAGATGGAGAAGAGGAGACAAAAGAATGGAGAACATAAATTGAAGAGATTCTGTTTTGTGTTGACATCTATACATATAAAAATCACAATTCTATCTGAATAAAAGACATCATTGCAAAACAAGATAAGCCACTTCACCTTTACACACGGCTCATTCTCCTAAAAGTATCACAAGCAAAAACAAAATTGAAAATTGAAAAATTGAAAATGTTCTGTAAATATCAATGAAATTGCCTCACAGCCCCAGCACAATTCGCCCCTTTGCATCCTGGTAAATGCACCACACAGTTCAAACTAACTTCAAAATTTGCTGGAGTTTTTCACCAAAGTTGGTGCAGACATTGCTGTATATCTCTAGATACGTGTTTCTGGGTTGAGCCCTTCATCAGTAGAGACAGCAGTATTAGAGAGCAAAGAAAAATCATCTGGGGTTGCTGCCAAGTTCCTCTCAGGTCAGGTACCATGAACTGCATTTACCATAATGCTAAGGGGCGAACTGTGCTGGGAGGTGAAGCAGTGTTCTCCCACCCCTTTCTGTTTGAAATAAGAGGCTTTTAAAAAAATGCATTGCTTATTTTTTTCTTTGTGTTTTGCTTTTATGGCCTTCTGGCCAAATAAACTTTATTTGACTTGACTTGAAATAAGAGGCTACAAATTAATTTGGCATCCTTAACTTGCTTTGTGGGAGCAGTGCAGGTACATCAAACAGAATCTAGTATAAACAATTGGTGATCACAAGTAAAGTACTGCTGTGCTCCAACAACAAAAAAGCAGGACAGAAGATATAAACAATCAATGGCAAAGCCACAAGGTTTGGAATTGGCTGACAGCCTTTTGGCAATTCTTGCTTTTTCCTGTCATAGTTTTTGCAAAACTTTATTGTTTGGGAAGCTGCCAGGTCCTCGTCAATTAAGAAAGAAATTTGCTGATGGCAAAATATTTTCTTGGTTTAAAAACTCCCCTCGTTATCATAGTAGTTCCTAGCACTGAAGGGAAGTACTTTGTGTGTGGATGTGATGCTTATGAAAGGGATACATGCTGTAACTTACAGTGAAGTCTGCCAATGGCTAACGTGGGCTGACCCATAGCTCATGATGCAAGCTGAAGTGGGTGGAAGAAAAATGTGAATGATACAAATTAGACTAATGGATGACATCTGGCCAAAACCTCCTATAAGTAACTAATCTATACACTTAACTTTACTAAAATCAAATGGTTTGGGGTAAAATAAGACCAAAAAAAGCCAAGTGGTCATACATTGGGTGCCAGACTCTTGCCTTTGCAAATGCCATCTCTTTTAATCTCTATTGCAAATAGAGTGGATTGAAAAGGTAGATAAATCAAGAGGATTGCAAGGATAGATAGACAGACAGAATGGCATGCAGGCAGGCAGGCAGTCAGGCAGGCAGGCAGGCAGGCAGGCAGGCAGGCAGGCAGGCAGGCAGGCAGACAGACAGACAGACAGACAGACAGACAGACAGACAGACAGACAGACAGATAGATAGATAGATAGATAGATAGATAGATAGATAGATAGATAGATAGATCCGTAAGCAAACTAGAAATCCTAACAAGCAGGGCATACAAACTAAATTTGTTTACAAGTATAACTGAAGTCCTCAATTAAAATACACACCAGCATGACATTCATGAGTGCAGTCATAAACGCACTTTATTGTCTGCATACGAAAAAGAGGCTAATTTTACAAAGAATATTTTGAAATGGATACAATCTGGTATGCTATTAAAAACAAAAGTCACCCCAAATGGAATTTACAACAGCATTAACAGGAGACAGGATCTGATGAAGCTGGAAAATGCTCTGTGATCAGATAACACAACAGACCAAAAGATGAAGAGAGCTGTACGAAAGACCCTTTAAGTAAGCGCATTATACATATATTTTTTTGGTAAATTTTAAAGGTCTTGGCTAATACCAGACCTAAAAAGATAAAGTGATATGCTACATATTGCTCTGTCTTTTGAAAATCAATCCAAATATTGGAAAGCACCAACCTTCCCATTAAAATTGAAGTTCCAATTTAAAAAAAAAACTAATTTGGTTGTGATTGTAATAAAACGGTGTTATTTCTGTATTCGTTTGATGTATACTGTTCTCTGTAATTGTGTGCCTTGTTTTGGGGTTCAATCAATTGAGATTGCCTAGGAAGGGGGGCCCTAGCTGCCAATACTGATTCATTAGGGGTCCACAGAATTCAATTAATTCAGATCAGTTGCTCTAGAAGGAGGAGGTCATTTAGCCCTGTGGCTTTTAATTCTATTTTAAGAACAGTTTATTGCACAATTTATACAGCACCCTACCGAGCTTTTTTTTACTGTTGTTATGTCCTTCGTTATTTTGAGCATCGTATCAATATGTGAAGCATAATGCACTTTACTTAGTCGACCCAATTGTTTCTGAATGATGGGCAGGTTTTCAGTAATCAATGCACCTTATGTATATGTATATATTTGTGAACAGTGGCTGTGACACTAAGAATAGCAGTTCTACTTAAAGCACAATCTGGCACATGCATCATGCTAGGATTTTGCGAGTCCTTAATTGCGAATATTAAGGATTCGCAATTATGGACTGGCAAAATCCTGTGCATGTAGGAATCGCTATAATAATAGCGATTCCTACACATTCCTTATTTGCGACTCGCAAATAGCGAGTCGCAAATAAGGAATAGCTTCCCATTCATTCCTATGGGCCTGTAGGGCCATAGGAATGAATGGGAAATCGCAAGAGCAATTTGCGAGTACCAATTGGTACTCGCAAATTGCTCATGCAATTTCAAGGGTGCAAGGGTGTCAAAAGGACACCCTGTTGCATCCCTGAAATTGATCTGTGCACAAATGTTGCGCACACACATGTCCCAAGGACATGTGTGTGTGTAACCAACAACTTTGAAAAATGCACTTTAGTGCATTTTTCAAAGTTTTTGCAAATTACCATGAAGTTCAACTTCATGGTAATTTGCGCCCCCTCGTAGCGAAATCGCTACTTCAAAGTGCTTCTTGCATTGCATTTAAGGAATCGCAAAACGCGATTCCTTAAATGCAATCGCAATTTGAGAACTCGCAATTTATTGCGAATTCTCAAATTGCGAGGTCCTTGACCCTTGATGCATCGCAAAAGCTAATTTTGCGATCGCAAACAGCCGATTTTTGCGAATCGCACAATTTGCGATCGCAAAAAGCTTTGATGCATGTGCCAGAATGCTCTTTCTCCAGCTGGCTTCAATTGATGTTAAAGATAAAATACCGACATTGAGCTTACATTTTTTTTATATTGTTGCAAATTGTCATGATTTTAAACAAGTGGACACAATTAGACTTACTTACTTACTAATTTTTTGTGCAAATGTAGAGGAATCCTTCTCCCATATCCTCTGTATATGAGAAAAGCTGCTCGCGCTAAGATTGTTCTGGTTAGGCCCACTATAGTGTACCCTAAACATCAGCACTTGTCAAGGTGCCGTGCAAGCATGTTTGAGAGGTGAACCATCTCAGTCAGCTGCTCAATTTCTGAAATTAACAAATCTGCTTTAGCATCTTAGTAAAAGTGGTGGACATTGATGAAAGTAGGTTACTAATATCACCTCTGTATGCCCACACATAAATATGTTGCCTATAATCTTGCCCTCTTGGCATGGGACACCTCTAGAACATTAACTGGACTCCAAGTAGAGTTGGCACTGGGAAAACGATCTTGCAGTGTGAGGTGAACTGAGCACTCTACGGTCTTCACCAGGTCATGTAATAATATCAGCAGCGCAGGCGTTTTAATTACACACTCTGCTAAAAGCTTTGCACTTTGACTTTTCACTAGAGGTGAATAGAGTACTTTATAATCTTCTGGTGGTCAGGCATCAATATGACCTTTTGATTTATTAATATACTGCTAAAAATCTTGCACTTTGTTTAGGTATTAGAATCGAACTTTGCATCAGAGGCCAAGCTAGCACTTCAGGTATCCCGCGCTGAGTATTTTATTTTCTTCTAAAGTGCTACTTTTAGTCATTTTAATTGAAAAGTATTGACTTTTTGACTGTTTGACAATTGCACTTTTGGTTTTCTCCTTTTAGTGCTTAAGCTTTTATAGTGTGTGTTTAAGAATCCAGAGCTCTATTGTAATGATTGTAATTAATTATTCAATAGTCATCTATTTATTTTACTTACTTGAGCACCGTGGGCTACTGGTGGACAGTGATCCTACATTTAGGGAATTGCAGATGAGAAAAACTCCCAAAATTGATCAACAGTAATACTTTTCATCTTTTTGATTTACTTTTTTATGGAATAGGCACGGAAGTCTACTGCATCAGTGTGGGTGACACAGGAAGAGCACAGTCTTTCTAGGTACCGGGACATTGGCCACTTCAGGAGGAATGTTTTTTGTCTAATGCAGAGTGCTGTGTCCATCCAAACACCCACCGTATTTCTTGATCCAAAGTGCATCAGCAGTCTGAGAGATATAGACCTGCAATGACTGTCCAGTCATAGGATATGCTCTAACCGCATGTCACTCTCCATCAAAGACTTTTGAACATACCGCGCCAGATATGATGTGTGTGTTTACACAATTTTCCTGGAAGTAGAAAAAGATAAAAGGCAATCATGCCTCCATATCACCCTGGTGTAAACAATGATCTGGCTCTGAGGTTGTGGCAGGAACTACAGAGTAATTCACTGCCAGCAGTAATGGTGTTGTACAGACTTTAAGGCATAGATATCCACCTGCTGTTGACAGTCTTAAGGTCCTCGTTTTCCACACAGGTAGGTGTTTCCTTTTGCTCTCCATGCTGGATGCTGTGGCCTTCTGCAAGGTGTCCATCATCAGAACCTACTGGTGAATCTGCCACTGGGTTAGAACTGAGTCTGAGAGAAGCTCAAGCTGAAAGCAGAGTGTCATGTGGTTGTGGTAGTGGTCACCACAATCAGGGGTGCATGGGTTTAGATTGTCTTTCTACACATCCTGATCAATTCTTTTCTGGTCGTCCTATGCCACCTGCTTCCCTATAGGATTAAAATGTGGAAAACACAAAGCAGAATATTATATTCCAGTACAAATTAAAGTAGCGAAAGCCAGAACAGGAAGCATGGGTCGAAGTTGGAATTAGGGAGAAAGGGGGACTTCAAAAAAGATGAAGTGCGTAAAGGAGAGCGGAAAAGAGGTAGGCGGGTGGGCAACAATGGGTGGAATAGAGTGAAAGAAATGAAACTGAAGAAAGCAGAAAAAGTAAGTTAAAAAATAAATGCAGTACAATATTTAATAAATCACAAAGAGGTGTGATAGGGATAAGATGAGAAACCGCGAAGAGGAAGGCAGAAAAAAGACATAAAAAGAGGAGAGGGGAGCAGAGATGATCGAGGGATTGCAAAGCATAGAAACAGCGTGTAAGTACAATAGTGGAAAGTGACGAGAGTAGAACAAAGCAGACAACAATAAAAACAACAACTTGCTTAATTTAGTAACCTAAGGAGTGTATATGAGATACATTAAAGAAAGTGTGGCACACAAAATTAATAAGAGGGGCACTACAGAATGGACAGAGAGGGATAAGAAGGAAGAAGCAAGGACAAGATCGGAGAAGAGAAAGAAGTAAAATAATAAATTCGAATGGAAGTTTAAGAAAAACGAAATAAAGATTAAAAAATAGGCGACGCTTGGAATTTCAGGAAAGGAAGAGCATTGCTTTTACTTTTAAATTGTGTTGCTAGCGTGACCCCCAAACTCCTCTCTTCCAGGAACTTGTAATGAAAAGTCAAAGCCAAATGTACTCTTTTATGGATACATTTCACAGGTCTAATTGGACAGATATTTTGCGCTGCACAAGAAAGCCCACACAAGAGCCTGCAAGGGTTCCGTCAAAGGGTGTTCACCTCCCGTCACATCCCCACTTGAGTCCCATCATGGGCTGCACAGTTGGAGCTCTGATCCACTTTACGGGTTCTGTGCATTCCACACAGGATATCACTGGATCAACACAGGAAGCTGAAGTGGCAGTGAATGCAGGACTCAATGATTCTACCGTTCCGCGTCGAGGGACAGAGGGTCTCATTCGTTCTATTTGTTATGTAAGCACTTGAACACCTCCTTGCTTTCACTAATGGTATTCGTTGCTAGTAATTTAGTGCCTGGGAATCTCGTTCCCTCATCCTAGGACTGAGGATCAACATTTCAGTCCTGTACAACTCTTTGTAATGTACACAGCGTAATTTGTTGGGAAAAAAAGAAAAGGTGCAGGGGTCAACGACTCTGCTGAATGGCAGGGTTGTAAATGCCAAAGCTGTTTGTTCTTGACTGCAACTCATGCCTTCCTACCCCCCATACTACACTACCTCTATCTTTAAATCACTCTTACAACTTCTTTTTCCTCCAGCCTTCACCCCTTTGGCTTTGTTTTTCTGTCTTTCTTTTACTACTTTTTTCTTGCCCTTTCTTCCTTTCTCTTGCTGTGGGTCAAAGTCCTGGAACCCAATAATGAGTGCTGGTGTCCACTGCAACCAAACGCCAACCAAGTTTAGTCAATGATATTGAATAAAGTAGTACCATTTTAGGTCTCAGCTAGACAGCGCATGCACTGTCTCGAAGAGACATGTTGGGTTCTCTCTGTGGGCTTACAGGACGCCCATCTCCTACCATTGGTAAACTTCAGCAAGGCTCTCATTTTCCTTGATGCCATTCATCATGGCATGTGGACATCATGCCCTCTTCTTGTGTTTGGCCCTCCCATAGAAAATTGCCCAAGTACATGTCTTTACACTGCTCCAGGTTTGTGGAGCTATTTTTTTCTTTGTTTTCAAGTACTCCGTAGGAGTACTTGTGTTTCCAGGCCGTCTCCCTTGTACACATACACACATGCCACTAAAATGCATGCAAGTGTACATAAAGGAATGCATTTCTTAAAAAGTTGTTCAAAGACGAACAGCACTTGTTTATTTTATTTTTTTTGCACGATCTGATGGTATTGGAGTGCTCACTTTGTCGTCCGTCGTGCCATATCGCGAACACAAGCTGATGGTAGTGGAGCACTTTAAGTGCTCACCAGTTGCATTACACAAAGACACATTCATGTTTGTCACTGATCCTGCTTCAATTAAGGTTTTTTGTTCCGTCTTGGTTTGCACATCTTCCCATGCCCTCCTGCATCCCTGCTAGACCCGTCCCCCCACTAACTCCCTCGTCGCTGCTGCTTTTTATTTTATTTTGGCACGATCCAATGGTATTGGAGCACTTGTCCATCCTCCATCTAGCCAATGGTATTAGAGCACTTTAAGTGCTCACCAGTTGCATTACATAATGACACATTAATAGTGATAGGCAGGGGGAACAGTAAGTGATTTGCCCAGAATCACATATTGTTCAGCTGACCCCGAGATTCAAACCTGGTTCTCCAGTTCCCCTGTTGACAGCTCTGGCCATTACACCACATCCTCACTTCACTTCCGAGCTCATTATCTGTTTCTCACTATCACTTCCACAGTTGTTCATCAAGACCCCATCAACACAGAACAAGCATTGGTAAAGTCAAAAGATCGTGGCAAAGCCCCAGCTATTGGCCTTGTCAATGTGAATGTCTTTTAGCCATATTGTCTAGCAGCACGTGTGCTGTTCAGCATGGCTGAAAGTCACTGAAAAAAGCGCTATGATGGTGCCAGCACAGGGCACATCATAGCGCCTTTTTGTTTTAGGAGAGGCAGGACAATAAACACAACATGGGGGGCAAAGTGAGTCCGCGTCAGCTCTGCATCTTGTAATTCTGGCCTTTCAGTAAATTTCAGCCATGCTGAACAGCAGATGTGCTGCTAGACAACATGGCTAAACAACATTCCCATAGACAATGCCAATAGCTCGGGCATTGCTGAGACCTATTGGCGTTGCCAGTCAGTGGCGTAGCTAGAGGGGGGCGGTGGGGGCGGCCCGCCCCAGGCGGCACTATTTCGGGGGCGGTAGCGGCCGGCGCTTGCGAGACACTAGTGGTTCTTTTCTATTTTATCATTTCGATTTAGTCGGTAGACTTTATTTTATTTGCTGTCCCCAGCTTAATTCAGCTGTCCTGGAATAACCATTAATTGGACAGACGGGTCCGAGTCTGTTCTCACTTTGGAGCATTTTTTGACCTGATAGATATATTTCCCGTAATCTGTTGTTTATGGCCATCACGTAGGTTACTCTTCATGCAGCACGTTTATTTCCACGTTACGCAGTGTTGGCGTCAGTCGAGGATGTCGAGGTTATGCAGTCATGGAATTAATCTCCCGGTAAACCGCCGTTTATATCATTTTGTGTGTTTTGACGGATAGAAGTTGGGCAGTTTTAACTCTGACCCCCCGGCTTATTCAGTTTCCCTTTTCAGATACTCCCGTTCGGAATAATTAATACGGGGAGCAAGTACACCTTCCATGCTTGTGATTAGTGGAGCAATTAAAACGGGCCAGCCAGTGAATGTTTTCACTCGGGACAAGTGATTGAGTTTTTCCCTTGTTGTAAAATAAGTAGGTATATACAGAGGTTATGAAAGACCCTTTTTGCTTTAAATTAAAAAAAATTTAAATTACTTATGCCCATGCCTTCATGAGTTGCCTTTATTGCTTTTCAGAAGAGCACCTCTCTAGTTGTGTCGTGCCCCTGGAACCTTCCCGTATTTGCATTCTCTAACAGTACCATCTGCGATTTTTAGAGGTACCTACATACAGAAGTACTCTGTATTTCAACTTGCTCTTTTCTTTCACCCTAATGATTTTAGAAGCACTTTATTTCGGCAAGAGTTGTGGTACTTAGGAATTTCAAGGTCTTAATCTCTTTCTTTGAATCTTTTTTATTCTTTGGGCTTTTCTTGATGGGTTAGTCGCTTTACACAGTGAATTCCGACATGGCGATATATGAGTTATTAGAATATCAGCCTGTCTTTATACACGCTCTGCACTTTTTCATGCTCTGTGTTGCCTACAGGAGTATTTTCAGTGGTATGAATTTTCTGCTGGTCAGTTTTTATGATTAGCTATATCTCCCACGAGAATCAATTTGTATAGATTTGTATATAAGTGTATTTATGTAAATATGAAGATCTGTACCTTATTGTGTTTTAGGTTTCCTTTGCGCCCCAAGTCCTGATGAGGCCTGGATGAAAAGGGCTGAAACGTGCCGACATTATCATAAAAGAGAAGCCCACTGAGATTAAATTGTTCAGTAAAAGTAAAATACAGTACCCGGTGATAGTGTATAGGGCGCCAGATTAATTATGCACTCCATTGGTGCTGTATTAAGGGCCATCTGTTTAAAATGGATTGCGAACCATAGTTTATGAAAAGAAAGTGTTCCCTCGCATTCCTTAAGAAGTTAGGGCTATAAGGATCCTTTATGTTTGTTTATGTTCATGTGATATTGTGTCTACGTATGTTAAATGTATGTATCGATGTAGAACAAAAAACTATTTGTTTGCATTATGTTACGGTTTGTACATTCAGATAATTGGTTTTCTGTTGACAAATATACTTGAGATGATTTATAACTAGTTCCTTGACTGGTGTGTGTTCGTCCATACTAAGAATACCTGTTTTTTTTGGGAGAAATGTTCTCTTTTGAGGGATTAATTAAGGTTTCCTTTATTGTTAAAACGATTGTCCCTGATCGATTCCGCAGCATCCAAATTGTTTCTTTGCCCTAGTGGCACGTGGCGGCAGTGTTTATTATTTGGGGACACAGACACACACGTCACCGACCCACCCCCACACGTGCGGCTGACAGTCTGTCGCAGAGGAGCCCTGTCTGCACATGTGACGTGCAGTTATGTAACTGCAAGCGCACCAGCTGCAGGGCACCCAGGCACCACCTAGCATAGTGGTGGTGGTGCAATGCGTGGCGTAACCTTGCATGTGGTTCCCAGGGCCGTCAATCATGTAGCACACCAGCGCTACCAATGACGGCCCTGGACATAATTTTGGCCAGCCTTCACGCAGAGAACGTAGCAGTGACGCATCACGCGCTCCACCACTACGCGCTCTCATGAGGAGTTGAGTCTGTGCCAATGGCAGTGCTGGGGGATTTGCTGCTGCAGCAGAAGAGAACCAACCCCTACATAGAGACCCTGGCTGCCACCACTGTGGAGTACTGGAGGCTGAGTGAGGTAAGGGGGAGCTTAAACGGGTTTCAGAGGGGAGAAAAGGATCTTTGGTGAGTGGCAGTTCACAAGCCCTATAAAAAGAAAGGGGGGGGTGTCAGAACTTATTTTCAAGGGCAAGATTTAGGCAGTTAAGTGAAAGATGTTCTTTCTTCCCTGTGTTGTGCAGAGGCGCCCAGCATACCTGCTTCACTTGCATGAATAGTATTACAAACCTTTCAACTCCAAAGTGTTCTGTGGCTAGAGCTAGAACAGTACTCTGCCTAGAATCAAAGTATTTGGTGGAAACTATTTACTAAATATCCTCGGTTTCATGCTTGAGTGTCACTTTCAAGCCATTCTGTCTATTTCAGAGGGGATGAACTCACAGATGATGAAGAAAAGTATTGAGGTGCGGTGCAGATTTCAGTAGCCAACACAGTCCCTCATTAGGTTCTTTTGAACACCTCATCCATCTTTGTCCCATGCTATGTCCAGTTTTGCTTCCACATCCCAAGTGTCTCTCGGGCACAGTTGGGGAACATCAGATCTTGTTATCCTCTCAAACTCTTTTTCAAATAATTATTCTCTATTGCAGATGAGGGAGTGTCGGCAAAACAGAACTCCCCCATGAGGAGCTTGACACCCTCCCTGCTCTTCCTCTTACCTACTACCACAGGCCTCACTGCCCCAGAGCAGAAGCCTCCACTGTTCCTCTTTGGGGATGGCTGCCTATTGGGGTGGTGAGCAGAGACTAAACAGACAGAACAACAGACAGGGACATAAACAGTGCCCCAACAGGCAGAATGCTTCCAAAGATCTCAGTGCTCTCTCAGTGGAATTTACCTCTTCGGTAAAGATTGCATAAAGAGTGAGGCAATAATATTATTCACTGGCACTGACTGAATGGTGCCAGAGGCAGGGCCATCCTTCGATAGAATCTCAAAGATTCTTCAGATTAAGTTCTTTTTTTGTAAGAAAATGTTATTGGCATTTCTCTTGACAAGTCCATACAATAAAAGGGACTACAGCTACTCCACAAACAGCAGAATAAAACCATGTCCAGTTTATAAGGCACCTCCCACTCCTCCCCACTTCTGACAGACTAACAAAGCAGCTGAGCTGCTATTTAATGGATAGTGAAGACTAAAGTAGACCTGAGTGTACCCACTCTGCTTAGCTCTTGTGTTTTAGGAAGGCATCAGTGCTTTAAATGGGCAGGTACTGAGTACCGGAACTTTTTTATTTTGAGATGGAGAGTACATGCACTTCTCAAGAGTGACGTAATACGTTTAATTGGAGAGTACTGGCACTTCTCAAGAGTGACGTAATACGTTTAATTGGAGAGTACCGGCACTTCTCAAGAGTGACGTAGTACGTTTGATTACAGATTACCAGCACTTCTCAGAAACAAGCAGGTACTCTGGTACAGTGTGCCTGCTCTTCAATTTTTCCATTTCTAGCTTTGGAAGGCATAGGTAGGTAACATGCCTCAAGCTACTGTACATTTTTCAAGGATGAGCACAGGAAGTGATTTGTTTTTGCTTGTTTCTTCCTAAGTAAGTTCTTTCACACCCAATTCCAGAGCTCATCTTAGCAGCGGGCTGCCTGTGGAGGAGAAGTTGTGAGCTTCACCTGACTATTAGCGGCGATACTACGTGTCTCTTGGACCTCTTTCAGGTGCTCGCCGTCCTTTTTCCCCAGCACCCACCCAGGGGGCGGCAATCTGAAGGATAGCCCAGGGCGCCACAAGCTCTAGCTATGCCTCTGTTGCCAGTGCTTGTTTAATTTAGAAGATTGTGCCTAATTACAGTGGAGATCGCTCCCCTGTCATTTCAGCACCTGTAGAGGTCCTCTGCTCCTACAAGAATTCACGGCATTTCTGTCAGCCGCTGGGCAGCCATTTGCATGTGCTAAAATAATATATTTTTCTCTAATCGGCACCCAGACAGCTCTCTGCATAATCTAATCTCTAAACACTTCTCGATTCAGAATCCACCAACCGTTTGCAAGGCTGTCCATCACTGTCATTTCAGCATGCGACTGGCTCCCTGCATGAATGAGAATGTCATTCACTATCAATAGAGAGCCTGCAGGGTTCCTACCATGGCGATGCAGTAAATCGCCATCATAAATCACCCAGCTGGCCTACAGCATGCACTTATGGTGAAGAACCCTGATAAATCAGTAGAAATTCAGACAGGCACAGAAGTACAGAATGGTTAACACTGGTATGAATGGAAATTCGATATTTCCTACATCCATGCGGCATCTTATGGCCCTTTACATAGTGTCTAAAGTACATGCTCCCCATGTCCTACCAGATTGTCTAATTTTCGAATGTCTTGGAAATAAGAAGCAGCGGCTATTTTGTTTTAATGATAACAGAATGTTTTAATTATGCAGTTTTTGCAGCCCTATGCCTCACTGTGCTTTAAATGACAACTGAAGTAAGGTAAGGTCCAACTAAATACAATGATTGTATGCGGCCCACCAGGATTTCAGCAGAAGTATTTAATTTCCTTCACAAACAAACATGCACATGCTAACACATGCACGGTGCCTGCTAAGGTAACGTCTTACTAGTACAGAAAGAGGACATTTTCAAAATGTTGCTTTATTAGACTGGAGCAACCTTGTGATGTACATGATGACGAGTATGGTAAAGATGGTGGTATCATTTATATAGTGCTCTTTCAGTGATTAGGGTTTATACAGGTTCCAACAAATTGCCAGCAAATTCATCTATTACTGTGTAACTTAATAGTAAGCTTTGTTTCATTCAGTGAATTTCTAGGTTATCTTTAAAATGTAAGCTCTTATTTCCATACTATAATATCCCTCTATCATTTATGTTTTTTACTGTGTTTCAGTTTAAAAAAAATCATATTGAACAACTCCCCTGTTGTGCACTGCCAATGGAGGTGTGCAGCAGGGTGTTGGCCACAGGGCAGGCACTGTGCCCAAACCCATGGATGCCTACCCCTTGACCCAACTGATGGCCAATCCACATTTCGCTTTTTAGTTTTATTTAAATTATTTTGTGGGAGATATGGTACTCCTGCCATTTCCTGTGCACAAGTTTTTCCCCATGGTACCTTGGTACTGGGCAAGCTTCCTTGGGGACCTATGAACTTTATGGGAGGGATGCACTTGGTCCCGTGGGGGTACAGTTTGAACTTTCTACTACGTTTGGTGAAATTCAGTTCAGCCATTCTTTCAGTATTGGAAAGCAACCTTCCTATGGGAATTAGCAATGGAAGTCAATGTTTTGGGAACCCCACTTTTTCTTAGCCACTGCTTGATGGATTGACACAAAACTTTACATGAAGGAGCTGAGATGTAATGTTTTGTGCAGATTAATCAATGAGCACCAAGGTTATAAGCAAAACCAGAACTGTGCATCCTATGGAAAATCTGACCTAACTACAACTACACTGTGCTGACTGGCACTCTATTTTATATAGAATGACACATAAATTATGCAAAAAAGAGCAAAACCTTGGGTAGTTGCCAAATTTTTGGTGAAAAGTAGCCCCTTCATATGTAGCCCTCTACAACACCACTAGCACTCCAAATCAACATACCTCAAATGTCAGTTTTTCTAGCAGAGGTTTCAAAGATAGGATTAACACAGTGACATCCATGCCAAGCTAGAAAGTGACAAAGCCTTTTGTCATTTTTACAGCAAAGTCTTTAAGCATAGGATTAGCACGATGCCATCCACGCCATGCTGAAAAATGACAAAAGCCTTTTGCCATTCTAGGCTCAGTATTACAGCTTTGGATTGGTAAAGTGCCATCCATATCATCATGGACTGAATAAAAGCAACCTCAGACATGTGTTTCGCTCTAGTTTGAGCTCATCAGAGAGGTATGGCAAGGGAGCAGTCAGTATAAGTCAAATCAAGACATATTCAAGTGCCACTTAAAATATGCAAAAAAGGGCATGGAACCCTTGGTAGCTTCAAGGTGTTAGGTGGAGAGCAGCTCTTTATTGAGCACTCAAAAAACACCACTGACACTCCAAACCTCATCAACTCAACTGTCTGTTTTTCTTGCAGAGGTATTAAGCATATGATTAGCACAGTGCCATCTACACCAATCCAGAAAGTGACAAAGCATTTTATAATTTTACAACTCAGGTGCCAATTCCGATCCGGTAAAAACCGGGTACGAACCGTCGGACGGAGCCTTTTCTCCGTCCGACTCGTACCCGGTGCGAAATCCATCCGAAAATGCAAGTACGATTCATACGGAAACACCATTTCCGTACGAATCGAACAAAACACCGACCGAACAGAAACAAAACACAATTCCAATCCTGAAAGGCGCCGACGTGACGTCGGTACGCATCCAGCCTACGTTTCACGAACCAGGAAGTACGATTCGAACCGACGTCATCCCGCACGGTAAATATTTACCGGCTGCCAAAAACTGCCGGGAAATCAGGACGACACACGCAAGGAGCAGCTGGACGCGACGAACAGACATGGACCCGAACCTACGTGCCATCCCTGCCCTCCTAGCAGTCCACCTGGCGTACAGGAACCGACGCAGACGCCGCAGAAGGTCAGCACAACAACCAGGGGCAAAGGGGGGGGCAGGGGCAGGACACACAACACCAACACATGGTACCAAATCAGACATGGCCTGGACATACCTGACCATCAGGGCCTGGACACTGCCAGGGTGTGGGGGCGAGGCCAGCAACGCAAGCGTCCGCCACAACGGAAGTGGATGGTCACGCGAACCGGTACGTACCCTACCCAGGCCGCAAGAGCGTGGGTACGGAACGTACCACGCGTCCCCCTACGTCACTCCAACAATGGCGGTACGGCCCGTACCCACGTCAGAAAGGCCTTGGTACAGCTCGTACCAGCATTGCTGGGGTCATGTAGGGGTACGCGTGGTACGACCCGTAGCCACGCCCCCAAGGCCTGTGTACGGTGCGGACCCCACGGCACCGCAACAATGGGGGGACGCACCGTACCCACCCACCAAAGGCATGGGTACGGCCCGTACCCAGGCACGCAGAGCGTGGGCAGGGGTATGTACGGACCGTACCCCCACCCGTGGAAGTACGGCCCGTACCCCCACCCACCCGTGTATGTACGCACCCAAGCACCACCCGTGTATATACGCCCTGAACCCCCACCCGTGTATGTACGCCCCGAACCCCCACCCGTGTATATACGCCCTGAACCCCCACCCGTGTATGTACGCCCCGAACCCCCACCCGTGTATGTACGCCCCGAACCCCCACCCGTGTATGTATGCACCGAACCCCCACCCGTGTATGTACGCACCGAACCCCCACCCGTGTATGTACGCCCCGAACCCCCACCCGTGTATGTACGCACCCAAGCGCCACCCGTGTATGTACGCACCGAAACCTCAACCGTGTATGTACGCACCGAACCCCCACCCCACCCTGGTATGTACGCCCCGAACCCCCACCCGTGTATGTACGCCCCGAACCCCCACCCGTGTATGTACGCACCCAAGCGCCACCCGGCCACCCGTGTATGTACGCACCGAAACCTCACCCGTGTATGTACGCACCGAACCCCCACCCGTGTATATACGCCCTGAACCCCCACCCGTGTATGTACGCCCCGAACCCCCACCCGTGTATGTACGCCCCGAACCCCCACCCGTGTATGTACGCACCGAACCCCCACCCGTGTATGTACGCACCGAACCCCCACCCGTGTATGTACGCCCCGAACCCCCACCCGTGTATGTACGCACCGAACCCCCACCCGTGTATGTACGCCCCGAACCCCCACCCGTGTATGTACGCCCCGAACCCCCACCCGTGTATGTACGCACCCAAGCGCCACCCGTGTATGTACGCACCGAAACCTCAACCGTGTATGTACGCACCGAACCCCCACCCCACCCTGGTATGTACGCCCCGAACCCCCACCCGTGTATGTACGCCCCGAACCCCCACCCGTGTATGTACGCACCCAAGCGCCACCCGGCCACCCGTGTATGTACGCACCGAAACCTCACCCGTGTATGTACGCACCGAACCCCCACCCGTGTATGTACGCCCCGAACCCCCACCCGTGTATGTACGCCCCGAACCCCCACCCGTGTATGTACGCACCGAACCCCCACACCTGTATGTACGCACCGAACCTGCTATAAGAATGGGGTGTGCCAAACACCCCCAGCAGTGCCCAGACACAGGAGGGGTGGGTGCAGGGTCCTCCCAGCAGTGCCCAGACACAGGAGGGGTGGGTGCAGAGTCCTCCCAGCAGTGCCCTGAGACCGGAGGGGTGTGTGCCTATCACTCCCAGCAGTGCCCAGACACAGGAGGGGTGGGTGCAGAGTCCTCCCAGCAGTGCCCAGACACAGGAGGGGTGGGTGCCTATCACTCCCAGCAGTGCCCTGAGACAGGAGGGGTGTGTGCCTATCACTCCCAGCAGTGCCCAGACACAGGAGGGGTGTGTACCTATCACTCCCAGCAGTGCCCAGACATAGGACAATATACCCCATCAACAAGTTCAGTGACCTACAAGGGTGATACCCCAGATGCAGGCGGAGCCATCGCTGAGCCAGCATGGCTATATTGAACGGCAACCCTCACACATCCAGGAAATGTAGACACAGCACAGCACAGCATTTGGGAGACACCCTGCAGGGAAAATGGCCTGCTCCACAGAGGATGGAACACACCTTGGGACAATGTCACCATACAGTGAGAGCAAACATGACCAAATACCATTGGCAGAGACCTTTGTGATGGCACGCAGATGGCAGGGTACACCCCATAAGCAGCACACTCCAACATTTCACAGACCCCTAACACATCATCACCACCCCAACGCAGGGAGCACCAGCACCAACAGCAAATCCAGGAAAGCATCAGTGTGCAAAACCAAAAGAAAAGGCTTTATTCAGCAGGAAAATATATCTGAGAAAATGTCCACTATGTACAAGGGCCATGGGCCAGCCCAGCAGCAATGTCCGGGGGGGGGGGTACACATCGGGACGTGTGTCCCCTAGCTTGCCTGCACAGTTCACAAGTCCATTTCATCCACAGAAGAGGGGGCATCAGGGGGGAGGGTGGAAACAGGCACCGCAGGGACAGGAGGGGAAAGGGTAGGTGTTGTGGGTGCAGGGAGGGATGATTCTGCCACAGGGGGGGTGCCAGCGCCAAAGGTGGAGGACAGAATGGCGCTGCACACGTCGGCAAGTTCCCCCAGCGACTCCCCCGCACCCAATCCAACCACAGGCCCCAAGGAGGGGGGGGGGCAAAGGGATGGGTCGCAGCGCCACTGGGGGAGGGTGTGGACAGGGTGGGGGACTCAACTCCCCTGGCCGGGTCCCGCCTCCACCGCTTGCGGGGTGGTGTCATCCTGGGGCTGGGGGGCACACTCGCAGTGGATGATGCTGTCACTGACTGTTGGCCAGGAGAGCTAAGGGGAGTGGATTTGGAGGGAGTGGGTTGTGTGGAATGCGGACTCCCACTGTGGCTGCGTGTTCTACGTTTCCCCCCCGACCCAGTGGGTGTGCCTTCCTCACCCTGTGTGTGCGTGACAGGAGGTGTGCGCTTCGACTTCCCTGGTGGTGTGGTGCCTGTGTCTGTTGGGGTGCGTGCACGCTGACGTCTGGATGTGCGTGGGACAGGCACGGGAGTGGGAATTGTGGATGGGGCAGGGGTAGGGGGTGTTACGCAGCGCTGCAGGAGATCCAGTGCTGCAGTCAGTGTGGAGTCTATGGACCTCAGCAACTGCCGTTGGTCAGACTGCGCAGCCGACATGCCCTCCATGTATGCCTCCATCTGGGTCAGCACCTGGGTGTGGGCATGGAGGACATTTAGCATCGCAGTCTGACCAACCTGCAACTGCCTCAGGATGTCCACAGACTCCGCACTCACCGCAGCAGTGGTGACAGGGGCAGGGGGTGCGGTGCCTGGCAGGAAGGAGACATGTGGGGACCGAGCACGGAGGGAAGGGCCACGAGCATGTGGGAGGCCGGTGATGGAACCTGAGGTGGCGGGGGGATGTGGAGGGCTGCCATCAGCTGGGGGGGCAGACTCCGCCACCTCTGGGAGCTCAGCCTCGGACCCGTCTGCGTCATAGTCTGTGTTGGCAGTCAACAGGTCCTCTGCCTCACTCCCTTCGGCCTCCGTGCCACTCCATGTGCCAGACAGGACAGCACTGCTGGCACTGGTGCTCAATCCCTCCTCCCGGTCCGTGCTAGTGTCTCCTTCCGTGTCCCCCGGCGATGCTGTGGGCAAGGTGAAGAGACAGGAGAAAATCAGACACCTGTACACTTATGTCACATGAGTCAAATATACATAGGTCACATTGCATAGCCTGAAAAGCAACAGGAGTAACACCTAAAAAACAATGTACACATGTAGGCCATGGAACACACAGTTATTCGACCCACCATGCCACTGAGACACAATGGAGATCATGACACAACAGCAAATCACTGCACCTGAAATTTTAGAGAGGAGTCAGCCTCTGGGGACAAATGTGCACAGCACCTGCACCACACTGCGTCGTCAAAAAGGGATGAGCATGAATCATATCCATTTACTCTTGCCGCATGCTGCAAAGGCAATACATGAAACCAGGCCACACATGACAGGGTCACTGCACCTTGAGCGTATGTCCAGTCAAACATCACACACAGGCTAAACCCAGCAAGGAGGATGAAGCTTCTGACATGTAGGCCTTGTACGCACAAACCACCCACACCTGAGACAATCTCATTGAGACGGAGAAAGTATGTACACCTCTTACTCTGGGATGGAAACACATGGCCTCCACTAATTCATGACTGTACACACACAGCCCCTGGTGGCCATGTCCACACATCATTGACAGGCAAACATCATCAGATTGTCTCAACAACACACACAGGTAATGCCCACTGTGAGTATGCACAAGCAAAATGGGTCCCCCTGTACAGTGGACACATGTGCAACCTGTAGGTCCTAACAGTTGAGCCCAGGGTACAATGCCACCCTACCCAACCCATGGTGAAGACACAGTGAATGGCCATATTGTTGGATGACGCACATGATACCTAGGAAGAGGTGCCCCAGGGCACAGTAGTGCCCACACTCCTCCATGGTCCAGGATGGACATGACTGCAAATTAAGCAACCGTCCCTGCACTTAGCAGGCCTCCCACTCAGGCACATCATGTCAGAGGGCACACAATTGGACATGCATGCTGGAAGGCTGTACATTTTGGAGACACACCCCTATGTCGTGATTCACAATCAGTGCCAAGTGACATGGACACCACAATGACTGAAATTGGCCATGGCACACGCAAGGTCCCCATACCTGTGGCACATCACCCCCACACATGATGCTGATAGCATAGGGCACCTGCATGAACTGCCTGCCTAAATAACCTTGTGCAAGAGTGGCTACAGACAGACCAGGGAACACATTGCAAGGAGGGGAAGGGAGGGAGTGAGAACAGCACTGTGCTACTTTGTGGAGAAGTTGACGCACTGCACAATCAAACCCTGGCAGTGTATCCATGCAACTGCACACTTACATTGGCTGGGGACACACAACTGACACACATGTACCTACCCCCTTCCTGCTGCTGCCTCTCCTGTAGGCGCCTGTCCATATCGGGGAAGACCACCGCCAGCACACGCTTCTGGATGTGGGTCAGACGACGGCGCCCACGGTTCTTACGGCTCTCAGGTGAGTCCCCCAGCAGGAGCCGTGCAATCCTCCTCGTCCAGCACCGGATGTCCTGCCAGCGTTTCCTCACCTGAGACAGGCTCCGCCTCCGACCCTCTGTACCCCTCACGGCACTGACGGCTTCCCTCCAGATCTCCCCCTTGGCAATGGCGCCTACCTGTGAGGATGCAAAAGAGAGAATACATTAATCCACATGAGCAAAAACACAGAGACACACATATAGAACAATCCTCATTATGAACAGGCCATGGTATGCATGCAACTAATTGCACCTTTGTCATAGGGACATTATCCACTGTGGAAGGCCAAATGCACTACGTGCCAGTATAATCACACGGGTGGCATGAGGGGTACCACACACTCACTGACCAGGGATCACACTGTGCCTCACAGGCTACACCAGGATTATGTACAGCACCTCACAGCAGTCACCTGCCCCAGCACACTGATGCTACCTCAGCAGAGTACACAGACACACACAGGTACAGGACAATCACTTGGAATTGCCAACTGCGGGTACACACCTCACTCTGCCCATGTGCCAGTAGACGGGGGTGTCACAGGTGTGGGGCTGGCTCAGCACGGCATGCACACAGCACTGCTCCCTGCTCACATCGGATGGCCAGGCCACATCCATCCCTCATGCTGCTTGTGTGCAACACTCCCCATATGCACTCACCCACATGACAGGGGACTAACACACACACCAATGTGCAGGGGACGAACACGGCCTTTGGACACTCACAGCACAGGTACACTGAACAAACACACATCCATGGGTACTGACACCTGTCACACTGGGGGGAACACAGGATCACATCAGGACTGTGGAAACAACATCCCCAGGAGGAGTATGCAGGCAGAATGTGGCATGCACCTTGCATTCATTGTCACAGTAGGCACTATGCAAGTGAGGAGTGCACACAGGAAACACAGCATGCTCTGCATGGGTGACATGAGGCCTTCCACACCCTGGGACCCACTCCAAACAACAGTGCATGTCTGTCACACATGGACACAATGCCAGAAGTCACTGTCACACAAAAGGGGCACAGTCTAAGCTAGTGGAGTCTGCACTCACCTGAACCCCTGGTCGACCATACAGGCTCTGGAACTGTGGGAGGATCACATCTATCAGGGCAAGGTTCTCCTCCTGGGTGAATGGCTGTGACCTCTCCACAGTCCTGGACATGGTGCCAGAGGAATCACTATCAGCAGCAGTGGTCATGGATGAATGGATGTGCAGGCAAGTGCTCTCTCATGGGACCTGGCTGCCTTATATATGCCTGGCTGGCCTGTTCATGTATAGGAGTACAGATTGATTGGTCAGTCACATTAGCATCCTACGTTTCATCCAATCCCTTCAAACCTACCCCAGTGTGTGGCTTTGCATGGTTTCATTTTTGATAATGATGTCAAGTCAACATCCACATTGCAACAATGTAGATTCTTTCAAACTGACTTCTGCTGTGCACCTGGTGCTCAAATTCAAAAATTTAACTCAGTCTCCATGGCAACCATCAGGCATTTAGGCCCTTATACTTGTCCCTCATGTGTCCCCTATGTGTTTTCATACATTTACACACAGGTACGGTGCGTTCCACGCCCTAGGGCACCCCACAAGCAGTGATACCGACCGTACAAGCGCTTGTACGGTCCGGATCACAATATGGGCGCTGGCGTATGCGTACGCCACAGTAGTACGGACCGTACAAGCGCTTGTACGGTCCGGATCACAATATGGGCGCTGGCGTATGCGTACGCCACAGTAGTACGGACCGTACAAGCGCTTGTACGGTCCGGATCACAATATGGGCGCTGGCGTATGCGTACGCCACAGTAGTACGGACCGTACAAGCGCTTGTACGGTCCGGATCACAATATGGGCGCTGGCGTATGCGTACGCCACAGTAGTACGGACCGTACAAGCGCTTGTACGGTCCGGATCACAATATGGGCGCTGGCGTATGCGTACGCCACAGTAGTACGGACCGTACAAGCGCTTGTACAGTCCGTACTACTGTGGCGTACGCATACGCCAGCGCCCATATTGTGATCCGGACCGTACAAGCGCTTGTACGGTCCGTACTACTGTGGCGTACGCATACGCCAGCGCCCATATTGTGATCCGGACCGTACAAGCGCTTGTACGGTCCGTACTACTGTGGCGTACGCATACGCCAGCGCCCATATTGTGATCCGGACCGCACAAGCGCTTGTACGGTCCGTACTACTGTGGCGTACGCATACGCCTGCGGCAATATTGGCCCAGGGACCCTATACACGCACTCCGAGCGTATGTACGGTGCGTTTCACAACTGTCAGTGGTGACAGGCGGCACACAAACAGGAATGGAGCGGACAGGTATTGCCAAGGGTGGACACCAATGCATTGTCTGTGCAATACCACATGTGTGTGACACAGGTGTGTCAGGATGTGATGTGGCACTTTACCCCTGAGGTGTGGGCAAAGCACATGTACGATGAGCTGTGTACACATGTCGTGTGTGATGGTGCGCATTGTACCACACATCCCCTGCACTCCTTTGACATGTGTGCATGTCGTACACACTAGTGGAGCCATGAGTCACTTGCATGTCCCAGTCACGGAGACCCGCACCTGTCCCCTGATGCCAGGTACACGGAATATTACACATGACACGTGTATGGCTGCGTTGCACGCTGCAACCATGTCATGTGTGTGGCATGTCTTTCCATGATTTTGCTGTAGGTGTGTGGTTCAATGCATCAGCAGTTGCTGCTGCCAACATGTGTCTGTGTGTCGATGGGCATGGCACACTGTTCCGCACACCAGCCCACATATGTGATTTGCCATGAGGTGTGTATGTATCCAACTACACGGAGTATCAACACAAGTACATATCCACATGCTCCCTATGTATGTTCTGTCTCGACATGTACTCCTCAAAGGCAATGTGTGTGGCCTGTCCTATTCCTATGACATGTGACCAGTGCATATCGCATCCAACTACCTGTCTGTACCATACGCATACTACTTCTGCACATGTGTGGATGTCTGTGAATCCTGTGATGCGTGTGCATGTTCACTTACACTGGCCCACAGCTAGTCTCATGCCATGTCATCGTGATCTTGCCCCCCTCCGTTAGTGGCTGTCCCTTGGTAGGAGTGTCACCTGACTGGCGTACGTGTCCAGGAAATGTGGCACAGACCTGACTCACAACGTGGCATATGTATATTGGCTGTGTAACATGTGCTCAGTGCATTGACGATGTTGTTGTACAGTGCTCACTCTTAGGTGTTCCTTCCATTTCACTGCAGGGCTCCGCCTCTCCCTCGACGTATGCCAGACATTGCTGCCCTGCATGAACGGGACTGTATACGCCGCTACAGATTCAGCCAACGGTTGATTGATGAGTTGACTGGCCGGCTGGAAGCACAACTCCTCCCGCGCCACAGGTATCCCAGTGCACTGACACCCAAGTTGAAGGTGATGGCATCCCTACATTTCCTTGCCACGGGTACGTTCCAACATACCATTGCTGATGTCGGGGGCATGTCCCAGACGATGTTCAGCCGTGTTCTGCATGATTTCTTAGAGGCCATGTTGGTTCACCTGGATGAGTACATTAAATTCCCTATTCGTGAGCAGTTGACAGATGTCAAGCGTGAGTTCTATGCCCTGGGAGGGATGCCCCATGTCATTGGGTCCATAGATGGGACACATGTTGCGTTGGTACCACCACAGGCACAGGAGGTGGTGTATAGGAATCGCAAACATTATCACTCCATTAATGCCCTTGTGGTGTGTCTGTCCAACATGGTGATTTCACATGTCTGTGTTCGCTTTCCAGGATCAGCACACGATGCCTTCATCATGAGGCGTAGCAGGCTGCCTGAAATGATGCTGCATCTGCGGAACGAGCGAGCATGTATTGTTGGTGGGTAGACTCTGGCAGTTCAGTGTTTGGCGTCATCTTCCAATCTCACTGCCTGTGCTGACACACTTCTGTCCATGATGTTTCCTTGTAGGGGACGCTGGCTATCCCAACATGCCATGGCTGATGACGCCTGTCCGCAACCCCAGCACGGCTGCCGAGCACCGCTACAACAACGCACATGGGCGGACCAGGAGAGTCATTGAGAGGACGTTTGGACTTCTGAAGAGCCGATTCCGGTGCCTCCACAAGACCGGCGGAGCACTCCCATATGCCCCGGTGAAGGTGTGCAAGATCATCATCGTCTGCTGCATGCTGCACAACATGGCAGTGGAGGAAGCTGTTCCACTCATACTGGATCAAGATGACCAGGACCATCCACCCGTGGAGGATGAAGGCCTTGGTGACGGGGCAAGTGATGTGGAGGAGGAGGAGGCTGTGGAGGACATGCGGAGTCGGCTCATACGCAACTTCTTTGCTTAGTGGTGAGTTCCAGTGTCTGAGTGTGCACGCATTGGGCCGTGTGTGGCATGTGTTGCAATGTGTGTGTCCATCTGCATGTCTGCCAAGTGAGTCAGTGGTGTGTATTGAAGTGTCACTCAAGTGATGGCGCAATGGAAGGATGTTGTCTGAGGGTCATCATTGTCACCTGTCATGTTAACAACATGATACGTGTTGAGTACATGCTTGCGGATGTGCTCCTTTGTGCTGAATCCTTGTGTGTCTCTGTTCCACAGGTCCATGTGCATGCTGTCTGCTGGTGGCATTGTTGTGCTCCTGCTACTCCTCATGAACACAGCAACATGTGCTGATTCAGCGTCACATGCACGGGCAAGTGTTTAAATCTCCTTAGGGTAAGGGATGCCTCACGTCGTTTTGGGTGTGTGAATTGTTTGTAGTCTGTGTGCACTTCTCCGGTTCATGTGTGTTCCATTTGCATACATGGTGATCCTACATGGGGAACATGACATGGGGCAGGCTTCACCTGGAGCCATGGTCAGACTTGGTGACTGTCATGTGGCAGGGGATTGGGGATTGTGATGAGGCCATCATTGTGTGTAACACTGACCTCGGAAACATACAGGTTGCACCGGGTTGACATGGTGTGTGATTGCCCCATCAGGGCCTCAATGGTGTATAGCGGCCTCTCCGTGGCAGCAGGGGGTGTTTAGCTGTTATCCGTCACTTGTGTGCCAGGTCAATGGGATACCAGCATCTGTGTTGCAATGGGGGGTGCCAGTGTTGCTCCCACATGTTCATCCACATGACCTGTGTATGTGTTGACAGAGTATCATTGTCATTCCAACACACATGACTAATAAATTTGTCCCTCTGTCTCCAAGGTGCCTCTTCCCTGTCAATGGTGGCCTGTTGCCACTGTGCGTGCGGCATGTCTGGCATATTTTTCATAGGTGGTGCATATGTGTCTATGTGTAGAGTGACAAGATGCTAGGGGTTTGTCAGGGAGTGGGAACTGTATTATGCACAAGATGCACAGTTCCATCCACCTCAAGGCAAGAGAGACCATCCCCCAGGGCAACTACAACATCCGTGTCGAATCCTACCCTGCAGTCTACGGACATGTGCCTTACGACTCCCATGGTACTTGTCCATATCCGGAGTGCATCTGCACAGCTCTGCTACTGCGTCGGGCAACCAGGCCACATCAACGTCCAAACGGGATGGGGGGAATGTTTCACAGCCAGCTGCAGGATGACCTTCTCGATCCACGCCCACACTCATGATGCAGCCCACAACCCCAACACAACCATGTGGCACTGTGATCCTAAACTGCATTCTGGCATCTCCATGCATCCAACCTTGGCCTAGCCACCATTCTCAACATCCGCCTGACGCAAGCATGCTGCACATTGTAGGGACACATGTCTAGACATACCTGGGAGCGGCAAGCCAGGTCACTCCACATGATCCCTGACCTCTGCGCATGACTGTTGCTCCCCTGAATGTGTCTGTAGCCACAGTTGTGCGGGAACCACTCAGCTGGTTGTGCCCAGCACAGGTGAGTATGGTACTCCATGTCTGTATCAGATGAGACATTGGGACCCATGTGTGTCCTGGGCAAGACTGCGACCCCACGGTTTGGATGGTTGGAGTTAATTCTGAGATCAGGCATGCTTTGACTGTACGACACACACATGTATTGTAATAATGTAGAATCACGGCATCATCTTGTAAGTGTGATTAATTTATTTGTGGTGGGGTACGGGTTTGTGGGGATGACAAGAGGTGCACAGCGGGAGTGTAGAATCCAAAGTTCACTGGGGGAGTTGGTATCCTTGCCGTAGCAAAATGTCAGAGTCCATGCCACAGTCTTTGTCAACATAGGTCAGACAGTGACCAGCAAGTCCATGTGGCAGAGAATGTCATGTGCTGCTATTGGGCCAGAGGGCCAGGTGCCAGGCCAGGTGACCTGGGAGATGGTGATGTTCTGCTGACTCTCACAGTCTTTTTCGTGGACGGCCCACCTTCCTGCGGGGACCCTCGGAAGCAGTCCGTGACGATGTCTGTGATGCTCCGTCGGATGAATCCTCCTCCTCCTGATCCCTCCCTGTGTCTGGTAATGGCCTTCGCCTGGTGCCACAGGGAGGGTTGCCCATGTTGTCGGCAATCCGACGGAGTACACCGGTCATTTGGGTTTGCACCGCCACGAGCTCAGCCTGTCTATCCTCCATCCTTCCTTGGTGTTGCAGTTGACAGGCATGTTGCTGGGACTGCAGGGTCTTCATCTCCTGGAGGGTCCCCTTGATGTCATTGAGGGTGGACGCAATCTGGTCCATGTCCCTGGTGTCACGCCGGTATGTATCCAGGATGTTGCTGACCTGGGACACTACCGGGTCCTGAGCTGCCTGGTCAGGTTCGCGCCTCCGCCGTCCTCCACTCCCGCCACCCCTGCCCACGTGCACCTGGCCTGCCGTTGTGGGTGCATCGGGTCTCCGGGACCCCTGAGGGATGGCATCTGCGTTGCCGCCTGCCTCCTCCTGGGTGCCCGGAGGACCGTGTCCCTCCTGGGCAGACTGGCTGGGTGGTCGTGTGCGGGCAGGGCTCCTGGACGTCTCCTGGGATGTGGCAGGAATGGGGGTGGTGGTTGGCACAGTTGTACCTGACGCAGGTGCTGCAGGTGGTTGGACACCAGAGGGGCCAGGTTGGTCTGGGTCATCCACGGAGTGGTGAGAGTCATCGCTGGCGGTGGGGTCCTCATCCCGCGGAGCCTGGTCCTGTGAGACTTCCCCCCCAGTGTTGGGGGGTGTTCGTCGACGTTGACCTGTGTGTGAGAGAGACAATGTTAACAGTGTCACATGTGGCATCCATGTTGCATGCATTTCTGATTTGGCACTCTTCCTCTGGGTAGTTGGATCTGTCCTGCATTCCTCTCACAGTGCACTTGTGCATGGCTATGTCCCTTGGCCACAGCTGTCAGGGCTTTACGCATGTGTGAGACACAATCTTAGTTGATGCATCTATTTGGGTACACAGTCAGCAGTGTGGTGTGCGGGCGTAGCGAGCCATGCAGAGGCGCCTTACGTGTTGCACTGTACGTGGCCAAATGGTGTTTTGCCAAGGCAATTTGATGTTGCAGGTAGGGGACTGAAGCATTTGTGACAGGGTTCTTACCGACACTGTGGCTGGGTATACTGGGTGTGTGGTTAGGTCTGTGCCTGCAGCACGGATGGACTCGTGCACAGATTGACACATGGACCGGTCTTCATCTACGGAAGGGGGGGTTGAGGCACTGCCAGACCTGGTCTGCATGCACACAGTCCACCGGCTGACGAGTGGACATGGCCACACCACCCAAGGGTGATTTAGTCTCACTGTGTCTCCCTTCCTCCCTCCCTCTGTCACCCTCCTCCCTCCCTCTGTCGGTCTCCCTCTGTCACCCTACTCCCTCCCTCTGTCTGTCTCCCTGTGTCCCCCTCTGTCTCCTTCCCTCTCATTCCCCCTCTCCCTCCCTCTCTTTGTCACTCTCTGTCACCTCAGGCCAGCTTCCTGGGCACACACAGTTAGCCGGTCTTTGAATGGCCATTGGCTTGTTCATGTGAGTTAGTCCCTGTTCTCCGGGCACCCATTGGGCAGTGTGTCTGAGTGTAGGCTGCTGCTGTGGCGGTGTGTGCTGAGACTCTATCAGAGCGATGCATCTTCATTGTCTGCTGTTATGTGCAAATTGTGCCTTCGGACCCATGTCATCCTGCATGGCAGCCACCATTTGCAGGCAAGACAGTACTGTGTGGGTACACACAGTTTGTATGGCTGTGCCCTGGGCCATATGGGCTGAGGGCATTGTTGTGTGCTTGTGAGTTGCTCAATGTTAGTTTTGATGCCCCCACTCCCAGCATCGACCACATCCTGTGTTGTGTTGGTGTTTTGTGTGGCCTGTGACTTGGCATGGCCCTGATTGATGCATGGGGCATGGTGGCGCTAGTGGCATGTGTGTGTTTGTGGAGTGTTGTTGTGTCCGGTGGTGGCTTGGGGGGGGTGGCATGCATGATTGATTGTGTATGGCATCCCCCCCATGTGAGGTGAGTTGTTTGTGTACTCACCAGGGTCTGGGAGTCCTGGCAGTCCGTGTAGTCCCTCCACCGCCAGCGTGGACATCACCTTCTCCTCCCAGGGATGGTATTGTACCGGTCTGGGGGGCGGCCCTCCTCCAGTGATGTTCCCCTGGTTGTGATTGTCAGTCATCTTCCTCTTGACCGTCCTCCGCAGATCGTACCACCTGGATTGGCACTCGTGCCTGGTCCTTCTGGTGGTCCCAACAGCATTCACAGAATCGACGATCCTCTGCCACATGGCCGTTTTTTCGGATATGCTGGTCTGTCTGACCAATGTCCCAAAGAGCTGTGGCTCGACTCTGAGGATTTCGTCGACAAGGATCTCCAGCTCCTCCTTTGTGAACTTTGGATTCTTGGTGGTGGACATGGCGTGGGGTGTGGGTGTGGATGGTTGTGGGGGTGTGGGTGTGGATGGTTGTGGGGGTGTGGGTGTGGATGGTTGTGGGTGTGTGGGTGTGGTAGTGGAGGTGTGTGTGTGAATGTGATGAGGGGGTGTTTGTGTAGGTGGTTGTGTGACGGTATGCAAGTGTGAGGTTCAAGTATGGTGGTGTGGGTCGTCTGTGGGCTCTGGCAGCAGTGGGTCTGTTGCAAAGGCTCATGGTTTGTGTGTGTGGTCCATTTTTATTGGTCCATTTGTGGGTGTGGCTGTGTTTGAAATTTGTGTGGGTGTGTTATGAGGAGTGATTGAGTTTTGGGCCTCTGTTTGGCAGTTTGGCAGTTGCAGGTGGGTGTATGTGATGTTTGTGGGGTTGTTGGGCATGTTTGGTGGTGTGGGGAAACTCTACTTGACTCTCCTTGTGTAAATATGGTTTGTCCTGGTTCAGTATGTGTTTTTTTGGCGTCAGTACGGTCCGTACATGCACTGGTGGGGGTGCGGTCCGTACATTCCCTGGTGGGGTGGTGGTTCGGTGCGTACATACTCGGGTGGGGGGGGTTTGGTGCGTACATACACGGGTGGTGGTTCGGTGCGTACATACTCGGGTGGGGGTTCGGTGCGTACATACACAGCTGGGGGGGGGTTTGGTGCGTACATACACGGCTGGGGGGGTTTGGTGCGTACATACACGGGTGGGGGTTCGGGGGCGTACATACACGGGTGGTGGTTGGGTGCGTACATACACGGCTGGGGTGGGTGTTTGGTGCGTACATACACGGCTGGGGGGGGGTTTGGTGCGTACATACACGGCTGGGGGGGGTTTGGTGCGTACATACACGGGTGGGGGTTCGGGGGCGTACATACACGGGTGGTGGTTCGGTGCGTACATACACGGCTGGGGGGGGGTTCGGGGGCGTACATACACGGGTGGGGGTTTGGTGCGTACATACACGGCTGGGGGGGGTTTGGTGCGTACATACACGGGTGGGGGTTCGGGGGCGTACATACACGGGTGGTGGTTGGGTGCGTACATACACGGCTGGGGGGGGTGTTAGGTGCGTACATACACGGGTGGTGGTTCGGTGCGTACATACACGGGTGGGGGTTTGGTGCGTACATACACGGCTGGGGGGGGTTTGGTGCGTACATACACGGGTGGGGGTTCGGGGGCGTACATACACGGGTGGTGGTTCGGTGCGTACATACACGGGTGGGGGTTTGGTGCGTACATACACGGCTGGGGGGGGTGTTAGGTGCGTACATACACGGGTGGTGGTTCGGTGCGTACATACACGGGTGGGGGTTTGGTGCGTACATACACGGCTGGGGGGGGTTTGGTGCGTACATACACGGGTGGGGGTTCGGGGGCGTACATACACGGGTGGTGGTTCGGTGCGTACATACACGGCTGGGGGGGGTTCGGGGGCGTACATACACGGGTGGGGGTTTGGTGCGTACATACACGGCTGGGGGGGTTTGGTGCGTACATACACGGGTGGGGGTTCAGGGGCGTACATACACGGGTGGTGGTTGGGTGCGTACATACACGGCTGGGGGGGGTGTTAGGTGCGTACATACACGGGTGGTGGTTCGGTGCGTACATACACGGGTGGTGGTTCGGTGCGTACATACACGGCTGGGGGGGGGTTTGGTGCGTACATACACGGCTGGGGGGGGTTTGGTGCGTACATACACGGGTGGGGGTTCGGGGGCGTACATACACGGGTGGTGGTTCGGTGCGTACATACACGGCTGGGGTGGGTGTTTGGTGCGTACATACACGGCTGGGGGGGGGTTTGGTGCGTACATACACGGCTGGGGGGGGTTTGGTGCGTACATACACAGGTGGGGGTTCGGGGGCGTACATACACGGGTGGTGGTTCGGTGCGTACATACACGGCTGGGGGGGGTGTTAGGTGCGTACATACACGGGTGGTGGTTCGGTGCGTACATACACGGGTGGTGGTTCGGTGCGTACATACACGGCTGGGGTGGGTGTTTGGTGCGTACATACACGGGTGGTGGTTTGGTGCGTACATACACGGCTGGGGGGTGGTTCGGGGGCGTACATACACGGGTGGGGGTTCGGTGCGTACATACACGGGTGGGGGTTTGGTGCGTACATACACGGCTGGGGGGGGTGTTAGGTGCGTACATACACGGGTGGTGGTTCGGTGCGTACATACACGGGTGGTGGTTCGGTGCGTACATACACGGCTGGGGGGGGGGTTTGGTGCGTACATACACGGCTGGGGGGGGTTTGGTGCGTACATACACGGGTGGGGGTTCGGGGGCGTACATACACGGGTGGTGGTTCGGTGCGTACATACACGGCTGGGGTGGGTGTTTGGTGAGTACATACACGGGTGGTGGTTTGGTGCGTACATACACGGCTGGGGGGGGTTTGGTGCGTACATACACGGGTGGGGGTTCGGGGCGTACATGCACTGCTGGGGTGGGGGTTCGGTGCGTACATACGCGGGCGGGGGGGGTGGTGGGGTGTTAGGCGCGTATGCGGGCACATGTCTCCATGGTTGCTATGGGAGTTCGGTTCGGACGGTGTTTTTTGCGTACGGTTGTGAAATGGGGAGGACGGGAGGGATCGTACTTGCGCAGTCGGACTTTATTTTTCCGCACGGTGGGTTTTTCGCCCGGGGACGTGTCGGTGACTTTTCCCGACCCGAGGACGTGTGGGGAAATCTTCCCAATGCGATTCGTATGGACTTTTTTCCGTTCGAATCGTACTTGGCAGTTTGTACGCTACTTTGACGATTCGGACGGAAAAAAATCCGGATACGAGTCGGACGGGGAATTTTTTTACCGGATCGGAATTGACACCTAAGTCTTTAAGCACAGGATTAGCAATTGACATTCGACACAGAGCTAAAATATGGCAAAAGCCTTTTACCATTCCAGGAACCATTGTACAGCTTTGGATTGCTATAATACCATCCAAGCCAACCTCAAATGAATAAAAGCAAACCTGATATGTGCTTCACTGTTTTTAGAGCTCGTTAGAGAGAAATAGCTTTGTTGAGACACAAGAGAGCAATCAGTATACATCAAAACAATGCCCTTTCAGGTTTCAAGTGCTGCATAAATTATGCAAAAAAAAGCAGTCCAGTTCCCAAGTTTTAGATGGAGAGCAACTCTTTTATAATGAGTACTCTACAATAGCATTCAAAACCTGCTCAGTCCAAAAGTCTGTTTTTCTAGCAGAGTTTTTAAGCATAAGATTAGCACATTGTCATTCACAGTGAACGAGAAAGTGACAAAGCGTTTTTATATACATCCACAAGGCGCCTTTTCTAAGATATAGTAACATGTTTCGGTGCGCTTCAGCAAGATCACCATTGTGTGTGTGTGTGTGTGTGTATATATATATAATATATGTATATTTATGTATATGTGACTTATATATATCTAAATATATATATATATTTCAACTCTCCCAGCTCTTTTTTGCCAGAATCCTGGCGCTTCCGATCTGGTGCACGTTTCAAGGCAGAGCCATGCCATAAATCAATGTCACAACAATTCCTTACGAGTAAGCGATTAAGGGAACAGCACTCGCAGAATTACCTTCTTCAGTTCGCTTTTATTTTCACAGAGTATCCAGTTAAGGAAAAACCAATGCGTTTCGTAAACACCGTTTACTAGATCATGGTTACAAATGGCAAGTGTATGACTCATTGTTTTCGACCTGAATTTTTCGTGATGTATTCTGGGATTTGTGGTTTTTAATCAAAACCTACTAATCAGTTTCTTTTTTTGGGGGTCATCTATGTGAACCAACTGTGTCTATAGTGTATGTGCTTGTGTATGTGATTAGCTCTAATTTCTATATGTGTAAATTATTATTTAATCAATTCCTGCCCTAATCCCTTATTAGAATAATTATTCCTTTGTTTATTATTCTGTTATTCATTTATCTGAGGGAGTGTGTCACTATATGCCAGGTATTCTCTTTTCACTGCTGGTTTCCTTACCACCAAGCATTATTCCTGACCCGAGGTTTAGAGTTTTAGTGAATAAAATAGAGCCCTCCAGTGGGCCTACTTGTTTTATCGTCATATCATTATCAGATGTTATTTTAATTAATTAATCCTAAATTTCTCCTCTTTAAGTTCTCAATTCTCAATTCTCTTTTGAGATTTCCTGCTTTGACTTTCTGGTCTTTTAGAGTTTAGGAATTCTAGTTTGAATAGAGTGCACTCATGTGTCAATGTGATTGAGTGAAACTTAAAAGGTTTTTTTACTATTAAAAAACAGTTATTACATTATCATTCATCTAGTCCAGGTTTCATAGATGGACATATAACTCCTTACTTCGGTTGAGTCCATACAGCATGAAAGTTCTGAAATTTAAAATCTGCCTTGATTTCCTCTGTCGCAGTTTCTTTTCCCGATCCCCATCTCTTATATTCAATGGGATCACCTCAAGTGCATAGAAAGTTAATAACTTCCAATCTCCTTTGTGTTCCGCTTCCATGTGTGTTGCAATGGCATTACTTCGATCAGCATTTAATGTTGCACGGACGTGCTCAAGTATCCTCTTTTTTAATTTGCATTTGGTACTTCCTATGTACATCAAAGGACACGGACATTCAATAACGTACACAACATATTGACACTTGCAGGTTATTAAGTCTCTTATTTGCCACATGGTGTTATTTGGCAATTTCACTTCTGTCCTGTTCTTCGCTAACTCGCAGACTCTGCAGTTGTAACATTTTGTAAAGCCCTTTGTCTTTAACCATTGTGTACCCTTTGATTTTATAGTTCCTTGATGGTGGCTATGGATTAGCTTGTCCTTTAAGTTCCGTGCCCGACAAAATGTTATGCTCAGATGGGTGCCCATTATTTTTCCAACCATTGTGTCCAGCTGAAGTAATTTCCAATTTTATTTCAACATTTTTGTGATTTTCTTAGCTTCATTAGAAAAGTCTAAAGTAGTCGTGTCAGAATCTGTTGTGCCTACTTTGTGAAGCAGTAGTGGAGGGGTCAATGGCCACTCTGCACTCTAAGACCCATTCAAGGGTTTTGCATTACACCCATCAAGGGAAGAGACACGTACTACCAGTCCCACGAGACACAGTGTTCCCTCCATATGACTGGCCCATCTGTGGGCGGTTAAATATAAATAGTGGGAGTGTCTACATGCTTTCACTCACAACTAGCCTCTGATGACGAGCACAGGCTCAGAAACGCATCAGGTTGAAGATGCATGTGAGCTGTAATCATCGACATACAGAGATGTCCTTTACCCGCTATAAAGCAACCACGCTGCTGCTTGAGTGCTCCCTCGCCTGTGGTCACCTTGGAGCTTTGATATATATATATATATATATATATATATATATATATATATATATATATATATATATAGATTCACTGAAAAAACCATAGGTTTCACACACGTTATAGTTAGGAATTAGCATTTAAAAAACCTTGCAAATTCACTGAAAAAACCATAGGTTTCACACATGTTATAGTTAGCGGAAATTTTACTGATAAAAAACCAGTGAAATTCCCCCGTTATAGTTAGTGCAGGCAACTATAACTCACGCGACCGCAATCCTCTGCTGATGCTAATACTGTATTTAGACACTTATTTGCCCATGTCTTCTTCCATACATTTTTAGCTATACATATATTTCAAATATTTTTTTTTCATAAAGACACATATGTCATCAGCAGAAGATTGCGGTCGCGTGAGTTATAGTTGCCTGCACTAACTATAACGGGGGAATTTCACTGGTTTTTTATCAGTAAAATTTCCGCTAACTATAACATGTGTGAAACCTATGGTTTTTTCAGTGAATTTGCAAGGTTTTTTAAATGCTAATTCCTAACTATAACGTGTGTGAAACCTATGGTTTTTTCAGTGAATTTGTACGTTTTTTTAAATGCTAAGTTACTTTACGCCATTCGTGGCGTGCGCGCCCACTTAACGCAGTTCGTTCCGTGCGCGCACGGTGCGCTTCACGCACCGTGCGCGCACAGTAAGCACGCGGTGCGCTTCGCGCACCGCGCGCCCACTTTACACAGGATGGGCCATGTACGCACGATGCGCTTCGCGCACCGTGCGCACATGGAGGACATATGATGCACTTCGTTTTGAAAGGTAATATTTTAATTTTTCGTAATTTTTATAAGCCATGCACAAATGGTGCCCTTCGGGCACCATTTGCACACGGGGTGGAGAGAGTGTTGTTAATTTTTTCTTTTATTATTTTTGTTTAAAATATTGTGGTTTTTCACAATTGCAATGAGCCATGCACATTTGGTGGCCTTCGGCCACCAAAAGCACAGGGGGTGGGGAGAGTGTGGATAGTGTTTTTTTTTTACATTTTTTACCGTACGCGTACGGTAAGCGTAATCGGCGAAATTAGCGAAAAAATAAAAATTGCATTTTTGGCCTTGGGGGGTCTTTGGGGACTCCCTCAACATGGCTATGTGTGTGGGAGCTGTCTAAACAGCCCCTTTACATGTTTATTGGTTTTATTTAACAACCTAGCTCTCAGTGCGAGAGAGAAAATGGCGGCCGCCGCTTCCTGGTTTCGGCTGTTTCGAATGTTTACTAAGATCTAAGAGCCAATCAGAATCACGCTCGCGCACGCCACCGTACGCGTACGGTAAGCTTACGGTAAGCGTACCGTAAGCTGGCTCAGATATATATATTGATTTAAAGGCTATTTTCTCAGAATCTACTGAACAGATTTACACCAAACCTACAAAAGGCACTTCCTTGACCTGAGGACTACCTCTCTGCCAAATTTCTAGTAATTCTGTTCAGCCGTTCGGGCTGTAGCCCTGTCTAAAGGTCCTATGGAAAAATGCATGGGAAAAACGCGTTTTGGGACCCCCCTTTTATCTCAGCCCCCGCTTGACGAATCCCCCCGAGCCTTTCAGGGTAGGAGCGGAGCATAGCGCCCCACCTATTTTGAGAAATTCGCAAGGATTCGTCGACCGGCGCCAAAGTTATTCAAAATAGAATGTTGCGGATTTCCTATGGAAAAGGGGTCCTAACTATAACTACCTACTGGCGACCGCCAGTAGGTAATATATATGTATATATATATATATATATATATATATATATATATATATTCAGTGAAAAAACCATAGGTTTCACACATGTTATAGTTAGCTGGACATTTTACTCGTAAAAAACCAATGAAATTGCCCCGTTATAGTTAGTTCAGCTAACTATAACTCGCGCGCCCGCAATGCACTGCTGATGACGTCACATATTACATCACTCATGACATGGTCAGTGACATCACTGATGACATCACTGATGACATCTCAAATGACATCACTGATGACATCACTGATGACATCATCCAGTGAATGTGTGTTTTTCTGATAATTAAATATGTTTTATATATGTATATCTCAAGGTTGATAGAAGAATAAATGGGTATATTACTGTCTAAATGGATGATTTCTTTTTGAAAAATTGATTGTGTAACTGACTGATTAAGTGTATCATAGTGAATACATGGCTTAGTGAGTAATATTTAAATATGTAAATATCTGTATCATTTTTTCACTTTGTGTATAAGTGGCTGCATGGGTTGGTGAGTAGCTACATGGGTGTCTATATAGGTTATTAGTTGGTTTTTTTGAGTATTAGTCTGAGTGTCTGCATGGTTCGGTGGGGGGTATGACGTAGTGCATAGGTGCATGAATGAGTGACTCACTGTTTGTATGTGTTGAACAGAGCATGTGTGCAGGACTGCATGGGTGGATGCGTGTGTGTATTGGTGTGTTAGTGAGTGAATGACTGTCTCAATAGTGTCTTTATGAGTAACTACATATGTTTTAAACTAGTATATGTGACTATTGGTGTATATATGTGAGTATATGTGAGAGGGAGAGATTGAAAGAGTTCCTGTATGAATAAGTATGTGTTTCTATAAGTGATTGTTTAAAAGACTAAGTATGTGTAAGTTTCCGTAGAAGTAAGTGTGGTGGTGTGTGTATAACTGTATATGCAGGTGAATGTATGTTTGATTCTTTACTAGCATGAGTGACTATGTGTGTGAGTAACTCTATGGATGAGTGGCATTATGTAACAGGATGTATAGGTGTATGAGTACATATGATGAGTGAGTACATGTATGAGTGACTGTATAGGACTGTTGGTGAATGAGTGGATGTGTATGTTGATCTTAGAATTACTGAAGAGGTTGTTGTAACTGGTATTGGTATGTCCATTGTTTTGAAAATTTTAGTCTCTATTTTTGAATGTGTGTATCAAAGCTTATATTAAGGTGAGAGGAGGTCTGCCACTCTATCACAAGGATGATGTCATCAGTGATGTCATCAGTGATGTCATTTGAGATGTCATCAGTGATGTCATGAGTGATGTCACTGACCATGTCATGAGTGATGTAATATGTGACGTCATCAGCAGTGCATTGCGGGCGCGCGAGTTATAGTTAGCTGAACTAACTATAACGGGGCAATTTCATTGGTTTTTTACGAGTAAAATGTCCAGCTAACTATAACATGTGTGAAACCTATGGTTTTTTCACTGAATTTCTAAGGTTTTTTAAATGCTAATTCCTAACTATAACGTGTGTGAAACCTATGGTTTTTTCAGTGAATTTCTAAGGTTTTTTAAATGCTAATTCCTAACTATAACGTGTGTGAAACCCATGGTTTTTTCAGTGAATTTGCAAGGTTTTTTAAATGCTATTTTTTTTTTTATTCTTCATTTTTTTCAAACATATTTTTAATTTAATTTTCTTACCTTTTATAAAGACTATGCTTACATTTTTAAAATCATTAAATATTTATTTTATATAAATTTTTTAAAATAAACATGTAAAATTTATTTCCAGTTTTTTTTTTTTTTTTTTTTTTTATAGTACGCGTACCGTAAGCTCACGGTAAGCGTACGGTTTACGCAACGCCCGTAATCTATCTACGCTGCTTGCGTATAGTTACGTACTTTGCGTAGCCGCGCGTACTGCGCGTGGGTCGCGTGCGCGCTTACGCCACACGCGCACGTTACGCGGAAGTGCCGGGGAGTGACTGTTATGCGCATGCGCGCAAGCGCGTGTCTTTTTTACGCGCATGCGTACTTTTTGCCGTAAGCGCACCGTAAGCGCACCGTAAGCGTACCGTAAGCGTACGGTAGGTCATGTGATCATGAAACACAACTTTTGATTGGTTGAAAGTACTTTCAGTTCTAGAACTCTCCTACACCACACCCATTCCCCTCATTTCTGCTTGTGATCCCTTGGGAGAAGGAGCTGGTTTGTCTTTGGGATACGATGGCAGAACAGCAGAGCTCTTCTGAGAGTGAGGCTAGCACCAGCAGCACTGTCTTGAGGCAGAGAGCGAGGAAAGTAAAGCCTTCTTATGTTTGGGATTATTTTACTTTTCCAGAAGGCCAGCAAAAGGTGAATGCACCCTTAGTTACTTGCAAGCTGTGTAAGCGTGTACTTTCTAGAGGTAATCCTAACAGGAAGTATTCCTTTGGGAATCACACCATGAAGAGACACCTCCAGGATGTACACAGAAGGACACATGGTCATCTTTTTGGAGGTAACTCTTCAGAAAGACGAGCCAGTACATCCACAGCAGCTCAGCCTGGACCATCACCTGCAGGGCTTACTCCTTCTTCTGCAGGTCAGGTGAGCCCTTCATCTGTGGGGGGAGAATCTCCTTTTGCTGGCCCTCTGGAAATGAACCTTCGATTTCGGAAGGTTGATATTCATTGCACATTTTGTAAAGGTCTAATTTGTCATAGGGAGACCAGTGTTTCCCTAGTAAACAACAAAATAGATCAGCACATTTGTAGCTTTGAATGATTTTCCCATGCTTCCTTTCCTCTGTCCCTGCATGAACACAACGGTTCTTTTAAGAGCCAACCTTATCTTCCATCTTTTTTTTACTTGTTTTTAAAAACTTTTTTTTTTTTTTTTTTACCGTACGCGTACGGTAAGCGTACCTTTTTTTTATTTTTTTAAAAAAAACACTAAAAATCATTTATCACATTATAAAGTCCTTGAGAGACTACAATTTTTATTATTGACTTACCATACTCACTCAAAAAAATATTTATTCATTTGTTTTTTTAAAAAATAGTTTTTAAAATGGTTGTAGTTTCCGAAAATTTTCTATATCGATCTGAAAATAAAGAAAAAAGTATTAATATTTTTAAACCATTTAATAATACAGTACACATATTTACATTTTTTACCAAAAAATATTTTTGCCTTATTTTTGCTGTTTTCAGAATAAATTGCATTTCACTATTAATTGTGAAAGCAATTGCATTCATCATTTTACAGCGGGCAAAAAAAATTAACAATCACAAAGATTGTATTAAAAAAGCCCAGAATCTCTTCTCACTTAAACTTATCATTACAGAAATGCATATTATTCTAAAAAAATATCATCTAAAAACAATACTTTTTTCTTTAAAATACCGTCTGATATGTTTGTTTGAGAAGTATAATCACAATATTATATCTCAAATAACTCCAAAATACATCTGATTTTATTTCCTTTAGGCCAAATAGTATTTTTTTTTTTTTCCTGGAATAAATTTCCAAGGGAAATCCATTAAAATTCTAAAGTTTAATCTGTCCAGATCTCACCGATTCTCTGTAACATTTTGGTTCACGAAAATTTTGTGAATAATTTATTTAGTCCACAATAGAATTGCTTACTTTTCCACATGGCCAAATAGTAATTTTTTAAATCATTTTTGAAAAAAATTTCCAATGGCAGTTCAATAGCATTCCAAAATTTAAAATGTGCAGAAGTTACCGATTATCTCTAAATTATTGGTTTTTCAAAATTGCATTAAAAATTAAAAAAGTCCACATTACAATTGGTTATCTTTCCTTTAGGCCAAATGATAATTTTAAAAATATTTTTTCTACAAAATTGCAATGGTAATCCAGTAAAATGGTAAAATTATTTTGTCCAGATCTTGCCAAGTCTCTCTAAAATTTAGGTTTCAGGAAGATTAGATAGGAATTTGCTAAATCAAAAGGCAAACGTTGTTTGAAAATCAATTGGGAATCATTACACAGTGTCCAGCCTTTTTCACATTTTAGATAAACTGTGTAATGTCCAGAAGTAACAGTAGGTCCATCATGGAAAATTATTGCAACAGTTACAAAAGTTTTTCCTGAAATTGATAATTGCTGTCCTGTAAACTTCTTTATTAAAGTATCCAATTTTGATCCATCAGCTCTACATCGTTGCATCATTAAAATTACATACTGTCCGTATTCCCTTAAAATTAATGTTGATAACATGTCAGAATTACACTCACCACATTTCATGCTATGATTAGCATCTTTAACTAATTTTGCAAAAGTGACTGTTTTACTCTCTGGCAATGTCAAATAAATAAACCTTTCATTATCAACAATAGAGCCACATATATTATAACAATTATCACAACTATGTTCCCATTTATAAGAGAGACCAAAAAAAATGTCAATGGGAACTCCTTCTTCTTCCACTACCTGAAGAAAATACATCAAAAATTCGTGTGCATCTTGCTGTTCATTTTGAGAAAACTGTGTTCGTCCTGAACATACATCTAAAAGTTTTCTAATGTCAGTAGCACTTTCTATTTGAGTTTTATCTTTACTCAGCTTTTGAAAAAGGAGACTCAGCTCTGAACAGAATCTTTTTCCCTGATTTACTATTATCTGCTCTTGCAAACTTTCCAGATAAAATGCAACATTCAGCACTACATTTGCATAGCAGTTGACACCAGAGCTATTTTCAAAATGACATCCTACAACCTGTTCTTCATTTTCCTTTTTCTTTTTGCTTGCAATTACATCACTCCTCTTTTTTTTCCTCTTCTCTATATCTTCATTACAGATATTCTCATTTCTCCTTTTACGAGAAACTACACGTTTCTCCAACACAGGATACTGACCTAAATGAGGAGCATAGCTTCTTCTTAATCTATTATACTCCTTTACACAGTTTGTATCAGCACTAACTTTTGAGTCATCAAAGTCTATCATGAATAAACCTGATAATGTTTTGACTCGTGACAAAGCTACATATGCCATACCTTCTTTGAACACAGTTGAACCAATGTTCACAAATGCACAATCTACAGTCAATCCTTGAGACTTGTGAATAGTTACAGCATATGCTAGAGAAAACGGAAACTGCTTCCTACGTACATATAAGTCTTTCACAAGCATAAAACGAACTGTACAACGACAAATATCTTTAACTTCTTCTATCTGATCAAATTTTATTTTTAAACATTCAATTCCTTCTTTTTTCTGATAATTAATAAAACCCACAACTCTTCCCATTGCTCCATTCACTAAGCCTTTCTCAACATCCAAATTTCTCCTTAAAAACACTCTACAGTTCATGCAAACATATAGATTTTTTTCTAATCCTGCTGTTTTGGAGATGTTCTTCTCTAGTGAGTCCAATTTATTTTTCAGTTTGCCTGTTACTGTGACAGTAATTCTTCCATCCTCAATTTTGTCCACTGCTTCCAATTTCCTGATGTCTTCCTTTTCCAATTTCAAAAGCTCCTCATTAAATATTGAGCATTCACGTAGAGTTGGCATTAAGCAGATGACACTTTTGTTTTCTGCAATATTCTTGTATATTTTCTCTGCAACTATTTCTTCCTTTGGAAATAAATTATGTAGCAGCCGACTCTGTAATGCTTTTTTCCCAACTTCTGTGAGTATTCCAATCCTGATATCTTTCAGAATACTTCCATATTCTTCATCGTTTGCTTGCCTCATATTAGTTGTAAGTTCCTTGTACTCAAAGAAGGACCAAATATTTGTATTTCCAATGCTTCCCAATGACTTCTTCGTGTCTTCATGTGTCACAGTATTAAACACTGGTTGTCCTTTAACTGGAGTAAGTTGCAAAAGATCCCCAAAAACTATGACGTGTTTTCCACCAAATAACACGTCATAGTCTGTGTTCAAAATTTGCTGCATTCTTAAATGCACAAAGGCAAGCATTAAGTTCGATACCAGGCTCACCTCATCAATAATGAGAACTTGCATCTTCTTCAATACTCTTGAAACTTCCAAGGATGCTTCTCCAGTTAGCTTGTTGAATTGTATTTTGTTCTCATGCTCCACTGGTAACATTAGCAAACGATGTAAGGTGATTCCTTTTATGTTATATGCTGCTAACCCAGTTGGAGCAGTAACCACACAAGACAAAGTAGAATCCGTTTTTTGCTTTAGGTAGCTTCTGATGACTTTAATTAGGAAACTTTTTCCAGTGCCAGCTTGTCCGCTTACATACATCCTGATTGGATGAAATGATGTGCATGAGCACTCTTTTTTGATATGTAGAAATCCGTGATCAATTTTGTTTTTGATCTCTTCATAAATTTGTTGCTGCTCTTGATTCAGTTGTCTTTCCAAATTTTCTAAGTCTATAAATTCTTCTTGACCTTGATTCATAGCCGTTTCCACTTCATTCATGGCTATTGATGCTTCATTTTCAACGATTGGTTGTCCTAGGGGATCTTGACTGTATGTTCCTGAACTTTGGCTGTCCTGAGAACTGTCTCTAGCTATTTCTGCTGCAATTGTAGTTTCCTGTTCAATTTCTTCATTTAACATTTGCAGATAAGTTGAGAATGTACTGCATTGTATGCTGTCTTTACAAGCATTAAAAGAATCTTCATAGCTCTGGAATTCTCCCAGTAGTTCATCCTCTGTACGCCATGGTTTAAACAACTGTAAAAGAGCCAAGTAGTAAAATTCTTTCTTGTCGGTAGTGTCGCAACTCAGCTTCCGGTGATTTATCAAACTTCCTTTGGTTTGCTTCACCAAACATCCTTCTTCACCAACAACTTTATATTTTCCACTGTTGATGTCTTCTGCAGCTTTCCGTGAATAAATGTAGTTCTGTAACACTTCATAGAGACACATGTTCTCCAGATGATGACTTCTCTTGGGATAATATGTGTCCAACATGTTTGTTTTCAATATATCTGTACTTTCTGGGTCATTCTCAGCCAAATATTCAATTTCTCCAACAGATTTCAGTACCCGATTTCTCATTGCTGCAAGGCCTAAACTTGCCCAAATTATTCTTCTTGACTTCGAGTAGAGACTTGCAGAAGATAACCTATCTGAACATTCGTAGGATCCAATTTCTCGATGCGATAACATCTTCAAACTGAAACTGTACAGCTTCTTACTGACAGTCTTCTCGTGAGAAATCTCTTCCCACATTTCCTTCAATTCTGTTTTTTCTGATTTCGTAATGTAAGACGTTACATATCGAGCAACAGCAATGGAATTGTCAGCAACATACTGTATATCCATGTTAGCGTTCCACATGGATAAAATGACTGGGTTGTAGTCATTTATATTTTTAGATTCTTCTTTTCTTTTAAGGTTGTAGGTATTCTTAGGTGATTTTCTTGTGATAGTATGTCTCACAGCTGACATAAAACTGTTGACTCTTCCATTTGAAAGAACAGGTCTAGGAAATCCAAATCGACATTTAGTGTAGTATTTTTCTTTGCTCTTGTATTTCCGTCGACAGTATTTTCCACACCGATGACTTTGGAAACGTAGAACTTGCTCCTTTAACTTGTTCTCTTCTGTGCTTTTTGGTATAGCACATGTTGCATATTCTTCAATGTAAGATAACACTGCTTCATCAGTATCTGTTCCAAACTTTGGGGCATCCTTGATCCACAGCAGCATATGAATATGAGGAGCACCTCTTGCCTGGTACTCTTTTCTCCAAAAGAAATCCACTACTTCTCCAAGGGGTGGATTTTTTTTATTGCAGATGAAGGACATCATAGCCTCAAATCTATGATTGAAATATCTGCAAACATTAACCGGATCCAATGAGCACAGTTCTCCTGCTGTCTTGTATTCGATGTTTTTAATGTTTGAATTGGCCTCTCGTAGAAAATCCAGTAAATCATCCCAAGCGTACTCGGCACAGCTTAGGGTAAGGAACCATGTTGGTGTTCCTAAATTGCGTAACATGCATTTTAGTTCACCATGGCGTCGGTACCAATATTCATTTGTCCCACGCTGACAAGCCATCAGATTGATCAGTTGTGTTTCCAAATGATCATCTCGGTGCTGCACTTTCTCCATAAAATCCTTAGCAGACACATTTTGTAAATGTACTCCACTTTTTAAAATGTGATTTACTGCATAAGACAGTGCAGACAAGTCGCTTTCAAATAAAAGATGGAACAAATAAGGAATACTTTGTCGAAATCTGGGATCTTCAGCATATAGTCTTGTAGTTCGATACTCTGAAGCTGGAATCTGTTCTGGACGTTCATCGTATCGTCCTCCTTTTCCTTTAGGAAACAGCTGGGGAAAACATCGAGCTTCCAAGCTCTCCTCCCATACACTCACGGGATTTCCTTTTGCTTTCCTCATCTGAAAGAGATCAATATTGTCTCCCATAACTTCTTTCGAATGGAGAGGATGTATGCTAAAATGTTCATAAATTTCTTCTTCCTTTGACTTGTCCACTTTTTCAATTTGTCCAGTTGGTGTTTCTGTGTCTCCTTGTAAATCTTCTTCTTCTTCTTCTTCTTCTATATAAATTGATTCATACCATTTGTTATTTTTTTTCAAATACAAATTTGCTCTTTGTACTTTCCGCACATCTACCAGCTCCTGCCAAATCTTCTTATTCTTTGTAGGTACACCATTAACCAGAATAATTAATGGTTCAGTTTCCAAAGTATCCGCATCAATAGTTTCCATATTTTTTTTCAAATCCAAGGGCAAATACACCACTCTACCTTTTAAACCTCTCAGTAAATCTGAAGGAGGTAATTTACCAGTTTTGGGCTCCATACGTACTATGGTCTGGAACGGATGAACACATTGAATGAGTATAGACTCATATGTATTTAATTCAGAAAGTTCAGCAGGAAAAGCATCCAATTCTAAATTATTATGTACAGCTCTGGTCGGCATTCTATTTTCCTCTAACTTGTTATAACAGTATTTACAAATACGCTGATCTTCACCCAATTCAAAACAATTTTCTAGAAATATATATGTGGCAAAATCCTTCCACTTATAATTATCTTCATTTTCACTCTTTCTGTAGAGATCAACATTCCTAGTTTGTTTTCTATAATGAGTTCTGCGGCAACAAATACAAGTAAAATTTGGTCTTTCATTAGAGACTATTGCAAATTTTGTTATGTGATCATTAAATGTGTTACTTACAGAGGGTTCTACATTCTCTTCCACTTCTTCCTCATTTACTGTGTCCTTCTCTGCACTGTTTTGTTCAGGACCAAAGTAACAAAACTGAATTTCATCAACAACCTTCTCTACATCTGATACCGTTCCTCGGAACAGAGCCCTATTCAATTCATTTAACTTTATTGCTGGACTTTTGGCAAAATACAACCGTCTCACAAACTTTCTCATTTCAGTATGATGAACAGCCAGCATCCTAAAATGATGGAAAACACTATTGCACACTTTTCTAGATAGACAAGCAAGAGAATGACCCTGCAAACCAGTATTCTCTCTCACTCTGCATGGATCCAGACTTTGAAGCACCTTAATCTTTTGTTTTACACTTTTTTTACTATATTCTCTTAGAAACTCTCGAAATCTGTCAATAGATTCCTGACGCACAGTGCAAATACTACTACAATTCCAAGTGTACACTGGGGCTTTAGGACGTCTCCCCATTGCCTCATCTGCCATCACTTGTACCTCATCTCTTGGAACCATTATCTCCTTCTCCATTATGCAACCATTTTTTACTTCGTATGAACGACCTCTGGTGTCAACTGCATGCAGCAAACTATTACTTTGAAAATAGCTTTCTTCATTAAAAAAAGGTTCACTACTTGAACTATGCATCCACTTGCCTAAAAACACTTTACAAAAGTTTGTTCTGTTCACTACTCTTTTCCTTTTGCTATGTGATTTCAGTACATTAACCATTTTGTCTAATGTACGCATCCTATTCAAAATTAATATGAATAGTTTCCTTTTTAATTCTAATGCTTTTGCTGCAATGGCTTCAATTTCTTTTTTTCTCTTGTAATATTTAGCCTTTTGCTTATATTTCTTTATATCCTTTATCAAATTGGACATAACTCTTCTCTGAAACATTTTTCTACGTATCTCTTTAAATGCTGTTTTTCTGTTTATGTTAAACTTTTCAATTGCAGAAGGTATATTTGCATTAACTAAATTCTCAATTTTTTGCTGTTCTCTATGTTTTGTTACATTTTTCCGAGAACAGACATTTTGTACATTTTTCTTTGTTTTAAATATTTTGTTTAGGAATTGTTTTTTTTGCTTACCAGAAGATTTTTTCTTTTTCCCAACATCAGCATCTTCTACTAACTTTGGTCCTCCAGTTGTCTTCAAATATAGTTTTTTTTTTAGCGTTTTTTGAACTCGAGATTTTGTAGGCATCTTAAATTTTGTTCACTGTTCTTCAGCAATACCTGAAAAAAACTAAAAAAAAAATCTGTTATTGTATTTAAATATATTACTACATTTCTTTTCACAATAGTCACAAAACGAAATTTCTTTGCCAATTTGAATGCACACAAACTGCTCTTTTTTTTGGGCAAGTGAAAATCTCTTTTACAAACTGTCACATTATGAAACCACTTTTCAGATTTTTTAAAAAGCCCATGTCCACAGTGCTACACTCCACCAAGGGCAACCAGCCTTCGTGATGCTGAATGTATTTGCATTACAGACTTAAACCTGAAAACCCCACTGGCTTGTAAATACTGTGCATGACTATACACGGCAAGGACATGGGTGTGTGCTAAGCCTCTGCTTCTTCCCCCAAAAATTCGCTCCCCCTTTCCATCTAATGCAACTGTGAAATCACCAGAGCAAGACGCAATAAATCTCTGCCTATAATTCTTCTATGCACACAGAGTCATGTTTTCACATTAGTGCCAAAACGAAATTTCTTTGCCAATTTCAAAGCACACTTACTGCTCTTTTTTTTTCGGGCCAAGTGAAAATCTCTTTTTACAATTTGAAATCACTTTTACAGACTGACACATTATGAAACCACTATTTTTGATTTATTTAATTGGACGTGTCCAAGCTGTTTTTTTTTCAGACCAACACCATGTGCATTCTCTGTGACTGCCTACACTCCACCAAGGGCAACCAGCCTTAGTGATGCTGAATGTATTTGCATTACAGACTTAAACCTGAAAACCCCACTGGCTTGTAAATACTGTGCATGACTATACACGGCAAGGACATGGGTGTGTGCTAAGCCTCTGCTTCTTCCCCCAAAAATTCGCTCCCCCTTTCCATCTAATGCAACTGTGAAATCACCAGAGCAAGACGCAATAAATCTCTGCCTATAATTCTTCTATGCACACAGAGTCATGTTTTCACATTAGTGCCAAAACGAAATTTCTTTGCCAATTTGAAAGCACACTTACTTCTCTTTTTTTTTCGGGCCAAGTGAAAATCTCTTTTTACAATTTGAAATCACTTTTACAGACTGACACATTATGAAACCACTATTTTTGATTTATTTAATTGCACGTGTCCAAGCTGTTTTTTTTTCAGACCACCACCATGTGCATTCTCTGTGACTGCCTACACTCCACCAAGGGCAACCAGCCTTAGTGATGCTGAATGTATTTGCATTACAGACTTAAACCTGAAAACCCCACTGGCTTGTAAATACTGTGCATGACTATACACGGCAAGGACATGGGTGTGTGCTAAGCCTCTGCTTCTTCCCCCAAAAATTCGCTCCCCCTTTCCATCTAATGCAACTGTGAAATCACCAGAGCAAGACGCAATAAATCTCTGCCTATAATTCTTCTATGCACACAGAGTCATGTTTTCACATTAGTGCCAAAACGAAATTTCTTTGCCAATTTGAAAGCACACTTACTGCTCTTTTTTTTTCGGGCCAAGTGAAAATATCTTTTTACAATTTGAAATCACTTTTACAGACTGACACATTATGAAACCACTATTTTTGATTTATTTAATTGCACGTGTCCAAGCTGTTTTTTTTTCAGACCACCACCATGTGCATTCTCTGTGACTGCCTACACTCCACCAAGGGCAACCAGCCTTAGTGATGCTGAATGTATTTGCATTACAGACTTAAACCTGAAAACCCCACTGGCTTGTAAATACTGTGCATGACTACACACGGCAAGGACATGGGTGTGTGCTAAGCCTCTGCTTCTTCCCCCAATAATTCGCTCCCCCTTTCCATCTAATGCAACTGTGAAATCACCAGAGCAAGACGCAATAAATCTCTGCCTATAATTCTTCTATGCACACAGAGTCATGTTTTCACATTAGTGCCAAAACGAAATTTCTTTGCCAATTTCAAAGCACACTTACTGCTCTTTTTTTTTCGGGCCAAGTGAAAATCTCTTTTTACAATTTGAAATCACTTTTACAGACTGACACATTATGAAACCACTATTTTTGATTTATTTAATTGCACGTGTCCAAGCTGTTTTTTTTTCAGACCACCACCATGTGCATTCTCTGTGACTGCCTACACTCCACCAAGGGCAACCAGCCTTAGTGATGCTGAATGTATTTGCATTACAGACTTAAACCTGAAAACCCCACTGGCTTGTAAATACTGTGCATGACTACACACGGCAAGGACATGGGTGTGTGCTAAGCCTCTGCTTCTTCCCCCAATAATTCGCTCCCCCTTTCCATCTAATGCAACTGTGAAATCACCAGAGCAAGACGCAATAAATCTCTGCCTATAATTCTTCTATGCACACAGAGTCATGTTTTCACATTAGTGCCAAAACGAAATTTCTTTGCCAATTTCAAAGCACACTTACTGCTCTTTTTTTTTCGGGCCAAGTGAAAATCTCTTTTTACAATTTGAAATCACTTTTACAGACTGACACATTATGAAACCACTATTTTTGATTTATTTAATTGCACGTGTCCAAGCTGTTTTTTTTTCAGACCACCACCATGTGCATTCTCTGTGACTGCCTACACTCCAGCAAGGGCAACCAGCCTTAGTGATGCTGAATGTATTTGCATTACAGACTTAAACCTGAAAACCCCACTGGCTTCTAAATACTGTGCATGACTATACACGGCAAGCACATGGGTGTGTGCTAAGACTCTGCTTCTTCCCCCAAAAATTCGCTCCCCCTTTCCATCTAATGCAACTGTGAAATCACCAGAGCAAGACGCAATAAATCTCTGCCTATAATTCTTCTATGCACACAGAGTCATGTTTTCACATTAGTGCCAAAACGAAATTTCTTTGCCAATTTGAAAGCACACTTACTGCTCTTTTTTTTTCGGGCCAAGTGAAAATCTCTTTTTACAATTTGAAATCACTTTTACAGACTGACACATTATGAAACCACTATTTTTGATTTATTTAATTGCACGTGTCCAAGCTGTTTTTTTTTCAGACCACCACCATGTGCATTCTCTGTGACTGCCTACACTCCACCAAGGGCAACCAGCCTTAGTGATGCTGAATGTATTTGCATTACAGACTTAAACCTGAAAACCCCACTGGCTTGTAAATACTGTGCATGACTATACACGGCAAGGACATGGGTGTGTGCTAAGCCTCTGCTTCTTCCCCCAAAAATTCGCTCCCCCTTTCCATCTAATGCAACTGTGAAATCACCAGAGCAAGACGCAATAAATCTCTGCCTATAATTCTTCTATGCACACAGAGTCATGTTTTCACATTAGTGCCAAAACGAAATTTCTTTGCCAATTTGAAAGCACACTTACTGCTCTTTTTTTTTCGGGCCAAGTGAAAATCTCTTTTTACAATTTGAAATCACTTTTACAGACTGACACATTATGAAACCACTATTTTTGATTTATTTAATTGCACGTGTCCAAGCTGTTTGTTTTTCAGACCACCACCATGTGCATTCTCTGTGACTGCCTACACTCCACCAAGGGCAACCAGCCTTAGTGATGCTGAATGTATTTGCATTACAGACTTAAACCTGAAAACCCCACTGGCTTGTAAATACTGTGCATGACTATACACGGCAAGGACATGGGTGTGTGCTAAGCCTCTGCTTCTTCCCCCAAAAATTCGCTCCCCCTTTCCATCTAATGCAACTGTGAAATCACCAGAGCAAGACGCAATAAATCTCTGCCTATAATTCTTCTATGCACACAGAGTCATGTTTTCACATTAGTGCCAAAACGAAATTTCTTTGCCAATTTGAAAGCACACTTACTGCTCTTTTTTTTTCGGGCCAAGTGAAAATATCTTTTTACAATTTGAAATCACTTTTACAGACTGACACATTATGAAACCACTATTTTTGATTTATTTAATTGCACGTGTCCAAGCTGTTTTTTTTTCAGACCACCACCATGTGCATTCTCTGTGACTGCCTACACTCCACCAAGGGCAACCAGCCTTAGTGATGCTGAATGTATTTGCATTACAGACTTAAACCTCAAAACCCCACTGGCTTGTAAATACTGTGCATGACTACACACGGCAAGGACATGGGTGTGTGCTAAGCCTCTGCTTCTTCCCCCAATAATTCGCTCCCCCTTTCCATCTAATGCAACTGTGAAATCACCAGAGCAAGACGCAATAAATCTCTGCCTATAATTCTTCTATGCACACAGAGTCATGTTTTCACATTAGTGCCAAAACGAAATTTCTTTGCCAATTTCAAAGCACACTTACTGCTCTTTTTTTTTCGGGCCAAGTGAAAATCTCTTTTTACAATTTGAAATCACTTTTACAGACTGACACATTATGAAACCACTATTTTTGATTTATTTAATTGCACGTGTCCAAGCTGTTTTTTTTTCAGACCACCACCATGTGCATTCTCTGTGACTGCCTACACTCCAGCAAGGGCAACCAGCCTTAGTGATGCTGAATGTATTTGCATTACAGAATTAAACCTGAAAACCCCACTGGCTTCTAAATACTGTGCATGACTATACACGGCAAGCACATGGGTGTGTGCTAAGACTCTGCTTCTTCCCCCAAAAATTCGCTCCCCCTTTCCATCTAATGCAACTGTGAAATCACCAGAGCAAGACGCAATAAATCTCTGCCTATAATTCTTCTATGCACACAGAGTCATGTTTTCACATTAGTGCCAAAACGAAATTTCTTTGCCAATTTGAAAGCACACTTACTGCTCTTTTTTTTTCGGGCCAAGTGAAAATCTCTTTTTACAATTTGAAATCACTTTTACAGACTGACACATTATGAAACCACTATTTTTGATTTATTTAATTGCACGTGTCCAAGCTGTTTTTTTTTCAGACCACCACCATGTGCATTCTCTGTGACTGCCTACACTCCACCAAGGGCAACCAGCCTTAGTGATGCTGAATGTATTTGCATTACAGACTTAAACCTGAAAACCCCACTGGCTTGTAAATACTGTGCATGACTATACACGGCAAGGACATGGGTGTGTGCTAAGCCTCTGCTTCTTCCCCCAAAAATTCGCTCCCCCTTTCCATCTAATGCAACTGTGAAATCACCAGAGCAAGACGCAATAAATCTCTGCCTATAATTCTTCTATGCACACAGAGTCATGTTTTCACATTAGTGCCAAAACGAAATTTCTTTGCCAATTTGAAAGCACACTTACTGCTCTTTTTTTTTCGGGCCAAGTGAAAATCTCTTTTTACAATTTGAAATCACTTTTACAGACTGACACATTATGAAACCACTATTTTTGATTTATTTAATTGCACGTGTCCAAGCTGCTTTTTTTTCAGACCACCACCATGTGCATTCTCTGTGACTGCCTACACTCCAGCAAGGGCAACCAGCCTTAGTGATGCTGAATGTATTTGCATTACAGACTTAAACCTGAAAACCCCACTGCCTTGTAAATACTGTGCATGACTATACACGGCAAGGACATGGGTGTGTGCTAAGCCTCTGCTTCTTCCCCCAATAATTCGCTCCCCCTTTCCATCTAATGCAACTGTGAAATCACCAGAGCAAGACGCAATAAATCTCTGCCTATAATTCTTCTATGCACACAGAGTCATGTTTTCACATTAGTGCCAAAACGAAATTTCTTTGCCAATTTCAAAGCACACTTACTGCTCTTTTTTTTTCGGGCCAAGTGAAAATCTCTTTTTACAATTTGAAATCACTTTTACAGACTGACACATTATGAAACCACTATTTTTGATTTATTTAATTGCACGTGTCCAAGCTGTTTTTTTTTCAGACCACCACCATGTGCATTCTCTGTGACTGCCTACACTCCAGCAAGGGCAACCAGCCTTAGTGATGCAGAATGTATTTGCATTACAGACTTAAACCTGAAAACCCCACTGGCTTGTAAATACTGTGCATGACTATACACGGCAAGGACATGGGTGTGTGCTAAGCCTCTGCTTCTTCCCCCAATAATTCGCTCCCCCTTTCCATCTAATGCAACTGTGAAATCACCAGAGCAAGACGCAATAAATCTCTGCCTATAATTCTTCTATGCACACAGAGTCATGTTTTCACATTAGTCCCACAACGAAATTTCTTTGCCAATTTGAAAGCACACTTACTGCTCTTTTTTTTTTCGGGCCAAGTGAAAATCTCTTTTTACAATTTGAAATCACTTTTACAGACTGACACATTATGAAACCACTATTTTTGATTTATTTAATTGCACGTGTCCAAGCTGTTTTTTTTTCAGACCACCACCATGTGCATTCTCTGTGACTGCCTACACTCCACCAAGGGCAACCAGCCTTAGTGATGCTGAATGTATTTGCATTACAGACTTAAACCTGAAAACCCCACTGGCTTGTAAATACTGTGCATGACTATACACGGCAAGGACATGGGTGTGTGCTAAGCCTCTGCTTCTTCCCCCAAAAATTCGCTCCCCCTTTCCATCTAATGCAACTGTGAAATCACCAGAGCAAGACGCAATAAATCTCTGCCTATAATTCTTCTATGCACACAGAGTCATGTTTTCACATTAGTCCCACAACGAAATTTCTTTGCCAATTTGAAAGCACACTTACTGCTCTTTTTTTTTTCGGGCCAAGTGAAAATCTCTTTTTACAATTTGAAATCACTTTTACAGACTGACACATTATGAAACCACTATTTTTGATTTATTTAATTGCACGTGTCCAAGCTGTTTTTTTTTCAGACCACCACCATGTGCATTCTCTGTGACTGCCTACACTCCACCAAGGGCAACCAGCCTTAGTGATGCTGAATGTATTTGCATTACAGACTTAAACCTGAAAACCCCACTGGCTTGTAAATACTGTGCATGACTATACACGGCAAGGACATGGGTGTGTGCTAAGCCTCTGCTTCTTCCCCCAAAAATTCGCTCCCCCTTTCCATCTAATGCAACTGTGAAATCACCAGAGCAAGACGCAATAAATCTCTGCCTATAATTCTTCTATGCACACAGAGTCATGTTTTCACATTAGTGCCAAAACGAAATTTCTTTGCCATTTTTAAAGCACACTTACTGCTCTTTTTTTTTTCGGGGCAAGTGAAAATCACTTTTTACAATTGGAAATCACTTTTACAGACTGACACATTATGAAACCACTATTTTTGATTTATTTAATTGGACGTGTCCAAGCTGTTTTTTTTTCAGACCAACACCATGTGCATTCTCTGTGACTGCCTACACTCCAGCAAGGGCAACCAGCCTTAGTGATGCTGAATGTATTTGCATTACAGACTTAAACCTGAAAACCCCACTGGCTTCTAAGTACTGTGCATGACTATACACGGCAAGCACATGGGTGTGTGCTAAGACTCTGCTTCTTCCCCCAAAAATTCGCTCCCCCTTTCCATCTAATGCAACTGTGAAATCACCAGAGCAAGACGCAATAAATCTCTGCCTATAATTCTTCTATGCACACAGAGTCATGTTTTCACATTAGTGCCAAAACGAAATTTCTTTGCCAATTTGAAAGCACACTTACTGCTCTTTTTTTTTCGGGCCAAGTGAAAATCTCTTTTTACAATTTGAAATCACTTTTACAGACTGACACATTATGAAACCACTATTTTTGATTTATTTAATTGCACGTGTCCAAGCTGTTTTTTTTTCAGACCACCACCATGTGCATTCTCTGTGACTGCCTACACTCCACCAAGGGCAACCAGCCTTAGTGATGCTGAATGTATTTGCATTACAGACTGAAACCTGAAAACCCCACTCGCTTGTAAATACTGTGCATGACTATACACGGCAAGGACATGGGTGTGTGCTAAGCCTCTGCTTCTTCCCCCAAAAATTTGCTCCCCCTTTCCATCTAATGCAACTGTGAAATCACCAGAGCAAGACGCAATAACTCTCTGCCTATAATTCTTCTATGCACACAGAGTCATGTTTTCACATTAGTGCCAAAACGAAATTTCTTTGCCAATTTGAAAGCACACTTACTGCTCTTTTTTTTTTTCGGGGCAAGTGTAAATCACTTTTACACACTGACACATTATGAAACCACCATGTGTAACTACAACAAAAACAATTCCCATTTCTATTATTCATTTCTTAAGTTACCACATACATCCCCTCTCAAACTGTAAACTCACCTTTAAAATTAGTTAGTTGTGAAAGAAATGTGACACTCAAACAGCAGATTATCAGAGCCAGGATCTCTGTTCTGTTCACCTCTCTCCTCTCAGCAGAACCAGATAATGGCAAACTTTCCCTCTATTTTTCCACACATATACATGTAAGTTTCAAATCTCAGTGCTTCCCCCTTTTTTTCACATGTATTCACACATTTCTATTGGTTGAAAACCAACCCTTTTCCAAAAGTACCCTGCCCCCAACTTGACTTCTGCCTAGTACCCTTCCCCCAACTTGACTTCTGCCTGCTACCATAGCAACAGCTCATGGAACACTGCTGTGTGCAGTTAGGTCAGAAGTTCGACACACAATGTTTCAATTCCACAGAGCAAGAGTGCTTGACTTTTCAAACCTTACAGCAAATCCATAGTACTGTTCTTTGGTTACACATTTTTTTGTACCAATACAAAACATGCTTCTATTAATTTTCACATACAGCCTAGTTTTTATTCTAGAATGGTATGAAACAGCCAATCAGTTCTTTTTGTTTTAAAAAAATATGTATGCCTCCATTTCCAAACTGTCTTTCTTTTCTTATTGCCATTCTACTGAAAGACACCTCCTGAGTGCATCCAGTTCTCCTTTGAAGATGTTCACAGTGTGGATTGTAGGGCACAGCTATGTCTTCTGGAGTGAAAAGTTTGCAGAGAAAACAGATATGGTGAGAGACCTTGCTTTGCCAAATGTAGACATTAAATGGATTGGTCAGAGAGGGTTAAAGTGGCACCAATTGATGCCATTGGTGAAATCCTTCATTCAAATCCAACACCCTGACCTCATAATAGTGCACTGTGGTGGCAATGACCTAGGCACTTTGACTGGGGTAGGTCTGGAAATGCTTATGAAGGACACCTTTGCACAACTGTTTACACTTTTCCCTAAAACTGCCTTTGTGTTTTCCAACATATGCCAAAGGCAAAAATGGAACTGGTCCAATCATTTCTGTCCACAGATTGACAAAGCAAGAAAGCACGTCAACAAATCTGTTTCTGCTTTCCTCCGTGACTATGGTATGGGTGCCATTTACCACAACAACTTGCGTTATGACATGCAAGACATTTATAGAGGAGATGGTGTGCACTTCAATGATGAAGGGAACAGAGTCTTCCTCTTGAACCTTAGACTCTGCATCGGTACTTACTTGTAGGTACCACTAAAAAAATGACTTCATAAACACAACAGCTCTTTTTAGAGCTCCCTAATTTCTAAACTCTTAAATCTGCTTTTCATTTATCTTTTTTTTTTTTTTTACCGTACGCTTACCGTAAGCTTACCGTACGCGTACCCCGTGATTTTTTTTTAAATCAATAAATGTTTTTTTTGTACTTTTCTGTCCTTCTTTGACCCCCTTACAAATGTTAGGGGGTCTGTAACTCTCCTCATTGCCCCCTTTCCTTGTTTTCACTCTTTTTTTTCAGAGTGAAATACACAAAATGGCGGCCGCCGCTTCCTGGTTTCGACCGATTCGAATGTTTACTAAGATCTAAGAGCCAATCAGAATCGCGCTCGCGCACGCCGCCGTACGCTTACCGTAAGCGTACGGTAAGCGTACCGTAAGCGGGCTCAGATATATATATTGATTTAAAGGCTATTTTCTCAGAATCTACTGAACAGATTTACACCAAACCTACAAAAGGCACTTCCTTGACCTGAGGACTACCTCTCTGCCAAATTTCAAGTAATTCTGTTCAGCCGTTCGGGCTGTAGCTCGTTCTAAAGGTCCTATGGAAAAATGCATGGGAAAAACGCGTTTTGGGACCCCCCTTTTATCTCAGCCCCCGCTTGACGAATCCCCCCGAGACTTTCAGGGTAGGAGCGGAGCGTAGCGCCCCACCTATTTTGAGAAATTCGCGAGGATTCGTCGACCGGCGCCAAAGTTATTCAAAATAGAATGTTGAGGTTTTCCTATGGAAACGTGGTCCTAACTATAACTACCTACTGGCGACCGCCAGTAGGTAATATATATATATATATATTCACTGAAAAAACCATAGGTTTCACACATGTTATAGTTAGCTGGACATTTTACTGATAAAAAACCAATGAAATTCCCCCGTTATAGTTACTGTAGGCAACTATAACTCACGCGACCGCAATCCTCTGCTGATGCTAATACTGTATTTAGACACTTATTTGCCCATATCTTCTTCCATTAAATTTTAGCTATACATATATTACAAATATTTTTTTTTCATAAAGACACATATGTCATCAGCAGAGGATTACGGTCGCGTGAGTTATAGTTGCCTACAGTAACTATAACGGGGGAATTTCATTGGTTTTTTATCAGTAAAATGTCCAGCTAACTATAACATGTGTGAAACCTATGGTTTTTTCAGTGAATTAGCAAGGTTTTTTAAATGCTATTTCCTAACTATAACGTGTGTGAAACCTATGGTTTTTTCAGTGAATTTGTACGGTTTTTTAAATGCTAAGTTACTTTACGCCATTTGTGGCGTGCGCGCCCACTTAACGCAGTTCGTTCGGTGCACGGTTTTTATCAACTTTAATAAGCCCTGTACATTTGGTGGCCTTCGGCCACCAAAAGCACAGGGGGTGAGGTCAATGTGGATAGTGTTTTTTTTATTTCGATTTTATAATTTCATGTTGCCAAAATTACGTTTTTTTTCTCTATTAATAAGCCCTGCACATTTGGTGGCCTGCGGCCACCAAAAGCACAGGGGGTGGGGTAAGTGTGGATAGTGTTTTTTTTATTTTTATTTTTTTACCGTAAGCGTACGGTAAGCTTACGGTAAGCGTACGGTAAGCGTACGGTAAGCGTACCCCGCGAAATTGCCGAAAAAAAAATAAAAACGTTTTTGCTCTTGGGGGATGTTTGGGGACTCCCTCAACATGACTATGTGGGAGGGAGTTGTCAAAACAGCCCCGTAACATGTTTTTGGCCATCATGTTTGATAAACAACACTCAGTGCGAGAGACAAAATGGCGGACGCCGCTTCCTGGTTTCGGCCGATTCGAATGTTTACTAAGATCTAAGAGCCAATCAGAATCGCGCTCGCGCACGCCACCGTAAGCTTACGGTAAGCGTACGGTAAGCGTACGGTAAGCGTACCGTAAGCGGGCTCAGATATATATATTGATTTAAAGGCTATTTTCTCAGAATCTACTGAACAGATTTACACCAAACCTACAAAAGGCACTTCCTTGACCTAGGGACTACCTCTCTGCCAAATTTCTAGTAATTCTGTTCAGCCGTTCGGGCTGTAGCTCGTTCTAAAGGTCCTATGGAAAAATGCATGGGAAAAACGCGTTTTGGGACCCCCCTTTTATCTCAGCCCCCGCTTGACGAATCCCCCCGAGACTTTCAGGGTAGGAGCGGAGCGTAGCGCCCCACCTATTTTGAGAAATTCGCGAGGATTCGTCGACCGGCGCCAAAGTTATTCAAAATAGAATGTTGAGGTTTTCCTATGGAAACGTGGTCCTAACTATAACTACCTACTGGCGACCGCCAGTAGGTAATATATATTATCTACTGGCGGTCGCCAGTAGATAGTTATAGTTAGGACCGAGTTCCCATAGGAAATCTGAAAATTCTATTTTGAATAACTTTGGCGCGTTGACTTATCTTCGTGAAATTTTCAAAACTAATGGGGCGCTCCGCTCAGCTCCTACCCTGAAAGTCTCGGGGTGATTCGTCAAGTGGGGGCTGAGAAAAAAGGGGGGTTCTAAAACACGTTTTCCCCATGCATTTTCCCATAGGACCTTTAGTCGAAGGTACAGCCCGAATGGCTGAACAGAATTACTTGAAATTTGGCAAAGAGGTAGTCCTCAGGTCAGGCATGTGCCTTTTGCATATATGGTGTCAATCTGTTCAGTAGTTCCTGAGAAAATTGCAGTTAAAAATACATAAATATCTATATGCACCCACGGTGCGCGCACGGTGCGCGCATGGTGCTCGCACGGGGCGCGCACCAAATGTCCACGAGCGTAATTCTGATTGGTGGTTAGATGTCAGTCAACATTCCAATCGGTCGAAATCAGGAAGTGTCGGACGCCATTTTGTGAGTGACAGTGAAAAAGAAAGGTGGAGAACGTGAAAGGGGGCAGGGTAGAGAGTTCCTGACCCCCTAGCCTTTGTCAGGGGGTCCCTGAAGGACCCCGAAGGGTGAAAAAAACATTTTATTTTTTTTCAAAAAATCGCGGGGTGCGCGCACGGTGCGCGCACCCCTCAGCCGCCTTTTTGAGTTTTAGAGGCAGAAGGGAGCTAAAAACACAAGTGGAGAACTTGAAAAGGGGGCAGGGTAGAGAGTCCATGACCCCCTAGGCCTTCTCAGGGGAACCATGAAAGACCCCTAAGGTCCCAAAAACAAAAACAAAAAAATGTATAAATATTGCGCCGTGCGCGCACCGTGCGCGCACGGCGGCAAAAAATTCATAAAAAAAATAGAATCAAAATCAAGTTTCAGTGTTTAGATGTTGGTTGGCTCTAAAAAGAGCCGTTGTGTTCATTGAGTGTTTTTTTGTACCTACAAGTAAGTACCGATGCAGATTCTAAAGTTCAAGAGGAAGACTCTGTTCCCTTCATCTGTGAAATTAACACCGTCTCCTCTATAAATGCCTTGCATGTTGCAACGCAAGTTGTTGTGGTATATAGAACCCATACCATAGTCTCTGAGGAAAGCAGAAACAGACTTATTGACGTGCTTTTTTGCTTTCTCAAACTGCGGACAATATTGGTTGGACCAGTTCCACTTTTGCCTTTCGCATATATTAGAATATACAAAGATAGCTTGTGGAAAAAGTGACATCAATTGCACAAAGGTGTCCTTAACAAGCATTTCCAGACCTACCCCAGTTAAAGTGCATAGGTCATTTCCATCACAGTGCACAATTATAAGGTCAGGCTGTGGGAGATGTAGAAAGGATTTCACCAAAGGCATTAATTGGTGCCACTTTAACCCTCTCTGACCAATCCATTTAATGTCTACATTTGGCAAAGCAAGGTCTTTCACAATACCTCTTTTTTCTGCATACTTTTCACTCCAGTAGACATAGCTATGACTTACAATCCACACTGTGAACATCTTTCAAGGAGATCTGGATGCACTCAGAAGGTGTATTTCAGTAGAATGGCAATATGAAAAGAAAGATAGTTGTAAAATGGAGGCTTACATACTTTTTTTAATAAAAAGAACTCATTGGCTGTTTCAGACCATTCAACACTAAAAACTAGGCTGTATGTTTAAATTTTTAAAAGCAGGTTTTGTATTGGTTCAGAAAAATGTGTTCCCACAGAAGATTACTTTGGATATGCTGTTAGGTTTGAAAAGTCAAGCACTCTTGCTCTTTGGATTAGAAACATTGTGTGCTGAACTTCTGACCTCTCTGCTCACACCAGTGTTCCATGTTCTGTTGCTATGGTAGTAGGCAGAAGTCATGTTGGGGGTAGGAATCATTTGGAAAGGGTTGAAATTTGCAACCAATAGAAATGTGTGTTTCCATTTAAAAAAAATGTGGTTCTGGTGAGAGGAGTACAGCTCAGAGATTCTGGCTCTGATAATCTGCTGTGTGAGTGGCACATTTCTTTCTCAACTAACTACTTTTAAAGGTGAGTTATGAATTTGAGAGGGGATGTAGGTGGTGTATTTTGATATAAATAAAAGAAATTTGTTTCTTCTTTTAAAGTTGTGTTTTACATTTTATGTTTTGGAAGATATTTAACTGCCTTGAACTTATAAGATATTATGGAGTATGTCTTCACCATAAGTTAAGGTGTACTGGTATCACACTGGAATACTGTTTTGTGCCAAGAATCACACCATGAGTATGTGTGCACACAGGAATTGTTGTCAGAGATTTAATTAGTGTTGCTCTTGTTCTGTAAGACTTGCACTCGTAGGAAAGGGGCAGCTTGTTTTCTTAAACTGTGATGGTTAGCATTCAGCAGAAATCACTATCTCACAGATGAGAGGCAAATGCTAACACATTTGAAAACAACAGGGTAGATTTTCCTTCCACTCCTGCAATGGGTGAGGTAGTTCCTACATGTTCAAAACTCCAATTAACCCTTACCACAGGTGATCTTACATACATCTCTGCAGTCTTCATGCAGTTGTGCAAGCGTCCATGCAGATCTCTCTTGCACCTGACAATACACAGTCTCCAGAAACACACTCTTAGCACACAGGCAGCTGTTTCTCCTGCACTCCCATGCTTACTATTCAGCACTGTGTGGTATTTCAGATAGCAGTGTGTAACGCTAACACATTCAACATCACCAAGGCTAATTTCCTTTGCTCTAGTCTAATCACTCACCCAGGTTCCACATGGTCTCAAGTAGCTGTTAGGACATGTGCTCTTTTCTGCCTCTCTAAAGTATAAGGAAAATGTGTCAGGCTGTTACAGTAATTATCACTTGCTCTACCACAGTAGTAAATGTGCTTTGAAATTGCCAATCAAATATCGTTTTCAGCCTAGAATCACACCATGAGTCTGTCTGCAAACAGGAATTGTTGTCAGAGATTTAATTCGTGTTGCTCTTGTTCTGTAAGCCTTGCACTCATAGGAAAGGGGCAGCTCATATGATAGGATTTGAAAAGCTCAAAAAAAATATAGTAATATATTTAAATTACATAAAGGTATTTTTTTTAGTTTCCTTTAGGTATTGCTGAACAACACTGAAATAAATTAAACATGCCTATAAAATCAAGAAAGAGAAAAGAACAGCAAAAACATCTATATTTGAAGACAACTGGACAACAGAAATTAGTTGAAGAATCTCATGTTGGAAAAAAGAAAAAGTCTTCTGGTAAGCAGACTAAGGATTTTTTTTTAAAATATCCTCATACATAGAAAAAATGTACAAAGTATATCCACTGCAAATAGTGTTTCAAGAAGAAAACAACAAGATAATAGAAAGAAAATACTAAATGCTAATGTACAATCAGAAGCAAGAAAGAATGACTTAAAAAGAAAAACAGAATTTCAAAACATTCGTAAAGAAATGTTTCAGAGAAGAGTGGTGTTCAATTTGCTAAAGGATGTGAAAAAATATAGGAAGAAAGCAATATTTTATAAGAAAAAGAAACATATTAAATCAATTGTTGCAAAGGCTTTGGAATTAAAAAGAAAACTATTCATTTTAATTTTGAACAGGATCCGTACATTAGATAAAATAGTCAATGTAATGAAGTCAAAAAGCAAAAGGAAAAGAGTAGTGAAAAAAAATAACTTTTGGAATGTGTTCTTAGGAGAATGGAAGCATAGTTCAAGTACTGAACCATTTTTTAATGAAGAGAGTTATCTTCAAAGTAATAGTTTGCTGCATGCAGTTGACACCAGTGGTCGAAGTTATGAAGTTAAAGATGGTTGTATAATGGAAAAGGAGAAAATGGTTCAAAGAAATGAGGAAGAAGTGTTAGCTGATGAGGTTATGGGGAAATGTCCTAAAGCTCCAGTGTACACTTGGAATTGTAGTAGTATTTGTACTGTACGACAAGAATCTATTGATAAATTACGTGACTTTCTAAGAGAATATAGTAAAAAAAAGTGTTAAACAGAAGATTAAGGTGCTTCAAAGACTAGATCCATGCAGAGTGAGAAAGAATACTGGTTTGCAAGGACATTCTCTGGCTTGTCTTTCTAGGAAAGTTTGTCAAAGTGTTTTTCACCATTTTAGGATGCTGGCAGTACATCATACTGAAATGAGAAAGTTTGTGAGAAGATTGTATTTTGCTAAAAGTCCAGCACTAAAGTTAAATGAGTTGAATAGTGCTCTGTTGCGTGTATCTGTATCAGATGTAAAGAAGGTTACTGATGATATTCAGTTTTGTTACTTTGGTCCAGAACAAGAAAGTGCAGGAAATGACACAGTTATTGAAGAAAATGTGGAAGAGAATGTAGAACCCACTGTTAGTAAAAATTTTGAAGATCAAATGACAAAATTTACTATCATCTCTAATGAAAGACCAAATATTACTTGTATTTGTTGCCGGAGAAGCCATTATAAAACTCAAACAAGGAATGTTGATCTCTATAAAAAAAAGTGAAAAAGAAAATAATTATGAGTGGAAGGATTTTGCTACAAATTTGTTTCTGGAAAATTGTTTTGATTTGGGTGAAGATCAGCGTATTTGTAAATACTGTTATAACAAGTTAGAAGAAAGTAAAATGCCAGCTAGAGCTGTACATAATAATTTAGAATTGGTTGATATTCCTGCAGAACTTAGTGATTTAAATACGTATGAGTCTATACTCATTCAATGTGTCCATCCATTTCAGACTATAGTTCGTATGGAGCCCAAAACAGGTAAATTACCTCCTTCAGATTTACAAAGAGGTTTAAAAGGAAGAGTTGTCTATTTGCCATTAGAAAAATATTGAAACAATTGATGCAGATAGTTTGGAAACTGAACCATTAGTTATTCTGATTAATGGTGTACCTACAAAGAATAAGAAAATTTGGCAGGAGCTAGTAGATGTACGAAAAGTACAAAGAGCAAATTTATATTTGAAAAGAAATAATAAGTACTATGAATCAATTTATATGGATGAAGATGAAGAAGTTTTACTAGCAGACACAGGAATACCAACTGGGCAAATTGAAAAAGTGGATAAGTCAAAAGAAGAAGAAATTTATGAACATTTCAGCATACATCCTCTTCATTCTAAAGAAGTTATGGGAAACACTATTGATCTGTTTCAGATGAAAAAAGCAAAAGGAACTCCCGTGAGTGTATGGGAGGAGAGCTTGGAAGCTCGTTGTTTTCCCCAGCTGTTTCCTACAGAAAAAAGGTGGACGATATGATGAACGTCCAGTACAGATTCCTGCTTCTGAGTATCGGACTACAAGATTATATGCAGAAGATCCAAGATTTCGTCAAAGTATTCCTTATTTATTCCATCTTTTATTTGAAAGTGACTTGTCTGCACTATCTTATACAGTAAATCACATTTTAAAACCTGGAGTACATCTACATAATGTGTCTGCAAAGGATTTTATGAACAAAGTGCAACAGCGAGATGATCATTTGGAATCTCAATTGATTAATCTGATGGCTTGTCAGCGTGGAACTAATGAATATTGGTACCGACGCCATGGAGAATTGAAATGTATGTTACGGAATTTAGGAACTCCTACATGGTTCCTTACCCTAAGCTGTGCTGAGTACGCTTGGGATGATTTACTGGATTTTCTTCGAGAGTCAAATTCAAATATTGAAAACATCCAATACAAGACAGCAGGAGAATTGTGCTCATTGGATCCGGTTAATGTTTGCAGATATTTCAATCATAGATTTGAGGCTATGATGTCCTTCATCTGCAATAAAAAAAATCCACCTCTTGGAGAAGTTGTGGATTTCTTTTGGAGAAAAGATTACCAAGCAAGAGGTGCTCCTCATATTCATATGCTGTTGTGGATCAAGGATGCCCCAAAATTTGGAACAGATTCTGATGATGCAGTTTTATCTTTCATTGAAGAATATGCAACATGTGCTATACCTAAAAGCACAGAAGAACAAAACTTAAAAGAGCAAGTTTTACGTTTCCAAAGTCATCGGTGTGGAAAATACTGTCGACGAAAGTACCAGAGTAAAGATAAATTCTACACAAAATGTCGATTTGGATTTCCACGACCTGTTCTTTCAAAAGGTAGAGTAAACAGTTTTATGTCAGCTGTGCGACATACCATTACAAGAAAATCTCCAACAAATACCTACAACCTAAGAAGAAAAGAAGAGTCAAATATATAAATGACTACAACCCAGTCGTTTTATCAATGTGGAATGCTAATATGGATATTCAGTATGTAGCTGACAATTCTATTGCTGTTGCTCGGTATGTCACACCTTACATCACTAAATCTGAGAAAACAGAATTGAAAGAAATGTGGGAAGAGATTTCTCACGAGAAGACTGTCAGTAAAAAGCTATACAGTTTCAGTTTAAAGATGTTATCGCATCGAGAAATTGGGTCATACGAATGCTCAGATAGGTTATCATCTGCAAGTCTGTACTCCAAATCCAGAAGAATAATTTGGGTAAGTTTAGGCCTTGCAGGAATGCGAAATCGGGTACTGAACGAACCAGAAAGTACAGACATTTAAAACAAATATGTTGGACACATATTACCCAAACAGAAGTCATCATCTTGAGAACATGTGTCTCTATAAAGTGCTGCAGAACTACATTTTTACACGGAATGCCACAGAAGACATCAACAATGGAAAATATAAAGTCATTGATGAGGAAGGATGGTTAGTGAAACAAACAAAAGGAAGTTTGATTAATCACAGGAAGCTGAGTTGCGACACTACTGACAAAAAGGAATTTTACTACTTAGCACTTTTACAGCTGTTTAAACCATGGCGTTCAGAGGATGAATTACTTGGAGATTTTCAGAGCTATGTAAAGATAGCATAGAATGCAGTACTTTCACAAATTATGTACAAATGTTAAATGAAGAAATTGAACAAGAAGCTACAATTGCAGCTGAAGTAGCTAGAGACAGTTCTCAAGACAGTCAAAGTTCTGGTACGCTCAGTCAAGATCCCCTAGGACAACCAATCATAGAAAATGAAGCTGCAATAGCCATGACTGAAGTGGAAACAGCTATGAATCAAGCTCAGGAAGATTTAATAGACTTACCAAATTTGGAACAACAACTGAATGATGAACAACAACAAATTTATGAAGAAGTCACAAAACAAATTGATCATGGATTACTACATGAAAATAAAGAGTGCTCATGCACATCAATTGAACCAATCAGAATGTATGTGAGTGGACAAGCTGGAACTGGAAAAAGTTTCTTAATTAAAGTAATTAGAAGCTACCTACAGAAAAAAACTGATTCAACTTTGTCCTTTTCAGCATGAGGCATTTCTAAAAGGGTGCAAATTACGGCCAATACCTGAATCAGTCTGAAAAGTAAGGAGCGCAAGGGCTAAGTAAATAATTTCTAATGCAGTCATCTTCTGTATAAATATGCCGCACTTTCAAAAATAACGAAAATAGATAACAACCTACAACAAATATTGCAGCATTCATAGTTTTACTTTTCTATGCATTAATATCTATCATACACAATACTATCATCCCATAACTAATGTCGAATAAGAGATATAATTTCAGCATTATATAAAGGGAACTGCAAATGAAGCAAACACCTTTAAGTTCAAAGGGGAAACAGAACTACACAAAGTAGCTAATCCACCTAGGTTGCCCGGAAAATGTCTACTTTGAAGAGGAGAATATTATAACAACGAGGCAATAATTAACTCTAATATCCCCTCCATCTTAACATCTCATAAGTTGACAACATGGCCATTAGTGCACATACCGGATAATCAATGCTGGTACAGAGGGGGAAAACATTTCTGCAGAATTGGCCCTCTCGAAAAACGAACAGATCCCAACCACATGAGTGAAAGAAAAACTAAGAATATAAACGGAAAATATAGCTAGAGAGTTACAAGAACTGAATGATGTATGCTCTACATAACATGGAAACGGAATAAAAGAAATAATTTTTGAAGAAATCTCACTGCTGGAGATGAATTTTGTGATTGTCAATTCTCTTGTGTGGTGCATCTTTGCTTTGATTTTATATAGATATATATATAGATATATATAAATCCTTTGAAATTGTACAGTTTACTGTTGCTGAGTGGAGAATCATTAAGTCGAGAATGGTACAGTAGAGTGGAGAAGAGTGTTGTAAAGTGTACTGCCTTAGATTACAGTGTCATAGAATGTGAGTAGAGTGGTGTGGAGTACAGTACAGTGGAATGTGGTACAGTGGAGTGGCGTACAGTGGAAAAGGTTACAGTTGATTTGTGTAGAGTGGAATGTTTTACAGAGTACTGCCTTACAGTGTAGTTGATTATACTAGAGTGGCATATAATGGACTAATGAAGAGTGGTGCTTTGTAGGTTGGAGTGGTGTACAGTGGAGTTGCATTTGGTAGAATAGCGTACATTGGAGGGGCAAAGAGTGGTGTGACATACAGTGTAGGGTGGCAGAGTGTAATAGGGTAAAGTGCCATGGAGTAGACTGGAGCAGTGTATAGTGTAGTGAGGTACAGTGTAGTTTCACACAGTACAGAAACGTAGAGTGGAGTGTCATAGAGTGGTTTAAAGTGGAATAGTTTATAAGGAGTGTCGTACAGTGGAGTGTTCATGGAATGTAGTGGCGCAGAATGGAATAGCATGTAGTGGAGTGGAGTGGAGTAGAGTGGAGAAGCATAGAGTGGAGAGATGTACAGTGAAATAGCATAGAGCGTAGTGGGGAGAGTGGAGATGCATACAGTGGAATAGCATAGAGTGGAATAATGTAGAGGGATCAAGCGTAGAGTGCACAGGCGTAGAGTGGAGTGGCGTAGAATGGATTTTGGCAGTCTAGAGTGGCAATGAGTGCAGTGTCATACAGTGGAGTGGTGTACAATGGAATACCATATATTGCAGCAGCATACAGTGGGATGGTGTATAATGGAGTTGCATATCATTGAACAGCATAGAGTGGAGAGCCGTACAGTGGAGTTGCATGCAGGGGAATAGTGTAGATTGGATTGGCATACAGTACAGTGGTGTATAATGCAGTGGTATACACTGGACTGTGATCGAATGGAATGGAGAACATTGGGGAAGTGTAGAGTTGAGAGGCATAGAGTGGAGTCACATTCACTGGAGTGGCATGCGCTGGAGTGGGGTATAGTGGAGTGGCATGGAGTGGAAGGGAGTTGAGTGGAGTGGCGTACAGTAGAGCAGCATACAGTAGAGTGGCATAGAGTGGAGTGAGGTACAGCGTAGTGGTGTACAGTGGAATTGCATAGACTGGAGTGGCGTATAGTGGAATGGCGTGCAGTGTAGTTGAATAGGGTGGAGTGTTGTAGAGAAGAATACTGTAGAGTGGAGTGTTGTAGAGCAGAGTGTAGTGGGGTAGACTGTAGTGGTGTGCAGTGTAATAGCATACTGTGGAGTGGTGTACAGTGTATTGTTGTAGATCGTAGAGTGGACTGGCGTAGAGTGTAGTGGCATAGAGTGGAGTGACATACAGTGGAGTAGCGTACATTGGAGGGATGTAGAGTAAAATAATGTTGAGTGTTAATGGTGTACAGTGTTGTGACAGAGTGGAGTGGCACATATTAGAATAGAATATAGTACAGTGATGTAGAATGGAGTATCAAATAGTGGAATAGAGCTGAGAGCAGTAGAGTAGAGTGGCATACAGTGGAGTGGCATAAAATGAAGTGGCTTAGAATGAAGTGATATACAGTGGAATAATATAGAGTGGAGTGGGGTATAGTGGAGTTGCATACAGTGGAATAGTGTACCGTGGAGTGGTGTACAGTGAAGGCGCTTAGCGTGGAATGGTATAGAGTGGAATAGCATAAAGTAGAGTGTCGTACAGTGGAGTTGCGTACAGTGGGATAGTGTAGTGGGGATTGGCATACAGTGGGGTGGCGTACTGTGGAGTGGTGTACAGTGCAGTGGGGTGGAGTGGAGTGTGGCAGAGTGGGCTGGTGTACAGTGAAATAGCATTCATTGGCATACAGTGGGGTGGCGTACTGTGGAGTGTCATACTGTGGAAGAGAGTGGAGTGGAGTGACGTAGAGTGGAGTGGAATAGAGTGGAGTGCAGTACTATGTGATTGTGTACACTAGATTGTCATACAGTGGCTTGGAGTATAGTGCAGTGGTGTACAAAAGAGTGGCATGGAGTGGAGAGGCATACAGTGCAGTGGTGTGCACTAAAGTGGTGTTCAGTGGAGTGGTATATGGTACAATAGCATAGAGTGTAGTGTCATAGAGTGGAGATGCATACAGTGGAGTACCATAAAGTGGAGCAGCTTAGAGTGGAGAGGCATCAGTGGAGTGGCGTAAACTGGAGTGTCATAAAATGGAGTGGCGTAGAGTATAAAAAAATAGATTAAAGTGATGTAGACCATAGTGGCATGGAGTGGGGTAGCGTAGAGTGGAGTGGCATATAGGGGAGTGATATAAAGTGGAGTGGCATAGAGTGTAGCATTGTAGAGTGGAGCAGCATAGAATAGAGGGGCATAGAGTAGAGTGGCATAGAGTGGAATGTGTTAATTGAAATAGATGTAGTGAGAAAGTGTGTGAACAGATGTAGATGTAATGTGGCAGGAATATACATTATGAGGTGTAAATGGTAATTTTTGGTAGTATGTGTGAATAGTGTAAGCATGTTAACGTTATAAGTGTTAAAAAACATATTTATATATTGTGCCATCATATGTTGTGTGTAAATTTGCTGTATACCATGGTACATGCGGCTGATAAGTCAGTATGTGATTGGCTAATGGCTATATTTACCAAAAGTAAAAGGCAGCCATGTGTTTTTTTTTATCACACTTTTGCTCCATTCTCCATTTTGCTGAATTGTGGGTTAGGGTCCTAGATATAGGTAAGGTGTAGTTTTATTGTTGTTCGCTACCTATTATCACTTTATTACAGTGGAAATAGTTAGAGAAATGTGTGATCATTTCCCTATATATTTTTGTAGCAGTCTGGGGAGGACATCACTCCATAGACAACTTTGTCTATTTAAATATGGTAAATTTAGAAAATAAACTTTAGTACATGATAATTGAAAAAAGTGTGTATTATAGTGTATTTTTAATTCAGCATATTTGTTTAAAAGGCATTTTTGATATTGACTGTACTCAGGTAGGAGAAAAATGCCAAATCCAATGCTTACATAGATTTGAAGGTGTAATGCAGAACACCGCCAAACTGTACCTAAAAACAGCATGGCTGTCTTTATCGTTTGTAATGGCAGTCATTAATCTATCACCTCTCCAGGCCTGTATTGCCCCCTGAGACCCCATCCCCAGGGCTGCCATAATTCAATGGAGGAGGGGGGGCGCTTCCCAGGCTGATTTAAGTCCCAGGGACTCCATCCCCCGGGGCCCAGCCACATTTAAATGGGGGAGGGGGGCACACAGCCCGCCTCCCTGGGCCACTTTTGGCCCCTGCGACACATCACCTAGGACCATGCATTAATATATATATATATATATATTTTGTTTGGGGGAGGGGGGCTGCACAGCCCCCCTTCTTGGCCTGATTTTTGCCCCAGAGACCCCAACCCCCAGGGCCCAGATGAAATGAAATAGGTAAAGGAGACTGCACAGCCCCCATCCCCATCCTGATTTCGGCCGCAGGGACCCCATCCCCAGTCCTAGCCTTAATTGAATAGGGGAGGGGCTGTGTGCCCCCCTCTCTGGGATGATTTCAGCCCCAAAGACCAACCCCCTGGGTCCTGCCTTAATGCAATGGTGGAGGGGAGCAGCTCGAACCCCTCGCTGGGCCGATTAATTGCTGGGGACCCCATTCCCCAGGGCCCATCCATAGACATATGGCCCTCCTCCCCATGCAGGTTCCGGCCCTACAGACCCTATCCCTGGGGCTCACCCTTAAAATACACATAATTTTAGTCTGGGAAGGGGCGGTGTGGCCCCATGTCTGCAGGCAGGGAACGAGATGAAACCTCTCCTAGCAGCGAGCGGGAACACTTTGACAGCTTCCGTCCACTGAAACTGGAGTGTTTGCTTTTGCTTGGCAGGGGCCGTCCAAGCTCCCACCAAGCAAAAGCAAACAGCTATGTCACTGGTTGGGCACCTCGGGAAATAGCAGGAACTGACACTGGGGGGTGGTGGTCCCCAGGCCATATATGGCTCCATGAGGGGGGCTGCAGGCCCCCCCTCCTTTCTTGTTCAAAGGCTGCACCGGGAAGGTGGTGGTCCCCGGGGCAATATGTGGACCGGAAGGGGGGGCAGTGTGGGCCCTCTCCCATTTTAAGAGAAAAATTTGGCCCCAGGAAGGTGGTAGTCCTTGGGGCCCAGTTGGCCTCATGGGACCCACCATTGCATGTTATTCAGCCCAAGGCTTCGGTGGGTATGCACAGCCCCCCATTAATGTTTGTTTAGCCCCGGGCAGGTGGTGGCTCAAAGATCCTCAGGAGGGTGGCCCCTTGCGTCCCCTCCTTTATTTTCATAAAATGTGCCCAGGACCTGGCCTACCCAGGGGCACATTTGAAAACAAGTGCTGGATCCAACGCTTGTTTTTTAAAAAAATGTCATGAATTTTTTTAATTTGCAGCAATTTCTTTCAAAATATTTTTTTTTGCCCTTTATATATATATCTTACTTATTGGCAGTCACTGGTAGGTAGTTATAGTTAGGACCATGTTTCAATAGGAAAAGCGTTTTTTGACTCCCCTATATTTTTGGCGCCATTTGACGCACTTTTTTTTAAAAAGTGCCCCAGTTATTCTTGTTGTGTATGGAAAGGTTTGGGATAATCTGTCAAGCGGGGGCCAAGAAAAGTGGGATAAAAAAAGTGCATTTCCCATATTAATTCCCTTGGGAATTTTAGACACGGCTTCAACGAAATCACATCCAGAAAGCAACCGTTCTGAATAAAGGCCATAGATGGCCCTGGGGATGCTACCACCCAGGGCCTACTCCTGCTACGTCCCAAGGTGCCCAACACTAGGACACAGCTGTTTGTTGTCATTTGGTGGGAGCTTTGACAGTTCCCCTTAAGTCTCAGCAAAGACTTCACTTCCAGCAGGCCAGAGCTGTTAAAATGCTTTTGCTTGCTTGGAGCAGAGTTTTATTCTGTTTCCATGCCCACTATCAAGTGAGCAGGGACACTAATGAAGGATTGCTCTGACAGATAGGGAGCTGCCTTTAAGCAGCTCCTTGTCTGTCAGAACAATGCCTGCTCCCACAGGAGGCGAGGAACCGACAGGTACCGCCGGGGCCTTGAGTCTCCCTGTGGTCCCACTGCAGACAGGGTCCCCTGGGGGCACCCAGGAGCTATTACCTGGCCCTGGGGGATGGTGTCCCCAGTGCCAAAACCAGCCAGAGGAGGGGGCCGCATGGGGTCCAAGAACCCTTTTGTTGCCACAAGTACACCCCAACCAGTGGGATTGTTCAGACCTCGTTGGAGGCCCTGCCCACTTTTTCAATCCCTCTGCAAATGTGCCTCCTGGCACATTACTCTTGGGGATGAAGTCTAGGACTGAACATGCCAGTAAACTCCAATCTGCCAGTGGTTAGCAGAGTTTTTTCCAAACCCTGCATTTCAAGTGGAGCATGGAGTGACAAAACTCTACAAACTCTGCTGGCAGAGCGGAGTTTACCCCCACCCCTATCAGAGACTCTCACACCCACTCACAGACCTACTCAGACAATTATAAACTGACTTACAGCACTACTTATACTCTCTCACACCACTTACAAATCTACTCAGACACTCACTGAGAGACTCGTGCACCCACTCACACACTCACACACTCAATGTTTAACATTAGTGGTTACAGTTAGAAAATTCAAATTAAAAATCCTTATAAAATTCACTTAAAGCACCAAAGGTTACAAGGACATTAGAGTTAGGGAACAGAATTTTTTTTTGAAATGTAGAAATTCACTGAAAACAACAAAGGTGACAGGGACATTATAGCTAGGAAATAGAATAAAGAAACATTAGAAATTCACTGAAAAGAACAAAGGTTACAATGACATTATGGTTAGGCTCAGATTTCACTGCTACAAAACCAGTGAAATTCAGCATTTAAAGTCACCTGAGCTAACTAGAAATTTCGCACCTGTAATGCACTGCTTATGACCTTACGTATTACATCACTCATGACATGGTCAGTGACATCACTGAGGACATCATTGATTACATCATCCTGTGCGTGTAAGTATTTTGTAAGAGTTTATGATTGTTAAACATATATACTAAGGTACTACAAAAGGTGTATACTAGGTGGACTACTAATGAGTGTTACTACTTTTAATATATAATATGTGAGTCGCAGTGTGACTGTATGTATCCGTGTGCATATGGGTGTACGAGTGGCTGTATGGGTGCAGAATGGGGTATGCGAGTAGGTGTGTAGGTGTGTCAGTGGCTTTTTGAGTGGGTGTTTTGTTAAGTGAGTTTGTCGAGTGAGTGGGTGTGTCAGTGGCTCTATGGGTGGGTAGTGGGTTTGTGGTGACTGTATGAATGAGTGAGTGGGTGTCTGAATGGTTGTATGAATGAGTGACTGGGTGTGTAAGTGTCTGTATGGGTTAGTGAGTGGCTTCTTGAGTGGGTGCTTTGTTAAGTGATTTGGTTTGTGAGTGGGTGTATTTGAGAGCGAGTGTCTGCATGAATGGCTGTATATGTGAGCACACGGATGTGTAAGTGCTTGTATGGATGCATGAATGGGTATGTAAGTGGTTGTGTGAGTGAATGTGTGAGGGCTTGTTTGGGTGAGTGAGTAGCTGTATTGAGAGGCTGATTGGGTGATTGAGTGTGTGTGTGAGTGACTTTGTAGGTGAATAAGTGGGTGTGTAAGTAGCTGTTTGGGTAAGTGTGCGGTTATATGACTGTTCGGGTGAGTAACTTGTTGTATGAGTGGCAGTATGGGTGAGTGAATGGTTGTGTGAGTGGCTGTATGAGTGAGTGGGTATGGTCCTGGGGGCATGTCTATAATATGTAGGCGTGGCACACGGGTCCCCCTGCTAGGAGACTGAAAGCCCAAGGAACCACAACCTCTTAGGGGCATTAGGATGAATTCTTTTGGGGGTTGCCCTGTGCAACACCCATGCCCTTAGGAGCACCACCCCCAGGGCAAAGGTATGAATGTGGGGGGACTGCGCAACCCCACCACAGCCCCAGGGACCACCATTTCCCCAGGTCTAAATACTACAAATGCGGGGGCAAGCAGCCCCTGGACTGCCACCTCCCTGGAGCTAAATTAAATATTAATGTGGGGGTGCTCCACTCCCCCCACAACCCCTGGGACCACCACCTCCCTGGAGCAAATAGTTATAATTAATGTGGGAGTTCACTTGGTCACCGCAGCCCCGGGACCACCACCTCCCCAGGGCTGTGTCCTGTAATGGAAGTTAGCCACGCAGCTCCACTTTTGAAGCCATAGATGGCCCTGTGGACTACCATGCCCTCAGGGCTGGCTCCTGCTACCTCTTACTTGCTGAGAGTGAGCACAATTGCTTTGACAGAGAGGGAACTGCATGTTAGCAACTCCCTCTGTCAAATCAATGCTGGCTCCCCACAGGAGGCGGGGAGCCGGCAGTGACCGCGGGGGGGGCTTGAGGCTCCCTCTGCAGTCCTCAACTCTAAAATGTGTTTGCCCAGGGTGGGACCAGGGCACCCACACTAAAGGCTGGGCCCTGGGGGATGAGGCCCGGGGAGGGGGGCAGCGTGGTCCCCATCTCATTTAGAAAAGGTCAAGTCCCGGGAATTGGTTCCTCAGGCCAGAATTGGCCCATGGAAGGGTTGCCACATGGCCTCGCTCCCCTAATAATAATTTGTAAAAATTAAGAAAGGGACCAGCAAGTTGCCAGAGGCCCTGCTCCCTTTTACCACCACTCTGCAAACACACCTACTGGTGCACTTCTGGTTGGGGAATGAAGTACCCTTGGCTCTAGAGGGTCCTTGGGTTCAGCAAGCCCCCCTGTCACCTCCAGTAAGTCCCATTCAGAGAAATTGCTGAGAGGTGTTCGTAGGTCACACCCCATTCTCCACCACTCTGCAAATGCGTCTCCTGTCACACTTCTGATTGGGGGATGAATTCCTCTTGGATGCTGAGGGTTCTTGGGGGCCCAGAAGCCCTCCTGTTACCTCCAGCAAGATAGACATAGCAGGATTCCTGCAAGCTGGTCAGTGGCACTGACCTCTTTCTCCACCACTCCTCAAATGCAACTATTAGTTAAAAAAACATCAAAAATAACTTTCAAAAATCAATAGTTACAGGGATGTGATAGTTAGGAAAAAGAATGAGAAAAACCTTAGAAATTCTCTAAAAAGAAACAAAGGTTACAGGGATGTGAAAGTTTAGCTCAGATTTCACTCGTACAAAACCAGTGAAAGTCGTCAGTTAAAGTTACCTGAGCTATCTATAACTTACACCCCCCACAATGCACTGCTTATGACCTCGCATATTACATCACTCATGACATGGTCAGTGACATCACTGATGACATCACCCACAGAACCACTCACACACCCGTTCACACCCCCATAAAACCTCTAGTATGCCAACTCACACACCCGCACCACTCACATACTCATTCACAGACCCATACCAGTACTCACACACCCACTCACTCCTCCATAGAAGCACTCACATACCCACTCACCCACTCGTACAGCCACTCACACAACTATTCATTCACCCTACAACCACTCATACAACCAGTTATTCTTCTGTAAAGCCAGTTACATACCCACACATTGACCCATACAGCCTCTAAACACAGCCACTCTCTTACCCATACACGCACTCACACACTCATTCACAAACCCATAAAATTACTTACATACCCATTCACACATCCATACAACCACCCTCTCATCTGCTCACTCACCCATATAGCCATTCACACAAACACTCACACTCTGATATAGCCACGCACACACCAACTCACTTAGTAAACACTCACTCAAACAGCCACTCACTAATCTATAAAGCCACTTATACACTGAATCACTCACTCATACAGCCATTCAGATACCCACTTACTCGCTCATATAATCATTATACACCCACGTACCCACCCATAGAGCCTTTCACACTGCCACTCACTTACCTAAACAACCACTGACACAATCACTCACACACCTACAGACCTACTCAGAAATCCACTCACTTACCCATTCAGTTACTCATGCATGCATTCACTCACCCATATGGTCACTACACACGCCCTTACACACCCATAGAGCCACTCACACCACCACTCACTCACCCATGCAACCAATGACACACCCTCTCACCTACCAATATGACCACTCACATAACAACTCACTCACCAACACAGCTACTCACACACCCGCTTTCACACCCATACCGTCACTCACACAACCATAGACACAAGGATACAAACAGTCACACAGCCATTCACATAATATACATTAGAAGTAGTATCACTCAGTAGTAGTGCACCTTGTATTTAAATTTAACTTTTGTAGTAGGTCAGTATATATGTTTAACACCCATAAACTCTTACTAAAGTGCTTACACTCACTTGATGATGTAATCAGTGATGTCTTCAGTGATGCCATTTAAGATGTCATCAGTGATGTCTCTGACCATGTCATTGGTGATGTAATATGTGTGGTCACAAGCAGATGCAATGCTGGGGCATAAGTTATAGTTATACTCAGCTCAGGTAACTATAACTGCAGAATTTCACAGTTTTTTAAGAGTGAAATCTGAGCCTAGCTATAGCATCCTGTAACCTTTGTTTTTTCAGTGAAAACAAAATAATAAATATATATATACATGTACATATATACATATGTGCGTTGGTTTGTGTGTGTGTGTATATATATGAGCCTTGACCGCAGGTGAGGCTGCTTGCCTGTAAGGTGACTATGTGTTGATTTGTATATATACGTGACAGCCTGGCGTCTCCAGGGCCAAGGAGGGCTTCAGTAGGTGGTGCACCCCAGGCCCCTCCCAACTCTTTTGAGCCCCGGGGAGGTGGTGGTCCCTGAGGCTTGGGGGTCCACAATGGACTTCTCTACTGCTGAGCAGAGTACCAGTACTCATGAAAGGATGGGCGCATTGCTGTTAGTGCTGGTAACCTGTCTCTGACAGTCAAAACACTTCGGTAGCCCTGAGCCGAGCCCCAACTGAACTATTCAGCATGGGCTCATATGCATATCTGGGTGTTCACCATCATGCTGTGTTGAAAGGAATCGAGCAGCCCGGTGACAGTGCAATTGAGAGAGCCATGGGAGGTAAGAGTCTGCTTATGTGCGTCTGTTACCTGTGCTTGTTTTTGTGTGAGAGAGGGTGGACATTGAGACACTATTGGGGGAATATTAAAGGAAAATGTGTGGAATGCTTTTTGTGTGCACATCTGTTTATTTCTTTCTGTGTGTGCATGCTCGAGAATATAAAGTACTGTGCCAAGTAACACCAAGCACCAAATTCAAGCTGCAAATATTACAAAACAAGTAATTTTTAAAATATAACTGCGTTTGTCATTTGTTTTGTGTAACAATTTAACCTATTTTGTTCATAGAAACCATTTCTCATGCGTTTTGGTATGTATAGAAGTCAATAAGTATGTTATGTCTTGCCTTTGGCCATGCCCCTAGGGCCTAGCCCCGCCCACTTCCCCCGTTTAAAGCACTGCCATAGGGAGATAATCTTTTCTGTTGCTAATAACTTTGGCCACGCTTGACAAAACTCCTTGAAACTTCCCAAAAAGTTGCTTCATTGTGACTGGTTTGTGCGTGGAAGGATTTGAGGTGATCTGTTAAGTGGGGGCAGAAAAAAGGGGGGTCCAAAACTCAATATCCCCATGCATTTTCCATAGCCTTCTTTAGGCGTGGATATAGTGAAAACTGCTAAATGGAATGACATTAAATTTGGCAGGAAGCTAGATCATGGTATGCAGATTGTACCTGTTGTGATATGGTGTAAATCTGTACAGAAGTTTTTTCGAAATGAAGGTTAAAAAATAATTGCATATCTGATGTTTGGGTCCGCAAGTGTCTCAAAAGTTAGCGGAGCATCAATTTGAAATAATTAGAGCACTCTGATTGACCCAGGGAGCCATCTCCTGAGAGTCAGTCTTCCGCACGAGCAAGCACTCTGCTTGTCTGTCAGCAACATGATAGAAATGTTGCTGGCATCCATCACAGGACTCAGGGACTTAGTCCCCTATATTGAAGTTTAAAAAAAAGTGATATAAGGGTGTAATGTAGGGAGTCCCTGCCCCCTATGCCCCATGGGGGGGACTGAGAGGGTCCCCCATGGAGGTGAAATAGTTTTAAAATTGTCAATTTCTGCATGCAACTGTACAAAATATGGGGAGGGGTCGCCGCCCCCCTCCCCAAGACATATTCAACTCTGAGGATCCAATCCCATTTTATTTTTTAAGGGGAGGGGGCCGCATGGTCCTCCTACATGAGCCTTTGAAAGGCCCTGAGGACGCCATCCCCGAGGGCTGCTATATATAGGCAGGAGATCCCTGCTATACCACCAGCATTCCCCGCTATAGCTAAAATTGTGCAGGTCTTTGGGACAATAAGGGGGAGTGAACAGGCTGACCGAGGGAATCCAAAATTGCATCAGACCACAAAGGCTTAACCCAGTACCAGGACATATCATCTAAAAGGAGACCAGTGAGAGCAAGAAAAGGACTCCTGGCAGCAACAGACACACTCCAGCCAGCCTAGCAGGAAAATTGATATGATGAAGCACTTTTTTTCACTTTCAGGCCAATCTGATTGGACTGGCGAGGACTCAGATGGGGCTGAGAGGTGGCTCAAGTGGCAGCCCAGAGAGCTGATCCAGCACTGGTTAGGCAAAGAAGGGAATGCCTCTGGAAAGAGGGATTCCGAGCAAAATATTAAAAACATGACCCTACCTGAAGAAGTAATAGCCAAGCCTGGTTTAAAGTGGGACTATTCGGCGATGTCAAAGCCGGAGGGAGACAAACCTAGCACTCAGCTGGGGGGGGGGGGGGGTGACATTTCAACCCAATTTAATTACCCTGGAGGCCATTCACCAAGGGTTTATGCCCCATCATGATCATCATGACCCACCAGGTCGGACAGCCATAGTGTGCAGGCAGCTAACTGGAAGCTGCAAGGTGTAAAAGGTGGCAAAGACCTGCTCAGACTTTTCATCCAGAATGACTGAAATAGAAAGTCGGGTTGCTACTCTGGAGTCCGATGTTTTAGCTAATAGGAAGATCAGAATGAAGCATGAAGTGCACCTCACCGACACCCAATGGAAGCTCGAGGATCTCAAAAATAGACAAAAGGGCAATAATCTCAGGGTCTTGGGGGTTGAGGAAGGCACTGAGAAAGATGACACTCGGAAGTTTATTGTTGGCCTATTCAAGAATGCATTCCCAAACCTGACGGACTGGAACTGGGATCTGGAGATACAGAGGGCACATAGGTTCCCCTTCAAGCAGCATAGGCACCAGAGTCAAGATGGGGGTAAGCTAAGGGCCATCCTTGTATTCTTTGGCAATTTTCTTTTGCACCAGACTATTTTTGGAGGAAAAAAAACTGCCCTCATGCAAAATGGGCTTCAGCCATACCACTTTTGTAAGACACTGGCATTTGAAGCAGCTGATACAGCCTCTGCAGTCTAAAGGGACATGAACATTTTGGTTGAGTCCTGCAAAATTGAAAGTTATCTCTCAAGATAAAACATCTTTATTCCTTGGAGGCTAAAGCCAAGACATAGTTAGATAATCTTGGGCGGAATCAGACCTCAGGTTGTAAGTCTAAACAATGTATGAGGCTGGCTCACTGTTATATTTGTCACATATAACTCCAGGGGAGGATTAGAAACATCTAATATTTGGTGGGGGGGGGGCTAATGAATTAATTGTCTCTCTCCCCGCTTAGGCAAGTTTGCTGACACAGTGTGGTGTTTTTTCAATGTGGGGAGGAGCGGGTAGATAAAATTTACATGTTTCTTTGATTTATCTTGGTTATTTTTCTCACTCAAGAGTAGATCCAGGGGGGTACACCTCCATCAATGGGCCATGGATGGTCCAGTTGCCACAGCGATGCTTGGAGTGGAGGTGGTGAAAGGGGTTCCGCAGAGGAGGGGGGAAAGGGTTGGGCCCTGTGGGGTGAGGGGGAGTGGGGAGATGATTGCAACTATGGTATGAGTCATGAAGACTTTCACAGCAGGTAGAGAATCAGAAGTAATGAAGAGCATGAGAAGTGTTTGAATGGCTTTAATAAGCCAAAAAATATGGTGCAATCAATGCAGGCTAACATTAGCTGGAATTATGACACAGAATAAAATATGTGTTTGCACATTAAATGCATGTGTCTTGAATGACAGAGGCAAAAGAGATAGAATGGCATCGGGTATAAGGGCAATGAAGCCTGACATTGTGTGCATTCAGAGACATATGTCACATGGGAGAAGCGGAAAATGCTGGGAGATAGGGGGTACCCAGTATTAAGCTGTACAACACAGGGGATAACAGCTAGGGGATAGCCATAGTCACTAGTAAGGCTGCCAGGGCAGTAGTCAGGGCTCAGGCTGACAAAATGGGAAGATGGGTCATTGTGGATTTGCGCATTGGAACAAGGAGAGTCACTCTGTGCTCAGTGTATGGCCCTAACCTTTCTGTCTTTAATAAAGTTAAGTTGGAACTATCAACATGGACAGCGCCCCTCATTCTCTGTGGGAAATTCAATCTGCATATGACCGTGGGAGGGAAAGCTGGGGAGCACTCCTCGTATTGTGGCAGATAAAACGTTGGTCTTCAGAGCAGTGAAACAACTAGTAAGAGACCATGGGCTAATCGATGTATGGGGCACATTCAAAAACCCAGATCCAGGATATTCATTTTTTTCCTTTCCTCACGCTAGTGCGCTTGGATTAAATTTTTTCCCGCAGCAGCTTTAAGCAGGGCAGACTAAAACTGAACGCTTCCCCAGGGTATTGTCGAATCATAACCCATTAGTGGTAGAATGTGCATAGCGGCCTTCACTAGACCATCGGGGTCTGGAAATTTGATAGAAAACTCTTGACTGAAACGAAATATTTGGCATTCATGCAAGGTTTTTGAAGGACTTTCCCCTAGTTAACTATGGCACCGCTACAACCTAAAATGATATGGTACTCCCTTAAGGCAGGGATAAGGGGAGAGACATTAAGTTTTAGCCTCTTTAAACAGTACCACAAAGGGACTGTAATGTAGACACTCTATGAAGGCCTCTCTAAACAAGAGGCAGACCTAGCCGAATCACTAAAGGAATGGCAGGACTGCGGTGGAACCACGTAGAATATTGTGGTGCCTAAAGATAGAATCAATGAGCAGTTCAGTAGGAAGGTGGCCGCTAAATTCCAAAGTTTCAGGACAGACCGGTTAGAACATAGGGAGAATACTGGCAGGCTGCTGGTAAATCACGTTAGACAAAGGGAGCCAGAAAGAGGGGTTGAGGTTATTATCTGTGCCAAACAGGGGTGGAAAATCGAAACCCCCTCAGAGATCCTCAGGGTTTTCAACAGCTATTATTCCGAGCTGTGTTCAGAGGATATCTCTCCACAACCAGATAGTTATGCAAAGTTTCTCAGTACAGTGAGGGTGGATGTATTAAATGATGATAAAAGGGCTTCCCTTGATCAGTTAATCTCTTCTCAAGAGGTAGAAGCAGCAGTAGACTCCCTGGCTATGGGGAAAGCTGCTGGACCAGATAGAATTCTGTTGGAATTTTACAGGATTTTTCTCCCTGAGCTCTTGGAGTCTACAACTACTACATTCTTATGTGTTCAGATGGTAGGGGTGACTCCGCCATCATGGAGGATACTAATATTGTGATATTTAGGAAAAAAGGCAACCCACTTTAAATGCTGGGTCTTACAGACCAATACGTCTGATTAATGCAGACGCAAAAGTCTAGGCAAAGATCTTGGCCATCAGGTTTGGGAGGGTAGTTGCTAATTTGGTCTCCCCTGTCAACAAGACTTTGTTGCGGGAAACAGAATGGACGACCATGTGTGGGGGCTCATTACCCTGTTAGACATAACTAAATCACCTTTGGGACTGGTCCTGCTATATGCAGTGAAAGCCTTTGACTGAGTCTTTGGGTGTTACCACTGGGAGGTGTTAAGGTGCAAGAGACTCGGTCCGGGTTTTATTAAAGGCATCAGAGCTTTGTATCAAGCTTCCAAGGCTAGACTGCAGATTATGGGAAAGGGTTTGGACTTGATCTATATCACCAGAGGTACAAGGCAGGTGTGTCTGTGTTCACCCCTGTTAATTGCCCTATATATCGAGCCCTTTGTTACCCGACTGGAAGATACTGCAGGATTCAGCCATTCTCTAAAAGTCAAATGTATTGCAAAGTGTTGACTCATGCTGACAATATAGCGATTATAACACCTGACCCCTGTAATGCTTTGCGGGCTATTGAAAATGAGGCTGGCATGTTTGGTGCTATCGCGTAGTATCATATCAACAAGTGTAAGACTCAGCTGATATGTACTGAGGGTACTGACACTGATCTGCGCTGGTTAAAGGAGATAACTTATCTCAGAGTAAACATAACATCTAACCTAGAGTGAGTAGTGGAATTAAATCAAGCTCCATTGCTCAGTAAGATCAAACAGGAACTAAAGATGATCAATAACCTGCATTTATCATTGGTAGGAAGGTGTAATGTATTAAAAATGTTTATCCTCCCGAATGTTTTATATCTATTTAGAGCCATCTCATTGGAGATCGACAAGAATTGGCTGGCTAAGCTGGAAAGCCTGCTCTTTAGTTAGTTTTTTTGTGCCAGTTCAAGGAGCCAAGCAGGGCATCAAGGCTTATGATCCTCCCCAGAGACCGTGGGGGTTTAGCGGTCCCCAGCTTCCTGCTGTACTATTGATCATGTATGTTGCAGCACTTCGGGGTTTTAATAACCAGTAATACTCATAGTATTGACCCTGCTGAAGTGCCATCCATATATTAAGTTACATTGGGCTCTGTGACCAAGAGCTCTTTTTTGAGGAACTCATAGAGAAGCTAATATAAAAACACCAGGTTTAAAACAGTGGGTGGGTTGTTCAAGGTCTGGTGACAGATCAAAAGAAAGATTACTATCACTAAGTTAAAGCGTTATACTCCTATGTGACGCTCCCCTTTCTTGTTAGGTATATTTCAAAATGGTATGTGTAAGAGGTTTGAGGTCTGTGGTATCTCAGAGATAGAGGACTTTTATAACATCAACCAATGATGCTCCTTTATGGAGCTGCAGGACAAGTTCAGCCTGACTGAGGAGAATGTTTATTAATATCTCCAGATCCATGATTATATCCACAAGCTAGATAACAATCACATTTCTATTGCTAAATGCTTGGTCATGGAGGTGCTGGTGAAGTCGAATTGTTCAAATTTATGATGCACTAATACAGGATCTGTTAGACGACTTGGAATCCCAGAACTCAACGTGGGAATCAAGCCTGGGAGTAGAAGGCCAAAACTTGACGGTTCCCTTGAGATTTGTACCGTCAGCCTATAAATTTAGCCTTTAAAACAGCTTCTGATTTATATTATATGCCCAATAAGCTATTCAAATAGGGTAGGAGATACGAGGAGGAGGTAGCTGGAATCGTCCTCATGTTTAGTTCCTGTCCCCAGTTATTTAACTACCTCGAAGAGAGGAGAGCCTTTATTGGCTTGCTAGATATATATTTGACTGGCTTGTTATAATGTAAAGTATTCTCCCCCTCGTTTCTCCCCATCTTTTGCTGAGTTAGCCACAGACTTTATGATTACCTCACCATTGCACTCATTAATCTACTGCACTGACAGCTTAAGTCTACATTTTGTAGGATTTTAATATGTGGGTATTTTGACTAAGCATTTACTCTCTTACTGCTATGGATAAGAGAGTGCTGGCCCTGTATAAGTAGGGAAGCTGACACGTCAACGAAGATATACTATGCTACTCTATTGTCAATGTGCTGCGTGGTGTGCTGCTAAGGCTATTAGGGTGCTAAATCTTGTCACTGTTAATTAATGGATAAATAGACACCCTCGGGTATTGAGTGCGTTTTATACATTTTATTTTCATTTCATTTCTAGCCTATGCTTTACTTTTTTGTGTGCATATTTTGTATATTTTGCTGCTATAACCTTTGGTTGGTTTTGGTTTTGTACTGTTTCCCTTACCATAGGCAAATAAATAAATAAAAAGCACAGAAATGCAAACACCTCTAATTGCTCCACATTAAACAAAATACTGACCATTTACATTGTGCGCACCAAAAATAGAATGTTTTTGAAGCCTTCCTAAGGTGAAAAAATATTATTTTCCTTACAGACACAAGCCGGAGCAGCCTAGTTTTGGAAACTGTCTTAACTTTTTATAAGTCCCCTGGAGCAGGAAGTGGTGTGTTTGCTGGGGGAAATGGCCATGTCACCATCCATGGAAAAAACAGCAGAAGCTAGTGGGGCTGGCTTAGAGACAGGTGCATCTGGCAGACAGTTCTTGGTAAGAAAGGTAGAGACAGGCCATGTGAAGAAAGAATGTCTGATGTCTCTGCTCCAGGCCTCAGAGGATTTCTGGCCGCTTCACTCACACACTGCAAAATGGGGATGCACTGCAGACTGACTGACTGCAGTTGAGCACTGGCCATACTTGAGAAAAGGGTGATAGCTGGGTTTCTGTCACCAGCCCTACCTGATTGGTAACGATGGCAATGCATGAGGCTGGGCAGGGTAGGTAGGTGTCGGTAAGCATTCCAAAGATGAAAGTTTTTGGCAAGGCGCCAGTTCAGCCACAAAGTATGAGCTGGCATTGCACAGGTATGTTGTCAAGGCACTGGGTAGGAGGCAGGCCTGGACTCCAGCAGGTCTCTGAGCCAATGGGTAGGCCAGGTAGCCCACCTCAAGGCAACAAGCAGTGAGTGGCAGGCAGGCTTATACTATGTCTTGGTTTGTCCCCTGTCAACTACCTACCACACTTGAAAGCACAGAGAAGCCTCTACCTTAATGACATCATCACAGCCTGTGCAGAGTCTCATTATGAAACCTAGGGTGTGGTGGTGCAGTGGGCTAATGCATGCACAGTAGGGATCTCTGTCTAACCTCTTGGTTACAGATAGATTCAAAATCCCTAAAGGTAAACACAGCCTTCCATAGTACTGATTCCATAAAATGAGTATCATTGAGTTGGGAAGAGTGCAGGAAATGATGGGGGATCCAGCTGGATTATGGATCTCCCAGCTATCACTGAAATCGATTTGGGTTCTGAGCCAGCCCTCGTGAAATATGTTGACTATGTTCCAGTATAATTTGCTGACACCGGGCACATTCAGCAGTGAGTGCATATTGTCTGCTTTCTGTTGGAAGCAGCAACCAGCAATAGGTGAGGGAGGTTTCATATTTTCATGTCCAGAAGGTCCCAACACAAAGGCCTCACTTGAATTGCCATCACCTCTCTTTTTGTTGGAATCTCATCCTGACTGGGAGCTATCTGTTGCTTAACATCTAGATACCAAGGCAACACAAGGAAACACAGCTTGTTATCACTTCATAAATGCTTACAAGATACTGTGGGGCATATTTACAAGCCCCTACTGCCACCACAATGTCACTTTCACTGATGTTGTGATGGCGATAGGGGCCTCGCCTTATTTACAAGGCAGCGTTAAGCCACTTAACGTGGCTCAACACTGCCTTGTAAATAAGGCACCCTTTCACACAGCATTTAGCATCAAAGGGGAGGGCAATGGGTGATGCGGTGGGCGTTCCACCGCAACACTCATTGATTTTGACGCTGCTCCCTATTTACAAGGGCAGCGTAAATAGGAGGCAGCGCCAAAATTAAGACCAGAAAATACCTGGTCTTAAACAGTCAAAACGAGGAGAAATGTTTTATTTCTCCTCATTTTTGCTGTTTCCATGTGTGCTGCGCAGCACACATAGAAACAGCAAAATGCCTATGATTGTTTATGTGCAGGAAGGTCTCCCTTCCAGCACATAAACAATCATTTTTTTAAAATACATTTTTGCAACTTCTATGTGTGCTGCATTAAGCGGCATACATAGAAGTTACAAAACTGCATTTAAAGATTGTTTATGTGCAGGAAGAGAAACCTTCTTGCACATAAACAATCTTCCCCTCTACACAGACTCCCTAGCACTATAGTGCAAGGGTGCCTGCATTGGCGCTAGGCAGCTAAAGTTAGAGCGAGCAGGGGGAAATGCAGCGCTGCACCATATTTTTGAAATATGCTGCAGTCCTGCGTTTCTAAAGTGACAAAGCGTGTTGTTAGCCTTCTTGGCTTAGCGACACGCTTCACCACTTTATTCTAAATATGCCCCTATGATTTGGAGTCAGGTTTTTGAGTTTGTTCAAGTCTTGTATGCAAAAGAAATGCATGTTTCTTTATATTTAAATTCGTTTAAAGCTCTATTTATCCCGATGTAGAATGATTTGCATCACATTCACAAAGTGTAGACAGATAATGAACCATGCAAGTATGTAAACCAATATGTAGGAAATGTTACATATAAAAATAAGTGTCAAGATGTGTAGGAGTAACATATCTTCCATATTGGTTGGCGTTATATTTTAGGAGCTCTTGGTCAGGCGAAACAAGGCCACAATTTAAAATGGAATGCAGTGGTTTGAGGTTGTCTGTGCCAATAATAATTTGTTACTACCCTAAGACCCATTTTAGCAATCCCACAATAAAGAAAGGTTGATTAAAAAAGAAATACGTTTCTAAACTCATGTTTTCTAGTTTGGTTGGTGCTGGTTCATGGCTCACTGTGCTGCAGTGGAGAGGTTATAGCTTATGATCTGCAAGTAAAAAAAGGACCTCAGTGACAAAAGCAGTAACCCACTGAGCTATCTACATATGTTTCAAATGTGTGATCTGCAAGCTACATGCTGTGCTTTTCAGCAGGCACACGAATCCTCTATGCAAACTGATGGGTCAAAACGGTGAATAGACAATCAAATATCGCTCCAGCAAGTACATGGTCCCTCACTGGAAAACTGAGCATGTGGTGTTACGTTGATGAAATTTGGGCAGGCCACAATGAGCTGAAAATGGCCAAATAGCCACACCACTTGACCTGGTCTTCCAGCTGAGGCCTCTTGGCTCTTGCACACGACCCCTCCCACCCACTACGGCCTGAGTATGAAGACCTGTTGGAGGAGGAGTCAAGTGAAAGACATTGATTCCGCTTTGGGCGGCCCATGGGGGCCAAGGTGAGAATGGCCACACAACACAGCAAGACCTGGCCTCTCAGAGAGGCCTCTGCATACTGCCCCTCTCTCCCACCGATCATGGGATGAAAGTGAAGCCCCAGCGAGGAGGGGACACAGAAAGTGTCTAAGGTAAAATGGTGAGTTGGCGTGGTGAGCGAAGGATCGATGGGTTGGAGTGCTACCCCAAGCTATTGTCAGTGGTAAGACTTATTGCAAGCAGCCACCTTTAGTGAGTTTCATGTACTCCCTAAGTGGCAAGGGTATGCCCAGATATGGGTGCTGTGCCCACTGTGTCACTGGAACCAAGCTCTACTCAGCAGATGAGCCCATAACTAGTTTGAAACTGGTCCTGGGTTCCTTGTGTTCCAGTTTATTTATTTATTATTATTTAATTACTTGTTTTTATATAGCGCAAACTTTACCCGAAGGTGTCGGAGCGCTTTACAATAGAACCAGTTTCATTACATATGGACTCCAGAGTACATGAATGTCATAAAACATACAAACAGATAAACTCTAAATTCACAAAATAATGGTAGTAAGTACATAAGTCTACTAAAGATACTAGTGATTAGAGTTACATATATACAAGTTGCAAATTCACTCAAGATTAGATTTTAAGAACAGTTGAAGCGATTAGGTTTGGACACATATACAATACATATTTACACAGCATGATCTTCTCACCATTGCTGGGGTTCTTGCTTTCAGCCCGGCCTTCAGGGTGTTGTTGCATTCACGGGAGGTGATCTTGGGCCTGGAGGGATCCCCGAGCTAGTGATAGCCAGATGACTTTCACGCATACATAGGGAGGGGGTGCAAGCCAGGCTGAAGTTAAGGTGCCCCAGGTGGGACAACCTTGCAGGTTGTCCCCCAGCACTGCAACAGGCATCGGTTGAGTGTCACAGGCTGGGGGAAGCTGAATCGCAGAGGTGTGCAGCGACGGTCACCTCACCACCAATATGTCTGCCATAATATATACTATTTGGTCCACCAGGGCACTCCTCTCGATTCACTGGCTGCTCCCGTACAGTTCAGGTTGAGCATCGGGTGACACCAGGAGCCAGTTAGCGCATATGAACCCCCTAAAAGCGAACACAAGGAGATGATTGCCATAGTGCTGAAACCTTTCATACACTCACCCCCAGTCACAGATCTAGGTTGAATCCATCACCGTTCTTTAGCTCACTTTGCCACCCAAAACCGGTCGCAGGATGCTTGTTTCCGGTCCAGGGAAGACCTGGCTTGACAGTTTGGTCTAGACTGTTCCCATGAAGCACAGGTTCAAGACAGATTTGCATATGGCTGGATCTGAACTGGGGTGGCAAAGTGAGCTAAAGAACGATGATGGATTCAACCCAGATCTGTGACTGGAGGTGAGTGTAAGAAAGGTTTCAGTGCTCCGTCCATCATCTCATTGTGTTTGCTTTATTTGCCCTAAGTTGTCAGGTGATGCCCAGATGTGGGTCCCTTGCTCCCTTTGCAATTGGATTCAAGCTAGCCTGGCTGATGCGGGATGTTACCCCAAAACCAGTCCCAGGATGCTTGTTTCCAGTCCAGGTAAGGCATGGCTTGGCAGGTCGGTTGGTCTGGACTGTAACCTTGAGGTACAGGGTTAAGACTGATTTGTATATGGCTGGGTCTGAACTGGGGTGGCGATGTGAGCTAAAGAACGATGATGGATTCAACCCAAAACTGTGACTGGGGGTGAGTGTCTGAAAAGTTTCAGTGCTCCGGCCATCATCTCCTTGTGTTTGCTTTATAAACCCACTAAAAGCACCAGAGGATTGCTGCTACAGTCCCCTGCACAGGTCAGGCCCTCCAGCCCTCACTGCGAGACTTTCACCATGGCCTCTGTTTAGCGCCTGATGGGAATCCACAACCTTGGTGATCCTTGGTCACCCCCAACTCACTACAAGGGCACTTCAGTTCAGGAAGGACCTGGCCTCACAGTTCAGACTGGACTGTTCCCATGAGGAGCAGGGTCAAGACAGATTTGCATATGGCTGGGTCCAAACTGAGGTGATGCAAAGGAACGATGGGTTGGAGTACTACCCTTAGATATTGCCAGTGGTTAGACTTATTGCAAGCAGCCTCCCATCACCTTTTGTGTGTTTCATGCAATAGCCACATCATTAGGCTTCCCAGAAAGGACACTCAACCTCTTCACACTCCTCCTTCCCTTTTCACCATGAGATCAGTCTGACAGCTGGCTAAGAAGGGCACTGCTTCTCGGGTTAGGGTCAGCCCCTCCCCCAGGCCAAGGTGTAGATCCCCCAAGTGGAACCAAAACACTGGCCTCCCAATGACACTGCTACAAGCCCCCTTATCCCAGTCCCTCACTTTTAAGGATGACACTGGTTAAAATAAGGTCTTTAGCCTGCCTATCTGTGCTGGCCCTAAATGACAGCGACCTCTGCAGGTAGGCATGGTGTGGTCATTGAAACACTGAGAGAATGTGGCAATAGGACCAGAGGTGCTGACTTTGGAACTGGGGAACCAGGGTGGATTCTAGGCATCGGCTCAACATCCTGTGATTCTGGGCACATTTCTTAATCTCCTTGTGACCAAAATTTATGTGACATTGTGTAATGTAACAAGCGCTTATGTGAAGGGCTCCAACACCTTCGGGTAAAGTTTGTGCTTTAAAAGAAACCTACAAAAATGACTGTGGGCAGTTACTAAAGCCCTCAAGGAACCTGGCCCACAGCTGGAAGTATTTTTACAGGATGGACGCCGTTCCCCCTGCCAAGAAGTGGGGCACCCAAGAAATATGCTGAACGTGTACCGGTGTAATTTTCAGACAACGGTACACGTTCAGCAGGGCCTGAACATTGTCTGCTTTCCAATCCCAGCAGCAACGTGCAGGCAGCAAGGGGTATTTTTTTAGCCTCCAGCTAGGCTGAAGTTAAGGGACCATCAGGCCTCCTTTTGTTTGAATATCCTGACTGGAGGCTGCTTGGAACCTCACAATTAAATGTAAATGCAACAGAGCGGAATCAAAGGCACGCAGCTTGTTATCTCTTCACAAGTACTTAACAGAGGCAGCTTTTGCCTTTGTTCAGTCCCTGTATATAAGAGATGCATGCACTTTAAGAATGCCAGGTGCGCTGCTTTGTCCCTGTATTTACACAAATAATTTCAAATAGCACTATTTTATTTCTTTTATAGCGCTACACAACCCAATGCAGGGTGTCAGAGCTCTTTAAGTAACAAACATTATACATTGACAATAAAACATTTACATGTGTAAATCAATGTACAAGATGAGTTAAATGAGACAGGGTTACAAGGTGTAGGAGTCACATGTCCCTTCATAGCTCTCTGTGCTGTATTACAAGGATTACAATTTATGAACTGCAAGCAACAAAAGGATTTCTGTGTTAAAAGCAGTAACCCACTTTACTATCTACATAAAATAAAAATCTCTCATATGGATGTTACATAATGTGCTTTGCAGGAGTCACATTAACCTTATACTACTTTGATGCAAATCTGGGACTTTACAAAACACAGATCCCTACAGCAAGTGCATTATCCACCAGAGTTATCTCATAATTATAACTATTCCCTGAGATTTACTGGGCACCTTCACAGCAGATGCCTTAACCCAATCAAATATTCGGAAATGTAGAATTTGCAACCAATTACAGCCATGCTTCCCCATGTTGCCAATGTCTTTGTGGCAGGGTTTAAAAAAATAAATGTATTAGTTGAGGACCAAATTTTGCGTTGGTATTGCGCCACTTTTTTGGAGCAACCCCAACGCCACATCTCATTCGTTAAATCTCATAATGCGCTTAAATGTACTCATGATATACCTGATAAACATATATGTGAGATCTTGATATCTAATGTCACTTCTTGTGATGTCACTTCCATTGAGGTCACTTTCTGTGATGTCACATGCAATGTCACGCGTCATGACATCATGCGCTCTGATGGCACACATCATGATTTCACTCGTAACATGGTTAGTCCCCCCACTTCTGTTTTTTAGGACTTGTGCCTTGCCTGAACCTGACCATTTGCTCCCAAAACTAATTGTGCTGTCTGAGACTAGAGTTAAAGGGCTCACTGTATTAACACACATATCTTCAAAATCCACATTGAAATGATGTTAAGAATTTGTAATATATGCAATGTTTAATTGATTTTTATTCGGAATCAAGAGACCTGATGCTTAACTAGTTTCCTAGTTTTCGATTTCTTCTTTAGGTCTCTCTTAGGAGATTATTCCCCTTTGCAGATTCTTTGAGGATAGTTGGACACCAGCCAAGCTTCCTGAGTTGCCGTGTCTGCTGTTAGGAATCACCGTAAACTGCTGTTGCGTATTTTGCATTCCAAGGTCCCCTGGTTTGGACACCGCCCATCCCTGGCCGAGACCCTGGTCCTGACCGCACTGCAGCTCCCACGATGACCTATGCTAACTCCCTCTTTAGTCGTGGGTAGGCCGGAAAATCTTTCTTGCAGCCCTGCTGCCAGTATTAGAGATTCCCCTCAGATTGGGAGTGACGCAATCCCTAATTGGCTGTTTTGAATGGCACCGGCTGTTGAAGAGGTCGCTTCCAGCCTTTGCCCTGTGCCCTTTTCTGTTGGGCCTCTTCGCTGCCTGTGGAGGGGAAAGAGCCCAGCACTGTGACTAGATTTCTGGGAAAGCTCTTCTTTTTAAAGTGATTTCACCGGTAGCCAAGACATTGGGAAACGCAGGCAGTTCTGCTGCTTGGACACCGCACATCACATGCCTGGCCGTGCATGCAACGCCAAAATAATATGCAGTCATGTTCAGCGTATTGTCATGTAATGTATTTATATCTTGCTCCCGTTTTGTATTGGCAATCACTGAACCATTACGTTCTCCTCCTGTTGAGACCGAGATACATCCCCGCGCACTAATCCACATAAAACCTCATCTGTCACTGATCTGCGCTTTTCCCAGCGGTCTCAATCTATTTGCATCTTGAACGGATCTGTATTTGCTTTCGATGCCCCGCACATCTCGACTCCGGAGAACTGCCATAGAAAGGAAAATACGTTCTGAGAATCTTCCTTCGATCGTGAGCTTTGGAAGACAGCCCTGGACCAAGAAACACTTTTAGCCCTGGGTGCTAGCCAGTGCTATAAATGGAAAAATAAAAGTGCGTGTACTCTGTAGCAGAGTACCTGCTTGTTTCTGAGAATTGCCGGTACTCACCAATTAAAAGTATCACGTTCTTTTTGATAAGTGCAGTGTTAGAACAGGGATGCAATAGTTGGCTGAGGTAGTAGCTACCATAGGCCAAGTAGAGACCCTCGCTTTTTGTCAGGGAAAGGAAGGACACCTTCTCAGATAGCCCCTGCTCACCCCCTTGGTAGCTTGGCAAGAACAGCCAGGCTTATCTTCAAAGCAAATGTGTAAAGTATTTGCAACCATGCTCTCAGTAACCCAATGATAACACCACAAATGGACTCCACACGAGTTTCAAAGAAAAACATGTATATGTTTACATAAAAAGATATACGTCGAGACCACACAATAACAATCCAACTTATGCGTATTTGTAATATTCCTCCTGGCCGATTATTAGGCCAGCCAACCAGCCACTGAAGGTTCTGGTGGTATTAATGAGCAATTCTAGATGATGCAATGCAGCCCTAATGCAATGCTATGCAGTTTTTAATGCAAGAATCAGGCACTTTGCAATGCAAAAATAATGCAGTTCATTATGCAAACACAATGCAAAGCGCAAGGCAACAATCAGGCAGTTCGTAATGCAGAAACAATGCAATGCGCAAGGCACTTCGGCACCGTTCACGGTGCTTTAGACGGTCTCTCTGCCACTCGTAGTGACTCGCTGTCAGCCTCCGCCAACATATGCCCCCAACACGGGTATGGTGTAAAGCAAAGTGCAGCTCCACACTCCAGCCCTGGTACTGCCACTCCTTGGCAAGTACGGGCCGCGAAACGACCTGGAACAGAGGCTTGCGCTGCAAGAATGGGAGAGGCAGAGAGCGTCTCTCTCCGAGCCCGCCCCCACCTCAGGCGCGACACGCGTTACCTGGGGGTGCGACCTCGCTCTCCTCTCCTCCTCTCGTGACTTGGGCCTCCGATGCGACTTGGTTGATTCCTGGCCGATGGTGATAATGAAGATCTCAGGCTGCAGCAGAGCACACGCACACAGCATCGCTGAGACTCACTTGAGCTTCGGGTGTGTACGGTCACAGGGCAATCCTCACGAAGGTCTCAGGCTGCACGAAGCACATGCACACGGCGTCGCTGAGACTCACTTGACCTCCAGTTGCACATGATCACAGGGCAATCCTCACGAAGGTCTCAGGCTGCACGAAGCAAACGCACACAGCGTCGCTGAGACTCACTTGAGCTTCGGGTGTGCACGGTCACAGGGCAATCCCCACGAAGGTCTAAGGCTGCATGAAGCACACGCACATAGCATCGCTGAGGCTCACTTGAATTCCGGATGCACACGATCACAGGGCAATCCTCACGAAGGTCTCAGGCTGCACGAAGCACACGCACACAGTGTCGCTGAGACTCACTTGGACTCCTGGTGCCCACGATCACAGGGCAAATCTTACGAGGGTCTCAGGCTGCAAAAGCACAAGCACACCGCGTCTCTGAGACACACTTGAACTTCTGGTGCCCACGATCACAGGGCACTTCTTACGAGGGTCTCAGGCTGCAAAAAGCACACGCACACAGCATTGCTGAGACACACTTGAACTTCCGGTGTGCACGGTCACAGTGCAATCCTCACAAAGGTCTCTGGCTGCACGAAGCACACGCACACAGCGTCGCTGACACTCACTTGGACTCCGGATGCACACGATCACCGGACAATCCTCTCAAAGGGCTCAGGCTGCACAAAGCACATGCACACAGCGCAGCTGAGACTCGCTTGGACCCCAGGTGCCCACAATCACAGGGCACTTCTTACAAAGGTCTCAGGCTGCACAAAGCACACGCACACAGCGCCGCTGAGACACTTCTGGAAACTTTTGTGTTCCTGAGTTTCCCCAACAGGGAGCAAGCTCTCTTCTTGCTCTTGGGGTTTAGTTACTTCAGGACACAGCACAGCAAAGTCATTTCAAGCAGGGGGACACAGAACACAGCTAAGTCCCTTTAGCCTCTCCTTGGTTAAAGCAGCAAACTGCAGGCCAGACCCAGAACACACAACAAGGGTCAGTCCTTTCTTTCAGATTCAGCTGTTTCTTCCTTGGCAGAGGCTCCTCTTGACCACAAAGTAGTTTCAATCATTTACAGTCTTGAACAGTTCCATTCAAAAGTCGAGGGGTTTCAGGTCTCATAGTTATACCCCTAAAGACCTTTGAAGTCTTTGTGTTCAGGGGGGCACTGACCCCCTGTCCAAACCAGTTCTGTGTGTCTCCCTGCCAGTGCCATCTTCTTCCTTTGATAGTGAGGGTCTGAATGCTTAATCACTCAGCAGGAGATGGAGCCATTGTTTTAGGACAGCAACCCAGGCCTCTTCACCACCAGGGGCTACTCCTCCCCCCTACACTCCTGATGCAGGTCAGCCTGTTGCTATCCCACCTCCTCCCCTGGGTCAAGACATTCCCCAGAGCCTATCACATTAAAATCCAGACAGTCAGTCCACAATCAGGCAGAGACACACAGAATTGTTAGACCACAAAAACCCGGCCACTTCTAAAAGAGTGGTTTCTAAACACAAATTCAAAAACCACCTTCACAAAAATATGTGTTATTAAATTGTGAGTTCAGGCACACTAAACTTCACCTCTCCATCTTAAGCCTTTGGAAAGATAGGCTGGAAACATATTACACAGCCTTCCCCATGCTGTCCTATGGGCAAGATGGCCTTTCAACAGTGAAAAACGAAATGGAGAGTATTTTACTGTTAGGACATGGTACACACCTTAGTACATGTCCTACCTTTTACATACCCTGCCTGGGGGGGTACCCTGGACCTACCATAGGGGTGTATGATGTGCATAGAAAGAGGAAGGCCAAGCTAGTGGGTGCACTTATCAGGACAACATGGCAGTTTAACAAATTGCGTGCAGGCACTGCAGTGACTGGACTGAGTTCTCTCTTTAGGGCTACTTGTGTGGGTGGCACAATTAGTGCAGCAGGCCCACTAGGAGCATTTGGATTACCAGCCCTGGCACACATAGTGCACTTTACTAGTATCTTTACTAGTAAGGCAAACATGCCAATCATGGACAACCAATTACCATTACACTTTATACAGGGAGCACTTGCACTTTGACGAAATCCATCACAGCATCAAAAATAGAGGAGATAGAGGCAAAATCAGGGTTAATCACGCCAAGAAATGCCAGGTCTAACATGGAGGTACACTCCCTCTCAAAATAAAAAAGTACTGGTACTCAGTACCAGACAGTACCCGCCCATTGAAAGCACTGGCGCTAGCATTTACAGAAAATAATTCCAGGACAAGTACATTTACTACTGTTATTCAGTGCTGGAATTGGGAAAAGTTTACTCCAGGAAACCCATAAATTGGGGGTCAAAGTGTGGCAGAGGAAAAGGGATGGACTCACGAGAGGCGGAGCTTGAAAGGCAGAGTCTGATAGTCAAGCTATACATTTTTAAACATGCTGTAACGAAATTGGCAACAATGACAAATGTGACAGTAAATCTGTTTAGCTGGCAAACAGGCTATATTTCAAAAAAGCTTAAAGAGTTAAGGCACCTGCTGCAGAGATCCTTGTGTGCGCGGAAATTTTGTAGGGATTATAATATAGCCTTATAGCTCGCCTTAGCAGGCTATACCGTCCATTAAAGGCCTGCTCCAGCGTTTTGGCTTGGGCCTTTAAAAAAAGAGCGGGACTTTAATGCCGGTTAAGCGCAGCTACTGAGGGCTATAAGGCTGGTATAAAATACTGGCACTAGATGGCAGAATGTTCCAACAAATAAAACAAAGGGCTCACGGAGCCTGAGGGGACTGAAATCACCTCGGGCTCCGTGAGGCCTTTGTTCACAGCAACAAATGCGAAGGGCACATTGTAATGTTGGAGCTCCGGGATTCTACCGTCCATTAGAAGCCCATAGCACTCCATTGTTTATAATGGAGCTCCCTACATTCCAATGTTCTAATAGCAGTAAGATAACTCTGGGAGTTAATGCAATTCTGGGAGAGTTCTTTGTTTTGTCCACTGACAGTTTTGACTCATAAAGTAGCATAGGGGGTTAATGTGCCTGCTACAAAGTACACTGTGTAACATGCAGATCACTGATTTGTATTTTATGTAGATAGATGACTGGGGTCCTGCTTTTTACACTGAGATCATTTTGTTACTTCTTGTTCATATGCTGCAATCTGTTAGAGTATTCTCAAAGCTTATATTCTTGTGTACAAAATTATGGTAAGTCCTAATGGTTTGATGTTAGATCCAATACACAAATGCTTAATTAATATGAGCACACTTGAAACAAGTTTAATGCAACATATACAAGTGTATTTGTTAGCATGATTAAGTTATGCCACATTTTGGTGAAAACTCCATTTTGGATAAAAATTTATTCTGCCGCTGTTTCTGTTTTCACTCCTGTATTCACCCCCTTCTATTAGGTTCCCCTGAACATCTTCTCTCCCCACAGCTCTGCAGAACAAAGACATTCTAGTGTTCCCAACTGCAACATTTTTCCAAGGCCCACCCACTGTAGTTCCATTGCTGAACCAAGACTATTCTTAATTGTAAAGTGTCATTGTCTGAATGTTTCATATTAGTTTGAAAATCTCCAGTGACAGGGACACAGAAAAGCAAGATGCTTTGTTAGAAAGTAGATAGTATTAACATATAATGTTACTGATGTGAATTATTTTGATTTGCCAATGAATTAACCCATGAGATCATTCCATGCTAAATCTGTGGTTTTAGCTTATTTTCTATGCAAGATTGTGGCTAAGAACCCCTTGATTCGGGGGGTGAGGGAGATTTTAGATTTTCTGCAGACCTTCCCAAGCTAATAGGGATGCTGTCTGATTCTTTCAGATTTTGATGCTCACCTGGGATTTAGAATTATTTCTGATTTTTGGCTACTCTGTAATAACTCTTTTTTAGCCTTCATTGCATTAGATCTGTAGGATCTAATTAAATTAAAATTCCTGTAATAAAACCATTATAACTTTTCCTCCTGATCCATATCTCAGTAATTGAATGATCCCAGCTACACATTTTGCCTCTCAGCTAAATTGATTTTGGAGAGGGTGCCTTTTCACATAGGATCAACCTGGAGCAGAATTTTGGGTTGGTCTGAATTGTGGGGTGTTCTAAATATTGGAAAATGAGATCCTGCTTCCACAAATCCTTCTAATATAGCACACTGATATTTTTACCAGCATCAAGGAACTGAAACTGTAAGTCATTGGTTTAGATTCTTATTATAATTTTTTTAATCAATCTGTTGCTAGGATAGTCTGTCACAACGGTTATGTACATACCGTCCACCGAAATATAAATCCCATCATATCCAATGACATTTATATTTCGGTGGACGGGATATCCTTTATGATGGAGTATTCCCTTCACCGAGATTTAATTCAGGCCCATAGTTTCTCTAAACTACTTGTGAAGTGATGAGCTGTGCAACTTTATTTCCTTCCATTGCATTGGCATCTAGATGGTTCCCAGCCAGGATGATACTTTAACAAAAGAAAGGCTGTTTGCTCTTCAAATCAGAACTTTGGGGCTGATTACGATTGCGAAGGCCTGTCACCACCAGCCATGCGTTGGCAGTCCTTTTGCAACTGTACCGTGATTTTCCCCCCGCAACATTACGATGGCGGAGGGAATCGCGCTCGGACCGTGGCGGACGCAAAGACCGGCCACCATGGGTGCGCCAAAAGCAATCTTACAGATTGCCTGGCGGACGGTCCCCACAGCCATAAATGGTGGCGGTGCCTAGCAGGCACCGTCCACCAAATCATGATGCTGGCTGCAGCCGGCATTTCTATGGCGGCATCAGGCTGGTGGGGATTAGTTACGGGGGCACGTTGTGGGCCCCCCTTGTATTGGGGGAGGTAATGGTGCACTTGGGAGTTACCCATAGTACCCCCTCTACATTTCACAGCACAATGTGGCAGGCATCGTGTGGTGCCTGCCACGTAGTGCTCTGAAATGCACAACATGCCATATTGACATCACGGTGGGTGCTTTTCTCAGCAGCACCCTCCGCAATGTTAATAATCAAGATCCGGCCGCCATGGTGGCGGTCGCATCGTGATCGGGTGTGCGGGACCGCTGCATGCATGGCGGACGGTCCCGGTTTACACCAGGATGGCGGATGGACTCAAGTCCGTCCGCCATCCTAATGAGCCCCTTTGTTTTGAGCCAGGCTAGAAGTGAAAATAAGAGAGCTCCCTCGCTGCCTGCAGGTTGCTGCTCCAAGCAAATGGAAAGCAAACAACGTGTGGGCACTGCCGAGTTGTGGTCTTTGTGTTTGAGAATTACACAAGGACAAATTCAGCATATATTTCCTGGATTGGCCAGGTACCAGATCCGACCAAGAAATAGATGCTGGAACAGAGATCCGGTGGGGTATCCTTACTTTTAAGCAATGGTTATGGTCAATGCTTTAAATTGGAATATAGAAGTGCAGGTGATCACTATTTACAGTACCTGTTTGCTCCTGAGAAGTGCCAGCACTCTCCCATTAAAGGTATTGTAGCAATACTGAGAAGTGCAGGTACTCTTCTATTTAAAGTGCAAGTGCTCAGTGCCAGAATGTACCTACTAATTTAAAGTACTGATTATCATCCAACATATAAGGTCGTTTTTTTCTGAAATGTCTTATTAAAAGTTCAGTGGGGCACAGATCGTGCATTCTGTTTCATCAATATCTATTTCTTTCAGTGCCTGATTAAATTAGTGATTGCCATGAATGACCTATTTTCGACAGCAGTGGAATGCAAAAGTCTCAATCCACTTGTGGCAGATATTATTATAGTTCCCATTTGCTGGTACTCATTTAAGAGATCTGAAAGATGAAGGGCTGAATAAATACTGCAAGGATAACAACCAGTTATTTGCAGATTGTGCTAAGAACTCTACAGCAGATGCATTAACCTGGTGAGCTCTCCTAGTGGCAAACTCCTCTCCGGTTAATTGTGCATTTCTATATGATCAGGTAAATGAAATAACATAAAAGAAAGGGACAGATTTCTCACAGCAAAACAAAAAGGTTGGTGATAAACTGGTAGGGGCTGATTAGGTATGCAGAGGCACACTAACATCTCAGGGGTCCAACAGTATTGTTGAGGCGTATGAAATTCATGTAATTTGCATTTGCACAATTATGTGAAAATTTGAAAAAATATGCATAATTATGTCAAATGCAGACCTGGTACTTGGCGTTATATTTTAGCGTAACATGCATCCTTGCATCCATTTTTGAACGTGAGGACACATTCGGTACCTAATAAAATAGCACAAAAAAACAGCACAGTGAACACAGCCTTTTGCATTCTGTTGTTCAAGTTGATTCTGTTGTTCAAGTTGTTTGTGTGCACTCACAGTACATTTTTTAGTAGTAGTAGTAGTAGTAATAAGGCTTTATTCGATAGTAAACATATCTTAAAAGCATCTCATTGTAAAAAGTTGCATTTACACATATATACAGAGATAGGTTTAAAAAGCTATTTACATAAAATTAGGTTAAATAGACAATATTTAAGCACAATTTAACCATAAACTTTAAAATACATATTAAATGTTTTGTTCAAGCCTTTTTGTTCTAATGGACCAAGTCCATAATAAAAACTTTGATAGACCACAAGCAAACAAAGGTCGTGTGTCCGACATTAAAATGCGGAGTGCCTCGTTATGATGCCTAGTACCCAACAAACGACAAATTGGTTTTAGCCAGCTTTTCCGCGGAGACACATATGCCGGGCAGGCAAACAGGATATGGGCAACAGTTTCAGCTTTGTCTTTACAGATTGGACAATATAATGATGTTTGGGATGGGGGTTTCCAGTGGGCAGTAAATGCACGCACTGGAAGGACCCCCACAACTAAATCTGAAATACCCCTGTCAACGGGTTTCCAGACAATGTCTAAATAGGGTTCCCGAAAAACCACATCCTTTATCTTTAGAAATTCTTCCGTTAGCCTACCAGGAAATAAATCATAGCTGGCTCTCGTTGCAACCCACCTCCAACACAAAGTCTTTAATGTTGCCTTCGGGGGAGAAGACCTGCTTAATCACGCTTCGTTAAGGCCCAGTTCGCCAAGTAAAAATTTGACGTCTTTTAGCCATTTTATTTTGTGCCACCCTGCCATCGACATGACTTCTGATAACCCCTTCGCATAATGTGCCAATTCCGGGACTCGCCATAGATGAGCCCAGAGGAGCAATGGCCGAAGTTTTGCTAAATCTTTAATGGTATGGCAACCTAGATCGAGCAATAGGGGTACCATTGGGGTGTTCTGGGGAAGTAACATGAGGTCCCTTAAAAATGTATTTTCGGACCTAACCAGCTGGTCTATATTAGAAGAACCCCACAGCTCGGCCCCATAAAGGGCAGAGCTTACTCCCTTTGCTTTGTAGATATCGATGACGGGGGCAATCGGTCTAATTAAGGAGGAGAGGTGTTCTTTAACCCGTTCGACGCTTGTGACGGAGCGGTTCCGTCACGTGCGTCGGTTGCACTGTGCGCATGACGGAACCGCTCCGTCATGGCCCCGCCCGCGCATGGAATCTTCAGCGCGGCGCGGAAATCCGCGCTGCGCTGAAGGGGTTAAGGAGCGCCCCCGTGACCCTCTTATGGCTAAGCAACATTTTAGAAAGTACATTTTTACCACAAACAGCATTTAATTATGCGATGCAGTGTATTAGCCCGATTTCGTGAATTTATCATAACAAGAGTAACACAAAATTAAGTGAGATTACCCCGGCGAAACACAAATTTCACCTGGGCCTAGTTGATTTACGGTTGATTACAGGAATAGGGACAGAAAGGAGATTAAAAAGAATAAGATGCTTCAGAAATATAATGGAGTTAGTTTGCAACTACATCTAATTGTGTCAGTTTTAAATTGAATTTGACTCCCGTGAGGTTTATAAGCGATGTTGCCATTCAAGAAGGTCGTTATTCCTTTCCCGACATCAATAAACACATGAACTGCCATCACAAGTCTTCAATCCTTGTGATTGACGAGATTGAATGACAAATTAGAGCAGCACACGGCTGTTGTAGAACAGTCAGCACATTACAAGAATGTCCTTCGCAGATGGATGGGTATCTGAGTCTGAAGTAAGCTGGAGCGAGAATTGACAAAGCCAGAATGTGTTACTTTTGAAAACTGCATGCACACATGCAAGCATACAATATCCAAGAATATATGACGTTACAACGCAAGCTATTACAACGCATGCTTTTACAACACGGTTTTTACAACGCAAGTGCCATTATATTGCATGTTTTTAGAACACAAAATAATGTTAATGTATTAAATAATCCATTACAACGCAAACATTTACAATGCATACAAGTACAATGCATACGATTACAACGCATTTTATTTAAAATGTATAGTAAACCCCTGGGACTAGATGCAGGGAAAATAGGGGTTTTGGGTGGGGTAGTGTATTAAAACACGGATATTTAAAATTAGTAGTAAGTTTAATAATACTCGAGTGCTAAAATTAATACTCATGTATTTATTTTATTGATAGCATGTTATACTAAACACTGGGACAAGATGTAGAAAAAAGGGTTTTTCTGTGGGGTAGTGTATTAATACACAGTATTTTAAAACAGCACTACATTTTTCAATTAATACTCCCGTACTAAAATTAATACTCATGTATTTTTTATCTTGAACAATAAATATATATATATATATATATATACCTCTAATATAATTAAAATTTATATAATAAACATATATTTATCACACAAAACACATTTTAAAATTACTAAATAAATTACGATATAATTTTTTTAAAGAACATTTACATTAAATATACATCATATAAAAATTAAATGCGAGGAGATACCTCAGGTGCAAATGTCATTGAAGATAATGGTTGACGCAGAAAATATCTAGCAGGAATTGTAAAGCTGATGTCTGGTGTAGACTAGAGACATTTTATGCTTGAACTATGCTTGCAGGTGAGCATGTCATGAAAAAACGCAACTGTGAAATGGGTAAAAAATGCTCTATTTGCCTAAAGAGGTGACAGTCTGGAATTTCGTGACATTTTGCTGAATCGGGACGTTTGCAACCAGAAAAAAAACATTTTTAAATGTACATGGGTCTATTTTCAATTTGGCAAGCTATTACTGAATCGCAAATTTGGTTTGCGAGTCGCTATTAGGAAGGGCATCTCTTCCTAATTACGAGTCGCAAGGGCATGCATGAATGTTTTGCGACCAGAATGCGGTCACAAAACATTTATTCTTTGCCAACTCCGTGAAGGAGGTGGTAACCCATCCGCAAACGGGAAGGGGTCCCCAAGGGACCCCTTCTCCTTTGTGAATGTGGACGCCAACATTTTTTAAGAGCAGATACTGTTAAAAAAAATTGAATCTTTTCATTTTTCTTTTTTAAAAGCATCCCGATTTCGAGAGATGACCACAAGGGGACATTAAATACATAATTAATTTTCCATCGTGGTCATCTCTCGAAATCTCCCCCCCCCCCCCACCGCTCTTAGCTGCAGCGGTTGAGGCTGATATTATTACATCTTGGCAGAGTCAAATCAAGTGTTATGGAAGAAAATAAGGTTTCATTATCTTTCATTGAATACGCTAAATGTTTCCTGAAATCTTAACACGAGGTTATGGACCTCAAATTAGCATGAAAGAAGAGAATGATAGTACCTCCTTAAGAGCTGCCTGTAAACGGACATGGTAATGCAAACTCGGTATAAGTGAGACCGTGAGGCTATATTCAATTTTTATGGGGCCATTACATGTTTGCAACAGTAATATGCAGAGACCAGTATTACTGCAAAAATGTCCTCCTACGGTTCTCGAAATTCGGGCTCTTTTCTGGGAAAAATATATTCCACCCCCCTTTCCCCCAATGGACTTGTGCTTGGAAATTCATGCAACTTTTCCTTGACGCTCGTAATGATGGTCATATTATGTTCCAAAATATTCTTGCCGGGCTGAAATCACAGATGTCAAGGAGTTATTTTCATCCATATTTCAGATGAAGGGTTCCCTTTCATGACCCGAATAGAATAGCGCCTGATAATCCTAATTTTTCAGACAATCACAGACTATAGCATTATCCTTTCTTTAATAATGTATATCACAATATGGAGAGACAAAATATCGTCCTGCAGAAAAAAACTTTGATTTCCACTTCTGCACTCACGGTTAATTTTCTTAATGTATCTTTCGAATTGCCCTATAGGTGCTTTGTTCATGGTGATCAACCGTGAGGTGCATCTTGTGTAATAGGCATTCTTAAAAATAACTGACAAATGTCAAGGTTTTTGCACATTTGAGCTTCAAATATAACTAACTTTTAACCTGTCTTCTTTTTCAGTAAAGTGCATTGTTTTTTCTATTATTTGCCTATTTATGAACACTGGTTGCACATGGCCTTTAGCTGTGTGCAGCCCTGGTTGCAAATATGGCCTTGCCTTCTGGCCAAGCTCTGCTCCCAACCCATATCGAACGTCCAACCCAAGATGGTTTGGCTGAAGAGCTGCGCTGCGAGCGGGCCCTGCATCCAATGCACCCATGGGCTTTGGCTTTGAGTGGTGGCAGATGATGGTTGGGGGAAAATGGCAGGCCAGAGCAAGTCGCAAGCTCTCATGCAAGGTCTGTGCAGGGCCTGAGAAAGAGAAAAAGAGAGTGACTACATAATTTGTTACGGGCCTATATTGTGATGGGTCTGAAGGTGGTGTGGTTTATAGATATCACCTGAACCTGGAGATGCCAATATAGGGCCTTGTGAAGTGGAGATGGGGGTGGGGCCAGGCTGTGGGCAGCCCCGTGCTGTGCACAGCCTTTGACCATTTGCTGAATATGATTTTAAAAAAGCAGAAATTCACTGAAGAAACCGAAGCTTAAATGGAGATTACTTATAGTTATGGTAAAGATCTTACTAACATTATAAAACCCCCAGAAATTCACTGAAAAATCCAAAGGTTAAAGTGACATTATAGTTAGGTATGGTAATAAGGTTTTCGTTTAAAAAAACCCTAGACATTTACTGAAAAAGCCCACAAATGGCAGTGACAACATACTTAGATGATGAAATAACATAAAAACTAAAGTTAAAAAAAATGAAACTCACAAGTTATAGTTTACTGAGCTGACTACTACTTGTGCCCCGCCAGGCATTGCATATCACCTCACACTTTACATCACTCATGACATGTTAAATGACATAATTGCTGACATCGCTTTAAACATCCTAAATGGCGGTAGAGCACAGGACACACACATGGAGTATGGAGGACAGGAATGGCGGGGGACAGAGTCGGTGAGCTGACCAAAGAGGGCAAGCTGGCATGGGCAAGGGCAGCAAGCTAACCACCGAGGACCGGAGGGAGGAGACAGGGGCACACAGACAGACAACGGAGGGCAAAGGGGGCTATTACAGGGGCAGCACGATGGCCATGGCTGGCAGAGCATGATGGGCAAGGGTTGTGCAATGGATGGCATAGAGAGAAGGAGGGAGGGGCGAGAGCACACATATGGAGAGCTGAGTGAAGGTGTTAGGGAGCAGAGGCACTTGGAGTATAGAGGGCCGGGTGAAAGAGGCAGGACAGTCAGCAGGGGCAGGACAACGGACCATGGAGAACAGGAAGGATGGGGCATGGGCTGGGGCAGCATTCTGACTTTGCAGGTCTGAATACAGCAGAGGGTTGGTGGCAGGGCAAGGTATCTGTTTTGGATGGTACAACCCCCTCTGCCCCCCGTTGCATGTGGCCAAACCTCCCGCAGGTAAAAAATCCCACACTGAACATGGCTTTTGGCTGTATGCAGCAGAGTGTTCGCCGCATGACCTGGCCTCTGCACAGGTGCTTCACCTAAACCCTCATGGGCAGCCACCGCCGGCATCGCACAACCAGAGTTTCCAAAGAAAGAACTTTCTTTGTTATGCTAATTACTTTGTTACATTTGAGAAATCTGCATGAAACTTGTGAAACACAAATTTATATTCACTTTCAAGGAAATTTTCCTACTGGTGCATCAAGTGGGGGCTGGAGCAAGAAAAGGGGATGGTCCAAAAAGTGTGACTTCTCATGTTGATTCCCAATGAAAGGTTAGCTCTCCAATACAGAAAAGAAAATGTCTGAACGTAATAACATCAAATTAGGCAAAAAGTTAAAACTTTACTCAGAAAGCATGCTTTTTGTGATTGGTTACACAAATCTGTCTAGTCACAGCCATATTAGAAAAATTGACGTTTAAAAGAGGCTCAGGTAGGGCATTAAGAGGCTAATGCTGAGACAATTGGTAGCATGGGTGGCTCGCACTATGGAAACAAATTAAAATAAAAGGCCTTATGATTGGCTTGGGAGAGTTTTAACTACTTTTGGCCGTTTTGGTCCATGATACTGGTGCCAGTATGGCAGTTCCAAGTGATCTGTTTGACTGGCCTCAACTGGGAAGAAAATGTTGCAGCTGCCATTACCGCACTTGGGGACTCGGTCCTTGAGTTCTGAGAAAATATTTGAAGACCACATAAGAGGGCAAGGTAGACATACTATGAAACCCAGGCCCATGTACGAGGACATAAAGAAACCCATCCCCATTAAGTTAAATAAAATATCTTTTGTGGTTCATTGGTACTGTAATACCAGCACATGGTTCTGCAGTAACCAACACAACAACACTTGTGGTAGCAGTTTTGGTACCAGTACAATGGTACTAAACAAAAATGTAAAAAATAATAAAGGCAGCACAGCATCATAGTGCAAGTCGTAGATCTTGAGCAGTTGGAGTTGGCCAGATGCAGTGGGTTGGATCCAGGGACAATACATTGCAGCACATTGCTAAAGGCTATGCCCAGTGGGGGGGTTGGGTGGCCCCAGGGTGGTTGAGCCCTGAGGCCCATCCCTGCTGTGCACAGCTATACATGTTGTGCTGCTGGCCACCCATGGTGGGCTGCATGTCCTGGACAGAGTTCTGGCTCTGCGGCCAGCCCTCTGGTGCACATGGCCATGTGCATTGAGGGGGTCGGGTCCCTGCAGAGGGCTGGGAGCTGTGCCTGTCTAGAGCCAAGCCCCGGCAGCCAAACCCAGGAGCACATGGTGAGGAACATGAACAGCTGTTGGGTTGACTTCTGCGGGGGTTTGGATGCATGGCTTGGCTGGAAGCCAGGGTCTGTGGCTTAACCCCTGCTGAGCACAGCTGAAGGCCGTGCACAGTGTGTGATTGGTCTTACATGGGGGAGTTGGACTCAAGTCATGGCCAGAGGCTGGACCCTGTGGCTAAACTCTGCTGCACACAGCCAAAGGCAGTGTGCATTGTGGATATTGCCATAGGTTTGGGTATGCTCAAGTTTGAATATATTTTTTTTAAAACAGATGTTCCATGAAGAAATTCGAAAGTTAAGATGACTTTATAGTTAGGTATGGTAATAAGATATTAGTTTACATTTTCTTTAAATCCAGAAATTCAGTGAAAGACATCACAGCTTAAAGTCATGCTATAATTAGGTATTGAAATGATATAATAACTAATGTTTAAAAACTGAAAAGCCCCTGAAATTCATCTGTTATAATTTACTGAACTAGCTATAACTTGCAGCGTTGCCATGCCCTGCTTGTGTACTCACACACTGCATCACTCTTGACATATTAAATCACATTCATGACATCACTGATAACATCTCAAATGGCATCATAGATGACATTACTAATTACATCATCTGGTGATTGTGACAGCATTTGTGAGCTTGAAGTAATTCAGCACTCTACACCTGTTGACAATCTTCTATCATCATCACCGAGACAATGGACATAACATTTGACTACATGTTGAACATGTAGCATATCTGTCAAGTTCTGATTGGAAAAAAGGGGACCCCTACATAACTAGTAAACTTGCTATACGTAGGGAAAAGAACTATTTAGGTAAAGTACTATAGCAAGTGAATAAACATATGGCACAACAAATGCTAGGTGTAAACCATGAAAGTAACCACTAATAATACCAATCTTATAAATAAAGCCTACATACACAAATATAATTTAGAAAAATATATAATATTTATTTCTTCATTTGATATTTTTTATTAGTTTTTGTTTTTTTTATATAATTGTTTAGTGTTATACATATCAACTTGATACCCAATAGCTATTACGAATCAGTGGACTAAAAATACAATAGAATATTTCATCCAGAAAAACAATAAATGTTATGTTATAAAATATTCTATTGTATTTTTGGTCCACTGATTCGTAATTGCTATTGGGTATCAAGTTGATATGTATAACACTAAACAATGATATAAAAAAACAAAAACTAATAAAAAATATCAAATGAAGAAATAAATATTATATCTTTTTCTAAATTATATTTGTGTATGAAGGCTTTATTTATAAGATTGGTATTATTAGTGGTTACTTTCATGGTTCACACCTAGCATTTGTTGTGCCATATGTGTATTCACTTACTATAGTACTTTACCTAAATAGCATATCTGTCAAGTCACTTACATTTGGTGTATATACCTTCTTTTGGACTGATATTCACCAACCTAAAAATCAAAATGTCTCCAAGGATTTTAAATGTGGCCACACTTTTTAAGCCTTAAACATCCCACAAAAAGAGTTTGTACACTAATCTCCTTAACGTGATCACCCTTTTAAAGACTTCACATGACCAGCAATTTTAAGTCAAAAGCTTGACAGGTATTGATTTACCACTGAAAAGATACCTTTTGCCAGACCCTATGGACAACATGAGTAGTTGTAAAAATTCAACACAAACATTCCTGAACTGAGCACAAAGGCATACTATCTTAGAGGTATGCTTACAACCTCAGAGCAAGCTAAACTACCTCTAACTGGCTCACGCCTGCATCCTATTTAACAATTTGCAATGCCTCAAAATCTTCAGCTAAGTCCTCCACCTTATAAACATCCTTGTCACATACATTTTGTCCATAGTAGGGTCTAACAATTCTTTAACATAGGCACATGTCCAGACATCGACAGGTGAATTATCTATTGTCAACAGAAGCTTTGGCTTTTCAAACAGATTTTATGAAACAAGGTTTTGCTTTAAGCCACAACCTAGTCTGAAACATGCCTTTGCAACCCACATCAGATGTGCTCAGCTTTTATCCTATTTAACTTGCAGTATTACTTGTACCCTGAACTTTACTAGTTTGTAAACAGTGCAGCATATAACTTTTAACATGCACGTAAGAACATTTGCCTTTGGGCTTACACTATTTCAATTATATGCCCCTGCACATGTACCAACAATAAATCCATGCTGTATATGACTACGATGGTATCAGTGATGTCATCAACAGTGGCATTTGTGATGTCATCAGATCAGTGATGCTAACAATGATGTGATGTAACAAGTCATAGGCAGTGCATGGCTGGAGCAAAAGCTATTGTTAGCTCCGTAAATTATAACTCGTGAATTTCATGGTTTTTTGTTTTTCAAACATTAGTTTGTAGTATCTTCTTGTTGTCTTATAATGTTCCCTGTTACCTGGTTCCTAGCTGCTCAGCCAGTGTGAGTATTCTGTGTGAAATGTTGGTGTGAGGGCTTTGAGTAGAATGCTTGGGTGTGAGTGATGAAAGTTGATGGATGGGCTGAGCAGCTAGCAGACTGCTCCTGGTGGGGCTACTGTACAGGATCTATGCTACATGTTGTCTACTTCAATAAACCTACTTAATCCACATCCTACCAGCGTGGACTACGTTACTACATAGTTTTGGTGACGATTTGGAGATTTGCTCATGCCCTACAGTTGGTCTGAAGGATGCTAAAGATGACATTCACAAATAGTCAACATGTTGGGAAGAAGCTTTACAGTCTACATTGCAGATAACACACGGGAAAAATTCCAACAAGTCTGGGTCACAAGAGGCCATACATAGAGCGCAAGTTGTCTTTCAAGAGGTAGTTTTGAAATCTAAGGAGCCACATAGGAAACAAAAGAAACTTGAACAGCACGCCTTGCAGCCCCACCAGTGTCCATTACATCGGACAGCCCCAACCCAAGCATGCTGTACTCTGTTTCATCTGGCCACATCTACAAGAACTGCGCCTTCAAGGAAAGTAAACCACTTTATTTTTTTGACATTCTGCATGTCATCTCATCAAATATGGACGCTGTACACATTGAGATTTTCATGACATTTGATTTGCAGCAAGCCTCTGCTTACAATCATCAAAGTTTCTGGACTTTTAGGGTAGACGTTTTGTGTGCTTTATCTAGAACTTCTGCGTGTTGGGTGTCCTGCACTTTTGGGACAAGATGTGTTCTCCACGACTAGTTGCAGTTTCTTGTGCTCCACAGACTTTCATCCGTTTGTGTTTGTTACATGGGGAGCTCAAGTGTGACCAGTAATGTGGATGAACTTTTACAAGTGCAGCAACTGATTTATTTGTGTTTTTGGGACCGGCTTCAGCTGAGGCTCATTAACGGAGGGAAATCTTTTTCGTGGTGATCGCTACACACTGGGATCTGATACTTTGGAAATTAATTTGACAGAGCCATCTGCCCAAATGTCTCCTATGCGTTATGGCAGGTAAAACTGTTATGCACCATTTTGTTTTAAATATGGCTCGCAAATTATACCATCTTGTTGGTGCTTTGCGGTGGAGCAGGGGAATCCTTTATTACGTCTTTTCTTCTTCAGAGGCATAGCTAGAGCTTGTGGCGCCCGGGGCTATCCCTCAGATTGCCGCCCCTTGGGGGGGGGTTGCTGGGGAAAAAGGACGGCAAGCACTTGAAAGAGGACTGAGAGACACGTAGTATCGCCGCTAATAGTTACCTCGATCATGCAAGTTACATGCACATACATGACACGGTCCAAGGCTACACAGTTGAATACACCGGTGACTGGCAGTGACTGGCAGTATAAACGAGAACACACAGACTGCATGATCTATCTGGGGACTCAGAAAAACCGCATGTGACATCCATCAGAGAGCTGCATGAACAATTACCTGGTAATCCCCTCAGTACAATGCAAACATGCACATACATGACACTGTTCAGGGATCCATCCTCTACAGCTGACATTAAATGACCATTCATCATGGTCCCCCCATTAAAGCGTCCCCCTTCGTTCTCTCCTGCCGTTATCTTCCCCCTTCCCTCTACACCCTTCCCTCTTACCCCTATCCAACCTGGATCATGCACACCCTTCAGGACATTTACCCTGTGAACTTTCCCTCGACCGCTGAGACCTTGCTACCTGACCGTTGCCCGGTGGAGCTACCCTGATAGCTATAGGGGAGATGGGCTGTGAATTCCCTCCTCGGCCATCACCTACCCAGCCGGACGTTGGGCAGACCTTCCTTCTTCTCTCCTGCCGTTATCTCCCTCCTTCCACCTACACCCTTCCCCCTATCCGCCCTACTTATCCTTCCTCCATACTATTTAAATGTGTTTCGTATAACCGATGTAACCTGTAACTGTTTTTAACTGTGTAATAATGTGATTCCTAATGTAAAGCGCTCTGATACCACGGGTCTAGCCAGCGCTTCTAGTAACTGAGGTAACGTGTAACTGATGTAATTTTATGAGACATTTATGTGGAACCCTATGTAAAGCGCTCTGATACCTCTGGGTCTACCCAGCGCTATATTAAACTCTCAAAATAAATAATATAAAATAAATAAAGCAGTGCACTTTGTGATCTGCATGGTACATGTTCTTTGCAGCAGGCATAGTCACCCTCTGTGCTACCTTTCCAGGAGCCAACCCTTCCACTAGACAAAACTCGGATCTCTCTCTAGAAAGAACATTAATCACCGAAGTTATCAAGACATTTTTATTGTTTCTGAAAATTGCTGGAGGCCAGGAAGGTGGCAGCAAGTTTTTTTAAAACCATAATATACTTGCAAACACTACGCACCCACCCGAAATAGGTACCCAGTGCGGTCACACCGTTTGCACCACCCTAACCTGCTCAAGGTTCATGTGACCTCAGTGACAGAGTCACAGTGACTGGATAACTGTTGCTCTAGGGTGTGCTGCTTCGTAGGCCTGCCCGCAAGACTGGAGATGAACTTCAGTATGGATTGTGGTGGACAGGGTTTCAAGGTTAACTCACAATTGACACCACTAGGGTACACCTGCTTGTGCTAAGACATCAAGCCTTCTAAGGTCTAGTGGGGCCTTGTAAGGTCTAGCATGGGAATATGCTCCCTCAGTAGAGTGGTCTGGTGGACTGGTCATGAAGGCTGAACCCAGTTCCCCAGTTCCAAATTCGACAGCTCTGGCCATAGTGCCACATCCTCTCCCCCACTGAACACCATACTGCCCCACTGAGAGAAACTCTCACTGCCTTCAGTTACAACCTAATTGTGCCCGCTATAAACACTTGGATGTGGCTCAATTCAAATTATGCACTTGATAAGAGTAATATGCTGCCTAAAAAAAAAAAGTAAAAGCAAACACTCATAGGGAATGCAAGATTAAGTAAAGCATGTGAAATGTAAGCAGAAACAACATGGTTACCTTAACGATCACTCACTATTCAGAAATCAGCGAGTGGTTTTACCTGAGAAGTTAAGGACATGACTAAAAGGGCCCTGAAGGGAACCGTTTCAATGTCCATTGCTTATATCCTTAATAAACGTAAGCAGTATGGTTTAAAAAGACCACATCCATAAACAGAGCCATGGTACACCTTTTGTTTTCCAATCCATCCATCAACCAGGTATTGCAGTACCTCCAGGAATGGTGCACTTCCCCACCTGGGGACAACAATGCTGTTCAAAGAAAGACGAGAAAACAAAAGTAGCGCTTCACAGCAAAGTCTGTAAAGTGAGGCTGATGTGTTTGGATGTGAATAAAACCAATCTGGACACTTTGCAACCACTCTGTCTTGCTTTATATAGTTATGTATTTATTTTTCATATTTAAAACCTTCTATTTCTCTCCATCCCGCTGCACTTTGGAATAGAAAAATGTCAGAAAAAGGCCATTTCCCGCAAGAGTGTTTTTCTTTTTTGGATCCATTTCACAGGGAAGCAAATAAATGAAAGAAAGAAAGAGGTTGTGAACCGTTTCTTCAAGTTACGGTTTTCAGTAAGTGAGGAGCAAGACAGAAAGAGAGGGAATAATAGGAAGAGGGGGGGAGGGGGGAACAGCTGCCAGCACAAAAAAGAAGAGGACATTGCCCGAGTCTAGGAAAGCAAGCAACCTTATCTGAATGCCTTTGTCGCCCCCAAAATAGTGCAGCCTGGGGCGGACCGCCCCCCGAGCTACGCCACTGTTCTTCCCTCCTCTTAGCTGCTGTTTGATGTCTGTATGCAGTAACGCACCTTTTGCCACCCGGTGCTGCATCGTTAGTACGTGCCGTAATTTTGTGCTTGGCGGCAATGTACTTCAAGACTCTTCTTTCGGAGGAGTTGGAGCATCACGCAAGTGCAGAGGCTGCGCTGAATCTAGTAATGTGCAGCCTGTTTTCTAAAAGTTTGGCCAGCCCATGAGCTCCGTGGTCGGAGTTGTTCTTCATCCATACTTGCGAGGCCTATGTTTTACAGTGCCCACAGTGCCACAAGAAATCTACGGCAGTGTTGAGTCCTCAGAATAATGTCATCCTTTCAATTTCATCCTACAATCTTAGCGGTTTACAGCTTGTTCCCCTCTCTGTACTGTCACTATTATTCATGGATCTGCAGGCAAACGAGGAAGAGGTCCCACCTGAAGGTTTGCATTCTTTTTGTGTTCTCTTCTTACAAAAGCTTTGCCAACCTAGTCCTGCTTAGTTTATTGGTACTTATTTTGTGTGACTTTTTACTCTCACTGTTAACAGTGAAGGCTGTTAAAGAATTAGCCAGTGTCGCAAGATCGCGGCGACAGGCACACCATTGACATTTTCACAATTTTGGATTATTTATACAGCTAACAATATCCTATGTTTTGGGTGCATGTTTAAATAATATGCATAGTATGTTGTTTTTCAAAGAAATACATATTTGTTTTCAGTGTGTTTTAGTTATAGGCCAACTGTGTTGGGTTCTACTGCAGAACTTTTGGGTTAGCCTATTTCGTTTTGTTTGGTGCGCTTACTCTTACAAGAGGGTGGTTGTCTGTTTCTTTATAGTTGTTTTTTGCATGTAAGCTTCTCTACCCTTCCTTGTGTGTGTAAGCCACCATGTGCTGCACGTTCGTCATGTTAAGTGTGTAAGTCATATTGTGCTTCATGTTTTGTTTGTTGTAGTGGGTGTTTTCATTACCTTTCTATTGGGTTTGGTCTCTTTGGTCCCTTTTTGCAGTGGTAGGAATTTGGGTCTCAGTCCCTTTTTCAACATTTTTACATGGCTTTTCTCCTTACATGGAGAGTATACGCATTTGTGTTAGTATTTTCTTTTCTTTATTAAAGGAGGAGGATGGGTATTATGTATATACCTTTTCACTTTTCTTTCCTCCTGTGTAGTCCATGTTCCCTCTCGTGATGTGATTTTTACAGTTCATCCCTGGGTTATGGACCATTGACTTCTGTTGTACTTTGCTGTCTATAGTTTTTAAAAGTTTGGTTTCATTATTCTTCTATTTTAAAGGAAGGAAATAATGTAGTATCTTCATGTTGTCTGATAATATTTCCTGTTACCTGGTTCCTAGCTGCTCAGCCAGTGTGAGTGTTCTGTGTGGAATATTGGTGTGAGGGCCATGAGTGGAATGCTTGGGTGACTGGTGTGTGTGATGACAGTTGGTGGATGGGCTGAGCAGCTAGCAGGCTGCTCCTGGTGGGGCTGCTGTACAAGATCCATGCTATATGTTGTCTACTTCAATAAACCTACGAAATCCACACCCTACCATAGTGGACTACGTTACTACATAGTTCCTATCTCTTTTCAAAACCTAACTACAACCTCACTTTAACATTTGTTTTTTCAGTGAATTTCTTGGTTTTTCTTTACGTAAGCTAAAATATTATTACCACCATTCCTAACCTTCGCTTAGTTACATACAGTTGTTAAAAATTAGGTTTCTGGTTGGCAGAGGTATGCACCCTGTCCAAGCAGGAACCACAAGCCTAGTCATGGTAAGTGTAGTGCACAATAAAAGTTTACATGTGCTCACCCTCTGGCAACTTTGCAGAGAGCATTTAGGCTAAACTAAAGAGGCAACGTGTAAAGTATTTGTGCACACACATACACACACACACACAGTAAAACAATGAAAACACCACAAAAGTACTCCACACCAGTTTAGAAAAATAGACAATATGTATCCGAGTAAAACAAGACCAAATTGATATAAATCTAACATAGACAATTCAAGAAATACATTTTACTAGATTAAATCAAAAATGCATTGCTTAGAAATCAATAGCTCCAACTGGGGCAATCTGGTTACACTTTGCTGGGGCAAATCCAAAGGTTCAGACTGGCCGCAATGGAGCATGGGCCGCATACAGGAGTCACACAGACCCGCTAACAGTACCTTGAATGCGTTGAAACTCGGGGACGATGCATTGAACAAAGGAGGGGATGTGTCACTGTCGAAGGCGATGCATAGTTTCCGTGCAGTATCGTTGATGAGTCGATGTTAAGAGCCGTGTGCTTCAGGCCTATGCGTTGACGTCAAACCACTGAACTGTAGGCGATGCGTTGGCACAAAGCCACGCAGGGCTGGGAATGCATAAGGCAGGGACAGTGCATCGCAGACAATGGCGATGTGGTGTTCAAGACTCATGCAGCAGCAGTGATGTGGAGGTGCTGCATCGGCAAAGTCAGGCTGTATTGTAAGCCAAGGTTGCTACATCGCACAGTCAGCGAGCGGCATCCTTGGCTTCAGTGCAGGCAGAGGTGATGCGACAATATTGCAGGTGAATGCACCAATTCCGATCGACGCTTCAATGCATTGGTTTCTTGGGTTACAGCACCAAACACTCACTTCCAATGGCCGAGGACTATTTTTGGCACCACTTAGCAGAGCAATACTCACAGCAGAGGAGCCCAGGTGCTGTGCCTCTTCATTGTACTACCAATACATTTTACCTATTATTTCTACATTTTGCTGCCTTTTACTTAACAAACTTGGCAACGAGTGGAAGAAGACTCTACATACCACGTTTCTTGAGGCACTGGTCAAGTGGAGTTTTCCGGACCCGACTTCATCTTCAAGAACAGACGCTATTGGACACGAGTTGCCTGGTTCTCTCGCTGTACCTGTGTTAAGTAAAAGGCAGCAAAATGTAGAAATAATAGGTAAAATTTATTGGTAGTACAATGAAGAGGCACAGCACGAAGAAGAAGCAAAGATGCACTGTTCAACTGTCGACCCTCGAACATGGAACATCAAACGTACAACGCAGGTACTGTGTTCCATGTTCCAGGCTGAGGAAAGGGAGGAAGGGAAGGATACATAGGAAATAAAAGCAAGAATGTAACACATCTCACCTCTAACACAAAACAATGCAAAACGTAACAATCAAGTTAAATATCGTCCAGGTAATTTTCTTGGACGGACATTGTTTTTGACTCTTGACGCTACTGATTGTATAGGCACAAAAGTATCAGAAGAAACATTATCTGAATTGCGTAATGGAGATGAATCAGTATTGTTTAAAGCTTTACATTTAGCAATCCTTCTCAGATTCCAAACCCCACCATCTTGGGTAATGACACTATTCTTACAGACTTTCACAATCTTAATGGGATGATAGAATTTGGAATAACCTTTTACCAAAAAACCAGGTGTTTTGATTCTGACCCACTCTCCTACCACGAAATCATGAGTTATAACTTTCATTTTTGAATCATATGCTAATTTCATTTTGTTTTGTTTTTCTTCCACACGTTTGACAACAATGTTAATATCAAGAGTGTCATTATTAGTATTAATCTTCTTTATCCACCATGGTCAGAAGAGGGTTCTCAACCTTTCAATAGTCTAAAAGGACTTACGCCAGTTACAGAATGTGGAGTGATGCGATACATCTATAACTTTCTCCTCACTATATCCATCCATGGTTCAGAAGCTCCATTAGCTGACTGGATACCATCTTTAAGGACACGATTAAAACGTTCTACCTGACCGTTTTCTCTTGGTTCATGTAGTGACGTGGTATGGTGTTTAATGTTGCACAATAGAAGAACATTTTTCATTTCTTGTGAAATGAGTTGAACCCCATTATCCGTTACAATCACCTCTGGTGCACCTTCATGGGCAAAGACTTCTTTAAAAAAGGTGATAATTACCTGAGATGAAGCACTTGCTACAAACTTAATCTCAGGCCACTTAGAGTGGTAATCCACTATGACTTAGGCAAAGCGAGCATTTAAAGGCAATTGTTTGAAAGGACCAGATACATCAAAAGCCACTTTCTGCCAAGGGTAAGCAGGCCAAGTGACAGCATTGAGAGGGGCAGAAGAAACTTGGAGCATTTTGTCACTACTAATACATTCTGGACATTCCCTGACTGTTTTGTCTACCATCTTGTCAAGTCCAGGCCACCAAAAATTAGCCCTAATAAGTCGTTTCATTGACGACATACCCAAGTGTCCTTGGTGTGAAAGTGACAGAATCTTTTTTTGCATCTTAACAGGAGGAATAATTTCCCCCCCTTTGAAAAGTAAACCATCCACTTCTTCAATCTCAGAAGATGTACGACAAAACGGAGCAATTTCAGCGGAAACAAGTCTTTCCTTGGGCCACCCTTTTTTTATGTACTCGAAAATCTGTTGACACAAAATGTCATCATTCTTTTCCCTTGACCACTCACTTTCGGACAGGTTCGTAAATTCATGAGAAACAAAATCTTTTATAGTGGCAATGATATCCACATCTTGTGTAACTGTGGACACACACTCATCAGAGCATGGTAATCTAGAGAGAAAATCAGCCGTGATATTTCTCCTGCCCGGGACATATACCACCTCAAAGTCATATTCCTGTAAACGGGACGTGAGGCGGGCTATGCGGGCAGTAGAATTCCAACCACCCCCAGGGGATATAATTCCAACAAGAGGCTTATGATCAGTCCTGAGTATGAATCTACTACCCCAGACATAATTACGAAAATGTTCAATAGCCCAAATACATGCTAGCAATTCCCTCTCGATTACAGTATATCTCCTTTCCATTGCAGATAGAGTTCTGGAAGCAAAGGCTATGCACCACTCATCTCTCCCAGAACTTTGGCTAAGAACACCGCCCAGTCCATAAAGACTGGCATCCACTGTGATGATGCACTTTGGTGATAAGCAGACCGAAGGTCGAGAGTAGAGAAAACACAAGCACCATCTAACATGCATATCATTTCATTTATATTGGGGAGGGGATAACAATCAGTAATCAAATGAGCATTTAACGCCCTCAAATCAACACATAACCGAATACTATTGTCAGGTTTACGGGCCAAAACAATGGGAGAAACCCATTCAGATGACTCAATCTCTTCAATGATATCATCTTTAATCATAGAGTCTAAAATGTCTTTCAGCTCTGCTCTAACGCTAATGGGGACACCCCTTAGCTTTTGTTTTACTGGAACAGCATTTGTCTTGACTTTGATCCTATGGCTAAAACCTTCAAGTTTACCTAACTCATCCGAGAATACTTGAGGATATAAATCCATAATTTCTGTTCCAGATAGTGAAAATGCAAGTACTGAAACTGGTTCTTTGTTTCTAGGATTTAAAACAATACCCCACTTAGCTTGGTCACACCATCCTAAAACATTGACACCTTTGGAAACAATATATAGTTTGATGACTGCAGAGTTGCCTTTAAATTTGATAGGTACAACCTTGAACCCAATAAAATCAATTTTGGAACCATCAAAATTGAATGCAATAATATCTGGTTTGCAGAGGGAGTCACAATTGATCAACTCTCCTAGGCATTTTGTGCAATAATCCTGTGTAGTTATGGTCCAAGGGGATCCAGAGTCTGCCATAAGTTCCAACTCTTTTTCCATGATGTAGACAATGCATTTGGGCAAAGTCATTCTGTCAATTTCAGGATCCTCCAGGTTGTTTTGAATTGAAACTACAATGCCAGACTCTATACCATCCTGAGACTGATCCTCTACAGAGATATTATGCGAAACATAAGAAATGTTACCTTTATTTGGAGTAGATGGGGAAGATTGAAGATTTTTTGCTAAACTGAATTTAGGTAAATTCTTACACATTTTCGAAAAATGTCCTGTACGTCCACATTTATTGCATTCCTTACCAATTGCTGGACAATGTGGAAAGGAAGCAATATGATCAGGGTTACCACATCTGTAACAATAGGACTGTTTATGTCTATTGCTACTTTTGTAACTAGAAATAGATTTTGATGTACTAGGATTAACAACACTAACCTCACTAGATGTACTGGGTTTGGTATCTTTGTTGAGGGACTTAATCCATTTATCTGATTGTTCTAAAGCCTTGGCTGTACTAATGGCCAATTCCAAACTGGGATCACCCAAAATCCACAACTGTTCTTGAACCTTCTTACTTTTGACATGAACAATTATCTGATCTCTGATCATTTTGTCTGTCATCAATCCGAAATTGCAATGTAGGGACAATGCACGAAGAGCTGTAAGAAATTCATCAAAGCTTTCATTTTCATCTTGGGCTCTGGTGTAAAATTTGAACCTGTTAAGTGCTACACTAGTGGTAGGTTTAACTCTACCCTCTATACGTAAAACAGCTATATCATAGACATTATAGTCACCACCAGATCTAATTGGAGTAAGAGTTCTGTACACAAGTTGACCTTCTGAACCTAGAGAATGGAGAAAAATATTTTTTTTCCTTTCGGCTGACATACGTTCACCATCTATGGCTTTAAGGAATGTGAAAAACTCCTCTTTCCATCTTGTCCACAAGATAGGTGGTTCCCCTTTTGATTGTAAGAATTTAGAAGGTGGATCAAATTGCATTGCAATAATAATAAAAACTTAAAAGGCAAGAATAATCAGTCTATGTATGTATACAGTATAAAACTGGGAGTCCAGGTGTGCCTGTCACCGAAAAGAACAGGCTTATATCCTTTACAAGATGTCCTGTTAAATGTAATACAATACGTAAAATGCCACAATACCTTTAAGTATATATATTACTCAAAATGACAATGTGATAATAGTAAATAAAATATCATGAAAATATACTAAGTATGTGTATATTATCATGTGAACCTGTAGAAGTTACCTACATAAGCAGTGTACAAAAAGAGGTGTAAATACAGAGAATTTTTTTGTCACCGTAAGGAGAGACTGTAGATTTTAGTGCTGCCACTTCGTTTAGTCAAGTAGTTGTAGACTGCGGTAAATTCAATTAGTGACAGTATATTGTATCGAACTCACCACCGCCGCTGAGTATATTCTGTTTGTTTAATGTTAACTGTAGATCACTGTGAAATCCCCAGCGCTACCGCCAAGCATGTAATATTGCCAGGGTGTGAAGCGCTTTGATCAAATAGCAACGTGGGCGGCAGCGGCAGTGAAATCACCGCTGTTATTGCCAAGAAATCAACTTTACCATAGTTCGATGAATCTTCTTTCGCTATTTTTCTTGATTGGAGACCGCGCTGACAAGTGATTTATTGCCGCTACAACTGAGCACATATAACGATTTGTTTGTGTTCGTGCTAAAGATGGCCGTCAGCGTGATGACGTACGACGCAGCCAATGGGAGGATAACGCTTGGTATGTGACGCCGTGTTGACGGATGAAAAGCGTCACAACCGGTGTCCAAGCAACATCGTTGGCAAGGTGACGACGTCTTCGGCAAATTTGAGGAAGCCAGCAAAATCTAGAAAAGCATCAAAATTCTTTAAAATCTTGGTGGAAAAGCGTAGAAAAGTGGGATTTCCTATATTTTCCTAATTGAAAGGTACACTTGTAAAATGTTACAAAGCAGCTCCAATGATAATCTATGTGAGGGATAGGCCATGCAGCAGTGAAATATGAATGTAAGGGAATTTCACTACCAGGAAACTGAAATGTTCATGTTTTTAAGTACAGTGCACCCTGCACAACTTGTTAGGTCGAGATGACAACTTAAACTGCACACATAGGCTCTGCAGTGGCAGGCCTGAGACATGTTTGAAGACTACTCATGTGGGTGGCACAATCAGTGCTGCAGGCCCACAAGTATCATTTGATTTACAGGCCCTGGGCTCATGTAGAGCACTGTACTAGGGACTTAACAATAAATCAAATATGCCAATCGTGGAGAAACCAAATGTCATTACATTTTAGACAAAGATCACGTGCACTTTAGCACTGGTCAGCTGTTAAAAGGTGCACAGAGTACTAAAGCCATCACAAACAGCAAACAGTCAGAAACAGGAGGCCAGAAGGCAAGAAGTCCGGGGAAACCATGCTAAAAGATGCCAGGTCCAACTCGTGTCTCCCCAGTGGAAAGTGGGAAGAACTACTCAACCCCTTAGAAGTTCTCTTCACTAAGGCAGAAGAACCTGGAAAGACCATCAACATTGGCCTATTCTGTTCCAGGATGGTGTGCCACCATCAAGTCCATTCTTTATAGGGAGATGAGCCACCTCAGCAGTTTAGGACTATCACGTCTCATCTGCATTAACCACCTGAGAGGCCTATGGTGTGTTTAAAGCCAGATGCGAGTCCCAAACAAGTAGGGTCTTTGCTGCTTCAGCGAGCAACCCACAGCAAAAGCTTCCTATTCTAGTGCGCTCCACGTCTGTTCCCTGGGAAACAACCTGCTTCTAATGAAGGCTACAGGATGCTCAAGGCCCTCTTCATTTAGCTGGGAAAGCACAGCCCCCATTCCATGCTCTGAGGGCATCAGTCTGCACCATGAATTCTTGGGAGTAGTCAGGTGCCTTGATCTCGACTGCCACGCACATGGCCTCCTTCAGGGTGTCAAAAGCAGCCTGGCATGCCTTTGTCCACATCACCTTACGTGGCTGTTTCTTAGAAGTCAGCTCTTTCAAGGGGGCAACAGTGGTGACATATCCCTTGATGAATTTCCTGTGATGGCCATTGAGGTCTAAGTAGGTTCCCACTTCTGTCTAGGTCTTGGGGGGGGGGGGGTGTCCAAACCAGAATGGTGTAAATGTTTGGTTGTAGGGGCTGCACCTTGCCTCCCCCAACTTGATGTCCCAATAAAAAAACACAAGACCTGGCACTTTCTGGCCATGATAATTACGCCTGCTCACTGCAGGGCCACAGCACTTCTTTGAGGTGGTGCAAATGGTCCTCACAACTGGAGCTGAAGACTGCAATGTCATCAAGGTATGTGGCACTGAAGGTCTCCAACCCAGCCAGGACTTGTTTGACCAACTTCTGGAAGGTGTCAGGGGTTTTCTTCAACCCACAAGGGATTGGCATTGAGAACGCTACCCTCTCTCGTGCCCCCTTGGTCAAGGCAATCTGCCAGTACCCAGATGTTAAATCAAATGTGCTGAGGAAATTGGCAGGTCCAAGCCGATCAATGAGCTCATTAGCTCTGGGGTTGAGGTGTGCATCAGTCTTGGTGACTGCTTTGAGCCCACTGTAGTCCACACAGAACCATAGTTCAGATGTGACACCAGATGGGGCAGCCTTGGGGACCAAAACCACTGGGCTGGATCAAAGACTGTTCTTGAGCTCAATAACCCCTAATTCCAGTATCTTAGAGACTTCTTCCTTGATGCTGGCCCCTGTCAGAAAACCTGTAAGTTTTGTGCATCGCAGGTAAGCTATCCCCAGCATTCATATCAAGAGTGCACCAATGGGTGACTCCTGGGGTGAGTGAGAACAGAGATGCAACTGTCCCAGCAACTGGCGACAGTCTCTCTGTTGCTGTGGAGTCAAAATAGGGAAGAGGTTCACACCCTCTACTGACTAGGGGTGGGCTGAGTTTGCGTAGTCGCGTTACGAAAAGTTCAGCGAAACAGTGAAAAATCTGCGCGAGCACACGGAATTGCTTGTTCCGCCCGTTCGCGGTGCGTTTTTTCTCTTCGGGGACGCTGTTTCGCGAACTTGCCCATGCAGTCGCCAATTGACGTGGCCATCTTGTTTCACTTGTCCCGCCCGCTGGCGATGCGTGTTTCCTGTTTGCGACCGCGGATGTCCGATGGCGTGTCCGAATGAAGTGTTCGCGATCGCACACTCTCGCGAGATCGCGCGGCCAGCTACCAAAATCTCGTGGCGCACGTGAATGGATAGGAAAACTCGTCGGCGAACGCAGGGATCCCGGTAAGTCGCCACTGCGCGTGCAACCACGCATTTTGAAAGCAAGAACAAGGAAAAAATTCCGTTACGCAATGGATCGAGGAATTTTGTGCAATTTTGTGTTCTCCGTGGAACACAGAATTGCCAAAATTCCTCAAATTCCGTGAGCGGGGCGGAATTTACCGCCCAGGCCTACTACTGACCCACCCTGCTCTTTGGAAGATCTCTTTTACCCTATCATCATTGACCAAGAGTATGGTCAACTCGGACATCTCAAAGTGTGGCTGAAGGTGGTTCATGTGCAGGACCCTCAAATGGTTCCTAGGAATCTGCAAGTCCACCAGGTAGGTGACATCACTTTTGCATGCCTTTACCCCAAATGGGCCAACCAGCGGTCTTTCCAGAGCACCAGATTTTACGGGAGCCTTTACCCACACCTTCTGACCAGGATATAACTCAACCAGAATGGTATTCTGGTCATACCAGTGTTTCATGTCCTCCTGGCCAGCTTCCAGATTCTATGGGTGAGTTTGCGGAAGCAAGCTGTTTGGTTGTGAAAGGCCAGCATGTAGCTGAATGCATCATGGGGTGGCTTCTTGGGAGCTTGCTCCCAGCCCTCCTTCACCAAACTGAGAGGTCCTCTACGGGATGCCTGTACAGAAGTTCAAAAGGATTGAAACCAACCCCCTTCTGTGGCACCTCCCTGTAGGCCAGTAAAAGACATGGCAGAAGGACATCCCACTTACGCCTCATAGGTTCAGGTAGTCCCATTATCATGCCCTTGAGGGTACGGTTGAATCTTCCAACCAACCTATTGTTTTGGGTGTGGTAAGGAGTGGAGAACTGTTAGTTACTCCACACTCCTTCCACATGGCTTCATCTACAGGGACATGAAGTTAGCACTACGGTCAGATATCACCTCTTTGGGGAAACTCACTCAGGGAAAGATCCCCATCTGTGCACTGGCCACTGCATGCGCAGTCAATGTCCTCAGATGAATAGCTTCGGGGTACCAGGTGGCATGGTAGGACAGGCCCTTCAGAATGCCTCTGAGTCCTTCTTATTTGGGGCCAATAAAAGTGTGTGAGAAGCCTGTCAGAGATTGTATCTTGCCTCAATTGACCTGCCTGTGGCACATCATGACCAGACCCAGCAGGAAGGTTCTGAAGAGCTGGGGTACCTCCAGCACATGTGCGCCAGCAGGCTCAGGAACCTTCGGCTCACTATGAAGGAGACCATTCTCCCAGTAAATCAGGTGTTTGTCAGAGCTGTCACCAGCTGCCTGGGCTTTGGCCTGCTGTCGAAGACCCACAAGAGAAGGACACCATGCAGAACTCCTCTCTCGAGGGACTTCTGTCCTGCTGCCAATGGGTCAGCTCAGGCAGGTTCACCCGTTCTGCCACTTCTTCAGGGTCAGCCCCGTCCTGGACCGTGGGAATTTCAGGAGTGGGTCCTCCGCACCCCTTGCCCTTCTTCTTCTTGACAGACCACTCTTTCAGGCGCCAGGTCCTTCTGATCACCCTCATGTGCTGCCATGGCCCCCGTGGTCAGGCACACCCATTCAAGCAACCCTGACATCTCCAAGTGTGACTTGAGGTCCACCTCCTTCTAGGCGTTATGCTCCAGGTCATTGACCAGCAGACAATCCAAAGGCATGGGCGGACATAATCCCCACTACTAGCTGAGACCAACTCCTCCCCAAGACCTAAACGAGCTATCCCCAGTGACTTCCCACTGGTGGGGGGGTCTGTGTCCACTTCAGACACTTGGAATCCACCCTGATCTGCCCTTTCTGATTACATTCAAATCACTTTAGGGGTCCCTTATCTGCAGGCTTACGCTTAGGAACCATTTCTTATTTTCAGTAGGGCTTTGGGACACTTGACCCTGGGAACTACTTTGGGGCCATTTAGAGAACCCCCTACCTTTGTTTTTGTCCCCTCTCTCCTTCTTCTGCTGGGGACCCTGCCCACCCTTGGCTGGATCTCCCCCAGATACCTTCTTGTGGACCCAATCCTGAACCTGCGGGCCGCCTCTCTTGTGGTCAGAGAGCTCACTGTCAATCAAGTTCTGGTGAAGCTCTGTAAAACAAAGACTAAACATGTGCTCTTGGGCAATCAAATTGTATAGCCCCTAATAATCTGTCACATCATTGCCCTTTGCCCAACCATCCAGTGTCTTGCAGAAAGAATCAACACAATCCACCCCGGTCTGTGGGGAAAGTTTCACACTGTCCCTAAACTTCTGCCAGTACTTCTCTAGGGTCAAACCATGTTTCATGGTAAGGTCCTCCTCATGGTGGGGTAAGTGATCCTTTCACCCACCCCCCCACCCTGCCTAGAGCCAGTAAGGTGTCCTTCCCTTCATTTGGGATATGCTTTCACAAACTGGCCCGCAATCATTCTCAGGGATCTTGTGCATTTGCAAAGCTATCTCTTAGGCCTCAAACCACCAATCTATGTTTCCCCCCAGTCCATAATCAGGCACCAGATCCTTGGATATGTGTACTCTCTTCTCAGAGGACACTAAAGATATGCTGCCACCATCTGTGCTGGACTCAGCCCTCTTGACTATCAAATTCAGCTCTCTCAAGCTCCGCTCCTGAACTAAAATCATTTTCTTCTCCTCAATGGGCACTTTCTTTTCCTTCATATCCAATTTGAGTTTCACAAGCTCCAATTGAGCTTCCTTCTTTCCTTTCTTTCAACCTGTTCTTCAGCTCCTCTGTGGTCAATGGGGGCATTGGGGTGGAGAATCTTTGTGTATAACTGAGACAAAGGTTAATAGGATGTCTTGCATTCAGACCAGTCTTGCCTATCCCTTAAATATTTAGGTGAGTAAACCAAGCATTGTTTTGCATAGAAAGTAATTATTTGAAACCAAACTACTATAGAATGTTCTAGGTATTAAATAAAAAGCATATAATGGAGTGTAGCATAAGTGCAGATATGTGCAGCTTTTCATCTGCTTCTAATGATCAAACACAAGACTTGTGTGAATTTGTTAGTCAATGTTGTAGTGGTAAAAGTTTAGGAACCGACCAAATTCGTCCACAACACTGTGAACTGTATTTACCTTCTTTGCAGTATGCACAAGCCATGTTCAACGGAAGTGCAGGGTACTTTAGACTACATTCTAAATCACTCTTTGGCCTCTTCGATGGCATAGCAAGCAAGAGCACCATTTACTGCAGGTGCCTATAGGGAAGTGAAATCATCCTACAAGTCTTTTAATGGAGACAGAAAACTCAGCATGGATTATTTATGAATAAACAACCAAACTGTACTGAATATTTACCATTATTGAACCACAATATTCTTGTTAATGTGAAAGCGAAAGAGGATCCTCAGGGCCTGCATTAGGTAGGTGCGACCTGTGCAACCTTACCTGGCGCTAAACTCGGGGGTGCAGTGTTTAGAAATAACTTATGGCTTTAAAATCAAAGGCTGCAGAGTTCCTTCTGTGTCCTCCAGTTTTCAGGCAACAATACAAGTGTTATGATAACTCTGGTGAGTAATGTTCTTGCAGCAGAAAGATCAGAGTTTTTGTCTTCTGGCAGTTTTGATTCAAAGGGTCTGTTTTCTTTGCAGCAGGTAAAGGGTTAGTATGCCCGCCACAAAGAACATGTACCATGCAGGTCACAGAACTATGGTGCTCATTATGATGGCAGGAGGATCGCCATCCTCCCGCCATCACAATGTGATTACCCCACCGCCAAATTAGGATGGCTGTGGGAATCAAATACGTTCTGCTGCGGACGGAAAGTCTGTGCGCCATGGTCCCGCAATGCGGTCCTTTTCTGCCCGCGTTGTGAAACCCTGAACCAGAGCATCATTGTGGTGGTGCCATGCAGGCACCGCCATAGTGATTAGGATTAGCCCTTCTGACTGTCTTTTTGTGGCGGATATCCCGCCGCAAAAAGACAGGTGGAGAATGGGCTGGTGGGACTGCCGCACGTCTGGTGGGCGGTCCCATCGCTGTTATGATGACGGGCGGACTGATGTCTGCCCGCCATCCTAATGAGTCCCTATATTTTATGCAGATAGCTCAGTAGTTTATTGCTTTTGTTACAGAGATGCCTTTTGTTACTTGCAGTTCATAAGTCACAATCCTGCTATAACACAGTGACAGTTCACTGACAGAATATCGAGGGAAAAAATACAGAAAAAAAAATATTGAGGAAAAAATATGGAATACAAAAATATAGACTGCCTATACTTAAAAAGGTAAATACAAATATATTGGAAAAAAAATATTGTTTACAATAATATACTTCCATTAAATATCGATTTTTAAATCTATGTAATTTATCATATTAAAATAACTGTATAATAAAAACTAATATTAATTTATCAAAATAAAATATATTTAACGTATATTTTAACAAATATAACAATTAAACTTACTTTAAAAAATGTAAACACGCACACACACACATATATATATAAATCTATATGAAAATATAGATATAAATAAACTAATATTTTAGATAATAATATAAATTTACAAAATCGTAAATATTTCGCATCACCGGAGAAGCGTGTTGCAGTGCCTGTCGCAGCTCCAAAGATCATCGATTTCAACGCACGGCTGTCGGGAGTGCACACATTGCATCCACATTGTTGCATCGCATCAAGAACGCCATTTTGTCGTATCGCATTGGATCATCGCATCGAGGCACCATCTTGTCGCATTGCACCGGATCACAGTAAGAAACGACGCATCACATCCTCTCCAGTAAGGAACCGACGCATCTCCTCCCCTGCGCTGCAGTAGGGAACCGACGCGTCACCTCCCCTGAAGAAAGGAACCGACGCAACACCTTCCCTGTGACCCTTTTGTTTGTTTTGCGTGATGCATCCAAGGTACTTTGAGAGTAAAGTGTCGCATTTACCATCTACATTGAACTAAGCTATTTCTACCATTTTAAAGTCATATTTTTATTACAGTATTGTGGATTTTTGCCGTTTGGTCTTGTGTTAAGTCTAGTAAAGATTACTTACTTTTCTAAACTGGTGTGGTGTCCATTTTTAGTGTTTTCACTGTATTACTGTATGTGTTCACAAATGCTTTACACACTGCCTATGAGAGAAGCCTGTCTGCTCGTGCCAAGCTACCAAGGGGGTGCGCAGGGGTTATTCAGGAGTGTATCTCCCTTTCCCTGATTAGAAGCAAGGGTCCCTATTTGGACAAAGGTGTATACCATTGCCAACTAGAGACCCCCATCTCTAACACTGGTGGTCAGCGGTGAGGATTTGGACTTGCATTTGTGATTCATATACAGTGATTGTTGTACGCTACTAGTGAGTGCAGACCATAAAGCAATCACATACTGGTTTTCTGGTGTCCTCCTGGAAGTATTTTGTTTACTAAGACTCTGGTTAGTTGTTGCACCTGTGAAGTCTTGACAAGATGGAACTTGACTTCTGGCACATGTTCATGTATAGAATGAGGGAGCTATGTGTGTTCTGCAAGGAAAGGGGGCTGCCTGTGAAGAGAAGGTCCAAGGAGGATCTAGAGAAAACCAAAGCGATGCAAAGTATCAAAAAGGTACCTCCATCGCACCCATTAAAATGCCTTTTCGGCGTCGATTGACAGGAATAGAGCTACCTGCCCCGAGCGGCGCACGCTGTCCATAAGGTGGAAGAGTCGCTTTGTATTGTCCCCTCCTTGCTTGGTGGGGATAAACCCTGCCTGGACCAGGTCTATCAGCCCCGCCATCATCGGACCCAAGCAGGCGGCCAACACCCCGTGAATAGCTTTGCGTCTAGGTTAAGCAGGGAGATTGGGCGATATGACCCTCAAAGACTAGGCTCTTCGCGAGGTTTGAGGATCACGGAGATTGCTGCTTCCACCTTGGAGTCAGAGAATGTGCCACTATCTAGAAAGGAGTTAAACCGCCTTGTGAGGAGAGGGGTCAGTTCAACACAGAAGGTCTTATAAAACAAGGCCGGGAATCTGTCTGGGCCCGGGGCCTTGTTTAACTTCAGTCGAGCAATAGCTGAGATGACTTCCTGAGGTCGGATGGGTTCATCTAATTGACTCGCCTGATTTTTGGGAAGAGGAGTGAGATTGCACGTTTCGAGGTAGTCATTCATGCCTGACTGCTCGGTAGCTTCTCCAGTGCATAAAGCTTGATAGGATTGTTTAAATGTGTCCGCTATCTGACTATCCGCGTAGACCTCCTCCACAGTCGACGTCTTTATCCTTGGTATCGCCTCCGCCAGCGTTCGAGCTCTCAGCCGATGGGCCAGCATCCTCCCACATTAGTCGCTGCTTAAGTAAAACTTATGCTTTAACCGTAGTAGCGAGTATTCCGCCCTGTCCAAGTCAAGACGTTTCAATATGAGCCTTTTCTTTTCTAGCTACCGCCATACCCTCGGTGCACCTGTGCGCCTATGTACTGCTTCCAACTCCCTCACTTCCCATTGTGATGCTCTGTCTTGTTTCCCTGTGCTTTCTATTCTCTGCAGAGGAGATACCCATAAACTCCCCCCGTACCACCAGTTTTAGGGCCTCCCAAATTGCAGTCAGCGAGGTATCTGCTCTATTGTTATGTTGTATATATTCCACAATTTTCCCTCTGTTCTCTGTCACGATACTCTGTGCTTGTAACAGTCCCTCACGCAAGCACCACCATGTCAGAGTGACAGTGTTCCCCCCCATGTGCAGTGTGACTGTAATTAAAGCATGATGAGATAATGAGCGAGGCTCAATTGAAGACTCCTGTATGCTAGTCAGGAGTGTAGTCGACACTAGAAAGTGGTCTAGGCGCGCGTGTGATTTATGGGCAGCTGAGTAATATGCGTAATCTCGCATGTCTGGGTGTTGAAGGCACCGAATGTCGTGCAGCCCGCATTCCACCAGCCATTCTTTGCCCTCCGTGGAGATCGCACCTGTCTCAGCTTGTCGCTGACAAGAATGGTCCCAATCATTATCCATCACCAAATTGAAATCACCGCCTATTAAAATCGCTGCATCAGCGGATGCCAGCCCATCCGTGAGAGTTTTACTGAGAAAAGGCTCTTGGTTTGTGTTAGGGGAGTAGTTGTTGACGAGGATGAGGAGTGTAGGGCCCCATTGTACCCGAAGAGCTAGAACCCGCCCCCGTACCTCATACAGTGTGGAAAGGACCTTGCCCTCAAACTTTGCACTAAACAGTATAGCTACCCAACAGGATTTGGAAGTACTAGCGGACCAGTATTGACGTGGAAATCTGCGTGTGCGCATGCGTGGCGTGTCTTTGGAGAGTAAGTGGGTTTCTTGAAGCATGCAAATGTCCCCTTCCGCATTCTCTAACAGCGAGAGAACAGCTCAGCGTTTCACAGGGTGGTTAAGCCCCCAAACATTAAGAGAGATGACCTTAAGATCTCTACCCATCACAAACACCTTTTGGGGGGAACAGCAGAATGGGACTATTGGCTGTGGGTGATCGGTGTAAAACATATCGAAGGATATACATCCGCCTTTGCTTACGGCGGGGAACCTCGGTACCGGTGCAGATTTCCAAAAGAAAAATAAACCCCAAAACAGTAACCAAGATGTTCTCTGGCGTACCCAATAGTCTGTGTTGACCAAAGTTCGTCAGCAGAACAATGAAGAAAGGGGCAGTGGACCAAGCAAGTTCACTGGAAAAAGGGGAACTCAACTGCCGGCTCCGCCTCTGCGATGCACCCCGTGTCGCTTACTAGAACTGTCTCTCAGCAGGGAGCTGGTTGATCAGGGCCATTGGAGAGGGAGGAAATGACCGCTTCTCTCTCTTTGAGAATAGTGGCTGTGTCAGGCTTATGTGGTGACGCGAGAGTTTCCCAACCTGTGCCACTGGAGATGCGCTTGGCATGACCCCGCAGCAGTGTTCCATTGTGCCTCAGGGGACTGTGATCGTGTTATTCCCAACACCTCCTTGGCTTCTTGAACAGAATGAATCTGTCACAGCTTGCCCTCATACTTGAAGATGATGTGAAAGGGGTGGCCCCAAGTGTAGGCAATCACTAGCTCTTTCAAGTGCGATGTGATCGGCCTGAAGTCACAGCGCTTGCTTAAGGTGATAGCAGACAGATCTTGGTAAAGCGTGGGGGAGGGGCCCCAGAATTGCAATGGGTGTGCCGCTCTAGCTTTCTTTATAATCTGTTCTTTCAGTTGAAAATCATGAATGCAGATGATAATGTCCGGTGGTGGCTCCTTCCCGCAGTGTGGCAGTCCCACTCTATGTGCTTGATCAATCTGGATGTCCGCCACATGTTCGTCCCCCAACACTTTTTTACAGAGGGTCAACACAAACTCACTGAAGTTTTCTCCTTCTGTGCAGAATGGCACACCTCGGATGCATACGTTATTGCGGCGGGAGTGGTTTTAGATCTTCTGCCTGACCATGTATTATGATGTGATGCTCTTTAAGGTGGAGGAGTTGTTGCTGCATCATCTCGATTTCCTCACCTCGTCCCGTTTCGTGCTCCTCAAGGGTTGCCACTTGCTCCCTGATGTCTTCCACATCGCGCCTCACCTCTTTGAGGTCGGCTGCTATTTGCCCCTTGAGCTCCTGGAGATACGCTTTAAATGACGCAAGTAGCTCCGTCATAAAGGCTTTCGTGGCCGGTGCATCTGCTCCTTCTTGGGCCCCCGATGACCGGTGCCCCTTGGGTGGGTTGCTTTAAGAGCATTTCTTTTACGAAGCGCTCCTTCTACAGCCGCACACTGGCCATTTTCTGTGCTGGGTGGGGTCTATGAAGGTGTTACACTCACCAGAGTCGTATGGATTCTAGCTTCCGTTTGTCTACGTGAACTAGGGACCACGGCCAGACCCTCACTGACTGTCGTGACCACAAGCCCTAGATCCCGTCATTCCTGCAGCAGGGACCCCAGGCAGCACTCGTGCTATGGGGGATTCTGTCCCCGCTCCCTGCAGGGTGTCAAGCGTTTCTGTGGCTACCACTTCCTGCCCCGGAGTGCATGCAAAATGCTCCAGCCTCAGATACCCCAGGTCACGGAGCCCACTTGGAGGCGAAGTACCTTGCGCTTATTCAAAAGCCACCTGGCAGTCCTAGGAACGTGGGCAAAAGTCCGGTGAGCCTGTCACTCCTTACATTTACCGTGGCGCCACATCATTGCTCATGATCCAGCTAGTGTGCCACTGCCCCGTATGTCAATCACTGCTCCCAGTCTTTACAGGACCGCCCGGGTGGGTCTGTGCTGCACCCTTGCTCTGTGAGGCCTCCTCCCCGGCTGGGCGCGTAGATGCCCCAAGCGCTGGCTCCGGTACATCAGGGGGCCAATTTCAGGCCTTGTTTCGAAGTCTAGTGGGCCCTCCTCCTCTCAGTGCCGGGGGCCTCTCAAAGTACCCGCCGTGCTGTCAATTCTCTCCCTCCTCGCGGCAGGCCACTCTTACCGCAACACCCTCTCACCTGGTTGCTTGGGGGCTAAGTACAGGCTGCCGGCCGCCACACACCACCACAGTCTCTTGAGTAGGCCCCTACGCGCGCCCGGTACACCAGCTCGCTATCTCTGGATCTGGAGGCCTACACTGCGTCTCTTCACTGTGCGTTGCAGCAGCGTGTGGCTCCAGAGCCCCAGGCGGTCCGACTCCTCAGTCCATGTTTACAGAGCGCGGGTGGGCAGGCAGTCCAACTCGATGGGTGGCCAGCCAGGTGATCCGGCATCGGCCCCGCCGATCAGCACTGCAGTCCTCTTGGCAGCGGCAGGGACTCATGCCACTGCGTCCGCGGCTGCACTGCACACGTTGCAGGCTCGTCCCCGCAGTGCCATCTCTACAGCCTGCCACCTGGTCCTGGCCAGCCGTGCAGGAGTCCAAGCCCCTCACTCTGCCAAGGCAGCCGATACGGGGGCCGGAGCCTCGGATGAATTGCCAGCAGGCCCCCACCGGGATTCGGAAGCCACTCACCACAGGGTCCAGGCCTGCTGCGCACCATGCTGTGGAGGTCGCCGCCATCTCTCCAGCTGTGATCCTGTGTCAGTAAGTACTTCCTCAGATTTAGTGGGTGCCCAGGAGATCAGTTCCAGTCTTCCCTGCCAAGGATGCTGTTCCAGAGCAGGCGATTACAAAGCGATAGCTGTGGCGGAGCCGGAGGAGCAGCAAAGCACGTCCTACCCAGCCGCCATCTTGGACATGCCCCCTATTGACATTTTCAAATAATAATATTATAATAAATGAAATACATAATTATCTAAATGAGAACATAAAATAAATTATTATATATTTAAATAAACACATATATCTTTCCCACCACATTAAATAAAAAATGTTTATGTTAAATAAATATAAAAATAAGTACTCCCACCTAACGCAACACAAAAATGTAAAAAATACTTTACATCACACAAAAATAGGATTTAATAGTCTAGTAACAAAAAATATAAAACTAATTAAAATATAACTTTAGAAAATTCTGCAATTTACTATTCCCAGTACAATTAACACAATAAATATTATAATTACCAAACAAAATAAATGAATGTTCCCACTCCAGTCAGTGCAACAGTAGGGAAAGTGTTGGATTGTGGAGGGGTAAAATGTACTATCCCCACTCCAGTCAGTGCAACAATAGGGAAAGAGGTGTATTGCGGAGCGAAATATTTCAGTATATTCCCACTCCAGTCAGTGCAACTGTAGGGAAAGTGTGGATTGCGGAGGGGAAAAGTGTAATATCCCCTCTCCAGTCAATGCAACAGTAGGGAAAGTTTTCGATTGCAGCGGGGTATAATGTACTATTCCCACTCCAGTCAGTGCAACAGTAGGGAAAGTGTTGGATTGAAAAGAGCAAAAAATTACTATTCCCACTCCTGTCAGTGTATCAGTAGGGAAAGTGTTGGATTGTGGAGGAGTCAAATGTACTGTTCCCACTCCAGTCAGTGCAGCAGTACGAAAAGTGTTGGACTGCGGAGACGTAAAATTTACTATTCCCTCTCCAGTCAGTGCAACAGTAGGGAAAGTGTTGGAGTGTGGAGGAGTAAAGTTTACTACTCCCACTACAGTCAGTGCTACATTAAAAACAAGTAAAATATCTCAACCACAATTACAATAATGTAAATTCGGTAAATAAATGACAAAATATATTGAATGCAAAATAAAAATATATTTAGGGGCCGAACATGATGCCATAGGAAACGGTTCAGACCCTCGCTCGGAGCCGTTCCTATGGCTTCATAATTGTCTGTTTAGATTCGTTTCCGACCAACCGATTTGGATGGAGTTGGTTGGAAAGGAATCCAAACCGGATTTGCAAATGGCTTACGACGGGCTTGGAGATCCCGTCTGCCATTCTGAAAGCCTCCAGTAATCCCTCAGGTGGCTCTTTCTGTCCGAAAGATTACAATGTCGGATTCCGACAGCCTTTCTGTGCCGCCTTTCCGATACAGAAAGGCTGTCGAAGTCGGCTTTGGGGGCCATGGGTGCAAGGCGTCCGGATGGCGGCCAAGGGGGCAGCTATGGTTCCTCCTTGTTGATCCCTGCACCCCATGGCAGGGACCTTGAGGTGCCAGCCACGGGGTTGAGGGATGAATTGCACCTTGTCACTTTACAATGAGAGCATGCATTCTGGTCAGAATGCATGCTCACATTGTAAAGAATAGGAGAGCGACCAAACAGTGTTCGTTTACATCCTAATTGCGAGGTTGGGACCCTGACAGGAACAGAACTGAATCGATGTCGGACGGACTCAGGTCCGTACAACATCGAAATCGGCCCCTTAATATTAAAAATTTTAAATTAATTTACTTCCGACCCCATACCCCTACAAAACCCACAACCCACAACCCACATCTAAATGTAAAAAAAAAAACTTGCATAATCAACATAATTATTTATCAATTAAACAAATAATACGTATGAAAATCTAGATCTAAATTTATTAAAATAAATTACTTCCCACCCTTTACCCCTATGCCTCCACAACATACGCCTAAACAAATTAATTACAAAATTAACGTAATTAATTATCAATAAATTAATTATTATTGTTTAACAACTATTTATTCATTAATTTAAAATAAATTACTTTCCACCCTTTAGCCCTGTAACCTGACAACACACACCTAAAAAAAATTACACAATAACAATCAATTAAATATTTCTTAACAACTACTTATTAATTAATTAAATTTAAATTACTTTCCATCCTTTACACCCATAAATCCATAACCCACACCTAACAAATGAATTACACAATTAACATAATTAATTATCAATTAATTACTTATTATTAATTAACAACTAATCAAGAATGAATTAACATAAAATTACTTTCCACCCATCACCTCTATAACCTCACACCTAAAAATATAATTACACAATTAACATAATTAATTATCAATTAATTAATTATTATTAATTAACAACAAATTATTAATAGATTAAAAATATATAACTTCCCACCCTTTACTCCTATGAATGCCACCACCCGTAAAAAAACATTTACATTTAAAAAACTCATAACACAATTAACAAAAATAAATAACAATTAAATACTATTAATTAAAAAATAATCATTAATTTATTATATTTGAATTATATTCCTCCCTATTCCCCTATAAACCCACAACCCACTACAGAACTAAAAAACACTAAATAATGTTCATTAAAAAATTATCATTAATTTATTATAATTAAATTACTTCCCTTCTTATACACCCACAACCCACTACAGAAGTAAAAAACACAAAATGTTATTTAATAAAATTTCATAACTACTAAATATGGAACTAATATAGTAAGAAACATAAACAATAAATAAACAAAAATAATGTCATGTACAGTCAAATTATATACTCAACAAATAATTAAAAAACGATATTTTAAACAACTATGGGCCTCATTACGATGTCGGTCAGAAAGCATTCCAACCGACTCGGTTTCGGACTGGCTACCGACCAACTCGGGTTCGGGAAGTCCAACCGACTGATTATGATGCTTCTGAACACCTTTCGGTCTGACTCCCATTGACTTCCCTGGGAGCCTGTGTTCCGACTGACTACACAGGCTCCCATTGAAAAAAGGATTGGGTGTGGAAAACCTTGCACCCTGTGGCAGGCCCCCCCATGGGGCCTACCAAACTGTGAATTGTTGGAAAGGGGGTTTCCGATGGATACCCCCACATGCTACAACCTGAGGTCTCTGGGTGAAGGGGGGGCCTTCTACGGGTCCCCAAAGTCAGATTCTGACAGCATATTCTTATCGGACAGACCGATTTTGAACAGCTGTCCGAATGCGACATTGTAATTGCTCAGTCAGAAATGCGGCCCCTAGAGACGTACGAGTCGGCTCTGACCGGTTCGGTGTCTTTGAATGCCGTTCAGACACAAGTTGGAGCTGAGTAGGACAGTCCAAACTGTTTCCGGACATCCAATCGGTTGGTCGGAAATGTTCCCGAGACAGTCGGAAACAAGGCTTCCGAATCGGATTCGGATGAACCGAATGAAGTTCAGAGCCTTTCTGACCGACATCGAAATTGGCCCCTACATTTTTACAAATTATATTATAGACTTCAAACTTACTTACCTTCAAATCGATATTGTGGACAACGATATTCTTGCATTCGGAATTTCCATTCTACAATATTTGTCACTCGATAGTATTGTAGTTCAAATGTTTTTCCTCAATATTCTGTTGTCAAAGAGCTGCATGAAAACTGCATGGTGTAGGTAAGAATGCTTGTTTTTCCCCAGTCATTCATTATCCTAATGTTGTTAAAAAGGGTTTGTTTGGGTGGAAATACATTCTTATTAGTAAAGCCAACCCCAGCCACTGCGGTATGTTTTAAATCCAGAGTTTGTGCTTTTCCAGACAAAACACTCTAAAAATATGCTGCCTACTAGAACGTATGACATGTGAGTCCTACACCTTGTGATCATTGTCTTATGTAACGTTCCCTATGGACTGATTTACACATGTATGGTTCATTGTCTTTAATTCTCTAGCTCCATACACTGGTATGAGTAGAGTTACAGAGCAAATTAAATGCATGCGAGAGAGCAGTAATGGATAGACGAGGGTCACTGTCGGGCATGGTAGTAAAGAAAACTGTGGTGAAGGAGGTCTTTGGGGAGGTGCCAAAAAAGATTGTTGTACCGAGTGCCACTAATGCTAAAGCCGGCCCAGAGCCATCCAGTCCATTGACTTGTGTTAGAGCTACACGCTGGATGCCTGCCTCCTCTAAAAGTCTAAGTGATGCTGAATGTGGCTGCTCATCAGGTGGTTGAGGTTATGTAAAGTTGTCCAGCTTGACATCCCACTCTCTGCAAGCCTTGCAATCTGCAAAGTTTATGACTTCAGAAAAGAAAGAGAGGATAGATTCAGTGACCTATCTCGGTACTTGAAAATGTTATGATGCCAATAAGGGCCATGAGTGGCAGAGGGTAGAGTGGCAGAGTTTTTGTTTGACAGCTCCGTCCTACATGGACCCACCCACACTGTCACACCGTTTACCTAAAGTGGATATCAGCAGCTAATGACTTCCTAAGATGGCGTACCTTTTATCAGCGGGACATCTCGTGGTAGGAATTTGACTCCATATGTGTACCCTGCAGCAACAGTTTCCATTGAGTAAAGTCAGGTGAAGTTGGTAAATTCCATCCATCATGCTTTTATTTGTGTAATCTATGGTGTGCTTTATACCCTTGATGATTTTACACGTTGCTTCTTTTCACCTTCCTGGGAGCACTTAGAGGTGCATGGTTGATGGGGTATTGTTTTGAATTAAGCTGACTGGGGAGGTGCTAATGTGCTACTTGAATGTTGGAAGACATGCTGTAAATGAGTACAAGTAGCTAAGCATAAGCATACAGTGTAGAGCATCTGTTCTTAACCTTTAAATTCTGGGCACCCTGTGTCCAAGAACCTCCACCTAAGCAATTTCTATGATTTGAATCTCAAAACATTACACAAAACTACAGAAACAAGTGTACATTAAAAACATACATAAATGATTAATTATTTGGAACATGTACAGATGAAAGATAGAAAAATCATGCTTTTAATATTAATAGAAAGGTTGAAGCTTTTCAAAATATGGATTTATTTCTAAAAAGGCAATGCGATATGGTGGGCTCCAGCATACTGCTTTGCCTTTTTTGTCCTCCTCATATATGCTGCTTCTGTAATTTTTAGTTTCCAGTTTTGTATTCCTTCATATTTACAGATTGGTTTGAGCAGTTTCAATTGTATATATATATTTTTATGTAGATATACTTTTATTAATCTGATAATATTATTTAATTTGTTAAACAATCGTGGATCACCTGATTAGGTGTTGCAGACCGTCAGGAGTCCATGGACCCCAGGTTAAGAACCACAGGTGTAGTAGAATAGCTTTAACCCCTTCGCCGCTAGGCCTCGCCCCCCCGTGCTAAGCCTTTTTTTGGGCTATTTGGGGAAGTGCGCGCTTAGGCCCCTGTTACTTTTTGACCACATAAGGTATCCACGCCCAATTTGCGTCCTTTTCTTCCAACATCATGGGGATTCTAAAGGTATCCAGGGCTTGTGGATTCCCCTGGAGGGGTTCCAGAAATTAGCCAAAATACAGCTACATTTTGTTTTTTTGGTGAAAAAAGGGCTGCAAATGAAAGCGTCTGAGTTTTTCCCAGCAAATGGTATCAAAAAAGGGTTGTGGTGCTGAAATCACCATCTTCCCTGCTTTCAGGGACAAGCATACTTTTGTCAGAAAACCAATTTTTTTTACACAGTTTTGGCATTCTTCTGGGGCATTACCTATTTTTGCTATTTTTTGTGCATTCAACCTCCTTCCAGTTAATGGTAGAAATGGGTATGAAAGCAATAATGGATCCAGGAAAGCTATATATTTTGGAGATACTTCAAGGTTTCGTTATGGAAACTAACAGCTAAATATAGGAAAAGTTGAAAATTAGTTGAAAAAAACAGCCTTTTGTGACAACGTTTTTACATGTAACTTCTTCTAATTATGACACCGAAATGAAAGCAATATACCGTTACATCCGCTGGACCTTCCTGGTTGTGGGGATATATAGGACTTGTTGGTTCACCAAGAACCCGACGAACCCAGAGCCAAAACTGATCAGTGACTTGCAATGTTTTTTTATTATGTACTGGGTATATAGCAATTATTCTGGGAAAATCTGTACATGGAAAAATCGGTATGAAAGACACCTATGTATTTCTGAAATGGGAACAAAATATAGAGTTAAGAAACAGTAGATGTTTGCACATTTCCGAAATGGGAATACTCATACTAGCATGAGAATTATCTATCATTTTTCAAAAGTACTTCTTTTTTACACATTGTCTTTCTTTTGGAAGAAATAAATGCATCGAAAGTCAATAGGTAATAACAGTTGCTTTACAAATCTGAATTACCCTAAGTCTCCCGATAAAAATGTTACCTCACTCGTGTGGGTAGGCATAGTGCCCACGACAGGAAATGGCTCAAAACCCAACGTGAACACACCACATTTTCACAATGAAAAATTACCCTTTTTTTGCAAAGTGCCTAGCTGTAGTTTTTGAACCCTAGCTCTGCCGGCACCTAGGGAAACCTAGCAACCCTATACATTTTTGAAAACTAGACACCCAGGGGAATCCAGGATGGAGTGACTTGACTGCCTCTCACCAGGTTCTGTTACCCAGAATCCCTTGCAAACCTAAAATGTTGTAAAAAAAAAATTTTCCTCAACTTTTCTGTGGTGGAAAGTTATGGAATTTGCGTGGATCCACAAATTTCCACCCACCCTGCGTTCCCCAAAGTCTTTCTAGAAAAATGGTACCTCACTTGCATGGGTAGGCCTAGTGCCCACGACAGGAAATGGTGCAAAACGCAACGTGGACACACCCCAATTTCACAATGAAATTTTTTGGGGCAAAGTGCCTAGATGTAGTTTTTGAACCCTAGCTCTGCCGGCACCTAGGGAAACCTAGCAAACCTATACATTTTTTAAAACTAGACACCCAGGGGAATCCATGATGGAGTGACTTGACTGCCTCCCACCAGGTTCTGTTTCCCAGAATCCCTTGCAAATCTAAAAAATTGTCAAAAAACCCAAATTTTACCCACATTTCTGTGGTGGAAAGTTCTGGAATCTGCATGGATCCACAAATTTCCACCCACCCAGCGTTCCCCAAAGTCTTCCGAGAAAAATGGTACTTCACTTGTGTGGGTGGGCCTAGTGCCTGCGACAGGAAACAGAGCAAAACGCACGTGGACACACCTCAATTTCGCAATGAAAAATGACCCTTTTTTGGCAAAGTGCCTAACTGTAGTTTTTGAACCATAGCTCTGCCGGCACCTAGGGAAACCTAGCAAACCTATACATTTTTGAAAACTAGACACCCAGTGGAATCCAGGATGGAGTGACTTGACTGCCTCTCACCAGGTTCTGTTACCCAGAATCCCTTGCAAACCTAAAATGTTGTAAAAAAAAACATTTTCCTCAACTTTTCTGTGGTGGAAAGTTATGGAATTTGCGTGGATCCACAAATCTCCACCCACCCCGCGTTCCCCAAAGTCTTTCTAGAAAAATGGTACCTCACTTGCATGGGTAGGCCTAGTGCCCACGACAGGAAATGGTGCAAAACGCAACGTGGACACACCCCAATTTCACAATGAAATTTTTTGGGGCAAAGTGCCTAGATGTAGTTTTTGAACCCTAGCTCTGCCGGCACCTAGGGAAACCTAGCAAACCAATACATTTTTTAAAACTAAACACCCAGGGGAATCCATGATGGAGTGACTTGACTGCCTCCCACCAGGTTCTGTTTCCCAGAATCCCTTGCAAATCTAAAAAATTGTCAAAAAACCCAAATTTTACCCACATTTCTGTGGTGGAAAGTTCTGGAATCTGCATGGATCCACAAATTTCCACCCACCCAGCGTTCCCCAAAGTCTTTCGAGAAAAATGGTACTTCACTTGTGTGGGTGGGCCTAGTGCCTGCGACAGGAAACAGAGCAAAACGCACGTGGACACACCTCAATTTCGCAATGAAAAATGACCCTTTTTTGGCAAAGTGCCTAACTGTAGTTTTTGAACCATAGCTCTGCCGGCACCTAGGGAAACCTAGCAAACCTATACATTTTTGAAAACTAGACACCCAGTGGAATCCAGGATGGAGTGACTTGACTGCCTCTCACCAGGTTCTGTTACCCAGAATCCCTTGCAAACCTAAAATGTTGTAAAAAAAAACATTTTCCTCAACTTTTCTGTGGTGGAAAGTTATGGAATTTGCGTGGATCCACAAATCTCCACCCACCCCGCGTTCCCCAAAGTCTTTCTAGAAAAATGGTACCTCACTTGCATGGGTAGGCCTAGTGCCCACGACAGGAAATGGTGCAAAACGCAACGTGGACACACCCCAATTTCACAATGAAATTTTTTGGGGCAAAGTGCCTAGATGTAGTTTTTGAACCCTAGCTCTGCCGGCACCTAGGGAAACCTAGCAAACCAATACATTTTTTAAAACTAGACACCCAGGGGAATCCATGATGGAGTGACTTGACTGCCTCCCACCAGGTTCTGTTTCCCAGAATCCCTTGCAAATCTAAAAAATTGTCAAAAAACCCAAATTTTACCCACATTTCTGTGGTGGAAAGTTCTGGAATCTGCATGGATCCACAAATTTCCACCCACCCAGCGTTCCCCAAAGTCTTCCGAGAAAAATGGTACTTCCCTTGTGTGGGTGGGCCTAGTGCCTGCGACAGGAAACAGAGCAAAACGCACGTGGACACACCTCAATTTCGCAATGAAAAATGACCCTTTTTTGGCAAAGTGCCTAACTGTAGTTTTTGAACCATAGCTCTGCCGGCACCTAGGGAAACCTAGCAAACCTATACATTTTTGAAAACTAGACACCCAGTGGAATCCATGATGGGGTGACTTGACTGCCTCCCACCACACCAGGTTCTGTTTCCCAGAATCCCTTGCAAATCTGAAAAATTGTCAAAAAACCCAAATTTTACCCACATTTCTGTGGTGGAAAGTTCTGGAATCTGCATGGATCCACAAATTTCCACCCACCCAGCGTTCCCCAAAGTCTTCCGAGAAAAATGGTACTTCCCTTGTGTGGGTGGGCCTAGTGCCTGCGACAGGAAACAGAGCAAAACGCACGTGGACACACCTCAATTTCGCAATGAAAAATGACCCTTTTTTGGCAAAGTGCCTAACTGTAGTTTTTGAACCATAGCTCCGCCGGCACCTAGGGAAACCTAGCAAACCTATACATTTTTGAAAACTAGACACCCAGTGGAATCCATGATGGGGTGACTTGACTGCCTCCCACCACACCAGGTTCTGTTTCCCAGAATCCCTTGCAAATCTAAAAAATTGTCAAAAAACCCAAATTTTACCCACATTTCTGTGGTGGAAAGTTCTGGAATCTGCATGGATCCACAAATTTCCACCCACCCAGCATTCCCCAAAGTCTTCCGAGAAAAATGGTACTTCACTTGTGTGGGTGGGCCTAGTGCCTGCGACAGGAAACAGAGCAAAACGCACGTGGACACACCTCAATTTCGCAATGAAAAATGACCCTTTTTTGGCAAAGTGCCTAACTGTAGTTTTTGAACCACAGCTCCGCCGGCACCTAGGGAAACCTAGCAAACCTATACATTTTTGAAAACTAGACACCCAGTGGAATCCATGATGGGGTGACTTGACTGCCTCCCACCACACCAGGTTCTGTTTCCCAGAATCCCTTCCAAATCTAAAAAATTGTCAAAAAAAACAAATTTTACCCACATTTCTGTGGTGGAAAGTTCTGGAATCTGCGTGGATCCACAAATTTCCACCCACCCCACGTTCCCCAAAGTCTTCTAAGAGAAATGGTACCTCACTTGTGTGGGTCGGCCTAGTGCCCGCGACAGGAAACGGCGCAAAACGCACGTGGACACACCTCAATTTTGCAGTGAAAAATGACCCTTTTTTGGCAAAGTGCCTAGCTGTAGTTTGTGAACCATAGCTCTGCCGGTACCTAGGGAAACCTATCAAACCTATACATTTTTTAAAACTAGACACCCAGGGGAATCCAGGATGGGTGACTTGACTGCCTCCCACCAGGTTATGTTACCCAGAATCCCTTGCAAACCAAACACATTATTTAAAAAAACACATTTTCCCCACATTTCTGTAGTGGAAAGTTCTGGAATCTAGCGTGGATCCACAAATTTCCACCGACCCCGCGTTCCCCAAAGTCTTCTAAGAAAAATGGTACCTCACTTGTGTGGGTCGGCCTAGTGCCCGCAACAGGAAATGGCACAAAACGCAACGTGGACACACCTCAATTTTGCAGTGAAAAGTTACCCTTTTTGGCAAAGTGCTTTGCTGTAGTTTTTGAACCATAGCTCTGCCGGCACCTAGGGAAACCTAGCAAACCTATACATTTTTGAAAACTAGACACCCAGGAGAATCCAGGATGGGGTGACTTGACTGCCTCCCACTAGGTTCTGTTACCCAGAATCCCTTGCAAACCTAAAGAATTGTCAAAAAAAACACATTTTCCCAACATTTCTGTAGTGGAAAGTTCTGGAATCTGCGCGGATCCACAAATTTCCTCCCACGCAGCGTTTCCCCAGGTCTCCCTATAAAAATGGTACCTCACTTGTGTGGGTGGGTCAAGGACCCGCGACACTCAAGGGCCCAAAACCTATTGAGGCTACATCAAAATTAGCTATCACAAACCAACCTGGTTTTGCATGGGGGGTCCCAAGTGTTTTTAGCCCGGGGCTCGGCAGCCATTTAGGGAAACCTACCAAACCCACACATTTCTGGAAACTAGACACCTGGGAGAGTCTAGCAAGGTATGGCTTGCTTGGGTCCCCCATCATTCTCCCTCCCAGAATCCCCTGTAAATCTCAAATTTCGCCAAAAAGATTCTGTGTGGGAAAGTTCTGGAATCTGTGTGGATCCACAAATTTCCTCCCACCCAGCGTTCCCCCAGGTCTCCCGATAAAAATGGTACCTCACTTGTGTGGGTAGGCATAGTGGCTGCAACAGGAAATGGCCCAAATCGTACTGTGGAGACTTCAAAATTACCTATAGCAAAACTACCTGGTTTTGGGGGGGGGCACCTGAGATTTTAGCCCCGGGCTCGGCGGCCATTTTGGGAAAGTACCAAACCCAAACATTTCTGAAAACTAGACACCCGGGGGAGTCCAATGAGGTATGGCTTGCGTGGATCCCCCAACGTTTTCCTACCCAGAATGCCATGCAAACCTCAAATTTAGCTGACAAAAAACATATTTTCCACATATTTTTGTGTGGTATCTTCAGTTTGAGACAAAGGTGATTTTTTCGGCAAAATTTGAGGTTTACAGGGGATTCTGAGTAGGAGAATGATGGGGGACCCACGCAAGCCATACCTTGCTAGACTCCCCCGGGTGTCTAGTTTCCAGAAATGTGTGGATTTGGTAGGTTTCCCTAGATAGAGGCCGAGCCCCGGGCCAAAACTCTTTGGACCCCCCATGCAAAACCAGGTTGGTTTGTGATGGGTCATTTTGATGTCCCCTCAATAGGTTTTTTGGCCCTTGCTTGTTGCGGGTCCTTGACCCACTAATGCAAGTGAGGTACCATTTTTGTCGGGAGACCTGGGGGAACGCTGCATGGGAGGAAATTTGTGGATCCACCGAGATTCCAGAACTTTCCCACATAGAAATTTGAGAAAAAAGTGAATTTTTCAGCAAAATTTGAGGTTTGCAGGGGATTCTTGGTAGGAGAATGATGGGGGACCCACGCAAGCCATACAACGCTGGACTCCCCCGGGTGTCTAGTTTCCAGAAATGTTTGGGTTTGGTAGTTTTCCAAGACGGCTGCCGAGCCCGGGAAAAAAAACCCAGGTGACCCCCCTTGCAAAACCAGGTTGTTTTGTGATAGGTCATTTTGATATCACCTCAATAGGTTTTGGGCCCTTGCCTGTCTCAGGTACTTGACCTACCCACGTGAGTGAGGTATCATTTATATCGGGAGACCTGGGTAAACACTGGGTGTGAGGAAATTTGTGGATCCACGTAGATTCCAGAAAATTCCCACACAGAACTTTCAGAAAAAAATTTTCAGCTAAATTTTAGGTTTAAAGTGGATTGTGGGTAGGAAAATGTTAGGGGACCCATGCAAGCCATACCTCGCTGGACTGCTCCAGGTGTCTAGTTTTCAGAAATGTGTGGGTTTGGTAGGTTTCCCTATGTGCCGGCTGCGCTAGGGCCCAAAATACACAGGTAGGCATATTGCTAAAAACAACTCCCTGATATGCCCCAAGGGGGCAGAAACACTGTGGCAATTTTTTGGGGGGTGGGGGCATTGGTATGCCCATTCTGAGCAGCCCCCACTCATAAAAAAAGCCAGCGTAATCTTTGGCGTCTAGTGGGCTTTTTGCCCCCCCGGGGGCAGATTGGGGGCTGCTGCCCCTATCTTTCCCCAGGAGGGGCAGGAAGGCTGTAATTTTTGCGGGCGGGGGTGGGGGCATGGGCATGCCTGTTTTGGAAGCCCCCACACCAATTCAAATTTGCCCCCAAAAAATCCCTGGCATCTAGTGTGCTTTTTGCCCCCCCCGGCAGGGCAGATTGGGAGCTAATGCTCACATCTGCCGCCCAGGGGTGGCAGAAACACCACTAGACAACAAGGAGTTTTGGGCAGATTTTAATTAGGGTGGGGGCTGCCCAAAATGGGCATGCCAATGGCCCCACTCTAATTAAAATTTGCCAAAAACATCCCTGGCATCTAGTGGGCATTTTGCCCCTCCGGGGGGCAGATTGGGGGCTACTACCCCATATGCCTCCCAATGGGGGGACAGGAAGGATGTTATTTTTACGGGGGAGGGGGTGGGGGAATGGGCATGCCCGTTTTGCGACCCCCACCCTAATACAAATTTGCTCATAAAAAATACCCTGCCGTCTAGTGGGCTTTTTGATCCCCTCCTGGCGGGGCAAATTGGCATCTAATGCCCCCATCTGCCCCCTCGGGGGGCAGAAAGTCCACTAGATGCCAGGGAGTTTTTTGGGCAAATTTTAATTAGGGTGGGGACTGCCCAAAACGGGCATGCCAATGCCCCCACCTTAATTAAAATTTGCCAAAAACATCCCTGGCATCTAGTGGGCGTTTTGCCCCTCTGGGGGGCAGATTGGGGGCTACTGACCCATATGCCCCCCAATGGGGGGCAGGAAGGATGTTATTTTTGCGGGCGGGGGTGGGGGCATGGGCATGCCTGTTTTGAAAGCCCCCACACCAATTCAAATTTTCCCCAAAAAAATCCCTGGCATCTAGTGTGCTTTTTGCCCCCCCGGCGGGGTAGATTGGGAGCTAATGCTCACATCTGCCGCCCAGGGGTGGCAGAAAGTCCACTAGACAACAAGAAGTTTTGGGCAGATTTTAATTAGGGTGGGGGCTGCCCAAAACGGGCATGCCAATGCCCCCACCCTAATTAAAATTTGCCCAAAAAATCCCTGGCATCTAGTGGGCTTTTTGCCCCCCCGGGGGCATATTGGGGGCTACTGCCCCATCTGCCCCCCTTCCTGGGGCGATCCCCAAGCAGGGATCCACTGGGGAGGGGATCCATTGGAAAGGGGAGATTCACCCCTTTCCAATGATACCTCTCCCATTTTTCTACATGCCCGGTGCACTGAGATAGCCCCCTGAGCACATAGAAAGTGAAACTGAAATGAGCCTAAAGGCTGATTTCAGTTTCGGTTTCTGTGCAATGACGACAGCGCAACGTGCGCGCTGATCGTCATGGCACAGAAACCAAGAAGGGGGCCTTGGGAGCTGGGGAAGCTCTTCCCCTGCTCCCAAGGTCGCAGGGGAATAATAGAAATCCCTCTGCTGTCTGCAGCAGAGGGATTTCGTGCTCCTGGCCTCATGACGGAATGGTTCCGTCATGAGCACAGGGGCACCGATGCTCATGACGGAACCATTCCGTCATGAGCATCGAAGGGGTTAAGATAAATGCAGTCATGCAAGGAAACACCACTCTTTCTGATTTAGGAGCTATCAACTTGGGAGCAGATACGGTCATGGGAATAACCGGGGGGGCGACTTTTGAGAATGCTACGCAGTGCAACAGAGCAAATCACCTTGCTGCACTGTGTGACAGGGAAAGGGCAGGAATGCACTTTGTTTAAAGCAATCCAGCACATTCCAGGCTTTTTCCATGTGCTGGCGCTCTTTTGGCAGACAAGCACCAACGCAGGCTCCCTTGCAACATGGTGCTAGGGTGCCTACGTTGCATGCAGGATTGTTTTTGTGCTGGAAACCACACCGCCCTGCATCAAAACATTCCTGACGGGCATGTTCCTCTTTCTACTGTGCTGCATAATGCAGCACACACAGAAAAAGGAAGTAACAATGAGAAATAAAGATATTTCTCGTTGTTACACCCAACCTGAGAAGGCTTATATTTTTAGTGCATTATCAGGTCCACCAGTTCTAGTAAATCTGGGAATGTGTCAATAACCATAGGAGTTGCATGGGAACACCCACACAAAACCCATGGAATGCCTCTCTAGGGTAGAGTAAGGCAACGCAGCGATTTGCACTGTGTTGCCTTCATACAGGAAATGTTTTACAGGAAGTGGGAGGCAGGAAATACATCACAGGAAATAGTTGGCAGCCATTTTGTGTTCATTCTGAGTCATCCTCTATCACAGATCAGATCCTCTGACATCCTGCTGCTCTCATCATTCTTATTTTCCCCATAATGGCTGAGGGTTACGAAGAGAAGGCACCCCCTTTCACTGAAAGGGAGTTAGACATCTTGGCTGAGGGGGTGCTGGCCAAATATCCTCAGCTATATGGGGACCCTGAACACCAGCTGAGCAATGCAGCCTGGGCCAGGTTGTGGGCCAACATCGGTGAGCGCTGCAGTGCAGTGGGAGTCCACACCAGGAGTGCTAGGGCATGCCGCAAGCGCTGGGAGGACCTAAAACGCTGGTCCTGGCACAAGGCTGAGGAGCTTCCAATCTTCCCAGCACCATGTGCATTGTCCTCGCCTCTCCCCACTGTACAGGAGGGTCCTGTGAGCAGCTTGGCCGACCCTCCATGCTTAGCTGGAGGAGCATGAGCAGCAGGGACATGGTAAGTGCATCATGTGCAATATGTGTCTGGGAGTATGATGTGAGTGAAACAGTGTTGTACCATTGTGTGTCCCATGCCTCCATTCACAGATTCTGTGTCCATGCAGCAGTCACCAAGATTAAAAAGGCACACTGTGGCATATGGACTGTACAGGGCAGAGTGCCTTTTGGGAGTTGTAGTTTCTTTATGACAACTGGCTAAATGAGCCACAATTGTGCATTCATACTAAAATCTGCTCTTCCCGCACCACTACAATTGGAACTAGGAAATCATAACTGATGTGTGCATTGGATGAGCAATGGTACAGACACTGTCCAGTGTGCGCATGGCAGGCCAAAGTGTATTGGATGCTGTGACTTGCTTTGCATTTGTAGAGTTTGGGTTCCAATTGAGACAGATCATCATGTGCCATGAAGTCAAGACAAACTTAGACATCCTTGCATCACTCTTAAGTGCTTCTAAATTTGCAAGGTCTGTCCACTGACAGACGTCTCACCCTTAGTGGCCTGTATGACATTTCACTTGTACAGGTAGCTGTCACAACAATCCCCCACTGTTCAGTGGTGTACTGTACTACCTTATCAGTCACCAATGCCAATATGTGCCACTGGATTGTCAGATCACGTGTGGGGACAGCAAAAGGCTAAACTCACAATGTAGCTAAAGAAATAGCCCAGACCCTCTGTGGGTGTGTGACCCACATTCGGCACTTGTCTTGTCCCATACAATGCTACAAAGCAGATGACACTTGTCCAGACGTTAAATGGCTGCGACTCCCTATCAATGGCCAAATTCAAAGAAATCAGGACTCTTCATGTTCTCCTTTGGTGGATTGCTTTTGGAACCTGCACATGTAGCAGTGACAGGACACACAGATCGCCAGAATGCCAGGTTGAGGGTTGGCCAATACAGTTGTGTAAGCCACAAACATTCACGTGAGATGTCGATGTCAGACTCAATTCAGTAAATGACAGTGAGCATACACGTAATGTGAGCTCATAGACACTGACAACTGTAGAGTGTGATCAGAGGAAAATAAAGTCTGACCTTGGCTCATCTATGTATGTGTCTCGTCCTGCATGACACAACCATAACATTAGGATTTTGCTTATTTTTCAGCAGGCACAGCTGGCGAAATGGAAGGGCAGCAGGACTAGGTCCGGAGCGCGAGGCCACCAGTGCGGCGGCTACATCCTCTTTCCACCAGCGAGGAAGCGGAGGATGAGGAGGGACCCTCAACATCAAGAGGCAAGGGGATTGCGCCCACCCAGACTGACAAGGGACACCCTGATGCTGGTGCTACATCCCGGGTGGAGGCTGCGGACATTGAAGGGGGGAGAACCCGACACCTCTGCCCATGATGTGGTGGAGAGCTACTCTCCCCAAGACTCTTCACCTGTGGGCCCTGAAGAGGTGTCCCCAGGGCAGGCCAACACACAATCTGGGCCTGCCATCAGCCCCTCCCTACCTCTAGAGTTCCCCATTCCATCGGCGGCTCCAGCTGCATCCCCTGCAACCAGTCCCCCTCATCATAGCTGCCAGCTCAACGACATCATTGGCTCTGGACCTGAGGCACCACATCCCTCCTGTCCCCCCCAGGCCCCTCCCAGTGTTGTTCCTCCTGTGGCTGTGCCAGGGGACTTGATGTGGATGTGTGAGGGTCTGCCAGACATGTCCACTCGCATCATGCTACAGGTGTGTATGGAGGTACGTATGATGCGAGAGGACATTGTCCGATCTCTGGCCACCCTCACCACCAGCATCAATTCAATGGCCACAGTAATGTCGTCTCTTGTCTCCCAAATCCCTTCCCATACCACCGTCAATGTCTCCCCCTATCCGTTGCCCCACACTGTTTCCCCCCGTACTCCTCGTGTGTCACGAACACAAGTGGTGACTGTTCCTGCACCCGCCAGCCGTGTGCCTGCATCGGACTCAGAGGATCTGGACATTGTGGTACTAGAGGATGACCAGAAGGACACTTGACTTTTGACGGAGATGTTGTCGTGAACTATTATTTCATTTTCCCCTTGTAAATAGACTATTTTCCCTGATGCTCCCTGACGTGTTATATTTTTGTTGCCCCACCCCAATCCAAGTTCCCTTCTCCCTCTGCATTAAGATCATCATTTGTTTTCCTTTCTCCCTTCCAAATGGGCGGTTGTTCTTCTGTACCTTCATAAATATCAATGAGGAATTCTAATTACTTCAACTTGTTTGACTTCATTTTGAATGTCTGGTTCAGAATATGGACACATATTTGGTGAGTCATCTGCTATGCACATAATGGCTTGTTGCAATGATGGGTTACACTTGTAACTGTGTCACACACACACATACTTTCTCACATCTCTAGGCCACCTACATCGTTACACAGGACATGATACACAACAGAATCTTTGTTTTTTAGGTCTTTATTTGTTCAACACAAATTCACGTGGTTAATTTGTCTTGGGGTTCCTTTCACTGGCGATCGTGCTTGCGACATCACAATTTGGGGGGTGATGACCGCTGGGAGGGGTCAGGTCTGGCTCGTCGCCTACGTGGAGGTGGGTATTGTCCTTGGGACTGTCCAGGGTCATCACATGTGCTGGGGCAGATGGTGTATGCACATTGGATGTTTGTGCCTGGACAAGGGCTGGTTGTGCATGTGGTGGGAGTGCCTGTACAGGGGTTGGTGGTGGTCATGCAGGTGGTGGCAGTGCCTGTACAGGAGTTGGTGGTGGTTGTGCAGGTGGTGGCAGTGCCTGTACAGGAGTTGGTGGTTGTGCAGATGGTGGCATTGCCTGTACAGGGGTTGTTGGTGGTTGTGCAGGTGGTGGCAGTGCCTGTACAGGGCAGGGGTTGGTGGTGGTTGTGCAGGTGGTGGCAGTGCCTGTACAGGGCAGGGGTTGGTGGTGGTTGTGCAGGTGGTGGCAGTGCCTGTACAGGGGTTGGTGGTGGTTGTGCAGGTGGTGGCAGTGCCTGTACAGGGATTGGTGGTGGTTGTGCAGGTGGCGGGAGTGCCTGTACAGGGGTTGGTGGTGGGAGTGCCAGTTCAGCCCGCCAGTGTGGATGTGTACCTTTGCTGTGGTGCTGTGCAGTTGGTGGTACAGGTGTGGGGATGTGCTGTCCTGTGGGCAGATATGATGGCTCCCCTCCCTGCATTGACTGTGAAGGGAGACTTTGGATCACTTTCAACATGCCCTCCATCATCTTCATGGCCAAGGCATGGTGTCTTGCACTCTCTTCCCTTTGGATGGATATCATGTCTCGCATATTTATGGACATGTCCTGCCAAGTCCTATCCATCCTATCCAAAACTTGGCTCAGCCTGTCCACCACCTGAGGGAATTGGACCATGTCCTGCAGGGACTCCGACATGTCGGACAGGGTAGCCCCTATGGCACGAATGTCCTGCCTCACATCTGTCTGCTGTTGGAAGAAGTCCTGCTCCCACTGGCCATCATAGCCAGGTGCAGGCCCTCTCTGCAGCTGTCTGCCATGGATGAGACGAGCAGGTCCAACAGCAGGGGAGGGGGTGGCAGGTGGGAACCTGTGGGCAGGAGAATGGTGCCCAGGGGATACCTGCACCACAACAGGGCTGGCATTTCCGCCGGATGGTGGAGAGGATGGCAGGGATACACTGTCTAGGGAAGAGCGGGTAGGGGAACCACCATGTCGGTCCTGGACGTGAAGGCTGTGAGGGAGTGATGTCTGTGTTGTGATGCGTGGGAGCTGTGGCTGGTTTGCTCAATGCTGGGGACAGGCCATACTTTGCTTGGGAGGAGGCTGGCGAATGTTGCTTGGCAGAGGATGTGATGCCCTGACAGATTTTGGCAATCTGGCACGATAGCTCTCATTGGCATCTGTATTGTCATTGGACATGTTGTCCTCATCATCCACCAAGTTGACGTCCTCAGGGAATTCATCCTCCTCCTCTTGAGCAGTACTTGCTGCCAACATCACTGCTTGGAGGATCAGGGGATTCTCCCCTCTGATTCCGCGTCGGCCCGCACTGGTCACAGGTCTGTCACCCTCATCCTCAGCATCCCCTGGAACAGAGGTTGCAACCGTATTAGGGATTGTCCTGGTATAACATGTGGTGCAACAAAAGGGTTGTATTAACTGTACTTTGCATCAACAGATGAGGATCATGTGACCTATTTAGGGTACCACCACAAATGACAGCTCACACCATAGCACTGAGGTGTAACACAGAGATGTTCATGACACAAGCAAACTCACCAGCTACAGCCACAACTTTCTGTCCCTTGGTGTTCCCCCCTAGTGTCACCTGCTGGACCGGTCTCCTCATAGCTGTTTTAAACATAGCTGTCCCTGATCCAGCAGCTGTAGAGGGAAGTGACAACATTTTCAATGATCTGAATCACTAATTGACAGACAGGCACATGACACTCCTGATTTGTATTTCACTTTGTAAACAACAACTGCTGATTCCATGCAGAGATTCCATGCAGAGGGGGATCTTTATCTCTGTCATGGCTTAGGAATCTAAGCTAGTGACACACCTCATGCCAGAATTACCTGAAGGACAGGTGCGCAATGGTTTATCTGCCTCAGTCATGCAGTCCTTGGGATGGTGTCTGCTGCGGTGGTGTCATCCTGTCAGTAGCTGTGATGAGACATACAGGTCTATAGTTTTTTAACAACAGATGGTAGCTCTGAGCCAACATGTCATTCTCAATAACCATTTGTGGGTAATCCAGGACAATGTGCAGCATGTTTACCTCATGGACTTTACATGTGGGCACCTGCTCACATGCAGCATTTGCCAGCCGTTACCTCAACACAGCACTAACATCAATAAGATGACACTTCAACATGACACACCTCATGCCAGAATTACCTGAAGGACAGGTGCACGATGGTTTCACTGCTGCAGCCAGGCTGTCATGTAGTCCCCGGGATGGTGTCCGCTGCGGTGGTGTCATCCTGTCAGCAGCTGTGATGAGACATACAGGTCTATAGTTTTTTAACAACAGATGGTAGCTCTGAGCCAACAGGTCATGCTCAATGACCATTTGTGGGTAATCCAGGACAATGTGCAGCATGTTTACCTCATGGACTTTACATGTGGGCACCTGCTCACATGCTGCATTTGCCAGCCATTACCTCCACACAGCACTGACATCAATAAGATGACACATCAACAGACACACTTGTATGAGAAGGTTACTGATATTTCAAGGTAGGGATAAATGACCCGGACTGCTCCGCATTACACTGATTTCACCTTTGCCATTAAGACTTACATTTTTCCAGAGTCTAATGTTGTCTGTTGACAAGTCAGAAAGGGGTTCATGTGTGAGATGTGCATTAGTTAGGGACATGATGTTGCTCATTTGTGCTTCCATACGCATGAAGTCACACAGCTCATTTTTTAATGAGAGAACACAGAATTCTTATGTCCATCCTTTGAGTGTCCTCTCTTTGCATACTCTATTTCCAAGATCATGGTACTACTTAGCTGACAACGATTGGTGTCTTGTACAGCAGACATCCAAACCTCATATGTCAAACACTCACCTATACATGTGAATACGGTAGGAGAGGAGGCAAGCAGAATGTAACATTTGGTTATGCTCACACATTGCGGATAGGCTGAGAAGCTTTGATGCCTTCCGCCTGCACTGGATTAGCGTGTTGCTCTTCAGGCAAGTCATTTTGCAGGTGTGACTGCATGAAGATTCACCTTAGCAGCCCCTACATTCATTCTCAAAGGTACACAACTGGCATCAGTGTTTGCCACAGCCATCCTATTTGCATTATGATTTTTTTCCTATCATTGAATTGCAAGCCGGTTGTATTCTGGTCACTTCATATGACTCGTTGTACTATTTTATGTCCATTCTGCACTCACTTGGCATACATTTTGTGTCATCCTTGCATTAGCCACCAGGGTCTGATCTTGCATGGGTTCAAATGCCATTTGTGAGCATATTGTGATGCAGGACAACAGTGTTGTACAACACATGCAACATATGGTGTAGGTTAAAGGCACATTTAATGAGCATTCAGCCTGATTTATTCTTGGGTTTACTTCCCTTGGCCCAGCACCGGAACAGTGTGTGGGCCCTGAACAGATGTCACAGCCAACTTTGTAGCAGAAGTCAGTGTGTGTCTTTGATTCTGGGAGGACCTCGTTGTACCTACAATGATAAGTGTGTTTTGCAACTTTACATTTCTGCAGCCATATGTGATGCACTAAATTTCTGGCACAAAGGATGAGCACAAGCAGTTGTGGGCACCAGCGTTGCTGAAGTGTGTCATACTTAATATCATGATTGATCCCACATATAACTTAGAATGGGCCCATTACCTAGATGCAACCTATATCACAATCACATGTCTACGAATCATGATGTGAGGTCCACTACCGTGTTTTGTTGATGGACAACAAAAAAGCCAGCCAATGTAAGTGGTACATGACCAGCTGTGTGGACTGGGCATTTGATCTATATTGGAAACATTTGAAATTGGACAGTGTATGCATTGTCAATACTATTGACCCTGGTATCTCACTTCTTGTTCATCATTGCCATATTTGTGCAAATTGGATCTATTGATTAAGTCTACAGACACTATTACAACATAGTGGGGACACCCTTTTGACTAGTTGTTGCACTCGATTACAGGATTGGATTCCCAGGTCTGGGGCTGTTGCTGAAAAACATGTCATGTTCCACAATTACAAAGGTATGATGAGCCAAGACATTTAATATTTTGTCTTTCGCTGTTCACAATTATCATTTGCTAAAGGTTGGATGGCCATTGACAACTCCAATCGTAATGCAGCTATTTTTTCATCTCTGGTTGACTTTCATATGAGGGCACTATATGTCCCTCTGTCACTCCTGACAATGTATGCATTTTGACCATCTCCTGCCCACTTTGACTTACCAGTCGGTGAGGGTGGTATGCCTTTCTCTTTACGATGGTGATTCCTCCCAGTAGATACAGGGACCTCTGCTACTGCAGTTGTCTGTGCTCTGGCTGAATGTGTCAATGGGTGAGAAGAGAGAAAAGTAAACAAATGGGAAATGGGCTTGTGGAACTTTTCTGGGATTTCCCCATTTCTTCTGCATGCCAACAGTGTTGTGCAGTACTGCCGCAGACTGGGCAGGTAGGAGCAGTGTGCGTTGGGGATGTAATGGCGTGGCAGGGTGGGAAATGTACAACAGAATAGGTGTATGACTATTTTGATCTGATGATTCTCTCACCTTCTGCTTTGTGATTTAAGCTGCCACAGGGTGATTTACTTCTTGGATAACTTGTGGCAGGTTTACAAGCCCCTTGGAATACATTTACACTGCCGTTGCATCACTTCTGTGACACAGCGGTGGGGTAATACAGGTGACACATTCACACCGTGATGCATCTATGGGGATGCGTCACGTTGTGCAGCCCTGCGCAACCTTAAACATGCATCAGCTGTGATGGAGGCAGGGTGTGCGTTTCTTTGGTTATGCCTCGTACAAGTGATGCAGTGTAATCAACGAGATTTCACGGAGTCACTTTTCATAGGGTGGTGCTACGCAAACTTATGCCTGCTTGAAGCACATGTAATGAGTGGCACAGAACGTTAGGTGTAGGCGGTCCATGGACATTGTTGGAGTTGCGTCAGACTTGCGACAGTACTCCAGTGAAGCACCCCCTAATGCCATCAGATGCAACACACATCTGTCTATCCCTGCGTCACAGTGCACCGCATTGTAAATGTAACGCATCCGCAGTTGCACAAGAGTTGGATTGCGTGTCGCATTGTTACTGGTGCATCTTTGCTGATATTTGTGAATTGCTACTTAGCAGGGTTGTGTATTACTGCAACAGTACAGTGCCCATGTTTTCTAAAGTGGGGGAGGGATTTGCCATTTCCATTGCAAAGGATTGTGGGACTTGTGGTGCTACATACAGAGGGTGACACAAGAGTCTCTGACTGACTATAATTTTTATATACATTTTGGATAACTTCCTTGTTCACAATGACAGTGCAACACAGACAATCTTTTCATGCACTTTTTCTTTTCATCCCACTTACCTGGTACCATGTCACTAACAGGCAGCCCATGGACCAAGTGGGGGTTTATTGTGGTCAGGATATCCTCCTCCAGTGGGGTGAGGCGGATGCGGGGTCCAGAGTATGCAGCAGGGAGGTTCCGATTTAATTCGATTCAGGAGTATTTCTCCTTCACCCTCTACCTCTCATCCTGCCACTTTTTCTTGATGTCCTGGACTGTGCGCCTCTCCTCCCCCAATGCTGTGACAGCAGTGGCTAATTGCTGCCATAGGGCTGCCTTCTGTGTCCCACTGGTGCAGTAGGGTGGGAGTCCATAGAGGTGTTTGTGGTGCCTCACTATAAACTCCACAAGCATGGTGGTCTCCTCTGCAGTGAAATTCCTCTTCCTCCTCAATAGCTCCATTATTCTCTGCCAGTGTCAGCGTTGTGAACACAAACTCTCTTTGGCCAAACCTGTTCCTTCACTGTGTGCTGCTTTTAAATATTTTTTGCTGCTGGTCAATTAGTGTTAATTGGCTTCAGCTGGACCATGGTGGGGGTTGGTAGGCACTTGCAACCTAATGGCAAACTGGAGCTGTTGGCTGGGATTGGCTGGAGTGTGTCAGCTGATGCATGGTGGGGGATGGTAGGGACTTGGACAGGTTTTTACCCTTGGCTCAAATGATCAATGGCCACTGTTAATGTATTCTGGCCCCAAATCTGAGCTTCTGGGCCGGGAGCGACTTTCCGGCCCGGGAGCGGAATTTCCGGTCCGAAATCGGAGCTTCCGGCCCGCAAGCGGACTTCCCGCTCCGGGTGCGGAATTTCCGCTTCGGAGGTGGAAATTCCGGCCCGAGTGCGGACGTAAAGTTAGTAGTCGTAAATCCATTCTGTGAATAGCAAAAGTAGTAAGTTCATTCTGTGAATGTCAAAAGTAGTAAGTGCATTCTGTGAATACCAGAAGTAGTAAGTGCATTCTGTGAATACCAAAATGGTAGTAAGTTTAGGATTTGGTCTCAAGTTAGTTCTGTGAATCGGGCCCTCATATTTTTTGATGCAGACCACTGGGTTCGAGAAGAAAATGTCTTGCAGGAGACCGGTTGAAATAGAAAATGTGTCTAGAGACATTTTCTAAGCAAACCAGCCCAGTTGCCTGTACCTGGTGTGATTTTTTAAAGTGATATTTGCCCACTTATTCAGTTTTCACTAAAAATACCGAAAGAGCATTTTGCAAAGACTTCGTGTACTTTTGCCTAAAATTCCACACATTTTGCTTATTTCGTGAGAAAAAATATGCAGATGTCCACACCCTTAATAAGCAACTCCATTTGTGTTCTGCGTATTCCTTTCTTAGTTGAAAAACTAATAGCGTATTGTCCAAACGGAGAGTATATCCTAAACTCAACGCACGTTTTAAAATATAACCGTCAAATGCAGGATAAAAGAGCCACACCTTTTATTCTAAGAAATGTATAAATGTACAGGTGTTTTCTGCCGAGTGCAGCATTGTACATAGTGTACACAGACTACATTTTCTATTAAAATGTGTGCCTTTTGTATCGGGTATATTCCATCTAAGAGCCACACCTTTTATTCTAAGAAATGTATAAATGTACAGGTGTTTTCTGCTGAGTGCAGCATTGTACATAGTGTACACAGACTACATTTTCTATTAAAATGTGTGCCTTTTGTATCGGGTATATTCCATCTAATGGCATTCTTGCATGTGACACAATCCTTAATTGCTTGTGAAAATCATTTTGCAAGAGTATGTGGTGCTTGCACATTTTTCTTCATGGGAAACCTGTGTATTTTCTCCAGTGTTGAGATACCTCTTGTCTCTGTCAGAATAACTATATAGTAATGCCCAAGAATTTGCCTTTAATCATAGGTATAACATACCATAAATTAGTTTTTTGTCCTTTCCACATAATTTATTTAATTCTGCAACATAATTTTGTCCTCCACAAAGGCAAAATTCTAGGTTGGGTGACATTTAAATAATGCCTGCGTAATTCGTATAATTTTAGGAATTTTGCCATGCTCTTTCCCGAAATCACGTTATTATGCTACTTTGCGTAATTAAGCGCCATTGGCGGAAAAATATGTCAACCACATATTGTAGGGCCATCTACAGATCGGATTTGAGGTGTTTATCTGCTCAGTGTGTTGTATTTTCTCCTGCGGTGTGTCGGAAGTGCTTCTTCCCCTTCGGATTATGTGCCATGCTTTTGCAGCTGAAGGCAGCAGTGGCTGTCTCCCAAGCTGAGTGAAACACACAGGAAGCACATGGCACAAAGCTCCACAGCTTGCCTCAAAACCTCAACACAATGAGCTTTCTCGTCCAATAGATGACCGGGAGGCGTGAGGCTGGGCCTGCGCGCGCTCCTATCCGATGGCAGACATTCCGCAAAGACAGCGTGGGATCAAGAGCTTATAGATCAGGCATGGTAATCTTTGACATTCTGCATTAAAACATTAGTTTTTTTTAACATCTCATTAAACCAGTTTAATGACGCCGAGCAGCAAAACCACGCTGAATAAAATTAATTGGACACTCTCACACACACAGGGCAGATGGCTTTCTCAGTTCTTAACAGATCATTCATTTTCCTGAGAAATGTAGCAAAATGTTCAATGGCTCATTTAAAAAAAAAAAATATCGAGAAAGGCCGTGTACAATCCAGGGGGTGCAGAAAACCATATGTATAATGTGGAGTAAGTCTTTAAACTTGAATAATACCTCAACACATGCTCAGTTACAAAGGGCCAGGGGTCAGATGTAGGAAGCTTTTTTCTGCTCACAAGCCGTTTGAGGCCAATTTCCTAATAGCGGCTAATTAATATTCAAGAGGCAGGTCGCAATTTGCGACCCATTGGATATGGCCGGCACTCACAGGAATGGTGGCCTGCTAGGGTCAGCAGACCCCCATGTCTGTCTCTGCTTTTTAAATAAAGCAGCTTTTTATTTGTAAATGCAGCCTGTTATCCTTAAAGGAAAATGGGATGCATTTTTAAAAAGAACACATTTTTTTTTCATTTATTAAGAGCAGGTAGTGGGCCCGTAACCATAAAGGGTAAGGCGTACCTTAGGGACCTCTTCCAGTTTGCAAGTGGGTTACCGCCTCATCTAAGGAGTCGGTAAATTATGAATGCTTTGCAACAGCATTCCGCTCACAAAACATTCACACCAGGGGTAGTAAGCGCTATATAAATGCAATTACAATACAATACAATACATACCGGTGCAAGTAGGTATTAAGTAGGGATGCCCTAAAAATATCTGTTCCTAATACCAAATTTTAAAAGCACAGAGATGCATCGTATTAACAACAATACCACAAATCTGTGTGCTTCCCCCACGCTGGCGCACAATTGGCTGCCATGCGCCAGTGCAGGCACCCTTGTGTCATGTTGCGAGGGTGCCTGTGTTGCGAGGATGATTGTTTTTGTGCAGGAAGGAACACCTTCCTGCACATAAACAATCATTGATGATGTTTTCCTCTTGCTATTCTGCAGCAAGCATAGAAAGAGGAAAAAATTAGAAATACAAATAATGCTCCTCGTTGCACCACTCTTAAGCCTCTGCATAGGATTTTGATGCATTCCCAACTTTACAAAACTTTGTAAATCTGGGAATGTGTCAGGTACCATGGAAGTTGCGTGGGAACATCCCCAGTAGCACCCATGAAACGTCCCTTCCACGCAGAGTACTGTGTAAAAGGAGCCCTTATTTACAAGGCTGTGAAAAGTCACGGAGGGTGACTTTACATGGTCTTATAAAAATGGGCAGCCGCCCTGCACCGCCGGTGTGTCAAAGAAAGTGATGCATTGGCAAAGCAATGGCCTTATAAATGAGGCCCCTAGCTGTGGAGGATAGAGGTGCTGAAAAAACACACAAGTATATATTTTTAAACAACAAGGGAACCCAAAGGTAGTGGACCAGGGACCTTGGGAGTTAATTATTCTAGACAACAGTGGTCCCTAGAAGGAAGAAATTTAAGAGCAAGGAATGAATATAGACTATATTGTGTTGACTTGTCCAGCCAGACAGAGGTCCAATATGTACTTCTTAGCAATTTAGAAACAATTAGTATAAACAATACAAAAAGTGGGACACAAGCCTGTGTCCTACTTAGCCATGAGGTACAAGGAAAAAGGAGAACAGCAGGAGGCTCAGGCAAAGCTTATTGCTTTGTTTCACATGAATAATACACAGTATTATGAGGAACAAATCGCAGGGAACACCTTTACAATGAAGTAAATTAAAGTTTTTTCGTATAATGTGTAGACGGCGTTTCGAACCATAGAGGGAATAGGCAGTTCATCATCAGGACATACAATACATGCCTGTTAGGTAGAGCCTATTAGCCTGGAGGGAAAGTATGGAAGGAAAATACATAAAAGAAGACATTAGGGTATATATGCCTTGGTGTCAGGGAGTTAAAAGACAACGCGGCTTGAGACTCAGGCATGTGTGTGAAATTATCGCATTGGAAGGTGAGTGGTAGTGAGTTTCCGTAGTTTATTTGTGGCAATGGGAGTGACAGAGTACGGTGTAGCGTTGATTCAACTATGCGTGTGACCTGTCAGGAAGGCTGTATAGGCCAAGAACGTATTGTACTTGCACGAGCAGTTAAGGTGAATTGTAACCCATGCTGGGGAAGAGGTGAAGCTGGTCAAAATACTGGTGCGAGTGAGCAGATGGTAATTAAATTAAGGTCAAGGTGCCTGCGAAGAATTAACAACGTGCGCACTACACAGTAGTCAGGTTAAGACCAGTGAGGCTTGGTGTAAGTACACGGTGGGCGAGATAGAGTTAGAATTTACAACCCATGCTGCAGAAGGAGGATGAGCCGGTAGAAGGTTACTGAATGCCGAGGAAGTATAACAGAACATGCCAATTATAAGTGGGTAGATTGCAGCCCCTAGTGTTGAGCCAATATGAATCGTGCACATTAAATTATTCAGCGGAGTTATTTAAAGTATGGCAGAAACAACACTTGGCGGTTGGTCAGTTAATAAGGGTATCAAAAAAGTATTTCACTTGTATGTCGAGGGCGAGCCAATTCTTAAGAGTCTTACATTGTAACCAAAGTAACCGGTTCAAAAATGTTGGGAGCAAAACATAATATGGGCACCCAGGATTAGGTCGTAGGCGAGTGATTTCTAAAACATGAAGGTCTTGTAATATGACCACAATTGGCTAAGGCACTAGTATCAAATAACAGCATTACGTGGGTATTTAAGGAACACAGCTCGGTGCAATACAAGAATATTATCACTAGTATAAAAAAACCAGAATTACGTGGGTATTTAAGGAAAAAAAGAATAAGTGAGAGGACGAGATCGTGAGAAGGAAGGTAGGGGAGGACGGTGGAGAAGGAACCTGTGACGGCGATATGGCGGGTACGTAATAACAGCATACCTAATTGAATTTCCGGTTAGGGAACGATTAGGGATTCCCTACTTGTCATGGAGTCCATCCTTAACAAAAGACCCCGACCACACACAGTCCCCACTGTTTTTGTACTCCAGCTCCTAGAGGTCTGTTTAACAAGAAATTTCTTTCTAGTCAAAGACCAATTCTACCAACAAGTGAAAGGCACATCAATGGGGGCTATTTTTGCCCCCAATCTGGCTATTCTATATATGGACTCACTAGAGACCAACCATATCCTCTCAGAAACTAACCCATTCATCACATGTATAGGCAAATGGAAACGTTACATAGATGATATCTTTATGATTTGGCAGGATAGTGAGATCACACTTGCTTCATTCCTCCACTGGCTCAACAACAACTGTGGAGGCCTGAAATTCACCTTGACTCAGGATAGGAACTCTATCTCTTTCCTTGACCTCAACATTAAACACAATGATGGCATTCTCATAACTGGGCTATTCCGTATACCTACAGAATGCAATACCTTGCTCAGCTATGATAGCAACCACCCCCGGGCATTGAGGGATTCCCTTCCTTTCTGTCAGTTCCTATGTATTAGGAGGAATTGTTCCCTAAAAGTTGACTATTTCCATGAAGCCAAAATACTTTGTACTAAACTCACAAGTAGAGGGTACCCACGCAGATTGGTCCGAAATGCAATGAAAAGAACATGGTACTGTCCTCGTGAGGTCCTATTAGAGCCCAAAACTAAATCCAACTCAGAACGCTTGGTATGCGTAACTACCTTCTCTCCAGTTTCAAATGCAATACGCAAAACTATCTTACGAAATTGGTCTGTCCTAAATGCCGGCACACTAAGGTTGGAACATCCGCTGTTTGCTTTTAAGACAAGCAAGAACATCAAAAACCACCTTGTTCGCGCAGCACTACCCAGCAACAAAAAGAGCTCCAATACCCTTAATGACCTATGGGCCCTTGCACCTCTTAAAGGCCACTCCAAATGTGGTAATTGTGTGGTTTGTGATTTCACCATATAATGCAAAGAATTTGTATTTTAAGATATCAAAAGTGAATCGAGAATGTTTACAAATTGTAATACTTGCAATGTTGTGTACGCAATTTTCTGCCCCTGTGACAAAATATACATTGGACATCTACGTCTACGTCTACGAATCTCCCAACATCGGAGTAGAAGTAGGTGCAAAACAGCCAACGCATCATTGGTTGAACACTTTGAACTAAATGGACATTTGGAAAATGACATTCGCTGGACTATTATCACAGTGGTCAAACTGCCTCCAAGAGGTGGGGACATTTGCAAACTATTGAACAAAGAAGAATTAAAATGGATACTGAGAACTGACAGCCTCAACACAGGACCGAATCGCCTTGAGGACTGGACATCATTGATCTAAAAATGTTTCCTACTATTATGCCCGAACATGGCTTGGCAGTTCGGGCTGGACTGTTCCCATGAGGCACAGGGTCAAGACTGATTTGCATATGGCCATGTCTGAACTGGGGTGGCGTAGTGGGCCAAAGAACGATGGATTTAACCCAGATCTCTTGACTGGGGGAGAATGTCTGCATTGTCAGCATTCCGTCCATCATTTTTTTGTTGTAACGCTTTTCGCCCTCAGTGGGATGGGTATTCCCAGACGTGGGACCCGTGCTCACTGCGCCACTGGAGTCAAGCTATCCTGGCTGATGACGACTGATAGCCAGAAACCGGTCCTAGGATGCTTGATTCCGGTCCAGGGAAGACATGGCTTGGCAGTTCGGGCTGGACTGTTCCCATGAGGCACAGGGTCAAGACTGATTTGCATATGGCCATGTCTGAACTGGGGTGGCGTAGTGGGCAAAAGAACGATGGATTTAACCCAGATTTCTTGACTGGGGGAGAATGTCTGCATTGTCAGCATTCCGTCCATCATTTTTTTGTTGTAACGCTTTTCGCCCTAAGTGGGATGGGTATTCCCAGACGTGGGACCCGTGCTCACTGCGCCACTGGAGTCAAGCTATCCTGGCTGATGACGGCTGATAGCCAGAAACCGGTCCTAGGATGCTTGATTCCGGTCCAGGGAAGACATGGCTTGGCAGTTCGGGCTGGACTGTTCCCATGAGGCACAGGGTCAAGACTGATTTGCATATGGCCATGTCTGAACTGGGGTGGCGTAGTGGGCAAAAGAACGATGGATTTAACCCAGATCTCTTGACTGGGGGAGAATTTCTGCATTGTCAGCATTCCGTCCATCATTTTTTTGTTGTAACGCTTTTCGCCCTAAGTGGGATGGGTATTCCCAGACGTGGGACCCGTGCTCACTGCGCCACTGGAGTCAAGCTATCCTGGCTGATGACGGCTGATAGCCAGAAACCGGTCCTAGGATGCTTGATTCCGGTCCAGGGAAGACATGGCTTGGCAGTTCGGGCTGGACTGTTCCCATGAGGCACAGGGTCAAGACTGATTTGCATATGGCCATGTCTGAACTGGGGTGGCGTAGTGGGCAAAAGAACGATGGATTTAACCCAGATCTCTTGACTGGGGGAGAATGTCTGCATTGTCAGCATTCCGTCCATCATTTTTTTGTTGTAACGCTTTTCGCCCTAAGTGGGATGGGTATTCCCAGACGTGGGACCCGTGCTCACTGCGCCACTGGAGTCAAGCTATCCTGGCTGATGACGGCTGATAGCCAGAAACCGGTCCTAGGATGCTTGATTCCGGTCCAGGGAAGACATGGCTTGGCAGTTCGGGCTGGACTGTTCCCATGAGGCACAGGGTCAAGACTGATTTGCATATGGCCATGTCTGAACTGGGGTGGCGTAGTGGGCAAAAGAACGATGGATTTAACCCAGATCTCTTGACTGGGGGAGAATGTCTGCATTGTCAGCATTCCGTCCATCATTTTTTTGTTGTAACGCTTTTCGCCCTAAGTGGGATGGGTATTCCCAGACGTGGGACCCGTGCTCACTGCGCCACTGGAGTCAAGCTATCCTGGCTGATGACGGCTGATAGCCAGAAACCGGTCCTAGGATGCTTGATTCCGGTCCAGGGAAGACATGGCTTGGCAGTTCGGGCTGGACTGTTCCCATGAGGCACAGGGTCAAGACTGATTTGCATATGGCCATGTCTGAACTGGGGTGGCGTAGTGGGCAAAAGAACGATGGATTTAACCCAGATCTCTTGACTGGGGGAGAATGTCTGCATTGTCAGCATTCCGTCCATCATTTTTTTGTTGTAACGCTTTTCGCCCTAAGTGGGATGGGTATTCCCAGACGTGGGACCCGTGCTCACTGTGCCACTGGAGTCAAGCTATCCTGGCTGATGACGGCTGATAGCCAGAAACCGGTCCTAGGATGCTTGATTCCGGTCCAGGGAAGACATGGCTTGGCAGTTCGGGCTGGACTGTTCCCATGAGGCACAGGGTCAAGACTGATTTGCATATGGCCATGTCTGAACTGGGGTGGCGTAGTGGGCAAAAGAACGATGGATTTAACCCAGATCTCTTGACTGGGGGAGAATGTCTGCATTGTCAGCATTCCGTCCATCATTTTTTTGTTGTAACGCTTTTCGCCCTAAGTGGGATGGGTATTCCCAGACGTGGGACCCGTGCTCACTGCGCCACTGGAGTCAAGTTATCCTGGCTGATGACGGCTGATAGCCAGAAACCGGTCCTAGGATGCTTGATTCCGGTCCAGGGAAGACATGGCTTGGCAGTTCGGGCTGGACTGTTCCCATGAGGCACAGGGTCAAGACTGATTTGCATATGGCCATGTCTGAACTGGGGTGGCGTAGTCGGCAAAAGAACGATGGATTTAACCCAGATCTCTTGACTGGGGGAGAATGTCTGCATTGTCAGCATTCCGTCCATCATTTTTTTGTTGTAACGCTTTTCGCCCTAAGTGGGATGGGTATTCCCAGACGTGGGACCCGTGCTCACTGCGCCACTGGAGTCAAGCTATCCTGGCTGATGACGGCTGATAGCCAGAAACCGGTCCTAGGATGCTTGATTCCGGTCCAGGGAAGACATGGCTTGGCAGTTCGGGCTGGACTGTTCCCATGAGGCACAGGGTCAAGACTGATTTGCATATGGCCATGTCTGAACTGGGGTGGCGTAGTGGGAAAAAGAACGATGGATTTAACCCAGATCTCTTGACTGGGGGAGAATGTCTGCATTGTCAGCATTCCGTCCATCATTTTTTTGTTGTAACGCTTTTCGCCCTAAGTGGGATGGGTATTCCCAGACGTGGGACCCGTGCTCACTGCGCCACTGGAGTCAAGCTATCCTGGCTGATGACGGCTGATAGCCAGAAACCGGCCCTAGGATGCTTGATTCCGGTCCAGGGAAGACATGGCTTGGCAGTTCGGGCTGGACTGTTCCCATCAGGCACAGGGTCAAGACTGATTTGCATATGGCCATGTCTGAACTGGGGTGGCGTAGTGGGCAAAAGAACGATGGATTTAACCCAGATCTCTTGACTGGGGGAGAATGTCTGCATTGTCAGCATTCCGTCCATCATTTTTTTGTTGTAACGCTTTTCGCCCTAAGTGGGATGGGTATTCCCAGACGTGGGACCCGTGCTCACTGCGCCACTGGAGTCAAGCTATCCTGGCTGATGACGGCTGATAGCCAGAAACCGGTCCTAGGATGCTTGATTCCGGTCCAGGGAAGACATGGCTTGGCAGTTCGGGCTGGACTGTTCCCATGAGGCACAGGGTCAAGACTGATTTGCATATGGCCATGTCTGAACTGGGGTGGCGTAGTGGGCAAAAGAACGATGGATTTAACCCAGATCTCTTGACTGGGGGAGAATGTCTGCATTGTCAGCATTCCGTCCATCATTTTTTTGTTGTAACGCTTTTCGCCCTAAGTGGGATGGGTATTCCCAGACGTGGGACCCGTGCTCACTGCGCCACTGGAGTCAAGCTATCCTGGCTGATGACGGCTGATAGCCAGAAACCGGTCCTAGGATGCTTGATTCCGGTCCAGGGAAGACATGGCTTGGCAGTTCGGGCTGGACTGTTCCCATGAGGCACAGGGTCAAGACTGATTTGCATATGGCCATGTCTGAACTGGGGTGGCGTAGTCGGCAAAAGAACGATGGATTTAACCCAGATCTCTTGACTGGGGGAGAATGTCTGCATTGTCAGCATTCCGTCCATCATTTTTTTGTTGTAACGCTTTTCGCCCTAAGTGGGATGGGTATTCCCAGACGTGGGACCCGTGCTCACTGCGCCACTGGAGTCAAGCTATCCTGGCTGATGACGGCTGATAGCCAGAAACCGGTCCTAGGATGCTTGATTCCGGTCCAGGGAAGACATGGCATGGCAGTTCGGGCTGGACTGTTCCCATGAGGCACAGGGTCAAGACTGATTTGCATATGGCCATGTCTGAACTGGGGTGGCGTAGTGGGCAAAAGAACGATGGATTTAACCCAGATCTCTTGACTGGGGGAGAATGTCTGCATTGTCAGCATTCCGTCCATCATTTTTTTGTTGTAACGCTTTTCGCCCTAAGTGGGATGGGTATTCCCAGACGTGAGACCCGTGCTCACTGCGCCACTGGAGTCAAGCTATCCTGGCTGATGACGGCTGATAGCCAGAAACCGGTCCTAGGATGCTTGATTCCGGTCCAGGGAAGACATGGCTTGGCAGTTCGGGCTGGACTGTTCCCATGAGGCACAGGGTCAAGACTGATTTGCATATGGCCATGTCTGAACTGGGGTGGCGTAGTGGGCAAAAGAACGATGGATTTAACCCAGATCTCTTGACTGGGGGAGAATGTCTGCATTGTCAGCATTCCGTCCATCATTTTTTTGTTGTAACGCATTTCGCCCTAAGTGGGATGGGTATTCCCAGACGTGGGACCCGTGCTCACTGCGCCACTGGAGTCAAGCTATCCTGGCTGATGACGGCTGATAGCCAGAAACCGGACCTAGGATGCTTCATTCCGGTCCAGGGAAGACATGGCTTGGCAGTTCGGGCTGGACTGTTCCCATGAGGCACAGGGTCAAGACTGATTTGCATATGGCCATGTCTGAACTGGGGTGGCGTAGTGGGCAAAAGAACGATGGATTTAACCCAGATCTCTTGACTGGGGGAGAATGTCTGCATTGTCAGCATTCCGTCCATCATTTTTTTGTTGTAACGCTTTTCGCCCTAAGTGGGATGGGTATTCCCAGACGTGGGACCCGTGCTCACTGCGCCACTGGAGTCAAGCTATCCTGGCTGATGACGGCTGATAGCCAGAAACCGGTCCTAGGATGCTTGATTCCGGTCCAGGGAAGACATGGCATGGCAGTTCGGGCTGGACTGTTCCCATGAGGCACAGGGTCAAGACTGATTTGCATATGGCCATGTCTGAACTGGGGTGGCGTAGTGGGCAAAAGAACGATGGATTTAACCCAGATCTCTTGACTGGGGGAGAATGTCTGCATTGTCAGCATTCCGTCCATCATTTTTTTGTTGTAACGCTTTTCGCCCTAAGTGGGATGGGTATTCCCAGACGTGGGACCCGTGCTCACTGCGCCACTGGAGTCAAGTTATCCTGGCTGATGACGGCTGATAGCCAGAAACCGGTCCTAGGATGCTTGATTCCGGTCCAGGGAAGACATGGCTTGGCAGTTCGGGCTGGACTGTTCCCATGAGGCACAGGGTCAAGACTGATTTGCATATGGCCATGTCTGAACTGGGGTGGCGTAGTCGGCAAAAGAACGATGGATTTAACCCAGATCTCTTGACTGGGGGAGAATGTCTGCATTGTCAGCATTCCGTCCATCATTTTTTTGTTGTAACGCTTTTCGCCCTAAGTGGGATGGGTATTCCCAGACGTGGGACCCGTGCTCACTGCGCCACTGGAGTCAAGCTATCCTGGCTGATGACGGCTGATAGCCAGAAACCGGTCCTAGGATGCTTGATTCCGGTCCAGGGAAGACATGGCTTGGCAGTTCGGGCTGGACTGTTCCCATGAGGCACAGGGTCAAGACTGATTTGCATATGGCCATGTCTGAACTGGGGTGGCGTAGTGGGAAAAAGAACGATGGATTTAACCCAGATCTCTTGACTGGGGGAGAATGTCTGCATTGTCAGCATTCCGTCCATCATTTTTTTGTTGTAACGCTTTTCGCCCTAAGTGGGATGGGTATTCCCAGACGTGGGACCCGTGCTCACTGCGCCACTGGAGTCAAGCTATCCTGGCTGATGACGGCTGATAGCCAGAAACCGGCCCTAGGATGCTTGATTCCGGTCCAGGGAAGACATGGCTTGGCAGTTCGGGCTGGACTGTTCCCATGAGGCACAGGGTCAAGACTGATTTGCATATGGCCATGTCTGAACTGGGGTGGCGTAGTGGGCAAAAGAACGATGGATTTAACCCAGATCTCTTGACTGGGGGAGAATGTCTGCATTGTCAGCATTCCGTCCATCATTTTTTTGTTGTAACGCTTTTCGCCCTAAGTGGGATGGGTATTCCCAGACGTGGGACCCGTGCTCACTGCGCCACTGGAGTCAAGCTATCCTGGCTGATGACGGCTGATAGCCAGAAACCGGTCCTAGGATGCTTGATTCCGGTCCAGGGAAGACATGGCTTGGCAGTTCGGGCTGGACTGTTCCCATGAGGCACAGGGTCAAGACTGATTTGCATATGGCCATGTCTGAACTGGGGTGGCGTAGTGGGCAAAAGAACGATGGATTTAACCCAGATCTCTTGACTGGGGGAGAATGTCTGCATTGTCAGCATTCCGTCCATCATTTTTTTGTTGTAACGCTTTTCGCCCTAAGTGGGATGGGTATTCCCAGACGTGGGACCCGTGCTCACTGCGCCACTGGAGTCAAGCTATCCTGGCTGATGACGGCTGATAGCCAGAAACCGGTCCTAGGATGCTTGATTCCGGTCCAGGGAAGACATGGCTTGGCAGTTCGGGCTGGACTGTTCCCATGAGGCATAGGGTCAAGACTGATTTGCATATGGCCATGTCTGAACTGGGGTGGCGTAGTCGGCAAAAGAACGATGGATTTAACCCAGATCTCTTGACTGGGGGAGAATGTCTGCATTGTCAGCATTCCGTCCATCATTTTTTTGTTGTAACGCTTTTCGCCCTAAGTGGGATGGGTATTCCCAGACGTGGGACCCGTGCTCACTGCGCCACTGGAGTCAAGCTATCCTGGCTGATGACGGCTGATAGCCAGAAACCGGTCCTAGGATGCTTGATTCCGGTTCAGGGAAGACATGGCTTGGCAGTTCGGGCTGGACTGTTCCCATGAGGCACAGGGTCAAGACTGATTTGCATATGGCCATGTCTGAACTGGGGTGGCGTAGTGGGCAAAAGAACGATGGATTTAACCCAGATCTCTTGCCTGGGGGAGAATGTCTGCATTGTCAGCATTCCGTCCATCATTTTTTTGTTGTAACGCTTTTCGCCCTAAGTGGGATGGGTATTCCCAGACGTGGGACCCGTGCTCACTGCGCCACTGGAGTCAAGCTATCCTGGCTGATGACGGCTGATAGCCAGAAACCGGTCCTAGGATGCTTGATTCCGGTCCAGGGAAGACATGGCTTGGCAGTTCGGGCTGGACTGTTCCCATGAGGCAAAGGGTCAAGACTGATTTGCATATGGCCATGTCTGAACTGGGGTGGCGTAGTGGGCAAAAGAACGATGGATTTAACCCAGATCTCTTGACTGGGGGAGAATGTCTGCATTGTCAGCATTCCGTCCATCATTTTTTTGTTGTAACGCTTTTCGCCCTAAGTGGGATGGGTATTCCCAGACGTGGGACCCGTGCTCACTGCGCCACTGGAGTCAAGCTATCCTGGCTGATGACGGCTGATAGCCAGAAACCGGTCATAGGATGCTTGATTCCGGTCCAGGGAAGACATGGCTTGGCAGTTCGGGCTGGACTGTTCCCATGAGGCACAGGGTCAAGACTGATTTGCATATGGCCATGTCTGAACTGGGGTGGCGTAGTGGGCAAAAGAACGATGGATTTAACCCAGATCTCTTGACTGGGGGAGAATGTCTGCATTGTCAGCATTCCGTCCATCATTTTTTTGTTGTAACGCTTTTCGCCCTAAGTGGGATGGGTATTCCCAGACGTGGGACCCGTGCTCACTGCGCCACTGGAGTCAAGCTATCCTGGCTGATGACGGCTGATAGCCAGAAACCGGTCCTAGGATGCTTGATTCCGGTCCAGGGAAGACATGGCTTGGCAGTTCGGGCTGGACTGTTCCCATGAGGCACAGGGTCAAGACTGATTTGCATATGGCCATGTCTGAACTGGGGTGGCGTAGTGGGCAAAAGAACGATGGATTTAACCCAGATCTCTTGACTGGGGGAGAATGTCTGCATTGTCAGCATTCCGTCCATCATTTTTTTGTTGTAACGCTTAGCCAATTGTGGTCATATTACAAGACCTTCATGTTTTAGAAATCACTCGCCTATGACCTAATCCTGGGTGCCCATATTATGTTTTGCTCCCAACATTTTTGAACCGGTTACTTAGGTTACAATGTAAGACTCTTAAGAATTTGCTCGCCCTCGACATACAATTAAAATACTTTTATGATACCCTTATTAACTGACCAACCGCCAAGTGTTGTTTCTGCCATACTTTAAATAACTCCGCTGAATAATTCAATGTGCACGATTCATGTTGGCTCAACACGAGGGGCTGCAATCTACCCACTTATAATTGGCATGTTCCGTTATACTTCCTCGGCATTCAGTAACCTTCTACCGGCTCATCCTCCTTCTGCAGCATGGGTTGTAAATTCTAACTCTATCTCGCCCACCGTGTACTTACATCAAGCCTCACTGGTCTTAACCTGACTACCGTGTAGTGCGCACATTGTTAATTCTTCGCAGGCACCTTGACTTTAATTTAATTACCATCCGCTCACTCGCACCAGTATTTTGACCATCTTCACCCCTTCCCCAGCATGAGTTACAATTCACCTTAACTGTTCGTGCAAGTACAATACGTTCTTGGCCTATACAGCCTTCCTGACAGGTCACACGCATAGTTGAATCCACGCTACACCGTACTCTGTTACTCCCATTGCCGCAAAGAAGCTACGGAAACTCACTACCACTCACCTTCTAATGCGCAAATTTCACACACCTTCCTGAGTCTCCAGCCGCATTGTCTTTTAACTCCCTGACACCAAGGCATATATGCCCTAATCTCTTCTTTTATGTATTTTCCTTCCATACTTAACCTCCAGGCTAATAGGCTCTACCTAACAGGCATGTATTGTATGTCCTGATGATGAACCACCTATTCCCTCTATGGTTCGAAACGCCGTCGGCACTTTGATATACCTTATACGAAAAATCTTTCATTTACTTCATTGTAAAGGTGTTCCCTGCGATTTGTTCCTCATAATACTGTGTATTATTCATGTGAAACAAACCAATAAGCTTTGCCTGAGCCTCCTGCTATTCCCCTTTTTCCTTGTACCTCATGGCTAAGTAGGACACAGGCTTGTGTCCCACTTTTTGTATTGTTTGTACTAATTGTTTCTAAATTGCTAAGAAGTAAATATTAGACCTCTGTCTGGCTGGACAAGTCAACCCAATATAGTAACGATTGAGTCTATATTCATTACTTGCTCTTAAATTTCTTCCTTCTAGGGACCACTGTTGTCTAGAATAATAGAAAAAACACAAAAGGCCATATTGACCTTGACCATCCTGAGTAGGTCTCGAAAACAATTCTGTCACACCAGCGGATTCTTCCCTAATTTCAGGTTACACTTGTTACATGAAATCCCAGAAATTAGGCTATTATGCCATGTCGCAAAATTACACTTCGGTAATGGCAAAAATGTGAACACACAGAAATACAGGGATTGACCAGAACCTGAGAGGTTGTTTGCAGTGCTTGCATTTTCTGTACTATTTTTTGTGTAAAATGTGTCCAAAATGTACATGAACCTGCATTTCACTCTAAATAATGCATCAAATGCTGATTTCGAATTTTGCATGATTTTCCTAAAATATCACATAATTGTGCAAATGCTGATTACTTGATTTTCACACACCCGTAATCATGGTGTGCTATGCTGGCTCAGTGCAAACCTAGTGCCTGTTTTTAGAGAGGTGGGCAAGCCCTTGGAAGCTCGAGCTGAAGCCTGGCTTTGGCTCAGCTCGTGGTTCTGTTGGAACCTCGAGCCCATAACGAGCCCATAACGAGTCAAGCTTTAACGTGGCTTCGGCTGGCCATCCTCACTCTACCTTCATTCTCAAAGAAGTAAAAACAAAGCATTCATATTTGAGGTGAAAAGGAGACACAAATATATACCTAGTAGTGGCTGATTTGTACAAAGTTAAACCATAAACCTGCTTTAATCACAGCATCCCACTTAACCAAATTGTGTGTTCTAAGGCAAAGATATTATTTAACAGACCCTCCTTTTTCTTCACTATCGCAAATTAAAGCACTTACAAATACCTGGGTTATGAATATCAGTGTACTGAAACAGATTGTGTTTGATTTAATAGACTATATTGTTGCTCTATCTAGAAGAATCTAGAAGTGCCCCCATTCACCGCCATGCACAATGCTCCATGCACCACATGGTGCATGGCACACGGTCCATGGATGTGCAAGAAGTGATCCTTATCTCTGCAGTTTGTGCTGAGGCCCTTTTTCTGGGCAGCAGCGCAAGTAGCCATGAAAGGAGCACTTTGCGACGGTCACACTATATAATGGTGGTCGAACCGCCACCTGCTCCTCGGGCGGTCTTCTGACAGCTGCAATAGCGAGTGGCGGTCCAACCGTCCGACATCGGAATTGCCCCCTTCGTAATTTTTTATGTATATTGAATGATTAAAAAACTGTTGTTATGCTCATCCCAAAATTAGGCAAACAGTGCCACCATGTGGCACACTGTCCTAAATGCCAGTGTTAACAGTGAAGTGCTGGTGCCCCGCACCGGAAACCATCGGCTCAAATTAAATTCTGGACACCTCACTTACCCTGGACATATGCCACACGTAATGTGGTCTTAGACATTATTTGAGGCTCCATGTACCACACAAAACACATCTCAGTACTGTTGAAGATCTTCCCCTCTGAGGGTAGCTATCATTAGTGCAGCAATTGCAATAGCATAGGGTGACCCGGAAGATGAGGAGCCTTGTGCAGCTCAGTAGTAGCTGTAACCTATTGCCCAAAGTGGGGGTAGCGCTATGGGTTTAATTTTCTTTTTTGTCAGCTGGCTCCTGCAGTCTTTTGTGAACCACTACTGATGTGCAGGCATGTCCCTGAGAACACCCAAGACAAAAAGCTCCTGTCACTATTGCTCGGTGACACTTGTCCTAGGCCAAGGCTCAAGGTCAGAGATATTTGTATATTCACCTGGAATTGGAGGCATAAAAGACACATATGGTATGGCGGTAAAGAAGAGCTGTCAAGCCACTTGACCCTTAGTCAAAGTCAGCCAGCCACTGAGATAGCCGTGCTCTCTCTGGATTTCCCCTTCTGGTATGTGATTTGCTCCCCTATTCTCAGTCCTCACATTTATTGCATCTGATTGGATAATCATGAGTTTCTCTTCTACGACCTTTTAAAGCTGGAGTGGAGCGTCATTGCCGCCTACTGACCAGTCAGTGTATTCACTGTTATAAGTGCAAGAGGGGCTGTGCAGACTTTAACCTTGCCACTGGAGGTCACTGTTGAGTCAACGTCCTAAAAAATGGTGAAGGGGTGAAAGGTAGAAAGAAAACAACAGAAATGACTAGAGTTTTGTGGAGCAGTACACCATGAAAAAATGTGTCACAAAATGTTTGATTTATTATGCAACATGAATGTTTCTCTCTTTTTCTTTGTCATTTTCTCTATTTGATCAGCTACCACTTCTTGGAAGTGACCCTGACACACAATCACACAAAGCGGACATTACTAAGCAACTCTGGGCAAGGAAACTCTTTGCATGTGCAATATAACAAAGCAGCCGTTCATTGAAATGCGCTTTTCCTTTATTTTGGAAAAAAGGTCTGCATCTAAGAAACAGCAAACCATTAAGTGAGTGGTGCGCACGGAGGCCTTTTATTAAGGCCCTACCTGAGTCTTCGGGTCAAGAGCAGCTCTGATATTTTCGATTCATGGAACACTTCAGAATACACAAAGCCAGGGCTTTACCAGGGATGAAAAAACTGGGGATCTCTCAAAGAGGCGTAGATGATGTAATTAAGAACGCGGCTTAAAAACCCAAAAACTAAAAATCTGTGCTTAGCATAGTGTGCCACCCAACTAGCATTTTACTGTTTTTGTCATTGCTTCCATATATATAATACAACAAGTAACATTACACATACAACAAGCCAGGACTATTCACTTTGTCAACGGCTGTTAGTTGCATATGATAAATAAGCTACAACTACGGCTTCGTTGTATATAACATTGAAAAGGCTTCAGTTCTTGCATGATGAGAGTATGAAAGAATATTCATCAAAGGCAGTGAAGGGTGGTACTGCTGCAGAGGTAAGTTGTTATTTTTTTCACCCGGAGGGTGGAGGCAAAAATGGAGAGACCGATAGGGACCAGTCTCAGCACCTGCTTTATAGAACTGCTGGTGATGAGCACCGGCAGGACCCTGCCCATTTAAAGCCTTGTATAAGGCAATCAAAGGAGCGAATGCAAGAGTCATGATAAGAAGTCAAATGACATAACTGGCTGGTGTCTTAGAAAACACGCAACATGCATGAGTCCAGATTTTATTTTCTTGGAATGTCTTCTTTCAGACATATTTAACTTTGCGATCTCATCAGCAGCTCCAGGCTGCAAGAAATGGCATTCGCAGCTTGAATCGTAGAACATGAGTGGTCAGGTGCAAGCAGGGGCTGCCAACACAGCTCACGGGGGAGGGGGCGGGCATGGGGGGGCAGGGAAGCAGGCTGCATGTAAATAAAAAAATAAAACGTACCTTGCTGCCGCTGCCAGGTCCCGTGTCTTCTCTCCTGCTCACCTGTTTCCGACTCCAGGTCGGAACAGGAAGCAGGCAACCAGGCTCCCACCACTAAGCCAATCACAATGCTCCAATGGAGCATTGTGATTGGTCAGAGCACCGTGACACGTTGCTCAGCCAGGGGCTGTAGGGGTGGGCATGTTCTCCAGGCAGGCTGTACTACAGCCAGCATAGAGAACAGGGGAGTGCGCATGACTGTTTTGGGCGGCCCGAGAGGGCCGACCAAACAGTCATTGTACACAAGAGTGCTCTACCCCTCCTCCCCTGAACCTCCACCCCACCCCCTCATGCACTGCCGCAGCAGGTGGAAAAAAAAAATGATAATAACGTTCCGTTATTATAATTTTATTTTTTCCTTTCTTTGCTGCTCCTGGCAGTAGGGTGATGCTCTTCCGCCTCAGCGGAGGAGCCGCCACTGTGTGCAAGTTACTGGTCCAGGTCAAATTAATTGTTGTTATTGTATTATTTATAAAACACAGCATGCAGCTTTAATGGCTTAATGGTGCTAGAGCTAAAATAACAAGCATTGGCAAAGCAAATATGTCCAGCCTTTGAGACCTACTAGAATTGCCATTTTTTAGGGAGATGGTGTGCAGCATGGCTAAAGATTTTTTTTTAAAAAGCCTTTGAAGCAGGCAGGCCTGAATGCACTTACAAAATGATGCAGACTCTTTTTACTGTTCAGTTACAGTTCTGAGTTGGATCAGTAACTAAAAGGAAAACGAGCATTGGTAATGCATCGGTTTCGACTATGTGATGAAGAAAGAGCTGTTTTTTTATCAATCATCATCAGGTAGAAAGAAAGAGCTCCCTGCCAAATAACAAGGGAGTGGAGCGGATGTGACAGAGGGCCAGAGCTGCAGATCCCCCTTCAAGTCTTGGGGGTGCAACATCCTGTGAATCTATGCAAATCACTTAATCTCTCCAGTGTGATGAATTGCTATATAATATGCTGCAAGAGTGAAAAGCAAAACTTTATGAAAATATAGTTCAGCCAAAGCGTATGTTAACAGTATTTCGGCTATGGGAAAATGACAAGAGAAGCAGATGAGGAGCAAGCATTGGTAAAAGCAGGAAAATATGCTACAGCCAATAGAAATCGATGAAAAATAAGTAGCACGCACAGGAAACAATGAAAAGCCAGGAAAAAGAGGAGGCAGGAAGTAAATCCCTTTTAAGTTTAACTTAAAAAAATAGATTTCTCAAGCCCAGCTCAAACACTGTGGAGGTGAAACCTAAACATGTGCAAAAGCGTTTTTTATTTTAAATAAGCGAGTGGGGAAGCAACATGTGGAAGCAACAGAGGGAAGGAAGCAAAGGGGCAGAAGCAACAATACAGGTTTGGGGGCAGAAGCAACACGGAGGGCACATGTGGTGGGAGGAGGAGTAAAGGGCAAGAAAGCAACATAGAGTGGAAAGGGAGAAGCACGAAGTTGAGCTGGCAATGTGGGGAGTACAGGGGTGGAGAGTAGAAGCAATGAGCAAGAGAGAGAAGGGTATGGGACAGGAAAGATACAGGGAGGGCAGGAGTGGGGAGCTGCAAGGGGCCAGATAACAATCAGGAGCGAGCAGGGAAAAGGCACACTGATGAGAAAGCAATTGAGGAAGTATGTTATGTTATGTTATGTCATGTTATGTGGGTGAGAGCAACATGAAGGGTGGAGAGTATCAGAAGCACAGCAGAGAGCAACAAAGAGTGCAGGGAAGAGAAGTACACGAGAGAGACAGATGGAAAAAACATGCACTCTCATGGAGTGCTTAACTAAAAAGAAAAACGTAGTGCTTAAAATGCAAGCTGTGATAGCATAGAAGCCAGCCAATCAAAAGTTATGTTAAAGATGCAATGTTCCATGAGAGGGACAAATTACAAGGTTGACAAGCTGGAACACAAAATAAATATCAGGCAAATGCGAGTGACAGGCAAGCCAACCAAAGGTAAGAAATGGGCGGGATCCAAGCTCCTGTATGATGTTGGTACAACCATAGTATGTCTCGCAACGGCAAAACCTATAAATGATAAAGAAAGGATTGAATCAAATTCAGGGCCCGAGGGCCAACAAAAAGCACAACAGACCAATCTTTAATGCTTTCCTAAAATCCGAGTAGATCTGACTCTGTCTAAGTTTCAGAGGCAATTTGATCTGTAAGAAAGTGGGTTATTAGTTGAAAAAGATGTAAATCCTTCAAAACTAATATGTCTGCACCCTTTCCTTACTGGGAACCAAGTACCCTATTGTAGCTCTCAACTCTCTCAGGGAAGCGAAGACGATCAGCCCAAGGCCTACTAAGTTATGGTGGTGTGGCCTAGATAGTTCATGGTATGAAACAAAAAACACTCTATAAAACATTATTGAGTCAGTGCTTCTTCTTATAAAAAGGAAAAGTACTTTATTACTCACGCACTAAAAATACTATGCATTAATTACAAATATATACAATCAGGTAGATGGGAATACTTTTGGTGATACCCCCAGAATGGTTTACACCTTCAACAAGCCCTAAGCCCACTCTCAGAATGCCCAAACTATACTCGATCATATATCACAACATAACAGTATGTCAATATCAATATGGTAAACCTAATGGCTTTGCTAGGTAATCAGTGCAATAATAAAAGCAGAAAACACGTTATAAATAAGCAGTGCAACATCACTGAAATCAATGAGAATAGTACAAACAGTAGCACCCATGGAATACCCATTGAAGCACAGTAATGCGTAAAAGGAGCCCATATTTACAAGGCCATGAAAAGTCACAGAGGGTGACTTTACGTAGCCTTGTAAATATGGGCAGGCACACTACACCGCGCGTGTGTCAAAGAAAGTGACGCATCTGCAGAGCGATGCCGTTATAAATAAGGCCCCTAACTGGGCAGGAAAGAGGTGCAGAAAAAACACGCAAGGCCATATTGGCCATATCCTGAGTAGGTCTCAAAAAAATGTCTGTCACACCAGCGTATTCTTGCCTAATTTCATGTTACACTTGCTACATGAAATTCCAGAAATTAGGCTATTTTGCCATTTCTCAAAATTACACGCCATTCACGGCAAAAACGTGAACACACAGGAATAAAGCGATTGACCAGTACCCGAGAGGTTTTTGTTTGCAGTGCTTGCATTTTCTGTACTGTTTTTAGTGTAAAATAAGTCCTTGTGTCCAAATGTACATGAACTTGCATTTCACTGTAAATATTGCATCACGTGCTGGTTTCGAATTTTGTATGATTTTCCTAAAATATCACATAATTTTGAGAGTGCTGATTACTTGATTTTCACACACCCGTAATCATGGTGTGCTATGCTGGCTCATTGCAAACCTATGGGCAGATTTACAAGACCCTTGCGCCACTTTTGCGTCACTTTTATCATGGGAAAAGTTACGCAAAAGTGGCGCAAGGGGCTTGTGAATCTACCCCCTAGTGCCTGTTTTTAGAGAGGTGGGCAAGCCGCTGGAAGCTTGAGCTGAAGCCTGGCTTGGCTCAGCTCGTGGTTCTGTTGGAACCTCGAGCCCATAACGAGCCCATAACGAGCCCATAACGAGTCAAGCTTTGATGTGGCTTCTGCTGGCCATCCTCACTCTACCCTCATTCTCAAAGAGGTAAAAACAAAGCATTAATATTTGAGGTGAAAAGGAGACACACATAGATACCCAGTAGTGGCTGATTTGTACAAAGTGAAACCATAAATCTGCTTTAATAGCAGCATCCCCACTTAACCAAATTGTGTGCTCTTAGGCAAAGATTTTATCTACCAGATCCTCCATTTTCTTCACTATCGCGAATTAAAGCACTTACAAATACCCGGGTTCCGAATATCAGTGTACTGAAACAGATTGTGTTTGATTCAATAGACTATATTGTTGCTCTATCTAGAAGAATCTGGGCCACATTCGTGTTTCTGTAGTAAGTGTCTGGCTTCGTAGTTCACTAATGGCACTGTCATCAGGGTCCTCGGGAGGGCGACACAATGCTTCTAAGTTCATGTTTAAAAACTATCAGTTTTGATAAGCACTTCTCAACAGAGTTAAAATTGATATATTAATGTCAAAGCTTCCAAAGTTGAAAGAAAACACTGAATTATCTTACTTGCTCATATTTTATGTGATGTTTGTTGCATGATTTATATGGAAAACATGTTCAGGGATGTAGCCAAACCCTTGGCTCAGTGGTGTCTCCGGTCACCCTGTTAATTTGTTCGCTCGCCCACCTCTAATTTTTATGAACCTGCAGTGTGTAAAAAGAATTTGTCAAACCCAATTTTTCTCAGAGTTAGAACTTAATTTTCAGACAGTACAACTCAGAAACAGTGAACAGGGTTTGCCTCTTTCTGTTTGTTAGCTATGCTGTCACACATAATGCCCTAACTCGGTTAAACACTGGAGTAAATAAATTCACTTTACACACTGCCCATGCAAATAAAATTGTGCCTGGCAGTCATTGAGCCAGCGAATCCCATCGTAATATGGCCCCGGGCTGTATCATGAACATGTGAGCTTGCACAGGGAACAGCTGTATGCCTGTTTTATGAGGTTGAACTCCCTACAACACATGCATTAAACAATTTTCTGAAGTTTGTGCATGAGCTGCACACAGAAAATCTCTTAAACAGAGGGAGGCAACCATTTTTGGCTGTGCTGTCTGCAGCTCATTCACAAACTTAGAGGTAAATCCCAATCATGCTGACCTTTCAAAACGACTGTCAGAAAATGCATCAATGGAGTGGATCCCCATCGGTGGAGCGTACATTTAATTTTTTTAAAAACATAAGTGCCAGGGCCCTAGCTAGAAGGCCACTGATGCTTGCACCACTCATTTTCCCAGCCACCACTGCCAGTGCAGAACCAACACAACTACTATCAAATGCTTACAAGTGTGACAATTCAGACTATTCAAGGGGCCCAAAAGCTATAAGAATGGCTTGGGTGGGAGGTTTTTGTGCCTGATTATGATGTCGGTCTGACCTCCACCAACAGGCCGTTGGTGGTAGTCCGACCAACCAACTGCCCTTCGGTCTGATCACTGCATTATGATGCTGATGGTGGGATCCTATTTGGTCAGAGTCCATACTGCTGCCTTTGCCAGGATCTCAGATCCCGACGGGTTGGCGGTCTGAGTCCTGTGGCCCTTAATGGCGGCAGTGCTGAGCCAGGCACCGCTGTCGGGATTTGGCTAGCTTATTTCTGGCATCCTGTTCATGGTGGGAACACCCCTATGTACAGGCTGCCAGAAGGGGATATTGGGGGCCCCAAACAGGGCCCCATCCCTCCAGGACCACTGCAAAGTGGCCCTGTGGGCATTTGAAGTGCCCCCACTCACCTCCATGCACAGTGATCCATGCACCACATGGTGCATGGCACACCGTCCATGGATGTGCAAGAAGTGCTCCATTTCAATGCAGTTTGTGCTGAGGCCCTTTTCCTGGGCAGCGCAAGCTGCCATGAAAGGAGCTCTTTCCGGCGGTCACATTATATAATGGTGGACGAACCGCCACCTGCTTGTCGGGCGGTCCTCTGACTGCAGCGATTACGAGTGGCGGTCCAACCGCCCGACATCGGAATCGCCCCCTTAGTAATTTTTTATGTATATTGAATTATTAAACAACTTTCATAAATGCCAGTTGGCTCAAATTAAATTCTGGACACCTCACATACCCTGGACATATGCCACACAAAATGTGCTCTTAAACATTATTTGAGGCTCCTTGTACCACACAAAAAACATCTCAGTACTGTTGAAGCTCTGCCCCTCTGAGGGTAGCTATCAATAGTGCAGCAATTGCAATAGCATAGAGTGACCCGGAAGATGAGGAGCCTTGTGCAGTTCAGTAGTAGCTGCAACCTATTGCCCAAAGTGGCGGTAGTGCTGTGGGTTTCCATTTTCTTTTTTGTCAGCTGTCTCCTGCAGCCTTTTGTGAACCACTACTGATGTGCAGGTATGTCCCTGAGAACACCCAAGACAAAAAGCTCCTGTCACTATTGTTCTGTGACACTTGTCCTAGGCCAAGGCTACAGGTCAGAGGTATTTGTTCATTCGCCTGGAATTGGAGGCAGTGAAAGACACATATGGAAGGGCTGTAAGGAGCAGCTGTCAAGCCGCTTGACCCTTAGTCAAAGTAAGTCAGCCACTTAGGTAACCGTGCTCTCTCTGGATTTCCCCTTCTAGTATGTGATTTGCTCCCCTTTTCTCAGTCCTCACATGTATTGCATCTGATTGGATAATCATGGGTTTCTTTTCTATGACCTATTAAAGCTGGAGTGGAGCGTCATTACCGCCTACTGACCAGTCAGTGTATTCACTGTTCTAAGTGCAAGAGGGGCTGTGCAGAGTTTAACCTTGCCACTCGAGGCCACTGTTGAGTCAACGTCCTAAAAAATGGTGAAGGGGTGCAAGGAAGAAAAATAAGCATTGGCATAGCCAATAGCTCTCGCCTTTTGGGACCTTTTAAGCAATTAACCATGCAGCACATTATCCTGGGTGCTACAACATCCACCGTTACTTCATATGCCACTGGTAAATGGTCACACAGAAGGATGGGGTTCAGTGTTATTTAATGAAAATATGAGGAAGTCAGTTCAGAATTCCAAAAAGTGTATTTCTAAGTTAAAATGTCAGCAAGTGTACAGGTAGCTTCAGGAGTGAAAAGAGGACATTAGGGGACAGTTTACAGTAGATGAGCGCAGCAAAGCAGTACAATGGTCATAATCTGTCACAGCTGCAGAGCATCAGTAATGCGTACATTATAAATCAAAACAAAAGTGCACAAGTGTAGGTTGAAAAAGTGGCAACATAAAATTATGTTTGGTCAAAGTTAGCTTGGGACGTGTCAGGGTTACGAGGCACTGAAGAGTCAGGGGCAGGTATTGAAACAATATTCAATCAGACAGGTCGCAGTGTTGGCAGGGTGGTAAAGTCAGGCATGAAAAGCATCTGAAGGCTTGTCCTTCCTCTGATGGGACCAAGACAGGTTGAACCACCTAAAGTCACTATTGATGCGAACCCGAAGTATTCCATCAGCACTGTGATTGCCTCCAAATAATCTGAAGTATCACACAGGAGCGCAAGGATTGAATATCACATAAACACCTCCCTAAGCAGAGGTCAACACAATCTACATACATTTCTAGTTCCCATATTTTTTCTTAACTTTCTAACTATACTGTTCACCAGGGGCCTAATGATGAATGGAACACGGAAAAAGACACCTACAAATGGCACAAGAAGAAAAGACCACCACCACCTCTTAAGCAATGTAAAAAAAGGTGGTACTACTTGTGAAAGAACATGATGGTGTCAAACATAATCACAGAAACGTTTTGATGGGCAACATAATAGCAGTATAGCGGTTAATGAAATAATTTAAGTGTGGAAATGCATTAGAGTGGATAATGGATCATGTGCTTAGCTCTTCACTGCCCTCTTTCTGATGTCACGTTCACTGTGCAGTGCCTGGCCGAACTCCTGGAATTTTCATGCTATTCCGTGCCTTGGTTTGCATTTTGTGTCTCGACTTTCTCAGATGTGGCCGTGGTGTCACAAGCTGGCCTCGTGAAGTCACGGAAATAACTGGAAAATGTATGTTGAGTTTTCTCACTATGGAGCAGATTTACAAGCCCCTTGCGCCTTCCTGCGCGGCCATTGCGTCACTTTTTTTGACGCAACGGCAGCGCAAAAAATGCGGCCTATTTACAACGTGACGCATCTAGGGTGAAGCGTCACATTGTAAAGCCCTGAGTCACATTATACCTGCGTCAGGTATAATGTATGCAGGGTGGGCGTTCCCACTCAGGAAGGCCTCGTGAAAGTGACGCAGTGAAATCTACAAGATTTCACTGCGCCACTTTTAGGACGCCACTGCGTCAAAACCTTACGCCTGCTTGAAGCAGGCGTAAGTAGTGACGCAGTGTAGTGGAAATAGGCCTCAACACGCATTGCTAGAGTTGCGTCGTGCTTGCGACACGACTTCCGCAATGCGTGACTTTTCCGCCAACAGATGCGTCAGAATTTCTGACGCATCTGTCAATCCTTGCATCATAGTGCGCCGTATTGTAAATACGGCGCATCTATGGTGACGCAAGGGTTTCTAAGGGTGGCGCAGGGAAAGTGACGCATCTGTACAGATGCGTCACTTTCTTGTAAATCTGCTCCTTAGAGTTTTGAGTTTTGTTACATAAAAGTAGAGGGAAGTGGGGGAGCAGGCATCCAGCTCTATTCCCATGTTTCCTTTCTTCACAAGATATGAGATCCTGGGCAGTGGGCAGGTCACTGCATCTCCCTTTGCCTCAGATTCATTATCTACCATTGCAGGAACTTGGCAACAGGGCCCTCAATATGAACTGCTGCTTAAAAGTGAAACTGGGCGTGTCCTGTGGCTGCTGCTGGCTACTACCACCCCTTTGCCGCATTAGTGTTTACAGTAAGGAGGCCTGAAGTCACCATCTGTGAAAATATTGAAGAACGTCACTGTCAGCAGGGGAGGGGGGAGCCCTAATGCACGTTCATTAAGAAAATCATGAGTTGAAATCCAAGCACTCTGCCAACTTTCAAGTCATACTGTGAACACGTGTGTGGTGGATAGTGATGTGGTCCTCTCAAGTTACGTCAGTGCCAGGTTTCAGTCACCACAGCCTCACTACCCTCCAAAGCAACATGAATCCTGAACGTGACAGCTCCCTTGTTCACCTCAGGCACCCAGTTTAATAAATGAAATCTGCGTGCTAATTCATCTATGAACTTGTTCCGCCATTTGTTTCATTTATCGATTCATCCATGTCTTCCATTCAGCCAGCCACCCGTCCAGCTTGCCCAGAGCATAGCTTGCCTGCTCCAGTCCATCGTGTGACATTGATTGAGTTTATGGGTTTAATGACCTGAACATCTGATAATGGTTGCACAAGACAAAAAGATGAACTGATTTGGTGCGGCGGGCATATGATGAAAAAGAGGAGATTTTTTTCACTCCTGGTCCTTCTGTCATAGTCCGAATATATGAACTGTCCATAAGTAAGCCTCGATTTGTTACACTTTTCTATATAAAAACTATTTGTATTTTTGCCACTCTCATTGTCCAATATTGCTCATGACATTGCAATGGAAACCAACAGCTTGAATGGTAAATAAACGTGAATTGGATATTGTCACTGCTCTGAACCGGTTACATTCATTCACCGGAGCATCATTATTTTGCAGAGTTCCGCAAGCAGTAAAAACATCGCGAGACCAGCCTGTCAATGTTCCCGTCGATCAAAGCTATACACTGAATGAGACTGCAGAGCTTATCATCCTCTCTGCATCCCTGTTAGAAATCCGGCCTGTTCACAGTGGCACAGCCGGTGTGTCAATGGCCCTAATGCAAGTACTGTAAAAAGACCCATTCCCTATGGCTGGGTAGTAAAAGGCGCCCATGTGGTACAGTGGACCAGTACGCCAGTCGGCCCCGGTGCAACTGCTCTTGCTGCACCACCGATAGCCATTCCCTGGCTGGTCACAAGGGATCGGAACACTCTCCCTCCAAGCTATCCAACTGAGGGCTAGTACTGCCTGATCTCGTCTGTATCCTATATACAATATGCTGGCTGCCCCAACGCCCAGAAGTATCCGCATGGATAAACGCAGTGCTCCACAAAAACGTCCAGATAAACAGCCGATCTCCCTTGGCGACGGTCCCGCGAATGCCATTGTTCATCGCATTGGCCATTCGCTTCCAGTCTCAGCTGAGAGGCAAGTCCAAAGGTGGAACACCATTGACCCCCGTTGAAGCGAACGAAAAGACGCGTTTAGTGCAATAGCGTTTACTTGCACAACGGATGAGTCACTTGTATTTACATAGCGCTAAATGTAACGTTTCTAAGCACTGTGAGGTAGCTAGGGGTGCCAAGTACTGGTCGGACAAGTCGGCAATGTAACTACTGACCCAAGTGTTCACCTCCACATTGAATGTGTGGAAAGTGTGAATACACCTTGAGCGTTAAGAACGTGTTTGTGTGCATGTGAGGAATGTTTTGCATCCGAAATGTGCTTTGTGCTAGCCTAAGCACTTTATATAGACAAGATGTGGGAGTCGTGTGAGCACGAGAGGGCTTCTTCGTGCAAGTCAGGACAGCGTTTGAAAGTGACAGAAAATCGGTGCAAGTGAGGCGCGCTTTATACGGGCAGGGGCTTTCCTTGTTTAACAAGCAACGCTGAAAGACAAGCGCTTGCCTTACAAGAGCGAGCGTGATAATTGCTAGCAGATGGTGCCGCTGTTCGCTCCAGCAAGGTAAATGCCACACATGCACGAGGGCTCATTGGGAACAGTGAAAAACATGCACGAGTTCCCAATAAAGCCTGGAGCGATTTCAAGAGGTCACTTCAACTGCAGCGCTTGCGCGCTGCGTACACGAGACGGAACAACAAAAATGACTAGAGTTCTGTGGAGCAGTACACCATGAAATAAATGTGTGAACAGATGTTTGATTCATTATGCGTCATGAATGTTTTTCTCTTTTTCTTTGTCATTTTCTCTATTTGATCAGCTACCACTTCGTGGAAGTGACCCTGACACAATCACACAAAGCGGACATTACAAAGCAACTCTCTGCAAGGAAACTGGTTGCTTGTGCAATATAATAAAGCAGCCATTCATTGAAATGCGCTTTTTCTTTGTTTTTGAAACTAAGAAACAGAAAACCATTAGGGCCATATGTAGGTAAATTACATTTACCGATTCTTAAATACCGAATTTTACCGATTCGGTATTTATGAATCGGTAAATGTAATGTAGGTAAAAAAATACCGATTCGGTAAGTGTCGGTATTTTAGAATCGGTATTTACCGATTCGGTAATGGTAACTTGTTTCCCATTGATTCCTATGGGCCAGGAGGCCCATAGGAATCAATGGGAGCCAGTTACCATTACCGAATCGGTAAATACCGATTCGGTAATGGGGGGAGGCATCATCATGGGTGGCAGGGTGTCACATTGACACCCTGTTGCACCCCTGATTCGTCCATGTGTGCACATGTGGTGCACATACATGCCCTAGGGGCATGTATGTCTGCCACATTGCACACTTCACAGTGCACAAAAATGCATTTTCACACCTATTCGTCATTTACCACCAACTTTTAGTTGGTGGTAAATAACGAATCCCCACACCCACCACACACTCCCCCTACATCTCATTTCTGTATTCGGTATTTACCGAATCGGTAAAATTACCGATTCGGTAATTTTACCGATTCCGTAAATTACCGAATACAGAAATGATCCCCCTACATAGCACAAGCCTAAATACCGGTCGGTAACGGTATATTTACCGAAAATCGGCCGTTACCGACCGGTATTTGGCTACCTACATGAGGCCTTAAGTGAGCTGTGCGCATGGAGGCCTTTTATTAAAGGCCCTACCTGAGTCTTAGGGTCAAGAGTAGCTCTGATATTTTCGATTCACGGAACACTCCAGAATACCCAAAGCCAGGGCTTTACATGCAATGAAAAAACTGAGGAGTCACTCAAAGAGGCATGGATGATATTATTAGGGGTGCAGCTTAAAATCCCATAAGCTAAAAATCTGTGCCTATCATAGTGGGCCACCCAACTAGTATTTTACTGTTTCTGTTATTGCTTCCATATATGTAATACAACAAGTAACATTACACCTACAACAAGCCATGACTATTGACTTTGTCAGTGGTTGTTAGTTGCATATGATAAATAAGCTCCAACTACGGCTTCGTTGTATATACCATTGAAAATGCTTCAGTTCTTGCATGATGAGGGTATGAAAGAATTTTCATCAAAGGCACTGAAGGGTGGTACTGCTGCAGAGGTAAGATTTGTTTTTCTCACCCCAAGGGTGAAGGCAAAAATGGAGAGCCCGATGGGGACCAGTCTCATCACCTGCTTTTTAGAACTGCCGGTGATGGGCACCGGTAGGACCGTGCCCACTTAAAGCCCTGCATAAGGCAATCAGAGGAGTAAATGCAAGAGTCATGATAAGAAGCCAAATGACACATCTGGCTGGTGTCTTAAAAAACGCGGACCGCACACGAGTCCAGATTTCATTTTCTTGGAATTTCTTTTTTCAGACATATTTACCTTTGCAATCTCATCAGCAGCGTCAGGCTGAAAGAAATGACATTTGCAGATTGAATCATAGAACATGAGTGGTCAGGTGCAAGCAGGGGCAGCCAACCCGGCTCGTGGGGGAGGGGGCGGGCATGGGGAGGGCAGGGAAGCAGGCTGCTTGAAAATAAAAAAATAAAACGTACCTTGCCTCCACTGCCAGGTCCTGTGTCTTCTCTCCTGCTCACCTGTGTTGGAACAGGAAGCAGCCAGCCAGGCTCCCACCCCTAAGCCAATCAGCATTGTCATTTGTCAGAGCACCGTGACACCGTGCTCAGCCAGGGTCTGGAGGGGTGAGCATGTTCTCCAGGCAGGCTGTACTACAGCCAGCATAGAGTACAGGGGAGTGCGCATGACTGTTTTGGGTGGCCAGAGAGGGCCGACCAAACAGTCATTGCACACAAGAGTGCTGTACTCCTCCTTCCCTGAACCTCCGCCCCACCCCCTCATGCACTGCCGTAGCAGGTGGAAAAAATAAAGTGATAATAACGTTCCGTTATTATCATTTTATTTTTTCCTTTCTTTGCTGCTGTTGGCATTAGGGTGACGCTCTTCTGCCTCAGCGGAGGAGCCGCCACTGTGTGCAAGTTAACGGTCCAGGTCAAATTAATTGTTGTTATTGTATTATTTATAAAACACAGCATGCAGCTTCAGTGGCTTCATGGTGCTAGAGCTAAAATAACAAGCATTGGCAAAGCAATTATATCCAGCCTTTGAGACCTACTAGAATTGCCATTTTTTAGGGAGATGGTGTGCAGCATGGCTAAAGATTAAAAAAAACCTTTGAAGCAGGCAGGCCTGAATGCACTTACAAAAGGATGCAGACTCTTTTTTTCTGTTCAGTTACAGATCCGAGTTGGATCAGTAACTAAAAGGAAAACAAGCATTGGTAATGCCTCGGTTTCGACTATGTGATGAAAAAAGAGCTATTTTTTTATCAATCATCATCAGGGAGAAAGAAAGAGCTCCCTGCCAAATAACAAGGGAGTGGAGAGGATGTGACAGAGGGCCAGAGCTGCAGACTTCAGAGCTGGAGATCCCCCTTCAAGTCTTGGGGGTGCAACATCCTGTGAATCTATGCAAATCACTTAATCTCTCCAGTGTGATAAATTGCTATATAATATGCTGCAAGAGTGAAAGGCAAACCTTTGTGAAAATATAGTTCAACCAAAGTGTATGTTAACAGTATTTCGGCTATGGGAAAATGATAAGAGAAGCAGATGAGGAGCAAGCATTGGTAAATGCAGGAAAATATGCTACAGCCAATAGAAATCGATGAAAAGAAAGTTGCACGCACAGGAAACAAGGAGAAGCCAGGAAAAAGAGGAGGCAGGAAGTAAGTCTCTTTTATGTTTATATTAAAAAATAGATTTCTCAAGCCCAGCTCAAACACTGTGGAGGTGAAAGCTAAAAATGTGCAAAAGCGTTTTTATTTTAAATAAACGAGTGGGGTAAGCAACATGTGGAAGCAACAGAGGGACAGAAGCAAAGGGGCAGAAGCAACAATACAGGTTTGGGGGCAGAAGCAACATGGAGGGCACATGTGGTGGGAGGAGGAGTAAAGGGCAAGAAAGCAACATAGAGTGGAAAGGGAGAAGCATGAAGGCGAGCTGGCAATGTGGGGAGTACAGGGGTGGAGAGTAGAAGCAATGAGCAAGAGAGAGAAGGGTATGGGACAGGAAAGAAACAGGGAGGGCAGGAGTGGGGAGCAGCAAGGGGACAGATAACAATCTGGAGCGAGCAGGGAAAAGGCACACTGGTGAGAAAGCAAATGAGGAAGTTTGTTATGTTATGTTATGTTATGTTATGTTATGTTATGTTATGTTATGAGGGTGAGAGCAACATGAAGGGTGGGGAGTATCAGAAGCACAGCAGAGAGCAATACAGAGTGCAGGGGAGAGAAGTGCACGAGGCATACAGCTGGAAACAACATGCACTCTCATGGAGTGCTTAACTGAAAAGAAAAACATAGTGCTTAAAAAGCAAGCTTTGATAGCATAGAAGTGAGCCAATCAAAAGTGATGTTAAAGATGCAATGCTCCATGAGAGGGACAAATTACAAGATTGACAAGCTGGAACACAAAGTAAAAATCAGGCAAATGCGAGTGACAGGCAAGCCAACCAAAGGTAAGAAATGGGCAGGATCCAAGCTCCTGTATGATGTTGGTACACCCATAATATGTCTCGCAACGGCGAGGCCTATAAATGATAAAGAAAGGATTGAATCAAATTCAGTGCCTGAGGGCCACCAAAAAGCACAACAGACCAATCTTTAATGCTTTCCTAAAATCCGAGTAGATCTGACTCTGTCTAAGTTTCAGAGGCAATTTGATCTGTAAGAAAGTGGGTTATTAGTTGAACAAGATATGAGTCCTTCAAAACTAATAAGTCTGCACCCTTTCCTTACTGGGAACCAGGTCCCCTATTGTAGCTCTTAACTCTCTCAGGGAAGCGAAGACAATCAGCCCAAGGCCTACTAAGTGATGGTGGTGTGGCCTAGATAGTTCATGGTATGAAACAAAAAACACTCAATAAAACATTATTGAGTCAGTGCTTCTTTTTATAAAAAGGAAAAGTACTTTATTATTCACGCACTAAAAATACTATGCATTAATTACAAATATTTACAATCAGGTAGATGGGAATACTTTTGGTGATACCCCCAGAATGGTTTACACCCTCAACAAGCCCTAAGACCACTCTCAGAATCCCCAAACTATACTAAATCAAATATCACAATATAACAGTAGGTCAATATCAATATGGTAAACCTACTGGCCTTGCTAGGTAATCAGTGCAATAATAAAATCAGAAAACACGTCATAATTCAGCAGTGCAACATCACTGAAATCAATGAGAATAGTACAAACAGTAGCACCCATGGAATACTCATTGAAGCAGAGTAATGCGTAAAAGGAGCCCATATTTACAAGGTCATGAAAAGTCACAGAGGGTGACTTTACGTAGCCTTGTGAATATGGGCAGGCACACTACACTGGCGGTGTGTCAAAGAAAGTGACGCATCGGTGGAGCAATAGCGTTATAAATGGGGCCCTAGCTGGGAACTAAAGAGGTGCTGAAAAAACACGCAAGGCCATATTGGCCAAATCTGAGTAGGTCTCAGAAAAATGTCTGTCACACCAGCGTATTCTTGCCTAATTTCATGTTACACTTGCTACATGAAATTCCAGAAATTAGGCTATTTTGCCATGTCGTAAAATTACGCGCCATTCTCGGCAAAAACGTGAACACACAGGAATAAAGCGATTGACCAGTACCCGAGAGGTTATTGTTTCCAGTGCTTGCGTTTTCGGCACTAATTTTAGTGTGAAATGTGTCTTGGTGTCCAAAATGTACGTAAACCTGCATTTCACTCTAAATATTGCATCAAATGATGCTTTTGAATTTTGCATGATTTTCCTAACATTTCACAGAATTGTGCAAATGCTGATTACTTGATTTTCACACACCCGTAATCATGGTGCGCTATGCTGGCTCAGTGCAAACCTAGGGGCATATTATCAAGCACGGCGTTCAAATTATCGCCGCTTTAGCGGAAGAAAACTGCAGCTAAAGCGGTGATAATGGGCTTGATAATATGCCTCAAAGAATTCCCATAGAAGCCCATGTTGACACCAGAACATGGGCTTCTATGGGAATTCACAAGGGACTATTATCAAGCCCATTATCGCCGCTTTAGCAGCAGTTTTCTGCCGCTAAAGTGGCGATGATTTTAACGCCGTTTCTTGATAATATGCCCCCTAGTGCCTGTGTTTAGAGAGGTGGGCAAGCCGCTGGAAGCTCGAGCTAAAGCCTGGCTCTGGCTCACCTCGTGGTCCTATTGGAACCTCGAGCCCATAACGAGTCAAGCTCTGATGTGGCTTCTGCTGGCCATCCTCACTCTACCCTCATTCTCAAAGAGGTAAAAACAAAGCAATAATATTTGAGGTGAAAAGGAGACACACATAGATACCCAGTAGTGGCTGATTTGTACAAAGTGAAACCATAAACCTGCTTTAATCGCAGCATCCTCACTAAAGCAAATTGTGTGCTCTTAGGCAAAGATTTTTGTAGTATCCTGGTCTGTATGGTTCATGATGTGCCAGTGGAATGCTGCCTGAATGATGCATGATGGAATGTTGGGAGTGGGAACTCACAGTTGGAGAAGGGCTGAGCGCCTGGCTGGCTGCTCCTGGTGGGGCTTATTTACAACTAACCTACATCCTGTAACAAACTTCAATAAATCTACCTGAAACTACTTTTTGGATGTGGGCTTGATTACTACAATTTTATTTAACAGATCCTCTATTATCTTCACTATCGCGAATTAAAGCACTTACTAATACCCGAGTTCCGAATATTAGTGTACTGAAACAGATTGTGTTTGATTCAATAGACTATATTGTTGCTCTATCTAGAAGAATCTGGACCACAAACCTGTTTCTTTTGAAAGTGTCTGGCTTCGTAGTTCACTAATGGCACTGTCACCAGGGTCCTGGGGCAGGGACACAATGCTTCTAACTTTATTTTTAAAAACTATCAGTTTTGATAAGCACTTCTCAACAGAGTTAAAATTGATATATTAATGTCAAAGCTTCCAGAGTCTAAAGAAAACACTGAATTGTTATCTTACTTCCTCATATTTTATGTGATGATTTTTGCATGATTTATATGGAAAACAGGTTCAGGGATGTAGCAAAACCCTTGGCTCAGTTGTTGCTCGACTCACTCTGGTAATTTGTTTGCTCTCCCACCTCTAATTTTTATGAACCTGCTTTCTGTAAAAAGAATTTGTCGAATCCAATTTTTGTCAGAGTTAGAGCTTAATTTTCAGACAGTACAACTCAAAAACAGTGAACAGGGTTTGACACTTTCTGTTTGTTAGCTATGTTGTCACACATAATGCCCTAACTTGGTTAAACACTGGAGTATATTAATTCACTTTACACACTGCTCATGCATTAAAATTGTGCCTGGCAGTCATTGACCCAGCGAATCTCATCCTCATATGGCCCGGGGCTGTATCATGAACATGTGAGCTTGCACAGGGAACAGCTGTATGCCTGTTTTATGAGGTTGAACTCCATAGAACACATGCATTTAATAGTTTTCTGAAGTTTGTGCATGACCTGCACACAGAAAATCTCTTAAACAGAACAAGGCAACCTTTGCTGGCTGTGCTGTCTGCAGCTCATTTACCAACTTAGAGGTAAATCCCAATCATGCTAACCTTTCAAAAGGACTGTCAGAAAATGCATCAATTGAGAGGATCCCCATCGGTGGAGCGTACATCAATCAGTGCTTAATTTGTAAAAACGATAAGTGCCAGGGCCCTAGCCAGATGGCCACTGAAGCTTTCACCACTCCTTTTCCCAGCCACCACTGCCAGTGGAGAACCAACACAACTACTATCAAACTCTTACAAAGGTGACAATTCAGACTATTCAAGGTGCCCAAAAGCAATAAGAATGGCTTGGGTGGGAGGCTTTTGGGCCTGATTACGATGTTGGTGAGAACTCCACCAACAGGCTGTTGGTCCGACCAATCAACAGCCCTTCGGTCTGACCACCGCATTATGATGCTGATGGTAGGACCCTATTCAGTCAGAGTCCATACTGCTGCCTCTGGCAGGATCTCTAATCCTGATGGAGTGGCTGTTAGAGTCGTGTGGCCCGTAATGGTGGCAGAGCTGAGCCAGGCACCACTGTCGGGATTTACCCAGCCCTTTCCGACAGCTGCTCATAGTGGGAACACCCCTATGTACAGTCTGTAAGAAAAGGATATTGGGGGCCCCAAAGAGGGCCCCATCCCTCGTGGTCCACTGCAAAGTGGCCCTGGGGCACTTGAAGTGCCCCCACTCACCTCCATCCACAGTGTTCCATGCACCACATGGTGCATGGCACATGGTCCATGGACGTGCAAGAAGTGCTCCTTTTCACTGCTGAAAGGAGCACTTTGCGGTGGTCACATTATATAATGGTGGTCGAACAGCACGAGTGGCGGTCTAACCGCTCGACATCAGAATCAGCCCCTTAGTAATTTTTTATGTATATAGAATCATTAAACAACTGGTGTTGTGCTCATCTCAAAATTAGACAAACAGTGCCACCATGTGGAGCACTGTCTGGTAAATGCCAGTGTTAACAATGAAGTGCCGGTGCCACACACCTGAAACCATTGGCTCAAATTAAATACTAGGCATCTCACATACCCTGGACATATGCCTCACGAAATGTGCTCTTAGACATTATTTGATGCTCCTGTGACACTTGTCCTAAGCCAAGGCTCAAGGTCAGAGGTATTTGTTTATTCACCTGAATTTGGCGGCAATGAAAGAGACATGGAATGGCTGTAAAGAGGAGCTGTCAAGCCACTTGACCCTTAGTCCAAGCAAATCAGCCACTCAGATAACCGTGCTGTCTCTGGATTTCCCCTTCTGGTATGTGATTTGCCCCCTATTCTTAGTCCTCACATTTATTGCATCTGACTGGATAATCATGGGTTTATTTTCTACGAACTATTAAAGCTGGAGTGGAGCACCTTTACCGCCTATTCACCAGTCAGTGTATTCACTGTTCTAAGTGCAAGAGGGGCTGTGCAGACTTTAACCTTGACACACAAGGTCACTGTTGAGTCAACCTCCTAAAAAATGTGAAGGGGTGCAAGGTAGAACAAGCATTTGCAATGCAATAGGTCTCGCATTTACGCGAGCTTAAGCTATTGGCATTGTAAATGACAATGCCTTTTATTTATGTTTTAAAAACCAAAACTTAACAATGCCAATAGCTCAAACTTGCGTAAATGCAAACCCTATTGCATTGCAAATGCTTGCTTTTTTTAAGGCACTGGCAGATTAAGAGATATTCCCAGACTCTCAGGATGCTTGAGCCTCCTGCTTGAATTGACTCTGGTTCCCCAGCATCAAAGTTAGCTGTTCCGGCCGTTAAGCCATATCCTCTCTTTTAAGCTGGTGGTGGGTGGGTGAACCTCCTGTGGAATCCAGAAGTGATTTATAATGTAGCATGGGGTGGTGGGCCCTTAGTGCATTTTCTCACCATAAATAAATACCAGAGTAGACCAGTGAAAGTGTTTTTCTCCTTCTTTTTCTCATTATTCTTTTACTTCTGGTCCACTGTTTTCCTGTTTGGCAAGAACAAAAATAAGATATGGGTATATTTTTTGAGCTGTGTGGCTGATGTAAGAATTGGAAGGGCGGTCAGGTGCATCTTGGTGTGTCGAAGTTCAAATAAGGCTTGTACAAAACATGGTTTGCAATAGAAAACTCCCATTCCTGATTCGTCGTACCAGGAACGGCTGGAAATTGTCCTCTCGAGTGGGATATCCACACAGAGGAATTCTGCCTGTGTGGTGGGATGTCCCTGTTTGCAACTTTTTACATGGGGGTGAAGGAAGTGACCCGATTTGGGCCACCCAGGTCACTCGCGACCACCTCTCAGCCTTCCTAACAAATGAAGAGTCGGTCAGACAGTAGAGAATACAAACTAAAGGTATTTATAAGGGGTACACTCGAGTGGAATCCGGTCTGACCAGCCTCCTTAGATTGCTGCAGAGGGACTGACCTCTGCCAACGTGGTAACACATAATGTACATCTTCAGAATCACTAAAGACATGCCCAGACTGGAAATTTCAAGTTGGTAGCTGGTGAACAAAGGAGATACAGAAAGATGAGTTGCAATCCTGTGACTGGGTACATGCTATCTCAGCGTCCAAGTTACTCTGCCTGTGTCCGCTGCTCTAAGGGTGGGAGCAGGCCTATCTAGTGAGAAAGGTATGTGATGACAGAACAGTCTATTCATTAGTACAGTGAAGCTCAACCTTGGAGAAATATAAAAAACAACTTGCAGCTGCTTTTTGCTAAGCGGACAGAGTGAGACAGAAGTTAGTTTTGATCATGGCTCAAAATGGCAGCTGAATACAAAATGGTGCAGCTAATGCTAACTTAAGACATGCAATGAATAAAGAATTTGGCTAAAACATTTCTATTTCAACAGACCCTTCTTTTAGCCTTTGCTAACTCATTTCACTACTGTCTAAAAGCAAATGACGTCTTACAGAATATAAGGGCTACCACTACAAGCTGATACATGCGTTATCAATATTAAAAAATGCCTTCATCCATTGACATTAGATCTTGTATATCCTGCATCATCATAATCGTGGTATTAGTATCATGTACTGAAGTCTTTGGTTTGGGCGTCAGAGTCTTTAGACATTAAGCACAGCAAGCAGGGAGACAATGTATGCAAAGGCAACAGGATAAAATAATACCTGCAATTGCAACTAGGAAGAGGAGAATCTTCCAACCCCAGGACGTCAATAGACCCCAGAACCATCCAGATGAAGTCTAAGAACCATTCTCTTGGTGTATGTCAGATGAGAGCCTGTGCAACATCGGGATGGCAGCATACACATTAGGGGCATGGTCTGGGATGTATAAACAACAGCTACTGCCAATGACGTGAAAGGCCACTCCCCGGTCAGCAAGCATGACGTTTAACACCATCCGGTTTTGTAAGGCAACAAGCTTGTAGCCTGGATCTCAGCTGTGATATTCGTTAGTATCCCTGCTGTTGTATTCATAGCCCCTTCTATGACTCTTGTGAGCCACCGAATATTAGGACTATTGGACATGGGGCCCCAAAAGGGTACAATACCCTTCATGGCGTATGTGAACTGTTGCAAAGTGGTATCGGTCTGATATAAATCCTCTGTGTTAATAGCTTTCTAACTCAGGCCAGGTATGTACTCCTACGCTGCAATCGATGGTCCTTATGGTAATTGGACGGTGCTATATACACTGGGGGAAGAAGAAAAGAGAGGTAACATATACCCGACCACCCCCTAGGAAGTGAAACATAAGCTTGGGATCCACAAACAAAATAGACATTATATGGTGGGAGCAAAGGCAGGCTACTAATCATACTCAGTGTATATGTGTAATTGCAATTACTCTCTCCCACTTTCACCTTCCCAATTCCCTGAACACAGAAACCAGCTTTTGTTTTGAATACTGACACTGGCATCGCTTTGTCCTTAGTAATATTGCGGATTTGGAAAGATTAGAAATATTCAGTGGCATTGAACCCTTGGAAATCTAACATTTCATTTTGAAGCTATGTTTCATTCTTTACCTTCTCATATACATTCATACAAGCTGTTGGGGACAATGTACCAGGGGTCCCTTGTTCTCCTTACCCTGTGGAAGTAAACCCTTGATGGAAATGTATATATTCTATCACAGTGCAAGAGTCAGCGGATGTCATATTTATAGCAGAGAATTGAAAGTCATAATGCACCATGGTAAACAGTTCAAACCACCCTTCACAACTTTCGAGATAGGATATTGGCATCCATAAAAGAATATCACTCTTATGTGTAACTGAGTGGAGCAGTCCACAGATCCAACAATTAGTAGCATTTGACGTATCATGGTCCTGATGCAACATTTGTAAAAATACATTATCTGTGTAAGTTTTTCGATGTTCTCCTTTATGAGGGGCCAAAGTAACAAACATGTGTTCAGGGGTAACAGGTGTTGTCCCAATCAAAGAGTTAAGCAAAACCAAAGGGGATGATGGACGGAGTGTTGAACATTGCAAGCACTCACCCCCAGTCAACTGATCTGGGTTTAATCCAATCAAAGAGTGTACAGGATACCTTTCCTCCAAAAAACAAGATGTCCCCAACACAAATAGTAATGCAATTGCTATTATTACTGCAAAAACTATTCTACTTTTTGTGGACCAACCCTGCTCTGGCCACGGAGGCACAAATGGCTGTTCTTCTTCAGTAATGGGCCAACCAAATGGATACATTGTAGAACCAAGAAAAAATAAGGAATGCAACAAGACGAATGGCAAAGGCAAGTGTTCCCAGTGTCCGTTAGAGCCTCACTGGTAGCCTCCTATTGTTCATCAACGTTGGTGCTTTTGAGCACTGGGGGTGGCGCTGTGCGATCCTAGCTTTTGAAGAAATCCCACGTCGTCCAGGATACCATACCCCCCTCCAGGGGAGCACGTTCAGTCTATCCTGTCCAGTGTCCGAAGGATGCACCAATTTCGCCTTTCCCTAAACTACTATTGGTTCCATAGGCAAGGTACACCCTAACTTGCGCAATTCATCCCTACTAATCTGACTTCTGCTTTGGGGCACTGTTTCTCCGTCAGGGGTGCAAATTGTACCTAGCTACTCCAGGCTCAGAGGGGTCAGTAAAAAGGGGGTCAGACACAGTGGGGTCAGTGGAGTGGTGTTCTTAAATTGCCTTAATCTCCGGGGGCACTGCTGCATTTAGTAAATCATCGTTCTCAGCCTCAGTTTGGGTCCACATGAACTTGGCATCCGAAAAGGGGACAAATTGTGGGATTTGCTCCCACTCCGAGTCCCCTAATCTATCCTTGACCCACTGATCATAGGGCAAGGGAAGAGGCACTCTGGCAATGCTGACAATGAATCCACTTCTTTCGGCAGGTGACTTTGACTGCAGTGCGGGTGGCAAGAGTACCTGGACTGGGCCCTTCCACCTCGGCTCCAAATTCTTCTTTCTCTGGAAATTCCGGATCAGCACATAATCACCAGGCCGATTGTCATGTCCTTGACCCTCAGGTACTGGCGGGAGAGAATCCTGGATCTGTTGGTGAATAGAACACCGACTTTTAGCTAACTCATATAGATAATCCACCAACAGAGGATATTCAATTTCAGAAAACCGACATGGACGCAGGACGCTCCAGACATGTGCCGGGCACCCAAACACGACCTCGTAGGGTGACAGTCCTGTCCTAGAATGTGCTGTTGTTCTTGTGGACAAAAGCTCTAATGGTGAAACATCTGGCCACTGCAACCCTGTGCCCTCCTGAATCTTTGCCACGTTCAGTTTGAGAGTACCATTGTACTTCTCTACCAAACCTGCTGACGGGGGTGATTCGCAGCATGAAATTTGTGTCTGATATGTAGTCCCTCACAAACCAACTGAATTACTCTTGTGTTAAAGTGACTTCCGTTATCACTCCAAATCGAACGGGCAAGCCGAAGCGAGGAAAAAACTCCTTCAGGAGTCCTTTTGCAGTCGCTATGGCTGTATTTTATTTGGTGGGGTAAGCCTCAAACCATTTACTGAATGCACAAACAACCATGTTAGAAATGGGGGTCTCTAGTTGGCAATGGTTTGCACCTTTGTCCATATAGGTACCCTTGCTTCTAGTCAGGGAAAGAGGGATACACTCCCAAAATACCCCCTGCTCACCCCCTTAGTAGCTTGGCATGAGCAGACAGGCATATCTCAGAGGCAGTGTGTAAAGCATTTGTGAACACATACAGTAATACAGTGGAAACACCACAAACGGACACCACACCAGTTTAGAAAAATAAGTAATCTTTACTAGACTTAACACAAGACCAAACAACAAAAATCCACAATACACTATCAAGAATATGACTTTAAAATGGTAGAAATAGCTTAGTTCAATGTAGATGGGGAATGCAATTCTTTACTCTCAAAGTACCTTGGATGCATCACGCAATACAGCGAAAGGGACGCAGGGAAGGTGATACATCGATTCCTTGCTTCGGGGGAGTTGATGCGTCGCCTCCTTACTGCAGCGCAGGGGAGGTGATGCATCGTTTCCTTACCAGAGAGAAGGTGATGCTTCAGTTTCTTACTGTGTTCCGGTTACGATGCGACAAGATGGCACCTTGATGGGATGCAACGATTCGGTGTGATGCGACCAAATGGCATCTTTGATGCGATGCGATAACGTGGATGCGATGTGTGCACGCCCGACGAACTTTGGAGCCGCGACAGGCCCTGCGACGCGCTTCTCCGGTGATGTGACGACAACCTCTGCGGCAGCGGCACGCTTCTCTGGTGATGCGACACGCTTCTTCAGCATTGTAACGGCAAACAGCTGTGGCGGCGACACGCTTCTTTGGCAATACGACGGCAACTGCTGCAGCGACGACACGCTTCTTCCTCGTTGCATTGCGCTTCCAGCTCCCAGTGACACACAGTCTCCAGAGGGCCCAAAACAACAGCAGGCACCTCACTGCAAGTAGTATTCCCAACAAGGAAATTCAGGGGGAGCTGGTGGTAAAGTCTTTGTGTCCCTTAGACTTCAGAAGAGGAGGCAAGCTCAGCTTCAAGCTCTTGGAGATCTTCTTCAAGATAGTAACAGTACACACAAAGTTCCTTTTCTCCTTTCCTTGACAATAAGTAGCCACTGCAGGCAAGCCCCCAAACAGTAAACAGCACAGGGGCAGTCTCCTCCTTCAGCTTCCTTAGTTTCTCTCCTTGGCAAAGGTTTGTCTTGATTCCCAGAAGTGATCTAAAGTACTGGGGTCTGGGCCCCAATATTTATACTGCAAAATCCTTTGTGCTCTGATGGCAGAGGGTGTCTGTGCCCAGCCAAAACCAGTTCTGTCCTCCCTAAGCCAGCTCCCTGGCAGGGGGTGGAGACACCTTTGTTGAAAGCAGACCTGGCCCAGGTAGCTGAAAGGAAAACTCCTCCCCCTACTCTTTATTCTATGAAGGCTCAGGCAAGTGAGAGGAAATCGCCTCCCCCTACTCTCTATTCAATGCAGGTCATATTCAGCCCATCCCTGACCCATCAAACTGCTGGAGCCAAGGCCCTCTCCAGCCTCCTGTCACTCACAATCCAGACATGGAATACACAAACCTAGCAGAGGCATACTGGACGGTTAGGCAAGAAAAAATACCTACTTTCTAAAAGTGGTATGTTCAAAAACAGAATGTAAAAATCACCCATACTAAAAGATGTATTTTAACATTCTGAGTTCAGGCATACTAAACATTATTTTGCTATCTTGTTCCTAGGGTCAGTTAGGATTATAAAATTTTATAATCCAACTGCCCATTCTGGTGTATGGGAACAGATAGCCTTGCAATAGTGAAAAACAAAATTGGCTGTAATTCACTATTAGGACATGCCACACACATCAGGGCATGTCCTACCTCTCACATAAAATGCACCCTGCACTTGGGCCTATCTTAGGGGTTATTAACATATAGCAAAGGGAAGGTTTAGGGACTGGCAAGTGGGTGCGCTTGCCAAGTCGACATGGCGGTCCCAGACTGCACACAGGCTCTGCAATGGCAGGCCTGAGCCACATTTTACAAGCTGCTTCTGTGGGTGGCACAACCAGTGCTGCAAGCCCACCAGCAGCATTTGATTTACAGGCCCTGGGCACAAACGGTGCACTGTACTAGGGTCTGACAAGTAAATCAAATAAGCCAATAATGGAGTCACTAATCTATTACAACAATTTACAATAGGGAGCACTTGCACTTTGGCACTGAATAGTAGTGGCAAAGTGCCCAAAACATCTAGACCAGCAAAAACAAAGCAAAAACACAGGAGGCAATAGCCAAAAATGGAAGGGAGACCCACGCTAATGGTGCCAGGTCTAACAAACCACTAACACATATTTCAAATTGTCGACTCGGTCCATTTCTATATAATCTAGCTGAAGGACCTCAAAAGAGAAAGGGGGAGGTGTAAAATTACCAGGTGGCGTAGGGGTACCCTTTCCAGGATTATGCATCATACACACTATACAATATTTAACCAAATGAGTGGCAGTCTTTGGAATGTTATCATTTTGCCATACAGGGTCTAACAACTTACAAACACCTTTAGCACTGATATGAGCTGGCCCGTGTACCATGGTAACTACAGGAAGAACATATGCATCTGGCAGCATCCATCTCTGCTTCCCCGACTTATCAGTCCAACACCCCTCCTCATCCAAACGTGCTGTACTTTCCTGCCATACCGCTAATTCCTCAATTGTTGCCTCACTCTGTATCTCCTTGATGTTTTCCAGCTTTTCCTCATACATGGTGACCTTGGGCACCCACCTAGAGGGACCTGCTAGAAAAATCTTTTTCATCTTCATTCGGGCTGTCTCCTTAGCTGCCTGGTCTGCAAAGGCATTCCCCTTACCCACATTGTCAGTGATTGTCTTGTGGGCGCTACACTTTATTATCGCTAATTTCTTGGGGAGTGTCAAATCCAACAAAAGCCTATGTATAAGAGGGTCATGCTGGAATTTTATCCCATAGGAAGTGAGAAACCCCCTCTCTGTCCAGAGCCACCCAAAATTATGGGTGACTCCAAAGGTATACTGACTGTCAGTGTAGATACTGATAGCCAGTCCCTCACTCAACTCACAGGCTTGAATAAGGGCAACGAGCTCTACAGCTTGGGCCAACTGATAGGGAACTTGTGACGTTTCAACTACCGTGTACAGTGTTGTGATTGTGTATGCAACAGTTGTAGTACCATCTGGTAAATTAAAACAAGAGCCATCTACATATAGTTCCCTTTGGGGGTCAGATAAGGGAACATCAGTCAGGTCTACCCGTGCTTTCGTCTCTTCCTGTGTCTGAAAGATACAATCATGTATGTCAATTTCCTCCCTCTCAGAAGGAAGGGGTAGTAACATGGCTGGGATGAGAGTGGCACATCTTTTAATCGTGACATGTGGTGCAAAGAGAGTCAACTCAGAACCGGTCAGACGTGAGCTGGTGAGATGCTGTGTCTTGGTCTTATTCAAAAGGGTATCCACAGCATAGGGCACCATGACTGTGAGGTTAGTATCAAGTATAAGCCCAGCTGATTGCCTTATAGAGACAGCCACAGCTGGGACTGTTCTTAGACAGTTCAGGAGGGCTCTTGTGACAGGGTCAAAAAGAGCAAAAAAATAAGCACACTGCTGTTGGTTACCGCCAAAGGCCTGTGTTAAAACAGAGAGGGCACAACCAGCTGTCTCGTGTACGTACAGCACAAACGGCTTTGTGTAGTCAGGGGTACCAAGCACGGCGCAGAGCAAAGCGCAACTTTTAATTACTCAAAAGACTGCTGACATTCAGACATCCAAGGCAAGGGTTCTTGCAAATCTTTAGCGGTTAATGCCAGCAGAGGCTTTGTTAGTAAAGAGTAGTTAGGGATCCATTGGCGACAATAGGAAGTAATGCCAATAAAAGCGCTCAACTCCCTCTGAGTTTTAGGGATAGGCATTTTAACAATGGCACTGATGCACTCAGGGGTCAATCTCCTACTCTCCTTCAACAGTAGGTGACCTAAATAGGTGACTTCCTGTGGACAATATTGAAATTTGGAAAGGGTCACTTTATGTCAGTGGCGTGCCAAATGCAGCAACAATTTAACTGTACTGTCTTTGTAACCCTTTTCAGTGTCAGAAGCGATGAGATGGTCATCTACATATTGAAGCAATCTATCACCTGAGGGAAGCGTGAGGTAGTCCAATTGGGCTTTCAAGGCTTTGCTATACATGCTAGGGCCCTCAGTATAGCCCTGAGGAGTTCGACAGAATCTAAAGCTTCTGCCAGCTAGTGTAAAACCGAACAAGTGCCTGCTGTCTGGATGGATCGGAATACTGAAGAATGCATTTTTCAGATCAATGACAGAAAAGATCTTAGCAGAGGAAGGAATCATCATCAGAAGGGCAGCAAAGTCAAGGACCACCGGGAACTAAGGAACCACTGTTTTATTAATTTCACGCAAGTCTATCACAAAGCGATAAATGTCTGGATGATCATCAGAGGAGTCGAAGGTGCCCTCATAAGAATGAGAAGGATCGGGCTATTACACACATTAGCAGTCGTCTCTTCAACAACCCCTGACTTAATCAAATCTTGTATAATTTGCAACAAAGCTGTCTCCGCTATCTTGTACTGAGGAATACGAGGCAAAATGGCATTATTTTTAAGTTTAATGGAAACTGGAGGTATCTACAATAATCCTACGTCTGTGTCCCAATTGCCCACAAAGTGGGCAGCACATCCTTAGATTCAGCAGGAAGGGGTGCATCTTTAGACAGACTCTGCTTAGAGCTGACCACATTCGGACCCATTGTCATGTAAACACATTCCGGGAACAATAAACGGTTGCGTGCAACTTCTTTAATAAATCTAAGCCCAGCAGATTTTCTTCGCAATTAGACGTCAACAAAAATGGCGAATCCACAGTGAAAGGACCTATAGTCAATGTAAGAGGATTGGAAATGGGGCTCACAACCGGAATACCAGTAAATCCTACCGAAACCTTATTATGGCCAGACAGAGCTGCCACAGGGACCAGTGAATGAGAAATAGAGCTAATCATTGCACGTCCTCTACCAGTCCCTCGAGAAGCCTGCTGAAACAACACTTTTGTCTTCGATTCTTTGTGCTTTTTCTCCACCTTCTCATTCGCCTCATTTTCCCTGTGCTCATAATACTGTGCCATACTCAATATTGCAGAAGGGGAGGAGGTGGTCCAAGTGCTCTCCGAGGACTGCAACCGAGTTGCAATCTCAGTAAGCAGGTTCGTAACAAATCTATTAACGAACAATTGGACACCTCCCTCCACCGACAAATCCTGTCCGCTAAAATCCCAAAACACATCTTCAAAACGAGTGAAAAAATCAGACAAACTCATCTTTCTTCTGACGATACTAACTTTGGACTCTTCTCAATCAGTCTAGTCCGATAGGCGACCAGCGTTGCGACATTGCCAAAAACCTCACCAGGCACCATATCAGCAGCATATACATGGTCCCTAATATCATAAATAATCTGGGGTACTGCATCATTGAAACACTGTTCCCACAGTCCAATCAAAATTGCTGACATGTGCTTAACGGCAAACTGCTGCACAACCAGCTCATAATCTTTCATCACACTCCACACATCTTTCACACTGTAAATGGGGTTACAAGCCCACTGAGCGGCCTGATTGGCTACCACCTTTTTCTCTTCATCTCCCACATCAGATCGTATCAATATCCGCCCTAGTCATTCCCTAGCGGTCACCCAGTCTCTGTCCTCTAGTAAGCATACAGGTGTTCTGCTACTCAGTAATGTTGGGGGATGGACAAATGGGGAAGGAGTGGCAACAGAAGGAACAGGCACCAACGTCGCTGGTGACTGTGTCATAGGTGTGAGGGCTTGCGAGAGAGATGCTGAAATAATAGGCATATCAGGGAGACTGACAGTCATGGTAGCCACAGAAAGCGAAGTCAAAGAAAGGGCAGGAGGTGATGTGGCTGCAACAGTAGGAGAAACAGGAGCAGCCGAGACAGAAGGAACTGATGACTGTGGCTGTGGGATAGCAGGATATATTTTCTGCTGGGCGTATGGGGGTGGAGGTCGAGTATTCTAGCAATTCCTCCACAAATGTATCATTTTCTTCTCGGCAACATAAGACTTTTCACATTGTAATCATAATTTCCTAGCAGCACACTCTATTCCTTTTTCTATTTTCTCTTTATCATGCGCTATGGCTTTCTGAGTCAAAGTCTGCAATATCCCCTTCGAGGCCTCTTTCTTTGCTTTCATTCGTCTATGTTTGGCTTCCTTTTTCCATGTTCTGAAGGAATCAAACATTGCCTGCCTACTCCTTTTCGCAAACAATTTTGCCTGCAGAAAATTAATTTTCTGTTCATCAAAAGTGCCCGTCAATGGCCACTGCAACTCGGCATTGTCCCTCGTATATTTGTGCCATAATGTACTAAACATAATAGGGCCAAGGCCATGTTTTATGTTCATGTCAAAATTTGGAGTGACTTCTGGAGGCGCTGGCTGACTTTCTTCCAAACGAGCATCAGCAGAACAATAAAACACTTTACTGAGACACAGCATTTTCCAAAAGAAAACAGCTTCACTATTTATGCCGAGCAGATATTTGCAAATACCTTTATCAAAGTGGGTCCTCTGGCCTCATCAAATACAAATCAAAATTGTACCATGTTCATAAAGAACTCAAACAAATGCAAGCGCTTGCCCAAAGACGGTCCTCAGACTGTGTCAAATACAAACCAGAATTGCGCCATATCCACAAAGAACCAAAGCAAACTCACCGGGTGCACACAGGTCACACACATTTATTCTCCACTGCTGACTCTTCGATCTAAACGGTCAGATCCAAGGGTTTCACCATTCAGGATCTCAGCCAAGATGATCACTGGACAAGGCACCGCCCGGTCAGACAGACGGGGCAGCTGCAAGTTCAAGACTCTCTCGTGCAGGGATCCCAGATCTGCCCGTCCGACCCGACGTGGCCCGACCTCCTCTCCCGTCTGCAGGCAAGGATGGGTCACCCGATGGTATCCCTGTTCGGGCGCCAAATGAAGGAAGTGACCTGATTAGGGCATCCCAGGTCACTTGCGACAACCTGTCAGCCTTCCTAACAAATGAAGAGTCGGTCAGACAGTAGAGTATACGAACCAAAGGTATTTATTAGAGGTACACTCAAGTGGAGTCCGGTCTGACCAGCCTCCTTAGATTGCTACAAAGGGACAGACCTCTGCCAATGTGGTAACACATAATGGACATCTTCAGAATCACTAAAGACATGCCCAGACTAGAAATTTCCACTTGGTAGCTGGTGAGCAAAGGAGATACAGAAGGATGAGTTGCAATCCCGGGACTGGGTACATGCCATCTCAGTGTCAAGTTTACTCTGCCTGTGCCCGCCGCTCTAAGGGTAGGAGCAAGCCTATCTAGTGACAAAGGTATGTGATGACAAAACAGTCTATTCATTGGTACAGCGAAGCTCAACCTTGGAGAAATATAAAATATATATAATATATATCACAGCTGCTTTCTGCTGAGGTGGACAAAGTGAGACAGAAGTTAGTTTCGATCATGGCAAAAAATGGTGGCTGAACACAAAATGGTGAAGTGAATGCTAACTTAAGACATGCAATGCATAAAGAATTTGGCTAAAACATTTCTATTCCAACAGGAGGGGCTGTGAACCTGCCTGCACAGTTCATCGACTGCTCAGCAGCAGAAATGTTAGTTCACAGATATCACCAAAAATGTGCAATTAGCCTTCAACCATGGAAATACTCGTAAATAATATGATATACATCCCTAATTTCAGTTTTTACTCCATCAAGAAGGAACAAATAACACAATGAGCAGGTTGCCTAATTTAGCACGTGGTGTTAATATGTGAAAGTTTATTTGGTAAATTGCTCGTGGGCTGGGTGAAAAAGGCGGCCAACGTTTGTTTTTGAACGCGATGAAAATCGTTAAAAAACTGTTAGGTTGTCGCAACAAACTACTGTTGACTTCTTGCTCTCTGACACATCGGGCTGGACACGTTGCTCCATATGGGGTGATGCTTTCATGTTGAAAGACAAACTGATCCTTAACAGCCCTGTGCAAATAGATTTCTTGCTGAACAAAAAGGGATGTCAGTTTCATTATGCCGGATATGGGATGTCCCCCTAATATGGCTCTTTGTTTAATACGGTTATGACGACATAAAGTAAATATGAGATATTTTCTACTAAGTTGGTGAGTGGGTGGCCTTTGTTTGATGGCCGCAGGGCACAACCACAGATCGGCCTCTCCTAAGAGCTTCAGGCTTCCACTCAATTCACAAGTTTGGCATTCTGCACCCTGCAGGCAGAACATGAGAACAACTGGGTAACTGTGTTACGAAAAAGGAGGGGTGATTGTGAAGAAGTTCACTTTTCTGCAAGAAATATATAAGTCAAATGTATAGATTCCTTTCATGATTACAGAGGTGCTATGGCAAATAAAAGACGAAACGATTGAGCCAACAATAAATAAAAAAGTGTCTATATTCAAGGTAGGGCATTCAAAATAGTCAGGGTGCATCTTTAGTTCTCCCTCATCAAAGACCGATGGTCTGCATTGTTATAAGTGAATTGATGGTTGCGTCACTTTTCTTCGCTTTAGGAAATATTCAGCCTCGTCACGCAGTGATGCCCGACGTCCCCTCCCCTCCCTTCTTCCTGATGTATTGGGAAATTGGGAGTCGCTGAGTAACTCTGCATACTAATGAGCTGGTTGCCAGGACAGCCAGAGCTGTTTTAAAAGAAAGTGGGAGAAATCAGACGGGCGCTGAGGCGGACAGGGAAGCATCAACTCCACTAGCAGCACGCGCAGAATGAGCAACACAGCCGGCACCTGCAGCAACGCAATCAGCAAGGACATCACAGCTGGGACCCGCACTAGCAGCAGCAGCTCCAAACCAGCACCTGAAGTTACAAATATTTTCAATTCCATAGGTCTCACATTCAAATGTGAGACCTATGGCATTGCAAACAAGCGGCTGCTATTGTCGCGGCTGCTTCGAAAGAGAAAGCGCGCACAGCGCGCTGAATGTAAACAAAGCAAGTTGACATGCCTGAAGTCGGACAAACACGTTAAGGAAAATAGTGCTTCCAAGTCTAAATAAACACTTACTGTGTAAAAAATGAAGAAAAGGGGCCAGTAGCCATGCGAGGTTACAAATGAAGACATGGCTGTACTAAGGAGGGACTAACAATCCTATTTAGGAATCAGAAGCCAGCATTTACGAAGGACAAAGACACTAGCCAATGAAAAATATGGGCGGGGGTGTGGGTGGGGCTTCTCCGCCGTACTCAACTACCGCAGATCGCCAGAGAAGCACATGCGCGCTGGCTCAGGCTCGACCTAAAAAAACAACAGAATTGACTAGACTTGTGTGGATCAGTACAAAATAAAAAACTGTGTTACAAAATGTTTGATTTATTATGCATCATGAATGTTTCTCTTTTTTTTGTCATTTTGATCAGCTAGCACTTCTTGGAAGTGACCCTGACACACAAGCACACAAAGCAGACATTACCAAGCAAATCTCTGCAGGGAAACTGTTTGCATGTGCAAAATAATAAAACAGCCGTTCATTGAAATGGGCTTTTTCTTTATATTGGCTAAAAGGTCTGTATCTAAGATGCTGAAACCATTAAGTGAGCGGTGTGCATGGAGGTCTTTTGTTAAGGCCCTACCAGAGTCCTCGGGTCAAGAGCAGCTCTGATATTTTCAGCTTATGGGGTACTTCAGAATACACAAAACCAGGGAGTGGGATGAAAAAACTGGGGGTCTCTGAAAGAGGTGTGGCCGATGTAATTAAGGGCGTGGCTTAAAAACACATAAGGTAAAAATCTGTTCTTAGCATAGTTTGCCGCCTTACTGGTATTTTGTTGCTTCTGTGATTGCATCCATATATATAATACACCAAGTAACATTACACCTACAACAAGCCAGGACTATTGGCTTTGTCAATGGTTGTTAGTTACGTATGATAAATAAGTACCAACTACGGCTTTGTTGTATTTAAAATTGAAAATGCTTCAGTTCTGACATGATGAGAGTATGAAACCCTCCTGGGTTCCTGCTCTTCCAGCACCGAGCTCCGTGGATCACTTGGGCAGTGCTGTGCCTCTTTGCCCACTGCAGCCCGCCTCAGACCACGGTTCAAACCCTGTGATTCACCCCTGGACTGCCCTCGCGTCTAGCCTCAGTTTTCTCTTTTCTTAAACCAGGTTTTTTAACTAGGCTGCCTACTTGTCGCTGAGTTTATTTTTTATCCTTTTTTTACTGCACCCGTGGCCCCTCCCGCTCCTGTGTTCTCTTTCCTGCTCACATTCCTGCCTCCCTGCTGCCCCGCCCTCCCCGACATCTACTTAATGAAGGCTGGAAACGTGCAGCAGGCCTGCCGCTGGCGTGCCGAAGGCAAGCCCGTCTGCACCTGTCCAAAGCCAGGGACCCTGGACCTCCGACCATCCACCGCTACGGCTCAGCTGCCCTACTCACACTCAACCCCGGAAGGAACAACTACTGCCAGCTATCCATGCTGAATACTACCCTTCTAGTTCTCCTGCCACCAGACCTTCACCACCGACCATGCCACCAACACCCCCGATGCCCTGAAGTGCATCCTCCTCACCGCGCCCTCCCTGCACAGACACGCCGTAGAGATCTGGAACCTTCTTGACACCCTCCACCCAGACGCCGCCTTCTTTACAGAAACCTGGACCAATGCCTACTCCGCCCCCGATATCGCCGTCCCGGACGGATACAAGATCCAAAGGAAGGACCGCCCGAACCACCCAGGAGGAGGACTCGCCAAAAGCTCCCTCCACCTCTCCACATGGAGCGATGCCTTCTCCACCCCCGAACACCTGAACTTCCAGGTCCAGACCAGCCCTAGAACCACACTTTGCGGCACGCTAGCCTACAGACCTCCCAGCCCCCGCACCCATTCGCCACCACCATCACTGACCTCATCTCACCCTAAGCCATCGCCTCCATGGACTACACACTCGTCGAAGCCCTTAACTTCCACCTCAACAACCCCAGTGACCCTAACTCCACCACCCTCCTGGACAACCTCACCAATATCGGACTGAAACAGCTTATCACCACGCCTACCCACAAGGCAGAACACACCGTCGACCCCATCTTCGCAGAAGGAAACAACATCCACATCAGCCACACCACGCAACCCCTATGGACAGACCACCACTGCGTAAACTTCCTCGTCGACAAACCCAAGCCCCCCAAACCTGCTCTGCTCCCTCCGTGAAGGAACTGGAGCAAAGTCAGTGAGGATCAGCTCAAGTCCACCCTCAACCGTGACACCCCCCCCACCGCGACTGACGGCAATGTCACAGCCAGGGAACTGCACAAATGGATCCTCAACTGCGCAGACAAGCTTGCATCCCTACACAACTCTGACAGACAGCACCCCAGGAAAGCCTCCTTGTTCACCTCTGACCTCCAAGAAGCCAAACGCACCTGCAGACATCTCGAGAAGAACTGGAAAAATAGCAAAACACCTGAAGACCATACCACCTACAAGAACGTCATGACAGAATACCACCACCACATCAGAACCATCAAACGGACCTTCATCCAAAACAAAAAGCCTTATGACGCACCATCAATGCCACCTTCAAGACCGGCTCCTTCGCCGACGACTGGAAACGTGCAGAGGTCAGACCCCTGCTGAAGAAGCCCTCAGCAGATCCCACGTACCTCAAGAACTACCGGCCCATCTCCCACCTCCCTTTCGCAGCAAAAGTCGCTGAGAAGACCGTCAACGCACAACTAACAAGGTTCATCGAAGACAACTCCATTCGCGACCCCTCCCAATCCGGATTCCGCAGCAATCACAGCACAGAGACCGCCCTACTCGCTGCCACAGACTACATCCGCACCCTCCTCGACCAAGGACGCACCGCAGCCCTGATCCTACTCAACCTCTCAGCAGCATTTGACACTGTCTACAACTGCACATTTATCACCAGACTCCACAATGTTGACATTCATGGCTCCACTCGTTCCACACCGGCAGAATCAAAGAATCAGACTGCCACCCTTCCTCTCCGAACCCACGGAAATCAACTACGGAGTACCCCAGGGATCATCGCTCAGTACAACCCTCTTCAACATCCACATGGCCCCCCTCGCCAACATCGTCAGACAGCATGGCCTCAGCATAGTATTCTACGCCGACGACACCCAGCTCATCCTCTCCCTCAGCAAGGACCTCACCACCACCAGACTCAACTTCCAGGAAGGAATGCTGGACGTCGCATCCTGGATGAGCAACAGCTGCCTGAAGCTCAACTCTGAGAAGACAGAAGTACTCATCCTCAGAAGCTCCCCGTTAGCATGGAACAACAACTGGCGGCCCACCGCCTTGACAGCCCCCCCGACTTCCAAGGACCACGCCCAAAACCTCGACATCATACTCTACTCCTGCCTCTACATGAACTAACAGGTCAACGGCGTTGCGTCGCTGCTTCAACACCCTCTGCATCCTCTGAAAAGACCTTCAAATGGATCCCCCCCGAGTCAAGGAAGACCGTCACCCATGCACTCATAATCAGCAGACTGGACTATGGAAACGCCCTCTACACCGGGATCAACAAGTCTCTACTCTGCAAGCTCTAAACAATAGAGAATACCGCAGCCAGACTCGTTATAGGTTCCCTCAACATGAACACATCAGTCAACACCTACGGAACCGCCAATGGCTCCCCGTCGAGAAGAGAGTCACTCTCAAGATACTCACCCACGCAAACAAATGCCTCCACCACACTGGACCCCAATACCTCAACGAGAGAATCTCCTTCCACATACCCAAAAGAAACCTCCGATCCACCAACCTCGCCCTCGTCGAAACCCCGCGCATAAACAGAGCCAGAACAGAAGGAAGAGCCTTCTCCTACATCGCGGCCAAGACCTGGAACTAGCTCCCAATCAACACCAGATGCGCCCCCTCCCTGAACGTCTTCAGTAAGACACTCAAGACCTGGTTCTTCGATTGAAAGGAGCTGCTTACACACACCCTCCAGTGCCTTGAAACCCTCGCGGGTGAGTAGCGCGCTTACAATGCCCTGAGTGATTGATTAATTGATGAAAGAATATATATCAAGGACAATAAAGGGTGGTACTGCTGCAGAGTTAAGATTTTTTTTTTCACCCTGAGGGTGAGGTTAAAAATATATAGCCCAATAAGGACCCGTCTCAGCACCTGCTTTTTAGAACTCCTGGCCCATCTCAAGCCCTGCAACAGCAATCCGAGGATCGAATGCAAACGTCGTTATAAGTAGCCAAATGACACAACAGGCTTGTTTTTTTAAAAACATGAATAGCACACAAGTCTATATATTTTTTTTCCCTGCAGCGTCAAGCTGCAAAAAATGGCACCCGCAGCTTGAATGGTTGAAAATAAGTGGTCAGGTGCAAGTTACTGACGGGGTCAAGGTCAAATTTATTGTTGTTATTGTATTATATATAAAACACAGCATGCAGCTTCAGTGACTTCATGGCGTTAGAGCTAAAATTACAAGCATTGGCAAAGCAATTAGGTCCAGCCTCTGTGTCAGGTCCCCAACAAAGAGGTCACATGTCAAGAAAGGTATCCAGTATAAGAAGAAAGGAATGATGGTGGCTGTGTTGTCAAAACTGTGTAAACAGCATTTGGTGCGAGGTCGAATGCAACATGGCGGCAGAGCGTTCCTTAATCCGAAACGGGTTAGCGCTCTAGTTGATTTGGCAGATTTGCGTGATACCGGTGAGGCGCGCGGAGAGCTGCGCACTTCACCTGAACTGTGAGAGGAGTAGGAGGTTACCTCAACGCGTCGCGTTAGTCAGGGAAAAGAAGCTACGCGTCGCGAGAATTCTGAGGAGAATTTAGAGTTTGGAAGCAGCCAGCAACCCCAAGTAAGACTGTTCCATTTTTCTACCAGAGAAAACGTTCCGATCTTCGCAGCAGCGGAAGTTTAACTGAAGCACCGGTTCTAGTGAATGAAATTACAGCGTTCTAAAAAGTCAACACAAGTTCTGGTGTAGCGTTAGTTTTTGGTGCGAGTTGAGTCAGCTCAAGTCTAGAATATAAAAGGTTTAAGGTACACTAAGTAGTTCCGAGTGAGTTCCGATTCCTGTCAATAAGAAACCATAGGGAGTGGAAAACTCTTGAGGGCAGAATACAAATGACACAGAAAAGTAAGAACAAAACTACAGAGAAGCAACAGTAGTTAGAACAACCAATAAAAGGTGAAGAAGAATAAGAAAATAAACCAAGGCTTCCGTTCTCTGTCCAGTAAGTGAGTTTAGAGAAAAAAGACTAAGAGAGGTCAGGAAGGGAGAAGGAAATATAATAACACAAGTTATTTATCTTACAGTGAAAAAACATTAAGAACAGAAGAACGAGTAGCATAGAAGAGAAGCAAAGGCACACAGCATCAGGGTGGGTACAATAGAGAATAAGGAAAGACATAGGTAGGAAGAAAAGGGAATAGAAAGTGATTTACATGTAATTGTTTATTTACAGCTCACGAACTACAGCAAGAGCCAGAGAAAAGATAGACTACATAAGAAGAAGCAGAAAGGAAGACCACCAGTGTGTGCATTCTCTTCTCTGTCCAATTCCCCTTTCCCCCTTGGGGCTCTTCTGGCTACGCATTTAGATATTGTGGAGGCCGGGGAGTTCAGAGGAGGAATTGGGAGCTTGCGTCATCCTGCTCCTGTGTCAACCGCCAGCAAGAGAAGAGCTGGTTCTGACAGAGTGAAGTGCCCACGAGGTATAGGCACCTGAGCAGAATGGCGGAAGGTTTGGATTTAAAGAAGCTAGGAAACATTTTGGATGAGATACAAAGAGAACTAATTACCGTTAGAGAAGAAAACAGGGAACTCAAAAAGGACACCACAGAATTGGCGCAAAGAATAGGGAGTTTGGTTGCGGGAGATGAGTATAAGATATCTTCCCCAGTTTTGGGTTCATTTGAGGAAGCAGCTCCGTCCCAGTCAAGGGTTAACACACAAGTAATACATTCTTTATCCCCGGTGATTCCCTTAGCACCCCCAGAACGCTTTAGTGGAGACCCCCAGAAGGCCCAAGTCTTTTTAACCCAATGTTCCTTGCACTTTATGTGCAGACCAGCCTTGTTTCCAGATGCACAGTCTCGAGTGGCATTTATCCTTTCCTACTTAAGTGGGGATGCCGCAGCTTGGTCAATGCCTTTGGTCACCAGAAACGACCCTGTGCTATTCAATTTAGAAGACTTCAAGAAAGAGTTCATGCGAATTTTTGACCGTCGGAAGGTGTCTCAAGCTACCGACAATGAACTTTTAGAGATCCGACAAGGAAACAGAGAGTTAGTTGCATATTTGGCACAATTCAACAAGTTGGTGTTAGAGACGGAATGGCCAGAGAACAAACGAGCCGCAGTATTTTATCGGGGGCTAAAGGATGAGTTAAAAGATGCCTTAGCGCAAGTTCCCAATCGTCCCACAGACATCTCTGCTTTGGTGGATCTAGTGTTGGAGATCGATTTTCGCCAGAGCGAGAGAAGAGGCGAGAAGAAACGAGATTATCGACCCAGTGTACCACGTTTTGATAGAGCCAGATATGAGCCTCACAAGGAGCAAGATACAAATCGCGGAACCGAGCCTATGCAAATAGGAACTATCCGTGGACCTCTTACAAAGGAGGAGAAGGAGAAGAGGCGGAATAATAAATTGTGTCTCTATTGTGGAGGAAGTGGGCATTTTGTTCGAGATTGCCCCAAGAAGCCCAAGACGCAGTCGGCGGAAAACGCCACGCGCCACCAGTAGCTGGAGTTGGACTGGTGGTTGCAGAAACAAAGTCAGCTCCAATGAATCATGCTTTGGCAAATACTTTACAAGCAGACGCTCCTTATTTGGTGATATCTGTCACTCTGAGCTATCGAGAACAAAAGAGAAATCAGATAGCTGTGATGATAGACTCGGGAGCGACAGGTAATTTCTGCGATTTACAATTCGCAAGGAGAATTGGATTACTAGCAATCCGAAAGGAGAAGAGTGAGCCCGTCAGAGCAGTGGACGGTACCAATCTGTCATCAGGCCCCATTGTGAGTCACACAGAACCAGTGCATCTAGAAACCACAGAAGGTCATCATGAAATATTACAATTCAATCTAATAGACGCCCCGCAGTTTCAATTGATCTTAGGTTTACCATGGCTCACGGAGCATAACCCCACCATAGATTGGGCCGCAAGAACAGTAACCTTGAACTCGGATTACTGCAAGGAAAATTGTTTCAAAGACTGCAAAATTGGAATAAAAGAATCTCCTGCTTATCATTTAAGTGAAAACGAAAATTCAGTTTGTTTGATAGACACGGTAACCTTACCAAAGAAATATGGAGAATATCAGGATGTCTTTAATGAAGTTGAAGCAAAGAAATTACCTCCTCACAGGGAGTATGATTGTAAAATAGACCTGGAACCTGGAGTGAACTTACCCTGCAGTAGAATCTATGCTTTGACCGAACAAGAGGATAAACATTTAAAGAAGTATCTGGCGGAATACTTAGAGAATGGATTCATTCGACCTTCGCAGTCTCCAGTATCCTCCCCTTTGTTTTTCATTCCAAAGAAAAATGGAGAATTACGCACGTGCATAGACTACAGGGCAATAAATCGAATAACAATCAAGAATCGTTACCCTTTACCTCTGATTTCCACTCTTCTGGACCAGGTGAAAGAAGCTAAAATCTATACCAAGCTTGATCTGCGAGGAGCTTATCACCTGGTTCGAATCAGAGAAGGCGATGAGTGGAAGACGGCGTTTAGAACGAAGCAAGGTCTATTCGAATACCAGGTGATGCCATATGGGCTATGCAACGCGCCAGCTGCATTTCAACATTTTATTAATGATGTATTGAAGGATTGCATAGACCAAATAGCAATTGTGTATATTGACGACATATTGATTTACTCGACAGAAGTAGAGACACATGAAGAACATGTCAAGAAGGTACTACAAAGACTTCGTGAGAATGGGTTATTTGTCAAATTGGACAAATGTGCATTTGATGTAACCACAGTCGAGTTCTTGGGATTTGTACTTGCTCTAGGAGGAATCACCATGGATGAACATAAGATAAAGGCAGTGACTGAGTGGAAATCCCCTACCTCAGTTAAAGAAATCCAAAGTTTCATAGGATTTGCCAACTTCTATAGAAGGTTTATTCAGGCTTTCTCAAAAAAGTTAATCCCAATCACACGTTTATTGAAGAAGGGAGTTCCTTTCCAGTGGGATGCTGAAGCAGAGGCAGCATTTGAGCAATTAAAGAAGGATTTCACCACAGCGCCTATTTTGTTGCATCCAGATCCTGCAGAACCATTCTTTGTTGAAACGGATGCGTCGAATCTGGCCTTGGGAGGAGTGTTATCGCAGAGACACAAAACTACAGGTCAGCTCCATCCAGTGGCCTTCCGCTCTCGAAAATTAACACCTCCAGAAATTAATTATACAATCACTGAAAAAGAATTACTGGCCATAAAGGATGCTTTCAAGGAGTGGAGGCATTATTTGATGGGAGCTCGACATGTAGTAACAGTGTATACTGATCACCGAAATTTGAAGTTTTTAAAATCAGCCCGAACTTTAACTCCCAGACAGCTACGCTGGTCCTTGTATTTCTCTGAATATGATTTTGTAATCACCTTTCGACCTGGAGCCCAGAATGGAAAGGCGGATGCCCTATCTAGATTAGAGACGGAAGGAGTCACGGAAAAGGTTTTGGATCAGGCAATAATTCCAGCGGAAAAAGTGATCAATGCCGTCTTGCAAGAAACCGTAGAAAATCAAGAGAAAGAAGATCCTTTGAGTTGCGAAGAGATGAGGAGTTGGTTAAAAGAAGATTCCAAAAGAGAAATTCGAGAAGGACTACCCTATCACCATGGAGCATTATACTTGCCCACTCCAGAGATGCAGTTAAAGGCTTTAAAAGAATGTCATGATAGCATCTTATCAGGACACAAGGGAATTAACAAGACTAAGGAATTGGTGCGCAGACGATTCTGGTGGCCAAACATGATCAAGGATATACATCAGTATGTGGCGACTTGTGAGACTTGTGCAAGAGGAAAATCAGAAAGGAAACGTCCACAAGGCCTGTTACAGCCCTTGCCCACCCCTCCTTTTCCCTGGCACACTGTGACCTTAGATCTCATAGTAGATTTACCCTCTAGTCATGGTTATGATTCCATTCTAGTGTGTGTGGACGCCTTTACAAAGATGGCGCATTTTGTGCCCTTGAAGGGGGTACCATCTGCCCAGGAGTTAGCGGATGCTTTCAGCCAGCATGTAGTTCGTGCACATGGCATACCTAAGGTTTTGGTGTCAGATAGGGGCTCTCAGTTTCTGTCTCATTTCTGGAAGGCATTCACCAAGCGTTTAAACATAGAGAATCGATACTCCACTAGCTTCCACCCAGAGTCAGATGGGCAAACAGAACGCACAAATCAGGAACTGGAGAAATATCTGAGATTGTGTCTTTTAGAACAGGAGGGAGATTGGCCCGATTATTTATGGGCAGCAGAATTTGCACATAATAACACCACAAATGCATCAACTGGATACACTCCATTCTTTCTGAATACAGGTAGACATCCACAACATTCCTTAAACTTCCAAGAAGTGGGTGTTCCAGCAGTATCCAATTGGGTAGAACAACTGACACAAGCCCATAGTAGAGCTATCAAGAATCTAACAGTAGCGAAGGCAAAATATAAACACTACGCAGAAAAAAAGAGAAGAAAAGAACCAGAATTGTTGGTAGGAGACAAGGTTTGGTTAAGTACAAAAAATATCAGATTAAAAGGGGTTAGGAAGTTCCAACCACGATACATTGGACCTTATCCAATTGCGAAAAAGCTTAGCACCTTAAATTATCAGCTAAAATTACCTAAGAGGTTGCGGATACACCCAGTTTTTCATGTTTCTTTATTAAAGAAGGCAGAACCAGAAGTTAGATTGAGTAAGACCCCAAAGCCAATTCAGACTGAGAAAGGAAATGAGTTTGAAGTTCAACAAATTTTAGACTCTAAACTACAGAATGGAAAGTTGTACTACTTATTAGATTGGAAGGGTTATGGTCCGGAGGAAAGATCCTGGGAGCCAGAGTCTGAAGTAAATGCTCCACGACTAGTAGCAGAATTCCACAGAAGATTTCCAAGCAAGGTCCGGAAGGAAGGAAGATCTTTGAGGGAGGGTACTGTCAGGTCCCCAACAAAGAGGTCACATGTCAAGAAAGGTATCCAGTATAAGAAGAAAGGAATGATGGTGGCTGTGTTGTCAAAACTGTGTAAACAGCATTTGGTGCGAGGTCGAATGCAACATGGCGGCAGAGCGTTCCTTAATCCGAAACGGGTTAGCGCTCTAGTTGATTTGGCAGATTTGCGTGATACCGGTGAGGCGCGCGGAGAGCTGCGCACTTCACCTGAACTGTGAGAGGAGTAGGAGGTTACCTCAACGCGTCGCGTTAGTCAGGGAAAAGAAGCTACGCGTCGCGAGAATTCTGAGGAGAATTTAGAGTTTGGAAGCAGCCAGCAACCCCAAGTAAGACTGTTCCATTTTTCTACCAGAGAAAACGTTCCGATCTTCGCAGCAGCGGAAGTTTAACTGAAGCACCGGTTCTAGTGAATGAAATTACAGCGTTCTAAAAAGTCAACACAAGTTCTGGTGTAGCGTTAGTTTTTGGTGCGAGTTGAGTCAGCTCAAGTCTAGAATATAAAAGGTTTAAGGTACACTAAGTAGTTCCGAGTGAGTTCCGATTCCTGTCAATAAGAAACCATAGGGAGTGGAAAACTCTTGAGGGCAGAATACAAATGACACAGAAAAGTAAGAACAAAACTACAGAGAAGCAACAGTAGTTAGAACAACCAATAAAAGGTGAAGAAGAATAAGAAAATAAACCAAGGCTTCCGTTCTCTGTCCAGTAAGTGAGTTTAGAGAAAAAAGACTAAGAGAGGTCAGGAAGGGAGAAGGAAATATAATAACACAAGTTATTTATCTTACAGTGAAAAAACATTAAGAACAGAAGAACGAGTAGCATAGAAGAGAAGCAAAGGCACACAGCATCAGGGTGGGTACAATAGAGAATAAGGAAAGACATAGGTAGGAAGAAAAGGGAAGTAGAAAGTGATTTACATGTAATTGTTTATTTACAGCTCACGAACTACAGCAAGAGCCAGAGAAAAGATAGACTACATAAGAAGAAGCAGAAAGGAAGACCACCAGTGTGTGCATTCTCTTCTCTGTCCAATTCCCCTTTCCCCCTTGGGGCTCTTCTGGCTACGCATTTAGATATTGTGGAGGCCGGGGAGTTCAGAGGAGGAATTGGGAGCTTGCGTCATCCTGCTCCTGTGTCAACCGCCAGCAAGAGAAGAGCTGGTTCTGACACTCTGAGCCCTACTAGAATTACCAATTTTTGGGGGGATGCTGTGTAGCATGGCTAAAGAATTAAAACAAAAGCCTTTGAAGCTGGCAGGCACTTACAAAATAATGCAGGCTCTTTTTTCTGTTTAGTTACAGATCCCCGTTGGATCGGCAACTAAAATGAAAACAAACATTGGTAATGCATTGGTTTCGCCTATATGATGAATAAAGAGCACTTTTCATCAATCATCATCAGGGAGAACAAAAAAGCTCCCTGACAAATAACAAGGGAGTGGAGAGGATGTTGCGCAGGGACGAAGCTGTTGACTCCAGAGCGGGGGATCCTGCTTCGAGTCTTGGTGGCACAACATCCTGTGATTCTATGCAATCCACTTAATCTCTCCAGGGTGATAAATTGCTGTCTAAATATGCTGCAAGAGTGAAAAGCAAATTGTTAATAAAATATTGTTCCACCATAGCGGATGTTAACAGTATTTCGGCTATGGGAAACTGATAAGAGAAGCAGACGAGGAACACGCATTGGTAAATCCATTTAAATATGCTCCAGCCAATAGAAATGGAGGAAAGGTATGTAGCAGGCACAGGTACAAATGAGAAGACAGGAAAGAGAGGAGGCGGGATGTAAGTCCCTTTTAAGTTTATATTAAAAAGAATACATTTCTCAAGTACAGTCAAGCGCTGTGCAGTCGAACCATAAAAATGTGTGAAAACCTTTTCGTTTTTTTAAGAAGCGAGTGGGAAAAGTCATGTGAGAAAGCAACAGAGGGACAAAAGCAAAGGGGCAGAAGCAGCAAAGCAGGTTTGGGGGCAGGAGCAACATGGAGGGCACATGTGGTGGGAGGTGGAGCAAATGGCAAGAAAGCAACATAGAGTGGACAGGGAGAAGCACACAGGCGAGCAGGCAATGTGGGGAGTACAGGGATGGAGAGTAAAAGCAATGAGTTAGAGAGAGAAGGGCATGGGACAGGGCAAGAAACAGGGAGGGCAGGAGTGGGTAGCAGTAATGGGCCAGAAAGCAACGTCGAGCGAGCAGGGAAAAAGCACACTGGTGAGAAAGCAATGGAGGAAGTATGTTATGTTATGAGGGTAAGAGCAACATGGAGGGCGGGGACTATCAGAAGCACAGCAGAGAGCAACACAGAGTGCAGGGGAGAGAAGTACATGAGGGGGACAGCTGAAAAAAATGCACTCTCATGGAGCGCTTAACTGAAAAGAAAAAGTAGTGCTTAATAAAACAAGCTAGCTGTGATAGAATAGAAGCCAGCCAATCAAAAGTGATGGTAAAGAGGCAATGCTCCATGTGAGGGACAAACACAAGACTGACAAGCAGGAACACAAATAGACATCAGACAAATGTGAGTGACAGGCAAGCTAACCCATGGTAAGCAAAGGGCGGGATCCAATCTCCTGTATGCTGTTGGTACACCCATAATATGTCTCGCAACAGACAGCGCATTTTCTGTCTAGTAGGTGAGACCTAAAATTGGTAAAGAAAGGCTGGAATCAAATTCAGTCCCGGAGGGCCAACAAAAAACACAACAGACTAATCTTTAATGCTTTCCTAAAATCTGAGTAGATCTGACTCTTAAGGGGCCCATTAGGATCTCGGGCGGATCGCCACCGTCCACCACCCATTTCCCCCGCCATATTACTATGGCGGGGGGGACCACAGCGGACGGAAAGACCGTCCGCCGCTTTTCCGCATGGTCATCAAGTCGACCGGGTGGAAAAGAGTTTAATATGGTGGCGGTGTCTGTGAGACACCGCCAGCCATATTACTACGGGCGCGGAAACATGCCGCAACGGAAAGGCACCCGTTGTGGGCCCCCAGGGGCATGGGGGGTGCACATGGGGGGTACCTATGATACCCCCCTGCATTTCAATAGACAATGTGGCAGGCACCGTGCGGTGCCTGTCATGTTGTGCATTGGAATGTGCGACATGCATTTTTAGCTTTGCGGCGGGCAGTGCTTTCAGCACCGCCCTCCGCAATGTTAAATATGCGGGATGCGCCCAACACTGTGGCGGGTGCATCCTAATTGCCCCTACGGGACCCCCGCCCTTATGGCGGGCGGTCCCTCTTCACGTAGGGATGTTGGGCGGACAAAGTCCGCCCGCCATCCAAATGATGCCGTAAGTTTCAGAGGAAATTTAATTTGTAAGGAAGTGGGTTATTAGTTGCAAAATATGTGAGTCCTTCACAACTAATAAGTCTGCACCTTTCCATTACTGGGACCCAAGTACCCTATTGTAGCACTTAACTCTCTCAGGGTAGCGAAGAAGATCAGCCCAAGGCCTACTAAGGGATGGTGAGGCCTAGTAATCCCAGTTCACGGTATGCAACAAAAACACTCAATAAAACATTGTTTGTTTATAAAAAGGAAAAGTACTTTATTACATGCACACAAAAAAATACTATGCATTATTTAGAAATATATACAATCAGGTAGTTGGGAATACCTTTGGTGACACCCTCTGAATGGTTTACACCCTCAACAAGCCTTATGCCCACTATTGTAATGCCCCCAACTATACTAGATAAAATATAAAAATAGAACAGTATGTCAGTATAAATAAGGGAAACCTACTGGCTTTGCCAGCTTATCACTACAATAATAAAAGCAGAACACATGTTATAATTCAGCAGTGCAACATCACTGAAATCAATGAGAATAGTACCAACATTCAAAACTGTTAATTATAATAGAATATCTTGCATTATCAACCACCAACATTGCTAATCAAACCTTGTGTCTCAGAGTCTCATTTCTACTTTAACCAGTCTGTCCCAGGAGCTTTAGAGCTCATAAACAGACATCCAGAGAGCCCAGATACAAACTCCTGGAGTGCTTGACCCATGAAGCAATCCTCCCAGGGTCACAATTAGAGTGCCCCAGGAGACATAGGGTGACATTTAATGACATCATTTGAGGGTCTGCCATTTTGCCGTAAGCCCTAAGACACTCAATAAAAGCAAAGGTGGTGCCCTTGCGCACTCCTGGGGCACCACAAAAAGGTCCATAAGTAACTATTTGAGCCCTTGCAAGGATATATGGGATGCTCCTCACAAAGGACTTGAAGAACCAGAATCTTATGGACCTGGCGGTGCAGGGTACGCCCTCCGTCTTCTGAGTTCACCTGCTTCGCTACACAGAGACACGGGACACTCTGTCGGCGGTAGAAGATTGGATTTATTTAGCTGCAGCTAGTACAGTTATCCTAGAAGTACATAAAGTAGGTTCTCAGGAGACTGCCACTTCACTCTGTGGCGCATCAGATTAAATATCATACAATACAGAATTATTAACAAAACACACGCCCCAAGCAAAGAAGAAAAGAGCCAATAGGGTAAGTGGAAAACAAAGCGGAACCAGTAAGAAGTGTTCGAAAACAGAAAGATCAGATGACTCGAAGAGACCTCTCCTCTAACTGTGTTTGTCATCCCACCCCCGAACTAATTTATTAACAGATTACAACTGACTTGCAGGTGGTGAGATACGTTTGTGTGTATTGGAGGACAGGCATGACACAAGAGAATGCTAGCAGGAGACAGTGAAGGCCAGTCGATAAGATATGATCGGGAAAGAATGGTGTGAGCCTACAGATAGTTGAAACAGGGATTAGGAAAGCCAGACACGGATTAGTGTATTCGGATAGTCGAAACATCAGCTTCACAAACAAGGCCGAGGACAGATTTCGACACCAAGCTACGGGAAAGGCAGAATAGACTTCGTTCGCCGTGCTGCCTGAGTGATGTCAACACAAAATGGCGGCGGGTTACAAAATGGTGGGTCGATTCGATCGTGATTGAAAAGCGAAGTTCCTCAGACCCTCCTTTTGCCAGAGCTCAGGCAAGATAGACTCACGTTAATCTGAGTCCACATCAATAGCCATGAGATCATCAAGCTGTTGTTGTAACATCATCCTTATGTTTTCTGTTACTTGAGGTTTGGGTCTTGAAATGCACATGGTAGCACAAAGATCACAAATAGCGGGACCACAGTGCATACAAAGGCAACAGGAAAATACGATTGTCAAGATTATTCCAAGAAATGTCAATGCTTTCCAGCCCCATTTGGACAGTAGTCCCCAAAACCATTCCGTTAAGGACCAATCTCCTTCATCCTGATGAATAGACTCGGAGATTATATGCAACTTGGAAATAGCTTGGTATACTGTCGGAGCGTCATTAGGAATGAAAATACAACAGCTTGACCCGATCAATTTACATACTCCACCACGATCGGCAAGAATAAAGTCTAAGGCAACTCGGTTTTGCAAGGTCAGAAGACGATCCGCCTGTAGTTCTGCCGTGATATTACTCAAGGCTCCTACAGTGATGTCTATTGTAGTTTCTACAACACGGACCAGTTGCCTTATATTTCTGCTATTGGCCATTGGACCCCAGACGGGAAGAAAACCTTTAAGGAAATCTCCTCCTTCTTGTCCCGTGGTGTCTTTTGAGTCAATAATTACTCTACTGAGACGGGTTCGGTGATAATTGGCAGAAGCAGTGTAAGTAGGAGGAATAAGGAAAGCTATGTAGCAGGTACCAGAGAAACCCGTTGGCAACCAGGTATAAGCTCTATCATGACAAATGAAATAGGTGCCTTGAGACGGTACTAGAGGAGGTGAGTTCAGAGAGGAATAAATGTATGTGGTAGGAACAGTTACTCTTTGGTGCAGTGTCAGAAGAGCGATCGTTTATTTTTAAACAGAAGTTACCTTGATGCGGTACAGTCCAGATTGGTGAGGATTTCTCCTTTCCCATTTTATTATTAAGACTCGACATGTATTGGGTGACGTTCCAATTGGTGTATTCTTTTCTTTCATTGATAGAAATCTTGCTATTCTCCATGATTTTAGCCATAACTACCATACCTTTAATCAAAGAACTGTGACTAAAATCCGGATAATTAATTTGTGAAGCAACAGACCGTCTGAATTTACTTTGATATGCATTTGAGAAAATAACAAAGAATGCCCAAGCAGAACCTTCATAAGAAAAAGGAAGGACTAGATATGGTATTCCCTTCTCAGTAGTATGCGGCATAAGACCACATACCCAACAATCAGTTGTGTTAACCACTAATTGATGCTGGTGTAATAGTTGAACAAAAGAATTGTTGTAATACTCGGTTCTTCTGACAAGTTCATGTGAAGGAAAGGTATGAAAGAGGTGTGGAGAGATAGTAGAAGAAGGCAAAGAGGAGGAAGGGGAGGTGTTTCTTGGCTGTAAAGCATAAACTATCCAACCAATAATCGCCAAAGCAATACATAATGATATCAAAATACATAGAGTTACACCTTAACGACTGTACATTATTTTACAAGATACTTTCTTCATTTCATTTCTTCTCTCTTTATTACTTGGTGTAGTTTCCATTTTCACTAGTGGATGCTCACGGCAATCTTCCTCAATCACTGAAGTCACGATGCTCGACCGTCCTATGACACTGAAGATCCTGCAGACCTATTGTCTCTATTCAGGTCGTGACCTAGACTCCTACCGTGACCCTGCAACCTAAACAGAATACTACACAAGGGAGAAGAAGAAAGTTCAATTGTTCTTTGGTCTGGGCCTCAGGTTATAGTGTTCTCTGCCTGGAACACTCTGATTTTGAAACAATGTTTGTGGTTCAGTCGTATCCAAGAGACGATGCGATGGAATTGCTTCCTGTAAAATGTCGTCGTCTTCTTTCTCAGACTGTGTCCCATTCAGGTGTGCATCGCTAAAGGGTACAAATCGTGGAACTGTTTCGCCTTCACAGTCACCAACCCCTCTACGAACCCACTGATCAAAAGGCAAGGGCAAAGGAACTTTCTTGCAATGCACACTGTGAATCCAATTTTTCTTTCCTTCAACTTTAACTGCTGTCCTCGTCGTTAGTAGGACCATTCGGGGCTGCCGCCATCTGGGCTCCAAATTCTTTTTCTTCTGAAAATTTCGGGTGCAGACCCAGTCACCTGGTCGGATGGAGTGACCTGGATCTGTGAAAGCCTCCGGCAAAGCACTCTGAACCTGTTGATGAAGGACATGCAATTTAGTTGTAAGGTCATGCAAATAGTCAATTAACATTGGGTAGGGCAAATCTGAGAACTTTTTAAGACAAGGTATTCCCCATACATTGGCCAGACAGCCAAACACCACTTCGTAAGGGCTAAGTCCCAGACGAGAGTGTACTGCAGTTCTGGTGGATAGCAGAGCTAACGGCAAAGCATCAGGCCAATTAAGTCCCGTACTTGCTTGAATCTTTGCTAATTTTAACTTCAAGGTCCCATTGTAGCATTCTACTAAACCCGCTGATTGGGGATGATTTGCCGCATGGAACTTTTGCTTGATTCCAAGACCTGCACAAACTTTCTGCATGACTTAGCCAACAAATTCGCTCCCATTGTCACTCCAGACAATGCGCGGCAATCCAAACCTGGGAAAGAACTCTTTCAGAAGGATTTTGGCTGTGGATAAAACTGTGTTGTCTTTCAAAGGGAATGCTTCTATCCATCTTGAAAAGGCACATACTACCACCAGAACATATTTGAGGTTGTTGCATCGATCCATGTGAATGTAATCGATTTGCAACACTTCAAATGGGTATGTCGGAGGAGCAATGTGACCTGCTGGTGTGGGGGTTCCCTTTCCTGGATTATACATCAGACAAACAATATAATGCTTTACTACGTTGTCTGCACATTTCGGGATACTTTCATTCTGCCAAACTGGAGCTAGGAGTTTACAAATGCCTTTTGCACTAAGGTGAGCTGGACCATGAGCCATAGTAACCACTGGGAGTACATAAGCATCCGGTAACAACCATCGTTGATGTTTGGATAATTCTACCCAACAACCCATCTCATCTAACATTCCCGTACTTTCTCTCCACTTGCTTATCTCTCTTTCTGTAGCCTCTTTCTGAATCGTTTTCACGCTTTCCACTGTATTCTCACACATTCCTCTCTCTCTGACCCAATTCGCAGGACCTGCCATATACATTCGACTCGTTGAATCTCTCGCTGTTTTCTTTGCTGTTTTATCAGCAAATGCATTTCCTCGTCCAACATCATCCGTTATCTTCTTGTGAGCACTACACTTCACTATTGCTATTTGGACAGGTAAAGCAAGTGACTCAAGGAGATCAGTCACTAACTGGCCATGCTGTATCTTAGTGCCATGTGAAGTTAGGAAACCCCTCTCTTTCCAGAGACGCCCAAAATTGAACGCGACACCAAAGGCATACTGACTGTCAGTGTACACGTTCACTCTTTTCTCTTTTGATAATACACAAGCTCTCGTCAGTGCTATCAACTCTGCTGTTTGCGCTGAATCATGTCTAATGCGTGCAGTTTCCACAATCGTATGTAAGGTAGTTACAGCATAGGCTGAAACCGTATCTCCATTAGGCATTTTGAAACAAGAACCATCTACCCTTAGAGTCCCATCCGGATTCTCTAATGGTGTGTCTCTCAAATCAATCCTTCCTTTTGTCTCTTCCTCAGTACGGAAGAAACAATCATGCTGATCCTCAACACTCTCCTCATTTGGAAGGGGCAATAAAGTAGCTGGATTCAGAGTATTGCAGGGTTTAATGTGTACGTGACTAGCCAATAGTGTCAGCTCGTAACCAGTTAAACGTGCACTCGTGAGATGCTGTGTCTTCGTTCTGTTTAGTAAGGTATCCACTGCATGTGGTACCATGACAATAAGAGTGTTATCTAACACTAACCCAGCGGACTGTCGGATGGAAATCGCTGTGGCTGCTGTGGCTTTGAGACAACTAGGCAATGCTTTTGCTACGGGATCTAACGTAGCCAAAAAATAAGCACATGGCCGCTGTCTATCTCCAAATTGCTGTGTCAAGACTGATAATGCACAACCTTCTTTCTCGTGAACATACAGCGTAAAAGGCTTAGTGCACTCTGGGGTACCCAGTACAGGAGCAGAACACAGAGCAGTGCGTAAATCAGTGAAACTCATTTGGTACTCTTCAGTCAAAGGAAGGGTCTGAGGCGTATCTTTTAAAGTGAGTGCCAACAAAGGTTTGGCGATCAAAGAGAAGTTAGGGATCCACTGTCTACAATAAGAAGTGATTCCCAGAAAAGCACATACTTCCCTTTGTGTGGATGGCACAGACATTCGAGCAATCGCCTGAATTCGTTCTGGTGTCAATCGTCGTCCCTCCTTTGATAGGAGATTACCCAAGTAGGTAACCTCTCGACAAACATACTGTAGTTTGGAAGGTGAAACCTTGTGTTTCAGCTTAAACAAGTGACGCAATAGTGCAACAGTGACATCCTTACAGATATCTTCTGAATCGGCAGCGACCAACAAGTCGTCCATATATTGGATAAGAGCAGCACCAGACGGCAAGTGAAAAGTATCAAGATGACATTTCAAAGCTTGGCTGTAAATGGAGGGACTTTCACAGTACCCTTGGGGTGCGCGCTTAAATCGGAAGCTTCGGCCTCCAAGAGAAAAACCAAAAATATCCCTACTCTCTTCTGCAATTGGAATACTGAAGAAGGCATTCTTTAGATCGATAACAGAAAACCAAGTCGCTGTGGAAGGTATCATAGTCAACAAGGCAGTGATATCTGGAACAACAGGAAATTGTGGAATCACAATTTTGTTTACTTCTCGCAGATCAATCACAAACCGGTACACAGGAGGCTGAGAAGGATCAGTACGTTTAAGAACAGGAAGAATAGGACTATTGCATGTGTTGCCTCTCGTTTCTTCGACCACACCCTTCCGAATGAGATCATGAATGATTTCTAAAAGCGCCTTTTCACCTTCAGCAGAAATTCGATATTGTGGAATACGTGGTAATTCAACATTGGGCTTGAGAGTAACAACATAAGGCGGTATCTCAAGACAACCCACATCGTTCGGACCTGTGGCCCAAAGTACTGTCGGAAGAGAAAGCAACTCAGGAGGAAACTGATCTTTGGACAAATACATTGGGGAGATCAACTTCTGACCTAGAGTGAGATGTACGCCTGAAGGAGAACAATATATTGTAGCATGCATTCTTTTCAATAGGTTTAGACCCAACAGATTCTCACCACAACCATTCGACATTAAAAGTGGAGCTTCCAAATCATACGGACCAACTGAAATAGGCAAAGGGCAAGAAACCGGATTGCGAACAGGGGCACCAGAAAATCCTACAGAAACATTCGTTAAGCCAGACAAAGGTGCCCTAGGGAGTTTAGAATGAATGATAGAACTTCTCATTGCTCCAGTATCTAGAAGAAATGGCTCTGATACACCCATAGTAGTGACGTTAACATAAGGACCATTTTGATCTACTGGGATTGGCACAACTCCTCTACTTTGTCCATGGCTGTCCTAGTTAGCATGAAGACTCTCATTCTCACTTTCAACATAATGGTCTTCATTGTAATATTGAGTAGACCTCACAGTTTGCTGATCAAACTAATTCACAGAATTGGGAGAAAGAAGGGCACGCTGTTCTTGAGTCAACATGCCTCGACCTCTACCTCTGTTTGCTGACTGGAGGCCGGCACGACCTCGTGGAGCAGATGATGTTCCATTGCGCTGCAATAAAACCGGACAACTATTCTTAAAATGACCTTCTACACTACAATAGGCACATTGTTTAGGACCTAACAAAGGTCGCGGAATGTATGGCTCAGGTTTCTGATACAATCTCTGAAACTGCGGTGGCTGCTGAGTCTGAGGCTGAACATAACGTTGAGGATAGGCTTGTTGCAAGAGAACCTTCGTCTTAAATCTTTCGTCTTTTTCTCTTGCTTTTCTTTTTCTTCTTTGTCCCTATTCTCGTAATATTGTGCAGTAGCCAATATCTGGGCAGAAGAAGAAACAGCCCAAGAACGTTCTGAATCCTTTAATTTGTGTGACAGCTCGGGAAACAAATTGAATACAAATGTGTCCACGAATAGTCGCTGTCCACCCTCGGTAGCCATATCCTGACCACTATGATCGATAAATATCTCCTCGAAACGAGTAAAGAAATCAGAGACACTTTCATCTTTCTTTTGTTTACATGCTGCTAGCTTATCCCAATTCACTCTCAATGCAGGCATCATAGTTTTCATTAATGTAATGATTCTACCAGGAAGTTCCGAGATCAAAGCGTCAGGCTTTGCGCCACCCACTTGGTCTCTATCTGTATCAGCTATGACATCCCAAGTAGCACCTAGTTCCTGTGCGTGATCCTCTCTACGAATCTTAGCCCATATTGTCTGTGGGAATACATTACCCATTAACATATCAATATCTGCCAGATTCATAATACAAGCATCGATTGTCTGCGATAATTCTTTGTAATAACCTGTAGGGTTTTTACGAGGATCTGGTAGAGTCTGATTAAGGGCCAAAACTTCAGATCTTTTCCATGGTACATGTACCCATATACGCTGAAAGTGAGCTGGAATAGCTGGATTAGCACCTACTCCTGCAACCTCTTCCTTCCATACTGGCGGAACCTCTCTCATAGGGTAATTTTTCGATGTCAATTTAACCGACGGATCAGAATCAAGAAAAATCTGAGAGAACAATAAGGTTCTATAGGAGATGAGTGTCCTTACAGCTTCCTCAACTTTGGAACCTACAATAAGTCCTTTTTCAAAATCGGTTTGGACATCTAACAAATCTTGTGAGATCGGACTCGAACTCACATCTTCCCATTCTTTAATGAGAATATCGCACATTACATTAAAAACATACCTTTGCGTAGGTGCATTCCATTGCAAAAAGGTAGACATAATATCAAGCACACTGTATTGTGGACCCTTCTTGATCCATCTTCGTGCAAGAGAGTCTAGCTTCTCTCGTTCCTCAAAATCTGGGAACTGACTAAGAGACTGTCTTCGAGCAAAAGCCGGTGACATATTTAAAGCTCCAAAGAAAGGAGATAAAATACTAGTGACAGAATCTGTGAGACGCTTACGCATAGATGGTGAATTAGACATCAGAACTGGAGACAGAATATTAGGAGAATTATCAAGAGGAGAACTAGAATTCACAGGAGGAGCAGAAGGCAAAGGAGAGCTAAGATCAGGAGATGAAGGCTGAGAAGCTGAAACTAATGGTAAAACCGGCAAGGGCGGTAGTACTGGAGGAGGCAAATGCTGAAGAGCCGGAACCGGCGGAGGTACCACTGGCAGCTGAACAGGCTGTAGCGGCTGAGGTACATTAGCATTTTGCGCATAGGGCAGAGGCAACCTCAATAAACGGGACATTAGGGGATCTTCTTCTATATCTTTCTTGTTATCAGAAGGAGAAACAGGCAACACCGGATAGCATTTATCTATCGCCATACGATGTTGTCTTTCTGAAATTTCAGTCGCATTGTCAATTTCATCATTCTTGAACTGTTGGGCAGCCTGTATAATCATCATACCCTGTGCTTTCCTAGCTCGTTTTGCTTGTTTAATTTCTTTCTGTTTGGCTTCCTTACGCCAAAGGCGAAGAGAGTCAAACATTGCCGGCCGGGCTTTTCTTTTGAACAAAACTGTTTCTAAATTATCTAACACATCATGGTCAAAACTACAGTTTTCTGGCCATTTAAGAATACCATCCTTCTTCGTGTATCGAGTCCATGTCTTGTTAAAGGCAATGGGGCCGATACCATGTTTCGAGTAGAGCTCATATGTGGGAGTTCCAACCGAAGGAATCGGACAAGAGTCCTCAAGTCGGGAGTCCCTATTACAACCAAGACAACAAATTCTTCCAAACTTAGTCAGACCAGGCATTTCACAATGTCTCTGGACTGTTCACAAACCTCAAGGGAGTAAAACTCAGTTTACGCAGCACAAATGCACTTACCCTCGGCTTTAGTCTTTGCAAGGACTAAATCTAAGTAACCTAAGGACATCAAACAAAGAACCAAAATTTGTGGGCGAGACCCACGAAAATACTTAACTTAACTAAGGACGTCTTCTTCCACCAACAGAGGCCCGTCTATCGTCTCGCCTTACCATACATCACCAAAGGAATGGGCCAAAGTAGGGCAGCAGTCAGGGCAGCGGTCGTCAGTAGCCGTCAGGAAGGAGTAACCGCGCTGCAAAAGACCTTCGGATCACTTTCGACATACAGGGGTCGCTTAGTGTGGCTTGCGAACCATCCGGAATTTTCTTGTGGGGTTCCTCACGACCTTCGAGCAGAACCGGTACCACTGAAGCCGTCCAACGTTGGGCGCCAATTGAAGAACCAGAACCTTTTGGACCTGGCGGCGCAGGGTACGCCCTCCGTCTTCTGAGTTCACCTGCTTCGCTACACAGAGACACGGGACACTCTGTCGGCGGTAGAAGATTGGATTTATTTAGCTGCAGCCAGTACAGTTATCCTAGAAGTACATAAAGTAGGTACTCAGGAGACTGCCACTTCACTCTGTGGCGCATCAGATTAAATATCATACAATACAGAATTATTAACAAAACACACGCCCCAAGCAAAGAAGAAAAGAGGAAATAGGGTAAGTGGAAAACAAAGCGGAACCAGTAAGAAGGGTTCGAAAACAGAAAGATCAGATGACTCGAAGAGACCTCTCCTCTAACTGTGTTTGTCATCCCTCCCCCGAACTAATTTATTAACAGATTACTACTGACTTGCAGGTGGTGAGATACGTTTGTGTGTATTGGAGGACAGGCATGACACAAGAGAATGCTAGCAGGAGACAGTGAAGGCCAGTCGATAAGATATGATTGGGAAAGAATGGTGTGAGCCTACAGATAGTTGAAACAGGGATTAGGAAAGCCAGACACGGATTAGTGTATTCGGCTAGTCCAAACATAAGCTTCACAAACAAGGCCGAGGACGGATTTCGACACCAAGCTACGGGAAAAGCAGAATAGACTTCGTTCGCCGTGCTGCCTGAGTGATGGCAACACAAAATGGCGGCGGGTTACAAAATGGTGGGTCGATTCGATCGTGATCGAAAATCGTAGTTCCTCAGACTTAATGATTAGATGTATGACTCTGAGGAAATTCGATTTTCGATCTCGCTTGTATTCAGCCACCATTTCTTTGTGTTCCGCCGCCATTTTGTGTTGCCCTCACTCAGGTAGCACAATGAACAAAGTTTTTCTGCTGATCTTACTGCGACGTGTCAAATAACCTTCTGCCTCTGTTTACGAGACTGATGTCAGGGACTGGCTGAGTCCACTAATCCTCATCTGGTTTGACTAAACCCTGTCTCAACTGTCTGTCGGTTCACACCATTCTTTCCTGACTTTATCTTATCTTCTGGCCTTCGCTATTCTCTACTTATATTCTCTCATTTCACAACTGTCCTCCAAAGCATACAAATATGCCCTGCCACCTGCAAGTTGAGTTGTAGACACTACCACTGATTAACTTGTGGGGAGGGGTGACAAAAACAGTTGGAAGAGAGGGTTATTTGGGTTACTTGATATCTTGTTTTCAAACTTTTCTCATTGGTTATATCTTGTTTTCAAACTCTTCTCATTGGATAACCATGTATGCACTGGGAGTGTTCTTGGTGAATCTATGTGCTATAAAAGATTGTGCGCCACGGAGTAAAGTGGCAGTCTCCTAAGAACATACTGAGTGTACTTCTGGGACAACTGTACTTAGATGCAGCTAATAAACCTGATCTTCTACGCTCAACAGAATGTCCTGTGTCTCTGTTCAACAAAGCAGGTGAACTCAGGAGATTAAGGCGTGCCCTGCGCCGCCAGGCCCATAGGGCCCTGGCTCTTCAAATTGGTGCCCTCTGTGAGGCGGCTTCAGAGGTAGCGATTTTGCCTGAGGGTCGTGAGGAACCCCGCAAGAAAATTCTGGAGGAATCGCCAACCACGTGAAGCGACCCCTGTGTGTCGAAGTGGTCCGAAGGTCTTTTTCAGCGCGGTTTCTCCTTCCTGACGGCTGCTGACGTCTGCTGCCCTGACTGCCGCCTTGCTTTGGCCTCTTTTGGTGATGTATGGTATCGCGAGTAGGCCTGGGCGGTAAATTCCGTTCCGTTCGCGGAATTTGCGGAATTTGGGTAATTTCGCGTTCTGTAGAGAACGCGAAATTGCCCAAAATTCCGCTTTCTGCGACTTCGCGAAATTTTTGCTTGTTCGCGTTCTCAAAATGCGTGTTCGCGAGATATTTCTCCCCGAGCACGCAAACAGCGATTGTGAACAGGAAAAAAGCATCGCGAACAAGCAATTCCGCGTGTTCGCGGAATTTCTGCGTGTTCGCGGAGATTTTTTACCGTTTCGCGGAGATTTGCGTAACGCGATTACGCGAATTCCGCCCACCCCTAATCGCGAGACGTTAGACGGGCCTCTGTTGGCATAAGAAGACACTTAGTTAAGTATTGGTGGGTAGCTCCCACTATTTTGTTTTGATTTGGGTCTTTGATTCGGCTATTGCAAAAGCCGAAGCCGAGGGGTGAGTACAGATTGTGCTGTGTTATTTGATTTAACCCCTTGATGTTTGTGAACAGTCCAGTGAAATAACGATGCCTGGTCTGAGTAAGTTTAGAAAGTTTTGTTGTTTTGGTTGTGATCGGGATTCCTGGCTGGAGGACTCTTGTCCAATTTCTCCGGTTGGAACTCCCACTTATGAGCTTTATTCTAAACATGGTGTTGGCCCCATTGCCTTTAATGAGGCATGGATCCGATACACGAAGAACGATGGTGTTCTACAGTGGCCACAGAATGGTAGCTTTGAGCCTGACATATTAGATAATTTGGAAGCAATTTTGTTTCAAAGAAAAGCCCGGCCGGTAATGTTTGACTCTTTCTGCCTCTGGCGTAAGGAAGCAAAACAGAGAGAAATTAAACAGGCAAAACGAGATAAGAAAACACAAAGCATGACGATTATACAGGCTGCCCAGCAGTTTAAAGATAATGAAATTAATCATGAAATGGAAATTTCAGAGAGACAGCATCGTATGGCGATAGATAAATGCTATCCGGTGTTGCTCATTTCCCCTTCTGATAAAAGTAAGGATCCGGAGGAAGACCCATTGATGTCTCACTTATTGAGATTGCCTCCTCCCTATGTACAAGGTGCTAATGCACCCCCATTGTTACAACCAGTTCAGCCATTAGGTGCGCCTCCGCCTGCTCCGGCTCTTCCGCATTTGCCCATTCTGGTAGTGCCACCCCCACCTCTTCCGCCACCAACTTCTTTGCCTCCGTTTCCTGAACATCAATATCATTTGCCTTCGGCTCCCCTTATAACTGTTAATTCTTCTGTTAGTTCACCTAATACCTTGTCCCCTGTTCTTATGTCTAATTCTCCTACTGTGCGCAAACGAATCACAGATACTGTCTCTGGGTTTCTGTCTCCTTTCTTTGAGACTTTGAATATGTCTCCGGCTTTTTCTCGAAGACAGTCTCGTAGTCAACTGCCAGGTTCCGACGAATGGGTGGTATTGGATTCTCTTGCTCATAAATGGATCGAGAAAGGTCCCCAGTATAGTGTGAAAGATATCATGACCATCCCTGGCTGGGGAAAAAATACCAACTCTCCTCTTCGCGGACGATACCATTCTGATTTCAAAAACCCCGGCAGGTCTTCAAAAGCTACTACATCGCTTTAGTGATTTTTGTAATGATAGGGGCCTTACAATTAATACCTCGAAAACGAAACTTATGGCCCTTTCCCCGTCCAGAAGATTTCGGAATAATTTTTCGCTCAATGGGGAGTCTCTGGATATGGTGGAGTCCTTCGATTACTTGGGTGTTAGGGTGAATAGTCGGATGCGCTGGAATGACCATCTGGCTAAAATGTTACTAAATTTCAAAAGAGTTGCCGGGGTGGTAATACGCGAGCATAGGGAGTCAGTGAGTAAACCCGTGGCCCCGGCCCTAGCTATCTATGAAGGCCAAATTTTGCCAAGTGCTCTGTACGGCTCTGAACTTTGGGGGTTCGAAAATCTCCAGGATTTAATTACCTCAGAAAACAAGTTCTTGAGAGATCTGGTTGCCTTACCAGCTTCTACCCCATTGATACCATTACGTTTAGATATGGGCAGGCGCCCCCTTAAGGAAATAGTGCGCCTTCGCCCTCTACATTTTTGGGTGCGGCTGAGAAGGACTGAGGAGCTCAAGAACTATGCTGCTGCATTGGACGAACTTATCTTGTTGGATAAAGGTAACAGGATTAAGTGGTTGAGCAACCTACGGCAGCTGGTGGGACTTATAGGCCTAAGTGATCTATGGAAGAGTCAATCCCCGCCACCTAAATTAGTCATCAAGAAGCTTTATTGGGAGTGGGTCCAGCTGGAGAGTTTGCGTAGAGGTGCTGGGGGTTCTCTCACCGAGCGGTTTCTAGAAATAAAGGGGTCATGCCAATTTGAACTACTCCTTGATTACATCGAGAAACCATTGGACAGATCATTATACTTAAAAGTTAGGTATGGAACCCTCCCTGTAAATGCCTTTACCTTCGGGTGGAATGCACAAGGTAGTATATCTAAGGCGTGCCCGTGCTGTGCAGCCCCTATTGAGTCTGTGGCGCATTTTATGTTTGCTTGCCCGGCTTACAGAGTATCTAGAAGGATATGGCTAAAACCTTTATGCAGGGGCCTGGGCCTTCGATGTCACGCAATGGCCCTGCGAGTTCTCTGTACCGATACATCCTCCTCCTCTATGGTGTGTGGTGTCGCCAAATTTATCGGAAGTGCTTGGGTGATCCGTATGAGGAGACTAAAGCTCCTACTTACCTTGCAGGCCGGGACGTCACAATGAAGGAATGGCTCATGGGCTAGGTTAGTGGCCCCTGTTATTTATTTAGCAGGGGAAATGAGTAGTTATGCTGTCAAACGCAGAGTAAACTGATGAATTTTAACTTGTATTTTCTGTACTGAGAATTTTTACGTGACTTTTGTACAAATTTTAATGATGATTTATATTGTATTTTGTAGCATGTGCCTACATAGGTCATGAATACTGTATATTACTTTTATGATGAAAATTTTTATCGAATAAAGTATCACTGACCTGACGATATCATGACCACCTTTCATCAGTGGGAGGCGCCCACGCAGAGATATGTATTTAATGTTATGTGTGACACTCTCGCTAAAGAATGGGAGGATATGGATTTGGGTTTACTTCCTCAGGGTTTGTTAGATGTTCAGGCTAATTTCGATAAGGGACTCATTGTGGGTTCTAAGGTTGAGGATGCCGTAAGGACACTTGTCACTTTTAGGTCCTTAGTTTCCTCACAGACTTTTTTTGATTCCGATCCTGCTGTTAGGCTGACATCCAAACATTATTCCATGAGAGAGGTTCCTCCAGTGTGGAGAGAAGCGGCTGCACAAGCAGGTGCTAATCCAGCTGTTCCCGCGCACTTCCAGCGTATATGGGTACATGTCCCCTGGAAGAGATCTGAAGTTTTGGCTCTTAAACAGTCTCTACCAAATCCCCGTAAAAACCCTGCTGGCTATTATAAGGAGTTGTCCCAGACTGTTGATGCCTGTATTATGAATTTAGCCGATATTGATATGTTGATGGGAAATGTAGTCCCACAAGCATTATGGGCTCGGATTCGTAGAGAGGATCACGCCCAAGCATTGGGTGGCGATTGGGCTGCTATAACTGCCGCGGATGCAGCCCAAGTGGGTGGTGCTAAGCCTGATGTTTTGATTTCAGAACTCCCTGGTAGGATTATTACTTTAATGAAAACGATGATGCCCGCCTTGCGAGTTAATTGGGATAAATTAGCTGCGTGTAAGCAGAAGAAAGATGAGAGTGTCTCTGATTTCTTCACTCGTTTTGAGGAGACGTTTATTGATCACAGTGGTCAGGATATGACTACGGAGGGTGGACAGCGATTATTTGTAGATAAATTCGTATTTAATTTGCTTCCCGAACTGTCACATAAGTTGAAAGACTCCGAGAGTTCATGGGCTGTTTCTTCTTCTGCCCAGATATTGGCTACTGCTCAATATTATGAGAACAGGGATAAAGAGGAGAAAGATAAGCAAGAGAAGAAGACGAAAGAATTAAAAACGAAGGTTCTTCTGCAACAAGCTTATCCTCCTCGTTATACTCAGCGCCAGTTTCAACAGCCTCCACAGTTTCAGAGGGTGTATCAAAAGCCTGAGCCCTTTATTCCGCGACCTTTATTAGGTCCTAACCAATGTGCCTATTGTAGAGAGGAAGGTCATTTTAAGAATAGCTGCCCGGTTTTATTGCAACGTAAGGGAGAACTATCAGCTCCACGAGGCCCTGGTGGTTTCCAGATAATATACAGGGGTAGAGGTCGAGGTGTGATGCCTCAAGAACAGCGTTCCTTACCCCCTCCAAATTCTACGAACTACTTCGATCAGCAGAATACTCAGTCTACACAGTATTACAATGATGATTATCATGTTGAAGGTGAAAATGAAAGCCTTCACGCTAACTAGGACAGCCATAGACAAAGTGAGGGAGTTGTATCGATTCCAGTAAATCAGGATGGGCCTTATGTCAATGTCACTACAATGGGTGTTTCAGAGCCATTTCTTTTAGATACTGGTGCGATGAGAAGTTCTATCATTCACTCTAAACTCCCTGGGGCACCTTTGTCTGGCTTAACAAATGTATCGGTAGGATTTTCTGGCGCCCCAGTTTGTAACCCGGTCTCCTGTCCTTTGCCTATTTCAATTGGCCCTTATGATATGGAAGCTCCTCTTCTTTTAACGACTGGTTGCGGCGAGAATCTGTTGGGTTTGGATCTATTGAAAAGAATGCATGCAACGATATATTGTTCTCCTTCTGGTGTGCATCTTACTTTAGGGCAGAAATTGACTTCTTCAATGTATTTGTCTAAAAGATCAATTCCCACCTGAATTGCTCTCTCTTCCTGCAACGCTCTGGGCTACGGGTCCAAATGATGTTGGTTGTCTTGAGATCCCGCCTTATGTTGTTACTCTCAAGCCCAATGTTAAATTGCCACGCATTCCTCAATACAGAATTTCCAATGAAGGTGAAAGAGCGCTTTTGGATATCATTTATGATTTCGTTCAGAAGGGTGTGATTGAGGAAACGAGAGGAAATATATGTAATATATATTCTTCCTGTTCTTAAACGCACTGATTCTTCTAAGCCTCCTGTTTATCGTTTTGTGATTGATCTTCGGGAGGTCAATAAAATTGTTGTACCACAGTTTCCAGTTGTTCCAGATATCACTGCCCTGTTAACTATCATACCTGCCTCAGCGGCTTGGTTTTCTGTTATTGATCTGAAAAATGCTTTCTTCAGCATTCCCATTGCCAAAGAGAGTAGGGATATTTTTGGTTTCTCTCTAGGAGGCCGAAGTTTCCGGTTCAAGCGCGCACCCCAAGGCTATTGTGAAAGCCCCTCCATTTATAGTCAAGCTCTGAAATGTCAGCTCGATGTTTTTCCTTTGCCCCCAGGTGCTACTCTTATTCAATATATGGATGATATGTTGATTGCTGCTGAATCAGAGGGTGTCTGCAGGAATGTGACTGTTGCACTGTTACGTCACTTGTCTGATCTTAATCATAAGGTTTCGCCTTCTAAACTACAATATGTCCGTCGAGAGGTTACCTATTTGGGTCATCTCTTATCAAAGGAGGGAAGGTGATTAACCTCAGAACGAATTCAAGCAATTGCGCAAATGTCTGTGCCATCTACACAAAAAGAGGTGCGCGCCTTTCTGGGCATCACTTCTTATTGTAGACAGTGGATTCCGAATTTTTCTTTGTTGGCCAAACCTTTGTTAGCACTCACTTTGAAAGACACACCCCAACCCCTTCCTTGGACTGACGAATGTCAGAAGAGTTTTTCTGATTTACGTACTGCTCTGTGTTCTGCTCCTGTGTTGGGTACTCCAGATTACAATAAGCCCTTCACGCTCTATGTCCATGAAAGAGAGGGTTGTGCGTTGTCAGTCTTAACACAACGATTAGGAGACAAACAGCGGCCATGTGCCTATTTTTCAGCTACGTTAGACCCAGTAGCCAACACATTGTCTAGTTGTCTTAAAGCTACAGCAGCAGCAGCGATTTCTATTCGTCAGTCTGCTGGAGTGGTGCTAGATAATACTCTCATTGTTATGGTACCACATGCAGTGGATACCTTGCTAAATAGGACGAAAACACAACATCTTACAAGTGCTCGATTGTCTGGATATGAGCTGACGCTCTTGGCTAGTCATGTGCACATCAAACGATGTAATATTTTAAATCCAGCCACACTGTTACCTCTTCCAGAAGAGAAAGATATTCGGAAACAACATGATTGTTTTCTCCATACTGAGGAGGAGACAAAAGGCAGGATTGATTTGAAAGATATGCCGTTAGTGGATCCAGATGGGATCCTATGGGTGGACGGGTCTTGTTTCAAACTCCCAAATGGTGAGACAACTTCAGCTTGTGCTGTTACAACTTGTACACAATCGTGGAGACAGCACGCATCAGACATAATTCAGCTCAGGCAGCTGAACTGATAGCTTTGACCAGAGTGTGTGTGTTATCTAAAGGAAAGAGAGTGAATGTGTATACCGACAGCCAGTATGCGTTCGGTGTGGCGCATAGCTTCAGTCGTTTGTGGAAGGAAAGAGGATTCCTAACGTCCCACGGTACTAAAATACAGCATGGTCAATTGGTAACTGATCTTCTTGAGTCACTTGTTTTGCCTACCCAGATAGCAATTGTGAAATGTAGTGCGCATCAGAAGATTACTGATGATGTTGGTCGCGGAAATGCTTTTGCGGATGAGGTAGCAAAAAGGACAGCCAGAGATGCTACAAGTCGCATGTATGTTGCGGGCCCTGCGAATTGGGTCAGGGAAAGAGGGATGTGTGAGGACACAATAGAAAGTGTGAGATCGATTCAGGGAGATGCTACAGAGAAAGAGTTGAGAAAGTGGAAAGAGAGTACAGGAATGTTAGGCGCAACAGGATGTTGGATAGAATTGTCAGAACACCAGCGTTGGCTGTTACCAGATGCCTACATACTGCCTGTAGTTACTATGGCGCATGGTCCAGCCCACATCAGTACAAAAGGAATATGTAAACTTCTGGCTCCAGAACGAAGGGATTCCAAAATGTGCAGATAATGTGGTGAAGCATTGTATCATTTGCTTGATGTACAATTGACTCTGCCACTCCGAAAATGCTTTTAATTTCCTTGCCTTTTTTGACAAAAGTGGCCTTGGATTAAAAAAAAAAAGATTGCTCCAACTGCAATCGGCTTGACCCTCCACTGGAGAATGTTGGAGAATATTGCTATGTGCTTTTATGACCTGCCTGGTTCCACCAGAGATCGTGCTTTAAGCAGAATTTTCTCTGGCCCCTTAAAGCTGATCTTTTTCATTTGTCTGTCCTTTTGCTTCTCGGGGCAAGCTCTATTCACCAGAAGCGTTTTGTAAGGTATCCTACTCTCTAAAAGTTACTCTATTGGGAGTTTGATGTTGCAGTTCCCTGACTAGACCAGTCCTCTGACTGGTCACCTGATGCTTTATCCTGCTTGGGGGGCGTCTTACACAGCCCAGCCACAGCCAACAAGTAGAACACCCTCTCTGCTGCATTCTCCAGGTACCACAGCTCCTGGGTACTTGCAGGGCACATGCGTATCAGAGGAATCAAGGGATAGCCTACATAAGTACCAGGCAAACTCACCAAGGTCCCCCAGCACGTCCATTCCACCAATTGTTCCTCAGGAGGTTTAAGGTGGCAGGCATTACAGGCCCTGTAGAGACTCATTCAAGTCCTGCGTGCCAGCTGGAGTTGAAGTCCATACAGAGAGCTGAAACCGGTCCCAAGATGCTTGTTTCTGGTCCAGGGAAGACCTGGCTTGGCAGTTCGGGCTGAACTGTTCCCATGAGGAACAGGGTCAAGACTGATTTGCATATGGCTGAGTCTGAACTAGGGTGGCAAAGTGAGCTAAAGAACGATGATGGATTCAACCCAGATCTGTGACTGAGGGTGAGTGCCTGAAAAGTTTCAGCACTCTCTCCATCATCTCCTTGTGTTTGCATTGATAACTGTAAAACACACATAGACTGGTGTTGCATGGTGCTATGAAGAGTAACTAATTAATAAACAAATGCAGACAGTCTGAAATAAAATAGGGTAACTGTATATATTAGAAAGTAGAGTTTTCAGATTAGACCAGAAAACTATAACAGAGTATGATGCCCAAACCTCAAAAGGAAATGTGTTCTATTCTTTGTCCACTGTGATTGAGAAAGCTCTGTCACTAAAGGAAACTGTTTTGGTACTTGTAATAATCAGTAGCCATTGGCTGGATGAGCATAATACACATAGGGAGATGTGTAATTGAAATGTAGATGCTGAAAAGAGGGGTGAAGAGTTGTGAATTCCCCTTTGTACTACAATCAGGGCCTTGAAAAGCAATATTTACTTAACTAGAATCCAGAATAGAACTCAAAGAATAGTCCCTAAATCTTGAGACATTAATTAGGTGAGAGTGGCATTTTGCATTAGTGGGAATCATTTGATTAGTTTGCAGGTAGTTTGAAGTAGATGTGATTTCTTTAGTCTAGAAAGGACTGCATAAAAGCCATCTTTACATTGGAATGTGATGTTCAGAGGCAACATACTGAAGAATTTTCCTTTGCCAGAAGGAAGAGCTAGCTACCTTAGATATCTAATGCTAGAGGGAAAAGTCTGAATTCAAATGATACCTAAGTTGTAAACTAATTTTACAAAATGTCTGGGTATAAGTAGCTCAGTTTTAGATGATTTGAGTGTAACAACATTTAAGGAATACAATGCCATCAACAACAGTGTCCTAGATAGGGGAAGTGGAAAATGGGGTTGCTTGTGAAGAAGACCAATTGAACAGGATCTAAATGGCATCATCATACGTGCAAAATTGCTCTCTGCTGGGGTGTAAAAGAGATGCAAGTTGTGACATGCAAATGCTGAATAGTAGTGGACCGAGCACTGGTGCCAGAGAGATAGGACACCTTACCTGACTGAAAGCAGACTTGAATGGTGGAAAAAACGGTGTCTGTGAATGGTTGGACAAAAAAAGCTTATCCACTTCAAGGCAAGATCATCTAGGTTAATATCATACTGTCTTGTTAGCAGCAAGTGATCAATGGTGCAAAAGGCTGTGGAAATATCTGAAAGGATCAGAGGTGCAACAATGCCCTTGCCAGCTAACATCTAAGATGACTAAGAACATATTGCTTGGACAAGTTTTGAAGCTAGATTGAAGGTGGTGTAATACATTGTTGGCCTCAATAAAGAAATTCAAGGTGCAAGACCTAGGTTTTTTTAGGATTTTTCCCTAAAAATCTTAGGAGGAGAATATAACATAAATGATAGAGGTCCTCTGATGAAAGATGGTTTCTTTACAGTGGCGGCTCCTCCGTTTTGGCGGAGCAGCGTCACCCCACTGCTTTTGAGCAGTGTAAAGTAATATAGTGTGAAGTAAAATATAAAATGATAACTTTGAGTTATTATCATTTTATGTTTCCTTTGTGGGTGGGCTGGGCTGCTTTGCTTTTGGAGCAGGGCAGGGGTAGGAGTGGTTTGCCCACTCCTAAGTGCGCAGTGACTGTTTGGTTGGCCCTCTCAGGCTGCCAAAACCAGTCATGTGCACTTTCCCCATTCTACATGCAGGCTGCAATGCAGCCTGCGTTGAGAACATGCCCAGGCTCCCATTCCCTGGTTGAGTGTCGAGCCAGGATGCTTAAAACAAACCATAACGCTGCATTGCAGCCTTGTGATTGTTCAGGGAAGCCTGGGCGCTTACCAATCACAATGCTGCACTGCAGCGTTGTAATTGGTTAGGGAAGCCTGGCTTCTTGTTCCTCGAGTCCCACGAGGACAGCAGGAGCAGAGACGAGTGACCTGATGGCAAGGTAAGTGTACATTTTATTATTTTTTGTTTTTTGCATTCTGCAACCCAATGCTCCCCACGCCCTCACCCCCGCGCCTACCCACTCCCCGCCACCCATAAGTCATGCCGGCCACCACTATTTCTTTAGCAGGAGATTGACCATTGCTGTTTTTCAGCGGTGGCTGCTCCAATTTTGGGATGGTGGGGGTGCAACGCGAACCCTGGGGATGGGGGGACAGGGGTGAGGGGAAATTATAAAAAAAACACTTACCTGCTCCTGCACTAGCCGCCTCGATGCTTCTCTCCTGACGCTGGTCAGGCTGCGCAGGCTCACAAGGGGCAATCACAGCGCTGCTCTCATGCTGGTAATACCAACCTGAGAGCTGTGCCGTGATTGGCATGAGCGGGCTGACTTGACGCTTGCTAAGGACCAGGGAGCCTGGGGCATTTCTCCAACCCTGCTGCTGCAACACAACTGGGTTGGAGAAACATGAGCGTGCACCTCTGTTTGGCTGGCCTAAGATGGCCGGCTAAACTGACATGCACACTTACAAGTGCCCAACACTCCTTCCTGCAGCGTGACGCTCGGCAGGATGGCCCTGCGCCCGCCCTGACTTCGACTGGCAGAAATGAAAAATAAAATGATAATAAAGTGGTTTTATTATCATTTTATTTTTCAGTGGGATGATGCTACTCCCTGCTGCTGTCCACTGTAGAGGAAGAGTTTCCGGATTTCAAGGCAAAATGAACTGGGTGGCAGTCTAGTCACACTTGGGAGCTCCTTGGCTGCTGAGATCTCTGTAAAACGCGTCAGTTTCTTTTTACCATGGAAACTGAGCCCAAAGGCAGGGTGATATTGACAAAAGCTATGCCTTCCTCTTTCTGTGACCGAATCTAATCCCATTTTGAGGGGAAGAACTCGGACAATTTATCAGAAAGAGCCTGTGACTGACTGACCCACATTGTTTTGTTGTATTGGAGGGGATTACAGATTTTCTATGACACTGGAAAGTTCATTTGCTACATTGGGTGCCTTGTAATGCAGGTTGAGAAGCTTTTTTGTTTAACCATTTTCGAAATGTGTAGGTTGGAAAGGCTAAAGTGTAAACCATTTTAGTCTCTTAAATATAAGACTTTACTTAGTCTCTTGGGGGCAAATTTACAAGCACCACTTTTGCGCCGCTGTTGCGTCACTTTTGTGACGCAGCGGCGGCGCAAAGCTAGCGCCATGCTGCGACAGATTTACAACATGACGCATCTAGGGAGATGCGTCACGTTGTAAAGCCCTGCGCCACATTAAACCCGCGTAAGGTTTAATGTATGCAGGGTGGTCGTTACGGCGGAAAAAGCCTCGGAAAAGTGACGCAGTGAAATCTACAAGATTTCACGCAGTCACTTTTCCGACGCTGGTGCGTCAAATTCTTACGCCTGCTTCAAGCAGGCATAAGGCGTGACGCACCATGTTAGGGATAGCGCAGGTTGGAACAGTGCTGGAGTTGCGTCGCGCTTGCGACACAACTTCAGCACTGCACCAAGCTTACGCCGGCAGATGCGTCACGCATCTGCTTGTCCTTGCGCCACGATGCACCGCATTGTAAATGCGGCGCATCTGCGGTGGCGCAAGGGCAAACTTGCGTAACGCATCTTCCCTGGCGCATCTCTGCTGATTTGCAGGGATGCGCCAGGGAACGTAAATCTGCCCCAGGGAGTTTATGCTTTGAAAATGAAGGTCAGATAAAAACAGGGATCATTCCTTTGTTGTGGTTTGTTGGCATTGCGGTGATCCTTTGTAGGCTCTTTTATTTATTCGTAGTTTTACACAGCGCAAACTTGCCCCGAAGGTATCGGGTATCAGAGCACTTTACATGAGCACCAGTTGCGTTACACAAGGACACATTACATTTTTTTTTGTAGGCATGGGGAGATTAAGTGATTTGCCCAGAATCACAGGATGTGGAGCATCATTGCCAAGATTAGAACCTGGTTCCCCATATTAGAGATTGACTGCCCTAGCCGTTAAGCTACATCCTCTCCCCTAAACCCCTGTATCTCAAGGAGATTTGTCGGTGTATGGTTCAATGCAGAGTGGGAGCTGTTTATTTCACTTGCACCATCGGTGATTTCATCTGTTTCATCTTCTCTTCACTTTCAACCAGAAAACATATAAATCCACAAAGGCTGAAGTGGCATAGAAAAACTTTGGGCTCAGTCTGCATGGGGCGCTGTGAACTGAAACAAAGGGCAAGATTGATCAATATTTGACGCAGCACAATGAAGCAAGACAACTTTCTATGCTGCTCTGTGTCAAATGGAGTGCGCAGGAATGCAACATATTTCCTAACATCTGGGGGCATATTTAACAAATAATCATGCAGCGCAGCAAGCCACCTGGCTGCGCTGCACTGCGTGATAGGGAAAAGGCAGGAATGTGCTGTGTTTAACGGCACATTCCTGTCACTTCCCAGCAGGGCCAGAAGGGACACCTTCTAGCACAAAAACAATCACCATAGGCATATTTCTCTTTCTATGTGTGCTACATAGCACACATAGAAAGAGGACGTAACGAGGAGAAATAAAGATATTTCTTCTTGGTACCCCTCACCTGGGGAGGCATAGCATTTTCATGCATTCTCAGGTTTACCAGTAAAAGTTAATCTTGAAATGTGCCAAAATCCATGGGTGGATGAGTGGGAACACCCACGCTTCACCCATGGAACGCCTCCCTCGGGCAGAGTAACAAAATGCAGCGGATTGCGCTGCACTGCATTACCCTAGATTTATCAGGCCACACAAGGTGGCCCTACATGGCTTGGGAAATCAAACTTGAGAGATGTATCACTCTTGTAATCCATCGCGCGGTACAAGGGCAATGCAAGTCTTTGTTAAATTTGGCCCATGGTGCATTCCTGCTCCCTCTCTGCCCAGGTGCACTTGTGGTTGCCAAGCACTAGTGCAAGCATCCTTACTTCATGGTGCAAGGGTGCCTCTGTTGCAGGCAAGATTGGTGTTGTGCAAGAAGGGACACCTTCCTTCACAAAAACAATCTTTAGAGGTATTTCCCTCTTTCTTATTGTTTCGTGGAATGAGGTACACGTAGCAAGAGAAAAATTATGAGAAATAAAGACATTTCTCCTTGTTGCGCCTATATCAGGAAGGCATACAATTTTGATGCATACCCAGGTTTATTAGTCTTGATTAATCTGGGAATGCGCCAAAATAAATAAGTGGATGAATGGGAACTCCCAAGCTCCACCCATGTAATGCCTTCCCAGCGCAGAGTAATACAAGGCAACGACTTGCGTTACTCCAAGTTTACCAAGCCACGCAGGGTCATGAAAGGTGAGTTTGCATGACTTGGTAAATCTGACTTAAGGATTCTGTCACCTTGTGTCAGAAGGACAATGCAATCCTTTGATAAATCAGATCAACATTATTTGTAATACGTTAAGACCAGAGACACTGGAATTTTTCGATTGTGCTGCTGCAGCGTTTTTTCGCATAATTTTGTATTTGCCTCATTTGACACATTCCATCATCGTCTGTATATTCTGCAGATTTTAACTAAAACATGATTTCTACGTCAAATGCTTTAAAATGTACTAAAAATGTAGCAACACATGTTGCCTCGCTGTGAAAGACCCTTTGAAAAGTCTGGCTGGTCACCTTTCTGCTGCTTATTGCTAACTTTGTGTGTTAAATGGGTGCTAATGAGGTGCAACCAATGCCCAGACGGTGTTAACAAGTGTAAAAATTAGAAAATAATGAAGTAATACTATAACAAAATGTGCCACATTACACCGCATACTTTGCCTTTCTTTGCCGCATTATAGACAACCTTGCAGAATAATTTGGCCCTCCCCTGCCACATAATTCTAGTCGTCCTGGTCAAAACGGACAGATAGATAGCTATCCTTTCTAGTCCATACACAACCTTAATGCAGTTTGAGGCAGGGTGGCTGCACTTGCTCTGTGGTTCTCAGAACGCTGTCAAGGAGGAGCTGCACGGGTACCTGTCATGCTCTCTATATAACTCCAGCTCACTTGTAAGTAAAAGAATGCGATGAGGGCTTTAAATAGAACGAAACCTGAGATTCACAGGCATCTGCGTTAGGAAAAAAGAGAGAAAGGACGTTAATGCATTTGCTTTATTTTTAGAACTGCCATTTGTAAAATAAAAAAAAATGAACACAGGGACTCACGACGACCTGCAAGATGAATGTACAGCAAGCCTGAAGTCAGGCAAGGCGGATTAACAAGCGATTTAGATTAAAGATGTGCTATTTTGGATAATAGACGATGGAACAGAAGAAAACATGTATGTTTAGAGATATGTTGGCTTGTAGATATGGTCATAGACGTTGATTCACCATGGGTAGCAGAATTGACTTCATCCACATGTTGATCCCAGATGTCATCAGTGAGTTTACCTTGGTTCAATTCCTAGTCCATATCGGATTCTTGACCATGAAGGAAAACTACAGCAACTGAGCAACACTTGGTAGCCATGTTTATGTACTATTCTTGTTGCTGTCGCCAATGCTACTGAGACCAAAGATCGTGCCTGTGGTAGAAAGTGCTGCTTATGGCTACTTCTGATTGGCTTTGGTGGACATCGCTCAAAGTGCCTCGAAATAAGCTATGAATACCACATCCTCCTAAGCACAATCAAGGCACTGGGATCACTCATGAGAAGGGAGTGCCACTCCCGTTAGCAGGTCTGAATTTCAGGGGCAAACTGGTGTTCATATTCGACCATGGGGACGTTTTTCTGCAGACACAGTTTGAAATGTGTTCAAGTACTTTATCATGAAGGCCACTTCTTGCACTGAGAAGAAATCCCTGATGCCACCAGATTTGAGGAAGAACTTAAATCTTCCAGTGCCAGGAAGAAGAAAGAAAGCTTTTCAATTACTCAATCAGTATTTGTAGTGCGCAGCACTCTCACCCCTAAGAGTATCTGGGCGCTGAGGGTGCTGTGTTTCTGTCGAAGAGCCAGGTCTTGAGTTTCTTTCTGAAGTCTGCCAGGGATGGTGCTGTTTGGAGGTGGAGGGGCAGGTCGTTCCAGGATGATGAAGAAGAAGGAATGCCCCCCCCCCACCGGTGACTGCAAGGGAGTGTGTGAGGTCAAGGTTGGCGGAGCACAGGTGTCTTGCGGGCAGGTGCAAGTTCAGTCAAAGGTTGATGTAAAATGGTCCTTTGAGGCTTTGTATGCATGAGTGAGGATCTTGAACTGGCATCTCTTCTGGATAGGGAGCCAGTGGAGATTTCTGAGGTGAGAGCAGGGGCAGCACATCCGTAAGGAGGAGGAGCATTGCCCCACTGGTCAGAGTCAGTCACAGAAAAATAAAATATCAAAACAATAATAGATTTTATTTTTCTGTGACGGGTTCTGGTTGAGGCATGGGTGGATGCGTGTCGGGCCAGGCCAGACCATAACAGGGAGGAGTGGTAAGCCCTTAGTAGTGCACATGTAAGTTTGGACGGCCGTCTTAGGCTGGCCAAACAGACATGCACACTTCTATTTATCCATCCCAGCTGTGTTGCACAGCCAGGTTGAAGAAAAGCCGCAGGTCCCCATTCACTGTCAGAGTGGCAGACCAGGCAGCTCAAACCAATTCTGGCGCTGCTCTCATAACATGAGAGCAGCATCTGGATTGGGTGGGGAGGCTGTGCCTTCCCAGAGAATGCTGGAAATGAAGCACTATGGTGACCGTCGGGGCAGCGGGAGGTAAGTTTTAAAAAATATTATTTTTACCCTCAATTCCCCATCCCATCTGGCCCTCACCCAAACTCCCACCTCTTACTTTTGTTGTGCCACTGGGTGAGGGGTGGTGTGTCTGTTTGGGGAGGTCCAGGATGAATCTGGCTGCCGTGATTCGTATGGTCTGAAGTCTTTTGAGGAGCTGGGTGGGGATTCCAGTGTAGAGTTTGTTGCCATAGTCAAGGGCCTGCATGACGGTCTATCTGGATTTGATGGGGTTCCATCTGAAGCGTATGCGAAGTATGCAGAGGATGTGGAAGCGGGAGAAGGTTACTGAGTTGACTTGTCGTTTCATTGTAGTTGGCTTTCAAGGATGATGCTGAGGTTGCATGCGAGTGGGAGTTGGTCCGAGTTCTGCCGGCCACCAGCTGTGGTCCCATATTGAGGGGTTTCTTCCAAAGATCATATTTTGTCGCAATTGAGTTTGAAGCAGCTGTCTCTCATAAATGTTGCCATGTTCGTCAAGGCGTGTCAGAAATTGGTTTGGGCATTGGAGGGGTCCTCTGGGAACGAGAGGATATGGTCAGTGTAGCAGCGTAATAAATTATGTTGAGGCTGTGGAATCTGATGATGTCTGCGAGGAGGGTCATGTAGATGTTGAACAAGATGAGGTTGAGGGATGATCCTTGGGGTAAGCCACAAATTAGGTTCTTGGGTGCAGAAGTGAAGGGAGGCACTTGGATGCTCTGTGTGCATCCTGAAAGGAAAGAAGCAATCAACCTGAGGGTGTTCTGCTGTATGCCTCTGTTGTGGTGCCTGTTGATAAGGGTCTGGTGAGAGATAATGTCAAACGCAGCAGAGGGGTCGAGGAGGATCAGGGGCACTGTCTCTTGGCAGTCGAGGAGGGTTCTGATCTCTGTGGTGGAGATCAGTGTAGTCTCAGTGCTGTGGTTGGCACGGAATCCTGATTGTGATTCATTGAGTAGGTGGTTTTGTTCCAAGTATTTGGTGAGCTGTATGTTGATGGCTTTCTTGAGTACTTTGGCTCGGTAGGGGAGCAGGGAGATCGGTCAGTAATTTTTTAGGTCACTGGGGTCAGCAGAGGTCTTCTTTAGGAGAGATCTGAACCTGTGTGTTTCCATACATCTGGGGAGGTTGCTGTAGAGATGGAGGTGTTGAGGATGCTGGTAAGTTTTGGAGTGGATGGATGACATGATAGCTGGGGTGGCCTGGTTGGAGAGCAAAGACCAGGTGGTTTTGATATGGCTGGTGCTCGCTGGTTGGTCGAGGTTGTCGAGGCAGAGGGTCGGGTGTCAAAATTGTTGCAGATGGGGGCGTGGCTAGCAGCCGAAGGGAATGGCCGCATGCTAACGCGGCTCCGGAGCCCTCACCGTCCATCCTGACCTCAATCCTGGTATAATCCTGTAAATTACCCCTGAATGGAGGGAATCCTGACCATAACGTCCTGAAGTGAGAACCGGGGGACGATTTCTGCCTCTGGTGGTGGAGAACCAGCGTAGCTTCTCCGATGCGGCCGGAGCTCGGCTTCAAAATGGCGCTGCGCCCTCGCTCCACTGTGTGAAGTTGTGAAAGCGAAGGGCGCTAATCAGTGTAGTGTCAGTGCTGTGGTTGGCACGGAATCCTGATTGTGATTGATTGAGTAGGTGGTTTTGTTCCAAGTATTTGGTGAGCTGTTGGTTGATGGCTTTCATGAGTACTTTGGCTCGGTAGGCGAGCAAGGAGATCGGTCAGTAATTTTTTAGGTCACTGGGGTCAGCAGAGGTCTTCTTTAGGAGAGATCTGAACCTGTGTGTTTCCATACATCTGGGGAGGTTGCTGTAGAGATGGAGGTGTTGAGGATGCTGGTAAGTTTTGAGCAGATTGGGTTGGCTCCAAGGTTGAAGAGATGGTGGGGACAGGAGCCGTTGGGCACTCCGGAGTGGATGGATGACATGATAGCTGGGGTGGCCTGGTTGGAGAGCAAAGACCAGGTGGTTTTGATATGGCTGGTGCTCGCTGGTTGGTCGAGGTTGTTGAGGCGGAGGGTCGGAGGGTCGGGTGTCAAAATTGTTGTAGATGGGGGCGTGGCTAGCAGACGAAGGGAATGGCCGCACGCTATCGCGACTCCGGAGCCCTCACCGTCCATCCTGACCTCAATCCTGGTATAATCCTGTAAATTACCCCTGAATAGAGGGAATCCCGACCATAATGTCCTGAAGTGTGAACCGGGGGACGATTTCTGCCTCTGGTGGTGGAGAACCAGCGTATCTTCTCCGATGCGGCCGGAGCTCGACTTCAAAATGGCGGTGCGCCCTCACTCCACTGTGTGAAGTTGTGAAAGCGAAGGGCGCTAACCAGCGAGTACTGTCCAGTGGAGCCAGCCAGAGAGAGAGGCTGCGCCCAGGGGCAGAAGGCGAGCTGCAGCATAAATCGGCCTGGAGACCCCATGGTGCACCCGGGGACGGCAGGCACAGGCCGCCGGCAGCAAGCGCACTATGCTGGCCGTAGCACTAATTGAGGCCCCGGTGTCATGGACCTGGTGGCCTTCTCTCCCGGACAAGCGAAGTTGGAGGCAGCATCATCCCCATCCCAGCAGTGAGTGCAGCACCGCGGCTCTCGCTCCTTGACGAATCCCTTGGAAAACTTCTGAGGCGTGACTACAGGGGGCGGGCAGCGGTCCTAATCGAGGCCCCGGCTTCAAAGGCCTAGTGGGCCACTGCCTCTCACAGACAGTATCGGGGGCATAGGTCGCCGTGCGTCAGCGTTGGGAACCGCGACATAGCCCACACTCTCCAACCAACCCTTGCTACAACTTGTGGGGCCATAAGTCTGTCTTTATATGTGAAGGAGAGAACGGACGGTGTAACGACATCCTCCGCGCAGCTCAAGAAATAAGCTCGATGGTGCCGGGGGTGAGGCCTTCAATGGGAGCACAATAGAAGCCAGAATATTCCTAGGCACAACTGGTGACTTGTTTTAGTGCCACTACATGTTTGCGACCTTGGGCAAGGAGCACCTTCCTGAGGGGTGACAAAACAAAACAGCGCAGCCAGTATAAAAGTCATACTCACCTGCTCCAATGCACATTTTGGACCTGTGGACCTGCCGGCAACAGCAGCGAGAGGGGGAAATACACTGTCCGGCTGTGTTTGTAGGTAACTCTCGTGGCCTGGCTGGGGGACTGCTGCACGACCTGACCCTGCTCCCACTAAACCTCACCCTTTCCCCTATACGGTGCGAAGAGGGAAGCGGAGGGGGTGGACTCAGCTGCCATAGTGAGCCATAAACTGTCCTGTTGGTAGAGACTACCTACCTGACTAGTCCCATGCACCGTCCTTCGTCCTATCTCCTGCTAGTGTGGGGTCATTAAACCAGGAAACCCGATAGGCCACCAGTGAACTACACCTCCTCCCCTGGGCAGAAGGCGGTGAGTACTGGGACTGGCCTCTAGACACCCAGATATATCCTGACTATCGCAGCTCTAAAAATGGTGACAGGGAAGGGCACCAAAACGCCAGCACAAAACAAACTCGTTAAATTTGCTTGGTCAAACTTGGGGGAAGGAAAGGAGGTGGCTCAACCTTGGATCTCAGATAATCAACAAATCCCACCGCCGCAGCAGAAACTGACGCTCCAAGACATCATGGCTGCCATCATGGGAGTACGAACCTCTCTGTAAACTCGTATCGATACAGTAAGCATTGAAGTTTCCCTCATAAGAGCTGACCTTAGAAAAATAGACTCCAGAGTGAAAGAAATGGAGGATGTCATAACGGTATTAAACAAAGATACTACCATGCTAAAACAAAAAGTGAGCCAACTACAGGATCAGCAGGCCAAACTGGAGAGACAGCTTGATGAGTATGAAGGGAGGGAGTGGAGAAATAATATACGGATCCTGGGAGTCCCGGAGAGCATGGAGGGCGACGCGGTGTATCTCTTCATTGAGGACCTCATCCTCAAACAATTGCAGCCAAATAGACTCTCAAAATACTTCTCCATCGAGCGTGCCCACTGCGTCCCGGGGGGAAGATCTAAACCAGGAGCCCCTGCTAGGCCGATATTAGCACAAATTTTTAATTTTAGGGATCGTGACGTTATACTACCGACTGCACGTGCTAACCAACCACTTTTAAATTGGAGGACAGTGTGCTTGCCTTTTTCCCGGACTTCACCAGTAAAGTTCAGGCCCAACATTGTAGTTTTTTGGCAGTCAAGCAGGCACTGAGAGACAAGGAGGTGAAGTATACCATGCTATTTCCGGAAAAGCTTTGAGTTGAATCAGAAGGCAAGGCCTGGTTCTTCTCCACCCCTGAGGATGCGTGGGACTAGCTAGAGGGCTGGTGCCGAGTGGAGAAACCACGTAGAGATCGAAACGGCTGACCCCGTAACGGCAAACCTGAGCATGGCACCGGACAACGTGGCGACCTGGCCAGGAAGGAGGAGCCGGACTCATCGTCGCGCAGCTAAATGAGGTGGGAAGCTAGTCCCGGTGGAGCACAAGGGGACATGTCCCCTGGACTTTGACAAGTGACCTGGCCAAGGCTATGGAAGTAAGGAGTCGAAGACTTTACTATAAGACAATTTAATACCATGGTGTGTAGAGGGGCCAGGATCCTCCCCCGTTATTCATTATGATATGATGCCATTCTTTGAACACGGTGGGGGGGGGGTATGGCTGCAACCAAGCACCTCTTTAATAGGGACTGGGGCGAGAGGCACTCTGCCTTGTTGGGTAGTGGGTAGTTTGAAATCTACTGGCAGGGCGACAGGGAGGGGGGAGGCAAGGGAGAGGGGTAGAGTGTTAATGTTCTATGTTTGTTTTTTAATCACAAACTGCCATGGGTCAAACTCCATTGCCGCTGGTCTCATTTCAACTGTAAAATATGCATTCATTTTGCTCTCTAGCTGGGCCGGGCTCTACTGCCCTTCCAGGTCTACACACCCGGTTAGGATACCGTTGAAAGTGGGGGCTGCCCCTCACGATGTACCCATAGGTCTTCACCTGTACCGTACACATCATCTATGGCTGGGACTCAGATAGAAATGTCATTATCCATTCTAACATGGAACGTAAACGGGTTGGGGGACAAAATAAAACGTGACGTTGTGATGCAGTATCTTAAGAGACAGGCCCCTGATCTAGTTTTGCTGCAAGAAACACCCTTAGTGGGGAACAAGTATTAGGCCCTTACGCGAGTGGGTTACAAGTTACTGGTCCATGCAGGGTTTAGCTCGGGCTCGAGGGGACTGGTATTCTAGTTCGGAAAAGTCTTGCACTCAGTCCCACCCGTACATGGGCAGATCCTCAAGGGAGGTTTGCAGTTCTGGAGGCAAGCTGGGAGGGAAAACCGTTAAATGTAGTCTCGGCATATCTTCCCCCTGCCCTGGGTAAGGAGGCACTCACTGACTTAGGGAAAATTCTGGTGGATCTCCCAATTGACACTCTAATTTTGGGAGGAGATTTTAACATGACTATGGACGACCACAGGGACAGATATCCCCGTTGTCCCCTGGCGTGCCCCAATACACAGACGGCAGATTTCACGCGTGCTATGGGCCCAATGCACATGAGAGCATGTCCCGCATAGATTACTTTCTCACACACCTAGCAGATATCGGACTTTTTAGGCACCCAGATGGTCTGCCGGGAGGCATTTCGGATCATTCTCCCGTGTGGATGGAGCTTACTTATTGCAATACACGGCATCGTAGTAATATTGTCCTTAGTCCCTGGTTGATCAAAATTCCAGACATAAAAGAGGAGCTGATTACGCAGACAGACCACTATTTTAATGAAAACGTTGGTTCCGTGGAATCGGGGCAGATACTATGGGAAGCCTATAAGGCGGTCCTGAAATTGCAGGCCCTGGTGCTAAAAGTGGGATATGTCAAGAAACAATCTCAGCAGCTTTCACAACTGGAGAATGAACTCCTGCGGCTGGAGGCGTTAAATGCCTCCTCGCCCAGTGAGGACACCACGCATCAACTAACTGTTAAGCAGCTAGAATACAAAACCCTGGTGGGGGAGAAGGCTCAGGTAAGATTGCTGCAAACGCAACATAGGATTTATGAAATGGTAGACGGCCGGGAAAATGTTAGCCTAGCTGGAAAGAAGGGAGCAAGGGGAATGCTGGGTTCCCACTCTGACCATCAATGGGGAGGGATGGATCTCGGACACGCAAGATATAGAAAAAGTCTATACCTCCTCAACTAAATATATGGCTGAGGACTCCCGTCAATTGCTTGTAGATATGCGTTTACCTACCATTTCAGAGTCAGATAGGAACGTCATGGAAGAGGATATAACTGATGATGAAATATGCAAAGCCATATATAGTATTCAGTCAGGGAAGGCGATGGCACCTAACGGGGTCCCTATTGAGCTTCTTAAGTCCATGGCCCAGAAGGTCGCACATCACCTTAACAATATGTTTACCAAGAGTCTTGAGAGAGGAGTTCTGTAGGAAGACCAGTGTCTAGCTTCTATTGTTGTTATTTGAAAGCCGGGTAAACCCGCTGACAGTTGCGGATTGTACCGACCAATTTCATTAATTAATTTCGAGGCTAAGGTGCTGGCAAAGCTCCTGGCTTCCGCCTGGTGTCAGTAATTCCTTCGTTGGTCCATGCTGACCAATCTGGTTTTATGCCGGGGAGGAATACGGCTCTGAACATCCACCATATTCATAATGTCCTGGGGTGCCAAACCTCTGTAGTGGAAGATGCAGTAGTGCTCTCTTTAGATGCCTACATGGCATTCGACTCTATAGAATGGCCATATCTCTTCGAGGTGCTGAGACGCCTGGGGTTTGGCCCGAAGTTCCTAGGGTGGATTAGGCTCCTCTATACGGATTTGCGGGGTCAAATAAAGATCAACAATCGCACGTCCCGAATGTTCCCTTTGGGCAGAGGCACCAGACAAGGCTGCCCCCATCCCCCTTGATTTTCTCTTTAATCCTTGAACCACTGGCGTCCTATGTGAGAGGGGACATCTCCATTAGAGAGCTGAAATGGCCGGAAAGGCATGAAGATAAGATCTCGCTATATGCGGACAATATCCTGGTATATCTAGCGTCCCCATACGCCTCAATACGTAACCTTTTGAATATTTTTACAAATGTCTGCAAATTCTCTGGATATGCCATCAATTGGACCAAGTCGGTGCAGTTTGTCCTTTGAGGTCCTGTCCCCCGACTCCCTCCGGGATGTGAGCTTGAGGAGGCCTCTGATGGATTCTGATACTTAGGGGTCTATGTTACACCGGATCCCCAACTCTTACGTGATAAGAACCTAACTGCCCGCTTGGAAAAGCTGCATAGTGATGTTAAATACTGGAGATCCTTGCCGCTTTCTCTGCTAGTCAGAGTCGCCCTGTTTAAAATGCTGTCTCTTCAGGGATTTCTGTCTATCCTTCAAAATTGCCCATATAGGGTCCATGACTCCTTTTTTAAAAGTATTGAAAGTGAGGTCCGAGTATTGTTATGGAACGGGGGAGCGCCCCGTATAGCGCTGCAAAAATTGACTAAATGGTGGTATGATGGGGGGATAGCGGTTCGGGACATACGACTTTACTACTGGGCCTCACAACTAGTGGCTATAAATCACTGGTTGTACCGTTCTCCGGTGGACCCAGCATATATGTTGGACAGATATCAGATGGGTAGAGAGGGGTGCCTAGGAGCTTTATACACGAAGGTCCGGAGGGGGAGGTACCAGGGCCCTACTACACAGATGGTCGGAATTTGGCATCAGTTAACTAAACATTTGGGCTTGTCCGGGGTGTTGACTTAGGCCACACGCTTATGGTCTACTCAAAAACTCGGGCTCCTGTGTCATTAACCAGGCTTTGACAAGTGGGACACAATTGGAATTTGCACCATAGGTCATTTAATAAAGAAGGGTAAAATTATTACATTTAGGGAATTACAACAGAAATACAAATTGGCCCAAAGGGAGGTATTCTGATATCTGCAGATCCACCATGCACTTATGGCGGCACTTCCAGACCTAGGTAACCTACTGGAATTGTCCCCCCTCGAGGATCGGATGTTCTCAGAGCCCCTTCCAGATAAAGCCATATCATTAACGTATCAAAAACTCTGTAACAACTTGCCGGACTCATTCCAGGCTCTGCAAGACAGGTGGCAGGCCGACATTGGGCAAATTGAGGATGAAGACTGGCTGATAGCACTGATGTCTCCGAGGGAGGCTGCCATTACTCTTCGCTTTTGACTAATCCAACTAAAAATTCTTCACAGAATGTATATCACGGGGATAACCTTAGTGCAAAGAGGAACTAGACAAAGTGCTTTATGTCTTCGTGGCTGTCATCTAGAGGCAACCTTCTATCATACTATATGGGATTGTCCAATCCTCCACCCATATATGGGATGGGGCAACGACACACATGCAGGATAGAACAGGGAAATAGATAACACTCACACCATCGCTGGGGCTTCTGAACATTTGGGAACCTACTGATCTCATGGAAGTGGAACAGCAATTTGCTACACTAGGGTATATGTTAGTTAAAAGTGCGATAGCAATGAAATGGGGGGCAGTGGAAAGACCATCAACTGGGAGTTGGGCGGCTGAAATGGATAAATGCATGATTGCGGAAAAAGAAGTGTATAAATCCAGAGGCTGCCCTAAAAAATGGGATAGATAGTGGGGCAGGTGGAATACGCACAGAGGTGACCTATGTATATCCCCAACTGTTGAAATGGAAATGTTAAGGCGCAAGGGACATCTATCCGAATCACTAGACTGAGTCATTATAAACTGTTATGTCATGGCCACAAAAAGCAGCGTGTTTGCAAATATGTATAATGATGCTTTGTGATTCCTTGCAGTTTGAATTAAATAAAAACAATTAATACAAAATTAAATAAATGTTGTAGATGGTGGTAATATTGCTGTGGGAGTAGTCTGAGAGGGTGTCGCAGGGTTCTTGGGAGAGGTAAATGGTATTCTCTGTGGCTGCCAGATTGGAGTATTCCTTGACAATTTGGAAGACTTCCTTTGTGTGGTTGGTTGTGTGGTTGGTTGCAGTGTTGATGTCGGCGGTAGTAGCTGCTCTCTTGGCTTCTTTGATGCACAGGTGGTAGTTGTTGAGGGCTGCTTTGAGGGTGGCTCTGTCCTAGGGATCCTTGGGGGTGCACCAATGCTTCTCGAGACAGTAGCAGTAGCACTTGGTGGTTCTGAGCTCCGGGGTGTACCTGCTGGCATGTTTTGTGGTTTTGTTGGCTTTCCTTGGTTTCAGTGGGGCAACTCTGTCAATGTACTTCTTGATCCAGACAGAGAAGTTCTGGATGGCCTGGTCAAGGTCTGCTGAAGATTTGGGTTGTGTGGCATTTAGGGCTTGTGTCCATAGTGTCTCGGCTACCTTGCCTCAACTACAGTAGGAGGCGCTGTGGTGCTTGGAGGTGGGGTGCGGCGCGTTGGCAATGGTAAAGTGAACAAAGGCATGGTCAGTCCAGGTGAGTTCTGTGATGTGGGTGACTTTGATTCTGTCACTGGAGTATAAGATGGCATATAGTGTGTGTCAGGCTTGTGCATGGGTTTGGTCACCAGTTGGGTGAGGCCAATGTTGTTGACGTTTACCAGGAGGGCGGTAGAATTGGCATCGTTGGGGTCCTCCATGCGGAAGTTGAGGCCACTGAGCAGGACGTAGTGGAGGGAATTGATGGCTAAGTTGGAGATGAGGTTAGAGATGGCACTGCAGTTTGTGGTCGGGGTCCATATTCAAGTGAATTACTTTGCCTAAAAGAACATATAGTGTTGCTGTATATAATCAGGAATCGACTTTTCTCAAGTGTATAACTAAAGTTATTGAAGGACGGCATATTGAAGGTGATGAGGAACTTGGATTCGTGGCAGGACTTTGGCCACCTTCGCGATGATTGATTGCTACATTTTAGCTATATTGCCCTGAAGCAGCCCTTCTTTAGGGACGAAACGTGTTGGATGCATCTGTCTGTTTGAAAAGATCAAAGGAGGATATCAGAATTACCAAAAGAATGAAAGAAAATCCTACCAAAGCTGGAAGTTACGGACTAACTTGTTTGAAATTGTACTTTTCACTGAATAGAGCTAATTGCGATTGTGTTGCCTCTCAACCATTTTGTGTGATTGTGAATGGTGTATTGATGAGGTGATTTGCTGGTAGTACCTTCAGTACTAAGAGTAAGAATGGTTTAATTGGCACATGATGGACGCTCTGGAATGAGTACTACCAAGAGACAAGTAAGAGAAAAAATTGCCAGGTAAGTATGTTACTTCTGACCGGGAGGGAGACCACCATCCAACTGACACAATAGCTTTGTCCTCAAAATAATGATAGCGGCACTCTAGAACACACAGTAATGTTCTACCGGGTTGTACATATTAAGTACACTACACATCTCCCAACCTCTAAATGGGCTTCGATGAAACCCACTAATTTAATGGGTTTATTTCCATAGGCCAACCACCAACATCCGGATTCTTCAGAACATGTTGTGAGAATTCTTTTAAATATTCCTCACCAATAAGAGTGGACCTAGCTCCCAAGTCTGCCATCATTCTCACCACAACACCATCAATACTGATGTTTCAAAATAGATTGTCCTCACTAAGTTTCCCAATTTGCTGACTCCAAAATTACATCCTGCTTAACATCATCATACTCTATTCCCTCTATCATATTCATTGAGGGCCTTCTCTTATTCACACTTCCCTTTCTTCCTTCACACATCTTTGCAAAGTGTTCTTTATTCCTGCACTTCGAGCACAGTTGTCCTACTGCTGGACATGATTCGCCGTAGCTACATGACCTCTGTAACCACACTTGTAGCACATTACTTTTTTCTTATTCCCCATTCTTTTGCTTCCACTGTCCTCTTCTTTCTTTGGTTTGCATATCTCACTGTCCTTTCTTTCCTCGGTTTGCTTGTCTCTTTCTTGAGTGCCTCAACTTTATCCTCCTACTTAAACTCCTTTAATCCCTCATCCGTTATCTCTGCTCTTTTCATTAAGTCAATAGCCATTTGAAGAGTCAACCCTTTGGTGTTCAACAATTTTTCTTGTACCTTCTTATTGTTTACTTTCAACACCAGCTGATCCCGTAACATCTCATCTTAAAAACCCTTATAGTTACAAGTTGCGGCTAGCCATCTTAAACTGGCAACATAAGTCTCCACTGATTTACCAAGCAACTGACTTCTTTTCAAAAACTTGAACCTCTCTCCTACCTCGTTTTTCTTCTTTCCAAAGTTTGCATCAAATTTCTTTACAGCAATCTCATACTCATCTTCTCCATCCTCACTATCCTCGTCCCCTTCGTCCACCTCCACAGATGAAGCTGGCAGATGTTTCAACAAACGTCTACCCTCTGCTCCCAAACAATGTTTTAGCAGGGCCAACTTCCTTGCAGTAGTGAAAATATCACCCCCAATGGCTTGTACATAAGCTGTGAAGCCTTCCTTCCAATCCTCCTATGGAATAGGCCTGGGCTAAAAATCCGTTCCGCTCGCGGAAATTGCGATAATTTGACATTTTCGCGGAGAACGCGAAAATGTCAAAATTTCCGCAATCCGCATTTTACTGGAAATTTTTTGCTTGCTCGCGCTGTAAAATAATACATTCTTGCGTGCGCGCGATCACCTTACCTGAATCCCCGCGTTCGCCGACAAGTTTTCCCGATCCGGTCGCGTTCTCCACGAGATGTTGGATTGTTGGTAGCCATTTGCGCTGTCTCGCGACAGTTCGCGCCCGCAGTAACATCATTCGTCGCGTGATCACGTCTTTCTTCTCGCGATCATGCACCGCGAGACCAGTGAAAACAAGATGGCCGCGCCCGCGAGCAACCACATGGGTAAGTTGGTGAGCCGCGACCACGCAGAACATACCGCGAACGGGCGGGAAAAAAACTTCCGCATCTTCGCGATATTTCCGCGTGTTTGCGGAGATTTTTAACATTTTCACGATAATTTGCGAAAGTGAATTTCGCAAATTCCGCCCACCCCTACTGTGGAATAGCAGACTATCCAGGGCTTAGTAAGAAATACGCAGGAGCTACCAAACCATCCATATTTGATTTATAACACAAATTCGACACACAAGGTTAAAATGTGCGTGTCACTGAAACTGCGCTCCACAATGTGACACGCAATAAGTCTTAAATGTGTGTGTCATTAAAACATATATATGTATGGGGCACAGAATTTTACACACCAGGTTTAAGTGTGTGTGTCACATGAATGGACTCGACAATGTAACATACAGTCAGTATCCAGTGTGCATATCACTGAGTTAGGGCTGTGCACACCGCTGCTCCTGCAAAATACTTAGTTGGCTAGGCACCCAGATATTCACATGCAAAATGGTGAACAGTGTGCGTGTCACTTATGCTTTCCCACACTGATTTGTTTGCAGGCAAAGTCACTTGGAAGGCACCAAAATATTCACACACAAAATGGTGAACAGTGTGCGTGTCACTTATGCTTTCCCACACTGATTTGTTTGCAGGCAAAGTCACTTGGAAGGCACCAAAATATTCACACACAAAATGGTGAACAGTGTGCGTGTCACTTATGCTTTCCCACACTGATTTGTTTGCAGGCAAAGTCACTTGGAAGGCACCAAAATATTCACACACAAAATGGTGAACAGTGTGTGTGTCGCTGATATTTTCCCACCATGAATTTTTTGCAGGTAAAATCAACTTGGAAGACAAAAGCACTTGAGAGTCACCATCTCTTTACATGGGGCATTAATAGAAAACAAACAAGGGAATAATACTGTACGTCTCCATTGTTTGTCCTCCTGGCTGTGCCTCTCTGCATGTGAGGGAACGCATTGCTAAGGACACGTGGCATTGCTAAGATACAAGTCCTTCCAGTGACTTCTCTATGTTGTTGCTCTCTGACTACCTGCCGCACGTGATGTTCCAAAGCAATGCTGCTTCAATTTTTTGCGCCATCATCCTATAATTAAACCGCGCACTCAGACATTGCTAGTAACCAGTGCATATTAAGAACACTACAAACTGGTCTTGTAGGGCCCCAGAAGGGAGTCACCACAACAAGGCATGTGGATCGCTGTCTGCGATCGGTGAGCCCAAGGTAAGTGTTTTTCTCTTTTTTAAAATGTTTTCCCCTATTCCTTTGTCTGTCGATTCCCCCCCTCCGCCACTCTTACCTGCACCGGCCGCATCCGGGGAGTCACCTAAAGGCCACCCCCCCAGGGCAGCATCGGCGGCAGTCTTCTGCAGCGTCTACACTGTATTCTAGCTGCACACCAGCTGTTATGACCGCAGCGCGAGTGTCGCACAGGTGAGCGCCTGCTCGCTGCCTAGGCTCTAGTGCCTGTACTCAGTCTCTCGCAACCGACAGACACTTCTTAGCCAGGCCCAAAAGCACCGTCAGCCAGCTGGCAAACAACTCACCCCCTCAGTAGTAAGCTCTCAACCATGGAGGGCATCCCACCACTCAGCCACCAATGCTCATCCCCGGAGCTCCGCATTTCCCCAGCAGTCATTCCCTGCCAATCACAGGGCCATGCCCAAAGTCCGCACATGGGCCTTATGCACAAGGCTGGTCCAGCACAGGCTGCAGCCCACCTCTATGCCACAATTCACCTTATAGCAGCCCTTCCACCAGAAATGTGGAGCAAGCCCCAATGCCCCATCTAGATAGGATAAATGACAGATAAAAAAGGTTCAGCCTGCAGAGCCTCACACAGTGGGGGCCATCTTGTGGTCAGGATCTCTAGTGCCATTTTTAGTTTTGCGCATCTATTCTTCCTATACCTCAAACACACTCCTTCTTCCTTTGTTAGCATCATTAACTGTCCCCTCTCCCCAGGACCATTCTTAACTGCCTCAGCATACCAAGCTATCAAGTTGACCTTGAGCAGTGGTATTAGCCTCATATAGTGGTGGTTCCTGTAGCATAAATAATCTCTCCTGTATAACATAGCTGTTTTCACGGGATTCTCTGATTTTATATAAATTCATTATACAAGGCAACACATTTGTCATTGTTCCATTTTCTTGTCTCACTAGACAAAACTTTGTTATTTACCATTGTTCAATAAGTTTGTTCACAATGATGTTCCCATAGGTTTTTATACTGATGAGCAGCACACAGCCACTGAAATGTTATATATGTTCACTTGCTGAACACTTCCTGGTATTTCTCCACCCACATGGCAACTGGAAAACATTTTCTTAGATTTTCGGCCTGTAATCAGGTGAAAAATGGCTACTGAGTAGCGTAGTTGGTGAGTGCAAACCAAAGCTTGTTACGCCATTCAGTATGGCTGCTGACGTATAGGGTCAGAGTCATGGGCTCACACTCCTGCAGAATAAAAAGTGCAACACTGACACACTATATTAATTTGGCACCATGCTGTCTTATATTATAACTCTCTTGGAATGACTGCCAGAAGACCAAATTAGAAGGTCCCCACCTTGCACCCAAATCTGCAGTGGTGGAAACCATGAAGCTCCTGAAATAGAATGTGTTTTGTTTCAACTTCTGGCCACCATTGTACCAATGGTGGATGAAACTGGTTCAAAAGGTGGGTTATGCAAAAACCTTAGGACAGGTTTTCATTGGCAGCTCACCAATTGTCACACTAACCTTCTCAGTGAACCAGAAATACACCATCCTGCAAGAAGCACACCCTTCTCTGTTCTACTTCCATTAAGGAATGGTGTAGCGCTTTGAGTGAAAATAAGTCTATCTGAGTTCTTGCAAATCATGAGAGGAAATTCATCTATGCAGCAAGAAACATAGTCATGCAGTAACATATATTTAGATCTAAAAAGTGTCGCCACTCCACACAATTACTTATTATATCTATGTGTCTGATTATGATGGAGGTGGGACCACCACCGTCAGCCCGTTGGTGGCATTCCTACCGCCATCAGACCGTGGAGGTCTGCCTGCCACATACAATGGTGGGCCGATGGTTGGCAGTCGGAGAGACCGATCACCATGCATCCGATGAGCTCAAGGAGCTCGTTGGAGGAACTTGAATCCCTCTAACAGTGGCAGTTAACTCACCATGAAAAGGCAGGCGGAAAGGGACTTTGGGGAACCCTAGCCGGCCCCCTTACACCCTTGCTCTCAGCCTTAGCTTCAGAGGGGCACAGCTGATGCCCCCTAAATAACCCTGCTGCATGTGGCAGGCTCCGCATGGTGCCTGCCACATATGGCAGGGATATGCAAAATGTATTTTTTGTACTGCGGCGTGTGCTTGCAGCAATACAATTCTTTCTGGAAAACGAACTCTAGATATACATTCACATTATACAATCATAAATATCATAACAAATATGTAATTTGAGTGAATATTTTATTTTATGTTATTCTTTTTGTTTTTAGATAAAAAAAATATATATTTTACATCACAAATAGAAAAATGTATAATACAATCCCAATGATACAATTAGAATAAGTACCACATATACATATACATACCGACAGTCAATGCAATTGATTTAAACCAGAAATGTAAAGATTCTTCAGAAAATCAATAAAATACACATGATCTTTCACTGTTGCAGCTTGCAAATTCAAAGTAATTGATAATTTATAGTCTGACAGTGTTTTATTTGCATAGTATTATATTCTTTACATTACTAAAAAACAAGGAATATATAAACATAATTATAATCTAGAGTTTAGAAGCCCTTTCAACCATATATTCCATATATACAATAATAAAATACACCGTATGGTATACTAGATAGATGGTTGAAGATTTTAAACCTTGAGCATTGACGTGAAATTTAATCAACTTGTGCGTGATTGACTGTTGAGCATGTTCACATTCTAGTTGAAGTGTGGATTTTACAAATTCATGCAAGTGACATCTAATGACATGCATTTGAGATCTAAATAATTCATGCAAGTGTCACCAATTTTACGATCTCAAAATGTGTGACCGTGCTTCTAGATTTGTCAACATATATTTAAGTAAGCATGCACAGTTGTATGTTTTATCAGTTATGCTTGGGGAATTACCTCCGCTTGCTGCATCGATGTTACTAGTAGTTTGTATGCAAAATCACTTAAGTATATCCAATGCGTCACTCTTCAATAAAAATGACTGGATTAAGACACAAAAAAAGGGGGAGCGTAATTATAATCCAAGTGTCACTCAGTTATTATTGAACTATGAGGGTAATGTAGCAATACCTTTGCTAAGTTGGAAAGTAGATACCTACATTTTAATAGACATATATTGTGACCTATATATATTTCTAACTGGGCAAGAGAACGTAAAAGGCTTTTGATCTGAAAGACACCATAGTGTTTATGAGGGCAAGGTAACTTATTAGCACTCAGGTTAATACAAATAACTATTTGTACCTAAGCATATCCAATGATGCTAATAGTAAAACTTACCTATCCTTATGTATTAAATCCTTTGGCTACAAAGTGACTCGATATCCAATTCTGCCTTACATATTGAGGCATGGAGGACTTGTCAATTTCTAAAAATAATATACTTGTTAGGTTGTCTAACGAGTCTTAATACTTTAATGTCTATACTGACCTGTTGATGAAAAATAAAGAGAGCCAATAACGCATTCTTAATCTTAAACAATCTGGGCGGTTGATAAAAATGATTATTTCATATCACTCTAAGAATGAAGAGGAGAGAGATACCTATATCAGAATGATTCATAAAATGATCTAGTCTAACCAAAAGTGAGCATGTTGGTAACATTCTATGGGGCAGATTTATGACGACTGACGCATCCCTGCATATCAGCAGGGATGCGCCAGTTATTATGCGCCACAGCTGCGCCACCATGGATGCGCCGCATTTATAATGCGGCGCACCATGGGGCAAAAACGGCACAGATGCGTCACGCATCTGTGCCGAAAAGTGGCGCATTGCTGGAGTTGCGTCGCAAGCGCGACGCAGCTCCAGCAATGATCTGGGGGGCCCTATCTTTACAATGCTGCGTCAATCCTTACGCCTGCTTCAAGCAGGCGCAGGGTTTTGACGCAGCATGGGCCTAAAAGTGACTGAGTGAAATCTTGTAGATTTCACTCAGCCACTTTTAGGAGGCGTTCCTGCGCCGGAACGCCCCCACCTGCCCTGGAACGCCTACATGTGGCGCAGGGCTTTACAACGTGACGCATCTCCCAGATGCGTCACGTTGTAAATACCCCGCACCATGGCGCAGGATTTGCGCCGCTGCTGCGTCACAAAAGTGACGCAACGGTGGCGAAAAAGTGGCGCAAGTGCAACACAAATCTGCCCCTATATGTCTTTTTAGAGATAACCGAAGATAAATGGTTAATATACAACATAGCCAATTATTATAAAACATAAAGATATAGAGAATTAGGTCATTAAGATGACTAATATATGCCCAATTGTCCCTTAGTTGGTATATAAAAAAGCCATTATCGTTATATTATATTCTGTACTTGGTAGCGATTATCCCTCAATCCAACTACATGGTTATGAGTTAATAATCAGGCATACTTATTTACTGCCGCCACATCTATATGTTGAGTGTCGTAATATAAATATAGTCAGCCAGCTGCTGGTTGCTAGCGGCAATATTTACTTAAAGGAACTAACACTTAATGTTGCGTTCCTGCATAGGTAATGTATCTTGACTACTATCATTGCTTCGTTGGACCCCCGACTCCAAGAATGTCTCAAATATGCCCTAGTAATAACGTGACTATCGAGTACAGAAAATATGCATCTGTACCGCGTGGATAAATATATGACCCAGGGTTGTATTCCCCACTTACCGATGAACAATGCCGTTCGTTTCTTACTCGATACAACGCCCAAACACGAGGCCTGCATTTCCGTCTGGCTATAACTCCTACACCCAACCTATGTCGCGTGCTCCGTAAAGGCACTAATTAAAGCCAAATGGTGGTATCGAGTGCGCTACAAACACGGGCGCCATCATAGAATGACTAGTTCGAGAGGCGGTAAACATAAAGTTATAAATAACAACTATCTGCAGCAATACAAAAAATACACATTGCGACCACCTTCAAAGAGGCTGCATCGTAATCCCTATAGCGGGACCGCCAACTGCTAGTCGGCCGGTCCCATTCCCGACAGGATGGCAGTCAGAAGAATGTCTGACTGCCATCACAATCAGGCCCACAGTTCAACAAACAGACCCATTTCCACTTAGAAAATCATTTCAAAGCACTCAAAATAAGTAATCCTACACTGAAAATGAAAACATCATTAACTAATGCATGTACAAAACCAGTATAAGTTCATTACATTTAATTATAGGATCAGTATAAATGTGTCTATCTTGAGAAGACAATACAACAAATAAACATTCACTTAAGTAACCTACTTCCTCAGGAAAATACTTTCCCACATATATCACGAGATGTACCTACATAAATAAATCACTCAGTCTGACATATTGTTTTAATCAATGAATAATATTGCAAGTTTGCTTCAAAGGTAAAACTAGCTAACCCTAACTGTATCTAAAAATATGTCTATGGCAGTTTCTTGGATATGAAAGAGAACATGTATGTTATGTGAAAAGCATCTTTGCATTTTGGAATGTTCAAACTGGAGATTCAGCAATACCTTCTTGTTAGGTCTGTATCACTGACAGACTTCTAGAACTCTTAGAAAATCAGCAGGAATCCTTCACCCAGAGATACTAAACCAAAATATTTACTTCACATACAAATATCTCAGTATCTCTGGCATGGTGATGCACAATGCGAACTATTGTCCATCACTAAATATTTTGAGCGACATTATATGATAGCTGTTGAATTTGGATGCAGAACAGTACACCAGAACAGATGCACTCAAGCACCAATTTTAAGAACCAAGGGACATTAATAACATTGAACAATACCCCATAGTGTGTGTGCATGAGGTCCCCATTCAGATTAATATTATGACAACCGCACACCACAAATGAAATTCTACTTAGTGCTAGTTGCTTAACTTGATTGTCTTTTTGCTGCCTTAGAGAACTGACTGTTTGAATTAAGACGTTTCCCACATTGATGTGATATAGAGCAAGGCACTCCAATTTATGCCATCTAGACATGGAAGGCTTAATATGAGGTGTCTAGCACAGTTGGATCACAAGATTTTCAGGATTTTGAATGTATGAATGAAAATTTTATTGCAAAATTACTTAAAATCATTTGTAATATTTCCTAAATAAATAAAACAATCTTTAAAATTTGTTAGAGTTCGCACTTTAAAATTATGAACAGTGCCTGTTCTTCCAAAAGGGCATGTGCTTGTGTGACTCCCGTAAAAATATCTCTTAGCAGCCGTTGGTTTAAAAGTTAGTGTCAGTTCCCAGTCTTTATGCCCTCAGGAAGCAAGAAGGAAAAAGGCTGCAGCATCCATTCGAAACGCCAAATTGTCTAACAGCCTCGAGTCTTAAAGTGCTGGTGTGCCTTTTATAGCATAATAAAGATTGTGTTGTGGCTGCCTGGCAGGCCTTTTCACTACGTGCTTACTTGTCGTTCATGCTAGCCGCAATCATATTGTCAAGCCCTTCTTGTTCAGATAGCCGGGCATGCACCTCCGACAAATATTTCCAAAATGTTGCCAGTTTAGTTGGTGCGGTGCAAGAGAACAAGGCAGATACTGCTTCTTTGCGTGTCCGGACCCCTTTGGAGAGACACGTCTGTTTTAACAGCTTTCAGCGTTGCAGTAGCAGACCTGAGCAACAACACACCAGGTGCAGCAGGGACTCCTTTTAAGGTCTCGTCTGAGCCAGTGCATGCGCTGCACTGCGAGACATTTAGTTAGTGGATTTTCAAAGTGCTACCAGAGGCTTTTCCTAGCCTCAAGCTTGCGATCACGAGCGCATGCACGTGCGCAGCCGCCATCTGCCTTTCCTCCGTCTGGCCGTCATGGCTCATAAAGCACAGCGCTCTCCCAAGCGCCTCGCTCTGCCCCTCCCCAACCACAGAGCGCGTCTCTGCGATCACTTCCCTCTGACTTTTATTTTTTTCCCCGTGGCCGCGTCAGTTTCATTTTTAATCCATGCCGTCAGTTTCATTTTCTTCTGTGCCGCCAGTTTCATTTTCTTCCGTGCTATATGCCGTGCTTTCTGATGAGTGCGGCCGCTCACTTTTATTTTCTTCCCGCGGCCACAATTTATTTTCATGAATCCCTCCTGTACCACAACAAAGATTAAATGTAAGCGAAGCACTGTGTAATGTGAAGAACTTAATTAAAATGGCATTCCACACACAGTGTATCATTTCCTCCGGTTGGTTCTCAAGCAATAATAATTTTAGTATGTTGAGCTAAACATGTTATCTGGGAAAACGTGTAATTTTTACATTATACTGTTGAGTATTTTGTGCCATCACTATTCCTTGTAACTAAAGATCAACTCCGATAGGCATGCCAAAAATGGCCCCAATAAAGTGATTTTACAGTCCGAAACATACCAATTACTGAAAAAGGTCACAAATACATTTGGAAAGTTACAATTTCTATTTAACGTTCCACACAGTCCACATCGATTCTGCAAAGGTAGACTGCAAGCATGGGGTCTAAATGTTTGTTAAGCCAAAACACATGCATTTTTTCAATTAAACCTTTGCACACTTAGCAACGGGCAGGATAGGGAGGGGGCAAAAATTATTACGTTCTCATTTTAAACGTACGGGGGGGGCAGCTGGTGCGAATCTTGCACCTGTACCAGTATTACCCATGTCATAATTTTAAAGGTTATGTGACTTTCTCTAGTTCTTGACAGTCTAATGATTGTAAAAAGGGCCCTGTTGATGCTAGCTAGGTGGTGGTCTACGGCAATTCCAACAGGGTTCAAACCATACCTTGCTTTCAGAGTCCATTTACATCACTAAGGAAATATTAGAATACTTCAATAATGTCAACTTTGAAACACTGCATTAAGCTGGGAGCCAGGAGTTTTGCTGCTGGAACACAGTGCATACATCCCACTCACAGTTTAACACCCTTTGCCTTAGAATTATGAGAGTAATGGTTTATAAATGCGAGAATGAACAAATAACCTTAATTCGAAATAAACTATACATGAAAACAGACTATGGCTACTTCTAAAGTACCAATAAATTCTGCACCAGCCATATCCTTACACACACACATCCTTAAAAAGAAAAACACATTTTCAATGTGGGTTATATAAGCAATGCACAACATTGAATAAATGCGTACCATCCTCCACCCCCAAATAAAAATCAGCAAAATTTTTAAATTGAGACATTATGGTAATACTTATCGCTTTTAAGAAATGCTGCTCTGGCCACCTTTCGACAATGAATTACACAAAGCAGGCCTTCATGTGCACGCTTCCAGTCTGAGTCACTGAGGACTCACACAGGCCTTATTTAGAGAGAAAATGCATTGTTATAGGTTCAGTGGCATGTTTAAACTTCTGCGGGAATGAGCGTTCACATGTGATCACAAATGGTTTGGAGTGTGAATCAGACACTAAATTTTAATATGAGGGAGGGCCCTTTACTGAGACTACGGAAACCTTTAGCGCCCACCTTCAGAGATGCCTTTTATTTTGGCACATAATACCGCACTTGCGATGTACAACTACTGCAGGGTGAGGTATTTACCAGGCATGAGCATTCCCTCCTCGGTACCAGTTGCACACCTGCAAAACACTGTGTATTATCTGCGTACATATGTAATATGTGTGCATTCAGTTGGTGTATGTGTGTGTGTGCGTGGGGCTGTGTGTGTGTGCGTGTGTGTGTGTGTGCATGTGTGCATGTGTATGGGGTGCCACTGCAACAATCAGCATCACCACAGCATCAGTCTGCACCACCACAGCAACACTCAGGGCCACCACAGCATCACTCAGGGGCAGCACAGCATCACTCAACGCCACCACTGCATAACTCAGGGCCAGCACAGCATCACTTAACAACACCACAGCATCACTCATTGCTTCTTACACTTTTTAATTACAACTTCTCAGCATGCTGCACAGCAGAAACACTTCTCTACAGCACAGCTTAGAAACATTGGCAAACTCAATAGCTCTACCTAAACACGTATAAGGCGCCCACAATGCATAGCCAATAGGTCTTGTCTTTGGGACATTATAAGTGTTTAGTTATCCTGCACAATATCCTTCATTAAACAACATCAAGTGTTGCATGGCTAATCACTTATAAGGTCCCAAAAGCGAGACCTATTGGCTATGCCAATGCTTGTTGTACTTGCAAATTCTGCATTTGGTTGTAGGGCCAAAGATTTCCACATCTTTTGTTGGCAGGGGCAAAAGCCTGGTCAAATGAATGTTTTTTAAGCACTTCCTTCCTATTGCTTGATTCAGATACGACTGTAATCTGTGTTCCTCATATGATGTAATTAACATGGGCTGGCCGCCCCTGGTTAAATAATGTAGTATATCTGCTTACCGTGATAGTTTCTGGATTTGTTTGTTTAATGCATTTTTAATTGCTGCGTAACTTGTCCCTTTCAGGCACCAATTTTGCGTTACCAAGCCAAGTACTGCCACAGCCTTTAGCATGTACGTTTTCCATGGGTTGGCCTTAGCTTCATAAATTGGTTTGAGCATGGTTTTTAAGCTTCCAGCGGGTTCTTTAAGGGCTTTAATGTAGTATTTTGCATGTGTTGCTGGACCAGGCCGAACTCCAGGCAAATCAGGCTGTTGATAAATTGAAAATGTATTTGTATGCCTGGCATTGTGATTTTTCAAGCAGGCTATCCATTTGGCATGGGAACGACTGCTGTGGGTAGCCCGCTATTGCCGTTATGTTGCCTCGTATGACCGTTGTTAGACTGTTCAGTATTTCGTGGAGTTGCTAAAGGCGTAAATTGTCGAATGAGCCTTTGACTTCATTCTTTGTTGGTGTGAAGTCGCCTTCCCGGTGTCGCTGAGCCATGCCACAAGGTAGTTTTATGATCTTGTGGTGGAGATTATCTGATCACCCACTCTCCACTTAAGTAAGGATTTGTTTGCACAATGCCCAACAACTATCACTTTGGTCTTGTTTGAGTTTACAACCAGTTCATTAATTTCATTGTTGTTTTTAAGAGCGTTGAGTCCCCTTTGTAAACCGATTTTGGTGTGATCCATTATTACCAGGTTGTCTGCATATTGTAATATTTGGATTCTGTTGGAACCGATTTTAGGGACTGCAAGGTTTGCTATTTGAAGCATCTTCCCCAAAAATGCTATGTCTAAATTGAAGAAAGGTGGGACAAGGACACAGCCCTGTTTTAGGCCGTGGTCTGTATAACAATTATTTTAAATAGTGTTTCCTGCTAATTTGATTCTTATCCAGGTTTTTTCGTATGGGGAAATGATTGCCTTCAAGAGGCCTTCTGGGATGTCCCAATTCCTTAGCTTGTTCCAAATATTTTGGCGGGAGACCCCATTGAACGCTGCCGAGTAGTCAATGGAGCAAACAAAAACCTTTTTTTGTTTTTTATGTTTGCATGCTGGCTCAGATAAGATAGTGCCACTATGTTGTCTACTGTAGACCCACCTTTGCGGAATGATATGGGGAAGAATCTCTTTATCCTCGATCCATCTGTTGAGTTCTAACAGAGTGTTGATGTATGCTTTCACTTCAATGTCTCGAAGCGTGATCAGTCTGTAGTTTTTTGGGTCTATATTATCCCCCTTTTTGAAAATTGGCTTTAGCAAGGAGCCACACCATGATTCAGGGATGTCGGCTTGCAATCTGCATTCAGTGAGCAAAGTGGATAAGATATCTCCCAAATATGCTTGGTCTTCCTTAAACATTCCTCCCGGGTGCCCGTTTGGGGCTGGAGCCCCATCTTTTCCTATGTTTTTTATTATCTTCCCGATGGCTGGAATTTCTTGTTCTATGTATCCGTCTTTTGCCCTGAGAGCCCCATCGCCATCTGCTCCGTCAACTGGGGGTTCTTCCATGTTGGCCGGCTGAGACCACACTTGATTTTCTACGTAGATCGTGCATATACATGGGTTAGCCATGATTCAGCCGGGATGGAGATGCGTCGGTCTACTTTGTCTTTTTCTAGCCAGGCTATATATTCTCCAAACTGCCTGTGTTTGTAGCTCTTAGAGAGATTGTGGATTTTGATCCATTCCTTCTCAAGTTGCCTCTGTTTTAATTTCCATATTAGGTGTTTTCATTCCAAGTGTAGTTCTCTCCACTTTTGCTTGGAGACTTGTGTGCCGGCATTCTGATGTTACCTTTGTGCCTGTCTTAGGTCACTAGTGGACTTCCTTAGTGTCTTGTTGTCTTGCTAGATTTGCATTATTACTAGATTATTTTCCAGAGAGCTTTTCCTTATTCCTCCCAGCAGGGCTGTTTACAGGCCCAATATCCAAGTTCTCCAGTTTTTGACGGTGTGTTCGGGGGTTGTGCAATTGTCTCTGCCCTCCTGTGCTTTTTCCACGCTGTTAAGTTTACTGCATTTTGTTCGTTCCATCTGATCCATCTGATTAATGAGTATTCCTCAGTACACCTTGTGTGTGGGAAACGAAGAGAGTTTGTTTGCATTGTTTGCTATGTATCCTTAGATCCGCATGGAGGATTGCATGCTCACTTGTTTCAAGCACCACCATTGCAAAGAAAAATGTAGTCAATTGTTTTGTAATTGTTATATGAAAGATTTTTGGGAAGTTTTGGATGCTGACTTATAGTGAGTATCTCTGCAGAAGTGAAATTGTAGTTTTGTAAGAAGCTATTGTCGATTTTTCTGAGTGTGTTAAACACATTATTCCGCTTGTGTCAGTCCCAATCTTAGGTATTCCAGATTCTATCCATGTATAACCGTATACAGAGTGGAGAAACATGTTTTCCGGATAAATGCAATTTTAAAGTTGAAAGTAAAACACTGAACTTCATTTTGTTATAATCTTTTTATTTTCTCTATAGGTTTCGTCCATCATAGTGGCCCTTTTTGGGTCTCGCCTGACCCAGCGCATGCGCTGGTCTGGCGAGACTTTTAGTGAGGGCTCAAAAAACGCTACCATGGCCAGCCTAGAGCTACAGTGTATGTGCATGGGCGCGTGCTTAGGAGCAGAGGTACCATATGGCAAACCTCATCATGCTCATTAAGCGCCCGCGATCACTTTCACACTTTGATGTTCTCGTTCAAAGAACATCAAACATCAAAGAACATATTGTTGTATTAATGCTTTGCTGCGCCCGTTTGAATTACAATGTGCTTTCTCTTTCCACAAACTCGATGTTTGTGTTTCTTTATTTTGATATGCTTTTAGTATTACTGTCACACACACAACCACACACACAACCACAACCACATGCACAACCACACACACAACCACACAACCACAGACACACACAACCACACAACCACACACAACCACACACACAACCCCACACACAACCACTAACACCCACACACACACACAACCACACACACAACCATACAAATACACACAACCACACACACACACAACCACACACACAACCACACACACACAACCACACACAACCACACACACAACCCCACACACAACCCCAACAAAACCACGCACACAACCACACACACACAACCACACGCACAACCACACGCACAGCCACACAACCACACCCACAACCACACACACAACCACACACACAACCACACACACAACCACACACACAACCACACACACACAACCACACACAACCACACACACACAACCACAACCACACACACAACCAACCACACACACAACCGCACAAACAACCACACCCACACAACCACAACCACACAACCATACCCACAACCACACACACACAAAACAACAACCATACCCAACCACACCCACAACCACACACACAGCCACAACTACACACACACAAACACACACACACAACCACACACACACAACTACAACCACACAAACAACCACACACACAACCACAACCACACACACAACCACACACACAACCAATCAACCACACACATACAAGCACACACACACACACGACCACACACACAACCACACACACAACCACAGACACAACCACACATATAACCACACACACACACCCACACACACAACCACACACACAACCACACACACACACAACCACACACACACTCGCACCCACAATTGCACCCGCACACAACCACAACCACACACACAGCCACAACCACACACACAACCACAACCACACACACAAGCACACACAACACACACAACCACAACCACACACACAACCACACACACAACCACACTCAACTGCACACACAACCACACACACACACAACCACACACACAACACACAACCACACACACAACCACACACACACACACACACAACCACACACACAACCACACACACAAACCATACACACAACCACACACACACAACCACACACACACAACCACACACACAACTACACACAACCACACACAACCACACACACAACCACAACCACACTGTTGGAAGGCGTTCTCCGGGGGGCTTCGGAATACGTTCCTGACCACCCGTTGACCCACCTCTCCCAGAGTTAGGCCGAGCAAGGGCAGGGAAGCCCTTCCTGGAAGGGTCTCGTACCTAGGATCGCACACACTGCGCTTGCACTCTCTGACAGAGGGACACCACACAGTAGTTCTTTGTAAGACAATATACTTTATCGTAGACGTAAGGGATCTTTATGATCCGAAAGGCAGGTAGGGAATCAGTGCCACAAGCAGCGGCGATCTCGTGAAGGGGGGTAAGGGGGTAGCGGGACAGTCTTTGAGTTCAGTGTCTCTGCGGAGAATCCTGCGCACAGCTCTCAATCCTCGAGCTGGTGGATGTGGCTTCTCTCGGCAATCTCTGCCGATTCCCTTGGAGGAGAGTGCCGCGAGTCACTCAGCAGGCACAGGTGGTTCGGAGTTCGGGGAGCCGCGACAGCGTCAGCAGGGCTCAGATGGTTCAGAGTTTGGGGAGCCGCGACAGCGTCAGCAGGGCTCAGATGGTTCAGAGTTCGGGGAGCCGCGACAGCGTCAGCAGGGCTCAGATGGTTCAGAGTTCGGGGAGCCGCGACAGCGTCAGCAGGGCTCAGATGGTTCAGAGTTTGGGGAGCCGCGACAGCGTCAGCAGGGCTCAGATGGTTCAGAGTTCAGGGAGCGTTCTTCGGTTCGGGGAGCGATCGAGCCGCGACCAGGTCAGCAGGCTCTCGTTGGTCCAGGTCTTCTCTGCCTCCCGTCCCTTCAGCACCCCTTGTTATACTCCCTCCCCTCTTTGAAGTCCGGAGCCCTCGCCGAGAGGGGTCTTGGTGCCTGGGGGCGGTGTGCTGGGATTTCCTGTCGCTCAGCCCTTTGATCTGTTCAGGTGGGTCTGGGAGGGACTCCAGACACCCAGCAGGCGAGGCGCCGCTCACCGGGGGCCTGGTGGCTGATCGAAACCTTCCTTGGGGAAGAGATCAGAGGTGTGACAGGGACGGCGCCTCCCGGTCTGGCTTGGGGGGGTTTCTCTCTCCCTGGGCCGGGCATGCGTGTTGGGGTCTGGCCGGCCATCGGGATGTTGGGCCATGGTGGCCGGAAGTCTGTGACATCGGGGATCGGTGTGGTTTGCAGGGTGGCTTGCTGGTCGCGAGGGCCCACACCACGAGGCCGGTCTCACACACACATACAACCACACACACACCAAACACACAACCACACACAACCACACACACACAACCACACACACAATCACACACACACCCGCACCCACAACCGCACACACTCAACCACAACCACACACACAACCACACCCACACAACCACACACAACCACACATCCACACACACACCCACAACCACACCTGCACCCACAACTGCACCCATACCCACAACCGCATCCACACCCACAACCACACACACAAACAACCACACACACACACACACACACACACATAACCACACACACACACAACCACACACACACAACCACACGCACACAACCACACACACACATCCACACACACAACCAAATCGTCGAAAAGGATTGTGGAGCAAGCTTTCTATCACAGAGAAAGCACCCAGGGGCAACTTTGAATAGCATTTCTGCAGCGCACAATGCAGTGCCATATCTACAAGGCCACGTAAAGCCATCCTGTAGACCAATCCTGTGCGGCTTCTAATGGCCTTGTAAATATGGCATGAGGCAACGCAGTGCAAGTCACTGCTTTGCCTCACACCGCCATGGGAGGCATGCCATCGGTGTTACCAGGGGCGTAGCTTCAGGGGGGTTGTTTTTGGTGTTACCCCCAATAAATGTATTTTGTATAACAGTCGATGACAGGGGCTTTCAGTCTGGTGTGGTGAGGTGTCTGTTGGATTTTACCAGAAAATGTTACACAAACAGAAAAAAAACTTGCACACACACACACACTCTCCCTCTCACTTTTTAGAAACAGAAATAAAAAAAGTTGTGTTTTCACAAAATAATGTATTTTCTCTCAGTTAGTACCCATACCAATCTGCATTATTCGCCCTTTCCACTGCCCCTTGAGCCCCTTCCGTGCCCCCTGCGTGTTGTATAATGTATTTTAACATTATGTGGTAAGTGATGCACATAGGCACAAAATCTTTTTTTCCCAATCGACTTTCCAATGCAAACCTTGGTTTGAACTGGAAATTCACTTGAAAGTAATGCAAAAAAGTGCATAGGGCTCCTTTGCATTACTTAGCAGCAAGGAGGCATTCCATAGGTGGTGCATGGGCTTCCCCATGCACATACCCAGGTTTTTTAATGCTAAACCCTATTTACAAAATACCATCCATTTCAAATAGCCACTATCAAGGAGAAATGCTTTTTTTTTCTCCTTTCTCCTTTCTTTTCTGACTTTGCATGTGTGGTGCACTGTACAGCGCACGTACAAAGTGGGAAAACGTTTAAAGTTAGTTTAAGCATTTTATTTTGGACTGAATGGGTACCCTTCTAGTACAAAACCTATGCTAGACTCATGCAGCCACCATTGCACTATGTTGCAAAGATGTATGCATGGCGAGCGGCTACCTGTTTGTGCCCTGGCCTTGGAAGAGGGGAGGATATTGCCATATCTCTGAAAATGTGGTGCTCTCCTGCTCTTTCCTTCACACACAGTGCAGCATTTTTGGCTGCTGCGTTGCACCAGAATTTGGTAAATGGACTCTTATGTGCCAGCATGATTGTTGGGAAATCCAAAGCTCACCCCCCCCCCCCCCCCAATCTCAGTGACCAAGCTACACCCTTGGGCGTTACAGTGGGTGTTCCCAAACAACACCTATGGAATTTGACACATTTCCAGATTTCCAACGTTCTGTAAACCTGGGAATGAGTCAAAATCCTGTACCTCCCCAGGGTAGGAGTAGGGGGGGCACAACAAGGATAAATAACTTTATTTCTCCTCATTTTCTCCTCTTTCTATGTGTGCTGCATGCAGCAGCTAACTTAGAAGGAGGAAATTGCCTCCATTGATTGTTTTTGTGCAGGATGATGTCCCTTCCTGCACAAAGGAAAAAATTCTCACAACACAGTTGAAATGGTGCCTACATTGGCACACGGCAGCCAATTGCGTGCCAGCACTGGGGAAGAGGACATGAATGCGCTGTATCTCAAAGATACATGCACAAACAACAATTGATGGACAGAATGCAGAACAATGTCATACATTCACCCCAGTACAGAGATCTGGGCCTAAATCCATCGTATTTTTTGCTCACCATGCCATTCCAGTTTGAACCCAGCCATATGCAAATCAGTCTTGACCCTGTGCCTCATGGGAACAGTCCAGCCCGAACTGCCAAGACAGGTCCTCCCTGGACTGGAAACAAGCATCCTAGGACCGGTTTCGGGGTTTCACCCCTCCTCAGCCAGGATAGCTTGATTCCAATGGCATGGAGAGCAAGGGACTCACGTCTGAGCATACCCGTCCCACTCGGGGTGACATATGCAAAAACAACAATTGATGGACAGAATGCCGAACAATATCATACATTAACCCCAGTACAGAGATCGCAACTTCGCTCTAGGCCATTCAACTTGACTCAACAATACTACACTCTACGAGGTTATACTCCATTAAGCTCTACTCCACTCTACTCCACTGTATGCCACGTCACTCTATACACAACACTCTAATCCACTCTATGCCACTCTACAACACTACTCCACTCTGAGACGTTCTACGCAACTCCCTCTATGCCACTCTATGTCACTTTACTCCACTCTATTCTACAATGCACTACTCTACTCCACGCCATTCCACTCTTTGACACTCTATGACACTCCACTCTACTGTATGCCACTTGACTATTCAACACTCTTCTCCACTCTATGCCATTCCAAATTTCTACACTACTCCACTCTAAGACAATCTACTTCACTGTACGCCACTCTACTCTGCAACACTCTACTTCACTCTAGACATCACACTCTATGCCACTCTCCTCTGCTCTACGCCATTCCACGACACTCTGTTACTTCACTCTATGACTCTCTATGCCAATCAACTCTACTCCACACTACTCACCTCCACTCTATGACAATCTACTCCACTGTACACCACTCTACTTCACTCTAGACAACACCCTCTATGCCACTCCCCTCTACAATACACCACTCCACTCCACGACTCTCTATGCCACTCAACTCTACTCCACACTACTCACTTCCACTCTACAACACTCTACTCCCTCCATGACACTCCATACCACTCCATTACACTCCACACCACCCAACTTAATTCTACGCCACTGTACACCACTGCAGGCCTCTCCATAACACTCCACTCTACTCCACTTTAAGCCACTCTAAGCAACTCTCCTTTATCCCACTTTTATCCATGCTGCACAGCAGCCACTCTGGTGTATAACATGGCTAAAACATATTGGCAAAGCCAATAGCTCATTCATAGGCGAGACCTATTGGCTTTGTCAGTGCTTGTTCTAGATATGGCACTGCCCCGCTCTCTTCCTCTCGGGCAATGCAGCACAGTAACTTTGGTTGCTGTGCTGCCTAACATGGCATTTTTGCAAAGCTGCCCCTTTACGTGCTTAGAAGCAGGTAAAGCCGCCTTTATTAAAGTCTGTACAAATCCAGACAACGACTCATACTGGTACTCACCTACTCACCGGAAGTCGACACTAAACAGGAACACCCATAGCTCATGATAAGAGCGTAATCTTCTATTGACATCCAAAACCCAATGAATAGCACATTATTAGCAAAATCCATCAATTAGTATTCCTGTAGCGTGGGCAATTACCAGTTAGTCGCTTTGTAGAAATCAATTTTGCTTGTTTTCCGATATAAATAGAGAGAGAAAGCTCCAGGGAGAGCGGGAACAACCTCCCGTCTTGTTTGTAGCTGCGCTGCTTTTGAAGAAATCGTAAGACATTATGGACGACTATAAATAGCTCTAGTTACGCTCGAGCCCCCGGAGGTTTTACCACCTTACACAGCAAACAGAGAAAAAAAAACACAGCAACAAAGAACAAAAAAACAGCAGCAGCCTGCTGTGCACGTGTGGCGAGTACGAAAGGTCCCGTGAAAATATAGACTTTGCATAGAAAATCTTCGGAATATAAAATTCGAAAAATGTCACTATAAGGGGCCTTTTGCCGCTCTGAGCTGTAAGGTGCAGAACTTAATGTCACAGTTCATGCCATAATGCGAGTGAGTGAGTGCATGAGTGTCTTGCAGAGGCAGATTGCGTGTTAGAGAGGAGTGGAAGAAAGGCAAGATGCGAGTTTGAGAGAGAGAGAGACAAAGAAGTGTGTGAGACTGAAGTCTCATTAGGACAGAAAAAAACATGAGGGTTTGCGGAGAATGAGTGTGTGAGTGAGTGTACAAGTGAATGAATTTGAGAGACTGAGTGAATGGTGGTGTAGATGAGTAAGGAGAGTGGGTATGTAAGTGAGGAGGGTGAAAACTAGAGTAAGGGTGCTTATCTGAGAAAGTATTTTTTTTCTTTCAAGAAAGTCCCAAAGTTAAAGTTTATTTCTGCAAAACAAAAATAAAATAAAAATAAACCTGACACAGGGATTTTTCTTCCTGATAGTTGGGGTCATTGTTTGATTTCCATGCTTGGGACATGTCTATGCCAGGGAAATCTTTTGAAGGGCACTGGCCCTAACAAGCATTGACGAAACCAATACGTCTCGTCTATCATTTTCAGTCATGTTGCAGAGCATCTTCGATATGGGAGTGAGTGAGGAGGGCGTGGGTGAAAGTGTAAAGCCACAAGAATGATGGGAGTAGGGAAGAGAAGCAAGGAGGAAAGCTTAGATTGATAGATAGATAGATAGACAGATAGATAGATAGACAGACAGACAGACAGACAGACAGATAGATAGATAGATAGATAGATAGATAGATAGATAGATAGATAGATAGATAGATAGATAGATAGATAGATAGATAGATAGATAGATAGATAGATAGATAGATAGATAGATAGATAGATAGATAGATAGATAGATAGATAGATAGATAGATAGATAGATAATTGGGGTTTATAGATAATAAGTAAGAGAAATAAAAACACAGAGCAAGAGAGAAAGTGTCAGAGTGTGAAGATAAATGAGGGAGTATAAATGGCTGAATGAGTGGTAGAGTGGGAAAGATGGAGTGAAAGTAAAGAAAGTTGAAAACTGATATAGAGTGCTTTGAAGAGACAGTAAGTAAAAGAGTGAGCAGTTGAGTGAAATAAATAAGTAGAAGGACATATGGGTGTTGCATGGTTGACACAGCAGCACTGACGGTATACTTGTAACAAGATCACCGTGATTACATCTCATATAATTTGGCTACTGCTGTAGAAAGGGCCACATAAAATATGTTATTGCATATTTGGTTAATGATTAAAAAAATGAAGGTTCTGGTGGGTTCATACTATGACACCACGGAAGGAAAATGCCTCCTAGGGGCACTTAACAGCCCAAACCTTAGCAAATGTCTTATCTCTCAGTGGTCAATGCACAGTGTCTTGTCATGTGTATTTGTGTGTTGGCGATTTTTCCGGATGAGTGAAGAGTTGTGTATGACACCATAATTTGCTGTTTTAAACACACTTATCTCAAACAGTCCTATTTCAAGACTTCCTCTACGTAGGGGCCTCCTCCTCTGGCCACTCATAACCCATTCCAACCTCTGACCATGAAGTATGTTAGGATGAGTGTCAATATTATTGAGTGAACTTCTACTTCGGACCCATGTCACCGAGTGTACATTAATCATGTTTAATCCACATTTGCACAACTGTAAAATCAGATTCCTAACTTTGACTCGACCTCTGTGTCTATTGTACTGGGCAATCATTCTCCCACTGCTAAAGAGAATCATTTGCAACTCAGGTGCCAAAGACAACTCTCTTTTACACTTTGGGTTGAGTCTGGAAAGTATTTATTGAGAAAATGGGTTAATTTGTGTGCGGCTGGATTTAGTACTAGGTATATGGCTAAAGTAAAATGAAAGACAGAAAGCAGCAATGATTTATATCTTGGCCGCCTAGACATTGAAAGGTTGTGTATTTTAGTGGTCAGTAACAGGTCAAACTCATCATGAGGTACAGTATCAAGGACAATAGTTTCAGCCATTTTAACAAGATGGACGGCCACTGCAAAAGTGTGCAGGCGTGGAGGCAGCCATGCCACCAACGCATTGAGAACAGAGAAGTAAATAAGCAGTGGGTTTCTTCTCGTCACCATGATATAGTGTTAAGAGTCCAATGGTGAAGCCCTCCCTCTCATGGTAGTGCAGGGTGAAAAGGATCTGTAACATTGCTCAAATACATGACAGAGAAGAAGAGAATGTGTTTTTCAGGGACCCAAAGTGTTGTTCTGCTTTGTGGAGCATGACAAAGATGTCAGTGCATCTTTTCTCACAAAATGCTGTAGGGGTTTCACAGTGTTCACATAATATATAATCCAGTAAAGTATAACTGGTGAATTTCAGTCTTTTGTTTGTAAATGCCATTTTTATCCGATGGCAACAACTGAGCATAATGTCACTGTGAGCTTTGTTTTTTTCAGTGAAGCTCTAGGGTTTGTTTTTTACAAATGTGCATGCAGAAAACAAAAACAGTGTAGTCCTAGAGACAGTCTGATTCAGTATGGAAAAATGTACATGGTGGACAGTTTTGTGGTCAGTAAAGTTAAACATATAAGTAGTCCTTTATTTAAATGTTGTAGAAACTGACCACAACTATTGTGATTTGCACATGTATGTTTCAAATACGTAGTAGCTTCAATCAAAGGCTGTTACAAAAATATGTAAGATACAGTCAAGGTTCTGCTTCAAATGCATTATTCATCTGTGGATTGGTAAGCAGATGCTGTTGTTAAAGAGTTGTTATGGTGTGCTATTGACAATCTCATTATAAAGTGGAGATTTATAGCATGCTCATATTTATGGCTAAATTTCAATGACATTTTGAGACACTATGCATTGTATAATGTGTGGTTGACTCACAACTAGTTTAACTTGTATTCTCATTTTAAACGTTGCTCTAGTGGTGTGCGCCATTCTGCTCATTTCGGGAATATATGTAGTTTTTGTTTTTAACAAACTGAAGGGTTGTCCATTGTGCCTCATTGGCATGCCTTATCAGTGGCTAATGCATAGATCTGAAACTGTTGACTTAGCATTCTATTTCAGATGAGGTATTGACAGGTACACCTTACAAAGGAAAAAAAAATGACCAAACACTCTTCTGAACAGTATTCAAGGTTTAAGAAATAGCTCAAGACATTACTGGGTACCGAGATTAGCATTTCTTATGCACTTGGATACTTTAATATAATTTAAAACTTTTTTTGGCTTTTTGCATTTCTTACAACGTTTAACTACTGGCATTGTAAACAGTTATATTGTTTGAAACTGTTTTAAACATATTTTATCACATATTTTATTTTTTAAACATGTCTTTGTGTTCTGTTGGTAGATGTTGTTCCATGGCCCTTGTATATATTATTTTATTTACCTCACCACAGGCCAAGCCTTTATGAAGTGTCTGTAGTATATGCCAAAATGTCACATGTTGTGATTATTTTTTCTTGCTTTTCTTGTTCCAGTACTTCCTGATGAGCAGTTGATTCTCTATCTCTGCATGTGCTATGCTATTTAGGTGCACAGCTGTCAGGTGCTTCCACATTCCAGTGGTTCCCATTGACTAGTGTCCAGTCTTCCCTCTATGTAGCATCTCCTAGCACAAAGCGAATGTGACCTCCTGTACACCTATCTTTGTGTCACTCGCTTGAAACTCATAAAACTGCCATATCAGTGAGTACTTCCATGGCATTGCTTCTTGTGGTGCTGTGGAATAGCATAAGAGATGACTGATGTCATCTTCAGGTGGTGTACCTTGCATAGGCTTGGTGGATGATGCCCTTGGTGTTTGCTGGTCTCCTGTTGTGCATGAGGCCCTGATGGCCTCAGATTGCATTTACTGCATACCATCTCTATGAAATGCAATTCTAGTAATGGTGGTTAGCAAAATAATTCGAGGATGTTTCTAAAGGGTGGAGCTTTTTCTTTAGTAGTGTTATCTGAGTGGTCAATCAAACGGCTAGTTTTTATTTTTTTTTACCACCCATAAGATACTGTGATACTCTCACAGAACCAGTAGAATAAATGTTCGGATCCAGTGGGAATCCCATGTCGGTTTTCCTTCCTGTTCCAGGGCCCACAGGAGTACCGCAGCACCAGAACTTCTAAAATAAATTGTGTTCAATATGAACCAATAGTTTTATTTAAACTTTGAGCCTTGACATTTCTTCACAGGCCCAAACACGAAAAGTGTCTTGGAGGTTTTCGTGAAATGTCTCTTTTTTTAGGTGCTGCAGTACCGCTGTTCCTGAAAAAGGGTACAGCCGTACCTATGACAGACAGAAAAACACTATCTTATTGGTTAGTGTCATTCGTTTTATGTGACGACAGGAGGTTCTCACCCTCTTACTATTATTATAGAGTGGACTCTCACACAGTTCACACCCTGACCAGTGCCTTCTGCCTCTTTTTCATTTCAGGAAAGTTTAGGGATTCGTCCAAAATCAGTGGCATTTTCAGGGGAGGAGCAGGAACATCAGTTGGGTGATGAACAAGGCCAGCAGGAAGAAGAGACACACAACACTTCCCAATTCATTGTCTGTGAGTTATACTCCACTCCACGCAGTGAGAAAAAAGTATGAGGCTATACCGACCATTAAAGGCCTGCTCCAGCATTCTGGGAGAAACAAGTGGTTTACAACCACTCATAACTCCCAGACTTTTAGTCTTTCACAACTTTTTCTGTGTGTGCATGACTGTTACAATTATTGAACAGCCCTAGCAAAGACCTATTGACGTGGGCAACAGTCCACCTCATTCTTCTAGGTCACTGCCAAACGTCATCATTTGGTAGAGATGAGGGTTGAGCGGAATCCCCCTTCCTCTTCCCCAGGCGCAAGTGACATTGTGAGAAATGGAAGGAGAGAGGAGGAATTATCAGTGTTTCCCTAACTGTACGTTTTAAGGGCTTGGTCACCTAATGAGTCTTGGGTGTCTAAAGAGAATGGGCTCTCCGTCAACACTTCTCTGCAGGGTCTGTGTATTAATGGAATAGTTTCCTTTGAACATTTCTGTAGAAAGTGTAGGCTGTGCACTGTGAGTCCCTAGCTTCTCACAACTCATAGACTGCATCCATCAGATTGCCTATGATTGCGCACATAGAAAAGTGCGTGCACTGCAGATATCTTTAAATAACTAATGATGTAACTGTCATCAGGGTTACCCTCACTTAAACACAAAGGGGCATATTTACAAGAAAGTGGCGGAGCGTGGCTGAGCTCCAAAATTGCTAACACCACACTCCGTCACTTTAGAAACACAGGCATGCGCCGTATGTTCAATAATACGGCAGACCCCATCGTTTCTCCTTGTGCTGGCACTAAATTCAGCTGCCTAGAGCCAAAACAGGCACCTTTGCTCCACAGTGCAAGGGTGCCTGCATTGAGGAAATAATTGTTTATGTGCAGGAAGGTGTATCTTCCTGCACATAAACAATCTATAATGGCAATTTGTAACTCCTATGTGTGCTACATTGTGCAGAACACATAGAAGTTGCAAATCATCAGTTTTTAAATGATTTTTTATGTGAAGGAAGGGACACCTTCCTGCACATAAACAATCATTCATGGACATTTGCTGTTTGTGTGAAAGGGACACCTTTCTGGACATACACAATAATTTATGGCAATTTGCTGCTTCGATGTGTGGTGCACATTACAGCACACATAGAAACATATTACAGTACACATAGAAACAGCAAAAACGAGGAGAAATAAAGCATTTCTTCTCATTTCGCAATGCTAAGACCAGGTTTTCCCTGGTCTTAATTTTGGCGCTGCCACCTATTTTCGCCACCCTTGTAAATAGAGGACAGTGTCAAAATCAATGGGTGTTGTGGCGGAACGCCCACCCCAACACCCATTGCCCACCCCTTTCATGCTAAGTGTAGTGTGAAAGGGGACCGTATTTACAAGGCGGCTTAATGCCTTGTTAAGTGGCTTAACTCCGTCTTGTAAATACGGCAAAGCCCAAAAAGCAACAGGAACATCATAAAAAGTGACGTTCCTGTGGTGATAGGGGCTTGTGAATATGCCCAAACTTCATTATTGTTTTACTAATGGAAATTGTGTATGGCACTCTCCTGTAATTGACAGGTTTCGTTATGCAAGCTGCTAGTAAATTGCTCTGGCACCAACACTTTGATTATGCCTAGAGAGTGGATTACTTTCAGTTTAGGTCTCTGTAAACCAAGACAATGCTCTCAAAATCTCTGAAGTGATTAGCTATTGCATGCGAGCAATCTGTCACCCTAGGAGTGGAGAAGTTATACAGAATGTTTTTTAGAAATGCAACATTTCCCATTAAAGATGAAAAAATACACAGAGCTACCATTTAACTTTCTTGGCATTGTGTCAGAGGGAGCAGCGTGAGACTAAAACTAAAATCGTAATATTACTGCAGTACATAACTGCTTAAGGCTGTATTTTTAGCAGTCAAGTCAAGTATATCTTTATTCCCCACATTTCTGTACCATAAAAGCGTCATCATAAAAACACAGTGCAAACAAGCAAGATAAATATCGAACAATCCAAGAAAATAATACAGCTATACATAATACAAAATAAAAGTATCACAAATATTGCAGAATTCCTTAGTTTTCATATCTGGCATATAAGAGGTATCAGAGCAGCATCTCAGAGGACTACGTAACTGTTGTAGAAATAACAGGGCAGGTCGGCTTTGTCTGAATTTAAAATCTTTAAAAATTAGTAATAACAACTTTCTTCAACAAAACCACATCATAAACACGTTGCTTTAAAAAAAACCTTTTCAAGAAGGTAGCAGGACTCTGGAGCAGCAAATAAACCTGGTAGACCAACCATTCCACATGCCAACTTCATGCATGCAAGCCGTGGTATAGCTAAGGCAGAGTGAAGCTGGAGACTACCCTTTGTTATTAGCTTGTTGAGTGCGGTCTCCTCCCTTACCCAAATAGAGTTCCAAAGTAAGAGAGGAATAATTTTATTCTTTCCTCGATATAAGGGATATCCAGTTCAGTGTGATAGATAGCACTCACGCAGCTTCGAGGAACTGACAACAGATTTTTCAAAAAAGTGTTTTCTACTTGTCGGATCATCGTTGCGTCAATCATGCCACTGATACCTGCCCTATTTGAAGCAATAGCCACACATTTGCTGGACTACATCACCAACATCTTTGTCACTGGTTGTGAGCCCATCTCTGGGGCTTATTTATGAAAACTGTGGTATCGCTGCATGAAAACAGTGATGCAACAGTTTTCACTGCGCCCTCCTTGCGACATGATTGATGCATCATATTTACTGTACGACGCATCATGTCACAATGAATGACAGATGCGTCAGTACTACTGACGAAGCTGTCGGCGCAAAAGTGACACATTGCTGGAGTTTTGTTGGAAGCGTGATGCAACTCCACCAATGCAGGGAGGAGGGCTATGATTATAGCACTGCGTCAGTCTTACGCCTGCTGTGAGGCAGGTGTAAGATATTGACGCAATGGCATCCTAGAAGTGGCGCACTGAAATTTCATTGATTCTAATGCCCCACTTCTACGAGGCTTTTTGCGTGAGAACGCCCACCCTGCATACATTATTCCTGGCGCAGGTCTAACGTGGCGTAGGGGTTTACATAGTAAGAACAATAAGCTATTTAGGAACATCAATCAAAGGTTCCAGCAATGAATACTATTTAATTTGATACACAGAGTTCAAAAACTCACATTTATTATTGGTTGGAAAAGGACACACTTTAATTTCTGTGGGAAATATTAAACCTCTTAGAGAATCCCTCAACCAGAGGGATAATGGACAGAAGGACATTCTCTTGGTGGATTTTGGTTTTTATTCCATAAATCTGAGAATGTTTCATTATCACCCAACTGTAATTCATGCCCTTGGCCTAAGTAAACGTTTTAAATGGTGGTGAACTACTTTTCCAGGCCTTACTCATGGAAGTGAGTTCGTTGGCTGCAGAAAACCACCACAGAAGAGGAGCTGGTGTAGGGGAATTCATTGAGTGCAAAGAGGTTATTGGAAGATTTGAATGGAAACTGAAAGAGAATTCCATTTCAAAATTGATAATTACATTTACAAAACGTAGATAAACCAGAGGTGACTGCAAATTAGTTCACATTTGTAAAAAAATGTACACATTTTTCAGCCAAGTATTCTCACATTAGGCCTTTTGCAGAAACAGAGAATGTTCTCAGCAAGAATATTGTAATTCATTTTCCAGGGCACAAGCATTAATCTACATTAGATCCTTTGGTCTCAGGAAAAATTACGTAGTTACATAGTTCTGGTTATGAATGAAACCTAGGCCTTGTGCTTAATTTGAGCAGGTGGTTGCCACAATTCAGCACTAGGGATCATTTTAGAACACTGTAATGTGTATTTAGGATTGCACTACTTTACCTGTGAAACATCCACACTACTCACACCAGACATGGAACAACTCAGGTTCAAGCCAACTGGGAATAGAAGTTAATCACTGCATTTTGCAAACAAATGACACAATGCAATGTATTTACTGTTTTTGTTTTCTACTGTGTTATGCAAATCTAGATGCAATGGAGAGCTATGCATACCAATAAGGCTAACAAAGAAACTGTACAAGAGAAATGTAACAGAATGATAGGGGCACAGCAGAAGTGGCAGTAGGCAGTGTTGACCTCGCAAGAAAATTTTAGGCTCTGGCACATGGGCCTTAACGAAGTTTGGTGGACAGAGTACTCGTTCAAAAACATGGCTGATGTTCTGTCTACTAAGGTGAGATTGACCCACTCTATATAAAGTCTAGGGAAGTACAATTTTTCCAGCGACAACGCCAACACTGGCTCAGCTGGTGGAATCTTTTGACAGGCCTCGGGCCATCAGTACCACAGACAGTCTTCCATATTTATCCTGTATGGGATGGCTGGAGAAAACCTAGCAGTTCCGAAAAGGAAACCAAAAAAATTACCCTCATGTGTTTAGAAAATACTCCTGGCATGTGAATGATGTATCTATTCTGTTTTTAAGTTACAATCTCCTGCTTTGGGAGCTTGTTTTAAAAAAAATCAAAAAATGTAGGGCCTTACCACGATCTTGGCAGATGGGATACTCCGGCACAAACGTGACAGATATCCCATCAGCCGTCTTATAAGCAGGGGCGTAACAAAACTTGAGGGGGCTCCCTTGCAGAGTACATTCAGGGGGCTCCCGACGCTCCGGTTCCAGTTCGGAGCTCTCAGGCCAAGGACCTTCCAGTGCCTGAGCCCCCCCCCCTCCCGGAGCTCAGGCCCCCCCCCTCCCCCGCAGGGGCTGCGGGGTTTTTGTTACGCCACTGATTACAAGATTCATAGGGGCAGATTTATGTTAACTGGCGCATCCCTGCATATCAGCAGGGATGCGCCAATTATTATGCGCCACAGCTGCGCCACCATGGATGCGCCGCATTTATAATGCGGCGCACCATGGGGCAAAAACGGCACAGATGCGTGACACATCTGTGCCGTAAAAGTGGCGCATTGCTGGAGTTGCGTCGCAAGCGCGACGCAGCTCCAGCAATGTTCTGGGGGGCCCTATCTGTACAATGCTGCGTCAATCCTTACGCCTGCTTCAAGCAGGCGCAGGGTTTTGACGCAGCATGGGCCTAAAAGTGACTGAGTGAAATCTTGTAGATTTCACTCAGCCACTTTTAGGAGGCGTTCCTGCGCCGGAACGCCCCCACCTGCCCTGGAACGCCTACATGTGGCGCAGGGCTTTACAACGTGACGCATCTCCCAGATGCGTCACGTTGTAAATACCTCGCACCATGGCGCAGGATTTGCGCCGCTGCTGCGTCACAAAAGTGACGCAACGGCGGCGCAAAAGTGGCGCAAGTGCAACATAAATCTGCCCCATAGAATATAATGGAGCTTGTAATACGGCGGACAGGATATCTGACACGTGTGTGACAGAGTATGCCATCTGTCCACCTCATAATGAAGCCCTTAGCTTTGAGGGAATGAATGTAAAATTATGCTCACTCAGAAAGGTGTATGAGTTCTCCACTTGCCTCACAGACATCTCTAAGTATGGTGGTCAGGACAGCTGAGCACTTCCATCCTTTGTTCTGGCAGACGGATGGACGGGCCATCATACTCCAATTGAAATGCCTATTTTCTGTTGAACAGATTGAGCTCTGCCTATGACATATTAATCTTCATCCATTTATTCGGGTTGCCACAGTTAACCCCAAAATGATATACAAACTTGATCTTATTTTTGAGGGTCCATTTTTTCTTTGTTAATTAATTTTTTTCTGTGTAACTGTTTGCTTCCTCTCTCTTGCATGCACTATAAGCTCAGGTATTCACATTAACTACATCTCATTCAGAAGAAGCATATTTTATATTCAGGAACAGGTTTTTTGCTGCTTCTGCCTAAACGAAGAGTGTTTTCAATCTTGTTGCAATAAAGCAAATATCTCGCAGGCCATTGACGAGCCTGTCCACTGCTTGAGATGACAATGTTCATATGAATGTGCTCTTTTCAATGTGTTCTTTTCAGATTGCAGAACCATCTCGCCTTTTATTTTGTTTTCCCAAAATAGAAATTCTGTTGTTCAGGCAATGAAGCAGTGCTCAATTGAGGGAAAAAGAACATTTTCTGTGAAAGCTATAGAACGTTTCTTAAATTATCAACCTCATGGACATCCTGCGTACTTGTTGAATATTGAAGGACAGCTATAGTTGGGGTGCAGAGGAGGGCTCACATACCTGGGCCCTGGAGTTGCGCTAATGCTACTACTCTCCTGCAATTCTTTACTCAGTAGTACCATTTCACTACATGTCCATCAGCCTCAGGAAAATCTGACTTTTGCATCAGCCCTCGGAATGAAGAAAAAACACAGAAAAATATTTATCTGACTTGCAGTCCATTTACCGATACATTTGTAGAAATCCACAAATACTGAGTGTGTGGCGAGGCAATTGCTGATTATGGTATTACAGTAAATATACTGCTGCACTCTAAATGATGGATTCTGGAAGGAACCCTCCTTCATGATAGCATGCTGTGAATATTTGGTATTTTGTACTTTGCAGGGGTACATTCAACAATTAATGAGCAGACTCAGCCACATCAGTTCTGATCAAAGTGTAGGGGTTTTCAAATGCACTTCTCTGCCTGAAAAGATACTGTAACGCGCTCCCACAAGAGAGGTTCAGTGGATGCACTCGTGCACGGTCCACAGTCATCTATTGGCTGAGGGTGGTACTCAAAGTCAGAGGAGGGAAAGGCATAGCTGAGACAAGTATCCACTGTTAAAGACTTTTTGGTGGATTGAACAGTGGAATGGTGCTGATACCAAAAGTCATGTATTCAAGGCACTAACTGCATAGCTTTCCTGAAAAGTAAAAATGGGAAACATATTAGGATTGGCTGCATCTTAGAATCTCTTTTTCTATTGATTGCGGTTTTACCCTTTCAAACATCATTTCCGATCCCCCGCTCCAAAGCAAGAACTTTCTTAGACCTGAAGAGGAAAGAAGGCCTCCATGTGAATATAGTATGTTACAAGGCGTGCATTCACAACGTGGTGGTTTACAACCCAGTCATTACAACGACTGCATTGGTACCACGCGTCCAATTACATCGCAGTTCGTATCAGCAACTTGCTGTACCAGAGCGCGCTTGGACTCAGGAATAGTATTAATTTCTTTTCCTACTCCATTTTGTGCAACAGCAGGGAAGGTGTTGGATTTATAATCCAACATTCCCTGGTGTTGCACTCCCCCTACAGCAAGTCGTTGATACAACTTGCGATGTAATGGCATGCGTGGTAACAACGCGGTCATTGTGTTTACAGCATTGTAAACGCTATTTCTCCTTCCATGTCTGCTGCACTGAAGACACTACTGTAGAGAAATGTTTCTTGCTATGCATAAACCTCTCCTCCAGAAATGTAAGATACTGTAATCGGTGAGTTCAACATAAGCTATAAACAAAAACATATATATGCATCTGACACGTAACAAACATGAAGCAAACAATTAGCTATTTTTGTATATATACTTACAGAACATCTTAAATTGAAGCAAACAAGAGAAATAACGTTCCAAACATAATAAATAGAATGAAAACCAAAACAAGAATATTTAAAACATAATAAATAGACATGAAACAAAAAAACAAGGCTGTACCCTTACCTGATGAACTCTTGAAAATATTAAGTTCTCCTTACTCTCTGAAATCTTTTAATTCTGGTAAGACTGGTCCCGTTTTCACTTGACAGTGACTTGTCATACACACTTGAATTATTATCACCAGAGCCAGAATTGCCAGAGTGTGATACGCTAAACCTGGTATTGGTTCTCAAACCACTTACTGCTCCATCATCCTCCATCAGCATAAACCCAATGCATCCTTCAATTCCATCATCACTTTTATTCAGACAACCTTGTGCTGCATACTTCATAACAGTACTATGATTCCATTGATCACCATTGGCCAAAAGTACATGCCAACAATATACTTCTTTCACTTCAAATGGACCACGGAATTTACTCAAACCTTTCCTCACACTTCCAGACCTTACTTTAAACCAATCACCAGACATATTTGTAATTTTCACATGAAAAACCACTGAATTGGCCGCCCGACTTGAATGACTCAATTTCTCCAATCAAATTCTTCATCGAATAAATAAGCTTGACACCAGGTTTTCTTCCTCTCATCAAACTAAAAGGTATAGAAGACATGATAGTATTCTCAGTCGTAGAATAATCCCAGACCAAATCGAAAACAACCTTCTCAGCATTCAATCTGTTGGCAAGAGCCAATTGTATTGCTCATTTGATCATACAATTCACCCTTTCAACTATTCTGTTGGCCTGCATGTTGTACAGAGCTGTGCATAAAAAATTTAATCCCAAAAGAGACATACAGTATTTCATATCAAGGGACATCAGTTGAGTACCATTCTTAGTGATAAGAACAACTGGAAAGCCCTCAACCCTAAAAACCTCTTGCAAAGCATCTATTGTGGTTCTGATCCAAATTTCTGACATAAACCTTACCACCAACCATCTGGAATGCACATCCACCATTACTAATGCAAACCTCCTTTCACGATCAACACCAAGCATGGGGTAAAATAATCAACACACACACTATACACCACCTGACCAGGATCCTATTTTGTGCTCAAATCAACTTGACAACCTACCTTGAGTCTCTTTTCACACTCTTGCACTGGTCACACCACTACACCCAAGATACTACATCATCCATTCTTTGCAACCAAAACACCCTTCTTAACCATTTCTTATTGACTTTCTTACCTAAATGTCCCTAATGTGCTAGGTCAAATAGACTTTATGCACATCATTAGGTGATAGAATCTTATTTTTCTGCATCACAACCTTACCCCACCACAGAAAGCTTCTCCAATACCTTACTATAGGTTCTCAGAACAATGAGCAAAGTACTCTCTCTTCTCCCACCATTCACAAACACCTGCATCCTGCTTTTCAGTACCTCATTGACACCCATTACACACACACACTCCACGTCACTCATTGCACCTTGACTCAACTTAACTACATCACTCAGTTTTGTCACAGCTTCTTCCTTCTCATTCCGAACCACTGCCTCCCTATCCACATGTGTGCAATCCAAAGGCAGGTGAGAAGGCAATCAGCTTGGATATTTTTCCAGCCTGCTATGTATTCAATTGTGGGACTGCATTTTTGCAACTGAGCTGCCACCTTCGCAGGTCCTGCAGATTCATTTCTAGCCCCTCTTGGAGACACTACCTTCATTGAAGGTTTGTGGTCAGTACAGAGAATAATATGACTGCCACACACATATGTCCTAAAGTATTCCACCCCCCAAGCCCTGCAAGTGCCTCTTTCTCAGTCACAGAATAATGTTCTGGATATTTTCCATGTGATTCTCCCTGTTGACCATTTGTACTTGGGATCCACAACAAGGAGCATATACAGAGTATTTTTATGTCACAAATGGCACAATTCACAAAATCGGACCATTTGCGATTGCAAAAATGCTTTTTGGGAGGTACAAAGCCTAAATTGTGATTTGGTAACTTGTTACCGAATCACAATTTGGGTTTTGCGATATTAGGAACGGCGTGTTGAGGGCATACCTCCCTAATACCAAATTGGAATGGCATGTATGAATGTTTTGCAACTGAAATGCGTTTACAAAACATTCACAATATACAGCCAATTGAAAGTTTGTGGTAACCAATTAGTAAATGGGAAGGTGTCCCCAGGGGACCCCTTCCCCTTTGGGAATAGTTAAAAACTATTTTTAAGAGCAGACAATGGTCTCATGGACCACTGCCTACTCTTAAAAAATTAAAACCCAAGTTTCATTTTTTTTAAAAATGCATTCCATTTTTCTTCAAGGAAAATGGACTGCATTTAAATAAAAAAAGATTTCTTTATTTAAAATCAATCATAGACATGGTGGTCTGCTGACCCCAGCAAGCCATCAACCCTGTGATGGCTGTGATTCCTAATGGTCCCAAATTGTAACCTACCACCTTAATAGTCATGAAGTGGGTCAGCTAGACCGAGCGGCTTCCGGCTGGCTGGTAAGCATCGAAGCCAGTCGGAATCCCCCATCCTAGTTAGGATGAGTACAATACATGTGTATGATAACCTGTGCTCACCCTTGGGTAGCTTGGCACTGAGCAGTCAGGCTTATCCTCAGGGTCAATGTGGAAAGTATTGGCACACCACCCTCGCAACACACTGCGTACACTACAAAAAGATTCCACATCATATGTATAAAACACTGGTCTATGTATTACACACACACATCAAAATCAACACATTATATAAATTGAAATCCAAATGATCTGCATATTGAATACAATTATATTCATTTTTCAAACTTTTCCATTAGCAGCAGAAAGGCATAACCATTTATGCCCTAATCAGAGGTCATCAACAAACACAACAGTCCCAATATTGAATACCCCAACATTGGCAATGGTCACAAAATCACAGTTCTTTGACTAAGGCTAGTGACTCAGCCCCTCAGTCACTCAACTGTACCAGTCAACACACATTGCCCCTGCTGGCACCACATTGATTAGATTGATGTAACCAACTAAAATGGACAGAAACAGTTACTTAGTTTCATTCATCTGGATTAGACCTCCAGATGACCGGCGGCATCTGCTCTAGTATGGGATCGCTATTCCCCGTAACCAAAAGGTTGTGACCCAGGAAGCTGGTGCTTACAAGTCTGGAGAAATTCTTCCTTTCAGGCAGAGATGTGAGCTGTTGTAGGTCCTGACAGCCAGCCGTGGGTGCCCATAAGGCACAACGAAACACCTTGGGCCCCGTCACAATGTTTTCCATAACAAAGTACCTTCTGGTGTGGGTACAGGGAGAGGGAGCCTGCGACCTCAGACAGAGGCTGCAATGTCAGGCACTCTTGTCTACCTGATCTGGAGGTCGAAGACAGTCTCAGCTCCAAGCTCTGGTCCCCCAACAGCCATCAGACGCTGCACGCTCAGGAGTCCAAGCTAGCACTGGTCTCCTGGTTGCAAGCACGGGTCCCTCGGACTCTGCAAGCTTCCCCGCACTCCTTGAACTCCTCACGTCCCAGCACCTCAGGTGGCCTTCTGATCTTTACGAGCACATCACTCTGCTAGTGATTGGGGTGGACATAAGGATGGTCCTTGTCCCAACCGAAGATCACTTCCACCCATTTCGCTGCACCGGAGTGCGGTGCTTACGATCTCGTGGAAACAGGGAGATCCCTGGGATCTCTTGAACAGGAGGCCAGCTAACCAGCCCTTGGAGAGTACTTAGGGACCCAGGCCACAGCAGTTGGCACTAGCGGCAGGCCAGCAAAGCCCAGGCAAAATCCACCAAGTGATAATCCCCTTCTTGGAGCACGACAAGCTCCAGGCCACCACAAGTCTGTGGATAACCCAGTTGCAGTCCTCCTGCCCTAATGATTCCTTGTGTCGATGTCCTAGCATTGAATCAGCATTATAGTATGGTTCCAAATCCAAAAGCATTTCTAGCTTCTGAGGCCGGAGCCCCAGTAGTTATACCCACTATGACCTTTGCAGATTCAATCAGTTCAAAATGTCACCTTTAAAATGCACAGACCATCTCTAAATTCTGTTCTGTCTGCCATCCTACCCTGGGAGGTTAGATCACTATCTTTAGTGGGGTAAAGACCCTGACCCTTGGAATGCGGGTGCCAATTCCACCCTCATGCAACCGTCCCAGAGAGACCCCTCTGAGTCAGAGGTCTGCAGTTTCACATGAGCACCTTGTTTATGGCCTTCTATCAGGAATGCACATATGCTGCCCACCAGCACCCAGATGTGAATTGTAGGCAAGCATACAGACACACAGACCCTGAGCATTGAATGCCCACTTTCCCAAAGTGGCATTTCCGCACACATAAATCCACTCTCACTACTGGAGAGGATTCACCATTACGAACTCAACAATACCAAACACTATGCTGATACTATTGTGTACGTAGGGAATCCTGTACAATGACCTTTCCCTACATTCCCACAACTAATCTAATGCGAGAAGCAGGCCCCATCATACCGAAAACACCACCCAGTGCCAATTAAGACTCTTGCTTGTAATACACACACGTGCATGCCCTTCCTCTTCCCGGCCCTGCACCCTGTCACTTTGGAGAACTCCCATATTGCAAGAGACATGCAGTGCCGTGCCACATAGCATTTTAACTGCCAAATGGTAACAGTAACCCATGTACACAGGCCCCACCGGGGCAAACATGTGGCATGATCACTGAGCTACCTCCATGGATGGCACAACCAGTGCTGCAGGACCACGGAGGAGCATTCGTGTTACATGCCCTGAGCATATGTCTTACCCTAGACAAGGGACTTAACAGGTAACTCATATCAGCCAAATATGTATAGACAAATCATCAGAATGTAAATGGCAAGCACTGCTCTTTGGCACTGAATGGTAATGTCAAACACGCTCTAAGTTCTAAGGCTAGCAACTAGATCAGCGGAAGACTAGGAAGAAGATAAGTAAAAAGTTGAGGAAAGAACCCTAGAAAGGGCCATTTCCAACAATGCCTATTTGCGACCCATTAGTAATAGCTAATGAAACTCGATTTCTTAATTGCGATTAATAGGAAATTGTAATTAGAATATCGCTCTTGATCACTTTCATACATCTGGCCCATAGTGCATTGTAAAATCTCTTTAAAATAAAACTATACGAAATGTAGTGAATCTATGGTATGTGTGTTGGTGCTTGGTTATACCACTGAGATGTTTGGAAAAAACACAGGGTTAGGTAGAATGGATGCTGTTTATATATTTGCAGACAATTTAATGCAATCATTGCAAAGGTCTGCACAAAATCTTTTGGAGTACTTAATGAAACAAGGATGGATGAACCACTAGTGTTCGCGAGAATATGCACACGACAATGGCTTAATTGTTCATCTTATGAGATACTTATTTAAAGAAGAAAAAATGCTTACATTTGTTGAGTAGTAAGCTAAAATAAAAATATTGTAACAAATGCATTCCCGGCCACTTTCAGAGATTTTTATGCGTTTATATTTTTGTGCCACATCAATAATATGTGTAATGCATTTTCATACTCAATTTGTTTTAAAGTGCATTCTCTATGATTTCTAGAAATTCGATTTTTGGGTATGTGTTCAACTAGGACTTAATTTGGGTATAAATGCCATCTTTCCCAAATGGAAGTCACCCCCGTCACTCTTGCTTCCCACCCCCACCCAACTGTCTCCATGAAATTTAAAGAAAAAACAACACCCTCACCATATACATTGACATTTTCATCAGCCATACTGAACATAGATCAACATGTAAACAAATATATGATTTCTTAATAAATGTACACCTTCAAGCCATCTTTTAAACTCAAAAGTCCCACCGTATATATAGCTATCTGTAACCGCAAGAACCATATCTCACCATTTAAGCATATGCAACGCGGTCATATAAGTTAAAAACCACATTGACCAACACTTGCCAATACATACCTAAAAAGTATTACTTCATTCTAATTCATATACAGGCAGACAACATGTTCTCAACTTTTATTTGGGACTACACTACTCCTGTTTAATAATGTTACTAAAAGTACTGCAACTTCCAAAAGGCATATAAGAGATGGATCTCTTCTGCACATGATGTTTAGACATTTAAAACATTCTTAGCTCCTCATTGCAACTTTTCACAATACTATACTATTATTTTTCAATAAAGTACACAATGTAATGAAGAGGCACTAATTCATTTTTCTCTTACTTCCCAAAATGTTCACCACTAACCTCTTAAGCACATACCCTCTAATAGATACAGTTCTTCTGATATATACTATTTTTTTAATCAAACTCCCATATAATCGTCATGTCCAATGTAATTTTTATAAAGGATTAAAAAGTGAACTTAGTTTGTAGATTATATTGTTGTTTTAGCTCAGTATGGATAGTTTTGACACTGTTAGGAGTTGTAAAAATTAAGTACAAGAATGGTACACCAGTCTCACACAAAGCAACTATGAAATGGCAACCTCTTCAACTTTGCACTCTGTGATCAGGAGAAAGGCAGCAAATGAAATCATGTCTTTCATTTTAGAATGCACTATCTCGACTTGGAATGGTTAGTGTCTGTTACCCCTTTCCCTCCCTTTCAAAAAGAGATTCCTATCTATCTGTGTTCCCAATGTATTCACGATGATCGTGGAGGAATCACACAAAAAAACGGGAGTTCAACTCTATATCTAGCTCATTTAAAAAAAATTAAATACATAGTCTTGACTTGGAAATTAAAATGGCCATTACTTAAATTGTGTCATCACTCCTCAACTTTTTAAAACATGTTTTCTCTCTTTAACATCCTTCCCGATACACTGTTAGCTCAGCGAACCTAACAACCCAGTGGAATTAGTAGGTCCCAAGTTCACAGCACATTCTAGTAGGAACATGCTACTTCTAAATGAGATACAGCAGGTGTGCTTACTCCACAGATTCAAAAGCATATCAATGTCAGAATTAATTTTTTTATTTTGAAACAGGCAATATTAAGAATTCTTGCTATGGCATCAAACACGCTACCTAATTTCATTCACTTTCATGCTGACAGCCTCAAATAAAATAAATATTTTTTAAACACCTCCATTTCAACTGGTTTTCCTCTAGCCTTCTCCTGATTACTATTGCTCCTTTACTTAAGAATTATTAGAGTATGGATTATGGGCCAAAGCTATATACATTGGGCTAAAAAGGCTACAAAAAACAAAATGTTGGCAGGGACTGAGGTTTGCCAAATGTGCAGATTACTTGGGGGCATATCAGCAACAGACGGCGATAAATATTGCAAAGGGCGCTTAGCGCTTTTATATTTATCGCCGCCTATCGCTGTAATTTATCGCCCGGATGATGCGTTATTAACAACTCGTTACTCCAGGGCGATAAATTTCACATCAAAAGCAGCGTTATGTTGGAATATCGCCATTAAACCAGCGATATTCCCACAGCGATAGAAGAAACCTTGATGATAGGGAGATGTGGATTCAGCCACTGAATCCACCTCCCATGCCATAGATAGGGTAGTCATGAAAAATAGCAGACTTAAAATACCGGCGATAACAGCGGTTAGCGCTGTTTTTTACATCGCTATGGGTGTCCTGGGCCGTATTGTAAATACGGAGTAGGGCAGTTAGAGATGATTTTCCCTTAGTTTTTGCAGGGAATGCCTACTTTGCATCTCATTAGAGATGCAAAGTGAGGCGCAAACTAAACAGGAGCTGAATCAAGGAAACACGCGATAGCGTGTCCTTGTAAATAATGCAATATAATTATCGCCGCTTTTGGCCCAAAAACGGACGCTAAAGCGGCGATAATTATATCGCCAGCCCTTGTTGATATGCCCCTTGGTTTGGCCAGAGAAGGTTAAAGTTTAATCAGTTGCTGGTTTTGGTTAAATCCATTGTGGATTATCAAGCTCCTCACCTCATGATTGTGCACTGTGGTGGCAATGACCTAGGCACATAGACTTGGGTAGGTCTGGAAATCCTAATGAAAAAACCTTTGCAGAGCTGATGTTGCTTTCACTCACACTGTCTTGGTGTACTCTAATATATGCCAAAGACAGAAATAGAAGTGATCAAACCAATTCTGTCCACAGATTGACAAAGCCAGTAAACATGTTAATAAAACTGTTTCTGCATTCCTTAGAGACCATCACATGGGATGTATCTATAACAACAATCTGCATTTTGACATGCATGGAATTTATAGCAATGATGGAATGCACTTTACATACGAAGGCAACAGGGTTTATAAGTAACCTGAAACTCTGCATCCAGTCTTATGTGTAGCTGTCATATATACACAACCAGCACAACTGCTCTTGTCAAAACCGCCCTAGTACCCGAAATATTGTGAAGTTTCTTTCCAAATTTTGTTTTTCCTTTAGTTTTTGAAATCTTGCGACGACGTCGTGATCCCTGCGGATACGTCGCGACAACAGAAAACAAAAGTGGACATTCAATGACCACCAACACATCCAAAAGTAATATGTAAAAAAATCCCTTCTGAACATTGCACTACACATATTACTATATACATACTTTTTTCAAAGCATGTTTAAACTCATATTTTGTACTAAGTTTCTTTAAAAACCATCTTTCAGACCTATTTTCAGTTATTCTGGGGATTGAGATGATGTCGTTAACCAAGACGATCACACCTTTACCATACAGTGTAAAACACATATATCCACATACATTACAGTATTTTACACACTAAGGGGTCTATGTCCGCCCGCCACCTCAACGGCTAAAGTGACTGCCTGCCATAGGTGCGGTGGTCCTGCCATTCAGATCAGAATGCGCCCGCCACACTGGCGGGCACATCCCGCATTTTGTACATTGCGGTGGGCGGTGCTGTAAGCAGTACCACCCGCAATGTGCAAAATGCATGCAGTGCATTTGCATGCACAACGTGGCAGGCACCGTGCACTGCCTGCCACCTTGTGCATGCAAATGCAGGGAGGTACCATAGGTAACCCCCATGTGCACCCCATCCCACAACACTCTGGGGGCCTGCAAGAGGCCCCCTACAGGAAGGACCGCATGCCTTTACATGGCGGCAACGCCACCATGGAAAGTCTCTCCTCCGCATGCATCATTATATGGATGGCGGTGTCTTGCAGACACAGCCACCATATTATGCCCCTTTTCCGCCCAGCCGACTCATCGACAGGCGGAAAAGCGGCAGACGGCGATCCACCCGCCATCGTAATAGGCCCCTCTAGATTTCTTACACTATTCTCTAAAGTCATGTTTTCCTAGAGAGTTTCTATAAAAACAATATCTAAAACCTATTTTATCTTTTCGCTGTAGAACCAGAGATCGCAATGCCTTTGATAATCGCGATGCCCGTGGACACATCGCAAAAGCAGGCATTCAATGGCCACCACCACATCCAAAATTAATATGTAAAAAAATCCATCCTGAACATTGCACTATACATATTACTATCTATATACTTCTTTCATAGCATGTTTAAACTCATATTTTCTACTACGTTTCTTTAAAAAACATCTTTCAGGCCTATTTTCTGTTTTGGCGGTTATTTGGGACATCGCGATGACATCATTAACCACTACGACGATCACACCTTTTTCGTAAATTGAAAACACATATATGCACACATATTACAGTACTTTACAGACTAGGAGTTTATTACTGTACACTTCAAACTCATGTTTTTCTAGTGTATTTCTAGAACAACTATTTTTAAAACCGATTATCAGTTTTCGCGCTGAGGCTGGAGTTCGCATGGATGTTGGTCATCGCGATCCCCGTGCTTACGTCGTGAAGGCAGAAAGCAAAAGCAGGAATTCAATAGCCACCACCACATAAAAAAATTATAGCTATATAATTAATTCCAACCATCACAATATATACTCACTAAATAAATAATTCTATAAAAATATTTATCAAAATCTCAATATCTCATTAACAATACATATTATTGATTCATTGATATATATTTTTAATATTCCCACCAATATTCACAAAGTCGTCGATAGTCACGATGTCCCCACTATGGTACACGGGGTGGGCGCCCTGGTGGTTTCGGCACATTTGCGAATATCGGGCATGATTAAAAAAAAAAATTTGGGACACATAACTTGTGGCATTAACATTCCCATTTCTTAAACATGGAGTCAGAGTACCTCTACTCTGACCCCTTATGTGGGCTTTCACACAAATTGTCAGCCCCGGGAACCGTTACCGATAGATAAAATTATGGCTGCAACTTTCTGTTTAGGTTGCGTCCATCCAATCAGAGCATTCCCATTGGCTCGTGCATTTACGATTCATCACGAAACCTTCACAAAATATCCACGGCCAGAGATATCACTATAATTTTCAGCTTAAATTTAGCAAAAACTGCTGAACAGATTTTCACCAAATAGGCAAAAGACACTTCCTTGAACCAACATCTACCTCCCTGCCAAATTTGGTGTAAGTCTGTTCAGTGGCTCAGGCTGTAGGTGTGGCTAAAGGTTCCTATAGAAATTAACATTACAAAAGGACCCTTATTTTGTGCACCCAATTCTCGGTCCCCACTGCAGGGATTACCTCCAAACTTTCCATGACAACCAGAACCTAGAACCAGAACCTACCTTGAAACTTTTTGGGGAAAAGTTCATGAAGATTGGTCAAACGACGCCAAAGTTATAGGCAAGTCAAAAAATGCTTTTCCTATGTGAACATGGTCCTAACTATAATTTCCTACTGGCGACCACCAGTAGGTAATATGTATATGCAAAAGCTTTTTACCACTCCAGGCACAGTATTATAGCTTTGAATTAGGGGTTGCTTTTATTCATTTCAGGTTGGCTTGGTTGTTTTTTTACCAATTAAAAGATGTAACACTGTACCTGGAGTGGTAAAAGGCTTTTGGCATTTTACAACTCGGCATGGATAGCACTGTGCTAGCCCCATGCTTAAAAACTTTGCTGTAGAAAAGGCAAAAGACTTTGTCCCTTTCTATCTCAACATGGATGGCACTGGCTAATCCTATGCTTAAAGACTTTGATAGAAAAGCAGACATTTGAGGTGAGCAAATTTAGAGTGTCGCTGGTGTTGAGGGTGCTCTATACTGAAGCAGCTTTTCACCTAAACTTGAGAAGTACCCTCTTTTTCTTTTTTGCATAATTTATGCGTCACTCTATGCCTGAAAGGGTATTGTATGTTCATATATATATATATATATATATGCACCACCAGTCCCGGTTTGGCTTAGAGGCTGTCAGAAAATGGGTGGTCCAAGTCGGGCTACCGGAAACCCCTCAATCATCTCCCTTCTCCCTCGGGTCGGCAGAAAATACTCGGACACCCTTGCAAGCTTCACAAAAATTTTGTTTAATGGCTCCAAAGTTTGGAGCCATTAAACAAAATGTTTGTGAATGGAGGAAAAGATCAGCCATACAAAAACATTAAACAACTGTTTTTCCAATTGGAGAAAATGCTCAAAAAAGAAATATCTAAAAGCAGGGAAATAATAACATTAGAGAAGTACATTGAATTTGAACGTATTCCCAGAGGCCTCAGAATTTTTACTTTGCCCAACCATCCAGACACGCAGCCAGAAATGCTCGTGGAGTGGGCAAATAACAGCATGCAGTGTTCTAGAAATATGGTACTTATAATCAATAAATATGCCAAACAAGACATAGAGGAGCTGCACAAAGAAATAAGAATATTGGAAGAGCAGATTCTAGCCGTAAAACAAGAAGAGGAAAGCAACAAATTACGGAAAGAGATGGAAAAAAACCTGGACAAATATGAAGAGGAAATTGAATTGCGTAAACAAAGGAAATTCAAGCACGATGAATAAGACTATGAGACAGGGTCCATTTTAACCTTTGCAAAGCACTTTGAAGGTTTAAAAAAACAACTATATGCAGGGAAACTTATACTCACAGGGCCTGGGAAAACACCGATCAGCAAATCTGAATCTGATCTCAGTGAAGAAGAGCAGACACCAAGAGTTGGCGTCTGAACAACTTTTTTAGACGAAAAGAAGTTGATCTATATGGATCAAAAGACTCTGAGAGAAAGAGGAAGAGGAAGAGGACGGGGTCGTGGGAGAGGAAGAGAGAACAGCCAAACAATGGCACAAAACAAAGGAGAAAAACACGAAGAGGGAAAGGAGAAGGCAAGAGACTACCCTCTACGCAACAACGAAGACCACAAAGAGATAATACCCTAACCATGGAGGATGCCACTAACTTGAAAACTGTCTACGATCTAGCACTCAATCAAAATGATGATGAATGATAGAGACACAAATCTTAGAGGATCTAGAGATAGAAACTGGAAAACATACTGGATCCGGCTTAAAACCAAAATCCAAATTCTGTCCCTCACTAAGTCCAGGAAATGAAATCGACCAATTTCATGACTTGGTAGTAAATGAACTGGAAAAAATGGAAAACACTACAACTAAAAAATGTGAAAACCTCACTAAACAGGAACGTCTGGCATTAGAAAATCTAATGAAAAATGAAAAAATAACTAATAAACCTGCGGACAAAGGTGGAAATGTGGTGATTTTAAACACAACAGACTACATGGACGAAGCCATGAAACAACTTGGAGATGAGCAAAATTACATCCAACTGTCCTCAAATCCAATTAACAAACTGACATTGTAAATAGAAGTAAGGATTAGGACATGGAAAAATGATGGTCTCCTAAACGAAGATGAAGCTCAATTTCTATCAACGAAATCCTGTGATGCCCACCATATATTTTCTCCCCAAAGTCCATAAAACTCTCATCAATCTGCCAGGAAGACCCATCGTTTCCAGTTGCCAGTCTTTATATGAAAACATCTCAATTTATGTGGACAAATATCTTGCACCAATAGTGACAAATCTAAGCTCTTATATTAAAGACATGGGGGACTTTTTAAGAACATTGTCCAATATGGGATGGCAAAAAAGGTTCCAGCTAGTGACCATCGATGTGGTACCCTTGTACACTTCCATTGATCATGAAATCGTACTCAATGCGGTAGGATACTTTTTGCGTCAAAGAAGCATCCAGGAAATAAAACACACAAAAATTTTAATGGAAATGGTGGAACTATGTCTAAAAAATGATTTCTTTCTCTTCAATCGGAAAGTTTATAATCAACAACGAGGTACTGCCATGGGAATATCTTTTTCACCCAGCTATGCCAACCTCACCATGGGGTGGTGGGAAAAATTTGTGGAATGGAAAGATGAAAATGAAGGATACACAGCCAAGATAGAACTGTGGCTGAGATCCATCGACGATCACTTTCTGATCTGGAACGGCAGCCCAAATGAATTCAAAGAATATTTTGACATTTTAAACACCAATGATGTTGGTCTAAAATTCACCTACAACATCAGTTCCAAATCAATTCAATATCTGGATGTCCAAGTATATATAGAGAACGATCAAATGCAAACAAAAGTCTACCGCAAACCGACAGCCACTAACAGCATACTCCATGGCAAAAGTTTCCATCCGGCCAATCCAATACAGAGCATCACATATGGGGAGTTTATAAGAATGAGGAGAAATTGCTCGGCAAATGACATGGCTGAAAGAAATCTTGAAGAAAGTGAAAAATGATTCATGATGAGAGGATACATCCATAGAGATGTAAAAGAAGGTCTGAATCGGGCGAAAACAATCTCACGAGAAGAAACAACTAGGATAATTTTGACCTACAGTAAAGAGAGTTTCAAAATCAAGAACATCCTCGAAAAATATTGGAATGTTCTGGAAAAAGATCCTGACTTAGGCAAATCAATTGGTTGCAGACCAAACATTATGTATCGGAAAGTTGCATCTTTGAAAGACAAACTTGTGAACAGCCACTTTGCACTACAAAAATCAACTACATGGCTGGCAGTGAAACAAACAGGATTTGTGCACTGCAATGAATGTAAAGCGTGCAAAATTGGCAAGTCAATGAACAGCATTAAGGACTTCAAAGGAAAAACATTCAACATAACAGAGAAAATCACATGTGAGACATCATATGTCGTTTATATGATTGAATGTACACGTGGACTGTGCTATATTGGTAGTACCATCTGTCCGGTTCGGAAGCGAATATTAGAACATCTTAGAGCCATCCACAACAAAGATATGAACTATGTGATATCGAAACATCTTCATACATAACACAAGACAAACTGGGAGAACATCCGATATTTTGGAATCGCTACTGTCCCTATACATGAAAGAGGTGGCAATCGCACTCCGAAATTAGGAAGACTGGAATCGTGCCTCATTATAAAATTTAAGACCAAGACTCCGTTTGGATTAAATGGAGATGAAGAATTACATGTGCACTTATAAAAATCTCTCGTACATCAAAATTGGCACTTAAATAATGGGTACTAAATCCGGAAATCCAAGAGTCAATAACTCGAACAAGATGTGAGCTTTTTCCAAAAGAGGCACTTAGCCTATAAACAAGGAATGTATAAATAAAGTTTTTTCAAAATTGAAGGAACATACAGACAGTCGAGATACATCGAGAAAAATAGAGGTACTGAACCTATGTACAGTAAACTAGGCAAACATTAACTGAAATGAAAAAGAAAGAGTTTGAAAAGAACACCGCCTAAGCGACAATCACGCAAACTACTCTCGAATTCTGGTACTAAATCTAGAACCAAAAAATTGAAAGCTGTTGAATAAACTCACAGAACATCGCAAAAAATGAACCCCATCAGTGCCATCACAAGAAGACATGTATATAATACATAATCAATTAATGTGACTCAATTGTAAATACAAAGACCAGAATGCATCAGAACTGGCAATTTAAATGAACACTATATAAGGGTGAAACTGACAAAGGACTCACATAACCGTGACAAAGACCATTTCTTGGTCGAAATGTTGGTGGGTGGTGGTAATGGTGGTGGGATTTATGCTTTATTAAAAAGCTTTCCTGATTTAAACACAAGTTCTGGAGTGCGGTGGCCTTTTTTGTTTGAAGAAATTATTGCGAGGTATGGTCTGACCTCGTCACCGGCACCGGCGGATAGAGCGCACAGATCACAGACTGTTTGCTTTATAAAAAAAATATATATATATATATATATATATATTCACTGAAAAAAACATAGGTTTCAGGCCTAATCTAGTTAGGAATTAGCATTTAAAAAACCTTAGAAATTCACTGAAAAAAACATAGGGGCAGATTTATGAGCCCCTTGCGCCACTTTTGCGTCACTTTTAACATGGGAAAAGTGACGCAAAAGTGGCGCAAGGGGCTCGTAAATCTGCCCCATAGGTTTTAGGGGTGTTATTGTTAGTGGGACATTTCACTCATACAAAACCATTGAAATTCCTCCGATATAGTTAGTTGTACTAACTACATCTCACACGCCCGCAATTCACTGCTGATGATGTCACATATAACATCATTCATGACATGGTCAGTGACATCACTGATGACATCTCAAATGACATCACTGATGACATTACTGATAACATCATCCAGTGAATGTGGTTTGGTTCGTTATTTAAATATGTATTATATATATATAGCAATTTGCATTGAAGAATGAGTGGATATATACATATAAATATCTGGATGGAGGATTTAGTAGCAGTGTGATTGACTGTTTACTTGACTAATTTATAGTGTCTCACTAAATATATTGGATAGTGACTAAACTGTGTGAATATCTGTATCACTTTGTCAGTTGTTGTGTAAACTGCTGCACCAGTTGGTTACTAGCTATGTGAAAGTCTATATTAGTTATTGATTAGTTAACTGAGTATTTGTATGGGAGAGTGAATGTGTGTTTGGTTCGGTGGGCGGTGTGTGACAGCCCAAAGATGTGTGAATAGTTGATTCATTAGGTATAGGAAGTTAAAACTAAATGCTATAACAGTTGTTTGGGTGAGTGAATGTCTTTATTGGTGTGGTGATGAGCAAATATATGTCTCAATGGTACATATCCAATAAACTAGAAAAATAAAAGCCAGTGTATGTGTCAGTTGTTGTATATAAATAAATATACATAAGACTCAGTGATTGTATGAGTGACTACATGGATAACTGTATACTTGTAATAGTGATTTTATAACACACTAAGGTGCCGATTCCGATCCGTTAAAAATATTCCCCGTACGAATCGTATCCGTTTTTTTTTCCGTACGAATCGTACATGTCCCGTACAAACTAGCAAGTACGATTCGTATGTGAAAAAATCCATACGAATCGCATTGCAAAAATTCCCTAGGTACGGAGCGTACCACCACCCCCGTAGGTATGGAGCGTACCCCCACCCCGTAGGTACGGAGCGTACCCCCACCCCCGTATGTATGGTGCAGGGGTCCACAGTGTACCTACGGGGGTGGTGGTATGCTCCGTACCTGGGGGGGTACGCTCCGTACCTACGGGGTGGGGGTATGCTCCGGACCTATGGGGTGGGGGTACTCTCCATACCTACGGGGGTGTTGGTATGCTCTGTACCTACGGGGTGGGGGTACGCTCCGTACCTACAGGGTGGGGGTACGCTCCGTACCTACGGGGTGGGGGTATGCTCCGTACCTACGGGGGTGGTGGTATGCTCCGTACCTACGGGGGGTGGGGGTACGCTCCGTACCTATGGGGTGGGGTGGGGGTACAGCGCGGACATGGGGGGGGTGCTGGGGTACGGCACGTACACACGGGGGCTGGGGGTACTGCGCTTACATACGGGGGATGGGGGGATGTGCTGGGGACGGTGCTTACATATGGGGGCTGGGGGTACGCACCGTCCATACGGGGGTGGGGGCACACACCGAACCCCCAGCACCCCGTATGTACGCGCCGTACCCCCAGCCCCCCCCATGTACGCACCGTACCCTCGGTTCATGTATGTACGGCATGTACCCCCAGGCCCCTACACCCTGCCCGTGCCTGTACGCACCCCACCTGAGGCCCCTACACCAGCACCCTCACCCAGCTTTTCACATGTACGAGTCGTACCAAGCCATAGCAAATGTGAGCACTGTACAACAACATGGCCGATGTACGCACCTCACAGACGTGAAAAACACCCGTACTGAACCAGGACACTGCAAAACACCACAAGGAGAGTCAATTCGAATCGCACAACACCATAAAACACGTCCAACAAGCCCAAATACATCTAATACACTGACCTGCATCAGCCAAACAGGTAAACAGAGGCCCAAAACACAACCACTCCTTATAACACACCCACCCAAAGTTCAAACACAGCCACACCCACAAATGGACCAATAAAAAGGGCCCACACACACAAACCATGAGCCTTTGCAACAGACCAACTGCTGCCAGACCCCACAGACAACCCACAGCACCATACTTGAACCTTTACTACCCCTTACACTTGCACACCTTCACACAACCACCTTCATAAACACCCCCTCATCACATTCACACACACACCTTCACAGCCACACACACACACCCACAACCATCCACACCCACACCCCACACCATGCCCACAGACAGGAATCCAAAGTTCACAACAGCGGAGCTGGAGATCCTTGTCAACGAAATCATCAGAGTCGAGCCACAGCTCTTTGGAACATTGGTCAGACAGACCAGCGTAGCAGCTAAATCAGCCATGTGGCAGAGGATCATCGAGAGGGTGAATGCTGTTGCGCCCATCAGAAGGACCAGGCATGAATGCCAAGCCAGGTGGTACGATCTTCGGAGGACGGTCCGGCGCAAAATGACAGACGAATACAACCAGGGGAACATCACTGGAGGTGGCCCGCCCCGCAGACCGGTACACTACCATCCCTGGGAGGAGAAGGTGATGCGCACGCTGCCGCCGGTGGGAGTACACGGAGTAGGAGGAGTCACCGAGCCTGGTGAGTACACAAACAACTCACCCCACATGGGGGGAACCGCATCAACAACCCAACTCACAATAATGCACGCAACTACCCCAAAGCCATCACCGGACACAACCACACTCCAAAAACACGCATATGCCACTAGCGGCTCCATGCCCCATGCACCAAGCAAGGCCATGCCAAGTCACAGGCCACACAAAACACCAACACAAGACAGGATGTCCATGATGCCGGGAGGGGGGGCCTCCAAAATCCGATTGTGCAACTCAGAAGCAGACACCAATGCCCTCAGCCCATATGGCCTAGGGCACAGCTATACAAACAGTGTGTCCCGACACTGTACTGTGTCGCCTGCAAATGGTGGCCGCGTCGCAGGATGACATGGGTATGAAGGCCCAATTTGCACATAACAGCAGCTAATGAAGAGGCATCACTGTGAAAGAGTGTCAGCACACACCGCCGCTGCAGCGCAGACTCAGAGACACTCTGCCCAATGGGGTCCGGGAGACTCTAAACAAAGCCACATGAATAAGCCAATGGCCTTTGAAAGACCTGAAAAGTGTGTGTGCCCAGGAAGCTGGGCTGAGGTGACAGAGGATGACAGACAGACGGAGGGAGAGAGAGGGAGGGAGACAGAGGGCGACAGAGGGAGACAGACAGAGGGAGGGAGAGGGAGAGAGAGGGAGGGAGACAGAGGACGACAGAGGGCGACAGAGGGTGACAGACAGACAGAGGGAGAGGGAGAGAGAGGGAGGGAGGGAGACAGAGGGTGACAGAGTGCGACAGAGGGAGACAGACAGAGGGAGGGAGAGGGAGAGAGAGGGAGGGAGACAGAGGGCGACAGAGGGAGACGAACAGAGGGAGGGAGAGGGAGAGAGAGGGAGGGAGACAGAGGGCGACAGAGGGAGACAGACAGAGGGAGAGAGGGAGACAGAGGGAGACAAAATCACCCTTGGGTGGTGTGGGCATGTCTGCTCATCAGCAGGTGGACTGTGTGCATGTTGACAAGGTCTGGCAGTGCGTGAAACACCCCTCATTCATTTGGAAAGCACAGGGCCATGTGTCTAACTGTGCACGAGTCGATCCTTGCTGCAGGCACAAACCTAACCTCACACCCAGTATACCCACTCACTGTGTTTGTTAGAACCCAGTCACAAATGCATAAGTTACCTACCTGCATTCTCCAATAGACATGACAAAGCACCATTTGGCCACGTACAGTGCAACACGTAAGTCGGTTCTGCAGTGCTCGCTACGCAAGCTCGCTACACTGCTCACTGCGTTCAAAACTGATGCCACAACAAAAAGTGTGTCACACAGAGGAAATGTGTTGACAGCTGTGGCCAAGGGACATACCCATGCACCATGCACAATGCACAGGGACTTGCCAAGTACAGACAAGGTAGATGACACTTGGCCCTGCTGTAGACAGCACAAGGCAAACCTGTGACCACTGTACACTCAAACACCAACTCCACATGCCACCTACCTACCACAGGAACTCACATTCACTGTCATGCCAGCAGGCACCATGAGGGGATAGACACATCACCTGGTAGACCCAATGACAAATCACACCACACCCAACAGCATGCCCGGTCACACACACCCCCCCCCCTTACACAAGCACACACCCCCGGAGCAGCCAACGCAAATTGGCACTCCCACAATGGATATGTGACACAACAAGACCAATCCATAGCCAAATAAGCATCCCAACACTCATTAGACAGGCCAAATAACCAGGAGTACATATCAATCTGTCCCCCGCAACATACCCATCCACAAGTGCACTGTGAGAGGAATGCTAGACATATCCAACTACCCAGAGGAACTGTGCCAACTTGAATATGTATGAAACACGGATGACGCATGAAACACCATTAACATTGTCTCTCCCTCACACACAGGGCAACGTCGTCTATCTCCCCCAACACTGGGGGGGAAGAATCACAGGACCAGGCTCTGCATGACGATGATCCCACCGGCAGCGACGACTCTCACCACACCGTGGATGACCCCGACCAACCTGGCCCCTCTGGTGCCCAAGCACCTGCAGCACCTGCGTCTGGTACAACTGTGCCAACCACCACCCCCATTCCTGCCACATCCCAGGATACACACAGGAGCCCTGCTCGCACACAATGCAGCCAGTCTGACCAGGAGGGACAAGGTACCCCGGGCACCCAGGAGGAGGCAGGCGACCCCGCAAATGCCATCCCTCAGGGGTCCCGGAGACCCGATGTGCCCACAACAGCAGGCCAGGCTCAAGTGGGCAGGGGTGGTGGGAGTGGAGGACGGCGGAGGCGCGAACCTGACCAGACAGCTGAGGAACCGGTTATGACACACGTCCGCAACATCCTGGACACATACCGGCGTGACCCCAGGGGCATCAGCGAGGCCGTGGAGGCCCTCAATCAGATTAAGAACCTGCAGGCCGAGCAATATGTCAGTCAACAGCAACACCAAGGACGAATGGAGGCAAGACTGGCTGAGCTCGTGGCGGTGCAAACGGACATGACCCGTGTACTCCGTCGGATTGCCGAAAACATGGGCAACCCTCCCTGTGCCACCAGGCGTAGATCACCACCAGCCACAGGGAGGGATCAGGAGGAGGAGGATTCATCCGACGGAGCATCCCAGACATCATCACGGCCTGCTTCTGAGGGTACCCGGAGGAAGGTGGGTCGTCCACGCAAAAGACCGTGAGAGTCAGCGGACCATCACCATCTCCCAGGTCACCTGGCCTGGCACCTGGACCTCTGGCGCCACAGCAGCACCTCATCCAATGACATTCTCTGCCACATGGACTTGCTGGTCACTGTCTGACCAATGTTGACAAAGACTGTGGCATGGACTCTGATGACTTCCAATGGCAAGGATCCCAACTCCCCCTGTGAACTTTAGATTACAGACACCCGGCGAGCACCACTTTACATCCCCCCAAACACGTACCCCACCACTAATAAAAATCTTAGAAATCACAAGATTATTCCATTACATGTGTGTGTTGGAAAGTCAAACCATGCCTGAGTTTTGAAGTAACTCCAACCATGCATACCCTGGGGTCTGAGTCTGGCACAGGACACACATGGGTCACAATGTATCATCCAATACAGACATGGAGCACCATACTCACCCGTGATGGGCCCAACCAGCTGAGGGGGTGCCTGCACAACTGTGCGGACAGACCTATTTCGAAGAGCAACAGTCATGCGCAGAGGTTAGGGATCATGTGGAGTGTCCTGGGGTGGGAGTCCCAGGTATGTGTAGCCAGGTGAGAGAACTATGTCCTGCAAGCAGGAGTCAGGTGGATGTGGAGAATGGTGGCCAGGCCAAGGTTGGATGCATGGAGATGGCACAATGGGGTCTTGGATGACAGTGCCACAAGGTTGTGTTGGGGGCGTGGTCGTGGGCTGCATCCTGAGTGTGGGCGTGGATTGTGAAGGTCATCCTGCAGCTGACAGTGATCCATTGCTGCTATCTCTGTTGGACGGTGATGTGGCTGGGTCGCCGGATGTTGAAGCAGAGCTGTGCAGATGCACCCTGGATGTGGACAAGTCTCATGGGAGTTGTAACGTACTTCTCCCTAGAGTGCAGGGTAGGATTAGACACGGATGTTGAAGTTGACCTGGGGGATGGTCTGTCTTGCCTTGAGGTGGATCGAACTGTGGATCTTGTGCATAATGTAGAGTGTGCTGAAGCCTGAGGTACAGATGCTGGTGATCAGCATACCACATGTGAGCAAGCAATCCATAATGCACACCAGCTCGTGTGCGTGGACACTGTGTGCCTGTGCAGGGCCCTTGCGGGTGGGACACAAGCAGTTGACCCAGCTGTAAGGGGACAATCCACAGATGAACACCTCAGTCGTGTACAAGTCCAGCATCAGGTGGCCAACGTGCAGCCATCTGCCAATGGATACCATGCATTATTCAATATGAGAACTGGCAAGGACTGCGTCTTTGGGGAGGGTGAGGAGCACCTGCCTGTCAATGGGACACCAGATGATGATGAGATGCAGTGCGCATGTCATGGTGTAGAGGGGGATCCTGGACACATTGTAGACTGACACACTGAGACATGATACCTGTGCCATGTGTCCCACAACTACACCATACTACATGCAGAGGCCTGGAGTACCACTCACATGGCCATGTTGGGGTACAGAGCCGGTGGGGAGTAGGAGGGACATGACCTGGTTGGTGTGACAGGGCCTGGAAGGCGTGCCAGCGCTGTGTAGGCAGTTGGAGTTGCACACTCATTATGCAAAGGTGTTGTGTGGACGATGAGTGCATGCCTGAGTGCATGCAACAGATGTATTGGATGGACATTGCTTGGTGGGTGGCCTCAACATCATGGTGTAGCGTGATGTGGCACATGCAAGGACGTGAGGCACGTGCAATGTGCACATAGCATGTGCAGACGGTCCTGCCTTTCCCACCGCAACTGTGTCACACACAAGCAGATTACACCAAAATGAATGGGTGGAGGGAGGAAGGGGGTGCGTCTTAGAGGCATGTGTGTGAGGGCAAATATAGAAACTCTGTGTGCCCTTGCTGCAGGGCCTGCAGCAGCAGGCGCCATGTCCTGAAAACCATGCCACAAGTTGCACAATAACACAAGCATGTCAGAAAGGACTACTGCAAAAGGTGTATGAGAAGGGAGGAGTGTCTGGTTCAACATGGCATACACACAGACAATGGATACACATGCAGCAAAGTGGCCGTTGTGGGGACTGAGATGCCAAAATACCTACACAGATATGTACATCATGCACAATACATATCATAATCCCAGACAAACAGCTTGCATCTTGCTACTCTACACATAGACTCATATGCACAATCTGTGACAACTATGCCAGACATGCCGCATGCACAGTGGCAAGAGACCTGCATTGACAGAGATGAGGCACCTTGGAGGCTGAGGGACACCTTTATTAGTCATGTTTGCCGGAAGGTAAATGCATCTATATTAACAGATGCACAGGTCATGTGGATGAACATGTGGAACCTACACTGGCACCCCCCTTTGCACCACAGATGCAGGAAACCCATAGAACTGGCACACAAGTGACGGGTTTGAGGCAAACACCCCCTGCTGCTCACGGAGAGGCTGAAATTCACCATTGAGCCACTAATGGGGATGTCCCACACTATGTCAACCCGGTGCATCCCGTATGTTTCCAAGGGCAGTGTTACACACATTGATGCCTTCATCACAATCCACAATCACATTACAGATGACTGTCACCAAGTGTGACTATCAATTCGGGTGAATCCAGCTCCATGTCATGTGACCCATGGTGATTCTACATGTATGCTAAGTAACCAAACATGAACAGGAGCGGTGCACACACATTCCAAACAAATAGCACACCCAAAAAGCTGTGGTGCATCCCTTACCCTAAGGTGATTTTTCGACATGTCCGTGCATGTTACGCTGATTCAGCACACGTTGCTGTATTCATGAGGAATAGCAGGAGCACAACAATGCCACCAGCAGACAGCATGCGCAAATACCTGGGGATGAGAGACATACAAGAAGTGAGCCAAAAGAAGCACATCCGCTGGGCATGTACTCGACACGTATAAGGTTGTCAACATGCGAGGTGAAAATAGTGTCTCAGGTAAGACATACTGTTATTACACCATCACTCGAGTGACACATCCAAACACACCTCTGACTCACTTGCCATACATGCAGATGGACCCACACATTGCAACACATGCCACACAAGGCTCAATGCGTGCACACTCAGACACTGCAACTCACCACTAAGCAAAGAAGTTGCGTATGAGCCGGCTCCGGATGTCCTCTTCCTCCTCCTCCTCAACATCACTTACCTCGTCACCAAGCCCCTCGTCCTCCACGGGTGGATGTTCCAGCTCATCCGGATCCAGGATGAGTGGCACAGCTTTCTTCACTGCCATGTTGTGCAGCATGCAGCACACGAGGAAGATTTTGCAGACCTTCACCAGTGCATATGGGAGTGCGCCGCCGGTCTTGTGGAGGCACCGGAATCGGCTCTTCAGGAGGCCAAAGGTCCTCTCTATCACTCACCTGGTCTGCCCATGGGCGTTGTTGTACCGGTGATCGGCAGCCGTTCTGGGGTTGCGGAGAGGCATGATCAGCCATGGCATGTTGGGATAGCCAGAGTCCCCTACATGGAAACATCATGGACAGAAGTGGGTCAGGAGAAGCAGTAAGACAGAAAGATGACGCTAATTCCAGGAGTAACAGAGTATACCCACCAACAAGACATGCTCGTTCGTTGCGCAGCTGCAGCATAATTTCAGGCACCCTGCTACGCCTCATGATGTAGGCATCGTGTGCTGATCCTGGAAAACGAGCACAGACATGGGAAATCACCATGTTAGCAAGACACACCAAAAGGGCATTAATGGAGTGGTAATGTTTCCTGTTTCTATAGGCTACCTCCTGTGCCTGTGGTGGTACCAAAGCCACATGTGTCCCATCAATAGACCCAATGACATGGGTCATCCCTCCCATGGCATAGAAGTCACCCTTGACACCTGTCAACTGCTCAGGAGTTGGGAAATGAATGAACTCATCCAGGTGAACCAACATGGCCTCTACAAAATCATGCAGGACAAGGCTGAACATGGTCTGGGACATGCCACCAACATGAGCTATGGTCTCTTGAAACGTACCCGTGGAAAAGAAATGTAGGGCTGCCATCACCTTCATCTTGGGTGTCAGTGCAGTAGGATACCTGTGTAGCGGTTGGAGGTGTGGTGCCAGCCTTGCTGTCAAGTTCAGAATCAACCGTTCGGTGAAGCGATAGCGGCGTATACAGTCATGCTCCCTCAGGGCAGCCAAGTCTGGGATTGGTCGGGGAGAGGCGGAGCCCTGCAGTAATTTGGAAGGGACAACGAAGAGTGAGGACAGTACAGCAACACTGTCAAAGTACTGAGCACATGTTGAACAGCCAATACACATATGCTACATGCAGAGTCAGGTCTGTGCAATATATCCTGGACATGTATGCCAGGCAGGTGACACTCCTACCAAGAGCCAGCTACAAACGTGGATTCACAAGCTCAACATGACATGGCATGAAACTAGCTGTGGGCCAGTGTAAGTGAACAGGCAGACGCATTACAGGAGTGACAGACATCCACATGTGTGCAGAAGAAGGATGTTTATCATACAGACAGGTTGCGGAACACTAGAGGCACAGGTCACATGTCCCTGAAAAAAGGACAGACCACACACCTTGCCATGAAGGGGTACATGTAAAAACTGATCACACATACATTGATACTACGCAGATAGGTTCTTGTCTCGCAAGTCCATGTTCGATGCATACATACACACGTTACGTCTGATTCCACATGTGTCCTGGTGTGCATAATAGTGTGCCATGCCCATCCACACACATGCACATGTTGGATGCAGCAACTGCAGATGCATTTGACAGAACACCAACAGCAAGCTTATGGGAACACATGACACACACATGACATACTCACATCGTGCAACGCCGGTAGTCACATGTCAGGTGTCATTATCCGTGTACCTGGCATCAGGGGACAGTTGCGGGTGTTGGCGACTGTGCCATGCCAGTGACGCAGTGCTCAACAAGTCTGTACTACATGCACACATGTCAAAGGTGTGAAGGGGATGTGTGGCACATAGTGCACCTTGACACATGACATGTGTACACAGCTCATCACACATCTATTGGGTTCAAACATGAGGAGATTTGTGCCACATCACAGCCTGACACACCTAGGCCCGAGACATGTAGGACTGCACTGACAATGACTTGATGTCCAGCCTCGGCCAAGTATGACAGCTCAATTCCTTTCTGTGTGCCGCCTGTCACCAGTGTAAGGTGTGAAACGCACCGTACACACGCTCTGAGGGCATCTGTAGGGTCCTTATCACTATGGTTGTGTTGCCGTAGGCGTACGCCATAGGGATACGGTCCGTACAGGTGTGTGTAGGGTCCGTATCACTATGGTTGTGTCGCCGTATGCTTACGCCCTAGGGATACGGTCCGTACAGGCGTCTGTAGGGTCCGTACCACTATGGTTGTGTCGCCGTAGGCGTACGCCATAGGGATACGGTCCGTACACGCGTGTGTAGGGTCCGTATTCCTATGGTAGTGCAGCCGTACGCGTACGCCCTAGGGATACGGTCCGTACAGGCGTCTGTAGGGTTCGTACCACTATGGTTGTGTCGACGTAGGCGTACGCCATAGGGATAGGGTCCGTACACACGTGTGTAGGGTCCGTATCCCTATGGTAGTGCAGCCGTACGCGTACGCCCTAGGGATACGGTCCGTACAGGCGTCTGTAGGGTCCGTACCACTATGGTTGTGTCGCCGTAGGCGTACGCCATAGGGATACGGTCCGTACACGCGTGTGTAGGGTCCGTATCCCTATGGTAGTGCAGCCGTACGCGTACGCCCTAGGGATACGGTCTGTACAGGCGTCTGTAGGGTCCGTACCACTATGGTTGTGTCGCTGTAGGCGTATGCCATAGGGATACGGTCCGTACACGCGTGTGTAGGGTCCGTATCCCTATGGTAGTGCAGCCGTACGCGTACGCCCTAGGGATACGGTCCGTACAGGCGTCTGTAGGGTCCGTACCACTATGGTTGTGCCGCCGTAGACGTACGCCATAGGGATACGGTCCATACACGCGTGTGTAGGGGCCGTATCACTATGGTAGTGCAGCCGTACGCATACGCCCTAGGGATACGGTCCGTACAGGCGTCTGTAGGGTCCGTACCACTATGGTTGTGTCGCCGTAGGCGTACGCCATAGGGATACGGTCCGTACAAGCGTGTGTAGGGGCTGTATCACTATGGCGTACTCGTACGGCGACACAACCATAGTGATACGGCCCCTACACACGCGTGTACGGACCGTATCCCTATGGCGTACGTGTACGGCGACACAACCATGGTGATACGGACCCTACAGACGCCTGTACGGACCGTATCACTGGAGTAGTGGTGCCCTAGGGGCGTGGAACGCACCGTACCTGTGTGTGTCGTACTCCTGTAAATGAAACAGGCCAGCAAGGCAAATATAAGGCAGACAGGCCCCTTGAGAGAGCACTTGCCTGCACAACCTTTCATTCCACACCACTGCTGCTGCTCGTGATTCCTCTGGCACCATGTCCAGGTCTGTGGAGAGGGCCCAGCCATTCACCCAGGAGGAGAACCAGGCCCTGCTGGATGTGATCCTCCCACAGTACCCTTGCCTGTATGGGAGACCAGGGGAGCAGGTGAGTGCTGACTTCATTAGCTTAGACTGTGCCCCTTTTTTGTGACTGTCACTTCTGGCATTGTGTCCAGGTGTGACAGACATGCAATGTTCTTTAGAGTGGGTCCCAGGGGGGGGAATGCCTCATGTCTCCCATGCAGAGCATGCTGTAGTGCATGTCTGCACTCCTCACTTGCATAGTGCTTACTGTGACAATCCCTGCATGGTGCTTGCCACATTCAGCCTGGCTAATCCTCTTGGGAATGTTGTTTCTAGAGTCCTGATGTGATTCATCCTCCACCCAGGCACTAAGAGAACTACACTGGCTACTCGTTAGAGAGAGGGTCCTTTTCAAGTCTCTGTGCCTGGTTCATAAGGCAATTCATGGAATAGGCCCGATCCCACTCCAGGAAAGATTCGCCTGGTACTCCCCCGTAAGGCAGCTGCAGTCATCCAAGACCAATCTGCTGGTACAGCCCAGCTTCAAACGGGCTAGACTGGGGGGGAGGGCCTTTAGGGTGGTCGGAGCCCAAAGCTGGAACGTGCTCCCACCCGAACTCAGACAGACGCAGTCACTGGTGGAATTCAGAAGGAGCCTTATGACCTGGCTTTTCCCAGCAGCATGATGTCCCCGACTTTGCCTCTTCGTGCGATAAAACATCTCGTCTGGTCAGAGTGCCTGGATACCCGTAGGGTTGCAGTTCTTCTGCGCTATATAAATTTTTTATACAATACAATACAATTCTGTGGTCCCCCCAGTGTGACTGGTGACTGTACCCACAGATGTGTGTGAGTTGTGTGTACCTGTGGTGAGAGTGTCCAAATGATGTGTTCGTCCCCTGGACATTGGTGTGTGTGTAAGTCCCCTGTCATGTGGGTGAGTGTCTATGTGGAGTGTTGTATCCCAGCTGCATGAGGGATGCATATACCCTACCCGTCTGATGTGTGCAGGGAGCAGTGCTGTATGTCTGACGTGCTGAGCTTGCCCCACACCTGTGACACCCCCCAGTCTAGTGGCACATGTGCAGAGTGATGTTTGTACCCGCAGTTGCCAATGGCAGGTGATTGTCCTGTGCCTGTGTGTGTCTGTGTACCCTGCTGAGGTTGCGTCAGTGGCCTGGGGCATGTGACTGCTTTGAGGTGCTGTACATAATCGTGGTGTAGCTTGTGATGCACAGTGTGAGCCGGGATCAGTGATTGTGTTGCACCCCTCATTCCACCTGTGTACTTTCAATGCCATGTAGTGCATTTGGCCGTCCCCAGAGGATGATGTCCCTATGACAAAGGTGCAATGAATTTGCTGCATACTATGCCCTGTTCAAACCAGCCAAATTGTTCAAATGTGTGTCTCTGTGACATGGAGCAGGTGTATTGATGTTGTCTCACTTTGTCATCCTCACAGGTAGGCGTCTATGCCAAGGGGGAGATCTGGAAGCAAGCCGTCAGTGCCGTGAGGTCGGTGGAGGGTTGAAGGCGGCGCCTGGACCAGGTGAGGAAACGCTGGCAGGATATCCGGTGCTGGACCAGGAGTCCCGGGTCCTGCTGGGGGACTCACCAGAGAGCCATAAGAACCATGGGCGCCGGCGTCTGACCCACCAGATGAAGCGTGTCCTGGCGGTGGTCTTCCCTGACTTTGATAGGCGCTTAGCGGAGAAGCAGCAGCAGGAAGGGGGTAGGTACATGTGTGTTTGTTGTGTGTCACCAGCTTTTGGAAGTGCGCAGTTGCATGGATACACTGCCAGGGTTCATATGTGCAGTACATATCCTGTTCCCCCAAGTCAACCGGTGCTGTTCTTCCTCCCTTCCCCTCCTTGACATGTGTTCCCTGGTCTGTGTGTAGTCACTCTTGCACAAGGTTATCTAGGCTGCCAGTTAATCCAAGTGCCCAATGCTTGCAGTATCATGTGTGGGGGTGGTGTGTAACATGTGTTGGGTCCTTGCCTGTGCCCTGTCCAGTTCAGTCAATGTGGGGTCCATGTTAGTTGGCACTGATGCTGAGTCCCGACATAGGAGTGTGTCTGAAAAGTGTACTGCCTTACAGCATGCATGACCAATGTTGTGCCCTCAGACATGATGTGCATGAGTGGGAGATATGCATAGTGCAGGGACGTTTGCTTCTGTTGCAGTCATATCCATCCAGGACCATGGAGGAGTGTGGCCACTACATTCCCCTGGGGCACCTTTTCCTAGGTATCATGTGTGTCATCCAACAATGTGGACATTCTCTGTGTCTTCAGCATAGGTTGGGCTCTGTGGCATTGTACCCTGGCCTCATTTGTATTTCCGTTAAGTGTGCTACATGTGTCCACTGTACAGGGTGACCCAATTTGGCTTGTGCATACTCACAGTGGCCGGTGCCTGTGTGTTTTGGTACAACTATCTGATGATGGTTGTTTGTCAATTATATGTGTGGATAGGTGCACGAGGGTTAGTTCGTGTACATTCAGGATTCATTGAAGGGCATTTTAGTAATCCCCGAATAAGAGGTGTAAGTACTTCCTCTGTGTCACTCACATTGTCTCAGGTAGGGGGGGTTTGTGCGGGCAAGGCCTACATGTCCAAACCGTATGTGTCCTTGCCAGGTCTGGCCTGTGTGTGATGATTGTCTAAACGTACACTCAACATGCAGTGACCCAGTCATGTTGGGCAGGGTTTAATGTATTTGCTAAGCAGCATGTGCCAAAAGTTAAAAGACATGGTTCCTGCTCATCCCTTTTTTGGCTACGGTGTGTGGTCCAGATGCAGTACTCGACTGTCCCCAGAGGCTTGCTCCTCTGTCTAATTTGATATCAAGTTCTTTGCTGTTGTGTCATGCTCTCCATTGTTTCTCAGTGACATGGTGGGTCAACCAACTGTGTGGTGCAGGGCCTACATATGTGCGTAGTATTGTAAATGTTACTCATGTTGCTTTTCATGCTATGCACTGTGAGCTATGTAGTTTTGACTCATGTGTCATATGTATACAGGTGTCTGATTATTTCCTGTCTCTTCACCTTGCCCACAGCATCGTCGGGGGAAACCGAGGGAGACACTGGCACGGACCTTGAGGAGGGATCCAGCAGCAGTGCCACCAGTGCTGGCGAGTCTGGCTCAGCGAGTGGCACGGAGGCGGAGGGGAGTGCGGCGGAGGACCTGTCCAGTCCCACCACTGACTGTGACGCTGACGGGTCCGAGGCTGAGCTCCCAGAGGGGGCGGACGCTGCTCCCAGAGCTGAAAGCTGCACTCCATCTGTCGCCGCCCCCTCCATTCCCATCACCCGCCTCCCAGTTGCTCGGGTCCCTTCCCTCCGTGCTAGGCGCCAACAGGTCTCCTTCGGGCCAGGCACCGCACCCCCTGCCCCTGTCTCCCCTGCTGCCATCAATGCCGAGTCTGTGGACATTCTGCGGCAGTTGCAGGTTGGTCAGACATCGATGCTTACTGTCCTCCATGGCCACACCACACTGCTGACACAGATGGTGTCGTACTTGGAGGGCATGTCAGCAGCGATGTCTGATCAACGGATGTTGCTGATTTCCATAGACTCGTCACTGACTGCAGCAGTGGATCTCCAGCAGCGCTCCGTCCCCCCCTACCCCTGCACCATCCACACTTCCCACTCCCATGCCTGTCCCACGCACACCCAGACGTCCCCATGCATGCACCCCACCAGACCCAGGCAGCACACCACAGGGAAGGCCAAGCGCACTCCTTCAGTCATGCACACACAGGGGGAAGTAGGCACACCCACTGGGTCTGGGGGCAAACGGCAGGCACGCAGCCACAGTGGGAGTCCGCAGTCCTCAAGACCCACTTCCTCCAAAACCACTTCCCTTAGCTCCCCTGCCCATCAGTTGGACAAGGAGTCCTTCATGGCCAGTCTGTCCCTCAGCCCCAGTGTGACACCACCCCGCAAGCGGTCGAGAGAGTCCCCGGCAGGGGAGTTGAGTCCCCCCCCTGTCCACACCCTCCCCCAGTAGCGCTGCAACCCATCCCTTCGACCCCCCCTCCTTGGGGCCTGTGGTTCATTCGGGTGCAGGGGAGACGCTGGGAGACCTTGCCACCGTATGCAGCGCCATCCTCACCACCACCTTTGGTGCTGCCCCACCCCCTGTGGTGGAGTCATCCGTCCCTGCACCCACAACACCTACCCTTGCCCCTCCTGTCCCTGCGGTGCCTGGTCCTTCCCCCCCCCATGATGCCCTCCTTCTGTGGATGAAATGGAACAGTGAACTGTGCAGGCAAGCTAGGGGAGACACGTCCCTAAGTGTCCCCCACCAGGACTTTTCACATGGCCTGGCCTATGGGCGCTCTATATTCTGGACATTCATTTAGCAAATATTATTTCCTGCTGAATAAAGCATTTTGTTTTTCTTATGCACACTAATGCTTTCCTGGACTTGCTGATGTTGGTGCTGCTCCATGATTTGGGGTGGTGATAATGTGTTAGGTGTCTGGGAAATGTTATAGTGTGCTGCTCATGGGGTGGACCCTGGTATCGGTGTGCCATCACAAGGGCTCTGCAAATAATCCTTGGTCATGTGTGCTCTTACTGTATGGTGATTTTGTCCCACGGTGTGTTCCTTCCTCTGTGGACCCTGACATCTTCCCTGCAGGCTGTTTCCCAATTGTTGTGCTGAGCTGTGTCTACATATCCTGGGTGTGTGACGGATCCCTTCAACTTTGGCCATGCATGTCTCCACCTGCATCATTTGTGGCATCCTTGGTGGTCACTGTACTAGTGTATGGAGTATATTGACATGACTTCATGTGACATGTTGCCTTTTACGCCCTATGCATGTGTGTACTTCCAGCCTCGCACACATGTGCTACGTGTTCTGCAGGGTCTTTGGTCACCTGACTGACAATTGTGGGCATTGTATCTGTGGGTACTCCACCCTTTTCCTTCCATGGGAGGCACCAACTTGTTGGCTGCCCCAGCACCTGTACATTCCTATCAGTCCTGGAATGTGCGCGACAGTGTGTGTTCCCTTTGAGCCTCTTAGTTTAGTAGGGTGGCACATGAGTATACAGTCTTGTTGCATGCTCTCATTGTGTGTATTGTGCTGCCAGCACCAGGGGTGGGTATGCATGTGTCATTTGTCATCACACCCACATGTGGTGTGTCATGCAGTGGGGGATGGACATCCACCCTCATGGGAGTGGGATACTGCTGTCAGTGATGTGTTGGCGTGCCACTCTCAATATTGTCGCACTTTGTGTATGCCTTCATGCACCCATGGTGTTTTGCTAATTGTAGGATGGTGTACACACCACCATGTCTCTGTCCACTGCTGGGGGGACTCTGCACCCACCCCTCCTATGTCTGGGCACTGCTGGGAGTGATAGGCACCCACCCCTCCTATGTCTGGGCACTGCTGGGAGGACTCTGCACCCACCCCTCCTATGTCTGGGCACTGCTGGGGGGGACTCTGCACCCACCCCTCCTATGTCTGGGCACTGCTGGGGGGACTCTGCACCCACCCCTCCTATGTCTGGGCACTGCTGGGAGTGATAGGCACCCACCCCTCCTATGTCTGGGCACTGCTGGGGCTGATGGCCACACACCCCTATGTGTCTGTCCACTGGCGTGGTACGAGCCGTACCCACGTCCTACGGCCTGGGTATGGGCCCTACCCCTACGGCACCCCAACAATGGCGGGACGGCCTGTACCCATGCCTTTTGGACATGGGTACGGGTCGTACCCCCATTGTTGGGGTGCCGTAGGGGTACGTACCGTACCCATGCCTTTAGGACGTGGGTACGGCTCGTACTAAGCGTACCCATGCATCACCACTGCAATGGTGGTACGGGCCGTACCCATACCTGTGGGACGTGGGTACGGGCCGTACCACCATTGTGGCGGTGACGTAGAGGTACGGCCCATACCCAGGCCTTTAGGACGTGGGTACAAGTCGTACCCCCATTGTTGGGGTGCCGTAGGGGTACGTACCGTACCCATGCCTTTAGGACGTGGGTACGGTACCCACGCGTACCCCTACATCACCACTGCAATGGTGGTACGGGCCGTACCCACGCTCTGGGGGCCTGGGTACAGGCTGTGCCACCATTGTGGCGGTGTCATAGGGGTACGCGTGGTACGGGCCGTACCCACGCTCTTCAGGCGTGGGTACGGTTCGTACCCTTACGTCACCCTAACAATGGCGGTACGGCCCGTACCCATGCCTTTGGGACGTGGGTACGGGCCGTACCGCCATTGTTGGGGTGCCGTAGCGGTACGGCCCGTACCCACACCTTAGGAGTAAGGGTACGGGTCATACCACACCCACCCCTACGTTACCCCAACAATGGCGGTGCGGCCCGTACCCACGCCTTAAGAGCGTGGGTACGGGTCGTACCATGCCCACCCATACGTCACCCCAACAATGGCGGTACGGCCCGTACCCACACCTTAAGTGCGTGGGTACGGGTCGTACCACGCCCACCCCTACGTGACCCCAACAATGGCGGTACGGCCCGTACCCATGCCTTTGGGACGTGGGTACGGGCCGTACCGCCATTGTTGGGGTGACGTAGGGGTGGGCGTGGTACGACCCGTACCCACGCTCTTAAGGCGTGGGTACGGTGCATACCACAATTGTTGTGATGCCGGTTCGTGTTCATGTTGACTTCCGTTGTGGCGGACGCAGGCCTTGGTGGAGACGCCCCCACCCCTGAAGTGACCAGGCCCTGGGGGTCAGGTATGTACAGGGCATGTGTGATTTTGGACTTGGGTGGGGATTATGTTTCCTGCCCCTGTCCCCCCCTTTGCCCCTGGGTGTTGTTCTGACCTTCTGCGGCGTCTGCGTCGGTTCCTGTACACCAGGTGGACTGCTATGAGGGCCGGGATGACACGTAGGTTAGGGTCCATGGCTGTCCGTCGCGTACAGGTGCTCCTTCTGCGCGTCGTCCTGATTTCCCGGCAGTTTTTGGCTGCCATAAAATATTGTCCGTGCGGAGTGACGTGGGCACGAATCGTACTTGCTGGTTCGTGAAACGCTGCCTGACTCCGTCCGGACGTCACGTCCGCGGTGTCCCAGATCAGAATTGTGGGTATTTTTTGGTCGGTCGGTGGTTTTTACGATTCGTACGCAAATGGTGTTTGCGTACGAATCGTACTTGCATGTTTGTAAGGTATTTTTCCCGGGTACGAGTCGGACGGAGAAAACGCTCCGTCCGACGGTTCGTACCCGGGTTTTAACGGATCGGAATCGGCACCTAAGTATGAGTTACTATCTATATGAATAGATGAAGTGGTCTTTGTATAAGAGTGTAGCTAAGTAAAAGTAAGTATGATCTATTGTTTGCTTAAGTGAGTAGGATGACTTCCTAAGTGATTAGGATGTGTGCTTGTTAGAAAAACACACTCCCACACCGGAAGGGTGGTGGTGTTCTCCCAGACATACACTGTGGTAGCTTGGCTCAAGTGGTCAGGGATCAGGCACCGTGCTAAGCATACGTCATTCCCACACAATAACCATGCGTGCATCCGTTCCAAAAACGACACTACACCTTAAAAATTATACTGAAAATATCTCTTTATCTTCTTTTCTCTTAGTTGCTGATTAAATAAATAATAATACAATCACAGTACACAAGGCTTTCCCTTAAAAAGTGCAGGTCAAATAAATAATAACACTTTACAGGTGCAATAAATAGGATCAGGTCAAATAAATACTGTGAGGGAATAAATACTGTGCAGAAATAAGTTAGCTCAGGACAATAAATACATTACAGGAATAACTTAGATAAATACAATAAATACAGTACCCTCAATAAATAATATCAGCCAACAATGACATTTGTAAAATCAGATCACATTTAAAATACTATGGGCTGATTTGGCCCAGTCACAGCTTGTGGTAAGGTGGATGGCCTGAGGGTGTCTCACCTAGCTTGGGTAAGGCTGAGGCTAAAACTGAGGTAGATCAAGGGTAATCTAGGAATCTGGCTCTCCCAAACTACACAACCCCTCACACAGGTCACTGTATCAGTCTCAGTCCACCCCTGGCACTCCCAGGCTGGTCCTAACACCTCTTTATCCCCTAGGATGGTCTCTTAGGGCTCCACAGGGCCTTAGGCGCCCTCTATTCCACTTACTGCCCTTTTTATGAACTTCCGACTCCGCCGGAGTCGTGTCGACGCCGTGAGGCGGTTCCGGTTCGATGTCGCTAGCCGGCCTCGGCTCGATGTCAGTTCTTGGCGTCGCCGTGAGGCGGTTCCGGATCGATGTCGACGGACGGCCTCGGCTCGATGTCAGTTCCTGTTGACGCCGTGAGGCGGTTCCGGATCGATGTCGGCGGGCGGCCTCGGCTTCGCTGTCGGGTTCCGGCGTCAAAGGGTCACGGTCTCCCTGCTTCCGGACGACTCCGGAGTGCGACCTCCACTCCCGACCTCCGGTGCTCTTTCCTTCAGGTTCCGGCGACTCCGGAGTGCGATCTCCACTCCCGACCTCCGGCACGATTCTCCTCGGTTCCGGCGGCTCCGGAGTGCGATCTCCACTCCCGACCTCCGGTACGCTTCACCTCGGTCTCCGGCGACTCCGGAGGGCGGACTTCACTCCCCCGTCGACGCCGCACACTCGACCTCAGGTGACTTCCTCCTCGACCTCTGGTACTCTCCACGACCTCCGTCGGCGCCCTCTCTCGACCTCTGGCGGCTCCGGGTACAACGTCTGCTTTCCAGTCAGCGCCGCTTCTTCACCTCCGGCCCCAGGTCTCTAGGCTTCTCGACGTCGGACTCCAGGGAAACCAATAGACAGGTCAGGAACTTGCTGTTCTTCACTTCCAAGGCCTGTTCCGGCTGTTCAGGTCCTTGTGTTGGTTCTTCTTGACTTTATCCCACACAGGGCTCCAGGCTGGGCTCAGTCAGTAGGGACTAGTATCAAGGGTGGGTTTATGAACCCCACTCCAGGCACAAGTTTCCACCCCTGCTGCCTCACTCCTTCCTCCTTCAGGTTTCTGCTGCTCTCCCTTCACCAGTCAGGTGCCAACTGCCAGCTCCAACTGTCAACTCTCAGCTGGCTTCCCAACATTCCAAACCTGCCTCACACTGTCCCAGGGTTCTGGAATGTTCTGGAAGGTACTAGTAGGTTCCAGTGATGTCACAGGTGACAATGGGTGGCCACCATTTTGTGCTCCAGGCCCTCAGACAGAAGTTCCAGGGGTAGATAAAATGGCTCCCTGAATCTGCATCAATACTAAAAAGTCTGGTGATTCCCAAAAAGGAAAAATTCTAACAGGGTTTGAGGCAAAAGGGGGACAAAATAAATAATGATGAGGAGGGACCACCCAAAGGGCTGACAGGTCTAACACGCGTCCCCCCCAGCTGAAAGTGGGGAGAGCTACCCAACCCCTTGGGAGTTCTTATCACTAAGGCGGAAATACCTTGAGAGACCGTCTGCATTGGCGTGGTCCACTCCAGGCCGATGTTCCACCTGAAAGTCCATTCCCTGTAGGGAGATAGACCACCTCAACAACTTGGGATTCTCCCCCTTCATCTGCATCAGCCAACGAAGGGATCTGTGGTCGGTCTGAACTAGGAAGTGCGAGCCAAACAGGTATGGCCGCAACTTCTTCAGAGCCCATACCACTGCAAAGGCTTCACGCTCTATTGCACTCCACTTCTGTTCCCTGGGAAGTAGTCTCCGGGATAGGAAGACCACGGGTTGATCCAGACCCTCTTCATTGAGTTGCGATAACACTGCCCCAATGCCATGTTCTGATGCATCCGTCTGGACAATGAACTTCTTGGAAAAGTCTGGGGCCCTTAAGACCGGGGCCTCGCACATGGCTTTCTTCAGTCTCACAAAGGCCTGCTGACAAGCCTCCGTCCAGACTACCCGTCGAGGTTGTTTCTTGGACGTGAGCTCCGTGAGGGGGGCTACAATGGTACCGTACCGCTTCACGAAGCGACGGTAATATCCCGTGAGGCCCAGAAAAGCTCGGACCTCAGTCTGGGTCTTGGGGGGTTCCCAGGCCATGATAGCCTCGATTTTCGCCTGGAGGGGTTGCACCGCTCCCCTACCCACCAAGTGTCCAAGGTACACTACCGACCCCTGCCCGATCTGGCATTTACTGGCCTTGATCGTTAATCCAGCTTGTCTCAGGGCCTGGAGAACAGCTTGCAGGTGACGCAAGTGATCCTCCCAGCTGTTACTGAAGACGGCTATGTCATCCAGATAAGCAGCAGAGAAACTCTCCATTCCAGTAAGGATCTGGTTCACCAGACGCTGAAACGTGGCAGGTGCGTTCTTGAGCCCAAAGGGCATCACACAGAACTGGTAGTGGCCATTGGGCGTGGAGAAGGCTGACCTTTCCCTTGCTCCATCAGTCAGAGAGATCTGCCAGTACCCCAAAGTAAGGTCAAAGGTACTTAGATATTGGGCAGCTCCCAGCCGGTCAATCAATTCATCCGCCCTCGGGATCGGATGAGCATCAGTCTTGGTTACTGAGTTCAGTCCCCGGTAGTCCACACAGAACCTCAGTTCCGGTTGGGCACCCGGTGGTGCAGCTTTTGGTACTAACACCACCGGACTGGACCAGGGGCTGCTGGAAGGTTCGATCACTCCTAGCTCCAGCATCTTAGTGACTTCACTGTGAATGCTGGCCTTCACCTTGTCCGACATCCGGTAGATCTTGGACTTCACAGGTGGGCTGTCTCCTGTGTCCACGTCATGGACGCACAGGTGAGTCCTACCCGGGACAAGGGAGAACAACGAGGAGTACTGCCCCAGGACCTGGCGGCAGTCCTCCTGCTGTTCAGGAGTTAGGGATGGGGAGAGAATCACTCCCTCCACCGACCCATCCTTCTCTTGAGACGCAAACAAATCGGGGAGAGGCTCGCTTTCCACGTCCTCTGCTCCGTCAGTCACCATCATCAAAATGACTTCGGGCCTCTCGTGGTGGGGTTTGAGGCGGTTGGCATGCAGCACCCGTAGGGGCTGACGAGGGGTCTTAAGATCCACCAAGTAGGTAGCCTTACCCTTCTTCTCCAATACCTCAAATGGTCCTGACCAGCGATCCTGGAGGGCGCTAAGCTCTCCTGGTTCGATCACCCACACCTTCTGGCCAGGCTCCAACTCCACCGGGTGAGCATTGTGGTCATACGACGCCTTCATTACTGCTTGGCTGGCTTCCAAGTTGTCAGAAGCTTGCTTCCACAACTTAGCCATTTGGCTCCGGAAGGCCAGCATGTAGCTCACAACGTCCTGGGGAAGCTTCCTGGGAGTTCTTTCCCATCCGTCTCTCACCAGGCTGAGAGGTCCACGCACAGGGTGCCCATACAGAAGCTCGAAGGGGCTGAAGCCCACTCCCTTCTGTGGCACTTCCCTTAGGAAAACAATAGACAGGGTAGGAGGACGTCCCATTTCCTCTGCAGGCTTTCAGGCAGACTTCTGATCATGCCTTTCAAGGTTTTGTTGAACCTCTCCACCAGACCATTGGTCTGGGGGTGGTAAGGAGTGGTGAACCGGTATGTCACTCCACACTCCTTCCACATCGCCCGCATGTACGCTGACATGAAGTTGGTCCCCCTGTCGGACACAACTTCTTTGGGAAAACCCACTCGGGTAAAGATTCCCATCAGGGCCCTAGCCACAACAGGTGCCGTAATGGTCCTCAGAGGTATTGCCTCGGGGTACCGTGTGGCATGATCCACCAGAATCAGGATAAACCTGTGACCAGCTGTAGTAGGCGGATCTAACGGACCCACAATGTCGATGCCCACCCTTTCAAAGGGGAAGCTAACGACAGGAAGTGGTTCCAGGGGAGCTTTCAGCTTCACCCCTGTTTTCCCACTGGCTTGGCAAGACACACATGTCCGGCAGTAGGTGTCGGACGACACTTTCATTTGAGGCCAATAAAAGTGTGGGACAAGACGGGCGAAGGTCTTGTCTTGCCCTTGGTGTCCTGCCAAGGGGATCTCGTGAGCCAACTCAAGTAGGAAGGCTCGATAACGTTGAGGGACTACTAAGGCTCGTGACGATCCATGTAGGGGTGCCTTGGGTTCACTGTAGAGGAGGCCATCCTCCCAGTAAACGTTGTAGTTCCCCTCAACGTTCCCTGCTGCCTGGGCTTCGGCCTGTCGCCTCAGTCCCTCAAGGGTAGGGCACTCCCTCTGGCCCTTGCAGAATTCCTCCCTGGTCGGCCCTCCCTCCACGTGCCACTCGGCCGGGATGGGTAGGTCCTCCAGTTTGGTAACATCCCCCACCGCGGACTCCTGGTCCACCACCTCCGGTGGCCTATCCGTCACACGGGGCGCGGATGCAGAGGCAGGCTCCTCCTGTCCTCGGTTCTTCCCTTGGTCGGCAGCTGGCTGGGCCTTTGTTCCAGGCTCCAGCTGAAACGAACTCCCTCTCCGGGTAGTCGCGGACCCTGTGCTCACACAGGCCCAGTCAGGTGTACCCAGCATCTCAGCATGAGTCCGGTATTCCACCTCCTTCCAAGCATTGTGCTCCATGTCATTCCCCAGCAGACAATCGACTGGCACGGCAGGGCTTACAGCAACTCGAAGTGAACCTGCAACCCCCTCCCATTCAAAGGGAACCTCGGCCACCGGATAGTGGCCTGTTCTGCCGTCAGCCATCGCGGCTGGGTGGAGTACATCGGGAATTACCTGCTCTGGAGACACCAGTTGGCTACGTACCATAGTCATACTGGCTCCTGTGTCTCTCAGAGCCTCCCCTCTTTGGCCGTTGATGGTGACCCACTGCCCATGCTTTACAGTATTTGCGGGCACCTGGATCTTAGGAACCATCTCCCGTTCTCCCAGGGACACTAAAGTGACACCCGCCCACTCCCTTCCCTTAATTAAGGGCATCTCCTCCCCGAGCACTGCACTAATTACTCCGGGGGCCTTTCCTCCAATGGGAGGGGGTGGTCTTTTCGGGCACTTCGCATCTCCCTTATAGTGTCCAACGCCACCGCACTCGAAGCAATGGACAACCCTTGGCTGCTGACTCTGGCCAGGATTAGGGTTTCTGGGTGGGTTAGCCCTAGGGGTGAATCCTGTTCCCTTCCCTGGGAAACTATTTTGGGGGCCTTTAGAGAACTCCTTTTTCTTTTCCCCTCCCTCTTTCTTCTGGGGGGCGCCCTGTCCGGCCTTTTGAGTTTCCCCTCCAGTCCCCCTTGTGGACACCCGGGTACTAGCCCAAATGTCCGCCTCCTCAGCAAGCTTCCGGGGATTGGTCAGCTTGCTATCCACCAGGTGTTGACGCAGTTCAGGGAAACATTTTTCGAGCAGGTGTTCCTTCAACATTAAATCAAACAACCCCTCGTAGTCCCTCACCTCACTGCCCTGAATCCAACCCTCTAATGCCTTCTTCGCATAATCCAGGAAATCCACCCAATTCTGTGTGCCTAGTTTGTGGCTACCCCGGAACTTCTGTCTGTATTTCTCGGGTGTTAGTCCAAACTTTCTTATGAGTGCCACTTTCATGGTGGGGTAGTGGGTCTGCTCATCCTCCTCTAGGGCCAATAATGCATCCCTACCAGCTGGAGGCATGTACTTGTACAATCCCCCTCCCCAGTACTTCTCTGGAACCCCATGGGCCCTTAACGAGACCTCCTAGGCCGCTAGCCACTTGGCGATATCGTCACCCGCCCCGTAGCTAGCTACTATGTCCTTCGGCAAGTAGGGTTTGGGTTCCCTAGTGATCTCTCTACCTTCGCTGCCACCATTAGGAACAGTGTGTGCCCCGACTCTTAGGATCTGAAGATCTATCTCTTTCAGCCTTAACTCGTGAGCCATCCTCTGTCCCACCTTCTCTTTCTCCAGCTCCGCTAACTTCCATGTGAGCTGTCTTTTCTCCCTCCGGTCAGTTAACTCTGCTTCAGATAAGCCACCGCTAGAGACAGTGCTGCCCTTCCTGGAAATGGTTCTGGGCCCCGCTACTAGGTTCCCCACCTCAGGTTGGTACAACCCAGCCCCCTCGCTGTCAGGCTCTCCATCCCTGTCTTCCTGCTCAGCCTTACTCTCTCGTCGTGCCTCCCCCCAAGCCCTCAAGCTAGTCTGGAGTTCAGCCTTCTTGGCACCTGGGGGACAGTACACCCCCTCTCTCTGACAAAACTCTCTGAGTTGGGCCACAGTATAACTTTCCAGGTCTTCCAACACAAACTCCATTTTGCCCACTCAGAACAGAAGACAGGTATTTGCAGAAGCTATGCAGGGGGGTACCTTTGATAATACCTCCTCCCACCACCAGAGTAAATTTGGAAAAAACAAAAACTCACAATTAGGAAGTCCGCTTGGAGAAAACTCCCGGTGTAGGCCTATGGACTACCCACAGTTATTGTCGAGTATACGTAGGCACAGCTCTATCCCACCGCTGAACACCAATTATGTTAGAAAAACACACTCCCACACCGGAATGGTGGTGGTGTTCTCCCAGACATACACTGTGGTAGCTTGGCTCAAGTGGTCAGGGATCAGGCACCGTGCTAAGCATACGTCATTCCCACACAATAACCATGCGTGCATCCGTTCCAAAAACGACACTACACCTTAAAAATTATACTGAAAATATCTCTTTATCTTCTTTTCTCTTAGTTGCTGATTAAATAAATAATAATACAATCACAGTACACAAGGCTTTCCCTTAAAAAGTGCAGGTCAAATAAATAATAACACTTTACAGGTGCAATAAATATGATCAGGTCAAATAAATACCGTGAGGGAATAAATACTGTGCAGAAATAAGTTAGCTCAGGACAATAAATACATTACAGGAATAACTTAGATAAATACAATAAATACAGTACCCTCAATAAATAATATCAGCCAACAATGACATTTGTAAAATCAGATCACATTTAAAATACTATGGGCTGATTTGGCCCAGTCACAGCTTGTGGTTAGGTGGATGGCCTGAGGGTGTCTCACCTAGCTTGGGTAAGGCTGAGGCTAAAACTGAGGTAGATCAAGGGTAATCTAGGAATCTGGCTCTCCCAAACTACACAACCCCTCACACAGGTCACTGTATCAGTCTCAGTCCACCCCTGGCACTCCCAGGCTGGTCCTAACACCTCTTTATCCCCTAGGATGGTCTCTTAGGGCTCCACAGGGACTTAGGCGCCCTCTATTCCACTTACTGCCCTTTTTATGAACTTCCGACTCCGCCGGAGTCGTGTCGACGCCGTGAGGCGGTTCCGGTTCGATGTCGCTAGCCGGCCTCGGCTCGATGTCAGTTCTTGGCGTCGCCGTGAGGCGGTTCCGGATCGATGTCGACGGACGGCCTCGGCTCGATGTCAGTTCCTGTTGACGCCGTGAGGCGGTTCCGGATCGATGTCGGCGGGCGGCCTCGGCTTCGCTGTCGGGTTCCGGCGTCAAAGGGTCACGGTCTCCCTGCTTCCGGACGACTCCGGAGTGCGACCTCCACTCCCGACCTCCGGTGCTCTTTCCTTCAGGTTCCGGCGACTCCGGAGTGCGATCTCCACTCCCGACCTCCGGCACGATTCTCCTCGGTTCCGGCGGCTCCGGAGTGCGATCTCCACTCCCGACCTCCGGTACGCTTCACCTCGGTCTCCGGCGACTCCGGAGGGCGGACTTCACTCCCCCGTCGACGCCGCACACTCGACCTCAGGTGACTTCCTCCTCGACCTCTGGTACTCTCCACAACCTCCGTCGGCGCCCTCTCTCGACCTCTGGCGGCTCCGGGTACGACGTCTGCTTTCCAGTCAGCGCCGCTTCTTCACCTCCGGCCCCAGGTCTCTAGGCTTCTCGACGTCGGACTCCAGGGAAACCAATAGACAGGTCAGGAACTTGCTGTTCTTCACTTCCAAGGCCTGTTCCGGCTGTTCAGGTCCTTGTGTTGGTTCTTCTTGACTTTATCCCACACAGGGCTCCAGGCTAGGCTCAGTCAGTAGGGACTAGTATCAAGGGTGGGTTTATGGACCCCACTCCAGGCACAAGTTTCCACCCCTGCTGCCTCACTCCTTCCTCCTTCAGGTTTCTGCTGCTCTCCCTTCACCAGTCAGGTGCCAACTGCCAGCTCCAACTGTCAACTCTCAGCTGGCTTCCCAACATTCCAAACCTGCCTCACACTGTCCCAGGGTTCTGGAATGTTCTGGAAGGTACTAGTAGGTTCCAGTGATGTCACAGGTGACAATGGGTGGCCACCATTTTGTGCTCCAGGCCCTCAGACAGAAGTTCCAGGGGTAGATAAAATGGCTCCCTGAATCTGCATCAATACTAAAAAGTCTGGTGATTCCCAAAAAGGAAAAATTCTAACAGGGTTTGAGGCAAAAGGGGGACAAAATAAATAATGATGAGGAGGGACCACCCAAAGGGCTGACAGGTCTAACAGTGCCCATACAGAAGCTCGAAGGGGCTGAAGCCCACTCCCTTCTGTGGCACTTCCCTGTAGGAAAACAATAGACAGGGTAGGAGGACGTCCCATTTCCTCCGCAGGCTTTCAGGCAGACTTCTGATCATGCCTTTCAAGGTTTTGTTGAACCTCTCCACCAGACCATTGGTCTGGGGGTGGTAAGGAGTGGTGAACCAGTATGTCACTCCACACTCCTTCCACATCGCCCGCATGTACGCTGACATGAAGTTGGTCCCCCTGTCGGACACAACTTCCTTGGGAAAACCCACTCGGGTAAAGATTCCCATCAGGGCCCTAGCCACAACAGGTGCCGTAATGGTCCTCAGAGGTATTGCCTCTGGGTACCGTGTGGCATGATCCACCAGAACCAGGATAAACCTGTGACCAGCTGTAGTAGGCGGATCTAACGGACCCACAATGTCGATGCCCACCCTTTCAAAGGGGGTGCTAACGACAGGAAGTGGTTCCAGGGGAGCTTTCAGCTTCACCCCTGTTTTCCCACTGGCTTGGCAAGACACACATGTCCGGCAGTAGGTGTCGGACGACACTTTCATTTGAGGCCAATAAAAGTGTGGGACAAGACGGGCGAAGGTCTTGTCTTGCCCCAGGTGTCCTGCCAAGGGGATCTTGTGAGCCAACTCCAGTAGGAAGGCTCGATAACGTTGAGGGACTACTAAGGCTCGTGACGATCCATGTAGGGGTGGGAGGGGGTGGTCTTTTCGGGCACTTCGCATCTCCCTTATAGTGTCCAACGCCACCGCACTCGAAGCAATGGACAACCCTTGGCTGCTGACTCTGGCCAGGATTAGGGTTTCTGGGTGGCTTAGCCCTAGGGGTGAATCCTGTTCCCTTCCCTGGGAAACTATTTTGGGGGCCTTTAGAGAACTCCTTTTTCTTTTCCCCTCCCTCTTTCTTCTGGGGGGTGCCCTGTCCGGCCTTTTGAGTTTCCCCTCCAGTCCCCCTTGTGGACACCCGGGTACTAGCCCAAATGTCCGCCTCCTCAGCAAGCTTCCGGGGATTGGTCAGCTTGCTATCCACCAGGTGTTGACGCAGTTCAGGGAAACATTTTTCGAGCAGGTGTTCCTTCAACATTAAATCAAACAACCCCTCGTAGTCCCTCACCTCACTGCCCTGAATCCAACCCTCTAATGCCTTCTTCGCAGAATCCAGGAAATCCACCCAATTCTGTGTGCCCAGTTTGTGGCTACCCCGGAACTTCTGTCTGTATTTCTCGGGTGTTAGTCCAAACTTTCTTATGAGCGCCACTTTCATGGTGGGGTAGTGGGTCTGCTCATCCTCCTCTAGGGCCAATAATGCATCCCTACCAGCTGGAGGCATGTACTTGTACAATCCCCCTCCCCAGTACTTCTCTGGAACCCCATGGGCCCTTAACGAGACCTCATAGGCCGCTAGCCCATTGGCGATATCGTCACCCGCCCCGTAGCTAGCTACTATGTCCTTCGGCAAGTAGGCTTTGGGTTCCCTAGTGATCTCTCTACCTTCGCTGCCACCATTAGGAATAGTGTGTGCCCCGACTATTAGGATCTGAAGCTCTATCTCTTTCAGCCTTAACTCGTGAGCTATCCTCTGTCCCTCCTTCTCTTTCTCCAGCTCCGCTAACTTCCATGTGAGCTGTCTTTTCTTCCTCCGGTCAGTTAACTCTGCTTCAGATAAGCCACCGCTAGAGACAGTGCTGCCCTTCCTGGAAATAGTTCTGGGCCCCGCTACTAGGTTCCCCACCTCAGGTTGGTACAACCCAGCCCCCTCGCTGTCAGGCTCTCCATCCCTGTCTTCCTGCTCAGCCTTACTCTCTCGTCGTGCCTCCCCCCAAGCCCTCAAGCTGGTCTGGAGTTCAGCCTTCTTGGCACCTGGGGGACAGTACACCCCCTCTCTCTGACAAAACTCTCTGAGTTGGGCCACAGTATAACTTTCCAGGTCTTCCAACACAAACTCCATTTTGCCCACTCAGAACAGAAGACAGGTATTTGGAGAAGCTATGCAGGGGGGTACCTTTGATAATACCTCCTCCCACCACCAGAGTAAATTTGGAAAAAACAAAAAACTCACAATTAGGAAGTCCGCTTGGAGAAAACTCCCGGTGTAGGCCTATGGACTACCCACAGTTATTGACGAGTATACGTAGGCACAGCTCTATCCCACCGCTGAACACCAATTATGTTAGAAAAACACACTCCCACACCGGAAGGGTGGTGGTGTTCTCCCAGACATACACTGTGGTAGCTTGGCTCAAGTGGTCAGGGATCAGGCACCGTGCTAAGCATACGTCATTCCCACACAATAACCATGCGTGCATCCGTTCCAAAAACGACACTACACCTTAAAAATTATACTGAAAATATCTCTTTATCTTCTTTTCTCTTAGTTGCTGATTAAATAAATAATAATACAATCACAGTACACAAGGCTTTCCCTTAAAAAGTGCAGGTCAAATAAATAATAACACTTTACAGGTGCAATAAATAGGATCAGGTCAAATAAATACTGTGAGGGAATAAATACTGTGCAGAAATAAGTTAGCTCAGGACAATAAATACATTACAGGAATAACTTAGATAAATACAATAAATACAGTACCCTCAATAAATAATATCAGCCAACAATGACATTTGTAAAATCAGATCACATTTAAAATACTATGGGCTGATTTGGCCCAGTCACAGCTTGTGGTTAGGTGGATGGCCTGAGGGTGTCTCACCTAGCTTGGGTAAGGCTGAGGCTAAAACTGAGGTAGATCAAGGGTAATCTAGGAATCTGGCTCTCCCAAACTACACAACCCCTCACACAGGTCACTGTATCAGTCTCAGTCCACCCCTGGCACTCCCAGGCTGGTCCTAACACCTCTTTATCCCCTAGGATGGTCTCTTAGGGCTCCACAGGGCCTTAGGCGCCCTCTATTCCACTTACTGCCCTTTTTATGAACTTCCGACTCCGCCGGAGTCGTGTCGACGCCGTGAGGCGGTTCCGGTTCGATGTCGCTAGCCGGCCGCGGCTCGATGTCAGTTCTTGGCATCGCCGTGAGGCGGTTCCGGATCGATGTCGACGGACGGCCTCGGCTCGATGTCAGTTCCTGTTGACGCCGTGAGGCGGTTCCGGATCGATGTCGGCGGGCGGCCTCGGCTTCGCTGTCGGGTTCCGGCGTCAAAGGGTCACGGTCTCCCTGCTTCCGGACGACTCCAGAGTGCGACCTCCACTCCCGACCTCCGGTGCTCTTTCCTTCAGGTTCCGGCGACTCCGGAGTGCGATCTCCACTCCCGACCTCCGGCACGATTCTCCTCGGTTCCGGCGGCTCCGGAGTGCGATCTCCACTCCCGACCTCTGGTACGCTTCACCTCGGTCTCCTGCGACTCCGGAGGGCGGACTTCACTCCCCCGTCGACGCCGCACACTCGACCTCAGGTGACTTCCTCCTCGACCTCTGGTACTCTCCACGACCTCCTACGGCGCCCTCTCTCGACCTCTGGCGGCTCCGGGTACGACGTCTGCTTTCCAGTCAGCACCGCTTCTTCACCTCCGGCCCCAGGTCTCTAGGCTTCTCGACGTCGGACTCCAGGGAAACCAATAGACAGGTCAGGAACTTGCTGTTCTTCACTTCCAAGGCCTGTTCCGGCTGTTCAGGTCCTTGTGTTGGTTCTTCTTGACTTTATCCCACACAGGGCTCCAGGCTGGGCTCAGTCAGTAGGGACTAGTATCAAGGGTGGGTTTATGGACCCCACTCCAGGCACAAGTTTCCACCCCTGCTGCCTCACTCCTTCCTCCTTCAGGTTTCTGCTGCTCTCCCTTCACCAGTCAGGTGCCAACTGCCAGCTCCAACTGTCAACTCTCAGCTGGCTTCCCAACATTCCAAACCTGCCTCACACTGTCCCAGGGTTCTGGAAGGTACTAGTAGGTTCCAGTGATGTCACAGGTGACAATGGGTGGCCACCATTTTGTGCTCCAGGCCCTCAGACAGAAGTTCCAGGGGTAGATAAAATGGCTCCCTGAATCTGCATCAATACTAAAAAGTCTGGTGATTCCCAAAAAGGAAAAATTCTAACAGGGTTTGAGGCAAAAGGGGGACAAAATAAATAATGATGAGGAGGGACCACCCAAAGGGCTGACAGGTCTAACAGTGCCCATACAGAAGCTCGAAGGGGCTGAAGCCCACTCCCTTCTGTGGCACTTCCCTGTAGGAAAACAATAGACAGGGTAGGAGGACGTCCCATTTCCTCCGCAGGCTTTCAGGCAGACTTCTGATCATGCCTTTCAAGGTTTTGTTGAACCTCTCCACCAGACCATTGGTCTGGGGGTGGTAAGGAGTGGTGAACCAGTATGTCACTCCACACTCCTTCCACATCGCCCGCATGTACGCTGACATGAAGTTGGTCCCCCTGTCGGACACAACTTCCTTGGGAAAACCCACTCGGGTAAAGATTCCCATCAGGGCCCTAGCCACAACAGGTGCCGTAATGGTCCTCAGAGGTATTGCCTCTGGGTACCGTGTGGCATGATCCACCAGAACCAGGATAAACCTGTGACCAGCTGTAGTAGGCGGATCTAACGGACCCACAATGTCGATGCCCACCCTTTCAAAGGGGGTGCTAACGACAGGAAGTGGTTCCAGGGGAGCTTTCAGCTTCACCCCTGTTTTCCCACTGGCTTGGCAAGACACACATGTCCGGCAGTAGGTGTCGGACGACACTTTCATTTGAGGCCAATAAAAGTGTGGGACAAGACGGGCGAAGGTCTTGTCTTGCCCCAGGTGTCCTGCCAAGGGGATCTCGTGAGCCAACTCCAGTAGGAAGGCTCGATAACGTTGAGGGACTACTAAGGCTCGTGACGATCCATGTAGGGATGCCTTGGGTTCACTGTAGAGGAGGCCATCCTCCCAGTAAACGTTGTAGTTCCCCTCAACGTTCCCTGCTGCCTGGGCTTCGGCCTGTCGCCTCAGTCCCTCAAGGGTAGGGCACTCCCTCTGGCCCTTGCAGAATTCCTCCCTGGTCGGCCCTCCCTCCACGTGCCACTCGGCCGGGATGGGTAGGTCCTCCAGTTTGGTAACATCCCCCACCGCGGACTCCTGGTCCACCACCTCCGGTGGCCTATCCGTCACACGGGGCGCGGATGCCGAGGCAGGCTACTCCTGTCCTCGGTTCTTCCCTTAGTCGGCAGCTGGCTGGGCCTTTGTTCCAGGCTCCAGCCGAAACGAACTCCCTCTCCGGGTAGTCGCGGACCCTGTGCTCACACAGGTCCAGTCAGGTGTACCCAGCATCTCAGCATGAGTCCGGTATTCCACCTCCTTCCAAGCATTGTGCTCCATGTCATTCCCCAGCAGACAATCGACTGGCACGGCAGGGCTTACAGCAACTCGAAGTGAACCTGCAACCCCCTCCCATTCAAAGGGAACCTCGGCCACCGGATAGTGGCCTGTTCTGCCGTCAGCCATCGCGGCTGGGTGGAGTACATCGGGAATTACCTGCTCTGGAGACACCAGTTGGCTACGTACCATAGTCATACTGGCTCCTGTGTCTCTCAGAGCCTCCCCTCTTTGGCCGTTGATGGTGACCCACTGCCCATACTTTACAGTATTTGCGGGCACCTGGATCTTAGGAACCATCTCCCGTTCTCCCAGGGACACTAAAGTGACCCCCGCCCACTCCCTTCCCTTAATTAAGGGCATCTCCTCCCCGAGCACTGCACTAATTACTCCGGGGGCCTTTCCTCCAATGGGAGGGGGTGGTCTTTTCGGGCACTTCGCATCTCCCTTATAGTGTCCAACGCCACCGCACTCGAAGCAATGGACAACCCTTGGCTGCTGACTCTGGCCAGGATTAGGGTTTCTGGGTGGGTTAGCCCTAGGGGTGAATCCTGTTCCCTTCCCTGGGAAACAATTTTGGGGGCCTTTAGAGAACTCCTTTTTCTTTTCCCCTCCCTCTTTCTTCTGGGGGGTGCCCTGTCCGGCCTTTTGAGTTTCCCCTCCAGTCCCCCTTGTGGACACCCGGGTACTAGCCCAAATGTCCGCCTCCTCAGCAAGCTTCCGGGGATTGGTCAGCTTGCTATCCACCAGGTGTTGACGCAGTTGAGGGAAACATTTTTCGAGCAGGTGTTCCTTCAACATTAAATCAAACAACCCCTCGTAGTCCCTCACCTCACTGCCCTGAATCCAACCCTCTAATACCTTCTTCGCAGAATCCAGGAAATCCACCCAATTCTGTGTGCCCAGTTTGTGGCTACCCCGGAACTTCTGTCTGTATTTCTCGGGTGTTAGTCCAAACTTTCTTATGAGCGCCACTTTCATGGTGGGGTAGTGGGTCTGCTCATCCTCCTCTAGGGCCAATAATGCATCCCTACCAGCTGGAGGCATGTACTTGTACAATCCCCCTCCCCAGTACTTCTCTGGAACCCCATGGGCCCTTAACGAGACCTCATAGGCCGCTAGCCCATTGGCGATATAGTCACCCGCCCCGTAGCTAGCTACTATGTCCTTCGGCAAGTAGGGTTTGGGTTCCCTAGTGATCTCTCTACCTTCGCTGCCACCATTAGGAATAGTGTGTGCCCCGACTATTAGGATCTGAAGCTCTATCTCTTTCAGCCTTAACTCGTGAGCTATCCTCTGTCCCTCCTTCTCTTTCTCCAGCTCCGCTAACTTCCATGTGAGCTGTCTTTTCTTCCTCCAGTCAGTTAACTCTGCTTCAGATAAGCCACCGCTAGAGACAGTGCTGCCCTTCCTGGAAATAGTTCTGGGCCCCCCTACTAGGTTCCCCACCTCAGGTTGGTACAACCCAGCCCCCTCGCTGTCAGGCTCTCCATCCCTGTCTTCCTGCTCAGCCTTACTCTCTCGTCGTGCCTCCCCCAAGCCCTCAAGCTGGTCTGGAGTTCAGCCTTCTTGGCACCTGGGGGACAGTACACCCCCTCTCTCTGACAAAACTCTCTGAGTTGGGCCACAGTATAACTTTCCAGGTCTTCCAACACAAACTCCATTTTGCCCACTCAGAACAGAAGACAGGTATTTGCAGAAGCTATGCAGGGGGGTACCTTTGATAATACCTCCTCCCACCACCAGAGTAAATTTGGAAAAAACAAAAAACTCACAATTAGGAAGTCCGCTTGGAGAAAACTCCCGGTGTAGGCCTATGGACTACCCACAGTTATTGTCGAGTATACGTAGGCACAGCTCTATCCCACCGCTGAACACCAATTATGTTAGAAAAACACACTCCCACACCGGAAGGGTGGTGGTGTTCTCCCAGACATACACTGTGGTAGCTTGGCTCAAGTGGTCAGGGATCAGGCACCGTGCTAAGCATACGTCATTCCCACACAATAACCATGCGTGCATCCGTTCCAAAAACGACACTACACCTTAAAAATTATACTGAAAATATCTCTTTATCTTCTTTTCTCTTAGTTGCTGATTAAATAAATAATAATACAATCACAGTAAACAAGGCTTTCCCTTAAAAAGTGCAGGTCAAATAAATAATAACACTTTACAGGTGCAATAAATAGGATCAGGTCAAATAAATACTGTGAGGGAATAAATACTGTGCAGAAATAAGTTAGCTCAGGACAATAAATACATTACAGGAATAACTTAGATAAATACAATAAATACAGTACCCTCAATAAATAATATCAGCCAACAATGACATTTGTAAAATCAGATCACATTTAAAATACTATGGGCTGATTTGGCCCAGTCACAGCTTGTGGTTAGGTGGATGGCCTGAGGGTGTCTCACCTAGCTTGGGTAAGGCTGAGGCTAAAACTGAGGTAGATCAAGGGTAATCTAGGAATCTGGCTCTCCCAAACTACACAACCCCTCACACAGGTCACTGTATCAGTCTCAGTCCACCCCTGGCACTCCCAGGCTGGTCCTAACACCTCTTTATCCCCTAGGATGGTCTCTTAGGGCTCCACAGGGCCTTAGGCGCCCTCTATTCCACTTACTGCCCTTTTTATGAACTTCCGACTCCGCCGGAGTCGTGTCGACGCCATGAGGCGGTTCCGGTTCGATGTCGCTAGCCGGCCTCGGCTCGATGTCAGTTCTTGGCATCGCCGTGAGGCGGTTCCGGATCGATGTCGACGGACGGCCTCGGCTCGATGTCAGTTCCTGTTGACGCCGTGAGGCGGTTCCGGATCGATGTCGGCGGGCGGCCTCGGCTTCGCTGTCGGGTTCCGGCGTCAAAGGGTCACGGTCTCCCTGCTTCCGGACGACTCCGGAGTGCGACCTCCACTCCCGACCTCCGGTGCTCTTTCCTTCAGGTTCCGGCGACTCCGGAGTGCGATCTCCACTCCCGACCTCCGGCACGATTCTCCTCGGTCTCCTGCGACTCCAGAGGGCGGACTTCACTCCCCCGTCGACGCCGCACACTCGACCTCAGGTGACTTCCTCCTCGACGTCTGGTACTCTCCACGACCTCCATCAGCGCCCTCTCTCGACCTCTGGCGGCTCCGGGTACGACGTCTGCTTTCCAGTCAGCGCCGCTTCTTCACCTCCGGCCCCAGGTCTCTAGGCTTCTCGACGTCGGACTCCAGGGAAACCAATAGACAGGTCAGGAACTTGCTGTTCTTCACTTCCAAGGCCTGTTCCGGCTGTTCAGGTCCTTGTGTTGGTTCTTCTTGACTTTATCCCACACAGGGCTCCAGGCTGGGCTCAGTCAGTAGGGACTAGTATCAAGGGTGGGTTTATGGACCCCACTCCAGGCACAAGTTTCCACCCCTGCTGCCTCACTCCTTCCTCCTTCAGGTTTCTGCTGCTCTCCCTTCACCAGTCAGGTGCCAACTGCCAGCTCCAACTGTCAACTCTCAGCTGGCTTCCCAACATTCCAAACCTGCCTCACACTGTCCCAGGGTTCTGGAATGTTCTGGAAGGTACTAGTAGGTTCCAGTGATGTCACAGGTGACAATGGGTGGCCACCATTTTGTGCTCTAGGCCCTCAGACAGAAGTTCCAGGGGTAGATAAAATGGCTCCCTGAATCTGCATCAATACTAAAAAGTCTGGTGATTCCCAAAAAGGAAAAATTCTAACAGGGTTTGAGGCAAAAGGGGGACAAAATAAATAATGATGAGGAGGGACCACCCAAAGGGCTGACAGGTCTAACAGTGCTGGTGTGTAATGTCGATATAGGTGTATAAGTATATTTGATAGTGTTCTATTGATCATTGACAGCATCATGTATGAGTGAATCTATAGGTAAGTGATTAGATGTGTGTATAGATCTAGGAATCCATGAGTGGTTGTTTAGAAACTTGTATTGGTGTGTCAATGGTTTCAATTATGGCACTCTATATTTTACAGTGAGTGATGAAAGGTTATACTAGTGTATGATGAGGTGTATCTGATTGTCACGTGGATGATGCCATCAGTGATGTCATCAGTGATGTCATTTGAGATGTCATCAGTGATGTCACTGACCATGTCATGAATGATGTAATATGTGACATCATCAGCAGTGGATTGCGGGCGCGCGAGATGTAGTTAGTACAACTAACTATATCGGAGGAATTTCAATGGTTTTGTACGAGTGAAATGTCCAGCTAACTATTACACCCCTAAAACCTATGGTTTTTTCAGTGAATTTCTAAGGTTTTTTAAATGCTAATTCCTAACTATATCAGGCCTGAAACCTATGTTTTTTTCAGTGAATATATATATATATATATATATATATATATATATATATATATATATATATATATTCACTTAAAAAACCATAGGTTTCACACATGTTATAGTTAGCTGGACATTTCACTCGTAAAAAACCAATGAAATTCCCCCGTTATAGTTAGTGCAGGCAACCGCAATCCTCTGCTGATGACGTCAGATATTACATCACTGTATTTAGACACTTATTTACCCATGTCTTCTTCCATTAATCTTTAGCTATACATATATTACAAATATTTATTTTTCATAAACGCACATATATCATCAGTGATGTAATATCTAACGTCATCAGCAGAGGATTGCGGTCGCGTGAGTTATAGTTGCCTGCACTAACTATAAAGGGGGAATTTCATTGTTTTTTTACGAGTGAAATGTCCAGCTAACTATAACATGTGTGAAACCTATGGTTTTTTAAGTGAATTTGCAAGGTTTTTTTAAATGCTAATTCCTAACTATAACGTGTGTGAAACCTATGGTTTTTTCAGTGAATTTGTACGTTTTTTTAAATGCTAAGTTATGTGTTTATTAATTATTTTTTTTTCAGGTTTTTCACCGTGCGCGCACCGTGCGCGCGCTGTGGGCGCTCGGTGCACTTTGCGCACCGAGCACCCTCGGTTCACAGTGCGTAGGATACACGCGCAGTGCACGCACCTCGCGATTTAAAAAAAAAAAAAAAAGTTTTTTTCTCCCTTGGGGGTCCTTCTGTGACCCCCTGACCAAGGCTAGGGGGTCAGGAACTGTCCACTCTGCCCCTTTTCACGTTCTCCACCTTTTTTTTTCACCCCCTCAGACTGCGAGAGACAAAATGGCAGCCGACACTTCCTGGTTTCGACCGATTCGAATGTTTACCGACATCTAACAACCAATCAGAATTGCGCTCGCGCACGGCAGGGTGCGCGCACCGTGCGCGCACGGTGCGCGCGTATATATATTGATATGCTTTTAAATGCTATTTTCTCAGGAAATACTGAACAGATTTACACCAGACCTGCAAAAGGCACTTCCTTGACCTTATGGCTACCTCTCTGCCAAATTTCACGTAATTCTGTTCAGCCGTTCGGGCTGTAGCTGTGACTAAAGGTCCTATGGAAAAATGCATGGGGAAAACGCGTTTTGGGACCCCCCTTTTTCTCGGCCCCCGCTTGACGAATCACCCCGAGACTTTAAGGGTAGGAGCTGAACGGAGCGCCCCATTTGTTTTGAAAATTTCACGAGGATTCGTCAACCGGCGCCAAAGTTATTCAAAATAGAATTTTGAGATTTCCTATGGAAACTAGGTTGTAACTATTACTATCTACTGGCGACCAGTAGATAGGAGATAGTAGATAATATATATATATATATATATATTAGCTACCAAATCCGACTTTCTCCAAAATCAGACACCGACACTCAGGATGCTTTCAGCCGTCCGGCTTGGGTTTTATTTTCTCACGTAACGCGTTTCGGGACGTATCCCTTGCTCACACAATCTAATGTGGACCAAACGTTTCCATTTAAGCAAAAAATACAGGGTCACATGATTCGCTCCTCAATAGATATAAACAACAGACTATTATCGCCATAGCGGTTGATTTCTTCAATACAACGTTATCATGACATAGTGCCAGAAATCTTTCATATATTCAAATTTATCTCATTTAAATAAAATCAGAAAAATGGATTGGGTTTTAAAAATTATTTACAAATATTTCATATATTTTTACATATTTATATTCAAATCAAAAACATCCATAAAAAGTACAGAAAGATTTCAAAAGAATAACATTGTAGTCAATAACAATCTATCAATAATGTATCTCTCGTCTGCATCATTACACAAAATCATTTGTAACATTATTACACACATCATAATTAAGTCATATAACTCTAAGTCCCTTGTCATAGTTGATTTGTCCATCGTTCCTATTTTAGAATCAACGGGATTTTCAATGAGCAGTTCAGTTATAATCCATTTTGGTAACCTTTACATCCAGGAACCAAGGCGGAAGAGACAGGGGAAAAGAAAAAGAGACTTAATAATATCAAAATGGGACATACACTGATGACATAATTAAACAGTAGGATTCAACTCGATACCCATAAAGTGCTAGTGCTTTGTGCAATTCAATGCTTAAGAGTAAAGTGCTAGTGCCTATCTTTGTGCAAAAAATCGCAATGTTATTACAATAAAGTGCTAGTGCAACAGTATAAAAGTATCGGGGAGTCCCATAATCACTGTAATACAACAGATGTCCTAAAAACGATTATATTTGGTAATTTGTAGAAGAAGAAGACAAGAGACGGAGCAATCAATTCATCACAGGATAATTAAAATCAAAATTTAAAACCACAACAATTTAAAATCAACGTGATTGAGAATGATACCTCTATTTTAAATGTATATGTAGATCTTCTTCAATGTTCATACCATGAGGACTTTTTGTGTTAAACATGAGTATGTATTTAGACTCTAATTTTCTTAATTTCTTTTCCCTATCACCTCCTCTTTGTTCTTTAGGGACTTGGTCAATGGCAAAGTATATCAGATCATTAGTATTGCCTTTGTGAAATTCATTTATGTGACGGGCAACCACATAATTTTTGTCATTATTAGTAATCGCCCTAAGATGCTGCAGGATACGCACGTGAACCATATGAATAGTGCTTCCTATATACATCTTTGGGCAAGAGCATTTCAAGACATAAACAACAAATTCACTTTTACAATTCAGTGGCTTTCTTATTTTCCATGGACTATTCAAAAGGGGAGACATTATCTGCTGTGTATTTTTACCGTGTCTACAGGCCTTACATTTAAAACATTTGTGGAAGCCTGGGCTCACTTTAAGCCAACCTCCACCTTTCTTCGCTTCAAAATCTGTTTTAAAAAGGTATATATATTTTTTTTTTTTTTTTATAAAGCAAACAGTCTGTGATCAGTGCGCTCTATCCGCGGGTGCCGGTGACGAGGTCAGACCATACCTCGCAATAATTTCTTCAAACAAAAAAGGCCACCGCACTCTAGAAGTTGTGTTTGAATCAGGAAAGCTTTTTAACACAATTTCAAACACAATGCAACATTGAGCTCAATGTGAATTTCTAGTCAAATGCAATTAGTTACATTATGGATTACTTTTCTAACCACAGTGCTGGAGCCTAGATTCAGTCCTTGGACATCTCCTGTAAACAGTTGAGTAAAACCGTTTTGGTTACAGTAGTGATTTTTAAGGAATATTATTGTATTTTAAAAGTTGACACTGTTTTTTTTTTCACATAGAATCACCAATGTTATCCTATGGCAGAAAATTCACTTAGCAGGTAAGTAGTGTTATCGTTAGTTTTTCTTAATCAGTGGTGGATTCTGGATCCAGCACTGGTGCATCTCCTGTAAACAGTTGAAAGAATGTGTTTGTCATACAGACGATTTTTTAGGAATATTTTTAGTTTGTGAAAATAGACTAACTTTTCTGCTGAAAACCACTCAATGGATTCCTATGGAAGGAAATACATGTTACTGGTAAGTACGCTTAGAATTACTTTTCAGGGTCAGTGCTGGGCTAAAAGATGCAGCACTAGGTTCTCTCCTGATAACAGGTGAGTAAATCAGAATTCGTAGTTCGGCTGATTTTAGAGGAATATTTGTACGTTTCAAAAATCGACACTTAGAAACTTATTTGGTGAAAACCACACAATGGATTCCTATGGAAGCAAATACAAGTTACTGGTAAGTACGCTTAGAATTACTTTTCAGGGTCAGTGCTGGGCTAAAAGATGCAGCACTGGGTTCTCTCCTGATAACAGGTGAGTAAATCGGAATTCGTAGTTGAGCTGATTTTAGAGGAATATTTGTACAATGGTGAAGGAAGGGGGCGGGGCCTGAAGTGACGTGTGCAAACACACCCTGTGGCGCGTTTTGAGTTGGAGAATTAATTCCTCTTCAATCCTGTGGTCCCCTGGGGGCAAACTAGCACACCAGGTACCTCCAGTATGCGCCAGGGAGCTGCGTTGCATAGAGGTGTTCAGAGGCCACGCCCCTTTTTACAACACTCTGCAATGCAGCTCCGTGGCGCTTACTGGAGGTACCTGGTGGGCTAGTTGGCCCCTAGGGGACCTCTGGATTGAAGAGGAATTAATTCCCCCAACTTAAAATGCGCCACAGGGCGTGTTTGCACACATATCACCTCAGGCCCTGCCCCCTACCTTCACCACTGTGAAAACGCGCCCCATGGCGCATTTTAAGTTGGGGGATTAAGTCCCCTTGAATCCTGAGGTCCCCTGGTGGCCAACTAGCCCACCAGGTACCTCTAGTATGCGCCACGGAGCTGCGTTGCAGAGAGGTGTAAAAAGGGGCGTGGCCTCATTACACCTCTCTGCAACACAACCCCCTTGCGCATACTGGAGGTTGCTGGTGGGCTAGTTGGCCCCCAGGGACCCCCAGTATTCAAGGGGAATTAGTTCCCCCTCTGCAAACGCTCCAAGGGGCATGTTTGCAGAGTGGTGCAAGGAGGGGGCGTGGCCTCCTGCCCAATCCCGTTTTTTATTTTTTTATTTTTTAAGAAGGGGGGCTGTGTAGCCCCCCTTCTTTTTCTAATTTATTGGCCCTGGGGACCCCATCCCCCAGGGCCTGCCCCCAATTTTTTTTAACAAAATATAAAAATCGTGAAGGGGGCCGCCCGCGTGGCCCTCCCTCCCGAGGCCATAATTTGCCCCGGGGACCCCATCCCCTGGGGCATGGCCCTTTTTAAAAAAAAAATATTTTGGAGGGGGGCTGCCTTGCCCCCTCCTGTGGCCACTTATGGCCCTGGGGAATCCATCCCCCGGGACCATTTCTTTTTTTGGGGGGTGTGTTTTTTCGGAGGAGGGGGGCCGCGTAGCCCCCCTCCCGGCCTACTACTAGCCCTGGGACCCCATCCCCGGGGCTGGCCCTCTTCGTTGGGGGGTCCCCAATCCCCCCACGGTCCCAGCCGGCTCCTCGCATCCTGCGGGAGCTGGCATTGCTTTTCCACATGGGGAGCAGCTAAAATGCTGCTACCCCTGTGGAAAAGCAATCTGCCCACCCAATATTAATAGGCCCTGGGGGGTGGTGGTCCCCGGGGCAGTGTGGGGGGGTCCCGTGCTTCATTTGCTTTTTGTTGCCGAAATTCGCACTGGGTGCGTGAATCTCGCTGATTTTATTTATTTTTTTTAAATGCTTTTTTAGGCCCTGGGGTTGCTTGTGGGACCCCCTGAGCATTTCTTTTGCTGATTTCTTGTGCCTCGGTTCTACCGATGCAGAAGATGGCTGCCAACACTTCCTGATTTGGAGTGTTGACAGCCAATTAGAATACAGCTTGTGCACGGCAGGGTACGCATAGGCTTCGCTTAGGGTACGCGGATCCTCCGTGGCCATAGATATATATGTACTTTTAAATGTCATTTTCTCAGGAACTACTGAACGGATTTACACCATTTAAGCAAAAGGCATGAGTCTGAACTAAGGACTACCTCTTTGCCAAATTTGGTGTAATTCCGTTCAGCAGTTCGGGCTGCAGCTGCGGCTAAAGGTCCTATGGGAAAATGCATGGGGAAAAGGCGTTTTGGGACCCCCCTTTTTTCTCGGCCCCCGCTTGACGAATCACCGTGAAACTTTCAGGATAGGAGCGGACTGGAGTTGGCCAAAAGTTTTGAAAATTTCGCAAAGATTCGTCAATCGGCGCCAAAGTTATTCCAAATAGAATGTTGCGGATTTCCTATGGAAAATAGTTCCTAACTATATCTACCTATTTATATATATATATATATATACTTTTAAATTAACATAATGTTAATTTGGTAAATTTGAAATATTTAAAATATTATATATATATACATATATATATATATATATATATATATATATTACCTACTGGCGGTCGCCAGTAGGTAGTTATAGTTAGGACCACGTTTCCATAGGAAAACCTCAACATTCTATTTTGAATAACTTTGGCGCCGGTCGACGAATCCTCGCGAATTTCTCAAAATAGGTGGGGCGCTACGCTCCGCTCCTACCCTGAAAGTCTCGGGGGGATCCGTCAAGCGGGGGCTGAGATAAAAGGGGGGTCCCAAAACGCGTTTTTCCCATGCATTTTTCCATAGGACCTTTAGAACGAGCTACAGCCCGAACGGCTGAACAGAATTACTCAAAATTTGGCAGAGAGGTAGTCCCTAGGTCAAGGAAGTGCCTTTTGTAGGTTTGGTGTAAATCTGTTCAGTAGATTCTGAGAAAATAGCCTTTAAATCAATATATATATCTGAGCCCGCTTACGGTACGCTTACCGTACGCTTACGGTAAGCGTACGGTGGCGTGCGCGAGCGCGATTCTGATTGGCTCTTAGATCTTAGTAAACATTCGAATCGGCCGAAACCAGGAAGCGGCGGCCGCCATTTTGTGTATTTCACTCTGAAAAAAAAGAGTGAAAACAAGGAAAGGGGGCAATGAGGAGAGTTACAGACCCCCTAACATTTGTAAGGGGGTCAAAGAAGGACAGAAAAGTACAAAAAAAACATTTATTGATTTTAAAAAAAATCACGGGGTACGCGTACGGTAAGCTTACGGTAAGCGTACGGTAGAAAAAAAAAAAAAAAAAATGAAAATCAGATTTAAGTGTTTAGATATTAGGGGGCTCTAAAAAGAGCCGTTGTGTTTATGAAATGATTTTTTAGTGGTACCTACAAGTAAGTACCGATGCAGAGTCTAAGGTTCAAGAGGAAGACTCTGTTCCCTTCATCATTGAAGTGCACACCATCTCCTCTATAAATGTCTTGCATGTCATAACGCAAGTTGTTGTGGTAAATGGCACCCATACCATAGTCACGGAGGAAAGCAGAAACAGATTTGTTGACGTGCTTTCTTGCTTTGTCATCGCACCGCGTGCCCACTGTGCGTGCACGGCACTAACTGCGTAAAGTGGGCGCGCGGTGCGCGAAGCGCACCGCGTGCTCACTGTGCGCGCACGGTGCGCGAAGCGCACCGTGCGCGCACGGAACGAACTGCGTTAAGTGGGCGCGCACGCCACGAATGGCGTAAAGTAACTTAGCATTTAAAAAAACGTACAAATTCACTGAAAAAACCATAGGTTTCACACACGTTATAGTTAGGAATTAGCATTTAAAAAACCTTGCAAATTCACTGAAAAAACCATAGGTTTCACACATGTTATAGTTAGTGGAAATTTTACTGATAAAAAACCAATGAAATTCCCCCGTTATAGTTAGTGCAGGCAACTATAACTCATGCGACCGCAATCTTCTGCTGATGACATATGTGTCTTTATGAAAAAAAAATATTTGTAATATATGTATAGCTAAAAATGTATGGAAGAAGACATGGGCAAATAAGTGTCTAAATACAGTATTAGCATCAGCAGAGGATTGCGGTCGCGTGAGTTATAGTTGCCTGCACTAACTATAACGGGGGAATTTCATTGGTTTTTTATCAGTAAAATTTCCGCTAACTATAACATGTGTGAAACCTATGGTTTTTTCAGTGAATATATATATATATATATATATATATATATATATATATATATATATATATATATATATTATCTACTGGCAGTCGCCAGTAGATAGTTATAGTTAGGACCATGTTTCCATAGGAAATCTCAAAATTCTATTTTGAATAACTTTGGCGCCGGTTGACGAATGTTCGCGAAATTTTCAAAACTAATGGGGCGCTCCGCTCAGCTCCTACCCTGAAAGTCTCGGGGGGATTCGTCAAGCGGGGGCCGAGAAAAAAGGGGGGTCCCAAAACACGTTTTCCCCATGCATTTTCCCATAGGACCTTTAGTCGAAGGTACAGCCCGAACAGCTGAACAGAATTACTTGAAATTTGGCACAGAGGTAGTCCTCAGGTCAGGGATGTGCCTTTTGCATATATGGAGTCAATCTGTTCAGTAGTTCCTGAGAAAATTGCAGTTAAAAGCACTTACATATCTATAGCCGCGCACCGTGCGCACACCGTGGGCGCACCGTGCGCGCAACCTAACGTGCGCGAGCGTAATTCTGATTGGTTGTTACATGTCAGTCAACGTACGAATCGGTCGAAATCAGGAAGTGTCAGCCGCCATTTTGTTTGTTTTCAGTGCGAGAGTGGAAAAGGAAGGTGGCGAACGTGAAAAGGGGGCAGGGTAGAGAGTTCCTGACCCCCTAGCCTTTGTCAGGGGGTCCTTGAAGGACCCCGAAGGCAGAAAAAAACATTTACATTTTTTTTTTTTTAAATCGCGGGGGTGCGCGAAAAACCATAAAAGAAAAAAAACAATGTTTAATACGTAGTTTATTGAAAAATAAATATATAAAAAAAATAATAATACATACATAACTTAGCATTTAAAAAAACGTACAAATTCACTGAAAAAACCATAGGTTTCACACACGTTATAGTTAGGAATTAGCATTTAAAAAACCTTGCAAATTCACTTAAAAAACCATGGGTTTCACACATGTTATAGTTAGGTGGATATTTCACTCGTAAAAAACCAATGAAATTCCACCGTTATAGTTAGTTCAGATAACTATAACTCGCGCGACCGCCACTCTATCACAAGGATGATGTCATCAGTGATGTCAAGAGTGATGCCACTGACCATGTCATGAGTGATATAATATGTGATGTCATGAGCAGAGGATTGCGGGCGCGCGAGTTATAGTTATCTGAACTAACTACAACGGTGGAATTTCATTGGTTTTTTACGAGTGAAATATCCACCTAACTATAACATGTGTGAAACCTATGGTTTTGTAATATATATATATATATATATATATATATATATATATATATATATATATATATATATATATATATATTCACTGAAAAAAACATAGATTTCAGGGGCTTTATAGTTAGCTGGACTTTTCACTCGTACAAAACCATAGAAATTCCCCGTTACAGTTAGTTCAGCTAACTATAACTCGCGCGCCCGCAATGCACTGCTGATGACGTCACATATTACATCACTCATGACATGGTCAGTGACATCACTCATGAAATCACTGATGACATCTCAAATGACATCACTGATGACATCACTGATGACATCATCCAGTGAATGTGTGTTTTTCTGGAAATTACATATGTTTTATATATGTGTATCTCAAGGTCGATGGAAGAATAAATGGGTATATAAGTGTCTAAATGGATGATTTGTTTTTGAAACATTGATTGTATAACTGACTGATTAAGTGTATCTTAGTGAATACATGGCTTAGTGAGTAATCTTTAAATATGTAAATATCTGTATCAGTCTCTCACTTTGTGTATAAGTGGCTGCATGGGTTGGTGAGTAGCTACATGAGTGTCTATATAGGTTATTAGTTGGTTTTTTGAGTATCAGTATAAGTGTCTGATGTCTGTATGGTTCGGTGGGGTGTATTACGTAGTGCATAGGTGCATGAATGAGTGACTCACTGTTTGTATGTGTTGAAGACAGCATGTGTGCAGGACTGTATGGGTGGATGAGTGTGTGCATGGGTGTGTTAGTGAGTGAATGACTGTCTCAATAGTGTCTCTATGAGTAACTACATATGTTTTAAACTAGTATATGTGACTATTGGTGTATATAAGTGAGTATATGTGAGAGTGAGAGATTGAAAGAGTTCCTGTATGAATAAGTATGTGTTTCTATAAGTGATTGTTAAAAAGACTAAGTATGTGTAAGTTTCTGTAGAAGTAAGTGTGGTGGTGTGTGTATAACTGTATATAAAGGTAAACGGATGTTTGATTCTTTATTAGCATGAGTGACTATGTGTGTGAGTAACTTTATGGATGAGTGGCGTTGTGTAACAGGATGTATAGGTGTATGAGTACATATGATGAGTGAGTACATGTATGAGTGACTGTATAGGACTGTTGGTGAATGAGTGGATGTGGATGTGGATCTTACAATTACTGAATAGGTTGTTGTAACTGGTATTGGTATGACCATTGTTTTGAAAATTTTAATTTCTATTTTTGAATGTGTGTATCAAAGGTTATATTAGGGGGAGAGGAGGTCTGCCACTCTATCACAAGGATGATGTTATCAGTGATGTCATCAGTGATGTCATGAGTGATGTCACTGACCATGTCATGAGTGATGTAATATGTGACGTCATCAGCAGTGCATTGCGGGCACGCGAGTTATAGTTAGCTGAACTAACTATAACGGGGGAATTTCTATGGTTTTGTACGAGTGAAAAGTCCAGCTAACTATAACGCCCCTGAAACCTATGGTTTTTTCAGTGAATTTCTAAGGTTTTTTAAATGCTAATTCCTAGCTATGCCTACAGAGATAGGACATGTGAAGAAAGAAGGAAAAACGCACAGAAAGAAAAAAAAGAAATGCAGAAAGAAGCAACAGAAGTCCTCAAAGACGAAGAAAAGTGCAGGAAGAAGTATAACGTGCAGAAAGAACAAACAGAAGAGCAGAAACAAGCCTTGTTGCAAAATCATCCTGTACCCTCAACTTTTTCAGACGGATACTGGTGGTAACTGAGTCTGACTAACCAGTCCTAGAGCCAGTGCTATGTTAAAAGACACTCAGAATACAGTGAAAACACCTACATACACTAGGGCACACTGTGTGTGTGTTGGGGTCCCCCTGTGATTAGCATGACCTCCTCTGTAAGCCCCTAGTATATAATAGGGCAGGGGATTAAAACTACCTCTTAAAACGCACCACAGGGCGTGTTTGAACACATCACCTCATGCCCCGTCCCCTCCCTTCCCCACTGTGTAAACACGCCCTGTAGCCGTTTTAAGTTGGGAGATTAAGTCCCCTTGAATCCTGAGGGTCCCTAGGGTCCCACTAGACCACTAGGTACCTCCAGTAAGCGCCACAGAGCTGCGTTGCAGAGAGGTGTAAAAAGTGGCACGGCCTGCACCACCTCTCTGCAACGCAGAGCAGTGGTGCTTACTGGAAGCACCTGGTGGGCTAGTTGGACCCCAGGGTCCCTCAGCATTGAAAGGGAATTATTACCCCAACTTAAAAACGCGCCACAGGGCCTGTGGGCGTTCTGAGTTGAGAGATTAAGTCCCCTTGAATCCTAAGGGTCCCTAGGGTCAAACTAGCCCACTAGGTACCTCCAGTAAGCGCCACAGAGCTGCGTTGCATGGAGGTGTAAAAAGGGGCGTGGCCTCAGAACACCTGTCTGCAACGCAGCTCCCTGGCAGATACTGGAGATACCTGTTGGGCTAGTTGGCCCTCAGGGACCCTCAGTATTGAAGGGGAATTAATTCTTCAACTTACAACTGGCCAGGGGGCGCGTTTGCAGAGTGCTGCAAGGAGGGGGCATGGCCTCCGGCACGATGCCGGTCTTTTATTTATTTATTTTTAAGAAGGAGGGCTGTGTGGCCCCCTTTCTTTTTCTAATTTATTAGCCCTGGGGACCCCATCCCCCAGGGCCTGCACCCTAATTTTTTTTGTTGAAAAAAATTAATTTGGCCCTCCCAAGGCCTTAATCGGCCCCGGGGACCCCAACCCCCAGGTCATGGCCTTTTTTTAATTTTTTTATTCTTTAGGAGGGGGGCTGTGTTGCCCCCCTCCTCAGGCCACTTATGGCCCCGGGGACCCCATCACCCGGGGCCGGCCTTTGTTTTTTATTTTTTTTTAAAAATATATATTTATAGAAAAACCTAGTACATGCTGGACAAACCGTATGTACCTATCACCATGACAATTTGCGTGATATTCATTAAAAGGCGACTATGCATACAATGAATCCACGTAGAATGTATTCACACCACTAGTGAAGCTCTGACATGTCTGACACCCTACCGTGCCTAATCCCGGCGCCCCCGCTGGTGGGTACTCTCCAAGTAGACACCCTTGTCGTTTATTTATACAAACATGGGTAGCTATTGACTGGCACATTTAATACACATGCACACCAAGTTATTCAAAGGGGATTCGACAAAAATTCGACCAAACTATGCAAGAAACCCCCTCATGGTTAATAAAACACACATCCACCGCCGGATGTGTAATACTTTTTATTTTACTCTCTGGAAAGGAGACAAACCTCACTTGAGAGTCACAGCGTGCTCCTGGCTGAGCCCAATGCTGTGTTACACCCACCAGTGCCCGCCGAGTGCCACACACCTCTGTGTTGTATTCCACCAGCTAGTGCGTATGCTATGACACTCTCTAGCCCATGTGCACTGTAACACCACCCCGTGAATATGTCATGCCACACTTGCCTTCGCACGGGTTATATTGCCCCATCTAACATGCCTTCCTCGATGCCTATGTTATAAAGCACAGCGCTATGCCATACATATTACAATCTGGGATCCATATCCTTGTCACAGTGCATATGCAATGTTACACTACCCAGCACATATTTTAAATTACAACTTTAGAGACTACTTAGGTTACACAACACTGCCCTGTGCATATTACACTCCAAGGTGCATATCACATAGCAAGCGCTAGTGCCTGTGCTATCTCGCACTCTCCAATGAATCTGTCATTGCGCACAATGTATTGCATATTATATTTCACGCCCCGGTTCATCTTATATCACACTTTTTGGTGCATAGTTTATACCATATACTATATCTAGTTTTCATTTTCAATCGTGCTCTCAGGACTATGTTCTATATAACACTGCGGCCACCTACCCTTTTCACGGGCATTACATTTTGCGATGGGGGGTGGAGGGTCAGGGGATGTTTCTGCCAAGTGAGCCCGGAGTCACAGTCCCAAACGTCCTCTTCTTCCTGAATAAAAGTGAGATTATGCTGCATACTTGTTCATATTTTAAGTAGTTCGCACAGACACACATTTTAAAAACAATAAAGTTCCTAATACCCACCTTCTATGAACAGTTAGCTTGCTGCCCCATCCACCTCCTCCCTATCCTCTGTTGTCTGAATCCATGGACTAGCCTCCTCCCTCCTGCCATGCATGGTCTGATGTGCTGCCACTGCCCTCCATTTAGCATGATGTACCAGTCCACTCCTCCTGCCCTCAATTGCCCAATTCTATGCCCCATCAGTGACCTCCTGCTCTGCCTCTGTGCCTAGCTTGCTTCCCCTATTCTCCTTCCCCCTGCCGTTCGATGTCTGTGTGCATGCCCATGCTCCATCCTTTTTGCCCTCCATGTTCCATGGACCTGCCACTCCTATCTACTCTGAGTGTTCTGTTGAGCTGCCACTCTCCTACCACCTGCCTAGCATTGTCACATGACTGTAACCTGTCCCTGCCACCTCTACCCTGCCTGTCCACATGCCATGCCCCTATCCCCTTCCTCCTGTCCTGCATGGTCCATTTTACTGCCACACCCTTCTGCCCTCCCTGGTCTGTTGTGCTGCAACTGCTCCTCCTGCCTGCCCCGCGCGGTCTGTTGTGAGGCCCCTTCCCCTGAACTCTCTTGTCTGTGCCCAGGTCCTGACCCTCCCTTCTAACCTCCATGGTCCTTTGTGCATGCCCCTGCACCCTCCTTCTTGCCCATCATAGCCATTGTGCTGCCACTAACCCTCCTGCTTGCCATGCATGGTCTTCTGTGCTGCCATGGCCAGTCCCACCTTCCCTGTGTGGTCAGCTAGCTGCTCCTGACCCCCTCCCACCTTCCCTCCATGGTCTGTGTGTATGCCATCATAGTCTCACTGTTGCTCTCCATGGTGTGTCTTTTTTCTAGTGCCCATCCTGCCTGACCTCCATGGTCATCTTGCTGCTCCTGCCCTGCCCCCTTGCCCCCAGCCCTCTGTTTCCATGTGCAGACACCTATTCCCTCCCTCCTGGCTTGTCGGTTCCATTGTAATACCCCTGATCCGTCCCTCCTGCCCTCTATGGTCTGTTATGCTGCAGCTTTCTCTCCTGTCTGTCCATTATGGTCAGCTAGCTATCATTGCCTCTTTCCCCTCTGTTGTCTGTTGTCCATGTGCATGGTCCTGTCCCCTCCCTATTGCTTGCTATGGATTGTTGTGCTGCACTCCCGTCCCGCATGCCCTGTGTGGTGTATTGTGCTGCTGCAAACCCTGATGCCTGCCCTGTAGGGTCAGTTTGGTGCACCTCTCAATGTCCCTCCTGTCCTCTGTTATCCGAGTCCATGTCCCTACCCCAATTCCTCCTGCCTACCATGATCCAATGTACCATACTTGCGAACATTTTGAACTTGGTAAGAGGGAGATTTTGAAATAAAACTGGGGTATTGATTTTCCCCTTTGAGTTACATTGAAAAAGAGAAGATTGTAGACAGGAAACAGATCAAGTAAAGCCCATTTGAGCTTAAAAACATTGGACGTTTCCTGGCTGAAACGGGTCTGTTGGCATGTATGGTTGTATGACCACTGCCTCTTCCTTCTGCCCACAATGGTCTATTATATTGCCACAGCCTCTCTTGCCAGTCCTGTATTGTTGGTTTGTTGCCCCTGCCCCCCTTTCCACTGCCCTCCATAGTCTGTTGTGCTGCCACTGCCCTTCCTGCCTGCCTAGTGTGGTCAAATTGTTGCCTCTGCACTCTCCTACCTGCCTTCAATTTTCAGAGTCCGTGCCCCTGGCCTCTGTCTCTCAACAGTATCCCAATGAACAACTAGATTGCTAACATTCTATATTTATTACAAAAGTGTGGAATGCCTGACGTCATCTTGATGTAATCAAAACTGTAATGCCTAGAGCATTTCCTTTAGAAATTACATATATGAGAGGGTCTTATTTGCATCAAAATTATGGTTAGTGCTCTAAAAAACTAAAATGAGGACATATTTTCTGAGAATTCAAATAGCGACAAAGAACTTTTAAATTATTTGTAATCTTAGTTTTTTTATCCAGTTGACCACTTGATTAAATGTTGCATCCAAGGGGAGAGGGTGTGGTGTTACTTCCAGATCTGCAGACTTTGCAACTGGGGAACCAGGTTGGAGTTTCTGCTTCAGCTCAACATTCTGTGATTCTGGTCAAATCACTTAATCTCCCCATGTCTACAACCAAAATGAATTTGATCTTGTGTGATGTAACCAATGTTCATGTAAAGCACTCCAATACCTAGCAAGTCTGCACTATATAAAACTACAAATACACAAAAAATAAGTGTTTTGCACACTTCTGTCATTGGGCTACATGTGGGCTACATCTGGGTGATATTTGGGCTACATTTGGGCTCTTTTGTCTTTGGTGGCCATTTTAGGAGATTTATTTGTTATGAAGTTTCCTAATTTCCTCATTTACTGCAGTCTCCTCAGTAGGAAATGCTTTCAGTTTTTTACTTTGATTCCATCAAGAAGGTATTCAGATATGTCACTCATTTGCCATAAATTCTGAATGTTAGCACTCTAGTTGCTCATTAGATCACTGTAGTAAAGCTACTGCTCACCACGGAAGTCTGTTGCTAGTATTAGAAGTGCATGTTTCAGTCTGCATATCAGAATTTTTTAATGAAATAGAAGAGGATTTGAGAAGTCACTCAAAATGTGCCCTAATTTTTCTTTCTTCAGCACTAATCATAATTTCTATGGCAAAATGAACCCCCTCATTGTGTTCCTTTTTAAATTAAATGTTTTAAGTGTTACCAGTTTATTCCAATCAAGATGGCTTCAGGTGTGCCATACTTTTGTCATAAGTAAGACAGTAAGCGCTCTAGTTGTTCTTAAGAACACTCTGGGACATTCTGTCATTGGGCTATACTTGGGCTACATCTGGGTGATATTTGGGATACATTTGGGCTCTTTTGTCTCTGGTGGCCATCTTGGGAGATTTATTTGTTTTGAAGTTTCCTAATTTCCTCATTTACTGCAGTCTCCTCAGTAGGAAATACTTTCAGTTTTTTACTTTGATTCCATCAAGAAGGCATTCAGATGTGTCACACATTTTCCATAAATTCTGAATGTTAGCACTCTAGTTGCTCATTAGATCACTGTAGTAAAGCTACTGCTCACCAGGCAAGTCTGCTGCTGGCATTCAAAGTGCATGTTTTGTCATAAGTAAGACTGTTAGCGCTCTAGTTGTTCTTTAGAGCACTCTGGGAAGCTGCAGTAGAACACAAAGGAATCAACTGACAGTCTATGCCCTTGTTGGATGTACATGTTTTTCTGAGAATGTCAGACTTCATTCTTACATGACTGAGAAAGATAATGTGAATTTACAGAAAATATGCTCTCAGTTTAGCTTATAGATCACCTTTCAAACCTCTGTGGGAAAAGTATGAGAAAATAGTTTTCTCTCAAACATGGTTCGTGATATCACAGCAGAAGGCTTTTTCACATGGTAAAATCACCTTAGAACACACCACAATTCCTAAAATGAGTATGGTACCATCAACAAATGATTTATAATGTAACTAAAGTCTTAAAACCTTCTATTAACTGCAATGCTTTTTAATGAGGTGCTATCATGTATATTGGTCCCAAGATGGCTGCCAACACTTCTTGGATGAAGTACTGACAGCCAATCAGCTCTCACAATGAGATGTGTGGTTAGGCTCCGCCCAGATATGTATGTGATTTTACTTTTGATTTTCTCAGGAGCTACTGAACAGATTGACACCATATATGCAAAAGGCACATGCCTGACCTGAGGACTACCTCTTTGCCAAATTTCAAGTAATTCTGTTCAGCCGTTCGGGCTGTACCTTGGACTAAAGGTCCCTATGGAAAATTGCATGGGGAAAACGCATTTTGGGACCCCCCTTTTTTCTCAGCCCCCGCTTGATGAATCCCCCCGAAACTTTCAGGGTAGGAGTGGAGCGGAGCGCCCCACCTATTGTGAAAATGTTGCGAGGATTCGTCAACCGGCACCAAAGTTATTCCAAATAGAATGTTGCGGATTTCCTAGGGAAACACGGTCCTAACTATAACTATCTACTGGCGACCGCCAGTAGATAATATATATATAAATATATATATGTAAAACCATAAGAAATGATGAGATGGCACACCAAGTGGTTTTGCACTTAAATTTATGTGCAAAAAGAACAACGCGTTTCGGCAGTAACCCTTTGTCAAGTTACTTGCAAAATGCGTCATTCTTTTTGCACATAAATTTAAGTGCAAAACCACTTGGTGTGCCGTCTCATCATTTCATATGCAGAATGATAATTGACTTTTTGTCTTGATGGTTTCTGCTTCCATTGACAGGACCGGCACTCACTCCGGCACTGTGACGCCAGCGGCGGCGTCTAAGCAACGCTGTTCGAAAATTATATGGCCCGATTCACAGAACTAACTTAAGACAAAATCCTAAACTTACTAACATTTTGGTATTCAGAGAAGGCACTTACTCATTTTGGTATTCACAGAAGGCACTCACTCATTTCGGTATTCACAGAAGTTAGGAGTCCTAACTTTAGGACTCCTAAATGCCTTCTGTGAATACCGAAAGTCTTAAAATTAGGATTTTTCTCAGTTTAGGAGTCCTAAAGTTAGGCCTGCTAACTTTACTGCTACTAAACTGAGAAAAATCCTAATTTTAAGGCTTTCGGTATGCATAGAAGGCATTTAGGAGTCCTAAAGTTAGGAGTCCTAACTTTACTACTACTAAATTGAGAAAAATCCTGATTTTAAGAATTTCGGTATTCACAGAAGGCATTTAGGAGTCCTAAAGTTAGGAGTCCTAACTATCCTACTACTAAACTGAGAAAAATCCTAATTTTAAGGCTTTCGAGATTCACAGAAGGCATTTAGGAGTCCTAGAGTTAGGAGTCCTAACTTTACTACTACTAAATTGAGAAAAATACTAATTTTAAGACTTTCGGTATTCACAGAAGGCATTTAGGAGTCCTAAAGTTAGGAGTCCTAACTATACTACTACTAAACTGAGAAAAATCCTAATTTTAAGACTTTCGGTATTCACAGAAGGCATTTAGGAGTCCTAAAGTTAGGACTCCTAACTTCTGTGAATACCGAAATGAGTAAGTGCCTTCTGTGAATACCAAAATGAGTAAGTGCCTTCTGTGAATACCAAAATGGTAGTAAGTTTAGGATTTTGTCTTAAGTTAGTTCTGTGAATCGGGCCCTATATATATATATATATATATATTATCTACTGGCGGTCGCCAGTAGATAGTTATAGTTAGGACCGTGTTTCCATAGGAAATCCCAAAATTCTATTTTGAATAACTTTGGCGCCGGTTGACAAATCCTCGCGAAATTTTCAAAACTAATGGGGCGCTCCGTTCAGCTCCTACCCTGAAAGTCTCGGGGTGATTCGTCAAGCGGGGGCCGAGAAAAAAGGGGGATCCCAAAACGCGTTTTCCCCATGCATTTTTCCATAGGACCTTTAGTCGCAGCTACAGCCCGAACGGCTGAACAGAATTACTTGAAATTTGGCAGAGAGGTAGCCATAAAGTCAAGGAAGTGCCTTTTGCAGGTCTGGTGTAAATCTGTTCAGTATTTCCGGAGAAAATAGCATTTAAAGCATATATATATATGTATACGCGCGCAGGGTGCGTGCACCGTGCGAGCACCGTGCGAGCACCCTATTGTGCGCGAGCGTAATTCTGATTGGTGGTTACATGTTAGTCAACGTTCGAATCGGTCGAAATCAGGAAGTGTCGGCCGCCATTTTGTTTGTTTTCAGTGCGAGAGTGAAAAAGGAAGGTGGCGAACGTGAAAAGGGGGCAGGGTAGAGAGTTCCTGACCCCCTAGTCTTTGTCAGGGGGTCCCTGAAGGACCCCGAAGGCAAAAAATGTTTTATTTTTTTTTTAAATCGAGGGGGTGCGCGCACAGTGCGCGCACCCTGAAACCCCCCCCCAAAAAAAAATTTTTTTTTTTTTTTTTTTTTAAATCGCAGGGTGAAAACCAAAAAAAAAAAATAATAATTTTTAATACGTAGTTTATTGTAAAATAAATATATAAAGAATATTAATACATAAATAAATTAGCATTTAAAAAAACGTACAAATTCACTGAAAAAACCATAGGTTTCACACACGTTATAGTTAGGTGGATATTTCACTCGTAAAAAAACAATGAAATTCCCCCGTTATAGTTAGTTCAGATAACTATAACTCGCGTGACCGCCACTCTATCACAAGGATGATGTCATCAGTGATGTCATGAGTGATGCCACTGACCATGTCATGAGTGATGTAATATGTGACGTCATGTGCAATGGATTGCGGGCGCGCGAGTTATAGTTATCTGAACTAACTATAACGGGGGAATTTCATTGTTTTTTTACGAGTGAAATATCCACCTAACTATAACGTGTGTGAAACCTATGGTTTTTTCAGTGAATATATATTTATATATATATATATATATATATATATATATATATATATATATATATATATATATATATATCGAAATACACACCAGAAAAAAGGGCATCAAACACACATCACATACTAATGTTGTGGTGTTGTATAATTTAAATGTTTTTAAAAATACGCACTAAAAGTATTCTATGCAAATAAAAATAAATTGACACTTTACTTCAATCAGTACACTTCACTCAGGAACTAAAAGGGACAGTCTAGCCTGTGTTTAGTTAAAAGCATAAAAATCTTCCTTCACATAGGTAAAATCCTCAGTTTGTGGTAACTTTATTCAGCTGTTGATGCGTCTCATCATAGAAGAAAGATCTTCTTGTAGCAAACCAGTGAAATTTGGTTGTTACATTCCAGAAGATACTTCAACACTGTATTGGAATGATCCTGTTGCAACAAAATTGACTACAGCCATTATTTTCACTATTGGTGTCATTAATGTGGGATTACTATTGTGAGGCAGATAAATTATTAATAGTTTGTCTATTTAATCAGAATTTTTTGATTATATCCCTTTCTTCCATGGTGACAAGGTCTGGAACTGTAAATTAAAATATAGCATGATGTATTTGGATTATGCATGGGTTCTAATGTATTTGAAAAATATGAAAAACTATTCTTTATTCCAATTTAATAAACTACCTTCTGATTTCTCATTCTTGTTATTTGTTGTCATTTTAAAAAACGTGAAAAGCATTACCTACATGTAATTTATTTATGAAAAAACAACCTTTTTAATTTTAACTTTTCAAAATTAATGATGAAATATTATTTAACTAAACAAAATAAAAAATAAACAAGATTTAAAAAAAAAAAAGTCAATCATGGTGAATGAAACTAATATTAAAGAGCCAAAATTGATTGAAATTCAATGCACAAAATACAACTGGCATCAAAAAGGTAAATGTGTCCAGAAACTAGTCCACAGAGTGAATGCTCGTGACACATTGGAGGAAATTATGTTCTGTGTCTCTTGTTGGTGGTGGAAAAGGTCTTTCCATCCTCTTCTGCTGGTCCGGATGAACGTCACCTCCTGTGGCTTAGATCTGTCTCCCCACCGAGTGTGAAGACACCGGGACCTGCCAGGGCTATGCCAACGTAATACCTGTGGTACTGGAACCCTGTAACCTACACCGAGACAAAGAATCCAAACCGGACTCCAATTGCGCAGAAATCAAGCACCCATTGAGGGACGTCGAGACCCGTGAGTGGCCCAGCTGTCCTGAATTGTTCCTGCAACCTGCACCCCTGACTGCAAAGACCATCGTGACGCACAGAGCCTGGCTGACCAACCTGCTCTGTACCCAGACCGCCCAGCCTGTGAAGCGATGAACCAGCTGTGCTCCCGTACCCCTGAAGCCCTTTTTGACCTGATCCCTCATTTGGGATTCCTCAGACCTGCCTACAGTTCCCCCTTTGCAGTCTGATTTTAGGAGGCCCCCCTTCTTTGCACACCATCTACCAATGTCTCCAGCACTCTGCAACCCAGCCGCATCTGGGACTCTCCTGACGATCTGCTGGCCTGCAGCTACCCTAAACCTCAAAGGTGAACACCTAGAACCGATTGTACGATTTTATATGCATTTTTGAATTTTCTCCCATAGGAAATCATTGTGCATAATTGCGCACAATAGTGAACTACTTTTGCAAACTTTGATAAATCATAACAAAATAAGAACCTACCTGTGAAGTTGCTGTTCTGAAAAATTATATACTATTAAGTGTTATTTTTGCAAATTGGTCTCCGATTTATTTCTGAGAGTGTGTATCTCATGTATTGTCTCTATGAGTACAACAAATGCTTAGCGCTACCCTCTAGTAAGCCTAACTGCTCTCCCACACTACCACCAATAAAGTATTATTATTATCTACTTTTGCTTATGTATACCAATCTGTGACTAACTGGACTCTGCACAGTGTACTCCATTTTATTGCACCATATAGAGAGCCAGCTTCCTACAAAACTACTGATGACAGTGTGCCTTTCCCCAGTTGGATACATGTAGTTTGTCTGCATTAGATTGCAGTTGCATTGCAAGCAGCTGAAAGCGGGGTGAAGAAGCACCTGAAAACAGCATCTACGTACTGGACTGATCTGAGGTGTGCTGGGTTATTCTCCGGTCCACAGCTGCTGCATCTGTGTGCTCATAATGTTTACATTAAATCAAACTCGTTGAGATCGGATTTAAGGTAACTTTCAATAGAAAGATGACTTTAGAAACCTCTAGTTGCACTCAAAACAACAGGTTGCCCCCACCCCTCACTGCGAAGTGTGAAGCTCTCCCAGCAACAGGGAGCAAATAGAATTGCTGGAGGGAGCAGGTGTGACCTCCTCCAGCAGGATGCCCACCAAGCGATGGGCAGAGATGGCCCAGTTTTGAAATAGTATAGCCACAGTGAAGCAAATGGCAATCACACCTTCACCTGCCGGCTCTCTTCTATGAGCAGACAGGCTGGCTTCCCCTCCATGCCAATGATATTGCTCAGATATATTTCATTATTTGAGATAGTTTCTTACCCAAAAATCAAAAAACCCAAAAAGTGTAATTCACTATCTAATGGAGGCCTGTAATGGATATTGATTGTTTAAGCCCGAACTCTCTATTTCTGCTCAAAAACAGTAGCAAGTGTTGGATTACCATCAGCATCTGTTGGGCCAAAGGCCACACAGTTAGTGCCCAAGATAAAGAGACTGTCAATATTGCCCCGTATGGAGACATCTCATTGGATTCAATCCGGCAGATGTTGAAATGACAATGAAGATTTGAATTCTGGCTTTAAATTAGAAAGGAGAGAAGTAAATACTTTTTTGAGACAGATTAGTACAGAAGACAGCAAACAAAATGGGCCCTAAAGAGCATCAGGTTTTCAGTGAAGATGGCAAACAACTTGCATACCCGGTATCCTTCCTAAACACCTCAGTGTATAATCCAGGAAATGGTTGATTTCTCAAAAGCATCACATTATTTTACCTCAACCAAAATAGCTCTCATCAGAACATTCAGGGATCATTTTCAGTAGGGCTAACTTGGGTGGGTAAATATTAATTTTCGGCTGTGCACATTCGACAGCATTCAAAAAGCTTTGCAACAGTTACTAAAGGATTTTCAATGTCTACTAACTGCGAGACCATGATTGTTCAAAGTCAATCCAGTGCACAGATTTGGGATTGACTATGAGGCTCATTGCAAATGGCTTTTTTTTAAAGTACGTTATATGGAAAAAGTGAAACTACTATAGTAGGGCTACTTATGTGCCAGATCACGTTGAAATAGTTTTAAAATTAGAACGGAATCAAGATCATCAGTTATCCCTCGGAGAACATGGGAGAAAACCCTTACTGAGAACATGTTAGGTCAAAAATTTGAGTAAGTGTTCAAGAATGTGGAAGTTGTTGAGTAATTTTAAGGAGCAAAATGTAATTTGGTACATTTTTGAAAATCTCAATTGTGCATGTTCTTAAACATATGTTTTTGTTTTTTTCTAGACCTAGATTGCAGACGTTATTTAACGTCCGTGAGGTAAGAGCTTATTGAACGCTTCCTATTCCGTGTGCTTTTGTCCATAAAATATGGTGACTAAATGGACAATGCTGAATTGCATATTTGGCTATTAGGTAATTCATAGTAAGTGTGTCTGATGACTGTGAATGTGACATCAGATTGACAAACTCAATGTAGGATGCAGCACGCTTTACGCTATTCACATGCAGGTTACAAAATGTGAAATTGACTGCTGCCAGACAGACCTCTTACAGTATACAGACAAAGGTAGGGGGGAGATGTGGCCTAACGGCCAAAGCTTATGACTTTAGCACTGGAAAACCTGGTTTGAGTCCTGGCGTTGGCTCAACATCCTGTTATTCTGGGAAAATCCCTTAATCTTCTAATGATTAAAGTCGAAATTAATCTGACCTTATGTAATGTGCTTGCTCATCTAAAGCACGCCATTGCCATTACGCCAATTTCGCGCTAGATAAAGCTGCAAAAATAAGTTGTCAATTCGTTTTATCAGTTTTAGGCCTATATATGACATTAAATAAGTCAATTTTAATTATGTATTTTATGCTAGCATGAATGTTTAAGTGGTAACAAAGACACCGTAGTGCTGTGACTACATGGGCATGTGACAGCTTTACACTGCAAAAGAAAGTCCCGCACTTAAAATTCACGTTTCTGTGACAAGGGCTATTTACCCCCTAAAAAAATGTCTTCGCAAGTTTTTGGTAAGAAGTTAAAATATAGTTAATTGGTGAACTTGACTGATTGGTATAAAGGTCACAGAATGATTTTTATAACGTTTGTAAAATGATGTCCTTCCATAAACATAAGTCAAAACTGCTTTGTCAGCAAAAGCCAAAACGCGATTATGCCTGCTTGTGTACTTAAGATTTAATATGGGGGAAAACAATCTTACCACCGGAGCACATTTAGTGACCCCAAGCAGCCACACAAGCTCTCTATTTGTGTTCCGATAAATGTACAATATTTCATAACACACAATGCATCCTCGCGTCCAGTTTGATTGCCATGGTGAATTTTACGCTAAGAAAATATTGCTGAATGCCAGGAGTAAGTTGGAGGGAAAATTCTACCCCAACAGAAAATTTGACGCTATTGCTTAGCACAAAATGTTTGGATGTGAGGAGTCAATTTTGGATGGGAGGGTGCATTTTGAGATAAAAATGTAGCACTAAATGCTGGGGGTGAATTTGGTGAAAATCCTTCCAGAAGAGCACATTTATCGAGCACAATGACTACTTGCGTTTTGCATTGGTGTTCTAATGCATGTAGAGGAGGAGGCATTTGTGGACTGAAATATAGTGCTAAGTGCAGAATTACCATTTACCCACAATTAGAATTCTCGGGTAATTCCACATAATTATGCTACACTGAATTATGCGAATTATGCCCACACCAACTTTTCATAAAGATTCTCTCCTGCTTCAGTTGCGGTATGGCCTGTCAGCATTATGGTATAGACAATGGGGCATTCCGTTTTTGGCCCCCTGTCACCGTTAGGTTTTAAGGTTTTGTCTACTCCAAGAAACATCTGCATACGAGCACTCCACAAATAATTGACAGCACAACATAACATGACGTAGCTATAAACCAAATAGAATAACACTAACAACATGTTGGTGTGATTGTCTTGTTTACAACAGTGGCAGAATTGATTATCAACTGCTGGGAGTGAAATCAGTTGCAGATGCAATCTTATCTCAACTTGGCTTCTTCCCACATGGACAGGGATGGGGCATCGTCATCTTTCTGCCCTACTAAGCCAGCAACAAACAATACCATTAACCCAATCATCATGACCAACACATCTGCAGCCTTTCAAGCTCGCTGGCAGCCACTGGTGGCAAAAGTGGAGGCCCTGCTGGAATTCTTTCTGCAGGTCATGCATGGTGGTCCAACTCAGATCTTTGTCTTATTCCATGTCCATGACCGAGACACTCAATAAGGTTTAACCAGGCGCTATAGGGGCTCATCGTGTTGCCACTCTACAGTCTCAAGTAACTCAATATAAAAATGGGAACGTCTCTCTAGGGCAAATGATCACACCTGAGGAGCTGCTTACAAAAGTTCTTACATCTTTTTTAGAAGAACTTCGTTGTCCCTCCCCCCATTGCCCCACAGATCCATGTCTAGTCTCAGTATGTTTCATCATCAACAGCATTATCAAGGAGTCATTTGATTGACTTTCATTTTCCCCTGGAATGTTCGCCTCATGTGATCATCCTAGAGGTGGTTCCTTCTTGGGTGGGTGCCACTTTAGAGGACAGCCAAAGCCTCATAAATAAAGCAGCAAACTGGTGTAAGTGCAGGGTGTTAGAATGAATTAGAAAATAAAATCATTATGGTTCACAGGGTGAGATGGGTGGGCCCCAATCAAAAAGCTCGAGAGGGACTTTAATGATCCTGACCATGTTTGTTTTCTGTCGCCGTGGCCCATCTATTAGATCAACAACCTAAAATACGCGCCCTCTCACTGGGCGTCTTTTACCGTCCACCTTCCATCAAAATCACAGTTAAACACTGGCGCAGACCTATCTGGATTAACTCTCACATGTCAGTGCCCCTGGCCCCTATCATCGCTAGGAATCACTTTGAACCACTGCAATACCTTTCAGACATTGACTATCAATCCAAATAGCCCCTCTATTCTTGGTCAGCCTATCTACCCAGAAACTGCTCTTGACCTCCTCACTTACCTCCAGGTAGTAACAAAGCCAAGAGTGGACCAAATCCTAGCTAAGACATTCTTGAAATTTCAATCTTTATCACAGAACATTGCAGGGATATCTCAAAAATTCTGTAACGAGAATTGGTTGTCCTTAATCCAAAACTTTTACATAATCTGTTGCCAAGCGACCTTAGCCAGCAACACCATTCATGTTGAGGGTTTTAAATCTTTCTACTACCAGGATGTCCCATCAGTTGCAGGAAGGGGGAAAGGGGGTTCGATTCTTCTTATCTCTATTGCTATTAGGAATCTGAATTTCAAGGTCTTGGTTTCTAATCCCTGTTATCAGATTTTAAAGTTGTCACAGTCAAACTCTGCTAATACATTTTTAATTAAGTTTCATTATGACTTTTTTACAGTACAACCAGCCGGTATAATGGATGAATTGGAGACTATTGTAGCGAAATTACTTTTTAGAGTAAACAAGCTTTTGCAATGCAATAGGTCTCGCGTTTACGCAAATTTGAGCTATTGGCATTGTTCACCCCTTCCGTGCTCCCGTCGGCCAACAGCCAACGCGAACACAATCTGGCTAGTGCTGCGCACGTCCGTTGGCCGATGAACCCCGCCCACTTTTTCAAACCGCCGCACCGCGGCAGAATTCGCGCCGCGGTTAAGCGGTTAATGGCTATGCCTTTTATTTTGGTTTTGGTTTGTAAAACATAAATAAAAGACATTTTCAAGTTCAAGTTCAAAGAATCTTTATTCGAGTTAAAGCAACTCATAAAAGTACATCTTATAACACACAGTAAAAATCTGATTTCTCGATAAAAAGCTTACAAGTTAAAACACATCATTATTTACATTTCCATCGTTCTACGCGCATGAACAGCGATCTTTAAGAAGCTACAGACATGAAAAATTATTTCCTCATTTCCAAGTGTTAACAGTGCCTGGTAAGATTTGGTCAAACTAATTGGTCTAAATTTTTTAAAATAAGAAATTAGGAACCATTTTGTGTACATTGAATAAAATTTACAAAGAAAAAAGAAGTGCAAATCGCTTTGTTTGCTTTGCCCATTACAGGGACAGCTCATCATAGTTGCACTTTCCTGGTAGCCCAGAGGGAAATTTAGCAAATATCTAATAGTTCCAGCCCTCAGACGACATAAGAGACTTATTTCCCAATTTGTCAGTTCTAAAGTTAAATAAAGTGCGAGGGGATTTCTGGGTACTGCTATATCCATGTATCTCGTGACTGTTGGTTTTTCTTGTTCCCTCCTAAATCTCTTATGAGAGTACAGAACACTTAATGCCTCTTTTAATTCGGATTTCTTAATTTTGCTGGCATGGGTAGGGTTAATAAAGATATTCTCCATGCCTATTTCTCGCAAGTTTGTGTTTACATAAGAAATCCACGGGATTTTCAGCCCCCTATCGCAATTTAAGCAATCAATTAAAATCTCTTGCGTAAGTGGCGCTGATTTGTTCATCCAGACCGAGTGCCAGAATAGTACTGGTCGGGAACTGACAAAATCTGAGATAAAGTTTAAATTTAATTCATAATGTGTGATAAAATTAGATGTAAAAATTGGCACATTTAATAGTCTTCTACAAAACCGATTCTCTACTCGCTGGATAGGGATGCTATTTCCAATGCCCCAAACTTCTGCACCATATGTTGCCACAGGGACGCATTGAAGTTTAAAAATCTTAGCAATCGCCTTAATAACTCCCAATCTCTTTGGTTTAGGAATACTTAAAATTGAATTTGTGGCCTTTGAGAATTTGCTCGTGGCCTGGGCCAAATGCCCAGACCATGAGCCATTCGCAGCAAAGGTCACACCCAGGTACGGGAAGGTATTGGTTGCAATAAGTTTTTCTTCTCCGACCTGTATTGGGCTCAATCGTTGTTTGCCTGGACCACATGCCATTATAAAGGATTTTTTAAATTTGACTCGTAGGTCCAGGTCATCCATAAATGTAGTGAAGTTAAAAACCAAGGAACGGAGTGAGTTTGGCGTGCGGCCCATTAGCACCGCATCATCTGCATACAGAAGAGTGGGTATGGGTTTGCCATTTATTAAGGGGACATCTGGTTTACACTTTGCGAGATAGTTACTAAGTCCATTGATGTAAATAATAAAGAGCAGGGGTGCTAAAACGCACCCCTGTCTGACTCCTCTTCCAATTGCAATGGGACCAGACAGTTCCCCGCCTACACCTATTCTAACTCTAGACTTTAAGTCCGTGTGTAAAAAAGCTAAAAAGTGGACCAAAGACGTATCCAAACCATATTCTAATAAAATAGTCCAGAGTTTGGATCGGTTGACCAAATCAAAGGCAGATGACAAATCCATAAAAGCTAAATAGATAGGTACAGAGCGGGCAATGTTGTATTTATCAATAATTAGTTTAAGATTGAGGCATTGTTCCACTGTGCCAACCCTTGATCTGAATCCTAATTGGCAGGGGGATAATATCCCAGTTTCCTGTGTCCATGTAATTAATCTATTGTAGATAACACGACCTAATATTTTCAGTGTATTATCTAACAATGAGATTGGTCTATAATTTATAGGATCGGACCTATCTCCTTTCTTGTGAATTGGGACTATTATGCTAGTACTCCATGTGTCAGGCATTGTTGATTCAGACAGGCTATTAAAAACATTCACCAGTATAGGTGCCCAGAAATCAGGTTGGTATTTAATGAGATCTATCGGGAGTCCGTCAGGGCCAGGGGCCTTGTTGCCAAGGCTCTGGGCAATTGCCTGCTCCACTTCTCCCTTAGTTATCTTTAAATTGGCAGAGGTTTCAAAAATGTTAATAGTTGGACCTTTTAGTGGGGCAGCATAAATTTTAGAGAAATGTAATTCCCAAGAACTAGCAGAGATGGTGCAACTGATTGGTGTAAATTGTTGGCCCATATTCCGGAGTTCTTTTACTGCTGGCCAGAATAAATTACTTGATTTCCTTCCTGCGGTCAGAGCCAGTGCTTCCCAACGTTCGCCCAGGAGTGTAGATCTCCTTTTCTCTAGGGCTAATTTATAGGCCTTCCTTGCTGCACTTACTTTTGCTCTGACTCTAGGGATTTCTGAAAGTATCTTACGTAAGTTCTTATTTGCAACGGAACAACTATGATCAAACCACCATGGATTTTTAAGGCTCGGAGGGGCTTGGACCGTCAGCAAGGCCCTAACTGTAGCACATATTTTACTGAAGTGTGTTATGATTAACTGGCCGCTACTTGTTTTGTCAAGGCAAAGGTCTATACACTGCTGATTTTCCCTTAACAAAGATCCCATGATTCCTACTTTATCTATGCCTTTCCATTTTAACCGCAATTTATCAGTGGTAACACTTAGGTCTTTTACTCCCTGCATTAGACTATAAACCGGTTTTGATGCTAATTTAAATGTTACAGTTACAGGGTTATGATCCCCAAAGTCAGTATCCACCGTATCAGTTTCCATTATGCGGTCAGCCATGCCGCGAGAGACGAAAATAAAATCAATGGTGGAAGTACTGGCTAGTCCTCTATGCGTGGGTGCCTGCTGCTGTGATAATTTGGGTCCATGATCCATTATGTTACTGAGGGTATGGTCATCTAAAAGGGCTCTCAGTTCCTGACCTCTTTGACTGGCATGATGTCCATTTCGTTGTTCTACCTGCCATACATTTCTTGGGAGTTGGGCATTAAAATCCCCAGCCACAACAATTTCGGGCCCAGCAGTTTTTCCGCATCTGTCAGCCAATTTGGAAATGAAATTAAACAGTGCTGTAAAATTCTTATTTGGAATGGTTATAAAATCATTGTTATAAAAATTTATTAAAACAAAGGGATTTTTCCGCTTATACGCAATGGCCTGTATGTTGGCATTATCAGTCTCAATGGCCCTATGATTTCCCCCGGCCATTATGCTGAAGCCAACAAATAGCCCACCAACAGCCCGGCCATGTTGCGATTTACACGCTGGTATATTATAACAGTGGAACCCATTGATATGCAGATTGTATGGTGCCCAAGTTTCTTGGAACATAATTATGTCGTACCTTGTAAATAACTCCACCCAGTCTTTGTCCTTTAATCTGGGTTCAAGGCCGGCAACTTTCCAACTAAGTATTTTTAAATCGCGGGCTTTGTTCTGGTCAATTTTTAGGGGTCTTTTGGGTTCACACGTATATAGAGGTAAATCTTTAGATGGTTTTATTTGGGTCAATGATTCGTTAACAGTCACCAGTTGCTCTGGATGTTTCTTAATCTTATTCTGTTTTCCAAAGGTATTTATAAATAATAAATTGGGGCTGGCCGGCCGCTGATCTACTGGGTTCAAAATTGTCTGGGTCAGCCCTTTGGTTATTACACTACCTTCCAAATCAGATGGATTAGAAAGCAGTGTAATAAATGCTTCAAAGGGTCAATCCACGCCCTCCAAACCCTGGAGATTAAAGGCATCAAAACGATTATAGATGGGTACAATGGAAATAGCGTAACCTCGTGAGAATGCGAGACCTATTGCATTGCAAATGCTTTTTTCTTTGAGCGCAGTAAAACGCTCAGTTTTCTTTTACAGAATCCCCAAGGGGGGCTAAAAAGCACCACGTACAGGGTGAAAAGGGATTCTGACGGCGCGTCTCGCTCCCGGACTCCCAAATATAAACCCCTCTTCACATCTCTCACCCTCAGACACTCACACGCCTGACTCGGGTTCCGCTGAATTCTCCGACGTCGTTCATGAACTTGCCATATTTACTCAAAAGGTCATGAAAGGAACATTTTGTTTCCCCACCCCCAGTTATTTTATAGACCTAAATTAAGCCTGCGTCCTCACCTCTGCTCTCAATTAATTGCCTGTATGGGAACACTGTACAGAAAATAATGGATACAAAAAAATCACACCCAGCGCGTGTATTTGTCGGTGCTAGTGCAGCGCCTCCACTCCGAGAACGCAAAGTAACCTTCACTTCTCTGCAGTAGGCGTCTCCCCCGGCCCTCCCGCCCCAATTACCCCATGGCTCCCACCCCTTTTATATTCAGAGGGGCTTCGGGTGGCGAAAAAGAAAACAGGCAGCAGCGAACTCAGTTCCAGAATAATTACACCTGGCGTCTGTCCGCCTGTGAGTAAAAGCTTCCTCTTTAATCACAACGAGTGAGATTTTCTGTTTCACTCCTGGCCTTGCCTCAAAAAAGTAAGCAGGCCTCTAAAGTCACAGCCTCTGTAATGGCAGCAAGCTCCTTCACCCGAACTGCCCAGTTACTGTAGACAGCAAGCTTCTTCAAGCACCAGGCTACACCAGGCAGTAAGCGTCCTCAGCAGTTAGGCTGTTGCAGGCAGCAAACTTCTTAAGCCATTGGGCTAATGCAGGCAGCAAGCCCAAGCTGTAGACATTCTTTGCGGTTTCCTAGAACAAAATCTGATGTAAAAACGCACAGCTCCACCGGCCCTCACCGCGCATATTTTCGTTTCTTCAAATAATGACTTTTATGAAGGTGGCCGACAGCAAGAAATGCTCCCTCTGCAGAGCCGGTCTCCGACTACAGTATCGGTTACAAGATTTAAAAACAAGCACGGTCTTATGTAGGAGCCCGACTTTTGAGCGTTTGTGTAGGGGGAAGACGTTAAACAAAGCTAAAAAAGAAGTGCTTAACGGCTAGTTAGGAGACACTGTCTCCCGCCGCCAGTAAAAGATACAATCCCGGTGGGCGGGGCCAAAAGGAGACAGGGTGGTAACCAGGAGGGACTAAAAACCCTCCTGGACACCTGGTTTTGCATAATTAGTGACGCAAAATGACGGGCACCAATGCGAAACACGGGCAAAGCAGAAAGCGAGCTTCTGGAATCGTATTGATTCCAAGAAGCCCTCGTACGACGAGCGCAGCGCATGCACTGCTTTCGTCAGGCCGAGACCTAAAAAACATTTCTTACTTATGTGGGTGGGCGGTTTTAATATTGTCCAGCGTATTCAGAGTGGTAATCATGTCTGAAGAGTCACAAATGGGCAGGGTGGAAATATTGGCCATTTCATATACTCAGTGTATGGGAAAGCTCTGAATCGGATACTACTCACTTAAAACCTGTCGTTTTCATCAGACTTGCATGGCCCTAGCTCTATTAATCCCCATACATTGGTTGGCAGAAGCAAAGGCAGTGCAATCGATTTTATTTTACTCTCCGCTGATTTAGCCTCTATGTTGGAGAGTCATGAGTTACGCCCTTCGACCTTTAGTGATCATTACCCAATCATGATTAGTCTTCCCTTTCCTCTGCGGCCTAGTTGTAGGAATAGGTCTAAGTTCTTTATATTACACTGCTAACTGTGGGGCTTTGCATGAAATGGGAATGCAATGATCCTAATAAATTCTTTACAGACCTGGTCATTAATAATTCTGAGGACATATCCTGTTGCCTCAAGACAGTGTTACAGCGCTTTGTAGATCTGCTTCTCATATGCTAACTAGAGATAAACCCTAAGAAGACTGACCAGATCATTTTTGGTTTAACTCAGACTGCACTATAGCTGATAAAGCCCTTAAAACGGCTACTAATATGAATCCACTTAAACCAGACGCCATTAAGTCAGCTAGGAAAGATTATAAACAGGCCATAGAAAACAGAAAGCATGAAGTCCGACTTAAAGTCTGGGAAGATCTGGAAAGGGCTGCCCAAGCAAGAGATGATAGGGCTTTTTGGGAGATAATAAATCAACTCTTTTTTACTGAAGGCCCAACTTCACACATTGAACGTCGTATCCTAGAACACAACTGGATTGAGCACTTCTCCCAGATGTTTGATCCCGGCAATTTAGTACCCCATAGGCCTGTCTATAATTAAGTGAGTCCATTACCGTGGCAGATGTGCTCAAAGCCATTTTTACTTCTGAAAGCTGTAAAGGCACCAGGCCCTGATGGGGTCACTGTTGATTTGCTTAAGCATTACCCCGCCTTTTGGCCTCCCCTAATAACAAATGTGTCAGTAGGGCGAGGGCCCTATTGACTCATTAAGGGTATCAATAACTGTACCAATCTTCAAGAAAGGCGATAGGAACCTCCTTGCAAACTAGTGCCCTATTTTGTTATTAGACTCCTCTGCTAAAATACTAGGGCGGGTCATTTTGGCTAAATTGAAAGATTGAGTTGAGGCAAACACTTTTCTTTCAGAAGTCCAATTTGGATTACGCTCAGCCTCGGCACTGTTGAACAAGCCCTTAACCTGTCTCTGATTTTAGGAAATACGTCAAGGCCAGGAGAGGGGCCATTTACCTGCCCCTTATGGGCCTCTCCTGTGCCTCTGGCCTAGTAGATAGAGGCAAACTGTGGGAGTTGATGGAAGAAGCAGGTATCAACCTTCCTTTATTGGATCTCTTCAGGCGCCTCCATTGAGACACAGTTATGAAAGTAAGTTATACCCAAACTCATTCTATACAGGTAACACGAGGGGTAATACAGGGTTGTATTTTGGCACCTTTTTTATTTATATTTTACATTAATGCTTTTGATTCAGTTTTAATTTCCCAAAATCGGTTCCCGTCTAGTCACCGTACTTTGGTAAGCGGATGATGCAGTCCTTATTGCACGCACAACAAATGGACTACAGGTCCTTTTGGATGATTTTAATGATTTTATGGGAGATTTAAATCTAAAGCTCAACCATAAAAAGTCCTTCATTCTGACCTGCAGTCCAAAAAACACTTGTTCGATATCACTAAGATATTGAAATTTAACTATTTGGGCATTATGTTCAATGCCAACCTGACCTTGGATAGGTTAGTAACGCAGAGACCCTGGAAGAAGATGGAATCTTGTGAATTGATCTTTAGCTTTGTGAAAAAGCTAGGCCATAAGCCAATCAAAGAGATGTCCATGTTGTAGAGCAGCAAATGCCTCTCAGCTGGCATATATGTGGCAGGGGTATGGGGTTACACAGGTTTGGGGACTTTGCAGGCAGCTGCTATCTGGAGGATGATGTAAGTCTAACTCCCATTTTATTATAGCTGAAAGTATGGGCCACTCCTGACACGTGTTTCTCCTGTAAGGTAGTTGAGTAGTTTCTAAACTTAAGCAATATGTCAGCTATTCCCTGGCTTGCATATGTTAAGAACTCCCTTCGAGAACTGGGGTTGAGTCATCTTTTTGACACCCCAGGTAGTATTTGCCCCCATGCAAAGGAGTTGGTAAAACAAATGTTCCTTGCACAAATGGAGGATGTCATACTATTGAAATCTCTTGACAAGGTCTCTATCCTCCAATACGTGCTAATTTCAACCACCTTAGTTATGGAACCATACCTATTTTGGATAAAGAACCCTGAGCTGATATTTTATCTCACTCGTTTAAGAATAAGTGTGATTCACTTTTTAGTGGCCTTCCCCAGACTGGTACTTGGTTTGCCTCACTTCCATGTTGCCCATGTATTGTATTGTAATGTAATTGCATTTATATAGCGCTTACTACCCCTGATGAGGCATCAAAGTGCTTTTTCAGAGAGTAGCACGCCACTCCGTGACATATAAAGGATTAGTGTTGAATTCATTTCGTGAATTATAAAAGTAATTTAAGTGTTGGATAGGTTAGTCAGTTATTTGGATTCGGAAGGATAGAAGAGGAAAAAAGGTTTGCATTCATATAGCACATGTTGCCCCTGATGGGTGTTGAAGCGCTTTTCTGGCAAGTAGCACGCTACTCTGGAACCCATAAAGGATTAGTGTTGAAAATTAGTATAGTGAAATATGAAGTAATTTGAGTGATGGATATGTTATTCAGTTATTGGGATAGATAAGGGTAGGTGGCGGGATAGAAGAGGGAAAGAGGTTTCTATTAATATAGCGTTTGCTACCCCTGATGGGGTTTTGAAGCACTTTTTTTGGCAAGTAGCACGCTACTCTGGAACCCATAAGGATACGTTTTTAATTAGTATAGTGAATTATGAATGTAATTTGAGTGGTGGATATGTTAGTCAGTTATTTGGATTGAAAAGGGTTGGGGAGGGGTAGAAAAGGGAAAAAGGTTTGCATTTATATAGCATTTGTAACCCTGATGGGAGTTAAAGTACTTTATTGGTGAGTAGCATGCTACTCTGGAACCCATAAAGGATTATCGGTGAATTAGTATAGTGGAATATGAAATTTGAGAAGTGAACATGTTAGTCTGTTATTGTGATTGAAAAGGGTAGTGGAGGGATAGAAGAGTGAAGGATTTAGATATTTTTTCTTTTAGATATTATTATTATTATTTTTTGGGAGGTCATAGCAGTAGGAGGAGGCTTTTGGATGAGTAAAATTGGGATATGGAGGGAAAGAGTCAGAGGGAAGAGTTTAGAAAGGTTTGTTTTGGGGGATCGGTATAGTAAAAGAGTTGTCAGATGATGCAAGGAGGGGTAGAGAGGGGGAGAATCTAGAAAGGGTTATTTTGGGGATCATAGTAGTGGTATAAGGTTTGGGATACATGATAGAGTGGATGTAGAAGATACATTCATAGATGTATAGGGTGAGAAAAAGGGTAGTGCTTTTGAAAGAGTAGTAGAAAGAAGTTTGAGATGAGTGAGAAAGTTGGGCTAGAAGATATATTGAGAGAAGTATAGGTTGCGAAATAGGGTAGTCCATTGGAAATGCTAAATTAGAAGAAAGTGATAAATATATAGATCCATAAGTACATTGAAAGTATATAGATGCATAAAGGAGATAAGTATATGTAGATTAAAGATATTGATAGAGGTACAGGATGAGAAATAGGGTAGTGCATTGGATATGCTTTTTCAAGAGAAAAGCAACAAACACACATATCCAAGTACATGGAAGGTACATAGATGCACAATGGAAGCAAGTACATGTAGACCAAAGAGGCACCAGATAAACTCCGGTTTTCAAGTGTCATTGTACTTAAATCTTTTTTTTTTTTTTAAACAACATAATTATTCTACATGTCTACATGTTTTTACAACGCAATGCACAAAGATAGGTACATATCTATAGTGAAAATAAATGCTTATATACAGAGGGATATGCTGTAAATTTCCGTTTGCGTAAGGTGCTTATGTGGGGAAGAGCCAATTCTTGAGTAGTTTTCTGAAGATAAGGTGGGTGTCCGTGGATCTTATGTTGGGGGGTAAAGAGTTCCATAGTTTGGCTGCTTGAACAGAGAAGAATGTGCCACCCATGGTTTTTTCTTGTATCTTGGGATTTTGTGGCAAAGTGGCCCTTTAGAGCGGAGGTTCCTTTGTTATATGTGTTTGGTGATTTTTTTCCTGATGAAGAGCGGTCCCATTCCATGTATCTTCTGGCAACCAGTACCCAATGCAGGGTTTTCAAGGCAGGTGAGATGTGGTCTTGCTGTTTGATATGCAAGAGTAGTCTGGCAGTCGAGTTCTGAATCTGTTGTAGTCTTTTCATGGTTGTTAAAGGTGATCCGTGGTAGAGGCTATTGGCGTAATCGAGTTTGGACAGAATAAGGGAGATGGTAGCTTGGACCTTGTGTGAAAATCCCAAAGGAGGGAAATTTGTTGCAGCGTTTTTATAGTGACAAAGCTTGATCTTGCTAGTTTGTCCACGTGCGCATTGATCGATAGCTTGGAGTCTATGGTCATTCCGAGGTTTCTTACATAATTTGTCACTTTACGAGGTGATCCCAGTTCATCAGGCCAGGCGGCAAGTGGGTCATAATGTTTCCAATCGCCATACGTGAGTATTCCCGTTTTGGAAGCATTCAATTTGAGATGGCTCCAAGTCATCCATTGAGCCACGGCTCTGAGACAACTGAAAATTGGGGATTTTCCAAAGTCTTCGAGGCATTCCAGTTGAAGGAGTATTTGTGTGTCATCTGCATAGTTATAGGAAGGAGTCTCTATCCAATCTACGATGCACTTTATGCTTTTATGCACACTGTATTGCACTTTAGGATCTCGTTTTATATGCTCAAGTCTATGTGACATGAATTTTAATACACATCAAGAAGGGTTGCATATTTTACGATGCCTAGATTCCCACCCAATATGTTTTTCGATCACAAATTTAATTGCCTCTGCCTTAAAATTGAGAAGGATATACGCTTTATGATTATGCTTACTTTTTGATCCTTATATGTCTGTAATGCTTATATTTGAATAATCTTACTTTTTAATGAAATTACTTAGTTAATAACTGCTTATCTGAAATAAATTGATTTTGTATTCAATTATCCATATTTTATTTACCCAAATGTAATGCTCTTTCCTCATGGGTAGGCAATAATAGCATGGTTTTCTACTAAAGTTATTTTTTCCTTTCATTACTAGAGCATGTTCCTCTGTTTTTAAACTGTAATGTTTGTTGCCTTTTTTATATGTTGATGTGATAATAATGTTGTTTTTCATGTACTCTTATGGTCATATTTTGACCGAATAAAGATACTGACTTCTTTGAAATTGCCCTAAATGTTCTTGCAGAAGATCCATCTAAGTAGTAGAATAACCAAATTCACATGGGCATTCTAGGATGCATTGAGCCACCATTGAAGATAACATTCATCATATGCCATCCTAAACTGGGTGTCCAGACAGACAGAAAAAAGACTTGAGCAGTATTTGAAATGTTTAATTAATGAACGTCAGAATTTTGTGACAGAATTGTTGCCATTATAAGAGGATTCATAAACAATGTGAACTTCAGGAAGGGCACTTCACCTTTAGATGTCCCCTGGTCGCCAACAGAGCTAGCACTGACACCCACCCCTGCCATGCACATCAAGAACGTCTAAATTGTCATTGGCAGCAAACTCAACATGACTTCCCAAGTCAACTCTGTCACTGTATCATGCTTCCATACCTTAAATATGCTGAGGGAGCTTTTCAAATGGCACCCAATCAACACCCGGAAATCTGCTCACAAGCAAGCTGGACTACGAGAACACTCTCTATGCCGGGGGCAACAGTAATACTGACCAGAAGGTCGATGACCATTTAGAACTCTGCAGCCAAAATCACTCTCAACCTCGCACGCCATGCTCACATCATACCACGCCAGAAGAAGCTTCATTGTCTACCCATAAAGAAAAAGAGCACAATTCAAACTCCTCACCCACACTTTTGCTGCACTACATAACACTAGCCCTGCATACATCAACATTAACATCTTTTTTCACAAACATTCCAGACACCTACGCTCATCTGGACTCTTACTTGCACACATCCCATACATATGGAAAACCAGGTCCACGGGTTGAGCCTACTCCTACATCACTCCTAAAGCTTGTTTCAACCTGCCATTACAAATAAGAGCCTCCTCTTCACTTCTTGAAGTCTGCAAAAAGCTGAAGATCTGGCTTTTTGACTAGTCCCACTAGGCCCTAGGTTTGGCCAGGCTCACACCTGCTGAGCTCTAGAATACTCTCCTGGGTTACAGTGCGCTCTACAAATCTACATAACATAACTGTTAGACCTCAGCCTTAGGGTGGTCTTCCCCAAACATTTTGACTTCACCTTCATCCTCCTATTTTTATTAACTTCATTTTTGATGGCCTTAAGACTCTGTGCACTTTACATCTGCTAACTAGTGCAAAAGAGCTTCCACTCACTTTCTCAAACATGGTAAAATAGACTTACACCTGATTGGCATATTTAACTTACTTATAAGCCCCTTGTAAAGTGGTATACCATATACCTAGGGCTTGTAAAAGAAATGTAAATCCAGTAGGTCTACATCAATTAGTATGCCACCCATTTCAGTAGCCATTTAAAACATGCTCAGGCCTGCCATTGCATCAAGCCAACAGTTCTAAACTACAAATTTGACTTGGTAAAATGATCCCTTTGCCAAGCCAGAAAACTCTTGTTTTAATGCAGATCAGTTCCCCTAAAGAAGGCCCTAAACAGCCGATAGGGCGGGGTGTAATGTATCAATAAATGTTGGACATGTACTCTTAAGTTTTACATGTCCTGGTAATGAAAAACAAATTTGTATATTAATAAGTGCTAATGTTTAATTGAAAGCAGGTAGGACAGTCATGTTTGATAGCTGAGGAATTGCAATTCAAAATCCTCTTTAATGGTAAAGTTGGATTTTAAATCACAATTCTCAAAATGGCACTTTTCGAAAGTTGGCATTTTCTTGTCCTAAGATTTTGGTGACACATATTCATGAAGAACAGACCGAGGAGAGGCAACATGTATAGAAGACTTCAAAGACTGTAAGAATGTACATGAACTTCCTGATTGATAGGTTGAGTATATGGCACAGCTTTATACAAAATATATATGCATCTGTGTTTTACACAAGCAATTAGAGTCACATTTTAGATCATTTTAGAGGTGATACATCTTCTAGTTGCTATAACTCTACCCTTATTCATGAGTAGTGAGATATTTTTGGTAGATATGTAATGTTGTCTAAAGAGGTTAGTCCTCTGATCCTTTCTGAATTGTAGGAGAGTTAGGGAAGTTCCGATGTTGAAAGGAATGTAGGAGCATATTATCAAGGACGGCGGTAAAATTATCGCCGGTTTAGCGGCAGAAAACTGCCGCTAAAGCGGCAATAATGGGCTTGATAATATGCCCTGGAGAATTCCAATAGAAGCCCAGGTTCACACCAGAACATGGACTTCTATTGGAATTCTCAAGGGCATATTATCAAGCCCATTATCACCGCTTTAGCGCAGCCGCTTACCCGGCGATAATTTTTAACGCCGTCCTTGATAATATGCACCGTAGTTCTAGATTATGGGTGCATGGATGGGAATGCCTGTCAACAGGGCTCTATCTTTTTGCCGTTTCTAGTTTCCCAACATTATGACCTATCTCTCTTAAGGAACGCAGGTAGCATTTACCGGTCCCCTTTTGTGAAGCAGCCTTCTGCTGCTACATCAACCATAGACAGGCCTTCATGTTTCCCAATGGACTGTGATATTTCAGAATCACTCTCATTTCCAAACAAAAGGGTGAAGAGAGACTGCACCTTTGTCAGGGTCAAGGAACAATAAAGTGGGAGTCAGAGGTATCTACACTTCTCCCACTGTGTTTTTGCTGCATATAACACACTTCTACTGGTAAGATATCTGGACGTACTACACCCCTCCTTCCATTGATGGTCTGCTTTGTTCCGTGATATTGCTTATTGGTACACATTGACATTTTATTAATGCTACTGTGGAGCTGTTATATCCTATACAGTGAATGGATCTCAAGCACTGAGATGCGCAGTCCACTATGAAAGAAAATGACATTTTTATACCCGATATGATTACAGATAAATTATTAACATCTTGGCCTTAGAAATGTGCCCATCATCCAGATGGGGACCAAACTCCTATTGGGGATAATGGCTCTCTTTTTACCAAATTGTTGTCCAAATGTATTTTTAAAATTACCCATAGTCCATCATTTCACGCTCAATTTCCTTATGGGGGGCTGAGGGGGATTATTACTGGAACATGTGTCACCATCCATTGTAGGAAGAAGGAATGACTCTTCTACAGCAAAAAAAGTTGTTCTTTTCTGTGGGCTTTTCTACAAGCTGGAAACACTTCAAAGTAGGGCACTATTACAAGAGGGACCGTAATTGGAGGTGTAGATGCAAGTGCCAGAGATACCGATTCAGCTGACATGTCCACCACAATTACTAGCCTTTATGGATTTCCTGGTCCTAAATTCGGGGAAACATGCTTGACCCAGATTGATGGGGCCAAATATGCATGTTTTCCTTAGTTTCAAGCCTATTTCCATACACAATTCTTCCAAGCAACTTGTAATTGGGTGGGTGGTATCTCCCTGAGGTTACAACTAGGCCCGACTCATAAAGATCCCTTAGTGGTGTAACATGTTGTGGTAGTACATTTGGGCTGTTTTGACAGCTGAAGCCTTTGCAGATGCCTTAACTAATGTAAGCAGTAATGTAAATTAACTGAAAGCTATACATTTTTATATTAATATTAATAATACTACTAGTATTAATAATAATACTGCAACAAATACTACTACTACTAATAATAATAATAATAACAAATGATGGTGATTAGAAAACAAACAGAATAAAGAAAATAATATTACTAACTACAATGCTACTGGCTACTGCTAATCGTAATAATACCACTAATTATATATTGAAGTAAATACCTCTGCCATACATTATAAGGGAACTGCAAGCCACCTTCGTGAGTCATTAGGTCTAGCTCCCTTATAAGGTAATGGAACCCTAAGGTGACCTGCAATATTCTTACAATGTATGACAGGGGGTTCTTTATACCTTATAATACATATTCCATACATCATTGTTGGAAAGTGGATTATTAGCAGTGGCAGATATGCATTTACCACTGGAAAGAATACCACTAACACGCTATAGGGCTAAGAACAGGTCTTAGAAAATTATTCTCATGCTCAACCCTTGGTAGAATGTCTGCGAGCAGGCAGGCTTAACTTGAAAGACAGGTCATGTAAAGCATTTAAAACACCAATTCAGTAAATAATTAAGACACAACACACTATAAAAATCCAACACTATAATTATATAAATAGGACATATTTTAATCTCTAAAATGACACCAAATAAAATCCACTGTAGGGAACCAGTGTTATATTCCATATAGGTACCTTATATAGGCGCAGGTAACATCACAAACTTTCACCTATATTCTTCCCTACATTACATACATAACGGTTCTTAGGCACTGACCTTTTACTTAGATACGACACTGCATTCAGAACTTTTCCCTAGTTCGAATCTCATACATTATGCATGAGAATTCTTGGAAGCACAGCAGGACTAACAGCAGGACTGACATCTCCTGTATAATATCTCTGTATAAAGTTCAGGGCCGACATCCTCCTTTAGGCCGACTCACAGTAACACAGCAAGGTAGGACCCCTGGGGAGACCTATGGGTATAAATACATCATGTCTTGCTTAGAAAGACAGAGGAGACCGAGACTTCCCGGCTGACACACTGACCGGAGACGCTGAGGTTCCTGCATGTAGACACTCCAGCTAGCAGTGGTCTAACATCCCTGACAGGGTGTCCAACTCGAGAACAGGATGGGGTCCCACATTCTCTAATTCTCAGGTAATGGGGTGGACTAAATCCTAGAGGGATTCTTGGCATAACACCTACATAGATACTAGATACATTTAGGTACATCTAGTTAGGGAGGCATCGTAGGAGTACGCACGTTTTATCATATGTTTTATGTACATGTATATATTCATGATTTCTGCAAGATGGTAGAACTATACCATCCCTTTACTTTTGTAGTATTGCTAATCATATATCTCTGCTACTATCTAATGGTTGTTGCGGCTCATTTATTCTACACTGGAATAACAACTATTCAATAAATACTTATTGAAACAAACAGCCTGTTTATTCTGTGTATCTCTCTGAGACAAACTAAGTGAGCACGAGTGACTGAGTGAAAAGTAGTATATTGTTTCCACGATCCTGGGGGTTCGGGGTTGTCATGTTCTGAGGTTGCCAGAAACTATTCTCTCCCTGAGAAGAGGAGATTCTAGTGGCACTGTAAGCTAGCTGATACAGACAGGTTAACGTATCCTGTGGGGGTGCACAGAATCAGTCTATCACCAATCCCACAGTTTATGTTATCCAAACTCGCAGATCCTGTATAGGTAATATAGAAACTACAAGACACCAGAGATATGAATTTTTTTAAATCAAACACTTTCAAGTGCTTAGAAACCAACAGTATCACTTTTAGATATTTGGTTGCCTCTGACAGGGACAAATTCACACTTAGCAATTGTTCTGGAGGATTTTCACCAGACTCATGCAGCCTCCTCCAGCAGGCTTAATTCCATTAGGAACACCTGCCTGAAGTTCCTCTTCTGGGTCCAAAGTGTCAAAAACACAATCGAAGTGTCTGGAATCTCCAAGAGGGTCCTTGAATTTTTCGGACATCAGTTCCCACAGTCCACTTGGACAAAACCCTTACAAATCCACTGGTTGTACTCCAGGCTTAGGATTCTTTGTGGTGATGGTCCAGGTGAGATATGATAACCTGTAACTTGCAGTGAGTTCACTCTTTAGTCCTTTTGAAGCAGGTTTGATCCACAGGGCTGTGGTTTCAGATGGTGCAAGAGGCGCAATCTTCAGAGTGCAGGCCCTGGTTAATGCACAGGGCTGCTTTTAAACTGACCTCAGGCTCCATCAGTATGCACATGCAAGTGTAGAAAAGGCTGCTGGGCTCTAAACTGCCCTGTTGTATTCTATACTAGGGACTTAAATGTAGTTTCAATCCCCCTGCCCTATTCTATACTAGGGGTTTAAAGGTAGTTTCAATCCCCCTGCCCTATTATGTACTAGGGCCTTCTAGGGGAGGTCATGCCAATCACAGGGGTTCTGTAACCCATAGTGTACCCTAGTGGATGTAGGTGTTTTCACTGTACTCTAAGTGTCTCTTTCAACATAGCACTGGCCCTGGGCATGTTTAGGCAGAGCCCAGGGTCAGTCAGAAATAGTTACACCAGTACCAGTCAGCAAAATGTTGGGTGGTGCCCAGGGCACAAGATGACTTTTGCAACAATCATCCTACCCAAAAACCACTTAAATCCTTGTTGTGTTGCTCTTTCATATGAAAGCGCTAGGATGTTTCCAGACATGAAGAATAAAAATAGTAGAATCTCTAGTGCAAAATAAACACTCAATTTAGCAGCTATATTTTGAGAAAAATATGTTACAATCCATTTATGATGTCAGATTGAAAAAAACAAATTACAGCTCAGGATGAGTAGAAACCTGCAGAGGTATTCTGTATTTCTTATAATTACCTAAATTGTGCAAACAATAAATATGTTGCCATAAATATCTACTGCTTCATGCTGCTCATCCAGAAAAACAGAGCAGAAGGATAAGCCAGGTTTTGTTTTTATTGCAGTTTTAGTATGCTCTGTGACCTCCCTTTCACCCTAGCTGCTGGCTCAGTCAGCAGGCATTGTGACATCCGAACTCAAATGTAATAAGTTATTACAGTTGGTTGGCTATGCATTTTCTATATGGCAGCGACTAGAGACTTCACAATTCACCTGGAATAAGGAAATTAGAAATGGGCTTTTCTACATGAGTTGCAGGTGATGATTGCAATCCTAAGAAGAAAGAGAAGGTTTATTATGAATTTAGTGTAACTGAATGTCGTGCGTTTTCATTTTCATAGCTCCCTTGCTGCCTGTTGGTAGTGCGGTCGCATTCTGCCGAGAAGAATCTTCCCGACAGCATCTCCCAGGCACTGCAGAACTGCAAGCCTGCCTTCACCCTCCTTCCGGCGCCGCAGCGCGAGGTATTATCTGGAACTCAACATCCATTTGCGGCTTCCAGCATTGTGGCATAATATCCTAGAAACCAGCAATTACAGAATCAGAATGGCACCGCTCGGTGTTGGGAAAGAGTTCGCCTGCATTATTCTCTAAATAGCAGTTAGATGAACTCATAATACAGATGTATTAAAAGTGTTAAGTGTATGATAAGTAACTCTTGACAGTGTAATTACCCCAACAGAGCAGGAAGAAGCGGCTGTCACATCCTTTGATGTTGGTGGCATTTCAGCTGAGATTGCTCTGGCTTGTCTTTTTGCCTAACACAGAATTCTTGTTCTATTTTTTGACAAAATACACTTTGTCTTATTTTTTTCATTTATAGATGTTGCTGCTGCCAACTAGTGATGGCGCTAAGTTGCGGTGCATCAATTCTTACCCTGGGGTCCGCAGACCCTTGGGGGTCCACAACGTCTACTCAGTGGGTCTGAGACTGTTTAGAAACGTAAATTATATTAGCGAATTAATAAATTATATGTACATAATAAAGCAAAGTGTATACTTTAAATTTTTAAAACACTCTGTAAATGTGAAGGAATGAGTAATTGGAGGCTAAAAATGAAGTTGGTATCCTTAGCTTGATTCGTTGGAGCAGTGCAGAAGAGCAAATGTAATCTAGGATAGATGGTTGGTGGCTCAACAGAAGCAGTAGTATGCACAGACAAATAGAGAGCATGAGCAGATAATAGAACCAAACAAGACGAAGGCGCATATTTACAAGCCCCTATCACTTTTTTTGATACTACGGTGGTGTGGTGCCATTTTTAGGTCTCGCCTGATCCAGCGCATGCGCTGGTCTGACCGAGACATTTAGTCAGCGGCATTTCGAAGTGCTACCAAACCAAAGGCTTTTCCCCTGCCACCAGCTTGCGATTACGCGCACAAGCGTGCGCGCCTCGCTCCACCCCTCCATGTGCCTCTCTGTCCTGTTTTCCTTCTTTGTGCCCCTCCTTCTCCCCACCCACAACCCGCCCTTACCTTCTTTACTCCTCCAGCCTGTCTCTGTTCCCTCCCCTTTCTCTTCTTCGCGTCCGTCCATCTGTCTCCTCGTTCCCCTCCCACAGTTCCTCTGTGACACTCACGCTCTCCTTTCTCCTGCACCTTGGCTCCTCCCCTCTATTTCTCACCTTCTTCTTCTCCCGTCTTTCCCTCCTATGCCCTCCTTGCTCCCAGTTCCAACGCTGTCGGACCTTGCCCTCGCGCCCCCGTGTTTCACTCGCAACGTTTCCTGTTAGTTCTTCTCACGCGCCCTGTCTGCCGCCGTCCAGCTTTCTTACTTCCAGTCTCTCATGACTCACAGCATAGTTCTTGTTTTATCGTGGTAGCAGTTTGTACAAATTATGTATAAGTAACTGCGCATTTTCATTCTTCAGATTGGTTCTGCTAAAGCGCGCCTAATGTGACACGGTCCACCTTTTTTTATTATCGATAACGTCCTCATTGGCAGTCATATGATCGGCGTGGTTGGGTGCGCTGCTCCATGCACTCTTTGCAGTACATGTTTCATACATATCGTATTTCTTTCTGTCCACGGATTTTTTGTGTTTGCTGCCTTGCTCAGCTGGGTCATTCTTGAGTGTTATGCACTCGTTGTTCAGTGGCGAATACATCGTGGATGTAGTTTCGGGAATCAGTTCACAAGGGAATTATTGGTTATTGTCATCAAATAACGACAGTTATATATGCCCATGCTGCCGTTTGTGGCTGCGTTGGGCTTCGTTCTTTCTGCTCTGTTGTAGACTGGAGCATGCGTGGCTGCAACTGTGGGTGTAGAGTGTGGTCCGCGGGGTAAAGAGGGGAAGTTTAGCTTCACTTTCATACATCGATGCAGTGATGAGAGAGTAGCACATCCATACTTATCTTTTATTTGCACCTTATTCATTAGCCTTCTGATGGTCACATTTGGGAGTTTTGGACACCCAAAGGACCGTGTTTTTATAGGCAGTCTCCAAAAGAGTAATGTTATTTACTTAAGACCACATTGGTCGCCGGGCTTAATTTCTTAAACACTTGTGCTTTCCGGTAGCAGACATCACGTCAAGTACAGCACCTGAGGCCCGTGTTTAAGATGAGCTGTTCAACTGTGTTGAAGTTATTATTGAGATATTTAGGCAGGCAGACGTTACAGTAACATAGGGTCTGTAAATTTAACTGATGCTATCCCCAGTACCAGCATCACTCTGGACCACCACAGCATCACTCTGCAGCACCACAGCATCAATCAGCATCACCACAGCAACAGTCTGCCGCACCACAGCATCACTCAGGGCCAGCCCGAAATCACTCAATGCCACCACAGCATCAGTCAGCACCACCACAGCGTCACTCAGGGCCACCACAGCATCACTCAGCACCACCACAGCATCACTCAGCACCACCATAGCAACACTCAGGGTCACCACAGCATCAGTCAACATCACCACAGCATCAGTCAGCATCACAACATCATCACTCATCACCACCACAGCATCACTCAGGGCCACCACATCATCACTTAGGGCCACCACAGCATAACTCAGCACCACAACAGCATCACTCAGGGTCACAACAGCATCACTCAGGGCCACCACAGCATCACTCAGGGCTACCACGGCATCACTTAGATCCATCACAGCATCACTTAGGGCCAGCACAGCATCACTCAGGGCCAGCACAGCATCACTCAGGGCCACCACAGCATCACTCAGCACCACCACAGCATCACTTAGGGCCATCACAGCATCACTTAGGGCCATCACAGCATCACTTAGGGCCATCACAGCATCACTCACCTTCACCACAGCATCAGCAAAGCATCACTCAGCACCACAACAGCATCACTCAGGAACACCACAGCATCACTCAGGGTCACCACAGCATCACTCAGGGCCAGCACAAAATCACTCAATGCCACCACAGCATCACTCAGCACCACCATAGCATCACTCAGGGTCACCACAGCATCAGTCAACATCACCACAGCATCAGTCAGCATCACAACATCATCACTCATCACCACCACAGCATCACTCAGGGCCACCACAGCATCACTTAGGGCCACCACAGCATCACTCGGGCCACCACAGCCTCACTCAGCACCACAACAGCATCACTCAGGGTCACAACAGCATCACTCAGGGCCACCACAGCATCACTCAGGGCTACCACGGCATCACTTAGATCCATCACAGCATCACTTAGGGCCAGCACAGCATCACTCAGGGCCACCACAGCATCACTCAGCATCACCACAGCATCACTCAGGGCCACCACAGCATCACTCAGGGCCACCACAGCATCGCTTAGGGCCATTACAGCATCACTTAGGGCCATCACAGCATCACTCACCTTCACCACAGCATCAGCAAAGCATCACTCAGCACCACCACAGCATCACTCAGGCACACCACAGCATCACTCAGTGCCACGACAGCATCACTCAGGGCCAGCACAAAATCACTCAATGCCACCACAGCATCAGTCAGCACCACCACAGCGTCACTCAGGGCCACCACAGTATCACTCAGCACCACCACAGCATCACTCAGCACCACCATAGCATCACTCAGGGTCACCACCACATCAGTCAACATCACCACAGCATCAGTCAGCATCACCACATCATCACCACCACAGCATCACTCAGGGCCACCACAGCATCACTTAGGGCCAACACAGCATCACTCGGGCCACCACAGCATCACTCAGGGCCGCCACAGCATCACTTAGGGCCATCACAGCATCACTCAGGGTCAGCACAGCATCACTCAGGGCCACCACAGCATCACTCAGGGCCACCACAGCATCACTTAGGGCCATCACAGCATCACTTAGGGCCATCACAGCATCACTCACCTTCACCACAGCATCAGCACAGCATCACTCAGCACCACCACAGCATCACTCAGGAACACCACAGCATCACTCAGGGCCACCACAGCATCACTCAGGGCTACCACTGCATCACTATGTGCTACCACAGCATCACTCTGCAGCGCCACAGCATCAATCAGCATTACCACAGCATCAGTCAGCAGAACCACAGCATCACTCAGGTCCACCACAGCATCACTCAGGGCCACCACAGCATCGCTCAGGGCCAGCACAGCATCACTCAGGGCCAGCACAGCATCACTCAACGCCACCACAGCATAACCCAGGGCCAGCACAGCATCACTCAACGACACCACAGCATCACTCAGTGCTTCTTACACTTTTTAATTACAACTTCTTAGCATGCTGCACAGCAGCCACACTTCTCTACAGCACAGCTTAGAAACATTGGCAAAGTCAATAGCTCTACCTAAACACTTAAAAGGCGCCCCAATGCATAGCCAATAGGTTTCGCCTTTGGGACATTGTAAGTGTTTAGTTATCCAGCACAATATCCTTCATTAAAAAACATCAAGTGTTGCATGACTAAACACTTATAAGATCCCAAAAGTGAGACCTATTGGCTATGCCAATGCTTGTTAATATTTACAAGGTGTCGCTAAGCCACTTAGCGAGGCTTAACAGCATTTTGAAAATATGCTCCTTTCCACCACAGTTCTCTGCAGCAAAGGGGCAAGCAATGGGTGTTGCTATGGGCGTTTCACTGCAACACCCAGATTGACAAGGAGGTGTAAATCTGTGGAGCGCCAAAAACGAATGCTTTGCAAAAGCAAAAGCAGGCATTAGAATGGTGCACAAGGATAAATGCTTTAATTTCTCCCCATTTTTTATTTTTCTATGTGTAACAATCATTAAATAATGACAATTTGCTACTTCTATGTGTGCTGTAGAATGCATCACACATAGAAGCAACAAATAGTAATTATGGATTATATGCAGGAGGGGACACCATCCTGCACATAAACAATCATTCCCTGCAATGCAGGAACCCTTGCACTATAGTGCATGGGGGCCTGCGTTTGTGCTAGGCAGATAATTTTAGTGCCAGTGCTAGTGAAAACACAGGGGTGCACCGTATTGTAGTAAATACAGTGCATCCCTGTGCATTGAAAATGTCGTAGCGTGGCACTGACAAATTTGGCCCAGCTCCGCTCTTCCACATTTTGTAGTAAATATGCCCCAAAGCGAGAAGCTAGTATGCAGAATATTGCTTCATCTTTTAAAAATAAAAACTGATTTTAAAAAGGTCCAACTTTCCCATTAAAATGAAGATTTCATATACACAATATGTTTTTGTTTGCATGTTAAATAAAACATTTATTAATTTGTGTAATTGCTCAATGTAAATTTATTTCTGTACTTTTATATATTGTTTTGAGGTTATAGTCCCCAGTTTCCAATAGTGATTCAGTTGAGGTCCACAGTAGACAAAAGGTTAAGAACCGCTGCTAAACTGCATAAATGGGCAAAAATCCAAGAAGCCACAGAGTATGCCTTTCATATGGTGCACAAGTATGGCCTCCTGGCTCTCATTTGGACTGCTGTGTAATTCCTAATGGCAATTGAGCTTCCAGTTCAATCTGGAATTTCGAGACGTGCAGGATTTCCACATTTCTTCTGTTCCCCTTCCTGCAGTATTTCACCACTGACATTTCTGGTGGGAAGAGTGCAAAACTTGGGGAATTACCTCTTGATATGGGTGCGTTAATATGGATTCCCGCAGTCATTTCCCATTTCTCAGGGTACTCTTGGGAGACAACTAGGAATATCCTGATGTTCCGGTATTCTAAAATTATAGACACACTGGGTATCAGTAATTTCTGAATTGAGAATGCTGATGCAGTGTTTCCAGGGACATACTGTGCTCTTGGCAGTTGGGGTCAGAACGTAATAATTATCCGAACAGCGATTTCCAAGTTGCAAATTTCTGCAAATTGCCATTTGGGAATCTCTCTTTGGTATGTAAGACAGAACTTGTGTATTTTATTGTGATTTGTGTTATTCATTCTGTTCCCTATTTAAGCAATCACCTTTTGGGATTCTCTAAATTGCAAAGTGGTTCGCAATTAGCAAACACTGCTTTTTGGCATTTTTGGTAACTTTTGATCCATTACAAACTGCAGAGTAGTCATGCTGGATACTGAGCGGAGTATCTAACTGAAATCTTCCTGAGTTTGTGCCATCTGCCTTTCGAAATTATAAAAATGGCATGAAAGGACAAGAAGAGGGAGCCTGGTTCCAGGAAGCGCAAACTAACATTTTCAGAAAAAGAACTGGAAATATTGACCAAGGAGTGTGTTGGGCACCATAATGAACTGTTTGGAAAAGCATCTCTTAAAGTGCTTGCATCTCCAGAGAAAGAAATTGGAAAGCAATGCAAAGACGATTCACTCTGTTGGAGTGACATAGAGATCCATCAAAGAAATGTGAAAGGGATGGTATGATCTCAGATCCAGGACAAAAGAGAAGGTGGCAAGCCAGCAAAATGAGGCCAGAGCAACTGGAGGAGGCCCGACTGCCATCCCCCCACCAACTGCAATTGAACAACTGGTTCAAGCTACTCTGGAGGCTGCATATGTTTGTGGGTAAGTGTAACATTGAATTTATAGAATACTTCTTTTGGCTTTGCAAAAAAGACATCAATTTGGATAACCATTAAAGTTTTCAAGTTCTTGTTTCTCTAAATAGCTAATGTATTCAGTATAGTAGTTTACAACATACATTTTGTTTACTTTTATAGTGCAATATGGGAGATGTACTTACAATAAAATAAAAGGGGTTAAGATGAAAAAGTTATTTTTGCGAAGAAACCAAAACTTTTAAACCATAGTTTCCTATATTTAAAAATGTTATTATTAATCTATTTTCAAACAGATATCCCTGTTCAATAAAGTGATGTTTCAGTAGCCGAGAGCTATGATGAATCTGAAATGCTCCTTGATGATCCTATTGATTTTGGCAGCCAGGAAACAACACCCCATGCTGGAACTTTGAGTCCCTGAGTTACACCTTGTACTTTTTTTTTTTTCCAAAACTTTATTCAGCGTATAAACACAATACACAGCACAGTACCTACAACCACAAGTGGCCGGCAGCATGAATGCAGATATGAAGGCAATGATGTACACAGCGGTTCGCCTACAACCCGCTAAGGGCTGGCCGCGTTACAGTATTCACCAACATGCAATACGAGAGCCCAAAGGGGCTTGCGTCCTGTCGTTTATATTGGTACCTTCAGTTAACAGCTGTGACGTACAATGTAGACACAAGGTGCAGAGGTTGATACCACAGGGTGCAGTAGTATCCCATCTCATTCCCAGGGGGTGCAATACATCAGATTTTATTGCGTATCCCATCGATGCCGGAGAGGCAGGGAGGAAGAACCCACGATACCGCCACCCGCCAGCACCCACAGAGGAGGCCGCATCAAATCAGGGAAGCCATGTCCACCAGCTATTGAAGTGTGGGCAATCTTATATATAAATGCGATAGAGGAACAGCCTACATCCGATCCAGACCCAACGTCCCACCACCCAAGCAGAGTGCCCTGAGTGGTTGTAGTGTCATGGGATCTATATAATACATCTATAATAAGGTGTGTTATGATAGGGGATGTGATAACAGGTAAGTCGTGAGAGGGCCCCACATATTCACCGGTCTAGATGCTGTAGGCAGAAGCTCCGCATATTGGAGCAGCGTGTCTTGACAGTGTACCATGTCACTGATCCAGTCTTTGAATTTAGGGGCCCTGCCCCTCCCCCACCTGCAGGCTATCAGTCTCTTAGCTTTAAGAAAGGCAACTGTGGCGAATCTGCGGACAGGTTTCCTAACAGTTTTTGTGTAACCCAAAAGTGCCTGCATTGGAGACGGCGTCAATGGTACATCTATCATCTCCGAAATGCCCGAATACACCTGATTCCAATATTCTGCAATCTCCCGGCATCCCCATGCTAAGTGCAAGAAGTCCGCCGCGGGTGCGTGGCATCGCCAGCAGAAGTCATCCTCCCGGAGGCCTATCCTGCACATGCTGACCGGAGTACAATAGAGTCTATGTAGGAACTTATAATGAATGACCCTGAATCTACTGCTGGAAGAAATTTGTTCGGTTTGTAAACAGCAGAAGCTCCAGAGTTCGTCTGTAATGGGCTCTCCCAACTCCACCACCCATCCAGTGCGCGCCCTGCAAGGCCCAGGCTCCGGTGCGGTGTGTAGTGAGTGATATAGGTTCGATACCGCATGCGCAGGGGTAGCAAGTTACACCTTGTACTTAGTCATTTATAGACGGTGTTGAAAGAGGCACATAGAGCGTTACCCAGCAACCTGTAGTCCGGCCTGTACAGCTGTGGGAAAGATTTTGAGCTTACTCTCACCGTGTTCTTAACACACAATCCAACTAACGTTTGGTAAAGTGATTAGAGTAGAAAAGGTGCAAATCTTTGGTGGATTGTAGCCATCAATACTGAACTGCAACAAAAACAAATGAAACTTGTCAATCAGTAACTGGAGAAAAGCATTACATCTGTTTTACAAAACGTTGCAAATACTCTTGCTGAAAACAGAATTCCATGGAGGCAAAACTTGATAGTTTGACTGATGTACTGAAAAGTTTATGCTTATAATTAAATCAGCATAACATGAGTCAAAGATGTAGAGAGTGCACTGTGCACGTATTGATGGCTTAAGTAGGTAAATAAATCGCCTTGCACATGCAATATTCACATTGTCACACCGCACTGTAAGCTTACAAGTTCAAATGGGGCACTATTTCCCATTTCTCATCTGCTTACAAAGTGACAGTACTGGATTTCCCACCATCTGCCTGCATTAATGGTGGCTCACATAATAAAGGCAATGCACTCACATAGATCAAACACCATTCAATGAAGACACTACACTTACATGGATTTTCCTAACACATGCTTGTGCATCAGACACGCCACAGATATATGGGACCTACGGCAAGACCAAACTCCGGAGCTGCTCTTTCTCACAAAAACAGGACTAAATCCAGCCATGGCACCGTACATCACCACAGCCATCCTTGCCAGCTATAAGATTGTTGGGCAGGACCGTTAGCACAAGCCCAGAGGTGGAGTTGTCACCATTTTCCAAGATACTATCAGCTGCTCCACCTATATGGATATCCCCATCGGCTACATGGAACACCCTACATTCAAGGTATGCAGGATAGCTAAATTCTCATTGGGTCGTACGCTAGTGTACATCACAGACGTTTTTGCACACCTCATCATCAAAGCCAGCGCCTTCATTCTCCTGTGAGACCTTAACTTTCACCCAGAAGACCGCACCAATCAAAACTCCACAGCTCTTCTAGGAAATCTTGAAAACCTTGGCTTAACCCAGCATGTTACAAATCCACCCGCAATGCTGAACATCTATTGGACCCAATTTTCTCCTCAATCAGCAACAAGCCAGCATATATGACTCGGACAAACCACGCCCTCATCAGTTTCAATGTGTACATCCTGCACCATCACAGACCTACCACCACTGGAATGGCTCACCGCAGCATGAAAAGCATTTCAGAAGAAGAGTGGGCATCCCAGCACACCAGGCTGACAAAATGCCACTGCAAGCAACTGAAGCGGAAATGAAGTACAAGTCAAGACACTGAAGAAAAAGACATCCTCAAATCAGCCCTAAGACGCTACCACCAGTAAATAAGGAACACTTAGTGCACAACTCTTCCATGACATTGACGGCAGCACTAACAGCAGTAAGGACATTTTCACCATCATCAAATATTCCACTGTGCATCCTGCTGCCTACAACCTCATCATCCCCTCACAAGACTTTTGCAACAAGCTCTTGGAATTCTCCTGCAACAAAATTCCCTCCACATACAGCACTTTGACCCTCAAATACACCCTGTTCCAATTGTCCCTCAACCTAGCATCATAGCCAATTGAACTCTGACCATCTGTCTTTCTGACACCACTGTCAAAGTCACTGCTACCATGAAAGCCATCCACTCGAGGGCTTCCTCTGACCATTGCCCCCACCATGCCTTCACCAAGGGAATCATGGCAATCAATGAAGCACTACCACCCATCCTCAATGCCTCCATCAACTGAGCCATATTGCCAGGCACTTGGAAACATACCACAGTCATACACCTGCTCAAGAAACCATCCGCTGACCCAGCAGGTACAGTAATAGCACTCATCACTGGCAGACACGACATCCACATCACCCTTGCAGAGTTGTTTATTCTAATTTAAAATTGCTACCTTACTTACATATGATATAACTCTAATTTAAGCTTACATTTTTTCACCAACCGTGCGTGATATGATATTATTTTCAATATAGGCTGGATAGCCTGAGCAGTTTAAATACTCTGAATGCTGATTGGGCCGGTGTTGACGTCAAAGGACTATTTTGAACAATCACTTTGCCCACTTAGGCTGGATATTATAGTTGGCGATACCCTTGTCCTGTTTAAGTGACTTCCAGCGATGCATGAATGATGTTACCCATAGGGGTTGGTGCACGCGTGTGTGTATACAAGAATGACTGTTTAGCCCGTCCTGGAACAGAAATGCTCATTAATCATAACTGGAGGATATATCCCAGTGAGGATTGTCTGAATGTTTTACACACAGCCACCGAGATGAACATTGCGCAGTGTGAGTCACTATTGTATCGTACGTCTGATACTTGCAGACTGTCTTTGTTAAGGACGCGGATTGCCATTGCAGTGATAGTAAAGCTGGTTCAAAACTTTATTGAACGCTCATACACCAGCTAACTATAACTCTCGCCCCACAGTGCACTGCTGATTATGTCACATATTACATCATTCATGACATGGTCAGTGACATCACTGATGACATCACTGATGACATCATCCAGTGACTGTGTGTTTCTGTAAAGTTTAAATATATTTTATATATATCCCAAGGTGTATTGAAGAATGAGTGGGTGTATAAGTATGTGAATGGATGATTTAGTAGGTGTGTGACTGTCTGTATAAGTGAGTGATTAAACTTGTCTTAGTGAATTCATGGGTTAGTGACTAAACTATGTAAATGTCTGTATCAGTCTGTCAGTTGGTGTGTAAGCAGCTCCATGGGTTGGTAAGTAGCTACATGAGTGTCAATATGGGTTTTTCATTGATTGTATGAGTATCTGTATGGGTGCCTGAGTACCTCTGTGGGTGGCTGGTGGGTGTGGGACTCCCTGCATGGATGTGGGAGTGGGTGATTCACTGGGTGTATGGGTTCAAGACTTCATCTGTCAGGAGCTGTATGGGTGGGTGAGTGTGTGTATGGGTGTGTTGGTGAGTGAATGGATGTCTCAGTGCTGCATGTGTGAGTAACTACATATGTGAAAGGCAGTATATGTGAGTGTTGGAGTATATAAATGACTATATGTAAGAGTGGCTGATTGTGAGAGTGGCTGTATGGATGAGTGAGTGCTTATATCAGTGATGGTATAAGAGAGTATGCATGTGTTAGTATATGTATGACTAAGTTAGGCGGTGTGTGTATAACTGTCTAGGTAAGTAAATGTGAGTGTGAGTGGTTCTTTGCATGACTGACTATGTGTGTGAGTAACTCTATGTGTGAGTGGCAGTATGTGAGTGTCTCTATATGTGTATAAGTGCATATGATAGTGCTGTAGTCATGAGAGGCTGCATGTATGAGTATCTGTATAGGTGAACAAGTGGATGTGTTTAGACCTAGGAATCAGTGAGTGGGCATGTAGTAACTGGTATTGGTTTGTCTATGGTTTCGAAAAGGGTAGTCTGTATTTTAGAGTGGGTGTATCAAAGGTTATATTACTGTGTGAGGAGGTGCATTAGAGGATCATGTGGATGATGTCATCAGTGATGTAATCAGTGATGTCATTTGAGATGTAATCAGTGATGTCATCAGTGATGTCACTGACCTTGTTATGAATGATGTAATATGTGTCATCAGCAGTGCATTGCGGGTGCGCAAGTTATAATTAGCTGAACTAACTATAACGGCTAAATTTCACTGGTTTTGTACAAGTGAAATGTTCAACTAACTATAACGTCCCTGAAACCTGTGGTTTTTTCAGTGAATTTCTAAGGTTTTTTTAAATGCTATTTTCTAACTATAACATCCCTGAAACCTGTGTTTCTTTCAGTGAATTTCTAAGGTTTTTTAAATGCTAATTTCTAACTGTAACGTTCCTGAAACCTACGGTTTGTTCAGTGAATTTCAAAGGTTTTTTAAATGCTAATTTCTAACTATAACGTCCCTGAAACCTGTTTTTTTTCAGTGAATTTCAAAGGTTTTGTAAATGGTAATTTCTAACTATGCCTACAGAGGTAGGACGTGTGCAGAAAGAGGAAGAAAAGCACAGAAAGAAGCAACAGAAATGCAGAAAGAACCAACAGAGGTGCAGAAAAAGGCCTTGTTGCAAGGTCATCCTGTTCTCCCAACTAATTGCTGACTGGGACTGGTGGTAACTGACTCTGACTAACCAGGCCCAAAGCCAGTGCTCTGCTGAGAGACACTTAGAAAACAGTGAAAACACCTACATACACTAGGGTACACTATGGGTTGGGGTACCCCTGTGATTGGCATGACCTCCCCTGTACGGCCCTAGTACATAATAGGGCAGGCGCACTAAAACTAACTCTAAGTAAGAGGTGCAGAAAGGGGCAAGAAAAGTACAGAAAGAAGCAACAGAGGTGCCAAAACAGGCAAGAGAGGTGCAGAAAGAAGCAAGTGAAATGCAGAAAGAGACAACAGGTGTGCACAAAGAGGCAACAGAGGTGCAGAAAGCGGCAGGAGGGGTGCAGAAAGAAGGAAGAGAAGTGCAGAAAGATGCAATATAATTGCTAAAAAAAACAACAGAGGTGTAGCAAGAAGCAAAAGAAGTGCAGAAAGAGGCAAGTGAGGTGCAGAAAGAAGCAAAAGCAGTGCAGAAAGAACCAAAAAGAGGCAAAAAGGGTACAAAAAAGGTAGGAGAGGTGCACAAAGAGGCAAGAAAGGTACAGAAAGAGGCAGGAAGGGTGCATAAAGAAGGAAGAGAAGTGCAGAAAGAAGCAACAGAGTTGCTAAAAGAGGCAGGAAGGGTGCAGAAAGAGGAACAATTGTGTACGAAATGGCATGCTCTAAATGCTTCCTATAACTGTTCAACACCCTCTCTCTCACACACACACATTGCATGCTTCGTTTACGATGCAGTTGTGCACAGTGTCAGGCCTCAACTGCTTCCTGTGGAAATAATATGTGCCTTTTGTTGAGCCATGCTTTCTTTTTTATATACTTTCTATTTTTTTTAAATCGTCCTTTGGTGGTAAAATGGAGTGAGAAGATATTTTTCTAGTGATGGATTCCACAAGTAACCGGAAAAACCCACGTTCAAATTCCAGGTTCCCCACTTTGCCAAATTGTGCGATCCTGCGCAAATCACTTTACTTCAGTGAGCATCTTTTTAACTAAGTGTTAGATCTGAGAGCACCTTGGAGGTCTATAGTTCTGTGTGTGCACTACTGCTACATAAAATCATTACTGGTGTATAGTTTAGTGGACAACAATGTAGCTATACTTGCAACGACAATACTGGTCAGTGGCCACATACCGTACACATGACAAGCAGACTTTAATTGGTTCACTCAAGGCAGTGACGTTTGGGCATGGGGGAAGTTCATATTTAAAAACTAATAAAGTTAAACTGGTCACCACACCGCTACCGCAGCAGTCCTGCTGCAGCACCTGGGCTCCATCTACATGCTAAGCTTTGTGGGAGCCCCCACACCAATGCCAGCCAGGTAATTGCCATACTTTGCACCCGGGGTCTGCATGTGCACATGGCAGAACACGGACAGGGCACTGGGGCTTGCCCTCTCAAAGACCATGTGCTTGAGGGCTAAGTCTTGCTTGTGGTTTCTCTGAATGTCACATTTTAGAGGTAAAAGGGGCTTGCTGATGTGAGGGCATGCAGCGCCCTCGGCTCTGTTAGAGTTGCCATCTGAGGGCTGAGTAGAGCCCTGCGTGGGGTTCAGCGAACTGGCAGGAGAGCAGCGTATGCTTTCGAGCAACCAAACCGACAGTGTGCTCCACTGAGCGGTGCAAGCTCATCCCACACAGAGGTCAGCATCCCAGCACCTAATCTGTGTGCTCTCATACACATGAACAAAATAGGGCCATGAGCAGTACACATTCCCTATACATCATGGTTGAGGTAGTCATGCACAATTGGCTGTGGCATTTCTGCTATAACCAGGAGGAGCTACAAAACCATGTGAGCACGCATTACTGAACCGTGTGTATGTCCCAATATGTGTTTTGTTTTTGTTACAAAGACAAGCACATTTCATTTACTGTACCCTCGTGCACAAGCTGCTTCGCCTTTCATGCACATTGGTACTTTGCTATAGTGCACACTGCTGAGCAATGCACTGCTGGACATTGCATGCTTCCAGCTAGAAGAGGATGCAAGTGCCCTCACAACTGTTTTGCATACTTCTACATACTTTAGTTTGGCAAGCACTGCTAAGTCAAACATGCATCAAAGACTGGGTAGTTAGTTATGCACACTGCTGAACCATCCATGCTTCATCTTCATTTAAGCTGTGCCCACACCGCTGAGCCAGGTAGAATTGCACGCATGCACACCCTGTGCTGTGCATGTCCTGCTTCATATACCAGTTAGTTCTGCATATTTCTGAACCAGGCATGCTTGTGATACTGTGCAGTTGTGCACACTGCTGAGCAATATTTTTTTCCTATATGGATCAATTGTGCACAAAATGGCACGCCCTAAATTCTTCCTTCAACTGCAACACCCTCTCTCTCACACACACCCATTGCATGCTTCGTTTACGGTGCAGTTGCGCATAGTGTCAGGCCTCAACTGCTCCCTGTGGAAATAATTTATGCATACTGTTGAGCCATGCTTTCTTTTTCCAGAGTACAATTGTACACACACTTGTGTGCCATGCACTTTTTTATATAAACTGCTGTGCTTTCCTAGTATTGCCGCTGTTACCCATTGTATGCTTCCACTATTGTGCAGTTGTGTAGACAGTTGAGTCCTATATACTTTGTTGCACAGTGCAGTTGTGCACATTACAACATCCTATCATTGTGCACACTGTTAAAACCATGCTTCTGGCAACAGTTTTTTTTGTTGCACATTTATATAGCGCAAACTCGACCCGGAGGTATTGGAGCGCTTTACATCGGGTCCCAATAACATGCAGTTGTGCACAAGACTGTTGAGCTATTCTTGCTATGCTTACATCGGGGAACAACCTTTACAACGCAACTTTTACAACGCACTACACTTACAACACATTTTTTACAACGCAACATCCACTACAACGCATTCCCTTACATCGCATACTACCTTTACAATGCATACCATTACAACGCATAATATTACATTAAAACCCCTACACTATCCAACACTTACCCTACTGTTGCACCCTCTGGAGTTAGAATAGTAATTTTTACCCCTATAATATCCAACACTTACCCTACTGTTGCACCCCCTGGAGTTAGAATAGTAATTTTTACCCCTATACTATCCAACACTTACCCTACTGTTGCACCCCCTGGAGTTAGAATAATAATTTTTACCCCTATACTATCCAACACTTACCCTACTGTTGCACCCCATGGAGTTAGAATAGTAATTTTTACCCCTATACTATCCAACACTTACCCTACTGTTGCACCCCCTGGAGTTAGAATAGTAATTTTTACCCCTATACTATCCAACACTTACCCTACTGTTGCACCCCCTGGAGTTAGAATAGTAATTTTTATCCCTATACTATCCAACACTTACCCTACTGTTGCACCCCCTGGAGTAAGAATAGTAATTTTTACCCCTATACTATCCAATACTTACCTTAAATGCAATTTAATATTATGCGTTGTAATGGTATGCGTTGTAAAGGTAGTATGCGATGTAATGGAATGCGTTGTAAAGGTAGTTTTTAAAAATGCGTTGTAGTGTCATGCGATGTAATGGAATGCGTTGTAGTGGATGTTGCGTTGTAAAAAATGCATTGTAAGTGCATGCGTTGTAAAAGTGTGCGTTGTAACGACATACATCCCTTACATCCTATACTCAGTAGAGCTGTGCACACACAGATGATCCGTGGATGGCTTTTACACAGGATAATTGTGTGCACAACAGCGTGCTCAGTTCGCCTGCTATCTTCCTGTCTACAGCATAATTGTGTCGCAAGAACAGTGTTGCCTGCATGCGTCTTAAGTGTATTAGTGCACACCACTGAGGCATACATCCTTCAGATATATTTGTGCACGCTGATTGCTGAGTCATGCATGCGTGTGTCTTGAGTGTTTTTGCAGACAGACTACAGAACCACACATACCTCAGTGCATGTAACCTACTGTACCTTGCATGCCTTTTATTCAATGCTTTTACACAACATCCACAATCCGGCCAAGGAAGGTGGTGGCATGTGCACTGATTTGACAAAGACATTTATCCACTCACAGCGGTGGCTGCAATCGCCTCTGAAGCTTGGAAGTTGATTGCGTTACTTTTGATGCAGTTTGTCCACGAGTGTTGCTCACACTGGGGCATAAGACAGAGCATTGTTTGCTGCGTGCTGTTGGAAGCCAGCAGTGGCTGTAAGGAGCAGATAATCACTTAGTGCTTTGATTCTTCTCGCGAGACCTAGCGTATGCAATAATAATTCTACCCAACAACAACAACAGAAATGATTTTTATAACCGTTTTTAATAGCCCTAACAAAATGCACAAAGAGAGATCGATTTACATGTCCTCACATTCCGAAACCAGGCTGCTTCGAACCGCTCATGACATCTAATAAGACAGACATTTCTGTCACTGCCCCCATTGTTGGTCCCCTTATCTTTTTCTTCTTGTTCTTCAATAACTCTTTTCCGTCTGGCGTGCACCCAAAGTTCCTCATTCACCCCTTCACTCTTCCAATTTCCAGCTTGCCTTGCCTTTTCTCTCACGTTGTGTTATCTCTCCTTCTCCAGGTGCCCTTTCTCTTCCTTCCTTTTTACCTCTCATTCCTGTCCCTTTCCTTATCCGCTTGCCCATCTCCTCTCCCCTTCTAAAAGCTTTGCTGCTGCTCATTGGTCTCTTCCTGTCACCTCTCACACGCTTCCCGCTCATTGACTACAGACCACAAGGGGTTATGAAGGTATCCTGCCCTCCAGTCAGACTACAGCTAGTGACGGCGACCTCTGCGCACTGACGTGGTGTTAGGTTAAAGCACTGTTCACTGACCTGTGTTCAAGGGCTGTTGGGGAAGGATGTGATCCTGTATGGTTGAATACTAATGTAGTGGGTAGTAGCCCCTTTCAGGGCATGCGCATCTTGTCTGCGCCAGAGGGATATGCACTAGTAGAGATCAGGTCTTTCCTGTCTGTCACCAGCCAGCTGTGTCTTAAAGTGTCCCTTGTCTCTGCCCACGTAACATCGGGCTTCAGACTTAGTGTGGATGGTACTCTTTTGAACACTGGTCATGTTAGGGTCCCATCCTATGTGCTGCAGTAGAGACCACTTTACCTTGAAACTCTACTTCATTCCTTAACCGGCTGACGATTTTTTTGACTGGATTCGCTCACCCAGCGCGAATTTGGCTGAAATTATTTTTGGCCCTGAGGGTCCTTGTGGGACCCCCTGAGAAGTCTTTTCTTGTTTTTCAACCTTTTTTTAACTGTCACAAGATGGTTGCCAACACATTCTGGTTTTGAGTGTTGGCAGCCTATCACAATGAAGCTCGTGCTCTGGGGGGGTTCGCAAATCCTCCTCGGTGCTCAGATATCGATATTTTTGTTTTTGAATTTCTGTGCAACTACTCAACGAATTTACACCATTTTAAACAAAGCACACTTTCTACACCAAGACCTGCCTTTTTGCCAAATTTGTTGTAATTCCGTTCAGCAGTTCAGGCAGTAGCTTTGTTTAAAGTGCCTATGGAAATTAACATGGAGAAAACGTATTTTGGGACCCCCCTTATGTCTCGGCCCCTGCTTGTCGAATCCCCCCAAAACGTTTACGACAAGACCTGATCTGAGTGAACCTTTTTTTTGGAAAATTTTGCGAAGATTCTTCAAACGGCGCCAAAGATATTGGCAAAATAAAAACTAGGTCCTAACTATAACTTCCTACTATATAAATATATATATTACCTACTGGCGGTCGCCAGTAGGTAGTTATAGTTAGGACCACGTTTCCATAGGAAATCCGCAACATTCTATTTTGAATAACTTTGGCGCCGGTCGACGAATCCTCGCGAATTTTTCAAAATAGGTGGGGCGCTACGCTCCGCTCCTACCCTGAAAGTCTCGGGGGGATTCATCAAGCGGGGGCTGAGATAAAAGGGGGGTCCCAAAACGCGTTTTTCCCATGCATTTTTCCATAGGACCTTTAGACAGGGCTACAGCCCGAACGGCTGAACAGAATTTAATGAAATTTGGCAGAGAGGTAGTCCCCAGGTCAAGGAAGTGCCTTTTGTAGGTTTGGTGTAAATCTGTTCAGTAGATTCTGAGAAAATAGCCTTTAAATCAATATATATATCTGAGCCAGCTTACGGTGCGCTTACGGTGCGCTTACCGTACGCGTACGGTGACGTGCGCGAGCGCGATTCTGATTGGCCGTTAGATCTCAGTAAACATTCGAATCGGTCTAAACCAGGAAGCAGCGGCCGCCATTTTCTCTCTCGCACTCTGACAGGGGGTTGAAAAACAAAGGGAAAAAACATGTAAAGGGGCTGTTTAGACAGCTCCCAAGCACCTAGCCATGTCGAGGGAGTCCCCAACGATCCCCCAAGTGAAAAAAAGCTATTTTAATTTTTTCTGAAATTTCGCCGATTACGCTTACCGTACGCGTACGGTAGCCAATATTAAAAAAAAATATATATATCCACATTCACCCCACCCCGTGTGCAACTGGTGCCCGAAGTGCACCAGTTGTGCATGGCTTATGTATAAATTACAAAACATATATTTTACCTGTCACAACGATGCTCATCATATGTTTCCTCCATGTGCGCACGGTGCGCGAAGCGCATCGTGCGTTCAGGGCCCATCTAGCGTAACGTGGACACGCGGTGCGCGAAGCGCACCGCGTGCTCACTGTGTGCGCACCGTGCGCGAAGCGCACCGTGCGCGAAGCGCACCGTGCGCGCACAGAACGAACTGCGTTAAGTGGGCGCGAACGCCACAAATGGCGTAAAGTAACTTAGCATTTAAAAAACCGTACAAATTCACTGAAAAAACCATAGGTTTCACACACGTTATAGTTAGGAATTAGCATTTAAAAAACCTTGCAAATTCACTGAAAAAACCAAAGGTTTCACACATGTTATAGTTAGCTGGACATTTTACTGATAAAAAACCAATGAAATTCCCCCGTTATAGTTACTGTAGGCAACTATAACTCACGCGACCGTAATCCTCTGCTGATGCTAATACTGTATTTAGACACTTATTTGCCCATGTCTTCTTCCATTAAATTTTAGCTATACATATATTACAAATATTTTTTTTTCATAAAGACACATATGTCATCAGCAGAGGATTACGGTCGCGTGAGTTATAGTTGCCTACAGTAACTATAACGGGGGAATTTCATTGGTTTTTTATCAGTAAAATGTCCAGCTAACTATAACATGTGTGAAACCTATGGTTTTTTCAGTGAATATATATATATATATACAATAAAAAAGCAAAAGGTTAAAGGAGCATTATAGTTTGGTGAACTTGTCAGTTGAACATACCCTTTTAAGTGAATAAAATCACTGAAATTCACCAGCTATAGCTATCTCAAGTAGCTCGTGCTCTCAAGTAATTATTACTTACGCCCCAGCCTTGCACAGTGTTGTCATCAATGATGTCATTTCAGATGTTTCATTCATGCTCTCACTGATGTCATGGAACCTGTAATGACTGATGTAATATGGCAGGTAATTAGCAGCGTATGGTGAGGGTGTGAGTCATACTTCTTTTAGAGCATGAGTTACAGTTACTTGAGAAACTATAATTGGTAGATTTCAGTGGTGTTTTGAGCTGAAAACGTGGCGTTGTTACAAGAACTTTCACCTAACTATTTTTTTACTTTAACATTTGAATTCTTTCAGGGAATTTCTAAGTTTAAAAAAACGTAAAGTAAGACATAATTATAATTCTTAATGATAACTTCACTTCAACCTTTGTTTTTTTCAGTAAATATATATGTTTTTTTAAATATAAAGTAATATTGCCATACATAGAGTCAACCCCATGCCACGCATGGCCTTCTTTAAGTACCTGTGTCGGCACCTGGGAAGAGATTTGTGTTTCACGGCTTCCATATCAGTTCCATCTTCTACCTACCATTAACCATGTGACTAAGCCTACTACATGTTGACGCAACCTGTCCAAAGCCAAAACTAATCCTAGCACAAACCCTGACATTTTATTAGAACTTACCTTACCAATAGCTCAGGAATAAAACAGTGGTTCTACATTTAATGAATTTGGATGAAAGGTGTAGTGTGGGACTCAGGGTAGGTTCAGGGTGCGACTCAGGAGGATGCAGGATAAGAGCAGGATGATTGGATATGTGAAATGCCATTAAATATAACTAGGTGAAAAGGTTAGTCTAAACTAACACTGAACTTCACCATTTATACTTAACTGAGATAACTATAACTTGGGCCCCTGCCATGCACAGTGTTGTCATCAATGATGTAATTTCAGATGTCGCATTGATGTTATCAATGATTTAAAAGAGCATGTCATGAGTAATGTAATATGTAAGATTATAAACAGTGTGGCCCACTGACAGAATATTGGAAACAGAAATATCATGTGGACATAATATTGTGCCAAAATATCGAGGGCTAAAACATCGGGAAAGTAATTGCAAATAGGGAAGTATAGATTTACTATTCTTAACTCCACATCTATATATGTTGAAGATTCATCTATTGTCAAAGTGTAAATGTGTGGACTTATATATAGTCAAACTTTGCTTACTTATAGAAACTTGCATTCAAGATATGCGTATCCTCAACGTTTTTGGTTCTTTATATATCTGTGTCTGATATTCTCTGTAAATACCAAGCAGTGCATGGAGAGGGTGTCATTTGTAGTTATTTCAGTTCATTGCAACAGGTGAATTTCAGCAATTTGTTTAGTTTAAACCTTTAAGCGACCTAACTATAATGTCACTCTAACCTTTGTTTTTTTCTGTGAATTTCGGAGGTTTTTAATGTAAAGTAATAAATATAAAGAGATGTCATTTTAGGTAAGGCAATACTACTATCTTTGTCAAAGCGTCAAAACATCAAAATAAAAAAACTGGCTTATTGGCTTTAGCAAGGGTTCAGCACATCAACCTATATAAAGCAGAAGTATAGGCTTTGAAGAAAAGTAACCACAATGTTTTATCAAAAGCCATATTCCAAAGTATTCCTTATAAATACACACACTGGCAATGCATAATAATGATTTTCTTACAAATATTACAAAATAAAGCATTTTTATTCCACACAATAATAAATGTTTGTATGAGTCTTTCTTTAACATTCTTCAGGCCACAAAATGCAACAACAGAACCAACCACAGGAGCCCCCACCACTCCACCTGAGGAGCATGCAATGCCAGCTTAGAGTAAAAAAAAATGATGAGCTCTCCTGGGCTCATGCATTTATTGACCCAGGAGTAGCATTGCAGTTTTTTGTTTTTAATTCTTAGGGGTGTGATGTTCTCCCTGTAGCCCCATACAACATTTTTGTGACATATTGGTGGTGTCCCTGGCCAAATTGGGGAACCACAAATCAGGGGAAAATATGTACATGAACTCTCAAAGGATGCTCCTGGCCTGGAGCAGTGAATAATAAATGAGCGGTGTTAGACCTATGAAACTTAAGGTGGTCTTCCCCCAAAGTTTTTGCCTGCTTGCCTCCAATTTTTCTGAATTTGTGTTTGTTGGCCTTAGGACTTTGTGCCCTTTCCCACTGCTAAGCAGTGCTAAAGTTCTTGTGTTTAAACATGGCTTGATTGGCATATACCTAATTGCCATATTTAATTTACTTAAAAGTCCCTTGTAGAGTGGTATAGCATTATTTTAAACACTCTTTACTGGTAATATTAGTGCAGGTTAAAAAAAATACACAATGAATAGGTACAGTTGTGATAGTCGGTGAGTCCAGCTACATAGTTCACACATAGTCTAAGCGCTGCAGCAGTACAGTTGGAGCAACAGGTCAGGGTGTTAAGGTGTTTCAGTGGCCCCACACAGGGTTCAGAATGGATGGAGTGTGCTGTTTGGGTAGAGCTGGGCTGTGTTTTAGAAGAGTGGGACTTAAGCGGTGATCGGGATATGTATATACTTCTGTAATAACAAAACTGGGAGATTGGGAGCAATTAAACAGTAGCATGGTTGTGGGTGGTGGGTGTGTTGACAGGGCTGCGGTGAGTGGTGGGTGCCCGAGCAGGCCTGGCCAGGCACCTGGGCAGCAGGGTGGCAACTGTTCACAGGGTTCAATACTCAGCTGTGCGATATGGACCCAGGGCACACGTGTGCGGGGCGGGAAGTCCTTGGATATAGCCGAGGCCTAGAATCTGGGTGGATGCAAGGAATGTGTGTGTTTCTATGGCTGGCCATCACAAGGGGTGTTCGAGGCTGCTGCTAAAGGCTGTTTGCAAAAGCGACATGCCTCTTGATGGTGAAGGTTTGTGCTTTCGGCTTCTCTCCATCTCAGCAGTGCTTTATACCATTGGGAGAGTATAGCTGGCTGGGGAACTCTTCAATGTAGTATGAGGGTGTGTTTGGCCACTAGGAGGGCCAGATTTGCGAAACAGGCTCGGACTGTCAGGTTCTTTCTCCCTTTTAGATCTCTAAAGTAGTTACTACCAATGCATTCAAGTAGGGGAGAATGATGACTGTGGTCTGGATGACTTGCCAATAATGCGTCAAGGTAGGACAGGACCAGAACATGTGTTGGACATCCACTGTATTGGACTGACCTCTTCGGCAGGTGAGAGGGGCAGTTGAGAATATGCTGTTAAGTTTGGATGGGGTGAGGTAAGCCCTCTGCAGCATTGTGTATTGTATGTTTTTAATTGGGCATTACGTGATATGCCCTGATGGATTCAAGTATGGACCTTGGGATTAGACCCATAGAGGAGGAGATTGGACTGCGCCTCTTGACCTTTTGGCGTAGACTGTGGGCGACCCCCGACCTAGCAGCTTACCAGTCTGAACTCAAGGTGATTTTGGGGCTCCCAATGCAGGAACTTGGGGTATAGGAGGTGCCTGGAGGCCATTAGAGTTTTGAGAACTGACACTCACCCTCCGATTGTCTATACTGTGAACCGTTTTCTCAACTCCATGCGGCACAGGCGCCGCAAGTTTTCAAACTCCCCCCGCACTTGACAATGTCTCCATTTTATCTCCTACTGTTTTAACATTGTTAACTTATGAAATTATTGTTTTTATACTGCTTACATTTTAATATCTTTTTTTCAATTGCCATGAAATTTGACCAAGTCATTTGTACATGATTATATTTGGAAATGCTTATTGATGTTTTTATTGCTCTGAGATGTATGTATTTTACCTTTTGCTTTTATGGTCTATTATGACCGAAATAAAGCTTGTAAAATGGAAAAAATTGAAATGAATTCAAGTGCCATTGTCTACTCAGTGTCATGGAGGGGAAACCCAATGTCATCCTCCCATTTCTGTCGGAGGGGTGTTAAAGGGATTCCTGTATGTTCCAGGACTGCTTTATTTAGCCATTTTATGCCATAGCTGTCATAGCTGTCAGCATGTAGCCATTATTTGGACGAGGAATTGTCCTGGTGGAAGACTTTCATCTTGCTGTAGTTGGTTGAATGTTAGTAAGTGCTGGTCCTGAAAAAAATCACCCAGTATGTCAATTGAACTGTCATGCCATAAGGCCTGAGCCCTGACTGAAGAAAAACCCAATGAATTGCGGGAGACCACGAAGGGGAATTTCAGATGCATATGACAGGACGTGGCGTAAAATTCACTTGACACATTTCGAGCCACTCAGACATGTAGGGACCAAGAGGGTTGCAGCTTTAAGAGGGTTGGAGGATCTACTAGAGGGCACTGAGCAGGAGGGGCCCTTTGTCGGCACTGGTTTCATACAAGATAATACCAGCCAGCCAGTGAGACACCCACTGAAGTTGAGCTGCAAGATTTTATGATTCAAAGAATAGGGCTCTTAATCCACCCAGGCCCACTGGTAACTGGAGTTTATTAAGGGCAATATGGTAACACTTGTCATCCCAGTACAGTTCTCCCAACAAGGAATCCAGCTTGCGGAATAATAGTCTTGGAGGGTACATTGGTATGTTAGCAAAGTAGCAAACTGACTAGGGTCGGATAACCATTTTGGAGAGGGCGAATTTTCCTGTGAGGACATGGGGTAAGTTCATCCAGAATTTAGTCTGGAAATTGATAGCTGTGAATGCCCTCTTTAGGTTCCCCTTAAATATTTCTCTCTGGGAATAATATAGGTGGATCCGAGATAGCAAACTGCTCACCCTGACCAGGTCAACTGAGCACAGCTTAGGTGAAGTGGCCACAATGACTCATCGCAGTTGAGGAGAAAATGCAGGCCTACGTCCAGTTCACCCGTAGTTCGTCCACCATCACGAAACCCTGCAGAGTAGTGGTTAATGTCTTGGTGCCATTGTTATCGTCACGGAGATACAGCAGTAACTATCCGCATCTAGTGGGATCCCCCAAGGCTCTCGCTGCTTCCGAAGGCGAATGGCCAAGGGTTCCATGACTATGGTGAAGAGAATTGGGAAAGGGACAGCTCCAGTGAGTTTCCCGGCCTATTGGGAAAGGGGCCAAAACTAGACGGCCGATATGAACCTTAGTGGTTGGATTGGTGTAGAGCAATTTCATGTACACAATGAGGGGCCTGCCTATGCCAAGTCTGGTCAGCACTCCAAATAGGTGATCCCAGGACAGTGTATTGAACGCCTTCTGCAGGTTGAGGTTCAGGCTCACCGCACGTGAATATTGCAGTGATGCCTGATCCATCACATGAAAGGACTGCCTAAGGGTATGGGACATACCTCCATCAAGAAGAAACCCATTTTGGTCTGGATTAATGACATTGGGCTGTATTTGGAGGTAGCCGTTTGCCACTATTTTCCACAGTATTTTGAAATTGCACCTAGTATGGTGATGGGTATGTAGGAGGATAGGTGACTGGGGTCCCTGTGGGGCTTAAGAAGGGAGAGGAGGAGGGACTCCTGCAGGAGTGTCCCACGATTGAGTGCCTCATTGTAGATGGCGGCTGGCCTAGGGGCTAAGTGGATGGTGAATCAGTCATAATACGGGACTAGCAGGCCATTCATGTCTGGTGTTTTATTCCTAGCCAAATTATGTATAGCTTTTTCACCTCCATAACTGTGATGGGGTCATCAAGATCATCGCACTCTATGGCAGAGATTCTAGGGAGAGGGAGATCTGCTAGAAACGCTGCCTCCCCTGTAGGGCGAGTGCCACTGTCCTCATGGTGTTTGATCCAGTCCCATGCTGAAGATTGGTCAGTAAAGAAGTAGTTATGGTTATCTCGTATGACCTTTAATTTGGCTGGGTATTGTAGGGAGAACTGGAGGTGAAGGTCGCAGAGTTGTCGCTTGACCCCAAGGAATGAGGAGCATTTTTGTTGCACCACTATAGTATAGTCGGGTACACCGAGATCATGTTGTTTTCTAGTGCAAGTGGGCCTGCTTCCCGGGCTGCCCTTAGAATTTTAGTGGAGGAGCCTAGCCAATACAGGGCGAGAAGGAGAATCCGGTGGTGGGCAGCAGGCAGGCATGCAGTGTGCACGTTCCAGAGAGAAGTATGGCGACAGATCCTGTGCGGGGGTAGAGGAGTGAAGCCAGTCCTCTAGGAAGGTGATCATTCTGTTGGCATCTTCTGCTCCTTCTGGAAGCCCCATCACACAAATATTGTTATATCGCGCACACCCTTCTGCATCCTCCACGTGGTCTTCAAAGTCTCTTTACTCTATCGTCAGCAAGGTCCTGAACATTTATACCCTGGTTTTCTAGTTGAAGTGCAATGTCCTTCAGGGCGCGCTCTGTTTCCGACACCTTGGAGGCAAGTTTCCACTGATCATCATGGAGGAGGCAAAGCTCTGTCCGGAGTTCCTCAATCTTTGTTTCAAAGGAGGACTGCAAAATCTCTCTAGCTTGTAAGATGTCATCCAGTTTGTCCCAGGACTCCGAGTGTTGTGCAGGTGGTGTACAGTCAGAGTCGTCGTGCCCCTGTAGTTTAGATGAAAGCGAAGGTGACTTGAAGGTGCCCGCAACAGTTTCTGGTGGCCCATTGTAGACCAGAGAAGATGTCCCGGGATACAGTCGCACCATCTCCAATTATGTAACCGGGCTGTTGTATCTCAGAACAGTCCCCTGGGGCTCGGGCCTTTGGGATGAGAGTGGTGGGATGGGGGTGACCCTACTCTGCTGGTCAAGATTTGGTCTGCTGCGAGGGGCCTGTCGCTGCTTATTATGTTTCCATGGCAGACCCCATCACCAGCTTCTCCCTCATAGTGGCCCCACAGGCTTCAAGTGCACCTGTTGAACTAGGGATTGCGGATGAGGAAAAGAGGGATGCACCCCCAGAGCCATGCCACAGTGGTGTCTACCTCATTTGACTTCCAGGCCAGGCCTCTTAGTGATCGCCTGGTGTTGGTGGGCAGAGCAACCTTGGTATCTGGGGGTTAGACCTTTGCTTGTCTGGATCCACAGCTTTGGGCAGGCTATCCCACACTGTACCCAATGACTGGAGGGTGAATGAAGCAGAGGTGTGTCAAGGTTCCCTCACTGGTCCATGACACGACTCAGACCCTGGCCTGCAAGAGGTGGATCAAGAGTCAAGAATTCAGGAACTGGAAGTCTTTGGGGCCCTTGTTCCACTGCAGGCTGTGGGGGCCTCAAATTTAGCTCTTCAGAAGCGGCAGGGATCTGCAGTCCGCCACCAATGTTCCCCAAGTGAACGGCTCCTCCCAGTTGCTCTTGTCTGGTGTTAGAGGGTTCCCCAGCTTCTCTTTAAGTATTGGCCTATCTTTGGCCCCCGCAGCACCATTTGCAATACAGGGACAGAGTCCAATGCAGCGTCACACTCAAGGCCTCACCTCACTGTCACTGTCGGCCCCTAAATGTACTTGGGCCCTCACCGTCCTCTAACCTCTGCAAGGGTGTGCATAGTTCAACAGCTGGGGAGGCATTGGATCTCAGGCCTTTGACAACAGCATGGGGCCATGCTCCGGTCTCCTACCTGCAGCTCTGGGTTTGGTTTCTCCTCCTTGTCGCCAGCTGAGCAGAACTTGACTCAGGGCCTACCTACACACCACTGGCATCAGCAATGTGGCATCAGCAATGGGAGAACAGGTGTCCCCAGGGGTGGCTGTGTCATAGCCTTCTCCTCGATGCTCAGGGGCACCGGAATCCCTCTACATGGATCTCCGACCAGCAGTCACCAGGCCAATGGGAGCCATGAACTGTGGCACAGCCCAGGACAGTCAGAGCCGGATGTATGACGTTACAACGCACACTTTTACAACGCATGCACTTACAACGCATTTTTTACAACGCAAAATCCATTACAACGCACTACACTTACAACGCATGACACTACAACGCATTTTAAAAAACTACCTTTACAACGCATACCATTACAACGCATAATATTAAATTGCATTTAAGGTAAGTATTAGATAGTATATGGGTAAAAATTACTTTTGTAACTCCAGGGGGTGCAACAGTAGGGTAAGTGTTGGATAGTATAGGGGTAAAAATTACTATTCTAACTCCAGGGGGTGCAACAGTAGGGTAAGTGTTGGATAGTATAGGGGTAAAAATTACTATTCTAACTCCAGGGGGTGCAACAGTAGGGTAAGTGTTGGATAGTATAGGGGTAAAAATTACTATTCTAACTCCAGGGGGTGCAACAGTAGGGTAAGTGTTGGATAGTATAGGGGTAAAAATTACTATTCTAACTCCAGGGGGAGCAACAGTAGGGTAAGTGTTGGATAGTATAGGGGTAAAAATTGCTATTCTAACTCCAGGGGGTGCAACAGTAGGGTAAGTGTTGGATAGTATAGGGGTAAAAATTGCTATTCTAACTCCCGGGGGTGCAACAGTAGGGTAAGTGTTGGATAGTATAGGGGTAAAAATTACTATTCTAACTCCAGGGGGTGCAACAGTAGGGTAAGTGTTGGATAGTATAGGGGTAAAAATTACTATTCTAACTCCAGGGGGTGCAACAGTAGGGTAAGTGTTGGATAGTATAGGGGTAAAAATTACTATTCTAACTCCAGGGGGTGCAACAGTAGGGTAAGTGTTGGATAGTATAGGGGTAAAAATTACTATTCTAACTCCAGGGGGTGCAACAGTAGGGTAAGTGTTGGATAGTATAGGGGTAAAAATTGCTATTCTAACTCCAGGGGGTGCAACAGTAGGGTAAGTGTTGGATAGTATAGGGGTAAAAATTGCTATTCTAACTCCAGGGGGTGCAACAGTAGGGTAAGTGTTGGATAGTATAGGGGTAAAAATTGCTATTCTAACTCCAGGGGGTGCAACAGTAGGGTAAGTGTTGGATAGTATAGGGGTAAAAATTGCTATTCTAACTCCAGGGGGTGCAACAGTAGGGTAAGTGTTGGATAGTATAGGGGTAAAAATTACTATTCTAACTCCAGGGGGTGCAACAGTAGGGTAAGTGTTGGATAGTATAGGGGTAAAAATTACTATTCTAACTCCAGGGGGTGCAACAGTAGGGTAAGTGTTGGATAGTATAGGGGTAAAAATTACTATTCTAACTCCAGGGGGTGCAACAGTAGGGTAAGTGTTGGATAGTGTAGTGTAATATTATGCGTTGTAATGGTAGGCGTTGTAATGGAATGCGTTGTAAAGGTAGTTTTTAAAAATGCGTTGTAGTGTCATGCGTTGTAAGTGTAGTGCGTTGTAATGGATTGTGCGTTGTAAAAAATGCGTTGTAAGTGTAGTGCGTTGTAAAAGTTGCGTTGTAAAGGTTGTTCCCCGTCAGAGCCTCATGGGCGTTTTCTCCGGTATTCTATGCCGTATTGCTGCTCCTGAAAGATTCCAGGCTCAGGGGCGCCAAAATAACTCTGTGCAGACCTCTGACCCGCAGTTAATAGGCCAACAGGAGCAGTGGGCTGTGATGCGGCCCGGTCAGTCAGAAAGTCACATGCGCTTTCTCTGGTGCTCTGTGTCGTTGTCACATTTCCCTTCCCCAGAGGGGAATTGCCACAGAGAAGAGATGACAAATAAATATTCTCTCATTCTGTGACACTGAACCCTCCTAGCTTTGGTCTGCCATCTTCAACGGCCAAGCCACCCCCCCATAGAGTGGTATACCCTATACCCAGAGCCAGTAAATTAAATGCTACTATTGGATCTGCAGCACTTGTTGTACCACCCACCTAAGTTGTCCCAGGCCAGCCATTGCAGCCAGAAAGCAGTGTCACACTGCCATGACCCCTTGCCAAGCCTCAAACTCCCCTTTTATTACATATAAGTCACCCCTAAGTAGGTATTAGGTTGCTCATAGGGCAGGGTGCTGTGGAATTAAAAGGTAGGACATGTACTTTAAAGTTATACATGTATTGGTACTGAAAAACTCCCAAATTCGTTTTTCACTATTGTGAGGTCTATCATTTCCATAGAATAACATTGGGGATTCCTTATTACTTTTAATAAGCTGCAATTAATCGTTGAGAGGAGGTAGACTTCTCATGTTTGGTACCTATGGAATTGTAATGATGAATCCTCTTTAATGGCAAGGTCAGATTTTCATTACAATTTTAAAATTGCCGCATTTAGATAGATGGCATTTTTCTGCTCTTTGCCCTGCAAGCCTGAGGCCTGTTTCTGAAATACGTCTAGGGAGGGTGACAGCTGAAATGTGTGCATTCCCCTAGACAACCACATAAAATGGGAGCTTAGGTGTGACTTGAGGGGCCATCCTGGGAGGGTGGGATGGAGAAGCTGCGCAAAGCCTCACACTTACACCTGAATTGGCTGTGTCCTGTCCCCACACAAAGGTCTGCATACCCCCTATAGTGAGTCTAGAGCCAGGGAAGGAAGTGAAGACCTCTGTGCATTTCAAAGGCCCTTCTTTGAAGTCTCCACTACTTCAAAGGCACCACTGGGTATAAGAACTTGACCTCAGACCCTACCACTACAGTGCACTCATGGATCTGTGGATACTCTGCCAGGAAGAAGGAATGCTGTGCTGCTGAAGGACTGCCACTCTGCTGGACTGCTACTCTGGAAGAACTACTTTCTTGCTGTACTGATCTGCTGTCTGCTGGCCTTCTGGTCTGGCTGAAAAGGACTGGGCCGTTATCCCTTGAACCCCAGAACCCAGAGTGACTCCAAGGGCTAGCTGGCTAGCCTTTTGATCTGAAGTCTCAGGGCCATAACAGACTTCCAACTCTCCTGCTTCTGCAACTGGACTCTGCCATCTGTGAGTCTACCCTGCCAAAGAATGCCACCCCAGTCCTGGACACTTGGAGGTGGGTCTAAGGTGCTTCCTCAACACTTCATCAATGCTGTGGAAACGGAACTGGTGCATTGCTGCTACTGCGTGGTCAGCACAACGCATCTGCACCACTGCGTGCAACAGAACCGGTGCATCGCCACTGGTTGCGTGGATCACAACCAGTGCATCACTCCATTTGAGTGTCTCGGAGCCTCCGTTCTACCTTCGGAACCACCACTGCATAGCTCTCTTCAAGTGAAGCATGCGCTCCATTGTGATCGGCCTGAACTTTTGACTTTGTCCCGGTTCAGCATGACCAGATGTCCCTTGTTGGTGCTTAATGCTTTTTGGAGCTATTGTCACTTAATACTTAAAAAATGTATATCTCATGTTTTACATATCGGATTTTTGTCGTTTTGGTGTCAAATAATTTAAATAAATTATAATCTATTTTTCTAATCTTTCTTCGAATTTTCTTGTGTTTTGTTTTCACTTTATTTCTATTTTTGTACTGCATAAATACTTTACACATTGCCTCTAAGTTAGGCCTGACTGCTTGTGTGCGAAGCTACCCAGTGTTAAGCACATATAATTCAGTGACTTTCAGTGGTTCACCCTGCAATGGATTGTGGTTGTTAATTGACTTAGGTACACACACCCCAGTCAACCAGCAACCCCATTTACCACATTGATGTTCAGTGGTAGGATCAGGGTGACCCCTTTTTAAATTCTTCCTTAGTTTTTTAATTGGCTGCTTTCTCCACAGTTAAGTTACCCAACTTCCTATTTGCACCATGGATACCAGCAATGTTGACACCCTCAGCAGGCCTGAGCTACTGAAGCTTTGCACACAGAAGTGGCTGAGGTCAGACAAGAAGGCTACCAAGCGGGCTCTGCAGGTAGCCCTCAGAACCCTAGAGGAAGTGCCAAGATGGCAGGCCACCTCAGAAGAAAATGAGGTGGATGGCAATGAGAAGTAGAGAGCCCTATCTGAAATTGAGGAAAGGGAGGACCCAGACCACAGCTCTGAGCTCCTAGGAGAGCCAATTCTGAACCCAGGAGATGACATGGATGCCTCTGATGCTCAGGATGTAGTAGGGAGCAGTGAATCTGCCAGAGGCCTGGAGGACAGGAGAGGAAGCTCCAGTGGGAGCTGGCAAAGAGAAAGATGGAGGAGAAAAAGATGGCACATGAGCTTAAATTGAAGGAGCTGTACATTAAAGCCAAACAGATGGGATCTAGCAGTAATGGTGGCAGCATACCTGCAGTGTCCAATCGATGGAGAAGGAAGAGTCCACATACCTAACGATCTGGTGCTCAACTATGTGGTGGTAGACAATTTTAACAAATGATTCTCATCACATGAAGTGGTTCTAAAGGTGCATGAGGTCAGTGGCGGAAGGTGACATTTGAAAGTGGTGAGGCGTAAAATGATTGTACCGATCACTGTAGCGAGCGAGCGTAGCGAGTGAGCCCGAACAACCCAAGGTGGGTCCAGGGGGTTCTCCCCCTGATAAAATTTTGAAAAAAGAGTGGAAAAATGGTGCATTTTCAAGCAAATGTGAGAAAGCAGGAAGGTTAATAAAGCAATTGTGAAAGTGCAGTTATTACATTATAACCACAGAGCTTCATAACAGACTTTGAGATATAATGTATTTCTGAGTACCTCACAGATGTTTTTTATTTAACAAACAATCAAACAGGTCGTAAACTAGCAGCATTCAACATATGTTTACTTTTTGTATCTAAAATCAGCACGTCTGTCTTTAAGAGCAGCAAACTTTTCAATAACTTGAACGTTAAAGTCTGAGATATTTTGAACTAGCTTGCTCTCTATAGAGAGCATTGCCAAAGCATTTAGGGCCTTATGTAGGTGGCCTGGCATTTACCACTTCATAAATACCGAATCATACCGATTCGGTATTTATGAAGTGGTAAATGCTATGTAGGTATTCATTCGGTAAAAATTACAGATTTGTAGAAATTCGGTAATTACCGAATCGGTATTTACCAATTCGGTAATGAGGCATACCTTCCCATTGATTGAATCAATGGGAAGGTATGCCCCATTACCGAATCGGTAAATACTGATTCGGTAATGGGGGGAGCACAATCAAGGGTGGCAGGGTGTCACATTGACACCCTGTTGCACCCCTGATTCCTGCATGTGTGCACATAAGGGCATGTATGTCTGCCACATTGCACACTTCTAAATGCTTTTACAGAGCCATTCTTCATTTACCACCAACTATTAGTTGGTGGTAAATACCGACTCCACACGACACCCACACACTCCCCCTACATATCATTACAGGATTCGGTATTTACCGAATCGGTAACATTACCGATTCGGTAATTTTACCGATTCGGTAAATTACCGAATCCTGTAATGTGCCCCCTACATTGCAAAAGCCTAAATACCAGTCGGTAACGGTATAATTACCGAAAATCGGCCGTTACTGACCGGTATTGGGCTACCTACATGAGGCCCTTAGTCTTTCCTCAAGCATGGTGTTCCTGAGGAATGTCCTAATCCTCTTTAAGGAGAAAAAAAGATCGTTCTGCCTCTGCTGTTGTCATAGGAGTGGTAATGACAATTTTTAGTAAAGCCAATGTCTCTGTAAATGTCTTTTCCATTTTAAGTTTATGAATAAAAGCTAGCAAAGACCTGGCATCTTTGGCCTTCCAGTACACAGGCATTGAGTACAGTACAGTCAACTCAGTTTTCACGTCCTCTTGGTTGAGCATAGGATAAGCTTCCACAGCCTCATTGTGCAAAACGTTTTTTTTTTTTATGCACCTCTGGAAAAATGGAAGTTCAATTGACGCAGTATAGCTGCAGTAATGGTTTCTGCAGTAGAGTCTCTTAAATGAGTGAAACCATAGAACCTCTCCACAACATTATTGTCATTGTCCAGGTACTGAAAGACTAATACGGACTATGTTTGTGTGGCCACATCAGTGGTGTCTCCAGCCTGAATAGCCACACAGTCTGTGTTTTGCAACTCTTGGACAATATGGCTTCTCATAATTTCTAGCAAACAATGAAGGAGTTGATTTTGTATAGTTTTAGAGGTGCCCTTAAAGAGTGTAGCACTTGCTAAATGTGCTTCCATTTCCTCGTCTATGCTTGCTATTAAATCCACAAGGCCTTTGAATATTCCAGGATTTGGGGAACCTCCTGCTTCATCATGGCCTCGTAATGCCAGTTCGAAAGCACCACAGAAACAAATGCAATCAATTATTTTTGAGAGTATGTGTCTATTCCTATCAACTGCTTCATTGTGTTTCTGCATTGTTTGGCGGTATGCATTGTTTATCTGCTGCTCAATCGGTGTGTCTCCCAACATTCCCAGTCTTGTCAGGTTTTCCATATGCTTTCTTGTATGTGCATGCTTCTTTATTTTTTCAGACAGATGCTTCAAGTCTATCACTCCTTCTCTTGTCCAAGGAAAATCACCATTAAACAGCAAGCAGGGGACACCCTGTAAGCTAATCAGCTTTTGTGTACCAGGTGTTTGAGAATGTACGTTTGTAAGATTTTCCTCTGTCCTGGGTAACTTGTTGTAGTTGTAGGTCAGGCCGATCAGGTCCTAATCTCTTTATATGTAGTTTTTCTTCTAGTGGCCGTGCATGGAATGACCGTGTAATTAATTGTTCTACCGTATTCAACATGCCAATGCTGTCCTTACCAATATGAAAGAAGCCTGTCAATAGTCAAAGTACAATGTATAAGATTTGGTGCAATAATATGAAATTTCAGTATAAATACATATATCTTGTGCATTATCAAAATATATCTCCAACAGCTCCCCTTTAGACAACAGGACTGCTAAAAAAACAGCCTTACTGCCTGCTGCCTCTGTGTGCCATAGTTGTTGCTGAAGGCACTGAAACTAACAGACACTGTTTGAGGGCCTTGAACAAGGCAAGGAATAGAGAGTGCCTTTAACAACCGTTATTGCCCAAAGCGCAGGGCTAAGGCTCAGTATTATTAAATTCCATCCACTGAGGTTACAATGTTCAGAATGTACACCCACCTCAACCACCATGTAGAGTGACCACAAACATAACCCTAACTCCAATCTAAAAAAAAATATCATCAGTTTCCTTACCTTTAACACTGTTGTTTGCTGGGTCGTAGCTGGGATGAAAGAGCAGCAAAGGAGGTTGGGGCCTCTTGTTCTTCGTCCAGAAATTGGCCAAAAATTAGGTAAAGGTTCAGGTTGTCAGGCTTTACCAGGTGCTGAAAATAAATATAACAATTTATTTGTGAAACATTAGGGTAATCAAACAAAGACTGGGGGGAAAAAACATAACGCTACAATTTTTACCTTGCAGTTTGCAGGCAGCTCTTAGATGACAGTTAATAGCTCACTGTTGTATGTTAGGATTTTAACTTACAAACTGCAAGTAACAAAATGACCTATTTACATCATGTGCATTTTGTGATCTGCATCAGGTACATGTTCCGGCCGGGGTGCTGAACTCTCCTGAAGCCTAAAGAACAGCCCTTTTAATACTAACACTGGGGGTTTACAGCTCAGAGGGTGTGCTAATGCCAACTGAGGAGAGCATTAAAAAGCATTGGTTCGTTCTGTCCACAGAGGCAAAATGAGGTGTGAGCTGGGCACGTCTACGCTGGTAGTTGTGAACGTGCAGAAAGTGCTTCACCGGCAGCTGTCTGTGGCTTTGGTAGCCCGAGAGACAGATGGCACCTTCAAAACATGGGATATCACCTTTAAGCTTTGGAAAAATAATGAAGATTTTTAATGACACAAGCCCGCCCCTCTCCCTTCACCTCCCTCTACCCTCCACCTGAATGACCATCAGAATCCTTGCTGATCAAAATCCAGAGACAGAACTAGAAAAATACATTGACCCGAGCATTCAACTCGAGCAGAAACCTGCAGATACAGGCGAGATATTAATTCTGTTTTGTTTCTAAGGTTAATTACAGTGTGGGGAGGAGGACCCTGAAAGGTAAAACAAGGAAGGGTGTCACACGGTTCTTAATGTTCACATGGATCTTAAGGCAACTTAGGAAAGACAAATAGTAACTACACTAATACTCTTTTTCTTAAATTTGCATTGTCCAGCCATGCCCAGTAATGAATTAGCATGTCTTCTGCATGCTTCTGTGTACTGCTGAAGTTTCAGGAGCCACTGGTCTTGACACTAGCATTGAAGGGACGATGGGGTGAGCTCCATTAGAAGCTAAATTGCACATTCAGTCAGCTCATGCTATTTAACTGACAGCACTTTTCAAGTTAAGATTTTTGTTTTTAAACACCTATATATCATTACAAAAATTAAACTACAGGTCCCAGAATGCAAAGTGATGTAAAGTCCTGCTGTCTCCTCATCGTCATTGAATTGTCTCGTTCATTGAATGTGTCGTACAAGCGTCTGTCTGCCTTTTAGAATGAGCCCACTTGTTAAGTATGCTATCTGTTTAACTTCAGAGGAACCCTTAAAGTAACAGCACTGGGCGATACAGATTATCATTGCCATTTTGGAAAACTCACTGTATTTTGTCTGCTGTCAACTCAGCATTTATTTTCTGTCTGTTGTGTCTGGCAGATCATGAAATTGTGCGTTTTGGCGGCAGCTGTTTTTCGCTCTTGTGCATATTTGTCGCCAGCGATTCGAATGTATGCAGTCGCAAACAGCGAGACTATTGTGACGATTAACAGAAAATTAAAGGCAAATATTTTGCAATTGGAATAATGTGGTTAACGCAGAATTACAGGCTGCGAAATTAGTGCACTTTGTTGTGTGATGAGATCTGTAGAAATGAGAATGAACACTTATTGGGAAATTCTTAAATTGAGATTCACGAGGTCACCTGTGCCCAAACTCATTTTCTAGAAGCTGAAAAGCATGACGTACATAATCTTCTTAACTGATCTTTTTCAAGTTAAATGAATATGGATTTCTGCTTCTAGCTGATCACATGTGAGAGCTGTTTTAAGGGTTGTGCCTGAACAGATTGCATTTGTGTGAAAATGTTTGCTGCTGTTGAAATTATCAGCCACAGAGCTTTAATCGAATGTCCACCTACCCTCAACATTAAAAAAAAAGTTAACATAGTCGTCTGCTCATGCACTTTAGGGGCATTGTAGTGATTCCTGCTGGGAGATGTGCGAGACAGCTCCAGATTTGTTACACAGTGTAGTAAGATGGTGAATAGCTTAGCACCATCAAAAAATTTCACAGCCAGAAAAACAGTCACCGAGGCAGCAGACAGCGACACATCATCTAAGACACCTCGTAGCAAATTAGATATGGGGCCCACACAGCCTTCCAAGTCAAGAAGCACACTTAATGTCCATGGAGGGGCCTGACTTCTGCTGAGATGGAGGGGGCAGTTATTCCATACTAAATAGTCACAGTATTCCAGGGAGTTACTAGTGTGGGTGAGACCTGACCTAGAGTCGCTTTTATTGCAGAAGATCAGGAAAGTAGATGTGTCCTGGTTAAGGGTAAAACTCATGGCACCCCCCGTTGATATGAACTAATCGTCTGTGTTACTTGTGCATGTATTTACAGCTTCATCCCCTGAAAGAAAGCACTACATAATCTAGGCTGAAACACAGGACTGGCGTTAGTTGCTGCACTTGACATTCGGCCACTTACCAGTTATACCAGTGTTCTGTTCTGAGAGAAGGCCTTGGGGGAACTGAGCTTAAACATTGTGTAGTAGATAACTAGACACACCGGCGGCATGAGGTCTACTGTCTGTGAGGTACGACGACGACTCGTGACTCTGACTCCATGATTCGTGTGGCAGCACTGGCGAGTAGAGGAAATGGCCAATCACTACTGCATGGTTTCACATAAGCCACAGTGTGATTGGCCATACAAGTGCGCACTGGGCAGTTGCCACCACCCACGCGCGACACCATACTGCAGGCTGCGGTGTCTCAGCCAATCCTGGCACTGCATTAGCAGCACCACTGCGCCAGGATTGGCTAAGAGCAGGGTTACTCCCTGCCCATAATGAGACCCAGGGGCTGCGGTATGAAGAAGCACCCTCGGGTCCCTCGCCACTGTCTGAGTCGCTAGGGGAGGAGGGAAGGTACTACTGTGTGTGCGTGTGCGCATGTTCGGGCCAGTCATAAAAATGACTAGCCCAAAAATTGACATGCGCACACTGCTGCTGTGCTATTTCCGCGCTCAGTCACTCACTGTCGCAGCCCCGCCCCCACACCCTTCAGCGCCGTCCAGATTGAGTCGGGCTTGTCCCGGTAGAGCTGTAGAGCGTTGAACAGAGTGCGAGTGCGCTCAGTGCGCCGCTGCGAGATTTGTTTTTCTAAATTGAATGTTTGCGTGACGTTCGTCCATGTGCTTAGTGGGGCAACGCCCCTAATGGATGCACCGCCACTGCATGAGGTTCCTGATGATGCCCACAGAGGAGAGGGGCACACTCCTAACACTAGAGCTAAAAGACTAGACATACTACACTCCTATGAAGGCCATACTTGTCAATAACTCTGGATTGACACCTGGGAGATACAGGCAGAAATTGAAGGGAAGCCACTAACATCCCAACCAGACCTGGGTGGATTTCCTAAACTCCTTAGGTAAGGCACCTAAGGGCTGGATGAGGGTCAGCACAGTGGAATATTATACTGGGCTGTCCAACCTGATTCTGATGGAGTCCATGCTTGATATTTGTTGTACAGAGCTGCACCAACACCTCGATGATAGCAAGCTGACAGACCCTTAGAAGCTCCTCTTAGGAGGCAGACCTCTGAGTCAGCAACAGAGTGTCCAAGAAGGCATTCGGGGGTACTGCCAAAAGGGTGGTCAGGGTTCCCACCAGAAGGAGAGGGGAGATAAAAAGAAGTTTTCACATGGCCACAAAAATAGTTCTCAACGGAAAGGGTCCCATTTCAAATCTGGCCACTAGAAAAACAGTTTCCCTGATAAGAATCAGAACAAATCCCAAAGTGCTATGAGTATGGGCATTACAAGGGGGATCCCAAATGTCACAAGATGGCACAGCCTGCTACTGTGCTGGCTAGTGTAGTGCTTGGGGAGGGGTTTGTCCCAGTCAGTGGGGGCAAAGTCAGTGAGTTTGCCCTGGTATCCCTGGGTGACATGGAGATGATGCGCAAAATCCATGTGCCTTCCAATAATGAAAAGTATAGGCGAAGTATAGGTAGTGGGTCACCATCAATGGGCAAGGAGTGGAGGCTCTGAGGGACACAGGACCCATATGACTATGGTAAGGAGTCAGCTTGTGACCCCGGATTAGATGTTAACCAACACATTCTACTAGGTTGTGGTAGCTGACAGACAGGAGGATCACTACTCGGTGTCCCTTGTTCCATTTGAGTGGGGGGGGGGCTACTGGAGCTGGCTCATGAGATACCCCTGGCAGTCCATCTGGGGCAGAACAAGAATTTCTCTCTCATCTTCAGTGAGAGTATAGTCTGAAATGTTATGATGTGATCATGTACACCCAGACAAACCTACTGAATTTATAGGTGAGATGCTAAGGATAGCTATGATAAAGAATTTCTTTGTAAATACTACTTTTAAACAAAAGGAGAAGCCAAGGGGGCCGGATTCACACTGGATCTGACCAACCTATACTTGGATAAATATGAGAGTAACTACATATATGGCAAATACATCAAAATTATGAAAATCACCCCAGTCAAAATCTGGGTTAAAACCATTGTTCTTTGGCTCACTATGTCACCCCAGTGTGGACCCATTCATATGTAAATCAGTCTTGACCTACTCAGTCCAGCATGAACTGCCAGGCCAGGCCCTCCATGGACCAGAAGCAAGCATCTTGGGACTGCAAAGTTTCAGCACTCTGTCCATCATCTAGTTGTGTTTACTAGGTACCTACATATGTAACATCTACAACCCCTTCTTGGACAACATTACACTGTGGAAGTGGTGCATTGACGATGTACTTATGATTTGGACAGGTGACGAGCAGACATTGACTGATTTTTTCCTGTGGCTTAATGATAGATCACGACATAACATTTGCCATCACCCACAGCAGAGAAGAAAGAGTTTTTTTTAACCTAAATATTTTGGTAGAAGACGGGTAGCTGTACACCACACTCGACAGAAAGCCTAGCAAATGTAAACACGTTATTGAGGTACATGAGCCATCATCGCAGGATTTTTAGGGATAATCTGCCCTACGGTCAGTTTCATAGGATTCTAAAAACCTGTTCCTGTAGGGCGGACTTTTCAGAGAAACTGATCTACTACTCAAAAGGGTGAACGAGAGGGGTTACCCGAACGCATGCTAAAAAAACTAGAAAGAGAGCATGATATTGCCAATGTGACACCTTCCTCAAAGTGAGGGACAGGTCAGACACCACTAGGAATAGACTTGTGTGTGTGACTATGTTCTCCACTAGAAGCAATTATATGATAAAAGGTGACCTCCCCTTTTGCGCTCCGCAGCCCCTCCGTCACAGGACTGTCCACTTCGACGCTGCATGGATTATGGTGCTTTTCTTCAGCTGGCTCAACCTGGTCCTTGTAGCCTGTCCACCCTCCATCGCGGTCGGCCTGATCTTTTGACGTTATCCCAGTTCAGTGTGCCCAGATGTCCCCTATTGGCTTTTAGTGCTTTTTGGTGCTATTTTCAATACATTATTAATTCATATCTCTGGTTTCACTTATTCATTTTTTTGTCATTTTGGTGTCAAATAATTTAGTTTAATGTAATCTACTTTTCCAATATGACTTTGTTTTTTTCTTGTGTTGTGTTTTCACTTTATTACTGTTTGTGTGCTGCATAAATAATTTACAAATTGCTTCTAAGTTAAGCCTGACATCTTGTGTTCCAAGCTGCCCAGGGATAAGCAGAGGTTAATTTAGTGACTTTTAGTGGTTCACCCTGCAAGTGATTGTGGTTGTTGCTGGCCTTAGGTTCACACCCTAGTCAACCAGCAACCCCATTTACCACAAGCAGCTCTAGCCACTTAATTATTAATCTTTTTCTAAGTTATTTTTTGGATGTGTAAGTCTTACCCAGGACACCCACAGTTTATATATAGTTAGGGTCTGGGGCAAGGGCAAAGGCCCCCAACGACCCAGCAACTTCCCCAGCCAGCACTCATCTTGCCATTTTTTTTACCCATGTGTGCCCCAGCCCTATCGAGGAAACCCACAAGTTTTTGTAATTATTGGAGCCCGCAAGCAATCCTGAAGGTCTCCTCAGCGCCTACCTGCTCTCCATCCAACACTCATTCTAGCTACTGGTGGGAGTCAGCCTGTGTTATTCTTCTGTGGATGTATAACCACGCTATCCCCAGGGTCACCTGGGGGAGGGAACTAGAGGCACGGGGCACCAGGAGCAGGCCAGCCTCCAACATACATTGTTCAACACAAATAGGGGCTTCTCCCAGAGAAGTGACCTAGGTGAAGTTTAAATTGTGAGTGTGGACATCTCACAAACTGTGACGGACTGGTCTCACACACCACCTGGTGTCATGCTTCAAATAGAGACCTGAATGCCCCATGGGAGGAGGGCATCGGAAGGGGAGGAGAGGAGCACACACATGACACTAGGTGGTGTGTGAGACCAGTCCATCACATTTTGTGAGATGCCCACACTCACAATTTAAACTTCACCTAGGTCACTTCTCTGGGAGCGGTCCCAATTTGTGCTGATCATTCTTCTGTGGGTGCCCTGTTCCCATCCTGACATGCCAACCACTTTTTTTTATTGAGGTCCCTCATTGAGTATATGTTCTCTGCCTGCACTCTCCCGGTAGGGAACAAGACAGTGTCCCAGGGGATGGGGCACCCAAAGCACTGTTCCTCATCCGCACCTGGCAGATGGGGTCCCGGGGCCATTTTATGGCTCAGGGAGAAGGGTGTGCAGCTCATCTCCCAAAAAAAGATATCACCATGGGGGTATGGGTTCCCCGGGCCAAATGTCTCAAGGAGTGGAATCACATGACTCCCTCTCCAACCCAATGACTTCAGCCCCGGGGATAGGGTTCTCAAAGCCTTCAAATAACGCTGAGAGGGGGGCTGCACAACTCCCTACCCAAAGAAAAAAAATGCGCTGACCTACCAGGCCCAAGCCCACCCCAAGGAACTTTTCGTTTAAAAAAGGGAGCAGCATAATGTAGGATGGAGCCTCAGAGTCTCTGTAGATCCATGGTAAAACATTACCACCTATCAGGTCAATAGGATAAGGTTATCCCCATCCTGCCCCTTATGTTTTCTTTTGTTTTTTTTGTCATGACAGAGGACTGAGTCCCCAAGTCCTAAAATAACAGCTGCAACATATTTGTTGATTTTGTGGCAGCCATTAAATGGATTTACACACAAAAAATCTGAAAAAGCTGTGCTGAATATTTTTTATAGTTACTTTTCATAGCTCAGTCATTTTTTTTATAACTTAGGGTGTGTGTGTGGTGAAAGTGTCATTTATGAATTCAATTGAACTTTTCAGCCATTTTATTTAAAAAAATCTATTTTTGATTATGGCAGTTATGGATTAATTTTTACCACATACTGCATTATGTGAATTATATGAATTATAACATAGATACATTTCCAGTGACCTGAGGGGACAAGAAAAGTGACTGTCTTACAGTATAAACAAGTGTTTGTTCTTTTCTTCTTTCCTTGGATCAATCAGCCGATAGCTACTTGGACGCGCCACAACAAGATGGCAGCCACTGCAGAGTACCACTGGTTGGTGGTCCTGGAGGAGGAAGAAGATAACGCCTTCATTGCCACCTCAGGATACCAGCTTGGGCATTCCAGACACGCCATCACCACAGGCTGCTGTGGTTCCAAGCAAACCCACAAACTCCTTTGTACAACAACTAATCACATGTAAAGAGGAAGTGAAGGAGGACCAGCGCCAAATGGAGAAAAATAGAGGGACATTTTAAGGAGGCTGGAAGCCATGGAGGGATATTTTTTAGCGAGCGGTGGGCGTGTTGCTGGAGGTAAGGGTCGAAGCAATAGTTGGGGAAAGGGTAGTTGTGGGTTTTTAAGGTTTAGGGAGAGGGTACGGGGCTGTTGTGGGAAGTGAGAGTAGGAAGGACAATTGGGTATGGGGTATTTGATGGTTCTTTAGGGTTTAGGTGGGGGGGCTGTTCCAGGAGATGACAGAGAGACTTTAGAAGTTATTGATAATAAACAGATGTGTTTTTTGATTACTTGTCATTACTAGTTAGGCGCCAATTCCGATGTCGGACAGACATCGGTCAGGAGCCGTAACCGACCGACCTGCTGTCATCGGTTATGGCCCTGCTAGTACGATGCGACCGAACAGGGTTCAGTCGCACTCGTATACAACACAATGCAAGCATGCATTCCGAGCGGAATGCATGCTTGCATCGTGGAAAGCAGGGGTGCAGTTCATCCCTGCACCCTGTGGGCGGCACCCCGAGGTGCCTGCCACTGGAGGCAGGGATCCAGTGGGGCACCATATGTGCCCCCAGGCCGCCATACGGCAGCCTCGCACCCATGGGGGCTCTACTGGGGGCCCCCAAAGACAGTTTCCGACTGCCTTTTCATGCCGGAAAAACCGGCATGAAAAGGCAGTGAAAAACTGCCATCGTACTCCCTCGGTCGCTAAGAGGCGGCCGGGGGAGTACTGAGGGATTTCCGGATGACGGACGGGCTCTCCGAGCCTGTCGTCCACAATCCGGAAATCCGTGTCGGATTCCTTTCCGACCGCGCCCATCAGAATGGCTCGGTCGGAAAGTAATTCGACCAACATGATCCGAATCGGTCGGAAGGGCTACGACCATCGGTCGGAATCTGCCCCAATGTGTATCATCAATGTTAGATACATGAGAAGCTGCATCAATGCAGAGATGAGAGGCTGAGCCCCGTACCTGGCCAATCACAAAGCAACAATCTAACTGCATCCATTCCCTTCATTGACTCTTGATTCGCTCTCCCTACCTGATCCCCCTTGTCACATTAGATAGGTTACTAACCTTACCTCTTCAAGTTCACCTCCTACGATCTAGTTCTCACAGTGTGGGTTATTCATGCCCACACACACACACACATCCACGCACACACACACACACACACTTGCCATCAAAGAAGTAGGCAAATGGGAACAAATAAAAAATGTCAGCCCATGACAAACACACACTGGCAACACAAAATAGCTAACGCTGCATGGCTAGCAAAGAGGGATACGTGGAGAACAAAGAACACGTTTGCCCTATTAAAGTTACCCCCCCCCAAAAAAAAAAGCTTGTAGCATTGCATGGAAAGGATTACACAGGTAAGAGAAGAAAATTAAACAAACTTAAAAATGTGTCAATTACAAACAGCCCAAAGCAACATTAATTACCCCTCCAAAATACTTGTAAAAGTTGCAGAACAAAGTAACACAATATCAACTATGTCACACATGCATACACCTACAGAAACATGGTAGGGAAGCACATGGGGAAGAAGGTAGCTGAGAACAAAGGAACATGTCTGGCTACACTGACCTGGACTTCAGGAGCTGACCTGAACCTAGCCCCCACCAGACACATGTAGACAGAAATTAACATGCATTTTGCATTTCATACTAGGCCATCCTCAAGCACATAAAATAATGTAAAAAGAAAACCTGTAGCACAGCAGCAGTGAGAATGTGAAAAATGCATTAAAAACACCGAAGGCCTACTACAGTGCAGACTAGACCTCAAATAGTAAAATAACAACTAAAATAGGTAATATGATTAACAGATTGATTCAAATTTTACAAATGAAGACAAGGAGTTGGAGACAAATTATACTATAACCCCAGGCCTCCACCATCCTAAAAATGTTCAAACATTATCCGTTATTAAAACATCATAACACCAGGGCTCCTACTTTAAACTCCAGACAATGGAGCAACAAACAAAAAATCCCAAAATGGAACAAAAGTAATGATGCATGCCTCCCACTGCAACACATTTTTGGAAAGGACAGCATTGAACTTACTTGATTTTTTCTAAAAAGGAGCAATTGTAAGGTGTGGATGCAGCAGAGATTGCAAACAAAAAGATTGCAAACAAAAAGAGAGTGATGTTTTCTCCTTTGAAATCCAAATTTTAAATGATCAAAGGCTGAACAAAGCAGAGGGAGGAGTTCTCAGGATAGGAAGAGGAAATTGCTACTGCATGTACAGTGGCACTTTCTTTCTGAAAAAAGAGCAAAATGCATTTTGGGCTCATAAAATTACCTGAATGGTCCAGTTCGGCAAAAATTCTAATTGAAATGTATTTTGGGATTGAATTTAGAGCCACACATGTTAAAAGGCCTGCTACTCGCATCCAGAATTGTAATTTGCCCTAAAAAATTACCTATTCTGCTCTGATAAAAAACTCAATCTGAAATGTTTGTTAACTGCCCAAGTTAAAGAACTGCCACTCACATTGGGAAGATGCAGCCTGAGTTTGTGCCGATGGCATTGTTTCCCTGCTTCTTGTGATATGGCTTTTCCCAAGACCGGATGTTTGTTATGCAGCTTAGCGTAGTGGCATAACCTTAGTAAATATGCATAAATTAAGTTAGGTGAAATAACCAAAATTACACCAATTACGCCAGAGTAATTCAATTCCACCCAGACCTAGTAATTATGTGGTTCTGACACCTCCTGATGTCCATTCAATGCCCTACTGTGCCCCAAACTCCCCCAAAGTATTGTTAATGGTGGACAAAATTACTTTTTTACAAGAATCCTAGAATATTCAGGGAAAGTGTAACTTAATCCATTAGGCTTACCTGCTATTTTAACTGCAGTCCGTGAATATTTTAGGAGAAAGTAAGATATTCACCAAGTATTGTAAAAACATTGTACAAAGATTGTCATTTTGTACAATTTGTCAGTCCTGCCCTGAGGACACCTCTCAAGGAAACAAATTAGAAATAGAGATTGGACTACCCCATCAACAATGTTATTATGTTGTAACAGTGTTTTTTATCATTGGACATTTAATGCCACAATATTCCTGTAACCCCCAGTAGGTCATTCAGTACCATGAGATGTACCAGCCCTTATCCTCTCTTTCCATTTAGTCCCATTATTTGCCCCAAACATATTCTCCTAGGACATTTGGAAGTGACTGAGGTGTCTCATCATGATCGTATAGTGGAGAAAGAATGGGAATAATATTTTGCAAATGCGTGAGTGTTTTATTGGCAATATTCTTAAGGATATGAAATAATGTGTTTCTGTTGGTTTGACAAGGCTGTAGAGGAATGAATCCTGGTAGGTCTCATAACCAACAAAGTTGATCTTCGTCATTCTATAAAACAAAAACACGATGCCAGTATCAGAGCTTTGTAATGGACAGGGAGCAATATTAAAGCACCTTTATGGGTGAACGTAAGCAATGGTCCATGTGGGTTGGGCCAATTGGGAATTACATTTTTTTAATTTTACAAAAACTATTCTCCTACTTTTTGCTTAACAGAACAACTGTTCCTCAACCATTAATGCAACCTTGAGGTGGCTCTGACTGAGCAGGAAGAAACAGGTTTTCCTATACTGTGAAATTGAAGGGCAGGCAAACAGGAAGAAGAAACAAGCCTTCTTGCCAGGGTGCCTGCTAATTGAAAGAAATGTGAATGTGTGCAATTGGTTAATCAGCAACTCTAAAGACTGCTTGACAGCCAGTATATGGTTCTAATTGATTGAGTCATTTGAGGCTTCATGGTGACAAAGATTTATTCTTTTTTCAGAGAAAATATAAGAGTGTTACCAGCTGAGTTCTGGAGTGCATCCCTCTAACGGAAAGGTATAAAAACAAAGTATGCAATGGGTGCAGTCTGATTGCATATTACAAAATAAATATATTTTGAAAGCACTTGTTTCATATTAAAAATTAGGTTTCTTTACATATTTTGACACAGCCTAACTTAGATGGTGTGCAATGCAATTTTAAAATAAACCCTTACATAGTCAGAGTGCTTTCAGTCGCAGCATGAGGCATCATAGCATTAAAAATGTATGTTACTATTCCCCATTGTGCCTACCAAGGTTCAGTTCTGTGACTGTCAGGTAAAACACACAGACATCTGCAGTGACTGTATTATCCAACTGAGGTTTTATAACACAAAAGAGTGCATGTCTTCCTGTGAAAAAATGGCTTTTGCTTGAGGGGCAGGTGAGCCTTTCTCAAGCAACAGCCACAATCCTTGTCAGGGTGAAAAACAAAAAGTCACGAAATCAACCTCTGCTTAACCCTCTAGTATCTTGATACAAAAGCAGTTAGACTTAAGTACACTGTGTAAGGTATTTATGCTGTATTCAAACAAAAATAAAGTTAAAATAAAACATATAAAAAATCCCATACAACTTTAGAAAAACAGAAGAACATAGAGTTAAATGTAATACATTATTTGACACCAAAATGACAAAAATCCAATCAGCAGAACTGGAGATACGCAATTTCAAAGATTTAAGGTAAGCGTGGAAGGGAGAGCTTTGCGGATGCTCATCGAGGTAGTGTGAAGAGCAGACCAGGTGTTGTGGACAGTCATCGCTTTAGAACAATGATCCTGTTGGGTGTCACGTGTTGTCGTTGCTGGAGCTTCGCATTGGCGGTCACCGCGGGCTATCAATGCTGTAGCGCGAAGTACAGATCTCAGATTGAAGGTCGTTACCGCTAAAGCGAGAAGAGTGGAATTCTCAGGAGCTTCAAGTTGGCTGATGGGCTTGCCAAGATCTTGACACGAAAGAGCCAGTTAGGGAACGCGACAACCTCAAAAAAATCAGGATTTCTCCTTTTCTTCCAGGAGGAGCTCAGCTGATGTAAAACCAAAGTTGCAAGACCTAGGAGGCAACTCTTGGGTATCAGGATCTCACTCCAACAGGACAGCATGATTCAGTCAGGTTCAGTTGCAGGTCCAGGAATGTACAGTGCAACAGGTCAGCTAGGTAGTTGCAGAGAAGCCTCTGGAGCTTGTTGATTCCCTGCAGCTCAGAACAGGAGGCCATTTGGAGTCACACAGGTAGACTGGGATGAAGGGAGCAGATCCAGTCTCCTTTCTCAAACAGCAGGGCTGCATTCAAGCAGCAGGGTAGTCCTCTGACAGAAAAGCCGTCCTTCTTTTGTAGTGTTCACAAGTCCAACAGTGTACTGAAGAGTGGGTCTGATGGTATTAGTTTTATAGTGTTATACCTGGTGACAGCTTTGAAGTGGAAGAAACTTCTGACGCTTTCCCCACACGGAAGTGTCTGGAATTTCCTGCCTCTCTGTCCTGGTCCCAGGATGTCTGGTGGAACAGTAGGCTAGTGTGAATTTCTTTGAGTCTGTGCTGAGGCAGTCTGTTTGCAGAGCAAGTGGAGCTGTGTGCAGCTGCACACCCATCCTGCTTGGATGGCCCTTCCTGCCAAAACCAAGTCCCTCTATTGTGTGGCTGTCTGGGAGGAATATGCAAAGGCCAACTTCCAACTACACAGAGTCAAGTGACCCAATAAAAGGCTACAGGCACCAAATGGTTATGACAAGAAATTTAAAATTTTCTAAAAGAGGCATTTTCAGAGTTTTGACATTACAACTAGAGAGGGTTTTAAATTACAATTCCTTAGCCACCAAATATAATATTTCTACCTGCTCCCAAATAAACGTTATCACATATTAATTGTAATAAAACCTTTTCACTTATTTTCCCGGTAGGGCATGCACAAGGACTCGCACATGCCTTTACTCACCACGCAGAGTTGCTCAGGTAGCATGCACATTAGAGCACACATTACATGCAAGTGAAAGTACATTACTCAGCAGCTTATTCCTTAAATTGAGCGGCATGAAAAATCACTCTCTTTGTTTTGGTGGCAGTGCTTAATAAGTTTAGGCAGAGGTCCATGAATTACAGGAACACCTAGCTACCCTTCTTCAATGGCCCTGTGACAGTTACAGGTGCTCTCAAAGGTCAGCCCTAGGGTGGTCTTATCCCGTTTTCTTGCCCTTGTCACCTCATTTATGCCGCCATCTTTTTGTTGGCCCTAGGTCTCTGGGCGCCTCACCACTGCTAAACAGTGCTGAGGTGCAAGTGCTCTCTCCTAATAACATGGCTGCCACAGGCCCCTGCTACTGCGGAGTGGCCATTGCATACACGCACTAGTGGTTAGGAGCAGACTGGGACACCTTGATACAGTATCTTTACCATCCCGCCTTTTTGTCCCATAGACAGTTATGTGGAAGCTCCTGGAACCTTCCAGCCCAGGGAGTAGTTATGCTTTGCTGCCTTTACAGGAGGGTCACCTGACCTAGGGGTATAAGAGGAAAGGAGGGAAACTGAACTATTCAGTTGGGGCACCACTGGACCTGGATCTGCCGGAGCGTAGGCGGTTGCGCCTAGGGGAGAAACCTACACTACTGGGACTGACTGAGTTTAGGCCCTGCTGTACCCAAGTTAGATGAGGGACTCTGCCTGCCTGCTGATCTTCCCTGGTGAGGGGGCAACCCAGGGGACCATCTCAAGTGTGCTGCAGGGACCCACCCTGCTTCTGAAGCCTGCCAACTCAACCCCCTTCCCCTCCTCAGAAGCCTGCAACTGAAGCCTGCCCTCTGGCTGCCCCCTAAGATAAGCGCTGCTCTGACAACATGGGCTGTTCGTTGTGAGCCCCTACAGGAACTCCAGGTAAAGCGCTGTGCCCACCTAGCGCTGTGTCGACAGAACTATGCCCCTGCGAGATAAGTTGCCTGCTGTCGAGCGCTGTGCCACCTCTCAGCGCTACTTCTCTGCCCCATCGCTAAACTGCCGCTGTGCCCCCATAGCGCTTTGGTAATGAGACTGTGCCCCCTCGGTGGTCTACTCCACCTGTGCTGCCCCGTATTGTGCCCTACGAGCGCTAATCGCCCTGATCACCGCCGCAGCCCAGGTACCTGCGACCCCGCGCCGTGACTGAACATGCCCTGATTGCCGGAATCACCGCCGCGGCCTAGGTGCCGTGAAGATCGGAGCGCGGCCCTTGCTTGAAGCCTGGGCGTGAAGCCCCCGAGGCGCTGCCCCTGAACGCGCCGTAGGCCTAGGAGTCACTGCCGCGGCGCCGGAGTAGGCCGCGCTGGGCACCATCACGTGATGGGGGTGCCGGCCGCGTCATCGACCGCACCCCCTCTCAAGACGCGCAACTATTGGCGGATGCGGCCGTACCCCTGGAAATCCACGACCTGATTGGGTCCCGGGCTCCGAGGCGAGGAGAGAGCCCGGAGCCCGCAGCAACCGCGAGACGAGACCCGGAAGGCCTGGAGCCAGCGGGGAACACCTACGCGGGCGCTCCAAGGGGATCGGGATCCCCCGGTCTTCCCCCCAAGCCAGGACAGGACTGAGAGGGCCTACCGAAGCCCAAGGCCCACAGGTAACCCCCCTGGGAGGAGGAGGAAGGAGGGTGACGACCACCAGGGTCAGCGGGGCTGCTGAGGAGAGGCCTGCACGATAGTGGCAGCCCCGCGTCCGCCCCCCTCCCCTCCAGGGTGTTGCAACCGGGCCTCGAGGGCCCCATTTAAGCCGTACTATCCCGCTGCTGGGGCTAGGGGGAATATAAGGCTGCCCAGGAGAGAGTGTATTGAGGATTATTCACGCAATGGTCATTTGAATGAGTCAACTGATACCTGGAAGCCACCTACAATGGTCATTTGAATGAAGTAATTGTTACCCTGAAAATTACCTGTGATTACCTGTTGAACTACTTGAATGAATTTACGCCTGTTTTGAGCCAAAATGAATTCTAAGTTGCCCTGAGATTTCCTGCACTATTCCACTAAATGAAGTTGCGCCCATCTCGGGGCTAGAATGAGCTGTTTGTGGCCAAGAGGTTAATGGTGCTGTTCACTTGTAGGAATTTATATCTGTTTTGACCTGAATTAATTAATTGTTGCCCTGCAATTTACTGATTCACTTATCTGAATGAATTGTTTGTTGCCCTATGATTATCTGAATGAATTTACCTCTGCCTTGCAAAGTAACGTATCATTCCTGAAATTAACTGGTTGGCAATGACATGAGATAGATAAAAGATCTTGTTTTATCAAACCACTTGGTGTAGTGTCCTTCATTGTGTGCGCATGGCTGAATCCGTGTGAGTGAGTGCTGCACAACCGCTCTACACATTGCCTTCGGGTGCCTTCCTACCTCGGGCCCAGCTACCACGTTGGAATTGGTGACCCCAGTTCTAACAACAGGCATCTCGTAAACAATCAAGGACGATGAAGAGTCTGGACACACTGCAAAGAGGCCTGGGGTGGTGTGAGAAGGGTCTGTACCATGGGCCTCTTCTGCCTGGTGGTGATATTAGGTTGATGGTGTCTTCCAAGGAAGTGGCAACCTCTTGTCTGATACAGCCTTTTGTGTGAAAATGTTAATATTTTCATTGCAAACTTCACTGTAGCTAATTGTGTTGTAAATAATGGCTGTACTTTCATGGTTAGGGAATCCGATATGTTTCAGAACACTTATGTTCTAATTGTGATAAATCAATAAAACTTAAAACATTTCAGAACGCATTCATGTAAAAGTCTCTTTTCAAACATTGCTGAGCATTTTTCCCTGAAATAAATATATTTTAATTAAAAATTAAGACAGTGGTTTTGAATCCCATTGTGGGTTTCTCTTCTTTGTGGGCAAGTAACATGCTCACCTTGTGCCTCTGGCGCACTGTCTGCTCCTGGGCAACGCCCTCCACAAGTCTTGCTTTCTGGCGTGTGTTACCAAGCATACTCTGCCACAAGCATTGCCCACTACCCTTGCCTCAACTACAGATGTACATTGTTCTCTTGGTCAGCATGGCTTCCATGTGTGTGTTGACATTGGGACTTACAGTGCTTACAATGTATGAACTATGTCCCACCCACTGCCTCTTTTCCTGAGTTAGACAAGAAAGTGTAAGTGCCTCGAGGCAATTTAGTTTGAGTCTGCTGCTACACAAGACATCTATACACTGTGAGCTCTGTCAGAACTTTCGCTTTACAATGTAAGTATGCACTAGTTTCTGACTCTTTGTGAGAGCCAAGCTGACCAAGAGCATAAGGTACGTCAATGGACAATGTTAGGTAAACCAGGCTTGAGGAGGAGGCTATCCAGAAGCACACTGTACCAGTGGCATAAGGTGAGCCAGGCTTATAGAGAAGATTGCTCAGTCAGCAGAGGTTGCATTCTTTGTTTTCAACATGTTTTTTTCACAGGCTGTTACATAGGTTGAACAATACACAAAAACTTCTCTCTAGAAGTTCAGTCGTTCTCACAGTGTCCGGCAGGACCAACATACGTATTGCCCTGCCTCGATTGTCTGTTAAGGTGCATGCCCATTCAATTCTGGGGCTGTATTATTCAAAGTGCACCAGTGGCGCAAGGTGCGTATGCACCCGCTTTGAGTGCCCCTGGAGCACTTTGGTATTGCAGAAAGCACCACAGACACTTGTGATGCCCTTTCTGTAATACAGATAGTGCTGGTGCACATATAGCGCCAGTGCTATCACTAGAGGGTGGTCCCTTGTTTGCATTGGGGTGTGGCCCCATTCAAATGAGGGAATCCCTTTGCCTCTGCGGCCATGTCGTATAATAGATGCGGGCACAGAGGCAAAGAAACTCTCATGCACACTGTCAGTGCGCCCCCTGATGACAGCCCTCAATAGGAGGGAAATGGGCTCCTATGGACCCCCCAGACATCCCCTTGCAAGTGGGTGCAGTCACTCACTGCACCCCCCTGCAAGGGCATCTCTAATCCTCCTTAACAGTGCAGGTGGGTTGCCGCCTGCACAGTGAAACACAGAGCGGCTGCTTCAAAGCCGCTCTGTATTTCCCTTGAATGCACTGCGCCCAGGGCAGCACGAGTTTAGGGCTGCGCCGGGGGCAGTGCAGTTCATCTAATACAGCGCACCTTATTCTATAATAGGGCCACTGGTGGTCTAAACTCCAAGTCTACTGACATGTAGTCCCCCTCTGTTGAAGTTTGTCTTGATACAGTTTCTGAATGTCCAATACGTTTAAGGTCTGTTTGATGTTAGATACATTTCTATCACTTGAAGCCGTCAGCTCAGGAACGCTCACAATGTCTTGACATATGGTGAATGTCTCGCAAAGTACATCAGAGTGCAGCTCCAGCTTTCACTGCGCAAAAAGCTCAAGTGAGCAATATTTATTTTTCCAATACACAAATGCTCACATTTTACTTTGAGCACTAAAACATTCCAGTGAGAGACTGAAAGTTATGTTAGCGTTCTGTTGATGAAACAGTGCACAGATTTATTTGTAAATCATGTTAGTCTCAAGAAAAATGCTGCACCAAAGAAAGAGGAGGGGTTTTAAAATCTGTGAACGTCACATTTGTGTTTTTTCATCCAAAGCAGTGAGGTGGTTCAGCTGGCAGCAGGCCAGAAGTATATTTTAAAGGGGGCATGGGCCCCTGTAATGATGCAACGTTAAAGAAGGGCCCGTAGGGTGCTTTCTCTCATTGATATCGGTAGGGGAAATGGTACAGTATGTAAGGTGATTTTTGAAGCTTTTTAATTATTAATGTTATTTTATTTGAAGGAATATGTATCTTTTTAAATGCATGTTTTACAGCACAATCAATCACATTTCCACACCCCAACTTAAGGTTGTGGGTGTGGAAATTTGCAAAGTAGGGGGACGCTCAGCTTTGTGTGTTTTAAAAACATGTCAAGCTTACTGCAACAATGGTAAGAACTAAATTGGATTTAAATGCAATTTTCCAGGAGCAGAGGATGGGAATGTTACATACGACCAAAAGCACCAGCCAAAACCGGATGGAGTTTAAATAGGCGCATCTAACCGACATAGTGACAGAGCGGGCAGATTGTGCTGAAGGTGTAGTACGGAAGGAGACCTTCCACAAATAGCCACCAGCAAGACAGAAAGCCATGGTATGGGGTAGATGGAGGGGGAGCCTTGGATGGGGCCATCAGTTGAGAACACAAGTTCTATCTCCAATCACAGGAGCCAAAGCTGGCCAGGCAGCGACCCTCCCCCTAAGGCTTTGCCAGTGAGTGGTGTATTCACCATTTGCACCTAGGATCATGCTCTGTGATGACCTTGCTCCTTGATTCTGCATGTGTAGTGCATCCCATGGGGCTGCTGGAGAGAACTCAACTGTATTACAGATAAAAGACAAGGAATTAATTATGTGCCAGCTGAGTTAGCATTATCAACAAGGCCATTGGTCCAATCCATGCATGAGGTACATTTCTGGTGTGTTTGCCGAGGAAACACAACAAATTTTAATGTAAGTGCAGGGGAAGCATTTATTATGTACATTTATGACCAAGAATAACTAAGCAGACCCATAAGGACAATGTCTGGGACCAAAGTTCGTGTGCAAGGAGATATGATGTTGCAAATAATTGTTGTGTATTTTTAAATTTTAATCTTTATTGACGGTTTCACTGGACCTTTCAATATTGATCCCTTAGCACCGCTATCCCTTACTGCCTTGTTGTAGTCTGGTGGGATCTATGAACTACTTTTCTGTCTTTCCAATCTACACGTGCCTGTCCTTTTCATACAGAGAAAACTAACCATAAATGTGTTTTGAATAAATGTCTTTGCTGACTTGCACACCTTTCTACCACAAGTACTTAACTTGTTAACATAGTGAGTATGAAGCTCATATTCTGGAGATTAATTACATACAAAAATATATATTATTGTGGTAGATGAGGTTTAGCGAGGACAATAAGTCAGTCACATTCACATACTGTAAAATTCTTGTTGACATGAGGTGAGTGAGTACGTTTCACACACTGCCTTAAATGGAGCTAGGTGAGCATACATGTCAACATTATAGAAAAGGAAAGTGGGAAATTTTAAAACATAAATTGGGGGAATGTGTTTCCCCATTGACATCTATAAAAACAGAGGCAATTTTAGGCATGCAACAGCTACAAAAAAGCAATTTTTTGACTTTATGAACCAGAATTTCCAACTTGAATCGGGTCTATTGGCATATATGGGTGCAGCAGCGGCCCATCCGTATGGGCTGAGGGGTCACACACCCCACCTTTTTCCAGGCAAGAAGAGTGCCTGTCATACTGAAAACAGGCCAGTCTGACTGTCTTCTTCCTTCAGATCAGGCAGGCAAGAGCTAGACATGAGCTAAATGTTCCTCAAGGCCCTGCCCCTCATGACGAGGGGGAGCGTCACCTATTGCCTCGGACCTTGGTGCTTCAGTTTTTAGCCCTGTAGTGCCCAGGACTGAGTGTCAATCAGTGACACCATGTCACATTGTGACCGGTGGGGTGGGACAGCAGTTTCACTGACTCCATCTCACTCTGTAACAAGGTTGAGACTTCTGCCTTCCCACCATTCAGCCAATGAGGGAAGGTAACAGTCCCAACCCTCCTGGGATCTCAAATGCTTCCCTCTAGAAGAGCTGCAGTTAAGTTTATGTTTGGTGTGTGCGTGATTGTATGTATGAATGTATGTGTATTTGTTAGTGAGTGATGTGAATGGGTGTGTGTGTATGTGGATGCATGAGTGTGAGTGAGGTACATGTGTGCATGTGTGCGTGTGTGCCCCTGCCACCTCACTGGCAGATTTACGAGCCGCCACTGTATGTGTGAATGAAAATGCACATTTCTGTTTTTCAGATTCAAACATTACTTTGGAGAGGTTTGTCGCAGATTTTGGTGATTACCCGCTTGCTTGGTAAATTGTTGCATGTCTCCAGTGCACATAGCTTTGGCTGCAGTGCACATACACTCTTAACTGCTGTTCACAGATGATAAAAATCAGAGGGTACATTTCTTTTTTTTTTTTTTTTATTCTTTTTATTAAACCAATTCGACAGTCAGACAGCATATATTCATTGGCAGGAGTCGTCAGTTACAATCGGCCACAAATTATACATCTCAATACATGTTTCCAACGAAGTTTCATGTTGACTAGGGGGTTACATGAGCCTCATCCGCAGTCAGTCTGCTCGGTGGGGGACACACAACTCCTCTATAGTGGTTCCAAGCTTCCCACACTTTACTCCACTTTCCGGCACAACCCCTGGCCACAAACACTGCCTTTTCTCTCCACATGCACCAGTCTAGGTCTTCCTTCCACTTCCCCAGACCGGGTGGCTGTACCGCCCCCCACAATTGTGCGATGTTTCATTTCGCTATCATGAACGCCAGCGTAGCCCACTGTGTAGTGCCCACGTTGAGGTCCGTAGGCTCCCAGACATTAAGCAGGCACCTACTACCTCTGGGTGGATGTCAACCCCTAGCACAGCCCGCACAATTCGGTGTGAGGGTACATTTCTTATTATATTTAATAAGTCATAACTTTTATTATCCCAATGTTATCCTATGGAATATGTCGGCCTCACATTAGTGAAAAACTAATTTAGGGAGTTTTCAATTGCAGGACATGTAAAACCCAAAAGTACATGCTCTACTTTATAAATAAGCTACATGCCTGCCCTGTGGGCTATTTAGGGCCTACCTTAGGGATGACTTATATGTATTAAAATGTGAGTTTTAGGCCTGGCCAGGGTTTTATTTTGCCAAGTCGAATCATCAGGTTAAAAATGCACACAGGCTGCAATAGCAGGACTGAGACATGTTTACAAAGGCTTCTTAAGGGGTGGCACAATGGGTGCTACAGGCCCACTAGTACCATTTAATTTCCAGGCCTTGGGTACATGTAGTACCACTTTACTGGAGGGTTACAAGTAAATTAAATGTGCCAATTGGATCTAAGCCCTTTTTACCATGTTTAAGGGAGGGAGCACATGAGCAGCAATTCACCAAATGCCAGGGGTAGAGGAAGTAACATCACACATCATTTGACCTTTACTTTCACTCACACACATGCTTACACACACATTCACATGTACAGACTTCTCACATAAACAGATTCTCACCTGCAAACATGCACATAACATACATTTAAAAGTATTTTTTACTTACCTCAGCTGTCAGTGAGGGTCATGTTCCAGCTAGTGCACTCTATTTTTTTTCTCTAATTGTGAATAATTTATTATTTACTATTAGTGTAATATATCATTGACTGAAAACAAGTCTAGTGGAGCCGGAACCGACGTCCATAAGGATGAGCCGTCCATGTGATCCTGGTACTGATTTTGCCACCTCTGGGGCCAGGGGTCGAAAAGGCAGTGCCAGGATTGCAAGGGGCAAGACAGGGGTTGCAGCTGCAACCCCTGGGCACCCCTAAATAATGTCCATGGAGCAAAACAACTTTAGCACTGGTTAGCAGTGATAAAGTGCACAGAGTCCAAAAGACACCAAAAACGAATTCGGCAAAAGAGGAGAGGAAAAGGCAAAAAAGCTTGGGGGTGTCCCTGCAGATAAGGCCAGGTCCAATACTCCCAATTACATTAACTTGCATTTATTTTTCAATTAAGGTGTGTGGTTACAGTTTACGCATATTTACCTGAAGTTGAACGGCCAACAAATTGTTGCCCCAATATTTTGTTATTAGCCAGTCACTGTACTCACACTGGACACTTACCAAGTCTAACCCCATTGCACTAGGATCCCATATTTTTTTATGCACTTCAAGATCAAGATCAATGTCCCACCAACAACCACCCCCATTGTTCTCCAAGTGGATAAGGGGGAGACCCCTCCAAGGTCCTCAAGGGGTGTGATTACTGCCAGGCCAGAATTGTGAGAGGAGAGAGATTGTGTGCAAAGTGAGTGACCATTCAATAGAAGGTGTGCTGTCTGTAAATAAAAGTTCACTACCACACCATGGATGAGTAATATATTTGTAACAGTGTGCTCCACAATGCACTGCTGGCTGCATGTCACACACTTACCACCAGTGCTTAATTAGAGCTGGTGGCTTCCGATGCTCAGCACTGGTAATTTATTGTCAACACTGGCACCTATGACAGCCTGCTACGTTGTGGCGCTGTTTATCACATTTTGTGATGAGCACAACTACTGTTGTTTAATAATCCAATATACCTTAAAAATAACTAATACCTGCCACCCATATTTGTTAGAAAAGCTTGGGCGACAGGCATTAGTCATTTTTAATGTCTATTAAAAGTTTGAATTAACGCACTTGCAGGAGAGTGGTAGTTATAAGTTATGTTGGTACTGTCATTGTCAGCTCTGGCAGGGGCTATGGGGCAATGGGTGGTGCAAGCTGCAGTGGCCTCCTGACAAGGGCCCAGGCACTTTTTATTTCACAAATTCAGCCTCTCCTTCCTAATGGGCATGGCTCATTTGCAAGACTACGGGGCATATTATCAAGGACGGCGTTAAAAATTATCGCCGGTTAAGCGGCAGAAAACTGCAGCTAAAGTAGCGATAACGGGCTTGATAATATGCCCTTGTGAATTCCAATAGAAGTCCATGTTCTGGTGTGAACCTGGGCTTCTATGGGAATTCTCAAGGGCATATTATCAAGCCCATTATCGCTGCTTTAGCTAAACCTGCGATAATTTTAACGCTGTCCATGATAATATGGCCCATAATGTTTTTGTGACTCTTGGATTTTTCATAGTCCCAATGACAGCACTGATATGGGACTGATGGCAGCATCCCCGCTCTGAAAATTGTTCCAGCGCCACTGGGCTCCACTCCTCTCTACTGGGGCAGGTGAGATCAGGGAGCTTTCCCTCTAGTTGTTCTCACTTAAGTCGGTCAGCACTGCAGCTTGATGACAACCCTGCAAATTATTTACATAGGATGGCAAAAAACTTTAGGTTGCCTCAGCGTCTAGAAAATTGAGCTAAGCAATGCGCCTTTTATCTTCGGACTGCTGCAATTCAAAAGCATGTTTTAGCATTTTTCTAAAATAGAATGTGTTGTGCATGGTGGCCTTTGCAAGCGTGGAGCTGACCGCTTGCATGTATCACGAGGGAAGGGCAAATGTTTTTCAACAATGTGCCATTTCGGCAGGGCTGTGTTTATTGGCAAGGCTTCATTACACCATGAATTAACGGGTCCTCGCGCGCTGTTGTTTCTTTCTAGGTAAGCTGTTCATCTATCCCAGACAATAAAGCTAATTACAGTACAGAGTGGCTATTTCTCTGGAGACCGATTTCCAAGCGAACTACTCCTCTACATCTGCTGACAGGGGGGCTTTAAGCTCGTCACTCTGTTCGGATGGGCAGCTGCTGAAGATCACACCGTCCCTCGTAATAATATCACTTCTCGACTTGCATTGCATTTTGTTTAAAAGTACTGTTTGAAAAGCAGTTCTAAATCTGCAAAATGAGCTTGGTTGATAAAACTTGAAACGTCCGTTTCCAATGTGCGCTGAGATGCCTATTCAAGCACCTGGATACCCTATTGGGTGATTAGCTATACTTTATAAATCCTGATTGATTGATATGCACAGCCGTGCGCTACACCAACTCAGTAGATCCATCCATCCATCTCTTTGTCCATAATACGCGTTCTTTACCCTTGGATCATTTCATACAAAATTGTGTGTTTCTTTCCCTTAAATAAAAAAAGGGTTCACCTTATGTCCATCCAGTGCTTAATTTGAGCCGGAGCTTTTCGCTGCTGAGCACCAGCACTTAATTGGTTTCCAGTGCTCAGCACCAACACCTAATTGTCAATGCCACACTAAGAGCAGTCTGCCACAAGGTGGCGCTGCTCATGTAATTTAGAGATGAGCAGTATAACAGATGTTTAGGAAAATAATATACATTAAAAAAATTACTAATATCTGCCTCCTTAGCCATTCCTCTAGCTTTGGGGACCTGGAATAATCTAAACTATCGCACTTACGTGCGATAGAGATGGATAGTAGTTGTTTTGGCAGCGATGACAGGGGTGATGGGTGGTGCAAGCTGCAGTGGTCTCCTGGTCAGAGCCCTGGCACTTAATATTTTACAAATTAAGCACTGTTTCCACCTGCTCAGAATGGAAGAATATGTTCTAATGCTCATTCTGACGTGGTTTAGCTACATCCTTTCAGTAGCTGTGACCTCTTTGAGACGGTCAAATAAGAATAAAAACATTGGTCGTCACAATAAGCACCTCTTACATTATGATCGGACTCCTGCCTCTCACTGATATGCCATCCTATTTTTATTACTCTCTAGTGACGCATTTGACAATTTGCCTGAATAAGGTGACAGAATTGCTGTGTAACTTATGCAACATTCTTTGACTTAATAAATAATAAGAATTAGGCTGCACTGTTAATTCACCTTCAAATAAGTATAATGTGGCATGACCTCGATACAGAGTCATTGCACTTAGCTCCAGAAGGACACAGCAAGGGCTCTTTCCTCTGACCCAGATCTCTCTACTAAACTGGAGGCATATTTTGTGGCTGATGCCTGCTCTACCAGAGCATCTTTTAAATTAGCAACACCTGGCTGAAAGTCAACACTGAAGATTGAGCCATACTTCTCCTGTACCGGTGACCTGCATTTCCACAGTGCTGAAGTACACGCATCGTGCTCAATCATGCTGGATGCTGATACATTTCCCCAAAACGGATGTATGACAATACAAAGCATGCTTTACTACACATCATTTACCATGCACTGCATTTACAAGGCAATGCCTTTTCCAAGCACACCTTTCAGACAGATATACCTTGACCACTGAAAAAAACACAGATTTTAGGGACGTTATAGTTAGGAATTAGCATTTAAAAAACTTTAGAAATTCAAGGAAAAAACCAAAGGTTACAGGGACGTTATAGTTAGGCTGACATTTCACTCGTACCAAACCAGAGAAATTCAGCCGTTATAGTTAGCTGAGCTAATTATAACTCGCACCACCGCAATGCGCTGCTTATGACCTCAAATATTACATCACTCATGACATGGTCAGTGAGATCACTGATGACATCTCAAATGACATCACTGATTACATCAGTGATGACATCATCCACAGCATCTCTGACGCACCCACTCACACCCCTATAGAATCTCTTATACATCCGCTGCCACTCCCACACAACCATTTCTTAGTTATTTTAAAGTAGGAGTCGAATTTGCAGAGTGGTGGAGAACAGCTCCCAGGAATTCCGTTGCATAGGATTTACAGGAGGTACCAGGATGGCTTCTTGGCCCCGAGGTCCCTTAGAAGTAAAGTGGACTTCATCCCCCAGTCAGTAGTATGCCAGAAGGTATATTTGCAGAGTGGTGGGGAAATGGGGGCGTGGCCTCCGAAGACCTCTTAGCAATCCGGCTGTGTGGGACTTACTGGAGGTAACAAGAGGGGTAGTTGGCCACAAGGACGTCCTTGTGAGCCAACTATCCCCCTGTTACCTCCAGTAAGTCCCACACAGCAGGATTGCTGAGTTCTGATAGCAAGTCATGCCCCTTTTCTCTACCAGCCTGCAAACACGCCTCCTGGCACACTGTTTGTTGGGGGATGAAGTCCCGTTCACTGCTGGGGGTCCTTAGGACGTCCCCTTTCTCCACCACTCTGTAAATGTGCCTCCGGGCACACTACTAGTTGGGGGATTAAGTCCCCTTTGCTCCAGAGGGACCTTGGAGGCCAATAAATTCTCCTGGTACCTCCCGTAAGTCCTACACAGCGGATTTCCTGACAGCTGGTCGGAGGCCCCGCTCCCTTTCCCCACTACTCAGTGACATCACTGAGGACATCTCAAATACACTTATATATCCATGATAAAATGAAAGCAATGGGGAGCACACAAATTGCAGGAAAAAACATGAAATAAGTACTTCTCCAAATGGTCCTCTTTTCCCCTTTTCCCTGTGAGTTGAGCCAGTCCTCACAGATAATTTCTGCTGTTCTATCTCACAATCTATTCATCTCTCTTATCAAATCTCTCCAGACGAAGATCACACACGCATACTCAATCTTTTCATCATTCTCCTCATATTCCCTTCAAACGATCACACCTTGAATCACCTCACAGGCTTTCCAAGGAGCAGATTAACATGAAACAGACAATCACAACCGCACTCCCGCATATAGAGCACATGCAAGGTCCGCCTTTCAACCATCCTTAAAAGTCCCGCAGAAACAGCAAGAGATACCCAATTATCTCACAGTCTCCACGTGCCTAAATGAATGGTGAAAACAAGCAGAAAAACTTTTAGAGTAGAACAGATGCAAACACAGAATGCTGCACCGAGCATGCAGAATATATGGTAGTCAAACGTTTAATTTCTATTGCAATTCTACATATTACTTGGTCAGCAATATATTTTGAGAAAATAAAAAATAAGCACCAACGCAAAAGAGAATTTAACAGAAGTAGAAAAATGAGTATAGTGTCTGCGTAGATCACAGAGTTAAGTCAGGAAGTGGACAAATCTTGTTGTGAATAAAGTGGGTGCCGCTCACTGTCCTCAACCCCAAAGATTGCTGATTTCAGAATCGTTTTCCTTTGTCCAGACTTCACCCTTTGCTCACAGCTGGCTCCATAAAATTAGATAAAAGATGAGACTAATGCTCCGAGGCTGTAATTGTCTGTCAAACTAAATTAACGGTTTCAATGACTGAACAGTAACTTGGAAATGTGCAGTCCATAAATTAGCACCATCAGCTGACAGCTAATTTTCCTCATTCATTGACCTTTGGCCAAGGTCATGGCACCAGAGAGATGACCCTGTCACCTATAGTATGAATATGTATCGCCTGTAGCTTTCATGTAACCAGACAGGGCTGTCTTTAACCGCCCCCACCCCACCCCATGGCTGTATTTGCAAGGGGTTGATAGTGCAGCAGGTACAGTGGCACCAGGGTCCAAGAGTGAGAATGGTCCTTTGAACCCCAGATGTCGCTGTCTTTCCCTAAAGAACTCTGATTGGGGTGTATTTTCCATGCTTGTAAGAGGGTCCCGAAACACTTGCCATGCAGATGGCACTGGTTGGTAGACCAATAGGAGCAGAGAAGGATTTCTTGAAATGAGTGAGTCTTTGATAGGCCAGTGTACCTTGGGCACAGCTAGCCACATTTACATGTTCATTTCTAGTTCATTGGTGAATGCAAAGATGTTTAATGATTATCTGATGGTAATGTGCCTCTCAAATGCTAACTTAGGTTGTTGAAGACCTAGACACATTATAGGTAACAGTGATTCGCTGCTATTTCCCAGCCCCACTGGCTTCACTAAAGGCAAAAAATATCCCCATTTCTCATCAAGCCAGTCACATGGTGGTGAGAAGCGAGCACATGTCAAGCAGAAAAATGTTTCTCACGTATTGTAATGGCCTTTCCATTAACTGCGTGGGCCAATTACAAGTGAACAAGTTACACCGAGTACTAAAGATGCCATCCATCTTGGCAGAAGACCTCTTTTATTCTCGATTCGTGGCATACTTCCCAGGACAATAAAACTTTCGGAATAATAGCATCACTGTGGAGGAGACGCAGAGACCCTCAAGGAATGTTCCATCAACTTATGGGTGCACGCCCACCGCCCCCCTTCTACCCAAAGTGCTGTTGGTCTCTTCGAATGATTCACTGCAAGTAGAGGGAGTCAGAATGTTTGACTGCTGAGTTTTTAGAGCTGTTAAACATACATAAGCAAGATACATTTTGCACCCTACATTAAGTGCTGAGAATGACAGCTGTGAGGTATCTTTAATGTTCAATGCCATGAAAGGTAGTTTTTCGGGGAATATACTCGGCCTAGATCCTTCACTGACATTTTACAGAAGTAGGAAGAAATTTAGTTCATCACGACACAAAAGAAAGGGCAAACTCTGAATCACAAGCATTTCAACAGTTTCTCAGTTTTATAAAAACATAAGTAATAACCTGTGCAATTAATAGCAGCTAGCCCTTTGCTCATTACCCCCTATGGGTAAGGGAATTCTCCATTCATATCACCAAACACAAATTTACAAAAACAAATATGGTCTTGTAGGGTATTCCTGAGACAAGTGTGTTTTGCACTGACGTGCAAAAACAAGTCCCCTTCAATAGAGTTCTAAAGGCTGGTCGAAGGAGAGAAGCCGGATTCTCACAAGAAAAAGAAGAAAAATATGTTTATCACTGTAATGCCGACTGTGGTCAACTCTGGGCACACAGTTATCTGAATCAACATTGTTGATCTCTAGGCTAGCACTGTGTGCATCTGAAGCTTGTCTATTAGCTGCTGAAATATATCTAAAGCCTGTGGAAATGCCCAGCAGAGCATTGACACAGGATGTCGAATTCAGCCATAGCCAGGATCCAACACGCAAAACCCTACCCCCAGAACCTACTGGGAAAGGGTGAGGACTTTGGCAATAGCCTTGGTACCTCTCTGCACAGGTTCAGCACCGTACATGCTGTTTTTCAAGCACAGGAGTCACTGGCAGAGTGCCAAAACACTAGCCCTGTGGGTACTGGCCAGTAGGCATGGAATTTGGTCATGCCTGACATACATCCTTTCACTTCAAGGGGCAGATTTACTAAGTTGTCCCGCACTTCAGTGCAACACCCACAGTTGCTGGGCTCTGTGGCGTGAGAGGGAGAGATCAGAAGTTTCCCATACCTACAAAATATAGTGCTGTTTCTCTCATCCCCTGTGCTGGTGTACTTTAGGCTACCTTGCACCACAGCAGATACCTTTACACTGTTGTGCAAGGATGTGTGGATGATGTCAAGCATAGGTCCTGTATTAGCTGGCTGCCCTTTCAGTTCAAAATACCATGCTTAGACACATGTTAACACTTTCCCCACATTGTATGTTCATTTACAGCGCAAAATACATGCAGAATTGGAAATTTTGGAGAAAAAGAAAACTTTTCTCAAACTATATGCCTGCCTTGAGTAGGTGTTAATTTATTGCACAAATTCCTTTTAACCATAATTAGTAGGTAGGGCGTTGTGTCAAAAACGATGGTTGGTTGCATGCGAACACCCATGTACCACCCAGGGGATGTCCTCTTGATGCAAAGTAATGCAAAGAAGAAAGACTAGGTGCTCTACAATACCTGCAAATTAAGATGTGCAATCAGATGAGAGTCATCCTGGTAGGCACTGATACACTGGCAGAACAGGAACTAAGTAGAAGTTTGCAAAATGTACATAATTTGCTTTTGTATGATTGGACATAACTATAAAATGCTAAATCTTACCTCAAAATGCATCCTTTTGTGAATTTTGGCTTGAGGGCACAATTAAAAAAAAAGCACCTCAATGAATAGGTGGTGAGGAGTGTGATTCTGCTGGTGGGACGCCTGAACGGAGCTGTTCCAAGGAGATGCAGCGACGCACCCTGGTGGACCAGTGGCTACCTGGGCTCCCTGGGGGGAGTCGAATGACGTGGGGAGACAGTGTGGGCCCCTGATCTGGCTGTGTGAGACGCCCTGGTCGGGCTGGATTGCGGGGCCTCTGGGCCCCACCCGTGATCTTGGCGCCTGGAACGGGGCGCTCATAGCGGTGCTCCCTGCAACGTTTTTCATTAATTAACGTCCTCAAGATGGCCGACAGAGGATTAACTCCGACCGAAGGCCCCTTAGCTTGGAACTGCCTTCTAGACCTCAATCCACTGGAAGCTGCCCCCCTTCGTGGACCCCCTCCCACACCTTGGTTTAGTTTTGACTGCTTTTTCTCATCTCACCAACTCCCCCATTTGATCTCGACATTTTACGATTTACCGCTTTCCTTACCCTGATATTGGAGACCGAGCAATTCTGGCCGATGCCCGGTGGAGCCGCTTAGACAGCTATAGAGGAGATCTGCCCTGGTTCATCCCCTTGGTCGTCACCTATCCAGCCAGACATTAGGCAATGTTCTCCCCATCTCCACGTTGTGTCCCCTCCCCCTGTCGAACTCCCATAACTGCCTCGTTTTTTCTTATGCTTTACTATGCTTTTTTTAACGTATGTAATTTGTATCCTTGTAACCCACAGATCCTCATGTAAAGCGCTCTGATACCTCCGGGTCTAGCCAGCGCTATATAAAACTCGTCAAATAAACAAATTAAATAAAATAAATTGTTACCATGCATTGGTTGTACATTTTTTATCATAAATGGCGCATTTGGTGGTAATTTCTGTACTGCAAATGGCTGGTAGTTACATGAAGTGGCATAATGGTCTAATTTTGGGAATCTCGCATTAAAAACATTGCACAAAATTCCTGAAATCATGGGAATTATGTTGATGTAATTGAAATTTCATCCAGGCCCAGACCTAAGAAGACTTCAGACTGAAATTTAACAAAGCCTGACCAAAATTGAATCCGAGATAGACAACTTTAGGGATTGAAATAACAGGATGAAGGACAGACTGAACAAACATAAAGATTGCACAGACCACCTGGAACAACCCAGATTCGGATTCTGAGGATGACGCTAATGGCCTTAGTGAACAGCTTCAAGGAAAGAAAAGGTCAGGGAGCTAATGAAGGCTAAAAAGGAAGATTTTGGGGAGCACAATTGGGAACCCAGAATCCACTGCAAAGGGCAGAGTGGAAGAGTATGTTGAACAGCTCCTGAGAAAACTATTTGAGAAATCTGCATTGACCACCATGTTCTTGGCAGAGCATTTGTACAGATCCCTCGGTTCCTGAACCCCGCTTGAAACTCTGACAAAGTCCATAAGCACCAGACTGATGAACTCCAGAGACTGCAATACCACAATATGGTCCTGCTTTTACTCAGAGAATGCAGGGTTCTTGAAATGGAAGGCAAACAACATCTCTACCTAACCAGATTTTCCTCTGGCAGTGCAGACAGCAGGAACAAAGTTCCCCTCTATAGAGTGAAACTGGCAACAGGCAGTGGTCAGTATGCACCACTGTATCCAGCTAAACTGAACGCTACTATGAATTATAGACCACGCATAATCACAGACCAAAAGTAGCCTGCCAAAATCTGCCTCAATAACATATGTGCCTCACCTGATCATGTGCATGAGGGTGCAAAAGCTGCCTTGAATCACTCTGGTGACGCCGACACTGAATTGTCCCCCTCCGTACAAGCACTCCTGTCTTTGAAGATAATGCATATAAACAGATATGCAATGGTGCTCATTACCTTATGCTGTAGTGCATAAGATACTTTGAATTTGTTCTTTTATATGAAGGTTGTAAATGCTAGATTCCAATGATCCTGTTAGTCTTCACTCAAGCTGGCTGACATCTCCATCTGTCAGACTACTGAGGTCACTGACAAATTAACAGCTTAACACTATATCTTTTGAAGCCATATGTAAGAAAGTGCCCTTTTTGTATAGTCACACCCACCTTTTTCCCCAATGCTGATGGTTATGTCTCTGAAAGTGCACTGGAGCCTTCTATCCAGGCCCAGTGCCCGGTCCCTAAAACATGATACATGTGAACTGGTAACCCCATTTGGCAAGAAACATAGAAACTTGTACCGGTGGTACCCAGGGCATAGGAGTTAAAGTGGTCACCAGGTTCTGTAGTACTGATTGTGCCACCCTGAGTGACCCAAGTAAAGAGATGACAGCAGGTCTGGCATTGCAAACTGCAGGAGCTGTGCAAACTGCTCCAACTTGACTTTGCCCTCGCCATGCGTGGCAGGGTCACAGCAATATTTTCTAAATATGTCAGTCACCCCTAAGGTAGGTCTCCTGAGCCCACGAGACAAGATGCATTATATGAACAGTGTGGACATGTAAGTGCAAGCCAGTATGTCCCTATAGTAGCCTCTTTCCGTTAAGGGCTACTATAAGTGGTCAGGGAGCCAGAGGATAACATGGGCTGACACCTGGGCACCCCAAAGTTGCCATTATGGTCTCACTGAAAAGTGTCATGTTTGTTATCAAACAACTTGTCTCATCAAATCCAACGTTTTCCTAAAGACAGTTTCATCGTGGCATGCACCCAACTTTACAGGTTGCCCACCTGGTTGCCCCAGCCTTTCCTGTGCCCTGACCGACAGCTTGCAGCTGCTGCCACCAAGTGAGGAATCTGAATCCCTGCCAGGAGATGTGAAGACAGGAGTCTGAAAGAAAGGCCTGCCTGGGAAGGAGGGGTTGCCTCCCTCCCTGACAGGATGGCTAGTGTAGTGGCACATCAAGGCAGTGAGCTTCAAAGCTTCCACCGCCTCTGAAATGCAATCAGGTTGCCTCCCAAAGGAATAAACATCCAACCCCCTACCCCCAGGCACATTTGCACCCAGGCAGGTGGGGAAATTAGGTAGTCAGGAGGCATACGCCCCCAGTAGGCTAGCCACACCCATAGGGTGGGCCACATGGTCTGTACAGGCGAGGATGGGTTCTGTTATTTTTAAAAGAGGGTAAATAGAGGGTTCTGTGGAGAAAAGGTCATGGCACACCCCCTGGATGTGGTAACCTCACGGGGGGATAAGCCACTAGTGCTAATAGCTCATTGGCTACTTGCACCAACACCACTAATGCCCCCAAATCTAGGATTTAAGAGGGAACCTCAGAACTGCTTGAATTTCAACCAAGGACAAAGAAGAAACCTGAGACTATGACTACAGATCCTGCATAAAGCAAAGGGGCAATAACCTGCACCTGTGGCAACCACTCTGCTACTGCATGACTGCGACGCGTCCCTGATGAGAGGCCGGTTCCAAAAGAAGGGAGAACCACTCTGCAAGCCAAAGGCAACTCCAGAACTCCCTTGGACTAGAGGTACAAGTCTCCTGCTGACCACAGGTAAAGCACGCTCTCAGAATCAAATAATCAGTTTGAAAACTGTGACAAGGCAGCTCCAGTGCTAACTTATGGGAGAGGTAGTCCTTGCAATAGTAAAAAACGAAATTCGCAGTATGTCAGAGTCAGGACATATAAAGCACGCCAGTACATGTCCTACCTTTTATAGACACTCCACTCTGCCATGGGGCTACATTGGGCCTATCTTAGGGGTGCCTTATATGTAGTAAAAGGGAAGGTTTGGGTCTGATAAGTGGGTTCACTTGACAGGTCGACATGGCTTTTCAAAACTGCCCACACAGGCACTGCAGTGGCAGGCCTGAGACATGTTTGCAGGGCTACTCATGTGAGTGGCACAATCAGTGCTGCAGGTCCACAAGTAGCATTTCAATTACAGGCCTTGGGCACAAACAGTGCAACTTACTAGGGTCTTACCTGAAATCAAATAACCAATCATGGACAACCAATGACAATCACAATTTACACAGGGAGCACTTGCACTTTAGCACTGATCAGCAGTGGAAAAGTGTCCATAGTTCTAAAACCAGCAAAAACAAAATGCAGCACAAAGTCAAAAACAAGAGGGCAGAGCAAAAGACAGCGGGAAAATACACCAAAGATGCCAGGTCAAACACTGGCTCATGAACCTTTCAGGTCAAACATAAACCTGAAACCCTCTCAGACCATGCCCCAGTATCCCTGAAACATACACCCAGGTCTACAGCATAGGGCTTGTCATGGAGATACTCATTCAACTGTTTTTAATTTAATGTTCTATTGGTCACAGGTCAGGTGCACTGTAGGGAGCATTTTAGGTGAAATGTAGGGAACTAGCATGGTAAAGAAATGATGAATTATTAAGGAATTGAGATAGCTGCTTACTAGACTTGAAAGTGAAATTGAAGAGTTGGAGAAAGAATACAGGAAATTGGGAGATATAAAAGTTCTAGATGACTATAAGGGAGATGGCAGGAAGATTAAATTCAAGGATATAGGATCCAAAGCTAGACATTATGAAATGGAAGACGGGCCTGGGAAAACATTGACTCGCCTCACTCTGAACATTTAGGCTACCTCAGACATCAATGAAATTTGCTCTGATGAAGATTTCATGATATATAGGACAGTGGGTATTCTTCAATAATTCATCAAACTGTATTCAAGCCTCTATCATTTGCATTTTGACCATTCCAGTGATACTATTAACTCTTTATTAGACTTCGTAGCATTAGTGTGATTTGTGGATACCCACTGTCCGTATTTAGAAGTGTCAGTCACCATTGAAGAAATGATTCAAGTCGCCCTGAGGATTCAAGTCGCCCTGAGCCTACCATGAGGTGAAGCCTCTGGGGTGAATGGGCTCAGATTCCAGTTTTTAAGTTCCTGTAACCCATTTGCTAGTGATGTATGAGGAATCCAGAGACTGCAATCCTCAATCCGTCCCGGTGTGAGGCACTACTTATAACTATCCTTAAACAGATAAATGACCTGAGGTACAGGAATCCTACCACCTGCTACTGCTGGTCAATTCTGATATTAAGATCTTAGCAAAAATCGTAGCAAATAGAATCCTACCTTTACTTTTGGATTTAATCAGAATAGACCAATCCGGCATTAAACTCATCTTTGCATCTTCCAAATCCTCCATACAATATTCGCCCTGATTCATCAGCAGGAGACACACATTAATGATGTGGCAGTATTTCTTGATGCAACTACAGCATTTGACATTCAGAACAAAAACATGGTATTCTGTAGGGACATATCACATTATTAACTTTAGCCACACTGAAATCATTCAATGTAACACTGGGTCTTTAGAATCAATCAGCTCAAACAGTTTATTTAATTATTATTATATCACTGTCCTTGCAGTGTTTCCACTTTACACACGAGACCCTGGAGCACAGTTAAACATATGTCTTTCAACAAATCCATCACTGTTAACCAAAAACACTGAATTAAAACCTTTCATAATGTCTCCTTTCTTCCCCACATTACAAAATAATGTGGTTGGTCAATTCATTCAGTGTGCAATTCCCATGAAAGTAGTCTTTAAAAAAAACACATTTATGGGCAATAATGGCCTCATTTGATATTAACAAAACACTCCTCCTGTAGATATTGTTGACGTGTTTCAGCCGAACTTATTTCACAGGCCTCTTCAGGACTAGAAAGACCGAAGTATCACCAGGCTATAAAAATGAAAGAAGGAAAGCATGGATCTCACCGGGGCACAACCTCTCCTGCAATGTCTCTGCTGTGAGAGCCTCTCTCTGCCTCAGAGGAACCTTAGCTGCCGAATGTGTGCAGCATGAGTTCCACTCAATCCTGGGGAACTGGGGAAGGAATCTCTTTCCGCCTCAGGAGTGATTGTGACTGCCGGAAGCATGTAGTCCGGGTTCCGGGTTGCTACGCATGACCATTTTGATGTGCTGTGGCTACAGAATTTAACTTCTTAGAGTGGGAACCCCAGTTCTAAATACTTTAGCAAAATAGGATTATATCTGCGCCAATACACATATTCAGAGGGACTGGGCATGACTGCCCCGGATACCTGATCATGTTTACGATAGCTATGGACCCTATAGCTATTCAACTCAAGCAGCACCATTAAGGGAAGAGTCTTAGCGTAACAGTCAGATGTCTCTTTGCTTCTATATATATGGTTTATATCATGCCCTATGTCTGTGACCCAGCTATGAATTTTTCTCTCATGATTAGTGGATTCCTCAGATTTGGCTTACTTACAGTTATTTCTATAAGTTGGACCACATCTGTCATATTCTGTTGAACCTCCCAAAAATGTTGGAATGCATCCTAGATACCTCTTAAAAGGGTCCACTCAGTCAGTGAAATACTTAGGAATATGGATTAGTGATGCAATTGAGGCTGATTGGCAAGAGAATTATGATCGAGTAATCTTACACTCAGGGGATCAAGTAAAGACGTGGAATGAGATGCCGATCTCGTTAGTGGGCAGGATAGTGCCAGCTAAAATGATTGTCCTCCCTAAAATCTTGTATTTATCCATCACATAAACATACCTCTCCCCTTAACATGTTTAGATCAAGCATGGCTAAATAAGCATGAGCTAGTAAACAAACAGACTTAAAGTGGGAAACATTGACTCTCTCATCATGGAAGAAGGGCTCCTTCCACCTGATTTTTCACTACATTATCTCAGTGCTCAAGCCCACTACATACACTACTGGTATCACCCCACTTCGTTCCTGCCGCCCGCTGCCATTGAAATAGATATGGCAAACCTGTGGTCTCTTAATATGGCAATCTGCTTTCACACTAAACCAGAGTTAAGAAAGACACAGTGAAGTCCACAGTGAGGGCCCGTGACAAGCTGCTTACCAGGGCCCAACTAGACCAGATTTATCCAACAGGAAGCACCCTTACAAGCAATTCCAAGCTACCTCTCACACCTGACTGTAGAATATGCCAACAACTGGAACTTTTATAATTTTTAAACTGATATGTATATAATTTTCATTCCTGCATTGAAGTTTTAATTTGTATTCTTCTGTACTTTTATGATCTTATATTATAAGTATCGAATAAAGTAAATTGACTGGCATGTATTTTGAACACCATTTTGGCCCACTGAAAATCACTGTGAGAAACTCAAAGTGCCTTCAGCCTCAGCTCCAGAGCTCTAAATCATAGCCCGTCATAAACACGTAATAAACTAAGTTCAAATTATGCACTGTACAAGAGTGATGTGCTACATGAAAAACAAACAAAAACAATATCCTGGAAATAGCTAACACCTTTAGGGAATATAAGATTCAGTAAAACACATGCAATATAAACAGGAACTATAACACCGACCTTAACATTTTGAAGTTAAAACGAAATGCTAAAAAGGTTTAGCAACATTTGACATTCAGGGTAATGCGTTTCCTCGGTTTTGTCATCTCTTGACTCTTCCAAACCAGGACGTCAGACCGTGGTTCTGAGTACGGAGTCTCAACGCAGAGCCAACTTTACCTAACAATCCACCAGCTGCTTTTATGCTGGTTCGACTAAGTTCAAGTCTGCTCTGTACAAGATTATTGTGCTACATGAAAAAAAAAAAACAGAAACAACATCCTGGAAATAGCTAGCACTTTTAGGGAAGGCAAGATTACGTAAAACGAATGCAATAGAAACAGAAACTAATTTGAAGACCTTAGCATTCTGAAATTAAAATTAAATGTTAAAAATGTTAGCATTTACTTACCTCAATGCTGCAGCATGTCATATTGACAGTGATGCACATCCGTAGTTTGTAATCTTTTGTCGCTTCCAGTCCAAGACGTCAGACCGTGGCTCAAGGTCTTGAAGGGGCCGAGTTCCCTCTCATGCGTGTACTCTGGAAACCCTCAGCCAATGGACCTTTGGTGCCGGCTTTAAAAGTGTAGAGGGGAGAAATAACTCATTAGGTTCAACTCACGGGCGCAAAGAATCAGGACTCTGAAGAATCACAGACTCCAGGTTCTAGGTTTAGGGGTTTATTACAAAGCCAAAAATTACTAGACATACAAGCACCTCAAGATGAGGCTGTTGAAGTACATCGGAACTAATACAAAGCCAAACCTGCAAGCAATTTTTAATCTTTGGGTCATGAAGAGTATGACAAATTCCAAGACCAGGACTCAGGCAATAAGTACCCCCATGTCTACATCAGACTTCATTGAAAGTTTTTGAGTAAAAGCATTAGTCTGTCCGTACACTACCACTAACATGACATCCCTACTTAGCATTCCCCAGGCAAGTCAGGAAAAGGTGTCAGTGCGTGAAGACTTCCTAAGAAGTACACTCATGTTGCATGAGTCAAGTAGCCAAAGGCTGCAGAGCTCATTCTAAGATGCTCCTTTCCTCACCATCGATCTCCTTTTTCCTCCTGACACAACCCCTGGGCACTGTCCCTAATTCAAACACCAAAATCTCCGACCACTTCCTCCCACTTGGCACTCCTCATAGGTGATTTTCCATTTAGTTTCGATACTCCCAGCTCCTGGCTCGATGACCTTGATTCCCAGGCCTTCTCCAGTGACAAAGAACACCGTCTCACGTTATCAGCACTTCTTGTGTGAATGTATTCTTTCCTCCCCTGAGCCTAACTCCTAAAACAAAAGTGTTATTCTAACTAACAAAGACAGGTTTCTCCACCTGCAACAGAAACGTGAGAAAGGGACAAATCTGACATGCACATGAAATTCAACTCTACAACGCAAGAGCATCAGGGAGAATACATTTTAGGCCTACAGAAATTGGTCAATATAAGAGAATAGCACACAGGCCTTATGAGTTTACATAACTCTTTCACTGAACATTTCTAAATCAACCCACTACATGGGCACATCAAATGCATGAATAAGTGCAAGCATCTAGCACAATTTTACACGTTAATGTTTTCAATTAAACCCTCATATACTGCAATGCTAATTTCTTCACGTTTATATTGGAAATGTACCTAGCACATCGCATTTCATATTATTACCGTACAGATTCTATTATCACCTCTCAACACGACAAAAGGATAAATGTAGGTGCAAACTACTCATGATTATAATGCAGCCCTACAAATAAAAGCGCACCATTGCGCTCTATCAGTCCCCCCTCTGATGACAAGTGTCATCACAACCATCTATACCTCCCTGTAGAGTGAACTGACCTAAACAGAAGTTGTAGCCAGCTTTCCCTGCAGGAACATTTCTAGACTTTTGAGATACTCACAATGACTGTCCTGCAGTGGCTCCATTCTCCTCTCTGGCTCCCTAAGAGATCTATCAGCCTGTCCTGCCTTGTGCCATTTGTAGGCCCTTACCACTCTAAGCAAGAGAATCACACAAGCCCCCACTATGATGATTGGCTTCAAATTATGACCAAGAATTCCCTTACCAAGGTTTGCAAACCACTTCCAACCTTTCCAAGTCCTTTTCCAACCTTGTCCCAAACTCCTTCTGGTGCCAAGTCATGGACCTCATGATGCAGCTCAATGATTTTACTTATATACTTCTTCAGATCCTTACTATGGTCTGGGATATAAGTACAGCACTGTTGGACCCTCAACATTTTACAGACTCTGCCTCTTTTTGCCAATAACGCCTCTAGAGCAAGGCGGTTCAGCATCACCATAGCTTGGATCGACACCATCTCTCCGTCCACAAGCAACAAAGACTGAGCTGTGTTTGCTGACAGCTTATCCACAATAGTTGACAACCTTCTAATCTGTATATCATTCAAAACCACTCCCAACCTTGGTATCATTGCTCCAAACACATCCCCAACATTTTCTCCTGCACTTGCACCTCGCTTCACTCTATAATGTAATCCACCGTTGAAGTTCCCAAATCCTCAACGTGATATATCTTGTGAAACACAACAGCCACATAACATGTGCCATACCAATTCAATGGCAACCACACATATGCAATCTTCCCACATACAAAATACACATTGGGTACCACTTGCACCGCTTCTTGCAAGAACTTCTTCGCAGTAGCTTCAACTGTGAAAATGTGATCACACACACTTTGTTCCACAACGATTTTGTCATAATAAGTTTATATCCTGTCTAATGCAAAGCTTTCCTCACTGCTCAAAACCTAAAGCTATTGGACCATTGCCCATAGCCCTTTGCCTTGTGCGCTAACTCCTCCTTGGTCCACTCAAATTTCCCCTCTCTATTATTAAGCTTTACAGCTAATTGTCTATGTCTATCTTCTATTTGATCTATAAACTTTTTTTCTATTTCTGTTTGTAGGCACCTCAAATTATGACGATGAGTATGAGCTGTATCTAAGGTAACTTTAGGTATGAAATACTTCCTGACTCTCTCTTGCTGTTTATAATAATCATACTTATTCAAGTGCTTGTAAGCGGGAAATTCAGAAAGCACTGCATCGTAGTTGGAAAAATAGTACTCATAGTGACCCTTATCGTAAAACATACTAAGCAATAAACTACACAAAATTCCATAGGTCAGGGGCAGGTGATGGTAATGGATACCCTCCTCCACTGATGCAGGCAACTGCATACACACATAACAATCTCTCACATCCATCATGTTCACTTACTCATATAGAAGCTTAGCATAGGCGTTAATCGTGTAATCACCCTTAGACAAATCTATGTGTAACATGTGACTAGTTTGATCTAGCATAGCCTTATCTGCTCCTAATATAACCTCTTTTGTGCTAGAAGTTGTAGGTGTGGATGTCCCTTCACATTCCCACCTCATTGACTTCTACATCATATGACATTTTTATAGAAACTATACTAACTACTCCTATTACTATTATCACTTCCACTATGAGTGTACCTATCACACACTTTGCTCTACGATTCGGATATCCAGACTCCATTTTTAACTGCGTCAGTTCAGCACAACAAGAGGATTAATGCAAAGTCTCTTTTTCTGCCTCAGATCGCTGTTCAACAAAGTTCACGCACAACTCCTTGGAGTCCTGGAAATCAATTCACAGTTTGTTGCACATTTAATTAAGCAGTTCAAAAAGACTTCCCTAGCCCTCTTTCTCTTCTTCTACGGAAAGTCCCTAATTTTATTAATCTTCCACTCAGACCTAGGTTATCTTCATTAAAGCAAAATTTGTATTTACAGTTCAGAGTTTAATTAGCAGTCTTACAAGCTCAGACCCAATTTCATCAATAACACGCTGTAGAATTTCAAGATGAACTGGTTCAATCTTCTGAGCTGGTGGCTGATATCCAAATAATGGAAAAGACAGAACTCCAAAAACCAAAACCCTTATGCCACTCAATATTGGGGTATTCAGTATAGTCACTGTTAACACTCCCTCTGTTTCCAATACAGGAACCACCAGTTCAATCTCAATCTTCAGCTCTGGGATTCTGCTGACCACTCGTGAAGACCTCAGTCTCCTGGTCCCCACTGTTCCCGGCATCTGTGACTAGATAGCTCCACTCTGTGGCGGGGTACCTCTGGCAAGGCACTCTTACTCTTCTTGATCTCCTTAAGCCATCTTGTGCTTGGCTTGTTCTGTGTCACTTAGCTCTGATTCAGACATTTCAGACACAGGAACAAGATCCCTTTCAGATGCCAGTCTCACGTTCTGCCTCTTCTGTCTCACAGGCCATGATTCTCTGGAGAACTTTGCTTTCCTTCCCTGCACTTCATCAACTTCCACACCAGCTCTTACAGCTGAGTCTGACTCTGTACCACTCGCAAGATTACTGTCTCCCTCAGAGTCAATACCAGGGCCTTGTGTAGCTTGACGCCCCTCAGCCTGCTCTGGTGTGTGACCAGCTTCGTCAGCAACCCCCATAGCTTGGCTTGTTCTCTCCGGTAGCCTCGCAACCATGGCTGGATTTCCTTCCGGGAGAGGAGCTATTTCTTCCAGGGGTCCTGAAACTCTGCTGGTGTGCGAGGCATGAATCCAGTTCATGGCAGAGGTCTTTCGAAGTCGGGGCAGTCGAAGCTTCAACCTGGCGAGACACAGAATAGAATACGTCAGCCAGTACTTTGCAATAATCAAGGATCAAATTATTGGTGATGTTTATCAACACTGTAGATGGCACTGCTGGCAAATGCATCGCCGTCCCCATCAGGATGTCGTGTGGCGAGAGCCCTGTCCTCCTATCGGGAAGGCTATGCACACTCATCAACACCAAAGGTAATGCATTGGGTCATTTTAGAGATGTGGATGAACAAACCTTTGCCATTCACATCTTGAAAGTTCCATTACTTTTTGCCACAAGGCAAGATGCCTCGGGTCTGTAGCTACAGTGCAATCTCTGATCAACTTGTAAGGCAGTACAAATCAGCTTCATAATCTCACAATGGAAGTGATTTTCTCTATCCGACGCCAATGAGGTTGGAAATCTGAAGTGTGGGATAAGCTCTCTAAGTAGCAGTTTCGCCACTGTGAGACTATCACACCTTCTTGATGGATATACTTCTAGCCCACAATCATTGGTCAGACAATTACATCACCCAGTGTCTTCTACACCTCAAATCTATCCTGGGATCTTAGGTTACTCCTTGAGCCTGACATCAAAATCATCAAATCATATCACTTAGACCGGGGTCTCCAACCGGTCGATCGCAAGCTACCGGTAGGTCGCAAAGGCCCCGTGAGTAGCTCGCGCTGGTAGTGTCGCAATTTAATAGCCCATTAACATCGTTAAGAGTATTTCGGCCTTTTTTTATGTTGACCACCCTCACCAGAACCAGCTGCTCAGATTAGCTTAACTGAGTTTAGCTGAGGAGGGGTGGGCGGGCCAAGGAGGATGACATTGTTCCTCCAGTAGTCTCGGAGCCACCTGCCTTTCGCATCCTGGCACCGCGCTTTTCATCCTGCGCCTCGAGTGCCGGTGCAGAGCAGCAGGCATGGCAGAGCAGAGCGTCCGGTGTTGGAAAACGTGCAGGTGGTGCAAGCAGTGTTGAACTGCCACCGAGACCCGTACCACCTGCCTTGTTCAGCATGCCACCAGTTTGATCGGAGCAGCAGGTAAGCTAAGGAACCCTATGCAGCCTTCATCTGCACCACACCCATAGCGAGCCCCTGCCCTGGCCTGATAGTTGTATAGGCGAGGCGACTCAGTGGCAGTCCAGGTCCAGGTCACATGAAACCATTACCAAAAAAAAGGAGTTAACGCTGCAGATTCTATTTATGTGATGATCTCTCTCGTGTTTAAATTAACTTGATATTTGCACACTGCAACAAAACAGAAAGTGATTTATTTTTCCGCTTGAAGGAATAGTTTCAAGAGCTGAAAATTTTTAAATGTAAACAATTAAAATCGTACACATGCAATTTTTCATTTGCAGAGAAACACTTCAATTGCATAAGATAGGCAGGGTATGTGCTCACATTCCCAAGTTTAGCAGAAACGTTATAAAACAGTGTTTCATAGGAGTGCAACTTTCAAAGGCACGCTTTAATAAAGGCATACTTGCTACCATGTTTGTGTTCAGTCTTATGCCAGATCATTTTTAGGGTTGAGGCGATGCATGTTAGAATGTCAAAAAGTGTCCACCTGTGGGACGTTGAGGGAAGTTACATCATGATCCATTACGTACCAAGTGTTCCTGATGCCAGGGGTTGTTACACTTCACATCCATTATGTGCCAAGTGTCTGTGCTGTCAGGGGGTGTACAACGCTCATCAGACATAGGCATTACCTCTGCCTTACTGGAAGTAGCAAAGGTTGGAGGCTCCAAGGCACACTCTGCCCCACTGTTATCTTGCTAATCAAACATCTTTACACAGGAGATGGGTAGTGTTCTCGCCTGTCATAACAGATGGCAGTCAAGGTGGGTTACACATGGTGGCAGTTTGTTAGGCCAAGTTCACAAAAACAAGACCATTCTCTGAAGCTAAGGCAAATGGACAACAACACAAAATAAAGCTTTAAAGAGGGATGTTTATTTTTTTTAAATAGGAACGCTTCGAATCACAAATAATGTAATTTAAGTAATAGACTAAAACAAAAGAAGGCTGTAAGAGCAAGATGTAAATATGTCTTCATGAAAATATAAGTCCATCTTCCATTTCCAGAGATGCCAGCAGACATGCCACATGTGACTCTCATCCAGTCTTGGCTTTCTGCCCAATAGCACGTTGCATTCTGGTCCTTGTGAATGTGCTTTTAGAATTGGAAGTTTGGGCTCTAAATGTCAGCATGTAAAATTAATTCTAAAGGCCAGGACTGTCTGAAAGTGTTGCAACCGATATGAGCTCACTTGGCTAGCCATGATATTATTGTAGTAATGTTAGTACAAATATTACCTTCCTGCCCTCAACAATACACAAACAACAACACTCCGCGGTTGCGCAGTCATCTGTAGTTCATATACTAGTGTAGCCCTTACAGATGGGCGTAGGGGGGGTATAAAGATAGAATATCGACGGGAAAATATCGACTAGCATTAATATCGTGGTAAGAATATCGACTGTGAAAAATATCGTAATAGAAAATATCTTTGTAAAAAATATCGTTTCTTGAGAATGACAAAAATATCGTCAAGAAAAAATATCGATGAACAGAATATCGTTGATCAAAATGTCGTTTTATATAATATCGACAGAAAAATATAAGTTGTTATAAAATTTATAAAAAAATATGTATTATGTTTTTAAAAAACTTACAAAATTCCTACTAGTAATAATATGTGTTAAAAAATATTTTCTACCAAAGAATTGTTAAAATTTTAGTAGCGGGTTATTGGTATTATAGGGGATAAGGGTGGGTAGTAATTTAAAATTAGGTTTTTACACAATTTCTAAAATATAAAAATATTAGAAAATAATTAAGAAATCGAAATTTCAATTAGAAATTTCGATTTGTTCACGAAATTAAATATGTAATTAAATTTTAAAATTCCCCCAAAAATTTTTAGGAGCGGGTTATTGGTATTATAGGGGATAAGGGTGGGTAGTAATTTAAAATTTGGTTTTTACAAAATTTCTAAAATATAAAAATATTAGAAAATAATTAAGAAATCGAAATTTTAATTAGAAATTTCGAATTGTTCACCAAATTAAATTTGTAATTAAATTTTAAACTTCCCAAAAAAAAATTTAGGAGCGGGTTTTTGGTATTATAGGGGATTAGGGTGGGTAGTAATTTAAAAATGTCGTGTTTTAAAAGTGTATAAAATATTAATAAATTAGAAATTTATCATGAAATCAAAATTTAACTTCGAAATTTTAAATTTTACATGAAATTTATTTTTTAATATTAATAAAAAATATTAAATTAATATTGAAGAAGCGTTATTTTGGTATTATAGGGTAATAGGGTATAAAAAATAATTTAGATAGAAAAATGTATATTGTTTACTGACCTGCACATTTCCGGACTTATGTTGGATTGAAGTTAGAATAGTAATTTGTTATGGTTTACTATCCAGCACTTTCCCTGACTTATGTTGGATTGGAATTAGAATAGTAATTTATTATGGTTTACTATCCAGCACTTTCCCTGAGTTATGTTATGTTTGGAGTTAGAATAGTAATTTATTATGGTTTACTATCCAGCATTTTCCCTGACTTATGTTGGATTGGAGTTAGAATAGTAATTTATTATGGTTTACTATCCAGCAGTCTCCCTGACTTATGTAATGTTTGGAGTTAGAATAGGAATTTATTATGGTTTACTATCCAGCACTTTCCCTGACTTATGTTGGATTGGAGTTTGAATAGTAATTTATTATGGTTTACTATCCAGCACTTTCCCTGAGTTATGTTATGTTTGGAGTTAGAATAGTAATTTATTATGGTTTACTATCCAGCACTCTCCCTGACTTATGTTATGTTTGGAGTTAGAATAGTAATGTATTATGGTTTACTATCCAGCACTCTCCCTGACTTATGTTATGTTTGGAGTTAGAATAGTAATTTTTTATGGTTTACTATCCAGCACTTTCCCTGACTTATGTTGGATTGGAGTTAGAATAGTAATTTATTATGGTTTACTATCCAGCACTCTCCCTGACTTATGTTATGTTTGGAGTTAGAATAGTAATTTATTATGGTTTACTATCCAGCACTTTCACTGACTTATGTTGGATTGGAGTTTGAATAGTAATTTATTATGGTTTACTATCCAGCACTTTCCCTGAGTTATGTTATGTTTGGAGTTAGAATAGTAATTTATTATGGTTTACAATCCAGCACTTTCCCTGACTTATGTTGGATTGGAGTTAGATTAGTAAATTATTATGCTTTACAATCCAGCACTTTCCTTGACTTATGTTTTGTTTGGAGTTAGAATAGTTAATTATAATGGTTTACTATCCACCATTTACCCTGACTTACGTAGGATTGGAGTTAGAATAGTTAATTATTATGGTTTATTATCCAGCATTATCTATTTACTATTTTTAATAAGAATAATATATGTCATGTTGTAATATTCATTTCAACAATATAAATTAAAAACATTTTTATAACATTTTTACATACATATGACAAGTTTCTAAATTAAGAAATAAAAATTTTTAGATTTTTTTTTTATTCATAGTTTAATTTGTTACTGCAAAGATTTTGAACATTTTATAAAACATTTAACATAATTTTTGTTAACAAATTATATTGCAGTTTTGTACATAAATACAGTTTCAATTATGCATACATTAGTATATTAAATTTTAATATTTTTTAAAAATTTAATATATTACATATTTTTTATGACATTGATTTTATCACGATATGTACATAACATAAATTTACATTTTTTAACATCTGAGAAAAATATTTAACAATGAAAAACATTTTTTAATATACAATAAACAATTAATACATAATTCTATTGAACATATTAATGTATATTTTACAATATTCATTTGTTTTTTAAGAATAAAAAGTAAATTATTACTAAACATGGTAAATTTATATTTAAAGGATGGATTTAGCTATTAGGTCTAAGTATGCTAGACCTTCTATACTTGGGTACAGTCTAGTTTTTTGCTGGAGATATTCGTACATATTTAATGTTTGTTTACTTACTTTAGGGCCAATTTTAGAAAGGGATTGCTCTATTCTGAGTTCTTGGTAGCTTTGTTCTTTTTAATGCTTTGGATTAGTTTGTGAAGTGTTGGTTGACTTCTTCCTAAAGTGGCTTGGAAGGCATTATGCCATCCTTCAACTGCGTTGTTAGTTTTAGCTTTCTGTGCTATTGTACTAGTATACACATTCCACCATGGAATCTTAAATTTAGGTTGTCTACGGTGGCCTGAACGATGTAATCTTCCAACCCAGGTATCTTCAAAATAGTCCAAGAAGGGAGTTAGTATTTTCTCATTGGTGCGGTAGAAATGGCTGTCAATTAATAAATTGTAGTAGTTAGCTACTTCTGTTGTTGGTACATATGCCAATGCAATCAACTTTTTTATTTGATAAGCAAAGTGACTGTTTGTAGAATATTCAATGCTTAAGGTAGATTTTTGTAAGTGCCTCCATATACTTTGGTTGTAGTGATAATAACAACCTTGTATTGAGGTATGGGGATATATCTTAAGGATAGCTTGAATCATGGCTATTTCAAAGTCAATCATAATTCTTTGAGGATAGTAATTATCTGTTAATTCTTTGATCTTTGTTAAAAGTTCAACGTAGGTAGTATTTGTTTTGTTTGGCAGCAGAGTATAAATTAGAGGGATATTTGTATCTTGGTATTCCCCATGGATGGTGTAAAGTTGATAGAAAGGTTTGGGACAAACTTTAAAAGTCCCGTCCATCATCCATGTTTCACATGATTTAAGTTTTTGCAAATTACTATTAGTAGCAAAAAGTAAAAATCGTTTGTCATGACTCTGGTTGTCATACATTAGGAATTTATCCTCATTATGTGTAATGGTATATTCAGGATATATTTTTATATCCTTAAAACTTTCTGGCGTTGGTGGAGTTGGATCTGAAGCACGTTTAGTTTTTGAAATTAATCTTTTTAAGTTGGGAATAGAAGGTAGCTGTCCTGTCACATGTTCTGGCACTTTGCTTAAAACATTTTTCAAAATACTAGTGCTTGTTTCTTGTGATCCTTTACTAGCATCTTTCAATGTTTCCAGTGCTTCTCTAACTTCCACTTCTGTTACATTTGGTGGGTGGTTATGCTCACGTACATTTACCACATTGTTATCAACAGTTGTTGCTCTACCATAGCATGCACTTGTGTAATATTTGCTACATTTCCAATGGGTCTTATTCGCTTTTACTCTTTCTTGGGTGTAGGTGTAACCCATGTAGTTCAGCATTAGTTTCCCTTTTTGCGAAGTAATGAAAGTAGCTCCAGTTGCCATGTCTAAGGTAGATCTGTGGAAAATATATATATGTATTTTTAAGAACATTGAAGACTATTTACAGAGATGTGTATAAGAGCAGGAAAAAGCGTGAACATATACCTACTATGTGGCTTCACTGGTAATTCTTTTATTCTTATTTCTCTTTCTGAATTTTCTTCTTTTTAAGTTCTGTAGTAGTGTTAAAGAATAATTGAAAGACATGATTTAGTGTTATAGGTGTTTGATTTTACTTTCAGAATTGTTATACATACAGTGACTATACTTACTTGATGTAGTAGAAGATGTTGGTAGTGTAGTTGTAGATAGGTAAATAATTTTGTAGAGTCTGTGGAAAAAATAATCATTGTGTTACTTATAGTATTTGGATGATAGTAGTTGTTAACATATGAAGTAAATAGTACATTTACTTAGCAAGTTTAAATAATTTTTATCAGCTATCTAAGTAGACATGGATAAGGTAGTTTATAAATGTTTTTACATCTAATTTTTTGGTCGTTGTTGATAAGTTCAACATGTTTTGTTTTCACTCTAAAGAAGAACAGTTTTTAAATTAGGGAGTTTATCTACTTTTTGCTAAGTTCGAATGAAAAAAGCAATGGGATTTTACTTACTTGAAGTGTAGTATGACATTTTGTAGTTGTAGTCGTAGGTTTGTATTCTCTTCTCTCAGCAAGGTAACCGTTTTTCTCCAAGTTTGTGCCAAAAATGGTAAATTACGTTAAGTGTATAATTGTTTTTATATTAGTGAGTTAATTAATGGTAGCTTTTGATTGGTTCAATTAGTGAAATTTCAAAATCATTGGTCGAGAACGTAATTTCGAATTAGAAAACCGTTATTTTCGTAAGAGTTTGTTGCATCACTATTTGTTTGTTAAAGTACATTGTAAAAAGTTTTATATGTGCTTTTTTGTTTTATATGTAAATAGTTTATATGTAGAAAATAATGAAATGTGTTTCACATTTAGGCCATCGGAGTGTATGATAGTATCAGTAAATGTAATTTTATTTAACATATATTATATATTTTTATATCAATAAGTATTAGGAAAACTAAATAATTATATGTGTGAATAGTTTTGTAAAGTAAAATAGTAAAAACAAGTGAGTAAAATAAAAGAATCGTGCATATCGAGTTGGTAATAAAAAGACAATATTTTTTGTATATTTCTATAAGCAGATAGGTCGTCGATGTTAGTGTAGTCGATATAAATGTCTAAGGTAATGATATTTAAAATAAAGTCGATAATGTAGTAGTCGATATTTATGTTGTAGATATTAGTGTGAACGATATTAGGGTTGTCGATAAAAAAAAATCGATATTTGTGTGAATTCTTGTTTAAGTATAGGATGACGATATTAATGTAAGCGATATTTTAGTGACGATATTTATTTCTGACGATATTTATGTTAACGATATTCCATCATGGAACCGTAGGGGGAGATCTTTCAGAAAAATGCGCAAGCTGCTTGGCCTTTAGCAGCTCATGACGATTTTCACTGATTAGAAGTAGCTCTCACTACAGAAAAGGTTGGAGACCCCTGACTTAGACCGTGCATGTTTGGCCCAAAACCACATTCACTCGACTCTCGCACCAACTCCGCCAGACATCACACAATCAAATCAATACCGCAAACTAATACACACATCCCTGTTTATACTCACTCCATTGTGAACAGCTGTTATCGCCACACCGTCACTCACCGTCGGTCTCCTCTAGGTCCCGTTGCTCTCCGTTCTTGGATCTTTTGGGCTCTCATCCTTTTGTCTCTTTGGGGCTCTATGGATAAACCTTCCCTAACTTTCTCGATTCTCCCCTAACTACAAGAGACAACCATCCGATAGTGATACCAACTGAAGGGGCAGGTTCCCTCTCATGCGTGTACTCTGGAACCCCTCTACCGATGGACCTTTGGTGCCTGCTTTAGAAGTGTAGAGGGGAGAAACAACTCATTAGGTTCGACTCATTGGCTCAAAGAATCAGGACTCTGAAGAATCACAGACTCCAGGTTCTAGGTTTATGGTTTTATTACAAAGCCAAAAATAACTGGACATACAGGCACCTCAAGACGAGGTTGTAGAAATACATCAGAACTAATACAAAGCCAAACCTGTGAGCAGTTCTTAATCTTGGAATTCCAAGACCAGGATGCAGATAATAAATGCCCCCACATCTAGATCAGATTTCATTGAAAGTTCGTGAGTAAAAGCATTGGTCTGTTCCTACAAAACCACTAACGTGACATCCCTACTTAGCATTCCCCAGGCAAGTCAGGAAAAGGTGTCAGTACGTGAAGACTTCCCAAGAAGTACATTCACGTTGCAAGGGTCAAGTAGCCAAAGGCTACAAAGCTCATTCTTAGATGCTCCTTTCCTCACCATTGATCTCCCTTTTCTCTTGCCTCTACCCCAGAGGCACTGTCCCTAATTCAAACAACAAAATCTCTGATCACGTCCACTGTGCATCTTCCTATCACCTCATCCCGCTGGGCACTCCTAATAGGAGATTTTTTATTTAGTTTCAATGTTCTCAAGTCCTGGCTCAATGACCTTGATTCCCAGGCCTTCTCCAGTGAGAAAGAACACCGTCTCATGTTTCAGCACTTCTTGTGTGAATGTATTCTTTCTTCCCCTGAGCCTAGCTCTTAAAACAAAAGTGTTTTTTTTCTCTACCTGCTACAGAAACGTGAGAAAGGGACAAATTTGACATGCGCATGAAATTCAGCTATTAACTCTACAACACGAGAGCATCCTGGAGAATACATTTAATGCCTACAGAAATCGGCCAACATAAGAGAATAGCACATAGGCCTTATGAGTTTACATAACTCTTTTGCGACGCGTTTCTAAATCAACCCACTACATGGGCACATCAAATGCGTGAATAAGAGCAAGCATCAAGCACAATTTTACACGTTAATGTTTTCAATTAAAAACTCATACACTGCAACGCTAATTTCTTCACGTTTATATGAGAAATACAACATTTCATTTCATATTATTACCGTACCAAATTCTACTATCACATCTCAATACGACAAAAGGATAAATGTAGGTGTGAACTACTCATGATTATAATGCACCCCTACAAATAAAAGACCACCATCGCACTCTATCACTCTCAAAGCAGAGCCAACCTTTCTTACCAATTCAGGAGCTGCTCTTATGCTGTCTCTAATATTAATCAACATGAAAGAAGTGCCAGGATTGCTTGGAGCGGGATAACCCAGCCCTCCTTATGAGACTGTGTGCCTGTGTCTGCCCTCCACCCAGCTGTCTCACACTGCTCAGGTTGCAGAGGTCTGAATTGTGCATGTTGGGCTGGTCACAAAACAGACGGCCAATCCCACATGCCCACTTAAACTTTAGGCTGTCACCTCTGCTGTCAGTTAGCATGAATAGCCCCACCCATGCCATCACACTTGAGCTGGACTGGCACACGTTTAGAGAAAATGGTAACAACCATCTTATTAATAGTTTATTAATGTTTGCTCTACTAGCTTCAGAGGTGGCGATACCACAGGACCTGCAACAGTGGCATGATTCCTGATCAAGTCCTTGTGAGTTTGTACTTAGATTTATATAAAGTGCTTACAGTATGGAGGTTTGAGGGTTAAAACATCTTTTCACCACAGTGCCATAGTTCTCATTTCATGAGAAAAAATGGTAAAGGTGAAGGATGGTACTTTCCAACCATATGGATGAAGTGCGGAAGGCAGAGATTAACAGGGCAGTTAATGAGCTCTGTCCAATTTTCACGAGTCACCTGCCAGCAGGTATTTTACCTAGGATTCTTTCAGTTAACGTCGATCGATCCAATTACAGCTATAGAAATAACAAAGGTTTCATTTAGTTTTATAATCGACATCTCTTCTATTCTTGTCTTTTATCTTTTTATTTTCCCATCTTTATTTTGTGTCTTGGTGCTTTTCCTTCCTATAAACTAACAAACATAACCTAGGGTTATGAAGATATGCTGTTACCCATATGACCTGTATTTTTACAACCAGGATATAGTAATAATGATGTTCTCCTTTCCCAATTCAGGGAGAACATTTTATTGAAATTATTATATGAACATGTGCCTGCTCAACCAATTCAGTCAAACAGGTGTGCAATGAAAAGTCTCAGAAGAACACTTCTATTGGGGAGCACTTATACAATACCTTCTAAGACATGGTGAAGAAGAGAGAATATGACACACAATTAATATAACATACCATTGTTGTATTCCGCTTTAGGTGTCCATATATAGGTTTTCCTGATACATGTCCTTATATAGGCACAATTCGCATGGCCCTTATATAGGCATAGGATCCCAGTCCATATTTAGGCATTAGCCATGCTATCCAAATACAGGCATGGTCACCTACATCCGTCCACCCCAACGTCACAACAAGTTCTTAGAAAACAGACCCTTAAGCTGTTGGGAGTTTCCCTAGCCCAGGAATATTGATTTCTCCAAGAACTCATTTATTATACATAAACTTCTGTACCCCAAGGGTCCATTCATGACGTCTTCTTCTGCCCGACCTTACGTCAATGCAAACATTCCTAAGCACCTTCCAGGTATAACTATACCTCCCTTAGCATGGCAAGCCACGGCTCGGCTGTATGACTTGATACTGCTCGCCACGGCGACAAGCAAGGAGGAGACCTTGACTTTGAGGACCCCGTGTTCCGGCCTGACACACTGACAAGACGCTGTCATCCCTGCTCGCAGAGAATCCAGCTTCCAGTGTTCTGACTCCCTTCGCGAGGTGTTAGAGTTTGAGAACCGGATAGAGATTCCAACCTCTCCCATTCTTAAGGTATGGAGCTGAGGGACTCTTGGCATACTATACAAACTATAGAATACAGCACCTACTTCTTACCTTGTCCTACACTTAGGTACACTGGGGTAGAATTAGTTAGAGAACGCATCGTATGAGTCCTCACATTTTTAGCCTATGTTATTTGTGTATATGAATATATATGTGTCGAAGCTAAAAGAAAATGCTAGCGCAGCATTATTTCTTTCTACTGTTTACGCTGTACATTATATATCTTGCATACTGTCTTATGATTGTGATAGTACATATCTCTTACACAGGAAATAAGACGGTTCAATAAATCCTTTTATTGATACGCCTGTCTACTCTTTCTGTGTAAACTCTGCAGACACTAAGCATGCACGATTAGCTGAGTGAAACTGTTATTTATTGTTTCCACGATTATGAGAGTGTTCCGGTTCTAAAGGGACACAAAGTTGTCATGTTTATGCGGTTGCCAGAAACTACTCCCTTCTTGTTTCACAAGGAGTTTCTAGTGGCCTCTGAGTAAGCTGGCAAACAAAGTAATTAAGCTTGATATACTCGATAAGGGCATACTGACCTCAGTCCTATGCTAAAATTATAGTGTATATTATTCCAATGCGCAGAACCTATTAGGGAAATAGGAACTACACTACATGGCGCCTAACGTTTGGTAAGGCAGTAATTTAATGCTAGATACTGAAGTAACTCAGTCGTGCTTTTCTCAGAGACCCCTACTCACATACTCCAAAGAAGTATCCACCAAAACTGAATAGGACAAAAATCCTATATTAGCTGTTTGGTTTGTTCAACGTTGAAGGATACAGTGTTCCAAAATATTGTGCACCTTATCTTTGTTTCCTTGAAACTTGTTCTACATTTTTCAAAAAACAAACTCCAATTTTGGGGATAATGCTGAGGCTGTTCCAGCCGACGAAGTATTACATATCGTAGTAAATTCTACCGGTTTTAATTAAACTGATTAGGATGCGATTACTATCCATCTGAATATAAGAAGAACCATCACTCTAAAACGTATACATCATGGCCTAACACCAAGAGGTGGTAGAGCAGTTTTCGTGATAGAGGCACACAAATCTCTTCAGACAGAGGCATTCTATTCATCGATAGTATTCCCATAATCAAATCCAATAACAAAACTGTTTCACTTCTTTAAAGAAGATGATCCACTTGAGGAATATATTCCCTTCGAGGATATTGAAATTTCACTCACATACCAGGAGCATGATCTCTGGTTTAAAGCGCCCTAAAACATCACAAAAACATTACCAGAGAAGAGATGTCAGATGAGGAATTACTCACTCAACTGAAAGAGTTAATAAAAATTTACAGACAATTAGTCCAATATGTCATGCGGACTTTCACAGTCCAACCACCATTGACCATTGCAAATCAAACCCCTCAACAGGGTAACACACTGAAAATGACTCCACAGACTTTACACGCAGTCATGGGTAAAATACCCACAAAACGTGAACAAATTCCATTCTGGTTAGCTCCAAAAATTACTCAAATCGAAGCAGTATTTCCTAATACTAGCCCTTATGAGAAACACAGAATTCTAACAATCTGTTTACCAATGGGGATCACACCACAACTGGAAGACTGCACCACATGGGTCACAGTCTTTGCTTCCATCTATACTAAAACACATGGTGTTCCGTCCACTGCGGTAATACCAGATGTCCTGAAACAGATTCAAAACGAATACGGGGCAGAGCCTGCTCTGAATTTAGGTATGAAATGACTGAAAAAGTTTGACCAGGTCTCAACAATAATATTATCTAATATTAAAGGGTAGGCAGCATCAGTGGTGATCCCCCAACGCTTACGGGAATTTGATGAAACAGAACATCAACATGAACTACCCAGAATAATAGAATAATCGTATGCAGAATTAAGCAGAGACAGTTTGGGTGGAAAACCTGTGAAACCACAACTGTCTGAGGGTCCTGAAAAGGACTCTATTAAACAAAATCCTATCTTCTAAAAAGAAGTGGGAAACTAATAAACAAAATTCACAAGAGAAACGTTTTCAATTCCGAGGTAGGTCACCTCAAAAGGAGCCCTCTGAAAGGAGGTATAACCTCAGGAATAGGGATAATTTGAGAAAACCTGACAGATATCAGGATACTGATACACGCTCCTTTAGTACCTTTCAGATATCGTCACAGACATCCGAAAGAAGAGGACAGTCAGATCACAAAGAAGAACGCGTGAAGTCCAAATACGATCAACACGTTCAGAAAAAGAAATAAAAACTTCAAAAGAAAAAGGTAGCAGTCCTGAAGATCCGACATGCCGAGAATACTGAGAACACAACTCAAGAATGGGCTCAGACAATGCTGGACAGTGCAGCAGAAGTAACAATAGCTTGCCAGAACCTGAAGGAACTTATGGAGATAGTCGACTTGAATGAGAACATAACAGTAGAGACTGTAGACACCAGGGTTAATACTCCACAAAGGTTACATGAAATAACACTCCTGATGGAGGGAGACATACCAAGAAAAGTGAAAGCACTCTTTTGGGAGAAACTTTCAAGGGGTTATGATATACTTCTAGCAGAACAGGACTGTCCACCAGAATTTGTCAGGGAGTGCCCACATGGCGAGGACATCATTATGCCAGCCTTCTCCAACCATATTCCAATTCACTTAAAATACACTTATGCCAGGAAATGGGCAGTTGCCCAGGCCCCAGCATTATACAAAAATCATGTAGGATGGGATGAGGACTCACCTCACCACAAAATACAGTTAAAACATCAACCTACTGCACAAAGGCAGTACCCAATAAAGCAAGAAGCTAAAAAACAGGTCAGGGAGATCTTAGATCAACTTGAATACCAAGGGGTGATTAAAACATGCACCTCCTCAATGAACAATCCTTTTTTCCTGTATCCAAACCAGACAATACATATCATCTAGTTTTGGATTACAGACACTTGAACACTTGTTCTAAAACATTTGCAGTGCAAAATGCACATAGTACAGCATTAATAAATAACATTGTGTGTAAAAAATATAAAACCACATTAGACATTTCAAATGCTTTTTTTTGTCAAAAAATAGCACCTGAAAGCAGGTACTTAACAGCTTTCACAATAATTGGAACCCAGGATCACTTTTGTCGACTCCCACAAGGGTTTAAGAACAGCCCGGGGTTATTTTCAGCAACAGTAATAGAGTTACTACAAATTTATGATGATGAGGCATTGTCATATGTCGAAGACATATATCTGACAGACGATGACCTAGATAGGCACTTGTACAGGGTGAGTACCATTATACTGGACTTCGCCTCTGAGGGCTATAAATTCAACTTTAAAAAATCTAGAATTGCCCATCTCAATGTCCTTTTCCTAGGATATGAGCTTACAAGTGAAGGCGAAAGCCTGGCAGCTAACTTTTTAGAAAAGTGTGCGCTGCTCCAACCTCCAAAAACGCTGAAAAATTTACAATTGATTCTAGGTTTCCTATATTTTTGAAGAAAATACATTCTAAATTATGCAGAAAGGATTAGACCTCTCTACAAATTAATCAAACCTGATTTTTCAATCAAAGATTGGACACAAGAACACACAGACATATTGCATTCACTCCAAGCTAACATGTTAGCAATAAATCACTTACAAACACGCGTAAATACATGCAATTTAGTGATCCGAATAATTTCGTGTCAATGCGGATTCACCTATTTAACATTTGATGCGGGTGAAAAAGTAGCAATTGCATACAAATCACATTTGTATACACAAGCAGAAATGCGCTTCACTTCAACAGAAAAAATTCTGCTGACAGCAGTTCAAACCGCTGTAGCAAAAGAAAGAGCTCTAGCTCAGGGGAAACGCATTATTGTCGAGACTCCGGTACCAGCCTTAGAGGCGGTTACAAAAGCGAGCATTCCAAATGCAAAAGCTTTACATCCAAGATGGATTCAATGGGTTAATTCTCTTGCTGCAACAGATGTTGAATATGTTTTTGATCCTGATTTAAAAACACAAGCATTCCTACAATATGAACATGAATGTCCTCTACCCAGTGAGATTCTTCCTCTTGATCAGTACAAATTTATAATTTATACTGATGGATCAGCACAACCCGCTACAGGGAGTAAGCAAGCTTACAGTTCAGCATGCTCAATCGTAAAAGGATGCATGCGAGATGGTATCTTCAGACCTATGGTCACTAAAACTCAATCTCTAGGAGATTGAACAGCTCAGCGAGCTGAACTAAAAGCATTCAAACTGGCACTTGAAAATACGGATCGCAAATTCCCCACACTTATAGTGTGCGATTCCTTTTACTGTGTTCAGTCATATAATGAATATTTGCAGAATTGGCTTCAAAATGGATTCAAAGATGCAAAAGGTGGCACAATAAAGCATAAAACGCTTTGGGAACAAGTAGTTCAGTTGCGAAACGGACTACAAAATACTCACGTGATACACACGCTGAGTCATCAACGTGATGGCGTTCATGTTGCAGGGATTTCATTGGCTGATGAAGCCGCGAAGGTGGCTGTGCAAACAGCTTCCGTAGCTGCGATCACTCGTTCATAAACGAAAATAGACAGTGAGATATTGTTGGCTGTCAATGCTTCAAGCAAAGGCAGTGGTGCAGCGTTACCGAAAAAAATTTCACTCAAGTACTCTTAGGTAATTGATGCGAACAACGTTCCCTTTGCTCGAATCCCTGGAGTGGGGGATAGGGTCATTCCAAACAAGGAACGTAGATTAGGACTGATCTTAGCAGCGCATGAAGGGATAGCCTCTGCCCATGCAGGTGTTTCTGCAACTGTATCTTTACTAAAACTAAGATATTGGTGGCCTGGCATTTGGAAACAGACCAAAAACTATGTTTTGGAATGTGAAATATGCCAACAGATGAAAGTCTTCACAGTGAAACGTCCTGCGCAGACGCCCCTGTTAATTTCAGATAAACCATTAGCTTGTGTTTACCTGGATCTCTGCGGTCCCTTGCAGAGAGATGGTAACTATAAATATATCATGGTTGCAGTGGATTCGTGCTCAAAGTTCCTATGGATGTGGCCTCAGCACTCGGCTGACGCTCGAACTGCTATAAAAGATTTGCGAGTCTTTATCGGCACATACGCAATTGGCACACTACATTCTGACCAGGGCCCTACGTTTAGCTCTCGGGCTTACAAAGAAGCCATGGCCAGTTTGGGCGTAGCATTGCGGTACTCCTCTCCATTTCATCCTGAGGGAAATTCTGTTGTGGAAAGGAAAAACCGGGACATAAAGCAGTCTATAACTGCTAGAGTATTAGATTCGGGTGATGGGTGGGTCAAACATCTTTATGGGGTCCAAAACTCATTAAACGATTTGCCAAGAAGTTCTCTAGGGGGGGTCACTCCATATGAGGTCCTATTTGGGACAAGAATGTGGGTTCCTGATCTTGAATGTAAAGGCACAGTGGTGGAAAATAAGCACTTTGACATCAAAGATCGTTTGGCTGTTTTACAGGATCTAAATGAACTAAGGTCGAAATGAAGCAACATGTTCCTGAAGCCAACCACCACTGGGGAAAAACCAGCCTTCCCAGCAAGGACTGTCCGGATTCCAAAGCTTGGGGATCTAGTCAGAGAGAAGATTGCGGACAAGAAGGAATTTGGGCCTTCTTACAGACAACCAGTAACCTGTCCTAGCTATCCACGGAACAAGAACAGTACTTCTGCCGCCCCTTGCTGGAAGAAAGGAGAAAAGATTTGTGTCAATCGACCATATCAAACCACACTATGTGGCCAATACTAAACAGTAGGCCTTGTGTACTCCGACCTAGTAGCAAACACACAACTCTCACTACTATCCAAGAGGTTCAGACTGAAAGGCTCATAACCATTGAGAATTCAGCAGTAACAGATGAAGGACTATGCAACCATGCTATGAAACTCGTCCCTCTTGAAACTCAAGTAACAGTTCGTCCAGACGCACCTGTCTACACCAATGTAACACGTGATCAACTGGTTCCAGCGATTTCAATGAATCCTGATGCAATTCCAACAATTGACCGAACTGCTTCTGTCTACTTCATTAACTTTAATACGTTTTCTGAGGATCCAAGCGAGCCCGAAACGACGCCAGTCCAAAAAACTTTCAAAGAACAAGTACAAGACTTTTTTCATTTTCTGAAAGAGACATATCTGGTTTCACTATGGATTTAACTATGGATTATTTCTGGAATATTTTCTTTCTGCTTTGGCTAGCTTTAGTTATGACTATTAGCGTGCTCATGAATGGCAGATATATTCATTTAGACACTGAAAGTAAACATGTGAACTTACTTTTAAAGCCACACAAATCATTCCATCGTGAAGCAAGAGACTTGTCAGCAGTGAACATCACAGCCGTTCCTATACAAGATGGTATAATTTGGGACTAAACCGATTATGATATATTCGGCCCGTCGGAACTTTTGAAGATTCCACACTTATTTAAAATTTCATTAAGTGACTTTATTACCTCTAGTACCAATTCTGATGATTGGGACATTGAGACTGTTAATAACATGATGTCTGATCTAGAAAGGTCTGCTGCATTTTCTAACAATGAAAACTTAGAGGGTTCATTAGACTATGAACAGCTTTATTGATATAACCACTATGGTCATCATTTTTTGCATAAATCTGCAACACCTAGAAATGTGTTTATGTTTAACCAATGGGAACATTGTCCTACACCACCAAAGGGTAGTTCGAAAACGTTTGCAAATAAGTTTCCATATTTTTCAGGATACAATACATCTGATCCAGAAACATTTTTCTATAGGAATGTAAACAAAACAGGACAGAAAAGTATGTTAACAAATACTCAACAGATTTATTCTGCAGCCTTTATTGCCCAACTGTCTAGACAACGGTTTGACTTTTGGAAAGACACAATTGACACGAAATCTGTCTGGGGTTCTAAAGATTGGCAAGTGCAGGGGATGGAAGCTTTGTTTAGAGCCTGTATCATACCACAGCAAATAATGTTTTTGAATGATACTGTGCAACAAACATCTTACCTTGGATTAGCCAAGATCAAGGACATGAACACACCTTCTGTGCCAACACCTACAAGTAATAGCACTTTACAGGAAGCGGTCACAGTAGACACCATACTACAACACAACAGATCAGATCCTGAATGGGAAAAATGGTTGCTCTGGCCCACAGACACAAACATATGTCAAGAAAGATTCCTGAATAAAATACAGGGTTTTACTATCAATAGGCCAGACCCACGTTACGTTCGAAGACAGCATCCAAGGGTAGTAACAACATACAGTGTAGGAAAATTGTGCCTCGAATGGTTACAGAAATCTACACTTGAGGATGTGAAACAACACTTATCTTTACTTAAAGAAGGTGCAGACCTTAGGGATTTCTTGCTAGGACCAAGAAAACCGCATCAAAAACGTTTCATATATGCCGGCATCTATGCCGCTTAACATGAAATATGAAAGGTTACACAAGCAGAAGCCGCAGAAAGAATACAAAAAATTGATCATATTAATTTAGAGAAATATCTTGCTGTGGTCAACAATGGGTTAACAACGCTGTCATCCAGGATATATTCACTGGGCAACATTGTATTCTCTGCTATTGACATACTGGAACAAGATTTAGCCATGCTGCAACACGGCCAATCTCAATTACGTTCTATTATGTTATTAGGCTGGACGCTACAAAACTTGCTTGCAGGCTATGTTCCTTGGTGTTTCATCAACACGTCGTCTCTGTTTACAGAATACAATCTCACTGATAAACAGATCAAACTGGCACAAAGGGGAGCAAAGTATACAGTGCTAAGCATTGAAAAACTGGAAAGAGAAAAGCTACAGAATGGATCATTCATGGCACAATAACTCTGCCTGTTACAACTTTCCATTTTCAGTATTGCCTCAAACAAATGCAAGCAGGCAAATATGAAAGGTTGGGCAAAAAATTACATTGAGACATCCTGGGATTTACCTTACACACACAGATGTTGCAGTGTGGGTCGTGAAGTGTTTATCAGCGGTACACATTGTGAAAATGCACTGAGCGGGTCACTCATTTGTCGGGATATTAGTTTACACGGGGCTTGTAACGGTTCTGTGGCAAACCTGTCCTGCCACCTACAGGGTACACCAGCTGCTGTGATTAATCCAACCTTTGGCCAACTTTCGGATGGGAGTTACCTCATGTTGAATGATAAGAGTTGCTGTGGCATGCTGCCAGGAATCCCATATCTGGTAACGGTTAGTGCCAGGGTCACTTGGGGAGTCACCTTTATGGCCTTCATTGAATGTTTCTTCTATACGATTTGATACTTTAAGCAGAATGAAAGCCATGCTTTTACAACAAACCGTGCCTTTGACCTCGGTCAAAGAGACCTATGATCTACAAATTGCAAGGTCTTCGGATGAGATACAGGCTTTAATAAGTACAAACTGCCCTATACATTTCGTAGAGAGATGGGACGTATCTTAAACATGTCGATACAAGCGGGATTGTATATGTATTTAAGAGCATATGTTCCGGACTGTTAACACCTTTTCAGGCAGTCCTCGGAATCATTCCAAACTTCGAGCACTTGGTGTTTGGTGGTCTGCCACTAACTCTAGCACTCGTTGCAGGAAGTCTATTTTTATACCTACTACTGTGCTATGGCAAGCCAATCCACCAGCGGCACTCCCAGCAACTAGGAGAAAGCTCTCCTAGAATGGAAGTTTCGTGAGCGCATAGTACAACTTTTGGGCTTACCTCATCTACGAGCATTAAATACAACATGGTTTCTGTCATTCAGACCAATCTGGCAAGATTGCATCTTACCTGTTCTACGCTGCTTGCTTTACAGTGAAGAATGCGTGCTACACATCTGTCTAACACTCCCATCAGTCATGCCAATGGATATCGATACTCTGCTGGACCCGATAACGGCCCATGCTCTGTGTTGTCCCCAGAGGCTACCAATCCTGATGACAGCATTCGTTGAGATCTCACAGAAGCAACATGCTACTGCAGAGGTACGAGATGGATCAACAGGCACACAGGTAACATCGGAAACGAACATTGCTGCTGGTGATGCTTCACATCTATGTGCAGTTAATCTTCTTAACAAGGTATTCCAACTGTCACCAACATCGGTAGACGATCTTTTGTCTACAGGAGTAGAGGATTTCAAGTTTTAACCAGACCCTTGCCCTGACTTTGATTCGGCTCACAGTGTACCAGGGATGCTATGAAATTGGCATCCATATTTTCAAAACAGAACAAAAAACTTGGAACGGTTCCTAGAATTGACTTTTTTCTACATTTGAAAATACATGGCAATTCGATTCAATCTGCTTACAGTAGAACTATTCATAGAGAACAGACTTCTTTGAACACTTCCAGGGACACATTGTCACCTTTATTCACCACAATTTCATTTATGTACCATGACATGAAATAGAGTTTGAAATTTTCTTATAAAATGTGAACCATTTCATCATATGAATATATTCATGTTTGTTCATTTAGCATCCTTTGTAAACATATGCTTAAAATTAACAACTGCTTTGTTTTGTACAGCACCTTTGCACTTCATGTCTAGCTGAAGTTTTTTTATAACAAAGACTTATTTTAGCATGCTTTTACGAATGTTTTTAGCAAATATGTGGTACTCAATTTAATGTGAACCATTTCATCATATGAATATATTCATGTTTGTTCATTTAGCATCCTTTGTAAACATATGCTTAAAATGAACAACTGCTTTGTTTTGTACAGCACCTTTGCACTTCATGTCTAGCTGAAGTTTTTTATAACAAAGACTTATTTTAGCATGCTTTTACAAATGTTTTTAGCAAATATGTGGTACTCAATTTTAATGTTTTAGCATTTTATTGTTTAGCATTTAGTACAATCGTTCATTCGAAAATGGAGTGGGTGTTGTATTCCACTTAAGGTGACCGTATATTGGTTTTCCTGATACATGTCCTTATATAGGCACAATTCGCATTGCCCTTATATAGGCTTAGGATCCCAGTCCTTATTTAGGTATTAGCCATTCTATCCAAATACAGGCATGGTCACCTACATCCGTCCACCCCAACGTGACAACGAGTTCTAAGAAAACAGCTTCTAGCATTATACCTTTCCTTTTGTTTCCTTTGGTTGACACTCACTCTTTGACATAAAATATTTCGATCATTAATTTTAATAAAATTGTGCTTGACAGACTAAAGCAACCAAGAGTGATACTGTATTAAGGCAAGGAAACGTCCCCTTAATAGGCTGAATGGAGACTTTTGTGTTACAGACTGGGTATCTAATGATAAAACCACAACATAGACTTGACAGCTTCTTTCACATTGTAGTTGTTGTTTTTGGCTCACTTACTGTAATCATTCACAACCCTATTCATCCTCTCTACCAGTCCATTAGTCTGGGGATGATAGGGGGAACTTTGAAAATGCTTGACTCCTGAAGATGTAAAAAACTCTTCCATTTCAGTATTAACAAATTGAACTCCATTGTCAGAAATAAAGATGTTCAGGAAACCCTTCCCTAGACAATACCTCCTTGACAAAAGAAACAGCATTCTGTGCAGAAGATGAGGGAAAAAAATAATTTATGGCCATTTGCTGTACTAATCCATTAGGAAAACTGTGTAATGCAAATGATGCGACAAAAAACGGAATGGTCCAGCCATACATATTCCCAATTTAGTCCATGGTCTTTCACGATATTGAATAAGTTGCAAAGGTTGTGATACCACTCGAAGGCCTTTCTATGAATTACTTCATAAAACACATTCTTTGAGTTTACAGTGAATATCCTTGTCCATTGAAGGCCACAAATTGTAAGCTCTGACATTTTAACCGCTTTTGATGCAATACAACATCACCCTCAATGGACAATTTAGCAGTAAGGTTGTACCTCAGAGTGTACACATCTCTCTTTTGGCCAGCCATTAATAATATAGCCTTGGACCTTTTTCAACAGAGCATTAACCTCACTTGCTTGTTTCCACTCTTTTTTTGAACATGCTTCATACTCAGTAATGTCCATTGAAGCTGCAAAACAACTCTCAATGTCTTCCTCCGGAGCTTTCTTTTCTTGCTCACACATTGGCAACCTGGACAACAAATTTGGAGTTACATTATCCTTTTAAAGAATTTGTGCTATTGAAAAGTCATATTGTTAAAGCAGTAAGACAAGCTTTATGGGGAGTGTTATACTTGACTCTCTCACCACTCAGAATCTTCACCAGAGGCTTATGGTCTGTCTTGAGGCAAAGTCTCCTACCCCACACATATGACCTCTATGGCCCAATAGCAGGCTAGCAACTCTTTCTCAATTACAAAGTAATTGAGCTGTGGTTCACGAAGAACCCTTGATGCATAACTTATGGTGACTGACTCACATCTCTTATTTTAAGCCAGAACAGCCCCCAGACCATACTTGCTTGCATCAACAGTAATTGTGCATGGGAACTCTGGATTATAGGAATGTAACACTCTTGCTCCTGTCTTTTTATCTTTGTCCATGTTGACAGTCTCTTGACAACCATCATCTGACTCAAACTGAACATTTCTTTTTAACATATTTGTAAGATCTTTCATTTTATACGCATACCCTGGAATGAATCTGGCATAAAACTCACATTGCCAATAAATTAGAGTAACTCATCTTTGTTTTTGGAAGGAGGACAATCTACAACCGCTTTTACCAGTCCAGGTCTTGGGTACATGACCTCACCAGAAATGTTGTGACTGAAAAATTCAACTTTCTCCTCCCAAAACTCACACTTTTCTTTCTTAACCACAATTCTTTTATCAGAAAAAATCAGGGGAACCTTCCGTAAAATGGATCTTCTAATCTTTTTGAAAGAAATCAACACAAACCAACCCGAGAACTGCAACTTCCTTGATGTTGCCTAATAGCTGATCTCCATGATATGCTGGAAGACTGACACAGACAATACTAGCCCAAACAGCTTGCGACAGGATTGGTGTGTGCCAGTAGGAGAATTGACAGCTGTGTAGTGCCTGGATGAGTCCTCCAGGTCAATTTTCGAAAACCACTCAGATTCTCCCAGCATTTTTAACAAATCACTGATCTTCAGCAAAGGATGGGAATCAACTCAATTCTCCCTATTGAGGCTCCTCAAATCAACACATACCTGAATATCTCCATTGTGTTTTCTTGCCACCACGAATGGTGACAAACATAAACTTGACTATTGATTCTATGAACCCAGAACTTGTGCACACATGCACATTTCAGGGGTGCAACAGGTTGTATTTTTGGAACCCTTGAAATTGTGCACGCAATTTGCGAGTGCCTCTTGGTTATTCGCAAATTGCATGCGCAAATCCCATTCATTCCTATTGGCCTCTTGGCCCATAGGAATGAATGGGAAGGTATTGCTTGATCTAAAATCTCAATTTGCGATTCGCAATTAAGGAATATTAACATTTCCTTTTGCGAGTTCTTAATAGCGATTCGGTAAAAATCACAATTAAAGCCTTGCAAAATTTAATTTACCTACATCTGGCCCTTAATTTGTTGTTCAAATCATCTCTTACACTGACTGGAATAGATCTAATCTTTTGTTTCACTGGTACAGCTTCCTATTGAACTTTTCGCAAAGATCTTAGGCAAATCTTGTTCAATAAAATCTGACAAAAGCACCTCCATAACCACTTAAACAGGCTCCGTTGTGCCTGGCCTGAGAATCAAACGGAACAGTCCCTGATGATACCATCCTAACATATTTAAGTCCTTCTTAGCTGTGTAGACTTCACAAAATATTTTCTAGTCTCTGAAGTCCAATGTTTTCTCAAGAAGTCCTTGTAACTCTTTCTGCCCTCATAGGATACAGGTGATCCATCCAGAGGATTTAACTTCATGTCACCCCATAGTTCGTGGTACCACTCCAAAGTAATCATTGAGATGCCCCAGAATCAACCAATAGATGTAACATTTTGTCTCCAACTAGCACATCTAGATGAGTAAATGCATTCCTCTGGAATACAACTTTTCATTCAGTCTTCCTTGACTACCAGAATCATATCTTGGATGGCCTTCACAGTCAGCTAATCATCCCCACACTGGAATTCCTCTTCTACTATACTACTCACCTTCATACTCACTGTCAAACTGCTCTGACATCCCTTAGCAAAATGACCCATTTTTGAGCATTTGTGACTTGTTACCATTCTAGCAGGACAACCTCTTCCTCCTCTACCATTTGGATAATTCCCACATCTAAAACAAATGTTTGTCCTCCTAATATAATTCTTCTTAAGTGCCTCAACATCATTTAGCTAAACCCCAACGGAATGCGCTTACAGATTGTTTTGCTACAGATTGGGCACTTTACTTCTTATTAGAGATTTGAGCTAATTTTAAACTCTTTGCCTCTTTAGTCACTTCCTCTAATCTGGGATTACCCATAGTCAGTAACACTTGCTGGATGAGTTTATCAGAGCCATTGCCTATAAACTGAACCCTTGTCTGTTGATCAGTAAATTCAATAAACTGACACTTTGCACCCAATTTTCTTAACACTCTGATATATGTGTCTTCTTAAAAAACACTATGTTGTAACATGGCCAAGCTTGGTTGAATATCAAATCTCTCCATCATATTCTTTATTAGTTCCTGCTATTCATCTAGATCTTCACCATCCACTTGAGGCCCACCAGAAAGATGTTTCAACCCATCCCTCCCTTTAAAACCTAAAGAATGTAGCAGGCGATATTTCTTTCTCTCAGTCATAACATGAGATGCTCCTATGGCTCCAAATACACCTGGAAAGCATCAAACCACTAATTCCATGGTATTGTTGGACAAGCAGGTGATTCTAAAATTGGAGGTTGAGGATTGAATGACTGCATGCTAATCACAGGAATGAAAATGCATTCCAAACTAATATCTTTAACAACAAAAAAAGTCCCAAGGAACGTTGTATATCAAGAAAAATTAATCTGGAATTAACAGAGTTTTTTAACTGTTGCTTAGCCTGCATGCCACTATCTTTTAATGTCACCCACTACTGTGCATTATAGGGCTAGACAAATAAAAACACCTGTCTGGCCAAATGTGTACTCCAACCTAAAACTTAAAAGTTTAAAACAGTCTCCAGCACGGAATGTCACAACTAGCTGTGCACATCAGCGAAATAAATCATGCTAATTAAGCTCCTCAAACTTCAAACACCAGCTGTAGACATTAGTGTAGAAAAGCTGCCATAAAATGCATCTGCAAACTGTTTGATGAATTAATAGTAAATGTGCTCCACATGCTTAATGCCTCAGCTGTGCACATCAGCAAAGAAAAATTGGCTAAGTGTTACCCACATTAATTATTACCAGTACAGAAATGACACCAGTATAACGTCACCACGAGCTGTGCACATCAGCGAAAGAGATCCTGCTGAACATGCTCAACGTGTCTAATTGAGGAAACAACAGTTGATACACAATATTGGTTATGCGTATCAACAAGATTTTCTCCTCCCTAAAGGGTGGAAGAAACAGGACACTGGTTCCTCCAAAATACAGGCTGCACTGATGACCGTAGGACAGTCTATGGACTCAAAGTGTCATCCGTAAATGGGCAAGATGAGCCTGCCTAACATGCAGTAGACCCGCCCATAAGTCTGCCCTTCATTTCCACAGCCCGATACACCTTGCGGCTTGCAGGTAGACAGATGGTTTAAGCTGCCGAAAATGACTTTCGACGTGCAAACAGCCAGGCTGATTATGTGGCCAGATAGAGAACGCAGCAGGATGGCTGTGTATTTCATGGATGGCTGGCACAAGGCTATTCAACCATCAGCCTTACATCACGGAATGGCTGAAAAATTAACAGCGACCTCCTGGACAGCAATGTTCCGAGGTGTACAGTTTGCAACCCAGTGCGGAGAATGCGCCACTTTCCCCCAATATCCTGGCCAGCGTATATCACTCTGGTGCTTACTGCAGGCTAAACCATCACCAATAGCTTTGCGGGCTCGATGTGGTGGCTCCAGATCATCGCCAATAACATAAGGATCCAGCCTACACATAAATAGAATAAAGGAAGCTTTATTCAAAAGTGTGTAGTAAAAATACTAGCGACTGCTGTGTTCAATTCACCAGGGCTATCCTAACTCTGTCCTATGGAACACAGCCTGAGGAGTACGAGCAGTGGAGTCATGCCATGGCACACATTCCAAGCAATGAGTCACAACAATCTGTTCACTACAAAGAGTATCTTGGCACTGAATAACAGACAGTTTTTTGTACCTGACTAAATGGTAATCATGTATCTTCCTTGAAGGAATGAAAGGCTGAGTGGGCCAGCAGGGGGTTGAACCTTTGAACATGGGATTAAACAAAGATTCCTGCAGTGGATGCATTAGTCGATCGAACCACAAACCCAGTACAACTGTCTTCAACACGTCTTTCTTGAAGTTTTGAGGTTAATCAGATATGATTGATGCATGCATTTGAAAAGACATTTCAATTAACTGTAAATTAATGAACCGGCTACTAAAGAAAGGAAAAGGCTGCTGTATATCAGTAGTGTTTTCCCCTTTCAGAATTAGTTTATATCTAAAATTTGAATATTGTGACCTGGCCATGCACTGCTAATTACCCCACATATTGCATTATTTATGACATCTTCTATTACATCATTGATAATATCATTGCAACATTTGCAGTGCAATTATGGATGCAAAAAGTGTGCATGGTGGGGGTCAATTATACTTAACTTAGGGCATGCGTTACAGTTACTTGAGATAACTCTAACTATAACTGCTAAGTTTCTTTGGTTTTGTGTGTGTAAAATGTGAACCTAACTATAACGTCTCTGTAACCGTTGTCTTTTCATTAAATATAATTATGTATGTGACCAAGACCAGTTCAGGTCGAAATGCATTATCTTCACAATGCCAAATAAAAACACCTTGATTCTACATTGCCCTACTGGTGTGGCTGGATTTCTTCCTTCAGACGAGGGAAGAGTGAATGTGCATATGTGTGTGTATATAAATTCACTGAAAAAACCATAGGTTTCAGGCACGTTATAGTTAGAAATCAGCATTTAAAAAACCTTTGAAATTCACTGAAAAAACCATAGGTTTTAGGGAAAGTTATAGTTAGTTGGACATTGCACTCGTACAAAACCCATGGAATTCCCCCGTTATAGTTAGTTCAGCTAACTATAACTCGCTCCCCCGTAATGCACTGCTGATGACGTCACATATTACATCACTCATGACATGGTCAGTGACATAAGTGATGTCATCTCAAATTACATCACTGATGACATCATCCATGTGATAATTTCATGCATCTTTTCACACTCTAACATAACTTTAGATACACCCACTCTAAATTATAGACTGTCATTCTCAAAACCATAGACACTCTAACACCAAAAACTACATACCCACTCACTGATTCTTCGGTCTACACACACATCCACTCACTCACCCATACAGTCACTCATACTTACGGTCACTCAGTACAGGACTGTCATATGCACTCATACACCTATATAAACACTCACACACAACCACTCATCCATAGAGGTACTCACACACCTAGTCAGTCATGCAAATATTTAATCACACTCCCATTTACTCACCTATACAGTTATACACACACCAGCTCACTTCAAATACTAGCACATTCTTACGTTCTTATACAATCACTGATACAAGCAAACACTCATCCATGCAGCCACTCTCACAATCACACACTCTCACTTATAGACATTTATATACTCTAACACACACATATACTGCCTTTCACATATGTAGTTATTCACACATGTACCACTGAGATTTACATTCGCTCAGTAACACACTCATACATACACTCAACCACCCATACAGTCCATCACAGATGCACTCTTGAAACCATGCACCCAGTGAATCACCCACTCACACATCTATGCACAGAGTCACACACACCCCACACACACAAACACTCAGGGACCCATACAGACACTCATACAACTAATTAATAACTCATATAGACACTTATGTAGTTATTCACAAACCCATGCAGTCACTTACACACCAACAGACAGACAGATACAAAGATTCACACAGTTTAGTCACTAACCCATGCATTCAGTAACATATGTTTAACCACTCACTTATAGAGTCTGTCACGCACCTAGTAAAACATCCATTCAGACACTTATACACCCACTCATTCTTCAATACACCTTTACCTATATATATTAAACATATTCCAACTTTACAGAAACACACAGTCACTGGATGATGTCATCAGTGATGTCATCAGTGATGTCGACATGTGCAGAAAGAACCAACAGAGAAGCAGAAAGAGGCCTTGTTGCAAAATCATCCTGTGCCCACAACTTTTTCAGATGGGTACTCGTGGTAACTGACTCTGACTAACCAGCCCTAGAGCCAGTGCTATGCTAAAAGACACTTAGAATACAGTGAAAACACCTGCATACACTAGGGAACACTATGCGTTGGGGTACGCCTGTGATTAGTATAACCTCCTCTGTAAGGCCCTAGTACATAATAGGGCAGGGGGATTAAAACTACCTCTAAGTCAGAGGTGAAGAAAGGCCCCGCCTCCTCACTTCACCACTGTGCAAATGCACCCTGTGGCGCATTTTAAAGTTGGGGGATTAAGTCCCCTTAATTCCTGAGGGTCCCTGGCGTCCAACTAGTCCACCAGGTACCTCCAGTAAGCACCACAGAGTTGCGTTGCAGAGAAGTGTAAAAAGGTGCATGGCCTGGACCACCTCTCTGCAACGCAGGCCTCTGGCAGTTACTAGAGGTACCTGACGGGCTAGTTGGCCCCCAGGAGCCCTCAGGATTGAACGCGAATTAATTCCCCAACTTAAAACGTGCCACAGGGCGTGTTTGCACATGTCACATCAGGCCCCGCCCCCTCCCTTTCCAACTGTGCAAACACACCCTGTGGCACATTTTAAGTTAGGGGATTAAGTCCCCTTCAATCCTGAGGGTCCCTGGGATTCAACTAGCCCACCAGGTACCTCCAGTAAGCGCCACATATCTGCATTGCAGACAGGTGTAAAAAAGGGGCGTGGCCTGGACCACCTCTCTGCAATGCAGGCCTCTGGTGCTTTTTGGAGGTACCTGATGGGCTAGTTGTCCCCCAGGGGCCCTCAGCATTGAAGGGGAATTAATTCCCCAACTTAAAACACACCATAGGGCGTGTTTGCACACATGTCACCTCAGGCCCCGCCTCCTTCCTTCACCACTGTGCAAACGCGCCCTGTGGTGTATTTTAAGTTGAGGGATGAAGTCCCCTTGAATCCTGAGGATCCCTGGGGTCCAACTGGGCCTCCAGGTACCTCCAGTAAGGGCCATAGAGCTGTGTTGCAGAGAGGTGTAACAAGGGGCGTGGCCTAGACCTCTCTGCAACGCAGACCTCTGGCGCTTTTTGGAGGTACCTGATGGTCTAGTTGGCACCCAGGGGCCCTCAGGATTGAAAGGGAATTAATTCCCCAACCTAAAACGTGCCACAGGGCATGTTTGCACACATGTCGCCTCAGGCCCCGCCCCCTCCAAGCAACACTCTGCAAACACGCCCTGTGGCGCATTTTAAGTTGGGGAATTAATTCCCCTTCAATACTGGGGTCCCTGGTGGCCAACTAGCCCACCAGGTACCTCCAGTAAGCGCCACAGAGCTGCGTTGCAAAGAGGTGTAAAAAGGGGCGTGGCCTCTGAACACCTCTCTGCAACACAGCCCTGTGACGCTTACCGGAGGTACCTGGTGGGCTAGTTGGCCACCAGGAACCCCCAGTATTGACAGGGAATTAATTCTCCAACTTAAAACGCGCCACAGAGCGCATTTGCAGAGTGTGGCCCCCCTCCCTGGCCACTTCTGGCCCCGGGGACTCTATCCCCCGGGGCCTGGCCACCTCGTTGGGGACCGTGGGGGGAGACCCAATTCCCCCACGGTCCCTGCCGACTCCCCGCATCCTGCGGGAGCCGGCACTGCTTTTCCACACGGGGAGCTGCTGACATGCAACTCCCTGTGTGGAAAAGCAATGTGGTTCGGAACCAAAACCAAACCCCAGTTTGCCCTGCCATAGCAAACAGCAGTGTCCCGGGGTGGGCCCCCGGGACACTGCAGGAGCTGGCCCTGGGGGGTGGCAGTCCCTAGGGCCATCACAGGCTCCAGGATGGGGGCCACGCAGTCCACCGGGTACCTCCAGTAAGCACCACAGAGTTGCGTTGCAGAGAAGTGTAAAAAGGTGCATGGCCTGGACCACCTCTCTGCAACGCAGGCCTCTGGCAGTTACTAGAGGTACCTGACGGGCTAGTTGGCCCCCAGGAGCCCTCAGGATTGAACGCGAATTAATTCCCCAACTTAAAACGTGCCACAGGGCGTGTTTGCACATGTCACATCAGGCCCCGCCCCCTCCCTTTCCAACTGTGCAAACACACCCTGTGGCACATTTTAAGTTAGGGGATTAAGTCCCCTTCAATCCTGAGGGTCCCTGGGATTCAACTAGCCCACCAGGTACCTCCAGTAAGCGCCACATATCTGCATTGCAGACAGGTGTAAAAAAGGGGCGTGGCCTGGACCACCTCTCTGCAATGCAGGCCTCTGGTGCTTTTTGGAGGTACCTGATGGGCTAGTTGTCCCCCAGGGGCCCTCAGCATTGAAGGGGAATTAATTCCCCAACTTAAAACACACCATAGGGCGTGTTTGCACACATGTCACCTCAGGCCCCGCCTCCTTCCTTCACCACTGTGCAAACGCGCCCTGTGGTGTATTTTAAGTTGAGGGATGAAGTCCCCTTGAATCCTGAGGATCCCTGGGGTCCAACTGGGCCTCCAGGTACCTCCAGTAAGGGCCATAGAGCTGTGTTGCAGAGAGGTGTAACAAGGGGCGTGGCCTAGACCTCTCTGCAACGCAGACCTCTGGCGCTTTTTGGAGGTACCTGATGGTCTAGTTGGCACCCAGGGGCCCTCAGGATTGAAAGGGAATTAATTCCCCAACCTAAAACGTGCCACAGGGCATGTTTGCACACATGTCGCCTCAGGCCCCGCCCCCTCCAAGCAACACTCTGCAAACACGCCCTGTGGCGCATTTTAAGTTGGGGAATTAATTCCCCTTCAATACTGGGGTCCCTGGTGGCCAACTAGCCCACCAGGTACCTCCAGTAAGCGCCACAGAGCTGCGTTGCAAAGAGGTGTAAAAAGGGGCGTGGCCTCTGAACACCTCTCTGCAACACAGCCCTGTGACGCTTACCGGAGGTACCTGGTGGGCTAGTTGGCCACCAGGAACCCCCAGTATTGACAGGGAATTAATTCTCCAACTTAAAACGCGCCACAGAGCGCATTTGCAGAGTGTGGCCCCCCCTCCCTGGCCACTTCTGGCCCCGGGGACTCTATCCCCCGGGGCCTGGCCACCTCGTTGGGGACCGTGGGGGGAGACCCAATTCCCCCACGGTCCCTGCCGACTCCCCGCATCCTGCGGGAGCCGGCACTGCTTTTCCACACGGGGAGCTGCTGACATGCAACTCCCTGTGTGGAAAAGCAATGTGGTTCGGAACCAAAACCAAACCCCAGTTTGCCCTGCCATAGCAAACAGCAGTGTCCCGGGGTGGGCCCCCGGGACACTGCAGGAGCTGGCCCTGGGGGGTGGCAGTCCCTAGGGCCATCACAGGCTCCAGGATGGGGGCCACGCAGTCCCCCTCCCCTTACATTGGCAAAGCCCCGGGGATGTGGTGGTCCCTGGGGCTCGGGGGTCTGTAACAGACCCCCTAATTTACATTAATTAGAGCCCCGGGGAGGTGGCGGTACCCGGGGCATGTGGGGAGCTCGAGCCCCCCCCCCCCAAAACAGGTATCTGTATTTTTTTTAGAAAAGCCCTGGGGGCTGGCGGTCCCCGAGGCAGCAGGGGCCATGAGCCCCCCGCAAAATAATTAATAAAAGCCCCGGGGGTGGTGGTCCCCGGGGCTTGTGGGGGGCTTTGGAGGCCCCCCAAACATAAAAAACTAAACCCCCGGGGTTGGCGGTCCCCGGGGGCTGCGGGGGGCCATGAGCCCCCATGAATATTTATAAAAAAGCCCCAGGGGTGCCGGTTCCCAATAGGAAAATGATTTTTTCACCACTATTTTTTTAATTTCTCAGGAACTACTGAACGGATTTGCACCATTTATAAAAAAAGGGGCGCTTTCTGAACCAAGAGCTACTTTTGTGCAAAATTTGGTGTAATTCCGTTCAGCAGTTCGGGCTTTAGCCGTGTCTAAAATTTCCTATGGGAAATAACATGGGGAAAACGCGTTTTGGGACCCCCCTTTTTTCTTGGCCCCCGCTTGACGAATCACCCCCAAACTTTCAGGATAGGAGCGGACCAGAACGGACCATTAGTTTTTAAAATTTCGCGAACATTCGTCAACCGGCGCCAAAGTTATTGGGAATAGAATGTTACGATTTTCCTATGGATAATAGGTCCTAACTATAACTACCTACTGGCGACCGCCAGTAGGTTATATATATATATATATATATAAATATTACCTACTGGCAGTCACCAGTAGGTAGTTATAGTTAGGACCTATTTTCCATAGGAAATCTGCAATATTCTATTTGGAATAACGTTGGCGTCGATTGATGAATCTTCGCGAAAGTTTGCAAACTTTTGGCCAGCTCTGGTCCGCTCCTATCCTGAAAATTTCACGGTGATTCGTCAAGCGGGGGCCGAGAAAAAAGGGGGGTCCCAAAATGCGTTTTCCCGATGCATTTTCCCATAGGACCTGTTGACGCAGCTACAGCCCGAAGTGCTGAACGGAATTACACCAAATTTGGCAAAGAGGTAGTCCTCAGTTCAGACTTGTGCCTTTTGCTTAAATGGTGTAAATCCGTTCAGTAGTTCCTGAGAAAATCAAAAGTAAAATCACATATATATCTGGGCGGAGCCTAACCACACTTCTCATCGTGAGATCTGATTGTCTGTCAGCATTTCATCCAAGAAGTGTTGGCAGCCATCTTGGGACCAATATACATGATAGCACCTCATTAAAAAGCATTGCAGTTAATAGAAGGTTTTAAGACTTTAGTTACATTATAAATCATTTGTTGATGGTACCATACGCATTTTAGGAATTGTGGTGTGTTCTAAGGTGATTTTACCATGTGAAAAAGCCTTCTGCTGTGATATCATGAATCATGTTTGAGAGAAAACTATTTTATCATGCTTTTCCCACAGAGGTTTGGAAGGTGATCTATAAGCTAAACTGAGAGCATATTTTCTGTAAATTCACATTATCTTTCTCAGTCATGTGAGAAGGAAGTCTGACATTCCCAGTAAAACATGTACATCCAACAAGGGTAGAGACTGTGAGTTGATTCCTTTGTGTTCTACTGCAGCTTACCAGAGTGTTCTAACGAACAACTAGAGCGCTAACAGTCTTACTTATGACAAAAGTATGGCACACCTGAAGCCATCTTGATTGGAATAAAGTGGTAACACTTAAAACATTTAATTTACAAAGGAACAAAATGAGGGGGCTCATTTTGCCATAGAAATTATGATTAGTTCTGCAGAAAGAAAAATTAGGGCACATTTTGACTTCTCAAATCCTCTTCTATTTCATAAACAAATTCTGACATGCAGACTAAAACATGCACTTTGAATACCAGCAGCAGACTTCCCTGGTGAGCAGTAGTTTTACTACAGTGATCTAATGAGCAACTAGAGTGCTAACATTCAGAATTTATGGCAAATGTGTGACACATCTGAATGCCTTCTTGATGGAACCAAAATAAAAAACTGAAAGTATTCCCACTGAGGAGACTGCAGTAAATGAGGAAATTAGGAAACTTCATAACAAATAAATCTCCCAAGATGGCCACCAGAGACAAAAGAGCCCAAATGTAGCCCAAATATCACTCAGATGTAGCCCAAGTATAGCCCAATGACAGAATGTCCCAGAGTGTTCTTAAGAACAACTAGAGCGCTTACTGTCTTACTTATGACAAAAGTATGGCACACCTGAAGCCATCTTGATTGGAATAAACTGGTAACACTTAAAACATTTAATTTAAAAGGGAACACAATGAGGGGGTTCATTTTGCCATAGAAATTATGATTAGTGCTGAAGAAAGAAAAATTAGGGCACATTTTGAGTGACTTCTCAAATCCTCTTCTATTTCATTAAAAAATTCTGATATGCAGACTGAAAGATGCACTTTTAATACCAGCAGTAGACTTCCGTGGTGAGCAGTAGCTTTACTACAGTGATCTAATGAGCAACTAGAGTGCTAACATTCAGAATTTATGGCAAATGTGTGACATATCTGAATACCTTCTTGATGGAATCAAAGTAAAAAACTGAAAGCATTTCCTACTGAGGAGACTGCAGTAAATGACGAAATTAGAAAAACTTCATAACAAATAAATCTCCCAAGATGGCCACCAGAGACAAAAGAGCCCAAATGCAGCACAAATATCACCCAGATGTAGCCCACATGTAGCCCAATGACAGAAGTGTGCAAAACAATTATTTTTTGTATATTTGCAGTTTTATATAGTGCAGACTTGACAGGTATTGGAGTGCTTTACATGAGCATTGGTTACATCACACAAGATCAAATTCATTTTGGTTCTAGACATGGGGAGATTAAGTGGTTTGACCAGAATCACAGAATGTTGAGCTGAAGCAGAAACTCTGGAAGTAACACCACATCCTCTCCCCTAGGTGCAACATTTAATCAAGTGGGCAAATGGATAAAAAAACATAAAGATTACAAATAATTTAAAAGTTCTTTGACGCTATTTGAAAACTCAGAAAATATGTCCTCATTTTAGTTTTTTAGAGCACTAACCATAATTTTGATGCAAATAAGACCCTCTCATATATGTAATTTCTAAAGGAAATACTCTAGGTATTACAGTTTTGATTACATCAAGATGACGTCAGGCGTTCCACACTTTTGTAATAAATATAGAATGTTAGCAATCTAGTTGTTCATTGGGATACTGTTGAGAGGCAGAGGCCAGGGGCACGGACTCTGAAAATTTAATGCAGGTAGGAGAGTGCAGAGGCAACAATTTGACCACACTGGTCAGGCAGGAATGGCAGTGGCAGCACAACAGACAATGGAGGGCAGTGGAAAGGGGGGTAGGGGCAACAAACCAACAATACAGGACTGGCAAGAGAGGCTGTGGCAATATAATAGACCATTGTGGGCAGTGGTAGTACAACCATACATGCCAACAGACCCGTTTCAGCCAGGAAACGCCCAATGTTTTTAAGCTCAAATGGGCTTTATTTGATCTGTCTCCTGTCTACAATCTCCTCTTTTTCAATGTAACTCAAAGGGGAAAATCAATACCCCAGTTGTTTTTCAAAATCTCCCTCTTACCAAGTTCAAAATGTTCGCAAGTATGGTACATAGGATCATGGTAGGCAGGAGGAATTGGGGTAGGGACATGGACTCGGATAACAGAGGACAGGAGGGACTTGGAGAGGTGCACCAAACTGACCCTACAGGGCAGGCATCAGGGTTTGCAGCAGCACAATACACCACACAGCGCATGCGAGACGGGAGTGCAGCACAACAATCCATAGAAAGCAATAGGGAGGGGACAGGACCGTGCATATGGACAACAGAGAACAGAGGGGAAAGAGGCAATGGTAGCTAGCTGACCATAATGGACAGACAGGAGAGAAAGCTGCACCATAACAGACCATAAAGGGCAGGAGGGACAGATCAGGGGCATTACAATGGAACAGACAAGCCAGGAGGGAGGGAATAGGGGTCTGCACATGGAAACAGAGGGCTGGGTGCTAGGGGGCAGGGCAGGAGCACAGTAGCGGTCCGTGGAGGGAGTTCCGTGGGGCGGTGAGGCGGGGCGGGGGAGGGGCAGGGTGGGGGAATGTAAACACCGGAATATGGATGAACGGAGGTAAGTACACATTTAAATAAATAAAACGAATTCCTTTGCGCGCGCTGCAGCGCAAAATGCGATGCAGCGCGCGCAATGAAATTTGTTTTATTTATTTAAATGTGTACTTACCTCCGTTCATCCATATTCCGCTGTTTACATTTCCCCACCCTGCCACTCCCCCGCCCCGCCTCACCGCCCCACGGAACTCCCTCCACGGACCGCTACTGCAGGAGCAGCAAGATGACCATGGAGGTCAGGCAGGATGGGCACTAGAAACAAGACACACCAATGAGAGCAACAATGAGACTATGATGGCATACACACAGACCATGGAGGGAAGGTGGGAGGGGGTCAGGGGCAGCTAGCTGACCACACAGGGAAGGTGGGAGGGGCCATGGCAGCACAGAAGACCATGCATGGCAAGCGGGAGGGTTAGTGGCAGCACAATGGCTATGATGGGCAAGAAGGAGGGTGCAGGGGCATGCACAAAGGACCATGGAGGATAGAAGGGAGGGTCAGGACCTGGGCACAGACAAGAGTGTTCAGGGGAAGGGGCCTCACAACAGACCACACGGGGCAGGCAGGAGGAGCAGTTGCAGCACAACAGACCAGGGAGGGCAGAAGGGTGTGGCAGTAAAATGGACCATGGAGACAGGAGGAAGGGGATAGGGGCATGGCATGTGGACAGGCAGGGTGGAGGTACCAGGGACAGGTTACAGTCATCTGACAATGCTAGGCAGGTAGGAGGGGAGTGGCAGCTCAACAGAACACTCAGAGTAGATAGGAGTGGCAGGTTCATGGAACATGGTGGGCAAAAAGGATAGAGCAGGGGCATGCACAAAGACATCGGAGGGCAGGGGGAAGGAGAATAGGGGCAGCAAGCTAAGCACAGAGGCTAAGCAGGAGGTCAATTATGGGCCATAGAATTGGGCAATGGAGGGCAGGAGGAGTGGACTGGTACATCATGCTAAATGGAGGGCAGTGGCAGCACATCAGACCATGCATGCCAGGAGGGAGGAGGCTAGTCCATGGATTCAGACAACAGAGGATAGGGAGGAGGTGGATGGGGCAGCAAGCTAAATGTTCAGAGAAGGTGGGTATTAGGAACTTTATTGTTTTTAAAATGTGTGTCTGTGCGAACTACTTAAAATATGGACAAGTATGCAGCATAATATCACTTTTATTCAGGAAGAAGAGGACGTTTGTGACTATGACTCTGGGCTCACTTGGCAGAAACACCCCCTGACCCTCCACCCCCCATCGCAAAATGTAATGCCCGTGAAAAGGGTAGGTGGACGCAGTGTTATGTAGAACATAGTCCTGAGAGCACGATTGAAAATGAAAACTAGATATAGTATATGGTATAAACTATGCACCAAAAAGTGTGATATAAGATGAACCAGGGCGTGAAATATAATATGCAATACATTGTGCGCAATGACAGATTCATTGGAGAGCGCAAGATAGCACAGGCACTAGCTCGTGCTATGCGATATGCGCCTTGGAGTGTAATATGCACAGGGCAGTGTTGTGTAATCTAACTAGTCTCTAAAGTTGTAATATAAAATATGTGCTGGGGAGTGTAACGTTGCATATGCACTGTGACAAAGATATGGATCCCATATTGTAATATGTATGGCATAGCGTTGTGCGTTATAAAATAGTAATCGAGGAAGGCATGTTAGATGGGGCAATATAACCCGTGCGAAGTGTGGCATGACATATTCACGGGGTGGTGTTACAGTGCACATGGGCTAGAGAGTGTCATAGCATACGCACTTGCTGGTGGAATACAACACAGAGGTGTGAGGCACTCGGCGGGCACTGGTGGGTGTAACACAGCATTGGGCTCAGCCAGGAGCATGCTGTGACTCTCAAGTGAGTTTCGTCTCCTTTCCAGAGAGTAAAATAAAAAGTATTACACATCCGGCGGTGGATGTGTGTTTTATTAACCGTGAGGGGGGTTTCTTGCATAGTTTGGTCGAATTTTTGTCTAATCCCCTTTGAATGGCTTGGTGTGCGTGTATATTAAATGTGCCCGTCAATAGCTACCCATGTTTGTATAAATAAATGACAAGGGTGTCTACTTGGAGAGTACCCACCGGCGGGGGTGCCGGGATTAGGCACGGTAGGGCGTCAGACACGTCAGAGCTTCACTAGCGGTGTATATACATTCCATGTGGATTCATTCTATGCATAGTCGCCTTTTAATGAATATCACGCAAATCGTCATGGTGATAGGTACATACGGTTTGTCCAGAATGTCCTAGGTGTTTCTATAAACATATATATTTTTAAAATATTAAAAAACAAAGGCCGGCCCCGGGGGATGGGGTCCCCGGGCCATAAGTGGCCTGAGGAAGGGGGTAACGCAGCCTCCTCCTAAAGAATAAAAAAAAAAAAAGGCCCGGGGCCGATTAAGGCCTTGGGAGGGCCAAATTTATTTGTTTCAACAACAAAAATTAGGGTGTAGGCCCTGGGGGATGGGGTGCCCAGTGCCAGTAAATTAGAAAAAGAACGGGGTCCACACAGCCCTCCTTCTTAAAAAAATACTGAGGGTCCCTGAGGGCCAACTAGCTCAACAGGTATCTCCAGTATGCGCCAGGGAGCTGCGTTGCAGACAGGTGTTCTGAGGCCACGCCCCTTTTTACACCTCTATGCAACGCAGCTCTGTGGCGCTTACTGGAGGTACCTAGTGGGCTAGTTTGACACTAGGGACCCTTAGGATTCAAGGGGACTTAATCTCTCAACTTAGAACGGCCACAGGGCGTGTTTACACAGTGGTGAAGGGAGGGGAAGGGGCCTGAGGTAACGTGTGCAAACACGCCCTGTGGCGCATTTTAAGTTGGGGAAACAATTCCATTTCAATCCTGAGGGACCCTTGGGGCCAACTAGCCCACCAGGTGCTTCCAGTAAGCGCCACTGCGCTGCGTTGCAGTGAGGTGGTCTAGGCTGTGCCCCTTTTTACATCTCTCTGCAACGCAGCTCTGTGTCATGAGTGATGTCACTGACCATGTCATGAGTGATGTAATATGTGACGTCATCAGCAGTGCATTGCGGGCGCGCAAGTTATAGTTAGCTGAACTAACTATAACGGGGTAATTTCAATGGTTTTGTATGAGTGAAAAGTCCAGCTAACTATAACGCCCCTGAAACCTATGGTTTTTTCAGTGAATATGTATATATATATATATTAAAGGATGCTGACGCCAAATCACGTGTCAATTCACGTTTATTTTCCAAAATAAGAGTGATACAAATTCAAAGTTAAGTTATTATTGTTCCTCCTGACACGTTTCGGTGTTTGCCTTACTCATCGGTGTCGAGGATATCACTGCCCAGACACAGGTGCTTTAAATTGCTTCCACCACGTGACCACCTGTCGTTGGTATAGAAGTCCCAGGATGCATCAAAATTGCCATTCCAAGGTACGTATTTCAATATTGCTTAATAGCTTAAATGTTTCAAATTAGATTAGTGCACACCAAACCTGTTAATGTGGCCACCTGTAATACTCCTAGACAGATCTCAGTTTTTCAGTCACATATTAAAACATCTTTTGAACGTGAAGAGTCTGTGATTCCCAATGGAGAGGCAACCTTTCCCTTTCTCCCTTTCTCACCTCTGATGCTTTTAATCTTTGGCAATCCTTTCATTTGCACGAGAGCGAGCGAGCCATGCCCCCCATCTTTACCACTTCATATATTCTCCCTTGTCGGGGGCCCACAGTCCTGCAGGGCAGCCTCAGCTAGCAGGAACAGAGCATCCCTGGATGCTTCCATCAGATGAGGTAAGAGTGAATGTATGTGTGTGTGTATATATATATATATCCCAAAGAAGTGTCCGCTGAACGCCGCATGCCTGCCCAGAGTGCCGGTGCCTGCCGTGGCAGCGGTAACCACAAATTTGTAAAGAACTGTTCAGACCGACAGGAATGAGGCGGCACACTGTCCTTGTGATACAAGTGTTTTTAATTGCTCACCAACAACGCGTTTCAGCCGAAAACGGCCTTTGTCAAGTTGCCAGAGTGATACCAGGAAGACATTTTTAACCAATGTACATCATAATAGACATGAAGGAATTACTTTGTGTGCATAATAACATTGCGATAGAAAAGGCATACTTCCAATTTCATTACACACAATTGGCATTCTTAAAATTGGGTGAAGACAAATTAGTGAAAATAATAATCAACAATTCTACTTGATAAATTTGTGCCTTCTCGTCATACAATCTGAGCTACCTGTCCTGTAGCATACTCATTCATATATATACACACACAAACATGTGTGTGTGTTTATATACATAAATGTTTATACATAGTATTAAATATTATTTACATTTATTTAATTGACATCATATTGTTAAATATTCAAATAATTCAGATTTACCATTTTAAACTATATATATATATACATATATATATATATATTCACTTAAAAAACCATAAGTTTCACACATGTTATAGTTAGGTGGATATTTCACTCATAAAAAACCAATGAAATTCCCCCGTTATAGTTACTTCAGATAACTATAACTTGCGCGACCGCCACTCTATCACAAGGATGATGTCATCAGTGATGTCAAGGGTGATGCCACTGACCATGTCATGAGTGATGTAATATGTGACGTCATGAGCCCAGGATTGTGGGCGCGCGAGTTATAGTTATCTGAAGTAACTATAACGGGGGAATTTCATTGGTTTTTTACGAGTGAAATATCCACCTAACTATAACATGTGTGAAACCTATGGTTTTTTAAGTGAATTTGCAAGGTTTTTTAAATGCTAATTCCTAACTATAACGTGTGTGAAACCTATGGTTTTTTCAGTGAATTTGTACGGTTTTTTAAATGTTAAGTTATGTATGTATTATTATTTTTTTATATATTTATTTTACAATAAACTACGTATTAAAACATTTTTTTCTTTTTTCTTTTTGGTTTTTCACCGTGCGCGCACCCCCGCGATTTTAAAAAAAAAAATGTTTTAAAAAAATTCTGCCATCGGGGTCCTTCAGGGACCCCCTGACAAAGGCTAGGGGGTCAGGAACTCTCTATCCTGCCCCCTTTTCACGTTCGCCACCTTCCTTTTTCACTCTCGCACTGAAAACAAACAAAATGGCGGCCGACACTTCCTGATTTCGACCGATTTGAACGTTGACTAACAAGTAACCACCAATCAGAATTACGCTCGCGCACGTTAGGGTGCTCACACGGTGCACGCACGGTGCGCGCACGGTGCACGGCTATAGTTATTACGTGCTTTTAACTGCAATTTTCTCAGGAACTACTGAACAGATTGACTCCATATATGCAAAAGGCACATCCTTGACCTGAGGACTACCTCTCTGCCAAATTTCAAGTAATTCTGTTCAGCCGTTCGGGCTGTACTTCGACTAAAGGTCCTATGGGAAAATGCATGGGGAAAACGCGTTTTGGGACCCCCCTTTTATCTCGGCCCCCGCTTGACGAATCCCCCCGAGACTTTCAGGGTAGGAGCTGAGCAGAGCGCCCCATTAGTTTTGAAAATTTCGCAAGGATTCGTCAACCGGCGCCAAAGTTATTCAAAATAGAATTTTCAGATTTCCTATGGAAACACGGTCCTAACTATAACTATCTACTGGCATCCACCAGTAGATTATATATATATATATATATATATATATATATATATATATAGGAATTAGCATTTAAAAAACCTTAGAAATTCAGTGAAAAAACCATAGGTTTCACACATGTTATAGTTAGCTGGACATTTTACTCGTAAAAAACCAATGAAATTGCCCCGTTATAGTTAGTTCAGCTAACTATAACTCGCGCGCCCGCAATGCACTGCTGATGACGTCACATATTACATCACTCATGACATGGTCAGTGACATCACTCATGACATCACTGATGACATCTCAAATGACATCACTGATGACATCACTGATGACATCATCCAGTGAATGTGTGTTTTTCTGAAAATTAAATATGTTTTATATATGTATATCTCAAGGTTGATAGAAGAATAAATGGGTATATTACTGTCTAAATGGATGATTTCTTTTTGAAAAATTGATTGTGTAACTGACTGATTAAGTGTATCATAGTGAATACATGGCTTAGTGAGTAATATTTAAATATGTAAATATCTGTATCATTTTTTCACTTTGTGTATAAGTGGCTGCATGGGTTGGTGAGTAGCTACATGGGTGTCTATATAGGTTATTAGTTGTTTTTTTTGAGTATTAGTCTGAGTGTCTGCATGGTTCGGTGGGGGGTATGACGTAGTGCTTAGGTGCATGAATGAGTGACTCACTGTTTGTATGTGTTGAACAGAGCATGTGTGCAGGACTGCATGGGTGGATGCGTGTGTGTATTGGTGTGTTAGTGAGTGAATGACTGTCTGAATAGTGTCTTTATGAGTAACTACATATGTTTTAAACTAGTATATGTGACTATTGGTGTATATATGTGAGTATATGTGAGAGGGAGAGATTGAAAGAGTTCCTGTATGAATAAGTATGTGTTTCTATAAGTGATTGTTTAAAAGACTAAGTATGTGTAAGTTTCCGTAGAAGTAAGTGTGGTGGTGTGTGTATAACTGTATATGCAGGTGAATGTATGTTTGATTCTTTATTAGCATGAGTGACTATGTGTGTGAGTAACTCTATGGATGAGTGGCATTATGTAACAGGATGTATAGGTGTATGAGTACATATGATGAGTGAGTACATGTATGAGTGACTGTATAGGACTGTTGGTGAATGAGTGGATGTGTATGTTGAGCTTAGAATTACTGAAGAGGTTGTTGTAACTGGTATTGGTATGTCCATTGTTTTGAAAATTTTAGTCTCTATTTTTGAATGTGTGTATCAATGCTTATATTAAGGTGAGAGGAGGTCTGCCACTCTATCACAAGGATGATGTCATCAGTGATGTCATCAGTGATGTCATTTGAGATGTCATCAGTGATGTCATGAGTGATGTCACTGACCATGTCATGAGTGATGTAATATGTGACGTCATCAGCAGTGCATTGCGGGCGCGCGAGTTATAGTTAGCTGAACTAACTATAACGGGGCAATTTCATTGGTTTTTTACGAGTAAAATGTCCAGCTAACTATAACATGTGTGAAACCTATGGTTTTTTCACTCAATTTCTAAGGTTTTTTAAATGCTAATTCCTAACTATAACGTGTGTGAAACCTATGGTTTTTTCAGTGAATTTCTAAGGTTTTTTAAATGCTAATTCCTAACTATAACGTGTGTGAAACCCATGGTTTTTTCAGTGAATTTGCAAGGTTTTTTAAATGCTAATTCCTTACTATAACGTGTGTGTAACCCATGGTTTTTTCAGTGAATTTGCAAGGTTTTTTAAATGCTAATTTCTTTTTTTATTCTTCATTTTTTTCAAACATATTTTTAATTTAATTTTCTTTCATTTTATAAAGACTATGCTTAAATTTTTAAAATCCTTAAATATTTTTTTTTAATATATTTTTTAAAATAAACATGTAAAATTTATTACCAGATTTTTTTTTTTTTTTATTTATTTTTTTTTAGTACGCGTACCGTAAGCTCACGGTAAGCGTACGGTTTACGCAACGTCCGTAATCTATCTACGCTGCTTGCGTATAGTTACGCAATTTGCGTAGCCGCGCGTACTGCGCGTGGGACGCGTGCGCGCTTACGCCACACGCGCACGTTACGCGGAAGTGCCGGGGAGTGACTGTTATGCGCATGCGCGGAAGCGCGTGTCTTTTTTACGCGCACGCGTACTTTTTGCCGTAAGCGTACCGTAAGCGTACCGTAAGCGTACGGTAGGTCATGTGATCATGAAACACAACTTTTGATTGGTTGAAAGTACTTTCAGTTCTAGAACTCTCCTACACCACACCCATTCCCCTCATTTCTGCTTGTGATCCCTTGGGAGAAGGAGCTGGTTTGTCTTTGGGATACGATGGCAGAACAGCAGAGCTCTTCTGAGAGTGAGGCTAGCACCAGCAGCACTGTCTTGAGGCAGAGAGCGAGGAAAGTAAAGCCTTCTTATGTTTGGGATTATTTTACTTTTCCAGAAGGCCAGCAAAAGGTGAATGCACCCTTAGTTACTTGCAAGCTGTGTAAGCGTGTACTTTCTAGAGGTAATCCTAACAGGAAGTATTCCTTTGGGAATCACACCATGAAGAGACACCTCCAGGATGTACACAGAAGGACACATGGTCATCTTTTTGGAGGTAACTCTTCAGAAAGACGAGCCAGTACATCCACAGCAGCTCAGCCTGGACCATCACCTGCAGGGCTTACTCCTTCTTCTGCAGGTCAGGTGAGCCCTTCATCTGTGGGGGGAGAATCTCCTTTTGCTGGCCCTCTGGAAATGAACCTTCGATTTCGGAAGGTTGATATTCATTGCACATTTTGTAAAGGTCTAATTTGTCATAGGGAGACCAGTGTTTCCCTAGTGAACAACAAAATAGATCAGCACATTTGTAGCTATGAATAATTTTCCCATGCTTCCTTTCCTCTGTCCCTGCATGAACACAACGGTTCTTTTAAGAGCCAACCTTATCTTCCATCTTTTTTTTACTTTTTTTTAAAAACTTTTTTTTTTTTACCGTACGCGTACGGTAAGCGTACCTTTTTTTTATTTTTTTTAAAAAAACACTAAAAATCATTTATCACATTACAAAGTCCTTGAGAGACTACAATTTTTATTATTGACTTACCATACTCACTCAAAAAAATATTTATTCATTTGTTTTTTTAAAAAATAGTTTTTAAAATGGTTGTAGTTTCCGAAAATGTTCTATATCGATCTGAAAATAAAGAAAAAAGTATTAATATTTTTAAACCATTTTATAATACAGTACACATATTTACATTTTTTACCAAAAAATATTTTTGCCTTATTTTTGCTGTTTTCAGAATATATTGCATTTCACTATTAATTGTGAAAGCAATTGCATTCATCATTTTACAGCGGGCAAAAAAAATTAACAATCACAAAGATTGTATTAAAAAAGCCCAGAATCTCTTCTCACTTAAACTTATCATTACAGAAATGCATATTATTCTAAAAAAATATCATCTAAAAACAATACTTTTTTCTTTAAAATACCGTCTGATATGTTTGTTTGAGAAGTATAATCACAATATTATATCTCAAATAACTCCAAAATACATCTGATTTTATTTCCTTTAGGCCAAATAGTATTTTTTTTTTTTTTCCTGGAATAAATTTCCAAGGGAAATCCATTAAAATTCTAAAGTTTAATCTGTCCAGATCTCACCGATTCTCTGTAACATTTTGGTTCACGAAAATTTTTTGAATAATTTATTTAGTCCACAATAGAATTGCTTACTTTTCCACATGGCCAAATAGTAATTTTTTAAATCATTTTTGAAAAAAATTTCCAATGGCAGTTCAATAGCATTCCAAAATTTAAAATGTGCAGAAGTTACCGATTATCTCTAAATTATTGGTTTTTCAAAATTGCATTAAAAATTAAAAAAGTCCACATTACAATTGGTTATCTTTCCTTTAGGCCAAATGATAATTTTAAAAATATTTTTTCTACAAAATTGCAATGGTAATCCAGTAAAATGGTAAAATTATTTTGTCCAGATCTTGCCAAGTCTCTCTAAAATTTAGGTTTCAGGAAGATTAGATAGGAATTTGCTAAATCAAAAGGCAAACGTTGTTTGAAAATCAATTGGGAATCATTACACAGTGTCCAGCCTTTTTCACATTTTAGATAAACTGTGTAATGTCCAGAAGTAACAGTAGGTCCATCATGGAAAATTATTGCAACAGTTACAAAAGTTTTTCCTGAAATTGATAATTGCTGTCCTGTAAACTTCTTTATTAAAGTATCCAATTTTGATCCATCAGCTCTACATCGTTGCATCATTAAAATTACATACTGTCCGTATTCCCTTAAAATTAATGTTGATAACATGTCAGAATTACACTCACCACATTTCATGCTATGATTAGCATCTTTAACTAATTTTGCAAAAGTGACTGTTTTACTCTCTGGCAATGTCAAATAAATAAACCTTTCATTATCAACAATAGAGCCACATATATTATAACAATTATCACAACTATGTTCCCATTTATAAGAGAGACCAAAAAAAATGTCAATGGGAACTCCTTCTTCTTCCACTACCTGAAGAAAATACATCAAAAATTCGTGTGCATCTTGCTGTTGAGAAAACTGTGTTCGTCCTGAACATACATCTAAAAGTTTTCTAATGTCAGTAGCACTTTCTATTTGAGTTTTATCTTTACTCAGCTTTTGAAAAAGGAGACTCAGCTCTGAACAGAATCTTTTTCCCTGATTTACTATTATCTGCTCTTGCAAACTTTCCAGATAAAATGCAACATTCAGCACTACATTTGCATAGCAGTTGACACCAGAGCTATTTTCAAAATGACATCCTACAACCTGTTCTTCATTTTCCTTTTTCTTTTTGCTTGCAATTACATCACTCCTCTTTTTTTTCCTCTTCTCTATATCTTCATTACAGATATTCTCATTTCTCCTTTTACGAGAAACTACACGTTTCTCCAACACAGGATACTGACCTAAATGAGGAGCATAGCTTCTTCTTAATCTATTATACTCCTTTACACAGTTTGTATCAGCACTAACTTTTGAGTCATCAAAGTCTATCATGAATAAACCTGATAATGTTTTGACTCGTGACAAAGCTACATATGCCATACCTTCTTTGAACACAGTTGAACCAATGTTCACAAATGCACAATCTACAGTCAATCCTTGAGACTTGTGAATAGTTACAGCATATGCTAGAGAAAACGGAAACTGCTTCCTACGTACATATAAGTCTTTCACAAGCATAAAACGAACTGTACAACGACAAATATCTTTAACTTCTTCTATCTGATCAAATTTTATTTTTAAACATTCAATTCCTTCTTTTTTCTGATAATTAATAAAACCCACAACTCTTCCCATTGCTCCATTCACTAAGCCTTTCTCAACATCCAAATTTCTCCTTAAAAACACTCTACAGTTCATGCAAACATATAGATTTTTTCTAATCCTGCTGTTTTGGAGATGTTCTTCTCTAGTGAGTCCAATTTATTTTTCAGTTTGCCTGTTACTGTGACAGTAATTCTTCCATCCTCAATTTTGTCCACTGCTTCCAATTTCCTGATGTCTTCCTTTTCCAATTTCAAAAGCTCCTCATTAAATATTGAGCATTCACGTAGAGTTGGCATTAAGCAGATGACACTTTTGTTTTCTGCAATATTCTTGTATATTTTCTCTGCAACTATTTCTTCCTTTGGAAATAAATTATGTAGCAGCCGACTCTGTAATGCTTTTTTCCCAACTTCTGTGAGTATTCCAATCCTGATATCTTTCAGAATACTTCCATATTCTTCATCGTTTGCTTGCCTCATATTAGTTGTAAGTTCCTTGTACTCAAAGAAGGACCAAATATTTGTATTTCCAATGCTTCCCAATGACTTCTTCGTGTCTTCATGTGTCACAGTATTAAACACTGGTTGTCCTTTAACTGGAGTAAGTTGCAAAAGATCCCCAAAAACTATGACGTGTTTTCCACCAAATAACACGTCATAGTCTGTCTTCAAAATTTGCTGCATTCTTAAATGCACAAAGGCAAGCATTAAGTTTGATACCATGCTCACCTCATCAATAATGAGAACTTGCATCTTCTTCAATACTCTTGAAACTTCCAAGGATGCTTCTCCAGTTAGCTTGTTGAATTGTATTTTGTTCTCATGCTCCACTGGTAACATTAGCAAACGATGTAAGGTGATTCCTTTTATGTTATATGCTGCTAACCCAGTTGGAGCAGTAACCACACAAGACAAAGTAGAATCCGTTTTTTGCTTTAGGTAGCTTCTGATGACTTTAATTAGGAAACTTTTTCCAGTGCCAGCTTGTCCGCTTACATACATCCTGATTGGATGAAATGATGTGCATGAGCACTCTTTTTTGATATGTAGAAATCCGTGATCAATTTTGTTTTTGATCTCTTCATAAATTTGTTGCTGCTCTTGATTCAGTTGTCTTTCCAAATTTTCTAAGTCTATAAATTCTTCTTGACCTTGATTCATAGCCGTTTCCACTTCATTCATGGCTATTGATGCTTCATTTTCAACGATTGGTTGTCCTAGGGGATCTTGACTGTATGTTCCTGAACTTTGGCTGTCCTGAGAACTGTCTCTAGCTACTTCTGCTGCAATTGTAGTTTCCTGTTCAATTTCTTCATTTAACATTTGCACATACGTTGTGAATGTACTGCATTGTATGCTGTCTTTGCAAGCATTAAATGAATCTTCATAGCCTTGAAATTCTCCCAGTAGTTCATCCTCTGTACGCCATGGTTTAAACAGCTGTAAAAGAGCCAAGTAGTAAAATTCCTTTTTGTCAGTAGTGTCGCAACTCAGCTTCCTGTGATTTATCAAACTTCCTTTTGTTTGCTTCACCAAACATCCTTCCTCACCAATGACTTTATATTTTCCATTGTTGATGTCTTCTGTGGCTTTCCGTGAATAAATGTAGTTCTGCAGCACTTCATAGAGACACATGTTCTCCAGATGATGACTTCTCTTGGGATAATATGTGTCCAACATGTTTGATTTCAAAATATCTGTACTTTCTGGGTCATTCTCGGCCAAATATTCAATTTCTCCAACAGATTTCAGTACCCGATTTCTCATTGCTGCAAGGCCTAAACTTGCCCAAATTATTCTTCTTGATTAGTACTTTTACAGTCTGACACATTTTGAATCCACTTTTCAGATTCTGAAAACAGCACATGTCCAAACAGCTTTTTGAGACCAGGAACATGTGTAACCTGGGTGACTGACTACACTCCAGCAAGGGCAACCAGCCTTAGTGATGCTGAATGTATTTGCATTACTGACTGAAACCTCAAACCCCACTCGGTTGTGAATACTGTGCATGATTCCACAGGATAAGCAGCTGGGTGTGTGCTAAGAGTCTGCTTCTGCACAAAAAAATGGCTCCCCCTTTCCATCTAATGCAACTGTGAAATCACCAGAGCAATACGCAATAAATCTCTGCCTGTAATTCCTCTTTGCACACAGAGTCATGTTTTCACATTAGTCACAAAACGAAATTTCTTTGCCAATTTGAAAGCACACTTACTAGTCTTTTTTTTGGCAAGTGATAAACACTTTTACAGACTGACACATTTTGAATCCACTTTTTAGATTCTTAAAAAAGCACATGTCCAAACTGCTTTTTCAGACCAGCACCATGTGTAACCTGGGTGACTGACTACACTCCAGCAAGGGCAACCAGCCTTAGTGATGCTGAATGTATTTGCATTACTGACTGAAACCTCAAACCCCACTCGGTTGTGAATACTGTGCATGATTCCACAGGATAAGCAGCTGGGTGTGTGCTAAGAGTCTGCTTCTGCACAAAAAAATGGCTCCCCCTTTCCATCTAATGCAACTGTGAAATCACCAGAGCAAGACGCAATAAATCTCTGCCTATAATTCTTCTATGCACACAGAGTCATGTTTTCACATTAGTGCCAAAACGAAATTTCTTTGCCAATTTGAAAGCACACTTACTGCTCTTTTTTTTTCTGGCCAAGTGAAAATCTCTTTTTACAATTTGAAATCACTTTTACAGACTGACACATTATGAAACCACTATTTTTGATTTATTTAATTGCACGTGTCCAAGCTGTTTTTTTTTCAGACCACCACCATGTGCATTCTCTGTGACTGCCTACACTCCAGCAAGGGCAACCAGCCTTAGTGATGCTGAATGTATTTGCATTACAGACTTAAACCTGAAATCCCCACTGGCTTGTAAATACTGTGCATGACTATACACGGCAAGGACATGGGTGTGTGCTAAGCCTCTGCTTCTTCCCCCAATAATTCGCTCCCCCTTTCCATCTAATGCAACTGTGAAATCACCAGAGCAAGACGCAATAAATCTCTGCCTATAATTCTTCTATGCACACAGAGTCATGTTTTCACATTAGTGCCAAAACGAAATTTCTTTACCAATTTGAAAGCACACTTACTGCTCTTTTTTTTTCGGGCCAAGTGAAAATCTCTTTTTACAATTTGAAATCACTTTTACAGACTGACACATTATGAAACCACTATTTTTGATTTATTTAATTGGACGTGTCCAAGCTGTTTTTTTTTCAGACCAACACCATGTGCATTCTCTGTGACTGCCTACACTCCAGCAAGGGCAACCAGCCTTAGTGATGCTGAATGTATTTGCATTACAGACTTAAACCTGAAAACCCCACTGGCTTGTAAATACTGTGCATGACTATACACGGCAAGGACATGGGTGTGTGCTAAGCCTCTGCTTCTTCCCCCAATAATTCGCTCCCCCTTTCCATCTAATGCAACTGTGAAATCACCAGAGCAAGACGCAATAAATCTCTGCCTATAATTCTTCTATGCACACAGAGTCATGTTTTCACATTAGTCCCACAACGAAATTTCTTTGCCAATTTGAAAGCACACTTACTGCTCTTTTTTTTTTCGGGCCAAGTGAAAATCTCTTTTTACAATTTGAAATCACTTTTACAGACTGACACATTATGAAACCACTATTTTTGATTTATTTAATTGCACGTGTCCAAGCTGTTTTTTTTTCAGACCACCACCATGTGCATTCTCTGTGACTGCCTACACTCCACCAAGGGCAACCAGCCTTAGTGATGCTGAATGTATTTGCATTACAGACTTAAACCTGAAAACCCCACTCGCTTGTAAATACTGTGCATGACTATACACGGCAAGGACATGGGTGTGTGCTAAGCCTCTGCTTCTTCCCCCAAAAATTCGCTCCCCCTTTCCATCTAATGCAACTGTGAAATCACCAGAGCAAGACGCAATAAATCTCTGCCTATAATTCTTCTATGCACACAGAGTCATGTTTTCACATTAGTGCCAAAACGAAATTTCTTTGCCAATTTGAAAGCACACTTACTGCTCCTTTTTTTTTTTCGGGGCAAGTGTAAATCACTTTTACACACTGACACATTATGAAACCACCATGTGTAACTACAACAAAAACAATTCCCATTTCTATTATTCATTTCTTAAGTTACCACATACATCCCCTCTCAAACTGTAAACTCACCTTTAAAATTAGTTAGTTGTGAAAGAAATGTGACACTCAAACAGCAGATTATCAGAGCCAGGATCTCTGTTCTGTTCACCTCTCTCCTCTCAGCAGAACCAGATAATGGCAAACTTTCCCTCTATTTTTCCACACATATACATGTAAGTTTCAAATCTCAGTGCTTCCCCCTTTTTTTCACATGTATTCACACATTTCTATTGGTTGAAAACCAACCCTTTTCCAAAAGTACCCTGCCCCCAACTTGACTTCTGCCTAGTACCCTTCCCCCAACTTGACTTCTGCCTGCTACCATAGCAACAGCTCATGGAACACTGCTGTGTGCAGTTAGGTCAGAAGTTCGACACACAATGTTTCAATTCCACAGAGCAAGAGTGCTTGACTTTTCAAACCTTACAGCAAATCCATAGTACTGTTCTTTGGTTACACATTTTTTTGTACCAATACAAAACATGCTTCTATTAATTTTCACATACAGCCTAGTTTTTATTCTAGAATGGTATGAAACAGCCAATCAGTTCTTTTTGTTTTAAAAAAATATGTATGCCTCCATTTCCAAACTGTCTTTCTTTTCTTATTGCCATTCTACTGAAAGACACCTCCTGAGTGCATCCAGTTCTCCTTTGAAGATGTTCACAGTGTGGATTGTAGGGCACAGCTATGTCTTCTGGAGTGAAAAGTTTGCAGAGAAAACAGATATGGTGAGAGACCTTGCTTTGCCAAATGTAGACATTAAATGGATTGGTCAGAGAGGGTTAAAGTGGCACCAATTGATGCCATTGGTGAAATCCTTCATTCAAATCCAACACCCTGACCTCATAATAGTGCACTGTGGTGGCAATGACCTAGGCACTTTGACTGGGGTAGGTCTGGAAATGCTTATGAAGGACACCTTTGCACAACTGTTTACACTTTTCCCTAAAACTGCCTTTGTGTTTTCCAACATATGCCAAAGGCAAAAATGGAACTGGTCCAATCATTTCTGTCCACAGATTGACAAAGCAAGAAAGCACGTCAACAAATCTGTTTCTGCTTTCCTCCGTGACTATGGTATGGGTGCCATTTACCACAACAACTTGCGTTATGACATGCAAGACATTTATAGAGGAGATGGTGTGCACTTCAATGATGAAGGGAACAGAGTCTTCCTCTTGAACCTTAGACTCTGCATCGGTACTTACTTGTAGGTACCACTAAAAAAATGACTTCATAAACACAACAGCTCTTTTTAGAGCTCCCTAATTTCTAAACTCTTAAATCTGCTTTTCATTTATCTATTTTTTTTTTTTTTTACCGTACGCTTACCGTAAGCTTACCGTACGCGTACCCCGTGATTTTTTTTTAAATCAATAAATGTTTTTTTTGTACTTTTCTGTCCTTCTTTGACCCCCTTACAAATGTTAGGGGGTCTGTAACTCTCCTCATTGCCCCCTTTCCTTGTTTTCACTCTTTTTTTTCAGAGTGAAATACACAAAATGGCGGCCGCCGCTTCCTGGTTTCGACCGATTCGAATGTTTACTAAGATCTAACAGCCAATCAGAATCGCGCTCGCGCACGCCGCCGTACGCTTACCGTAAGCGTACGGTAAGCGTACCGTAAGCGGGCTCAGATATATATATTGATTTAAAGGCTATTTTCTCAGAATCTACTGAACAGATTTACACCAAACCTACAAAAGGCACTTCCTTGACCTGAGGACTACCTCTCTGCCAAATTTCTAGTAATTCTGTTCAGCCGTTCGGGCTGTAGCCCTGTCTAAAGGTCCTATGGAAAAATGCATGGGAAAAACGCGTTTTGGGACCCCCCTTTTATCTCAGCCCCCGCTTGACGAATCCCCCCGAGACTTTCAGGGTAGGAGCGGAGCGTAGCGCCCCACCTATTTTGAGAAATTCGCGAGGATTCGTCGACCGGCGCCAAAGTTATTCAAAATAGAATGTTGAGGTTTTCCTATGGAAACGTGGTCCTAACTATAACTACCTACTGGCGACCGCCAGTAGGTAATATATATATATATATATATATATATAAATATATATATATATATATAGCAATTGGGAAGTGTGGAGGCAAGCCGCTACCGCTGCCTCCGAGGTGTGTGTGCGTAACCCCTTCAGGTAGTGTCACCTTCATTGGGGGCAACGTTTGGTGTGAAGATTCGTGCGGCTGGTCCGGTCGCGGAGGTGACCCGCCGCTGAGCAGGCAGATCCAAGGTGCTAGCAAACGCAGGCACTGCTGGAGTGGAGGGGACCTGACCTCCGTGTTATAATTGGCTGCGCGACGGCTTTTTCATCATTCTTTCCGCCCACTGGGGGTATGAATTGTTTTAATATTATCGCATTAGCAAGAAATTTTCATTGCAACTTATGGAACCCACTGGGGTTACTTTGGAATCAAGTCTGGGCCAATAAACAACATGAACTACTAGAACTATAATGCTATGTGGGCCAACGCCCATGATGGCCAGGACTTTATATTTGAAAAAATGGTGATTCCATACATTACCGCTGTTTCAGTGTCATATTGCAGCCAGTCATCAAGAGCAAAGGAGTTCGAAATGCGTTTGGCAGGTGTAATTGGGAAGTGTGGAGGCAAGCCGCTACCGCCGCCTCGGAGGTGTGTGTGCATAACCCCTTCAGGTAGTGACACCTTCATTGGGGGCAACCTTTGGTGTGAAGATTCGTGCGTTTGGTCCGGTCACTGAGGTGTCCCGCCGCTGGGCAGGCGGATCCAAGGTGCTAGCAAACTCAGGCACTGCTGGAGTGGAGGGGGTCTGACCTCCTTGTTATAATTGGCTGCGGGACGGCTTTTTCATCATTCTTTCCACCCACTAGGGGTATGAATTTTTTAATATTATCGCACTAGCGAGACATTTTCATTGTAACATGCGGTACCCACTGGGGTTACTTTGGAATTAAGTCTGGGCCAATAAACAACATGGACTACTAGAACCATAATGCTAAGTGGGCCAACGCCCATGCTGGGCGGGACTTTATATTTAAATAAATGGTGATTCCATACATTACCGCTGTTTCAGTGCCATATTGAAGCCAGTGATCAAGAGCAAAGGAGCTCGAAACGCGTTTGGCAGGTGCAATTGGGAAGTGTGGAGGCGAGCCGCTACTGCAGCCTCGGAGGTGTGTGTGTAACCCCTTCAGGTAGTGACACCTTCATTGGGGGCAACCTTTGGTGTGAAGATATATATATAGTTTGAGTGCTGCTTATCGAGGGGCAACCTTGGGAGCTATTATTTACAGGCGGCTACCCTGCCGCCAAGCAAGCACCACCCCAGGGAGAAGGGGGCCACGAAGCACAATAACAATTGTGTTTTCCATGTGGAGCTTTAGGTATGGATTAAGGACAAACAATCCTGCCGAGGTCCTATGTGGATTTTTCTAATTTACAGTTATTATGAGTGCATCCATCCAGGGCAGATTACGGTGCCTACATCTCCCATGATGCAACTTGCTGACTCATTTGAGATGCCCAATCAGAATAAGGGGCGTAAGATATTGCATTTAAATGGAGATGTGAACCGCAATGCACTCTTCGACTGAAACAGCCTCTGAGGAAGAGATTAACTCAAAACGCGTCAGGCTGTCAAGTCGGCTGTTTCAATCATCGACAGGTGTTGGCTGTCCATACCAATAAATGCTGTTTTTCAGTAACCTGGAATTCGAGTGCTGCTTATCGAGGGGGGCAACCTTGAGAGCTATTAGATATATATATATATATATATATATATTGTCTACTGGCGGTCGCCAGTAGATAGTTATAGTTAGGACCGTGTTTCCATAGGAAATCTGAAAATTCTATTTGGAATAACTTTGGCGCCGGTTGACGAATCCTCGCGAATTTTTCAAAACTAATGGGGCGCTACGCTCCGCTCCTACCCTGAAAGTCTCGGGGGGATTCGTCAAGCGGGGGCTGAGAAAAAAGGGGGGTCCCAAAACGCGTTTTCCCCATGCATTTTCCCATAGGACCTTTAGTCCGAGCTACAGCCCGAACGGCTGAACAGAATTATGTGAAATTTGGCAGAGAGGTAGCCCTCAGGTCAGGGATGTGCCTTTTGAAGGTCTCCTGTAAATCTGTTCAGTATTTCCTGAGAAAATAGCATTTAAATCAATATATATATCTGTGGGCGCGCTCCGAGCGCTTACGGTAAGCTTACCGTATGCGTACGGTGCCGTGCGCGAGCGCGATTTTGATTGGTTGTTAGATCAAAGTAAACATTCGAATCGGTCGAAACCAGGAAGTATCAGCCGCCATTTTCTGTCTCTCGCACTGAAAAACAAAGGTTGATAACATGAAAAGGGGGCAACGAAGAGAGTTGCAGACCCCCTAGCGTTCGTCAGGGGGTTCACGAAGGACCAAAAAGTATGAAAAATAAATTTAATAATTTTAAAAAAAAATCGCGGAGTGCGCGTACGGTAAGCTTACAGTACGCGTACGGTAAAAAACAAAATTTAAAAAAACAAGAATTAACAATCACATTTAATATATAAATCTAAGGACCCCCAAGGGAGAAAAAAACAATTGATATTTTGTAAAAAATGGCGAGGCGTGCACGGTACGAAATGCGCAACGTGGGCGCTCGGTGCGCGAAGCGCACCGAGTGCCCACAGCGCACGCACGGTGCGTGAAGCGCACCGTGCGCGCAAAAATTAAAAATAAATACATAACTTAGCATTTAAAAAACCGTACAATTTCACTGAAAAAACCATAGGTTTCACACACGTTATAGTTAGGAATTAGCATTTAAAAAACCTTGCAAATTCACTTAAAAAACCATAGGTTTCACACAAGTTATACATTTCACTCGTAAAAAACCAATGAAATTCCACGTTATAGTTAGATCAGGTAACTATAACTTGCGCGACCGCAATGCACAATGTGTCATTTCAGATGTCATCATTGATGTCATGAGTGATGTCACTGACCATGTCATAAGTGATGTAATATGTGACGTCATCAGCAGTGCATTGCGGGTGCGCAAGTTATAGTTACCTGATCTAACTATAACGTGGAATTTCATTGGTTTTTTACGAGTGAAATGTACAGCTAACTATAACTTGTGTGAAACCTATGGTTTTTAAAGTGAATATATATATATATATATATATATATATATATATATATATATATAAATATATATATATATTCACTGAAAAAAACATACGTTTCAGAGACGTTATAGTTAGAAATTAGCATTTAAAAAAGCTTTGAAATTCACTGAAAAAACCATAGGTTTCAGGGGTGTTATAGTTAGCTGGACATTTCACTCATACAAAACCATAGAAATTCCGCAATGCACTGCTGATGATGTCACATATTATATCATTCATTTCATGGTCAGTGGCATCACTGATGACATCACTGATGACATCTCAAATGACATCAGTTAGCTCAGGTAACTATAACTGCTGAATTTCACTGGTTCTGTATGAGTGAAATCTGGATCTAACTATACCGTCCCTGTAATCTTTATTTTTTTCAGCAAATGTCTAGTTTTTTTTTAACGTTAAGTAAGATGCATATCACAATGGATGGTGGGGGGTTGGAAGCAGGGCCTGGCATTGTGCTGCCCCCACCCAAGCTTGCCGCTCCTGACTTCCCTACTCCTAGCCATCAATTGTCCAAGTCCATGTCCCAGCTCCCTTATTACAGCCCTGTGTGGCCGTTGTTCTGCCACTGGCCTTCCCGCCTTCTATGAACAGTTAGCTTGCTGCCCCATCCACCTCCTCCCTATCCTCTGTTGTGTGAATCCATGGACTAGCCTTCTCCCTCCTGCCATGCCTGGTCTGATGTGCTGCCACTGCCCTCCATTTAGCATGCTGTACCAGTCCACTCCTCCTGCACTCCATTGCCCAATTCTATGCCCCATCATTGACCTCCTGATTAGCCTCTGTGCTTAGCTTGCTGCCCATATTCTCCTTCCCCGTGCCCTCCAATGTCTGTGTGCATGCCCCTGCTCCATCCTTTTTGCCCACCACGTTCCATGGACCTGCCACTCTATCTACTCTGAGTGTTCAGTTGAGCTGCCACTCTCCTCCCACCTGCCTAGCATTGTCAGATAACTGTAACCTCTCCCTGCCACCTCCAACCTGCCTGTCCACATTCCATGCCCCTATCCTCTTCCTCCTGTCCCCCATGGTCCATTTTACTGCCACATCCTTCTGCCCTACCTGGTCTGTTGTGCTGCAACTGCTCCTCCTGCCTGCCCCGCGTGGTCTGTTGTGAGGCCCCTTCCCCTGAACTCTCTTGTCTGTGCCCAGGTCCTGACCCTCCCTTCTATCCTCCATGGTCCTTTGTGCATGCCCTTGCACCCTCCTTCTTGCCCATCTTAGCCATTGTGCTGCCACTAACCCTCCCGCGTGTCATGCATGGTTTTCTGTGCTGCCACGGCCCATCCCACCTTCCCTGTGTGGTCAGCTAGCTGCCCCTGACCCCCTCCCACCTTCCCTCTATGGTCTGTGTATATGCCATTATAGTCTCACTGTTGCTCTCCATGGTGTGTCTTGCTTCTAGTGCCCATCCTGCCTGACCTCCATGGTCATTTTGCTGCTCCTACCCTGCCCCCTTGCCCCAGCCCTCTGTTTCCATGTGCAGACCCTTATTCCCTCCCTCCTGGCTTGTCTGTTCCATTGTAATGCCCCTGATCCGTCCCTCCTGCCCTTTATGGTCCGTTATGCTGCAGCTTTCTCTCGTGTCTGTCCATTATGGTCAGCTAGCTACCATTGCCTCTTTCCCCTCTGTTCTCTGTTGTCCATGTGCATGGTCCTGTCCCCTCCCTATTGCTTTCTATGTATTGTTGTGCTGCACTCCTGTCCCGCATGCCCTGTGTGGTGAATTGTGCTGCTGCAAACACTGATGCCTGCCCTGTAGGGTCAGTTTGGTGCACCTCTCCATGTCCCTCCTGTCCTCTGTTATCCGAGTCCATGTCCCTACCCCAATTCCTCCTGCCTTCTATGATCCAATGTACCATACTTGCTAACATTTTGAACTTGGTAAGAGGGAGATTTTGAAAAAAAACTGGGGTATTGATTTTCCCCTTTGACTTACATTGAAAAAGAGGAGATTGTAGACAGGAGACAGATCAAATACAGCCCATTTGGGCTTAAAAACATTGGACGTTTCCTGGCTGAATCGGGTCTGTTGGCATGTATGGTTGTACTACCACTGACTCTTCCTTCTGCTCACAATGGTCTATCATATTGTCACAGACTCTCTTGCCAGTCCTGTAATGTTGGTTTGCTGCCCCTGCCCCCCTTTCCACTGCCCTCCATAGTCTGTTGTGCTGTCACTGCCCTTCCTGCCTGCCCAGTGTGGTCAAATTATTGCCTCTGCACCCTCCTTCAATTTTCAGAGTCTGTGCCCCTGGTCTCTGCCTCTCAACAGTATCCTAATGAACAACTAGATTGCTAACATTCTATATTTATTACAAAAGTGTGGAACGCCTGACGTCATCTTGATGTAATCAAAACTGTAATACCTAGAGCATTTCTTTTAGAAATTACATATATGAGAGTGTCTTATTTGCATCAAAATTATGGTTAGTGCTCTAAGGGCCCGATGTAGGTAATACCGAAATACCGAGTCCTTAATAGCAAATTTTACCGATTCGCTTTAAGGACTTGCAAAATTGAATGTAGGTAGGAATCGCTAAAATATTAGCGATTCCTTAACATTCCTTAATAACGAATTCCAAATTGAGATTAGCTAATAAGGAATACCTACCCATTCACTCCTAAGGGCTAGGAGGCCCATAGGAATGAATGGGAGGATATTCACTATTAGCGATTCAGTATTAAAGAATGGCAAATAGCGGGTGCTATTTCAAGGGTGCCAGGGTATCAAAAGGACACCCTGTTGCACCCCTGAAATGTGCATGTGCGCACATGTGGCGCACATACATGCCCTAAGGGCATGAATGTGTGCCACATGGCACTTTAAAAAAAGCAAGAAAGTGCTTTTTTAAAGGAAATCGCTAATTACCACCAACTTGAAGTTGGTGGTAATTAGCGATTCCTTAAGGCTAAAGTGCACTTACTTTTGTGCTACTTACATTGCATTTAAGGAATCACAATTCCTGATTCCTTAAATGCAAGAGCAAAATAAGGAATCACAAGTTTGTGATTCCTTATTTTGCTTGTAGGTTTATACTCACCTACATTGCTCGCAGCCAAATAGCTATCGGCAACGCTGAAATTCTGCTAATTTCAGCGTTACCGATCGCTATTTGGCCACCTACAGCTGGCCCATAAATACTAAAATGAGGACATATTTTCTGAGTTTTCAAATAGCGACAAAGCACTTTTAAATTATTTGTTATCTTTAAGTTTTTTTATCCAGTTGACCACTTGATTAAATGTTGCACGTAGGGGAGAGGATGTGGTGTTACTTCCAGAGCTGCAGACTTTGCAACTGGGGAACCAGGTTGGAGTTTCTGCTTCAGCTCAACATTCTGTGATTCTGGTCAAATCACTTAATCTCCCCATGTCTAAAACCAAAATGAATTTGTTCTTGTGTGATGTAACCGATGCTCATGTAAAACACTCCAATACCTGATGAGTCTGCACTATATAAAACTGCAAAAACACAAAAAATAAAAAGTGTTTTGCACACTTCTGTCATTGGGCTACACGTGGGCTACATCTGGGTGATATTTGTGCTACATTTGGCCTCTTTTGTCTCTGGTGGCCATCTTGGGAGATTTATTTGTTATGAAGTTTCCTAATTTCCTCATTTACTGCAGTCTCCTCAGTAAGAAATGCTTTCAGTTTTTTACTTTGATTCCATCAAGAAGGTATTCAGATATGTCACACATTTGCCATAAATTCTGAATGTTAGCACTCTAGTTGCTCATTAGATCACTGTAGTAAAGCTACTGCTCACCACGGAAGTATGCTGCTGGTATTAAAAGTGCATGTTTCAGTCTGCATGTTAGACTTTTTTAATGAAATAGAAGAGGCTTTGAGAAGTCACTCAAAATGTGCCCTAATTTTTGTTTCTTCAGCCCTAATCATAATTTCTATGGCAAAATGAACCCCCTCATTGTGTTCCTTTTTAAATAAATGTTTTAAGTGTTACCAGTTTATTCCAATCAAGATGGCTTCAGGTGTGCCATACTTTTGTCATAAGTAAGACAATAAGCGCTCTAGTTGTTCTTAAGAACACTCTGGGACATCCTGTCATTAAGCTATACGAGAGCTACATCTGGATGATATTTGTGCTACATTTGGGCTCTTTTGTCTCTGGTGGCCATCTTGGGAGACTTATTTGTTATGCAGTTTCCTAATTTCCTCATTTACTGCAGTCTCCTCAGTAGGAAATGCTTTCAGTTTTTTACTTTGATTCCATCAAGAAGGTATTCAGATATGTCACACATTTGCCATAAATTCTGAATGTTAGCACTCTAGTTGCTCATTACATGACTGTAGTAAAGCTACTGCTCACCAGGGAAGTCTGCTGCTGGTATTCAAAGTGCATGTTTCAGTGTGCATGTAAGACTTTTTTTATGAAATAGAAGAGGAGTTGGTGAAGTCAAAATGTGCCCTAATTTTTCTTTCTGGAGCACTAATCATAATTTCTATGGCAAAATTAACCCCCTCATTTTCTTCCTTTTTAAATTAAATGTTTTAAGTGTTATCAGTTTATTCCAATCAAGATGGCTTCAGGTGTGCCATACTTTTGTCATAAGTTAGACTGTTAGCGTTCTAGTTGTTCTTTAGAACACTCTGGTAAGCTTCAGTAGAACACAAAGGAATCAACTGACAGTCTCTGCCCTTGTTGGATGTACATGTTTTACTGAGAATGTCAGACTTCATTCTCACATGACTGAGAAAGATAATGCGGATTTACAGAAAATATGCTCTCAGTTTAGCTTATAGATCACCTTCCAAACCTCTGTGGGAAAAGCATGAGAAAATAGTTTTCTCTCAAACATGATTCATGATATCCCAGCAGAAGGCTTTTTCACATGGTAAAATCACCTTAGAACACACCACAATTCCTAAAATTAGTATGGTACCATCAACAAATGATTTATAATGTAACTAAAGTCTTAAAACCTTCTATTAACTGCAATGCTTTTTAATGAGGTGCTATCATGTATATTGGTCCCAAGATGGCTACCAACAATTCTTGGATGAAGTGCTGACAGCCAATCAGATCTCACGATGAGATGTGTGGTTAGGCTCCGCCCAGATATTGAAACTTTTTCTTTTTATTATTTCTCATGAACTACTGAACGGATTTACACCATTTAACTAAAAGGGCTCTCTCTGAACCAAGGGCTACCTTTTTGCCAAATTCGGTGTAATTCCGTTCAGCAGTTCGGGCTGTAGCCATGTCTAAAGTTTCCTATGGAAAATTGCATGGAGAAAACACGTTTTGGGACTCCCCTTTTTTCTCGGCCCCTGGTTGCCAAATCACCCCAAAACTTTCAAGATAGGAGCAGACCGGAGCGCCCCACGAGTTTGGAAATTTCGCGAAGATTCGTCAATCGGCGCCAAAGTTATTAGGAATAGAATGTTGTGATTTTCCTATGGTAACTAGGTCCTAACTATAAATGTGTATATATATATATATATATATAGATAGATATATATCAAAGCTCCAAGCTTCTGACCTGTGGAGACGCACTCTGACATCCACTGCAGCAACCTTCATGAGGTAAAAGCCGGATCGACGGGCGGATCCAGTTTACAGGATGTCTGTTGATTCACGCCTGATGCATTTCGTGCTCATTGCACTCTTCAGAGGCGCGACAGTCATTTTGGCATAGAGGCCACACCTCCCACTTAAAAATATGAGCCCTCCAATGGGTGACTCGAATGAGTCCGCGTTGGTTTGTGGGTCTTGTAGCGAGTGCCTCAGTTGTGTGCCACTGTCTGAGACATTTCAAGCCCACCAATGGGCCTTCACTTGCACATTCGGCTTGTCAATCCTCCATGGATGCCTCCACATGGAGACTCCGTCATTCCGAGCTCCGTGGCCCCAAATTTCCGGGTGGTGCATCTCCCGCGGCTGGGAGGATGCATAAAACTCAAAGCTATAAGGGTTCCCACCTGTGGAGACGCACTCTGACATCCACTGCAGCAACCTTCATGAGGCAAAAGCCCATTCAGCGGGTGGATCCAGTTTACAGCATGCCTGTCGATTCACGCCTGACGCGTTTCGTGCTCATTGCACTCTTCAGAGGCGCGACAGTCATTTTGGAATAGAGGCCACACCTCCCACTTAAAAATATGAGCCCTCCAATGGGTGACTCGAATGAGTCCGCGTTGGTTTGTGGGTCTTGTAGCATGTGCCTCAGTTGTGTGCCGCTGTCTGAGACATTTCAAGCCCACCAATGGGCCTCCACTCGCACATCCGGCGTGACAATCCTCCATGGATGCCTCCACATTGAGACTCCGTGATTCTGAGCTCCGTGTCCCCAAATTTCCGGGTGGTGCATCTCCCACAGCTGGGAGGCCACGTAAAAATCAAAGCTTCATGGTTCCCACCTGTGGAGACGCACTCTGACATCCACTGCAGCAACCTTCATGAGGTAAAAGCCAGATCGGCGGGCGGATCCAGTGTACAGCATGCCTGTCGATTCACGCCTGACGCGTTTCGTGCTCATTACACTCTTCAGAGGCGCGACAGTCATTTTGGCACGGAGGCCACACCTTCCACTTAAAAATATGAGACCTCCAATGGGTGACTCGAATGAGTCCGCATTGGTTTGTGGGTCTTGTAGCGTGTGCCTCAGTTGTGTGGCGCTGTCTGAGACATTTCAAGCCCACCAATGGGCCTCCACTCGCACATCCAGCTTGTCAATCCTCAATGGATGCCTCCACATTGAGACTCCGTGATTCAGAGCTCCGTGGCCCCAAATTTCCAGGTGGTGCATCTCCCATGGCTGGGAGGCCGTGTAAAAATCAAAGCTCCAAGGTTCCCACCTGTGGAGACGCACTCTGACATCCACTGCAGCAACCTTCATGAGGTAAAAGCCGGATCGGCAGACGGATCCAGTTTACAGCATGCCTGTCGATTCACGCCTGACGCGTTTTGTGCTCATTGCACTCTTCAGAGGCACGACAGTCATTTTGTCATAGAGGCCACACCTCCCACTTAAAAATATGAGCCCTCCAATGGGTGAATCGAATGAGTCCGCGTTGGTTTGTGTGTCTTGTAGCATGTGCCTCAGTTGTGTGCCGCTGTCTGAGACATATCAAGCCCACCAATGGGCCTCCACTCGCACATCCGGCTTGTAGATATATATATATATATATATATATATATATATATATATATATATATATATATATTTATATATATATATATATATATATATGTATATATATACATATATATATATATATAAGTTCAATTGTACCCCTGGCAGGGCTGCCTCCACGTAGCCTCTGGTCAGAAATTACAAACACGGACCAACTTCTTCGTGCAAAGATTTTAATCGCTTAACTGCAAAGATGTCGCCATAACGTTTCGGCTCTCCCTGAGCCTTGATCACATGACAACATGCAAATACAAATCACTTCCTTAAGTAGGAAGAACGGTACTCGGCACGTGATATGGTTTGACATGGATAAAGAAAGCAGACTCTCGGAATACAGTCAACAATCCAAGACATGCACTTTGTACACAAGAATATACTTTACAAAATTTGCAATATTTTTTTAGTCTTGTCATACGTACAAAACACATAGTAATTGGTAAAATACCAACAGGAATTAAAAAAAAAACATTGTACAAAAATCAATTTGATGCTAACGTAAATATACCCATTGGTTTTGGCCAACTCCTATTTCATTATATCACTTTTCCCCTGAGCCGCATAAATATGGGATAATTGCAGTTCCTGATAAACTCTAAATAGGAGACCCGTATGGCCAAATAGAATTCCAGTAAGGATGTAAAGACCTGTTAGAGTCTGCATAATTTTTCAAATAGCGGGATAAATCCCCAAAAATCATTGGGGAAACTCCATGTGTCATGGTCTTACAAACCTATCAAATTGCAGATCCCTGCAATTGTGCACGAATACGAGGAAGTGTGCTGAGTGCAAATAAATGCCAATAAATTAACATATTATCTAATAATTTAACACTCAGTCATTTTACATAAATAGCTGTTTCATAAATAACCTATAAAATATATAAACACATATGTAAACAGTAAAGACGCAGTCAAATAAGAAAAGTGCAATGAAAGTGCAAGTAGGGAAGGAAATCTGCTGCTGGTCCCAGCTGCAGATACCTTTTTCTCTGGCGTATACCAATCAATCCTACCAGATACTCTGATACTATTTAGTAGGTTCATGCCAGTATGATATCTAGTAAAATGAACCCCTGTAGAGGAATACAGATGAGGGGTATGCAGATATCAATGTTCACCGAGTTTAGAAGGTGATTTAACACTAGGAGTTAAAGGTGCTTCATGGGGTTGATCAGTTAGAGCTACATTAGATTTAATGACTATAGGGTATATTCGCGTACATGACTCAATGCAATCACCTATTATTGCCGCATGGATAAAAGATAATAATGAAGTGTACAATTCTCTTGAACATCCTCACACTGACTTAATTGTCTTCATGATTAGTAACTATTCATTATAATAAAACAATAAATAGAGTACAAAAAGGTTAAAATATTTTCCCACACTAATATAAAAACCTCTTGATAAAAACCACAGATGGGTTGGTTAGATACCAATCATTATGTCCAGACTTGATATGCATTGATGCCATAAAATAACCTCCATAGTATATATTTAAAAAGAATGAGAAGTATGGTTTTAATGCAAAATAGTATGCAGGTCCTCTGTGACATTGAGCCCACCCGGGAATTTAGAGTCTAGCTGGAGTATATATTTGGTTTCCAAAAAAGTTAAATCCCTGTTGTTACTACGGTGTGCATCCTTAAAATGTCGAGCTACTGGGTAAGTGTTGTCTTGGTTCGTGATTGCCCTCAGGTGCTGAAGGATTCGTTTGTGTACCGCCAATTTGGTACTGCCTATATCTATATATATATATATATATATTGGGTGTGTTTTCAACATTATTACTGTGAAATAAATGTATTTTTAATATTTTTTTACTTACCATTATAAGTATAGGTAAACAATATTTTTGCAATCGATATGTATGACACAATATTCCTGTATATCGATTTTGTTCTTTTCGATTTTGTGTTAGTGATCCATCACAAGATGGGGAGTCCTTTGCACCTTGACAAATGCTGACAATTAAAAGCATTTAGCCTTACAATAACATGTTCCAAAATAACTATGGATATCACATGCATAAAGTTTATACTTTCTAATTCTTGGCTCTGATGCACCTGTAGATTAACCCAACAGGTGAAGTCCTTAGAAGGTGAAACAATTTGCATATATACCTGTGCGAAATGCAATACTTGAACTATAAATATACATATAAATATACAATGTTCTTTGCATGTATAAGACTAACCAGAAAATGGAAATTCAATCATGCGCCAATAGATTGGATTAAATTATTATTCTTAAAAATGTATTTCCTCAATTTAAATATCAATATCTTGTACACTTACATTTGCCGTCGTTAATATGACACAAACAGTTAACAAAGCAGATCCAATGCATATAAAGTAGATTAAATCAATGAATGGTATCTCAATATAGGAAATGTTAAAGTCGGAGTGAAAGCAGGAAGTCATGAAATGGTTGCAGCGAATTGTGAACTGTCTTAAATAAAAGACAGCAACTCCAACAGCTTGTTCAAAAATGTGCCACACATAGTTTTACTTGGCAAACTAGTTTTAAATAAATGTTGACGTTCTTTCTGAAAAAATATTGGCCAAGCATGTAGAAAACAAAGTAGTCATGGGATCCTAAAAAACTGACATATAAGTAGACATATGTTAAGGAAAAAAATTATCCATAGATCTGGATCATGTTATAGTCAACTGAGATCTGAAAGAGTTCATTGCTTTTCCTTCACCTAAGCCCCATAGACTGTCCAAAAATTCACAGTCCAAAAAAACAGTCACTAAATTACACCTGCTTCTTTAAACTCATGTCCCCTGCGCCTATACTGTGGGAGTGTAAATAAGCATATTTTTGTGCAGAACACAGAATAGTGGGACAAGTAGGTATTCGAAAATAAAAATACGTAGAAAACCTAACAGGGTCTTTGTGACTAAAATTCAAACCATGAATAACAGTCTTAAAAAAGCATTAAAACATTCATTTGGAATTTTGTGTTTCCTTCTTTGCGGCATGTTTTTTTCCTTCTTTTAACAACTAGGCAATGAACAGCATGCTCGTATTTGTAAAATTAAACCTTTTCAAAGACGGTATTACTTTCTCATAATTGGATATTGGCAGATTTTGTTTTTATAAGTGATAAGAAAAGATTCAATCTGAATATCTTATTTGGTTCAACGCTCATCTGTAAGCCACCTGGAATTCATATTTAAGTATACATCTCATTGTAAATACCTTTATCTGGAAACAAGCACAAAATCATTTCAATACCTCTTCTTATCAAATAACAAGCATTGGTAATGCCAGAGGGTCTAGCAGTGGCCACCAGAATTTTAGCTTTTCTGAAGAAGGGAATTACTTTGTGAGTGAATGTGCACTTTGAAAAAGAGCAGGAAGCCATGACTCACAGTGTTGTTAGCCAGTAGATAAAGTGGGCTGACCCACTGCTGTAGTCTGCGGAAGAAAATGTGAATGACACAAAAACAGACCAATAAATGAAGAGGGCTGGCTGAAAGAGCTCGTTCGCCAATTAAGTGTATGGCACATAAAATCTTCCATGGGAAAGGCCCCCCCATTTTAGGAGATCTGGTAACCCCCTATAAGTCCTCCTTAAACCTACGTTCTAATGATCAGAACTTGGCGGTAGTCCCTCGGATCAACAGATCCCGTGCGGGCGGCCGTCTTTTTTCACTGAATGCATCCAAACTTTGGAATTCTCTCCCTCTGATTTTTCGCAAGGAGCCTAGTCTACTTCAATTCAATTCAAAGTGCAGTGGGTTATGCCTTATTTGTGACGTTCTTTTCTGGCGCTGCTAAACCCGTCCCAGGAGTCGAGATCTCTCCTCCTGCCCTGCTTCAACTGCATCCATCTTACCATTCAAATCACACCACTGACAACATGCTTTGATGCCTTAAAAAGTCGCAGTGTATTCAACTAAACACGGTTACACATTTTGCGAACTCATAGTCATTTCAATTGTCATTTTTTACATCCATGTTAACACATTTCATTGTCGTTGCAATTACCTCCGTACATTTTTGGTTGTTATATGGTCACAGTCAACTCAGTTTCTGGGGAGGGGGGCCCACCTGTCTGGACCTTAGATTCATGGGTTTAGGCATCAACTTGCTACCGACTTGGAGGGTGTCCGTCAGCACCTGCCCGGGTCGCAAGTGCCGTCACACTAGCCCTGGGCCCTCTCTGCTCCTAGGGGTCCCTGTCGTGTGGCATCCCAAGGACCATGTTTGCGCAGCTACTCTATCCTGCCTGAGGCTGAGTCCTTACATCTCGCTCCCTCGGTACCCATGCTGTAAGGCATCCCAAGGGCCCTGCAGGAGCATCACATCTACTCTTTCTATGGCCGTATGCCGTTCTTGGCTCCCTCAGTGCCCCTGCCGTGAGGCATCCCAAGGACACTGAGTGAGCCTTCCATCTGCCTCTAGTAATTTATCTCTTTTTTCTACCTTTCTTGTATCCCTTCCACCACGCTACCTAAGGTTTCATGATCGAAGGGAGCTCCCCCCGCCCCGCCATCCCCTTTGTCTTTTACGCGAAACTCATCTGTTCTAGCACCCCTACGATGTTCAGCAGGAACATGTCCATCCCCACCCCGGTCAGGTGCACCCCGTCCTCAAAGTGATAACCCGGGGACCCTTAAATTTATGAAGCTGTGTCTTACAAAACCCCTTCCATAGGCCCTACATATCTTTGCCATGGTGATATTGAGTTTTCGTCTGGATTATTCCACCGCCCCCAAATTCATGGCCCATCACCATGCTCTCCGCAATATTATTTCTGAAAAAATTACTCCAGCTAGGCGTATCAGTCAAGCCAAGACCGCAAGGCCTTCCTGCATATTTTCTAGGAGGACGCTCCTCCCCAATGCTGCCAAGTCATTGCCTCCCAGGTGGACCACCACCGCATACTGTCTGCCACCTTATCCTATTGCTTCCCGCATCACGGGGAGCAGTTGATCCCCAGCCAAACTAAGTCGATGTCCCGCAGCCATATCCCGCCGAATTCACGTCTGACTGTCGCCCAGTGTTGAGCCTGTGTCACGTAGGAGTGACCCACGATCCATACCTTCTCTTCGCAGCTCGGTTAGACCTGGACGGAAAAATTGGACTCAGTCCATTGTGGGGCGTATGTAATGTTTAAATGCGCCGTATGCCCAGTGCCCTATTCCCTTGATTTGTTTGATACACAAACCTAGCCCTGCGGCCGTGGTGGCTGCCCCAATTCTGATTGAGTGAGACCCAAACATTCTAGCGGGAAGCCCAACTGACTCTAGAATCTTCCTCATTACTGCTATGAATTGAAAACGGCTGAGGAACGACCCGTCCCCGGGCCTAAAAAATGGCCCACGAATGTGGTCTCCGGGTCCCAAGTTTTTCTGAATTAAGCACACTGGGCAGCAGGATTTGTCCCTAATGCAATTTGATCTAGTCCACCTCCCTCTGCCTGTCTGGTCTGTTTTAGACCGTCGCAGCAGGATGTTCATGTGCCCTTCCCATATATCCACGTCACCCCTGTTTATGCATGCTGTCCCTGGGTCACCAACGGCTGGGGCTACCAACTCGCTGATTCTGTATCTTCCAAAGAATGCCAGCGCGAATGCTGCCCGAAAGAGTATGGCTCCCTGCACTGAGGTGCAGACTCCCCCTAGGACGCCCATCACACGCTGTAGTATGTTAAAGTGGATCGGCCGCCTTGTATGCTTTTTTATTTGTTGCAACCTGCCCCAGCCTTTCAGTGCCATCCTACATTGGAAGGCCCTAGTTGGGTCCTCCCCTGTTGCCATTTTTGTGGAACATGCTGCTGCATTCAAGTGTGTCTGGGCCCAAGGTTTAGGCTTACCCGACATGAAAGCCCACTGAATGAAGTTTAAGACTTCCACCTGACTTGCCTGCTGGCCCCCTGTTAGCCCTGTCCTGGCCACGAAAGTCTCCCAACACTCACGTTACCGGGTCTCTGATTTTGGGGCTAGTGCGTTGTCCAGCATATTTTTTAACCCAGGATCACCCATGCCCAAGTCTCTTCCGGCACCCGGGTCATCCCTCGGTCCGTGTCCAGTACGAGCTCTCAGAATTTCACCCACTGAAAACGAGAAATGGCATCGGCAACTGGGTTGTCTACCCAAGGGATGTGTTTTGCCCTAAGCGTGATATTTGCTTTCAGCTGGCAGTCGACTAGTTTACATAGCAGGTTGACCACCGCCAGACATTATGCTGTTCCTGTGTTAATTGCTTGCACCACCGTGTGGTTGTCAGACCATAGCGTTATCTGTCTATTGGCTAGCCGTTGGGCCCAAATGTGTAACGCCACCACAAGTGGGAATAACTCCAACAAGGATATGTTGGTGGTGACATCTGCGTCCTGCCAGGATGCTGGCCAGGCCCCAGCTGTCCATGCCTTCCCTAGGATGGCCCCAAATCCGAACAACCCAGCTGAGTCCGTGTAGAGCTCAAGTTGGTTTGCTTGCACCCAAGGCTCACGTCACATGAGGGTGCAGTTGAAATTTGTCAGGAAGTTTTCCCAATGCCCCAATTCCTCCCTCACCCCCTGTGTTATGCGGACCCTGTGGTGCTTCTGTGTCATGCCCCTGGTCATCCAAGTCAAGCGCCTAGCAAATGCACGCCCTGCGGGGATTACCCTTGTGGCAAAATTCAAGTTCCCCAGCAGCTGCTGCACTTAGCCTGGCGTCGTCTTCTTCTGGTGCCTCAATCTATGGTGAACAGTCTTAATATCGAAAAAAAAATATCGAATGGACATAATATCGAGTCTAAAATATAGAATGGATATAATATCGAATGGACATAATATAGTTGTTAAAAATATCGAATTGCAGGTAAGTAATATCGAAGTACATAATATAGGCATTAAAAAATATCGAATTTTTATTAATATCGATTTTTTAAAAGTGTTTTGCATGTTAGTATATGTGTTAAAAGTGTATATTCGTTTTTGTAATGTATGTTTAATTTTTGTAAAGTAATTAATTTTATGTTATTAAATTTTTGCGTAATTTAATTCCGTAGCGGGTTGTGGGTTTATAGGGGAATAGGGTGGGAAGTAATTTAATAGTAATTAAGTAAATATTTATTTTTATTTATTGGTATTGATAATTAATGTATTAATTAATTATTAATTGGTAATTAAATGGTATTAAATTATTAATTGATAATTATGCTAATTGTATTAATTTATAATTTGTAGTGGGTTGTAGGTTTATTGGGGAATATGGTGGGTAGTAATTTAATTGTAATTAATTAATTACTGAAAATATTTTTGTGTATTGATAATTAATTTACTGTTAATTAATTATTAGCTGCTATTTTTTATTATTTATCAATTTTTGGTATTGAAAATTAATTGGTTGTTGATTAATTATTAATTGGTAATTAATTTGTATTAATTGGTAATTCATTTTAATTAATTGTTTAATTGATAATTATGTTAATTGTTTTAATTTATTATTTGTAGTGGGTTGTGGGTTTATAGGGGAATATGGTGGGAAGTAATTTAATTGTAAATAATTAATTATTGAATTTATTTTTGTATATTGATAATTAATTTACTATTAATTCATTATTAATTGGTATTATTTGTATTTATTCATTTTTGGTATTGAAAATTAATTCGTTGTTAATTAATTATTAATAGGTAATTCATTAAAAAAACAATATTTATTGGTATGTATAATTAATTGATTATTAAATAGTTTGTGATTGGTAATTAATTTCAATAATTTTTGTATTGGTATTTATAATTAAATTATTTTTTTAAAAATATTAGATTATTATTTTCCCTACTACTGCACTCATTGGAGTGGGAATAGTAATTTTTACCCCTACTCTATCCAACGCTTTACCTACTGTTGCACTCTTTGGAGTGGGAATAGTAATTTTTACCCCTACGCTATCCAACGTTTTCCCTATTGTTGCACTCACTAGAGTGGGAATAGTAAATTTTACCCTCCCGCTATCCAACGTTTTCCCTACTGTTGCACTCTTTGGAGTGGGAATAGTAATTTTTACCCCTACGCTATCCAACGCTATCCTTACTGTTGCACTCTTTGTGGTGAGAATAGTAATTTTTACCCATACGCTATCCAACGCTTTCCCTATTGTTGCACTCACTGGAGTGGGAATATTAAATGTTACCCTCGCGCTATCCAACGCTTTCCCTACTGTTGCACTCTTTGGAGTGGGAATAGTAATTTTTACCTATACGCTATCCAACGCTTTCCCCATTGTTGCACTCACTGGAGTGGGAATAGTAAATTTTACCCTCCCGCTATCCAACGCTTTCCCTACTGTTGCACTCTTTGGAGTGGGAATAGTAATTTTTACCCCTACGCTAGCCAACGTTTTCCCTACTGTTGCACTCTTTGGAGTGGGAATAGTAATTTTTACCCCTACTCTATCTGACGTTTTCCCTACTGTTGCACTCATTGGAGTGGGAATAGTACATTTTACCCTCCCGCTATCCAAAGCTTTCCCTACTGTTGCACTCTCTGGAATGGGAATAGTAATTTTTACCCCTACGCTATCCAACGCTTTCCCTACTGTTGCCCCCTTTTAGTGGGAATAGTAATTTTTACCCCTACGCTATCTGACGCTTTCCCTACTGTTGCACTCACTGGAGTGGTAATGGTACATTTTACCCTGCCGCTATCCTACGGTAAAAATATTGATTATTTTTTATTAATATTACGTTAATATATATCTATTAAAAAATAAAAATATAAGTTCATTTTTTCTAACTTACATTAATTATTTATTATTTTTAAGGTTATTTAAGTATTTTTAAATATGTTTTAGTTAATTATATTTATTATTTTATTATTTTTACATTACTTTTAAGACATTTAAAAAAATTCGATATTTTGACTAACTATATTTTTTTACAACAATATTTTTGATTCGATATTTTTGTACTTACCTGTTTGTAGATAGGAATTCGATATTTTTGCATTCTATATTTTGTCATCGATATTTTGGTAGGTCTATATTTTGGTAGTCGGTATTATGTCAGTGATCCTCAATCTACCAATGATCTCCTATAGCTCTGTCACCTTATCGGGCAGCAGTCTGCATGTCCTAGCTACAGAGTCCAGCTCTATCCGGAGGAAGAACAGTTTTGTGGTTGGGCCCTCTGTTTTGTCTTGAGCTAGGGGGATTCCTAATTCCCGGGCCAGTTCCATGAAGATGAACAGAAGGTGAGCGCACTCCCCTGTGCCTGGCCTGCCGATAAAAAGGAAGTCATCTAAGTAGTGGACAAGTCCCCCCTGGGGTGCGTGTCCCTAGCTCCCATTCCAGGAATCCGCTAAAAGCCCCAAAGTATGTGCAAGATATCGAGCAACCTATAGGCAAGCATTTGTCATAATAGTACTGTCCGTCTAACTGGAAACCTATTTAATGGTAGCTGTCTGGGTGTACTGGCAAGAGGCGGAAAGCTGATTCTATGTCTGTCTTTGCCAATAGGGCCCCTCTCCCTTCCTGCCTTATCAGGCCTACTGCGTCGTCCACTGATGCTTAGGCCACTGCGCATGTCCCCCTGCTCCAACCAGTCGTTGATGGAATCCCCCTGGGGGTGTGAGATATGATGTATCAACCTGAATTGGCCTGCCCCCTTTTTGGGCACCACACCAAGCAGCGATACCAGCAGGTTCTTCAGTGGAGGGTTGGTGAAAGGGCCAGCCACCCACCCCAGTTCAACTTCCTTCCCTACCATCTGTCGTGCAACCCTCGGGTTGTCTCTTACTGATTTCAGGTTACAGCTTTCCCGGGTGTCTTTGGGTCCTTTGTAAGGGATTAGAAAACCTTGTGTGAAATCTTCTGCTAACCTTTGTTTGTCTGTCGCCTTGGGATAGTGTCTCAGCAAATATAAGAGCCTGCTTGCCTTTATGTGGGTTGGTAGCAGCTGTACCCCGCCCACGCCCCAGCTGCCCCCGTCTGGGGGGGCCTTCCTCATCACTTTTTTGTGCCTGCCTTATTTTTGTTGGCCCCTGTACCCTGAGCCTGCTTACAGCATAAGGCAAGGTGGCTTCACCCGCATGACCCACAAGCGTGCTTAAACCTGCATGCGGCCCCCTATTAACAATTGTCCTTGTCAAACTTCCAGCATGATTTTCCTGATTTGTTACTGCCCTGGTTTTTCCCTTTGAAACCCTGTCCTTGCCCTTCATATTTACCTTTACTTCCGTATGGACGGTAACTGTGCTCTTTGTGCTGACCTCCTCCCTGGCCGCCACCATGTGTGTCAAGAACCCTTCCATGTCCTGACAGTCCCACTCCATTACTGGCCATACCTGCATCTTTTCCCTGAAGCCCTCATCGTATCTCAACCATGCATTGCCCTGATATTGTTGCTGCACCTCGTGCACTTTCTGCTCTTATAAAATCAGTGCTGCTGCTGCACTCTGGGGGAACATTTCGATGAAAACGCAAGCCAAGGTCCTGAATGCTTCCAGACAATTTTTCACTGATTTCTCTACTCTGGGCTTGCGTCTGTCCCTCCTGCCATAGTCCCTCTTGTCTTGTGTTGTCTGGTCTAAACCTGCCTAGCGCACTTCCAACAGTGAGACAATGTCTATAAACTCTTTCCTCCATAGTCTCTCCTTCACTTTCAGTGGGATGAGATTGCCCAACCCTGAGAGTTTGTGGTTGTGGGGGGATCCGCCGGGAAGGGGCGCAGTTACTCACTGGCCGGCTTACCCTTAGTGTCCTGGCCCTCCCCCGCTCCACTTGTTCTCGTATTACTAACCCTGGGGCTGCTGCTTCCTCCTGCGTGGTCACTTTGGGTCTCTCTTTCTTGCTTTGTTGTACCTGGTTGGGGTACCCCTTTCCCTTGTCTGTTGCCCCCTTTGTGCCCCCCTCCGGTCCGCCCTTTGTTCTGGCTTCCAGCTACCCCCATGCGCTTCAATGTTCCATGGAAGGCCTCCCCCGGGGGGAGATCCTGCTCCCGGCCATTGCCACCAGGGCATCCAAGCCGCTGGGTGAGCAGCCCCTAGACCCCATTAATCCCCTTGGTAATCCTAGCCCTGCCTGCCATGGAGGTTGTATGGGCCCTTGCATCCCTACAATGCTTACTCCCAGCTGTGTGCCCATGTTTACGTTTTTCCCTGGTCTCTCTTCTGCTGGACCATCGCCCTGCACCCTCTTGTGCCCCCCGATACTCTGCATGTTATGCTTACCACTTTTCCTGTCGGCAGCGTAGGCTTGCCTCCTGCGTAGCTTTAGGGTGCCACCGTGCTGACTACAGATCCCTCATAATCACTGCTCCTGTCGGTTTCTGAGCTAGACACCAGCTCTGGGGTTGCTGCCCTCCTGTTGCTGACTTATGGGTCTTACTCCCACCTTGCTCCGCTCCCATGTCAATTGTGGTTTTTACCCATGCCTTGTTGAACTTCGTGGGGGCCGCCGTCTTAGCTGCATGCCCCCTACCCCTGGGTTTCTTGGGGGGCAGCACCAGTGGGGATGCCTACCGCTGCTTCTTCCCCTTCATGTGGACTACTTTTTTGATATGCCGGTCCATCCAGGTTTTCCCCTTCAGGGCTACCAGTTCCCTGGCCCTCTCCAACATAACCTCTAGATTGTCTTCAAAGTCAAGCCCTGCGTCCCCTCTGAGCCTCTTTTTGCCCTTTTGTGGGGCCTCCGGCTGCTCTTGGGCCTCCCTGAAGCGAGCTGGGAGCCCTATCTCCCTCCCGGCTGCCCCACGCTTGTTTGCCATTTCCCGCAGGACCTTGTGTCTCTTTTACCCTTTTGTGATTTTGAGCTGAGAAATAAAAGGGGTGCAGAAATCCTAGGTACTGGTGACCTTAAATGTCCCCAAATATATTGCAACCAATTTTGAAAGACTTGTGCCCAAACAGCATCCCTAGTGCCCCTCCCGGGTCGTTGCTGCAGCGTGATGCTTGTCTCAATCGATCAATCAGTCATTTGTAAAGCGCATTACACTCCCGCGAGGGTCACAAGGTGCTGGGGGGGCCACTACTGATCGAACAGCCAGGTCTTGAGTGTTCTCCTGAAGGTCAGCAAGTCTTGGGTCTGTCTTAGGCTCAGTGGGAGGGTGTTCCATGTTTTGGTGGCGAGGTGGGAAAAGGATCTCCCGCTGGTGGTAGTTCTTCGGATGCACGGGACGGTGGCCAGTGAGAGGTCGGCAGAGCGTAGCTGGCGGTTGGGGATGTAGAAGGAGAGACGTCTGTTGAGGTAGGCAGGGCCGGTCTTGTGGAGTGCCTTGTGTTCGTGGATGAGGAGCTTGAAGGATATCCTCTTGTTGACGGAGAGACAGTGCAGGTTTCTCAGGTGGGGGGTGATGTGGCTGTGGTACGTCGAGGATCAGTCGTGCCGAGGCGTTTTGGATGCGTTGTAGTCTTTTGATAAGCTTGGTCGGGGCTCCCGCGTAGAGGGCGTTTCCGTAGACGAGTCTGCTGCTGACGAGGGCCTGGGTGACTGTCTTTCTTGTATCTGTTGGGATCCATTTGTAGATCTTGCGGAGCATGCAGAGGGTGTTGAAGCAGGCGGAGGTGACGGCGTTGACTTGCTTGGTCATTGAGAGCGTTGAGTCGAGGATGATTCCCAGGTTGCGTGCGTGGTCTGTGGGTGTCGGGGCTGTCCCCAGTGCCGTCAGCCACCAGGAGTCATCCCAGGCTGAAGGGTTGGAGCCGAGGATGAGGACCTCCGTCTTGTCCGAGTTCAGCTTCAGGCGGCTGATCTTCATCCAGTCACCCACAGCCTTCATTCCTTCGTGGAGTTTGGCTTTGGTGGTGATGGGGTCCTTGGTGAGGGAGAGGATCAATTGAGTTTCGTCGGCATAGGAGATTATGTTGAGGTCGTGTTGTCGGGCGACGTGTGCAAGCGGGGTCATGCAGATGTTGAACAGTGTCGGGCTGAGGGAGGATCCCTGGGGTACACCGCAAGATGATCTTGGAGGCTTTGAATCGGAATGGGGGAGGCGGACGCTCTGGGTTCGGCCTGAGAGGAAGAATGTGGTCCATTCCAGAGCCTTGTCTCGGATCCCTGCGGCGTGGAGGCGTGCACGTAGTGTGCGGTGGCAGACAGTGTCGAAGTGCTGCGGTCTCACCATTGTCCAGCAGGGTCCTGATGTCGTCGGTGGAGGCGATGAGGGCGGTCTCGGTGCTGTGGTTGCTGCGGAACCATGACTTGGAAGGGTCCAGGATTCTGTTTTCTTCGAGGTATCGGGATAGCTGTCTGTTGACGATCTTCTCAATTACCTTGGCCGTGAACGGGAGCAGAGAGATGGGCCGAAAGTTCTTGAGGTCTCTTGGGTCTGCCTTGGAATTTTTGAGTAGAGCGTTGATCTCGGCGTGTTTCCAGCTCCATGGGAAGGTCGCGGTCTCGAGGGAGAGGTTGATGACATTGCGCAGGTGGAGTGCGATGTAGCTGCTTGCTTTGTTGAAGACTTGGTCCGGGAATGGGTCTGACGGAGAGCCGGAGTGGATTGTGCTCATGGTCTTGATGGTGTCATCGATGCTCACGCTGGTCCAGGCTAGCAGGGGGTTGTGGTCGATGATGTGTGGAGAGTCTGTTGTGTTGCTGTCTTTTGGGGCTGTCTGGGTGTTGAAGTTGTCGTGGATGTCTGCTATCTTGCGGTGGAAGAAAGTGGCGAGGGAGTCGCACAGGGCTTGCGACGGGGGGATGTTGTTGGTGTTGGAGCTGGGGTTGGAGAGTTCCTTCACGATGTTGAAGAACTCCTTGCTGTCATGTGTGTTGTTGTCGAGGCGGTCTTTGAAGGAGGTCCTCTTGGCAGCCACTACAGAAGCCCTGACTCCCACCAGCAGTCCCACAACCGGTCTCTCTTATGTGCTCTGGCCGCCACTGCTGCTCCTGGCCAAGAACATTGCCCCCACACTCTTCGCGCCCTTTTTCAAATTCCTTGTGGCAGCCTAAAACCTCCTGCAGGTCTCAGGCTTTTTTTGTTCTCTTGGTTGTTGGGGGAGAAGAAAAGACAACTGATCTGGGCAGGATCCGGTCACAGTGACCCGCGCACAGCTTGCTGGAACCGGAGCACTAGAAAGCTCAAGTCCGAGGGACTGAAGGCAATAAAAGGCTGTGTGCCTTTAAGGGAGCCTCCAAAGCAGGCCCTGCCCGCACAAAGACGTGTCTCCTCCCTGGCTCTAGGCACTGTTGCTGGTGGAAACAGAGCTGATTCCAAGCTGCTCCACCGCTGCGTCCCGCTCCTGAGCCTCGAGCGCTGCAATCAAAACAACCACCTGCTACAATGCGCCTGGAGGGGTGAAGAACCGTCTGCTGCTCCTCTTGTCTCGCTGTCTTCCTCGGGTGGATGCTGGAAAGTCAGGCCGGTTTGGGTCTCCGCCTGCTCGTCGCTCCGGCACTCAGGTAGGTCACCAATACGGGATCCGGTTAACGCTGGTTCCCGCTGCCTCTGACTGGTCGAACTGCTGCAATGCTCCCTGCTTCGATTTGCGATTCTCTTCTATCTACTGGGAGAGGGGGTTTGTGTGATTCCCTGGCCTGGTGCCCCTTCTTAGTTCCCCTCGCTGCTCATCAGCGCTTCCCCGGATTGAGGGGGTCCGAGCTTGCCCTGGGGTGACCAATACTGCTCGCCCCCCTATTGCGGGATATGCAAATGGGCGGGGGGCTTCCCGCCTCTGGACGGCGTTTGTCCCGGGCCCCCATTGGGTCCGGCTCTGATTCCTCCTGTACTGTGCGAGCTAGAAGCAGAAGAGGAAATGTTGTAGAAAGTAGGATCGTAGTTGCTCCGGATGCCTAATTTGGATTATTATCGGTGGTTGGTTTCCAGAATAATGAATGTACACCATCCTAGGGTGACCTTTTTATAATTCCTGGGATGGACCCTGCCCTAATGCTAACTGGAATATGCGAGGAAGTTCTAACGGTTGTAACTTCAAATAACAATATCTTTGGAACCAAAAGACAAGAGAAAATAATTTAAATGATTTATAAAATATTAAAACTGACTGTGGAGCAGTGAGCTATCGATAATTCTATAACTTCAGAAGCTTAGTATAGGTCAGGAAGGAGCTGGTGTTATTGGAACAGTGTGTAAATCTCGATCTCCTCATTGGGAAATATACTAAGGCCAAGTTAGGTTCTTCCTACTTGTGCTTTGCTGACCTCAACTTCGCCTTTGACCTGATGGAACATTCGATTATGTGGCTCATTCTGCTTTCACTTGAGGCCCTTGCAAATATTGTTTGTCTCTTCTCCTGGATGTATGAGAATCTTTCTGCCAAGGGTTGATATGGCCCCAATGGGGTATGTTCTCCAACATTTAGAATTAAGAGGGGTGTCAGACAGGCTGTGTTTTAGCCCCATTCTTATTTCCCTTTTTAGGTCGAGCATGAGCCAGTGTGCAAGTGCTACTCAGCGAAGAGCTGTGGTAGTTCAGAACGGAGAGAAGCTTCGCCCACTCCCCTGCCCTTATTTTTCATTGGCTTGGTTTGTCCTTTGTAAATTCTGTCTTCTGATTCATTATGAGGCTTGTTAGTCCCTCCTTAGTACATCCATGTTGTCATTTGTATCCTCTCATGGCTACTGGCCCATTTACTTGGTTGTTACACAGGGTGTGTACTATTTCCTTTATTTAGTTTCTCCATTAGGTGGACGACATGCTTCGCTCACATTTAGCGGCCACTCCCGCTTTCACTTTTGAAACAGCCTGCATTCCCTTTGTTGTGCCTTCTTCCCCCACACCTTTCCTCCCGTTGTCTGTGCCTTCTTTTCCCCTCCCCATTCTCTCTCCCGTTGTCCTTGCCTTCTCCTCTCCTCCCCCACCCCCTGCCCGCCCTCCCATTGTCCATGCCTTCTCCCCATGCCCTCCCTCCCTACAGATGTCTGTGCCTCCCCCTCGCCCTCCCTCCCGTTGTACGTGATGCCTAGTTGCCAACCATTTGGAATGCAATAAGTCTGGCGTAAATTGGAGACCTATTGTATTGCAAATGCTTGTTATTAAAAGTATTGGAACTGCTACTGTAAAATTAAAAAAAGATTGGAAAACATTGTCCCAATAGATCCCGCCCACTTCAGTCTTTGCCTCGTACATGCCGATGCCGCCTTTTACTTACCCTAAAAGCTCCTGACCTCATACACTTACTCTACCTTCATGTACTGTAGAACCTATGACTGACCCACAAACATCTTTATTATCTTCATACCAAGCACATTTAACAAACTGACATTAAATAAGTTTCTATGCCCCTATAACCTTTCACCTCGCCCCCTTCTATTCCGGTTCTCTAAGAATGTCTTCTACATTCACCTCACTCAGGAACATTTACCTCTTTCTACGTGCATTTCCAAAACATTTTTGTAAATTGGGAGCAGCTATCCCACAGCCACACAGCCCTCTTACTTGGGTCTCTGGCGGTTCCTCTCTCCAGCACCCTATAAAATAAGCAGTGCCAGCCACCAATCTGGCTCCTGCTCATTTCTTTGTTAACTGTTCTTAGTGTCTGGTGCCAGAACTAACGCGACTTCTCGTCTCCTCCCCACCCCCAATCCACCCGTTGTTGATGGTTGTCACGAAAACACGCACACTACTCCTTGAGGTGAAGTGTGATTGCCTGTGTTTCACACAGAGAAGCAACCGTGTTGCCCTCGAAACAAGGGGGCTTCTGGTTTCGCAAGGACCCTTGACAAAAATGGTAATTCTCCTTGTATCTATGTAAGAGCGTGGTATCTACGCGTGGACCCTGTACTCCTGTGTGTGAGTAAAAGGGTACGTGGGTTCTCAGGTGACTCCCTTGCCAGCTGTGTCTAGAAATAGTTACTGCTTTTCCCACTTTACAATCGCAACTACGATTACCAAAATGCAAATAAAATAAAACACAACAATAGGTTGGCTACTGCTAACCATAAAGGCATGGGACAATCTGAGAACACATAAATATGTTAACTTGTGTATGTTTGCTTCTAATTCTGAACTGTGTGTTTGCATGTGTGCCACCATCTTAGATCAGTGGCCGCTGTCTACTTTGTATGTGTGTAAATCTGAACCCACTCGTTAATGTGTTTCTGTGTGTGACACTAATGCAATTGTAGGACCCTATATTTGTCAGTGCATGACTCTGCATGTGTGTGTCATTTACTCTACTCTTGTGTGTTTTAATGTAGAGACTGACACATTGTGTTTATGTGTGATTTCCTCATCCATGTGTATCAGTGTACTCCAACTGTGCCTGTAACAGTTTTGCAGCTTCTTTTGTGTTCGAGTGTCAGCGTATGGCCTTGTGTACTTGTGTATCAGTGTACAGGTTGTTTCATTTCTATGTGTGCGGCAACCCTTACACATCTGTATACGACGCCTTGTGTGGATCACTTTCCATGCACCAGTATCAGTTTATTGACCCTTGTATGTATGTTTGAAAGTGGACAAACACTGTGTGGTGTCTGACAGTATAGAAGTCTACATATAGGTGTGCATCACTGTATAGCCCTGTGTGTCAGTGGATGGCCTATTTTGGTGAATGTGTTTGGGACTGTTTGTGGACACTTGTCTACTAGTGTGCAGCCAATGTCAGCAGACACAGCTGTTGCTTGCATCTTAGTGTACTGCCTCTTGCATGTTCAGTGTAAAAGTCCTTACGTCATGATAATTTAGAGCCAAATGTATACATAGATACCAGTGCCTTTTATGACTCAATGTACTGCTCCTTGTGTTTGCGGTTCAGACCTTTGTGTTTGGCAGAGTGTATTATGTGTGTGTTAAATGAAGGAGTCTTGTATTTCTGCTGGTGTAAAGATCATTGTATGAATTTCATTGTATAGCATTGAATGTTTGTGTCAATCTAGGGATTCGTGCATGTTTGTATTAGTTTGTAGCGCTATCTGTGGCAGCTCTGGCTCAATTTCTATTTGTATCCATATATGTGTAATTCATTGTGCCACCTTGAGGGTGTATATCATTGTTGGGGCTTGTGTTTGTGACTTTGTATGGCTGTGTTGGTATGGCCCCTGGGCAACTGTGCTGGTGTGTAACCCCACATGCTTGAATGTGTGTGAGTGTATGCTCCATTGTTCATGTATGTTGTGCGTATGTGAGTTTACAGATGAATATGTGACAGTATATGAATATGTCAGTGTACTCCTCCGTACCAGTGTTCCTATTTTCTGTGTGTCTTTTTCAGCATGAATTCCTATATGTACATGTGTATGCTTCTTTTGTATTTGAATGTGTGCAACCACTTGTGTGTGTCATTATTTTCCCTTTTGTGCTGTGTGTATCAATGTACAGCCTTGTGTGTTTGTATGTCAATGTATATCTCCTTCTGTGTGTGTGTGGGCACGCAAGCGTGTGTCAGTGTCTGGCTATGTGTGAGTACAGACGATGGTGCACTTGAGTGTCTGTCAGCATACAGATCCTTGTTTGTGTATGAGGTCTTGTGTGCCTCTGTGCATGTCTGCTTAGTTGCAGTGCTGCCTCGTGTGGTTGTGTAAGCCTGCTGCCACCTGATTATCACTGTGCTTCCAGGTGTGTCTCTTTGTAGGCCGTTCGTGAAATTTAGTGTGTAATTGTGTGTGTATATATGCTTCTCTGTGTTGTCTGCATGATACAGTGTGTCTCTGAATGGTCCTGTTTGTGTGCTTGGCTATCACGGTGTGTTTGTGTATGACCCATTACAGTGTGTAGGTGGATGGTTCATTGTGTTTGTTAGCGTTCAGCCCTTCGAGATTCCCAGTGTGACTGGCCCTTTAGGTGTGTCAGTGTATGGTTTGTTGTGTGCTTCACTGTATGGCCCCTCTGTGTTAGTGCCCGTTTTATGTTTCCATGTCTGTTTGCGTGCACAGCCATTTGGCGCTGTTGTTTTACCCTGTGGGTGTGTCATTGCCTTGCCCATTGACTGTGTTTGCCTGAGCATTGTCCACCAGTGTTTGTGAATGCAAGTGTATGGACCTTTGTGTGCGTCAGCATGCAGACTGATGTTTGTCAGTGTATGGAACATGTTTTAACTGTGTGTTTTTGGGTCCTTAAACACCAGGATGTATTCAGTCAGCAATAGATGTTTGCGCCTGTTTTGTTCTTGTGTGTGTCAGTGTACAGCTAGGTATGTATGTGTGTGCTGCTCCATAGACCTGTGTGTGTCATTTTATGTCTTTGTGTGTACCAGTGGATAATGCTGTATGTGTGTCTAAACTCACGCATCATTTTGTGTAGATCTTATTCTGTGTCCCATTTTAAGGTCTAGTTTTTGTCTGCGCGCCTTTGTATCAGTGCCTGGTCATGTGCATAAGTGCACCACCAGTTGGCTGTTTGTGTGATTGTATAGCTCATTGTATTGGTTAGTTTGCAGTCTTTGCCATTGATGTGAGTCAGTGTGGACACTTCATGTCTCTGTCTCACCATATGGCTCCTCATAAGTATGGCAGTGTGTGTGCTCTGTATGGCCATATGTCTGCATCTTTGACCATTTATATCTGCCAACATGAGTGCTTTTTCTAGCACATGCTCTCTGGGTGCATGCTGGCAGTGAGTGTATGTCGAGTTTTTGGCCTTTTGTGTACACTGTCGATATATCAGTACATGGCTTTTTAGGTCCAGCCTACCAGACAGCACAGCTGTGTGGTTGCAAAAGCCATATTGAAAATACAGAGCCTTGAAGCCTGCACGTTGCTTACCGTTATTTGGCTTACCTGTAACTCTCGTTTTCCCACTTCTTATTTGTGTCCCAGCTTGTCAATCCTTTGTCCTTCACAGGGAGCATAGCCTCTTTACCATGTTTTTTGATTGGCTGGCTCCTCTGCTTGCTTACCAAGCACTGTTTTTAGGTCGAGCCTTACTGAAGCGTGCATGCGCTGCTCGCTCTGTGGGGCATGCTGTATTAGGGTATGCACTGGATGCCACGCCCACTCTCCGCTCATATATGTCATTGGCTTTGTGTCATTTTCATTCATAAATGCTTGCTTCTGATTTGTAAGTAGGTTTGTTAGTCCCTCCTTGGTACCGCCTTCTGTGCATTTGTAACCTCCCATGAGGACTGGCCCTTTCACTTCAGCTGTTACACCTAATGCTTTATTTAGTCTGTAAGCACTATTTTCTTTCAGGAATAATGTGGGACAATGGCAGCGCTTGAATTTGCAGCACGCCCACCGCCCCCCACACAGCACTCGCGGGACAAAAGCAGGCGCTACTTGTATATGTATATATGTCATTTTAAGAATAGCTGACGCCGCACACACTTGACACAGCATTGCCTGAGTTGAGTCACTCGAGGTAGCGCTGGAGAGTGCTACGAAAAACTAGTGAAAGCCGACACAAACAGGCTGCGCTGCACAATTAGTGGTGTCACAAAGACAGAGCCCTTTGAGGCGGGAGCGTGAAGGCCTTTGGTGACTCCATAGTGGGGTGTGCTGAATGAGGTACCTCAATAGAGATCCCAGTAAATAATTGTCATAGTTTGTAAAAATAAATAACTTCTTCCTGTGGCTGTTCTCGGTGCGAAGGACACATCATGGGGCATATTATCAAGCCAGGCAATTCCAATTGAAGCCCTTGTTCATGTGAAGGACGTCTAACCTGAGCTTCAATTGGAACTCCATAGAGCATATTATCAAGCCCATTATTGCCGTTTTAGCGGCAGTTGTCTGCCGCTAAAGCGGCGATAATTTTATCGCCTGGCTTGATAATATGCCCCCGTGTACTTACAAGTATCATGTATGAAGCTCATGCTGCCGCAGGTCGTGACGTGCGATCACTGGAGATACGGGGAAGTTACTCTGCGCAATTGACACCCGCTGTGCTGCAGCCTTTAAGACCTAAAGTGACACTCAGTTGGGAGTAGGAGATGTGACGGGTCACTGAAAGTCGCGAGTGTTCACATTTGTTGGGCATTCCCATCTTCCAGCGCAGCTCCTGTGATAAGGAGCGAATCACTCGACTCCCTCTTCCAACTTAGGCACCTGAATGAATTTTGCAAAATGTGCCGTTTAACAAAACAATTCATTATTCATCACTCTGCGCAGGGCTTTAAGTGGGATGAAAAAATGTGGGAGCCATGAAAGGAACTGGGCCTATATATGATTAAGGATGTGACTTAAACATACACACTAACATTTGCGTAGATCGCCACCCTTCCCACACATTTGTATAGAACAACAACTGCAGCCGGCAAGCCTGACCAATGTTCAATGCCTTTGCATAGATGCCAATCATTGCCTGACCACGTGACACCCTTTTATCCTACTGATAGGCACTGAGAGAAACTCGCACTGCCTTCAGCCGCAACTCAACGGCAGAAACACCTGGATGAAACTCAGATCGAATTATGCACTAGACAAGAGTTATATGCTGCCACAAAAAGACATGACACAACCTGAAACAAGAGTTTGCAATTAATAGGTATCGCGTTTACTCGAGTTTAAGCTATTAACATTGTAAATGACAATGCCTTTTATTTATGTTTTAAAAATGAAAACAAAAATAAAAGGCATTGCCATTTACAATGTCAAAAGCTCAATCTCGCGTCAATGCGAGACCTATTGCATTGCAAATGCTTGTTATAAATGGTGCTGAAGGTGCCCTATGGTCCCTGCAGGCAGATGCGCCAGTTGTTGCTGGTCGTTCGGCCCCTCTGCTCTTGTACGCTGATGAGGCGTTTTGCACTCCTCTCCAGGTTTAGGAAATCACCTATAAAGGGCCAGTTCCCTGTATCTTGCCTCAACACCATCTTTAATTATTCACAAGGAAGTGGGCCTAATTCGCCTGAAATACCTGCTTTTGCTTAAACCTATTTTACTTTGGCAATGTATTTGGGCTGAAACCGAGACAGGTTTTATGAAAGCTATTATGTTGAATTGTTTAGCGTTAAATTATGCTTTTAATATTCTATGGATTTCCTATATTAGTGACATTTCTAAATTAATGTTTGGCAACTCTGGGTTTCAAGATCCTTCTAGAATTCTTGATTTTCAAACGTCCGAGGTCAAGGCCTTTTTTAGGTGTTAGGTCCCTTGCTGATGCCAGAAAACCCACTGTTGTCACAGATTTGTGGAACGCTTTCCCAGAGGGTTTTTAAAGTTACATACCTTTGGTAACAAATACCTAAAATTGCCTCATTTCAATGAGGCGCCGGCTGGTTATAGCACATCACTTTGTCACCTTCCCTATTATGACCCGGCGGTATAGGTCCATGCCACCATGCCCCTGCGATGGCACTTCGAAACAAACCACTCAGCACTTTATGCTTTTTGCCACTTTTATGATGGTTTAATGAAACACATTTTGCAACTGTTCTTTATTGCGCACAACATTAGGGATTGCAACATTGCCCTATGATTTTGGGCACTTTGGAAGCCTCTATTATATGTTTTATTGTTGCTTCTTATACTGGCGGAGTGATCCGAATGAGGAAAAGTATCTGTATCTAATTGTAGTTCTTGTTTTTGCACGTTTGTAAATACTGTATAAATGATGAAAAATTGTATCCATTTTATACTTTATTGATGTATTGTATTTTGATACTATTTGTTCTTTTACAGCCCAATAAAGATTTTCGAGTCAAATCGACTGGAGAAAGCTAGACACAATGGTAGGTCTGAAGTTAAGGAGAACCTCAGTGCCTGGTTGAGGCTAGAAATGGCCAGATACAAGCTCCTCTGGGGCAAGCTACCTACTATCTGCTCAAGATACTACAGCTCTTCACTGTCATATTTCAGTTCTCTCAAGATCTGAACATCATAGGGTCATATCAGGCTCAGTCCAACTTTCCTGTCGGTCCATGGTTATTTTGCCTTATGCTCCTCACAACATCAGACTGCATACCCAAGGCCCCTCATGCTGTCTGTCCATGTGTCTCGAGCTCAGTCCTCACACTGTCTGCTTTACACCGAGTCTATTTTAAATAGGCCCGGGCAGATCTTCATCAATAAGCATCATGTAGCGTTATTTCCTCAAATTTGCATTTCTACTGTTACTTGAAATTCCTGAAAACATGCTATTATCGCTTTACAAAACTGTGTGCCATTCACAATAAAGATTTACGGTGAACGCACCACTCATGGTAAAAATGAATCACAAACATGTCGGAACAAAGCAAATAAGGGAATGTGAGTGGCTTTTGATTGCAGGGCTTTTGTTTATTTCCATTTTTTTTGCGCAAAATACATCCCTGTGTCCACTTTTGATTAATTTCAAGCTAAAATGTAGCATCAAATGGCAGTTTAGCATTTCATGTAATTACATGTAATTTCATGTAATTTTTTCAAAATTTTGTATAATTACACAAAGGCAAATAACGTAAATTTTGCAGACCTCAACTTTAACCCCTTGTCTGACCTGTTGAGGTTAAAAACAAGAATAGATAAGGTATATGGCCCAGACAGTACCAAGTCCTCAATGAGCTGGAGGTTAGTGGCAATGCAGGCTTATCTATCCTGAAATGGTATTCTAAACCCATTGGTCTGCTAAACAGCCCTGGTTTCACAAGGAGTGCTTACTGGCTAGAATGTAGGAAGGTCCGGGTTCCCCATAGATTCTACAATTAATATTGAGGCCTAAAATTATTATTAAAAAAAAAAAAAGGGGAGTACGAGGCCCTGGTTGAGGCCATGCAGCAACCTCTAGCACGCCATGCATCATCCTGTGACTGCCGCATTGACACCCTCATGTCCTCAAGCAATGGCTCGTCCTGTTAAAGAACTGACACCCGGAGGATTCCAACATTCCACACCCAGCAGACAGTTAAGTGACAGATAAAGCAGCAACATTTACTCCTTGACGAAGTAAATTGGAATGTTTGATTTACCCTCACCAGAATATGGTGTGAAGAACAGCTCTTCAAACCGAAGAGTTTCATTTTGATAGCCATTATTTCGGGTTGATCAGCCTGTTTTGGATAAAATCAAGTTCATGCCAGTGTGTCCTTTGCATACAACAAAACCTTTTACGTGTTTGTAATCTGTGCTTAATCTGCAAAATTATAAATACTAGGGCCCGAGGCATTTACAGGTTACCTCACTCTGTAGGGATAGCTTGGTTGTATTGTTTTGTTATGTATATTGAACACCTTTTCTTATTTATGAGCTGTGCTCCGAATAAGACAGTGCCCGCCACCATGTGGTGGATGACATAAATAAGTGCTGGTGTTTAGAAACAAGTGCCAGTGCTTAGCACCGGCAAACACCAGAACAAATTAAACACTGTTTGTAACTTGGTTTGCATATCACACGGTGCAGCACTTTCGCAACCAGTGACGACAAAACAATTGGTAACAAAGGCCTGGCCATGTTGAATATTCATGTGGGTGGCTACTTGCGAGATAGCGCTCCTTAATTTAATGACACATGGCTATAAATATGAAATACAGCATGACATTGTTAGCGTGTCCGTTTGCATGCAAAAAAGCATGTCCAGTTGCATATCACACAGTACAATCCATACACAACCACTGACAACAACAAACTTAGTAACGTCGGTCCCTTTGTGTTTGCTTGTGTATCTGTGTGGTAATTGTGGTATAGTGCCTCTTTAATACATCACCAGACTACATTGATAATGAAACACAATGAGTCACTGTATGACTGCAGCACAGAATGGATTTATCTAATGAGATCATTTTTCTCGAACAGTGTGTGTGTGAGACTACAGGGAAAGTGCAACCCACCCGGCACCTGACTAAACAGGTTCAAATCCACCCTAAATCAGGGTAAGTGAAGAAGAGGTGTGAATGACAAATACATCCACATGGTCACATGTGAAGTTGACAGTGTCGTGAAATATGTCTCATGAGCCAGAGGTACATTAGACGTTATATTTGGTTTGCAGTGTCCACGCGTGAGGGGTGATTGAAATATAGGTCTTCATAGAAGTTTCATTAAAAATAATAGGACCATAAAAATAACGCATGCGTTCTTGTGTTTGTCCATTAAAAAAAGTGTAGGTGGCTCAAAAAGGGGAAATGAAACATGAGAGGCATAGGCCTCATGTGTGTGCATGGCACATGTGGCATAAACAAGCAGGGAGTATAGGAGCCCAGACGAAGGCTGTTTATCTGTATGAGCTTATAATGCAGCTGAAACATGTTGGCTAAAATTCCTTGGGTAGGTGAACCATTGCAGGTCATCCAGTATCCGAATCGATTTTATTTTTTCAACTATTTCCAAGGTACCCAATAAATAAAGGAAACTCTTAAGAGTATACCCTGAGATATTTGTACTATTAGTCTTAAATCTGTGGAAACCTTGTGGTTTAAAAATGCAGGGTAATTTGTTGGAAATATTCACCAAGGGACAAATTATTCCTGGTGTTAGCTGAGAGGAGTAGCTTTCCTTTATAAATAAGGAGGAGGTTGACCTGAGACAGTGCTTAATTTGTGCCGGTGCTTTCCGGCGCTCAGCACCGGCACTTATTTTATACAATCATTCCCTGAGTCCTGGCCCGGTAAATATTAAAAATAAATTCCTGCACTGCTCTCCTTTTGTGGCTGCCTGGTATGTCCTCCAAAGTCCCACCCTGGTCCAGGCGTATTGAAGGAGCGTCGTCATCACGTTAGTGATGTCACGTCGCACCTGATTTTCACTGAACATTGGTTTATTTCCGGCCGGTGGGAGAATGGCTGAGAGCGGGCTTTGGCTGAGCTGGGGCGGCAAGGCAGGCTGAAAGTGCGCAGGACTGTATGTACGAGCGCCCACTATCAATACAGGTATAATTTATTTTTCATCATTGAGGTTACTTGCTTAAAAAAAACAAGAGCGGAGCCACTCCAACAATAAATATCCGGCATTGAGGCACGTTCTTTTAATCTCCTGTCTCCAGTGGTCGAAGTGGGCTGGATCGGCAGGGCACGGCGTGCCCCTACTTCTTCAATTCCAAGGATTCTGTTCCCCTACATTTTTATTTTGAAAATGCGTCCCTGCCTCCAGGACGCAATAAATCACCATTGCCTGTAAATAAAGCTCGGCGTTCCTTGCGTTCGTTGGAGGACTGGCGGCAGAGAAGTAACAGGACTCTGTCTTTTCCTTCTTGCCCAGAGAAGAAAAATACAGTGTCCACTTCTGCTCTGCTGCTTCAGCTGCCCCCCAACCCCCCACTCTTTCCTTCTTCCCTCTCTTTCTGTCTAGCAGTTCTTCTCTTACTAAAAACCGTGACTTCAAGACGAGGTTCTCACTCTGTTTCCTCTCCTTTCTTTTATTTGCTCCCCTGTGAAATGGATCCAAAAAAGAAAACCATTTTTGCTGGAAATGTCCTATTTTAATTCCAAAGAGCAGCATCTGGAATAAAAGGTTAAAAATATGAAAAATAACTAAATAAAGTAAGACAGGGTGGTAGCAAACTGGCCAGATTGATTTTATTCACACCCAAACACATTAGCGCCACTTTTACAGAGTTTGCCAATGCAGCGCTATTTTTGTTTTCTTGTCATTGTTTTCCCTGGGCTTGCAACTAGTGCACCAATCCCGGAGGTACTGCAAAGTGTGGATTGGAAAACAAAATGTGTACTGCGGCCAGGGATGTGGTCTTTTTACCATACTGCTTATGTTTTGTAAGGATATAAGCAATGGACATTGAAATGGGTCCAATCAGGGCCCTGTAGTCATGCCCTTAACTTTTCAGGCAAAAGCACTCACTGATTTCTGAACAGTGAGTGTAAAAGTGTTAAGGTAACCATGTTGTTCCTGCTTACATTTCACATGGTTTGCTAAATTTTGCATTCCCTATGAGTGTTTGCTGTTTCCAGGATCTTGTTACTTTTTTTTGTAGGCCACATATTGCTCTTGTCTAGTACGTCATTTAAATTGAGCCGCATCCAGGTGTTTATAGCCGGCAGCAATTGGGTTGTAGTTGAAGACGGTGTGAGTTTTTCTCAGTGGGGGAGAGGATGTGGCACTATGGCCAGAGCTGCTGAATTTGGAACTGGGGAACCAGGTTCAGCCTTAATAACCAGTCCACTAGACCACTCTCATGAGAGAGCACAATCCCATGCTAGACCTTAGAAGGCTTCGCAAGAGCTTAGAAGCCCTGGTGTCTTAGCACCAGCAGGTGGACCCTAGCAGTGGCAAGTGTGGGTTAACCTTCAAGGTTTGTCCACCACAATCCATACTGAAGTTCACCTCCAGTCTTGGGGCAGGCCTATGAAGCAGCACAGCCTAGAACAACAGTGACTGTCACTGTGGTTACAGGACTCTTGAGAAGGGCCAGCTCTAGGGCAGTGCAACCAGTGTGACCGCACCGGGTGCTGACTTTGGGTGGAGGCATTATGTTTGCAAGTATATTAAGGTTTTAAAAGTGCCTGCTGCCTCCTTCCTGGCCTCCAGCAATTTTCGGCAACAATAAAAATGCCATGATGACTCCGGTGTTTAATGTTCTTCCCAGAGAGAAATCATTTTGTCTAGCGGACTTTTTGATTCATGGAAAGGTAGCTCAGAGGGTTAATGTGCCTGCTGCAAAGAACATGTACCATGCAGTTCACAAAGTGCACATAATGTAAATAGGTCAGTGGGCTACTGCTTTTGTCAGAGAGATCCTTTTGTTACTTGCAGTTTATAAGTTAAAATCCTAACATAGAACAGTGAGCTATTAACTTTCATCCAAGAGCTGCATACAAACTGCAAGGTATAAAATAGAGCGTTATGTTTTCCTCCCAGTCTTTGATTATCCTAATGTTACAATAAGTGTTCTTTTGGACAGAAATCAATTCTGATTATTAAAGAGAACCCCCAACCATGGTATTACGTTTTAAATTCTGAGTTAGTGTTTCTCCAGACCAATCACTATTAAACTATGCAGCCTACTGGTTTGGTTGTCATGTGAATCCTACACCTTGTAGTCCTTAGTCTTACCATGTAACATTTTCTATACAGTGATTTACACACATATTGATTGTCTCTGAGTAATGTGTGGGATGTAAAGTGCTCTGACACCCTACACTGGTATGAGTTGTGCTGTAAATCAAATTAAATGCATCTGAGAGTGTGGTTATGGAGACTTGAGGGGCACTGTTAAAGGGTGGTTTTGAGGGAATCCATGGCAGAGGTGGTTTTTGGGGGGCAATAACAAACATTAATGCACAGGGCACCACCAGTGCTAAGGCCGGCCCTGCCCTTGAGGCCAGTCTGCCTCACCCATAGGTACCTGCTTTGGCCTTGTTTCAGAAGAAGTAGCTGCAACTCACCAGGGATTGGCAATGCAGAATTTGCACGCACACCAAACTAAGTTCACAAACTTCACAATCTCTCTGCTTCATTCACAAGCACTTTTACCATGTGCTGCTTGCTGTGGGGCCACTGAAATTAATTATGCAGCAAAGGAGGACAAAATTATGCCGCAGTGTTGACTAAATTATGCATTAAAAAATGGCTGCAGTATGTCGATCTTTTATGCCAATGTGATATGTTTGTGTCTTGGTCTTGCCTTTTAAGATGTATTCCTAAATGGTGCTGTGTTCTTTGTTGCAACCGAAAATCAATAAAAATTGGTTACCAAAAAAAAAATGGCTGCAGCATAATGCAGTATATTTTCTGATATTTTATTATTTTGACATGTGTACACATGCTAAGAGTCTCTTGAAAGATTTTGCCTTATTAGTACCAGTGTAACATACAAATGCAACAGTGAGAAAGGTGACCAGTCAACCTTTGCAATAAGCCATCCACTCCGCAGAAAAACAAGTCACATTTATTATTAACTTTTGATACGTTTGAGCTATAAACAATTTATTAGTTTAAATGGTCAGATCATGCAGCAGACCTTGCATTATGAGGCAAATATGGCAGAGCCATAATTATAAAGAAAACATTTGCAAACTAGGATATTTTGTCATTGATGTTTGAACGGCTGTTGTGGAAAAAGGGAGAAGTGCTGATGACAAACACTATGGCTCGGCGACAAATGGCCTGTGCTTCCACATTTCATCGTATTTGGGACATTCTGTGATTAGAAGCGTATCCGACTTTGTGAATGTGTTTTAATGTCAATAACTCATTATAACCTTAAATAATCATGTGTATCCATTGGTTGATTAAACTGGGCAGTGAAATGCCAAACAAATACTAAAAATTGGGATGTTAGCGCATTCTGGCCACACCTGTGGCTCCACCCACTGATCCAATCCTTGGGTTATTCCCGCCCTCTGATTCTCCGCCCACAGTTCCCCTACTTTTTCTCCCCCACTTCGACCACTGCCTGTCTCCCGTGCTAACTGAGGGCCTGCGCTTCAGAGTTAGGGCCTTGTAAAATCTGGGGGATGGTTGCCAGAGACTGCTTTGCTTGAGTTTCATTTTAGTGTGGGTTTCCTAGCATTTAGCAGGATTCCATGATAAGGAAATCCTTCGTAGATTTAATTTGCTACCCTGCCTTTCCGAAATTAAAAAAGGGCACGTAGCATGCTGCATTTTTATCAGCACTGACCTGGAGCTGCCTGTAATGGTGCTTTCGAAGTACTCATGATCGCTCACCACTATGGTGTGCACTTGCTGCTCTGCACTCATTAGCCAAAGTCAGTTTTTGTTGGTCGGTGCTTAAAATGTTTTTTGTGGGTGGCTTACGAATGTTGAAAGCTTATTTCTATGCCTTTAGGCTATGTTTATTCAAACAAAGATGATCGAATGCACATTGCACACCATTCTAATTCATTTATTCTATGTTGCTTGAAACTAATGTGACTCTTGCGTGCAGCCTGGGCTTGCGTGCTCTGCCCTGTAACACGCATGTATGATATCAACAAAACTGGAATGTTTGGATAGTTAATTATAGCTGCCTCGTCGATTGTATGCACCCAGGAGGTTTAAGCAGAATAAACATGTCACATGTAAGGTGATTTGGTAACATCACATCCACAAGTGTTAATTCACGGTTAGAGTTATGGACTAACAGACTGTCATTGCAAATCATCATTGCATGTATAAAAATGTTTTTTCATCAACAAATGATCAATGCTATGTAGAACATCTAAATTCTTAAAATGTTATGTTGTATATCAAAAAATGTGGAAATCGTAGCTATTAGCAAGTTGTTGGAAGGATGGGCCATAGGATTTGATGGGGCCCGTATTTTTGAGTACGTGGGTTCTTGAATGTGTAGTTAGAAGCCAGGGGTTAATTAGTAGGTGTAGGTAGGTTCACAGAGGGATAGGATGTAGTGATTTATGGGACTTGTCTTTTTCTTGAGAGCACGTGGACCTGAACGGGCAGGTAGAAGCATTTGGTTAATCAGCAGAGTAAAAGTAGGGTGTGGTCATGCTGAGTGAGCTACAAAGAGGAGAATCATGTGATAGATGCGAATTTTTGCACTTTCACACAGAAGATGTGGAAAGCGGTTGGAGTTAATGCACTGCGAAATGGAGAATGCAGGTACACAAGAAAGCTCAGTTCATTTTGGTTGTGGCTATGTCTGTTATTACTATAGAGTTAGTTTTTAATCAGTTGATTGTGAACACAATGGGTTTGATCTCACGGCCCAAGCACTTAGTCAGGGTGCATGTGAACATGGATGTAGAAGATAGAAGGAGGGCACTCTTTGAGAGAGTTTCAAAATATGTTTTTACAGGCACATTTTGGATGAGTTTAAACACGTTCTTGAGAGGGACAATGTAGATCAATGAAAGGGTGTAGTCTAAAATATGGTAGGAGTTTACACATAGCGTAATAAGTTTAAAAGTAATTTCGGCGCATATTGGTCTGAACAAAAAACGAATGGCAATTTTTTAAATTTATAGTTACCCCTAAAGAAGGGCTATTGGAGCCCGAAATGCATTGGGCAGAACGTGATAAAACTGCCAAGAATGAACTGTGTATTTTCGCGTGCCCTAGAGAAAGGCCTGGATAGGCATATCTCTTTTGCACGAGAAGAAATGGGAAAATATATAACCTTGCATGTGAATGGAGTGAGCAATAAATGGAAAAAAACCACTGGATCAAATGGAATAAAACCGTTAAAAATGTACAAGACTATGGTATCTTTGTGAACATTCACGGATTACTCTGTGCGTCTGGCATAGGAGCATAATCATGTTCCAGTTTTGTTGATTTAGGCTATGTTTGGCACATAAACATATTGTAATGGGCTCACTTTTAGCCTTTTTTATTTTTAATACATTAAGGATGCGAACACGGGTCTGCAATGCCGGGAGAATGTTGAATACTTTTGTCCTTTTGCTGTGACAGGAGATAGCTATGCTGTAAAAGAGCACATTAGCATAGCAGTTTAGATCGCTATCGGGGCTAACACTGGCATGTGTGATTTCTTGGCATGCAAACATTGTGTGACCATTGTCTCTGCAAGTGTGTCCTTTCATTTAGTTTACCCTTAATTCAATTACTAGATGAATGAACACAACAGCTGAAACTGATTGACGCAAACATACATGCCTGTTGATTAAAGTGTCCAAACGCAAAATGAGCAATAGTATGCTGCGGAAACCAGTGTCCGTCACCTATATTAAATCCACTTATGGTAAAATGCCATCCCTAACCCACTACAGTGTATGTACTTGGCTTATTATAGGATGGAAAGGGTTAACTGTTTTGAAAAAATAATTATCATTTAGGAGCTAAATTGAAAGAGTCATAAATGACTTTCATTCGCCTCTCAAGGACTAAGTAGTCATTCATGTTGTGCGAAGAATTCGGTGCACACTTGTTAAAATGTAGAATGTTTAGGATACACTACACAGACAGACCTGTGCAAACATGCCTGAAGTAAACAAATTGTAAAGCGAAGCCGTCATTTAAAAATATGACATTGTTTCTATCTTCACAAGGCGTTAGTTAATTTGTGATGTATTTTTCTATTCTCAAGTCAATGTGAGTGGTTGAATTAATGAGTTTCTAAGTAAACGTGTTGGCAGCGCCTGCTGTAGCGCTCCTTGCACCTGATGCAAAAATCACATTTGGCGGTGCATGCACCAAGTTCGAGGAGGTGGGAGGGAGCACCATTTTCACATGAAAGAACTAGGCCTAAGAACTAACAATGGCACGAGCTTTCACAGTGCATGCACAGATGGCAGGCCCCCAAGCTTGCCACTCAGTGAAATGATGTACTAAATCGCTATTGTGTGTCTTGGACAGCACAGCTGAGCATTGATGAGACAGGCCAAGAATGATACAGCCTTGTCACCCCTCAATTATACATAATTAATTACTCAATATTTAATAAAGCAGTGGTGTACTCTTTTCTTGCTCTTCCCCAGTATCTGCTTTTCTTCCTCCCCTTCACCCTTCTCTCCATTCTTCTTTCACTCTCTGCTCTACGACCACATTTCCTCATAATCGCTACCTACCCTCATTAATCGTTTATCTTTCACCTTCTCATCTTTCCCTTCCACTTTCTTTTCACTCACTTCCCGCTGTATGCTCTTCTTCCTTTTTCCTTTTTTCATTCTCATCATGGTCCACTCCAGTCTTGCACTCCCTATCTCTGCTTTCCTCACTTCTCTTCACATTCGTTTTCTACCTTATCTATCTTTGCCTTCAGACTTCTCCTCCTTCCTCACTCTCCCTTTTTTTTAATCAAAACTCACTCTCCCTATTTATGTTTTTCCTTCTTGCGCATTTCTTTATATCCACTCCAGGAATCCGTGTTTGTTCTCAGGATCATAAATTTAAATCTTGGTGTGGCAACTCAGTCTTTCATATATCTGAGGTTGATAAAATGTGTGCCAGTGAGCTTGATAACAACATTTTAAAATCAGTGTTAAGGCCCCCTTTGGTGAATAGGTGCTTTACAAACAAACATGGTATGTTAAGGACACAAAAGTATTTAAATGTTTTGTTTTTCAATTTCTATGCAATATTACACCAACATTATTCTCTATGTCCCTCCTTGGCCTAGTACCTCTCATACTTGTATTCATTCCCCTGACCTCCTTTCTTTCCTTCGTCCAATCTTCTTTTCCCTTTTTCTCTTCCTCAGCACCTCCAGCCATGCCTCCTTTCCCCTCTTGCTTCTTGCTTACTTACACCCTCATTCCATTCTTGCTTCCTTACACCCTCATTCATTCTCCATACTTCCACCCTGGGTGCATTTAATCCTTCTTCCTCCATTCTTCCTTTTTTTCCCTGCTCCTTCCTTCACCTCTTCTTTACTTTCTTTCTTTCTTATCATCAACCATTCTTTATGCTTATCTTTCTCCTTTCCTTTCTTCTTTCTTTTCATTCATCACAAATCATTAACTTCCTTTCTCCCTCTATTCCTTCATTTATTCCTTTCACATTCTTTTGTTATTCCCTTCTTCTTTCATCCATTGCTCAAATATATAATCACTCCAGTACTCCCCTTCCTGCTTGCATTTGTTGCTGCCTTCTTTAATGTATTTCTTCCTTCACCCCTTCCTTTCTTTTAAACAGCATAGTACAAGCACATTCTCTTTAATTTGCAAAGCTACCTCAAAGTGTAATGACCGTTCCTGAAGCTGCATTTTGAGATTTACACACATTCTCCAATTTGAGTTCACTTTCAAGTTGTTATAGTCTTCCCATATGTTACATTATGTTAAGTTATATTGATTTGTAGAAAAACTAATCACCCAAGAGGGTATCCAGGCACTTGGGCAGGTGTGTAGGTGGGAGGTCCCCGAGGTGCTTATGTGAAGAGCCAGGTCTTCAGCTTCTTGCGAAACTCAAGCTGTAAGGAGGTTTCTATGATGTGTTGAGGCTTGTGGATGTGGGTGGAACCAATAAAGGAAGTGGGTGGAGCATCTGGGGGAAGTGGGCGGAGCCAGTAAAGTGGGTGTGGCCTCCTAAAAAATGTAAGCACCTGCACTTAATATTTTACAAATTAAGCACTGACCTGAGAGGAACGCAGTTGTATTATGTAACTGAAAAGAACTCTGTATAGCTGTGTCAAGGTCCCAACTGCTTGTTTTTTATGGGCATGGAATTTTGTAACACCGCTCTTCACAAATGTCGAAGTGGCAAACATAAGTAATTCAGATTATTTAGCCATTACCACTAATACCAAACTAGTCTACCCTGTAAAACATATTTGTTAGCCACTGTATATGAGAATGAGTTTGGAGCTCAAGAAGAAAATAATACCTCTCTGCTTGCTGCACAGAATTCCCGAATATCATAATGAAAATGTTGTCTAACTGTAATACCAATAATATAAATATCACTCCACTGGAGTTAATAAAAATATACAACGCAAAGGATATCTTTGTTAATATTTAACAAAACACACATTTTTTTTATCAAACAATATGTTTGCGAATTATATTTTTCTTTCACAGTGAAATGGATGCTGCTTGTACTGCTTCTGCATGTTCCAGAGCATTTCTGAGCGGCATTGTCTGTCTCTAAAACAAATGTCAACCATAAGATTACTATAACAAGCATTTGCAAAGCCAATAGTTCTCGCTAATAGGACCTTTTTGCTTTGTTACTGCTTTCTAGCCATCCTGTAAAGCATTGTGGCTGCTTCGCAGCATGGCTAAAGATAAAAAAGATAGCAATAAAAAAAATGCGAATAAATGGCCACTGCTTCATTTTGTAGGCATGCACATGCATTCAACCCACCTGTGCATGTCTATAAAAGGGTATAGGCTTTCAGGAAAATGAAAAGCATTATTTGGTTGCAGGAGTAGGCTAAGGATGGAGTGGGGGTGAAGCAATAACGAAGTAACATGGTGAAAAGGGGTGAAGTAAAATGGAAATGGAATACTGTGCTACAGTTTGCAAGTATAATTGCATGATTTTGACTAACCCAACTGCACAAGCATTACATTGAGCTGTTCATGAAAAAACGAAACTTATTTAAGTAATAAATATAAGGCAAGGCAAAGTAATTGAGCCAGTACCTCATCTCAGCTCACACTACACTAACGGGAATGTTAAACAACAACTATAGTTTCATAAAAAACATAAAGGATGCAAGGAAATATAACATTTGGAATAAGCGGGACTTAGATTGGTAATTGTTTAAGGTTAAAGCTAGATGCCAGTTTACCAAAAGTATATCATACTACACAATGTACGTGTGGTGATATTAATTATGGAAGCATACAATGATGCATGAAAATGTAAAGGCCATTCAAACACAAGAGCGGCTCAATCGCCCACCCGATCATTGGAGGGTTTGGCCTCTTCTCCTGAACTACACTGCTCCCACACTCTACCTGCATCCACCATCCCCCCACCACCCAACACAAATGGCAATGCACCCCACACAATAACCACACTTTGTTCTGCCCTATTCTGCCCTATTCTGCCTCCTCCTCAACACCTGTTCGCTTACCAGACAAGCCACCAAAGTTTGGGACCTCCTGCATGACCTCTCACTGGACCTGCTGCTCTTCCTAACTAAAACGTGGCTGACTCCAAAACACACCCCGGACTTCACCACGGCAATCCCCTTCTGAAAGAGGATCTTGTAGCCAGACCCGAAGGAGAACAGCCTAGCCAAGCCAAAACTACCAAGCTAGATCCTCCCTGAACTGGAACACAAGTAACCCAGGACTGGTTTTGCACTGATTGGGGTTCACCAGCCAAGTATGGCTTGGTTCCAAAATCGTCCCCAACCCTAGCGACCCACCGGGGAAATGCCCAGTGCCCGCTACGGCCAGTTCGGCCCTGGACTCCTCCCACTCTTACCTGACTGTCTCGCCGCCCCTGCTCTACAATGCGGCAAACGCAAGGACCGCCCAGGCGGCCAAATGGCTAGCTAAGCCACTGTTGTTAGTCACAGCAGGTCTCAAATAATGACCTGCCTATTTAATATTCATCAGGCAAATCATTCTGTGACGCCCTTCAACTAAAGACGTGGTACATAATACATAGGTCGTTTTGTAAAATCAGAGACAGGTCGCCAATAGTTGGGTCGCTGTTTGCTACCAATTCTTTTGACCCGTCTCCTAGTGCATCGGGCCCAAAGAACCTTCCAGTGACTGCTGTGCGTCTGAAGTCAGGATGCCTTTCATAGTAAGAGCGCTGCCGGCCCTGCCCTCAGCGCATTCCACTGCTTGTGTAACCCTTAACAGCGAATCCCGAGCACTAATGCCCATGGTGCAGATCCAATGACTGTAATTTCCCATAAGCTCCGTTGATTAAATTCATCGGGCCTGCCTAATCGTGATTTATGGCATAATGTCCGCCCCTCTCGTTCCGTTTAATTTCCTAGAACAAAATCTTCCCCGGCAATTGAGCGGAGTGCATCTGTCACGAGCCTCCAGACAGCCCGCCCGCCCCAGCCGTGAATCACAAGGGCCGCTCTTTGAGGAGGGAAGTCGTCTGGGACGAGGAGGTTCACCAGGGTCGGGGGATGGGCAGTGCTAACAGGGGCACAGCCAGCCTCATTTCCTGAAAATGTCTGGGACTGTGGCAAAGCAATGGTGCCGTAGGCCCCGATGCAAACAATGACATTAGACCCACCTTCCCCTGGCTTTGTAGTAAAAAAAAAACAAAAAGTCAATCATTTGAGTGCAGTGAGCCTCTCAAACCCTGGGCACTGGTGCCACTGCATCTGCTGCACCGTTTAAAGCCACGCCCCTGATCCTCGAACAAGGTCAGGAGCAATGAGTGTTGAGTATGATAAAACTGTGTTAGTTCCAGTTGCCTCTGTGCAAATGATTTCCACTGGAGCTACATGGTGTTTGGACATGGAATGGCGCACTTTAAAACATATTCTAGTGGATCCCATGTGCATACCTGACCCATCCAATGGAGTTCAATGGTGTGTATTTTTCAGTTGTTCGTTTTTAATCAGTATAGTTTCAATTATTCATTCCCATCGAGTACTTTCTTTTCCAAAGGCACACGTGCATCTACGGACTAATATCGAAATATTTAGCAACTAGTCGGTAGGTAAAAGTAAACATTTCACATTATATCTCCGCCCATTCTCAATGTCAGGGCATCATAAATGGATCATAACCTAAAACGGTGTCAAACTCGTGGGCATTTTCAAATAACCCCTGTTACATTGTTTTGGGGCAAGGGTCCGAGATGAAGTGCAAATTAAGAATAAACACTCACTCCCTTATTTATCACAATGTGTGGGTGAACATCCTTACAAGTGCCTCACACACACACACACACACACACACACACACACACGTGTTACCATCCTTGTGGGGACTATGTGTGAATACCTGCCTTGTGGGGACTAACCTTTCCCAATGTTTTTAAAACACACTAATAACAGAAAAATGTTAAGAAAAAATTCATGAAACAGGATCCTGCTTCAAATTTGCAAATACATTCTTATTTCATCGTGTGCACAGCACCATCCTTGTGGGGACTTGAACACGTGCTACCATCCTTGTGGGGACCTCGTCTGTAACACTATTTGTGATTGAAAACAGTAGAAGGCACATGGCTAAATGTTTATTTTATCATACACAAACATTATAATCTATTCATATATGAATTGCTGCATATATACTCGGGGTGTATATTAAAGACCGATTATGATAATGTGCCAGAACATATCATATCATGCTTAAAGAAAGACACTTAAAGCTGCATGTAACCTATTTATTAGTGCTTAAAATCTTAGGAGATTCGGGAACTAACACATAAAGAAATTAACATATGGCACCAAGGAATATGGTCAAGTGGAACCCAGAGCTTCATTAGCTGCTTACATATTTACCTAAATAGATGTTCAAGTCCCTACAGAGATAGTGGGTGAAGATCATTGTGTTTAAGTCTCCATAGAAATAGTATGTACATTCAAAGCTTAAATCCCATAATAAAGAGTGTGAAGCTAATGATGTTCAAGTCCACACAGAGGTTGTGTGTAATTATAGAAATGCTCAAGTCCCCACAGAGATGGTATGTTATTATAGCTATGTTTAAGTCCCCACAGAGATAGTGTGTTATCATAGAGATGTTTAAGTCCCCACAGAGATGGTGTGTTATTATAGTGATGTTCAAGTCCCCACAAAGATAGTGTGTTATTGTAGCTATGTTTAAGTCCCCACAGAGATAGTGCATGAAGGTGATTGTGTGTAAGTCCTCATTAAAATAGGGCCCAATTCACAAAGGTAAACTTAGACAAAAAGTCTAACTTTACTACTTTTCAATATTCACAAAGCCCCATACAGAGAATGTGAAGCTGATGATGTTCAAGTCAAAGCAAACACAAGGAGATGACGGACGGAGTGCTGAAACCTTTCAGTCACTCACCCCCAGTCACAGATCTGGGTTGATTCCATCATCGTTCTTTGGCTCACTTCGCCACTCCAGTTCAGACCCAGCTATATGCAAATCAGTCTTGGCCCTGTGCCTCATGGGAACAGTCCAGCCCGAACTGCCAAGCCAGGTCTTCCCTGAACTGGAAACAAGCATCCTGGGACCGGCTTTGGGGTATCAGCCAGGCTAGCTTGAATCCAGTGCAGAGTGAGCAAGGGACCAAAGTCTGGGCATACCCTGCCAACTTATTGTGAACAAAGCAAACACAAGGATATGACGGACAAAGTGTTGAAACTTTTCAGTCACTCACCCCCGGTCACAGATCTGGGTTGTATCCATCATTGTTCTTTAGCTCCCTTTGCCACCCCAGGTCAGACCCAGCTATGTGCAAATCAGTCTTGACCCTGTGCCTCATGGCACCCCCTGGTGCTTCAAGTCGAAACAGAGCTTGCGTTTAATTACAGGAATGCTCAAGTCCCCTCAAAGATGGTGTGTTATTATAGCGATGTTTAAGTCCCCACAGAGATAGTGCATGAAGATGATTGTGTTTCAGTCCTCATTAAAATAGAGTCCGATTCACAATGGTAAACTTAGACAAAATATCAAACTTTACTACTTTTCAGGTTCAACAATGTAAACTTAAACCAAAAGTCTAACTTTGCTACTTTTCAATATTCACAAAGCCCCATACAGAGAATGCGGAGCTGATGATGCTCAAGCCAAAACAGAGCTTGGGTGTAATTATAGGACTGCTCAAGTTCCCACAGAGATAATGTGTGACTATAGTATTATCACGGTCGCCAAAGAGAATGTGTGTGATTATAGACATGCCCAGGTCCCCACAGAGATAGTGTGTGATTATAGACATGTTGACGTCCCCACAGAGATAGTGTGTGATTATAGAGATGTCGAAGTCCCCACAGAGATAGTGTGTGATTATAGACATGCCCAGGTCCCCACAGAGCTAGTGTGTGATTATAGAGATGTCGAGGTCCCCACAGAGATAGTGTGTGATTATAGACATGCCCAGGTCCCCACAGAGATAGCGTGTGATTATAGAGATGTCGAGGTCCCCACAGAGATAGTGTGTGATTATAGACATGCCCAGGTCCCCACAGAGATAGTGTGTGATTATTGAGATATCGAGGTCCCCAAAGAGATGGTGTGTGACTATACTATTACCATGGTTGCCAAAGAGAATGTGTATGATTACAGATATGCTCAGGTCCCCACAGAGATAGAATATGATTAGAGACATGCCCAGGTCCCCACAGAGATAGTCTGTGATTAATGGGATGCACAGGGATAGCACACAGAGATAGTGCATGATTATAGTCATGTACAAGTCGTCACAGATATATTGTGCGATTACAGTGAGGTTTAAGTCCCCACAGTGATAATGTGTGATTAGTCATATTCAAGATAGGTATGGTGAAGAACCCATACAGATCATATTAGTCTGGTGGGTTATTAAATTAATGAATCCACTTGAGGGATATGTGTTTGACTACTCGCTCACATGTTTGAATCCTTGTGCTACCACTCAGCCTTTATTCCTTCCAAGGTCTATACAATAAGTAATATTTACTTGCATAACAAAAAACATATGGTATTCAGCAACCAGATACCCTCAGGTGTGAATGTGCACTTTATATATGCACATGAGATGATATGATGTGATAATAGTGGTACTCAAGCCACCACTAGAGAGAGACTGGAATTATCCCATATCTATGAATCCCACTTCAAATGCAGCATTAACTGATTTAAACTGTGTTCATCCAGGAAGGCTTACACTTCCTTAAAAGTCCAAGTATCTGAGTTCTCATTTTCTTTTCTAGCCCCCATCTTATCAATTCTAGTCTCCATTAAGAAGATAAAACTGTATTTCTGATTGCAATAAACTCCTCATACTGATTCGTTCTGACACTTTAGGATTATTACAATAGAGAAATCGATTTAAGAACTGGCACATCTTTATAATTCTTGTCTCTATAATTCACGAATAAAATGATCCTCTCCTCACAAAGCTCTTCTTTCTCTCAAATTATTCCTTCTACACCATCTTGGAGTGTATATATATATATATATATATATATATATATATATATATATATATATAATCTACTGGCGGTCGCCAGTAGATAGTTATAGTTAGGATCGTGTTTCCATAGGAAATCCGCAACATTCTATTTGGAATAACTTTGGCGCCGATTGACGAATCCTCGCGAAATTTTCAAAATAGGTGGGGCGCTCCGCTCCTTCCCTGAAAGTCTCGGGGGGATTCGTCAAGCGGGGGCTGCGAAAAAGGGGGGGTCCCAAAACACGTTTTCCCCATGCATTTTTCCATAGGACTTTTAGTCCAAGCTACAGCCCGAACGGCTGAACAGAATTACTTGAAATTTGGCAGAGAGGTAGTCCTCAGGTCAGGGATGTGCCTTTTGCAGGTCTGGTGTAGATCTGTTCAGTATTTCCTGAGAAAATAGCATTTAAAAGCATATATATATCTATAAGCGCGCACCGTGCGCGTACGGTAAACTTACCGTACGCGCACGCTGCCGTGCGCGAGCGCGATTCTGATTGGTTGTTAGATGTTAGTAAACATTCGAATCGGTCGAAACCAGGAAGTGTCAGCCGCCATTTTGTCTCTCGCAGTCTGAGGGGGTGAAAAACAAAGGTGGAGAACGTGAAAAGGGGGCAGGGTGGACAATTCCTGACCCCCTAGCCTTTGTCAGGGGGTCCCAGAAGGACCCCCAAGGGCCAAAATTTCTTTTAATTTTTTTGCGAAAATCGCGGAGTGCGCGTAGCGTGCGCGTACGGTAGAAACTGAAAAATTCAGCGAAATGCGTAACGTGGGCGCGCGGTGCGCGAAGCTTACCGCACGCCCACAGAGCGCGCACGGTACGCGAAGCGCACCGTGCGCGTACGGTAAGCGCACGGTGAAAAACCTTAAAGAAAAAAAAATAAATACATAACTTGGCATTTAAAAAAAACGTACAAATTCACTGAAAAAATCATAGGTTTCACACACGTTATAGTTAGGAATTAGCATTTAAAAAACCTTGCAAATTCACTTAAAAAACCATAGGTTTCACACACGTTATAGTTAGGAATTAGCATTTAAAAAACCTTGCAAATTCACTTAAAAAACCATAGGTTTCACACATGTTATAGTTAGCTGGACATTTCACTCGTGAAAAACCATTGAAATTCCCCCGTTATAGTTAGTGCAGGCAACTATAACTCACGCGACCGCAATCCTCTGCTGATGACGTCAGATATTACATCACTGATGACATATGTGTCTTTCTGAAAAAAAAATATTTGTAATATATGTATAGCTAAAAATTAATGGAAGAAGACATGGGTAAATAAGTGTCTAAATACAGTGATGTAATATCTGACGTCATCAGCAGAGGATTGCGGTCGCGTGAGTTATAGTTGCCTGCACTAACTATAACAGGGGAATTTCAATGGTTTTTCACGAGTGAAATGTCCAGCTAACTATAACATGTGTGAAACCTATGGTTTTTTAAGTGAATTTGCAAGGTTTTTTAAATGCTAATTCCTAACTATAACGTGTGTGAAACCTATGGTTTTTTCAGTGAATATATATATATATATATATATAGGTGAACAGGTGGCGAGAGGCCATCGAAACGCGTTGATGTGAACTCAAAATAAAGAAAAGCCGAATGGAACAATCCCCTGGGAGTGCAGTGTGGTTGGTGTTGAAGCTGACTTTAACCTTATGCTGAATATATATATATATATATATATATATATATATATATATATATATATATATATATATATATATATATATATATATATATATATATATATATATATGCAAAACTTTACTCTCGCTTCACCCTCAGTCCTGGGGTTCGTCGCATCAAAGGAAAGCACGGCACCACAGAGAACACTCAATTAGTGTTTATTTAGCAGGTACACATCAGGAACACGCACAAAAAAGACGGTCGACGCGTTTCGGCACTCAGCCTTCAACTGGACCATAGAGTCTTAAAGTCCAGAGTGTCTTTTTAAAGTAAACATTTACAAAAAAAATAGTAGAAAGTGAAAACATACTGGACGTGAATTGCATCGACGATCATATTATATCATTTCAAAGTAAATGTGAGTTTAGATCAAAAAGAACTACAATAGTTTATCCTCCATGGTGGCTGCTGATAATCTAGGTATTTTTTTAAAAAGATTATTACAAGTGATATGTAACAATTGGAAATGAGGATCAGTCACAATAACGGTAAAGTACCTTTGAACAATAAGTAAATCAATAAGATTTTGACAATTGTTACTAATAAGATCCTGCTAGACAATGAAAATCTCCAGGGTCAGTGATTATATCATAATTTTTAACCACTCATTTTTGACTTCCTAGGTGAAGATTCTCATAAAGTATGAATTGGTATCAATTAGCAAGGTTAATTAGTTGTCAAAAATTCATAATGCTACCAACAAAAAATCAACTAAAGACAGATTCCAACTATCACAAAGTAAAGTTCCATGTCCTATATCAGCAGTGATAAAAAGAAGAAGGATGAAATGGAGGGAGATGCAGTGAAGACTAATGACGATTTACAGTTTTAGATCAACAGTGGAAATTATGTACAAGAGCAGGGGGGACGGGAAGGGGCCCATCATGAATAGTCAGTTCAAATATCTCAAAGGTGCACATGCAGTTCGGCATCCAAGTTGTGTCCTAATGGGTTTTCTGTACCCATTAGTAAAATCATTCTCGACTCTGCTCTTCTTAACTCAAGAATTCGGTTTCCACCCCTTTCTTTCTGTTTGACAATTTGAATGCCAGAGTATTTAAGTTGGTTACTGTCACTGGAGTGGAATTCAAAAAAATGTTTGGCCACAGGATATGTAAAGTCCTTATTCTTGATTGCGCGCAGATGTTGCAGGATGCGGAGTTTGAGTTTGTTGATTGTGCTGCCTATATAATATTTTTGACATGGACATTCCAATCTGTAAATTACATATTTAGATTCACATGTGATGTGGTCTTTGATTTTTTCATTGTGGCCATTCTGTAGATGATAAGAAGTGATGTTTTTACCCTGTTCACACGCCTTACATTTTGAACACTTCCAGAATCCCGGTGTGGTTAACCATGATGTGGTAGTTGGCAATTTTATTTCAAAGTGGCTGTGTGTAAGAATGTCTCCCAGAGAGGCAGTTTTTCGATAAGTGATTCTCGGTCGGGGAGGCAACATTTTCTTAAGGGTTTCATCAAGCAGCAGTACTTCCCAGTATTTTGATATATATATATATATATTCAACAAACTGGTAGCTCACATGAAGACGCACTCGAACTTGCACAAGGTTACCAGCCTTTAATCAAATCAGGAAGGACACGTTTATTCACGCAGGTAAGTGATGTAGCTTTCCACCTTTTGCCGACGCGTTTCGAGTGTCCTCTTCTTCATGGGCTGCGGGGAAAGTTCATGCTGTGGTGGGCTAACTCCCATAATGCTTACAAGGCTCCTCCCTGAATTTGGCATTGTGGAGACTTGTGGGAGTTGTAGTTCCCTGTTATAAACCAATGTTCGAGTGCACTTATTGCTGCGGTTTTTAGTCCATAGTAAACCCCCACATGCTCACGTGTCCTCAATCCTGCGTGCAAGCTCCACATTATATATATATCTTCTGGCGGTCGCCAGTAGATAGTTACAGTTCGGACCTATTTTCCATAGGAAATCTGCAACATTCTTTTCCCAATAACTTTGGCGCCCGTTGACGAATCTTTGCGAAATTTTCAAAACTCGTGGGGCACTCCGGTCCGCTCCTATCCTGAAAGTTTCACTGTGATTTGTCAAGCGGGGGGCGAGAAAAAAGGGGGATCCCAAAACGCATTTTCCACATGAAATTTTCCATAAGAACATTTAGCCGCGGCTACAGCCCGAACTGCTGAACGGAATTACACCAAATTTGGCAAGAAGGTAGCCCTTGGTTCAGACTCGTGCCTTTTTGTTAAATGGTGTAAGTCCGTTTAGTAGTTGCTGAGAAAAGAAAAAGTAGGTCACCAAGGAGCTCCGACACGCTGGGGATTTGTTTGTCTTAAATATCCCTGTTAGCGGCAGTTAACTACTGGAAATGAACACTGGAACGGAACATGTAACAGAAGTCACAACCTAGTACTCACCTCTGTCCCTCCTGTCTCCGGTGGGGCTGATTGGATGCAGTTCGCTTGCGGAGCGCTGACCGGATCACTCTGAGACTCCCACTTGTGCCCGTACTTGCACCGAGTCCGACCTGGATTGCCGAAAGCGGAGCAGTTCTCGAGCGGACCTCAGTTGTAGCATCGCTGCCATCTGCGACGGTGATAGAGGTGATCGACTGTCGTGGGACGACGCGGATGTTCAGAGGGATCGGCCAAGACGGGGCGCACAGGGACACACATTGTCTGCAGCCCCAGACGAGGTGGCGCAGCATTGGCGGGGGGAGTAAGGTGAGCCCGCTGCTGGTCTGGCTAGTCACGGAGTTCACATGGAGCAGGCGGCCCCGGACGAAGCCGCAGCCTGGCCCCGCCCCCCTCGGATTTAATTCATTTCGGTGCCGATTCTGCTCTTTGGAGCATGTTCTTGGTACAATGACCCCCACATTTTGTGCTGTACATGCGAGCGTGTGCATATAGCTACTTATGGTTCTATGGTGGAATCGTTCACGCGGCGGTCTTGTGGAGGAAGCCTGAGATCTCTCCAAGCATATTATAACTTCATCACCATATTATTTTATTTTTATTACCTATTGTCTTTACCTGATGCGAGGTCCTATAAAGGCAAAATGGTGGCCCAAATGAATAACATTATTGTGGGGTCCGCCTCCAACCTGCTACTGCTCTAGCGAAAGAAAAACTTCAAGCTTGAGGGAAGCTGATGATAACAACTGAAAAAGGGTCAAAAACACCAAAGGAACATCAGAAATTGAAACAGGACTATTAATGCAGCCTGGTCAAAGGATACAAACACAGGACTATACTGTTGGATATGATAGTCACTCCAAGGAGGTGGCCATCTTGGACTGTCTCCATCGCTATCTATACAGGTCAGATCTTCAATCGAAACCTATTTAACACTTCCTTAATTGTTTCTATCTCATTCTTCACCACCTCAGTTCCACTCCCACCCCCTCCATTCTCCTGCCACAGTGCACCTATTACACTACTGAATCCATCTCTTACTCCTCTCCCCACCTTCTTTCCCTCTCCACAACCTAAGCCACCACTCCAGCTGTTCCACCACTGCCACCGCGTCACTCCCTCCTTCCCCAGCCCACCATGCTATCACCTACCCACATACACACTTATCGCCCCATAACGATCTATCCCATATTAACAGGGTCTGCCCCATTATGGAGCTCACAGGCGCACATACCTACACCATCAACTACCCCCACAATCTCTCAAAAAAAGCTTCCAAACGCTTTAAACACAATATGATAAAACTACACCCAGAAACACCCATCTCCGATCCCTACTTCTCTACAAACAAGGGGCATATAACCACAGATATTATCTTTTACACTAACCGGAGAGCACAATGGAGAAAAGCATTTCTAGATATATTCGCGATCTCCTCCACCAGAAAAACCGCACATGGTCTCATCATCTCTATCTCACCCTCCCAAATTTTCAAAGCGGCAGAAACCACCACTATCTATAATTATGGAATTATTCTCATGCAATCAACAGATCGTAGCCTAAACCTGCTAGATAACATTTTTCCCATGATCAAAGAACAAGTAATAACACCACAAACCCCGCCCTTGAGCACTCCCAACGCCAGTACACATCCTATCACACCGCCAAATTCTAGCCACGCTCCTCTATTATCCCGATCAATCTCCACACCTGAGCTCTATGCTACCTCCCCTCCCACACAACTCAGACACTCCCCCTTGCCCACTACACCAGCATTTACACACACCACGGACTCACACACCACCACACAGTTATCACAATCATTAGCTACAATTAAGCTCCTCTCCCCACGATATTCCATCATAAAACACTCCCCCCTTACTATTGCACCAGCATTTACACCCTTAAAGGGCTCAGCATCCTCCCCGGGAACGAATATTGCCCCCCCCACTAGCATCACTACCCCTTGCAAATCCACCAATCGCACAATCACAGCGCCACCGCATACTTCTATGACGCCCGCATCCACTCCCCATTCCAGTCCACCCCTCCATGATCCGGAGAGGGAACTAGACAGGACACCATATAATAAACCTGAAGGCATGTCTCCCTCTTACCACCCATGGGATGCAAACATACACCCATATCATATCCGCCTATATCGCTCCCACCCGCACCAGACCCTAGAATTGCTGAGATCATACTCTCATTACGTCAAATCAAAGAGGACATACAAAATGTATCCGATGTTCTTCTGAGTCAACCTTGGAACAACAGATTAGCACGACAGACTAAATCAAACGTTCATCTGACCCACCCAGTAGTTACGTCAAAATTCTCGACCCCAAGATGGGAATCAGTTGCCTCTAAATAAGCCTGATTGTTTGTTGCCAAGCTACTAGAAGGTCAAGCACACTTTATTTGGGGTTTGTTGGTGACTTCATCCTAACAAGGATTGTGGTTCCTGCTTGAGTAGGATTTCACCACCCTCAACCAGTAACCCAATTTCTTACCGTAAGTGTATGTGTTCGTAATGGGTATGAGGTAGTGCAGAGTTGTAAGAGTTTTAAGAGTTTATTTGTTTTTTTAAGGTTTAGGCATGGGTAAGAATAAGGGGTAGTACAGGGTAAATGTAAAAGTGTAGAGGAGAGGGAAAAATATATATGTGGAGAAACAAGGAGAAACAGGTATTTCTCCTTGTTGCGCCTCTCTTGGGGAGGCGTAAGGTTTTGGCTCATCCCCAGGTTTACATGGTCTTGTAAATATGGGGAAGTGTCAAAATCCATGGGTGTTGCGTGGGAACACCCACCGCAATGCCCTTGCACCACCTCCTTAGCACATAGTAAGGCAATGCAGTGATTTGTGTTGCCTTGCCTTACTGCATATCTTTGAGACCATTCAAAGCCACGCAAAGTGGATTTGCGTGGCCTCATAAATATGATTTTGTAGTTTGCACCACTGCAGCATCACTAAAAGTGACGCTCCAGCCGCACAAGGGGCTCATAAATAAGTCCCTGTGTTTGGGAATGAAAAAGGATCTTGGGAAGATGGGTGAGGGATGGTTGGGATGTATCGCTGACCAGATAGGTTTCAGTGTGGGAAGGGGATTTTATGGGGGGAGATGTGGTCAAAACAGTTACATACCTTTGAGAGTGACCCTTACACACACAGAATGACCACTTCTTTGACTCGCGCTAATGCATGCTGGCCCTCGAGAGGAAACCCCTTCTAGTAAAATGTATGACGTGAAACGTGCAAGGCCTATTTAATCCTAAAAAGTCACCTCAGGTTTTGGCCTAGGCTATGAGACACTTGATTGACATTCTCCTATTTCAGGAGACACACTTATCACCAGTGGTGATTGGCATCTATGGAGGTGGGAGGCGGGCAAATAGGTGGGTGCACACATGTGCAAATAAAAAAAAAATAATTAAATTAAGACACTTACCGAATCCAGACAACACGATGCCTTTCGTGCTCTGGACCTCTTCTGCTGAGACTGCAGTGTGTGCCCCAGCAAACTCCCTTGACCAATCCTGGTGCTGCTCACATGCTGTTAAACAGCATGAGAACAGCACAATGATTGGAGGGAGGAGCCTCTCTAGGTGCTCCCCAGTGCATTGGAGGCCTGCACTTCCTCTCAACCCAGCTGTCTTAAGACTGCTGGGTAGAGAGGTTTAAAGTGCGCATGTCAGGCAAGGTTTCGCAAGACAGCCGGCCAAAGAGAAACGTTCCCATTAAACAGTACACAGGCAGCACTCTGCCCCCCACTCATCCCTGCTGCCGCTCAGCAGGCCCGCCCCGTTCTGACACTCGGTTCAGGACGGAATGATGAAATATAAAATGGTAATAAAGTACCATTTTATTTTTCATCTCTGGGGCTTTTGGAGTCATTTAAGTCGGGCGACGCTCCTCTGCTCCAATGGAGGAGCCGCCCCTGCTTATTACCCCATAAAAGCCAGTATGTTGCCTAGAAGTGGAGCTGCCATTGATTCTTTGCTACGTTTTCAACCTATTCTAGTGGGGGTTGGCATTGTAGTTAATTGCACTCAATGCTTCAGACTCACCTAGGTGGTGCTGATGCAGGGGTGCGTTATCTGATTTCCAGGGTATCCTACAACATACTCATCTCACCATTATCAATATCTATGGACCCAATCATGATGACCCAAATTTCTATTGCATGGTCATGGCACATTGTACTCGCCTGCAGCCTAGTACCATACTATGGGGCGGACTTAAACCTGTTGTGCAATATTTTGGATATCACAAACAATTGAGCTTGCCATCATGTGATTTCTCAACAATGCACTACTCGATATAGTGCAGACCCAAGAATTAGTTGGCATATGGAGAGGTGAGTCTGGTTGCTGCCCTCAATCCTGTGCCCTCAGGCTGAGGCACTGACTGTGTGACTGTGAATGGTGCACCACTAACTCCTATGCTGTTGCGCATCTCAGCAGCAGGTAACAAAAGTGTATGGTTATAGTGATGTTTTAGTCCCTGCAGAGATAGTGTGTGATTATAGTGATGTTCAAGTCCCCACAAAGATAGTGTATGATTATAGTAATGTCTACGTCCCCACAGAGATTTTAAGTGCTGGCCCTCACTACCATGAGAGTCCAGTGTGGAAGAGGTGTGCCTGACCCAGTTTGCTGATCAAGAATGTGAAGAACTACAGGACAGCAAAGGCAGATTACCACACCACCAGACTTGTAGTCCATTATCCCCTGCTGGCCCTGTGACCTTCCCTTAGCAAGACTTACACACCCATGTGTGCAACCCAGCAAACTCTAGTAATTCAGGAACAAGCATTGGCATAGCCAATAGGTCTCGCCTTTGGGACCTTATAAGTGTTTAGCCATGCAACAGTTGATGTTGTTGCACCAAGGATATTGTGCTGGATAACTAAACACTTAGAAGATCCCAAAGGTGAGACCTATTGGCTATGCCAATGCTGGTTAGTGTATGGATAAAATTCCAGAAGGTAAATTTGCCACGAGGGCTGAACATCCTCATAATGTCCTGGAACCCCAGGGTTTAGATTGTACTTGCCCTACACACGAGAAACACCCTCTATGTTGTACTGACAGGCACTGCCTTCAAAAATAACACTTCTACAAACACTTCTCAGTTATTAGTGCTGAGAGTAAATACTCGACAAAAAACATTTCCAAAAGTGTTTGTTCCAAAGATACCTTGATGTAAAGACTGCATGGGGGGGACTGGGGAGAGGGAGCGTCCCTGGTGAGGGTTTAGGAGTACGGGTCCGAGTTTTTCATGCAAAGTTAAAGGCTTGTAGCTAAGGACTTGTGGAATAGGGTTGAGGGTTTTGGGATAGAAGGGTATTAGATTATGGGCATAGGGTTATTCGTCTGCGATATAAGGTTAAGGGTTGGGTTAAGAGTTTAGGATAGAAGTGCCAAGAGCACAGGGTTGGGGGGTACATGGTTAAAGGGTGCAGGATAACGTAAGCAAAGAGTGATTAGAGATTCATGGGTAGGACTTTGGGATATAGGTGTTACAGGTAAGGAGTTCTTGGTTAGAAGTATAGGGTTGGTGTTTGGGATATGGGGTTAGGATATTTGATTAAGGATGTAAAGGTCACATTATACGGTTATGGTTAATGGTAAATGGTTAAGGATACATGCTTAAGTGTGCTAGGCTTGAGGCAAAGGGCTTATGGGGTGGGCTAAGGGGGTGACCAGCATGCTAACCTTTGTTTAGTGTCACCACTGGAAATGTGTTTAAGGTGTGTTGATGAATGTCACAGATATTTTTAGCCTGCCTCTTGAAATTAAAGAAACAAAGTGCTGCACCAGACAGTAACACTGCACTTAATTAACTCCAATAAACACACAACTTTGAAGTGATGCAACTAGATGTGTTAAAAATAAACTCATGTTATTTCTCAGTTTGAAAAAAATCACCAAGGATCAATCGTAGTGACCTGTGCCCAGAATAATGCACTCCATCAAACATCTAGCTGCCTTACCTAGGACACCCTTGTCTCCCCTGCTTCACTCATCCCTTCTAATCCTTTCACTTGTTAATTGTGAGCTTAAATATTGATTTGCAAAGAACAAATCCAGATGTAACGATTCTTGTAGTATTTGTAATTTCTTTTTTTTTAACGTTTATGCTTACTGTAAATATGGACGAATGATTCCCAATTAAAGTATTTTATTATTAAAAGCAGCAGCGCGTTGCCTTTTAATTTACCAATGCCCTAATTAGATAGTCTATAGCTCAATGGAGTAATAAGCAGTGTAATAGCACTTGGTAAAGCGGGATAGCAGTTCTGAATCTCCCTCAATGCTAACATAAAAGGAAACTGAGCTCACTCACTTGCAGTTACTCTGAGTACCACCATCTAGGTTAACCACGATACACCCTACACATTAGGGCATAATAGTGGTCTACTTAGATAGCACTCCTAGAGCAGGTAAAGGTGTGACAAATCCGAAGGAAGCCGTGTGGGAAGGTGAGCAACTTAGTCTGTGAGCAGAAGGATGGTTCCAAAAACACAGCCACGTTTGCTCAGCACCTGAAAGGCCACCTGAGGCAGCAGTCAAGAAGCTAGGAGGCACTGCACATGACTTCCAGAACACTCAGTGTAGTAACTCTCAGAATCCGATATTTCGAAGTCCGTGCAAGGTATTGGACATAGGGCGGTGGTTGTTTTATTATGATTTGTCATTTGAGCGATAGAGGGGCCAGAAGATGAAACTATTTTCCGATTAATTAAACATGAATTGGATTGTCGGGCAGCAAGTGGATTCCAAAGTCTTTTCCTCACTCTCGCCTTGCATAAAACACAATACAAACCCAGACGATGAGTTAGTATCCCAGATCACATTGCCTCACTAGATTTCTGCTGCGTGACTTGCACCCACTGACACTACCCTTCCCTGTCTTGCGGAAATCGACATGTAACTGCACATTTGAAATTGCAGCAGTCACTGCAATGAGTCAGAGATATAATACGTCAGTTTTCTTTGGATAATTCAGCTTTCTCCCTGGCTAGTTCACACAGAACTGTACTTGCTTATTAAGGGAAACCTCGCACGACACGCATTCCAGTGAAGTGTGTAATCTTTTATTAATTACGTCGTTGTTGACTTGGTGATGCTTCGATTTTCTATATCGGCTTCAGTTTTTCTCACATAAAACGGAAAGCTGGTCTCAGTGCTTTATGTGGGCGGGTACAGTCAGGCTACATCAGAGGTTCATCTAGTTAAAGGGAGAGTGGCGATAATTGTCATCGTGGCAATAGGCAATTATAATCTCAGTGTACAAGGCCATGTAAAACAAGCGGCCGCGAAAGCGATCGTGCAAAGCCCACACTAATTAAAAGCACACGTGAAGCGGCATTTTCGTTGCTATGGCAACAAAATGGCGTCGGACTGTCCACAGTCCCTACGGAGCGCATGCTGTTTGCTATGGACAAATGGTGAAAGCAGATATCTTTGTCCATGCAGACGCGTGCATGAAAACCCTCAGCAGAATCGATTACAAAAGGTACTCGTAATAGCGAGTGCAGCGCATGTGCTGCTTTTGCCAGGTAAGACCTAAAAATGCAGTGTCACTCATAAAATGACAGCACACCCGAAGAATACACCTGTGGCATTGAGAGCTCACTGAAGCACCAAGAAAAATGCAAACACATGCTGGAAGCTTAAACATTTGAAAAAAATGGAAAGTAGTTAAACGGACATTATGATAAACTAGGAGCTCAGGAATAACACACTATAAAGGATGCATGTAAATCTATCTCAGAACAGTATTAATCCAAACAATTGCATGCTGGGGGAATAAAATCAGTACTGTGAAAAACACTGTTGAAGTCTGTGTTCATCATCTTGCAAAATTACCATATTACCTTTGCCTTAGCTTCTTCACAAGGACTATGTGGTGAGATTACCTCACATTTAAGAAATAAGATCTTCATGATAAGAAATAGCAAGTGTTACACCACATTATGTCAAAATAGCCCACCTACCTTACTACCACCTTTTGATTTCAAATCTTGCGCCAAAGAGGACCTGATCATCTATTTAAAGAAAGACCTACAGAACTTCCCAGTGACCCTATTCCATGATCTCTGCTAATTAGGTTTTCCATAGCCTTTTATTTTGTGGTAAACAATCACACCATTGATAATAAACCCAACTTGGATCCAAAAGTCCCTAATAATTATCAGACCATACAATGTTATCTCACATTGAGCAAGATCATTGAGAACCATTGCAAGTGTACTGAAAACAACCAGTTACAAAACACCTCTCAGTGCAGATTCCACCCAGCGCTTGGATAGCATTACTGAGTATTAGTGACATTTTCAGAATGATAACAGACCGAGACTGTTAAACTTTGCCTAAATGTCTATCTGCAGTGGCTGAATGGAAAGATCAGCAAAAGGAAGCTTTCCCGCCTTGCATTATTTTTGTTTTCAATGAAGGGCAGACCTATACTTTTTAGGAAAAGCAAGTCAATATACAGGAAACACTTTTCTTTTGGCAGGAGCATCTCGAATATGAGGTGCTGCACACAATAAAATGTGGGGAGCACCAGTAGTGACTATTACAGAAACAAGGACTGGATAGCAACTTGCAGAACATAAGGACAGTCAACAATGGAGATAAAGAGACTTCCTCAGATCTGCAAAATGGTTTAGTCTGGCACAGAAGGCACTCTTAAAACCAAAGGGGCACATGTATGAGAGGCTTGCATTGCGTTTGCACCACACAACATGGTACATGCATGACGCAAACCTTTAAGACAGATTTTTGAAGCCATGGAAAGCCACTTTGCATGGCTCTAAGTGGCTCAAAAAATCTGTAGTAACGCAACGCAGCGCAATTCACTGCATTGCGTTACTCTGCCCTGGGAAGGCGTTGCATGGATGTTCCCATGCAATTCCCATGGTTTTTGATGCATTACCAGATTTACCAGTAATGATAAACCTGAGAATGTGCCAAAACATTATGTCTTTCCACGAGAGGTAATGACGAGGAGAAATATCTCTATTTCTCCTAGTTTCTTCCTCTTTCTAGGTGTACGGCACACATAGAAAGAGGAATATGTCTCCCAACATTGTTTTTGTGCAGGAAGGTGCTTGTTTTTGCACAAAAACAATACTGCTGACAACACAGGAAGCGCCAGCGCAGAGGAAAGGCCAGGAATGCACCGTATTGCCCGAAATACAGCAATTCCTGGCCTCTCCCTGTTACGCAGTGCAGCAAGGTGACTTGCTGCACAGCGTCACTTTCTCATAAATGACCCCAAAGTGTTGTGGATCAAAATCATTAACTTAAATTTTCATAACAAAATTAATAATTCACTCTTCACCATTTATATTTATAGGTTTGAATGCTTCTTTGTGTATGGACTTTTTAAAGACATAGAATTGCAAATGAAATCATTAAGTATGCTATGGTTGTGAATGCGCAACCTTCTTGCAAATGATCTGGTTTAGGTTTTTTAAATTCAAATTGCTGCTGTCATTGCCCATCATCAGATCAATAACAATTTTACAATTTTAAGATATTTATTGTAAAATGTTATTTTTGATGGCATCAGCTTGCAAACATCAAAGCATTTTACATGTGGAGAAAGAACACTAACGTTTGTCTACAAACAGAAAAACATAAAATAGTGTTGTATACATGGGAACAGCTCACTGCCTTTCCTTTAACATTTACCTCAGAAGTACACATAGCATTTTCTAATAGTAAAAGTTTAAAGATTTGAAGAGATGCAGTTCTATGAAAAGTTCGTTTTTCACTAAAGAGTGTGCTGTAATCTTGCATGCCCTCCTTAATACAAGGTTATCGCAGTTAGTTAAAACCCGGCATTTTTGTCTGCTAAACTCATCTGCAGACTGCGTCGTTTGAGAGGCAGAAACCAGCACAACACATCAGCCCCACTGGCTCTCCTCCCCCACTACTACAGCCTCGTGCTGCAGGTGTACCCCAGGAATGCTCACTCTGTGTAGGCGCTGGTGCCAGGGTGTGAACAGGCCTGAAAGGAGCCGAGAGCGTCAAGCGCTCGGTCCTTTGTTATGCTAAACCTCGGGTCAGAGCGCATTCGCACCTAACCCTGGGCCATTCCCATGACAACAGAGGCCGAGGAGAAGCTCCCAACTTGCATATGACAGGTGAGCTGGGAGGGCTGGCGCACTGAATACCGTGCCATCATATTTCAGGTTAGGACAATTATCTGAGAATGAAGGGTGGGAACCTACATTCCTGGGCATTTCAGTACTTTAATGAATTGACTTGGAAACCCAATTAAAAATTCTACTAGCATCTACAAGACACTTTCAAGAATATAATGAAATTCACATATAAAAACGGATTGCATTTCTCGTGTTAAAGAAACATTTTTCATATTAAATTCTCTAAACAGTTCTTTTAAAACAGATCTATTTCTACTCACGCACTAACGCAGCAGTATTTTTTTAAATGCTCACAATGTAAAGTACTTTGTATGAGTGTGAACTTTTGACCTAATTTTATTGGTAAAACGTGTGTGATTTTCCATCCTATGCTGCAGGTATAACTTCTCTGCATTGGCTTGGATTAGCACATAAACACATCTGAAACCTGTAGTTTTATTTTTTCGTTACAAATATAGGATCACAAGTGCCACAATGCAGAAAAAAACAAGCACTAGCAAAGGCAATAGGTCTATTCTTTTGGTGATCATCAAGAAGAAGAAAAATGGTTATTGCGCATGCTGACCAGAATTAGCAAAAAATAGCAAGCTACTTACCTTCAGTAATGCCTTATATGGTAGAGTCTCTTTCTAGCCACAAGTTCATTTCCTTAGACTTTCCCGAGGCATCAGACTGGAGCCGAAAACTTTTTTGAGCAATAACCTTGTGTGTAAGTAGGTGGCATAGTTAGGCTCCTCGTGACGTGTTCGGCATTGTCTGCATCAGAAGGGACATGTGTGGTGCCTATACAGGCATACATGCCAACATTTTAGGACAGGGATGTGGGGGATTTAAAATAAAAAAATCGGGAGAATGAAAATTCCCCATTGAATTCAATTGTATAAAATGCAATTTCAGGCGGGAGACAGCTAAAATAAAGCAATTTTGGGCTGGAAAAATCGGTAGTCTCCCGCCTGAATCAGGTCTATTGGCATGTATGTATACAGGCACCACCCCAGCGCGCTGATGTCAGTTTCTTTTCGCGACTTCCCATTCCAGAAGCACAGGCCCATAAAGAACACTGACCAGTGGTGTGCATGTCTAGGGCCCTTAAGAAGGGTAATCATTTAACTGTAATCTATTTTCAGAGCAAGGAGGATCGGAGGGTTGGTATGGAATCTGTGGCTCAATAGAGTCTCTACCAGATAAGGTGTTAGCAAAGGTAATTAACTTGTACATCTGATAGAGACTTTTAGCCACAGATTCCTTACCTTAGAATAGATACACAAGCAATTCCTCCCCAGAGGCGGGGTTGCTAAACAGATGATTCTAAAAATTCATCCAGGACCAAACGGGCCCAGTGCCATGCAGAGACACCCACATTGCTGTCTGACAGAGGTCCAGGAGAGGGACTCCACAAGCTAATGCAGTAGTCACAGCTTTGGCTCTGGTGGAATGATCATGCAAGTCCTCACGGAGCTGCTTTTTGGCCAATTCAATACATCATGAGATGGTACGTTTTTGCACTGCCTTTCTTTTCTTGGCACTGACATATCCTTTGAAGAGTTGATCGTCCACCTGGAACTCTTTGGTATGATCAAAGTAGAACGACAATGCTCTTTTTGGGTCCTGGTGGTGGGGTCTGTCCTCTTTAGTAGCATGTGGTGGGGTGTAAAAGACAGGCAGAGTGATAGACTGACCTACATGGAATGGAGTTACCACCTTTGATAGGAGTGATGCTCTGGTCTGAAAAACCAGCTTGTATAGATAGAAAAGAAACAACCACAGTGGTACAATAGTCGCACTTCTCTATTGTTGGAGAAGTGATGGGAACGAATGGTGCTCAAAACTCTACAACACCACTGCTGCCAAGAAGTGTATGTCTGTATCAAAGAGCATTTCTGCCCAGATAAATGAAAAAAAGAGAATAGTGGAGCACTCATATAGTATATCAGTTATATTAGTGTTAAGGTCCCAGTACAGTAAATATAATGGCTTGAAATATATGTAATGCCACTTTTGTTAGGTACTCAAATGATTTCTCAAAACATCCAACTGTTGCAGTAGAAAAAATATTCTTCACTTCATGATAATTCTTACATATAAGCTACAAGAATGTTATAACTACGGCTACAACAATCTAACAAAGGTTTGCATTGACTAGAATCTTCTATGGAACAACATTTTCAATGCATCGCAGACCTTTGTTAGATTGTTGTAGGAGATAGATTGAACTCTTAGTGAGAGGAGATGGGTGACTAGAGAGGGCAAAGTAGCAAGGAGACACTGTAGAATGAAGTAGGCAAGGTGGAAGAGGGACAGAGCAGCTAAAGGGGTAAGGAGGGATGGGTCAGAAGAGAATCATTAAGATTAGATGCACAGGGTTTTTGCATTGGTGGACATCAACATCATTGTGTTTGAGCAGCTGTTTGAATGCCTGTTGATCCGATAGTGGATGTTCTCCTTAGAGACTGCAAAAACCAAATGAAATGATGGACGGAGTGTTGAACATTGCAAGCACTCACCCCCAGTCAACTGATCTGGGTTTAATCCATCACCGTTCTTTAGCCCACTCTGCCACCCCAGTTCAGACATGGCCATATGCAAATCAGTCTGACCCTGTGCCTCATGGGACCAGTCCAGCCCGAACTGCCAAGCCATGTCTTCCCTGGACCGGAAACAAGCTTCCTAGGACCAGTTTCTGGCATTTCAGCCGTCTTCAGCCAGGCTTGCTTGAATCCAGTGGCAAAGTGAGCAAGGGACTCACGTCTGAGCATACCCTGCCAACTTATGGCGAACAAAGCAAAAACCAAAGGAAATGATGGACGGAGTGTTGAACATTGCAAGCACTCACCCCCAGTCAACTGATCTGGGTTTAATCCATCACCGTTCTTTAGCCCACTCTGCCACCCAAGTTCAGACATGGCCATATGCAAATCAGTTTCCTTTGGTTTTTGCTCCATAGAGACTGGCCAGGGTTCACCTTTGCACAAATAGCTCCCTAGGAAACCCCAATTTGGTGCCTACCGTCCCCCTTTTTTCACTGAGAGATATTCCTCTCGTCCTCTGCTTGTTTTGAAGGTGTGACTAACTGTTGCATTTTCTCATACCTCAAATTATTAGTGCAGAGCTGAGAGATGAGCTGTACAGTGGTAGCTGACAAAGCACACTTTTCTTTGGAGCCTGGTCATGGGGAGACTGCTGCACCCCTCTTCACCTCATTACCCTTGGCTTGAGTCCAGCGTGCCCATGCTAAAAACATGATGCTGTTTTGAACAAATACAAAATACTTAAAGAGTCTGTAAGGTCCAGATGTGATAAAGTTGCAACTCACTGAAACATTCTGCTTCCAGAACCCACAGAGTACCTAAGTATCTATTGGTCCACAGAGGCACTTTATGGTCTAGAGGTCTAAAAGGTATCCAAGAGTGTATTATTTCTACCAAGAAGGTGCATAGATGCAACACACAGCAAGAAGCAACTTCCAAAACTACCAGGTGAAGTGAGTGTCCAGTAAGTTATGTGAGTCCTAAGAAATAGGATCAAAAAATGAAATGCAATCTTAATTCCTCTATGGTTACATGGGGACAACATGTTAAAATATATTTTTCATTTTACAAACCACTTTCATCTAGAAGTTTAGTGCACATGTTTGATCTGAATTACATTCACTGCAAGTCCCAATATACACTAGCTTATTGAATTAATGCTTAAAACAGGAATGCAGCAATGCAATTGACACCATACAAACCTGGCTCAATGACTTGAACCTTGACGGCTTTGAACTAAACCTTTCACCGAATGCCAAGTCACTTTGATTCACCCTGGACACCAACCACATCCTCAAGGAACACGTTTAAAAAAAAGTGGCCTGGTACTAGCTCTCTTCTGAAGAAAGAGAAACCACGTCCTCCAGAAAGCAACTACAAAACTGCTGTTAAAGCCTTCGTACTTTTGCATGAATGGTGGTAAAGCTCTGCTCCATGGCCTCCTGGACTCCCCACTAGGACCCCTTAAGAGCATCCTACACACTGTAGCACATCTCATCCAGGGCCTGAAGAAATATGATCCCATCACCTTCATCCTAATGGAATTACATTGGGTCCTATTACTGGCCCGCACCATCTTCAAAACTAGTGGCGTCTTTTACAAAGCCACGCGACCAGCACCCCCAGTTATTTTGCAGACAAGCTCTCTATCTCTGGTGGTTCTTAGCTCATGCACAGCCAGGACACCATCAGACTGTAGAATAAGGAATGTAAATAAGAAAAAACACAAGGCATTATGCCTTTTCCATGTATACACCCAGGATTTGGAACAACATCCCCATAGCCACAGAACCGCACCAACACTGCTTCAATTTAGGAAAGAGTTGAAGACTCACCTCATTACATAACACTACATTGCACTCCTTTAACTGTTTACAACCGGCTGTCTCTCCTATGAGTTGTTGACTTTGGGCCTGATTTAGATCTTGGTGGAGGGGAATACTCCGCCACAAACGGGCCGAATATCCCATCTGCCGTATTACGATCATAATACGATGGACAAAACGTATGTCACATTTGTGATAGACTATTCCATCTACCGAAATCTGAATAAGGCCCTTTATGCTTATCATCGGCCCTGTACATTACCATATACATGCATACATATAAATACATACATAGCCAACAAAAAATTATGAGGTCATCCTACCCCTTCCCAAATCCAGTCAGAGTTTTTATCATTCTTGAGATTTTTTTTACCTATTCCATTGCTGTCTCCATTAGAAAGAGGACGACTCCATATATTTAAACTGATGATATTTTATATCTTTATGGACGTCCTTCCTCTGGGATTTGTTTCCTCTCTCTCTCACTTAAAAAGTCAGTATTGGGTCACTGTAGGAGAGTAGGGTCTGCTATCCTATGGTCACCCCAAATTTTTGCTTTTTGCTTCACTGGTTTTTGACATATTGAGGCTGTGGGCCTGCCAATCAGACCCCCAGCCTGCTGTTCTCTCTACTAAATTAAAACTATGCACCCTAGGTGCATAACCAATTGGAAGTGGATCACCCTGTCAGCCCCTGTACCAGTGTACACTAGGTACCCAGGGCATTGGTGTACCCAAGGCCTGCCAAGGGCTGCAGCATGTATTATGCCACCCCAGGCTTGGCCTAACAATTTGACACAACTGGCTGATCACTCAGCTGGGGTAAGTTGGTGTAATCACCTCTTACTTAGGTGTAGTATACCTATACCTAACCTTAAATGGGACACCTGGTAACCTATAAGTCACTCCTATGGCAGGCCTTAACAATCCTGAAGGCAGAGTGCTTGGTTCCATGTGAGATGGTGCTCTGGCATGAGCTGAGCCTGTCTGCAGTGGTCGGAACAACTTCCTTCTACTGTTTCCAGATATCGTCATACCATATACTCTTAAGTGCATTATGAACCTCGCGGTTAAATGCTATCTTTGGTTTGGCTTTATCAAAACATGTCGAGTAAGGTGTCATACGAATTGGAATACTAACCCCTCGCCAATTCTGGCGACGGGGTTAGCATTCCACCCTTCTAGAGGGACACGACATGTACAGTACCTGAAACCCGGGTAAAATCAGACATAGCCTCAGCTCCACAAAATGGATGCTGCCACCACAGACACAAGTCTGCCCTCCTGCTGCTGGGAGTCCTTCCAGCTTGGGAGGTGTGGACAAAGGGTTTCCTGCCAGGGGAGGTGCGTGCACCACCCCAGACAGGATTTTGTGTATTGGTCAGGTAGGGCTTGAAAGAAACCAGACATGCCTGTGGCTCACAAGGAGCCTCGGTGCATATGCCAGTTCAAACCGGTCCTGGGGCACACCAGTCCCGGGCCTGGGGCGAGCTGGACAAAGGATTGGGGGTGTAACCACCCCCCTTCCTGGTCCCACCCATAGGGAGGGACCTAGCAGGTAGTCCGGCCCCTAGAATCCGCTTAAAGGTAGGAGCTGTGTCCTAAGACTTCAGACATCCTGGAATCAACTTAAAACTAAGAAGAAGACGGGAACTTCGACGCTCTGCTGCACAGAGGACTGAAGCCAATCTCCCCTGTGGTCAGGGAGTGACCACCTTGCTAACGCAAGCACCATCCAGCGAATCAACGTCTGCTTTGCCGCCGCCTCCCGCCGGAGCCCGAGCCCAGAGACTGACAAGACCTGGACCTCCAGACCTCTCACCGCCCGATCCACAGTCCCTGCAAAGAGGAGACCCGTGGAGGCACCGAGACACGTGGAGCCAGCCATCTTGAAACGACTACGACAAGCTGACCAGTGCAACAACCGAGGCTCCCTCCAAGTTGTGCTTTGGGTCCTGAGAAGCCCAACCCTCGAGCAGCATCTGCACCAAAGGTGAGCCCTCCAGCATCTCCACGATCTGCGTGGGGCCCTTCTGCATTTTGCCACTCGACGCGCCTAACCGGTTGCTGGCCCGCTGGCTAGTGGCCATCTTGGCGACGAAATCTACGACAAACACTGCTGGTCTGGTTGCTCCAGACTGGCCCTTGCTCCCCTCCAAAGGAGCAGTTCCTCTGACCTTGCTGGTCAGAACCATCAGCTTAAACTCCTTGCCCACAACAATTGCTTTTGCCAAGGCTTGTTTGCTTCGATCAAGTCGCCGACAGCGAGAGCCGGCGTGGGACAGCTCGTGACTTGACTCCTGGACGTCGTCGACCTTCAGGGACCACGTGGCTGCAGAGTCAAGCTACACCTTCCTTCCTGTTTGCACCCGACATCGCCTGGTACCCACCTGGTGCCACGCTGGTCACTGGCTAGTGACTGTGAACACTGTCCCCTCTGCTTACAGGTCTTCAACATCTCCGATCCACTCTTGGATCCACTGCATCTCTTCCCGACCGACCGCCTGCAGCACTTTTGTCTAAAGGCCCCACGGAACCGATAGAAGAAACCCGACGCACTTCGAGGCCTATGCACCCGCTTCCTGTGGGTGAGGTAAAGCTGGCACTCCTGTGCCCAAGTGTAGTATTACATCTCTAGTGCCTGTGTTCCAAATCTTAAGTTCCTAGGTCATCCGGAAGATTCCTTTTGCAGTAACTTTGTACTTTTTACGCACCCATTGAAACCTATGGGAGCACGCGTGTGACTATTTGCTCTGCACACGCCACCCGTGGACCTCCTGGTCACTAACTGACGTTAGCTCCTTGTAGGCCCAGCGATTCTAGAGGCCCTAGGCCTTTTCCCTTTTCTGTTCGTGGTACTTATACCACTATTTTAGTATATGGTTCGAGTGGCCACCAGGGCCTATCCATATAAAGTGCAACTTCTGTGTATTCTGTGATAATCTTGTTTGACGATTTGTGCTCCTGTGCTCATAAAGAGACTAGGGGTTACTTTGAGAAATAAATACATATATATTTTGAATATATATCTGTGTGGTGTCCTTTCATTGGTATAAAAGGGGGTTACTATTGGTAAAACGCGGCAGGGTCTGGAGCCCAATTGTCCACGGACTTGATAATTCTCGCTTCGGTGCCTACTCTAAGCATGAGTTCACACTAGGCAGCTCTGGGCAACTAGCTTGCTTAATCTCCACAACGGCCCCCCCCGCGGCGGGATTCCTGGCTTTCACCTTGGGGATGCCCAGTATGGATTATCTCACAGGGAAAAACCAGGACGGGTTCCCAATGCAAGCGCTGGGATGCCCAAGGGTAACCGTGCGCGATATAAAACTCCTAATAATAATAATAATAATAATAAAACAGCTTGCTTAACACGCATCACGAGTTTAGCCTCAAAGACTGCTTAGCCTACGCTACCACTAGGGCAGCTAGTCCAAAAAGGTTGACTTACAACCACACCATAAGGGTTGCTTGGCATGGTACAAGGTGGTCACTAGAACTAGTGAACAGCATATACCAGGCCAACTTCTCACATTGGTGAGCAGCGGTTGGATTTGAGCTTGCTGTGTTTTACCATTGTAATCTCTTGGTTACCAATTGAAAGATCACATAGGTACCTGTAGGTACATATAAAACAAGATTAGATATACTTAAGTTCTACTGAACTTAGTTGTTGTAGAGCAAAGGGAGTAGCACACCCTGACTACAACTACTAGATAGGTTTAGTAGGTAAACCCAAGTGTAGGTAGATTGCAACACATCCACCCACACTTAAGAGCAATGGCCGGGGCAGAGGGGTCCACTGTACCCATCTCTGTTGAGAGTGACCCCCAGAGGGCACCATCCAGCTTTGCTACCCTTAATCAGAATGAGCTCAGGCATTTGGCAACTCTTAGAGGCCTTAAACAGCCCAAGAACCCAAACTCTGCTGAGCTCAGAGAGCTCTTACAGAATGATGAGAATCAGAGAGCACTCAAGAAAGCTTCCCAGTTAGCCCCCTCAGGGTCAGGAACAGGAGGCCCCCCTTCTGAAGATACTACAGAGGTACCCAGTTCCAATAGCCATCCCTTAGATGAGAATCATACTACAGGGGAGGAAAGTGGTGAGGATACAGAAAGTAGTGATGATGAAGGGAGAACTAGCCCAGTGCCAAGTATTATACTTGGCCCAGCTAAACTAAGGCTATTGGGGACTGACAATGGGTTTACCCCATTGGATCTCCCCAGTGGACTTAACACAGGGCTTGGAAGGCAAAGGAATCGCTCAGGTGACTCCAATGCTTCCCATGGCTCTAGAGGCTCTCAAGGTCACTCCAGGAGAAGGATGACCACCCCTCAGAGGAGGGAACATGAGGCCAAGATGCAAGAAGCCCAGCTGAGGATCAGGAAGCAGGAGCTAGAAGTAGCCCTGATGGAAGAGAAACTGAGCAAGGCTAGACAGCATAAAGAGAGTGGGTCTATACCCACTGGTGGCAGCATTGTCCCTAAGGACAAAGATAGGGTTTTCGATAATAGAAACCTGTCTAAGGTTGTGCCCCCCTACAAAAGTGGGGATGACATCCACAAGTGGATAACTGCTCTTGAGAGAGCCTGCAAAGTACAGCAGGTTCCTGAAGACCAGTGGGCAGCAATCCTCTGGCTCTCCTTTGAGGGAAGAGGCAGAGACAGACTCTTCACTGTTAGAGAAGAGGATGTCAGAAACTACAGAGTCCTGAAGAGTGTTCTAGTTGATGGGTTAGGCTTAACCACTGAACAGTACAGGTTAATGTTCAGAGACACCCAAAAGACACAGACTCAGGACTGGTCTGAATACATTGAATGTGCCACTAAGGCTTTGGAGGGTTGGTTGCTGGGAAGTAAGGTATCTGATTTTACAGGATTGTATAATTTGATGATGAGAGAACAGATTTTAAATAACTGTCAAAACCAGCAACTGCATCAACACTTGGTTGACTCTGATCTGACCTCTCCCCAAGAATTGGGAAAGAAGGCAGACAAATGGGTCAGAACCAGGGTTAAGCAAAAGAACCAGAACCAGGGCCAAGGGGGTGATCAGAAGAAAACAGACCAAAAGGGTGGAGATCAGAAATCTAAAGACCAGAAGTCTTCGACAGGGCCCCAAACTACTGCTAAGGAGGGTGGGTCCCAACAACAGTCCAAAAAGAAGAAAGAAGGTCAAAAGAAACCCTGGTGCAATCATTGCAAAAATACAACTCACTGGACTAGTGATTGCAAAAAGGGTGGAGCCCCCAACACTGTTGCCCCTAAGGCACCTGCTCCCAGTACTACTGTTAGCAGTGTTGGTCCCCAGACAAAGGGTGTAGTGGGAATCACTATGGGAACTGAAGGAGATTCTGACTTAGACAGAACCCTGACACAGGCAGTCTTGATCTGTGATGGGGACATTGATTTGTCCCTGACTGTGAGCCCCAGTAACCTGGGCAAGTACAGACAGACTCCTTTAATTAATGACAAAGTGGCTCAAGCCTACAGGGACACATGTGCCAGTGTCACTATGGTGACACCAGGCTTTGTGGACCCTGGACAGTACATACCAGGTGAGAACTACCTGGTGACCAATGCCAGCAATGCCACTACTTCACATAGTGTGGCAGTTGTTAACTTCTCATGGGGAGGGGTAACTGGCCTCAAAAGGGTTGTGGTTAGTGCAGACCTCCCAGTAGAATGTTTGTTGGGCAATGACCTAGAGAGTTCTCTATGGTCAGAAGTGGAGTACAGGACTCATGCAGAGATGTTAGGTATATCATCACATGTCCTTGCTGTGACCAGGTCACAGGCCAAAAAGTGCCTCACTGAACCACAGGTCTTGAATCCTGGAACAATGGACCAAGCACCTACCAAGAAGAAGAACAGGAGGGTCAAGGCTGTGCCTTCCCCCCTGCCTCAGAGTGATGATCAGCCTTCCCAGGAAGCTGATCTAGAGGACCCTGAAGGAACTGTCCCTGAAGAGCTTGAACCTGACCAGGTTGAGTTTCTGGGGACAGGGGGACCTTCAAGGGCTGACTTGAGGCAGGCTCAGTTATCCTGTCCCTCTCTTGAACCCCTCAGACAGCTGGCTGCTGCTGAGGCGGCTGGGAATGCTCAAGGTACCCATAAAGTGTATTGGGATGAAGGGCTCCTTTATTCAGAGGCTAGAGACCCCAAGCCTGGTGCTACCAGGAGGTTGGTTATACCTCTGCAATTTAGGGGCTTCCTTCTTACCTTGGCCCATGATATTCCTTTAGCAGGACACCTAGGCCAGAACAAGACCTGGGACAGACTTGTCCCTCACTTTCACTGGCCTCATATGAATGAAGATACAAAGGAGTTTTGTCGCTCCTGTGTTACCTGCCAAGCCAGTGGCAAATCAGGTGGCACAACAAAGGCCCCCCTGATACCACTACCTGTGGTGGGGGTTCCCTTTGAAAGAGTGGGAATAGACATAGTGGGTCCCATGGATCCTCCCACTGCATCTGGGCACAGATTTATACTGGTGGTAGTGGATCATGCCACCAGGTATCCAGAGGCAATTCCCCTTAGGACCACTACAGCTCCTGTTGTGGCCAGGGCCCTGCTGGGAGTATTCTCCAGAGTGGGGTTTCCTAAGGAGGTAGTATCTGACAGAGGTACCAACTTTATGTCAGGATACTTAACAGCTATGTGGAAGGAATGTGGTGTCAACTACAAGTTCACCACCCCTTATCACCCACAATGCAATGGGCTTGTTGAGAGATTCAACAAGACCCTAAAGGGTATGATCAAAGGATTACCTGAAAAGCTCAGGCGAAGATGGGACATCCTTCTACCCTGCCTTCTGTTTGCTTACAGAGAGGTCCCACAAAAAGGAGTTGGCTACAGCCCCTTTGAATTGTTGTTTGGGCACCCTGTGAGAGGCCCACTGTGTTTGGTGAAGGAAGGCTGGGAGTTACCTCTCAAAAAGCCTAAGCTAGACATAGTGGACTATGTACTTGGTCTCCGCTCCAGGATGGCTGAGTATATGGAGAAGGCATCCAAAAACCTTGAGGCAAGCCAGGCCTTACAGAAAGCTTGGCATGACCAAAAGGCTGTCTTGGTTGAGTTTCAGCCAGGACAGAAGGTATGGGTGTTGGAGCCAGTGGCCCCAGCAGCACTCCAAGACAAATGGTCTGGACCCCATACAATCCTGGAAAAGAAGGGAGAGGTCACCTACTTGGTCGACCTAGGAACTCCCAGGAGTCCCCACAGGGTACTCCATGTTAACAGGCTTAAAGCATATGTTGACAGGGCAGACATGGGCTTGCTCATGGCTACAGATGAGGGACAGGAGGAAGAGAGTGACCCTCTCCCAGACCTGTTGTCTCAGAACCCTGAAGATGGCTCAGTTGAAGGAGTGACCCTTGGAGGCAACCTCACTGCCCATCAGCAGACTGAATGTAGACAGGTTCTACAATCATTTTCACATATGTTTTCCTTGATACCTAGTCAAACTGACTGGTGTACCCATGTGGTGGACACTGGTGACAGTCTGCCTGTAAAGAACAAACTTTACAGACAACCTGACCACGTCAGGGACTGTATAAAGGCTGAGGTACATAAAATGCTGGAATTAGGTGTCATTGAACCCTCAGAGAGCCCCTGGGCTAGCCCAGTGGTTCTGGTCCCCAAACCTCACACCAAAGATGGCAAGAGAGAGATGAGGTTCTGTGTGGATTACAGAGGACTCAATGCTGTCACCAGGACAGATGCACACCCTATTCCAAGGGCAGATGAGCTCATAGACAAACTAGCTTCTGCAAAGTTTTTGAGCACATTTGACTTAACAGCTGGCTATTGGCAAATCAGATTAGCTGAGGAGTCTAAGGCCAAAACAGCATTCTCAACCCCAGGTGGGCACTACCAGTTTGTGGTGATGCCCTTTGGTCTGAAGAATGCACCTGCCACCTTCCAAAGGCTGGTGAACCAAGTCCTTACTGGGTTGGATGACTTTTGCGCAGCATATCTTGATGACATTGCTGTCTTTAGCTCCACCTGGGAGGATCACCTGATCCACCTGAAGAAGGCTCTTGAGGCTCTGCAAAGGGCAGGCCTCACTATCAAGGCTACAAAGTGCCAGATAGGGCAGAGTAAGGTTGTATATTTGGGCCACCTTGTAGGTGGAGGCCAAGTTCAACCACTGGAGAGTAAGATACAATCCATCAAGGACTGGTCCCCTCCAACCACCCAGACTCAAGTTCGAGCTTTCTTGGGCTTGACTGGGTACTACAGGAAGTTTGTTAAGAACTATGGGTCCATTGTGACTCCTCTTAATGATCTGACATCCAAGAAGATGCCCAAAAAGGTTCAGTGGACAGTAAGCTGTCAAAAGGCATTTGATGACCTGAAGGAGGCCATGTGCTCTGCACCTATCCTGAGAAGTCCTGACTACTCCAAAGAGTTTATTGTCCAAACAGATGCTTCTGAGTTGGGTGTGGGAGCTGTGCTGTCACAACTTAATGTAGATGGTCAAGACCAACCCATTGCTTTTATTAGCAGAAGGTTGACCCCCAGAGAGAAGAATTGGTCAGCTATTGAGAGGGAGGCCTTTGCTGTGGTGTGGGCCCTGAAGAAGCTGAGGCCATACTTGTTTGGCACTCACTTCAAGATTCAGACCGACCATAAGCCCCTCTTGTGGCTAAATCAGATGAAGGGTGAAAACCCCAAACTGCTTAGGTGGTCCATTTCCCTACAGGGGATGGACTTTACAGTGGAGCACCGGCCAGGTACTGACCATGGGAATGCAGATGGTCTCTCCAGGTACTTCCACTTAGGACATGAAGACGAGACTGGTCAAGGCTAGTTTAATGTCCCAGCGTTTGGGGGGGGGGGTTGTGTAGGAGAGTAGGGTCTGCTATCCTATGGTCACCCCAAATTTTTGCTTTTTGCTTCACTGGTTTTTGACATATTGAGGCTGTGGGCCTGCCAATCAGACCCCCAGCCTGCTGTTCTCTCTACTAAATTAAAACTATGCACCCTAGGTGCATAACCAATTGGAAGTGGATCACCCTGTCAGCCCCTGTACCAGTGTACACTAGGTACCCAGGGCATTGGTGTACCCAAGGCCTGCCAAGGGCTGCAGCATGTATTATGCCACCCCAGGCTTGGCCTAACAATTTGACACAACTGGCTGATCACTCAGCTGGGGTAAGTTGGTGTAATCACCTCTTACTTAGGTGTAGTATACCTATACCTAACCTTAAATGGGACACCTGGTAACCTATAAGTCACTCCTATGGCAGGCCTTAACAATCCTGAAGGCAGAGTGCTTGGTTCCATGTGAGATGGTGCTCTGGCATGAGCTGAGCCTGTCTGCAGCGGTCGGAACAACTTCCTTCTACTGTTTCCAGATATCGTCATACCATATACTCTTAAGTGCATTATGAACCTCGCGGTTAAATGCTATCTTTGGTTTGGCTTTATCAAAACATGTCGAGTAAGGTGTCATACGAATTGGAATACTAACCCCTCGCCAATTCTGGCGACGGGGTTAGCATTCCACCCTTCTAGAGGGACACGACATGTACAGTACCTGAAACCCGGGTAAAATCAGACATAGCCTCAGCTCCACAAAATGGATGCTGCCACCACAGACACAAGTCTGCCCTCCTGCTGCTGGGAGTCCTTCCAGCTTGGGAGGTGTGGACAAAGGGTTTCCTGCCAGGGGAGGTGCGTGCACCACCCCAGACAGGATTTTGTGTATTGGTCAGGTAGGGCTTGAAAGAAACCAGACATGCCTGTGGCTCACAAGGAGCCTCGGTGCATATGCCAGTTCAAACCGGTCCTGGGGCACACCAGTCCCGGGCCTGGGGCGAGCTGGACAAAGGATTGGGGGTGTAACCACCCCCCTTCCTGGTCCCACCCATAGGGAGGGACCTAGCAGGTAGTCCGGCCCCTAGAATCCGCTTAAAGGTAGGAGCTGTGTCCTAAGACTTCAGACATCCTGGAATCAACTTAAAACTAAGAAGAAGACGGGAACTTCGACGCTCTGCTGCACAGAGGACTGAAGCCAATCTCCCCTGTGGTCAGGGAGTGACCACCTTGCTAACGCAAGCACCATCCAGCGAATCAACGTCTGCTTTGCCGCCGCCTCCCGCCGGAGCCCGAGCCCAGAGACTGACAAGACCTGGACCTCCAGACCTCTCACCGCCCGATCCACAGTCCCTGCAAAGAGGAGACCCGTGGAGGCACCGAGACACGTGGAGCCAGCCATCTTGAAACGACTACGACAAGCTGACCAGTGCAACAACCGAGGCTCCCTCCAAGTTGTGCTTTGGGTCCTGAGAAGCCCAACCCTCGAGCAGCATCTGCACCAAAGGTGAGCCCTCCAGCATCTCCACGATCTGCGTGGGGCCCTTCTGCATTTTGCCACTCGACGCGCCTAACCGGTTGCTGGCCCGCTGGCTACTGGCCATCTTGGCGACGAAATCTACGACAAACACCGCTGGTCTGGTTGCTCCAGACTGGCCCTTGCTCCCCTCCAAAGGAGCAGTTCCTCTGACCTTGCTGGTCAGAACCATCAGCTTAAACTCCTTGCCCACAACAATTGCTTTTGCCAAGGCTTGTTTGCTTCGATCAAGTCGCCGACACCGCCGACTGCGAGAGCCGGCGTGGGACAGCTCGTGACTCGACTCCTGGACGTCGTCGACCTTCAGGGACCACGTGGCTGCAGAGTCAAGCTACACCTTCCTTCCTGTTTGCACCCGACATCGCCTGGTACCCACCTGGTGCCACGCTGGTCACTGGCTAGTGACTGTGAACACTGTCCCCTCTGCTTACAGGTCTTCAACATCTCCGATCCACTCTTGGATCCACTGCATCTCTTCCCGACCGACCGCCTGCAGCACTTTTGTCTACAGGCCCCACGGAACCGATAGAAGAAACCCGACGCACTTCGAGGCCTATGCACCCGCTTCCTGTGGGTGAGGTAAAGCTGGCACTCCTGTGCCCAAGTGTAGTATTACATCTCTAGTGCCTGTGTTCCAAATCTTAAGTTCCTAGGTCATCCGGAAGATTCCTTTTGCAGTAACTTTGTACTTTTTACGCACCCATTGAAACCTATGGGAGCACGCGTGTGACTATTTGCTCTGCACACGCCACCCGTGGACCTCCTGGTCACTAACTGACGTTAGCTCCTTGTAGGCCCAGCGATTCTAGAGGCCCTAGGCCTTTTCCCTTTTCTGTTCGTGGTACTTATACCACTATTTTAGTATATGGTTCGAGTGGCCACCAGGGCCTATCCATATAAAGTGCAACTTCTGTGTATTCTGTGATAATCTTGTTTGACGATTTGTGCTCCTGTGCTCATAAAGAGACTAGGGGTTACTTTGAGAAATAAATACATATATATTTTGAATATATATCTGTGTGGTGTCCTTTCATTGGTATAAAAGGGGGTTACTATTGGTAAAACAGCTTGCTTAACACGCATCACGAGTTTAGCCTCAAAGACTGCTTAGCCTACGCTACCACTAGGGCAGCTAGTCCAAAAAGGTTGACTTACAACCACACCATAAGGGTTGCTTGGCATGGTACAAGGTGGTCACTAGAACTAGTGAACAGCATATACCAGGCCAACTTCTCACAGTCACTTACAAATCAAGCAGTGTGTTATCCGCTGGGAGATACCACCATGTCTGTCCACGAATACACTCAGTAAAATCATGTTCCCATGCAGGTTTCATTCCTGCTCAAAGCAGAGCAAAATGGGCATGGACACTTGACTAGAATCACGACCCATCTGCAAGTAAAACATGGCTTGGTAATTATAGTTCATGTATTTAGTTCCTATTCCGGGCCTAAGAACTCAGAATATTGTGGTGCAGGGGAGAAATAACTAGCCAGAAATGGACATTCGGGTCCAGTATTTTTGAACTCCTTGGACCACACTACTCATAATCAGGCCATCAATATGCAGTTCCATTTGCCAATACATTACCTTCTTAAAACTCCAATCTCCCTCTTGGGTGTTTTTAAATGTTAGATGTAAGGTGCATCTTCCCCTTAAAAAATCACCCCAAAGCTCCCCATCTGAGTCGCCTTACATATTTCCCATGCCACGCCTGTAATTCTCTCTCGGCTCCAGCCCTTCCACTCCCTCCTTGCTCTAATCTTTCTATTTCCTCCGGGCACTCATCCAGTTCCATACACTTCCCATGCATTCACCCTTGTCATATCACTCTCCCCAACATCCTATGTTCTCTTCTGTCATGTCTCTCTATGATCTCCGCCTTATATGTTCTGGTTTCTTCCCGGTCATTTTTTCGTTCCCCAAATATCTAAATTTTTAGTGCAGACTATGGAAGATGTGAGCAGCTTAGGAAAGCGCAATACAGTAACTTTTAGCATTCGCCTTGTGGAGGGCTCTGAGACATTGAATTCTTTCTATTTGCCAAAGTCACGAAAAAGCGGCTGTTCATTAATTAAAAATATAAGAAAGTGCATATTAAAATAAGCCATGCCCTTTGAATCGAACACTTTTCTTAATTGTTGCTATTATAAAACTGCTGGCGGATCGAATCTTAGTTGAGATGCAGCCTTTGTTTGAGCGCCTCGGCCCCAGCCTTGTTGCTATCAGGGTCAATGTCATCCTATGCGGCCAGGAAGGTTTCTTGTCAGGTGTTAGCCCCATCCCCCAGTCTGGGAAGAGGGCAGACTTCTAAGGTTAAGAGCACACAGGTCTCTTGTGATGCTAATGGCCCTTTTGTCATGTGCAAGGAAGAATTTACATCTCTTGCCTGTCCCGCTGAAGTCCTGCCCTGAGGTTCCTATGAAGGCAGGACTTCAGTGTATGAACTCCAACAGTGTCTGAACGAAAGCGCATTCTTCTTTGTCATGAAATTGTTTTGTGTTATATGGTGGGAAATCCATGTTTACATTACATGCATTTTTCTACTGTAAATAAAGAACTATTTTCAAGAGGGCTCGCAGGTTTTAGAAGAATCCCGAACATGGCACATTTCTCTTTTAAAATTAAATGGCTTCAATTTAAATGTGTTCCCTTGAGAGACATAACCATAATAAATAAATTATGCCCTGTACAGTTTATCAGGCCTGTTTCCTATGTGGAAGAGATGCTTACCGATGCCGAGTAGTGAGAACGTAAGGGTACATTCAATCTTGAAGACACCATTTAAAATATATTTGGGATGTTCAGAGTAATACATTGGTGTACTGGTACACACATGTACAACTAACCAACTATTTTCTTGGTAAATCAAATTTTGATTATCATTTGCCGAAAATGCACTTAACTTTCATTTTCGACACTGAAATCCTATTCATAACAGTGTATGCTTAAATAGCAAAAATGTCAGAAATAATGTCAGATTGTGCTGTAAAACTTCAATTTAGATGCAGAGTTTACACATATTTTGGGCCAGATTTACAACATTTTGATCTGGATTTCCATCAGAAAAGTGACACAAACCAGCACAAAATGTTTTTCCATGGATTTACTTTCCAGCACATAACTTGTTTTGTCTTGAAAAGTTGCCTCAAAATAAAACAATTGTAAAAGAAACAATTGATGTACGGAATGCTGGACAATGCAAACATTCACCCCGAGTCACAAGGATTTTGGTTTAACCCATCATTCTTTTGCTCATCCACCACCCCAGTTTGGACCCAGCCATGTGCAAATCAGTCTTGACCCTGTTCCTTATGGGAACAGTTCAGCCCGTACTGCCAAGCCAGGTCCTCCCTGGACCGGAAACAAGCATCCTGGAACGGGTTTCAGGGCATCACCCTTCATCAGCCAGGCTAGCTTGAATCCAGTGGAGTGGTGAGCATAGGACCCACGTCTGGGCATACCCTTCCCACTTTATGCAACATATGCAAAAGAAACAATTGATGGACGGAATGCTGGACAATGCAAACATTCACCGCTGCTTTGTATTACTCTGCATCAAGGGTGTGTGCCATGGGTGGTATATGGGCATTTCTATGCAACTACCCACAGTTTGTATGCAAAATCCAACTTACAAACTAGAATAGACAGGGTTTTCCACCAAAAAAGAGCACATTTTGAAACAGGCATTAAAAAGTAGAAATGCTTTTATTTCTCCTAACTTCCCACTTTTCATTTGTACTGCACCTTACTTGCACACATCCTAAGTGGGAACTTTAAGTTTGTCTCAGCATAGCATTTTGAATCCTTCCAGTACAAAACCTATGCAAGACTGAAAATGTGTGCATGGCGCACAGCAGCCTAATTGTGCGCCAACACTAGGGAGGGAGTAGAACAGCGCCATATCTTAGTAGATTTGGTGCTTTCCTGCTCTCTCCTTCTCATGCAATGCAGTGCAGCAACTTTGGGTGTTGTGGTGCACTGTGTGACAGTTTTGTAAATCTGAACCTGTATGTATATATGTGCATAATGTACCTTTTTATACCATGTAGTTTATTGAACCCTGAATCAGAATTTGTGCTGCATTGCAGCAATGTTCCATAAGTTCTGACACATTTGCTATGTCACTTAAAGTGCGTAGAGTCACTGAGAAGGAGATAACAGAGAGATACACTGTATCTACTCAGTATTTGCACGTGCCAAGAAACTGTCAAGCTTAGCTTCAGTGGGAATAACAATCATTTGATAGGCGCAAATTGTAAAATTTGTGATTAAAGCGATGCTAGGCACAAGCTGTGTAAAATGCATCTAACCAGGTTATATGACATCACAACGCATGCCTTTACCACACATGCTTTAACAATGCAGCCTTTATTACGCATGTCTTCACCATGCAGATACCTTTACCTCGAATGGTAAGTACATTTAAGGTAAGTAAAACACTATATATGCAGCTTTCCTATTAAAATGTCTGTACTTTCTGCTGCTAATGTGTGCTTCTAGTGAGCAAAGTGTGTTTAAATGCAAAGTGTGTTTATGGCTGCAGTACCACCTCCCGTCTACAGGGGCAGAGCCGAGCAGAAAAATAAACACACTTCATGAAACACAGGTCCCCACAAGGCAATTTTTTTTAAAGTTGTAAAAATTGACACAGATGTTACTGAAGCCATTTTTTAACATTTAAAAGACATTGCCTTGTGGGGACCTGGGTTCAGGTCCCCACAGTGCAATCAAGTCCCCACAGCGTGAGTGTGTTATCACACCCAAGTCCCCACAAGGATAGTAACACAAACCCACACACACACACACCACACACACACACACACACACACAGACACACACACAGACACACACACACTGATTTTATAGAGAGAGTGCAAAGAGCTAGTGTACTCTTCAGTGTGCACAATATTCAGGTGAGTGGGCAAGATTTAGGGGGCATATCAACAAGGCCTTTATCTCTGCTTTATTGGCTTTAAAAGCCAAAAAAGCAGAGATAAAACTAGCGCCCTATCAGCAACAGGGTGCTAACACGCAAATTTGCATGTTAGCACCCTTATACTCTACGCTTCCCCTTGCATCACTAATGAGATGCAAAGGGGGCGTTCCAGAGTAAAATAATAGGAGAAATGTCGCTAAGCGACATTTCTCCTATTATCAAGGATACCGCTAGAGATAAAAAAAAAGCAGCGCTAACCGCGGTTAACGCTGCTTTTTTACGTCTGGTATTTTTCTGACTTCGCCATGATATCCTATGTAAGGTGGATATCATGGCTTAGTATGTCTATGCCTATCAGCAAGCCATTGCCAAACCTTGTGGGATTATCGCTGTATTTCCAGCGATAATCGAACAATTGGCAGCTTGCGCTCTGAATTTTATTGCTTTGGAGATAAGCGTTGCTGATAGCACGCTATCTCCGCGATAAAATTCAGGGTTGGCCGGCGATAATTATCCTCACGCTAAGAGCACTGAGCGATAATTATCGCCGGCCCTTGCTGATATGCCCCTGTGTGCGTCGATGCCACGTGGATGGAAATACATTTTCTAAATCCGGCCAATTCGAGTTAATCCCCATGGAATGTGGAATAACCGTAAAGGCACTATTTTCAGGTCAGATTCTGCATGGTATTCGCGATTCCATGCAAATTGATGCTACAAATTGTACCTGCTCTGGGCAGTTGGAAAACGGGAGCAGGGGACGGTTATTGGGGGTAACAATGGGCAGGAGAATTGAGTTGGCAGGGTAGAGCATTTCCTGCTCCCCCCACGACCTAAAAGGGGGATAGGAGAGGGACAGAGGACATGGCAGAGCTGCTCTTGCGACTTGAACTCGTGCAGCTTTACCTGCTGGATATTCCTGCTGGTAAAATAGGACTCAGTGTTTCACCAACTGGATAATCCAGGTAGCCTAGCCGGTATTGGATGGAGCAGTATGTTTCTCAATTATAATATTTCGCCTTCAGGGCCGCAGACTCGTAATTGGGCCCATAGTGTACTATAGGCGCATAAAAAACAAAATCTAAACTAAGTAATGATTATTATACAATCAAGACAATCAATATTCCGAAAGTTCAGAACAGTAAAAATACATACAAGATCACATCCTAAGCTGTACTGTACAGCTCCAGACAGATTCAAATGTGTGCTGATTTTCAAAACAAAACATACTCGAATTGCTGAGAGTCAAATTAGCTGATATCCAAAACAAATCATCTAAGCCACCCAACAAACCAAAGCATGTAGGACACATGCAAAGTCAAAGGCAAATTAAAAATGTTGACATTGGCTCTTATGCAAAACATATCAGGACAATTTAGTTAACAGCCAACCAAATGCCACCAGCTGAGACACCAAAACACAAATACCTAACTAAAAGTGCCCTGAAAATGTTTCTAATTAAAAAATAAAAAACAAAATTCTATCAAAATCACCTAAAGCCATGGTGTTTATTAACCTCTAATATCTCAACCCACGCCAACATTAGCCCTGAATTCTCATTCCAAATTGTTTCCCCTTGCTGGAGATGCTAATTTCCATCTGCCTCTGCCTACAGCCAAACAGGCAAGCTGCTGGAAAAGAGAAGGAGGATGAGGGTGGGATTGCCTGGTGGTGGTAATCATGAGTAATGATTGGCCTGTCTATAACAGGGGGTTTCTCTTTATCTCTATAAGGACTACTCCCTGCTCCCCATTATTCAGCTGCTCTTAAATGCGATGATGAGAAGTAGAAACTACTAAAAGTACACTCTAAATTGCAGACAGAAACAGCAAGTCCATCAAGCCTGGTTGAACTGAATTTTCTTCAGCAATATCGATAAGCATGCATCAGTGCTGTGCAAAGGCTGGCGCGGCGGAGAGACTTCTACAGGCCGGACAACTCTACACGTTTCGCCTTTTTTAAGAAATTCACTGGCGGTGGTGTGTTCACGCACCAGTGAGAATCCCATCAGTTCATAACATGGATTGTGCGTGGGCCAACAAGCCATGCTTCTCACTGTACTGATTGGAAAAATGTTTCCTGAGATTTTGTGGCACCTTTTTGAGCAATTTGGGCGCTCGTCAAAGAGTCGTTTTTGACACTACATCATTAATCACTCAACACATCAGGGGAGGAGCAGAAGAGTGTTGAGGTGGTGCTTTCAAGGGATCATTCACGCAGGACGACTTCACATTGTGGGCTCCTGTGTTTGTAAATTTGTGTGGTCTTTGGTATTTCAAATCTCTGGAGCCTTTCCCTCCTCAGATTTCTCTGTCCCTGCCAATTGGTTATAATTGCTTTTTAGACTTCAGTGAAAATGCCAGAGCTCCCTTTTAGCTCCTCTTTTGGAAGGAACGAAAAATCATGTATTTCTCTCTCAGTGTTTTGATGATGAACAGTTCCAATGATGAAACTGCAGTTTTCATAAATGATACCCCAGTAGAATCCTAAATTTAGAAATTCAGGTATAGATCTCAAATCACAACAAACTCTTGACTCTATAGAAGAATCAGAGCCTACATCCCCTTAGCTTTAATGGCTAATAATGATCCTATCTGGTCTGTGGTTGTCCCAGGGATATAATTGGATTAGTTGAGAATGCATGTTTGCTGATAGAATGTGAGTTCATTATCCTGGAAACTATGCAAATGCCGCAAGAACTTTGTGACAGTCCCGCAGGGGTCCTCAGTGTCACTGTTCAAACTACACCTACGCACTACAGCTGCTCTCATTAGAAGCTGCTCTATTAGCTTGAACTTTAAATGAATACAAACAACATGCAGACCCTCTTTAATCTGCCCAGATGGGAGAGGGGCGGAAGAGGGGCGTTCATCAAGCCATCGCCTGATAACAGTAAGATAGGGTTATGGTGCACGAATAGGAGTTAATTGGCTGTACGAGACCACAAAAAAGATGCAAGGAGAGTAAAAGATTTTCGCTACTGCAATAACCTGGTCATAAGGACAACAAAGTGTATATTGGGTGAGGAGGCTTCCCCCTCACAACAATATTTAAATTACAATCGCTCAAGTGGTATGAAACAGACAAAAACCACGGGCCATATCATCAATGCCCCGCAATAAAATTATCGCCGCTTTAGCGTCCGTTTTCAGATGAAAAGCGGCGATAATTTCATCGCACTATCAGCAAGGACACGCTAACGCGTGTTTCCATGCCTCAACGCCATTTACCCTAACGCCCAGCTTTGCATCTCTAATGAGATGCAAAGTGGGCGCTCCTGACCAAAATAACGTGAGAAATGTCGCTAACTGACATTTCTCCATTTATCAAGCTGCACGCTAACCTGCATAGCGATAAGAAAAGTAGTGCTAACCGCGCTTATCGCTACTTTCCTTACGCCTGCTTTCAATCTGACTTAGCCATTATATCCAATGGAAGGTGGATATTATGGCTAAGTCTGCCCTGCTCTATCAACAAGCTATTGCCTATGTTTGTGCGATTATCGCTGGATTTCAAGCGATAATCGCACATTTTGCAGCTAGCGCTTGGATTTTTATCGCATTGGAGATAAGCGTTGCTGATAGCACGCTATCTCTGCGATTAAATCCAGCGATAGCTGGCGATAATTATCCTCGCGCTAAGCACGCTGAGCGATAATTATCGCTGGCTGTTGCTGATATGCCCCTACATTCTCTAGTATAAGTCACCTTTTAAAGAATGTGGGGGCATATCAGCAACAGCCAGCGATAATTATCGCTCAGCGCGCTTAGCGCAAGGATAATTATCGCTGGCTATCGCTGGATTTTATCGCAGAGATAGCGTGCTATCAGCAACGCTTATCTCCAATGCTGGATATCCAGCGATAATCGCACAAACATAGGCGATAGCTTTTCTTATCACTATGCAGGTTAGCGTGCAGCTTGATAATTGGAGAAATGTCATTTAGCGACATTTCTCACGTTATTTTGGTCAGGAACGCCCACTTTACATGTCATTAGAGATGCAAAGCTGGGCGTTAGGGTAAATGGAGTTGAGGCATGGAAACACGTGTTAGCTTGTCCTTGCTGATAGTGCGATAAAATTATGCCGCTTTTCGTCCGAAAAGGACGTTCAAGCGGCAATAATTTTATTGCGGGGCCTTGATTATATGCCCCGTGGTTTTATCAGGTTTATTCCACTGGAACGATTTCTATATATTAAAATGCAAACTGGCAATAGATCTGTTCTGTATTGCCCACACAAAAGGGTACAGTTTTAACTTGCCCTACCATCTTCACCCTCACACCAGGCTAAACAATATTAAAAAAACCTGCAAAGTACTAGGCAATATTTAGCATTCTTTCAGGTTTTTGAAGTTAATTGGCAATTTCCATCTGATGGCACATTGTTTGTAAAGACAAGCGCAATATCCAATCTTAAGTCGGGTGTAAGCGGTTCCTAATGTGTACATTTGACATCGGCCCCAGTGTGTAACATAATCGTGCATGTACAGTGTGTGATAGGACACGGGCGGGGCACACAGCTTAGGACAACTTTTAGCAGCTGCTCGGGCCTGCAATAGGACTCAGATCGCATGACTGAAAGATGTATGGGCAATCTTGCAAGACACAAACTTTTGAGGAAGTAAGCATTCTAAAATGTATCACCTTGAGTGAGACGAACTACTACCTAGGATTAATTCATTAGACACCTTCTCTACAATGGCAAAGGCCCTCATGAACATAAGCACTTGTTTGGCAACTAAACTTGTGTGTGTGTTGTGTATGTTTGAGTATGTTTGCTGTCGGACTAGAATTGATAGTAAGGGGAATGTCAGTGGCATGACAATAGCCCCTGCAGCCCCTGCTGTGAGAAAGGCGGGGCCGGTATCGGCCCCGCCGCAAATATGGCGGGGCACCAACCCCCTCCCCCCTCCCTCGCCTGCTCTCCCGGCCCGGCGCGTTCCACCACGTCAGTATGACGTGGTGGGCGCGCCGCGGCAGGGATTGGCTAGGTGGCGGCGAACCCTTGGCCCGGAAGCGTTAGGCGCTTCCGGGTCAGGGGGGGGGCAGGGGGCAGACCAGTTAGAACTGGCCTTCCCCCAGTACAGGTAATAAAAGGCCGGGGAGCGCGGGACTCGGACTCTTTGTCCCGCGCTCTCAGCCATCCAGCACGCAGCCTCTGGGAGGCTGCTAATTTTGTTATTTTGTTTTACAGGTCTACGGGTGCAGGTCATCTGAGTTAGCGGCGGACGCAGTGTGGCGATTCCGAGGGCCATGCGAGAAGCGTGCATCGCGGTGACGGCGGGACGGAGTGCAGCAAATTTTTAATCCGCAAGATCTGCTGGGGAGCGTCACCACGCGGACTGCGGATCGGGCGGATGGAAGCATCCACGGGTTGTTGACGTTGTAGACGGTTGGTTGTTGAGGCGCGCGCACGCGTTGAGAAGGTATTTCAGTGGGCTGGGGCTCCAGTTTCATTACGGAGGGAGTTGCCTCAAGGCTCAAGTTACTCACAGCAGACCGTGATTCCTTTACTGGGTTGTTGTTTGCAGAATCAGCCACGCGCTTATAAGAGTGTCTGTTATTTTGCGTAGATACCTCTGTGTTCGAAGCAACTTGTATGTTTACAAATTTAAAGACTCAGGTTCACGGTGCTATGCTTTCTGATTAATGTACTAAGAATGGACACATAGGGGTGCTCCTCGAGAGATTCACTGAGGGCATAACGGTGAGGGGCTGAGACTCTTGCAGATTGCAAGAAGGTGAGCTTAGTGCTCGGAGAATTGCACATTTTATCGCGCGCACAACGTAAAAGGTTTTTCATGTGTGCTTGGCAGGGGCGGGGCATGTTCAGTGGGTAGAATACTGTGTATTTGATATTGCGCTAAGCCTGTGTTGACTGGTGCAGGGCAAGTAGAGTGGTATTAGCAGAGTATTGAGGGATAGGTTTGTGGGTCTTTGATTCATATCATGTCGGGTAAGCGGGGGGCTAAGTGTTCCCGCATGGAGCATATGCTGGAGGTCATGATGCGCAGAATGGCGACTATGGATAGGAGATGGGGCAAGGTCGAACAGATGGGGCACAGCCTAGCGGAGCTCAGGCAAAAGGTGGAGGATCAGGGCGGGCCGTCAGGCAGGCCTAAGCGGACCATAGTGCCTCCAAAACCAAGGGGGGAATTGGAAGCTCTTCCCAAGCAGGTTAGGAACAAGAGGGGGAAGAACCAGGACCTAAGAACAGGGCAACCTTTAGAGACACCGGATGGGGGCGGGCCCTCTAGGGTTCCGGTAGCGCCAGAGACCCCGCAAGGTATCCCTGAGATAGTGCCCAATGTGCAAATACATGCGCCAATTCCTGCGCTTCCAGTGGTAGAACCGGTGGTACCATGTGCCATACCAGTTGTGCCCACACCATGCCCAAGTGTCCCGGTCCTGAACCCCGTTGGCCCGGTCCCGGTATTAGCGCCGGCAGGGGGAGGGCAGGTGCCTCTCAAACTGGCTGCCCAGATAGCGGCTGTCCTTCCTTGGTTAGGTAAGGGGGGGATGCTACCACTGTCTGTGGGCGCCAAAGAGGTAGGGGAGGACCCATTGGCAGAGGCACAACGAATGGTGGCAAGGATCATGGCAGCCCCGAGTGGGGAGCCAAGTACGGGGACAGATAAGGCCAGTCAACCCCAACCGGCTCTTCCAGAGAAGGACAGTGGAAAAGACAAGACAGCGGAGCCAGCTGGAGTTGGGGTAAATGGTAAGGAGCTCGCCTTGCCATTATTGGGTGCAGGGGTGTTACCTTCCAGGAAGGAATACTTAGCACAGCATGTAGCACGCGATGTGAAAGAGTTGATTTGGTCTGGTGCATATGTAAACATGTTTTCGTTACTGGTTGACAATAGGGAAACGGAGTATGCTAGGAGGCAGAAAGATTGGATGCTTCCGAGTGATTGGCGGGTGGAAATGTCTAGATTCAGGGTAGAAGAGACATTGACCAATTGGATAAGGGCCTTTTCTGTGTTTATGGCGATAACTGCTGAGCGTTCTCCTAACCAGCAAGCTGAAATGGCATGTTATCAGAGCAGGGTAGCATTGACACATGATAAATATGGTGGCGTGGGGTGGAAAGAATACGATATGAATTTCAGGAAGGCGAAAGAATTTGACCCCTCACTCACATGGGATCGGGTTGATTCTATTTCATGGTTTGATCAGTTCGGACAATGCAAGCCAAAATTGGGGCAAGGGTCACGCTTCTCAGCCACCTCAGTCCTTTCGACCAATGCAAACCGGGGGCGCGGCCCCGGGTACAGGGAACGGGGGAGGGCGAAAGGGAGTATGCTGGGATTTTGATAGAAAGTCATGCACCAGAGCTCAGGGCACTTGTAAATTCAGGCACGCATGCTCCATATGTAACCACCCTTCTCACCCAGAGTCAAAATGCCTCAAAAAAGGTAATGGGTTTTCAGGAAATAGGGGCAGGAAGAAGCAAGAATAAAGTAAAGGAAATAAAGGTAACGCATTCACCCATTGATGTATTGGCTATGACGCCCTGGTTAAACAGGTACCCGGATCATGCAACGGCTAGGATGTTACAGGAGGGGTTTTTGTACGGTTTCAGGATACCGGCGGGGGATTACACAGGTGCATCAGAGTGCAAAAACCAATTGTCTGTAAGATCAAACCCAGGGGTGGCAGAACAAAAAATTAAGAAGGAGCTGCGCTTAGGTAGAATAGCGGGGCCATTTGACTTCGCCCCTGTGCCAAACTTTGTCTGCTCCCCCCTGGGGGTGGTCCCCAAAAAGGAGGAGGGAGAGTTCAGGTTGATTCACAATCTATCGGCCCCCAGAGGCAAGTCATTGAATGATGCCATCAATGAAGAACTTTGTAGTGTGAAATATGCTTCCTTTGATCAGGCTGTAGAGATGTTAAGGGTTTTGGGACCAGGGGCCATGCTGGCAAAATCGGATGTCGAATCCGCATTCCGGCTGCTGCCGGTTCATCCTTTAGATCATCCCCTGCTAGGTTTTTCATTTCAAAAGAAATTCTACATGGATAAGTGCATGCCCATGGGGTGTTCGGTTTCCTGTGCATACTTTGAAAAATTTAGCTCATTTTTGGAATGGGTTTTCAGGCAGGTGACGGGACATCAATTTGTCATGCATTATTTGGATGACTTTCTATTTCTGGGGTCAGCGGGCTCCCGGGAATGTTCTGGGGCATTGGAGGAATTTTGTTCGCTAATGCGTACATTTGGGGTCCCCCTGGCACCGGGGAAGACGGTAGGGCCAACAACCACCATTGAGGTTTTGGGCATAGAAGTGGATTCAGTACAGGGGTGTTTTAGGTTACCAGAACAGAAAATAATGACATTTCGTGCAGCTTTGAATAAATGTCTGTCAAAAAACAAAGTAACTTTACACCAGCTCCAGCAGGTTGTAGGACAGTTGAACTTTGCGCTACGGGTGATACCTATGGCGAGGCCATTCTCCCGCTCCATCTCACAAGCCATGACGGGCCTGCACGAAAAACACCATCATACACGACTGTCATCTGAGATTCGCCAGGACATGCGGATTTGGATTGCATTTCTGGAGGGTTTCAATGGCAGGGTAGTGTGGCCCGGTCCCCCCACTACTTCTGCTGAGTTGGGTTTATGGACTGATGCAGCGGGCAGTGTGGGATTTGGTGCCATACTAGGGGAACGATGGGTGGCCCAGGAGTGGCCGGCTTGGTGGAAGGAGAGTGGACTAACTGCCAACATAGGGTTTTTGGAATTATTCCCTATTTGGGTGGCATTGACGGTGTGGCCCCATTCTTTGCAGAATCAGTCTGTCATTTTCTGGTCAGATAATATGACAGTGGTGGAAGCCATCAATCAACAGGCGGCAAGGTGTAAAATGATTCTCCGCCTGTTGAAAGAGATAGTGTTGTTATATATGAAGCTGAACGTACAGTTTAGGGCAAAACATGGACCGGGATTCCAGAATAATGCTTCTGACGCACTCTCTCGCTTCAAGATGCAGGTTTTCAGGGAACATCTACCATCGGCAGAGGCAGCAGCGGCACATTTTCCCGAAGTACTTTGGCAGATTGGTGCCCCCAACTACAGAACCTCATGACTGCTAGCCTGGCACCCAGGACCAGGAAGGCGTATGAAGGGGCGTTTTGGTCTTTCTGTACTTTTTTGGGGCAGGATTGGGAGGATAGATGGCATACATATGGGGCATTGCTCTTGTTTTTAGACCACTTGCATAGGGAGGGACGCTCAGCGGCGGTGGGGCAGGCGTTATGTAGCGGCAGTGTCCTTCTTTGCCCAGATCAGAGACACGAAAGATCCCACAAACAGTTTCATTGTACGTAAGGCATTGAAGGGGTGGAGACGCATGCAGGGTGCGGCTCCTGACACCAGGCAGCCAATAGGGTACGAACGGCTGAGTGCGTTGCTGACAGCATTGGGTGTCATTTGCAGTTCAGAGGGGGAGACATTATTATTCAGAGCTGCCTTTGCGTTGGCTTTCTATGGGGCATTCAGGGTAGGTGAATTGGTGGCTCGTAACAAGTTGGATAGGCAGGGTGGACTCTTACTTGAGCACGTGAAGATACAGGGTGATACGTTGTTGTTAACCATCAAGAAATCAAAAACTGATCAGGAAGCTCGAGGAGAGGGGGTGGTCCTTCATAGGGCGCAAACCAATCCTTGTTGCCTGGTGATGCACCTAGAAACGTACCTCAGACAGAGGAGCAGGGCAGTAGGTGGGACACTGTTACTACATGCAGACCGTACCCCTTTTACCATGTTCCAGTTTAAAAAGGTATTGGCAATGGCGATCAGCAAAGCGGGTCTGGATCCAAAAGTTTTTGGTACACATTCATTCAGAATAGGGGCTGCCACTGAGGCAACGGCCAGGGGGTTGCATAGCAGTAGTGTACAGAGGATTGGACGGTGGGTTTCCAATAGTTATTAGCGTTATGTGCGGCTGCACATGTTGTGATTACGCAATGCAATAGGGGTCTGATGCTTGTTTTGTTTATCGGTTTCTTCACAGTTTCTCGAACCTGTCACGCAGGAGGGAAACTGCCGTCGCCAACACAGCAAGATTCTGCTCAACGACGGCCGGAACTTCAAGGAAAAGGATCACGTAATGTGTGGGTTGTGGGGAATTCGTATGTACGGCGTATGAAATCTGTTTTTCTTTCAGGCAATTACAGGCAAAGAGCAGAGCAGCAGGGTTTCACTGTATCCTTTCACGGTAAAGGGGGCCTGTGCTTGAGTCAGTTTAGGGGTTTCATGTCTGGTCTTCTGAGGAAACACAGTCCTCCGCCCGCAATAGTGATTTTACATTTGGGGGGGAATGACTTGGTGACGTTAGGCAGAAGGGTCTTGTTTGAGGACATGATCTCTGAGGTCGGCTGGTTAGCCAAGGCGTGCCAGGGCTGCAACATAGTTTGGTCCCAGATGATGCCCAGATCAATATGGAGGGGGGGGGGGGAACTCTGTGAGAGCGTTGAATCACTCGGTAAAGAGGGTCAACAACAAAATAGGGAAACTGTTCAGATCTCCTAAATTACAGAGCATTGCACATGGGTGTGTCAGGGGAGAACCGTGCTTCTTAAAAGACGGGGTCCACTTGACTAGGTTAGGTAATGAAATAATGTTGGAGAATTTCATAGCTTACCTGGGGAATTTAGGGGCATGACCTTTCTTAGTGACAGGGGGGGGCCAGATAGTCGGGCAATTACGCTGGCCTGTGGCGGTAAGGTCATGACTGGTGAGCAGTAAATTTAAGGTCCTTAGGGGGCGGCGCCATTCTAGGATGGGGTCGCCCAGGGGGAGGGACAAGGGGTCTCTCCTATAACTCCAGGGGCGGTACATCCGGTAGGCTGGATGGGTGCGGGGAAAGGGGGGAGTCACGCTTTGTTTAGGCTGGTTGGCCACCCCGCACTGGCATGGACGTCACTAAATGGCGCAGAGTGCAAGACCCCCCAAATTTGAATGGAGTCAGGGAACGTATGGGGGTAACCGGGGGGGGAAGTACCCTCTCAGTAAGCGGGCCCTCTGCGCATGCGCAACTCTTACGGGAGGGCGTGGCTAGTTGATAAGGATCTGACACCAGTTAGCGGCTTTGACATAGGCCCAAATAAGATACGCAGAAAGTAATTAATGTATGATTATGATCTGTATGTTAGATTCGGATAGGAAAACTATGTATTAGAGATATGTTAAGGTTAGCCATCTGATATCTGTGCATATAAATTGTAATAAAAAATGTTGTGTTATATTTCTGCGTATAATTGTGTAAATATCGTTTATTTCAAAATTTTAAATTTTGTTTGCATATTTTAATAAATACGGCCAGGGGTTGTGACGACCCCCGCCTCCAAAAGAAATTCCCTTCTCATGTCCATCATTAGTAAAGTGGTATGCGCAAGGGTGGAGGGGGAAATTCGGTAGTCCCTGACCATAGAGAAAGGCGGGGCCGGTATCGGCCCCGCCGCAGATATGACGGGGCACCGACCCCCTCCGCCCCTCCCTCGCCTGCTCTCCCGGCCCGGCGGTTCCACCACGTCAGTATGACGTGGTGGGCGCGCCGCGGCAGGGATTGGCTAGGTGGCGGCGAACCCTTGGCCCGGAAGCGTTAGGCGCTTCCGGGTCAGGGGGGGCAGGGGGCAGACCAGTTAGAACTGGCCTGCCCCCAGTACAGGTAATAAAATGCCGGGGAGCGCGGGACTCGGACTCTTTGTCCCGCACTCTCAGCCATCCAGCACGCAGCCTCTGGGAGGCTGCTAATTTTGTTACCCACCCTCCATCCCCTGTATTTCTACGGTCATTTGGTAATGAAGTTGACGGTGTGTTTTTTGCTCCTTAGGCGTTTTTCCCGTTTACAGGTCATCAATCGTCGTATTTATTGCTATTCCTTGGTCAGGCGGTAAGGTCATGACTGGTGAGCAGTAAATTTAAGGTCCTTAGGGGGCGGCGCCATTCTAGGATGGGGTCGCCCAGGAGGAGGGACAAGGGGTCTCTCCTATAACTCCAGGGGCGGTACATCTGGTAGGCTGGATGGGTGCGGGGAAAGGGGAGAGTCACGCTTTCTTTAGGCTGGTTGGCCACCCCGCACTGGCATGGACGTCACTAAATGGTGCAGAGTGCAAGACCCCCCAAATTTGAATGGAGTCAGGGAACGTATGGGGTAACCGGGGGGGGAGTACCCTCTCGGTAAGCGGACCCTCTGCGCATGCGCAACTCTTACGGAAGGGCGAGGCTAGTTGATAAGGATCTGACACCAGTTAGCGACTTTGCCGTAGGTCCAAATAGGATACGCAGAAAGTAATTAATGTATGATTATGATCTTTATGTTAGATTCGGATAGGAAAACTATGTATTAGAGATATGTTAAGGTTAGCCATCTGATATCTGTGCATATAAATTGTAATCAAAAATGTTGTGTTATGTTTCTGCGTATAATTGTGTAAATATCGTTTATTTCAAAAATTTTAATTTTGTTTGCATATTTTAATAAATACGGCCGGGGCTTGTTACGACCCCCGCCTCCAAAAGAAATTCCCTTCTCATGTCCATCATTAGTAATGTGGTATGCGCAAGGGGGAGGGGAAAATTCGGTAGTCCCTGACCATAGCCGAATGTGCCCCTTCAAGTTTCTTTCAGCCACTGGGGAGTGTACCAGAGGCACTCCTCAAAATAAATGAATGTACACTTGTTTTTAACAACATGACCCTACTCAAATCACACAATTACGTTTGATGTCATGTCTCCTGCCACCAATTAATTTTACAGCAATTTTCTCCAGTTTAAGTAATATGTTGTATGAGTAAACTGCACCGTATGAAGTTCATGGTACTCTACACTTGGGTGCACCTGCATGATGTATGTATGTTTGCTGTATTTTTTATGTTTATGCGCCATTTCAAAAGTGACCAGGGCACGAGTGGGGGGACACGCGGGTGGACGGCGTCCACCCACTTTTTTCACAGGGTGGACGCCGTCCACCTTGCCAAGAAGCTGGGACCCACTGAAAAAGAGGATGAATTCGTCCTGGTGTCATTTCCAAACACCTGGACACTTTCAGCAGGGCCTGCAGCTGTTGTCTACTGTCGATCTGCAACAAGGTGCAGGCGGGAGGGGGCTTTCGTATTTTTGACTCCTGCAGCCCATAACAAAGGCCGAATCTGAGGGGTCATCAGTCCTCCTTTTGTTTGAGTCTTCTGGCTGGCAGCAGTCAGGAGCCTCACACCTAAAAGCAAATGCAGCAGAGGGGAAACAAAGGCTCACACCTTGGTAGAACTTCACACATACTTAGGAGAGGCAGCTTTTCACTTTGTTCAGGCTCTGTTTAGGAGATATGCATGCTCTGTAAGAATGTCAGAGATGTTGGTCTTTCCCAGTATTTACACAAAATAAATAGCATTTATATAGCGCTTCCTACCCCTCAGGAGGTGTAGTAATAATTTAAATGTCACTATATTTTTCTTTTTAAGCACTATGTGTAGAGGAAGCTTTACGCTGACAAAAGGCAACATTGGTTTATGTGAAGCTTACAAAAGTGTGAATCTTCTGCCTAAATCAGGAGGGTTTCCCTGTATATTCGAAATGTGCTCCAATGTATTCATGATAGACAAGGTAAACATATATGTGAGGGCTTAAGATCTGATGTCACTTCTTGTGATGCCACTTCCTGTGATGTCACGTGCTGTGATGTCACGTGCTGCGAAGTCACGCGCCATGATGCCTCTGGCATAATGATTAATTAGGTTAGTCCCCTCACTTCTTTTTTAAAGGACTTGTGCCCTGCAAGTGACTAGAGAGGGTTGCCCATTCCACCATGACCGGGCTGACCAACGTACCCCCGGTTAGGGTAAGTGGGTTTATAATGTGTGAGCGTCTTCTCCAAAGCAGATAGCTCAAAATAATGTTCCACTCATCATTGTACAATCTGCAATCCAAAGATGCTGTAGGCCACCATGTTTCCTTCAATTCAGATTATTTTATTTGACCATTTGATTCCAAATCCTCCCTATCTCCGAATTTAAAGCTGTTTTCAAAGTGAAAACCTCTTTTTCAAGGTTGCTTGCTGTGTTCTGTGTAAACAATTTACCACTCTTTTGACAACATTCCTGGATGACGTCATTACACTTCTCCGAGTGACTTTTCATGCACAGTGAATGCATCATCAGCTCCAAACCTGAATGACTTTCCATCGACCTTGAAAAAGGGGATTTCACCTTGAAGCGCGTGTTGGCTGTGTTTTTGGAAGTGTGTGAGGATTTGGAGTCAAGTGACCACATAAAATAATTTGAATTGAAGGAAACATATTGGAGTACATCATCATTGATAGCATTTTGTACAATGATGATTAGAACATTATTTTGAGTTTTCTCCTTTGGAGTGGATTTGATTACATACTGCACTATTGGGGTTATGGTGCTGGAGGTTTAGAGCACGGCGCTTATTGTCCAGCACCGTAATTTGCAAGATTTCATGTGTGAGTGTTTTCTTTTTTTCAGGAGTCCAATGTGTTCATGAATTTTCACAAACCTCTGCGATGACTTCTTTTTGACAGCATATATGTAGTGCATGTCCATGTTATAATTTGTATCATATAGCACCCAATATTGCGATTATATCCTAGGTCTTACATCTCCAATCCCAAGGTAGGACAATATCTTTCCTTCGCGCAAATGTGTATATGGATCTAATATTAGGGATGCATTTGCCCTGATGAAAGCTCTTGACCATAATAGGCAGCCTGTAAAATGAAACATGTCGGCACTATGAAGCATCATTAAATTGTAATGTTCGTCACACATCCATGTTTAATCTTACCTTGACGTACGCACCAAAAACGGAACATCCTTTGGGTTTATCGTGAGGTATTTTTATTAGAGATCTAGATCCCTAGATTGTCCAATCACTATTATTAGGAACTCCTTTGCATGGAGGCCACATCCAAACTGATAGTACTACCATACCATGGTGGGATGAGGTCATCTATGCTGAAGCATGCCAAAAAAGAGTGGATTAGGCTTACTCATCCAATATACACCTTACTGTATATATGACATTGCAGTACCAAAAATATTTTACTATCATCACATCCTCACATCTTTTTATGGTCTAGTGTTATACACATAGAGGATAAGTGATGGGCATAAGCCTCTAATTGTTGTGTCATGCAGATATTTGGCTGTTCCTCAGTAGGTTCCACAAGAGAAATAAATACTTGTCAATTAACCTACCGCACCAGGTTCAATTTCCAACTTCGGACTAGCGTAGCTAAGGCATGAATCAGGTGCTGCAATGGCATCAAACTTGGGGTTCACCGAAATTAGACTCAAAGAATCATGGGGACTCAATTAGTATTTATCATTTGATCAAAAGGTTAATCAAATGTCTTACCTGCCCAGATTCACTGAAAAAATCTTGCGCATATTAACCTATATTTACAAGTCAGACCTCATCCAGAGGGTGGTAATTTTCAAAGTATTATAACACCATTAATCTGGAAAACCCCTTGAACTCCTTAAAATTCTAATTACAGATTTTCTTTTCTTTTATGTTCTTTCTGTGTATTAAGGGTATACTTTACCTTTTTGATTTGACTGGGTTTACTTGCTTTTTTTCGTTTCTTAACACTATAATGCTTACATTATTAAGGTTTTAACAGCATGCTGAGTGAAATATAATGATCTGGACGGGAAACTGCCTTAACCATGACTCCTAAACAACAGGTGGCTGAACCACGCAGACGGTACGAAGCACATCTAAACAAAAAAGATGCCTTTACCAATCATATGTGTGGTTTAGAGGTTAGCAGTCTAGACTGAGCGGAGGGTGTTTCAGACCAGGGTTGGAGGTGATTTCCTGCCCGGATGAGGAATGGTTAGTACGATTTTTTAATTCTTTTTTATTTTATCAGGTCAGGGTACTTTTTTGGGCTATGTTGACGGTTTTTGGGCTCAGGGTGGCGGGGGTTGGTGTCGATTTAAAGGCTAAGGAGATAGTTTAAGGGCTCAGGGTGGGGGGGGGGGCTGGTATGTTTTTTAAATATAGGGTCAATATTTTAGGCTTTAGGGCAGGGGGTCTGAGTCGTTGTTCATGGCTGGGGTGACGGTTTTAGGAGGTCTCAGGGTGGGGGGGCTGGGGTGTTTTTAGGGCTGGGGTGGGATTTGATTTTAGGGCTGTGATCCGCTTTTAGGAGTTAGGGCAGGGGGTTGGGATACTTTTAGTGCTTTGGTCGGGGTAGAACTCGGGGCAGGTGACTGGGTTTTAGGACTCATGGCACAGGCTAGGGCATAATCTTAAACATGCATATGATTTTACCAATTATGCCACTACAACTAATAGCATTGTAAAGGCATGTGTGGTAAAGGCATGAGTGGTTAAGACGCGGTCGTTGTTAAGACAGCGTTGTTAAGGCATGCGTGGTTAGGGAATACGTGGTTCCGACATACAACCGATCTGGATCATCAATAACAATGGTTCATTTGCAGGCAATCACTACCAGTACTTGCCTTCTCTAGAAAACAATATGCGGCTTCCAATCCTGACTTTTTAGGTTACTTTACCCAATAAATATTTTTTACTGTGATTTGATTGGTATGGTAAGCCGAACCTCCTCACTTTTGTGAAAGTCTTTTGAGGACTTGCAGCCCTAAGGTCCTCCGCAATTGACTTCAGTGGGTGGACCACATTTGTGGTTTTAAGGATACATGGTTGCAAAGCATTATCTTGGGGCCTAAATCTCTTTGGACAAAATTCGGCACCCCAGTCTACCCTAATCTTGTCTGCTTGAAGTCCTAATCTAATAAACCCTGCCCTGCTGAACTCTCACTTCTAATGTTTACTGAGTCTTTTTCTCCAAATCACTTGATCACCTTCAAGAAAGGGGAAGCAATCATTGAGGGTATATCGCGCATAGGCATCGAATTCTAGGGTTGGGTGTAGCCTCCAGGGTTCCATCTAATAGTTGTTCCAGAGTTGTTGAATAGAAGTGAAACCTTCAGATAATTGTTGAACTGCAGTTGCAGGATACGATTTGCAACACTGAAGCTTGAGAAACGGGAGACTTGAAATGACAATAACACAGCTGGAAGGAAGACTAGCAAACAAGGCTCTTGAGAAAGATCCGGAAGTAAAGAACTCACTATCCCATTGGGAAGACTTAAAGAGTGATACCACATTAAGTTAGAGGAGTAACTATACTACTGCTTTAGTGTATAAAACAATGGAATGGAATAAGGTTATCTTTATACAGTGATACTATTTGATATATCTTTTTTTTAGATTGTGGCCTACTAAATGGCAAAGGAGGAGGAAATAAATCAAGCATTTTTTACGTTTGGCGAAGATGGGGAAAGATGTTCATGAACCAACATGAGTATTGTGGTAGCTCCGCATTTGAGTGCCTGGGTTAGCAGTTTTGTATCCCCAGATGGATTGTGGGTGTTATGTGGCTTTCCAGCCTCTGATTTTGTTCTTAGGTCGAGATCTTCCAGTGGTACTTTAGACAGAGATTTTATCTTGCAGATATCAGGGAAAGATCATGATAGCATTCAAGCATTTTGCACAAGCACTTAAATCTGACTTTTATCTGTGTGTTTAGTAGGGGAAATATCTAACAGGAAGATACAGCCTGAAAGGCAGCAATGATGGAACTGAGAGACCCTGCATGACCCACAGCAATAGGTATCAGGAGGCTACACAGTAAACCATTGAAGGACTCAGAGGAAAGTGCGAACGGAATAAGAATCCATTTGCAAAGTGTAAGAGATCACTTCAAGAGTGCATTTGCACAAGAGTTCAGATAAGGTGTGTGAGTATGAAACAATGACGTCTGAGTCCAGAACGTTCGGGGACAAGAGAAGTCCGTCATCAGCACAAGCGCCTGGGTAACACCTATGCCAAGCCAATGGCAGTAGATGTTCAGTGCAGGTGTGTGAGTAGTCAGAGCAGCTGATCTCTCATCATTTGTGATCAGATCAGGAATGAATGTGCTGTGCAAGTACTTGATTGCGAGAACTACTACGAAACAAGACGGACGTGATACAAATGTTATTAACAAGTGGCCATTCCTGGAGGCTTCTCTCTAAGATTATGGAACCAAATATTGGAGGACGAAAGACTAGAACAGAAGGTGGAATTAGCAAAAGATTATCATTCACAGTCTCCTAGAATACCATTGTGCTTGTGCGCTCCAAAATCTGCTTCAGCCAAACTCTCTGTGCCTGCCACGTGCTTTTGCTTTTGTTAATGGCCGCTGCACCCGCACTGTTTGGACTAAACGAGGTGACATGGAATTCTAGCTTCATGATCACGAGCAATGCAAAGGGTTGGGGGGATTTCATTGTCTAATGGCCATGGGTTGCTGTGTACCACAATAGCGAGTGAATTGTAGTCTCGTGGAAACTTAGTGGTAGGACAACCGTTCAATTTCAGATCAGCAGTCATGGCCTGGTGGGCCGCTTTTCAAAATATGTGTCAAAAACACTTATTTAATGGACGAATGCAACCAGATTCTTAAAAAATATTTGCCTTAGCTCCCTTGCTTGGCATACTGTTGTATCAAGAGATACCTCAATTATTCTAGTCATTTCACGGGGGAAAATATTGCAGCCGCTGTACCGAGAGGTCATTTTAAAATCCTCTGCAACGCAATTGTGATGATTAGACATTAACTTATTGTTCAGTCATGTTTTTTAATATCCAGGGTTTGATCTCAGACAACAACATATTTAGCCGGCGGGTATCTGTTGGGCCCCCCTCAGACAGTCATCAAGCCATCAGTGTCAGCCGGGAAATGATAGCGGCGGGCGGCTGCGTGATTGTTCGGAGACAGGATGTGCCCTGGTTCCGGGGAAGGGCCTTGGCACAAGAATGTTTAAAGGGAAGCAGTCTCCCCGTTGACACCGTGTGAGGCTCATCTCCAGCTCTGAGGCGCTTCTCCTCTCCGGCTGTGCTCTGATCGCTGCTCGCCTGCTCCAAAGAGGAACCCCACGCTGGTCCTGTCTGTAGAAGGTTGGCAGACCTTACAGCGTCAGCAGGTTCCTGCAACTTTGACACTCAGAGGCTCTTATAGGAGCTGGATAGTTGAAAATTACAATTTTTCTGTTTTGTGATGGAGAATGTTTTGCACTTTCTTTTATTCGTTTGTGGGTAAAAGAGAAGCCTGCCTTTGAATGTTTTTCATGCTACCATCTCCACATTACCCAGTAAGTGGAGCACACCAAAGTCAAGATGTCTTTTCAGAGTCAGCATCCATAGGTGAAAAGAGGTAACGCTAATATACACGTGAGCCCGCTGATAATGTGTCTGTCTGGTTTATCGATTGAGAGAATTAAGAACACATCACTCTTTATGTGTGATAACAGTTGGTCATATTTAGACTGAGAGAATTTGGACTAAAGGTACTATTCAAAGGAAATGATACTTGTACACCATATGCAAATCAGTCTTGACCCATGAAAAAGTCCAGCCCGAACTGCCAAGCCAGGTCCTTCCTAGACTGGAAACAAGCATCCTAGGACCGGTTTCGGGGTTTCGCCCCTCTTCAGCCAGGATAGCTTGATTCCAGTGGCATGGAGAGCACGGGACCCACGTCTGGGCATAGCTGTCCCACTCGGGGTGACAAATGCAAAAACAACAGTTGATGGACAGAATGCAGAACAAGGTCATACATTCACCCAGTACAGAGATCTGGGCCTAAATCCATTGTTTTTTTTGCTCACCATACCATTCCAGTTTGAACCCAGCCATATGCAAATCAGTCTTGACCCTGTGCCTCATGGGAACAGTCCAGCCCGACCTGCCAAGCCAGGTCCTTACTGGAATGGAAACAAGCATCCTAGGACCAGTTTTGGGGTTTCGCCCCTCTTCAGCCAGGATAGCTTGATTCCAGTGGCATGGAGAGCACGGGACCCACGTCTGGGCATAGCTGTCCCACTCGGGGTGACAAATGCAAAAACAACAGTTGATGGACAGAATGCAGAACAATGTCATACATTCACCCAGTACAGAGATCTGGGCCTAAATCCATTGTTTTTTTGCTCACCATACCATTCCAGTTTGAACCCAGCCATATGCAAATCAGTCTTGACCCTGTGCCTCATGGGAACAGTCCAGCCCGAACTGCCAAGCCAGGTTCTTCCTGGAATGGAAACAAGCATCCTAGGACCAGTTTCAGGGTTTCACCCCTCTTTAGACAGGATAGCTTGATTCCAGTGGCATGGAGAGCACGGGACCCACGTCTGGGCATACCCGTCCCACTCGGAGTGACAAATGCAAAAACAACAGTTGATGGACAGAATGCAGAACAATGTCATACATTCACCCCAGTACAGAGATCTGGGCTAAAATCCATTGTTTTTTTGGTCACCATGTCATTCAAGTTTGAACCCAGCCATATGCACATCAGTCTTGACCCTGTGCCTCATGGGAACAGTCCAGCCCGAACTGCCAAGCCAGGTCCTTCCTGGAATGGAAACAAGCATCCTAGGACCAGTTTCAGGGTTTCACCCCTCTTTAGACAGGATAGCTTGATTCCAGTGGCATGGAGAGCACGGGACCCACGTCTGGGCATACCCGTCCCACTCGGAGTGACAAATGCAAAAACAACAGTTGATGGACAGAATGCAGAACAATGTCATACATTCACCCCAGTACAGAGATCTGGGCTAAAACCCATTGTTTTTTTGGTCACCATGTCATTCAAGTTTGAACCCAGCCATATGCACATCAGTCTTGACCCTGTGCCTCGTGGGAACAGTCCAGCCCTAACTGCCAAGCCAGGTCCTTCCTGGACTGGAAACAAGCATCGTAGGACCGGTTTTGGGGTTTCACCCATCTTCAGCCAGGATAGCTTGATTCCAGTGGCATGGAGAGCACGGGACCCACGTCTGGGCATACCCGTCCCACTCGGGGTGACAAATGCAAAAACAACAGTTGATGGACAGAATGCAGAACAATGTCATACATTCACCCCAGTACAGAGATCTGGGCCTAAATCCATCCCATGAGGCACAGGGTCGAGACTGATTTGCATATGGCCAGGTCTAAACTGGGGTGGCATGGTGAGAAAAAGAATGATGGTTTAACCCAGATCTCTTGACTGGGGGTGAATGTGTGGTTTGTTCTGCATTCCTTCCATCAATTGTGTGTCTTTTGCTTTCTCACCCTATGTGCACCAGGAATGCCCAGACATGGGTCCAGGGCTCACTGTGCCACTGGAATCAAGCTATCCTGGCTGAAGAGGGGTGAAACCCCTAAACTGGTCCTAGGATGTTTGTTTCCGGTCCAGGGAGGACCTTGCTTGGCAGTTCGGACTGAACTGTTCTCATGAGGCACAGGGTCAAGACTGATTTGCATATGGCCAGGTCTAAACTGGGGTGGCATGGTGAGCAACAGAATGATGGATTTAACTCAGATCTCTTGACTGGGGGTGAATGTTTTGATTTGTTCTGCATTCCGTCCATCAATTGTGTGTCTTTTGCTGTCTCCACACAAAGAGCTGCATACCTCCCTGTAGTGTGTCTGGAGCCATAGCCAGGAAGGGTAGGGTTGTGTGCACCAGAAAGACCTTTCTTTGAAGTCTCCCTACTTCAAAGGCTGAAATGGGTGGAAGTGCTTGACCTCTGACACCATATACTCAGAACACTACTGGAAGGAGGACATTCTACCCGGGAAAAGAGCTGTTGTGCTGCCAGGATAGACTACCATTTTGCTGTTTGCTTTGCTGTGTTGGCCTGTTGCTTTTTGCTTCTTGCCTGGGAGTGGGAGAACTGGACTTTTCTCTCTGCATCCTTCATTCTAAAGTTTCTCCAAGGGCTTGACTGAGCTTGCCTCCTGTTTTTGAAGTCTCAGTGACATCAAAGACTTCACTTGCCTCTGCAACCAGTACCTGGGTTCCTCTGCTATGAGTCCTGACCTACCAAGTGGTGCCAAAGACAGTACTAGGCCCTTGGAGGTGAATTTGGTGCTGTAACCAAGAAAATCAATGCAACAACACAGAGCATTAGTCGGAAGCAGAGCCGTCTGCAAAATCGACACATCACTGCTGCCTACACCGAAGCTCTGGACACCGCTCCCTGGGTGTGTAACGCCACAACCTCGACTTCAATGCTGCCCGCCCTTGCCGCAGTTCTGCCAAAGAAACGTGACAGCATGAGCCTCAACACTGTGCCACTGACATCCATGTCCCCTCGTCCCGACTCTGCCGCATCACCGACCCTTTGTGACTCCCGATCGATGCAGCACCTTGAAACCAATGGTTCGTCTCTGACAATGAGGAATCGATGCTCTGCCCTCTCGATATAGATGTCGCCTCAACGTGAATCACCTTCTAGAACCAAGGTCTCACACCTGGAACCGACGCATCACCTTCTCTGTGCAACGCATTGTCCCGGAGCAGCAAAAGCTTCAATGACCCTGCACCACCTTAAAGACGCGATGCCTCACCTGCAGCCGTGATGCCTCACGTCCACTGTGCGACACCGTGTCATGGTCACCGACATCGTAGCCTTGGTCTGACACAGTGTTTTTTGGTTTTCAATGCTGCCATGGTACTGAAGCTCATCCAGATAGCCCCAGTTGGAGCTTTATACTTCTAAGCATTGCATTTTTGATTTATTATTTGCATTTTCGGATCTTGACTTGTGTAAGTTGGATTTTTGTCATTTTGGGCTTGTTATACTCAGATAAATATTGGATATTTTTCAAAATTGGTGAGGAGTACTTTTGTGTTGTTTTCACGGTGTAACTGTGTGTGTGAGCCTGACTGCTCTGTGCCAAGCTACCAGAGGGTGAGCACAGGTAAACTTCAGTGTGTACTACACTTGCCCTGACTAGAGTGGGGGTCCCTACTTGAACAAGGTGCATACATCTGCCAACTAGAGACCCCATTTCTAACACAGGACATGAATTGGCGCTTGTACTTTCATCTTTTTATGCTTCACAGTTGCTTTGAATGAACCTTTACTTTGCAGTGTCATTGAAGCATCCCATGCATACACTGTGGTTTTCAATGGGGTTAAACTGGGCACTGGAGGCAGTTCATAGTACTTTTCTGCTGGCATAATGTTTATCAACGTGCGACTGTCTATCATAAAAGGAATGATGCACCCATTCACTTTTAGTGTGATCTTGGGACAGTGTCCAAATTAATTTTGCACTCTCACTTGTCAACCTAGCTTTGACCGGCATACTTCCTTGCAAGACGCTAATCCTACATGCGCACCTTATACATCAGTCAGCATTGACATTGCACACCCAACTTCCTCACTGTCGCTTGACAATGACGGTGACAAACGTTTAGACGAGGAATTTGACAACAGTCTGCATCGTTCAGTTTCTACTTGCCTCAAATGAAATTGCCGCTTGGCTTTGTGGGCGTAGTTGGAACGTCTCTGAAATTTTCTGCCATCCATTTTGTTTTCTTGACGTGCTGCACTTGATCATTCCTCCATTTTATTTTCTTGACGTGACGCACTTGATCTCTCCCTCACTTTGCAAACCATTACAAAATGGTTCCCTTTCCAGCACCCTTTGCATATCTGTCCAATGGCGGGATATTTACCTTCATGTAAAAAGAAAATCCACTTTGAAAACACAACTTTTTTTTCTTTGGCAACATTACTTCATGGCCTTCTAACTTGTACTTTGACTCACTTTTCCCACTCAGTGCTGATTAATTTTGGGCTATTCCAGCCTCCATGTTAGCTGCATGTCTGTCAGTTCTTTTTATTCTGCTCTGGCAGCCATGAGGACTTGCTCCAAACTGAGCGTCTCTTTCATCATTCGTCATCTGAAGGAATCGAAAAGACAACTTTATATTACTCTGAAATGCATGGCCACGTCATCATTGAACTCATTGAACTTACAATGCTTGATGAGCGAATCAATCTTTCTACAAACTCATTCATTTTTTACCAGCTTCCTGCCTTTCTTGGTTGAAAATACACCTTTCATAGTCGACATTTAGCATTGGATTGAACTTGGTGTTTAGCCCCTTTTTGATGTGATGGTAGATCACTTCACCATCGGGTGATATTTTCTTTATCACTACTTTTACTCCTTCACCTGTCAAATTCATCAGATATTTAGTCATCTTTTTTTTCATTTATGGCTTCCAGTGTATCAATGAAATATTTGAAGGTTTTGAATGATCCAGGCGGTATCAAAGGGAGGCGGTGGTTTCAATAAGGCAGCAGCACCATATCTGATACTCTTTTTCAACGGCCATTGGGCACGAAAATGTCACTATTCCGACCGCTGCTCATGACCTTTCAGTCGGTCCGACGTGATTCACCCACCTCGTAAGCCCTACCCCTCTGCTTCTGCTTGGGTTGCGGTGCCTGGTGCTGGGGTCGGATGGTTCTCTTTACTGGTAAGCATGATCGTATTTTCTATATATTTGGTTATCTTAGCCTCTGATGTTTCTCTGCATTTGTCTGCTTCTGCTCACATCATTATCTTGCACCTGGCTGTCATCTCTTGTTGCACTCTCTGTACCTGGTTTCCCTGCCTGTAATATTTCTTTGTGTTTGAAATATTTTCCTCTTTTAGTGCTTCCTTGCACTCAGCAATTACTGCCTGTGGCACTTCTCTGTACCTGGTTGTCGCTGACTTTAGCATTGTCATACTGTATGACTAACAGCTCTGTGTTAGACTGTGGTGCAGTATCTCTTGTTTTGACTTTACCAGCAAACTTTAAGCCTACAACAAACAAACTTTTTGTAAGCACTTCACTTTCTTCACAAGCATTGCACTGGCTGGAGTGGTGCTTTTACTCCACATACACCAACAGGAAAAAAATTCTTAGACTGAGGCACAAGAGGCCAGCACAAGCAGTTTGTTGGACCACGGCAAACTCTCTGGGAAAGCACTCTTGGTTCTTCAGGTCATGGGGTTTGAATTATCGACTCTCTCGTCATCAGCTGTAGGGTCATCTGCAGCCCAGGTAAATGAAAAGGATCATGCCACACATATGGAGCTTGGTATTACATGTCTTTATTCATCAGTGCGTAACTGTTAACTGAACATTTTACATCATGAATTCAATCACCCACACTCTTATGTCACTATTTTATGGAGTCTGTCAGGAACCAATAGGGTCCTGTCATCTCTAACTCACACAACACTACAGTAATCTTCATCACACTGTGTGTAACTGTTCACTGCCATAGTCCTGATTATGGCTTCCATCCATGGGTGATGATTCTTGGTTTCGCCAGGGGTCTTTTGCATCATGAGAGCAGGGAATCTTTTATTTAAAATATGTATTTTTTAAGTTTAGCACACAAACCTCTTTCGCTTAGAATGTATGACTGGATACTCCTTGACAGTCAGGACTGTGACACAGAAGAATTGGATTTGATTTATTGAAAATTATCTTCACAGAAACAGAGCTCCACTGTGCCTTATAGTTCAAAAATGCAAAACATCTGTCTAAAACCATTCCATTAATAGCATAAGACAAAAAGCCTTCTTTCTTCATTGCCTTTTTAATTCATGTCATCACATAACTAGATCCAATCATTTCTTAAGCAGCACTGCAATTATGGTTTATTCAACATTAATCTGATGATCCTCCTTAATCTGATGCAATGTTTTTCAATGTGATTTAAACAGCACAACTGCCCCCTTTCATCTTCCTTAATTCTTTCATTTTACACTTCTTATTTTCACTGTTAGCATGACAGAGTCTGGAAGATGAGTGGGGGTAGGATGTTGTATGTATGTATGTCTGTATATGATATTTCCATTGTGTGTACCCCAGACAAAGGTAGCAGAGCGCTGGACAGTGTCAAAGACAAGAATACAGCCAATGAGTAATAGGTGAGGAAGTTGGGTTGTGTATTGGTAATGCATTGTGATATAGTGTTCTTTAAAGGGGTGAGCCTTCAAATGTTTCATAAAGTGGAACACCATTGGGGTAGTAGTGATGAATAGGGATGTGGCTCTAGATCCTGGGTGCATCGGTGGAAAAGGCCTGTTTCGCTGCTTTTCATTTTTTCACTTTTTAGTCTGCAGTCCTATGGTGTCCTGGCTGCCGGTGTGCCAAGAAGTACCAGAGATGGTGAGTGTCCCTGCACGATAATCCAAAATGCTGCTTGAGCAGGCTCTCTAAATAATACAGTTGGTTTTGAAGATGGTGCTAGCTGGAAAGGATAGCAGTTGAATTTAAATCTACAGGATGGTAGTAATGTAATCAAATTTCATATTTCTTCAGGCACTGGATGAGACATGCTTCGGCATGTACAATACCCCTAAGGGGTGCAGTGTGATGTCTGGGAGGCAATGGATTAGGGCATTACCATGATCAAGATGCATGAGTAGAAAGGCAAGAACAGAAATTCTGAACTTTCTTTAGAAGAGAGTGCAGGTACTAGGCCAATGTTGTGTTTTTCAGCAATGGGTTCCTTGAGGGTGAGGTTAATGTCGAGGATTGTAGGACTTGGCCTTTTTTTGGCTAAAGTTCCGTAATCTTTTTGCGTTTTCCCCCTAGACCTTTTCTCTGAAATGGTGTTGCCAACTTAGATTTTTGGGGCGTTTTGCCACTGCTGATCAGTGTCAAAGTGCAAGTGCTCCCTGGATAAAGTGTAATGGAAATTTGATGTCCATGATTGGTATGTTTGCCTTACTAGTAAAGTCCCTAGTAAAGTGCACTATGTGTGCCAGGGCTGGTAATGAAACTGCTACTAGTGGGCCTGCAGCACTAATTGTGCCACCCACACAAGTAGCCTTAAAGAGGGCATTCAGGCCTGCCACTGCAGTGCCTGCACTCAGGTTGTTAAACAGCCATGTTGTTCTGACAAGTGCACCCACCTGCCAGACCTTACCCTTCCCTTTCTATGCACATCAGACACCCCTACGGTAGGTCCAAGGTACCCACTGGGCAGGGCGCAGTGCATGTGAAAGGTAGGACATCTACTAAGGTGTGTACCATGTCCTGACAGTGAAATAATCTCCATTTCGTTTTTCACTATTGAAAGGCCATCTTGCCCATAGGATAGAATAGAGAGGCTGTGTAATATGTTTCCAGCCTATCTTCCCAAAGGTTTAAGATGGAGAGGTGAAGTTTAGTGTGCCTGAACTCGCAATGTAATAACACATCGTTTTATGAAGGTGGTTTTTGCAATTGTGTGTTTAGAAGTCACTCTTTTAGAAGTAGCTGGGTTTTTGTGCTCTAACATTTCTGGGTGTCTCTGCATGGTTGTGGATTGACTGTCTGGATTTGAAAGTGATAGGATCTGGGGAACGTCTTGGCCCAGGTGAGCAGGTGAGACAGCAACAGGCTGACCTGCATCTGGAGTGTCGGGGGAGGAGTGGCAACTAGAGGTGAAGAGGCCTGAGTTGCTGCCATAAAACAATGGCCCTCTCTCCTGCTGAGTGACTGACAATCCAGACCCCCACTAATCAAAGGAAGAAGGGGTCACTGGCAGGGAGGCACCCAGACCGGGTTTAAACAGGGGTCGGTGCCCCCTGAACACAAAGACTTCAAAGACATTTAGGGGTATAACTATGAAAGCTGAAGCCCCTGAACTTTGGAGAAATGGATTGATCAAGATTGAACAAGACTGAAGCTACTTTGTGGTCAAGAGGAATCTTTGCCAAGGAAGAAACAGCTGAAGAGACTGAAGGAAGGGACTGACCCTTGCTGTGTGTTTTGGGGCTGGCCTGCAGTTTGCTGTTTTAACCAAGGAGAGGCTAAAGGGACTCTTCTGTGTGCTGTGTCCCCCTGCTTGAAAGGACTTTGCTGTGTGCTGTGTCCGGAAGTAACTTATCCCCAAGGGCCCGAGGTGAGCTGGCTCCCTGTTTCGGAACCTCAGGAACACAAAAGTTTCCAGGCGAGTCTCAGTGATGCTGTGTGCATGTGCTTTTTGCAGCCTGAGACCCTCGTAAGAAGTGCCCTGTGATCGTGTGCACCGGAGTCCAAGTGAGTCTCAGCGACGCTGTGTGCATGCACTTTGTGCAGCTTGAGACCTTCGTGAGGAGTGTCCTGTGATCATGCACCCGAAGCTCAAGGGAGTCTCAGTGACGCTGTGTGTGTTTGCCCTGTTGCAGCCTGAGACCTTCGCGAGGTTGCCTTGTTATCGTGCACCCGGAGTTCAAGTGAGTCTCAGCGATGCTGTGTGCGTGTGCTTTTTGCAGCCTGAGCCCTTCGTGAGGATTGTCCTGTTATTGTGTGCACCGGAGTCCAAGTGAGTCTCAGCGACGCTGTGTGCATGCACTTTGTGCAGCTTGAGACCTTCGTGAGGAGTGCCCTGTGATCGTGCACCCGAAGCTCAAGAGAGTCTCAGTGACACTGTGTGTGTTTGCCCTGTTGCAGCCTGAGACCTTCGCGAGGATTGCCTTGTTATCGTGCACCCGGAGTTCAAGTGAGTCTCAGTGACGCTGTGTGCATGTGCTTCGTGTAGCTTGAGACCTTCGTGAGGAGTGCCCTGTGATCGTGCACCCAAAGCTCAAGGGAGTCTCAGTGACGCTGTATGTGTTTGCCCTGTTGCAGCCTGAGATCTTCGTAGGATCAGCGGCCCAGACCTGCAGCCCCAGAGGAGCTGAGCCACCGGCCCGAGGCCGCCGTTGCCAGAGCGGGACATCGAACCAACCTCGTCGAGGGAGGGCCAGAGTCCCATTGCCTGGAATTCACAAAGATTGCATCGGAGGCCCAAGTCGGTGGAAGAGGAGAGGAGAGCGAGGTCGCACCCCCCAGGTAACGTGTGTTGATGCCTGGGGTGGGGTGTGTGCTTGGAGGGAGATGCTCTCGGCCTCTCCCATTCCTGCAGAACAAGCTTCTGCTTCGACTTGTATCGCGACCCGTACTTGCCAAAGGAGTGGTAGTACCGGGGCCGGAGTGTGGAGCTGCACTTTTTGTTTACACCATAGACGTGTGGGGACAACTGTTAACAGAGGCTGACTAAGAGTCAGCATGAGGGGCAGAGAGACCGCATAGGGCATCGTGATCGGCGCTGGAGCGTATTACGCATTGCATTATTTCTGCATAACGAACTACCTGATTAGTTTATTACGCATTGCAATATTTCTGCATAACGAACTACCTGATTTTCGTATTACATCTTGCATTATTTATGCATAACGAACTATCAGAATAGTGTATTACGCATTGCATTATTCCTGCATAACGAACTACCTGATTAGTGTATTACGCATTGCATTATTTCTGCATAACGAAGTACCTGATTGTTGCGATAGGCATTGCATTATTGTTACATTGCAAAGTGCCTGATTCTAGCATTACGAACAGCATTATTTTTAAATTTCAAAGTGCCTGATTCTAGCATTACGAACTGCATAGCATTGCAGTAGGACTGCAGTGGAACGTTTAGAAATGCTCATTAATATCGCCAGAACTTACAAGGGCTGGCTGGTCTAAGAACAGACCAGAAAGAATATTACAAATACGCATATGTTGGATTTATTGCATGTGGACTTATCGTATATCTTTTTACATAAATTTATACTCGTTTCTATGAAACTCGTGTGGAGTCCATTTGTTGTGTCTTCATTGGGTTGCTGTGAGCGTGGTTTCAAATACTTTACACATTTGCCTTGAAGATAAGCCTGGCTGCTCGTGCCAAGCTACCAAGGGGGTGAGCAGGAGTTATCTGAGAAGGTGTCCTTCCTTTCCCTGACGTGGAAATGAGGGTCCCTATTTGGCCTAAGGTACCTACCTCAGCCAACCAGGGATCCCTGGTCTAACAAGGATGAATCCACGTGACCTGCTATTGGGTCCAAAGCAGTCAAGGTTTAAACGAGTGTTGTGTATCATCAGCATATTGGTGAATCTTATTGCTGTTATCTGTGTGTGAAGCACCAAGCGGCTACATATAAGGACTGAAGATGACTGGAGATAGTATGTAACCCTAGGGGACTCCACAAGTGATAGGGATCTTTTGTGTCCTGGAGGTGCCCTTGTGAACAAACTGGTGTGGGTTGGAAAGGTAGCAAGAGAAACAGTGAAGGACATTTCTAGTGAATCCCAGTCAAGACTACAGGGTGTTTATGAGGGAGGATGGTCCACTCTGTCGAAGGCAGCTGAGAGGTCCAGCAATATCAGGAAGCAGGGGTCATCTTGATCTGTGGTCAAGTGGGGACCATTTACAATGTGGATAGTGGCTACATGGTTCAACGTCATCTAACTCCAGACTAGAGTCATGCAGGGGATGGTTAGCACTGATGTGACTTTGGAGCAATCACAGATTCATTTTTTCAATATTCTTGCTGATGAACGGTAGGTGAGTGATGGGCCGTAGCTGGCGAGGTTATCGGGGTATAGTGTTGGTTTTTTCGGAGTGGAGGATATGCCCTGTCTTGAGAGCCCTAGAAAAACGTCTTTAGTGAGTAAACCATTGATAATGATCAGTTGGAGTAAGAGATCATCCCCAGAAAACTTTCATGAAGAACAATGGTAGGACACCATCTTCATAAAAAGAAGCTTTGAGAGAGTTCAATTTGTCAGCAAGGTCTGGGACAGATAGGGCTTTGAAGTCTGATCATTGCAGGATTCTACGTGAAGGTCTGATTGTAAGACATGAAGCAGGCTTGGTGTCATCAATGTGCTGTTGAATTGTTCATACCGTTTCAAAGATGATGGGGTTGATGGCATTGGACTTTTCTGTGAAGTGAGTTTTAGGTGTGTCTGGAAGGGATTTGATGCAGTGCTTGATTGTCTTGAATAGAGTTCTGCTTCTGTTGATGGCCTCATTGATAGGGTTAGCATAGTACTTTGCTTTGGCTGATGCGATAAGCTATTTGGGTGTTGTGCTGAGGGACTTCAATATGAAGAAGTCCTTTGTTTTTTTTTTTACCATTTTCATTCTTGTCTGCGGATGGATCATTTACTGTCAGCAAGGTCTTAGGGTACAAGCTGCTGAAGGCTTTGGCTTACACTTGCATGTTGTAATTGGTGTGTGGATGTTCACATAGCTTTCCAAAAAATTGTTGAAGGTTTTTAGAAGGGTGCTGGTATCATACTTGGAGTTGGTAGGTTGAGCGATGAGTTCAAGTATTAGGCTGTCTACAGAGACGTCTTTAAAGGGAGTGGAGGTTTGGTCTTCTCTTTTGTGTTGATCTTGGTTTGTAGTTAGGACATGGAACATGGAGCTAGGGATGGCAAAGTGGTTGGTCCAGTCCAGGCATGTGGGTGGTTTACATTGTATTGTTGGCAAAGTTGAGAAGACAAGATCAAGGATTTGGCCTTTGAAGTGTGTTAGTTGCTTGACATGCTGGACCACGATGAGGTGGAAGAGAATCTCTCTTTTTTTTAGATTTGGATGTCTGGCCGGGTAAAGGCACTCAAGAGGGTGGTGTGGGCATTTCAGATGAACTACGTGGTGAGGAGATCTGAGCAATCATCAATGACGTTCTTGTTCTGCTTGGGAGGCCCGTAAATGAGAATGAAGGTGGCAGTCTGAATTGTAGAGAGTGATAAATGGCATGTGAGAAGCTCCATGGAGAGGAGTGTTTCTTTTGCCTAGAGTGCAGGACCAGGAGGACTTATGGATGACAACGAGTCCTCTTCCCTACTTATATGCCTGGTCCATATAATGGATGCTGAAATCTGTAGGAAGAAGAATGGCTAGGCTGTGTGATGATGTGAGTGTGACCCATGTTTCTATGATGAAGATGGTGTCAAGCTTGTGGTAGGTGATGATGCCTGCAATTGCTGGTGTGGGGAATATTGTTGAATGAGTGTTCATGATCATGAGTTGGATCTTGTTTTCTGTAATTTGAGGGTGTTGGGTAGTTAGTATGATGTGTAGGAGGTTGGGGAATTTGATCTGCATGTGAATGTCTGGGTCATCCACATCTGGGTGTGACTGTGGGGATTGGAAGTATGGAGTGCATGGCGATACACATTATTTTAGAATACTGTGTACATTTCAGTGGAACAAATGGTCTGGCCCATTGCCCTTCCTGCCTCGACAAAGGCTAAACAGCCAGTACCCTTGTCTGTGTCTGTGTCTGCCCTTTGATGAGGATACTAGGCAATTGGATACTCTGAAGAGATGGTTGAAGGAGAAGGCAGGAAGTGAAGTCACTTTCTGTGCAGAAGGATGATTGGAAATCTAATGATGTCACTTCCTGTGCAGATAGGTGATGGAAAGTGCACTGGTTTCACTTCTTGTGCATATAATGATGGGGAATGCAATGGTGTCCCTTCCTGTACATATGGGTAATAGGAAATTAAGTCCTCTTGCATGGCATCTTCTTTTAAAAATGCTTTTGGTGGAAAATCAGTGATGCCACTTCCTGTGCAGATGAATTATGGGAAAAGCAGGTATATAACTTTTTGTGCAAATGGATAATTAGAAACTAAATGCTCTTACTTGGCTTCTTTTAAAAAGGGTATTAACTTGAAAAAGTTCTGTCACTTTTTGAACAGATGGGTGATGGGAAATCCAGCGAGGGTACTTCCTGTGAACATAGATAATGGGAAATGCAGTGGTATCACTTCTTGTGCAGATGTATGATGGGAAATAAAGTCCTCTTGTGTGGCTTCTTCTTTTAAAGACAGTTTTGGTGTGAAACCAATGGTGTCCCTTCCTGTGCAGATGAATGATAGGAAAAGTCACAGCAAGGGTTCTAGATTGCAAGGCATCATACATGCATTAAGTGAAGTGATAATATGAAGGCACAGATGGCGGTTAAAGCCTTGTGCTTCCTAATAGATGGGCAGTGTTAACAGGCTTTACATCCCTAAACAAACACAGACACCACACACACACAAATACCACATACACACACACACACACACACAGACATGAACCTACACACACACACACACACACTCACTCAACTCTCTCTCTCTCTCTCTCTCTCTCTCTCTCTCTCATATTCACTCAGCTCTCAGTATTGTTCTACCTCTCACTCTACTGGCCGTGCACTGCTGCTATGTCTCTGGCAGTCTGTCTTCCCCTCTATCACTAGTTCTATATTTATTTATTTCTCTCCCACTTTATTTATGTTTAACTCACTCAGTAGAGTCCATGGTCTTTGCTCCACTGGTGAAGAACCACTCGCCAGATTTGGACATCCCCGTCTACCTCATGGGTATCTCGTTATCTACAATGCCTCTGCCTATACAGTAGATGCACTATAGACAAAGCAATTTGCTGCACAGTATTATATCTTCATTTGCCCTAGTCAGGAAAGTATTTCATTTGTCCAAAGAAATCTCCCAAAGCTGGAGTTTGTTTTAGAAAAACAAAAAATCTATTACTGTAACAGGCAGTTTGTTTTCTCCTTCAATGAAGAGGCTATTGATTCATGCAAGCAAAACAAAAACCAAGTACGCCTATTGGCCTAATTTAGTGCAAACGTTTTATATTGCAAAAACAAACGTCTATATTAATGCATTACACCATGTAGGAAATCGGGTTGCTGGTGGAGGGGTATGAAAACCTACTCAAGCAGAAACCACAATCACTGCCAAGGAGAAACACAAGCAAACACAATTTAACCTGTACCTAAGCCTCTGGTAGCTTGGCACAAAAGCAGTCAGGGTTAACTCAGAGGCTATATGTAAAGTATTAATGCAGCACTTCAAACAGTAATAAAGTGACAACACAACACATGAAAAATCCCACACCAACTTCAAAAAATTCAGTAAAATGTTATACATTATTGGAGACCAAAATGACAAAACAATCCAATCATTATAACCAGAGATATGCAATTTCAAAGTTTTAAGTCAAAACAGGACTTAGAAGCACAAAACACCAACTGTGGTTTTCTGGTCGCCACTGCCAGGGCAGGTCCTCCCTGAACTGGAACAGAAGCAACCTAGGACAGGTTTCACCCTAGTTAGGGCTCTTCAGCCATGTATTCAAGCTATATCTTGCTGAAGAGCCCTAACTAGGGTGAAATCCAGTGGCACAGTGAGGTCGGGACCGACGTCAGGGCATACCCAGCGCACTTAGGGCAGCAAAGGTTGCTTGTATTCCTTTCCAGGGAGGATGTGGCATAGCATCAGGCTGGACTGTTGATTTTAGAGCAGGGTGATGGCTGATTTGTATATAGCTGGGTCCAAACTTAGATGGCATGGTGTGCAAAATAACGATGGATTGAAATGTGGCCCGAGGGATTGCCAGTGGCTGAGATTAATTCAGGCATTGCATCCATCACCATTTTGTATACTTATTGTGCTGCCCTAAATAGCACAGGTATGCCCAGATGTGGGTCCCGTGCACACTGTGTCACTGGAACCAAGCTGTATCTGGCTGGGGTAAAACCGGTCCTGGGTTATTTGGGATCTGGTTCACGGAGGACCTGGATTGGCAGTTTGAGATGGACTGTTCCTATTGGAGCAGGGTCAAGACTGACTTGCATATAACTGGGTCCAAACTGAGGTGGAAAAATAACAGTGGAATGGGATGTGGCCCGAGTGATTACCAGTGGCTGAGATAAATTGAAGCATTCCATCCATCACTGTTTAGTATACTTATTGTGTCACCCTATGTGGGATGGGTATGCCCAGATGTGAGTCCCTTGCAGACTGCATCACTGGAACCAAGATGCACCCATTGGTGAGCCCATAATTAGGGCCATCACCAGGCAGAGAAGACACCATGGTCACATGGTTGTGCTCTCATAGGTACCAGAGGAAGAGGTTCCAACCCTTGCAGCTCTTCTTTTGAGCATGAGATTAAGAGTCCCTTCTGTAAGGGGTTTCTGAGAGGATGATGGCTACTTGAGCATGCTGAAATGCTGTAAGGTTCTCTGCCATTGAAGACCTCGAGATGGATGGATTTATGTTCAGCCTGTCAGTGCTGCAGAAGGAACTTGAATTCAGACCAGATCAGATTGACTACCTGTTTGCTTTTCCGGCAGGTGATGTCTTTGAAGTGATTTTCCCCACCTTTGTTTTGTGCTTTGTTTGGACTGTGCCTCAAGCACTTTAAAGAGAAAAATTATTCTGCGCCTCTGAAAGTATTTGCTATAAGTGCCTTAACTCACCCTCAGAAGAGGTGGGTGAATGTCTCTATGTTTAATGAATATGTTCAGAGTGCAGACATAATCACCTGGCTAAATCAGTTTTCATTGTTTCACATGGAGCCAGAGTGAGAGGTGCTGATGGAGTAAAGAGGGGCTACTTTAAAGCCTTAGTGACTTTAAAAAGAGACCCAGCCACTGAGGAACTAAGGCTTTTACCAAGTGCTCTTTATAAAGGGAAGAGCCACAATCACTGCCGTCTATGTGGACCAGCAAAAAAGATGCAGGCAATGTAATTTGGGGGGTATGGGCACTTGGCTAAAGATTGTACTGCACCTTTCTGCACAAAGTGTAGAAATATTGGCCAAGAAGCAGAGGATCGGGTGGCTGAATAAACATGCAATCTTTGTGGCTCAACTGAACATGAGTTTAAAAACTGCCCCTCTTCCTCCTTTTTTTTTTTAAATATTTTTTATTGAGATTTTTCATTTAATGCAAGCAAGGTACAGCAATTGTAGAAAGTAAAACAAAAATACAGTACACATGATATACTTAATAGTGAAAAAAAAAATATGAAGGACGTCCAGATACATAAAAAAGAGAACATCTTAATTCATAATCTCATTAATCCAATTCTCTAAAGGGCTCCAAAGTTGTCCACCCAACCTTCTCCTTTTCCTGCCTTTAACCCTATACATAGCTTTTTCCAAATTATACTTAGCTAGTAAACATGCTCTCCAAGAGGGGAAAGAGGGAGAGTCTGGACTCAGCCAGGCTTGAGTAATGCATGCCCTCCAAGTAGACATAGAAATAAAAAGAAAATTTGTCTGACCTGCAGATAAATCAAGTGATGACACACCTATTAATACTAATTCTCCTGACAAAGTAATTGTCTGACCCATCAGTATTTTTAAAAAAGTTTGGATTTCAGACAATACAAAAGACAAACGAGGGCATGCAAAAAACATGTGAAGAGCATCTGCTGCATAGAGTCCGCATCTGTTACATGATGTACCTACAGTAGTTCTCCATTTACTAATTTTAGCGGGTGAGTAGTATAAATCGAATAAAGCCATATAGTGCTGTGTACGTGCTCTCCCTGTTATTAGTATAGTGTTGGCCAAAACTATTGATTCTTGAATTTTAGTATTAGTTATCCCCAATTTTTCATTCCATTTATTTTGACATAGCAAAATATCATCAGGAAGTGAAGCCAAAAGTAAATTATAATATGTGCCGATCTTTTTTTTGATGAAAAGACTGTCTATTGGTCCTGTTTTTGCCCCACACCTGATCCTAGAGGTGTGCTGAGACCCCCCAGCGCCCAGCAGCACCCAGAAGTCTACTCTTACCCGTCCTGCTGTTCCGGTTCTGCTCTCGGCTGAGAGCACCGGGCGCCGGTTTTTGGCGGCCATCTTGGGTTGGGCTGGGTTGGGGACGCCATTGAGAGTACTATAAAAGGCGCCTGGTGCAGGTTTTCGGCAATTCTGACACTGCACGCACCTTTTTCCCTCCTGAGGCGGAAGCCGGGAGGTCTCCTGTCTGTCCCTGTGTTTTTAAACTGCTTGTAACTCGTTTTTAGCAGCGTTTGTATTGGTCCTGTTTTTGCCCCACACCTGATCCTAGAGGTGTGCTGAGACCCCCCAGCGCCCAGCAGCACCCAGAAGTCTACTCTTACCCGTCCTGCTGTTCCGGTTCTGCTCTCGGCTGAGAGCACCGGGCGCCGGTTTTTGGCGGCCATCTTGGGTTGGGCTGGGTTGGGGACGCCATTGAGAGTACTATAAAAGGCGCCTGGTGCAGGTTTTCGGCAATTCTGACACTGCACGCACCTTTTTCCCTCCTGAGGCGGAAGCCGGGAGGTCTCCTGTCTGTCCCTGTGTTTTTAAACTGCTTGTAACTCGTTTTTAGCAGCGTTTGTATTGGTCCTGTTTTTGCCCCACACCTGATCCTAGAGGTGTGCTGAGACCCCCCAGCGCCCAGCAGCACCCAGAAGTCTACTCTTACCTGTCCTGCTGTTCCGGTTCTGCTCTCGGCTGAGAGCACCGGGCGCAGGTTTTTGTCGGCCATCTTGGGTTGGGCTGGGTTGGGGACGCCATTGAGAGTACTATAAAAGGCGCCTGGTGCAGGTTTTCGGCAATTCTGACACTGCACGCACCTTTTTCCCTCCTGAGGCGGAAGCCGGGAGGTCTCCTGTCTGTCCCTGTGTTTTTAAACTGCTTGTAACTCGTTTTTAGCAGCGTTTGTATTGGTCCTGTTTTTGCCCCACACCTGATCCTAGAGGTGTGCTGAGACCCCCCAGCGCCCAGCAGCACCCAGAAGTCTACTCTTACCCGTCCTGCTGTTCCGGTTCTGCTCTCGGCTGAGAGCACCGGGCGCCGGTTTTTGGCGGCCATCTTGGGTTGGGCTGGGTTGGGGACGCCATTGAGAGTACTATAAAAGGCGCCTGGTGCAGGTTTTCGGCAATTCTGACACTGCACGCACCTTTTTCCCTCCTGAGGCGGAAGCCGGGAGGTCTCTTGTCTGTCCCTGTGTTTTTAAACTGCTTGTAACTCGTTTTTAGCAGCGTTTGTATTGGTCCTGTTTTTGCCCCACACCTGATCCTAGAGGTGTGCTGAGACCCCCCAGCGCCCAGCAGCACCCAGAAGTCTACTCTTACCCGTCCTGCTGTTCCGGTTCTGCTCTCGGCTGAGAGCACCGGGCGCCGGTTTTTGGCGGCCATCTTGTGTTGGGCTGGGTTGGGGACGCCATTGAGAGTACTATAAAAGGCGCCTGGTGCAGGTTTTCGGCAATTCTGACACTGCACGCACCTTTTTCCCTCCTGAGGCGGAAGCCGGGAGGTCTCCTGTCTGTCCCTGTGTTTTTAAACTGCTTGTAACTCGTTTTTAGCAGCGTTTGTATTGGTCCTGTTTTTGCCCCACACCTGATCCTAGAGGTGTGCTGAGACCCCCCAGCGCCCAGCAGCACCCAGAAGTCTACTCTTACCCGTCCTGCTGTTCCGGTTCTGCTCTCGGCTGAGAGCACCGGGCGCCGGTTTTTGGCGGCCATCTTGGGTTGGGCTGGGTTGGGGACGCCATTGAGAGTACTATAAAAACGGGCAGGGATGACTCCGCGCAGCGGACGCGATCAGCGGGCGCGCCGGATCTGCGCCGGAGTCGTGCCAGAGTCCTGCCCGTCTGCGCCCGTCCGCGACACGGCAGCGGACGGCGCGGCGGCAGGCTCTGGCCATAGGCTTTCCTACTCTGCAGTGGATCTACTCTCATTTAACCTTAATACCGCTACCTGTCGGTATGTCTTTCCCGGCCGATTCAAAGGTAAATGCTGCTGTCCAGGTTGCGGATGGTATCCCAACATATACCGGGCTTCTGAGGGTTCCCGTCCGCTCCCTCCCAAACAGTTTAAGTGCTTATTGCTTAACACCCGTTCTTTACATAGGCACGCTTTGGACATCTTTGAGCTACTTACCTCGGAGAATCCACTCTGTCTCTTGCTCACAGAAACATGGCTCTGTGAGTCGTCCAATCCTGACATCGCGGCAGCCTTTCCGCCAGAGTATATTGTTTACAGACAGGATAGGACAGTGGGTAAAGGTGGTGGTGTTGCACTTGCAGTTCTTAGATCTTTTGCCTGCACAATTATCCCATCTCTGCCTATTTCTGGCTGCGAATCCCTCGCCTTTTCCATTGCACTCTCCCCGCATCAATCTTTTTCTGGGCTTTTGGTCTACAGACCTCCGGGTCTGCGGGGTTCCTTCTTTGACGACCTTCAGTCTGCTATTACTGCTCTTTGCTTGAAGGTGGAAAACTGCATAATGTTAGGGGACTTTAACATCCATATGGATGTTGAGTTGGACAGTGAAGCGGTCAAAATCAAGGACATCACTGTTCCTCTTGGTCTAACTCCTTATATCACAAGTGCGACTCATGTTAAGGGTCACACGCTTGACCAAGTGTTCTCCACCTTTCCCCTTATTATGTCCCGTCCCACCCCTGTTCTCTGGTCCGACCATTCTTTGATTAGTTTTTTAATTCAGGGCAGAAGTAAAACATCTTATACTAACCCTGACCACCTTAGGCACCCCAGACGACCTTTGCATAAAATCACCCTTGAGAGTCTTGCTCAAGCGCTTCACGAATATCCCTGTATCCTATCCGGCCATCTGGAGAGGGACCTTGAAACTTTCCAGGAATGGTTAGTTGAAAGGCTTGATGATCTTGCTCCTCTTTCTACCCCCTCTTCATCTGTCAAGCGCAGTTCGGCTCCTTGGTTCTCTAAGTCACTTGCTCTGGCACGGCGTAACTGTAAGTTAGCCGAAAGACTCTGGCGGCAGCAATATGACCAAGAAGCTAAGTCTGCCTATAAACTATCTATTAAATCTTACCACTCTGACATTCTTGAGGCCAAAAAGAACTATTTTGCAAATAGAATTGAGTCTGCTTCAAATTCCAGTAAAGAAATTTTTACCATTGTTAAAGAGTTTATCTCTCCTAAATCCAGCATAGTCCAGCATAAGTTTTCCGAATCTTGGGTAAAGGAGCTGGCCATTTTCTTTAATACGAAAATCAAATTGATTCAACAATCTTTTCCACCAGCTGCCACAAGTGCTTCATTGCATGACTCCATTCTGATGACTTTACCTCCTGATTCCTGCCCTATTCTATCGGAGTTTCCTCCTTTATTGGAATCTAATTCTCTGGATCTTTTACTCAGGATTAAATCTGGCTCTCCGCTCGATCCGTGCCCGGCGAGCTTTTTAGCCAGGACTGCCAAGATTCTGAATTCTTTAATTTCTCCTATTCTGAACCTATCTTTATCCAGCGGCATTGTTCCGCCAGCCTGGAAGAAGGCAATGGTCGTTCCCCTTCTTAAAAAACCAGGCCTTGACCCAGAGATACACGCTAACTATAGGCCCATTTCTCTCCTGCCCAGCCTGGCTAAGATCGTCGAGAAGCACGTCCACTCTGTGCTTTCTTCCTTCCTTGAAGACCATGGGTTACTCCACTCTACCCAATCTGGCTTCCGCTCCAACTTGAGCACGGAGACCGCTCTTTTGGAAGTTAATGAAGCCATTAAGGAAGTTCTCGACTCAGGTGGAAGAGCAATGCTGGTGATGTTGGATCTGTCGGCGGCCTTCGACACCGTCCCGCATGAGGCCCTCTTGAGAAGACTTCACGAGATCGGTCTCAGAGGGACGGTGTTGAGCTGGCTGAGATCTTACCTAGCGGGTCGTCGACAAGTGGTCTGGGCCCCCCCGTACTCCGCCGAGGTGCCGCCTATGAATGTTGGAGTCCCACAAGGGTCGGTGCTGAGCCCGACCCTTTTAAACATCTTCATGACTCCACTGGCGATACTGGCGGAGTCGATGGGTGCCCAGATCATATCATACGCTGACGACACCCAGCTCCTCTTCACCTGCAAGAAGGACATGGAGTTTGACGGGGAGAGCATCCGTGGTTGCCTTGGGGCTGTCTTCAACTGGTTTCAGCGGTGCAGCCTCAAGTGCAACCCTGATAAATCCGAGGTGCTCTTCTTCGGCTGTCAGGCAGAACCGTCCTGGCAGGAATGGTGGCCAGTTTGCATGTCCCCCCCTTCCTCTTCCTCTTTGGTCGCTAAAAACCTTGGGGTCAAAATCGATAACACCCTGGCTCTGAAAACACAGATCACAGGTCTCACGGGTACCTGTTTTGGTCTGCTTAAAATGATGCGTAAATTCCTTCCTTTGCTCCCTTTAGCCCACAGGAAGCTGACAGTACAAGCTCTGATCTGTTCCAGGCTTGATTATTCAAATGTCCTCTACCTGGGTTTGCCGGACTATCTCTTGCATAAACTCCAGGTTGTACATAATTCTGCGGCAAGAGCCATCTTCGGCCTACCCCGGCAAGCCAGATCATCTGAGTTGCTTTCCTCCCTTCACTGGCTTCCGATCAAGAAGCGAATCACATTCAAAGCTCTTACACTGGCCCATAAGGCACTGCATTTGGTGGGGGCCTCCTACATTCAGAAACGGCTTTTCTTCTACAAACCCACCAGATCTCTCCGGTTGGAAAATCTTGGCCTGGCAATGGTGCCTCCCATTAGGAAAGTCAGAATAGGTGGACGTTCCTTTAAATATCTCGCCCCCAAACTATGGAACTCCCTTCCTGTTGATCTCCGTCGCATTCCCAACCTGTTTGCCTTTAGAAAGGCCTTGAAAACCTGGCTTTTTAATCAGTAATTCTGTTATGTTTCTGTTGTCTTTTCTCTTTTTTCAGTAATGGGTCAGAAAGCGCCGGGACACTCCTCGGAGTAGCCGTGCGCTATACAAGTCACCCATTAACATTAACATTAACATTATAAGAGGAATCCTCGACAGCCGTGATCGATCTTGCGGACGAAGAGTGTTAAAAGAGCTATGTATCTGCACATATTTAAAATAATCATTGCGGGTTAAATTGTATTTGCTCTCTAACAGTGAGAAGGGGATTAACTGGCCATCCTGCCAAAGATCACCTATACAGTTAATACCTAAGTTACGCCGCCGAGTCATTACTGCATCCTGAAAAGTTACTGGAAAGATATTGGATGATTTGAATGGGGTATACACCAAGATTTTGTCAATACCCATCTGCCTTTTAATTAGCCGCTAAGCGCCGAACGCAGCACTCAAAAACTTGAACTTAGTTTTTTTTAAATAACTAGGCTCTATAATTCTCAAAAAACTTCCGTGACATTCTGTACCCATTGCAAATTCATAGATAGATGGTGTGTGGCTAGCTGGAATGCGTAATCTAGGTCCAATTATCAAAGGTGAAATAAACTGTAACACTGCAGCCAGATAGTAAAAAAGAAAATGAGGGATTCCCCAGCCTCCTCTTAATTTAGGAAGGATCATTTTTTTATATGACCTGCGGTGACCTCTGTACCCCCAAAGAAATCTTGCAGACATTCTTTCCAGCTGTTGAAAAAAAGTCAGGGGGAACGCTAGTGGGATTGCTCTAAACATATATAAGAATTTGGGTAAAATCATCATTTTTAGAACACTACATCTGCCGAATAAAGATAAGTGAAAATGATCAATGCGTTCTAAAGATGACTTCACTTTTTTAAGCATAGGTGTAAAGTTAAGTTCTGGAATAACGGCAACTGGTGATGTAATTTTTATACCCAAATAAGTGGCTACTGAGACTATATTTAATTGTTCTGGGGGATTCGGACCTACAAACAAAATTTGTGTTTTTTGTATATTTAACCTATAGCCAGAGAAGTTACCAAATTGAGATGCAAGGTCTTGTATTATTGGTATTGCCCCCTTAATATCTGTTGTCAATACAACTATGTCATCTGCATAAGCGAGAGATCTATATATTGTAGCAGCCACTTGAACTGGTTTTATGTCCTCTGTATTATTAAGTCTGTTTAAAAAGATATCAATATATAAGGCAAAAAGAAGAGGTGAAACGGGGCAACCCTGCCGAGTCCCACGATGTATACTAAAGGGAAGAGATTTCTTCCCACCAATACTAATGCAAGAGAAAGGGGCAACATAGAGTGCTTTTAAAGCTGTGACCATTTTACTGCCAAAGCCTTTTCGGGTGAGAAGATCCCAGAGATATGGCCACGCCACCCTGTCGAATGCCTTTTCGGCATCCAACAGGGTGACACCCAAATCTACGCTTGAGCCATGGGCCCAGTCCATCAAAGCAATCACTCGTCTGACATGGTCAGTGGTGTCTCTGTTAGGAATGAACCCATGCTGTAAGTGCGAGACTAGTGTAGAGATAACCCCAGAAAGACGGGTTGCTAGTATTTTAGAGTAAATTTTGCTATCGGCATTTAAAAGAGATATAGGTCTATAAGAAGCCGGTTGTAAGGGTGGCTTCTCCTTTTTAAGGAAAGCCATAATGATTGATTCACTCCAAGAAGGGGGTGTTATCCCTTTCTGTGCTTCCAAACATGTAAGAATTAATGCCTGCTTTAACACATGCCTAAAAATTTTATAGAATTCAAGAGGAATTCTGTCTGGTCCCATGGCCTTACCTGCAGGTAGAGAAAGAATGGCTGCTTCTATCTCCTCCCATGTTATATCTTTGTCTAATAAAGCTATCTGCATAGGTGACAACCTGAAGATGTCATTGTTGACGGTGAAGTTTGAAATCGAATCCGGTGAATACGCGATCACCTCCTCCATATACAAATTTTTATAAAACAGACGAAAAACCTCCCAAATTTAATCAGGCTGCTCGTGCACCTGGCCAGATTCGTCCTGTATTTTATTTATAGTATTAAAACTTTCTTTTTGCCGATTTTTTTTGCCAAAATATGTCCAGACCTCTCGCCCAGCTCATATACCTGTGTATTGAAAACAGCGAGTTGTTCTGCGAGTTTAGAAGCAAAATTCTCATATAACCTAGACTTAGATATAGCTAAAGTAGCTTTAATCTTCTCGGTATCTAGGGAATTCTTGATGGCTTCAACTAGTTCTATCTCACAATCCTGTATTGCATTATAATAAGTTGTTAACTTGCGCTGATATTTTCTTTGCTTGTTAATTGAATAGGAGAGAGTCTCCCCTCTCAGCCCTGTTTAAAAGCATCCCATACCATCTGAATAGTCGTTGAGCCCATATTGAGTTTGAAAAAATCCTTAATCCATTTTTCCATATGTGCAATGTAAGATGGATCTACTAAAAGCCTCCGCTCAAATGACCATGTTGTTGCTTTACCAGGTAATATAGAGTCTATTTTAAACTCTGTTACTATGGGATTATGATCCGAAATTATTTTTGGAAATATCTCATACTTGCAGTTGAATATTAAAATAGAGGATATGAAAAAATAATCCAAACGGACAAATTTTGTATGGGGTGCCGAGAAGAAAGTATAGCCAGGAAGAGTATTTCTTTTTACAAAGCCTACATCCCGAAGGCCAAATTCAGAAACCAAGCTATGTAATGCTTTAAACATCTGCCTTTTTGAGCCTGTATATACTAAATCATGAAAAATATCAAAATCGGGTTCCAAATGAATATTTAAATCCCCACAAAAAATAAGAGTGGAAGGCCAATCTGCAAGTTCTACACTTAGAAAATTAAGCAAATCAGGATCATCTGTGTTTGGGCCGTACATGGAGCAAAGAGTCCACGAAGTACAGTCTATTAAAATTTCAGCTATTATCCATCGACCATATTGATCAGTCTTAATCCGTTTCAGAACAGCCTGATTTCTTCTACTGAGAATAGCTACCCCCTTGGTAGTGGTACCTTGATTAGTACAGCCGAGTACATGCATGCCCAGGTCAGCCAACCAAGCTCTGTTGCCCCATTTAAGATGAGTTTCCTGTATGCAAAGAAAATCTAGTCTCATACTGTGAATTATTTGTGCGCATATTCCCCTTTTCTTTTTAATATTAAGGCCACAGACGTTCCAAGAACATACTCTGATACTAGTCATCACAACAAATTAATCTATATCTAAACAATAGATCGCCTATTAACATATAATATAGATTGAGTACTGAAAGTATTGGACAATCAAAAAATAAAAATAGATATAGACCTGAAAGTCCTTCAAAATCATGATCACAATATTTCTTAGAATTGCTCCTATGCCTTTAAAAATGAAGCTGCACGGATGGAGGAACCTTTCACTACCTTCCAAATTAGAGGGAGGTCAAGGGAAGATGTTGAGGTAGAACAGGGGGAATAAATAAGAGTTAGTTTGGAGGAGGAGAGATTTGTTTTCCAAACTGGCTTACCTCTGTCTGATAAAAAGGTGGATATTACTCTGGAACAAGAAACCTCAGGGAAAGCAAGCATTTGTCGTTAATGAGGCTGGAAAGAGAGTGGAACCTAATGAGGGAGCTTAACAAGGTGCTCCCGATCGAACAATCATGGCTCTAATATCTGCTTTGGATTTGGCTGTCCAATCACAGCAAACACTTTCCAAGGCCACTAGTGAGAGTATTGATAAATACTGTTGGAAAAAGCCATTTTTGCAGGGTTATTCCCAAACTTTTTGCTTCTTCCTCCTCTTTTTTTCTGACCTGTGTTTGTTGGCTATAGGACTCTGGGCACTTTACCACTGCTGATCAGTGCTAAAGTGCATATGCTGTCTGTGTAAATTGTGATTGGTTCTCCCTGATTGGCATATTTGTTTTACCAGTAGGTCCCTAGTAAAGTGCACTCAGTGTGCCAGGGCGGGTAAATCAAATGCTACTAGTGGGCTTGCAGCACTGATTGTGCCACCCACATGAGCAATTCTGAAAAGATGTCTCAGGCCTGCCACCTCAGTGCCTGCCCGCAGTTTGTTAACTGCCATGTCGACCTGGTAAGTGCACCCACTTGCCAGGGTTTACCCTTCCCTTTTCTTACACATAGGACACCCCTATGGTAGGCCCAAGGTACCCTCCTGGGCAAGGTGCAGTGTATGTGAAAGGTAAGACATGTACTGGTTTGTGTAACACTGCCAATTTCGTTTTTCACTATTGAAAGGCTATCTTCCTAATAGGACAGAATGGGGAATGCTTTGTAACATTTTACAACATTTTTACAAGCATATCTTCTCATAGGGATAAGATAGAAAAATGGAGTTTGGTACCCCTGAACTCAGAATTAATTAACACATCTTTTAGTAAAGATGATTTTTAAATTGTGTGTTTGAAAATACCACTTATAGAAAGTGGCTATTTTCTTGTTCAACCTTCCTGTGTGCCTCTGCCTGTTTGTGGATTGACTGTCTGGCTTTGGAGTGAAGGGGCTGAGGAGTTGTAGTGGCTCCAAGAGTCTGGACGAGTCTGATAGGTCTGAATAGGTCTGATCTGCATTTGGAGTGGTGGGAGGAGTAGCACTTGCACCTAAATAGGGCTGTGCCTGCCTTCCAAAATGCTGGCTCCACCCCACTCTGGTGAGTCTGGGACCAAGGCCCACACTAACAAAGGGTGTTGTAGTGCACTGGCAGAGTGTCCTCGGAACTGGTTTGGACTGGGCTCAGAGCCCCTTGCACAAAGGGATCAAAGACCTTTTGGGGTATAAGTATCAGATCTAAAACCCCTGAACTTTAGATCATTCCTGGAATTCAAGAGGAACCTCTGCCAAGGAGAAGAGCTGGAGAGACTGAGGAGAAGTACTGCCCTTGCCGTGCGAATGGGGTTGGCCTGCAGTTTCTGTTTCTGCCAAGCAAAGGAGAAGGACTTTGCTGTGTGCTGTGTTCCCTGCTTGAATTGGTAATTCCTGAATTGTTTTCCCCCTCAATAAGTGAGTGGTGGAAGGGCATTAAGATCCGTATTCGGTCCTTTTTTATTTGTGAGGGATCTAGAGTGGCTAGAGAAAGAGGATGCAAAATCAACCATTTACAAATCCAGCACCATAATGTGTACAAGCTTTTAAAGTCTATGTTTCATGCACAAGCTGACATATTGCTGTTCAAGCAGAGAATATTCTCAATGTACATTGATTTTACAAAAGGTTTGATTCTTCGCAATAGGGCTAAATTCTTAGAGGAAAATTAGACCTGATCTAGGGTCTTCTTTCTGAAAGCTAAAGCTAGTGGGAGAATTATAATTGCAATGTTGGCCTCAAAGGGTACCAAGTGTGCCACTGCTGAAGGTATTGAAGAATGTGTGCATAGCTTCTATAAAGAACTTTATGGCCCTAAAGAATCAGACAATGAGAGTGTGATTTTTTCTTACAAATTTGCAGTTGTCTTTGTCCGAAGAAGACAAGGAAGATCTTGAATGGGATTTTGTACTTGAAGAAATATAAAGAGCTAGGCAAAGCCTTCTCAAGGGGAGAGCCCGTGGTTCCGATGGCATACCCATAGAGTTCTAGACTACCTTTTGGGATGTAGTAGGTTCTGATGCACTTGAAGCATTTAAGAATAATATTAGGGAAGTATTGCTCCTAATTTCTTTGAGACATGGATGCATAAAGCTTATCTATAAAAAGAAAGGTGACAGAAATCAAGTTAAAAACTGGCCTCCAATTAATCTTCTTAATGTAGACTTTAAAATCTTGCCTACAACTTTGTTCCTTCAATTGAGGCCTGACATTTTCACAGTCATTGAATCTGACTGAACATTTAGGTGCGATTCCGATCCCGTACAACCCAGGTACGAATGGTCGTACGGAGCATATTCTCCATACGACTCGTACCCGGGAAATGCACCTTACAAACCAGCAAGTACGATTCGTACAGAAATACCATTTCCGTATGATTCGTAAAAAACTACGTGCGACGAAAAAATACCCACAATTCCGATCCGGGACATCGCGTACGTGACGTCCGGACGGAGTCAGGCAGCGTTCTACAGACCAGCAAGTACGATTAGTGCCTACGTCACTCCGCACGGATCATTTTTTACGGCAGCCAAAAACTCCCGGGAAATTGAGGACGACGTGAAGAAGGAGCTGCGGGACGTGACGGACAGCCATGGACCCCATCCTACGTGTCATCCCGGCCCTCCTAGCCTACGACCTGGTGCACCGAAACCGCACGCCGCAGAAGGTCAGCACAACACCCAGGGGCAAAGGGGGGACGAGGGGCAGGAAACATAACCTCCACCAAATTTGTAAAATACCATATACTGTTCATACATTACCTCCAGGGTCTGGTCACTTCGGGGGGCGTGTCCACCAATCCCCGCGTACACGTACCCGTCACCACTACAATGGTGGTACGGCCCGTAACCACGCCCTCAGAGCGTGGGTATGGCCCGTACCACCATTGGAGTGGTGATGTAGGTGTACGCGCCGTACCCACGCCCTCAGAGCTTGGGTACGGCCCGTACCACGCGTACCCCTACATCACCACTCCAAAGGTGGTACGGGCCGTACCCACGCCCTCAGAGCGTGGGTATGGCCCGTACCACCATTGGAGTGGTGATGTACGGGTACGCGCCGTACCCATGCCCTGAGTGCGTGGGTACGGCCCGTACCACCATTGGAGTGGTGATGAAGGGGTACACGTGGTACGGGCCTTACCCACGCTCTGAGGGCGTGGGTATGGCGCGTACCCCTACATCACCACTCCAATGGCGGTACGGGCTGTACCCACGCTCTGAGGGCATGGGTACGGCGCGTACCCCTACATCACCACTCCAATGGTGGTACGGGCTGTACCCACGCTCTGAGGGCGTGGGTACGGCCCGTACCACCATTGTAGTGGTGATGTAGGGGTACGCGTGGTACGGGCCGTACCCACGCTCTGAGGGCGTGGGTACGGCGCGTACCCCTACATCGCCACTCCAATGGTGGTACGGGCCGTACCCACGCTCTGAGGGCATGGGTACGGCCCGTACCACCATTGGAGTGGTGATGAAGGGGTACATGTGGTACGGGCCGTACCCACGCTCTGAGGGTGTGGGTATGGCGCATACCCCTACATCACCACTCCAATGGTGGTACGGGCTGTACCCACGCTCTGAGGGCGTGGGTACGGCCCGTACCACCATTGTAGTGGTGATGTAGGGGTACGCGTGGTACGGGCTGTACCCACGCTCTGAGGGCATGGGTACGGCGCGTACCCCTACATCACCACTCCAATGGTGGTACGGGCCGTACCCACGCCCTCAGAGCGGGGGTACGGACCGCATCACCCGTACCTCTAGGGCACCAATACATTAGTGATACAAGGCGTACACACGCCACGAATGTTGGCTTAGGGCCTGGTGCAGCATATAAACAGTATATTGGCGTGTGTACATGGCCAGGACAGCAGTGTACAGCACCAAGGGTGCGGGTGGGTGGGTGGGTGTCTGCCAAGGAGTCCCAGCAGTGGACATAGACATGTGAGGGGTGGGTGCATATCACTACCAGCAGTGGACAGAGATATGGGGGTGGGTGCAGAGGACTCCCAGCATTGGCCAGAGACATGTGAGGGGTGGGTGCAGAGGACTCCCATCAGTGGACAGAGACATGGGGATGGGTGCCTATCACTCCCAGCAGTGGACCGAGACATGTGAGGTGTGGGTGCCCATCACTACCAGCAGTGGACAGAGATATGGGGGTGGGTGCAGAGGACTCCCAGCAGTGGACAGACATATGAGGGGTGGGTGCCTATCACTCCCAGCAGTGGACAGTCATATGAGGGGTGGGTGCCTATCACTCCCAGCAGTGGACAGAGACATGTGAGCGGTGGGTGCAGAGGACTCCCAGCAGTGGACAGAGACATGTGAGGGGTGGGTGCAGAGGACTCCAGCAGTGGACAGAGACATGTGAGGGGTGGGAGCAGAGAAATACCAGCAGTGGACAGAGACATGTGAGGGGTGGGTGCAGAGGACTCCCAGCAGTGGACAGACATATGAGGGGTGGGTGCCTATCACTCCAGCTGTGGACAGACCTAGTAGGGGTGGGTGCCTATCACTCCCAGCAGTGGACAGAGACATGTGAGGGATGGATGCAGAGGAATACCAGCAGTGGACAGAGACATGTGAGGGGTGGGTGCAGAGGAATACCAGCAGTGGACAGAGACATTGGGGTGGGTGCCTATCACTCCCAGCAGTGGACAGAGTCATGGGTGTGTGTACATCATGATCAGATGAGCACAGCTCCATGGGTGTATGTATGCATCCCTAACGTTCGACTATGTTGATAGTGCCATAACAACACATCATTGACAGCAGTGTCCCACTACCATGAGGATGGATGTCCTTCCCCCACTGCATGACACAACACATGTGGGTGTGAGGACAAATGACACATGCATACCCACCCCTGGCGGATGCAGCACAATACACACACACAGAGATCATGCCACAAGACTGTATACTCATGTCAATGGCCACTACACTAAGAGAGCCAAAGGGAACACACACTGTCACGCACATCCCAGGACTGATAGGAATGTACAGGTGCCGGGACAGCCACCAAGATGTTGCCTCTCATGGAAGGAATAGGGTGGACTTCCCACAGATACAATGCCCTCAATTGTCAGTCAGGTGCTCAAATACCCTGCAGAACAAGTACCAAATGTGTGCTAGGCTGGGGTAACACACATGCATAGTGTGGAAAATGCTGATTGTCGCCATTAAGGCATGACAACATACTCAATACACAAGTACAGTGACTAGCAAGGATGGCACAGACGATGCAGCCGGAGACATTGCTGAGCAGGCATGGCCATAGTTGAAGGGATCCGTCACCAACAAAGGAAATGTAGACACAGGTCAGCACAAAAAAAGTGCAACTCCCTGCAGGGTAGATGTCAGGTGCCACAGAGGAAGGAACAGTCCTTGGGACAATGTCTCCAAACACAAATAGCACACACGACCAAATATACTTTGCAGAGACATTGTGATGGCACGAAGATACCATGGTCCACCCCGTTAGCATCAGACTACAACTTTTTCCTGACACATAACACATTACCACCACCCCAACTCCGGGACCATCAGCACCCACATCAATACCTGAAATGCAAATGTGTTCAAACTGAAAAGAAAATGCTTTATTTAGCATTAAATGAAAAAGTAGTTAACAACACTATTAACAAAGGCACATGGCCAGTCCAGATCTGAAGTCCTTGGGGGGGACACATGGCCACGAGTCTCCCCTAGCTTGCCTGCACATTAGAACCATCAGGTCCCTCGACTGGGGGGGGGCATCATGTGGGGAAGGACCAGGCACCGCAGGGACAGGAGGTGTAAGGGTAGGTGTGGTGGGTGCAGGGACAGACGCCTCCACCACAGGGGGTGGGGCAGCGCCAAAGGTGGAGGTCATCTCGGCGCTGCCCACTGCTGCCAGGTCGTCAAGCATCTCCCCTTCACCTGAAGACAACACAGCCTCAAAGGAGTGGGGGGGTCGGAGTGATGGGGTGCAGCGCTACTGGGGGAGGGAGGGGGACAGGGGGGGGACTCAACTCCCCTACCCGTGAAGTGCCGTTTCCGTTTGCGGGCTGGAGAGACAGAGGGGCTGAGGCCCAGCACAGCCATGTAGGCCTCTTTCTCTGGATGTGTGGTAGGGGAGCCGGGGAGAGTGTCTTTGGAGGGACTGGTTAGTGCGCCATGCGGCCTCGGACTGTGGCTGCGTGTATGCCTGTGTGCCCCAGACCCAGTGGGTGTGCCCTCATCCCCCTGAGTGTGCGTGCCAGGAGGAGTGCGCTTGCCCTTACGTGGTGGTGTGCTGCCTGTGTCTGGTGGGGTGCGTGCTTGGGAATGTCTGTGTGTGCTTGGGACAGGTATGGGAGTGGGAAGTGTGGATGGTGCAGGGGTAGGGGGGGACGAAGCGCTGCAGGAGACTCACTGCTGCCGTCAGTGTAGAGTCCATGGACCTCAGCAACATCCGTTGGTCAGACATCGCTGATGACATGCCCTCCATGTATGACACCATCTGTGTCATCATTCGGGTGCGGCCATGGAGGACATTCAGCAGCGATGTCTGTCCAACCTGCAACTGCCGCATAATGTCCACAGACTCTGCAGTGAGGGCAGCAGGGGGGACAGGGGCAGGGGGTGAAGTGCCTGGCACGAAGGAGACATGGTGTTGCCTAGCATGGACAGAAGGGACCGGAGCAACTGGGAGGGCGGTGATGGGAATGGAGGGGGCGGTGACAGATGTAGTGCTGCTGCCAGGTGTCGTAGCAGCCTCCGCCCGCTGGAGGAGTTCAGCATCGGACCCGTCTGCGTCGTAGTCAGTGTTGTCACTAGACAGGTCCTCCCCCTGACTCCCCTCGCCCTCCGTGCCACTTGCTCCCGCAGACTCCGCAGCAGTGGTGGCAGCGGTGCTGAATCCCTCCACCACGTCCATGCAGGTGTCTCCCTCGGTGTCCTCCGATGATGCTGTGGCCAAGGTGAAGAGACAGAAAAAAAATCAGTCACCTGTATACAACAGACACATGAGTCCCAATAACAATGTCACAGTGCATATCAGGAAATGCATCATGAGTAACATCTAGAATAGTCCGCACATATGTAACCCTGCACTCCCCAGTTGGTTGACCCACCATGACACTTGGAAACAATGGAGATCATGACACAACAGCAAATAACTTGATATCGAATTATACTGAGAAGCTAGTGTCTGGGGACAGTTGAGTACAGCAAGAATATGAATCCATGCCACCTCTTGTTCACTGTGAACGAAACAGTATTGGTGCACCCCAGGCCAAATAACACACCTCAATACTGAAGGTGTCCCCACACTCTGAGACCTGTGAGTACTTAGGAAACCATAGCCAAAAACATTGCAATCCCTTGGGACTCACAACACTTTACACAATGTACATGTTTAGAATGTGTGAATGTGCCACTTTGTGAACAGAAGACACATCTGCCTGTATGACAGAAGTCACACAATGATGTGCACACAAAAATACATTTACACAGTCATTGCATGAGCTGGCAGCCGAATTCTAAAAAGCCACTGTAAATAAGAAATAGGGTATCAGTAAGTACATATACATGGCACCACGGTGGTCTGGATGACTTGACACTTGTAAGTTCGTATCAGCAACAACCAAGGACTTACACACATGCAAACACACTGTGTGAACATGGATATGTATATTCAGAAAACAAGTGGTAATCAAACTGTGCCTTCCAGTGAAATGTGCCTGCGTGTCCACGGAAAGTGTAAAAGTACTTTCTTTTGCACTTCCCTGGGAGACATCTGTCATGCAGATACATTATTGTCCTTCACAACCAACTAGCAAAAAGAAGCATATGAAAAATGGAGACATGTTGACAAGTGTAGTGAGTGCCAAGGTACAATACTTATTGACTGAAAACTTGAATCATGCCACCTGTCACATGGCCATCCGTACCATGATGACACAGTTGGCAACACATCTGACCCACTGCCTGTCATGTGGAGTGGCACACATGTCCAAACACAGGACAATGCATTAGTAATGGGCCTGCAATGTGTCGGGATAAGGTGCACCAGCACTGAGGAGACACCCTCAAGCAAAAGAAAGAATGTCCACACAGATGGCAGCACACACAGACCAAACTACGTAGCATCTTGCCCACACACTGGTGGCAAAAATGGATGAGCATGAGCCATGTATTTCCATTTTTCACACATGCGGCAAAGCACAAACATTAAACCCAGCAAAACATGACTGGGTCACTGCATGTTGAGTGTCTGTCCAGACAAGTATCACAAACAGGTCAGACCCGGCAAGGAGACATAAGGTTTGGACATGCAGGCCTTGCCTGCACAAACCCCCCATACCTGAGACAATGTGATTGAGACAGATCAAGAAGTGTCACCTCTTCATCTGGGTTTACTCTAATGTGCATCAAGAATTCCTAAATGTACTCCACATCACCTCGTGAGGCTGCCAACACATATTTGTGACCAACAACCATCAACAGATAGTTGTACATAGACACACAGGCACTGCCCAGTGTGAGGATGCACAAGCAAAATGGGGTCAGCCTGTACAATGGGCACATGTAGCACACTTCAGATAAATACAAATGAGGGCAAGGAACTATGCCACAGAGGCCAAAATATGCTAAACACACAGAGAATGGGCACAGTGTTGGATGACACACATGATTCCGAGGCAAGGGTGTCTTAGGGGACTGTAGTGGGAACACTGCTCCATTGTCCTGGAATTATCTGACTGTAACCTGAGCTACCGTCCCTGCACTATGCATATCTCCCACTCATGCACATCATGTCTGAGGCCACAACATTGTTAATGCATGCTGCAAGTCTGTTCATTTGAAAACTCACACTCCTATGTTGAGACTCAGCATCAGTGCCAACTAACATGGACACCCAAATGACTGTACAGGACAGGGCACAGGCCAGGTAACAACACATGTCTCAGACCCCCCCCCCCACATGATGCTGAAAGCAATGTGCACTTGGATTAACTGGCAGCCTAGATGACCATGTGCAATAGTGATTACACACAGACCAGGGAACACATGTCATTTAGGGGAAGGGAGGAGGAACAGCACCGTTTGACTTTGGGGAACAGGATATGCACTGCACAAATTAACCCTCACTGTGTATCCAGGCAACTGAGCACTTCCAAAAGCTGGTGACACACAACAAACACACATGTACCTACCCCCTTCCTGCTGCTGCAACTCCTGTAACCGCCTATCCAAGTCAGGGAAGACCACCGCCAGGACACGCTTCATCTGTTGGGTCAGTCGTCGGCCCCCGCCGTGCTTGTGTGGAGGTGAGTTTTTGAGCTGCCACCGGGCGATCCTCCGGGTCCAGCACCGGATGTCCTGCCAGCGTTTCCTCACCTGGGCAAGGCGCCGACTGCGACCCTCCACAGATCTCACGGCCCTGACGGCCTGCTTCCATATCTCCCTCTTGGCGTAGGCGGTTACCTGTGAGGATGACAAAGTGAGACAAGATCACTACACCTGCTCCATGTCACAGAGACACACATTTGAACATCTTTGATATATAGAATAGGGGTGGGCGGAATTTGCGTAATCGCGTTACGCAAATCTCCGCGAAACGGTAAAAAATCTCAGCGAACACGCAAAAAAAATTCCACGAACACACGGAATTGCTTGTTCACGATGCTTTTTCCTGTTCACAATCGCTGTTTGCGTGCTCGGGGAGAAATATCTCGCGAACACGCATCTTGAGAACGCGAACAAGCAAAAAATTTCGCGAAGTCGCGGAATGCAGAATTTTGGGCAATTTCGCGTTCTCCGCGGAACGCGAAATTACCCAAATTCCGCAAATTCCGTGAGCGGAACGGAATTTACCGCCCAGGCCTAATGTAGAACAGGGCATATTATGCTGGCAACCAATTGCACCTTTCTCATAGGGACATTAGCCTATGTGGAAGCCCCAATGCACTACATGGCATTGAAAGTACCCAGGTGGCATGAGGGGTGCAACACACTCCATGATCATGGCACACGCTGTGCATCACATGCAACACCAGGCTGATGGACAGCACCTCCAAGCAGTCACATGCCCCAGGCCACTGACGCAACCTCAGCAGAGTACACAGACACACACAGGCACAGATCAATCACCTCCCATTGGCAACAGCAGATACAAACCTCACTCTGCACATGTGCCACTTGCCTGTGGGGTGTCACAGGTGTGGTGCTAGCTCAGCAAGTCAGACACTCTGCACGGCTTACTTCTCACATCAGATGGGTGGAGCTGTTGCCTCCTCCATGCAGCTGGGGTGTAACACTCCACTTAGACACTCACCCACATGACAAGGAACATTCACACACATCAATGTCCAGGGGGCGTACACATCATTTGGACACTCTCACCACAGCTCCACTCAACACACACCCATCTGTGGGTACAGTCACCTGTCACACCAGGGGGGCCAGGGAATCACCTCTGGACAATAGGACAAAAATCGGCATAAGGATAGGGCAGGCTGAATGTGCCATGCACTATGCAGTGCATGTCACAGTAAGCACAATGCAAGTGAGGAGTGCACACAGGAACTACATCATGCTCTGCATGGGAGACATAAGCCAAAAAACCCCCTGGGACCCACGCTAAACAACATTGCATGTCTGTCACACCTGGACACAATGCCAGAAGTGACAGTCACAAAAAAGGGGCACAGTCAAAGCTAGTGGAGTCAGCACTCACCTGCTCCCCTGGTCTCCCATACAGGCTGGGGTACTGTGGGAGGATTACATCAAGCAATGCCTCATTCTCCTCATGGCTGAAAGGCTGGGCCATCTCCACAGTCCCTGACATGGTGCCAGAGGAATCACAAGCAGCAGCAGTGGTGTCGAGTGTAAGGTAGTGCAGGCAAGTGCCCTCTCATGGGTTCTGGCTGACTTATATCTGCCTTGCTGGGCTGTCTCATTTGCAGGAGCACAGAGTGATTGGTCAGTCTCATTTGCATCCTACGTTTCCTCCAATCCCTTTAAACATACCCCAGTGAGGGCCTTTGCATGGTTCAAAATTTGAGCATGATGTGAAGTCACTTTGCAACATTGTATTTAGTTGCCAACTGCCTATTCAAGGCCACATGATTGAAAATTTGAACTTGAAAATCGGTATCCATGACAACCAGCATGCATTTAGGCCCTAATACTTGTCCCTCATGTGTCCCTATGTAATTTAGCTATCCACACACAGGTACGGTGCATTTCACACGTACTCCTACCGCACCAGTTGCACATTGCGTTTGCCACGTACGTGTACGACCAGTGTGTACACGTACGTGTACTACCAGTGTGTACACGTACGTGGACTACCAGTGTGTACACGTACGTGGACTAACAGTGTGTACACATACGTGTACGACCAGTGTGTACACGTAAGTGTACGAGCAGTGTGTACACGTACGTGGACTACCAGTGTGTACACGTACGTGTATGACCAGTGTGTACACCAATGTGTACACACTGGCAGTCCAAGTACGTGTACACACTGGTCGTACACGTACGTGTACTACCAGTGTGTACACGTACATGTACGACCAGTGTGTACACCAACGTGTACACACTGGTAGTCCACGTACGTGTACACACTGGTCGTACACGTACGTGTACACACTGGTCGTACACGTACGTGTACTACCAGTGTGTACACGTAGGTGTACGACCAGTGTGTACACGTACGTGTATAACCAGTGTGTACACATACGTGTACAACCAGTGTGTACACGTACGTGGACTACCAGTGTGTACACGTACGTGTACGACCAGTGTGTACACCAACGTGTACACACTGGTAGTACACGTATGTGTACACACTGGTCGTACACATACGTGTACTACCAGTGTGTACACGTAGGTGTACGACCAGTGTGTACACCAACGTGTACACACAGGTAGTCCACGTACGTGTACTACCAGTGTGTACACGTAGGTGTACGACCAGTGTGTACACGTATGTGTACGACCAGTGTGTACATGTACATGTACGACCAGTGTGTACACCAACGTGTACACACTGGTAGTCCACGTACGTGTACACACTGGTCGTACACGTATGTGTACACACTGGTCGTACACCTACGTGTACTGTGTACACGTTGGTGTACACACTGGTCGTACACGTACGTGTACGACCAGTGTGTACATGTACGTGGACTACCAGTGTGTACACGTTGGTGTACACACTGGTCGTACACGTACGTGTACACACTGGTCGTACACCTACGTGTACACACTGGTCGTACACCTACGTGTACACACTGGTCATACACGTACGTGTGTACGGTCCGTACACACACCCGTACTCTGGAGGGAACAACAATGTGATGATACGGACCGTTCACCAGCCCTCAGAGCGTGTGTACAGTGCACTTCACAGCTTACACAGGTGATAGGAGGCGCACACAAATGGAATGGAGGTGTCAGACTCGTGCATGGCTGTGCATCAAGTCATAGTCATTGCAGTCCTACATGTGCAGGGCCTTGGTGTGTCAGGCAGTGATGTGGCAAATGTCTCCTCATGTTTTAGTACAATAGATGTGTGATGACCTGTGTACAAATGTCATGTGTGATGGGGCAGTATGTGGCACACTTCCCCTTCCCACAATGCACATGTGTGCATGTAGTACAAACGTGTCAAGCACTGCATCCCTGGTATGGCACAGTCACCAACACCCGCAAATGTCCCCTGATGCCAGGGACAGGGACACTAACACCTGACATCTAAGTAACAGCGTGCCCCGATGTGAACATGTCCTGTATGTGTCATGTGTTCCCATGAGCTTGCTGGTGTTGTTCCGTCAACTGCATCTGCTGTTGCTGCATCCAACATGTGTCTGTGTGTAGATGGGCATGGCACACATATACGCACACCATGCCACATGTGGATTCACACGTTACGTGTGTCTGGAGGCTTCAAAGATGATTTTATGACATGAAGACATATCTGCGGCGTATCCATGTCTGTGTTTTCATTTTTCACGTGTACCCCTTCATCGCTATGTGTATGATCTGTACATTTCCAATGACATGTGACCTGTGCGTCTAGATTGACGCCAGCAGTCTGTATGAGATGACATCCTTCAAATGCAGATATGTGGATGTATTTCACTCCTGTGATGTCTCTGGCTGTTCACTTACACTGGCCCACAGCTAGTTTTGGGCCATGTCATGTAGAACGTGACTATCAACGGGTGTAGCTGGCTTGTTGTAGGAGTATCACCTGGCTGGCATACGTGTCCTGGATGTATAGCACAGACCTGACTCTGTATTTAGCAGATGTGTAGTAGCAGTTGAGCATGTGCTCAGTTCATTGACATTGATGTTGTTAGGTACTCACTCTTCGTTCTTCCTTCCAATTATCTGCAGGGCACCGCCTCTCCCCCGACCAATGCCAGACTTGGCTGCCATGAGGGAACGTGACTGCATAAGACGTTACCGCTTCTCGCAACAGTTGATTGAGAACTTGACCGCAAAGCTTGAACAACACCTCCAACCGCGACACAGTTATCCTACTGCGCTGACCCCCAAGATGAAGGTGATGGCAGCCCTACATTTTTTTGCCACCGGTACGTTTCAATTCACCATAGCTGATGTGGGTGGCATGTCACAGACCATGTTCAGCCGTGTCCTGCATGATTTATTAGAAGCCATGTTGGAGCACCTGGATGAATTCATCCATTTTCCAACTCGTGAGCAGTTGACAGGTGTCAAGGGTGAGTTCTATGCCCTGGGAGGGATGCCCCATTTCATAGGGACTATTGATGGGACACATGTGGCTTTGGTACCACCACAGGCACAGGAGGTGGCCTATCGCAACCGTAAACATTACCACTCTATAAATGCCCTTGTGGTGGGTCTTGCTAACATGCCGATTTCCCATGTCTGTGCACGTTTTCCAGGGTCAGCACACGATGTGTACATCATGAGGCGTAGCAGGGTGCCAGAAATGATACTGGGGCTGCACAATGAACGAGCATGTCTTGTTGGTGGGTATACTCTGTTTGTCCTCTGTTTTGCGCTATTTTAGTATCTTACAGCATCTCCTGACCCACTTCTTTACATGTTGTTTCCATGTAGGGGACTCTGGCTATCCCAACATGCCATGGCTGATGACACCCCTCCGCAACCCCAGAACAGCTGCAGATCACCATTACAACAACGCACATGGCTAGACCAGGCGAGTGATTGAGAGGACGTTTGGCCTCCTGAAGAGCAGTTTCCGGTGCCTTCACAAGACAGGCGGGTCCCTCCCATATGCACCGGTGAAGGCCTGCAAGATCTTCCTCGTGTGCTGCATGTTGCACAACATGGCAGTGGAGAAGGCTGTGCCACTCATCCTGGATCCGGATGAGCAGGAACATCCACCCGTGGAGGATGAAGGGCTTGGTCACGAGGCAAGTGACGATGAGGAGGAGGAGGAGGACGACATCCGGAGTCAGCTCATACACAACTTCTTCTCATAATGGTGAGTCCATGGGTCTGAGTGTGCACGGCTGGAGCCTTGTGTGGCATGTGTTGCAATGTGTGTGTCCAGCTGACTGTATGCTAAGTGACTTAGATGTGTGTTCAGATGTGTCACTCGAGTGATGATGTCCTTCCACACATTTTAGCTTAGACACTCAATTGTAATATAGCATGGTGACAGACTTATTCCTGTAGAGTTAATTACCATGCATGCGGATGACAATCTCTTCCCTGACTTCTTGTGTGTCTGTCATCCCCAGGTTGTTTGGCATGCTGTCTGCTCGTGTCATCGTTGGGCTCCCACTATTCCTCATGAGTATTGCAACGTGTGCTGAATCAGCATCCCATGCACGGACATGGGGAAAAGTCTATTTGGTTAAGGATTGCTGCACGGCATTTTGGTGTTGGTAGGTGTTTGTAATGTGTGGGCACTGCTCCTGTGAATGTTGTGTTACTATACATACATGGCGACTCACCATGGGGCACATGACATGTTGCATGACTTCCATGTATTGATAGTCACCCTTCGTAGCAGTCATCTGTGATGGGACTGTGGATTCTGATGAAGGCATCAATGTGTGTACAACTTCCCTCTGAAACATATGGGATGCTACGGGTGGACATAGTGTTTGACATCCCCATTAGAGGATAAATGGGGAATTGAAGCTCCTCCATGTGCAGCAGGGGGTGTTTGGCTCACACACTTCACTTGTGTGCCAGTTCAATGGATTTACAGCATCTGTGTTGTGAAGGGGGTGTCCAGTGTAGGTCCCACATGTTCTGCCAAATGACCTGTGAGTCTTTTCCTATTGATGCATTTCCCTAGGTGTGAACCTGAGAAATAAAGGTGTACCTCACCCTCCAAGGTGCCTGTTGGACTTGGCCCGTCTGGCCGGTTCACCCCGAAACTTTTTTGCTTAATACTGTGACTTGGTTTAGTGATTTTATTGACTTCTGCGCACTTTACCGCTGTGTCCCAGGGTAAAGTGCGTGCGTGTTGTGAGGTTGGCCTGCCCGCCCATAGGAATGCATGGGGGAATGTATGTGCCCTGGTAGTTCCTGATGCGTGGGGTGTGCAGGCCCGTGTTTGGTATGTGCGGACTCGTGTGAGTAAATGCTGCGCGTTGATGTGTGCGGCGTGCATGTACCTAGTGTGGAAGTGCCACTTCTAGAAGTGGGCACTTCAGTGTGCAGTCTGAAATGTGTGGCTTGTCTGGCGATTGGCTGGTGAGGTCATGTGACGGGCTAGGGAAATCCCCAGGGTCAGGAGGAGTCACCCAGTGATGAATGGGGAGTTAGCAGGCTGATGGCTGGGGAGGAGTGTACCTGGGTCCTGAATAGGACAGGGCTTCCCCCACACAATGCTGGCGCCGGCCCCTATGGTGCGTCTAATGACCCTAGCCCTGCCAGTGAATAGGGAGAGGGGCTGAGCAAAACAAAGTGCTCAGGAACCTGTTGGAACTGGTTCGCCCCTTCCCTGCACCTTACACAAAGCCTTATACTGTATAAAAAGGGGCTGTGTCCCCTTACATTTAGTGTTCTCTGGCAGGATCCACTTGAGGGGGGGCCTGCTGCTGCTGGGCGCCAGGAGAGACCGCCACTGGGGACTGCCTCCCTGCTGGAGGGCCCTGTGAGCTGGCTCTGGGCCCAGCCTTTGCCCCCCTGCTCTCTGAAGGAACTTTTGATGGCTGGACGTTGCTTATAGCGCCTGGGAGCGCTTTCTGGACTTCGTGGCGCTGTGCGCGCTGTTTTCCTGGACTTTGCCATCTTTATAGCGCTGGGAGCGCTGTTTTGCTTTATAGCGCTAGGCGCGCTGTGATTCTGATAGCGGGTGCCCACCCCGCGATTCTGCCGTGTTTGGGTGCTTGTCGGCGGGTGCCCACCCCGCTTATTTGCTTGTTGTTGCGGCGGGTGCCTACCCCGCCGAAGATTGCATTTACGGAGGGAGCCCACCCCTCTAATCACCGAAATCACCGCTGCAGCCCGGTTCGTAACCGGAAGTCAGGCAGCCTTCGTTAGGACGGGGGCGGGACTTTGAAACAGGAAGCGGACGGGAGCCTACCCCGTGCTCCTGTGCAGTGAGGAGAAGTGCCCGGGAAGAGTGAAGGTCCAGGCGGGAGCCCACCCCGCGCTGGACCGTGAGAGGAGCACGGCCGGAGCTTGTGCGGAGGGGGCGTGAGGCACGTTGTCGGTGCCTGCCCCTTCCGCGGTGTAAAGAGGCCTCGGAGCCGTCCCACCAGAGCGGAGACGACGCGGGAGTCCCCCGAACAGCCGGTGAGTGTCTAAAGGGCTGGGGGGACTCCGCGCATATGCTGGGGGTGCGGGGAGCCGTGCTCACGAGCCCGTTAGGCTCCAACGAAAGGGGGCATGAGTGTCCAGAGCGCGAGGCGCTCCGACGACCGGGAGCACTTCGAGAGAGCCCAGTGAGGCTCCAAAAGTTGGCACATTGTTTCACGAGCCCAGTGGGGCTCCAACGTTACCGGGGCATTGCTTACGTGCCCGAGTGGCCCCAGATGGCAGCGGGCCACTCCCACCTTGCCCCACATTAGTTACAGAGCCCGGAGAGGCTCTAGGGGGCATATCTTGTGGACTTGAGCCCACGTGGCTCCTACGTTGCCCCAGTAACCTTTTCAACAGCTGCCCAGCACTTAGTGGGCAGCTGCCACGTTTAGGTGGGGGACCATTGTCGTTTTAGTCTGCGCAGCGGGCGCAGCTTGACTGAACGCAGGGCATCCTAGCCCCTACCAGGCCAGTTGGCCCAGGGACTGCCACAGGTGGTGGCTCATGTAGAGTTTTGCGCTGTTGTCCCTACTTGCACCTCTGAATGTGTTTTGATGCGTCATGTGCCATTGCTTTACACCTCTGAATGTTTTAGGCATCATGTGTTTTCCTTCCCTACACCTCTGAATGTGATGCATCATGTGTAACGTTCTATTACCCCTACAGGTATTGTGATACTTAGGTGGTTGTTGCTCTCTCCTAGTACAGGTGGTGCTAGTGAGGTTCTAGTTCCCTGCGTGACAGTCTCCTAAGGTAGTTAGGGTTACGCAGGTGGTACTTCCCCGATACCAGTAAGTACTGGTTGTGTGCTATACATATTATTTTTGTGCTACAGTGATCTTATATATTTTTGTGCTAAAAAGTGCTACTTCCTGACAGTGGTCCAGGTGGCCCTGTCTTGTACATAATCCCTTGTAAATTCTGCCCGTGCCTGTTGGCACAGTGTAAAGTGTGTGTTTTTATCTAATGTGTTGTGTATAATACAAAGGTTATTTTTATAGAATACCTTGTGTGGAGTTTCCTTTGTGGTGGGCCTTGGGTGTTGTTGCTGGGTGCGCGCGCAAACGCTTTACACATCGCCTCAGAGATAAGCCTGACTGCTCGTGCCAAGCTACCAAGGGGGTGAGCAGGGGTTATCTTTGGTGTGTAACTTCCTTGCCCTGACTAGAGTGGTGGTTTCTGCCTGGCTTTGGCGCAAGCCCTAGCCAACCAGAAATCGCCAGGTCTAACATTGGTGATCAGCGGTGGGATTTGGACTTGCGTTTGCGCTGTACCGCAGCAGCGACTGGCTACACCACAAAACTCTGCATTAGATAAATCACATTTTGGGGATTATTGTTTTGAAGTTCCTTTATTTCTTCTCCTGAAGGTATCATTGTGTAATTGTGTCCAGTACATTTGTCCCCCGCCCTGCGCCCAGAGTTGGTACCTGTGTCACGTGGTGGTCAGGTTGAGGGATCAGGGGTGGTAGAAACTGCCTTACCAGTCCGAGGGGAGTGTTGTGTGTGGATGGTGTGTGTGGCACTAGACAGTGAGTGTGGGTTCTCCAGGATAGAGAGCTCACTGAAACCTTTTGTGAATTGTGTACTTCTGTGTAGCTCCGACCCCCAGGTTCCTTGTGTTAAACTCTTCTCAGGAACGTCCGCCAAAATGGAGCCTGCTTTTAACTTCTGTAGTCTGTTTAGGTACAGTAGGTTGGAGCTGGTAGGGTTCTGTGAGGAGAGGGACATAGAGGTGGGTGAGTCAGATACCCAGTCCAAACTGAGGGACAACCTGATCCTTTGGCAAAAGGAGGAGTGGGAGCGAGAGCGCAGTGAGGAAGATAGGGCCCGGGCCGCACGCCGAGAGGGTAGTGGGTCTGAGGGGAGCCCTGAGGAATCTGAAGAGGAGGAGGATTACCTGACAGGGACGCCAGTAGAGAGTGGAGACCCCATAGATAGGGAGTCCCTTGCTGGGTCCAGTGTCAGGAGCAGCACCCCATCCCTTTCCCTGTCCCCAGAGGAGTGGGTAGATAGGAGGGAAGAGAGGGAGCATCAGCTGGCCATGGAGAAGCTCAGGTTAGAGCATGCCTGGGGGATGGCGCAGCTGACTATAGAAGAGAAAAAGCTGGAGACCGAGAGGGTCTTAGCGCAGGAGAGGATGGCGGAGGCTGAGAGGGCCTTCGCCAGTGAGAGATTAGCTCGGGAGGGTAAGTTGTCCCCAGAGCGCAGTGGTAGTTTTCTGGGCTCCCCAGGGAGGGTTGAGTCCAGTGGTGGCAGCAATAGAGAGACCAGTGCAGAGAGTCCCATTCCCAGATCCCCCAGTATGGTACCTAGTTCCCGAGAGGAGGAATGTAGGTTGAAATTCAGGGGCAGGAAGAAGGTGCCTCACCAGTCTTGGGAGAAGTTTGTGGAGGAATGCGATGATGCACTGTTTGATTGGGTAATGGTTAGCACGAAGGAAGATTTTGAAAAACTGTATGATCTGCTCATCCGAGAGCAGCTATCCAGTAGTTTTTATCCCGAGTTGCGCCAACACCTGTTAGCATGGGGGCGCACTGATCCATGGGAGCTGGCAACGGAAGCAGACCGATGGGAACGGGCCCCGAGTTATGATGAGGAATGGGATAGTTCTTCCCACACTAGTGACTCAAGTAGTGGTTCAGGTACCTTCCAGCCCAGTGTGGTGGAAGAGGCTCCGTGTAGCCCAGCTAGGTCCCAGGATAGCGAGGAGGGTGTAGGGCCTTACGGCCTGGCTCAGTGGAGCGGGAGTAAGTGGGTGACCGAGGGTCCCCAGACGTACGAAACCCTGCCTCAGGACTTGGGTGGTTTCGTGAGGGAACACCAAGTTGGGGACCTAGGCTGTCCTGTTAGCCCATTTGAGGAGGATCACCTAGTGAGTAGAGGACCTGGAGCGCCTGTAAGCAGGGCTCCTGTGGTTCTAGAGTCTGGCAGTACCGCTCCGGTAGGGAGGGTACAGGAGTCCAGCGTGAGGAGTGGTTGGGGGATGAGTTTCCCAGTGGATGCACCAGTGGACCAGGGACTAGCCAGTTGGGCTAGAGCTCCTTGGGGGGACCCGGGTGGCGCCACTTCTGTTCTGGGGGATCTTCGCGCACTGTCAGGTGGACAGGGGACGGGAGATCTGCGCCAGACAGACAGTCACATGACACATGGGTCATGTGTCAGCCTCAGGGGGATGGTGTGTAAGTCCCCAGAAGTCCTGGAGTGTCAGGCAAGTATTCCACCGAAGGTTTTAGACCAGAGGTTGGGAGGCCAGGTTCAGGAGCAGCCTGACCTGAAGGGTCTGACTACTGTAACCAGTGTCCTGACCGGTTCTTCTTCCAGAGGGACCGCCCCAGTTGGTAGGGAGCAGGACTCTGGAAGGGGGTGCAGAGGGTGGGAGAGCCCACCTCTGACCCCGGTGCAACCTGAGGGGTTAAACCCTAGGTTGGTAGACCAGTTCTCAGGGAGGGGTCCTGAGCTGGTTGGTGAGTTATGTTACGGGGTCGCCTCTCAGAGGAAGAGAGGGCGGAACCCTAGGAGAAGAGGTAGGGGGAGGAGAGCCTCGCCCGTGACTTTTGGTCAGCCTGAGGGTACAGACCCTAGGCTGGAAGATCAGTGGCAGTTTAGAACTGCCCTGATGAAGGGTAGAGTGGAGAATGGCTGCTATGTGCCAGGGGTTACTGCCCCCCACTCTGTGGTTAGGCAAGGACCAGTGGCACCTGGGTGGCCTAGGGCCTGGTCTTGGCCGCGGACAGCTTGGGAGTACCAGTGGGGTAGCCCAGTTGGTCCGGAGAGTGGTTTGAGAAGAAACCCCATGGGTTCACCGTGGCGTAGAACAGGAGGGTGTCCCGGCAGTGGCGGGCCCGCGTCCGTGTTCTATCGCCCCAAGCAGGGAAGTCCATCACGGTGGTGATTGGTCTACCCTGCGTTTTGGCTGGAAGGGGGTTGTGTTGGACTTGGCCCGTCTGGCCGGTTCACCCCGAAACTTTTTTGCTTAATACTGTGACTTGGTTTAGTGATTTTATTGACTTCTGCGCACTTTACCGCTGTGTCCCAGGGTAAAGTGCGTGCGTGTTGTGAGGTTGGCCTGCCCGCCCATAGGAATGCATGGGGGAATGTATGTGCCCTGGTAGTTCCTGATGCGTGGGGTGTGCAGGCCCGTGTTTGGTATGTGCGGACTCGTGTGAGTGAATGCTGCGCGTTGATGTGTGCGGCGTGCATGTACCTAGTGTGGAAGTGCCACTTCTAGAAGTGGGCACTTCAGTGTGCAGTCTAAAATGTGTGGCTTGTCTGGCGATTGGCTGGTGAGGTCATGTGACGGGCTAGGGAAATCCCCAGGGTCAGGAGGAGTCACCCAGTGATGAATGGGGAGTTAGCAGGCTGATGGCTGGGGAGGAGTGTACCTGGGTCCTGAATAGGACAGGGCTTCCCCCACACAATGCTGGCGCCGGCCCCTGTGGTGCGTCTAATGACCCTAGCCCTGCCAGTGAATAGGGAGAGGGGCTGAGCAAAACAAAGTGCTCAGGAACCTGTTGGAACTGGTTCGCCCCTTCCCTGCACCTTACACAAAGCCTTATACTGTATAAAAAGGGGCTGTGTCCCCTTACATTTAGTGTTCTCTGGCAGGATCCACTTGAGGGGGGGCCTGATGCTGCTGGGCGCCAGGAGAGACCGCCACTGGGGACTGCCTCCCTGCTGGAGGGCCCTGTGAGCTGGCTCTGGGCCCAGCCTTTGCCCCCCTGCTCTCTGAAGGAACTTTTGATGGCTGGACGTTGCTTATAGCGCCTGGGAGCGCTTTCTGGACTTCGTGGCGCTGTGCGCGCTGTTTTCCTGGACTTTGCCATCTTTATAGCGCTGGGAGCTCTGTTTTGCTTTATAGCGCTAGGCGCGCTGTGATTCTGATAGCGGGTGCCCACCCCGCGATTCTGCCGTGTTTGGGTGCTTGTCGGCGGGTGCCCACCCCGCTTATTTGCTTGTTGTTGCGGCGGGTGCCTACCCCGCCGAAGATTGCATTTACGGAGGGAGCCCACCCCTCTAATCACCGAAATCACCGCTGCAGCCCGGTTCGTAACCGGAAGTCAGGCAGCCTTCGTTAGGACGGGGGCGGGACTTTGAAACAGGAAGCGGACGGGAGCCTACCCCGCGCTCCTGTGCAGTGAGGAGAAGTGCCCGGGAAGAGTGAAGGTCCAGGCGGGAGCCCACCCCGCGCTGGACCGTGAGAGGAGCACGGCCGGAGCTTGTGCGGAGGGGGCGCGAGGCACGTTGTCGGTGCCTGCCCCTTCCGCGGTGTAAAGAGGCCTCGGAGCCGTCCCACCAGAGCGGAGACGACGCGGGAGTCCCCCGAACAGCCGGTGAGTGTCTAGAGGGCAGGGGGGACTCCGCGCATATGCTGGGGGTGCGGGGAGCCGTGCTCACGAGCCCGTTAGGCTCCAACGAAAGGGGGCATGAGTGTCCAGAGCGCGAGGCGCTCCGACAAACGGGAGCACTTCGAGAGAGCCCAGTGAGGCTCCAAAAGTTGGCACATTGTTTCACGAGCCCAGTGGGGCTCCAACGTTACCGGGGCATTGCTTACGTGTCCGAGTGGCGCCAGATGGCAGCGGGCCACTCCCACCTTGCCCCACATTAGTTACAGAGCCCGGAGAGGCTCTAGGGGGCATATCTTATGGACTTGAGCCCACGTGGCTCCTACGTTGCCCCAGTAACCTTTTCAACAGCTGCCCAGCACTTAGTGGGCAGCTGCCACGTTTAGGTGGGGGACCATTGTCGTTTTAGTCTGCGCAGCGGGCGCAGCTTGACTGAACGCAGGGCATCCTAGCCCCTACCAGGCCACTTGGCCCAGGGACTGCCACAGGTGGTGGCTCATGTAGAGTTTTGCGCTGTTGTCCCTACTTGCACCTCTGAATGTGTTTTGATGCGTCATGTGCCATTGCTTTACACCTCTGAATGTTTTAGGCATCATGTGTTTTCCTTCCCTACACCTCTGAATGTGATGCATCATGTGTAACGTTCTATTACCCCTACAGGTATTGTGATACTTAGGTGGTTGTTGCTCTCTCCTAGTACAGGTGGTGCTAGTGAGGTTCTAGTTCCCTGCGTGACAGTCTCCTAAGGTAGTTAGGGTTACGCAGGTGGTACTTCCCCGATACCAGTAAGTACTGGTTGTGTGCTATACATATTATTTTTGTGCTACAGTGATCTTATATATTTTTGTGCTAAAAAGTGCTACTTCCTGACAGTGGTCCAGGTGGCCCTGTCTTGTACATAATCCCTTGTAAATTCTGCCCGTGCCTGTTGGCACAGTGTAAAGTGTGTGTTTTTATCTAATGTGTTGTGTATAATACAAAGGTTATTTTTATAGAATACCTTGTGTGGAGTTTCCTTTGTGGTGGGCCTTGGGTGTTGTTGCTGGGTGCGCGCGCAAACGCTTTACACATCGCCTCAGAGATAAGCCTGACTGCTCGTGCCAAGCTACCAAGGGGGTGAGCAGGGGTTATCTTTGGCGTGTAACTTCCTTGCCCTGACTAGAGTGGTGGTTTCTGCCTGGCTTTGGCGCAAGCCCTAGCCAACCAGAAATCGCCAGGTCTAACAGTGCCTCATCTCTGTCAATGCTGGTCTCTAGCCACTTTGCATGCGGCATCTCTGGCATAGTTGTCAAAGATTGGGCATATGAGTCTATGTGTAGTTTAGCAACATGCATGCAGTTCTTCAGGGATTAGAATATCCATTGTGCATGATGTCCATGGTTGTGTATGTATTTGGGCATGTTGGTTGCCACAACAGACCGTCAACATCTGCTGAGGGTGTGTATCCTGTGTGCAGCTCTTCCTTCAGTTTAATGATCCGGTGTCTATCATCTTTGGGGATTGTGCATCCATTGTCTCTGGGTGAGCCATGGGAAACCGGACACTCCTCCTTTACATACGCCTGTTGCAGTAGTCCTTTCTGACATCCTTGTCTTTGTGTGCAACTAGTGGCATAGTTTCCATGTAATGCCGCCTGCTGCTGCAGCCCCTGCCGCGAGGGCACAGAGAGTTTACAGATTCGGCAACACACACACCTCAAAGATGCTCCTCCCTTCCTCCCTCCACCCATTCATTTGTCTGGCATCAGCTTGTCTGTGCCACTGTTGCGCCCACGCGGTGCCAAAGGCTGGCCCGTCAGCACATGCAACGTGCACATTGCACGAACCTCATGTCCTTACTTGACCCACATCACACTACAGTCTGATGTTGCAGCCACCCTCCAAGCATTGTCCATCCAAGGAGCTACCGCCTACTCTCAGCCATACCCTAGACGCACACACAACACCTTTGCATGATGATTGTGCAACTTCAACTGCCTACACAGCGCTGCCCCGCCTTCCAGGCCCTGTCACAGCAACCAGGTAATGTCCCTCCTACTCCCCACCGGCTCCGTATACCAGCAAGGCCATGGGAGTGGGACTCAAGCCTTCAGCATGTAGTATAGTGGCATAATCTGGCACATGGCCCAGGTATCATCTCTCAGCGTGGCAATCCTCAATGTGTCCAGGTCCCCCTCACCGGCGTCACATGCACACAGCACCTCTTCATCAGCTCGTATGCCATTGACAGCCAGGTGCTCCTCACCCTCACCAAAGACGCAGCCATTGGCAGTTTCAACATTAAAGAAGGCATGAGATCCATTGATGGATGGCTGAACATCAGCCACCTGAGGCTGAACTTGTATAGGACTGAGGTAATCATCTGAGGATTGTCCCCTTACAGGTGGCTCAACTGCTTGAGTCCCACCTGCAAGAGCCCTATACATGCACCCAGTGGCCACGCACACAAGATGGTGCGCATCATGGAATTGTCACTCCCATTTACCATGCTAATCACCAGCATCTGTACCTCAGGGTGCAACACCCTCTACATGATGCACATGATCCACAGATAGATCCACTCCAGGGAAAGACAGACCATGCCCCAGGAGCACAACACCAGCCGTGTCAACTACTGCCCCGCCCTCTACGGAGCAAGTACATCCTGACACCCGGGAAACCAGTCCACATCCAGGCTGCATGTGCACACCTCAGCTTCAACATCATGCGCCCCAGCCACATCACCGTCCACCAGAGATAGCTGCAATGTATCACTGTGTGCTGCAGGATGACCTTCAGACTCCTCACCCCCACTCAGGAGGCAGGACACAACCCCAGACCCCACACCAACCTTGGCCGTCTGTCATCCGAGACCCCGTTGTGCCAACTCCATGCATCCAACCTTGCCCTGGTCACCATTCTTCACATCCACCGTACTCCAGCATGCTGGACATAGTTCTTCCACCTGGCAAGACATACCTGCTACTCCCTCCCCGGCAACATCCACATGAGCCATGACCTCAACGCCTTCAGGATACTCTTCCAAATTGGTCTGTCCGCACAGTAATGCATGCCCCCCCTCAGCAGCTTGAGGCCATCACGGGTGAGTATTGTGCTCCATGTCTGTATAGTATGATACATTGTGACCCATGTGTGTCCTGTCCCAGACTCAGATTCCAGGGTATGGATGGCTGGAGTTAGTTCAACACTCATGCATAGTTTGACATTTCCCCACACGTAGGTTGTGTACTCATGCAAAATGAATGCAACATGTAATTGTAGAAAAAGAGATTTATTCTCGGTGGGGGGCCTGTTTAGTGTGGACAAATAGGTGCTATTCAGTGTGCATGGAATCCAAAGTTCACAGGGGAGATGGCATCCTTGACAGTTGGAGTCATCAGAGTCCAGACCACAGTGTTGGTCATCATTGGTTAGACTGTGACCAGCAAGTCCATGTGGCAGAGAATGTCATTGGATGAGGTGCCTCTGTTGCGCCAGAGGGCCAGGTGCCAGGCCAGGTGACCTGGGAGATGTGGATGGTCCGCTGCCTCTCACGGTCTTTTCTGTGGACGACCCACCTTCCTCGGGGGACCCTCAGATGCAGGCCTTGACGATGCTTGGGACGCTCCGTCGGATGAATCCTCTTCCTCCTCCCTCTGGCTGGTGCTGGTCTTCGCCTGGTGGCACAGGGAGGGTTGCCCATGTTGTCGGCGATCTGACGGAGTGAACGGCTTATATCCGTTTGCACCGCCAGGAGCTCAGCCAGTCTTGCCTCCATCCGTCCTTGGTGTTGTTGTTGACTGGCGTGTTGCTCGGCCTGCTGGTTCTTAATCTCGTTGAGGGTCCCAACTACCTGGCTGATGCCCCTGGTGTCACGCCGGTATGTCTCCAAGATGTGGCGTATGTGTGACATACCGGTTCCCTCATCTGGCTGGTCAGGTTCGCGCCTCCGCCTGCCTCCACTCCCACCACCCCTGCCCACATGAGCCTGGCCTGCCATTGTGGGCACATCGGGTCTACCGGACCCCTGAGGGATGGCATTTGCAGGGTTGTCTGCCTCCTCCTGGGTGGCCGGAGAACCTTGTCCCTCCAGGTCAGACTGGCTCAGTTGTTCTGTGCGGGCAGGGCTCCTGGGTGTCTCCTGGGATGTGGCATGAATGGGGGTGGTGGTTGGCACAGATGTACCTGACGCAGGTGCTGCAGGGGCTGGGTCATCAGAGGGTCCAGGTTGGTTGGGGCCATCCACAGAGTGCTGAGAGTCGTCGCTGCCGGTGTGATCATCTTCCTGCCGAGCCTGGGCCTGGGCCTGTGATTGTTCCCCCCCAGTGTTGGGGGGAGATCCATGACGTTGCCCTGTGTGTGAGAGGGAGACAATGTTAATGCTTTTTCATGCGACATCCATGTTTCATACATGTTCAGGTTGCCACAGTTCCTCCAGGTAGTTGTATGTGCCTTGCATTCACATCAATGTTGACTTGTGGATGGGTATGTTGCAGGGGACTGATTGAAAGGTTATCCAGGGTCATTGACATGTCGCATTTGGCCTTGGATGCTTTTTTGGCTGAGGCTTGATCTTGTTGTGTCACATGTCCATTGTGAGAGTGTGTGACTCCCTTGGCTGCCCCGGGGTTGTGTGCTTGTGTGAGGGGTGAGTGATCATCACTCAGCCCGAAGCTGTTCAACATCCACATGCCCCCCTCACACAAGTGGCCCGCCACCACAACCTCTAAGACATCTCCTACGCCAACGACACCCAGCGCATCCTCTCCCTCACCAAGGACCCTCACACCGCCAAGACACACATCCACGAGGATCTGAGGGCCTTAGAAGACTGGATTCGGAGTGGCCATCTGACACTGAACTCGGACAAGACGGAGGTGCTCATCCTGGGAACCACACACTCAGCCTGGGATGACTCCTGGTGGCCAATCGCTCTGGGGACATCACCGACACCCACCAAACACGCACCCAACCTAGGATTGATCCTCGCATCCTCCCTCTCCATGTCCAAGCAGGTCAACGGTGTCTACTCCTCCTGCTACGACACCCTACGCACGCTCTGCTGGATCTACTGGTGGATCCCGACTTAAACAAGTAGAACAGTGACACAGGCACCTCGTCAGCAGCTGACTGGACTACGCCACTGCACTCTACGCAGGACTCCCATCCACACACCAACGGCGGATCCTACGCTTATGCAACGCCTCGGCACAAGTGATCGTCAACGCCCCCACCACAGCCACATCACCCCCCTCCTGAGAGACCTGCACTGGGTCCACATCGACAAGAGGATCACCTGTAGGCTCCTCAGCCACGCACACAAGGCACTCCACACCCATGGACATGCCTACCTGCACATCAGACTCAGTTTCTACACTCCCACCCGCAAGCTCCGCTCCGGCATCCTCGCCCTCAGCTGTCCCCCGCATCCAACGTACGCCCGCCTGCAGCAGATCCTTCACCTACCTCACCGCAAGGGGCGTGAACACCCTCCCAACCCACCTACGACTGACCCAAGACCTACTTGCCTTCTGATGTCTCCTCAAGACCTGTCGCTTCGAGCAGTATGTAACCCCCCCCCCCCTCAGCGCCTTGAGACCCTCACAGGTAAGTAGCGCGCCTTACAAGTACCCAGATCGATTGTTGATTGATTAACGGTGCCTGCTGGTGGGTGTAGTGTGATTTTGCTGTTGTTCTCCCAGGTGATGTATCTGTCCCCCCGTGGCGCATGCTGCCATGTCAGTGAGTGTGAGTTCCTGTCCTAGTTATCTGAGCTGGTTGTGTTTGTGTTAGATTTTGCAGTTGTCACAGGAGGGCCTTGTGCTGCCTACAGCAGGGCCAAGTGTCAGCTACCTTGTCAGTACTTTGGCAGTCCCTGTGCATTGCGCATGGTGCATGGGTATGTACCTGGGCCATATGGGCTGAGGGCATTGGTGTCTGTTTCTGAGTTGTACTATATGTTTAGTGATCCCCACCCTCCCAGCATCCCGGATATCCTGTCTTGGGTTTGTGGTTTGTGTAGGCTGGGACTTGGCATGGCCTTGCTTTGTAAATGGGGCATACTCATGTTAGTGGCCTGAGCGTTGTTTAGAGTGTGGTTGTGTCAGGTGAGGGCTTGGGGGTAGGTGAGTGCATTTGTTGTAGTTGGGGTGTGGATGCCATTCCCCCCATGTTACGTGAGTTGTTTGTGTACTCACCAGGCTCTCGAACTCCTTCGACTCCGTGTACTCCCATCGGTGGAAGCAGGGCCATCACCTTCTCCTCCCAGGTATGGTAATGTACCGGTCTGCGGGGCAGCCCATCTCCTGTGATGTTACTCTGAGCGTATTCCTCGTTCATTTTGTGCTTGACTGCCCTGCGCAGATCGTACCACCTGGCTTGTCATTCATTCCTGGTCCTTCTGATGGGCGCAACAGCATTCACCCGATCGACGATCCTCTGCCACAGACTAGTTTTTTGGGATATGCTGGTCTGTCTGACCAATGTTCCAAAGAGCTGTGGCTCGACTCTGATGATTTCGTTGACAAGGATGTCCAGCTCCTCTGTTGTGAACTTTGGATTCTTGTCTGTGGGCATGGTGTGGGTGTGGATGGTTGTGGGTGTGTGGGTGTGAATGTGTAGGTGTGTGTGTATGTGTAGAGGGGGTCTGTGTGAAGGAGGTTGTGTGAAGGTGTGTGAGTTAAGGTGTATGGGTGCAGTTGTTTGTATGTGATGTCTGTCAGCAGTGAGTCTGTTGCAAAGGCTCATGGTTTGTGTTTGTGGGCCCTTATTATTGGTCCATTTGTGGGTGTGGCTGTGTTTGAAATTTTGGTGGGTGTGTTATAAGAGGTGGTTGTGATTTCAGGCCTCTGTTTGACTGTTTGGATGTGCCAGGTCAGTCTTTTAGTTGTTTTTTGTCCTGTAGACGTGTTTTGTGGTGTTGTGTGAGTCGAATTGACGGTCCTTGTGCTGTTTTACAGTGTCCTGGTTCAGTACGAGTCTTTTTCGCGTAGGTAAGGTGTGTCCATGGCTATGTTGTTGTTCAGTGTTCACATGTGCAATGGTGTTGTACGACTCGTACATATGCGATGCTGGGGTACGGTGTTGGGGTACGGTGCGTCCAAGTACGGGGCTGGGGTGGGGTGTACGGGGCGTACATACGCAGGTGCTGTGGTGGGGGTACGGCGCTTACATACGCGTGTGCTGGGGTACGGCCCGTACATGGGGGGATGCTGGGTTACGGTGTTGGGGTACGGTGAGTCCGAGTACGGGGCTGGGGTGGGGGGTACGGCACTTACATACGCATGTGCTGGGGTACGGCGCGTACATGGGGGGTTGCTGGGCTACGGTGTTGGGGTACGGTGCGTCCGAGTACAGGGCTGGGGTGGGGGGTACGGCGCTTACATACGCATGTGCTGGGGTGGGGTGTACGGCGCAACCATACGCAGGTGCTGGGGTACGGCGCGTACATGCGCAGGTGCTGGGGTGGGGGGTACGGCGCGTACATGCGCGGGTGCTGGGGTGGAGGGGTACGGCGGGTACACACGCGTGTGCTGGTGTGGGGGGTACGGCGCATACATACGTGGGTGCTGGGGTGGGGGGTACGGCGCGTACATGCGCGGTTGGAGTGGGGGGTCCGTACGACTTGTACCCCGTGCCCAAGTGTACCGGGGTAGTGGACATACAAAGTTCGCTCTGTACGGGAGGTTTTCCATACGCTTGGGGATTCAGAACGCCGGTACGGATCGGACTTGTGCGCTCGGACTTCAGTTTTACGACTCGTACGTAAATCTGTCCGGGGACGTCTCGTAGACTTTTCCCGAGGCAATTCGTATGTAATTTGACAGTACGAATCGTACTTCGCCATTTGTACGGGACTTGTACGTAAAAAAATACGGATACGAGTCATACGGGAAATATTTTTACCGGATCGGAATCGGCACCTTAGTGTAGCAGAGTGTAAAATCTCTGACAATTTATGCTTCGTTAGAGGTGTGCTATCGCATGTTAAATACCATGGTTTATCTATGTGTTTACTCAATTTGTACCAGGAAAAGGCCTTTGATAGGCTGAGCCACTCTGTTATGTTCAAGGTTTTACAGCACATGAATTTTGGTCCTAAATGTAGATCATATAAATTACTTTTCAGCAGTCAAATTGTTACAGCAAGGTCATGGTCAATGGCAAATTAACTGACTAAGGGGCATATTATCAAGAAACAGCGTTAAAATTATTGCTGTTTTAGCGGCAGAAAACTGCCGCTCAAACAGCGATAATGGGCTTGATAATATGTCCTTGAGAATTCCCATAGAAGCCCATGTTCTGGTGTCAACATGGGCTTCTATGGGAATTCTCTGCGGCATATTATCAAGCCCATTATCGCCGCTTTAGGTGCAGTTTTCTGCCGCTAAAGCGGCGATAATTTTAACGCAGTGCTTGATAATATGCCCCTATTTTACCATTTCATCAGGAGTAAGAAAGGGATTCCCTTTTTCCTCCTCTTTTTCATTTGCCATAGAACCTTTTATTGGTACGCTGAGGGCTGATAAACTGAGTAAAGGGATCTCTGTCCCAGTAGGAATGAGGTTTTCTGTCACTACTTCTGCTTATATAAATGATAAATCTGTTTTTTGTTCAGATGACATTTCAATTCAACAGGCTCTGTGGTATTGCTCTGGGTTTTATTTTGCATCCTCATCATGAATTAACCTGGCAAAGAGTGAGTGTTTGTATGTTAAATAGGAAGAAGAAAAGATAGATTGGGGTCTTAAAGTGGTGCAAGATCACATCAAAGTTTCTGATCTGTTTATTGGAGTGGGTGGTGGTCAGAGCTGATCAGAAAGCATGTCTGAGGTCAAGCAAAAGATCACACTTTGGGGTCTGAGGTCACTTACTTACTATGACCAATAAAATTCTTGTTGTAAAGGCAGAATTTCTATCAAGTCATCTGTATGCTGCCTTGGTTTCTCCCATCCCCCAAAACTGCCTGACAGTAATCCAAGGGTGGGGTTTTTAGCTCATTTGAGGAGGGAAGCAAGAACGAGTAGCTCTTGTGTCCATGTTAAAACCTGTGGTTTTGGGTGGCAAGGATGCTCCCAAAATGTATTTCTATTTATAATCCTTGTTCATTTGCATCATAAAAGGTAGCATTTGTCAAGAAAAGGAAGAAAGAAAATAGTCCTTTTGTGCCAGCTTTTAGTTTAATTTTCTGGTATGCAGAACATGGGGCATGGTAATATTTAGCAGCATGCATCATTAAGAATCCTGTTCTTTTGCTTACTTTTATGCCAGGAAGTACGTTAAGAAGAAACATTTTAAAGGGATTCTTTTGTGCCTGATTTCACTCAAGCTTAATCACAAAGCAGTCACAGAGGAAGAGCTTCAGATACTAGTCAGAGGATTTTCTGATTAGACTTCTAGAGCAATTTGGGGAAATGTTTCTGTACTGTGCCTGTTCAATATCCATCGTGGCCTGGCATGGTCCACAGAACATGGTTGACTGCCTCTCTGCCTCTTTTTGTATAGGAAAAGATGTTCTAGAGCAGCATTTTGTGTCAGGAAGGGATGTTAGTCAGATGAATCCTGTGACCACCTTTTTTGATACTGCCTTAGGCACAGCGGTGTGGGCTTTAGAAGAGGTATGGCTATCTTCCCTGAATACGGATGTGGCTTTATCTAAAGAGGATGTGGTTTTTGGTCTGATAAAATCCAGCTCCCCATGTCAAAATTTTGAGATTGTATTGAATTTCTTGAAAGATGCTCTAAGGAGAGCCAGGAATCTCTTGCTATTCAAAGGAGTTGACTTATTCCCCGCCCCCCTTCCCCAAGTCATTTATGCCCTAGCACGGTCTTTCGTCCAAGATTATGTGTGTAAAGACATATTACAGAAGGGGAAGGTGAAAGCTTACTTTGAAGGGTGTCGGGTGATCACCGGTGATGGTTGTTTCTTGATTTTACGTTTTTGAAAGACATGAATTAATGTGATTATTTTATATACTAGTTTCCTGGTTTACTATTCACATTTAATTCCATATGTTTTTAATATTCCTGTTTAAAGTTTCTTTTAATTGAGAATATAATACCATCTAGATGTGAACCTGGTGTAGAACTTGGCACTGTGTGAGGTTTCGACCTGGCCAATTGTTGTGGCCTCTGAAATGGATTGGCTAAAATGTAATCTGTCCTTTTAACTGAATAAAAGTTTTTTTTTTTAAAACAAACGAGACCCAGGTTACTTGTGTTCCGGTTCAGGGAGGACCTGAGTTGGTAGTTTGGAGTGGACTGTTCCATTAGAGTGGGGTCAAACTTATTTGCATACGCTGGGTCCAAACGTGAAAAATAATGATGGATTGGGATGCAGCCAGAGTGATTAACAGTTAGTGAGATTAATTCAAGCATTCCATCCATCACTGTTTTGGAAGTTTGTGTTGGCCCACTAGCAGCTTTTTATTTATAGGCCATGGATATATGAAGTACCACTTTACTAGGAACTTAAAAAATGTATTAAATATACCAATTGGGTGCAAGCCACTGTTAACATGTGTGACAGGACTGTGGAAAATGTGTATTAATTTCTGTTAAACCAAAGGAAATGATGGACGGAGTGTTGAACATTGCAAGCACTCACCCCCAGTCAACTGATCTGGGTTTAATCCATCACTGTTCTTTAGCCCACTCTGCCACCCCAGTTCAGACATGGTCATATGCAAATCAGTCTGACCCTGTGCCTCATGGGAACAGTCCAGCCCGAACTGCCAAGCCATGTCTTCCCTGGACCGCAAACAAGCTTCCTAGGACCGGTTTCTGGCATTTCAGCCGTCTTCAGCCAGGCTTGCTTGAATCCAGTGGCAAAGTGAGCAAGGGACTCACGTCTGAGCATACCCTGCCAACTTATGGCGAACAAAGCAAAACCAAAGGAAATGATGGACGGAGTGTTGAACATTGCAAGGACTCACCCCCAGTCAACTGATCTGGGTTTAATGAGGTCTACCAATACCCTTTAGTAAGATCTAGAGTGGTCATATACCGTGCAGTGCCTATGTTCTCAATCATTTCATCCACTCTGGGCATTGGGTAAGTATCAAACAGGGACTTCTCATTTAGCTGTCTGAAATCGATACAGAATCAAATAGACCCATCGGGTTTCGGTACCAAAACCACCGGAGAACACATGCATTACAGGAGAATTCAATTATCCCTTCTTGCAACATCTCAACCACTTCCATCTCAAATGACTGCCGTCTAGCCTCAGGTATCCTATCTGGATGACAGCGAACAGGTTTTGCATCTTTGGTCACAATATCATGTTGTATCCACTGGGTTCATCCGGGACGGGAGAAAAAACATCACCCTATTTTCCTACCAATTCATGAAGATTCTCCCTCTGTAAGGGAGAGAGATTTGAACCCAAGGGACCTATCCCTTCACCCTCTGATGTAGCCTTACCAAACAAAGTAACTTCATGGGGTTGGGAATCAGTCACCAAAAAAGCATCACTGTCATCGCTTCCAGTCTTAGAGTTTCCTATCCATTTTTTTAGTAGATTGATATGATATATCTGTCCCAATCGCCCCACACGAGAGACTGCTACTCTATACGTAACATGGCATAACTTTAGTCAACATGGTATAAGAACCCTGCCATTTAGCCAACAGTTTATTATCAGAGGACGGGAGTAGAAACAACAACGTGTCCCCTATTTCCAGTCCCCTTAGTTTGGGACCTCAATCATAAGCACTCTTCTGTTTCCCCTGAGCGGTCTCCATATTCTGTCTTACCTCATACCACAAAGTGGTAATCTTTTCTCTCAGAGTGGCAGCATATTCTAAAAGCTCTACACCTACATTTTCTTCCTCTTCCCACTGTTCTGCGGCCATATTCAACAGGGTTCTGGGTCTTCTACCAAACATCAACTCAAAAGGACTGAAACCAATAGAGGACTGTACTTGATTACGACCAGTAAACAAAATGAATGGGAGATGCCTATCCCACTCCCTGCCTGTCTTAGATATCATTTCTTAAGCTGGGTTTTTTGGAAGGTACACTGATATCTTTCCACTAATCCGTCCATTTGTGGGTGATAGACAGAGTTTCATATCTGTTTTATCCCTAAGATGGTACATATCTGGGACATCAACCATGACATAAAAGGGGTCCCCTGATCAGTCAAAAGTTATTTGGTAAAACTACCCCTACTAAAAAATCCAATCATTGCTTGAGCCACTACACTCGTTGTCATGCTAGTGAAGGGTATGGCCTCAGGGTAAAGTGTCGCATAATCAACCAGTACGAATATGTACTGATAACCCCGTGTAGATCTCACCAATAGCCCTACCAAGTCCATACCAACCCTGGAAAAGGGGATCTCAATAATCGGTAAGGGTTGTTAAGAAACCATAGGTCCACGAGATGGATTCACCAGTTGACATCTCTCACATGCTGCACAAAACTTTCTAATATCAGAAATAAATCCCGACTAATAAAATCTCCGCAACAAGTATTCCTCAGTTTTCACCCTTCCACAATGCCCTCCACTTACCTGTTCATGAGCCAAATGTAGTACCTTCTTCCTGTATGATAAGAGGACCAGCAACTGTGATACACTTTTGTGAGGCTTCTGGATTCTTCGACATAACAACCCTTTTGAGACAAAGAAACAGGGTCCTACCTGTCCTTATTCATCTTTAGTCGCATGAATCCAGGCATGCTCTAATTTGGAGTCATCTTTTTGGGCTGTCCTAAAACTGCATGACTCAGGCTCCTTTCCAACTGTGGAAGTGGAAGTAGACGGAACATTAGCTAGTCCATTTAAAACAATATGTTATGCAAACGTTTCTCTCTATGAGATAGATTATACTTATACGTACCAGTCATCAACTCCTCAGTTACTGCAACCACTGTACCTCTTTCCTTTCTACTGATTTTATGTTCAATAAGAGGGTAAATCCTCTATAATCAGTTCCCAATATCATTTCATACATCAGCTCTGGGATACAGCCCACCCATATAGTTTCCGTATATCCATTCCATCTCCACCATGGCTACGGGATAAAGTTTAATGTTTCCATGAAAACAAGTAATAACAACCGTTTTTCCATCCAACCACTGACTCGGTCTCACCCTGTCCACACCTAAAATGGAGTGACGACAACCATAGTCTATCAAGACTTTTGTTGGAACCTGACTAATACTCATCCACATGTTATATTTGCCAAAACTGGCACTAGCCCATAACACTCGATCCCTGGAGTACCCAACTTCCATTGGTTCAGTCACAGATGTCCTCTGGGGGCAATTTCTAGATATGTGGCCCCACTCCCCACATTGGAAACACTGAGGACCCTGATTCACCTCTCTACTAGGAGGAAAACATAGGAGGAATTGTCCTTTTACAGAGGGTCGTGACAGGGGTTGTGGGGATGTAAATCTCCAGTGCAAAGCAACAGGAGTGGGCATTTGAGATTTGGATACTCGTGGCTCAGGGGTGAGGGTGGGGGTCACTGGAAAAGATGTAGCTCTTTGATGAGTGTAGGCCAACTCTATAGCACTAATGTCAGTGATGTTAGGATGTTGTTTCACCCAAGCCCTTGTGGGATTCAGAAGAGCATCCAGGTACTGTTTTAAATACACTTTATCTAGCACTTCCTCCATGGTGGATAGGGTAGATTGCAGCCAACAATTATCCAGGTCTTGTACTCTGTAAAATAAGGCTCTGGGAGTTCCATTTCTCTTTCCAGAATTCTGACCAAGAGTATTCACTATCAAATCCGAATCGCTCCAGGATAATCCTTTTTATCTCCAGGTAAGGTGTGAAGCCTGCAGGATTAGCAGCCTGATAAGTCATTTACACTTCCCCAGACAAAATAGGTGCAATGTACTGGCCACATCGTTCTGGAGGTCATGATGCAGTACTAGAGACCCTTTAAAAATTAGTAAAAAAGAAATCAGGATCTTCCCCCAGCTGAAACTTCTGCAATACCAAGCTAGGGACATTACGGTGGACTCTAGTATTCACAATGGTGTCTGTCAGTTTCAGAATGGCCGTATCCTGCACCACTTGCTTCTTGGCCATGATGCCCGCTTGTGACTGTAAAATGTCATGAACGTTTTCACTATCCTTTTGCGCTGTGATAGCCTGCCCCTCCAAAACCGATTGCAAGTGACGTTGTCCCTCCACCAATTGTTTTATCATATCGTCCATAGTCACGGGTTGTGTAATTACCTTGTCCTGTCAGGGATTGTCCAAAATCCCACTTCTGACACCACTGTGAGAGGACAAGCAAAGAGGACCACTCTGACTAATCAGTTATTGTTCTCCTTTATTGTTCTTATAAGTATAGGAATGTTTCAATTTATAGGTTCATAGGACAAAATAGTCTTCTTTCCAAGGGCTCCAGAAACTCTCTTCCCTTTTCTTCTCCTGCTTCCCTCTTGGTCTTGCCGTACACTCAGGAGAAAAAGAGGAACAGGTCGTCTGTGCCAGTGTAGGAACAAGGACAGCACAAAAGGCAGAAATGTCTTTTGTGAAGTGAAAAGGGGTAATATTCGTGCCATTCAACCAAACGTTCTCAATATTCTAGGAGGAACCCAAAATAGCATAGGCGACTGGAGCTCAGATATCCTGCACCTTCCCAGTGCTAAAAACAAGCCCCCAGAGACCCAATATGACTCCCAGCAAAAACCTAACCCCAAAATCATGCAGGGAGTTGTTCCATGCTTGCCTGAGGCCGGGACTCCCGTCGGAGTCCCGGCGGTCTCGCCCCTGCATGTCCTCCCTTGGGTTTCTTTCCTCCTGGTCCCTGCACTCCATGAATACAACACTGTAGGAAAATCTTCTTTCCATCCTCTCAAGATTTGTCTGCCCTCCGTTGCCTCCGCCGTTTTGTTCACACCGCTGCTCATAGTCTTCCAGACCGCCGTGCTCAAACCAGCTGAATCACCGTCTCCTAATGGGCGTTGCTCTGCCTCCTCACACAACCAATCGCGGGACACCCACCCAGACTCTTCAGGGTCATACAGGGAAGAAACGCTAGAATGCGTTATGTCAGTGCCCCCGGGGTCCTTACGTCACTCAAGGAAGTTAGGCTCGCTACACCATGTTTAAAGGAGCGAGCACAAGCACTTTATCACTGGTTGGCAGTGGTAAAGCTTTTTGACCCAGATCAATTTTAAATCTCCTTGAGACAAGAACAATTGTATTTTACCTTAGATGATACAAGTGTCATTGTATTGTTGTTGTTAGTGGCTGTGAGATTGTCAAAGGCTTCCCCAAATCTGGGGGGCTGCACCTATGGAGGTCTCGCTGGGCCCATCACAGAGGTGGGGGGGTGACGTCGCAGCCACAATCAACCAGCAAGAAGTGTGGGGATGGGGCTCTGTGGTGCTCGATGCCCTGGAAGCATCGCGCAAGAACCACACTCCACGCTGTTACTTGAAGCGTAAAAGGCCATTTTATTAGGACATGGTTGCAATCATTTAGACTTTATTCGACAGTACATAAATGCAGTAAATATACTTTCCCCATCCCATACAGACTCATTCTCCTTTCATCCATTCTCAAAACCATCTCACCTGTTAGACTCTTCCCCCATTAACTCGGTGACCTCCTTCCTCTCCCCATTCTCACCTTCACTTGCCCTCCAAGCATCCTCTGTGTAATTTCCTTCATTGGTCATTGCTTCCCGCGCCCGCTATCAATCACCTGTGTACCGTTCTCCCCCCCCCCCCGAGGGGTGGATCCACCCGTATGTGACTACCCACCCCTCCAAAGTACCGTGACGCCTCTACTCTGCAACCTGCCCTAAACTGGCACGCTCAGCCCAAAATCTATCCCAACCCTTCGCTTAACGTCTGTAGGGTGGGTGGGCGGACAAACTTTTATCTTCCCCCCGGTGGTGCTCAGGTGTCAGGAAGAGGCCGGCTACTCCTCTCCTGACACCTATACACCCTCCCAACTCCCGCCCCCCTCCTTCCTTCCTGTGATCCCACCCCCACCATGTCCTTCCGGTCGTTGAGCGAATACCCCGGGGGAAGACTGGTCTGCGACCTTCACTTCCCCCGGGGGCCGCATCGTGCAAGAACCACACTCCACGCTGTTACTTGAAGCGTAAAAGGCCATTTTATTAGGACATGGTTGCAGTCATTTAGACTTTATTCGACAGTACATAAATGCAGTAAATATACTTTCCCCATCCCATACCGACTCATTCTCCTTTCATCCATTCTCAAAACCATCTCACCTGTTAGACTCTTCCCCCATTCACTCGGTGACCTCCTTCCTCTCCCCATTCTCACCTTCACTTGCCCTCCAAGCATCCTCTGTGTAATTTCCTTCATTGGTCATTGCTTCCCGCGCCCGCTCTCAGTCACCTGTGTACCGTTCTCCCCCCCGAGGGGTGGATCCGCCCGTATGTGACTACCCACCCCTCCAAAGTACCGCCAACCAGGGAAACCCCCGGAGGGCGGTTCCCTGCCCCACCCCCAGTTCTAGTGCACCTTTCGCCTCCATCCAGTCTACCTTGCGGCTCCCGTAGACGACCCTCCATCCCCTAAACCTGCGTCCCGTATAAAGTTCGCTATTGCCGGGACACCCCAGACTGCGAAAGGTGCACCTACTCTAAGTAGGACTAACTGTCCCTCCAGGTTGCGGGCACCTAACGCCTCCCCCACCCTTCAAGGCACCAGGTGGATGACCATCCACCCCTGCAAAACTGTGTCCTGTGTCAATAAGCAGCATTTACCGGACAAACCACGTCCGTGAAAAAATTGTACCATCGCAAACAACCACCTGTCTTTCTTCCCTCCGTCTCCTTAACCGCGGACCGACCCCCTGTAATCCTGATCCATCGCCCCCAAACTCCCTTCTTGGCAAGGCCCCATCGGTGGATGACCATCCACCCATACAGCCAATATCCATTGTAAGCCAGTAACCTTCCAGGCCAATCCCCCATCCCTGAAGAGCGTCCCAGCCCCAAACAAGACCACCTGTGCCTCTTCCAATAGTCCCATTACCTGCGGCCATTCCCCCGTAAGCATGTTTGACAGCCCTCAAAGTCCATCCTGTGCAAGGCACCATCGGTGGATGACCATCCACCCGTACAGCCAGTATCCGTTGTAATCCAGTAATCTTCCAGGCCAATCCCCCATCCCTGAAGAGCGTCCCAGCCCCAAACAAGACCACCTGTGGCTCTTCCAATAGTCCCCATTACCTGCGGCCATTCCCTTGTAAGCATGTTCGACAGCCCTCAAAGTCCATCCTCTGCAAGGCACCATCGGTGGACGACCATCCACCCATAAAGCCTGTGTCCTTTTCAAACAAGGTACATTTCCAGGGCATCCCCATCCATGAAAAGTGCTCCATCCCCACACCAAAACCAAAACCGCCCCGCCAACCAGGCCACCAGTATCCCCTCAAACCGTCTTATTCACTGCAGACCATTTCCTTGTAAGCATGCTAGACGTCCCCAGAGACCATTCATTGCAAGGCACAGTGCTACCCCATAACCAACCTTCCCAAGTTCCTTGTCATTGAACCATATCCCCTGCCATGCCTCTGGGATTACAAACCAGACCTGCCATTTTCTTGAGTACCTTCTCCCCAACGCCTTCTGCTTGTATTGGAGCAAGTTCCCATATCGTCTGACCCAGTCACTCTCGCCAGCTGCAAACGCTCACCCCGAGTCAATTCTACTGTTCCCCCCTCCATCATCAAACATCCCCATGACTGCGTTTCCCGCCTGATGACATCCGTACACCCGCTAAGTTGCCTCCATTGCTGCCCAACGTTCGGGAGAATGTCCGCCTGTCCATGCGACCACACTGGATCCCAGGCCACTCTCCCTACCTGCAGTAGAAAAAGAATGATTAGTCCCGTAAGGATTACGTCCCATCCCCTTCCATCACCAGTCTCTCCAAAACCCCCACCCAAACCCCCTCTTTACCTATAACGGCACCACACCCTCCTATAAGGCCATCTCCCCACTCTCCAGCTTCCCCCCCACCCCCAAAAAGCCCTCCTGATGTCACCTCTATGCCAGCCCTCCGGCGTAATAATCGTACCTCTACTTAAAGGAGCCGCTCCCCGTCGGCCCAGCCCTCAAACGAAACTGAAATAGCCTGTAGCACCATTACACTACCTTCAGCATTTGGCAACCCCAAGTCCCCAGCCATAGGCCTCCCTTCTCTTGCCCCAGTCACTGGTGCCTCATTTCCCCTCCTCGCTTTCATCCAGCTCCATTGCCACCCGCTCCACTTCCCCCTCCCCACCGCTGTAGCCGACCAACAACTCAAACCTCCCAATCGCCCTTTCCCGGGCCACTACCCTCATTCTCTACTACGCCTCAAGCGCCAACGCTGCCCCATGTCGAAAAACGTCGTGCCCCTGTTTCCACCCAGACAAGCCAGGCACTAACTGCCTGTCACCACAGCCACTGCACCTTAGTCTGCTGCCCCACCGGCACTATATCATCGCGTCTCCTGTGTCCTGCACTACCCTACTCCCCGAATGCCCCTGAAAAATTCGCCCTATTATCAGTGGTGTTACGACACGACCGCCGTGTGCTGGCTCCTTACTCCAGACACGCAACACATCTCCCCCCCCTACAACTAAACTGCGGCCTGTAAGCCAGAATCCCCACTTCCAAATTATTGCCTGCTACAACCCAGGTGACCATCTCATACCCAACGCATCTTGCAGTGCCCGAAGGCCCCTAACCCTGTCCGGTTCCCCCAAGCAGTGGCCCAAACCTTCTCCGTCTCGTCAGCTCCCCGTCCGGCGCACCCCCTCAGCCTCCTTTACTGCGATGTCTACCTAAAGGTGATTATCTTATCAAGCGGCCGACAAACTACCTCTACCTGTCCCACTCCCCAGGCAAGTCCCTGCCTGTAAAAACACTGCCCGCGTCACGCCTCGCGCCACCCAGTGTGCACAGTCAGTCAGGCCAACCCGCTTCCTCTGCATATTTGCTCTGTCTAACAGCTGCCTTCGCACCCAGCAACATCCCCCCCCACCCGGAGACCTACCCTTACTCCCAGTCCTCAAATACTCCCTGTGCAGATGGACTTTTGGCCCCCAGGTCTCCCGTGCAAAAAAGAGGGGGGGGGTGGCATCCAAGACGGCCAGCCACGACTCCCAGTGCTCCTGCTCGCTGCAGCCACTGATTCCTCCTGTGAGTCGACTAGTGCCATGGACCCATGGCCTCCAACTAATCGAGAAGGACCTCCAGGACCCTGCCTACCCCCAAGGGCTTCTCCCCCCATCTCTCGGTGCGGCCCAGCTCGCCCTGGGAATGACTCCGTCCCTCCCATGCCGTTGTCCCCCGTGACCTGTCCGTTAGAAAAAATTCCCCCGAAAAACCTGCACCCCCCCTCCAGGTCCACCCCTCGTCTGATTACTTGCCCAGCCACGTGAGTGCCGAAAAATGCCTGCCTTCCCGGCTGACTATTGCGTTGAAGAAAAAGACCACCCCCAGTTGAGCTACGTTCAGGCTTACCTTAACCCCCCTCCCACCGTTCCAGCCCAGTGCACAACCCCCCCGTCTTATAATACCCCCAGCTGTCCCCGGGCCTCGCCTCAATATGCTGCCCCATGTGTTCGAAACCGATATCCACAACCTGCGTCAATTGGCACCCCCGGCTCAAAAATCACCCTTCAAGCATGGCAAAGAGCCGCTAAACACAGCAAATAGGGACAAGCCACCCTTCGTTTGCCAGCCTTCTGTTCGCCTGAGATCACCATCGGCCGTTCAAAACCCTCTCCTCGCATGGCCCCAAGGTTCCCATCGTCTGACGTACGCCGCCTCCTTGCTTGCAACACCCCCGAACTCCCCAGCTGACCAGCTGTGCGTCATTTGGGCCCTGGAGTCCCCAGGCCCCCAGCATTGCACGTATACATGAGCACCTGATGACAACCAGGGCGTGAGCACCTAATCTTCCAAGTACAACTCCAAGACTTTAACCCCCAATTCATGTACCTGAGTGTCTGTCCGGGACCTCCTCTTCCAGAGCGAAGCTGCCATCCCCCTTGGAGCTCCGTCTTAAGCCGCACTCGCCTGAAACAAATAACAACATGGACTGGTTACCTGCACTCCCCCCCCCGCACCCCCAGGCAACCCCCCACTCCAAGGCCCCCTCGGACATCCTCCTTCTATCGCACTCGTGCCGTGCTGGCAGTCCCTCTCTTGGACTCTGATGACCCCAGCCCCTACTGCCTGCAGCTCCCCGCCTCCCCCTAGGCCCACCCCCTACACCTCCTTCCCTAGCAGCGACCCCTATGCAACGCCCGCTGCGCTGCTCCTACACTGCCACCTGACTCCAGTCCTGAGGGCGCGACCACGAGGCTCGAACCCTGGCTTACTGCCCCCAAAGGCGGCGGCACCGCAGACCGCCGGAAAACCAGATCCCCCTTTCCGGGAAGCAGAAAGAGGAGGGGTCCCGCCTCCGCCCCCCCGCTATCCCCCCGCGTGAAGAAACCGGAGCGCTCCCACCAAGCCGGGTGACACCTGCATAAACCGCCTCACTCCCGCCCTGGGACGCCTAACAGGATCGCGCCGCCGAGAGTGCCGTCCCCGAGCCCGCCCCCCTCCCACATGAACCCTGACCGCACGCTCACGACACACGGCAGCCGCGCCCGCCTTTGAGCCCCCCATGCCCCCCCGCAGCCCAGACAACCATGCAATGGCAGCCCCCGCCCCCTACCTGAAACGGCCGGTCGAGTCTGCCATCCAGCACACGTAATCCACCCTCCAGCGCACGCGAGGCCATCCCGGCCCACACGCCTGATAACGCCCCAGGACATAGGATATCCACCCGGCCGGGCCCTCCAAGACCTCATGCCGCACAAACCTCCACCACATCGATGACACCGTGTCGTCCCGCCCGCTGTGGCAAATTCCCTTTGCCCAGCCATGACTACCAGTGCCAGCCCCCCCCCCCAGCCGATCGACCAATCGGCAGGTGGCCTAACACTGACTAACTACACAAACTTTTATCTTCCCCCCCGGTGGTGCTCAGGTGTCAGGAAGAGGCCGGCTACTCCTCTCCTGACACCTATATACCCTCCCAACTCCCGCCCCCCTCCTTCCTTCCTGTGATCCCACCCCCACCATGTCCTTCCGGTCGTTGCGCGAATACCCCGGGGGAAGACTGGTCTGCGACCTTCACTTCCCCCGGGGGCCGCAATGTAAACGCTTCCAGGGGCACGCTTCCTGTTTTCGCGCCCAGCCCCACCCATAAAAGGAGCCAAGGAGTGGCAAGCGGGTATCTGCATCCCGCTTGCTGCTCTGCCAGGAGCAGACCACCAGCACCCCATAAGTGGTATTTAGGATCACATATTTTTGCTCATGTATTCCTTTTCTGTCTCCCTTGCAGGTTACTCATCAGCGGCACGCTTGCTGCTCTCTCTAAATCCTCCAGCTTGCCTCCGCCTGCATTGCCTGCATTCATTACGACATTAAGGTTGTCTTCTAGCCACACAGGCTTGAGAGCTTTCTCACCTGACCCATTGTGCACATGCACTCAGTGCCCGCCCCAGCGAGAGACGGCTGACGTGAGAGGGGCCTAATTGTGCTCAGGGGATTGGAGAGCTTATTGGGGATAGTTGTTTTCTTAGCTTCGCATTGAGTTTTCACACCCAGCGGTGGGTTTTTTCTTGTGCCAGGTGTGGTTTTGTTTGTCTCTCTGTACCTGATTTTCATGCCCAACTGGTTAGGGTGTTTTTTGTTGTGAGGAGGTGTATTCCTTGGCTGTACATTTGGCAGGGCTTACCGGGGTTCTCCAGGTGACAGGCCAAGGGCCATCGGTGGCAGGTAAGGCACTACTGGACTGTGCACTGGGTGGTGCAGCATCAGCAGTGACAGCTCCTCTTCTCTAGGATCCCCTGAATTCAGGTACTATGACTCCCTTACCGAGCATTGTTTTGGGGAAGTGCAGTCAGGATGTGACCTGCTAGGCAGGCATGTTTAGGTGGAGGTGATGTAAAAACTTTTGGAAGGGGGCCTAGGTGGACATTTTTTACCTTCTCCTTGATAAGCCTAATAGGGAAGAAGTGAAGCACTACAAGGAGTGTACTCATTACAGGGACTGTGGCCACTGGCCCTACAATAAGAGGGTATTGGAAACATTTGTGAACTGGGTAAAAGGGTTACCAATTTATCAGGCGATCTTGGCTGCGTGTTTCAATAATTTCGGCGCACAGTTGGCATGCTATCAGAACAGGATAGCATGCGCTCACAATGAGTTTGGGGGTATGGGCTGAAAGGAGTATCACAGGGAGTTCAGGAGCGTCAAGGCCACTAGCCAACATTAGAGAGGGATCAGGTTGAAGTTATCTTATGGCTGCGTCACGTGACGCATCAGCGCACAGACGCTACCTCCAATTGGCCATTTCACACGGGTGCCGTGAGCAGCCCTGGGTGGGGCAGGAAAGAAGGGTTCCTGTTGAGATTTCAACAACCGCACCTGCTCCAGGCCCTCTGGGACTTGTAAGTTCAAACATGCTTGGTCCCTCTGTGGGCTGTCCTCCCACCCAGAATCTAAGTGTTATAGGAAGTCCAAAGAGAAAGGGGGCAAGAAACAAGACTGCTTATCCACTCTTAGTCAGAGCCCCCTCTCTGGTTAATTGCGTGACAATGGACCCATGGTTTAATATGTACCACAATATGGCGGCAGCCCAGGTCTTGTATAAAGGTTTTAGGGAGGTTTTCCAGATCCCGGCTGAGGGTGTGTAGGCGTGTCTTTCTGCAAGAACCAGCAGTCCCTGAAGTCTAATCATGGGATTGTCTTGGCAAAGATCAACTAGAAGGTGGGCCCTGGGAGAGTGGCCGTTCCTTTCAATTCAGTCCCTCTTAAGGGTTTCATCTGCTCCCCCCTGGGGTGGTTCCCAAGAAAGACCCCAGGGAGTTTAGACTGAAACACAACGTATCTGCTCCCAGGGTTTAGTCTGTGAATGAGGCTATTGATGGAGCTCTATGCTCCATCAAGTATGCTTCCCTGGACCAGGCTATTCTGATGCTTCAGGATTTGGGGCCAGGTACCCTCTACGCAAAATCTAATATAGAGTCAGCCTTTCCATACTTCCCATGCACCCGCGAGACTTCTAACTACTGAGTTTCCAGGTTGAGGGATCACATTACTTTGATAAGTCCATGCCTATTGGTTGCTCAGTCTCTTGCTCCTATTTTGAAAGGTTTAGCTCATTCCTAGAGTGGGTATTCAGGTGGAAGACAGACCACAAGTGGGTCTTGCATTATCTGGCTGCTTTCCTCTTTGTGGGTTGCCATATTTTGCAGGAATGCAGCGGTGCATTGCAGGTCTTCTGCGCATTGATGAGGGAGTTTGGGATGCCGCTGGCGCAAGAAAATACTATAGGGCCTTCCACTATCATTGAGTTCCTTGGGATTGAGTTGGACTCAGAGACTACTGTGTCACAGCTCCCCATGGAGAAGGTGTCCGCCTTCTCCCAGGCCTTGCATGAGTGATGTTTGGGAGAACGGAAGGTCATATTGCATCAGTTACAGAAGGTGGTCGGAGAGCTAAACGTAGCCATTAGAGTAATCCCCATGGGCTGACCTGAAGGAGAAGCACCACCACACTAGGTTGTTGAGTGAGGTTCGGCATGGCATTTCTGTGGGACTTCAATGGCCCAGTGGTGTGGACCAGTCCCGCCAAGTCCAGTGAGGAGTTAGGACTCATCACATATACTGCGGGCAGCATGGGTTTTGGTGTCCTCCACGATTTGGCCTGGTGCGTGCAACGCTGGCCCGCTGCCTGGAGTCTGGGCTGGTCACCAACATTGGTTTCCTTGAACTCTTTCCCATCCTAGTGGTGCTGTCTATTTGGCCAGATCCGTTCTGAAACCAGTCAGTAATTTTTTAGTCAGGTAATATGACGCTGGTGGAATGCATTAATCAACAGGCAGCTAAATGTAAAGTCATACTCAGACTGTTGAAGGAGATTGTGTTGCAATGCTTAAAACGTAATATGTTATTTAGGGCCAAGCATGTCCTCGGTGTGTTGACCAATGCTGCTGATGCTCTATCTCGTTTCAAGATGCAGGTTTTCAGGTCATACCACCCAGAAGCACCAGAATCCCCGACGCCTTTCCCAGACCATCTGTGGTGGCTTGGTGCCCAAGCCTACCGGACCTCGCAGCAGCCAGTTTAGCGCCCAAGACCAGGCGTGCCTTTGATAGGGCATTCAGCGTGTACTGCAGCTTTTTGGAGTGATGGGTGTGGCAGGAAACTGTTTTTCATCTACCTCTGTCGTTTCTTCCTGGGATATTTGAACAATCAGAGGCAATCGGTAGCTTGCGCTAGACGCCACAGTGTGGCAATTTACTTACTCGTGCAAAGGGAATTGCGGGAATGGCAGCATTTGCAGGGGATTTAGCCCAATTCTAGGCACCCCATTGATATAGGCAAGCTATCAGCCATCTTGGTCACCCCGGAAGGTGTCTTCAGGTCTCCCCAGGAGGTTCACCTTTGCCGGGCAGCCTTTTCTCTTGCATTCTATGGGCCCTTCCGGGTGGGTGAATTGGTGGCCAAGAATAAGAAGGAAATGGAAGGGGGGGCTCCAGCTCATGTAAGTGCAATGTTTGGAGGGTTCCCTGGGGAGATAATGATCCGCGCTGCAAGACCAATCAGGGCGGCAGGGGTGATCACATTATATTGCATAAGGCCCAAGGTAGTTCCTGTTGCCTGAGAGAAACCTGGAACAGTTTATGGCATATGAGCCCCATGGAGTGAGGGGGGGAGGGGCCTTCTGCTGCATGCTGACAGGTCGCCTCCCTTTGACAAGGTTTCAGTTCTCCAAGGTAATTGGGCTGGCCCTTAGGGCAGCTGCTTATGACCTTGTGGAGTTTGGTTCTCACAAACAAAATATAATTCTGGTTCGTCATTGCTGATAAACGCCGATTTTTTTATCCTGTTTGGATTTTTTTACAAATATCGCCCTGATGAAGTCTGTGGCTTACACCACATAAGACGAAACACGTGTTGGCGGCTATATCTATTTGGAAGAGTTGATCTGAAATAAAAGAAGATAAAAGAAGATCTATTCCACGTTGATTTATTAAGGACTTTGAATTATTGTTGATCAAGCTCAGGATATATTTTGTTTGTATGCATTAATGGTGTAGTTTTTCTATCCCAATTGATAAATGTTGGATGGCCGTTACCATATCCTTTGAGCTATCTACTATTGGATTTGTTTTACTGTCACATAACACTACGCAACTATAACTCAGTCATCTTTCCTGTGCTTTATTGTGAGTTTGGTTCTCACTCTTTCAAGATTGGGGCGACCACTGCGACAATGGCAATTGGACCCCCAGGGGCAGCGGTGCACAGGATTGGCAGATGGTCCTCTGATTGCTACAAGTGCTTTGTTAGTTTACACATGCTATAGGTCTGCATCTAACCACCGTTTTCTTTCTCCACTCATTTTTCCTTTCCTCTAAACCCAGGGGGAAGACATGAAGTGACAAGCCTGATGGATTTCTGTGCGACCCCCTGTGTATGCGAAGGCAGCCCAACTGACAGAAGTATGGGTAATAGGTCATTCATTTATGCGGCGTGTTAAGGATATGTATTTTGCAGGAGGTTTTACGGATCGGTTGTGCCAGGTGGGCTACAGTGTTTCCTTTAATGGGCAGGGAAGGCAGCATCTGGCCCATTGGAAACCCTTATTGGACTTTATGTTGCTCAAGGGGTATCTGCCCCCTGGGATTGTTATAGTACATCTTGGTGGCAATGATTTGGTGCGTGTTGGCAGGAAAGAACTATTGGAGCAACTGATTAACGAGATAGGCTGGTTGGCAAAGAAGCTCCCTCCCGAGGTTGCAATGGAGGGGGGTGTGCGAGTCAGTCAGGGCTTTCAATCACTTAGTCAAGAGGATTAATAATAAAGTTGATAAGCTTTTCAGGTTACCAAGGCTGCAGCCCATCCTGCACGGCTGCATCAAAGGGGAGCGATTCTTTGTGTAAGATGGTGTTTACTTAAACAATCTGGGTAATGAGACCTTTCTTGAAGACGTGATGGCATGGTTGATCCATTGACTACTATGACATGACCGCTTCTTTTTTTGGGGGGGGTCAGATAGTAGGTGAACTATGCTGACCTGCGGCGGCTGAGGTCATGATTGGTGTGACAGTTAAAGTCCATATATGGAATCATTTTCCCTGTGAGATGTGGGACAGCAGTCTCCTGGGGCCCTCCAGGAGCTGCTTGGAGCAAGTTGGCTGCAGGCTGCAAGGTGTCTGGTGGGAAATCTCACTGCCAACAGGTCCTTATTGTCAACCACCGCACTGGGGCAATGGGCGCCAAGCTACCAAATTCCGATGGGGGGGGATACTGAGGGGTGTATGGGGTGCCCGAGGTAGGTAACCCGGAAGGCAGATGGGCCTTCTTCATTGGCCAGAGGCTCCCCAAAATGCCAGTTTCACCGGGCCCAGCATGGAGGTGGGGGTGGCGGCGTGTGGCATCGCCGCTGTCATCATCAATTAAGAACTGCAGGGATTTGGCCCTGCAGTGTGCGGCACCCCGGAGGCAATGCGAAAGCTTCTGGGGGCATGCTTTCTGTTTTGCACCCAGCCACACCCATAAACAGGGCCGCAGAGTGGTCAGCGGGTCTCTGCATCCCGCTCGCCACTCCGCCAGAAATAGACGTCCAGCAACCCGAATGGGGTATGTAGAATTGCACATTTATCCAGCCCACGATCCCCTTTAAATGCAACTTCATTTGGGTGGTTCATTTTTCTCTATTTCTTTCGTAATAACCTTCCCTTTCAGCTGCTGTTTGCAACGTCGAATTTATGGTCTTTATGTGCCAGCGGGTGAGGTCATGATTGGTGGCACAGTTCGGGTCCAAGTAAAGCATCCTTTTCCTTGAAATAGGTGCAACAGAGGTCTCATGGGGCCCTCCAGGGGGTGCTTGCAGCAAGTTGGCTACAGGCTGCAGGGTGTGGGGAGTGGTAATGCTCGCTGCCAACAGGCCTTTATTGCCATCCCCTGACCTTGCGCAAGGGGTGCCAAGCTACCAAAGGCCCTTGGGGGATAAGAGGGTGTAGGGGCTGGCTGATGTAGGTAATCCAGCTGCCAGATGGGCCCCCTGCACATGCCAAAGGCTCACCCAAATCCCGGGAGTTGCACCAATGGCAGTCTCGCCGAGCCCAGCATGGAGGTGGGTGTAGAGGTGTGTGACATTGCCACTGCCATCAGGGCCGGCTTTAGGGCAGTGCGACCGGTGCCACCGCACCGGGTGCTGGCTTCCTGGGGGCGCCGTGTTTGAAAGTTTATTATGCTTTTGAAGCACCTGCTGCAGCGTTTCTTTTCCCCGGCAATTACCAGGCCTCACATAAATGTCAAGATAACTCGTGTGATTAATTATCTTCCTGGAGAGAGATCAGCATTTTGTATAGTTGAGGTTTTGATTTAGGTGAAGTTAGTGCAGAGGGTTAATATGCCTGCTGTAAAGAACGTGTACCAAGTAGATTACAGAGTGTGTATGATGTAAAACAGATCAGCAGGTTACTGCTTTCAAAAGAGACATCCTTTTGTTACTTGCAATTTATAACTTAAAGTCCTAATATAGAATAGTGAGCTGCATACACACGGCAAAGTATACATTATTAGAACATTGATTAATGTTGCAAAAAGGGTTAATTTGGCTAGAAATCGATTCTTATTATTAAAGAAAACTCCCAACAATGCTGTTTCTTTTTCGACTCTGAGTTTGTGTTTTTCCACACCAAGCACTCTTAAATGATACTGCCTACCAGTATGGATGACATGTGACTCCTTTAGTCCTTTGGCTTATGTAACATTTCCTATACACTGATTTACACACGTATGATTGATTGTCTCTGTGTAATGTGTGTGTGATGCAAAGTGCTCGGACACCCTACACTGGTATGAGTGGCGCTATATAAGTAATTCAATGTATCTGAGAGAGTGTGGTTATGGAGACTTAGTCACTGTTAAAGGGTGTTAGTGAGAGAATCCGTGGTGGAGGTGGTCATTGGGGGGGCGCCAACAAACACTGTTGCACAGGGTGCCACCAGCACTAAAGCCAGCCCTGACCGCCATCATCCAGCAAGAACTGCGGGGATTGGGCCTTTCAGTACATGGCAACCCAGAAAAAAAAGCGCTTCTGGGGGCACACTCCTGTTTTTGTGCCCAGCCCCACCCATAAAAGGGGCAGCGGAGTGGCGAGTGGGTCTCTGCTTCCCGCTCGCTGCTCTGCCAGGAACTGACCACCAGCAACCCGACTGGAGGATTTAGAATCGCGCATTTTTCCAGCTCACAATCCCCTTCAAAGGAAACTTTATTTGGGTGGTTAATTTTTCTCTGTTTCTTGTGAATTAACGTTCTCTTTCAGCTGCTGTTTGCGACATCGTATTTATGGTCCTTATTGTGCCGGTGGGTGAGGTCTGATTGGTAGCGCAGTCCATGTCAACATAAGGCATACTTTTCGTTGTGATAGGTGCGACTGAGGTCTCACGGGGTCTGCTACAGGATGTGGGTGTGCTCCCTGCCAACAGGCTCCTTTGGCCAATCCCTGCACTGGACCAATGGGTGCCAAGCTACAAAAGGCCCTTAGGGGTAGGGGGAGGTGTAGGGGATAACTGAAGTAGGTAACTTGGTGAGCAGACGGGCCCCCTGCACTAGCTCACCCCGGGCGGGGGATGCAAGCTGGTGGGGTCCTCTCCTAAGGAGGGACCCGCCCTGGTTCCCTTTGGCCATCAGGGAAGGTGTTAGTAGAGTGGGACACTGCTGGGACCAGTCATGACCTCACTCAAAGGGCCAAAGCTGGATACGCAGGAACAAAAGTAGATTTGGTTAGGAATTGTTATGCTTTAGGATCTATGTTAATGTTAGGCATCGATCAGAAATGTAAATCACATTGTACATTTATGGGTTCCTGCATATACTTTTGAAGTGTCATTGTGTGATTTTCTGCGAGCTATTTTGTTTCATAATAAATACGGCCGGGGAGTAGTGTTGTTTGTTCTGTCTTGACATTGTGGGATGATGGGAGGTGAATTGCGGAGGTCAAGTGTCTTGGCAGGGTCTGGGCCTCGGTGATACCTGGCCATTACAATCTTGCGTTGTTAATTTGGGAATCTCCCTGAGAGGTCATCCCTCAGTTTTCTTGTCACCGTTGCAATGCTGATGATGTGCTTCTTTGCACTGGGGTTCTAATGCAAGGAGACCCTTTGTTCCTTATGAATGTAAACTGTTGTTGATGGTCTTCGTGGCGCAGCTGGGTGCCTTCTAACTTGAAGCTTCACCAGATGGGCGGATGAAACCAATGTGGTTTTTCGACTCGCAGTACTTTGTTTATAGCCATACTTTGGGGTACTTAGTATTTACATTTCTTATTATAGGTCCATTCCATTTGTTTGGAAGTATAAGAACCACTGTCCAATCGTCTTTACATTGACTAATAAAAAGCATGGTGGTGCAGTGACCGTCTCCCGATACTACGTAGGATAAGGTACTAGACACGATGACGTGGCAGGATGGGACGTCCGGTCAAGGGTTTCCAAATTCAGAGCCAGTTGAAGTTCTGTTCATGAAAATTCTGCAACTTCCCATCTCTAAATAGGGTGGGATAACAACAAGTTTGGTGGCAAAGCATCTTCCATTTTTAGGCAGGTTCGTTTCATCTGCAAAACTAATAATGACCTCTACAGTCTATCTTTTCGTCTCTCTCTCTCACTCACTTTCTCTTTCACTTTTTCTCTCTGTCTCTTTTTCTCTATCAATCTATCTCTTTCTCGTTCTCTCTCTTATTCTATTTACCCCACTCTTTCTAAATAACTCTCCTTATTTGATTCCATCTCTATGTGTGTATCACTGTTCATCTATTTCACGTTGCCCATTTTTTTCTTTTTCTCTCCTTTTGAAAGTCCACCACACAAGTAAGTGATTCTTAGAGTGCCAAACTGAAATGGACAGCGAAGGGCAGAAACACGTACAGAGACAGAGGTGTGCAGATTCAGCAGAGATGGTCAAAGATTGACAACGGTGAACATAGACATAGAGAGACTGGCAGTGGGTGCTGGAACAATTTTTAAAGTGGGAGTGCAGGATATTTGACAGTGTTCCTTAAAAACCACAACAATGCTGTCAGAAGAAAACTATTTGAAAGGGCCCTTTATTTCTAATTTCCCATCTAAACACTTCAAGTTTTTTTGGGGGTGCTGCAGCTCCTCCCCCACCCCTACTTCCAGGGCCACTGGAGACTGGCAGAGAGAATCAGAGGCAGGCAAAGGATACAAATGTCACTTACGTAAAAAGCAAGACAAAGTAAAGTATAACTAGAAAAATACCAATATGCACAGACAGATTTGGCAGAGACAAATAGACCAAGACAGACAGACTTAGATTGCGAGGCTCACAGAGGCATACGGAAATAGATGTCGACTGTAAGGTACAGGAAGGCAGATGGTGTATGGCAGTCATTAATAAGAGAGAGAGAGAGAGAGAGGGAGCAAATGATGGGGAAGCAATTATTAAGAATATGCATAGGAAAATGTAAAACTGTAATTCAGGTACATTTGCCCACTCGTTCACTTTACAATTGTGATTTGTTATCTTAAGCTATGCCATGGTATTTTAGAGATTAAGAAAAAAAGAGTTCAAAATAATTGAAGCCAAGAGTTAATAAAAAAGTACTACTGTGGCATAAGTATTGTCTTATCTACGGTTTCAGAGGTATCTGCTTGTTTAGATAATGTTACATTGATTCCAGCCTCTGAATTTCCTGAACTGAATCACTCCCCTGTTTTTTGTAATGGTACTTTAGAGGGCACCCGTGAGTGTTTTAGGAGGGTTTATCTGTCAAGTCTAGCTGGTTTCTTCATCCCACAATGCTCTTGCTGCTCAAGTCATGGTCTCAAATCAGGCCGCGGCCGGGACGTTCAAGGGTTTTACCTGCAGTCGTCACTTCGAAGTGTTCTGGTTATAAAATGCAAAATAACGATGTTGTCTGATAGGAATTATTTCAGCAGGTATGAACACATGAACCACAGTAACGCTGACCCTCGCCAGTCTACAGTAAAAGCACACAAACAGTCAGCTCATTGAAGATGTCGCAGAGCGGAAGGATCCCTGTGACCTCCATGGCTAGAAGCGGGTGGTGATCCGACCTCGCGCTGGCTCAGCGCGTGTCAGAACCGGCTGATGCAATCAGACTGCGCGGGCCAGGGATCAGCTCCCAGAGCAGAGCGCGCCCTCTCGTCACCGCGCGCCATCGGTAGGGGACGTTTAGAGGAATAACCACAGCTCTACGCTCTTCACAAAGTCAATCTCTGCCCTATTAGCCGACCGCGTGGGAATGTGCGGCTGGAAGGCAGGATCATCTCATTGATGTGGAGGTTTGTGTAGAGAGGGGTCCTCTGGGAGGCTGGGATGCTTTTCCGCTAGCCTCGGCTGTTTGTCTTCTTCACTTATCAGTCTGAGGGACACCCGACTCTATTGCACTGTCGGTACTCATTACAGCGCGAGCCACGCTGTCGATGCCTCCCTCCGGCGATAATAAGACACATGACTGGGAGTTTATCAAAATTCATGATGCTGGAAAGCAGTAACCGTTTCGCCGTCCACCTCCATGAGTCAACGCTTCCCTTTTTCTCAAAAACCCGATGGATTTGGTATTTTTGTGTTATTTTCACACAGTTGCCTACATATTACTACAGAGATGGATTGTCTGTGTTACTGCTTTCTGCATAAACGCAGACTGATTTGAAAATTTGCCTGTGTTCTCCGTACCAATACATTCTCTTACTGACTTATTCTACTACCTACACAATTAGATAAGTGTCTCTCCTATCATTCATTGACTGCAAGATTATCTTTGACCCTGTAAAGCGCTCCGCTACCTTTTTGGCTAGGTTTCTGCTACACAAATACCACGTATGTACAGCAAACGTTTAAAAACATAATCACACTTTCCATTATTTAAAGTGCACATTTTCCCTCAGAATTAAAACCACTACATGTACTCCTACGATATCTTCTCACCTTTTCACTATTTATGCTATGTTCTTGCTGTAGGAGGAAGGTGAAAGCATACCTTTCGTTCTGCTAGCGACATTTCATCAGTGTGTTCAAAGCAATGCTTTAACAGGGATGTCGTAGAAGAGGGCCATTGATTTCAGGCTGAATTCCCAAGGGAATCTAGAGATTTCCAGTCAACATGGTGCCTCTGCCCAGCAGGACTGAGATACTCTCAGTCTAATCTTAAGAAAGTTTCCCATAGCAATAAACCAACGGGAAAGCTTGATCTGTAGGCAAGTCTCCCTACTTTGGCTTTCCTGTAGCTACACAGTCTATCAAAGGCCTATATAGGTCCATATTCTTCCACTTCAATGCATTGTTGTTAAATAGCTAATGATCTTAGTAAATAGTTAATAATCTTCAGATATACCCACAATGAGATTAGCAGATCAACTAACTCCTCCCTGGAGGATCGCACTTCCTTGCTGAAACATCACTTTATGGAAAGAACCTGCATCGGAACATAAAGGCGCCGATCACGATCCTGTAAAAACCGGGTACGAACCGTCGGACGGAGCATATTCTCCGTCCGACACGTACCCGGTCGTCAAAATCTACCAACATGGAATTACGATTCATGCGGAAACACCATTTCCGTACGAATCGTACAAAACCCCGACCGACGATAATAAACCTACAAATGCTATCCGGGAAAGCGCCGACCTGACGTCGGGACGCTCGCAGCCTGCCATTCACGAACCAGGAATTACGATTCGCACCGACGTCATCCCGCACGGTGAATATTATCCGGCAGCCAAAAACTGCCGGGAAATCAGGACGACGCGAACAAGGAGTACCAGTACGCGACGGACAGACAGGACGACGCGAACAAGGAGTACCCGTACGCGACGGACAGACATGGACCCGAACCTACGTGTCATCCCTGCCCTCATAGCAGTCGACCTCCTCTACAGGTTCGGACGCAGATGCCGCAGAAGGTCTGAACAACTAAGGGAGGGGGGAAAGTGGGGGGGGGGGGGTGGCAGGACCAGGGCAGGCCACAAACCCCCCACCAAAGTCACACAGCACACATGCCCTGGACATACCTGACTCCCAGGCCCTGGTCACTACGAGGGGGTGGGGGCGTGTCCAGCTAAGCCAGCGACCGCCACAACGGAAGTCCTTCACGACGCGAACCGGCAACACAACCAGACAGGTACGTCCCTTACCCACGCCTGAAGAGCGTGGGTACGAGTCATACCACGCCCACACCCACGTCACCCCAACAATGGCGGGACGGCTCGTACCCACGTGGCAAAGGCCTGGGTATGGGCCGCACAAGCATCACATAGCGTGGGGACGGATATGTACGGACCGTACCCCCACCCCGTATGCATGGAGCATACCCCCACCCCAACAGTGTAAGTACGATCCGTACCCTCACCTCGAATGCATGGAGCGTACCCCCACCCCAACAGTGTAAGTACGACCCGTACCCTCACCTCGAATGCATGGAGCGTACCCCCACCCCAACAGTGTAAGTACGACCCGTACCCCCACCCGCGTACGTATGGAGCGTACCCCCACCCCAACAGTGTAAGTACGACCCGTACCCCCACCCGCGTACGTATGGAGCGTACCCCCACCCCAACAGTGTAAGTACGACATGTACCCCCACCCGCGTACGTATGGAGCGTACCCCCACCCCAACAGTGTAAGTACGACCCGTACCCTCACCTCGAATGCATGGAGCGTACCCCCACCCCAACAGTGTAAGTACGACCCGTACACTCACCTCGAATGCATGGAGCGTACCCCCACCCCAACAGTGTAAGTACGACCCGTACCCCCACCCGCGTACGTATGGAGCGTACCCCCACCCCAACAGTGTAAGTATGACCCGTACCCCCACCCGCGTACGTATGGAGCGTACCCCCAACCCAACAGTGTAAGTACGACCCATACCCTCACCTCGAATGCATGGCGCGTACCCCCACCCCAACAGTGAAAGTACGACCCGTACCCCCACCCGCGTACGTATGGAGCGTACCCCCACCCCAACAGTGTAAGTACGACCCGTACCCCCACCCGCGTACGTATGGAGCGTACCCCCACCCCAACAGTGTAAGTACGACACGTACCCCCACCTCGAATGCATGGAGCGTACCCACATCCGTGTATGTCATGAGCGTATATATTGTGAAATAGGAGGGGTGTGTGCAGAGTCCTCCCAGCAGTGCCCAGAGACAGGAGGGGTGGGGGCCTAAAACTCCAGCAGTGCCCTGAGACAGGAGGGGTGGGTGCAGAGTCCTCCCAGCAGTGCCCAGAGACAGGAGAGGTGGGGGCCTATCACTCCCAGTAGTGCCCTGAGACAGGAGGGGTGGGGGCAGAGTCCTCCCAGCAGTGCCCAGAGACAGGAGGGGTGGGGGCCTATCACTCCCAGCAGTGCCCTGAGACAGGAGGGGTGTGTGCAGAGTCCTCCCAGCAGTGCCCTGAGACAGGAGGGGTGTGTGCAGAGTCCTCCCAGCAGTGCCCTGAGACAGGAGGGGTGTGTGCAGAGTCCTCCCAGCAGTGCCCAGAGACAGGAGGGGTGGGTGCCTATCACTCCCAGCAGTGCCCAGACGCAGGAGGGGTGGGTGTAGAGTCCTCCCAGCAGTGCCCTGAGACAGGAGGGGTGTGTGCAGAGTCCTCCCAGCAGTGCCCGGAGACAGGAGGGGTGGGTGCCTATCACTCCCAGCAGTGCCCAGACGCAGGAGGGGTGGGTGTAGAGTCCTCCCAGCAGTGCCCTGAGACAGGAGGGGTGGGTGCAGAGTCCTCCCAGCAGTGCCCACAGACAGGAGGGGTGGGGGCCTATCACTCCCAGCAGTGCCTGAGACAGGAGGGGTGGGTGCAGAGTCCTCCCAGCAGTGCCCTGAGACAGGAGGGGTGGGTGCAGAGTCCTCCCAGCAGTGCCCTGAAGGGGTGGGTGCAGAGTCCTCCCAGCAGTGCCCTGAGACAGGAGGGGTGGGTGCAGAGTCCTCCCAGCAGTGCCCTGAAGGGGTGGGTGCAGAGTCCTCCCAGCAGTGCCCTGAGACAGGAGGGGTGGGTGCAGAGTCCTCCCAGCAGTGCCCTGATACAGGAGGGGTGTGTGCAGAGTCCTCCCAGCAGTGCCCAGAGACAGGAGGGGTGGGTGCCTATCACTCCCAGCAGTGCCCAGACGCAGGAGGGGTGGGTGTAGAGTCCTCCCAGCAGTGCCCTGAGACAGGAGGGGTGAGTGCAGAGTCCTCCCAGCAGTGCCCAGAGACAGGAGGGGTGGGTGCCTATCACTCCCAGCAGTGCCCAGACGCAGGAGGGGTGGGTTTAGAGTCCTCCCAGCAGTGCCCTGAGACAGGAGGGGTGGGTGCAGAGTCCTCCCAGCAGTGCCCAGAGACAGGAGGGGTGGGGGCCTATCACTCCCAGAAGTGCCCTGAGACAGGAGGGGTGGGTGCAGAGTCCTCCCAGCAGTGCCCTGAGACAGGAGGGGTGGGTGCAGAGTCCTCCCAGCAGTGCCCTGAGACAGGAGGGGTAGGTGCAGAGTCCTCCCAGCAGTGCCCTGAGACAGGAGGGGTGTGTGCAGAGTCCTCCCAGCAGTGCCCAGAGACAGGAGGGGTGGGTGCCTATCACTCCCAGCAGTGCCCAGACGCAGGAGGGGTGGGTGTAGAGTCCTCCCAGCAGTGCCCTGAGACAGGAGGGGTGGGTGCAGAGTCCTCCCAGCAGTGCCCAGAGACAGGAGGGGTGGGTGCAGAGTCCTCCCAGCAGTGCCCAGAGACAGGAGGGGTGGGGGCCTATCACTCCCAGCAGTGCCCTGAGACAGGAGGGGTGGGGGCAGAGTCCTCCCAGCAGTGCCCAGAGACAGGAGGGGTGGGGGCCTATCACTCCCAGCAGTGCCCTGAGACAGGAGGGGTGTGTGCAGAGTCCTCCCAGCAGTGCCCTGAGACAGGAGGGGTGTGTGCAGAGTCCTCCCAGCAGTGCCCTGAGACAGGAGGGGTGTGTGCAGAGTCCTCCCAGCAGTGCCCAGAGACAGGAGGGGTGGGTGCCTATCACTCCCAGCAGTGCCCAGACGCAGGAGGGGTGGGTGTAGAGTCCTCCCAGCAGTGCCCTGAGACAGGAGGGGTGTGTGCAGAGTCCTCCCAGCAGTGCCCAGAGACAGGAGGGGTGGGTGCCTATCACTCCCAGCAGTGCCCAGACGCAGGAGGGGTGGGTGTAGAGTCCTCCCAGCAGTGCCCTGAGATAGGAGGGGTGGGTGCAGAGTCCTCCCAGCAGTGCCCACAGACAGGAGGGGTGGGGGCCTATCACTCCCAGCAGTGCCCTGAGACAGGAGGGGTGGGTGCAGAGTCCTCCCAGCAGTGCCCTGAGACAGGAGGGGTGGGTGCAGAGTCCTCCCAGCAGTGCCCTGAGACAGGAGGGGTGGGTGCAGAGTCCTCCCAGCAGTGCCCTGAGACAGGAGGGGTGTGTGCAGAGTCCTCCCAGCAGTGCCCAGAGACAGGAGGGGTGGGTGCCTATCACTCCCAGCAGTGCCCAGACGCAGGAGGGGTGGGTGTAGAGTCCTCCCAGCAGTGCCCTGAGACAGGAGGGGTGTGTGCAGAGTCCTCCCAGCAGTGCCCAGAGACAGGAGGGGTGGGTGCCTATCACTCCCAGCAGTGCCCAGACGCAGGAGGGGTGGGTGTACAGTCCTCCCAGCAGTGCCCTGAGACAGGAGGGGTGGGTGCAGAGTCCTCCCAGCAGTGCCCAGAGACAGGAGGGGTGGGGGCCTATCACTCCCAGAAGTGCCCTGAGACAGGAGGGGTGGGTGCAGAGTCCTCCCAGCAGTGCCCTGAGACAGGAGGGGTAGGTGCAGAGTCCTCCCAGCAGTGCCCTGAGACAGGAGGGGTGTGTGCAGAGTCCTCCCAGCAGTGCCCAGAGACAGGAGGGGTGGGTGCCTATCACTCCCAGCATTGCCCAGACGCAGGAGGGGTGGGTGTAGAGTCCTCCCAGCAGTGCCCTGAGACAGGAGGGGTGGGTGCAGAGTCCTCCCAGCAGTGCCCAGAGACAGGAGGGGTGGGTGCAGAGTCCTCCCAGCAGTGCCCAGAGACAGGAGGGGTGTGTGCAGAGTCCTCCCAGCAGTGCCCAGAGACAGGAGGGGTGGGTGCAGAGTCCTCCCAGCAGTGCCCAGAGACAGGAGGGGTGGGTGCAGAGTCCTCCCAGCAGTGCCCAGAGACAGGAGGGGTGTGTGCAGAGTCCTCCCAGCAGTGCCCAGAACCAGGAGGGGTGGGTGCAGAGTCCTCCCAGCAGTGCCCAGAGACAGGAGGGGTTGGTGCAGAGTCCTCCCAGCAGTGCCCTGAGACAGGAGGGGTGGGTGCAGAGTCCTCCCAGCAGTGCCCAGGCACAGGATGGGTGTGTGCAGAGTCCTCCCAGCAGTGCCCAGACACAGGAGGGGTGTGTGCAGAGTCCTCCCAGCAGTGCCCAGAGACAGGAGGGGTGGGTGCCTATCACTACCAGCAGTGCCCAGACGCAGGAGGGGTGGGGGCCTATCACTCCCAGAAGTGCCCTGAGACAGGAGGGGTGGGGGCCTATCACTCCCAGCAGTGCCCTGAGACAGGAGGGGTGGGTGCACAGTCCTCCCAGCAGTGCCCAGAGACAGGAGGGGTGGGGGCCTATCACTCCCAGCAGTGCCCAGAGATAGGAGGGGTGTGTGCAGAGTCCTCCCAGCAGTGCCCAGAGACAGGAGGGGTGGGTGCCTAACACTCCCAGCAGTGCCCATGGAACGCAAAGGGTGGAGTAGCCACAGATACCATGCCCACAAATGTCAGTCAGGTGCACAAAGACCCTGCAGTACATGTACCACATGTGTGCGAGGCTGGGAGTATACGCATGCATAGGGCCAAAAAGATAACATGTCCACATGAAGTCATGTCAATAGTCCACATACACAAGTACAATGACTACCAAGGATGTCACGAATGATGCAGGTGGAGAATGGCTCAGCATGCATGTGCAAAGTTGAAGGAGTCCGTCACACACCCAGCTAATGTACACACAGCTCGGCGCTAAATATTGGGAACACCCTGCAGGGAAGAAGTCAGGGTACACAGAGGAAGGAAAACACCTTGGGACAATTGCAACATGCAGCAACTGCTTACATGAATTGAGAAAGCTAGCTAACACCGTGTGATGGCACACAGATCCCATGGTCCCCCCTATGAGCAGCACACTACTACATTTCCCACACACCCAACACATGAACACCACCCACAACCATGTAGCAGCCCCACCGACAGCAATGCCAGCAAAGCAGGAGTGTTCCAAGGGCAAAAAATAAATAGCTTTATTCAGCATGATCCAAAAACTGGTATGTAGAAAGTTCAATATTTACAAAGCCCATAGGGCAGTCCAGGAGTCACAGCTGGATGGGGGACACAGTGGGATGCGTGTCCCCTAGCTTGCCTGCACAGTTACAAGCCGTTGTCTTCCACAGGGGTGAGGGCATCAAGTGGGGGGAAGGAACAGGCACCGCAGGGACAGGAGTGCGAAGGGTAGGCGACGTAGGTGCAGGGATGGAGGACTCCACCACAGGGGGTGGGGCAGGGCCAAAGGTGGATTCTAGGAGCACGCTGCACACCTCGGCAAGGTCCTCCAGGGACTCCCCTGCACCCGAAGGAACCACAGGCCCCAAGGAGGGGGGGGGTCAGCGGGATGGGTCGCAGCGCCACTGGGGGAGGGTGTGGACAGGGGGGGACTCAAGCACCCTGACCGTGGACTTCCTTGACCGCTTGCGGGGTGGTGTCACTGTGGGGCTCAGGGACAGAGCGGCCATGAAGGAGTCTTTGGGGGAGATGTGGCCAGGAGAGCTGAGGGGAGGGGATTTGGAGGGAGTGGATTGGGTGGAATGCGGACTCCCACTCTGGCTGCGTGTCACACGTTTGCCCCCCGACCCAGTGGGTGTGCCTACTTCACCCTGTGTGTGCATGTCAGGAGGTGTGCGGCGGACCTTCCCTGCTGGTGTGGTGCCTGTGTCTGTTGTGGTGGGTGCATGCTTACGTCTGGGTGTATGTGGGACAGGCATGGGAGTGGGAAGTGTGGAAGGGGCAGGGGTAGGGGGTGGGACGTAGCGCTGCAGGAGACCCACTGCTGCAGTCAGTGTGGAGTCTATGGACCTCAGCAAGTTGCGTTGGTCAGCCTGCGATGAATGAATGCCCTCCAAGTATGCCTCCATGTTGTTGAGGACCTGGCTGCTGTGGGCATGGAGGACATTAAGGATCGCAGTCTGACCAATCTGCAACTGCCGCTGGATGTCCACAGACTCAGCATTGGCGGCAGCAGTGGAGACAGGGGCAGGGGGTGCGGTGCCTGGCAGGAAGGAGACATGTGGTGACTGGGCACGTTGGGAAGGGACACGAGCACGTGGGAGGCGGCTGATGCCAATGGAGGGGGCGGTGTGAGATGTAGGGCTGCTGTCAGATGGTGGTGCAGCCACCGCCCACTCGGAGAGATCATCCTCGGACCCGTCAGCTTCATACTCTGTTGTGCCAGTCGACAGGTCCCCGGGTTCACTCTCCTCCGCCTCAGTCCCACTCGAAGTGCCAGGCACGATGTCACCACTGGCACTGGTGCTCGGTCCCTCCGCGCCGTCTGTGTCCATGTCTCCCTCCGTGTCCCCCGACGATGCTGTGGGCAGGGTGAAGAGACAGGAATTAATCATACACCTGTATACATATGTCACATGAGTCAAATCTACTTAGGTTACAGTGCATAGCCTGAAACAAAGGAAGAGTTACAACTACAAAACAAGGTACATATGTAGGCCCTGCAAGACACAGTTGTGTGACCCACCATGCCATGGAAAAACTATGGAGAGCATGACACAATAGCAAATGAGATGACATGGAATTTTGACTGAGGAGCAAGGCCCTGGGGACAATCCAGCACTGCATCTGCACCACACAGCGTGGCAGGCAATAGGGATGAGCAGGGACCACATCCAGGAACTAGAGGCACATGCAGCATAGGTAATACTGATAACATGCCCACCCTGACTGGCACACTGCACCTTGAGTGTATGTCCAGACAAACATCACACACTGGCCAGTCCTAGCAAGGAGATTACAGGTCTTGACATGTAGGCCATGCCCGCACCACCCACCCCCTACATGAGACAAATCTGTGGAGACACAGGAAGCACTTACATCTCTTAGTCTGGGTGAAATACACATGGGATGCAAAAATTCAATATTGCACACAAACTACCCAAGGTGCGCCTGTCCAAATAATCATGTACAAACAGGCATCATCAGATGATTGCAACAAGACACACAGGCAATGGCCACCGTGAGTATGTACTTGGAAAATCAGGTCAGGCTGGACAGTGGACACTTGTAATACATCTCACGTCAATATACATGGTGCCAGGGGACAATGGCACAGAGCACAACCTATGCTGTAGACACAGAGATTGTCGACATTCTCGGATTACACACATGATACCTAGGAAAAGATGCCCCTGGGGACAGTAGTGGCCACACAAGTCCATGCTCCTGAATGGGAATGACTGCAACACACGCTAACATCCCTGCACTATGCGTAACGCACACTCATGCACATCATGTCACAGGCCACCACATGGGACATGCCTGCTGGAAGGCCTCGCACTCGAGAGATTAACTCCCATGTCTGGAATCAGCATTAGTGCCAACTGACATGGAACCCACAAGTCCAGAACTGGACAGGGCTCAGGCAAGCTCACTAAACCTGTTACACACCACCCCCACACATGATGCTGCAGGCATTGTACACTTGGAGAAGGTGTCAGGCTACATAACCTTGTGATGGAGTGACTACACACAGACCAGGGAACACATTGCAAGGAGGGGAAGGGAGGCAGGAGAGCCCTGCAATACTGTGGGTAACAGGATCTGCACAGCACCATAAACCCTGGAAGTGTATCCATGGAACAGTGCACTTACAAATGCTGGTGAAACACAACAAACACACACATGTACCTACCCCCTTCCGGCTGCTGCATCTCCTGTAGGCGCCTGTCCAAGTCAGGAAAGACCACCGCCAGCACACGTTTCTGGATGTGGGAGAGACGGCGGCGCCTGCGGTTCTTATGGCTCTCAGGTGAGTCCCCCAGCAGGACCCGTGCGATCCTCCGTTTCCAGCACCGGATATCCTGCCAGCGTTTTCTCACCTGGGGCAGGCGCCGCTTCCGACCATCCGCACTCCTCACGGCGCTGACGGCGTCCAGCCATATCTTCTCCTTGGCAGAGGCGTCTACCTGTGAGGATGGACAAGTGACACTACCTCAATACACCTGGCACATGTCACGGGGACACAGATTATAACACATTTGCTGTTTCCAACAAGGCATAGTATGCATCCAACGCATTGCACCTTTGTCATAGGGACATGATCCTCTGGGGGAAGGCCAAAAGCAGTACGTGCCATTTAAAGGACACAGGTGGAATGAGGGCAACTACACAAGCAATGAGCCAGGCTCACACTGTGCATCACACCCACCCCTCCTGTCTCAGGGCACTGCTGGGAGGACTCTGCACCCACCCCTCCTGTCTCAGGGCACTGCTGGGAGGACTCCGCACCCACCCCTCCTGTCTCAGGGCACTGCTGGGAGTGATAGGCCCCCACCCCTCCTGTCTCAGGGCACTGCTGGGAGTGATAGGCCCCCACCCCTCCTGTCTCTGGGCACTGCTGGGAGTGTTAGGCACCCACCCCTCCTGTCTCAGGGCACTGCTGGGAGGACTCTGCACACACCCCTCCTGTCTCAGGGCACTGCTGGGAGTTTTAGGCACCCACCCCTCCTGTCTCAGGGCACTGCTGGGAGTGTTAGGCACCCACCCCTCCTGTCTCAGGGCACTGCTGGGAGGACTCTGCACCCACCCCTCCTGTCTCAGGGCACTGCTGGGAGGACTCCGCACCCACCCCTCCTGTCTCAGGGCACTGCTGGGAGTGATAGGCCCCCACCCCTCCTGTCTCAGGGCACTGCTGGGAGTGATAGGCCCCCACCCCTCCTGTCTCTGGGCACTGCTGGGAGTGTTAGGCACCCACCCCTCCTGTCTCAGGGCACTGCTGGGAGTGTTAGGCACCCACCCCTCCTGTCTCAGGGCACTGCTGGGAGAACTCTGCACCCACCCCTCCTGTCTCAGGGCACTGCTGGGAGGACTCCGCACCCACCCCTCCTGTCTCAGGGCACTGCTGGGAGGACTCCGCACCCACCCCTCCTGTCTCAGGGCACTGCTGGGAGTGATAGGCCCCCACCCCTCCTGTCTAAGGGCACTGCTGGGAGACATCAGGCATTCCCCCCCTCCTGGGACCCCCCCTACAGTACATAGCATGTGTGTTACACCTGGACACAATGGCAGAAGTCACAGTCACTAAAAAGGGCAGTGGACACTGCACTCACCTGATAACCTGGTCGCCCATACAGCATGGGGTACCGTAGGAGGATCACATCCACCAAAGCCATGTTCTCCTCCAGGGTGAATGGCTGTGACCTCTCCACAGCCCTTGACATGGTTCCAGGGAATCAGTAGCAGCAGCTGGGTCGTGGAATACAAAGATGTGCAGGCAAGTGCTCCCTCATGGGACCTGCCTGCCTTATATCTGCCTTGCTGGCCCATCTCATGCACAGGAGTACAGAGTGATTGGTCACTCACATTTGCATCCTATGTTTCCTCCAATCCCTTCAAACCTAGCAGTCTGTGGGTTCTAAATCTGTTTTTTTCTCCTGCATGATGTCAGCCCCACAAACACATTGCAACAAAGTAGATTCATTCCAACTGACTTCTGCCATGCAGCTTCCTGAACAAATTCAAAATTTGAACTTGGTCACCATGACAACCAGCATGCATGTAGGCCTTAATACTTGTCCCTCATGTGTCCCCTATGTAATTTTGAGCTTCACACACAGGTACGGCGCGTTCCGGGGCCCTAGGGCACCCCAAATGCATAGCAACGGCCCGTACACGCGTGCCTACGTTCACTATCACTATGGGTGTCCTCGCGTATGCGTACTCGTAGTGGTACGGGCCGTACACGCGCCTGTACGCTCCCTATCACTACGTGTACGCATACGCGAGGACACCCAGAGTGATATGGAGCGTACAGGCGTGTGTACGGTCCGTACCACTACGAGTACGCATACGCAAGGACACCCAGAGTGATAGGGAGCGTACAGGCGTGTGTACGGTCCGTACCACTACGAGTACGCATACGCAAGAACACCCATAGTGGTAGGGCCGTACACGCGCCTGTACGCTCCATATCACTATGGGTGTTCTCGCGTATGCGTACACGTAGTGATAGGGAGCGTACAGGCGCGTGTACAGTCCGTACCACTACGAGTACGCATACGCGAGGACACCCAGAGTGATAGGGAGCGTACAGGCATGTGTACGGTCCGTACCACTACAAGTACGCATACGCAAGAACACCCATAGTGGTAGGGCCGTACACGCGCCTGTACGCTCCATATCACTATGGGTGTTCTCGCGTATGCGTACACGTAGTGGTACGGACTGTAAACATGGCTGTACGCTCACCATCACGATGGGTACACATACGGCAGCACTCCCATATTGATATTGGCACGTACACAGGCCCTCTTAGCAGCAGTACGGTGTTTTTCACACATCACAGTGGTGACAGGCAGCACACAGGAAGGAATAGGGTGGACATACTTGTCCATGGATGGACATCAAGGCATTGTCTGTGCATTACTACATGTGTGGGGCACAGGTGTGACAGGCTGTGATGTGGAACATTACTCCTGAGTCGAGAAGGCACCAGATGTATGATGAGAAGTGTACAGATGTAATGTGCGACGGTGCAATGTGTGCCAGGCATGCCCTTGACTCCTTTGACATGTGTGCATGTCGTACTGCACACATGGGATGAGCGTCACTGGCATGGCACGGACACCAACACACGGAAGTGTCCCCTGATGCCCGGTACAGGGGTTACCAGACATGACTTGTCACTACCCACGGTGCACGATGTGACTATGTCATGTATGTGTGGGGGCTTCCCATTAGGTTGATGTTGGAGCACCCTCAAAAGCTGCAGCTGTTGCAGCAACCAACATGTGTATGTGTGTAGATTGACATTGGACACTGTTCCGCACACCATGCCACATGTGGTATCGGATGTGAGGTGCGTATGTATGCATGGGACACGGATTAGCGTGACAAGAACATGTCTGCATCCTCTCAATGAAGGTGTGGTGAGTCATGACATGTGCACCTTCATGGCAAGGTGTGTGGGCTGTCCTAGTGTAATGTCATGTGACCTGTGGCTCTAGTGTTCCGCTACCAGTCTCTGCAATCGGCATCCTACTTCTGCTGATGTGTGGGTGTATGTCACTCCTGTGTTGCGTCTGGCTGTTCACTTGCACTGGGACACAGCTAATCCCATGGCATGGCATGTGGAGGTTCTCAATCTCCGTGTGTAGCTGGGTTTTGATAGGAGTGTCACCTGGCAGCCATACGTGTCCAGGGCATGTGGCACATACCTGACTCCGTACGTAGCATATGTGTATAGACAGATTAACATGTGCTCAGTACAAATTATTTGTTGTTGTGGGGCACTCACTCTTCCGTGTCACTTCCAAATTCCTGCAGAGCGCCGCCTCTTCCCCGAGCAATTCCGGACTTGGCTGCCATGCGGGAGAATGATCGGATCCGGTGCTACCGCTTCCCCCAACAGTTGATTCTGGAGTTGACGGCGAGACTGGCACCACACCTGCAACCGCTGCACAGGTATCCTACGGCACTGACACCGAAGCTGAAGGTAATGGCAGCCCTACATTTTCTAGCCACGGGTACCTTTCAAAATACCATAGCTCATGTTGGTGGCATGTCCCAGAGCATGTTCTGCCGTGTGCTGCATGATTTCTTAGAGGCCATGTTGATTCACCTGGATGACTTCATCAAGTTCCCAAACCCTGAACAGTTGACTGGGGTCAAGCGTGGATTCTATGCCCTGGGAGGGATGCCCCATGTCATTAGGTCCATAGATGGGACACATGTAGCTTTGGTACCACCACACGCACGGGAGGTAGCGTACCGCAATCGGAAGCACTACCACTCCATCAATGCCCTTGTGGTGTGTCTGTCCAACATGGTGATTTCACATGTCTGTGCTCGTTTTCCAGGATCAGCACACGATGCCTACATCATGAGGCGTAGCAGGGTGCCTGAAATGATGATGCAGCTGCGCAACGAACGAGCATGTGTTGTTGGTGGGTACAGTCTGTCTGTCCTGTATTTTGCATAGCCTACCAGCACGACCGCTTCACCAGTTCTAACGATGTCCATGTGCTTCACATGTAGGGGACGCTGGCTATCCCAACATGGCATGGCTGCTCACACCTCTCCGCAACCCCATCACGCCGGCCCAGCTCCGCTACAACACCGCCCATGGCCGGACAAGGCGAGTGATAGAGAGGACGTTTGGCCTGCTGAAGAGCCGATTTCGGTGCCTCCACAAGACCGGCGGCGCGCTCCCATATGCCCCTGCGAAGGTCTGCAAAATCTTCATGGTCTGCTGCATGCTGCACAACATGGCAGTTGAGAAAGCTGTGCCACTCATCCTGGATCAACATGACGAGGACCATCCACCCGTGGAGGACGAAGGGCTTGGCAATGGGGCTAGTGATGTGGAGGATGTGGAGCCGCAAGAGGACATCCGGACTCGGCTCATACGCGACTTCTTTGCTTAGTGGTGAGTACCAGTGTCTGAGTGTGCACGCATTGGTCCCCGTGTGGCATGTGTTGTGATGTGTGTCTCCACCTGCATGTATGGCACGTGAGTCAGAGGTGTGTGTGGGTGTGTCACTGGAGTGATGGTGCCAGTGATGGTTGTATTTCCCCATTCATAATTGTGACCTAGCATGTTGTCATCCATACATGTGTCGAGTAAAGGCACATGCAAGTGGCTGTGCTTTTTGTGGCTGACTTCTTGTGTGTCTCTCTTCCCCAGGTACTTGCGCATGCCGTCTGCTGCTTGCATTGTTGTGGCACTGCTATTCCTCATGGACACGTCATCGTGTGCTGACTCAGCGTTACAAGCACGGACACGTTTGGAAGTCTCCATAGGGTAAGGGATGCATCAGGGGTGTATTGGGTGTGGCAGTTGTTCACGATGTATGCACACTGCCCCTGTCAATGTTTGGTTCCTCTGCAGACATGTAGCATCACCATGGTACACATAACATGCAGCTGGGTACACCTGAATAGATGGTCAGACTTGTTGACAGTCATTAGTGATGGGATAGTGGATTGTGATGATGGCATCAATGTGTGTAACACTGCCCTCGGTCACATACGGTTTGCATTGGCTTGACATGGTGTGGGACTTCTACATCAGCGGATCAATGGTGTATGGCAGGCTCTCCGTGAGCAGCTGTGGGTGTTCAGCTGTTGGCCGACAATTGTGTGCCAGTTCCATGGCTATCACGCATTTGTGCTGCAGAAGGGGGGTGCCAGTGTTGGACCCACATGTTACTCCACATGAAGTGTTCATGTGTACTTCAAGTTGCCTCTGCAATCCCGAAAACATGACTAATAAAGGTGTCCCTATGCCTCCAAGGTGCCTCTTCTCAGTCAATGCTGGTGTGTTGCCACGGTGCATCCAGCATGTCTGGCATGGTTTCCCCTGATAGTGGCTATGTGTCTATGTGTTGAGTAGCAAGATGCAAGCTGTGTGTGTGGGCTGAGACTGTGTATTATGCATGATGTCCATGACTGTGTGGGTATTGTGACATGTGCCATCCCCATGCATCCAACGTTGGCCGGGCCCCCATTCTCTGCATCCACCGGACTCAAGCTTGCAGGACATGGTTCTGCCACCTGTCTACACATACCTGGGTGCCCCCCAGGACACTGGACTGGATCCCTGACCTCTGCGCATGACTGTTGCTGTACTCAATGTGTCTGTCAGCACGGTTGTTCGGCCACCCCCTCAGCTGGTTGGGCCCATCACGGGTGTGTGTGGTGCTCCATGTCTGTCTTGCCTAATACACTGTGGCCCGTGTGTCCTGGGCCAGACTCAGGCCCCAGGGTGTGGATGGTTGAAGTCAAAAGAGAACTCAGGCATGTTTAGACTTTACAAGACACATGTAAGGTAATAATGCAACCAGCAGGCATCTTCTCTTCATGGTGTGAATTTTTATTTGGGGGGGGGGGTATGACGTGAGGGGCTTTCCGGGAGTTTGGAATCCAAAGTTCAGTAGGGGAGTTGGTGTCCTTGCCATTGGAAGTCCTCAGAGTCCATGCCACAGTCTTTGTCTACATTGGTCAGACAGTGACCAGCAAGGCCATGTGGCAGAGAATGTCTCTTGATGCTGTGATGCTGTTGCTCCAGTGGGCCAGGTGCCAGGCCAGGTGTCCTGGGAGATGGTGATGTTGCGCCGACCCTCACGGTCTTTTCCGTGGACGACCCTCCCTCCTGCGGGGACCCTCAGAAGCAGGCCGTGACGACGTCTGGGATGCTCCATCGGATGTTTCCTCCTCCTCCTCCTGATCCCTCCCTGTGGGTGGTGATGTTCTCCGCCTTCTGGCACAGGGAGGGTCGGCCATGTTGTCGGCCATCCGACGGAGTGTATCCTGAATTCCCGTGTACGCCGTCACGAGCTCAGCCTGTCCGTCCTCCATCCTCCGTTGGTGTTGCAGTAGACAGGCATGTAGCTCCGCATGTTGCTGGGCCTGCTGGGTCTTGATCCCCTCGAGGACGGACACAACCTGGGCCAGGCCCGTGGTGTCCTGCCGGTATGTGTCCAGGATGTTTCGGACATGGGAATACACCGGTTCCGCAGCCAACTGGTCAGGCTGGCGCCTCCGCCGTCCTCCACTCCCACCACCCCTGCCCACTTGCACCTGGCCTGCCCTTGTGGGCACATCGGGTCTCCGGGACCCCTGAGGGGTGGCATTGGCATTGTCGCCTGCCTCCTCCTGGGTGCCCGGGACACCGTGTCCCTCCTGGCCAGCCTGGCTGCTTTGTGGTGGTGGGGCAGGGATCCTGGGTGTCTCCTGGGATGTGGCAGGAGTGGGGGTGGTGGTTGGCCCCGTTGTACCTGACGCAGGTGCTGCAGGTGGTTGGACACCAGAGGGGCCAGGTTTGTCGGGGTCGTCCACAGAGTGGTGAGAGTCGTCGCTGCCGGTGGGATCGGCCTCCCGCAGATCCGGGTCCTGTGAGTCTTCCCCCCCAGTGTTGGGGGGTGAACCACGACGTTGACCTGTGTGTGAGAGAGACAATGTTAATTTTGGTCCATGCAACATCCATGTTTCATCAGTTTCAACGTTGGCACATTTCCTCTTGGAATTAGGATCTGTCTTGCATTCCACTCACAGTGCACTTGTGCATGGGTGTGTCCCTTGGGCACCACTTTGGCCCCTTTAACTATGTGTGGCACAGTCTTACTTGCTGCGTCAAGTGTGACTGCAGTCAGCAGTGGAGTGGGCAGGTGTGGCGAGCCATGCATTGGCGCCTTCCGTGTAGCACTGTACATGTGCACATGGAGTGGATCCACACACTTATATAATGCAGGTAGCTGTCGTTGTGCTCGTGAACAGGTTGTGACATGGCCCTGTGTTTTCCCATGGAGAAGAGGGGGGGTTCTGGCACTGGCCACCCTTGGCTACATGCACGCAGTCTACCTGCTGATGAGCAGACATTCCCACACACCACACGGCTGATTTGCTCTCCCTGTGTCTCCCTCCCTCTCTGTCCCCCTCTCCCTCCCTCTGTGTGTCAGCCTCCTCCCTCTGTCCGTGTCCCTGTGTCTCCCTCCCCCTCTGTCCCCCTCTCCCTCCCTCTCTGTCCCCCTCTCCCTCCCTCTGTGTGTCAGCCTCCTCCCTCTGTCCGTGTCCCTGTGTCTCCCTCCCTCTCTGTCCCCCTCTCCCTCCCTCTCTGTCCCCCTCTCCCTCCCTCTGTGTGTCACCCTCTGTCACCTCAGCCCAGCTTCCTGGACACACACTGTTAGCAGATCTTTGAATGGCCCTTGGCTTGTTGATGTGAGTTTGTTTCTGATCTCCAGGCACCCATTGGGTGTAGTGTGTGTCTCTGCGCTGCTGCTGTGGTGGTATGTGCTTAGCTGCTGTCATGTGCAAAACAATGCCTTCACCCCCATGTGTTGATGCAAGGCGTCCGCCATTTGCTGGCGAGTCTTTCCTGTGTGGGGACACAGTGTTTGTATGGCTGTGACCTAGGCCATATGGGCAGAGGGCATTGTTGTCTGCTTCTGAGTTGCACTATGTGAATTTTGGGGCCCACCCTCCCGCCATCCGGGTTACCGTGTCATGTGTTGGTGTCTTCTGTGGCCTGTGACTTGACATTGTCCAGCTGGGTGCATGGGGCATGGTGGCGGCAGTGGCATGTGCGTGTTCATGGAGTGTGGTTGAGTCATGCGATAGCTTGGGGTGGTTGCGTGCCTGTTAGTGATTTTGGTTGTGGATGACATTCCCCCATGTGAGGTGCGTTGTTTGTGTACTCACCCGGGTCTCGGAGTCCTCCTATTCCTTCGACTGCCTCCACCGGCTGTATGGCCATCACCCTCTCCTCCCAGGGCTGGTAGTGTACGGGTCTGCGGGAGGGCCCTCCTCAAGTGGCGTTGGCCTGGTTGTGTTCCTCCAGCATCTTGGCTCGGACCCTCCTCCGCAGATCGTACCACCTGGCTTGGCATTCATGCCTGGTCCTTCTGGTGTCCGCAACAGCATTCACAGCATCGACGATGGTCTGCCACATGGCTGTTTTTGCTGCCATGCTGGTCTGTCTGACCAATGTTCCAAAGAGCTGTGGCTCGACTCTGAGGATTTCATCAACAAGGACCTCCAACTCTCGGTTACTGAACTTTGGATTCTTGTTAGTGGGCATGGTGAGGTGTGTGGGTGTGGATGGTGGGGGGTGTGTGTGGATGGTTGTGGGTGTGTGGGTGTGGTTGTGCAGGTGTGTGTGTGTGTGAATGTGATGAGGGGGTGTTTGTGAAGGTGGTTGTGTGAAAGTGTGCAAGTGTAAGGTGTGGTGAAGCTTGTAGTATGGTTCTGTGGTGTCTGGCAGCAGTGAGTCTGTTGCAAAGGCTCATGGTTTGTGTGTGTGGGCCCTTTTTATTGGTCCATTGGTGGGTGTGGCTGTGTTTGAAGTTTGGGTGGGTGTGTTATAAGGAGTGGTGGTGTTTTGGGCCTCTGTTTGTTTTTGGCAGTTGCAGGTCAGTGAATGTGTTTTTTTAGTGTTTGTTGGACATGTTTTGTGGCTTTGTGCCATTCGAATGGTGTATTCTTGTGTTGTTTTGGTTTGTCCTGGTTGTGTACGTGCGTTTTTAGCGTGTGTACGGTGTGTACATGGGCCATTTGGTTGTACGGTGCTGTCCTTGTGTGTGGCTTGGTACGACTCGTACATGCGGTTGTGATGTTGGGGCCTGGGGTGCGCTCCGTACTTAGGAGGTTGTGGTGGGGGTGCGACTCTGACGTACACGGGTGTACATACAGGGGGTAGGACACGTACATGGGTGGGGGTATGACTCGAACGTACAGGGGTGTACATACACGGTGGTACGACATGTACAGGGGTGGGGGTATGACTCGAACGTACAGGGGTGTACATACACGGGGGTAGGACACGTACAGGGGTGGGGGTACGACTCGCACATACAGGGGTGTACATACAGGGGGGTAGGACACGTACAGGGGTGGGGGTACGACTCAAACGTACAGGAGTGTACATAAACGGGGGTAGGACACGTACAGGGGTGGGGGTATGACTCAAAAGTACAGGGGTGTACATACAGGGGGGTACGACACGTACAGGGGTGGGGGTACGACTCGAACGTACAGGGGTGTACATACACGGGGGTACGACACGTACAGGGGTGGGGGTATGACTCGAACGTACAGGGGTGTACATACAGGGGGGTACGACACGTACAGGGGTGGGGGTACGACTCGAACGTACAGGGGTGTACATACACGGGGGTACGACACGTACAGGGGTGGGGGTACGACTCGAATGTACAGGGGTGTACATACACGGTGGTACAACACGTACAGGGGTGGGGGTACGACTCGAACGTACAGGGGTGTACATACACGGGGGTAGGACACGTACAGGGGTGGGGGTACAACTCGAACGTACAGGGGTGTACATACACGGAGGTAGGACACGTACAGGGGTGGGGGTACGACTCGAATGTACAGGGGTGTACATACACGGGGGTAGGACACGTACAGGGGTGGGGGTACGACTCGAACGTACAGGGGTGTACATACACGGGGGTAGGACACGTACAGGGGTGGGGGTACGACTCGAACGTACAGGGGTGTACATACAGGGGGGTACGACACGTACAGGGGTGGGGGTACAACTCGAACGTACAGGGGTGTACATACAGGGGGGTACGACACGTACAGGGGTGGGGGTACGACTCGAACGTACAGGGTGTACATACACGGGTGGGGGTTCGACACATACACAGGTGTACATACAGGGGGTGTGTGTACATTAACGGGGAGTACGACTCGAACGTATGGGTGCTGGGGGGAGTGTTGGGCGCGTATGCGGGCACATGTCTCCATGGTTGCAATGGGAGTTCGGTGCGGACGGTGTTTTTACCATACGGTTGTGAGATCGGACGCACGGGTTGGATCGTGATTCCTTGGTCGGACTTCACTTTTCACATTTGTACGGTAAATTGTCCGAGGACAGGTCAGACACATTTTCCGACCCGAGGACGTGTGGGGAAATATTCCGAATGCGGTTCGTATGGACTTTTTACCATGCGAATCGTGATTGCCAGTTTGTACGGCACTTGTACGATTCGTACGGTAAAAAGACCGGATACGAGTCGTACGGGCTATTTTTTTACCGGATCGTGATCGGCACCAAAGTGTGTTCTATATCAAAGATCACATTAATTACAGCAAAACGTTGTGCGGAACTGATCTGCAATATACCTTTTCCTTCATAATAGACATATAAAAATGGGTGCTCATAATGAGAGCATGTAAGAATCTCGTTCATTGGTCCATGGGGAAAGCAGGATTTACTGGGTCCACCCATGGTGGCTGGGCCCTTTTATTTGTAATGTCACAGGGGCCGATCTTCTATGGATCTTACTCAACTGGGAGCACTTGTTCACCTAACATGACACTATGGAGACTCTCACGGAATTATGGAGGGACCTTTAGGGATTTTAAAATAACCCTAATTTAACAATTTATTTGGCGACATACCTCATCATTGGGGTTCCATCCTAGAGGCCATATGCCTCCAAGGTGTGCTTCGACGCCTGATTACAGCGGAGCTGGTTGTTGTTTTTTGTTAAGTGAAAGAGTCCAAGTGATTTAAAATTAAATCAAGGTCACCTATCCAATGGTCCTATATGGTACATTTAGTATTCTCAAAGAGCATCTAGAATTCCTAAAATCACCATATTTATTCTGCATACAAAATGAATATGTAATCAATTAGGCTCAGGTAATTTTATATTAAAAAGTAAGTCGTAACTTGCCACTCAGCAATATTACCTTTGGTCGGTGTAAATCTTTGCCAGGATCTGTTCTCTAAACTCGCTAGTGGACTAGGTCCCACCTGAGTTAAAGTGGGTAAAGCAAACACAAGGAGATAATGGACGGAGCGCTGAAACTTTTCGGACACTCACCCCAGTCACAGATCTGGGTTGAATCCGGATCACTGACGAAATATCGAGAAGGAGAATATCGAATTGCCAAAATATCAGCGTAAAAATATAGAATGCCAAAATATCGAAGCCCTATCTCCAAACAGGTAAGTACGAAAATATAGAATCCAAGATATCGTTGTAAAAAATATAGTTAGTCAAAATATCGAATTTTTTAAATGTCTTAAAATGAATGTAAAATTAATGAAATAATACATATAATTAACTGAAACATACTTAAAAATACTTAAATAACTTTAAAATTAATATATAATTAATGTAAGTAAAAAAATAATAATACATATATATTAACGTAATAGCGGGCAGGTAAAATTTACTATTACCACTCCAGTAAGTGCAATAGTAGGGAAAGCGTTGGATAGCGGGAGTGTAAAAATTACTATTCCCACTCCAGAGAGTGCAACAGTAGGGAAAGCGTTGGATAGCGGGAGGGTAAAAATTAGTATTCCTCTCCAGAGAGTGCAATAATAGGGAAAGCATTGGATAGCGTAGGGGTAAAAATTAATATTCACACTCCAGAGAGTTCAACAGTAGGGAAAGCGTTGGATAGCGGGAGGGTAACATTTACTATTCCCACTCCAGTGAGTGCAACAGTAGGGAAAGCGTTGGATAGCGGGAGGGAAAAATTTACTATTCCCACTCCAGTGAGTGCAACTGTAGGGAAAGCGTTGGATAGCGTAGGGGTAAAAATTATTATTCCCACTCCAGTGAGTGCAATAGTAGGGAAAGCGTTGGATAGCGTAGGGGTAAAAATTACTATTCCCACTCCAGTGAGTGCAATAGATGGGGAAATAATAATTTCATATTTTATTACAAATAAATACATTATTAATACCAAAAAAAATATTAAAATTAATTAACAATCACACAATGTTTAATAATTAATTAATTATAAATACCAATATTTGTTTTATTAATCACCTATTAATAATTAATTAACAACCAATTAATTTTCAATACCAAAAATTAATAAATAACATTATTGCCAATTAATAATTAATTAAGAATAAATTAATTAGCAATATACAAAAAAAGTCTATAATTAATTATTTACAATTAAATTAATTCCCACCATTTTCCCCTATAAACCCACAACCCGCTACAAATAATAAATTAATACAATTAATATAATTATCAATTAAACAATTAACACAAATTAATTACCAATTAATACAAATTATTTACCAATTAATAATTAATCAACAACCAATTAATTGTCAATACCAATTAATAATTACCTAATAACAATTAAATTACTTACCACCCTATTCCCCTATAAACCCACAACCCGCTACAGAAGTAAAACGCAAAATTAAATTAAAAACGTATTAATAATACCTAAAAATTATTTTTTTATGTACTATAATTAAATTACTTCCCACCCTAATCCCCTATTAACCCACAACCCGCTACGGAATTAAATTACACAAAAATTAAATAACATAAAATTCATTATTTTAAAAATATTCAAACATCCATTCCAAAATTGATACATACTTTTAACACATATACTAACACTTAAAACACTATAAAAAAAATCGATATTTTTAACAACTATATTATGACTGTCGATATTACTTACTTCTATATTATTTAAATCGATATTTATTACCTGATTTTCGATATTCTTCACCACTATATTTTGGCAATTCGATATTCTGTCCATTCTATATTAAAAACTCGATATTCTGTCCTGGCGATATTTTTTATTCAATATTATGTCTGTTTACCGTTGAATCCATCATCGTTCTTTAGCTCACTTCGCCACCCCAGCCCAGGAACAGCCCAGCCCGAACTGCCAAGCCATGTGTTCCCTGGACCGGAAACAAGCATTCTGGGACTGGTTTCGGGCTAACAGCCCTCATCAGCCAGGCTAGCTTGAATCCAGTGGCAAAGTGAGCAAGGGACCCACGTCTGGGCATACCCTACCAACTTAGGGCGAACAAAGCAAACACAAGGAGATGATGGACGGAGCGCTGAAACTTTTCAGACACCTCCCAGTCACAGATCTGGGCTGAATCCATCATCGTTCTTTAGCTCACTTCCCCACCCCAGTTCAGACACGGCTATTTTGTTTGCAAGGCATACTCTTTTGTTGATATAATTACAGCTATATGCAAATCAGCCTTGACCCTGTGCATCATGGGAACAATTCAGCCCGAACTGCCAAGCCATGTCTTCCCTGGACCGGAAACAAGCATCCTGGGTCCGGTTTCGGCTAACAGCCCTCATCAGCTAGGCTAGCTTGAATCTAGTGGCAAAGTGAGCAAGGGACCCACGTCTAGGCATACCCTGCCAACTTAGGGCGAGCAAAGCAAACACAAGGAGATGATGGATGGAGCGCTAAAACTTTTCAGACGCTCAACCCCAGTCACAGATCTGGGTTGAATCCATCATCGTTCTTTAGCTCACTTCGCCTCCCCAGTTCAGACACAGCTCCATGCAAATCAGTCTTGACCCTGTGCCTCATGGGAACAATCCAGCCCGAACTGCCAAGCATTGTCTTCCCTGGACCGGAAAACAAGCATCCTGGGACTGGTTTCAGGCTAAGTGCCCTCATCAGCCAGGCTAGCTTGAATCCAGTGGCAAAGTGAGCAAGGAACCCATGTCTGAGCATACCCTGCCAACTTAGGGTGAACAAAGCAAACACAAGGAGATGATGGACGGAGCGCTGAACCCTTTCAGACACTCACCCCCAGTCACAGATCTGGGTTGAATTAAAGTTGGTAATGTTATTAGGTTTCTTGCCCATCTATGGCATGCATATAGAGAAACCTATTTAGGTTAAGGCAACTAGAACCCTGATTATGAGCAGCCTGGATTAATTATGAGGCACACTCTGCACTGATAATTACAAGCACTATGTGGTACCAACCTCCCAGTACTGTGCCATGAACAACTAAACACCATGGAATGGGGAATAATTGTGGAACCCATTTTACCGGGCATGAAGCTACACAGCAGTCCACTTCTATGGAAGTTAACACTCATATATTTACCACCTGCTCTATAAAGGTGTGAAATGGGAGGTGCAGCTTCTGTGTGGGCTGGGGAGTAAGGAAAGGCACAGGAAGAGGAGGGGAGAGGTGAGGTGCGAAGCATGGAAGTGACCTGGCGGAGAGGGGAAGCATTGCTGGTGTGGGACAAGGCCTAGTTTCTGTTGCAGTCGAAGACTAAAGAGATTTTACCAGCCATTTTTTTCCGGTCAATGAATTTGGGCCCGGTGTTACCTTGCCTGTGAAAGTCAGGTGTGAAAAACCTGAACCATTCCTAATATAGGGGAATTCTATTCCACCTGACTCATAATAGAGGACGTAAAGCATCTCTTTGCCCATTCAGCATGAAGTACTTTATTTCCATTGTATAATTTCAATTATGAGTGTAAAGGAACGGAAAATTATTTGATCCCTCTGTAGAATATGATGAGGGTCTCTTGAGTCTCCCATATCTTACAGATATACATTGGTGTGATGCTGAATAGGGACCACCTGATGGGTTGAGGGGCTCTGAAAGACTGGGGGCCCCCTGCACCACAGGGACTTCAGGGGCTTGAGTTACCTGGGACATTTGTCTCTGAACTGTATGTGAAAACTGCAAAAGAAGAGTGAGGTTGGGTAATTTTACAAACGTTATCGATTAATAATCAGATATACATGACGTCACTGGTGCTTAAATTTATGCAGCACTTAAAAAGGGATAGTGACTGGTGCCTACAAAATGGAAACTTGGAAGAGTATGCTGAAAACACATTCTGTATTAAGGGCCTTATTATGACCTGGCAGTGTGGGAGCGGGCTGCCACACCAGTGCACCGCTCACACACTGCCAAAGCCATAATGAGACTGCCCGCCGGATTCCGAATGGAATCTAGGTTGGGCGGTCCTGCGGCGGCTGGCCCACTGTGGTGCAGTGCTAAGGCTCATATGCACACCTTTGCAAGGCCCTGCAATGGGAACGCCATTGCATATTCCTGCTGGGCATGAACAGTCAAGTCCATGCCTTGCAGGAACTGTGGGTGCATGCAGATGGGGGGCACACCAGCATTGAAAAAATCTTCTCATCTCGAGATCGTTAGCTGGTTAGGTCACCCAGAAACACTTCAGGTGGTTCCTGAGACTGTTACTACCTCAGGGTCTGTAGAAAGTGTTATTATTTCATCTCTGTCCTTTGCACCGTTACTCTGAGACCCTACCCCCGTCATTGCACATCAAATGCTTTGCCACTGTGCACACTGTTACAGTTTGACCCAAACCTGTACCAAAAACAGAGGCTCTCAGTAAACACAAAGGAGGGCCACTGGAGCATGTGCAGTGAAGCTCTATTGCGCATGCTCCAACGGCCCACCTCTGTGTTTATTGGCCCTCTTATGAAATACTAGTACATTGACTACAAGGTCCACAGCCGCCAAGGAAGGTCTGCCCATGGGCCGTACTATGAGTACCACAGTTCTAGAGCCTCACTGGTTAATGAATTGGCTTGAAAGGATCCCCCTGTTAGTGCTTCTGCAATACAGAATGTGAATTCAACTTGTAGTAGAGAGACAGCTTTGCCACTAGTTTCCCCCATTCACTGGGAGCCCCCAAGCCATCCAGTCTTTTGCTATAAGCCAGGGCATAAGTTTGGGAGTATGCATGATGTGATGCCTATTCACCTCAACTCTACTCAGGCTTGTTTATCACAGGCCAACCCACATTTATTACCCTCAATGGAAGGCCTTGGTTCATTAACCCTACCTGTCCCCATAACTGGTGCTGGTTCTAGCAATCTGGGATCAAAGGGGAAAGGATCACTTGAACCTGCTACCAGGGCTCATATGGTTCTGTCCGTCATTGCTTTTAAAAAACCCTCATTCACATAGACAGATCGATGGGCGGTATATCTTGGTTCTCCGCATGAGTTTAAGTACGTGACAGCATCATCAGAGGGTTTCTTTCATGCTTCCTCCGCCTGGAGGGAACCACTGGTTATTACAGTAGTGATTAGTTTCAAAAGATTGTGAGGGTGCTCGTGTAGAGAGGAAGGGAGTTTGTGGCTCCCTGCAGGTTCCAGAACTTTCTATCGCAGATGTGTGAGGAAAATGTGTTTTTTTATAGTTAAAGTTTGAGGGTTGCAAGGGATTCTGGGTAATAAAATGAGGTGGGAGCCACATAAGTCAGCCATCACAGGATTTTGCTCTAGGTTGGCCTTGTTTCCCTGGGTGCTGGCTGAGTTAGGGTTCAAAATCTAAGGGAACAAAAATGGTACAACAAGTGTTTTTATAATTTTTTCGGGCCCGGGGAGCCTTCACCTGTGTGGCCAGGTCTAGGAGCTACGACAGGGCCCAAGGGCCCTGCCAGGCCCCAGTGCGGCCCTCCCTCCATGGGCTCCTCTCCTCTGGCATGCCGCTACGCTGCCCTTGCCCGGGACGGTGTCCATCGGGCAGGGGAGGCCTCTCCTGCTGCTTGGCCTGGTTCAGAAATTCTGACCGGGGCGCCCAATCAAGTGCTCTGTCTTCCGGCCTACTGCATGGCCAAGCCCCTCGTACAGGCTGATGTGGGCCCATCGGGGCCTCCTTGGTGTGGCCAGGCCCAAGAGCTCTGATCAGTGCCCTTCCAATCCCCAGGGCGGACACCCCCGCTTGGGGCTCTGTCCTCTAGCCTGCCGCTCTGCCAAGGATGAGGGTCCATCTGGCCCAGGGAGGCTTCCCCTGTTTGGATGGGTTCAGAAGCTGGGTACCCCCCATCCTGGGCCCCATCTTCCGGTCCACCACATGGCAAAGCGCCCGGGACGAGGTCCCATGGGCCCAGGGTGGCTTTCCCTGCGCCCATGGGACCAGGAGCTCTGACCGGACACCGGGGCCCTGTGGGGCACCGGAGCAGGCTCTCCCACTCTGGGCTCCATCCTCCAGCCTGCCTCATGGCCAAGGTCCCGGGTCCACCAAGCCCGGAGAGTACTCCCCCGCTTCACTTGCATGTTAAGGTGCCTTCGGTCCTTGGGTTAGAGCCCGTTAGGGCCCCACTCACTGTCCCGTGCCTGAGGACCAGGTGGGGCTCTGAGCACCTGGGCCACAGAGCCCCCGTCCCCTCAAAGGACAAATGGAAGACCTGCTTGTTAAGGCACAGCGTGACCAGATGGCCAGCCTTCGAGCACGGCCATCTGGTCACGCGCAATGCTTTCCAATGGCGCTACCAGATGGCCAAGCTGCCCTGGAAGTCCCAATGGGGGCTCATTTTCTTCAACGAACCAAGCTAGGGCTCCAGGAGGCCAGATGTGTTCACGCCTTTGGTTCCCTTTCTCACTCAGTGCTCACTAGCGACAGGGTACTCCGGACCCCCTTGGGGTCTGGCGGTTCTCAGCCAAAGACCAGATGGCCTAGAACCAGGCCAACTTTGTTCTGGACTCCATCCTCGGTCCCGCCTCATGCCAGAGTTCCTGGGACGGGGTTCCGATGGCCCAGGGAAGCCTCCACCTGTGCGTCTAGGTCCAGGAGCTCTCACCAGAGCCCTGGGGCCATGCCGAGCCCAAGGGTGGGCACTCCCACCCTGGGCAGTGTCTTCCGACCTGCCGTATCGCCAAGGGCCCGGGACGGGGGTCAGTCGGGCCGGTGGAGGCTTCCTCAGCTTGGCCAGGTCCAGGACCTCCAATCAGAGGTGGGTGCGGGCCCTGGGGTCCGTGCTTTCCATCTTGGACTCAGTCCTCTGGCCCACCGTGTGGCAAAGCACCTGGTATGGGGTCAAGCAGGCCCAGGGAGACCTTCTCTGCATGTCAATCTCCAGAAGCTCCAACCTGGCCCTGGGGCAGACGGTCCCACCCTGGGCTCCGCCCTTCGGCCTGCCGCACCCCCAAGGGCCTGGGACGGTGGGTCCTTCAGGCCAGGGGAGTCCTCCCTCGCTTCACCTGTGTGTTAAGGTGCCTGCGGGCCCAGGGTCGGAGGCCTGTCGAGGCTCCCCCACAGCCCTGTGCCTGATACCCAGCTGCAGCTCCGAGCCCCCGGGCTGCAGAGCCCCTGTGTGCTCCAAGGGTAAGCAGAAGTCATTTTGTTGAGAAACAGCATGACCAGATAGCCATCCTTTGAGCCCGGCCATCTGATCGCGCAGAGCCCCTCGGCCATCTGGTTGTGGGCAATGCTTTCCAATGGCACTGCCAGATATCTGGGCCACCCTGGAAGTCCTGATGAGGGCTCATTTGCCTCCCCAATACCAGCAAGGGCTCCAGGAGGTCAGGTGCGTTTGCACCTTTGGTCCCCTTTGTCACACGGTGCGTACGGCTTACACGAAAGGGGGGTATTTTTCCTCTGGATTGTTAGGGAGAAGGTACCTCGGAGGCTCGGACACCCTTGAGCTCTGGCAATTCTGAGGCAGGCAAAGCCGGGCCCAGGTTTGCCCCTCGAGGCCCCCATTGGCCCGGGCCCAAGCTAACCTCCCAGCCTTTCCCAAAGGGCCTTTCCTTTGAGCCTGCCTTCTCCGGGAGCAGGCAGGGACGCAAAGCTGGCATCCCTGTGCAATCTGATCGATTGGGCACGCTTGGTCTGTTTAGGGATGGACTGCTTGGCCAGCCTCTGTTGTTGTGTCAAGCAAAGAGCTTCCACCTTGTCAGGGTCCATCCAACTTGAGGGCCTGCCACTTGGTGGAGGCCCTTCCCCTACCCAGCAGAGCAAACGGCAAGCAGCCTTGGCAGCTTGCGCCCCCCCAGTGGTCTGACCAGAGTCACACCATTGCCGTCCTGTTTCCAGTGCATTTCCACAGCAGCACAGAACAACAGTTCTGTGGGGTGTCACTGAACCCTGTGTCTCGCTCAGGCTCCGCCTCGGCCTGCCTCTCCCTTCTACAAAGGCGGCTGGGCCTGCCCTTGTGACCACACCTGTCCCTCCACAAAATTCCACATGCGGATAGGCTCCCTCAACTAAAATACATGCAAAGGCCGACAGGGCAGGTACGCTCCTTGCATGGCTGATACGCAAACACTGACCCAGTTGCCCTATTGTGACTTCTCGCTCCCCTGCAGGTCCATTATACACTCAGCACAAAATTCATGCTGAACTGACATGCCTCTATACCTTCCTTTATCAGTCAAGGCCTGCGGCTACCCTGGAAGACATCCTCTCCTTTTTGACTGTCCCTTCCCAGTGTCACACATGAGCAGAGAATAGACTCAGAGTAACCCATCATACCCTTTGAAATTCAGGAGGTGATGCGGGCATTGGCGACAGGTAGGACCCCGGGCCCTGATGGGTTGCCTGCCAAGCTTTACAAGGCCTACACCACACAGCTTCTGCCCCACCTACAAGTGCTGTTCAATGAGGCTCTAGAAACCTCCTGTCTGCCTGCCTCTTCCGAGAAGCGCTCCTAATATCCTTGCCGAAACCGGGTAAAAACCGTGGGGCCCTGGACTCATAAAGGCCATTAGCCTTACTGAACAAAGATTATACATTTTTGGCAAAAATTATAGCAGACTGCCTGGGGCCGCTGGTACCAAAGTTGGTGCACCCAGACCAAAACGGATTTGTTCCAGCTGGTGCAACCTCCCTTTACCTAAGGCCTTAGCCTATTTGCAACCTGCCTTACATGACGGTCACGTACGTTCAGGGACCTGGGAATTCAAGTCTATCACTCCCATACAGACCTGCTTGATGGAAACCTGAAAAGTGCTATCACTTCACTGCATGCTCAAATGTCCTTTTGGGAAACACTACCTCTGTCGGTGGTGGGCAGAGTGGAGCTGCTCAAGATGGCTGTGCTCCCTCGTCTCCTGTAATATTTTTTTAATATGCCCCCGTACATTTGAGCCTCCATTTTCTGCTCCTTTGAAAATGTGATCATGATTTTCATATTGAACACATCTAGAAATCGAGAGGCACTTTCTAAGCTCTATCAGCCAACAAGCCATGGGGGTCTAGCACTGCCTAACTTGTGAACAGTACTATTTGGCATTCCAGCTCCAGTGGGTGGCGCAATGGCTGCCCAGTTCGCATTTAACTGACATCGCTACACTGGAGCTGGCCTGGAACTTAACTGACATTTGCCAGTTATTTCACCTCTGTGCCCACCCATTGCCACCCAAACCCACACTTTTGCTGGTCGCACATCACTGCTTTAGGTGCAGCCTTTACCTCAACAGGCAGTCAGCTCCTTATGCACCGGCTTCAGCGCTACACTACCACTGTTGCGGAACTCTCTGCCAGGACTGTTCCGGGAATACACTAGTTGTGAGATCTCTATAGAGATGGGGCACTCCTGCCCTATGATTCACTGATGGAAGAGGATGGCCCTCCACCGGCCAATTTCTTCTGCACACGTCACTGATAGGAGCACTGGGATGCAGATGGGGTGACATAGCCAGCAAGCCCCCCACGCACCATACAATACAATACCTTCACATTGTCGGTCAGGACAGGCACCTAGTGAGCTGGCTGGCCGACTCGCTACGCCCACAAACACCACCAACACTTACGTCTCTCTGTGGTTGGTGGAAGACAGATCTTGACCGCCCCTGCATAGACAAGGAATGGTCCTCTTTATTAGAGTCCCACCTACATTCCACTGAACACTCAATTTCGATTAACTCAACAATACATCCTACATATGGCCTACCTCACCCCTGTCAACATAAACAGGTATTTTCATTGCAATGATGCTGCTTGCTCCCATTATGCACTGGTAAATGCCAACTTAATAGACATGCTTTGGGCATGTCCCTACCTACAGAGCTACTGGAGGGGAGTGATGAGTCATCTCATACATTTCACCGATAGAGCCCTTCTGAGCACATGGGAAGTATGCGTGCTAGGCCGGTTTATTGAATATGGACCTGCTGTTGGCCAAAAGGCTGATCAGCCATCGGTGGAAATCCCCTGAACCCCCGCACCTCAAATCCTGGACACTTTCAATCAGGGCCTAGGCTTAGGCAGAGAGTGTTACCCTGCGTAGGGAGGACGCTTTAGTACTTCATAAACATCAGATAGCCAGTAATTGGGATGCCATTATGTCTGATCTCCACACTGATGTACCAGACGCCCGAGTATTATCTGACACTGAATTAGTCGGTGAAGCGGAAGCAGGGGGTTGTTATTGTTATTGTTATTGTTAGGTGTATTTGTAAAGCGCGACATTCATCCTGCAAGGATATCACGGCGCTGCAAAAAATAACAGTAAAACCAAAGCATTAACCTGAGAGCATATTGGTTATTCTGGAGTAGGGAATAGTGCAGTTTTTAGTTTTTTCTTGAAGATGGAATAGGAGTCCGTGAGTCTGAGGTTGATCGGTAGTTCATTCCAACATTTCGCAGCAATATGTGAAAAAGCATTTCCGCCCATTCTGGAAAGCTTAATCCGAGTGGTGGCTGCTTTGGCTGAGGCTTGCGAACGTAGGTTCCGCGCTGGAGCATAGAACTTAATTCTATTTCGTAGAATGTAAGGGCCTGTATTGTGGATTGTTTTATAGGCAATACATAGCATTTTAAACATGGCTCTTTGTCTCATGGGCAGCCAGTGTAAAGCTCTCAGACAGCTTGTGGCAGAGTCGTACTTTCTCTTATTGCAAACTGCTTTTGCTGCGGCCTTCTGGACCAATTGTAATTTTCTAAATAAGTAGTCCGACATTCCTACAAATAGCGAATTGCCATAATCCAGCCTGCTAACTAGTAACGACTGGACTAGGATCTGTCTACATTCAAGTGGGATCCAGGGGAAGACCCTTTTCAATCTTTTTAATATGGCAAATCCTTTGCCACATATTGAGGAGACATGGCATTTCAAAGATAAAGTGGTATCCATCTGAATTCCTAAATTTCTAGCAGACGATGTGGGGATTGGTGGAGAGCCTAAAGAGGTTGGCCACCAGGTGTTATCCCAGAGCTGTTTGGCCCCACCAAAAAGTAGAATTTCTGATTTGTCAGCGTTCAGTTTTAAATAATGGCCATACATCCAATTGGATAGCTCTGACAAGCAGTTGTGTAATCTACTTTTGGCGTCATTATCTCCATTTAGGGTTACCATCAGCTGAGTATCATCAGCGTAGGAGCAGATATTAATGCCCCATTTCTTGCCAATTAATGCCAAAGAGGAGACATATACATTGAACAATGTTGGGCTCAATGTAGCTCCTTGGGGAACTCCATATTTAATCTTACGGGGGGTAGAGGTAAAGTTGCCTAAACAAATAGACTGGGATCTGTTTGATAAAAAAGACTCCAGCCAGTTTAGGGCTTTACCTTGTATTCCTTTTGCAGCAAGTATATGAATTAGCAGTTTATGGGACACGGTATTGTTGGACCCGGCCTCGTAGAATGGCCCTCCGTGCCCCCGCACCACCGAAACCTGGTACCTACAGCCCAAACACCCGGCCCAGCCGAACCTCCCCACCAGGACACACGCACCGATCCGGACATCCCCGTCCCTGGCCTCTCTCCTTTCGGCCACCCCGGGCCCGCGTGCCCACTTCATGCACCAAGATGGCCGCCCGGCCCCAGCGCGACCCGGGCCTAGAGGCGCCACCCCGGCTGGAGGACATCACGCTTCCAGGGGATGAGAGAGGGAGGAGCAGTTTCTATCGCACCTCTGAGCTCCCCCGGGACGATGGGTTTCGATCGGCCCTCCGGCCTCCCTGAGGGCTGGCTCCACGCCTGCTGGGTGTCTGGGACTCCTCCCGACCCGGCCCTGAAAGGATCAAAAGACTATAGCAGGAAATCCCGACAAGCGACCCCCAGGTGACAAGACCCCTGCCTGCACAGACTCCGGACATCAAAGAGGGGTCGAACTATAACAAGGAGTGCTCTGGGGCTGTCCGGCAGATTCGACGCTGGAACAACGAGAGCCTGCTGACGTGGTCGCGGCTCCTGGAACTGGAACTCACCTGAGCCCTGCTGAGTGACTCGCGGCTCCCTGAAGAACGTAAGACCTCCGAACTTGTGCTTGAGCCCTGCTGAGTGACTCGCGGCTCCCTGAAGATCGTAAGACCTCCGAACTTGTACTTGAGCCCTGCTGAGTGACTCGCGGCTCCCTGAAGATCGTAAGACCTCCGAACTTGTACCTGAGCCCTGCTGAGTGACTCGCGGCTCCCTGAAGATCGTAAGACCTCCGAACTGGTACCTGAGCCCTGCTGAGTGACTCGCGGCTCCCCCAGACTCTCACGGTCCCGCCGGACCCCAACTCCGACCACGTATCCCCCAGCTCGAGGATTGTGAGCTGTGCGCCGGATACGTCCCTGCTTGAACCGTTACCAGAGACAGTCCCGCTACCCCCTACCTTTCCGAGACTCTTGAGCCCGTGCTCACCTTGTACATATTTGCAGTGATACCTATTTGATAAAGCTTGTTCTGAGAATACCCAGTGTGGTCTCTCTGTGTCGTGTGGTGCCAGAAGTACGATCCTAGTTGCGAGATTCCTCCCCCTGGGGAATCTCCCGCCAGTGCCCGGCTACAATACTACACGGGTGGGACTCAGGGAAGTCAGGACCCCTTTCCGGGCTCCTCTGAGGTCGCCGTCTAACATTGGTGGCAAGCGACGGGATTCGGGCCCATCACCTAGAGATCGTACAAGTGAACAACGGACGCACGACCAACAAAGATGGCAGAAGGAAGCGCCACGAGCTCCGCAGAAACCAACGCCAACAGAGTGTTCCAGGTGGAGCATCTGGAAGAATACACACACAAAGAGCTAAAACAATTTTGCAAAGAACTTAAAATCGCTACCACTGGCCTCAACACTAAAGAAGACTTGCAGAAAGCACTGAAAACTTGGGTGGAGACCGGGGCCTCCCGCCCGGAAGGCACGGGGGAGCGCCCCGACGAAGCCGAAACCCCCCAAAGTGAAAGCAGTAGCAATCAGGTGCGAGGCATCGTACCAGACGGGGGCCTATCCCCGGAAGAGCTCGCGGACAGAGAGAGAAGCCGCAGTCATGAACTCGAGTTAGCCAAACTCAAAATCGAGGGCGAATTGAAGTTAGCGGAGAAAAAGCTAGCAGTAGAGCAAATGCGCGTACAAGGCGAACTGGAAGAAAAGAAGCTCCAACGGGAGCACGAAGGAAGAAAGCTCCAACTGGAGCACGAACGGAGCTTAAAGGAACTCGAGCTCAAGGCCCGAAATGAGGACGGGAGGCCCTCGGGGAACCGAGAGACGGCCCCCCCAGCGGAACAGAAGGTCCACATCCCCAAGGATGTGGTCAAAGAATATTATAAAAACGATGACATTCAGCAATGGTTTCGGGCCTACGAGGTCGCCATGACCTCCCATCGGATTCCACAGAAGGACTGGGGGGCGGGGTTGTGGGGACGGTTTCTGAGCGAAGGAAGGGACACCCTGCTCGACCTACCCCTCTCCCTGCAGACCTCCTACAGCCACATGAAAGAGGCTCTCCTCACAAGATACGGCCTCACCCCAGAAATGTACCGCCAACGGTTCCGGGACTGCAGGAAGATCCCGGGCACCACCTGGATGGAGTATGTAAACTTTTTTAGTCGGGCCTTCGATGGGTGGATCAAGGGCAGCAAGGTCACCACCCTTGCCGAACTCACTGATCTCATGTTGTGGGAACATCTGGCTGCGAACTGCTTCGTAGAGCTACGTCAACATCTGCTGGATAGCAAGCTCACAGATCCTCGGAAGCTGGCCGTGGAGGCCGACCGCTGGACCAACACCCGGGTCTCCCGGGGCATGGTAGGAGAGTACCCCCGAACCAGTCAGGGACCACCCCGCCAAAGAGGGGGAGGGAACCAGGGAGGGCCGAGGGAGTCCCAGCCTAGCCCCCCGAAGACACCACCTCCACCTTTCCCGGCGCCCCCCCCACCAGTAACAGGGCCCCCTGGGAGACGGGGACACCAGGTGACCGTCACATGTTTTCGTTGCCAGAAACCCGGGCACTACGCCAATGACCCAGAGTGCCCCATGGCCACCCAAGTCACCCCTGCGAGACAGATAGCAAACGTAGCCCTGGGGGAGGAGGTTGAGGAAGCCGAGGAGTGGGAACCCGCCGCGATGGCCCTAGTATCCCTGGGAGATAGGGAAATGATCCCTGGTAGCCTCCTACCGTCCAACACACAGAAATATGGGCAGCTCGTCAAGATCAATGGCCACCAGGTAGAGGCCCTGCGGGACACCGGGGCCAGTATCACCGGTGTCCTCAGGCACCTAGTTCCCGAGGAGCAGATCCTCCCCAATGTCTTTTGCCCCGTAATATCTGCAGACAATAGGGAAAGTATGTGTCAGGTGGCCCTGGTGCCATTTGAGTGGGGAGGGGTGATAGGTAAACTCAAGGTGGCCGTAAGAACCTCCCAGCCGGTCGACTGCCTCTTAGGGAACGACCTGGAGAGTTCTCCCTGGAAGCACGTAGAGCGCACGGCCCACCTAGGAATGATGGGACTCCCCGAGTGGGTGTGTGCCACCACCCGATCTATGACAGCCCGACTCACTCCCCGGAGAGAAGTCGAGAGCACCCCGGTCGAAGTAGCCAGCACCGTCCCCGCCGAGGGTCCTCCCGTTCCCCCATCGGAAGGGTCCGTCGCCAGCGACGAGCCCGCACCATCCGACCCCGCCCCGGTCCCGAGTTGGGGGATCTACCCGAGTTGGCCCATTGGCGCCACGAGGGCGGGCCCACCCGAGAAGAATTTTGCCGGGAGCAAGCCACCTGTCCTTCCCTGGTCGGGCTGCGGCGCCAGGCCGAGGGCCAAGCCGCAGGTGACCAGACCGGAACTCACCGAATCTATTGGGAGAATAACGTCCTGTATAGTGAGCAGAAATCAGTGGAGCTGGGATCCGGACGGGTACTGGTGGTACCTCTCCGCTTCCGGGATTTCCTCCTGGGCTTAGCCCACGATGTCCCCCTCGCCGGTCACCTGGGTCAGGACAAGACCTACAGCCGTCTCGTGACCCATTTTTATTGGCCTAAGATGAAAGCAGCGGTAGAGGCACACTGCAAGTCCTGCCCCACGTGCCAAGCCAGTGGGAAGAGTGGGGAAAAGCGCAAGGCTCCCCTCCAACCCTTCCCGGTCGTCAGTACCCCCTTCGAACGAGTCGGGATCGACATCGTGGGGCCACTGGACCCCCCCACCTCCCAAGGTCACCGTTTCATCTTGGTCCTAGTGGACCACGCCACCCGCTACCCAGAGGCTATTCCCCTACGCACCATTACGTCCCCCGTGGTGGGCCGGGCCCTGATGGGGATCTTCTCCAGGGTGGGTTTCCCCCGCGAGGTCGTGAGCGATCGCTGCACTAATTTTATATCCAGGTATATGACGTCCCTGTGGCAACAATGTGGGGTGTCCTATAAGTTCACCACCCCGTACCATCCCCAAGGGAACGGCCTAGTAGAGAGGTTTAATAGGACTTTGAAAGGGATGATCGCTGGCCTAGAAGAGCCCCTCCGGCGTAAGTGGGACGTCCTGCTCCCCTGCCTCTTGTTCGCTTACCGGGAGGTCCCCCAGAAGTCCTTAGGGTTCAGCCCGTTTGAATTACTCTATGGACACCCCGTCCGAGGTCCCCTCAGTTTGGTTAAGGAAGGGTGGGAGGCAGCACCCCAGACCACCCCCCGAGATGTGTTCCAATATGTCCTGGCCCTCCGGAACCAGACCAGGAGGTTCCGAGAACTGGCCGAGGCCAACCTGGAGGCGAGTCAAGAAGGAATGAAGCGCTGGTACGACCAGAATGCTACTCTGGTCGAGTTCCAGCCGGGCCAGCAGGTGTGGGTCATGGCCCCCGTGAAGCCTGGCGCTCTCCAGGACCGATGGACTGGGCCCTACAAAGTGGTCGAGAGGAAGAGCCAAGTCACCTACTTGGTGGACGTCCAGTCGCCTCGGGATCCCCTCCGGGTCCTGCACGTGAACCGCCTCAAGTCTCACTTCCAGCGGACAGAACTGAGCCTCCTGCTGGCCACCGATGACGGGGCCGAAGATGAGTCGGATCCCCTCCCGGACCTCCTGTGTGTCAAGGAGCAGGATGGCTCCGTGGAAGGAGTAAACCTCTCCCCAGCCCTCACTGCCCAGCAACAAGCGGACTGCCGCCAGCTCCTAAGACAATTTTCTGACCTCTTCTCCCTGACCCCCCGGGTCACCAACTGGTGTGTTCATGATGTGGACACCGGGGACAGCCCGCCGGTGAGACACCGAGCCTACCGGGTTCCTGACCGGGTCCGGTCCTGCATTCAAGCGGAAGTCTCGAAGATGTTGACCCTGGGGGTGATCGAGCCCTCTGACAGTCCCTGGGCCAGCCCCGTGGTCCTGGTCCCGAAGGCAGCGGCCCCCGGTGTCGCCCCCGAGCTCCGATTCTGCGTGGACTACCGGGGGCTCAATGACGTTACCCGAGCCGATGCCCACCCCATTCCACGAGCCGACGAACTCATTGACCGCCTAGGGGCAGCCCGGTTCCTCAGCACATTCGACCTCACCTGCGGATACTGGCAGATTGCGCTCACCGAAGGGGCCAAAGAGCGGTCCGCTTTCTCCACCCCCGATGGGCACTACCGCTTCCGCGTAATGCCCTTCGGGATGAAAAATGCCCCGGCCACTTTCCAGCGACTGGTGAATAGGGTCCTGGCCGGGCTAGAACAGTTCAGCGCGGCATATCTGGACGACATCGCTGTCTTCAGTTCAGAGTGGAGTGAGCACCTCCAGCACCTCCGAAGGGTGCTAACCGCCCTGCGCCAGGCAGGCCTCACAGTAAAAGCCAGCAAGTGCCAGATCGGGCAAGGATCCGTGGTCTACTTGGGGCACCAGGTCGGGAGTGGCCAGGTCGCCCCTCTACAGCCAAAGATCGACGCCATCCTGGCCTGGGAACCACCCATCACCCAGACGGAGGTCCGAGCCTTTCTGGGACTCACGGGCTACTACCGAAGATTCATTCGGGGGTATGGCAGCCTTGTCGGCCCTCTCACAGAACTCACGTCTAAAAAACAGCCAAAGAAAGTGCAGTGGACGGCTGCCTGCCAGGAAGCTTTCGATGCCCTAAAAAGGGCCATGTGTACTGCCCCCGTCCTCCAGGCTCCCGACTACGCCAAGGAGTTCATAGTCCAGACCGATGCCTCCGAGCATGGCATTGGGGCCGTCCTGTCCCAAGTAAATGACCAAGGCCTAGACCAGCCCGTCGCCTTCCTCAGTCGGCGGCTGTTGCCCCGAGAACAAAGATGGAGCACCATAGAGCGCGAAGCCTTTGCCGTGGTCTGGGCACTCAAAAAGCTACGACCCTACCTGTTTGGCACCCATTTCAGAGTCCAAACTGACCATCGGCCCTTACGTTGGCTCATGCAGATGCGAGGAGAAAACCCCAAGCTACTGCGGTGGTCAATCTCCCTCCAGGGGATGGATTTCACCGTGGAACACCGCCCTGGTACGGACCACGCCAATGCTGACGGCCTCTCCCGGTTCTTCCGCCTCAGCGAAGAGAACCCCCCAAGCTGATGGGCAGTTCTCTCCGGCTTTCAGCTGGGGGGGACGCGTGTTGGACCCGGCCTCGTAGAATGGCCCTCCGTGCCCCCGCACCACCGAAACCTGGTACCTACAGCCCAAGCACCCGGCCCAGCCGAACCTCCCCACCAGGACACACGCACCGATCCGGACATCCCCGTCCCTGGCCTCTCTCCTTTCGGCCACCCCGGGCCCGCGTGCCCACTTCATGCACCAAGATGTCCGCCCGGCCCCAGCGCGACCCGGGCCTAGAGGCGCCACCCCGGCTGGAGGACATCACGCTTCCAGGGGATGAGAGAGGGAGGAGCAGTTTCTATCGCACCTCTGAGCTCCCCCGGGATGATGGGTTTCGATCGGCCCTCCGGCCTCCCTGAGGGCTGGCTCCACGCCTGCTGGGTGTCTGGGACTCCTCCCGACCCGGCCCTGAAAGGATCAAAAGACTATAGCAGGAAATCCCGACAAGCGACCCCCAGGTGACAAGACCCCTGCCTGCACAGACTCCGGACATCAAAGAGGGGTTGAACTATAACAAGGAGTGCTCTGGGGCTGTCCGGCAGATTCGACGCTGGAACGACGAGAGCCTGCTGACGTGGTCGCGGCTCCTGGAACTGGAACTCACCTGAGCCCTGCTGAGTGACTCGCGGCTCCCTGAAGAACGTAAGACCTCCGAACTTGTGCTTGAGCCCTGCTGAGTGACTCGCGGCTCCCTGAAGATCGTAAGACCTCCGAACTTGTACTTGAGCCCTGCTGAGTGACTCGCGGCTCCCTGAAGATCGTAAGACCTCCGAACTTGTACCTGAGCCCTGCTGAGTGACTCGCGGCTCCCTGAAGATCGTAAGACCTCCGAACTGGTACCTGAGCCCTGCTGAGTGACTCGCGGCTCCCCCAGACTCTCACGGTCCCGCCGGACCCCAACTCCGACCACGTATCCCCCAGCTCGAGGATTGTGAGCTGTGCGCCGGATACGTCCCTGCTTGAACCGTTACCAGAGACAGTCCCGCTACCCCCTACCTTTCCGAGACTCTTGAGCCCGTGCTCACCTTGTACATATTTGCAGTGATACCTATTTGATAAAGCTTGTTCTGAGAATACCCAGTGTGGTCTCTCTGTGTCGTGTGGTGCCAGAAGTACGATCCTAGTTGCGAGATTCCTCCCCCTGGGGAATCTCCCGCCAGTGCCCGGCTACAATACTACACGGGTGGGACTCAGGGAAGTCAGGACCCCTTTCCGGGCTCCTCTGAGGTCGCCGTCTAACAGGTATCAAATGCCGCTGATAAATCAAGAAGTATCAGGGCAACCGTTTTACCTTTATCGACCTGCATGCGAATGTCGTCCATTACGGCCAAAAGCGTTGTTTCTGTGCTGTTGTTAGATCTAAATCCTGTTTGGGAGACATCGAGAAGATTGTTGATCTCTAGATAGCTTGACAGTTGTTTTGATACCAGTCTTTCTAACACCTTCGATAAAAAGGGGAGCTGTGAAATGTGGCGGTAGTTGGCTGGATCGTTAATATCCGCACCCGCCTTTTTTAGTAATGGAATTACTGCCGATTTTTTCCAAACTTCTGGAAAGACAGCTTGCTCCAGAGACTGGTTAAGAACTTTTGTGACTGCGGGGCCAATTATGGAAGTCAGTTGGGAAAAAATGAAGTGTGGACAAACATCCCATGGTGAGCCAGATTTAATTTCTGACATGGCTTTAGTGATCTCATCTTCTGAGAATGGGTCAATCTGATACTCCACAGGGGCCTGAGCGTTGTTTGTGAAAGAAGCATATATTTTATCAATTTTATCACAAAAGTAATCACTAATTTTTGAGCAGTTCTCCTGTGATGGTGTCAGATTGGATGTAAGACAAGGAGGATTACAAAATTCTTTTACAATTTTAAAAAGCTCCTTGGATGAATTTTTATTCTCTAAGATTTTTTGAGAAAGATAGTCTTTCTTTGCTTTGCGTATGGCAGTGTGGTATATTTTCAGCTGATGTTTGTAAATGGCTCTGTCTTCGGCGTTTCTACTAATTCTCCATTTATGCTCCAGTGAGGTGCATTTTCTTTTTTCGATTTTTAGGTCTGGGCCATACCATTTCTCAGAGGTTTTTGATTTCAATCGATTGGTTGCGCGAGTCCGTGAACAGTGGTCAAGTGCTTTCTCTATGTTTTCTCGTAAGAGGCAAATTTTTTCTTCGCATGTCATTTCGGAGCTGGAAAAAAAGGAAAAATCTTCCTTGAATTTTTCCAAGGAAAATTTGCTCCAACATTTGTGAGCTGTGAGAGGCACACCCGCTGCCTACCCCGGTGTGTTTGTTCCAGGCATGACACATTCCCATGTAACACCGCGCTCTCGCAGAGGGAGGGGTAAAGGCGGGCACCAAATATGTGTTCTAATTGCTGTCAGAACAGTGTTCCTTGTTGGGGGGCTGGGGTAAAGGGTAGGAGCTAATGCATGGGTCAATGTTATTCACTTCTCTCCTCTCGTTTTAACTGTATTTGTATAAGCTTGCAACTGTTTGTCTTTGATAATGCTCAATGTCACTCACGGTACGGATAACATACCCTTGTCTGCTGGACACCCTCATTTATGTTGCTGACCTCACTTTAGCTTGTCACACCGAATGTCCATTACTTGTTTCTCTCTTGATTGATGTTATCTACTACGCTGGGAGCCGCAACGGACCAGTGCAACCGGCAGTTGCATCTATTGTCAGCTCTGTCAACTTTGCTTTTATTATACCCTTCAGTCTTGATGTAAGTTGAAATTGTTATGGTGCAAGGTAAACGTCTATTGCTATCTTTATGCTTGTAAAGTGTATAAATGTAACTGAACTAAAATGCAATAAGCAGATTGAAACAACAGATGGGAAGGTGGAAGGTTTACAGGCAACACGGACAATGGGAGGAAAGGAACAAGCAATACAGACAATGACATGTAATAAAATGCGCTGTATGTACTGCTTTTTTTTCATATGGTGGGTGGGAGGAAAGACAGGCAATAGGATGGTGAGAAGGAAGAAGCAACACAGATAATGCGAGGGTGGGAGATAAGAGGTAGGAAGCAAGAGGGACACCAGGAGGGTGTGAGGTGGGAGCTAAGGAGTAACACAGACAATGGTTGCTATAATGCAGCCAGCAATGGCCGCGTCATAGCGCTTTTCTTTTCTGAAGGTGGTTGGAGGGGTAACAGACAACAGGAGGGTGGGAGATGGGTGGGAAGAAGCAATGTGGATAACAGGAGGGTGGGCGGTGGGAGGGAAGAAGCAATGCAAGAACAGGTGTGTGGGAGGAGGGATAGAAGAAGCCACATGGACAAGGGTAATGGAAGTGAAAAAGCAACATGGAACAGGGAGTGGGAGGTAAGAAGCAACATGGACAATGGAGGGTGGGAGGGAAGAAGCAACACAGACCACAAGGGTGAAAGGGAAGAAGTAACACAGACAATAGAGGTTGGAAGGGAGTAAGCAACACAGAAGAAGTAACACGGACAATGAGAAAGAAGGAAAAAAATAGCACCAATATCACAGCACCAGCAGCGAAAGGACACTATTCAAAATGAAGTAATCAGTACTTGGTTCATGCTCCTTACGAAAAAAGAGGAAGTGAAACTAGCACACACTTATGCCAATTAGGAGGCAGCAAATAAGAATGAAAACTAAGCCAACTAATGGTAAGCAATGCACAAGCTGCAAGCCACTTGTAGTAAACAATATCTCTCCCATGCGAGAAGACCAAAAACGGGGGTTATTAATTTAATACGTAAATAAATATCTTGGTACCTTTTATTTAAAGTGATAATGCTAATGCTCTGATAAACATCAGCGGGTACCTTTGAATTGCTGCCATATACAATCAGACAAAATCATGCTGGAGTTCACAAGGTGAATGGGCAATAAAGATGCCTTTAAATGGTTTGTTTAACTTGCCACATTTGATGTGCGTTCAAAGACAAAGGTCAATCATCAGGCTATATCTGCTGACAAGTTGCTCCTTATTCGAAAAACAGAGTGTACTTTTATTTCTCTGGCTGTAAAGTGAGAGGAATTTGTAAAAGTGATCTAGGTGAAAATCCTGCTGGGGTACGGCAACGAACAGAAAGGTTGCAGCATGGCAGTTGGAAATTATCAATACACATATCAAATTATATCAACAATTAAGAAAACTTAAATGAAGCATTTTTTGTAATTCTAAAGTGTGATGGAAACATAGACTTAATAGGATCGAAACAAACAAGTCACTTTACCTGATTTCCATACATTATGGTCTCTGGGCTATATATAGTTTATATATATTTACCCGTAAAACTACATGTCTATGCAAATTTAGCCGCCATTTTAACTAAAAATGGGCTGTTTTAAATAGCAGTGCACTACCTCAACAGTGCTTCAAAATACACTACTGGCTATACACCACACCCTTTCCACTCTCCTGCTGATTGGGCATGGCACATTTGCTACACTTGTTTTATGGTATGACGCTTGAATTTGCACAATCCCTAAAGATGCAGTTATATAACATCAATGGCAGCAACCCCACTCTTAAATTTGGTACAGCACCACTGTTTAGAGCTCTGTATTTATCTAGTTAACATCGTCTGATGTTGGAGAATGAATAGCCAGATCAGCCTCCAGATGGAAGGGTTCCTTCTTTTGTCTTCCACTCACAATACCGCACTACAGGAGACACGTTGTATCTCTCCTTAGTGTCTAGGAGCCCATAGAATTAATAATTGGTAAGGCATGGTATGCTCGGGCCGCCATTACCTGTAGCCCCAGGACATGTCAAAAAAGAGCCGACATATTCATTGCGTAGAATCAAGGTGAGGAATGAAAGCGCTCATGAAACCCAGACTGCTGTGACGTCGGCGAAACTGACTGAAATAATTAAAATGGTTAAGGGGCGGGGGAAGTAGGCCCAAGAGGGCAGATTATGCCTAGGGATAAACTCAACAAATCATGTTTATTGTTGGGTCATTCGTGTTCTCTTTCCCGCCCATTGTCATTCTCTTCTCCCGGCCTCCTCCTCTTTTATTATATCTTCTCCTCTCTCGACCTCACCTTCCTCTTTCACGCTGGCCCATTTTGTCGCCCTTATCTCCCCTTCTCTCTCTGCTTATTTTGTTTTACTCGTTCTATCTCCTTTGCGGGAACTCCAATTTCTTTCTTTTACAATCGTCATCCTTGTTCCATGCCTGCCACTGTTCCTCTCTCTCTCTCTCTCTTCACTCTCTCTCTCTTTCTCTCTCTCTCTTATTCTCGCTCTGCTTTTCTCCATCTCGTCCTTTCTCTCCACCTCCCACTATTTTCATTTTCCCATTCTCTCTTGCAACTCTTTCCTTCACTTTAGCTCTATCACTGTTTCTGTGAATCAGCACCTTCTTCCGCTTGAACCCCTCACCAACATTACCGTTTTTGTCATCTATGCCTGTTTCTCTCGCTCCTGTCTCCTCCCATGTTTTTTTGTCGAGTCGCTTTAAATACCGCTTTCATGTAAAGCTATTCTCTTCAAATAAATACATAACAAGCTTCAAAGCACGAACGCTCGTTTGTCTGCGGTTTGTGCTTTTAATGCTTTACCTCTACATTTAGTCAACAGTGCCCCCTAGGGGTTATTGGTCTCTAGTAAGAATCAGTTAGGCAGATATTGAAATGATTATGTTACCGTGCTCTTTTGACAGTTTATAACTTCCTTTATCAACATAAACGACTTCCCAGCTCAGCTCTGAGGACTGTCCGAGTCAGTATCCATGTTGTTCAACAACTCCTATTAATAATGAAGCATAGCAGAAGGTACCCACGGTGCAAGGCATCTCTGATGCTGGATCGCTGACATGCTTGAGAATCAGTACCCCATATTTCCTTTCTTCACACATAATGAAGGAGGAAACAAGCCAGTCACTGCCGCAGTCATTCCGTTCACACACATACACAAAGTAAAACACTTACACCATGAACACAACAGGGAACAATACAGGAACAATCTGCATATCATTCCACAGAAGCCCACAACATTTCCTCCCCCTCTCCATTACACACACCCAAGAACATCTTAAGGATTTTGGGGGCCCTGGGCCAAACGTATTTTGGGAGCCCCTGTTCGGAACAGCTTTGAATTTATGATCCAATTTCAGCTCTTTCAAGCCCTCTGTGGCCAGGTCCACTCCAAATTCTAAATGTGTTTGCATCTAATATTCAGGGATAGTGATGTGTTATTATAAATGTGTTTACATCTAATATTCAGGGATAGTGCTGTGTGTTTTCATTTTTGTAACACAGCAGCAGCTCACTAATATTACTGCAAATAATCTCTGTGACCCCCTCCCATTTCTCAATTATGAGGTTCCATTTTGATATTTAAAAAACTTGATTTTATAGATGTTGCATGAAACATAAATACAACATTATTTCTCTGCAAAATGTCTGTAATAGACTCTCACACATCAACCACATTAGAAATAAATTAAAGAAAAACAGCATTTAAAAAATCTGTTTAAGAATTATTTAAGGTCATCAGGAAAATGTTCTCTGCAAAACAGAGCTGCTCAATCAGGGAGTCCACTTTGCCCATGCCTTAACATGTCTCTGCACATACCTATCATTTACACCCATCAACCTCATCATCCTCCTTCTCATCCCCTTTTTCTTCCTTCTTTTTCTCCTCTAGCAACTTTGGATATCCTTCAAGTGGAGACAATTTATCAGGATCCCACACTTTAGAACACTCCAATGTCACTAACTTCTAGAAACATTCCCTCAGGTTTTGTTGATCTGTGGGTCATAATAGTGGCAGCTGGTGACATTTAAAAGTGGTGGACATAAAAGTTGGCTTGGAGGATTACACGGTCAGTAAGTGAAGCGAGCGAGGCTGACAGACAAAAGCAGCTAGGGTTGGGGAGGGAGTTGGGTCCTCCCCACACATTTTTTAAAAAGAGTGGCAATTGGCAGCTGTTGTTTGCACACATTTGCCTGCTCGCGAAGCGAACGGCCTATTTGCTAGGGCATGACTGATGCTGCACATGCTGTCATGCCAATGCACAGTATTGGCTGTACTGGAATCCAACTGAAGCGCGTGGATGTAACACCAACATCAGAGAAGCAGGGCGCCTAGGCAATACAACATCAGAGAAGCAGGGCGCACAATACAACATCAGAGAAGCAGGGCGCCTAGACAATACAACATTAGAGAAGCAGGGAGCACAATACAACATCAGATAAGCAGGGCGCACAGTACAACATCAGAGAAGCAGGCGCCTAGACAATACAACATCAGGGAAGCAGGGTGCCTAGACAATGCAACATCAGAAAAGCAGGGTGTCTAGAAAATACAACATCAGAGAAGCAGGGCGCACAATACAACATCAGGGAAGCAGGGCGCCTAGACAATACAACATCTAGAAAAGCAGGGCGCCTAGACAGTACAACATCATGAGAAGCAGGGCGCCTAGACAATACAACATCAGGGAAGCAGGGCGCCTAGACAATACAACATCTAGAAAAACAGGGCGCCTAGACAGTACAACATCACGAGAAGCAGGGCGCCTAGACAATACAACATCAGGGAAGCAGGGCGCCTAGACAATAAAACATCAGAGAAGCAGGGCGCCTAGACAATACAACATCAGAGAAGCAGGGCGCACAATCCAACATCAGAGAAGCAGGGCACCTAGACAATACAACATCAGAGAAGCAGGGCGCACAATACAACATCAGAGAAGCAGGGCGCACAATACAACATCAGAGAAGTTGGGCACCTGGACAATACTACATCAGAGAAGCAGGGTGCCTAGACAATACAACATCAAAGAAGCAGGGCGCACAATAAAACATCAGCGAAGCAGGGCGCCGAGACCATACTGTGCAATCAGAAGGAAAACGAATAGGTTGTGGAAGCATGGCCTCCAGGGAAGGCTCCGCTTCTTAACAACAATTAGGACTGTGGCAACTATTAGACTAATTACCAGGTAGCACAGTCATTATTTTTGCATGGTGACTAAAATAAAGAAATATCTGCAGAAATTGTGTTGCGACCGTGCCTATTTCTATTCAACCCCTCAGCAAGAATTTTCTGTTTTTTTGACTTTTTGTGGTCTGGCGTGACAATCACTCAGAGCAGGAGGAAAATAAAGAAAACCGGGAGTCTTTCAGTTTAACCATAACCATTGGATTTGGGGGTTTATTCCGCGTCATTAATTGCGAGTGGAAATACTATAGAATGTAGCCTGGATGAGAAAAAAAGGTGGCTTTCAGATTGACCAGAGCTATTAAGGAGAATGTGACCCACCAGTGCGCTATCACAAAGCACGGACTTCTGGGCGCATGTCTGTATCAGCCGAGGCCATACTCAGCAAGCCTGGGGACAACAATGAATGTGTCCTTGTGTAATCTAATCATATTGCTCATGTAAAGTGTTACGCCTCCAATACCTGGGGTCGAGTTCCACTATATAAAACTGCAACTAAAAAGGCAGAGACAATTACGGTATTTTTAGGCATTTAGGGGCAGATTTACAAGAAAGTGACGCATCTGTACAGATGCGTCACTTTCCCTGCGCCACCCTTAGAAACCCTTGCGCCACCATAGATGCGCCGTATTTACAATACGGCGCACTATGGCGCAAGGATTGACAGATGCGTCAGAAATTCTGACGCATCTGTTGGCGGAAAAGTCACGCATTGCTGGAGTCGTGTCGCAAGCACGACGCAACTCCAGCAATGCGTGTTGAGGCCTATTCCCACTACACTGTGTCACTACTTACGCCTGCTTGAAGCAGGCGTAAGATTTTGACGCAGTGGCGTCCTAAAAGTGGCGCAGTGAAATCTTGTAGATTTCACTGAGTCACTTTTACGAGGCCTTCCTGCGTGGGAACGCCCACCCTGCATACATTATACCTGACGCAGGTATAATGTGACACAGGGCTTTACAACGTGACGCATCTCCCTAGATGCGTCACGTTGTAAATAGGCCGCATTGTTTGCGCCGCTGTTGTGTCAAAAAAGTGACGCAACTGCAGCGCAAAAGTCACGCAAGGGGCTTGTAAATATGCCCCTTAGGGAGAAGGACCATATCCTCTCTAAAGCAGACTCCAGGCAGAGTGAGGCACGCGCATTGGCCACAAGCGTTGTAGCTTCTTGTGAGTTAAACCTGTACCGAACATCTTGAACATAGTGCACTCTATGATAACTTATTTGCAATTGTTTGCGTGCCAAGACGACTCTGAAAACGAACTGTATCGTGGCCCACATGTGCCCAACTGCAATGCTGTGAGATGGACGGTAATACCCTACAACACACCATCTGCTGAGGACAGACAAGAACCCAGAAACACGTGCCAAGAAATGCAGCCATTGGGCTGCTCCAGCAATTGAGTAATGCAAACTGTGAGACCGGCCTCACGGCGTTGCCCTCCCAATCATCCAGCCAACCTGCAACCACCCTCAAGACACGACATCTCCGACTCCGGCCGCCCCAGCCACCCAGATCCGAGGGCCGGCCAGAGCCCTGACAGACTCGACACCCTACCACGCATGTCCGACCGAGGGAGCGGGAACCCTCGAGCCAGACCCAAAGGCGCCAGCCCAGTCACACCTCGGGTCGCCTTCCCCGGGAAGACTCGATCGGCCACCAGGCCCCTGGGGAGCAGGCGCCTCCCCTGCCAAGCGTCTGGGGTCCCTCCCAGACCCACCTGAAAAGACCAAAGAAGTGAGCGGCAGGAAATCCCGCCGAACCCCCTCCGTCACCCCAGTCCCCCCTCTGCGAGGACCCCGGACTTCAAAGAGCAAGCGGAGTATAACAAGGGGTGCCGGAGAAACGAAAGTAGAGAAGACCTGGAACCATCCGAGCCTGCTGACGCTGTCACGGCTCCTGAACGCTGAAGTCACCTGAGCCTGCTGAGTGACTCGCGGCCTCTTGCTATTGAACCATCTGAGCCCTGCTGACGAGGTCACGGCTCCCGAGCACTGAACCACCTGGGCCTGCTGAGTGACTCGCGGCCCCCAGCTATTGAACCATCTGAGCCTTGCTGACGGAATCGCGGCTCCCGAACTCCGACCACCTGTGCCTGCTGAGAGACTCGCGGCGCTCCCCTTGAGGACGACTCGGTAAGAGATCGCCCAGAGAATCGACACCCTCCAGCTCGAGGATTGTGAGCTATCCGCAGGGTATTTCGCAGAGACACTATCTTGAAAGACTGTCCCGCTACCCCCATTCCCCACGACCGATTTGTGGTACTTTGTGCCACTGCTGTACTACTTGCATCTTGGATCATAAAGATCCCTTGAAAATCATCGATAAAAGAACATATCGTCCTACAAAGAATACGTGTGGTGTCACTCTGTTCGTAGTGTATATCAGGGTGTGCGCGCCTAGTTCGGCCTACGTGGGAGAGGTGGGTCAAAGGGGTGGGCAAGACGGGCATCGAACCCCCCTCCGGCGAACGCCTTTCCAACATTTGGTGGCAGACGATGGGATCCGAGCCGACACCGAAAGAGAGCGTGCAGTAAACGACTGACACACTACCAAACAGAGATGGAAGGAGAAACCTCCCTGGGTGCCGCAGGTACCGAAATAAGCTCACCGTTCCGAGAGGATCAATTGGACTATTACACACATAGAGAATTAAAACAGTTTTGCAAAGACCTTGGCATCGCTACCACCGGATTAAGCACAAAGGAAGACTTCCAGAAAGTATTGAAAACCTGGGTCGAGACGGGGGCGCCCCCGACCCAAACGGAAGGAGACTCTGCCCATGAACCACAAAGCATCCCGGCGAGAAACAACGGGCCAGAGGGGAACCTGTCCCCCGAGGAGCTAGCGGACCGAGAGAGAAGCCGCAACCACGAACTTGAACTGGCAAAACTAAAAATCGAGGGAGAAATAAAACTAGCAGAGAAAAAGTTGGCCGTCGAGCAGTTACGGCTACAAGGGGAACTCGAAGAGAAGAGACGCCAAAGAGAGCACGACGAAAAGAAGCTCCAGCTAGAACATGAACGCAGCCTGAAGGAGATCGAGTGCCGGGCTAAAAACGAAAAGTCACAGCCACCCGGGAATCTACCATCCGCTCCCACCGTGGAAGCCAAAGTCCACATCCCCAAGGATGTGGTAAAAGAGTATTACAAGAACGACGATATCCAGCAGTGGTTTAAGGCCTACGAAGTCGCCATGACCTCTCGCCGAGTCCCGCAGAAGGATTGGGGGGCTGGCCTATGGGGCCGGTTCTTAAGCGAAGGAAGAGACACCCTGCTAGATCTGCCCTCCACGGTCATGAACTCCTACAGCCACATGAAGGAAGCCCTCGTGGGCCGGTATGGACTCACCCCCGAAATGTACCGACAACGGTTCCGAGATTGTAAGAAGATACCGGGCACCACGTGGGTAGAATACGTGAACTTTTACAGCCGAGCCTTGGACGGGTGGATCAAGGGCAGCAAGGTCTCCACCTTCGAAGAACTGTTTGATCTGATTGCCTGGGAACATTTAGCGGCCAATTGCTATGTAGAACTGCGCCAGCATCTCCTGGACTGCAAACTCACCGGCCCTCGGAAGCTGGCCGCTGAGGCTGATCGTTGGGTGAATACCCGAGCCACCCGAGGCCCCGTGGGGGACTACGGCCGCCACAGTCAAGGCCCCCCCCGCCAGAGGGGCGGAGGGAACCACGGCCGACCAAGAGACTTCCCCGGGGGGGCCTCAACCAGCCCCCCCAGCAGCCCACCAGCGGCGGGTTCAGCCCCGTCTCCAGCAAGCACCGGAGTCGCAGGACGGCTAGGTCCACGAGCTAGGGTCACCTGCTTCCGCTGCCAACGGCCCGGACACTACGCCAATGACCCCCAGTGTCCCCAGTATCAGCGAACCACAACGACCAACCCCCCGGCCCAGCAGATGGCCTCCGTGGCTCTGGGGGAAGAGATGGAGGACTCCGAAGAATGGGAACCGGCGGCCATGGCCCTGGTCTCCCTTGGTGATCGAGAAATGGTCCCCGGGACACCCTTGCCCGCCAACACAAAGAAATACCGACAGCAGGTGACCATCAACGGCCACCGAGTCGAGGGCCTCCGCGACACCGGGGCGCGTGTCACCGCGGTCCACCGCAGCCTAATTTCAGAAGACCAGATCCTAACCGGTGCCCTCTGTCCGGTCGTATCCTCCGACAATTCTGAGAGCCTCTGCCAGATGGCGCTGGTGCCCTTTGAGTGGGGAGGGGTCTCCGGAGAACTGAAGGTAGCGGTCCGAACATCACAGCCCGTAGACTGCCTCCTGGGCAACGACCTGGAGAGTTCCCCGTGGGGGCAAGTAGAACGAAGAGCCCATCTGGAGATGATGGGCCTACCAGAATGGGTCTGCGCCTCCACGCGCTCCATGACCGCGCGATTGCCTCTCTCCGAGGGCAGAGAGGCCCTCCTACCGAACACTATCCCCGAGAGCCGGGACACTCTACCAGAAGCGGACAACCCTCCTTCGGAGGGAGAAGAAGACACTAACCCGGGAGAAGGGCCAGAACCTTCCGCCCCGGAGGCCCTGACTGAGCTCGGAGAACTGCCCGAGATGGGCCAGTGGCGCTGTGAGGGGGGGCCCTCCCGGGAAGAATTCTGCCAGGAACAGGCCACTTGCCCCTCCCTCGTGGGACTCAGACAACAAGCCGAAACCCAGGCCGCCGGTGACCGAACCGGAACCCATTGGATCTATTGGGACAATGGCCTCCTATACAGCGAGCAAAAGTCCGCCGAGCTAGGCGCAGCCCGGGTACTGGTGGTACCCCTGGGTTTCCGGAGCTTCCTCCTGGGCCTGGCCCACGATGTACCCTTGGCAGGACACTTAGGCCAAGACAAGACATATCAGCGATTGGTTACCCACTTCTATTGGCCCAAGATGCGAGCGAATGTAGAAGTACACTGCAAATCCTGCCTCACGTGCCAGGGCAGTGGGAAGAGTGGCGGAAAATGCAAAGCTCCCTTACAACCGTTCCCCGTTGTGAGTACCCCGTTCGAGCGGGTCGGCATCGACATCGTGGGACCCCTGGATCCGAAGACCGCCCAGGGCCACAGATTCATCCTTGTCCTGGTGGACCATGCCACCCGCTACCCCGAGGCCATCCCCCTCCGCACCGTGACGGCTCCCGTGGTGGGCCGAGCTCTCATGGGGATCTTCTCCCGTGTCGGATTTCCCCGCGGGGTTGTGAGTGATCGCGGCACTAACTTTATATCCTGCTACATGAAGTCCCTGTGGCAGCAGTGCGGAGTCACGTATAAGTTCACGACCCCCTACCACCCCCAGGGCAACGGCCTAGTGGAACGCTTCAACCGTACCCTAAAGGGAATGATCCTGGGCCTCGAAGAGCCCCTGCGCCGGAAATGGGATGTCCTCCTCCCTTGCCTCCTGTTCGCATACCGAGAAGTTCCCCAAAAGTCTCTGGGGTTCAGCCCTTTCGAACTGCTATACGGACATCCCGTCCGAGGGCCCCTGAGCCTGGTCAAAGAGGGCAGGGAGACAAGCCCCCGGGGGACACCCCCTGATGTGTTCCGCTACATCCTGGCGCTCCGCAACCAGACGAGGAAGTTCAGAGAACTCGCAGAGGCTAACCTCGAGGCCAGCCAAGAAGAAATGAAGCGCTGGTATGACCAGAACGCAACCCTGGTCGAGTTCCAGCCGGGCCAGCAGGTTTGGGTCATGGCCCCGGTGAAGCCCTGCGCCCTACAAGACAAATGGACTGGTCCCTTCAAGGTGATCGAGCGGAAGAGCCAGGTCACGTACCTGGTCGATGTACAGTCCCCCCGGAACCCCCTCCGGGTCCTCCACGTGAACCGTCTCAAGCCCCACTTTGTGAGAACGGAATTAAGTTTGCTACTGGCCACCGATGATGGGGCGGAAGAAGACACCGAACCCCTGCCTGACCCCCTGTGCGCTAAAGACCTGGATGGCTCCGTGGAGGGAGTAAGACTTTCAACCACCCTCACTCCCCAACAGTCCGACGACTGCCGCCAGCTGCTCAGACAATTCGCAGACCTCTTCTCCCTCATTCCAAGGGTCACCGACTGGTGTGTCCACGACATGGACACCGACGACAGCCCGCCTGTGAGACACCGAGCCTACCGGGTGCCTGACCGCACCTGCATCAAGACCGAGGTACAGAAGATGCTCACCCTTGGAGTAATCGAACCCTCCGACAGCCCCTGGGCCAGCCCGGTGGTCCTGGTCCCGAAGGCGGCTTCCCCGGGGGTCGCCCCCGAACTAAGATTCTGTGTGGACTACCGGGGGCTCAATGTGGTCACCCGAGCAGACGCTCACCCTATCCCCCGCGCCGACGAGCTCATCGACCGCCTGGGGGCCGCCCGGTTCCTCAGCACTTTCGACCTGACCTGCGGATACTGACAGATTGCTCTCACGGAGGGAGCGAAAGAACGCTCTGCCTTCTCCACACCAAATGGCCACTACCACTTCAGAGTCATGCCGTTCGGGATGAAGAACGCCCCGGCCACGTTCCAGCGGATGGTGAACAAGGTCCTGGCCTGACTCGAGGAGTTCAGCGCAGCATACCTTGACGACATCGCCGTATTCAGCTCTCAATGGCACGAGCATCTCCAGAACCTCCGACAAGTACTCATGGCCCTGCGCCAAGCCGGCCTAACAGTGAAAGCCAGCAAATGCCAGCTCGGGCAAGGCTCCGTGGTCTACCTGGGGCATCAGGTGGGCAGCGGCCAGGTCGCCCCCCTCCAACCGAAGATCGACGCCATCAAGTCCTGGGAGCCCCCCACCACACAGACGGAGGTCCGGGCCTTCCTGGGCCTTACAGGGTACTACCGGAGGTTCATTAAAAACTATGGTAGTATCGCGGGGCCCCTCACGGAGTTGACCTCCAAAAAGCTTCCGAAGAAGGTGCAGTGGACCACCCCGTGCCAGCAGGCGTTCGACGCCTTGAAAACCGCCATGTGCACCGCCCCCGTACTCAAGGCCCCCGACTACTCCCAAGAGTTTGTGGTCCAGACCGACGCATCCGAACACGGCATCGGGCCGTCCTCTCGCAGTTCGATGACAAGGGCATCGATCAGCCCATAGCCTTCATCAGCCGAAGGCTGCTGCCTCGAGAGCAGCGTTGGAGTACTATAGAACGAGAGACCTTTGCCGTAGACTGGGCCCTCAAGAAACTACGGCCCTACTTGTTCAGAACCCATTTCCGAGTACAGACGGACCACCGGCCCTTGCGGTGGCTAATGCAGATGAGGGGGAGAACCCCAAGCTACTACGATGGTCCATCTCTCTCCAAGGGATGGATTTCACTGTCGAACATCGCCCCGGGGCGGATCATGCCAACGCCGACGGCCTGTCCCGGTTCTTCCGCTTCGGCGAGGAGAATCCCCCAGTGGATGGGTAGTTCTCCACGCCTTTCAGCTGGGGGGGACGCGTGTGAGACTGGCCTCACGGCGTTGCCCTCCCAATCATCCAGCCAACCTGCAACCACCCTCAAGACACGACATCTCCGACTCCGGCCGCCCCAGCCACCCAGATCCGAGGGCCGGCCAGAGCCCTGACAGACTCGACACCCTACCACGCATGTCCGACCGAGGGAGCGGGAACCCTCGAGCCAGACCCAAAGGCGCCAGCCCAGTCACACCTCGGGTCGCCTTCCCCGGGAAGACTCGATCGGCCACCAGGCCCCTGGGGAGCAGGCGCCTCCCCTGCCGAGCGTCTGGGGTCCCTCCCAGACCCACCTGAAAAGACCAAAGAAGTGAGCGGCAGGAAATCCCGCCGAACCCCCTCCGTCACCCCAGTCCCCCCTCCGCGAGGACCCCGGACTTCAAAGAGCAAGCGGAGTATAACAAGGGGTGCCGGAGAAACGAAAGTAGAGAAGACCTGGAACCATCCGAGCCTGCTGACGCTGTCGCGGCTCCTGAACGCTGAAGTCACCTGGGCCTGCTGAGTGACTCGCGGCCTCTTGCTATTGAACCATCTGAGCCCTGCTGACGAGGTCGCGGCTCCCGAGCACTGAACCACCTGGGCCTGCTGAGTGACTCGCGGCCCCCAGCTATTGAACCATCTGAGCCCTGCTGATGGAATCGCGGCTCCCGAACTCCGACCACCTGTGCCTGCTGAGAGACTCGCGGCGCTCCCCTTGAGGACGACTCGGTAAGAGATCGCCCAGAGAATCGACACCCTCCAGCTCGAGGATTGTGAGCTATCCGCAGGGTATTTCGCAGAGACACTATCTTGAAAGACTGTCCCGCTACCCCCATTCCACACGACCAATTTGTGGTACTTTGTGCCACTGCTGTACTACTTGCATCTTGGATCATAAAGATCCCTTGAAAATCATCGATAAAAGAACATATCGTCCTACAAAGAATACGTGTGGTGTCACTCTGTTCGTAGTGTATATCAGGGTGTGCGCGCCTAGTTCGGCCTACGTGGGAGAGGTGGGTCAAAGGGGTGGGCAAGACGGGCATCGAACCCCCCTCCGGCGAACGCCTTTCCAACACAAACATTCTTCAACTTGTAATTTATAAACACTATGATTAGCATCTACCAGAATTCAAGGGGAGAAACGGTGCTGAATTGACGGCAGTTCCCCTCCTCCCCACTTGCGCACCTCAGAGGATGTTTGATATGTGGTTATTACACTTGCAACTCTATAGTTTTTTGCCAATACTTTTGCACTCTTTTCTTAGCACTTTTCCACTGTGACAGGTGCTTGTACAGTACACACCCCATAAGAGTGAGTTGCAAGTGCTCAAGCACTCAGTTGGTCTCTGGGTGGTATACCAATTCTGTTCAATATTTAGTCCCATTCCATTCTAGACACTCTTCTATAACTCTGCAAATTAATTGAACTCTTTTTTGTCAGTGAGGACCATGGATAGGTAAACTTCTGTCTCAAAATTCCTTCATGAACTACTGTGATCTCTGAAGTCACTTGCAAGATGATGCAGACCTACAAACCCTCCAAAAAAAGAGCCAATAACAATACCACATACACAGTTCCCTCTTCTCAGTTCCTCAACTTCAGATAGCGTCACTGGAACCAGCAGTGCTATGACCCTTCTTAATGTCTTCTCACTCTCACATGAACCATATTCCCACATTTGACTGTCTACCTCCCAATATATTCCTCCTTCCCTTTTTCTTTCCTCTTCCTAGTTTTATCACGCTGTCTTCCTGGCTACCTCACCTTTCTTTCTCTACCTTACCTATCTCCCCTACCTCGCTAATCTTTCTCCCGTATATCTGATATTATCTCCCAGACCTATTTTGTGAAAAGTAAGCAAAGGGATTACACTTAGGACCTTATTACGAGTTTGATGGTCCTCCTGTCGGCCTGCCACCACCGATCCAACAGAAGGACTGCCAAGCCCGTAGTGAGCCCATCCTCAGGGTTATAAGTGTAATCCATTGTGGGCCGGGGGTGCTGCAGCTGTGTCACAGCAGTGGGCTGTTAGGCTTATAGGAGAGCCTTAACAGCAGACCACTGCCGTGACAGCACCTGCAACATATTCCTGCATGGTGAAGAATGCATGCCACACCATGCAGGAATGGGGGTGCAATTCCAGGGAAGCACAACATGTGCCCCCCTGCTTGGCCCTCCAGGCCCAAAAGTGGCAGTGGCAGCCCCCTTACTTCCAAGTCAGTCACCCTTTTCATGGCAGGCTCACCGCCATGAAAAGGGCGGTGGAAATTAAATTTGCAATATGCTCGGCGGTGCTGCAGCGGCAACACCAGCACATTCCTGGCCATTTCCAGATCTTCATCAGTCATCAGTGATGTCATTTCAGAAGTCACCAGTAATGTAATCAGTGAATACAACATCAGAGAAGCTGGGTGCACAATACAATATCAGAGAAGCAGGGTGCCTAGACAATAAAACATCAGAGAAGCAGGGCGCACAATACAACATCAGAGAAGCAGGGCGCCGTGGCAATACAACATCAGAGAAGCAGGGTGCCTAGACAATACAACATCAGGGAAGCAGGGCGCCTAGACAATGCTACCTCAGAGAAGCAGGGTGCCTAGACAATACAACATCAGATAAGCAGGGCGCACGATACAATATCAGGGAAGCCGGGCGCCTAGACAAAACAACATCAGGGAAGCAGGGCGCCTAGACAATGCTACCTCAGAGAAGCAGGCTGCCTAGACAATACAACATCAGAGAAGCAGGGCGCACGATACAACATCAGGGAAGCCGCGCGCCTAGACAAAACAACATCAGGGAAGCAGGGTGCCTAGACAATACAATATCTAGAAAAGCAGGGTGCCTAGACAGTACAACATCACAAGAAGCAGGGTGCCTAGACAATACAACATCAGGGAAGCAGGGCGCCTAGACAATGCAACATCAGAGAAGCAGGGCGCCTAGACAATACAACATCAGAGAAGCAAGGCGCACAATACAACATCAGAGAAGCAGGGCGCCGAGGCAATACAACATCAGAGAAGCAGGGTGCCTAGACAATACAACATCAGATAAGCAGGGCACACAATACAATATCAGAGAAGCAGGGCGCCTACACAATACAACATCAGGGAAGCAGGGCGCCTAGACAATGCTACATCAGAGAAGCAGGGCGCCTAGACGATACAACTTCAGAGAAGCAGGGCGCACAATACAACATCAGAGAAGCAGGGCGCACAATACAACATCAGAGAAGCCGGGCGCCTAGACAATACAACATCAGGTAAGCAGGACGCCTAGACAATACAACATCTAGAAAAGTAGGGCACCTAGACAGTACAAAATCACAAGAAGCAGGGCGCCTAGACAATACAACATCAGGGAAGCAGGGCGCCTAGACAATGCAACATCAGAGAAGCAGGGCGCCTAGACAATACAACATCAGAGAAGCAGGGCACACAATACAACATCAGAGAAGCAGGGCGCCTAGACAATACAACATCAGAGAAGCAGGGCGCACAATACAACATCAGAGAAGTCGGGCACCTGGACAATACTACATCAGAGAAGCAGGGTGCCTAGACAATACAACATCAGAGAAGCAGGGCGCACAATACAACATCAGAGAAGCAGGGCGCCGAGACCATACTGTGCAATCAGAAGGAAAACGAATAGGTTGTGGAAGCATGGCCTTCAGGGAAGGCTCCGCTTCTTAACAACAATTAGGACTGTGGCAACTATTAGACTAATTACCAGGTAGCACGGTCATTATTTTTGCATGGTGACTAAAATAAAAAAATATCTGCAGAGATTTTGTCGCAACCGTGCCCATTTCTATTCAACCCCTCAGCAAGAATTTTCACTTTTTTGTTGTCTGGCGTGACAATCACTCAGAGCAGGAGAAAAATAAAGAAAACCCGGAATCTTTCAGTTTAACCATAACCATTGGATCTGGGGGTTTATTCTGCGTCATTAATTGCGAGTGGAAATACTATAGAATGTAGCCTGGATGAGAAAAAAAGGTGGCTTTCAGTCTGACCAGAGCTACTAAGGAGAAAGTGCGCTATCACAAAGCACGGACTTCTGGGCGCATGTCTGTATCAGCCGAGGCCATACTCAGCAAGCCTGGGGACAACAATGAATGTGTCCTTGTGTAATCTAATCCTATTGCTCATGTAAAGGTTCCGCCTCCAATACCTGGGGGTCGAGTTCCACTATATAAAACTGCAACTAAAAAGGCAGAGACAATTACGGTATTTTTAGGCATTTAGGGAGAAGGACCATATCCTCTCTAAAGCAGACTCCAGGCAGAGTGAGGCACGCGCATTGGCCACAAGCGTTGTAGCTTCTTGTGAGTTAAACCTGTACCGAACATCTTGAACATAGTGCACTCTATGATAACTTATTTGCAATTGTTTGCGTGCCAAGACGACTCTGAAAACGAACTGTATCGTGGCCCACATGGGCCCAACTGCAATGCTGTGAGATGGACGGTAATACCCTACAACACACCATCTGCTGAGGACAGACAAGAACCCAGAAACACGTGCCAAGAAATGCAGCCATTGGGCTGCTCCAGCAATTGAGTCATGCAAACATTCTTCAACTTGTAATTTATAAACACTATGATTAGCATCTACCAGAATTCAAGGGGAGAAACGGTGCTGAATTGACGGCAGTTCCCCTCCTCCCCACTTGCGCACCTCAGAGGATGTTTGATATGTGGTTATTACACTTGCAACTCTATAGTTTTTTGCCAATACTTTCGCACTCTTTTCTTAGCACTTTTCCACTGTGACAGGTGCTTGTACAGTACACACCCCATAAGAGTGAGTTGCAGGTGCTCAAGCACTCAGTTGGTCTCTGGGTGATATACCAATACTGTTCAATATTTAGTCCCATGCCATTCTAGACACTCTTCTATAACTCTGCAAATTAATTGAACTCTTTTTTGTCAGTGAGGACCATGGATTCTGTCTCAAAATTCCTTCATGAACTACTGTGATCTCTGAAGTCACTTGCAAGATGATGCAGAACTACAAACCCTCCAAAAAAAGAGCCAATAACAATACCACATACACAGTTCCCTCTTCTCAGTTCCTAAACTTCAGATAGCGTCACTGGAACCAGCAGTGCTATGACCCTTCTTAATGTCTTCTCACTCTCACATGAACCATATTCCCACATTTGACTGTCTACCTCCCAATATATTCCTCCTTCCCTCTTTCTTTCCTTTTCCTAGTTTTATCACGCTGTCTTTCTGGCTACCTCACCTTTCTTTCTCTACCTTACTTACCTATCTCCCCAACCTCGCTAATCTTTCTCCCGTATAACTGATATTATCTCCCAGACCTATTTTGTGAAAAGGAAGCAAAGGGATTACACTTAGGACCTTATTACGAGTTTGATGGTCCTCCTGTCGCCCCGCCACCGCTGATCCAACAGAAGGACCGCCAAGCCCGTAGTGAGCCCATCCTCAGGGTTATAAGTGTAATCCATTGCGGGCCGGGGGTGCTGCAGCTGTGTCACAGTAGTGGGCTGTTAAGCACATAGGAGAGCCTTAACAGCAGACCACTGCCGTGACAGCACCTGCAGCATGTTCCTGCATGGTGAAGAATGCATGCCACACCATGCAGAAATGGGGGTGCAATTCCAGGGAAGCACAACATGTGCCCCCCTACTTGGCACTCCAGGCCCAGAAGTGGCAGTGGTCCCTGTTAAGCCCCCTTACTTCCAAGTCAGTCACCCTTTTCATGGCAGGCTCACTGCCATGAAAAGGGCGGTGGAAATTAAATTTGCAACATGCTCGGCGGTGCTGCAGCGGCACCACCAGCACATTCCTGGCCATTTCCAGATCTTCATCAGTCATCAGTGATGTCATTTCAGAAGTCACCAGTGATGTCATCAGTGAATTCACTCATTGACATGAGTGATGTAATATGTGAGGTCATAAGCAGCACATAGCTTAGGTAACCTTAAATGCCTAATTCCACTGGTTTTCTACGATTAAAATCTGAGCCTAACTATAACGTCCCTGTAACCTTTGTTTTTTTTCGGTGAATTTCTAAGGTTTTTTAAATTCTATTTCCCAACTATAACATCTGTGTAACCTTTGTTTTTTTCAGTGAATTTCTAAGGTTTTTTTTCAAATTTAATTTCCTAACTATAACGGGTTTGTAACCTTTGGTTTGTTAAGTGAATTTTTAAGTTTATTTAACTGGTAGCTGCGTTTTCAGAGTGTTGGAAAAAGGGGGTCGGGCCTCCAACCAGCTCTCAGGAATCCTTCTGTGTTGGACTTACTGGAGGTAACAGGAGGGCTTTTGGGCCCATAAAGAGCCTCGACATTCAAGAGGGCTTCATCCTCCAACCAGCAGTGCACCAGGAGGCACCTTTGCAGAGTGGTGGAGAAAGGGGGCATGGCCTCCGAAGTCCCTCTTTAGCCAAGGTGACTTGATCCCCAACCAGCAGTGTGCCAAGAGGCGCGTTTGCAGAGTGGTGGAGGAAGGGTGAGTGGCCTCCAACGACCTCTCAGCAATCCCAATGTGTGAGACTTACAAGAGGAAACAGGAGGGCTTGTTGGCCCCCAATGGCTCTCTGCAGCCAAGGGCATTTCATCCACCAACCAGCAGTACGCCAGGAGGAGCGTTTACAGAATGGTGGAGAAAGGGGGCATGGCCTCTGAAGTCCTCTCAGCAATCCCACTGTTCAGTGCTAATTAGAGGTAACAGGTGAGCTTGTTGGCCCCCATGGACCCTCTGCAGCCAAGGGGACTTTATCCCCAACCAGTTGTGCATCAGAAGGTGCGTTTGCAGAGCGGTGGTGTAAAGGGACGGGCCTCTAGTGACTTGCTGGGCGTTTTATTTTCTTCTTTTTTTTATTATTAGGGGATCTGGGTCGCATGTCCCACCTTCCCTGGGCAATTTTGGGCCCCGGAGACGCCATCCCCTGGGGCCAGGCCTTTTTTTAATGAGGCTGGGTGACCTCCCCTCCACCAGCCAATTTCGGCACCAGGAACTCAATCCTCTGGGGCCCAGCCTTTTCTTTTTAAAGTTTTTTTTAGTAATTGAAGGGAGGGGGCCCAGCCTTTTTATTTATTTATTTTTTAAATAATGAGGGTGGCAATGAGGCCCCTCTCATGGGCTAATTTTGTCCCAGGGCACCCCATCACCAGGGACCGGCCTCTAGTGTGGGTGCTCTGGTCCCACCCAGGGTGTCCACTTTGTAGTGTTGGAGTTGCAGGGGAGTCTCAAGACCCCAGTGGCTGAACCGGCTGTAGCAAAATATAAATACTACTGGCCATCGCCAGGATCTAGTTTCCATGGGAAACACGTTTTTTGACTTGCCTATATCTTTGGTGCTGTTTGACGAATCTTCACAAAACTTTCCCAAAAATGTACCCTCCTGATTCTTGCTGCGCTAAGTTTCGGGGTAATCCGTGAAGCACGGGCTGAGAAAAATAGGGGGTCAAAAACGTACGCTTCCCATGTTAATTCCCACACGACCCTTAGACATGGCTACAGGCCGAACTGCTGAACGGAATTACATCAAATTTGGCAGAAAGGTAGATAGTGGTCCAGAGAAGTGCCTTTCTGTGATTTAGTGTAAATCCGTTCAGTTGTTTTTGAAATAAAATTAAGGAAAATACAAAATTGTATATATAGGGCAGCTGAGTATCCGCGCGCCCTCCCGATCTTGTGCTGAGATCTGATTGGCTGCCAACACTTCAAACAAGGAAGTCTTGGAAACCATCTTGAGACTCGGCTTTGTCCCAGAAAAAATGTAAAAAAATAGATAAGGGGCAGGGTAGAAATACCCTGACCCCCCAGGCCTCTTGGGGGACAGGAGGGGAGGGGTCCCACAGGGACCGTGCATGGCCCAAAAAGAATTTTTGAAATTTTCGGCAGGATCCGTGGATCCCACTGAAAATGAAAGATAAAAAGATAAAACAAAGTGTGGGCTGCCATGCTTCTTTAATAATTGCCCCCGGGTGGGCCAGGTCCCGGGGGCCTTTGCATAATAAAGGAGGGGGGCACACAACACCTCCTGAGGCTTCTTTACAAATTAATGCAGGCGAGGTCCATACGCCTCTCTAACTGCCTCGGGGACCACCACCTTCCCACACGGCACCCCTCCTGGAGCAATAAATGGCCCTGTGGACCGCTGGCTCCCAAGGCCGGCTCCTGCTAGGCTTCAGGGTGCCCAACCCTGGGACATAGCTGTTTGCTGTGGCTTGGCGGGAGCCATTCACGCCAAGCCACGAAAAGCGCTATGCTTTCAGCAAGCAATAGTATTAAATATGCTCTTGCTTACTGAAAGCGGAGCAGAATTGCTTTCATAGAGAGGGAGCTGCATGTTCAACAGCTCCTTTTCTGTGAAAGCAATGCCAGCTCCTGCAGAATGTGGGGAGCTGGCAGGCACCTCAAGGGCCCTGAGTCTCCCCCAGTGGTCCCAACAGATGGGTGTGGGTGCCCTAGATGGGACCGGGGCACCCACAACAGAGGCCGGTCACGACCCTGGGGGATGGGTTCCCCGGGGCCGAAATCGGCCTGGGAGGGGGGCAACGCAGCCCCCCTCCCCATTCAAAAAAGGTCTAGCCCCAGAATATGGGGTCCCCAGGGTCCACATCAGCCCAGGGAAGGAGATCCGTGCAGATGCACTCCCCTAATAAATAAATAAATCAAAAATTAAAAGCTGGACTGGCAAGTCACCAGAGGCCCGCTCTGCTAACTCACCTCCTGGTAAACAACTGGTTGGGGGATGACGTGCCTTTAGCTACAGAGGATGCTTTCGTGGACACCAACCCCTCCTATTACTTCTGGTAAGTTCCAGAGAGTGAGACTGCTAAGAAGTCTTCAGAGGCCACACGCCTTATCCCCATCACTCTGCAACCGTGCCTCCTGGCGCACTACTGGTTGGGGGATGAAGTTTCCTTGGATGCTGAGGTTCCTTGAGGGCCAAAAACCCCTTCTGTTACCTCCAGTAACTCCCACACAGCGGGATTGCTGAGAAGTCTCTGGAGACCATGCCCCTTTCTCCACCACTCTGCAAATGTGCTTCCTGGCACACTACTGGTTGAGGGATGAAGTTCTCTTTACTCCTGAGGGTCCTTGGGGGCCAACAACCCCTCCTGTTACCATCAGTATGTCCTACACAGCAGGACTGGTGAGAGTTTTCTGGAGGCCATGCCCCCTTTCTCCACCAGTCTTCAAATGTGCCTCCTGGTGTGAGACCGGCCTCGTGGCGTGGGCCCTCCCGACCAGCAAGCCACCCTGCAACCGCACCGATCCCCGATGTCACAGACTTCTGGCCACCATGTCCCAACATCCCGATGGCCGGCCAGACCCCAACACGCATGCCCGGCCGAGGGAGAGAGAAACTCCCCAAGCCAGACCGGGAGGCGCCGTCCCTGTCACACCTCTGGTCTCTTCCCCAAGGAAGGTTTCGATCGGCCGCCAGGCCCCCGGTGAGCGGGCGCCTCGCCTGCTGGGTGTCTGGAGTCCCTCCCGGACCCACCTGAACAGATCAAAGAGCCGAGCGACAGGAAGTCCCGACACATCGCCCCCAGGCACCAAGACCCCTCTCTGCGAGGACTCCGGACTTCAAAGAGGAGGGGGAGTATAACAAGGGGTGCTGAAGGGACGGGAGGCAGAGAAGACCTGGACTGACGAGAGCCTGCTTACCTGGTCGCGGCTCGATCGCTCCCCGAACCAAAGAACGCTACCCGAACTCTGAACCATCTGAGCCCTGCTGACGCTGTCGCGGCTCCCCGAACTCTGAACCATCTGAGCCCTGCTGACGCTGTCGCGGCTCCCCGAACTCTGAACCACCTGTGCCTGCTGAGCGACTCGCGGCACTCTCCTCCAAGGGAATCAGCAGAGATTGCCGAGAGAAGCAACCCCCCCCCAGCTCGAGGATTGAGAGCTGTGCGCAGGAGACTCCGCAGAGACACTGACTCAAAGACTGTCCCGCTACCCCCATACCCCCATCACGAGATCGCCGCTGATTGTGGCGCTGTACCTGCATTTCGGATCATAAAGGTCCCTTACGTCTACGATAAAGTATACTGTCTTACGAAGAACTACTGTGTGGTGTCCCTCTGTCAGAGAGTGCAAGCGCAGTGTGTGCGATCCTAGGTACGAGACTCTTCCAGGAAGGGCCTCCCCGCCCTTGCTCGGCCTAACTCTGGGAGAGGTGGGTCAACGGGTGGTCAGGAACGTATTCCGAAGCCCCCCCGGAGAACGCCTTCCAACACCTGGTGCACTGCAAGTTGGGGAGGGACCACCATCTCCCAGGAACAAATTAGAACAAAGGAAGGGGGCCACACGGCCCCCCTCCAGGAGCCAATAATGGCCCTGGGGACCTCCACACCCCAGGGCTGGCTTCAGCAATGTCCCGGGGTGCTCACCTCTAGGACACTGCAGTGTGGTATGGTTTGGCGGGAGCATTGCCACTGCCAAACCATAGCAAACACTGCTCCACTTCATACAAGTGAGAGCATGAGAGCATGAGAGCATGAAAGCAGAATTGCTTTTGGATAGAGAGAGCTGCATGTTATCATGTTTAGCAGCCCCCTCTGTCCAAAGGCAATGCCATCTCCCACAGGACTAATGAACAACTGTTTGGCTTGGCTGGGACCAGGTCACCCAGTATTGTGGCCAGGCCCCGGGGATGGGGTCGATGTGGCCAAAATCGCCTGGGGAGGAAACTGTGCAGCCCAACTCCCTTGTTAAAAAAAGATTAAAACATTTTTTTAAAAGGGCAGGCCTGGGCGATGGGGTCCCCCGGGACAAAACTAGCCCAGAGAATGTGGGCCACGTGGTCCCCCTTCCCGGATTAAAAAAAATAATAATAGAAAAGCCAGGCACACCCTTCCCATTCTAAAAATACCTGGCCCCGGGAGATGGGGTCCCCGGGGCCAAAATTGACCCAGGGAAGGGGGGCATACACAGCCCCCCTTCTTTTATCATTTAAGAAAAAAAAGGAAAAGCTACTAACACACTGCTGGAGGCCTGCCCCCTTTCTGCACCACTCTGCAACCGCGCCTCCTTGGCTTTTGAGGGTCCTTGGGTGCCAAAAAGAACTCCAGTTACCTCCAGTAAGTCCCACATTGTTGGAATGTTGGAGCCAAGGAGATTTTATCCCCCAGCCACAAGTGCACCAGGAGGCGCGTTTGCAGAGTTGTGGAGAAAGGGGGCATGGCCTCTGAATAGACCTCTCAGCAATCCCACAGTGTGGGCCTTACTGGAGGTAGCAAGAGGGCTCGTTGCCCCCCAAGGACCCTCTAGAGCCAAGGGCACTTCATTCCCCAACCATCAGTGCACCAGGGGGTGCATTTGCAGAGTGATGGAGAAAGGGGGCATGGCCTCCGAAGACCTCTAAGCAAATGCGCTGTGTGGAACTTACTGGAGGTAACAGGAGAAAGTAGGTTGGCCTCCAAGCATGTCCTTGTAAGCCAACTGAGAGGTCTTCGTGGCCTGTCCTCTTTCTCTGCGAAATGAAAAAGGTTTTGTACATTTTGTAATCCAAAGAGGTACTGTCCTCTTTCTTTACCACTCAGCAAATACGCCTCCTGGTGCACTACTAGTTGGGGGATGAAATCCCCTTTGCTGCTGAGGGTCCTTGGGAGTGAACAACCCCTCCTGTTACCTCCTGTTTCCTCCAGTAAGTCCCACACAGCAGGATTGTTGAGATGTCTTCAGAGGCCACACACCCTTTTCCCCCACTCAGCAAACCCATTTCCTGGTGCAATACTGGTTGGGGAATTAAGTCTTCTTGGATGCTGAGTAACCTCGGGGGGCAAGAAACCCTGCTGATGCTTTCTGTAAATCCTACACAGCGCGATTCCTGTGAGTTGGTCAGAGGTGTCCCCCCTTTCTCCACCACTCTGCAAACACCATTACTACTTAAAGAACCACAGAAAGTCACTGTAAAAAGTAAAGGTTACAGGAACGATATGGTTAGGAATTAGCATTTTAAAAAACCTTAGAAATTCACTGAAAAAACTAAAGCTTACAAGGACGTATAGTTAGGAAATGGAATTTAAAAAAACCTTAGAAATTCACTGAAAAAAACAAAGGTTTCAGTGACATTATAGTTAGGAAATGGAATCCCTTGTACAAAACCAGTGAAATTCAGCAGTTATAGTTAGTTGAGCTAACTATAGCTCACATCCCCACAATGCACTGATTATGACCTCACATATTGCATCACTCATGACATGGTCAGTGACATCACTCATGACATCTCAAATTAAATCACTGATAACATCATCCACAAAATCACTAACACATTCTCTCACACCCCATAGAACATTTCATACATCCACTCCCACACAACCATTCATAAACCCATTCACAGGCCCATACCAGTACTTACACACCCTTTCACTGATTTATAGATCTACACACATATCCACTCTCTCGCCCATGCAACTACTCATACAGACATACGCCCACTCACTCACTAATACAGCCACTGACATATCCAATTATAAACTCATACAGCCACTCACACACTGAGTCAGTCACCTATAGAACTACTCACACACCTACTCACTCACCCATACAGTCAATCACACAGCCACTTACTCGTCCTTACAGTTACACACACACACACTTACTTACTCATACACATACTAACACCTATGCACCCACTTACTTACTCATACACATACTAACACATATGCAGTCACTGACACAAGCACACCCTCACCCATACAGCCACGCTCACATTCACTCACTTACCCATACAGTTACTCATATACCCCATCACTCACCTATACTGCCTTTGACATACCCAGTTACTCATCCATATACCACTGACACATCCACTCACCCACACAGCCATACACACACTGACCCATGCAGCAACTCACACACACACACTTACTCATCCATACAGGCAGGCACACACCCCCTCAGCCACCCACACAGACACTCAGACAACCAACAAATCACCCGTAAAGCCACTCACATACCCATTCACAAACCCATACAGCCACTTAGACTCCAACTGACAGACTGATACAAACATTTACAGAACCAGTCACTCACCCATAAATTTACTGAGACACCTAATCACTCACTTATACAGTCAGTCACGCTCCCATTGAGAATCATCCACACAGCACTCATACACAGTGGTTGGAGTTGAGTGAATTAATAAACTTTATTACAACCCAAAGGAAGCTTTTTAGGAACTTTAGAATAACCACAGATTGAGAAAAACAATATAGTTCTAAACGCATGCCTTGCAGTTTGCATACAGCTCCCTTAGTGTATTGATTTGCGTTGTATTACATTTTATTGTACTGCAACATTGCAACATTTATATAGCGCTTACTACCCCTATGCAGTCACTGAAGTGCCTACCTACAAGTGTAGCAAGATTCGCCTTGTAGTGTGTGAGGCTGGAAAGTTGTTGTCTTTGTTTTATGATCCTATGTGGGAAGTGTTTCCATGTCATAAGTGAGCACCACCAAGGTGCGGCTATCGCTCCCCTATGGGACGCGGCGCACAGCAGTGTTAGATGATGAGGTGTGAGCGTAAGATGCATAGTTTTATGTGTTTTACTATGCTGGTACCTGTGAGCAGCTCTGCAGGTCCGATTATGGTATTTATTATGATATAGTCTGCTCTGCTGGTTAATGCACTGGGTTGTCCAATCCGAGATTTTGTGTATGGTTGTGGTCCATAGCTCGCATGGTTGGAGGGAGAGACTGAACACCTTAGCACAGACGGATCAGCAGCCCCCCCCCAGTGCCTTGAGACCCTCACTGGAGAGTGGCCTCGCTTTACAAACCTTGATTGATTGAGAGTAGTGTTCAGCTGTGGCCTGTGCAGATGAGAGCAGTGGGGCCGGGTTGGGGGGTTTCTATAGACAACCACGAGAGAAAATTAAATAAATAATAAATTTTCCTTCCCCGTCTTCTGTCGAAATTCCCCCCACACACACACACCGGGCCCCATGGCTCTTAACTGCATGGGCTGGTAGTGCACGACAACACACAGATCTATGCAGGAAGGGCTCTAATCACCAGAGTTATGTTACTTTTATTATCATCCACTTAAAACATCTGGGCATAGAACGAGCTCTGTAGGTGATTCCCTAACCCCATAAGATATTTTTAAATGAAACCTTTCTGCCAAATTAAATAAGCCAGAGCACACTTACTATCATAGTTGTCCTTGTAAACTTCTTTTCAGCAGAGTTTTGAAAAATATATATAAAAGTTGAGTGTAACACTTTTCTTTTCATGATTCTGCGCCTTGCCACTTCGCCTCTGTTTAGCTGTCACACCTAGGACCCAAACTAAGAATTCAGAGAATACATTTTTGCCTATTCCAGCACTGGCCGCAAAATCATTTTCGGTCAAATTCTCATTGTACAGGGACCTTGTAGTCTGTATCTAGGGGCGGTGTAGCCCGCCGAAGTCGGTTTGCAGTGTTTCGATAGGAAATCATCTAACTTTGCCTTGTACCAGATAACTGACCGTGGGTTGGTTTTGACCGCATGTCATTGTGCTGTAAATTCATCCATCAAATAGATTTAAAACTGGGAATGAGCAGCCTTTCCACGCCATTGCAGGGAGCGGCGGCACTTCATAATGCGGTGGGAGTCACAGAATCTCAATAGATGTAAAAAAAAAATAGACAAAGACGAGTGAATGTGACAGGGCGATAATAGAGCACAGGGGTGGAGGGAGAGACGTTGGGATGTGCAAGATGTGATGGAACGCGGCAGCTTTGAGAGGTGGCATGAAAGCAGAGCTGCATTCACCTACCTAGTCCAATAATAGTTTTAACCTTTTCACAACAAAAAGCCATCTTCCTGATGGCATAATGGGAAAAGAAAAAAGAAAATCACATTGTACGCAGTGTACGCGTAATATGCAACCTTTCTAAGCAAAAAGGGTCGAGGGTGTGGCGTAACGACCAGAGCTGCCGACGTTTGGAGATGAGAAACCAGCTGGAGTCTGGCATGTGCTCAACATCCATGTGAATCTGAGCAAATCATTTAGGGCCTCATTTATGAAAATGGTCGCATCGCTGAGTCAAAACAGCGATGCAAGAGTTTTCACTGCACCCTCCTTGAGACACCATGGATGCGCTGTATTTAATGTAATATGCTTGATTCCGGTCCATGGAAGACATGGCTTGGCAGTTCGGGCTGGACTGTTCCCATGAGGCACAGGGTCAAGACTGATTTGCATATGGCCATGTCAGAACTGGGGTGGTGTGGTGAGCAAAATAACGATGGATTAAACCCAGATCTGTGACTGGGGGTGAATGTTTTGCCAATGTGCAACATTCCGTCCATCATCTTGTGTGTTTTGTTGTTCGCCCTATGTGGGAAGGATATGCCCAGACGTGGGTCCCGTGCTCACTACGCAACTGGAGTCAAGCTATCCTGGCTGAAGAGGAGTAAACCCCCAAACCGGTCCTAGGATGCTTGATCCCAGTCCAGGGAAGACACGGCTTGGCAGTTCGGGCTGGACTGTTCCCATGAGGCACAGGGTCAAGACTGATTTGCATATGGCCATGTCAGAACTGGGGTGGTGTGGTGTGGTGAGCAAAATAACGATGGATTAAACCCAGATCTGTGAGTGGGGGTGAATGTTTTGCCAATGTGCAACATTCCATCATCTTGTGTGTTTACGCAAGAAGTTACAGATACGTCAGTATTAATGACATATCTGTAGGTGCAAAAGTGGCTCATTGCTGGGGTGTGTCTGAAAACAGCCGCAACTCCAGCAATGTGTCCTTTCACATGGGCAAGCCCCATGTGAAAGGGCCTGCGGCAATCTTACGGCTGTTGTGAGGCAGGAGAAAGATACTGACGAAGTAGCATCCTAGAAGTGTCACAGTGAAATCTCATAGATTTCACTGCGCCACTTCTACGACCCTTTATTGCGGGGGATATCCAACCCTGCATACATTATACCTGACGAAGGTATAATGTAGCGCAGGGCTTTACAACGTGATGCATCTGCTTAGATGCGTCACTTTCTAAATATGGGGCAATGTGGCGCAATATTTATGCCGAGTAGGAGAGGTTCTGAAGTGATCAGAGCCTACGTGAATCACAGCTCGGACCCTCAGGTCTCAACAAAGTAAACCCAAAACATATACAAGCTTTGCGAAAAATTTACAGTGAAGCTGAATACTAATAATAAAATATGAAAGACAACAAACGCGTTCAATTTAGCCGTTTTTTGTATTGAAAAACAAGCTTAATGGGTATTGTTATCACCACAATACGTTCAATAAAGATTCTGTGTTTCAATTCGCAGTAAAAAATAACATTCAACAATTACAAAGATTAGATCCCAATGCATTTCGGGTTAAACTCTAACCCTTCGTCAGGGGATACATTTGTTCACAAAACCATCTTAGCAAATGTTGTGGTTCTTTTGAACTTCTTTTCAGTCTCACACCGGAGCTGCAACAAAAGCCACATAAATCCAATTAAGGAAATTACATGTACATGGGTACAATAGGATTTGCACTCGACAGTAGGTCCAAAAGGTGAAAGACCGTAACCTCGAAGTCAGAGAGTAACTGTGTTTAAAAAGAACGAGGGAAGTGAAAAACGTGAAGTCTCATTGTGATGTGTTTGAAAGAAACTGTGCTGTAATCATGAGATATATAACCAGCCGAATGAAGTGAAATCGTGCGTTGCGAGAGACGTAAAAGACATGCATATTAAAGCTAAACCGCCACCAGTATTCCGACGGAGAAGACTGTCTAGCCTGGACTCACCTAGCTGTAACGCCAGGAGTGTGCGAAACAGAGTCGGAGTGTCTGCCGGTCAAGAAAATCTGTAAAGAACGAAGACTGAGATTTAACAAAACAACCCGAGGGTTGTAATACGATCTATGTGATTAACGGGAGTAAACGAGGCTTACCGTGCTAGAGAATGTGTTCTTGTGTTTCCGCGAAGTTTCCACTTCCAGCAAGTCTGCTACTAGCGCATGCGTGTATGTGAACGCTGTGTCAGTTATAACGGGAGGGTGAAAGACATAAACAAAGGACCACGTCTATAACGAGAGGTCAGAAAAATGGAAAGAGGACTGTCTAAAAATGGACTCAGTTAACCATAGTGCCCTACGTTTGAGAAATGAAAAAAGGTCACCGTGTGTGTATGTGCCGTAAAGAAAGATATAAAAATTAAAGGCGAGTGCGAGTGCAAAATCCTTTACAATAGAATATATGATCTGACAGTTTCAAATAAAACATAACATTTCGTAGTGGTCATTGAGGCCACCTGGGATCACTGTTCCTAAGAATTTGATCCAATGTGTTTCTCTGCGTGCTAAAACTGTATTCATGTCTCTGTCTGGCATGGTGGGGAGATGTTCCAGAATTGTAAAACGAAGTTGAGGAATGGTGTGTGGTGTATTGATCCAGTGTGTTACAAGGGAGGAGGTCATGTTCTTATTTCGAATTCTACTTTTGTGTTCGATGATTCTAGTCTTGATTTTGCGACTAGTTCTCCCAACATATACCAAGCCACAAGGGCATTTAATGGCATAAATAACCCATTCAGTATTACAGTCAGATGTGTGTTGTAATGTTATGTTTTTGCCTGTGTGTGGGTGGGTGAAAATTTTGCCTACAATGACATTGCCACATTGGCCACAGTTGTAACATTTTTTCATCCCACTGTATTTCACTGCTTGCGGTTGGATTTTATTTTTGAGGAGTTCCCTCAAGTTCTTCGATCTAGTGTGCGCAAACAGAGGGGGGTCCGTAAACAACTCTTGAAAATCAGCTTCTTGAGAGATTATATCCCATCGTTTATGAATGATGGTTTTGATGGTTTTAGATTGCATCGAGTGTCTTAATACAAAAACTTCACGTTTCGGGGAAACCTTTGGGATGGTCAGAAGCAAATCTTCTCGTTTTTTTTGTGCTACCTTATGTTCAGCCTCTGCAAGAATGTTATCAGGGTAGCCTCTGTTTTTGTATTTCACCAGTTGCTCGTTGATGTTCAATTCGCATTGTCGATCGTTTGAGATAATCCTTTTTATTCTCGTGAGTTGGGACACCGGTAGATGTTTCTTCAAGGAGTATGGGTGGGCACTGCTAAAGTGCAGTGCGTTGTTAACATCTGTAGGCTTTCTGTAAATGGTGGTGATGAGACCTTGAGTAGATTTGAGGATCTCAATGTCCAAAAAATGGATCTTGTCATCTTGTATATCATGGGTGAATTGTATTCGCGGATTGCATGCATTGAGCTCAGTGATGCTGTGTTCCAAAAGAATCCTGGAACCCTTCCAAATGACCAAGATATCGTCAATGTATCTCAAGAAGAGAATTGTATTGGCGCGCCAAACCGGGTTTTGTAAAATGAATTGGTGCTCGAAGTAGGCCATGAAGGTATTCGCGTACGATGGGGCTCCTGGAAAGCCCATCGATGTGCCAGTGATTTGAAGGTAGTGTCTGTCTTTCCATGAAAAGTAGCTGTGGAACAGTGCGAAATGTAATAGTTCCAAAAGGAAAATGCTTTTTTCTTTTGCAATGGATGAGTTAAGGAGTCTCCATTCTACAGCCTCGAGACCTTCTTCGTGGGCAATAGATGTATAGAGGGCCACAACGTCAATTGTGCAGAGAAGATAGTTGGTGTCTAGATGTGCTTTGATCGATTCTAGTTTAAGAAGACAATCAGTGGTGTCTCTGATGTATGTTTCCCAAGATTGAACCAAAGGTTGCAAGTGGTGGTCCAAATATTGGCCTGTTGCCTCATGTATCGATCCGCAGCCTGCTACTATGGGTCTGAACGGGGGGTTCATTCTGTTTTTGTGTATCTTTGGCAACATGTATATATGCGGAACCTTTGGGGTGGATTGGAAAAGAAATTTGCGTGTGCTTACATCGATGATACCATCTTCCTCTGCTTTCTGTAGAATGCCGTTAAGAATAATCAACAAATCCTTAGTGGGATCTGAATCCATAGCGATGTATGTATTGAGGTCGTTCACATGCTCATCAACTTTTTTTGCGTAGAACTCGGTGTCCATTACCACCAGGGCTCCACCTTTGTCGGCTGGTTGAAATGTGATAGATGTGTCTTGTCGTAAGGCGTTGAGGATCCGTGCTTCTTTTTGTGAAAGATTCGAATGTTTTGGTTTAGTGTACTTTATACTCTCCAGGTCCTTTTTGACCAAGATTTCAAAGGTGTCAAGGGTTTTGTGTGTCAATGGGGACACAAATTTGCTTTTTGGACGAAATTTCTGGGTGATAGTTGTCTCATCTTCAGTTCTGGGGTTAATCGTGAAGAACCATTTCAGTCGTAATTTACGCATAAATTTGAAGAATGCGATCTCAGTTTCCAGACTATTTGATGTGTAGGTTGGTACAAACGATATTCCTCTATTCAATACTTGAAGTTGATCGGTATTGAGTTGTTTGTTAGAGATGTTTACTACTAGGGAATTGTCTTCTTGGTACTCCGCTGAGGTCTGCCTGTTTCGATGTTTTTTTTGGATTTGTCCCCTGCGGGTACGTTGTCTCCTGGTGTGATGGTTTTGTCCGGGGGGGATTTGGATGAGTGGCCCTCGGCTAAAAAAGACGGTTTGGTAGTAGAAGTGGTTGCTTGTTCTTCCCTTAGGTTATCAGATTGAGTATGTGACCCAACTGTCGGTCTGTGAAGTAGCAAGTGTTGTTCAGTAGCGACGCTTGCCTCAGATGATGAGTTACCGGTCTTTTTAAAAGGACGTCTTTGTGCGTAAACTTCTGCCCAAGAATAAACTTCGTCAAGTTTGTAATCGATTGTGTCCCTTTTAAATTTTCTAATTTTGCGCTCGTGTACTTCCTTTGCATGGGCATCCAGTCTAATATTGATGTCTTCTAAAACTTTATTCCAGTCTTCTTCTACCATGGTTTCAATTAGTTCTTCTTTCAATTTGTTGATGTCTTGGTCCAATTCCTGAAGTATAGACGAGATTTCTTCCACAATAAGTAGTATGAGATCAAGCGAACATTTGTTCAAAATGGCGTACCAACGGGACATAAAGTGTTTGTTAAATTTAAAGAGCATAGGTTTTAACGCTATTCTTAGACCTCTTTATGCCGCCACAGCGAGACAAAAAGTGATGCAACAGCGGCATAAAAGTGTTGCAGGCCTTCATAAATAAAGAACTTAATCTCCCGCGCCTACAAAGAAATGAGTATGTTCTTGTGTAACGTAACAGGAGCTGTGTAAAGTGCTCAAACACCTTTGGGTCAAGTTTGCGCTATATATATCTGTGTTTCGGACTTAGCAACCATACGCACCCTTCCTGAGTTACAGGCACCAGATGAAACAACCAACACACAGCAACTCTTACTAGATGTGGGCATGGACAATGCCACCAAAGTTACCAGCCCATTCAGACCCACCTCCACTTTTACTCCGATGATGCCTAGAGATGCCATAGACATTTTCAGTGACGTCATCATGGATGAACTAAAGACATTGCATCTCAAAACTGCTAGGAACTACAGCAGACGTCACTTACTGAAACACAAAAAATATCAAGATCTCATCACTAAACTACAGAAAGAAAACGAGGTAATCATCAATAAGGCAGATAAGGGTGGTAACATCGTCCTATGGCCCCGTGAACTATATTTGGAGGAAGCCAAGACACACTTGACAGACAGTAATTGCTACGGAACATCAAGTCACAAAGAGATCCACATCAGCTATATAGAGCTCAAAAAACACTTAAATTCATTCAGGATGCAAGGTATCATCAATAAAGAGGAACATGCATTTCTTAACATTTAATTCCCAATACTGCCTAAACTGTACTTCCTACCGAAGATGCATAAGAACACAAGCCCAGTACCAGGACGTCCAATAATATGAGCTATAAAAAACGTATGGGAAAATGTTTCTAAATATGTTGATTTTTATCTTCAGGAACATGTGGTTTCCCTGCCATTCTACCTTAGAGACACAAGTGACTTTTTGCTGAAAATCAGAGAAATCAAGTGGAAGATCGATTGTATATTAATGTCTCTAGATATTACTTCACTATACACCAGTATACGTCACGCAGACGGAATCAAAGCTTGTAAACACTTTCTAGACAAAAGACCGATCCACTGCTTCAAACACAATGCCATGCTATTGTTCCTCATTGAGTGGTGCTTAACACATAACTATTTTATGTTCAATAATGCTGTCTACCAACAACTCAGGGGAGTGGCCATGGGTGCTTGCTTCTCCCCCACCTACGCATGTCTACATGTGGGCTGGTGGGAGGAGTGGGTCCTCAGGGACACCCTCTTCGTGACTTGGAACAACAGCATCGTATCCTGGCTAAGGTACATAGATGACATTTTTGTTATCTGGAGGGGGGATGTGGAAAGTGCTAAGGAATTAATGAATGTACTTAACCATAATCAGTTTAACCTTGAATTCAATGCTAGCATCAGTACCACCTCCATTGATTTTCTTGATGTGACTGTATACATTGCTAATAAGGAAATACATTCTAAACAGCACAGGAAAACCACGGCAGGGAATTCCGCACTCCATGCCTCAAGCTTTCATCCATGTCACTTGATTGCCAGTATCCCCTACGGTGAGATGCTGCGCTTGCGCAGGATATGCAGCTCAGAGAGTGACCTCAAAATGTTGCAGGAGGAGACCTTTCAAAGGTTTAGAGCTAGGGATACACAAAAGCTTGCATCAAAAAAGCAATCAACAAAGCCAACAACATTCCCAGAGAAGAACTTCTCACAGGGGTACCTACGTCAGATCCCTGCACCACCACCAGTGAACTTGCTGCACAGGCACACCCAGTAACCACAAGGTTAATCATTACCTATAACACGCAGGAAAGAGCTATAAGATCTGCCATTAACAAGCACTGGGGGATAATTAGATCAGATCCCACACTGGGCCCCATGGTAGCCCAACGCCCCAACATCACGTACAGGCGTGCGGCCTCCATGCATGACGCCCTGGTAAAAAGTAGCCCTGAAGTCATTGCTAAAACTAACTGGCTCTCGAACATCAAAGGCTTTACTAAATGTCATAGTTGCAGGGCTGGCAAATTTGGCATGAATAGAACACAGGTGGACTCAGAGTTCAGAGAACAGCCCCTTGTAATAAAACATAAACTCACCTACAGAACAGAATTTGCTATTTACCTGCTCGAATGTAAATGTGGCCTACGATACATCGGAAGCACTAAGCTTCAAGCACACGCACGCATCCTGCAGCACATACGGGCCATGTAAATAACGACCCAGCCTATCCTGTAGCCAGGCCCTTCAGGGAAAAACATTGGAACAATCTTGATCATTGCAATACTCTGTTATTGACTGCATACCGATCTCCAAAAGAGGCGGCAACAGAGAAAAACTGCTAAGACAGCTTGAGAGTAGATACATCATTAAATTCAATACCAAGGCACCGGCAGGGCTCAATGCCAGTGAGGACTTACACCACTTCCTATGAGACATCCTTGGTACCCTAGGCTAATCTAGTTGTTGATACACTGATTACTGGCCTCCTCCTCCCTTCTACTGATTTCTGTGTAAATACATATGCTGTACCTTACCGCTCCCTGTATTCTTCATTGTATATATATGGATTTGTTCACTATTATGTATTCATCTTAGATACCTGTATATGCAGCCCTGTGTACTACCAGCTATACCTCATTTTTGTACCATCTTACAATTTTATTTTGTTGTGTCTTGAGTAGCCATTGCGCACTAGCGCTGTGATCTCTACTTTAACGCTATTCTGCTCGTTAGCATGGTAGACCTATTTCTATGCTTAACTAAGGGAGACCTATGTCGATTTCAATCACTTGTTAATGCTTCTAATTCCTTTAAGTTCATCGAGATATGTGACACAACCTTGGTCTCACGTGGGGTGAGCCTTATACCCTTCCTTGGATACATAACGTTTTCTTTATTTCTAACATCCCCCCTTTCTCTTTATATTTATTTATTATTTCTTGCTGGGTAAGGTTGTTTAACCGAAACTGTAATAGTAAAGACTGGCTTCATTTATCTATAACCCTGACTTTGGTCTTCTTAGGGTTCGTTATCCTGACTTCTTACATTTACATTCACTCATAAATTGAACCACACATAGAGCACCGGTAAACCTGCGCCCACAGTAACCAAGCGCCGGTTTTCTTTAAATGAGCACGTCAGGTTCCCGACTGTCGGCACCACGTTATTTAGCTTCTTGTAAAGTACTACGTGCTTTCCTTTCACCTTTCCTCTCCCCTCTCTCCCTTTACTACACATATTTAACACATACTGACTTATTTACTAATCACCATCTCTGTGTTACATCACATTTGCCAGCATTAAGTAGACGCTCTTTATTTTCTAAATAATTAATTCAAATTATTTTATCTTATAAAACCTTTTTGACCAGTGCTCGCTCACTATTTTTTGACGAGCGATTCCCCATACCTTGACACACACACGCCATACTAAGATCTCCATCTATACTTAGCTTTGGCCATGTCAAATAGTACCCGTGTTTGCCTGCTACATATTACACTAATCACCTTAATAGACTGGCTCTCTTTTCATAGTGTAAAAGATCTGAGCTTACCGCAACTAAGCATTATATTGGCAACTTTGCCTCTGGAGCTCCATAGTCCTTAGTCACAGGCGCATAGCACACCTTGTTGCACTGCCATCAATCGTTCAACTCACACTAGTACTTCCTTTATTAGCCTCTAGTGCCACATGGCACAGTTAGTCTTTTTTACATATTGCTTGATGAGTCACAATCCTGGACTTACTGTAATCTCTGACAGTAAAGCATTTCTTCTGCTGTAAAAATGCACGGTCATGTTGCAAAACGTCTACTTACTGCATGAACATAGTAAAGTTACTATTCTTCTTATGTGTCACCAAGTATGTGTATAAATATTACTCACTGCTATGCAGCCCAATATGTAACTAGGCCGCATGTCTGGCGGCCGAAGCGCGTCACTTTTGGATATCTTTATCTTGGAATAAAGACACTTGATTCATCATCGCTTGTTAAGTCGGTGCCTTGGTGTTGCGCCGGTGTTACTGGACCGGCCCTAGGATTTTCTTATATATATATATATATATATATATATATATATATATATATATATATATATATATATATAGATATATATATATATAGTTAGGACCGTGTTTCCATAGGAAATCTGAAAATTCTATTTTGAATAACTTTGGCGCCGGTTGACGAATCCTCGCGATTTTTTAAAAATAGGTGGGGCGCTCCGCGGCCGAGAAAAAAGGGGGGTCCCAAAACGCGTTTTCCCCATGCATTTTTCCATAGGGAGCTTTAGTCCAAGGTACAGCCCCAACGGCTGAACTGAATTACTTGAAATTCGGCAGAGAGGTAGTCCTCAGGTCAGGGATGTGCCTTTTGAATATCTGGAGTCAATCTGTTCAGTAGTTCCTGAGAAAATTTCAGTTAAAAGTACATATATATCTATAAGCGCGCACCGTGTGCGCACCGTGCGCGCATGGTGACGTGCGCGAGTGCAATTCTGATTGGTTGTTAGTTGTCAGTAAACATTCGAATCGGTCGAAATCAGGAAGTGTCATCCGCCATTTTGTCTCTCGCAGTCTGAGGCAGTGAAAAACAAAGATGGAGAACGTGAAAAGGTGGCAGGGTGGACAGTTCCTGACCCCCTAGCCTTTGTCAGGGGGTCACTGAAGGCCCCAAGGGTGAAAAAAACATTTTTTTTTTTTTTACGAAAAAGCGCGGGGTGCGCGCACGGCACGTACAACGCATCGTGGGCGCTCGGTTCGCGCACGGTGAAACACCTGAAAAAAAAAAATATTAATAAATACATAACTTAGCATTTAAAAAACCGTACAAATTCACTTAAAAAACCATAGGTTTCACACACGTTATAGTTAGGAATTAGCATTTAAAAAACCTTGCAAATTCACTTAAAAAAACCATAGGTTTCACACATGTTTTAGTTAGCTGGACATTTCCCTCGTAAACAACCAATGAAATTCCCCCGTTATAGTTAGTGCAGGCAACTATAACTCACGCGACCGCAATCCTCTGCTGAAAACGTCAGATATTACATCACTGTATTTAGACACCTATTTACCCATGTCTTCTTCCATTAATCTTTAGCTATACATATATTACAAATATTTATTTTTCAGAAAGACACATATGTAATCAGTGATGTAATATCTGACGTCATCAGCAGAGGATTGCGGTCGCGTGAGTTATAGTTGCCTGCACTAACTATAACGGGGGAATTTCATTAGTTTTTTACGAGGGAAATGTCCAGCTAACTATAACATGTGTGAAACCTATGGTTTTTTAAGTGAATATATATGTATATATATATATATATATATATATATATATATATATATATTTATATTTATATATTATCTACTGGCGGTCGCCAGTAGATAGTTATAGTTAGGACCGTGTTTCCATAGGAAATCCGCAACATTCTATTTGGAATAACTTTGGCGCCGGTTGACGAATCCTCGTGAAATTTTCAAAATAGGTGGGGCGCTCCGCTCCGCTCCTACCCTGAAAGTCTCGGGGGAATTCGTCAAGCGGGGGCTGAGAAAAAAGGGGGGTCCCAAAACACGTTTTCCCCATGCATTTTCCCATAGGACCTTTAGTCCGAGCTACAGCCCGAACGGCTGAACAGAATTACTTGAAATTTGGCAGAGAGGTAGTCCTCAGGTCAGAGATGTGCCTTTTGCAGGTCTGGTGTAAATCTGTTCAGTAGGTCCTGAGAAAATAGCATTTAAATCAATATATATATCTGTAAGCGCGCTCCGTGCGCTTACGGTAAGCTTACCGTACGCGTACGGTGCCGTGTGCGAGCTCAATTCTGATTGGTGGTTACATGACTGTAAACATTCGAATCGGTCGAAATCAGAAAGTGTCGGCCACCATTTTCTGTCTCTCGCACTGAAAAACAAAGGTGGATAACGTGAAAAGGGGGCAACGAAGAGAGTTGCAGACCCCCTAGCGTTTGTCAGGGGGTCCACGAAGGACCAGAAAGTACAAAAAATACATTTAATATTTTTTTTAAAAATCGCGGAGTGCGCGTACGGCAAAAAAAAAAAAAGAAATAAAAAAAAGAAATAACAATCACATTTATTAAATAAATTGAAGGACCCGCAAGGGAGAAAAAAAAATTGTTACTGTGTAAAAAAAGGCGAGGCGCGCACGGTATGAACTGCACAACGTGGACGCTCGGTGCGCGAAGCGCAGCGAGTGCCCACAGCGCGCGCACGGTGCGCGAAGCGCACCGTGCGCGCAGGGTGTGCGCAGGGTGTAAAACCAGAAAAAATAAATAAATAAATACATAACTTAGCATTTAAAAAACCGTACAAATTCACTGAAAAAACCATAGGTTTCACACATGTTATAGTTAGGAATTAGCATTTAAAAAACCTTGCAAATTCACTTAAAAAACCATAGGTTTCACACATGTTATAGTTAGCTGTACATTTCACTCGTAAAAAAACAATGAAATTCCACGTTATAGTTAGATCAGGTAACTATAACTTGCGCGACCGCAATCCACAATGTGTCATTTCAGATGTCATCATTGATGTGAAGAGTGATGTCACTGACCATGTCATGAGTGATGTAATATGTGACGTCATCAGCAGTTTATTGTGGGCTCGCAAGTTATAGTTACCTGATCTAACTATAACGTGGAATTTCATTGGTTTTTTACGAGTGAAATGTACAGCTGACTAAATATAGTCACAATTGGTAGGTAGGAGAAGCTACTTTCTGACAGTAAGTGGTTGAAATCATTTTTTTTTTACATTTCTGATTAAGAGGTGCGTGGAGTAAATTTTAGAAATAAACTCTACCCACACAATTAGCTGTCACTTTGTGTGATCTAACTGTTGGTGCCAGGCGTGCAGGTCATTGGGCTGAAATGGCTTTAGATCCCACCCCACCCCCCTCCCCAACCCCTCCCCATCAGGTTCTGTGGGCTGGGTTGACTGGTTTAGGGCTTACGTTCTCTACGCCAAACAAATATGAAAGTATTCATTTGTCCTCATAAGGACATGTACACGGTTTAAAAGAGCCCGTTTGCCTTTTTGATTGCTTTCTGTGTCCGCTGCTGCTCTGCTTTTTTCTGTGAACATCGCTGCCCCCTCTGTATGCTTCATGACCGATCAGTGAAGTGCAAACGGACTAGGGGACATTTGTGAAGTAGCAGCAGGTGTAAAATAGGATCATTCCCAAACAGAGACAAACAACAAGATTCCAGAAAGATTTGCACAACAAAAAAAGACAGAAGAAATTTCCACCAAACAACATTGAAAAGAAAGGATGTTTGTTGCCTTCCTATGGATAAATAGATACTATTTGGTGTATGGCCTTAAAAATACATTTTAATAGTAGTTGGTCTAATTTGCTAAAAGCTGTAGGGTCAAGCACAACATGTGGCCCTATTTAACAAGCAATGGCAAACAAAGGTGAGACAATAAATTTACAGGGAGAGCCAAGCCAGAGCTGAGCAGACAGTCTGGCTCGGCTCTAAAGAGCCAGTGCACAAGCCAAGCCCAGAAAATGTTGCACATGTAAATTTTGCAACAAACACCTTATAAAAATATGAAGTAGACTCTTCAAAATCCCTTTAACATGCGGAAGCATTTCAACTTAGTACATGGGATTATATAACTGCATTGAGAGGCGGAAGAAGAGGCATTTATTAAAAGAGGCATTTTTTAAAATGAATTTAAAACTATTAACGTCCGACTCATCTCCCGCCATGGCTACAATGCGATTAGTGAGTTAGAAGGTAAGTAATTTGATATGTTCACCGAATATGTAGCCTTGATTCTTAAATGGAGCAATATTATAGTCTGGTTAAATCAGACACAAGGAAGGTACTCGTATAGCACACACCCCTGAACTTACATACTTCAAAGTTGTTAGAAATGGGGGTATCTAATTGGCAGTGGCTTGCACCCTGTACAATTAGGGACCCTTCCTTCTAGTCAGGATGGGTAAAGTACACACCTAAGTTTGCCTGTGCTCACCCTCTGATAGCTTGGCACAGAGCAGTCAGGCTAAACTACACAGAGGCAATGTGTAAAGCATTTGAATATAACCGGCAGTAACACAGTGAAAGCACTTCAAATGGACACCACACCAGTTTAGAAAAATGAAGTATCTTTATCTAAACCAAACAAGACCAAAATGACAAAAATCCAATATACAGATATCAAAATATGACTTTTATGTGGTAAAAACAGTTCTGCTCATAGGAAACTATTGATGCGTCACTTTAAGCACACAGTACCTAGGATGCGTCAAAATCATAAGCAAAAAATCAGCAGGGAAGGTGATGCTCCGGTTCCTTACGCACAGGAAAGGTGATGCGCCGGTTCCTTGCACCAGGGAAGGTGATGCGTTGGTTCCTTACTGTATGGGGAGGTGAAGTGTGAGTTTCTTTCTGCAGCCCCAGTGTTTGATGTAGACTTGGCACATAGGTGAGATACGTGAAAATCTGGACACTCTGGAGGTCAATGCGTTGGTCACACAGGTGATGCGTCAATTTCTTCAGCCACGGTCCAACGATGCAGCAATTCTTTTAGCCGCACAGCAGGGCCTGCGTTGGAGTCAGTGATCTCAGACTTCAGTGATCTGTGCACAGGACTCGATATGCAGTGGTTTTTGGGCTTCGGGCAGGCGCTGCATCGATTTCTTTGGCCACACAAAGCTGTGCGTCGGAACTTTATCCTGCATAGCTGTGCTGTGCTGAAATAAATTGCGGCTAGCGGTGCAAAGCATCAATTTTCAGGCTTTCACATCTACCAGCAGCAGGAACAACCTCCTGGGGCCCAGAACTGGAGTTGGCACCACCTGTTAGGTCTGAACTCCCAGCTGTGGAGTTCAAGGAAGCTGTTGGTAAAATTGTTGTGTCCCTGAGACTTAAGAACACAAGTCAAGCACACACAAGCCCTTGGAGAGTCTTCTCAAGCAGGTTTCACTGCAAAGTCCAGTCTTTGGGCACTCCTTGGCAAAAGCAGCAACCTCAGGCCAATCCAGCAAGGCAACACACAGCAAAGGGGCAGAACTCCTCCTCACTGTTCTTCTTCCTTGGCAGAGGTTCCACTTGGTTCCAGAACTGATCTAAAGTTCAGGGGTTTTAGGTCCACCACTTATACCCCATTTTCTCTTTGTAGTCATTGCTTACAGAGTCTCTGAACTCAGTAAAATTGTATGTGGCCGGAGCTGGTTGAGTTGCACTACACAGAATTCTGTGGAGCTGCATAAAAACTCCTTGGAATTACACAGAGTTCTGTGAGCAAGCGGAGTTGCTCCACACACCCACATCTACTTTATGTTCGGTGAAGAACAAATGTACGCATATACCTAAAAAGTCCTAAGCACATGTTTAAATGTAACTCTCGCATTACACGGTCGTGCACCATGACAAAAGTCCAGGCGCATGAAAATGTAGCAGAGATGTTCCTATAGGTTCCTCAATACAGCTATATATTGGAGAGTTTGTCACCTATTCCTATCTTCACTGTTCAACCACTCAGTATGATCCTCGATAGATGGTGTAATCTCCTTGCAATAAACCTGACTTTCATGTATGAGGAATGAATCCACCAATAAACAGGCCATTCCCTCGCACTGAGCGCTACTTAATTGCTGAAAATGCACATTACTAACTGCACTTCAGCTGCTATGTTACACTAATCAGCCATATGTCTCACACAGCTGAGCTGCCACTGGCACCGGGCAACAGTTGTTCCAGGACCCCATTCACAACGCTCCTTGGGTCCCTTCTGGAAATCTCTGAGCCCATAACATCCCAGAGCCTCCTCACCTGGCACAGTATATTGCGCCTGTACGGTAAGCGCCTCAACGTGCGCTTCTTTCTGCTGATCCTCAGTCCAATAACACAGCACGTCCTGATATCAAGGCCAAGTGAGAAAACCTGGTATCTGCCTTGTTGGGAAACTTAAAAACATTGAGACGGATGGTTTAACCCTATTATGTAAAAATATTCAAAAATTTGCTGAATGTGCTTGTTATTAATGCTCTCCCTTTCCCTGCCTCTCCCACTGAACCCTGGCCAATGAAGCCCTCTCAATGCCTCTTCCCAAGTGTTCACCTCTTCGTTGGGGCTCAGCTGGCCCTTCATATTCTTCAGACAGCCCCAGTTAAGAAGGTTACTGCCGATCTGCATGGTGAGCACAGACGCTCTGTCACAGCTGTTGGGGCTCATGACCGGAATGGATGGCTCACTGTGGCCTTTCTTTGATACTGGCCCTGGTTCAGTCCCTCGGCCTGCGATGGCTTGCTGGTCCTTCTGCACATGTCTTCCGGTCACCGCAGCCCATCCTCCCGGCTCAATCTCTAGAGTGTCCTTCCATCCTTCTCATGCCCTGGCTGATGCAGGGGCGGTGACACAGCAACTCTATAAGGACTAAGGAGCCCTGGGGCTGAATTAAGGTAGGGGGCATTCTGATGTGTAACCATGACTGGTACTGAGCCTCCGAGAATGATGAGAGAGAAGGTAAGCACACCAGCCGGACCAGTGACAGTAAAGAGAGACTCAAGAAGAGTACACCGACAGCCAGGGTCATCAACACTGAAGAGGGTCTACGTAGCTGCCCACGTTTCTCCTGTATGATATTCTGCCTTGACTGCAGAAGGGGGTGGGAATGGGGATGGTGGTAGCCCATTGGTCCATTCCGGTGTCACGTGGGGAGAACGTCTCGATACCAGGAGCTTCTGGTAATTGTAATTTGGCTAGAAGGATGTCATAGAGGCCTCCTTCATCTGCAGTATGCCTGCCAGGGCAGTTAGCAGCCACTTTGGGTGCCAGCAAACTCTGCTACTTGGCATAGGCAGTGTTTTTGGCAAACTCTGCCCTCCAAGCGCAGTACAGAGTGACAGAAACTCCGTGAACTTCGCCGGCAGAGCGGAGTTTACCGCCCACCCTTAAGTAAAAGCAGTTCTGTCCTCCCTGGTCCAGCTTCACTACAGGAGGTGGAGGCAGAATTGTTCAGAGCAGATACATCCTATTCAGGTGCTAATGAGTACTCCTCCCACCACTCTAATTGCAGAAAGGTCTATTCAGCCTGGCTATGAGTCACCCACAAAAGTCAGGACACACCTCAACCCCACTTGTGACTGTCTAGAGTGCATGCTCACCCCCAGCTCCTGTCACTACAAAACCAGATGGTGAATACACAAACAGGCAGAGGCACACAGGATGGCTACACAAGAAAATGCCCACTAAAAGTGGCATTTTAAAACACACAATTTAAAAAACACCTTTACTAAAAGGTATGTTATTAAATTCTGAGCTTAGAGAGCCTAAACTCCAAATCTCTAGCTGTTCCCAACGGAAGGTCACACTTGTAAAATGTTACAAGGCAGCTCCCATGATAGCCTGTTGGAGAGCTAGTCCTTGCAATCGTGAAAAATGAAGTTAGCAGTATTTCACTATCAGAACATGTAAAACACACCAGCACATGCCCTACCTTTCACATACACGGCACCCTGCCCAGGGGGGTACCTTGTGCCTACCGTAGAGGTGACATGCATGTAAGAAGAGGGAAGGCTAGGGCCTGACGAGTTTGTGCACTTGCCAGGTCGACGTGGCAGTCAAAAGCTGAGTGTGCAGACACTTCAGTGGCAGGTCTGAGACCCATTTGAAAGGCTACTTGTGTGAGTGGCACAACCAGTTCTGCAGACCAACTACTAGCATTTGATTTACAGGCTCTGGGCACACATGGTGCACTTTATTTGTGACCTACCAGTAAATCAAATATGCCAATCATGGATAACAAATCAGAATCACCATTTGTGCAGGGAGCACTTGCAATTTGGCACTGATCATCAGTGGCAAAGTGCCAAGAGCACCTAAACTAGCAAAATTCCAATGAAATGAGGAAATGAAAACAGGGTGAATTAAAATAATTGCCTATGAACACAAAATTTGGTTAGCCTGGAAAATCTCAGGTTTCTCATTTCACATTGTGCCATTCAGCCACTAAATGGGTATCTATTTTCCTCTACTCTTTTACATCAAAGATACAGAAACAACTATCTTACTTTCAGAAGACTATTCAAGAGTTGGCTCTTTCCTACATAATAACCATACTCAAACTTAACCCCTTCAGTGCCCATGACGAGCTGGACTCGTCATGGGCTGCGGTGGCGCTGTGCCCATGACGAGTCCAGCTCGTCATGAACTCCGCCCGCTAATGCAAGGCGCGGCACTGGGCGGGGAAAGGGGCGGGCATGCAAGGGGTTAATGTACAGCTTATCCCTGTGTTTGTAAACATGTATAATTTGATTATATGTATCCCTCTAGATATGTGTATTTCTTTGTACAAATATGTATAATGGCTATGGATATTCTTTAGATCTGCTTAAGAAATTTATATATTAATTATCGTTAAATATATATTATAGGTCACTGCATAGTTTTCATAAACGTTATTTGATTAGAGGCTTATGGGTGCCTGTTTTTATTCATCTGTGAAAATATGTAAATATTATCATAACCTTTTTATCAACAAGTGCTTCACTATTGAAATGTTGAGAAAAAGATAATCATTTAAAAAAGTACATACATAAATTAGCTTGATGTACAGCTACACTTGAAAGTCTGAGTTTATACAAAACTACTTCAAATCTCAATATATTGTCGTCGTTATATTTGTACACCCTTTCTATGTAGTTATATATCTATAAATTTATTGCTTTAGTCCTACTGTAGAAGAAGAAGAAAAAACACATTTGACTTGCTCCAATGCACTACTCTCTCTCACCCAAACCTCTCTCAATATATCCTTTACCTCCACTCTCTAACTTATCCCAAACCTCATTCACTACTATGATCTCCAAAATTAACCATTCTAGACTCTTCCTCCCTCGGATTCCCACTGGCTCACCGAAACCTTATTTTAGTATGATTTCCTTAATCCCTTTCTAGAGACTGTTCCCTCCTCTGTCTCTCCTTTTACACATCCCAAGCCTCATCTTACTGCTATGCTCTCCCAAATAACACTTTTTAAAGTCTTCCATCTTATATCACTCCGTTATACTATTCAATCCAACTAACAGTCTCACATGTCCACAGCTCAAATTAATGCATATTTCCCTATATTACACTGACATTAATCCTCTTTGGGTTCCAGAGCAGCGTGCTACTCGCCGAAAAGCTCTGTGATGCCTTGTCAGGGGTCTTACTACTATGATCTCCCAAATAATACCTTCTAGACTCTTCCCTCTTCTATCCCTACATTATCCTATTCAATCCATCTGACGGACTCACATGCCCATTGCTCAAATTAACATGGTTCCCAATACTAACCCACAACTAATCCTTTTTAGGTTCCGCAGTAGCGTGCTACTCACCGAAAAGTGCTTTGATGCCTCATCAGGTGTAGTAAGCACTTTATAAATACAATTACAATATTCTTAAAAGAAAACCAGGGTGAACTCTGCACATTTGTTTCACGCGGCCAGCAAATATATGTAGGGAAATTTTGGCCCTAAATATTCAGCACACCTCTTTGATACCATATCCTTTTTGGCAGTGATGGGACTCCTAAGGCCACCTGTTCCACATTTTTCTATCTTGATTCCGTAGGGCCTTTTCTAACAGAACTACAAACTGAAGAACATTTCAGGTAGGGTAGCTCTAGTGTAATCATCACGCTACCTCTTTGCATCAGATCTTTAATGTTCAAAAGATCAGATAATTAAAGATGCTGAAAACCAAGATGGCAGTCACGAGTTCCAAGTTTGCAATCTCACCCACCCTCAGCACCAACTTACCAATTTAATGTCCATGGTGCAACTCTGATGAGATCACTGCATGAATAACAGGTGCCTCATTTTGATACAGTTGGCCTGATTATGATGCTGGTGGGACCACCACCACCAGGCCGTCGATAGTGGTCCCAGCGCCATCCAGTCCATTGGTCTGACAACTGTATTAGGATGCAGGGGGTCAGAGCTCGGCTGTCAGGGGGAAAGACCACCACATCCAACAGGATCAAGGATCCCGTCAGTGCGGTGGTTGGACTCCCATTCCCTGCAATGAGGGCTGTGCCTGCTCAGGCACCGCCATAGAGATTACAATGTCCCTCTCTGCCTGCTCTTTTATGGCGGTTCACGCGCCATGAAAAGGAAGGCAGAAAGTGACTTTGGGAGCCCCTAGCAGGGACCTCTCCCCCCTGACCCTCTGCTATGAGGCCTAGGGGGAACCTATGGTGCCCCCATAAACATCCCTGCACCATGTGGCAGGCAGCGCATGGTGCATGCCAGATAGTGTAGGGATGTTTGAAATGTGTATATTTTGTATTGCGGTGTGTGCTGCAGCCCGCAGCACACAACATAATACAAAATATACACATTGCGACCGCCGTGAAGGCCGTCACATCATAATGCGGGCAGCGGGACCGCCGACTTCCAGTAAGACGGTTCTGTTTCTGCCATGGTGCCAGTCGGACGAGAGTCTGACTGGCATCGTAATCAGGCCCAGAATAATGATTTCACCCCCTCGTGTCCTTCGTTCCCGGCACGTATTCTGTCAAGGCCAGAAATAACCTTCAAGAAGCAGCACCTAAACTTCGCACTTTAGGGCGCTTAGGAACGAGGGACATCGGTGTGTCCTCATTGACACTCGAAAGCTAATTAAAGGATGGATCCCATAGGAGGGGAGGTGACGATGGGCTTATTCATCAAGTCTCATTACTTAGTGGGCCGCCGGTGTTAGGATATTGGTGACTGCTCTAATTAAAAAGGAAGGTTCAGTTGCATCCCAATATGTCTAATGACGTTGAACACCGTGCAAAGAAACAGTGCTTTGGTAGCAAAGCTTTAACATCAAAGTCATTGCCTCGCTTTGGCATGTTTTCCTATTGCTCCGAGATAATTTTGCGCAAAAATGGGGCTTCTCTTTTGGCCATTTTTAATTGCTGATCAGTTAATGCCTGCAAATTCAGGATCTTTTAATACCATAGAAATCTTCACATATAAATAATTTGAATATTTATAAACCTAGCTCTACAAACTTGTATCAAAGGGTCCATGTCAATGCTCAGCGAGCACTATCATTAGGCAAAATGACACCTGAAACCTGCAAAACTTTGCAATTGGAACTTAAAAGAACAATAAGACTAACATCTAGCGCCAATAAAAAGTAAACTCTTACAGAGAAGTAGTTCCTCCACTCCCTGGTATAATTCTGAACTTAAAACCTTGAAACAATTCTGTCGCAAACAGTAGGAATATGGAGGAAGGACTACAGTTTAACCGAAAAAGAAAATTACAAACAATGCACTGCCAATACAAAGCTCTTATTATAGCCACAAAATCAAGCTTCTTTAAACTCCTCTAAGGAGCTCTTTCGCAGGATCACTACTTTAACTACTATTACCACTCTCAATTACACTGTAATCAGTAGTATTTTTATCCATGCCCTGGCACTCTTCTTTCAGAATAAGGTTCAATACATTTTTGATAGTTTTATGAGTACTAATCAGTACGCTCTAGTGCCTGTTCCTTCCTACCCCTATGATGAATCCAGGTTAATGAGAGATATATTTGAGCTATCTGAGGAAACAATTAAACAGTTGATCTTGACTGCTAATTCAAGTTCCCCTTTTGATCCTTGTCCCCCTTTCATAATTCAGATGGTCCTGGATATTGTGGCAAATCAGCTTGCTACTATTTTTAGCATAATGTTTCAAGCAGGGAATTTTCCTGAAGATTGGAAGAATGCTTTGGTCTTGCCACTTTGAAAAAACTCTAATCTTGATCCCCTAGACACTAACAATTATCGCCCCATAACTAGGTTGTCTTTTCCAGCCAAACTTGTGAAAAAAGCCATGATTGAACAGTTGACATCTTTCATTGAACAAAACAACCTATGAGACTCCTCTCAAGTTGGATTCTGTAGTGGACATGGCACACAGATGGCCCTTATAGTTGCTACCGAAGAGATTTGTGCTACTCTGGATAGTGGTGGAAGAGCGTCCCTGGTCTTACTTGACCTCGCCGCTGCAACTGATACAGTCGACCACGTTCGCTTGGTCGACGGATTAAGCACTTTAGGAGTTAAGGGCAAAGTGATTGCCTCCCTTAAATCCTTCCTCAACACTAGAGTTGAATTAGTTCATCTCGATGAATAAACCTCCGAATCCTATATTTTACCATGCAGGGTCCATCATTGAGCCCATCATTGTTCAACATCCATGTTACTCAGCTGGCAGCACTGATCAGATCCTTTGTTTTTTTTTTTTATCACTACTGGCAACTGTTGCCTGAAACTATGCACCCACCAAGGGCTGCAGTTTTATTCGAGAAATTCCTACGATGTTATCTGTGTCAGGTGGAATATCAAAGATATTGAAGAAGACGCCTCACTCACATAATAGTGACATGCTTCATCATAGGCGTTTTCTCCACACCCAGATAAGATGATACTATCTGGGCGGACTCAACCAGAGATGTAATGGGAGTTCTTATATAAGTATATTACTGGTTAAGCAGGGAACCAGATTTTTTATATAAACTAAAAATACCTACAAGTGTACCCCTGCTCGATCCTTTATTCTGGGGCACTTGTGGTACCATTAAAAACCATATGTTGCTTTTTTTTTTAACATTAATCTATTCAAATATACCCTCATATAAATGCCAACATGTTTCGGCCCTCATTTAAATAGCCCAATCGGGTCTGGGGCCTTCGTCAGGGCATTGTGTTTCTGTTCCTTGATTTAAGGTCCCTGCCTGGACTTTACGCGTATATTTCATGCATACAAAAAGTGAGGCCTAATGCACTCACCTGCACTTCTTGTATTCAAGCTCCAGTAGATTTCTACTGGTGGATACTATTTAGCATCATGCAGGAATCGTGTGTCAATGGTGGCGTCCTGTAGTCACACATTCGTCAAGGTTCCGCCACCGCTACGGCAGGCGATGTGTCGAGTAGGCGAGAAAGCGGTGGCGGAGCCTTGACGAATGTGTGACTACAGGACGCCACCTTTGACACACGATTCCTGCATGATGCTAAATAGTATCCACCAGTAGAAATCTACTGGAGCTCAAATACAAGAAGTGCAGGTGAGTGCATTAGGCCTGACTTTTGGTATGCATGAAGTGTACGCGTAAAGCCCAGGCAGGGACCTTAAATCAAGGAACAGAAACACAACGCCCTGACGAAGGCCCCAGACCCGATTGGGCTATTTAAATGAGGGCCGAAACATGTTGGCATTTATATGAGGGTATATTTGAATAGATTAATGTTAAAAAAAAAACAACATATGGTTTTTAACGGTACCACAAGTGCCCCTGAATAAAGGATCGAGCAGGGGTACACTTGTAGGTATTTTTAGTTTATATAAAAAATCTGGTTCCCTGCTTAACCAGTAACCTACTTATATAAGAACTCCCATTACATCTCTGGTTGAGTCCGCCCAGATAGTATCATCTTATCTGGGTGTGGAGAAAACGCCTATGATGAAGCATGTCACTATTATGTGAGTGAGGCGTCTTCTTCAATATCTTTGATATTCCACCTGACACAGATAACATCTTAGGAATTTCTCGAATAAAACTGCAGCCCTTGGTGGGTGCACAGTTTCAGGCAACAGTTTCCAGTAGTGATAAAAAGTTTTGATTGGGAGAACGCAACTGTCCCATTCATTCTCTCACTCTCCTTGTGTGAAAAACAGATCCTTTGGGTTCTCATTGGTTTCATATGCCGATGGCACCCAGATAATAGTATCTCTTTCCAATTCTAATCAAGGTATTGATTAATCCTTTTGCAACTGTATGTCTGCAGTTAGCAACTGGATTGGAAAAAGTGTCTCAAATTAAACTCAGCCAAGACGGAGGTGATGTTGTTTGGTCATAACACAACCTTTTGGGCCCCATCATGCTGGCTCAAAGATAGGGGCACTCTTCCCATCCCTAAGAATAAAGTTAGGAACCTAGAAGTCATTTTGGACAATAAATCAACATACAAAAACCAGGTTAATGCAGTAATCGCTTCTTTTTTCATTGTAAAAACCTTGAAGAAAATAAAAAATCTGATCCCTCATGACCTAAAAACAGTGGTCATTGCTTTAGTACTCTCACGTGTTGACTACTGCAATGGCCTCTATCTCAGACTGCAAGTGACTACTATGCGGAAATTGCAAACTGTACAAAATTCTACAGCTAGAATGCTTATAAATCTGCATAATTTCCAATCTGCTTCCCCAGCGTTGAATTGTCTCCACTGGCTTCCAGCGAGAAAGTGAGCTGCTTTTAAATCGTTATGTATTGCCAATAAGGCATTGGCTAGTACAGGAACTGAGTTCTTGGAAAATCCATTCTGCTGGTATATTTCCAATAGACCCCTTCGATCCAGCCTGGTGAAAACAGTTATTGTGCCTCGCCACAGACTGGCTACTTGGGGTGGCAGAGGCTTTGTGAAAAACACAGCACTCTTCTGGAATGAACTTCCTCCTCTTTTAAAAACTGGCACAGTCTCCATACCTTTAGGATTTTTTTTAGTGTAAATAATATATTTGTTACCCTGCTGTTATTTCTGTATCCTCTCTTGCTTAGATCAGCACCAAGATGCCTAAGGGCATAAGATCTCTTTTAAAAACCCAACATCAAATCAAAATCAAATCAGTACAAATCAACAAATTCCATTATGTGCTTGTTTACAAATAAAATGGTAACCTCTTTCTGGATGTAAACTCCAGTTTATGGCCAAATAAAAATTACACTCATGGGTTTTACCACACCTATGATTCCTTGGTGGGGTAAATCCCGAGACCTGTTTCAACTGTAAAAGCAGATGGAATTCATGGACAGTAAATTGCCAGGTAATTGGGAAAGTATGTGCAAACTCGTACAGTAATTTAGTATCCAGCACTTTATTCACCATTACTGGTTATTACTTCGTAATAACACAGTAATGGTGGGGTGATATCTCACAAAAACAGTACATTTGGTTGCAGAGCTACAACTCCACTATTACCTTTTCACATTTAATCAGCCCATACACTGGTCAACAGAAGCATCTGCTATTTATTGAACTAAAGGCCTGCTGCACAAAGTACATTTTTGTGATTCGGAAAACTCATTGCCAAATTGCAAAATGCATTTAGAAACGTATACAAAACCACAATTTGAAGGGGTGTGTAGTGGGCATTCCTTTTTAATTGTGAGTCCGTAAGGCATGTAACAATGGTAACTCTAATTCCAGTCACAAACCATTGAACGATTACCGATCATCTAAGTTAGGGTGGTAACTGATTTGCCAAGGGGAAGGGGTCCTCTTTGGACACCTCCAATCTGGGAATCTGTGACTCCAATGCAGGTGAAGTAGGCAGTGGCCCACGTGACCTCTGTCTCTTTTCACTGAAGTCTTTCAAAACTGCAAATAGTTTTCTTTTTTAAGCAGTGGTGCGTCTTTAGGGAGTTTGAGCTCTTCAAAAAATGCATGTGTTCCGGTAGTGGTAGTATGAAGAGCAGGTCAGGTATCCCGGAGGATCATCTCTGTAGGTCAAAGATCCGGTTGGAGGTCATGGACGGTCATTGCTGGAGCTTGGTGTTGATGGTGTCTCCGGGCTGTCGATCCCATAGTGCAAAGAGAAGATCTCACTGGCAGTTGTCGCTGGCAGTTGCAGTTGTACGAAAAGTTGGGTTTGATGGAGCTTCGCATTGGGGATCGATGTGGGCAGAAAAACCTTGACACAAACAGGCCCATTTACGGTCACAAAGAAACCAAAACTTGAGGCTTTCTCCTTTTTTCATGAGGAGCTCAGCTGATGCCAAACCAAGGGTCCAGGACTTGGAAAACACCTCTTAGGGACCAGGAACTCACTCCAGCGGATGCCATCAGAGCTCGGGCAGGTCCAGTTGAAGGTCTAGGCAGGTCCTTTGCACAGGTCCTTTGCAGCAGGTGAGTTGGCGAGTTCCGGGGAGACCTCTGAAGCTTGTTATGTACCAGTAGATCAGAACAGGAGGTCAGTCAGCTGACTCTTGGACCCTTGGAGTTACAATCCACTGACCTTATCAGTGGACTGCTCTCTTCCTTGCACAGCTGCGCCTGGTAGCTGCTGCCCCCAAGCTCCCTGCTGCTGACCATCTAACCCTCGGGTCAGTGGTTTGAGGCCCCTATCACCTGCAGGCACCCGCCTGCGCCTCATTCCTGGTGGTCTAGTGGTAGAGCGTCTCTGCTGCTGGGCTGTCCTTTTTCTCTCATTTTCTGCCTTTTTCTTTGATTCTTTTCTGTCATTGTCACCCTTTTTGCACTTTTTCCTTTTTTTCTCCTTTATCACCTTTCTTGCTTCTTTTTGCCCCTGCCACAGTGATCCCCCATAGCCCCACCCCCTCCAGTACCACTTTCCTGCTCCCCTCATTACCTGGCCCCGAGCCCCCCTCACACTACTTAATGGAAGCTGCTCTGCGGCTGCACGCAGCGGGCGTATTGCTGGCACACCAAATGGGTGCCAAAGACAAGCCTGTCCAGCCCTAGACACCCTGGTCCTAGGACCTTCCTCTGATACAACGCCAGCTCCCTCCTCTCCCTCAACACTGGACGCTACAGCGTCTGCCACCTCGCATCACCATAGGAAACTCAAGGACCTTTCTCCTGCCAAAATTGCAGCTGCATCCTTGCCCACTTCCGCACTCCATCTCCTCCAAGCGCCCACCCAACTGACAGTGCACACAACTGGGTCAACTGCATCATCCTCATGGAAACCTGGACAAACCCCAGCTCTGGCATGGACATCGCCACCGCCATCCCTGATAGCTACAATATCACCCACAAGAACCGCACCAACCAACCAGTAGGAGGCATCGCCATCATTCACAAAACAGCCTCTCCTGACCACCCATACGGACGATCCAATGATAACCATGGAATACCTCCACTTCCAGATCCAGATCAACCCCAACACCACCCTCTGCTCGCTCGTCAACAAACCGCCAGGCCACCACCCGCCCTTCACCAACACCATCATCGACTTCATCACACCTCAGACTCTCGCATCCACAAATGACATCCTGCCCGGCGACCTCAACTTTCACCTGGGCAACATCAATGAACTGATCAGCTGCATCCCTTCTGAAGAACCTCGCCAACATAGGACTCAAGCAGCTAGTCACCTATCAAACCCACGCAGCAGGACACACACTCAACTCCATCTTCTCTGCCAGTAAAAACATCTCCGATAGTCACACTACTCTGGACTGACCACCACTGTGTGCACTTTACCTTTACCAAACCCACTGTCCTCCCCCACCCTCACTGCCCCACCTGCTGTAGCTGGAACAAGGTCTTCGTAGAACATCTCACTGCCTCCCTCAGCACTACCATACTGATGACATTCACTGGCGTTAATACACAGCACACAACCTCCATCAATGGATCTCCAACTGCTCCTAAACTCTGGCACCCCTCAAGAAGGCACCTGGAAGGCAGCACTCCAAGAAAGCTAGCTGGTTAACTTTCACCCTCCATGAGTCTAGACGCACCTATAGACGACTCAAGATGTGATGGAGGAACAACAAAACCCCAGAAACCCACGCAACCTTCAAAGCCACCATCACCTCACACCACCTCCTCCTCAAAACCACAAAGAAAATGGCCCTCCAAGACAGAATCAATTCCAACGCACACAACAGCAAAGAACTCTTCGCCATTGTCAAGGAGTTTGCCAGGCCCAACAGCGAGACCACAGATGTCCCACCCTCCCAAGGCCTCTGCAACAAACTCAGCACCTTCTTTCCACCCCAAGATCAGTCAGATCTATGACAGCTTTGACACTCAAGATCCTCCCACCACCACACCCAACCACGCTGCACCCCAACAGATCCTGCTCAACTGGACCCCGCTCAACACAGATGACTAAACCTGGGTGGTGAACTCCGCTCTGTTCACGGGGTTTGCGGAGATTTTTGCACTCCGTGCTCCTCGCTCCTTGCTCATGCTCCCAAACGTCAACTTGGTAAGCTCGAGTGAGGAAAATCCACCTCCCGGTAAGTTTTATCCTCGATCGTGCTCCCCAACATCAAGTTGGCAAGCAAGAAAAATTCACCTCCCAGTGACATTTCTCAAAGCGGGCGGATTTCTCAATGCAGGCAGTCACGGGAGGTCTACTCAAGTGGCAGAAAAGAAGTAGCTCCCTTTTTGGCTGTGCATGATGCCATTCATGTTGATTTTCGAATGCAGGACAAATACCCAGCACTGAAAATCAATGCAGACAGGCATGACCAAGTGCACTCCGCTGCTTGCGGAACTCCGCATAGCGCAGGACAGTTTTTGGGTCACTTCGCAGACTGCACCAAGGCTTACAGACAACACACTCAAGACCATGAAGAGCATCCACTCCGGAGTCCCCTCATACCCATGCCTGCACGACATCTTCCATAGAGCAGCCACCTGCATTGCTAATGAGCTATGGCACACTATAAACTGCTCCATGGAGGCCACTACCTTCCCTGACAACTGGAAACACGCTGAGATCAAAACCTTGCTGAATAAGCCATCTGCCGACCCGATAGACCTCAAGAACTTTAGACCCATCTCTCTGCTCCCCTTCCCAGCCAAGGTCATCGAGAAGGCCATCCACGCACAACTCTCAAAGTTCATTAAAGCAAACCACGTCCTGGACATCTCCCAATCCAGCTTCCGAAGCAACCACAGCACCGAGACCGAACACCTCGCCGCCACCGACGACGTCCGCTCCCTCCTCGCCGCCACCGACGACGTCCGCTCCCTCCTCGCCACCACAGGCGACATCCGCTCCCTCCTCGACCTAAGCGAAACAGCAGCCCTCATCCTTCTGGACCTCTTGGCCGCCTTTGACACCGTCCCCACCACATCCTAATCACTTGACTCCACGACGCTGGCATCCATGATAAGGCCCTGGACTGGATCCACTTCTTCCTGTGAGTCAGACTACCTCCGTTCCTCTCCAAACCCATACAGATCATCTGTGGAGTGTAGAAGGCTCCTTCCTGAGCCCCCCTCTTCAACATCTACATGGCCCCACTTGCAGTCATCGTCAGGAATCACAAACTCAACATTGTCTCCTATGCTGACAACACACAGCTGATCCTCTCCCTCACCAACAAACCCACAGCCACCGGAAACAACTTCCACAGCTGGATGAAGGCCAGATTCACCACCTGGATGAAAGATAGTTGTCTCAAACTCAACTCAGACAAGACTGAAGTCATCATCCCAGGACCCACCCCGCCAGCTTGAGACAGCCGTGCTTTACAAACCCCTAAAGTGTGCAGAGACCTAAAAGCCAAAAAAAGCAGGTTTACAAAACAGGAAGAGTGAAGGCAACATGTTTGTGGGTGATCCTGTGTACAAGGCTAAGTCAAACTTGCAACTATTCTCAAAGGGGAATCTGTTTTCATCGGACAGCTGCTTCTATGAAAAATGTGTCAGGGAACCTCCAGAGGACTAAGCAATGGTCCAGGGCACCACTGCATGGTCCCCATGATCACTTCCTAAATGAGAAACATTTTTATATTTAAACAGTACCTGTTCCTTGAAGTAATACACGGTGCTTTCAAAGCAAACTGTTTCCATTTGGTTAGGCAACCATGATCTGCTGATTATTGAATAACACTAACCCTGTGTTTATAGTATGCCTGTGTGGAGCTCGTAGAGTTCTGTTACATCGAATTTGGAGGAGAAGCCCAAAAACTCAGTGAGATTTGGCGAAATTCCGCGGACGGGTGTAGCCGTGCTACCTGGAAAGTGCACGTGAAGAGCACCATGCATTTCACACGGTCCCATCCATATTGTTTTCTGTTCTGTGCATGGCCTGTTTTCAATTCACCCTTAGTCTTTTCAATTCTCCCCCTATCCGACTCATTCAACCATTTTCCTTTATTGTATCCTTAGTTCTTCCTTTATTCCTTTCTTTTCCTATTTCTTCTCAGTTTTTTCCCCACCCAGTGCCATGGCAGAGCAAAGAGAGAGCAGGAGCAGTTGCGTTGCCAGTGCGACTGATAGCCACACACCTGGTGCCCGATTTACAGAACTAACTTAAGACAAAATCCTGAACTTACTACTCTTGGTATTCACAGAATGCACTTACTACTTTTGGTATTCACAGAATGGATTTACGACTACTAACTTTACGTCCGCACTCGGGCCGGAGATTCCGGCCCGGAGGCGGAGATTCCATCCCGGAGTTGCAGAGAGTAGCAAAGTACCAACTACCTACACACTAGCTAGCATGCCTCCATTAATTTAGCACAACAAGAATACTTGTACTCCATGGTGCATAATGCCTTACTAATTATGAGAGGTAATTTATTTTTATTTTTCCACACAATTTGTCTGTTTATTTTTTTAATCAGAAAATCGTTCAAAAGAAATAAACCAACATTTTATTTTAAACTAGTGTGTTGTTTATACTGCCGTAATGTCTTTGAGCCAGTGCATTTGTCTTTTTGTGTATAAAAATGGCTGTGACTCTACTCACATCAAATTTGAATGGCCCTAGACGACCAGCAATGTACTGCTACTGTGACACTCTATGATTTTAAACAAGTGGTTGGCACAGAGCATTGTTTACAATTAGTCTTTTTTCTTTCTTGATATAATTTCTCCTGCTGGTCAACCACCTAAGAGGCAGGAGATAGCAGCCTGGCCACGGTGACAGAGGCTGGAGACCCTATGGGCCGCATTTCTGTGCTGGTGGCCCTGCAGTAGACGGATACGGTGGCCCGTCCTCCAGCCTCCCGACAAGAACAACACCAGTGCTACCGGCAGCTGCCCATCACTGTCATACCTTCTGTCCCCCTCCCGTTCAGACCGCTTTTTCCAGCGCTGTGTCCTGCAGAGGCTGGTGTGGTTAGAAAGTTGTACAGCACACGTTTAATCTGAGTTTCAAAGTTTATGAGTATAGTATACCAGTTAGTTATAGTTACTTATACCCATGTCCTACTACCCTCTGCATTATTGATTGAACACTAGGAGGTTTGGCATGCTGCCATTACCCATACTGTTAAAAAAAAAAACCCTAGATAAACAAGGAAATTCAAAGTAGTACAATCTGCAGTAGAAGTGAGTTTCTAACTAAACTAGTTCACTTCACTCCATAGTTCTGTTCCTTGAATAGTTTCCCAAGGTGCCTTCTTAATGGTGGTGGATAGAAGTAGCAGGCTAGTGCGCCAGCAGGAAAAGAATCACAACAAATGAGGTCCCACTCCCACCTAGGTAAGCTCCAACTGTAGGTTTAATCAATCAATCAATCAAACATTTGTAAAGCGCATTACTCACCCGTGAGGATCTCAAGGCGCTGGGGGGGTGCTGCTACTGTTCGAACAGCCAGGTCTTGAGGACTCTCCTGAAGGTCAGCAGGTCCTGAGTCTGCCGCAGGTGGATGGGTAGGGTGTTCCATGTCTTGGCGGTGAGGTGGTTGAATGATCTGCCGCCGGCGGTCGTTCTGCGGATGCTTGGAACGTTGGCAAAGGCGAGGTCAGCGGAGCGAAGCTGGCGGTTCGGGGTGTAAAAGTGAGTCGTTCGTTGAGGTATGCTGGTCCGGTGTTGTGGAGTGCCTTGTGAGCATGGGTGAGGATCTTGAAGGTGATCCTCTTGTTGATGGGGAGCCAGTGCAGGTCTCTCAGGTGGGCTGTGATGTGGCTGTACCGTGGGATGTCGAGGATGAGGCATACAGAGGTGATCTGTATGAGTTGTAGTCATTTCTGGAGATTGTCCGTGGTTCCCGGGTAAAGAGCGTTGCTGTAGTCCAGTCTGCTGCTGACGAGAGCCTGGGTGACCGTCCTTCTGGTTCCGGTGGGGATCCATCTGTAGATCTTGCGGAGCATGCGGAGAGTGTTGAAGCAGGAGGAGGAGACGCGTTGACTTGCTGGGTCATTGATAGCGATGAGTCTAGGATAAACCCCAGGTTGCATGTGTGGTCGGTGGATGTCAGTGCAGCTCCCAGTGTGGCCGGCCACCAGGAGTCGTCCCAGGCGGAGGGGTTGGAGCCGAGGATGAGGACCTCCATCTTGTCCGAATTCAGTTTCAGGTGACTGTTCTTGATACATTCAGCAATGGCCTTCATTCCTTTGTGGAGGTTGGTTTTGGTGGTGGTGGGGGCCTTGGTGAGGGAGAGGATCAGCTGGGTGTCGTCGTGTATGAGATGATGTTGAGGTCGTGTGATCAGGCTATGTTGGTGAGCGGTGCCATGTAGACGTTGAAAAGTGTCGGGCTGAGGGATGATCCTTGGGGTACACCCACAATGATCTTGGTGGCTTCAGATCGGAATGGAGGGAGGTGGACACTCTGGGTACTGCCGGTGAGGAAGGAGGTGGTCCAGTCCAGGGCTTTGTCGTGGATCCCTGCGTTGTGGAGGCGTGTGCGTAGGGTGTGGTGGCAGGCGGTGTCGAAGGCGGCCGAAAGGTCTAGGAGGATGAGGGCCACGGTTTTGCCGTTGTCCAGCAGGGTCCTGATGTCGTCGATGGCGGCGATGAGGGCAGTTTCGGCGCTGTGGTTGCTGCGGAATCCTGATTAGGATGGGTCCAGGGTGTTGTTCTCCTCGAGGAAGTGGGTCAGTTGCCTGTTGACAATCTTCTCGATGACTTTCGCCGGGAACGGGAGTAGGGAGATTGGCCGAAAGTTCTAGAGGTCCTTAGGGTCCGCCTTGGATTTCTTGAGTAAGGCGTTGACCTCGGCGTGCTTCCAGCTCTCCGGGAAGGTGGCGGTCTCGAAGGAGTTGTTGACGATCTTCTGGAGATGGTGGAGCTTGCTTTGTTGAAGATGTGGTGCAAGCAGGGGTCGAATGGTGAGCCGGAGTGGATGATGTTCATGATTTTGTTGGTGTCATTGTCGTTGACGTGGGTCCAGGAGAGCAGGAGGTTGGTGTGGCTGGGGGACGGTGAGTCTGAGGTGTTGGTAGCTGTAGGAGGGGCCTGGTTGTTGAAGCTGTCGTGGATGTCTGTGATCTTGCGGTGAAAGAAGGTGGCTAGGGAGTTGCAGAGGTCTTGCGACTGCAGGATGTCGTTGGAGCTGGGGTTGGAGAGTTCCTTCACGATGTTGAAGAGCTCTTTGCTGTTGTGTGCGTTGTTGTCGATGCGTTCCTTGAAGGAGGTCATTTTGGCGGTTCGGATGAGTTGGTGGTGTCTGTGGATGGCATTCTTGTGGGCTGCATTACTGTCCGGTGTCTGTTCGTGATGCGTCTTCTTTTCGTGTCTTCGGCAGGTCAAAGGGGTTATCAATCCAAAGCAACTATATTGAAGGAAAAACACAGTGTTATATATTATCATAGCTTTACAATGAATTAGAGAAAACTACTACCACCATCACACAATAAAGAAAAGATCGCCTCATATTATAACAAAAACTAGCAATAGTAAATTCTTCTGCGCAATGGGGATCTAGTATGCTACTTTAAAATAAAGTTACGAAACCCTAAAGTCAAGAGGAGAGGTGGACTCGGAGTCAGTAGTGGAATTAACAAGGGTAAGGGCTTTCACAAAACAAGGCCTCAATTATGACGTTGAGAAATGATGTCCTTCACGTTTAATCTAAACCCTTTTATGCGTGGGTGTGGGCTATTGCTCAGGTAATAGAGCATAATGCAGTGATTTCATGTCGCTTTCACCACATTGTCCCGTCAAGTGTGTAAATCATTTATGGTGTCAATTAAGTCACACCTCAATAAATCACAAAGCCTGGAGGAAGAGGGTTAGGGGTTTAAGAATGGATGAGAAAGGGGCTGTGGGGAAATGTGTGACAAAGACAAACACTACACAACAGCACAATTTTCATCAGGGCGATGAGCAGCACATCATCAACAATCTGTTGCAGAAGGAAATAAAAAAAAAACAGGAAGACATTGCAGTAAAATGCTATGAAAACAGCCTTTTAACACCCAGAGACCACATTATTATTATATATAAATGTTTTGTCATCTATGTTTGAAAAATACATATTATGGAGTAGGGAAAACTTAAAAAGTGTAATCTGAGCTGTACGGAGTGTTATGTGCCTGGATAGTGTGTTCCTGAGCAATGTGCATTCACCCAGCCACTTGAGACTCAACAGTGACAGAAGAATCTGGGTTATTGAGAGAATGCAAATGGAGGGCAAATAGGAAGGGTGTTGGTTTGGTCACTCAAAGGCTTGAAATTGGGTTGATGCACTGCCAACATTGGAGTACAAGGAGGGAACATTTGAGTTGCAATGAGATGAGGGTACTACTGAGAGGTTAAAAAAAGTGTCAGAAGCACAGAGGTATGGGGATCCTGGTTCCACACAGAGGAGGTGGGGGGTCGAATTCTCTACTAATGTTTACTGTACAACCCTGACTAAAGTTTGTGCAGCCTGACTCCCTCTGTAATTAGTAAACCCACACAGTTCTATAAACTATGATTGGTAAAAGAAATATGATTCTGTTTTGCCAAATTGGGCAGTGCATCGCATTCATCTTCGACTGTCCGTCTTGGGTGCCTGGCTCAACTGGTCTGGTAATATAGGCAGGAGTGTTATGGAGCGTTCGTACTGGAGAAGAAGAAGCCTGCAGATTGTAAAACATAAGCAATATTGTAGAATCAAAGAGAAGGACAGAAGGTAAGCTTCATGAGGAGCGTACCAACTACCAAGATTCGGAAGAATAGCAAGAGCATAGACTGCTGTAATCATTCATTTTTATATCTCATGGAAGATCAATTAACTGAGAAGTGAGTGCAATTTACAACCAATTACAGACAAGTTCCTACATGTAGTGGACTGATCAATCTCACAACTACCTTCATATCAATTAGCCCAGTGTGTTCATCATGTGATGAAGATGATGATGTGGCATCACAACACGTCTGTTTTACAAGCAATAGGTCCCCGACCACAACCACATAAAAGGAGTTTCACATCTGAGCCTGTACACACACTCAGCAACATTTCCCTAATCAATGCAACTTTCTCCAGTCCACAGAGCTGAGTAGGCCTCAGAGTCATCATTAGTTGGCTTTCCTTTAAAGCCGATAGACTTGATCTATACTGTCTTTCTTCTGGCTGTTGAGGTAATCCCGCCCTGAGTCCCTGCATCATCCTCCTCCTGACTCAGAATAACAAATCAGTCCAACTCCGTCCAGACCTGAGCAAGATAGACCAGTAGTGCACTGCAGTTGAATAATAATAAGAGAAACAGAATTTGAGTATGTTTTTTTCTGTAGATTTCTGAAAATTAACTAAATTGAGTACCAAATCCATCTCACACTTCGCCGTCCTCAAAGCATTGCTGTTGTGGGTTAGAATTTGGACCAATACGGAAATTCCCGTAAAAGAGGCAGTGGTGGAATTACTAGCTCTCCAAAGCCAGAAAGGCGAGAGGCTGTGGTTTAACAGGGTAAGGAAGTGGCTGTATCGGCTGGGAATGGATATGATGTGGGAGGCCCCTCGTTCTATTACTAAGAGAATGGCTCCTTTATTAAAGAAGAGGTATTGGGATTTTACAAACTTCTCTTGTAACAATAGTGTGGCGAGGGCGAGGTCAGCGGAGCCAAGCTGGCGGTTCGGAGTGTAAAGTGTGTCGTTCGTTGAGGTATGCTGGTCCGGTGTTGTAGAGTGCCTTGTGAGCGTGGGTGAGGACCTTGAAGGTGATCCTCTTGTTGACGGGGAGCCAGTGCACGTCTCTCAGGTGGGCTGTGATGTGGCTGTGGCGGGGGATGTCGAGGATGAGGCATGCAGAGGCGATCTGTATAAGTTGTAGTCATTTCTGGAGCTTGGCTGTGGTTCCCACGTAGAGGGCGTTGCCGTAGTCCAGTCTGCTGCTGACGAGGGCCTGGGTGTCCGTACTTCTGATTTCGGTGGGGATCCATCTTGCGGAGCATGCGGAGGGTGTTGAAGCAGGAGGAGGAGACGACGTTGACTTGCTGGGTTATTGATAGCGATGAGTCTAGGATGAACCCCAGTTTGCATGCTTGGTCGGTGGGTGTCGGTGCAGCTCCCAGTGTGGCCAGCCACCAGGAGTCGTCCCAGGTGGAGGGGTTGGAGCCGAGGATGAGGACCTCCGTCTTGTCTGAATTCAGTTTCAGGCGGCTGTTCTTGATCCATTCGGCAATGGCCTTCATTCCTTTGTGGAGGTTGGTTTTGGCGGAGGTGGGAGCCTTGGTGAGGGAGAGGATCACCTGGGTGTCGTCGGCATATGAGATGATGTTGCTGTCGTGTGATCGGGCTATGTTGGCAAGCGGTGCCATGAAGACGTTGAAAAAAGTGTCGGGCAGAGGGATGATCCTTGGGGTACGCCCCAGATGATCTTTGGTGGCTTCAGATCGGAATGGACAGAGGCGGACACACTGGGTTCTGCCGGTGAGGAAGGAGGTGATCCAGTCCGGGGCTTTGTCGTGGATCCCTGCGTTGTGGAGGCATGTGCTTAAGGTGTGGTGGCAGACGGTGTCGAAGGCGGCCGAAAGTTCTAGGAGGATGAGGGGTGCGGTTTCTCCGTTGTCCAGCAGGGTCCTGATGTCGTCAGTGGCGGCGATGAGGGCAGTTTCGGTGGTGTGGTTGCTGCGGAATCCTGATTGGGATGGGTCCAGGGTGTTGTTCTCCTCGAGGAAGTGGATCAGTTGCCTGTTGACAATCTTCTCGATGACTTTCGCCGGGAACGGGAGTAGGGAGATGGGTCGGAAGTTCTTGAGGTCCTAAGGGTCCGCCTTGGGTTTCTTAAGTAAGGCATTGATCTCGGCGTGCTTCCAGCTCTCCGGGAAGGTGGCGGTCTCAAAGGAGTTGTTGATGATCTTCTGGCGATGGGGTGCGATGGTGGAGCTTGCTTTGTTGAAGATGTGGTGCAGGCAGGGGTCGGATGGTGAGCCGGAGTGGATGAAGTTCAGGATTTTGTTGGTGTCGTTGACGTGGGTCCAGGAGAGCAGGAGGTCGGTGTGGCTGGGGGGCGGTGGGTGAGTCTGAGGTGTTGGTGGCTGTTGGAGGGGCCTGGTTGTTGAAGCTGTCGTGGATGTCTGTGATCTAACGGTGAAAGAAGGTGGCTAGGGAGTCGCAGAGGTCTTGCGATGGCAGGATGTCATTGGAGCTAGGGTTGTAGGGCTGGAAAGTTCCTTCACGATGTTGAAGAGCTCTTTGCTGTTGTGTGTGTTATTGTCGATGCATTCCTTGAAGGAGGCTCTTTTGGCGGTTTGGATGAGTTGGTGGTGTCTGCGGATGGCGTTCTTGTGGGCTGCATTGCTGTCCGGTGTCTGTTCGTGATGCCACTTCTTCTCGAGTCTTCGGCAGGTCAAAGGGGATATCGATCCAAAGCAACTATATTGAAAGAAAAACACAGAGTAAGTGTGTTATATATTATTATAGCTTTACAACGAATGAGAAAAAACTACTACCACCATGACACAATAAAGAAAAGAACGCCTCATATTATAACAAAAACTAGCAATAGTAACTTCTTCTGAGCAATGGGGATCTAGTATTCAACTTTAAAATAAAGTTACGAAACCCTCAAGTCAAGAGGAGAGGTGGACTCAGAGTCAGTAGTGGAATTAACAAGGGTAAGGGGTTTCATAACAAAAGGCCTGAATGATGACGTTGATAAATGATGTCCTCCACGTTTAATCTAAACTCTTTTATGCGTGGGTGTGGGCTAATGCTCAGGTAATAGAGCATAATGCAGGGATTTCATGTCGCTTTCACCACATTGCCCCGCCAAGTGTGTAAATCATTTATGGTGCCAATTAAGTCACACCTCAATAAATCACACATTCTGGAGGAAGAGGGTTAGGGGTTTAAGAATGGATGAGAAAGGGGCTTTGGGGAAATGTGTGACAAAGACAAACACTACACAACAGCACAATATTCCTCAGGGCGATGAACAGCACATCATCAACAATCTGTTGCAGATGGAAATTTAAAAAAAGTAGGAAGACAGTTCAGTAAAATGCTTTGAAAACAGCCTTTTAACACCCAGAGACCACATTATTATTATTATATATAAATGTTTTGTCATCTATGTTTGAAAAATACATATTATGGAGTAGGGAAAACTTAAAAAGTGTAATCTGAGCTGTACGGAGTATTAAGTGCCTGGATTGTGTGTTCCTGAGACATGTGCATTCACCCGGCTACTTGACACTCAAAAGTGACAGAAGAATCTGGGTTACTGAGAGAATGCAAATGGAGGGCAAATAGGAAGGGTGTTGTGTTTGGTCACTCAAACGCTTGTAAATGGGTTGATGCACTGCCAACATTGGAGTACGAGGAGGGAACATTTGAGTTGCAATGAGATGAGGGTACTACTGAGAGGTTAAAAAAAGTGTCAGAAGCACAGAGGTATGGGGATCCTGGTTTCACACAGAGGGGGGGGGTCGAATTCCCTCCTAATGTTTACTGAACAACCCTGAATAAAGTTTGTGCAGCCTGACTCCCTCTGTAATTAGTAAACCCTCACAGTTCTATAAACTATGATTGGTAAAAGAAATATGATACTGTTTAGCCAAATTGGGCAGTGCATCTGCATTCCTCTTCGAATGTCGTCTTGGGTGCCTGGCTGAACTGGTCTGGTAATGTAGGCAGGAGTGTTATGGAGCGTTCGTGCTGGAGAAGAAGAGGCTTGCAGATTGTAAAACATAAGCAATATTGTAGAATCAAAGAGAAGGACAGAAGGTAAGCTTCGTGAGGAGAGTACCAAGTACCAAGACTCGGAAGCATAGCAAGAGCATAGACTGCTGCAATCATTCATTTTTATAATTCATGGAAGATCAATTAGCTGAGAAGTGAGTGCAATTTACAACCAATTACAGACAAGTACCTACATTTAGTGGGCTGATCAATCTCACAACTACCTTCATATCAATTAGCCCAGTGTGTTCATCATGTGATGAAGATGATGATGTGGCATCACAACACGTCTGTTTTACAAGCAATAGGCCCCCGACCACAACCACATCAAAGGAGTTTCACATCTGAGCCTGTACACACACTCAGCAACATTTCCCAAATCAATGCAACTTCCTCCAGTCCACAGAGCTGAGTAGGCCTCAGTCATCATTATGTTTGCTTTCCTTTAAAGTCGATAGACTTGATCTATACTGCCTTTCTTCTTGAGGTAATCCCGCCCTGAGTCCCTGCATCCTCCTCCTCCTGACTCCGAGTACCAAATCAGTCCAACTCCGTCCAGACCTGAGTAAGATAGACCAGTAGTGCACTGCGGTTGAATAAGAAGAAGAGAAACAGAATTTGAGTATATTTTTTCTGTATATCTCTGAATATTAACTAAATTAAGTACCAAATCCATCTCACACTTCGCCGTCCTCAAAGCATTGCTGTTTTGGGTTAGAATTTGGCCCAACAATACGGAGATTCCTGTAAAAGAGGCAGTGGTGGAATTACTAGCTCTCCAAAGCCAGAAAGGCGAGTTACTGTGGTTTAACAGGGTAAGGAAGTTGCTGTATCGGCTGGGTATGGATATGATGTGGGAGGCCCCTCGTTCTATGACTAAGAGAATGGCTCCTTTATTAAAGAAGAGGTATGGGGATTTTATAAACTCCTCTTGTAACAAAAGTGTAGAACGTGGCACTTTAACCCTGCCATTTTTAAATGTTAAAAGCTGTTTTAACTTTGACATGTACATGGACGAAATTGAACCACCCCATGCACGGGCACTCTATATTCAATTCAGGCTAGGGACTCTTCCATTAAATGCATGAAAAAACGTTTGGACAAATGCTACAAATTCCTCTATGTACCCATCTTGTTTGACTGTGCCAGAGACAATTGAGAACTTTTTCTTCTTGTGTCCTGCATTCAGAAATATAAGGAAAACATGTATTATCCCAGCATGTCAACTGCTTTCCTTTTCACGCCCCCTTGAGGCACTACGTATATTTCGGTCAGACACAACACAGTGGCTTGTCTTTGCAATAATGAGATACCTATTATTTGACTGGTGGCAGCGACCGAAAGCCTTTTTGTAATAAGTGCCTGGGTTTGATGACTGAATATAATGTCTTTTTATACTTTACATCCATTTTAGATTGTAAATAGTAACTTTTTAAGTTTATAATTGGCATTAGCTCCAAGCAAGTTCTTAAAACATAGTTCTATGAAATGTTTTTAAAGCTCTATGTGATAAAGTTTGTATGTGAGATTTTATGCTGTTTATGATCATGCTATTGGTCAATCAATAAATCATAATAACTAAATTAACTGGTCTGGTCTCTGTCCCTGAAGAACCAGAAAAAAATAGTGGCCCCTGCATGTAAACGTTCAGGAAAAATGATCACCCATCAGTCCCCAAACTTTGCAAATCATCGAAATCAAGTTTGCAAATTAGTAGAACACCCTCCCTCACTGTCTGTCTCCACATGAATTATCAATCATCAATCACAGTCACTCAATATTATATCACTCATTGGTGCACTTGTTAGTTACCTGTTCCAATCCAAGCACAGTCGTAGGAAGGTCAGGTAGGTACACATTTGTAACTCCTCTTTGATGTAAGCAACATATTGGAATTTGGCAGTCTTATAAATCAAATGATCTTTACTGTGGCAGTCATGCTATGGATTGAAAAATGAAAGTTTGGTATGAGATGGAAGCAGGCATTTAATGTCCTTGAAGAGAATGGGGAGGCTTCTTCACTGCACACTGGTCCAACTCCAATCCGATTATACATGTGCCTAAAAGTAAAAATGGTGTGGCTTCATAAGTTAGACACAAAGCATAATGTTCCACTAGCAATATCCTTTCTTTTGGCAAAGCAGTTTGATGGAAAAAAAATTGCATGGTGTCCCACTCAGTCAAAGAAGTAGAGTTCGTCCTCAAACTTAGGTGGTTTGCCCAAGATTTGGAAAGCTAACACACTTGAATCTGACTCTGACCAATCACCCTGTCTCTTGTCAATGGAGTAGAGGATCTGAGTCAACTTCTTAAATTGAAATATACATTTTATTATTGTCATATAACTTGACGCAGTTTCATTATCTGTGGTAACAGTCTGTATCCTTCTCCTTCTCTTTAGGTTCCTGGGAGCTCCCATCTGCCAGCACCCTCAACAGAAGGGAGAATTCAGGTGCGTCACTGTTATTTTATCCTTGTTTTGGTAACTTCTTTCTTGTGAGGTTAGTTATGTGGACTCTTTTCATTAGGAATAATGTCTACTCAGTAACACTCCATGAAAAAAGGGAAAACACAATATAAAGTGTAAAATTTCCCCCCCAAAAAATAAACAATATTTCAGGTTATCAGACTTCCATCTATTAGTTTGATGATACTCGTTTCAGGGGATTACAATTTTCCCTCTACCATCCCTCCCTTGGTTTTGAATGGCCCTTTTGTTTCCCTCATTTTTTTGAGAAAACAATTAAACACCTGGTGTAGCCACACTTCTCATGACGCATAGTGGGTGTTGAGGGTCTGTTGGTTTATCGGATGGGTCCCCAGTCCAATACTCATTGTTGAGTCCCTCTCTCCCTGTATGGAGTTCGCAACATCGGGCAATGTCTCTTCGGGTGTTAAGACACCTCGGGCCTCCTCACTCACTTCTCTGGGGGACTCTTTTCTGTGTCTCCTTGTCTATTCTGACCTCTTGCCACTACACTTCTGACAGTTTCTCTTCTGATTGTTGTTCCACCCCGGTTTGCCTGTCTTCAGGTTGAGGTTTCTTTGCTGCATCAAACTCGCAATATAAGGAGAGCGTATTCATCTCCAGGATAACATGATAGCCTTTCTTCTTCCCCAGGTTGGTGACACACCCTCATCCTCCTCCTGTGACATTTCAGAAACTGTGTAATTGTGTGGTATGAAGGGTTGGTTCTTTTTGATTATGGTCACTCTCTCCATGTTTTGTGATGAGAGACTGGTCCTTCTCGCTGTGATGACTGTGCCAGCTGCTCTGAACACACTCTCAGCAGACACACTGGCTACCGGATAGGATACCAATGGGTTTTGACCTACATAGACCTCTCTTGGGTCATACAGATACTCATAGAACATCTTCTCAATGGCCATTGGTGCTGCCACTTGCTCAACCTCTTATGCCTTTACCTTTGTACTGGATTTAAACCCTGTGCTTTGATATCAAGTCAATGCAGAGGTTCTGGCATATTCTTGTGTTCCTGTTGTTGTTGATGCCGGTGTTCTTATTGCTGGTATTGGATGCTGTGAGACAACAGGACTGCCCTCTCTGTAAGTTGAAGGTGGCATCCCAAAACTTGTTTCCTTGAGGGGGCCTATATGTTTCAGCCGTTCTTCTTCCAGGACTCTGGCTCACTAAACAATCCACATCTTGTATTCTGAAGCATCCCCTGCTAAAAAAGGAATGAAAGTGGCCTGTATTTTATTGTAATGTTAAAACAGTATTGTGGCACAGATTCACTCTTTGAATGACATAATGTCTCTTTGCAGCCTTGTATTCTCAGTCAAGTGAAGGATTAAGTTCTGAACTAAAGCATGCACATCTTTGTTTTTATCGGCCACAGCCACAAACCTGTCATACATACTTTTTAACTGTTCCTTTAGCAGATAAAACAACAGGATAGCTTGGCTCATCGTAATGTCCTCCTTACTGGCTTCCTGTGGGAAACCCTCAAAAGGAATTAGCATCTCCATCAGGCATTTGACTAGTTTCCAATTGTCCATACCAATGGTCATGCTTTTAGTTACATTCCCTCTTCTTTGCCTGACACACTCATTGATCGGTTTGTACTGCTCAAACATGCATGTAATAGTTTGAGTATCCCCTGTATGAGGGCTTTAACTTGTAATCTATTAGTATGCTGAATGATCCTCAGATGCTTCTGGGCTTTTAAAGAATGGCTGAAATTAGTGCATATTCTTCGGCGGATGGTCAGTAAGTTGCTGACTAGGTCTTCTTTTTTGAGAAAGTCATGCACAATGATGTTGATGCAATGGCCCTGAAATACTTTCCATTTGCCATGGCCTTAACTATATCACTGCCATTGTCCATGGCAACAAACCCAATTCTGAGACCTCTTAGTCAGAGCCATTCAACCACCGTGCTGTTAAAGTCTAACATGATGGTTGCATCTGTGTGGGATCTCTCCATGGCAACAATGGCTACTGTTGCATGCCACTGAACACCCTTAAAAGTATTTTCAGCACTGAGACCAGTAGATATCTCTTGCCTAAGCCCCACAAAAGAGATCTAGTGTGTAGGTAGTGACACTTGCAATCAGTGGGTTGACAACTGGTCCACGTCTGCGTCAGGTGGATAGTCTGAACAGCACTCTGCTGTAAAGCTTGTCCAACCAATTCCAGCATATTTTGATGGAACGCTGGAACAGCTACTCTGGAAAATTAGGTTCTGCCGGGAGCCTTCAATTTCAGGCAGAAGGCCACCACAAACAATGAAAAATCCACTCCCTCCTCAAAAGAAAAAGGATGGACGTCCACTGCAAGCATTTTCTCAGGCTTCCCGTTGTAAAAACATGCCATTTGGTGGTTACGTTCATAGGGTCCCTCATGCCCTCAAACATGCCTGTATCAGTATCCTTAATTTTTTCCTTTCTGGTGCCACTGACAAAGGCGACTTCTGAGGAGAAGATGTGCCAGCAGGTGGTAGACTAAATGAGTGTCTCATTGAGACAGTCACTGCCTGCTGCTGTGGTGTCTCTATCTGTCCCTTGGCCATTGCGAGATTGCTGAAGTGGGTGATACTGGCACACTGCTGGGAACAAGGCTGCTTTGCATAAAGATGTCACCCTGTTCATAATCATCACCTTCACCTCCCACCATGTTTGGAGGCTCGGGAGCTGATTCCCTTCTCACATCACCTTTACCACCACCAAGTGTAGAAAGTTGATTACAGTGTGCCTCTCCACAGAGTGTGTGATGTTTCTTCAAATGGGTCGCTTGACCTCCAGTACCATAGTGTGTAGCAAGCTTACCTCAAAAAACACTAGTGCTGTAAATGTAGAATATTTCAATGTTCTTCTCCTGCTTACTAATTGTAAGGAAGTCCCAAACTGGGAAGGTGCACTTTTTCAGTGGGCCACTTGTGCCACTGCCAATGCCCTAAGAACTGGAGGTAGGTGGGTGTGCCAATGATTGCATCACTGCAGTCAGTGCTAGTGAGGTAGTGGTGGAAGCAGGTCTCAGTTGGGTCTTACAAATATGGAAGCTGGTGGCAGTGCCACATCCTTCTAAGCAGGTTCAATAGCAGGGGTGATGTGGGTCTCCTCTGGGCCAGCTTCAAAGCCAATGACTGCCCCATCATCCTCCTCATGATCTCCCATAATTGTATGGCTTTCAGGAGCTTTCCTTTTCCTGGGCCTCTCCTGGCATGTCTCGAACTAAGCCGGTGTCTAATCCGTGTCCAGATCATCAGAAGGGTGGCTTGAGAAGATGGTGGAGTACCCTTCCTTTTTCTTGATGGATATCTGGGAGCCATTGGTTGTTAAAGAGGAGGTTCTTGCTCAGCAGGAAGCACATCCTTCTGTACTGCTCTTACTCCAGGAAGATCTTCTACTGGCTGCAGCTGTTGTCCACTTTCCTGACTTTCCTGCAACAATTCGGCATTACTTTGTGAAAGAGACAAGTCCAATTCAATTTCACTGCTCGTCGGTGTAGACATGATTGCAGTGGTTGTCTTGCTGAGAGACATAGTCTTGGACTTATGATGGGGTGGTACAGTTGATGTGGGAGTTCTGTTCCTAGCTTGTTTCCCAAACCAGTGCGTCAGGCATATGATCTCAGAAAACGGTTTGGGCCGACACGCCAGTTGTGGAAATCTGCTTCTTCTTCTCCTCCCCACTGGCCACTTTCTTGGCAGCACCTTTCTTTGGGGCCATCTGGAAGCTGTCAATTGGCAGTGGCACTTAGCTGCACAAGCAGAAGGGATTGGAGGACTCGCATGACTGTCTGGCATTACTGTGGGTGATGCCTCCTGTGCACCTATAAGCAATCAAACAAGAGAAAAAATTAAGTGAAACGTGGCATTGTTGCAGTTTAAATTAGTACAGAGCAAGACAATGTAATTTAATGTGGTTGCTTAAGTTATCATTATTATCCAAAATAATTAACAACAGTAGTGTATCCATCATCATCATCATCAACGCTTTATTTCGATAAAAAACATATCAAAAAAGCATACAAATTTGTTATAAAAAATAAAGTAACTGGAATTAAAAAGGAAAGAAGATAAAAGGAATATAATTACAAAGGGAGCAATCATAAAATGAGGGATACATTGCTACACCAAACATTACTACCCCCCAAAAAGACAAACGACAGTCTAAAAAACAGCCATGAATAAATACATTTTAAAAAGAAGAAATATATCAGCAATCGTAGAGACCTAAATCTAATAATCCATGACAAGCCAAGAAATTTGGCTACGCCACATGTGAGGAAATCCGATTTTCGATCACGATCGCATTGAGCCGCCATTTTGTGCTCTGCTGCCATTTTGTGTTGCCCTCACTCAGGCAGCACGACAAACGAAGTCTTTTCTGCTTTTCCTGCAATATTGTGTCAAAATAGCCTTGCGCCTCTGTTTATGAAGCTGGTGTTAGAGACTGGCCGAGTACACTAATCCCTCTCTGGTTCTTCTAATCCCTGTCTTAAACTATCTGTTGGTTCACACTATTCTCTTCTGACTTTATCTCATCTTCTGGCCTTTGCTGTCCTCCGCTCGTATTCTCTTGTTTCACAACTGTCCTCCAAAACACACAAACGTATCTCGCCACCTGCAAACCAGTTACAGACATGTTAATACCTTAACCTGTGGGAGGGATGGCAAACACCGTTGGAGGAGAGGCTTCTTTGAGTTACTCGATATCCTTGTTTTTCAACCTTTTCTATTGGACATGATTTGTCTTCAACCTTACCTTATTGGTCCTCTATGTATGTTTTAGGTGTGTTCTGGGTTAATGTATATGTCACCTATGTACTATAAAAGATTGTGCGCCACGGAGTGAAGTGGCAGTCTCCTGAGAACATACCGTGTGTACTTCTAGGACAACTGTACTAGCTGCAGCTAATAAAATCTGATCTTTTACGCCGACAGAGTGTCCCCGTGTCTCTGTTAGCTGAAGCAGGAGAACCCAGGAGATTAAGGCGTACCCTGCGCCGCCAGGCCAATTGGTTCTGGTTCTTCAACTGGCGCCCAATGTGGGGCGGCTTCAGAAGTAGTGGTTCTGCCTGAAGGTCGTGAGGAACCCCGCAAGAAAATTCTGGAGGAATCGCGAGCCACGTCAAGTGACCCCTGTATGTCGAAAGTGGTCCGAAGGTCTTTTGCAGCATGGTTACTCCTTCCTGACGGCTACTGATGACTGCTGCCCTGACTGCTGCCCTGCCTTGGCCCTCTTTTTGATGATGTATGGTAAAGCGAGAAGATAGACGGGGCCTCTGTTGGTGTAAGAAGACATCTTAGTTAAGTATTGGTGGGTCGCTCCCACATTTGGTTCTTTGGTCCTTAGGTTATTTGGTTCTTTGTTACAACAAAATGGTCGCACACTGCTGACCTACCTGCGTGTTACCCCAAAGAACTGTGGTCCCTGTAGTTAGCGTCGGCGGATACACCTATGCTCGTGTCGTGAGTGCAAGTGTGAATAGCGTTAGCCATCCCTGGACACGTGTTTCGAGGTAGTTGCCTCTCGTCAGCAGGGAGTAGGAAAGAGTGTAGGGTTGCAATGTAAGCTGCTAAAATCATTATCAGGTCTAGTACCTCTCGTAGCAACGCAGGTGCGTAACCTGAGTCCGTCGACTCCCCGGCTCAGAGAGCCACTAAATAGTTACAACAAAATGGTCGCACACTGCTGACCTACCTGCGTGTTACCCCAAAGAACTGTGGTCCCTGTAGTTAGCATCGGCGGATACACCTATGCTCGTGTCGTGAGTGCAAGTGTGAATAGCGTTAGCCATCCCTGGACACGTGTTTCGAGGTAGTTGCCTCTCGTCAGCAGGGAGTAGGAAAGAGTGTAGGGTTGCAATGTGAGCTGCTAAAATCATTATCAGGTCTAGTACCTCTCGTAGCAACGCAGGTGCGTAACCTGAGTCCGTCGACTCCCCGGCTCAGAGAGCCACTAAATAGTTACAACAAAATGGTCGCACACTGCTGACCTACCTGCGTGTTACCCCAAAGAACTGTGGTCCCTGTAGTTAGCGTCGGCGGATACACCTATGCTCGTGTCGTGAGTGCAAGTGTGAATAGCGTTAGCCATCCCTGGACACGTGTTTCGAGGTAGTTGCCTCTCGTCAGCAGGGAGTAGGAAAGAGTGTAGGGTTGCAATGTAAGCTGCTAAAATCATTATCAGGTCTAGTACCTCTCGTAGCAACGCAGGTGCGTAACCTGAGTCCGTCGACTCCCCGGCTCAGAGAGCCACTAAATAGTTACAACAAAATGGTCGCACACTGCTGACCTACCTGCGTGTTACCCCAAAGAACTGTGGTCCCTGTAGTTAGCGTCGGCGGATACACCTATGCTTGTGTCGTGAGTGCAAGTGTGAATAGCGTTAGCCATCCCTGGACACGTGTTTCGAGGTAGTTGCCTCTCGTCAGCAGGGAGTAGGAAAGAGTGTAGGGTTGCAATGTAAGCTGCTAAAATCATTATCAGGTCTAGTACCTCTCGTAGCAACGCAGGTGCGTAACCTGAGTCCGTCGACTCCCCGGCTCAGAGAGCCACTAAATAGTTACAACAAAATGGTCGCACACTGCTGACCTACCTGCGTGTTACCCCAAAGAACTGTGGTCCCTGTAGTTAGCGTCGGCGGATACACCTATGCTCGTGTCGTGAGTGCAAGTGTGAATAGCGTTAGCCATCCCTGGACACGTGTTTCGAGGTAGTTGCCTCTCGTCAGCAGGGAGTAGGAAAGAGTGTAGGGTTGCAATGTAAGCTGCTAAAATCATTATCAGGTCTAGTACCTCTCGTAGCAGAGAGGCAACAACCTCGAAACACGTGTCCAGGGATGGCATACGCTATTCACACTTGCACTCACGACACGAGCATAGGTGTACTCGCCGACGCTGACTACAGGGACCACAGTTCTTTGGGGTAACACGCAGGTAGGTCAGCAGTGTGCGACCATTTTGGATTTAGTTATTTAGTGGCTCCTTGAGCCGGGAGAGCCGACGGGCTCTAGGTTACGCACCTGCGTTGCTACGAGAGGTACATACCTGATAATGATTTTAGCAGCCTACACAGCAACCCTGCACTCTTTCCTACTGCCTGCTGACGAGAGGCAACAACCTCGAAACACGTGTCCAGGGATGGCATACGCTATTCACACTTGCACTCACGACACAAGCATAGGTGTACTCGCCAACGCTGACTACAGGGACCACAGTTCTTTGGGGTAAAACGCAGGTAGGTCAGCAGTGTGCGACCATTTTGGATTTAGTTATTTAGTGGCTCCTTGAGCCGGGAGAGCCGACGGGCTCTAGGTTACGCACCTGCATTGCTACGAGAGGTACATACCTGATAATGATTTTAGCAGCCTACACAGCAACCCTGCACTCTTTCCAACTCCCTGCTGACGAGAGGCAACAACCTCGAAACACGTGTCCAGGGATGGCATACGCTATTCACACTTGCACTCACGACACAAGCATAGGTGTACTCGCCGAAGCTGACTACAGGGACCACAGTTCTTTGGGGTAACACGCAGGTAGGTCAGCAGTATGCGACCATTTTGGATTTAGTTATTTAGTGGCTCCTTGAGCCGGGAGAGCCGACGGGCTCTAGGTTACGCACCTGCGTTGCTACGAGAGGTACATACCTGATAATGATTTTAGCAGCCTACACAGCAACCCTGCACTCTTTCCTACTCCCTGCTGACGAGAGGCAACAACCTCGAAACACGTGTCCAGGGATGGCATACGCTATTCACACTTGCACTCACGACACGAGCATAGGTGTACTCGCCGACGCTGACTACAGGGACCACAGTTCTTTGGGGTAACACGCAGGTAGGTCAGCAGTGTGCGACCATTTTGGATTTAGTTCTTTGGTTCTTTGGTTCTTTGGTTCTTTGGTTCTTAGGTTCTTTGGGTCTTTGATTCGGGTATTGCAATAACCGAAGCCGAGGAGTAAGTACACTTGTGCTGTGTTAAGTATTTAACCCCCTTGATGTTTGTGAACAGTCCAGTGAAATAACGATGCCTGGTCTGACTAAGTTTGAGAAACTTTGTTGTTTTGGTTGTAATAGGGATTCCCGGCTGGAGGACTCTTGTCTGATTCCTTCGGTTGGAACTCCCACTTATGAGCTCTATTCTAAACATGGTGTTGGCCCCATTGTCTTTAACGAGGCATGGATCCGATACATGAAGAATGATGGTGTTTTAAAATGGCCAGAAAATGGTAGCTTTGAGCCTGACATACTAGATAATTTGGAAACTATTTTATTTAAAAGAAAAGCCCGGCCGGCAATGTTTGACTCTTTCCGCATTTGGCGTAAGGAAGCCAAACAGAGAAAAATTAAGCAAGAAAAACGAGATAAGAAAGCACAGGGTATGACAATTATACAGGCTGCTCAGCAGTTTAAAGATGATGAAGTTGATAATACGATGGAAATTTCAGAGAGACAGCATCGTATGGCGATAGATAAATGCTATCCGATGTTGCCAGCTTCCCCCTCTGATAAAAGAAAGGATTTAGAAGAGGACTCCTTGATGTCTCACCTACTAAGATTGACTCCGCCCTATGTACAAGGTGCTAATGCACCCCCGTTGTTACAGCCTGTTCAGCCGCCAGTTGCGCCTCCGCTTGCTCCGGCTCTTCCACATTTGCCCCCTCAAGTATTGCCGCCTCTGCCAGCTTTGCCTTCGACTCCTTTACCTTCAACTTCTACACCTTCCGCTCCCCCGGTAATTACTGATTTCCCTTCCGTTAGTTCACCTAATACCTTGTCCCCTATTCTTATGTCCAATTCTCCGTCTATGCGTACGACTCACAGAAATGGTCTCTGGTCTTTTATCACCTTTCTTTGAGGCATTAAATGTGTCTCCGGCTTTCTCTCGAAGACAGTCTCGTAGTCAGTTTCCAGATTCCGAAGAACGAGAAAGGTTGGACTCTCTCGCTCGTAAATGGATTGAGAAGGGTCCTCGGTATAGCGTACCCGACATTATGCCTACCTTCTCACAGTGGAATGCGCCTACGCAGAGATATGTCTTCAATGCTATGTGTGATACTCTTGTTAAAGGTTGGGAGGATATGGATTTGGGTTCGGTCCCTCAGGGTCTGTTAGATATTCAGGCTAATTTTGATAAGGGACTCATTGTGGGTTCTAAGGTTGAGGACGCTGTAAAGACACTTGTTTCCTTTAGAACCTTATTTACTTCACAGACTTTTCTTGATTCCGATCCCTCAGTTAGGTTGACACTGAAAAATTATCCAATGAGAGAGGTTCCTCCGGTATGGAAAGAAGAGGTTCCGGCAGCAGGTGGTAATCCACCTATTCCTGCTCATTTCCAGCGTATATGGGTACATGTCCCCTGGAAAAGATCTGAAGTTTTGGCTCTTAAACAGTCTTTACCGGATCCTCGTAAGAACCCTGCAGGTTATTATAAAGAATTGTCACAAACTGTTGAAGCCTGCATCATGAATATAGCAGATATTGATATGTTGATGGGGAATGTAGTTCCACAAGCATTATGGGCTAGGATTCATAAGGAGAATCATGCCCAAGAATTAGGTGCTGATTGGGATGCTATAATTGCCGCAGATAGAAACCAAGTGGGTGGTGCGAAACCTGAGGCTTTGATTTCAGAACTCCCTGGAAGGATTATTACATTAATGAAAACGATGATGCCTGCCTTGAGAGTTAACTGGGATAAACTAGCCGCGTGTAAACAGAAGAAAGATGAGAGTGTCTCCGATTTCTTTACTCATTTTGAGGAGACATTCTCATTGATCACAGTGGTCAGGACATGACTACGGAGGGTGGACAGCGATTATTTGTAGATAAGTTCGTATTTAATTTGCTTCCCGAGCTGTCGCATAAGTTGAAAGACTCCGAGATTTCATGGGCTGTTTCTTCTTCAGCCCAGATATTGGCTACTGCTCAATATTATGACAATAGAGATAAAGAAGAAAAAGCTAAGCAAGAGAAAAAGACTAAAGAATTGAAAATTAAGGTTCTCTTGCAACAGGCTTATCCACCTCGTTATGCTCAGCCCCAGTTTCAACAGCCTCGGCAGTTTCAGAGGGTGTATCAAAAGCCTGAGCCATATATTCCGCGACCTTTGTTAGGTCCTAATCAATGTGCCTATTGTAGAGAGGAAGGTCATTTCAAGAATAGTTGTCCGGTTTTATTGCAGCGTAATGGGACACTATCTGCTCCGCGAGGTCGTGCTGGCCTCCAGTCAGCAAACAGAGGTAGAGGTCGAGGTATATTGACCCAAGAACAGCGTTCCCTTCCTCCCTTTAATTCTGTGAACTACTTTGATCAGCAAAATGCTCGGTCTACACAGTATTACAATGAGGATTGTTATGTTGAAGGCGAGAATGAAAGTCTTCATGTTAACTAGGACAGCCATGGACAAAGGAAGGGAGTTGTGTCGATTCCAGTAGATCAGAATGGACCTTATGTTAATGTCACTACAATGGGTATTTCAAAGCCATTTCTTTTTGATACTGGTGCGATGAGAAGTTCTATCATTCATTCAAAACTCCCTGGGGCACCTTTGTCTGGCTTAACGAATGTATCTGTAGGTTTTTCTGGCGCCCCAGTTCGTAATCCGGTTTCTTGCCCTTTGCCCATTTCAATTGGCCCTTATTATTTAGAAGTTCCGCTTCTCTTAACGAATGGTTGCGGCGAGAATCTATTGGGCTTGGATATATTGAAAAGACTGCATGCCACAATATCTTGTTCTACTTCTGGTGTATATCTTACTTTAGGACAACAACTGACTTCTCCAAAGTATTTGTCAAAAGATCAATTTCCACCTGAATTGCTTTCTCTTCCTACAACGCTTTGGGCTACGGGTCCAAATGATGTTGGTTGTCTTGAAATTCCACCTTATGTTTTTACTCTCAAGCCCAATGCTGAATTGCCACACGTTCCTCAATATAGAATTTCCACTGAAGGTCAAAGAGCGGTTTTAGAAATCATTCATGATTTGATTCAGAAAGATGTGGTTGAGGAAACGAGAGGTAACATATGTAATAGCCCTATTCTTCCAGTTCTTAAACGCACTGATCCTTCTCAACCTCCTGTTTATCGTTTTGTAATTGATCTTCGGGAGGTAAACAAAATTGTTGTACCACAGTTTCCTGTTGTCCCAGATATCACTGCGTTGTTGACGATGATACCTTCTACAGCGGTTTGGTTTTCTGTTATCGATCTGAAAAATGCTTTCTTTAGTATTCCCATTGCCGAAGAGAGTAGGGATATTTTTGGCTTCTCTCTTGGAGGCCGAAGCTTCCGGTTCAAACGCGCACCTCAAGGCTATTGTGAAAGTCCCTCTATTTATAGTCAAGCTCTGAAATGTCATCTTGATGCCTTTTTTTTGCCGTCTGGTGCTGCTCTCATTCAGTACATGGACGATTTGTTAATCGCTGCTGATTCAGAGGATATATGTAAGAATGTGACGGTTGCATTGTTGCAACACTTATCCGATCTTAATCATAAGGTTTCATCTTCTAAGCTACAATATGTTCGCCGAGAGGTTACCTACTTGGGTCATCTCTTATCAAAGGAGGGAAGACGATTAACCCCAGAACGTATCCGAGCTATTGCTCAAATATCTGTGCCATCCACACAAAGAGAGATACGTGCCTTTTTGGGCATTACTTCCTATTGTAGGCAGTGGATCCCTAACTTCTCTCTATTGGCCAAGCCTTTGTTGGCACTCACATTGAAAGATACGCCTCAGCCCCTTCCATGGACTGACGAGTGTCAGAGGAGTTTTACTGACTTACGTGCTGCTCTGTGTTCTGCTCCTGTACTAGGTACTCCTGATTACAGTAAGCCTTTGACGCTCTATGTTCATGAAAGAGAAGGTTGTGCATTGCCAGTCTTAACACAGCGATTTGGAGATAAACAGCGGCCATGTGCCTATTTTTCGGCTACGTTAGATCCAGTAGCTAAAGCATTGCCTAGTTGTCTCAAAGCTACAGCAGCAGCAGCAATTTATATTCGACAATCTGCTGGAGTGGTGCTAGATAATACTCTCATTGTTATGGTGCCACATGCAGTGGATACTTTGCTAAACAGAACAAAAACACAGCATCTTACGAGTGCTCGTTTGTCTGGATATGAGCTGACGCTTTTGGCAAGTCACGTGCATATCAAACGATGTAATACTTTAAATCCAGCTACTCTGTTGCCTCTTCCAGAAGAGAAAGGTGTTCAAGAACAACATGATTGTTTCTTTCGTACTGAGGAAGAGACAAAGGGTAGAATTGACTTAAAAGATACGCCATTAGTGAATCCGGATGGAACGCTATGGGTAGATGGTTCTTGTTTTAAGCTTCCTACTGGAGAAACAACTTCAGCCTATGCTGTTACTACCTTGCATACAGTCGTGGAGACAGCACGCATCTGACATAATTCAGCCAAGGCAGCTGAACTGACAGCCTTAACCAGAGCGTGTGTGTTATCCAAAGGAAAAAGAGTGAACATGTACACCGATAGCCAATACGCTTTTGGTGTAGCGTTCAATTTTGGACGTTTGTGGAAAGAAAGGGGATTCCTTACTTCCCACGGCACTAAGATATAACATGGTCAGTTGGTGACTAACCTTCTTGAGTCACTTGCTTTGCCTACCCAGATAGCAATTGTGAAGTGTAGTGCGCATAAGAAGATTGTTGACGATATTGGTCGCGGGAATGCATTTGCGGATGAGGTAGCAAAAAAGACAGCCAGAGATGCTACAAGTCGCATGTATGTTGCAGGCCCTGCAAATTGGGTCAGAGAAAGAGGAATGTATGAGGATACAGTGGAAAGTGTGAAATTAATTCAAGAAGAGGCTACAGAGAAAGAATTGAGGAAGTGGAAAGAAAGTACAGGAATGTTAGATGAGATGGGATGTTGGGTAGAATTGTCCGAGCACCAACGTTGGCTGTTACCAGATGCCTATGTACTACCTGTAGTTACTATGGCGCATGGTCCAGCCCACCTAAGTGCGAAAGGAATATGCAAGCTTCTGGCTCCAGTATGGCAAAACGAAGGAATCCCAAAGTATGCAGACAATGTAGTGAAACATTGCATTATTTGCTTAATGTATAATCCGGGAAAGGGAACCCCAACTCCAGCAGGTCACTTTGCTCCTCCGACCTATCCATTTGAGGTGTTGCAAATCGATTACATTCATATGGAACGATGCAACAATCTCAAATATGTTCTAGTGGTGGTATGTGCCTTTTCCCGATGGATAGAGGCTTACCCCCTGAAAGATAATACTGCTTTATCTACAGCCAAAGTACTTCTAAAAGAGTTTTTCCCTAGATTTGGTTTGCCGCGCATTGTCTGGAGTGACAATGGGAGCGAATTTGTGGGCCAAGTCATGCAAAAGGTTTGTGCAGGTCTTGGTATAAGACAGAAGTTCCATGCGGCAAACCATCCACAGTCAGCGGGTCTAGTGGAATGCTACAATGGTACTTTAAAGCTTAAGCTTGCGAAAGTACATGCTAGTACAGGCCTTAGTTGGCCCGATGCAATCCCTTTGGCTCTTCTATCTACCAGAACGGCTGTGCATTCTCGTTTGGGACTTAGCCCTTATGAGGTAGTTTTTGGACGCCCAGCCAATATATGGGGAGTCCATCGCCCTAAAAAGTATTCAGACTTGCCATACCCAATGTTGATTGATTATTTGCACAACCTTACAACTAAATTACGTGTTCTTCATCAACAGGTTCAGAGAGCTTTGCCAGAGGCCTCCACAGACTCAGGTCATTCCATCCGACGACGTGACTAGGTTTGTGTGAAGAATTTTCAAAGGACGAAGAATTTGGAGCCTCGCTGGAGAGAACCCCGTCAGGTCCTCCTAACAACTCGTACAGCAGTGAAGGTTGAAGGAAAGAAGAACTGGATCCACGGCGTGCACTGCAAGAAGGTTCCTTTGCCTTTGCCCTTTGATCAGTGGGTCCGCAAGGGTATAAGTGACTCTGAAAGCGAGAAGGTTCCACGATTTGTACCCTTTAGTGATGCACGTTTGAATGGAACACTGTCGGAAAAAGAAAGCGACGACATTCTCCAAGAAGCTGTACCATCACATTTTCGTCTGAACACCACAAACCCATGAATAGTGTTTCAGCATCAGACTGTACCTGATAAAACCCATTACGATTTGAGACCCAAACTGAAGAAGAAAATTTGAAAATCTCTCTTCTATGTAGTTTCTATCCCGGTTGCAGGGTCACGGTAGGAGTCTTGGTTGTGACCTGAGTAGTGGCAATAGGCCTGCAGGACTTGCAGTGTCATAGGACGGCAGACAATCGTGATCAAGTGATTAAGGAAGATTGCCGTGAGTATCCATTTAGAAGATGGAAACTACATTAGGCGAAAGAAAGAGAAAGAACAAAATGAAAAACAGTAATTGTAAAATAATATACAGTCGCTGTAGTATAACTTTATGTGTTTTTATATTATTGTGTATTCTATTGGCGTGTATAGGTTGGATTGTTTATGCTATGCAGCAAAAAGTTGTCCCTTCTTCTGTTACTGTGTCTTCTTATTCCACTATCTACCCGCATCTCTTTCATACACTTCCTCAACATGAACTCGTAAGAAGAATCGAATACTACAATAATTCGTTTATTCAATTATTACACCAACACCAATTAGTAATTAATACAACTGATTGTTGGGTGTGTGGATTAATGCCTCATACCACAGAAAAAATGATGCCATATTTAGTCCTTCCATTCTCTTATAAAGGTTCTGCTTGGGCTTATTTTGTAATTTTCTCTAACGCCTATCAAAGCCGATTTAAACGACCTGTCAGTTCTTATATTGGTGGACCAGATTTCAGTCATAGTTCATTGATAAAGGGAATGGTAGCTATGGCTAAAATCATGGAAAATAGTAAAATTGCTGTTGATGAAAGAAAAGCATACGCTAATTGGAATGTCACTCATTACATCACAAATCTTAGTGATAAGGTTAAACAAGGAAAGTCTCCACCGATTTGGACTGTACCTCATCAAGGCAATTTCTGTTTGCAAATAAATGGCCAAACTACTGACCCCGAACAAAGAAAAAGCTTTTGTTACCATACTTATATCCACTCCTCTCAGAATTCGCCGCCATTAGTGCCATCTCAGGGCACATATTTCATCTGTCATGTTACAGCCTATACGTGGTTGCCGACTGTTTTTTCTGGAACTTGCTATATAGCTTTTCTTCTTCCCCCTACATACACCGCTTCTTCAGATTTCCATAAAAACAGATATGGCAGAGGAATTATCGATTCCAAAGACACAGCAGGTCAAGAGGGAGGAGACTTCCTAAAGGGATTTCTTCCCTTTGGGGTCCTATGGCAAACAGCAGGAATATGAAACAACTGGTTCGTGTCATAGAGACTACCATAGACATCACTGTAGGAGCTTTAAGTAATATTACAGCAGAACTACAGGCGGATCGTCTTATGACATTACAGAACCGAGTTGCTTTAGATATTATTCTTGCAGATCGTGGTGGAGTCTGTAAATTGATCAAATCAAGTTGCTGTATTTATATACCTGATGACGCTCCAACAGTATACCAGGCCATCTCTAAATTACATATAATCTCTGAGTCAATTCATCAGGACGAAGGAGATTGGTCGTTATCGGGATGGTTTTGGGGACTACTGTCCAAATGGGGTTGGAAAGTACTAACATTCCTTGGTATGGTTTTAGCCATCGTTTTCTCTTGTTGTCTTTGTATGCACTGTGGTCCCGCCATCTGCGACCTTTGTGCTACTATGTGCATTCCAAAACCCAAGGCACAAAGAACAGAGAATATTAGAATGATGTTACAGCATCAGCTTGATGACCTCATGGCCATCGACATCGACTCAGATGAACATGAGTCTGTGTATCTTGCCTGAGTTCTGGCAAAAGGAGGGTCTGAGGAAATCCGATTTTCGATCACGATCGCATTGAGCCGCCATTTTGTGCTCTGCAGCCATTTTGTGTTGCCCTCACTCAGGCAGCACGACAAACGAAGTCTTTTCTGCTTTTCCTGCAATATTGTGTCAAAATAGCCTTGTGCCTCTGTTTACGAAGATGGTGTTAGAGACTGGCCGAGTACACTAATCCCTGTCTGGTTCTTCTAATCCCTGTCTTAAACTATCTGTTGGTTCACACTATTCTCTTCTGACTTTATCTCATCTTCTGGCCTTCGCTGTCCTCCGCTCGTATTCTCTTGTTTCACAACTGTCCTCCAAAACACACAAACGTATCTCGCCACCTGCAAACCAGTTACAGACATGTTAATACCTTAACCTGTGGGAGGGATGGCAAACACTGTTGGAGGAGAGGCTTCTTCGAGTTACTCGATATCCTTGTTTTTCAACCTTTTCTATTGGACATGATTTGTCTTTAACCTTACCTTATTGGTCCTCTATGTATGTTTTAGGTGTGTTCTTGGTTAATGTATATGTCACCTATGTACTATAAAAGATTGTGCGCCACGGAGTGAAGTGGCAGTCTCCTGAGAACATACCGTGTGTACTTCTAGGACAACTGTACTAGCTGCAGCTAATAAAATCTGATCTTTTACGCCAACAGAGTGTCCCCGTGTCTCTGTTAGCTGAAGCAGGAGAACCCAGGAGATTAAGGCGTACCCTGCGCCGCCAGGCCCAATTGGTTCTGGTTCTTCACATGCCAGCAGTGGACTGGTATCCGACTGTAAAATTCTAAGTGCAACACGATAGTTCGCAGTGCCTAGCTGCCTACAGACGGGACTGAGCTATGTTGCACGAGGGCTTTTGTAGGCAGGGCACTCGAACAAAAGGTGCGCTATAGTTTCAACCTCCCCATTGCAACATGGGCAGTTTGCAATAGTTGATTTGGGGGTTTCCATTTGCTGGAAAATTCGCGAGTAGGGAGTGTGCCAAACCTAAACTGGGTATAGAGTGTCCTATCTCTAAGTTTCTGGATGAAATCAAAATAGTGCTCCAGCCTAACCACCTGTTTATGTAAATAGAAGTCTCCGAATTGGGAGTACTATACTCCAGATTGTCAATCCAAGTCCAATAGGCCTTCTTAAGATCGACCTTGCTCAAATGTTTTTCAAACTCCCAAACTTCTCTTAGACCCATTGAGCAGAAAGCTTTTTTAATATTGGACAACCACCCAATCCTATAAGAGCCCGTCAAGCTTATCACTTCTTTTAGGCCATCAACATATTTAGATAGCTCAGGGATATGGCATAAACGGGCCCAAAAGAGCAAGGGACGTAGTCTAGCAAGATCCCTAAATGAGCGCCTGCCCATATCGCTCATCAGGGGCTTAAGGGGAGTACCCCTTGGGAGCGAGACCAAGTCCCTGAGGAATTTATTTTCAGATCTAGAAATTTCGTTGAAAATTGTCAAAGCCCCAAAGTTCGGCACCATAAAGTGCCGAACTAACAGCTTTGGCAGCATAAATCACAAGGGCAGGAGCAATGGGCCTGCTCTGCGAAGAGCGATGTTCCTTCCCAATTGCTCCCGTGACCCGCTTATGATTAAGAAGCATTTTGTCAATGTGGTGTCTCCAACTTTATCTATCTGAAATTCTAATTCCTCGATAATCAAAGTATTGACAAGCTCTAGTGGAACACCATCCAGCGTAGAAGTTATTTTAAGGGATCTATGGGGGTTTAACGAGAGAAGTTTGGTTTTCGAAGTATTAATGGTCAAGCCTCTCAAACTACAGAACAACTTAAACCTATCCAAAAGTTTTTGCAACCCTGCCGGTGTTTTAGAAATTAACAGGGTGTCGTTGGCAAAAAGTAATGCAGGAACTTTATCACCCACCAAGGTCGGGGCATCAGCTGGAGTTTCCCGCAGGAAGCTTACCACCCCATTCACATACAAAGAGAATAGGGTGGGGGCCATAACACAGCCCTCGCGGGCTCCCCTATTAACGGGGATTTTATCCCTTTTCTGTTCTTGAGAACCCCACCTCACCCGGGCATAATTGCCCACATGAAGATGGATCAAAAGATCTAGGATAGGCAGCGGAAGACCCATTTCATTCAAGACCTGCCACAGGCGATCGCGGGGGACTAGGTCAAAGGCGGTCTTTAAATCTATGAATGCCAAATAAAGACTGCCCTTGCCAATCAAGACCACCTTCCAATATAAAAGAAGGAGCCTAAAAACCTGGTCAGTAGTACCCGTATTTGCTCTAAAACCCGCTTGGTAGTCTGATAGAATATTATTATCGCTGGTCCATGACAGGATTCTCTCTAACAAGACCCTGCCAACTATCTTCTGGCCAACATCAATAAGACTGATGGGACGGTAGTTGCAGGGTCTCCCCTTATTCCCTTCTTAAATATTGGGATCACCTCCGCCCCCTTCCATGATTCTGGGACGGGGGATCCTTTAAGAAGGGCGTTAAGCAAGATGGTAAAATACCTGGCCCACTCTTGGGGATCAGCTCGAAACAGATCACCAGGAAGGCCGTCTGGTCCGGAAGCCTTGGCTAAAGCTATTTTATTAATAGCAGCCAAAACTTAAGATTCCACAAAAAGGATCAAATGCCTCCATAAGAGAGGATGAAATAAACGAACCAGAGAAGACTCCTGAGCTATGACCGACATCCCCAGAGTAAAGTTTTTTAAAATGGTCGTACCACTCCTGGTTCGTAATATGATTGGGAAATATATCGGAGTCCTGGCCTTTGGTCTTTCTGAACAATTTCCAAAAGGCATTCCCATCTTTGGCCAGACTAGCAGCCTTTAAATTTAACCCAAAAAATTCTTCCCAGGCCCGCTTAGCTCTTAAAACTGTCGTTTTATAATCCTTCCTTGCGCTCTGGACCAAGTGGCAATCTCGTTTTTTAACAGCAGCTATCAGGGTAAATTTTTTTTGTCTACACGCCGAGTTATACCATAAACATGAGAATTTAAGGGACTTATTGAAGTTACTAGAGGTTGGTGATGCCACAAAAAAAGAACCCATTGACTCAACTGTCTCCAGATAAATATTCTCAATATTTGGGGGACCACCCACGATGCTACATACTGTGTGCAGTTCCTTGGTTTTAGCTAGCAGGACATTTTTTATAGCATTCAGTTTTTGAGCATCACAGACAATTTTCGGCCATTTCAGATACCTCCTTCAGTTAGAAGGAACTACCTCTTTTGAAGACATGATGCGATCAGAACAAAAATGAGAGAAATCAGAAGACCATGGATTCTTCATAGACAAACATAGAGAATTGTGATCACTTTCAGTGGTAGGAACTATGACCAGATCCACTAAATATCTCCATAATCTACGATCAATTAGGATATAATCGATTCGAGATGGGCATGATACTCTATTAAAGGTGTTAGCACCAGGGGTATCAGAAGGCATTCTGCCGTTAGCAGCCCTTAGGCCAAATTCAAGTGTTAGAGCGTTCATTTGGATAGCCTGCTGCGTCCACTTCTTGATTGGTGGTAAAGTGAGTGATGGTATGCCCCACCTGGTATCCTCAACCTCTGTCTCTAGCAGATCTTCTGATGCCAAAGGTTCCAAGGTGCAGTTCATATCCCCCACCACCAAAATTAATGAGTCAGGCAGACAGGAGGTAAGTTCGTCACCCAGAGTTGTAACGAGTGGCGATTTCTGACCACCCTTCGTACCTCTGACATAAACATTAAAAAGCTCGATGAAAGGACACCCTCTAGACCCTGTCAATGTTAGCTGCATCAAATCCAAAGATGTACTCTCAAGATGTTTTACTCTACAATTAAGGTTAATACTAACCCAGACAATGAGGCCCCCGAAGGTCGCCCACGACCAATAGAAGTTGGTGGTAAGAAAAAACAAGTAAAGCCGGATTAATATAGTGGCATTCCAAAGTCAAACCACACCACCAGAACATAATATTTCATTTCCAAACAGGATAATGATAACATACAGATGTAACTGTTTGCTTTGTGTGCATCTACGGGACATACCTGTGGCAATCAGGGCGGTGCAGGGGAAAATTGAATAATACTTAATACATTAATGCTGGAGTTGAAAATGGAATATTAATACTTATAAATTGAATGCTGTTGTGCGTCTGTGCGACTGTGCGCCTATGGAAGGCAAGTGGGGATGGATGGTAAGAAAATTTAAAATAAACACAAACATGCAGAAAAAAGTAAAGAAAAAAGAAATAAAATAATTAAAATAAGGAAACAAAATTAAAAGAAAAATTGATAAATGTCAAAACATTTGCTGGGTTACTAGGGGAAACTAGGGTACTATGAAAACCCCATTGGAAGGCAAGGAGCTGAAGGTGAAAAATGCAAAAAATGCCTATAATATAAGACACTGTCAATTTAAATAATACAATGATCCTCAAGCATAATGTTAAACTGATATCGGTGAAAAGTAAAAAAAAAAATGAACAAATACAAAAAGGCATAACCCTCTCCTATCAATCTTCCTTGGAAAACTGGAAAAAACATGTTGGCTGCACAAAATGGCTGCCAGCCACATCGTCTACCAACAACAGCAAGAAAGGAGGCATGGCCACAACAAAAAACACATGCAGGCTTATGGCAAAAGCACACTGGCTGCCTACACAAAATGGGCACTAAGCACATGGTCAAATAACAACAGCACGTAACGAGGCATGGCCACAAAAAAGAACACATGCAGGCTTATGGCAAAAGCACACTGTCTAGCTACACAAAATGACCACCAACCACATGGTCAATCAACAACAGCAAGCAAGGAAGCATTGCCAAAATAAAGAACACATGCAGGACTATGGCAAAAGCACGCTGGCTGGCTACACACAATGGCTACTTACCGCAGGGTCAAACAACATCAAGCAAAGAGGCATGGCTACAACAAAGAACACATGCAGGCCTGCGGCGAAAGCACACTGACTGGCTGCACAAAATGGTTGCAGGCCACATGGTCAAACAAAAACAAGCAAGAAGCCATGGAAAGCAAAGAACACATGCAGGCCTATAGACACTGACTTCTCAAAATGGCCCCTTGCCACATGCCATGGAGAACAAAGACAAATGGTGGCTTGTGGCAAACACACAGGCACACTGGCCGGACAAAGAAGGCATTGGTAACACTGAAGAAAACACATCCATTAATTCAGCAATGCCAAAAATTAAAATTAACTGAGCCATAAAAAATGTTACAACAACACATATCTTCCCAACACATAAAATATTACCAAATCTAAACACTAAAACATGAAATACCCAAAAAAATCTTGGATGCAATACAATGCCATCCCAGCCCTAAATGATGTCTTAAAACAACATATACCACAAAAATAGTTGTTTTATACTCCCATGACTAGTACTGGTCAGGGCCTCTAACTGGATGGCGGGTTGGCAGACTAGGCCATTTAGTAAACTAAATGAATACTGCAAATATAACAAACATGGAGAAAATGTACTGAACTGTGCAGCATTGTTCCTTTACAAAAGATGAAAAATTAAAGGCAAAAATATAACTAGGCTCCTACTAAAACTGCAGGCCACCCACCACAATAACATTTTAAAATAAAAATAAATAAATCCTGGTGCTTGCCCTCAATCAAAAAACACCACCTTATACCCTTTAAAAATGTGAGCTACATGTACTATTCTCCTTCTGTATTGACTGTTGGTGCTTTTATTTTTATTTGTTTGTTTGTGTATACTTTGATGGTTATTGTAACCAAATAAAGTTATGACTTCTTCTACTAACACCCTTTTACACGATTTATTAACTTACTTTTGAAATCTCAAAAACAAAATCCTTAAATCCAAAATTGTACATGCAGCAGACAAAGAGAGTGATCTTTCCAGGTCCAATTCCAAATGAAAAGTGACCAGGAGATAGACAAAGCACTGGGAGTAGCCTGCTGGAAAGGAATAGGAAGTTGGAGTCTCTGGGGCACATCCTTCTTGTTGGAAAAAAAACGCTTCTTTTATTAAAAAACAGCCTGAATGGTCCGTTGGTATAGAATAGTAACTCTAAAATGCTATTTTGAGTAGATTTAGCTACTTCTCAAGTAGGGAATCTGCTTGAGGTGCAGCCTGCAGTTGCTTGAGCTTGCCAGCGTTATGGAAAAAACGGCAGAAGCCACGCTAGTAGCTTCCTAGTCTTGTGCGCACTAGCTAGTGGCCGACAAGTCTCACTGTTCTCGCCAGCATGCCCCAATAGAAAAAAAATCCACCATGTGGCGGAAGGCAGAATTGATCAAGTTCTACGAACTCCACAAGCAGAGTGAATTTCTCTGGCCAGGCCTAGTTCATAGTCAATCACAGGCCATCACAACAAGTAGCAAATAATTAATATTCATTAACGCAGGTTGTTCTGTGGCTCCCTGTGACTCAACATTATGCAGTGCAACCTACTAGTATATAGGTTACCTCCAAAAATAAGAGGCAAGTTGAAATATTTTGGTGTGTTCCTTTTGACAGGTTTCCCCCCACTTTTTACCACATTTGGACTATTAGCTGCTGGTTTTCCGACTCTGAGAGTGCACCGAGGACTGCTAACCAGACCCCAATGCAAGTGTTCTGACCCATTACAACCTAGGCGGCTCAGAAGGAAGCTGCGTGCTCGAGCTGTGCGTTATTTTTATTTCAGATAATTTTTAAAATTGAATCGCTACTAATTCTAACTTTTTAAAAACTCTTTTAAATCTTGACTAATTGCACTTTACCTGTTCTTGACTTGTGGGGTCAGCTGAAGCGTGCACTCGGGGATGGAGTTGTGTGTTATACTCCGGGGGCGGCGGACATCTTGGGAGGTGGAGGTCAGTGGTGCAGCTGCCGCAGAGAGCTTGGGCGTCCTGGCTGAAAAGGGGCGGATGTGGCGAGCGCGCATTAGAACCTAGGCGGCTCAGAAGGAAGCTGCGTGCTCGAGCTGTGCGTTATTTTTATTTCAGATAATTTTTAAAATTGAATCGCTACTAATTCTAACTTTTAAAAAACTCTTTTAAATCTTGACTAATTGCACTTCACCTGTTCTTGACTTGTGGGGTCAGCTGAAGCGTGCACTCGGGGACGGAGTTGTGTGTTATACTCTGGGGGCGGCGGACATCTTGGGAGGTGGAGGTCAGCGGTGCAGCTGCCGCAGAGAGCTTGGGCGTCCTGGCTGAAAAGGGGCGGATGTGGCGAGCGCGCATTAGAACCTAGGCGGCTCAGAAGGAAGCTGCGTGCTCGAGCTGTGCATTATTTTTATTTCAGATAATTTTTAAAATTGAATCGCTACTAATTCTAACTTTTAAAAAACTCTTTTAAATCTGACTAATTGCACTTTACCTGTTCTTGACTTGTGGGGTCAGCTGAAGCGTGCACTCGGGGACGGAGTTGTGTGTTATACTCCGGGGGCGGCGGACATCTTGGGAGGTGGAGGTCAGCGGTGCAGCTGCCGCAGAGAGCTTGGGCGTCCTGGCTGAAAAGGGGCGGATGTGGCGAGCGCGCAGCGGACGCGCGCAGCGGGCGTGCAGGTGGCGCGCCGAAGGCGCGCCAAAGGCAAGCCCGTCTGCGCCCGTCCGCGCCCGACCGAGACCAGAGGCCATGATCCCTGCTCCCGCTGCTGTAACACTGCGCCCCTATACGTCCGATCAGTTAAGAAAATTTTGTGGCACACAACAATGTCATCACTCTTTGGGCCCCCCCTTTGACCAGACTCACTGCACTCAATGCAATTTCCCCCTGAACCCAGAGGATCAGGCAGGAAAGAAATGTCCTGTAAACTCTGACTTCAAAATGAAGTTGGTAAACTGCCGTTCACTACCAAAACATTCGCTTGAAATGAGACTGCTCCTAGAAGATACCAGCCCAGATATAATGTTTTTCACTGAGACTTGGCTTACGGACTGGTCTAATTCAGCGGTTGTTCAGGCACTCCCCCCAGGTTACACTATCCAAAGACAAGACCGCTCCCTTACCAGAGGGGGAGGGCTTGCCATTATCCATAGGGATTCTTTTAGCTGCAGGATTTCTGACGGGCTCATCCGAGACTGTGAAAGTTGCTCTTTTTCAATTAAATTTACACCCACATGCACCTTCTCAGGTATGTTAATATACCGACCCCCAGGTGCGATTGGATCTTTTCTTGGGGACTTGGTGGATAATACTTCTCTACTGGTTAGCTCCCTGCCGAACTTCACTGTTCTGGGAGACCTTAACCTACACCTTGAATCCCGCACGGCCACGTATGTGGAGGAAGTATCTGACGCCTTAGAGGTGCTACTCCTTTCTCAGAAAGTGACGGGTCCAACTCACGTCAAAGGTCACCTGCTGGACCCGATCTTTACCAATACCCTCATCCAGGTAGATGAGCCACAGCCGCTCCCCTGGACTGACCATTATCTTATCTCATTTTCCTGGTCAGCCTCCACGAGTAGGAAAGCTGGAAACCACTCCAAAATTCTGAACCAGAATTGGTCTAATATTTCTGTGGAAGAATGGGCTACCATTCTCAAAGAAACCCGTCCCTGTCTAGACCCTGACCCTGAGAAGGCAAATTTACAATTCAATCTCTGGATTAAAAATTCACTGGACGTATTAGCCCCCATAAAACTCAGGGACATTAACAAGGGCCCAAAAAAAGTTGCTTGGTTCACTATGGAGCTGAGAGATCTTAAACGGAATTGTAAGCAACTTGAGAGGCAGTAGAGGAAAGACTTTTCACTTGAAAAAAAGAAAGTCTATCGTGATGCACTAAAATTGTATAAAACCGAGATTATGAAAACACAATCTAAGTTTTATGAAGCAAAGATTTTATCAGCACCTAACTCTCCTAAAGAAATTTTTTAAATTTTTAAATCTTTGACTACCCCTCCATTCACCACGACGACCCCTACTGATGTACAAGGTCGCTGTAACAATTTAGCAGAGTATTTCCACGATAAGGTACAGGCGATCTACTCAGCCTTTTCGACAGTCACCACTTCTGACCTTGATGCCTCGATGCAAGAAACTAGAGACCGCCGAGACCAGAGTCTGGAATCTTTTCCGCCCCTGGATTCAGATACAGTGATGTCTTTGCTTAATAAACTTAAATCAGGCTCCCCTAAAGACCAGGCGCCCCCCACGGTGTTGCACAAGGTGGCCCCAGAAGTAGCCCCTGTTATCGCAACTCTTATTAACTCCTCACTGTCAACAGACAAGGTTCCTTCACTATGGAAGGAAGCGATGGTAAAGGCCCTGCTAAAAAAACCTGGATCAGATCCGGAGGTAATGGCCAACTATCGCCCTATCTCCCTGCTCCCGGGAATAGCTAAAATAGCAGAGAAGTACGTCAATACTACCCTTTCCACTTATTTGGAGGAACATGACTGTTTGCACTCAACACAGACTGGCTTTAGATCTCGACAGGGCACGGAAACCGCCCTGATTGCCGTTGTAGAGGAGGCAAGGAAAATTATGGACTCAGGAGGATCAGCTGCAATAATCCTCCTTGATGTCAGTGCGGCTTTTGATACCGTCAACCATCAAATTCTCATTACAAGATGTCACGAGATGGGGATGAACGGTACCGCACTGAGATGGATAGCCTCCTTTCTGGAAGGCCGCACATTCCAGCTCTTTGAGGAGAATGTGACTTCTAGGAATGTGCCTTTGAAGAGTGGAGTGCCTCAGGGCTCATCACTTAGCCCCACTCTTTTTAATATTTACATGTGTCCTTTAGCCAAAATTGTCGAGGCATTCGGCATACAAATTGTTATGTATGCCGATGATACTCAGTTGATTGTCTCCCTTAAAGACCCAGGACATCCAGGAAGTAATCTTTCCAGATGCCTGGAGGAAATATCCGTCTGGATGAAAGAATCCTGCCTCCAGCTCAATGGAGCAAAAACAGACCTTATGCTGCTGGGAAAACCTTTGCCTCCAGACATGCCGTTAGCATGGCCTAGTTGTATGGGAAACCCGCCCACTCCTAAAAAACACATCAAGAGCTTAGGAGTCTGGCTGGATGCAAGATTAGACATGAAGACACAGGCTAGCAAGGTAGCTGGGTGCTGCTTCGGGATTTTGAAGTCAGCACGAAAGATCTTGCCTCTTCTCCCATTTCATGTAAGAAGACTACTCCTCCAGGCACTAATACTGTCGCGTCTGGACTACGCTAATGCCCTATATTTAGGAGCCCCCCAGTCCACAATATGCATACTACAGAAGGTCCAGAACTGTGCGGCAAGAATTCTCTTGCAAATTTCGCGGCGAGACTCAGCAAAAAAAGCAATTAGACAATTGCACTGGCTCCCTGTTTTAGAAAGGATTAAATTCAAGGCCCTCTGTGTCACGCACAAGATCATGGCCGCGAATGGTCCTCCAATCCTTCAAAGGATAGTTTCTCCATACCATCCCAGAAGGCACCTTCGCTCTGAAAATAAGCGCCTTGCCATGGTACCGAGAATTGTCAGGAAGATGTGGAGGTCGCTGTTTCTCCTATGTCGATTCTAAGACTTGGAACACCCTCCCAGACTCTATCCGTTTGGAGGAGGAATACCTGCCCTTTCGACGGCTTTTGAAGACGCATTTTTTTGCTAAGGTATAATTTAATCTGCCCCTCGCCGTCTGGTTCTCAGCGCTGGGAGGCCCTAGGGTAGCCATGCGCTCTATAAAATCCTCTTTCATTACAAAAGCTATGTCAAATTGACTATATCCAATTGGCAAGTACTAACTTACTTATAAGTCCCTAGTATGTGGTACCCAGGGTACCAAGGGCATGTAGGTCAGAGTGTCCACCCAGGCTGCAGCACTGTTTGTGCCAGTCTGTTTGTGACTAACAACAAAATGGCTACCAGACTGCCACAGCAGGCTGGATGCGCAGTTTATCCACTTCTAGTTCGACTTTGCCATCAGCACCACCCGTGAAACCATGCTTCCCTTAACAGTATATGTAGGTCTCACGTAAGGAATGCCCATAAAGCCCTATGGCAGTGATCTGTATATTATTAAGTTAGTTAAGTTAAGTTAGGTTTATATATGTCATAGTAGCGAACCCCTTAAAGATGCCTGTAAGACCTGGGGTCTCCAGGCCCTAAGGGGGTAACGTGACACGAGCGGCTGGGCACCCAAAGGTTTGTTTGTAAAGCGACCATACAACACGCACATCCACTGAAGCAAGGAACGCACACAATAAGGGACGCCACACTGTAGAGATTTATGCAAATAACTCAAGTTTATCCAAGCAGTTCGAGATAAATGCAGTTCATGGGATAACAAGGCAATTCATAACATTTATATGCACTTCATGGGATATAAATTCAGTTAAGGAGATGATAATGGCAATTCACTTATGTCAGCGTTTGATCCGCCAGCACCATATTCACCAGTATGATATTCACCAGTATGATATTCACCAGTATGATATTCACCAGTACCTTGTATATTTTACTCCCCGTGGTAGGGTTTGGGGAATGTAGCGCTACTCCTGGGGGTGTGCAGGGACCCAGGGCAGACCTCGCGGGCCTACCGCTACCTTGGGACAAATCTGACGAACACCTTCAGAGCAGAGCATTAGAACATAGCGCCACTCGTAACCAGCACGCAGTGAATACGTCAGCACTGAGCATTAGAACATAACGCTACTCGTAATCAGTAACCATGAATGCTTCAGAACGGAGCATTTAGAACATATCGCTACTCGTAATCAATAGCAAGGAATACTTCAGAATGGAGCATTTAGAACATATCGCCACTCGTAATCAATAGCAAGGAATACTTCAGAATGGAGCATTTAGAACATATCGCTACTCGTAATCAATAGCAAGGAATACTTCAGAACAGAGCAGTTCACGGAGCACAACGAGTCACACGGAGCGAGCCTCACGTACTCCGGTGCAGTTCGGGAGACACAAAGTTCCGGAATAGTCAGTGGGGAACAAGGGGCGAATCCCTCGGAGGGGTCTCTCTGTCGTGGTGACCAGGGGACTCCCACGGAGAGGGAACCCGGGCTCAGGGTGCGGTGTGGCTCCCAGCCTGTAGGGGGCGCACCGGGGTCAGTCCCAAGCCTCCGGGCTTACCTTGCTCGACGTCGGGAAGGCGTCCACACCGGCTCCGAAGTCCTCAGGCGATCCTGTTGCGACGGGGGCCGGCCACGGCCTCACGCACCTTCACCACAGCTGCGACGGCAGCGACGGGGCCCCGGGCTTCTCCTCGGGCCTTGCGACGATGAGGGGCACTCTTCCGGCCTCCGGGCCGCAGTGGTGAGCGCGCTTCAGCCTCCACGCCACAGGGGGGGCTCAAATTAAGCTGGGGGCTCCGCGCTTAACGGAGCACGCTGCCGGGGATCCCCGGCCCGGTCAGGGAGCGCAGGGGTCACAGCGCTAAGACCTGGTTGATCCTCAGCGATACCACAATCGGTTAGGTAGGTAGTTTCAAGGTTCAGTCTGGACACGCAGTCTCAGCATTCAGTTCTGGCAGTCAGTTGCTCTTGAAAGTCTTGATGGCGCAGATGTATCTGGCGCCCTTAAGGGGTTCTGTTACAGGGGGGTAGGGGGTGAGTTGGCGACTAGGTCCTTCCTAGTCAGGCTGGGCAGAGGTTCCCTGGGTCCTCCTACTGCTGGGCAAGAACAGTGGGTTTCACAGGATCCCTCACTCACTTAAGAGGCAGCACCTAAATCCTGTCACTCTCAGAGGCATAAGTCCCTGGCTAGGCCCCACCGCCTACACTCCTGCGTGGATTCTCCAGCTCTGCTTTACCCCACTGGCCAACTGACTAGAAAAACTTCCCCCTTTCACTTATGTATCCCTAGGTCAGGTGACCTCTAGCCAAGGTGGCAAAAGTAAAACCACACCTCCCTTCTAGAAGGTTCCAGCACATTCCAGGAGCTTCCCCATTCTACCTATGGGACAAAAAAGGCGGGCTGGTGTCGCAACATTGTTGTGGGGTTCCAGCCAGCTCCTGGCAGCTAGGGTGCTACTATGAAAGACCACTCTGCAGTAGCAGGGGCCTGTGGCAGCCATCTTGGGAGAAGGGAGCACCTGCACCTTAACACTGATTGGCAATGAAAAGGCGCCCGGAGACCTAAGTCCAACATCAAAATGAGGGTGGAAAAAATGAGGCACGATCAAAAATAAATGGGGAAACCACCCTAGGGCTGACCGGTCCAACAATGCCATTTTGATGAGGAAAGTTAGTAGCCCCATTGGTTAACACAGGATTACAGGCTGGCACTCCAGCCTGGCTAACTTCTGAATGCGACTACTTAACTGGGTACTGCAACTAAGGTGTCTCATTAATTGTAGCAATAAATCCAAGTTGAGATGTATATCACTTTTAAAGTTAAGTAACTTTTAGAAAGTTGCCACTCTGTGCCCCAGCTAGTCCTCCAGTGGACTCACAAAGACTGGAACTTGACAGGAAGAGTAACTGGTTGCCAGGTAACTGTCTAAAGTAACCCTACTGGACTCCTAGTCCTCAGCTAGGTCAGATTCGGTCACCCAATTGGGGTCAGAGTTGCCGAACTAACTGTTTCAAACCCTTCAGTGGATGTGTATGATCAAAGACTCTGAAAGATTTTATTGATTTTATGAACAGTCTGGACTCTAAAAATTCATAGAAATATGCTCTATTTGTTATAAATTGTTGTTGTGTCTCTTTCTTGTCTAGTGACTTTCTTATTCCGCTGTTTGATGCTGTTAAAATATTTCCACATAATTCCTTTGTTTAGCCTTGCTGATCAAAGCCACAGCTACCCAGGATTGAGTTTAAGGTTTACAAACAAGCCTGACTGGACCCAAGACAGGTTTTGTGAGTGCATTCCACGATACGTCCCCCCCAAACATATTATGTAATACACCCAGAGCCTCACAGTGTGCAAATTGCACTTGCTATTTGCAACATGCCTTTTCGTACATCAGGGTCAAATTATATATAATAGGTTAGTCATAATCAGGATCTGTTGAAACTATTATTGAAAGTTACACAATATTTTTAAAAGAGATTCAGATGATCACCACAACAAAGTTAATCTTAGAAAGTTGTGCATCAATCTTCATCAAAACATATATGAAGTAAATTGGTAGCAAATTGGATAAAGTTGCTGGTCGACATTAAGTGCAAGCAGCGCTGCCGTTTTTAAATTGTTAGTTGTTTTAAATACTGTCACTTGTACTGCCTGAGCACCGCGCCGAGTTTTATTTACCCCACATTGTACGTGTAAACCTGCTCGAACGTTTCAAAGGGCTAAGGGCATTTTGAGGGACAGGGAAGTCGGGTGAGTTAATTCTGTGTGGAATTACTATTGTGCTCACCTAGTATGTCTGCTTAGCATCCGCTCCCCGGTCCACCACAGCTCTGTGCTGATTGAGTGGAGGGAGTATCGACACCAGATTCTTACATACTGACGGGCTCTATCTTTGGAGGGAGACGGTCTAGTCTCCTCACAAGATTACCCGGTGAACACTACAAATACAGCATATGGCGCTGACGCGCAGCGGACACGCGCAGCGGGTGTGCCAAAGGCACGCCAAAGGCGCTCCAAAGTGAAGCGCGTCTGCGCCCGTCTGCGCCCTACTGCATATAGGGAGTATATGACTTGTCGCCTACTAAGCAGCCCGTTGTCAGACTGTGAAAACATCAATTTTTCGCTTGGATTCACACCCACCCTCAAATTCTCCGGCATTCTTCTTTATCGACCTCCTGGGGCGATAGGCCAATTCGGCGAGACCCTGCTAGAGATAACCAGTAATCTCACAAGTGGTGCCACTAGTTTCACACTTCTCGGAGATTTTAACCTACACTTTGACGACTCGTCCACTTCATTAGCCACGGAACTGACTCAGGATCTTATGACCTACCATTTAGTTCAGAAGGTTCCATCAGCAACACATGAAAAGGGACACCTCCTCGAATCCATCTTCTCTAATTTGGAGAATTTAGAAGGGAAAAAACCCATCCCTCTCCCATGGTCAGACCACTCTCTGATTCCTTTTCAGTGGATACATCTCAATACGATACCTGGCGTTGTTCCGCCACGTACTCAAATCCGTCCATGGTCTAAGCTTCCCTTGGAGGGCTGAGTTGGAAAAAACTATACCTACCCCTGATATTGATCCAATAATTGGCAATAAAAACTTCGGCAACTGGATTGAGAGGTCCCTCGATCTGGTGCTCCCCAAAGTTTTAACCCAGCAGAAAACTGGCCCTAACAAGGCCCAGTGGTATACTCCTGAACTACGTATCCTACGCCAACAGTGTAAAAATGCAGAAAGAGCGTGGAGGAAAGATTTTTCTTCAGATAAAAAAAGGGAATATAGGTCAGTCATTAGCAGGTATAAAGCAGAAATAAAAACTGCCCAAGCTTCCTACTATGAGGGAAAGATTATTTCTGCACGCAAGTCCCCTAGAGAAATCATTAACATTGCCTAGAAGCTAATGAAATCACCTAGCCCGGTGGTTCTGTCGGATTCATCTAGTCAGCGATGTACTGGATTGGCAAATCTTTTCTCTTCCAAAGTCCAGAATATTCTTAAAATTCTCCCTCAAGAAGTCAGGAATGTCTCTAGCATAGACACGAGCGATAGTGGGCAGTTAGGACCTCAGGAACTAATGATCCCCTGTATGACTGGCTGGGACATGAAGGGCCTTGGGCAGTTAGAAGGTCAGGAATTAATGTCCTTCCCAACGCTAACCCAGGCACGTCTCTTAGCAATCCTTGCATTGGTAAAAAGTGGATCCCCTCTAGACCCAGCCCCTCCCAATATTCTGTCGCTGGTTGGACCCACCATTGCCTCCACTGTTACCTGCCTAATTAATTACTCACTGGATAAGGGTGTGGTTCCCCCAGAATGGAAAAGGGTAATGGTGCATGCATTATTAAAAAAAAACAACCTGGACCCTGCTGAGCTGGGTAACTATTGCCCTATCCCGCTCCTGCCAGGAATCAGCAAGATAGCGGAGAAACATGTAAATCACTCCCTCTCCGCCTTTCTGGAGTCCAATGGTGTTCTCCACCCTTCTCAGACAGGCTTCCGCCTCAGCCAAGGAACGGAGACCGAAATACTTTCAGTGGTGGAAGAAACCCGGAAAATCCTGGATGCAGGAGGAGTGGCTGCAATAATCCTCCTCGACTTGGTGCGGCCTTTGACACAGTTAATCATCATGTCTTGATTCACCGCCTCAGGAAAGTTGGAGTGACGGGAACAGCGCTATTCTGGCTGCAGTCCTTTCTAGAAGGGAGATCCTTTCAGGTCTTTGAGGGCAGTACCAACTCACAGCCCTTGCCCCTACAGTGCGGAGTTTCACAGGGCTCCTCACTGAGTCCTACTCTTTTTAATGCCTACATGGCCCTGCTGGCTGAAGTGGTCACCCCTTTCGGGATCCATATGGTAACCTACGCCGACGACACCCAGTTGGTTGTAGCTTTGAACCATTCTAGCCAACAGACCAATCTCCCTTCCTGCTTGCAAGAAGTGGTAAAATGGATGAGTTTATTGCAGCTGAAACTCAATGGAGAGAAAACAGAGCTGATGATTCTTGGTAACTCTGTAAATACATTCCCCAAAAATCTTTGGTCATCCACCATGGGCCCAGCACCTATCCCCAAAACTGAGATCAAAAGCCTTGGAATCTGGCTGGACTAGAATCTTACCTTTAAAGCACAGGCAAGGAAAACGGCCTCTCTATGCTACGGTTTACTGAGAATCATTCGCAAAATCCTTCCACTCCTCCCTTCGATCGCAAGAAGACTAGCTCTTATTTTGTCCAGACTTAATTACGGAAATGCTCTGTATTTAGCCGCCCCAAAGGAGGTGATCTTAAAACTGCAGGTAGTGCAGAATTGCGCGGCAAGGATGCTTACTGACACCCCTAACTGATGTTCGGCTAGACCTTCTTAGGCTCTCTGTATAGCCCATAGGGCACTGAATGAAGGAAAGCCTATAATTACAAACACCATGATCCACCCTTATAGGGCTAATAGGAAACTTCGCTCCAATGAGCTCCATCTTGCGATGGTCCCCAGGATCAAGAAGGCGAGAAGTGGCGGAAGGTCCTTCTTGCTAAATGTCGCCAAACTCTGGAATGACCTCCCGCTACATCTATGGAGGGAACCAATCCATCTAAAATTCCGGAAACAACTTAAGACCTGGCTTTTCCCCTAAAGATCGGCGCCCACAGCAACTTATCACAGCGCTGGGATGCCTCTGGGTAGCCATGCGCTATACAAGTGCCAATACAATACAATACAAGTTAACAAGCATTTGTGGATTCATTTATTCCAACCTTTACAGAAAATCAAAATTGGTTGGTCATCACATTTGAATGATACGTGTAATTTTTATGAATCTCATTACTTCTGAGGAAGTTTATTAATTTAAATAATTAAGAAAAACGTTTTAGGCTACTATTATTTTGTAGTTTTACTGTATAGGGTTTGTTGAGTGAGAAACAGGATTATTGCATTATTTTCTTGTGAAAGTGTAGACAATGTGCTGATATTGTGAAATAGAGGCAAAAGCTTATAGAATAGCTAATTAACACATGTTGTTACATAATGAACAGTGAGCCGAGTCCATAATATTCCAAGCAGATATCGACAACAGAACATAGTTGGGCCAAAATATTGTGGCAAACATATTTGTGACCATTTGTGAAGATGAGTTTATATAGGTAAGCCTGGGTTTGCTATACTTAACTCCACATACATATACATAAAGGATATGCATTGAATATATGAATTCACCAACTATACAGCCCCAACAAAACTAAACGCTCAGAAACTCACACCCTGCAAACTGTGGTTAGAGAGATCTTACAGAATAGCAAAAAAGAAATTAAAAAGCTAGAAAGAATATGGCAAAAAGACAAATCAGACAGATCTAAGTCTAAATAGAAGTCATCCAGAAAACTGTTAAAAATAGAATTTGGAAACTCAGAAAAACATATCTCTAGAATCAAATCTCGCAATCACATACCTTCTTCAGTATCATCAGAGATACCATGATTCGCAAGAAGGAAGAAAGCCCTGCTCTATCCACAACAGAATGCAACAGCTTTGTTTAATTTTTCTCAAACAAAATAAATGTCAGATTGAAAGCAGGCCTCACCAATAAACCTTCTGAGCCACCAGACTTCACAAAAAACAACCAGCATATGAGTCATTCAAGCAGATCAACAGAGAAGATCTCCCCAAAATGATGAATGTGACCCACCCCATGGTTTATGCCAGCCAAGACAATTAAAGAGCACTTCAGCATTTTTACACCAATCTAGATAATGACAATTGACACATCTTAAACTAAAGGTCTGTTCCACAACAATATAAAAGTGGGTGAGAAATTTCCCATACTGAAGAAACCAACTGTTGATCCCAAAATGCTCACAAAAGTCAGACCTATCATCAGCCTCTCATCGTTAGAAAAAGCCACTGAAAAGTGTGTTGCTCTCTAACTAAACAAGCACATAAGTACCATGACTTACTTTCCAATAATCAATCCAACTACAGGGGAGGCTGCAGCACCAAAACTTCCACAGTGAATACACTAAACAACACCTCCCAGCTTTTAGAATACTTAAATCTGACATCTCGCCCCCAATTGCCTTTGCTGTTGCCAAGTTTTTAACGTCTATGTGGTTTACACGCTCACGTCTTCTTAAAACCATATCAAGCAATGACGTTGGACTGAGTTAATATTTTTATCACAACTGTGTAATGTTTTAATACTGCTATGTTTTTATTGTACTATGATGCTTTCTTTTATGGTCTTAACGACCGAAATAAAGATATTTGATGATGAATACACTAAATGACCTGCACCACATCCTCAATCTAGGTGAAGTCTGCATTCTGTTCCTCTTAGAGCTATCAGTGGCCTTCGACACGGTTGTCCATGATCTCCTCCTCAAAAGCCTAGATCTTAGAATGAGTTGCAGATGGACAGTACTAAGCTGGTACCACTCCTTCCTGATGGGCAGGTCCCAACAAGCTCAGAACAACCTGTTAAAATCACTTGCTTTTATGCTGAACTCTGGTCTGCTTTGACCTGCTTTTTTCAGCAGAAGTGAACAAAAGGGTATGTTCTGCTAACTTCCATCTCCACCATCTTAAGTAAAATAAAACATCTTCTCTCCTACAACTAGCTAAGATTAGCAGCCCACACATTGATCATCAAAAGAATTGACATTGGCAATGCCATCCTAACAAGAATTCTCACATCAACATCGACGCAGCTCAAACCTATCTTCCATTCCACAGCCAGAGTCATCCCTGCCTGCCCTATTTAGAGTGGGCAAAAACATGGCCAGCTTTTACTATCCATCACCACCAGATAAAACCTGACAGTAACAAGCAGTACTACTTGCAAAATGACCCCACAACATAGGAGAAAATGCCCATGGCAAGAGGGTCAGCTTTTGGGTTTTGTTTTTGAAAATAGAAAATAATCTTTGAAAGCTTGCAGTATAGAGCCATTTCTCAAACATTCAATGCACTGATAGGAACCCCCATGATGGCAGTTCATGTACATGCAAGAGATGTGTGCTGCCTGCGAACATCTCAATATTTTGCAGGCGGGCACTCCCTCGCGGTGACTCTACTACATTGCCTTGACAGAATAAATTCCTGTCAGTCAAACTCTAAATCAGGTCCATAGTTCTCACAGTGCTCTCAAAATGTGTTATACAGAACTCCACCAGAGATAGTTTATGGAGACAGCTTCATGCCACCATGGATGCAATGCCGCAAACCTGAACTTTTATCTACCAGCCCAATGCATTCAGGTAGTTATAGTCTTGATATTCATCAAAACAAACTAGACTAAAAGGAAAGTCCAGTAGTGGAACATTGTGTGATTGGTGACATGGAATCATCTGATAACCTCATTGACACATATCCGTCATGAATACCTGTCATGCAGGTTCACCAAATATGCAATTAGTGCAAAGAGTGCAGTCACTGTATAAGGATTTAAATAGGGATCTGCGTCTGGCATGGTGCTCTGCTCTCCCAGATCAATGAATGAGTAATTGATCCAGTCCGATGTACTTCTTTTCTTTCTGGTATTTGTAGTCCTGTTCTAATAACTGGACACACAAGTATGCAAGTGCCATAATGCAATCAATAATATCATGGGCTTTATCAGTTACTCATACACGGATCTAAGTAAATTAAATGATTAGACCCTGCTTTCTGAACAACATCAAGCAAAAGATGGCGATGGTTGAAATGCACATGGCTCACAGCTGTGAGCACTATACTTGGGCAACTGTGTTTTCCACATAATTTTGGATTTACTTTACCTGCACATACAGTCTATCTTATGCCTTATAATTTGCTGCTCTTAACAAGAAATGTTTCTAGCCTCAATGGACGAAAAGTTACTAAAAATCACCACACCATGTCTAATGAAAAAGCAGATATTTTTCAAAGGTTTATTGGTCGCTTTTCAATTTTTATCAATAGTTAAACTATCTCTAATGAGGTAAAGCCTTTTCTCAGATAGTATTGAGGAGCATTTAAATTACAAGTCTCAAAATAAAACAGCAACATAACATAACACATTATTCAGCACAATTTTCAATTTTTGCTGCATAATTTATCAACCCTGTTGCATAATTTGACATGCATAATTGCAGTGGCCATGATCATGAAACAGCATTACAAACGATGGCCAGTCTATCTGACAGAACAATATAGTGGTTTTTACCTGTGATGTCTCTTCAGATTTGCTTTACTTTCGCTATCTATATCTATAAAGATAAGCCCTGTGGGCTATCATGTGTGTCTGTGGCATTTACATAGCACAGACCTATCCTAAACGTCAGTGGAGAGATGTACAGGGCCAAAGTCCATCATACCGTCAATATGTATTAGGAGAGGTAGCCAGGTAATAGATTGCTATTGAATTGTGATGTAGTGGTTTTTACAGAGGTTGGGCTTCATCTTGTTCTTAAATTGGAGCAACATTGGGGTGGTTCTTATGGATACAGGGATGCTGTTCCAGATTCTAGGTGCACAGATGGAAAAGGCCTGCTGCCTTGTGTTTTTTTCTTTTTCACACTTCTTAGTTTCCAGTCTGAAGGTGGCCTGGCCGCGGATGAGCCGAGATCCACCAGAGATGGTGAGCTGGTCTGATAAGCGGGGGTGCTGCTCATGATAGCTTTGTAAATGATGCATATGGTTTTTAGGATGCTACGGGGAAGCAAGGGAAGCCAAAGGAGTTCCACAAGGATGGGGGTGGTGGTGATCGTATTTGTATAATGGGCATGGTACACCTGCACAGCTTTCATGGCCGCTAAAAGCCTCTTCAAGAGAACATGGGGAAGTATGAAGCAAGGTGGGTGGTTTTGGTGTCAGCAACTGAAAAGAAGCTGGCGACCTGAATGAATTAAATAAAAACATAAAAGATCTAATATTACACTTTCACCCGCTTTCCTTATGCTTAGTTAATAGAATCAGGTAAGTGAAGAGTCTTCAAAATAAGCCACATTCAAAGCCCTATAATTAAAATAATGGATGTTCAGAGCAGTCTTTTTAATAGATTGTTATTTTATCTAAAAAAAAATACATTTTTGAATTGCAAAACCTGCAGCGCGGTGCAGTACTTTGTTTGGGGCGCGTCACTCAGGCAATAGAGATAATTGGAGGTAATTTTCTTCCTGCGTCCGATCAGTTGCTTGGGAGCTATTATGCTGGAAAGAGTGTATAACAAAACCGTTTATTAGCCTTTGTGTTAAATGTTATGTACAAAAACAATGAGCTTAAAATTCAGAGCAGAGAGCGAGAAAGAGAGAGAGGTGATATCTTAACAGACAAGAAGTGGAAGCCTAAATGGAATGAGCCTGAAAAGGTCGATTTCTTGACTGCATGCTTTTTGATTCTACAGGATAAAGGTATAGAGAAAGTTGCATGGTGATTGCAAGTATGATTACATAGCTGCCAAGCGTGCCCATGACCCCTGTGTTTAATTTGTAAGAAAAAAATATAAATGCACAAAAACCTCTGAATCCTACGTCATTGCTGCCAAATGCCAAGGCTATCTAGTCTTCGTTCCACCTCTTGGCTATTTCTTCCACCCGCCTTTCCTGTGCCTGATTTACAAACTTAGGGGTAGATCTACGAGGAAGTGTCGCAGCGTGGCACCGCAAGCCCTTTTGCTGCACCAGGCTGCGGCACTTCCGAAGCACAGGGATGCAACATATTTACAAGAATATGTTGCATCTCTGTGCTTCCCCCTGTTCTAGTGCACAAACTGCAGCCATGCGCTGACGCAGGCACCCTTGCACCACGGTGCAAGGATGCCTGCGTCATAGGAAAATTGTTTTTGTGCAGGAAGGGGCACCTTCCTGCACAAAAACAATCACTACAGGCATTTTCCTCCTTCAATGCGTGCTATAGAACGCAGCATGCATTGAAAGAGGAAACAACGAGGAGAAATCAAAAAATGTCTCCTCGTTGCGTCTCTCGTAGCATTCACACGCATCTCCAGATTTACAATATCTCCTAAATCTGGAGATGTGTCTTGTTCCATGGGTGTTGCTTGGGAACACCCACAGCAACACCCATGGAACGCCCCTTCAACGCAAAGGGCTGCGTGTGAAGGGGCCGTATTTACAAGGAGAGGAAAAGTCACACAGAGTGGCTTTTCCTCTCCTTGTAAATATGGAGGAGCCCCCTGCGCCACCAGTATGTCACATACTGGTAGCGCAGGGGGCTTGTAAATATGCCCCTTAATTTTACAATATGTAAAGTAATACTACTACAGCAGAACTTTTCACAATATTCACAAAGCTAAGGTTCATATCTTTTCTGTATGGCTCCTTTGGGTGCGCACATAAGTATACTATTTTGTAGTAAATGGGATATTGCCAATCAAGAGAGGTGGGAAAAGGGGGAATACTTACTCAAAAATGGGTGTGCTAAAGGAACTTATGAAGCAGTTTGGGAGGGACATGCTAATGAAAAACAGCCACCCACAAAAGAGTAAGGCCAATGAAATTCACAAAATACACTACAAATGATTGGTGTCAAAATAGGCTTAAATTTACTCCAATCAGGCTTGGAGTAGGTCAAGCATCGCTCATGGCCAACCATGTGTACTACAGCACAGTGTCATGAAAAACAAAAGAGACAGAAAATTAAACGTACACTCAATAGGAACTCATGTTAAATTAATTAAATTTGTTTACACAAGCAAAACAGGAGCGTTTGTTATCTAGACAATATGATTTTCTTAAAAATTTTGGCAAAATGTGCCATAATCATCACATTAATTTCATTTACAATACTCCAATCATACAAAAATGTGATGAGAGAAAGTATTTATTTATCCTTAAATCGAATTCAATACAGATAAACTAAAGTAATTTTTATTAATACTCAGAGTCACGTGGTCTTGATGAAAATGCCTAAATTTATTTTTATTCTTCGCGGAAACAATCAGTCAGCCCAGCCAATGCATTTTGTCCTTGTAGACTTTATCAGGGTTTTAAGGTAATGCCAAGTTTCAGACGAATTATATGTACGCCCAGCGTGGTATAGCCCAAAAAATCTCTCTTTCTCACTTGTGGTTGTCAAATACTCTCACATAATATATTATCAGATCAATCTATATCCTTAGCATCCTTTTCATAAATTAATGAATGTTCCCATTCTTCACCAACCACCATCGTCGAGTATCAGGACGCTGATTGACAAGAGTCCTGATGCTCTACGATGGTGGTTGGCCGCTGGTATGTGCTACTAAGAAAATAATTGTGGGGATGAAAACTCAAGTTCTTTTTGGTAAAGAATGGAAACATTAATTAATGTATGAAAAGGATGGTAAGGATATAGATTGAACTGGACAATATATTATGTGGGTGTACCTGACCACCACCAATGAGAAAGAGAGATTTATTTGGTTGTACTGCGCTGGGCGTACATATAATTCTTCTGAAACTTGGTGTCACCCTAAAACCCTAATGAAGTCCGCAAGGACGAAATGCGTTGGCTCGGCTGACTGATTGTCTGTTTCCGCAAAGAATAAAATATAAATTAAGGCATTTTCATCAAGACATTTTCATGTGACTCTGAGTATTAATGAGAATCACTTTTGTTTATCTGAATTGAATTTGATGTCGGGATAAATATATACTTTTTCTCATTACATTTTTGTATGATTGGAGTATTGTAGATGAAGTTCATATGATGATTATTGCACAATTTTCCCAAAATATTAAGAAAATCAGGTTGTCTAAATAGCAAACGCTCCTGTTTTGCTTGTGTAAAGGAACTGGTTCAAGTGATTCTTGGGCAGTATGATCACAAACAGTTGAATGTTTTCTACAATCGATAATGTAGATAAATACGGGTGCAACCTTTTCTTTTGCCTAAACTGCCATTGACTTGTCTTTAATTAACCGCTTAACCACGGCGCGAATTCCGCCGTGGTGCGGCGGTTTGAAATAGTGGGCAGGGTGCGTCGGCCAACGGACATGCGCTGCACTAGCCAGGTAGTGCTTGCGACGGCCGTTGGCCGACGGGAGCACAGAAGGGGTTAAATTAATTCTCCATTCAAATTTAACAATAATAACTTAGTGATAAAAATAAGTAAAAGTAATATATATATATTTTGAATTTAATAAGACCCATCATTTTAACAAAAATTTAACTAAATCATTTAGCCTTTTGTTTAAATCTAAAAAATATTTCAATTAATTAAATACATTACTACATATGAAGTAAAAAGAAGATAGTAGCGCGGGTGGGTATTTTTATAATTTTTTAAAATTCAAATTTATAAATTAAATTAATATATCTAAATGATGCTATTATTTAATAGACAATTAATTTTGGGAGTTAAGGTGCTTTAACTTTTCAGTTTATTAGTTCCCATTTAATATTAAATATTTCCCATTTATATTTTTCCTTAAAATATATTTAAACATTGTATTAATAAGTAATCTTTCTTAAATTTCTCTATACTTTTCTATAGGGAGATCTTTGCCAACAGACAAAAAGTTATTTGTAGTAATTTGCACTTGTAAATTCTCTCATAAGAGGGTTGGATTCATGTAAGTCTATATCTAGGTGTAAATTTGCACTTGGAAATGGTGAATCACAAACACTGGCGAGGGACACAAAGGAGTAGAAATAGATCTACACGTAAGTAGCTCTACACGTGTAGGTTTGTGCTTGTAAATCATATTCTCAGTTTCATCCGTTTTCTCTTTTAAGTTGTTTTTAACCCATGCTTTCTCCCTTTGTCACTGTTTTCCTGTCTTTGTCTTCCTCTTTATTTCTTTCTTTTCTGCCTTTCCCATTCTTGCTTTGGATTAAAGTCTCAGAATGGAGAATCCGTCCTGGTCCCCAGATATGAAAACTGGAGCCCACCACTTGCAACCAGAACAAAATATGCACTGCATTTCCTGTGTGTCTCTTTCAGCCAGTCTTGTTTTCTTGTTTTTTTAACTAACACCAATTTGCATTCTTGATAATTTTCAAAATTCAACATGCCATTGGTCAAAAAGCCAGGAATGGGCAAAGATGTCACAGAGATTTAGAGTAAATTCACACCTATGGATTAATAATAGCTGATGTTTTATGGTGCATGGCTCATGTAACCAGATTGAACCTAGACCGATCGACAGCCACATATGGTGAATGTTCATGTTGAAACCTAGAACATGGACTGGCATCAAAACTTAATCTTTAGGTATTTACAGTCATACTTTTTTCTTAAACATATCTTCTGCACTAGACCACATTACAAAGTTGCCTTGTAGAATATGCAAAGACCAGAGTAAAACCCAGTATTGTTTAAGTATAAATTACCTATGTCTACAGACCCTAAAATTTCAGTTTTTTTGTTGTTGAGCATTTGGTATAAAACTCTAAAAAAGCAGCCAGCAAAAAAAAAAAAAAACATATTTTTATGAGTCTCTAAAGAGTCATCATACACAATACCTATGACCAGATTGCACAGGCATTTAACAAGAACACATCTCTGAGAACTAAGGGCCTGATTCCACTTTGGCGGTCTTGGGTCCACCATAGCATCGGCATTGGATTCATCACTTGACAACTAGGCGGTCCGCCCGCCATATTATGATGTTATCGGTTTGCATAACAACAGACATCCGGAGCACCAGTGCCAGCCATTTGCAGACTGCCACAACGTTGGTTGGGGAAAAGCAGCTGTCAGAGGGTGGTATAGATAAGGACACTACCGCCAAATCACGAGTTGGCTTTACAATGAGCTGACCGTGGTGAGAAGTCTGCCTGCTTCGAGTCGGTGGAATCGAAGAAATTGAGGTGCATTCTCATCCTTTTTCTTTTGTTCCTTTCAGTCTCCAATGTGGATCGTGTTCTCCAGGTCCCCCCTTTACAGCAGCATCTTGAACCCAAAGAAAACGACCCTGTGGGAGCCGAAATCCAGGTAAGTCCATTTTGCAGTATTTGCCCATTGACTGGACTGGGAATATACGGGCCAGATTCCAGAAATGGGAATGTACTTGGAAGTAGGCATTTTTTCACGTTTCATGCTTATGTGTACAGTTAGCACTTCTGAGTCAAAATATACACACATGCATCGATACATGAAAAAATACACACCACCGTCAGAAACACAGCCACTGGGCTAGCGGTAACATAGTAATACAACTCACTGTAGACCGGCAAGTTGGCGGTCTTCTTGTGACCGCCACCACGGCGATGCAGCGGTAAGACCGCCAAACTCATAATCAGGCCCTTAGGGCCTGATTACGAGTTTGGTGGTCTTGCGACCACTGTCGCGTTGACATCAGAATTGCCGCTGCACTGTTGGCAGTCAGCCTACCCTATTACCATGCATGTGGTTTCATAGATGAAAGACCGCTGCGGACCCATCACCACTGCCAGGAATTCTCGACTGCAGCGGCAGCCGAATAGGCCAATTACTCTGTCAGAGGGCAGACCGCCAGTGTTACTGCCAGCCCAATTACGATGTGCCTTCCCGTCATTATGACTGGGGCAGTCCAACCACCACAACTAACCTGGCGGAGAGGGAAAGATATAAGGCTGAAACTCACCTGTACTCAGCTTCACACATCCTGTGCTGCCATGGAGCCGATCGTACACGTACTGCCACTGCTGCTCCTGCTTGATGATGTCCAAATCTGGCGATGGCTCTTCAAATGGATTGCTTCTGATGGGCGTTGGCCTGATTGGATACAATAGATGAATACACAGATTATAACTGCAAGTTTTAGGTTAGCTTCTTGGTTGACACACATTGTGCATACACCTAGCACAAGCATTAATCAATAGTTAACATTACATGTGTCATTCTCACATGCTAAGCACTTCAAAGACATGAATACACACTTTTGTAGTCATCTGCTGAATATAATCAACCCTGGTCATGACCTACACTGAATAAGCCGGCCCACTAACATCCTGTGGCCCAGGGCCATCCTTTATGTACTGTGATGTGAGGTACTATGAGACACAACACACCAATATGACCTTCTAAAGGGCAAAGTAGTTGTGCATGACTGGACGAACACCTGAACAGCCAGGCCAATTGACTTGAAGGTCTATACAGGCTGGTACCATTGTTTAGACAACATCCTAAGACTTAGATCACAGAGAAAGGTCTGGCATGTATGTCACTGAGAGCTTCATCTCTGGGGATATGTGGACATGTGGAATACTTATGGGATATCACACTACGTCTGATTGAGTTTGTGTGGTATGTACTTCCATGACAGGGCACACCTTTTACCATATGTAGCACTGTTACAGAGATGACATTCAACATTCCGTTGTATATCTTGTTTGATTGGTTGATTGTAACAAAGCTGGTGATTCACATATCAAAATTTCTTCAGAAGTAACCAACTATCTGCACTGTTAATGTGTCACATGTGCAATTGGTCTGTACAATGCAAACACGATTTATGGAAAGGTGACAACAAACCTGTGGGAGTGAGGGGCCTGTCATAAGTAAATGTCACATATTGACAATGTGGGGCTCTGGAAAGAAGTATCAGGTCAGGGGATTACCTCGTTCAGCATTCAAAATGTAGTATGTGTAGAAATAATCAGGACTACTATTGGTTCAGAAAACTCATGACTGTCCTATGTAGAGACAAGAAAATGTTAGAACAGTAATCTGAATTCACTCTTGGACTCAGAGGCACATTGAAGCCTGCAGGAATGGAAAGGATGGAGTTGAACAGAGGAAAAAAAAAATATGTATGGAATAAAGTTACTGCTCCTCTGATGAGCCATAGAGCTGGCCATAGAGGGGAAGCACTTCTTCTACTAGTTTTCCCAGCTTCTCTGGAGCGAAGGCAGGGGTCCTCTCACCTGCTTGGTCTGGCATGATGGCTCCCAGAGGTGGCAAACAACAGCTAAAATGAAGGAGGGGTTGATAGCAGCAGTATCAGGAGGCAAGTGAGTTATTTGCAAACCAAGGCATATAAGTATGCCACGTACGCAGTCATCAGGTTAGACAGACATGGCCATTGGGCCACAGCTGTCACAATCACCAATGTTAGCCTATGGCTGTGTCTGCCATGGATGAAACCGCTCACCACGCGGTCGACTTCCCCTGGCGTTGGGAGGTTCAGAATGCCCTATATGCAAGGTCAGGCATCCGCCATGTTAGCGGTTAGAACTACAGTATTGGTGAATGTTAAGTGCATCACCACCACTACAAATATGTTGTAACACGTTTACATGATGTGTTACTCCATTGCTCTGTAAGTTGTTTGACATAAACATCAGTGTACTGCATTACTGTGCATAAACTCTATGTTACCATGGTGCACGGTACACCGATCCTGATGGTATTTAGTGAGGACAATTCAACATTTACAATATTAGGGTGCTCATAATACATGTTTGGACGTACAATGTGTACATTACTGTAACAGAAAGATGTGAAGACCACAATGGGGATTATAGGTGGATGTTGGACAGTAGACAATTATTATGTAAAATATGTGTAATGCTATCTGAACCAGATATGTTTTGTCACATTACTTTTGGCTTACTCTACATATATATTACTCAGGGCACTGTGATCATTGTTCAAAAGTGTTTCCACTCCACACATAGGTACCCTGGGAGCGGGAGGAGACAACAGCCTCCAGTGTACTGCCCATTTCCAGAACTTCAGACCATGGAAGAAGGCAAGTCATCAAGAAGTTTTGTTTAAATAGGCAAACAATGCAGGATTTATGTCATCAGTTGGAGCCTGATCTCCTTTGTCAAAACACTAATCCCACATGTAACCCACCAATTGTGAGACTTATGGAAGTGTTGCATTTTCTGGCCACAGATTACTTCCAGTACACTGTGGCTATATCTGGTGGTATGTCACAACCAGTGTTCAGTGGTGTACTACATGACGTGCTTACAGCAATGACGAAACACATTGACAGCTAAATTCAGTTTGCCAGACTTGAGGATTTAGCCAATGTAAAGGGGAAATTCTATGAATTTGATCGCATCCTACATATGGTTGTAGCCCCTGATGGCACCCATATTGCTTTAGTGCCACCGCAAGCCAGGGAAAAAGTTTTTCGGAACAGGAAGCACTTCCATTTTTCCAACCTGCAGGTTGTCTGCTTACTGGATTTGTACATCCAGGGGCATAACACAGACCCCCGCATCCCCTGTGGTGCGGGGGGGCCCCCAAGCTCCAGGGGGCCCCCTCAGCACTGCACTTCGGCCGGAGAGCCCCTGATAGAGTCTGGAGGGGGGGCCTCCATTTAGCTTGCGGCGGGGGGGGCTCAAGTATCGTTACGCCACTGTGTACATCTCAAACGTCTGTGCCCTGTTTCCAGGATCAGCCATGACTCCTCCTTACTGTGGAACAGCACCATACCCCATCTGATGTTACAACTACTACCAGAGCTTGTTGGTAAGCATGATCTGTCCTAACTTTATGTGGGTGATGTCAGGTTGTATAATCACAAAGTGTTTAACTTATTGTTGCACCTATGTTTGTCTTCCATCTAGGAGACTCAGCGTATCCCAGATGTCCATGGATATTGGCATCACTGATAAATCTAGCTACGCCAGGTGAAGTTTACTTCATTGAGGCCCATGAAAAAACATGGAGGCCATTGGAGTGGGCTTTTGGGCTCCTGAAGGCCAGATTCAGATATTTGGACAAGACTGGGGAAGACATCCTCTACTCACCCGGGAAGGTGTGCCAATTCACCTTGGCCTGCTGCATGCTCTACAATATCGCCCTGCAAAGGGACATCTCTTATATCGCAGAGAATGGAGACCATGAAGTGCCACTGGGTGAGCAGACTCAAATGCCAAATGATGATGATAGTGATGAAGAGGCAATCACCTTCACTGCCTCAATTCAGGAAGGACCTCAAGACCTGGCTCTTCGACTGTTGCTGCAGAACCCCCCTACCCAGCGCTTTGAGACCCTAACGGGTGATTAGCCGTGCTATATAAGAACCCTGATTGATTGATTGAAGAGGAAGGAGATGACTTGCATAAAGATCTCATCAACAACTTCTTCTCCTGAGTGTGAGTATGAGATGTCATGACTTTGACTATTAAAGCAACTCGTGTTGTGATGATCTGAGGAGTATGTTTAGGGGAAATATTAGGAAGCTAAAACTCTGCCAAAATCTGGTGAAAGGTGTTTGTGGAGGAAGATTTTGACACAGTCACAAGTTGTTAGTGTTGCCTTGTTTATCTTAGATCTTTGAAAAGTACTGCGTTCTCCAAAAGTTGATTATGTGAATTGTGTCATATGTATGGTTCCATATCTGATCTCTTTGTTTTGTTCTGTTTTAGGTACCTTCACCATGTCATCTTCATTTAAACATTTCAGAGTTGTGACATCAGCAGGTATATGATGCTGTTTGGATGTGCGAAGTGAACATGGATTGTTCCTGGGAATGACTGTCACAGACTTTAGGTATACAAATCCTTTACCAAGACAGCTTGCATATTTGATAGGATGGAAGTAATGAAGAATCCACTGGACTTGTTTCTTGTTGTGTGGTGGTCCTAATTCAATATGTGTGCCATCATGTGCTTTAACAAAATGTTTTGATGGGCCAAATCATGCTAGTCTCCCTTCACATTGGCTAAATTCTCATTGTCTGGAAACTGTATGTAACAGTTGATGTGTCTCCTCATTGTTGTGGCACATCACTGAGATTTGTTTGAGACATTCCAGACAGACAGATGCAGCAACACTGGATTGGAAAGAACCAGTGATCAGAAAATGTTGTACTGCCATGTGTCTGTTTATTGTTTTAATTATGTGGGATTCCTTTTGTGAGGTAGGCGATATGGCTCTGGCTGACGCCATAGACCAATTTAATTTTGCCTATTCAATAGGAAATTGCCTGATGTATCCCCAACTTTCACGTTGTTAAGGTCTGCACCTGAAAATGTGATCACTGATGCAGAATGTTTGAGTCATGTATGATTTGCAATGTGTCTGACATCATGGCAGCCTATGATCGGCACAATGAAATAAAGATGCTGTAAGACAAGACACTTGTATGTATGTGTTGGTGTGACATGGTTGTGATCCTGAGCTCAACATTGTGTACATGCAATATATCCATGCTTACACAAGTGGCTTGTTTTGACATTGTAAATTTCACATGGGCATACATAAATACATTGCTATATGTGAGATATACCACAACAGGCAATGAGTTTCTGACTAGTGTATGTATTGCAGTGAAGAACGAGAAACTCAACTTTGTGCAAAACCAAACAGGGAAAACCAAAAGTGAAGAAGTCAGTCATGGTGAATGAAACTACAGTTGTTGATGCCAAATTGTTTGAAGTCCAAAATACTACTCCCATGAGAAAGGGAAAAGTGTTCAGAAATAGTTCACAAAGTGAATTGGTGTTGCACATACTAGAGGAAATTAAGGTTGATGTTTCTTGCTGGCAGTGGTGGGTGTCTTGCCATCTGCAACTTCTGGATTTTTTCATGGACGTCGCCCCCAGGGCGGATGTGGGGGTCTCCTGCTGCTGAGGCAGGGATGTCTGAAGACGTGTTTTCAACTGGCAGTGCCTCCCTTCCAGTGGCTGCAGCAAATGTAGATGGGGTGGATGTAGTTGGACCACAGGAGGAGGTAGATGGTGGTGGTAAAGCCCTGCAGAGGGTTGTGTTGATGTCCTGCAGCACCCCAATGAGCTGACCCATGTTGTTGTTGTGGGTGGCAAGCTCCTGGTGTATGTTCCTCTGCAGCGCTTCATCTCCTGGATTTCCATCAATACCTGGCCCACAATGTCTTGGTCGATGGTGGTCTGGGTGTGAGTAGCACCAGTGGCCTCACAAAGCGGTCTCATAGTTACCCTTCCATGAACCCTACCTCCACGGACTTCTGCCCTTGGCCCAGGCTGTACTCTCCCACTGTTTCCTGATTCCTCTCTGACTGGTTTGGTGATTGTCACATCAGGATCCAGGATTGGGGGTACAAGAAGGTGTTGACAGTTTGGGGGGGACAGGGGTTGGCTAAGGGGTTGCAAATGGGATGGGATGTATTATTGTGGTGACATTGGAACTCACTGTTGCTGTCTGCCCAGGCTGACTAGAAGTGCCAGGGCTGTCATACACATCCACATGTCCAGGAGTATTGTCATCACTAAGGGTTTCATCCGGGGGTGGAATGGGAGTCTGATTGGTGGCCAAGTACTGCCAAGGTGCTGTGCCAGATTGACCTGTTGTGAAATAGAGAACATTGCTATTGGTGGAAGTGCGGTATCTATATCCAAATGTTTTGTGTCACAGTAAGTAGAGATATAGGAAAAACAAAATATGTAAATATTACTATAGTGCTGTATTTATGTGGTATAAAACTTGTTAAGAAGACACTTTGATAGTAGAGACATTCAATAAATGTACTAGAATTGAGCAGCTCATTAGATTTGCTGATATGTTGCATTTTGGATTAAGGAATGAACATGACATCTCCCAGACATTTATGGCAACACATTGGAGAAGTAACATGTGTATTCCAAGGCCTAGTTGTGTACAGTACAGGCGAACACACAACTTGGTTGTATATTTAGCATTAGTCATCATGTGAGCAGTGCAGAGTCAATGGGTCACCTGCCACTTCTAATCAGCTGAGTTACCTTAATGAGTTACAAATATTTGAGGTACACGCTTGGCATGGTGTGACTCATGCCATTAATAGTTTCAGTTGAGGAGACCAGGACAACATCAAGCTAAGTAGGCAGACATGTCTCTGAGTAGAGCATTAAATGTAGATTGCTCAGTTTACAAGAAATGAACATCAGTTGCTACATGTCAGACAAAAGAAAATGGGAAAAATCACTATGGCATCTTGTTTGGAGTTACAGAAAGAAGGCCTCATGTTAGTTGTAGTCAATGTAATCTCAATGTGCCAACTCTTGACTAATGGTTAAGTTCATAAGAAGTGGACATTATTTGCAACATGTGAGTCAAGTGAAAATGGGAAAACACATGATTGCATCTTGTTTTCTGTTACAGAAACGGGGCCTCATGGTGGTAGCAGTCATTTCATTCTCTACGTGCCAACACTTCAAAATCACTGCTCTGTCTTGCTGTGCTGCACTGGAGAGGCAAATGATCATGGTCTACAAAGGGGTGTGTTTTGTAGTGTGATTTTCACTTGGCCAATGGATATCAGCTGTGCTGTTTTTGTATCGATCCATTGTGCATTGTTCTGGTGTTTTGCTGAGAGCGTACCGTGCTGCCTACTGCCGTCGGGGAACCGCCACTAGGTTCATATTACAACTGTGTTTTCGTAATCAGCTCGGCGGAAAACTGCAGCCCTGACAGCATCAGAGTATGCACTGCTGCGGCCCAGGCAGGAACTACTCCATCAACAATGGTTTGCAGGTCAGGCTACATGTATCATAATATGGCAGGCGGAACACCGATGGCTCAGCGGTTTTCTTGGGACTGCTGACACGTTGGTGCAGTGGTGAGACTACCTATTAAATCCATAAATAACAATAAATAAGTTACTCTTCTTTATTAGTAACAGCATGGCAGTACATCCATCCAGCTGCAGGGTGACTCACAACTGACTCCCCCACTGGCCAGATCTGTTCCTTGTTCCACACTGGAACTTAGAACACATGTGAAACATAACACAGTGCATGCCGCTGCAACCACAGTAACAATACTTAAAGATACATATACACTTAAAAATACAACATATCCCCCTCCTTTAAAACAAAACAAAACCAGAAAAGAAACTAAGATAACATAAATAAATAAAACAACAATTAATACAATAAAAGAAAATTAAACATAATCATACAACTTCTTAGGAAAAAACTTTACCCGGTCAGAGAATCTGTTCTTAGAACAACCAGGTACACCTCCTGATTCTGCCAAAGGACCAACCTCACATTCATTGATACAATTTGATTCATCAGACACATCATTTAAACTATCATGCCTAACATTGAGAGGACACTTTGCAACTCTTCTAATGTTCCAGACTTTCCCATCTTGAGTAGCAACTGAGTTCCTAAATACTCTCTTGATTTGAATTGCTTTTCCAAACCTACTGGAACCTTTACAGATAATTCCTGGTTTTCGAATTCTTACCCAATCTCCAACTCTAAAACTTGGTACTCGAGTTCTCCACTTCTTATCAAACCACAAACAAGTTTTCATCTGTGTATTCTTCACCTTTGAAGCAACATTCTCAACACATTCATTACTCATAATTTGCTTCACACACTTATCTCGAAACCACCAAGGACATATTTTAGAAGCTGGCTCTCTTCCTTTCAACAATCTGAACGGACTCACTTCAGTAGTAGTGTGTGGGGTTATTCTGTATAACCATAATTTCTCTCTTACTGTATTCAACCAATTCTCCCCTTCCTTCATGGACTCAAAAATAAAATCCTTCAATACTCTGTTAAACCTTTCTACCTGACCATTTTCATGCGGTCCATAAAGAGAAGTAAGAATATGTTTGATTCCACACTCTTTAACAAAATTTTTCATTTCCATTGAGGTAAATTGCACTCCGTTGTCAGTAACTAAACAAGAGGGACAACCTTCCCGTGCAAAAACTTCTTTTAAAAAATTCAATACCGCTTCTGTGGTAACTTTGTTCACAAATTTTACTTCCGGCCATTTCGAATGATAGTCTACCAACACTAAAGCAAATTTACATCTTTCTGGGAGCATGTTAAAAGGACCTGAAATATCAAAAGCTAACCTTTGCCATGGTTCCTTTGGCCACTCAACCATCCTTAAGGGAGGAGTTTTAACACTGAGCATCCTTTCACTTGAAACACATTGTTCACATTCCCTGACTGCTCGATCAACCAATCTATCAACACCAGGCCACCCAAAAAAATTCCTAATAAGACATTTCATGGATGAAATCCCTGGATGTGTTCTATGTGCAATCTTAAGTATAACCTCTTGCATATCTTTTGGGGGAATGCACTTGCCATTCTTAAACATGAAATTGCCTTCAATTTCCAGTTCACCTGCAACCTTGAACCAAGGTAATAACTCCGGTCTGATTAAATGTTTTTTAGGCCAACCTTCCAACACAAACTTCTTGATGTTTAACCAATCCTCATCCTTATTGACGCATTGTTCCCAAAAAGCTTCACTAATATCCTGAAACTGTGCAGGTATAATGTCATTAATGTTTAAAACAAAATCAATCTCCTTCACTACATTCACAACACTTGAAGTACACGGTAACCTTGAAAGGAAATCGGCCGTAACGTTCCTCTTCCCTGGAACATATTCTGTCTTGAAATTATACTCCTGAAGCCTAGAAGAAAGCCTCGCAATTCTTGCGGTGGAATTCCACCCACCATCCGAAGACAAAATGTTGACTAACGGCTTGTGATCTGTTCTTAACACAAATTTTCCTCCCCAAACATACAACTTGTAATGCTCTATTGCCCAAACTCACGCCAGTAGCTCTTTCTCAATCACAGCATATTTTCTCTCTGACTCATTGAGAGTACGTGAAGCAAACGCCCCATTCCATTCGTCTCTACCGTACCTCTGCGAAAGTACACCACCGATGCCATATAAACTGGCATCAACTATGATGATACACTCTTTATTTACACAAAATGGCCTCAAAGTGGGTGCACGCACTATATCCTGCTTAATATTTTCAAACGCTTTCTCCTGGTCACTACCCCAAATGTACTCAGTGTTCTTCCGTAGTAATACTCTCAGAGGTTCCATTTTGCTTGCAAAATTGCTCACAAATTTGCTATAATATTCACACATCCCTGCAAAACTCAACAATTGTTCTTTGTTTTTAGGAGATGGGGCATTGGTGATGGCATCCACATTAGATTTCTTTGGTACCACCCCATCACCTGAGAGAGTGTGACCAAGATACTCTACTGATTTTCTGTACAATTTACACTTGCTTTCCTTAAGCGTAAGACCATTTTTCTCCAATCTACTACAGACCTCTTTAAGATGAGCTCCATGTTCCTCCTCATTTTTTGAAAAAACTAATATGTCATCCTGAAAACATTTCACAAAAACATCTACATCTCTGAATATTCTAAACATTACCCTCTGAAAAACCGATGCAGCTGAAGCCAACCCAAACGGCATTCTGGTGTGACGATACAGGCCTTGTGGAGTGATAAACGCTGTAAGATTCTTTGACTCTTCAGACAGACAAATTTGATGATACGCAGACCTTAGATCTAATGTAGAAAATACCTTTGCTCCCTCTAGCATTGACACAACTTCATTTATATTCGGAAGAGGATGACAGTCAATCACAATGTTTGAATTTAAAGACCTCAAATCAACACACACCCTCAAATTTTTGTCTGCTTTGCGTACTAAAACGATGGGAGAAACCCACTCTGAAGACTCGATTTCCTCAATTATGCCTTCCTCCGTAAGTTGCCTCAACATTTCTCTCAGCTCCTCTCTAATATTGATGGGTACTCCTCTCAACCTTTGTACTACAGGGCGTGCTTGAGGTTTCAAAACTATTTTGTGTTCAAAATCTTTAAGCTTTCCCAGCTTCTCATTGAAAACATTTTTATACTTGTCAAGTCAAGAGTCAAGAATACTTTATTCGGTTTTAGAGACAAAAAACCATGAAAGTTACAACATTAAATTACAATTACAATGCTCAGACAAAAGATATAAAAAGGAGAAGGTTTGGATTAAAATACATCTAAACCCAATGTTTTCCTAAGTTTAAAAACATTTTTAAAATAAGTTAAAACTGCGGTGACTGTAAGAACAGTGTCCATTCTCTGAAATTCTAAAAAGGCTGGACGACAATTATTAATTTTCCATTCTTTGAGGAGTGGAATGATATATGTCTTACGTGGTATGGTATAAAAAGTACAGAAAAATAGGATATGGATATCTGACTGGGGTGAAGAGTCATCACACGGACATAGGGATAAATTCGGCAACCAAGAATTCATTACTGGGAAAGGCAATAATGTAAAAAGGATGGACAATCTAAAACGAGTCAGAATAAAACGATCATAATTAGACAGCGGCAAAGTTAAGTATGGCTGCAATTTGTTACTCGTTAACAGGGAAAAGTGCAAGGATACAGATTTTTTCTTCAATTCCTCTTGCCTTCTGTTTTCTATAAGATATTCCAGGGATAGCTTAGACAAGAGATTCCTGGATAAGCCATCCATCGAAGATGGGTCTACAAAATATTGTTGACAACCAATTTTACCAAGGAATGTTTTAACATAATTTAACCAATCTAAACAGCCCACATTTTCCAATATTAAAACATCCTGAAGGATGGCCCGGTTCAAAGAGCACTCATCAGTTGTCCAGACCCTGTGCCACAAAAGAATAGGCTGGATTCTGATCAAATCAGATATATAAGTTAGGCCAAGTTCAGTGTGGGAGATATAGGTCGCAACACTTTGGGGGACTGTCAAAACGTGCCTCAGGAACCTATTCTCGACTTTCTGAATTAAGTCAATATTAGTGTGGCCCCAGAGACCCGAGCCATATATAGCAACCAATGTACATGTAGCATTATAAATAGTTTAAATTTCTTTAATTGGTTTCTTTCCCAGTTTTTTAATAAAATTCGTTAGGGCCATTATGATGTTTTGGAACAAAAGAGTTCTAGCCTTTACAGCGTGAGACCATGCCCCGGTTTCATGGAACAGAACACCGAGATAGGGGAAAGTTGAAGTAGATTCCAAAGGAACATTATTTAAAAACATTCTTTTTGTATGCTTACCAGGTTTTTTACCACAGTTCATTGAAAGGGTTTTAGTACAATTAACTTTTAAATCTAAACTAGACATAAAACACTCAAAAGATTGTATCAGGTTTTGTAGAGCCACGGGAGTGCGGGCCATTAAGACGGCGTCATCCGCATACAAGAGCGCGGGGACAAACCTCCCCCCAACATTGGGGATGTCCCCGCATTCACGCAGAAGGTGACGTTCAAGACCATTAATGTACACCAGGAATAGAAAGGGTGCCAGGACGCAACCCTGGCGAACACCCCGCCCAACCTGGAATGTCCTGGTACATTGGCCCCCACTGCCATAGCGAACCGAAGCTGTGGCACCTGAATAAAGGTCTTTCAAGAAGCAAACAATGGAATCTTCCACGCCTATCTCTTTTAAAATAGCCCATAGTTTAACATGAGAAACACAATCAAACGCCGACGTAAGGTCGACGAACCTGAGGTACAGGCGCTCGCCCTTAATCCTCAGGTATTTTGATTGTATAATCATTAGGTTAAGCACTGTTCCAGAGTTCCAATACCCTTTTGAAAACCATATTGTAAGTCGCTCATTATTTCATTCTCCACTGCCCAAGTTTGTAATCTAGCCAGAATAATTCTCCCGAGGATTTTAACAGACAAATCCAGTAGGGAGATTGGTCTATAACAGGCACATCATTGCCTGTCACCCTTCTTAAAAATGGGTACAATCACCGAGGTGAACCAGGACGGGTTTAGGCCCCTAGCCAGTGCAGAATTAAAAAGTTGCACCAGCATGGGACCCCAAAGCTCAACATTACCTTTATACAAGTCGGCAGGGATCCCATCAGGCCCTGCAGCCTTGCCGCCCTTAGTTGCGTTCAAACCCAGGTTAACTTCCTCCAAAGTTACTACCAGTTTGTCTACCTCGTCAGCTATATAATCCCCAGGAGCAGAATCAATAATATGGGAAATATCATGCGGGCTGTAAAGACTAGAGAAATGCGCCACCCAATCCTCCTCAGTAATGGCATTTTCTATACGCGCCTTGGTATTGTCATAAAGAAAAGGGGTGTTAACAGCCTTCCAGAAGGCTGATGCATCCTTCTGCTGTGATGCTTCGCATAACACTTCCAAGGCTTCCTTTTTTATAACAATTTTCCTATTTTTTAGGGCTACATTATATTCTTTCCTGCAGTTTCTTATTTCAATGGGATTACGTGGTACTCTATGAATGGCTCTTTTCAAAGTAGTTAAGGAGCTGGTACAGGCATTATCAAACCAGCTCCTTTTGCCCTTTGCCCTGTCATTTGCCACCACCCACAGATTTTCCTTAATAATAGAAGCAATTAAATTAAAATGTTCAATTATCAAATCAGGACTGGATTTATCGTCCAAGCAAGTAGCAAAACTGCTAGGGCAAACATTCAGTAATTTTTTTAAGAACCTTTCCGGGACAACCTTGTCCCATTTTAGATTGTACCCATTTTGTCTACCAAGGGCCACATCCGAAACTATATGTATGGAGAGCGCATCCATTTGTTGGTCAGAAAAAGGATTTTCGACCTCCATAATCTGAGGCAAGTGATCGCTCACTGGCTGGTCCATGATATTAGACTTAATAAATGTATGGCTGCAGGTATTAGAGGCAATAATAAAGTCAATGGTAGACAGTACGCCTCTACCGACAAATGTAGGCATGAAAGTGGAGGGTTTTTGGGCGATTTCATTTACAAACCCTAAATCATACATAAACAGTATATCATTTAATAAGTCCCCGATCAGAGAATGTTCAAAATTAGTTCGATTTATTTCCTGTTCAGTCATTAAACCGCATAAACCCTGTTTACCTTTAATACAGAGTTTACAATTAAAATCCCCCCCCCCCAAACAAACATAACTTCTCTATCGGTTTTGTCTATTTCATGATGTATATCCTCCCTCAGCATGATTAAAACGCTAGGGATTTCTTTCCTTGATATGTTGTTATAAAAATTGATAACAACGACATTTAGTCCCTTCTCATTCCTTAAAATAATTAATTGATAAAAACTAGATTTAGGGGAAAACCAAATACCATCATATTTGAGCTGATTAGAAACAAAAGTTAATAGACCACCCTTAGCTCTTCCATGGGTGCTCCCCACAGCCGGGGTAAAAAAACTTCTATACCCATTAATATTTACCGGGTCCAAAGACCAGGTTTCCTGGAAAGCCAGGATGTCATGGCCGTCAATGATAGTGCCCCAAGATGGGTTATTGATTTTCTCCCTTAAACCGGCCACATTCCAAAATAAGAATGTGCAGGTTTTCCTAATTACTTTAGTACCCCGATTGCTTTGGGGAGAAGATACCTTTACTTCCTCAAAACAGTTACAGGCAGGGGCACCAATAGATCCCTCATCATTTGAATTAAGTAAAAAAGAAGCCTTATGGCTGTTATTACAATTGACCTTCCCTTTGTTGGCATGGGTCAAGCTCTGAATAATTTGCACTTGCATAGTGTCCTCAGTGCAATGTAAAGAAACCTGTTCTTTGGGGTTCGCCAGAATTTTATCATGCTTTATCCCTGGACTAGTAGGTAAATTATCACAGACAGTTTTCCTATGTCAATCCACATATTCCAAACCAGAGAAAACATCAAACCGGTTTTGAATAGGTAGATTATAAATAGGCGAAGCAATGTCTCTATTTTCCCATGGATGATTCTTCGGGCCTCTAGACAGAAAATGGAGCTGTCTAGAATGATGATTAAATGAGCCACGAGATTGTACAAAGGGAATCCGACTGTGACCATAGTGATTACGAACAGACCTATTGACAGTCTGCCATCTGTCCTCCTGGTTTATACGAGGTTGAGTTGGCACGTATGGATAAAAATAATTAAGATAATGTGTAGAGATGGTATCACTGCTACTATAGGCGTACCAATCCCCAATGTGCCTAACTGCTCTGTGATCTTTAAAGTTCACAACAATTACATCCCCTTTTTTATCTTTAGGACGCAACCCTACCCATTCACAGCGCCTAACATGTAGTATTTCCCCATTAATGTAGGCAGGCAAGGGTCTATTCTTGCGCAACCAATAGATGACTTTGTTCCGAAGACCTTGGTAGTCTTCCCTGATCCCAGTAGGGACCTCAGGGGCGCCGGCTAAAACAATTACATACGGAGCAGCTTCCGGAGGAAGGTCCACTATGGGATGATAATGCCGGTCTTTATTGCTGTTATTTCCAAGCCCATTATCTTTAGTTACTCAGTCATCAATTTTTTGTGATGGGACTGATTTTAGATCTAAACTCAAATTAATTTTCAAATTGTCAGTTGTTTTACTGCATGTAGTTTTATTCGTTGGTATGGGCGTTATAGACATTTCAGTTGGTAGGGGGCGGGTTAACAGGTGTCCCGTCTGGGTAGATGTTAAAATAGTAGAATGGCTTGGTGGTCCAGAAATAATATTTGTCGAGGCTTTAACAGATAGATTAGTAGAACTAGTGTTTTTTAAGCCTATCACCAAGCCAGAAAGAGCAAGAGTGTTATCTACCAACTTTTTCTCTATAGAATCCAGACGGATATTAATTGATAAGATATTATCCAGAAGGGGCTGAATTAAGGGTTTCACCACATGGTCAATTTTGGCAAAAATGTCTCTCTCAATAGTAGGACAGCGGTTGGTCTCTAAGGGCAACCTAGGGGTGAGCAATTGAACCATTGTATCCCTCAAAATTGGGGTGATAATCTTCTGCAGGTTCTCAGTTAACTGTTTTAAAGTTAGTCCTTCTAAACCATTCTCACTGTTAGTCCCTATAAGTTCCTCATTAGTTGATGTAAGGGGCGAAGCAGGAGAGAAGCTAAGAAGATTTGGAGACCCTTCATCAACACTACTGGGGCAGAAACTCAACAGGGATACACAAGCGTTGGCAGGCGTATTTAAAGGAGAATCAGTTACGCAGGAGTTAACCAAGCCTGACCCTGGGAGTTCCTCAAAAACAAATTTATGTGATGAGGGAGGGAGTAATGCGGAATTTTTTGGACTAAACATAGGGAATGACGCCGTCCCCAATTGCCCTAAAACGGGGCTTTTACCCAAGGGAGGCAATATTGGGGAACGTTTTTTTTGATTAAAGGTTACTAACCTTTTTTGTACATGCTTCCCCCTATGTCTGCGTTTTACTTTTTTATATTTCCTAGGCGATTTAGCAGATAGCGGGGCATGCTGTATAGCAATACTAGGGTCAACTAGGGAGCCAGAATACCTTTCATCATGCACCAGAGCAGAAGTCACAATGATTTTATTCACTCCACACGAGATATTATTGGTCGTGGTAATCACAACCGGTGGAGGGGATGTTACATCAGGCAACATGATAGGACTCACCTTGCCCAAGGAAGCCCTCCTAACGGTATTAATCTGATTAACCTTTTAAATAAGATAATTATCCATGGGGCCCATGTCGTGCAAAGGCCTCTCGTCTTTACCCTTAGACATCAGGCCAGTTTGTTTATCAACCACAGTTAAAAATATGAAGCGGGGATGATAAAGATCGAAACTTACAACACACCTACTAAACCCACAGAAGAACGAGGGAAATAGCCACTTCGGATAGTCTAACAGAACGTAGAGTCACAGACCATCTACAATATACAAGTCATGGAGCGGCAAGGTACCTGGCCCAGTCCAGGCTCTTCAGGCCTCTGAGGGCCACAGAGGGCCCGCCCTTTGTCCGGGCTTAGTCCTGGGCGTCCTGCGTCGCGTCCTGCTCAGCGGGAACTGATGTTATTTGGCCGGAACAGGAGCCAATAGGCGATTAGGGCGGGCCGCTACACAGCTGCGGACCTCACCGGCTCATGGGCTCCTGGGACCTGCAGTCCCGTCCGGCGGCTCCTCTCCAGGCACAGCAACACAGCAAATCGTCAGCGCTGCCCCTCCAGGGACAACAAGCTCAACAGGTAAAAAGCCTCCACCAGCGATGCGGGACCCGCGCCAGCGGGTTCCGCGAGGTATTTTATATGGTTTGTGGGCGGGAGGGCGGGCCGCTACACAGCTGCGGACCTCACCGGCTCACGGGCTCCTGGGACCTGCAGTCCCGTCCGGCGGCTCCTCTCCAGGCACAGCAACACAGCAAATCGTCAGCGCTGCCCCTCCAGGGACAACAAGCTCAACAGGTAAAAAGCCTCCACCAGCGATGCGGGACCCGCACCAGCGGGTTCCGCGAGGTATTTTATATGGTTTGTGGGCGGGAGGGCGGGCCGCTACACAGCTGCGGACCTCACTGGCTCACGGGCTCCTGGGACCTGCAGTCCCATCCGGCAGCTCCTCTCCAGGCACAGCAACACAGCAAATCGTCAGCGCTGCCCCTCCAGGGACAACAAGCTCAACAGGTAAATCGCCTCCACCAGCGATGCGGGACCTTTTTACTTTCTCATGAGTGTCCAATACTGCCACTTTCCCATTTGAGTATTGATCCCCAAGTATGACTGGTTCGTCTGCTCGTGGATTTAGCATTATACCTAGTTTCCACTGGTCTCGCCATCCTAGCACATTTACTCATTTTATGGCGATGTACAATTTAATCTCTACACATCTACCCTTAAACCACAACTTGACGGTAAAATAACCTTCCATATCAATCCTTGTACCATCAAAACTCTCTGCAATGACATCATTGGCATGCAACCTTTCCCCAACACCTGCTTTCTTCAGCTTTTCTTCGAAATATTCTTTGGATATTATAGTCCACGGCGATCCAGAATCAGCCATGAGCATTAGTTCCACACCCCACACCTTGACCATACATTTGGGAGACTCCAAAATAATCTCTCTTCCCGCACCCTTATTTACAATTGATACCACAAAACCTCTCTCGCACACTGCATTGACCTCATTTCCTTCCCTTCCTGTCTCACAGTTATTAACTTAATTTCCACAAATAGTTGAAATTGACCTAGAAGTAGAAGGACCACTCCTTCTAATATCTCTGCACACCATGCTGAAATGACCCCATCTTCCACACTTCCTACACTCTCTGCTTATAGCAGGACAACCTCTAAATGATGCCAAGTGTGTCTTGCTCCCGCATCTATAACACATGTTTTGACCACCCCGGTGCACATTGCTCCTGAATGTATTCCCATTGTTGAACTTGTTACCTACATATTTTTTTTCCGAAACATCCTGCATGTTGCTTTGACCATGCGCGCTACTTTTAACGCTATTTTTTATGACACATACTTCCTCTACACTTTCACTCTTCTTAGTATTCTGCCTGACTGTCTGCATCCAACTCTCAGACTGTTCCACTGCTTTTGCATTAGCAATAGCTTGTGTCAGGCTTGGATCTCCCATTACCCACAAGTTCTCTTGGACTTTCTTGTTCCTCACATGCACAATAATCTGATCCCTTATCATCTCATCTGCCATCATACCAAATTTGCAATGCACACATAGAGCTCTTAACACCGTTAAAAAGTCATCGAACGATTCTTCTTCCTTTTGCTTTCTCGTATAAAACTTAAATCTGTTAAGTGCAATACTTGTAGCAGGTTTGAATCTTTTTTCTAGTCTCTGTAACGCTTCACTATACACATTAAGGTTCTCTTCTCCTACTTGAGGTGTCACTTGTGGTAATGCTCTGAAAATGTCTTGTCCTTCGGAACCCAAACAATGCAGTAAAATGCTTTTTTTCCTTTCCGCACCCATTCTCTCTCCGTCAATCGCTTTCATGTACGTCAAAAACTCTTCTTTCCACCTTGACCATGGTAGAGGTGGATCTCCCTTATTCTGTAAAAACTTTCCTGGAGGATCAAATTGCATCTTTAGTTATCTCTTATTCTTTTGATCACTAGTCCTTCCTTGTTCTGTACCTTTTCTGTCCTTGACTCTCTTCTTACATGGGACCTCACTTAATACTTTACTACATATGCGAAGGTATTACTCAATCCAATAATCCCTCTGTCTTTGCTTACTCAACGCACTCCTTCTCTTTTAAAGACTCTTCATGTGGAATAAGTCTTTGCGTTTTTTTTTTTTATATATATAGATCTCCTCAATGAACCTTTTTTTACCGCTTCTCTTGTGCCACGAAAATATATGCACTGCTTAACCTCCCAAATTTTCCTTGTCTTCTGCCAAAATGCGCTACACTATGAAGAAAGAAAAATATAAATAAATGAAGAAATAACTTCCCACCTTCTTTTATACAGTCCCAGCTCTTCACTCCATTCCTCACTCACAACGCCGTTCGCCGTTGCTTCCTTGTTAAAACTGTTCTCGTACCCTATTGCGCTTCACTTCCGCGTCGCGTACTGCTTCCTGCTTCACCCTCGTGAAAATCCGTTGCGTAGCAACGCTAATTCTTCATCACGCTCCGCACCTCTCTGCGCGATGACAAACTCTATGCGTCAGCACCTTCCTCCTCCTGGCTCCAAGACGCGATGAAAGAACGCTTCCTCCGTCCTCGTTCTCGTCCTCGCTCCAAACTGAAGACCTACCGAGATGACGGTAACCTTGTTTTTTTTTAAAGTTTTCTTCTTACACTGCTTGTACTTCGCTCGAAATGTTCAAATAAAGTCTCCAACGCCGCTTTACTTCCTCTGTGACATCGCTTCCTTCACCTGAACATCGTAATATTTTCTTTTCATTTTTCCTTTTTCTTCTTTTTTTTTTTTTATCCGCTTCCTCCTCTTTTTACGTGGATCCAATTACTCTCAGTTCCCGTGCTTCACCTTACTTGAGAGATTTTCAGCTCGTCGCCAATATTAAATCCATAAATAACAATAAATAAGTTGCTCTTCTTTATTAGTAACAGCACGGCAGTACATCCATCCAGCTGCAGGGTGACTCACAACTGACTCCCCCACTGGCCAGATCTATTCCTTGTTCCACACTGGAACTTAGAACACATGTGAAACATAACACAGCGCATGCTGCTGCAACCACAGTAACAATACTTAAAGATACATATACACTTAAAAATACAACACTACCAAACTCATAATCCGGCCCTAAGATGTTATTGAAGATGTGAAAAATTAAGGGCATCCACAACCTATGCCTGACATTCAAAAACAGGAGGTAGAAATGGAAGTTATCCAATTTTGCTCCTTTTACTCTGTGAGAGAGCACCTTAATCAGGTAACCTCAGGACCATAACCCAACCCTTCAGAACCAATTTGTTTTACTAAGCTCAGGCATTTAGAACTTGCAGGAAAACTTCTCTACTTTCAGTTCTGGGTCTTCAACTATCCCCAGATCATCAGGACTCTGCCCCTTAGAGGCAGTTTTCACAAATAAATTCTTCACTTCATTCCCAGCCAGTCACACAGGTAAAGTCCAGTTCCAACTGACCATGATCATTCACCTTACAGGTATGTCCTGGATCCTTCTTCTCCTGTGCATCAAGAGAAGGCCAGCCTCACTGACCCTTGACAATCAGAGGTTCAGGTAATGCATGGCCAGGTCTAAGTCTCATCCAGTTAGGGAGGATGTTTTCTTCATGTTTTTACTGTTTCAGCCGTACTCCAGTGTGAGAGGGCTAAGAAATATACCTTTTAGGGCTTACCCATTAGTGAGTGGCAAAATTCTGTTAACAGAGCATATTGAAATAACAGTAGAGTCCCCTATATTGTTTTCTAACACGCCAAGTCAAAAGTGCAAAATCAATCCTACAAAAAATGTATTTACTGCTATCTAAAAATGGCTATGAAGACTGTTGGTGATGATTCCCTCACCTGGTTCCCTAGTCTATCCAACTCCATCCATTCTAGCCTCTTTATTATGGGAAAGAAGGACACTTATTCCAAGCACCTTCATGCTATTCCTAGTCTGGATGAGGAACCTTATTTTCTTTGTGAAACCCTTACTTCAAAAGAATCACTGTTGCTATTTTCCTCTGGCATTTAGTTGTAAAAAGAGAAAGTAGGATGTTTTTTTTGTGTGGGCTGTTTCTTGTCTATCGGCAACCCTTCCTCTGAGAAGAAGTTGCTGAGTAGAAATTAGTGATAACCTATTAGTTCTGAAGATACCTAGGGGCATATCAACAAGCGGCAGCAATAATTTTCGCTGGCCGCCCTTAGCCTGAGGAATTTTATCGCCGGCTATCGCAGATAATTATCGCCATGCCAGCGCTGTATTACCAACGCATAGCACAATGACGATAATTATTCCTGTGATAGCAATTTTTTTCATGGAACATCGCTGGTTTTCCAGAGATGTTCCATGGAAAACGGCAATATCCTTGTTGATAGGGCTGGGTGGTCTCAGCCCTATAATCCACCACCCATTGACTAACATTGTTTAGTCAAAGGAAAAGCAGGCGTAAGGAAAGTAGCGATAACCAAGGTAAGCGCTACTTTTCTTATCGCTATGCTTGTTACCGTGCCCATTGATAATTGGAGAAATGTCGGTTAGCGACATTTCTCCAGTTATTTTGGGACGGAACGCCCACTTTGCATCTCATTAGAGATGCAAAGGTAGGCGTTACGGGAAAGGGCGCTAAGGCAAGGATTCAAGCGATAGCGTGACCTTGCTGATAAAGCGATAAAATTATCGCCGCTTTTCGTCCGAAAACGGACGCAAAAGCGGCGATAATTTTTTTCCACTGCCTTGTTGATATGCCCCCTAGTCCTTCTGTCAGTAACCTTCTGTCTTCGCTGTTAGGTATAACACAGGAGGGGGCTAAGGTCTTGGAATCTCATTCTCCTGGATGGCCCATGTATATACATAATTTTCACTTCTTTACACTCTTGCCCTTCCACCCACCTCTGAGCCTTGCAGAAGTGTGATAAAAGGTCATTAAGAATTAGCTGCAAACCAAACATTAGAAGTGAGAACATATTTTATTTCCTTTATTAACCAAACAATCAACATTAATCATTGGAAATCAGACATTATTGCACCAATACTGTTAGAAATTGGGTTTCTGGTTGGTAGAGGTATGCACCCTGTCTAAACATAAACCACAATCCTAGTCAGGGTAAGTCAGATAGACACCATAAATTAACCTATGTTCACTGTCTGGTAGCTTGGCCACAGAGCAGGCAGGCTTAATTTAAGATGCAATGTGTAAAGTATTTGTGCAACACTTCAAACAGTAACACATTGAAAACACCACTAAAAACTACTCACCCATTTAGTAAAATAGATTATAATTTTATAAGTAAAACAAGACCAAAACAACATAAAGTCAAATAATTAAAAGATAAGGTCTGAATTTTTGAAGATTAAAAATAAAAATAGCACTTCAAAGCAATAAACGCATATGGGCATTTTCTGGTCGTGCTGGACCATGACAAAGACAAGAGTTCAAGCCAACCGTGAAGAATCGCGGGAAAGATACAGGACCCATGCAAGTCCCACTGAACAAAGTACCTATAACCTGGTCTCAACAGCAAGATCCTAGATGCAGTAGAGTAAAGCGTCAGTGTAAATTCCTGCAGTGGAGGTGGTGCGTCGATTTCCTCAACACAACAATGGCGATTCGCTGGTTCTAAAGATGAACTTCTGAAGCCGAGCTGCATTGGTTTTGAAGCTGATGTGCCAGGTTTCTCCACGCAGTCAAAGGAATGTCGTTCTTCTCACATTACAGCGGTGGCAATGCAGCAGTCCAAATCATATGCAGTGGTTCTGAGCATGATGCACTGGGTCTGTTCCTGCAACAGCAGTGATTAATTAATTCTGCTCCACGCAGCAAAGGATGCATTGGTTCCACTAGAGCAAGCACCTGGATCCACTTCCAATGGACCGGGTACAGGAGCAGGAGTTGAGAATTTGATATCTCTGAGTCTCAAAACAGGAAGCAAGTCAGCATGCCCCTGGGGATCACACCTACCCTTCCTTTGTGTGAGGTTGTCTAGAGGGCATGCATAAAGTCCACCTGTCATCCACCCCAGACATTTATTGGAGACAGGCTGCAGGCACATAGAGCTTTTAGATCAGATAAATGCCATCTTTCTAAAAGAGGCATTTCTAAAATATTAATGTTAAATCCAACTTTGCCAGCAAAGAAGATTTATCATTACCATTCCAATGCTATCAAAAATGACTGAGCTACTCCTTTTCAATCAGGAATTACAGCTTAAAAGTGTAATAATGAATTCCCAGTGTTAACCTGCAAGAGAGGTAGGCCTCACTTTAGTGAAAAACTGATTTAGGCATTTTTCACTACCAGGACAGGCAAAACGTAATAGTACATGTCCTAGCTTTGAGTTACACAGCACCTTGCCCTATGGGTTACCTAGGGCCTACCTTAGTGGTGACTTATATGTAATAAAATGCAGAGCTTACAGCTTGGCAATGAGTTTTAAATGCCAAGTCACATGGCAGTCTAAACTGCACACACAGGCTCTGCAGTGGCAGATCAGAGACATGTTTAAAGTACTACTTGTGTGGGTGGCACAATCAGTGCTGTAGGCACACTTGTAGCATTTAATTCACAGGCCCTGGGCACATGTAGTGCACTGTACAAGGGACTTATAGGTACATTAAATGTGCCAATTGTTAATACATCATGTTTTAAGGGAGAAACCTATGCACTTCATCACTGGTTAGCAGCGGTAAAGTGCCCAGGATCCTATAGCCAACAAAAGCTAATTCAGCAAACAAGGGGAGGAGGAAAGCAAAATGTTTGGTATTACCTTTCTGAAAAGGCCATTTTACAACAAATACTCATCCAGCAGTTAGAATAAATTTGACGTTTTTGATCTACATGAGGTAAAGGAGATGAGTACATCACATTTACTCTTCTAGGCAGGGAAGATGATCCAAAGACCTACTTGAAAATACTACATGGCCTAGATGACCAGTATTGTGAGTTTAAGTCACACATACTCAATAAAGGCTAATACATAATTTTGGTTGTTCCTTGCAGTTTTAGGGACGGGCTTAACACAACTCAGGACAATCAATGTATGGATGCGTCTCATGGGAACAGTCCAGCCCGAACTGCCAAGCCATGTCTTCCCTGGACCGGAAACAAGCTTCCTAGAACCGGTTTCTGGCATTTCAGCCGTCTTCAGCCAGGCTTGCTTGAATCCAGTGGCAAAGTGAGCAAGGGACTCACGTCTGAGCATACCCTGCCAACTTATGGCGAACAATGCAAAAACCAAAGGAAATGATGGACGGAGTGTTGAACATTGCAAGCACTCACCCCCAGTCGACTGATCTGGGTTTAATCCATCACTGTTCTTTAGCCCACTCTGCCACCCCAGTTCAGGCATGGCCATATGCAAATCAGTCTGACCCTGTGCCTCATGGGAACAGTCCAGCCCGAACTGCCAAGGCATGTCTTCCCTGGACCGGAAACAAGCTTCCTAGGACCGGTTTCTGGCATTTCAGCCGTCTTCAGCCAGGCTTGCTTGAATCCAGTGGCAAAGTGAGCAAGGGACTCACGTCTGAGCATACCCTGCCAACTTATGGCGAACAAAGCAAAAACCAAAGGAAATGATGGACGGAGTGTTGAACATTGCAAGCACTCACCCCCAGTCGACTGATCTGGGTTTAATCCATCACTGTTCTTTAGCCCACTCTGCCACCCCAGTTCAGGCATGGCCATATGCAAATCAGTCTGACCCTGTGCCTCATGGGAACAGTCCAGCCCGAACTGCCAAGGCATGTCTTCCCTGGACCGGAAACAAGCTTCCTAGGACCGGTTTCTGGCATTTCAGCCGTCTTCAGCCAGGCTTGCTTGAATCCAGTGGCAAAGTGAGCAAAAAAAAAAAGTTATAGTTAGTTGGACATTTCACTTGTACAAAACCAGTGAAATTCTCTTGTTATAGTTAGTTCAGCTAACTTTAACTCGCGCCCCCGGAATGCACTGCTGATAACGTCACATATTACATCACTCATGACATGGTCAGTGACATCACTGATGACATCACTGATGACATCTCAAATGACATCACTGATGACATGACTGATGACATCATCCAGTGACTGTGTGTTTCTGTAAAGTTTAAATATGTTTAATATATATAGGGAAAGGCGTATTGAAGAATGAGTCGGTGTATAAGTGTCTGAATGGTTGATTTAGTAGGTGCGTGACTGACTCTATAAGTGAGTGATTAAGCGTATCTTACTGGGTTAGTGACTAAACTGTGTGAATGTCTGTATCCGTCTGTCTGTTGGTGTGTAAGCGGCTGCATGGGTTTGTGAATAGCTACATGAGTGTCTATATGAGTTATTGATTAGTTGTCTGACTCTGTGCATAGGTGTGTGAGTGGGTGATTCGCTGGGTGCATGGTTTCAAGAGTGCATCTGTGATGGACTGTATGGGTGGGTGAGTGTGTGTATGGGTGTGTTAGTAAGTGAATGTATATCTCAGTAGTACATGTGTGAGTAACTACATATGTGAAAGGCAGTATATATGTGTGTTAGAGTATATAAATGGCTATAAATGGCTGTGTGATTATGAGAGTAGCTGTATGGATGAGTGTGTGCTTGTATCAGTGATTGTATAAGAGTGTTAGAATGTGCTAGTATTTGTATGTGATCCGGTGTGTGTATAACTGTCTAGGTGAGAAAATGGTAGTGTGAATAATTATTTGCATGACTGACTAGGTGTGTGAGTACCTCTATATGGGTATGTAGATATTAGTGTTGGAGTGTAATTGGTTTTGAGAATGGCCGTGTGTAATTTAGAGTGGGTGTATCAAAGGTTATATTAGGGTGTGAGAAGATGCATCAATTTATCACATGGATGATGTCATCAGTGATGTCATCAGTGATGTCACGGATCATGTCATGAGTGAGTTAATATGTGACGTCATCAGCAGTGCATTGCGGGGGCGCAAGTTATAGTTAGCTGAACTAACTATAACGGGGGAATTTCACTGGTTTTGTACGAATGAAATGTCCAACTAACTCTAACTTTGCCTAAAACCTATGGTTTTTTCAGTGAATTTCAAAGGTTTTTTTAAATGCTAATTTCTAACTATAACGTGCCTGAAACCTATGTCTTTTTCAGTGAATTTCAAAGGTTTTTTAAATGCTAGTTTCTAACTATGCCTACAAAGGTAGGACATGTGATGAAAGAAGAAACAACGCACAGAAAGGAAACAAATGCAGAAAGAAGCAACAGGAGTCCACAAAGACGAAGAAAATTGGAGGAAGCAGCAAGATGTGCAGAAAGAACAAACAGAGGAGCAGAAAGAGGCATTGTTGCAAAATCATCCTGTGCCCACAACTTTTTCAGACGAGTACTGGTGGTAACTGACTCTAACCAGGCCTAGAACCAGTGCTATGCTAAAAGACACTTACAATACAGTGAAAACACCTACATACACTAGGGAACACTATGCGTTGGGGTACCCCTCTGATTAGCATGACCTCCTCTGTAAGACCCTAGGACATAATAGGGCAGGGGGATGAAAACTACCTCTTAAAACGCGCCACGGGGCGCATTTGCACACTGGTGAAGGGAGGGGGGCCTGAGGTGACATGTGTGCAAACACCCCCTGTGGCCGTTTTAAGTTGGGGGATATAGTCCCCTTGAATCCTGAGGGTGCCTGGGGTCCAACTAGCCCACCAGGTACCTCCAGTAAGTGCCACAGAGCTGCTGTGCAGAGCGGTGTAAAAAGAGGCAGGGCCTGGACCACCTCTCTGCAAAGAAAGCGCAGTGGTGCTTACTGGAAGCACCTGGTGGGCTAGATGTCCCCTAAGGGCCCTCAGGATTGAAGGGGAATTAATTTGCCAACTTAAAACGCACCACAGGGCGTGTTTGCACACGTCACCTCAGGCCCCGTCCCCTCCCTTCACCACTGTGTAAACACGCCCTGTGGCCATTTTAAGTTGGGAGATTAAGTCCCCTTGAATCCTGAGGGTCAATGGGGTCCAAGTAGCCCACTAGGTACCTCCAGTAAGCGCCTCAGAGCTGCGTTGCACAGAGGTATAAAAATGGGCATAGCCTAGATCACCTCTCTCCAACTAGACAACCAGGTACCTCCAGTAAGCACCACAAACCCTTGTGGGACCACCTGAGCAGGCCTAGGAGGTCAGGGTGTTTCTACCCTGCCCCCTTTTCCTGTTTTGCGCATTTGTTTTTCTGTTTTCTTGTGCCTCGCACAAGATGGCTTCCAACACTTCCTGGTTTGGAGTGTTGACAGCCAATTAGCATGAAGCTTGTGATCGGGAGGGTGCGCGGATCCACCACGGCCATAGATATCACCATCTTTATTTCTTAATTTCTCAAAAACTGGTGAACGGATTTATACCATTTTTTAAAAAGTCGCTTTCTGAGCCAAGCAGTACCTTTTTGCCAAATTTGGTGTAATTCCGTTCAGCAGTTTTTGCTATAACCGTGTCTAAACTTTCCTATGGGAAATTGATTTTTTGACCTCTATTTTTAGATTTTCTCAGGAACTACTGAACAGATTTACACTATTTAAAAAAAAGGTCTCTTTCTGAGCCAAGGGCTACATTTTGGAAAATTTGGTGTAATTCCGTTCAGCAGTTCGTGCTGTAGCCTGTTCCAAAATTTCCTATGGGAAATAACATGGAGAAAACACATTTTTGGACCCCCCTTTTTCTCGGCCCCCGCTTGACAAATCACCCCCAAACTTTCAGGATAGGAGCTGACCGGAGCGCCCCACCAGTTTTGAAAAGTTCACGAAGATTCGTCATCCGGCACCAAAATTATTGGGAAAAGAATGTTACTAATTTCCTATGGATAATAGGTCCTAACTATAACTATCTACTGACGACTGCCAGTAGGTTATATATATATGATCAAGGCCGCTTGAACGGCCGAAACGCGTCGAGACAAACTGCTGAAATAAAGATCATTGCAACTTTGATGGTCTGCACTCGTCATTTCTGCACAAAGCAGAGAGATAGTGTCACGAGTTGGAGGTGATATATATATATATAAATATATAAATATATAAATATATATATATATATATATATATATATATATATATATATATATATATATATATATGATACAAAATATTTTTTTTACCAATAAATAAGTGATTGTATGGGTCATCTTTTTCTGACAACACTTGTCTGTAGTTTATTGTGAAAATCGGCAGTTCATAGGAGGTTGATAGGAGGTTATGAGGGAAAACATTTGTTATTTTGCGGTGCACCTACCAAATATAAACCAACAGACTATTACATAAATGAGGCCTGAGTAATTCTACAACAGCAAGGGTTCTATGAGTGTATCACTTTATAACACCATGAGTACTGCCCGTGTGTTTACAGAACCAATAAGGCACTGCCTAGGGCCACCGAGGCTTCAAGGACTGGCGAGGCCCACCCAGCATATTTAAGCCCCGGAGGTTGCCGATCCCCGGTCTTGAGTTGGCCTTGAAGCCCCCCGAACAATTCGTAAACAATACCCGGGGAGGTGTCGATCTCCTAGGCTGCGAAACGTCTCTGTGCCCTCCCGCGCCTAATTTACATGTGAGATTAAGGTCCCCAGTGCTGCAGAGACCCTGCAATATAATAATAGGATTGGCCCTGGAACATTACCCACCAGTGGGCTCATTTAAATGAATTGGTGAGAACCTGCTTCATTTTCTTTCTCAATTTTACCATCCGGATCCGCTTTATTGAAGCGATACAAGGTTTTCCTCCTCTTGCTTTAATGAGGCAAACAACAATTTACTATACCAGGGTGGAAGCCATGCTCACACCCTGTAATAACAAACATAAATGTCCCGCGGATGCACTCCCCGGGACATTGTATGAGCTATGCCTGGGAGGTGGCGCTCCATAGGCCCATGGTGCATTGGTTTCTGCATAACTACAGAATTAGTATAAACGCATACTAACACTACTTGCACACGTGTAGTACAGCAACCAGAGTAGTGAAGAGGCAGAGGAAGCCCAAAATCAAAAAATATAAATCCTACCAGAGCTCGGATCATATAGTTCGATGAGCCGATGACCCTGGGATGAGTAGAAACAGCTTCACCAAGAAAACAGGTCTTCAGCAGAACGCAAACAAGCTCAAAATCTTGGTGAGTGCTGCCTTCTTTTTACCTTCTTCCGCTCGTCGCCAAATTTATGTAGTGAAGAGGCAGACAGCAGTGGATCCGATAAGTAGATTTATTGCAGGAAAAGAAGACAGCTTAAACAGCCACCAACAGGAGCAGACAGCAAGGCAACCGTCTTCTCCAGCACCGTGTACAAACTCTCCAAGATTCCCCTCATGACAGCCCTACATTCTAACATTACATACTTACATTATAGTAGCATTACAGACTAACATTCTACTATGACTTACATTGGAATACTACACAGAGCACATGGCTTTACAGCAATGAGCTTATGGTTTCATCCACGAGTCTTGAGACCGGTAGGGGTGAGTAGTTTGCTTCCCACTCCCTGTATTGAACAAACGCAAACTAACACTACTTCCACAGGTATGCTACAGCGCCCATAGCACATCACTATACAGCAATGAGTTCACGGTTTAATCCCCGAGTCTTCAGACCAGTAGGGGTGAGTAATTCGCTTCCCACTCCCTGTATAGTATAAACGCATACTAACTCTACTTACACAGTTATACTACAGTGGCCAGTATTCTACAGCGCCCAGAACCCATAACTTTACAGCAATCAGCTCAGTTTAATCCCCGAGTCTTCACACCAGTAGGCGTGAGTACTTCGCTTCCCACTTCCGTTATAGTATAAACGCACGGTAGAGGTCAGTAGTTCGCTTCCGACTCCCTGTATGGTATAAACGCCTACTAACACTACTTCCACAGGAATGCTACAAAGACCAGAGCACATCACTTTACAGCAATGACCTCATGCTTTAGGCTCTCGGTTTCATACCCGAGTGTAGCAGCATCTCATCTCAGCTGAGCAACACCGCACTTTCAGTCCGGTAGGAGTGACTACTTTGCGTCGCACTCCCCCACAGAGGTTACAGTGCTCCTATCCTCCTGTTTCCTACTCTTTTCACCCTTTTTCCCCCTTACTCATTTCAACTGAATCACAAAATGGCTGCCAACACTTCCTAGTTGCAACAGCTCGCAGCCAATAAGCATCAAGCTTGTGCTCGTAACACCTCAGCCAATCAGATGGCAGAATTCCCAAATATCGATATCTGCAAATTTTGATATTTCTCCAAAACTACTGAATGGATTTACACCAAATAAACAAAAGCGTGCTTTCTAGACCAAGACCCATCTCCCTGCCACATTTGGGGTAATTCCGTTCACCCGTTCGACCTGTAGCCTGGTCTAAAGTTTCCTATTAAAATTAACATGGAGAAAACATGTTTTGGGACCCCCTTTTGTCTTGACCCCCCCTCGAAGAATCACCCCCAAACTTTCAACATAGGAGCTGATATGAACAAAGAATTAGTTTGGAAAATTTCATGAAGATTCATCAAACGACGCCAAAGTTATAAGCAAAACAGAAAATGCGATTCCTATGGAAACTTGGTCCTAACTATAACTGCCTACTGGCAAGGTAAGCAATACCGCACCTAACATCGAAAGTAGTTGGACTAAATGTAAATTGCATGTGGTGCAAAGAACCTGGAGCACAACCCTTCTCCACTCCAAATTGAAAACTAGTTTCAAATTACCATATCCACATAATGGTCCAGCACACAAAAAAGAGTAATCTATATAACCATATTACTGGTAATCAACATCATAGCCAAAGCGTTTCGTCCTCTCACGGACTTCTTCAGGGCTACAAAAAGTACATACAAAGATATTTACATATTATATACAATATAAACAGTTTAAAAGCACATAAACTATACATATTCACAAACTTGCTCCGACATGCCAAGGAATCAATATAATAACACCAACAGCCAAAATTTATTACATAAGTAACTTTATGACAACAGTCCAATGTAGTTATCCAGAAAAGAGAAAATGTTTTGGTTATCTCTATTTGGTATACTTTCTGATTGTGTTTACACTACATAAAGGATTTCCGGACTCTCGGTCTAAATACACTCATATTCATGGCATTTTACGCATTTCTGGGAAATTTGGTAAATTAGAACATGTTGTTCCAGGTTTGTTTACTAGTACTACTCGCTGTGATGTTTTTTAGCGTTACTATATAAGACTTGTATCCTACAGGTGGACATTTTGGAGAAATACATAGTGTATCCAGTGAATTCAATCATCAACATAATTTTAACAAGCTGAAACTGTTGCGCTATTACAATGGCAATTGTAAACTAGCCAATGAAACATAACTCCAAGTTGTGTAATAAACATTCTCCTTGTTGTCCTTTCGATCAATAAAGATGTGTTGAACAATTGGTTCTTTCTATCTAATAGTAGAAAATAAATTTGATCCGAGGATGTGATAATTTTCAGAATTGTGTTACATTGCCTCTTTATGAAACTGACAAATAGTGGATAGAACGTACCTCCAAAGAGTGTTGTACTCGTTAACCTTTCGCACAGTGTGGATATTTTAACACATTGAAATCTTCTGTATGGTAGCAGAAAATCTGTAAAGTATATAACACAGAGGAACAGTGCTGTAAAACCGTGAATTACGAAAAATTAAATAGAATCTTTTTTAAAATAGTTTTCTTTGATATATATGTTATATAAACATACCCATGCATATATGTGTTGTTTAAATTAGTATATATTGATATATTTTAAAATATTAAACATATTTAATGTACATTATATTAATGTTATATGTTAAAATACTTAAGATGTACTACTTTTAACTATAAATATGCTAAAAAACAAAAATTTTGTTTCATTTATTTGATAGTGTAAAGCAATATTTTTTCGATATATTTTTGTACTTATCTGTATATGTATAGGAAAACAGTATTTTTGTGCTCAATATTTTTGACACAATATTTCTGTTGCAGGATATTTCTGGTTTCGATATTATATCAGTGCACCACTCTTTTGTGTGTGCTGGACCATTGTGTGGAGATGACTGGGCTCAGTGAAAGTGGTGTAAAAAATATGAGGCGCAAGGTTTCCGTTATGTCCTGATTGACAGTGCACTACCAGATGACTGATTTCAAATGAAGGAAGAGCAGGATTAGAAAGCTTCTAAAAACTACTTTGTGTTGGAGTCTGCTTGTGCGTTTCAGATGCAATATTGATGGCCTTGCAGAATCATGGGAACTGCACAGGATGAGGTACTGTGCAAATATTGAAGGAATGATTTTCAAGTAGGTGAATTGCTGTCTTTAAAAAAAAGAGAGGTGGCTGCATGAGTTATGATTGATTGTGAGATAACCAATAAGTCATGCAGCCCTAAGTATGGAAAGTTGTACAAGGATAATAAAGATTGCTATAGGTGGAAACAGTTTGAAGGTGGTGCAATAGATTTGGTTTTGAGGCAAACAATTATAAATATTAAACAGTGCTAAGTATAGTTGTCATTATACTTGGGCAAACATTTAATTATGCTGTGTAATTTGTGTAATTTCAGGAAGTTTGTAATACACTTGCTATGCAAAGTTTTTTAAATTATGCCATTAGGCCATGCAATTATGTGCCGTTTATTGCAAACGTTTATTGTGAAATGCAGGAATAAAGCAAACAGCCAAAACGTAAGTGGTTGCTGCTCGCACCTCTTGTGCTATTTTTACCACAAAATGTCCTCTTAGTCCAAAGATTGATGTGAGGAAGCATTTTGCTCTAAAAGATAATAATATATCACATATTTGCATTTTGAGTAATATTAGCAAGACATTTACTGTCATTTCACACCTTCCTAGTAATCATGTGTAAGCAACTGTTTCACTAGGGAAAGAGCATAATTAGTTACATTAATTTCTAGAGGCTGTTGCTCACATCAGAGCTTGTCAGCCCGATTCACAGAACTAACTTAAGACAAAATCCTAAACTTAACTACCATTTTGGTATTCACAGAAGGCATTTACTCATTTTGGTATACACAGAAGGCACTTACTAATTTTGGTATTCACAGAAGGCATTCACTCATTGATGAGTAAGTGCCTTCTGTGAATACCAAAATGAGTAAGTGCACCTACTCCTTTTGGTATTCACAGAAGGCACTCACTCATCAATGAGTAAGTGCCTTCTGTGAATACCAAAATGAGTAAGTGCCTTCTGTGAATACCAAAATGAGTAAATGGTAGTAAGTTTAGAATTGTGTCTTAAATTAGTTCTGTGAATCGGGCCCCCTGAGAATAGCAATTCACAAATGAAGGGGGAACACAATAAAATTACAATATACAGCACTCAAAAAGTGATGGACACACTATCTGTAGTGTCTTATGTATTATAGAGTACAGGAACCTTATGTTCCCTGAAGGACTCAGAAGTCTAGTGATATAGGTGTTTCGTTGTGTTAATAAAATTCATGATGCAGAACATTCCCGTTAATGGTTACACTCTGGAGAATAAAGACGTGCAATATTGTGCTGCGTATTTCATTTACATGCTACTGGGATGGGGAGGACGCTACAACTGGTGAAGAGATAGGGGACACGTAAACCTCGCAACCCTAAGAGTCGAGAGTGCTCTTCCCGAGAGTTTGCCTAGAAAAGCACAACAAAGAGTGACAGCCAGGAGCACAAGAACACTGCGATCAGAAGTAGATGACTACAAAGAAGTACAAAGAGGAAGAGGTCATCCAGGTGTAAGAAAGTGTGAAGGAACACCCAGTGCGGCGTGCCTCAGACACAAGAAACAATCATCTTACCAAACATCTAGAGTAAAGAGTGGTATCCGACGTCAGCGCCGGGCACAGATACCCAGGTGCAAGCACGTGGTCTGTGCTTGTGAGGCTGTGGAATCCTGACAAACAGACAAAAGAGGCTACTGAAGAGAGCGCCAAAGAGAGAGTCTTCCTAAATCCACCATCCGATTTTGATATTGCCAAAACGAAGAATTTTGGGGCAATGAGGACTGTCTGGATCAAAGCTTTGGTTGACTTCATTGAAGCACTGGAAGAAACTGATGACAAAAAGGACATCAAATATCTCGAAGACTTAGTAGGTGACAGAGTGAAAGAAGTGATAAAGAAAATACTTGTACTTTTAAATTAGGAAATACTGAACACCAAATTCAATATGATGCACAACGTTGACTATGAAAGGTACATATTCAACCACGAGAGACAAAGAGATGGTGAAACAATGGATGAATTTGTTGAAAGACTTGAAATGCTCATCAAGCAGTGTAAGTTCAATTAATTCAATGATGAAAAAGCCATCCTCCTCGGAGTCATTGATGGTTGCCTGTTTGATTCCTTCACACACCAAATGTTGAGAGAAAAACTGAGTCTAGAGCATGTGATCTTTGCAGCTGGGGCTGAAGAATGTGCTGACAAACAAGCTGCTTAAATGGAGGCCAGAGGAGCCCAGAGTGAATCACTTTGAGTATGAAAAGCAAGAAAAAAAAACAAGATAAAAGGCTGCAAAGCGATGTCTCTGAAGAAGAATAATCTGTGTTTTCAATGTGGATTTTCTTTTCCACATGAAGGTAAATGTCCCACCATTGAGCAGATATGTAAAAGCTGCAGTAAAGAGAACCATTTTGTAACAGTTTTCAAAGTGAGAGAAAAAGTGAGTGCATCACGTCATGAAGAAAAAACATACTCCCAGTACTTCACGTCGTGAAGACAAAATGACTGCCAGAAAGTTCCGTAAGCATTCCAGTCAAGCCCACCTAAATAAACAGCAGCATCAGTTGAGGCAAGTAGAAACAGAAAGAGGCATATTGTCATCTAATTCCTCGTCAAAATATTATTAAACGTCACTGTTAAGCAACAGTGAAGAAGATGGGTGTGCGATCTCGATGCTGTCTACTGAAAGATGAGTACATTTAGGTCTGATTTCTTGCAAGAAAGAATACAAGTCGGAAAAGAAATACAATATCAAGTTACAGTATTCATTTAGACAGTGTCCTAAAATAAAATTGAAGGTTGATGGCTGCTATATATCTTTTATCAGGGACAGTGGTGCGTCATAATTATCATGCCAGCCAACAATTACCATGAACTGTCTCTGGTGCCCTGTCTCACACCATTGATAACCAAGGTATACACGTGGGCAGCCTTGACACCAATGAAAAGTAAATGTTCATTTATGGTGACTATGAAACATAAAAAGACAAGGTAAAAGCTTCAAGGCACTTCGCCAAGTGCATGTTTGCTCAGCTTCAACACTGCTGCTGACATAGCACTCATTTCTGTAAATTACAATAGCCATTCTCAATACAACATAGTGAATCAGTTTCCATCATTGTTTCATGGTTTAGGAAAACTTAAGACAATGAAAGTGCAGATCCACATCAATGAAGACATTTGTCCTATTTCTCAACGACATCATTGAATTGCATATAATCAAAAAGAGGACATTAAAAAAGAAATTGAGACTTTGCTAAATCATGATATCATTGAGCACTCTACTGGTCCAACGCCATGGGTGTCGCTGATAGTAGTGGTACCTAAAAAGGACAGTGGAGGGTTTGTGCGAATCTGTGTTGACATGCATCAATCAAACAAGGCAATCAAAAGAGAGCAACATCCAGGTCCGCACATTGCCAACGTGATTACCCAGTTAAATGGTGCCATAGTCTTTTCACGCCTTGATGGGAACAAAGGATATCATTAGCTTAAACTGGAAGAAAACTGCTGAACTTTTTCAACATGTCATTCGTCTAGTTATACAGCCTGTCACGCATGCTTTCAATTATTGTTATGATATACTAGTATTTGGTGCCACATGAAAGGAACATGATAAAGCCCTTAACGTTGGGTGACCTATAAACTCGAGACATTTTGCAGACTAGAGACTCAGAGGAGTTCAAGGTGGTGTGTGTTGTGTGCATCCCATCACATTTTGTAGCCCAGAACGCTATGTAAATTTCCATAGAACAAAAATGTTTTAAATAATTTCTATAACAGAAAGATCTGTAGTCTGCAGGGGATGGCAATGGCCCTTCCAGTCATTGCTACCATATCTCTACAAGTAAAGGCTCTACCCACTTGTGTGGGTGGGCCACTCATCTATGATAGGGAAGGCCCCAAAATGAAAATGTTTTCTGGCACATATTTTTCATATGGGATTGGTTACGTGGTTAAGAGGAAGCCAGGGAACCCTCCCAACCTTAAGCATTTCTGAAAAGTAGGGTTCAGAGGCATCTAAGTTGGTTTAGATTGCATGAACTCTATTTTTGTTTCTACCCAAAATACCTTGCAAATGCCAAAGTGTGGGTGGAAAAACAAAATGTATATGACAAAAAATCCAGAAATTCCAGCCAACAGCTAAAGCCTTACTATCCATAGTTTCCACACTTCTACCGATTAAAACGGTACCCCACATCTGTGAGTGACCGTATTTTGATGAACAAGAATGGGCCAAATTTGTGACCAAGTTAAGTTAATGTATTTTGAATATGTTCTTCATATGTCACAGTTTTTGTCTATTCCTGTCAGTTTACCGTTTTTATCTGTAGAAATGTTGGAACACACAATGGAAGGACATTTGCCTTTGTCTGTAAGTTCCTGTTTATTCCATCACACTAATATAAGGATGTGTATTTTTTCACTAATCTTATACATTTGTAACACATTCTGGGAAGAAAACATTAGTGGATATTCAGGCATGCCACCTTACTTTGAAATTCTCTGAGTTTCTAGTTTTCATAAAAACACAGATTTGGTACAATTCTCCAGTTGCCAGTTAACCCCTAGCTCAAATAAAGCAGCCACTTCCCATGGAAAAAAATAGGTAATTGGGGCATTTTTAGGGCTAGGTTTGAATTTACAGGAGATTCTGGATAAGAAAAATCACCTGGCTCCACTAAAGCCAGCAGTCAAAACAAAAGGAGGACTATAGGAGATTTAAAGACCTGCAGTGGTTGACTCCCCTCCTCAGTAAACAATAATAGAAAATGAAATCCCTGAGTCTATAAGATAAGGAAGAGTGCCACCGGAGTGCCCCTGTTAAAGGATGGTGTCCCTCACTCACCCGAGGGTGGCTTGATTCATCACAGGGGAACCTCCTGCATTATGAACTTAGTCATAATGTGGGCTACAGACCCTTCTCTGAGAGGTAGGAGCTCAGGGATGATTTTTGATAGAGAGGGTCATACTAAATGTAGTGTTGTGAGGGGTGCAGAGCAAAGTGAATGCAAGATAAAACTAGCTCCAGGGTACGAAATAGACTATATTAGGGCACCCATGGACCAGGATTAAAAACCAAGCTATAACAGGAGGGAATTCAACCTGCCATTGAGTGAAAAATAGGTTAGCATGTTTCAGCCTAATACCATCGACAGGGTGTTGCAGCCTTCTTCAAGACTTTATGGAAGCTTCTGCAAGGTATGTGGAAGAAACAAGTGATAGAAACAAAAAGCAAATTGCCATATACAAAACCAGTGGTTGAAGTGGAAAACCACTTTGTCAGGATTCCACTGTTGGGTTTACCGGCAAACATCAGGTAACATGCCTCAACTTTACCTTGGCGCAAAACTCAAGGTGGCATCAAGTCCTTACTGAAAGTGACCGTAAAGGTGCAGATTGCCCCGCATAATGACCCAGGGGTTCACGAAAGCCATGCCACTGTGGATTGCTGACACCACATAGAGATGACCACAGATATGATCAGTGGACGAGTGGTGGTGTTTTGTATGTCTACTTACTGTAGGTAGTGGAGGCCCAGGCTGCAAAAACCCAGTATACCCCTTATTGACTATGGACGCCCAATCCATAAACTGATTTCTTAATCCTCCACATATTTAATAGTCACAAAGAAAAAGATGCTTAAATCACACTGTAGTTGCAACCGGAGATCCATTGCAACCGTAAATCCATTGACTAAACGTATCTAGAGAAAAGAGAATATTACTTTCTGCCTCCCTTATCCATTTATTATATGCATATATTTGGCCCTGATCTTTTTCAAATTTTTCTCAATCTGAGACTCTCTTTTGAGGAAGGTGAAATCACATCAGTTCATATCAGATATTGCACCTTGCTTTGGACTGTGTGCATGCTGCCAGATGGTAGTACTAGTGATGGAAGTGGGCAGCTCCAAGTAGTGGGTGTGGGCAGATGCCTCATTAGAACAAGCACTGGCATAGCCAATAGGTCTCTCTTTTTAGACCTTATAAGTGTATAGCCATGCAGCACATTATCCTGAGTGCTATGCTACCAGGGATTGAAGAGCTATACAATTACACATGGGGCTGGAGGAAAAGGGGAGAGAAAAAACACACAGGGTAGAAGGGTGAAAGGAAAAAGAAGCAACACAAATAGGGGAGATGGCCTGAAAACACATGTACTTCTATGGTGTGCTTGAAGACAATTAAAAGGATAGCTCCAAAATGGGGAGCAGTGGAAGGAGACGAGTTCTTGGTCTGTGCTCTAGGCAAGGGCCAAACACAAGAAAGGGGTATGACACCTGCATGCCATGAAGAATGGAAACAAAGAAAATGAGACTGACACTGAAGCCTATCAATGGTAAACTACAGACAAGCTGTAAGCCCACAGATTGAAAGAAACATGTCTCAAAGAGACAGCGCATGCACTGTTTAGCTGAGACCTAAAAAGTTAGTTAGGGGCTTGCCATAGGACAACGTCAGTGATTTCAACTTGAACATGTCTGTCCCATGTCTTGTGTGACTGTTTCACACTGCTGCAGAACCCAGTACATTAAACACTCTGGGGCCGATTCCGATCCGGGTCGGAAAGCACTCGGACCGAGTCGGATCCGGAGTGTTTCTGATCGAGCCGGACACCTACAGTCCGACCGAGTGAGTACGATGCACACGTATGCTGTCGGACTTGGTTCGGTCGGACTCCCAAAGAAATGAATGGGTGCCAGTTGGACGACGCGTCGGTGCCATCCGCGCCATACATGCCTGTGTGGGGGAGACCCATGGGTCTCCCCCTGTGTGCGAGTTGTAAGGCTGCGGGTGTCGGGGGTCCAACGCGGACCCCCGAAGTCCGACTCCGGGAGCTTTTGTGAGCCGGACACTCCGGCTCGCACAGGCTGTCCGACGCGTGCATCATACTGGCTCGGTCATGAATCACATCCATTGCACGCCACGGTTAGCTTACGACCGAGACGTATGGAGCGGTTCGGACCCGGAAACGACTCAGTAGGGGAATTTCATGTAGCTCGCATCGTACTGGCTCGCTCGTACAGCTGTACGAGTCGGGCAGAAAACACGCGTACGGCTCGTAGTTTTTCCATCCGGATCGCGTTCGGTTCCCTTCTGACCTGGATCGGAATCGGCCCCTCCATACCTTTTTTCCTTACAAACATAAACCAGCTTTAGCTAATTCAGTATTACACCACTTGTCTGATGACAACAGTGTTAAACGGGAAACAACCTTTACTACGCGATCATTACACAGTGATACCTTTACAACGCGTTGTTACAATGAACGCATTGTTACAATGCAGTACCATTACAACACAAGTCGTTACAACGACTTGCTCTAGATGGCGCTCTAAACAAAGGAATAGCATAATTCACTATTTCAACACCTTCCCTACTGTTGCACACACTGGAGTTGGAATAGAAAATTATACTATTCCAAAGTCCAGCGCGCCATCTAGAGCAAGTCTTTGTAACGACTTGCGCTGTAATGGTACTGCGTTGTAACAACGCGGTTGTTGTAATGACCTCATTGTAAAAGCATGCGATGTAATGACTCGTGTTGTAAAGAGACATGTTCGTGTTAAATATGACATACCAATCTTCACATAGAAACCTTGCAAACAGAAATATGATGCATTTACACAAATCTAGACAATGCGAAGCAGGTGGGTCAGCAGTCCAAATGTAGTGGTGGTTGTCTTTTCTTAAAGGCGAGAGTAGAAAACATTTGACTTTCTGCTGCACCGGCAGCCAGTGCGGCACACTGGTGTCTTTCCAGATCGACCCAGAGAGGAAGAGGTGAAGGAACATCCATGCACTGCATTACCATCAGGGATATTTACTGGGGAAGTACATGAGTTGATACACAAGTAAAAAAATGTGATATAGACCTGATCAAGTTTAAGTGAGCCCACCTTAGTGAAATCTACCCACCAGCAGCAATCTAGTTCACATGGTTCACCATGATCTTCCAGCTACTGACATCAACTGAGCCTATCTGGGTCCTCACACCCAATAAAAAGTGTGTAACATTTTTCAGTCTATCTTAAACTACAATACAAGTTCCAGCAGCCTATCTTTACCTCACAATAACTCGTTGCAGCCAGTCTCATGATGTGTGTTCCTGTGACCAAACCAAACGCACCATAGTTCCCCCGCTATCAAATATAATATAGCTTCTCCTGATTGGTTGTGTGCATCTTGCATCCCAGTTCTGCACTGTTAGTTGTACAGGGCTAGAAATTTTTCTGGGGGAAAAGACTTGCAGTGAAGTATCATAATACACAACTGATGTAGCTGTCAAATATCAATCAGTGTTGTAAAGTGCTGCTCCTTACCCCTGAGGGTAGCTGTGCGCTGAGGTATGGGTGGTCTCATTTGAAAAGCCAGGTCTTGAGTTCTTTTCTGAATTCCACCATGGAGGGAGATGTTCATATTTGGAAGGCCAAGTCGTTCCAGGCTTTTGAGTGAGGTAGGAGAAGAGATGGCCTCTGCTGCAGCTGCTGCTGATGTGTGGCATGCACATGAGGGCCCGGGAGGTGGAGCACAGATGTCTGGCGGGATGGTGGAAGACCATTTGGTGGATGATGTAGTCTGGTCCCTGGTCATATAGAGCTTGGTAGGCGTTGTGAGAACTTGGCCTGGTAGATGCTGCTCACTAGTTCTAGTGATCACCTTGTACCATGCCAAGCAACCCTTGTGGTGGTGGTTGAAGTCATCCTTGATAGACCAGCTATCCTAGTGGTAGCGTGGTCAGTGCAGTCTGCAGGCTAAACTCTTGAGGGCATGTGAAGCCAGCTGTTTTACCATATATAACCTCCTTGAATACCAAATGAAAGGACACCACACAGATATGTATTCAAAAATATATATGTATTTATTTACTAAAAGTATCCCCTATACTCTTTATGAGCACAGACGCACATTCGTTAAAACAAGGCAATGTTTAAATATACAAAAGTTGCACAATTATGGATGGGCCCGGGTGGCCCGCTAAACCATATACTAAAATAGTGGTATAAGAACCACGTATAGAGAAGTAAGAAGGCCTAGGGCCTTGGAAATTGCTGGGACTACAAGGAGCTAACAGTAGTTAGGGACCAGGAGGCCCACAGGATGCGTGTGCAGTGTTGAAAGGAACACGCGTGCACCTATTGGATTCAATGGGTGCGTAAAAGTCACAAAGTGAAAGCAAAGGGAGTCTTCCGGATGGACCAGAACCTAACAACTGGAAACCTAGACACTAGAGATGTGTCTCTATACAGGAGCACCGGAGTGCCAGCGTTACCTCACCCACAGGAAGCGGGTGCATAGGTGTCAAAGTGCGTCGGGTTTCGTCGTGCAGGTCAATGGAGCCTGAAGATGAAGATGCTGCAGGCGGCCAGGCGAGAAGAGTTCCGGTGGATCCAAGGGTGGATCTGAAGAGTAGAAGACCTGAAAGCAGAGGGGACACTGTTCAGAGTCACTAGCCAGTGACCGGCGTGTAACCAGGAAGGAACCAGGCGATGTCGGGTGCCAACAGGTGAAAAAGTGAACCTTGTCTCTGCAGCCACGTGGAAGTGAAGATGTCGACGACGTCCAGGAGTCACTCACGAGCTGTCCAACGAAGGCTCTAGCTGATGGCGGTGTCGGCTTCTCGATGGGAGCAAACAGGCCTTGGCTAATGCAAGCCACGCAGGAGTCGATGAAAGCTTGGTGCTCTAACCAGCAAGGTCAGAGGGGCTGCTCCTTTTCACAGGAGCAAGGGCCAGTCTGGAGCAACCAGACCAGCAGTGTTGTTCGTAGATTTCGTCGCCAAGATGGCCACTAGCCAACGGGCCAGTAACCAGGATGACGCGTCGAGTGGCAAAAAGCAAAAGGGCCCCAGGCAGATCACGTGGATGCTGGAGGGCTGGTCTTTGGTGCAAATGCTGCTCGGTGTTGGGCTTTCTCAAGGCCCTATGCACAACGATGAGGATGCCTCGGGTGCTGTGCAGTCAGCTTGTCGTGGACATTTCAAGATGGCCGGTCCCACGTCTCTCGGTGCCTCCACGGGTCTCTTCTTTGCAGGGACTGTGGATCAGGCTCTGAGATGTCTGGGAGTCTGGGTCTTGTCAGGCTCTGGGCTCGGTCTCCAGCGGGAGGCGGCGGCGGCAAAGCAGTCGTTGAGTTGCTGGATGGTGCCTGTGTTCACAGGGTGGTCACTCTTTGACCACAAGGGAGATTCTCTTCAGTCTTCTGTGCAGCAGAACGTCGAAGTCCAGTGATTCTTCTTCTTCTAGTCGAGTTTCAGGATGATCTAAAGTCCTGGGACACAGCTCCTACTCTTATTCCAAATCTAGGGGCTGGATTACCTGCTAGGTCCCTCCTCTGGGTGGGACAAGGAAGGGGGGTGGTTACACCCCCTCTCCTTTGTTCAGTTTTGCGCCAGGGCCGGGGCTGGAGAGCCCCAGCTCCAGTTTGAACTGGCATATGCACGGGCCTGTATTTATGTGGGCCAGTTTGAAGAACACGTCATATATCATCAGTCTAATCCCTTTCAGAGCAAGATCCGTCTCTGGAAGAGGTATATAGACGACGTGTTCTGCATCTGGTCGGGACAAGAAGACGGGTTACTGGAGTTTCTTAACTGGCTCAACCATCAGGATGCTAGCCTTAGGTTCACATGGAATTACAACAGCCAGACGGCGGTATACCTTGATTTGGATATTTATGCAGAAGGGGACACACTATGCTCCCGAGTACATCAAAAACCCACGGATAAGAACTCACTTTTGTCCTACAACTCCTACCATCCCAGAGCCCTTAAAGATAATCTACCCGTGGGACAGTTCCTTCGGTATCGAAGGAACTGTTCCTCCACCGCAGCATTCCTTGATCAATCAGAAGGATTATGTGTGAAACTTGAGATGAGGCAGTATCCTCGTAAAATTATCAGACAAGCAAGAAAAAGAGCGATTAACACACCACGGAGTGTATTGCTCCAGAAAAATGAAAAAACAAAAGACGAGTGTCTGCCCGTGGTCATGACGTTTGATCCTCTAGCAACACGGATCCGTCAGTCTATACGCAAGCATTGGGCATTATTGTCAACCAAAGATTTCATTGACCACCCACACACAGTGAACGATCTCAAATGGCTAATACTCGAAACCCTCGCTTCTAGAACATCTAACGCAGAAAAATTACTTTTCGAGAAGGAACAAAGATGGGTCCCCCGTTTGAAGACCAACCTACAAGGATTGAACGAAGACATCCCTTGGCTGAGCATATAGTAGTGTACCTGCCTGTAAATACACACGGACACCCTATTTGAACAGGAGGTCTCTAAAAAATTGGGAGGTCAGAATATGAATATTCATATCCTCTCCTTCACATGTCAACAAAGCAGCTATCAGCACCGCGAGGCACCAATACGTGAGAAGACTATACATGAGCACTCTTTCTCATTTATTCAATACCAACACTGTCTTTTTTTCTCACATATTTACCACGATCACTTATACTTGAAATATACTTTCTGACATTGACTCTTGCTTTAAGTATTTCAATTTTTTGAAACTCGTGGCTACCAACGACATCCACCAGCTCAATAAAGTTTCTTGACATTACCACACACGAATAGTCTTTCCTCCACGGCACTCAACCCAGTACTTAAATCCCGCCTCCCGGGCACGTCACGTAAACAGGAAACCAGTGCCAGCACAAGTCGTGACTGCACCAGAGCCGCGGTACGAGGAACGCCATAGAAGACACGTAACGTTATTGAGCACCATGACATGCTCTACATTGTTTGTATTTGTTTTCTTTCCTTAACAGCAATATCGCTGCCTGTTCCGCCCCACGGAGTTCTAAATCGGAACCCCCAAGGTATTTACTTTACACACGCCACGTACCGTAGCGTATGAGCAGCAATTTCCCTATGTGCCTCGCTATCTATTTATTGTTCAATGTCTGCATTAACTTTATGTTTCTGACACGACCAGGGGTATATACTTATTTATTTATATATCTTCTTGCCTCGCATCATGTAACATTGACTAAGAGCTCTATTCAACCGAGGCAGCTCTCCCTCGACCTCGTTATTCAACCACAGTGGCACTAACTTACGCTTAATGACGACCTGGGCGTAACATGACCATTATCTAAGGGCATCATTTGTAAAAATTAACAAACCTTATAAAACACTAATTTCACAACAAGACAATGTGTTTTATACCACGTTCCTAATACTATCTGTGCTAACTTTTAAATCTTAATTTCAACCACGTTTTATTTATTATTTTTATATTTTTTTCTTAACTCACCTGTCTACAATAGAGACGGTTCGAATCTCCACTTGCTGGTGAAAGATGTGTACCAATATGTATCCAAAGATTTGCCATTTATAATTGCTTATGTATTGTGATTTCAGCTAGACCATTTTATAATTTCGTCCTCCTTATACTAACTTAGGACGCATTTGTCTACCTCTCCTCCTTCCCCCTTATACATAGGTATTAACCCTTCAGAAGTCCATGTAATTAACATTGGAACTTCCACCTGACATTGGATACCATCCAATCCCACTTCACCTGAGGTCCTGAAGAAAGCCCCCCGAGCCTTCCGGGCACTTTAGGAGCTGAAACATGTCGACCGACCACTCAGACTAAAACTGCAGCGGATACATTACCTGTCCTTTCTGCAACTAGCTGTTTTTTACCTTTTTTCCCTGCACCTAATGGAATAAAATTGAATGTAGGTAGCTAGAGGAACTTTTTAACCAATCACAACACCTGAGCACTTCTCACTTTTTTGTATTCTCCCTTTTTTTCCCTGATCACTACTGGAACGGCCAGTGGTTCCCTCCGGGTTGGAGGAAGCATGGGAAAAACCCTATGATGATGCTGTCACGTATCTAAATATCAAGGCGGAGAACCAAGATATACCGCCCACGAACTATCTTATGTGAATGAGGGGTTTTTACCAATATCGGAAACAACTATCCGAACCCTGGTGCCAGCTACAAGTGATCCATTCTCTTTGATTATTACTAAATTGCTGGAAGCCGAATGGATCACAGCCTCTTCTATTTCCCTCCCCTTGATTGATATATAAATAACCAAAGATTTCACCATGCCTCCCCCCAGGTTTGCCTTTAAAAGATCTAGCAACTTAAGGGATAAACTTGTACACACACGGGTGGAAGTGTTACAGAAGCCGACAGAGTCAACAATTCAACAATCCCTCCAGGGCACTATCCGTGTGGATCATGCTCTGTATATGGACTTACCAAGAAGACACTGAGTATTGTTTTGAATTCAGGAAAGATCTGGTACTTGAGACGTTTCAGTAATTGTAACACCGCGAATGTGGTATATAGATTGACTTGCCAACGTGGCCTTCAATATATAGGTCTCACGACGAGGAAGGTGAAGGTTAGAATGCAGGAACACCTGAGTACGATCAGAGCAGGCAAGTTAACCACTAAACTGGTGCAACATTGCCATGAAACTAAACATACTTTTACGTGGGTGGTACTTGAGAAAATAATAGGTAACCCCCAAAATGTCGAGGATCTGCTGGCCTCGAAAGAAGCACGATGGATTTTTCAGGAGAAGTGCGACCAAATTGGGTTAAACGACCAAATCGAATGGAGCAAGGCAAAACATTGAGCTGAAGAGTAGCTCCCCTCCCTGTTAGGGTGTTGCGGGTGTAAGCAAGAGACAGTATAAGCTATTTTTGCTTGTAAGATGACAGCTCGTTTATAAAAGGAAGAGGGCACTAACACGACATCAGAGAACATCGGGTAGTTATTGATGGGCCCAAAGGTATCATTTAAGTTAGGGCTAGACATCAATATGTAATGTTAAACAAAATATAGTATTATAAAACATATAAAACAAAAAACAAAAAGTAAAGCAAGGTAGTTGGCAGAACATCCAGCATAGATAGATGGGCATGATAACTACATCAGTTGTGTGCTTGAAAATTAACATCCTTCCAGTATATAGCGTCCCCTTTGAGAAAAGAAAATGAAAAGTAAATAGAGCCCAACGATACAATAGGGCGTTCTGGGTTTCAAATCAGAAACAACTATCTATCTGCAGAAAGGAAGTTGGCTTAACATCCCATTCTAAGATGGCGCCCACAGTTATGACGCGGTGACGCTGACTATAAAGGAGGGTGTTACGTGTCAACATCTTTAGAAGTGTTAATAAGCACATTTTTGAGGAGGTGTATTATGTGAACACAGTGCACCTTGGGCGTTTTGTTAATGCACCATATGAATAAGATCTTGACAAATAGCAGTATGACGAGTAAAAGAGTAGAAACTATCCACTTGTAGAAAGAAAGTTGGTTAAATCACCCCAATCTAAGATGGCGCCCACAGTTATGACGCGGGGACGCTGCAGTCTTCCCGCGAAAGATTAAAAACAGAGGCGGAGGGTGAATATGGCTAACCGGTGGAGACAAGGAGCTCCGTGAGGCCTGGGGTGGCAAGGAGGAATGACTGAAAAGGAGGATGTTGGGTGTTAACATCTTTAACATCTTTAACATCTTTAAAATTGCTAACAAGTTCGTTTTGTTAAGAGTACTATGAGTAGGTGAGCACAGTCCATCCTGGGCGGATTGTTAACGTATCAGACGATTAAGACTCTGATAAATAGCAGTGTGACGAGCAAAAAAGTGTGTTCCACTTCCTAGTATCCAATTCTGTGGGATATCCGTGAGGATACTGAGTGATGTATGAAAAATGATTTGTTCTCCTTTTTTTTAAAAAATACACCGGGTCATCTGGAATGCCGGGTATGAGTTTTTATATATATATAAAAAAGAAGGGGAATTTAAATAAGCATGCGTTTAAATGGCAGAGAGTATCTGCTCATAATTACGCAACATAATCAGATTGAAGTGGTGAGCCCCAATGTAGCTCAGTCAGAACTCGGTGCAGCGAGCGCTAGATAGAGGATATAACGAGGGCTACAGGGACTTATGAGAAACTTCATTTCCTCCAGATTTGCATTACAGCTGAATGCGGATCCACTGTGAGGACTCACATATGGAGCTCGTGTTGTGACCTGTAAAAAGGAGCTGGTACGCGGATCTATGGCTCAATAAGGGTAAAGAATAGATCTAAGCGAGAGATGTAAATATATCCATTGGTGTAGAATTGGTTATCTAGTGAGAATTATGTGTGCTGTGTGTTTTTACTTTTGGCAGTCCCCGAATGAAAGGCTAAGAGGTGTCCCCGACTGGTGCCAAGCGACTGTATTTGCCCTGAAGAAATCGCTACAAATATTTTGGCGATGAAACATGTTGGCATAGTACAATGGTATGCATATTAAGCAACCTTTTTAAGTTTTGAATTGGGTGCACATATAAGGAGGAATAAAGTTGGTCCTATAGAAAGTGCATCCCTTTCATTTTTTATTCTCACATTTCAGTCGCATCTTGGTATGTGATTATTTCACTATTTACCTTCACATTTTGGGTTTCATTTTGTGGACACTTTATTTACCTATTTTTTTGGGGCAAGATGACAACCGATGATGATAAAAGTGGGCAGAGCTGGTTGGAGCCAATCAGCAAGTTCAATTGGTGTTGCGCACGTGAGGTGTCATCTTGTCTTCTCACATTTTTTCAAAGGATTGTAAAAACACGCGGTGTAATTGACGTGGGAGTTTTCACACTGAGAGGATCATTAGTGGGAATTGCCATAGGTAAAACTTTTTATTAAGTTTTTTTATAAAAAATTAAAAAATTGAAGGTGAATGGCTGTTGGTGACTGCCTCAGATTAAGAAAGGATGGGAGTACAAAATACCGAAAGACATAGGGATTTGAACCACAGTTTATTGTGACTATACCTTCTTAGACCCAGTCCTGTGTATATATGCACGGGGACACCTTGTGTGCCCCAGGCATGTCTCAATCTATTCAGCCCTCCCTAACCCACTACACAAAATCCTGTCTGGGGTGGTGCAAGCACCTCCCCTGACAGGAACCTCTTTGTCCAAACCTCCCAAGCTAGAAGGACTCCCAGCAGCAGTAGGGCAGACTTGTGTCTGTGGTGGCAGCCTCCATTTTCTGATGCTGAGGCTCTGTCTAACTTTACCCGGGTTTCAGGTTAGGTACATGTCGTGTCCCTCTAGAAGGGTGGAATGCTACCCCCGTTGCCAGAATTGGCGAGGGGGTTGTATTCCAAATCGTATGACACCTTACTCGACATGTTTTGATAAAGCCAAACCAGAGTTAGCATTTGACCGCGAGGTCCATAATGCACTTAAGAGTATATGGTATGGCAATATCATGGAAACAGCTAAAGGACGTTGTTCCGACCACTGCAGACAGGCTCAGCTCATGCCAGAGCACCATCTCACATGAAACCAAGCACTCTGCCTCCAGGATTGTTAAGGCCTGCCATAGGAGTGACTGATAGGTTACCATGTGTCCATATATGTTAGATATATATATACTATATCTAAGTAAGAGGTGATTACACCAACTTACCCCAGCTGAGTGATCAGCCAGTTGTGTCAAATAGTGAGGCCAGGCCAGGGGTGGCATAATACATGCTGCAGCCCCTGGTAGGCCTTGGATACACCTATGCCCTAGGTACCTGGGGTACACTGTTACAGGGTCTATAAGGTGAACCAGTTCCAATTGATAATGCACTTAGTGTGCATTGGCATTAATTTAGGGAGAGAACAGCATGGCTGTGGGTCTGATTAGCAGGCCCACAGCCACACTAAGTCATAAAACCAGTGAAGCAAAAGCAAAAATTTGGGGTGACCATAGGATAGCAGACCCTACTCTCCTACACAACCCCTCCCCCAACGCAGGGACATTAGACTAACCTTGACCAATTGTGTCTTCATGTTCTAAGTGGAAGTACCGGGAGAGACCATCTGCATTACCATGGTCAGTCCCTGGGCGGTGCTCCACTGTAAAGTCCATCCCCTGTAGGGAAATGGACCACCTGAGTAGTTTGGGGTTTTCACCCTTCATCTGATTTAGCCATAAGAGGGGCTTATGGTTGGTCTGAATCTTGAAGTGAGTTCCAAATAAGTATGGTCTCAACTTCTTCAGGGCCCACACCACAGCAAAGGCCTCCCTCTCAATAGCTGACCAACGTTTCTCTCTAGGGGTCAGCCTTCTGCTAATAAAAGCAATGGGCTGGTCTTGACCATCTACATTAAGTTGTGAAAGCACAGCTCCCACCCCCAACTCAGAAGCATCTGTTTGGACAATAAACTATTTGGAGTAGTCAAGACTCTTCAGGATAGGTGCAGAGCACATGGCCTTCTTCAGGTCATCAAATACCTTTTGACAGTTTACTGTCCACTGAACCTTTTTGGGCATCTTCTTGGATGTCAGATCATTAAGAGGAGTCACTATGGACCCATAGTTCTTAACAAACTTCCTGTAGTACCCAGTCAGGCCTAAGAAAGCTCGGACCTGAGTCTGGGTAGTTGGAGGGGACCAGTCCTTGATGGTCTGGATCTTACTCTCCAGTGGTTGAACCTGGCCTTCACCTACAAGGTGGCCCAAGTATACAACTTTACTCTGTCCTATCTGGCATTTAGTAGCCTTGATAGTGAGGCCTGCCTTTTGCAGGGCCTCTAGTACTTTTGTCAGGTGGATCAGGTGATCCTCCCAGGTGGAGCTAAAGACAGCAATAGCATCAAGATATGCTGCACAGAAGTCATCCAACCCAGTGAGGACTTGGTTCACCAACCTTTGAAAAGTGGCAGGTGCATTCTTCAGACCAAAGGGCATCACCACAAATTGGTAATGACCTCCTGGGGTTGAGAATGCTGTTTTGGCCTTAGACTCCTCAGCTAACCTGATTTGCCAATAGCCAGCTGTCAAATCAAATGTGCTCAAAAACTTGGCAGAAGCCAGTCTATCTATGAGCTCATCTGCCCTTGGAATTGGGTGTGCATCTGTCCTGGTGACAGCATTGAGTCCTCTGTAATCCACACAGAACCTAATTTCTCTCTTTCCATCTTGTGTGTGAGGTTTGGGGACCAGAACGACTGGGCTAGCCCAGGGGCTCTCTGAAGGCTCAATGACACCTAACTCCAGCATTTTCTGCACCTCAGTCTTTATACAGTCCCTGACATGGTCAGGTTGCCTGTAAATCTTGCTTTTTACAGGAAGACTGGGTACATGGGTACACCAGTTAGTCTGACTGGGTGTCAAGGAGAACATATGTCTATATGACTGTAAAACTTGTCTGCAGTCATTTTGCTGATGTTCAGTAAGGCTGCCACCTGAGGCCACACCATCAACTGAGCCATCTTCAGGGTTCTGAGACAACAGGTCTGGGAGAGGGTCACTCTCTTCCTCCTGCCCCTCATCTGTAGCCATGAGCAAGCCCATGTCTGCCCTGTCAACATATGCCTTGAGTCTGTTGACTTGGAAGACCCTGTGGGGCTCCTGGGAGTTCCTAGGTCTACCAAGTAGGTAACCTCTCCCTTCTTTTCAACAATTGTATGGGGTCCAGACCATTTGTCTTGGAGTACTGCTGGGGCCACTGGCTCTAACACCCATACCTTCTGTCCTGGCTGGTACTCAGTCAAAACAGCCTTTTGGTCATGCCAAGCTTTCTGTAATTCTTGGCTTGCCTCCAGGTTTTTAGATGCCTTCTCCATGTACTCAGCCATCCGGCAGCGGAGACCAAGTACATAGTCCACTATGTCTTGCTTAGGCTTTTTGAGAGGTAACTCCCATCCTTCCCTCACCAGACATAGGGGTCCTCTTACAGGGTGCCCAAATAACAATTCAAAGGGGCTGTAGCCAACTCCTTTTTGTGGGACCTCTCTGTAAGCAAACAGAAGGCATGGTAGAAGGATGTCCCATCTTCGCCTTAGCTTTTCAGGTAACCCTTTGATCATACCCTTTAGGGTCTTGTTGAATCTCTCAACAAGCCCATTGCATTGTGGATGGTAAGGAGTGGTGAACTTGTAGTTGACACCACATTCCTTCCACATAGCTGTTAAGTATCCTGACATGAAGTAGGTACCTCTGTCAGATACTACCTCCTTAGGAAACCCCACTCTGGAGAAAACTCCAATGAAGGCCCTGGCCACAACATGAGCTGTTGTGGTCCTAAGGGGAATTGCCTCTGGATACCTGGTGGCATGATCCACTACCACCAGTATAAATCTGTGCCCAGATGCTGTGGGGGGAGCCATGGGACCCACAATATCAATCCCCACTCTTTCAAAGGGGAACCCCACCACAGGTAGTGGTATTAGGGGGGCCTTTATTGTGCCACCTGATTTGCCACTGGGTTGGCAGGTTACACAGGTGCGACAAAACTCCTTGGTATCTTCATTCATGTGAGGCCAGTGAAAGTGAGGGACAAGCCTGTCCCAAGTCTTGTTCTGGCCTAAGTGTCCTGCTAGAGGAATATCATGGGCCAAGGTAAGAAGGAAGCCCCTAAATTGCAGAGGTATAACCAACCTCCTGGTTGCACCAGGTTTTGGGTCTCTAGCCTCTGAATAAAGGAGCCCATCATCCCAATATACTTTATGGGTACCTTGAGCATTCCCAGCAGCCTCAGCAGTGACTTGCTGTCTGAGGGGTTCAAGGGAAGAACAGTCTAACTGAGCCTGCCTTAAGTCAGCCCTAGAAGGTCCCACTGCCCCCAAAAACTCAACCTGGTCAGGTTCAAGCTCTTCAGGGACAGTTCCTTCAGGGGTCTCAAAATCAGTTTCCTGAGAAGACTGATCTTCACTTTCAGGCAGGAAGGAAGGCACAGCCTTGACCCTTCTTTTCTTCTTCTTGGTAGGTACTTGGTCCATTGTTCCAGGCTCCAAGACCTGAGGTTCAGTTAGGCACTTTTTGGCCTGTGACCTGGTCACAGCAAGGACATGTGATGAAATCCCTAACATCTCTGCATGAGTCCTGTACTCCCCTTCTGACCATAGAGAGGATTCTAGGTCATTGCCCAACAGACATTCAACTGGGAGGTCTGCACTTACCACAACCTTTTTGAGGCCAGTTACCCCTCCCCAGGAGAAATTAACAATTGCCACACTATATGAAGTAGAGACATTGCTGGCGTTGGTCACTAGGTAATTATCACCTAGCACTATCTGACCAGGGTCCACAAAGCCAGGTGTCACCATTTTGACACTGGCACAAGGGTCCCTGTATGCTTGAGCCACTTTATTGTTGATTAAAGGTGTCTGTCTGTACTTGCCTAGATTACTAGGACCCACAGTAGTAACCAAATCCATGTCCACATCACAGATCAGAACAGCCTGTGTAGGGGTTCTGACTAGGCCAGAATCTCCCTCAGTACCCAAGGTTAACCCCACTACTCCCTTAGCCTGAGGACCAACACTGCCAACTGTACTAGGGGGTGCAGGTGCCTTAGGGGCTGCAGTGATGGGGGCTCCAGTTTTCTTACACTCACTGGTCCAGTTAGAGGTGTTTTTACAGACATTATACCATGGCTTTTTCTGACCTTCTTTCTTCTTCTTCTTAGAAGTTTGGGACCCACCCTCATTATTTTGTTGGGGGCCTGGAGAAGACTTCTGGTCTTTAGGTTTCTGTTCCCCACCCTTTTGGTCTGCCTTCTTTTGGTCACCACCCTGGTTCTGGTTCTGGTTCTTTTGCTTAACCCTGGTTCTAACCCATGTGTCTGCCTTCTTTCCCAATTCTTGGGGAGAGGTCAGATCTGAGTCAATCAGGTGTTGATGCAACTGCTGGTTCTGACAATTATTTAAGATGTGCTCTCTCATAATTAGATTATACAATCCTGTGTAATCTGCAACCTTACTTCCCAGCAACCAGCCCTCCAGAGCCTTAGTGGCACACTCAACAAATTCAGACCAGTCCTGAGTCAGTGTCTTCTGGGTGTCTCTGAACATTAACCTGTACTGTTCAGTGGTTAAGCCTAACCCATCAATCAGAGCACTCTTCAGGACCAGGTAGTTTCTAGCATCCTCATCACTAACTGTGAGGATCTTGTCTCTGCCTCTACCTTCAAAGGAGAGCCACAAGATTGCTGCCCACTGCTCCTGAGGGACCTGCTGTACTCTGCATGCCCTCTCAAGGGCAGTCATTCATTTGTGGATGTCATCCCCAGCTTTGTAGGGGGGCACAATCTTACTCAGGTTTCTATTGTCATAGGACCTGTCTTTATCCTTAGGGATATTGCTGCCACCCGTGGAATCTAATCCACTCTCTTTAGACTGTCTTGCTCTAGCAAGTTTCTCCTTAGCCAAGGCAACCTCTAGTTCCTGCCTTTGGATCCTAAGTTCAGCCTCTCTCATCTTGGCTTCATGCTCTCTTCTCTGAGAGGAAGTCATCCTTCTCTGATTAGAGGCATTGGAGCCTTTAGAGCCATTGGAATGGTCAGATCCACTTGAGCTGGATCTTCTCACCCTCTGTCTCTGGTTAAGCCTGCTTGGGGGTCTGTAGGGAGGTATCCCATGTCCAGTCCCATGTAAGCTTAAGTTAGCCTGGCTAAGTCTCCTGACTGGCACCTGGCTATTTCTATCATCATCTGAATCATCTTCCCCCTCATCTTCTTCTTGAGTGCCAGGGACAGGGGCATCAGTATTATCATCTTCAGATGGGTGACCTCCATCTCCAGACCCTGTAGGGACTGAGTCAGGGGCCCTTAGAGTATCAGAGTAATCTAATAGCTCTAGGAGTTGGGCTATAGTAGGGTCTTGACCCTGCTTAAGACTTCTGGTGTTACACAGTTGTCTTAACTCCTGAAAGTTTAACATAGAATATTTGGATGGTGCCCTTTGAGGGTCACTCTCAACAGCTGGAAGCCCAGTGGCTCCTGCTGCTCCAGCCATTCTCTTAGTGAGGTGGATGTGTTTTCCTACTCGACCTTCTCTAGTTAGTTGTAGTCAGGGTGAGCTACTCCCTTTTCTCTACAACAACTAAGTTCAGTAGAACTTATGTATACTAGTCTTGTTTTATATGTACCTAAAGGTACCTGTATGATCTTTCAAATGATATTTTCAAAGATTACAATTGCTAAAACACAGCAAGCTCAAATCCCAACCGCTGCTCACCAATGTGAGAAGTTGGCCTGGTATATGCTGCTCACTAGTTCTAGTGATCACCTTGTACCATGCCAAGCAACCCTTATGGTGGTGGTTGAAGTCAACCTTGATAGACCAGCTATCCTAGTGGTAGCGTGGACAGTGCAGTCTGCAGGCTAAATTCTTGAGGGCATGTGAAGCCAGCTGTTTTACCATATGTAACCTCCTTGAATACCAAATGAAAGGACACCACACAGATATATATTCAAAAATATATATGTATTTATTTACTAAAAGTATCCCCTATACTCTTTATGAGCACAGAAGCACATTCGTTAAAACAAGGCAATGTTTAAATATACAAAAGTTGCACAATTATGGATAGGCCCGGGTGGCCCGCTAAACCATATACTAAAATAGTGGTATAAGAACCACGTATAGAGAAGTAAGAAGGCCTAGGGCCTTGGAAATTGCTGGGACTACAAGGAGCTAACAGTAGTTAGGGACCAGGAGGCCCACAGGATGCGTGTACAGTGTTGAAAGGTACACGCGTGCACCTATTGGATTCAATGGGTGCGTAAAAGTCACAAAGTGAAAGCAAAGGGAGTCTTCCAGATGGACCAGAACCTAACAACTGGAAACCTAGACACTAGAGATGTTTCTCTACACAGGAGCACCGGAGTGCCAGCGTTACCTCACCCGCAGGAAGCGGGTGCATAGGTGTCAAAGTGCATCGGGTTTCGTCGTGCAGGTCTATGGAGCCTGAAGATGAAGATGCTGCAGGCGGCCAGGCGAGAAGAGTTCCGGTGGATCCAAGGGTGGATCTGAAGAGTAGGAGACCTGAAAGCAGAGGGGACACTGTTCAGAGTCACTAGCCAGTGACCGGCGTGGAACCAGGAAGGAACCAGGTGATGTCGGGTTCCAACAGGTGAAAAAGTGAAGCTTGTCTCTGCAGCCACGTGGAAGTGAAGATGTTGACGACGTCCAGGAGTCACTCACAAGCTGTCCCACGAAGGCTCTGGCTGATGGCGGTGTCGGCTTCTCGATGAGAGCAAACAGGCCTTAGCTAATGCAAGCCATGCAGGAGTCGATGAAAGTTTGGTGCTCTAACCAGCAAGGTCAGAGGGGCTGCTCCTTTTCACAGGAGCAAGGGCCAGTCTGGAGCAACCAGACCAGCAGTGTTGTTTGTAGATTTCTTCGCCAAGATGGCCACTAGCCAACGGGCCAGTAACCGGGATGACGCGTCGAGTGGCAAAAAGCAAAAGGGCCCCACGCAGATCTCGTGGATGCTGGAGGGCTGGTCTTTGGTGCAAATGCTGCTCGGTGTTGGGGCTTCTCAGAGCCCTATGCACAATGATGAGGATGCCTCGGGTGCTGCGCAGTCAGCTTGTCGTGGACGTTACAAGATGGCCGGTCCCACGTCTCTCGGTGCCTCCCCGGGTCTCTTCTTTGCAGGGACTGTGGATCAGGCTCTGAGATGTCTGGGAGTCTGGGTCTTGTCGGGCTCTGGGCTCGGTCTCCGGCGGGAGGCGGTGGCAAAGCAGTCGTTGAGTTGCTGGATGGTGCCTGTGTTCACAGGGTGGTCACTCCTTGACCACAAGGTAGATTCTCTTCAGTCTTCTGTGCAGCAGAACGTCGAAGTCCAGTGATTCTTCTTCTTCAAGTCGAGTTTCAGGATGATCTAAAGTCCTGGGACACAGCTCCTACTCTTATTCCAAATCTAGGGGCTGGATTACCTGCTAGGTCCATCCTCTGGTTGGGACCAGGAAGGGGGGTGGTTACACCCCCTCTCCTTTGTTCAGTTTCGCGCAAGGGCCGGGGCTGGAGAGCCCCAGCTCCAGTTTGAACTGGCATATGCACGGGGACACCTTGTGTGCCCCAGGCATGTCTCAATCTATTCAGCCCTCCCTAACCCACTACACAAAATCCTGTCTGGGGTGGTGCAAGCACCTCCCCTGACAGGAACCCCTTTGTCCAAACCTCCCAAGCTGGAAGGACTTCCAGCAGCAGGAGGGCAGACTTGTGTCTGTGGTGGCAGCATCCATTTTGTGATGCTGAGGCTCTGTCTAACTTTACCCGGGTTTCAGGTTAGGTACATGTCGTGTCCCTCTAGAAGGGTGGAATGCTACCCCCGTCGCCATAATTGGCGAGGGGGTAGTATTCCAAATCGTATGACACCTTACTCGACATGTTTTGATAAAGCCAAACCAGAGTTAGCATTTGACCGCGAGGTCCATAATGCACTTAAGAGTATATGGCATGGCAATATCATGGAAACAGCTAAAGGACGTTGTTCCGAAAGCTGCAGATAGGCTCAGCTCATGCCAGAGCACCATCTCACATGAAACCAAGCACTCTGCCTCTAGGATTGTTAAGGCCTGCCATAGGAGTGACTGATAGGTTACCATGTGTCCATATATGTTAGATATAGATATACTATATCTAAGTAAGAGGTTATTACACCAACTTACCCCAGCTGAGTGATCAGCCAGTTGTGTCAAATAGTGAGGCCAGGCCAGGGGTGGCATAATACATGCTGCAGCCCCTGGTAGGCCTTGGATACACCTATGCCCTGGGTACCTAGGGTACACGGTTACAGGGTCTATAAGGTGAACCAGTTCCAATTGATAATGCACCTAGTGTGCATTGGCATTCATTTAGGGAGAGAACAGCAGGGCTGTGGGTCTGATTAGCAGGCCCACAGCCACACTAAGTCATAAAACCAGTGAAGCAAAAGCAAAAATTTGGCGTGACCATAGGATAGCAGACCCTACTCTCCTACACGCGTGTGTTAGGAGCTTCAACTGGCATCTCTTCTGATGGCGAGCCAGTGAGGTTCTTGAGGTGGGGGTGATGTGGGTGCATTTGGGAGGTTGAGGATGAGTTTAGCTGCTGCATTCTGTATGGTCTGGAGTCTCTTGAGAAGCTGGGTGGTGATTCTGGCATACAAAGCATTTCAGTGGTCGAGACGACTGGAGACAAGGGTTTGGGTGATGGTTTTCCCGGTGTTGAAAGGGATCTATTTCAAGATTTTCTGGAGCATGCAAAGGGTGTTGAAGTACAAGGAGGCAACTGTGTTGATTTGGCACTTCATGGTGAGTTTAGAGTCGAAGATAATGCCAAGGTTGTGAGCTTGGTCTGTGTGTGTGTCTGAGCTCGGAGGGCCACCAGCTGCTGCCCCATGAGGAGGTGTTTTTCCCAAAGATCAGCAGTTGGCCCTCATCCAGTCATTGACACTGATCATGGTGTTGTGAAAGTTTGTTCTGGTGGTGGAAGGGTCATCTGTGAGAGAGCGTATTAATTGTTTGTTGTCTGCTCAGGTTAGGATGTTGAGCCTGTGAGATCTGACAATGTCTGCGAGGGGTGTCATGTAGGTGTTGAACAGGGTGGGGCTGAGGGACGATCACTGGGGGAACCTGAAGGTGATGGTATTGGGTTCGGAGGTGAAGGGTGGTGGGTGGATTCTCGGATGAGTTTGTCCTGTGAGGAAGAATGATGTCCATTTGAGGGTGTTTCCTTGGATCAGATGTGGTTTAGTCTGTTGATGAGGAAGTGATGGGATGCACACTCAAATGCTGCTGAGAGGTCAAGGAGGATCAGGGCTGCTTTTTTCACTGTGGTAGAGGAGGAATCTGATGTCGTCTGTGGCAGCATTCAGGGCTGTTTTGGTGCTTTGGTTTGCATAGAAGCCGGATTGGAAGGAGTCAAGCAGGTTGTTTTCTTCTACATATCTGGTGAGCTGGTGGTTGATGGCCTTCTCAAGGAATTTGGCAGAGTATGGAAGCAGTGAAATGGGGCTGTAGTTCTTGAGTTTGCTGAGGTCGGTGGAGGGTTTCTTCAGGAGCAGTCTTACCTTAGCGTGTTTCCTTCTGTCAGGGAAGGTTGCTGTGGTGATGGAGGCATTGAGGATGTTGGTGAGTTCTGTGCTGATTTCTTGAGTTCCGAGGTTGATGAAATGATGAGGGAAAGGGTCCATGGATGCGCTGGAGTGGATCGAGGACATGAGGATTGTGGTAGTCTGTATGGTGATCAGACTACATGCGGCGATCAAGGAGGGGGTTTAATGGGTTGGCTGAGGTTGTTGACATCGATGTTGGTGGCTTGGGGTTTGAAGTTGTTGTGAATCGTGGCTATCAAGCAGTAGAAGTACTCCGAGAGGGTATCGCAGAGTTCTTGTGAGGAGTGGACCATGTTCTCGGTGGCTGACGAGTATAGAACAACAAGCGAGCTGTAGTATTTCACATCGCCCGGCAGCATAATCTGCATGCATATATCTGGAGGAAGGTGGGGCGGTGCTAGACCAGAGCTGCATGTAAACCGGAACCAAGTGAGCCTGCTGAGGGAAAGAAGGCAGCGACTGTGCTGTGCTCAAGGGGCTGAGACTGCAGAGCGTATGGTTTTGACGCTGCACAGCCAGTGCTAGAACAACTGTGACTTTGCATGCATTAGGAATTGTGTAGACAAGGGATCAAGTGAGAACATGAGCAAGCACTGCCTAGACTTGACCTAAAAGGGCAGAAAAGGGGAGCCATAAGTGGTAAGAGAAATGAAAGAGTGACTAAGGGAGAAAGCAAGGTTAGAAAGGACAGGCAAGAGAGAAAGAAACAGACACATGGAGATTTGTTTGGTGAAAGAATGAGGTAGCCTCTATATTCGATAATGCTGACATTTGACACAGCAAAGAGCAAGCTTCTAAGAAAAGGGTTCAGCCCTGCCCACTTTTCCACATCTATTTCCTCTTATCAATCAACCATTTTGAAGAAGCTAAACCCTCTCTACTCACATGCACCTCTACTTGCCCCAAAGCAATTATAGGGGTAAAATACGAAGAAACAACCTTCTGATTCTGAGCTATGGACAACTGCGCACTGCACCAGAATGAAAATAAACCCCAATGTACAGGGACATAGTGCTCCACAGAAATTCTTAACAGGATCCCGCTGACCGCTGACTGCTATCCAATATAATCCATAACTAGACAATACCTTAGTCTACTCAGGGCCGGACTGGCCATAGCGGGCACCGGGAAAGCCCGAGGTGGGCCGCATGGGTGGGGGCTGGTTTTGGCCCCTGGGGGCCCTTCTTGTTACAGGGCCGTTTTTGCAGTATAGCTGCAAATTCGGCCCTGTAACAAAATCGGCTGAAAACCGGCCCTGGCAAAGAGCTCGGTGGCACCCCCAACCCCCCCGGGGGGGCTGGCCGAGAATTTTGTCAGGGCCGGTTTTGGTTCACAGTCCGGCCCTGAGTCTACTCCATCCTTTCCAGCTGCTATCTGAAAACAACCATCTTTAAAAAGTGACATCACAACCACGTACATGCCAACAGACAATCTAGGGGGCATATTATCAAGGACGGCGTTAAAATTATCGCCGGCTTAGCGGCAGAAAACTGCAGCTAAAGCGGCGATAATGGGCTTGATAATATGCCCTGGAGAATTCCAAAAGAAGCCCATGTTCACACCAGAACATGGACTTCTATTGGAATTCTCAATGGTATATTATTAATGCCATTATCTCCGCTTTAGACCTTGAAAATATGCTCCTTGATTCCGGTCAAAGAGAATCCCAGAATCGTAAATGACAGCTAGATTCTGAAAGCGCTTTGTGACCATACAAATAGTGGAATGCACTACACAAATGCACTTAAAATAGCACAACACACTAGATTTAAAAAACATGCTGTTGGTTGCCAAACTGATCCCAGGTAGCCACATTGTGAGCCCTGCAAGCTGCATATGAGACCTTCCTGATGTCAATCTGCATGCACGTTCTCCTACACTGGAGCACTGCTGCCCCCTGGCAGCCGGTCATGTATGTGCACTCTCAGGGCAAACCAGTTACTTCTGTCTGGACATGACTAATTTCTGTTGAGTGTTATAAATAGATGGGGGCGCACAGTTCAAAAACTTCAAGAGGCAAGTAGTTATAGATAAATAACTTCTTTATTTCAACTTTAAAGAGTTCATCTGGTATTAGAAGGTCCAGCCAACGCGTTTCATTCCCCCATAGGGAACTTCATCAGGGATGCAACATGACAAGACAACATATATATTACATTTGAATCATAAGACACAGGACTAACACAACAAACAAATAAATATTAAGATTGTACCAAAACAATATCTTCAATAGACTGACATAAGCAGAAAAATAGACATCAGACGTTTGACTAATACACATTACATTACATGTAAGATCACAAAGCCACACCCAAGTGAAATATCAGCAATTTACATATAGAAAATAGAGAGAAGCATCCTGAACGTATATAAATATGCCATATTTATAGAACAGAGAGTACACTTTCTATTATTTCTTATTTAAAAAGGCATACACCACATACCCACATTTCAATTAATTACAAATGATATCTTCAAAAAACTATAATACATGCTTAGAACAGATACAAATGGCCAACTGGTGGATTGATCAGTCTCTACATTTCATATGTGGTCATAAAAAAATGATGGCCAGGCTAACTTTTGGTTCCATGCTATTGAGCATGCAGAAACAATGGAAAGAAGTGGTGATCGGTAGTTGCGGCTCAGGCAATGTGAGGCAAAATGGATCTGTAAGCTTCGTAGCATTGCTAAAGGTTTTAATACCGATCATGAAATTTATTTATTTTATTTATTTATTTAAAACATTTATAGAGCGCGCTATCACCATGGCAGGCATCCTGGCGCTGACTGAAACTAGTGGGGTAGGGATGAGATGCCAGAAGCAGCAGGAGACACAAGATTAAAGGACAGAGGTCTTGGGGAAAAGCCAGGTTTTAATTCTTTTCCTAAAAGGAAGAAATTCAGAAATATGTCTAATATCAATAGGGAGCGAGTTCCACAGCTTGGCAGCTGCCACATTGAAGGATCTGCCTCCGGATCTGATTCTTTTAAATTTTGGAACCCTAACCAGCTTGGCTTCAGAGGAACGAAGCTGCCTAGCTGGGGTATACCAGACAAATTTAGATTGGAGGGAGGCAGGGCCTACTGCATATAGTGCTCTGAACACTATGCAGAGGGCTTTGAATTGAACCCTCTGCCTAACCGGAAGCCAGTGGAGTTTGCTCAACGAGGAGGCTCCATTAGTTCTTCTAGGAAGCCCCAGGGCCACTTTTGCCACTGCTGATTGGACTCTTTGGAGTCTGTCTAGCAAGAAGCTAGGGGATTCCAGCAGTAAAGCATTACAATAGTCAAGGCGACTGAGGATAGTACAGCGTACAACTTCGGCACGTGCATGAGTAGGGAGGAGAGGCAGTATCTTCCTTAAGGAGCGGAGGATAGCAAAACAGCAAGCAGAGGTTTTTGGGATGTGAGTCTCCATACTGAGTTCCTGATTCAGCATGACCCCGAGGTTGCGGATAGTGGCTACTGGACGCACTGTGGTCCCGGATTCAGGAGGCCAGAAGTTGTTTGGGAAGGGCCGAGGAATCTTAGTGCAAGTGTTGAGAAGAACCTCCGTTTTCCCTGCATTGAATTGGAGGGAGTTGGTTCTTAGCCAGTGAGAGGTGTCACGTAGACATTTGTGAAAGGTTTCAATGGAGATGGAGTCTTCTCCCTCCAAAGAGAATATCAACTGCGTATTGTCAGCGTAGTTAATAATCTTGATGTTGTAGCTTTTGATAAGCGAAATCAAAGGTCTTAAGTATAGGTTAAAAAGAATGGGGCTAATAGCAGAGCCCTGGGGGACCCCATGTGGGACCAGAGTGAACACCGACTGAAAAGGAGGGATGGATACCACTTGCTGTCTATCCTTGAGGAAGGAGTGAAACCATTGTGCTGCTGAGCCTCTTATTCCTGCCTCAAACAGACGTGTCAGCAGAATATCGTGATTCACGGTATCAAAGGCGGCAGACATGTCAAGCAGGATAAGGAACGCTGCCTGCCTTCTGTCTGCACGCCTCTGAAGCTCGTCCATCACGGTTATCAAGGCAGACTCAGTTCCGTGGGTGGGTCTAAAACCAAATTGATCCGCGTCCAAAAGATGGTGGCTTTCCAGATGGGAAGAGAGGGCATTGCTAACCCAACTTTCTACGATTTTGGCTGGAAAGGGCAGCAGAGATATAGGGCGGTAGTTCTTGGAACAGTCAGGGTCAAGAGAGGGCTTTTTTAGCAGGGGGGAGACTAATGCCCGTTTCCACTGAGCAGGAACTATTCCGGTTGAGAGAGATTGGTTACAAATGACGTGGAGAGAGGGAAGAAGATCAAGCTCAAATTGTTTCCAGACTTTTTGAGGGACAGGGTCTAGAGGAGACCCAGAAGAGATTTTGCTGGCTAGCTTAACGAAGGCCTCATACGGGATAGAAGGGAGCTCAAGTAGAAGGTCATTTGAGGCCAATGGAGGCAATGCAATCTGATTTGTGGGGAGTCTCATATTAAAATCAGGGTGAGAGTTGGTGTCAGGGGAGGCATCTAGGTCCTTAATGATAAGCTCAATTTTATTTTTAAAGAAAGCAGCAAGGTTGTCACAGAGATCTTGAGATGGTATAATAGTGTTTTTGACACATTCCGGGTCAGTAATACTGTTCACTATGTTAAAGATATTTCTAGAGCTGTTGGAAGACTTACAAATCATGGAGGAATAGTAGTCGGATTTAGATTTTTTAATTAAGTCCTTATATTCCCGTATTTTGTTTTTCCAGAGTTCCTTGGTGTTTTCGGTATAATTTCGTCTCCACGTTCTCTCAGCCTGTTTACAACTGTGCTTCAGATCTTTTAGGCTGTCATTGAACCAGGGCGCAGAGTTTGTGCTCCTGCATATGCGAGTTTTGAGAGGGGCATGGGCGTCAAGGGTAGCGGTAATCCTATCACAGAACGAGGAGTAGTTATCATCAACTTGTTTATTCTCATGGAAAAATTGGCTTAAATGAAACACTTTTCCTAGGGGGTGCAGACGAGTAAGGGCTTTCCAATCTCTACACTTGGTTTTAGAGGGCGGACCAGGGACTTTGGGATAGTCACTCTTAAGGTCTAAAAAGAACTTAATGAGAGAATGGTCTGTCCAGTCCATGGGGAGAGTTTCTCCCATTGTTACTAACTGGGGGCCTGCGAACAATAGGTCAAGAAGGTGTCCACCCCTATGGGTGGGACCAGTGACCAACTGGGAGAGTCCAATGCTCTTGCAGGAGTTCAGAAGGTTACTTAGACCGGAGTCAAGGACGCCGTTCTGCCACAGATTGAAGTCACCCAAAATAAACAGTTTGTGATGCGAAAGTGCAATATTGGTAAGGATGGTCAAGAATGCCTGTTGATGTTGGAGGCTAAATGCACCCGGTGGACGGTAGCAGACAATCCCAGTAACGATGTTTCCGGCCTGAGCCTGAATAGATAGTCCTAGAAGTTCAGTTCCTTCAATCCAGTCTAAAGCAAGGGACTTGAAGTTACAGGCTGCAGTGAAGATCACACCAACCCCTCCTCCTCTACCATTAGATCTGGGGATGTGAAGGAATTTAAACCCAGGAGGACAAGTGAAACCCGGATCGACCATGCAGTCAGGGCGCGTCCAAGTTTCAGTCATAAAGAGGACATCAAGTTCATGAGATTCAATAAGAAGTTGGATTTCAGTACTGTGCTTGGGCAAGGATCTTACATTCAAAAGTCCGCATTTCAACAAGTTGTTGGCTAGGAAGTCAGCTCGGGGCTGAGCCGTGTTGAGCAGAGTGAAGGTACCTTTATCAGCGTGGAACTTGCCAAGTTGTAGGAGCAGCTCTCTGGAGTAAGGAGGACCAGAGGGGAGAATACTAAGGACAGAAGGGGCAACACAAGCAGCATAACTGGCGCTGGGCGCTACCTTGGCGCGGACGGGCGCAGACGGGCTTGCCTTAGGCGCGCCTTTGGCGCGCAAACGGCGCGCCCGCTGCGCTCGTCCGCTGCGCGTCCGAAATCTGCACATGATTTATAGATCTATGGGAGAGGCAGGGAGAGGAGGGGGCGTGGCTTTGAAAAGGGGCGTGGTCGCGGCAAACGCCGGGAATGGCGCCAAGAGTGTCCCGGTACTAGCGACCGTGGCAGCGCAGTAACCGCTGTGCGGCGTGGTCTGGGTGGCACAGCAATGAAGGGAGCAGAGGGTAAGTGAATTAAAAATGCACCATTTACTTGAAAATGATTAACATATAGGCCTGGATGAATTGCCATGACTATAGGGTTGTTGTGTCATTATCAAGGGATATTATGAATGATGCTACCGTAGTCCTTATTTTGAAACCCCCTCCAGACGTGGGTCTTATCGGCCCATTTCACTTCTAAATGCCGATTATAAAATCTATACAACTATTTTGGCTACTAGATTGGGGGAGGTGGCTAGAGATATTCTTCACCCCGACCAAAAGGGGTTTGTGAAAGGGCGACAGTTAGCAGACCTCACTTATGATTTGGTCGGTGCAATAGACATTGCCTCTGCATGCTCGCTACCCCTCGCAGCCCTGACTTTGGATGCCACCAAGGCTTTCGATAGGGTGAACTGGATTTACCTATCGGAAGTCATGGAGAAATTCAATCTGGGCGTAACATTCTGTCGAGATATACAGTCAATCTATAAATCTCCATCGGCCAAGCTTTTGGTGAATGGTTGCCTTACAAAGCCATTCGGTATAACTAGAGGAACTCGACAGGGATGCCCTCTCTCCCCCTGCTGTTCGACATGTATATCGAACCATTTGCACAGAAACTAAGGGACAACCCCGATATCGAATCATTCAGATACGGGGATTGGGAGAGAAGGGTGGCCCTATATGTGGATGATATTTTGATTCTGTCCGCAGATCTAGACAGAACCCTACCGGTAGAAATTAAACTTGCGGAGGAATTTGGCAGGGTTTCTGGCTATGAGATAAATGCTGGCAAGACAGAAATCATGACTTGGAATATCCCGAATCCTGCATTTCAAACAAGCTGCAGTATGCTTTATCTCGGCATCACAATCATCCAGGATATTAATAAACTGGCAGATACCAATCTATCACGAGTACTTCGGGATTGTCGTAAACAAATGAAGTCATGGGTACATCTTCCCTTATCCATTCTGGGGAGAGTCAACTTAGTCAAAATGTCTATATTGCCCAAGGCCACTTTCCTTTTTAACACAATCCCTCTCCATTTTTATAAAGACACTATAGGAAAATTCCAACGGGAAATCAATTCTTTTATCTGGGCATATAAGTCTACCAGAATTGCATGGAAGAAACTAAGACGAAGGAGGGAAAAGGGGGGGTTGGTGTTACCGGATCTACAATATTATGCTTGGGCATTCCAAATTACTCACTCTCGTATGTTGTTGAAAACGCCAAGTGACAAAGGGAATGGAGCTATGTTTCTGGCCATGCTGAAAGGGGCGGGGCTGACACCGGAAGGGTTTATGTTAGGGGTGGGCGGAATTTGCGTAATCGCGTTACGCAAATCTCCGCGAAATGGTAAAAATCTCCGCGGACACGCAGAAATTCCGCGAACACGTGGAATTGCTTGTTCGCGATACTTTTTTCCTGTTCACGATCGCTGTTTGCGTGCTCGGGATGAAATATCTCGCGAACACGCATATTGAGAACGCGAACAAGCAAAAAACTTCGCGAAGTTGCGGAATGCAGATTTTTGGGCAATTTCGCGTTGTCCGCGGAACGCGAAATTACCCAAATTCCGCAAATTCCACGAGCGGAACGGAATTTACCGCCCAGGCCTAGTTTATGTACAAATTTGGCGATCAAAAATTTTTCAAGAAAATCAAACTTAAAGTCCTGTAGGGGTTTGCCATGATATTGGCAGCATTAAGGAAGGTGACAGGTCTTAGCTACTTCTCCAAACTGGCCCCACTCTGGGATTCTCCAGGCTCCCCAGACTGCCTCTGCGATAGGCTGACTATTCCACTTAGAGACGCTGGAATTAAAGTATGGGGAGATTTAATCAGCAATGAAACACTTTTCCTATGGGAAGATCTAGAAAAGTTAGTGGGTAGCGACCTTTCAAGATTCTAATACATCCAGTTACATAGTTGGGTACAATCCCAGAGCAAAAAAGAAAAATTCATAGGCGGAGGAACTAGTTTGGAGCAACAGCTTGTGGAAAGGCCAGCAGGTAAAAAGGAAGTTTCCTACTGGTATTGGGCCATAGAACAGGAGGTCGATAGAGAATTTAAGCTGGCTGATGAGCTGTGGAGTGGATCACTGCCTAACGAACAGTGTGACCATCTATTCACGGCTCATCGTGCATACCTATCCCCCCTTAGATTATCCAGAATTAGTAAAAGTACACAAGTTAGTTGCAAAAAATGTGGATTGCTTGAGGCCTCGGACCTTCATATGTTTAAAGACTGCCCCTCCATCCAGACATTCTGGGAAGAAGTACAAAAAACATTGGAGAGTATATTGGGGGTAGCAATCACAATCGAACTAAAATTAATAATTTTTGGCTTACATACCCAGATACTAGGTCCAGGCAGACTTCTTCTATTCTATTCAATTCTTCTGGCAAGAAGACTAATCTGTAAGCATTGGGTAGATTTTGCCCCTCCTACTCACTCGGACTGGCTAACTTCCTTATATGAAACATCTAAAATGGACATGGCCAGAGTGTGTAGCAGGAAAAAGATCGCATATTGGGACTTGCTGTTGCTCTGGAGATTATTTTTTTTTGTGCCCCTATGATTATGCCAACTGGACACTCCCAGGACCAAACTGGACATGCCCATTGTTAATGTGAGAGAGTTCATAAGGTCTTTTAACAATCTGGAGTGGTACCTAACCTCCCCAAATCAACAGATGGGAAGTGCTTTTTGGTCTGACAACATACCCCTCTAGGCTATGGGCTGAGGGCATCGAGAGAATCCGAGGGAAGAGCCCACGATATCCTAGCCTATTAACAAAGGGGAATGCATAGACGGTCAGCACGTTATGGGTATTGGCGAATGAGGACAAAATAAAAAGGGATATTATGTCATCCAACATTGGTATGATGTAGGAACAGTATTTGCATGTGTTATATGGGTGTTTACATGGTTTTATACCTTCAAGTCCCTCACAGAGATTGGCCTAGATCCTATTATTATATCATTTATTAAAGAGCTGTATAGGAATGCATCGGCCCGCGTGAGATATGGTAACAATGGAGAATGTTCCGACAGATTCTTTATCAGACGAGGTGTCAGACAGGGTTGTATACTAGCTCCTTTACTTTTTACCCTTTATATCAACTCTGTCAGCCACCATCTGACCAGAACTTTCCACGATTACCCTACAATCAATGGTAAACCGATCCCCATTTTGCTCTACGCAGACGATGCGGCAATTATGTCCCAGACTCCCACGGGGCTACAAAGGGCAGTTACTGAATTTACTGACTTTATGTCAAAGAGAGGCTTAAATGTTAACACCTCCAAAACTTACACTATGTCCTGTGGCCTAGGGATCGGAAAAAAGCCATGTACCATTTTTTTGAACCGTAAAAAACTAATCAATATTGATAGCTTCCCTTACTTGGGCATTACTTTTAATAAGAGAGGCACTTGGCGAGCCGCGGCTCAAGCCAGAGGTTTAGCATTGTCCAAAGCCATGGCGCACTGACAAACTTTTCTAAAAAACTAGGGGGTCGCGCAATACGCCCTTTACTTCAGATCTATCGGGCGAAGTGTATCTCAACTCGTACCTATGGATCTGGCATCTGGGGGATCGAACCCGTTGAACAAATCCAGCGCCTCGAGAATGCTTTTCTACGCTACCTCCTGGCTGTCCCCCCAGGCACTTCTACTCATATGGTGCATACCGAATTGGGCCTCACACACATCGTAGATACGATTAATTCCTCTCCCCTTATTTTATGGCATAAAGTCTGGACCAATGAAGAGACCCCATTTAATAGGGAAATTATCACAGACTGTCTAAAACTGACAGAGGTCAGGAACATTAAGTGGTTGAATTACGTCAAAAGGTTGTCCACTGACATCGGGCACCCGGAATTTTTTGCCGACCCATCAACCTTAACTAACATATCAAAAGTCGAGCTAAAGCGACTTGTTTTAAATCACCTGTGCCGTAAACGCTGGTTCTTAGAAAAACAGAAGACTACAATTGCTGATTATCAAAATGTGATCACTGTGAGTGGCACTCAGCAATACCTACTATTAGAACCATCACCGTTTACCCACATGCTCCTGACCCGTTTCCGTACTAACACCTTTTTTAGACTTCTAACCTTCCCCAACCCAAATTGCTGGTCCAACGACTTACAGAAATGCCCTTGTGATGGCCTATCGACCCAATCTAATATTCATTGCATCCTATTTTGTAGATTTTATCAATTGCCAAGGACCACTTTTTTAAAACCATTGCTCAAATCTTGGGGTTTACGCTCATGCAAACTGGCATACCACAAATTAAAAACTCTGGAAACCCCTTTAGCCCTGGCAGCCATGTCATCTTACCTGAAAATGACGTTGAGGTTGAGGACATCAATGCAGACCTAAGCGGCCTTATATCTCGATGCTTGAGTGTATCTATTCTTTTAATCTTTGTGAATCTAATCATGTTACAAATTGAATGTAATTTTAATTGTTTTTAACGGATTCCTTATATGTATGTACTTTTTTGATATCGTTTTTACATATCGAATAAAGTTCAATATCTATCTATCTACCTTCAAGTCCTTAACTTTTATTTTTATTTTTATTTGCTACCAGTTCACGTTCCCATTGGCTTACCAAAATCTGCTAATTGTGGTATACATCTTTGTGAACCCCAGACAGTCCCAAAATGTTTAAAATGAGATAAACTTTATTAGGTGACTCCACTAAGAATCCTCATGTATCATGCTGTGTGGTTACACACGTTAATTTTATTAATCATTTATTAATCATTCTTTAAGAATCCTCATGTATCATGCTGTGTGGTCACACACGCTAACTTTATGAATCATTGTCGAGGAAAAAAGTGTTCCTTTTTAGGGTTAATTTGTAAACCTTGGATATTTTGTGGTAAGGTTCGTTCTAGTACATCCCACCCCTCCCATTGTTGAAGAAGCCATTACAGCTTCTTACTTTATGGTATATATTTTTTTATGGTGCCTTCGCCCATTTTTCTGATAACTTATGGTGTTTTTTAAAATTAAACTTACACCGTACTTAAGATGATGTCCGCTTCTTTCTTTTTTTCTCAAGGGATATATACTCAATAAATCGAGTCTACCTATTTTTTCCAATTAGAACTGCCGGTTGGCACTTGCTATTAGATCTTGGAATTGCACTCATAATATACAATAGTTTTTATACATTTACCTTAAACAAACACTATGTCCATATTGACTTATTATTGTATTGATATTTGTGGCACCGCTTTAGATTCTGTATAGCCCATGGATTTGTCACAGATCTGACCGGTCCAAGATGGCGCCTTTGCGTATCTCGATGGATGTTGACTTTTGATGATTCACTTTACTTACTTTGCGCCTTTCTCATCGATTGCGACTTATATTTATGATACATATTGTTTTGTTCTATCATATTCTTTTACATGCTTATCAGGCATTGTGAAATTAGAGATGGTGAGTGTTTGACCGTAATGTGGTTAACCTCATCTTTTTTAGCAAATACTATTTACATTTTTTTTTTCATTTCCCTGACTCACAGGTTCCATATGTTTTTCTTTTCTTGACATATGCGGGTATCGTTTTTAGAAATTCGACGTTCTTGGACCACTTAGTATTGGCAGCCGGTTTGCGTTGGCCTTATACAGGATCGAATAACTATTCTTGATATGGTCTAAATTCATTGATTACCTGCAAAATTGAGGGTGGAGCTCCGTATATTTAACCCCTTGTGCGCTCATGACGGAACCACGCCGTCATGAGCCACGGGCGGCGTGTGCTCATGACGGCGTGGTTCCGTCATGCTGCGGCCGTTGGCGGCCGCTCCTCCCACGCGGCACTAATTCCCCGCCTGTGCGGGCGAAATGGACAGTGGGCGGAGTCGTGACGGAACCACGCCGTCATGAGCACAGCTCGCCCGTGACTCATGACGGCGTGGTTCCGTCATGAGCATGGCGGCGCCGCACTCACCCCTCACCCCCCCAGCGCTGCGGCGGAATTCGCGCCGCAGTGAAGGGGTTAAAACAATGGTGAATTTTGTTGCTTTACTGACGAGATAAACCGGAAAGTAACAGAAGTTTTGAAAGCCTGGCTTAGGTAAGGAGATGCTGACTGGGGATATATGCAGTTTGCTTTATTTTCTTATTTTGTGTAAAAAACTTTTTCTCACGTATAGTACATATGAGATGTATGGATCCCGGCATGCTGCTTAGCATTTTAAATTTGTAATGCTGCAGCAAACAATATGCCCCCTGTTTTCATAACTTTTCTACTTTCCCAAATAAGCTACTCTTCCCTTTTGCTCTCTCCTGTTTAACTTGATACTCAATGTCGTGTTTTGATGGCCTTTTCACTAACTCCCATGGTACGGAGTCACCTGTTTTTGCTTGAATATTTTGGTTAGGGTCCCTTTGTGCTAATATAGTTGTTTGGAATTGAGATATTTTTATTCCTTTGGATGTCCAGTGAAGGGTGACTTACTTCTAGCAATGCTAACTAAACATCATTGCGGTAGTACTTAGAAGGTAAACCAATAGAACGGTTCAAATTGATCCACCATTAACACTCCAGGCACAGTGTGTGATGGGAGCTGTAGTTTTAGGTGATGCAGATGAATTTTCACTGCATCACTTTGCGCGGTGAAGGTGTGACCGTTGCGAAATTTGATATATTCTGCACTTGTGATGACTATCGGTTGGGGTACGTAGCGCTTTCCACCCCTTAGAATATTAATAACAGAGTGATGATGCCAACGTGAATATGATTTGCGCCGCTTTTTTGTGGTACTCTTTGGTTGATACATTTCTGTTTCTGATAATGTCTCTTTTCTCAAAAGGTACCCAATTTTTCACTTGATTAGTTTTAGGATATGTTAGATATTGGCCTTTGATTAATACAGTTTATTATTAGATATTGCATTTTTTAACAGGAAATATGGGTTCAAGTGCAATACACTCTACCCTTTGAATGATTTGGAAACTATACGGTGACAGAAAATTGGAAAATACAAGGTATGCTCCCATCCGTTTACTGGTTAAAATCCACGTGTTATGGTATGATTATGTACAACAGACACACAATACTGTTCTTTGGAACTATTTAATTACTTTGAAGACGGTTTTTTCCTCATTTTTTTAAATACATCAAAACAAGACAGCCCCCTTCCTCCCACTCACCCCCCCCCCCCCGTTTTTTATGACCACATATGAAATGTAAAGACTGATCAATCCACCAGTTGGCCATTTATATCTGTTCTAAGCATGTATTAGAATTTTTGGAAGATCTCATTGGTGATTAATGGAAATGTGGGTATATGGTGTATGCCTTTTTAAATAAGAAATAATATAAAGTGTACTCTCTGTTCTATAAATATGGCATATTTATATACGTTCAGGATGCTTCTCTCTATTTTCTATATGTAAATTGCTGATATTTCACTTGGGCGTGGCTTTGTGATCTCACATGTAATGTAATGTGTATTAGTCAAACGTCTGATGTCTATTTTTCTGTTTATGTCGGTCTATTGAAAATATTGTTTTGGTGCAATCTTAATATTTATTTGTTTGTTGTGTTAGTCCTGTGTCTTATGATTTGAATGTAATATATATGTTGTCTTGTCGTGTTGCAGCCCTGATGAAGTTCCCTATGGGGGAATGAAACGCGTTGGTTGGACCTTTTATACCAGATTAACTCTTTAAAGTTTAAGTAAAGAAGTTATTTATCAATAACTAGTTGCCTCTTGACCTTTTTGAACTGTGCACCCCCATCTATTTATAATCTTTTTTGATCTGGAACACAGTGACGCCTTTCAACGGCTGGCGTTGGGGTTGATTGCACGACCATTACAATTATTGGAACTGGTGTGAGGTGCGGCAAGAAAGGTCCGCCGTTGTTGCAATTGGAATATCATTTCTGTCGAATGACCTGAGAAACAGGGAACTTACAGCCCACGACTCACTGCAAAGCACAAACATCACTCCCCTTTGACAGATTCTTCAACGGTGCAGCTAACAGAATGTTGCACGGTTGTGATTTAACAAATACAACTGACAATCACTAACCATACACTTGGCACTGTGGAAGAGGTGACTTTTGAATAAACAGTGAGGTGAGTAAATAGGCAAGAGGCTAGAGAAGAATCTGCACTTCTACCCTTGTCTCAAAAGGGGGCTGGGTTTCTCTGGTTCAGTCTTACAAATTCAGTTATGTGATTTGCAGCAAAATCAATCGAGGTCACATCACAGGAACTTTGCACGGATACACACGTATGCTAATCTACTGACTTGTGAAATACAGAACTGAGAACATTCACACAAATACATAATAAGGAGCAAACTGGTTTTCCACTATTTTTTAAGTTGGCATTTCAAGAAGTAGAAAAAATAGATTTCACCAGTGGGGGTACCCATGGTACCCTCCTCCATTTCCATGCACAAGGTGGCAGGCACCGCTAGGTGCCTGCCACGTAGTGCATGGAAATGCACAACATGGCAATTTGGCATTGCGGCAGGTGCTGCTGTAAGCTGCACCCGCCACAATGTTAAACTGTGGAATGCGACTGCCAGGGTGACGGTCGCATCCTAATTTGCGGTGCAGGACCGCCGCATGTCTGGCGGCCAGTCCCAAAACTGCGAGGATGGCGGGCGGACTTAAGCACGCCCGTCATTCTAATCCCCCCCTTAGTATGCAGGTCTACTTAATTCCCGGTGGCTTCCTGGGCAAGTCACATTGCCTGAAAGTGCCTACGTTCTTAGGAGTAATATTACCCTGAATGCAAATACGCTGTAATGCACACTTTGCCAAAGTATGTTACTGAGGGTGTTAAGCAGAAGGAGTCATAAAACATTCATTCGGTTGTGCAGAACATCATCTCACAACTGCTGTGGTCTTCACATTTGTACAGAACGGGCATGCACCGAATTATTTAGAGCCACTAAGCAGTCAGCATGATCGATGCATTCTAGGATGATAACACCACTCAAAAACACTCCTAGAACATAAGATTCACGCGCAATGTCAGTAAGTGGCTACAGATACAGCACAATGGGAATGGCCTAGTATGCTCTGTACTTCTACCGCAGTGCTTTAAAATTTTGCTCTCACTCAACGCCTAATTGTCACAGCCATAATAGTGTGATCTTACGTCTGAAAACACGCCATCTCCTGCTTACGTCTTTACACGTGTCCAGCCGGCATCTACTTCCATTCCTTTAAACCCATAAAAATAAGCCTGAAAAGTGAAGTAAAATAAAAGCTGCATATGTCTTTTGTATCTCCAGTGTTTTGTGCCTCCTCTCAGACTGGTTCAGTAGCAGACACCTAGGTGCAGCTGTGGCCTCCCCACAGCCATCGTGGTGGGTCAGGCATTACTAGCAGCCAGAGGAGAGAGCGCAGCCATTATTGATCTGCTAATTATGGTTCTCTCACTTTGAAGTTACAGAAAGAAAAGTAAACAGGAGCCCTCAGGGAAACAGCTTTGAATTTAGAACAAATGTAAGGAGATAACAAGAAGAATTACAGCCCTGTTTACAGAAATGGAGGTGGGAGTTTGGAGCAACTAAAAACATCCAGCGCTCTTGTGAATGCTCTTAGGCAAAGGAAAAAGTCGTCCCTTTTCCAGTTGTTATAATGCAAAAGGCGGAACACTACAATAAATGTGGTGCTGCTCTTTCAGCTACTGAGATCAACTGAGGAAAAGGAGGGACACATAGGAAAGATTAACCACTTGGAAGTAAGGATTTTTAAAGGATACTGAAACAAACAAATGGACCTGAAACCCACATACTATATACAAGTCTCGAAGCTTGACTTAAACATTTTAGGCAACTGCCCTTTTCACAAAATAAGAACTGTGTACACCCATTATAAATACTATAAAGTAAGACAATGTTCATTTTGCACTTCTGTCAAATTCCTAAATATTTTAGTAAATGAGCTTATCGAACTAGCACACATTTTTTCAAGAATCACATGAATTTCTATACACAGTAGTATTGGATGTAGGTATGGCCTTAGAGTTACTAATTCTTTTGGGAATATATAATAATAATACCACATTGATTGTGATCTTGTTATTACCAAAATGTACATCTAGAATTGGACAATTGTGACATGACTGGGTCATGGCAGCCCATCATGCTTTGAAAGGTGCAGAGAATGAATATTGAGGTAAAGATATTGAATTGCACAAATATCGTGGTAATAATATCGTGAGTCAAGAATATCGACCGTAAAATTCTCGTGGTCAAGAATATCGATTTTAGGTAAGTAATATTGGTGTAAAAAATATCGAAGTGTTTAATATCATTTCTAAAAATATAGTTGTTAAAAATATCGATTTTTTATTAATGTTATGTATTTTAGTATATCATTTATATGTGTGTGTGTGTGATGTTTGTTTTTTTGTATAAGAATTATTTGTATTTTTTTATATGAGTTAATATTTTAGTAGTTAATACATTTTTTTCATTGAATTTTGCATTTTTAGTTCCGTCGTGGGTTGTGGGTTTATAGGGAAATAGGGTGGGAAGAAATTAAATTTTTATACATTTTATTGATTATTTATAGTAGTTATGAATTTATTTTATTGAATTTTGCATTTTTAGTTCCGTAGCGAGTTGCTGGCTTATAGGGGAATAGGGTGGGAAGTAATTTCTTTTTTTGATGAATTATTAATTAGTTGTTGAATAATTTAAATTAATTAATTAGTAATTAATGATGGTAATTGGTTAATTAATTTTAGGTGTGTGTTGTGTTTTTTATAGGTGTAAATGGTGGGAAGGAATTTCGTTTTTTATTGATGAATTATTAATTAGTTGTTAATTAATTTAAATTAGTTAATTAGTAATTAATTATGGTAATTGTGTAATTAATTTAAGGTGTGTGTTGTGGTGTTTATTAGGTGTAAATGGTGGGAAGGGTAGGAAGTAATTTATTTTTTATAGATGATTTATTAATTAGTTGTTAATTAATTTAAATTAGTTAATTAGTAATTAATTATGGTAATTGTGTAATTATTTTAGGTGTGTATTGTAGTGTTTATAGGTATAAATGGTGTGAAGGGTGGGAAGTTATTTCTTTTTATTGATGAATTATTAATTATTTGTTAATTATTTTAAAATAATTAATTAGTAATTAATCATGGTAATTGTGTAATTAATTTTAGGTGTGTGTTGTGGATATTATAATGTTAGAGAATGTTTCCTCAATGAATGTTTATTGTCTTTTTTATTAATAATATATTTTAAATTCATTATTAATTATGTTAATTATGTTATTAAATTTCAATAAAAATGTTGCTCTCTTTTTTATTGGTGTGGTGTTATAGGGTAGGAAATAAAATAAATATATTTATGTTTTAAATAATTTGTTTGTATGGGAATATTTATTCCTTTTAAATAAATATTGTTTATAAATGTATTCATCATTATTTTATATTATATTTGTAGGTTTTTGTTATATGTAATTAACATTATATTGTGTGTTCTTTTTATATGTTTAATATATTTAATTGTGTATTTATTAAATATTGTATATTTATTTTTAAGATTATTCATGTTTTATTAATTGTTTAAATGTTATTAGTCATTTTTGTTTTTCTGCTATCCAATACTCTCCCTACTGTTGCACTCACTGGAGTGGGAATAGTAATTTTTACCCGGCCGGCTCGAGTGTGGAGCATGCGGCAGGCGCAACGGTATTTGAGGGGGAGGAGTTAGGCGAGCCAGCCCACCGCGTCTGCAGCACATGTACAGGGCAGCGGGGGACGTAAAAGGGAGGAAGCGGGTGGCGTCTGAGGAGCCACCCACTTCATTAGGCAAGATCGAGCAGACAGGGTCCAAGAAGCGGGCGGCATCAGTGGAGCAGCCCACTTCAATGGGAGGTGTGAGGCAGAGTGGGCCCAGGAGGCAAGCGGCCTCGGTGGACCGGTGGGCAGTGGCTGGTGTGTTTTTTGGGAGGGTGAGAGGGAGGGGCCGGGTGGGAGGAGAGCCGGCTCCAAGTGCCCCACATGGGGATTGGCATGGGTGCAGCAAGGGAGGGGAGGTCCCTCGGTCATCAGGAGCAGCATCAGAGGGAGCTAAACCGGAGTGGGGGAAGGTGGGGAGGGTGAGAATTTACAGGGTAAGGATTGGTCGGGCATGGACTTTTTCACAGCCTGGGGGGAGGCACAGTTAGAGGAGGGGGACTTGGTGGCGTGTATAGACGCGTGCATGAGTAGGGGGGTCATTGGGGTAAGTGGGGATGACAGGGCCATGCGGAGGAGGTTGCCCCCCGGGGGAGAGACGGAGAGGGGACTGGTGTGCCGGCCTCCGTGTTAGTGTCAGCAATGCTAGAGTGCAGCGAGGAGGAAGGAGACCACAGAGGGGAGGACTCTGAGAGGGAGGATGTGGGGGCTGGGGACTCAGGGGACTAGGACTTTGGCATATGTAAGGGAACTCTCATAGGTGGTTGGTCAATGGGATGGGAGTGGGCAAGGCAGGGGGGCCCTTGGGAATCGATCAGTCTGGGGAGGGGGATGGGAACGTCGATATCTCAGGACAGGACCGAATTTTCTGATGAACACTACTAAAGTCAAGAGATCAAGGTGGGGTCGAGGATCGTTTTTACATCTGGTTCCCAAAATCTGGAACAGTATGGATCCAGACCTACGATTAATCAAAAAAGAACAGTGTTTTACAAAAAAAACTCAAAATGTGTCTGTTCCCTTAAAATCTCACTTATGATAGCTGTCACCCCCTGTTCCAGTGCTGGGATGTCTGCAGGTAGCCATGCGCTTTATAAATCCCTAAAAAAAAAAAAAAAGAACATGCTCGGGGTCCCGGTGGGGACACGGGTCAGGTTTTGGGGTGCTAGCACACCAGTCCTGTTTTGTTTGTTGCAGGGGCAGGTATGGGTTGTGGGAGCGGACTCGGCAGAGCTAGGGACGGCTCCATCATGCCGAGGGGAAGAAAAATTAGGTCCCGCACGGTTTGCCCAAAATCGGCAAGGGATCCCGACGCGTCCAACATATGATGGCTCAGAGCGACCTCGTTGGCCCAAGCAACCGGTAGGTCACGCTCAACCTCTGGGGCTTGTAAGACGGCAAAGGCACGTAGGGTAGTAGCAAACCAGCAGGTCAGGTTCGCTTCAGCCCACCAGACGCTGGTCATTGCGGCGCCCCGGCAAAACTTGCAGAGCTGGAGACACCGATGGTTTGGCACAGTGATTGGGAGTGCTTGGAGGACCCTTTGTGTGGGGTGATGCTAAATTATGAAGAGGATCGCCTGGAGGAGGGAGAGCTCCGGGAGGAGGAACCGGAGGTTGGTGAGAGGAGGAACCTGCTAACAAAGTGTCTAGTGTTTTGCAGAGGCACAAAGTGGATGCAAGAAAGCCAGGTGGGTCAGGAGTGGCGAGGCAGAAAGCACCAACACGGGCACAGACCTTGGCTCCAGGTAAGGAAGCAAGAGAGGTTGTGGCTCCTACAGTGGTGTCCACGGGTGTGGATGCTAGCGCAGGCACGGCGGGGGTGAAAGGCTGTGCAAAGGCAAATATTTGACCGATGTGGGAGTGGGCATGGACGAACAGGTGGGTAGTGGGGATTTGGGGGGCCCCAGCAAATCCGCAGACCTTGGGAGTGCGGGGGGAGAAAAAAAGGACAGCCCCAACAGCAAGGTGGTGAAGTTTAAGAAATTTCCATATATGGGGGTGACGAAGCCGTTGGGACCCCATTTAATGTTAGTGACAAAAGAATGCATTTGGAAAGGGGAGTACATTGAAATGCTGAAACTCCTGCATAGAGAAGTGCGGTCTAAGGTGGGCTCGAAAGAAGAGGAGTACGAACTGGCCAAACGGCCAAAGGTTACCCTCATGATAGAGAAATGGACGGCGGCGTTCTTGATATATGCAAGTGTCTATTGCGAAAAGTACCCCGAGCACTGCGTTGCGTTGTTCAATTACATGGACGTGATTCGGAAAGTGCAGATCACTGGGGGATACGCGTGGGTGCAGTACAACGAGAAGTTTCGGACACGTCTGGCGTTGAACCCTGAGGCAAAGTGGGGGGAATTAGACTCTGATCTTTGGCAGCACACAATGGGTGCTGCAAAAGGGGAGAAGATGATATTTACAGCCAGTGGCCTGTCCATAGTATACCGGCCCTTTCAAGGGCGCCACCCGGGGAGGCTCTGGGCACCATCAAAGTCTTGGCGGGGTCAGTGGGGTGTGTTGGGACTTCAACAAGGGCCTGTGTACGAGAGAATATTGCGAGTTCCACCAAGAATGCTCCAGGTGCTCAGGCAGGCACCCCTTTGTCAGCTGCTTCAGGGCAGGGGGCGCATACAAAGCACAGGGGGGAACGTGGCAGCAGTATGGGGAGCACGGGGCCACCAACAACAGCTTACAGGAGCAAGAGGTGGCAGAGGGGGACAAGGACTTGGGGAGAAGGGCTCATTCTCCGGTTAACCTAGAGCAACTGGAATACTGGTTGGGGTCCAATGGGCGAACAGGGGATGCGGAACTGTTGAGGGAGGGATTCCGTAATTGGTTCAAGTTGGGGTACGAGGGCCAACGGTTTCTAAGATGGGATGACAGTAGTGAGGGACAGATTAGAAAAGGAGGCGCGGGAGGGTAGAATGCCGGGCCCATTCACAGATTGGCCTATAGAGAACCTGATTGTGTCTCCAATAGGGGTGGTGCCTAAGAAAAAGGAAGGGCAGTTTTGTTTGATTTAGTATTTGTCATGGCCGGCGGGTCAGTCGGGGAATGATTTCATCATGGAAGAGGCGTCAGTGTCTTACTCATAGGTGGACAAGACCATGCCACTGGTTGTGACGGTGGCTCCGGGCGCATTGATGGCAAAAGGCGACGTGAAGTCGGCCTTTTGGCTGCTCCCAGTACACCCAGAGGATTTCCAACTATTGTGTATGCATTTTGAGGGCAACTGGTATGTGGACAAGGCGCTGCCAATAGGATGTTCGATATCCTGTGCATTGTTTGAGTGCTTTAGCACATTTTTGCAATGGGCCTTCACACAGCACCCGGGACATCGGCTGGTGACACATTACTTGGACGATTTCTTCTTTGTTGGGGTGCCTGGCTCGGTAGACTGCCAGATGTGGCTGGCTACCTTTTAGGAGCTCATGGGCGACCTGGGTGTGCCGTTGGGCCCCGAAAAAAAGGTGGGCCCAGACACAGTGCTGTAGTTTTTGGGCATTGAGATCGATTCAGTGAGAATGGAGGCAAGATTGCCGGGAGACAAGTGAGGGAAGATGCTGGATCTGATAGAAGGCATGCTGGGGAGGGAGAAGGTCAAAGTGAAAGAAATCCAGGTTTTGTTGGATCATCTGAATTTCGCATGCAGAGTGGTACGGTAGGGTAGGTCCTTTTGGACGAGGTTGGGAAGGGTATTGGCAGGAAAGGCTCTTCCCCATCACCATGTGTGCATGGCAGCGGGAGTGAAAAAGGATTTGAGTATGTGGTGCGTGTTCCTATGGGATTTTAACGTATTCCACTGGTGCGACGGAGTGGGACGTACAAATTCTCTCCGACGCGGCTGGGGGCATGGCCTCAGCGTTGTTAGGTTTGAAATTTCTCTTCCCGTTGTGCACCTACATTAGGTTAGCAATATGTGGCTAAATAGACGACATCTGTATTCATGTTATGCAACCCACTGAGTTATCCTCGCAACATGTAGGTTTTAGGTAGCTTGTGTGACTCCATTTTGTATTTCGCAATCATTACAAGGCTGCTTGGGCTGTGCTCGTACTAGACCTCATTTCTCTTTTCGCTTGCCTCAGCAAAACACCGCACTTCATTATTATTTTCTCTCCTGTTCAAGGCGGTAACCCGACTTACTAATGAACTGATGTTCTTTCTCTCATTCCAATCTCAATGTGTAGCTCTGCTCCCATGGTAGGAGACACTGAGACTCCGCACAGTGGCCTTGAAGTACTGATAGTGTGCACATTTAGCAGGTGTTAGCCATCTCTCTGTACCCCCTTTGTTCATGCCGGGCTCAAGCCGGTAACTTTCCATTAGCGGCATGGCCAAAGTCTCCAGAAGGGTTTATTATGTATTAGCGTACTGTGGGGGGTCAGTCCCTTGGAAGACATCTTAGGGTGAAGGCCTGACTGGGCTCCTCTGCAGAGTACATATTGAATAATGTAAGTTTATATTCTCTACTGTCTGACCGACTCTTCATTTTCGAAAGGCATAGCAGGTGGTTGTGTAGAGGGCCCCCTCCTTCAGTGTGTATTGGCAGGGTAGGTGGTGCGCGGAGCAATGGCCAGCGGCGTGGGCACATGGGGGATGGATCATTGCTTTCCTGGAGCTTTTCCCCTTGGTTGTAGCGGTGACATTGTGGGGCGCAGAATTGGCGCACATGCGCTTGTTATTCCGGGTTTACAACATTGCGGTGGTCCATGTAGTCAACAGTCAGCTAGGGATTTGCAGGTGCTGAAGTTATGGTGGGTGTTCGTGCTGTGCTGCTTGCATCATGACATAACTTTCAGAGTGTGCCACGTGCCGGGGTGGACAATGACATTGTGGATGCTTTGTCTCATTCACAGTGGAGGAGATTCCGTGGGCTAGCCAAGGAAGAGGACAGACTACCAACCCCAATGCCAGAGAAGTTATGGTCCATCGGCAATGCAGGATGGTGCAATTGGTGTTAGGGTCATTGGCAGACTCCACGCTCAGGGTGTATTTCCAAGCTTGGGAGGAGTTTTTGGCGACAGGGCGTGGCGCAGGGCACAGGGATGGGCACACGGGGAAGACGCAGTGCAATTTATCTTGGGATTGATTGACAAGGGGCTGTCGAGAGTGACTATTGCCGGAAAGTTGGCAGGTCTAGCTTTCATGGGTAAATTACTGTGGGGTTACCCCCCTTGGCAGGGGAACTGGGATGCCTGATATTGGAAGGCTGTGCGAGGAAGCAGGGACAGAGCAAGAGGGTTAGATGACCCCTGTCTCGTACCTTGAGTGATGGATCAATTGCCATCAGTGTGTGTCAGGATACTGAGAAGACAGACTTGTTCTCCACGCTAATGGTTTGGATGTTTTGCAGGGCTTGCTGGGGGCAAGGGCGCGGGGGGTCTGTTGTGGGAGGATATGCTACAGGCGCCGGGGCATTGGGAGGTTATGATACGGAGATCCAAGGTGGATCAGAGGGTGCAGGCCAAGAGGGTTGATTTGCACAGCTTGGTTTTCTCGGGACCGTGCCCAGTTGATTGGGTTGAGCACTGGGCGAGAATATGCGGGAGGAACAGCAGGTTGGTTTTTAGGCACATAAACGGGGACAGGGTAACAGCCTATCAGCTTCTGGCAATGCTGCAAGCATTGTTGCGTAGATTGGGGGTGCGGGCAGCTGAGTTCGGAACGCATTCTTTCCTGCATTGAGGCTGTGTCTGACGCTACAGCACAGGGGGGTTCAGAGGTGATATCATGCGCTTGAGGCGTTGGTCATCGGATGTTTCAGGTGCTGTGTTCGGGAGTTGCGGGAGGAGTCGGGCGCGCGGACATCACCATTGTAAACACTTAGGGGCAGATTTATGTTTCCTGGCGCATCCCTGCAAATCAGCAAGGATGCGCCAGGAATGATGCGTCACGCAAGTTTACCCTTGCGCCACACATGATGCGCCGCATTTACAATGCGGCGCATCATGGCGCAGGAATAAACAGATGTGTGACGCATCCGATGGCGTAAGGTTGGCGCAGTGCTTCAGTTGCGTCGCAAGCGCGACGCAACTCCAGCACTGTTCCAACCTACCCTATCCCTAACATGGTGCGTCAAGCCTTACGCCTGCTTCAAGCAGGCACAGGGTTTTGGCGCATCAGCGTTGGGAAAGTGACTCAGTCAAATCTTATAGATTTGACTGAGTCACTTTTCAGGGGCGTTCCTGCGAGGGAACGCCCCCCCCTCTGTCGACACGCCCACGTGAAACCTGACGCAGGTTTTACGTGGCGCAGGGCTTTACATTGTGACGCATCTCCATAGATGCGTCACAATGTAAATATGGCGCAACGTGGCGCAGGGTTTACACCGCCGCTGCGTCACAAAAGTGACGCAACGGCGGCGTAAAAGTGGCGCATCTCCAATATAGATCTGCCCCTTACTGCTTTTTGTCTCTTTCCAGGTGTGGTTCAGGCCCCAAGTCGGAGGCGGTGTTGATCTGGGTAGTGGGCCATTCGTTCAAAAAATGGGGAGCGATTCAAGCAGGACAGAGGGGGTGGGGGCCAATTTGGGGTTTGATGCTAAGCTGTTTCAAGTGGCCTGGAAGGGAAAAGGAGGAATGTTGTGCAGGGATCTGTTTCCTAAGCTGAATGGGATGATGGCAGGGCCCAGGTGCCCAGATGTTTTGATTATCCATCTAGGCGAGAACGACTTGGTCAGGGAGAAAGACATGGTTTTGACAAGAATTATGAAGAAGAATCTCTTGGAGATTAAGGCACATTGGTCAGGTATGTTTGTTTTATGGACGGAGTTTGTTCCGCAGAGGTCTTGGAGATGGGCATACAAACCAGCAGCGATTGAATAGGCAAGAAGGAAGTTGAACAGAGAAATGATTTGTCTTTGCAGGGAAACTGGCTTTGGGAGAATATGTCACTCCGACATTAAGTTTGAGGCGGTGGAGTTTTTTAGGGGAGATGGGGTCCATCTCTCCCGTATTGGTATGGACTTGTATCTATTGGAGATTAGGGAGGTTTTGGGTAAGGTTTTGAACGTGAGTCGTTAGAGGCGATTTGGAATCAAGAAAGGTTACAGCTGATGGGGTGGGGAGGCAGAAAAGGGGTGTTAGCGTTAACCCTCCTTGTCTGGGTGGCGGGGGAGCATGAACCGTTGGACAGGAGTTTGGGGAAGTTGCTTGACGTTGCCAGTGGAGGATACATGTGCAAGGGGAGGGTAGGCAGGTAGTTAAAGATTCTCTTTAGGACATTTGGTTACTTACAGGTTCATATAGATACACACAGGACGTAGGGGGAATTCAATTTGGAAATGTTGAAGTGCAATACAGTTAATAAGTTATCTGCAGGGTGGGCATGTTTGGGGGTCATAGGGGTGGGACAGGCGATAGTATATGGATGTATAGCGAGGTTTTAGTTTTGTATGGCGGTTAGCCAGGTATATTATGTTGTGTGCACCTGTTTCAATAAAGCAGCCTTTCTCACACACACAAGTGGTTGGCGTTTGTCTGCACCCCTCCCTCCCAAAGGCGCATAGCCGCCAAGAATCTGTGCATCTGGTCATTATTACACAGCAGTTTTCACCATTTTCTTTAATGGATAAGATACAACAGACAAATCACTTTATTCTTCCATAGACTCATAAAGAACAAACATACTGGCCAGTCAGGGACCTTATATCTCCCTAAGATTCCATAAAAGGTGACCAGAAGATTTCCTAACCCGAAGTACAAACGTAAATCGTTTGTAAAGGATGGCTCAATGGTGACCAAGTATGCCTTCCTGCAAGAAAAATCCTTGCTCTGCAAATAGATAGAAGCCAGAGGGCTAGCCATGATTACTTGATTCACAGGGATAAGTGCCCACTCACTTAAATTTCATATAAGGCTGGGTGAAAATTGTAGTACACCTGTAAAATTCACAAATTGCCTTAATTTCGCATAATGCAAAATTCAAGAAATTTCTTTAAATTTTGCATTACATTTTGCTAACTGCATGCATCTCACATATCAGTGGGAGACCACTTTGCCTAGAAAAAATCTCAAGAGAGACATTATCTGCTCAAACCAGTCTTTTGCAGATACCTCACAAGGTTATTTTATGCAAGGTCTGCGCTCACGTAAACAAAGTTGTGTGAGATGCCAACAAACCACATTTTACTCTGAAAGTGTAATTCCATGAAAGTTCACAACATTTCATGAACAATATAATGAAATATCACACCAGCTGTCCTTGAGGCATGTAATTTACATTCAAAATCACTAGGGATCTAAGATACCATGAGCGTCCTCAGTATTAAGACAATACTCAACCATTGAAGGCCGGTGGATAATAATGCACTTAAATCCGGTTAGACCGGCATACAGAGGTCCTGTGACCACGAAAGCCTGAGGGGACTGCAAAGTCAGTTATCAGATAGACTGCTTGAGAATACTTTCAATTCAGTTGTGAAATTCATACCAGAGCCACTAAAAGCAATTAAAGCACCTCCAACCTATTTGTCTGTTTGCTATGAAGTATATATAATACACCACACTACTCCACCAAAATGTGCACACACTAAACAGCTAATACAAAGCTCAAAATCAAAATGAACCACATAACCAAACAGCAACATGCTACAATACTGAATAGCTACACACACACATCTAAAATGCACAACATATTACCTGAAACAGTCCCCACACAACGAAAATGAAGTAGCTACAACACACCTAGCACAAAAGGCAGAAAAATGTTTGATTTTCGAAAGATGCTTGGAGATGTATATTGACGTCTATCGCACAACTTAATTGAGGGGACTCACAAGAAAAAAGACTCTGAGGCATATTTATGACTTTTGTGGAGCAGGGCAGTGCAGCAAGTCATGGTGAAAGGGCAGTAATGCGCTATATTTATCCAATATAGCGCTTTCCTGTCCTTTTCCCTCGCGCTTGTTGCATTTTGGCAGCCTAGCGCCAATGCAGGCACCCTTGCACTTGTGTTGTAGGCAGGATTTTTTTTTGTGCTGGAATGGGCACCTTCCTGCACAAAAACAATCTTGATAGGTGCTGCAGCATTCATAGAAAGAGGAAAAAGCGAGGCAAAATTAACATATTTCTCCTCGTTACGCTTTTCCTGGGGAAGCACAACTTTTTGGCACATTCCCAGGTTTACCTGTTCTTGAAAATCTGGTAATGTGTCAAAATCCATAGATGTTGCGTGGGAACACCCACACAACACCCATGGAACCGCCTCCCTGGGGCAGAGTAACGCAATGAAGTGATTTGTGCTGCATTACATTACTCGAGATTTATGAAGCCAGGCAGGGCCTCGGTAGCGTGACTTCAAAAATCTCATTTTACAATTGCGGCGCTCTTGCACCATGTTGTGCCCCTCAGTGAATAATGTTCTTCACGTACCATTAGTATAGTTTTTAAAAGGCTTCTAAACTGAAAAAAGTGCATCTCTCAAATAGGGTGCAACATTTTAAATACATTCCTACAGTATTTTGGAAATGATGTGTAATGTATTGCTTTACCTAAATGATTTGCTGTTTTTCAAGTTATTTTGTTATAATTACTAGACTAGCATGTCTGTATTTTAATTCTGTGTTATTTAATCTATACAGTTCCTCTTCGTGGTTGGGAGGTTTCCCACACATCCCTGTGCTTGTTGGAGCACCTCAAATTAGAACAGCCCAGTTCTACTTCTATATGTATTTGCTGCCCTCTGGTGTTCGAAGGTGCATCCTGTAATATGAAAACAGTACTGGTAGCAAAGATAACGTTACAAAGGCAGCTACATAGCAGCACCATTAAGGGACTTGCAACTGATTTTAAAGACTTTTTTTAATTGTCTCAAATAAGCCTGAAGCTAAATAAGCACACTACTCCATGTCATTTAGAAAATCAACCATTAGTAATCTATTATTGTGGGACTATTTATTCAGAGCCATAGATTATATTGCAGCAGTTGCCGGGTCTTTGGGGCCAGAAGTTTAAGGACCCTCTGCACCCCAAATGTGGCTGTGATTCAGCACCTAAAGGGGCAAATGGGAGACCCATTTTCGAAGCTTGTATTAGGGCCCATGGCGCCCTTGCAAGGCCATCTTAATCACAAATACGAAAATATTGTATGTCATACCTCCCAAAAAATAGCAACAATAAATCGCCATTTCATATTGTGTATATTGTCATAGAGCTTCTTTCCAGCTGACTTCCTATCTTTATCCCACTATTCTATGTGCACTTGTTGCAGCAACAAAACAAACACAGGCCATGAAGTTTGCAAGAAACACAGGGCTTCATTTACACGCTCATTGCGCCGCCGGTGCATTACTTTTTTGATGCACCGGCAGCGCACTGGGCTTGCCCATATTTACAAGGCCACCCAAAATCACCCTGCGTGACTTTTCATGGCTTGTAAATATGGGACCCTTTCACGCATTTCTCTACATAGAAGGGGCGTTCCTTGGGTGATGCTGTGGGTGTTCCTACACAACATCCATGGAACCCAATGCATTCCCAGATTTACAACGTTTTGTAAAGCTTGGAATGTGTCAGAATCCTACTCCTCCCCAGGGGAGGCGCAGAGGTGGCGCAAAGAGGAGAAATGCTTTTATGTCTCCTTGTTTTTTCTCTTTCTATGCATGCTGCATTGTGCAGCACACATAGAAAAAGGAAAATGCCAACAACAATTGTTTTTGTGCAGGAAGGTGTCCCTTCCTACACAAAAAACAATCATACCCTCAATGCAGGCACCCTTGCAACATGACACAAGTGTGCCTGTGCTGGTGCATGGCAGCCAATTGTGCACCAGCTCTGAGGAAAGCACACAAGTGTGCTGTATTGTTAATACGACAAAACCCTGTGCTTTTAAAATGATACTGCTCGGCGTAGCAAAATGGTTTGTGGCACCGCGCTGTGATTTTTTATGTAAATGAGTGCCTCATTTACTACATTTTGATGAATGGCAGTGCATCAAACCAATTCGGCAAACCAATTTTTTAATGAATTTTAAAAAAGTCTATAGGGGAGAGCCATTTGGTGGTTGGTGGGTGGAGAAAGAAAGAAAAGTTAAGTGTAAAGTACATGAAACAAAGTCCCTTGTTTATAAATTTCACATACGTGCATTGAGACGCAATTCAATTTAGTGTACCTAACACAATTTATAATACAAATATGTAGGAAATTACCTCCTTTTTGTGTTAATGTTCCACCAATTTGACCCCTACCTGCGATGCTGGATTCAGAATTCTTTGCACTTTATACTTACTAAAAAGGAGTAAAGTGCCTGTACTCCCCCTTTAAACATGGTTAATTTGGCTTTTCCCTGATAGACATATTTAACTTGCATATATATCCCTTGTATATGGTATATCAAATGTTCCCAAGGCTGGGACTTAAAGGCCACCTGTGGACTGAAGCACCTATTCTGCCATCCAAAGTTTGCGCCTGTAAAATATGGCTTCAGACCTACCATGTGTAGCATGACTGCAGCAGCCTAAAACATGCTGTCAAACTTGTAAAAATAACCTTTATTGACTGGTGGAAAATCCTGCTTTGATTAATATTAAATCACCCCTAAGCCTGCCTTGTTGTCGACAAGGAAGGGTGCTGATATTTAAAAGTGGAACATGTGCATTAAAGTTTGCCATGTTTCTCCAGGCACTAGCTCCCAGAAAATATGTTTGATGACAGAGCTGTAGCTGGATCCTAGAAAATGTTCCTACTATAAACTTGAATCTGTAACTTTGGACAGGAACCAGCTAAAATAGTCATTCAAAGATGAGTATTCATATTTATTAAAAGTCAATTAAATTGATGAAGTGGTTTTGTTTTATAAATACTCAGGGGGAAAAAGTTTCAGTAAGTTACCTTTTCTCTGCCTGAAGCTCCTGGGGACTAATCTGAATTAGCTCTCCAGCAGCTATCCAGCCTGTTTTTAGCCTTAATGAGATAAACTGCTCAGAGCACAGGAACCGTGGCAGGGGTGTGGGGAGGTGTTTTGCTTCCCCTTTCAGGAAGACCAGTAGAGTGGACTCTAGAACTTCATTAACTTATACAGGGACCTGCCCTTTCACAAGTAAACCTGGAAAACGCAGTCCTTTGTCCCACAAGTGAAGTTAGCAACCAACCTAGTGGAAGGGAAGCTACCCTGATCCAGTTTTGAGTGACCACAAAGTAGGAAACTGCTCATTTCCCTGACTGTATGAATGCATGCCCACAGGCTCTGCACAAATGAGACAGGGTTTCCTCATCTTGGATTTTAGGCCTGGGGGGCATTGCTGTATTGTTTGCAGTATGGCAAACAGGAACTGCTGGAAAAGTTGCCCATGTTACATTTTACTTGATTGGTTAGGGAGGAGTTAGGAGTCAACCCCGACCCACTACCTAGTGGCAAACATAAATGTGGCACCCCAAGGCATCCTCCTCAGAACTCTTTCTGGGCTATGGAAGAATGAAAGAGGAGAGGACTGTGCTTGCTGGGACCTGTTTAAAACCCTGAAGGACTGGGCCTGTTCCCTCTTGTACTCGGGACAAAGAAGTGGACACCAAGGGGCAGTGGACTGCCCTCCTGTGTAACTATACGGAAACAATAAGCTGAAAAAAGGTTTTTCCTGGGAGGCTAGTTGCCCAGTAGCTACTGGACCTACAGTTGAAGGGAATACGCCCCTAAAGTCCCAAGAGATTCCTATGAAGTCTCAAGCCTTTGGTGAAGAGCTGAGGAAACAATAGTTTGTAAAATTTTGACTTAATACATTTTTGGGCCACCAGACCTCCAGAGGACCTGGACCAAATATCTGATTCAACCCAGCAAAGGCACAACCTTCCTGGGCTGAAGGACCAGGCTCATCCCACTTGGAGCTTCTCCGCAATAGCAAATCCATATCAGCAGGACCTCGGCAAGAAGGTATCCGGCCTCGTAGACCTTTGTTCGGAGACAGACTAGAGCTTTGCCCAACTAGAGGAATCAAAGCTCTTAAAAAGAAACTAAGACACAGTGTAGAAATTGGGACTGGAAAAGGTGCCAAAAGTGTCCGGCCAATGCATTAACCTTTCCATGCACGAAGCTGACTTTTCCCAATTTGAGCTTTTCCTGCCAAAGCCAACAGCTTCAGTGGGACCTCATTCAATGCCTATTTGACTTTGGTGAGACCTTCCTGAATGCAACCTGCTTCTTTGCCAGGCACAGAGATGTTCACTTACATTTTGTAGACTAAGTTAGAAGATAAAAAACTTGACTGAGTCATCCGCCAAGGTGTATTCTATCTTGGGATTCATCGCTGACAGCCTAAAAATGTGTTTAGGTCCCAGTCTACCATGTCTATACACTATCATACTCACTTAGTGGCAGATTTACAACTTCTGGCGCATCTCTGCAAATCAGCAGGGATGCACCAGAACAGATGGGTCACATAATCCCCCCTTGCGCCACCACAGATGTGTCACATTTACAATGCGGCGCACCATGGTGCAAGGAGGGGAAGATGCATGACGCATCTTGTGGCGTACGGGCGGCGCATTGCTGGAGTCGCGTCGCAAGCGCGATGCAACTCCTGCAATGCACAGGGACCGCCCATACTTAACGTGGTGTGTCACTCCTTACGCCTGCTTCAATCAGAGTCAGTGAAATCTTGTAGCTTTCACTGCGTCAGTTTTATGGGGCTTTCCTGTGAGGGAACGCCCACCCTTCGACAGAACACCCACATGAAACCTGACGCAGGTTTAATGTGGCGCAGGGCTTTACAACGTGCCGCATCTGCCTAGATGCGTCACGTTGTAAATAAGTCGCAACGTGGCGCATGGTTTACGCCACCGCGGCGTCACAAAAGTGACGCAACGGCGGCGTAAAAGTCTCGCAAGGGGCTTGTAAATCTGCCCCTCAGTGTTTTTTGTCACTTTTTTCACTTAAAACTGTAAAAACCCATATCTTGCATCCTCTTACAGATTTATTTTTTGTTTTATTGTTATGTTCTTCATTAAAAGTAACACTATTTTCTAATTCTGTTTGGGATTTTTATGGTTCGATGTTTTGACTATATTACGGATTTGGTACTGCTTCATACTTTACACATTGCCCTAAGTTAAGTCTCGTCTGCTCTTGTGCCATATCTACGAGGGGGTTGAGGTCAGGGTAATTATGTAACTTTGAGATTCACTCTGACAAGTTAGTGTTATTATTCCTTGAGGTGGGCAACAGCATACCCCAAATATTTCCACTTTGTAGCAAAAGGACTTTTATTTTGGCCCTTGCTTCAACTGGCATAAAATTAAACAAGGATAAAGCAGGGTCAACTTGCTGGCAAGATGAGACTGGAGACAGCACTATACACAAGTTAGACCTTTCCAGAAATAGCTAAGAGAAGGCTATAGAAAGCAAACCTTCTCCTCCGTCCTCACATCAATAATGGCATTCACCATTGTTCTACTCCGTCAGGGGTGACTCAAGGGAGGATGCAGCAGAACACTTCGAGAGTTAAAAACAGACACCGACTGCAGCATTGACCTCGGAGAGAGATACAATTGTGACAGTTCTAAATCCCAGATTTTTCCACTACTGTGAATGTGACGGATAGGTGCGTACATCTAGCCCCAAAAGGCAGAGACTCTGTCTATCATTGGAAACCAAAATAGCCATCTTCTTGGGTTTAAGTTAGGACCAGTTGCCCCTCATCTTGTTCGAGACTGAAGCCATGCATGCATGAACAACTGGCACTGCGGCCCCCTGAAAATCCAGATGGATCTGGCTGTCATAAGTGTGGATGTAATCGATGCAGCCCAAGCACTGGACTTTCGAGTCATTGTTGTGAGATACACACTGAAAAAGTCAAAGAGGAAATAAGCCACGTTGGAACCTCACACATATGAAGCTAAACTCATGGATTCTGGCGGGAAAAATATATCTTAGCTTTCATTGACCAGAAAAGAATGAAACCAATGCAGAGCTGGATCTATTACCTTACACTACTATAGGTGTATTCGACGGTCTTACTGTCAAGAATGGTAAAGGGGAGTCCAATGACCCTTCTGCATGCATAATACATCACTTCAGTATCACAGTTCGCAGCCATGGCCTAGGCATTTAAGAGGCCTGAAGAGGGCAACAGTAAAGCTGTTTTAATTGACAAGCCATTTTTGCTTCCACAGGTGGATGCGGAACAACTAACAATTGACTTGAGGTGGCCTACAGTGCACCAGTATACAGGGATGGCTCTTCCATTTGAGCGGAGGAGCATCACCACACAACCCCCAGAGCTGAAAAATAAAATGGTAATAAAGTATATTTATTACCATTTTATTTTTTAGCAACCAATCCCAAACTTAGGGCCTCATTTATGAGGTTAAAGAAAGTGGAGGCCTCCAGTGCTCTTAGGAGCACTGGGAGAGCCTCCTCTAGCCAATCTTTGTGCTGCTTTCTTGCTGTGAGAGCAGAACCGGGATTGGGTAGTGCAGTTTCCTGCATCCGGAGCTTCCTGGAAGACATCCGAGGGAGGAGGACATTGCACTGCGAAGATGAGTAAATTTATTTTATTTTTGTTTTATTGTGCCTCATGACCCACGGTGCAAGCCAGCCGCCACTGATAGCTTCGCCTATAACTTAACCAGAACAGTTGTTAAATCAGTATTGCACCAACTATCAGCAAGAGATTAGCTAGCTGAAGCTATATTTGGTGTGGAGACTATTTTTGTGCGAAAAATGTAAGAACATCCATAAGTATATAGGCATGAGATGCCTAGCTCCATAATATATTTGGCAATAGTAACTAATAGGTGATGAAGAAGAATTCTCCAAGACAGAAGGAAGCTATAATGTGGGCGAATTTGTGGGTGTTCATAAGACTTCACAAGTTCTTGCTTTTCACTTTTTCTCCTCAACCTTCAAAACTTCATCCTCCTCAACAATCCACTTACCTCAGTCTTGGTTTCAATCAGGTGACAACCAACTGAATCCTCAATTTTCTTGCAAGTCATTCTCCTCTCGAGTCTAGTCCATCAGCCATACTAGAGGCTTTGAAAACAGTGAATAAAAATGTTGATGCAACTCTGGCAGGTCTCAAGGGAATAGGATACAGAGAGATGCTCTACAGTAAAAATGAGGAAAACCTGATTTTTCTAAATCGGAAAGCAAAAAATCGCTGGGTGACGATGGCCTTTGTTGACAAAATATCATGGGGCAGATTTACAAGCTCCACGAGCCACCTTTGCGTCACTTTTAACATGGGAAAAGTGACGCAAAAGTGGCGCAAGGGGCTTGTAAATCTGGCCCCATATTTTTAAGTCATAAATGTTGCTGATGGTGTGCTTAGTTGACAAAATATGGGGGATATTAGCAAGGGCCTTATCGTCGCTTTAGCGGCACTTTTTGCCGCTAAAGCGGCGATATTTCTATTGCCCTTGTTGCTGTTGGCGACAGCTTTATGGCGAAAGCTACCGTTTTGGTGCCACTTTGCATGTCAGCGATATATATCGCTAATGACATGCAAAGTAGGCGTTCCCGACTTAAAGCGACTGAAAACAGTCGCTAATACAGCTTCCCACTATTAGCAATGCCCGCGAAGCGTTAAAAATATAACCGCGAATATCTCTGGAATCTAACACCTGCTAAAAACCTGATTTAACAATCCTAGTCAATGGGGGGGGGGGGGACTTTAAGGTTAAGTCCTCACCTGCCTATTAGCAAGCTTTTCATTAGCGTGTAGTATTTATCGCTGGTTTTCTCGCGCTATTGCTGGGTTTCGCCGCTATCGCTGGATTTTCTATCGCCTTGGAGATAAGCGTTGATAATAACGCGTTATCTCAGCGAAGAAATCCAGCGATAGCCGGCGATTAAAAAAAAAAACAGCACTAAGCGCGCTTTGCGATAATTAGATAATTATCAAACTTTCTTGGTAATATCCCCCTATATTTATTGCTTATGTAGAAGTGCAGGGAGTGTGGTAATTATGTGATATCAGTTTGTATTGTTTTTCATGTTTATGTGTTCACACCTGGGAAGAATATGAGAGAACAATGCATCTTTAGAGGCCTGGTATTACGAAAGTGTCCTACTCCTACTCCAATGGCTTTATGGGTTGGCAATTGATGCTGAATGCCATGCAAAGAGATTGTTGTCAGGTGTTATACGCTGTTATAATCTTGTGTAATTTCGTTAATTGCACATCACGCCTGTTATATGAAATTCCCGAAATTATGTTATTATGCCACGTCACATATTTAAGCACTGGTAAGGGCAGACATTTAGAGGCAGCACAGAGGAACAATGTGAACGACAAGAAAGAAAACTACTGCTGTTTGAAACACTTGTTTTTCACCGTAAAATATAGTGCCAAATACTGGGTTGCATTTTGCATGATCACATTTAATTTCTTTTTATTTTTCTGAAATTTGCATACTTACTCAAAAGTATATTACGGGAATTTGGCACACCCTTACCACCGACGCCTGTCATTTCCCATTTTTCCCACCTCGGATTCCTATTTGTAGTTACTTTTGATCAACTTGCTTGTCAGCCTTTTTGGGTGATTGCCCTCACCTGGTGGGGCTGGCTAGGGGGGACCTGGTTATAGCGATGTTTATGTGGGCATCTAGTGTGGCAGACTGGTTGGTCTAAAGGCCATACCAGTCAGATATATTGCAAAGTATGGGGTCAAAATGTTTACTGAGGCCTGCATGCTGGATGTCATCTATGTCTGCTGCACTAAGGGGGCACTGCTCTAGTTGTAATTCTCCAGTGACGTGCAGACTTTCATCCAGGCCCCTGAGTGTCAGGAAGAGCCTTTTAAAACAAACTGGGGTGGATTTTGCAGAGGCTAAACAGATGGTAAATTGCAGAGTTAGCAGCTCATGAAATGAAAGCAGAGAAAAACAATTGCTATTAATCTTAACCCCAACATTGTGGGAAGAAAGACAGGGAGAATGGAATAAGAATGAAATGGGGGATCAAGTTGTTTTTGTCAGAGGAGAAAAGGGGTAGTTTATGATTTTGGTATTGGTATGATTAAAAATTGATAATGTTAAAAGAGAACAAATGCAGATACCGTGCAAGGCAGTAGACTGAATGGGCCAGATTAACAAGAAAGTGACGCATCTGTAGAGATGCGTCACTTTCACTGTGCCACCATGGATGCGCTGTATTTACAATACGGTGCACCATGGGGCAAGGATTGACAAGTGCGTCAAATTTTGAATCATCTGTTGGCACAAAAGTCACACATTGCTGGAGTTGTGTCGGAAGCACGATGCAACTCCGGCAATGCATGTTGAGGCCTATCCTCATTGTGCTGTGTCACTCCTTAGGCCTGCTCCAAGCAGGCGTGAGGTTTTGACGCAGTGGTGTCTTCGAAGTGGCGCAGTAAAATCTTGTAGATTTCACTGCATCACTTCTACGAGGAATTTTTTGCTTGGGAACACCCACCCTGCATACATTATAGCTGACGCAGGTATAATGTGACGCAGGACTTTACAACATAACACATCTCCCTAGATGTGTCCCGTTGTAAATGGGCCACATTTTTATGCCACCGCTGCTTCACAGAAATTGACACAACGGCGATGCAAAAATGATGCAAGGGGCTTGTAAATCTGCCCCAATATATTTTTAGTTGGGAAAAACCTGTGAATCTGTAGGCACGATTTCAGTCAATCAATCAATTAATCAGCATTAGAGGTATCTGGGTGCGGAGGGTACCTTTTCTTTGTCGAAAAGCAAGGTCTTGAGTTTCTTTCTGAAGTCTGCCAGGGAGGGTGCTGTTTGGAGGTGGCGAGGCAAGTCGTTCAGGTCTTGACAGCAATGTAGGAGAAAGAGCAGCCCCCACTGAGGCTGTGACAGATGCGGGGGTGTGGGCAGGCAAGAGAAGATGAGCGCAGGTGTCTTGCAGGCAGATGGCAGCTCAATGGATGGTTGATATAGGATGGTGCTTGATCACGTAGACCTTTGTAGTCTTTTGTGAGGATCTTAAACTTGCACCTTTCCAGGATGGGGAGTCAGTTGTGGTTTCTGAGATGGGGGGGGGGTTCATGTGGGCCCATTTGGGGTGGTCCAGGATGAGTCTAGCTGCTGCATTCTATATGGTCTGGAGGAGCTGGGTGGAGATGCCAGCATAGAGAGCATTGTCGTAGCTCTAGGCAGCTAGTGACGAGGGCCTGAGTGATGGTTTTTCTGGTGTTAACTGGGATCCATATGAAGATTCTGGGGAGCATGCGGAGGGTGTGGAAGCAGGAAGAGGTGACTCTGTTAACTTGTCATTTCATGGTCAGTTGGCTGTCGAGGATGATGCCAAGGTTGTGTGCGTGGTCTGTTGGTGTGGGTGTTGGCCCATGTTCTGCTGGCCAGCAGCTGTGGTCCCAGATGGAGGTGTTCTTCCTTAAGATAAGTACTTCTGTCTTGTCAGAGTTGAGTTTGAGGCAGTTGTCTCTCATCCAGTAGGCTAATTTGGTCATGGCATTGCAGCAGTTGGTTTTGGTATTGGAGGGGTCCTCAGTGAGCAACAGGATTAGTTGAGTGCCATCTGCGTTGGAGATTATGTTGAGGCCATGGGAGCTGACGACGTCTGCGAGGGGGATCATGTAGGTGTTGAATAGTATGGGGGTGAGGGATGATCCTTGGGGTACACCACATATGATGTCTTTGGGAGAGGAAGTGAAGGGAGGCAGTTGGATCCTCTGTGTCCTGTAAGGAAAGAGGCGATCCACTTGAGGGTGTTTCGCTGTATGCCAATGTTGTAGAGTCTGTTGATGAGGGTTTGTTGGGAGACGGTTTTGGATGAAGCAGAGAGGTAGAGGACGATCAGGGCCACAGTTTCTCTTTGGTCGAGAAGAGTTCTGATGTCGTCTGTGGCAACAATCAGCACAATCTCAGTATTGTGGTTTGCACAGAATCCTGTTTGTGAGGTGTCAAGTAGGTGATTTTGTTCCATGTATTCGGTGAGCTGTTGGTTGATGGCTTTCTCGATTACTTCGGCCAGGTAGGGGAGCAGGAAGATCAGTCAATAATTTTTTAGATTGATGGGGTCAGTGGAGGGTTTCTTTAGAAGGAGTCTGACATCTGCATGTTTCCATCTGTCTGAGAAGGTTGCTGTGGAGATGGATGTGTTGAGGATGCTGGAGAGGCCCGTGTTGATTTGGTTGGTTCCGAGGTTGAAGAAATGGTAGGGGAAGGGGTCAGTGGATGGAGGGCAGTGGTGGTCTAAGTGGTGAGCAGAGACCAGGTAGTGATCATTTGGCTGGTGTGTACTGGTTGGTTGAGGTTGTTGAGGTTGAGAATGATGGGTTCAGGGTCAAAATTGTTGTAGATGGTGGGGATCTTGCTGTGAAAGTAGTCTGACAGGGTGTCACAGAGTTCTTGGGAGCGGTGGATGTTGTTCTCTGTGGCTGTTACATTGGAGAATTCCTGGACTATTTCGAAGAGTTCCTTCATTTTGTTTGCAGAGGTATCAAGGCGGGCAGAGATGGCTTCTTTCTTGGCTTCCTTGATGCTCCAGTGGTAGTTGTTAGGAGCTGCTATGTATGCAGTTTTGGTGCTTCTTGGTGATGTGCCATCCTTTCTCGAATTGGTTAAAGTTGTGTTTGATGGTTCTGAACTATGGGGTGTACTAGCTGGCTTGTTTTGAGATTTTGTAGGGTTTTGCTGGTTTTAGCGGGGCGACTCTTTCGATGCATTTGGTGATCCAGGCAGAGAAGTTCTGGACAGCTTGGTCCAGGTCTGCTGAAGCTTTGAGTTGGATGGTGCTGAGGGCCTGTGTCCACTGTGTCTTAACTTTGCCCCAGCTGTGGTGGAAGGAGCTATTTGACTTGGTGATAGTGTACTGAGTGTCAGGGATGATGAAGTGAACAATGGCATGGTTGGTCCAGGTGAGCTCTGTGATGTGGCTGAATTTGTTTCAGTCAATGAAGGTGAGCATGGGGTTCAGTGTGTGTCCAGCTTTATGTGTGGGTTCAGTGACCAGCTGTGTGAGGGCAATGTTGTTCAGGTACTCATGGAGGGTGATGGAGTTGGCATTGTTGGGGTCATCAACATGCAAATTGAGATCGCTGAGTACTACATAGTGGTGGGATTCAATCGACAGTGGGGCGATGAGGTCAGAAATGGCATGGGAAAAAGCTAGTAGAGGTTCGGGGGGTCTGTATGCCATAGGGTGCCTCTTATCATAATCTTGGCATTAGTTTGTAGTTGGAAAATGAGGTGTTCCATGAGAGGCGTGGGGTCGTTGTAGGCAGTGCATCAAATGGTTTCCTTGAAGATGCTGGGGATGCCCCCTCCTTGTTTGTTGGTTCGGTCTCAGTGTTACATTTTGTATCCATCGGGAGTGGTGGTGCGATGTCGGGGTTCAAGGAGGGTTTGAGCCATGTTTCGGTGATGAAGGCAACATGACGGGAGAGGGTGATGATGGTGTTCTAGATTTCCATGCCATGTTTGCCGAGGGAGTGGGCGTAGAGCATCATGCACTGGAGTGGTTGCAAGTTGTTTGTAGTCTTCTGAGCAGAGGTGGCATGTGGTCCGGTGCTGGCTAGTGGCACTGTGTGGCAGGAGAAGTGGTAGTGGTGGCAGGTGAATGGGCCTTTGGTTGAACTGTTGTTCCAGCGTCCGGGGTCCAGGAACTCGGCTGTGTAGCTGCAGATGGCAGGGGTCCTGGCGCCTAGTCCTGGCCCTGGGCACACTCCAGGCAATAGGAGAAGCACAGATGGGCTTGCCTTAATGCGCCTTTGGTGCGCAAGCTGCACAGCCTCCCAACGACCTCCATAAGTAGTCTGGGAGGTGGGAGGGACTTTCAGGGAGGCAGGAGGGTGGGGAGCACAAAAACATTGTGAGCGGGCTGGACGGACAAATCGGTCTAGTTTACAAAGCAGCAAACCCAAAGACCAGTGAAAAATAAAGTGTGCTTATGCAAAATAAAAGTCTCAAAGGGAAAACCAATAACGACTAAAAAACCAACTAACAAACAAATTTATGTTTACCAGGAAAGGCTATATGGGAGCTGTCACAGCAATCTGGCAGGGCGAGTGGTCCTCCGACAATAGAATTGAACAGGAGGCTTTGGGACTAGGAGCAGAGTCCTAGACTTGTACGGAGAGTGGCGCAATGACCAAAAGGTCAAGGGCTATTCCCTGAGATTTCATCTCAGAAGTATCAGCAAAGCACAAGATTGAGCACTACTTTTAGGGCCATATTCTCAAGGAGCTATCGGCACTTTATCTCAGCCAAAGTCACGATAAACTTATCACCCCATTCACAAGCTGGTGCTAACAGCCCATAACACCAGTTTACCCGCGATAGCAGTCACAAAAAACATCGCCACAGATTACCCCGGCAACTATCGCTAATGAGATGCAGAGTAGGCGTTCCCGAGCAAAAAGCCCAACAACACCACTCCACAACATTCTCAACGACCAGAGAGATCTGCGAAAAGACCACGAAACTTGCGATAAGGTGCGTTAGCTGCAGGAAATTAACACCTGCTCTGACCTGGTGCAAAGTCAGACGGCAGCCTGCACCACAAAAGGGAGACCAGCCCACAGCCACACCTGAAGAACAAAAGATGCCATGGAGCCACTGAACATGCGGGCCGGACACACGAGGGCCACAACACCCACCGCCAACACCCCCATGACCACCCCCACCCCACAGCACCCCGCCACCCCTGACCAACACTGAGGCAGTGCAGACAAAGACAGTGACCCTCCAAAAATGCACCAACCTCACAGACCCAACACCAGAGTGTCATTGCACACTACATGCTCAGAGGGACAACCCTCTTCCTCATCCTGACCACAATTGCCCAAAGTCTGATGGTACCAACAGAGCGGACAACCAACATCCCACCTCAGACAAAGCTGATGGCCGTGCTGCACCTGTTGGCCTCTGGTACCCTCCAACCAACATCCACCTGAGACGGAGGAGTCACACAGCCAGGCCAATCCAAGTCCCTCACAACGGCCATGAATGACACCATCAGCTTGGTATCCCACTATCTATACTTCCCACACACTGCGCAGGAACAGCCAGAGACCAAGCAAGGCGTGTATGCCACAGCTGGCTTCCCGCACGTGTCAGGGGGTAATTGACTGCACACATGTCCTACTAGAGGCCCCTGGCAACACTGCACACATGAGGTGCAACAGAAAGCGCACGTATCCCATCAAGGTGCAGGCAATAGTGGACCAACGGGGAATCCCCGCCAATGCCGCCTCAAACGACCCAGGCAGTGTGCATGATTCCCACACCTTCCAACAGTCCATCATCAACCTGCGCCACCAGGATGGCACCTACGGAATCGCACTGCCTGTTTCCCAATACCAAATGCACACACCACACACCTCAACTTCACAATCATGCAACACACGACACAGGAAATGCACACGTCACAAGCTCACATACAACATGCACACCCACCAGACACGACAGCACAACTCACTGTGTGAACCTGGGCCAGCCATGTACATTAGCCATCAACGGCATGGCACCTCGGCCACACAATAGCAGACTGTCGGAAGAGGTGGAGACCAGGCATGTGCGAAGGAGGCAAGTGACCGATGAATGAGACTGTACACTATGCCAAGTGTGGTGGTGATATGCTGGCTAGACTGCAGTATGCAGAGCACACACATATCCATGCCAACACACACAGCTGGTGTTTGGAGTGTAGTGGACAGTGGACGCAACCATGTCACCCCAGCCAGTGGGGACGATCGCGGAAATGTAGCTCGTTATGTCCCCCCGTAAGTGTGAGCTGAGTGGGCTGGCCCGGCGTACGCCAGGCCAGCGTAGGGGTGTGAATAAAAGGCACTTAACTCTGTGCGTGGTCCTCTTCCAGAATGCCCAACGTCTCTGCCAGGGCGGCACCTCTCACCCCACCAGGAGGCCGATGCCGTGCACGGTGTTGCCAGCGATCCTATGCGCCTGCTGCACCCCGGGCCGCAGGTCACCGTACCAGTCCTGCCAGGCCCTGTGCACCCAGGCCTCAATACCCACCTGCCAACACCGGCGTGTGTCAAAGAGGGCCCACCACGTGCCGGTGCAAGCTCCAAGCCCGAGGCCCATGACCTTGGCAGAGTCCTCGAACCATCACGGCCTACGCGACATAGGCCAGCGGAACTCCTTTATCATTGACGTACTCCACCAGCATACGCAGCGGACAAGAAGGACACACATTTGGAACTGAGTCTTGATCATACATTGTCAGAGTACGCACATTATTGCAGAATATACTTCACTGTAGTCCCTTCGATGTGGTGACACCAAGTATGTGCTGCCATCCCAACCACACGTGTCTGTGGGTCCTTGATGACTACGCCGTCAGCCTACACTGCGGCACAGCAGGACTCACGCCAATCCATAACAGTCCGTACCAGGTAGGACATGACATCGTCACTGACTGAACACCCGCACAGATCTGGTACCACTACCTGTCATCCACAAATGTAATACAAATGCCATTCCAATAACGTGTGTGAGAGATCCAAGAGGAGTTCACTGAACCGCGTCAGGGCCGCGCTGACCGCGGCCTCCGGCCGACACTGCGGCCACCTAGGTCACACATTTGGAACTGAGTCTTGATTACACCATGGCAGAGCACATTAAGTATGTCTGAATGTATGTCACTATACACCCTTCGATGTGTGGCCACCAGAACTTAGTGGTTCTGATTCTGTGGGCCCACGCGGACTACTGCTCTCGGCCTACGCTGAGGGCGAGTATGTCACACTATTCAAATTCAGTCTTAGTTCATTAATGGCTGACTTGATGTCATAGTACAGGCCTCAACGCAGACTGCATCCCCCTTTAGCCCCTGTGCCACTAAGTCTGTTCCCCGAGAACCATGGACAACTTCTGGTTGAACTTTGGTGGCGACTGAGTCCATGGACTTGGGGTTGTTGTCGCCATCATGTCGGTGATACTGACCTTGTGGCTAAAATTATGCAGTGGCATTCCACTCCTCCATTTACTGCTCCGGACAGCTTCCACCCTCTGCATCATGCCCTGGAGGACACCTTCCACTGTCCCCCGCAACCCTCCGCCACATGCACCTAGTACATTGATGAGGACCCGTCCAGCTCGCGTGGCCCATCTGACTGCACCGCAAGTCACCGTCCTTTGGCGGGGTGCCTGTGCCGGCCGCAGTGCATCCGGTGCCACTAACTGTGCTGGTCAGGTACGGGACACGTCTGTGGCCCTGCGCCATCTGCTGCCTCCGACCTCAACTGCTGCCCACCAGTGCTGAAACATCAAATCGAGTCCTGACCGGCCCGGACGTCGCATCACCACAGAAGGCACACGCCACCATCGCCAGGGCCAAGTCCAACCACCAACTACCAGTGTCAAAACGGTCGTACTGGCAGACTGTTGGAGTTGCTCACACCTGTCGTGGATGCCATCTTCTGCCTGGTCCCCTGCTTAGCACTCCGGGTGCCACTAGCTCTGTGCACCATGAATCATCGTCCATTATTCTTTTGTTTATGTTGTGTGGAGAGTTCACGCAGCAATGTCACCTCAGGCAGTGTGGGAGACCTGGGACGATGATGAGGAGGATGATGCAGGTGTAACGCCCCCCCCCCACTGCAGCTGCATCTGGAATGTCCAGAAGTGACACAATCCTAGACATTTTCTTCACATGAGCACCCTCCGCTCTGTGGCCCCAACCTCAGCTCACTGAAACTCAGGGACACTTCTGTTTGTATGTTGGTTGACCTCTGTACTTGCTCTGGCTCCCTCCATGTTGTTCAACAGTTGCGTGGGATGTCCATGGGCTGTTGTAGTGCGTCGGTGTCAAAGGTGTGGTGGTCATCTCCAGCATCACTGATGGGTTGTCTGGTCGGACCTGCTGGAGGTGTTGTTTGTCCCTCTGCAATGTGAAGGGGAGATGCATGTTGACATTGTGTTGACATTTATGTTTGCGCATTGTTCTTGTAGACATGCAGACTGTGTGACAATGTACATTGTGACTGTTTGGGCGGTGCTGGCAATTTGAGGGGAGACAGTGGACATTTGGACTACATGACTGATGTGAGGTTGTATCCGTACATATGAATCTCACAGTTCCCTGCTCTGTCACATATGATTGGCCTGTTTCTGCGCATGGGCGGACACAGTTGTGTCCCCTGTTCTGCTGTGTCGGTGTTGCACTTTGTGCCACATTGTCTTGGGATGTGCTGTGATTGCTATTTGTGTGTGCTGCAGTGTGCCACGGGATGGGGGACATGACCCTGGGTAAATGTGAGTGTGCAGTGTGCTACACATGGTTGTGCATGTGTGCCATTGTGCCCATCTCCCCCGTCCCCACAGTCACTGGTCTTTACTCACCCTGTTGATGTTGTGTCAGGTCCTCCTGAGCTATGTCCGCACTCCCGACTCCTTGCACCGTCTCCACACTGTTGACTGTGGCCTCCATTTCCTCCAGCTCCTCCTGTGGCGCAGGACTCCCACCTTCTGTGGCCGTTTCTGCCTTCCTGTTGGCAGCTGCTTTGTGCCTGGTTTAGATTTTCAGGTCATGCCAGTGCCTCTTGGCCTCCTCCATTGTCCTCCTTGACACTCCGGCTGCATTCCAGGTAGTTTGATTGTGGGTCAGTTGCTGGTTGTGTTCTGTCACCTCCGTGACGCTGGTCTTGTTTTCCTGCAGACTGCACCCAGTCTTCCTCTCCCTCTTCTCCTTGGCCTTTCCCGAGCCCGTTGTTCCTTGCTGTTGGTCTGTGGGGGTTGTGGGGTTCATCTTGGCCTCTGCGCTCGGTCATCGTGCATCCATGTTACTACGCACTTTGGATTGTTTCTGGTGTGTTGTTTTTGTAGCTTTTAAAGTGCATTTTCCGGCCAGACGCGTGGGATTTGCAGGCCTGCAGCTGTTTTTCGCAGCTTTTTCTATCTTGATTGGCCTTGTCGCAGCTTTTTTTGCGCTCGTGTTTCGCATTTTTGCAGCGTGGTGTTTTTTTTTGTGCGGCCATCTGATACATTGTCTGGTGACTATCGCATGGTACCGCCGTGTTATGAATACCTGGTTAACACGGCATAAAATTCCCACGATGGACTGCGATGTTGTAGGTTGCGTTAAGTAACTTTTGCGATGGTTGTCACACGTTCTTGAGAATATGCCCCTCAGATTCTCCTAACTTTTAGGTGGCAATGATGGGAGTGCAGGGCTTCCGAATACTTAGATTCTGTTACTGGTTTTATGCAAGATATGTGTACAAATATATTGTCTGACATAAATATTATGTATTAAGTATGGTCTAGAAAATCTGTACCCTATGTTATTTTTAGGACACAATATGTATGTCAGATTATTTTACGGCAAAGACATTTTGGTACCACACCTCCATTACTACCAAGCACATTCTGCCTCCCCATAGGAGCTGCTGCAGTCTCTGTGTTTCTGGAGGTTATAGATTGTAGAAAGAGTAGAGAACTAATCAGATGTGATTGTCAGGCGTGACATTTCCCACTATATGTCTAACTGCTGAGAAGTTTCCAATGTGTATATATACTGCTTATCTAAAGCCCTATAGTATCCTCTAGCTAGCTATGCCATGGCTTTATTTAAACGGTTTGTCATCACTATTATCAACCACGGAACTGGTGCACTAGCCCAGACTAAAATTGCTATTTTGCCTAAACCATCCCATCCAGGTTGCTCTATGTACTGTCAACTGATGCTTTGTATACTAGTCTTGTTCCAAATCGCCCTGCTGTGAAAGAAATATATAGATTTATTTTCAAGTAAGCTTGTATTTGTATCGCAATAAACTATGTGGAAGGCAACTGAGCATTTAAGAGTGGTTTTGATTGCAATTGACAGTTGTTCACAAGGAAGAAAGGTATTCAATTACTGCCTCTTCACAAATACATTGTCTAGTAATAGAGCTATTGCAATATTTTGTTTTGTTTACACTGTGAGAAACCACAGTTGTGTCTCACAGTCATATCTCTGTCTGATTCCCGAGGTTTCCTTACATCAGTGGTCTTCAACCTTTTTAATGCCGTGCCCCCAACACCCATGTAAAAAACTGTCATTGGAACCCACCCAATTGGCAAACCTATTTGTTCTTATGTATTCTATACAATTGGTCGCTGTAAACATATATAACATTTCAACCATTTAAATTGTGTTCAGTCATCACTAATTAAATGCCATCAAATATATGATTGGGAAAATACTAGTCCCTTTAGAAGAGATGGGTGAGAGTGATTTTTTTTTTTTTTTTTTTTTAATATTTTTATTATTTTCAATGGCAGAGGCAAACAGGGTACAAGGATGAGAGAAAGAAAAAAAAAAAAAAAAAAAAAACAACATTTTAAGCAATGACAATCGATCGCACAATTATTAGTACATTAGATTAAATCCAGTTTTCGATAGGAGACCAAAGTTTCCTAGCGAATATCTTCTTTCTGTGTCCTTTCAAATTATACACAGCTTTATCCATTCTGTAAACATTTAACAGTTTTCCCAACCATTGTTCAAATGATGGTGGATCAGAATCTAGCCATCTTGAAGTAATACATGAACGATAAACAGACATTCCAATGAAAAGAAAATGTTCTTGATCAACGGTTAAACTCTCAGATGGGGCATATAAACCAAGAATAATCACAGATGGACATAATTTGATATTAACATTGAGCAAATTGGTCAAAAACTTTTCTATCCTATTTGAAAATACAGTTAACTCAGAGCAGCTAAAAAACATATGACAAGAATCAGCTGCTAGAGTTCCACAACGGCTACAGTTAATACCTTTCGTAACTTTCCATTTAGCCAGCTTTGCCGGTGTATAATAGAGATCTAGAGATGCCATGTAATGTTGACTTTTAAGAGAGCTGTTCACTAGTATTTTATTGCTGATCTCAAATGCCCTTGCAAGATCGATTCCGTCTGTGCACAGTGTCTTTTCCCATTTCTGGGTTTGGAAATCAAGATCATCATGCAACATGGTGATCATAGATTGGTAAATAGTGCCAATGCGGCTATCCCTCCTAGCATTTTCCAAGACTATATTAGTCTCCATCGCGTTGGTATGTAAAAGGTGTTTTTTTTCCAAGAAGCTGCGAATTTGTAAATATTTAAAAAATTCGTTTCTGGATAGACCGAATATATTTTGGAGATTACTAAAAGACATTAAAGCCCCATTATGGTACAGTTGCCCAGTTGAATGAATCTGTCCCAAACGAAATCGATTCATAGGAATGTCTTGAGAAGTGCCAGATAAAGAAAGATTACAGCAAATTGGTGTATAGAAATTATATTTCAAAGTTATCCCTAAAGTTTTGTTGATTTGTCTCCACACCAAAAAAGCAGAGAGAAGAACCTTAAATCTTGTTTTTTTGTAATAGCTTGGCTCCATGAATATAAATAAGGATTGACGCACCTGAACACCCATAAGCATCTCAAAAATAGATGGTGACAAAAAAGTTTCGTTAACATGGTCATGAAATAATAAAACCTTTATATTTTTGAGAGTTATAGCCCAATAGTACATTCTGAAATTCGGGAATCCTAACCCACCGCGCTCTGGCGGTAGAGTGCACCATTTTAAAGATCTTCTTGAGCGACGATAGCCCCATAAAAATCTAGACAGCATCCTGTCTATTTTGTTAAAAAGAGACATAGAAAAAAATAATGGAATAGTACGAAAAAAATAGAGAAATTTTGGAAAAATCAACATCTTGATAACATTAGTCCGTCCGAATAGAGATAAATGTAAATTATTTATCCTTTCTAAAGTTCTATTGGTGGATGTGAGTAAAGGATCCAAATTTAATCCAACAATGTCATCTATTTTAGATGAGATGGTTACACCGAGGTATGTGGCGGTATCATTTAGAACAATATCAGTGGGCTTACAGGTTTTAGAATGTATAATTTGGGTTTTTGAAACATTTAGTTTGTATCCAGATAATTTGCCGAATTCACTAGCAATTTCTATTATTTTGGGTATGGCAGAAGAAGAATCAGAAGTGACAATGGCCACGTCGTCTGCATATGCTAAGACCTTATGGTCTATCTCATGGAGCCGTACAGGTGGAATACCGGGCTCTATAATTAATCTATTCAAATAGGGTTCTAAATAGAGTGCAAATAAAAGTGGAGAGCAGGGACACCCTTGTCTGGTCCCCCTAGTAATTGAAAATGGGCTGGATATGTCCGTGCCTAATCTTATTACACCCTTTGCATTAAAATATAGTGACTGAATAGCTTTAATGAATTGTGGTGGAAAACCCTTCCATTTTAATACGGACCAAAGGAACCCCCAGTCTACTCTGTCAAACGCTTTTTCAGCGTCAAGTAAGATAACTCCGACTGGGGATTCCTTTGCTTGGGCCCAATCCAGTATTGCAATAACACGTTTAACGTGATCTGTGGTGTCCCTGTGTTTAATAAACCCATGCTGGATATTAGAAACCAGGCCCGGCATAACTTCGTTCAATCTATTTGCAAGGATTTTGGAAAAAATCTTACTATCAGCTGTAATCAGGGAGATAGGACGATACGAGCCTAATTCCTTTGGGTCCTTATTCTTTTTAACAAACACAACTATAGTAGCTGTAGACCAGGAGTCAGGAGCTTTCTCTTGGAAGGCTGCATTGAAAATTTTAAGCAGCTCTGGTTTTAGCAAGAGTCTGAATGTCCGATAAAATTCCAAAGGAATCTGGTCGGGCCCCATAGCTTTACCAGCTGCAAGACTCATAATGGCCCTTTCAATCTCATCCCAACTTATTAATCTAGAAAGTAAATCTATATCTTCTGTGCACAGAGATAGTTGGTTAAAGTTTTGTAAATACTCTTTGGGATCAAGGGTCTTGTTGACTTCATTGTTAAAGTCGTTATACAACATTTTATAGAAGCCCTGAAATGCCTCTAATATTCCCTCCCGGCTTTCATGAAGGGCCCCATTTATATCTTTGACGCAATATATTTCGTTAAAAGAAGATTTTTGTCGTAGACGCTGGGCTAGAATTTTACCCGTGCGTTCGCTAAGTTCATAGCGTTCCGTTTTATATTGTCATTTTTTCACCCTTCCTCCATGTACATGACATGAGTGACAAAAGCTGATGCTGATAGCCTATTACAGAGTGGCTATATGCCACTCTTTTTAGTTTCAGTAAAAAGACAGTACTGTTTTCAGCATGATGCTTCTCTTGACCACTGCCTGTTCAAGCCCCCCAATTTGAAGCCCTGTCTTAGATTCATCATTGCCTACATTCGTTTAATGGGAAATCGATTTTAGAGAGATTGCGGCTGCAATCTTCAAATTGTCAGGAAGAGGGCAGCAACACACCATAGATATCAAATCTTAGGCCTAAAAGTGATTTTCTAATTTAAAAAAGCAAGAATGAGGGCAGATGGTTTATAAATAACTTCAGTGCTCGAATCTAGTTAATGTGTTTTTACTGGCAGTTTTGTATAGTCACACGTTTTGCTTTTGGGCAACTTCAGAACTGGTACAAAGCACAGAACTTTGGCAAATGACTACATCTTGTATCTCGGTTTCATTTTGTCTAATAACCTTCTTTATGTGGAAGCAAACAGAGTTCACAAGGAAACATAGGGGCTGATTTGCAAGCCCCTTGCGCTGCAAGTACGTCATCTTTTTTGATGCACGGGGAGCACAATGTGCCTGCCCATATTTGTAAGGCCAGGTAAAGCCACCCTGCATGGCTTTTCATGGCCTTGTAAATATAGCCCCTTTTCACGTATTATTCTGCGTGAACGAGGTGTTTCATGGATGTTGTTGTGGGTGTTCTCACACAACATCCATGGAACCTGAAACCTGACACATTCCCAGATTTACAAAATTTTGTAAACCTGGTAAAGCGTCAGATTCCTACGCCTCCCCACGGGAGGCCCAACGAGGAGAAATACCTTTATTTTTCCTAGTTTTTCCTTTTTCTATGTGTGCTGCATTCTGCAGCACACATAGAAAAAGTAAAATACCTCTTGTGATTGTTTTTGTGCAGGAATGTGTCCTTTCCTGCACAAAAACAATCACCCCTACAACCCTAGCCACCCCCAGCTAATGTTTCTCTCCGCAACTGACTAACCTCTGGCAGAGCAGGGGGGATTAATAGGGAAGTGTATTTCAGCATACCTGAAAAACAAAATACCTACTCTTATTGAGCCAAAGGTTCCGGACCTTTGATGCAGGTAAGAATTAATTAGAAGCTGCAAATCATCAATCAAATCACTCACCACGGTTGAATAACACATTTTAAGACTCAACAATGAGATTTGAGTGTGTTTAAAGGGTTTTATTCAAATCTTTAATAGGTATGTATTAAACACAGAACATGAAGCATGTGCCATACAACGTAATTCCTTAATCGAAATATCAAAATGAGTGGAGTATCTTGAAACCATAAAGAGTCTGAAATCGAGAGGTGCAATTGGCTTCTTCTATACAAAACAGTTCACGGTTAGGTCTATCATTTCATAAATGAAACCATGACTTTCTAACATATTCTAATTTACAAATCTTTTCGATGAAGAACCTTTTAAATACATCTGAACTATGTTATTCAGCCCCCTATTATATTCTCTGTGAGATATCTTTCCATGAGGAGGTCAACATATATCCTTCACCATGGGATTACGTTAGCTTAGCACATTTTATCATTGAATTCTTCCCGTCTTCACATTAGAAGGAATGTTGACCTATGTATGGTCAGTAAAAATAAAAGGACACTGCATTTAGAAGCGTTTCTATCTCAACACATCTTACTATGGTACCCTAGAGCTCCCATTTGGCATTATAAAATATGACTTCACGTTTTAGGCTTACACATACATTCTACATGTTAATTACATTAATTTGCATTTATAAAGAATGCTCTAAAACGTCCCTCCTTACGTGTAGTACTATCCTAATATTCAACACAATTTCCCATAAATTATTTTCCAGACAACTAGTCTTATACCAGGCTGTCTCCATTTCTTCCTTTTTTGTGGGTGGGCGGTAGGTTTTAAAATCCAGGGGGCATAATTATCAAGGCAGGCGATAAAATTATCGCTGCTTTAGCGGCAGAAAACTGCCGCTAAAACGGCGATAATGGGCTTGATAATATGCTCTATGGAATTCCAATTGAAGCCCATGTTAGATGTGAAGGACATCTAACCTGAGCTTCAATTGGAATTCCATAGAGCATATTATCAAGCCCATTATCGCCATTTTAGCTGCAGTTTTCTGCCGCTAAAGCGGAGATAATTTTATCGCCTGTCTTGATAATATGCCCACAGGTGCCGAGGGAACGCTTTTCCCTGCTTACACAGTGTGATTGTGTGCAGTGACGCAAGGGCCAGAAATCCAGCCACGACATTACCTACTCCATTCCACATCACCCTTCACAAAGTTCCCTGTACAGTGAGGGTGTTCAGCCTTCCATGAGGGGTCTTCCCTATCATCAGTGTCTGGAGTTCTTCACAGATATTGTGCCAGAATACTTAACCAACATGCCTTATAATCATTGTGTCCTTCTAATCAAGGTTAGTATAGGTAGGCCAATTCTGCAATGGCAAGATTTCAAACTGTAATTTCCTGTTTAATTTGGGTATTTATTAAGTCATTCTGCAATATGCTTTGCCTTGCTTTTTATAGCTGTGGTTGTACTAGAGATGAATAAGACTCACTGCAAATTAGATGAAAGAACCTCCGCACAAGCCCCTGCCCTCACCAACCTCTGCTGAGCAAAGAAATATCTAAAGTGATGGTTACTTTTGGGAAAGGAGGGAGATCATGAACACCAATTAACTGTTGGGAGAATTTTTCATGTTGTGGGATATTCATGTTTCTCCTTGAGATAAAGATTTGAGGAGTCCTGGTGTGGGGCCTATTGGCAATGAAGAAGTTGATGAGGCTATGAGGATTGGACTAGGGTTGCTGAAGGGCACTCGGAATATGGACTACAGACATTGTAGAAAATAGATGAAGGTAATGACCTACATTAAAGGTTGAGATGATGACCCTTTGGGAGGAATGAAGCATGTCCATGTCCACAACAATGTTTGGCTACATGAATGTAACGTTTCATCTGGCCAGATGTTTAGGATTACAACTTTACAAGCAAGACTGGACATTGATTCTGGTGCAACTCAGCACAGCATGAAAATGTTGCTATGTTGTGTTAAAGGATGGGAAAAAACAGCTCCATATCTAATAAAATATGGCACTGTTTTATTCTCTCCATGGCACTGGTGCATTTTAGGCTACCATGCTCCAACTCTCACCCTTGCACCACAAAGCAAAGATGGGTGCATTCTGTCAAGATAGGGATTTGCATCAAAACCCATGGGTGGTTGCATGAGAATGATCCCTTGGCACAAAATAGCACGTAGAACTACTTTGTGTTAATTTAGATAACTTTCCAACACACATAATGGTTTGCTCATGATAGCAAGGACTTAAAGGAGTCAAATGGTGGATTGGTTGACTCCTAAACATAGATTGAGTTAGGATGAATCAGGATCATGCTTCCTTCTCTGCCATTCCTCATATTCTTTCCTAGAGCTGTAATTAGGAGGAAGGAAACTGTTTATGTGAGGCAGTGAGGTGTCACTGAAGGGGGTTGTATGATCGTACCTCGCACACGTTTTCAATGTGTGCTTTTACCACGCGTCTTTCATGTCGCAAAGACTGCCACACCGGCAGTTTTCACAACACAGGGCGTTTCAACGCCAATGCCGTGTCACCTATTGCGAAGTCAATTACCTCGCACACTGTAAAAGCACATGCCATTACTACGCTCCATGTATTCTTTATGTACTAGTTAACCCGTTTTTTGTGTGTTTTTCCAGTCTCACCAAGTTTCAGCTGTTGTTGTACAAAAAGCATGATCCCGCCCCTAACCCCCGGCCCCCACTGCCACCCCTCCCCCTTTACACGACCCGATGTTAGTTTAGAGGGTTCTTATTCAGGTACAGAAATGTCACAGATTGAGTCCATTGTAGTTTAAAGAACAGACAATCACATGGGTTTTGTTAGCAGGATGTGAATTTGCACAATGAGCAGTCTGAATAATTTTGTGACTGGAATGAAGAGAACTATTTTGTGGATATTTATGTTTGAGTAAGCAGCGTGGATTCAAGTTGAAACTATAACAAAGCTGAGAACGCATTATTGTTACCATTACAAGCGCCTCCACATTTGGCATTGCAGAAAATGTGTAATGGTTATTGAAAGGTTATAAGGTTTTTTTTTTTATTATCTTCTGTTTGTCTGCACTCAAGTTACTATTACGTCACACTAACCTGCCACTGGCGCAGCTACAAACTGTTGTGTTGAGAAATATTCAGCGGACAATAATAATCGCTGCTATCGTAGGAGAAGCGATGTCCCTGGAATGAATTCCATTATTATACAGTTCACCACTAAAAAAGACTGGTTCACAGTAACTGTATAATTACTAAAGGAGTCAATATTTGATGGTTTTGATAATTACATGTTTTCGAAAAGTCCTGCCCACTATATCGCCTGGTGATTTTTAACACCCCAGGGAATTAAGTTACCAATTTGTGATGAATACAATTTGCAGCGCCGCACACTTGTCAGCTGTGAATTATAGATGCCTTAGTCTGGTATCTGCATTAATGCGATGCGAAAGACACACATTTACTGTAGGTCCGGAAGAATTATTTTCAGTTGATGAGGTTACCGGTGCGCCGAACTCCAGATTGTGTGCTTGCATCTCAATAAGTCTTCCTGATTGCTAATTTTTTTGTGAAAGAGGCCTACTTTGGCTTATCGGCTACTGCGCAAAGTTTTTAAGATTCTTGACACGTCGCCCCAATAAAAAGTTATTTATCTCACTAAAACGTAAATCCGTAAGAATATTGGGGCATATTAATAAGGGCCGGCGATAAATATCGCAAAGCGCGCTTAGCGCTTGCATATTTATCGCCGGCTATCTCTGGAATTTATCGCTCCCGGTTTGCGCATTATTAACAACGCGCATCGCCGAGGCGATAAAAATTCCAGAGATAGTTGGGATATTGCCGTTTTCCATGGTGGAAAACGGCGATATCCTAGATGATAGGGCCTGTGGTCTTAGCCACAAAATCCACCCCCCATGTTAAGTATGCCTTAGTCAGGAATTTAACAGACGTTAAATTCCTGCGTTGAGGCATACTTAACGCGATTTTAAAACTCGCTACCCTCCCTTGTTAATATCGCGAAGCTGCCTTCGCGATATTTTCCCAAGGGAGTCTTGTCAGGCACGCCTCCTTTGCATCTCATTAGCGATGCGATCGGAGGCGTGCTGCAAACGGGCGCTAAGTCAGCAAGACACGTGATAGCGTGTCTTTGCTGATAAGGCAATGAAATTATCGCCGCTTTTCACACAAAAACGGACGCAAAAGCGGCGATAATTTCATATCGCCGCCTTGTTAATATGCCCCGAAGTGTTGCCCAGTGCCAGAAACATTCGCCAGCACATCTCGTACAGTCCTCCAATAATTCTCATTGTGTGTGACATTTCTTTATTTGCCTCTTTTGCTCATGTTTCCTATTCCTATTGAAGTATCTAATGTTAATGAACACTTTCCTTGTCTTTTAGTAAAGGTCTGCAATTCTCGTAGATTTCATCCCATGCCATCTGTAAAATGCAGGCTTCTTTCTGACAAAACATTTCTTGCGAATGAGAAGGAGTCATTATGATCAGAGAAATGTCACTCGTAATTTACATTTTACTTTTTTCATGGTGGAACTGTAAAAAGAAATCTCTGCAATGAACAAACCTAATTATGTTAAATTCGGCGCCCTTTGCAATGTGCTTGGTACATCAAGGGAAACTCGTGTATTTGTTTTTCATTCTTGTTCAATATTTGAGCAACATTGTCACAGTTTTAATTTTCTATATATCTGCCCAGCTTCCATAATCCCGCGATGTAAATGCCTATGCGCATTACTAGCATGCCTTCTTAACGCGTTTATGCGTTGTCCGATGTAAATGCTAGGGATGTAAATGTCTATGCGCATTACTAGCATGCGTTGTAAAAGCATGCGATGTCAAGCCTCCTGCGATGTGAAAGTCGCGTTGCGATGGCAGCGCGTGAAAACAGATTTGTTGTAATGGGTGTTACCCCTGAAGGGGATAGGCCTTTTCATATAAATTGAGACAATTATATATAAACCTAAGAAGAATTGCCTGATTTCTGTGAATCATGATTTTGCATTTATCAGTTCAGGTTTTAGGGAGTGTGGTAGGTGAGAAAAAAGTGTCCAGGCTCCAGGAACGATAGCGATTGGAGAGCTGAAGGTTCATCGTCCAAGCCGTCATGTCAGGGGTGAAGAAAAGCACATCTACAGGACCTGCATCAAAATGAGGCTTGAGTTACTTGTCAGTAGTTCTAGTCTCTCAATGGGCAAGGAGCACAATGGTTTTGAACGTTTCTTCCTTAGTTTAGTGGAAACAACAGTTGGGAATATTACTGAATAGGTCGTATTTGTGCAGTTTTCCAGTGTGATTAAGAGGCACATTATGATAAGAGAAGTGAATAACGTGGAATTAAGTTAGATTCCATCCGTGGGGTCACACTGGTGGTGTGGAAAAAAGGGAAGATGGAGCACCAGAACGTGAGAAATACAGTATAAAGACTTTGGAGGAGTGACTAACATAGAATGACAGTGCGTTGGTGTCCTAATAACGCTACAGATTGCGATGTGATAAGATAGAATTACAGTGAGTTAGCTTCCTAATGGTCCTCCAGAGAGCAGTGAGATGGAATTATGCATTGTAAGTGTAAGAAATCGGGTAATTTGTGGAGACGGGTAGGAGCCCTTACTCTAGTATAAACACAGTCCTTGTCAGGGTGATCCACAAAAGCCACTAACTAAGCCTGTGCTAAACCCTCTGGTAGCTTGGCACAAAAAAGTCAAGCGTAATTGAGAGGCAACGTATAAAGCATTTATACAGCACTCATACAATAATAAAGAGAAAATACAAACATTTATAATCATAGAGTACATTTTAATAAATAAAATGACACCAAAATCAATGAATATCCAATATGTAAAACCGGAGACATTAATTTTTAAAGTGTTAAGTAGGAATAGTGCCAAGAAGCACAAAGCACCAATCACGCTTATCTGGTCAGGCTTTGCTGGAGCAGAGTTTTCTGTTGAAAATTTATTGAGTTTTGAGCTCCAGTTTTGTTTATATGTTATGATTAAAATTACTGATTTACAATTACTAATTATTAGTTTTGTTAAAAGTTTTGACTCACCAACATTACTAATGAGAAGAAACAACTACACGTGGGATGCATATATGTTGCTTAATAATAATGTGCAATTTTATTAAATGAGTGTCGTAAAAGTGCTATTTGTTTTGTGTTTATGCTTTTAAAATAACGTGTGCTAATGCTTTATTGCGTTGCAGAAGGCTAGATAATTACATACACATAAGGGTATTAGTGGGGATTAACATTGTATAATCATTATGATGTGGTAACGTTGTTTTGTGTTTCTTTTAATTAAGATGGTCCGTTTTGGCCTAAATAAAGATGGCTGCCATTTACATGATCATGTGCTGTTTGTGGATGGATCATGTCTAAGGACTGATGATGGTGTGCTAAGTGCAGCATATGCAGTGTGCAAGGTTTCAGAAGTTATGGAAGCTTCGCCTTTGAAAGGAGTGAGATCTGCTCAAGTGGCTGAATTGGTGGCATTGACGAAAGCTTGCAAAATTGGGAAGAATCTGAGAGTGACTGTGATGACTGATAGTCAGTACGGATTTGGAGTCGTTCATGATTTTGGCCAGCTTTGGCTACAGAGAGGTTTCTTGACGTCGAGTGGGACTCCAATAAAGAATGCTGAAGTGATTGGGAAGTTGCTTGAGGCGATACAGCTGCCTAAAGAATTAGCAGTTGTGAAGTGTGCTGCTCATGGACAAGGAGATGATTTTGTTACTCTTGGTAATCGTTTTGCCAATGACATAGCACAGTATTGTGCAAAGAACAATCATTCGATTAATAGGGCACGAGAAAGGGAGATGTCTTTTTGTTCTGTGATGTTTACTAATGTCCTAGAAACGTGGGATGAAGTGAAACAGTTGCAGGATGAGGCAGGAGATGAGGAAATGAGAGATTGGATCAAGGCAGGTTGTGCTCCAAGAGAGACAGATCATGTTTGGATCTATAGAGATGGTAGACCAGTCATGCCTAACTCCATGCTGTCGACAATGGCAAGAATGTATCATGGCCAGGGACATCTGGGGAGGGACGCGATGATTAGGTAATTCAAGCAAACCTGGTACAATGCAAAGATCAGGTTAATTGTAGAGAGCATCTGTCAGAGATGTTTGATTTGTCAACAGTTTAATACTGGGAAGAAGACAGTGGTGAGTCTGTGGAAATTTAGCTTGCAAACTGAACATTATCTGCGCCATCTTGCCTCTCCCCAGCGCCACGCACAGCGAATGCACGGCCGCCATTTTAGGCACCCCACTCTCTCTCCGCTCATTCTCGATCACCAGCGCTTTCCCCTGGCGCTGCGAACATCCCCCACGCGCCGGCCACCCCCGCTCTCTCATACACGGGCCATAAACCCTCTCCTTCAGCGCGACCCTGCTACGGAAACACATCCGACCAACATCCCATACATGGTCATGCCGCTCCTTTGATAACCCCCTTCCTCTGCGCCCCATTGTCCGAACTGGTCCCAGGCCATCACCTAGCCCTGCGGATGCAGTTTATTGCCCCTACTGTAAGGGAAACACCCCACATCAAAGGGATTACAGTGGATCAAAGCCCCTACCCCCTGAGACCCGGCCGGTCGCACACACCCCCGGGAATAGGCGGAATTCCCTGCTGCGCGATAGCCATCTCCCACTGCGGGTAAGGTGGGAACCTCTACTGTAACTATGTGTGGGATCGGATCTGAGCCGGGGCTTCAGGGGATGTTCTCTCATGCATCAAGGGAATCTCAAGGATGTACTATGTGTAATAAAGCAATAAACCGGTGTATAAGAGACCAGGACTCAGAGATGCAGTTAGAGCACCTCGTGACGATACCTTGCTGTCTGATCTGATGTGTTCTGCTCCGACGGAATAAAACTTTGTTTCCTGCCTTCCAGTCTGCGGCGCCTGCCTCTTTCATTGGTAAATTATCGAGTGGTATGAGAGGCGATTACCGCCGGGCAAATACTTGAAAGGTTATCGACTGAAACTGCCGCTACCATTTAACAATTGGCGTCCCAAACGTGGGGCCCATCAGCGACACGTGGATCCAGTGGGAGAGGTCCCGACGACAGAGTGAACGACTGCAACGATCGGGAGAGCTCCTGCCCAATAGACCCTCGTCTGGCAGCCGATCATCCGAACTTCACTGGTTCCGAGCAGACCTCTCTCGAGTGATCTACGGTCCTGACTGGGAACCATCAGGAGTGCCGCGGCAAATACGGAGAGTAGAGGACGATCGGGCGCTGGAGGCGGAAGACGAGAAACTGTCCACGCGGTCCGGGTAAGGTCGTGATACACGACAAATTGCGAAATAATTGATTGATTGTCCGAAGCTTTTTGAATACTAGTATTGCTCATTGATTGTGCTCATTGATTGTTCTCTTTGAGATATTCGCTGTCTACAAACGGGGAGGAGTAGAAATACTCTCTCTCTCTCCCTTTGCAGATAGTGAAGGGTAGGTAACGCAGACTTTTGTCCCCGTTGAAACCCGTCGTGCCTATCTTTATCTCCCCACTGATTGATTGTCCGAACATTGATTGTTTTGAAGAATAGTGCTCTTTGAGATATTCTCTGTTTGCAAATAACGTAGAATAGAAATATTCTGTCTAGTCTTTGCAAATAGTGAAGGGTAGGTAATGCTGACTTTTGTCCCCGTTGAAACCCGTCATGCCTATCTTTATCTCCCATTGATTGATTGATTGATTGATTGTCCGAACACTAGTTGTTCGATATTGGTTCTTTGGAGGTATTCTCTGCTTACAAATAACGAAGAATAGAGATATTCTGTCTAGTCTTTGCAAGCAGTGAAAAGATAGGTAGTGCTGACTTTTGTCCCCGTTGAAACCCGTCATGCCTATCTTCTCCCCACTGATTGGTAGTTGGTTCTGCCCGGACCGCTTATTAGAGGTGAACCATCCGGCTCCACTGGAGGGCACCCCTAATAAGGACATGTTCACTAAATATGGACTAGTCGCCGTAGCTTATACCAAGCTATGGCATAAATATACAAAGAAGGACCCCGAGAGTCAGTGGCCACTGATGGGATCCTTCGACGACCATAAGATAGAAGTGCTAGAAATAGCTCTGCGTAGCAATAAGACAACGCCTACTATGCTTGACAGTATTGGCATGTGGCGCAAAGAAGCAACGCAACGGAAAAAGAGGGAAGAAGTAAAAGCAGAAAAGGAATTACGAAAGGCAGCTCACCTTGCCGCTAGAAAGTTAGAAGAAGAAATAAAGGAGAGAAGGGAAACTAAACTAAGACAGGAGCCCGAAACATCAGGCCAGTACGCTGTTAGGACCCCTTCTTTGCTCTACCCTGAGTTGTCCTCCAAGCAGCGAACGAATGACGAATTGCTGTTAGGTCCCCCGATCATTTACATGCCCCCTCCATATGCACCCTCCCAGTTAGTAGTGCAACACCCACAACCCCCGAACACGAGCGAAAGCAGTACAGGGGCCTCGGTCCTCACGGCCTCCGCGCCGGCCGAGCCTCCTGTGCTGAACACAACGTCGGCAAAAAACGCTAGATGACCATGAGATGGGAAAGAAAGATTCCACCAGAATGAATCGATTAACGAAGGATGAACGAGCAGGAATTGATAAGATAGTAGGGACACTGGTGGAGCGAAAAGAAAGTGAGGAGTATATAACAGACGTGTATAACTCGTATGCCGACAGCCGCAGACGACACTTTGTCGTACGGCTCTGTTATCACGCCCTGAATGCATATGAGGATAGATACCACGATAAAGGTCCCGAAGGCTTAGCGGCCCTATATAGGAAGGTAGACATCGGAGAAGAAAGAGAGGGCGACATGACGAACCTCTTTACTCGTACACTCGAGGTCTACCGACACCTTAAAGAACATAGGCAGACCACCAAAGCAGAAACCCCCATAGCGACTAAGCCCCAGGAAGGAAGGGCTGATGCCATGATGCCCATCAAAGAAGCTGCCCCCTACTGGGTCCCCCCACGAGGTCAGGGAACACATGACGACATCAACCACCAAGATGCGAAGGGGAGGGTTGTATATAACTGGGTCTACCAGCCGTGGGACCGGCAAGATATTTTGACCTTTAGAAAAACCCTACCCGACTAGAGAAAGAACCCGACTGCCTTCTACACTGAACTGGGTACAGCCTTAGGTTCTACGATTATGACTTTAGCAGATATCGACTTGTTCTTTGGGCTATGTCTGCCGGCTGATGTGTGGAAACAAATCCAGAAAGTTGACCACGCTGAGCCGTTCGGATATACCTGGGTACAACTCGATACCATAGATAAACAGCGAGAACCAGGACAGAAACCGCCGAAAGCCATATTAGAGCTCCCAGACAAGATTGTACTAAAGCTGAAGACTCTAATCCCAGAAAGAAAGGTAGACTGGTCGATAGTGACGGCTTGCCGCCAGAAACCCCAGGAGGATGTGTCTGAATACTTCTCCCGATTCGAGACTGTGTTTTCCGATTACAGTGGCCAAGACATGACCACCGCAACCGGACATCACCTCTTTGTCCAGAATTATGTGAAGGGTCTGTCACAAGAAGTTTCCCAGAAACTACAGACCAGCGAGAGTAGTTGGGCAGCCTCCAAACCCGCAGCAATTCTCCAGATGGCCCAATACTACGAAAATCAGAAAAACGAGAACGATAGGGCGTCAGAGAAGAAGAAAAAGGAACTGAAGGAGAGGGTAATGATAGCGCAGTTGCAAGGGGTGACCATAGGAAGGGAACCCCCGAAAGAGAATTACCAACCAACCGCCCCTAGAAAGCTACCCCCTAGAGACCATACACCTGCACCCTACAACGGACGGAGAGACTTAGATGGGAACCAATGTGCGTTCTGTAGAGGGTTCGGACACTGGAAATCCCAGTGCCCGGTCTTTCTGGAACTAAACAAAAATAGGGATCCCAGAGACACAGCATATGACCCCAGAAACAGAGGACAGGGACGAGGGCACACGAACGACGCAATCAACGTCAGGCCAGGCAGACCAAACACCTTTGATCGCCCCCGACAAAACCAGTGTCAGCAGTCCGACTACGAAAGCACCCATGACTTCGCATAGGACCGCCAGGGGCAAGGGAGGGATCCAGTCGAACTCCGTGTTGACCAGCAAGGTCCTTACGTCACTGCTAAGGTCTTGGGCACAAAATCTCCATTCCTGGTAGACACTGGGGCGACACGTAGTGCGTTATCCAAACGACTGATCCCTAGGGCACCCTTGTCTGGCTCACATGTAACCTCAATAGGCTTCGATGGAACGCCCTCCACTAACCCCTTATCAGCACCAATCTCTTTTGACTTAGAAGATAACACCACTGACACGACCTTTCTGCTCTCCTCCAACACCCCCGATGCTATTATGGGACTTGATTTGCTAAAACATTTTCGAGCTACCATCAGATGCTCCCCAGACAGAGTTCGAGTCATCCTACACGATAACCCAGATCTGTCCAGACCCTGTCACACACGGCGTATGCTCTCTATAACCGATGCTGACATGTCCCTACTCGATACATTACCTTCACATCTATGGGCTAAAACCGACTCAGATGTAGGGCGCATGGTGATTGACCCAGTACACATAACCGTCCGACCGGACGCAGTGCTCCCAAAGCTTCCACAGTATCGGATATCACCCGAAGGCGAGAAGGCATTGGTGGAAATCATCGAGTCCCTAGTCGAGGCAGGAGTGGTAGAAGAAGTAGTCAGTAATGTTTGCAACAGCCCTATCCTACCCATTGTAAAGAAGCAAGGCGAGGGAGATGAGAAAGCCTACCGTTTCATTGTTGATTTGCGAGAGGTTAACAAAGTAGTCATACCCCAGTACCCCGTGGTCTCAGACATCACCACCATCCTCACCCTGATTCCATCCACTGCCACCACCTTTACTGTTATTGATCTCAAAAACGCATTCTTCTCCATCCCCATCCACCCAGACAGCCGTTACCTCTTCGGCTTCACCCTAAAAGCCCGTTCATACAGATTCTGTAGGGCACCCCAAGGCTACACTGAGAGTCCCACCATTTATAGCCAAGCCCTCAAGAGACAGCTAGATGCAGTCCAACTACCCGATGGAGTGGTGTTGATACAGTACGTCGATGACATTCTTTTAGCGGCCGACACCACTCCACTTGCCGTCACAGCCACCATTCACCTCCTCCGCTTCCTTGCGGAGAACGGTCACAAGGTCTCCAGAAAGAAATTGCAATTCTGCCAGCCCCAAGTAACGTATCTAGGCCACCTACTATCCAAAGACGGGAGGAAACTTACCCCTGACCGAATTCAGACCATCCTAGAAACCCCTGTTCCCAAAACTCAGAAGCAAGTGCGGTCCCTAGTAGGCCTCACCTCCTTTTGTCGACAGTGGTTGCCAAACTTTAGTCTTATCGTAAAACCTCTGCTTTCCCTGCTGGCTAAAGATGTCCCCTTCCCCATCCCCTGGACACATGAATGTCAATCCTCCTTCAAAGAATTACGAGACGCCCTCTGTTCGGCCCCAGTCCTAGGAACCCCAGACTACACTAAACCTTTCTCCCTCTACACCCACGAAAGGGAGGGATGTGCGTTGTCTGTCCTAACCCAGTCCATAGGCCCTAAACAACGCCCTTGTGCCTACTTCTCTGCCACTCTTGACCCTGTAGCCAGAGCTTTGCCCGCATGCCTTCGAGCAGTAGCCGCCGCGGCTATCTCTATCCGGCAAAGCGAGGGGATCGTACTCTCAAACCCCCTCACGGTACTGGTACCCCATGCGGTTGACACCCTCCTGAACCAGACCAAGACTCAACACCTGACTAGCGCACGACTGACCGGTTACGAACTGACTCTGCTTGCCCCCCACATCACATTGAAACGATGCACTAGTCAGAATCCAGCTACCCTACTACCTCTCCCCGACACTGATCCCAATGCGTCCCCTATACACAACTGTGTGACCCTCACCGACGAACAGACCAAGAGTAGGGTCGACCTCCGAGATACTGCCTTCCCGGACCCTGACGGAGAACTGTGGGTGGATGGCTCATGCATCAAGCTCCCCAATGGCACCACCTCAGCTGCCTATGCAGTCACCACAGCCCGAACAGTTGTTGAGACAGCCCGCATCACACAGCGATCCGCACAGGCGGCGGAACTAATTGCTCTCACACGAGCCTGCATCCTGGCAGCAGGGACAACTGCAAACATCTACACAGACAGTCAGTACGCCTTCGGGGTAGTTCACCACTTTGGGCTCTTATGGACAGAGAGGGGATTCTTGACTTCTCATGGCACACCCATCCTGCATGGAGATCTAGTCTCTGCCCTGACCGAAGCGGTCCTCCTCCCCACACTGCTGGCTGTGATCAAATGCCAAGCACACAAGAAAGTGACAGACATTATAGGACAGGGAAATGCACTAGCTGACATTACTGCCCGAACCACAGCCGAGAATAGGTCCACGACCCGTATGTACGTGACCAGGTCACAAGCTGAGAAATGGAAGGATGCTGGGGAAACGATTAGGGACATCCAATTAGCCAGTACACCACCCGAGTTAGCTGAATGGGCACGGGTGGGATTGAAGGACGATGATGGTTGCTGGCGGACTAAGGACTCGAACAAATGGTTGCTACCAGACTCATACTTGATCCCCATGCTGACCATGGCACACTCCCCCGCACATATAGGGTCTGCCCCCATGATCGAACTCGTCTCCAAAGTCTGGCACAACGACAAGATCCCAGACTCAGCCAAACGTCTGGTCCAACAATGCCTAGTATGCCTCCAACACAACCCTGGGAAAGGAACTGCTGTACCCCGGGGAGGGTTCGGGGTCCCCAATCACCCTTTTGAAGTCCTACAAATGGACTATGTCCAGTTAGAAAGGTGCCAAGGTTTGAAGTACGTACTTGTCGTTGTGTGTGCCTTCAGCAAGTGGGTGGAAGCCTACCCAACCCACGACAACACCGCTATGACTACTGCAAAAGTACTACTGAAGGAATTCTTCCCCCGATACGGCCTTTGTCGAATTTTGTGGAGCGACAACGGCCCCCACTTCGTAGCCGAAGTTATCCAACTCATCTTAAAGGGGTTGGGTGTAAAACAGAAATTCCATGCGGTCTTCCATCCCCAATCTGCAGGCCTGGTTGAGCGACACAATGCCACATTGAAGCTTAAGATAGCAAAAATAGTCGCCACCACAGGACTAAGATGGCCAGACGCTCTCCCACTAGCATTGCTATCAATGCGTTCCACCCCCACCAAACACCACTTAACCCCCTACGAGGTCGTCTTTGGGCGGCCCATGAACCTTTGGACTGCACCAAAACCAACATCCATCCACGACGTCCCGGACGTCCTCATGTCTGACTATTTGTATAACCTAACTAAGACGTTGTCTGTTATCCATCAGCAGGTGCTGCACGCCATTCCCGATGTTTCCAGGGGCCCCGGACACGACATCCAACCCGGTGACTTCGTCTTAGTGCGTAACTTCCAGCGCACCAAGAGTCTGGAGCCCCGGTGGACGGGCCCCCTGCAAGTCCTGATCACCACCCGAACAGCTCTTCGAGTGGAGGGGAAACGCAATTGGCTGCATGCACACCACTGCAAGAAGGTATCACCGACCCTGACAACCACGGACAACATCACCGCCCAAGAAGAACTTCTGGACAAAGACCGACCATCCCTGAGCCGCTGCCCAGATACAGAGACACTCGAGTTAGTAAGATATCCTGATCCCACCGTGCCATCCAAGGAAGGGTATAACTTGCGACGAAAGGAGAGAACTTCGGCTAAGCAGACCACAGGCTAAGTGGAAATCTCAGAGCGGTAGCCTAGTCACCTCAAAGGCCACCGGGAGAGAAACTAAGCGAAGTCTGTGGTTCTGCCCGCTACCGAGTCTCTTGAAGGTGATGGAAGCGCCCGACATGAAGATGATGGAAGCAACGGGACGTCCGAAGATCCACTACAAAAACCCAAAGACTGACCGAATGCACAGCTTCAAGACTATCGCACTTTTCATTACCCTTCTCTTTTGCCTTCTCCTCGTGGTCACCTTCTGGATCATGGAGGAGGGCACACCCGCTCATAAGATATTGCTGACCACCGTTCAACCTACCACCACGAAAGAACTCCATCTGATCTCACTTTCACCCCAACTCCGAGAAAGGCGTAAGGAGTTCTGGAATAACTCTTTTGTGCAGTTGCTCCACCAACACAATCTTGCTGCCAACGCCACCAATTGCTGGATTTGTGGATTGCTGCCACATGCCACTGGACACTCTATCCCTTTCATCCCTTCACCTTTTTCTGTCCATGGTTCCTGCCTCGCCTGGCTAATCCTCCTGCAAGAAAGCTACAAGGACAATGCCACTTCCGGCAGAACCATGTCACACTTCTACCATGGGTTCTGGCTGAACAAAACTGGAAGAACTTCTGCCCTCTTCTGCCCTCTGAGATCGAACACTTCCTTTCACATGGACATCCCTGCCAAAGAACGAGTTGAAATGCAGGTGTTCAACAACCCAGCCAGACCCACCTTCTCTTACCTCCGGAAACGGACGGCCGCCACCCTAACAGTGGCCCTGTCCGTCATCAACATCACTGGATTTGTGTGCCTCGAAGGCCTGGGGACGCAGCTGGTGGGCCACAGCTCCTGCCTCATCACCCAAACATTGGACTCAGTTGACCCACCCTCCTTTGTTGCCTCCCCGAATATGTACTTCGTCTGTGGTACTAAGGCCTACACCTGGCTTCCGAAAGGTTGGGGAGGCACCTGCTACATCGCCTTTGTCCTTCCTCCGACATATGTGGCTCCAGCAAACCACCACCGACAGAAGCGGGCCAAAGACATTGTGCAAGCCGACTCCGCCGGAGCACAGTTCATGGACGCAATGAAAGGCCTTGTTCCACTCTGGGGTCCAATGGCAAACAGCCGTGCCATCCGCCACTTAACCCAGGCAGTCGAGACGGCGATGAACATTACAGCTGGCGCCCTCGCCAACAACACCGCTGAGCTTCAGGCCGTCCGCCTGGTGGCTCTTCAGAACCGCCTCGTTCTAGATGTGGTTCTGGCTGATCGTGGAGGAGCATGCCGCATCATTGGGTCCAGCTGTTGTACCTACGTACCGGATAACTCACCCTCAGTCTACAAAGCAATTGAACACCTCCACAGACTGTCCACAGAGGTCCATCAAGAGCAAGAAGAATGGTCACTGGGGAGTTGGTTTTGGGACACTATTAAAAGTTGGGGATGGAGGCTGTTTTCATTTATCCTCATACCAATTGTGATACTATGTGGATGTTGCTTGGGGATTCAGTGTCTGCCACCTTTATGTTCGCTTTTTATGAACTGCATCTGCCCTAAGACTTTGGACTTTGAAACAGAGCGAATGAAAGCTCTGAATGAGGTGGAAGTACGGGGTATTATGGGGATAGATCCGAACTAGGCAAGCTGGCGAGATATGTTAAAAGGGAGGACTGTGGAAATTTAGCTTGCAAACTGAACATTATCTGCGCCATCTTGCCTCTCCCCAGCGCCACGCACAGCGAATGCACGGCCGCTATTTTAGGCACCCCACTCTCTCTCCGCTCATTCTCGATCACCAGCGCTTTCCCCTGGCGCTGCGAACATCCCCCGCGCGCCGGCCACCCCCGCTCTCTCATACACGGGCCATAAACCCTCTCCTTCAGCGCGACCCTGCTACGGAACCACATCCGACCGACATCCCATACATGGTCAGGCCGCTCCTTTGATAACCCCCTTCCTCTGCGCCCCATTGTCCGAACTGGTCCCAGGCCATCACCTAGCCCTGCGGATGCAGTTTATTGCCCCTACTGTAAGGGAAACACCCCACATCAAAGGGATTACAGTGGATCAAAGCCCCTACCCCCTGAGACCCGGCCGGTCGCACACACCCCCGGGAATTGGCGGAATTCCCTGCTGCGCGATAGCCATCTCCCACTGCGGGTAAGGTGGGAACCTCTACTGTAACTATGTGTGGGATCGGATCTGAGCCGGGGCTTCAGGGGATGTTCTCTCATGCATCAAGGGATTCTCAAGGATGTACTATGTGTAATAAAGCAATAAACCGGTGTATAAGAGACCAGGTCTCAGAGATGCAGTTAGAGCACCTCGTGACGATACCTTGCTGTCTGATCTGATGTGTTCTGCTCCGACGGAATAAAACTTTGTTTCCTGCCTTCCAGTCTCCGGCGCCTGCCTCTTTCATTGGTAAATTATCGAGTGGTATGAGAGGCGATTACCGCCGGGCAAATACTTGAAAGGTTATCGACTGAAACTGCCGCTACCATTTAACAAGTCTAGGAACAATAGGCAGAGAAGGAGGTCCTTTTACCAGAATGCAAATAGATTTCATTGAAATGCCTCAAGTGAACAGATTGAGGTATGTTCTGGTGGTAGTCTGTTTGTTCTCAAGATGGGTGGAAGCCTATCCGACTAGGAGAAATGATGGAATAACAGTTGCAGAGTTACTGTTAAGAGAGTTGATTCCTAGGTACGGGTTCCCAGTGACAATTGAGTCAAACAGAGGTGGACACTTCTACAATGAGCTCATGGGTTTAATTTGTGAAGCATTGAGCATACAGCAGAAGCTACATTGTGCATACAGGCCAGAGGCTTCTGGCGTCGTTGAACAGATGAATGGCACAATAAAAAACCGAATTGGTAAGATGTGTTTAGCCACTGGAATGAAATGGCCTGATGTCTTGCCTCTAGTGTTGATGACTATTAGGTCTACTCCAGATAGAACTACAGGTTTGAGTCCGCATGAAATCTTAATGTGACGTGCGATGAGACATGCATTTGTGCCTGTCAACAAGTTGATGACAATAACTGATGACATGATTTTGGATTACTGTAAAGGCCTGGCTGACGCAGTTCATTCTGTGTTTCACCAGGTTGGAGAAGACGCTACCACACTTGAGAAGAAGCAAGCCCATGATCTGAGTCCAGGGGACTGGGTGAGGATTAAGGTACACAGAAGAAGAAATTGCTTGGTTCCAAGGTGGGGAAGGCCAAGACAAGTTGTTCTGACTACGACAACTGCAGTAAAGTGTGCCGGTGTGAAAAACTGGGTGCATGCAAGTCATACTCTGAGAGTTCCAAATCCAAAGGATGGGACTGGTAAAGAGTATTTTGAAGAGTCAGATTCGAGTGATGATGAGGAAACTGAGCCAGTGAGAAGGAGAAAGAATCCTGAAAGGGCTGAAGGAGAAAGAGAGTCAGGTGATTCTTTCTTTCCAAAAGAGGTTTCAAGAGAAACATTGAGAGTCTCAGAGGAGAGATCGGATTCTGTAAGAGTGCCTGAAGTTCCAATAAGCAGTGGAGAAGAAAGAAGAGAAAAGAGCAATTCCACAGAGACTACTCCTGAATCAGATGAGGAGGTTGAAAATCCACTTGAGATTACACCTGAAGAAACAGGGTCAGAAGAAGATAGAGAGGGACAGATTGCGGAAGACCCCCGAGGAGGTGTAGGGAACATTCCTGATAAGCTAGGTGAAGGGACAAGTAGACAGCAAGAAGATTGCGTGTCGGAGACCCGAGGAGGGACAGAAATAGGGAAGTCTCAATTGGTGGTGGTAAAAACTGTGGAGCGAAAGAAAACTGCTGAAGAACAAGGGGCAAATGAGACAGAATCAGATGAGAGTGAAAATGAGAAATCAGAGGGTCGAGTTCTGAGAAAGAGAACTTGGATTGGAGAGAGAAATAATAAAGAAGTGAGACCAAAGAGGGTTGTAAGAGGAGATCTTTGGCCTAACAGAACAAAGAGATTGAGATACAGACTGACACAAGTAAATTCATCAAAAGCTGAACAGGTGAACGAGGTGTCGAGTCAGAATCAAGCAAAAGGTGAAAAACAAAAGGTCTCAAAAGAACCAGAGGAGATTAAGAGAATAAGAAAACCTAACCAGAAGTATAGGTCACCGGAATGGACGTACGTGGCACTGTTTGAAGGTGAAGAGACAGAAAGTCAAGGAAATCCAGAGGGGACCGTACGAGAAGTGGTTGAAGAGAAAACTGTTGGAATCCTGAAAGTTATCTTGACTGACATTGGAGAAGAGTCAGATGCACAGGATGTTGTTGAAGATTTGATACAATTTGAAGTTGCTGAAGAAGAAGTGAAAAGTGATGAAAATCCAAATTGAGTGAACTAAAGGAGTCACTTGGAGAAAAGTGAAAAGAGAAAATTTGAAATTAGCTGTGTGAAATAATCTAGAGTTCTAAATCTCAGTAGTGGAGTAGAAGAGGCTAAGTCAAAAGACACTGCCAAAGTAGTAAAATGGCTAACACAGAGAATAATCAAAGTAGATGTGCCTTCTTGAAAAGATGGTGTAGAATGTGCTGCTGCTGTACTGGATTATTAATGCTATTATGGGGTGTATTAGCTTTACTAGTTACTTTTAGAGTTACAATAGACACTTTTGGAATACATACTGAGAATGTGACTAATGTAGAGAAAGTTCACAAAAAGTAGTTCCAACTAGAATTAGTAACATTTATATACATAAAGATAGGTCAATTAATGATTTTTCTAGCAATGTTTTTTCAAAGTTGTTGTATGCATACGTAAAGACAATGGAAGTTAGGGATTGCTACGTATGTATGCAGTTACCTGCATCCGTTTCAGAAGGTGTTACTTATCACCATTTACCAGCTACGTATGGAATTTCATGTAGTGTGCTAAGTAGTGTTTTTTATTTGTTAGGGAAAATAGATTATGAGATGTCTAACAAAGATAACATTTTTGGGCAATTGCCTATGAATAAAAAGCTGAATCCAGCTAGAGAAGCTAACATTTTTGGTGAGATTTTTATTGAGAAAGAAGAATTAACATTAGATTACATTTTTAGGAACAATTTAACTTGCAGTTTGAAAGAAGAAGAGAAGGCTTTCCTAGACATGGTAGAGGAAAGGAGAGTGAGTATGCATGAGAAGGCAGGGAAATATAAAATGAGTGAGACAATTTGGGATATTGAGATGGGAAAGGAATTGAGGAATGGGGTTAGTCCAACTTTAGCTTTAGATGCACCACAGAAGGGTAAACTATGCATTACCAGAAAGAAATCCCAATATGATAGGTATTTTGTTGGGACTAGTGTGTGTCATGATACATACTTCATTGCAACAGGATGGGGTTTTAAAGGTGGAGAAGATCCAGTTTTCCCAGGAGTGTATTATGTTTGTGGGAACAAGGCTTATTACAAGTTGCCTGACCATTGGTATGGCACGTGTTATGTTGGCCTGGTCTTTCCAAAGATTTTTCATATAGATAGGATAGAAGATGTAGAGCACATTCATTTACTAACACGTTTTAAGAGAGAAACTTGGTCAGAAATAGTAGGTGATATTTTTGGAGCTTTAATTCCAGCAGTGGGAATTTCTTTAAATGCATATGGAATTAGGAAACTGTCAACAGTGGTGGATCGCTTATCGACAAGTACCGCTGGAGGGTTTCTTTTGGTAAATACGGAGATGATTGCCGTACGTGCCATGTCTATGCAAAATCGACTTGCCCTTGATATTCTATTGGCCAAGGAGGGTGGACTTTGCGGAATGCTGAAAGTTCAACATTGTTGCACTTACATTCCTGACGAAAGCAAAGACCTAAAGGTCTATATCAAAAATATTACTGATTTGCATGAAGAATTAGTACCACTGGAAGCTGAAAGTATCTGGACTAAAATAGCTAATAAGATAGTTGCTGTTAAGAATTTTATTGCTAAGATAGGTAGTACCTTTATTGGTAAAATATTATTTCCTTTTACATGTGTAATTGTTGCTTTATTGATACTAAGATTGGGGTGTTTGTGTTGTAAAAACAGGGGAGGGAAAAAGAGAATAATTAGAGGAAATACTGACAAGAAACAAAAGAGGTCAAAGAGAGATCCGCAAGAAATAGAATTAGAAGAATTGAGGGAGAGTGTTTATTTGGAGTCAAAGAGGGATGATGTGAGGGAGTCTGGTGTTTAATGTTGTGTTATAAAAGACATTTTCAATTTCTCCTAAAATTGGGACTACATTTTTTTGGGGGTTGGTTTTTGTGGTGATAAGATATCACCAAAGGGGGGATTGCTGGAGCAGAGTTTTCTGTTGAAAATTTATTGAGTTTTGAGCTCCAGTTTTGTTTATATGTTATGATTAAAATTACTGATTTACAATTACTAATTATTAGTTTTGTTAAAAGTTTTGACTAACCAACATTACTAATGAGAAGAAACAACTACACGTGGGATGCATATATGTTGCCTAATAATAATGTGCAATTTTATTAAATGAGTGTCGTAAAAGTGCTATTTGTTTTGTGTTTATGCTTTTAAAATAACGTGTGCTAATGCTTTATTGCGTTGCAGAAGGCTAGATAATTACATACACATAAGGGTATTAGTGGGGATTAACATTGTATAATCATTATGATGTGGTAACGTTGTTTTGTGTTTCTTTTAATTAAGATGGTCCGTTTTGGCCTAAATAAAGATGGCTGCCATTTACAGCCTGCACTCGAGTGATTGAATTTTGATGAGAGGCCTTGCTGAACATGGTTGAAAGTCACCTGACCACAGCCTCTGCCTGAATTTAAAAGTTTCCGTGAGGACAGCAGCTATGGGCATGAATCCAATTGTCCTTGGAGAAGGATAAAGCCACAATGAACAATGATCAGTCTGCGGTGGCTCTGCTATGATACCAAGGAAGAGCATTCACGAAAGTAACATTTGCAAACTCGAGTTTCCTTCTTCCGTGTTTTTTATTTTTGTGATTTTTCCTGAGCGGAGGTTTTTTAAATGTAACCAAGTGATATCCTTTCCTGCTCGCTCTGCTCAGCGGCTCAACGGATATTCAACGTTTGTTTGTAACTTTTACTTTGTCATTTTTATTATAAATATGCTAGACTAGAGAGGGTCCGTGTTCATTGCGCTCATTACATTCATTGAGTTCCTTGCGGTCATTGCGTTTGGACTTCTTCCTGAACCTATGCTGAGGACGGCAGCTCGAGAGACTTTACCGAGAGACCTGTCCTGACCCTTTTAGCTAGAATAGGTAACTATGAGAATAATGATTTTACTAATGATTGACTTTCATTTGAACTAATTTAGATAAATAAGCATTTGTTTGAATTCCAGTGTCGGGTGGTTATTTCTTTGTCATTTATTGAGTTTTCAAATGTATTTCCTATGTTTAAAATCATGACTCAGGACAATGTCTTTATGGTCTCATTGACCTCATTGTAGATGCAGATTGGTTTAGGTTATCTCTCTCATATTCAGTGTGGATAGAGTAATAGTATGAATTCTAGTGTGATGGGCCCTAGCGTATGATGAGTGTATGTGCGTGTGACTGTAGGTTACTCTGTCCGTGGAAGTAGGGAGAATTTATATGCGCCGATCTGCAGCAGCTTCACCAAGGCAACGTCAAAAGTCCAGATCAACCAAGATGGAGCACAGGTCGTATAAAGGAACCAGGTTCATCCCGGTGGAAAGTTTACCTTCTAACTTGGTCAAGTTTTCACACACTAAGCATTTGTCAACAAGGTCGTCGGCAGCCGGGCTGCAAGCTGAAACTAGAAAGGAGCTTATCAATTATGGGTTGCTAGAGTCTCAGGCCTCGGTTACAACTTCACATTTACGGTGCAGTTGACAGCAGTGCAAAGAGCTGGTTGACGATTGGTACTTCACATTGGGGGGGAATTTCAGGGAGGTTGTTGTCAACACGAAGAGCTCCGGGTGAAGAAGTTCATTCAGGCTCTGTGCCCAGGAAAGTTGCATCAGCAGGTCCCATGTCGGCCTCCGTGAAGTCTACTCGTGTTCGCAAGGAGACCGGGGACAGTTCTGTTTTTTCACAAAGAGCCCAGAACCCAGTGACGGCCCATGTAGGGCGTTTTACCTACCGGGGCGGTGACGTGGCGCAGAGGAGGGGCAGGGTGGGGGGTTGCAAAATGCGGCATACGGCCGAGTTCAGGTAAGTTACGAAAAAAATTAATAAAACAAATTTTTATGTGCGATCTGCTTCGCCAAATGCGATGCAGCGCGCACAACGAAATTTGTTGTGAGAAACTTGGTCAGAAATAGTAGGTGATATTTTTGGAGCTTTAATTCCAGCAGTGGGAATTTCTTTAAATGCATATGGAATTAGGAAACTGTCAACAGTGGTGGATCGCTTATCGACAAGTACCGCTGGAGGGTTTCTTTTGGTAAATACGGAGATGATTGCCGTACGTGCCATGTCTATGCAAAATCGACTTGCCCTTGATATTCTATTGGCCAAGGAGGGTGGACTTTGCGGAATGCTGAAAGTTCAACATTGTTGCACTTACATTCCTGACGAAAGCAAAGACCTAAAGGTCTATATCAAAAATATTACTGATTTGCATGAAGAATTAGTACCACTGGAAGCTGAAAGTATCTGGACTAAAATAGCTAATAAGATAGTTGCTGTTAAGAATTTTATTGCTAAGATAGGTAGTACCTTTATTGGTAAAATATTATTTCCTTTTACATGTGTAATTGTTGCTTTATTGATACTAAGATTGGGGTGTTTGTGTTGTAAAAACAGGGGAGGGAAAAAGAGAATAATTAGAGGAAATACTGACAAGAAACAAAAGAGGTCAAAGAGAGATCCGCAAGAAATAGAATTAGAAGAATTGAGGGAGAGTGTTTATTTGGAGTCAAAGAGGGATGATGTGAGGGAGTCTGGTGTTTAATGTTGTGTTATAAAAGACATTTTCAATTTCTCCTAAAATTGGGACTACATTTTTTTGGGGGTTGGTTTTTGTGGTGATAAGATATCACCAAAGGGGGGATTGCTGGAGCAGAGTTTTCTGTTGAAAATTTATTGAGTTTTGAGCTCCAGTTTTGTTTATATGTTATGATTAAAATTACTGATTTACAATTACTAATTATTAGTTTTGTTAAAAGTTTTGACTAACCAACATTACTAATGAGAAGAAACAACTACACGTGGGATGCATATATGTTGCCTAATAATAATGTGCAATTTTATTAAATGAGTGTCGTAAAAGTGCTATTTGTTTTGTGTTTATGCTTTTAAAATAACGTGTGCTAATGCTTTATTGCGTTGCAGAAGGCTAGATAATTACATACACATAAGGGTATTAGTGGGGATTAACATTGTATAATCATTATGATGTGGTAACGTTGTTTTGTGTTTCTTTTAATTAAGATGGTCCGTTTTGGCCTAAATAAAGATGGCTGCCATTTACAGCCTGCACTCGAGTGATTGAATTTTGATGAGAGGCCTTGCTGAACATGGTTGAAAGTCACCTGACCACAGCCTCTGCCTGAATTTAAAAGTTTCCGTGAGGACAGCAGCTATGGGCATGAATCCAATTGTCCTTGGAGAAGGATAAAGCCACAATGAACAATGATCAGTCTGCGGTGGCTCTGCTATGATACCAAGGAAGAGCATTCACGAAAGTAACATTTGCAAACTCGAGTTTCCTTCTTCCGTGTTTTTTATTTTTGTGATTTTTCCTGAGCGGAGGTTTTTTAAATGTAACCAAGTGATATCCTTTCCTGCTCGCTCTGCTCAGCGGCTCAACGGATATTCAACGTTTGTTTGTAACTTTTACTTTGTCATTTTTATTATAAATATGCTAGACTAGAGAGGGTCCGTGTTCATTGCGCTCATTACATTCATTGAGTTCCTTGCGGTCATTGCGTTTGGACTTCTTCCTGAACCTATGCTGAGGACGGCAGCTCGAGAGACTTTACCGAGAGACCTGTCCTGACCCTTTTAGCTAGAATAGGTAACTATGAGAATAATGATTTTACTAATGATTGACTTTCATTTGAACTAATTTAGATAAATAAGCATTTGTTTGAATTCCAGTGTCGGGTGGTTATTTCTTTGTCATTTATTGAGTTTTCAAATGTATTTCCTATGTTTAAAATCATGACTCAGGACAATGTCTTTATGGTCTCATTGACCTCATTGTAGATGCAGATTGGTTTAGGTTATCTCTCTCATATTCAGTGTGGATAGAGTAATAGTATGAATTCTAGTGTGATGGGCCCTAGCGTATGATGAGTGTATGTGCGTGTGACTGTAGGTTACTCTGTCCGTGGAAGTAGGGAGAATTTATATGCGCCGATCTGCAGCAGCTTCACCAAGGCAACGTCAAAAGTCCAGATCAACCAAGATGGAGCACAGGTCGTATAAAGGAACCAGGTTCATCCCGGTGGAAAGTTTACCTTCTAACTTGGTCAAGTTTTCACACACTAAGCATTTGTCAACAAGGTCGTCGGCAGCCGGGCTGCAAGCTGAAACTAGAAAGGAGCTTATCAATTATGGGTTGCTAGAGTCTCAGGCCTCGGTTACAACTTCACATTTACGGTGCAGTTGACAGCAGTGCAAAGAGCTGGTTGACGATTGGTACTTCACATTGGGGGGGAATTTCAGGGAGGTTGTTGTCAACACGAAGAGCTCCGGGTGAAGAAGTTCATTCAGGCTCTGTGCCCAGGAAAGTTGCATCAGCAGGTCCCATGTCGGCCTCCGTGAAGTCTACTCGTGTTCGCAAGGAGACCGGGGACAGTTCTGTTTTTTCACAAAGAGCCCAGAACCCAGTGACGGCCCATGTAGGGCGTTTTACCTACCGGGGCGGTGACGTGGCGCAGAGGAGGGGCAGGGTGGGGGGTTGCAAAATGCGGCATACGGCCGAGTTCAGGTAAGTTACGAAAAAAATTAATAAAACAAATTTTTATGTGCGATCTGCTTCGCCAAATGCGATGCAGCGCGCACAACGAAATTTGTTTTATTAATTTCTTTCGTAACTTACCTGAAATCGGCTGTTTGCCGCATTTTGCAACCCCCCACCCTGCCCCTCCTCTGCACCACGTCACCGCTCCGGTAAAACACCCTACACGGGCCGTCACTGCCAGAACCTCTGTTTTTTTACCGGGAGTCCAGTTCTTGCACTTTGGGGTTGCAGAAGTACACTCTAACACCAGCAAATGGATCAGGACCTGGAGGGGCCCTTCTTGGGGTTTAGGCCCTACTCTAGCAGAGGCAAGCAGCTGGGCTGAGACAGGGTCAGTTGGTCAGTTGCAGGAAAAAGCCTGTGGAAGCTTGTTGTGTCCTTGTAACTCAAAGAGGAGGTTAGGCAACTGACCCTTGGAGTCACATCCGGCGTACTAGGTTCAAGGAAAGAAAGTCTGGTCTTTCAGGACAGTCCCTCTTCTGAATCTTCTCACGTCATAGAGTGTTCTGATCAGAGGTTCTGAGGGTGCCATTTTTAAACCCATTGCCAGCTTTAATGTGGGGACACCCCCTTTGTCCAAGCCTAAACTGTTTCTGGTTAGTTCTTCCCTTTTCCCTGGGTTTTTCTCCAATCTGTCAGGGTTCAAAAGTGTAGGCAGACCCAGGTGTGAGCTGCATTTACCCGTGGCAGGGCAGGTATCTTCAGAAGTCAGCAGGAATTACTAAACATTCAAGCAAATGAAGGGCTGAATAACACACTATGTGCACCCACGCGTCATTTCGCTACCTCATCATGCAGTACACCTTTTCTTCAAAATACACGAATGGCACTCTATCAACGTGTAGGCTGTCTGCAATGCCAGGGACTGTTCTACAGATGTGTATGGTGCCTTTCCTGGAAGCACACACAATGGTCTTATTTTCCATCAGTCACCTCCTGCATGTAGATTGATTGCTGGTGACTTTGGTGACGTGTGGCTTCCTGGTAAGAAATAAATCCCTATACAGTGTTAGCATTATTGGCCTTTTAACAGTAATCCTAATTTAATTCAGCACAATCAACAAACCTGACTCTGACTCACACTGCATGTAGGTAGGCATACATAATGCATTGTTTTCCTTCATGATGCTGGTTAATATCGCTCCACATCTCCTCACACTCTTCCATGTTCCAACCACAGACTTTCAGCAGTTGCACAATAGGGCACACGTACATACAAAGCCATTATTGAATACACTTTTGGTGTCCTCAAGCCGCAATTAATTGACCGTACAGCCGGGGTACTAGTGTACACCCCTGAAGAAGTGCAAAAGATTATTGTAGGTGTGTGTTGCTGAATATCACCATACGTCATGGCTTGCATATAGATCTTGACCATCACCTGCGCTCACATCTGGGTAACCAGTGTGCTGCCCAGGACAGAGGTAAGGATATGCAGGCATGTGATCAGCTTGTCAACTCTTTTTTCTCTTGAGCGGCTAGTTGGTTTGCTGCCTTTTTGGTTGGACAGTCTCTTGACATTGATGAATGGTGGGTATCTAACACACTTTCCAGGAATACCACCCTGAGAGTGGTTAGACAGAATATCGACAATAGAAATACAGTGGCACAAAATATCATGTCAAGAATATCGAGGACAAAAATATTGTGAAGGTAAGTTACTATAGGTAAGCAAAGTTTTATTATGCATAACTCCTCATATATGTACCTTGAAGATGTATATATATCTTCAAGGTATGTACATGTGGAGTTAAGAATCGTAAACCTATACTTACCTATTCGCACCTATCTTCTCAATATTTTGATCCTCGATATTTTTGACACGATATTCTCTCCATTCTCTCCATTCAATATTTTTGTTTCTGATATTCCGTTAGGAATCATCCCTACAATACATTTGTTTTGTTTAAAATATTTTTTTTAACCTTACATTATTTTATATTTATTCATCACACATATTTTTGGGTGTTTGTTAGTGTTTGTTAGTGTTTTCTGTATTTTATTTTATGTACGGTATCTCCTTTCAGCATGTAGAGCCTCTGCCCTGCGAACGGAAATTCACGTTCCAGACAGTCTACGATTGGAGCAGAGAACTCAATTTACTGCAAATAAGCAGGAAATGACATATAGGAAGAGGAAGTTGGCCATTTTTAACTCATTCGGAGTGATTCTCACTTCAGAGAAGCATCCTGCTACTCCTGACCCAAATGTTGCCCCTTACATGGTTGATGGACTGAAGGAGAACCCCCCCTTCACCGAGACTGAACTGAACATCATCAGTAAAGGGAGTCATGGACACGTACCCTCATCTTTTTGGGGCACTAGATATCCAGCTGAACAATGCAGCATGTAACCAAATATGGGAAGACATCGCCATGAGCTGCAGTCCCGTGGGTGTCCAAAATTGGTGGGGATAGCTGTGCCAGGGGTGCTGGGAGGACCTGCGTCACCCGGCCCCTATTAAAGTCCAAGATATTATGGGCTTGTCCTCCCAGCTACATACACAGCACCCCTGTATGACATCACTGAACCAGAGAGTCCTGAAAGCTGCCTTGAGGACACTTCATGCTCAGCTGGAAGAGTTGGAGCAGCAGAAAGACCAAGTACAAGTCCATTGGTATTTGTCACATAGGTAGACGTGAGTTTTGAGTGAGATGTACTGTCATATTATATTAACCTTACTTTCTCAAAATAACTTTTTCAGTTTTTTTTAAAAGCATGTGACATTTACGATTATTAACATACATGTTGTTTGTACATGTTATTTATCTTCACTACTAGTTGGCTATTGCCATTATGTAACTGCTGGCATTTATTACCTGTACCTTACTACAAATATAGAATATATATATTTCATGTTGCATACATTCACACATTTATTGATTAAAGTGCTTTGCAGCTCAACAAATATATGACCGTAAAAACATAGCAACAATGCTTTGTTGTCTGTGTACAAAAATTGGTTTACTGTGCATGTAATCTGTTTTAAACCTTAATTTCTTCCATTAGACATCTGTCTCCAGCTTCTCCTTAACTACTGATCCCCCATTCTATTGAGGCCTCAAGCTGCACCCCCGCATATACTTCTGCTTCCAGTACCTGCCTTGAAGAACAGGAGGCAATGGACAATTCTGCCCCCAACACCCCACACTCCTCTTGTGCTGACCAATCTGTTCAAAGTGAGTCTCCGACAGTGGCTGCACTCAGGGATCTGATGGACTTAGAAGCTCAGGGGGCAATCTCTGGGGACATCTGAGACTTAATGGGAGAGGTTCTGGTGCTCCGATAGACGATGTCTGGAAAGTTGGATACCTTAACTTGCACCATCATCACCTTCACTGCTGCCATCATGTCTTATCTGCCTCCTCATCCTACCCCATCGCCAGTCTCCCAGTTCATCAGACCTCACTGTTTTCCTGCTACCCAGCATGTTCTTGCCTACTGGGGGGCAGATTTACAAGCCCCTTGCGACACATTTACGCCGCCGTTGCATCACTTTTGTGACGCAGTGGCAGCGTAAACAATGCCCCACTATGCAACATATTTAAAACGTGATGCATTTGGTGAGATGCGTCACGTTGTAAAGCCCTGCGCTACATTACACCTGTGTCAGGTATAATGTATGCAGGGTGGGCGTTCTGTCGCAAGGAAGCCCCGTAAAAGTGACGCAGTGAAATCTACAAGATTTCACTGAGTCACTTCTACATCCCAGCTGCGTCAAATCCTTACGCCTGCTTGAAGCAGGCATAAGGAGTGACGCAGCATAAGAGGTATAGGGCACCCCTGAGTAGTGCTGGAGTTGCGTCGCACTTGCGACACAACTCCAGAACTGCGTCACCCTTATGGCGACAGATGCTTCATGCATCTGTCTATCCTTGCGCCACGGTGCGCCGTATTGTAAATGCGGCGCATCCATGGTGGTGCAAGGTGTTTTCTGAGACACGCAAAATAACTGGCACATCCCTGCTAATATGCAGGGATGCGCCAGTTATTGTAAATCTGGCCCTGGGTGTCTGATAGCGCACCAACCAGAAGATTCATGTTTGCTCCAGTGGATGATTTGAAAATTACTATGAGCGATAATGTCCTGTGACATTTTCCCACATTTTCCTACAAGCCAGGACCCGGATTTACACGGTTGCTCTGGTTTGGTGGTCAGACTTCCTTATTTAATTTGACCGTGGACTCTTATTGTTGAACTATGTTTGTACTATGGACTTTTTTGATATGCCCTTTGTATATAGACTGATTTCCTTGAAACTTCTTATTTTCTGATTATCTTTTGCCCAAACCCCTTCAAGTTGACTTTCCCCTGCAAAAGAGTTTGTTTTCTTTGTTCCAAAGGACATTTTTTAAATCTGTATCATTATCTTTTGTTTTGCAAATCAACATTTAAGGAATCTTATTGTATGCAACAGTAGTCTGTAAAATAATATGCTGTCTGTTGATAGGCTTAGCTAGTTCTTTCTCTTCTCTCTCGAGGCACCTATCCTCCAAAAAACATATACTTTAGCCAAGTTCTATCAGGTTTTGTCAAAGTTCCTGAATTCTCAAAAAGAGAAGGCCTGCCCAATTGTCCAAACAAGTGGTTTACATACGACAGCTACAGGATATTCAACACAGTTCCAGCTAAGGGCCTGATTTAGATCTTGGCGGACAGGTTACTCCATCACAAAAGTGACATTTATCCCTTCCCCTGAAAAATAAAGCCCATAGGATTTAATAGGATTTATATTTTGGTGGACAGGATATCCATCTCCGTTGTGACGGAGTAACCCATCCTCTATGATCTAAGTCAGTACCTGATGACCAACTGTTGACGTTTGCATGAGGGTTACTGCAGATAGGCAGCTGGAACAATGAAAGATAAACCTGATTCCTCTGGGCAAATGAAGTATGGCCTACTAAGAAGTGGCGAGAGGAGACACTAAAAGAAACATTCCTCCTCTCCCTGAATGTACAATACAAATGCGTAACCCCACACTCCAGCTCCGTAGGTAGCGACAGGCACACATTGGATATTATAGATGTCTAAAAATGGCGCTATGGGTTTGAACCTATTAATTGACCCAAATTGAAAAGTGCGCCAATGGATTGTGTGGATTTCTGGTATTTTGTAGTTGTATTAGTATGCCAGGGGCTAGACGATTCGAACATAACCCCTAAATAAGGAAAGCTAGTCATCATTGTCAATTTATTACAGTTAATCTTGAGCCTACTCCTTTTCAGACACTCGGAGCATGACATGTAACTTAGAGTAAATAATTTCCATGTCTAAATCAATCATGAAATTAGAAAAGGCCATGAACGAATTCTTTAAACTCTTTGGGGTATATGCCAACAACATGGCATCATCTGCATATAATAATGTGGTGATCGGAGTATAGTCTGTCACTGGGACATCTTGCCCACAATCGATCAAGAAAGAACGCATTCCATCAATATAAAGAATAATTATTAAAGGGGCTAACATACAGCCCTGCAACACACCACGCTCTAACCTAAGAGTCGGCACACTCCACATTTGGGCCATCTTTGATTTTTGAAGACAAATTGCAATTATAATCAGAAAGAAAACTAACCTATACCAGGTTTAACCCCATATCCAATAACCAGGGCCACTGGAAATATGCGGCGAGAGGGTCAAATTATGTGGCAATGTTGAGTACATTTTGTGGCAAGAAAATGCAAATTATGCAGTATAACATGGCACATTTCGTAATAGCGTTACTTAATTATTTTGTCATTTTCTAACTTGGTAACACTGTATGGGCATTGGTTGCTGCTCATTAGTACCAGTTTAACACCCACATATGGAAATAAGCAACAGAAATGTGACCAGTCAAGCTTTTCAAATGGAATTTGACTGCGCGGCAACACGTGTCGCTGCATTCGTAGTAACTTTTGACCGATTTGAGCTGGAAACAAACATTTTTGTTGGCAAAACTTGCAGATTGTGCAGCAGATGATGGATTATGAGGCAAGTGCGGCAAATCCATAATTATGCGAATATCGCCGGGGCCATACAATAGCATAATTCAAGTGGCCCTGCCAATAACAGAGACCATTACCTAGATCTGTTAACACGGTCAAATACACTTGACAGATCAATGACAGATCCATGAAGGCCAGGTACAGTGGGCAGTGCTTGGCTACGGAAAATTTACTGATGATACATTGGAGTTTCAAGCACGGCTCCATTGTATCTAGGCCTTCTCTGAATTCTTACTGACAAAAGCTTAAAACAGTGTGTTAATTTGCCCAGCCCCTTATTCTGTTGTGAATCACTCTCCAATACCTTAGCTGATGAATCAATAAATTATTTGTAGTAACTTAACAGTCATAAATTCCGACTATTCTGACTCTACCCACTCAAATGAGGGGCTGGTGATATGTAAATTACACTTTTTTGTAATAAAATTACACTTGGAGGTTGTGAATACTGAAACTTAATCCAAAGTGTAAACTTACTCTAAACAGTGAGTTACCTTTTTGAATCAGTTTCTAAGTGTAGATTTTTGTAGGTGACCCCTTATGCTTGGAGGTGGTAGTAGCACCCTTGAATCTCTGTGTGTGGGTAAACTTCCAGGACAGTAGAAATCGCGGCTTCTTCAAAATCAATAATCATTTTTTGAAGATTATAATGTTTGTTTGATTAGGGCTCGTTATGGGCTGCACTTTGCTTGTTTGGAAGCAGTGCATATATTAGAGGTACATAGGTGTTACGTTATTGGCAATGGATAATTTATATTTGTGTAAATGGTGGTGGGCAGAATTTAAATGTGCCATCCATCATTCATGTGTTGCACTATGTTAGTATTAAAAGTTTTTATTTTTTTCTTTGTCCTCATCTGCCACACAGGTTTCATTATGCAATCTTATAGGTTTACATACAATGTGCTGCCTCAATTACTATAACTGGTTGGGGCAATGATGGAACGGGGAGCTCACCCCTCAGCAACAATGTTTCAACCAACAGTGATCGCTAATATAAAACCAAAACAATGGTTGCTAGAATCCGGCCAAGGTACTAGAAAAGAATAGCACCTGGAAGCGGCTATCCCCCAAAATGGGATTAATGGCTTAATCATTGGACCTGGGGAAAAAAAAAAAAAAACCCAGATAATCAATGGATCTAATTCAGAAGATACCAGAAAGATCTTTTATCTGGATTACCAGTTCTAGCCAAGTCCAACTTAGAGACCAGAAGAGTAGAAGCATACCAGTCGTTAATAGAAGGAGATGAAGAGTCCTTCCACTTCCTGCATATCTCCCTCCTGGCAAGCAGTATGGCATAGAAAATAAGCTTTTTTGCCAAAGAAGGGACCCCATGATAGCAACCAAATATTACTGATGTAAGGTCCAGGGTAATGTTAACACCCACGGAAAGTGAAAGAGTCTTGCTAATGGCTTCCCAAAACGGGGACAAATGCGGGCACTCGAAAAACATGTGAATGTCAGAAGCAGCCACCAAACCACATTTCGCACAGGCCACATTACTCCCCACGGTAAATTTGGAGAGACGAAGGGGTGAATAATATGCTCGATGTATGGTGAAAAGATGGTTCCTGCGTAGCCATGTAGGTTTGACAATGTCCCACAGCAACGTACAAGACAAATTCCAAAGATGTTGTAAATCGGGATTGGTGACATGCAAAGACCAAAGCTCCTCTGGCAATGAGAATATTCCATCTACTTCCTCCAGAATTAGATTATACCAGAGTGAAATTTCCTTCTTGGCAGGCAGTTTATATACCAAAAGCATTACAAGGTAGCTGTACGCACCCAAGGGATATTTACCGCCATGTGGAGGTTGAACAGAATATGCACGAGACCAACTCGAGATTTGAAGATACTTAAGCCTGGAGAAGTTTGGACCTATTTTAAGTGCAAAGATATTCCCAGGGTAACAAGTCACCATCAACAAATAGGTCACCCCACTCCTCCAGTCCAGCTTCTCTCATAGACATAGCTAGTGCATCTCACAACCAAGATGGACCGTTAGGGAGATCCCACAGCGGTGTCCTGCTTCCATAGTACCCAACTTTAATGGCCTTAGACAACTGAGCCCATATTCTAGCCATACCCCATAAGATTTTCAATTTAATTTTTTTGAAGAACTTGGGGTTCCCAAATTTGAAAAGAAACCCTGACTGGCTTACTCCTTCTACATCCAATAACATGGAATAAATGGACCCCACTCCATAACCTGCTGGACTCTTTAATAGGATCCTAGCGTGAGAAAGTTGGAAAGCCCAGGCATAAGCCTGGAGGTCAGGAGCAGCAAGCCCTCCTTTTTCCCTACGCCTCCTGATTTTTTTCCAGGAGATTCTTGGAAGATGTTTATTCCAGATAAAGGTACTGATATCAGACTGCAATTTTCTAATAGAGGCAGGGTCAAAATATAAGGGTATTGTATTAAACAAAAAAGAAACTTTGGGCAAAATAGACATTTTAACAAGATTGACCCTACCCAATAAGGAAAGCGGAAGATGGGCCCAGGTTTGGAGCAGCTTACGACATTCTTTTGCAACTTTTGAAAAGTTAATACTAGTGATCTGATCAAGGTCTGGTACAATATCCAGACCTAGGTATCGCATCTGAGTCCTCGGACGGATTTCAGAAATAAAGGTGCTTTGGTCTATATTCCAGGTCATCATCTCTGTCTTTAAAGTATTAATTTCGTAGCCGGAGACCTTCCCGAATTCCAAAGCCAAATTAAATATTGCTGGAAGGGCCACATGTGGTTCAGAGGTAAAAATAAGGATATCGTCGGCGTAGAGGGCCACCTTTCTCTCCCAACCCCTGTATGCGAATGCCTTGATGTTAACACTATCCCTCAGAATCTGAGCAAAAGGTTCAGCATACAAATCGAACAGGAGTGGGGAGAGAGGGCAGCCCTGTCTAGTGCCCCTCGAGATGACAAATGGGTCAGATAAAAAACTGTTAACCAATACACGGTCACTAGGGTTCCGATAAAGAAGATCAATCGCCCGACGAAATCCACCCCCCACACCGAACCTCGCCAAGGCCTCCGACAGCTACAACCAATTGACTTTGTCAAAGGCCTTGGCGGCGTCCAGCGTGAGAACCGCCATGGGCAAAGACTTCAAACATGCCATATCTATTGATCCAATCAAATCATAGGTCAATTCAAAAAGCTGTCGCCCCTTAATAAAACCCTTCTGGTCAGTGTGTACAATAGTAGGAGCGACTAAGGCCAATCTCTTTGCAAGAATGGAGGCAAAGATCTTATAATCTCCATTCAAAATAGAGATTGGTCTATAAGAACCACAGGCTGTTGGGGACTTCCCGGTTTCAAAATCACAGTTATAGATGCGTTATCCCACGAAATGGGTGGACGCACTCCTTCCAGCAAAATCTGATTAAACAGTGTGGCCAGGAAAGGGACAAGTTCCTGCTCCAAGGTTCTATATAATTCAGCGGGCAGGCCATCAGGCCCAGACGCCTTTCCTTTCTTGGCATTCTGGATGGCTTTCCTTACCTCTTCTTCGGAGATTTTACTATCTAGCATTACTGCCTGATTAGCAGAAAGACTTGGAAGATCTATTTTCATAAGCCAATTATTGATAGTAGCAGTATCCAATACTTTATCTTCATGATAAATGGTTTGATAATAATCTCTAAATGCTGCTCTAATATCTGCATCTGAAGAAAGAGGGACGTTATTGACATTGATCTGGTTGATGTTATTATGAACCTGATCAGTTTTAGCTTTCCATGCCAATAACTTGCCAGCACCCTCACCATACTGGAAGTGTGCGATTTTGCTGGCCTCCCATCTTTCCTGAAGCCGCCGGTTAAGAATCAAGGTCAGTTGGCCCCTTAAAATAAATAACTTAGCCCGCAAAGGTGTTAAGACATCATCTGTGGATGCCAAATTAGCATCGATATCAGTCTGAGTTTTAGACAAATCCGCCTCCACAGAGGCAATGGCCTCTCTGTATTCCCTCCTTCTATATGACACCTTACCCCTAATAAGGCCTCTCAAAAAGGCTTTAAGTGAGTCCCAGACCACACCGGGTCCTGCAGAACCCACATTTACCTCTAAAAAGGACCCCACCTCAGTTTTTAAGAAGGTGATATCTTCAGGATGAGAGAGTAAGGTGCGGTCAAACGACCAAGTCCTCACTACGGCAGAAGTAGGTACCATAAGCTCCAGGAATATAGCTGAGTGGTCAGAAAGGTGTAATGGAAGATATCGAATATCTTTAACAACATCAATAATACTATGGTTAATTAATATAAAATCTATCCTGGACTGATGGTTATATTTATAATTTCTAAAAGAGACCCCCTGCTGCTGCCCGGCCCTTAATCTCCAAATGTCCACATACCCATATTGTTTCATTGCATCCAACAAGAAGGAACTTGATTTAGAAGGGACACGAGATCTACTATTATGAGATTTGTCCAGGATTGGATCTAAGACGATATTAAAATCACCAGCTAATATCACTGGTTCCGGGAAGGACAAAAGGTGAGAAAAGATCACTTCCAAGGATGTAGGATCGTCAAGATTGGGCCATAATATCCAACCACTGTAAAACGAGCACCCAGAATTACCAAGGAGGCAATAACCCATCTCCCCATAGGGTCAACCTTAAAGTCTAGTACCCTGGCCCTAAGATGTTTCTTGAAAATCAATGAAACACCTCGGGAGGTCATGGATTGAGAGGGCGATAATGTGAAGTCAATCCATTTATTGCCTTTAACCAAGGTATCAATTTCAGACTGGATCAAATGCGTCTCATGGAGAATGATGACCTGGGCATCTGAATCCCGGAGGTACTGCATCAACGTTCTGGCCCTAGGTTTAGTACGAAGCCCATTGATGTTCCAGGACATAATCTTTAAGCTAGCCATCCCCGCTGATCCAGAGCACAGCCAACCTTGCCATTATGATACAACCAGATATAAACTGACCCACCTCTATAAAGAAAAAAAAATTTGCAGCACAATATGAAAGCGGAACTAACAAAAATAGTAAAAGAAAAAAACACAAAAGTTGGCTGATGAGGAATTTTATAAATTTTACCCGTGCAACCCCCCCACCCACCCTACCACCCTCCACCCTTTCAACCCCCCCGTGGAGAACCTGTGGTGTATCTAACCGGATCGAGTCCAGTAGATGGCACCCCTACCTCAGGCTCCCGTTACTACCTGCCCGAACCCAACACCTAGAAAAATAGAATAGAGAAAAGGGAAAGATAACTACATTTACTATCTTTAGTTTTTTCTTTTTTCCATTTTTTTTTTTCCTTTCTCCTTTTTTTTTTTTTCCATTCACCTTATATAAAGTTTTTTTTCCCCCTATTTTCATTTACTTGAGCAATAGATTCGAATATAGTGCAGTACCTACAGGCGACCACGACAACTATATGTTATCAAGAGAGTTAAGTACTATTTACCAGATGACTTATTGCCTATGTCCAGAAGGAGTTCATCGGCAGCTTGGACTGACCTAATGTTTACCATCTTGTTATTGTACATAACCCTCAGAGAAGCCGGGAACACCAATTGAGCTGAAGCACCTAGCTTCCTAAAGGCCTCCAGCCGCCTCCCGAACTCCCATTGCTTCTCCAGCGTAACCCTAGATAGATCAGACCTGATAAGGAAAGTAAACCCCTTACCAGGTAGGGCTTCTGTTTAAGAGCTGCATTAAGGATCTGCTCTTTAAGGGTGTACGTGTGAAAATTAACAAGGATTTTACGTGGTTTGGACCTTTGGGGGTTCTGTCTAAAGGGTTCCCTATGTACCCTCTGGATATCGGTTGCCAGCTGCTCCAGAGATTGATCCAAGCATAGTGCTTCTTTCAACAAGCGGACAACAAACTGCTTAACATCAGAACCCTCAGATCCCTCCGGGACATTGAGGATGCGAATGTTTCCCCTTCTTGCATTATTTTCCAAAACCTCCATCCTGTCTAACAAGGCCTGGTCCTCTCTTTTAAGATTAATAATATCCTCTTCTGCTTTATCTAGGTGTGCCGACAGTGTGGCTAGCTTATCTTCCAAGACTCCTGTCCTTGTTGACAGCCCATCGATCTTGTTATCTAGTATCTGACAATAATCCTGGATCTCCGTCTGCATAGCTGAGGATTGCTCAAACCCTCTTTTTATGTCACCAGACAAAGCAGTAAACATCGCAAACAAAGAAACTGCCGAGATATTTGCGGATATTTCTTCTCCTTCTCTAGACAAAGCAGAAGGCACAGGCACAGGCACTTCTACGGGTAGCTCCATAGGTGACTCCAGTACACGAGACCCCCGAGAACCCTGGTCCGTATGATCAAGATTACGGGAAACAAAGTTAGTGAGGGCCTCCTCCCCAGCTTCTGCTATGTCACTCCTCACTTAAGAACTAACAGGTATTACGCAGTCACCACCCTCCTCACCTATAAAAACTCAATTCGTAGGTATACTTGTTAGCAGAGGAGCTACTGGGACCGCTGAGGCAGCTGAGACTACTGATACTGACTCTCCCAATATCACCCCGGAACCACCAAGAGCCAAAAGGGCGGGTGAAACATCTGAAGGAGGGGGGACTATGAGAGAAGGGGGTTAAGGCAGGAAAAGTCACTGGAACAGAGTCCTTTAGTGCGGGCATCGCCTGTGATTCAACGAGGTGCAAAACCTGTGGGACAACTTTAAAATATGAGCGAAGAGATGGTGTAATTTTGGACACGGCTTCAGCCCCTGCAGTAAAGTCACGTAATGCTTTCCCTCTGGTTCCCTTAGATTTCACCTCATTAGATAGATAGGAAGAGGCTCTCTTACGTCTTTGGGGCGAAGTGGTGGCGCGGGATGAGATGGAGCTGGGAGCAAGCTCCCTTGTATGTATTCTAACCAGCGCCTTTCCTCTCCCTCGACCACCTCTCCCACCTCTCCCCTTACCTCTGGACACTTGATGGATTTGGAATTGCACACCTTCTGGGTCCTTTGATACTCCACAATGAGGTAGTTCTAAATCTGACTCCTGTGTCTTCTTGTCTCCGCTGCTTTGCCCGTCCGTTCCCGTTGTGTCCTCCTCTATATCCACAGCTATATCCTGAGCAGACACTCCCAAATGCTGAGTGATGGTATCCTCAGCACACACGGCGCGCACCAAACTGTGTGCTCTCCTGCCGCGCCGCAGCTCCAGGGCGGCTGAAGACCACGACCACCGGACCTGTGAAACGGGAAAATTGAAACAAACTGCGGTATCCACAGTGCTTCCAGGAACGCCTGAGATGCTGCTGGAAAGGGTGCTGCCGCCGGAGATGTGCAGCATGGAAAGAGAGAACAGACCCAGGACGGGAGGAGGAGAGAGCACTGCACGGGCGTCAGCCTCGAATCTGGAAGCTGCTACGAGTCGAGGAGCCGAAACGCCACACCAACAGAGAACCGAAGGCTCAAGAAGCGAAACACAGGTAGGAAACCGCGCTAGTATCCGGCATCAATGGCTCAGACAGGGTAAACGGGAGCCCGACTCATGGAGCGCCACGGCAGATCAGCCGTCTGCCGCCATGTTCTCCCTCATTAGTATTAAAAGGTTATTGTTAGATGCATAGACAATGTTTTTTGTCGTAATTTTCAAAATGCGAATCCATCATATAGAGCTGTATTGTAGCATGAAATGAGTCTGTGAATATTTTTTTTATTTGAGAATGCATTTAGCTTTAAATAAATAGCAGGAAAAAAACAAGATGCAAGAGCATCAGCTGCTTGTGTTCTGGTCATTTTCACTTATTCTTTTGGCTTCCTATACAATTATACCAAATGGCATGTAATTATGAGACATATTACAATGGCATAACTTAAAAAACATAGCACAGCATTCCCAAAATTATGCAAATTATTCAGGTGTAACTTAAAATGTGACCAGTCTTAATTAGGATATGTTATTCTTAGATTTAGTTGGATTTTATTTTGTTATAAGTTCAATAGATGACCCCCTGCGAATACCACCCCACATTTCCAACAAGCAACAAAGTGTGAATGCCCTAAAGGCAAAATCCAATGCTATTTTAGGTTCCACAAATATTACGGGTAGTCTCTATTGTACTTACGTGCCATCGATTTCATCCAAAGCAAATGAACAAATACATTGAAACCGCAAGATACAACACACTTTCAATGTGCAATTCAATGATGTTAAGAATTAGTGATCTTCCACACGGGAAACAGTGTTTACAACGCTGTCTCCACAATGCAATGCCATTACAATGCAGTCGTTACAACGACCGCTTTGTTAGTACGCAATACCATTACCTCGCAAGTCATTACAACGACTTGTAGTTTAAAATCCAACACCTTCCCTGCTGTTGTGCAAATCGGGGTAGGAATAGTAAATAATACTATTCCTAAGTCCAGCACACCCCCTATTGCAAGTCGTTCTAATGACTTGCGATGTAATGGTATTGCATACTAACATCGCAGTCGCTGTAGCGACCGCGTTGTTATAGCATGCGATTAAATTGCATGTGTTATAAGGCGCTATATTCCTTCCACACACCATGGCTGGACACCACCCTCATACTACTTGGTCTTCTGCTCCAACTTGGAATAAAAAATTTAAATTCTGCATCTGGAACAACTGGATGGAGAATTACCAGTGGCAGAACCTTTTTTTTTTTTATAACTTTATTTTGCAATTTCTTCAGTATATCTAACATCGTCATGGAACAGGAGTAAATAGCCAGTTTCACAAAGAGAAAGGTATCGTATACATTTTGCATGGAAAGACAATATGACACATTCTGTTTGAAAAGGACTTATATATAAAATATAAAAGTAAATTACTATCATACTCAATATCTGCCTCAAACTCAGGTCTTAGTAGCAACGTATCTCATTATGACAATCCCACCCATATGCAGCCATGCATCCCCACAGGCAATCGATGGCTCGATAAAATGACTGGTACAGTGTAAACAAGAAGGGTCAGCAAGCATATCTTCACATTTTACCCAATACCTGCAGGTACGATACCTCGTTGTTGCTGTGTGTTAGGAGCAGCCTGTTGTGCATTCAGGTAGCTTCTAAATAGAGCCCATATATTTTTGGGACGGGATGTCAGAGGGGTCGTGGCAACATATAATTCACTGTTCATGGAACAGGAGGCAAGACTAGTCAACCACCCTTTCAAGGTAGGAGCTTTCTTTCCACCCCAATGTATGGCCACTTCCCTTTTAGCTAACAATAAGCTGATAGCAACAAACCTACAGATCTTAGGAGGAAATTGCGCCACATAACCTAATAAAGCAATTTCAGGTAGGGGTATCATGTGCACATTCATCATTCTACTCATGATGTCGTGCACTAGCACCCAAAATGCGGAGAAGCGTGTACAGGTCCACGCCAAATGGGCAAGGACTGCACCAGGGGCATTACATTTCAGGCAGTGATGGGATCTAGATGGGTCAATTCTGGGGACTCTAGCTGGAGTCATGTATGCTCTATGTAGAAATTTGAAATGAATTAATTTATGGCGACTGTTGAAGTAGATCGTTTTAGTGACTGAGCAGCAGAAAGACCATTGCTTATCCGAGATTGGGGATCCTAGATCTTCTTCCCATGCGTGTCGTATTTTATCATCAGTCACTGGGATAATATCTGCACATGCTCTATAAAGTTTGGATTTCAAGTGAGTTCCCATCTTACTTTCTATTACCATGGTTAGTGGAGAAAATGATGGAGGTTCTAACGGGAAAGTGGGGGCAATAGTGCGCAATACAGAATGTATTCTCATGAGAACAAACCTATCCATGAATGTTGGTTCAGAAAATCTGGATTCGTCACTTGGATCAAAAACGTGGCCATCTGGAAATAGGTCACCAATTTTTGTAATATTGAATTTGGCACATGTGCGTTGTATTAATACTTCTCTTGTAATAGGTAGCCATCTAGCGTTTGGGAGAGGCAGCACAGAGGAATAAACTGTAGATGTGTTGGTGATGCTACGTAGCTTTTCCCAAGCCCAACTTTTCATAGATACGGGTTGGATATCCCTGGGATCCCTAGGAAAGCCTGTAGGTAAGACAGATGTCAATGAGTCTGGATGGACAAGATCTGATTCTGGACGGAGATAGAGAATTCTGGCATCTGGGTGATACCACGATTGCGCAAAGCTACACTGAGCTACTAAATAATACAGTTTCATGTCTGGAACACCCAATCCCCCTCTGTCACAGGGTAAGGTCATAATCTTATATAAATCAAAGAGAGAGAAAGGAAAAAAGGAAGCTGGTTCAATTCCCCTGAGTACAAATGTAAAAAATCAAAAGGAACTAGCCACACGGTCAAGGGGGATATGTGTATGTAGATATGAAGAAACAGAATAGTCTCTTTAGTCAAGGGAAACCATTTAGGTTTTTAAGAAAGGCCTCAGCCACCAACCTAGTTGGTGGCATGCTTAATCATCGACCCCCACTTGGGGTACCGAATGTACCCCAAGTGTGCTGCGACGCCTGCAATTGCAGCGGAGCTGGTATATTGTCAAGGTGAGTGTGCAGTGATGGTGTAGTGCGTGTATATTTAAAAGCTGTCCCTCTGGTCCCAAATACCAATTAGAATGATTTAATAATGGGCCATGGGCAGCATTAAAAGGAGGCAGGGGATGGCTAAGGAGGTATCAATGGCCGCCACCATCCAGTGGGGTCAACATGTTTCAGTCAGTGCCTGGAAACTGGGGCTGGCTTTCATCAGGACCAAAAAAGTGGAAGGTGAGAGGACAGGTCTAACAGAGTGTGTATATCCATCTATGTGATCAAATAATGCAGCACCTGTTTTTTCTTGCGAGTGTCATTTAGGCCTCTAATATTCCACGTCACCACAGACAGATGCGAGGGGGCAGAGTTATGTCCTACTTGTGCCATATTAAACATAATCACTCATCTATGACAAGTGTCATATAATCATGATTTTTCCTTTCGACTGTACTCCACTGTGCAACTAACATAATTGCACATTTTAATAACAAAAACACCCTTACCACCGCCCCCCACCCAGCCTCCTCGCCCTTCCTAGGAGGCAAACCCTTCTTTGCTGAACAAGAACAGAAGATGTGGAACAGCAATATTACCAAAAAAGCATTCCGTAAAACATGCATTAACCCAACATATAGCATTTTTACGGTGATCACCAAGGGGGGTGACAACGCCCCGACCGCCTGTAGACAACGTGAACTAAAAAGAAATATAAATTTTTAATCCATATCTGAGAATGGAAACTATGATGCAGTTCAACCCTGGCCCGTTCCGGAGAATAGATCCATACTGGCGTCTGACCCACTCAGCGGGGGGAGTTTCTGTGTTCTTCATTAGTGCGAGCGTTCTTAGCATTGTACTTGTGGCAGATTTCTTGCGCTTTTGTAGGGTTGTCGATGATGCGGGCCTTCCCATTAATTTCAACCCTGAGCCTGGCAGGGTATAACATGCCATATTTCAGTCCAAGATTTTTCAGGGTGGCCTTAGCCCTGATATATTTCCTCCTGGCTTCCTGTACCATAATGGTGAAGTTGGGGAACAATGAAAGTTTTGAGCCCTGCCAAATAGTTTCGCCACGTTCCCGTGCCATACGCAGTGCTGCGTCACGGTCCCTGAAGTTCATTATACAAGCTATTATTGGCCTGGGAGGGCATCCAGGATTTGGCCGGGGTCCAAGAGACCGGTGTGCCCTTTCTACCAGAAAGCCAGCCGTGAACGCCTCCCTACCAAAAAAGTCTATATGGACCGTTTTTACGAAGGTGTCCATTCGGCCAGTAGCTGTGGACTCGGGTACCCCAGGAATTCGGACATTGTTTCGGCGACTGCGTGCTTCCAAATCCTCGTTCTTAATCGCCACGTCTTTGCGTATTTTTTTACGCGCTCTAGCCGCTTGAGGGATTGCGCCGCGCCATCTTCAAGATCAGAGGTGTGGGACTCCACTACATCAAGGCGCCTATCATGTGCCTGGATCTTGACACCCATCTCTGTAATGTTCTTATCCAATGCGTCAAATCGAACATCCAGCGCCTTGAAGCCAGCACGCATCTCCTGCAGGAGGGCCCCTATATGAGTTCCAGACTCTTCGGGTGACACTGCCTTCTGTCCACCCTCCGCCATTTCTCCAGGTTGTTCCTGATCTGTGTCTGTCATCTTTTCAAATGGCAGCAGGCGTTGTTTCGGATCTTTGCGGCCCATGCCTTGATTTGCCTGCCTCTACAGGTCCATGAGAGAGTGCACAGGGCCGAGCACAGACGCCACAAAGGTTCCGCCAAGAGTTCATAGATTAGTAATAGTGCTCACACTGATCGGCCATACAGCGTGACTTAACTTGCTCCCAGGCTCCGACATGCCAAGGCCCACTCTCATCCAAGCGTCACCACTCCCCGGGCGCCGGCGCAGTCTGCGTTTATTTGTCTTTGCTTAAGAGCTGGCACACTTCAATATGGTAACAGTTCGCTGAGGGCATCATAACCTCTTGTGGCAGCAGGGATCAGGAGTACTCACTGTGTGTCTTCGTGTAGAACGCTGCCTCGTGGTCCCATTAGAGGCGAGAATGCAGTGGCTTGGGCGCCCCAGGCATGGAGGCGGGGGTGTAGGCAGAAAGATAGGCAGAGGGGCAAAACCGGCAGTTAATTTATGTATTTGTAGTGCGACTCCGCGCTCTCACACTTCGGAATTTCGGCGCTGGTGTACATGTCACAAGGGGACATATCCTCAGTCTCAGCACGTCTCAAATGCAGAGTCAGCGCGCAGTCTAGGGGTCGTCCTGGAATCCGCCCTCCGGAGACCCACGAAGTACCTGCTTGCTATCTTCTGTGTCCGCAGGCACCTCTGACCGCAGCACGCCGGTCCGCCCCCGCCAGTTCACCTCCCTGTAAAGTGCGAAGTCCCGCTGATCACCGCAGCAACTCTGCGCTCTCCCCGGGCAGCCGTACACACTTGTCTGTCGCCATTTTGTATTATAAGGGCAGCGCCTCCGCCCGAATCGTATCTTTCGTTTCAGGAGGAATTATCCGGCGACGAGGGGTCTCCGATGTCCAGGGCTCAGTCCGCACCTATCGGCAGCATTCTTCCTGGCATTTAATCACTCCAAGTGGCGGGTTACAGGATATTTGCCTACACGGCCGGCGGAGCTTCAGAGCAATGCAGCCATCTCTGTCCGCGGCTTGGCCACGCCCCCCACCAGTGGCATGACCTTACAGGGGAGTTTTTGTGTTGGGTTCCCAGAGGTTTTTCTCATGCTTTGTTTATGTAATAAAAATGCATTTATATTAATAAACAATTAGTTTTACAATAATGATAAAGATTTGGATATTTATTCAGATAACAAAAAAGACATTAAATAAAAGTAAATAAAATAAAATAAAGAAAATTAAGACTTACCCTTAGTACTTGTTTTTAGCAATAGAATATATAAAAACATCATCGAAAATATTTACAATAAAATTCGAATTGGAGATTGAAATCATAATAAGGGAATGTTCAGGATAATTAATAAATGAAATTATTTTGCAATGTATTACTATATGGAAAAGAAATTTAGAAAAACTTTTAAAATACATAAAGAAAAAGTGCCAATTTTTTATTAAGAAAGACACATTAATAATAATAAATTTTTTGAAAAAAAGGTAATGTGATTTACGGTAGGGGAAGCGTTGATAAATTGTGATTTAGATAGGGGTGGTTGACGCAGTAAAATACAACCAGCGATGGTCACTCTTCTCTCCCATGTAACATACCTCCAAGACTTATAAGAACAAGAGAGGCAACCTTTCTAATGTTAGAGAGTGTATAGTTGGGAACCAGGGCACAGGAAGTCCCAGGTGCTGGGAATTTTAAAATTGTGAGAGTGGGGTCTGTGAACCTTAAAGTCAACACTTGGTTGAAATGGGAAACACAGACCTGGCTGCCCAATGGACTAGGGACACCCAGTGAGTGTCAGAAGATTGAATATCCAGCCACAGCAATAAAGGAACAAAGAACTAGAGCCAATCAGACTAGGACAATCACAAAGAGATCAAAGATAGATTATTCCCTTCCACAATGAAGCAGAAACAAGTCGCTATGTCACAACATCAGATCTCAGGATTGGAACAATCACCCATTGAGTAGAGCTAGGAAAAAATCACACTGCTCTACTAAAACATGCAGCCTTAGGCCTCTTGAAGGGACACAAGCCCTCCCGATCACAGAAAGGACCATTAAAACCCTAGGGTTAGGTGGAGAGAAGTAAGATCCAAAGACCCAACTGAATTCACTTCAAAAAGATAGTTCATCTCCTAATTTGAGTCTCCACAGGATAGATTCAGTTATAAGGTTATAAGACCAATTTGGAGCCCTACCTTAGGGGAAACCCAAGCCCTCAATTCCACACCACCTATGCTTACTCAGGCCTGCAACTGCCAATAAGTGCCTCACAACAGTGACCCCCTCACGCTAGGAAAAACCATAAACCTGAGACTAAATACTCCACATATTATGTAAGGAGAACAAGTGATGAATCCTATGAATAAATATAATTGGTGCGACATAAGATTTTGGTACCTCCGCAGTTATTTTATGACCCCATGGCCACTATATGCAGTTGCCTCTAAACGCACTCCTTGTGATGCTTCAACATCTCCATTTATTAGATGCGTTCTTGTTGGGAAGGGAATGTCTGCTGCATGTTACACAGATGTATAAGGGCCCAACTGCATGTGTATCTGGTATGCTGACTTTTATTTTTAGCTCTCATGCTAATCTAACCTGTGCGTGACAGTGCAAGGTCCAGGACCGTCCATTTAACCTTCAAGGGTGCACCAGAAGTACCCTCAGAGTGGAAAAGGGGCTACTGTCCTTGTCTTGAGGTTAGCACTTAAGACTGTGGTGGTAGTATATCATGTTTTGTGGTATGATATAGCTCACCAGACCTTTTTATATGTGTCAATGATAGTGTGAAATACTTGCCCCTCTCATGTAAAGTTCTGCAGTTATATGGAAAACCAAGAACCTTGTACTGACATTCTGTGTGCATGTCTAGTCTATGTATACATGTGTAGTATGCAGATTCTGTTGTGCAAGGTGCTAAGGTTTCTAGGCTAGGCCTTCTATTTTGCCTATCCCTGATTTCTACTTCTGATGGGCTAAAGACAGCCAAGAGCAGCAACCTCATACTTCACTCTACCTGTGTTGTTGGTGCTCCGGTTTGGCAAGCAACCTGAGAAAGACACTTGAAAGAGAACCACCCAAACGAGTTCTGACATTTGAAACAGTGGATTCACGGACCCTGTCCAAAAAGTGTGTATAAAAGTGGGACCCAAACCACTTCACTTCATTCCAGTTCCAAATTCTTCCTGTCCAAGAAAGGAAGTGCACTGCAGAGCATGTGAAGGACCATTGTATGGCCAGGGCTGCTGTCTGCCAGACAGCCTGCCTCCTGGGGGAGAGGGAACATCACTGGAAGTCTGCAGTTTCTGCTGGAGGAGCTGGGGTTTTTATTATGCCTTGTGTACTGGCCCAGGTTGGGCTGCAACTGATGGACTGTATGCGTACTGGCCCTGGGTGGGCAGCATCTGCCTCAACATGTGCATCAAACGGGGCCGTGACTGCGTGACCCGTAAATGCTTCCACCCATAAGTGCTCTACAACTGCCAGGAGCACCTCTACAATCATGCACAATGGTGCTAGGGCTCATTGAGAAGACGTGAGTTGTGCTCAATTTCTTCAGCATCTGCTGTTGGACTGAGATGCTGAGGTTGTGGTGAAGGCTACACGAAGCACTAAATTCAGATTTCACACCCACTATGACACCAGGGGTAATAACCTGAGTAAACAGTTACTGACTTCACATTTGAACGTGATCTGCACCTGAACTATGTTCATGCGTTTATCATAGTTCTGATAGGGGAACAGATTCAACTATGGTCACTCAGGTGACAAAGAGCATGAAAGGGGTGAGAAGGGATGTAGAGCTCATACATGAATAATGACCAGTGTTACCATTCTGTGTGTTGTTTGAATTGTATAGTGTTCGGTATAGCTATGCAGTTAGAAAGTTCTATTCTTTCCAAAAGACAAGCACTATGCTGAATAATAATGTTATTGGGTCTATTGGTTCATTGTTGAGTCTGAGCTTGTGCCCACCACACTAACATCGTGAGAAGCTTGTGACTGTTTATCCTCTCTCAGAGTAAAGTGCTGGAAGGGCTTGCTTGGCACAGTTTGCAGATTCACAGCAGTACAGACAGAGGACGCCTGTGGTAAACGACGCCAACCACCACAGTTTGAGCCCAGAAGCCCTTATATGCCCTTAGGCCACCCAAACAGGGTCTGACTATGCCCAACTTTTGTGGACTCTCCTTGCTTGCAGTATTTGTTTGTTTTTTGTTGTCTGTTTGTATGTGTTCTGAATAAAACCTACCAATGTGTGTCTCTACTTTCTAAATTGTGAATTCAATTAGGGAGGATTTTCTATTGAAGTGTTAATCGTGCTTTAGGTGTGATTTAATGTTTGTAGAACCTGTTTCAATTTGCGGTTCATCATTCTGTGACTATTTTGGTACTTTGCCTCTCCCTCTCCACTGCAGTAATTGCTTTATTGGTATGGAGTGGTCAGGCAGGTAAGTTTGTAATTGCATGACTTGGAATTGGCAAAGGTGGTGCCTGTATGGTGAACATGTAGCTCATTTTCATTAACCTAGAGAGGTTCATGTTTAACTCCAGCAAGGCGACTCCATCTTGGATAATTTGGGCGATTTAGCCTTTGATGGTTCAGTGAATATGTAAAATCAATACAGAGATAGCCCTCGGTTCATCTAGAATAGAATGTTTTGAAAATATTTTACTGTGTTGGAAAAAAAAATGTAAACCACTATTGGAATCTATTTTCTTTCCTATATACTTCTATCTCTTTAACTGTTGAACAGCAGATTGCAGGTGTTTAAACCAAGACAGCATAATAAAAAAACCACAATATGACTTGGAGAAACTCAAGCACATTAATAGCCAGGAACGTGTTTATAGCAACTTCCCCAGCCCAGTAGCATGGAAATGGTATGCCACAGACAGAGCTCTGTAGTGCACGTTTTTATTCTTCTGAGTGCAAACATTAACGGCATGCCGTGCAACATAAACTTTATTAACCACACCCTGACACACCCAACCGCTTACCTCACTCTCCTATGAGTCCATCTGGGACCAGAAGGGTCCTAATATTCATATTTACTACAGTGATCAGTATACTTCCTATGGAGTCTTGAAAAATGGATTGGCAGTGTGAGCCTCTTAACACATGTAATGTTGTATCATTCACTTTGCATGACAAGGAACATAAAACTTTGGGGGATATTCTGAAGAACGTGTGCTAAGCATAGCAAATTTAGCTTAATGCAACTCTTCACATCGCAGTCCATAGCAGGAAAATAACTCCGTGTTAACGCGGTATTCACAAGCCGGCGGCACCATGCAATAGTCCCATGACATCGCGTCAATGACTGCGCTAAAATCAATGCCACTCCGCAAAAATGCGAGACACCAACGCGAAAAAAGGTGCGATGCCCCTTAATCGCGATACAAAAATCAGCGACGAGTGACAGGCCTGCAATTCCCACGCGTCATGTGGGAAAATGCACTATAAAAGCAAAATAAAACCACATCAGTACCAAATCAAACTGCGTAGCACCATGGATGCACTCGGACCGAGTGCAGAAGGCAACCCGAACCCCACAAGCCCCATGGAGAGCCAGCCAGGAACCCAGGGGGCGGGGAAGGGCAAGGAGAAGAGGAAGACGGGGTTCAGTACGCAGGAAGATTGGATCATCATCACAGAGGTGATAGAACACTACCAACAACTGTTCATCACCTCCACTGTGTCATTGGCAACACAACACGGAAATATGGCAGTCCATCGTCACCAATATGAATGCAGTCAGAGTGTCGAGGAGGTCAATGGAGGCAGCCAAGAGGCGCTGGCATGAAGTGCACAGCCAAACCAAGGAGAAACACGCTGCCAACAGGAAGGTAGCAAAGGAAACTGGAGGTGGGAGTCCTGCGCCACAGGAGGACCTGGATGAGCTGGAGGAAATGGTGGCCACAGTCATCAGTGTGGAGACGGTGCAAGGAGTTGGGGGTCTGGACACAGCTCGATATGACCTGAACCAACAGCAACAGGGTGAGCAACAACCAGGGACTGGGGGGACAAAGGGAGATGGGCACAATGGAACACATGCACAATAATGAGCAGAACACTGCACACCCACAATGTATGTGGAACATGTCCCTTATGCCCTTGGCACACTGCAGCACACATAGAAACACCAAGTAGAGCCCCGTCCACAATGTGCACAAATGGGCCCCCCTCCATATCACCAATGCCACAACCTACCCATGCACATGTGCTGAATCCCGAAAAGCAGCGGCTCTGTGAGCCACACGGACAATGCAAGTGACACTGCATGACAGATAGCATGGCTGCAGTCACAATACATGACATGGTGCACAAGATGACTTTGAGGTGGCTGAGTGCGGGCCACATTCCGTAAAGGAGCAGGTCACACTCTGACACATCCACGTGCACCTACAACCCATGACATCAAAAACACATCTGCAGACAAACAATGCACAAGAGTACAAAAACCGTCCAAGAGCACAAATGACCCAAGACGCAAATATCCCAGCACACGAAAAGCATACAAGTGAAAGGCACACCGACTCAAAGGGATAAGGGGCCGCAAAATCAGAGCTGCAGGGGAGACTCGCCAACAACGCAGCACACACACATAGCAAGCACAGTACACCAACATTGACGACAATGTCGTACAAAGTGCAACCCTTACACCACAGGACAGAGGACACAACTGGTGCCGCCCATGCGTAATAACTGGCCAATCACATCTGGCATTGCATGACACTGTGAGATAATAATGTACGAGTACAACCTCACATCCGTCATGTAGTCAAAATGTCCACTGTCTCCCATCAAATAGCCAGCTTCACCAAAACAGCCAAAATGTACACTGTCATGCAGTCTGAATGTAAACATCTCCAATGCGTGATCATACATGGAACACACTGTTAACCTGCATCGCCCCGTTACATTGCAGAGGGACAATCGACACCTCCTGCAGAGCAGACCACACATCTCTACAGTGATGATGAAGAGGACACCCTGTAAATGTGCCCAGACACCCTCCAACGGCTCGTGGACAGCATCTGCACAACACCCCCAGGAGCAGGACAGCCCAGCTGCATCGTGGTGACACCACACCCTGCACAGACCACACAGCAGGAAGCACACACCACCATGGCTGGCTCAAAGGACACCCACGACCAACACATGGAATTCCAACGCCGTGTGTTAGGGTGCCAGGAGAAGATGGCTGATCAGCTGCGGCTGGGGTTCAACCTCATGGCAGCCAAACTCAATGCCATACGTGGGTGTCTGAGTCCCATCAGGGACCACTTACAGTCCCTAACGGACACCCAATGTCCACACCATGGTCACCAACAATCCTTGGCTGACCTCGCTGGGGCCATTACTTGGATACAAGAACTGTCTAGTCAGACAGGCTCCAGCGATGACAGCACAGAGTTGGCACAGATGCGGAGTACAATGGAACCATGGAGCTAATGCAGGCTGGAAGTAGGGCTGCCACGGCTGAACACCAGCGAGTTGTAGCTGGGATCTTCCATGCCTTGCAGTTCCTCATCTTGCCATTGCTGCCACAGAGCCTGTCCCAGATAACTGCTGCTAGAACTTCAACACACTCATCTTTGCCCCCTGATGTGTCATTGGCACACAGTGATGCTGCCCTATCACCTTCACACCCTGATGTGTCAGTGCCCCACGGTGATGCAACCATAACACCACCACACACACCTGACACACCGGACACAGAAGACGTCTCAGAGGAGTAAGATGTGGAGGGGAATGACTCTGTGAGGAAGAAGGCAGTAGCATCCATACCCGTCACATGGCCTGTCTCTGCCTGGTTCAGCCCTATGCACCATTGCCTGGAACAAAACCCCCCACTGTCCCCCGAAACACTCAGCGACATTGACTTGGACCCCAACATGGCCTGCCATATCTATTCTGGTACCAATGACACAGCAATCTGGCTGCGGACTAAACTCTCCCTCTTCAGATTAACCGTGCATTCCCCCAAGGACTCTGGTTAGCCCACCACTGGGCAACCACATTATGTGTTCTTGAACTAGCCATGTACCCCTCCAGCTCCGACACTCCCCAGAATGTGAATAAAACATTCCAAATCACACAGATGTGTCATGTCTATGTTCACTTAAGTATACAATTATGGATTAATGTAAGGACATTGATTGCACAAAAAGACACACCGTAGTAAATGTCATGTATGCGCATGTTTGACCCTGACTGATATGGCCAATTAGATGACTGTGAAGGTGTGAATTAGCTGTGGCCTCATTGCACATGAACAACAATCTTGCAACCCCCAATGAAGCCTCATGTCCATGTGTCATATAGGGCTGTGTGTGGAAATATCAAAATTGGTCGCACGCCTGCAGTAGTGTCCCCCATCGCATGTGGCTAAAGAACATCTCTTCATGTGACCTACTCACACACATCAGTGTGGACACAGTCAGTTTTAATGGATCACATTGATCCACATGGCAAGAAGTTGGACACCATTCTCACATTGATGAAGACACGTAAGAGCACAGGTCTACCAGCAACTATCCCAAACACAATGTCTGGCTCACAGAGGTGGAGCTGCCAGTATAGATTCACCACCAATGTACATGCAGAGGTCTGTCACTCCCTGTGTTCGGACAATGCTCATTGAGGCACAGGATTTGTCATACTAATCAACACTCATCACAGTTGTACACTGGTGAAGTTGCGTAGACTTTATTAGCATGTGCGTGTCGGGCAGACAAATGCTTAAGACACTTACAGGCAGAATGGGAATGTGTTGAGGTGCAAGAAATGGGGAAGCAAAAATGAACACATGTTCTTACGAATGGCAGTGGTCTCAGACCACCTTGCCTTGCTGGTCGAGTCATGTGATATTTGGTGTCTGCTCATTGTCCTGTGTCCGGGGACAAGACTCACAGCCCATGGGATCTGCATGGGGCTGTACCACCGGACTGCGCCGACTGTGTGCTATGCTGACAGTGAGCAGGTGAAAGGGACCAACAAGGTCACACGTCGTGCTACATTGCCATGTGTGTAGTCTCCCTCCAGCAGTATGTCAGATTTAGGAACGTTGCCTGACGACGCTGTGCAGCTCTGCCCATGGGGCTGCGTCACCTTGCACAGGTGTGTGACAACACGCGTAGGTGCAAGCACATGCATTCTGAGTACGGGCGAATGCATACGTGTCCACTGTTGTCCTGGGAAGTGTGACCATTCCTCCACGATGAAACACAGTGTTGGGACCTGTGCTCTGGGTGTCAATCGGTTGTGGCTGCAGGAAGGTAGTTACTCGTCCATGAATGCGAGCGCAGCTTCACAGGCAACCGGTTCCAGAAGTACATCGTTCTCGAGTTCAAGGAACACGAGGGAGAGCCAATCCATCAACTGGTCCGGACAGATGTGCTCCATCCACGACGTTTCACCAATCCGCAACACAGCCCAATAATAGGGGAGCGCCTCGATGTGGTCACTGCACATGATGACTTGTGAAATCTCCCATCCACTACAGCCAGCACATATGCCACAGATTAGGGCATCCCATGCACGGGTATCCCTGTTGCACTCCTGTTCATGGGCCAAAAGGGGACGCGCACACAAGTCATAATCCAGTTCAGCTACCGTTGTGTTGGATAGGCAGAATTCCATGGGCCACTCGAATGTGCATGATCGACAGTGGAACCATGGCTGGACACATGTGACTTACGCAAGCCGGAAACTCAGAAAGTAACTGATTCGCAAAACTGCCATTGGCAGAGCTCCCAAAAGATGCAGCATTCATGCACAGTACAGTTCTACATGACAGGAGTTGTTCATGTGCCCAGGATAACCTGCCATTTTGTGGGTTGGTCTCATACCACCGGCACTCCTAAGACCGGCGGCAGTTCTGTGGACGATATGCCACAGCTCGGAGTTATGAGTTGTATGTGTGTTCAACGTTTGGATGTATGGGTGTTTTTTTTACAAATGTGTCAGGGGCATCCCATGCAGGTGTAGCTCTAGCAGGGACAAGTGTGTGGTGTGAACACGTTGGTCTTTCATTAGCGCAGTTTGTGGTGTGGGAGTCGTCAGGGTCTGGTATGGTATCTCACTCAGGTGGTGCCGGGTGCATTGAAGACCGAGGTTCGGATGTCCTTCTGCCTTGTGTATTGAGACAAAGGAGCTTAATGCCTAATTTTAGTCTGACTACTGCTTGCATTTCTGGAATGTGATATGGCCTTCGCGCTGAAATTGATGCCAGGCCTTAGATTTAGGGTCCACCAATTGTGAAACACACGCAATAGTTGGCATGTATGAGCCAAGGGCCCGATTGTCCTTGCGCACCTTGTTCAGTCTCTCTCCCTCTCTCTTTCTCTCTCTCTCTCTGTCCTTTGATGAGTGCCTGACATACCTTCTTATCTTGGATATTGTCATACGGGATGTCACTTACAGATTGTCCAGGGATGACCCACCATGACTCTTCCAAATAGTTGTTTGGAGACATATTTCATTGTGATATTTTCTTTGGACTTTTAATGGTGAATGATTGATTATGCTGTTTCTGTACTCACATGACTGTTAGTTGTTGTGATTCTGCGGCATCAGGCAAATGATTTTGTTCATGGTTTCGTGACGTTAATGTGCAGTCTCTAGGTCCGGGGGAGGTGGGGGGTGCCTGGGGTAGGGCCCGGATGGGGTTGGTTCGGGAAGGGGGGTTGGTGGTGGGTGTTGTTGTGGCCCTCTTGGGGCTCCGAGATGCATGATGAGTAGCTCCATGGCATCTGTTGTTCTTGAGGTGTGGCTGTGGGATGTGCTCCCTTATCTGGTGGAGGTTGTCGTCCGCCTTTGCACCTGGTCAGAGCAGGTGTTAGTTTCCTGCTTCTAACGCGCCTTATTGCCTGTTTTGTGATCTTATCGCAGATCTGGCTGATCATTGAGAATTTTGAAGAGTGGTGTTGTCGCGGCTTTTTGCTTGGGAACGCCTACTCTGCATCTCATTAGCGATAGTTGCCGGGGTCATCCGTGGCGGTGTCTTTTGGGCTGCTATCGCAGGTAAACTGGTGTTATCGGCTGTTGGCACCAGATTGTGAATGGAGCGATGAATTTATCGTCACTTTGGCTCAGATAAAGTGCTGATAACTCGGCGATAGATCCTTGAGAATATGCCCCTTTGTCTATTGGTATGAATCACCACACTATTTTCTCGTGTTATGCACTAACAGTGAGACTGCCTCACTTGATTAATAAACACAAAGCAGCTTACTTATGGAGGTTTGGCACTGGCGTGGTGCAAAGTAGCGTAAAATCTGCATCAATTAACTTCCCATTAAACATGGGAAAATGCAAAATTGCACAGCGCCATGTGTTCGCCCATGCCAATGATTAGCAAATCTAGGCCCAATCGTCCATGGCTTTTTATTTTGCTGTACATCCACTACTTGATTGTTGGCAATTAGGGTTGGATTGGGATTAAAAATCGGCCCGGGCACGCAAAAACAAAAGTGGCCCGCATATTGCATATCCGCAAAACAATGCTTCGGCGAAATTCGGATACCAGCCCCTCGGGCATTGCCCGAGTGTTCTTGTTACCAATATGATGCTGTTGGCAATCCAGAAGTGAGCCAAGATAGCCATTTGCCATAGGACAAAATGTCAAAAAGTGCATGCTTGTTCAATTTTTTCTTTGTTTGAGAAAACTGGATTTATGGCCAGGTTCATTGGAATTATGTGATTTTGTGGCTGTACATAATTATGAACTTGCCACATCTGTCACATAATCCATAATCTACTCAGTGGTGTGCCCTGCAGGTAAGCACGGTGGGGTGGGACAGAGGCAGGGCGGGAGGTGGGGAAGTCAACAAGAAACAGAATAGGGAAAAATAAATAAATAAATTATATTCTGTCGTCTGTTGACATCCTCCCCGCCCCGCCCCACGACGCTTACTGCACGGACCGCTGCTGAATCTACTGTTTTTTTTTTTTTAAGTTTCTAGCTCAGATGATTCAAGTTACTGAAAATGTGGTGACATTACTGCGTGGTGGAAGGCCATTCGGAAGGTTGACTGGTCACCTTTTTGTTGCTTGTGCTGTATTTGAATGTCAAACTGGCACTAATGATGCTCAGATAGTGTTAACATTTGTAAAACTGACAAAATAATGAGGTGATACTATCACAAAATGTGTTGTATTCTGCTGCATGATTCATACCTGTCAACTTACAAATGAATGTCACTGTGTGAGGAGGGAGCGAGGCCTCGGATGGGAGGCAGAAAGCTATCTAAGAGACACTCTACCCCTCACCAAGTCCCACAACTCCTCTAAATAAAAAAACAAAGGGTCATTAGGCTGTTGCAATGTCCAGGGTCATTTTCACTCTTTGCAATGTACACCGGCTGCTTACTGCCTCCCATAAAGAGCTGGAAATTCCCTGTTTACAGGGGTTTCCAGCAAGTTTTCCCTGCCTCCGTATGATTTTGGCTCCTCACCAGGTGACCGTGTAAAGGAAGCCGAAATCGTGTGACACCAAGTGAATTGGCAGGTCTGATAATTTACCTTTTCTTGTTGCATAATTCATTCTTTTGTCTGCCCTACAACATAATGTTGACCCCCTTGTTGCATAATTCAAGTGGTCCTGCTTATGGCTAATAAAGTCCTCAAAAGCAGAATTTCTTAAATGGCCTAATATTATGGAAATCACAGACACCTCATCGAAAGATGAACTTTGAATGGGACATCCAAAGTAGAACAAATAAAAAGGTTTTTTAGCCCAGTACTGGATCTTTGCCAAGCACCAACCTTAAGCATTCAACAATGTTTGTGATGGTCTTCACTAAGCCAAGTCCGGTGGCTTAGTGAACTAATGTGTCTATTGTAGGGGCATCTGTTTGACCTAATTAATGGTCAGAGGTTGAAAGCCTGGCGTGTCCAATCATCCTTCTGAGGTCAATAAAATGAGTACCATTGGGTAACAATAAACATCTGTTGTTCAGTGCCAAAATACCTGTTATGTATGATGTCAGCTGGGGATCTGAGATATGTTGTGACATTTTCCACTGGATGCCCCCTTTAATGCAATATGCACACACAACATTAAAATGGGTTATTACACTTTACTGACATTTACCTTTCTCATATAAGATTGCTATGAGTTATCAGAGCTGTAAAAACACATGACATAAATAGTATAAACACATGATCATGGTTTTACCCCAAGAAAAAAGGAATACCAAGCCCTTCCATTTTACCCCGAGCAAATTCGTCCTGCTAATATCTGTAGGGAAGTGCTTGGATGAATTCCCAGTCCATACTCAATTTGCACCCAGGTATCCGAATTGTGGGTGTGCCACGTTATTCAGAATGCAACCAATACTATCTATGTCTGAGATTGCATCTGGTGGATGCCGTGACTACACCAATTACTGTACATCTCCAAGGGGGTTGAGCAATCAGAGAATGTACATGTAAGTCCTACTAAGGTTGTTAATGACCCTAATTAAGGCATCGGAGCTTAACATGTCATGAATGTTAATGTTGATGTGTGTCTATCATCACAATGAAATCGTAGTTATGACCTTTGTTAGAAATCGGATTACTAGTTGACTGGAGTGTGAACCCTGATCAAGCAGCAACCACAATCCTAGTAGGGTAAGGTATAAGCACACCGCAAATTAACCTGTGCTCAACCCCCTAGTAGCTTGGCACAGAGCAGTCAGCCTTAACTTAGAGGCAATGTGAAAAGAATTTGTGCATAACTTTAAACAGTAAAACAGTGAAAACACCACACAAAAAGATCACACACCAGGATAGACATATAGAGTTTAATTTAATAAATAAAACAAGACCAAAGCGACAAAAATCCAATCAGTAGAACTGGAGTTATGAATTTTTAAAGAATAAACTGAAAGATAGCACTTAAAAGCAGAAATTGCAAACAGCAGCTATCTTGTTGTACTGGACCAGGTCGGAGTCAAAAGTTCAGGCCGCAAGTGGTTGAGTGCGGGTCGGACACAGTCTCAGATTAGTCCAGCTGAAGGTTTACCTTCTCAAGTTTTGTGGCCTGAATCCTGTTCGCTTTGGAGAGGTTAGCAAAGAGCAAGGAGAGCATCACCGGCAGTTGTCAGCATGGCGCAGAGAGCATGACGGGCATCATAGGCGGGTGGGCTGGAGCTTCCTTTAGCGGTCCCCCAAGGGCTGTTGAAACTGCTGTGCGAATAGATGAGCCAGTGGCGGTCCTTTCTGTGTGAGTGATGTGGTTCCAGTGCAAATGTGTCTGTTCACAGTCGCAAAGAGCCCAAAAGCTTGATTTGAGAGCCAGCTGAGACAAACCAAGGGTCTAGGATTTGAGGGGCACCTCTGGGGGATAATGAAATTGCTGCAGCTGAGTCCAGGAGCTAGTTGGGGAGCGTTTTTTTTTATATCCCTAAGGCTCAGATCAGGAGGCCAGCAGACTACCCTGTGTAGTCATTCTGGGGTCCTGGTTTCAAGATGATCTTTCAGGCCTCATTCTTCCTCTACAGGCAAGAGGGCAGCAGGTCAGCACAGCACAGTAGAGCAGCACTTCCTTCAGAGCAGCAGTCCAGCAGAGTGACAGTCCTAGTAGCAGCACAGCAGTCCTTCTTCCTGACAGAGTATCCACAGGTCCAGAATTGTAGCATAGTGGTGATGTCTGAGAAGCCACTTTTATACAGCTTTGTGCCTATGAAGTGGGGAGAAGCTTCTAGAGGCATACCTTTGAAGTGCAGAGATGCCCTGCCTTCCTGGTCCTGGTTCCAGGCCAAATCCTACCTTTTAAATAGAGTGTACCCTGCACTCTGGACTGTCTAGGGCCTACCCTAGGGGTGATTTATATGTATAAAAAGGAAAGGTTTGGGCCTGACAAAAGGTCTATTTTGCCAGGCCAACAAGGCGGTTCACACCGCCCACACAGGCTCTGCAATGGCAGGTCTGAGACATGTTTAAAGGGCTACTTAAGTGGGTGGCACAATCAGTGTTGCAGGCCCACTAGTACCATATCATTTACCAGCCCTGGGCACATGTAGTGCACTTTACTAGGGACCTATAAGTAACATAAATATACCAAGTGGGTATAAGCCAATGTTAGCATGTTTTAAGCAGAGAGCACAAGCACGTTTGCACTGGTTACCAATGGTAAAGTGCATGGAGTCCTAAGGCCAGCGAAAACGAATTCATCAAAAACTGGGAAGAGGAAGGCAAAAGGTTTTGGGATGACCCTGCAGTGAGGACCAGCTACAATAACCTTTAATTATGTATGCAGTCTAGCATTCACTTAAAAAATCAAGTACACTGGCAAGTCATCTACCCATGTAGCATATTACTTAAAGTATTTTTCATTAAAGATTCACTGGAGAAGTACAACAGATAAGTGTGTTATGGGTTATGTTGGAAGAACTTACAATAATCTTACTGGTACAGCTGTTCCCATACTACTTTCGTATAATTGTTATATGTCACCAGACTCACCATTGCTCCCTTACACAATTAGTTTGACCAAAATGGGACAAGTCACTTTTGCAAAGGCTCATCTATCAACCATTGTAAAAGGTGGCACCAGTCATTGAATACTTATACTCCCGAAAACAAGACTTTGTATTTTGTATGAACGTGCATTGGTATAGCTCAAACCTACCCAAAAAGCAGCAGTGAGCTGAACAAAGTAAAAGCCAAAGATGCACTCAACAAATGATTGGAGGGAAGCTGGGTTCTAAAAGTGGAGGTGCACTGTTAGAATAGTGCAGGGTTTTTTAAATAGGTGCGTCTTCAGCTCTTTTCTGAACTGAAGTAGAGTTGAGGTGGTCTAGATAGGCACACAGATGTTGTTCCATATCTCAGATGTATAAATGGAGAACGCCTGCTCCCTTGAATTTTTCTTTTTACACTTATTCTCCAGTCAGATGGTGTCCTGGCTGCGAGTTTCCTGAAAATGTCTAGAAGTGTGTGCTTATCGTTAATGTAGTCATATTTTTTCTAACCCTTGATTAGACATTCTGTATTTCATCTGTATTGTCTCCTTTCAACATATTATGGACACTCCTCTTAGACCATCTTTCCGCGATAGAGGGTTCACCCTAGGCACAATATATCAGCTGATCCAGCAGCTCGGTCAGTCAATGCACCTTTTGAAAGAATCTGTCCATCACACGTGAATTCTGAATGGGTTGTAAAACAGAACATGCTACTTTTATTTCCATTCACAGAATCTAATAATTATTTTTCATAGAAAGTACCTCATAAAGGATGCCAATAATTATTAGCCCTCATACTTCGATTTTTATATTTCAAAATTGTTTTTGATTGTGGGTCTTTATCGAGAATTTTGGATCACTAAGAGTTTGTTGCCGATTATTTGCTAGACAGATTATTCTGATTAAGATTTCCCAATTTCTGCTTACTTTGTCCAATTTCCTAATTTATTTGTATAGCAAGCATATGCCACAAAATTAAATGAAAAAAGAAAACATGCTGCAATCTAAAAGTTGCACTTATATGAGTGCAATAAGAGTTTTAAATTAAAAAATAACTGAACCATTCATATATTTTGATAGAATACTGTGGACTCTTCCTAGCAGACAGGTATACTTAGAGAAGCTATAGAAACTATTTTTATTTTTAATGCACATCACATAAAAATATTATTTTTATTGGTACAAAGAACAAAAACTATAAAATATTGTAACCTGAAGTCATAGTTTACACATTCAAGGATAACAAAAACAGAGAAAGAAAAGCACATGTTCAAAGCAAAGTATTAGTCCGCCAGCCCTGGCAGTGTAGCTCACTTTTTTATGCATAAGTGCACTTATGATCCATCAACATGGTTTCACTCACAGGTATAGTGAGCCAGTAGCTCACGTGGGCTGATCACTGCCTCTTTCCAAGCTGTGTGTCGGCCATGCCTAAAAGAGGACTTTATTCTGCAGGGCTTTCTGGGTTGAATTTGTCTGTTGTACTTTTTGCCCAATTAGTCAATCTGAGTTGGTTGAATCAATCTTTTGTTGGATATCTGGCCGACGTCTCAATCCTTAAAGTGGTACATACATTCTGCTTGTCATACCCCCGCTTCTCTGCAAATATTATCACATTTCATAGGCAAGCAGTTGAACTGGAAGAACAGTAAATAGAAATGTGCATATCCAAATTAAATATCAGGGTGTGGGTCTGGAATATCAAGTATAGAATATCGTGCTGCCTGAAAATCATAGCCAAAATATTAAGGACAGAAATATAGACAGGTAAGTATGCATAGATCTTCTATAACTATATAACCAACTCCACATATATGTACCATGATATCTCTCTCTCGTACTCTCTCTCTCTATATATATATTCACTTAAAAAACCATAGGTTTCACACATGTTATAGTTAGGTGGACATTTCACTCGTAAAAAAACAATGAAATTCCCCCGTTATAGTTAGTTCAGATAACTATAACTTGCGCGCCCGCAATCCACTGCTGATGACTTCACATATTACATCACTCATAACATGGTCAGTGGCATCACTCATGACATCACTGATGACATCATCCTTGTGATAGAGTGGCGGTCGCGCGAGTTATAGTTATCTGAACTAACTATAACGGGGGAATTTCATTGTTTTTTTTACGAGTGAAATGTCCACCTAACTATAACATGTGTGAAACCTATGGTTTTTTAAGTGAATTTGCAAGGTTTTTTAAATGCTAATTCCTAACTATAACGTGTGTAAAACCTATGGTTTTTTAAGTGAATTTGTACGGTTTTTTAAATGCTAAGTTATGTATGTATTATTATATATTTTTCTTAAGGTTTTTCACCGTGCGCACACTTCGGGGTCCTTCAGGGACCCCCTGACAAAGGCTAGGGGGTCAGGAACTCTCTACCCTGCCCCCTTTTCACGTTCGCCACCTCTCTTTTTCAGTGTCGCACCCAAAACAAACAAAATGGCGGCCGACACTTCCTGATTTCAACCGATTCGAACGTTGACTGACATGTAACCACCAATCAGAATTACGCTCGCGCACGTAAGGGTGCGCGCACGGTGTGCGCACGGTGCGCGCTTATAGATATTTATGTACTTTTAACTGCAATTTTCTCAGGAACTACTGAACAGATTGACTCCATATATGCAAAAGGCACATGCCTGACCTGAGGACTACCTCTCTGCCAAATTTCAATTAATTCTGTTCAGCCGTTCGGGCTGTACCTTCGACTAAAGGTCCTATGGGAAAATGCATGGAGAAAACGCGTTTTGGGACCCCCCTTTTTTCTCAGCCTCCGCTTGACGAATCACCCTGAGACTTTCAAGGTAGGAGCTGAGCAGGGCGCCCCATTAGTTTTGAAAATTTCGCGAGGATTCATCAACCGGCGCCAAAGTTATTCAAAATAGAATTTTAAGATTTCCTATGGAAACTCGGTCCTAACTATTGTGGTAAATATTCTTTGTTACCTAATACTGAATTTCATACGGAATCTTAAGTAAAGTAAAATAGCTCAAAATAACAAGAGGCAGAATCCGTGGTATAAGAGGTTTTCTAAATGGGCTTTATTCCATCAGAAATGGCCGACTCGAGTCGCGGCCTTCAGGTTCCGTCACCACGAGGGTTCAGGAAGTGAAGTACAATACTTTATTGACAGACATGTATTTTTATAATAAGTACATTACAATGAAACGAATGTAGAAGGCGTAACATTTGATAAGAAAAGTGACATAACAGGTACGTAATCGAAACTAGGCGTAATAAGGAGCGAAAAGAAACATGATTGGCTCTGGTTATCTTACATAGGTGGATCTATACGATAATACTTAACATAGATGCGTGCGCAGCAGTATGACGTGTGATTGACGTGCAACTAGGGGGTGAAGGGGACTTGACGTTTAGCTTTACATGTGGAGACGAGAAGTCTGGGGGGTCAAGTCAACCTAATCCCAAATCATATCTAACATCCTATGTTTAGAGAACTATGTTATCCACAAGAAGAGACTCTCGGACAGAATCTATTCTATACTGACTGTGTGCGTGTACAAGCGTCTAAGTGTCTATATGAGATGCGAGGGGCAGAAAATTCTCCATGGCAGCAGGGCTATGAATCACTTGCAGGAGGACGGAAAGGCTGAGTCCTTTGCTTGGTAGCTAAAGGAAATGTTTACCTAAATCACTGGACAGGAATGCATCGGCTGAGGAGCAAAGTAGATAATTCGAAGGTGAAATACAGCTTCTTGGCAGGCAGGCGAAAACTGGCCGAGGCAGGCACCGTTAGCTGCACAGGGAGTAGGACAAAGTTCATGGATACAGATGCGAGCTCAAGCTGAAGCTGTCAGAGACAGAGAACAGGGAAGGCTTTGAGGACAGAATCGGGCCTACTTGCCTGAACTGTAAAAATAGAGTAACTTAGCCATATAAAGTCGGTGGCCTTTCATACTTAGGAATCGAATATCCAGCCCATTGATGGCGGATCTGACAGAGAACATGTTGACGGTGGACACACATATGTTTGCGTTTTGGAAACTGGAGCTGGAGGGAAACATACATGTACTTGTGACATGCACATAGAACCGTTGGGGTCCAAGATAGGGGACATAACTGATTAGGAAAATCCACATTTCCACATTCCCTCCTTGTCCCCTACTTGCCCTTCAAGAGATATCAATCTTCATCATTCCATCGATTTGCTCATGGAGCATCATTTCTTCTTCCTTCTTCTTCCGGCATTTTGAACGAGAATTTGGATATGGAATGCATGATGTGGCACACAGACCACAAATCGCTGGTCCACATTGCAGGCATAAACAACAACTGAAGAGCATAAGAAGGCCAATACCTAGGAAGGATAGAACTCTCCATCCCCAGGCTGATATCACACTCCAAAACCACCCGGACCACGTCCAAGTGCCTGGATTTTCGTGTATCTGGCTTACAATCTTATGAAGGCGTGTTATAGCTTTATATACAGATGGCGAATTTTCTGGTATGAATATGCAGCAGCTGGATCCGATGACCCTGCAAGCTCCGCCCCTATCGGCCAGGATGACGTCAAGGACAAGACGATTCTGGAGAACAACAATTCTCATCACTGATTGTTCCTCTGTCAGATTGCCTAGGGCGGCTATAGTCTCGTTTACTACAGCTTCGAGAGTCTTGGTGAGTCTGCGTATCAGCTTACTATTTGATACGGTACCTATATAGGGAAAGATACCTTTATTGAAATCTACATACTTGTCCCATGCCGTCTCAGTATAATCGACAACTGGGAGATCTCTACGCTCTCTTTTGTGTACTAAATGAACATTTCGATAATAATCAGGGGGAGCTAGGAAAACAGGTGGCAGAAGGAATGCTATGTAACAGGTACCATCCCAATCTAGAGGCAGAAGCATATATGCCGTCTGACCACATATAAAGTAAGAATGGCGAGAAGCTCTAAATGACGATTTACCTTGATCACTATATTCTATTGTAGTAACGCATTGGCTATGGCCCATATGTATGGAACCAACTTTTCTCACACATAATTCACCCTTAACTGGAAATACTGACATAGTGGGCAGAATTAGTTCAACTTCGGATTTGACATTCAAAATCATAAGATTAGGTGTAAAATTACCTAATTTATACACTTCATTTTCTAGATCAGTTCCTGTTCTACTGGGGCGACCCTCCTTATTAGGATGACAGACTTTGAATAAAACTAGATTCAGATTTCCCCATATCCAATGTTGCTGATAAACTGCTGTGTCTGGGTCTATGGAATTTAATAAACTAAACCATGCTCCACAGGAGCCATTGTGTGTGAACGGATGTGGAAAGAAAGGCAGAACTCCTTTGTTATTCTGATAGGGAGGGAGTCGGCCACACACCCAACAATTGGTGGCATTACTAGTCTGATGGGAATGATGTAACATGCTAATGAAGGTGTTATTGCGCAGCGCAAGTCTATAAGACAATTCATGCGGAGGTAAGTCACTAAAAGAATGTTCAGCGGCAACATTATAAACATGTCTAGAAATAGGGTAATATATGTGCAACAACATACTTGTAATAATTATTAAAAGACTTAATAAAAACAAAATTAATAATGTCACTATGCAGTGGCTACGCAGTGATTTACAATACGCCTGTCGTTTCAACATTTTTCCGGTATTTCCTCTATTTAGGTCCAGGGGATACATGTCAGAGACAATTCAACCGCTTCACCTTGGAGAGGACTTAAACAATCAAATTGCTCGACGTCCTAGGCCTTAACTTAACTTTGTAAAGTTCGCTTTCAGTTTTTTCCACCAAAGGAAGTTTTGAATCAGTCTGTGAGGGAGTGCAGGGTACAGTGTCTATATCTGAAGGTAGTCCATGAAATTTTTTTATGTGACTTGAATGAATCCAACCTTTGCGTCCCTCGATCTTCACGGCTGTTCTTGTGGTCAACAGGACCAACTTGGGTGCTTTCCACCTGGGCTCCAGTTGATTTTTCCTGTCAAAATTTCTCACAAAGACAAGATTACCCGGAACAACGTCATGGTGTTTCGCCTCAGTGTTGTCGGGAAAAGCTGCAGCTACCTGTGAACGAGAAGATTGTAGTGCAGACATCAAGGAAGCCAAGTAATCTGTCAGCATATTACAGTCAATATCAGTTATTTTGCGTGGTATAGGCGTCCCCCACATATTCGGCGGTCTACCGAAGATCACCTCATACGGGGATAGCCCTGTTCTAGAGTGTGCTACCATTCTCATGTAAAAGAGTGCAACTGGTAATGCTACTATCCAGTCGACACCTTTCTCTCTACATATTTTGGACAGTCTGATTTTCAGTGTCTGGTTATGTCTTTCTACGAGACCTGCTGCCTCGGGATGTCGGACACAGTGGAATTTCCACTGATAACCTAACAGAAGTGAAACGTGTTTCATTAATTCGGATGAGAACGGCTGGCCGTTATCTGAGTAGACAACACGTGGTAAACCGTATCGTGGGAAGAATTCTCGAACCAACTGTTTGGCAGTAGTCGGGGCAGTGTAATCTGAAACCGGGTACGCCTCTGTCCAACGGGACAGAGCGCAAACAACTACGAGAACATATTTGAATCCTCGACATCGTTCCATCTGGATATAATCCATCTGTAGGACTTCAAAAGGGTGATCAGGAGGCTGAAATCCACCCTGTTCTACGGGAACACTTTTTCCTGGGTTGAACTGGCAGCAGATCATACAGGTACGGACCTTTTGTTTGGCTGCTGCTCGTAAATGCTTATTAAACCAAATGTGTTGAATGCTGTCTAGCATAGCTTTCTCTCCTAGATGTGCTGGACTATGTATAGTGTTAATTATGGCTTGGACCATTGAATCAGGAAGGAACCATACAGACTTTTCCTTCATCATCCATCCTTGGTCCGTTTGGATCCCTCCTAATTCAGTCCATTTCTTTATTTCGTCTGGTGTAGCATGTGTCTGTATGTCAATTACGTCAAGAGTAGGATCTTTAACTGTCATACAATGTGTCGGTGTCGGGACTATTGTCTTTGTCATATCGGGGGTTTGAGTTTGAGCAGTCAGTTTAGCTGTTCTGTCGGCTAGATCATTGCCTTGGGAAATGGTATCAGTAACTTTTGTATGGGCTTTACATTTCATAATTGAGATTGCAGTGGGTAGATGTATTGCATCTAATAATGCATGAATGAGGGGTCCGTGCTGAATGTGGGCACCGTGAGAAGTTAAATAACCTCTCTCTCGCCACAGCACGCCGAAGTCATGTACAACTCCGAATGCATAACGTGAATCAGTGTATATGTTGACTTTTTTATCCGTGGCTTGAATACAGGCTTGTGTCAGAGCGATGAGCTCTGCGGCTTGAGCTGACAAAGTATTTATACGATTAGTTTCAACAACTTCAGTACGGTTGTGACTGCATAAGCGGCTACTAACTCTCCTGTACTTGTTCTCATGCATGAACCATCGACATAAAATGTCAAGTCTGGTTCTGACAATGGAACATCGGTCAAGTCTTGTCTGGGTTTTGTCGTTACAGTAATGACTTCAATACAGTCATGGGCTAGTGGGTCTGTTCCGATTACTGGCAAAAGTGTGGCAGGATTCAATGTGTTACAGCGTCTTATTTCTATATGCGGCTGAAACAGTGTCAGTTCATACCCTGTAAGTCGTGCTACGGTCAAGTGTTGTGTTTGTGTTCTATTTACAAGAACCTCTACTGCGTGTGGTACTTGAACTGTTAATGGATGTCCTAATACTATGGCATCGCTTTGTCTGATTGCTAAAGCTGTCGCTGCTACTGATTTTAGGCATGCAGGCAAAGCCTGAGCTACTGGATCTAATGTACTAGAAAAATAAGCACATGGTTTGTGTGCTCCTGCTTGTTCCTGTGTGAGTACTGACAAAGCAGTACCTTCGCGTTCTGTAACAAAGAGTGTAAACTGTTTTCTGTAACATGGCGTTGCTAAAACTGGTGCTTGACATAAAGCTTTCTTTAGGCTTTCAAAAGCTTGTGTATGTTCCTGAGTCCAAGGGAGAACAGTCGATGTGGCTGCCTCCTGTGTTGTCAACTGAATGAGTGGTTTTGCTAGGAATGCATATTGCGGGATCCACTGTCTACAATATGAAGTGAGGCCTAGGAAAGCCCGCACCTCCTTTTGTGTCTTAGGTATTGGCATGGTAACTATCAACTGAATACGGTCGGGTGTAAGCTGCCTTCCCTCCTTGTCCAGCGAGTGTCCAAGATAAACAACTCGCTGGACACAGAATTGCAGCTTAGAAGGGGAAACCTTGTGTCCTTTTTCGGCTAGAAATTGTAAAACTGTCAGTGACGCTTTTTCGCATTCAGCTTCGCTTCTTGCGGTGATCAGCAGATCATCGACGTATTGAAACAGAGCCGTGTTAACTGGCATGTGGATACTGTCAAGTTCTCGTTTCAATGCTTGGCTATAGATGCTGGGGCTTTCTGTAAATCCTTGAGGTGCGCGTGAGAATTTAAAGCTACGTCCATTTAAACTAAATCCGAACAAATATTGGCTTTCCGGATCTATTGGGACACTGAAGAAGGCATTCTTGAGATCGATTACAGTAAAGAATGTCGCTTCGGAATCAATAGCTGTCAGTAATGACGAGATATCTGGGACCACAGGGAATTGTGGCACAATGCATTTGTTTAATTCGCGCAGGTCAATAACCAATCGATATACTGGCGGGGCCTTCGGATCTGTTCGTTTAAGAATCGGTATTATCGGTGAATTACATATATTGGAGTCTGTCTCCACAACTACTCCTTGGGTAATGAGCTCGTCAATGATTTGTAGTAAAGCCACTACAGCATCTGGTGGTAACTTGTATTGTCGCATTCGTGGTAGCACCACTCCTGCCTTTAGCGTGACTCGATATGGTGTAATATTCATGCAACCAACATCAGTAGGGCCTTGTGCCCATAGACGTGTAGGTAAAGTCTGTAATCGGGGATCCATGTCTCTAGATACATAGTGACCTTTAAAATCACGTAAAAACAATCTTACTCCTTCCGGAGAACAACATATTATAGCTCCTAGGGCTTTTAACGTTTTTATTCCTAATAGGTTTTCTGGACATGATTTAGTAAGCAATAAATCTGTAGTTCGGGTCAGAGGTCCTATCGTGAGTGGCAGAGGCTGTGACACTTCATTAACAATAGGTTTGCCTGAAAAACCAAGGGAAATATTTTGAGAGCCTGAGAGGGGTGCCCCTGGAACTTCACTACGTTTTATAGTTGTTCGACTTGCCCCTGTATCGAGTAAGAATTTTCTATCCTGACCTAATAATTCACTATGTACATAAGGTCCTTCTTGATCTACAGGAATCTCGATAAGCGGTAAGTCAACTTCCCTCTCTAGGCTGGTTCATGCGTAACGCTGATACTCAGGATATTCATACTGTGCAGTCTGATACATTTGTCGTGTTGTGGTTTGTGTGGCAGTAGCAGGCAACGGTGGTGCAGCTGGCACAAACTGTATTGGCTGTTGTGCGGCTGGCATGACCTGGGAATGCGACATAGCTCCTTGTTCATTCTGATCTTGTCTATGTGGCCGTGATCTTTCTTGTGTTTTACCTATGGCGATATTATGTTTTAGAACTGGACAATCGTGTACGTAATGACCTGGCTTTTTGCAATAATTGCATGTTCCTTTTACCGGTCCTGCTGAATCGGACTGTGTCGTACCCTTTCTATGTCCTTCAGCCGGTACTGTCTGAGACACTAGCATTTTCATTTTTGTATCTTTCATGCGTCTTTGTTCGTGTTCTTGTTCATCTCTAATTCTATTGTGATGATACTGTAACATTTGTAGCATTTGCGACGGAGTGTTACTTTGCCAGGTACTCTCGAATTTCAATATTCTATTCTTTACTGGAGGTAAAGCATTTTCTACTAATTTTGTCACAAATAAATGTGGATACGACTCACTACTTGTTTTTATACCACTATTTATTCCAAAACATTTTTCAAATCGGGCATAATAGTCACTTGTGTCTTCATCGTGCTTTTGTTTACAGGCCGTGATTGCACCCCAATCTTCCTTTTTCGTAGTTAATAAACGTGGCAGTACTTGTACTAGTAGACCTGGTAATGCTTTGACTTTATCCCCGAGCCCTGAACCTGCAGCTCGGGCTTTTTCTTCCGTTTCTAATGCTGTCCAATCTATCTTTTGGTCTCCCACTTCCCACTCTTTTTCTTTCAGTTTTTCATAAATGCCAGCAGGTAAGAGCACCTTTAATATCGTCATAATATCAGGATAGGTATACTCTCCCATCAGTAACATGTCCTTAATTTCTCGGTGGAAACCCGCTGGGTCTTTGTCATGACTTGGTACTACTTTCTTCATTTCTAACAATTCAATTTTTGATATGGGTGTGTATACAAACACACGGTGAAACTCGTTGTCTTCGCCTTTTATTGGGTGCACTTCTCGTAAGGGATTTTGTCTATCCATATAATACGGCGTTCCTTCTCTGCGGGGCAGCGAGAAAGAATCCGGACTTACAAAAAGGACATACTGTTTACGTGACACTAATATTTCTTTAATTAACTTGTTACCAGAACCTCTCCATCTGTTCGTGAGTAGTTCCGTTAATATATCAGGTAAAGGACCAGGGTCAGCATGTTGGCTCTTATATAGTATAAGAAGCTGCTGAATCATATAGATTCCAGCTAAACGTTGTTCATCTGTACTAAGGTTAAAAAACGTGTGTGCTACGGTCTCATCACCGTATTTTTCAGGACTGTCAATCCAGTGAACAGCTGATCTGGCTAATTCTTGCTCATCCATGGAATCGAGGAGGTGGTAACCCCTTCGTTCTCGTAGTATTTTATCTGCGGCTTGAAACGAATGTTCAGGAGACTTCAGATTTATTACAGGCGTCGGATACGTTCTGCTATTATTTGGACATACAGAGTGTATGGGATCAGAAAAACATCTAGTATTTTCACAGGATCTTCCTCTGCCTACATATGCTATGGTTTCTGACTGTCTTGCGGGATTCCCTGATTCGGACACTTCATCTTGCTCGAACTCGTCTGTTCCCAATCTCTCTTCATGAATACGCTCTATTTCTTTACGGATTTTTCGGCACATGGCTATTATACAATTTTTCTTATCGTGTCTCCCTTCTGATATATTCTGGCTCCATCTTGTAAGAGTAAGCATTGTATTCGGGTCTACCCCCGGTCGGTCTTGATTTCTGATCACACAGTTTATGAGGAAACGTAGCAGTTCCCCCTGTATCTCTACTTTCTGGAATTCCATAGCTCTGTTAATACATCCTGGATCTCGTCCTGTTTGAACAAAATGATATATGTTATCTAGATGCGTAGTCATTCCTGGTAACCTCGCTAAATACTCTGCGGCTCGCCTGATACGTAATGATGCCAGGACCATTTCATCCTCTTTACCAACCACCGGGTCATATCTACAATTTACAAGGAGTTCTTTAAGCGTACGTTCACTTACGAACTTGGGTGTACGTGAATGTGCTGATTCTTGAAAAACAAGTTTATTTATTCTGGGCGGTGTAAAGGTACTGCTAGCACCTCCCGTGGCCCCATCTGGGGCGTCGGGTGTGAATGGGTTCGTCGAACGTGACACAGCAACTATGGGCGTCGATACCACTGTAGAATCGATTGCGGAGACAGATGCGGAAACAGATGTGCTTGCCGAAGCTTGCGTCGGGACTTGCTGTTGCACGGGGACAGATACCTGATCCTGACGTTGAACCCCTCCGCCAGACGGTCTATGTGGTGTGGGGTTAGCATACTCGGGAGCTGCGTCGTCTAGATATGAGGAAAGAAAAACATCTTCTGCGGTTCTGGGATGCCCTTTTGGATGTACCCTAATTGGAAATAATGGGGGTGGCAAGTCTTTTGGCGTCTCTGGAACAGCCTTAGGTAGTCCTTCGGCTAGGAGGGGGTACATACCACTCATAAGAGCGTTTCTTTGTCTATCTACTTGTTCTGATTTTACTCGGATACCTTCCTCGATTAATAGATTTTCTTGAACTTTATTTGAACTTTCTTTACTCCTCTCTTCCTGTCTACGTGCTTTTTCTGTACGTCTATGAGATTCTTTACGCCATAATTCAACGGCGTCTTTCTGTGACTGTCTGACCTTTCTTTTCCATAACTCTTCTTCCACTTTCATGATGCACTCTGCATCCCAGGTTCCCGCTGCGGGCCACCTTTGACTTTCCGGCAATCCCTTGGTATAATCTACCCATAGATCAAGAAACAATATGGCATCTAAGCCATGCTTATGGTACATAAAATGCCCTGGGGTGTCCCTAGGAGGAATAGGAACTGCTTCTTCGAGCACCCCTTTTTTGGTAGTAATCTGTCTTAACCTCGAGAAGAGCGGCATTTCGACAACTGATCTGATACTTACTCTTGAATTCACTTAATACGGAAAACACAATAATGAACGGTGAACAATGAACAATCATTCATACCACAATATGCAAGACATTTGAACACTTTAAACATTAAACATTAAACATTTTAAAAATGACCGACAATGATGACAGTCTGCATAACTAATCACCAAGCAGAATTCTTGACAAAAACTGAATACTTCGGAATACTTGATATACTGCTAAACAGTACATATACACTGCTAAACAGTGCAGACCGGATTTGTGTACCCAAATCCGTCTTGACCGGCACAACCTATGTGCGCGTCAACACGCCTCCCCGGCGATGGTACTCACCGAGTAGCTCCTTGAAACGGAAGGCCTCAGAGAATGGACTGGACTCGACGACTGCGGACATCGGACCTTTTGGACATCGGGACTTCGAAAACCTGGTGGGCCTCTGTATACCTCGGATCTTGCTCTCTCAGCTAGGCTCTGGTCGGGATACTTCGCACTTCTCACCGCCTCGTCTGGGTTGATCGCAGCCTCAGTCGCCCCCGCTTGACCGGAGGGAGCTTACAGGAAATCCTGCTGGTACGCGTTTATGGTCCGTCCAGCTGTGGCAGGAGACCGGGCCTGCAACGCACCGCCGGCGCGTGAGATGAGAAAGTGTCCCTGTTCGGGCGCCATTATGTGGTAAATATTCTTTGTTACCTAATACTGAATTTCATACGGAATCTTAAGTAAAGTAAAATAGCTCAAAATAACAAGAGGCAGAATCCGTGGTATAAGAGGTTTTCTAAATGGGCTTTATTCCATCAGAAATGGCCGACTCGAGTCGCGGCCTTCAGGTTCCGTCACCACGAGGGTTCAGGAAGTGAAGTACAATACTTTATTGACAGACATGTATTTTTATAATAAGTACATTACAATGAAACGAATGTAGAAGGCGTAACATTTGATAAGAAAAGTGACATAACAGGTACGTAATCGAAACTAGGCGTAATAAGGAGCGAAAAGAAACATGATTGGCTCTGGTTATCTTACATAGGTGGATCTATACGATAATACTTAACATAGATGCGTGCGCAGCAGTATGACGTGTGATTGACGTGCAACTAGGGGGTGAAGGGGACTTGACGTTTAGCTTTACATGTGGAGACGAGAAGTCTGGGGGGTCAAGTCAACCTAATCCCAAATCATATCTAACATCCTATGTTTAGAGAACTATGTTATCCACAAGAAGAGACTCTCGGACAGAATCTATTCTATACTGACTGTGTGCGTGTACAAGCGTCTAAGTGTCTATATGAGATGCGAGGGGCAGAAAATTCTCCATGGCAGCAGGGCTATGAATCACTTGCAGGAGGACGGAAAGGCTGAGTCCTTTGCTTGGTAGCTAAAGGAAATGTTTACCTAAATCACTGGACAGGAATGCATCGGCTGAGGAGCAAAGTAGATAATTCGAAGGTGAAATACAGCTTCTTGGCAGGCAGGCGAAAACTGGCCGAGGCAGGCACCGTTAGCTGCACAGGGAGTAGGACAAAGTTCATGGATACAGATGCGAGCTCAAGCTGAAGCTGTCAGAGACAGAGAACAGGGAAGGCTTTGAGGACAGAATCGGGCCTACTTGCCTGAACTGTAAAAATAGAGTAACTTAGCCATATAAAGTCGGTGGCCTTTCATACTTAGGAATCGAATATCCAGCCCATTGATGGCGGATCTGACAGAGAACATGTTGACGGTGGACACACATATGTTTGCGTTTTGGAAACTGGAGCTGGAGGGAAACATACATGTACTTGTGACATGCACATAGAACCGTTGGGGTCCAAGATAGGGGACATAACTGATTAGGAAAATCCACATTTCCACACTATGACTATTTACTGGCGACCGGCAGTAGATAATATATATATATATATATATATATATAGATATATAAATAGATAGATAGATAGATAGATAGATAGATAGATAGATAGATAGATAGATAGATAGATAGATAGATAGATAGATAGATAGATAGATAGATAGATAGATAGATAGATAGATAGATAGATAGATGAAACCCTATGTTTTTTTCAGTGAATATATTGACTTCCCAGTGTGAGAAAGGCAAGTGTGCCGAAACGCGTCAAGCTGATTTAATAAACTTAAGCTGAATGGTGAAGCTCACCCAAGTGTCGGAGTCTGATTTCTGCGGTGGAATCGGAGGTGGTTTGAATATATATATATTCAGTGAAAAAACCATAGGTTTCACACATGTTATAGTTAGCTGGACATTTTACTCGTAAAAAGCCAATGAAATTCCCCCGTTATAGTTAGTTCAGCTAACTATAACTCGCGCGCCCGCAATGCACTGCTGATGACGTCACATATTACATCACTCATGACATGGTCAGTGACATCACTCATTACATCACTGATGACATCTCAAATGACATCACTGATGACATCACTGATGACATCATCCAGTGAATGTGTGTTTTTCTGAAAATTAAATATGTTTTATATATGTATATCTCAAGGTTGATAGAAGAATAAATGGGTATATTACTGTCTAAATGGATGATTTCTTTTTGAAAAATTGATTGTGTAACTGACTGATTAAGTGTATCATAGTGAATACATGGCTTAGTGAGTAATATTTAAATATGTAAATATCTGTATCATTTTTTCACTTTGTGTATAAGTGGCTGCATGGGTTGGTGAGTAGCTACATGGGTGTCTATATAGGTTATTAGTTGGTTTTTTGAGTATTAGTCTGAGTGTCTGCATGGTTCGGTGGGGGGTATGACGTAGTGCATAGGTGCATGAATGAGTGACTCACTGTTTGTATGTGTTGAACAGAGCATGTGTGCAGGACTGCATGGGTGGATGAGTGTGTGTATGGGTGTGTTAGTGAGTGAATGACTGTCTCAATAGTGTCTTTATGAGTAACTACATATGTTTAAAACTAGTATATGTGACTATTGGTTTATATATGTGAGTATATGTGAGAGTGAGAGATTGAAAGAGTTCCTGTATGAATAAGTATGTATTTCTATAAGTGATTGTTTAAAAGACTAAGTATGTGTAAGTTTCCGTAGAAGTAAGTGTGGTGGTGTGTGTATAACTGTATATGCAAGTAAATGTATGTTTGATTCTTTATTAGCATGAGTGACTATGTGTGTGAGTAGCTCTATGGATGAGTGGCATTGTGTAACAGGATGTATAGGTGTATGAGTACATATGATAAGTGAGTACATGTATGAGTGACTGTATAGGACTGTTGGTGAATGAGTGGATGTGTATGTGGATCTTAGAATTACTGAAGAGGTTGTTGTAACTGTTATTGGTATGTCCATTGTTTTGAAAATTTTAGTCTCTATTTTTGAATGCGTGTATCAAAGGTTATATTAGGGGAAGAGGAGGTCTGCCACTCTATCACAAGGATGATGTCATCAGTGATGTCATCAGTGATGTCATTTGAGATGTCATCAGTGATGTCATGAGTGATGTCACTGACCATGTCATGAGTGATGTAATATGTGACGTCATCAGCAGTGCATTGCAGGCGCGCGAGTTATAGTTAGCTGAACTAACTATAACGGGGGAATTTCATTGGTTTTTTACGAGTAAAATGTCCAGCTAACTATAACATGTGTGAAACCTATGGTTTTTTCACTGAATTTCTAAGGTTTTTTAAATGCTAATTCCTAACTATAACGTGTGTGAAACCTATGGTTTTTTCACTGAATTTCTAAGGTTTTTTAAATGCTAATTCCTAACTATAACGTGTGTGAAACCTATGGTTTTTTCAGTGAATTTGCAAGGTTTTTTAAATGCTAATTGTTTTTTTTTTCTTCTATTTTTTTAACATATTTTTATTTTATTTTTCTTACCTTTTATAAAGACTATGGTTAAATTTTTAAAATTCTTTAATATTTTTTTTTTTAATATATTTTTTAAAATAAACATGTAAAATTTATTTGCAGTACTTTTTTTATTTTTTTTTATTATTTTTTTAGTACGCGTACCGTAAGCTTACGGTAAGCGTACGGTTTACGCAACGCCCGTAATTTTTCTATGCTGCTTGCGTATAGTTACGCAATTTGCGTAGCCGCGCGTACTCCGCGTGGGACGCGTGCGCGCGTACGCTACACGCGCACGTTACGCGGAAGTGTCGGGTAGTGTCTGTTATGCACATGCGCGCAAGCGCGTGTCTTTTTTACGCGCATGCGCACTTTTCACGTAAGCGTACCGTAAGCGCACCGTAAGCGTACGGTAGGTCATGTGATCATGAAACACAACTTTTGATTGGTTGAAACTACTTTCAGTTCTAGAACTCTCCTACACCACACCCATTCCCCTCATTTCTGCTTGTGATCCCTTAGGAGAAGGAGCTGGGTTGTCTTTGTGATATGATGGCAGAACAGCAGAGCTCTTCTGAGAGTGAGGCTAGCACTAGCAGCACTGTTTTGAGGCAGAGAGCGAGGAAACAAAAGCCCTCTTATGTATGGGATTATTTTACTTTTCCTGAAGGCCAGCAAAAGGTGAATGCACCCTTAGTAACTTGCAAGCTGTGTCAGCGTGTACTTTCAAGAGGTAATCCTGACAGGAAGTATTCCTTTGGGAATCATACCATGAAGAGACACCTCAAGGATGTACACAGAAGGACACATGGTCATCTTTTTGGAGGTAACTCTTCAGAAAGACAAGCAAGTACATCCACAGCAGCTCAGCCTGGACCATCATCTGCAGAGCTGACTCCTTCTTCTGCAGGTCAGGTGAGCCCTTCATCTGTGGGGGGAGCATCTCCTTTTGCTGGCCCTCTGGAAATGAACCCTCGATTTCGGAGGGTTGATATTCGATGCGCCTTTTGTCAAGATCTAATTTGCCTTCAACGGCGGCAGAATCAAGGACTGTCTGAGCGCAGTCTTTGCGTGGTTTCAGCGGCACAGCCTGAAATGCAACTCAGACAAATCTGAGCTGCTCTTTTTCGGCTGTGCCCCTGATCCGGGCTGGAAGACATGGTGGCCCCAGGACATGTTCCCTCCAGAGAAACCATCTTCTCAGGTAAAAAATCTCGGAGTGGTGTTTGACGATGATTTATCCTTCCGTCCACACATCCTGGGTTTAGCAGGGAAATGTTTCAGCATCCTCAAGATGCTTAGGAAATTTCTTCCTCTGCTCTCACTGCAGTATCGTAGGAATGTAGTCCAGGCGCTTGTGGGCTCCCGCCTGGACTATGCTAATGCACTCTTTGCAGGCCTACCTAAGTATCTGTTATCCAGACTGCAGATTGTCCAGAATTCGGCGGCCAGAGCCATCTATGGGCTGCCCAGGAGAGCTAGCGCCTCTGCGCTCCTGGCTAGGCTGCACTGGCTGCCAATTTCGGGGAGAATCAGATTTAAGCTCCTCACTCTGGCATTTAAAGCCCTCCATGCGATTGGCCCTAACTATCTGAGGAAGCGTATTGCTTTCTATGTGCCGTGGAGGTTGCTGAGGTCGGCGGACCTGGCTAAAATGGAGGTGCCTGTGGTCAAACGTGTTCGGATGGGAGGTCGTTCCTTCCAATACGTGACAGCCTGCTTGTGGAACGAGCTCCCACTTTCCCTTCGGAAAGCGAACAACCTCCTGGCTTTCAGGAAGGAGTTGAAGACTCTGCTCTTTACCAAGTAATCCGCTGTGACTGTAGTAGGTTTGCCTTTGGTTTCCTGTTTCTCTGGGCCTCTTTGCTAAAGCGCCGGGACACCCTTTTGGGGTAGCCGTGCGCTCAAAAAGTTCGGCTTAACATAACATAACAACATGGTCATCTTTTTGGAGGTAACTCTTCAGAAAGACAAGCAAGTACATCCACAGCAGCTCAGCCTGGACCATCATCTGCAGAGCTGACTCCTTCTTCTGCAGGTCAGGTGAGCCCTTCATCTGTGGGGGGAGCATCTCCTTTTGCTGGCCCTCTGGAAATGAACCCTCGATTTCGGAGGGTTGATATTCGATGCGCCTTTTGTCAAGATCTAATTTGCCATAGGGAGACCAGTGTTTCCCTAGTGAACAACAAAATAGATCAGCACACTTGTCGCTTTGAATAATTTTCCCATTCTTTCTTTCCTCTGTCCCTGCATGAACACAACGGTTCTTTTAAGAGCCAACCTTATCTTTCATCTTTTTTTTACATATGTTTTTAAAAACTTTTTTTATTTTTTTTTTTACCGTACGCGTACGGTGCGCGTACTTTTTTTTTTTTTTTTTTAAAAACACTAAAAATCAATATTCACATTACAAGGTCCTTGAGAGACTACAATTATTATTATTGACTTACCATACCCACTCAAAAAAATATTTATTCATTTGTTTTTAAAAAAAATAGCTTTAAAAATGGTTCTAGTTTTCGAAATTTTTCTATATCAATCTGAAAAAAAAGAAAAAAGTATTAATATTTTTAAAACATTTTATAATACAGTACACATATTTACATATTTTTCAAAAAATATTTTTGCCTTATTTTTGCTGTTTTCAGAATATATTGCATTTCATTATAAATTGTGAAAGCAATTGCATTCATCATTTTACAGCGGGCAAAAAAAAATAACAATCACAAAGATTGTATTAAAAAAGCCCAGAATCTCTTTTTACTTAAACTTAACATTATAGAAATGCATAATTATCTAAAAAAATATCATCTAATACCAATACTTATTTCTTTAAAATACCGTCTGATATGTTTGTTTCAGAAGTATAATCACAATATTATATCTCAAATAACTCCACAATACATCTGATTCCATTTCCTTTAGGCCAAATAGTAATTTAAAATTTTTTTTTGGAATAAATTTCCAACGGTAATCCAATAAAATTCTAAAGTTTAATTTGTTCAGATCTCACTGATTCTCTGTAACATTTTGGTTCACGAAAATTTTTTGAATAATTTATTAAGTCCACAATAGAATTGGTTACTTTTCCACATGGCCAAATAGTAATTTTTTAAATCATTTTTGAAAAAATTTCCAATGGCAGTCCAATAACATTCCAAAATTTAAATTGTGCAGATGTTTCCGATTATCTCTAAATTATTGGTTTTTGAAAGTTTCATTAAAAATTAAAAAAGTCCACATTACAATTGGTTATCTTTCCATTAGGCCAAATGATAATTTAAAAAATCTTTTTTTTACAAAATTGCAATGGTAATCCAGTAAAATGGTAAAATTATTTTGTCCAGATCTTGCCAAATCTCTCTAAAATTTAGGTTTCAGGAAGATTAGATAGGAATTTGCTAAATCAAAAGGCAAACGTTGTTTGAAAATCAATTGGGAATCATTACACAGTGTCCAGCCTTTTTCACATTTAAGATAAACTGTGTAATGTCCAGAAGTAACAGTAGGTCCATCATGGAAAATTATTGCAACAGTTACAAAAGTTTTTCCTGAAATTGATAATTGCTGTCCTGTAAACTTCTTTATTAAAGTATCCAATTTTGAACCATCAGCTCTACATCGTTGCATCATTAAAATTACATACTGTCCGTATTCCTTTAAAATTAACGTTGAAAACATGTCAGATTTACACTCACCACATTTCATGCTATGATTAGCATCTTTAACTAATTTTGCAAAAGTGACTGTTTTACTCTCTGGCAATGTCAAATAAATAAACCTTTCATTATCAACATTAGAGCCACATATATTATAACAATTTTCACAACTATGTTCCCATTTATAAGAGAGACCAAAAAAAATTTCAATGGGAACTCCTTCTTCTTCCACTACCTGAAGAAAATACATCAAAAATTCGTGTGCATCTTGCTGTTCATTTTGAGAAAACTGTGTTCGTCCTGAACATATATCTAAAAGTTTTCTAATTTCAGTAGCACTTTCTATTTGAGTTTTATCTTTACTCAGCTTTTGAAAAAGGAGACTCAGCTCTGAACAGAATCTTTTTCCCTGATTTACTATTATCTGCTCTTGCAAACTTTCCAGATAAAATGCAACATTCAGCACTACATTTGCGTAGCAGTTGACACCAGAGCTATTTTCAAAATGACATCCTACAACCTGTTCTTCATTTTCCTTTTTCTTTTTGCTTGCAATTACATCACTCCTCTTTTTTTTCCTCTTCTCTACATCTTCATTACAGATATTCTCATTTTTTCTTTTACGAGAAACTACACGTTTCTCCAACACAGGATACTGACCTAAATGAGGAGCATAGCTTCTTCTTAATCTATTATACTCCTTTACACAGTTTGTATCAGCACTAACTTTTGAATCATCAAAGTCTATCATGAATAAACCTGATAATGTTTTGACTCGTGACAAAGCAACATATGCCATACCTTCTTTGAACACAGTTGAACCAATGTTCACAAAAGCACAATCTACAGTCAATCCTTGAGACTTGTGAATAGTTACAGCATATGCTAGAGAAAACGGAAACTGCTTCCTACGTACATATAAGTCTTTCACAAGCATGAAACGAACTGTACAACGACAAATATCTTTAACTTCTTCTATCAGATCAAATTTTATTTTTAAACATTCAATTCCTTCTTTTTTCTGATAATTAATAAAACCCACAACTCTTCCCATAGCTCCATTAACTAAACCTTTTTCAACATCCAAATTTCTTCTTAAAAATACTCTACAGTTCATGCAAACATATAGATTTTTTTCTAATCCAGCTGTTTTGGACATGTTCTTCTCTAGTGAGTCCAATTTATTTTTCAGTTTGCCTGTTACTGTGACAGTAATTCTTCCATCCTCAATTTTGTCCACTGCTTCCAATTTCCTGATCTCTTCCTTTTCCAATTTCAAAAGCTCCTCATTAAATATTGAGCATTCACGTAGAGTTGGCATTAAGCAGATGACACTTTTGTTTTCTGCAATATTCTTGTATATTTTCTCTGCAACTATTTCTTCCTTTGGAAATAAATTATGTAGCAGCCGACTCTGTAATGCTTTTTTGCCAACTTCAGTGAGTAGTCCAATTCTGATATCTTTCAGAATACTTCCATATTCTTCATCGCTTGCTTGCCTCATATTAGTAGTAAGTTCCTTGTACTCAAAGAAGGACCAAATATTTGTATTTCCGATGCTTCCCAATGACTTCTTCGTGTCTTCATGTGTGACAGTATTAAATACTGGTTGTCCTTTAACTGGAGTAAGCTGCAGAAGATCTCCAAAAACTATGACGTGTTTTCCACCAAATAACATGTCATAGTCTGTCTTCAAAATTTGCTGCATTCTTAAATGCACAAAGGCAAGCATTAAGTTTGATACCATGCTCACCTCATCAATAATGAGAACTTGCATCTTCTTCAATACTCTTGAAACTTCCAAGGATGCTTCTCCAGTTAGCTTGTTGTATTGTATTTTGTTCTCATGCTCCACTGGTAACATTAGCAAACGATGTAAAGTGATTCCTTTTATGTTATATGCTGCTAACCCAGTTGGAGCAGTAACCACACAAGACAAAGTAGAATCCGTTTTTTGCTGTAGGTAGCTTCTGATGACTTTTATTAGGAAACTTTTTCCAGTTCCAGCTTGTCCGCTTACATACATCCTGATTGGATGAAATGATGTGCATGAGCACTCTTTTTTTTCATGTAGAAATCCGTGATCAATTTTGTTTTTGATCTCTTCATAAATTTGTTGCTGCTCTTGATTCAGTTGTCTTTCCAAATTTTCTAAGTCTATAAATTCTTCTTGAGCTTGATTCATAGCCGTTTCCACTTCATTCATGGCTATTGATGCTTCATTTTCAACGATTGGTTGTCCTAGGGGATCTTGACTGAGTGTTCCTGAACTTTGGCTGTCCTGAGAACTGTCTCTAGCTATTTCTGCTGCAATTGTAGTTTCCTGTTCAATTTCTTCATTTAACATTTGCAGATAAGTTGAGAATGTACTGCATTGTATGCTGTCTTTGCAAGCATTAAAAGAATCTTCATAGCTTTGAAATTCTCCCAGTAGTTCATCCTCTGTACGCCATGGTTTAAACAACTGTAAAAGAGCCAAGTAGTAAAATTCCTTCTTGTCAGTAGTGTCACAACTCAGCTTCCGGTGATTTATCAAACTTCCTTTTGTTTGCTTCACCAAACATCCTTCTTCACCAACGACTTTATATTTTCCATTGTTGATGTCTTCTGCGGCTTTCCGTGAATAAATGTAGTTCTGCAGCACTTCATAGAGACACATGTTCTCCAGATGATGACTTCTCTTGGGATAATAAGTGTCCAACATGTTTGATTTCAAAATATCTGTACTTTCTGGGTCATTCTCGGCCAAATATTCAATTTCTCCTACAGATTTCAGTACCCGATTTCTCATTGCTGCAAGGCCTAAACTTGCCCAAATTATTCTTCTTGACTTCGAGTAGAGACTTGCAGAAGATAACCTATCTGAACATTCGTAGGATCCAATTTCTCGATGCGATAACATCTTCAAACTGAAACTGTACAGCTTCTTACTGACAGTCTTCTCGTGAGAAATCTCTTCCCACATTTCCTTCAATTCTGTTTTTTCTGATTTCGTAATGTAAGACGTTACATATCGAGCAACAGCAATGGAATTGTCAGCTACATACTGTATATCCATGTTAGCGTTCCACATGGATAAAATGACTGGGTTGTAGTCATTTATATTTTTTGATTCTTCTTTTCTTTTAAGGTTGTAGGTATTCTTAGGTGATTTTCTTGTGATAGTATGTCTCACAGCTGACATAAAACTGTTAACTCTTCCATTTGAAAGAACAGGTCTAGGAAATCCAAATCGACATTTAGTGTAGTATTTTTCTTTGCTCTTGTATTTCCGTCGACAGTATTTTCCACACCGATGACTTTGGAAACGTAAAACTTGCTCCTTTAACTTTTTCTCTTCTGTGCTTTTTGGTATAGCACATGTTGCATATTCTTCAATGTAAGATAACACTGCTTCATCAGTATCTGTTCCAAACTTTGGGGCATCCTTGATCCACAACAGCATATGAATATGAGGAGCACCTCTTGCCTGGTACTCTTTTCTCCAAAAGAAATCCACTACTTCTCCAAGAGGTGGATTTTTTTTATTGCAGATGAAGGACATCATAGCCTCAAATCTATGATTGAAATATCTGCAAACATTAACCGGATCCAATGAGCACAGTTCTCCTGCTGTCTTGTATTCGATGTTTTTAATGTTTGAATTTGCCTCTCGTAGAAAATCCAGTAAATCATCCCAAGCGAACTCGGCACAGCTTAGGGTAAGGAACCATGTTGGAGTTCCTAAATTCCGTAACATGCATTTTAATTCACCATGACGTCGGTACCAATATTCATTTGTCCCACGCTGACAAGCCATCAGATTGATCAGTTGTGTTTCCAAATGATCATCTCGGTGCTGCACTTTCTCCATAAAATCCTTAGCAGACACATTTTGTAAATGTACTCCACTTTTTAAAATGTGATTTACTGCATAAGACAGTGCAGACAAGTCGCTTTCAAATAAAAGATGGAACAAATAAGGAATACTTTGTCGAAATCTGGGATCTTCAGCATATAGTCTTGTAGTCCGATACTCAGAAGCTGGAATCTGTTCTGGACGTTCATCGTATCGTCCTCCTTTTCCTTTAGGAAACAGCTGGGGAAAACATCGAGCTTCCAAACTCTCCTCCCATACACTCACGGGAGTTCCTTTTGCTTTCTGCATCTGAAAGAGATCAATATTGTCTCCCATAACTTCTTTTGAATGAAGAGGATGTATGCTAAAATGTTCATAAATTTCTTCTTCCTTTGACTTGTCCACTTTTTCAATTTGTCCAGTTGGTGTTTCTGTGTCTTCTTGTAAATCTTCTTCTTCTTCTTCTTCTATATAAATTGATTCATACCATTTGTTATTCCTTTTCAAATACAAATTTGCTCTTTGTACTTTCCGTACATCTACCAGCTCCTGCCAAATCTTCTTATTCTTTGTAGGTACACCATTAACCAGAATAACTAATGGTTCAGTTTCCAAAGTATCCGCATCAATAGTTTCCATATTTTTTTTCAAATCCAAGGGCAAATACACCACTCTACCTTTTAAACCTCTCAGTAAATCAGAAGGAGGTAATTTACCAGTTTTGGGCTCCATACGTACTATGGTCTGGAACGGATGAACACATTGAATGAGTATAGACTCATAAGTATTTAATTCAGAAAGTTCAGCAGGAATAGCATCCAATTCTAAATTATTATGTACAGCTCTGGTCGGCATTCTATTTTCCTCTAACTTGTTGTAACAGTATTTACAAATACGCTGAACTTCACCCAATTCAAAACAATTTTCAAGAAATATATATGTGGCAAAATCCTTCCACTTATAATTATCTTCATTTTCACTCTTTCTGTACAGATCAACATACCTGGTTTGTTTTCTATAATGAGTTCTGAGGCAACAAATACAAGTAATATTTGGTCTTTCATTAGAGATTTTTTCAAATTTTGTTATGTGATCATTAAATGTCTTACTTACAAATGGTTCTACATTCTCTTCCACTTCTTCCTCATTTAGTGTGTCCTTCTCTGCACTGTTTTGTTCAGGACCAAAGTAACAAAACTGAATTTCATCAACAACCTTCTCTACATCTGATACCGTTCCTCGGAACAGAGCCCTATTCAATTCATCTAACTTTATTGCTGGACTTTTAGCAAAATACAACCGTCTCACAAACTTTCTCATTTCAGTATGATGAACAGCCAGCATCCTAAAATGATGGAAAACACTTTTGCACACTTTTCTAGATAGACAAGCCAGAGAATGACCCTGCAAACCAGTATTCTCTCTCACTCTGCATGGATCCAGACTTTGAAGCACCTTAATCTTCTGTTTTATACTTTTTTTACTATATTCTCTTAGAAACTCTCGAAATTTGTCAATAGATTCCTGACGCACAGTGCAAATACTACTACAATTCCAAGTGTACACTGGGGCTTTAGGACGTCTCCCCATTGCCTCATCTGCCATCACTTGTACCTCATCTCTTGGAACCATTATCTCCTTCTCCATTATGCAACCATTTTTTACTTCGTATGAACGACCTCTGGTGTCAACTGCATGCAGCAAACTATTACTTTGAAAATAGCTTTCTTCATTAAAAAAAGGTTCACTACTTGAACTATGCATCCACTTGCCTAAAAACACTTTACAAAAGTTTGTTCTGTTCACTACTCTTTACCTTTTGCTATGTGATTTCAGTACATTAACCATTTTGTCTAATGTACGCATCCTATTCAAAATTAATATGAATAGTTTCCTTTTTAATTCTAATGCCTTTGCTGCAATGGCTTCTATTTCTTTTTTTCTTTTATAAAACTTTGTCTTTTTCTTATATTTCTTCACATCCTTCATCAAATTAGACATAACTCGAAACATTTTTCTACGTATCTCTTTAAACGCTGTTTTTCTATTTAAATAAATCTTTTCAGTTGCTGAAGGTATATTTGCATTAACTAAATTGTCCATTTTTTCCTCTTCTTTTTTTTTAAAAACATCCTTTCGAGTACAGACATTTTGTACATTTTTCATTCTTTTGAATATATTTTTAAGAAATTGTTTTTTTTGCTTACCAGAAGATTTTTTCTTTTTCCCAACATCAGCATCTTCTACTAACTTTGGTCCTTTAGTTGTCTTCAAATATAGGTTTTTTTTTAGCGTTTTTTGAACTCTGGATTTTGTAGGCATCTTAAATTTTGTTCACTGCTCTTCAGCAATACCTGAAAAAAACTAAAAAAAAAATTCCTTTATTTTATTTAAATATATTACTACATTTCTTTTCACAATAGTCACAAAACGAAATTTCTTTGCCAATTTGAATGCACACTTACTGCTCTTTTTTTTTGGCAAGTGAAAATCACTTTTACAGACTGACACATTATGAAACCACTTTTCAGATTTTTTAAAAAGCCCATGTCCAGACTGCTAGACTCCAGCAAGGGCAACCAGCCTTAGTGATGCTGAATGTATTTGCATTACAGACTGAAACCTGAAAACCCCACTCGCTTGTAAATACTGTGCATGATTATACATGGCAAGCAGATGGGTGTGTGCTAAGAGTCTGCTTCTTCCCCCAAAAAATCGCTCCCCCTTTTTCCTACTAATGCAACTGTGAAATCACCAGAAAAAAACGCAATAAATATCTGCCTGTAATTCCTATTTCCACACAGAGTCATGTTTTCACATTAGTCCCAAAACGAAATTTCTTTCCCAATTTGAAAGCACACTTATTGCTCTTTTTTTTTGGCAAGTGAAAATCACTTTTACAGACTGACACATTATGAAACCACTTTTTTGATTTTTTTAAATGCACATGTCCAAACTGCTTTTTCAGACCACCACCATGTGTAACCTGGGTGGCTGCCTACATTCCAGCAAGGGCAACCAGCCTTAGTGATGCTGAATGTATTTGCATTACAGACTGAAACCTGAAAACCCCACTCGCTTGTAAATACTGTGCATGATTATACATGGCAAGCAGATGGGTGTGTGCTAAGTGTCTGCTTCTTCCCCCAAAAAATCGCTCCCCCTTTTTCCTACTAATGCAACTGTGAAATCACCAGAAAAAAACGCAATAAATCTCTGCCTGTAATTCCTATTTCCACACAGAGTCATGTTTTCACATTAGTTCCAAAACTAAATTTCTTTGCCAATTTGAAAGCACACTTACTGCTCTTTTTTTTTGGCAAGTGAAAATCACTTTTACAGACTGACACATTATGAAACCACTTTTTTGATTTTTTTAAATGCACATGTCCAAACTGCTTTTTCAGACCACCACCATGTGTAACCTGGGTGGCTGCCTACATTCCAGCAAGGGCAACCAGCCTTAGTGATGCTGAATGTATTTGCATTACTGAGTCCAACCTCAAACCCTTAAACTATTCTTTTTTGTTCCAGTACACCTTAATTTATCGTGAAAACATAGTCCATATTATTTTACATGTTTCTCACATTTAAATTTCTCCCAAAACAGAAAATGATAAACGCAACTTCAACAAAAAGAATTTCCATTTCTATTATTCATTTCTTAATTTACCATATACATCTCCTCTCAAACTCTAACCTCACCTTTAAAATTAGTTAGTTGTGAAAGAAATGTGGCACTCAAACAGCAGATTATCAGAGCCAGGATCTCTGTTCTGTTCACCTCTCTCCTCTCAGCAGAACCAGATAATGGCAAACTTTCCCTCTATTTTTCCACACATATACATGTAAGTTTCAAATCTCAGTGCTTCCCCCTTTTTTTTCAAATGTAATCACACATTTCTATTGGTTGAAAACCAACCCTTTTCCAAAAGTACCCTGCCCCCAACTTGACTTCTGCCTAGTACCCTTCCCCCAACTTGACTTCTGCCTGCTACCATAGCAACAGCTCATGGAACACTGCTGTGTGGAGTTAGGTCAGAAGTTCGCCACACAATGTTTCAATTCCACAGAGCAAGAGTGCTTGACTTTTCAAACCTAACAGCAAATCCATAGTACTGTTCTTTGGTAACACATTTTTTTGTACCAATACAAAACATGCTTCTATTAGTTTACACATACAGCCTAGTTTTTATTCTAGAATGGTATGAAACAGCCAATCAGTTCTTTTTGTTTTGAAAAAAATATGTATGCCTCCATTTCCAAACTGTCTTTCTTTTCATATTGCCATTCTACTGAAAGACACCTCCTGAGTGCATCCAGTTCTCCTTTGAAGATGTTCACAGTGTGGATTGTAGGGCACAGCTATGTCTTCTGGAGTGAACAGTTTGCAGAGAAAACAGATATGGTGAGAGACCTTGCTTTGCCAAATGTAGACATTAAATGGATTGGTCAGAGAGGGTTAAAGTGGCACCAATTGATGCCATTGGTGAAATCCTTCATGCAAATCCAACACCCTGACCTCATAATAGTGCACTGTGGTGGCAATGACCTAGTCACTTTGACTGGGGTAGGTCTGGAAATGCTTATGAAGGACACCTTTGCACAACTGTTTTCACTTTTCCCTAAAACTGCCTTTGTGTTTTCCAACATATGCCAAAGGCAAAAATGGAACTGGTCCAATCATTTCTGTCCGCAGATTGACAAAGCAAGAAAGCACGTCAACAAATCTGTTTCTGCTTTCCTCCGTGACTATGGTATGGGTGCCATTTACCACAACAACTTGCGTTATGACATGCAAGACATTTATAGAGGAGATGGTGTGCACTTCAATGATAAAGGGAACAGAGTCTTCCTCTTGAACCTTAGACTCTGCATCGGTACTTACTTGTAGGTACCACTAAAAAATCATTTCATAAACACAACGGCTCTTTTTAGAGCCCCCTAATATCTAAACACTTAAATCTGAATTTCATTTATTTTTTTATTTTTTTTTCTACCGTACGCTTACCGTAAGCTTACCGTACGCGTACCCCGTGATTTTTTAAAAAATCAATAAATGTTTTCTTTGTACTTTTCAGTCCTTCTTTGACCCCCTCACAAATGTAAGGGGGTCTGTAACTCTCCTCATTGCCCCCTTTTCTTGTTTTCACTCTTTTTTTTCTGAGTGAAACACACAAAATGGCGGCCGCCGCTTCCTGGTTTCGGCCGATTCGAATGTTTACTAAGATCTAACAGCCAATCAGAATCGCGCTCGCGCACGCCACCGTACGCGTACCGTAAGCTTACCGTAAGCGTACGGTAAGCGTACCGTAAGCGGGCTCAGATATATATATTGATTTAAAGGCTATTTTCTCAGAATCTACTGAACAGATTTACACCAAACCTACAAAAGGCACTTCCTTGACATAGGGACTACCTCTCTGCCAAATTTCTAGAAATTCTGTTCAGCCGTTCGGGCTGTAGCTCGTTCTAAAGGTCCTATGGAAAAATGCATGGGAAAAACGCGTTTTGGGACCCCCCTTTTATCTCAGCCCCCGCTTGACGTATCCCCCCGAGACTTTCAGGGTAGGAGCGGAGCATAGCGCCCCACCTATTTTGAGAAATTCGCGAGGATTCATCGACCGGCACCAAAGTTATTCAAAATAGAATGTTGCGGATTTCCTATGGAAAAGGGGTCCTAACTATAACTACCTACTGGCGACCGCCAGTAGGTAATATATATATATATATATATATATATATATATATATATATATATATATATATATATTATCTACTGGCAGTTAGGACATATTATCCATAGGAAATCCACAACATTATATTTAGAATAACTTTAGCACAGGTTGATGAATCTTCGTGAAGTTTTCAAAACTCGTGGCCCGCTCCGGTCCGCTCCTATCCTGAAAATCTCGGGGTGATTCGTCAAGCGGGGGCCGAGAAAAAAGGGGGTCCCAAAACGTGTTTTCCCCATGCAATTTTCCATAGGGACCGTTAGTCGCAGCTACAGCCCGAACTGCTGAACGGAATTACACCAAATATGGCAGAGAGGTAGACCTTGGTTCACACTCGTGCCTTTTGGTTAAATGGTGCAAATCTGTTCAGTAGTTTTTTAGATAGTAAAGGAAAAAAAGATAGATATATCTGGGCGGAGCCTAACCACTCATCTCATCGTGAGATCTGATTGGCTGTCAGTACTTCATCCAAGAAGTGTTGGCAGCCATCTTGGGACTAATATACATGATAGCACCTCATTAAAAAGCATTGCAGTTAATAGAAGGTTTTAAGACTTTAGTTACATTATAAATCATTTGTTGATGGTACCATACTCATTTTAGGAATTGTGGTGTGTTGTAAGGTGATTTTACCATGTGAAAAAGCATTCTGCTGGGATATCATGAATCATGTTTGAGAAAAACTATTTTCTCATGCTTTTCCCACAGAGGTTTGGAAGGTTATCTATAAGCTAAACTGAGAGCATATTTTCTGTAAATTCACATTATCTTTCTCAGTCATGTGAGAATGAAGTCTGACATTCTCAGTAAAACATGTACATCCAACAAGGGCAGAGACTGTCAGTTGATTCCTTTGTGTTCTACTGCAGCTTCCCAGCGTGTTCTAAAGAACAACTAGAGCGCTAACAGTCCTACTTATGACAAACGTATGGCACACCTAAAGCCATCTTGATTGGAATAAAGTGGTAAATCTTAAAACATTAATTTAAAAAGGAACAAAATGAGGGGGTTCATTTTGCCATAGGAAGTATGATTAGTGCTGCAAAAAGAAAAATTAGGGCACATTTTGAGTGACTTCTCAAATCCTCTTCTATTTCATTAAAAAATTCTGACATGCAGACTGAAACATGCACTTTCAATACCAGCAGCAGATTTCCCTGGTGAGCAGTAGCTTTACTACAGTGATCTAATAAGCAACTAGAGTGCTAACATTCTGAATTTATGGCAAATGTGTGACACATCTGAATGCCTTCTTGATGGAATCAAAGTAAAAAACCGAAAGTATTTCCTACTGGGGAGACTGTAGTAAAGGAGGAAATTAGGAAACTTCATAACAAATAAGTCTCCCAAGATGGCCACCAGAGACAAAAGAGCCCAAATGTAGCACAAATATCACCCAGATGTAGCCCAAGTATAGCCCAATGACAGAATGTCCCAGAGTGTTCTAAAGAACAACTAAAGTGCTAACATTCTTACTTATGACAAACGTATGGCACACCTGAAGCCATCTTGATTGGAATAAAGTGGTAACACTTAAAACATTTAATTTGCAAAGGATCAAAATGAGGGGGTTCATTTTGCCATAGAAATTATGATTAGTGCTGCAGAAAGAAAAATTAGGGCACATTTTGACTTCTCACATCCTCTTCTATTTAATTAAAAAATTCTGACATGCAGACTGAAACATGCACTTTGAATAGCAGCAGCAGACTTCTCTGGTGAGCAGTAGCTTTACTATAGTGATCTAATGAGCAACTAGAGTGCTAACATTCAGAATTTATGGGAAATGTGTGACACATCTGAATGCCTTCTTGATGGAACCAAAGTAAACAAGCATTGAAAATGCAATAGGTCTCGCCCTGGTTTAAGTTAAAGCAATTCTGTTTGTAATTAAGTGGCTTTTTAGCTTTGCTTTTATTAGTGTTTTTCAAACTTTCATCTACATAACATGCATATGTATGCATATATGTATATGTATATGTATGCATGCATTTATATTTGTATTTATATAGATATGCAGATTATATATATGTTTATATATGTATGTATATGTACACATGCATATATATAAATGCATGTGTATATATATGCATATGTGTGCATGTAGTGAGAGGTAGAGAGAGGTAGAGAGGTAGAGGTGTAGAGATAGAGAGGTAGAGGTAGAGAGGAGAGGTAGAGGTAGAGGTAGAGGTAGATAGTAGTAGAGAGAGAGGTAGAAAGAGGTAGAGAGGTAGAAAGTAGAGGATGAGTAATAGAGAGTAGAGAATAGAGAGTGAGTAGTAGAGAGTAGTTGAGAGAGTAGCAGAGAGTGAGTAGTAGAGAGTAGTAGAGTAGGTAGTAGAGAGTGAGTAGTAGAGAGTGAGTAGTAGAGAGTAGTAGAGAGTGAGTAGTAGAGGGTAGTAGAGAGTAGTAGAGAGTGAGTAGTAGAGTGAGTAGTAGAGAGTGAATAGTAGAGAGTAGTAGAGAGTGAGTAGTAAAGAGTGAGTAGTAGAGAGTAGTAGAGAGTGAGTAGTAGAGAGTGAGTAGCAGATAGAGAGTAGTAGATAAGTGGAGAGTGAGTAGTAGAGTGAGCGGTAGAGAGTAGTAGAGGGAGAGTAGTAGAGAGTGAGTAGTAGAGAATAGTAGAGAGTGAGTAGTAGAGAGAGAGTAGTAGAGAGTGAGTATTAGAGAGTAGTAGAGTGTGAGTAGTAGAGAGAGAAGAGTAGAGAGTAAGTAGTGTGGTAAATAATTTAATTACCGGGACTTAATTTGATGCGGAAAATCTATAATAATAGCTCAGTAAAATAAGAGGCAGAATCCGTGGTATTAGAGGTTCGGAACGGGCTTTATTCCAAAATCAATTCGAATTGAGGACTCCATATTCCATCACCACGAAGGTTCAGGAAGTGAAGGACCCCACTTTATTGACAAGTAATCATTTATATACAATAGGCATTACAGTGAAACAGATGCCGGAGGCGTAACAGTTGATAACAAAGATAAGAACATACATGCGTAACTAAAGTGGGTGTAACTAAAGAACGTCATCAGGTATGATGTCATAAATGGGTGGTTCCATGAAAGAATTTCGCAATGTCAGCAGAAATACTTGCCAGAGATGCGCGCGCAGCAGCATGACGTGTGATTGACGTGTAACTAGGGGATGAAGGGGACTTGACATTTAGCTCTACATGTGGAGACAGAAGTCTGGGGTTATGTCAACCTAATCCCAAATCATATCTAATATCCTATGTTTAAAGAACTGTGTTATCCAGAAAGAAAGGTCTCTTAGGATAGAATCTTATTCTATACTGACTATACTGTCCGTTAGTGCGTGTACAAGCGTCTAAGTGTCTACACTAGATGCGAGGGCAGAAATCTTCCATAGTAATAGGGCTATTAATTACTTGCATGAAGACAGACAAGCCGGGCCCTTTGCTCGGTAGCTGGGAGAATGTTTACTTAAACTACTAGACAGGAATGTATTGGATAGGGAGCGGAGCAAAGCAGATAATCTTGAAGGTGAAATACAGTTTTTGGCAGGCAACAGGCTGGAGTCAGGCACCGTTAGCCGCGCAGGGAGTAGGACAAAGTTCATGGGTACAGATGCGAGCTCAGACTGGAGCTTTCAGAGGCAGAAGGCAGAAAAGACTTGATGGCAGAATCAGGGCCTACTCGTCTGAACTGTAAAATGGGATAAGTGAACCATATAAAGCCGGTGGCCTTTCATACTTAGGAATAGAATATCCGGCCCATTCATGGCGGATCTGAAAGAGGACATGTTGACGGTGGACGCACATGTGTTTGCGTCTTCATAACTGGAACTGGAGGGAACATACATGTACTTATGGTTTATACATGAAACCGTTGGGGTCCAAGATAGGGGACATAACTGACCATAAAAATCCATATTTCCACATTCCCTCCTTGTCCCCTACTTGCCCTTAAGAGATATCAATCTTCATCAATCCGTTGATCTGTTCATATAGCATCATTTGTTCTTCTTTCTTCTTCCGGAATCTTGAATGAAAACTTGGATGTGGGATACACGAGGTGGCACACAGACCACAAATCGCTGGTCCACATTGTAGGCATAAACAGCAACTGAATAGTATGAGAAAGCCAATACCTAGGAAGGATAGGACCCTCCATCCAAAGGTAGATAATACACTCCAAAACCAACTGGACCAAGTCCAGGTGCCTGGATTCTGGTGTATCTGGCTTACAATCTTATGAAGGCGAGTTATGGCTTTATATACAGATGGCGAATTTTCTGGTATGAAAATGCAACAGCTTGATCCGATGACCCTACAAGCTCCGCCCCTATCGGCCAGGATGACGTCAAGGACAAGACGATTTTGAAGCACAACAATCCGCATAGCAGACTGCTCTTCTGTTAAATTGCCTAAGGCGGAAATAGTTTCGTTCACTACTGCTTCAAGGGTTCTGGTTAATCTACGTATCAGCTTACTATTGGTAACTGTACCTATATAGGGAAAGAGACCTTTATTGAAATCTGTGTATTTTTCCCATGCTGTCTCAGTGTAATCGACTATTGGGAGATCTCTCCGTTCTCTATTGTGTACTAAATGAGTATTTCTATGATAATCAGGAGGAGCTAGGAAAACAGGTGGCAAAAGGAATCCAATATAGCAGGTACCATCCCAATCTAGAGGCAAACGTATATATGCAGTCTGACCACATACAAAGTAGGAATGGCGAGAAGCTCTAAATGTAGACTTGCCTTGATCACTGAATTCTATTACAGTGGTGCATTTACTGTGGCCCATGTGTATAGAGCCATTCTTTCTTATACATAATTCACCTTTAACTGGAAATACTGACATAGCGGGCAAAATTGGTGCAGGTTCGGATTCAACGTTCAGGATCATGAGGTTAAGCGTGAAATTACCTAATCCATATACTTCATTTTCTAGATCAGTTCCTGTTCTTTTGGGAAGTCCCTTCTTGTCAGGGTAGCAGACTTTAAGTAAAACTAAGTGCAGGTTTCCCCATACCCAGTTGTCTTGATAAACTGCGGAATTCGAATCTTGGGAATTAATTAGACTAAACCATGCTCCACAGGAGCCATTGTGTGTGAACGGGTATGGGAAGAGAGGCAGAATTCCTTTATAGTTCTGATAGGGAGGGAGTCGGTCACATATCCAACAATTTGTAGCATTGCTAACCTGATGGGAATGATGTAACATACTAATAAAAGTGTTGTTGCGCAGCGCAAATCTATATGACAACTCATGCGGGGGAAGTTCACTAAAAGAATGTTCAGCAGTAACATAATGAACATGTTTAGAAATAGGATAATATATGTGCAACAATATACTTGCAGCTATTATTAAAAGACATAAGAAAAACAAAATTAATAACGTCACTGTGCAATGACTACGCAGTGATTTATAGTACGCATGTTGTTTCATTCGCTTCCTTCGGTGTCTTTCTCTATTCAGGTCTAGGGGATTCATGTCAGGGACAAATTCGACCGATTCACCTTGGAGAGGACTTAAACAATCAAATTGTCTGACTTGGTAGACCTTAATTTTAGTCTGTATTGTTCTTTGTCATTCAGTTCAACCAAAGGAAGCTTTGAGTCAATCGGTGAAGACACGCAAGGTGTGTCATTTACATCGGACGGTAGTCCATGAAATTTCTTGATATGACTTGAATGTATCCAGCCTTTTCGACCTTCGATCTTCACGGCTGTCCTCGTTGTTAACAGTACGAGTTGAGGCGATCTCCACCTAGGATCCAGCTGGGACTTCCGGTCAAAATTCCTCACTAACACCAAATCCCCTGGAATTACGTCATGGGGTTTCACCTCAGTGTTGTCGGGAAAGGCTGCAGCTACCTGTGAACGACAAGATTGTAGTGCAGACATCAAGGAAGCCAAGTAATCTGTCAGCATGTTACAGTCAACATCAGTTATTTTTCGTGGTATAGGCGTCCCCCACATATTTGGTGGTCTACCAAAGACCACCTCATAAGGGGATAGCCCTGTTCGAGAGTGCGCTACCATTCTCATGTAAAAGAGTGCAACTGGTAAGGCTACTACCCAGTCGACACCTTTCTCTCTACATATTTTGGACAATCTAATTTTCAGAGTTTGATTATGTCGTTCCACGAGACCTGCTGCCTCGGGGTGTCGGACACAGTGAAATCTCCACTGATAGCCTAACAAAAGTGAAACGTGTTTCATTAGTTCGGAGGAGAACGGCTGGCCGTTATCTGAGTAGACAACACGTGGTAAATCGTATCGTGGGAAGAATTCTTGAACCAACTGTTTGGCAGTAGTCGGGGCAGTGTAATCTGAAACCGGGTATGCCTCTGTCCAACGGGAAAGAGCACAGACAACTACGAGAACATATTTGAATCCTCGACATCGTTCCATCTGGATATAATCCATCTGGAGGACTTCAAAAGAGTGATCAGGAGGCTGAAATCCACCCTGTTCTACGGGAATGCTTTTACCTGGGTTAAACTGACAACAGATCATACAGGTACGGACTTTTTGTTTAGCTGCTGCTCGTAAATGTTTGTTGAACCAAATGTGTTGAATGCTGTCTAGCATAGCTTTTTCTCCTAGGTGCGCTGGACTATGTACAGTGTTAATGATAACTTGGACCATTGAATCAGGAAGGAACCACACAGATTTTTCCTTCGTCATCCATCCTTGATCCGTTTGGGTCCCTCCTAATTCAGTCCATTTCTTTATTTCATCTGGTGTAGCATGTGTCTGTATGTCAATTACGTCAAGAGCGGGATCCTTAACCGTCATGCAATGTGTTGGTGTCGGAACTATTGTCTTTGTCATGTCAGACGTGTGGGTTTGAGCAGTCTGTTTAGCTGTTCTGTCAGCTAAATCATTGCCTTGGGAAATGATATCAGTAACTTTCGTATGAGCTTTACATTTCATAATTGATATTGCAGTGGGTAGATGTATTGCATCTAGTAAGGCATGAATAAGGGGTCCGTGCTGAATGTGGGTACCGTGAGAAGTTAAATAACCTCTCTCTCGCCACAGCACGCCGAAGTCATGTACAACTCCGAATGCATAACGTGAATCAGTATATATGTTGACTTTTTTATTCGTAGCTTGAATACAGGCTTGTGTCAGAGCGACGAACTCTGCTACTTGAGCGGACAAGGTATTTATGCGATTTGTTTCAATAACTTCAGTATCTGTTGTGACTGCATACGCGGCCACTAACTCTCCTGTACTTGTTCTCATACATGACCCATCTACATACAACGTCAGGTCTGGATCTGACAATGGGACGTCTGTCAAGTCTTGTCTAGGTTTCGTCGTGATAGTGATAACTTCAATACAATCATGTGCAAGTGGGTCTGTTCCGTTTACTGGTAACAGTGTGGCAGGATTCAATGTACTACAACGTCTGATTTCTATATGTGGCTGAAACAATGTTAATTCGTAACCAGTGAGTCGTGCTATAGTCAAGTGTTGTGTCTGTGTGCGGTTCAAGAGAACCTCTACTGCATGTGGTACTTGTACTGTCAATTGGTGTCCTAACACTATGGCATCGCTTTGTCTAATTGCTAAAGCTGTTGCTGCCACTGATTTCAGGCACGCAGGCAGAGCCTGAGCTACGGGATCTAATGTACTAGAAAAATAAGCACACGGTTTGTGTGATCCTGCTTGTTCCTGAGTGAGTACTGACAAAGCAGTACCTTCGCGTTCTGTAACAAAGAGTGTAAAATGTTTATAGTAACATGGTGTTGCTAAAACGGGTGCTTGACATAAAGCTTTCTTTAGGCTTTCAAAAGCTTGTGTATGTTCCTGTGTCCAAGGGAGGACAGTCGATGTGGCTGCCTCCTGTGTTGTCAACTGAATGAGTGGTTTTGCTAGAAATGCATACTGAGGGATCCACTGCCTACAATATGAAGTGAGGCCTATAAAAGCCCGCACCTCCTTTTGTGTCTTGGGTATTGGCATGTTAGCAATTAACTGGATGAGATCTGGTGTAAGCTGCCTTCCCTCCTTGGACAGCGAGTGACCAAGGTAAACAACTCGCTGGACACAGAATTGCAGCTTAGAAGGGGACACCTTGTGCCCCTTTTCGGCCAAAAAATGTAAAACCGTCAGTGAGGCTTTTTCACATTCAGGTTCGCTTCTAGCGGTGATCAGCAGATCATCGACATATTGAAGCAGGGCAGTGTTGACTGGCATGTGTATACTGTCAAGTTCTCGTTTCAGTGCTTGGCTATAGATGCTGGGGCTTTCTGTGAATCCTTGGGGTGCGCGTGTGAATTTAAAGCTTCGTCCATTTAAACTAAATCCGAACAAGTATTGGCTTTCCGGATCTATTGGGACGCTGAAAAAGGCATTCTTGAGATCAATTACAGTAAAGAATGTTGCTTCGGAATCAATAGCTGTCAGTAATGAAGAAATGTCTGGAACTACGGGGTATTGTGGTACAATACATTTATTTAATTCGCGCAGATCAATGACCAATCGATATACTGGCGGGGCCTTTGGATCAGTTCGTTTAAGAATCGGAATTATCGGTGAATTACATACATTGGAGTCTGTTTCCACAACCACTCCTTGGGTAATAAGTTCGTCAATGATTTGCAGTAAAGCCACTACAGCATCTGGTGGTAACTTGTATTGTCGCATTCGTGGTAGTACCACTCCTGCCTTTAGTGTGACTCGATATGGTGTAATGTTCATGCAACCAACATCTGTAGGGCCTTGTGCCCATAAATGTGTGGGTAAAGTCTGCAGTCGGTGATCCATGTCTCGGGACACATAGTGCCCTTTGAAATCACGTAAAAACAATCTTACTCCTTCCGGAGAACAACATATTATAGCTCCTAGAGCTTTCAAAGTTTTTATACCTAACAAGTTTTCTGGGCATGATTTAGTAAGCAATAAATCTGTAGTTCGTGTCAAAGGACCAATCGTAAGGGGAAGAGGCTGTGATACTTCGTTAACGATAGGTTTTCCTGAAAAGCCAAGGGAAATATTCTGTGAGCCTGAGAGGGGTGCCCCTGGAACTTCACTACGTTTTATTGTTGTTCGGCTTGCCCCTGTATCAAGTAAAAATTTTCTATCTTGGCCTAATAGTTCACTGTGTACATAAGGTCCTTCTTGATCTACAGGGACCTCAATAAGGGGTAAGCCAACTTCCCTCTCTAGGCTGTTTCATGAGTATCGTTGATAATCAGGATAGTCATACTGTGCGGTCTGGTACATCTGTCGTGTCGTTGTTTGTGTGGCAGCAATAGGCTGCGATGGTGGAGCCGGCAGAGACTGTTGCGGAGCTGGCATGGACTGTGCATGCTGCGGGGCTCCTTGTTGGTTCTGATCCTGTCTAGGTGGCCGTGGTCTTTCTTTTGTATTACCTATGGCGATATTATGTTTTAAAACTGGACAATCGTGTACATAATGGCCTGGCTGTTTACAATAGTTGCATGTCCCTTTTACAGGACCTGCTGAACCACTGGACTGTGTCATACCCTTTTTATGACCGTCAGCTGGAACTGTCTGGGAAACTAGCATTTTCATTTTCGTGTCTTTCATGCGTCTTTGTTCATGTTCTTGTTCCTCTCTAATTCTATTGTGATGGTACTGTAGCATTTGTAACATTTGTGACGGAGTGTTACCTTGCCAGGTACTCTCGAATTTCAATACTCTATTCTTAACTTGGGGCAAAGAATTTTCAACTAACTTTGTCACAAACAGATGTGGATACGACTCGCTACTTGCTTTTATTCCACTATTTATACCAAAACATTTTTCGAATCGGGCGTAGAAATCACTAGTGTCCTCGTCTGGTTTTTGTTTACAGGCTGAGATTGCACCCCAGTCTTCCTTTTTCGTAGTTAATAAACGTGGCAGTACCTGTACTAGTAAACCTGGTAGTGTTTTGGTCTTCTCCCCAAGCCCTGCACCTGGACCTCGAGCTTTTTCTTCGTTTTCTAATGCTGTCCAATCTATCTTTTGGTCTCCCACCTCCCAATCCTTTTCCTTGAGTTTTTCATAAATGCCCGCAGGCATTAATACCTTCAATATTGTCATAATGTCGGGGTAGGTATACTCTCCCATGAGTAACATGTCTTTAATTTCTCGGTGGAAACCCGCTGGGTCTTTGTCATGACTGGGTACCACCTTCTTCATTTCCAATAGTTCTATTTTAGATATGGGTGTGTATACAAACACACGTTTAAACTGATTGTCCTCACCTTTTATCGGGTGCACTTCGCGTAAGGGATTCTGTCTATCCATATAGTACGTCGTTCTTTCCTTGATGGGCAGTGAAACATGTTCGGGACATACAAAAAGAATGTACTGCTTTCTGGATTCTAGTATTTCTCTAATTAGCTCAGTACCTGAACCTCTCCATTTATTCGTGAGTAATTTAGTCAATATATCAGGTAAGGGACCAGGGTCGGAGTGTTGGCTTTTATATAATATAAGGAGTTGTTGAATCATATGGATACCAGCTAAACGCTGTTCATCTGGGGCGAGGTTCAAAAACGTGTGTGCTAATGTATCATCACTATATTTTCCGGGACTATCAACCCAATGAACGGCTGACCTGGCTAATTCTTGTTCGTCCATAGAATCGAGTATATGATAACCCCTTCGTTCTCGGAGTAGGTTGTCAGCGGCTTGGAACGAATGTTCGGGGGACCTTATATTTATTATAGGAGTTTGGAAATTTCTGCTATTATCTGGACGTACCGGACGTATCGGATCAGTGAAGCATCTAGTATTATTGCAAGATCTTCCTCTACCTACATAGGCCATGGTTTCTAACTGTCCTGTGGGCAGTTCTAATTCTGCCTCGTCTTCGGTTTGTTCATGTTCGTCTACTGCTAATCTTTCTTCGTGTATTCGTTCTATTTCTTTGCGGATCTTTCGGCACATAGCTACTATACATGATCGTTTATCATGTCTCCCCTCTGATATATTCTGACTCCATGTGGTAAGAATTTGCATTTCTTTCGGATTTACCCCTGGTTGGTCTTGATTTCTGATCACACAATTTATGAGGAAACGTAACAGTTCCCCCTGTATTTCCACTTTTTGGTACTCCATGGCTCTGTTAATACTCTCAGAATCTCGCCCTGACTGGACAAAGTGATATATATTTTCTAAGTGTGTAGTCATTCCTGGTAGCTTCCCTAAATATATAGCAGCTCGTCGGATACGTAATGATGCTAGCATCATTTCGTCCCCTTTTCCGGGCACAGGGTCATATCTACAATCTATTAGAAGTTCCTTGAGCGTGTTGGGAGTTACTAGTTTGGGCGTACGTTGGTGGGCTAATTCTTGAAAGGAAAGTTTATTTACTCTGGGTGGCGTGGAAAAAATGTTTGATGTACCTCCGGTAGCCCCACCTGGGGTGCTGGATGTGAAAGGATTCGTCGAACGTGATATAGCAACTATAGGTGTGGATACAGATGTCGAAGCAGATGTGCTTGCCTGAACTTGTGTCGGAGTTTGCTGTTGCGGAGGTACAGACGGAAGAGGGTCTTGGCGTTGAACCCCCTCTGCAGGCGGTCTATGTGGCGCAGCATTAGCATACTCGGGAGCTGCGTCGTCTAAATAAGAGGAAAGAAAAACATCTTCTGCGGTTCTGGGATGCCCTTTGGGATGTACCTTTATCGGAAACAATGGGGGTGGCAAGTCTTTTGGTATCTCCGGAGTAGCCTTAGGTAATCCTTCGGCCAGGAGAGGATACATACCATTCATAAGGGCATTTCGTTGTCTGTCTACTTGTTCTGATTTTACTCGAGTACCTTCTTCAATTAATATATTTTCTCGAACTTTATTTAAATTCTCCTTACTCTTCTCTTCCTGTCTACGTGCTTTTTCTGTACGTCTATACGATTCTTTACGCCATAATTCAATGGCGTCTTTCTGTGATTGTCTAGCTTTCTTTTTCCATAATTCTTCCTCTACTTTCACGATGCAATCTGCATCCCAGGTCCCAGCTGCGGGCCACCTCTGACTTTCTGGTAATTCCTTGGTGTAGTCTACCCATAAATCAAGAAATAATATGGCGTCTAGGCCATGTTTATGATACATAAAGTACCCTGGAGTGTCCCTAGGAGGAATGGGAACAGCTTCTTCGAGTACCCCTTTTCTAGTTTTGATCTGTCTTAATTTCGAAAAGAGCGGCATTTTGAGAACTGATCTGATCTGATACCTAATTTTGAACACGTTTAATACAACGAAACACAATAATGAACAGTCATTCACACCACAATATGCAGAACGTATTTAAAATATTTAACATTTAACATTTAATGAACAACAATGATGGCCGTTCACTAAGCATAATACTCGATACTAACTAGATAATTCTGACTTCATATACTAGACATACTTGATATACTGCTAAACAGTACAGATACACTGCTGAAACAGTGCAGACCGGATTTGTGTACCCAAACCCGTCTTGACCGGCACAACCTATGTGCACGTCAGAACGCCTCCCCGACAATGGTACTCACCGGTTAGCTCGGAACGGAAGGCCTCGGAACTGAACTGAACTGGACTCGGACCGGACTGGACTCGACTCGATACTTCGGAACTTCGGAACTGGTGGGCCTCTGTATACCTCGGATCTTGCTCTCTCAGCTAGGCTCTGGTCGGGATACTTCGCACTTCTCACCGCCTCGTCTGGGTGTTGATCGCAGCCTCAGTTACCCCCGCTCGGCAGGAGGGAGATACAGGAAATCCTGTGGGTACGCGTTGTTGTCCGTCCAGCTGTGACAGGAGACCGGGCCTGCAACGCACCTCCGGCGCGTGAGATGAGAAAGTGTCCCTGTTCGGGCGCCATATATGTGGTAAATAATTTAATTACCGGGACTTAATTTGATGCGGAAAATCTATAATAATAGCTCAGTAAAATAAGAGGCAGAATCCGTGGTATTAGAGGTTCGGAACGGGCTTTATTCCAAAATCAATTCGAATTGAGGACTCCATATTCCATCACCACGAAGGTTCAGGAAGTGAAGGACCCCACTTTATTGACAAGTAATCATTTATATACAATAGGCATTACAGTGAAACAGATGCCGGAGGCGTAACAGTTGATAACAAAGATAAGAACATACATGCGTAACTAAAGTGGGTGTAACTAAAGAACGTCATCAGGTATGATGTCATAAATGGGTGGTTCCATGAAAGAATTTCGCAATGTCAGCAGAAATACTTGGCAGAGATGCGCGCGCAGCAGCATGACGTGTGATTGACGTGTAACTAGGGGATGAAGGGGACTTGACATTTAGCTCTACATGTGGAGACAGAAGTCTGGGGTTATGTCAACCTAATCCCAAATCATATCTAATATCCTATGTTTAAAGAACTGTGTTATCCAGAAAGAAAGGTCTCTTAGGATAGAATCTTATTCTATACTGACTATACTGTCCGTTAGTGCGTGTACAAGCGTCTAAGTGTCTACACTAGATGCGAGGGCAGAAATCTTCCATAGTAATAGGGCTATTAATTACTTGCATGAAGACAGAGAAGCCGGGCCCTTTGCTCGGTAGCTGGGAGAATGTTTACTTAAACTACTAGACAGGAATGTATTGGATAGGGAGCGGAGCAAAGCAGATAATCTTGAAGGTGAAATACAGTTTTTGGCAGGCAACAGGCTGGAGTCAGGCACCGTTAGCCGCGCAGGGAGTAGGACAAAGTTCATGGGTACAGATGCGAGCTCAGACTGGAGCTTTCAGAGGCAGAAGGCAGAAAAGACTTGATGGCAGAATCAGGGCCTACTCGTCTGAACTGTAAAATGGGATAAGTGAACCATATAAAGCCGGTGGCCTTTCATACTTAGGAATAGAATATCCGGCCCATTCATGGCGGATCTGAAAGAGGACATGTTGACGGTGGGCGCACATGTGTTTGCGTCTTCATAACTGGAACTGGAGGGAACATACATGTACTTATGGTTTATACATGAAACCGTTGGGGTCCAAGATAGGGGACATAACTGACCATAAAAATCCATATTTCCACAGTAGTAGAGAGTAGTAGAGAGTGAGTAGTAGAGAGTGAGTAGTAGGGAGTAGTAGAGTAGTAGAGAGTGAGTAGTCGAGACTGAGTAGTAGAGAGTAGTGGAGTAGTAGATAGTGATTAGTAGAAAGTAGTAGAGAGTGAGTAGTAGAGTGAGTAGTAGAGAGTAATAGAGAGCCAGTAGTAGAGAGCAAGTAGTAGAGAGTGTGTAATAGAGAGTGAGTAGTAGAGAGTAGTAGAGAGTGAGTAGTAGAGAGAGTAGTAGAGAGTGAGTAGTAGAGAGAGTAGTAGAGCATAGTAGAGTAGTAGAGAGTGAGTAGTATAGTGAGTAGTAGAGAGTAGTAGAGAGGAAGTAGTAGAGAGTGAGTAGTGGAGCGTGAGTAGTAGAGAGTAGTAGAGAGCGAGTAGTAGAGAGTGAGTAGTAGAGAGTGAGTAGTAGAGAGTAAGTACTAGAGAGTAGTAGAGTGAGTAGTAGCGAGTGAGTAGTAGAGAGAGAGTAGTGGAGAGTAGTAGAGAGTGAGTAGTAGAGTAGTAGAGAGTGAGTGGTAGAGAGTAGTAGAGAGTAGTAGAGTGAGTAGTAGAGAGTAGTAGAGAGTGAGTAGTAGAGAGTGAGTAGTAGAGAGAGTAGTAGAGTAGTAGAGAGTCGGTAGTAGAGAGTGAGTAGTAGAGAGTAGTAGAGAGCAAGTAGTAGAGAGTGAGTAGTGGAGAGTGAGTAGTAGAGAGTAGTAGAGAGTAGTAGAGAGCGAGAAGTAGAGAGCGAGTAGTAGAGAGTGAATAGTAGAGAGTGAGTAGTAGAGAGTGAGTAGTAGAGAGAGAGTAGTAGAGAGTGAGTAGTAGAGAATAGTAGAATGAGTAGTAGAGAGGGAGTAGTAGAGAGAGAGTAATAGAGAGCAGTGGAGAGTGAGTAGTTGAGTAGTAGAGAGTGAGTAGTAGAGAGTACTAGAGAGTAGTAGAGTGAGTAGTAGAGTGAGTAGTAGAGAGTAGTAGTAGAGAGTACTAGAGAGTAGTAGAGAGTAGTAGAGAGTGAGTAGTAGAGAGTGAGTAGTATAGTGTAGTAGCGAGTGAGTAGTAGAGAGTGAGTAGTTTAATTTAAAAGGAAAACAATGAGGGGGTTCATTTTGCCATAGAAATTATGATTAGTGCTGAAAAAAGAAAAATTAGGGCGCATTTTGAGTGACTTCTCAAATCCTCTTCTATTTCATTAAAAGATTCTGACATGCAGACTGAAAAATGCATTTTCAATGCCAGCAGCAGACTTCCCTGGTGAGCAGTAGCTTTATTACAGTGATCTAATAAGCAACTAGAGTGATAACATTCTGAATTTATGGCAAATGTGTGACACATCTGAATGCCTTCTTGATGGAATCAAAGTAAAAGACTGAAAGTATTTCCTACTGAGGAGACTGTAGTAAATGAGGAAATGAGGAAACTTCATAACAAATAAGTCTCCCAAGATGGCCACCAGAGGCAAAAGAGCCCAAATGTAGCATAAATATCACCCAGATGTAGCCCAAGTATAGCCCAATGACAAAATGCTAACAGTCTTACTTATGACAAAAGTATGGCACACCTGAAGCCATCTTGATTGGAATAAAGTGGTAACACTTAAAACATTTAATTTGCAAAGGAACAAAATGAGGGGGTTCATTTTGCCATAGAAATTATGATTAGTGCTGCAGAAAGAAAAATTAGGGCACATTTTGACTTCTCAAATCCTCTTCTATTTCATTAAAAAATTCTGACATGCAGACTGAAACATGCACTTTGAATACCAGCAGCAGACTTCCCTGGTGAGCAGTAGCTTTACTACAGTGATCTAATGAGCAACTAGAGTGCTAACATTCACAATTTATGGCAAATGTGTGACACATCTGAATGCCTTCTTTATGGAACCAAAGTAAACAAGCATTGAAAATGCAATAGGTCTCGCCCTCCTTTAAGTTAAAGCAATTTTGTTTGTAATTAGGTGGCTTCTTAGCTTTGCTTGTATTAGTGTTTTTCAAACTTTCATGTACATAACATGCATATGTATGCATATATGTATATGTATGAATGCATTTATATTTGTATTTATATATATGCAGATTATATATATGTTTATAAATGTATGTATATATATATATACATACATATATATAAATGCAGATGCATATATATGCATATATATGTGTATATGTGTACGAGTAGAGAGAGGTAGAGAGAGGTAGAGGTGTAGAGGTAGAGGGGTAGAGGTGTAGAGGAAGAGAGGTAGAGGTAGAGTTAGAGGTAGAGAGGTAGAAAGGTAGAGAGGTAGAGAGTAGTAGAGAGAGAGGTAGAGAGTAGAGAGTGAGTAATAGAGAGTAGAGAGTGAGTAGTAGAGAGTAATAGAGAGAGTAGCAGAGAGTGAGTAGTAGAGAGTAGTAGAGTGAGTAGTAGAGAGTGAGTTGTAGAGAGTAGTAGAGAGAGTAGTAGAGAGTAGTAGAGTAGTAGAGAGTGAGTAGTAGAGAGAGTAGTAGAGAGTAGTAGAGAGCGAGTAGTAGAGAGTGAGTAGTGGAGAGTGAGTAGTAGAGAGTAGTAGAGAGCGAGTAGTAGAGAGTGAGTAGTAGAGAGAGAGTAGTAGAGAATGAGTAGCAGCAAGTAGTAGAGTAGTAGAGAGTGAGTGGTAGAGAGAGAGAAGTAGAGAGTGAGTAGTAGAGTAGTAGAGAGTGAGTGGTAGAGAGTAGTAGAGTGAGTAGTAGAGAGTGGTAGTAGTAGAGAGTAGTAGTAGAGAGTAGTAGAGAGTGAGTAGTAGAGAGAGAGTAGTAGATAGTAGTAGAGAGTGAGTAGTAGAGAGTGAGGGATCAGTCATCTGTACTAGAAGAACAAGGACCCCAGATGCATTTACGGTTAAGGATGCAAGTAGGATGGGGGCAGTTAGTTCTATAGATATAGTAAAACTGACTAGTGAAGAGGCCCAACTGGAGTCTATGTTAACGGAGATTTGTAGGGCAAAGGAGGGTGAAGAGACTATCTTAAAATCTAGTAAACATGACAATATATTAACATGGAATATCACAGGGTTATACACTAAAGTAAAAGACCCTCATTGGATAACGTACATACAGGACTGCAATATAATTAGCCTTCAGGAGACCTGGGTCATAGAGGCACAGCATATAATTGGGTTCCAAACATTTAATACCGCAGGACATGCTAGTAAATATGGGCGAAATAAAGGAGGTCTTTGCATTTACGGCAGGGATCTCACACGTGAGAGTCATAGAGGCCAGTGATTATTTCCAGGTCCTGACCATGAATTTAGGTGGGCTGAAGGATATTACTTTGATAAATTTCTATAACAACATTCCCAAAGGCCAGATAGTGAAGGTCCTATCTAATTTAGCCTCTTGTCTAAAAAATCTCCAAGGAAGAGTGAAGGGAGACCTGCCCATCATTTGGGTAGGTGATTTTAATTGCACCTTGTGCCAATTTAGCCATCAAGGCATTTGTGGTTTGGGGATAGACAAGGAAGATGCCCCTATGCATTTCTCACATACATCTTTAGGGGAATTGCTGAATGACATAGCCTTTCAATTTGATCTTGGCTATGCGAAAGAATTGTGTTCACCTCCAATCCCCTTCAACCCAACTTTTAATGGAAGGGGATGTAACTCCATTATTGACTTTGTCTTAAAATCTAGTAGGTACTCCTGTAACATTCTTTCCTGCAAGACACTTGATAGTCTAATGAGTGACCACCATCCAATATGTCTGGTCCTTCTGCGAACAGGGTCAGAGGATAAACTTGTTAAGAACTCACAATATCCCCCTGATATTAGCCTTGCTAGTATAAATGGTTACACGTTAAAGTGGGAAAAAGTTGACCTTGAGGCATTCCTGGTAAGTTTGATTACCAATTCGATCAAGGAAATAGAGATATGCCTTTCACATGATAGGGAGGACAAAGATGTTTTCAGTGCTTTTCTTAAGATCTCAGATGAGGCGAGAAAACTGCTAACAAGGGTTAAATGTAAGGGATGCCAACCATCTCAGGGAGGGTTTGATAATGATTGTACAAAGGCCCACACTACCCTAAAGAAGGCATTGAACAAAGCACCGAGATCCAGGGACGAAATTAAGCATGCAAGATCGTTGTACCGGTTAGCACTAAAAAAACGTAGAACTACACTAAAAAGGGAAGCATGGGAGGCCCTACATGCGGCATGCGTATCTAAAGATAACACTGGCTTTTGGAGAGCGGTTAATGCCCCATTCCTGAATGATAGAGAGATAAATACCATTGACATGGCGATCAGCGGCGAAAAATGGTTGCATTTTTTTGCTGGACTCTATACGGATGAGCCGATTGGTGCTAATACGTCGGAGACAGCCGTGGTTAGCACAGCTGATAAGGTTGTCCCAGGTTCTTTCCCCCTAGAGATTAATATCACCATGGAGGAAGTCACTAGGAAAATCATCGACAGTGCTTCAAGGAAAGCCCCTGGGCCGGATGGCATACCGGTGGATGTTTATAAAGCTAACACCGGTTTATGGGCTCCCCTCCTAACCAATGTTCTTAGGTATTGTACTCGTTATGGGTTAATTCCCACCTGGGCAGACGCGATCGTGATCCCCATATATAAGAAAGGGGATAGGAATGAACCCAGCTGTTACCGCCCAATATCATTACTAGATACCTATATGAAAATAGCAGGCAGGGTCATTTTAAACAAGCTTGAGCTATGGGCGGAGGAGACTGGTGTGCTGTCAATGTTTCAATATGGCTTTCGAACAGGCGTGGGCACTATTGAACAGGGACTAAATTTGTTCCTGATCATTGATCAATACACCAAAGCTAAGAAGGGCAAACTTTTTCTTACTTTTGTAGATTTAAGTTCTGCTTTTGATTGTGTAAATCACCTCATGCTGTGGGATACTTTTAAAGACCTAGAAATGGATCCTTCCCTGATAACGTTTATAAAGGAATTATACAGGGGGGCAGGAGCAAGAGTACGGTATGGGAAACAGGGAGAATGCTCAGACAGATTTCCCATTAAAAGAGAGGTGAGGCAGGGGTGCATTCTTGCCCCCCTGCTTTTCTCACTCTATATCAACAGCCTAGGACAGTCTTTGGCTGAGAAGCAGCATGACTGCCCAATGATTAGGGGTTCCCCGGTCCCTATTTTATTGTACGCAGACGATGCGGTTATAATGTTGCGGACCCAGTTGGGTCTGCAAAGGTCTACGACAAACTTTGCTGCTTACATGTCAGAGCGGGGCTTAAAGGTGAATATCACTAAGACCTTTACTATGAGCTGTGGCGTAAAAGCTAGAAAGACTTGCAACATTTTTATTGAAAATAAGAAAGTTGTTAGCACTGACAATTGTTCCTACCTAGGTATAACCTTTGGGAGGAAGGGATCTTGGAAAGCGGCCATGAACAGCAGAAGCCTGATCTTCTCGAGAGCCAGAGGTGCTGTAATTAATTTCTCAAAAAAATTAGGCGGGAGACCTGTTTCAGAGTTAATTACAATTTATAAGGCAAAATGTATTTCTACAGGGACATATGGGGCAGGCATATGGGGCATAAAACCCACGGACCAAATTCAACGTCATGAAAACTGCTTTTTGCGTTATCTTCTGGCAGTTCCCTGTTCTACTTCAACTTACTGTTGCCATAGGGAACTTGGCATAGCTTACATTTCTGACATTATAAAGATCACTCCCTTGCTTTTATGGCATAAGATATGGGTGTCGTTAGAGACGGGATTTAACAGGGACGTAATTAAGGATTGCCTTAATCTGGATGGGGTGTCAAACCTGCCTTGGATTAACTATATAAAAAATCTGTCAAGTGAGATTGGTCACCCAGAATACTTCTATCGTCCTAGCAGCCTGGAAAGTGCCCCTAGAAAATCCCTTAAGTTACATTGTATGAACTACCTGGAAAACAAGCGGTGGCTCACCGAGAAAGAGAAAAATTTGGTTATGACAAATGAGCTGATGTCCACTTGTCCAGGATTACAACCCTATTTAATATGTGCAGAGTTTGGCTTTATACTCATGCTTTGTCCCGTTTTCGCTACGGCTCCTTTTACAGGATGGTTACATTTCCTGACATTAATGACTGATCAATACTCCATCCAATATGTCCATGCGATGAAACCTCTAGATTAACCACGATGCACTGCACTTTATTTTGTAAATATTATGTCGCTCCCAGGAAAAAGTTTTTGCTGGCAATACTAAAAAGCTGGAATTTAAAGCAATTTAAAATAGCCTTTTTAAAATTGCAAATGCTGGATAGTGAATATACAATCCTGGCTGTGTCGGCTTTTTTAAAGCTTGTTATAAGGCTTCGTAACACCATGTGATACTATTATTATGGTCTGGTGTTTGCGTTTTCTTTTTTTTATTGAGGTATAATCTTTTAATATAATGTTTTACTGCTTGCTTACATGAATTGTTTCTTCTGTACTTTATAATATCTATGAAGTTGGAAAAACGTATTTTAAATTGTTTTTTATCATTGTGCTTTTATGATTTTATGACTTAAAATCGAATAAAGATGATTTGATTTGATTTGAGTAGTAGAGAGTGAATAGTAGGGAGTAGTAGAGAGTGAGTAGTAGAGAGTGAGTAGTAGAGAGAGAGTAGGAGAGAGTTTGGGTAGGTGATTAATGGAGAGTGAGTAGTAGAGTGAGTAGTAGAGAGTAGTAGAGAGTGAGTAGTAGATAGTGAGTAGTAGAGAGTAGTAGAATAGTAGAGAGTGAGTAGTAGAGAGTAGTAGAGAGTGAGTAGTATGGAGTGAGTAGTAGGGAGAGAGTAGTAGAGTGAGTAGTAGAGAGTAGTAGAGAGTAGTCAGTCAGTGTCCGTCAGTCAGTGTCAGTCAGTCAGTGTCAGTCAGTCAGTTTCAGTGTCAGTCAGTCAGTGTCAGTCAGTCAGTCAGTGTCAGTCAGTCAGTGTCAGTCAGTGCCAGTCAATCAGTGTCAGTCAATGTCAGTCAGTCAGTGTCATTCAATCAGTGTCAGTCAGTGTCAGTCAGTCAGTCAGTGTCAGTCAATCAGTGTCAGTCAGTCAGTGTCAGTCAATCAGTGTCAGTGTCAGTCAGTGTTAGTGTCAGTCAATCAGTGTCAGTCAGTGTCAATCAGTCAGTGTCAGTCAGTCAGTGTCAGCTAGAGCAGCTCTGCTGACTTGGTTCTCTGGCTCTAGAGCAACTCTGCTGACCTGGTTCTCTGGCTCTAAAGCAGCTCTGCTGACCTGGTTCTCTGGCTCTAAAGCAGTTCTGCTGACCTGGTTCGCTCCCTCTAAAGCAGCTCTGCTGACCTGGTTTCTCTGGCTCTAGAGCAACTCTGCTGACCTGGTTCTCTGGCTCTAAAGCAGCTCTGCTGACCTGGTTCTCTGGCTCTAAAGCAGTTCTGCTGACCTGGTTCACTCCCTCTAAAGCAGCTCTGCTGACCTGGTTTCTCTGGCTCTAGAGCAGCTCTGCTGACCTAGTTCTTAGGTTCTAGAGCAGCTCTGCTGACCTGGTTCTCTTGCTCTACAACAACTCTGCTGACCTGGTTCTCGACCTCTAGTGCAGCTATGTTGAACTTGGTCTCTGGCTCTAGAGCAGCTTTGCTGACCTGGGTCTCTGGTTCTAGAGCAGCTCTGCTGACCTGCTTCCTAGGTTCTAGAGCAGCTCTGCTGACCTGGTTCTCCTGCTCTAAATCAGCTCTGCTGACCTGGTTCTCTGCATCTAGAGTCGCTCTGCTGCCTTGGTTCTCTCCCTCTAAAGCAACTCTGCTGACCTGGTTCTCTGCCTCTAGAACAGCTCTGCTGACCTGGTTCTTAGGCTCTAGAGCAGCTCTGCTGCCCTGGTTCTCTCCCTCTAGAGCGCTCTGCTGACCCAATTCTTAGGCTCTAGAGCAGATCTTGTGACCTGGTTCTCTGGCTCTAAAGCAGCTCTGCTGACCTAATTCTCTGGCTCTAAAGGCTCTGACCATCCAAATTTTTAGCTTTTTTTGATATGTACTACTGTCAACGTAAGATTAAGTAATCCAAACAATATCAATGCACAACTACATTCAGCTGTGCACTATATATATAAACCTCTAACCAGTTACTTAGTAAAGTACTACCCATGCAACCTAGGAATCCTCCTGTCTGTCCCATGCACTTCTCCAATCACCCATCCAGCACTATCTACGTATCCTATCACTCCGCAATAGCTAAGCACTCCTAAATTCAACATGTACTCTCTTTGCAGCACTGAAATTATTCTAGTTAATAGTCATGTACCTAAGGAATGACCAAGCTAGTAAAACTAGTGCAGCTGAAATATTCTGTGCACTATGCATGCAGACCTCTAATCAGCTACATAGCATTGATACAGTCTTTTAAATACTCAGTTAGTACCTATGCAGCCTAGGAATCCTTCTGTCTGTCCCATGCACTTCTCCATTCAACCATCCAGCACTATCTACGTATCCTATCACTCTGCCAATACCTAAGCACTAATAAACTCAGCACGCACTTTCTTTGCAACACTGAAATTACTCCAGTTATTAGTCGTATACTTAAGGAATGGTGTAGTAACTAACACAAGTGCAGGTACAATATTTTGTACACTATGCATGCATACCTCTAACCAACTACAAACTATTGATACGCTCTTCTAAATACCCAGTTAGTACCTATGCAGTGTAGGAATCCTCCTGTATGTCCCATGCATTTCTCCAATCACCCATCCAGCACTATCTACTTATCCTATTACTCCACCAAAACCTAAGTACTTATACATTCACTATACACTCTGTTTGTAATACTGTAATTATTCTAGTTACTAGTCATGAAATTATGGAATGACCTAGCTACTAACACAAGTACATCTATATTATTTTGTGCACTATCCAAACAGACCTCTAATTAGCTACATAGGTGCCGATTACGATCCTGGAAAAAATTTCCCCGTACGACTCGTATCCGGTCTTTTTACCGTACGAATCGTACAAGTACGATTCGCATGGGAAAAAGACCATACGAATCGCATTGGGAATAATTCCCCACACGTCCTCGGGTCGGAAAATGTGTCCGACACGTCCCCGGACGATTCACCGTACAAATGTGAAAAGTGAAGTCCGACCGCGCAAGTACGATCCATCCCGTGTGTCCGATGACACAACCGTATGGAAAAAACACCGTCCGCACCGAACTCCCATAGCAACCATGGAGACATGTGCCCGCATACGCGCCGAACACCCCCCAGCCCCCGTATGTACGAGTCGAACCCCCGTGTATGTACACCCGTGTACGAGTCGAACCCCCCCGTGTATGTACACCCCCGTACGAGTCGAACCCCCCCGTGTATGTACACCCACGTACGAGTCGAACCCCCGTGTATGTACACCCTCGTATGAGTCGAACCCCCCGTGTATGTACAACTGTGTACGTACGAGTCGTACCCCCACCCGTGTATGTACGGTGCGTACCCCCAGCGCGTAGCACTGGGGGTACGCACCGTACATACACGGGTGGGGGTATGACTCGTACGTACATGGGTGTACACACATGGGGGGTTCGACTCGTACACGGGTGTACATACACGGGGGGTACGGCGCGTACGTACATGGGGGCTGGGGGGGTACGGCGCGTACTCACGGTGGCTGGGGGGGTACGGCACGTACTCACGGGGGCTGGGGGGGTACGGCACGTACGTACACGGGGGCTGGGGGTGGGGGTACGGCGCGTACCGGGCCCCCTACTCTGGTCGTTTCGCGGCATACTTCGCTTTTCCGGCACTTTTTGGGTGCCGTAGAAATATTGCCGTCCGGACTGCTGTCGGTTCGAATCGTACTTCCTGGTTCGTGAAACGCTGCCTGGAAGCGTCCCGACGTCACGTCGGCGCTTTCCCGGATTACATTTGTATGTATATTTTCGTCGGTTGCTGTTTTGTACGACTAGTACGGAAATGGTGTTTCCGTGCGAATCGTACTTGCATGTTTGTGAAGTTTTACGACCGGGTACGAGTCGGACGGAGAAAACGCTCCGACCGACAGTTTGTACCCGGTTTTTCCAGGATCCTGATCGGCACCACACTATTGATACACTCTTCTAAATACCCAGGTAGTACTCATGCAGTGTAGGAATCGTCCAGTCTGTCCCATGCACTTCTTTAACCACTTATCTACCACTATCTACTTATCCTATCACTCCACCAATACGTAAGCACTTATAAATTAAGTGTTCACTCTGTTTGCAGCACTGTCATCATTCCAGTTACTTGTGGTATTCTTATAAAATGACCTAGGCACCAACACAAGTACACATAAAATATTCTGTGCATAATCCCTACAAATCTCTAAGCAGATACATACTATTGGTCCACTCCATTAAATACTGAAGTTGTACCCATGCAGCGTAGGATACCTCCTGTCAGTCTCATGCAATTCTTCAATCACCCATCCAGCACTATGTTCTTATTGTATCAGTCTGCCAATACCTAAGCATTTATAGGGGAGATTTACAAGCACCCAGCACCACCAGTACATCACTTTTTGTAATGTAGTGATGGCGCCAGGCACTCCTTCATATTTACAAGGAGAGGAAAAGCCACCCTGCGTGGTCTTTCCTCTCCTTGTAAATACGACCCCTTCATACACAGAACTTTGCGTTGAAGGGGCGTTCCATAGGTGTTGCTGTGGGTGTTCCCACGCAACACCCATAGAACAAGACACATCTCCAGATTTATGAGAAATCGTAAATCTGGAGATGTGTCTGAATGCTGCGCCATCCTAGAGTTGGTGTAGCAAGGCGCAACGAGGAGAATTGTTTTCATTTCTCCTCATTGTTTCCTCTTTCAATGCATGCTGCATTCCACAGAAACATTGAAAGAGGAAAATGCCTTTACTGATTGTTTTTGTGCAGGAAGGTGTCCCTTCCTGCACAAAAACAATCTCCGCACGACACAGACATCCTTGCACCGTGGTGCAAGGGTGCCTGTGTCACCACATTGCTGCAGTTTGTGCAGCAGTGCAGAGGGAAGGACAGAGTTGTAACATATTCATGTACATATGTCACATCCTCGTGCTTCGGAAGTGCCACAGTGCAGTGCAGCTAAAGAGCTTGCAGTGTCACGCTGCAGTATGTCCTCATAAATCTTCACCTATAAATTCACCATACACTGCTAATGCATTCTTTCAGTCAATCATGCTGTATAAATATATTCAACCAAACATTCACACATTACCTTGCAATTATAGTTCTTGCTTTAACCAGATAAGGTAGTTCTGAACTTGGTTTTCTTTTTTCTTTTGTATTTTTTTTTTTGGACAATTTTGAATTTTTGAGGGTGTTTTTTTTGCAAAAAATGAACAAAAAAGGAAACTTTTGGAATTACTTATCATTCCAAAAAACAAAAAGAGCAAAAATTAACAACAATGGTTGCGTTGCGCAGCACAAACTGCATCCACCGACTGCTCACCGAAGCATATGTTACTTACACTTCACGCAGTGTTGCTCGAGAAAGGCGAATTCTGGCCTAATGTCCATTGCAGGTGTTCCTGAGGATGCTCCAGACGTACTTGCCACAGCAGGTGAGGGGTTCAAAGCAGATCGCCTCATTTCCTCCCGAGCAAGATTGAGAGGATGTGTGGTCCGGAGATGCTTGTACATAGAAGCAGTGCCACAAGGGTATTTTTGCCTCTTGACAAGACTCGGTCACAAATTTTGCATGTCACCTTTCTCGCATTTACTTTCTTCTCTCCAGGTGGAAAAGTGAAGAATTTCCACACGACAGATTCCGGCCTCTGAGGACGTGGTGCCTCCTGCAAGAACTCTTCTTCAGAAGATACTTCCTCCTGCTGCTGTCCAGATGCCATTTTGTTTGATATTTTTTGAAAAACACCAAAAAAACCAAGCAAAAAGTGTTCTTGTAGGAAAAGAGATGTCTCTAAAGATGCTCCAACAAGAATGATTAAAATGGATGGGGTCCTTCAATAGTTACAGTGAGAGCTGTTATGAACCAATGAAATCTTTTTTTTTAGGTCACATGGGATCCGCGCGCACTCTGCGCTCACAATGCACACACCCGACTTCGCGAAAATATATTTAAAAATAATATACGTTTATTATAAGTACAAATATATTATTTTTATGAATATCTTAGATAATCTCTTGCCCTAATATGTATATTAAAGACACATACATATCATTTTAAAACATAATTTTTTTTTGCGGGAATCGCGCACCCAGCGCGCCCCAGCAAGTGTATGACGTCACGCGGGACCCATCACCGGTCAAGCGTCTTGTACCGTAATGTGCATGTGTTGCGAATGCGCGGGAGCAGGAGTCATGGACTGGTCGCATACCAATCGCGCACATCACGTAATATTAAATGTATATGATGTAACTGAAAAACACGCAGCCGTCGCACACCGTATGCGGTTCCTTCACAAATTTTCTAAAATGGCGGCTAGAATCCACGCACCCACCGTGATGTGTACGCTTTGGGTGCGCGACTCCGGAAAAAAATAGGAATTTTTTTTTTTTAAAGAAAATAATATCAATATATTAAAATTAAAAATGAAAACAACAAAATTAATCAATATTTCAAATTGAATTTTTTTTAAAAACAAAATTGGGCAATTTTCAGAAGATATATAATGTTATTTAATGAATAAAATATTTATAAATAAACAGTTAAAAAAACGTAGAAAATCAGCACAAAAAATAGGTATAACTATCACACTTAAAAATTAGCATTTAAAAAACCTTTGAAATTCACTGAAAAAAACTATAGGTTTCAGAGATGGTATAGATAGAAATTAGTATTTAAAAAAGCTTTGAAATTCACTGAAAGAACCATAGGTTTCAGAGACGTTATAGTTAGAAATGAGCATTTAATAGACCTTAGAAATTTACAGAAAAAACCATAGGTTTCAGGGGTGTTATAGTAAGCTGGCCATTTCACTCGTACAAAACCATAGAAATTCCTCCGTTATAGTTAGTTCTGCTAACTATAACTCGCGCGCCCGCAATGCACTGCTGATGATGTCACATATTGTATCATTCATGACATGGTCAGTGACATCACTGATGACATCACTGATGACATCTCAAATGACATCACTGATGACATCACTGATGGGGACCGCCACCCACCGGGGCTTTATAAAAATATGTGCAGGGGAGCTCACAACCCCCCAGCCCCGGGGACTGCCACCCCCGGGGCTTTGAAAATAACTGGGTGGGGGGGTCAAAGGCCCCCCACAGCCCCGGGGACTGCCACCCCCCGGGGCTTGTGTTTTTTAAGTAAAATAAAGAAAATAACCTATGTGGGGGGGCTGGAGCCCTCCCACATGCCCCGGGGACCGCCACCTCCCCGGGGCTCTAAATATTATAATTGGGGGGCTCTGTGACGGATCCCCCAGCCCCAGGTACCACCACCTCCCCGGGGCTTTCGAAATGTTGGGAGGAGGGCAGCGCCACCCCCCTCCTGGAGTCCTGTCATGACCCGGGGGACCGCCACAACCCAGGGCCGGCTCCTGCAGTGTCCCGGGGTGCCCACCCTCTGGACACTGTCGTTTACTATGGCAGGACGGCTCGCGCCCTGCCATAGCAAACTGCTTTGGTATTTGGAAGTTCCAAATACCAAAGCAAATTGCTTTTCCACAGGGGGAGCTGCATCTTAGCAGCTCCCCTTGTGGAAAAGCAATGCCGGCTCCCGCAGGAGGCGGGGAGCCGGCGGGACCGTAGGGGGATTGGGGACCCCCCCACAGTCCCCAACAGAGAGGGCCAGCCCCAAGGGATGGGTCCCCGGGGCTATTAGTGGCCCAGGAGGGGGGCCACGCGGCCCCCCCCCTCAAATATTAAAAAAATTAAAATAAAAAAAAACATAAACAAAGGCCGGCCCCGGGGGATGGGGCCATAAATGACCTAAGGAGGGGGGCAAGGCAGCCCCCTCCAAAAAGATAAACAAAAAAGAAGGGCCATGCCCCGGGGATGGAGTCCCCGGGGCCGATTATGGCCTCGGGAGGGGGGCCACGCGCCCCCTTCACAATTTTCTCATTTCCAAAAAAAACCTTAGGGGGCAGGCCCTGGGGGATGGGGTCCCCAGGGCCAATACATTAGAAAAAGAAGGGGGGCTACTCAGCCCCCCTTCTTAATAAAAAATAAAAAGAAAAGATCGGCATCACGCTGGAGGCCATGCCCCCTCCTTGCAGCACTCTGGGGAACGAATTGCCCTTGAATACTGGGGGTCCCTGGGGGCAAACTAGCCCACCAGGAACCTCCAGTATGCGGCAGGGGGCTGCGTTGCAGAGAGGTGTTCTGAGGCCACGCCCCTTTTTACACCTCTCTGCAACGCAGCTCTGTGGCACTTATTGGAGGTAGCTGGTGGGCTAGTTGCACCTCAGGGACCCTCAGTATTCAAGGGGAGTTAATCCCCCAACTTAAAACGCACCACGGGGCACATTTGCACAGTGGTGAAGGGAGGGGGTGGTGCCTGAGGTGACATGTGTGTAAACATGCCCTGTGGCGCGTTTTAAGTTGAGGAATTAATACCTCTTCAATCCTGAGGGTCCCTGGGGGCCAACTAGCCCACCAGGTACCTCCACGGAGCTGCGTTGCAGAGTGGTGTAAAAAGGGGTGCGGCCTCTGAACACCTCTCTGCAACGCAGCTCTCTTGCGCATACTGGAGGTACCTGGTGGGCTAGTTGGCGCCCAGGGACCCTCAGGATTGAGGAGGAATTAATTTTCTAACTTAAAACGTGCCACAGGGCGTGTTTGCAGACATATCACCTCAGGCCATGCCCCCTTCATTCACCATTGTGCAAATGCACCCCGTGGTGAGTTGTATGTTGGGGAATTAATTCTATTTCAATACTGAGGGTCCCTGAGGGCCAACTAGCCCAACAGATATCTCCAGTATGTGCCAGGGAGCTGTGTTGCAGACAGGTGTTCAGAGGACACACCCCTTTTTACAGCTCTCTGCAACACAGCTCTGTGGCGCTTACTGGAGGTACCTAGTGGGCTAGTTTGAGCCTAGGAACCCTTAGAATTCAAGGGGACTTAATCTCTCAACTTAGAACGGCCACAGGGCGCGTTTACATAGTGGTGAAGGGAGGGGACGGGGCCTGAGGTGACTTGTGAAAACACGCCCTGTTGCGCATTTTAAGTTGGGGAAATAATTCCCCTTCAATCCCGAGGGCCCCTGGGGGCCAACTAGCCCACCAGGTGTTTCCAGTAAGCGCCACTGCGCTGCGTTGCAGAGAGGTGGTGCAGGCCGTGCCCCTTTTTACACCTCTCTGCAATGGCGCTTACTGGAGGTACCTAGTGGGCTAATTTGCCCCTAGGGACCCTCAGGATTCAAGGGGACTTATTCTCTCAATTTAAAACAGCCACAGGGCGTGTTTACACAGTGGGGAAGGCAGGGGATGGAGCCTGAGGTGACGTGTGAAAACACGCCCTGTGGCGCGTTTTAAGTTGGGGAAATAATTTATCTTCAATTCTGAGAGCCCCTGGGGGCCAACTAGCCCACCAGGTGCTTCCAGTAACCGCCACTGCGCTGCGTTGCAGAGAGATGGTCCAGGCCGTGCCCCTTTTTACACCTCTGCACAACGCAGCTTTGTGGCGCTTACTGGAGGTACCTAGTGGGCTACTTGGACCCCAGGGACCCTCAGGATTCAAGGGGACTTAATCTCCCAACTTAAAAAGGCCACAGGGCGCGTTTACACAGTGGTGAAGGGAGGGGACGGGGCCTGTGGTGACGTGCGCAAACACGCCCTGTGGCGCGTTTTAAATTGGGGAAATAATTCCCCTTCAATCCTGAGGGCTCCGGGGGGCCAACTAGCCCACCAGGTGCTTCCAGTAAGCACCACTGTGCTGTGTTGCAGAGAGGTGGTCTAGGCCGTGCTGTTTTTTACACCTCTCTGCAATGCAGCTATGTGGCGCTTACTGAAGGTACCTAGTGGGCTACTTGGATACTAGGGACCCTCAGGATTCAAGGGGACTTAATCTCCCAACTTAAAACAGCCACAGGGCGCATTTGCACAGTGGTGAAGGGAGGGGACGGGGCCTGAGGTGACGTGTGCAAACACGCCCTGTAGCACGTTTTAAGTTGGGGAAATAATTCCCCTTCAATCCTGAGGGACCCTGGGGGCCAACTAGCCCACCAGGTGCTTCCAGTAAGCGCCACTGCGCTGCGTTGCAGAGAGGTGGTCCGGGCCGTGCCCCTTTTTACACCTCTCTGCAACACAGCTTACTGGAGGTACCTAGTGGGCTAGTTTGACCCTAGGGACCTTCAGGATTCAAGGGATCTTAATCTCCCAACTTAAAACGGACACAGGGCGTGTTTACACAGTGGGGAAGGGAGGGGACGGGGCCTGAGGTGACGTGTGCAAACACGCTCTGTGGCGCGTTTTAAGTTGGGGAAATAATTCCCCTTCAATCCTGAGGGCCCCTGGGGGCTAACTAGCCCACCAGGTGCTTCCAGTAAGCGCCACTGCGCTGCGTTGCAGAGAGGTGGTCCAGGCCATGCCCCATTTTACACCTCTCTGCAGCGCAGCTCTGTGGCACTTACTGGAGGTATCTGTTTGGCTAGTTGGACCCCAGGGACCGTCATGATTGAAGGGGAGTTAATCTCCCAACTTATAACGGCCACAGGGCGTGTTTGCACACGTCACCCCAGGCCCTGCCCTCCCTTCACCACTGTGCAAACACGCACCGTAGCACGTTTTAAGAGGTAGTTCTAATCCCCCTGCCCTATTATGTACTAGGGTCTTACAGAGGAGGTTATGCTAATCACAGGGATACCCCAACGCATAGTGTTCCCTAGTGTATGTAGGTGTTTTCACTGTATTCTAAGTGTCTTTTAGCATAGCACTGGCTCTAGGACTGGTTAGTCAGAGTCAGTTACCACCAGTAACCGTCTGAAAAAGTTGAGGGTACAGGATGATTTTGCAACAAGGCTTCTTTCTGCTCCTCTGTTTGTTCTTTCTGCATGTCTTCCTTCTTCCTGCACTTTTCTTCATCTTTGAGTACTTCTGTTGCTTCTTTCTGAATTTCTTTTTTTTCTTTCTGTGAGTTTTTTCTTCGATCTTCACATGTCCTAACTCTGTAGGCATAGTTAGAAACTAGCATTTAAAACACCTTAGAAATTAATTGAAATAACCATAGGTTTCAGGCACGCTAAAGTAAGAAATTAGCATTTAAAAAACCTTTGAAATTCACTGAAAAAAACATAGGTTTCAGGCACGTTATAGTTAGGAATTAGCATTTAAGAACCTTAGAAATTCACTGAAAAAACCATAGGTTTCAGGGATGTCACATATTACATCACTCATGACATGGTCAGTGACATCACTCATGACATCTCTGATGACATCTCAAATTACATCACTGATGACATCACTGATGACATCATCCTTGTGATAGAGTGGCAGACCTCCTCTCACCCTAATATAACCTTTTATACACACATCCAAAAATAGAAACTAAAATTTTCAAAACAATGGACATACCAATACCAGTTACAGCAACCTAGTCAGTAGATCCACATACACATCCACTCATTCACCAACAGTCGTATACATTCACTCATACATGTACTCACTCATCATATGTACTCATACACCTATACATCATGTGACACACCGCCAATCATCCATAGAGTTACTCACACACATAGTCACTCATGCTAATAAAGAATCAAACATCTATTTACTTGCATATACAGTTATACACACACCACCACACTTACTTCTACAGAAACGTACACATAATTAGTCTTTTAAACAATCACTTACAGAAACACATACTTATTCATACAGGAACTCTTCCAATCTCTCACTATCAGATATACTCACTTATATACACCAATAGTCACATATACTAGTTTAAAACATATGTAGTTACTCATAAAGACACTATTGAGACAGTCATTCACTCACTAACACACCCATACACACACTCACCCACCCATACAGTTCTGCACACATGCTGTCTTCAACACATACAAATAGTGAGTCACTCATTCATGCATCTATGCACTACGTAAAACCCCCACCGAACCATACAGACAGTCAGACACACATACTGATACTCAAAAAAACAACTAATAATCTATATAGACACTCATGTAGCTACTCACAACCCATGCAGCCACTTATACACAAAGTTAGAGACTGATACAGATATTTACATATTTAAACATTACTCACTAACCCATGTATTCACTAAGATACACTTAATCAGTCAGTTATACAATCAATTTTTCAAAAAGAAAATCATCCATTTAGACACTTATATACCCATCTATTCTTCCATCAACCTTGAGATATACATATATAAAACATATTTAATTTTCAGAAAAACACACATTTACTGGATGATGTCATCAGTGATGTCATTTGAGATGTCATCAGTGATGTCATGAGTGATGTCACTGACCATGTCATGAGTGATGTAATATGTGACGTCATCAGCAGTGCATTGCGGGCGCGCGAGTTATAGTTAGCTGAACTAACTATAATGGAGGAATTTCAATAGTTTTGTACAAGCAAAATGTTCAGCTAACTATAACACCCCTGAAACCTATGGTTTTTTCAGTGAATTTCTAAGGTTTTTTAAATGCTAATTCCTAACTATAACTTGCCTAAAATCTATGTTTTTTTCAGTGAATATATATATATACATATCAGAAGTCGGCTCCCCTTTCACTATATATATATATATATATATATATATATATATATATATATATATATATATATATATATATGTGTTTGTGTCTGTACATATGTGTGTATTGATATATATATATATGTGTGTATATGTATATAAATATATGTGTGTATATATATATATATATATATATATATATATATATATATATATATATATATATATATTATACATATATTCACTGAAAATTACTAAATTTACAGAGACATTATAGTTAAGCTCAGATTACCCATGTACAAAACCATAGAAATTAAGCAGTTAGAGTTACCTGCTCAAATTTAACTTTTGTGGTACCTTAGTATATATGTTTAACACTCAGAAACATTTAGAAAACACTTACAATCACTGGATGATGTCATCAGGGATGTCATGTGAGATGTCTTCAGTGATGTCATCAGTGATTTCACTGAGCATGTCATGACTGATCTACATATGTGAGGTCATAAGCAGTGCATTGCAGAGGCGTTAGTTACAGTTAGCACAAGTAACTATAACTGCTGAATTTCGATGGTTTTGTGCTTGTATAATCTGAGCCTAACTATAAAGGCCCTGTAACCTTTGTTTTTTTCAATTAATTTAATTCTATTTCCTAACTAGAATGTCCCTGTAACCTTTGTTTTTTTTGCTGAATTTCAAATGTTTTTCAAATTCTATCTTGAAAGTTTCTGTGATGTTCAGTTTTGTGAGTTAATTTATAGGGTTTCTTTTTAGTACTACGTATACTACAATTTATTTTGCTTGTTAATTTAGTAATATTTTTTTTAAAGTGTAGACATTTTTTTTAATTATGTATATACTTTATATATGTTTAAAAAGTAAAAATCAGATATCCGTTTAACGTAAAATGTATAATGTTTTTGTAAATGTAATTGAACACCTTTTCTTTTTATTCTGTATTACGTTTTGGTACGGCCGTAATTCTGCAGGTCCAAAAACACAGATGGGACCACAAGTACTTTATATTTATTGATTCTGATCATGAGATAACAATAAATTCACGATTTGTGAATCGCAGACTCACCAAATTTAAAAAAATCATTTTAAATGTGAACATATTTATAAGTATATTTATGTCACCCTATATATATTTTTCAAGAAACTTCCTTGGTTTATGAGTTTCATGACTTCGCAAACCTACAGATGAAATCACAAATTAGCTCCATGACACACCCAAACCTTGCCTTTTGATTGTGTACGGTAGGAGCCCCACCCATGTACATGTAAAACCACACCCAAAAACTGTTATTTCTCCAGTGAACACTGTAAAAAGAGGATTCAGAAGCATTGGTGCTCCTTTTTTGGTTCACTTCTGTTAATAATTACCTAGAATGGCTGAATTTTCATCTTCTGTTCAGGATGAACAACCAGAACATATTGATGATGAGGAGGACGATACACCACTTTCAAGAAAACAAAGTGATGTCTGGAAGCATTTCACAATGCCTTCAGGGGAAAAGAGGTCTACTGCTAAATATGTGCCTTGCAGTATTTGCGGAAACAAGTTATCCAGGAGCAATGCAAGGAAGTGTTGGGTGAATGGGTGTGAGTGACTGAGTGGGTGTGTGGGCAAGTGAGTGTCTGAGTGGGTCAGTGAGTGGGTGTGAGAGTATCTGAGTGGGTTGGAGAGTGAGTGTGAGAGTGTCTGAGTGGGTATGTGATTGGGAGAGAGAGTGTATGAGTAGGTTTGTGAGTGGGTATCTGAGTGTCTGTGTGGGTCTGTTGCTGGGTGTATGAGTGTCTGAGAGGGTCTGTGAACGGGTGTGTGAGTGTATGTGTGGGTCTGTGAATGGGTCTGAGTGTCTGAGTGGGTCTGTGAGTGGGTTTAAGAATGGCTGAGTGGGTCTGTGAGTGGGTGTGTGAGTGTTTGAGTGGGTCTGTGAATGGGTGTGTGAGTGTTTAAGTGGGTCTGTGAGTCAATGTGTGAGTGGATATGTAGGTATCTGAGTGGGAGTGGGAGTGTCTGAGTGGGTCAGTGACTGGGTGTGAAAGTATCTGAGTGGATCAGTGACTGGGTGTCAGAGTGTCAGAGTGGGTTTGTGAGTGGGTGTGTGAGTGTCTGAGTAGGTCTGTGAGTGGGTGTCTGAGTGTCTGTGTGGGTGTGTTGCTGAGTGAGTGAGTGTCTGTGTGGGTCTGTGAGTGGGTCTGAGAGTGTCTGGGTGGGTCTTTGTGTGGGTGTGTGAGTGTCTGAGTGGGTCTGTGAATGGGTGTGAGTGTCTGAGTGGGTGCGTGAGTGGGTTGGTGAGTGAGTGTCTGAGTGGGTCAGTGAGTGGGTATGAGAGTATCTGAGTGGGTTGGAGAGTGAGTGTGAGAGTGTCTGAGTGGGTCTGTGAGTGGGACTGAGAGTGTATGAGTAGGTCTGTGAGTGGGTGTCTGAGTGTCTGTGTGGGTCTGTTGCTGGGTGTATGTGTGTCTGAGAGGGTCTGTGAGCGGGTGTGTGAGTGTATGTGTTGGTCTGTGAGTGGGTCTGAGAGTGTCTGAGTGGGTCTTTGAGTGGGTGTATGAGTGTCTGAGTAGCTATTTTAGTGAGTGCGTAATTGTCTGTGGCGGTCTATAAGTTGGGTGTGAGAGTGTATGAGTTGGTCTTTGAATGGGTGTGAGAGTGGATCTGTGAGTGGGTGTGTGAGTGTCTGTGTGGGTCTGTTGCTGGGTGTATGAGTGTCTGAGAGGGTCTGTGAGTGGGTGTGTGAGTGTATGTGTGGGTCTGTGAGTAGGTGTGTGAGTGTCGGAGTGGGTGTGTGGGTATCTGAGTGGGTCTGTGGGTGTGTGAGTGCCTGAGTGGGTGTGAAAGTGTCTGAGTGGGTCTGTGAGTGGGTGTCTGAGTGGGTCTGTGTGAGGGTGTGTGATTGTCTGTATGAGTGTGTGAATGGGTGTGCCAATACCAGCATACATGTGTGGGTGGATATGTGAGTGCCCATCCGGGTCTATGAGTGGCTCTAAGAGTAACTTCATGGATCTATGAGTGGATTTGTGAAGGCCTGCATAGGTCTGTGAGTGGGTGTGTGACTTCCTGTGCAGGTCTGTAAATGGGTGTGGGAGTGCCTGTGTGGTTGTTGGAGTGGGTCTGAAAGTGTTTTTTTTCTAAGTGCATCAAGGTTCACTAATCCATTGCAGATTTACACAGAGGCCGCACTGAGCCTCACAGGGGATCCATGGATCCTAGATGTGCAAAAGATCCTGTTATAACTCAATTATGGATGCATTATAGGTCCCTCTGACACTCCACTAACACACCCATGGGATCAGGGTAGCTCTACTCTGACCTCTTTAATCACTTTTCAGAAACATTTTAAGGCCCCAGGACCGTTCACCAATACTTAAAATGGCAGCCACAACCTCCCAGTCACGTTGTGGGCAGCCAATCACGGTGTTGGTGTTGACGTGTGGCAGGGCTGATATCCTGTGTATAGAGATCTATATTTCTTTTTCCTTTATTAACTCTACAACTAATGAACGGATTTACACCAAATCACAAAAAGGGCTCTTTCTGGACCAACAGCTGCCTCTCTGCCAAATTTGGTGTCATTTCGTCCATCAGTTTGAACTGTAGTCAAATTCAAAATCTTTTTGGGAAACAGCATGGGAAACGCACTTTTTTGACCTCTCCCCTTTTTCTCAGCACCCCACTTGGCAGATCACTCTAAAACTTTCTCTGTGCAGCAAGTCAGAGAAAGGCACTTTTTTGGAAACTTTCATGAACAATTGCCAAACTGTGCCAAAATTATAAGCACTTCAAAGAACGCTTTTCCTATGGAAACTATGTGCTAACTATTACTACCTACGTGTGACTGCTAGGACACACACACACATATATATATTTTTTTATTATTTATTTATATGTGTGCGGGTGTGCATGTGTGTGTGTGTGTGTGTATTTATATATCTGTCGCAATAGTTATAGTTAGGTCAGACTTTCAAAGGCATTATTTTTTATGTTCTTAATAATCTTAATAACTTTGGCGCCACTCAATGGATCTGCACAAAACGTTTCCAAGACTTCATCGACTTTGGCTTTCATAGTAAGTTTCACGCTGATCCGTCAAGAAAGTTCCAAGAAAAGGGGGGCGGTTCAAAAATGTTTACCATTTTCCATTTTTATTTCAATAGGAAATTTTGCTCTCTGACACAAAAAATGGTTGAATGGAATTACACTAAATTGGCAGAAAATAAGACCTTTATTCAGAGTTTTTCATTACTTAGTGTAAATATGTTTAGTAGTTTTTGAGACATTAGCACTTAAAAGTGGTCGGGGTAAAAACAGTTAGTGATATGTAGACGATTGGCGCTCAGAAATGCTATGATTGGTCAATTTAAAGAAAATTGGTCAATCCTGATTGGCTCACCAGAACAAAAACTATATGTTATGACAGTCATTACTGGACTCCGAGACATGGTCCTTGAGTCCTGAAAATTAAGTAAAAAAAGGAAAAATGAGGCAGGGTGAGCCCACCCTGACCCTCAGGGTCATGTGAGGGGCCCAAAGGTACCCCTTTATGATTGACTGGCCACAACATGGACAACATATTGTGGCAGCCATTGCAGAACTAGGGAAATGGTCCCTACAGAAATGCATTGTAGTGCAAAGCCTGTTATTGAGGGTCACAAAAAGGATTATGACGAGTGCTAACAAGTTTTAGTCACAATGAAAATGAAAAGTTTCTTGGTGGCACCATGCTAATTTTATGAATTTTGAAGTGTTCTAAGATGATATTACCCCGTGAAATATGCTGCCTTTTGCTGTTATTTGATGACCCACGTTTGAAAGAAAACAGTTTTCTCCCATGAGTTTCTCATGGAGATTATAGAAGGTTATGGAGGGCCCACAAAAGCTAAGATGAGAAAACATTTTCTGTACATTCGTGCTATCTTCCTCATCCATGTGAGAGAAAAGTCTGATATTCTGGGTCAAACGTCAACAAGCAGCAACATCCTGTCAGTTGATTCCCCAGGGTTCTACTGCAGCTTCACCATACTGTTCTAATAAACAACTACAGCATTAACATTCTGTATTTGACACAAAAGTGTGGCACACCTAAACAATAGCTTAATAGTATCAAAGCTGCACAACTGAAAGGATTTTCTTTAGTAATGAACAAAGTGAGGCAACTGTTTCTGTCATAGAAATTATATTTAGGGCTCTAGAAAACGAACATGAGGGCACATTTTCTTTGAGTTCTCAAATATCTTTTTCATCCATGTCTGTAAAACATTCTGACTTGTAGAGTTCGATATGTACTCCAACACCAGCAGCAGTCATCAGTGAACTCCCTAGGGATTAATTGCAGGTTCACCAAGCAGTTCTAACGAACAACTAGACCACTAACATTTTCTTTTCAAGACAAAAGCCAGGCACTCCTGGACCTCATTTTGTTGGAATATTATCTGTTGAATGTAAAGCCTTTCCAGAGAGTGGGCTAAAGAAAATGAGCATTGATATGTTAATGCAGGTATGAAACCAGCAGGTAAAAAATGTGAGGGGAGGTTTTGTACTTTAGTAATTTGAGTCATAATATACTTTTAAAGGGGCTAAAAATAGTTAAAGAGCGAGACAGCTGCATAAGTACAGCATCCCCTTCCCACATCAGTTCACTCATGAAAAACATCTTGACAGTCACCAAGCAGCTCCCTAATTTTAACATAATCAACATTTTGGTAGACAAAGTTTGTGTACAGCGGTGGATGGGTGCCTGCAGAGTGACACCCGCTGAAGATTAAGCACAGGCCCAGTGACCAACTCCCTCTTCACACAGTCAGAGGCAGTGCACAGAGGGGGTCTGGTCGCCTGCTGAGGGTATCGGTGCAGGGCCAGGCCTAGAGGCTAGGCCCTCTACTAAACCCCACCGTGCATAGATTGCGTACCGCGTAGTTGGGTGCCACAGCATGGTGGGGCACATATCTTGACAATCAGACCACACCATGTGGCTAACCTCTGTTGTAGAGGACATAAGGCAATGTGTAACAGAAGTTGGGAGCTTGTGTACTTGATTGTCTGGGTCAATTTAGAATATGATCAAAACCCCTCAGAAAGTCACAGACAAAACCAAAGGTTAAAGTGACATTAAATCATAGGTGCCGATTAGGATCCTGGAAAAACCGGGTACGAACCGTCGGTCGGAGCGTTTTCTCCGTCCGACTCGTACCCGGTTGTAAAACTTTACAAACATGCAAGTACGATTCGCACGGAAACACCATTTCCGTACGAGTCGTACAAAACACCGACCGACGAAAATATACAGACAAATGTGATCCGGGAAAGCGCCGACGTGACGTCGGGACGCGTTCATGCAGCGTTTCACGAACCAGGAAGTACGAATCGATCCGACAGCAGTCCGAACGTCAATATTTTTACGGCACCCAAAAAGTGCCGGAAAAGCGAAGTACGCCGCGAAACGACCAGATTAGGGTGCCCGGTACCTGCCGTACCCCCCCCAGCCCCCGTGAGTAGCGCCGACCCCCGTGTATGTACACCCGTGTACGTACAAGTCGTACCCCCCTGTGTATGTACACCCGTGTACGTACGAGTCGTACCCCCCAGTCGTACCCCCCTGTGTATGTACACCCGTGTACATACGAGTCGTACCCCCCTGTGTATGTACACCCGTGTACGTACGAGTCGTACCCCCACCCGTATATGTACACCCGTGTACATACGAGTCGTACCCCCCGTGTATGTACACCAGTGTACGTACGAGTCGTACCCCCCTGTGTATGTACACCCGTGTACGTACGAGTCGTACCCCCCGTGTATGTACACCCGTGTACGTACGAGTCATACCCCCACCCGTGTATGTACACCCGTGTATGTACGAGTCGTACCCCCACCCGTGTATGGGGGTACGCACCGTACATACACGGGTAGGGGTACGACTCGTTTCGTACACGGGTGGGGGTACGACTCGTACGTACACGGGTGTACATACATGGGGGGTACGGCGCATACATACGGGGGCTGGGGGGGGTCGGCGCATACATACGGGGGCTGGGGGGGGGTGTTCGTCACGTATGAATGCACGTCTCTATGGTTGCAATGGGAGTTCGGTGCGGACGGTGTTTTTTCCATACGGTTGTAACATCGGACGCACGGGATGGATCGTACTTGCGCGGTCGGACTTCACTTTTCACATTTGTACGGTAAATCGTCTGGGGACGTGTCGGACACATTTTCCGACCCGAGGACGTGTGGGGAAATATTCCGAATGCGATTCGTATGGACTTTTTGCCATGCGAATCGTACTTGCCAGTTTGTACGGCACTTGTACGATTCGTATGGTAAAAAGACCGGATACGAGTCGTACGGGGAAATTTTTTCCAGGATCCTAATCGGCACCTAAGTGTTGAACGGAGACATGAACTAGCACTAAAATGACCCAAAACCCACAACAATTCACTAGATATAATTTAGTCTGTTAATTATAACTTGTACCTCCATCATGCACTACTTATGACCTCACATATTATCTTATTAATATGTCATGAGTGATGTATTGTGAGGTCATAGGCAGTGCAGTGCATCAACGGAGGACCGTTCTTGTCTCATTTCAACACCTAATGATAATGTCACTTGAACCTTTTTTAGTATAGACAGACAGACAGACTTTAGACAGACAGACTTTAGACAGATAGATAGATAGATAGATAGATAGATAGATAGATAGATAGATAGATAGATAGATAGATAGATAGATAGATAGATAGATAGATAGATAGATAGATAGATAGATAGATAGATAGATAGATAGATAGATAGATAGATAGATAGATAGATAGATAGATAGATAGACAGACAGACAGTCAGTCAGTCAGTCATTGGTATCAAGGCATTAATGGACAAAGCCGTGAACTTAAGAATAGTAAATCCACACATAAGAGCACTTGACATTTTTGTCCTCAATATTTTGACTGTGGGCCTAATTCCGAGTTTGGCAGAGAGGATTACTCCATCACAAATGTGACGGGTATCTCGTCTACCGTGTTATGATTCCATTATATCCTATGGTACTTGTAATACGGCGGAAAGGATAGCTGTTACGGTTGTGACGGAGTATCCCATCCGACAAACTCGTAATCAGGCCCGAAATTATTACGGTGGCACGATGTCTCATAATCGATATTGCCTATAACCTACATCAGGATGCTGCGCCCTTCGTGCAAGTTGCTTCTTTTTACAGTGGACTCGCAGTGTTGCCCAAGGCAATTTTTTTTTCATAGCTTCACTACTTGACCGAGTTAATGCAGATATGAGAAACATGTGTCCAGCCAAATGGGAACATCTGGAAAATATTGTTAAATGCCTAATTAAGTATGTCAATGACAAACTGCTGTAACAGGAAGTATTTAGGAAAAGCACATAATTGAGCTCTAATTCCATAGAACTCGTGTCCCATAGTCTCGCTGTACTTTTAATAGCCTTGAGGGATTTGTTACAGAGCAATCACTTCGAGCAGCTCGGGCATCATGTGGCACACATTTGTTTTGTCGCATGAATGGTGCAGAAATCAGCTTCGTACTCTAAGGACGTGAAGCATCTGTCATTCACAGCCACCTATCACCGCCTGGCTCGGCTCACGATGGGGCTGCAATATAATGGTGCAAATTCCGCACCCACTAATAAGCGTCGGCGTGTTAGTCTCCAAACTAGCAGAACACAAATTGCGCCTCCTTCCAGGCTTTACGCCATGGAAAGTGAAATAAAGTACCAATAGCAAATGGTATTCCCCATTCCACGGTGTGCGATATTTGTTACCGCGTCTTGCACCCTCATTGTAATTTTGTTTTGGATGAAAGGTGGAGTTTGAATCGGAAACAGGATTACTGGCCCTATTGATATCAAACTCAAGTCCTCTCTCACACACCTGATGGATCCCAATTAATTTTCGCCTCTTAAAACTTGCTAGAGGATATGTTTATTTGTGCCATGCCTTCCCAATTTAGGGCCCAACTCAGAAATGTTTTTTGCGTGTATGTTGCTCTTACGGTTTCTATAGAATATGTCCCTATAAATGGCACCCCTGCTTATCATGCAGATAATATCTCCAGATTTGGTGGATCTTGGCGCAGCCGCAGCCAGGACACCATCAGACTGCAGACTGGGAAATGTATGAAAGAAAAAAAAACAGCAAATCTCTTCCACCTATGAACCCAGGAGCTGGAACACCTCTGTATCCATCAGGAGCGCCCCGACGTTTTCCAGTTTAGGAAGACTCACCTCTATAAAGCACGCTATACCACAATGCATTAACCATCCATGCTGCCTTTTGACTTGCTTCCTGCTTTAGAAATACCGTGTGCATACATACATACATTTGTCAAAAGGAATCCTTTTCACGAGCGCCCCTTTTACCCTCGCCTAAGGGACTGGGGCTATTTATAGCGGGTCTGAGTGTTGGTGAATCTATTTTACTGAGCCGTCTGTGACAACTCCGAGAACTGGTTCCTTCCAAAGAGACCGGGGCCTTTGGAAGGGCAGAAAGGTCAGAGTACCGACAGACTGGACTGTTGGCAACAGCACCTCATTTTTTTTTCGGACTTTCCATCACGGATGGGGTACAACTAAGTCTACCGGTCTATGCTTCATCTCCCGAACTGCCTCACTTCATCAAAGAAAAATTAACTTAATCATTTTTCCTACCGCACAATTACTTTGCCAACACAAAGGCTAATGTGATGTAAATTACTTTTGTATTCTGCGTGTTTCTGGTATGTGATCCTTTCCACGGCTCCCAACTTACATTTTTTCAGAGCTATCAGGGTGATGGTCACATTGTTCTCTGGAAGGCGTGCTTATGAATATTCTGTCTCATATTGGTACCCCGGGAAAAAAAACAATACCTTTTGTTTCTTTTCTTCTATCTCCGATGTCTTTCATGCTAATTAAGACATTATGGGAACTAATAATGATAGCTCATTTGCATGTGTGAAGCACCTGTCACTCATAACGAAAGTAACCATGCTCATGATCTCACTAAGCCTGGGGGCGTACAGAAGCTGCAAACCCATGGCCTCTGGAGGTTTGACGGAGAAGTTTTAAAGACTTTCAGCAGGAGCTATGCGAGGGTCGTGCAACGAGAGAAATTCTTTTTGATATAAACAAGTGCAGCAGAAATGAAATATTCGCCATAATTCAGGAGTTTCCTCCTGCCACCCTTTACAAAGAGTCTTCACTGCATATTGAAAGTACAAAGTATTATAAAATGCTTCTACAGTTCCAGGGGGGAAAAGGAGCATGGGGAAAGTTCTACATTTTTCAATTAGATACTGAAATTATACAATTAGTAAATTATCATTCTAAAAAAGCACTAAAACCTGAATAATATACAGGAAAAAGACAGCTCCATATTTAGACAATCTCATAGCATTGAATTAGATCATAGTTTTGATCAAAGGCATAGAGTTTCTCAACATTTGTAACCTTTATACTGCTCTTAATACCACTATTTAAGGGGCTGAATACTTGCCTTCATGGGTAGCATGTTACACCACGTAGGATGTGAAGAGGAAATGGCTCAGTGTCTGACTCTCCTCAAACCAGCCTCTCCTGGATCATTATATTCACTTGTCAAACCAATAAGTACAGCGTGCTGTGGTGGCAGAGAGAAATGGAGCCTATATGTGCCTTCCCATACACTTTCTACGGTACTCTTACGTCTAGGTGGGCAGAAGCATCAGATCTCAAGAAGCAGAACTTCTCAGAGTGCTGAAGGTCATGCCCTTTCACTCTCGGGGTGCTAAGATGCCTAGATGGCCAGTCATCTATTGAAGCTTCTATGGTATTGGCTTGATAGGGTATGAGTCATGACAGCTAGAATAATGAAGAGTGTGTAGCGTTCTCCCCAGCCTGGGTACCCGCCAATAACTAAGCCACAGATGGAGCATTGTATTGCATGTATTTATTTGTCTGTGGGTAACCGCAAACTCAATATTCCCAAATTAGCCTTCATTGCATTCGACTCTAACACATACGTCACAGGTCTGCAGAGTCCATCAGGAGCCAACAGGATTCCAAAATGTTCAACTCACAAGACACTACAACTCCCTTTCTGTTAAATAAAATTCCAATTTATTACAAAATATAAATTGATAAACATTTGCAATTAAATCTCTTCAATCAATCTGTTTTGGCTCTTTAATTGTTCGACCTGATCTTGTTCTGGGAAACTGGGTGGTATCATCACCAACGTCCAGGATCTGACTCAACAGTGTAGAGGCAACAGCAGTCACTAATGTTTCAGACCCAGTCTCTCTTTCAACAGTTATATCTGATGAACGACTAGCTAAGTGCCTGAAATGAGAAGAGTCTCTAGTAATAGACTTCCCAGGGTGGTGGGCAGTCACCAGGGAGCATATTTCCCAAAACATTTCAGAGCAGGTGCTGCGTCAAATTTGGCAGCGCTGCACTTCGGAATTTTAAAAACGCAAGGATACACCGTATTCACAAGAATACGGCCCACCTCTGTGTTTCCTCTAGCGTTGGCGCAAAAAAAGCAGCCTAGCACCAGCTCATGCATCCTGCCGCCATGTCGCAAGGGTACCTGCACTGCAGAGACTTTTGTTTATGTGCAGTAAGGGACACCATCCTACACACAATCAATAATGGTGATTTGCTCTTTCCATGTGTGCTGCACAATGCAGCACACATGGAAAGAGCAAAAAACAAGGGGCAATTAATATTTTCTCCTCATATCACCATTCTAATGCCTGGTATTCCATGGCGTTGGTTTTTGGCACTGCCTCAGCCTTGTAAATCAGGGCAGGATAAAAAAACAATGGGTGTTGCGGGGGAACGCCCAGAGAAACACCCATTGCATTCCCGTTTGCCGCTGAGGACTACATGGAAAAGGCATATATACTAGGTGGCTTTAAGCCACCGCCACCTTGTAAATATGGGAAATAGCGCTATGCCACTGGAGCATCACAAAAAGTGACGCTCTGGTAGATATATGAGCTTGTAAGTATGCCCCCATGTGTCCTTCAGTAGACACCACTTGAAAAGGTTATGCATCAAATGGAGCATCAGAGTTTCTTCTCTGCATTTGTCTTACGAGCACTGGATCTGAAGTTCACCGCCCATACCTGATGTTGAATGATAAGCCCTCAAGTAGGATTCAACACAGTTTTAAAATCAAGTTTCTCAAGAGTAGGACGCTGCACTTCTTCCTTTAGCGTACTCATAAAACACTCAACAATTCCATTTACCTGCGGTCATAAAGGTGTACTCTTCTGATTCTATGCATTCAAATGCTCCAAAAAATATTTAAAGTCTTCCTTATGGCTGGAACACCCCAAGATGCTAAGATGACACCTCATTTTTCAATGACTTGATCTTGAGTAGTAGAAAAAAATCTTCAATTAACGGAAATCATGAGTATTTGTTAATAATCACCAGAAGATGATGTCCATTGTCGAGGGACCGAAAAAGTCAATGGCTATCCTCTCCCATGCATGCTATAGGAGTTCTGACATGTTCAAGATATGGTGAGTAGGTTTTGTAGAAAGGCAGTTGCATAGATGATAAGCCTTTAATTCCTTTTCAACCCTGTCATCAAGATAAGGAAAGCAGACTTGGTATCAGAGAGCTTGTTTTGTGGAAACGATTCTAGGCCTGGGTGGTAAATTCTGTTCCGCTCACGGAATTTGCGGAATTTCGATAATTTTGCGTTCCACGGAGAACGCGGCATTGCCAAAATTTCAGCGATCCGCGGCTTCACAGAATTTTATGCTTGTTCACGCTTTCAAAATGCTTGTTCGCGAGATATTTCCCCCGCAGCACGCAAACAGCGTTAACAAACAGGAAAAAAGCATCGCGAATGGGCGGAACAAGCAATTCCGCGTGTTTGCGGAACTCTGCGTGCTATGGAGATTTTTTAACGTTTCACGGAGCTTTGCGTAGCGCGACTAAGCAAATTCCGCCCACCCCGCGATGTCCTTCATGGGCTACTTCCATTATTTTCAGTTGCAGACTCTCTGGAATCAGAATTCTCGACCCTCGTAGTATATCTCTTTCCTGAGTAATGGACAGTTCATCCTTGACATTTTCGTAGTTTTGAACTTCATCATCACTGGTGAGTGGTCGAGTGTGTTGGTTACATGACTGATGTGTAACTATATCTTTCAACTTTAGCATGTCACTATCATGACTCGTGGCAGTGATAATCTAGGTTAATGAAATAGCAGCTGGTGTGTTTGAAATTAGAATGAAATTAATATAGGCCTCAGAAAGTTTGGGTGGAGGACAATGATCTTAAATAGGAACCCTGGAAAAGTAGTTACCAGGGTCTTGATCCTTCCCTGGATGATGCCCAATTGTATAATTGTACTCTTGTAACCGTAGCCCCCATCATTCAATGCAAGGAGGCATTTTGCCCTTTGGATAGACAAATATAGTCAGTAAAGCTTCATGATCAGTTACAAGCCTAAAATGTTTCCTGTACAGGTATACAAGGAAATTTTCACAAGCCCATGCCATGGCTAAACTTACTTTTTCTGGTTATGAATAAGCACATTCTGTTTTAGACAAACTCCTACTGGCATATGCCACAATATGCCTTCTAGCATTTGGGTGTCCACTGTGCTGTGCAAGTATAGCGCCTAACCCGACTGGACTTGCATCAACAACAACCTCTGTATGAAGCTTTGAATTGAAATATGCAATTTCAGTAGCATTCTCAATGGCTTGTTTGATTTTCTTAAAACTTTTCTCTCATTCATGTGACCAATGAAATGAAACATACTTTTTTGTTAAGACTCTCAACGGAGCATTTACAGTGACAAAGTCTTGTGTGCATCTTGAACAGTAACAGCCCATTCGAAGAAATGAGCGCATCATAAAAACATCTTGTGGGGGATCAGCATTTGACAGTGCTTGTACTTTAGCGGGATCTGGTGTCATACCCCATCAGAAAAGATATGGCCAAATAACTATAGCTTTGTCTTTTAAGACTCACACTTGTCTGCATTCAAAGTCAAAGCTGCTTCGGCAAGTAAACAACAACATACTTGTGTAAGAGCTTTATTGTGCTCTTTTTGTGTAGCTCCGATAATCAATATGTCATCGCTGTAATTGAACACATTCATGACAAGCTGTATGATACATTGAATGACATCTTGAAAGAGTTCTGCAGCAGGTGATACACCACAACTCAATCTTTTGTATTGAAACAGACCAACATGTGTAGAAAAAGTTGCAATTTATATGCAATCTTCTTCCATTTCCAACTGATGACCTTTATTTAAATCAACGTGAGAGAAGATCTTTGCATCACGTAGCACTTAATTGTGTTATCATGTCATCAATGTGTGGACCTGGATGTTGTTATCGTTCAATTGCCTTATTTGCCTGACGCATATAAACATATATGCCTGGGACCTACCAATGACTATGCTACACATGGAGCTTAGTATTACACGTCTTTATTTGTTTGCGTGTAATCGCGAACTCAGCATTCTAAACTAGCCTTCATTGCATTCTGCTCTAACACTTACATGATAGTTCTACGGAGTTCATCAGGAGCCAAAACTTGAAAGACACTACAGTATGTAGAGCCCTGGCAATTTCTCTCTAGGCTTGATATTGGGCTACTAGGGGAGTGTTAGTGAATGAAACAAGGGTATATGAGTGAAAGAATGCATTTGCAGTGCTTCAGTGGGGTTTAGTTGGGGAGAGAAATGGAATAGCAAGGGTGCCCTTATTAAGGAAAACAGGAGCATTTCAAAGCGCTGGTGAGTGAATTACACAATGATGATAAACTATGAGATTGAAGGATTCTAGTGAGTCTGTGGGCGAGAGGAACAGTAGGGAGGGTGGTTCTAGGAATGAGCACAAAAGGGCATTTCAAGGTGAAAACTGTCATTTCTGTACTGTTCTACAGACCACCAATGCCCAAAACAGGTCTGTTTTCTTTTGCTTGTGTCTTTGCAGTCTGAAAGATCAGTCAATTGCAAAGTGTGAGTTCATAAAAGTGTAAATGAGACTGCAGGCACACATTTAATGCTTCAACCACGCCCCACCTCTCAGTCACTTCCCATGAGCCTCTACAGACTTGCTTAAAAACAAATGAGTTTGGTAATTGATCTCAAACCTTCTTTCCAACAATGTGTTAGTATTATTCTCATTGAAAAAAAAAATAGAAAAAACAATAATTAGGGCCCAGACCTGCAGGCTGTCAATTAAGCCTGGGCAAAGTACTACGCTACGCTTGTGTAGTTTGCGAAGTTCGCACTACGCGAATCGAACGTAACACAGTGCGAACACGCGTAGCGTAGTGTTGCGCAGTGCTGCGGTCATTTTTTGCTTGCTCGCGTTCCTCAACGTCAAGTTGGCGACCGCGAGCAAGCAAAATGACATCCCGGCGAGACTTTTTCCTTGTTCGCGATCAGCAACATCAAGTTGGCGATCGCGAGCATGGAAAATAAACCTCCCGGCGAGATTCCCAACGCGAGGAGGTCAGGTTTCTCATTGCGAGTGGTCGCGTATGCTTGCGACCGCTCGCGATGAGAAACTACCAGTTCGCATTGAGAAAGCTGCCGCTCGAGTAAAAATCTACTCGAGCAGCAGAAAACTACAGCTCGCACTGATGCCATTTTCAATGATTGCACAGTGCCGGTTGCTTCTCCGCACTGTGCAATCATTAAAAACGACATCTGGCACAGTGCGAACAAGGTACTACGCAGTTCGCGAAGCACTACGCGTAGCTCGCATAGTGCGAAGTGCACTTTGCGTAGCTTCGCGAAGTGCTACTTCGCGAACAACGCCCAGGGTTACTGTCAATGTGGTATACTTCGGAAATATTGAGGGCCTGATTCACAAAGGGCACTTACGTTTTTGAGCAATTTACACTTATTGAGGTTTAAAACTGCTGCCATGATTCAAGGAGTCACACGTGTCAGAAGAGGGCAAAATAGTATATAACAGGAATGTAAATTGGGATGATCTGCCATACTGAGTGTATTTCAGTGATTATGGAAAAATCAAGTAGCTGTAGTGAGTATAGAAGGCAATCAAAATAAAAGCGTCTGGGCAATGTATGATGACTGTCTAACAATCTCTGTGGCTGTGATCAAATGGGGAGTAAATTAGAAGTATATAAGCGCATTTTGAGAGCTGCCATATTGGTGGAATATTGAAAGAGACCATGGCAAATGGCCGGTGTAGTCAAAAAGCTGGCTTGTGACAAAGCCAAGGCAAATGATTACACTAAGCAAAAGAGAACAGAATGCTAATTCAATTATAAGATATGTTATGGTATAGTAAGATAGGCTACAGAATGGATGGCAGTAACGGGGAGTGAGCAATATAATAGTCTGATTGATGACAGACCATGTCTTACCTTCCCCCAATATAGTTTCTATAAAAAATATATGTATGTGTAGGCATTGGTAGAGTGGCAGCCTAGCTTGAGAGCAATGGAGTGCTGAGCAGGGGGGCATGGCCCAGGGGATGATACATTCTGTAGAGGAAGGTCATGAGTAGACTGTCAGGTCAAGGGTAATACTCCAAGCAGATGTATTTATTCACAATTTCTTAAATTATAGAGGAGTCAGTGCAAGTCTGATGTCAATAGGGACGCGGTCCCAAATCCTGGGAGCATGACCATAGTAGGCTTGCCTTCCATTTCTTTTCTCCTTGGAATGTTTTCTATCCAGTCTGGCTGTGTCCAGGTTTGAAGTACAGCATTATTGTTCCACAACATCCGGAATTAGAAACCTAACCAAAGGAAGAACAGGGATTCTACTGAACCTAACCAAAGGAAGAACAGGGATTCCACTGAACATGTGTGAAAAACCCTCTTTCCAGAAAGAAAAATTCTTTTCTAGAGTCCACTCACCCACCAGGGTTACCCCTAGGTGGTTTGCTTCATCATTGGGGCCCTCTCAATCCGCTGCGTATTGAGGCGTGCTGCAACTTGCGAACTACGTAGGAGCACTTAGTTTTGGGAAAATATCTGTGGTGCAGTGATGTGGAGTGGGAAAAAATAGGTTAAAAATACCTAGCTAATGAGATAATATTTTATGCCTGCTCCTAGTCGGTATGTTTTAAAATTGGGGGTTAATACTAGAGAAAGACCTATCTGTAATGAGTATGGTGTCCCTAGTACTGGGTCGACATGTTTTGAGCTTTCCCCTAAAGCTCTTCTTCAGGACCACACGAGGGCCAGCACCATGTGTACCACTCCTAAAGACTCCTGTAAATAGGAAACAATGGGGTGAACACCTAATGTGTGTTCATCAGATATTTAATAGATACGGTTGTACACTGTAGGAAATAAAGCAAAAGGAAAATTAAAAAAGCCTGCCTACCACCCAAGCTGGCAGGCCCTTTATATATGCGGCGTCGTATCTCGATCAATGTACTCCTCTATAGTGGGTGTACTTAACAACTATTTTGTGCGATCATCTGTGGTGGGAGAAATCAATCACACACAACGTCTTTGTGAAGAGAAGTTGTTATTTACAAATTGGAGTTAAAAAGCACTCGTAAAAAAGACACCACATGACATACAACATATAAAAAAATAATTGTACTACATATCAATGACACATACTTTTCTTTAGGCAGAAATATGCCTCATGATCTGCAGGGGTAGAGGGGCTTGAAGTCACACCCTAAAATGGTAATGGGGACATAGAGATAGTCATTAGAGTTTCCTAAAGGTAAATGAGATAGGAACCGGGGAGAGAATTCCCGGTGCCTTGGCTTATCCTGGAAGGAAAATAGAAACCTTATAATTTCCTTGGAAAAATGAGAAATAAGGTCAAACGGGTCTGGCTGGATTTACTTCATTACTTCATCAAAGCACTCCTCTCGGAAAATGACCTGATGGCACCCGTAGAGACAGCATCTTACCACGTCTGTCTCCCGGTGGCCATTAAATAGACCCAGATCGGCTTAGTCATGCTTACTTCAAAAACTAGACCGTGTCTCTCACAAAATGGCCGCTGTGACTGGCAATGGAGCGGGGCCATCTTGGGTGAATGAAATAGACCCGGATCAGCCTAGTCATGCTTACTTCAAGGACTAGACAGTGTCTCTTACAAGACTGTGACTGGCAATGGAGTGGGGCCATCTTAGGCGAATTACCAAATTGTCGGGTATTGTGGACAAAAGGCTGAAAATAAAATAAAACTAACAAGGGGGATACATTTACAAAGAGAATAAATTTAGACACTCAAGTACAATGGAGTGGTAATTCTTGCAGTATGTTGCGAGCACAACGGTACATCTGGTTCCTGTGACATAACAGCTCAACTGTGCTCTTCTCAGAATAGCTTTTATGTACATCATGAAATGATTAAACCTCAAGTAGGGGACAGCCTTTATACCAGCCTACCCCATAAGGAGACCCTGGACATCATTGAAGAGGTTCTCTATGAAGCAGAATGGACCTATCATACACCTAGACATCTGGCACTTCCGTTTTGAAGATACAGCACGGACCAGTATGGGTATTACTTTTGCCCCAAGTGTGGCGGGATTATTTGTGCACCACCTCGAAAAGCACAAAATCCTGTCAGGCATGAACCCACACCTCCAACATATTCAACTTTGGAAGAGATACATCAATGATGTTCTACTGATTTGGGAGGGTGACGAGTCCAACGCCAATGAGTTCATCAAGTGGCTGAACCAACAGGACCATTTCCTAAAGTTCACACATACCATGAGTAGATCCCAACCGGTAATTCTGGACCTCAACATCTATGATGTTGATGGCTTACTAAAGACAACCACACATCTAAAATCCACTGCAAAAAACTCCTAAACAACAGCTTCCATCCGAGACATCTGAAGGAGAAACTCCCTTTCGGACAGTTTCTCAGACTTAGGAGAAACTGCTCTGAGACTAAGGATTTCAAAGCACAAGCCAAAGGGCTATCTGAGAAACTTCTCACAAGGAAATACGCAAAAAACCTGATATCCAAAGCCAAAAAGAGAGCTGCAAACTACAAAAGAGAAGCACTCCTGGAGACATATCAAAAACAAATCACTGGAAAAGAAAAAAGACCTATATGCATCACAACCTTCAACATAGCGTCCAACTGTGTCACAAAAATAGTCAAAAAAACACTAGCGCACCCTTAACAGTGTGAAACTGAACATTACCATAACCCATGTTCTCACACAGAAAAGGAAAAAACCTAAGAGACATCTTGGTACACCTTGGTACACACCCGCCCCAAACCCCAAACAAGAAACGATAAGGCCATCTTATCAAGAACGGGCGATGATATTATCACCACTTTAGCGACAGGAAACAGCCGCTAAAGCGGCAATAATGGGCTTGATAATATCCCCTATAGAATTCCAATAGAACCCAGGTTTTATGTCCTTCACACCAGAACCTGGGCTTCTATTGGAATTCTATAGGGCATGTTCTCAAGCCCCTTATCTACGCTTTAGCGTCAGTGTGCTGCCGCTAAAGCGGCGATAATGTTATCAACCGTTCTTGATAATATGGCCCAACAAGTACTGAGCACCCTACCGACGGGCCGCCATCCTTGCAGGAACTGCAGTGTGTGTCACCTGACCTCCACTACGAAAAAAGTAACCTTTAACAACAAGGTGAGTTGGGAGTTACGCAAATTCACTAACTGCAATACCACAGGGGTTGTGTACTTGATCACATGCATATGTAACCAACATTATGTCGGTATGATCTCCAGAAAGGTTAGCACCAGGATAAGAGAACATCGCAGCAACATCAGGTGCCACCGTGTCACCACAAAAATTGCGTCACCTTTCAATTAAGTGAAACACACCCCTAACGATCTACACTGGGTAGTGTTAGAACATCTCAAACACATTGACAACCTAGAAAACAGATTGCTAGAGAAAGAGCAGCAGTGGGTGCATAAATTGCACATGGACACTGAAGGACTAAATGATGATATCCCGTGGGGCAGTTCATTAAATGAATCAGGAATACATACACATTCTGCCAGACTTAGAAGATTGTTTGAGTATACCATTCTACTCAAAATGTAACAGAAGTAAAGGTCCAACCGCACGTGATACTCACACTAACGTAAATCTTAACGCTAATAACACATGGGTACCACTTCATCTAGAATGCCCAATTACACAGGCGGGCCCCATACCCATTCCAGTAGCAGCGACTCTTTTGTGAACAGCAGGCTGCCTATTGGTGGCATTCAGACTCCAACTGACAACTACGAGTCTACTATTCCATACATGATATCTTGCATTATCCAGTAATCGGGTACTATGTATGACTTCTACCTAACAAGACATGAGTTTTAGTCATTATAACATACAAGAGATCCTGAGAAGAGCGCAATCCAGCTGTCAAGTCTAAGGGTCTTTGTTGTGCCCTTGCACACACGATGACACAGGTAGCCACGTAGAGTTTGAGGTCTTCTTTATTGGTTCCTGGTAATATGTACATCAGTCCATACCAGCTCTATTTTCAGCTCTTACACCAGCCCCATCAGGAGCAGTCTCCCTGCTGCTGAGCCCATCTCCAACTATCACCACTCATCCACACAGTCACCCAGGCATTCCAGTCATCACAGACACACCAACATTCCGTCACCATCTCTCACTCTGGCTGATCAGCTAGGAGACAGTTAGGCTGGGTAGTATTAAATAACACAGTGAGGATATAACATTATCCCCTTCCTTATAAAAGAAAACAAAATGTGTGAAGAAACATGAGAATAACTATAAACACGGCAATAAAATATACAGTCAAGGAAAAGGTTAAAACTTAGGGAAGCAAAACTAAAAACAACTTCGCCAGAGAAGAAACACTGCGTACCTGAAGGAAGGAAAAATATAGAAAAGCAATAATAATAAAATAGCAAGCAATATCCCATTCTTCCCAAAAAATCAATAGAAAAAATTTAGTGAAGGGTGGACTACACCCCAAGACAAACACACAAGGCCAAAACATGCAAAAAGGGTGAAACAAAAACGACCAATACACGTGTACCACAAAGTGAACAACACAGAGGGTACACACAATGAGGCGCGATTTACACACACCAACACCTGGAGCGCAGAGCGACGTACACAAGGCACAAAATGTGAGGTGCAGGGCGGCTTACACACAACATAACAGAACGTGCAGAATAACGCAACTTACAAACACATCAGACTCATAGTGCAGACCAAACGTGCAGCTCAAGACAATAAACACAACAAAGTGAAAATGGGGCTACCACCCATAAACACACCCTGTGAAGGGATGAACCATTGTACAGCACAACATGTAAGTGGGGCCAAAACCCATAACCCAACCTAGTGTAAGGTTAACATCAAAAACTGTGTATATGGGAACACATTCATAAACCTACCCCCATGTAGAGGTCATAACTGTAAAATGCAAAAATGGGATTATTACCCAAAGCCATCCCTCATGGAAGGGATAAAACTGTTATGGGACTATTACCCAAACCCATCCCTCATGTAAGTGTTAAACTGTGACTGCCACCCACTAAAACACATGGGCCACCCAACTATAGGGAAACGTACATTGTGGCATCACGAATCACAAGAAGTTCTTCCAAAAGACATGCTACAACTCGAAATGTAGTACAACTTTAACCTATATCCCACGCCGGTGAGCAACATTTCACCCGAGTACCACAAGGCAATTAACACCCTTGCGCAAGGGAACCAAAAACGAAACATGCCAATATGTAAAAGCACAAATTGAAAAAATATATAGCGCTTCACAAATGCAAAAAAAACAATTAGTGACTATTTCACGTGTAATATTGTATGTAACAAATTAATCCAAGGAGTGAGTCTGTTTTTAAAAACCACAGTCTTGTTGATCTTCCCATACTTCTCCTCCAAATAACTTCTCCATGCCAAGAAACAATGTACTGCCAAACCATTCACCGTCTTGTAAATTATCCCAAACCTTACCTCCAGATAACATGACCAACACATAGCACACAGGGGGTCTTCTGTTGGCACCACACCACAGCGGATGCATATCACCCAAGAATCCAGTGTCCACAGGGTGTTCTTGCTGGTACAAACACAGCATCAAAATGTGCAGCGTTGTAAACGTCTGCCATCCACTTTCCATCTTAATGTAACTGACGTCGACGCAGATGCTCGAAACCCCAATTCACACTCGGCAGAAATATGTTTTGAAACCTGGCTTACCATGTGTTGAAATGACCGACATGCCGCAAACCCTTGAAAACATCTTCCTGTAGAACGAATCTTGTGCCTAAAGTGCTGCGAGCCATAACGTAAAAACGGCACACACACAAAAGAAGCGGCGGATGGCATCGAGTGAAGACAAACAAGTTGTGTGCTGCCGCAAACACAAGATAGCGGCACGCACTGTTAACGCACGCCGGGAGGGTCAACGCACGTTGCTAAAATTAAGCATCCAGTATCAGCCACCGGCTGCGAAGACCCCAGGACGTTACAGAAGATTCCACCGCAGTTGCATACTGGTGGGGATGGCTAGCCTGTGGTAGCTCCATAATTGATTCATGTAGTTGTTCAAGTTTCTTTTTGTTTCGCTTGGTTTCTGTAGTTTATTATAGTTTCTCTTGTTTTCTGTACCATTCGTAGACAGGTATAAAATCCTTAAAACGCTAGAGTCCATGTCCAGTCGTCACCAAAATAATGTTCTGCTCTTGCACACATGTTGACACAGGTAGCCATGTAGAGTTTGAGGTCTTCTTCATTGGTTCCAGGTAATATGTACATCAGTCCATACCAGCTCTATTTCCAGCTCTCACACCAGCCCCACCAGGAGCAGCCTCCCTGCTGCTCTGCCGATCTCCAACTGTCACCACTCATCCACACAGGCACACCAACATTCCGTCACTATCTCTCAATCTGGCTAAACAGATAGGAGACAGCTAAACTGGGTAGTATTAAATAACACAGTGAGGATATAACAGTCTTGCGCATCATTTTGATGTAACTCATAATCCAGGAATCTGGCATTTTTCATGACTTCCCCTAACACTACATGAGGTTTAGTCATTTCATGATGTACTTAAAAGCTATACTGAGAAGAGCACAGTCGAGCTGTTATGTCACAGGGCTTTGCACATCAACCAGATGTACCGTTGCGCTAGCAACATACTGCACGAATTACCACTCGATTTTACTTGAGTGTCTAAATTTATTCCCCTTGTAAATTTATCCCCCTTGTTAGTTTTATTTTATTTGCAGCCTTCTGTCCGAAAAAAAACCGACAATTTGGTCATTCACCTAAGATGGCCCCGCTCCATTGCCAGTCACAGTGGCCATCTTCTGAGAGACACGGTCTAGTCTTTGAAGTAAGCATGACTAGACTGATCAGGGTCTATTTCATTCACCCAGGATGGCCCTGTGTGACAGACACAGTCTAGTTTTTGAAGTAAATAAATCCAAAAAGGAACCCATTTCAGTTCCATAAGGCTGCACAGCCCCAACCTAGTTTGAATCCAATGAATCAATTTCTTATGCTTTTCTCTCACATTTTTTCTTCATTATTTCACCATACATTTTTATCAATTATAAACGAGACGAAGCGTGAAGCAGGTATTGCACGCTGGTAAAACTTGAATGGTGAAAGACAGTTTAAAACAAGGATTACAAGGTGTGCATCTCACCCCATAAATCGCATTTGTTTTTTAAGTAAGCATGACTAAGCTGATCTGGGTCTATTTAATGGCCACCGGGAGACAGATGCGGGAAGCTGCGGTCTCCAGGGGTGCCATCAGGTCATTTTCAGAGAGGAGTGCTTTGACGATGTAAGTCCAGCCAGACCTGTTTGGCCTTATTTCTCATTTTTCTAAGGAAATAATACGTTTTCTATTTTCCTTCCAGGAGAAGCCAAGGCACCGGGAATTCTCTCCATGGTTCCTATCTCATTTACCTTTAGGAAACTCTAATGACTATCTCTATGTCCCCATTACCATTTTAGGGTGTGACTACAAGCCCCTCTACCCCTGCAGATCATGAGGCATATTTCTGCCTAAACAAAAGTATGTGTCATTGGAATGTAATACTATTATTCATTATATGCTGTATGTCACATGGTGTCTTTTTCATGAGTGCTTTTAAACTGCAATTTGTACATAACCACTTCTCTTCACAAAGACGTTGTGTGTGATTGATTTCTTCCACCACAGATGATCTCACAAAATAGCTGTTAAGTACACCCACTATAGAGGAGTACATTGATCATGATACGAAGCCGCATATATAAAGGGCCTGCCAGCTTGGCTGGAAGGCAGGCTTTTTAAATTTTCCTTTTGCTTTATTTCCTACAGTTACAGCGTGTCAGTGTACAACCGTATGTATTAAATATCTGGTGAACACACATTAGGTGTGCACCCCATAGTTTCGTATTTACAGGATTCTTTAGGAGTGGTAAGCACAGGGCTGGCCCTCGTGTGGTCCTGAAGAAGAGCTTTAGGGGAAAGCTCGAAACATGTCGACCCAGTACTAGGGACAACATACTCATTACAGATAGGTTTTTCCCTAGTATTAACCACTGATTTTAAAACATACCGACTAGGAGCAGGAATAAAATATTAGCTCACTAGCTAGGTAATTTTAACCTATTTTTCCCACTCCACATCACTGCACCACACATATTTTCCAAAACCTAAGTACTCCTATGTAGTTCGCAAGTCGCAGCATGCCTCAATCTGCAGTGGATTGAGAGGGTCCCAATGATGAAGCATGTCACCTAGGGGTAACCCTGGTGGGTGAGGGGACTCTAGAAAATAATTTTTCTTTCTGGAAAGAGGGTTTTTCACACATGTTCAGTGGAATCCCTGTTCCTCCTATAGTTTGGTTTCTAATTCCGGTATTCAGGATGTTGTGGAACTGCATTCAGTAAGGAGGGTGGACCTAACCTTAACCTCTACCTCCCCCCGTTCTTTGATTGTACAGCATTGTCGCCCAGACGCAGCTTGATTGTTTGCCAGGTTTGCTGCCGTCTAGTTGTTAAGGGTTTTATAGATGATGCCATTGGTCTTGAAGATGATCCGGCTGGAAGGGAAAGTGAGCAAACTATGGTGGCTATCCAAGCATATTATTAATAGCTTATTCCCTGAGGTCTTTTCTCACACACTGAGTGTCACTACATATCATCAAAATCCTATTCTTTGTATAAGTTGTGATTCTCTCTCTTTTCTTTCCAAGTCCATGTTACCAATCCGTTCTTTTCTTATGACATGAACACAACATGAGTATTTTATTAGCATGATGTTATCACTGGGTGTACAGTGTTTGCATCTTTTATGAATGTACTGCCATGAATGTAATATTTAACTGCCTCAAAAAAGCTCCTTGGTCCATAGAAAAACGTGTCTGTTGTCCTTCCTCTGTAAGTATGTCTCTATCGTTGCAAATAAAGACCTGCAGACTACTATATTAAGTCTTTGAAATATTAATTTTGCAGACGTTCCATGGTAATGCCATTCTCCTTTTGTCAACCGTACCCATGTGAACTTTAAAGAGCTATGTTTACCTTCTGATTTTCCCTCTCCTTCTATTGCCCTAGCCCCTGAGAAGCCAATGGGAGTCAGTCTAGAGTTTTATCATGGGAAAAGGGATCGACCCTATGATGTTGTAGGAGGTCAAATAATGCGCATGTCACTTCAGTTTCGCCTGACATATTTTTTTGCTTAATCTGAATGCCATGGTGCTATGTGTTACTTTCACAGAAATCAAGAAAGATTCTCAAGGATAGCTGCCTGCCATGTTAGCAGCACACCTGTCTGTATGACCAGATATGGCTAATGCAGGGAATGCAGGCCTTGAGAGCATCAGGGCTACACTTCTAACCTCTGAGTAGAAATGCCGGCCCTTTTGATTTTCAATTGGAATCACTCAACCAGAGCATAGCAATCAATAGTGGCACCAATGCCCAGACATGCAAGGGACCAAATGTACCCCAGTTAGGGCTGGTATGTACTACCCAATCAGAGGTTAGGGCCTATGAACCTTTGCGAAGCCTCAACCAGCACTGGGGTCCAGCATGTGATGCGACCTAACGAACCTTCTCCCTCCTGCTACTTATTATAGTTAAAGCCCATGCACTCCTTTTTTTCTCACCATATCATTGACATATATTTCGATTTGAGTTAACTAAAGGGGTCATTTCTAAGAAAATAGTCTTGCAGAAATGCCTGATTCATTTTCCCAGTGCTATTTCTCAGTAACTGAAATCTAAAGTCACTTTTTTATGGCTTCTCTTCTTAAATGATTGATTCGCTTCATTCGCTTCTACTGCCTCGTGAATCACAGTTGTGATGCGCGTTATTGGGCAGTAAAGCACACCCTGTCGTGCTTTCGCACCTCATTAAGTCACAGGCCAAAGAAAAGAGTGAAAATAAATCACACAAACTTGCTGCAATGCACTTACTTGAATACGTCTTCCTGTGGGGTGTAACTTACTTTAATTAGTGCAGCAAGGTCACTTGGAAAGTGAGTTTAAGAGGTGTCATATACTTTTCTTAGTTGTTACATACATTGATGTATACTATCTAAGGGCCTGATTTAGAGTATTGAGGGCGAGTTACTCCATCACAAGTGTGACGGATTTCCCATCCACCTTATTCCAAGTCAGTGATGACTGGTGACATTTGAAAGTGGTGGGTGTAAAAGTTAGGGATGAGTTTTAAGTAGCGAGCAACCATTGCATTTTCGTTTGCTTTCGCCTTGTCATATTTTTGAAAACTGTGCACCCCTATGATGGGGGTCCCCTTGCACCCATTTGCATAGAATCACAATTACAACTGAAATATGTGACCACTATCCTGTGCATTCTGCAGTGATGGGCATGTATTCTGAATACCCTTTTGACCCACTGACTTGAGTGAAACATGCAGTGCCTTCAACCACAGTTCCAGAGTTCTCAATCGTGCAAATAAGTGTTTCCACTCAGTTCAAAGTATGTTTTGATGCCTCGTCATGGGTAGTAAGTGCTATATGAAACCAATTACAGTACAACAGTAACGTGCATGTGCTACGTGAAAAAGTAGAAAAACAACATTCCAGAAGTAGCTAACATTATTTTACATTATCCTGCATATTCTACTGGCAACTATGCAAACCTGAGCGACAAAACTACCAGGAGACTGCTGATGCCTGTGGTCCAAAGTCACCCACAGATGCTCATGAAAAACAGTGGCAACTGCCGCCAACTAAAACCGGTAGGTCGGTGGTGCAGGGGGGGAGGAGAGGTTGGTATATAATAAAACAATAATAAAAAACCCTTACCTACCGCTCAACTCCGCTCTGCTCCTGCTGCCAGCTGCCTTGTTCTTCCTGCTCCTCACGTCCCAGAAGCCAGAAGTGGATGGGCCTAAGGGCACAGTCTCCCCACCCAATGCAGATGCTGCTCTCTAGCACAAGAGAAGTGCCAGGATTGGTCTGAGGGGCCTCCTTTGCCGCTAATACTGTGCCTGGGAGCCTGTAGGGTTTCTCCAACTCGGCTGTACAATACATTTGGGTTGGAGTAATATAAGTGTGCATGTGTGTTTGGCCAGCCTGAGAAGGCCGGGCAAACACACAGGCACACTTATAAGTGCACGGTACTCCTCCCTGCCCTGACCCGGCCACCCCTCCTGTCAGAGGTAATTAACTCTGACAGAGATAAATGAAATGATAATAACAGCCTGTTACTACTATTTTTTTTATCCTGTGCTGGCAGTGGGGCGACGCTCCGCCACCATTACAGAGGAGCCGCCACTGAAAGAAAACCAACAAAGTCAAGCGAAAAGGAAGTTCCAAAAGATGTACAGGGATTCTGCTTTGTGTATATAACAAATGTGACTACACAGTGCGACGATCACAGCTGAGACAGTCCAAGAACTCAATCCACAGCAGGATGAAAACGGCCACGCATGTTAATTAGTAAAGCACATTCTATTCTGCAAACTGAACTAGCGGGGAGAGTTTGAGCACCACAAGTGCGGCCCTTTAATCGAAAATATGCAAGAACAAAAACGAAGAAACACTTTGGAGGATGCAGTTTAATGGGGACGAACCTGAATAAAAGTGGATAAAAGTAACCGTCGAGCTAGAAGAAATAAGCAATGGCAGGACTGGACTCTGATATCATATTAATAGTAACACTCCAAATCCTTTTATCCAGCTTCAGTCACAAATACGTTTTTTGATACCTCACAATCCAGTTCCTGTCTGCGGGATGCGCACAGAGATGTTCGTCACTTAATAAATTAACTAAAACAGTAATGGAGTCCTCCTTCCGATTTTATGGAATGATTGTACTGTTCATGGAATACGCAAGCTCTGATGAAGCCATGCCCATTCGCAGAGCTTCCAACTTACTTTGTACAATGTTTACTCATATCACAGAGTTATTGTGGAGCCAACATTACAGGGGGCGCTATGCATAGTGCTGCAAAGATGGAACAAAAAAGGTTGAACCCTAACCCGTCACTATTGGTACCCACAATTTTAGCTAGTCCACTCCAACCCCCCCAACCCCCATCCACCCCTGAAAAAAACACAGGTTTACAAAGGTCTGACCTGAGCAATCTTCCTCCTGCAGCAACCCCCCCCCCCCCTCCCCGTTTGACAGCAGGGTTGCTTTGATGGGCCTGTTTTTAATCTTGACAACCAGGGCTGCTTTGATGAGGCTATTTTCCATTTTGACAGCCAGCTTGCGCCGTCTTTACCTGAACCTTTATCTAATGGCCTCAGCGGGGTTCGGACCCAGTTGGAAACTGGTGTTACTCTGATGGGGGAAGTTTCATGGCTACTCCCTGTTTAAGACTCTTATTCCTTTTCATACGTAGTGCCACGGGTCTTTATATGTATCAACCATTTTAAAATGAATTAGGATTTAATCTGCAAATGCCTGTGAATGGCTTCATCTGCAGGGATGGAGGGCCAGCCCAAATCTAACCAATCCTGGAGCTGCTCTCATGCTGTTTTCACCATGAGAGAAGTGTGAGAAGTTGGCCTGGCATATGCTGTCCACTAGTTATAGTGGGCACCTTGCACCAGTCCAAACAACCCTTATTGATGATAGGTTTAAAGGCAAACTTTATTGAAAGCTATCCTAGTGGTAGCTATGGAGAGCAGCCTTCAGGCTAAATCTTGAAGGAGTGTAAAGCAGCTTGGTTTACCAGATTATAACCTGTTGAATCACTAAATGAAAGGAGAACCACACAAGGTAAATATAAAATATATGTATTTATTTCTAAACACTCACTACTAATCCCTTTCTGAGATTAGAGTCCAAGATACACAAAAATACAGTTCTAAAACGACAGTAAATAGCACACAGTATATTGGGCCCTAGGGGCGGACCAAACCATATATTAAGAAAGTGGTGTAAGAACCACGACTTGACCAGGCACACTGCCTAGAGCACGTAGAATCGCTGGGACCCCAAGGAACCACCCAAGGTAGTGACACAGGAGGCCCACGGGAGATGCGTGCAGTGTGAGAACACAGGCACGAGCCCCGTACTATTCTATGGGAAAGTCGCGGTTGGAATTTTAGAAGTTAAGGACAATTAGGAGAGGACTTTGAGCAAACCCCTTTAGACTTAGGGGATTCTAGAGCCAACACCCACGGGAGCACCGTAGTACTCGAGTTACCTCACCTAGAAAAGCCGGGTGCATAGGTGTCAAATGGTGTCGGGAATCGTAGTTGATTTCAATGGCGACCTGCTGCAAAGTGCTGATGCCGGGAAGTAGAAAAGTGTCCGGTGTGATCCAAGTCTGGATCGAAGATCAGAAGAACCTGAAAACAGAGTGGACAGAGTCTGGGTCACTTGCCAGTGACCAGGGGGCACAATAGACGAATACCCACCGATGTCGGGTGTTTCAGGTGCAAAGAGGTGAAGCTTGACTCTGCAGCCATGAGGACCAGGAGGCATTGACAATGACCAGCAGCTGGATTCGAGCTGTCCCACAAAGGATGTCGAGTGCTGCAGTGTCGGTGCCCGGATTGGACCCAACAAGCCTTGGTAACAGCAACCCATGCAGAAAGAGAAAAGCTGCTTCGGTGCGGACCAGCAAGGTCCTGGGGACTCCCCAAGCAATGGAAAGTCAGGGCACATATGGAGCAACCAGGTAAGCCCAATTAGATTTAGAGTTGCCTTCACAGGGACCAACCAGTCGACGGACTAGGGATTGCAAAGGGACCTTGAGAGAAAACACAAAGGGCCAGCTCATGGAACACTCATGGGGTGTAGGCAGGCAATCTTCTGTGAAAATGCTGTTGGGGTCAGGGCTACAAGTAACCCAAAGCTCAGCTACAGGAATCGCTGGAAAATTGATGCTTCTGCAAAGTGACGTGTTGTCCAGGGGTTCGGGTTTCACGGTCGCCACGAGGGATACGGGCCTCAGACTTGCTGTGGGCACTGATCCACCTCTAAGACCACGGAAACCCACCTCCTGTGTTGCAGAGTTCTTCGGAGTCCTAAGGAGCTTCGGAGATGCAAACTGGTCAGATGCGTCTTTGGTGCCTGCCTTGCAGCGGAGTAACTCCTTTACTCCAAGAGAGATTCTTCAGTCATCTAGTTCAATGTAGATCATCGAAGTTCCGGGATTCAGTATCAGAGTTTCATCCAGGTGTACTCTAAAGTCCTGTTGCCAGGGGTTCCTATCCTATACCCAAGGAAGGGGTGGGACAAACTCTAGGGACCCACCTATGGGAGGGTCAGGAAAGAGGGGTGGCTACATCCATTTCCTCTGTCCAGTTTCGCGCCAGAGCAGGGGCTGGTAGCCCCTGCAACCGGTTTGAGCTGGACTATGCACAGGGACACCAAATGTGCCCCAAGTGCAGACTTCAAAGCACTCCTGGAGTGCACCCACCCAGCCCCAATACACTCAAGCCTGTCTGGGAGGTGGCGACACCTCCCTGTGAGAGGAAACCTATTGTCCAGGCCTACCCTGCCAGAGTTTCGTCCAGCAGCAGGAGGGCAGACTCGTGCCTGTGGCTGGAAGCATCCATTTTGGAATGCCAGGGCTCTGTTAGCTGGTACCGGGTATACCGGTGCTGTCATGTCTCTCCCTCTAGAAGAGTGGGATCATACTCCCACACCAGTTACTGGTGTGGGGGTATGATTCCAAGATGTTTGACACCAAACACGACATGTTTCCGTGCAGCCATCCACAAGTTAGCATTTACCGTTTGGTTATAATGCACTTAAGAGTATATGGTTTGGCTGCATCACAAACAACCCCGTAATAAAGGTCCAGATGGCTGCATAGGGGCTCTGCTCATGCATGGGCACCTTCTCACATAAAACCCAGCACCCTGCCTTCAGGATGGGTAAGGCCTGCTATAGGGGTGACTGATAGGTTTATAGATGCAGTGATATGGAGAGATATAGTGTACCTATATCTCAGTAAGGGGTGCATGCACCACCTTACACAGGCTGCTGTAGCAGTCCTGTGGTGTCATTTTGGATGGCTTCCCAGGGGTGGCATAATACATGCTGCAGCCCCTGGTAGGCCTCTGGGGTACATTTGCCCTGGGTACATAGTATACCATATGCTAGGGACGTATAAGGGTACCCCAGAATCCAATCTGGAGTGTACCTAAAGTACTTGTAATCAATTTAAGGGAGAAAGCAGATAGGCTGGTAGAAAACCAGCAAAACACCAGGAAAAAAGAGGGGGCAACCATACAGTCAGATTCCACATTGCTACAAGAAGCACCAGGATTGGATTGAGCAGGCTAGCCCAGCACTTCTTAGGAGGCTAGGTTCCTGTGCCTGCAATCCCCTGGCAGTTTAACACCGAAGTGTGCAAGTCGTGCTGCCCGTTGCAAGACAGTCGCACAGTCTGACATGCGCACTCCACACTGGCAGCTTTGCTCGTCCGCCTGCTGCTGTTATCAGTCCTGCTCCAGCCCTCACACACTGACACTCATGCTAGGGCATTCATATAATTTATATGATGTGGTGCCGGCTCACGCTGTAATAAATTGGTAATGGTAATGACCATTTTATTTACGTTTACCTGCTGCACTCGCAGCAGGTATGGTGATGCTCCTCTGCCCTTTAAGCGGAACCGCCTCTGTTCCACCAGCATTATATCCTATGGCACTTGTAATGAGGAGCACGGGATATCCGTCACGTTTGTGACGGATTACCTTTCAGCCAAACTCTAAGTCAGATCCTGCATGTCGCAAAGCAGCTTGGTTTCTAACACTCTTAAACAAGTCATAATGTCCTCCTGCTGGCCTTTGCTTCTCAAACTACTTATATTCCACATTGGAACCCATTTTTCTTGCTTAAATCCTCATTTTATGTTTCCGAATGGTGTAGGCAATTTGTTTTAGTAAAATGTAAACTTTAGGACCTCCTCTGCAGCGGAGCACCCTGTCTGCCAAACTGACAATCGCCCATACTATGCTCTATTTTAATTGCGTGGACTGTCATGTTTCTGACTGCGGCACCCCATTTGGCTCTACTGGTGGAAACCCTACACAAACAACCAATGAGAGTCGGGCAGTCAGAGTAAATACATCAGACGTCTGCACTATTTAAGGCAGATGGTGTGATGTATTATTTTTTTCTGTTCAGGACCACCAGAAAAAAATGTCCATGGTGACAGGTCATTAGTATTTTGCAGTTCAGGAACAAACACCCACTTTGCGAGTTTATTTTCGAAAGATAAAAATGTTGCTGATTGGCTGCATGAAACATGCTGGCCGTTCAGCCGAATTTCAGTCTCTTCAGAGGAGCCACAGTGGCCTAGAAATCTGTGGCGGGCTTACATAGATCTCTAAATCTGGTAGGTGGTAGTCCAGCCAGGGAGGAAGAGATAATGCCTCCACCACCCAGACTGACAGCAGGCAGCCCACCAAGTTATAAATCAATCCCTCAGAATCTTGTTTTCAGAAATAATGTGTCTGTGACCAGCACAGCAACATCAATAGCGTAGGGAAGAACACTGGGCACTTGGAGACCCACAACCTATGCTCTAGCTAGTCGAGGCCTGATCGTGTACAGCCATTCACCAAATTTCCAGGGATAGTGGAAGTGATATCACATCACCTTTAACCGGGTGCCATTAAAGTATGTCGCAATGAGTGACAGTAGAAATCAGAAAAAGTGGAATCACTTGATTTCCATTTATTTCAGAATAATGTAGTAAATAATTCAGCTTTTAGTACATTTCATAAACGAGGAGAATATCTGAAACCATTTAAGGGAGAATTAGGATCACCAGCTGGATAGAACTTTTGGGTAAAAAGCAACACTTTTGATCAAATTACACAAATAATACACATTAAAGCTTTACTACATCAGAGAAATCTCTTTGCGTTAGACGTAGCAATACAAGGTTAGGCTTCAGACAGGAAGCTAGCACTGTTCTTGCAGGGTCTGACTTCAGAAGACAGAACTACATTTGTCAGACTGAATGTGCAGACTTGACATGCTCAAGCAGAAGGATTTGAAACTGCAGAGATGCTGCACATTTAGCCCTTATTATGAATTTGCTAGATTGTGATGTGTGGATGCCAGGTGGCCAGACTCTCTAATTTTTGACTGTTTTCCTGCACCAAAATTCAGCAATTATGAGACTTGTCTCCAGAATGAGAAACAGAATTAGAATCTATGAATGCTAGGTACTTTTCCAGTGTTATTTTCTGATTCTAAGGACAAATTCACTCGCATTTTCTGTCTCCTCTGAGCCAGTGGGGTCCATTAGAGTGCCCAGAGGTTCAGGGCAGGTCATGGCAGGTATAAACCAGGGTAAGCATTATCTGGTCCCCACTATGGCCCTTCAAGTGTTAGGCAGGCCCAGGCTGTCCTCCTCCATGTAGGCCCTGCCCATGTCCTTTCAGCAATTTCACTGGCTACATAACCCTACCCGGTAAAACAGACTAGATGTCGCTGGCCAAGAATGATCATGTGTGGAGACACTGGGCAAATCAGAATGCCCCGGGGAGGTAAATCCCATGGAGGTAATACTGCCACTGGAATCAGGAACTTAGAGCTCAACCATCCCTAAGGTCATATCTAAATGACTGATGGTTTAGAAAGCAATGTATAACTCATGCTATACGAGTCCCAGTCATATGCCTAAAACAGTACATGTATACCTCATGCACTACAACTCTTTAAGTTAGAGATGTATCTGCTCATTCAATAGAGTTATTGCTCATTCAATGTAAGTTATACAAATCCACATTTCAGACAGCATTATATCCCATCAGATATAGATCCTAGAGGCTGCTGCTTAGATTGACTATGTTAGACAGAAAGTGCAGGCACAGAAACCGATACTTCCAGTCCATGAGGTCTTATGACTTGATTTGCATCTGAAATAACTCTGTTAACTCAAGTTTCATCCTTGCTCTGACAAGTGGAGCACCGCACTGGACGCTGAAGGAAACAATTATCTGACAAAAGCCAAGTCTATAACTGTTTTCTGAATGAGAGATGACAGAGATCGTCTGTAAAGGAAAAGAAAAGTGGTCAAGGTTGTTGGCAGTCTTAACTGAGAATCATCTACCACCCAAAGAGAACGTATAAAGTAAGTGAATGTGAATGAGACTGTGAAGGCAGATCTGAGTGTAGTCGCAGAGCAGTATTGAGAGGAGCTGTACCTCTGACAGATCCCATAATAACTATCACAATTTAGTAAATTGACTTGCACTTAAACAGTATGTACTTCTCCACTGGGAGGTTTGCTGCACAGCTGGCAGGAAGGGCCCGACTCTCTGAGCTGTTGTATTGGTGGGCTGAACCCAAACAGAATGGGTGTGCCTGGGGGGGCTGAGGATGGCGCCTGAAGATGCTGGGGGGCTTCCTGTGCTCATTGCCGGGCTCTGGCCAGGACTGACGTGCCATTTGCTGAGGTGCCCTTGCGCAGCCATTGCTGGGACAGGTGATCTTGGGGAGATCTGGTGCTCCCTGAGCAGCACCTGCCAAACCGTGCGCCCCATGGGATCAGCGTCCAGTCGACCCTGTCTGTGAGGCTGAGTACATGGCAGAACTCTGACCCTCGGCCCTGCAATCCGTGGAGGGAGGACTGGGCAAATTCTTGCAGGTGATCTGGAGGACACACTGGGCCTTGGGCCATTTCGTGTCCAAGTGCACCCTAAGGGAATCTGGGGGGAGGCCAGGTCTGGGGCTCTGCATGCGGATGGCTTGTCTGTCCCTATAGCTTCATTGCATGCTGGCTGCGCATACGACCTCCTCTCTAAAATGGGCAAGCAAATCAACAGACAACCTAAGGTCTCCTTCACGGCCAAGTGGAGTGCTGGTGTTGCAGACTCAGAACCTGGCGTTTTGCAGAAGGGCGAACTGAGACAGCATTCTTCTGACCAGGATATTAAGAAGATTTTCACAGATCTAAACATAGCCTTCATGCCATAGTATGGATTGTTCAACTGGCTGGAGATGTTGATGTGGGAGGGTTTTTTTTCCCCCCCTCTTTGCTATCCTACCACAGGGCACGTAAATGTCCTTGTCTGACAGCACAACCAATGCTTCCCATATACAGAGCATGGAACACCTAAACTCCACTGTCAAGACACATCTTATCCCACTTATCGGCAATCACCTTTAGGTGTCTGACCTGGAATGTCCACAGGTTGTGTACTCTAACAATGCCCACAGAGTAATTATCCTTATCTGTGAAGGTCTCCTGTCACACAAGCCTAAAATGTGACAAGCAGAGTAGATACTTTACATTACGTGGTGTCCTACAGGGCCCCCCACTCACCCTGGCCTCAGTATATGGACCGAATGTCGATAGCCGCGACCTTTTTGAAGAAGTATGGCAACTGATCTGCGGTGTGGGGTCTGGTGCTGAACTCTAGGTCTTAGACTTCAGCTTATTCTAGATCGCCGTATAGATGGGTCCAGTGGCACGAGACGCCAACACGCTGGGGCTGCAGCTCAACTGCACCTCATCATGAGGGACAATGACCTCATAGACATATGGAGACACAAACATCCATAAAATAGGGAGGGCCCTTGTGTAGGCACCGCACGCAACACTTGGTCTAGAATTTATTACTGGATCAAAACAAAAGATGCAGACCCTTAGAACACCACAAATGAACACCTACCCAGAAGGCTTTCTGGTCAGACTGTTCCTTCTGGAGTTCATTTTCTCCTCTACCTGTGGCCGAGCGTTCTCCTGAAGGCCCTTAGAGACCCTGTTTGTGTGACGAAATCCAATCCATCTTCTCAGAGTACTTTTCCCTCAACACCCAGTCTGATGACTCAGCCTCCACTCTATGGGAGGTATTCAAAGTCCTTATTTGCAGTGCATGCACATCCAAACAGGCAAGGGTGTTTGAAGCAGATATTCGCACTCTTGATTTGGCCTTTTTTTTTGCCTCCTGTGACACCCTTGCTTCTATCCAGAAGAAAATAATGAATATGACGAGGCTGTGGTTAGAGAGACTCACTATCTAGGCAAAGAGGAGGTAGCTAGACACTATGGAGAGCGAGATACAGCTGGCCAAACTCTTGCTAGGGAGCTCTGTAAACCCTGGGCCAGCGATTATATTACAGAATTGATCAATGACCAATGGACCTTACACCCTGTTTTTGAAGACATCACACACACAATGACCACCTTTTATGTAGACCCTTATAACTCATCAACAGCACCCAATCTCGTGTGACTGGATGAGTTTTTTTTAACTCCATTCAACTCCTCTGGCTAGAGATCTCTCATCGGCAATATCTCAACTTTCTCGTCCGAGGATATTCTGCAGGTTATTCATAGAATGCCCAGGGATAAAGCATTTGATCTGGAGGGCCTGACCATGTCTTTCTACAAAGAATGTACACAGATCCTGGTCCTTCACACAGATCCTGGCACTTCATCTACTAGCTGTATATGAGGAAGCACGTCACATTGACAGACTACACCCCTCTTTGCACAAAGTGGTAATCGTTACCATTTTGAAATCGTGAAGCGGTCAAACAATTCTGTCTTCTATTGTCCGCTATCAATAACTAATGTGGACAACAAAATCCTTGTCAAATGAATCACAACCCGCTTACTGCCATTATTGCCAGACAATGTCCATTCCAATAAATCAGGTTTTAATCCCTGGATGCAGCACCTCCTATAACCTATGCTCGATGTTCACTTTCATGCCTTCCATTCACCTTAACGTGGCTGCAATTCTTCTTCTCGCCGCAAAGGCATTTGACTCCTTTGAATGACCCTATTTGTTCCACTTGCTGATGCACCTTGGTCTTAGCCCCACTTCATTAGCTGTATCCAACTCTTCTATACCCTCTCAAGATCCAGAGTGAACATTAATGGTGAAGTTACGGTGCATCCACATCTCCAGGGGAAACAGACAATGATGACCTGCTATCTCCCTTCCTGTTTGACATCAAAGTGGAGCTAGTGGCGACCCAGTTGCGGCAACATCATTCACATAGAGGGCTCGCTTTTACAGCCAGCCAGAAAAGCGCTGGTTTCAACCTATGCAGAAGATGTCTCTCTATATTTGTGAGATCCACAGCTCAACACTCCCCTTGTATACTTGTTGTTTTGTAGGTGAGCTGCTGTGCTGGAGAAAACCTAATAAAGAAATGTATAAATAAAAAAAACAAAAAAAACACTCCCCCCCTGTGATCCTTGAAATCATTGGGTCTGGCAATCGTGCTGGTATTCACATAAATTGGTCCAAATCTGTGATCTTTCTGCTCACTTCCATGACTGACAAATCTATTTCGGACTATCCCCTACAATGAGCAAAGTAATCAGTTTGCTATCTTGGCATCTGAATCAACAGAGAAGTAGATGAAATCTGGAGGGATAACTATGCTAAATTTATATCCTAGCTATAAGAGTGCATTCCAGTTTGGTCTCGACTGCTGCCTTCAGTGGCAGGGAGCAGGGCCGGACTGGGAACCAAAACCGGCCCTGGCAAACTGCCAATGCCAAGATGATAGTTCCCCCCAAATTCATATATCTATTCATTAACAGTCCCATACTGGTCCCACTGCAATTCTTTAGATGACTTTGTACAAACTTCATTGCACAGGCCTGGGCTGGCAGCCTGCCGAGAGTCCCATGGGAAACATTGACCCAACCTTCTGAACAAGGTAGTCTCTGTGCCCCAGATATTGGCCTGTATTACTACTGTGCTCAATCGCAATTTGTGCACTTTTGGATATATCCAACCCCATTCCAGCCACATTTAGCCATCTAATCTGACAGCGCAGCCTCCTGACCTCAGATGCCATGTTGTACCTGCCTCTCTGCTGGCCCCGCACTGCAAATTATACTGTTGCCTGCACAACGAGGGCTTGGGACAGAGCGTGCCTCCGGGCCTGCATCAAATGTCTGTACTCACCAAATATACATCTGGCCTACATCCCATGCTCCATGCAGCGATGGATGTAAGTGCACTTCACCAGTTAACTCACTTACAAATTCAGACACAGCACAACCTCTACTTGGCGGGGCAGTTCCTTTGAGCACACCATGTACTCATGATTTCACAGCCCACCCCACTTGATGTTTTCACATATTACAGATTCTGTGCAGCCCTTTCATCCCTACACAAAACCTTCCAAAGGCTCCCCCCATGCTCTCTACAGTAGACATACTAATAACCAACCCGTCACCTCTTAAACAAATAACTCGTCTCTACTCCACCATGTTAGAGAAGTCACCCGTATGCACTCCTGGCGCTTAGGTAAATTGGGAGACAGATCCCGACCCCCTCTAACAATTAAACAATGGTCTTACTGCTGCCCTCTGACCAGAGCACTATCACCGAACTATATGCTCCGCCTATTGGACATCAAATTCCTCCATAGAATGTAGCATACACCCACCCAGATGAATCGCAAGTGACTCTCGGAAGATGCACAACGATGCAGATGCATGGCAGACAATGCTTCATTCCTACACACAGCGTGGGACTGCCCAGCTGTGGCTCAATTCTGGGCTAGCATCTTTGATAATATTGCTATGATCACTAACATTAATTGCCAGAGGTCCCCTCTGCTAGCCCTCCTGGGTTATGGATTGTGGTCCACTAGCACCATCGCCTTGCCCCTTGACTACAAAACTGGCTGTGTGATGTGACCTACTGCCAGGAGCAGCTCGATACATTAGGTAAATTGATGTCTCCAGGCTATCACCCTGTTAAAAATGGGGGTCTCTAGTTGGCAATGGTTTGCACCTTTGTCCAAGTAGGGACCCTTCTTCCCAGTCAGGGTAAGTGGGATACACTTCTAAAATAACCCCTGCTCACCCCCTTGGTAACTTGGCACGAACAGACAGGCTTATTTCAGAGGCAGTGTGTAAAGCATTTGTGCATGCATAGAGTAACACAGTGAAAACACTACAAATGAACACCACACCAAAAATAAGCAAATCTTTATCTAAACCACACAAGACCAAAAACAACGAAAATACACAATAAAGTTCTGAAAAATATGCAGTGTTACAAGAAAACAATACAATTGTAGAAATATGCACAAAACACAGCTCTTCTGAGTTAGTAGCTTGGGAAGGGGCTACCGCGATGCCGAAAATGTCAGAATCTAACAAATCCTGCCGACCGTGTCGGTACGGGTCAGCTAAAGCGTTGACAGACTCGTAAATAGTACCTTTCTCATTATGGCCGACACGTTGGTGCGAGTCGGGGCAACCGTCATGGTTGCATTGCAAGATAGAAGCGGTGCAGGGTGCAGTGCCCTCCCGACGCGGTACAGGCAGCGACTCGGTGACGGTTGTCCAGGTGGCATTGGTGAGGCCAAGGCGTATGGTGTGGGGTGAGGTGGTGCTCGATGCAGTGCTGGCAGGTTGCGGTGCAGTCCATGGAGCCGGTTGATGTGCGGGTCATTCAGCGACGGTGTCGGTGACATCCAGGCAGGGTGAAACAAGGAGGTGCGGTGCCCACAGGACACGGTGCAAGCAATGGCTCGGGACGATTGTCCAGACGGCGTTGGTGAGAACAAGGATGCGGTGTGAAGTGCGGCAGTGCCTTCTGTGGGACCTTCAGGACACGGAACCTGCAACGGACTAGGTGACAGAGTTGGCTGCCCTTTTCTCCTGCGACAGCTGAAACCAGCCATTCCAGAGACGTTGCCCAGAAGGATGGTGAGGTCTTTGTGGTTCCTGAGACCTCTTGAATAGGAGACAAGCTCTACCTTAAGCCCTTGGGGATACTTTCACAAGCAGGATACACACACGGTTCCTGTCCTTGGCAGAAAATAGCTACTGCAAACCAAACCCAGACAGCACACAGCAAAGGGGCAGTGATATATTTCAGCTTTTACCAGCTCTTCTCCTTGGCATAGGTTCCTCATTAATCCAGATGTAGTCTAAATCTCAGGGGTCTGTGCCCCAACATTTATAGTCCATTTCTCTTTGTTCACTGGTGGCAGAGAGGCTCTGTGCTTGGCCAAAACCAGTGCTGTCCTCTCTGGTGCTACTTTCCGACAGGAGGTGGAGACAGCATTATCCAAGACAGAACAGGACCATTCAGGTGTGAAAGAAATCTCCTTCCCCTTCTCTGAATGCAGCCCAGGTCTATTCAGCCAGCCCTGACTCATGCTGGAAATGCAGGACACACCTCACCCCAACAAGAGACTGTCTGAACAGAATGTACATCCCCATCCCCTGCCACTCCAAAGCCAGACAGCCAATACACAAACCTATCAGAGGCACACTGGATGGCTAAGCAAGAAAATACCTACTTTCTAAAAATGGTATTTTCAAACCCTGAATGTAAGATGCATCTTTACAGTCTGAGTTTAGGCATACCTAACTCTATTTTCCTTTCTTGTTCCCATGGGCAGTTATACCTATAAGATGTTATAAGTAAACTCCCCATTCTATCCTATGGGACTGATTGCCTTTCAATAGTGAAAACTGCAATTGGCAGTATTTCACTATCAGGACATAGCACACACATCAGGGCATGCCGTAACTTTCACATACACTGCACCCTGCCAACAGGGGTACCTTGGGCCTACGTTAGGGGTGACTCACATATAAGAAAAGGAAACGTTAGGGCCTGGCAAGTGGGTGCACTTGCCAGGACGACATGGCAGTACTGAACTGCAAACAGGCACTGCAATGGCAGATCTGAGAACCATTTGCAAGGCTGCTTGTGTGGGTGGCACAATCAGTGCTGCAAGCCCACTATCAGCATTTTATTTATATGCCCTGTTCACACACAGTGTACTGTGCTAGACTAGGGTCTTAGTACTAAATCAAATAAGCCAATTATGGAAACACTGATCCATTACAATAACTTCAGGGAGATCATATGCACTTTAGCACTGATAAGCAGTGGTAAAGTGTCCAGAGTCATGCAACCAACAAAAACAGGTAAGATACTGAAGGGCAAAAAGCAAAAAGTCTAAGGATAAACCCGCTGGACAAGCCAGGTCTAACACACCCTCTGAACATCTGGTACCTCTTCAACATTTACCATTCCTTACTTCCGGAGGCTGTCCTTTTCTAGGATGCCCGACCCACTGAGCGTGCAATGAATCTCCCACCAATGTGGGGGTGTACCTGGGCCTTCTGCCATATATCTCTAAAACATAGAATTCTAACGCTTGCACACGACCTCTCCTGACCTTTACGGACACATGCCTACCTTCACCTCATGGCATGATTTAATTGTCCATATCTGTGTCTATAGACCAGCTATACTACACTTGATGCGATGTGTACCATGCTGTACAGCCACAAAACTCACAGCCAATATGTTGAGCGTCCCTCTTTTCACTTCCTCTTTTCTCTATCTTCCCTTTGATTTCATGTTTTTTTGAGATGTTTCTCTGCATGGAGACCATAAACTAAATAAAATTTAAAAAAATCAAATAAATCATACAGCAATAGCCAAGACTGCATGATATAGTATATTTTTATATATTTCATAGACTTGGTTGTTGCAAGTTGATGAAAATAAAGCCGGCAGCAACAACAAGAGAACCAATATGACTCATGCTAATGACATGTCATATATATTTGCTTACGTATGGGACACGGATAAGCTGCTTTGATATACGGATCTGTGGGTTGCGTAAGCCCAGGGCATGCTGTTTTAATTTGCATTACACTGCTTTGAAGTTGTTGTTAAATTGTGAGGCTAGACCATAGTCTTTTCATATCTGCAGAGGTTTGATTTATATAACGGGGGAGGACATGAATGCTTTTTGGAGTATATTCTAATCCCATGTACAAGCTACATCCTGGCAGATCAAACTTTTAAAATATAAAGTAAGAGTAATTGAGAAACTCTTGTGCGTACGTACAAGAAGGTTCTATACCAGGAGTCTCCAAACAGTTAGTACCGAGCTACCAGTTGCTCCTAGACACCTTCACAGTAGCTCACAGCCTTGATTTGTTTTTTTAAATAAACACAGGGTCACATTTTCTTTTTAAAGTTAAGGAAAGGCTTGCTTATTTTACATTATCATTATCAGGCTGCAGGTAGCAGGGCCTGATAATGAGCAGTGCTCAGTCAGATTTAGGACCAAGGCTTGGTACAGACCACTGAGGTATTAACTTTTAAATAAAAGTCCTTGCTAACTCAATACTGGAGTGTGAGAACAGAATTATGTTTCTGGATGATTTTAAATGGGGGGGAGTTGAAATGAAAAGTTTCCTAAATTATTAAATTTACTCCTTATTTTAATTTTCTCCGATTTCAAAGTGTCAAATTTACAAACAGCAGGCCTCTTGCTCCTAGTGGCCAGTAGACACTGTTCCATATTTTAACTGAAAAATAAAATAATTTCTTTTTTTAAATGGAGAAATATAAAGTGAAGAAAAATATTTCAATGGAACATTAGGTCTTAATGTTTTTCTCTACTTTCAATTTAGCCAATTATGTCGTAAAGTTTTATGAAGCAAGTTTTTCACTTTAAATTCCTCAGATTTAAACAATTTGCAGTATTTATATGTTATAAATATGGCACCATTTCTACAAACCATGGGAGCAAGAGGCTTGCTGTTTGTAAATATGACACTTGGAAATGGGAGAAAATGTAAATGATTCTTTTTATGGAATCCATATAAGCATAAAGATAACGTTCTTCAGTTTAATTTTCTCCTATTTCAAAGTGTCACCTATATTTACAGCAAGCATTTTGCTCACAGTGACTGGTAGACATGGCACCATATTTATAACTTAATAGACAGCCATTATTTTAGTTGGAGAAATTTAAAGTACAGAAAAACGTTCCATATTATGAACAGTTTTGCAAAACAATTTTCTGCACTTTAAATTTCCCCCTTTAAAAAACATTGGTTGCATGTTTCTGTTATAATTGTAATGGTGCCACATTTGGCTCTTAGTCACCTATACACATAAATTCCATTCATACACCCACAAGTTTATACTCCCCAATAGCCAAAATCTCACTGGCACACATGGTAGCCCTGTCATAGTGGCCCTAATCAAAGTATTTTATTCAAACCACAGTATCTGGCTCTATGGACTTTAGGCTTAAAGTAAATGAAGCAGGGGGTGTCTGGTAACAATGCACAAGTTGCTTAGCCTTCACTAGTTCATGATAATTTTCACTGATCAGAAGAAGCTCTCGCTACAGAGAAGGGTGGAGACCCCAAATCTATACTTTAGATGTGCTTATGTGTTACTGCTCCCTGTTTAGTACGCATTCACCACAGTTGCGTAGTTACAGCCTGCATGATCTATCTCTGTGCAAAGCCAGCACTGTTTTAGGCAATCTTCAGTTAGCACTCTGTGTGAGTTAGGATAAAGGCTTAGCCTGGACATATGCAGAAACTGCTTTCACGCATGTGGATAGAGGTCTAAGACAGACTACGCTAAAGGTGGTGAGGTTCATAAGCCCTATTTTGAGTTGCCAAATGGTGAGCTTTGGCCTCTGCGAGGAGGATTGCATGCACCACTGGTTTTGGTGATGTGGATATGTGATAGGGAAGAGGACATCTAAGTCTGAGGGCAGTGAAGAGGATACTGTGAGCAGTGTCGGCTCCTCCACTCAGGTGGAGAAGCCGCGCCTCACTGCTCATTGAGCAGTGCAAAAGAAAAAGAAAATGATAATAACAAGAAGTTGTTATCATTTTATTTTTCTTTGCAGCACTATGACTCCAGCCAGGTCGAGCGGGGCGGGGCTGGGCTCTCCCATGTCAGAGGGAGCAGGAGTGGTTTAACCCCCTCCCTAGGTGTGCATGATGGCTTGGTCAGCCCTCTGGGCCATCCAAACAGTCATGCGCACTTGGCATGTTCTCCACTGGGCTGTGTTACACAGCCCAGTGGAGAACATGCCCAGCCTCCCAGTTACTGCCTGAGCGGCCTTAGAGTCTGAGAGAGTAGCTCTATTTCTAAAAGCAGAGGAGATACATGATTTACTGGCTTGTGATGCTGTATATAACATGGGGTATGAATGTACTTCCTGAGGATGAGTTTGGCACATGCATTGTTGCTAGAAGAAGCTTTTCACACCAATGCTAAGGTGAGAATATGTGAGGCAACAATTAGGCATGATGGGAACTTTGATTAATGAATTGCCTAGCAACAGGTGTTGCTTTAGGTGCTGCTGTATCTACATGTCTTCTGCGAGTTGGTTAATGGTTGCGACAATATGTCAAGTTACTATAAATCTATTGGTCATAAGGGGTTAGGATACTGCCATGCGAAAGAGCCATTTTTTAGGGCTTTGGTGTAAGTTTAGCTGGTAGGTGCAGGTGAGCCCCATTGGAACTGATTTTATCTGGAACTTTGACCGGGGGCAAGCAAGAGAAAAACACAAAAGTGGGGCAGAAGGAGGAGGAGAAAGATGGGAAAACTGGTATTATTGAGTGAAAGCAGGGATGAAAAATATCTTGAAAGAGAAAGAAAGAGCCAGAGAGTGTCTAGTTGTGGTTGAAAGATGCATGCTGCACAGCCTTGCTATTATATACCTCTGACGTTCAAAAGCATTGTCTGCAGTCATCTGAGCAAAACTTTGGCACTTTTTCTTTTAAAAAGTAAAAACTACTTGGAGGTTTATACAGAGATCCTCATGTGTATTTTTTCCAATGATGATTAAAAGAAAGAAAGTATATGTTGGCTAACTGCATAAAATGGTTATGTTAATATCTGACCAGACTGGTTTTGTTGAATTGAGGTGCAACGATATGTACTGCTCTACGAGCGATCAAGAAAGACATGTGTCATGTAACTGGTATCCAATTGAGTTTATGAATTGGTGGGTTGATATGATCCCTTGGTCCTAAAAAATTAGAGTTACAGTCTTTTGTATGTTGGATGCACCACAGTCTGTAAAGTTGGTATAATGGAAGGCCAAGCAATGAACAATTTGCTTAGGGCTCTATTTTTGGTCCAACCACCCTATATCAAGTTGGGCGGTTGGACCATCATGGAACCGCTGCTGCTGCCAGGGATCCACGATATCTGGCGGTCTTGCAGCGGTCTGAGGCCCCTAATATGCTGGCAGTGCCGCTACAGCACCACCAAGAATATTAGGAGTTTCCTCATCACCACAGTGTTCATGGCGGTGAGCCCGCCATGAAAAGTGAGGTGGTGGGAAAACAAAGGGGGCCCTACAGGGCCCTCTGGTGCCTCTGTGCCAGGGGATGCACGCAGTGGGGCACATGGCATGCCCCCTGTCTGAATGCCACCCCAGTCCATTCAGGGTTTGGTCTTGACAGGACATGCCCTGCAGGCAAGTACAATGGTGTTCCCATTGTGGTGCTTTGCTAGGGCTCCCGTGTGAGCATTAGCACTGCACTACGAAGGGCCAGCTGCCACAGGACCACCCGACCTGGATTCCAGTTGGAATCCGGTAAGTGGTCGCATTATGGCTTTGGCGGTGTGGCAGCGGGGCGCTGGCCTAGCACTCCGCAGCTACACCACCGAAATCAGAATAAAGCCTTTGGTCTAGGTGTGCAAGTGTTACAAGGCTTGGAATGCTTGTAGATGAAGACAAGAAGGTTGAATGATTTGAAGAATTGATCATGGCTACTGTTAGAATTGGGGGTCTCTAGTTAGCAATGGTTTGCACCTTTGTCCAAGTAGAGACCCTAGCTTCCAGTCAGGAAAAGGGAGCTACGCCCTTAGACAACCCCTGCTCACCCCCTTGGTAGCTTGTCACGAGCAGGCAGAGTTATCTCAGAGGCAGTGTGGAAAGCATTTGTGAATGCATACAGTAACACAGTGAAAACACTACAAATGGACACCACACCAATTTAGAAATATAGTAAAATTTTATCTAAGCCAAACAAGACCAAAAATGACATAAATCCAACATACAGTACTAAAAACAAATGCACTTTGTAAGATAGCCTTAAAATTGCAGAAATATCTCAAAAATACAGTTTCTTGAAGTCGGTAGCTCTGCCCGGTGCTACAGTAGTGCTGAAAACAACAGAATCCAACAGTTCCATCCAACTGCGGTGGTCGAGGTGTCGGCAGACTCGTAAATAGTACCTTTTCATTAACTCCAATAACGTTGGTCCAAGTCAGTCGGGGCAACCATTGAGGTTGCATTGTGAAGTGAAACAGTGCGGCGTGTGGTGCCCTAAAGGTGTGGTGCAGGCAGCGGCTCTGTATAGGTCTTCTAACAGCGTTGGTGAGACCAGGGCTGTAATGCAAAGTGAGGCGGTGCTGGCAGGTCACAGTGCAGGTGACGGAACCGGTCGATGTTTAGGCAGGCAGCGACGGTGTCAGTGAGGTCCAGGCGTCAGAGTGAAGCGAGGCAGTGTGGATTGCCATGCCCACAGGACGCGGTGCAAGCAGCGGCTCGGAGAAGGTCCTCCAACAGCATAGGTGAGACCAGGGTTGCGGTGGGAAGTGCAGCGGTGGCTGCAGGACACAGAGCCAGCGACAGAATTGGTGACGGAGTTGACTCCTCTTCTCTTCTGCGGCAACTGAAACCCATGGTTCTAGAGGCAGTGCCCAGAGGGATGGTGAAGTCTTTGCTGTTCCTGAGACTTCTTGAAGAGGGGGCAAGCTCTACTTAAAGCACTTGGAGACACTCTTCAATCAGGATACACACACTCTCCTTGGACGAAACAGCTGCTGCAGGCCAACCACAGACAGCACACAGCAAAGGGGCAGTACTTCTCCTTCAGCTTTCCCAGCTTTTCTTCTTGGCAGAGGGTCCTCTTGTGTCCAGACGTAATCTAAAGTTGTGGGGCCTGGGCCCCAATATTTATACAGCATTTTGCTTTGTTCTCTTGTGGGACAGAGTCCTTGTGCTCAGTCAAAACCAGTGCTGTTCTCTCCGGTCCAGCTTCCTGGCATGAAGTGAAGACAGCATTGTGTAAGGCAGACCAGGCCCATTCAGGTAAAAGGATATCTCCTACCCCTACTCTAAATGCATCCCAGGTGTATTCTGCCCAGCCCTGACTCATCCAGGAAAGGCAGGACACACCTCAACCTCCCCTCCCCCACCCCAGTGGCTGTCTACAGTGAATGCAGATTCCCAGCCCCTGTCACTCCAAAGCCAGGCAGTCAATCCACAAACCAGAAAAGGCACACGGGATGGATAAGAAAGAAAATACCCGCTTTCTAAAATTGGTATTTGCAAACACAGAACAATGCATCTTTATATTCATATACATTATAGTCCAGGCCATTGGGAGGTTATACCTATAAGATGTTATAAATAAACTCCCATTCTATCATATAGAACATATAGCCTTTCAATAGTGAAAAACAAAATACTCTGTAGTTAACTATCAGGACATGTAACACACATCAGGACATGTCCTACCTTTACATACACCGCACCCTGCTCACTGGGGTACTTTGGGCCTACCTTAGGGGTGGCTCACATGTAAGAAAAGGGAGGGTTAGGGCCTGGCAAGTGGGTGCACTTGCCAGGAGGACATGACAGTACTAGACTGCGCACAGACACTGCAGACCCAGTGGCAGGTCTGAGACCCTTTTGAACAGCTGCTTGTTTGAGTGGAACAATCAGTGCTGCAGGCCCACTAGCAGCATTTGACTTACAGGCCCTGGGCCCACACAGTGCACTGTACTAGGGACTTAGTAATAAGTCAAATAAGCCAATCATGGAAACACCAATACATAATTACAATTTACAGAGGGAGCACTTGTACTTTGGCACTGAACCGCAGTGGCAAAGTGCCCTAAGCGTCTTGACCAGCAAAAACGAAATCCAGCACACAGCAAAAACTCACAGGAGGCAGGAGCAAAAATACAGGGGAAAACCACGCAACGGATGCCAGGTCTAAGAGCTACCTATATGGAAAACGCTGCTCGGCCAAGGAACCCAAAATTGTGGAAAGGTAGCGATATATTAAGCTCTGGTCAAAAACAGGTCTGTACTACTGGTAAAGAGTAAGTAGGAGAAACTGGCCTACCAGTGAATGCTGAGTAGTCCTTTGCAGGGCATGAAGAGTCTCACTAAGGGGTTCTTAGTTTCATTTTGGTAGCTAGAATAAATCTATGGAGCAGTACTCAGAGACGATGTATGAGGATATTTAAGCAAACAACAATATACTTAAAAATAAAAAAGACTTTAAAGGTCTGTAATACATTTATACGTTTAAATAAAACATACAACACCGGAAATAGGCACAAATATGGGGCAAGGGACACTTTAGCTCAAATATTAGTTGAAAGGTTACAATGGAAACAAATACACATTTATTTATTTATTTATTTTTGAAATTTATAAAGCGCGAACAAATGCCCGTAGGCGTCTCGGCGCTGAAAAACAAGGCGCGAAGTACCCGCAGAGGCTAATTGGCAGCTGTTATTGACCAAAGAGCCAGGTCTTCAATTTTCTGCGAAATTGCATCAAGGACGAGCTTTCTCTGATGGCAGCTGGTAGAGAGTTCCAAAGTCTGGGAGCAGCCACCAGGAAGCGCCTGTCGCCCCACGTGACTGTTTTAGTTCCTGGTACCTGCAGAAGATTAAGGTTATTAGATCGGAGAGATCTAATGGATGAGTGAGGCCGGAGATGGGCCTTCAAGAAATACGGACCCTGGTTATGCAGTGCTTTGTATGTGATACAGAGTGTTTTAAATTTGATCCTGTTATTGATCTTGAGCCAGTGAAGATTTTTTATTGTTTCTGAGATTGGCATGAAGTTCGGGATACCCGACAGAAGACGAGCTGCAGCATTCTGGATTGTCTGTAATTTATTGATCACTCTGGTCTGAACATTAACAAACAGACCATTACAGTAGTCGAGGGAGGACAACACCAGGGCACTTACCAGAGTCTTTCCAGCTGCGGCTGGTAAGAACGGCAACATTTTCTTAATCAGCCTTAATTTATAGTGGGCAGAGGCTGCTGTTTTGTTTGCGTGGGCCATAAAGTTCAGGTTCTCATCAAAAATCACTCCCAGGTTTCTGACCTAGGTGACCGGTTTCGGAGGGGTCCCATACGAGGGAGGCCACCATGTAGTCGACCAGCAAGGTGAGAGATGTCCAAAGATGACCACCTCCGTTTTTTCGGAGTTTAGTTTTAAACAGTTGGAGGCCATCCAGTCTCCAATTGCCCGCAAGCCCTCCTGGAAGTTTCCTGCTACTCTCTCTCCATCACCATTAATGGCCAACACAAGTTGTGTATCATCTGCGTATGAGGTAAGGCTCATCCCATGGGCTTTGATGACAGATGCCAGGTCCGACACATAGATATTAAATAGTGTCGGGCTTAGGGATGAACCTTGAGGAACCCCACACGGCAGTGACATCTAGTCAGATTGAAAATGCCCCAGTGTGACCACCTGTGTTCTCCCTGCTAGAAAGGAGAGCAGGTTTTGTGCCAGGTGGCGAATGCCCATCTTTGCGACACGGTCCACCAGAATCTTATGGTCGACCGTGTCGAATGCAGCGGATAAATCGAGGAGTACCAGTACCGCTGTTCCTCCCTGGTCACGAATCATTCGTATATCCTCGGTAGCTTTTATTAAGGCGGTCTCTGTGCCATGGTACTTGCGAAAGCCGAATTGGGTGTTATCCAGTGATTGGTGCTTCTCTAAAAACTCCGAAAGTTGTATATTCATAGCTCTCACAGCTACCTTGGCTAGGAAAGGTAGGCTAGCTATGGGGCGGTAGTTTTTTAATTGTTCCTTGTCCAGATTGGCTTTCTTTAAAAGAGGCTTAACCAGGGTGTTCTTCAGTGAGTCCGGATAGATCCCTGTTCTGAACATGGCATTACAAACTGAGGTGATCTCAGGAGCCAAGCAGTCCATCACCGGGCGGATGACCTTGAAGGGGCAAGGGTCTAATGCCGATCCAGAATTCATGTTGGCAGTAATGTCCTTGATTTGTGTCTCTGCGAGATCCGTGAACTGGGATAGTACAAAATCCTGAATAGTGCCGTCGGGCATAGCCAAATATGGTAACAGAATCCAAAGTTTATCAGAGAAACATGTCAGAAATCTCCGAGAAGCAGTGCAGTCCCTGGGGTTAGTCATTAACAGCTAAATGATGGTTATACCTTCAGACTTACAGTGTTTTTTGGTTCAAATCAAAATACTGAAGGTCAAGCAGTAGAAAAATGCAGGTGCTGGCCTCACAAACCTTGTACGGTCAGAGCTTGGGGCAGCTGAAGCTCTAGCTCAAGTATGTCAACCCTGCGGCTCAAAGAAGGTGAAGTGTCCAACCGGAAGCATCGAAGCAGCTGTGAGCCTTGGGTTTGACACATGATGGGATGTCCGTAAAAGTGATATATAAGCTGAGAGCAAGTCAAGCCAAACACACATACTGGAGATCTGTCTTGTAGCTGTTGATTGTGCAGCTTAAAATTATTGACTCATCTGGCACAGTGATGGTGGAACATTTCTGCATAAGTAAGCAAGCCTTCAGAAGGCCAGGGGTCAAAGCTTGTTCAACAGCAAGTGTTCTCAATTGGTCTTCACCTCAACATGACCTGAACTGCAGATTTTTAATATTTAAAGATAATTTTACCTAATGAAAGCCTTTGTGTAGTTTTCTTCAAGACTAGTTCTACCCAATCCTCTTTCTACCACAGTCTTCTTTTTTCAAGGTTTCTTTAGTCTGCAACAAGTTACAGTCCAGGAATGTTTTCATTTTCTCAGAACCAGGGGCATATTTACAATGAGATTGCACCACCGGAACATCACATTTTCCAGCTTTCTGGTGGTACACACTGCATTGCTCCATATTTACAAAGCAGCCTTAAGCCACTATCCTTTGCTTAACGCCGCTTTGCAAATACGGTACCCTTTCACGCAGCTTTATCCATAAAAGGGGCATGTAATGGGTGTTGCTGTTTGTGTTACACTGCACTACCCATTGCTTTTTGATGCTGTCCCAGATTTACAAGGATCTGCCAATCTAAGGCAGCGCCAAAAACTAACACCACTGAACAGCAGGGGTTAGATTGACGCAATGAAGAGAGATACTTTTATTTCTTCTTGTTTTTGCTCTTTCTATGTGTGCTGTATTCTGTAGTACACATAGGATGAGCAAATCGTCATTAATGATTGTTTATGTGCAGGAAGGTGTCCCTTTCTTCACAAGAACAATCATGCCTGCAAAGCAGGCACCCTTGCACTATGACGCAAGGGTGTCTATGTTGGAACTAGGCTGCTTTTTTAAGCACAAGGGCAAACACAGGGAAGCCTCAGTCTTGTAAATATGGCACATCTCTGTATTTTTTTAATGACACAGCGCGACGCTGCAAAATTGCATGCAGCACCACTCTACGCCATTTCCTGGTAAATATACCCCCCAGTTTGCCAAAAGCAGACACTACATGGTGGTTATCCTCTCAATAGATGAAAGTCCCAATATCCTTGTGGATAAGGAAAGGAAACTATCTCTGCAAAAACAGGACCTCACAGCTGATATTCAAGCCAGAGAGAGGAACAAGTTCTCCCTGTGTCCTCTGTCAATGAGGAACAAAGTACTCTTACAGTTGCTAAGGGGTCATTCTCTTTTTCTAGATCAAGGCTTGGGTTTTTAAACAGGGCATATCATTTCTAAGTGTCGCAAGCCAAGCCCTAAAATATTCTGATGGATTCTAGTACATATTTACTTCACTGTGATATAGTTTGCTTGGTACTACTTTCTTACGCAGTCCTTTGTGAGTTAAAATCGAAGTTACCTTGGTATATTTCTATTACTCCTAGGTTACTTTTCCCTCTTTTTCAACTCCACTCGGTACCAACCAGTTCATTCCAGCCCATTTCAAAGGAATTGCATTTCCAGGGAACTGCTGAAAGAGTCTTAGCCAGAACCCCAGTACTGAACGGATCACATATCCTTTCAGTCACAAATGGATAGGATCTAAACTCTGGTACCACATGAACTTACAATACTTAGTTATTCACCTACATTTAAAGATTTATAGTTCACTTGCAGGTTATATGAAAATAAATATTTTTACTGGAAATACCACTAGCATGATATGGTAGTTTGCATCAATAATAGATTAGGTTAAATTAATATTGCCCACAGGTATTTCGTTCTACATGGGCAATCTTGTTGGGGGCTTTCTCAGGGTGCAGAAGCAATTAAATCAATCTGAAATCGATTGTGACAGAGACCGCATTACAACCCATCAACAGATCTCATCAGGATGCCCAGTAAGTAACTCTGAATTCTCTACTTTACGAACTGATTTTATTGCTACTGCTGCTACTAAATATTTCAGAGAAACACAAACAGTTACATTGATTTCCTCACATCAGGATTGTGGGGAATGGGATGTGAGTCCATTGGGCTCGTATTTCTGAAACCTTAGATAGTGTTTGGGGACAAAAGCCCCTGCTGCATAACACTGCAAGGACCTCCCTATGAGTGGCTCAGTAAATTTCTCCGATTTTTACCACCCCCAGGAATTACTGATACCGGGGATACAGATATCTCCGGGGGTGAGGAAAATCGGCTCTTTACCAGTTGGACTCAAAGGATCCAGTAAGAAATTAGGAATTATTTGGGGAATAGGTAATTCGTGGCATGACTCCCGCCCAAAATTCCTTTGAGCCAGAATTTCACCTGGAGAGTTTGGCTACTTTTAGCACCCGAAATAACAAGATGAAAGTTGAAAGATCTGCAAGGTTTCCACAGCTCTCTTAATTCTGAAGGGGTCAGGAACTTCTGTTACCAGGCCAGCTCTTCAGAATTAAGATGTCATTCATAATGCAGGTCCCAGGCAGTGGGCTAAATTCTGGACTGCGGCATAGTGTCATGAAAGTACTTTGTGGTCTTGCACGCAATGACTACTATATTGCGGAAGGTGAGGACATTGGCTCTCATCCTCAAATACCCTTCATAAGCCTCTGAAAATGTGAGGTTCACCATCTGTTGCACTCAATAATGCAGTTGTACACAGTACACGTATCCCAGGTGGCATGTTGCAGCCATGGCATGGAATTACTGTCCAATGTATAGTTTGGATTGGGGGTTTATATAGGGGTTAGGTGAAGAGACAGCTACCTCCAAAATTCTATAAACAAGACTGAGGGGCATATTATCAAGGGCCTTATCTCCGCTTTTGTGTCCTTAGAAGCCAAAAAAGAGGAGATAATATTTTCGCCCTATTTACAAGGCGGTGTAACATGCATTAGCGCATGGTAGCAGCCGTTTTCCCGACGCCTCGCTCTGCATCTCTAATGAGATGCAAAGTGGGCGTCACTGGGCGTACCCCTCACGGAATACCTTGTAAATTATTGCTAGGTGCACATCGCGAAATTTACAAGGCGGCCCACAACATGGTTAGCTATCTTAAAATACGCGCTAACCACGGTTTTCGACGAAAACTAACATCTGCTGAAAACCTGACTTTTATCTGCATTACCCAAAGGCAGGTGGATCATCAGGCTGAGTGCACCAACAACGTTTTCGCCATTCCTGTGGACTTTTCGATGGATTTCCGGCAATATCCCCTCTTACAACGCCGCTATCACTGGAATTTTATCACCCTGGAGAAACGCGTTGTTAATAACACGCTAACCGGGTGATAAATTCCAGCGATAGCCGGCGATAAATAAAAAATCGCTAAGCGCACTTTGCGATATTTATCGCCCTCTGTTGCTGATATGCCCCTGAGTGTGTGACTTTTTATCTGGGTACATAGCATTGAGATTCTGACTCACCCTAAAGTTGGCAACATTTAAAGATGTTGCAGAACTTCTAAAATAGCGATCCTGTAGCATTGTATAGATATCCCAAATTGGTGGATAGAATAGGAGCAGAACATTTATTAGCGTGTGTTAAAATAAAACACAACATGTCAGGAAGCCAAAAGTCTAGCATACTTTTAATTAGGCCTGGGCAAAACTTAAATTACGACAGTGTAATTCGTGTAATTTCGGTAATTTCATGCTTGTTACTTGAAATTCCCGAAAGTATGCCATTTTGCCACTTTGCATAATTATGTGCCATTTGCAGTAAAAATGTACCACGAATGGTGCAAGTTCTGCAAATTCACTTTAAAATGTAACAAAATGCAACAGAGACAACAGACAGCAAGTGGCTATTGTTCAAGGTGCTCTTGTTTGAATGCAGCCTTATGCCAAAAATAGACAAGAGGATGCATTTTGAGCAAAAAATATAGCGCGGAGTAATGGATTTGCATTTCGAGTAATTATGTGAAATTTTGCATTATTTTGCAGTAATTTCACGTAATCATGCGCATCCCTATTTTAAGTGCAAGCAGCATAGCAAATATAGAGACAATTGTCTTTTCAATCGAGCAAAGCTCTAACCCAAACACGTCTAGCTGGGGCATGTAGTGCTAAAATAGATGCAAATTTGACCGTGTTTTATACATGTTTCCGTCTATATGAACCTCTGATGCGCAAACATATGCACAAACTTGTTACTTTCAGTGAAACTTATCTAATGAGCTGGTGGAAAGGATCTTCTCACCAGGAAATGGGTTCACAGTCCTTGAAAATAAGTACACTACATGTACATACTGCTGATTTCATTAATTTCATAAATCGCTCTTCTGGTTCCCAATATCAGAAGCAAAGATATGCGTGACTACCAGATGCAGGAAATGTGCAAATGTAATGCCCAAATAACATGGATTCAAGTCCTACTAGAGTCAAGAAACTTAGCAAAAATACTGAGGATAAAGGGCACTCTAGGTAAATACAAAAACAACATTCACATTTGATTATAAAATATACCATTGCAAATTGTGGTATACAGGTGCAAGCGGGCATTAATGTAAAAGCAAAGAAATTCCAATATTATTTTTTACACATGGTGGTCAGAAGTGAGAAGGACATGACTTCTAAATGAAGGAGCCTGGCCACACATGCAGTAAGGTGCTATATAGACATAAATATAGGTTTTCCCTACTTCTTTCTTCCTATTGTGTTTGTGTACTTTTGTACTGTGCATTATTTGACAACACTGAATTGTAATTGGTCAGCAAAGCGCATATTAATACAGAAACTCTTTAATTCTCGGAATGGCTCCCATAACAAAATTAAGATACTAAAAATGTGATGATTTAGGCTAGGAAGCGATTTGGGGGGCAAATAGTGGGCCACGTCTTCAGGGGGATGGCAGCAGCAGTGGGGTTGGGATTGTGTTGCAGTCTAAAGCACACCATCAATCTGAATAATTGATGTGCATGGGGAATTAGCGAATCTCTTGCCCCCTATAAACCATTAATGGATTAGGTGTATTATTTGACAGAAATGGGCCATGAAGGGCCTGCTGATTGTACCATGTCTAACGGGGGGAGAGCTGTGTTTGCGTAGGGCGGGGTCATCCTTTCAAGTGCTGTCCTGCTCTGCCAATAATAAGAGCGCTGAATGCTTCTCTGTTCTACCTCCACAACGTAGGAATACTATTTATATTCAACAGAAAGGAAGACAAATGGCTAAGGATGGAGATAGACATAGGTTCATTGCTCCCAAATATGCAAGCACTAATGATCGGCCCTATTTAGGTCAAATTGACTCCAATTTTCTTCTGGATCACCCTGCTTGAAAATGTTATTCAATTTTCCCGTTTGGTCAGGTTGGACCACAATTACTGTCCCGCTAATGACACATTAATGGTACTTAGAGAAAGGCAAAGGGTATTTAAACAAAAAGTCCCAGATAAATTGTTGGCAGATTAAAAGTTCAAACTTCCCAACTTCTTTCTGTTGGGAATCAGTGACCGAGCAAATGTGGCTTTTGCAAATAGGGCTTCACTTAGCCAGGCTATGATTAGATACTTCCGCACTGATGGGACCATAGATTAGCTGGATCTGAAAATCACTTTAAGTGTGATAACTGAGGTTGGTGGAAATTCAGTTCAAAGGCAGACTTACCTCTAGGGAAAATAAAAGATCTCCAGAAGGCCCGGTCTCGGGAATGGCGAAAAAGGCTGTAACATATTCTAGCCTTTGTCAAGACTCCTTTAGATTGGCTTCTTGCCTGGGCCAGGATGGGACTGAGCTGCTCTGAAGCCTAGGGTGAAAATACATTGATAGATTAGGCTTTCGCATTGCTGTGATACTCCTTGATCGATCAGGTATTCAATCAGATTACGACTGAAGCACAGAGCCACATGCAAAGTCCATAATTTCAGGACCCCACCGCTTCTAAACAATGCTTTTTCAATAGTGAGGTGACAACACCCGGCATTCTCCCTTTTATGAAAAGACTTGTTAGTCTTGTTACTCCCAAAGTGCTAGAAGCTGGACAGTGCATGTGACTTTGCAAATTGGATGCATAGCATTGGGGTGCTGACTCACCTGTAAATACACCAAATTGAACTATGGTGCAAACTGTCTAACATAGCGAGTCTGGAGCAGAGTACAGTCTTCCCAAAGTGGTCATTGACTTAGGAGCAGGACATCTGTAGGCATGTGGTAAAATAAAGCCCAACACGATCAGGAAGCCAAAAGTCTAACTTGCGTTTAAGGCAAAAACAGCAAATATTCAAAAGACAATTGTAATTTCAACCAATCAGAGATTTCCCTGAAAAAGGCCAGTTAGAGTATGTATTGCTGAAATGCATGCAAATCCGAATGGTTCATATACATTTTTTCCTCAACACAAGTCTATGGAGGGTAAACACCTGACAGAAGTGTGTTACTTTCACCAAAACTTATCTAATGAGCTGGTGTCAGGATCCTCCCACAGAGAACATGCCAGACATCAATGAACCAATGATACAAAGCATGAACACACTGCTGACATCATTCGTTTCTTAAAATCATTTTTCTGGTTGCCTATATTGAAAGCAAAGCTACGCTTTACTTCGAAATGTAGGAAATGAGAAAATGTACTAATGTGAATAAAATGGCTTCAAGGACCATCAGAGTCATGAACTTTAGCAAGCATAATAAGGCCAAAGGGCACTTCAGATTACCACAGAAATCACATTCATATTTGCTGACATCAAATTGTGACTGAAGCATAAGGCCGGATCATAGGTCTATAGTTGGAGGACCCCAAAGTATCTAAACAAGGGTTTTTCAGTAGTTGAGTCAGGGGCGTAGTTTTAGGAGGTGTTTGGGGTGTTACACCCCCTAATAAATGGATTCTCCAGTAAATAGTTGGGTACAGGTGCTTTCAGACGGGTATGGTGAAGAGGCTAGCGGATTTTACTTGGTATTTTTACATGCACACTCAGGCAAAATCTCTCTCTCTCGGTCTCTCTGTCTCTCTCTCTGTCTCACTCTGTCTCTCTTTTGAAGTTCTTGAAAACTGTTGGTTATTTTACAACATAATGGGGCATATTCACAAGGAACCATCGCCGAGTTAATGGCACATTATCACGGCCAAAGTTGCGATAAATTCATCGCCCCAATCACAAGCTGGTGTTAACAGCCCACAGCACCAGTTTACCCACAATAGCAGCTGCAAAAAACATCACCATAGACGACCCCCGCAACTATCGCTAATGAGATGCAGAGTAGGCGTTCCCGTGCCAAAAGCCGGGACAACACCACACCTCAACATTCACAACGACCAGCCAGATCGGCGAAAAGAACACAAAACAGACGATAAGGCGCGTTAGCACCAGGAAACTAACACCTGCTCTGACCTGGTGCAAATTCAGACGGCAGCCTGCACCACAAAAGGGAGCACAGCCCAGAGCCACACCTGAAGAACAACAGATGCACCCGGGCAACTGAACATGCAGGCCAAAGGTCCGAAAGGGCAACAGCACTCGCCGCCACCACCCTCAGGATCCCCTCTCCCCGGCACCCCCCCGACCAAAGATATGCCACATGAGCAACACCTAAACATGTACAAAATAATCCGCATGATGTCGCACAATCAAAACTGGTGACATGTATGTGTCGTCTCAAAAATGAGCATCATACATTCACTTACGAAGCAACAAATGAAACTTTATTAAAAGGAACACTGAACTGAAATGAAGACACATGGCGGCCCCCTCCTTAAGGACAATCCATAGGTCATAGCGGGCAAGACAAAAACCATGATGAGAAGTTGTGTCCTGCACACATCAAATGACAGAGAGAGAGCAAAGGAGAGAGAGCAGAAGAGAGGGTGAGAGAGATAGACGGACAGAGAGGGGGAGAGAGAGAGAGAAGAAGAGAGGGGTAGGGAGAGAGAAAAGAAGAGAGGGGGAGAGAGATAGAGAGAAGAGAGGGGGAGAGAGAGAGAGAAGAAGAGAGGGGGAGAGAAGAAGAGAGGGGGGAGAGAGAGAGAGAGAGAGTGTCGCCCCTGCGCACACAGGCCACACTGCTCACCTGCTGCCACCGGTGTGTCTACAACCACTTGCCGGTATGTGTTGAAGTCCACCAGGTCACACATCTGGGACAGACCCGTCATCTGAAACAGAGTCAAGATACATGATTGGCACAGTACACACAATTACAGAAGCCAACATTGCCTGCCCGTCCCTGCACACCCAGGCAGATGCACCCCTGCCCCAAACCTGAGCTGTCCGGACCGCCGGGATGGGGCATCATCGCAGGCTGCACACCCGCTCAGCACTTAAGGTGCCCCTACCTCAGTGCACCCAAAGTCACCGTCCGGGGTGCCTGTGCCGTCCGCAAAGTTTCTGGTGCCACTAACCCTGTGCAACCCCAGTCAACCCCACGTGGTGGTAGGCCCGTGTCGGCTGCAGGGGCCTCGGGTGCCACTAACCTTGTGCAACCCCAGTCAGCGCCACGTGGTGGTGGGCCCTTGCCGGCCACAAGGCCTCTGGTGCCACTAACCCTGTGTGCAACAACTCATGGCCCTTTATGATTGAGAACCGTGGAGCGTCCGTCATCCAGTCACCACTGGCAGAGGGGAATGTGATGTCGTCGGCCCCTTATGTTGGTGGAGTCACATGGCCTGTGACGCCTCTGCCGGATGGGTGTGGTGTGTGTGCAAACCTGCCCTCAGGGAGTGGCTGTGACATGCTGACAACTAGACCAGTGACTTGCACACCACCAGCGAGTACACCTGCGATGGGTAACAATGAGGGGCCCCCCTCGGAGCGTAAGCGGAGTGTTCTGGCTTGCCGTATGCCGGACCAGCGCAGGGCTTGCAACAATGACTCGCGGGCTCTGGGCATGGTTCAGTCCATGTCCGGACAAGGAAGTGACTGATGCGGGTGTCCCTGTTGTAGTGTCCACGGCACCCGGAACACAATAGGCAATGTAGCACCCTCTGACTGGCATCCCACAGGATGAGCATCATTGACGCAAGGGAAATCACTGTCCCTACATTCATCCATGAATTCATACATGGTTGTTGGAAGACATGACATAGTAGTGCATTACTGGATGTTTATTGCACAACCAGTGCAGTTTTGCAGCTGGAGCGGTCCGGGGCAATGCCAAGCACACTACACAATATGGGCACGTTGAAAGCCAGCCAGAGTCCATCCAGGGATGACAATTACTGCGGGAGAGGAAGAGTACAGTCCGCAGTCTGGTTGCTGTGTCATTGGTCATCAAACAGGATATGGCAGTCCATGTTGCTGTCCAAGGTGAGTGCATGGGAGTGTATCGGGGGTCAGTGGACGGTCATGGGGCCATGTGCGTCACCAAGCAGGAACAAGCCAGGTGGCAGCAATGAATGCTAGTGTCTCCTTCAGAACACAAATCCATCCACGTCCTCATCCCCGGATGTGTGCTCTGCCCCACCTGTGGGTGTTGCAGTACTGGCTGAAGCACTGTGTGCCACTGACACATCAGGGGCCGGAGGAGGATTGTCGGAAGCACTGTGTGGCAGTGACACATCAGGTGCCGGAGTGGATACAGAAAATCAAGAGGGCGGAGAATGGATCACTTGTCCTGTGAAATCAGGGTCTTAGTCGTATTGGAACCGTATAAAAACCCTCATACACGTACACAGGCAATTGGCGGTATATCTTGGTTCTCCGCCTAGGTTTACTGTTACAGCATCATCATAGGGTTTTTAGATAGTATATATGCTGTCCCCCACCTGGAGGTAGACCAACTGATTTGCCAGTAGTGTCCAGAGATTAAAAAGAGGGTGTGCGTGTGCTCAGGTGCAGTGAAGTTAAAATTCCCTACATCACTTAGGGCCTCATGTAGGTAGCCAAATACCGGTCGGTAACGGCCGATTTTCGGTAAATATGCCGTTACCGACCGGTATTCAGACAAGTGAGATGTAGGAGTCCAAAAACCATTTTTCGGTAAATATGAGGCGGTAAATACCGATTCATATTTACCGAATTCCAAAATACAGAATCAGATTTACCGAATACATAATTAACGATTCGGTAAACATGAAGTGGTAAATATGAAGTGGTAAAATTTAAAATGACATGTAGGAGCACTCGGTAATTAAGAAATCCAGGAAAATCGGTAAATAAGAGTCGGTAATTAACACGGATTGAAAGCAGGTGGTAACCATCAACAATGCATATAGGCAAACCCAAAATGCAACAGCGTGGACAACATGTCCGCCATGTACGTCATTGCAAGGCGCCTACGTCTACAGGCAGCAGGACTGAGGGTGTGGCGACGGGAGGAACAAATCTACAGACAGCGCATCACACTATTCCAGCTGACTGATGCAGAGATACATGAGAGGTACAGGCTACACCCCGAAACCATCATGGACTTAATCAGGGACCTTCACCCACTCCTGGACCAGCCAATAAGAAGGGCGCACGCCATACCCCCACATGTGCAGGTGCTCTGCAGCCTACATCTGTTGGCATCCGGCAGTTATCAGGTGGTGATAGCTGCGGTGGGTGGGGTATCCCAGAGTTGCCTGTCACGTTTCTTCAGGAAGTTCCTGGATGCCATGATGCAGAGAATGCACCACTACATAAGCTTCCCAAACACACAGGCTGCACTGCAGAAAACAAAAACAGACTTTTATCACATGGCACAGTTCCCCCATGTCATCGGCTGTATTGATGGTACACACATCCCAATCTGTCCACCAGCTGATACAGAGCACATCTACAGGAACAGGAAGTCCACCCACTCCATCAATGTGCAGGTGATCTGTGATGCAGGGAACATCATCACAGATATTGTTGCAAAGTTTCCTGGGAGCACCCACGACTCTTACATCTTCCAGAATAGTGGGATCTACACACGACTGAGTGCCGGAGAATTCGGAGAGGGATACCTGCTAGGTAAGTAACAGTGACGCCCCTTGAAACCTGCAAATCATAGTGTATAGAGGCATGTTACTGATGGTTCCCTTTTACTCATCCAGGCGACAGTGCATATGCATGCCGGTCATTCATCCTCACTCCCTACCTACACCCAGCAACCCAGAGTGAGAGACGATACAACGTGGCACATAAAACAACACGCAATGTGGTGGAGCGCACGTTTGGACTACTGAAGAGCAGGTTCCGCTGCCTGCACAAGAGCGGAGGCGCACGCCAGTACAAACCCATCACCTGCTGCAAGATTATTGCCACTTGTGCAATGCTGCACAACCTTGCCACGAAAAAAGGTACAGATGTGGAACTAACATATTTTGAGGACAACGAGGATGAGTCAGGCCAGCCAGAGGGCAACGCAGCTAGAGTGCCAACTGCAATCGATGGGAGAGAGAGACGGGCAGAGATCACATGCAACTATTTCTGAGTAAGTGAGGGGACACAGCGAGTTGTGAGAAGTCCTGACGTAGTTTTAATGTGGCACCACGCCATGAACACATGAACAGGCCAATCAGGCAATATACCATCTATACAAGGAGTATGTCCAGGGTTACGTCACCCAATGGGAAGTGGCTTAGCAGGGCTACATCAATGTTTGCGCATACGCGCTGCAGTGGTGGATTGCACGGCCTGTACATCCTCACTAGAGCCAACCCCAAGCCGCCTGCTGCTCCTGCGTGCTTCTGGGACGGGGGGTGTGATGCTGCTGCTGGTGTCGATGCTCTCCGCAGCATCCCCTGCAGCAGTTGTCGACGCCTGACTAGTCAATAGCACCCCTAGTGCACTTGTCACCTGCACCATCCCCCGGGACAGGTCGCTGCAGCACTGTGTTAGGCCCTCCTGCATCGTCACAGAGCGCCGGCACAGTAGAGAAGTCGCAGTTGCCAGACGGTTGAGTGCCCTGCTGGTAGTGTCCCTTCTCTGGCGTTCCCGGCGCCGTGCTTCGATGTCAGCATCTAATTTGCTGCACAACTGCTGGATTGACTGGGACATGTTCCGAATGCCCGCAGCCATGCCGCTAATGTTACTGTCCATGTTGACTAATGTTGTCCTCATCACCCGCATGTGCCTCTGGACTGACATGACTGCCTTTGATTGCAGGCGCTGTTGCTTCAACATTTGGCCCTCGAGACCCAAGAAGACACCATGGCCGTCAGTGGGTGCTGGTGGACTCTGGACACGCAACCTGCGGCGCCCTCTTGCTCCCGTCTGTGCTGCCTGTGAGGTGTGGGGCACAGTGGCATGGCTCCCTTCCTGGGGCCCGGTGCGGTCTTCTGGGCCCATGCTGTCGTCTGACGAGGTGTCTAAGGCTCGTAGCCTGGCTGCTGGACGCCTCCTCATTCTCACACCTGCAAGCGGAGATGTGGCCGGTGATTCGAACATGAGTGGCGATGCTGGCTCTGGTTGTGGTGATGCTGGCTCTCGGTGAGGTGATGCTGGCTCTGGGTGCGGCGAGGCTGGCTGTGTTGGTGGTGCGGCTGCCAGTGGGCCTGCTCCCTGGTCTGAACTTGTGCTGGCTAGAGGTGATACTTGTGGCCGGTGTGCCGTCTCTCCTGCAGCATGCCCTGTCCTGCATGATGTCACATCTGTGGACAGAAATACAACATTGGCTCAGTGTCCCCGAAGGGCTGCATTGCAAGCGTCACAATGACACATTTCACATTCCAATATGTCCTCTGTCTCCTTGTGCCTCGAGTGCGTGACATGCCTTGTTGCCCTGTAACATTTACGTCATGGTTAGTGTTGCCCTGACTACATCTCCCGGAATGCATTGCCTGTCTGCACTGACACGTGTGGACTGCAGTGTGATTCTCGTTTCACAATGGGGGATGTGGGATAGGGGTAGGGGGGGCTACATTGCTGTGCTTTCGTCTTACCTTGGTGTGTTGCGGCTCTGGCAGAGCTGTCGGCGTCCCCAAGACCCACGACGCTCTCCTGCTGGATTGTGGCCGCCACCAGCTCCTCCAGTTCGGTGAGGGCAGGTGCCCTGTTGGTTCCACCTCCGGTCTGGCTGGCCTCCTTCTGGATGTCGCCCATCTTCCTCTTGGTTACAATCCTCAGGTCATACCAGCGCTTTTTGAGGACCTCAATGTCCCTGTGGGTCACTCCCACAGCATTGACCTGCGCCTGGATGGCCAGCCATATGTTGCGCTTTTACGCCTCAGGCACTTGCAGGGATTGCCTTCCAAACAGCTTCTGGTGCTGCTTCACCACCTCCTCCACCAGCACCTGGAGTTCCTTGGGGCTAAATTTCAGCTTCCTCCTCCTTTCCCCTCCGTCTTTCTGTGTTCTCTGGCTGGACATGCTGTTCGTTTACCCGCTCGCACATGCAACGGCTCCCTGCCTCTCCTCTGCACTCCAAGCCTCTCCAGGGTCGGCTAATTATGTACACCTGCCTGGGTGTGGCCACTTCGGCTAATTATGTACACCTGCCTGGGTGTGGGCACTTCCTGGTTGGGTGGGCTGTCGTTGCACAGGATTAGCTGTTTCGTCAAGTCATGTGATTTTATTTACCGAATCCGTACATACCGATTCGGTATTTTCCGATTCGGTAAATACCACCTCGGTATTTTCCGATTCGGTAAATACCACCTCGGTATTTACCGATTCGGTGAATTCCGATTCGTGATTACCGAATGTTACCGAATCGGTAACTGTTACCGAATTTTTACCTACATATAACTTACCGATTCTAATTTACCGATTCGGTACGGCTCGGTATTTAAGGACCGGTAAAATTTATTTACCTACATGAGGCCCTTAGTAACAAGAATTTATTTAGAAAAGCTGTGATGTGAGAAATAAAAAATAATAAAGTGGTGCATCTGTAGACCCAGTTAATAGTCTACCGCACTGGTAGGTCAACATGTTTCAGCCTTCTTGTGTATTCTTAAGGCTTTCGTCAGGACCGGGTTTTCTTAAGAGGTCATTGCGGCTCCTAATGAAGTGTTTTTTGTAGTCAGATCTTTCGTATCTGAAACTGAAAAAGGAAATTACTGTTGTAATAATTCTTTACGGTTTTCCCTATGACTTCAACATAGTGACTATACTGTCCTATGGTGTACATGAAGATTACTGTTACAGTTACATTCTTAAAAGCCTATATTAGGCTTGACTTTTTACTCAGAAAATCTCTGCGAGCTTGGCTAGTTCATGCGATGGCAGTTGAAATGGTGGAGCCAAAATGAGGAAAGGAGTTACACTTTAGGAAGACCCTCATTTGAACAGTATGGGTGAATGCGCTTTAAGTTAGTTAAGTTAGAGAATAGATCTTAAAGTATCAGAGATTAAGCGTCTGAATTGTAAAGACGCGCGTTCTGTTATATTCACCAGTCATCAAAACAGTCAACAAAATGGCATAAATATCAACACCGTGTAGATATAGGAGTGTTGAGAGAGACACAGTACTGTAGTGAATATTTCGTGTCTGGCAATTAGCGTTACGTGCGGTGACATGTGAACTCAACCAGGTCAATATTATTACCTTATTGGTGCAGTTTCCTGGCTTCCTCAGGGTGCCGGAGAGCGGTAAAAGAACCTAAGTATGTAAAAGTAAAAGGTTTTAGTGCCATGTACCTTACCAGAATCTCCCCTGCCTTGTGGGCATGGAGTGGCAGCATACCGATTCTCACAAGTCAGTGACTTGTTCTGTCTCAATGTGCGGCATCCCGGTAGACGCGAGGCCGCGTAGAGCTCGTATTTAAATAGATACTAGTGTCAAGATGGTAAAAGGACTAGTGTGTCTGTGTTGGTTGGCATAAATGGTTGGCACTGCAGTGGCCAGCATGGAGAAAAGACTAGTATGACCATTCCCTCTTGTTATTATCCTTTTTCATAGACGTTTCAAAAATTGGAAGTGTCACAAAAGGAGGTAGATCATATTGCGTTGTCTCTATATTTAACCTGAATCGAGTACTGGTAGAAAGACTGGTATAATCATTCCCTCATATTTTGGGTGTTTGAAAGTCAATAGCGTCACATTGGGAGGTGGATAATACCGCATTGTCTTCATATTTAACTCAAATATATTGATCGGTCAATAGCCATTTTTTTGGGGTCATTTGTTACCTTCATGTCAGCATTGTTGGATCATGATTTTTATTATATGATTTTCAGCTAGTTAAGATTAGTGCCGTACTCAAGGTCAATGTGGCCTCATGTTGGACCGTCACATTAGCGTTTGCCAATATTTCACATTCCATAATTACAAGAGTTAGGGTTGGTGCTGGATTCAAGGTCCGTGTGGCCTCATGTAAAACAGTCACATTAGTGTATGCCAAGGAATATTATCGTTCAATCCTTCACTATCAGTTTTCAAACGATAGATCCAACGCTGTTCTTTCTCAAAAAGAACACGTTCAGCATTGTTAGTTTTCATGTGTAATGTCTCCAGAACTACCCATTTGAGATCATCTGCTGAGTGATTGTTCTCAATGTAGTGCTTGCTCATCTTGGTGGTAGCTCTCTTGCAGTTTACATTGCTCTTATGTTCACCTATGTGTAGTTTTATTTTTCGGCATGTCATTCCTATGTATTTGCATTCTTACGGGCATGTAATCATGTAAACCACATGAGTGGTGTTACAGTTCGTGTGTTGGCTTAATGTCCAGGTGAAATTAGGTAAGAGTTGTAGTTTCTTGGTAACTTTTGTCAATTTGCACACCGTGCATGATCCGCATGGGTAGTGACCCACTATAGGATTCAAGTTCCATGCTGCAGTGAGGCTTTCTTTATTGATAACTGGTGCTGGTCTTGTATGCACTAGATGATCCTTTATATTTTGTGTTCTTCTGTTGGCAAATCTAGGTTTGGGCCGTTGTAGAGTGTTGGATGTGAGAATCCTCCAGTTTCTGTTTATGATCTTCTTTATCGTATTCGTTGATGTACTATATGTGGTTACACAAGTTAGTAAATCTGCTGGTGTTTCTCGTGGTATTGTCTCTAGTAGGCTCTCTCTAGGTTGATTGCGAGCTCTTTTTTGGCATTTTCTGATGGTTTTTACTGGGTAGTCTCTCTTTTTCCCCCAAGTCGTTGGCTTGGTCTTTGTAGTCCTTCAGAGTGCTACAATTACGTATTAGGCCTAAGAACTGGCTATACGGTAGATTATCTCTCAGGGGGGGAGGATGAAAGCTGTTATAGGAGAGTATGCTGTTTCTTGCTGTAGGTTTGTAAAAAGTCTTTGTTTGGAGAGTATCGTTCTCAATATAGATCGTGATGTCTAAGAATTCTAATTGTGTTTTGTCCGATGTACATGTAAACTTCAGACATTCATCTCTACTGTTTATCCATAACAGGAATTCCAGCAGTGCTTCCTGGGAGTCCTCCCATATCATAATGACGTCATCTATGTAACGTCTCCAGAATCGTATCTGTGTCAGGAGAGGGTTGTCTTGGTTTTGTATGAATTGTTGCTCAAAGTTACTCACATATATCCCTGCCACACTAGGGGCAAAGGCACTTCTCATGGAAGTAACATGGCATTGTTCAAACAGGGTACCTTCATATTCAAAATAGTTCTCAGTGAGCGCTAGTTTGCAGCACTCAAGGACAAAATGTCTTGTGTCTTGTAGTTCCACTCTCCAGTGAATAGAATGTCTTCCAGGAGTGGATACGCCTGCCACACTGTGAGGCACTGGCACACCAGGGAGCGGAAATGTTGATGGTGTGGGGGCAGCAGCATTTATCAGCACCACGCCCTGTGGCACAAATGGCATGATGAGGATGTGTAGGGCATGGTAGATCCCAGCTACATTTCGCTGATGTGCAGCGGTGGCTGCCATCCTTTCCGCCTCCATCCGCACTTGGCCTCCATGAGCCTCCGCATGTGTGCCAGCTCACGACTGGCATCGCTGGAGCCCCTCTGAGCAGACAAGTGTTCTTCTCTCCGCGTCATGACTCCAGCGATGTCCGTCAGGGTTCATTGGAGACCATGGAGCGGGCCTAGACTCCCAAGGATGACATCCATTTTGGTAGCCATGAGGTCGAACCCCACCCGCACCTGCTCAGCCGACTCCCTCTGGCCCTCCAGCACACGGCGTTGGAAGGCCGTGTGTTGTTCCTGGGGATCTTGGGAGACTACCGGGCCGTGGCTGCCTCCTGCTGGGTGGTTTGGGTGGTCGGTGGGGTGTCCTCGATGCAGCTGGGCTGCCCTGATCCTGGAGGTGAGTCGCGGATGATGTCAATGATGTCTAGGAGGGCTTGTGCGTCGATACTGGGGTTGTCCTCCTCATTATCAGTGAAGAGTGGCTGGGACTGCTCTGCAGTGGATGTTGACGGTGGCCCTGCAATGTGAATGGGAGATGATGTATTACAATGTGTCCACATGTATGTAGCCGCCTGGTACATGTTGACATTCAGACAGCATGGCATTATACATTGTGACAGTCTGTAGATCTGGGCGATGACCCAGGGTCATTGAGGGTGTGCACTGTGCTCTGCTTGAGTGTGCATGTGTGCCATCATGGCCATCTCCACCCGACCCCCCTAGTACCTGGTGGTCACTCTCCCTGTTGCGGTTGTGTTGTGTCCTGCCGAGCAGTGTCTGATCCCCCGACTCCGGCCACAGTATCCACACTGATGACTGTCGACACCAGCTCCTCCATGTAATCTAGCATGAGCTGTGGCGCTGGGCCCCCACCTCCAGTCTGCATTTCTGCCTTCTGGTTGGCTGCGAGTTTCTCCTTGGTCTTTTACTTGATGTCATTCCATAGCCTCTTGACCTCGTTCATTGTCCTCTTGTGCTCTCGGACGGCGTTCACCTTGTCCACGATGTCCCGCCATATTCCATTTTTGGTGCCCAATGACACGTTGGAGGTGATGAACAGTTGTTGATGGTGTTCCATCACCTCTGTGACTATGATCCTGTTCGCCTGCGGACTGAACTTCGTCTTCCTCTTCTTCTTGTCCTTGCCCTTCCCTGTCCCCGAGGTCCCGGGCTGGTCGTGCGGGGGCTTGTGGGGTTGCACTCGTCCTCTGCGCCTACTCCGGCTGCCTCCATGGTGCTTGGGTCTTGGTCAGTTTGTGTTTGCGTGTTTTTTCTAGTTTTATGGTGATTTTCCCACCTGCCAGGTGTGTGTTGCAGGCTTGGCGCTGCCTATCGCTGATTTCCTCATCGCACTTTGGCCCATCGTAGGTATTTTGGTATTGTGGTTTGTGTTTTTATCTCCATCGAGGTGGTCGTATCGTAGACATTGTCCGCGGTGTCTGCAGACTATCGCATGGTACCGCCTTGTTGTGAATTCCACGTTGATATGGGGTTATTTTCCCGCGATAGGCTGCGATGTGTAAAGTTGAGTTAACATTTTTTTGTGTTGTTTATCACATGTTCTATAGAATATACCCCATTGTCTTTTAAGTAACCCTAACAATTTGCACTGCTCTCCTTTCCACTGCCGCTAGACCCATATGTCCGGCTTCTCGTAGAATATATTTTGGCAAGATGCGTCAGCGTGATTCTTGGGACATTTGAAGCTCACACCCCCCCAATTCTACTGATCAAGATATGCCCAGGGGCTGCTCCTCGTGGGAGTGCTGCGGGGTGGTGGGGCGGGGGCGGGAGAGGGGCAGGGTGGGGGCTAGTAAACTCCGGCATTAGGCCGAACGGAGTTCAGTTGATAAATAAATAAATAAAACGAAATTTATTGCGAGCGCTGCATTGCATTGATGCAATGCAGCACGCACAATGAAATTCGTGACAACACCCAGCATATTCCCTTTTATTGGAAGATTTGTTAATAAGAGTCTGAAACAATATCAGGAAACAGCAAGCTCTACGTTTGTCAGTTGGACATTGGCAGGAAGACAGACTGGACACTGTTCTTTGTTTAATAAACTACTCATCTACTTTTGCGACTTCTTTGTGCTGTGCCATCACTTCAGTTTGGCGACGAGAGTCTGCATTTGGGGGGCCACAGATACACAGTGGCATTTGATTTCATCCACATTTATTTTTGTGAGTGCTTCAGGTAATTTTGGAAACAGAACTGAACAAATTCGCTGAATGCCTTAAGATTCTACCCTGATAGAACGAGATGAGCACCTTAAGATGCTCGTGTTTGTGCTTTCATTCCTGAACGCAATTTAATTCTAATGTTTGCTTCAGTTCAGGGTCACTATTGATGAATGGGTGGCAAGCTGCGTTAGCTTTGTTGTTCTCATTCCATGTCAGTGTCAGGACTCAGATATCTGATCCTGTGTTTGGTGACGTTTGCTCCAGTCATGCGCAGTCTAGCCTACACCGGACAGCATAGGAGCACCACCTGCTGAACTGTTCCTGGCAGCTTTTGCTGATTCGAAGGGTCTGGTGCAGGTCCACCACTGCCCTCATTACGAATGTCTGGGTGTTGGAGCTGGTATTTATTTGGCCCTCTTAATTCACTGGGGTAAAATGTATCAGGCCTGATAAAAAAAATTCCCTATTAGGAGCTTGTCCCTGAAAAGGGAAAATAACATGCAAAATGTGTGGCTTAATTCTTCGGCAGGCTTCACCCAATAAATTTCGGCTGGTTTGTCCTTCCAAAATGCATTGTGAGAAAATTGTAGGAGTGCGGCGTTTGTTTTGCAATATTCACGTTAAGGAGTCACTCATTTATGGCTGTTAACTGTGTCACTCACAATGAGGGCCTAAGAGAGATTTTCAAGCTTTCAGGGTTGTCTGCCTGAATATAAAAAATAGTCAATACCTTACTTTCAAAAAGATTCTCTGTAGGCTCCACAGTAATTTTTATGTTTTATTTATTAACATTATACAGATGCGAGTCAACAAGGACGACTCCAAGGTGATTTGTGTACACACTGTCATGTTTTCAGACAACTGGTTTAATTTTCTTTAGTCTGCTTCTACCTTTCAGAAGTTACCAACACTCCCCACTGTCTCTGGAAGTGTTATTTTATTATGTTTACTTTGCTATTAATACAAGCATTTTATGTTAAATTACTTTTATGCAAGTTTTCGCTAGCTCATATTTCTCACCAATCAAAGTGTAGAATGCCTCTCCACCAGCCCGTTTGCAAGATCCATGAAACCCCCAAATCAAGTGGAAGTGCTGAATTAGATCTTTCAATGCATACCTGGGTGCCAGAGATGGCCACAAATGTACACCGGATTGGTAGAATAATGTAATGTACAATTATCTGGAAAATGGCAGACAAATATATTTAAACATTTTCTGTATGCTACTCAACAATGTTGAAGATCTAGAGGAATATCAAACTGTAGTGAAACAGCATAAAAAATTGATTGATGTACAAAAGCACTTAGTAGTACACCGTCATAGGTGCTTTACTTGGGGTCAAGGCTCGAATGAACCGAAAGATGCATTTATTAATGCACTGAAGCTGTTAGCTGCTAGCTGTGAGTTTGACATATTTGCATCCCAACTTATAAGCAACTAATTAGCTGTGAGATGCAATTACCAAACAGCGCAATAGATTGTTAGGTTGGCAGAATCCATCACTGGGTAAAGTGCTGGACAATTCAAGGAGCATCAATACATCCCATCAGGATGCCAAACTCCTCAGCGCTTGCAATGCTTTGCCCACTAACAATACCAATACAAATGTTATTGCTGTCATAGAAAGTGAAGAGAAGTAGAGAACCCTACATGTTTTGAGATTGACAACTGCTAAGCTAAGTAGCTAAACAGAAAACCAGTAGACTGAATGTTAGAAATACTGCATGCTTTAAATATGGCTCAACCACATGTTTGGACAATTTTAAGAACTGCTAAGCTGTAGGACACACATGCAGGACATATTGTGTACGATTCCTGAACACGATATTTAAGCAGCTTGTGTAGAGTGGAGGGGAGCTGTGTAACTAGTGAAGAGATAGTTGGTGATGACTTTGTGAGTGACAGAATACATTAGTTAGTTTTGGCTGTTTAAGTGGAAGGCACCGCTAAGAAAATGTAGGTAAAAATATGAGACAATTACTGAATCAAGGTTGGAATAGATAAGTGCATCGAACTCCTAGTTGATTCAGATGGAAGGATCACAATAATTTCCATTGATAAATATGAGTTTGATTTGCATTCCAAAGTTCTTCTCCCACCAGATATTACCATGGGGGATTTCAAAGGGAGCAGCATTGCACTAATAAGTTACTTCTTGGCCAGAATCATAATTAAGTTAGATTAAAGAAAACATCTATGTCACTTTTGGAAATGGCCCTTTCTAGGGTGCTTTCCCTCGACCTTTTGCTTTTCTCCTTCCCAGTTTTCCGCTGCTCTGGATGCTAACCTTAGGACTTTGAGCGCATTTGACACTGCCATTCAGGGCAAAAGCACTGTGCTCGTCATATATATGATTGGCTGATTCAAGTTAACTGTAAGTCCCTTGTCAAGGGGTAATACATATACCCAGGGCATGTATCTTGAATGTTCCTCCATGGGCCTGCCGCATTGGTTATGTGTTCACGGAGGTAGCTCATCAATTCTGCCACAGGTTTGCCCTGGTGGGGCCTGTGTGCACAGGTTACTGTTACTCGGTCTGGCATTTAAAATTACTATGTGCCAAGGTTCTGCATGTGTCTTGCTATATCAAAGTTCTCACTGGTGACAAGGTGCTGTGTTGGGAATAGTTAGGGAATGTGTGTGTGTGTGCGTTACATGCAAGGGTCATGAATGGCACCGGGAGGTGTGTTCAGTACGATGGAACCTGCTTCTCACATTGGATTAGCATGGGGGAATGTAGAGAAAGCCTATTGAGCAGTATTTCCTACGGGCAGAATAGCGGCACTATCGTGTTTGATATCGATGATTCGAAATGGCAAATCCTGTCCAGTAGTGCAAGAGGATCCGCCATAACGTGTGGGGAAATATCACTTTTGGGAAAGTGGGCATTTCGATGCTCAAGACTCTGTTTGACGGTCGGCCTGTCTCCACTTCACATATTATTGCTAGGGGGACAGCTACTTCTGTGCATTCCTAATTGAAGCCCATAAACTAATGGGGGTCAAGGGAAACTGAAGACTTCTGACTCTGAGGTGTCTTTCTGGGATGGTTACGTGGGGGTGGAATTGCCAACTGCATTCCAAGAGGCAGGGTTCTGGCCCCACTAAAGATAGGGATCGAAGCTCTCAGACTAGGATGGCAGACAGGAAAACATTTAGAGAGGGCCTGTGCATTTCAAAGGTGGACTCTTGAACTGATTGCATTCTCAAAGGCCATTGTGTGTCTAACTACTGGGACTCTGTCCTCAGCAGCCAGAGATGCTTTTGGATTTGGAACCATACTACACTGGTTTGACGCTGGGAAATCACTTGGTGGGTTTTGGCTGGACGTTGCTGCCCTGCAATTAAGTGCCCACTGTTGTTACCTGAGTCCTGAAGCATTCTCCATAGGTCAGTTAGCTGGCCTCCTGTTCACAAGATCCCATGGACACAAAGGATCCCACTGTTTCCACAAGATCATAAGGACTAACTGGGTGTGACAGAAATGGGTGGAAGTGATTGTTGGTTGGGACAAGGGCTGTCCTGATGTACACCATCATCTCGCTGAGCAGAGGAATGTGTTCATAAAGATCAGCGGACACCTGAGGTGCCAAGACCTGAGAAGCTCGAGGAATGTGGGGGAAGCTTGGGGTGCCTTAAGGACCCGTGCTTGCAACCAAGGGGACCTGTGCTAGCTTGTGCTCCAGAGCGTGTGGTGTTCAAGGGGTGTTGGGGGAACCTGAGCAGGGAGCCAAGACTGTCTTTAACCTCCAGATCAGGAAGATGACAGTGCCTGACATCACGGCCACTGTCTGAGGTCTTTGTCTCTCTCTTGCTGGACCCATGCCACAAGGAACTTTGTTGTGGAAAACATTGTAATGAAGCCTGTGGGGTATGTGTATCTTGTGGGCACCTGCAGCTGACTGTCGTGGATTATGGCTGTTCACACCTCCCCCTGAGAGGAAACATTTCTCCAGACTGGGATGCACACCACCCCTCTGGGTCACAACCTTTTGTCCACGGGGGATTAAGGTCCAGCACTTGTGCAGATGCCATCAGGCGCCTGGGGGTCTAACCTGGATGGACAAAACTAAATGGGTATTTCTTTCCATGTTAGGTTGTTCCGACTGTCTAGACATACAGTTTACTAATCATTTGGAGCCCAGAGAGATTAATTTCCTAGACATCACCATCAGAAATGAGAACAACAAACAGTACACCACACTATACCGGAAACCAGCAGAACGTAATTCACTCCTCCGTTGCAATAGCCATCACCCTAGAGTACTTACAGACAATCTACCATTTGGGCAGTTCCTGCGTATCCATCGTAACTGCTCCAAGAAGGCAGGCTTCATGTCAGAATCAGAGGAGTTGAGCGAGCGTCTTCTGCAAAGAGGGTACCCGAAGAGGTTGGTTAAGAGAGCACGCAAAAGGGCCTGGTTCAGCCCGAGGGAAACACTGTTAACAGCAAGAGGAAGAGAGGAAGGCTCTTTACAGAGGATGATCTGTGTCACCACTTTTTCAACACAGAGTAATGCCAATAAGAAAGTGATCAACAAGCACTGGGGCCTCATATCAGATGACATTGAACAGTCCGATTTACCTATGCACTCTTTTAGGAAGACTAGAAGTGTGAAAGACCATGTGGTATGTTCTTTTCTAGACTCTCCAGAGGATCCATCCATTCAATCTCTATGAAACTTACCACCCACTATTGGCCATTTCAAGTGTGGCCACTGTAAGGCCTGCAAGATCATGATCCAAACAAAACAGTTTGTGTATAAACATCATGCGATTGATCTCAAATCCTTTACAAACTTTAATACCACCAATGTAATTTATGAAATCATCTGCCCCTGTGCCAAAATATATGACGTCCAGACACAGCAAAAAATAAAAGCACGCATACTGCAGCATTGCACCTGAATACGATGTGGAGTACAAGGAGCGCCCCTGGTGGAGCACTTCAGAGATGCCAAACATGGTCCAGATGACCTACAGTGGGCGGTCTTGGAGAAGGCTACTCTTGGCCCTAGGGGAGGGAACATTGAAACCATTATTAGTGTCAAAGAATTCAAATGGATGTCACGCTTAGACTCTATACACAATGGCCTTAATGAATTGGACGCTAGCCATGCACAACTAACGTGTTTAGCATCAGAATAAGACTTTTTGCACACTCTGCCTAGAGCCGCAAGATACATTTGATCTTTCCCCACTGATTAATTCTATGTGGCCTGCTTGCCTGTAAAGGCCAGGCTTACCACCTAGCACAGCGTTCCCATACACTGACAATACTTAGATTTTAACACATACAAGTACCACTTGCCAGTGGTTCGCCACATCGTTAATTTATAGTTTGTGTTAAATTGTCTTGATGTTATTTGTCTTGTATATGAGATAGAAGGTTCTTTGCACACAAAATTATTAATATAATGCTTAGCATAATAATAGTTGTAAATACAAAGTGTATATTCAATGCCCACCATGTATATAGGAAATGCCACTACCCCTGGTAACTATGCACCCCATCATGTTGGTTATGGAAATCCTCCACGACAATGGATTGGGAATTATGACTATGGGTACACTCCCTCTGGTTGGGAGTAGACGCATCTTTAATTATTTTCTATATTTTCCATGGGTTTTATTAATTGTATGTTGTGCCTCTCGATAGTTTTAACTGTGTGACAATTATTGGATATCTTAGGGATGGATCTGATGCCCTCGCGGTCATTGCTATAATCACGGAAATCTGTTCAAGGCAGTCTTTTTTCCATGACAGAGCTCTCATGACTTGTCAAAATTGACAAGCATCTAGCGTCTGCCTTGACGGAGCTCACTTGTGCACGAGTGAGACGAGCCCCGCCTATATAAGCAGCATACGTGTTAGTGCTCCGTTTCCCTGCAAGTCAGTTCTAAGACCAGAGGTGAACTTTAAACGCACAGCCCCCTTTTTGACAGAAGCTTCTTTGTTATGGGCGTTTTCTTACATGAGGTTAATAGTCATTTTCTATATTTTATCTCCCCCCCCTAGGTAAAAGCACCTGGTGGGCCATTCTAGTGTCACGATACATTCCAGAGGTAATCTTCTTTGCCTGTTTCGTGACACGGACATTTTATGAGCTATTGTTAACCGAGTTAACCGAGTGGTGGTTCAATTAGGGTCCACATCTTTTTCCTCTTTCTTTCAGATTCACCCACAATCCTTTGGAACTTCATGGTCCAAGTTAATTTAAATATTTTTGGTCTCATGGCCGTTTGAAAGGGACACATTCTTTTCAATTTGCTATAAGTAAGTCTGATCCATCCCCGTTAGGTAGTTATACTGATGCTAATCTTCATTCCAGCCTATGGGTTATAACTTATAAATCTGACGGCTCGCACCTTATTTTTCAGGTGCTTGCTTCCCGCTTTCTGCATTTTAGAGCCTACGGGCCCAACCACTATGTAGTAATTCACTCAGGAACAGGTAGAAGTAAAGTGAATTTATTGAAGTTAAGAGACTACACAGCTCTTGAACCGCCAACCATCTTCAGCATCAGTCAGTATGCTCCAGTTGAATTATAACATTCTAACAGTGACATCATGAGCTGACATCACACACACACATAACTAGGAGCAGGAAAGTGACTCAGGCTTACTTAACATTGACTACAGCATATAAAATACCTCCTTTCCTCCTGACAAACTAAACTAAACACTAAACATTTTATACAATTAATTAAACTAACCTAAATCTTTAATCACGAAATCTATGAGGAATAACACAAATTCTTGAACTTTTCCTACGTTGTCCAGTAAGTAATTTAGAAGTGGTATGAACTTTGCTTGACGCACTTGAATCCTTAGAAAAGGTATGTGCTTTGCTTGACACGCTTGAATCCTTAGAAGTCGAGCAAGACCTTGTTTTAATAAGTCTAGACAAATTCCACCAATAACCACCCTCAACCTGGGCAGCATTGTTGTAAATACGAATGACCTTGACTGGATGTCCAAACTTTGAGTACCCCTTCTTGGTGTGTACCGGACTCTTAATACGTACAAGATCACCCACAGAAAGAGCAACCATTTTTACACTTTTCTTGTTGTCAAACCATGTTCTCTCTTTTTCTTGAGCATTATCAGAATTTATTTTTACCTTACCCATAAGTACCTCAACATCACACAGCGACTCCACCCATTTACCCATCCAACCTGGACGGAAACTCGTATTGGCCTTTCTACCTCTTAATAACTCAAAAGGAGAAACCTTTGTAGATGAATGAGGTGTAGTTCTATAGAACCACAACATGCTCTCAAGCGCTTTGTACACATCATGCCTCCCATTAACTGCCCACTTGACACACTCACCTACCACCCTGTTCATTCTCTCGACGAGGCCATTGGTTTGTGGATGATACAGTGAGCTTTTGAGATGTTTAATGCCACTAAGCATTAAAAAAGATTCAAATTCTTCACTCACAAATTGGGTCCCATTGTCAGAAACCAGGAATTGTGGGAACCCTTCCCTCAAAAATATGTCCTTGAGAAATTTGACAAGAGATGAAGAATTGGCCTCCCTGACAACCTTGATCTCAGGCCACTTGGACGCGTAGTCCATTACCACAAAAATGTATATCATCCCCAGAGGAAGAATCTCATACGGCCCCATGATATCAATACCCACTTTAACCCATGGCCCCGAAGGACATTCAATAGGGTGTAAAGGTGGAGTTATGACCTTCAAACTTTTCTCTGATGTCTGACACACCGGACAGTTTTCAACCATAGTGGAAATTTCAACATCCATCCTGGGCCACCAAAAGTCCTGACGGACTCGTCGTTTAGTAAGAGTGATGCCCAGGTGTCCCTCATGAGCCTCTTTAATAATGTTGACCCTCAAGGAATGAGGTGGTATGAGCTTGTCACATCTCATCAATAAGCCGTCTTCTACTGAAATCTCTGACTCAACCTTCCAGTACGGCTGTAATGATGCAGACAAAGATTTCTCACTTGGCCACCCATCCTTGACCAGCTGGCACACTTCCTGAAGAAGACAATCATCTAACAACGCTGCCCTCCAATCAGATTCAGAACCAACAGCAAGGACCGGAATGTCTATTGAAGCTACCAAACAATCTTCATTATCCTCATCGTTTAGATCTTGAAAACTGGTCCCTTCACTATGTCCACTGCTCTGAGGAAAGCGAGATAAAAAATCTGCCCTGACATTCTTTCCCCCAGAAACATGATGAACCTCAAATTGATATTGAAGAAGTTTGCTAACCATTTTTGTGATTCTTGGAGTGCAACACTTACTGGGCCCCGCAGACAATATGGCAACCAAAGGTTTGTGATCTGTTAGCAAATTAAAACGTCTTCCCCATATGTAAGGTCTATATTTTTCTATAGCCCATAAGCAAGCAAGAAGTTCCCTCTCAATCACAGAATACTGCGTTTCTGCATTCCTGAGCACCCTTGAAGCAAATGCAACAGTATTCTCAACATTCCCATTCTGTTGTGTAAGTATCGCACCCAACCCCTTCTGACTGGCATCAACCGTTACACAACATGGTAGATCCGGATCAAATGGGGTGAGAGCATCACTTTTTTTTAAAAACTTCTTTAACTTTGCTAAACGCCTGGTCACACTCCACACACCACACAAACTTCCTTGAAAACTTTAACAAATCACTAATGGGCCTGACTATTGATGCGTAGTTTTGAATAAACTTAGAATACTATTCTAGGAGACCTAAAAGAGACTTTACTCCTTTCTTATCTTCCGGTACCGGGGCCTCCAAGATTGCATCAATAAGCCCCTGCCTAGGCTTGATACCCTCGTGAGTCAACAAATGCCCAAGGTATTCAACTTCGCTACAAGAAAATTTACATTTCTCAGTTTTGAGCACTACCCCACTCTTCTTGAAGATTTCAAGAACTTGTCTGACGATAGCATCATGTGAATCATTATCCTTAGCGTAAATAAGGACATCATCTTGAAAGACAATGACACCTTCCACACCTTTTAACATGTTTTGCATGACCCTCTGAAATACAGATGCCGCGGAGGCTAATCCGAACGGCATTCTCCGGTACCGAAACGTACCAATAGGAGATACAAAAGCAGTTAATGCACAAGAATCCGGATGCAACTCTATTTGATGATAGGCACTAGCCAGGTCCAACTTTGAAAACACACTAGCACCTTTAATACATGTGAAGAGATCGGATATTCTTGGCAAAGGGTGGGAGTCAACCCAAATCTCTTTGTTGAGTGACCTAAGGTCCACACACACACGCAATTGTCCGTCCCTTTTCCGAGCGACAACCAAAGGAGACAACCAAAGAGAGGACTCCATGGGTTCGATAATACCTTTCTCACAGAGTGTCTGAAGTTCTTTGTTAAGATCCTCTCGAACACTGAAAGGAACCCCTCTAAGTTTGTGCTTTACTGGGATAGCCCCATCTTTAACAATGATTTTATGCTTGAAACCAGAAATTTTACCCAGTTTGTCGCTAAAGACAGAAGGAAATTCATTTTTCCACTTGGTACACACTCCATCAGAAGTGACAAGCATCACTTGCTCCTTAGTTCCTGGTCTTAACATCATGCCAAAGAGGCCTTGGTGAAACCACCCTAAAATATTCAAGCCCTTAACTGCCACATAAATTTTTCCCCTTATCTTTCTTCCCTCGAAGCTTAAAAAATCTTCAATGAAGCCTAACAGATCAATTTTTCGTCCTTCATACGAGACTGGTGATCTATCAGGAGGGAACAAATTTCTGTTTCCCCAGGTTTCATGAAATAGCTTCTGGGTTATCATTGTGATTCTAGCACCAGAATCTACAAGAAGATTGAGTTTCTTATCGCCCACCACTATTTCAACTACCGGGTCAACACAGCATGAAGGATCACCAGTTAGAGGTATATGTGTTTCATTGACAGAGCATTCATCATGAACAACTGAAATAATATCCTCATCTGACTCATCAGCAGATTCCACAACACAAGCTATCGATTTTTTTTTAAATTTCTTCTTAAGGCAAACAGTTGCAAAATGTCCCATTTTTTTACAAAAATTACAAATTGAATTCAAAGCTGGACATTTCCCTCCCTTGATGTGTGATGCATTACCACATCGCAAGCATACATTATTAGGTATAGCAGAATCTGATTTATTATTAGAAAAATTCTTAGTGGCGTTTTTCCCTGCTTTACCCTTATCTGACTTTTTCGACTGGTTTATCATCAAGCTCTTTTAGTGAAACCTGGGAAGTCTCGATACTTTTAGCAATCTTGATTGTTTCATCAAGTGTAGGATTATCCATAGAAAGTAGTTTCTGCCTAATGTGTTTATCTTTCCCATGGCATACAAATTGATCGCGAATAAGTTGTTCTGAAAAGTTTTCAAAAACACATACTGAAGCCAATTTCCTAAGAATAGAAATGTACCCATCGACATCCTCATTTTCAGCCTGCTTTCGCTTGAAAAATGTATGCCTTAACACAATCAAACTGGGTTGTTTGTCAAAGCGAACCTTGAGTTTAGCTACAGTAACTTGATAGTCGTCTAGCTCCTCCCCATTGTCTGATAACTCTGGTAGGTGTTTAAATATTGATCTACCCTCGAATCCTAAAGAATGTAATAGTAGATACTTTTTCCTTTCAGGACGATACCGTAGTGCACCTATTGCTCCCAAATAAGTCTCGAAAGCATCGAACCAGACGTCCCACTTGGCAGGAGGTTCACCAGGAGTTTCTAAAAAGGCGGGAGGAGCATTGATTGATTGCATGCTTGACATGTATAAAAATTGATACAGAAGTAGAACTTGAAACTGCCCACGTACAATGCAAAATTAGCGTAAACTAGAAGACATCTAGTGTCATTTGATGTTTGTTAAATCCTACAAAAAACCATTTACGAAGGGGGACCCCAAATGCACAATGAGAAACCGGTTTATGCGGGGTTAGAGACAATCAACTGAAGAGGAGAATCAAAACCGGTTTCAAAGGATATCAATTAGGGCCTAAAGAATAGGTCCCCTTTATAGAGCAAAGCGTAACTGGAAAAATATGGATCAAAATAAGTCAACCACCAAACACCCACTTAAGATGTGAATATAGATATAAAGGTAAGAATATATATACACCTTAGTATCAATTTTTTTGTATTTTTTAATTCAGTAATTCATTTTAGTAATTCATTTTGATTGATACAGAAAAACATTTATAGTTTTATAAATACATGACAATAAAACATACATATGCACATCAACAATATATATATGATCATAAAAGGCAGCGTTCAAGGCCCCATAAGTAAACAATCAAATTCATACACCTACTCATTCAGTCTAAATCACATTCACCAAAACACATCTCAAAATACACATATTATCCTTGGATATAAAGATGGATATAGTCGTTGGTGTATCTTCCAACGATGGCCAGATGGTACATAAAGAAGAAAGAGGTCGTCAAATCAAGCGCCAACGCGCGTTTCGGTATCGGACCCACAGGGGGGTCCAACCTTCATCAGGGCAATGACCAAGGATAATAGGGGACAAGAACACACCTAAGAATTAAAAACATGTGAAAAATAATAAACATAAATGAACCATATATAACATCAACCAACAATGATACGTAAAGTTAGGCATAGTATTAAATGCAAAATTCTTCACAGAAGAGACTGTGGACATTAATAGTTGATACAAAAACAATATCCAGTTACTGGAAAATCTAAATCGATCACAAAATATTATTTATCTCGGCCCAATGGGTCCATGGGTAGCTCAAACCCACCTTAACAAAAGAACAGAGTTCAAAGCGTACAATAAAGAATAATAGAGAACCCAACACCAAAAAGTGTATCCAAAACATACAGAACAGATCCTGTGAATTTGTTTAAAGAATTAGAATGCTAATAATAAGAAAGAACCCAATGACACCTGTATCGAGAATTCCAGTTAGAGGGTGTGAGAATAGAAATGGTAATGAACCCGTGGTGACAAGAGAAATGAGTCATAACTGATACATACTGGACACACAGATACTAGGTACCACGTTGGTATTGATGAGTCGCACCCAAGTTTAAGGCGTGGTTACACAACGAACAGAGGCATCTCGTCTTTTCTACACAAACGAAAAGGTCAAAGTTGGTCAGAGAAGATTTTATAATTAAAGGAAACCTTTTAGAAGCTCCAAGGGAGTAGCAAATTCTTTAACAGCAGATTTCGTATACAAACGTCTGACTAGAAAGATACTCGGAAGTATATGTTTGCAAAAAGAAATCAAAGCTATATAAAAATGATATCTGGCTAACGGACACCGAAATGCAGAGGTAAATGTATTACGATTAAACGGGCCAAAATCGAAACAATAACAAGGACGATATATGTACCAATCAGAAATGAAAGGGGCAATTGCATAAACAATTCTGAATGCGTGCTAATATCCTCAGTCTTAGTAATCGAAGATGTACTGAAAGCCAATGTATAAAAGTCGGTCTGAGTACGCCTAGACAGTGACAAATAGGTATACTTTCTAAGACTACTATTGGATGCGGGAAGACAATATGTTAATGGTAAGTAACCCACAGAGCCAGCTATAGACTACTCCCCATACGGGCATGTAAATAACCCAGAGGATGTTGGTAACTGCGGTTAAACGCCCATAGAGGCTTACCTGTTAGCCAATCAGGGGTCGAAATGATTCCTTCCTTGAGTATTTCACGCACTGCATATGACGAAGTAGGACAAGTTCCTCACTTCACGGTTAAATAATTCCGCCATGTTAGGGACGTGTAGCGATTCAATAGTGAGCAGTCGTCTCGGCAGTATTAGGTAAACATCTCTCCTAAGAAATATAAGATGTGGGGACAATATATTTACTACCCGTCTGTGCCCCACAGGGTATCAAGGCAACCAGGCTGCATGTTAGTCACCATAGCGGCATGAAGGTGTCATTGGGTTCTTTCTTATTATTAGCATTCTAATTCTTTAAACAAATTCACAGGATCTGTTCTGTATGTTTTGGATACACTTTTTGGTGTTGGGTTCTCTATTATTCTTTATTGTTCTTTATTGTACGCTTTGAACTCTGTTCTTTTGTTAAGGTGGGTTTGAGCTACCCATGGACCCATTGGGCCGAGATAAATAATATTTTGTGATCGATTTAGATTTTCCAGTAACTGGATATTGTTTTTGTATCAACTATTAATGTCCACAGTCTCTTCTGTGAAGAATTTTGCATTTAATACTATGCCTAACTTTACGTATCATTGTTGGTTGATGTTATATATGGTTCATTTATGTTTATTATTTTTCACATGTTTTTAATTCTTAGGTGTGTTCTTGTCCCCTATTATCCTTGGTCATTGCCCTGATGAAGGTTGGACCCCCCTGTGGGTCCGATACCGAAACGCGCGTTGGCGCTTGATTTGACGACCTCTTTCTTCTTTATGTACCATCTGGCCATCGTTGGAAGATACACCAACGACTATATCCATCTTTATATCCAAGGATAATATGTGTATTTTGAGATGTGTTTTGGTGAATGTGATTTAGACTGAATGAGTAGGTGTATGAATTTGATTGTTTAATTATGGGGCCTTGAACGCTGCCTTTTATGATCATATATATATTGTTGATGTGCATATGTATGTTTTATTGTCATGTATTTATAAAACTATAAATGTTTTTCTGTATCAATCAAAATGAATTACTAAAATGAATTACTGAATTAAAAAATACAAAAAAATTAATACTAAGGTGTATATATATTCTTACCTTTATATCTATATTCACATCTTAAGTGGGTGTTTGGTGGTTGACTTATTTTGATCCATATTTTTCCAGTTACGCTTTGCTCTATAAAGGGGACCTATTCTTTAGGCCCTAATTGATATCCTTTGAAACCGGTTTTGATTCTCCTCTTCAGTTGATTGTTAAATCCTACAAGACAAACTAGTGAAACAAAACACTAAAACATATGCTTGAAAGGACCTTAGATTGAATATTGAATACAATTTACCAGTGTACAACCAACTAAATGTGTATATAAAAAAAATAATTTTTTCATATATATCAAAACAACTGTTAATTTCCCATCTTTTGAAACATATTTAAGGAAAATACATAACCGCTATTTCAACAGTAAAGACTGTCAATTTGAACAGGAAATCTCCAAAACACGTTTAGCAAAAGCTTTACATGCATAAAATTCGATAAAACAGGTCAGTTATCAAATGGTTGGCAAAATAGAATCGTGATTGGCCAAACAACTTCACTCGTGGTTGGCAAAACAAACGTGGTTGGAAACTGATGCATTCAGACAACAGTAGTCAAGGAAACAACAAAGCCTCAATGCCTTCAGGACGTGCTCTATGACGTTCGCTGGATCCTTACGCACAGAGTTACTGTTGTCAGGGAAACACCAAAGCCACGATGTTTTCAGGACTTTCTATGACGCTAAGACCTTACGCACATGCTCTCGTCAGAGCCACTTCGTAGTGCACATGCGCGTGTCAGCATCGCTCCCAAGCTCGAATTGCAGCTAATCCCTCGCGCGCACTGTGATATTGAACTTTCAATCATAACTATAAATTTGTATTTGTCCGTTCAATTTTGTGGCTTAAGGATAAGCCGTTCTTTAATGTAAATAATTTTGTGATGAATAGAATGTCACTACCTTTTCTTTTCACCTCTTCAGTCCTCACTTGATGCACAATACCACTCTCTTCCCAGCCCCTCTCTTTTTCCCCCTTGTTTTGAGGCACTTATTTTTGACGTATTCATTGATTCATTCGCTGACTCATAAGCAAATATAATGTTCAATGTGATTAAATAATATTGGTCTTAATATTCAAGACATATTTGTTTGATTATGTTCACTATGTTCCTTATGAAATGTTTGTGTTGAATATTTCTCTACTGGAACCAATTTTACATTGTACTGTCTAGTTAACAGGGCACCATCCGGGGCAACGTGTTTCATTAGATGGTATAGTTGAAGACTGAGGGGCTGGTTCACAAGGCGTAGTTGAAGACCTATGGCTGTTTGACCTTTCTGCGAATGGGAAAGTTTACAAGTGCATATAACTGTAAACAATGTGTATCTCATTTTGATTTCAGTGTGTGTGTGTAATACAAAATCAAGTGTTTTATAGATACAGTGTGGAGTCTTTTTGTGGCAAACGCAGTGTGTTGCGAGGGAGGTGTTGTGCCAATACTTCACAATTGGGCCCTGAGGATAAGTCTGACTGCTCAGTGCCAAGCTACCTAAGGGTGGGCAGAGGTTATCATACATGTGTATGGTACTCATTCTATCTAGAGCTGTGGATTCTGCCTGCCAGCAGGAAACTATTGGGTCTAACAGTCACCAAGAAAGGTATCAGGGTTCTCGAGTGCTGGCACCAAACTAAATGTAAAATGGTACTCAGGCCTGGTTAAAAGGTTTAAGTTTTAGAAGAGGATGAGCATATTCCGAGCGTCTGGCTCAGTAAATTTCAATACATTTTTTGTGCAAATAAACTGCAATAAGTACCTTACAGTGTCAGAAATGGTTTTGGAAAACATATTGATGATCTTCTTAACAAGATATAATTGATCCAGTCAATGCCATGTTTGCTTATCCCTGGTTTCTCTGCCTTGCAAGACGTTAGATGAGTAAACATTTGTGTGTAGACCGCAGAAGGTTAATAATGCCTTGTGGGTAAAATATTTTTTCCTTTCCAGAACAAAATATCTAATTAACTAGGTGGGTTAAGCCAAATAGTATAATAAAATCAGTCTAAAAGCTGCACATTATTAGGTGGTGTTAGTCCCTGCTTCAAAACTCTTGAATGCATTTATCAACCCTTTTCAATTTTGTCATATGACATTTGATCTGGCATCAGCTGCCTCTGTATTTCAGAAAGTCATGTCTGATATGTTCAAAGAAATTAAAACTGTGGTAGTCTTCCAGGACAACATCTTGATTTTTGGGACTGGTCCAGTAGCGGCCCGTGGAGAGAGTTCCATGGGGCAGTGAGGCGGGGCGTGGGAGGGGCAGGGTGGGGGGTAGTAAACACCGGAATATGGATGAACGGCGGTAAGTACACATTTAAATGAATAAAACGAATTTCGTTGTGCGCACTGCATCGCAAAAAGCAATGCAGTGCGCACAACGAAATTCGTTTTATTTATTTAAATGTTGTAATTACCTCCGTTCATCCATATTCCGGTGTTTACTACCCCCCACCCTGCCCCTCCCACGCCCCGCCTCACTGCCCCACGGAACTCCCTCCACAGGCCGCTACTGGACTGGTGTGCACCAATATGATGCAATTCTCATAGAATTCTTCAAATTTTGCAAGACAAAGGTGTGATGTTGAAAAAGGACAAATTCAGAGAAAGTAAAGTACAGTATATGGATCATGCGCTAACAAGCAATGGTGTGAGGACAAACCTAATTTGGTGGATAGCACTGTCAATGTACCTTACCCTCAGGACAAAGAACAGTTACGCTCTTTTGATGGATTTTAAGATTTCTAGTCCAAATTCCTGAGGATTTTGAGAGTATTTTTTAAGACGTTCAGAAGTCTACTGAAGAAAAATGTAGCATTTAGCTTGAAGAATGATTACCAGGCTATATTTGAGTGAAAAAAAGCTAATTTAGAGGCACAGTTCTTGTAAGATTATAAGGAAGGAAAATTTGTCCCATGGCTGATGCCTGTGTACATTTTCTGCTGTTTTTCGGCAAAACACAGCCCTACTTGATAACAATATACATGAGGCACATGGGTTACCTTCACTAGTCAGTTCACATAGCACATTTTTCAAATTACGGCCTAACGTTCACTACTAGCCTTTTATTTAATCGTTGTCACATTTTGAGAATCACCACTTTGAGAAAATTACCAGTTTAACCATCATTCATAGAGGCTTGTTTACCAGCCCCAACAGCACAAAATGTGCATGGCTATCTCCCGTATTCAGAATGGATGAATTTTTTATTGAATTTAGTTACTTCTATTTTCATAGGAATATACCCCTGATAAAGGGCATTGCCCAAAATGCATTGGGCACAATTGTTACATTTTCAAAAAGTTGTAAACGTGGAAATAAAGTCACAATGAAATGAATTATTATGAAAAAAGAAAAAAATTAACATTCTGAACATTTTTTTTTGGCTTCAATTTGAATTATTGAAACTTTATTGAACTGAGTGCAGACTTGAGATGCTTTTCACAGGAGGAAAAAAAGTGCTGAATTAATTAAGATTACATTTCCACATGTCCTACTTGTTAATACGATGACTCCAGCCTTAGGGCTTGTAAGACCTACACAGGGCTGACTTTTTAATATTTAAAAAGGAAGGTTTTGATCCGGCAAGGGGGTTATTTTGACAGATCAAATTTAAAGTTTGAAACTTTAACAGCCAGCTTCCATTGGTATGCTTGGAACAATGTTTCATGTTGTCACTGTAGTGGTGACACAATAGGTGCTGGAGTCCACTAGTGACATTTAACATTCAGAACCTGTTTGCACTTTGTATCATACACTAGGGACTTCTAGGTAAGTTAAATATGCCAATTAGCAGTATAACCAATTTCAACAATTTTTAGAGTAGAGATCAGAAAAACATGCAATGGGTCCTCGTTAGCAGTGTCCTAGTGCTAAGAGTAAAAACACCTACAGCATCAGTCCACAAAAAATTGTGGTGACGATGCAAAAAGAGGCATTTTCCTACATTCATGATAATGGATATAATTACAGCTAACCCGGGCCTTGCAAAACCTTCTGAAAGGCCAGAATACTAAATGGACGATGCTCCTTCTTATCATTAAAAATATGTGAAAATAATTCAAAAGACATAAAATAACCTTCAATTCAGATAGATCGAGTCATAAACAAATTAAGGATCAGAAAAACCCTGGGAATGTACTGGAGACCAATAGCAAGCAGAAAGGACGAAGCAGAGTCTGTTTGTTATGAATGGCATGGAAGGGTCTGGCAGGTCTTTATCTTTCCTCAAATACTTTAGCTATCTTGGTATATAGAATTCTTGCAAAACTGCAGAACTCAACTTTGAAGCTGCACGAACTGCTAAGGTGTGAGAAGGTCTTTCTGAATATGAATCCACTTTGATTTCCCCGCCCATCTCTAATTTGAGTGTGAGTCCTAGATCCATTTTTGCTAGAATCAATGGTTTGAAAAATTCTCATGGCTTATCAACTTTTTTTAAATACACCTGATCCACAGGGGCCTTTGGGTTGTCAGCATATTTGAAACATACAAAAAAACCTGTGCACATAATTTTAAAAAAGCATCGGGAAAGCCAATTGGACGGCCATTGGCTGCCACCCTTTTATCTTTGTCAGTACTTGTTTTGTTTTTTCATGGTTTATTTCAAAACGTTATTGTTGGTTAAGCTGTCGGGTCTTGCTTTAGGAACTAATTTGTGTTTGGATGTGCTCCTTGTGAAAAGGCAGAATGCTATCACTCACAGTGAAGTTAGCCAAAGGCTGTAGTAGGCTGACCCACTGCTCCATGATGTTTCCTGAAGTAGGTGCAAGAAAAATGTGACTGGCCCAGTAGCAGACAAAGGGATATAGACAGCTGGCCATTAGCCACGTTAAGTTAGTAACTAAGTATTATGGTATACTGCAGGATGTACTGTGACTTAAAGTCTGTATAATGCTGTTATTGGTAAAGATTGGATAACAAACAACAAAAACAAAAATGCCGTAAGTACTTGCTCTGATATACTGCAACCAAACTGAGGTTTTCAATAAAGTTTGTTTCAAATAAAGTTAGTAAGTAAGTATATTATACACAAAATGTTATTGAAATCAAAAGGTCTTGGCTAAAGCCAGACCTAATGAATTTCAATGAAATTGAAACTACATGAGGAGTAAATCAGCAAAATGTTAAAAAATAGAATCAATCTATCACCATTCGAGGGGGGGGGGGTGGGGTAAAAGTAAGGAGAATAAAGAACACAAGGGATGGCTGTCAAGGTTTGGATTTTGTCTTAATTCTGCCAGCAAAGTGCTTAGTCCATCCAGCTTTCCCAGGCCATGGGCCAACAATTGAGGCGAGAGGGTGTCCTCCAAAGAGGAATGGATGTGAGACCATTAAAACCAGTTCCAATACCAGCGAATGTATGTTTCAACATGAGCTCTTTAATATTTCTTGAAGTTTTACTCTCTCTGATCGATTAATGAAGCAATAATGCGTAATTCCTTAAAGGATCCTCAGTCGCCTCTTAGCCAGTTCAGAACTGTGTTTTTTAGCTCCTCTCGTGGCTCTTGCATTTCAGACTCGGCCCATTCATCAGTATTATATTATGTTCGCCTAGCGAGGCTTCACCCTTTTATCTTTTTTCACTTTCCGGAGACAGTGCTCTGGAACTGATGTATTCAGGGGCTTATCAAGGCTTATCAATGTGCAGGTCATTTTTCATCAGCAAACAATTCCGCCATCTTGCTATTGCCTGACACAGACAGTTCATGATTGGTTGAAACATATGACTCCACGCACGAGCATTGAAATGGATGACACATGTTGTGCTTTTTTCCAGTCCCTGCAGCAGTCCAATAAGCTGCCGCGCTCTATTCAAGGCGCCTGTATAGGATGATGCAACACCGAAGGCGTTCACCTGTCGTAGCCAGACTCATGTGAAATGAAATTTGGTGCATGCCTGCAACAGGAAAAGCAAACCTTTGATACAAATCAATTGCAGCGGCTGGAAATGAAACACTCCGGCCAGCAGTGGTGATAGTAACATTTTCCAGCTATCTCATCGCGTCTACCGACAAGGTCTATACCTCACGTTATAGGAGCTATCACTTCATAACAGCGTTAGAAGGATGGGAGGAAGCTGGCATTACAAAGAAACTGACTACCACGCCACGGACGTAGGACAAAGAGATGTCATATTACGTAAGATACTCGTTCTTCTTCGACATTGGTTGCCCCCTGGAGTAGGACAGGGACACGATTCAAAGTCAGAACTTCAACAACAAAATCTAAGTCTATAGTAAATTAGAATGTGCCTTTACTTATTTTCTCCTGTTGGATGGTGCTTTTAATAGTGTCTTCTTACTTTCTCATGTTGTCGATGCATTAACACGGGGATTTGATACTAATCTCAAAACATTTTAATGCTTTCCAACTCTCTCAAAGAAAAAGTATTTGCATTTTGAGGAAATAATATTGACGATCTATAGTGATGACACAGATTGGACGCTCATTGCAGACAGTACAACACTGTCACTTTGAATAGATGGCGGAGAGCTAGTCTACATTTTGACTTTTTACTTCAAAGGCACACATCAAATAATTTAGGACCATTTTAGGATGATACCCTTATAAAATTATGCATCACTGATATAACAGTAGGAGTAGCTAAAGGTTCAATAAATAGTTTAACGTAATTTTGGTTCATCCCATCTTCTGCAGAAACCTAACTCAATGCCTGCATATACTCATAGTGTAGGTATTGGGAGATGAAAGCCGCTTTTCTTGCTCATTAAATTATTCATCAATGCCTGAAATGAGGTCTATATTTAGGTCTTGCCTACCATACAAAGCAATCTGGCTGATGGCGAAAAGACCTGTGGTCAGCTTACAGTAGCATTGGAGCCTGTCCATTGGCTGACTTTACTGTCACTCTCATTTGCTTGGTTTTCATTGGTTAGCTTGTGTGGGCTTTTCTTCCTCTTTTCTGTTGCTGTCCCTTCCCTGAACAATGGACACATAACTGTGTACTTCCACTTCTTGAATTTCAAGCACTACTTTTGATCTTGTGTTAAGTACTCCATGAGAGTCCATGTGTATTCTAACTGTCTCCCTTGCGTATTCTCACCCCTGGCCACACTACTTGTTGCTCTCTATCAGCCATGTGCTTCCCACTTACCAGATCTATGCTGGGCTTGCCCTCATGTTCTTCTCCCCCTGCATTGCTTTTTTTACCCATGTGCTTGTCCCTTGGCTACGCCACACTGTTGTCTGCCACCTGTTGCTCCTCCCCTCAACCTCCCACCTCTGCTTTTCTTCTGTGCCCACAACCTCTGTTTTGCATGCCCCACCCATGCCCCCTGTGTTGCTTTCCACCACCCACGCCCTCTTCATTGGTTCCTCCCACCCACACCCTCCGTGTTCTTTCCCCACCCTCATCCTTTGTGATGCTTCCTCCACCTATGCCACCCATGTTGCTCCATCCATCCGTGCTTCAACAAAAAAAACACTTTCTCAGTATTTATTTTTTTATTTACCAACCGAACTCAGTAAATAAAAAACATGTATGCACACACCTACAAAATAATGCGACCCACACATCATGAATGACCGGTAGGTCCCAATGGTGAGTCATATTGCCTTTGACAATGCTTGTTATTATAGTATTGCCAAGTATTCTACTGAGTGACTCATCATTGTGGGTTATAGTTTAGATTTTTATACATTTTCAAAAGTCACAGTTTGCTGTTTACAAGCCAAGTTATGCTTCATTGATTGGTGTTCATTGCCCAGCGCACATGCAGGACACTTCTAGCCTACAAAAGCACATATCGAGGGTTGAGCTGTGTGTGCCCGATATGGAATGGGCAAAGCTCATACCTCACTCGTGAATGAGCCACGAGGACTGCAGGAGTAAGATGAGGATTGAGTCTGTGTATCATTGTTGTGTGGGTTTTTGTGCTTTCTTTGAATTTTGCCTGCTTTGACAGGAGCTGTTAATAAGGTTCTGAGAATACATCTTCAGTCAGCTTGTGTGTTTCATTTGGGGAATACAAGATGTTATTTTTGATCCAGCAAACCAGAATGGAACACTTGGGGTTTTACTGAATGCAAGAGACTTACCACTGTAGACTTTAAAGACCATGATTTGGCTAAATGGTGTGTGAGGCCGCTAATCTGAGCAGTGATTAATTTAACAAAAGCGACAGGTTCATTTACACCCCCAGCCCATCTACAATCTCGAACCCGTTTCATATGTCTATTTGCACTTGGCAAAGGCACTGGGAAGACCATCAGAGGAAAGAAAGTTGACCTCTGTCTCTTCACATCACAAGTTGGCAAAGAGAAGGCACGGGTATGAAAACGTTTTCTATATATTCAAGAAAGCTTTTGTTTGTTAAGTTCCCTGAAAAACTAGTTTCAAATAAAACGTGAGTAATGACGCCAGAACTAGAGAGAGCAGATAGGCAGCCTGTAGGTATGAATGTGCTATTCTTATAGCTTGAACCTTGACAAAAGGCAGTGAAGCACTGTATGGGGCCAAAGGCATCTCTAGAGTCAATGAGTGATTGGAGGAGAGCTGGGTTCTGAGAGCACATGTGGTGGACATCCATCATGTCTTATAACATCAAAGCAAAGGTGCACCACACGAAGAACTTGACAATCACAAAGTTCATCTCCAATAATAAGATTTCTTCAAAACTTGTTTCTTTTATTCATTCCATTTTCATTTTATGAGGAACATGCAATTCAGTTCCTGTAATTCTACAGATAGAACAGCCGACGCGTTTCGTCCTAATACAGGACTTCTTCAGGGCGCTAATTAATGATGAAAAAGCGAAGTAGTGTCTTCCTGAAAGTTCACCAATGTCTTATTATGGGGAATAATATCCCATCCAACAAGATATTTTCTCAATGACACTGAACTAATATTGGTCCAGTTATTTTCCAATAAATCCTTGTCGCGTATATTCCGCAATCAGAAGTGCCATGCACACAGAAATAATGGGAATGCTTCAATTTATAATAACTGTCCCAACTTTCTAGTTGTTAACAAATAACCTTCATCAGTATGAGGCATCTATAAGGAAGTGCACAATACGACCAAAACCGCAATCTAATAGTTGCGATCCAATATACTGTCCAGGAAGCGACGTAATAGTCCATCGCCAAAGGGTCTTAATTCATGTAACAATGTGCAGTGTTTCATAGACATATATCTCTAATTATATAAATAATCATCATTTATATACCACAGAATTCAACAAAATGGTTTTGTGGACTTACTGGTATTATCAGCGAACAAAATAACATTCATTTTTTCAACGTCCAAAAAATTAAGTACTGTAAGGCTTCAAACTCAGGTCGCACAGATTACACACAGCTTTTTGCAGGAGGCACATAGGATTGGAACTTGTCACCTGCAAGTTACACAAGCATCCCTGAAACAAATGCAAAGATTCACTGAAGTACCTTGTGTATTTGAATATGTGACCTGCAGGTCACACAGTGGTGCTCAAAAGGAACAGTGGCATTTCTACTAAAACGTAATGCTACAAATGGTAAACAATTGCAACTTTTGTTCATGCTCGAATATTTATTTGTAATTTGTGTGTTTCGAGTACTGCTGAAATACACATTTGATTTGAGACACTGGTGGTATCCTAGGAGCGGTAGATCTGTGAACTGCCCACCTGCACAGTAAATGCAGATGTCTGAGGACCGATTGGGCTTGTGAGCTGGGGGCAGGCTTGCAGAGAGTTCCATGCACTGTTAGGGGCAGAAAGGACTCTGTGGGTTAATGACAGGCATCTAAAGGGCTCCGAGGGTCTCAGCGGAAAGAATGGGATATCATAAAGCTCACAGGAAGGATTGAGGGACAGCAGAAGTGCTTTGAGGATATTTGAGGGTGGATAGAGAGGTTTCAGGACCTTCTGAATAGCGCTTCAGGGCTAAGTGACCAGCTCTGTGAGGCCTTAAATAGTTCTCATGGAGTCCGGTGGCTTCAGGTTTGGACTGAGGGACTGTAAGAGCTGTCTTGGGAGGTCTGTGAGGGTCTATGTGTACTGCCCTAGGGAATTTGAGGGTCCCCTCGGATCCTGTTCAGATTAGTTAACAGTCGCAGCCCGTGCAGTTAAGAGCTGTGGGGCTTGGTGGGGAGGGATTTCGACGAGGGAAAAATATTTATTTATTTAATTTTCCCTCATGGTTGTCTATCAAATCTCCCCCCCCCCCCCAACCCGGCCCCACCGCTCTTACCTGTACGGGCCGTGGCTGTTAGTTAAGTAGTTTACTTGGCTGATGTCTGGCTTGATGTCTAGTAGAGTTCACTGAGGGTGTATGAAGCCAAGATATGGCCACTGAGAGACAACATATGACCTGTGATAGCAAACAGAGGTCCAATTTAACAGTCGGCCAAGGGACACTCAGAACAGGCTGTGGACTGCCAGCGACCAGTAGAATACTTCTAAGAGGCCAGGTGGCCTGCTTGGGAGCTCTGAAGAGCGATAAAGGAGATTTGAGAGCTGTCAGAGGCCTCAGCAGCAGGCCCGCTCCAGAAATCTGCGCAGGCTCCTATTGCTACTCTCTCCATAGGAATAGGCCACATTACAGGAGATAGAAGAACCTTGGAAAAGACCCCTGCTCCTACCTGTAGTGTCCAGCTGGACAGGTTCTAGTATTTTCACCCACACTAGCACCCACCCATCACAGGCGTCACCAGTCAGGTGACCCTGTTAATAAAAGGGGCCGGGCCCACGTGCCCTGGGCCAGTTACCAGTATATTAAGCATGACTCCGTGTGCCTTCTTGATATAGCGTGCCCACAACACCACACTACCTTCACTTTGGTGAACACTGTCTGGTACATAAGGACCCCAAATCCGGTCCAACTCTTCCTCTGCATTCATAACCCTTTGGAATCAGGAGATCCTCACATTAGGCCCGGCCCACAGGCTTGGCTTTCTGTTGCACTTGGTGTCCTCTGTGAGAGGGATGAAAACCTCCACAACTGCCACCTCTCCTGCACTGTTCTGTGTTTCAGGGAACGCTTGGCCTATTGAAGCCCATTCTCTGCTCGTTATGTGAGTGGCAGGGAAGCTTGCAGTGCACATAGTGATGGAAGCTTGCATTGCTGCATGTTCGGTGCCTGTTTAGTGTTCCAAGTCAGCTCGTGCTGCTGTTACTGTGTGTGCTGTATACACTAGCGGGCACACTTTACATTTAATTTACAGAGAGTGGGAAGACAGCACAGGGCAGTACACTGAATATCAAGTATGCTCTGCTATCTTTTATTTAAGGCCAAACAATGCTACATTTCTAAAATGTTGTGCCAGCAGTATTGTACTTTCACTGTTCAACATTTTGGCAAGCTGGACCAAATGTTGATTTAGTAAAAGGGGGTTCACCATAAAAACATTTGCAGACCAATGCTGTATAGTATTCACAACACATAGACCTTGTAGCATACCTCCTGATCAGGGCTTTAAGTGGGACGGGTCTCACCGGTGCTGAGCACTGGCAGTTTTTTAAATGGGGCCTCGAAACAGGTCTCTATCGGGCACTGTTTATTGCCCTGACACGGGCGGTCCGTGTTTTTCCCGGCAGCAGTGACAGCAGGCACATGGATGTGCGCGTGCTCACACTGCTGACTACTCACTAGTGGAGAAGTTATAGCATGACCTCATGCCAGGTGAGCGTTTTAGGAGAAGGTAAATCCTTTAAAGAGAGTCATTTCCTCTCTGGATTTCCCTTTTCTTTTTAAAACTCAGGAGCAGCAACTTTGTCGTGGTGTCACCAGGGCTTTAAGTGGAAGCTTTTTCAATATTATATACAAGCCTTAGTTTCTGCTTATTTATTTTATGCAACTAACAACCATTGACAAAGCCAATAGTCCTGACTTGTTGTATGTATGATGTTACTTGTTTTATCATATATCTGGATGCAATGACAGAAAAAGCAAAAATACAAGTCAGGTGGCACACTATGCTAAGCACAGATTTTTAGCTTATGTGTTTTAAAGCCACGCCCTTAATTACACTGGCCACGCCCCTTTGAGAGACACCCCCAGTTTTTTCATCCCACTTAAAGCCCTGCTCCTGTTCCCGGTGCAGGGATCACTGGTCAGACGACACAGATGAACACCACCAGAGAGAGTTCACAGTGGAATTAGTGGGATACTCTGTTAACTTGATATTGTGCTGTTTGGTCCTGTCTGGTACTCCCAGAATTGTCCTAACTAGTTTCCCAGATTATTTCACCCACATACCTCCCTTTCTGGATGTTCTAACTTCAGCAGTAAATCCTAACTGATATCCCAGAAACCCTTCCTGGCCTACTTTTATACTGAGCGAATGCCCCACCAACAAAACTTTCTCCTTTGAAGACATTATCTATGATGACTCTGAAGACAGACAAAACTCCCTTTTAAAGATATGACTATATAAATATAGCGGTGGCTCCTCCGCAATTATGGAGGAACGTAGCCCCACTGACTCAGAGCCAGCGGCTGAAAAATAAAACTATATTTTATTATGGTTTTATTTTTCAGCTGCTGGCTGAGCCAGCATGTGTGGGGCGGGTGGGTCCGGGCCATGGCAGATGGGGTGGAGTGATGTGCACAGCTAAGTGCGCATGTTGGTTTGGCCGGCCGCCTTAGCCAGCCAAACAGACATGCGCAGTGAGGTTTCTCCAACCCAGCTGTATTGCACAACCAGGTTGGAGAAGCAGCACAGACTCCCTGTGCCTGAGCAAGTGTTAAAGAACCCCACTCAGGCCAATCCCCGCACTGCTCTCATGCTTGGTAATATAGCATGAGAGCAGCCAGTTGGTTCGATTGGGAGTCTCTGATGCTGTCCCAGGGATTGCTGGGAGTAGGAAGCAGAGGAACACCAAGGCGCGAGGCGGCTGCCAGCTTCAGGTCAGTTTTATTTATTTATTATTACCCCCCACCGGGCTATCCCCGCACCCCCTCCACCCACCCCACCACTTTTCATTTGCGTGGGCCGCCAATGTATGAATGTATCTTTATTCCCCAGCTCCAGTGTCAGTGCTTACAGAATTTTCGACAGTAAGTATTTCCTGTTTTTCTGTGAGATTTGTGTTATATACATTCCATGTATGCCAGTTTCTTTTTGTTGGTGAACATTTTATTCTGTTTGCCCCATGAAACAATTTCTATTTATAATAAGTGCAAATTCTTTGTTAGTAAAGTTGTAGGTGACTCTCTGTATAATGCTAAGGCGGTCTGAAATCTCGGCAAAATGTGTTTGTGCTACTCAATGTGACGATTTTTTCGTCAAATGCATCACAGCAACCACCATAGACATTTTAACACTCTACAAAAACAATACACCTATTTTAAGGCACAAATAACCGGCAATTGACCTAACACTGTCCACTGTTACTCATCACTAAAGAAAATGTGATGCTAAAAAGATGCATCAGAAAAGTCTGTGCATATGCTCATAAAATAATCAAACATCCCCTAACTGTAACGAAGATGGTCCTGGTTTTAGTTGTGTATCTACCCACAAAAGTCAATAACTTATATCAGAAAATACTCAACCACTGATGCCACAACTAGCAACTACTCACATGGACCAGACTACCCTTCAAAGTGTGTGTCTGAATTTCTTCAGTACCTCTTACAACAACCCACCTCTACTCTTTGCTGCTGATGCTGGGCTTAGAGGAGTCCTGTAGGAACTTCTCCTTTTTGGGCATGCGGCCACACCTTCCTCTTAAAGCTAAATGTGCATTATTGTAGATGAGTGGCCAGTGGGGTCACCTTCTCAGATGCATGACTCTGATGCCACATGCTGGTATGGCTCAATGCCATGTGCGGAGTCTCCCAACAGTTGCTAATTTATGTTCTGTGCCTTTCCCGTCCACCTTAAGCCTGGGTGAGAGAAGGTGCTACTTGTTCAGGCAATCTGCACCCTAGTCGTAGCTGTTCCCTAGGCAGGCGCCTACTCTTCCCTTGCTGCTTGGCCAGTCCTGGCCAATGCACCAGATAGGAAGTATATGACCCACTATCCACATTGTTAATTTAGGATTGTGGGTAAAAGGATACATGAAAAAACAGCTCAAAACACCCCACCGGAAACTAGGGAGACCACACACCCCAGGTCATTAGAGACCCCGCCTTCAGTCCTGATCTGTTCACCTACAATTTATTGATTTCGGGTGTGGTAGTTGAATTGAAGCAAAACAAGACTACAACATCCACAATGCACGAGGTTATTACACAAAACTCCATGACTGGACAAAGTGTCTGTAATTACCTTGGGGGGAGAGGAAAACCTATCAGGAAACTCCTTCAACTGATTTGCATCTGGTTTGTCAAATAGCATCCAAGGAAAGATGCATCTTTAGAAATCACAGGTGGAAGAAGTGTGGCGCAGCGGCCAGGGTGGCTGACTCGGAACACGGGTTCATGGTTCGATCCCCGGTCCAGGTAGCCCAGCACCTTGTGACTCTGGGCAATAGCTCGCTCAATCTTCCCGACGGTCACGGCCCCCAGCGCCGGTACACCTCTTCGGAGGTAGCTGTGCACTTTACATATGTTGGTATTTCATTTCATAGGTTGTCCTGGGCCCCAAACTGTGCTAATTCTTGACCCCAGCCCTGAAAAATACCAAACAGAGGTTTGCACCACACATCTGGTTTGAGCCTTCAAATGACCCAAAAAGTTGACAGCAGCTTGCTCCCTCTCAGTTGGATAGCAAGGGTGCCACAGGCCGTAATGCAAGCAAGGGAAATAGGCCCCTCTGCGCGATTGTGTAGTAAAATGCATTTATAATTTGTGGTGAATGGGTTTCTCGGTGGTGCACTGTAACCACGGTGACAATGCACCTGTCGCACTTCTGATAGCCAGGCCTCTACTTCCACTCTGTTGTGTATAATCAAGCGCTCTGAAGCAGTGGCAAGGACACCAGCTGCTCTGCAAAATTAAAAAAAATAAGTAAATACAAATATGTGGCATGGATGTGCACGTGACTGACTATGTCTTGGTAGAGCAGGTCACGCTTGACCCAAAGACTCCACCCTCCACTACTATTTCAATAAGGATGGGGGGGGAACGGCATGTCTCCTGAATAGTTTTCGGGGTCGAAAAGTGCCTCTGTTCTCACCGCCTATAGAGACTCTATAAGTTGCCGGAAGCGCATGAATTGATAAAAAAGTGCAACGCTTTGATTTATTTTCCATTTTCCGTATCAAGCGGAGTTTACAAGGAGGTGGGAGAAGTGCTGAATCGGGCAGGGTTAAATCCGCTCTGAAAAATGAGGTGAAATTAAAAATATGGAGACAACTGCTTGGTCGCACGTCAGTGCCGTGACTATGAGAGGAAAACATCTGCAACCGCTTATTGCTCCCTTGTAAAGTACAGTTAGAAATGTCGAGTTAATAAAGTGATGGCAGCCGAGCCGCTCTGCCTGCAGTTTACAGGGTGTCTCGTGTTAGTCGTTGCTGAAGACGGCCGGTCACACACTGTGGCGAGTGAATTAGCTCTAACCTTAACTGCGCTTTCCGCAACCTATTTTATGATGAACTGTCCTAATGGAATGAAGAAAGTCATGGGTGTATTTCTAAACGGATACGCATGTTATGTTGTGATATGTGATCAGCATTTACATAGCACATTTCCGCTACTGGGGCTATGTGAGGCATTGACTTTTCATGTGAAATTTGTCGAAGTCTGAAATTCTGCAGTTGGGCGAAGATTTCCGGCTTCATACAAAGCAAGATTGGCATCGCCAACCAGACAGCAGTGACGATTACCCGCGGCAGGATATGCCATCAGGAGGAATCTCACAAGAGGAAGTGACACTTCCTGTGAGCCCACTGCCCTTCAGGCGCTGATCTGGAAGCACGAGACTCCGCCACTGGGGGCACGTCCATGCAAAAGGGATCAGACTTTGAGGGTGAGGGCAGGACTGAGGGTGGTGAGTTTGGAGGAAGAAAAGTCAGGGATCCTCAAAGTGAATGGTGTGGGTTGTAGGTCAAAAAAAGGGGGATCGTGTATTGGCAGTGGTGGCTCCTCTGCTAAGGCGGAGGAGCACCGCCCCACTGCTTTGCAGCAGTGAAATAAAGGAAACATAAAATGCTAATAATTCAATATCATTATCATTTTATGTTTTCCTGCTGCAGCAGCTTTTCGGTTGGGGCTGGGCTGGGCTGGGCTGCTCACACAGGAGGTGCAGAGGAGGAGTGGTTTGCCCACTCCAAGTGCGCATGAATGTTTGGCCGTTTGGGGCAGGCCAAACAGTCATGCGCACCTTGCACGTTCTCCACCCAGGCTGCATTACAGCATGGGTGGAGACTATGCCCAGGCTCCCACTCCCACTCCCACAGTGCTCAGACCAATCACAACGCTTCATTGCTGCGTTGGGATTGGATATGGGGAGGCTGGTGCTTCCTGCTTCCTGTTGTGGCCGGGAGAAACAACGGAGGGACGTTGGAGAAGAGATACGGCAAGCAAGGTACGTTTTTTACTTCCCCTCACCCCAAACCCTCGCCCCAATTCAGTGCTGGCTGCCACTGTGTTTTGGAAGGGGCAAGTTGACTGAAAAGAGAAAGGCTTTGCCGAATATTTAAGTGAGGGTGCCCAAGAGTGTAAGATGGATGCCTAGTGGCACTAGCCCATAACTGGTCATTCAAAAGAGCATCAGTGGTTTACTTCTGTCTTGAAGAGCTGTCAAAATTACAACCTTGATAAGCTGTGACATTCTCAATGTTTGAAAAAACATGGGGCCAGCCGGATGAACAATGGATTTGGTGAAAGTGTTCACAAATTGTGCACCAACCTTTGTTGATTGCCAATCAACTATGTGCTAATAGGTCGGTTAGCAAAAACCTGATTTGTAGTGGATCACAATTTGACCAACCGCTTGAATATTGAAGAGGTAGGTTACAAATTGCAACCCACTCTGAATCACGGCCATCACAGGGATGGTGGCCTGTGGAGGTCAGCAGATGGCAATGTCTGTGATTGTTTTTAAATAAAGCATTTTTTTAATGCAACCCATTTTCCGTAACGGAAAAGGTGATGCGTTTAAAAAAATAAAATGAAAAACGTATGGAACGTTTTTTAGGGGCAAACAGTGGAGCCACTGCCTGCTCTTAAACAAGGTTTTTATCAACATTCACAATGGGCAAAGGGTCCCTTGAGGACCCATTTCCATTTGCAAATGGGCAATTATTAAGGACCAATACAGAAAAATCTTACACCATGGTGGCGGGTAAATCACCCACCATTTTAAAATCATGTTTTATCAACAATAAAAAGCTGTCTTGTTCCAACTTTTTCGTACTTGGGATTCCCGTTTGATCAGAGAAGCACTTGGCACCATCTAGTTGAAACAAGGGTCAGTAGTTTAATCAAAATCTGGAGGCGGTATTTAGGTTCACAAAGAAGTTAGGCTCAAGATCGATTAATGCAATAATCAACATTTATAAGGCCTGCTCGTGTTCTGTTGCCTTTTATAGGGCTGGAGTATGGGGCTTTTGTAATTCGGCACGTCTCCAAGCAGCTGAAAACAACTTTATGAGACGTCTGCTGACAGTCACCAATAGTCTTTCCGCCACCATTTGTCAAAGTAAACTTGGTTTGACCCCTTTGTCCTTTCGCATACAAACTGAACCAATTTTACTGTGGCACTCAATTTGGGTAAAGGAGGAGCCATCCCTAAATCGCGCAATAATTTTAGACTGTTTTGAACTTGATCACATGTTGAAGATACCCTGGTTTAGCTATATAAAAAACAGTTGGAGTCATTGGGGCTGGCGGATTGTTTTTATAATCCAGCTAATATTGCTAAAATCCCAAAAACTGAATTGAAAAAAGACTTCCCGACTTGTCTAAAGTTGCCTCCTAGTAAGCGCCTAGAGGTAAAAAAAGAGAGTATCGGAACACTCGCTTCTAGTACATTCTCCAGGTGTTGAACCTTATCTCTCTTTTTACTTCTGTCACACTAAATTGTTTTATCTCATCAGATTTATGTTTGGCATCTTGCACCTTCTGGTTTCTTATCCCCGCAAAGCTTATTGTGATACTAAGCTGGATCTTTGCCCTTGTGACTCCAAGTCTACACAGAGCACGCTTCACTTCCTGTTCTTTTCTCAACTTTACATCAAGCCAAGGTATGATTTTATTTTTCCCCTTTTAAAGTTTTCAAATATCAGGAAGTGTCGGCCAGCTCTTTATCATCTCCAGCTTTTAAATGATGAATTCACTTGCTTAATGGTCTACAGACACATCTCCACAGCCTTCCGTTTGCGCAATATTGTTGGGAAATGATCTTCTTTGTCCTGTTTTTAATGAATTATTTTTGGATTTTATGGTCCACTGGACAGGGGTTCCTTACGAAGTTTATTATACACTGTTTCTTGTTTATGCTGCTATTTTGTAGATATATTAATTTATTGAATTACTCCTACTACATCTTGATTATGAACTATTACTGTTTTGAAGCACATTATCCATTGCCTGTATCACATTTTTAATTCGTTTTTTAAATGTTTTTATGATGTATTCTTTTATGGTTGCATGTCAGCCGAATAAAGATATTTGACTGACTGAACGGGTAATCACAGCATTTCTATAGACGATAAAATATGAAAGTTATGCAACCAGATTTTAGTCGCAATACATTAATACATCCCATATCGAATCGGTATTTGGAAGGGATACCCTAAACACACCCCTTCCAAATGGCAATTTGGTATTTGGTAGCAAACACATATTGCAAACATGTTATAAAATCACAGTTTTTTTGAGGTTGCAAATGGCCAGATTCTGCAAATCATACCTTTTGCAGACACAAAAAAGACTTTGTACATCTGGCCCCATAATGTTGCAAGTCAAGAGACTTTAAAACTTCATAGAACCACACCATAAATATAGGGATGTTCTATGTGCAGACTTTTTCAATCTCGTTTCCAAAGTTTGAACAGTTATGCTCTGCTTCAAGTGTTATTGCTTTTGCTGTGACAAATCTCACTTACCTGCTCAAAGAAAGAGCAACCACATGAATGCACAAAAACAGGCATACACTAATATATGACAATGCAAATACGTCTCTACACAAATATGAACATATAAAATAAAGCAAACAAATGAGTTAAACAAGATGCACATAATACAACACAGAAAGCCCAAAAAAAAGCAGTCTCATGAGACTCCTGTGAAACCATCCGTCCAAACATACACAGTTTTTGAACCTTAATTTCTCAAAAGCTACTGGATGGATTTACAGAACAATCATGAAAAGTAAACTTTCTGTACCACGATCTAGCTTTCTGATAAATTTGGTGTAATTCCGTGCAGCCGTTTTTGTGGTATCGCTGATCAATTTTCCTATGAAAAATGACATGGGGAAATTGCATTTTGGGACCCCCCTACTTTTTTCTCAGACTCTGCTTGATCGATCATCCTGCAACGTTCCAGAAACGGACTGAGGTAGGTGAACTGTTAGTGTTAAAGATTCATGAAATGGCACTAAAGTTATCAGCAAATCAAAAAAACGCTCTTCCAAGGGAAACTATTTCCTAACTATAGCTACACAGTGGCAGGCATTCTCTTTTCACTTACTCCAGTACATACTTCCTTGCATGTCCTTCACTTGACCATCCCCCACATACACACTCACCTTTAAGCACTGCATTTTCTTTAACTTTTGCCTTGTCAAAATGTTGCCAGCTCTGTACCTCCTTCACGTATTATCTCATGGATCACAATTAAAAATATCCCACCTAACCATTGCTCTGTGTGCTCTGCAGAGAGGCAAAGGATTGGCCCGAGCATTGTATTTTAAACCCCTTTATAGCCTACTGACCTACACTATGATACATTTGCACTGTCTTTTCCCTGAACTCCACAGTTCCAAATCGTGACCAGTTATAAACACAAACCCAAAACCTATACTCACACTAATTCACAGAAATTGCTCTTTTCACAAGACACACTGTAAAAATTGATATCGTTTAGCAGAACACCTCAAAAACCTTGGCTTCACCCAGTATGTTTCTGAATCTATCTACACTGCCGAAAAATTAATGGACCCAATTTTCTCCTCAATCAGCAACATTACAGTCGACAAACCATCAACTATGTCCTGGACAGACAACACTCTCATAAGTATCAGCAGACCCATCCTGTACCACCACAGACCTCCACCACCAGAACCACCCACTGCAGCTGGAAACGTATCACAGAAGAGGAGTTGGCTTCCAGCCTTTCCATGCACCAACCCGAGGACACCCTAAATTTTCAGAAAGCCATCAATAACCTCAACAGCTGGAGAAATGCATGGCCGACACCCTGGCTCCCCTCAAGAACATCCCAATGGCAAGAGCCCGACAACAGGCCGGCTGGTACACAGAGGAACTCAAGCTGACGAAACCCTATTGCAAACAACAGGAGCACAAATGAATAAAAATGAAAGACACCACAGATTAAGAAGTTTTTAAATCTGCCCTAAGATATTACCATCAGCAGATGCAGAACACCAAGTACACAACTGTTGTAGATAGCATCAACGCCGGCACTAACAGCAGCAAGGAAATCTTCCCCATCATTAAAGTTGGAAGGAAATACCAACCGAAATATCAGTCCGTATGAAGGAGTGTGCTTTGCATGGAATGTATGTGGGACACACCTGCAAATTACAGAGAACATAAAAGTGAGTTCTTTCCTAGGGATGAGACTGGTCCTGAAGAAGGCCAGGAGACCTAAAGGGCGATTAAAAAGCCAGCTGAAACATGTTGACCTATATGGTGTGGGGGAACTAGTATTCTACAGGCACATAAGTTTTTGTTTTTAATGTAGCCCACAACCTTTAGATATTAAAGGTGTTTGAGGGATTTGGAGGCTGTTTTATTTTTAATCCCAGAGAAAATCTAATAAGGACTAAGCAATGTTGGAAGTTGGGTGGAGTGTATAATACACACTGTAGGCAGGGAAACAAAACACTTACTGCTCCTTCCCGGATGAAGCATTCAAAAGCAGCTTCTCCCTCTGGGCAGGAGCAATGCCTGTTATAGCACCATGTGAGGAGATGTGTTATGACGTGGATCTCCCCCCACAGCCCCTATCATGTTAGTTTGTGGGTGCCGTGAGTGGGCTCAGGGGCACCCACATATAATAAAGGGAGGGGTCCCGAGAAGGCTCAGGGATGGGGCCACTCAGCCGTCTTCCTTTTTTTAATAATCTACTGTCCTGGGAAATGGGGTCACCAGGGCCCGAGAAGGCTCAGAGAGGCCCACCACCTCTTTTTTTGTTGAATTTGATCCCAGGGGTTAAGGTTCTCAGGGCCTTTGCAGTCTTGGGGCGGGGGGTCTTTGTGGCACCTTCCAGCTTTATGTTGAATTTGGCCCCGGGGGATGGGGCCCCACAGTCTAATGAGACTAAAGGAGCTTGGCCCCGTGGCTCCCCTCCCTTTTGTAATTGAATTTGGTCCTGGGAATGAGGTCCCCAGGGCCTATTACGGCTTAAAGAGGAAGGCTGCACTCTCCCCTCCCCTTAATATACATATTTTTGCCCTGGGGAAGGGAGTTCCCGGGGCCCAAAGGCCAACCCTATGGCACACATGCCATATGCTGCACGCGGTATGGGGTTGGCAGCATGTAGGGTGTGTTAGCTGCCTTTGAGTTGATTATCCTGGCCCCAAGCCAGGCCCTGCGGCCAACGCCCCACCGTGCATGGCCAAAGGTTGAGGCCAGTGGGAGGTTGGCTGTCTCGCCTCACATGGTGGAAGGCTGTGCACAGAGTGTGGTTGGTTGCTTCTGGGTGGTTTGGCCACAAAGCCTTGGCCAACTGTCCTCTGCACATGGCCAGGGGCCTACACCACCCTGGCTGCAGGCCAGGCCCTGCAGCCAACCTCTTGCTAGGCAACGCAAAGGCTGTGCACAGTATGGGATTGTCTGCCTCGGGTGCGTTGGCCACTGGGCTCAGCCTGTGGGGGGAATGAATGACTGGTGGGGACTTGGCCACAGTGTCTAGCCACTGGCCAGGTCCTGGGTCCAAACTCACAGTAGTAGTGGGTGGAACTCGTAGAGTTTTACTCTGTGGAATCCTGTGAAGTTACATAAAACCTCCATGATATTCCGTGGAGTTCAACGAGTGGTGGAAAATTGACACGCTACACTGCTTTTGCTGATTTTTACCACCAGGGGCTTGTCCCGAAATGTAAAATCAGAGTGAATGGCATGACACAGCACTCCAGAGGGCGCTGTTTATTTCTGCTGCTCGAGTAGATTTTCTACTTGAGCGGTAGCTTTCTCAACGCAGGCTGAAAATCATGCTAGGGCACACAAATTCTCTCTTGCACTCGCCTACTTAATGTTGGCTAGCTGCGCACAAGAAAACAACTGCCACACAGTGGTTGGGGGAGTTTTGTCAGAACTACACAATCCAAGTAGAAGGCAGAGTGGGAACAACTGCAACGGCAGGGCGGAATTTATGCGCACCCCTACTTCACAGTGAGGGTTGGGGGTTCCCTGCCTGTAGGGGGTTGGCCACAAATCCTGTCATCCATGCACGGCAAGGGGTTGGCTTTACATATGGTATTAAAATGTTATGGTCAAGATCATATTCTTTTTTAAATTCATATTGTGTTATAAGGGTCTGCATTGACCATTTTTTAATATGTTTTCCATTTCAATTGCTGTTTTCTCATGGCCTTCTTTTACTATAGCTGTGCGATATCTTGCATTGCTATTTCAGCTCATTTTTAAGTGAAGATATCCCTAAAGGCCAACATCAATTGACTCCATGCACAGCTACAAATATGTGGGGACACCGTATGAGCAGCCTCTACTAATCACATATGAGAAAAAAAAAAACATACGTTATATGACACTCTTACACCTTCCCAGCAAGACACATCAAATTCATAAAAGGCTACATGCTCTCTTTCTCGTGTTCATAGCATTACCAGCCAAGGTGTAGGGACGTAAGTCATGATGACAGCACATCTTTGGTCACCAGTCACCACACACAGCAAAAGACCTGTCACACAAGCGGCTGAACTAACTAAACACTCCCAACTGAGTAGTATGCAATCAGCCCTCAACGCTCTTCAAAGATTCAGCAAGGGTTTACTACAATACAATTCAACACAACAAATACAATACATTGATTTTTTAAAGATGTATTCCTGATTGGATGTTGAATTTATTGTGTGCAATCAAACACTGGTATCAGAGCCCCAAAGATTGACTGCTCATTCTGACTACCCTTGGAGAAATAAGTGTTAAAAGGGAGTAACTTTGGTATTCAATTGGAATGCAATAGTAGTACCTGAATTCACCACTGGTCAGTCATGTTACACACCAGGAACATTGTCCAATAACTGTAGTGGTTATTTCAGGACACAGCAGAAAGTCTCATATTGCAATGCATAATCTCTAACACAGTAGCAAATATGTATCCTGTATGCTTTTGATTATGTTAACAGTGATTGTTTGTGCTTCGTCTAGTTTTTAAATGTTGTGGTAAGAACACAGAGTTCTTTGTTTGCATTCTACGTGCCGTAAATAAAATCACAGTATATTTACACTTTACTCATAAAGGCAGTTATCTGCAAGGTGCCCTGATGTCTTATGCATACTACATATCTCATTAAACAATCGTTTCACCCCAGGACTTACAAGGCGCCTGAATAATTGAATGAAAATATCTGTGTTGCAGATATTTCTTGGCAAATATTTTTCAGTCTTTGCAATGAATTAAGTACTGTAAGGGTGGCTAGTTTCCATTAAATTGTTAGCTGAAGTTTATAACAATTATTCTCTCTCCAAGACTGTGGACTCTCCCAGAGTTTTTCTTTCACATGCCACCTCCTAACTACACCAAATTGCTTATTTAACACCTACTCAATTATTTTATAAAATGTGAATATATATATATATATATATATATATATATATATATATATATATATATATATATATATATATATATATATTACCTACTGGCGGTCGCCAGTAGGTAGTTATAGCTATGACCAAGTTAACATAGGAAGAGCATTTTATGTTTTGCTTATAACTTTGGGGTCGTTTGATGAATCTTCATGAAATTTTCCAAACCAATTCGTTGTTCATATCAGCTCCTATGTTGAAAGTTTGGGGGTGATTCGTCAAAGGGGGGCCAAGAAAAAAGGGGGTCCCAAAACGTGTTTTCTCCATGTTAAATTCCGTAGGAAACTTTAGACAAGGCTACAGGTCGAACGGGTGAACGGAATTATCCCAAATTTGGCAGGGAGAAGGGTCTTGGTCAAGAAAGCACGCTTTTGTTTATTTGGTGTAAATCCGTTCAGTAGTTTTGGAGAAATATTGAAATTTTCAGATATCGATCTTTGGGAATTCTGCCATCTGATTGGCTGAGGCGTTACGAGCACAAGCTTGCTGCTTATTTGCTGCAAGCTGTTGCAACTAGGAAGTGTTGGCAGCCATGTTGTGATTCCATTGAAACAAGTAAGGGGAAAAAAGGGCTAAAAGAGTAGGAAACAGGAGGATAGGAGCACTGTAACCTCTGTGGGGGAGTGCGAACCGAAGTAGTCACTCCTACCGGTCTGAAAGTTTGGTGTTGCTCAGACTGACATGGTGCTGAGATGAGATGCTGCTACACTCGGGTATGAAACCGAGAGCCTGAACCGTGAGCTCATTGCTGTAAAGTGATGTGCTCTGGTCTTTGCAGCATACCTGTGCAAGTAGTGTTAGTAGGCATTTATACCATACAGGGAGTGGGAAGCAAACTACTGACCTCTACCGTGCGTTTATACTATACCGGAAGTGGGGAGCGAAGTACTCACGCCACCGGTGTGAAGACTCGGGGATCAAACTGAGCTGATTGCTGTAAAGTGATGGGCTCTGGGCACTGTAGCATACTAGCCGCTGTAGTATATCTGTGTAAGTAGTGTTAGTATGCGTTTATACTATACAGGGAGTGGGAAGCGAACTACTCACGCCTACTGGTCTGACGACTCGGAGATTAAACCGTGAGCTCATTTCTGTAAAGTGATGTGCTCTGGGCGCTGTAACATACCTGTGGAAGTAGTGTTAGTTTGCGTTTATACAATACAGGGAGAGGAAAGCGAACTACTCACGCCTACCGGTCTCAAGGCTCGTGGATGAAACCATGAGCTCATTGCTGTAAAGTCATGTGCTCTGTGTAGTGTTCCAATGTAAGTCATAGTAGAATATTTGTATGTCATGCTACTAGAATGTAAGTATGTTATGTTAGAATGTAGGGCTGTCATGAGGGGAATCTTGGGGAGTTTGTACACAGTGCTGGAGAAGACGGTTGCCTTGCTGTCTGCTCCTGTTGGTGGCTGTTTAAGCTGTCTTCTTTTCCTGCAATAACTCTACTTATCGGATCCACTGCTGTGTGCCTCTTCACTACATAAATTTGGCAACAAGCAGGAGAAGGTAAAAAGAAGGCAGCATTCATCAATATTTCGAGCTTCCTTGCGTTCTGCTGAAGACCCGTTTTGTTCGTAAAACTGTTTCTACTCATCCCAGGGTCGTCGGCTCATCGAACTATGTCATCCGACCTCTGGTAGGATTTATATTTTTTGATTTTGGGCTTCCTCTGCCTCTTCGCTACACTCTAGTCGCTGTACTACACGTGTGCAAGTAGTGTTAGTATGCGTTTATACTAATTTTGTAGTTATGCAGTAACCAATGCATCATGGCCCTATGGAGCGCCACCTCCCAGGAGCAGCTTACACAATGTCCCGGGGTGTGCATCCGCGGGACATTTATGTTTGCTATTACAGGGCTGGAGCATGGATTCCTCCCTGTGATAGCAAATCCTTGTTTGCCTCATTGAAGCGAGAGGAGGAAAACCTCGTATTGGTTCAATAAAGCGGATCCGGATGGTAAAAATGGAGAAAAAAAAAGAAGCGGGGTCTCACCCGTTCATTTAAATGAGCCCCCTGGTGGGTAATGTTCCAGGGCCAATCCTATTATTATGTTGTGGGGTCTCTGCAGCACTGGGGACCTTAATCTCACATGTAAATTAGGCGCGGGAGGGCACAGAGACGTTTCGCAGCCTAGGGGATCGCCACCTCCCCTGGAATTGTTTGCTAATTGTTCGGGGGGCTTCGTGGCCAACTCAAGTCCGGGGATCGCCACCCTCTGGGGATTTACTTAAATATACAGGGTGGGCCTCGCCAGTCCCTGAAGCCTCGGTGGCCCTATGCAGTGCCTTATTGGTTCTGTAATCACACGGGCAGTACTCATGGTGTTATAAAGTGATACACTCATAGAACCCTTGCAGTTGTAGAATTACCCAGGCTTCATTTATGTAATAGTCTGTTGGTTTATATTTGGTAGGTGCACTGCAAAATTACAAATGTTTTCCCTCATAACCTCCTATCAACTGCCGATTTTCACAATAAACTACAGACAAGTGTTGTCAGAAAAAGAAGACCCATACACTCACTTATTTATTGGTAAAAAAAATAACCTTTATTGAAACAACACAAAAAAATGGAAAGTGAGAATGGGACAGAGAGCAAGTGGGTGGAAGGGAGAAGGGGAGGGAGAGTCAAAAGAACAGAGGGAAGAAGAGACAGAGCGTCGGCCTACTGCACCCAGCCCTCACTGTTCACCTCCCGTCACCCGTGTGTCTGGGACGCTGGGGTCCATGAGAAAGAGTGCAGTCCAGCAAGTCCTTAAAATGAAACAGAGATATGAATGAGGCCAGAGATTACATTAATATCTACGGCAACTTAGCTTGCCTGCACCTGTGCACCCAGGAAGCTGCACCCCAGCCCCTTCTCCCGCACTGTACTCAATTGCAGCTCCTGCGCACCGAGGCTTCACTGCTCACCTGCCACCACCGGTGTGTCCAACGACATGCCGGTGCGAGCTCCGACTCCGGGGTGCCTCTCTCAGGGTGGCACTGCAGGTCTCCGGTCAGGGACGGTGTCTTGATACCACGATGGAAGGCATTAGAATGCCCGGGCATCCTCACGGGCTGAGCAACCGCTCCGCCCATTTTGGCGCAACCAACTCAGTGTCTGAAAAGGGAGAAATAATAAAATGCTGGAAACGTCTTGAGGTAAATACAGGTTTATTTCAAGCTTACTAGAGAACACCAGTTGAGTGCATCCTTCCTTCTTGAAGCACGATCTATCAACTGTTAGTGGTAATCGTGGTTCAAAGAGGAGTTGGAGTGCACGAGAATACACAAGGTTAAATAATAATATGTTATGCCAACGTTCACATACAAAGGAACAGAGCGCATGCTAGAAGCATAATGTGCGTGTGTAATGCAGTGGCGCAAGCATGTGTGTATGTACACTTAGTAATCACTACAGTGCCCCAAAAGCCAATGCCACGTGTCTGTAGGGCAGCGCTGCCTGCTGGCTCAGGCCTACAGTACGGTCCAGCAGGTCCTTAAAATGAGACAGAGATGTGACTGAATGCGATCATTGATTACATCATTACACACAGCAACATCGCTTGTTTGCACCTGTGCACCCAGGCTGATGCACCCCACCCCTCCCGCCGCACCGCGCTCAATTGCAGCCCCTGTGCACCCAGGCTCCACTGCTCATCTGCTGTCATTGTTGTGTGTTCAAACACGACGGCCACCAGGGTTCACAATTCAAATCGAGTTTTGATTGCCAGGATGGTATACACCTCATGGATCTCTTTTTTTTTATTGCGCATTGTGATATGCGAGGTGGATGCGACTATATCACCTGAGGCAGTGTGGAAGAACTGGGACATGTGGCGGCGGCGTTATCCTATTTATACGTACGCAAAGTGGGCTGGGCTTGCGTATGCCAGACCAGCGTAGGGGTGTGAATAATTATTCCGGGGACATGGGCGTTGTTCAGTTCCTGCCTGGCCAGGAAGTGTACTTATGTGTGTGTCCCTGTTGCAGTTTTGACATCGCACAATCCGCAATTTACATTAATGTAGCATGTACCGGGGGGCGGCAACTATCGATAATGAGATGCTGTCTGAAAACGTTGAATGGCCAACATCACATGTCGTTGTCAAGCTTATGGATATGCGCAGACACGCATGTCAATGGTGTGTGGTATTATTGAAAGTGTTGCTATCGCGAAACGCACACATGTGAATGAGCTCGGATGGAGGGAGGATCAGCAGTGAGGCTACGTCATACACAGTGATAACGGTCATTCCAGTCAAGCAATGCATGTCAAACGTGAATCTAAAAGTCTCATAAATGACACACTACTATACTGGTAAAGCCTGACAACAGAGCAGACTGCAACACAAATCTACACATGGAAGGCTACTGTATAGACCATGAATATTGATCAAGATGATCATTGCACGCTGTGTGTAGTATAAGATATGTGTACACAGCAAAAAACTTTTCAAAAAAGCTCTCTAAGCAGAAGAGGTGTCTCTCATCAAACGCTGTAGAGAGAATGACTAAAATGGGTGCGCTCCTCCAACTGCTACAATGGGAAATGTTATGAACCAATCAAATGCTTTTTTTTAAGGTCACATGGCAATCAAGCACCGAGCGCGCAAGGAGGCCGCACCCGACTCGATTTTGAGAAAATATATTTACCATAATATAAATTTATTACAGTTAGAAATATATAAATGTTTAAAATATTTTAGATTATCGCTTGCTCTCATATACACTATAAACTTATTTAAATATAGTTTTGAGACATTAAAAAAATGAGGGAATGGTGTACCCAGCGCGACAACATATGTCTATGACGTAACACAGAGCCTGGCAGCGTGCACTCGTCGCCTACACAACGCGCAGTGGGCACGACCCCATACGTACATTTCGTAACGTGTGGCTTGGTACTGCGTACCCGTCGCATATCAAAGTAGCAGCTGGCTAGACCTCATACGTATATGATGTTAAGCGGGACGCAGTGCCATGAACCCGTCAGATTCGAAATGCGCATCATTAACGAGTTTAGCAATATGGCGGATAGGATTCGCGTGCTGATGGAGCTTGGTACACTACAGGTACGGGACTCCAGTTTCCTCCCCCCCCCCCAAAAAAAAGATATACATAGTTTTTTGAAGATATAAAACATTACATAATTTTTAAAGTTAAAAAAAAGGATAATAGAGTTCCAAAATATTACAAAAAAACTGAAAAAACATAGGTTTTATAAATATTAAAATATGAAATTAACATTTAAAAAACTTTCGAAATTCACTGAAAAAAACCACAGGTTTTACAGACGTTATAGTTAGGAATTAGCATTTAAAAAACCTTTGAAATTAACTAAAAAACCATAGGTTTCAGGGACGTTATAGTTAGTTGGACATTTGACTAATAAAAAAAGAAGAAATTTGCCCATTATAGTTAGTTGTGCTAACTATAACTCGTGCGCCCGCAATGCACTGCTGATGACGTCACATATTACATCACTCATTACATGATCAGTGACATCACTGATGACATCACTGATGACATCTCAAATTACATCACTGATGACATCATCCACTGGACAATTTGATGCACATACTGATGCCCTAATATAAACTTTGATACACCCACTCTAAAATACAAACTACTATTTTTGATACCATACACACAACAAGGTCAGATACTACATACCACCCACTATTTCCTATGTCAAAACACACATCCAGTCACTTATACATGCAGTTACTCATCAATACAGTACTATAATATGCACTCATACACCTATACAGTCACACTCCGCCACTCATCCATAGAGTTACTCACACACCTAGTCAGTCATGCAAAGAATCAATCACATGCCCATTTACTCATGTATACAGTTATACAGACCAACTCAGTTATTTATACACACACCACATCACTTATTTATGCAGATACTAACACATACTTATGTCTTATACAATCACTGATACAAGCAGACACTCATTTATACACCCACACTTCAAATAACTCACTCTCACGTATAGTCATTTATATACGCCAATACTCACATATACTGCCTTAAAACATATGTAGTTACTCACACATATACCAATGAGACATTCATTCACTCACCAACACACCCATACACACACCAACTCACCCATACAGCACTTCGCAGGTGCACTTTTGAATCCATACAACCAGTGAATCACCTACTCAGACATCTATGCACAGAGTCACACACACCCCCACCCACCCACACAGACACTCAGGCACACATACAGATACTCAGATAACAAATCAATAATCCATATAGACACTGATGTAGATACTCACCAACACATGCAGCCGCTTACACACCAACTGAGAGACTAATGCAGACTTTCACACAGTTTAGTCACTAACCCATGTATTCAGTAAGACATGTTCAATCACTCACTAATACAGTCAGTCACGCACCTACTAAATAATCTCTTCAGGCACTTGTAAATCCACTCATTCTTCAATACACCTTGACATAGATATATAAGAAAAATATTTAAACTTTACATAAACACACATTCACTGGATGATGTCATCAGTGATGTCATTTGAGATGTCATGAGTGATGTCACTGACCATGTCATGAGTGATGGAATATGTGACGTCATCAGCAGTGCATTGCGGGCGCGCGAGTTATAGTTAGCTCAACGAACTATAATGGGCGAATATATATATATATACATTTTATAAAATAGTGGACACTTTAAATGTGGGGAGGAAATGACGGCACATGAGGTGATCAAGGCCTTCAGAGGCCGAAATGCGTCATGGTGGCACAGCGCACAAATTGAAAATATTGAATTTGCACCAAGTAAGTGGAGTCCGTTCCGTTTCCAGTTGGCAGGGAACCCATGGAGAAAAGAAGTGTTTGTAATATATATATATAAATACATATATATATATATAAATATATATATATATATATATATATATATATATATATATATATATATATATATATATATATATATATATATATATATAAACAAAAGATTGCTCCTTCCGACTGTATCGACCCAGAGGGGAGGTGGCGCACACTCCGGCGGAGCGTGCCGGTAATTAAAGTCCCAAATTGAAAAAGCAATCCCAGTGCGCTCTCAGGAGACAAATCCACAGACACGAAATGCAAAGGAGGGTTGTTTAATCCACTAATGAATTAAACAACCCTCCTTTGCATTTCGTGTCTGTGGATTTGTCTCCTGAGAGCGCACTGGGATTGCTTTTTCAATTTGGGATATATATATATATATATATATATATATATATTCACTGAAAAAACCATGGGTTTCACACACGTTATAGTTAGGAATTAGCATTTAAAAAACCTTAGAAATTCAGTGAAAAAACCATAGGTTTCACACATGTTATAGTTAGCTGGACATTTTACTCGTAAAAAACCAATGAAATTCCCCCGTTATAGTTAGTTCAGCTAACTATAACTCGCGCGCCCGCAATGCACTGCTGATGACGTCACATATTACATCACTCATGACATGGTCAGTGACATCACTCATGACATCACTGATGACATCTCAAATGACATCACTGATGACCTCACTGATGACATCATCCAGTGAATGTGTGTTTTTCTGAAAATTAAATATGTTTTATATATGTATATCTCAAGGTTGATGGAAGAATAAATGGGTATATTACTGTCTAAATGGATGATTTCTTTTTGAAAAATTGATTGTGTAACTGACTGATTAAGTGTATCATAGTGAATACATGGCTTAGTGAGTAATGTTTAAATATATAAATATCTGTATCATTTTTTCACTTTGTGTATAAGTGGCTGCATGGGTTGGTGAGTAGCTACATGGGTGTCTATATAGGTTATTAGTTGGTTTTTTGAGTATCAGTATGAGTGTCTGCATGGTTTGGTGGGGGGTATTACGTAGTGCATAGGTGCATGAATGAGTGACTCACTGTTTGTATGTGTTGAACAGAGCATGTGTGCAGGACTGCATGGGTGGATGTGTGTGTGTATGGGTGTGTTAGTGAGTGAATGACTGTCTCAATAGTGTCTTTATGAGTAACTACATATGTTTAAAACTAGTATATGTGACTATTGGTTTATATATGTGAGTATATGTGAGAGTGAGAGATTGAAAGAGTTCCTGTATGAATAAGTATGTATTTCTATAAGTGATTGTTTAAAAGACTAAGTATGTGTAAGTTTCCGTAGAAGTAAGTGTGGTGGTGTGTGTATAACTGTATATGCAAGTAAATGTATGTTTGATTCTTTATTAGCATGAGTGACTATGTGTGTGAGTAGCTCTATGGATGAGTGGCATTGTGTAACAGGATGTATAGGTGTATGAGTACATATGATAAGTGAGTACATGTATGAGTGACTGTATTGGACTGTTGGTGAATGAGTGGATGTGTATGTGGATCTTAGAATTACTGAAGAGGTTGTTGTAACTGTTATTGGTATGTCCATTCTTATGTAAATTTTAGTCTCTATTTTTGAATGTGTGTATCAAAGGTTTTATTAGGGGAAGAGGAGGTCTGCCACTCTATCACAAGGATGATGTCATCAGGGAGGTCATCAGTGATGTCATTTGAGATGTCATCAGTGATGTCATGAGTGATGTCACTGACCATGTAATGAGTGATGTAATATGTGACGTCATCAGCAGTGCATTGCGGGCGCGCGAGTTATAGTTAGCTGAACTAACTATAACGGGGGAATTTCATTGGTTTTTTACGAGTAAAATGTCCAGCTAACTATAACATGTGTGAAACCTATGGTTTTTTCACTGAATTTCTAAGGTTTTTTAAATGCTAATTCCTAACTATAACGTGTGTGAAACCCATGTTTTTTTCAGTGAATTTCAAAGGTTTTTTAAATGCTAATTCCTAACTATAACGTGTGTGAAACCCATGGTTTTTTCAGTGAATTTGCAAGGTTTTTTAAATGCTAATTGTTTTTTTTTTCTTCTATTTTTTTCTAACATATTTTTATTTTAATTTTCTTACCTTTTATAAAGACTATGGTTAAATTTTTAAAATTCTTTAATATGTTTTTTTTTAATATATTTTTTAAAATAAACATGTAAAATTTATTTGCAGTACATTTTTTTTTTTTTTTTATTATTTTTTTAGTACGCGTACCGTAAGCTCACGGTAAGCGTACGGTTTACGCAACGCCCGTAATTTTTCTACGCTGCTTGCGTATAGTTACGCAATTTGCGTAGCCGCGCGTACTCCGCGTGGGACGCGTGCGCGCGTACGCTACACGCGCACGTTACGCGGAAGTGTCGGGTAGTGACTGTTATGCGCATGTGCGCAAGCGCGTGTCTTTTTTACGCGCATGCGCACTTTTGCCGTAAGCGTACCGTAAGCGTACCGTAAGCGTACGGTAGGTCATGTGATCATGAAACACAACTTTTGATTGGTTGAAACTACTTTCAGTTCTAGAACTCTCCTACACCACACCCATTCCCCTCATTTCTGCTTGTGATCCCTTAGGAGAAGGAGCTGGGTTGTCTTTGTGATACGATGGCAGAACAGCAGAGCTCTTCTGAGAGTGAGGCTAGCACTAGCAGCACTGTTTTGAGGCAGAGAGCGAGGAAACAAAAGCCCTCTTATGTATGGGATTATTTTACTTTTCCTGAAGGCCAGCAAAAGGTAAATGCACCTTTAGTAACTTGTAAGCTGTGTAAGCGTGTACTTTCAAGAGGTAATCCTGACAAGAAGTATTCCTTTGGGAATCATACCATGAAGAGACACCTCAAGGATGTACACAGAAGGACACATGCTCGACTTTTTGGAGGTAACTCTTCAGAAAGTCAACCAAGCACATCCACAGCAGCTCAGCCTGGACCATCATCTGCAGGGCTGACTCCTTCTTCTGCAGGTCAGGTGAGCCCTTCATCTGTGGGGGGAGCATCTCCTTTTGCTGGCCCTCTGGAAATGAACCCTCGATTTCGAAGGGTTGATATTCGATGCGCCTTTTGTCAAGATCTAATTTGCCATAGGGAGACCAGTGTTTCCCTAGTGAACAACAAAATAGATCAGCACATTTGTCGCTTTGAATAATTTTCCCATTCTTTCTTTCCTCTGTCCCTGCATGAACACAACGGTTCTTTTAAGAGCCAACCTTATCTTTCATCTTTTTTTTACATATGTTTTTAAAAACTTTTTTTTTTTTTTTTTTACCGTACGCGTACGGTGCGCGTACTTTATTTTTTTTTTTTTTTAAAAAAACACTAAAAATCAATTATCACATTACAAGGTCCTTGAGAGACTACAATTATTATTATTGACTTACCATACCCACTCAAAAAAATATTTATTCATTTGTTTTTTTAAAAAATAGCTTTAAAAATGGTTCTAGTTTTCGAAATTTTTCTATATCAATCTGAAAAAAAAGTAAAAAAAAAAGTATTAATATTTTTAAAACATTTTATAATACAGTACACATATTTACATATTTTTCAAAAAATATTTTTGCCTTATTTTTGCTGTTTTCAGAATATATTGCCTTAGTGATGCTGAATGTATTTGCATTACAGACTGAAACCTGAAAACCCCACTCGCTTGTAAATACTGTGCATGATTATACATGGCAAGCAGATGGGTGTGTGCTAAGAGTCTGCTTCTTCCCCCAAAAAATCGCTCCCCCTTTTTCCTACTAATGCAACTGTGAAATCACCAGAAAAAAACGCAATAAATCTCTGCCTGTAATTCCTATTTCCACACAGAGTCATGTTTTCACATTAGTCCCAAAACGAAATTTCTTTGCCAATTTGAATGCACACTTACTGCTCTTTTTTTTTGGCAAGTGAAAATCACTTTTACAGACTGACACATTATGAAACCACTTTTTTGATTTTTTTAAATGCACATGTCCAAACTGCTTTTTCAGACCACCACCATGTGTAACCTGGGTGGCTGCCTACATTCCAGCAAGGGCAACCAGCCTTAGTGATGCTGAATGTATTTGCATTACAGACTGAAACCTGAAAACCCCACTCGCTTGTAAATACTGTGCATGATTATACATGGCAAGCAGATGGCTGTGTGCTAAGAGTCTGCTTCTTCCCCCAAAAAATCGCTCCCCCTTTTTCCTACTAATGCAACTGTGAAATCACCAGAAAAAAACGCAATAAATCTCTGCCTGTAATTCCTATTTCCACACAGAGTCATGTTTTCACATTAGTCCCAAAACGAAATTTCTTTGCCAATTTAAATGCACACTTACTGCTCTTTTTTTTTGGCAAGTGAAAATCACTTTTACAGACTGACACATTATGAAACCACTTTTTTGATTTTTTTAAATGCACATGTCCAAACTGCTTTTTCAGACCACCACCATGTGTAACCTGGGTGGCTGCCTACATTCCAGCAAGGGCAACCAGCCTTAGTGATGCTGAATGTATTTGCATTACTGAGTCCAACCTCAAACCCTTAAACTATTCTTTTTTTTTCCAGTACACCTTAATTTATCGTGAAAACATAGTCCATATTATTTTACATGTTCCTCACATTTAAATTTCTCCCAAAACAGAAAATGATAAACGCAACTTCAACAAAAAGAATTTCCATTTCTATTATTCATTTCTTAATTTACCATGTACATCTCCTCTCAAACTCTAACCTCACCTTTAAAATTAGTTAGTTGTGAAAGAAATGTGGCACTCAAACAGCAGATTATCAGAGCCAGGATCTCTGTTCTGTTCACCTCTCTCCTCTCTGCAGAACCAGATAATGGCAAACTTTCCCTCTATTTTTCCACACATATACATGTAAGTTTCAAATCTCAGTGCTTCCCCCTTTTTTTCAAATGTAATCACACATTTCTATTGGTTGAAAACCAACCCTTTTCCAAAAGTACCCTGCCCCCAACTTGACTTCTGCCTAGTACCCTTCCCCCAACTTGACTTCTGCCTGCTACCATAGCAACAGCTCATGGAACACTGCTGTGTGGAGTTAGGTCAGAAGTTCGCCACACAATGTTTCAATTCCACAGAGCAAGAGTGCTTGACTTTTCAAACCTAACAGCAAATCCATAGTACTGTTCTTTGGTAACACATTTTTTTGTACCAATACAAAACATGCTTCTATTAATTTACACATACAGCCTAGTTTTTATTCTAGAATGGTATGAAACAGCCAATCAGTTCTTTTTGTTTTGAAAAAAATATGTATGCCTCCATTTCCAAACTGTCTTTCTTTTCATATTGCCATTCTACTGAAAGACACCTCCTGAGTGCATCCAGTTCTCCTTTGAAGATGTTCACAGTGTGGATTGTAGGGCACAGCTATGTCTTCTGGAGTGAAAAGTTTGCAGAGAAAACAGATATGGTGAGATACCTTGCTTTGCCAAATGTAGACATTAAATGGATTGGTCAGAGAGGGTTAAAGTGGCACCAATTGATGCCATTGGTGAAATCCTTCATGCAAATCCAACACCCTGACCTCATAATAGTGCACTGTGGTGGCAATGACCTAGGCACTTTGACTGGGGTAGGTCTGGAAATGCTTATGAAGGACACCTTTGCACAACTGTTTTCACTTTTCCCTAAAACTGCCTTTGTGTTTTCCAACATATGCCAAAGGCAAAAATGGAACTGGTCCAATCATTTCTGTCCGCAGATTGACAAAGCAAGAAAGCACGTCAACAAATCTGTTTCTGCTTTCCTCCGTGACTATGGTATGGGTGCCATTTACCACAACAACTTGCGTTATGACATGCAAGACATTTATAGAGGAGATGGTGTGCACTTCAATGATGAAGGGAACAGAGTCTTCCTCTTGAACCTTAGACTCTGCATCGGTACTTACTTGTAGGTACCACTAAAAAATCATTTCATAAACACAACGGCTCTTTTTAGAGCCCCCTAATATCTAAACACTTGAATCTGAATTTCATTTTTTTTTTTTTATTTTTTTTTCTACCGTACGCTTACCGTAAGCTTACCGTACGCGTACCCCGTGATTTTTTTAAAAATCAATAAATGTTTTCTTTGTACTTTACAGTCCTTCTTTGACCCCCTCACAAATGTAAGGGGGTCTGTAACTCTCCTCATTGCCCCCTTTTCTTGTTTTCACTCTTTTTTTTCTGAGTGAAACACACAAAATGGCGGCCGCCGCTTCCTGGTTTCGGCCGATTCGAATGTTTACTAAGATCTAACAGCCAATCAGAATCGCGCTCGCGCACGCCACCGTACGCGTACCGTAAGCGTACGGTAAGCGTACCGTAAGCGGGCTCAGATATATATATTGATTTAAAGGCTATTTTCTCAGAATCTACTGAACAGATTTACACCAAACCTACAAAAGGCACTTCCTTGACATAGGGACTACCTCTCTGCCAAATTTCTAGTAATTCTGTTCAGCCGTTCGGGCTGTAGCTCGTTCTAAAGGTCCTATGGAAAAATGCATGGGAAAAACGCGTTTTGGGACCCCCCTTTTATCTCAGCCCCCGCTTGACGAATCCCCCCGAGACTTTCAGGGTAGGAGCGGAGCGTAGCGCCCCACCTATTTTGAGAAATTCGCGAGGATTCGTCGACCGGCGCCAAAGTTATTCAAAATAGAATGTTGCGGATTTCCTATGGAAAAGGGGTCCTAACTATAACTACCTACTGGCGACCGCCAGTAGGTAATATATATATATATATATATATATATATATATTCACTGAAAAAACCATAGGTTTCACACATGTTATAGTTAGCGGAAATTTTACTGATAAAAAACCAGTGAAATTGCCCCGTTATAGTTAGTGCTGGCAACTATAACTCACGCGACCGCAATCCTCTGCTGATGCTAATACTGTATTTAGACACTTATTTGCCCATGTCTTCTTCCATACATTTTTAGCTATACATATATTACAAATATTTTTTTTTCATAAAGACACATATGTCATCAGCAGAAGATTGCGGTCGCGTGAGTTATAGTTGCCAGCACTAACTATAACGGGGCAATTTCACTGGTTTTTTATCAGTAAAATTTCCGCTAACTATAACATGTGTGAAACCTATGGTTTTTTCAGTGAATTTGCAAGGTTTTTTAAATGCTAATTCCTAACTATAACGTGTGTGAAACCTATGGTTTTTTCAGTGAATTTGTACGGTTTTTTAAATGCTAAGTTACTTTACGCCATTCAAAGCGTGCGCGCCCACTTAACGCAGTTCGTTCCGTGCACGGTTTTTATCAACTTTAATAAGCCCTGTACATTTGGTGGCCTTCGGCCACCAAAAGCACAGGGGGTGGGGTCAATGTGGATAGTGTTTTTTTTATTTCGATTTTATAATTTCATGTTGCCAAAATTTAGTTTTTTTTACCTATTAATAAGCCCTGTACATTTGGTGGCCTACGGCCACCAAAAGCACAGGGGGTGGGGTAAGTGTGGATAGTGTTTTTTTTTTTTTTTTTTTTTTTACCGTACGCTTACGGTAAGCGTACGGTAAGCGTACTCGGCGAAATTGCCGAAAAAAAAATAAAACCGTTTTTGCTCTTGGGGGATGTTTGGGGACTCCCTCAACATGACTATGTGGGAGGGAGTTGTCAAAACAGCCCCGTAACATGTTTTTGGCCATCATGTTTGATAAACAACACTCAGTGCGAGAGACAAAATGGCGGACGGCGCTTCCTGGTTTCGGCCGATTCGAATGTTTACTAAGATCTAAGAGCCAATCAGAATCGCGCTCGCGCACGCCACCGTACGCTTACGGTAAGCGTACGGTAAGCGTACCGTAAGCGGGCTCAGATATATATATTGATTTAAAGGCTATTTTCTCAGAATCTACTGAACAGATTTACACCAAACCTACAAAAGGCACTTCCTTGACCTAGGGACTACCTCTCTGCCAAATTTCTAGTAATTCTGTTCAGCCGTTCGGGCTGTAGCTCGTTCTAAAGGTCCTATGGAAAAATGCATGGGAAAAACGCGTTTTGGGACCCCCCTTTTATCTCAGCCCCCGCTTGACGAATCCCCCCGAGACTTTCAGGGTAGGAGCGGAGCGTAGCGCCCCACCTATTTTGAGAAATTCGCGAGGATTCATCGACCGGCGCCAAAGTTATTCAAAATAGAATGTTGAGGTTTTCCTATGGAAAAGGGGTCCTAACTATAACTACCTACTGGCGACCGCCAGTAGGTAATATGGTTATATATATATATATATATATATATATATATATATATATATATAGATATATATATATATATATAGATATATATATATAGATATATATATAGATATAGATATATATATATTATCTACTGGACGTCGCCAGTAGATAGCTATAGTTAGGACCGTGTTTCCATAGGAAATCTGAAAATTCTATTTTGAATAACTTTGGCGCCGGTTGACGAATCCTCGCGAATTTTTCAAAATAGGTGGGGCGCTCCGCTCCGCTGCTACCCTGAAAGTCTCGGGGTGATTAGTCAAGCAGGGGCCGAGAAAAAAGGGGGTCCCAAAACGCGTTTTCCCCATGCATTTTTCCATAGGGACCTTTAGTCCAAGGTACAGCCCGAACGGCTGAACAGAATTACTTGAAATTTGGCAGAGAGGTAGTCCTCAGGTCAGGGATGTGCCTTTTGAATATCTGGAGTTAATCTGTTCAGTAGTTCCTGAGAAAATTTCAGTTAAAAGTACATATATATCTATAAGCGTGCACCGTGCGCGCAGGTTGCGCACACTGTGACGTGCGCGAGCGCAATTCTGATTGTTTGTTAGATGTCAGTAAACATTCGAATCGGTCGAAATCAGGAAGTGTCGGCCACCATTTTGTCTCTCGCAGTCTGAGGCAGTGAAAAACAAAGGAGGAGAACATGAAAAGGGGGCAGGGTGGACAGTTCCTGACCCCCTAGCCTTTGTCAGGGGGTCACTGAAGGACCCCCAAGGGCGAAAAAAACATTTATTTTTTTGACAAAAAAGCACGGGGTGCGCGCACCGTGCGCGCACGGCACGCACACCGCATAGTGGGCGCTCGGTGCGCTAAGCGCACCGAATGCCCACAGTGAGTGCACGGTGCGCGAAGTGCACAGTGCGCGCACAGTGCGCGCACGGTGAAAAACCTGAAAAAAAAATTATATTAATAAATACATAACTTAGCATTTAAAAAACCGTACAAATTCACTTAAAAAACCATAGGTTTCACACACGTTATAGTTAGGAATTAGCATTTAAAAAACCTTGCAAATTCACTTAAAAAACAATAGGTTTCACACATGTTATAGTTAGCTGGACATTTCCCTCGTAAAAAACCAATGAAATTCCCCCGTTATAGTTAGTGCAGGCAACTATAACTCACGCGACCGCAATCCTCTGCTGCTGATGACGTCAGATATTACATCACTGATTACATATGTGTCTTTCTGAAAAATAAATATTTGTAATATATGTATAGCTAAAGATTAATGGAAGAAGACATGGGTAAATAGGTGTCTAAATACAGTGATGTAATATCTGACGTCATCAGCAGAGGATTGCGGTCACGTGAGTTATAGTTGCCTGCACTAACTATAACGGGGGAATTTCATTGGTTTTTTACGAGGGAAATGTCCAGCTAACTATAACATGTGTGAAACCTATTGTTTTTTAAGTGAATATATATATATACACATATATATATATATATCCACAAACACAAGAGTTACCCCCATGGAAGAGCCTCCAGGCAAGTATTAGATGCACGCTTTTAATTAAATGCTGCAGAGTCATTCCGTCAGGAAAACAGGCTTTAAAATCATCAACGACCTTGGCCAGACGCGTTTCAGATTTCCCCTTAATCATTGGCATTGGTACAGCAATGTTCACAGGCATAAATGGTGCTGTTAATTATATTCTCGAACTCGCCCCAGTGGGAGTGGCCGCTCCTGCAGCCTTCTGGTTCCTGTAGTAGTGCTGTTTATTACTCGTGAGTTTTGCCCAGAATGAACACCCCAGTGGGTAAAAGCTATCTATATCTATATATATTTTACCTAGTGGCGATCTGCACTAGGTAGTTATAGTTTGGATTGCTTTTCCATAGGAAAAGCATTTTATGTGTTGTTAAGAAATTTGGCACCGTTTGACGAATTTCCACAAAACTTTCAAAAAAAGTGCTACTTTTTCACTAGTTTGTGCATGGAAATTTTCAGGGTAATCCATCAAGTGGGGGCTAGGAGAAAAGGAGGGTCCCAAAACACAAAATTCCCATGCATTTTTCATAGAGTTCTTTAGACAAGGCTACAGAAAAAAAGCTGAACGGAATTAATCCAAAATTGGCAGGAAGCTAGATCTTGGTCCACAGAGTGTGCTTTTTGTGATTTGGTGTAAATCTGCTCAGTAGTTTTTGAGAAATGAAGGCACAATTATAATTCCCTATCCGGAAGCGGATCGCCTTCAAGGCTCTGACTCTGGCCTACAAAGCTCTCCACGCGGTGGGAGCTAAGTATCTTCAAAAGAGACTGGTCTTTTATCAGCCGACCCGGTCTTTGAGGTCGGAATCTTTGTTTTTGGCGGTTGTTCCGCGCGTGAAGAGAGCTCGCCTGGGTGGCCGTTCTTTTGGACTACTGGCGCCACAGTTGTGGAACTCTCTGCCGCTCACTCTGCGGGGAGCTACCAGCCTATTAGCAGAAAAAGCCTTAAAACCTGGCTGTTTACCCAGTAGTTTGTTTTTCTTGCATGTATTTGTCTGGCATTCTCTTTTAATGGTGTTATGTTATTGTGTTGCAGCCTTCCTTTTCCAAAAAAAGCGCCGGGACACTCTTTTTGAGTAGCCGTGCGCTATACAAAAGAATAAATAACATAACATAACATAACATAACAATTGTATATCCAGAAGGTTGGGTCCACGAGAGGAGCACCAGTTTAAAATTAGAGCGTTCTGATTGGCCCAGGCAGCTTTATTTACATTGGGCAACCTCGCTACTGTGGGAGCCATACTCCAGTGGGAGCGAGCTTTCTGACTGGCTGCCACCAAGATGAGAAAAACGTTGCTGGCATCCAATACAGGACTCTGGAACAATGTTCCCTGTCCTAAAGTTGAACAAAAATAATATAAGGGAGCAATTAGCGATACTCTGACCCCTTAGGCCCCATTGAGGTGACCCAGAGGGACACCACCAGGACCAAAATGGAAAACAAATCTGCAAAAAATGCCATGATCTCATGGGACTCCCGCAATATCAGAAAAAAATGGCAGCCAGGCCACATTCACTAAGTTTAGGCCCCCGGGGAACCCACCCCTGGGGCCAAAATTACTTTATATGGGGAGGAGTCTAACAGCCCTCCTACCCGAGCCTCAAAAGGCCCCAGAGAGCCCACCCCCTGGTCTGATTACTTTAAGGTAGGGGGCCATGCGGAACCCCTCCCTGAACCATTAATGGCCCGGGGACCACATCCTCCAAGGCCGGCTCAGTAGCTGTGTCCCGGGTATCCCACACCCGGGACAAACCAGTTTCCCTGCCTGCACCGGCATGAACAGGAAAACCTGTCTTTGCTCCTGCTTAATGGGAGAATTTTTGTATTTCCCGCTAAGCATAAGCAAACACCAAGGCCACTCCCAGCAGGCAGGAACTTTAAAATGCTCCAGTCGGCTGGTTGCACACTTTTGATCTTATTTCCCTGCCCACACAGAAGAATCTTTGTTTGGAAATTAAATATTACTTTACATTTAAAAAAACTAGAAATTCACTGGAAAAAAAGGTTTAAATAACATTGTAGTTAGATGTGATAAAAATATCTGTTTTTAAAACAAACCACGGAAATTCACCAGTTATAGTTAGCAGAGCTAACTACAACCTGTGTCCTCGCCATGCACTGCTTATGACCTCACATATTACATCACTCATGACATGTTCTATGACTTCCTTTATTACATCACTCATGACCTCTCGAACATCACTGATGACGTCATCCAAGCATCTTTTGTACACATTGCGGTACAAATAGGAAAAGCATTAAAGCTCTGAATGTACATACAAAATAGCTCAGAAGAATATGAGGAATCATTACTGTCATCACAGAACAACTCCCTTAGGTGTAGAAAGCATGGGTTATGTGCCACACTGACCCTATAACTTACACTTCACAGGTAGCGTAGTTCACACTAGCAATCAACCACATATATATAGGAAACCCTAAATGCATGAGGCGTTCAATCTGTATGCAAATGTACAGAGACAGCCATGTTCCTAAAAAAACTGAAAGTCTGTTCCAAAAGAAATACCCTTCTACAGACAGCTTTTATCTGTAACCAAACATACATGGAGAAATGAAGTCGATATACGTAAGATATTGGGAACTGTGAATAGCATTGACCATATGGAGAGAGTTTACCCTGTACCAGACTGTTTGCAGACAGTGAAACTCTCATGAGAAATACACTACAGAGTATTAAAAAGTATGTATTAAGTGCAGTGTACACTCTATGTAACACTGGGCAAAAAGGATACTATTCGTTTAAAATAAGCAACGCCTGAAGATGATAAATATTATACTACCTGCACCCTTCATGCTGTGGTGAAATTGTTACAGACAGCCTATCTTCTGAAGTAAAACAGGTACCTTAATACCTGGTGGACATAGTCTTCTATGTTGAGTAGACATAGTCATGCTGAAACGATTCTGTCTAATAACGCAAGACTACTTACAATAATTAGTATGCAGTATGTAGCATCTTTGCCATGCTGGAACCTTTTCTGGAGTACCAAAAAAACATATGTGGACATAATGAACACAATTTGTTAACTGTCACCTACACACAGAGTTACTCTTCAATGGAAATATTTCTCGCGTGTTTAACACCTGTACACACTTATGATGCATTAGAAGCACATGCATTTTGTAAACAGTTACACCCATTAGCTGGACACAGGCTCTACAAAATTAGGTATGATAATAATATGGCACTTACCTACCACTATATAAACTATAAAAAATAAATAGCACACTCATTGGATGATGTCATAAACTGCTTATGAACTCATATATTACATCACTTATGACATGTTATATGACATCATTTATGACATCACTGAAGACATCTCAAATGGCATTTGATGACAACATCCAAGCTTCTTTTGTACACATTAGTTTATTTACGAGTATGGCATTAGAGGTCTGAAAGTAAGTACAAAACAGCTCAGAATAATTTGAAGCATTGTTAATGTCATCACACATCTGCCACTTGCAGAGACCAGATCCCAGTGTGACAGCTGTAAAGCATGTGATAGCTCGCTGTCCATAAAGGGTTTAAAACGTAATGAGTGCCTTTCTTAATTTATTCCCCCGAATACTGTATTTATGACAGACACGCAAAGTTCTATGGTATTGGGTCTTCTTTTACATGGGGTGATAGTCTACTCACGTGTCACTTGTTGCTCCCAGTGTCAATGAGCACAAAGAGCATATCTATCTAAAACTGGAGAAACAAGCGCCAACATGTAGAAGTGTGTGAAACTAGGATGATGCTCAAACAAATCTACATCTGATTTCCCTAATCAGCTCAGGAAATTGATCTCATGAACACAGGGCCGGTTTTAGCGCTGGCGGCACCAGGCACAACAATCTTTTTTGGCACCACCCAGTATGACTTCCTCCTCGGATTCCCTTACTACCACCCAGCAAAAGTGACCGTCATCTCTCCATAGCCCTCTCTCAAATACATTTAAGTTGTTTAAAAGCGCTGGTAAATGCTGGCTTTACTGATCGACTCATCTGTCTGCATATAATACAGATCTGTTCTTTGCAGCAGGCATATTAACCCTCTGCACTACTTTATGGTGAGTTAAAACTGTCACTGAAGAAACCTTCAATGTCTCTCTCTAGCAGGAACAGTAACCACTAGAGTTATCATGACATTTATATTGCTGCCTGAAAGCTGAATGCACAAGGAACTCTGTAGCAGGTGCTTTTAAATTGTAAATTATTGTTACACGCAGCACCCCCGAGGTCAGTGCCCCCACTCTAGGTCAGCGCCCAGTGCGGCTGCACCGGTTGCACCACCCTAGAGCCGGCCCTGCATGGACAGCAAATCCCATACACCATGGAGGACATGCCTACTGTAGGTTACATCAAAACACACTCCTTCATGAATGCACAAAAGCATAATTCAGTGTCTCTTCGTGTTGTGGCTACCCCAGCAGGCCAGTGGTGTGAACTCTGACTTTTTCTTATTTAGGCAGGAATTAATTTCCTCTTCATGTTTATTATTCCCCAGTTGTATAATAACAGTTATGCATCTATCCTCCCCTGGTAATACTGATTTCCATGATCCCGGTAAATACCCTTAACTCTGTATCTAGGCTCAGATTCCTGACACCGCATCAATATTATTAGGCAAGGGATTGCCATACCCAAAAACATGACGATGAGCGACAAAGCACCAGAACACTCAATAAACCCTCAAGAGATTGAAACAATGACTCAGAATCCCAAGAGTTGAAGGCCCAACGCAGTGGAATGATTTGAACCCGACAGTAAGCGTGTCTATGCCCTACACCCACTGCCCATGGCCGCAGATTCCACTACAAATGGCGCTGACATAGTTGTTTGCATTTTCCTTTGAAACTGAGTTGCTTGATGCATTCAACATAGTTTAGTCATGTGAAAGGTTGTGCAGATTTGTCAAGGGGGTGTTGAAATTATTTTAGTGGAGGTAAAAACTGTTTTTTCCATTTATAGTCCTTTATTTATTCTCCTCTACAGAAACATCCTTTGATTAAGGTAGAATTGCTCTGAAATACTCATATTACTCTGAAAAGGCCATTTTTGTGGAGTATTACAAATCCGCTGGTGGTTTTGAAATTTTTTAATGTTCATATAACAATATTTATACATATAATTGAAATGTAATAAATTATATTTAGTTTAACGTAAGAAAGTTTAATTTAACAAATTAATTAATTCCTACATTAAGCTTTACCGTCACCCTAAATAAATGTAAGGCCTTCTTAACCTTACCCTAAAGCTCATCCTAACTCCAACATTTGCGCTATTTTTTCAAATTAGTTTACATGTAATTTTCCATTTTCCAAAAGCTAATGCTAATCGTGTTCATTAATCCTTTTTTCATATTCAATTACTTTTTTACTATTTTATATAAATTTATTAGCAATCAGACTGCATGGAGAATAAAAATCTTCTGCCAATAAAAAAGGGAATATTATTTCTGATTGATCCAATAGATGGATATTAACGTCTAAAGCAAAGCAAAACTGTGATCTGAGTTGTGAATTTCTAGCTTTGTTCGTAAGGTGATCAGTGGTTAAACACACCTTGAAGAATTCATGAACACCGACATTAATAATGAGCGGAACTACACTTTCACCCAGACTCCTCCTCAAACAGCTCTCCGACACAACAGGTAGGACCTATATTTTCTTCGCAAATTAAGATAGAATCACTTTTTACTTTATCAGCCACATCTACTCTGAGCTCAGAGTTACTACAGGCAGTGCTTGCTGAAAAATAATACAATATTTAAAAATACAATATACCAAAAACGATTTGCTATTGTTGTTTTCCACATTTTGTCAGTGATCCATAATATACTAAACCCAATGCACATTATCACTTCGAAGCTCTTCTAAAACCTTAAATTGTGCTAAACGTGATGTTGTTTTGTTATTAAAACACAAGTCCCTTCACTGAGAGCTACCAAAGAAGTCTGCACTGCCTTTGTCTTTCAATCCATAGATTTAGGCACTCAATCTGAGTTTGGAGGCAATCACACTTTTCCAGCCAAAATTTGGAAGATCAAGTATTCCTGCACCCCAGAATTAAAAACCCAGCGGTATCCTACATCAATATTCTAGTGTAACTTAAAATGATGGGCCATGAGGGGAACTCTAATCATTTGCTATGGACTTTTGTCTATATTGCTTTTGTACTGTGTTTGTATTGCTGGCAAACTGCAATCTCTATTTCAGTTCTTTCTATGTTTTGACATTTTACTCCACTTTTCCATATGTGCAGCTTTTTGCTTTTATTCCTGCCTGCCCAAAGACAGAGGCAGACACATAATTCATATTCATGGACCATTAACCTTGACCATTAGTTTACCGCTATTTTTAATAATTAGGAAAGCATTATTGCCAAAGTTGTCATCTTGTTTCACTGAATATATATCGCAGGATGCAGCATGAGTTTTCATTCAATGCTCTGTGAATCGTGCTCGAGACGGATTAGGTTATTGATGGAGTGACGTCATGTCGAATTCTCCGACGATCTTAAATGTGGTCTTGTTTGAGAAGGTGGACTTGTACCGCAAAAAAGCAAAATGGAGGGTGTAATTAAGAGCATCTGGTCTTGTCGCTGGTACTAGATTGATGTTGAATTTGGACTTGTTATTTCCTATGCCTTACAATACTGCAATGTTATAAAAAAAAAACTAGCCTAAAAAATTGATTTCATAACTGGGAAAGCCTCAGCAGTTTTTTCACCCATGGCTGCCATTTTGGGACCCTAAAATGTAACCATAGACTCCAGTAATATATGAACCACCCAGACTCTGGAGGCTGTAAGTGACACAGAGGGCCTAAGTAAGAGTGGTTTGTTAAATTCAGTCCAAAGCGTAACCCCTGTTTACGCAAGGGACGCAATAACGAGTTGGGTTTTATTTAATGCATCTGATAATTATCTAATGCGTCAAATAAACCAGCATTTGTTAAATTTTGGCAGGTCTAGCAGGGGAAACATATGGTATTTACCATATAATGTGGATTTTGGTGCATTAAACACCAACATCCGCATGTTATTCCCCATAAACTCATAAGAGGTGTTATGTATCACACCTGATAAACCATGTACCTTGTGGTATCATTATTCATCAAGGGCAATAAATAATGCTTCTGCTGGTAATCAGGCCCTTAGTTGCACCTCATGTTCTTGGGGTTATATGGCAACAAGTTTACCAACAATATCTGACATTTGGTTGAATCATTTTCAAAGATGCATATATTTACATGCTTTATATGTGGCCAGGTAACTAGTGTGTGTTAATGCTACACGGAGTATCACCCTTATTGGACAGTATTACTGCACCATAACTGGGCAATTAAATGTTTTGTGCCCAGAGTGGAGATTTACAGGCATGTTCTAGAAATACTGCACTGTTTTCCACTTGTTTTTCTGACAATCCAGGCCCTTTTCCAGGCACATATTCCATGGGCTTTTAGCAGCTGAATATGTGCCCCAAAATACTGGGAGACTTGCAATCCAGCTTTGCCAAAAACACAAGGTTTGAGCTGGAACAGGATTACCAGCCCACTTGTAATGGGCCAGAGTAGCCAGAATGTTTTGGAATTCAATTTCACTTACAATAGCAATATATATCACCCAATTTCAACCATGGTGCTTGGCAGTGAGTTTAACACAATTCCCTGCACTCTTGATAGTGAGTTGCACTGCTCCTAACATCATGAGAATGCCAGTTATGGGCATGATGGCTTCCAGGTGACTATGCAGCACAGTGTCTATGTGTAAAAATTGGTACATAGCTGGGCTCTCCCAGCCACAGGTTGCTATGCCTGACCTGACTTAATTGAAGTACTTGCAGGTGGTTAGATGAGAGTCCCTTTCTGACTGGGCATGTTCTCTCATGCCACATACTTTACGCTACAGGATAGAAGAGTAAAGGATACTTGGTTTCCGCCTTGGCATCACAAAATTTTGACTCAATATTTTTTGCTCCTATTATATTATGGCCTGCGTGTGAAGCAGTACTTTTTTACCACAAGGAAGGTAAATTAAAACCCATTTTTTATCCCTTAATTTAAATAATATTTGTTATTTGCTCATTCGCATTCTTAGGCCCAATCTATTATTGTCCCAATAGTATTACCAATCATTACCTGTTTGAGCGGACAGATTTTATGTGACAACATCAGATTCCAAAATGCCTGAACTTTCTCTTAAATGCTGAGATTGACCTTTCAGACCTACGAGTTATGACTGCTTCACACCGGGGGTGCGATAGCGGAATAAATTACGCTGTCCTCATGTTTTTCTTGGCATGTGTGCAGAACTCAGCCTAGCTCACTGGTGGCAAATTTCGTAGGACATTGAAGGTTTCATACACTAAATGGATTACATTATCTTTGTTTTTTTTTGGTTCAGGTTGCTACTATTTTGTCCTGAGAAAGACCCTGGTGAATGAACTCTAGGGATCGAAACATCAACTGTTCTGTCTTAACCACATATTAATTAATGATTAGACCTTGAAAAACCCATTTTGATCTGTTTTGCTTTAGGGTTCTTTTTTCAAATTGTTGTCTTTTTGGTTAAGACTACTGTGTTTATGCGCACTAAAAAAACGTTTGAACTTTTTTAGTTCTCTTCACTTTCACTGCGCCGCCACATGTAGCACCTTGTTCATCAATATCTTTATTGATGTGATTTATCATATCATTGAATTGAAGAATTCCTTAATCTTTTGTTGCTCCTGCAGGATCTCAGAATTGAATATCCTTGCTAATGTGTCAGATTTTGTCTGAGTGGTTTCCTTTGAAACATATGTTGTATTCATGAACTTTCAACACTGCATCTGAATTCATTGCACTTTTTGAATGCTGTTTTTATATACGCAGACGCTGTCCAGTCAACCATCAGTGCGCTTTCAAGGAAGGTGAGAATAGTTATAGTTCTGGAAACGAATACTTAGATTTCAGAGCTTAGATGATGGAATGATTGTGAGCACGTGAGCACTCGAGACATACATACAGTGGCGTAACGATATTTGAGGGGGCCCCCCTGCAAGGTACGTGGAGCGGCCCCCTCCGGACTCTATCGGGAGCTCCCCGGCCGAAGTGCAGTGCTGAGGGGGCCCCCTGGAGCTTGGGGGCCCCACCGCACTGCGGGGGATGCGGGGGCCTGTGTTACGCCCCTGCATACATAACGTAGGCACCTTTTATGATAAGGTGTGAGACAGCAGCAGGAAAAAAGCAGATTAACATTCGCGTATGGATGATTTACCTGCCATTAAAACTGTAACCTGAGAAGATGCCAGTAACGTTTCCACCTATGTTTATGCGCCAGAGGTTTAAGCAGTTTTTCCCCGTATTTTTACAAAGCACGAACTTCACCATGAGGTATCAGAGCGCTTTACACGAGCACCAGTCGTGTTACACAACGACACATTCATTTTTGTTAGGTAGTGGGAGATTAAGTGATTTGCCCAGGATCACAGGATGTTGAGCATCATTGCTGAGACTCTGAGATCAACCGCCCTAGCTGTTAGGCTACATCTTCTCCCCTAAGCGAGCTTTCGGAACCACCCCTTCCTGTGTCACATGAACTGGAGCTTTGTATCCCAGAAATGAACATGCGCAAAAACCTCCGAGCGCGCCTCGCGTATTAACGGCCTCTTTTTATGTTCACCGATTTCAAGCAAGATCTCCCAAATTCAAGCAGAATTTCAAGGCTGCCAATTTGCAACCAAACCTGTCCGCTCCCTTTCCTTGTGACAGAGTGAAAAGAACGTTGCCCTGCTACGGGCTAGAGAACGAGGTTTGATTATATGGTTAAGTGAATGTTACAACAGAAAAGTGCAGTGTTTTGGTTGGCGATGTGGATGTCATATGTTCTGTTCTTCCAGACTTGTTTAGATGAGTGAGCCTTGTCGATGTGTGTTCCAAGAGTGCAATTCCAGACGTTAATTTGCAGAAAACTCCCTGCACAATTCCTGTCTTTCACCACTAGATGGCGCATGGAAGCCGTACTGTGTGAAGCGGGCTACTGCGATTCTGGTGTCTGGTACTCATAAATGTCTAAAAGATGGAAGATGCGCATTAACAGTTAGTCTACATAACTGATAGAGTTTCGTGCGTTTGTCCAATATTAAAGCTTGCTCTATCCCAGCATGTCTTTCAAGTACAGAAACCTGTAAAATCCTAAACAATATGAGAAAAACATGTTCACGTGTACAGAAATTATGCGTTTTCACAAGGAAACATGTAGATTTTAAATCATCTACTGAAAGGTAAAAGATTCAATTTTATTTCCTGTCAAATTTTGCCAACAAGAAACGTAAAATTAATGTTTTCAGTCTGGAACATGATCTATTGTTTGAGTTTCATGACTTTGCTTTCACCAAACACAATTTTCACCTCCTAATAAATAAACTCCTGACATTTAGTACATAAACATTTTTTTTTTTTTTACAGCATATGTGTTATCTAACTGCATGCACCTTTCCAGATATGCTATTTTCTTTTTATAGAATGTGGAGCGCGTCAGAATGCAATGGAGTCCAATTTGGCTAACTCTTGGATAGCTAATATGGGGGCATATCTACAAGGCGGCGATAAAAAATTATCGCCGCTTTGGCGGCCGTTCTCGCTATATCAGCAAGGCCACAATATCGCGTGAAACCTTGCCTTATCACCATTTTCCTTAACGCCCATCTTTGCATCTCTCAGATCCAAAGTGGGCGTTCCTCCCCAGGATAACGGGAGAAATGTCGCTAAGCGACATTTCTCCTATTATCAAGCCTCACGCAACGCAGCATAACAACAAGAAAAGTACTGATAACCTCTGTTATCGCTACTTTCCTTACGCCTGCTTTGAAACTGACTTAGTCATGATATCCTATGGAAAGTGGATATCATGGCTAAATTTGCGAGTCCCTATCAGCAAGCTATCAGCAAGCTATCGCCAAACTTCGCGGGATTATCGCTGGGATTCCAGCGATAATCTCACGTTTGGCAGTTAGCGCGAGGATTTTTTTCGGTTTTGAGATAAGCGTTGCTAATAGCACGTTATCTCAGCGATAAAAATCCATGCTAACCATCGATAATAATCCTAGCGCTAAGTGCGCTTAGCGATAATTATCGCCGGTTGTTGCTGTTATACCCCATGGACTTTTGCAAAATTCATGACACCTTTGCTTTTAAACACATTTCATAGCTTGATGTCAAAGGTTTCTGCATTTCAAGCGATATCCAGAATGTGGTGGATGTTGAGCAAATGGCATTTATTTGGTTGGCCAAATCGTAGCCAAACATTTTTGGAAATTAGCAACTCTCCTGCTCTTCTAGTAAAATAGTGAGCAAGCTACTTAGGGGCGTACAGTCATTTATTTTAGTGGTAAAAATGATAACACCTGCAATGCAAACAACTAACACCAATCCCATCTATTCTGCCGCTTTTAGGCTAGATTTTGTAAAACTTGCTAAGTGTGGTTTCTGCTTTTCACTTGTAATTTCTATAATATTGCACCTCTTCTATTGTAATATAACTCAGGTTCCTCGCCAATCCCGGATCAACATGGTTGTCCAACCAGCATAGTGTTTGCCTTGTTTTCACTTGACACTATTCGAGCCAGTGTAGGATGCATGCGTCTTATGCTTGTGAATTGCAGTATGCAGACTTATGTTGCTTCAAGCGGTGCTCACTAATCATTGCACTTAATAAAGTACAGTCACCCCCAAAACGCGCAGCTTTACTTTGGCACTTCAGTTAATAAGAGAGAACAGATCCTATTCCTTCAATTCTAAGAGGTAAAGTTGTATGCAGATGTGCTAAGCGGTGCCATTTAGTTACGGCAGAGTCGAAGTTTCCATTAGAAATCCACATTTTGGTTTTTCAAATAATTTTGGGGCACTTCGAAGAATCAGCACGGAACTTTCCGAAAAACGTGAATCCACTTTGATTCCTTCATGGCAAGTTTTGTACAGATCTGTCAAGCAGTTCATGAAAAGGAGGAGGGGGGACAAAATTGTGAGTGTGCATCTTAGCGTTAATCATTTTTACTGTAAATAGAATAAACTTCACACTGGCATTTCTTTTTCAAAACATGTCAGAATTATAGAGTTACATAGATGATTTACTTCAACTTCTATAACCTAACATTCAATCTACATATTCCCACATCCTAACCATATTTCTATCCTACTTCATATGCCCCCCTCAATCCCTTTTCACATTCAGGGCCTGATGTACGACTCACCAATTTGCAACTCGCAAATTGGGATGTATAACAGTGCCTCAGACAGGAGCGGATTCTCGAGAGAGAGTGCTGCGGGGCAGTGGGCCGGGGGGAGGGGAGGGCAGGGTGGGGGGTAGTAAACTCCAGAATTGGACCGAACGGAGTTGAGTAAAGAAATAAATAAAGAAAAAGAATTACATTGCGCGCTGCATCGCCGATTTGGCGTTGCTGCACGCGCAATGTAATTAGTTTTATTTCTTTATTTCTTTACTCAACTCCGTTTGGCCCAATTCCGGAGTTTACTACCCCCCACCCTTCCCCTCCCCCGCCCCACAACCCCTCAGCACTCCCTCGAGGGGCCGCTACTGGCCCCAGACACTGTTTGTGATTCCTAATGGGGTCGCAAATTGCATGCCTCATGAATATTAATGAGGCAGGCGCAATTTGTGACCCCATTAGGAATAGCTCGCACTCCCAGGGATGGTCAGCAGACCAACATGTCTGGGACTGCTTTTAAATAAAGCAGTCTTTTTTAGGTCTCGCCTACGCAGTGCTTATGCGCTGCATAGGAGACCTTTAGTTGTCGTGCAGCTCTTTTTCAAAGCACATACTCGTGCTTGTGGCGGCATACAGCTTTCGGGAGTGCGCAGCAGCGCACCACAAGCACGAGTATGTGCTATGAAATAGAGCTCTCCCCGGCGCGCGCGCACCACGCGCAGGTGCACCCCTCCGCCCCTCCTCCAGCTGCAGCCTGCACGGCTTTTTTTTTTTTTTTCAACTTTCAGCGCAAGGCGCGTGTGCTTGTCTCTCTGAGCTTCCGTTTCACCCCTCTCACTCTCATCCTCTTTCACTTTCCCTCTCTATTTCTTTCGTCTCTGCATATGTCTTCTTCCTGTCTCTTTCTCTCTGTCTCTGTCTTTCCTCTTATCCAGTGTGGGACCCCTGGAACAAAACTGCAGTGGTAGGCGATCGCAAAGTCAGCATGTTTCTTCAGAATCAGGTATGGCGGGTTTGCAAAATCAGCAAAACCGCCAAGAGACTACTAAATCAAGAAAACAGGTAAGCAAATAACAGGTATTTAGTCTCGAATGGACAGAGCTTTTTCAATCTGCAGCGTCTAAGTGGCTGTCGTTCTCGCAAGAGCTGGTCTCTCATGAGAACGCAGTCCAAGGTTTGCATCAGAATGCTGTGGATGCAAATGTATATGTACTGTTGCTCTAGTGTCCATTTCAGCTCTCGCCCTCACATCACCACATTTAAGATTTAGCCGCACCAGCTACTCAATTAGTCACAACAGGGTCATGCCTATAGCGATTCCCTAATAGACCTTTCCGCTCCAATTGGTGATCAACACCTCCTCTCACTTAACCTCTTATCTCAGGGCATCCAGTCCGGGTGTCAAGGTAAAGGGTGGGAAGGTACTATCTATACAAAAGTGCATTTATTTTACAGCGCAGCATACACACAGATGGGTCTTTTGAATAATGGACAGGGCTAACTGAGAGACAATCTGATTTTGTTTTAATAAGAGATCATAACTTTCAACTGTGGTGGATGTTTGTTCCAATGTTTTGTTTCTTGAAGATGAAATGTAAAGCATTGCTATATTTGGTTACGGTCTTCTGGCTACTTTCCAAGCAGACAAAAGATTGGGGTCTGTGTTCAGGGCCTGTGTTAGGGTGACCAGATTTTCAGAACAAAAAAAACGGGACAGCCATTGACAAAGAAAAGGGACTAAATGTCCTGGTCAACATTTAGTCCTATTTCTATGTCAATGACCTTTCAGGCAGCACAGTAGGAGACTCTTTCAAACTCTTTCCAACAAAACTCTGTCCCTGGTGTGAAGGTGGGCCTTCACAGCACAGTGGTAAATGTATGTGCTCAGCCGACCGACTGGGACATTTATTCATTTTTGCAATAAGTTTTGGGAAGCCAAGGTCATCGAAAAACTCTGACTGTCCAGGGCAATTCCGGGATGTCTGGTCACCTTAGCCTGTGTACTATCTTCAGAGCAACTACCTGTGGCGGCATCCCTGTTTGGATCTGAAGGGACCATGGAGCCAGAACCCCATTTCCTGAGTACTGTCTTCTTTTGCTTCTGAGTGCATCCCATAGCTGTTTGCATAAAGTGCATTCCGGATGGTTACCCCAGGGCATTTACTGTGACTGTCCTTAAGAAATGCGTTCCTGTGGCCTGCTTCACAGGCACTAAAACCCAACTAAAAACCAACATCTTTTGCCTATCTGGGATCAGAGGCAGGTTTACATGTGCAGTTCTCATTGCATGGCATTCCACTCCATGCATACGTACGTTCACAAGATCACAGCAACACAAGAACTGCATCTTAATACTCTTCATGCCTGACACCAAAACATCTCCCACAATACATAGTACATAGTATAGGGATAGTAAATCTGACACACTGTGGAAATCTATACTTATACATTTAAAGGCGGGATGACTAGCCTTGGCTTGTCCCAGGTCACTTCGCGCTTTGATAATAGGAATAGGCAGATGCATAAATCTGAGAGGATTCTGAGTAGTAAGAGATGTATTCGGGCACAGATGGAGGAGTCAGGTTGTCCTCAGCTATGCACACATTTATTCTCTCTGTTTATTGTTACTGACGTATTTTGCTATCCGTGAGTGGAGGGTGGGAAGTGTCTTGTCACGATGTAGGTATATCTTTCTCCTATGTGAAATGTCATATAAGCCAGTGACTTGATTTTATTCAATGTTGGGAAAACTTAAAGGAAATAAAAACATATGGCTTTTTTCCCAAAATATATTTGTGCTGTAAAATTGTCCTTTAGAGGTAATGACCTTTAAGCCTGTTTTAAGGCATGGGCAGGCTTCTTGGTCAATTGCCGAAGGCCCCCATCTTTTAAGGCCCACCCTGTTAAAGTGATCAAAACAGAAGACTATCTCTCGCTCTTTCTTCTCTCTCTTTCTGTGTGTTACCATCTTCCCCTTACTCCTTCTGACTCGTCCTTTCTCTACCTATCGCACAATTCTCCACCTCTCTATCCACCTCTTTCTCTACCTCACATACATCTTGCTCTATCATCCATTTCCCTGTCTTGCTAACCCTTCTTTACCTCTCTACTTTCTGTCTGCCTCCCATTAACTTACTCTTAGCTCCTGTTTGTTTTGCATCTCTACCTCCCACCTCTACTCACATTTCCCTCCTTCATCTCTCCCTCTTCCTCTCTTGTTGTAAGTTAACTCTCTTTACCTGACCAGAGACTAAATCCCTGCCCTTCTCTCTAACTTACTTCTCTACATACCACACTCTGTGACTAGCTGTCACTTCTCTATACCACCCAATACATTTATTTCTCTGTCGCACCTTTCTGTCCCATGTCTCATTCCTTTACCTAGACACTCCCTTTTTACCTGTCTATTTATACATGGCTACGTACCTACCACACTATTCCTCCACCTTTAAACTCTCTCTGTCCATCACACCTCTCTTTCAATAAACCTCAGTGCCCCACAGCACTTACCGCTCATGACCTCAACTTGCCACCTCTCTCCGATCCTACCTCTAGATCTCTAGCTCTCGGTCAGCTCTCTGCCCCTCTCTTCTCCTCAAGTGCCCCTCTCTCTCTCTCTCTCTCTCTCCTTTCTCTTCTTTCTGCATTTTGCTGCTCTGTTTGCATCTCATCCCCTTTAATTTCTCTTCCATTAACTTCACCTCCCTCTTAATTTCATCTCTCTTTATCTTACCCTTTCTATCATTTTTGCCATCTATCCCTTACCTTTCTCTACCTCTCGCATGCCTCTTTCTACCTCACCATTCTCTATTTCATTTCTCTCTGCCTCACAACTCACTGCCTCATCTCTCTCTTCCCCACCTCTCATACACTATCTAGCCTCTCAATTTACCTCACCTCTTGGCCTTCTATGTCTCTCTTTTTATTGATGTCCTCTTTCCCACACTTTTCCCTTAATTTTATTTCTTTCTCTCTACAATGCTCTCTCTACCTCTTCCACTCCATCTATCACTCCCTTTGCTTTCATCTCTCTTTCTATCTCCTTCACTGTTTCCGTTCACTCTCTCGTTTAATACATCTGTCTTACCTCTTACCTCTGTTTCTCTCTCCCTATTTCACCATTCTCTACTTCTTCCTCGCCCTTCCTCTGTATTAGCCTCATCTCTCTACCTCACCTGCACCTCTTTACTCTCTACTTCTCATATCTTTCTATTTTTCATCCCACCGGCTCTACCTGCCTCTCTGTCTCGCTAATTTGTTTACCTGACCTGTCATTCTGTGCTTCACCTTTCTATTTGTGCTATCTCATTATAACTCACCTCTCTTCCTATCTTATTTCTCTCTAGACCTTGCCCCTCGGGTTGGCACCTTTCTTACCAGCCTACATTTAAAACTGCATGCCAGGCTTCTAAAAACAAGCATTGGCATAGCCAATAGGTCTCGCCTTTGGGACCTTATAAGTTTTTAGCCATGCAACAGTTGATGTTATTGCACCAAGGATATTGTGCCACATAACTAAATACTTAAAAGGTCCCAAGAGCGAGACCTATTGGCTATGCCAATGCTTGTTTTTTAAATGCAGCCCATTTTCCTTAAAGGAAAACGAGATGCATTAAAAAAGAAAAATGAAACTTTTCAGTTTCATTTTTTTAAGGGCAGGCAATGGTCCCTGGACCACTGCCTACCCTTAAAAATATTTTCTCACAAAGGGGAATGGATCTCCTTGGGACCCCTGCCCCTTTGCATATAGTTTACCACCTACTTGAAGTAGGTGGTAAACTGTGAGTGTTTTGCGGCCACAAATGCGGTCGCAAAACAATTGTACATGGCATGGTGACTCCCTATTAGGAAGGGACGCCCCTTCCTTATAGCAGGAGTCAGTGACTCGCAAAATAGCATTTGTACATGCCATTACCCTTTTTTGCAGTCGCAAATGGGAGGATCTCCCGTTTGCAGCCACAACAAGCATTTGCACTGCAATAGGTCTCGCATTTGCATGAGTTTAAGCTATTGGCATTGTAAACAACAATGCCTTTTAGTTATGTTTTAAAAACGAAAATAAAAGGCATTGTCATTTGCAAAGCGAGACCTATTGCATTGCAAATGCTTGTTTAAACATGTTGCACATCAGCGTGGGCTGCTGTGCATCATGGCTGAAAGTAAAGAAATAAAGTGATATGACACTGTCAGCGTTGACCGCGTTCCTAATGATTTTTCGTTCATTTTTTTCTTGAAAGGCATGTTACAAAGTAGCTTGTGCGTACCAGCTCAGCTTAACTTACTCAGGAAAGTGGTGTCATGGTTTCTAAGAGGTCCTCCACAGAGATTATGATTACTGGTCTTAAGCAGAGTATTTACTGTTATTGAAGGAAACATCAGGTAGGGCACCAACATCCAGTAGTGATACGGTGCGGAAATGGGAATCTTTGTCCCCTTTTATGAAAGAACATTTAGGGGCATATTATCAAGATAGGCGATAAAATAATCGCCGCTTTGGCGGCAGAAAACTGCCGCTAAAGCGGCGATAAAGGGCTTGATAATATGCTCAATGGAATTCCAATTGAAGCTCAGGTTATCGCCTGTCTTGATAATATGCCCCTAAATGTTCTTTCAACAAAGGGGACAAAGATTCCTATTTCCGCACCATATCACTACTGGATGTTGCCGACACGTATGGGGCTCCTGTTCCTCTGAAACGGAAGGGCTAGACCTGCCAACGTGCTGGAACTTCATGGTACGAATTGTGGATGGAAAGCTTCACTCGCACTTAGCCTTCCGAAGAAGTAATGTAAATGAACATTGAAAGCTATATTAAAGGATGAGACACCCCAAGACATTGGGGTTGCGATCACAAAGAGCAAAAGACCTTTCTCGAGCCTTTATACTCACCCCTGCCTTCCATTATGCTCATCCTGTACCAACCCAAAGTCCCCCCACTCGCTCCAGAACGTGTGTTATACAAAATGCGTCCCTGGCTTGGGCACAGATATTCTGCCATTAGAAATAGAGAAACTCTTGTTTACTCTAATGGTTTGAGAATTGTAGATTGTGGTAGCAACACAAACAAAAGAGGACAGAGTAATTCTCTGACTTTCGCCAAAAGGATATGTGCCATTTCCCTTTCCAAAGAACGCTGAAGCCTCAGCAAGTCAAGCTTTGCCCGACACTCACCTGGCTGAATGTACACACTAATCAAGTTGTATAGGATGCCTGCCAATGTAATGCAACCCGAGAGACCAATTATTATGGGATGCCTTTTTGTCATGGAAGTGGAATGTGCACAATGAAGACTCACTTCAATGTAAATGAGGTTGAGTGCCTCCCAACTAATAGGAGTGGAGGATAAGAACCAGCACACAGGAAAGGACTGGCGTAGCGGTATACTCCGTGCTACTATCAGTAAGCAGTACCTATTGCCTAAAGTGGAATGAAATATAGTGAGAAATAGTAGCGCTCATGATTGTACCTACCACCCTTGTGAGAAGCGGGGTGTTGGAGACTTCAATCAATGGGTGGGTGTGGGCCAGTGTTTCTGATATCCATCCTTTTCTTTAGTAGGTGATTGGAACGGTTTACTGGTCAGTGCGATTCTGTGACAGATGATTGCGAATAATCAAACAAAAAAACTGTACTTCCCTAATCAATTTCACGCTTTGCCAGGAGGGGGCGCCATACTCTGCTGCCAGTACAAAGAAAGTGGTCCCACCAGCGAGTTTTGGCTTAGAACAGAAACCTCTCCTTTTCTTCTAATGAGTGTATCTTTAGAGCTTTACTTGTAAGAAACACTGGCCCTTGTCATAGATGGTGGTGAGAGTAAGGAAGAGTGCCTTAAAGACAGAATATCTTTGCTAGGATACAGTGAAGTTCTTGGGGCACTGGTGGGAGGAGTTACTATGTCTCGAAGAGGTCTTGTTGCTACATTTTGGATCGTTGACCCAAAGTACAGTGGCACAAGTGTGGCCTCCAGGTAGAAACCATGCGTGTGTGTCATGTACACAAGGAATGACAGACTCTTTTGGCTTGATGTTGCTGTGGGAATCCTGGATGAGTGGTAGAAATCTTGATACTTTGCTCATGCAGGTACCAGGAAAAAGCTGGTGTAGACCACATTCCCTCTAACATTTTGATATTTCGGTTGACATGCCTTATGTGTCGAGTTCTGGGTGCAGATGGTTGCACAAAGCTTGCTATTCCATTCTCCACAGGTTAGCTTCTCAGGTGTTCAAAAGATGAGTTTTCAACAGTCAACAGTTCAGAAGCAGTAGTTTGCAAATGGGCGGGACAGACTCAGCACATGCTGTGTTGAATATATTGATTCTAAGCTTGCCAAAGCCAGGATAACACAAGCGGTACTTGGGGGGGGGGGGGCGTGGGGGGGGGGGGGAGAAACCTAACCTATATAAAGCTGCTACACTTTAGAAACATGTTGCGGTTTTCTTCTTTGAGAGAACCAAGACTGAAACTAGGGGAGGTTGTGAGGAAAAAATGCAGTCATTCGTATTTCATTCTCATCTTTCATACTGAGATGTTGCACAGATGTTTTAGTTCCTCTGTAACTATGGCTAGTCAGTTAGTCCATGTTTTTGCTAACCACTCTTCACCAATCCACAAATCGGCACAAAAGTTCAAAGAAAACGGTATCCTGCCGCTTTATCCTTCAAATGTTTTACATCAAATAATCAAAGTTGTGAAAATCAGAATTCAACGCCCCCTTTTTCTCTCTCATGAGCACACCATGTGCAAATCTGATACCGTCTGGTCACATGCAGAGATTACAGACCAATTTCAGGTTCCTGGTAACCCTAAAAAAAAAAAAAAAGCGACATGCACTTCCATGAACTCTCTGGTCTCCAATGGGCCTCAACCTATTTAGAATGATTTCTAAGTTAACCATCCCTTCCCCTCCCCCACCCAATGCTTCCCTGCTGGTATGACCCCTCAGACAGTGCTTAAATTGGCATATATGCACAGACACATACATAATGTGCAACCATGTAATATGGTCCAATATTGAATACAAAGCGGTTTGAAAAGGCCACTAGAACCCAGAAATGTCAATATAGAACCAAATTAACAGGCACGGGAATTATGTGAATCTGCAGCCGCTCTGTTTTCCACATAATTATGGATTTGCCAGATATGATCTGCATGGTATGCAGCAGCCGATGGGTTAATATAAAAAGACGATTCAAGCCCAAACATTACTAAAAAGGCAACAACACAACTTGCTTTAGAGTGGAAGATCTCTTGCAAAGGTTGACTGGTCACTTCTCTGTTGCTTATTGCTTGCTGTATTTGCGTGTTAAACTGGTACTACTGAGGTGAATTGTAAATGCATAAAAATTACAAAGTAATGAAGTAATACCACCACAAAATGTGCAGCATTATACCACATACTTGCTCTGTCCACTGAATCGCCATTGGTTGGCTGAACAGTGCTTAATGCCTTCTCTTTGAGTCCTTTTCTTCAGCCAGGTCCCTTCTCAGCACTTTAAGTCAACCTTCTTGGGCTCTCAAGAACTATACACAAGTGAAAAACAATGTGTCACATCACCTTAAAAAAAGGGTGAAGGGCGGAGGGCCTGAGGTAAATATAATGAACATAATCGAGATTACACTTTGTATGTCCCGGAATGCACAAGTTCACAAAAGCTCCCCTGCAAAAAGCCATGGGGGAAAAACTGATTTGTTATGCGAGTTCACTTGCGAAAGCGCAAAATCTGCACGACTCCATAGTTTACTCCTTCGGTGACAGTACTATGCAGGGGCTGAAAAGTGTGCACGCAAGCAAATGAGTCAACGTGGGTTTCATACTTAATCTATTTTCCAGAATACCAAGGCAAATAACAAGTTTAACAAGTGTAAACGTTTGAACAGTAAAAAATAAAAAATAGAATGTGTGCTCTACCTAAGCAAACACGAGATGCCAGGTGCAACGTCAGTGTTCACCCACTCAAGAGCAAGCCCAGAAAACGTGCCTGCTGTCTGCCTCTCAATTAAGAAATCAGTGTTTCCCTGGACTCACTGAAGGCATGGCAGTAACTTATTTTCAGGACCTTTGGGCTACGGAGAAATCCCAAGCCGCCAACTCAATCCACTTGGGAGATAACCTAACTATAAAACATTTTAGAGGCTACGGGGAATAACGTAATAAGCAAAATTCTAAGTAAACAGGAGCAGTTATGCACGTCATCTTTTTAAAACAGCAACTCCTTGTCAAACGAAATGGCATACAGGGGAATATCAGAACAAAACAATGTTTGGGCATTACATTAAATAGTTGCAATATTATGCATGGGGCTTAATCTACTTACTCGGTGACATATTATGCTTGCATGACAAGAGTAAAATAAATCCTGCATTATTACAAGCGCGTGTCTGCCTTCTATAGTTGCAGCGCGCAGTGAAACTAAAAGCTGAATCAAGAGCACGGTGGGAGCGTGTGAGCGCACGGTGGGAGCCTGTGAGGCAGAGAGGAGATGCCATGCGCGTGCACATCGCCTGTCGGTGCGTGCACATGGTTTGATTCCCTTCGCGTGCCAACCCGGCAGCAATAGACTCGCCAAGGCGAAGCAGCGCATGCACTGTGTTTGCTAGGCGAGACCTAAAAATGGGTCATACATCTGGCCTTTAGACAGTATGTATAACCCAGTAGTGGCCCGTGGAGGGAGTGCCATGGGGTGGTGGAGTGGGCGGGGGCGGGTTAGGGTGAGGGAGTAAACTTCGGCTCCCGGCCGACCAGAGTAATGTACACAAATAAATAAATAAAACAAATTACATTGCGTGCACTGAAACTGGTATGACCTCCCTCTAAAACTGGTAATTCTAACTTTCTTATAAAAAGATTTGAAGGAGTTTCCACAGGAAGTGTGTCAAAAGAGAAGGACAAACAAAAGAAAGAGAATTAAAAAAATAATGTACTCATCTCTCTTCCAATGTGTCATCCAGATATTCTCATTCAAATCCCTCTTCCCCGTCACCCAGAGGATCCTTCATGAACTTATTACCCACTGCTACAGATTGGTCAGGAGGTCTCACAAACCTCATGGAATTTATCACTTGGTCGTTTTGCTGATAAATAATCTGCTCCTCTATCCAGAGCTCATCCCTCAGATATTTATCTGTCTTCTACAACTTTAATACATATTTTAGTTGTTGCCAACGCTGTTGCAAACATCTGTCTCTACATGGCGTGATTTCAAGGTATGTGGAGGAATCATAGGAGAGCGGCGCCTTAATGTTCAGAGGTTTGACTACCGTTCGGGATCAGATGGTTGTAAGCCTTACGTCTTGCCAATATCTTTAAATGATAGCCATTCCCATAGTATATATCGCAATCTGGGGAGTATTATGTTCAACACCTCGTATTGTATATAGGCCTGCTGTTTCCAATCTCCTCAGGATTTTGGAATCACTAAACTTCAAGTGGGTTTTTATAGTGCGACTGCAATATATCAAGTCAATCGTACACTGTGTAATCAAATGCCAGTCCATGGTGCCATTAGTACTTGTTATTGTTATTGTTATTGTTATAGTGGGTTTGTATAGCGCCTGGGTCACCTGCAGGTCTCAGGGCGCTTTGACCACAGAACATAACATCCGGGATATCGAAAAGGGGGAGTACTTAGGCTGAGCTGAGTGCTGTTCTGAACAAATTTGTCTTCAAGGCTTTCCTGAAACGGAGTAGATTTCCCTCCTTTCGGAGTGTCTCAGGCAGGGCGTTCCAGAGGTTCGGTAGTAAAACCGAAAAGGATCTCCCTCCCATTGTGGACAGTTTAAAACGAGGACATACAAGGAGATTGGCATCAGCGGACCTGAGATTTCTTTCCGGCCTATATATCTCGATCCGCTCCTTGATATAGGTCGGGGCCTTCCCATAGATGGCTTTGTGGGCTATACAAAGGCTTTTAAAAACGGACCTCTGTCCAATTGGCAGCCAATGTAGACTTTTTAGTAGTGGAGAGGCGTGCGTTCTCCGCGGAAGGTTAAAGATAAGTCTTGCGGCGTCATTTAGGACTACCTGAAGTCTGTTTGTCAGCATTTTTGGCAGGCCCAAGTAGAGCGCATTGCCATAGTCAAGTCTAGATACTATGGTGGCTGAGACCACAGTGCGTAGCATCGATTGGGAGAGGAGAGGGACTAATTTGCGCAACTGTCTTAGAAGACCTGTACAGGTGCCAACCACGGTAGAAACCTGGTTGGTCATTAAGAGGGCACTGTCCAATTTAATACCCAGACTTTTTACCGTGGCTGCTGGCTGTGGAGTTGGGCCCAGCTCCTGGGGCCAGTACACATCACTCCAGGAGGAGCACTTGGATGGTACTACCAGCACCTCTGTCTTTTCGGGGTTAATTTTAAGCTGGTTGGTGGACATCCAGTTGACCGTGTATCTAAGAATGTCCTGAGCGTGGGACTGGGCTTGTGCTGTGTCACCTATGCCCAGCAGCAACTGTGTGTCGTCGGCATAGTTGAACACCCGGCAGCCCATCCCCGCTAGTGTATGAATCAGGGGCTGTAGATATATGTTGAACAGGAGTGGGGATAGAGCTGAACCCTGGGGGACGCCGCAAGTCAGACTTCCCACTCCTGATACATTATCTCCCATCTGGATTCTCTGGGTTCTCCCAGATAGAAATGATTCCAGCCACCGAAGGGCTAAGTCCTGAATTCCAAACCCAGCTAGCCTATTCAACAGAATGGAATGGCTGACAGTATCGAACGCCGCTGATAGGTCTAACAAAATCAGGGCGCTCGGTCTTTTACTGTCAGCCATCCTTCTGAGATCGTCCAGCACCGAGAGCATGACCAACTCGGTGCTGTGATGTGCACGGAAGCCTGCCTGCCTCTCATGGAGTAGATGGTTAGACTCCAGATAGCTTGACATATATTTTAGTACATGTTGCTCAAGTACTTTAGACAGGAAGGGCAGCTGGGATATGGGTCGATAGTTTTTTAAGACATTGGGGTCTGCCCCCACCTTTTTCAGCAACGGTCTTACACGAGCTTCCTTGAAGCTAGTGGGGAGCCTGCCAGTGCTCAGCGATTTATTCAATGTAGTTAGGATATGGTCCTCTAGGATTGGACCTGCCAGGCAGAAAATACTTGGAGGGCATGGATCTGCTGGGGAGCCGGATTTTGTCTTTCTCATCAATGATTCGAGGGTTAGTGAATCTATGGGGGGAAATGATGATAGGCAGCTGGCAGTTGGATTTAGAGCGATATGCTGCTCAATTGGGCTGCACCCCATGCTTTTTATTTCGCACATGATAGTATCGACCTTATCCAGAAAATATTTCTGGAAAGTATCGCAGTCTATGCTACTTTCTGCATCCTGGGCTCTTTTTGTTAGTTCCTTCAGGATTTTAAATGTTTCCTTTTGAACATTGTTCGCCCTATTTATACGGACCTCATAGAATGCAGCTTTAGTTGTCCGAATAGATTTTTTGTAGCTACGAAACGCCGTCTTGTATTGTTCACAAGTAACTGTATCCTTATTTCTCCTCCAGTTTCTCTCTATATTACGCAGGGCCTTCCTTTGGTCCCTCAAGGCAGATGTGAACCAAGGGGCTCCCTTTTTCCCACTATTTTTTGTTTGAAGTTTCTCAGGGGCTATCTGATCAATGGCCTTTACCAGATAGTCCATCATGTTTTTACAATCCTGATCTACATCTTTATTAAGTATTATTGGCTGGACAGTACCTCTAAGTGATGTAGTCAGTGTATGTTGGTCTACATTTTTCCACTGCCGGGTCAGTCTGGTTTTCGGTTCTGGGCGTGGGAGTATGGTACCTAGAGGGATATCACAGTAGATCAGGTGGTGATCTGACCACATACACGGGAGGATTCCAGCAAGTACCACCCTAGGATCTGTTGTCCATATTAGATCTAGGGTGTGGCCTTTTATATGGGTGGGAGCGTTTACAAGCTGCTTGAAACCTAGAGAGGACATGGTTGTCTCTAGGGTACTGGCCGCTGGCTGTTTCCTATCTTTGTCCCAGTGAAAGTTGAAATCTCCTGTAGCTATGACGTTTCTATATCTGGAACACATGTCAGAGACATAGGTCATTAAGGAGTCATTAAACCCTGAGGTGGCGTTGGGAGGGCGATAGACTGTGAGAACTGTAACACACATGTTATCAAACATGATTTTTATCGCCAGTAAGTCGGCCAAATCCGCCGACTCCGCCAGTATTTTAGTCACAGCTAGATGTTTTTTAAAAATTATAGCCACCCCTCCCCCTCGGGTGTTCCCTGTGCGATTCTGCCAGTGGATATCGTAATTTTCAGGGACAGCAGCAATAATGTCTGGTATGGAGTTATCCCCCATCCAGGTCTCGGACAAGGTCAGGATGTCAATGTCTTCACCCTGCAGTAGAGTGTAGATCTCGAGACTATGACAGCAAAGCGACCTGGTATTTAGGCTGACGAGCTTTAAAATATGCGGGGGGGCTCGGGACCTACCCATCTGCGGTGCCTGGATGGACAGTTCCTCGATGCGCGTGAGTGTAACCAGGTCTAGGGGTGTCGTGTCCCCGTTTAGATGACGGATTTCCTCACCAGAGTATACAATTCGTTTGGTGGGGGGCCCTGCCCCTGCGCCCCTCCGTGCGCGGACGGGCGCAGACGGGCGCAGACGGGCGCAGACGGGCGCAGACGGGCGCAGACGGGCGCAGACGGGCGCAGACGGGCGCAGACGGGCAGGACTCTGGCACGACTCCGGCACAGGTCCGGCGCGTCCGCTGACCGCGTCCGCTGCGCGGAGACATGGCCGACCGTTTTTGTACTGGCAACTACAGCCCAACCAAAGATGGCCGCCACGTAATCCGGGACCCGGGGCTTCACCAGCCCTACCGAGCACCTTGGGATCGTGGGACGAGGGAAGTAGCAGTCCTCGCGCTATAGCGCCAGTTCCCCAATTAAAATTATGCCTTCAGTAAAACGGATGGTCCAAAGTGCAAATGTGCAAAGCAGCGAGGGGATATTTTAAAAAGGGGTCGGACACAAGGGATAATACAATTTAAAAGATTGGCACTGGTAGAACAAGCGATCCGCCCGAATCGGTCTCGGGGGTGTAATGCAATGAAAGTCTCTCGCGTTTTAGCTCCCGCCTCCCCTTTTATACTGGCAACTACAGCCCAACCAAAGATGGCCGCCACGTAATCCGGGACCCGGGGCTTCACCAGCCCTACCGAGCACCTTGGGATCGTGGGACGAGGGAAGTAGCAGTCCTCGCGCTATAGCGCCAGTTCCCCAATTAAAATTATGCCTTCAGTAAAACGGATGGTCCAAAGTGCAAATGTGCAAAGCAGCGAGGGGATATACTGTACGGCTACAGTTAGTCAGCATGTATTGGTGGTATTATTCTATAGATTCTGGAAACCATCCATTTACATGTGCCTCAGGTTGAAAGGTAATTTAAAGATTGAAGAGTAATGAAGCACTATAGGGTCACTGCCAAAATCATTCCTGATGCACTTCCTCAGGCATTAGTAGTTCCAGAACTGGGCTGGGAAGACACTATAATTGGATTGCATGTCAGCAAATGCTTCACTTCTGTCTCCATGTAGTATATGGTCTATTTTGAAGATTCCCTTGGACTCAAAATCTGGCCAGACTGCTCTATGGTCCTATACTCACCTCTACATTACCCTAAAGTAGAGCCCCCTATATGTAACCTACTATTTATTTAGATTCTCATGAGTTTTATGCTGTGCAAACTCCATTGCATGCAGAGTATGATAATTCTTTTCAAATTCCAGAAGTCCTCAGGGTACACCCATCTTAGGACTCAATATTTACCTAAGATATAATTTCCAAAGTTGACTCATTTCAGTGTTTCAGCAGCAGTTTGTAGATTTTACTGGAGTTGGGCCACATGGAAGGACAACCAATAATACTTTAAATGTGGTAATTTAAGAATTCTACGTTCTTTATCAGCTTTTTATTCAGCCCAATAGGAGTTAGGTCCATAACTACTATATCGTCTGCATAAAGGAGACATGCGAAAGGACGGCTGCCTATCTTTGGTGCATCTCCCTCTAACTGAGAAAAACAATCGGGTAAATCTGCTATACATAAGGAAAATAGTAGCGGTGCTAGTAAGCAACCTTGTTTCAGGCCATTTTCTATGGGAATTACAGATGGTTAACCTTGGTTTCCTCCCATTAGTACCTGGCACCAAGTTTGAGAATGTAATGCAATAATTAAGGATAGCAGGGGAGCAGGCAGTCCCATAATATGTAATTTTCTCCATAGGAATGGTCGGTCTACCTTATCAAAGTCTGTTGAAAAATCTATGAAGGCCGTGTAAAAGTTTGACCTACGAGAGATCGTGTATTTCTCCTCAATTAGTTTCAACATGGAGATGTTATCCAGGATGGAATGATTTTTTCTAAAACCTGCTTGTTCTAAAGGGAGTACCTTCTTCTCCATCACCCATTCCGTGAGGTGATTGAGATTACTACGTGCAAATATGTTCCCCGCTGCATCTAATAAGGCTATTTGCCGGTAGTTACCCGGATGGGTTCTAGGGCCCATTTTATGCAGAGGGATTAAAATACTTCCGGACCAAGATGGTGGTGTCTTCCCCTGAGAGTAACAAAAATTAAACAATGGGGCTAGGTACGTGGCCCACAAAAGTGGCTCCTTTTTGATTACCGTCATGGGGATTTCATCCGGACCCATTGCTCCTGAAGATCTCATTTTTTTAATAGATCCAACCACGTCATTCAATGAATGTGCATAGTTGAATATAGGAGTTTCAAAGGAGTCAGGTGCAGTGGGTACAAAGCTGGTAGAATTAAAATTCGCAGAGCAGAGTTCTACCAGGTGGAGTTTTCAATCCTCTTCTTTAATAGGAATGGGGAGAGATTTCACTCTTGTGCCGCAGCAGTCAGCGATGATTTCCCAAAAGTTTTGGAGGCCGCCTCTTTTAGTTGCACCCATGCCCCATCTTCCTTTATTTGTTTTAAGGAGCATTTTTTCCTCTGCCTTTTCCTCTTTAATAGGTTTATTAGATTACTTCGTTCGATAGAAAGATTCAGGAACTGGGCCCTCACTAATTTATTTATTTCCCTATTTAAAGTGAGCCTTGGATTAAAATATGATCTCCGTTTAGCTGGAGCATCCGATGATATAATGCATTGCTCTATTTAGATAGATTCCAAGATATTTCTGGTTATTCTCTTTCCATCTAAATTTCAAGTTTCCTAGAGATGCTGCAGTCAAAACTACTGTCCCAACTGACACGATAGCCAGAAAATATGGAGAAATCTGAGCTTCGATTGAGTTCCCTGGTTCATTCAGGCTTACCAGAATATCATCTGCATAAAAAAGTGCTTTGTGTTACCCACCAGAGTTGATATGCCTTTAATCTCTTTCATTGACCGAATCACTGCCACTAATAGCTCGAGTGTTATGGTAAACAGCAGGGGTGATAGGGAACATCCCTGCCTTCTCCCTCTCTTAATTTCTTATAAAGAGAATGGTAGATCAGGCATCCATGGTATAGTTTTCCTCTAACTTTTGGCCTTCAACCCTTCTGTTTTGCTGACATTGTTTTTGCTAACTTTGGGGCTCTGCGCACTTTACCATTGCTAACCGGTGCTAAAGTGCTTGTACTTTTTCCTTAAAAAATGGTAGAATTGGCTTTTACCCAATGGAAATATTTAATTTACTTGTAAGTCCCTAGTAAAGTGGCACAACCTGTGCAGATGGCCTGTAAATTAAATGCTACATGTTGGCCTGCAGCACTGATTGTGCCACCCAATTAAGAGGCAAATTCCGATCTCGTTGGGAAAGCCCTCCGTCCGAGTCAGATCCGGAGGGTTTTCTGAACGAGCCGTGCCCTTGGTGTCCGACCGAGCGAGTACGATGCAGCCGTATGCTGACGGACTCGGGTCGCTCGGACTCCCATTGAAGTCAATGGGAGCCGGTAGTATGACGCGTACACGGACTGCCATTGACTGAATGGGTATGTTGCGAACAAGGGTGCCCCCTGTAGTGTGTATGCGTTGGTGCCATCAGCACCGTACATGCATGTGTAAGGGGGGACCTTTGGGTCTCCCCCTGTGGCCGATTCGTAAGGCTACGGGTGAATGGGGGTCCGGCGCGGACCCCCGAAGTCCGCTTCTCAGTGGGCGGAATTTGTGAAATTCACTTTAGCAAATTATCGCGAAAATGTTAAAAATCTCCGCAAACACGCGGAAATATCGCGAAGATGCAGAAGTTTTTTTCCCGCCCGTTCGCGGTATTTTCTGCGTGGTCGCGGCTCACCAACTTACCCATGCGGTTGCTCACGGGCGCGGCCATCTTGTTTTCACTTGTCTCGCGGTGCATGATCGCGAGAAGAAAGACATGATCGCGCGACGAATGACGTTACTGCGGGCGCGAACTGTCGCGGGACAGCGCAAATGGCTACCAACAATCCAACATCTTGTGGAGAACGCGACCGGATCGGGAAAACTTGTCGGCAAACGCGGGGATTCAGGTAAGGCGATCGCGCACACGCGAGAATGTATTATTTTACATCGCAAGCAAGCAAAAAATTTCCGGTAAAATGCGGATTGTGGAAATTTTGACATTTACGCACTCTCCGCGGAACGCGAAAATGTAAAATTATCGCAATTTCCACGAGCGGAACGGAATTTTAGCCCAGGCCTAGCGTTTACGTGTCGGATGCTCTGACTCGATCTGGCTGTCCGAAATCGCCTCCATTGCAAGGCACGGTTTGCTTACGGACGAGACGTACGGAGCGGTTCGGACCCACGATCAAGTCGGTCGGTGATTTCGCGTTTCTAGCATCATACTTACTTGCTCGTACAGCTGTACGAGTCGGTCGGTAAACACGCATACGGCTCATACTTTTTCCGTCCGGATCGCGTTCGGAGCCCTTCCGAGCGAGATCGGAATCGGCCCTTCTGTAGTACTTCAAAAATGTCTCAGGTCTGCATTTGCAGCCTGTATAAGCAGTTTTAAACAGGAATTTCGATGTGGTAAAATAAACCTTTTGCCAGGTCCAAACCTTTCCTTTTAATACATATAAGGTGCCTCTAGGGTAGGCCTTAGACAGCCCAGAGGGCAGTGTGCAGTGTATTTAAAAAGTGGAACATGTACTTTTTATTGTTACATGCCATGGTAGTGAAAAACTCAAATAAGATTTTTACTACTGCAAGGCCTATCACTCCCATAGGCAAACATTGGAGTTACATTATTACATCCAAATGGGAGCAGGTAACCAGTTCATGTTTGATGCCTTTGGAATTGTAATTAGAAATCCTCTCGCATGGTGAAGTCGGATTTTAAATTGCAATTTTGAAAATGCCACTTTTAGAAAGTTGGTATTTTCCTGGATAGTTATTTAGTGCCTGCAGCCTGTTTCTGGGTAACATGACTGGGTGTAGATGACAGTTGATCATTGTGTATTCCTGCTAGACAGCCACAGGCAATAGGAGACTTAGTTGTGCCTGGATGTGCCATCACGGGCAGGATGGGAGGGCGGAGCTGAGCACAGCCCTACTTACACTTAAATATGCTGTGTCCTGCCTCTACACAAAGGGATGCATACCCCTGTAATTAGTTTATAGCCAGGACAGGGAAGGCAGGATGCCTGGGGACTTCAAAGGAAAACCTCTAGAAGATTCTCCCACTTCAAAGGAAGTCCCAGGTATAAATATTGGACCACAGATGCTAACTCTATAGTACACATCTAGACCTGTAGATACTCTGCCAGGAGGAGTGTCGTGCTGATGAAGGGACTGCCACTCTGCTGGACTGCTGCTTTAAAGGACTGTTGCCCTGCTGTGCTGACCTTCTGCCCTCTTGCCCGGTTGAGAGGGACTGGGTCTGTTGAACCCAGGACCCAGAAAGACTCCAATTGATAGATGGTTGGCCCCTTCACTAGAGCCTTAGGGACAGAAGGCTACAACATCCTTCAAACCAACACCTGGGCTCTGTCATCTGTAAGTTCTACTCTGCCAAGTAGGGCAACCACCGGTCCTGGATCCTTGAAAGTGGGCCTAAATGTACTCTGTTAGCCCATCAGTGGTGCCAGCAGACCTGACACATCTCCTCTTCTACATGCCGCAATACAGGGCAAAACTGACTCATCACCACTACTGCAAGGATTCTCCTGAGGCAAAGGACTCCACATTGACCTCGAAGCCTTCATCGGAATCGGCACCTGTGAAAACCTTCTCAACACAGACCATCGCATTGCAAATCCCTTGTCAACGGCAGCCTTAATGACAGCACCCATTCTTGTATTGAACCTCACAGCCATACGGAACCAATGCATCTCCTCAACTACATAATGCATCCCAGACACTGGATTTTGCATCACAAACCCTCATCGAAGGGATACTCAATGATGATGCAGGACTTCGCATCACAGCTTTACAGCTCCTCGGAACCAATGTATCCTCGGCGCCGGATCTCATAAAGCTCCGCAATCAGGATTTAAGGTACTCTTATTCAGCGGGCCGAACCAGGTACATAAAGCCGGCTAGTGGTCCTTCGCGGTCAACCTGAACTTGTGACTTTGCCCCAGTATAGCGCATCCAGATACCACAGTTGGCACTCTGTGCTTTTCAGCGTTATGTTTACAGAAACCTTTAAACCTGCATATCTCCCGTTCTACTGATTGGATTTTTGTTGTTTTGGTATTGTTTTATTTATTAAAACTTGTTCTAGTTTTCTACATTGGTGTGGGATTAATTTTATTTGTGTTGTGTTTTAACTTTTACTGTTTGAAGTGCTGCATACATACTTTACACATTGCCTTTAAGTTAAGCCTGAAAGCCCTGTGTCAAGCTACCAGAGGATTGAGCACAGATTAATTTGGGGTTTGATTGTGCCTCACCTTAACAAGGATTATGGTTGCTGATTGAGTAAAAGTTTCACCCCCCTTAAACAGTAACCCAACATCTCATTGGGAACAAAAAGCCTTTATAAGAAACTTCCACTGATGGGTTTGTGTATGGCCACTTGATTTTAGAGAAACATTTTTGGCCTATTCTTACATTACAATACTCTAAATAAATAGTCCTGCTCTACTCTGTCAAATGCGTTCTTTGCATCCAACAAGATTGCTGTTTTCTTATCTCTGTCAGGCCATACTTGCCATAATACATGGGCTAGCAATCTCAGATAGCCTGTGGAGGAGGGATATGGTAAAAACCCTACTTGATCTGGGTGATTTAAAGTCAGTAGAACTTGCTTTATGGTATGTTATGTTAGATTGCATTTATAGAACGTCTATCACCGGAAGGTCTCTAAGCGCTTCAACATAAATCAGAGGTCTTACACGTAGCTATCCACAACCCACAACAGAGTGAGCTTATCTAAACGCCTCTGTAAACAGAAGGGCTTTAAGTCTCCTCCTGAATGGTAGTAGCCTGGTTTCCTTACACATACCGTCAGGTAGTTTATTCCAAATCTGGGGGACAGTGACAGAAAATGCCCGGTCCCCTAGGTTCGTTCTGTTAAAACGTGGACAGGCCAACAGACAAGAATCTGATGACCGGAGAGTGCGACCGGACACATAGGGCCTAAGGCGGTCTTTGATGTATTTGGGTGCCTCTCCAAACTGGGACTTATGCGCGATGGACAGCTCCTTGAATTTAACCCTTTGCTTGATGGGGAGCCAGTGTAACTGCTGCAGCAAGGGGGCAGCATGGGCTCTTCTTGGCAACTTAAAAATCAGTCTTGTCACAGCATTCATAACCACTTGTAGCTTCCCCAGAAGTATATCGGGAAGCCCAATGTAGACTGCATTGCCATAATATAGGTGTGACGAGATTAGTGCCATTACATCGATCTGCATAGTGGAGAAAGACAACAAGGTCACTAGTTTCCGAAGCTGCCGCATTAGGCCAACACAACTCCCTACGACAGCAGATACCTGGCTCTTTAGGGTTAATCCGGTGTCCAGCTTTATGCCTAGGCTCTTTACTGCTGGCACCGGAGTTGGGGTGGTGCCTAGCTCGTGAGGCCAATAAAGACTGGACCAGGGCGAAACCCCTGTGGTCACAGCCAGTACTTCTGTTTTGTCTGGGTTTACCTGCAAGGAATTAGAGGTCATCCAGTTCATAGTGAACCAGAGTATATTTTGGACGTTACCTTGAGCCGCGGGAGTGTTGTCAATACGCACAATTACCTGGGTGTCATCAGAGTAATTAAACACCTGACAGTCTGTTGTAGCTAGTGCGTCTATCAAGGGCTGCAAGTAAATATTAAAAAGTAAAGGAGACAGGGCAGAGCCCTGAGGGACCCCCTATTGTAGGCTGCCCTGCCTAGATGTACAATCTCCCACTTGGACTCTTTGGGACTGATCCTCCAGGAAGGAGGTGATCCATTGGAGGACCATCCCAGAGACTCAGAGCCGCCGGACACGGGCTAACAACTGTACGTGGTTCACATTGACAAATGCGGCTGAGAGGTCCAATAGGATCAGGGCTTAGAGGGTCTTCTTGTGAGCTGCAAGCCGCAGGTCCTCCAGCACTGAGAGCATCACCAACTCAGTGCTGTTATGCGCCCTGAAGCCGGTTTGTCTAGTGTGCAGTAACTGGTGTTGTTCTTCAAAGGCCGAAAGTACTTGAAGAACATGTTGTTCAAGAACTTTAGCCAAAAAGAGGAGTCTAGAAATGGGTCTAAAGTTTTTAAGGATCTTGGTGTCCGCCCCTGCCTTCTTCAGTAACGGGATCACCAAGGCTTCCTTTACAGTTTTCCAACACTAAGTATATCAATGTGCGCATATATCAATGTGTGCATTAATCAATGAGATTGATCTATAACACACCTAAGGCAAGGGGCCTTATCTGACTTTATAAGAAGTGAGATTTTTTCCTTCTTAATTTCAAGCAGGGGTTTTATGTCACTCATAATGCTTGAAAATATCTTATGTAAGAGGAAGATAAGTGTTCACTTAGTGGCTTTATAGAACTCTGGGGTGAATCTGTCTAGCCCAAGGTGTTTCTCTGTGATCATAGTGTCAATTGTGTGTGTGGTCTCACTTTCTAGTGTTTGTTCTAGTTATGGGGATAGCCTCCGCATTTGGAGGATGACAAAGAACTGGTAATCTTGAACTTGGGTATTTCTGCTTTAAGATGTATATAGTGATTCATAAAAAATCCCTAAAGGTTGTCAGACTTTAGGCTGTATTCTTCTGCATTTGCTGTGGCAGCTGAAAGGTTAAAAGGCAGTAAGCTTTATACCCTCCTTCATAGTAGTGCTGGCACAAATGGAATAGGTCTTTTTCCCACCTGGATTATTAATATGTGTTCAACTCAAGTAGACACTGTAGTATGGTTTGGGAGTGATCTGAGTTGTATTTATAGTTAGGTCAGATATAATCCTTTCAAGCAGGACCTGCTGGTGACATAACCCACTCTGTCTCAGAGCAGAGTTCCTCATTACTTCTCCTCTCTAGCAAGCTTTTCTTGCAACCCATAGAGTTTATGGTGAGATTACTGCACCCTTATTATCCTGTAGGTAGATTAGTAGAAAAAAACATCAGGCACTCTTTATCATTTATAGTGAGACATGTTGTAGGAAGTTGGCTCTTTATATAATACACCAAAACGGGATATATTGTGCAAAGAGTCAAGGAGTTCCCTTATGAGTGGACAGGGGCTTACTCAAGCAAACCCAAAGTGCTTTTCTAGGGGGTAGTGTGGTAAGGCAGCCATAGGTTTATCAAAGAGGAGTCTTAGACATCTGCAAATACACACAATAGTCAGCGACTGCCCGTATAGGGCGTGTTACCGGGGCGGTGACGTGGGGCAGAGGAGGGGCAGGGTGGGGGGTTGCAAAATGCGGCATACGGCCGATTGCAGGTAAGTATAAAAAAAATAAAGAAAACAAATTTTGTTGCGCGTGCTGCATCGCATTTGGCGATGCTGCGCGCACAACAAAATTAGTTTTCTTTATTTTTTTCGTAACTTACCTGCAATCGGCCGTATGCCGCATTTTGCAACCCCCCACCCTGCCCCTCCTCTGCCCCACGTCACCGCCCCGGTAACACGCCCTATACGGGGCGTCGCTGACAATAGTCAATAAATTATGTACATGACTCAGTAAGGAGATCACACCGATTTATAAAAATAACACCTATCTTTATATATCCTTTAGTCACCAGAATCAATATGATCAGGTAAGTATGTTTTTCAAGAGAAATACTTTTGTGTTTAAAAGTCCACACAGCATTGTTCAGAAGTTGCAATGTTATCCTGTGGGAAGAAAAATAAGTATGGCATTCAGGTACAGTACAGCGACTTACGAGACTAACCTCCGCTACTTAAGGTGAGTGTTGGGCAAGTCCAAGGGTGCACCAGAAGGTCACCTCCAGCGACTGTAGGGTGGTTAGGAGCAGGGGTGCAATATGGCACAATGTTAGTCAATGGGGATCGGTCTGTTGTGAAAGAAGCTGCTGGTTTGGACTATGCGGCCAGTTGAGTTGAACCAAGCAAAGGGCTCAACTCTTGCGATGCTATGGGATGTGGCAAAACTGGTGGTCCTCTTATCCTTTTTCTTCGTAGGTTGTCAGGATATGATTTTCTACCCCTGGGGTCACTACGCCCCCTATATAACCACTTGCTGTGGGGAGTGGGCATAACCCTGTCCCAGAGTTCCTAATTTTGTCATCACTTAATGGCTAACTCTGAAAGGTCACCTCCACTTCAGGTTGGCCACCTTAGGGGTGATACTGGACTATGGGTGGACACGCCTATCTGACTAGCTAATTTCCCCACCTGTGGAGGTGCCAAAGGGCTCTGGATGAAGGAGATTGGCCACCCCTTTTGTGAGAGAAGCCAGATGTGCATACCAAAGTTCTGGTGCCTTGGAATGCTAATCTGTAAGTCAACCTGTGGGAGGGAATGTAAGCACCCTCTGCTCAAGCAGGCTTGGTTTCTGGCTCCTGAGAGCAAAGGTCCTCACCCTTGGGAGTCAGAAACTTATCTCTGCTGGCAGGCTGGAAGAGTCCAGTCAGTCAGTACACCAGTAGCATGTAGGTTTTCAGGAGGCACCTCTATGGTGCTATCTGTGTGTATGTATCAATAAATGTGTCACAGTCATCTCAGTGTGGGTTTATTAAAACAAGATGTTTGATACCAAACATCCCATCTTCTGTGACACCATCATGCAGCTGGGGAGCTTGTTTTCTCTAGTGTCCAGCATTTGTGCTTAAAATGGCTCCCCTGTTTACCTGTACTGGCAGCAATAGAGATGACCAGCACACAGGCATATCGGCTCATTCAGTTATGTCCTCACATGTAGTATAGTGCACACTGCCATAGGGCCATAAGGCCTGCTGAAGGGGTGACTTACCTATACTGCATGCAGTGTTTGTGGACATGGCACACAGAGATACATGCAATGTCAGGTTTTCACTTTTATCTGCACTAAGACGTGCAGCCTGCAGTGGCAGTATGTATGTGTTTGGTGAGGGGGCCTTTAGGGTGGCACAATTCATGCTGCAGCCCTTAAGGACCATATTTAGCCTCCAGCCAAAAAGTGGGGATGACTATTTCAGAAAAGGGCACTTTCCTACATAACCCCCTCCCAAATGAAAGAGAATGAGGCTAACTGTTACCCATCGAGTCTTCATCTTCTAAGTGGAAAAAACTGGAAAGGCCATCTGCATTGGCATGGTCTGTCCCAGGTCTGTGCTCCACTGTAAAGTCCATCTCCTGTAGAGAAAATAGCCACCTCAACAGTTTGTGTTTTTCACCTTTCATTTGCATTAGCCATCTGAGAGGCCTGTGGTCAGTTTGTAAGACGAAGTAAAAGCCAAATAAGTATGGTCTCAGCTTCTTCAGGGACCAAACCCCAGCAAAGGCTTACCTCTCAAAGGCACTCCAATGCTGCTTCTGGGGAGTAACCTCCTGCTAATGAAAGCAACAGGTTGGTCATGGCCCTCTTCATTGGTTTGAGATAAGACCACTCCTATCCCATGTTAAGAGGCATCTGTCCACACTATGAACTGCTTTGAATAATCTGGAGCTTTTAGAATGCAGGCTGAGGACATCGCTTTCTTCACAATGTCCAAAGCCTTCTGACAGATCACCGCCCAGTTTACTTTCTTTGGCATTTTCTTAGAGGTAAATTCTGTGAGGAGGAATACAATGGACCCATATCCCTTCACAAACCTCCAGTAATACCCAGTCAAGACCAAGGAATGTTCTGACTTGTGTCTGGGTGGTTGTTGCTTCCCAGTCCACAATTGTCTGGATCTTGGGTTGTAAGGGTTAAACATGGCCTCCCCCTACAAGGTGGTCAACAACAGAGCCCTGCCCTATCTGGCATTTGCTTGCCTTGATAGTGAGGCCTGCTCTCTGCAGTGTCTCAAGGACCTTTCCAAGGTAGATCAGGTGATCCTCCCAAGTGGAGCAAAACCTTTGTTCACCAACATTTGGAAAGTGGCAGGGGCATTCTTTAGTCCAAAGGGCGTAACAGTGAACTGATAATACAGGCTTTTCTTTGGCTTCTGAGGCCAGAACAATCTGCCAGTACCCTGATGTCAAGTCAGAAGTACTGAGAAATTTGACTGCCCCTAACCCGTCAATCAATTTGTCAGCCCTAGGAATTGTGTGTGCATCTGCCTTCATTACTGCATTGAGGCCCTTATAGTCCATGCAAAACCTCAGCTCTGTTTTGCCACCCTTGGTATGAGGTTTTGGGATAAAGACAACTGAGCTGGCCCAGTCACCATAGTGATACTTGCAACCTCAGCGCTTTAACTCAGATCCCATTTAAATGAGGCTGTTTTCTGTGTTTTTGCATGTTAATGGGTTGGACAGCCAGGGCAGATACATCCACCCTACTTCAGAGATTAAAGTTGCTCTCTGACATGGTCAGGGCTCACCTGGAATCCCATCTGGAGACTTTCCACTGCATTTACTGCAGGTGCACTAGGGGGGTTCTTTTTGTTGGGACAGCTAAGGTCTCCAGTTCAATGACCATTGGCTTTGCAATTATGGCGCCAAGCCTTTCCCTACACTTTCCTGAGATCATCTCCAAGAGTAAAGAGTCCCAATACTTTTGGTTGAGTTGCCTCATTTTACAATCCCTCTCAAAGGCTGTAAACCATTTGGTGATATTATCACCATCAGTGTTTTTAGGGACAAACCCTTTGGGGATCTTAGAGTCATAAGATTCTTATTTATCCTTGTTTATTATCTTGCTGCCATCAGAGATGGGTCCTAGGCCCATCTCAGCTCTTTCTTTCTCTATAGCCAGGATTTGGGCTTCAAAACTGCCCTCTGTGCTAGTTCCTTGAGAACAAGATTCCCCTGGGAGGTCTCCTTTCCCTCGAAGGGGAAGCTCTAAGCTCTCCTTGTGTCCACTGTTTCCATCATGACACTCGGGGGGAACAGTGTCATCCTCTGAATGGTCTTTCTCATACTCTGTCCAGTGCTCCTGGAGCTTTGCCTTGGGTGGAGTTGAGCCTGTCGGATTTTATAATTTTCACAGATGGTCCTTAGTTGCCACATTGAAAGCTGCAGATAAGGGGTCAGTTTGAGATCCTGAACCAGATCCCCTGTACAAGACATTGTTACTAAAGCTGTGACCATTTTAGAAAATGACAAAACACTCTAAAATAAACTTTTGGGCCTAGCTACGAGTATACTTTTCACATTCTAAACAGTTTCACTGTGGGACTTAATACAAGGCCCCAACAGCTAGGTTTTAAAGAATTTTGTCAAAATTTAAATCAGAAAAATGCTTTTAACTAATGGCAATTTTGGATTCCTTAGTGGAATCACTTATTAACCAAGTAATACAGCGGCCTTGTATCCCACCGCTGCACCACAAACATATTTTATATGATAGACTAAAACGAAGTATATCGTGCAAAGAGTCCAGGGGTTCCCTTGCGAGTGGACAGGGGCTTGCTTTAGCAAACCCAAAGTGGTCTTCTAGGGGGTTGTGTGGTCAAGCAACCCTAGGCTCATCAGAGACGAATGTTAGACATCTGCAAATACACACAATAGTCAATAAATTATGCACATGACTCAATAAGGAGATCCATACCCATTTATATAAATAACACATATCTTCATATATATCTTAGGCACCAGAATCAATACGATCAGTTGAGTATGTTTTTCAAGAGAAATACTTTTGCGTTAAAAAGTCACCACAGTGCATTTATCAGAAACTGCAATGTGATTGTATGAAAGAAAAAACAAGTACGGCATTCAGGTACAGTACAGCAGCTTACCAGATCAACCTCCGTGACATAAAGTGAGTATCTGGCAAGGCCCAAGGCAGCACCAACAGGTCACCTCCAGCGGCACTAGGGTGGCCGGGTGAAGAGGTGCAATACAGCATCGGGTGCCCAATGTTAGTTAATGGGGATCAGTCTGTGGGACAAGAAGCTGCAGATTTGGACTGGGAGGCCAGTTGGGTTGAACCAAGGAAAGGGCTCAAGTCTTGCAATGCTGGGCATGTGGGGACACCAGGTGTCCTCTTTTCCCTTGGGCCGGGGCAGCTGGATGCAGAGGGTATTTGAGGTGTCAGATTTGTTAGTCCTCGCGCTCTCGCATTTGAGGGGGACCTGCAAAGAGTGGCTGCAGACAATGTCATGTAATTCATGAGGGGTGAAACCGAAGCGGACTCTGTCTCAGGAGGGCTTGGGGAACAATTGGCCGACTTTGACATGAGCTGTGGGACTGCGGTGCAGTGTTATTCGGCGGCGGCGGGTTTTGGCGGTTCCAGAGTCATTGCGGTTCTTCTTGGGATGCCTGCAGGATGCAGGGGAGCAGTTCCACTGCTCCACAGTAGTTCTTAAGTATTTATTGAAGGCAGGCCACCTTCCTAGGCTTTGGAGGTACAACAGCTGCAGGACAAGATGTCTTTAGTGCAGGTTCAACAGTGAACAGCAGACAGGCTGACATGACTGGTGCCTAGTCAGTTGCTTTTCTTGAGTCTTCTGTGGCTCTTCAGTGTTCTTCTTAGTAGGTCAACAGGATCTGAATTTATGGGTGGCCAGGGCCTCCCATAAATACTAAATGTAGGGGCTTTAGGGGAGTGTAGGATAGTAGCCAATGGGAGACCTACCCCTATATAACCACTTCCTGTGGGGCGCAGTGGTGGCTGGCACTGATCAGGATTGGTGAGGCAGGGGTGTCAGAGAGGGGGTTTAAAAATGACACTTACCTCTTCACAGCTGCGTCTCTCCTCCATCGTCACTTCTCTTCCTGACAGGTCCCGGAAGCAGGAAGCACACAGACTCCCCTAAGCCAATCTCAATGCTGCTGTCAGCAACGTCGTAATTGGTCTGAGCGCTGCGGTTCGGCACTAAGACAGGGACTGTGAGCCTGTGGATGTTCTCCACTGAGGCTGTGCATTACGTGCCAAATATATGTGTTGCCTATTTCTTTGTGTCACATTTTCCTATTGTAACTGACCACATAAATTATTTATTGCCTCGGTCATAGAGTCCACTTTTTCTCTCAAGGATGTGTGACTTTTCTCAATAGTTTTAGATAGATAGGGTAAGCGAGTAGTACGCTTCGTTCCAGTCCCATTAACTTTGTGGTAATAATTGTTATTTGTTTGTGTTTTGCAGGCTGGGCCTTCAACACAGAGGACTCTAAACCTCCAAAGAACTGTTTTTCATCTCCCACGTTTCGTGAGGAAACAGATCTTGTATTTGTTTGATTCAAAACACTGTGGTGTCGTACTTGTTTTCTCCTGTGTACTTGTCCGGGCCTCACTACAGGTTCTTTAAAATCAGCTTGTCACCCTGCATCATCAGCTTCCTCAGTGGAGTATGTGACTGCTATGTTGTGGAGTGGAACATTGGCTCTGAGGTGGTGTAATTGCGATGCTCATTTTACATTCTTTCTGACCCCTCACCTTTTGAATCAAGATCTGTGTGTGCAGGAATACTTGTGTAAAAATGTAATTTCATAATTATTTGTACGAGTATCACAAGTTATGTATTTGTTGGTTTCCTGTAAGTTACGTAAATAAAGATTGATATCTGCTAAAGATGCTTGCAGTAGAGAATTATGCACTATTAAAAGTGAAATTGTATGTATGAGACTCACCTTTTGATGTTTCTGGAGGTGCACGAGTGTCTATGTTGCTGTAGCCAGTCACACCTTCTAGATTCAGGGTAGACTCTATCACTTCCTCAAGAGGGGCTGGTGGAGGCTGAGTTGGTAGGCCTTCTCGCTTTTGCATGGGCCTCATGTATGCGGGTTGCCAACTTCTCCTTGGTTCTTGATCAAAGATCCTACCATCTTTTTCTGATCTTATCTATTTATCTCTGTGTCACACCTACAAAGTTAATTGACTCAGGTATGTTTTATTTTGTAATCTGGCACAGAGAGTGGTGTTTTGCCAGACAAGGCATCATGATGAGCTACACCTCTTCTGTTAAAAGTTTTAAATATTTGTCTGACACTTTACATTTGTTTTTCTCCTTCCAAACTCCTTATGCTTCTCTAGGGTCTGGTGAAACATTTCAATGGTTTTCAAGAGTGGATGGCAAAACCCACTTGCTGATTCTAAATGGATAGAAGTGACAATCACCAGTCTGAATGCTCTGGTGTATTCTTATAAGCATGTCATACATTACTTCCCGCCTGTGAAGTCATCATTCGCTGCCAGAAAGCGACTTTTGGTATTGGCAACTTGATTCACAATTTCCCTTATCGCTATTTGTGGTTCTATAAATAGCAAATTGAAATCAGTAAAGATAAGGCTATCACAATCATGCATACCAAATAGCGATTTGTAATTTGCAATTCGATAAGTATTGCAATTTACAATTGGTATTCCTTAGCTTCATACATTTGGCCCCATATTACTACCAGATAGTTGTACTACATTTCAAAATTACTGATTATTTCTTGTTTTAGCCTAAGTTCCTTTCCCGTAGAACCTCCCCACTGACACCACATCATTTATAGTCATATAAATGGCTTACACATTAATTTTATCACTGATAGCAAACTGATACCTATTTGGTGGCTGACTGATAACTTTCATTTGCATTGCCTTTTTTTGCTAAAAAATATATACACATGTGAGGTTCAGGCTTTTCATAGCACTCAAGAGTAGACCCTGTTAAAATTCAGTAAATTGAAAAATATCTTGTGAAGCTTTGCATTATGAAAACTCACTTAATTTTGGCCCCTGGAAAACTCTTTTGAGCAGAAAATGTCTTCATGAAAGCTATATTCACTACTTAGGCCAGTCTCCTGACAGTATTCCACATGAAGTTTTATGTGACATATGCCCTTAGGTGACATTTTCATGCCAGACGCCAGTAAATCATGTTTCACCACACAGACATCATTGTGCATAATTTGCACAGATGTTTGTGATATTTCTCGCACTTCTTTGAAGAAGCACGCGTTGTGTCATGTTGTGAGTGAATTGAGGCACACAGCTTAAACCTGCCCCTTTCTCAAACATGATTAGGATCTTCCTGAGTTTTGGGAGTGACTCGCTTTCTTTTCCTTTCTTCTAAACCATGGAGCGCAAAGGAAGTGGGAACCAGTTGAAATGTGACACATTGAAGTCAATGCAAGTGAACAGTATTTTAGAGGGTGAGAAAAGTTATCAGGCGGTTGACGGAAATTAAGCTAATGGAATGTATTTCACTTGTTGAGAGGGTGAAATTATTCTTTGGTGGGTGACATCCTCCTAAGAGGCTAAGGGCCCGATTCCAATCTCGTTGGGAAAGCATTGCAAACAACTTGGATCGGGAATGCTTTCCAACTGACTTTTACGCATGCAGTCCGACCGAGCGAGTATTATGCAACTGCATTGTTACGGACTCGGCTCGCTCGGACTCCCATAGCACTCTATTGGAGCTTGTGTACCAACGCGCACACAGGCTCCCATAGCAAAAAAAGGGGTGGGCGTGGAAAAGTGTACACCCTGCGGTGGGCACCCCATGTTGCCCACCACATTGTGCAAGCTAGGATCGTGGGGACCCATGCGCAACCCCGTGACCAAATCTGAGGGCTACAAGTGAAGGGGGGCCTGCTATGCCCCCCCAAAGTCCAAATCCGACAGCCGCTTCGTCTCGATGAGACCAAGTCGATACAGCTGTCCGATTCGTGCATTGCGCTCGCTCTGTCAGAAAACGGCTCCATTGCGTGGCACAATTCAGCTACGAACCTGTTGGACGGACAGGTTCGGGTTTGTGAATGATTTGCATGGCGCCTACGGGATACTCGCATCGTACTTGGTCGTTCGGAATGGGGGATGATTCTGATGGAAAGATAGGCTCTGAATCGGATTTACTCTTTACAAATCCAGTTTGGAGGCCTTTCTTATGAGATCGGAATCGGGCCCTAAGTTGTGAGCCATGCTCCTCTGGCCATAGTCCTGCCCACTTCAGGAATGAGTTGCATGAAGAAATTCAGCAGGTAAATACCCTTTATCTTCCTGGTCTAAAACAGTGGGAGGCAGGTCACAGTCGTTGTTATGGCAGGAAAAGATGTTCACTGACACTATTCTCCCTCCCTTTAACATCCACAATGCACAAAGCGAGCACTTTTTGCTCTGTGGTTCACCGACATAATATTGATCCATGCAATATCAAAACACAAAAATATAGGAAAATAAATATTGATCACAAAAATATCAACTTCCTATACATAACTAGTGAAACCGAAAATATCAAGAACAAAAATATTGTTGTTAAAAATATTGATTTTTAAAATATTGGCGGCAAAACTTTCATTACCTCTAAATAAAAATATAATATGCAAAGAATGTTGATTCACGCAATATGAATGACAATAATATCACCAAAATAAAAACATAAACCCTCTTAAACATTTAAAAACACGTTTAACATAAAACAATTATTTATAAGAAAACTAAAATATGTGTATTTGTTGTTTAGGGCAATGGGAGGCAAGATGGCGTTGGTGTGAGAGGTCGCTGAGAAAGCTTGCTCCGCAAGCCTGCAGCATTCGTAATTAGGACTGAGCTGAGATGAGTCGTACCCGTGTCAGCTATGAAGTCGTGCCGGTTCAGAGACATTTGATTTGATTTAAAATAACGAGAAAACAACGAGAAAACATGCTCGGTGGAGGCGGTGGAGGCAGCAGTGTTCAGTCTCTTGTGGTTTCAGTCAATATGCTCCGTGGGTGTAGATTTCTCGAAAACTGCCTTGAACTCTGAGTGTCGTGTGCCAAGTCAAGGCAAGGCGAGAGACGAGAGGCAAGAGGAGACGGGAGCAAAGAAGGGGAGTCGAGAGCTGCAGTTGACGTGCAACGAGTGGACAAGCGAAGACTGGGGAGACCTAGGTCTTACATGGTCTGACCCGAAATAAAAAAGGAAAGCGGAATCAATCAACTTGGGCTGACACCGAGCACTGCGGGTATTGTGAGTACTGTGAGTATCGCTGCAGCTGTGCAGCTGTGCGTGATAAATCATATATGTTATAACCGGGACTTGTGATTGTAGATCTGCGAGGTAAGACGTAGGGCTTTCGAGGTGTGCTGTGTGCTAGAAAAGATAGAAAGAATATACCACCCTCGAGCCCCAGAGAAACGCTGTAGGCCCGGCAGACTTGAAGGAAAACGTAAGAGCACACAGAGCGCACAAAACTGCTGTCAGCCCTGGAAGGGCTAATTAAGAGTCACGAAGAGAGAGCTTCAAAAACTTTAACTTATCAGTGACTTGGGTCGTAAAACCTGGAACTTGAAATAAGACTCCTCTAATGACCCCTCTAACGAGCTGAGATTTGACGAAGGAAGGAATTAAGTACTGAGTGGAACGGAGCACAGGCGAAGATAGTTTATTTCATATATTTACCATACAATTGTCTGCTTCGCGCTCGCTCTTCAACTTTAAAACTTTAAAACTTCAAACTTACAGAAATGAAACCATAGTTTAGAAAGCATTTCCCCGGCTGGTTTTGCTGGCCTTCTTGCTGCCTGCCTGCCTGTCGGTTTCCTGCTTGCTGCTTGTCTGATTGACAGGCATCTCATCGGCGGACATTGTAGGACGGGCTTAAGAGACACACACTGCATGCTATTCGATATACGCTGATTGCGGCCTCCGTCATTGAGTGGCTGACTGGCTGGTTGGCTCAGCAAAAGGCTCAGTAAAAGGCTGACAGAACTATTGGACCGTGGGAGCGTGGGAGCATCAATAAATTGTAGTTGCTGGCTAATGAATCACCCAATATTTGCCCTGTCTGACTTTCACCCTGCATATCTGAAATGCCTCAATTCTCTTAACACTGCGAGTGGTACCGTGAGTGAATTTCTATTTGAAAGCAAAGCGGAAATAGCTAAGGCAGCTGGAAGAAGTATAGCTAGTATAGCTAGTACTGGTGTGCGATCACTAAAAGCTGCAAAAGACGCTGTTGGAGCAAGCGCCGGCGCCAGTACTGATTCTAGACCTAACAATTCTAGAGCATTGCCGGCAGTCATCACTACAGCAATTAATTTTAAACCAGAGATTTTGACCTCGTCAGAGACTTCTTTTGTCCGGGATACTTCAAATACAGCAAACTTGTTTAGCTCCTCCCCCGGCTCTCACCCCTCATTATATTTTTGTCAGATAATTATAATAAGGGTTAGGGCGAGAACAAGGAAAGTGAGGAAAACAAATAAAAGGGCTGAAGAGACAGTACGGATCTCGCTCCGCTTATTAGCAGCAAGGATGGCCGGAAACAAATCGAAATCAGCAATGGCAAGTCGGATTGATTCATCAAATGCAGAAAAAGATACTCACGAGGGAGTTGATAGACCAGGAGAGGCAAATGCTAATAGTGGAAAAGTCATTTTGATAACTCCAGAGATAACTCCAGAGATCCCAGGTCTGGAAGATGCTACTCAAAATCAAAATCAAATCTATAATCAGACTCTAACTCACACAAAGGCAACTAAGACTCAGGCCCTCGCAGACCAGGAGAAACTCCGGAAACAAAATAATCAAGAGAGAGCAGAGAGCTCAGATGGCGGCGCTGGAAATATTAAGGAGACAAACAATATGCAAGGACCATCGAAAATAAAAGAAATGCAAAGACGGCCTGAAACCAGGGGCTATAAGCCAATGGAAAGTAACGATGAAATGAAAGAAGCTAACTCAAGAGCCAGTAAAAAAGAAGGAAAAGAAGGAAAAGATAGAGTCCTCGAGTATGAACAGAAACTTCATAAAGAAAGAGAAAAGTCAAGAAGAGCTTTGGAAAGAGAAAAAGAAAAAGCAAAAGAGGCGGAAAAGGAAGAAAATCTGGAAAAGGAACAAACGAGTAATGAGAATTCTGACCTTTTGGCAAGGAAAAAAAAAAGGTTAGAAACGATTAAGAAATTAAAAACTGCAGCTAAAACCTCCGGGTACATGTCAGACTCTCAACCAAGAATTACCAACATATTTAGCCCAGCGATCAAAGCTAAACCTCAGACTTGCTCTTTCAATGAATTAGCACTGACGTTAGTGGATCAGCAAGGTATGCAAAACATGCAAGATACGCAAAAGGAAATTGTAGATGACAGAAACAAAGATACAAATGATGTAATACATACTCAAGCCCATCCTGAGCGGGATGTTTTGAGAAAAGAATTAAGTCCAGGTCCCCACATGGATGTATACTCAACGAAAAAACTAACGAAGGAAGGACCTGTTACAAGTGTAATCTCCGATGGATCTGAATCTGAGATTTACGAAACAGGAGTATCCATCTCAAGTGAATCAAGTGAGGAGAGTGATATGAGTGATGAGCTGAGTTTAGAGGAATTAGTTGGAAAAAAATCCTCTACTACAGATCTCGACAAAAGAGTCATCAATATACAAGACATTTCATCAAGAAAAAAATCAGGGAAAAAAAGGAATAGACACAAGAGATATCCAAAACTAAAGTATGATGAAACTACAGATCCTGGCAGTAACACCGAACAAATCATAGGTAGAACTAAATCGACACGAAAAAGCCCACACGGGAAAATAAATCCTGAATCCAAAAGACTTGAGAACTCTATAGGTATACGGGAAGATCCTGAGAAGACGGAACAAAGGGAGCCCTTACTTAGCGAAGTTCTTAATTCAATAAAAACTTTTCATCATGATGTTAAAAAGGATAGTCAAAGGAACCATGTAGCCATCAAAAAGCTGGAAGGCGCTATTAACAAAGTGGGCAGCACATGTCTGGAGATCTCTGACAGAATGTGCTCAGTTGAAACTCGCGCAGAAAATCTGGAATCAGATGTGGGTAAACTACAAAAACAGATTAAAGAACATGAAGGATTAATTAAGGATCTAATGATAAAATCTGAAGATCAAGAAAACCGAGCTAGAAGGAATAATCTTCTATTTCTTGGGATACCCGAGGGTTCAGAGGGAAACGACCCGAGATGTTTTATGTGTAACTTGATAAAAACAACATTCGCGGAGCTTAGCTCCTGGGAAATAGACAGAGAAGTTTGTAGAGCACATCGCTTCCCTCTGTTTTTACCTAAACGCTCAGATAAACCATCGCAATATCCCAGGGCGTTTCTGGTTAATTTTGAAAATTATCTACTGCGTGATACTTTATTTGATCTGGCCAGACCCACGGCGACAAGAGAATACAAGGGCTCTAAGTTTTTCGCAAGGCCGGATTTTGCACATTCAACTGTCGAAAGACGATGGCGTATGCGCCAACTTTTTACTCCCTTGGAAAAACTGGGAGCTACCGTCTATCTGCAGAATCCGGCACCTCTAAAGGTAATCTACAAAGGCTCCACGAGAACTTTTATAAGCGAAATCGAGGCGGAGGCATACCTCAAGGATCTGGGAGAGAGAGCGAAGCAAAGTAAAGATAAATAAAGAGACAAGGATGTGCATCATGGAATAGACATGATACAATTATTTGTTGATACCTACAAACTCTTTATACAAATGACATGAACATGAAATTGATATAATATGATTTAAATATTCGGTAATGAATATTGAAATAATAAGGTAATTGAATGTACTGATTATCTACTATTATTTACTACTTACTATAGGGACGACAATTTAGATACTGTTACAGAATCAGGCAGGGGGCAAGCTTAGGCGCACGGACCACACAGCCATCCACAACTGGGTGAGTCAAAACCCAGGCTGCCTCATAGGAGGGGAAGGGGTGGGGGGCTAGGGGGTGTGACCTTGAGTGGGGGGGGAGACGGGAGGGAGCTTAAAATTAAAAAAAAAAAATTTGGGTGGTCACAGTTGCAAATATGGCACTAAGAATAGAAAAAGGGCTATTAAAGTTAAAGATGTTAAGATTTTTTTTTTTTTTTTTCTTTTCGATAAGTAGACCTGGCTTGAAACTCAACTACAATATAATATGGCGAAAATAAAACTGTGTTCATGGAATGTGGCGGGGTTAAATAACAGAAAAAAAAGAGATGAAATGTGGGGGTTAATAAGGTCCAATTCATTAGACATAATTTGTCTCCAGGAGACCCATATACCTTGGGCAGAGCGAGAAGCATTAAAGGCTCCAGGATTTAACCTATTAGTCTGTACTAGTCAAACAACAAGGACAAGGGGGGTCGCCATATTAGCAAGAACCTTTTTGGGGGAGGTTACGCGTAAATTGGCAGATCCTCTTGGTAGATGGGCGATTGTTGAACTCAAAAGTGGAATGACAATATGCTCTATTTATGCTTCTAATTATGACGATCCTACAATGTTTAATGACCTCGAGATTGAACTCTCCAGCTGGCCTCAGGAGCTGATCTTTTGTGGAGACTTTAACATTTCTTTCCCTGGAAAAAATACATTTCAAACACAAAATGAATTAATATATGCTGGTCATAAGCCAAGGGTATTTAATGCCGCCGTCCAATTAAAAGAGAGTTTAGGCCTGGTTGATTTATGGGATTTGAAGCATGGTTTAGACCCTGGATATACATATTTTTCTTATCCACATCAGAAATATGTCCGTATTGATTATATTTGGATATCAAAAACTCAGTCGAGTACTGCACAAATTAGTAAATTACCAAAGATTATCTCGGATCATAATCCTCTAATACTCACCGTATATATAAATAACATGTATAGACCCCGCACAACTTGGTCTTTTGACAGGAAGCTACTGGTAAACAACGATTATGTAGTTTATATGAAAAATTGGGCGCAGAGATTTATTGACGATAATCGGTATAGCACGTCCAGAGGCATGGTGTGGGATTACTTCAAAGCTGCAATACGAGGGGAGACAATCAGTTATGTAGCCAGACAGAAGAAAGAGGAGGTAAGCCATAATGACTTACAGCTACGAAAATTAGCGGAAATAGAAGAGAAACATACTAAGCTTATTGCTCAAGGTAGAGATGGTGGTCCAATTGTAAGGGAAATGGCGCTACTTAAAGCTGAGATTAATAATAAACTCACCCAAAGGCAGGCTGAGATATACCAATCACATCGAAATAAGATTTATGAAATGGGGGATAGGGTGGGTAAGCAGTTAGCACTCCGAACTCGCCAGAGCCAATCTATTAATTCTATCACGCGTATCGAACAAGATGGCCAAGATTACACTACACCAGAATCGATTCTAGAAGTTTTTCAAAATTATTATGGTAAACTATATAAAAATGAGGATTCTTTAAATCTTCACACAATAAAAAAAAATGTATTTAGATGGGCAATCAAGCATGAAATCGGACCAGGTATAGATAATACCACGAGGTTTGAATTAGATCAAGATATAACCCAAACTGAATTAGAAATTGCCCTAGCAGAACTCGCAACGGGAAAGGCAGCTGGGCCGGATAAAATACCCCTTGAGTTCTACAAAATTATGGGCAATAGTATAATGCCTCTATTACTCGACTTATTTATTGGGATTCAGGTATGTGGAATTCCACCTAGGTCTTGGCAAGAAACGAACATAGTAATCTTCCCAAAGAAAGATAAGCTGGCTCACCTCCCCTCCTCGTATCGACCTATTTCCCTTATAAATTCAGACTCGAAACTTTATTCTAAGATCTTGGCCAATCGGCTCAGGGGGGTCGTCGAACGCTTGGTCTCTCCGTGGCAACACGGCTTTATTCCGGACAAGGGCACTACAGATCACATTCGACGTGTTATTACATTGTTCGATGCTGCGAATGCTACGGGGGATCAGGTGTCGATGATCCTCTTAGACGCCGAAAAAGCCTTCGATAGGGTATCATGGGCTTTTTTGTGGGCTATATTAGAAAAAACAAATATCGGACCATGTTTCATGAAAGCTATTAAGGCAATGTATGTCTCACCTAGGGCAAGGGTAGTGGTAATGGGGCAAGAATCGGGACTCTTTGAAATATCTCGAGGTACTAGGCAGGGCTGTCCATGCTCACCTATCCTTTTTGCCCTTTATACAAACCCTCTTATCCTGAAATTGCTAAAATCAGAAGCTATCAAACCAGTAATACTGGGTCATCATCACACAAAAATATTAGCTTATGCTGATGACGTTGCAGTATTGACACCACAACCAACTGAGGCTATACTTAAAATAGAGCATATCACTCAAATATTTGGTAAGTTATCTGGTTATTCCTTAAATAGGGATAAAACGATGGTTATCTGCACTAATAATATTAACTTTGCTGATTCCAGAAGGGTCGACTCTGTTGTTTATCTAGGAGTTCGAATAACCGCCAAAATAGATGAGATAGTTAATATCAATTATGAACCATTGCTGCAGAAAGTAAAGATAGACCTGAAAAGGATTGACGGACTACATTTATCGATCATAGGAAGGGGTAACTACCTGAAAATGAATATCTTGCCACGGATTCTTTATCTTTTCCGTGCGGTCCCTCTTTTAGTTGATGAAGTAATCTTAAGGGGCTTCGAATCCCATATGGGTAAATTCATGTGGGGTTATGGGAAGATTAGGAGATCTACACGGAAGCTTTGTCTACCGATTATCAGAGGTGGGTTAGCAATTCCGGATTTGAGTTTATACCTATGGGCTGCACTTCTTCAACAGATGAAGCCACTATTCGAGGCTAGACCGTCTGGAAATGAAGGAGCGACAAATTACATACCCTCAATATTTGAATTATCCATTGGAGAAAGGGCCAATGGCTTGTTAATAAAACAGATTGAACCGTCCTATTTCAAGAAAGTGAAATTTAAGGTTATAACAAACGCCTGGTCTTTATGGAGAAAAATTATGAGACACATGAAAATACCAAAATATAATAGATATATTTCCTTATGGCATTCATCAATATTACCACCTCATATGTATGACACTATCTCGAGACTTTGGGAAAATTTAGGAGTATTAACGATAGGAGATTTCTTACGTACCCCCCAAGGGCCTAGATTTCAACAACTGCAATCTAAATTCTCGATCCCAATGAATAGTATATTTAAATTCATACAAATCAACTCAATCCTTAATCGCAAAGCCGCTGACATATCTTTGGATACTATCGCTTTAATCGACTGCATGTTAAGATCTAAGTCAAAGATTGGCATTTTGTATGATATATTATTAGAAAACAGACAAGATGATCTGGAATCTACCGAAGTAGGTTGGTCTCGGAAATTAAATAATCCTAATGTTGATATTGATTCATCTCTGACACTATCAACCCAGGTGTTTATGTCATCCAATTTGAAAGCTCAACTTTATAAAACCATCTTTGACTTATATTTTACTCCGGCCAAACTTTACTCCTGGGGGAAAAGGCCTACATCAGATTGTCCAAGGTGTGGTAGAACAGCAGCTAATCTAATACATATGTTATACGAATGCGATAAACTAACAATGTTGCGTACAATGATTGCTGGATTCTGGCAGGAAGTGTTCGGGCACCCTTTAGCGGAATCTCCTACATTATATATTTTGGGTAAAGATAACACACTTAATCATACTAAGGCAGAAGAAATATCTCTTTTTCTGGGTACTTCAGTCTATAGAATAATAATTACCGCCCGGTGGAAAGATACCGAGCCTCCAAATTTTCAGATCTGGCTCTCTAGGCTATTAGGGATGTATAATCAGGAAAAGGCGATCTTTGCTTGTAAAGGAATTAAATCGAAAGTACGTGATACTGAAATTTGGAAACCAATTGAGGATTGGAAAAACGATAATATAAATTGTATATAAATAAGCTTAAATTGGAAGTAGCTATTTTTCATATTCCTTAATTATGCCCTTTCCTTCAGTATAGAAGCGTAAAAATATGTATTTCATTGTTTACTTTTGTATGTTTGTGCAACTGTGATTTCCAAATAAAAAATATATTAAAATAAAAAAAAAAGAAAACTAAAATATGTTGTACACATACTTAAATTGAACATCTAAAGATTACCTTTACTTTTTACCCCATAACATATATAACAAAAGTGTTAACAATACAACCCCCAAAAAAATATTAGTATAAACTAGAAACATATAAACTAAAATCTAAATATTAATAAATATATATACATGAACTTATATTCAAAATTAGTGAATTATATATTATACATCAAAAATAATACCTAAATTAATATTTGCCTTGGAAGGGCCAAACTAATAAAAAAAAATCAAACTAAAACTAAACAGACTAAAGAATAAAATCAAACAAACAATTAAATCAACATTATAAAAAACACACTAATTTAAACAACTAACTACTTCAAAAATGAAAAACACAGTAAGATGAGGAAAATCTAATGTATTTTCTCACCAACCATTACAGAAAAAATATATACATTTAAACAACTATCTAACCAAGTAAGTAAAACTCATATTTAAACTAAAACATAATTGTTATTGAAATTTAAAAATGTTAAATAACAAATAATTAATAAAATACTGTCCAAATTCTATCATTTTACAAAGACTTCCTAAAAGAAAAACCCATGCCTGGATACAGCGATAAACTGCCTGAAAATAGCAACTATCGTAAACCATCAAAAAGATATAAGAAATTAATGATACATAAATTAATACAAAAGTATAAACTCACCCAAATAGTGAGCAAAAAGGAAACCTATCACTCTCAATGTCTTCCAACTAACAACAACTTAGCATTTAAAGTGAAAATTATTATTTTTTCTCAGCCAATAGAAAAGAAAGTACCTACTCCACATAAGATTACCCCAACAGAAAAGCTGCAAAATCTTGCAAAACCATCTATACACAAAATACATGTAATTATACAAAATAGCAGTGACTGCATAATTTTACATGTAAATAATAAATATACAAATTTTAAAATATTCTATATAATTATACTATTAAACTACTTTCAGATACAATGACAGAAGCTGCAAAGTATATCACTTTAGCAGAAAGGAAAGCAATTACTAACACACATGGGCTACACCTACAGCCAAGAAACTGCATCAACAGAAACTATAAACTGGATATGTAATAAACATTATTATAGTGCATGCTATGGGAGGCAACTACAATAGATGACATCGTAATTCATGTAAGAGAGCTCAATTCCCCCCCAAATGTAACAGGATTTGAAGTAAGAAAGATATTCCAGGATATAAGAGAGGCAAGCACTAGCTTCCAGGAACCCACAACCAAAATCCTTAAAGATATAGGGCCCCATGCATCAAACTAATAACCGGTCGCAAACGGGCAGATTCTCATGATCTGCCCCTTAGGGACCGGTATTTTTGCATTTGGGATGCATTTGGGATTTGTATCATCCCAAATGCAAAACTCGCAAATTGCGATTGCATTTAAGGAATCACAAATTGCAATTCCTTATATGCAATGCTAGAAGCAATTTAAAACAGCGATTTCGCTATTAGGGTTCACAAATTACAGAGAAAAAAAACTGGTCGGTAATTTGCAAAAACGTGGAAAAATGCACTAAAGTGCATTTTTCAAAGTTACATGTTACACAGACACATGCCCTTGGGGGATGAGTGTGTGCAACATGGGTACACAATACAATTTCAGGGGTGCAACAGGGTGTCCCATTGGCACCCCTGAACCCTTGAAATTGAATACGCAATTTGTGAGTATCTATTTGGTAGTAGAAAATTGCTCATTCAATTCCCATTCATTTCTATGGGCCTGTAGGCCCATGGGAATGAATGGGAAGCCATTCCTTAATTGTGACTCTCAATTTGCGAGTCGCAATTAAGGAATGTTTAGGAATCGCTATTTTTATAGCGATTCCTACATGCATAGGCTTTTGCGATTCCTTAATAATTGCAATTAAGGAATCGCAAAAGCCTTCCTTGATGCATGTGCCAGATGGTACCTAAAGTCCCTGAACACATAACAGGCCAACTACCATCTATCCCCACTTTAAAATATTTAATTGGATGAACTGAAAGAGCCACCAGCAATACCCAACCTGTCACTAGAAACTACCAAGACATACACATACCTGAACAATAAAAAATGACACATAGGGAATGATTACGATGTCGGCAGTCGGACCGCCAACAAACTGTTGATGATGGTCCGACCACCAAAAGCCCTTTGGTCTGACCACGGTATTATGATACTCGCAGTTGGACCCACAGCTGTTGGATGTAAGACCGCCGTTTCCGCCAGGATCATAGATCCCGACATTGCGGCAATCAGAGGAGGGTCCCAGAATGGGGCGGTGCAGGGGCAGGCACTGCCGTTGGGATTATGATATACCTTTCCAACAGCCTTTTCATGGGCGTAGCTCCACCATGAAACGGTTGTCGGAAAGGGATTGGGGCCTCAAACAGGGCCACCAGCCGTCGTAGGCCAATGATAAGTGTCCCTGGGGGCACATCTAGTGTCCCCACTTACTTCCATGTACCATGTGCCCAGCACAACATGGTGCATGGCACAAGGTACATGGACATACAGGAGATGCTGCACGGCAGGGACATGTGCTGCGGCCCTATTTCACGGCCCACATGCCCATGCTTGGGTACTGATGAGTTTCTGACCGCCGGGCTGGTGGTCAAATTGAAATACGGCAGTCGGACCACTGATTGCTCGTCAGGTAATCTCCCAACTGGTGCAAGGGCGGATGGGTGTCCAACCACCTAGCATCGTAATGATGCCCATAATGAGTAACCCTTCCCTTTACATGACAACCTAAATAACCAAAATGAATCATAATATTCTCTACAACAGATTACTTACTAAAACTGTGACAATGTTAAACGTGGATGTTGGATGGGACCTTCAAAATGTGTCCCAAACCATTCACTCAGATATACACTATACATGGTGAATGTCAAAACACTAATATCCCTTTTATATATGCACTACTACCAAATATACAAAGCAGCACTTATTATGAGCTCCTAAACTATATCAAACACAGAACAAATAATTACTACACCCACAAAATAATCATAAACTTTGAGCAAGTATGATTTAAACCATTCTACAAATTTACCCTCACACAGGCATACAAGGCTGTTACTATCATTTCAATCAAAGTATATGGAGGCATCTTTAAAAATCTGCAAGTGTAGGATAATTTTATTCAAATCAAAAAATGACCGCCCTAGCGTAGGTCCCTGTCACAGAGGTAGCCGACCACCAGAATTTACTAATAGAAACTCCTTTCTACCAACAAAATGAAGACCAACTTAGCAATCCTAATGGACTATTTTGAAGACACTTGGGTTGGCAGACTGCATTGCTCAGGACACAGATGGCAACCAAAATTCCAAATAACATTGTGGAATATCTATGACAGTACCTTGGCACAGAAAACCAAAACAAACAAAGCAGTGGAAGGATGGCACATTGCCTTCCAATCTACATTAGGCAGAACTCAACATACCATGTATACATTTATAGAAGCATTACAAAAAAGCAAAGTTATCAACAGCTAAGAATGGAGCAATCTGTTAGCCAAATTGGCCCTAAACTTAGCAAACAAACGAAATGAGTGTACAATATGTTACAATTTAAAGTAAAACTCTTCATAGATAACAAAGGAGTAGGTTACTCCTCAAAACTCTGACAATTTATTAACCAACATACCAAACCTTGCATTTTTTTAAATAAAAAATATAATGTAATAAAGTCTGATATAATAAAGCTACGTATAAATTATTTAAAATAAAATGTTATCGTCACCAACAAAGAAAGTAAAAAGCCAACTTAATCCATCAAATAAAACTAACATATCTTAATTTAATATAACATAAGAGCACATTGTTAAAATAGTGTACAAATGCACAAAACTATAAACTAGTGACGAACACTAACACTAATACTTATAAATATACAAAAAATACATAATGAACACCATAACTACCTTCTAGACTTCCCCCTAAGCCCCCTAACCTCAAAACCCTCAACAAAATCCTTTAAAAAGCCCTTACTTCTTATTACAAAGAGACACTCCTTACTGTGACCTGGTTCCAGGATAGTAGACCAAAAACAATCGATAGCAGATAGTGGCAAAAATATGGCCCAAACAAAAAATAGGACTATCCCCCATAGAAACAAATGGGAAATATTGCAAAAATGTTGAATAAATGTATGAAAACATGTTGAAAATATTTACTATTTAAAAGATGCAGGTGTGGGTGGTGTACTCCACTCCGCCGGCAGAGTTTGCTGAGTTTTACCACTCCATGATCACTTAGAGCATGGCAAAAAATCAGCAATCCGCAACGTAGTTGTGTTTGCCAGCACATACAAAAAACAGCACAGGTTTGTGCAGAATTTTTCCTGCTTTTTAGATGGCTGCCTCATGGGACTTGTAGAGGCAGAGCATGAGCATATGTTCTAGTTCTGTCCTCAGTGAGATGAGATCCTAACAGACCTTCAGCCCCCTCCCTACGGGAGCTCAGTTCCCACCCCATGGGAGTCATTTTGCCATGGGCCAGAGAGTGAGGGGGGGCTTCCAGGAGTTGAGAGCAGTAGGTCTTTCTCGCCTCATTTTGCTACAGTCCCAGGCCTGTAGGTGCAGCATATGGTGCCCAGGAGCACTGGCATGGAGCAGCTGTGCTGAATGTCCTTACCAGCTGCTTCCCATGGTCTCCCCTGCTGCAGTTGCAGGAGGATGAGGCTCTGTCCTCGTCTGCACAACTTTCTGGAGATCACTTCTGGCTACCGTTAAGAACTACTGTATAAGTATGCCGTATAAGCTATTATTACCCTGAAATCAACTGCAATCCACTGCACTTCTGAGGAACAGGTTATTATCATTTTCCCTGAATGCACATTAGTACGGCTCCCGCCTCTGATCTAGGGACTACTTCTCCCATGATGCTGAGGCATATGTCATCAGCATGCGCCTTTTATTTGCTTACCTTTATAAACATGTTTGTTTTTCAGATGATATATATATATATTTAAAATGTCAAAATATCCAATAAGTAAACTTTGAAAGCAGAAATAAAATGAGGAAAATGTGTGACTTTTTACAATACAAAACAATTAAAGTATTATTAATATTGTTTACAAACTTACAACTAACTATTTTTTGATTATGTTACTAATGAACAACAATGCTAATAAAATAACACAAAGCATTTCTACTATACACAAATAAAAATAAAATAAAAGTTTTCAGAATAAAACTATAAAATTCAATAATCACACTCCAACATAAATCATTTGCAAAAATAAATGTTAAACACCAAAGTGGTGGCATTTAATATTCTCAGTCCAATCTAAACCAATTTGGAAAGATGCTGGAGACCAAAGGCTGACATTTACTGTTCCCACTCCAATCTAAACCAACTTGGGGAAGGCGTTGGACACTAAAGGGCTGAAATGTTCTATTTCCATTCCAAATAAACCAATTTGGGGATGATGTTGGACAACTACTAGTGCCACACCAACCCAACTATATTAGGGGGAGGTTTTGGACCCTAAAGTGGTGACATTTACTATTCCTACTCCAATCTAAACTGATTTGGGGAAGGCGTTGGACACTAAAGGGGTGACATTTACAATTCTCACTACCATCCAACCATATTGGGGAAAGGTGTTCCAAACTACAAGGGTGATATTTACTATTCCCAAAGGTGTTGGACACTAAAGGGGTAGAATGTACTATTCCCACACCAATCTGTACCAATTTGGGGAAGTGATGAACACTAAAGAAACGACATTTACAATTCTCACTCTAATCTAAGCATATTGGGGGAACATGATGGACACTAAAGGTGCTACATTTACTATTCCCACTCAAACCAAACCTGTTTGTGGAAGGCGTTGGACACTAAAGGAGTGACATGTACTATTCCCACTCCAGTCAAACCAATTTGAGGAAGGCATTGGACACTAAATGGTGACATTTACTATTCCCATTCCAATCCACCCATATTAGTGGAAAATATTGGACACTAAAGGGCTTACATTCACTATTCCCACTCCAATCAAAACAATCTTGGGGAAGGCGTTGGACACTAAAGAGTGAAATCTACTCTTTCTAGTCCAATCTATACCTATTTGAGGTAGGTGTTGAACACTAAAGGGGGGGAATTTACTATTCCCAATCCAATATAAACCAATTTGGGGAAGATGTTGGGCACCAAAGGGGTGGCATTTACTATTGTCACTCCAACCCAACTACAGTGGAGTAAGGTGTTGGATACTAAAGGGGTGACATTTACTATTTCCTCTTCAATCTATACCTATTGGAGGTTGGTGTTGGACATTAAAGGGGTGAAATTTACTATTCCCACTCAAATATAAACCAATTTCGGGAAGGTGTTTGAGACTAAAGGTGTGACATTTACTTATCCCACTCCCAATCTAAATCATTTTGGGGAAGGCGCTGGACACTAAAGGATTGACATTTTCTATTCCCACTCTAATCCAACCATATGGGGGGAAGGTGTTGGACACTAAAAGGGTAACATTTAATAATCCCACTCCAATGTAAGGATATTTGAATAAGGTGTTGAAGGCTAAAGGTGTGAAATTTACAATATCCACTTCAAAATAAAACATTTTAAAGAAGGTAATTTAAATTGAAGAATTTCAAAACACAATCAATACTCCATACTCATCCACATTTGTTTTAGTATAATATTACCTATAATTTAGCCTAAAAACGAACTAACCTAAATGACATACCTACGTATACAAACTAAGGGGCATATTAACAAGCGGCAGCGATAATTATCGCTGGCCACTGTTAGCGCGAAAAATGTTATCGCTGGCTATCGCAGGAAATTATCGCCATGCTAGCATTGTATTAACAACGCATAGCGCAATGGCGATAATTTCCCAGCGATAGCTATGTTTTCCAGCGATGTTCCATGGAAAACGGCGATAATCTTGCTGATACGACCCTGTCGTCTTATCAGCATAATCCACCCCCAATGGTAAGTATAGCTGAGTCTGCATTTTAGCAGACGTTAGTTTTTGGAGAAAACAGCTGTTTTCTCCAAAAACTAACGTCTGCTAAAATGCGTGGGCAGCCTTGTAAATATCACGATGTGTATATCAGCAATATTTACAAGGTTGTACTGCTCAGTGACGGCCACTTTGCATCTCATTACAGATGCAAAGGGAGGCGTCGGGTAAAAGGGTGCTAACATGCGCTTATGCATGTTATCACTCTCTTGTAAATAGGGCGATATTTTAAAAGCCAAAAAAGCGGAGGTATGGCCCTTGTAAATATGCCCCTAAAATATTAAAAATGAAAATAAATGTCATTTTATAACTATTAATAATTAAAATATTTTTTTAATTCAACTTTTCCAAAACTGTAAACCATAAAATAACAAATTAGCTATGATTTCAAAACACATAAAATCAAAAATAATTCATTTTCTTTATATTTTTATAAATGTAAAACATATTTTTGAAGTGAAATGACAATGCCATAAACATATATATACATTTCAGCAATTTTGCAATTTTCAAAAAATATACAATTAGAATTATTTAAATAAAAATATTTCTAAATGTTATTGTCATGAAAAATGTTGCAATATTTTTTTACTTCATTTAAAAAAATGTTTTTTTCAGAATTTTAATATATATCTTAAGGGATTTTTTGCTAAAATATGAAAAAAGCTAAACAATTTAAACAAATCTAATTGATACATTTGCATATTATCAAAATTATTAACATGCTTTTTTAACTATACATTATTTTTAAAATGTTCCCATTATTTCCCCTAAAAACCCAATATTCTGCAGCTAAAAAAAATGTAACAAGTAATTATATATATTAATACTAATAGAAATGTCAATTATTTCATTACTAAACATTTGGCTTACTAAAACATCAATCTAAAAAAAATATAAACAGATGCAACAAAACACAATACAATAATTGACATACTAGTTAACGCTTTCAAACAATATTACATACAATATTTTGTACATCGATATTTTTTACAACGATATTAAAAACAACACTAAAAACATGACTTTAACCTTCGATATTCCTGTCGATTATGTTTTTGAAGTCCCAATATTCATGACACAATATTTTTATGTCAGTATTATTTTTCTGCGGCCTGAGTTGTCACCTTCATTCCTAATGAGTTAATCAATAATCTCCCTTTCTCTGTTACATTCCTTCCCATTAACTACATTCAGATGCCTGGTTTTTGTACACCACCATCCAGTCCGGACTGTGTTCCTTCATTCCTCCCTAGTACTTGTGGACTTGACCTCAATGATCACTCACAACCTGGTAATACATCCGACTGACAATTCTGGGCAGGACTCAATGACTTCCCTGTCTCGTCATGATGTACCAACCCCACCACAGTCTCCCCATACCGTCCCTGCCCACTGGTGAGACTCTACCTATTGTCTTTATTATGCCTTTATTATACTTTAGACTTCTGATGCAGCCCCTTTCATCACCTATTGATCACCTCATTTATTGCAAAATCTCCTGCGAGTCCCCCTTGGCTCCAATTATATCAGGTGGGGCTTCAACTTCTGCTATCTTGGTACCTTCTTGCTGCTGGACCCACAACTGAACACCACAGGCCCCCTTTAGCACTTCACCCTGATGGTAGCTAAGCAGCCCAGTCCGAGACTTATTTAGGGAGGTGATGCGGGCTAAAACAACAAAAAAATCAATAAGTGCACCTGTAAAATTGTATTAATTGAGTGACAGCCAGTACTTTGATTTGAATAAGACAAATACAAAAAAAATGACTACACATGAAAAATAGATCTTGACAATGCAATTGATAATGGTTAACACTGGGCTATAATTATGCAGTAACAATTTAAGTGATTCCCAAAAACGTTTCAGAAACATTGCCTGTACTTCTCAAGTGACTCATCAGGATGCATTAGTCTTTGTACATGAAACATAATGGGAGTCATACACTTCTCTCACCACCTTCACCACAAACCACGTATAGAGGGATATCAAGGCCAATGATAGAAACGGGGAGAGGGAAATAGGACAACGGAGAAAACAAAGATGTTCACAGAGAGTCTCTGGCAGTAGCACAATGTATTATGATTGCCTAGCAAGGATGCAATTGGGGCTAAGGAACTCACACCCAGATATCAAAGACAGTGATTGCCTCTCTAGTCCACAATAGTTCATAGCTTGATGGGAATTGTAGCTCATTGTCAGAATGCTACAATGTAGTTCGTTGTCACCTTCGAGCTGGCGTCTGGATCGGGCAGGTTTCCAGTGCCGTCACCTGAGTAACCCCCCTAGATGGTGTGGGCCTCCTACGCCGCATAGCTTATGGAGTAATCACAACTCCCTTCTTAGGTCTAATGCAAAGGGGGCATAACTTACTCCCCAACCACACACTACTTGTGTAAGAGATACTTCCTCCTCCTTTGCCCAGTGAGAGGGTGATTAATACCCCACTCACTACACTTAGTCTGTGCACCTTTTTCACATCACTCACCTTCCCCGGTCCTGATGAAACGCCAAGGATCGCTCTGACCACATAAGGCGTGAAACATGTCGACCACTTTGTAAGCTACCTTAGACACATTACGTCTTGATAGGTAACTATTAAACTACGGGTTTTTTACTGTACCAAGGGTACCTCTTTATTAAAACACCCCTAGCCTCTGGTAACCCTTAGGTATTTTTATCTCACTTTGCACACACAACCCTTATCACTGATCCTGGTACTTCTCCTCCACATACCCGCATGCACCCATCGGCAGTTCTCGAAAAGATCTCCGCTAAAGAGACCCTTCGGGGGACCCATAGGGCATTGCACCGCCGGCCCGACGAGGAGCATACGCCCGATGATGAAGCATGACATCCCTCGGGGTGTGTGAGGGCAACAAGAGACACCTTGTGTCTCCCCCCGCCCTCAGTACCTTACCCTAGACCTCACTTCTCTTTTCTCTCTTAACCTTTGGGTGGACACCGGTCGATCTTTGACCACATCCACCACGGAACAGTACCTCCATAGTGATTACCTCATTGATATTTCGGAGCATAGGTACTGGACCATTAATTAGCTCCTGGTCCCCCCCTCTTCCCCCCTTTTTTTGACGCAGTTCGTTGTCTGCACCCACACAGATCCTCAGTCCAGACAGCCCTGACACCATATGATGATTGTCAGCTATTCCATCCCTGAAAGAAACATAGCACAAGCAGAATTCGACTATTGCTTCCTGCACTCATTCCATACTAAAAGGTAAGCAGTGTCTAGACCTTCTCTCAACATTCATTTATATTTAGAGCTGAATCCTTCACATAATTACCACAATCTGTGATTCTCTGGTTTCTCTTCAGATTTCATCACTATGTGCCATCGTCTGTGGCTTCCAGGGGCTTCGGCCACTTCTCCTGTATGAAGTAGCAGCTCCTGGAGGGAGTGCTGCAGGGCGGTGAGGTGGGGCAGGGGGTAATAAACTTCATCATACGGACGAACGGAGGTAAGTAAATAAATAAATTAAAAAATAAATTACATTGTGCACGCTGCAACGCCAAATCGCAATGCAGTGTACGCAATGTAATTCGTTTTATTTATTTACTTACCTCTGTTCGGCCGTATGCCGGAGTTTACTACCCCCCACCCTGCCCCTCCCCCGCCCTGCCGCCCCCGCAGCACTCCCTCCAGGAGCCGCTACTTCCTGTATGCGTTCTGGGCTGTTCTTGAACTTGAGGAGCCGGTACATAAATGAGACATAGGGAGAAAGTGCGGCTGCCTAGTCTGGGAAAAGAAATGCAGTGGCGCAGCTACGCAGTATGAGTGTCTTAAATATTTGTGAACATTCATCATGGTCAAAGCTGGCCCAATGCTCGAATCACTCAAAATGAAGCATAAGAGCCCACTGAGAGAACAGTGACAATCATTGAGGAAGGAGGTACACAAGGAGCACAATGACGCACGATGACCAGTGTGCCCATACATAAGGGGTCCACGGGTGTTCTGGCAATAAACGCCTGGGATTCATGGATTAAGTTTAACCACAGTTCACACACATATATCACAGCACAGGGGAACATGTGTCTGCTCCCAATAGGGATTAATTTGGCACTATACAACTACTTTGTGGAAATAAGTACTGCTTGCAGGTTCAGAGTCCTTCTAGACCTGGCCATCCAGCCAATACATCTTTAGCCACAAGGGAGGGCGGAGCAGAGTTCAGTGGACATGACGAAACGGTCAGAGAAAATAGTGGGCTTACCATACCTCTGAGTAGGCAGATCCTCCTTATGCATGTTGTGGATCTCTGCAATCACCAAGGCTGAGGAAAGTTCCTCAAGCATACCCTGAATGTTCTACAACTGCATTTTTCTTTCAACCTTTCATCTTTCATCTTTATCTTTCAACATTCTTCTGTTTTTTACATAGAAAAGATGCACCTCTGTCTACTGATTTGCGGTGTTCACGAGTGGGGTGAGTACGCCTTGAGAGAAGTTATTGTTGGACATACATAGTCAATAGAGGGAGAGGTGTAGGGCAGTGGCCAGAGCAGCTGATTCCGTAGCGCAAGGCTCGCAGTTCGATCGCTGGCAGGCAGCTCAGCTCAGCATCATGTGACTCTGGGCAATAGCTCACTTAACCCTTTCGCTGCGGCGGGAATTCCGCCGCAGCGCTGGGGGGGGTTGGGGGCAGCGCGGTGGCGCTGTGCTCATGACGGAGCCACTCCGTCATGAGCCACGGTTGAGCTGTGCTCATGACGGAGTGGTTCCGTCATGACTCCGCCCGGTTGCATTGTCCCCCCGCACAGGCGGGGAAACAGCGCCGCGTGGGCGGAGCGGCCGCCAACGGTCGCGGCATGACGGAACCACTCCGTCATGAGCACACGGCAACCAGTGCTTTGAAACCTTAAGGGGTGATATGTTTGTGCTTTACAAATAGGAATTATTATTACAAAATAGAAATTATTGATGACCTTTGAATCCTGTATATTATGTAATGTAACTCTTTCTATGTGACTTTTGGAGATTTCCTCCTTCATTTTCAGAAGCAGTTATTGTTTGTGTTTTGTTTTTATTGTCAACTGTGTGCACCAGAAAGGACCACCATGGGAAGGTATTAGCACCATAAGCCTTATTCACTTGCACCGTATAAATGTAGTAGTTAGGCAGGGGGATTCTGAGGTCTAGAGAAGACAGTTGACATACACAGGCTTCATCACTGGTCCAAACATGTTGGCATCTAATTGGAGTTAGGTGAATGATTATTTCTCAACACATACCCACTTTTCACTGTTTTAGTCATATCAAGGGTGTCCACAAATGAAAAGAAACCTTTTGGGGTTACCGTTAGATAGTTTTATATTACACTTGGACCCATTCTAATGTCCTAATTAAAAGATTCTCAAACCACCCTAACCTGCCCTTTATTTTTGCAAAACGAAAGGTACATGAATGTACATATGATTCTTCACGAACAGTACACACTGTGTACAAACCTGGCCACAATGTCATGCACAACATGGCTCCAAGTTATGCTGCTAGCTAAGTATTTGCTACCTCCACAGCACATTTGTGTCAAGTTATGCAGATACTGCACACTAATTCAAGAGTACAAATTAGGTACAATCATCAGCACCACTACAGGTCAGATAACATGATTCCAAGCCATATAGGTATCTAAACATTTTCCACTTCAACAATGTCCTCTTATTTACACACCAACCACCCAGAAACCTTTAATTTAATTTGCCACACCCATATGCTCATAACATTACATCAACGTCACATAATGGGCAGATGTGCCTCGAAATATAACAGCTACCTAAAGCCGAGCAATGGAAAACTGTACAGATTAGTGAAACACAACAAATCAAGATGCAGTTTCCTTGGACACCTGCACATAATGCTCCTCCCATATCCATCACAAGATCCAGGAGGCCACTAAATAATGCACTAGTTTATACCACTCTGACCAGCCATAATTGAATATGAATCACCTCTAAATAACTTAAAATACAACCAAATAAAACGTCAACAGACCACCTTGACTATAATGAATGAGTACCCAAGAACCATAAAGGAAGGCAAGATTCAGAAAGCGATACCCGAACATAAAAACTATAGGAAAAAAAAGATTTTTCAAACTCTTTTGATTATCTTTTCACCAAAACAGTAACAGTGAAGAAAATGCAAATACACTCCATAACTTCTCCAAAATACTAGGACAAAAGCCATCATTTTCAGTGTTATTTTAATATTGCCTATGCTTTGTCAACATATTTTATCAGTTAATCAAACCCAGTTTTTCTATCTGGAATTGTTACTGTTATGTCTTCCTATGGATCATATCTTGAAATTGTTATACTTCATTTGGCATATTTTCCACATTATTTGGTTTGTTATTACTAGCAATGCCATCCATCACGGAGGTAATCTAACTGATGGATGATCTATAATTTAATTTAGCATAACAGGAAACATCATGCCTCTTTTAGCTGCCATTTTGTCCTCCCCACAAAAAGGGATTGTCGTGGGTCCTAACCTGATAATGAGGGTCAGGAGTAGGTCCGGGAGAAACGTCCATTACACAGGCATGATCCTGTGTAATTTCAGTAGTATGTTATATTTGTGCAGTGAAAATACCAAAATGATGCTATTATGCCAGGGCACATTATTATGCGCTATTTGTGTCCAAAATGTAGTACAAGTACATTTTGTTCTAAAATATGGGCACAAATGCCATTGTGTGTAATTTCAAGTAATTACAAAAAAGCAGATTACACAAATTTTACACAGCCTTAGCAGAAAGTAGAAATGGAAAAAAGCCTCGGGGAAGGACACTCACATGGCAAGAATGTGTATGGGAGGGCAGTGCTTCCCCATAAACTGCACACTGAAAATGCAATTACAAGATGCGCCCAAGCATCATATTTTCACATTTGAGACTCATCATACATCCTCGCAAGGGAACTTCACATGAATGAATATGGTTCAAGAGCAATGAAGTCAGACATTTGGCTCCCCTTCTGCGTGAAAACAGAGCAGCTGAATCATTCAATTCCTTTACTGAGCTGTGGATGCCCCAGTCATTGTAGCATCCTCCTCAGCTCAGGAGGATGCAAACAAAATATTCAGCACACGGAGCTCTGCAATACACATCTTTATTCTTCAACATACAACCACACACTGCATGCCTTGCGTCATACCTTTTATAACCACAACTCCCAGCAGATTATGTAATTCCTGTTTGGAGTCCACCCAGACCCACCAGGGTCCTAGTGTTCATGATCTCAAGACACTACTTCACCCCCTTTGTGAAGGAAACAGTACAGACAGCATTAGCTTCAGAGTTTCTCAATGAGTCATTGAAGCGCTCAAACTGGTCTGCTAGAGAGTGTGATATGAGGTAGTTGAGGTGCACCTTGATCAGGCACCGATGGCATTGGGTCAGATGCTTGATCAGGACAGGTAGGCGGGGTCGCCTCACGTGATATCAGCAGCTGATGAACATCGAGGTAGGTGTTTAAAGTATGACAAGTCCTGTGTGATTGACTTTCCGGGATGATGCACTGTGACCATGTGTCCATTGCGCATCACTACCCTCAAAGGGTCACATCTGTTTTTGGCCACCTTTTCTGTTTTACCAGTACCCAGTCCCCTTTACCGAAGACCGTTTCCTGAGTGTGCCAGCACTAGTCAGTATAGGTTTCACTTTGCACTTCCAAGAAGCGCCTATGACACAAACTTCATCGGCATTCATCGATCAGCCCAATGTCCATAGAGGAAATTTGGTTCTATTGGCTATCCCAAATAGCAAGGTGGCAGGACTCTCACCAGTTGTGGAGTGAGGAGTTAATTGATAGGCATGAACGGCTTGACACATGGCTTGGTTGAGATAGATTCCCTCTATTAATTCTCACTGAATTACCTTCTTGAGGGAGTCCATGAGGCGTTCAACAATAGGATTGGCTTGGGGCCAGAGAGGTGTACTCTTTTGTACTCTTTTGAAGCTTGACATTGAGTTAAACAGGAAACTTCTTGAATTCTTTGCTACGAAATGGTGGCCCAATGTCGCATTCGAGACTAGCAGGGATGTCCCACGCTGCAAAGATGTTATCAAGCTGCTCAATAACTATGTCATGGGTTGCCGATTACAAGTTTTCCACTAAAGGAAAACAGAAATATCCATCAATGACTTCCATTTCCAAGAGGCCCAAAGAAATCAACTGCCACTATCTCCCAGGCATGTGCAGGAAGATCAAACATTGTCAATGGATGCTCTTTCACTTTGGGGGATAAACAGTTACAAAGGTGACCCGCTTTTAGCTCTTTCTTAACTCAACTAGGCGAGGGAACCACACTTAGGGCATCATTAGACAAAGTCCGCCCGCAATCCTGACGGAAAACGGGACTGCCTGCCATATATGCGGCGGTCCCGTGGGTGGGATTAGGATGCGCCCGCCACACTGGCGGGCGCATCACGCATTTTTAACATTGCGGCGGATGGTGTTTTCAGCAGCACCTGCCACAATGATAAACCTGCATATTGTGCATTAGCATGCACAAAGTGGCAGGCACCGCGTGGTGCCTGCCGAATTGTGCATTCAAATGGGTACCCCCACACACACCCAATACCCTGGGGGCCCTCAATGGGCCCCAAACGTCACTGTCCACATGCCTTTCCGTGGCAGCAACGCTGCCTTCCTAATATGGATGGCTAACAGACACCGCCACCAAAGCAGGCCCCTTTTCCGCCCGGTCACCTGTGTGACCGGCGGAAAACCGGCAGATGGTCTTCCCGTCCGCTGGGGTCCCCCCGCCATACTAATATGACGGGGGAAATGGGTGGCGGGCGGGGAAGGATGTAGGGCGGATGGTGGCAATCCGCCCTACATCCTAATGGGCCCCTTAGTCTCTTAGGGCACGTTTGGTGGCTATAATGCTGCAATGTTCTCCCTGGGCCAGTTAAATGATTTGCTGACTCAGGATCACAGGTATGATGATTCTCGAGCTTCTTAGTAGGATACCTTCCTAAGTGATGGATAGCTCATCTTGTACATTTTTAAAATGTTTAAATCCATCATCATCAGCAGAGGATCGAACACTTTTCTTCCAAGATTGCATTATAATGATATCTTTGAGGATGAGCATGTCCTTATCTGCATTTGTAGCAGCAATAATTTGTTCAATAGATAGAGCTGCTGGAGTGCTGGTCCTCACAATGAAGTTGAGTTACTCTTCTGCCGCTTTGGACCTATAACCGTGGCGATGTGGTGGCACTCGTGAAAGGTAGTCGGTGGGGCTTTGATCCTTCCCAGTCTTGTGTACAATCACATAGTAGTACTCTTGCAGTTGCAACCCCCACCACTCGATATGAGGAGGCATCTTGGCTTTTGGATTTCTGAAAATAACGAGCAACGCCTGGTGGTCTGTGATGATAATAAAACGTTTCCCATATAAAAACACATGAACATGTTCACAGACCCAGACTACAGCCAGGCTCTCCTTCTCCGGCTGAGAGCAGGCACATTCTATGTCAGACAGTCTTCTGCTATGATATGCTACAATGTGTCCTAGGCATGGCCATTGTGTTGAGAAAAGATTGCCCCTAGCCCAACTGTGCTCACATCTACTGTGATCTCAGTATGTAACTTGGGATCAAACTAGGCCATTTCAGTTGCATTCTCAATCGCGTGTTTTATTTCTTTGAAACTTTAGTCGCATTAAGGAGACCACTGGAATGGGACATTTTGTTTTGTTAAGGCTGTCAACAGGGAACTCACTGTAGCACAGTCACAAATGTATCTTAAGCAATAACTAGCCATGCCTAAGAAGGATTTCAGCATGGTTACATCTTGTGGGGAGCAAGCAGATGACAATGTTTGCACTTTATTTGGGTCAGGAATCATTTCCCCGTCAAAGATTATTTGCCCAAAGAGTTTGGTTTTGTGAAACTCACACTTTGCCACATTCAAAGTGGGACCTGCATCAGGAAGTAATTTGCACACTTTTGAAAGGGCCTTGTCATGCTCCTTTTGTGTTGTCCCAAATACCAGTATGTTAACACTGCAACTGAAAGCATGTGTGACAGGTTGAATTATTCAGCAAATGCATCCTGAAATATCTCCTCAGTTGACGTAACTCCAAAACTAAATCTTTTGTATCTGAACAAACCAACATGAGTCAACAAAGTAGAAATCTACCTTCTGTTCTCTTCCAGTTCAAGTTGATGGTGGGAAACTACCATTACAATGTAGTCATTACAATGCACTGCATTTACAATGCAGTCATTACAACACAACTGCCTTTACATCGCATGCCATTACAACGCAGCCATTATAACGCGTCACTACAACGCATGCCATTACAACGCATTACCCCTACACTATCCAACACTTACCCTACTTTTGCACTCACAGGAGTGGGAATAGTAATTTTTAACCCTACACTATCCAACACTTACCCCATTGTTGCACTCACTGGAGTGGGAATAGTAATTTTTACCCCTACACTATCCAACACGTACCCTACTGTTGCCCTAAAAGTATTATGCGTTGTAATGGTATGCGTTGTAGTGGTATGCATTGTAATGGAATGTGTTGTAAATGTGTTTTCTAAAAATGTGTTGTGTTGGCATGCATTGTAAAATCATGCGTTGTAATGGATGTTATGATGTAAAAACCACGTTGTAAAGAAATGCATTGTAATTAAAATGTTTGCATTGGAACGTGTCCAATTCGTTGATAGCATCCTTTGTTCAGGTCAAGACGAGAGAACCTTTGGCTCTGTTCAGCTGCATGACCATGTTTGCGATGTAAAGACCAGGATGTTTTTTTTCTCTCAATTATGTTATTGGCCTGAGGCATATCAACACAAATGCACACTCCAAACCCATTGTCCTTTTTTTGGCACAACCCACGTCATAGGACTGGTGGAGTGTTCAATGATGTCATGTTTCAAAACAATGTTTCTAGTTCTTTCTCAATGGCTGCTTATAAGTGGAAAGCAACTCTGCTTTGCTGTTGGCCAACAAGGTGAATTTTTCATTAATATGAAGTTGCACTTTCATTGTCTTGAGCTTTCCTAGGCCATGAAACAACGACAGGAACTGACTCACAATTTCAGACTGAGCACAGATGTTGTAGTTGAGAGATATCAGTCCCATGTCAGCAGCAGTGGCAAAGCTCAGTAGGCAGGCACTCGCTGAAGTTCCCTGAAGAACGTGAATCAGCGCTTGCACGGATGTTGTTTTATGTCTCATAGTTGCTGTAAATGACCCTTGTCTCTGTAACAGTTTGAACGCAGCCCAAGTGTATACCTTTGTGTTTGACGGGGTAAGGCATGGCACAGGAGATAAGCTCCTAAATGTCTCTATAGGCATGATATTAATCAATGCACCACTGTCTATAATGAAGGTTATGGGGCAACCGCTCACCTTTAATGTAATTTTAGGACAGCCTCCAACTGAAACTTATCGCTCCATTTGGTGATTCTCATTTGAATTTTGATGTTTTTTGCAACTAGCTAATCCCACATGTGCAGGCTATTATTTGGCAGATATCATCAACGCACAACCATCTTCTTCACTGGCGCTGGATAGTGATGTTGAAGAACCTTTCTATGATAAATCTGACAATGACCACATTTGTTTTGTTTCTACTTGTCATAATGGATGTGCTTTTGGCCTTGTGGACGTGAAGAGAATAGTTCTGGAACCTTCTTGCGCCCATTTTCTCTTCTCACTGTGTCACATTTAGTTTCTCTTTCTCTTTGCAGACCATTACGAAGTGGTTTACTTTCCAGCAGTCCTTGCATGTCTGTCCCATGGCTGGACGTTCACCTTCATGAGAAAATGAAAACCCATATCGGATTTGGAGATGTTGACTTGTGTGCATCTGTTCTGTGTTTATGCTTACTTTTCATGATCAGCACTGATCATTTTGCGTTGTTCCTGCTTCCATATCATCAGCTTAACGAATTGCTTGCTCTTCCGCCATTGCAGCCATTGCCATGTTCTCTAAACTGAGTGTCTCTCTCAACATGCATCTTCTGAACGAGTCAAAGAGATAATCGTTGACTCTGAGGGGCCTGGCTTTTTCATCATTGAAATCACAGAACTTTTATGTTTGATAAGTGAGTCAAGTCTCTTAACAAACTCATCCATCATTTCACCAGCCTGTTGTCATGCTCGATTGAAGAGGTGCCTTTCATAACTGACAATCGGTGTCAGATTGAACTTGGCTTCCAATGCTTCTTTTATCTTTTGGTACAACATTGCCACTGTTTGTGAGATTTTCGCTAGCACTACTTTCACTCCATCACCGGCTAAGTTTTTTAGATATTTGATTATTTTCTTATCATCTTTTTTTTCTAGTGTGTCTATGAAGTCATCAAACGTTTCAATCCATGCAGCCCACCTGGCACCGAGGTTCTGTTTCTTTGCCGTATCTAACAAAGGTGGTGGATTCAGGAATGTAGCCACGTCGTAACTTGCTCTCCCTTCTGTCACCATGAAGCGCACGTGCTGCTCGGGCAGCATTCTTCATGCACAGCAGGAGTGGCAACCTCTCCACGCAACACCCCTGTTGTTTGGGCCTGCTTGTCTCGGCTGATCTTAAGGTCATATATCACTTCACTTGCTTGTGCTGGTAAGTAAGTTTTTGCTTTTGTACCTGGTTGTCTCTGCCTTTAGTATTTGCTTTGTATGGATGATGCCTTTGTGCTATGGTGCAGTATCTCTTCTTTCGGCCTTACCAGCGAATTCTGGAGGGCTTTTCGAATGTGCTCCTCTGCAGGGCCTTTGACATTTTTGATGGCTGAGTATGGGTTGGAACGGAGTTTCGACTCAACATACGCTAACCGCAGGTTCATTGCATTGATTTGGAGCACCTGTGGCAAGCACAAGCAGTTTGCTGTAGCTTAAGAAACTCCCAGGGAGAGCAGTCTGGATCATTCAGGGTATGTATCCCCTACTCATTGCCAGAGATAGCTTCCTCCCCAGCCCGGGAGCATGCAAATGAAATACGCCACACACAGAGCTCTGAAATACGTCTTTATTCTTCAACATACAACCGCACACTGCATACATTGCAACATAACTTTTATAAGCACACCTTAACACTTCCCAGCAGATTATGTAATTCCTGTTTAGAGTCTGACCAGAACCACAAGGGTCCTAGCACTCATAATCTTAAGGCACTACAGTCATCATCACTGAGTCAGCTCCTCCCTCACGCGAAGGTATCCCACAAGCATCCAGAGATACTGCACATTCAAAAGAGGACGGAATACAAGTTGATTGACTACTGTGTGAGAGAAACTGGGTAATAGTGTTCCAATTAGTGTCACAGTAGCTAATGGCATGTTTGTCATAACTATACTCATTAGGAAAAAAAATCCATTCTTGAGAAGAATAAGAACAAGAATATAATTGTTGATATAGTGCCTAACAGAAACATAATCCTTTATTGATGGCAGAACGTTGGCTGTCTATTATATTAATATTACTCTATGGCAGTGCCTAATTTGTGCCGGTGTTTTCTGGTGCTCAGCACTGGCACTTTTTTCACAGGGCTGTGGCAATAGAATTTTTCTCCTGTGGGCAGTGGGCCTGATAATTATTACAAATACGTGTACCTGTTGTTCAGGTGGCTGCCTGGTATGTCTTCAGAGGCTGGCACATCCTGGTCCAAGCATGATCAACTTGAATCATCAAGTTAGTGACGTCAGCACTGCTGACCAATATCATTTTATGATTTTGCTCATTCCATTGAATAATTCTGGCTGAGCTGGGGTGACGCAGTCTGGGACAGTGCAGGATGACATTTTCTGAAGCACACGGCACATGAAGAGAAAATTAAAAGTGCTTATCTACCTTTTGCTCGTCTCACTGCCTAGATCTGAAACTGCTTGGCCACAATTCCATCATTGTCAGTGTACTCGTAGCCCACCACCACATACATGCCAGCACCCTATCTGCTGAGTTGCCGCTGCAATGTCTTGCAAAGGCAACATTAGGGGGAGCAGCTGAGCAACAGGGTATAGCATGGAATGTTAAACTGAGTAGTGGACATCCACCTGGCCTGCAGAGATTATTTAATCACCTCTCGTGGAGCAGGTAAGTGGAGAAAAAATAAATCATTGGCAGCACTAGGCCCTTGCTGCTTCTAATCATGTGCGTGTATGAGATGCAAGGAAACAGCCAGGTTTGAAATCCTGGACTCAGTTCCTTGTGAGTCCTGATAGTTATGGCTGAATTGTACTGTACAAAACTGGAGAAGAGGAAGGCGGGGCCATCATCGGCCCCGCTGCCATTATGGTGGTCGGCCGTGCCCCCCGTATTGTGCCCACTCATTGGCCCCGCCTTTGGCTAGGGGCCGTGCCCCGGAAGCGATCGAATCGCTTCCGGGTCATGGGAGGCTCCCCCACGCCCCGGAAGTGATCCGATCGCTTCCGGGGCGTGGAAGACCCTCTGGCACCTTTAAAGCCGGGGGGAGCGCGAAGGGCAATCTCTTGCTCCCCTCGGCAGCACACCCGTCGCGTGTGCCCCCTCCCTCGGGAGGACATTTAATCCTTTTTTTCCCCACCCACCATCCCTGAAATAGAAGTTTGTTGAAGCAAAGTATGGTTGATGTGTTTTTTCCACAGGGTGTCAATTGGTAAAGAGAAGTTGAATGTAAATGCCTTTTTTGTCGTGTTTGAGGCGGTATTCCGGGTCGGGCGGTAAGGTCATAGGTTGGACAGACTAAATTGACTAATCTTTTGGGGCACCTTATTAAGTGGGGCGCCCAGAGGGGAGGGATATGTGGCTCTCACCAGACTCCAGGGGCAGTTACAACCGGTTGGTTGGAACGGTGCGGGGACAAAGGAGGGGTTACGCTTTCCATTGGCTGGTTGGCCACCCCGCACGCGGGCGTAAGTAAGCTGTGCTGTCTGCATGGCCCCTTTATGGAGTAAGTCTTGAACGTATGGGGGTTGCCTGTGGGTAAGTACTTCAGGGTCAGATGGGCCCCCTGCGCATGCGCACTCCGGTTGGGGTGCGCGGGACAATCTGGATTAAAGGGGGAGGGGCCAGCTTTTTGACCTTGCCGTAGGCCCAAAGGAATATGCAGAAATGTGATCAGCAATGTGTTTAGACTAGGATAGGAACATTATGTATTAGAGTTTTGTTAAAGCTAGGAATGAAGCAAATGTACCGAATCCTGTCTTGGCATTTCTGCATAATTGTATATATGAATATAACTTTCTGTGTTTGTTAATAAATACGATCGGGGGTCAACGACCCCCTATTCCAAACAAAACGTTATATTGGTATTTTGTCACAGTGAGGGGAGGAGGGGGCGGTAGGCCGTACCGGACCATATCTTTATTCAGTCCTGGCTAGCCTGCTAGACCAAATTGTGTGATCAGAGGCAAAGACAGAGACCATTGGTAGCACTTTGCCCTGAAGATGTGTGTGTGCTCGTTATAAAGGTGGGTAAGCCACTGAAATTCCAAGGTCCTCTTGGGACCGCTAGTACAAAACAAGATGAGCTTGCATGGGAGGCGAAGGCGATGGCAGTTGCTGACCATGAGAAACAGGGAGGCAGGATTGAATCCCTGGTCTGAGTAGCACCCATTGAATCCTGGCATATCTAGATATGCCTGGCAAAACAAAGTGTAATGTAGGCAGTGTATGTCTTTTGTGAAGTGCTCGTCTTTCTGCCCTCAGTCATAGTTTGCACCATGTAAAACTGCAAAAAATAAAATTATGATTCTGCCTGTCACTATCACCTCGGCACTAATCTCGTGCTTCATAAATTAAGGACAAAGGGGCATATTTACTAGCCCCTATCGCCACCAAGTCACTTTTAGTGACGTTGTGAAGGCAATAGGAGCTTCACCTTATTTACAAGGCAGCGTTAAGCCACTGCTTAACACTGCCTTGTAAATAAGGCCGCCTTTCACGCTACACTTAGCGTGAACGGGGCAGGCAATGGGTGTTGCGGTGGCGCACCACCCATTGATTTTGACACTGCCCCCTATTTACAAGAGGAGCGTAAATAGGAAACATTGCCAAAAATTAAGACCATGGAAAACCTGGTCTTGAAAAGGCAAAACAAAGAGAAATGCTTCATTTCTCCTTGTTTTTGCTGTTTTCATGTGTGCTGCATTGTGAAGCACACATAGAAACAGCAAAACACCAATGATTGTTTATGTGCAGCAAGGTCCCCCTTCCTGCACTCAAACAATATATATATATTTTTAATGCTGGTTTGCAACTTCTATGTGTGCTGCATTAAGCAGCACACATAGAAGTTACAAAACGGCATTTGAAGATTGTTTATGTGCAGGAAGGGGGCCTTCCTGCACATAAACAATCTTCTCTTCAACAAAGGCACCCTATGGTGCAAGGGTGCCTGCGTAGGCGCTAGGCTGCTAAATTCAGCACCAACGCAGGGGGAAACGCAGGGCTGCACCATAGTCTAGTAAATATGGTTCTGCCCTGCATTTCTAAAGTGACGAAGCGTGTCGTTAGCCTTCTTGGCTTAATGAGATGCTTCGCCACTTTCCTGTAAATATGCCCCAAAGTTTTAACCTATTATGTCGTTATGGGCGACTTGCACAGGGTGGAAATATGGAATCTGGGGTTAATCCTGGCTTCCCTGCTTGATCAAATCGTGTGATCCTAAATAAATACTTCACCGAGCGAACCGCCTTTTTGATCATTATCACATGAGAGCACCTTCAAATATGTGAGTTTAGGATGTGCACTTCACAAAAAACCCTTTTGTAATTGATTTATTGGCCCTTAATGTTGCTACAACAATACCAATTATGCAAGCCACATTTAAGGTACATATTACTGGAGTCAATGGTAGAAGTGGGTGAAGCCACTAGAGGTGGTGTGTGGAGCCAGGGAAAGTGGGTCGTGGCCTCCTAAGAAAAAAATTGGGCCCCTGCACTTATTAATTTACAAATTAAGCCCTGCTAGTCTATGGCAAATGAGGATGTATTTGTGTTTCATAATGATACGCATTTAGCGTTGGTGACTGATAGTGCTCAGCGTGCTCCGCATGCAAGCTTTGTGATTTGTAGTCTGTGTTCACATATTTTCTTCTACGCCCACCCCGCATCCTGCACTTGTCCGCCCCCAACCCTACAGAGAGCGCGTGCCTCATTATAACTCAGCTCAGCACGAGCTACGCCGTGTTCAGTTCCTGCCTTTCATCCTTTTGAATGGCCTGCTTCTTCGCCACAGCTTGAGTAGCTGCCTTCATCTCTGCTTCCCCCAACTTCTGTTTACCAAATAGACTGGTTTTCTTCCTTGTCTTCTCCATATCAGGACTTTTGAAAATATTGAAACGTGTTTTATTTTGCGAAGTGGAAATAGGATTTTTTTGGGTAATATTTTTTTTTCCATTTGACGAATCGGCACAAAACAATTCACAAAATAATGCAATTAACTTATTCGGTCCTTGTAGGGTAAGTGTAGGTTCGTCAAGGGTGGTTAAACTTGTTAGAGGGGTGGTTTCAAAAAGTTATTTAAAGTTTTAAATCCTGAGGGGAATTTTGGGATGACCTACAGAAAACACAGAAAAAGAAAAAGTCCTGTATTGCACAAAGGGATATCTGACCGAAATGAATCATCGAAAAAGTTAATAGCACATTTGAAAACTTTATTTCGAATATTGCCCACAAAATTTAGAGAGGCTGGTTCTCTATTCTAACTCCAGTCATTGAATATTTCGGAAAGTGAGAGTTTGACAGCCTTGCCACGCTTTCCCCAAAAAGGTAAAGTAAAAATATCAGCGTGTCAGTGCACGTGTAATAAATGCACACCAGAGCCTGACAGGCAGATGCAAAGCTTGAACTCAAGGATGCGCTGGGCCACAAGTACGAAAGTGACTTCAAACCTCCATTCCCAGGAGAATTGTCCAAACTTTAACGGAAGAAGCCCTAATGACGAAGCTGTTCTACCCCTGGCAGACCTGCCAACTCACTCGGTGCCACCATGTATCACATGATATCGGCTCCCTGCACCCATTCGCCCAGAGAAGAGCCGATATCGCATGATGGCAGGGGAGATAAGCTGAAAACCCCCGCGCAGTGTGGGTTTCCAGATTTATGTTTGCCTTGTCTATATACTGGTAGAATGAATACCCTAAACAAACCCAATTAATTTAAAACTATTGATTTCGGGTTCTTATTTTGGAGTCACATTGAATTCACAAGTCTGAAACCTATTTCTAATGTTATTTCCCTTACAGCACTTCAAGTCAACTAACAAATGGGGAAAAATATTTCATGATTTCTCAAATAGAATAAGGTGCAAGTACCAGCACACCATCACTACCCTTGGGAGAGAAATACTTTGTCAACGACTTTAGGATTTCTTCTCTAATGATGACATAATTGTTTAAGACCATATGTATTTTTTTATTTAGTCATTTCAAATCTTTGGGCAGTAATTGCCATTTGTTAAAAAAGACAAAAGATCGTGTGATCTTCATGAGATCAAGATTTTATCAAGCTAGCTTGTTGTTTTAGCTGTTTTCAGGGCCACACACCTTTCGTCCTAATGCATTTTTTCTGTGAAAGCTTGAGAAAGGATTGGAGCAGGATATTTGCAGATGTGCTTTGCCTCCAGAATAATGTATGCTAAATGACAGGGGGTCCTTGCATGGAGGCTTGGTAACAGAAACCTTTATCCATCCGATATCCATTTATAGACTAATATGAAATGAATAGCATGACCCACCCCAGCAGAGGGCTGTAAGGCTCAATGCTTTCCTGCGGGGATCTGGAGCCTTTCACCTTAAAGTTATAAATTAGATCCAGGTGGGTAGCAGCAGAATTAATTTCTATCTGACAATGGGCATAAGGTTTGCTTGCACTGAGTCAACATCATCCTCCTCCATTCAACGGTTTGAGCCTCAATGAGATGGGGGACATCAACATTTTGTAGTGTGCAGCACTACAGCTGTTAGTGCTATACGAAGTACCAGTTATCAGCATCTTGTTTGCCAACACTCCCTCTTTTGTTATTTTCAGTTTATCATACCATCTTGCTTACTTGTTCCAGATAGATCTTAAACATAGTGAATGGCTTTTTGATTAAACCAGCAGAGTTCTGTGCAGGTAAGCGCGGTGGGGCAGTTGGGCGGGGGGGGATGTTGAAAGACGACAAAATGGGATTTATTTATTTTATTTAATTTTCCCTATTCCGTCACTTGTCGGCATCCTCCCCCACCCCACCCTAATGCGCTTACCTGCACCGGCCTCTGCTGGATTAAACTAAGCCTGACCACTGCTCATTCCAATTGGTCTTGTAATGTGAATGCCAATTGGTATGTACTTCACCAAAATAGACCACAAAACTAATGCAGAGACTGGCAGGTGGCACACTGGCCCGCAGGGGCAGCAGAGAATATTCCCGAGTGGAGGACCACTCTCCATATTTAAAGATCCTGATAAGATAACCGGGGATCTCTGGCCTGCAGTGGAGCCGCCATGGTTGCAACTTTGATGATTCCTCCGATTCTTCACTGAGCGGACGCCATCTTTGATATGCTCTGCAAAATTTGTGTTTTCTGGAAACAAACTCCTTTAATGTGTCATGCACAGGAAGGCCATTGTGCCTTTTTCTGTACCTAGGACCATTATGCTTTGCTTTGAATGGTGGTCCCAAATATGGAAAAGAGTGATTGCTGCTCCTCTTTAAATGTTTAGAGTAGGTTGAGTGCCATTGCAACTCGCAGCAAATGGTAAACGGTCCAACAGGTCAAGAACGTATGCCGCTGGTGCCAGCTGATGCTCCATTAGCATAAACTTAGCACTTCTCTGATTGTAACCAGAGTGGGGAACCAAGGGTTGGTCGGGCTGGAGCACTGTCAATTTACAGCAGTGCTCCCTCTGCCCCAAATACTAAATGATCCCCAAGAATGGAACCATTGAATATGAGGATAATAGCTGCCAGGTAATTCACATAGTTTGCAGGGACATAATCCGCAGTTACTGTTCTCCTCCTTCGCAGTGTCCTTAGGCATATCAGAGCAAAACAAAATGTAATTTGAAGATACAAAAATGCATGGAATTATTTGCAAATAAAATATAGAGTGAATCAAGCACTGTGGCTTGTGTTAGGCTTGCCTTTCTTCTGCTACTTAGAAAATCTCATTCCTACATAGAGAAAATAACTGCAAGGAAGAATGAAACAAGATTAACTTTGCAATGTTTTCAGAGAGCAAAAGTCAACATACACATCTGACACTACATATGGGGGAATGGAAACACAATTGGGCAATAGCAACTTTTTTTCCTTTAAAACAAATTACCGACAGGGAAAATCTTTTCCCCCATAGAGAAACTCTTTCCCTTTACTCGCTAATTTGGGGAGTAATCTTTTCCCTTCTATAAAGTGATTTTTTCTTGCTCATGGAACAAGTAAATCACTGGACAGAATTATGCCATTGTGGCTAATAATCTACATTAGAAAATGTGTTTAAAAGATCAAGATCAACGTTTGTGAAAACTTTGCATTCCTAAATTGAGTCATTTGCACAGGTAACTTGGACTTCATGCAAAACAGCTTTGTGAATGAGTCTCTGAGTATTTCTGCTTCTCTGAAGTGAGGTGTGTCCCAGCAACAGCTCACAGAAATAATTAGTCTGCTTTTCGCTAAATGCGCTGCAGATAGAGAAACGCTTCCATAATGAAGTGGAATTTGAATATTTTTTGTTGAGTAGGTGGTTTGCATACGGATCCAGGAGCCAAGCTGTAGAATAATAGGCCAAGATTCTCAAAGGTTTAGCTTCCTGTTGGTGCTACTTTTTTAACGTTTAACCGGCCCTAAACCTTTTTGGGGATTAGCAACCCAATGCTTGGTATTTGCGCTAGTTTGTATGGAAAATTAACTCAAAGCAGAACGAAACACTCCTCTCATCCCAACTCCAGAGGTGGCTCTGATGGGATACACAGTGAACTTCCCAAAGGGGATCAGAAGTTTCGCATCACTGGGACTCCTGCTGGCATAACGGGAGGTGGCTATACACTGGGGAAGCAAAACAGTACCTACAGTCCAAGACTGGCTACACAGTTTGGCGCATTGCAATGTAAACGCTGAAACCTATGCCAGTATTGTGCCCTGCACATCTTGTCCCAAAGACATATGGGGTTCATTCCGTAATATGTGGAAGAGGCTAAGCAGGCCTCGATCTCTCAACTAGACAACGGTATGGTGCCGGAGGGAGTGGGGTGATTGTAACTCACATCATCAACAAATACAATGTGTGACACAACCTGTGACGCCATGCTGCTATGTATACTTGATTAATGTGGATAAGAGGTATGAATCCAGTACACTTGGGATACGAACTGGGGGGAGAGGTTGGAGGTAAGGCCTCTCAAGGAATGTACCTACAGCTATGTAGTTTCATTGTACTAGCCGGGCCAACTACAATGGTTATTGAGTTGTCACATTGCAAAGGTAGAACTTGCGAAGTCGATATTTATAGACTGGTGAACGAGGTTACCTATATGTAACTTTTGTATATGTTTTCAAAATGGAAAAGAAAGTGATAAAAATAAAAAAAAGCAGCACAAAACACTGCTTTGCATTACTTTGCGTCAAGGGGAGTTACATGGGTGGTACATAGGCATTACCATGCAACCAGCCATGCTTTTTTACGCTAAATCCTATGCACTATCATTAGATGAGAGGGTTTAGCATTAAAAATTAAAGCCGGTGTTAAAAGGAGAAATGTTTTCATTTCACCATGCTTTTCCGACGTTGCATGTGTGCTGCACTGTACAGCACACTTCATAGTACAAAAAGGTTTTAAACTTGTCTAGCCTTCGTATTTTATACAGGAAGGATACCCTTCCTGTACAAAACCTATTGTTGAATCAGGCACCACCCCACCACTATGCTGCTAAGGCATGGCAGCATGTATTATCTCCTAGGGAGATGGGAGGAGAGTGCCAAGTCTCTGTGAATGTGGCACTCTCCAGCTCTCTTCCTGTCAAGCAATGCAGCGCAGCTTCTTTGGGTGCTGTGCTGCATGACACCTTTGTGAATCTGGGCCTGTGTGTGAATGAGGGCAGTGAAAGTGGCCTACTAAGCCCTTTTGACCCCAAAGGGCTATGCCAAAAATCCCGCCGAGTTGAGACGCGAAGGCTCAATTCTCTGTAGCATCAGGAGTAAGTGATAGATAGCACAGTATGCATGGGAAGTCCGTGTGTTGTAAGGGCCTGCATGCATATGGATATACGTTGAGAGAGTGAGTTTAAAGTTGCCTGTCAGAGTGATAGACCTCACCACTTTGACCCTGGTAATCTGCACTATGATCTCCAGCCAGAGCTGAAGTCTCCCCCTGGTAGAAATGATGTACCCTTCATTAAAACAACAGCATCTACTCCTGCCAAAAAATGTGTCACACAAAGTTGATCTCTGAATAATCTGCCAAACCGCACCCCCTGATAAATGCCTTCCATGCACCAAATACACCTCTGAGTTGAAGCCTTTTAAAATGGACCAGTAATAGATTCCTCAATCCTGTGAATACTTTACTGGAACTGGAAGTTTGGAAATTGAACATGACCCTTGCAATAGCTGAAAAAGAAAGAACATAAAAAGGCACAAAATTGAATGATGCAACAAAGTTGAAACTCACTAATCGGAAATAGATAGGAATACAGTTTGTAGCAGAAGGGGTATTGATTTATCTAATTTATTATAGGACTGAAACGAATGCCAGACGAACCCTGTGGCATTGAACTCAAAGAGCTCAATAGCAAGGAGAGTGAGACATTTCTTCTATAAACTTCGTAAAATGCTAATTTCACTAATAATGTCAAAGCCAGTAGGTCTGATGTGGACTTCCAGCCTTTTGTTAATGTTCTGTTTTCTAATTGGTTTTGTAAAACCTTTATTCTTGGGGAACTGCCTGGACCTTGATATTATAAAAAAAATAGCTAAAAGCAATAATAGTTTTTTGGGTCTTAAAAAAGACACATTGCCATAGTACTCCCTGGCACTGAAGGGAACTACCTGTGAATAGATGTTTTCCTTGTGAGAGAGCAGAATGCTGTCACTCACAATGAAGTGCCTCACATAGGCTGCTGACACATTGCCCCATGCTGTATTGGGTGGAAAGAGAATATGAATGAGACAGCAGACCAATGGAAGAAGAGGGGCGACTGACAGCACCTATAAGTAAGTATATTAAATAAATAATTTTAGTAAAATCAAAAGGTCTTAGCGAACACCAGGCCTAAAAACAGAACTCACCAGCTCCTTTTTCAGCTGGTGATGTGACCCGAAATATTTTTCAATGGACTGGGTGTGTGATCCTTCAGTCTTCAGTTTAGGGACCCAGTGCATGGCCTTAGCGATCAAAAGCACACTTGCAAATTCAACCATGCACTTGCTATGACTTGGCAGTCACCAGTTCCAGGTCTTACTTCATCCCAGCTTTTTCTGTGCCAGACTGTACATGAGAGATCACATGAGGCTGTTTAGGGGCTGTTTAGGGGCGGATGTCACTGGGAATCTTTTGTCAGTACAAAATTCCGAGTGACTTCCACCAATGCTCTCAGTCATTTTACATTCACACGTGGGGCTGGAGTAATCCCCTCCAGCTTGTCTCGGAATTCTGCGCAGCCCAAAATCTTTAATGTTACTACTGGATTCTGCATCAGGGTACGATATTCAGGGGATCCCTATTCTACCATTACAGCACCCAGGAACTTGGAGATGTGACATTCCTGTGATGTTTCCTTGGTTTACTTGTAACTTTGCTATGCCCCTCTATACCTCTCAGAGCAGTAATGGTGTGGACTCCTAATTGTAAATATGTGTCTTCTCTAGGCATTTTCATTCCCCCGTCACGGCACTGTTCTCACTCGACCTCTGCAGCATCTCTGTGCCTCACAGAACAATTACACAAGCACCCCACAGCTACTTATGTGCCTCTGTGTAATCTCTCCATCCATCCCTCTCCTCCAATCTCCATCCAGGTCAGCAAGTTCTATGTAGGCCTGCTTTGCTGCCCATTCATCTCCACAAGCATCACACAGGGAGTCTCCTCTTAACAGGTCCTGCCTTAAAGAGATGCATTCATCAGCCCGGTGCATAATTTGAGCCAGTGGTTGCTGGTGGGGATGACCAGCACTCATTTTTGGGGACCCCCCACCTATTATTCCACATCAGACATTTACCAAGAGTGTGAGAGGGGAAAGCTCACAAAGCAGAAAGATAAAGGAAGAGAAAGACAGAAAAAAACATCACAAAGGGAGAAAGAAGGAACCTACAAGAGGGAGATAATCGTCTGGGAGCTTCTGGCAGTGGTATAAAGAGGCATGAGGTGCATTGAGGACTATGCAGCCTTGTTTTATGGCATGCTGGCTCCGGCCGCGGGCTTCTGAGCAGAGCCTAGGGCACCAGTATGCAACGAATGCAAAGAGCAAAAGTGGGAACATGAATGCGATGAAGTGTTTTGAGGGTTAGGGCTGGGTGTTAGAGGCTAAAGATGGAGACAAGTAATGCTGTACCCATCCGTGTGACCACCATTTCAGTGAGACCACTTTCTATTAGGCATCAGGATAGAAAGGTCAGTGCTGAAATTAAGTGAAGGACAGTTGCTGATCAAGCTACCAAAGCCATGCAACTCAATTCTTGGGCAAAGAAAAGATTATCATAACTTGCATGTCAACAGAGGACAGAAAATGTCCCTGAGGTGGGTGGACTAACCACCAAAGGTCTGCCTTATTAGCAGTCAAAAAACTAGTGGACAGATCGGCTGGTGGGAGGAGTTGACAAAATGGCTTGTTTAGCTTTGGGAGGGGGCAAGGTTCCAGAATAGAGTCATGTGTCAGCCTGCCTGTGTAAAAATGTAACTACTGAAGAGGAATGGAGTGATAATGAAGTCGTACTCAAGTAGTCCGACATTATAGGTCATTCACATTACGCTGTCATGACCAACGAATCCATAATGTAACCTTCTACTCTCAAAAAGACAACCACAGGCGCATACAATTTAAGTCTCAACGCAGGACACACAGGGCACCACATAAAACACACCGTTCTGGAGGATTGTGGCACTGTCAGTTGGCTAGCATCCAAAATTCCATTGGGGGCAGCAGGGAACTCCACATGAAACCCCCTGTGGGGAAGCAAAACTTTAAAGCTCCGAAGGCTTGGGTCTTCAAGTCCTATCCAGTGTCAGTTTCTCTCCAGAGCAGGCAGGCTGGAAGCATGGTGCTGATTAGCCGTTTATTAAAAATGCCATCATAACAAGCGCAGTGGCCCCCGTGCATGGAAATGGCTCGCTGTGCTGCGAATGGCACCAGAGGGATCAAATGAGATCAAGATGTGTAGATTTCTCCTTAAAAGCAGAGCGGGGGCGGGGGCGCGGGGGATAAATGCAAAGCAACATAGATTTAACCCCGGGACCTTTTCTGATTGATGTTTATCAATGGCTGCAACAAACCGGAACCGCAAGAATGTAATGGGGGGAGATCAGAGCGCTGCGGACATCCACCCTGCTCTGTGTTTGTAATAACGGTGTTCTGTTGCTAATGCCTGAGCGTAGGAAGAGAAAAAAAAGACTTCTGCCTCTTTCTTCTTCTTTCATTGAATATTGAGGCCTAGCGGAATGGGTAATTCCGCGGAGCACATTTTTAGGCTCGGAAAAACTAAAACCCAAGCCGTGCAATATGATTAGAGTAGGGGTTTTTGTCACGGTGATTTTTGCGGAGGGAAATTATAGATTAGTCACGGTGAAAACGTCAAAAGTAGTAAAACTCATAGGAGGAAATGCAAAAAACTCGGAGACTTGTTCCGCTACTTGAGATCCCGTGTCTGCAGGCGATATTCAACACGGGAGCCACTGGGGATGTCTGGGAAATGGAAGCAAACACAGGGGCTTCTGTAAGGAAGAGGAGTGGCGCGCGAGCGGTGAATCGCAAATTTGCTGGGACCGCCTGACGGTGCGCAGCGTGGGTATTTGTGGACTCTGATGGGCAATAGAGATTTTGTAACTGACAAATGAATATGGGTCTGTACCGAATTAATTAGCACTATTGCTAAGGTTCATACCATAAAAACAGGTCATATATATGTATAAACTGGAGGTGGGTAGGCATGAATCATTGCATACATTTGTTCCAATTCAAAGTCCTTCATTCGCCTTCGTAAAGTTATCTCACACTACAAGCGGCATGAGTCTCAAAATATTAATTTACGCCAGTAAATCTTACACATATGAAATATTACTGCATTATGGTTTTATGTTAAATGTGGGTAAATATGCTCACAGGGTCGGGGAGGGGGGTCTTCCAAATCAGGGATGCTGTGGTAAGTTTGGACACATATACAAACGTGTGAGCTTATGCGTACGTTTTCTCAGACACATATACAAACGTGTGAGCTTATGCGTACGTTTTCTCAGTCCATGCCTACTGTGGAAACAAACAGACATTTCCCCCTGTCTGCAGCAGGAGTAAATCCGTTTCCAGGATGGGAATGAGAAGGGACTGATAAGGCCGGATTCTTGCCTACCTGATTATCTCCAAGAATCCTCACAGGTCGCCAGGATCTTTTTATTTGCCAGATAGCGTGGAGGGGATGAACACAATTATCAAAATATATCTACCACAATTGGACTTCATTTGTAAAGGACCACTGACTCCGAATCTAAAATTTGTAAGATTTTATTACAACCAAAAATAACTGAACATACAAACACCTCAAAACAAGGTGTAAAAGGTAAATGGGCACTAATACAAATGCAAGCCTACGTAAGATTCTCATCCGACTCAGAACGAAAAGAATTACAGATTCTAAAATCATCAAAAAGGCGATTGTAAGGCCAATGTCTAAATTGGGAATCATTAGTCAAAAAGAAAAACGTTAGCCTGTCCCTACTCTACCTCTAAGGTGACATCCCTACTTAGCATTCCCATCCCAGGCAAGGGAATCAAGGGAAAGGTGTCAGAAGTGAAGACTCCGTTAAAAAGTACCTTCACTTAGTCAGAGCTCGTTCTAAGATGCTCCTTCTAGCTTCCCATCTAAACCTCATCTGCCCAACCCACGGGGCACTGTCCCTAATACAAAACCCCAAAATCATAGAACACGCCCTTCGGCACTCCTCTTCGGCCAGGTCTTCTCTCGGTAGTTTTCCACAAAGTTGTCTTGCCTCCAACAACGGTTAGCTTGACCTTGGGTCCCAGGCACCTTGTGCAGCAAATGTATCTATCTCACATTCCAATGCACTCCCCTGTTGGCTTCTCACAACATCCTAACTCCTAAAACAAAAATCTATTCTCTCTAACGAGGTAAATGTCCTTGCACCTGCAACAGAAACATGGGAATGAGAAAACCATTTCACATCTTTAGGATTTTACATTTCCCTGCAACCCAAAGCCTTTTCCAAGGGAATCATTTTCGGCCTACAACATTTGCTAACATAAGGAATGAACAGGCCTTCTTTTTAGCATATATGTGATCAGGCCTTTACACCTTAAACACTCTATTAAACCACACTCTAAGCATTAGTTCACTATTTTCATGTATGTGAATAAGCAACCTATGTGTAAACTTTAACATGGCACACGTTTAGTCTAATACATTGCATTATACGGAACTAATGATTATTCGTTTTGTTGAAGACATTCACAATAACTTGCAACATTGATCCTCACAAAAGCATTATTACATCTCTAATCACTTCTAAGTTAAACAATTAAATCAATACATTTCTATAATACTTCTAAACATACATTGATTAATATGCGGGTGCTGACTAACGGTGAATATGATGCACCCCTACAAATTGCAGAATCTTGTGACGCTCTATCAGGACCATGCCCACAATTGTTGGGATGTCAGCGAAGGGGTTTCTCTAATGAGAAAAACACTTTCAATGTCGAGGAAAATTGGTAGAAAGGTTGAAAAGTACAATTGCTCTATGTGGGACATTTTTGCATGGTTAACTGTACACTATGCGCTTTTCCGCATGGGAAACCTGTTTGCTTTAGCGAAAAGGCCACAGCTTTCCCGTCGTTCTACTGGAAACCATCAAGAACTCATGCAATTAAAAAAATATATATTGGCAAAGTCGACGCATCTCGCCTTGTTAACCTGTAGCCTTTGCTGATGCTTTTGGCAAAGCTTTACTGCATCAGGAAAAAGAAGAATGCTGCAATTACTTACTGGTAATAGCATTACTCTGAGTTCTTCTCTTGCCTTGATGACTCACTCATTGAGGCCCCTGTGCCTCCAATCCCAAACATTTCCCATGTATAAAATCTCCCCCTTACTTCCTGTTCTGTAGCAAACTCAAACACCACACAGTTGGATGACAGAAAATGGTGGGAAGTAGGACCTGAGCCATATCGGCAGGAATGCTATTACAGGTAAGTAATCACAGCATTACCCCATCATCCCGCTTGCCGTGTTGACTCACTCATTGAGATGTACCCAAGCCACAAAAAAATGGACCAGGACTACTACACAGAGTATGCAAACAGAAGTTTAATGCAGAGGCAAAAAACTGTTTACGACATGAAAACCAGAACCCAGGAACCCAACAAATCTGGTACCTCCGGACTCTGAAACTCCTGATAATGGGACACAGAGGTAGCAGGAACTGCCCAAGTGGCAGCCAGACAGATCTCCTGCAAAGAAGCACCTTGCTCATCAGCAATAAAAGCAGACATGGTCTTCGTGGACCTGCCCTAGATCCCAGAGAAGACAGACCAAACTGCTTATAAGCCAGCAAAATTACAGACTTGCTCCACCTGCTCAAAGTGTGAGTGGAAGGTTCATCCCCCTTCCAGTGGGATCCAAATTTACACATAAAGTGGAAGAGGCCTGGAACTCATTCACTCGGTTCAGATAAATCACAGCCTACTTTCGCACATCCAGCGAATGAAGCACCACCTGTTCGGGAGATTGAGGATCTGGACAAAACACCGGGAAAATCTCCTCCTGCTGATGGTGGAACAAATATTTCACCTTGGTCACAAAGCCTGGGCCCCAGGGAAGGACAAGCCCATCCTCAAACACACTAAAAAGGAAACAAACAAGACAACAAGCCTAACTCCCAGCTGGCAAGAAACCATGAGTCACTAGAAAAATCAACTTTAAGGTGAGAAGGCGTAACCCCACAGAAGCCAGCAGCTCAAACGGGGGACACTGAAGAGCCCGCAATACCAGTGGCAAATCCCAAAATGGACACACCACCAGGGGGACTGGACATAGTTTGAAACCAAACCCTGATTGTCTACTAGACCCCCAGCAGGACCGAAAAGTCTTAACCGCTGCCCATTTCATCCTAGGAGTGGCATGACTCAGACCTAGCTGGAAACCATCCTAGAGAAACTCTAGCACCCGAGGCAGAGAAAAAGACAGAGGAAGGACCCACAGACAATCAAACCAAGCCTGAACTATCCAGCAATTCTTAGCATAACCAGACCTGGCTAGACAATCGCCTGGACACCTGCATAGAATAGGAGATAGAGGGCGACAGACCCTGTGACATTAAGCGTCCCCGCTCAACCACCAAGCTGTCAACTTGAGGCTCACCGGAGAGGGCACCCAGGGATACGGAAACCTCAGGGGAGACAGAATCAATGGAAACTTTCATTGCGGACCCACCCTCATCTCCATCAACAGACAGACTGAGTGGGGCCATGCTGGAGCCACAAGAACAACCTGAGCCTTCTGCCTTTGAACATGAACCAGAAACCTCTGGATGAAATGTAAAAGAGGGAAAGCAAACATTCGTCCTACTGGCAAAACACAAGTCAGGGCATCTATCCCTGAAGCCGACTCCCCCCTCCTGTAGGAAAAATAACGGGGAAGAAGTGCATTTTCAGGGTTCAAAAACAAGTCCAGCTGGGGGCGACCCCACAGCTGACACATTGGCAAATGGACTGAGCCCAAAGTAACATCCTATCCAAAATTGCAGGCAATGACAGGACTGTTGTCTCTCCCAGGTCCACCAGAGGTTGCGCCATGACCAGATTGTCTTGAATATGGAACAGAATTTTCGTCAGCTCATCCCTGCATAAGAACTTTCCATCAGGAACCACATGCCTCTCAGGTTCAGAAACATCCGAATCATCAGAATCCTCGTCATCATCCAGTCATGCCGAAGGATGCTTAGCCTTACACTTGGAGGACAAGGCTTTGGCTGCAGCGCCATAAATCATGGCCTGAACCGCCAACGTTTTCACAAATACTGAAGTCCAAGCCGGGACCCCACCAGACCCCCAGCGCCATATCCTGAAGAGAATCACTTCCCTCAGAAGCAGGAGAATGCAAACTTCTCCTCTTTGAACCATACCTCTCAATTGCAGGAATGAGAAAAGGCCCATTTTCTCTGACTTTTTTTATTTACTGATCAATGATGGCCGGTCATCCTTGAATCAGTAAGCAAAAAAATAACATAAACATTTTGGCGTGAAAGTGCTTTCTGCATTGCAGACCGGCCCGGCAGGAAATGGCACCTGTTGGGCCTTCCAAAAAGGAAACATTTTTTCCAAGAGCATCACCAAACACCAGGTCGAGGTAAGCAATGGGAAGTGAGTGTTGTTGGGGCGCAACAGAGAGTAAAGGAAGGGATTTACAACAGGGAGGAGAAGTAAATAAACATAAAGTTGGGTTGGGGAGTGGGGAAACGCAGTACACATGGGGCAGAGCAAAACAGAGAGTGAGGGATCTGACCTCTGGTTAAGCGCACAAGAGAAAGAGCAGCACACAAGGGGGAGAGCAACACGGAGCACGGGGCTGGGTATTTGGTAGGGGGAAGAAGCACTGGATGGCATAGGAGCTCTCATGTAGTGTTTAATCACAAAATAAACATGCATGGGCAAAGCCAATAGTTCCCGCCTACGCAAGATCTATTGGCTTTGTCCGTTATTTTTTAGCCATGATGTACAGCTTCTGAAAGAAAAAATAAATACAATGTGACAGTCAATGCTTGCTGCATAATATCGCTTTTTCTTTTTTTTTTAACTTTTGTCCATGCTGCACAGTAGTCATGTGTTGTAAAGGAAGATACAGAGTCCATCTGTTCATGTAGGTTACTTCTTTATTGGTAACTTGGTTCCAGCATAGGTGGTCAGGATAGTAGAATAAGGTAGATGGTACAAAGATAGCCCCACCAGGAGCAAGCTCCTTTCAGCTCAGCCTGAGTATACCAACTGACAATCTCACCCAGAGAGACACCTAGGCATTCTATGATGTCATGCAACATTCTAACCAAGCAGTACAGTGGAGAATAGCTGACAAGTGCTTTACTACACATCCTCTTTCCTTAGGGAACAACAGAAGTAAAAGTAGCGACAAATGAGATACCCCAATAAATCTTTAGCAAGAAGGTGCAACAATAAGGTGCACATATCCACAGGTGTATTACATGAGGTATCATGAATTCCACTGGCATGAACAGAAATGTGTTAAGATGTTAAACATTGAAATCGCAAACAACATTACTACACGCCCCATCCCCCTCCCTTAGGGAAAACACAGCAGCTTAGATAAAAACACTGCAAGAAAGAAGGGCAGTCACCCACACAACCTCCCCACACTCGGGTACACCACAGAGTAAACACCCTGTTAAACAAAAGTGGGTGTAAAACACAGACCCTTGGGAGAAAACAACAACACTCCACAACAAATATACTCCAGAGAGGAAACACCCTGTAAAGAAACACAAGGTCCCTTGGTAGAAGGCATGCTGACACATAAAGAGGCCTAAACACCAACGAAAAAAAAACCTTCCCCCTCAAAGTTGTACAAGCGTGAAACCCTTGGCCACGAATTCCACGCAGGTAGACTTCGACCGGAGCATGATGTCCACATGACAGGAAGACCCAAGATAACATTAGGGACCAACCAAAAACTTCACCAAGGAACACGACAGGGTACTAACCCATGAAAACAAAACAACCTCCCCTAGGTAGTGTACACCGTAGGGTACACGCACCCAAGATAACTGAAAACTAAAATAGAGGCATTGCCTACCCCCACAACCTCCCCAAAGAAATGGGTACACTCTATGTACAGAGACTAATAAACTAAAGGCATTGACTACACCCACAACCTCCCCAACGAAATGGCTACACTCTAAATACCAAAATTACGAAACTGAAGACATCGACTACCCCCACAACCTCCCCAAAGGGACAGATACCCTACAAGTTGAACACTACAGAAAACAACACGACTACACCTTGGTAGGGTACACCACAGGGCAGTCACCCTAAAGAACTGACATGAGGCATTGACTACCCCCAAATACAACCTCCCCTAACTAGTCTACACGTAGAAGGGTACACCACAGGGTGCTCGCTTTGCAAACAGATACAAAGCAATGACTACCCACAAATGACAGAACCTCCCCTAACAAAGGTACACCCCAGTACACTACACGTGTACACAACATGAAAAATACACAACTTGGAAACACACAACTTCCCCTTAGTAGGGTACAGCAGAAGGTACAAAGAATAAGGCAAAGGAACAACAACAGACCTCCCCATGACAGGGTACACCAAAATGTATACATCAGCCTAAAAACTTTAAAACCTCCACTCAAAACAGAGTGTTAATTCATGAATTGACACCATGAGTTCCCCAAGCCTCTCACACGCCAAGGCAAGAAGAAATCCGATGCACCGGTGATCGGTCTATCACCCGAGGTCCCCAATCAAAGAAGTCCCGCAGGTATCATGAAAAAGATTTCAGCCTCTTCAGTGTGCACTCGCCGAATGGGAATGCCCATCCTAAGAGTACTTAGCGCTCTTATTGCTCTAGTTGACTGTATGTTATCACAATTGCGCCTGCACACCAATGTACCTGAACGTGAGTCAAAAGTTCCAAAACCGCCACATTCTCCGCTTACCCTGCCGCAACATCCTCCGCTTTCCATGTTGCACCGCTTGTTGAACACGAGAGAGAACTGTGCACTTGTAATTCTTTGTCCGCAGAACTTTATTGACAAGGCGGTTGGCAGGATAAGTAGACCACAGTAAAGATTACCATGGAAGAAGAGTTCCAAGCCCAAAATGGCGGCACACATTTTGACGCCACGCCGGATGGCTATCGGCAAGGGCGTGCACCACAACGTAGACCCCAGTAAGCAGCTTGAAGAGAACGTCATAGGAGGCACTAAGGTAAGTCTGCGCGTGAAGAAGTACGCGCGTGGTGGGAGATATTTGAATGGCAGCAGTGTAACTGTAAGAGTGAAATGCCGCCACATCTCAAAAACCCCAAAAACAGAGTAAATTGTGTGCACTCCCCGCACAACTCACCGCACCACACGCGATATCCGCCCCTGCTGACATGAACGTTTCACACTCACGAAACAAGGCGTCTTCCTCCAAGGCACAGTGGCATTTAAAATCCACACAAGCAATATCCAAGCAAACTTTTGGTTCCACTGCAAAGCTTAGTGTTACTCTCGAGTAGGCGGTAACTTCCCCAGTCAAGGCAACGGCTTGCGGAATAAATGAAGAAACTCCCTCGCATGTAACCCTGTCACGACGCAATGGATGTCAAACAAACTGTCAGGCCACAACCCTTTCCACTCAGATTTAGGGCCAGATAAAATAAATAAATAGACGCCGCATGCCTCAAGAAAATCCGATGCTGTAGAGACTACTTCAGCCGTCTTACAGAAGGCAGCAAGATGACAGCAGACTCACCATTGACAAACGCCCAGACTGCAGGCTGTCCAGATGGAACAGGACACTGGTGTGGCTTGCAGGGCGTTACCTCCAACTTTCAATTGACGTTTTGAAAGTCCTTAAAGTCCTTAAAGTCTATAGTTGCTAGTCCTTTAGTTCCTTGGTTGACTCTTTCCCCTTGTTGCACACGTAGGTTCAAAATCGTCGCCAAAATGTTGTAAAGGAAGATACAGAGTCCATCTGTTCATGTAGGTGACTTCTTTATTGGTAACTTGGTTCCAGCATAGGTGGTCAGGATAGTAGAATAAGGTAGATGGTACAAAGATAGCCCCACCAGGAGCAAGCTCCTTTCAGCTCAGCCTGAGTATACCAACTGACAATCTCACCCAGAGAGACACCCAGGCATTCTATGATGTCATGCAACATTCTAACCAAGCAGTACAGTGGAGAATAGCTGACAAGTGCTTTACTACATCATGCTGCTGTTCACTATGGTTAAAAACCCATTGACAAGGACAATAAGTCTTGCATAGCAGAGACAAATTGACTTTGCCAATGAATGTTTCATTTACGATCTCTACTATTTGAACAATGTGTTTCCCCTTTTAAGAAAGAGAAGTAGGCCATACGTCCCTTTCAAGCAAACATCCTGTTTCCCAATACTTAATGGTGCACATGTTCAACATTCATGTTCCTAGAAGCCACCATCAGATTATCTTTGCGCCTGTGTGAACCACTAATCACCGCGCACTCTCATACAAACAAGCATTTACAATGCAACGGTCTCGGCATTGTTAAAGTTAGAGCTATTGGCATTGCTCATGATATTATTTTTGTTTATGTTTTTGTTTTTAAAACATTTAAAGACAAGGCATTGTTATTTACACTTTTCTCATCAGTACTTTTCTCTATATGATCACCCGCCATGCACCTGTAGATACAAAACATAAACTCATTGTAACCTTTAAAATTGGATCATTAAAAACAAGCAGAGGTACAATGTAATTACCAATCAAAGATGAATGTGCATCTCCTAATCAATATTGAAGCTCCAGAGTTCCTTGGAATCTAATCTCTGAATATACTGAGATTCCAGTCGCTGCAGGCCCTCCTTTCTATATCCACCTCTTATTTTCTCAGAAACACTCAATTGCAGTGTAACTTAAAAGGCTTGCAGTCCCCTGATGTTCCTTTGCAAAATGGCTCGCTACTGGGTACATAGCATCCGAATTTTTGATAACCTGCAAATGCTGTAGTATCTGCTTTTGCACCCGTTTTATGGTACTCCACTAAGTAAACTAATTTTATTCTCTCACTGTAGGAAAGCCTGTGTGCACCTTCCTGTTGCATCCAGTGGGATGCAGGATCCCCTCAGGTTCTACCGTGGCCTGGGGAGTTAGAGAGGCAATGTAAAGCCGAACCTCGTGTCTGGCTATTGACCAGATTTACCAGCGTTCTGACCGGACCAGAACAGTCCCAAAATCAAAGAGAGGGGCGACTCGCATACTAAAAACATTAAAACCATGTAAACAAGAAATAGATCTTGTACATCGCAGAAACGAGAACAAATTACTGGACTACATCACACCCTTTATGACTGTCACAATAACCGTGGTTTAGTGTGGGAAAGACTAGCGAGCGTGCATTTTATTTGGCACGAAGCACACTTGCACCAGCACTCTTTAATGCGTAACCAAACAACTTCGGTTTAATTGAAAAAATATTGTGACATTAAGGTGACTAGTCTCATCCTACCACGTGTATGTAAAGGGAATTGTAAAAAAGGTCAACATTTTCAGCCCATCATAAAGAATGGATACGGGAAAATTCAAAGCAGGGAGAGATGGGACACGTGGGCACACTTACAGGTAGTAAACAATACATGCATTCTTAAGGACTAGATGGCTCAGGACAAGCTCACACAAACAAAAAGTACCAAATGTGACTAATCCTCCAGCAATGCTCCGTTTCAGACAATCTACATTCTGAGGTGGGCAATGCCGCCTGTGACATCGCCGGTGCCAGCTCATGAGCACTGCCGTCTCCCCCCTGAGTAGGGGGTGATGCTTCAATATGCTTAAGATGCTCGGTTCTTAGCCCTAGACACTCCATTCAGACTGCAGTGAGAAACCATAGTAGGCCTTGCCCAGAGGAAGCTCCCCGGACCCCTTCAGACAACTACGGACTGCAGGAGTCCGGCTGAATCCAATCAGCAGACCCTCGCCCCCCAAATCACCGGTTTAAAACCTACGCCTCATATAATAGTCTTCTCCAGTGCCTTATACCATACATTAAGAATCTGAAAAGCCTCTACGATGAGCGGACGTAAGACACTGAACAGTAGTAGTATCCATCACCGCCTTCTAAACTGAGCAAAGGTCACCAAAAAACAGCAGATACAAGTCCCGCCGTTCCCCCGAGGATACTTCCTACCCTACAGTCAATCGGCGTGGAACCGCAGACAGCCGAAAAGGAGGATTGCAACGGATTTCAAACTCAGAAGGGCAGCCATTACATACCAATTCGCAAGGGATCAATTTGATGGCTAGGAAATCACGCGAGAGACTGTTCGCCGGTGATGTCACTCCGTAACAACGCATTCGAGAGTGTATATTAGCGGCCATTTTAAAGCAGTAATCCTTCCTAAAACCCTATACAGCCGACACAGGCGAAGATGGAAAAACTACAAAATCACGATTAAAAAGAATGACTAAACTATCTTTCAAGCTAGTGTGCAAATATTCGTTTTTTAAAAGAAAACACTTTAATAATCATCGAATGTTTACACTAAATTGCTTAGCCCGATGTCATGGGTGTAATTTTCTCCCGGTCATGTCTTTCAGATAGCCTAATCCACTGTAGATGACGGACAACTGGACAAAAATCGACAGCGGGCTTCTTGCCACTGGAATCCATCGCTTCCATGTCTGTGACTTTATTTAAGAAATCAGTGTATTTTGGGAGTTATAGTTCTAATCCGGCTGCCTGTCATCCCTTATTAATTAGAAATCAGAATGTTCAACAAATCCACAGCCCACAAATTTATCCGCGTTCCCCACTTGCATTAAGGAAGCTGTATGCCGGCCAGTTTAAGGATGAAAAATGCGTCCGGACGCCGGGACACCACCGCCTTTCTCCGAGGCGAAGCAGAAATGCCTCGGAGAAAGGCAGCGGCGTTTCCAGATTCGGGGGCGTGGTTTCTGTTCTCTCCTCTTGCCATTGGCTGGAGGAGATAATTAGAAAAGTTGCAAAAAGCACGCCCCCGAATCCGAAAAGGACGGGGCCTGTTCGGAGTGACGGACCTCTTCTCCAATGGCTGGCCAGCATTCAAGAGGCCAGCCAATGGAGAAGAGGGGAGAAGAGGGGCGGGTTCAAGCCCCTCTTCTCCAAGTCATTATATCTCGCGAGCGAGACTGCGCAAGCGCAGCCTTCGCTAGCCGAGACCTAAAAACGATTGCGCTCCAGGAGACAATACCAGACCTAGCTCCTAATAAAAACACCCGCGAGAGGCAGAGATACAATTTGGTCTCCGACCCGTATGTGTACAAATATAAACCAGTTTGAAAAAAAAGTAATTTTAGCAAAAAATATGTTATTCACGTACAAAACCTCCTATAAATTAGGTAACACTTTCTGTTGCTGAGATGAGACTGTGAATTACTCAAAAGAGGTGGAAGCCCTTTGTTTTGTTGGCACAATCATCTCTAGTTACAAGAGTAATCCACAAAGTAGTCAAAGCGTAGCATTTTCAATGTACTCGCAAAAATTATTTTCTTCCTGGTAATTCTAAGGCAGTGAGGGTGGGCAAAGGGCAAGTTCCTACGACTGGTTAAAACTCCACATGCCTTTTTTCCAGATATACTAATTGGTAGCAAAGTCCAACAGTACCCTAGACAGCTGGCTTTTGTAGATGCACAAGTGCATCATGCAACGTTACTTACAAAAGAGTTGAGATTGTAACAGCAATGTGCCAAAGCATATGCATTTTAGTAAAGGTAGTCATCATATAGGTAGCAAACAACTTGTTTAATGATTCTAGTTGCACTTGGCCTAAGAAGGTATATGAATGCCTCACTACCATAGGTTAACAGGGTCTGTCCTAAACACTGGTCACTGCGGATTGCCAATGGTTAGCTCACCATGCTCTCCCAGAACATCACCTCACGCAATCCTGCATGCATCATCGGACACACAATCTTATACATGGCAAACAAGTCACATTTCATGTGTAAGCACCAGGCACAATGCACACTCAGACAACTAAACTTGTATCCTCACTACTCATACGCACACCACATTCTCTCGACAGTACTGCTGCACATGGAACATGATGTGCACTAAAATTCTAATATCATTTTTTTATGTAATATATGCCTACTGCATGTGTCTTTTGAGGTTTGCCAATGCAGACAGACGCTATGTGCACATGCAATTAAAAAACGGCGAATATCTAACGACAGCCCAATAAAAACAAGCATTGGCATAGCCAATAGATCTCGCCTTTGGGACCTTATAAGTGTTTAGTTATGCAACAGTTGCATAACTAAATACTTATAAGGTTCCAAAAGCGAGACCTATTAGCTATGCAAAGCGGCCGCACTGCCGCAAAAGTGAAAGTAATCGCGGTAAAGAGCGGCGCGCGCGCCCGCGCACATGCACTGTAGCTCTAGGCTGGCGTGGCAGCACTTTTTGGAGCCCTCTCAATAAGTCTCGCCAGACCAGCGCATGCGCTGGGTCAGGCGAGACCTAAATATGGAGAAAACTAAGTTCATCACAAATACATTCCCCAAAGCCTGCCTGCATTCCCAATCTACTGGAAGATCGTTATAAGTGCTGCAGCAAGAGTGTCCAGTGCGTATTTAGGAAGCCTGGACTCATAAAAAAAAAATCAGGATACACATAAAATAAATGTGCATACAGTGAATTTAAATGGAACTTATATGAAAAGTAAACACAATGAAATTCAGGCAAGAATCCGGTCGTCGTGGATCTACTTTGGACCCCCCCGTACTACAGGCATTGTGTAGATAGTGTTTCTGACATAGAACATTTTATTCAGACTCAAAACAAACTGTAGAACAGGAAACGTGTACTAAAAAATAAATGCAACTAAAAGAGGACTTATTTTGCCGGCGCTAAACAGGTTCATGTTTTTGCTACAATGTGCACATTAAGCATCGGGAGTAATCGGTAAAAATGGACAAATAAAAATACACGCATACGATATAAATGTATTTGCACATACAATATCCTGTCTGACCCGTAATTGTATGCACATAAGCCAAGTTAAAAACAACCCGTTTTTTGAATAAATTCTTTTCATCATTAGTAAAAACATTCTGTATATTACAAAACATGTACCAAAATCGAGTAAATATGAAAAAATCACCAAAAATTAATTTGTAAATAAAAAATACACACTATTTGGGGCCAGCCGAAAACAAAAGGAAAATGTTTATAGCTCCCTAATTACTAAAAGCAACATGCCAGATAAATGAACGTTCGTTAAATACTGCCAAGCTAGAAGGCTTAATAATAATTTAGTTATATGTATGGATAATGCAACAGTAATTGACACAACCGAGCATAAAATTGCATATAGATTCTTTGCGCTACAATTTGCTCTCCAACCCCTAAGTTCACAAATATAAACCAATTTGAAACAAACCGTGTTTTTAGCATAAAGCATTGGATTCACTACCAAAACATCCAATAAATCAGGAAACATATATTTCTAAAAAAAAAACCACTTAATTCCAAAGTAAATGAGCAGCTGCTTTATAACCATAGCATCACAGCGAGGGAGCAACAAGTGCGAGTGTAATGCTCCACACGGGCTGACGAACATATATGCAATACAACAAGGGGGAGGAAATGGCAAAACAGCAGCATGCCCAAGTGGGAGGGAGGAAGAAGAAATAGTGTCTCATGTTTGGGGCACAGATGGGCACTAATGAAGTTGAATCAATCTGTAGTTGGTCCGTGCACCACAAAAAGGAACGGATGTGACGTTTGGCCATCACTGGCCAATTAAGGAGGCTGAAAGAAGAAGGACATGGAAGCCAACAAATGGTAAGCCATTTTTTGGAAACAATATTGTCAGGCAAGTGAGATGCATGCGCTAGCACATCCTCTCACAGGCTTGATCCTAAAAAATGAGTCCCATAAAAATGAACAGTGGAAGAATATGTCAGCTAAACCCAATGTAAGTTTTTGGTAATCAGGATCCCTCAGTTACCTGTCACTTCCAGCAGTCAAGGGGTCCTTCCTGTATCTTTATCCTTTATCACAGTCCAGGAAAGAACTGGTCCTGATACTGGGGATGATGATGTTGAGGGTACAGGATGCTGATGATGCTGGAGATGCTGAGGATGCGGAGAAGAGTGTCGATTAATTCTTTGGCCACCCTGGGATCCACGAATGTCAGGAGTCATCTCTGGCCTCAGGACTCCATCTCCCATGATGTACCAGAGGAGTACAGCGCAGGTCCAGTTTCAACTGATCCCCCAGTTATAGCAGTCTCAGGGGTTCTTTACAAACAACAACATCTTTCTTGCTGGGGGATCCAGAGTCAATTCTGACTTCTGTCATGGTTCCAATGACCTTGAGGGCAACTGTGATGGTCAGGACTTGTTCTTCCAGGCCTCACTTTGGTGTCTAGCAGTCGGCAGGTGTTCCTGGGCAGCTATGCTCTCAAGGGACGAAGCTTGTAGGACCTGGGGTCTCCAGGCCCTATGGGGCGGTAACGTGACACGAGCGGTCGGGCCACCAAAGGTCTGTGTGTAAAGCAACCATACAACACGCACCTCTCATGAAACGAGGACCACACACTATAAGGGACGCCACACTGTAGAAGTTATGTAAATACTCAAGTTTATCCAAGTAGATCACGTTAGAGGCAGTTCATGAGGTAGCAGTACATTTCATAAGTTGATAATACAATTCCTGGCGGTGTACATGTCAATCAGGAGCTAGGAATGTTGGTCATACCATAAATGCAATTCATGAAAGATATCAACACTACCTGAGAGACAATGGCCATTCAATGCGATGTACGCGCGCGCCTCACTTTCCCCAGCGCGCCATGTACTAGCAGGTTCGCTGCAGGCCCTAGCCCACCCTCGCGCTTCAGGCTCCCCTTCGCAGGGTTTGGGGGGAACGTAGCGCCACTCTTGGGGGCGTGCAGGGGCCCAGGACAGACCTCAGAACGGGGCATCTAGCACAGAGAGCTACTCGTGATCAATTACATTAGGCACTTCAGAACGGAACATACATAACAGAGCGCTACTCGTAATCAATGGCACGTAGCACTTCAATATGGAACATGAATAACAGAGCGCTACTCGTAATCAATGGCACGTACCACTTCAATATGGAACATGAATAACAGAGCACTATTCGTAAGCAATGACATTTAGCACTTCACTACGGAGCATAAATAACATAGCGCTACTCGTAAGCAGTGACATTTATCACTTCAACACGGAGCATGAGTAACAGAGCGCTATTCGTAAGCAATGATATTTAGCACTTCACTACGGAGCATAAATAACATAGCGCTACTCGTAAGCAGTGACATTTAGCACTTCTATACGGAGCGGGGATACCAGAGCGCTACTCGTACTCAAGGACAGTCAATGCTTCACACGGGGCTGTTAGCAGGGAGCGCACAGGACTTGCGGAGCGAGTCTCTCGGCCTCCGGGGCAGTTCGTAGGGCACCACGCTTCAGTACAGTCAAGGGGGGCACCAGGAAAGGATCCCTCGGCGGGGTCTCTCTGTCGGGGTGATCAGGGAGACTCCCACGGAGAGGGAACCTGGGCTAAGGGTGCGGTGTGGCTCCCAACCAGTAGGAGGCGCACCGGGGTCAATCCCAGCCTCCGGGCTTACCTCGATCTCGACGTCGGAAGGCGTCCGCTCCAGCGATGATGGTGGAACTCGTCCTCGACCTCGCGCACCTCTCTCGCAGCTGCGACGGCAGCAACGGGGCCCCGGGCTTCTCCGCGGGCCTCGCGACACAGCAGGGCACTTCTTCCGGCCTCCGGGCCGCTGCGGTGAGCGCGCTGGCTTCCACGTCACAGGGGGGGCTCAAGTTAAGGAGGGAGTTCCGCGCTCAGCGGAGTACGCTGCCGGGGGTCTCAGGCCAGGTCAGGGAGCGCGGGCGTCACAGCGCTAATACCTGGTCGATCCCCAGTGGTTCTCCAATCGGCTTTGCATCAGGTTTCAGGGGTCAGTCTGGACACGCAGTCTCAGCGCTTGGCATATAAGTTTAGGGTTCAGTCTGGACACGCAGTCTCAGCCCTTGGCATATAAGTTTAGAGTTCAGTCTGGACACGCAGTCTCAGCATTCAGTTTCTGTTCTCAGATGTTAGATGAAGTCTTGTTGGCGCAGATGTATCTGGCGCCCTTAAGGCGGTTCTGTTACAGGGGGGTAGGGATGGAGATGAGGACTAGGTCCTTCCTAGTCAGGCTGGGCAGAGGTTCTCTGGGTCCTCCTACTGCTGGGCAAGATCAGTGGGTTTCACAGGGTCCCTCACTCACTTAAGAGGCAGCACCTAAATCCTGTCACTCTCAGAGGCATAAGTCCCTGGCTAGGCCATACCGCCTACACTCCTGCATGGATTCTTCCAGCTCTGCTTCACCCCACTGGCCAACTCACCACAAAAAGTTCCCTCCCTCACTTAAGTAGCCCTAGGTCAGGTGATCTCTAGCCAAGGCGGCAAAAGTAAAACCCCACCTCCCTTCTAGAAGGTTCCAGCACATTCCAGGAACTTCCCCATTCTACCTATGGGACAAAAAGGCGGGCTGGTGTCGCAACATTGTTGTGGGGTCCCAGCCAGCTCCTGGCAGCTAGGGTGCTACTATGAAAGACCACTCTGCAGTAGCAGGGGTCTGTGGCAGCCATCTTGGGAGAAGGGAGCACCTGCACCTTAACACTGGTTGGCAATGAAAAGGCGCTCGGAGACCTAGTCCAACATAAAAATGAGGGTGGAAAAAATTGGGAACAGGATCAAAAATAGAAGGGAAGACCACCCTAGGGCTGACAGGTCCAACAAAGCTTCTTTAGCTTTTGTAGTCCTGATGCTTGACACAGGGCTGTTCACCTAGTATTTAGAGTCCCTTCTTCTGTCCTGGCACGACTGGAGTTCTTTGCCAATAATGTGCACACCAGGCTTAATCCTCGTCAGTCCATTGGATGGAGCAGCCGCAGTCAAGTCTATGGTGCACCCTCTCTTCTGGGTCCAGGGAGCCGCAGGGCAGTCCTTCTGTCTCCTTTCTAGTCCAATAGTGATCTGAGGACCATGTGCCAGGTGTGCCACTTTTATGCCAACTTTGTGTTTTTGGGAGGGGATTACTCACTAGCCAATTGGGCAATAATTCCCACCAGGCAATCCTTCTACTTTTCATCACTTGCTGGTTGTTTGCCAAGAAATAATCGCAGAGCACACTTCTCTGCCTGAATTATAGATGGCTTGAATCTTCTTTCCCTGTTTGAGCTGTGAACACACCCCTACTGTGTTCCAAGCGTAATGTAATTGAGTACAAAACATTTAGGAAATTAAATACTGAGTGGACCTTGGAGATTTCTCCATCAATGTGTTTTGCCTAAAAATATAACATATGCTATGAATTCTTGTATTAAATCACATTGTCATATAAATAGTGGACGAATGTGGAAGAGAGTGTGGATAGGATTAGGTGATAACATAACAACACCAAAGGAAGGAAATTATATGCACTGTATTCAATTCTTGAATATGAAAATGAAATACAAGTACTAATTTTTAAAAACAAAATGATGAAAAAAGGAAAAAATATTTATTGTGTTGAATAAAAATAAAAACAATTTTGTACAGTATCAGCATCTGGTATATGTCACATTGTTGGAGAAATCTCCAAGGTCCACTCAGTATTACATTTCCTAAATGTTTTGTACTCAATTGCAATTTTCTCCCTGATTTAGGAATCATTTTCATTTTCAGGGGTACCACTTTTTGTTTACAACTACCAAGCATAATGTGACACTCCTCCTGGAAAACCAATCCCATGATGGATTTTACTCCTCTAGAGGAGATGATAGCCTGCTGATACACAACGGAGAGAGCAGGCTAAGGTGTGACTGGTATTTGAATCATTGAGGCAGTAGACTCTTTGAAACTGGGACATCTGTAGCTAACCTGCTGGAGGAGGTTCCACGTTCTCCTACCAGCAATTCTCTGTGTTCCCTGTTCCTTGGAGGCACTTCATACTTCCTAGCAGGGGGCAGCTTATTGTCTCAGGTGACAAATGCTGTAGATAGTTGGTTAGGGCTACCAGCGGTTTATTCAACAAAGTGGTGACTTTCTAAAGACATCTTTTTGTTAAAATTATCTTAAATACAAATTCAGCAGTGAGTCTGGTTTAATGTAACATTTAATTTTAAGCCTTAGAGTACTATCTTTAGTAGTCCCAAGTGGAAGTTAGCATTTAGCGAGATGGTTTCATGTTAGCCAATGGGGTTACCAGTCTTACTGCAGTGAAAATGATAATTTGGGGTTTTCAATTTCAGGACGTTTCATACAAGTCGAACATGCCCTTATTTTTAATATTTAAAACCTTGCCTGTTGGGCTACCAAGGTTTTTCCTAGGGGTGACTTACTAATATTAAAAAGGAAGGTTGAGACTTGGCAAAAAGGTTCATTCTGCCATGTCAAGTTGGCACTTTGAAAGCTCTCTGAATATGCTGCAGTGGCAGACCAAGAGTCACGTTTTTGCTTTGTCGCTACATAGGTGGCACAATCAAGTACTGCAGTCCACTGGTGACATCTAACTTACTAGCAACAATCATGTGTCAGACAATTGTGCACATACTTTGGGGATGTCAGAACACATGCGCTGGACACCAGGGCCTAGTGCACTTCACAGGTCAAAATAACAGCAGCATCATTCCAAAACCTGGGGGGTGGTTTATCATACAAAAAGAGGCACTTTCTTACACTATGTAATAATAAATGTGGAGAAAATGAGAAGCTGTGATCCATTCGGCTTCCAATGGTTAGTCCAAAAAATCAGGGGGAGAATGGATCACTTGTCCTGCGAAATCAGGGTCTTGGTAGTGTTGGAACCGTATAAAAACCCTCATAAACGTACTCAGGCAAATGGTGGTATATCTTGATTCTCCACCTTGGTGTACTGTTACAGCATCATCATAGGGTTTTTAGATAGTACATATGCTGTCTTCCACCCGGAGGTAGACCAACTGATTTGCCAGTAGTGTCCAGAGATTAAAAGAGGGCGTGAATGTGCTCAAGTGCAGTGAGGTTAAAATTCCCTACATCACTGTGTGACACAGAATTTAAAAACAAATGGTGATGTGAGAAATTAAAATATAAAGGTGGTGCATATGTAGACCCAGTTACTAGTCTACCGCACTAGTAGGTCGTTTAATTTCTCACATCACCGTTTTTTTCAATAAAATTCAGTGTAAAGGGTGCTGAGAGCTGAGTGCTCAAGGCCGGTTATCGATGACAAGGCTTGCTGCACCCCGAATTTGGACCTAGAAATGATTAGTTTCTTATTGTGTTTGGGCAGAGACCCATCGCTACTCTCGTTACTTTTGTAAACCACCATGGAGAAGAAGACAGACCAAACGGTAGACGTTGAAACTGATATAGTTGCTTTCTCCATCTGAATTGGTAATACTTCAGACTTTCCTTCTCCATAGGAATTAAGAAGTATAAATTCTTCGGGTCTAGCTTCACTAACCAATCGTTTCTCAACAAGTCTGTCAAACAATGGATCCCTTCCATCTCGAAATTCCTATAAATCCAGTATCTGTTTAACTCCCACAGATTTAGTACTGGTCTCCATCCTTTGTCCTTCTTTTGTACAAAAAAGAGAGTGCTCACAAAACACCTGGCATTTTCCTCTATACACTTTATTGCACCTTTTTGAACCGTTGATTCTATCTCTGAATCCACTACACACTTTTGGTCTTTTGTTAAAGTTAATTCTCTTTGCTTATGTACCTGCTGTGGTTGTTCTACAAACTCTATTTTGTATCACTGTACCGTCTTTAATATCCATGGATCTTGTGTAATTGTTTCCAATTCCTAAACATATTGACTTAAACCACCTCCTACGCTTCCTTGGAAAAAACAAAAATAATCTCCTTACTCACCTTGTCATCCTGGATAATTATGGCCTCAACCGTGCACAAACCTTCCTCTTCCTGACCTTCGAGTTCTCCCTTTACTTGGGTAGAAATTCGAAGAGGCCTGATAACCTCTTCCTTTACACTGGTTATTGTAATGGGACCTTTCAAACCCATCAGCTAGTTGAAAGTCCCCTTCTACTGGCCCTTCCAAACACACTTCCTCCGAAAACCTTCCTTATATTAACTTACTCCTTATCTAAGGAAGTAAATGTGGAAACATATTTCCATAGGCTTTTAACTAAGCCTTTGCCAAGTAACAGACCCTTTGTGTTTTTGCTAGGCTCCTTCTCTGCTATATCCCCCAGTTTGGGACTGATTTTTATTAAAATGACGTTCCTCCTTTCTGCCCTCAAACCTTCATTTGTGGTTCCCAGCAAAACTATCACTCTCTGACTCCATCCCTGGAGTAACTCATGATCCACTAACGTCTCATTGACATGAGTCTACTCTGCCATATCAAATATACTGTTAAACTCCAACTTATAACACAGCAACGGCTGAGCAAATAGACATTTATGTATTGGCTTTTAGATAATGGTTGTAAACAATGGTGGCAGAAAATATGAATGGAAAAAGTGTGGGAATTAATGTGTGTGACTATGAGGATTGAGTGGTCCAGCCCATATGGGAGTAGTTTATTGTTATGAAGAGTATACTTTGTTCATCAAATAATGCACACATATGGAAAAGATTCCTTGTGTCTGAAGTATTAAAAATAAGGCTTTTGTGTATGAAATGAAATGAAATGGTATTACACATTGTATTACACTGCAATAATAACGCACAGATTATTGTATCGCACTGTACATATTGTTATTCACTTTTTATGACTTTAATTAAAGTAAAAGATATAAAGAAATAATAATTAAAAAAAAATATTTTAATAATGACATTAGAAATAACATTAAAATGATACAAGGAATAAGAAGAGTAATTGTGTAGATTCTTTACATTGTGGCCAGGGTCGGGAACCTACTCAGGCCCTAAAGTGAGCAAACACAGGTCAGGTGGGACAGTTCTTTGTATATTTTGTTGGTATTCTCCCTTGTTCCAGACGTTAAATTAAAGTTTTCTTTGGGGGCTCCTTTTCATACAAAATATCAAACATCCTAGCCATAAGACCTAGGACATCCAGCAGCAATACCGTTCTAAAAGTTCGGGTAGCAAGATCGGCTTATAAAGGTAGCATTTAGGAGGCAAAGAGAGAGTGGGAAATCTGGAAGTGGGAACATTTGCTGGCTGCGGTGAAAAGAAGGGATTCTCGCTCATTTTGGAATACAGTTGCTTTTGGAACTCCTGAGGCTAGTCCCCTCGCTGAAAATTATATTCCAATGCCAACCTGGGTTGAGCATTTCTCCAATTTCTATTCCTCTCAAGATTCCAGTTCAGCTTCCATCGACCAACCCCTCACTCTCCACAGCAGTGTTATTAAAAAGAACTGTACTAAATTGACTCTAGATCCCACCACAGATAACATCCCTGACTGTTTAGATATTACCTATAATGAAGTTATTGTGAAAATTAACAAAATTATTCCTCAAACGACCCCAGGATTGAATAAGGTCCCTGGAGACCCCTTTCTTGGTAGATCTGATGTGTGTAGGCCCTATTTTTCTTTTTCTGTTTTTAGCGCTGTAATACAGGGTGCACCCATTTCCCCAACCTGGGCTAAAATTATTCCAATTTATAAAAAGGGAATTCGGGAAAACCCGGTAAATTATAGACCTATTAACCTAATTGACTGAACCAAAAACCTTTTACAAGGGTGGCGCTGAATAGGCTATTAGAATTGATGACTGTGACACAGATATTATAGCCATTGCAGGCCAGGTTCAGCGAACGGGTGAGTACATTAGATCAGGTCCTCCAGTTTCAGCTTTTTAATTGAAAGTATGTCTTGCTGGGGCTGGGACGGCTTTATGTAGTCTTTCTTAATCTTAGATCAGCATTCGATTTGGTCTCTGGCCTAAAGTTATGGCAGGCGATGGCTGATTTGGGGATAATGGACTGACTATGATTAAGGGTCTATATGAAAATAACTTTGCCCAATTTAGATGTGGTCAGATGGATGAACTGACTGAGCCTTTCCCTGTCATAAGGGGGGTGAGACAGGATTGTGTTCTTGGCCCTTATCTCTTTTTATTAATGACCTAGCATCTTTTGTGGGCTGCAGTGGTTCTGATGCTCCATCCCTTGCAAACACCAGGATACCAGCCTGGTGTTTGCGGACGACACGTTGCTTATCTGAAAATCCCCTATGGGTCTTCAAAGGAATTAAGACAGATTTGATTCTATTTGCATCCTTAGAGGTTTGAATATAAATATTATCAAAACAAAGATTTTGGTGCTAAACCCCTGTAATACCACTGCCCCAATCCTGTCCTTAGAGGATTTCACCTGGAACGTGTGAGTACATTTTAACTGGCAACCACACATAGTCCGAAGTAGATTAAGGATAGAACAGCAACCACAGCACCAAGACCTTCCTCCTCACTGCCACAGGTGACATCTTCACTCTCCTCGACCAGGGACACGCAGCAGCCCTCGTCTTACTTGACCGCTCTGCAGCCTTTGACACGTCTCTCTCTGCATTCTCACTGCCAGACTCAAGGAGGCCAGCATACAGGAAAATGCCCTGGACTGGATAAGCTCTTTCCTCACCGGCCAAACCCAAAGAATCAGACTCCTGCCTTTCCTCTCCGAACCCACAGAGATCAACTACGGAGTACCCCAAGGATCATCGCTCAGCCCCATGCTCTTCAACATCTACATGGCCCCTCACCACCATCATCAGACAGCATGGGCTCAGCATAGTACCCTATGCAGACGTCACCCTGCTCATCCTCTCCCACACAAGGCAACCCGACATCACCAGACTCAGCTTCCAGGAAGGAATGAAAGACGTTGCATCCTGGATGAGCAGCAGCTGTCTGAAGCTCAACTCAGAGAAGACTGAACTCCTCATCCTCTGACCTACCCCCTCAGCATGGTGGCCCTCCACCCTGGCAGCCCTCCTAATCTCATGCACCATGCCCGGAACCTCGCAATCATACTCGACTCCTCACTCACCATGATCCCACAGATCAACACAGTCTCTTCCTCATGCTACAACACCCTCCGCATACTTTGCAAGACCTTCAAGTAGATCACCCGTAATCCAGATAGACCGTCACCCACACACTCATAAATGCCAGACTGGACTACGGAAACACCCTCTATGCCTGAATCAACAAATCGCTGCTCCTGAAACTCCAGACCATCCAGAAAACCACCGCAAGGCTCATCCTTAGCATCTCACGACAGGAACATATCACCCAGCACCTACGAGACCTCCACTGGCTTCCCGAAGAGAAGAGAGTAACCTTCAAGCTACTCACTCACACCTATAAATCCCTCCACAAGACCGGACACCAATACCTCAATGAAAGAGTCTCCCTCCATGCACCCAAGAGAGACCTCACCCTCGCTGAAACCCCGCACATACGCAGAGCCAGAATGGGTGAAAAACCTACTCCTACATTGCCACAAAGACCTGGAACGAACTCCTGCTCAACATCAGACATTCCCCAACTCTGCACACCTTCAGAAAGAGCCTCAAAACCTAGCTCTTTGGCTGATTCAGAGATGCACGCCCCGCGTCTTGAGACCCTCATAGGTGAGTAGCGCGCTTCACAAATCCCTGATTGATTGAACAGATTTTGAGGGGTATTGTAAAACTGCAAACGGGTTATCCCCCAGATCTTCAACTGTCAAACTCTTGGTTCAGCTCTATATGAAGCAGAGCTTTGGGGGCACAGGGATGTATCCACTCTGGGGAATGCTGAAATCATTTTTTGCGAGAGTTGATTGGTCTCCCTACCAGTACTCTGTTGCTACCTTCAAGATTAGACATGGGGCAGATAAATTTGGGTGACGTGGCTGGCCTTAGGCCTACAATTTACTAGCAGCGACTTTGGTCTACCCCGGAGCTAACACCTTATCAGGTAGGGCTGCAGGAGATTTTATGTAGTGCGGGAACAAGTGACATTCCATAGCTTCAGTATATTAGGGCAAATCTTTCGAATAGTGGCCTTACTCATCTTTGGGAGGCTCCAAACGAGTGTATTGAAATATCTAAGGCCCAAATAATGATTGCTTATTGGCAACATAAGCTAAATCTTATGCAAGCACAGGTACAAGGAACAAATTAACTATGGCCTTTTTCCAATATAAAGATAATTATCATTTAGAAAATGTCTTGGATGATACTAGCCGGCAACAGCAAGAAAACATTTTATATAATTTAGATACGGGTCCATTCCCCTACTTACTTTTACATCTAATTGGGGGGGGGGGGTTAAACTGAGGGCACCTCATGAGGAATGTCCTTCATGCTTTTCAGCGAGAGAATCGCTGGAGCACGTTTTATTTTTCTGCTCGGCGTATCGTGGCCTCAGGAACTTGTACATCCGGCCACTGTGTCATATCTTAGGGTTAGGACGTGCAGAGTAGCACTGAGAATTCTGAAATGTGACACTAGTTTCACTGTACTTGTTGGCTCGATGAAGGCTTAGGCACTTTAATATAAAACAGAAACTGATTGATTAGTATCCTTTGTGGTGTTAAAAAAATGAGACTTGTGGAATTGACTGCTGTATCACCATTCCAGTTTCACTTTTTAATGGTTTTAACATAGGTTTTTAATGTATTTTTACTTATTTATTTTATTATGATTTGTAATTATTTGCACTTTGATGGCATATTGCCAAATAAAGTTGATTCATTGAATATTAGTCACAAAAATATTGTCTTCTATTCTTAACTAACAAAAACAAAAATGTCGCTGACCAAAATATCGCTGTCAAAAATATCTATTTTAACTTATATTGATATCAAAAATATTGTATCCTTTAAATAAACTGTATACATGTTCTAACTTTATAAACAAATATGCATTTCAGAATATAAAAATATTAATGACAATATACATTTACAGGTGTTAACATTTAAACTTTAAAGAAAATAATTTAAAAATGTAAATAAATAATACATCCAAATTTATATGAATACACCAACATATATAGCCATCATTATACAATAAACACTAATTAGCATTCACCATAAAAGGGAATCACTGAAAAAACATCAAACTAAAAGAACATTAACCAAGTAAATCACACCTCGTACAAAATAAACAAATAACATAATACAATCAATTAACCCCTTGCGTGCGCATGACGGAACCACGCCGTCATGAGCCACGGGCGGCGTGTGCTCATGACGGCGTGGTTCCGTCATGCTGTGGCCGCTCCGCCGACGCGTCGCTGATTCCCCGCCTGTGCGGGCGAAATAAAGAGTGGGCGGAGTCGTGACAGAACCACGCCGTCATGAGCACAGCTCGCCCGTGACTCATTATGGCGTGGTTCCGTCACGAGCATGGCGGCGCCGCGCTCACCCCGCACCCCCCCAGCGCCGCGGCAGAATTTGCGCCGCAGCGAAGGGGTTAAACTAGCAATATTAAATGCATACAAAATATAACTGCTTACTAAGCGAAAATCTACTAAAACTGCAAGAAGAGGATACTCTGCCAGGTTTTCCAGAAAGGACCTCAAAACAGAAGTGGAAAAAGAAGAACTACCTACCAAAGCAAAACAGAAGTAGAAAAATAAAAACGACAACCTGCAAAAGTATGTAAAACCTTTATTGATACTAATTTAAAGCCTAAGTATTATTGGAAGAGTAAAATAAGAAATAATTAAACACTCCACTGCTTTAATGTTTTCACATATTAATACTACAAAGAAAACACAGGGTTGAGAATCCACTAATCTACAAAAAATTACAGATTCTTTTTGTCTGCAAATACTTAATCAAACAGTGAGTTATTTAAAACAATTAATAAACCGAAGGTAACCTTAAAACAGTTATTTTGAAGTAAACTCCCTTAGCCCCCACGAACTGCCAACAAATAAATGTTTAAAATAAAACTAAATGTTTATTTTTTCTCCAACAGAAAAGGATGCACCTGAGTAACATTACAAGAACCCCAATGGAAAGCCTGAAAATAAAAACTGGAATTTCCAGCAGGGATACCAATGTAATTATGAAATAGAAAATAAAAGACAAAAAACAAAATGTTGCATACCAATATGAAATGTATTGTACATTTTTAAACATTTAATACCTAATATTATTATGCTATTTCAATCATTTTGACAGAAAGAGCAATATACATCAAATCATAGAAAGGTACACAATCACTCACTCACGTGTCCTACCCTTACAGCAAAGAAACTACAAGCAGGGAAACTACAAATTGAAAATGTACAAGATATCACTATAGTGCTTGTTGCGGGAGGGCACTACAAAAGATGACGTCATTATTAATGTCATGGAAAACAACTATCACCCAAAAATAACAGAAATTAGCATATACTAAACATTTCTAAATAAGCAAGCCCTAGTTCCCAAGAACCACAACTAAAATATTAAGAAATGTACTTCTCAAAGTCCCTGACCACATCCGAGGCCAGTTACCACCTGTACCCATCTTAAAGCACTTAGTAGCAAGAACTAAAAAAGCCACCAGCAATACCCTTCCTGCCCCTAAACTATATAAAGATATCCACATTCCCGAACACTTAATCGTCACACAAAGTGAGTAACCTTCCTCTCACATGATAATCTTAAAAATGATAAACGTATCATAACATTTTCTACCACAGATAGCGTATTAAAACTCAATATCAAACATAGATGGTGTATGGAACCTTCGAAATATGCCCCAAACCATTCACTCAGCTATACACCATACATGGTCAAAACACTAATAATTGTATACGCTCTACTACCTAATAAGACCTAACTACTCCCCACATAAAATAATAGTATATTTTAAACCAGGCATGATTCAAACTACCCTCAAACTTTACCCACACACAGCCATAGAAGGCTGTTATTGCCACTTTAACCAAAGTATTTGGAGACACATCCAACAATCTACACCGAGGCCCTGATTCCCAGTTTGGCGGTCCAACTGCCATTGCTGCAGAAGGGAGTACACTGCAATCTGGTATCCCGACTACTACATTATGAGTAAATCACCGGGCTGGCTGTGTGGTGGTCGTGCCAATGCAGTGGCTTGTTTCGGCTCATAGAGAGTCTGCAGCACATGCCGCTGCTGTGCCACTGCCTCTTGCATGACGGCGCACTGTGTACAGTGCACCATATCATGCATGGCAGACAGTGCACCATGAGAGTGCAAGAGTTGGCGGGGCACATCATGTGCCCCCATGCAGCCCCATGGACTGCAGCACCCTTGGGCCCTGTTTTGGGCACCTTCCCTGTTGTTCCACTGACCTTTTCATGGTGGGGTCAATGGAAAGGTCAGGGGAAAGGCAGTTCATAATAACCACAGCGGTGCTGGCATTGGCATCACCTCCATAGCCCGCCGCTTTCCCGACCAAAGCCGCTGCGGGATCTAAGATCCTGGTATTTGAGGCAGTCTTGTGGCAGTTCAACAGCCCTTCTCGTAATCGGGTGGCGGACCAACGAGGAGGCGGCAGTTGGACCTCCACCAAAGGTACAGTGGACTCTAAGGGCCCCATGCATAAAACGAAGAACCAGTCGCAAATGGGCAGATTCTCAGAATCTGCCCCTTTGCAACCGGTATGTTTGCATTTGGGATGCAGCATCCCAAATGCAAAACTCGTAAATTGAGATTCCCTAAATGCAATGCTAGGAGCAATTTAAAAAAGTGATTTTGCTATTAGGGGTCGCAAATTACCGGAAAAAAAACTGGTCGGTAATTTACAAAAACTTTGAAAAATGCACTAAAGGGCATTTTTCAAAGTTACCTGTTACACACTCACATGCCATTGGGGCATGTGTGTACACAACATGTGTACACAATGCAATTTCAGGGGTGCAACAGGGTGTCCTTTTGGCACCCTTGCACCCTTAACATTGCATGCACAATTTGCGAGTACCTATTTGGTACTCGCAAATTGCGCATGCAATTCCCATTCATTCCTATGGGCCTGCAGGCCCATAGGAATGAATGGGAAGCCATTTCTTAAGTGTGACTCGCAATTTGCGAGTTGCAATTAAGGAATGTTTATGAATCGCTCTTTTTATAGCGATTCCTACATGCATAGGCTTTTGTGACTCCTTAATTGCGATTCCTTAATAATTGCAATTAAGGAATCGCAAAAGCCTTCCTTGAGGCATGTGCCAGTAAGTGTATAATATGTCACCTATTGCTGATTTGCTTTGGGAGTTAAAAAATGATTGCACTAGCCTATGTCGCTGTCACAGAGGGAGCTAACCGCTACAAGGTACTTAGAGCAAGTCCTTTCTACCAACAAAACAAACACAAAGTAAGTCCAATTGATTATTTTGAGGACACCTGGGTTGGCAAGCTACACCGCTCAGGACACATAAACCAACCCAAACTCCAAATACCATGGTATAACATCTTTAACAGCACCATGGCTGAGGAAGCAAAAACAAACAACACGCCGCCCATTCAACACTAGCCAAAACCCACCCGACCCTAAACATTTATAGATGTCCTTCAAAATGAACAATGCTAACAAGAACTACAATTGGAAAAATCAATAACTCAAATTAAACCTAAAATAACCAAATAAACCAATAGAATGTACAACACGTTATAATGGAAAGCAAAACGTTTTGTTAAAAACAAAGAAGTACGTAAACTACTTAGAAACAATAGTTAAAAGCCTATTATAAAAAAATCTGATTTCCTACAGAGCATTAAATAAACTGAAAACAATCCATACCAACAACAGGGAAATACATTTTAACTAGTATCAAACAATTTATTTTTATTCCTCAGGGATGGAAATATTCAATTCAAATTTCATATTAAACTTATGAATAAGATTAATATGTGTATTACTTATTTAAAAATTGAAAAAGCCACCAACTAAGCAGATCTAAAATACATACAAAATCAAATAGAAACAATTAAATAATATAGATAAAATAGAACAGAATAAGTCCCAATCACATACAAAAGACATTCATTTAAAAAAAAAAGCATTTCCTACCTAACAATAAACAACTAAAATACAAAGTACTGCTCTGTAGCTGCTGCTCTCCCTCCACAGCGATGTAGTCAAAGATATAATCCACCAAAAAGGGTAAAATATATAAAGAAAAAAATTCAAAAATAAATTAGGTCCTCTACAAATCTGAAGAACCAATCTGAATTGTTAAAGTGCCCAAAAAGCAGTACGTTTAGAAAAAGGAAAAACACTGGGAAAACTGTAAAAACAAAGGAAATCAAACGTTAAAAAATTGTGGATGTTCTGCTTAACTACATCACCCATAGAAACACGAAATACATTTGGCACATTGATTACTTCAGTGGGGCCATGAATTTGAAATTTTACAGCATCCCAAGCGATCCCATCACGTACAGCCCAGGCAGTAATGTTCGCAAAAGTCTGGTCCCTTTTCATGATATGTGATGAGGAGTGGAGGGCCAAAGTTCCATCAAGTAGTCTAATTGTAGATCTTTCTTTCAGGTAGTGTCCATTGATAAGTCTAAAAAACACTACCACAAAGCCAATGGACATAAACAAAAAAATACATATGAGCACCAGCCAAATGTAAGTCCAAGGGGGAATTAAAAAATAATGTCTTTTGAACCAGGCAAAAAAAATTGAAACTTTTGACGGGGCAATGGAAGTCATTGAATTAGTGTCAAAGAAGTAGCGAGACTGGGTCACTGTGGTAGATTGTAAAACAGGCAACGGGACATCCGCAGGATAAGCATGCTCAATATCTTCAGGTAGACCACCAGCTGTCGGTGGCAATAAAAGACCAGTAACTGCATGCATCTCAACGGCAACATCAGGCATGGTGGTAGAAGCTGGGGCCACAACAGAATTTCTCAGCATCGAAGGGCAAGAAACTGCCGGTGTCATACTAAGAAGAATCGGCCACTCGCTGTAGCGTGACATTGTCAATAGAGATGTACCTGTTATCCTTGCGACCAGGAAGTGGAGGTAAAATGACTGTACGTGTACCCTGTACTCCAAGCACCGGAACTGGTGCACGATAGGAGGGGCCGAACTCCTTCTTGTTCTCCACCTTCTCACGGACCAGATCACCAACTCAAGGTAGCCAGCCGACTACCGGAATCTGAAACACAGCATCAGATGTGGAGGGTATGTGTTCCTTCGCTAGACTGTCTCTGGCTTCTTGAAGATTCTGCAATACAGCACAGTGATCATCTACGTCAAAGGGTGCGGCCGACGCCGCCATGTCTAGACCATCAAGGTCCGGGATAAACATTTGTATGCCAAAGAGCATCATGTATGGGGTCCGCCCACCCAGAGACCTTCTAGGGAGATTATTAAGTGCATGTTGCACGTCATATAAATGGGCTAGCCAGTTCCGGCCAGTACCTAAAACCCTGGCTGTCAAAGATTGCTTTAAGTCACGGTTCATACGCTCCACCACACTATTACCCTCAGGTCGGTATGGAGACGAAAATTTGACTGGACCCCCAAATTTCTCATGGCTTCTTTGTACGCCTTAGAGGCGAACGCAGGGCCCTGATCAGAATGAAAGGTACCACATGCAAAACTTCCAACAAAGACACGCAAATCCTTGATGACAGTACGGGCATCAGCACTTCTTTGTGGCCACACCCACAGAAAACGTGTGCATGAATCTACTGAAACCAAGATGCATTTGTACGCAGTATCAGAGGTAAATGGACCGCAATGATCTAAATAAACACAACCCAGTGGTTTATTAGATATGTACAACTGAGTTTGTGGTGGGCGCGCTGCAGTTGAAGGTTTTATCTGCTGGCAAATGTCACAATTAAGAACATAAGCGCAAGCTTGTTTGTATAAACCGCACCACCAGTAACGTTGTTGCAACAGAGATACAGTAGCTGCAACGCCGGCATGCGCGGACGCCATGCCCTCGTGAGCTGCTAATATCAAAGATGGTCTGCAGTCCGCATTGGGAATCAATCTGTCACCAACGTCGTTAATCCTCACTACTGGGACGTTATCAGGACTTAAGCGATAATGGTAACGAGAAGGGAAACCTCTTGGATATTTTGTTCCCTTCTCCGTAGCAGCAATAGCTGCCAAGATGTCATCATCGATCTTACTTTGTGATCTTGTAACTGCTGCTACTAAGTATGTCGCCACTGCTGTTTTTGCTGCCTCGTCAGCTAGGCTGTTGCCAACAGCATGGACACCAACTCGTTGGTGACCAAGAGTGTGAATTACATTCACGAGAGGCAGATGTTCTTTAAGTTCTGCCACTCGAACCCAAAGCGTTTTATGCTTAATTGTGCTACCTTTGGAATCGTGATAGTCATTTCGAGACCAAAAATGTAGATTGTTGTTGTAAGATTGAACACAATAAAACGAGTCACTCACTATAAGAGTAGTGACTCGGTGATCAGCAAACTCCAGTGCAAGCACCAGAGCACGAAGCTCCGCCAACTGTGCGGTACAATCACCCAATCACTGCGTATGCACGACATCGGTTTGGAATTCACCATTCACAAAAGTACCTACCACAATTGCGCAGGCCGCTGAATAGGCAAGCTTCGATCCAGTAGCCGGTTGCACAGAACCGTCAGTGTAAATGACACAATGGTAATCCTCGAGCGGGCGCAAAGACAGAGGAGCTGGATGAACGAATTCATATTGCAAGAACTCCTGAGTCTGTAGAGCCGCGTCAAAGATATATGTGACGTCGGGCGATGTCAAGGAAGTGGCCCATTGTATCCACCTTGGATGCAAAGCCTTAGAATTAGGTACACTTGCTTTCGTCACCGCCTCAAGGGCAGGATATGATGTTGCCACCAACATGCGTTTACCTTGCGATAGCGCTCGCTCTTTCAGAATCGCCATCTGCACTGCTGTCAGAACTTTCTCACCAACGGAAAATCGCAATTCAGCCGAAGTGTACAGGTGTGATTTGTACGCAATGGGGACGGTGTCGCCCTCATTGAACGTTAAGTATGTGAAACCCACTGCGACCGGCACAATTCTTATGACCAGGTTAGTGTGGTTATCACGCGTCAGTACGTTTTTAGAAGCAAGAAGGTCAGCTGAGTGCAATATAGCTGAATGCTCTGGCAGCCAACATGATTTGGAAAAAGTAGGTTGTACCAAGGCATAAAGCGGCTTGATACGCTGGGCATAATCAGGAATATACGTTCGACCGAAATTCAGAAAGCCCAGCAGAGATTGTAATTTCTTCAGTGTCGTAGGAGCACGTAGGCATGCGCATTTCTCTAGGAAGTGCGGAGCCAATCCTCGACCTTCATTGTTGAGTTCGTATCCCAAAAACAACACTGTATATGCCACAATGTGAGACTTTGCAAAGTTGAATTTGTAACCGAAGTCTGCAAACAAAACAATGAACTGTGGGTATTCTGTACTGCGCATGTCCGGCAATGAGAGTTTAAAATTGTTTTACTAGAAACCAAAAGAATTTTCATTTAAAAAATCAGCAAAATCCAAACATCCATGCTCTACCTTTGGATCCACAAACCTGTAAAATAACACATAGAGCCTGATTACGATCTTGGCAGATGGAATACTTTGTCACAAACGTGACGGATATCCCATCTGCCGTATTACCATTATATCCTATGGAACTAGTAATACGGTGGACGGGAAATCCTTCACATTTGTGATGGAGAATTCAATCCACCAAGATCATAATCAGGCCCATAATACTCACCCTCAAAAATCAGTATAGTCATACGTAACATAAACATTATTCTCTAAAAACCAGATAACATAAATTATTTTATAAAATACTGATATATTAGTAACAAACGCAACCTAAGCCTACCACAAACAACTAGTTATTAAAACCATGAAAACCACCAATTAACTATTTACTACTCCCTACATATCTCTTGTCCCCAAACCCCATACATTTTTTTTGCAAAAGGTCTTACATGTTCCAACTAACAGCACAGACTTCCTGTGATTAGTTCCAGGAAAATGAACAAAAAATTATACCAAAATACTACAAAAGATTAGTTAGTGATAAGAGTGGCTGCTACATGAAAATAAAAATGGCTATCTCTCTATAGAAATAATGTGGATTAAATGTAAAAAAAAAAGTGTAAATAATGTGAAACATGTCAATAAAAACAATATAAACACATGAAACACTTACAAAATGTATTGTGTACAAAAAAAATCAATATTAACTACGTATGTCAAAATTGCAATGCTAACTTTTTTTTTGTCCTCATTGTGAAATGATCAGGGAAAGGGATTTTCAAGGGCCCATGTCCTTCCTGAACTTGTCTGCGAACACTCTTTTATGGTTTGGATCTGGGGTAAAAATAGTAGTTCCCGATTTTTCCAGTGTAAGGGCCCCCTTGTTTCCCCTTCCATATTTTGCCACCTACCGGGGATAGCAAGCCCGTTGCTTGATGGCCATTGCTTAATCATTGGACTTACATTATAAGAAGGTCATTAGGTGAGGTTATTGTGTTGTTCCCAGATACACCAAAATGAATACCTCTTATTTGCCCTCCCGCACTTATCTAGGTTGTACACTGTCAAAATTGAGGCTAGCCATTCTCTATGTGTTGGAGGTACGGGTTTCAACAACTTTATACACATTTTTTTTCTGGCCAACAATATTAATATAAAGATATATAAAGAGAAAATTTTCTTGATCTTTATTTAAATTCGGATCCCCTGTGGTATTCTGGCCTATTCCAAAAATAACAAGATCTATGCTTACCTCAACTGGATGACCCAGGAGATTCGAGAGAAGCTTACCCGCCTCATTCCAAAACTGCTCGAGATGGGTGCACTGCCGGAACGTATGGAGATCATCCGCTCTTTCTTCCCCTCATTTTGGACAGCATTTCACTTTTTGCTTATTAATCTTGGATAACTTCCTCGGTGACCAGTATGCTCTGTGGGTAGTAAACAGGTGTTTTTTTCTCAAGGGGCGGAATTCACTATGCGCCAACACGTAGCCATAGATAATTGCCATATGCGTGATACATCCAGAGTCTGCAGTTCTTTCCCCATATCTCGTTTGGGATCATAAATTCTTTTTCCCCAGCCTGAATGAGAGCCCAATACAAGCAGGAGATTTGTTTCTTGGGTACCTTATTTCTCTGGAATAGTTTCTCGATTTCTCTGGTTCCAGTTTCCTCTTCCCGAGGCTTTTGACCCAGTTCTGCAGCTGGTAATATTTAAATCTTTTGATGGTACCCTTGGTCTTGGTTACGAGGTCCTCCCAGCTAATAATTGAGTTTTGCTCAATAAGTTCGCTCCATTTGTTTATACCTCCTTCCTTTAAGGGGATAGATGGTCTGTGTTTGAGACATTCCGGGTACCGTGTGAGTCCCATATTGGGGCAAAGTCACTGTAGTAGGGGATTTTTAGTGTACTCCTTATCTGATACCATAGTTTTGCAGCTGACCAGAAAGTCTTCAGTTTTATTTTTTTGAAGAACTTGAGGTGCCCAAATTTATACAGAAAGTGATTGTCATCTTTGTTTTGACTATCGCTTGCATAAATGCGGGGTAGAACTCAGATCTATCAAGTAGTATTCTTGAATATTTAAATTGAAAAGCCTTGCAATACTCCATCAAATCAGGGCTTGCTATTCCTCCCTGGTTTTATTTCCTTCTCAGTTTTTTCCAGGAAATTCTCGTCCCTTTTGTGGCCCAAATGAAGCTATTTATTTCTCCTTGTAGCTTTTTCAGCGATTTTTTTTTGTATTCGAGTGGTATAGCACTTAGTATATATGTAAACTTGGGGACAACTGACATCTTAATTGCATCCGATTTTCCCATAAAGGTTAGCGGAAGCCCACCCCAAGCTTTGAGAAGCTTTCTTACTTCCCCCAGAATTCTATGAAAATTGACATTGGTTATTTTCTGAATATCATTTACTATCTCTATACCGAGGTACTTTATTTTTTCTTTTGCCAACTAGTTTTTAGAATTGCAGTTCTATTCCATGATCTCAGATTAGAGAGCTGTTTCCTTAGCTACTGCTTCAATATTAAGCGGGTCTATGAAAATACAGCAATCTACGGTCCACCTTAAGGGGGGGAGGTGATTCTAGGTGAAAATCGCAATAGACCTGCTGAGTGGTCCGAAAGATGGGCTGGTAGGTGTTCCACTTTTTGCGTGATGCTACTTAGTCTGCTATCTATAAGAAAAAAATCTCTTCTAGAAGCATGATTATGCTCCTTGTTTTGGAAAGTGAAACGATGGGCTTTATGCCGCTTCTCTTTCCAGTTGTCTATAATCCCCAGGTCGTTAATACATAGTCCTACCCACTCTCTCATTTTTGGTAGATTTGCTGTATACCTAGCAGGGTATCGGTCCACATTTGGATTTAAAATTATGTTAAAGTCGCCTCACAGCATGATGGTGGACTGGGCTTTCAGTAGCTGGGAATATACTTTCTGGATGGAATAGGGTCATCTGTATTAGGCCCGTAGCAACCCACTACTGTTTATGAGGTATTGTGAATTTTTAAACTGGATATTGCCCATCTACCTTTCGTGTCCACTTCTGCACTCCTTTCGTAGAGCATTCTTAATTTGTGCAGATGTAGGCATCCACCCACTCTTGATACTTAAGTATGTCTGTCCATTCTTCTTTTAGTAGGTGAGTTTCTTGTAAAATTATTATTCGCTGTCTATTGTCTTCAGATATTCCATTATTTTCTGTCTACGTCTTTTTATTCTTAGGCCATTTACGTTCCATGAAAGTATATTAACTATCATCTTATTTTGGTTCTTTTTCCTTTTTGCATTGTTGGGGAGCCCCCAGCTCTCAATGCCTCTCCAGTTTCCCTTCCTTCTTAACACTGCACAATTTGGACTTTTTTTTCTTTTTTCCCCTAACTTGCTCCTCACCCCATGCTGTTTTTATTTCTTTTTTAAATGGATTTCTTAGTGACCCCCCCCTCTTTCCCTTTCCCTTTCCCTTGCCCCTTCCTTCCCATGAGAAGCCTCCCATTTCTTTTCTGGGCAGAAATCTGCCCTTTCGAGCCCTTCAACCTCCAGGTGAGAAGTTGACTGTTGTTTTTAGGTGTGATCTTTTGTTGCGTTTTTATATGGTCAATTAGGCACTCCACTTCTTTAGGATCTCAAATATTGTGCATTTTGTTCTCACACATGATCCGCAGAGAGACTGGAAAGCGCATCTGGACTGTCGTGCCCAAAAATTTCAGTTGTTGCATGAGCTGGCCAAGTTCCCACTGCCTGTCTTGCATCATTTTCGAAATGTCAGATCTAATTCGGGATGACCAGCCATCTTTGTTGAAAGAGCCTGCCTTTAAGCTTCACGAAGGATTTTTTCTTTGAGGACAAACGTATTAAAGTTTACTAATATCTTTCTTAGGTTTTTCCTCTGCCGAATGCGTCGCGATGTACTCTTTGGATGCCGTCTGCTAAATCACTCACCTTTACCCAGGGGAATATCTCTTCAAGCAACATAATTATGAATTGTCTGATATCCTTCCCTTCCAGGCCCTCCGGTACATTAAGCAACCTCAGATTATTCCTTCTAGCTTGGTTTTCCAATGATTCCATGTTGTCCCTGATACCCGAGTCTGAAGTCTTTAAGAATTTTATTTCCTTCTGATTCAGTTCCACTTTTTTTCTTATGTCGTCAACTGATGCCTCCACCAGTGACACTCTCTCCATTAAGGTATTGATCTTCTGATCCAGCGCCTCACATGATTTTGTTTGATTCCTTTCCAAGGTTGCGGTTAGTCCTCATTTCGACAAGCATGCCTTCCATTAGTTTCTCAGTAGTTTTTAGCCGTAGCTGGTTATATTGTTCCCCTTGCTGTGTCACTTACCCTCCAGCGATCTCTCTGCAGTCCTCTGCTTCCTCCTATCCCTCTTGATCGTGATGAGGGCTCCACTGCTATCTTGCTGCCCGCATCGCTCCCGCTGTCCCTGGTTGTCTCTGCCTGAATCGAAGTTCTTCCTCTCAGGGGCACTCTCGTGATGGATCACCTGCTTCTCCGGCAAGCCACCGCAGCTTCTGCCCACACGCCTCCCAGCCAGAGCACACCGCGGCTCATTTCCGCCTTCCTCTTTCCTGATTCCTCTGCGTCCTCCACGGTCACAGCTGCTGCCCTGACTGCCTCTTTCTGTTTCTGCTTCTTCCCCGAGATTTTTACATTTTTTTTTTTTTCCTTTTTAAGAACGAGTAATCCAGGCTAATGATCGTCTCTTCGGCTGCTGGTGGGTGCCTTTTAAATATTTATCACACGCTATCCATCGGTTTTGGTTAGTAAGTTAGTCATTTTGGACCGGGAGGCGAGGTGCACCCGACCGGACTAGCTAGCCGGCCACCATTTTCTCTCCTTCACTTCCCCTGACCGGGTCCGTGCTGCCTCTGCACCTGGGCCGGGCCTCTGCTCCAGGGCTGGGCCTCTGCTCCTGGGCCTGGCAATACTAACTCTTACCTAATGCATTGTAGAAGATCTTCAGTTACATTTTCTATAACCACACCCATCTAAACTATTTCATGGAAGGTATTGGATACTAAAGGGTTACATTCCCTATTCCTATTCCAATCTAAGAAAATGTTGCAAGGTGTTGGAAACTAAAGGGTTATATTTACTATACCCACACCAACCTAAACCATTTCAAGGAGTGGATTGAATACTAAAGGAGTTATATTTACTATTCCAAATCCAATCTAAACCATTTTGGTGAAGATGTTGGATGATAAAAGGGTTACATGTACTATTCCCAATCCAATCTAAACCATTTCAGGGAAGGTGTTGGATACTAAAGTGGTTATATTTACTATCCCCACTCCAATCTAAACCAGTTTGGGGAAAAGGTTGGATACCAAAGTGGTTACATATACCATTCCCACTCAAATCTAAACTATTTCAGGTAAGGTGTTGGATACCTAAGGTGTTACTTATACACTTACCACTCCAATCTGAACCATTTTAGAGAAAATATTGGATTCTAAAGGGGTTATATTTACTATTCCCACTGCAATGTAAATAATTTAAGGACGGTGTTGAATACTAAAGGAGTTACATATACTATTTTCACTCCACACTAAAATGTTTTAGACTCTGAAGGGGACTATCCCCAATCCAATGTAAACCATTTTAGAGAAGGTGCTGTGTAACTTTGACTAGTCCCACTCCAATGTAAACTATTTAGGGGAAGTTGTTGAACACTAAAGGGTTTACAACATTTAGTATTTCCACTCCAATCTAAACCTTTTTGGGGAAGATGTTGGATGCTAAAGTGGTTACCACTATGATACATACTCTAATACTCTAAAATAAAATATAATTAGAATAAAGTTTTTCAATAAATAAAATATTGTAAAAAAAAAACAACTTAGCTAATAAATAATTCAAAACTCATTAATATTACAAATAATCATATTAGATGAATATTTATACACACACATATATATATATATATATATATATATATATATATATATATATATATATATATATGTAACGCCAGCCAATTTCAAATTCGAAATCAAAGCACGGACACCAAGGAGAATTGCAATGTGAGTCGGTTTAATCGCTGCAACCAAAACAGTTGGTTGCAGCGATTAAACCGACTCACATTGCAATTCTCCTTGGTGTCCGTGCTTTGATTTCGAATTTGAAATTGGCTGGCGTTACATATTTGGGGCTGCCGATTGCCCCAGCACGGACCGCCTGGATAGACAGCCTCTGTCATTATCGGGATTGTGTTACAATATATATTTATATATATATTCACTGAAAAAACCATAGGTTTCAGGGGTGTTATAGTTAGCTGGACTTTTCACTTGAACAAAACCATTGAAATTCCCCCGTTATAGTTAGTTCAGCTAACTATAACTCGCGCGCCCGCAATGCACTGCTGATGACGTCACATATTACATCACTCATGACATGGTCAGTGACATCACTCATGACATCACTGATGACATCTCAAATGACATCACTGATGACATCACTGATGACATCATCCAGTGAATGTGTGTTATTCTGAAAATTAAATATGTTTTATATATGTATATCTCAAGGTCGATGGAAGAATAAATGGGTATATAAGTGTCTAAATGGATGATTTGTTTTTGAAAAATTGATTGTGTAACTGACTGATTAAGTGTATCATAGTGAAGACATGGCTTAGTGAGTAATGTTTAAATATGTAAATATCTGTATCAGTCTCTCACTTTGTGTATAAGTGGCTGCATGGGTTGGTGAGTAGCTACATGGGTGTCTATATAGGTTATTAGTTCGTTTTTTGAGTATCAGTCTGAGGGTCTGCATGGTTCGGTGGGGGGTATTACGTAGTGCATAGGTGCATGAATGAGTGACTCACTGTTTGTATGTGTTGAACACAGTATGTGTGCAGGACTGTATGGGTGGATGAGTGTGTGTATGGGTGTGTTAGTGAGTGAATGACTGTCTCAATAGTGTCTTTATGAGTAACTACATATGTTTTAAACTAGTATATGTGACTATTGGTGTATATATGTGAGTATATGTGAGAGTGAGAGATTGAAAGAGTTCCTGTATGAATAAGTATGTGTTTCTATAAGTGATTGTTTAAAAGACTAAGTATGTGTAAGTTTCCGTAGAAGTAAGTGTGGTGGTGTGTGTATAACTGTATATGCAAGTAAATGTATGTTTGATTCTTTATTAGCATGAGTGACTATGTGTGTGAGTAACTCTATGGATGAGTGGCATTGTGTAACAGGATGTATAGGTGTATGAGTACATATGATGAGTGAGTACATGTATGAGTGACTGTATTGGACTGTTGGTGAATGAGTGGATGTGTATGTGGATCTTAGAATTACTGAAGAGGTTGTTGTAACTGGTATTGGTATGTCCATTGTTTTGAAAATTTTAGTCTCTATTTTTGAATGTGTGTATCAAAGGTTATATTAGGGTGAGAGGAGGTCTGCCACTCTATCACAAGGATGATGTCATCAGTGATGTCATCAGTGATGTCATTTGAGATGTCATGAGTGATGTCATGAGTGATGTCACTGACCATGTCATGAGTGATGTAATATGTGACGTCATCAGCAGTGCATTGCGGGCGCGCGAGTTATAGTTAGCTGAACTAACTATAACGGGGGAATTTCAATGGTTTTGTACAAGTGAAAAGTCCAGCTAACTATAACACCCCTGAAACCTATGGTTTTTTCAGTGAATTTCTGAGGTTTTTTAAATGCTAATTCCTAACTATAACGTGCCTGAAACCTATGGTTTTTTCTGTTAATTTCAAAGGTTTTTTAAATGCTAATTTCTAACTATGCCTACAGAGATAGGACATGTGAAGAAAGAAGAAAAAATGCACAGAAAGAAACAAAAGAAGTGCAGAAAGAAGCAACAGAAGTCCTCAAAGACGAAGAAAAGTGCAGAAAGAAGGATAACGTGCAGAAAGAACAAAAAGAAGAGCAGAAAGAAGCCTTGTTGCAAAATCATCCTGTACCCTCAACTTTTTCAGACGGATACTGGTGGTAACTGAGTCTGACTAACCAGTCCTAGAGCCAGTACTATGTTAAAAGACACTTAGAATACAGTGAAAACACCTACATACACTAGGGAACATTATGCGTTGGGGTCCCCCTGTGATTAGCCTTACCTCCTCTATAAGCCCCTAGTATATAATAGGGCATGGGGATTAAAACTACCTCTTAAAACAGGCCACAGGGCGTTTTTGCACACGTTAACTCAGGCCCCGTCCCCTCCTTTCACCATTGTGTAAACACGCCCTGTGTCCGTTTTTAGTTGGGAGATTAAGTTCATTTGAGTCCTGAGGGTCCCTAGGGTCCAACTAGCCCACTAGGTACCTCCAGTAAGTGCCACAGAGCTGCGTTGCAGAGAGGTGTAAAAAGTGGCACGGCCTGGACCACCTCTCTGCAATGCAGCTCAGTGGCGCTTACTGGAAGCACTTGGTGGGCTAGTTAGCCCCCAGGGGCCCTCAGTATTGAAGGGAAATTATATCCCCAATTTAAAACGTGCCATGGTGCGTGTTTGCACACGTCACCTCAGGCCCCGTCCCCTCCCTTCACCACTGTGTAAACGCGCCCTGTGGCTGTTCTAAGTTGAGAGATTAAGTCCCCTTGAATCCTAAGGGTCCCTAGGGTCACACTAGACCACTAGGTACCTCCAGTAAGCGCCACAGAGCTGCGTTGCAGAGAGGTGTAAAAAGGGGCTTGGCCTCAGAACACCTGTCTGCAGCGCAGCTCCCTGGCGCATACTGGAGATGCCTGTTGGGGGCGCGTTTGCAGAGTGCTGCATGGAGGGGGCATGGCCTCCGGGACGATGCCAGTCTTTTATTTATTTTATTTTTTTAAGAAGGGGGGCTGTGTGGTTCCCCTTCTTATTCTAATTTATTGGCCCTGATGACCCCATCCCCCAGGGCCTGTCTCCTAATTATATTTTTTTGACCCCAATCCCCAGGGCCGGCCACTGTTTTTTATTATTTTTAAAAAATATATATTTATAGACACACCTAGGACATGCTGGACAAACCGTACGTACCTATCACCATGACGATTTGCGTGATATTCATTAAAAGGCGACTATGCATGCAATTAATCCACGTGGAATGTATTTACACCACTAGTGAAGCTCTGACATGTCTGATGCTCTACCGTGCCTAATCCCGGTAGACACCCTTGTCGTTTATTTATACAAACATGGGTAGCTATTGGCGGGCACATTTAATACACATGCACACCAAGCCATTCAAAGGGGATTCGACAAAAATTCGACCAAAACTATGCAATAAACCCCCCTCACAGTTAATAAAACACACATCCACTGCCGGATGTGTAATACTTTTTATTTTACTCTCTGGAAAGGGGACGAACATCACTTGCGAGTCACAGCGCGCTCCTGACAGAGCCCAATGCTGTGTTACACCCACCATTGCCTGCCGAGTGCCACACACCTCTGTATTGTATTCCACTAGCTAGTGCATATGCTATGACACTCTCTAGCCCATGTGCACTGTAACACCACCCCGTGAAAATGTCATGCCACACTTGTCTTCGCACGGGTTATATTGCCCCATCTAACGTGCCTTCCTCGATGCCTATGTTATAACGCACAGTGCTATGCCATACATATTACAATTTGGGATCCATATCTTTGTCACAGTGCATATGCAACGTTACACTCCCCAGCACATATTTTATATTACAACTTTAGAGACTAGTTAGGTTACACAACACTGCCCTGTGCATATTACACTCCAAGGCGCATATCGCATAGCACGCGCTAGTGCCTGTGCTATCTCGCGCTCTCCAATGAATCTGTCATTGCGCACAATGTATTGCATATTATATTTCACGCCTGGTTCATCTTATATCACACTTTTTGGTGCATAGTTTATACCATACACTATATCTAGTTTTCATTTTCAATCGTGCTCTCAGGACTATGTTCTATATAACACTGTGTTCACCTACCCTTTTCACGGGCATTACATTTTGCGATAGGGGGTGGAGGGTCAGGGGGTGTTTTTGCCAAGTGAGCCCGGAGTCACAGTCACTAACGTCTTCTTCTTCCTGAATAAAAGTGAGATTATGCTGCATACTTGTTCATATTTTAAGTAGTTTGCACAGACAAAATGTTTTAAAAACAATAAAGTTTCTAATACCCGCCTTCTCTGAACAGTTAGCTTGCTGCCCCATCCCCCTCCTCCCTATCCTCTGTTGTGTGAATCCATGGACTAGCCTCCTCCCTCCTGCCATGCATGGTCTGATGTGCTGCCACTGCCCTCAATTTAGTATGATGTACCAGTTCACTCCTCCTGCCCTCCATTGCCCAATTCTATGCCCCATCATTGACCTCCTGCTTAAACTCTGTGCTTAGCTTGCTGCCCCTATTCTCCTTCCCCCTGCCCTCCGATGTCTTTGTGCATGCCCCTGCTCCATCCTTTTTGCCCACCATGTCCCATGGACCTGCCACTCCTATCTACTCTGAGTGTTCTGTTGAGCTGCCACTCCCCTCCCACCTGCCTAGCATTGTCAGATGACTGTAACCTGTCCCTGCCACCTCCACCCTGCCTGTCCACATGCCATGCCTCTATCCTCTTCCTCCTGTCCTACATGGTCCATTGTACTGCCACACCCTTCTGCCCTCCCTGGTCTGTTGTGCTGCAACTGCTCCTCCTGCCTGCCCCGTGTGGTCTGTTGTGAGGCCCCTTCCCCTGAACTTTCTTGTCTGTGCACAGGTCCTGACCCTCCCTTCTATCCTCCATCGTCCTTTGTGCATGCCCCTGCACCCTCCTTCTTGCCCATCATAGACATTGTGCTGCCACTAACCCTCCCACTTGCCATGCATGGTCTTCTGTGCAGCCATGGCCCCTCCCACCTTCCCTGTGTGGTCAGTTAGCTGCCCCTGACCCCCTCCCACCTTCCCTCCATGGTCTGTGTGTATGCCATCACAGTCTCACTGTTGCTCTTCATGTTGTGTCTTGCTTCTAGTGCCCATCCTGCCTGACCTCCATGGCTATCTTGCTGCTCCTGCCCTGCCCCCTTGCCCCCAGCCCTCTGTTTACATGTGCAGACCCCTACTCCCTCCCTCCTGGCTTGTCTGTTCCATTGTAATGCCCCTGATCCGTCCCTCCTGCCCTTTATGGTCTGTTATGCTGCAGCCTTCTCTCCTGTCTGTCCATTATGGTCAGCTAGCTACCATTGCCTCTTGCCCCTCTGTTCTCTGTTGTCCATGTGCATGGTCCTGTCCCCTCCCTCTTGCTTTCTATGGATTGTTGTGCTGCACTCCCGTCCTGCATGCCCTGTGTGGTGTATTGTGCTGCTGCAAACCCTGATGCCTGCCCTGCAGGGTCAGTTTGGTGCACCTCTCCATGTCTCTCCTGTCCTCTGTTATCCAAGTCCATGTCCCTATCCAATTTCCTTTCATGATCCAATGTACCATACTTGCGAACATTTTGAACTTGGTAAGAGGGAGATTTTGAAAAAAAACTGGGGTATTGATTTTCCCCTTTGAGTTACATTGAAAAAGAGGATATTGTAGACAGGAGACAGATCAAATAAAGCCCATTTGAGCTTAAAAACATTGGACGTTTCCTGGCTGTATCGGGTCTGTTGGCATGTATGGTTGTACTACCATTGCCTCTTCCTTCTGCCCACAATGGTCTATTACATTGCCACAGCCTTGAAGGAGGGTAGATTTTGTATCACAGGGGGCCCCTGGCCCGTTCTGTCCACACCTGAAGTATGAGACCCTTGTCCTTGCCCTGCCAGCCGCATTTGTAGGCCGTATTAAATTGACCAGCGGGTCCTGTGTTGCTATATAATTATCCTGAGACATCCTTACCACTCAGCCAGCATAAAACCCCTGTGTAGGCCCTTCTGTTCAATATGTAGGCCTCTTTGTTAAATTGACCATAGCTCTGCAATTTTAGTGTATAGCAGTCTGAAGGCAGGTCTGCGAGGCCTTCTGCTCCAAACTAGTAGCCCCCACCCTACCCGAGTGCTCCGTGCTCGGTATCAAAGTTCAACATCCCCCTGAAGCTGTCGACATACAGTAGGCTGCATCCTGGACTGGTACTTGCTTCCTGGGCAGGTTTCCCGCTTTTAAGGAAGTGGCAACCGCAGAGCGTCAAGTTAGGAGAACTGAGGAGATTTTATACATGAATATATTGAATTCCTGTAGAATACCCATTATTTTCTGCTTGCTCTATGGAACTTACGATAAGCGATTGGCCTGAGAGACTGACCTTTTCACCCAGTCCATTGTCAGCATTAAGTGGGTAAATGACGAAATGTCTGGTAAAATCTGCAGACGAAGCTTTTGGGTAGCATACGTAGGTAGATGTAGCGTGCAAAGGAGCCCACAAAATGATATAAAAAGGGAGCACCCACAGATATCGACGGACAACCTCGCCGTCTGTATGTAGGTTAACAGGCTGTGCAGGTTTTCCCCAAGAACTGGGAGCTCTTGTCTTCCTTTGCTTAAAATGTCTTGCTCTGCTTTGCTTGAAGTATCTTATTCTATTTTACCTATATGAAATGTCATGTTATTTTTTAACCATTGTTCTCTTTACTTTTGCATTTAAAAGATGTTGTATTGTAATTGCAGGAATGCTTGCTCTAAGAGTAAATGTGAGTGTCCCTAGGTAACATTTTCCTTGGTGTAACTTGTTTCTCATGATGCATTTATAGATGTGTTTTCTCTCTCTCTCTGTCAGTCCATTAATTGAGATACAGAGAATATCATGACAGCTGTATGATTATCTGGATTCTGTATTTTGTACTTTATGTCTCTATTCTGCGGTTTCTTTGAAGTTGCATCTTCTCATTAAACTGCCATTGTATTCTGCCTCCAATTCCATGTCTCATATGTCTGTTTTCTTCATTTTTGGAGCAAGCGTTCCTAGGCACCCCGGCTCAAATTAAGGTGCCCCTTTTGTCCCTGACTCACTCTCCTGCTCAGTTCTGTGGTGGCTCCCGGGGCTCTGGGGACCGCCCCTAGCTTCCTTGACCCGTAATAGATCTTCCCTCCAACAGCCTCTCTTGCAAGTCCTGTATTGTTGGTTTGTTGCCCCTGCCCCCCTTTCCACTGCCCTCCATAGTCTGTTGTGCTTCCACGGCCCTTCCTGCCTGCTCAGTGTGGTTAAATTGTTGCCTTTGCACCCTCCTACCTGCCTTCAATTTTCAGAGTCCGTGCCCCTGGCCTCTGCCTCTCAACAGTATCCTAATGAACAACTAGATTGCTAACATTCTATATTTATTACAAAAGTGTGGAACGCCTGACATCATCTTAATGTAATCAAAACTGTAATACCTAGAGCATTCCTTTAGAAATTACATATATGAGAGGGTCTTATTGGCTTCAAAATTATGGTTAGTGCTCTAAAAGACTAAAATAAGGACATATTTTCTGAGTTTTCAAATAGCGACAAAGCACTTTTAAATTATTTGTTATCTTTATGTTTTTTTATCTAGTTGACAACTTGATTAAATGTTGCACTTAGGGGAGAGGATGTGGTGTTACTTCCAGAACTGCAGACTTTGCAACTGGGGAACCAGGTTGAAGTTTCTGCTTCAGCTCGACATTCTGTGATTCTGGTCAAATCACTTAGTCTCCCCATGTCTACAACCAAAATGAATTTGTTCTTGTGTGATGTAACCAATGCTCATGTAAAGCACTCCAATACCTGACAAGTCTGCACTATATAACACTGCAAAAACACAAAATAATAAGTGTTTTGCACACTTCTGTCATTGGGCTATATTTGGGCTATATCTGGGTGATTTTGGGCTACATTTGGGCTCTTTTGTCTCCGGTGGCCATCTTGGGAGATTTATTTGTTATGAAGTTTCCTAATTTCCTCATGTACTGCAGTCTCCTCAGTCAGAAATGCTTTCAGTTTTTTACTTTGATTCCATCATGAAGGTATTCAGATATGTCACACATTTGCCATAAATTCTGAATGTTAGCACTCTAGTTGCTCATTAGATCACTGTAGTAAAACTACTGTTCACCATGGAAGTCTGCTCCTGGTATTAAAAGTGCATGTTTCAGTCTGCATGTCAGAATTTTTTAATGAAATAGAAGAGGATTTGAGAAGTCACTCAAAATGTGCCCTCATTTTCTTTCTTCAGCATTAATCATAATTTCTATGGCAAAATGAACCCCCTCATTGTGTTCCTTTTTAAATTAAATGTTTTAAGTGTTACCAGTTTATTCCAATCAAGATGGCTTCAGGTGTGCCATACTTTTGTCATAATGAAGACAGTAAGTGCTCTAGTTGTTTTTAAGAACATTCTCGGACATTCTGTCATTGGGCTATACTTGGGCTACATCTGGGTGATATTTGGGCTACATTTGGGCTCTTTTGTCTCTGGTGGCCATCTTGGGAGACTTATTTGTTATGAAGTTTCCTAATTTCCTCATTTACTGCAGTCTCCTCAGTAGGAAATACTTTCAGTTTTTTACTTTGATTCCATCAAGAAGGCATTCAAATGTGTCACACATTTGCCATAAAATCAGAATGTTAGCACTCTTTTTGCTCATTAGATCACTGTAGTAAAGCTACTGCTCACCAGGGAAAACTGCTGCTGGTATTGAAAGTGCATGTTTCAGTCTGCATGTCAGAATTTTTTAATGAAATAGAAGAGGATTTGAGAAGTCACTCAAAATGTGCCCTAATTTTTCTTTCTGCAGCACTAATCATACTTTTTATGGAAAAATGAACCCCCTCATTTTGTTCCTTTTTAAATTAAATGTTTTAAGAGTTACCACTTTAATCCAAGCAAGATGGCTTCAGGTGTGCCATACATTTATCATAAGTAGGACGGTTAGCGCTCTAGTAGTTCTTTGGAACACTCTGGAAAGCTGCAGTAGAACACAAAGGAATCAACTGACAGTCTCTGCCCTTGTTGGATGTACATGTTTTACTGAGAATGTCAGACTTCATTCTCACATGACTGAGAAAGATAATGTGAATTTACAGAAAATAAGCTCTCAGTTTAGCTTATAGATCACCTTCCAAACCTCTGTGGTAAAAGCATGAGAAAATATTTTTCTCTCAATCATGATATCCCAGCAGAAGGCTTTTTCACATGGTGAAATCACCTTAGAACATACCACAATTCCTAAAATGAGTATGGTACCATCAACAAATGATTTATAATGTAACTAAAGTCTTAAAACCTTCTATTAACTGCAATGCTTTTTAATGAGGTGCTATCATGTATATTGGTCCCAAGATGGCTGCCAACACTTCTTGGATGAAGTGCTGACAGCCAATCAGATCTCAGGATGAGATGTGTGGTTAGGCTCCGCCCACATATATATATTGATTTAAATGCTATTTTCTCAGGAACTACTGAACAGATTTACACCAGACCTACAAAAGGCACTTCCTTGACCTGAGGACTACCTCTCTGCCAAATTTCAAGTAACTCTGTTCAGCCGTTCGGGCTGTAGCTGTGTCTAAAGGTCCTATGGAAAAATGCATGGGAAAAACGCGTTTTGGGACCCCCCTTTTTTCTCAGCCCCCGCTTGACGAATCCCCCCGAGACTTTCAGGGTAGGAGCGGAGCGTAGCGCCCCACCTATTTTGAAAATTTCGCGAGGATTCATCGACCGGCGCCAAAGTTATTCCAAATAGAATGTTGCGGATTTCCTATGGAAACAGGGTCCTAACTATAACTATCTACTGGCGACCGCCAGTAGATAATATATATATATATATATATATATATATATATATATATATATATATATATATATATATATATATATATATATGATGCTCAAAGTGTTCCCACAAGTTTAGCATGCACTCCAACAGCAGGAAATCCACGCAGGTCCAACAAGTCACAGGCTGTAGCCGACGCGTTTCGGAAGATTCCTTTTTCTAGGCTGGTTCACCGGATACACAGCGTTTTCAAAACCGCACCTTTTATCCCTTATTCGCCAGCTGTTTGGCCAATCGTTAAGCTTGTATAAGCACTGTCCCAAGGTCTTCTGGGACTTGAAGTGCGGATTCATTCTCCCCATATGGGTGCTGTGTGGCCAGGTCCCCTAATCAACCCTCTATGGGTCCCGTGAAGTGTAAGTCCTGAAATTCTCGGTGCCGCTGTTCCCGGAAGACTTGGCGGGATGCCAAGCCTCGGCCCGCTTTTGAAAACGCTGTGTATCCGGTGAACCAGCCTAGAAAAAGGAATCTTCTATATATATATATTCACTGAAAAAACAAAACCATAGAAATTCAGCAGTTATAGTAACCTGAGCTAACTATAACTTACGCCCCCAACATACACTGCTTATGACCTCACATATTACCTCACTCATAACATGGTCAGTGACATCAATGATTACATCTCAAATGACATCACTGATGACATCATCCAGTGAGTATAAGTGTTTTCTAAGAATGTATGAGTGTTAAACATATATACTAAGCTACTACAAAAGTGTAATTAGTATATTAGGTGAACTGTTAATGAGTGAAACTACTTTTAACATATAATATGTGAGTGGCTGTATGCATCTGTGTGCGAGTGGGTCTCTGAGTGGCTATATGGGTGTGTGAGTGGCTGTATGTGTGTATAAGTAGGAGTAGGAGTAGCTGTGTAGGTGAGTGAGTGACTGTGTGGGTGACTGTATTGGTGATTGAATGAGTGTGTCAGTAGCTATATGGGTGTGTGAGTGACTGTATGAATGAGTGACTGGGTGTGTAAGTGTGCTTAATGAGTGGCTTTTGAGTGGGAGTTTTGGTAAGTGAGTTGGTGTTTGAGTGGCTATATTGGAGAGTATGTACCTATCCTATGTGAATGGCTGTATGGGTGAGTGAGCAGATGTGTGAGCTCTTGTATGGATGTGTGAATGGGTAAGGTTGTATGGGTGTGTGCAGGAGTATGTGATTGGTTGAATTGGTGAGTGAGTGGCTGTGTGGGAGGCTTTATGGGCGAGTGAGTAGCTGTGTGAGAAGCTGTGAAGGTGAATAAGGGGGTATGTAGTAGCTGTATGGGTGAGTATACTGGGTGAGTCACTGCATGGGTGAGTGACTAGTTGTTTGAGGAGCTGTATCAGTGAGTTAGGCGTTGTGCGAGTAGAGTGGCTGTATGAGTGAGTGAGTGTGTGAGTGGCTCTATAGATGAGTATGTGAATGTATGAGTACCTGTATAGGTCTGTGAATAGGTATGTGACTGGTTGTGTGGGTGTATTTGTGGGCGTACAAGAGGTTTTATGAGGGTGAGTGGGTGTGTGAGTAGCTCTGTGGATGATGTCATCAGTGATGTCATTTGAGATGTCAGTGACCATGTCATTAGTGATGTAATATGTGAGGTAATAAGCAGTGCATTCCTGGGGCATGAGTTATAGTTAGCTCAGATAACTAGAATTGCTGATTTTCTATGGTTTTGAACGAGTGAACACTGAGCCTAACTATAACGTTTCTGTAACCCTTGGCTTTTTAGTGAATTTCTAAGATTTTTTAAATTCTATTCCCTAAAAACAACATCTCTATAACCTTTTTTTTTCTTAAGTGCATTTCCAAGGTTTTTTTAAATTCAATTTCCTAACTATAAGGTCCCTGTAACCTTTGTGTTTTTAAGTGAATTTCTATGTTTTTTAACTACACAAGTCACATTTGCAGGGTGGTGGAGAAAGGGGCAGGGCATCTGACCAGCTCACAGCATTACCACAGTGTGGGACTTACTGGAGATAACAGGAGGGGGGTCTTGGCCCCCAAGGACCATTAGCATCCAAGAGGACATCATCACCCAAATAGTAGTGCACCAGCAGGCACATTTGCAGAGTGGTGGAGAAAGGGGCAGGGCTTCCGACCAGCTCTCAGCAATTCAGCTGTGTGGGACTTACTGGAGGTAACAGGAGAGGTTCTTGGCCCCCAAGAACCCTCAGCATCCAAGGTGACTTCATCCCCTAACCAGTAGTGTGCCAGGAGGTGGGCTTGCAGATTGGTGGAGAAAGGGGGTGGGGCCTCCAAAGGCCTCTTAGCAATCCCACTGTGTGGGGCTTACTGGATGTAACAGGAAGGGTTCCTGCCCCCCAAATACCCTCAGCATCCAAGGGGAGTTCATTCCCCAACCAACAATGTACCAGGAGGCTCGTTTGAAGAGTGGTGAAGTAAAGGGAGGGCCTCCGAAGACCTCTCAGCAATCCCAATGTGTGGGGCTTACTGGAGATAACAGGAGCGATTCCTGGCCCCCAAGGACACTCAGCATCGAAGGGGGCTTCATCACCCAACCAGTAGTGTGCCAGGAAGTATGTTTGCAGAGTGGTGGAGAAAGGGGTGGGGTCTCCAACAACCTCTCAGCAATCCCACTGTGTGAGACTCACTATAGACAACAAGAGGGGTTGCTAGCCCCCAAGGAACCACAGCATCCAATGGCACTTCATCCCCAACCAGTAGTGCACCCGGAGGCACGTTTGCAGAGTGTTGGAGAAAGGGGGCATGGCCTCCGACAAGCTCTCAGCAATCCCTCTCTGTGGAACTTACTTGAGGTAACAAGAGGGATTCCTGGCCCCCAAGGACCCTTAGCATCCAGGGGACTTCATCCCCCAACCAGTAGTGCACCAGGAAGCACATTTGCAAAGTTGTGGAGAAAAAAGGCGGGTCCTCCGGCGACTTACATGGTCCAGCTTTTGAGGGAAAAAATGTATTGTGGGACGCATAGCCCCCCTTCCCTGGGCTGTTTTTGGCCTTGGGTTCCCCCATCTCCCACAGACAGGCCTTTATGCAATGGTGAAGGGGGCCGCGCAGTCCCCCTCTGCTATGATTTTGGCCCCTGGGGCCCTATCCCCCAGAGCCCAGCCTTTTTTTAGAAAAAAGTATTTTTATTTAGGGGAGAGGGGCCCTGTGGTCCCCCTCCAAAAGCTGATTTCGGTCACATACACTTCATCTCCTGGGGTCCACCCATAACAAAATAATTAAATAGTACTGGGGAGGATGGCTGTGCGGTCCCCCTCCCCTGGCTGATTTGGCCCTGGAACCTCATCCCCAGGGTCCAGCCATTTAGAGATGGACCCCAACCCCACAGGGCTGTTGCTTTTTTAAAATGTTTCTTTTTATTTTCAAAAACTACTTGGCCCAGGGGGTCCCTAAGGTCCCCCCACTGCAAATCGATTCTGGCCCAGGGAGGTGGTGGTCCACAAGGCCAGGGGGGTTTGAGAGACCTCCCATAACAATGCATAAGTCATGGGAAGGTGTTGGTCACCAGGGCATGGGACTCAATAAGGTATTTTTGGAGAGTGGCCCGGGGAGGGGGTGGTTTTCGTCCGTGGGGGTTCCAAGAGGCCCCCCATTTAACAATCAATAAGCCCCGGGGAAGAGGTGGTCCCCGAGGTATTAATAGGACCCAGGAGGGGGGCCGATCCATCACCCCTCCTTTATTTTGAAAATGCCCCCGGGACCTGGCCCACCCGGACCCAATTACAAAAGAAGCGCGGGAGCCCATACTTTGTTTTTTTTTAAAACAATTTCAGTTGGAACCGCGGATTTAATGCAGCTCCACTGAAATAATTTTTTTAATGCTTTTTTGACCCTTTGTGGGACCCCCCATGAGGACTAGTGGGAAAGGGTTTTCCTAGCCTGCCCCCTTTTAATTTTTTGTGTTTTCTGGGACTCGGCTCAAGCCAAGTGCCAAGATGGCTGCCCACACTATCTGGTTGAAGTGTTGGCAGCCAATCAGATCTCAGCACGAGAGCGGGAGGGGTCGTGGATCCTCTGTGTCCCTATATATACAATTGAAAATGTATTTTTATACATCCACAACTGCTGAACGGACTTACACCAAATCACAAAACAACTTTGGGTTGATTCCGTTCAGCGGTTGAGGCTGTAGCAGTGTCTAAAGGTCCTATAGAAATTAACATGGGAAACGTATGTTTTTTTACCACCTCCCCTTTTTCTCGGCCCTCGTTGGACGGATCACCCCGAAACTTTCCATGCGCAACAATGGCAAATATTCAGGAAGTTTCATCACACGACGCCAAAGATATAGGCAAATCAAAAATGCTTTCCTATGGCAACTAGGACCTAACTATAACTACCTACTGACGAATGCCATTAGGATATATATATATATATATATATATATATATATATATATATATATATCAACGCACGTAGCAAATTAAATCAGAACAAACCATGGCTTGCCAGCTAATCACATTCTAGCAATTCCATGACTAAACGCGTTTCGGAGCACCTGGCTCCTTGCTTATGATTAACGTAACCCTCCCGTTCTACCATTTTTTAAATACACCACGTGATTAACAAATGAAAATAGATAACAGACCTGTGCCGGTCTTTACAATAGAGTATTTTTGCATTACTTCATACTTTATTTGAATCATAACTGGGTGCAAAGAACATCACAGTATGTTTTCAAATTCAAGAGGCATGATTTGTGTTGTTATACCTTGTGAATTGAAATCGACCATATTGCACAAAGGACATTATAAATGTGATCTGTTACATTTGGAATCTTTCATCTAGCTTGGCTAGTATATTTGTGTCCAAATTACGCCAATTATTTTTCACTTTTTACGAACTTGTTGACATTTGTTCCTTTTTGAGCATATTCATCCCCTATAAAAATTTATTGATATGACGCTTTCTTTGTTGCATACAATTCTGCCCAAGTGGGCCTTGTTGCCATGCGACTGTTCATGTCTCAGTATTTACAAAATTGGCGACAGTTATACCCTGTGGGCATATTCAGCTTTTTATTGACAACATGATTACTTACATGCATACATTTCTGCCCAAGTGGGGCTTGTTTGGCATATGAATAATTCATGTCTCCTAAACAATTTTTGTACAATTGTTACCTTGAATAGTGATGTCACATTCATTGCACCAAAATAAGATATATTTAGCTCTCTTGCATCTTGTAATCCTCAAAGACCCATTGCACCTGTAAAAAACATAATAATAATACAATTACATTAAAAATCCACTTATCTTAGTGTAACAAATAACTTACGTTGATTTAGAAGCAGCACCAAAACATTAATTTATTCTCTTTTTCTTTGAACAGTTACCCTAAATGCATGACTAATTCCTCATCCAGATTGTGGCGTGTGGGGTAAAGTGTATTGTACTTAATAATCAGTCTAGATTCTAGACGCCTCAAATCTTGTACCCTATTTCCACCTCTTTCTAGGACCTGAATTCTCTCAAGGACACAAAATGATACAAAATTTGTATTTTGATCATGAAATCTTTTAAAGTGTCTCTCTGTGGGGTATTTATTATCTTCCTTGGTAATTGCTCTAAGATCTTAGAACTTAGAACTTGTGGAGAAGTGTGGCTCAGGGGTTAGAGGCGGCAGACCTGGAAGCTGAGATCGGTCCTGGACCAGGGTTCAATTCCCCGCCTTGGCGGGTCTTGGGCTAAAAATTCCACGGATTCGATAATTCTCGCCCCGGTGCCTCCTCGACTCATGGGTTCACACTCTGCGACTCTGGGCAATAGCTTGCTTAATCTCCACAACGGCCCCTCGCGGCGGGATGCCTGACTTTCACCTTGTGGATACCCTGCTATCTCACAGGGGAATACCAGGACGGGTTCCCTAAGCAAGCGCCGGGAAACCCACTGCGGGTAGCTGTGCGCTATATAAGCTCAACTACATTTACATTTACATCTTCTAGAATTCTTTTCTTTGCTTTATGTATTTATGTATGTATTTATCAAAATATACAATGTTGCTGGAGACCTGCTCCTCTCACCAGCCCAGGTATAACCCTGCAAAACTGGGTGCAAAGCGGGTCTTCATCGCTGTCCTCTGTATTTGTCTGTAGATTTGTTTGTTAAAAGTAAAACAATTGTGAGTTAAACAAATATACATCATATATAGAAGCATTTCCATGTGGAACAAGTATGAGAGTGAACTTCCTCTTAGAAAATGACGACATGCTTTTATCCCCAATTCATGGGGAATGCATCTGTATAAGCTGTTAAAATCTAGTCACATGAGGATATTATTGTCTTCCCAGACAATATCATTGATTACTCACAAAAAATCTCATGCGTCCCTTATGTGTGATGGAAGTGCTTGTACGAAAGGTTGCAAGAAAAAATGTCTACGTATCTTGAGGTATTTTCTAATGCGCTCCCCCTTGAGGACACAATGGGTCTCCCAGGCGGATTCACATTATCTTCATGTCGTTAGGTAAAATATAACGCAGTCAATTTTGGAAATGTACAGGTTAGGAAATGGTACACATCCCATCCGAAAAGATTCCTGTCTCTCCATTCTACCAACTGATCTTGATAGTTCTTATTCGCACTGTCATATTTTTGCCTAGTGGTCAGTTCATATTTATCTTTGACATTTAGTTGTTTAAGACCCTCATGCATATATATTTCTCTTGGGATCACCACCACATTTCCTCCTTTATCAGATTTTTTAATCGCAATACTCTCATTGCATTTTAGTTCATTTAAGGCTTTACGTTGTAAAACATTCAAATTGCTTCTAAAACACGCCTTCTTCATATGAACCTTTTTTAATTTGCTGATCACCCCTCTCTCAAAGGTGTCAATGGCATCATTTGCTAATTGTGGTGAAAAAACTGATTTTGGTTTAAAGCCACTGAAACAACTTAAATCAATATCAATATCTTCATTTACCAAATTTAAATAAAGGTCTGGAATAAAATCGCTGCCCCCTTCCAACTCCTTTATGGTATGTAAGATATCTATATCACAGATTTTTAGATTGACAGGTCTCACAAACGTATTAACTTGACTGGCCTGACTTTTCCTAGCAAACCATTTTTTTAATTTCAATTTTTGTGTAAAATGGAACAGGCCAATACGGCTCTGCGTGTAATCAAAATTTGTGGTTGACAGAATGATAGACCCAGGGAAAGTACTTCAACTTTTTCATTGCTGAGAGTTATATTTGAAACATTTACCACAGTCATTTTGGGCCAGATGTACGACTAACTAATTTGCGACTCGCAAATTGTGTCGCATTTGCGACTCGCAAATTGGCATGTACAACAGTGTCTCAGACACTGTTTGCGATTCCTAATGGGGTCGCAAATTGCATGCCTAATGATATTAATGAGGCTGTCACAATTTGCGACCCCATTGGGAATAGCTAGCACTCCCAGGGATGGTGGCCTGCTGGGGTCAGCAGCTCATCATATCTGGGACTGCTTTTTGTAAATGCAACCCGTTGTCCTTAAAGGAAAACGGGATGCATTTAAAAAAGAAAAATGAAACTTTTCAGTTTAATTTTTTAAGGGCAGGCAATGGTCCCTGGGATCACTGCCTACTTTTAAAAATATTTACTCACAAAGGGGGAGGGGTCGCTTCCTGTTTGTGAGTGATTTACTACCTACTTGAAGTAGGTAGTAAACTGCAAGTGTTTTGCGGCTGCAAATGCTGCCACAAAACAAATTTACATGGCATGGTGACTCGCTATTAGGAAGGGACGCCCCTTCCTAATAGTGGGAGTCACAAATGCTATTTTGCAAGTCTGTGACTTTCAAAATAGCATTTGTACATGCCATTACCCTTTTTTGGGGTCGCAAACTGGAGGATCTCCCATTTGCGGCTGCAAAAAAGGGTCATACATCTGGCCCTTTATCCATTATTTGGCCAATTTTTGCCCTCTTATTTGTACTCCCATTGGGCTTTCGATAGTGTCCTGTTTGTTTCTTTTGATTCCTCATCTGCCTCCTCTTTCCCAACCATTGTGTTCCTGTGCATCTCTGTTGCAAATCGTCCCTGTGCCATAAGGTTGAATTCTTTAAAATAATTTATTTTACTGCATTGGTATCCAATTGTCTGGCTGGCAGTGTGTGTAGACTGGTGCTTGGCTGGAAGTGTGCGTGGACTGGCGGTGTGTTGGTAACTGGTAGCCAGTATGTGTATTGACTTGCTTTAGCTGTGTTTGTCAGTTGTCTGATGTTTAGGTGTCTTTTGGTGAGATTGGTGTGTTAGTCCTGTTGGTCTATGAGAGTGATGGGCCCTTGAATGGTGCTGTTTATAAATGTAAGTGTTGTATTGCGTTGGGACTGCAGCTGGCAGTGTGAATGGTTTTCTGTGTCTGACACATGAAAGGCATGTGAATGGACTGTAAAGTGGTTGATGCCTTGATGACCACAATGCCATTTCCTCATGCTGGCACTAGGCCCAACCACACAAGTTATGTACCATTTTTAATGGGAGACTTAGGGGAACACAGAATAGTAGACCAAGTGTTATTAGAAATTATCATTTTCTGCATGTGTGCCTTCCAAATGTAAGACAGGGTGTAAAAAAAATGACCTCCAATTCACATGCTAGTATGGGTAACCACAAATTCAGAGATGTGCTAATAACCAATGCTTCTAAATTCCACATCTTGTTCCTATTTTGGAAATAGCTAGGTTTTCTTGATACCTATTGTTCACTCTTTACATTTTACCAAATGAATTGCTGTATACCCGGTACACAAAGAAAAACCATTGCAAGGTGCAGCTCAGTTATTGGCTCTGGGTACCTTGGTTTCTTGATGAATGTATGAGCCCTTTATATATCCCAGCAACCAGCAGGGTCCATCAAATGTAATGGTATACTGCTTTTGGAAATCTGCCATAGTTAGAAAAATTTACAGGTGAAAATGCAGGCCCAAATGACTGTTTTTGACTAAATTTCAATATTGTTTTTATTTCAAATATTACTTTCTATAGGAAAGCCTTGAAGAATATAACAAATGACCCCTTCCTGAATTCAAAATGTTGTCTACTTTTCAGAAATATATAGCCTTCTCGGACCCACCATTGGTTTCACACCCATTCCTCCAACGAACTGAAAAGAGGTTGAAACCACAAAAAATAGGAAAATTGACTTTGTCCCAGTCAAATGCCAAAACTATGTAAAAAATGTGGTTTTCTGACAAAAGTTTGTCTGTTCCTGAAAGTTGTGAAGATGGTGAGTTTAGCACCACACGCTCTTTTTGATGCCATTTTCAGAGAAAAAAATCAGAAGCTTTCTTCTGCAGTACTTTTTTCCCATTTTCCACAAAAACCAAAACCTTTGATGTATATTAGCTAATTTCTTGTCCCCTTACAGGTGAATCCACAAACCTTGGGTACCTTTAGAATTTACAGGATGTTGGAAAAAAGGATGCAGATTTGGCAAGGATACCTTAAGGCTTGCTTGATACTTTTTTCTCCAAAAGAGATAGAATAACTCTCCAACAGGATTTTTCTTTTTGTTGGTTAAGTACTAAAGCAATGCAGGATACAAAGAACATAATTCATCAAGTGTTTGCAGTTAGTGTCTGCAATATTAGTATTTGCTTCAAGTAGAAATTGATACAAGTCGTCCCATCCATACTCCCCACAGCTTAAAGTAATAAACCAAGTTTGTGGTCTCAAATTTCAGAGCATGCATTTAATTTCTCCATGTCTTCTAAACCAATATTAATTTGTCCCTTGTTGACATGCCATAATGTTGATCGAGATATACTCTAGATTGTCATCTTTCTTGTGCATATTTTTAACAAAGTCCTGTGCTATTATACTATTGAAGACAATTCCAGTTCTCATCACGGAAGTGCATTAAAGTCCACTTTCATATAGTAGTGTGAAAATGTAAGTAATGTCTTAATGAAACCGTGTATTCTCTGAATATAATCTTGTTAGACTGTACTTCGATGCAGAAATGTGGACTGACGGCCATCATATCTTCCACCTTTCCCAGTGGGGAATAAATGTGAAAAACATATTGCTTATGGAGTTATTTATTTTACCTGACACTAATTGCCTGTCATCTAGCTCCACTTATCTGATACAGTTCTGAAGCATTATCCATCATGTTTCTGAGGTGTAGTGAGTGTATGCTATAATGTTCATATAATTGGACCATTTCTACCCGATTAATATGTTGAAAATATTCAGTTTCATTTTCCTTTGCAAATGATAAGTATGTACAAGAGAAGAAGCTAGGAATATCCATTTATTATGCCATATGCTCTTTTTCTGAAGGTAATGTATTGCTTTCTGAACTTTGTCTATGCTTATTAATAATTTTTGGCTTTTGTAGTTACCCCATTGGCTAAAATCATTAAAGATTCCTCTATTTTGCATTCTGTCAAAGGAGGGTTATATTTTTGATGATATCTAATGGATAGAAAACAACTTTCTCATTTTGGTGAATGTACTGATTCATGTGGGTGAAATCTTCTTGATTTTCGTTGCATCCAAATAATGGTTTGAAAAGGATTTACTGTTTGAATTAAAATGCCTTTATATAGATTGAATTGAAGTAGTTCTGGTGTTCTTGTGTACGGAACTGCTGAACAATGTCAAACAATCACCCCCAGTCACAGATCTAGGTTAAAGAAGCAGTAATTTTTTGCTAGCCACACCAGTCCCATTTAAACACAGCCATTTGCAAATCAGTCTTGACCCTGCTCCCCATGGGAAACAGTCCAGCTCGAAGTGCCAGGCCAGGCTCTCCATAGACCAGAAACAAGCACCATTTTTATAAGGCTTTGCAGTAATATTCCTAATTTTGTCTCTTTTTGCCAAAGTGTATATTTTTGCAAAATAAGCAAAATCTTTGTTGGTGGAATGGCTCACTGTAAATTGTCCTCTGTTTGGCAATAGCTTTCTTTTAGTCTTTTTACTATGAATGTTAGTGTCTGTATAAACAGTTTTGATTTTTTTTATACTCTTACCATTAGTGCTGTTTTTGTGTTTGTGTCCTCCTAGTATTTCTTCCTTTGTAAGGTCTCGCCTGAGACAGAGCATGCTGTCTCTTCGAGACATTTAGTAAGTGGCTTTTTAAAGTACCACCAGAGGCTTTTGGTGGCCTAAAGCTTGAGTGCACGTGAGCGTGCACGCCCGCAGCCGCCATCTGCCTTTCTGTCATGGCTCATTAAGCCTCCTCCACCCCCTTGCTGTCTGCTCTCACTACCCCCTCCCTTCTCCCCCTCCCTTCTTCCCCTTCCTCCTCGTTTGATTGTTATTCTTAACTTCGGAAGCATTTGAAGTGAATTCTTCAAGAAGCAATTCACTTCCGACTAAGCCAATGCCGCCTCAGACAGTAGACATTTTCTGGTGCGTGTTGTGTTTCTTTTCATCACATTTGGCATATAATCACTGTATATAATGTTACACTATTAAGCACTCATATCTTTTTCACTATACGGTAACTTGTTGCACAGTGCCTGTTTTTTATTTAATTATTTAATTCTTTAATTTGTTACAATTAGCGTCCAGTTTTATTAACTTTCTCCACCCCTTCTTATCTGTTTTCACACTAGTTGCCCCGTCTACTGTTGGGGTTTCCGTTTGGACTACATACAGTTGGGACGAGTTTGTGGGGTTACATTGCGCGTCAGCCTCTTCCATGCAAGCCACTGTGCTTTACCTATGGGATTCCCTTAACCAGCACTGCGCTGTGATTAGGCCATAAGCCCTATCTTTCATTGAGATCACACTTGCATCTCACCGTGTTTATGGCGTTTAGCTCCCACGCTTGTCAGACTTTAATGCGAACATAGGCTAATTCATGCGTCTCCTTCACATTTTTATTCCCCCACTGCGCCCCCACTCTCATTTCTTTACTTCTTTCACTGTCCTCAGAACCTCTCCCATTTCGGCATCAGATATCTATCCATGATTTGGGGCATTGTCGTGATTGTGCATGTCATGCTCTGCAGCAAAATTACAGTTAATCAGTTTGCACTGTATTATATTTCACATTCACCGTAAAACACACGCATCTCGTGACTCCTAACGTAATGCAACTCAGTTACCTGCCTATAAAGCTGCTACTTGCACGTAGCCTGGTCTGTGCCCGTGTCTTCTTTGCTGCCTGCAACCACTACAGGACTTGCTGATGACATATATTTCCCCACATTATATGATTTTCATAGTGACGTGACAAAGATTGCAAGCTTTTATGAAGCTGCAACAAATTTCATAGACTTTTGCAGTATACCTTTCCTGTGCAATTTGTATGGCCTCATTCAAAATATAGAACCATCTTTATAGTCAGAGAAGAGAGTGGCCTCAGCAGAACAGGAATATATGTTTGCTATATATGAATGCACACATGTATAATCAGATCAGACTCTTTATTTCCAAGAAATGCACTCTTACAGAAATATTGCACATTATTCAATTCATTGACATAAGCAATGACAAATATCATAACACTCTACAATAAATAGCAATTAATTAAATCATTACAGCAAACACAGAACACCAACCCAAAACAAATATAAAATGGTATATAAATTAAAATATCTTGAAATTAATTGAGCGATCTGCAGCCCATTATCCCACACGTATCAAAATGTCTGAAAGTGCAACAGTTTAACCAACACATGCAAAGCTCATTCCATCAGTTAAGGCTACAAGAGAGAATTATACAGGCCTACATAACATAAACCGGCAGAGAGACAATCCATTTAAAAGAAGTATTGGCATTTGCAATACGTCTCGCTTTTGGGACCTTATAAGTATTTAGTTATGCAGCACAATATCCTTGGTGCAACAACATCAACTGTTGCATGGCTAAACACTTATAAGGTACATGGTTTAGCCATGCAACAGCTGATGTTGTTGCACCAAGGATATTGTGCTGCAAAACTAAATACTTATAAGGTCCCAAAAGCGAGACCTATTGACTATGCCAATGCTTGTTTGTCATATGCTTCTCCTGTGCAATTCTTTTTTGGCTCATGCTTGTTTGTCATATGCTTCTCCTGTGCAATTCTTTTTTGGCTCAGTCGGTAAAGTTTTGTAGGCATTGCGTTAAACATGAGCAAATCTGTTGTATAAAAGACATAAAAAAGGAATGGTTAGACTATTAATTACCCTAAACAAGTGGAAACGGTTTTAATGCTTTAACCTGTACTCCATTACTTATTAAAATGTATCTGTTGATGTCGAAATATGTTGATGAGGTGGTATAATGCCAACTTTTTGTGCAATCTCTTTCAATAAGAAATACAGCTATATTGCTTTCAAACAGTCAGAGAGTGGCTACAATTGTAGCTGTAATTTATTATTACTGGGCTGTGTTCATAGCCCAGTTAGTGTTATGATGTGAAATATGTGTTTAGCAGTGTAAGAATGTGTTTATAGCCAACTTTTTGTTAACAACCAATCACAAAAAGCTTTATTTAAGAATTGTATATGTGATCTATTTATGTATTGGTTTTAAATGTCATGTAACCACAAATGGGTGTTTCATATACCTTCGTAGTACATCTGAAACTTCATAGCTGCAGACTAGTTTATTTTAAGACATAATTTTGTAATTAGATAGTATTTTGCTACATGTGTAGCTCAAAATAAATGTAAGCAAATCATTTTCCTCCTTTCAAAATTTGTCATTGCTATCAAGTTTCCAACTGCCCAGTAATCTAACCCTCTATAATGTATTACTCTGGCTGACTCCTCCTCATTCTTGTACGACAGTGCTGAAACACGAGGATTTCTGTTTGGCTTATTGGGCACAGTTTCATTTTTGGGGACAGAGAGCATGTGCACAAATATATTGAAGCTACTTTGGGTTTAAAAGTAGTAGACATTACTTGGATTGGTGAAAGAAGTTTGAGATGGCATCAGTTATTCCGTCTATTTTTCTCTGTTAGTGCATGTGAGCATCGCAGTTTATGATTATACACTGTGGGGGGGATGATGTTGGTCAAACTTCAAAAAAGCTTTATTTCGACAGTATTGTTATAAAAGCAAGTACAAAAAAAATTCATAATTTAAGTACTGAATAGATCTTACAAGTCAAACTGTATCAGTGTTTAAAAAAAAAAAAGAAACAGCCATTAATCGTCTCATCCTAAGAGCGGTCTCGTCATTAGTACCTCCATGGAATCACATAACATACACTATGTACAGTGGTAACATAATATATAATATGATAAATAGCACCACACAAAATGTCACAAACGACAAGACAAACCATACAACACAGGATTAATCAAATGGTGGGTAGCCAATATAAGTATCAGGCCAATAAAATCAGGCATGTAATAAAACTCATTTATAAATGAATGGGATAAAAGGTTAAAATGTTATTAACATGGTGTAACATTCAAGTAATAAAAGTTTCACACAGTGGGATTCAGTTAATACCCTATAAAAATCAAGTTATTACTGCAACAGAGTGGAAATCTGGTAGCACAGGAGCATGGTTATTCTATATTGATGCAGTTTTTAATCTGATGCTGATCACTTAATTGGAGTTACACTAGAAATTAAGATGAAGGGGACATTTTTCAACTTAGGGTCACATGTATCATTATTTCAAAAAGCAATTACCTAATAGGGATCCTCTGCGAATGGCAATTAGGTAATCACTATCTGAATGTATGAAACTAAATGAGTTTCATTTAGCTTTTCCCAATGGGTCACAAATTGACTTACCTCATTAAAATTAATGTGGCAGTTCGCAATTTCCAGACCATTAGGAATCGCTAAAATCACATGGATGGTGTTTTTTTGGGGTCAGCAGACCACAATGTCTTTGATTGCTTTTAAATAAAGCAATATATATATTTTTTTAAATGCAGACCTTTTTCCTTAAAGGAAAATGGGTTGCATTTAAAAAAGAAAAATTGAATGTTTTCTTTTCATTTTTCAAGAGAAGGCAGTGGCCTGGTTGCGAATGGGTTACCACCTACTTGATGTAGGTGGTAAAATGCGAATGCTTTGGAAACCGCATTTTGCAAAACATTCCTACATACTGCTGTGTTTCGGTATTAGGAAGGGACCCTCTAAACACGCCCCTTCCTAATACTGAATCGGTATATATTCCAAATTGCTTTTTGGTAACATGTTACCGAATCACAAATTGGAATTCATACATACCAAATGCATTCTACCGGTTACAAATGGCCCGATTCTGCTAATCTGGCAGTTTGCGACCAGTAAAATGCATGATACATGTGGCCCTTAGTGTCTATGCTTCCAGAGACAAAAGTGGAAGTGATCTTTTTTAAATGCTGCAAAGTTGGACAAATGTGTCATGTTAACAAGATAGTGTCAGCATTCCTTCGAAATCATGGATTGTCTTCCATTATTGATTTGGATATTAAATATCCAAAGGCAGCATTGTATTTTGCAGGTTGTGCCAATTTTACAACCTATGGAAACCATGTTTTCCTTTCAAATCTTAGTTATTTGCTTATACAACATATTTAAGTGTGTTTACAATGGAAAACAACTGCTCTTTTAGGAGTCACCCTATTTTATATGTAACTGAGCTTTTTAATTTCTAAAGCTTTTTAAAAATTATTAGAGTACTGCAGTATTCTTTGATACTTTTGCTATGGTGCGCAGTACTAGGTATGCATTTTGTAAATGGGTTAAATCTCTAATACTAACTTTTCCTCCCATTATACAGTTAGGCACAGTGGCTGATTCATTCATACACTGTAGAGCATCAGTAAACACCTTTATTTCACACTGAAACATCCAACACAGCAAAAGTGATATCTAATCAACATTGCTGCCTTTTCTTTTTGGAAGGGCTTTCAATAGCCTATCATATTGGGTTATGTTATCGCCATGTATAGCTGTAGTACTGCGGTCACAGATATCATTAAATTTGGGGCCTTATAACTTAAGAACTAATGAACCTATTGATTTCAAATACCCAAAAAGGTCATCTTTATGCTGTAATGTATATTCCTGTAAAGGTTCATTCAGATCCATTGCTTTTTTTGGGTTACATGTGACACAAAAGTCTATGGAAAATGCATTGGTGGGAATACCTGTTTTGGGACCACCCTTTTTTCTATGCACCCCTTTAACGAATCACCATGAAACTTTCCATCATAGGCCAATTTACGAAAAGCTGTAGGCAAATATATTGACTGTCCAAATAACTACACTACTTGACCCCACAGGATCCAGAATTCAAGCTGTCTATCTTCATATAGCTGAGAGTGACAAGTGAAATACCATGATCACCTGAGTAAGTGATACATCCTTGTTCTAATGCACAAGGTATTTCCCTCTATGGTATGGGAGGAAGAAGAGAGTGGGGTGCAAATCTGTCTTTTGAAAGTAAATGTTTGCTTTCCATACAGTATATAGGGAGTTTGTCATAAGGTAATAGTATCTTGCAGTGGCCCATGTCCTCCTAGAGGACGCCACCGGGTAGTTTCCCACTATACTATTGTCTGCATATATGATCCAAAAAAGTCCATACCTGTACAGCCATCTGCATAAAGAACAAGAATTAACAAAGCCAATAGGTATGACCATATTGATCTACTCACTTTGCTAGTATTTTTGCCGACACTGTGCAGTATTGGCCATAAGCAAAATGTGTTTTACCGATTTGGTGAAAAAGCAAATAACAAGGATTGGCAAAGCCAAGAGATCTAGAGTTGGCTGCCAGCCTTTCAGCAATTTTTGCCTTGTTTTGTTTTGCAATGGTTTTGGCACAGCTTTATAGTTTGGGAAGCTGCCAGGGCAGCATCTCATAGTGTAGTGGGCACTCGCATTGCGGCGTGATGCATTCTGGAGTGGATAGAAGAAAAATGGGAATACCACAATCACAGACTAATGGATATAATCTGACTGAAAACCCCTTTAACTATGTTATATATACTTCAAGCAAAATAAAAAGGTCTTGGCTAACACAGACCAAAGAAGTAGGTCAGTCTGGCATTGGCTGACAGCTTCTTTTCTTTGAGAAAGAAAGAAAGAAAGAAAGAAAGAAAGAAAGAAAGAAAGAAAGAAAGAAAGAAAGAAAGAACAGGCAAAAAGGGAAGGAAAAGGATCAAAAAAGGATGGCAGAAAAGGAATGAATGTAAAAAAGAAGGAAGTACAATGGACGGTAGTCAAGGGAGGCAAAACAAAGAAAGGAAGAAAGGCAAAGGGTAGAAGACACAAAGGGAAAAAAAGCATGGAAGGTAGGCAAAGAGGAAGTAAGGCAAAAAGGAAGAAAGGAAGAAATAAAGAAGGAATAAAATATGGAAAGAAAGAAAGAATGCCAAAAAGGAAGGGAAGGAGGCAAACGTAGGGCAGAAAGAAAAAATGAAGAAAAAAGGCAAACAACAAAGAAGGATGGTAATAACAAAGAAAGAAGGAATAAAAAGAAAAGATGGGAAAAAGAAAGTTAGAAAGACTTAAATAAGAAGGCAAAAAACAAGAAAGAAAGCAAAAAAAGCAAGATGGGTAAAAAACAATGCTAGCAAGAAGTACAGACAAAGAAAAAAACAAAAGAAATCAAAAAGGAAATAGGGGAAAAAGGAAGAAAGTAAAAAAGGAAAGAAATCATGAAAGAAAGAATGAAAGAAAGACAGAAAGAAAGATAGAACAAAAAGGCTAAAATGGAGTAATGAATCAAAGAAAGCAAAAAGGAAAGAATGAATGAAAAAGGAAGGATGGCAAAAAGAACTGAAAGAAGGAAAGGAAGAAGGCAAGAACAGAAGAAGAAAAAAGAGTAGGCAAAATAAAAATTACGGAAAGAAAAAAGGTAAAAAGGAAAGAAGGAAGAAAAAATGAAGGCAAGAACGGAAGAAAGACAATAGCAAGGAAAGTAGACAAGAGGGAAAGAAGGAAAGAAAGAAAAGAAGGCAAGGAAGAAAGAAAGAAGGACAGTGGAAATAAGGCAAAAAAGAATGAAAGATAGCAAAAATAAAAAGAAGGAACAGTAACAGAAAGATGGAAAGAAACAAAGAAACAAACAAAGAAACAAACAAAGAAACAAAGAATGCAAAATAGGAAGGGAAGGAGGTAATTGTAGGGCAGAAAGAAAGAATGAAAGAAAAAAGGCAAAAAAATAAAGAAGGAAGGCAAAAAGAAGAAAGAAAGAATGAAAAGAACAGATGGAAAAAAGAAAGAAAGACTGAAATTAAAAAGGCAAAAAACAAGAAGGAAAGCAAAAAAGAAAGACGGTAAAAAACAATGCTAGAAAGTAAGAGAAGGAAAATGAAAATGGAAAAAGACAAAAAAGGAAAGGAAAAGGAAAACTGGAAAAAGACAAAAAGAAAGAAAGAAGGACAGACAAAGTAAAAACAAAAGAAATCAAAAGGGAAAATGGGGAGAAAGGAAGAAAAAAAGTAAGGATGTAAAAAAGGAAAGAAATCATGAAAGAAAGATAGAAAGAAGGAAAGAAAGAAAGAAAGAAAGAAAGAAAGAAAGAAAGAAAGAAAGACAGAAAGACAGATAGAACAAAAATGAAGTAAGGAATCAAAGAAAGCAAAAAGGAAGGAATGATAGAAAAAGGAAAGATGGCAAAAAGAAATGAAAGAAGGAAAGAAAGAAGACAAGAAAACAAGAAGGAAAGAGAGTAGGCAAAATAGAAAATACGGAAAGAAAAAAGGTAAAAAGGAAAGAAGGAAGAAAAAATGAAGGCAATAATGGAAGAAAGACAATACGAAGGAAAAGAGAAAAGCGGGAAAGACAAGGAACAAGAAAAAAAGACGGAACAAAAGAAAGAAAGAAAGAAAGAAAAAAAGAAAAAAGAAAGAAAGAAAGAGTTCTGGCCTGCTATCTGCCTACCCGCTTATCGTGCCCCCAGTGCTCTCAAGGGATTGTGGGCTTGCCCCTCCCCCTCACTGCTCGAATGGAATCCTAGAGGCCTACAGGATTCCCTGATTGCAACATTGCTGCCATTTCAGCGAGGAGCTGTGATCAGGTGCTTCCCCTGACCAGTGCATGTTGCGCGCTATTTTATGTGCCTTGCTAGCACTCTGCTGTGTAAAGGAGTACCAGAGTGGAAGCTGGCACTGTTGAAAATTGAGTGTGAGTCCTAAAAGCACTCGTATTCCACTCTTTTCTAAAGCCCCCATTTACTTGTCCCTGGAGCTGATGTTTTGACAAAGGTAGTCCCTCACCAGCATAGCCCTCCCCCTAGAAGGGGCAAACGTGATCACTGGCACCTAAGTCTCAGTCGCCGAGTGCGAGCATCAGCTACATGCCCATGTGCCTTGCGGCGCACCACGCAAAACCCCCTGGCAAGTCCCCCTCTGGCACAAGAGACACAAGAGCAGGGTATTGGTAATTTAAAAAAGTGACAGAGAAGTATGAAGAAAGAGGAGTCACTATATTCAGTTCCTCCGCTCTCAAATCACCGAGGCTCACTGCGAACATTCTAAGGTGAGCTCCCGGACATTCTAAAAGGGAAGGGGTGAACGGAAGGTACCAAGGAGGGGAACCAGAGGGGAAAATACAACACAGGGCTCGCAGAGGGCTGGGAGAGGACCTCTCCCATTTACGCCTTCCTCTCCAGCCACCTCTTGGCCAAGCAGACCAGTTCCCCAGGGACACAAGGATGCTTTTGTTACCTCAGGAGCACTGAGGGTGAGTTGGGCTCCGGAGGAGTTTGGCCCTCGTCCTGTGCCTCCTTCGCAGGAGGTCCTGGCTGGTCTATAACGAAAGGCTGTTTTGCTTGTGTTTAACAACACTTGTGGGCAGCTGCATTTGCCTACTCTGCATGTGGGGATCCAGCGAGGTCCCCCTGTTGAATTCAGCAGTGTGTCTGCCCCCTTTCTCTGAAGGACGCACTTTGAGGGGCATCTTTCTGCTGTAGTCTTTGGGTTGGGACCACAACAGAGGCCATTGCTTCGTTGATTTTGGGAATTAACGTAACATGAGCAGTAGGCACCCCGGTGCCTCTGGGCACTATGTTTGGGGCCTAATGACCATAAAAAGAGTAATATGAGCATGGATGCACTTTACCCTATGGTTCCATGAGAATTCATGTATTTTGTTACAAAATAACATTACAGTACGGCCACCCATGTGATAATCCATATGCTTTTTCATAATCTGCTGAATTCCATGCCCTAAGTATTCATTTATGTTATATTGTATGTCATTTTGATTATTGCATTGCCAGGATAATGAGTACTATCTCAGTACTTGCATAGTATGCACAATATTTATGATTTATGCCGTTTTGCTCTTGTTTTATGCATAATATACTTTATGTACTTTTACATAATCGTGAGTGAAGTCTCTTTTGTGGTGTGGTTATTGTGTTTCTGTGTGAATGAGTTGCGCAAACGCTTTACACATTACCTCTGATCATAAGTCTGCCTGCTCTGCGCCAAGCTACCAGAGGGTGAGCACAGGTTATCTTTGGTGTGTAACTGACTTACCCTGACTACAGTTGTGGGTTCAGCCTGGCTTAGGAGCATAGCCTAGCCAACCAGAAACCCCATTTCTAACACAGCTGGATGTGAAGACTCTTCTTTCCATGTGCCTGGCGCTGGAGAAACTGTAAAGCAACACTCAATAAAACACCTAAATAGAGAAATACACTTATGTTGGTATCTGTGACAAGTGATTGTGATGGTGGATTTTGGCTTCAATTCATGATGAAATATGATTTAAGAAAATATTTTGGGTGGCACCGCTGCTCTGAACTGAACATACTAAACTACCAAGTATGTAATTTACAATTACATCAACACATTCATGCGCATAATTGGCTTCCCAAGTATCATTGCCTGAAATGCTAATTGCTCTGGTTTATTGCTCGTGTACACACGCCCAGGTTAGGTGTGCTCTGCCGCTGCACATCAAAGCTCGAAGAAATGAATCACAAAATACTATAGTAAAGCCTATCCCAACCCGTGGCATTGAATGTGTCAGACCATCAACTGCTGCTGACAACAGTACCCGCCCTCAGCTCTCATTAAACCATCATCATAGCACGTTTCAAAGGTCTGATAATAAACTGGGTTCATCTAGCCTTGCAGCTTATCAGATTGCTTGTTTTCAAAACACATATTATAGTCTCCAGCTGTACCCTTTCTTGCTCCATTGTGGCTCCAGTATGTGGTCTATGCATTTAATGTTATTTTTGGTTGTACTACTAAATATCAAGCCCAAGAATGTCGACATACATGAATATTATGGACAGAACATAAGTAAGTGCATATATGGAAGTATAGATTTGCTATTTCTATTTCCACATCTAAGTTACTTGGAGATATAGGTACAGAGGAATGGAGATAAGTATAGAAAATCTAAACTTACCTTTTGATATTCTGTTCTTTATATATTTGTCCTCGATATGTGCCTACCCTGATATTCTGAATTTGATATTCAGCGGGCACACCATTATTGTTTGCTCATGTCAAGTATCATTTAGACACCTTTTGCAAAATACACATTTTCTTCTTATTTTAGCTCCATTTGCCCAGACATTCTCTCATCTCTTTTTGCAGGGTTACCCCCTAACTGTTTGCCAGATACCTGATGCTAACTTGATTGAGTGTGTGCTGGGACCCTATTAACCAGGGCCCAGCACCTGTGTTCTTTCCCAAAAGTGTGCCTTTTTTCCACAATTGGCACACCTCTAGGCCACATGTAAGTCACTTGTACCAAGAGCCTTGTGACCAGAGAGAGCCTCTTAGGGTTGCAGCATGTATTGTGCCACCCTCAGAGACCCCCTCACCTTAACACCCACACACTGCCATGGAAGGCTTTCTGTTGTGGTGCAGGCCAAACTGAACAGTCAACATGGCATAAATCGCTGTGACCAATATATCAAGCAACTCTGGTTGTTTGGAAGCAGCACACCCTACATGTAAATGTATCACTTCAATTTTGTGTCTATCTGTAAAAGACACAAATAGATTAGTTTGCACTCTTGACAATCAATTTATATTTATTGAACAGTATTATTATCCCTAGCTAAAACATAGATCACTCCTACATTTTATGTGGCATGTAAAAATGCCTAAGATTCCAATATGTTAAAGAAATTCCAAATTCTTTACCATGACCAATACATTTCGGGAGTACAGGGACTGAGCTCCATATCCGGGCTTCGCGCCTTCGAGCCCATACAATCATACAACTTAGTTTCTAGAGTATAGATGGCTAAAAACCTAAATTTCCATTCATAAAAAGTAGGGGGCTCCGGATTGAGCCATCTTGTAGCGATACACATACGTATTACTGTCACGGCAATAAATAAAAGATAGCCCGCCTTCTTTGCTGGTTCGTTTCCTGCCACGCTCTCTAATACTCCTAGAAGTGAGAGTAGGGGATTGAGTGTTATTTGGATTCCAGTCATCTCTTCTAAAAACTTCGCCATATCTATAAATAAGGGTCCTAGCTGTGGGCAACAAAAAAAATATGTACATTCTCTTCTGCAGCCTCCCCACAGCCTGGACAGCAGTCATCCTGCCTCTTTTCCCATTTAAAAAACAAATCTGGCATATAATACAGATCAAATACAGTTTTAAAATGCTCCATCTTAAGACTTCTGTTAATAATACATTTCATTGGTCTCTCACTGCATTGTACTAAGTGTCATCCGGAATACAAAGTATCTCTTTTTGTACTGAAAAGCATTCCTTGCACCTGAAAAGTATTGTTTAATCCTATATAAACCTAGTGCCAGTAATTTGAAAGTATTGCATAAAAAATGACTTACCGGTAACTGAGTTCAACTTGGTTCCTAGTAATAAAAGTAACTAACGTAATATTTTTCTACACACATTGGCCTGTAGTTAGTCATTGAGTGTGTGTTCCTGCCTTCTGTACACCACATGTATTCACACCACCCTCTGATAAGCCTAACTGCTCAGCCCAGCTACCACTACATTGGGAGTAAGGTATTATCTACTTTAACCTCTGTGTACACTATACATTTTTTGGGGGTATATTATATACAGGACCAGCTTCCTACATCTATATCGTTACGAAGCCTGTGAGTAAAGTAGCAGTTGTGGCCTTGGGTGAATAGAAAGTTAGCACGAGGTAAGATGGCGTCAGCGTGACCAGTCGGGCATGCACCTCTCTGTGGGCTTCGCCTGGTGAGCAGATTTACTAGCCCAGGTGTAGGAGCTGAGAGCTGAGAGTTGAGAGATGAGAGCTGAGAGGGCGCCCGTGGACCTATATTCTTTTGAATAGGAGTTGAATAACAAAAGAGAAGGAGTTTGCCCTAGATAGCGAGTTCCGAAGCTCCGAGGCCGATGCTGATGGTGCTTTGGAGCGGTATGCTGCCATGACGCGCTACGATGCGCTAAGGTCTCCAGGGGCAAGACGCGAGAATTGATCGAAAACCGGAGTGGGCTGTTGCTGGCTAAGATTAATCTGGCTGCTGGGCCTGTTGAGATCGTGGAGATCGTGGAGCTTGTGAAGGGCCGTGAAGTGCCGGGAGGTGCCGTGGAAAGCGCCGCGGGAGCTGCCGTGGGGCGGTGGAGCAGAGGAGCGGTGAATAGAGCTCTGGAGCTGCGGTTAAGGCATAATTAAATCCGGCGGGCCGCTGTCAAGATTATCGTCTAGAGGGGGTGAGGATTTTGATAGTGAAGACCCCCTGGGCGTTTGACCTTTGAAGTCGTAAGTTGTCGGGATATTGGGACATTGCAACCATTGATATTGACATTTATTTCAGTGGGTGGCACCGAAGGTACTGATGGTGCTTTTGACTTTTGCGAGACTTTTTAGAGAAAATACGCACACTTGCCCCGCTGTATAAACTTTAAACTTTAAACACATATAAAATACAACACCGAGAGTCACTAGTAGACAGGCAAAAGCATTATCACTCAAATATTTATCAAACTCTAACTCTATCTTACCTTGCCTTTTCTTTGCTTTCCCGTTTTTTGTTTTTTTTTGCCGTTTTTCTACGCTAGCTCGCCAGAATACTTCACCCTGCATGGTTGAAGCTCCTGTTCAATTAGAGCTTTCTTCATGTCATCGGCTGACACGGAAGTGAGCTATCTTAGTACACGCTGTTGATACACGTCATTCTAACGTCACTCTCACGTCACTCCCACGTTTGCTCGCTGTCACCAGGGTAACAGATTGGTGTGTGAACGTTCAGGTAGGAGCCAGGAATGGGTGGCTGCAGCTGAGATTGCAGGAGGGGGCGAGGAGGCGCGAGATAGACAGAGATAGACAGGAAAAGCAGGGCAACCTAGGGACCTAGGGATTTAGAGTCTTGGAGTGCCTGAGAGAGTGGGAGTGGGCATTAGAGTACAGTAGAGTGGAGATAGATGCGGTGGTGGAATAGTCTAGACGTGAATACATTCATATAAAATCACAGAACCACAGTTACAAATATTATCACAGGAAACAGTGATATTAGTGATACTAGTGATACTATGATACAAGTACAGATTTTTTTTATATGTTCATACGTATATTCCTCAAGTCTACACACTATTATAATCACTATAGAAGAGGCTATACAAACGGCGATACATAATCAGTTACAGCAACTGACGCAACAACTCCCACAATCCCCACAACCCCCACAACCACAGGCACAACAGACACATCAGGCAACCAGTGTAGTATCATTATTGATTACTGATATGGCGGCCCGGGGTGAGGAAGTTGTGAGAGAACTGGGAGGCGCTCCAACCACAGAAGCCATATTATCACAACAACAAACACAAACCCAATGTAGTGGAAAGGAAGCTGCAAGTGGAGGGGGAAGACCAATTATAATTGACGAACGGGGGGAACATGGGGAACATGGGGAACATGGAGAACGGAATCTTAGATGTTCAGAAGCGTCTAAAGTTTCAGAGAATCCAGAAAACCTGGAGAGTATTCAAAACACAATGAAACAACAAGAATCGCCGAAAAATGTTGAAGTGCAGAGACGACCCGAAACTAGAGGTTTCAAAGCTAAGGAGAACGAGGAGGGAAAACTTGAAGGCAAAGAAAGAACTTCAAAAAAAGACAAAAATAAATACAAAAACATGGATAAGAAGCAGAATAAAGGAAAAGAGACGGACAAGGAGATGGAGATGGAGGAGGAGAAAGAAAGGGAGAAGGTGATAGATAGAAAGATTGGGAGCGGGAGCAGAAAAGAAAAGGAGAAAGAGAAAGAGAGAGAAAAAGAATTGGGAAATAATGATGATAATGATAGCAACAAGAACCTAGAATTAATGGCAAAAAAAGTAAAAAGACTACAAACAATTAAAAATTTAAAAGCTGCGACAAAAATTACTGGGCCGCAGGTTCTTTCTCAGCCTAGGATCTTCAATATATTCAGTCCACGGTCCAGAGAAGTAACGAGTGAATTAGTGAAAACGGATAAACAACATGCTATGCAGGAAAGCCACAGGAAACATCCCACTGCTACGAGTAGAAATTACGGTGATGATTCTGGATTCCTGCCAACACATCCTAATATAAATGAAATGCGAGCTACGGACTCTGGTACCCAGCTCCATGACCAGACATTTGATTCAACCCGGAGGAATACAGGGGCTAAAGTGGACAGAACACAAACACCGATAAAGGATCAAATAGATCAAACAGAAAAAATTAATCCAATGAAACATAATGAAGACACATCTAACTATCTGAAAGAAAATGGGGTCGACAACCCACTATCCCTCTCACTTCGGTTACCAACACTAGACAGAGAGAAATCTACTCCATTTGGAAACGAAGCACTGTCCGAAGAGTCGGATTCAGACCCATATGAAACAGGCTTGTCTATCTCTAGTGAATCCTGCAAGACAACCGATATAAGTGAAGATCAAACTTCGGATTCCGGTAGCTCAGATGGTTCGGATTTTTTAGAATCAGATAAATCAAACGTTTCTGGGCAAGGATCGAACTCAAAGCCAAGACAAAAAAAGAAAATGCGGGCGAAACTCAAAAAACAGGGTCAAACTATAAATGAAGAAACCACTGAGTTGGGGAGTTACTTGGAACAACCTGGCACAAAAACCAAATTTGCCCGAAAAAGCCCCAATATTAAATCAAAGAGGAAATCAGAACATAAACAACTTCATGAAAATCAACAGGAAACTGGTCATAGAACTGATACGAGCTTTTTGGTAGAACCCTCATTAGCTACAGTGTTAAGTTCCATTAAGAGTCTCCATCAAGATACAAAAATGGATAGTCAAAGGAACCACTCTGCTATCCAAAAGCTACAGGGAGCAATTCAAAAAGTAGATAAAACCTGTACGGAAATTTCTGAGAGAATGGCTACATTAGAAGTACGTACTGAAAACCTTGAGTCCGATGTGGCTCAGCTTCAAAAACAGGAAAAAAATCAAGAGGCAGTTATAAAAGACCTACTGATAAAGTTCGAAGACCAAGAAAATCGATCCAGAAGAAATAACTTGCGCTTTCTTGGAATTCCTGAAGGCAAAGAGGACAATGATCCAAGGGGCTTCATGATAAATCTTCTGAAAACTGCCTTCCCGGAACTAAAAACTTGGGAAATAGAAAAAGAAATCCAACGTGTTCACCGATTTCCTTTGATGCTCCCTAAACATCTGCATAAACCTCCTCAATACCCAAGGGCCATTCTGGTTTACTTCGGAAATTTTCTTTTACGAGAAGCTATCTACGATTTGGCAAGACCTACAAAAAAAAGAGAATACAAGGGCTTCTCATTCTTTACTAGACCAGACTATGCTCACGCAACTGTTGAGCGAAGATGGAGGCTGCGACAACTAATCACACCTTTTGAACAATCTGGGGCAACTGTTTTTCTGCAAAACCCGGCACGGCTGAAAATAATCTATAATGGCACAACGAGAAGCTTCATAAGTGAAATTCAAGCCGAGGTCTACTTAAAAGAAATATCTAATACAGAAAAAGGACACAATGACAAATAGCTTCAAACTTTTATCAACAAAGAAAACTACAATCAAAATCCTGGCAACCTGACTATAAGGCTTATACCAAGCTTACCGGGCGGGCACACAGAGGGTGTTGATGCGCACTGATCTGGCTGATACACACACTTGGGTACATGTTGACCCAAGACGCCTCATTGGGTGGTAAGGGGGGGGGAGAAGGGTGGGGACCATGGGAGACGAGGGGTCTTGGGGAGGGGGGGCCTACGGACCAAGGCCGAACCAAGAGTAGAATGTAATACTCCACAATCAGGGGAAAAAATAGAGACCAAGCTTAATGGTAAACAAGAGGGCATATCTACAGGAATACGGAAATGTATTTTTAATGAATAGGATAAGAATTATTTCATTGAATATATGCGGCCTAAACGATTTAAAAAAAAGACAAAAAGTTGCTATTGGCCTACAAACAATGGAACCAAATATCATATGTCTACAAGAAACCCACATTGAAGGGGGACAACAACATATCTTAAAAACGCTAGGGTATAAACTGATAATTGCCTCTACACAACCTACTAGAACTAAAGGGGTTGCAATTTTAGCTAAAGGGAGAGATCTTCAATTTACAAATTCAATCTCCGATAAATTCGGTAGATGGGCCATTGTGGAATGTTTATATAACAATGGGGAAAATAAGATGACTATCTGTACTGTATATGGCAATGTAGGTGATGACCCTGAAGCCTTGAATTACATTACTAATGAATTGGTACATTGGCCATTGCCCTTAATTATTTGTGGCGATTTTAATTTAAACCTTCCGGGGCAATGGTCAACAAATCCGACATTTATTTATCAAGGGAGAAAACCTAGGGTATTTAAGGCATTTGAGGAGTTGTGTTCACTGCATGGGCTGATTGATACTTGGGATATGAATCATCCAGGTGATCATGGATTTACCTTTTATTCCTTCCCCCACTTACGCCATGCACGACTTGACTATTTTCTCATCTCTAATTCCCTGCAGAATAGCTGTACAATTAATAAATTACCTAGGATACTCTCTGATCACAACCCGTTAGCACTTAATTTGATATGTAATAGAAGCACCCCCATACGGAGGAGCTGGACGTTTGAAAGGGCTTTTCTAAAGAACGAGGGCTATAATAACCATATGAGGGATTGGATCTTGGCTTTCCTAGAAGTAAATATCGGCAGTGCTCCGATAGAGATAGTGTGGGACGCATTGAAAGCTGGGATTAGAGGAGAAACTCTCCAGTTCTCTGTTAGGTCCAACCGAGAAGGAAAGGCTCACCTCGGTAGATTACAACAGAACCTGAGTATGACAGAGGCAGAATTAGTTAAAGCTGCACTAAATGGCCAGGTAACAGATGAATTAGAACGGGTAGCTGTGGCAAGAAATCGAATATTGGAAGTGTTTATTGAGAAAGCTATTAGTAAAGCTACGATCTATAAAAAAAAAACTTATGAACTCAGCGAACAAGTCGGACACCACCTAGCTGTTCGTACAAGAGAAGAACAGATATTCAATACAGTAAAGAGTATTAAAGACCTAGATAGAGGGATAAGAACGGAAGCCTCTGAGATCAGAAGTGCGTTTGAGAGATTCTATGAAGATCTATATAAAGAGCTTAATAGAGAACTGGAGAACATGGATGAATATTTAGAGCAATATGAAGGATTTTGCCTTACAGAGGAGGAACAGGCTAATCTAAATAGTTCCCCAACGTGGGAAGAAATTCAGACGGCACTGAAATCATTAGCTAATGGAAAAGCCGCTGGGATAGATGGAATCCCTTCTGAATTTTATACAAAATTTGCAATACAACTCAGAATAATTATGTTGGAATTGTTTAGTTCCATTTTTAGTGGCGGTAACCCGCCTCCCTCATGGTCTACAGCGAAAATTATGGTTTTTCCCAAAAAAATAAAGACCCCATGGAAATGGGTTCTTATAGACCGATTACACTAATAAACGGGGACTCGAAAATGTATTCAAAAGTATTGGCCGCCCGATTAGCCCCTATTATCCATAAAATAGTGTCCCCTCGGCAACACGGGTTTATCCCAGGGAGATCAACATCAGATCATGTCCAACGGGTAATATCGCTTTTTGACTTTACAGGGAAAACAGGAGACCCTATGGCTTTAATACTATTGGATGCAGAAAAAGCATTTGATAGGGTCTCCTGGAGGTTCCTTTGGGAAATAATGGCTAGGTGTGGACTCACATCACAGTATATTAGAGCAATGCAAGGACTGTATGTAGACCCTGGAGCCAGTGTTATGATCAATGGGACACTCTCTGAGAGATTTAAGATTACTAGGGGAACGAGGCAGGGATGTCCATGCTCTCCCCTGCTATTTGCAATCTATATAGATGTGTTCATACGGAAATTAGAAAATCATCCATTAGTGACTCCGATAAAGGCATTTAATATTGATACAAAAATTCTAGCGTATGCCGACGATATAGCTATAGTCACCTGTAATCCCACCCAAGCTATGGCAGCGATAGAAGAGGAAGCGAATAGCTTTGGTAAGATTTCTGGATACAAGTTGAACTCAACTAAAACACAGATAGTCATTAATGACAAACTCAAGATGGATGACTATAGAGTAACGGAACATGCTATCTATCTAGGAGTTGATATAACCGCAAGCATAGATAATATAGTGTGCTTAAACTTAGACCCTTTAATTAAGCATACCAAGAAAGAACTATCTCGACTTGATAACCTACATCTTACTATTGGCGGAAGATGCAACGTTATCAAAATGTTATTTCTACCTAGATTTTTATATCTCTTTCGTACAGTATGCCTGGAGTTCACTCCCCAACAGTTTAAAAACATAGAGAATATCTTTTCCAGATTTATTTGGGGTTACAAGAGACCACGCCGAGCTTTTAAATGGCTTATGCTGCCCAAAGAAAAAGGTGGACTCGGAATGCCAAATCTTAAGTTATACTACTGGGCAACGGTAATAAGATATAGTATTGTGCTTTTTTCAATAGAAGAGGGCCATAACTCCGATAGCACCACTCCACAAGAATTGATACTAGGGACAGGCTGTGAGGGTTGTCTTTGGCGACACATGAACGACAATTATTTCAAAAAAGTAAAACTCAAGACTATCTCCAATATATATAAAGTTTGGACTAATGTAAGAAAACTGCTAGGACTGGGCCGTTTTTCATGTTATACCCCAATTAAGCTTAATCATGAGCTACCAGCACTATTCCACGACACTTGTATGTCGAGGTGGATCGAGAATGGCATCCACCAATTAGGTTGTTTTTATAACTCTAAAGGACTAAAAACTTTCTCTGACCTCCAGTCTGAATATTCCATCAACCATAGGGAGTTTTTTAAATACCTACAGATCAGGGATTTTTTGCAAAAAAAAACAGGGGGACGTGACACATTTCAAAATAATATCGTACTAGATACCATATGTAGACCAAGTACCCCTAAAATAGGGGTAATATATGAACTACTTAGGGATAAGTTCCCTGATGACTTGGGAAAACATCTAATGAAGTGGCAGACTTCTCTGGCAATTCAACCGAATATTCCTTTACGAGCATATGAATTATCACAAGTGTGTTTAATGTCTATAAATCTCCAAGCACAATTTTATAAAACTTTTTTTTCCCTTTACTATACACCATATAAGATGGCTAAATGGACAGTAGGAAAGGGAACAACCTGTCCACGTTGCTCGAAGGGAGCTGCCGACATGGTTCATATGTTTGCCTCATGCGACAAACTGTCAGGTTTGATAAAAGAAATCTCTGATTTCCTCTCAGAAATTCTCCAAGGCAAAATATCTATCACTCGGGAGGAAATTGTGTTAGGAGTATCTAATAATCAAAGACCTAATTATATGCAGGGTGTTATTTTTGTAGCTATGGCTGTCCTGCGACTTTGTATAGCTTCAGCGTGGTTGGATGCTACTTCACCGGCTTTTGCACAATGGAGAAGTAGATTTCTAGCAATTTGCACCCTGGAAGTAGCCATATATAAAACTAAAGAGAGGAGAAAAAAGAAAATAGGGATGGAGATCTGGGGTCCGCTCTTGCATTGGCAATTAGAACACACCTAAAACGTTTAGTCTTGGTATGGTCTTATTTGGGAGAATACTCATTGTAATTATATAGAATGTGATTAATACTTGCTCTACTACCTTGTAGATTTACTGAATTGTTTTTTTTTTTTTTTTTGTGGATGGGTATGATGTGAAGTAACGTCTTGGTCCAAGGGGAGGGTGGGGGGTTTATGTAAATATTATATAATTTTGTGAAAATTGTTAATAAAAATCATTAAAAAAAAAAAAAAAAAAAAAAGAAAGTTAGCATGAGTTCCTATGGGAATTGTAGTCTTTTACACAAGCGAAACACTTCCCTATCTGTATTTTTATCCTGTGGGACATATTTACGAGAAAATGTCGGAGCATGGAGCTGCACCAAATTTTGCAGCGCTGTGCTCCGACACTTTCCAAATGCAGGGATGCACCATATTCAGAAGACTACGGCAAACCCCTGTGTTTTCCCTAGCCCTGATGCTAAATGTAGCTGCCTAGCGCCAACACAAAAAGAACTATTGATGGACAGAATGCAGAACAATGTCATACATTCACCCCAGTACAGAGTTCTGGGCCTAAATCCATTGTTTTTTTGCTCACCCTGCCATTCCAGTTTGGACCCAGCCATATGCAAATCTGTCTTGACCCTGCGCCCTATGGAAACAGTCCAGCCCGAATTGCCAGGCCAGGTCCTCCCTGGACTGCAAACAAGAATCCTAGGACCGGCTTCGGGGTTTCACCCCTCTTCAGCCAGGATAGCTTGATTCCAGTGGGATGGAGAGCACGGGACTCACGTCTGAGCATACCCGTCCCACTCGGGGTGACAAATGCAAAAAGAACTATTGATGGACAGAATGCAGAATAATGTCATACATTCACCCCAGTACAGAGATCTGGGCCTAAATCCATCATTTTTTTGCTCACCATGCCATTCCAGTTTGGACCCAACCATATTCAAATCAGTCATGACCCTGTACCCTATGGGAACAGTCCAACCCAAACAGCCAGGCCAGGTCCTCCGTGGACTGGAAACAAGCATCCTAGGACCGGTTTCGGGGTTTCACCCCTCTTCAGCCAGGATAGCTTGATTTCAGTGACAATATAGAGCACGCGACTCACGTCTGAGCATACCCGTCCCACTCGGGGTGACAAATGCAAAAAGAACTATTGATGGACAGAATGCAAAACAATGTCATACATTCACCCCAGTACAGAGATCTGGGCCTAAATCCATCGTTTTTCTGCTCACCATGCCATTCCAGTTTGGACCCAGCCATATGCAAATCAGTCTTGACCTTGTGCCCTATGGGAACAGTCCAGCCCGAACTCCCAGGCCAGGTCCTCCCTGGACTGGAAACAAGCATCCTAGGACCAGTTTTGGGGTTTCACCCCTCTTCAGCCAGGATAGCTTGATTCCAGTGGCATGGAGAGCACGGGACTCACGTCTGAGCATACCCGTCCCACTCGGGGTGACAAATGCAAAAAGAACTATTGATGGACAGAATGCAGAAAAATGTCATACATTCACCCCAGTACAGAGATCTGGGCCTAAATCCATCGTTTTTTTGCTCACCATGCCATTCCAGTTTGGACCCAGCCATATGCAAATCAGTCTTGACCCTGTGCCCTATGGGAACAGTCCAGCCCGAACTGCCAGGCCAGGTCCTCCCTGGGCTGCAAACAAGCATCCTAGAACCAGTTTTGGGGTTTCACCCCTCTTCAGCCAGGATAGCTTGATTCCAGTGGCATGGAGAGCACGAGACTCACGTCTGAGCATACCAGTCCCACTCGGGGTGACAAATGCAAAAAGAACTATTGATGGACAGAATACAGAATAATGTCATACATTCACCCCAGTACAGAGATCTGGGCCTAAATCCATTGTTGTTTTGCTCAACATGCCATTCCAGTGTGGACCCAGCCATATGCAAATCAGTCATGACCCTGTACCCTATGGGAACAGTCCAACCCAAACTGCCAGGCCAGGTCTTCCGTGGACTGGAAACAAGCACCCCAGGACCGGTTTCGGGGTTTCACCCCTCTTCAGCCAGGATAGCTTGACTTCAGTGGCAATATAGAGCACGGGACTCACGTCTGAGCATACCCGTCCCACTCGGGGTGACAAATGCAAAAAGAACTATTGATGGACAGAATGCAGAACAATGTCATACATTCACCCCAGTACAGAGATCTGGGCCTAAAACCATATTTTTTTTGCTCACCATGCCATTCCAGTTTGGACCCTGCCATATGCAAATCAGTCTTGACCCTGCGCCCTATGGGAACAGTCCAGCCCGAACTCCCAGGCCAGGTCCTCCGTGGACTGGAAACAAGCATCCTAGGACCGGTTTCGGGGTTTCACCCCTCTTCAGCCAGGATAGCTTGATTTCAGTGACAATATAGAGCACGCGACTCACGTCTGAGCATACCCGTCCCACTCGGGGTGACAAATGCAAAAAGAACTATTGATGGACAGAATGCAAAACAATGTCATACATTCACCCCAGTACAGAGATCTGGGCCTAAATCCATCGTTTTTCTGCTCACCATGCCATTCCAGTTTGGACCCAGCCATATGCAAATCAGTCTTGACCTTGTGCCCTATGGGAACAGTCCAGCCCGAACTCCCAGGCCAGGTCCTCCCTGGACTGGAAACAAGCATCCTAGGACCAGTTTCGGGGTTTCACCCCTCTTCAGCCAGGATAGCTTGATTCCAGTGGCATGGAGAGCACGGGACTCACGTCTGAGCATACCCGTCCCACTCGGGGTGACAAATGCAAAAAGAACTATTGATGGACAGAATGCAGAAAAATGTCATACATTCACCCCAGTACAGAGATCTGGGCCTAAATCCATCGTTTTTTTGCTCACCATGCCATTCCAGTTTGGACCCAGCCATATGCAAATCAGTCTTGACCCTGTGCCCTATGGGAACAGTCCAGCCCGAACTGCCAGGCCAGGTCCTCCCTGGGCTGCAAACAAGCATCCTAGAACCAGTTTTGGGGTTTCACCCCTCTTCAGCCAGGATAGCTTGATTCCAGTGGCATGGAGAGCACGAGACTCACGTCTGAGCATACCAGTCCCACTCGGGGTGACAAATGCAAAAAGAACTATTGATGGACAGAATACAGAATAATGTCATACATTCACCCCAGTACAGAGATCTGGGCCTAAATCCATTGTTGTTTTGCTCACCATGCCATTCCAGTGTGGACCCAGCCATATGCAAATCAGTCATGACCCTGTACCCTATGGGAACAGTCCAACCCAAACTGCCAGGCCAGGTCCTCCGTGGACTGGAAACAAGCACCCCAGGACCGGTTTCGGGGTTTCACCCCTCTTCAGCCAGGATAGCTTGACTTCAGTGGCAATATAGAGCACGGGACTCACGTCTGAGCATACCCGTCCCACTCGGGGTGACAAATGCAAAAAGAACTATTGATGGACAGAATGCAGAACAATGTCATACATTCACCCCAGTACAGAGATCTGGGCCTAAAACCATATTTTTTTTGCTCACCATGCCATTCCAGTTTGGACCCTGCCATATGCAAATCAGTCTTGACCCTGCGCCCTATGGGAACAGTCCAGCCCGAACTCCCAGGCCAGGTCCTCCCTGGACTGGAAACAAGCATCCTAGGACCGGTTTCGGGGTTTTACCCCTCTTTAGCCAGGATAGCTTGATTCCAGTGGCATGGAGAGCACGGGACTCACGTCTGAGCATACCCGTTGCACTCGGGGTGACTATTGCAAAAAGAACTATTGATGGACAGAATGCAGAACAATGTCATACATTCACCCCAGTACAGAGATCTGGGCCTAAATCCATCGTTTTTTTGCTCACCATGCCATTCTAGTTTGGACCCAGCCATATGCAAATCAGTCTTGACCCTGTGCCCTATGGGAACAGTTCAGCCCAAACTGCCAGGCCAGGTCCTCCCTGGACTGGAAACAAGCATCCTAGGACCAGTTTCGGGGTTTCACCCCTCTTCAGCCAGGATAGCTTGATTCCAGTGGCATGGAGAGCACGGGACTCACGTCTGAGCATACCCGTCCCACTCGGGGTGACAAATGCAAAAAGAACTATTGATGGACAGAATCCAGAACAATGTCATACATTCACCCCAGAACAGAGAACTGGGCCTAAATCCATAGTTGTTTTGCTCACCATGCCATTCCAGTTTGGACCCAGCCATATGCAAATCAGTCTTGACCCTGTGCCCTATGGGAACACTCCAGCCCGAACTGCCAGGCCGGGTCCTCCCTGGACTGGAAACAAGCATCCTAGGACCAGTTTCGGGGTTTCACCCCTCTTCATCCAGGATAGCTTAATTCCAGTGGCATGGAGAGCACGGGACTCACGTCTGAGCATAACCGTCCCACTCAGGGTGACATATGCAAAAAGAACTATTGATGGACAGAATGCAGAACAATGTCATACATTCACCCCAGTACAGAGATCTGGGCCTAAATCCATTGTTTTTGCTCACCTTGCCATTCCAGTTTGGACCCAGCCATATGCAAATCAGTCTTGACCCTGTGCCCTATGGGAACAGTCCAGCCCGAACTGCCAGGTCAGGTCCTCCCTGGACTGGAAACAAGCATTCAAGGACCGGTTTCAGGGTTTCAGCCCTCTTCAGCCAGGATAGCTTGATTCCAGTGGCATGGAGAGCACGGGACTAACGTCTGAGCATACCCGTTCCACTCGGGTGACAAATGCAAAAAGAACTATTGATGGACAGAATGCAGAACAATGTCATACATTCACCCCAGTACAGAGATCTGGGCCTAAATCCATCGTTTTTTTGCTCACCATGCCATTCAAGTTTGGACCCAGCCATATGCAAATCAGTCTTGACCCTGTGCCCTATGGGAACAGTCCAACCCGAACTGCCAGGTCAGGTCCTCCCTGGACTGGAAACAAGCATTCAAGGACCTGTTTCAGGGTTTCAGCCCTCTTCAGCCAGGATAGCTTGATTCCAGTGGCATGGAGAGCACGGGACTAACGTCTGAGCATACCCGTTCCACTCGGGTGACAAATGCAAAAAGAACTATTGATGGACAGAATGCAGAACAATGTCATACATTCACCCCAGTACAGAGATCTGGGCCTAAATCCATCATTTTTTTGCTCACCATGCCATTCAAGTTTGCACCCAGCCGTATGCAAATCAGTCTTGACCCTGTGCCCTATGGGAACAGTCCAGCCCGAACTGCCAGGTCAGGTCCTCCCTGGACTGGAAACAAGCATCCTAGGACCGGTTTCAGGGTTTCACCCCTCTTCAGCCAGGACAGCTTGATTTCAGTGGCATGGAGAGCACGGCACTCACGTCTGAGCATACCCGTCCCACTCGGGGTGACAAATGCAAAAAGAACTATTGATGGACAGAATGCAGAACAATGTCATACATTCACCCTAGTACAGAGATCTGGGCCTAAATCCATCGTTTTTTTTGCTCACCATGCCATTCCAGTTTGGACCCAGCCATATGTAAATCAGTCTTGACCCTGTGCCCTATGGGAACAGTCCATCCCGAACTGCCACGCCAATGCAGGCACCCTTGTGTATTGCAAGGGTGTCCCTTACTGCACATCAACAATCATTAATGGCGATTTGTTACTTCTGTATGCTGTACTATGCAGCACACATAGAAGTAGCAAATCAGCATTATTTAATGATTGTTTATGTGCAGAAAGGGACACCTTCCTCCACATAAACAATAATTTATGGCATTTTGCTCTTTCTACGTGTGCTGCAGAATTGTGGTGTTGGTTAGGTGTAAACATATATACTGGTGTTCTGGGCACACGAATAGAAAGTGGATGAATAACAGGATGTACTATGCACCAGCACCAAAGGTGAGTGGCCGGTTGAGTGAGGCCCGGTGTGACCTGAGTCAGGTAGGTAGGAATTCTGGTGACCATAAATGCCTCTAACTGAGTTTGTAAAGAGATCTCCTTTCTGTTCTGAACACCATTGTGGGAAACAGGAGTGTATGGAGAATTGTCAGGGCATATGCAAAAAGAGAAACGTGAACCATCTTGTTGATACACAAAAGGCAATACTGCAACACAAAACACTTGGAACCATGAAATGCAGATACGCACATAACTCCCTGTAGATAGGAAAACAATGATTAGGTAAACACACAGTAATCATATTGACTGCTACAGTAAGACCCACAGACGCAGTTCTCGATTGTAGTCCACCCTATCCCAAAACAGTATTCCTCATTGTGTATAAATGTGGTCCTTGCCCCCAGCCTATAGTCGTTAATGAAATGAAGAAAGGCTGCACAATGGTTGCAAAAGATGATACAGAAGACTGGGCTTCAACGTCTTGTAGGGTTGGCAATGTGAACTGAGATGGAAGGAGTGAGACAGCTGCAACCACAGTGTGACTGGGAAGCATGAACGAGGGGGTCTCTATAGCATGAGGGGTGCAAGCCTAAGAACAAATGGAGTAGAATAGTATGCGATTTAAAAGACTTATATCTTATTTATCATCCAACGTGATGTAAAGCATGTGAAATGTAATTGTGATTATAGTGAATATTTCACTAACCTGTATTACCTTAAGTGATCATGCACAAAATAGTATACCATGAATGGTGTGAAGTTTCTCCTTAAGAGGGTTCCTATTAGTAGGAAAACACACAGGGTAAAAGAATATCCTTTGGCAATCCAGTATCTCTTGACTGGAGATGTAGATAAAGTAAAGTAGTCATCGAGGTACTAACCTCCCCATAACCCCAACATCAGGAAGGAGAAAAGAACCAGTCATAACTTCCAACAGTATAATCAAGTGGAAAATCAAATAGATACCCTAGGCCAAATAGGAACCCTTGCTTCTAAGTTAGGGAAAGGAAGGACACCTTCTCAGATAGCCCCTGCTCACCCCCTCGGTAGCTTAGCACGAGCAGCCAGGCTTATCTCCAAGACAAATGTGTAAAGTATTTGCAACCACGCTCTAAGTAACCCAATTATAACACCACAAATGGACTCCACACGAGGTTCATAAAAAACAATTATATGTTTATGTAAAAAGATATACGATGGTTCGAGGTTCCTCCTTGGCAAAGGCAGGCTGAGGCCAGTGGCACAGCTCCCCTGGGGATGCCGGTCCCGGCCGATGGCAATGACGAAGGTCTCAGGTTGAAACAGGGCACACGCACACAGCGTCGCTGAGACTCACTTAAGCTCCGGGTGCCCACGATCACATGGCAATCCTCACGAAGGTCTCAGGCTGCACGAAGCACACGCACAAAGCGTCGCTGAGACTCACCTGAGCTTCGGGTGTACATGATCACAGGGCAATCCTCACGAAGGTCTCAGGCTGCACAAACCACATGCACACAGCGTCGCTGAGATTCACTTGGATTCCGGGTGCCCACGATCACAGGAAAATCCTCACGAAGGTCCCAGGCTGGACAAAGCACACGCACACTACGTCGCTGAGACTCACTTGGACTCCGGGTGCACACGATAGTGGGGCAGTTCTTACACAGGTCTCAGGTTGCAAAAAGCACACGCACAAAGCGTCGCTGAGACACACCTGGAAACTTTTATATTCCTGAGTTTCCACAACAGGGAGCCAGCTCTCCTCGGGCCCTTGGGGACAAGTTACTTCAGGACACAGCACACAGCAAAGTCCTTTCAAGCAGGGGGACACAGCACACAGCAAAGTCCCTTAGCCTCTCCTTGGTTAAATCAGCAAACTGTAGGCCAGCCCCAGGCCACACAGCAAGGGTCAGTCCTTTCCTTCAGTCTCTTCAGCTGTTTCTTCCTTGGCAGAGGTTCCTCTTGACCACGAAGTAATTTCAATCCTTTTCAGTCTTGATCAATCCAACGTTCAGGGGTTTCAGCTCTCATAGTAATACCCCTAAATGTCTTTGAAGTCTTTGTGTTCAGGGGGACATCTACCCCTGTCCAAACCAGTTCTGGGTGTCTCCCTGCCAGTGACACCTTATTCCTGTGATAGTGGGGGTCTGGATCCTCGATCACTCAACAGGAGATGGAGCCATTGTTTTATGGCGGCAGCCCAGGCTTCTTCACCTCCAGGGGCTACTCCTCCCTCCTACACTCCAGATGCAGGTCAGTCTGTCGCTGTCTCACCTCATCCCGTGCGTCAAGAAATTCCCCAGATCCTATCACTTTCAGATTCAGACAGTCAATCCACAACCAGGCAGAGACACACAGAATTGTTAGAACACAAAAAAAACAGCCACTTCTAAATGTGTGGTTTCTAAACACACAATGCAAAAACTACCTTCACAAAAAGATGTGTTATTAAATTGTGAGTTCAGGCACACTAAACTTCACCTCTCCATCTGAAGCCTATGAGAAGGTAGGCTGGAAACATATTACATAGCCTCCCTCATTCTGTCCTATGGGCAAGATGGCCTTGCAATAGTGAAAAACAAAATGGGGAGTATTTCGCTGTTAATACCTGTCCTACCTTTCACATACACTGCATCCTGACCAGGGGAGTACCTTGGGCCTACCATAGGGGTGTCTGATGTGCATAAAAAGGGAAGGGTAAGGCCTGGAAAGTGGGTGCACTTCTCAGGACAACAAGGCAGTTTAACAAACTGCGCGCAGGCACTGCAGTGGCAGGCCTGATTTCCCTCTTTAAGGCTACTGGTGTGGGTGGCACAATTAGTGCTGCAGGCCCAATAGTAGCAATTGTGTTACCAGCCATGGCACTCAAAGTGCACTTTACTAGGAACTTTACTAGTAAAACAAATATATCAGTTATGGACAACCAATTACCATTACACTTTAGACAGGGAGCATTTGCACTTTGACACTGATCAGCAGTGGCAAAGTGCCCAAAGCATCTAAGTTGGCAACACCATGTCAGAAAAAAGGTCTAGGATGGAGGCAAAAAGTTTAGGGAACTTTAGCCAAAGAGGGCCAAGTCCAACACAAGCCCCTCCCAGCCGAAAGCCAGGGTAGACTAATCAACTACCTTGATGGACTTCCCTGCGTGGGGCGATAGAACAACGACTCAGCCAGCTACTGCAGGGACACCCTCCTGGGACCCTTGCTTCTAAGTCAGGACAAGGAAGGACACCTTCTCAGATAGCCCCTGCTCACCCACTCAGTAGCTTGGCACGAGCAGCCAGGCTTATCTCCAAGGCAAATGTGTAAAGTATTTGCAACCATGCTCTCAGTAACCCAATGATAACATCACAAATGGACCCCACACGAGGTTCATAAAAAAACAATTATATGTTTATGTAAAAAGATATACGATGAGACCACACAATAAGAATCCAACATATGCGTATTTGTAATATTTCACCTGACCGGTTATTAGGCCAGCTAGTCCTTGTAGGTTCTTGCAGTATTAATGAGCAATTCTCGATGATCCAATGCAGTGTTAATGCAATGCTATGCAGTTCGTAATGCAAGAATCAGGCACTTTGTGATGTAAAAAGAATGCAATGCGTAATGCAACAATCAGGCAGGTCGTTATGCAAAAATAATGCAATGCGTAATGCAACAATCAGGCAGTTCGTTATGCAATAATAATGCAATGCGTAATGCAACAATCAGGCAGTTCGTAATGCCAATCTCACACAACAGAGAAAAACTTTATAACACAAATAACTGCAGTGGGGATTGAAGGGTCGTTACCTTCCCTGAATACCCCATATCTTTGGTTTTAATCCTGCCAGAGGTTGACAAAAAATAAAAAAATGTGGGTTAACCCCTAGGCAGTTTTACAATTATATCTGCACCTCTCTTGGTCCCTTCCTCCAGGAGAAGATTTATTGTCCTTTTTGATTTGAGTTACACTTTTGTGTTTCGTTTTGTCTTTCTTTATTACACTCTACCCTCACCACTACTCTTCATCTTCTCACTAAAAAATTGCGCTCCATCCAGAGTGTTGGTCTGCACCTGGATGTATGATGCGGCCCAATGATGAAGCATGACACTACCAAGTGTGTGAGGGCAGTATTAAGACATCTTTTGATTTTCCCATATCTAGCGCTCAGTAGAGTTATTTGTGTTATAAAGTTTTTCTCTGTTGTGTGAGATTGAAATATTGGTAAGGGAGTCAGAGAAGGCTCAATCCCTTGTCTCTTCTTTTTTGTGATATCCAGTTCGTATTGCCAAACAAATGTACTCCGGCACCGATCGTGGTACTCTGGACGGTCTCTATGCCACTCTTACTGACTCGCGGTCAGCTACTGCCAAAATATGCCCCCAATGCGGTTTATAATGGAGAACAAAGTGTAGCTCCACACTCCAGCCCTGGTCCTGCCACTCCTCGGCAAGTACGGGCCACAAGACGGACTTCAGTGGAGGCTCGCACTGCAAATCGGGGAAAGGCCGAGGGCGTTTCTCTCGTAGCCCGCACCCCGCCCTAGGCGTGTGTTAGACCTGGCACCATTGGTGTAGGTCTCCCTTCTATTTTTGTTGTTTATGTCTCCTTCATGGTTGCTGGCGTTAGATGTTCTGGGCGCTGTGCCACTGCCATTCAGCGACACAGCGCAAATGCTCCTTATTATAAAATAACTGATGAACCGGTGTAGTCCTAGTAGTACCAAGGAACATGCCAGGGAGGTCGAATTTGGTATGCTTCCGCTCCAAATATTAACGTGCATCTGGTAGTAGTGATTGTTTTTATGTTCTGTGTGTGCAATTGCCGCTTTTGGAAAGTAGGTATCTTTTTGTCTAAGTCTTTCTATGTGTTTCGCTGGTATGTGTATTGGTTGTCTGGTTTAGAGGGCCAGGGCAGGTCGGGCTGACCTGGGTCAAATGGAGAAATCTGCCGTTGAAGGATGGGGAGGGGTGACCCCTTTGATCTAAGCAGGGCTGTGCCTGGCAAGGTGAATGATGGCTCCAACTCCCGCTGGGTGTCTGATGGTGGGCCCCTCTCCCGGGAAGGGAGGATACAGCCTCATAAATAAAGTCACCCATGTCGACACCAAACTGGTTCTGTCCGGGTCAAGTGATTTGTGACTTTCTCAAGAACAAAGACTTTTGGGGTATAAAGATCTGAACTGAAACCCCTTTGGTGTGTAACTTTGGGATGCCAAGACGAACCTCTGGCCGTGTAAACGAGAAGGAGAGGACTTTGAAACTTTCATCCATCCACTGAAGCAACTACCCAAGGGCCTGAATTGAGCTTGCCCCCTGTCGAAGTCTCAGGGACATTAGACTTCATTCCTCAGCAGCCCGGAATCCTATTGAAAGAAATCCTACTCACAGGTGAGGCCTCTGTTGAGAAATCCAAGGCCTCTGGATCTACTGTGGGGAACGCCGCTTTTACTTGTCTACGTAAACTATTGCTATCGCCATTTGTGGGCCGCTGCAGTTGAGAAGCTGTGCCTCTGAGTGCCCGCATTTGCCTTGTGTACGGAAACTATTGCTATCGCCATTGTGGGCCGCTGCAGCTGAGGAGCTGTGCCGCTGAGTACCTGCATTTACCTTGTCTACGAAAACTATTGCTATCGCCATTGTGGGCCGCTGCAGCTGAGGAGCTGTGCCGCTGAGTACCTGCATTTACCTTGTCTACGAAAACTATTGCTATCGCCATTGTGGGCCGCTGCAGCTGAGGAGCTGTGCCGCTGAGTGCCCGCATTTGCCTTGTATACAGAAACTATTGCTATCACCATTGTGGGCCGCTGCAGCTGAAGAGCTGAGTGCCCGCATATGCCTTGCTACGAGATCCATTGTTGACGCCATTGTGTGCCGCTGCAGCCGAGGAGCGGTGCCGCTGAGTGCCTACCTTGGCCTTGCTACGAAAAACCTTGTTGTCGCTATTGTGGGCAGCTGCTGCTGAGAAGCTGTGCCGCTGGGTGCCCGCATTTGCCCTACTATGAGAATCAGAACCACTGCCACTGTGGGCCGCTGCAGCTGAGGAGCTGTGTCGCTGCAGGCCCGCATTGGCTTTGCTACAAGAGTCGTTGCTATCATTGTTTTGGGCCGCCGCCATCGAGAAGCTGTGCTGCTGAGCGCCCCTCTTTACTTTGCCACAAGAATCATCGCTATCGCTATCGTGGGCCGCTGCAGCTGAAGAGCTGCGCCGCTGAGTGCCCACACCAGTCCCACATCGGCAGCCTTGTCAACTTCCGTGTGCGCTGCTGTGTGCCACTTCCATGCCTGTCCCAAGATTATCGTTGCGGGACGCCACCACCCAGGAACTGTGGCCGCTGTGGGTTCGCCTGCTATCCTGCACCTTCCCTGAGGAGCTGTGCACCGTGCCCCTTTACCCTAAGTACCTTGTACATTGTGCACCACCGGGTCGCATAGATCCCGGCACCCAAACCAAGTTCGTTCCACCCATACGCCCAAGTGCTTTCACTGCTCTTGAGACGAATCTGTAATTACGTGCATTGTGGTTCTTTGAGCATTTCTCAGTTTCGTGTTTAATCTATATAAAGATAACTATTTTTTATAACTACTTGTGGTGTTTATTTTTTTGCGTCTTTCCTGCGTTATTGTGTATGGTCCTAAATGCTTCACACACTGCCTCTGAGATAGGCCTGTCTGCTCGTGCTACGTTACCACAGGGTTGTGCAGGGGTTATCAAAGGGTGTAGCCCCCTTACTCTGACTTAGGAAGAGGGGTCACTATTCGACATATGCGCCAGTCACTGTCGACTAGAGGCCCCCATTTCTAACAGTGTGACACACACACGCCCGCTGAGCGTTACCTGGGGGTTCGATCTCACTCTCCTCGCGGCTTTGGGCTCCGATGCGACTTCGTTGATCTTGGGCAGTGGAACACGGGCTCCCACCCCCCCGGACAGGGATGGTTTGAGGTTCCTCCTTGGCAAAGGCAGGCTCGCGCCGGCGGCAGAGCTCCTCTGGGGATGCCGGTCCGGGCCGATGGCAATGATGAAGGTCTCAGGCTGCAACAGGGTACACAAACACAGCGTCGCTGAGACTTACTTAAGCTCCGGGTGCCCACGATCACAGGGCAATATTCACAAAGGTCTCAGGCTGCACGAAGCACACACAGCGTCGCTGAGACTCACTTGAGCTTCAGGTGTACACGATCACAGGGCAATCCTCACGAAGGTCTCAGGCTGCACGAAGCGCACGCACACAGCGTCGCTGATACTCACTTGAACTTCCGGTGTACATATTCACAGGGCAATCCTCACGAAGGTCTCAGGCTGCACAAAGCACATGCACACAGCGTCGCTGAGACTCACTTGGACTCCGGGTGCACATGATCACAGGGCAGTTCTTACGAAGGTCTCAGGCTGCAAAAATCTCAAGCACAAAGCGACGCTGAGACACACCTGGAAACTTTTATTATCCTGAGTTTCCACAACAGGGAGCCAGCTCTCCTTGGGCCTTTGGGGACAAGTTACTTCAGGACACAGCAAACAGCAAAGTCCTTTCAAGCAGTGGGACACAGCACACAGCAAACTCCCTTAGCCTATCCTTGGTTAAATCAGCAAACTGCAGGCCAGCCCCAGACCACACAGCAAGGGTCAATCCTTTCCTTCAGTTTCTTCAGCTGTTTCTTCCTTGGCAGAGGTTCCTCTTGACCACTAAGTAGTTTCAATCCTTTTCAGTCTTCATCAATCTAACGTTCTGGGGTTTCAGCTCTCATACTTATATCCCTAAATGTCTTTGAGCCTGTTGCTGTCTTACTTCCTCCCCTGGTTCAAGATATTACCCAGATCCTATCACTTTCAGATCCAGACAGTCAATCCACAACCAGGCAGAGACACACACAAAACCAGACACTTCTAAAAGTGTGGTTTCTAAACACATAATGCAAAAACCACCTTCACAAAAAGATGTTTTATTAAATTGTGAGTTCAGGCACACAAAACTTCACCTGTCCATCTTAAGCCTATGGTAAGATAGGCTGGAAACATATTACACAATCTCCCCCATTCTGTCCTATGGGCAAGCTGGCCTTGCAACAGTGAAAAACGAAATGGAGAGCATTTCATTGTTAAGACATGGTGCATATCTTATTACATGTCCTACATTTCACATACACTGCACCCTGCCCAGTGGAATACCTTGGGCCTTCCATAGGGGTGTCTGATGTGCATAAAAAGGGAAGGGTATGGCCTGGCAAGTGGGTGCACTTGTCAGGACAACAAGGCAGTTTAACAAACTGCACGCATGCACTGCAGTGGCAGGCCTGAGTTCCCTCTTTAAGGCTACTGGTGTGGGTGGCACAATTAGTGCTGCAGGTCCACTAGTAGCATTTGTACTACCAGCCCTAGCACACATAGTGCACTTTACTAGGGATTTTATTAGTAAAACAAATGTACCAATTATGGACAACCAATTATCATTACACTTAGACGGGGAGCACTTGCACTTTGACACTGATCAGCAGTGGCAAGGTGCTCAAAGCATCTAAGTTGGCAACACCATGTCAGAAAAAAGGTCTAGGGGGAAGGCACAAGGTTTAGGGAACTTTAGCTAAAGAGGGCCAAGTCCAACAGTCGTTTATAAGTTTTGTCCATGTCTACTTTTTGAAACTCATGGTGTTTGTTTGGCAAAGAAGATAATCCCAGCCCCCTCATGTACCTTAGTAAAATAATTGTTGTCCAGAGGTTTTCATTTTTGATTTGTGTTTTGGATCATTACAGAAGATATTTAGCTTGGGTAGACATTGCTCACCTGGGCTGAATATTTCTAGACAACATTTTTAAAAATGGTGGATGTGTTGCAGTGATGTAATATTTCAGGAACCATGAGACCTGTATACTTATTTTGGTGTCAAAACATTGGTTTTGGGGGTCAGGTAGACTTATAGAGACAGAAAACAACTCCGCAGAGCAACGTTTCTGCTATTTTCCAAAATGACGTCTATAATAGAGAATGAAGAGACATACATAGCAATTAAACCAATAATAACGGGTTTTAATCCTTTTACGTACACACCAAACAATGTTAACTATATGCATATGAAAAACAAACTATGTTTATCACTCCTGTTTTAGAAACATTTCAATAATTCACTTTTTTGTTTCGGCAATCACTCGCGGTACAGAGGGAAGAGGTGTGGTGCAGCAGCCAGGGCAGCTGACTCCGGTACACGGGGGCTCATGGTTCCATCCTCGGTGCTGCTGGCAGGTTAGCCCAGCGCCTTGTGATGCTAGGCCATAGCGCACTCATTCTTCCTGACTCCCCCCAGTGCTGGGAATCCTCCACTGAGGTAGCTGCGCGCTTTACAAATGCTGGTATTATTATTCTTACATTTGCAGAATGTTGAATATTTGAGAAGAGCATATCAACAGGGTCATCTTTTTATAGCACAGGTTTTGCAAGTACGTGTACGTGTAAGATCTGTGGGTAGAGGCTTTCGTAGGTTTTAGCACCCCATCAATATCTTTCCAACCAAATTCAGATGGATCTTTCTCTACATATACATAATCCAAAACATTTATACATCTCAACAAGTAGAACACTTGTTTAATGTGCCCATTTACAGAATATGATGTCGGTGGAAGGTCACTTAGTGGGGCTGATCTCTTTAACACAGTGTACCGCAGCTCATCAAAAGTGTGACAGTCAGAACTCATTTTCTACACACGCACAAGGTATTTTTCTGTGTTTTTAAAGTCACATTCTTCTTCTGTCTCAGCAAATCCTTTTAGAAACTTCACAGGTTTAGCAGTTAAAGCTCCAAGCTTTGTTTCAATTTTGCTTATAGTGTCATCACCCGGAAGAAAACGTGCCCTTATAAGGACACTGGGCATCTCTAGGTCAGGATTCTTGTACAGAATATGAAGCGGGATTAAGTCTCTTTTCTCGCCTGTTGCTTAATGTATCCATAACTCTGACAAACCTTGACTTATGAACATTGCAGCAAATCTAAGTAGCACAATAATAACATCTGCGTCATTTGACAGTACATTAACTTGATTGGAACCAATTCAAGCAGCCCACTCAATATGTGGCAAAATACAAAGGTAGGCTTCCTCCAATTTGCTATTAAGATCTTGAACGATATGGTCCATACATTTTGAATATATCTCTGCAGGTCCCCCCTCCTCATTTACAATCATTCCACTTGCAATAATTGGAAATTCAAAGTTCACTGAAGCATCAGCAATGTTTTGGCGGGTTAACATATACAAGTTAATTTTGTTAGATGTTAATGACCCGAATTTATCAGGTTGCACAGGTATAGGTATCGAATTTTTGATGCAGGAAAATGTCATTTGTTCCTCTTGTAGAAATGTATTTGATTCTCTCACATTCTTTGACAGATTGTTCAAGATAACTGTCAAAGACAATGTGCAGTTCTTGCAAGGTGCTCATTGACTTTGATATCTGTAGAACAGTCTATACAGCCTCTCCGAAGTTTTGCATGGATGAAATCTTGAACATTTGGAATTGTGACATATAGTCCACAACCAAAGCGGTTTTCATAGAGGACACCTTTTCAAATTTAGGTACTTCAGGTGAAAGGTTTTATTTAGCCCTTGTACGAGTTTGTGGATCACTGGCTTGGTTGCAGCATCTCCCTCAAATAATGCATTTGTTGGAAGAAGATCATGCCACAGAATGCCCTTTATAGATTCACCCCTTTCTTTTGTTAGATCTATCTCTCCATATGCTTGCAAAAGTAATTTTTTTGTTACCTGTTTTGTAGTGGCTGGTTGGACAAAACTTTTACTATGGCAATTAAACTGTGGAAGTTTATATTTGGTGATTATGTAAAACAGTTTTTTCTCATTCAATACAAATCGCTCCTGCTTCAGTTCTGGGTACAGTTTCAATCCATGGTGTAGGACATCTAGTAGACGTGTCTTTATATCGGTATCCACATTTTGTTTGGTCACGAAGTTGTGTAGCCACACAGGCTCAGACATTTCAAAGGGGTTTCCTTGCTGCTGCATGAAATGAAGAAGGCTGTCAACATGTTTTTGAAAATGTTCTCCTCTCTTTCCCACAAGTTCATGGTGAAGAACACTTTCATGATGATCCATTAAATTTGAATGTGTCATCTCTCTGAAAACATTGCAAATAGAAAGGACTTCATGGTAAACTAGCTGCCATTAAGCAACATATTTACTTTTACGTGTCTGACCAACAATTCCCTTGGAGCTTTTCTGTGTTCTCTTGATTGTCTATTCCACTTTCATATCTGGGACCACAACATTGAACCTCCCCTCTCTGTCTTTCAACGCAAACTGTCTTTGCATGAATTTTTGTAGAGGTATGTTTTTTCCACTTCTAGCTTCTTAACTCTTTCTAAATAGCAGGACCCATATCTCAGGTAGTTTATTCAATCAAATTTGCAAAACACAGTCATCTGTGACTCCAAAGTCTTCACATGCAGCTCCCAATCAACCTTCCCGATCAGCATGTACCAAGTTTTTCACTAGAGCTATCATGTTTAAAACCTTTCCCCGTGCATGCAAAGGTCTGATTTTTCTTCACATTCTTTGACAAACTCTATGAATTTGGTTGTCAGGATTTCTGATTTTGAACTTAGTGTATTGAACATTGCTTGACTTTGCATTATGTTGTTTGAATGAAGTGCGCCCTGAGCCTTATTTACTTTTGAGATAAAATATGCAAAACCTAATTTGTCATTCTTGCTCCTGAAACTATTCCAATGCAATGTTTCTATTGCCTAAGATATGATGATCATACCTTGTAAAGAACAGAAATAATGAGTTGTGCTCAATACTGACTAGACAGTTTTGTTTCCAAACATTTCAGCCTCAATAAGTGCATCACCTATGCCACATTCACTGAGATAACTTCCTGCACACTGCAATGCAACTTTTGTCATGTGGAAAACGCCCATCATTGGATAAAGATCATCAAAATCTACTGAATTGCTAAAAAATATGTCAGCTCCAATACACCTTCATTGCCGAAAATTGGCAGAATAGGCTGTACTTCAAGCTGAGCACGCACATTTTGGAAATGTTTTAGAGCTGTGTACACTGTATCATGGTTTGGAAAAGATCAGTGCATCATAAACCTGTCAGGTCATGGGATTGTCTTCTACTTCTTTGCTTATATCTTCAAAGCCATCTTCAATGCTGATGGCTTCTGTTTCGAACTCAAGAACTTTAGTTTGTAAGAGTTTTGATATGCTGAAATCAAACAATGATGTAAAAAAAATGTTAAGACAAAATCAGGCATTCTTCTTGACTCCCATGATTTGCGGAGACCTGCACCATCACAAAATTTTATCATTAAGTCCAAAATCTAAATCTTTCAGGACATTTCCTAAAATGGTTCCTGCTGATTCTACTGCATCCTGTGATCTTATTTTGGAAGCAAGAATGTCAGGAGTCGGGGGAGGAGCCTAGCGCGCAACCAAGATGGCCGCGTAGGCTTGTGGCTCCCGAGGGCCTCCGCAACCTCCCACGTCTATCCTGTCATAATCCTGATTTTTTTCGACGGGCTTTTGTTTATGATCTTGCGCTAAGGTGCCACTCGTTTTCCAAATCGAAATTGGACTCCGGGAACCGTTTTTTTTGGCGCTCTGAAGTTTGCGGCCTTCTCCGGCCTTGGTTCCGAACTCGGGTTGGTGAGGTGCCCGGCTGCGAAGTGAACAACAGCGGCATGCCAGGCTGGGCCTGCCCCGGACCCCGTGCTTTCACTTTCGGTTTCGAGTTGATCTACCGAAACTGATGTGGGGACATTGGGAGAGCTGCGCCGAGGACGGAGTGCAAAGCCTAGTCTTGAACTGTAAACGGGCCTATTTCAGTTAGCGGCCCGGATGTCCTGGCCTTCCTCCGGGTGCTGGAGGGTGCTGACCTTGCTGATGGCTGACGATGACGACGAGAGCGGACGGCGACAAACTGAAACCCAAATCTACCCGGAGGGGAGCCTATTCCCAGGCCAACAATATGGACCGCTATGCGCAGCCAAAGGGATCCCCTAGTGGATCACGTAAATCGCCTGAGCCGCCCAAGGAGGCCTCGGGCGCATCATCCGAATTGACTCTGCTGGATGTCATGGGGGCCATTGAGGAGATGAAGGTGACTGTGAACCAGCAATTGGATACTCTGGCCAACAAATTGGACTCGGTGCTGATTGATGTCACCTTGGTCAGAGCGGACCTGTCGAAAACCAATGACCGGGTCGACTCATTGACCCAAGCAGCGTTGAGCCTAACGGTAGATGTGGCCGCTTTGCAGACGACGGTGCGGAGGTTGCAGCTCGCCAGTGACCTGACTGATCGTCGCCTTGAGGACTCCGAAAGCAGGGCCAGGCGGAATAACGTCCGCATTATCGGCGTGCCTGAACGGTCGGAGGAGTCTGCTGTGGATCTTTTTGTGGAGGATCTAGTGGTGACTCATCTAGCACCCAAAGGGCTGAGCAAGTTCTTCGCTGTGGAAGGGGCCCACAGGATTCCAGGGGGTGCGCCTAAGGTGGGTGCCCCCCCGCGGCCTATCATTGCCCGACTTTTTAATTTTCGGGATAGAGACGCTATCCTGCAGGCGTCGAGGGTGGCTGGGCCATTACGATTCGAGAACTCTAATGATAGCTTTTACCCAGACTTTACGCAAGCAGTTCAAAAGCAACGGATGGGATTCTCGGCCATCAAACGGCGCTTGAGAGACATGGAGTTCAAATATGCGATGCTATTCCCGGCTAGGCTGCGGGTCGAGTTAGATGGTCGCTCACACTTCTTCGACCGGCCGGAGGCGGTGGGAGAGTGGCTGGATGCCCTGCCCAAGAGTCGGGATCGGGAGGGTCGGATGGCGGAGAGCGGAGAGGGTTTGACGGAGTAGGAATGGAACTGTGATCCTAGCGATGGACTGTACTGGTAACGTTTTGCACCTGTGGCTGCACTGGACTCCAGTTTGTAACGCTTTGCCCCGTGGTATTTGGAGGTTGAGGGGGGGCTTGCTGGGGCCCTTTCCTCCTTCTGGGGTTTTTCTTGTCCTTTTTGTAGTGAATTTCATATTGGGGCGACAGGCACACTGCATGTTGGGGGGGCTGTTCGGGCTCACGCAGGGGTGCAGGGAGGGGGGAGTTTTGTTGGGGTTGATGGGGTGGGGTTGGGGTTTGTTTGTTTGTTTCACAAGGCGGGGTAATATTTTTTGCTGTGCTATTATGATTGTTCTCCCCGGGAGGGGGATATTTTGTGCTGGGAGGGATGGGGGGTAGAGGGCTGAGACTTCTTTCCTGGAATGTGAATGGGCTGGGGGACAGGATAAAGCGGGGGGTAGTCCTGCAGTTCTTGAAACGTATTTCGCCTGACATTGTGTTCTTGCAGGAAACGCACCTCATAGGGAACTCTTTCCATGCCATGAACAGACGAGGATATCGCCTTCTGGCCCATTCTGGTTTCACCTCTGGCTCGAGGGGAGTGGGCATTTTAGTCAGGACCTCTCTCCCGTTGGTGGTGGATGAGGTGCTCCACGACAACAGAGGGCGCTACACTGCGCTGGTGGGGAGGTGGGAGGGTAAGTTGATTTCGCTGGTCACGGTCTACGTGCCGCCAGGCCTGCAGACGGCCACCTATGCTGATTTGGGGTGCCTGCTGCTTGGGCTCCCGGGGGGGGTGTTAGTCCTGGGGGGGGACTTTAACGCTGTGGTTTCCGGAGTTGAGGATCGACACCCCCCTAGGGACCTCCCTCGGGCCCAGAACTGGCTGGGGGGCTTTCTGGATACCCTGGGACTGATAGATTGCTGGCGGTTGAAACACCCTGGACAAGCGCAATATACCTTCCACTCCGGGGCCCACGGTAGTCTTTCGAGGCTTGACTATATGCTAGTGCCTGCGGCCCAAGCGGGGATGATCGGGGAGGTGCGACATTTGGCACGCGGTATATCTGATCACTCCCCCCTTTTGTTACACCTAGATATCGCCCTGGGGGCGGAGGGGAGGGTGGCACCGATCAACCCCTGGTACCTACGGAACCCCACGATTCGTGCAGACCTGGTTAAGTCTCTGGAACACTATTTTAATGACAACGTGGGGTCGGTGTCTTCCGCCATCTCCCTTTGGGAGGCCTTTAAGACGGTGCTCCGGGGCCAGGCCCTATCTCTCATTTCCCACACCAAAAAATGCGAGGCGCAGGAGGTTGTTCGGCTAGAAAATGAGATCACCGAGTTGGAGAGTGATTTGGAGCAAGGTGTTACGGATGACAGATTGCATGTGCTGGAGCTTAAGCAGGCCGACTATAAGGCGCTGGTTACTGAATCTGCTAGGAGTATGAGCAGGGAGCAACAGGGGCGTTTGTACGATATGGGTGATAAGGCCGGGAAGTTGATTGCCTGGTTGGATAAGAAGGAGAGAGCGAGTCGAGTGGTACCGGAGGTTGAGAGGGTGGACGGTGTGCGTGTGACGGACCCCGGTGACATTGTTGATTGCTTTGCGGAGTATTTTCACGGGGTCTACTCTCTGGTCTCAGAGCGATCGGAGGAAGACTCTCGACTGCTGCTTCGAGACATTACTCTGCCTTCCCTATCTGATGAGGATAAAGTATGGATGGATGCGGCCCTGTCGCCAGATGAGATTGCTTTGGCCATTCGCTCTATTGCCTCGGGTAAGGCCATGGGTCCTAACGGACTTCCCATCGAATTATATAAGTTGCGCCCATGTGCGATTGCGCCGTATCTCCGGGACATGTTCCTTGAGGCTCAGGCGGCGGGCTCCCTCCCTTCTGACCAACATCTTGCTACTATTGTTGTTGTCCATAAGGAAGGGAAGCCGCGGGATCGGTGTACTTCTTACAGGCCTATCTCTTTGTTAAACGCGGAGCCCAAAATCCTCGCCAAGGTACTGGCCAATCGTCTGATCCGGGTTGTGGGCGACCTGATTCATCAGGATCAATCCGGTTTTATACCCCATCGCAATACCGCTTTGAACCTGCGGCGACTGCATGGCGTCCTTGCTCGCGCGCCAGTCATTCGTGAGCCGGCCATCTTGGCGTCCTTGGACGCTACCATGGCGTTTGACACCTTGGAATGGCCGTACATCTGGGCAGCATTGGCGAAGTTTGGGTTTGGCCCGGGGTTTATCGGTTGGGTGAAATTGCTTTATGACAACCCACTGGCACAGGTGGTGGTCAACGGACGGGTGTCGGCTCCCTTTGTTTTGGGTAGGGGCACCCGACAGGGATGTCCGCTGTCGCCTCTTCTCTTTGCGCTTTGTTTGGAGCCCCTTGCGGAGTGGTTGCGGTGGCACCCCTCGATGCGTGGCCTTAGATGGACGCCGGAATACGAGGATCGTGTCTCCCTATATGCGGACGATATCCTCTTGTATCTTGCATCTCCGCGCAAATCGCTCATTGTATTGGTGGATGTGTTGGGCTCCTTTGGTCGCAACTCCGGATTGGTGATTAACTGGGCTAAGTCTTGTGTATACGTTCTTTCCGGGGAGGCCCCCCCCCTTCCGCGGGGGTGCCCTATCCAGATTGCGAAGTCGGGGTTCACGTATTTGGGAATTTTCATAACCCTGGATCCGGTGGCTCGGTATGAACGGAATCTTCTCCCCCCCCTTCAGCGCCTAAGGGCGGATGTGGCGGGTTGGCGGCGGCTGCCGCTCTCGCCGCTCGGCCGGGCAGCATTGTTCAAAATGATGTCACTGCCACGCTTTTTGTATGCCCTGCAGAACACTATGGACGTAGTGCCGGCCCGTCATTTTCGGGAGGTGGAGTGTCTCCAGAGTTGATTGTTTTGGGATGGGCGGCCGCGGATTGCTCTTGCCAAACTAACCCTACCGTGGTATGATGGGGGGGTCACCCTCCCTGACATTAAGCGATATTACTGGGCCTCCCAGTTGGCTGCCGTCAATCACGGGATGTATGGCCCTGCTTTGAACCCGGCTTTTGAGATGGACAAATTGCTACTGCCAGGCGGAGACTATAATCGAGCACTATACTCGGGGTCCCTTGATGCGCGGTTGACGGGCCCGACGCGGGGCGCGGTGCAGGTGTGGCATGCAGCAAATGCGGCGATGGGGTAGAGGGATCGTTTGACTCGGGCTACGCCATTGTACGCGTCCCAGCGTTTGGGTTATCTGTATACTACGAAAGGCTTTGAGAAGTGGGATACGATTGGTATCAGCACGGTAGGGGATCTCTGGACGAAAGGGAAATTTAAGACGTTCGACATGCTGAAAACTGAATATCAGTTGAATGATAGGGAATACTATCGGTATGCTCAGGTTCATCATGCCTTGTGTTCCGTGTTCTCGGACGTGGCGGCTATTCCGGAGCATTCCCCGTTGGAAGACAGAGTATTGGACGGCTATGTGCCGGATAGCACCATTTCGCTGATTTATAAGAAGCTTATCAATGATCGAATGGGTTTGCTGGCCTCATTGCGGGAAACATGGATTGCCGACGGTTTAGAACTGGACGACGAGGATTGGGTGTCAGCGGTGGCCTCCCCGAAAGAGGTGGCTATCCCGGCCCGATTGCGGTTCGTCCAGCTTAAGATACTACATAGAGTGTACGTCACGGGGCCTGGTTTGATGCGTATGGGGTATTCGGTGGATGGTTTGTGTAAGCGAGGCTGTGGACTACTGGGGACTTTCCACCATATCCTGTGGGAGTGTCCGAAGGTGACTCGGTTTTGGTGCAGAGTGCATGCGGTGTTAGAAGAAGTCACGCATGTTGCCTTGTTGCCGGAGGCACGAAGATGTTTGTTGAATGTCTGGGAGCCGACTGATTACAATGTGACGCAGACGCAATGGGTGACTCTGGGCTATATGGTAGCGAAGCGTGACATTGCACAATTGTGGGGCTCCCAGAGGCCACCAACGGTCTCCGGGTGGAAAGAACACATGGACTGGTGTATGTTCAGAGAGAAAACGGTGTATGTGGCGAGAGGCAAGCCTGGGAAGTGGATTAAGGTGTGGGGTCCCTGGAACTCCTATCGTGGAGGTATTTGCGCCCCGCCCCAGACGCGTGAGATGGATGCCGCTCTGTCTCCCTAGCCCGCGCATTCCTGTATGCTCCTGCGACATGCGAATTTGTTTCTTCTGCCTTGCCCCCCCTCCCCCCTCTGTCTACCCGGGTTGGTTTACTCCTTCGATACGAGGAGCACATGTTACTGCCATTAACTTCCTCTGCCTTGTGTGTTTGATGTTTTTCGTTTCTCAAAAATATGAAACCTTTCTTGCTTGTTTATGGACTGCGGCTGCGGCTGACTGCGATGATTAGCACTCCAGTAACTTTTTTGTTGCTTTATCGATGTGAATGTTAAGTTGTGCCTAGGTTTACACTGCGTTTTAGCGGCCGGCCTGTTGGTTGTAGGCCCATACTTGTATCTCTCCGAAATTGTAATAAAGGTTTTTCAAAAAAAAAAAAAGAATGTCAGGAGTCAAATCAACTGATACGTTGCTCATTCTTTTTCTTAGACTGACTAAAACAAATTCTGTCATTGTACATTCTCAACAGAAAAATCTTAATTTCATTATTATGGATCAATACAATTTCATCAATGTTGACCATTTTCCTGATCTCACTGATTATGAACCCATTGCCCGCACTCCAGAGTGACTTTAAAACTTAATTTGCTTTTTCAAAGAGTGTAAACATAACTAAAGGCTGGCAGTTAAGTTGCTGTTGGGATCTCATTGTACATTCATATTTTTGAATGTATGCACACATGCAGTTCGGGTAGGCATACAAATCAACTGCAAATACATTCATCCCGCTGTGTAGATCAGCTACTTGGCTGAAAACTTCATCTTGGACGAAACTAGGTGCAGATATAAGCATGTTTGCCCTTTGAGACTCACATACTTTGTACTTTGCTCTTTCATTAATCCCTTTGGCCCTTGTTCTTGCTAAACCACCGATAACACATTGAAGATCCTCTATTTTCTGATCAGTTGTTGGAGGTGGATGAGGGGTAGTCATCGATCCACTAAGTGGATGGGCATTGGGTTTGGTTGTTATCGCTTTCTCAGAAGACTCGGATTCTTGTTGTGAATCACTGGTTTCTGCTATTTTTTGACAATTTTTTTCTATTGTATACGACTTGTAGCACTTGCTGTTACAATGATAAAATATTTGATCCTCTTTACCCATCGACTTCAATCTTTTGTGAACTTTGTCTTGCCGTATTTCTGCAGCCTCTCGAACTCTCTTCTGTCCCGCCGCAGTTGATGTTAGCTTTTCTCTCTGATTAGTTTGGCATAGAACACCCTTTTCCTTGTTAAAGGAGTCTTCAGATTTTGTAGTTAGCAACACTCTGTCAAGAGGTAAAGATCCTCTGCTGTTTTATCAAAGAGAACTAGCTCTAGAGTGGGTGCTCCTAGTGTATGTTTGTTTTGGAAAGGAAACACATTATGGGTATAGTAAGGCCTTAACTCACCAACCTAGTTGGTGACATGCTAGTTGGTGACATGCTTCATCATCGGGCCCCACCCAAGGCACAGAGTGCACCTCGGGTGTGCTACATCACCTGGATACAGCAAAGCTGGTATTGTGCTGTGAGAGTGCAGTAAAAGGAAGTGAGTGAATGTTAAAAAGGCTGTTCTAAGGGTCCCTGGGATAAAAAATTACTATTTTAATGAGTGGGCCCTTGGCAGTTAATAAAAACGAGAGCCGGTTATTTAAGGAGATCTTAAGGTAACTCCAATATCCTAGTCGGTCAACATGTTTCAGCCATGCTCTCTTAGTGGTATGGCTTTCTTTAGGACCTATGTGTAGTGCAAAGTGAGTGTAGAATGAGTGGAGCTGGGCGGTGGTTTAAATTCTCTGCTGGTTCCAACAGGTGTCAGCGAGTTCGGTTAATTGGGAACAGCTGTGACTGGTTCAATGGGTTTCAGGTGCTGGTTTAGGCTGTCTTCTGATGAGTCTGCAGGAGTGAATAGGCATAGAGAAAAGACACGCAACTGTGGGAGTGTCGAATGCTTGTGTGTGCAGAAGAAATAAAATAAAATAAAGTTTAACTCATAAAAGACCCAGAGGCACTGCTAAATTCAGCAGGTGTTGTTATTCTCAATTCAAGTGTGCCTAGTAATTGTGGCTTGAAAAACAATTGAGAATTTTTCGTGTTAATTTGGAACACATCACAAAAGAGAAGAAAGGTTGAGTGTAGTGTACACATACACTTGGATTCGCACTGTCGTGTGAAAAAAGGATGTTACTTTTATTAGGTCAAGTGGTGCTCTTGACACTAAGGTGGTTATGTAATTTCTCATTTTGGGGTGGCATGTTTGGAAGTTAAAACAGGGAGTGTTGCTCACACTGAGGTGATTATATGATGTCTAAGTTAGCCTTTTTGTAAGGCAGGAAGGTTTTACGCAAGGTGCTGTGGTTCAGGGTGGATTTAGGCTATTCCAGATTATGTTGTCATTTAACCCTTTGATGTTCGTGGAAAGGCAATAGATCCAACGTTGCTCCTTAAGTAGTAGGATCCTGTCATTCGAAAGGGTCTGGCTGTTGATATGTTCTATTAAAGTCCAGTTTAGGTCATAAGGGGTGTGGTTTGCTTGGATGAAGTGGTCTGTCAGTTTACTTATGTTTTTTCTACACCGTATGGTGCTGCGATGTTCCACAATTCGAGTTCTGACTTTGCGACCACTAAGAGAGCATGGCTGAAACATATTGACCGACTAGGATATTGTAGTTACCTTAAGATCTCCTTAAATATCCGAATCTCGTTTTTATTAACTGCCAAGGGCCCACTCATTAAAATAGTCATTTTTTATCCCAGGGACCCTTAGTACAGCCTTTTTAACATTCACTCACTTCCTTTCACTGCACTCTCACGGCACAATACCAGCTCCATTGTATCCAGGCGTCATAGCACACCCGAGGTGCACTCGGTGCCTTGGGTGGGGCCCGATGATGAAGCATGTCACCAACTAGGTTGGTGAGTGAGGGCCTTACTATAAACATAATGTGTTTTCTTTCCAAAACAAACATACGCTAGGAGCACCCACTCCAGAGCTAGTTCTCTTTGATTAAACATATATACCAGGGGAAGTGAACTGGCTCCAGTACCTTTCCTCCCTCTCTTTTTAATTCTTATTAAAGATCCTCTGTACCACCTGCTTCACTCATGTTTACAAATTTAAATCATCAGAAAACCTGAAAGAAAAACAATATTAAAATACATTAACAGTATGATGGCTAAAACACATAAACACATAATTATAGAGCCACCATTTTGGAAAATGGGAAAAGGGTTGCTCTGAGGAGTTATCTGCTGTCTTTATAAGACTACTTGACACCCAAAACCTTTGTTTTGACACCAAAATGATGTATGTATATGTGTGTATGTATATATATATATATATATATATATATATATATATTCACAGAAAAAAACATAGGTTTAAGGCACGTTATGCCTGGCACGTTATGCGTTAGGCATTTAAAAAACCTCAGAAATTCACTGAAAAAACCATAGGTTTCAGGGGTGTTATAGTTAGCTGGACTTTTCACTTGTACAAAACCATTGAAATTCCCCCGTTATAGTTAGTTCAGCTAACTATAACTCGCGCGCCCGTAATGCACTGCTGATGACGTCACATATTACATCACTCATGACATGGTCAGTGACATCACTCATGACATCACTGATGACATCTCAAATGACATCAATACATGTGATTCCTAAAACAGACAAATACAAAATAATCAATTTCACTGTTCTAGTTTGTCTATATTTCTCCCAATGGGATTCTTAAAATTTTTATTGGGGATTTTTCAGTGCTAGTGATCTCATGGGCCCTCTACTTGATATATTACATTCCAGTAGCCCAATAATTTTATTATTGGGGTTACACACGAATATTAGTTTTTAGTAGTTGTACTAAGAGAAGGAGTATTTAAAATTATGACACATTGGATTTCCTTATTAGGCCATTTAATACTCAAACGCGGCGAGAAAATAATAAAGTTAGGATTGAGAAACTAATAAATAAAGAAAAAAACACAATAAAAAAAAGAAAAAAAGAAAAAAGGTCATGTGCCATTCTTAACTAATCCGTGTAGGTCTTAGGAAGATTCCTTTTGAGCATACACCATGGAAGACACGTCAGGTGTAGCGTGCATCCAATCAAAACGTGCAGCACAATTACGAGCCTTTTTGGAGCACGAGTCAGGTGCGCGTAGCTAACCAATAGGCGACAGGGTTACTAATTATAAAATGGAAACGCCAAAACAAGAGAGCGATTTTGCTCCGATCCAGTAACCAACCCGACGGACTGAAAACAGCGCAATTGAGGTGAGGGAATGAAACGCTCAACTAGTAAATAGTAAAACCGCTGACTGCGTATAGACTAGAAATGTTTATAGTGTTCCCCCCATTTGTCCCTCTTTATTTGTAGACACGCTGTATAAAAGAAGAAGACGTGTATATAATTTCCTGGTGTGATTAAGTGGCACCATCAACTTAAAGAAGAAACTCTTTTTTAATATATGCACCTTTCTTACCAACGAAAAGGTAATTATTAAACAAATAATAGAGTCATGGTTACTATTCAGTTAGTCCAGCAATAAGGATGGTAGGGTACTAAAGTGATGTTTTATATTTCCTCGCCTCTATTACAGACAATAGGCAAGACACCATTGTACTTATCAAGAAAACCATACATGGCAAGTTGGTGTTCGCTCAATATTCGTAGAGCCAGGAGCACATAGGAAAGTCTCTTATAATACAGGTGAGGCGTCGCTTAAGTCTAACAATTGAAAAAATGTAAAAATAAGGTTTGGCAGTACCAATTCATATAAGTATACCCAAATGTAGGGAAGGATAAAACGTAGGTGGGTTGGAACAACTAAAAAAGCTAACAGTAGAACAGAAAGCCTAATAACGTATGCGTAATCCAAATAGTTTGTGCCGTATCGGCGGAGAGGGCTACTGGAATGTAATATATCAAGTAGAGGGCCCATGAGATCACTAGCACTGAAAAATCCCCAATAAAAATTTTAAGAATCCCATTGGGAGAAATATAGACAAACTAGAACAGTGAAATTGATTATTTTGTATTTGTCTGTTTTAGGAATCACATGTATTGTGGAGGGAGACATTATAAAGTTGTCTTGATAAAGATGGTCGTATCCCATTGAGCCATCGAAACGCGTCGACGCAGAGGAGTCGCACAATCAAAGCCCCAATACAGATCCAATTATGCACAGATTTATCTACGTGTAACAAGCTGTATTTTAGGGTTCCTCTTGATGTGCATTTGAAAAAGAGTAGTTGGATCTTTTTAGTTTTGTCTGTCTCCATTTATGCTGGTTATTATTGGGTTACAATTGTATATGTGATTGAGATCAAATGAATGTGTATTATATGACGTTTTTACTAATGTGATTTTATGTACTATGAAATGTTTTTATGATTGTGTATGTTTTTAAGGATCAACATGTTTTTTAAGAGAATAATAAATATTTGATATAGAATATCCCACCCCCTTTTTCATTTTTAACATAACATTGCATGCTCTTTTAAGTATAACAACAAGGGAATATTTCTCTCTTTACTGGTTTTAAGTACCCCATTTCCCTTGAGTTTCAAGGGGTCCCTCTCAAAACTTTTTGCATAGTTTATACCATACACTATGTCTAGTTTTCATTTTCAATCGTGCTCTCAGGACTATGTTCTATATAACACTGTGTTCACCTACCCTTTTCACGGGCATTACATTTTGCGATATAGGGTGGAGGGTCAGGGGGTGTTTCTGCCAAGTGAGCCCGGAGTCACAGTCACAAACGTCCTCTTCTTCCTGAATAAAAGTGAGATTATGCTGCATACTTGTTCATATTTTAAGTAGTTCGCACAGACACACGTTTTAAAAACAATAAAGTTCCTAATACCCGCCTTCTCTGAACAGTTAGCTTGCTGCCCCATCCCCCTCCTCCCTATCCTCTGTTGTGTGAATCCATGGACTAGCCTCCTCCCTCCTGCCATGCATGGTCTGATGTGCTGCCACTGCCCTCAATTTAGTATGATGTACCAGTCCACTCCTCCTGCCCTCCATTGCCCAATTCTATGCCCCATCATTGACCTCCTGCTTAAACTCTGTGCTTAGCTTGCTGCCCCTATTCTCCTTCCCCCTGCCCTCCGATGTCTTTGTGTATGCCCCTGCTCCATCCTTTTTGCCCACCATGTTCCATGGACCTGCCACTCCTATCTACTCTGAGTGTTCTGTTGAGCTGCCACTCCCCTCCCACCTGCCTAGCATTGACAGATGACTGTAACCTGTCCCTGCCACCTCCACCCTGCCTGTCCACATGCCATGCCCCTATCCTCTTCCTCCTGTCCTACATGGTCCATTGTACTGCCACACCCTTCTGCCCTCCCTGGTCTGTTGTGCTGCAACTGCTCCTCCTGCCTGCCCCGTGCGGTCTGTTGTGAGGCCCCTTCCCCTGAACTTTCTTGTCTGTGCACAGGTCCTGACCCTCCCTTCTATCCTCCATCGTCCTTTGTGCATGCCCCTGCACCCTCCTTCTTGCTCATCATAGCCATTGTGCTACCACTAACCCTCCCACGTGCCATGCATGGTCTTCTGTGCTGCCATGGCCTCTCCCACTTTCCCTGTGTGGTCAGTTAGCTGCCCCTGAACCCCTCCCACCTTCCCTCCATGGTCTGTGTGTATGCCATCACAGTCTCACTGTTGCTCTTCATGGTGTGTCTTGCTTCTAGTGCCCATCCTGCCTGACCTCCATGGCTATCTTGCTGCTCCTGCCCTGCCCCCTTGCCCCCAGCCCTCTGTTTACATGTGCAGACCCCTACTCCCTCCCTCCTGGCTTGTCTGTTCCATTGTAATGCCCCTGATCCATCCCTCCTGCCCTTTATGGTCTGTTATGCTGCAGCTTTCTCTCCTGTCTGTCCATTATGGTCCTGCCTCTTGCCCCTCTGTTCTCTGTTGTCCATGTGCATGGTCCTGTCCCCTCCCTCTTGCTTTCTATGGATTGTTGTGCTGCACTCCCGTCCCGCATGCCCTGTGTGGTGTATTGTGCTGCTGCAAACCCTGATGCCTGCCCTGTAGGGTCAGTTTGGTGCACCTCTCCATGTCCCTCCTGTCCTCTGTTATCCAAGTCCATGTCCCTACCCCATTTCCTTCCATGATCCAATGCACCATACTTGCGAACATTTTGAACTTGGTAAGAGGGAGATTTAAAAAAAAAACATGGGTATTGATTTTCCCCTTTGAGTTACATTGAAAAAGAGGAGATTGTAGACAGGAGACAGATAAAATAAAGCCCATTTGAGCTTAAAAACATTGGACGTTTCCTGGCTGAATCGGGTCTGTTGGCATGTATGGTTGTACTACCATTGCCTCTTCCTTCTGCCCACAATGGTCTATTACATTGCCACAGCCTCTCTTGCAAGTCCTGTATTGTTGGTTTGTTGCCCCTGCCCCCCTTTCCACTGCCCTCCATAGTCTGTTGTGCTGCCACGGCCCTTCCTGCCTGCTCAGTGTGGTTAAATTGTTGCCTTTGCACCCTCCTACCTGCCTTCAATTTTCAGAGTCCGTGCCCCTGGCCTCTGCCTCTCAACAGTATCCTAATGAACAACTAGATTGCTAACATTCTAAATTTATTACAAAAGTGTGGAACGCCTGACGTCATCTTGATGTAATCAAAATTGTAATACCTAGAGCATTTCCTTTAGAAATTACATATATGAGAGGGTCTTATTGGCATCAAAATTATGGTTAGTGCTCTAAAAGACTAAAATAAGGACATATTTTCTGAGTTTTCAAATAGCGAGAAAGCACTTTTAAATTATTTGTTACCTTTATGTTTTTTTATCCAGTTGACCACTTGATTAAATGTTGCACTTAGGGGAGAGGGTGTGGTGTTACTTCCAGAACTGCAGACTTTGCAACTGGGGAACCAGGTTGGAGTTTCTGCTTCAGCTCGACATTCTGTGATTCTGGTCAAATCACTTAGTCTCCCCATGTCTACAACCAAAATGAATTTGTTCTTGTGTGATGTAACCAATGCTCATGTAAAGCACTCCAATACCTGACAAGTCTGCACTATATAACACTGCAAAAACACAAAATAATAAGTGTTTTGCACACTTCTGTCATTGGGCTATATTTGGGCTACATCTGTGTGATTTTGGGCTACATTTGGGCTCTTTTGTCTCCGGTGGCCATCTTGGGAGATTTATTTGTTATGAAGTGTCCTAATTTCCTCATTTACTGCAGTCTCCTCAGTAGGAAATACTTTCAGTTTTTTACTTTGATTCCAAAGGCATTCAGATGTGTCACACATTTGCCAGAAATTCAGAATGTTAGCACTCTTTTTGCTCATTAGATTACTGTAGTAAAGCTACTGCTCACCAGGGAAAACTGCTGCTGGTATTGAAAGTGCATGTTTCAGTCTGCATGTCAGAATTTTTTAATGAAATAGAAGAGGATTTGAGAAGTCACTCAAAACGTGCCCTAATTTTTCTTTCTGCAGCACTAATCATACTTTTTATGGAAAAATGAACCCCCTCATTTTGTTCCTTTTTAAATTAAATGTTTTAAGAATTACCACTTTAATCCAAGCAAGTTGGCTTCAGGTGTGCCATACGTTTATCATAAGTAGGACTGTTAGCGCTCTAGTTGTTCTTTGGAACACTCTGAGAAGCTGCAGTAGAACACAAAGGAATCAACTGACAGTCTCTGCCCTTGTTGGATGTACATGTTTTACTGAGAATGTCAGACTTCATTTTCACATGGCTGAGAAAGATAATGTGAATTTACAGAAAATAAGCTCTCAGTTTAGCTTATAGATCACCTTCCAAACCTCTGTGGGAAAAGCAGGAGAAAATATTTTTCTCTCAATCATGATATCCCAGCAGAAGGCTTTTTCACATGGTGAAATCACCTTAGAACATACCACAATTCCTAAAATGAGTATGGTACCATCAACAAATGATTTATAATGTAACTAAAGTCTTAAAACCTTCTATTAACTGCAATGCTTTTTAATGAGGTGCTATCATGTATATTGGTCCCAAGATGGCTGCCAACACTTCTTGGATGAAGTGCTGACAGCCAATCAGATCTCAGGATGAGATGTGTGGTTAGGCTCCGCCCACATATATATATGATTTTACTTTTGATTTTCTCAGGAACTACTGAACAGATTGACACCAGACCTGCAAAAGGCACTTCCCTGACCTGAGGACTACCTCTCTGCCAAATTTCAAGTAATTCTGTTCAGCCGTTCGGGCTGTACCTTGGACTAAAGGTCCCTATGGAAAATTGCATGGGGAAATGTGTTTTGGGACCCCCCTTTTTTCTCGGCCCCCGCTTAACGAATCCCCCCGAGACTTTCAGGGTAGGAGCGGAGCGGAGCGCCCCACCTATTTTGAACATTTTGCGAGGATTCGTCAACCGGCGCCAAAGTTATTCCAAATAGAATGTTGCGGTTTTCCTATGGAAACACGGTCCTAACTATAACTATCTACTGGTGACCGCCAGTAGATTATATATATATATATATATATATATATATTCCAAGTCGTTGATCCTATCCCGGATCATGAATGAGGCGCACTCCATGGGAATATCTTCATTAGAATTTATTTGGCAACAGAACAAAAAACACCCGACAGACGCGTTTTGGCTACACGCCTTTGTCAATGTCGGTAAGGTTACATTTTTTTCGTCATTTAAATCAAATAATAAAGTTTCATTGACATCGAGAGAGGAGGTCGCTACTTTCTATATCATTGAAATAGAGGAGGGAAACATTGTATCATTTTTCAAGATCTCTTGACGGGCAGACATCTTGTAACGTTCTTAAATGTCATTTATAGTTCCGTGTATTTACACATCTTATAATACATATATACATTAGATGTTCATAATAATTCATGAAATACACCTTTTGAATTTTAGCCCTGAAAAAAAAAAAAAAAATATATATATATATATATATATATATATATATATATATATATATATATATATATATATATATATATTACCTACTGGCGGTCGCCAGTAGGTAGTTATAGTTAGGACCACGTTTCCATAGGAAAACCTCAACATTCTATTTTGAATAACTTTGGCGCCGGTCGACGAATCCTCGCTAATTTCTCAAAATAGGTGGGGCGCTACGCTCCGCTCCTACCCTGAAAGTCTCGGGGGGATCCGTCAAGCGGGGGCTGAGATAAAAGGGGGGTCCCAAAACGCGTTTTTCCCATGCATTTTTCCATAGGACCTTTAGAACGAGCTACAGCCCGAACGGCTGAACAGAATTACTCAAAATTTGGCAGAGAGGTAGTCCCTAGGTCAAGGAAGTGCCTTTTGTAGGTTTGGTGTAAATCTGTTCAGTAGATTCTGAGAAAATAGCCTTTAAATCAATATATATATCTGAGCCCGCTTACGGTACGCTTACCGTACGCTTACCGTAAGCGTACGGTGGCGTGCGCGAGCGCGATTCTGATTGGCTCTTAGATCTTAGTAAACATTCGAATCGGCCGAAACCAGGAAGCGGCGGCCGCCATTTTCTGTGTTTCACTCTGAAAAAAAAAGAGTGAAAACAAGAAAAGGGGGCAAGGAGGAGAGTTACAGACCCCCTAACATTTGTAAGGGGGTCAAAGAAGGACAGAAAAGTACAAAAAAAACATTTATTGATTTTTTAAAAAATCACGGGGTACGCGTACGGTAAGCTTACGGTAAGCGTACGGTTAAAAAAAATAAAAATGAATAAATGAAATGACGAATTAAGAGTTTAGAAATTAGGGAGCTCTAAAAAGAGCTGTTGTGTTTATGAAGTCATTTTTTTAGTGGTACCTACAAGTAAGTACCGATGCAGAGTCTAAGGTTCAAGAGGAAGACTCTGTTCCCTTCATCATTGAAGTGCACACCATCTCCTCTATAAATGTCTTGCATGTCATAACGCAAGTTGTTGTGGTAAATGGCACCCATACCATAGTCACGGAGGAAAGCAGAAACAGATTTGTTGACGTGCTTTCTTGCTTTGTCAATCTGCGGACAGAAATGATTGGACCAGTTCCATTTTTGCCTTTGGCATATGTTGGAAAACACAAAGGCAGTTTTAGGGAAAAGTGTAAACAGTTGTGCAAAGGTGTCCTTCATAAGCATTTCCAGACCTACCCCAGTCAAAGTGCCTAGGTCATTGCCACCACAGTGCACTATTATGAGGTCAGGGTGTTGGATTTGAATGAAGGATTTCACCAATGGCATCAATTGGTGCCACTTTAACCCTCTCTGACCAATCCATTTAATGTCTACATTTGGCAAAGCAAGGTCTCTCACCATACCTGTTTTCTCTGCAAACTTTTCACTCCAGAAGACATAGCTGTGCCCTACAATCCACACTGTGAACATCTTCAAAGGAGAACTGGATGCACTCAGGAGGTGTCTTTCAGTAGAATGGCAATATGAAAAGAAAGACAGTTTGGAAATGGAGGCATACATATTTTTAACAAAACAAAAAGAACTGATTGGCTGTTTCATACCATTCTAGAAAAAAAACTAGGCTGTATGTGTAAATTAATAGAAGCATGTTTTGTATTGGTACAAAAAAATGTGTAACCAAAGAACAGTACTATGGATTTGCTGTAAGGTTTGAAAAGTCAAGCACTCTTGCTCTGTGGAATTGAAACATTGTGTGGCGAACTTCTGACCTAACTCCACACAGCAGTGTTCCATGAGCTGTTGCTATGGTAGCAGGCAGAAGTCAAGTTGGGGGTTGGGGGAAGGGTACTAGGCAGAAGTCAAGTTGGGGGAAGGGTACTTTTGGAAAAGGGTTGGTTTTCAACCAATAGAAATGTGTGATTACATTTGAAAAAAAGGGGGAAGCACTGAGATTTGAAACTTACAAGTATATGTGTGGAAAAAAAGAGGGAAAGTTTGCCATTATCTGGTTCTGCTGAGAGGAGAGAGGTGAACACAACAGAGATCCTGGCTCTGATAATCTGCTGTTTGAGTGTCACATTTCTTTCACAACTAACTAATTTTAAAGGTGAGTTTACAGTTTGAGAGGGGATGTATGTGGTAACTTAAGAAATGAATAATAGAAATGGGAATTGTTTTTGTTGTAGTTACACATGGTGGTTTCATAATGTGTCAGTCTGTAAAAGTGATTTACACTTGCCCCGAAAAAAAAAAGAGCAGTAAGTGTGCTTTCAAATTGGCAAAGAAATTTCGTTTTGGGACTAATGTGAAAACATGACTCTGTGTGCATAGAGGAATTATAGGCAGAGATTTATTGCGTCTTGCTCTGGTGATTTCACAGTTGCATTAGATGGAAAGGGGGAGCGAATTTTTGGGGGAAGAAGCAGAGTCTTAGCACACACCCATGTGCTTGCCATGTATAGTCATGCACAGTATTTACAAGCGAGTGGGGTTTTCAGGTTTCAGTCTGTAATGCAAATACATTCAGCATCACTAAGGCTGGTTGCCCTTGCTGGAGTGTAGGCAGTCACCGAGAATACACATGGTGGTGGTCTGAAAAAACAGCTTGGACATGTGCATTGAAATAAATCAAAAAAAAAGGTTTCATAATGTGTCAGTCTGTAAAAGTGATTTCCAATTGTAAAAAGTGATTTTCACTTGCCCCGAAAAAAAAAAGAGCAGTAAGTGTGCTTTCAAATTGGCAAAGAAATTTCGTTTTGTGACTAATGTGAAAACATGACTCTGTGTGCATAGAGGAATTATAGGCAGAGATTTATTGTGTCTTGCTCTAGTGATTTCACAGTTGCATTAGATGGAAAGGGGGAGCGAATTTTTGGGGGAAGAAGCAGAGTCTTAGCACACACCCATGTGCTTGCCATGTATAGTCATGCACAGTATTTACAAGCGAGTGGGGTTTTCAGGTTTCAGTCTGTAATGCAAATACATTCAGCATCACTAAGGCTGGTTGCCCTTGCTGGAGTGTAGGCAGTCACCGAGAATACACATGGTGGTGGTCTGAAAAAACAGTTTGGACATGTGCATTTAAATAAATTAAAAAAAAAGGTTTCATAATGTGTCAGTCTGTAAAAGTGATTTTCACTTGGCCCGGAAAAAAAAAGAGCAGTAAGTGTGCTTTCAAATTGGCAAAGAAATTTCGTTTTGGGACTAATGTGAAAACATGACTCTGTGTGCAGAGAGGAATTATAGGCAGAGATTTATTGCGTCTTGCTCTGGTGATTTCACAGTTGCATTAGATGGAAAGGGGGAGCGAATTTTTGGGGGAAGAAGCAGAGTCTTAGCACACACCCATGTGCTTGCCATGTATAGTCATGCACAGTATTTACAAGCGAGTGGGGTTTTCAGGTTTCAGTCTGTAATGCAAATACATTCAGCATCACTAAGGCTGGTTGCCCTTGCTGGAGTGTAGGCAGTCACCGAGAATACACATGGTGGTGGTCTGAAAAAACAGCTTGGACATGTGCATTTAAATAAATCAAAAAAAGTGGTTTCATAATGTGTCAGTCTGTAAAAGTGATTTCCAATTGTAAAAAGTGATTTTCACTTGCGCCGAAAAAAAAAAGAGCAGTAAGTGTGCTTTCAAATTGGCAAAGAAATTTCGTTTTGGGACTAATGTGAAAACATGACTCTGTGTGCAGAGAGGAATTATAGGCAGAGATTTATTGCGTCTTGCTCTGGTGATTTCACAGTTGCATTAGATGGAAAGGGGGAGCGAATTTTTGGGGGAAGAAGCAGAGTCTTAGCACACACCCATGTGCTTGCCATGTATAGTCATGCACAGTATTTACAAGCGAGTGGGGTTTTCAGGTTTCAGTCTGTAATGCAAATACATTCAGCATCACTAAGGCTGGTTGCCCTTGCTGGAGTGTAGGCAGTCACCGAGAATACACATGGTGGTGGTCTGAAAAAACAGCTTGGACATGTGCATTTAAATAAATCAAAAAAAGTGGTTTCATAATGTGTCAGTCTGTAAAAGTGATTTCCAATTGTAAAAAGTGATTTTCACTTGCGCCGAAAAAAAAAAGAGCAGTAAGTGTGCTTTCAAATTGGCAAAGAAATTTCGTTTTGGGACTAATGTGAAAACATGACTCTGTGTGCAGAGAGGAATTATAGGCAGAGATGTATTGCGTCTTGCTCTGGTGATTTCACAGTTGCATTAGATGGAAAGGGGGAGCGAATTTTTGGGGGAAGAAGCAGAGTCTTAGCACACACCCATGTGCTTGCCATGTATAGTCATGCACAGTATTTACAAGCGAGTGGGGTTTTCAGGTTTCAGTCTGTAATGCAAATACATTCAGCATCACTAAGGCTGGTTGCCCTTGCTGGAGTGTAGGCAGTCACCGAGAATACACATGGTGGTGGTCTGAAAAAACAGCTTGGACATGTGCATTTAAATAAATCAAAAAAAGTGGTTTCATAATGTGTCAGTCTGTAAAAGTGATTTCCAATTGTAAAAAGTGATTTTCACTTGCGCCGAAAAAAAAAAGAGCAGTAAGTGTGCTTTCAAATTGGCAAAGAAATTTCGTTTTGGGACTAATGTGAAAACATGACTCTGTGTGCATAGAGGAATTATAGGCAGAGATTTATTGCGTCTTGCTCTGGTGATTTCACAGTTGCATTAGATGGAAAGGGGGAGCGAATTTTTGGGGGAAGAAGCAGAGTCTTAGCACACACCCATGTGCTTGCCATGTATAGTCATGCACAGTATTTACAAGCGAGTGGGGTTTTCAGGTTTCAGTCTGTTATGCAAATACATTCAGCTTCACTAAGGCTGGTTGCCCTTGCTGGAGTGTAGCACTCTGGACATGGGCTTTTTAAAAAATCTGAAAAGTGGTTTCATAATGTGACAGTTTGTAAAAGTGATTTTCACTTGCCCAAAAAAAAGAGCAGTTTGTGTGCATTCAAATTGGCAAAGAAATTTCGTTTTGTGACTATTGTGAAAAGAAATGTAGTAATATATTTAAATACAATAAAGGATTTTTTTTTAGTTTTTTTCAGGTATTGCTGAAGAACAGTGAACAAAATTTAAGATGCCTACAAAATCTAGAGTTCAAAAAACGCTAAAAAAAAAACTATATTTGAAGACAACTGGAGGACCAAAGTTAGTAGAAGATGCTCATGTTGGGAAAAAGAAAAAATCTTCTGGTAAGCAGAAAAAACAATTTCTTAAAAAAATATTCAAAACAAAGAAAAATGTACAAAATGTCTGTCCTGGAAAGAATGTAACAAAACGAAGAGAACAGCAAAAAATTGAGAATTTAGTTAATGCAAATATACCTTCTGCAACTGAAAAGTTTTACATAAACAGAAAAACAGCGTTTAAAGAGATACGTAGAAAAATGTTTCAGAGAAGAGTTATGTCCAATTTGATAAAGGATGTGAAGAAATATAAGCAAAAGGCAAAATATTACAAGAGAAAAAAAGAAATTGAAGCCATTGCAGCAAAAGCATTAGAATTAAAAAGGAAACTATTCATATTAATTTTGAATAGGATGCGTACATTAGATAAAATGGTTAATGTACTGAAATCACAAAGCAAAAGCAAAAGAGTAGTGAACAGAACAAACTTTTGTAAAGTGTTTTTAGGAAAGTGGATGCATAGTTCAAGTAGTGAACCTTTTTTTAATGAAGAGAGCTATTTTCAAAGTAATAGTTTGCTGCATGCAGTTGACACCAGAGGTCGTTCATACGAAGTAAAAAATGGTTGCATAATGGAGAAGGAGATAATGGTTCCAAGAGATGAGGTACAAGTGATGGCAGATGAGGCAATGGGGAGACGTCCTAAAGCCCCAGTGTACACTTGGAATTGTAGTAGTATTTGCACTGTGCGTCAGGAATCTATTGACAGATTTCGAGAGTTTCTAAGAGAATATAGTAAAAAAAGTGTAAAACAGAAGATTAAGGTGCTTCAAAGTCTGGATCCATGCAGAGTGAGAGAGAATACTGGTTTGCAGGGTCATTCTCTGGCTTGTCTATCTAGAAAAGTGTGCAATAGTGTTTTCCATCATTTTAGGATGCTGGCTGTTCATCATACTGAAATGAGAAAGTTTGTGAGACGGTTGTATTTTGCCAAAAGTCCAGCAATAAAGTTAAATGAATTGAATAGGGCTCTGTTCCGAGGAACGGTATCAGATGTAGAGAAGGTTGTTGATGAAATTCAGTTTTGTTACTTTGGTCCTGAACAAAACAGTGCAGAGAAGGACACAGTAAATGAGGAAGAAGTGGAAGAGAATGTAGAACCTTCTGTAAGTAAGACATTTAATGATCACATAACAAAATTTGCAATAGTCTCTAATGAAAGACCAAATGTTACTTGTATTTGTTGCCGCAGAACTCATTATAGAAAACAAACTAGGAATGTTGATCTCTACAGAAAGAGTGAAAATGAAGATAATTATAAGTGGAAGGATTTTGCCACATATATATTTCTTGAAAATTGTTTTGAATTGGGTGAAGATCAGCGTATTTGTAAATACTGTTACAACAAGTTAGAGGAAAATAGAATGCCGACCAGAGCTGTACATAATAATTTAGAATTGGATGCTATTCCTGCTGAACTTTCTGAATTAAATACATATGAGTCTATACTCATTCAATGTGTTCATCCGTTCCAGACCATAGTACGTATGGAGCCCAAAACTGGTAAATTACCTCCTTCAGATTTACTGAGAGGTTTAAAAGGTAGAGTGGTGTATTTGCCCTTGGATTTGAAAAAAAATATGGAAACTATTGATGCGGATACTTTGGAAACTGAACCATTAATTATTCTGGTTAATGGTGTACCTACAAAGAATAAGAAGATTTGGCAGGAGCTGGTAGATGTGCGGAAAGTACAAAGAGCAAATTTGTATTTGAAAAAAAATAACAAATGGTATGAATCAATTTATATAGAAGAAGAAGAAGAAGACGAAGATGTTCAAGAAGACACAGAAACACCAACTGGACAAATTGAAAAAGTGGACAAGACAAAGGAAGAAGAAATTTATGAACATTTTAGCATACATCCTCTTCATTCGAAAGAAGTTATGGGAGACAATATTGATCTCTTTCAGATGAAGAAAGCAAAAGGAACTCCCGTGAGTGTATGGGAGGAGAGCTTGGAAGCTCGATGTTTTCCCCAGCTGTTTCCTACGTGAAAAGGAGGACGATACGATGAACGTCCAGAACAGATTCCAGCTTCAGAGTATCGGACTACAAGACTATATGCTGAAGATCCCAGATTTCGACAAAGTATTCCTTATTTGTTCCATCTTTTATTTGAAAGCGACTTGTCTGCACTGTCTTATGCAGTAAATCACATTTTAAAAAGTGGAGTACATTTACAAAATGTGTCTGCTAAGGATTTTATGGAGAAAGTGCAGCACCGAGATGATCATTTGGAAACACAACTGATCAATCTGATGGCTTGTCAGCGTGGGACAAATGAATATTGGTACCGACGCCATGGTAAACTAAAATGCATGTTACGCAATTTAGGAACACCAACATGGTTCCTTACCCTAAGCTGTGCCGAGTACGCTTGGGATGATTTACTGGATTTTCTACGAGAGGCCAATTCAAACATTAAAAACATCGAATACAAGACAGCAGGAGAACTGTGCTCATTGGATCCGGTTAATGTTTGCAGATATTTCAATCATAGATTTGAGGCTATGATGTCCTTCATCTGCAATAAAAAAAATCCACCCCTTGGAGAAGTAGTGGATTTCTTTTGGAGAAAAGAGTACCAGGCAAGAGGTGCTCCTCATATTCATATGCTGTTGTGGATCAAGGATGCCCCAAAGTTTGGAACAGATACTGATGAAGCAGTGTTATCTTACATTGAAGAATATGCAACATGTGGTATACCAAAAAGCACAGAAGAGAACAAGTTAAAGGAGCAAGTTTTACGTTTCCAAAGTCATCGGTGTGGAAAATACTGTCGACGGAAATACAAGAGCAAAGAAAAATACTACACTAAGGGCCTCATGTAGGTAGCCAAATACCGGTCGGTAACGGCCGATTTTCGGTAAATATGCCGTTACCGACCGGTATTCAGACAAGTGAGATGTAGGAGTCCCAAAACCAATTTTCGGTAAATATGAGGCGGTAAATACCGATTCATATTTACCGAATTCCAAAATACCGATTCAGAGTTACCGAATACATAATTAACGAATCGGTAAATATGAAGTGGTAAATATGAAGTGGTAAAAATGAAAATGACATGTAGGAGCACTCGGTAATTAAGAAATCCAAGAAAATCGGTAAATTAGAGTCGGTAATTAACACGGATTGAAAGCAGGTGGTAACCATCAACAATGCATATGAGCAATCCCAAAATGCTACAGCGTGGACAACATGGCCGCTATGTACGTCATTGCAAGGCGCCTACGTCTACAGGCAGCAGGACTGAGGGTGTGGCGACGGGAGGAACAAATCTACAGACAGCGCATCACACTATTCCAGCTGACTGATGCAGAGATACATGAGAGGTACAGGCTAGACCCCGAAACCATCATGGACTTAATCAGGGACCTACAGCCACTCCTGGACCATCCAATAAGAAGGGCGCACGCCATACCCCCACATGTGCAGGTGCTCTGCAGCCTACATCTGCTGGCATCCGGCAGTTATCAGGTGGTGATAGCTGCGGTGGGTGGGGTATCCCAGAGTTGCCTGTCACGTTTCTTCAGGAAGTTCCTGGATGCCATGATGCAGAGAATGCACCACTACATAAGCTTCCCAAACACACAGGCTGCACTGCAGAAAACAAAAACAGACTTTTATCACATGGCACAGTTCCCCCATGTCATCGGCTGTATTGATGGTACACACATCCCAATCTGTCCACCAGCTGATACAGAGCACATCTACAGGAACAGGAAGTCCACCCACTCCATCAATGTGCAGGTGATCTGTGATGCAGGGAACATCATCACAGATATTGTTGCAAAGTTTCCTGGGAGCACCCACGACTCTTACATCTTCCAGAATAGTGGGATCTACACACGACTGAGTGCCGGAGAATTCGGAGAGGGATACCTGCTAGGTAAGTAACAGTGACGCCCCTTGAAACCTGCAAATCATAGTGCATAGAGGCATGTTACTGATGGTTCCCTTTTACTCATCCAGGCGACAGTGCATATGCATGCCGGTCATTCATCCTCACTCCCTACCTACACCCAGCAACCCAGAGTGAGAGACGATACAACGTGGCACACAAAACAACACGCAATGTGGTGGAGCGCATGTTTGGACTACTGAAGAGCAGGTTCCGCTGCCTGCACAAGAGCGGAGGCGCACGCCAGTACAAACCCATCACCTGCTGCAAGATTATTGCCACTTGTGCAATGCTGCACAACCTTGCCACGAAAAAAGGTACAGATGTGGAACTGACATATTTTGAGGACAACGAGGATGAGTCAGGCCAGCCAGAGGGCAACGCAGCTAGAGTGCCAACTGCAATCGATGGGAGAGAGAGACGGGCAGATATCACATGCAACTATTTCTGAGTAAGTAAGGGGACACAGCGAGTTGTGAGAAGTCCTGACGTAGTTTTAATGTGGCACCACGCCATGAACACATGAACAGGCCAATCTGGCAATATACCATCTATACAAGGAGTATGTCCAGGGTTACGTCACCCAATGGGAAGTGGCTAAGCAGGGCTACATCAATGTTTGCGCATACGCGCTGCAGTGGTGGATTGCACGGCCTGTGCATCCTCACTAGAGCCAACCCCAAGCCGCCTGCTGCTCCTGCGTGCTTCTGGGACGGGGGGTGTGATGCTGCTGCTGGTGTCGATGCTCTCCGCAGCATCCCCTGCAGCAGTTGTCGACGCCTGACTAGTCAATAGCACCCCTAGTGCACTTGTCACCTGCACCATCCCCCGAGACAGGTCGCTGCAGCACTGTGTTAGGCCCTCCTGCATCGTCACAGAGCGCCGGCACAGTAGAGAAGTCGCAGTTGCCAGACGGTTGAGTGCCCTGCTGGTAGTGTCCCTTCTCTGGCATTCCCGGCGCCGTGCTTCGATGTCAGCATCTAATTTGCTGCACAACTGCTGGATTGACTGGGACATGTCCCGAATGCCCGCAGCCATGCCGCTAATGTTGGTGTCCATGTTGACTAATGTTGTCTTCATCACCCGCATGTGCCTCTGGACTGACATGACTGCCTTTGATTGCAGGCGCTGTTGCTTCAACATTTGGCCCTCGAGCCCCAAGAAGACACCATGGCCGTCAGTGGGTGCTGGTGGACTCTGGACACGCGACCTGCGGCGCCCTCTTGCTTCCGTCTGTGCTGCCTGTGAGGTGTGGGGCACAGTGGCATGGCTCCCTTCCTGGGGCCCGGTGCGGTCTTCTGGGCCCATGCTGTCGTCTGACGAGGTGTCTAAGGCTCGTAGCCTGGCTGCTGGACGCCTCCTCATTCTCACACCTGCAAGCGGAGATGTGGCCGGTGATTCGAACATGAGTGGCGATGCTGGCTCTGGTGGTGGTTAAGCTGGCTCTCGGTGAGGTGATGCTGGCTCTGTGTGCGGCGAGGCTGGCTGTGTTGGTGGTGCGGCTGCCAGTGGGCCTGCTCCCTGGTCTGAACTGGTGCTGGCTAGAGGTGATTTATGTGGCCGGTGTGCCGTCTCTCCTGCAGCATGCCCTGTCCTGCATGATGTCACATCTGTGGACAGAAATACAACATTGGCTCAGTGTCCCCGAAGGGCTGCATTGCAAGCGTCACAATAAATCATTTCACATTCCAATATGTCCCCTGTCTCCTTGTGCCTCGAGTGCGTGACATGCCTTGTTGCCCTGTAACATTTACGTCATGGTTAGTGTTGCCCTGACTACATCTCCCGGAATGCATTGCCTGTCTGCACTGACACGTGTGGACTGCAGTGTGATTCTCGTTTCACAATGGGGGATGTGGGATAGGGGTAGGGGGGGCTACATTGCTGTGCTTTCGTCTTACCTTGGTGTGTTGCGGCTCTGGCAGAGCTGTCGGCGTCCCCAAGACCCACGACGCTCTCTTGCTCGATTGTGGCCGCCACCAGCTCCTCCAGTTCGGTGAGGGCAGGTGCCCTGTTGGTTCCACCTCCGGTCTGGCTGGCCTCCTTCTGGATGTCGCCCATCTTCCTCTTGGTTACAATCCGGAGGTCATACCAGCGCTTTTTGAGGACCTCAATGTCCCTGTGGGTCACTCCCACAGCATTGACCTGCGCCTGGATGGCCAGCCATATGTTGCGCTTTTCAGCCTCAGGCACTTGCAGGGATTGCCTTCCAAACAGCTTCTGGTGCTGCTTCACCACCTCCTCCACCAGCACCTGGAGTTCCTTGGGGCTAAATTTCAGCTTCCTCCTCCTTTCCCCTCCGTCTTTCTGTGTTCTCTGGCTGGACATGCTGTTCGTTTACCCGCTCGCACATGCAACGGCTCCCTGCCTCTCCTCTGCACTCCAAGCTTCTCCAGGGTCGGCTAATTATGTACACCTGCCTGGGTGTGGCCACTTCGGCTAATTATGTACACCTGCCTGGGTGTGGGCACTTCCTGGTTGGGTGGGCTGTCGTTGCACTGGATTAGCTGTTTCGTCAAGTCATGTGATTTGATTTACCGAATCCGTACATACCGATTCGGTATTTTCCGATTCGGTAAATACCACCTCGGTATTTACCGATTCGGTAAATAACACCTCGGTATTTACCGAATCGGTAAATACCACCTCGGTATTTACCGATTCGGTGAATTCCGATTCGTGATTACCGAATGTTACCGAATCGGTAACTGTTACCGAATTTTTACCTACATATAACTTACCGATTCTAATTTACCGATTCGGTACGGCTCGGTATTTAAGAACCGGTAAAATTTATTTACCTACATGAGGCCCTAAATGTCGATTTGGATTTCCTAGACCTGTTCTTTCAAATGGAAGAGTAAACAGTTTTATGTCAGCTGTGAGACATACTATCACAAGAAAATCACCTAAGAATACCTACAACCTTAAAAGAAAAGAAGAATCAAAAAATATAAATGACTACAACCCAGTCATTTTATCCATGTGGAACGCTAACATGGATATACAGTATGTAGCTGACAATTCCATTGCTGTTGCACGATATGTAACGTCTTACATTACGAAATCAGAAAAAACAGAATTGAAGGAAATGTGGGAAGAGATTTCTCACGAGAAGACTGTCAGTAAGAAGCTGTACAGTTTCAGTTTGAAGATGTTATCGCATCGAGAAATTGGATCCTACGAATGTTCAGATAGGTTATCTTCTGCAAGTCTCTACTCGAAGTCAAGAAGAATAATTTGGGCAAGTTTAGGCCTTGCAGCAATGAGAAATCGGGTACTGAAATCTGTTGGAGAAATTGAATATTTGGCCGAGAATGACCCAGAAAGTACAGATATATTGAAAACAAACATGTTGGACACATATTATCCCAAGAGAAGTCATCATCTGGAGAACATGTGTCTCTATGAACTGTTGCAGAACTACATTTATTCACGGAAAGCTGCAGAAGACATTAATAATGGAAAATATAAAGTTGTTGGTGAAGAAGGATGTTTGGTGAAGCAAACCAAAGGAAGTTTGATAAATCACCGGAAGCTGAGTTGCGACACTACCGACAAGAAAGAATTTTACTACTTGGCTCTTTTACAGTTGTTTAAACCATGGCGTACAGAGGATGAACTACTGGGAGAATTTCAAAGCTATGAGGATTCATTTAATGCTTGCAAAGACAGCATACAATGCAATACATTCACAACTTATCTGCAAATGTTAAATGAAGAAATTGAACAGGAAAGTACAATTGCAGCAGAAATAGCTAGAGACAGTTCTCAGGACAGCCAAAGTTCAGGAACACACAGTCAAGATCCCCTAGGACAACCAATCGTTGAAAATGAAGCATCAATAGCCATGAATGAAGTGGAAACGGCTATGAATCAAGCTCAAGAAGAATTTATAGACTTAGAAAATTTGGAAAGACAACTGAATCAAGAGCAGCAACAAATTTATGAAGAGATCAAAAACAAAATTGATCACGGATTTCTACATGTAAAAAAAGAGTGCTCATGCACATCATTTCATCCAATCAGGATGTATGTAAGCGGACAAGCTGGCACTGGAAAAAGTTTCCTAATTAAAGTCATCAGAAGCTACCTAAAGCAAAAAACGGATTCTACTTTGTCTTGTGTGGTTACTGCTCCAACTGGGTTAGCAGCATATAACATAAAAGGAATCACCTTACATCGTTTGCTAATGTTACCAGTGGAGCATGAGAACAAAATACAATTCAACAAGCTAACTGGAGAAGCATCCTTGGAAGTTTCACGAGTATTGAAGAAGATGCAAGTTCTCATTATTGATGAGGTGAGCATGGTATCAAACTTAATGCTTGCCTTTGTGCATTTAAGAATGCAGCAAATTTTGAAGACAGACTATGACGTGTTATTTGGTGGAAAACACGTCATAGTTTTTGGAGATCTTTTGCAACTTACTCCAGTTAAAGGACAACCAGTGTTTAATACTGTGACACATGAAGACACGAAGAAGTCATTGGGAAGCATCGGAAATACAAATATTTGGTCCTTCTTTGAGTACAAGGAACTTACAACTAATATGAGGCAAGCAAACGATGAAGAATATGGAAGTATTCTGAAAGATATCAGAATTGGACTACTCACAGAAGTTGGCAAAAAAGCATTACAGAGTCGGCTGCTACATAATTTATTTCCAAAGGAAGAAATAGTTGCAGAGAAAATATACAAGAATATTGCAGAAAACAAAAGTGTCATCTGCTTAATGCCAACTCTACGTGAATGCTCAATATTCAATGAGGAGCTTTTGAAATTGGAAAAGGAAGAGATCAGGAAATTGGAAGCAGTGGACAAAATTGAGGATGGAAGAATTACTGTCACAGTAACAGGCAAACTGAAAAATAAATTGGACTCACTAGAGAAGAACATCTCCAAAACAGCTGGATTAGAAAAAAATCTATATGTTTGCATGAACTGTAGAGTGTTTTTAAGGAGAAATTTGGATGTTGAGAAAGGTTTAGTTAATGGAGCGATGGGAAGAGTTGTGGGTTTTATTAATTATCAGAAAAAAGAAGGAATTGAATGTTTAAAAATAAAATTTGATCAGATAGATGAAGTTAAAGATATTTGTCGTTGTACAGTTCGTTTTATGCTTGTGAAAGACTTATATGTACGTAGGAAGCAGTTTCCGTTTTCTCTAGCATATGCTGTAACTATTCACAAGTCTCAAGGATTGACTGTAGATTGTGCATTTGTGAACATTGGTTCAACTGTGTTCAAAGAAGGTATGGCATATGTTGCTTTGTCACGAGTCAAAACATTATCAGGTTTATTCATGATAGACTTTGAAGAATCAAAAGTTAGTGCTGATACAAATTGTGTAAAGGAGTATAATAGATTAAGAAGAAGCTATGCTCCTCATTTAGGTCAGTATCCTGTGTTGGAGAAACGTGTAGTTTCTCGTAAAAGGAAAAATGAGAATATCTGTAGTGAAGATGTAGAGAAGAGGAAAAAAAAGAGGAGTGATGTAATTGCAAGCAAAAAGAAAAAGGAAAATGAAGAACAGGTTGTAGGATGTCATTTTGAAAATAGCTCTGGTGTCAACTGCTACGCAAATGTAGTGCTGAATGTTGCATTTTATCTGGAAAGTTTGCAAGAGCAGATAATAGTAAATCAGGGAAAAAGATTCTGTTCAGAGCTGAGTCTCCTTTTTCAAAAGCTGAGTAAAGATAAAACTCAAATAGAAAGTGCTACTGACATTAGAAAACTTTTAGATGTATGTTCAGGACGAACACAGTTTTCTCAAAATGAACAGCAAGATGCACATGAATTTTTGATGTATTTTCTTCAGGTAGTGGAAGAAGAAGGAGTTCCCATTGACATTTTTTTTGGTCTCTCTTATAAATGGGAACATAGTTGTGATAATTGTTATAATATAAGTGGCTCTATTGTTGATAATGAAAGGTTTATTTATTTGACATTGCCAGAGAGTAAAACAGTCACTTTTGCTAAATTAGTTAAAGATGCTAATCATAGCATGAAATGTGGTGAGTGTAATTCTGACATGTTTTCAACATTAATTTTAAAGGAATACGGACAGTATGTAATTTTAATGATGCAACGATGTAGAGCTGATGGTTCAAAATTGGATACTTTAATAAAGAAGTTTACAGGACAGCAATTATCAATTTCAGGAAAAACTTTTGTAACTGTTGCAATAATTTTCCATGATGGACCTACTGTTACTTCTGGACATTACACAGTTTATCTTAAATGTGAAAAAGGCTGGACACTGTGTAATGATTCTCAATTGATTTTCAAACAACGTTTGCCTTTTGATTTAGCAAATTCATATCTAATCTTCCTGAAACCTAAATTTTAGAGAGACTTGGCAAGATCTGGACAAAACAATTTTACCATTTTACTGGATTACCATTGCAATTTTGTAAAAAAAAATTTTTTTAAATTATCATTTGGCCTAATGGAAAGATAACCAATTGTAATGTGGACTTTTTTAATTTTTAATGAAATTTTGAAAAACCAATAATTTTGAGATTATCGGTAACTTCTGCACATTTTATATTTTGGAATGTTATTGGACTGCCATTGGAAATGTTTTCAAAAATGATTTAAAAAATTACTATTTGGCCATGTGGAAAAGTAACCAATTCTATTGTGGACTAAATAAATTAATCAAAAAATTTTCGTGAACCAAAATGTTACAGAGAATCTGTGAGATCTGGACAAATTAAACTTTAGAATTTTATTGGATTACCGTTGGTAATTTAATCCAAACAAAAATTTAAAATTACTATTTGGCCTAAAGGAAATGAAATCAGATGTTTTTTGGAGTTATTTGAGATATAATATTGTGATTATACTTCTGAAACAAACATATCAGACGGTATTTTAAAGGAATAAGTATTGGTATTAGATGATATTTTTTTACAATATTATGCATTTCTATAATGTTAAGTTTAAGTAAAAAAAGAATCAGGGCTTTTTTAATACAATCTTTGTGATTGGTATTTTTTTTTGCCCGCTGTAAAATGATGAATGCAATTGCTTTCACAATTTATAGTGAAATGCAATATATTCTGAAAACAGCAAAAATAAGGCAAAAATATTTTTTGGGAAAAAATGTAAATATGTGTACTGTATTATAAAAAGTTTTAAAAATATTAATACTTTTTTCTTTTTTTCCAGATAGATATTGAAAATTTACGAAAACTACAAACATTTTTAAAACTATTTTTTAAAAAAAGAAATGAATAAATATTTTTTCAGTGAGTATGGTAAGTCAATAATAATAATTGTAGTCTCTCAAGGTCAATGTAATGTCATAAATGATTTTTAGTGTTTTTTTAAAAAAAAAAAAAAAAAAGTACGCGCACCGTACGCGTACGGTAAAAAAAAATAAAAAAAAGTTTTTAAAAACATATGTAAAAAAAAGATGAAAGATAAGGTTGGCTCTTAAAAGAACCGTTGTGTTCATGCAGGGACAGAGGAAAGAAAGATTGGGAATATTAGACGGTACGACAAGTGTGCTGATCTATTTTACTGTTCACCTGGGAAACACTGGTCTCCCTATAAGTAATTAGATCGTGACAAGTGGCGCACCGTACTTCAACCCTCGCAAACCGAGGGTTAATTTCCAGAGGGCCAGCAAAAGGAGATTCTCCCCCCACAGATGAAGGGCTCACCTGACCTGCAGAAGAAGGAGTCAGCCCTGCAGATGATGGTCCAGGCTGAGCTGCTGTGGATGTACTGGCTCGTCTTTCTGAAGAGTTACCTCCAAAAAGATGACCATGTGTCCTTCTGTGTACATCCTGGAGGTGTCTCTTCATGGTGTGATTCCCAAAGGAATACTTCCTGTCAGGATTACCTCTAGAAAGTACACGCTGACACAGCCTGCAAGTAACTAAGGGTGCATTCACCTTTTGCTGGCCTTCAGGAAAAGTAAAATAATCCCAAACATAAGAAGGCTTTTGTTTCCTCGCTCTCTGCCTCAAGACAGTGCTGCTGGTGCTAGCCTCACTCTCAGAAGGGCTCTGCTGTTCTGCCATCGTATCCCAAAGACAAACCAGCTCCTTCTCCTAAGGGATCACAAGCAGAAATGAGGGGAATGGGTGTGGTGTAGGAGAGTTCTAGAACTGAAAGTAGTTTCAACCAATCAAAAGTTGTGTTTCATGATCACATGACCAACCGTACGCTTACGGTACGCTTACGGTACGCTTACGGCAAAAGTGTGCATGCGCGTAAAAAAGACACGCGCTTGCGCGCATGCGCATAACAGTCACTCCCCGACACTTCCGCGTAACGTGCGCGCGTGGCGTAAGCGCGCACGCGTCCCACGCGCAGTACGCGCGGCTACGCAAAGTGCGTAACTATACGCAAGCAGCGTAGAAAGATTACGGACGTTGCGTAAACCGTACGCTTACCGTGAGCTTACGGTACGCGTACTAAAAAAAAATAAAAAAAAAAAAAAAAACTGGAAATAAATTTTACATGTTTATTTTAAAAAATATATAAAAAAAACATATTAAAGAATTTTAAAAATTTAAGCATAGTCTTTATAAAAGGTAAGAAAATTAAATTAAAAATATGTTAGAAAAAATTGAAGAATAAAAAAAAAATTAGCATTTAAAAAACCTTGCAAATTCACTGAAAAAACCATGGGTTTCAAACACGTTATAGTTAGGAATTAGCATTTAAAAAACCGTACAAATTCACTGAAAAAACCATGGGTTTCACACACGTTATAGTTAGGAATTAGCATTTAAAAAACCTTAGAAATTCAGTGAAAAAACCATAGGTTTCACACATGTTATAGTTAGCTGGACATTTTACTCGTAAAAAACCAATGAAATTGCCCCGTTATAGTTAGTTCAGCTAACTATAACTCGCGCGCCCGCAATGCACTGCTGATGACGTCACATATTACATCACTCATGACATGGTCAGTGACATCACTCATGACATCACTGATGACATCTCAAATGACATCACTGATGACCTCACTGATGACATCATCCTTGTGATAGAGTGGCAGACCTCCTCTCACCCTAATATAACCTTTGATACACACATTCAAAAATAGAGACTAAAATTTTCAAAACAATGGACATACCAATACCAGTTACAACAACCTATTCAGTAATTCTAAGATCCACATAAACATCCACTCATTCACCAACAGTCCAATACAGTCACTCATACATGTACTCACTCAACACATGTACTCATACACCTATACATCCTGTTACACAATGCCACTCATCCACAGAGTTACTCACACACATAGTCACTCATGCTAATAAAGAATCAAACATACATTTACTAGCATATACAGTTATACACACACCACCACACTTACTTCTACAGAAACTTACACATACTTAGTCTTTTAAACAATCACTTATAGAAACACATACTTATTCATACAGGAACTCTTTCAATCTCTCACATATACTCACATATATACACCAATAGTCACATATACTAGTTTTAAACATATGTAGTTACTCATAAAGACACTATTGAGACAGTCATTCACTCACTAACACACCCATACACACACTCATCCACCCATACAGTCCTGCACACATGCTGTGTTCAACACACACAAAGAGTGAATCATTCATTCATGCACCTATGCACTACATAATACCCCCCACCGAACCATACAGACACTCAGACTGATACTCAAAAAACAACTAATAACCTATATAGACACCCATGTAGCTACTCACCAACCCATGCAACCACTTATACACAAAGTGAGAGACTGATACAGATATTTTCATATTTAAACATTACACAGTAAGCCATGTATTCACTATGATACACTTAATCAGTCAGTTACACAATAAATTTTTCAAAAACAAAGCATCCATTTAGACACTTATATACCCATTTATTCTTCCATTGACCTTGAGATATACATATATAAAACATATTTAATTTTCAGAAAAACACACATTCACTGGATGATGTCATCAGTGAGGTCATCAGTGATGTCATTTGAGATGTCATCAGTGATGTCATGAGTGATGTCACTGACCATGTCATGAGTGATGTAATATGTGACGTCATCAGCAGTGCATTGCGGGCGCGCGAGTTATAGTTAGCTGAACTAACTATAACGGGGCAATTTCATTGGTTTTTTACGAGTAAAATGTCCAGCTAACTATAACATGTGTGAAACCTATGGTTTTTTCACTGAATTTCTAAGGTTTTTTAAATGCTAATTCCTAACTATAACGTGTGTGAAACCCATGGTTTTTTCAGTGAATATATATATATATATATATATATCTCCATCTCCAGCCAGCTCAGCTTCTCCATTGGCGGCGCTCTTTGATGGTGCGATATTGAACACGGCTGAGCCAAGCCGTCATTACATTTGCAGCGTTTTTCCTAAGCCGAAATATTTCACTCGCACTCACGGGTGTCTTCAAAACAGCAATTGTAGCCGAAAAATAACCCTACGCGTTTCGGTCTCTCTTAGACCTTTGTCACGGGTAACCAGAGTTGAATTCAAAACCATTATTTAACAGACAAAATCAATTACGTCATTTCCTGTAAGGTTGACCTTTAGCATTCTGGTCATTGTAGTGTGCTCATTACTGTGACAGTGATATACAAACTCAATCTTTCAGTGAAAGTGCTTCAATTAAATTAAATAATTGTGACACAAAAAAACAATTATATTTTCCTCTTATTTCTCCTTATTTGCTAAGCACCGACCGGTGCCTGTTTTTAGGGGAAGTGACCACCCTCTAGTGGGTCATTATTTATGCTCCACCCATTTTTGGATTGTATCCGATAATAATTGTTTTTTTTGTGTCACAATTATTTAATTTAATTTAATTGAAGCACTTTCACTGAAAGATTAAGTTTGTATATCACTGTCTTGTAAATACACAGTAATGAGCACACTACAATGACCAGAATGCTAAGGGTCAACCTTACAGGAAATGACGTAATTGATTTTGTCTGTTAAATAATGATTTTGAATTCAACTCTGGTTACCCGTGACAAAGGTCTAAGAGAGACCGAAACGCGTAGGGTTATTTTTCGGCTACAATTGCTGTTTAAATCAATAAAACAAAAACCTTGTTTTGAAGACACCCGTGAGTGCGTGTGAAATATTTCCGTATATATATATATATATATATATATATATATATATATATATATATATTACCTACTGGCGGTCGCCAGTAGGTAGTTATAGTTAGGACCACGTTTCCATAGGAAAACCTCAACATTCTATTTTGAATAACTTTGGCGCCGGTCAACGAATCCTCGCGAATTTCTCAAAATAGGTGGGGCGCTACGCTCCGCTCCTACCCTGAAAGTCTCGGGGGGATCCGTCAAGCGGGGGCTGAGATAAAAGGGGGGTCCCAAAACGCGTTTTTCCCATGCATTTTTCCATAGGACCTTTAGAACGAGCTACAGCCCGAACGGCTGAACAGAATTACTCAAAATTTGGCAGAGAGGTAGTCCCTAGGTCAAGGAAGTGCCTTTTGTAGGTTTGGTGTAAATCTGTTCAGTAGATTCTGAGAAAATAGCCTTTAAATCAATATATATATCTGAGCCCGCTTACGGTACGCTTACCGTACGCTTACGGTAAGCGTACGGTGGCGTGCGCGAGCGCGATTCTGATTGGCTCTTAGATCTTAGTAAACATTCGAATCGGCCGAAACCAGGAAGCGGCAGCCGCCATTTTCTGTGTTTCACTCTGAAAAAAAAAGAGTGAAAACAAGAAAAGGGGGCAATGAGGAGAGTTACAGACCCCCTTACATTTGTGAGGGGGTCAAAGAAGGACTGTAAAGTACAAAACAAACATTTATTGATTTTTAAAAAAAATCACGGGGTACGCGTACGGTAAGCTTACGGTAAGCGTACGGAAGAAACATGGCGTGCGCGAAGGAGATTCTGATTGGCCCATAGATCTTAGTAAACATTCGAATCGGCCGAAACCAGGAAGCGGCGGCCGCCATTTTGTGTGTTTCACTCAGAAAAAAAACAGAGAAAACAAGGAAAGGGGGCAATGAGGAGAGTTACAGACCCCCTAACATTTGTAAGGGGGTCAAAGAAGGACAGAAAAGTACAAAAAAAACATTTATTGATTTTAAAAAAAATCACGGGGTACGCGTACCGTAAGCTTACGGTAAGCGTACGGTAAAAAAAATAAAAATAAATAAATGAAAAGCAGATTTAGGAGTTTGCTCATCATATGTCCTCCATGTGCGCACGGTGCGCGAAGCGCATCGTGCGTTCATGGCCCATCTAGCGTAATGTGGGCACGCGGTGCGCGAAGCGCACCGCGTGCTCACTGTGCGCGCACGGTGCGCGAAGCGCACCGTGCGCGCATGGAACGAACTGCGTCCACAAATGGCGTAAAGTAACTTAGCATTTAAAAAACCGTACAAATTCACTGAAAAAACCATAGGTTTCACACATGTTATAGTTAGCTGGACATTTTACTGATAAAAAACCAATGAAATTCCCCCGTTATAGTTACTGTAGGCAACTATAACTCACGCGACCGTAATCCTCTGCTGATGACATATGTGTCTTTATGAAAAAAAAATATTTGTAATATATGTATAGCTAAAATTTAATGGAAGAAGACATGGGCAAATAAGTGTCTAAATACAGTATTAGCATCAGCAGAGGATTGCGGTCGCGTGAGTTATAGTTGCCTACAGTAACTATAACGGGGGAATTTCATTGGTTTTTTATCAGTAAAATGTCCAGCTAACTATAACATGTGTGAAACCTATGGTTTTTTCAGTGAATATATATATATATATATATATATATATATATATATGATTCCCAAAGTTGCACCAGCAAGATGAAGCCGCACTCCAGCCACAGGTTAAGGAACGCCCTTTATTTTCACAGTAGCAGGCAGCTTCCCATTTCGTCTGTTTGTCCCCCAGCTTGACGCGTTTCAAGGATGCTTTTCCTCTTCATCTGAAGCCTTGGTTTGAAATGCTTTCCGTGCATTCTCCCATCTGCCATTGCGCAATTTAACACTTTGAATTCATTGGCCTCTGGTGTGCCTAATTATTTCTTGTTTTTCCCCGTGTTGCACAGTGGTAAATGTAGTTTTTCTGCCGCTTAGTGTCCTCCGGTGGACCCAGTTCCAAACCAATATTACAGGGACTGTTTTCAGCCCGCATTGGGCTTCCAAATGAGACTCTGCCTGCTAAATTAAAAGTACCTGCAGTGCCATGAAGCGAGGGGAAAATTCTCCCCGCCTGGGCCCTTTATGATTTGCAAAGGGTGGTGCGTAGCTTCCACGGCCTGGAACACGCCGTGTTATAATGATTCCCAAAGTTGCACCAGCAAGATGAAGCCGCACTCCAGCCACAGGTTAAGGAACACCCTTTATTTTCACAGTAGCAGGCAGCTTCCCATTTCGTCTGTTTGTCCCCCAGCTTGACGCGTTTCAAGGATGCTTTTCCTCTTCATCTGAAGCCTTGGTTTGAAATGCTTTCCGTGCATTCTCCCATCTGCCATTGCGTGGAGTGCGGCTTCATCTTGCTGGTGCAACTTTGGGAATCATATATATATATATATATATATATATAAAATAAAACAAGCTGTCCATTCAGGCACAGATGAATTTATTAATTACAGAGCTGCAAAATCTGACGCGTTTCGGGCGGTTGCCCTTGCTCACAGATCGTCAGTTCATGGCCCGCCATTTTTTGAAAAATGCTTTGTGTACACCACGTCTGATAATAAAGATAAAGAAAATACTATGCACAGGCTGTATTTCTTACATTTGGGTCACTCTTTTTTCTGCCTAGTCATACACCATGAATTAATCTTAACCAAATCTAACAAAGAAAGGCACATATGTCTAAATAAAATATAATAGTTTATAAGCCTGAATGCAAACCTTTCTTATAGCAACCGGTTTCATAATTAGAAACGGAGCAATTTGTTGTTTCTTTCATTTATCAAATATATATATATATATACGTCTCATGGTTCCTGAAATATTACATCATCACTGCAACATATCCGCCATTTTTAGAAATGCCGTCAAAAATAATTCAGCCCGGATCAGCAATGTATACCCAAGCTAAATTACTTCTCTAATGATACAATAATACAAATCAAAAATTAAAATCTCTGGCCAACAATTTATTAACAGAGTTATATCAAGGGGCCAGGACTAAGAAGCACAATTTTAAAATACTTAGCACTTAGTGGAATTCTACAGTATCGCCACCCTCCTTTATGGGCTGCACTTCAGGCAACTTGCAAAAGATGCATCTCAGTACTGAAAGGGTTGAGACACCAGAACAATCAAAGCAGCAAGGCCCTAAAACATGTCCTTAGTGCACTGTCCAACCCAACAAAATGCTTGTTAGAACTGGGGGTCTCTAGTTGGCAGAGGTATGTACCTTTGACCAAATAGGGACCCTTGCTTCTAAGTCAGGGAAAGGGGATTGCACTACTGGATAACCCCTGCTCACCACCTTGGTAGCTTGGCACGAGCAGACAGGCTTATCTCAGAGACAGTGTGTTAAGCATTTATGAACACATACAATAATACAGTGAAAACACTACAGATGGACACCACACAGGTTTTATAAAAATAAGTATTCTTTATATAGACGTATCACAAGACCATAAACGACAAAAATCCATAATACTATAATCAATAATAATTCTTCACGATGGTAGAAATAGTTCAAAAATAGGTTATTCACTTAAAAGCAGTCTTTAGCAACAGGTAACCCCAACTAGAGTTATCACGATGTCGAGGTCAAAGAAATCCCAAAGTACGGCGCAGACCGTGAGGTGCGCGGCGTCGGTCCCGGAGTCCAAACAGACCCACGAAGAACAGTACCTTGGAAATGCGAAAACAAAGACAGCTCACGGCGTCGAGGAGATGCGGCGTTGTTAGCACGTTGTGGCATTGGTTCCTTAGTTCGGGGGAGATGATGCGTCAGGACCTGGGTGCTTGCGCAGGCAGGGGAGGCGTCGGTTCCTGACCAGAGAGGAGGTGACGTCACTATGGCGCCGAAACCACGGTTCAGTACAATGTCACGATGACGATGGATTCTTGACCACCCACGTCGATGATCGGCTCCGCGATGATGGCTTCAGAGTCGATGCGGCACAGCAGCAGGTGTCGGGCCGGCATCACAAGTCGGAGCAGCGCTCATGGCTAGGGCAGGCTTACGATGTCGTTCGCTGGCATTGATGTGGCACAGCGGCCGGCATCAGGTCTGCGTTGCAAGTCGGAGCAGCGCTCACGGCTTCGATGCAGATTACGGCGTCACTCGCCGGCGTTGGTGTTGCAAATTCCCTCTGTAGCACCTAGAACAGCAAGTTCCAGATGCAGGCAAACAGAAGGGGTGAAGTCTGGTATCCCTGAGACTTCGATCACGGGGCAAGCTCAAATCAAGCTCTTGGAGTAATATTCTGCAAGATGATGAAAGTTCTTTAATAGCTCCTTCTCCTCTCCTTGGCAATGACGATCCCACTGCAGGCCAATACAGCACACTGGCAGGGGGGTAGTCCAACTCCTACAGCTTCCTTGGTTCTTCTCCTTGGCAGAGGCTCTTCTTGTTCCCAGAAGTGATCTAAAGTCTTGGGGTCTGAGTCCCCATATTTATACTACTAAATCCTTTGTCCTCTGAAGGCAGAGGGACCTGTTCCTAGTCCAAACCAGTTCTGTGCAGTCCTGGATCACTTTGTTGACAGGACTTTCCTTTGACAGGGTGGGCCAGGGACATCAGACGCACCACAGGAGATGGAGCCAGCATTGTGAAAGGCAGGCACAGCCCTATACAGGCCCAGGTGATATCTCCTCCCACCACTCTACATGTCACTCTACATGTAGTTAGGTGTATTCAGCCTTGTGCTGACTCGCCCTGTCTCCTGGAATCCCCCAGCCCCTGTCACTCGCAAAACAAGACACACAATACTCAAGTTTGCAGAGGCAGGCTGGATGGTTAGGTGAGAAAATACCTACTTTCTAAAAGTGGTATTTTCAAACACAGAGGTGCCGATTCCGATCCTGTAAAACCCGGGTACAAATGGTCGTACGGAGCGTTTTCTCCATACGACTCGTACCCGGGAATTCCACCGTACAAACCAGCAAGTACGATTCGTACAGAAATAGCATTTCCGTACGAATCGTAAAAAACACCGTACGGATAAAAAATACATACAATTCCGATCATGGACAGCGCGTCCGCCACGTCCGCACGGTGTCAGGCAGCGTTTTACGGACCAGCAAGTACGATTCGTAACCCACATATTTTTACGGGAGCCAAAAAGTGCCGGAAAAGCTAAGTACGCCGTGATGCACGAGGAAAAGGGGGCCCGCTACGTGACGTACACGCCATCACCCACATCGTACGTGTCATCATGTACGGTGCGTACCCCAACATTGCATATGTACGGACCGTACCCCCCACCCCCCCTATGTACGGACCGTACCCCCCACCCCACCCGCGTATGTACGCACCGTACCCCAGGCGTACCCCCCACCCGGGTATGTACGCACCGTACCCCCAGCCCCGTATGTATGCGCCGTACCCCCAGCCCCGTATGTATGCGCCGTACCCCCAGCCCCGTATGTATGCGCCGTACCCCCAGCCCCGTATGTACGTGCCATACCCCCAGCCCCGTATGTACGCACCGTACCCCCAGCGCGTAGCGCTGGGGGTGCGGTGCGTACATACGGGCTGGGGTGGGGGTACGGCACTTACATACGGGGCTGGGGGTACAGCATGTACATACGGGGCTGGGGTGGGGGTACAGCACGTACATACGGGGCTGGGGTGGGGAGGCCATACGACTCGTACCCCGGGCACAAGTGTACCCGCGGGTAGGGGTCATACACAGTTCGCTCCGTACGGGACATTTTCCATACGCTTGTGCATTCGGAACGCCAGTACGGATCGGACTTGTGCGCTCGGACTTCAGTTTTATGACTCGTACGTAAAACTGTCCGGGGACGTCTCGTATACTTTTCCCGAGGCGATTCGTATGTATTTTTCCCGTACGAATCGTACTTCACCGTTTGTACGGTACTTGTACGATTCGTACGTAAAAAAATACAGATACGAGTCGTACCGGAAAAAAAATACAGGATCGGAATCGGCCCCAGAATGTTAAAACCAACTTCACTGAAAGATGTATTTTATCATTCTGAGTTCAGGCATACTAAACTCGAATTTCTACCATGTTCCCTGGGTCAGTTAGGTTTATAAGGTGTTATAATCAAACTGCCCATTCTGGCCTATAGGAACTGGTAGCCTTGCAATAGTGAAAAACGAAAATGGCTGTAATTCACTATTAGGACATGCCACACACACCAGGGCATGTCCTACCTTATCCGTACAATGCACCCTGCCCTTTGGCCTACCTAGCGTGTGTCTGATATGAAGAAAAGGGAAGGTTTAGGGACGGGTAAGTGGGTGCACTTACTCAGTCAGCATGGCAGGACTAGACTGCACACAGGCTCTGCAGTGGCAGGCCTGAGACACAGTTTACAGGCTGCTTCTGTGGGTGGCACAACCAGTGCTGCAAGCCCACCAGCAGCACTTGATTTACAGGCCCCAGGCACACATGGTGCACTGTACTAGGGTCTGAGTAAGTAAATCAATTATCCAATCATAGAGTCACCAATCAATACATGAATTTACAATAGAGAGCATATGCACTTTAGCACTGATCAGCAGCGGTAAAGTGCCCAGAGTCATAAAACAGCCAACAACAGGTCAGAAAAAATACAGAAGGAAGGCAAATAGTTCAGGGATGACCCTGCAAAAAGGGCCAAGTCCAACAATGCTGTTGAGCCATACATTCAGCACTTCTTCCTACATAAAATGCATGAAGTATCTTAATATCAACATATTCCAGATGATGATTTGTCATTTGTGTTCTATTTATTTAGTGAGGGTGAATTCATGTTTTTGTTTCATGGCCCTACAGTGAATACATACGGAGAACAATACTCCCAATACCAAACAGAGGAAGCACACACATCTATACTTCAATGCAGACCTTCTTTCATTGCCCTATCGTAAAAAGAAACAAAGGACCATAATGAAGGATTCCATACCACCACAAAAAAAACTTCACCAAGAAACAAAACCAGGGCTCTAATGAACGCAAAACATCCTTCAACATAAACCAGCTTTCATTTCTATAAAATAACGAAGAGGGAGTGTCCCAGAGTTCTTTGCAGTTCTTTGTTTCTGTCAACGAGATAAAAGGAAACAGAGAAATATAATAAAGACTCCCTTGCTGTCAACTGAAAAAAGGAAAAAATACCAATCTTTAGAAAATAAACCATCAGACTTTTTAGGGAAATACAAGGCAAAAAGGATGTGATGAGGGGAAGCATGGAGAGGAAGGAGCCCTCAGAAGGAATGAGGAGCAACAGTCAGTGGAAAAAGGAACGGATTGGAGAAAAGTACGTAACCGGCTTCCAGGATCACTGATTAGAAGCTGCAATGAGCACCATATGGAAAAGCAAGAGGAAATGGAAGCTGCCACGAGATAAATAGTTGGGTAGAAGTGGTTTCAGTCGGGTTTGGTGAGGTGCCTGTCGGATTTCATAAGACTTTTACATATAAACAGATAAAAACACACACACACTCTCCCTCTCTCTGTTTTGAAAGTATTCAAAAATGTCTGTTGTTTTTACAAAATCTTCTGTTTTTTTAATTTAGTAATCCTACCATTTTGCATTCATTTATCTTTCCACTGCCCCTTAAGCCCCTCTTGTGCGCCCTCCTTGTTGTAACATTAAATGCCAGTGTGATTGTTAGAAAATCTGAAGCTCACACCCCCCTAATCTCACTGACCAAGCTTTGCCCCTGGATTAGTGTGGAGTGGCATAGAGTAGAGTGGCATATAGAACATTGGTGTAAAGTGTCATAGAGTAGATTGGCAATGAGTGGGAAGGAGAGAAGTAGAGTGTTGTGCAGTCGGTTGGAGTGGCCTTGAGTGGCAAAGAGTTGAGCAGAGTGCAATAGAGTAGAGTTGCATAGAGTAGAGTGGCATTGAATGGCATAGAGTGGAGAGGTGCAGAGCAGAGTAGAGTGGTGTTGAATAGAGTGGCGTAGAACAGAGTGGTGCAAAGGGGAGTGGCGTCAACTGCCTTAGAGGCATTTTGTAGTGTAGAGTGGTGAGGAGTAGAGTAGCATAGAGTGGGGTGGAGTGGCTTCGAGTGGAGTTGAATGGAGTGGCATAGAGTGGAGTGGAATGGAATGAAGTGGCATAGTGTAGAGTGGAGGGGTGTAGAGTGGCGTAAAGTAGAGTTGAGTGGAGTAGAGTGGAGTAGAGTGGCGTAGAGTAGTATAGGTGTGGGTCAAAGTAACTAACGTGTTTCTAGAGATGATAGAAAGGGTGAAAGCAGCAAAAATAAGAAGCCATATGCCTGTGTTAAAAGTAGGAAAGCATATTGCACATTCAGGAATAATACTGTAATGCTTATAAAATTTAAAAGATTGTGCGTTGCACAAAGACGAGGAAGAACACATGTAGTTGGTCCGTACTCCCAGGAGGAGCTAACACAAGAAAGAAAGGGATGCCTACAAAAAGACGGGGAAGAGCACATTTAGTTGGTCCATGCTCCAGGGAGGAGCTAACACAAGAAAGGAAGGATGCCTACAGGAGCTAAGCAATCAAAATATTGCAAATAAGTGTGTCAATAGAAACAAGTAATGGTATGCCGTGGGTGGGTTGTAAGTCCACTAAATCGTAAACGATATGTCTCGCATCACAGCGCATTCACGTGTAGGTGAGACCTGAAGAAGGAACAAAATACATAGACAAAAAAAGTGTGGGAAGAAACAAACTTCACGGCTCTGATGACAGGCTTGAGAGGTCACCTAGAGCTTAGATGAACACATCAGAGGAAAGATGGAGAGGTGGGAGGTAGCAATGAGAGGAAGGGATGGGTGCAAGGGAAGAGTTGCTGGTGCACAGGGGAAAGGGGCTGGGAGTTGGCAACAAGGAGCAGACACACAAGGGGGATGAGAAAGGGGCAGGAATGAGTAAGGAAGGGCAATAGAGTGAGAGGCTGGAAGTTGCAAAATAGTCCCTCATGCTTTGCAATACTTGCATTCTATTGGAAGTTCAAGGATACAACCATTATCCAATATTATGAGTTTCGAGAGAAATAGTTCACTGAGCTGAGCCAAGAACTGATTGACAAAGTCTAAAGCCAATAGCTGAAAAAGCCTCGTCCTTAAAAGCTCATGGTTAAAAGGGATCAGATCCAGAGCCCATGAAATATATATTCAAGGGTCATACCCACACCTAAAAAAACACAAAATATTTTGATATATGCATGGTTTACCAGGCAGATTTAGTGGATGAATCAACTATAAATTGTCTATTCTACATTGCTATTTAACTAAATTTGAAACAGTTACATTTAATTTGTCCACAACAGTCTTGGTTTATGGCAATCATTGACACTCTCAAAGCTCACTGAGAGATTAGAAAGCTCCCCCCCCCCCAAATCTGTATAAAAATGTAGATCAGGACTATCCCATACTAAAGTTAAGAAAACAGCTTCAACTAGTTTTGATGCAAAACCTACTGCCACAGAACTTATAATTACAACATGACTTGTCCTACAACTGCATTCCATTGTCTTTGCTCTGTCTTCCCTTCACATGTTCATACTCATTCTACCCCCTTCAGTTTTCACATCTGAATTCAAGATGGCAGATATAGAAATAACCAATATTATATGACAGGTAACCCTATAGAAGTTCAACCAAATCTCCCCTATTGAAAAGCTTCTGAAATGTGGCCTATTTTGGCTGTACACGCCTAACTTCGTGAGACTTGTACCTCAGAAAATTAGACTAATGTAAAAAAAATGTTCTTATATGCTTGGGAAATTGGCATAATTTTGCATTATGCAAATTTAAATGAATTGTTGGAAATTACACCAAGTTCAAATTTTCCAAAATATTTTGGTATAGAGGACTTATTCAAACAAAAAATATCTCATTGGAGACAGGTTGGAGTCAGAAGTGTGTGGTGAGAGACAATTTCTTCAGGAATCAGTCCCCTTGGCAGTATCTCAAGTGACTTCTGAACACAAGCATTTTGTGTAGTTTACACATATTTCGGGTAATTGTCTTTACATTTTACATTTTGGAGTGGGAAATTATGTGGTTTTGGAAACCCTTGGAATCATCCAGTTTCCTCAGTCTGCTTATTAGTGCATAACGTACCTTGTTTTAGCTGTTTAGCTCGCATTAGCTAAGGAGAAGTATAAAGAGATCCCAAAATATTTGAGTTTTACACTGGACCATAAGGTTAGGCGTTGCATCCTGATGCTAAGACTGAGGACACTACCGTTAAAAGATATAACAAGAAAGTGGGGCGGAAACTTTAACAAAACCAGCCAATGTGATTTGTGTCATGGAGGAATCCAAGATTTGATACATGTCCTATTTGTCTGTCCAAATAGCAGCTTGGTTGATGCACGCTCCCGATTTTTAAAACCAATCTGTACAACATAGAATATTTTTAGAACTATGGATCTGATTGGGATTATAAGAACCCCACATGATGAATTTGTATGTTACAAAGTTTTTTGCTTTTTAAAGTGTTATTCCTGCTATTTTAGAGATATATAAGATAAGAACAATAAGCTTTTTTGCTTATAAAGAATGTCATGATATATTGTAATACATTGGGACTGGAAATCTGTATATATTATTTTAACATATTGTGAATCTCGGATGAGGTTTATATCAATCAATACATTTCTATTTCTAATCTAATTCCTACCTTGTTTTGCAATAGACCGTGCTCTGTGGCTTCCTGAGATATGGCTCTGTGATTACCTCAAAAAATTATATTTTCAAAAAAGAATGTTAACACTCTGCAGTTGCCAGACCAATCGATTACTGTTCCATTTATTAACAAATTACTACATTAAAAATATGTCATTTTACCAATCCCTAAACACAGGGTGTAAAGTCTTGCTGTACTTCCTAGCTGTTGGAGGCATTCTGGAGTGCATTTATACCATGGCTGCACAAATCGCGCATCACTCCATGCTCAGTGGGAGAAGGAACAGTTCCTAAATTGTGCTGTTGGTTGCAGGAACTGGCCACCAGAACTCATTTTTTGGGCATCAGTACTTATTTTTCATCAACAGGCTTTACCCACAGCAAGAAAGAGAAAAGGCAGAAAGAGGAGAAAGAAGAAACAAATCCATGATAGAAAAATTGCATCAAAGAACGAAAGCAGGTTTGAAAAATAACATGCAAGAATGAAATAAGGAGCCCAGAAGTGTAGGGAAATAGAAGAAAGAGACATGAGATGGAATCAAGACTAGGTACTCTTATCATTCAGCAAATTCAGCAGCACCAGCAGTGGGTGTCTAAAAACCTTTGGGCCCCTGCACAAATATTGTTTTATTTTTAAACAAATTATGGGCCTAGTTAACAAAGTCAAATTTAGGCCTGAAATCTAAGTTTAGACCCGAAGTTTAAGGGTTAATTCACAAAGGTGATCTCAAACTTCAGGTTTACCTTTGTGAATTGGGACTTAAGTGCTGACGTGGGACCTATCCTCGTGACTGGACGAGGAAGCGAATTCAGCGGTAGGGAATAACGCAGCTTGTTTGCTGAAGTTTATGCATGCGATGTTTACCACATGTGCTGTTAATAACTTATCTTGCTGGAGGGACACACGAGCAGAAAGCGAGCCCCAAATGAAATTACTGATTGCAGCCGAAAACCTTTTAAAGCAGATCAAATGGGACAGGGTGACGGAAGCCTGCCAATAATTTGGCTGGATGTCTGTCTGTGTTTTTTTCTCCTTTTCAAGTCTCCCTCTGTCGCCGGGCGTCAGGCCTCCTGGTTCCCGCTGGCAGCATATTGGACCGGTTAACTTGTGAAGCGGCAGGGTAAGGCAATCCGGCCTGGAACATTCTCCAAGATAACCAAAGGGATTTGTTCCTTTCAGTGATATTTGCAGTGATGAAAGCTTAAAATTGGAGGGGTCGTGCTGAGTGGGATGCTCATCTCAACCAGTCACATCGCGGGACGGCCACAAGTGGTGGCGCCCTCTGCAGGTGTGCATGTCACGCGCAGCCAATGTCACCAAGCTGTCAATCAAAGGTATTGCCTCCTTGGAATTGTTTTTCCTTGGGCTTGGCAGCCGCTGCGTTAGGGTCGGGTGAAGAGACGACCCCCGACACGAATAAGCTTCCATCTCTTCCTTCCGTGCTTAGAAGTAATTTGAAAGTCCATTGGTTTGGAAAGTAGGATGTTTTGAGGGTCCAAGGAGGAGAACAAGGTTAGTTAATAATTTGCTTTATATATACAGCGGCTGCCGTTTCTGGACGCTGTAATTGACAGGTGTTTCTGTCACCTAATTTAATGACATTCAATTTACCCACTTTCTGGATCCACGCAAGTCTGCTTTGAGCTCATGCTCTGCAGTTTCTGTCTCGGTCTTTGGTGAGCATGGAACTCTCTGCGCCATCTTGCCAGCTAATTGAAACAAACGCAGATGCGCTGAATGTGATCTCACTAGCAAATGGACGTTTATTTAGCGCACTGTACAAATTGACCTGAACCTTTACACCTCGACAGTCTGTGTTATTGAGTGAGTGAATCACTAAGTCACTGAATAAGTAAATCTCAAATCTCACTTACATAGTAGGGTTGGACTGGCGATCCATAAGCAGCCCTGGCAACAATTCTGAAACAAGTCCAACTCCCTTCGTCTCCTCAAGCTGTCTCTCTATTTCCATCCATTAATTCTCTCCTTCTTTATCTCCTTCCTCTCTGATCTCGTTCTCTCTATATTATCCTTCCCCCCACCCCTTTCTCTCTTTCTCTTGAAGCCTCCTGTGCCCACTGCCATTAATCTCAAGGAGCTGGAAAATGTTACAGAGGCACCAGGACCAGCCTCCTAGGGCTCCAGCCCACCAGGGAAATGCCCGGTTGAATCGAAGGCCTGTCTGGCCATGTCCCACGGCACCCTAAACGAAGCATACTCTCTCTAAGTGCTGCTCGTCCACAAAGCAGATTTTGAAGTCAAGACAATTGGGCTGTGCATGGCTTCCACTGGATATGAAACTCATTTTTTGAGAGAGGCAGTGTCATAGAGGGCACACATTGTCTGCCTACCACGATTTCCCAGGGACCTCAGAGGTAGTAAAAAGTCACTTTTCCAACACCTCGCCTGAATTTCTAGCATCATCTCACAGCCAATCAAGGTCGGAGAATGGAAGGTGGCACTGTGACTTCACAAAATGGCATCACCTCTGCATCCTGCAGGCCAGTGCAGACAAAGAACAGACCAGATTTTTGTTCCATGTTCAGAAGTGTCTCTAGCACGGTTACTGTAAGGTAAGGAGCTTAATCTTCACACTCTGCAGAGTGCAAGTGGGAAGTGGAAGACATGATATAACCGGGGATCATCCTTTTGATATATGGGAAGGGAAAATTAGCCTGGATGGGGTGGGGCCTTTTTATTATGGCTCCTCAATGACTGCCCTTCCCTGTAATGCTCATCGGCATAGGGAGTTTGCTCGTTGCGGCATATACCTTAAAGTTGTGGATAAGGAGGTGTCACTAAAGGTACATTTTCCACCTCAAAATTCTAGGACACATTGTCAAAAACTGGAGTGTCCCTCTAATTGACTATATTGTCGATTGGAAACACTTGTAAGATGTAACTTTGTGATTGATAACCCATGTGTAATTCTACATATTCCACTTCTTACCGAAGGAAACTCGAAGATTTAAGTTGCTGAAGAGACAATGTCAGAAAGTTCCAAATGGGTGCAGTGGTGTCTACACAGAGAATCAGCCATGTCCTCACAATTCTAATCTAAAAAAAAGGAAAACGAAGACCTTACACTTAAGCAATATAAGTACCTCCTTGAAAAATATTATTCCGGAAATTATCTGGGCTAAATTGTTGTTTCATTTGAGGATTTAACTGTTTTTAAGTCTGTCTTCTGAGAAAGCTTACCTGTCTGAATTTTATGGTCTACAACGGTACTTGGAATGTTCACCATTGTCACATTAAAGAAAAGTAATCCATCTTTCCTCTCCCCTCCAATATTTACCCCCATCAATAGCCTCTATAGTTGTGCCAGCCCCTCCCCCAACTTTTTCCCACTTCTTGGCGCAGCCTCTATTCTGACTCCCTGTTCCTTCCGTTGGCACCAATCCAGAAATGACTCCCTATCTTTGACACCTGGGGGAGCCACATGCCCGAGCTATGTTTTGTTTGACCACTCCCCCGGCCATCACAACCAAATCTTTTGGTACCTGGGCCAGGTCCCCTACCCGAAGACTGTCAGGAGGAACCATTCATTTTACATCCACGGGAACTATTAATGACAGGATTTGGGACATTATCTCAGTGACTTTTGTCCAATAAGCATGTGTCATTGGACAGTCCCAGAGGATATGGAAAAACGTGCCCTCCCAATTGCACCCCCGGAGGCACAGGTGTGTGTCTGCTCTACCTATCTTGTATCACCGTGACCTTGAGTAGTACGACCTGTGTACAATTCTAAGTTGGACTAACCTAAACGTGGCACCAGCCGCGGCCTGTGGAGGGAGTTCCGTGGGGCGGTAAGGCGGGGCTTGGGAGGGGCAGGGTGGGGGGTTCTAAAAACCGGAATATGGATAATTGCAGGTAAGTAAACAATTAAATAAATAAAACGAATTTCGTAGCGCGCGCTGCATCGCAAATGCGATGCAGCGCGTGCTACGAAATTCGTTTTATTTATTTAATTGTTTACTTACCTGCAATTATCCATATTCCGGTTTTTAGAACCCCCCACCCTACCCCTCCCCCGCCCCACCTTACCGCCCCATGGAACTCCCTCCACGGGCCGCGGCTGCCTGGCACAGATGGCTATTTACCGTGGGCTTTGGAGGGCTTCCACCCAGTCCTCGCCGTCTATGTCACGTAGGTTTGTCACCTAGGTTTACCACCTAGGCGCCTCTCAGCGTCCCCAACTGATCAGGGGAGTCATTGATCAGTTTTTTGTACATTGCGGAGACCTCCTTGACAGGTATAGGATCAGTGAGTAATCAGTCTTCTAGAGGTGATGTCTTTGGTAAGCAGTTCTCCCTCCAGGATATGTGTCGTAAGGGAATTTCCCAATTGTAGGTACCTGTATTTCTTCGATTCCACCAGCTCATATAGCTTGTCCTCTCCAAAGATCGCCTAGGTGCTCAATACCTATTAGTTCCCAATTTGAAAAGTCTGTCAAGCCCCCGCTTCATGCAGAAGATTATTGTCTCATTAAGGGGTCAAGTTGGTAAGTTTCCTTTACCTTTTCCTTTATTTCTTTATTCAGCAAATGCTGCCATTAAAGTTTGCATGAAGATAATTGACATACAAACTTTAAAAACAGGAAATCCAATACCAAAAAAAAGCTGTCATAACACCATTTTGAACAATGCTTAATCAATAGACATTGCTAGTCGTAGGATTTCAAAAAACACACTAGAGCCATATGCTTTATACTTCTGGGTTCTAGTGAAGAATTAGCACCTCGTTAAGGAAGGCCATTGGGTTTAAAGGTGTAACTAGATCATTTATCTGGGTAACATTACCAAAAGCAGTGGTGGGCAGGGTAAAACAGTGTTCAACTCTACACTGCCCTGTCTGATTCATCATACTCCCGTTAAGAAGTGGGACAGAGCAAACACAATCAAGGGTGATGTATTGGATCTGAGAATTCTGGAAACAACCCTAAAATCCCCAATACCCATGCTCCGACAGAAGGGTACTATCCACTCCTTCCGGTGATTATGATAGTGCTGACAAACAAATAATATAAGATTGATACATTCCTTGTTCTGGGGGCAGAAATGGCAGGACAGGTCTCGGTTATTTTCATGTTGCCCCCATTTGGCAGTAAAGGGGCACAATGGTAGGATCCCAAATCGAAATTTAATGTACAAGGTTTTTGCCATATATTCTACAACAGGGAAAGAATCTTTGCATTCCAGAAATGCTTGTGTCAGGGTACCCAAACTCCTGTTCCTGCTCAATTATTCATTTATGTAACTCCAGTAAATCCCCTTAAATGTTGCCTTAGCCACACCAGAAATGGCTCCAGGGTTAGTCCACAAATGTTTGCATTCCAACTTTGCCAAGTAAGTCTTAATGTGCTCAAACCAGGGAATCCTAAAAACTCCAGGTTGTCTGAGTAGCTCCTCCAAACCCACCCGATACAGAACAAGGTCCACTGTTACCCATAGTAACCTACAATAGAGCAGAGGTCTAAGGTCTGCTTTATGAGTGATAGTCCTGTGGCCCAGATCCAACCGTAATGGCTGTAGTGGGGTACTAGTTGCAAGATTCGTCAAAGATTGTAAAAATTGGCTCTCGCCCACCTCCAATGTGGTAGTCCTCTTGTGTCCCCATAGTTCTCCCCCATACAAGGACACACCTGTTGCTTGTAGTAAAAACAGGTTTGGGGCAAGAACACAGCCCTGTCTTACTTCCTTGTTACTGGTATCCATGTTTGCCATTTCTAACCTGTGCATAGTTCTTCTGGTGCAGCATCTTAATGACATCAACAGATAATTTGGGACACCCTGTTCAGTTAGAACTTTCCATAAGGCCTCCCTTGGCACAAGGTCAAAGGCAGTACGGAGGTCAACAAAATTTACATAGAGCAGACCACCTCCCAGAACAACATGCTCCCAGTATATAAGTTGTAATTGGAATACTTGGTCGATGGTACTGGTCCCAGATCTAAACCCTGCTTGGAAAGGAGTTATAAGACCCACGCACTCTACCCACTCACACAGCCTGTCCAACAATATACGACAAATACTTCTGGGAGCTGTCAATAAGGCTGATTGGCTGATAATTAGATAGCAGGGACCATGAGCCTTTCTTATAGATTGGCACAATCTCGGCCCCTGCCCAAGTGGGCAGAGTAGGTAAGCCTTCCAATATCCAATTAAAAGACATGGCAAAACGCAGGCCCCGGATTGCCTTATCTACCTTAAACAAATCCACAGGCACTTTGTCTAGCCCTGGCACTTTTCCTGGAGTGATCCAATCTATGGCATTAGTAACCTCTCTTACGGTGATAGGGGGACAATTAGCTACAATCAATTCAGACAAGACCTCCCTAAGTGGATCATTCTCTGCATGGGGACTCTCTACTGCTGTGGCAGTGTGGCCCTCAACACTACCCCAAAAAGTGGTTGGTCAACGCTGCTGCTGAGATTTTAGAATTCAACATGGCAGCTAAATCGGAGTTGCATCGGCCAAATATGCCAGAACAGCCAATGATCCTTCAATTTCACAGCATTTAACAGAACTTCCCATTTATCCATCTCTAAGTCTCCCCATTTCTTAACTACCAGCTGGATATGGGTTTGCAGGGCCTGTTCTTTCTTTCTACAGTAAAGAATCTCCTCATGTCCTCTGCAATCCATGGCTTCCCTTTCCACTCAGTAGGCCGGGTCCTGGTGGTCTGAGAGGACCCAGTCATTAATTATTAAGAGTTGTCCTGCCCAGTAATATTTTAGGATATCCGGGACTGCAAGTCTCTAGGCCTCTATGTTTGAATAGATTTTATTAAACTGTATTATAATTAGGTAGTGTGGGGGTACACCGCAGTAACTGATTGTACAATCCAGTGTTTATCTTTTCTAGAAAACAAAGTACAATATTACTTTCAAAAAAGGAAACTTCATTCTACATCATCCATATCCACAGGAAGCAACATCACTGAATTGTCAATCTTCCATCTGTACAGGAAGTGACGTAACTTCTGGCCTTCTTTCTTCTTCAATCAACTCCTCAGTGCATCCCACCTCCTGGGTGTCCGCAGCAAAGGGCAGACACAGACAAGAGTACTGTCTGTTTGGGCTTGTCAGGTAAGGCCTTTGGCCAAAACCAATGTTCTACTGAAACATTCACGGTATGATATATTCATGTGCCTCACCCAGCACCTCACACTGCCAACTCCCACAACACACTCAGACCTAGAAAATACTAGCATTCACTTCAGCATCCTCACAACACATAGACCAAACCATGTTTATATCTCACTAATCACCAAACTATAGAACACGGATTTTAACTCATGCACATCACAGGTAACTCTACACTACTTCACAAACCAGATATTTCAGACCATCCATCGTGTGGCCCACCACAAACACAAAAAAGGAGGGGGCCTTGCTGTCATTTGTAAGTCTTTCTCATCCTGCACCCTAGGCAAACAAGCAATACTCAACTCCATGGAGCTGGTGACGTGCCATTTCTCATTCACTGCAACTCAGACCACCATATTCCATTTAATCTACAGGCGTTCAGAGCAGAACAAGGAATTAATTGATAATCGTTTGGATACCTTCACCACCTTATCCACCCAAAACATCCACACCACCCTCTTGTGTACCAACAAATTCCAAGACAACACAAGGTCAAAAAACAAGGAACAGCCTCCCAACCTCAACAATACATTAAACGCGGTAAAGCAAGTCACCCGAAGACACACTCTACATTCCACATCGATGAGAACGTCTTTTGCATTTCACCAACAATCTGATGCAAATCACCCATATTCAGAGATTTTATGAACAACTTTGCCAACATCATCTCTCTGCTCAACGTCCTATCAACAATCCAAGGTCAACCCAAATGAGAAGAACAAACTTACAGATCCTTCAAAGACTTCTCTACTGACACTTAAAGTTTGAACTCCTCCCTTACATTAATACCTGCACATCTAACACTACCACCATTCTAAACAAATTCAACACTTAAAAAAAACCTATGTCAGCATTTACACTTCAACTAAAATACTGAAATGCAAGCCAAACCCTTCAATACCCTGGTATTCTACAGATTTTGCTGATAAAAAATACTTCATTTAGAGACTGAAAATCAAATCGAAGAAAAAAAGAACTCCTGATGACCTCATGAAGCTGAAGTACCTCTGCCCAATATGCAGACAGCTCTTCATATCACACAAAAACAAAATACTATACCATCACCATCAGTGAAGCCACTAATAGAAGTACAACACTTTCAAAATGATCAATCACTGCATCAGTCTTTTGTTTCACCCACCTATTCCACACTGCACAAAAAAGTGCATAAAACCGACAATGGTTACCCTTCAAAACCATATCTCTAGCAGATCACACCAACATACGTAACTTCCTAAAGGCCACTGCTTATGAAGACGATGTCTTACCATCGTTGTGAGAAAGTGGTTCTTGGATGACTGGGGTGTGAACACTGGTCAAGCAACACCCACAATCCATTGGGGGTGAGCCACAAATAGTCACTAAATTAACCTATGCTTAACCCTGGGTAGCAGCGGCAATGTGTAAAATATTTATGCAGCACACAAACTGTAATAAAGTAAAAACACAACACAAAAAATCCCAAACCAATTTAGAAAAATAGAGTAACCTTTAATAAATTATAAATCCAATCAGTAGAAACGAAGTTATTAATTTTTATTTTGTCAGTAAAAGTAGCGTATAAAAAAATCAAAAGACCAACCGCATACATCTAGTCATTCAAGACTGGATCACAGTAAAAAAATATGGCTGACCGCAATGGAGCGCAGTTTGGAGACAAGAAGTGGGTTGGGCCGGCCAGTGCATACCTTCTTACTTATAAACATTCTTGAGAAAGATGTTCGGAGAAAGTAAAGTTCAGTGGGCCAAGGGGGCAGGAGATGTCTTAAGAGAGTGCATCATTGCCGGATAGCCATAGGGCAAAGGAACAGTGAAGATTTTTACATACGGACTTAGTCAAATAGAGTCGAAAAGCTACAGCGGGATGAGGCTGAGGGTGGTAGCTGAAGGCTGTTCTGCAAGGACAGATACCCCTTTGGTGAAGGCCGCTGAAAAAGATTTGCTGCTGACGAGAAGAATGTAGCAGGAAAAGCCGAAAAGTCATTTCAACCGGCAATCCACAGGTAAAGAGTCAGAATATCGAGTTGGAAATGTTGACTTGCACTAATATTGAGTGCAAAATATTGAGATACAGAAATATCGTGGTCAAGTATATCGACTTTAAGGTAAGAAATATTGTTTTCAAAAATATCGGTCATTAATATCGTTTGCAAATATATAGGGACCCATTAGGATGGCGGGCGGACCGCCCCCGCCGGTCCGGCGGTAGTCACCGCAGGCCCTGCGGGGGTGATCCGCCCACCATCCACACAGCAAAGACCCCCCGCCATATTATAATGCATACGGTCTTTGCTTTGGGGGCCCGTTGCACATTAGGTGGGCGTATCCTGTGCCTTTTCCATTGCGGGTGGATCTGCTGCCTGCAGACCCGCCCGCAATGGAGAAGGACTGTGCACATCATTGCCATACACTACATGGCAGGCACCACGTGGAGCCAGCCACGTAGTGCATGGCAATGAGGGATGGTACCATAGATACCCCCATGTGCACCCACCCACCCCCTTCACCCTGGGGGCACGCATTGGGCCCCCAAAGCAAAGACCGTATGCCTTTCCCGCCATGGAAAGGCATGCGACCGCCAGCATTGTAATATGGATGGCGGTGTCTTTCAGACACCGCCACCATAAGCAGGCACTTTTTCTGCCAGTGGACGAGTCGACCGACGGAAAAGCGGCGCACGGTCTTTCCGTCTGCCGCGGACTCCCCAGCCATTATAATATGGCGGGGGGTCTTTGCTGTGTGGATGGTAGGCGGAACGCCCCCGCAGGGCGGGCGGTGACTACCGCCGGCCCGGTGGGGTGATCCGCTCACCATCCTAATGGGCCGTATAGTTGTTAAAAAAATCGTTTTTTTAATTAGCGTTCTGTATTTTAGTATGTATTTTAAATGTATGTGCTCTATTTTTTTAAGTATTGCATTTGTTTTTTAATATATGTGTTACATTTTTTGAAGTTATACATTTTATTTTAATTACATTTTTTTGTTCCATAGCGGGTTGTGGGTTTATAGGGGACTAGGGTGGGAAGTAATTTAATTATAATCAATTTAATATTAATTTGTATTTATTAGTATGTATTTAATTTTTATTTAATAGTGTTAATTGTGGAAATTAATTTATTATTAATTAATTAATAATTGGCTGTGAACTTGTATTTATTCATTAATTGGTATTATGTTAATTGTGTCATGTTGTTAGGAGCGGGTTGTGGGTGTATAGGTGAATAGGGTGGGAAGTAATTTAATTATAATATTTTTTTTTTATAAATTAATATTTATTCATTCTATATGATATATTGTTAACTGTGGAAATTATTTTATAATTAATTATTTAAAAATTGGTTACTAATTATTATTAATTAATTGGTAATTATGTTAATTGTGTCATTTTTTTAGAAGCGGGTTGTGGGTTTTTAGGGGAATAGGATGGGAAGTAATTTAATTATAGTTAAATTATTAATATTTGTCATTGATTAATATTTATTTAATAGTTTGTATTGTTAATTTTGGTAATTAATGTATTATTAATCATTTAATAATCGGTTGTTAATTATTATTCAATGATTCATTAATTGTTAATTATGATGATTGTGTAATTTCTTTAGGAGCGGGTTGTGGGTAGATAGGGAAGTAGGGTGGGAAGTAATTTAATTTTAATACATTTATTAATATTTTTATATAATATATATATTTTTTATTTTTTTATTTTTATTTTTATTTTATAGTTTTAATTTTGTGAATTAATTTATTAATAATTAAATATTAATTGGCTGTTTGTATTGATTCATTAATTGGTATTTATGTTAATTGTGTCATTTTGTTAGGAGCAGGTTGTGGGTTTATAGGGGAATAGGGTGGGAAGTAATTTAATTATAATCAACAAATATTTTATTCATTAATATTTATTCATTTATTCATTTAATATGTTATATTGTCAACTGTGGGAATTAATGTATTAATAATTAACTAATTGGTTGCTAATTATTATTAATTAATTGGTAATTATGTTAATTGTGTTGTTCTTTTTAGGAGCGGGTTGTGGGTTTTTAGGGGAATAGGGTGGGAAGTAATTTAATTATAATTAAATTATAAATATTTTTCAATTATTAATTTTTATTTATTTAGTAGTTTATATTGTTAATTGTGGTAATTAATGTATTATTAATTATTTGTTAATCAGTTTTTAATTATTATTCAGTGCTTCATTAATTGGTAATAATGTTGATTGTGTCATTTTTTTAGGAGCGGGTTGTGGGTTGATAGGGAAGTAGGGTGGGAAGTAATTTAATGTTAATACATTTATTAATATTTTATATAATATTTATTTAATTGTATTATATAGTGTTAATTGTGCAAATTAATTTTAAGAAATTGGTGGTTGCATTTATAGGGGGATTTGGTGGGAGGTAATTTATTTATAGTTAACTAATTATGTGTTAATTAATGCTAATTAATTAATTAAAAATATAAATATGCCAATTATGTAATTATTTTGATGTGTGAGTTGTGGGGTTTATATTGGTAAATGGTGGGAAGTAAATGTTTTAAAATTAGTTAATGATTTGTTGTTAATTGATATTAATGTATTACTGTAAAATGAGTTATGGAAAGTGTGTAAATATCTTTAGGTGTGTGTTTTGGTGTTAATTGGGGTAGAGGGTGGAAAGTAATTTAGTTTAAATTAATTAATCATTACTTGATAATTTATATTCATTTATTAATTGAAAATGTTTTTGGGTAATTGTTTAGTTTTTATTTTGTTTCGGGATTTAGGTTCCATAGCTGTAATGTTTTGTTAGTACATTACTTTTTACCTTTCAAATGTGTTTTTTAAATAATTAATATTTGTTTAATTGCTAATTAATTGTGTTAATTATGGAGGTACACTTTTTTTAAATTTAGATGTGTGTTGTAAATTGTGTGGTTATAGGGTAGGAAAAATATATTACATCTATGTAATTTTTTTTGTTTAAAATTAATTTTTATTTAGATAGATAGATAGATAGATAAGCTTTATTCGACAAAAATGTCATAAAAGCTGTGTTTAAAATACATTTTTCCTTTAAAAACATAGTGCAAATATACAACGTTTCCGATTTAACTAATCAATACATACAGGAAACACTGATCATTTGAGCCCTAAATTCGATAAAGCATATTTCATCTCAAGAGTGTTAAAAACAGGATAACATTAGCAGATGCACAGTTCATACATTTCTACAGTTAAAAAGGTATATAAACAATTCATTTCATCTTCAAAATGGTGAGGGGACAGTTTTCTAAAATGCTATTCATAAGACCCCAAGATTGCAGCAAAGCTTTGACAAATAAAGTGCTTGTGCCAAAAAGTGCAAATAGTTTTTATATTAGAACATAAAATTGTAACTATACTAGTTTCCGGTGGACTTAAACCAATCTTGTGAGGGCTTGCCACCTTATGAGCCATGCTTGTCCCAAGAACTTTGCTACACAGCATGCAAAGAACTGCCTAGGATCAGACCTGAGAATACGTAATGCAGTGTGGTGGTCCCATGTGCCCCAATTGCTGACAAAGCGACTTCAGCCATTTGGCCCGTGGTGCTTTGTATGCCAGGCAGACAAACATAATGGTGCCGATTACGATCCTGTAAAAAATTTCCCCGTACGACTCGTATCCGGTCTTTTTACCGTACGAATCATACAAGTGCCGTACAAACTGCCAAGTACGATTCGCATGGAAAAAAGTCCATACGAACCGCATAGGAATTATTCCCCACATGTCCTCGGGTCGGAAAATGTGTCCGACACATCCTCGGACGATTTACCGTACAAATGTGAAAAGTGAAGTCCGACCGCGCTAGTACGATCCATCCTGTGCGTCCGATCTTACAACCGGATGGAAAAAACACCGTCCGCACCGAACTCCCATAGCAACCATGGAGACATGTGCCCGCATACGTGCCCAACACTCCCCCCAGCCCTCCTATGTACGAGTCGAATCCCCACCCGTGTATGTACACCCGTGTATGTACGAGACGTACCCCCACCTGTGTATGTACACCCCCGTACGTACGGCCCGTACCCCCACCCGCGTATGCATGGAGCGTACCCCCACCCCAACCGTGCATGTACGACCCGTACCTCCACCCCAACCGTGTATGTACGACCCGTACCCTCACCCGCGTATGCATGGAGCGTACCCCCACCCCAACCGTGTATGTACGACCCGTACCCTCACCCGCGTATGCATGGAGCGTACCCCCACCCCAACCGTGTATGTACGGACCGTACCCCCACACGTGTATGCATGGAGCGTACCCCCACCCCAACCGTGTATGTACGACCCATACCCTCACCCGCGTATGCATGGAGCGTACCCCCACCCCAACCGTGTATGTACGACCCGTACCCTCACCCGCGTATGCATGGAGCATACCCCCACCCCAACCGTGTATGTACGACCCGTACCCTCACCCGCGTATGCATGGATCGTACCCCCACCCCAACAGTGTATGTATGGAGCGTACCCCTACCCCAACAGTGTATGTACGGACGGTACCCACACCCGCGTACGTATGGAGCGTACCCCCACCCTAACAGTGTATGTACGGACCGTACCCACACCCGTGTACGTATGGAGCGTACCCCCACCCCAACCGTGTATGTACGACCCGTACCCTCACCCGCGTATGCATGGAGCGTACCCACACCCCAACCGTGTATGTACGACCCGTACCCTCACCCGCGTATGCATGGAGCGTACCCCCACCTCAACCGTGTATGTACGACCCGTACCCTCACCCGCGTACGCATAGAGCATACCCCCACCCCAACATTCTAAGTACGGAGCGCACCCCAGGCCCCAACACCAGCACCTTCACCCAACATCGCGCATGTACGAGTCGTACCAAGCCAGACACACCGTACACACGCAAAAAATGCACGTACACAACCAGGACAAAGCACAACAACACAAGAATACACTATTCCAATGGCACAAAGCCATAATACATGTCCAACAAGAACAAATACAACACATTCACTGACCTGCAACTGCCAAAATCCCAAACAGAGGCCCAAAACACAACCACTCCTTATAACACACCCACCCAAAGTTCAAACACAGCCACACCCACCAATGGACCAATAAAAAGGGCCAACAGACACAAACCATGAGCCTTTGCAACAGACTCACTGCTGCCAGACCCCACAGACAACCTACAGCACCATACTTGAACCTTTACTACACCTTACACTTGCACACCTTCACACACACACCTTCACAAACACCCCCTCATCACATTCACACACACACCTACACACCCACAACCATCCACACCCACACCCCCCACAACCATCCACACCCACACCCCTCACCATGCCCACTAACAAGAATCCAAAGTTCACTAGCCAAGAGTTGGAGGTCCTTGTCGACGAAATCCTCAGAGTCGAGCCACACCTCTTTGGAACATTGGTCAGACAGACCAGCATTTCCGACAAAACAGCCATGTGGCAGAGGATCGTCGATGCTGTCAATGCTGTTGCGTCCACCAGAAGGACCAGGCATGAATGCCAAGCCAGGTGGTACGATCTGCGGAGGAGGGTCCGAGCCAAAATGACTGACGACCACAACCAGGCCAACATCACTGGAGGAGGGCCGCCCCTGCAGACCCGTACAATACCATCCCTGGGAGGAGAGGGTGATGGCCATACTGCCGGTGGTGGCAGTGGACGGATTAGAAGGACTCCGAGACCCGGGTGAGTACACAAACAACTCACCTCACATGGAGGGATCCTCATCCACAACCAAACTCACAATCAGTCACGCAACCACCCCAAGCTATTGCATGACTCCACCACACTCCATGAACACGCACATGCCACTAGTGCCTCCATGCCCCATGCACCCAGCTGGACAATGCCAAGTCACAGGCCACAGAAAACACCAACACAAGACACGGTAAGCCGGATGGCGGGAGTGTGTGCCCCAAAAATCACATAGTGCAACTCAGAAACAATGCCCTCTGCCCATATGGCCTAGGTCACAGCCAAACAAACAGTGTGTCCCCACACAGGAAAGACTTGCCAGCAAATGGCGGACGCCTTGCATTAAGACATGGGGGTGACAGCACGTTTGTGCACATGACAGCAGCTAATGAACAGACAAAACTGCGCAGACACAGACACTACACCCAATGGGTGCCTGGAGATCAGAAACAAACTCACATCAACAAGCCAAGGGCCATTCAAAGATCTGCTAAACGTGTGTGCCTAGGAAGCTGGGCTGAGGTGACAGAGGGCGACACACAGAGGGAGGGAGAGGGGGAGAGAGAGGGAGGGATACACAGGGAGACGGACAGAGGGAGGAGGCTGACACAGGGAGGGAGGGAGAGGGGGACAGAGAGGGAGTGAGAAAGGGACACACAGGAAGACCAATTCAGCCTTGTGGGGTGTGGGAATGTCTGCACGTCAGCAGGTGGACTGCGTGCATGTAGACAAGGGTGGCCAGTGCCTCAATCCCCCTCTCTTCTCCATGGCAAAACACAGGGCCATGTCTCAACCTGTGCACGAGCACAACGCCAGCTACCTGCATCATATAAGTGTGTGGAACAACTCCATGTGCCCACGTACAGTGCAACACGGAAGGCGCCAATGCATGGCTCGCCACACCTGCTCACTCCACTGCTGACTGCAGTCACAATTGACGCAGCAAGTAAGACTTTGCCACACATAGGTAAAGTCTCAAAAGCTGTGGCCAAGGGACATACCCATGCACAAGTGCACTGTGAGTGGAATGCAAGACATATCCAAATTCCCAGAGGAAATTTGCCAACTTTGAAACGAATGAAACATGGATGTTGCATGGAACATAAATAACATTGTCTCTCTCACACACAGGTCAACGTCGTGGATCACCCCCCAACACTGGGGGGGAAGACTTACAGGAGCCGGCTCTGCGGGATGCCGATCCCACCGGCAGCGACGACTCTCACCACTCTGTGGACGACCCCGACCAACCTGGCCCCTCTGGTGTCCAACCACCTGCAGCACCTGCGTCAGGTACAACTGGGCCAACCACCACCCCCACTCCTGCCACATTCCAGGAGACACCAAGGATCCCTGCCCCACCACCACAATGCAGCCAGGCTCACCAGGAGGGACACGGTGTACCGGGCACCCAGGAGGAGGCAGGCGACAACGCTAATGCCACCCCTCAGGGGTCCCGGAGACCCGATGTGCCCACAAGGGCAGGCCAGGTGCAAGTGGGCAGGGGTGGTGGGAGTGGAGGACGGCGGAGGCGCGAGCCTGACCAGTTGGCTGCGGAACCGGTATATTCCCATGTCAGAAACATCCTGGACACATACCGGCAGGACACCACGGGCATGGCCCAGGTTGTGTCCATCCTCGAGGGGATCAAGACCCAGCAGGCCCAGCAACATGCGGAGCACCATGCCTGTCTACTGCGACACCAAGGGCGGATGGAGGACAGACAGGCTGAGCTCGTGACGGTGTTCACGGAAATTCACAGTACACTCCGTCGGATAGCCGACAACATGGGCAACCCTCCCTGTGCCACCAGGCGTAGAACATCACCACCCACAGGGAGGGATCAGGAGGAGGAGGATACATCTGACGGAGCATCCCAAACATCGTCACGGCCTGCTTCTGAGGGTTCCCGCAGGAGGGCGGGTCGTCCACGGAAAAGACCGTGAGGGTCGGCGCAACAGCACCATCTCCCAGGACACCTGGCCTGGCACCTGGCCCACTGGACCAACAGCAGCACATCAGCAAAAGACATTCTCTGCCACATGGACTTGCTGGTCACTGTCTGACCAATGTTGACAAAGACTGTGGCATGGACTCTGAGGATTTACAATGGCAAGGACACCAACTCCCCTAGTGAACTTTGGATTCCACACACCCGGAAAGCCCCTCATGTCATACCCCCCCCACGTACCCCAACGAAAATAAAAAGTTACACGATAAAGAGATGATGCCTACATGTTGCATTATTACCTTACATGTGTCTTGTGAAGTCTAACCATGCCTGAGTTCCCATATGACTTCAACCATCCACACCCTGGGGCCTGAGTCTGGCACAGGACACACATGGGTCACAATGTATTAGGCAACACAGACATGGAGCACCATACACACCCGTGATGGGCCCAACCAGTTGAGGGGGTGGCCGCACAACCGTGCCGACAGACATATTGAGTACAGCGACAGACATGCGCAGAGGTCAGGGATCATGTGGAGTGTCCTGGGGCACCCAGGTATGTGTGGACAGGTGGCAGAACCATGTCCTGCAAGCTTGAGTCAGGTGGATGCAGAGAATGGTGGCCTGGCCAACGTTGGATGCATGGGGATGGCACATGTCACAATACCCACACACTCATGGACATCATGCACAATACACAGTCTAATCCCACACAAACAGCTTGCATCTTGCTACTCGACACATAGACACATAGCCACTATCACGGAAAACCATGCCAGACATGCCGTATGCACCGTGGCAACACACCAGCATTGACTGAGAAGAGGCACCTTGGAGGCATAGGGACACCTTTATTATTCATGTATTCGGGAAGGCAGAGGCAACTCGGAGTACACATAAACAGGTAATGTGGAGTAACATGTGGGTCCAACACTGGAACCCCCCTTCTGCAGCACAAATGCGTGATAGCCATGGAACTGGCACACACGTGTCGGCTAACAGCTAAACACCCCCTGCTGCTCATGGAGGGGCTGCCATACACCATTGATCCTCTGATGTGGAAGTCCCACACCATGTCAAGCCAATGCAAACCGTATGTGTCCGAGGGCAGTGTTACACACATTGATGCCATCATCACAATCCACTATCCCATCACAGATGACTGTCAACAAGTCTGACCATCTATTCAGGTGTACCCATCTCCATGTCATGTGTCCCATGGTGATGCGACATGTCTGCAGAGGAACCAAACATCGACAGGGGCAGTGTGCACACATTGGAAACAACAGCCACACCCAATACACCCCTGATGCATCCCTTACCCTAAGGAGACTTCCAAACTTGTCCGTGCGTGTAACGCTGAGTCAGCACACGATGACGTGTCCATGAGGAATAGCAGTGCCACAACAATGCAACCAGCAGACGGCATGCGCAAGTACCTGGGGATGAGAGACACACAAGAAGTCAGCCACAAAAAAGCACAGCCACTTGCATGTGCATGTACTCAACACATGTAAGGATGACAACATGCTAGGTCACAATTATGACTGGGGAAATACACTCATCACTGGCACCATCACTCCAGTGACAAATCCACACACACCTCTGACTCACGTGGCATACATGCAGATGGACACACACATCGCAACACATGCCACAGGGGGACCAATGCGTGCACACACAGACACTGGTACTCACCACTAAGCAAAGAAGTCGCGTATGAGCCGACTCGGGATGTCCTCCTGTGGAACCACATCCTCCACATCACTAGCCCCATTGCCAAGCCCTTCGTCCTCCACGGGTGGATGGCCCTGATCATCTTGATCCAGGATGAGTGGCACAGCTTTCTCAACTGCCATGTTGTGCAGCATGCAGCAGACCATGAAGATTTTGCAGACCTTCGCCGGGGCATATGGGAGGGCGCCGCCGGTCTTGTGGAGGCATCTGAATCGGCTCTTCAGGAGGCCAAATGTCCTCTCTATCACTCGCCTTGGCCGGCCATGGGCGGTGTTGTAGCGGAGCTGGGCCGGCGTGATGGGGTTGCGGAGAGGTGTGATCAGCCATGGCAGGTTGGGATAGCCAGCGTCCCCTACATGGAAACCACATGGACATAAGTAGGATAGGAGAAGCGGTCGTGCTGGAAGTCTACGCAAAATACAGGACAGACAGAGTGTACCCACAAACAACACATGCTCGTTCGTTGCGCAGCTGCGTCATCATTTCAGGCACCCTGCTACGCCTCATGATGTAGGCATCGTGTGCTGATCCTGGAAAACGAGCACAGACATGTGAAATCACCATGTTGGACAGACACACCACAAGGGCATTGATGGAGTGGTAGTGTTTGCGATTCCTGTACGCTACCTCCTGTGCCTGTGGTGGTACCAAAGCCACATGTGTCCCATCTATGGACCCAATGACAGGGGGCATCCCTCCCAGGGCATAGAATCCACGCTTGACCCCAGTCAACAGTTCAGGAGTTGGGAAATGGATGAACTCATCCAGGTGAAGCAACATGCCCTCTAAGAAATCATGCGGCACACGGCTGAACATGCTCTGGGACATGCCACCAACATGACCTATGGTATATTGAAAGGTACCCGTGGCAAGAAAATGTAGGGCTGCCATTACCTTCAGCTTGGGTGTCAGTGCCGTAGGATACCTGTGCAGCGGTTGCAGGTGTGGTGCCAGCCTTGCCGTCAACTCCTCAATCAACGGTTGGGGGAAGCGGTAGCACCGTATACAGTCATTCTCCCGCATGTCAGCCAAGTCCGGAATTGGTCGGGGAAGAGGCGGCTCTCTGCAGTAATTTGGAAGTGACAAGGAAGAGTGAGTGCACTACAACAACAATTTATTTGTACTGAGCACATGTTAATCTGTCAATACACATATGCTACATACGGAGTCAGGTATGTGCCACATGCCCTGGACACGTATGGCTGCCAGGTGACACTCCTACCAAGACCCAGCTACACACGGAGATTGTGAACCTCCACATGCCATGGCATGGGATTAGCTGTGTCCCAGTGTGAGTGAACAGCTAGACGCAACACAGGAGTGACATACATCAACACATCAGAAGAAGTAGTATGTCGATTCCAGAGACAGGTAGCGGAACACTAGAGCCACAGGTCACATGACATTACACTAGGACAGCCCAAACACCCTGCCAATAAGGTGTACATGTAATGACTCACCACACATACATTGAGAGGATGCAGACATGTCCTTGTTACGCTACTCCGTGTCCCATGCATACATACGCACCTCACATCCGATACCACATGTGGCCTGGTGTGCGTAACTGTGTGCCATGTCCATCTACACACAGACACATGTTGGTTGCTGCAACAGCTGATGCTTTTGAGGGAGCACCAACATCAAGCTAATGGGAACACACCACACATACATGACAGACACATCGTGCACCGTGGGTAGTCACATGTCTGGTGTGGTAACCCCTGTAGCGGGCATCAGGGGACACTTGCGTGTGTCGTTGACTGTGCCATGCCAGTCACGCTCATCCCAAGTGTGCAGTACGACATGCACACATGTCAAAGGAGTGAAGGGCATGCCTGGCACACATTGCACCGTCACACATCTCATCATACATCTGTTGCCTTCTCGACTCAGGAGTAATGTGCCACATCACAGCCATTCACACCTGTGCCCCACACATGTAGTACTGCACAGACAATGCCTTGATGTCCATCCATGGACAAGTATGGCAGCTCTATTCCTTCCTGTGTGCTGCCTGTCACCACTGTGATGTGTGAAAGGCACCGTACATTCGCTCAGAGGGCCTGTGTACGTTCCCTATCACTATGGGAGTGCAGCCGTATGCGTGCCCATAGTGATACGGACCGTGCACGCGCCTGTACGCTCACTATCACTATGGGTGTGCTCGCGTATGCGTACCCATAGTGATAGTGAGCGTACAGGCGTGTGTACGGTCCGTATCACTATGGGTACGCATACGCGAGCACACCCATTGTGATACGGACCGTACACACGCCTGTACGCTCACCATCACTATGGGTACGCATACGCGAGCACACCCATAGTGATAGTGAGCGTACGCGCGTGTGTACGGTCCGTATCACTATGGGTGTGCTGGCGTATGCGTACCCATAGTCATACGGACCATACACGCGCCTGTACGCTCACTATCACTATGGGTGTGATCGCGTATGCGTACCCATAGTGATAGTGAGCGTACAGGCGCGTGTACGGTCCGTATCACTATGGGTACGCATACGCGAGCACACCCATTGTGATACGGACCGTACACATGCCTGTACGCTCACCATCACTATGGGTACGCATACGCGAGCACACCCATAGTGATACGGACCATACACACGCGCGTACGCTCACTATCACTATGGGTGTGCTCGCGTATGCGTACCCATAGTGATACGGACCGTACACACGCCTGTACGGGCCGTAGCTATGCATTTGGGGTGCCCTAGGGCCCCGGAACGCACCGTACCTGTGTGTGAATCTCCAAATTACATAGGGGACACATGAGGTCCCAGCCGCCTCTAAGGTAAGCTATTCCCGCAGAGAGCTCCTTAGCCTTAGACCCACTAAAAACAGCTCATGTCTGGCACTACACGACCCCACTGTCCCTTTTCGCCGCTGTGACAAATGCAAACCAGGCAATCTCTCCCTTCCAAAACCCCCCGTCCCTCCCCCTGTCCTTAAAATCTCGACCCTTAACTGCAGATCACTTCCCAAACATGCCCTGCTCATCAACCATCTTATTGTCGACCTTAAACTGGACATACTTTTCCTCACAGAAACCTGGATTACGGAGCATTCCAACGCTGACGTCGTCCTAGCTCTCCCCCCGGGCTTCCTCATCATGTCTCAACCCCGTCCCCTAGGCAGAGGAGGTGGATTAGCCATTATCCACAGGGACCACTTTATCTGTCGATCCAAAGACTGCGCGATCCTAGACTCAGAGAGCTGCCTCTTCACGATTCAGCTGTCTTCGACGAACTCCCTGTCAGGCCTGCTGGTGTATCGGCCGCCCGGCCACTCTGGCCCCTTTACAGCCGCCCTCCTGGAAACCGTTTCCTCCGCGGCATACCTGACTCCTAACTTCCTTATAACAGGCGACCTAAACATTCATCTCGAGGATCCCCTTGACACTGGGGCAACCGACCTTATTGACGACCTAGCGGCCTTGGGTCTGCTTCTCGCCAACTCTGAACCAACTCACACGAAAGGGCACCTTCTCGACCCGGTGTTTTCCAACATCTCTTCCCTCCTTTTCATTAACTCCCAACCCCTCCCGTGGACGGACCACTTTCTAGTCACGACCCATCTCCCTGGAGCTTTCAAAAAGCCTCAAAAACCCCCCACCTTCACCAGAGACAGAGCGTGGGCCAGACTCCCGGTGGAGGATTGGTCCACAGCCCTGGACGCTTCGATCCCCAGTCTTTCTGAGGACCCCTCCACCGCCGACTCCCAAGTCAGAGACTGGATATCCTCCACTCTCGATAATCTTATCCCCATAAAAAATCGGGAGATCAAAAACAGGATAAAAGGCCAGGCCCCCTGGTATACTCCTGACCTCAGGGATCTACGCAAAGAGTGCAAAAAGGCCGAGAGGCAGTGGAGAAAGGACTGGCTCCACAGTAACAAAGACCTCTACAATAGTGCAGTTAGACGCTACAAATCAGCTCTCAAACTTGCTAAGGCAGGATTCTATGACAACAGAATACAAAACGCCACCAATTCCACAAAAGAAGCGTACCTGATTGTCAAAGAACTCCTCAACATTCCATCAGCACCCACCGTTTCCCATGCCCCCCCAGACAGAAGTAATGACTTTGCCTCCTTCTTCGACTCTAAAATTGCGCGAATATTGGACTCTCTCCCCAGCATCACCCCCCACATCTCCACTGATACTGAGGTCTGTATCAACAGCCCGCGGCTGTCCTCCTTTAGAGCAACCTCCCTCATTGAGGTCTCCGCCACGTTAGCCAAAATGAAAAGCGGCTCTCCTCTTGACCCAGCCCCGGCCAGACTATTAAAAGCTGCCGCCCCCAGCATAGCCTCCACCATCCGGGATCTCATTAACATCTCCTTGCGCCAAGGCATAGTGCCGCCCAACTGGAAATATGCGGTTGTCAAAGCCCTGCTAAAGAAACCCCATCTGAATCCTGACGATATGTCTAACTATAGACCCATATCACTCCTTCCCTGCATCAGCAAGATGGCGGAGAAACTAGTTAATTCCCAACTCTCCCAATTCCTTGAGACCAACAAAATCCTGCGCCCATCTCAAACTGGCTTTAGGCCCGGCCAGGGCACGGACACAGCCCTCCTCTCCGTCATTGAGGAATCAAGGCGCATTCTGGACTCAGGAGGATCAGTGGCAGTGATCCTCCTGGACCTCAGTGCCGCCTTTGACACGGTGGATCACCGTGTCCTTCTACATCGCCTGGCCAGGGCAGGAATTGTGGGCTCAGCACACGCCTGGATTAACTCCTTCCTATCAGGCCGCTCATTTCAGGTGTGGGACGGCAAATCTCGCTCAGACCCCCTCCCACTGACTTGTGGAGTCCCGCAGGGGTCCTCGCTTAGTCCCACCCTGTTTAATGTCTACATGGCCCCCCTGGAAGACGTCGTGACCCCCTATGGGATCAAAATTGTCAACTACGCTGACGACACCCAACTTGTCGTCTCCCTCTCCCAGCTGGACAAACACCCAGACAGCCTGCGGAACTGCCTCCAAGACATCTACTCCTGGATGTGCGAATCTTCCCTAAAATTGAACGGTTCTAAAACCGAAATTATGCTCCTGGGCAACAAATGGTCATCAATCCCCGCCTCGGTGTGGCCGGACACCTTTGGTGAGATACCCACTCCAAAGTCAGAAGTTAAAACGCTAGGCGTTTGGCTGGAACCAAGCCTCACCATGAAGACCCAGGCAACCAAGACCGCTGGATCATGTTTTGGCCTCCTGCGGTCAACCCGAAAAATTCTCCCTCTCCTTCCTCCAATATCCAGGAAACTGCTGGTTCAAGGGCTCATCCTAGCCAGACTCGACTATAGCAACGCCGTCTACCTCGGTGCACCGGAGTTTACCTTAGCCAAACTCCAACGGGCACAAAACGCTGCGGCAAGGATTATAATGGACCTCCCCCCCAGAGCCTCTGCCAAATCAGCCCTCAATGCCCTGCACTGGCTCCCTGTCCGCCAACGAGTTGAGTTTAAGGCAATGTGCACCAGTCACAAACTCATTAATGGTGCCGGCCCTGCCGCCCTGAAAGACCTTGTCGCCCCCTACAAAGCCCCTAGGGCACTGCGCTCGGACGACGAGCATTTGGCCATCGTCCCTAAATTTAAGAAGGCTCGGACCGGTGGCCGTCGCTTTTCGGTCAAAGCCTCCTCAGGCTGGAACGCACTGCCTCGCCACTTGCGTCTGGAACCCTGCCACGCCCTCTTCCGGAAAAAACTAAAAACTTTCTTATTTCCTAAATAATCTTCCGGTCCCCCCTCCTCTTGGGATATCACAGCTCTATAGCGCGGGGATGCCTCCGGGTCACCAGGCGCTTTATAAATTTATAAATAAATAAATAAATAAATAAATACATGCATGCTGGTTGTCATGGAGACCAAGTTTAAAGTGTGAATTTTTTTCTGCAGCTGCACAGCAAAAGTCAGTTTGAATGAATCTACTTTGTTGCAATGTGGTTCTGGAGTTGACATCATGCTCAAGAAAAAAAAGAATGCAAACCCACTGACTGTGCTAGGTGTGAAGGGATTGGAGGAAACATAGGATGCAAATGTGAGTGACCAATCGCTCTGTACTCCTGTGCATGAAACAGGCCAGCAAGGCAGATATAAGGCAGCCAGGTCCCATGAGAGAGCACTTGCCTGCACATCTTCGGATTCTACGACCCAGCTGCTGCTGCTGATTCCCTGTAACCATGTCAAGGTCTGTGGAGAGGTCCCAGCCTTTCACCCTGGAGGAGAACCTGGCATTGCTGGATGTGATCCTCCCACAGTACCCCCTGCTGTATGGGCGACCAGGGTATCAGGTGAGTGCAGAGTCCACTAGCACAGACTGTGTCCCTTTTTTGTGACTGTGACTTCTGCCATTGTGTCCAGGTGTGACACACATGCAATGTACTTTAGGGTGGGTCCCGGGGGGGGAATGCCTGATGTCTCCCAGCCAGAGCATGCTGTGGTGCATGTCTGCCGTCCTCACTTGCATTGTGTTTACTGTGACAATCACTGCATGGTGCATGCCACATTCTGCCTGTCTCATCCTCCTGCGAATGTAGCCTCTACAGTCCTCATGTGATAATGTGGTCAGCCCAGTGTGACAGGTGACTGTACCCACAGACGTGTGTTAGTTCTGTGTACCTGTGCTGAGAGTGTCCACATGATGTGTTCGTACCCTGGACATCGGTGTGTGTGTAAGTCCCCTGTCATGTGGGTGGGTGCGTATGTGGAGTGTAGCACCCAAGCTGCATGAGGGATGGATGTACCATGCCCATGTGATGTGAGCAGGGAGCAGTGCTGTGTGTCTGACGTGCAGAGCCAGCCCCACACCTGTGAGCCCTCCCCCCTCTAGTGGCACATGTGCCGAGTGAGGTTTGTAGCTGCATTTGGCAATGGCAGGTGAATGTCTTGTGCCTGTGTGTGTCTGTGTACTCTGCTGAGGTAGCGTCAGTGGCCTGTGGCATGTGACTGCTTTGAGGTGCTGCACATAATCCTGGTGTAGCTTGTGATGCACAGTGTGAGCCTGGATCATTGATTGTGTCGTTGCCCTCATTCCACCTGTGTACTTTCAATGGCACGTACTGCTTTTGCCCTTCCCCAGAGGATCATGTCCCTATGACAAAGGTGCAATGCGTTGGATGCATACTATGCCTTGTTGTGACCAGCAAATTTGTTCTAATATGTGTCTCTGTGACATGTGCCAGGTGTATTGATGTAGTGTCACTTGTTCATCCTCACAGGTAGGCGCCTCTGCCAAGAAGCAGATCTGGATGAACGCCGTCAGTGCCATGAGGAGGACGGAGGGTCGCAAGTGGCGCGTGGCCCAGGTGAGAAAACGCTGGCAGGATATCCGGTGCTGGACGCGGAGGATCGCACGGGTCCTGCTGGGGGACTCACCTGAGACCCATAAGAACCGCGGGTGCCGCCGTCTGACCCACATCCACAAGCGTGTGGTGGCGGTGGTGTTTCCAGACTTGGAGAGGCGCTTACAGGAGAAGCAGCAGCAGGAAGGGGGTAGGTACATGTGTGTTTGTTGTGTGTCACCAGCATTTGTAAGTGCACAGTTGCATGGATACACTGCCAGGGTTTAAAGGTGCTGTGCAGATCCGGTTACCCACAGTATAGCGGTGCTCTCCTGCCTCCCTTCCCCTCCTTGCAATGTGTTCCCTGGTCTGTGTGCAGTCACTCCTTCACAAGGTTATGTAGGCTGGCACTTTATCCACGTGAACAATGCCTGTGGCATCATGTGTGGGGGTGGTGTGTAACAGGTTTTGGGACCTTGCCTGTGGCCTGTCCAGTTCAGTACTTGTGGGTTCCATGTCAGTTGGCACTGATGCTGAGTCCAGCATAGGTTGTGCTCTGTGCCATTGTCCCCTGGCACCATGTATATTGACGTAAAATGTAGTACAAGTGTCCACTGTACAGCCTGACCTGATTTTCCTTGTTCATACTCACGGTGGCCAGTGCCTGTGTGTCTTGTTACAATCATCTGATGATGCACATTTGTTCATGATTATTTGGACAGGCGCACCTTTGGTATTTTGTGTCCAATCTTGCATTTATCCAGCCCATGTGTATTTCACCCAGACTAAGAGATGTAAGTGCTTCCTGTGTCTCAACAAATTGTCTCATGTAGGGGGTGGTTGGTGCGGGCAAAGCCTACATGTCAAAACCTGATATCTCCTTGCTAGGTCTGGCCAGTGTGTGATGTTTGTCTGGACATACACTCAAGGTGCAGTGAGCCAGTCATGGTGGGCATGTTTTCAGTATTACCTATGCAGCATGTGCCTCAAGTTCATGGATATGGTCCCTGCTCATCCCTTTTTTCGGCAACGCTGTGTGGTGCAGATGCAGTGCTGGATTGTCCCCAGGGCCTGGCTCCTCTGTCAAACTCCATTTCATGTCATTTGCTATTGTGTCATGCTCTCCATTGTTTTTCAGTGGCATGGTGGGTCAACCAACTGTGTGTTGCATGCCCTACATCTGTACCTTGTTTTGTAGATGTTGCTGATCTTTCTTTTCAGGCTAAGCACTGTGACCTCTGTAGATTGGACTCATGTGACATATGTATACAGGTGTATGATTAATTGCTGTCTCTTCACCTTGCCCACAGCATCGTCGGGGGACACGGAGGGAGACATGAGCACAGACGGAGCGGAGGGACCGAGCACCAGTGCCAGCGTTGACATCGTGGCTGGCACATCGAGTGGAACTGAGGCGGAGGAGAGAGAGGCCGAGGACCTGTCCACTGGCACGACAGAATATGAAGCTGACGGGTCCGAGGATGATCTCTCCGAGTGGGCGGAGGCTGCACCAGCAGCTGACAGCAGCACAACATCTGTCCCCGCCCCCTCCATTGCCATCAGCCGCCTCCCACTTGCTCGTGTCCCTTCCCAGCGTGCCCGGTCACCACATGTCTCCTTCCTGCCAGGCACCGCACCCCCTGCCCCTATCTCCACTGCTGCCGCCAATGCCGAGTCTGTGGACATCCAGCGGCAGTTGCAGGTTGGTCAGGCTGCGATGCTTAATGTCCTCCATGGCCACAGCCAAGTGCTGAACAACATGGAGGCATCCTTGGAGGGCATTTTCTCATCGCAGGCTGACCAACGCAACTTGCTGAGGTCCATTGACTCGACACTGACTGCAGCAGTGGGTCTCCTGCAGCGCTACGTCCAACCCCCTACCCCTGACCCATCCACACTTCCCACTCCCATGCCTGTCCCACGTACACCCAGACATCAGCATGCACCCACCACAACAGACACAGGCACCACACCAGCAGGAAAGGTCATACGCACACCTCCTGGCACGCACACACAGGGTGAAGTAGGCACACCCACTGGGTCGGGGGGCAAACGTAAGACACGCAGCGAGAGTGGGAGTCCGCATTCCACCAAATCCACTCCCTCCAAATCCCCTCCCCTCAGCTCTCCTAACCACATATCCGGCAAAGACTCCTTCATGGCCGCTCTGTCCCTGAGCCCCACTGTGACACCACCCCGCAAGCGGTCAAGGGAGTCCCCGGTCAGGGTGGTTGAGTCCCCCCCTGTCCACACCCTCCCCCAGTGGCGCTGCGACCCATCCCTCCGCCCCCCTCCCTCCTTGGGGCCTGTGGTTCCTTCGGGTGCAGGGGAGTCGCTGGAGGACCTTGCTAAGGTGTGCAGCGACATCCTGGCCTCCGCCTTTGGCCCTGCCCCACCCCCAGTGGTGGAGTCCTCCATCCCTGCACCCACGACGCCTACCCTTCGCCCTCATGTCCCTGCGGTGCCTGGTCCTTCCCCCCACATGATGCCCTCCCCGCTCTGGAAGACGAAGGAGTCTGACTGTGCAGGCAAGCTAGGGGACACGCGTCCCACTGTATCCCCCACCTGGATGTGAACTTTGGATTGCCCTATGGGCATTGTACATTTTGAACTTTCAAGGGACAAACTGATTTTTGGATGCTGAATAAAGCAATTTATTTTTCCTTAGTACACTACTGTCTGTCTGGTACTGCTGTTGGTCGACCTGCCCCATTATTTTGGGTGGTGATAATGTGTTGGGTGTGTGGGAATTGTAGTCTTGTGCTGGTTATAGGGTGGATCCTGGTATCTGTGTGCCATCACAAGCTGTTGGCTACATTACTTTGTTCATGTAAGCAGTTACTGAATGGTGACATCGTCCCAAAGTGTGTTCCTTCCTCTGTGTAACCTGACATCTTCCCTGCAGGGTCTTTCCAATATGTGGTGCTGAGCTGTGTCTACATTGGCTGGGTGTGTGACGGACTAGTTAGACTTGGGCCATGCATGCTGAGCGATGTCTCCACCTGCATCATTCGTGGCGTCCTTGGTGGTCACTGTACTTGTGTATGTAGACTGTTGTCATGACTTCATGTGTACATGTTTTCTTTTTGGCGCTATGCATGTATATACTCCCAGCCTCGCACACATGTGGTACATGTACTGCAGGATCTTTGTGCACCTGACTGACATTTGTGGGCATTGGATCTGTGGGTACTCCACCCTTTTCTTTGCAGGGGCACTGCTGTGAGTGTTAGGCACCCACCCCTCCTGTGTCTGGGCACTGCTGGGAGGACTCTGCACACACCCCTCCTGTGTCTGGGCACTGCTGGGAGGACTCTGCACCCACCCCTCCTGTTTCTGGGCACTGCTGAGAGTGTTAGGCACCCACCCCTCCTGTGTCTGGGCACTGCTGGGAGGACTCTGCACACACCCCTCCTGTGTCTGGGCTCTGCTGGGAGGACTCTGCACCCAACTCTCCTATTTCAGGATATGTACGCTTAGAACATACACGGGTGTGGGTTCGCTCCATGCATACGGGGGTGGGGGTACGGTCCGTATGTACACTGTTGGCATGGGGGTACGCTCCATGCGTACGCGGGTGAGGGTATGAGTCGTACTTACACTGTTGGGGTGGGGGGTACGCTCCATGCATACGGGGGTGGGGGTACGGTCCGTATGTACACTGTTGGCATGGGGGTACGCTCCATGCATACGCGGGTGAGGGTATGGGTCGTACTTACACTGTTGGGGTGGGGGGTACGCTCCATACGTACGCGGGTGAGGGTACGGGTCGTACTTACACTGTTGGGGTGGGGGGTACGCTCCATGCATACGGGGGTGGGGGTACGGTCCATACATACACCGTTGGCATGGGGGGTACGCTCCATGCGTACGCGGGTGAGGGTACGGGTCGTACTTACACTGTTGGGGTGGGGGGTACGCTCCATACGTACGCGGGTGAGGGTACGGGTCGTACTTACACTGTTGGGGTGGGGGGTACGCTCCATGCATACGGGGGTGGGGGTACGGTCCGTACGTACACTGTTGGCATGGGGGGTACGCTCCATGCATACGCGGGTGAGGGTACGGGTCGTACTTACACTGTTGGGGTGGGGGGTACGCTCCATGCATACGGGGGTGGGGGTATGATCTGTACATATCCGTACCCACGCTGTGGAATGCTTGTGTGGGCCGTACCCAGGCCTTTGCCACGTGGGTACAGCGGTCCCGCCATTGTTGGGGTGACGTAGGTGTGGGCATGGTACGACTCGTACCCACGCTCTTAAGGCGTGGGTACGGGACGTACCTGTATTGTTGTGTTGCCGGTTCGCGTCGTCAACCACTTCCGTTGTGGCGGACGCTGGCTTTGCTGGACACGCCCCCACCCCCTCGTAGTGACCAGGGCCTGGGGGTCAGGTATGTCCAGGGCATGTGTGCTGTGTGACTTTGGTGGGGAATTTGTGGCCTGCCCCTGCTCCTGCCCCCCCTTCCCCCCTCCCTTTGTTGTTCTGACCTTCTGCGGCGTCTGCGTCGTAACCTGTAGAGGAGGTCGACTGCTATGAGGGCCGGGATGACACGTAGGTTCGGGTCCATGTCTGTCCATCGCGTGCAGGTACTCCTTGTTCGCGTCGTCCTGTCTGTCCGTCGCGTGCAGGTACTCCTTGTTCGCGTCGTCCTGATTTCCCGGCAGTTTTTGGCTGCCGGAAAATATTCTCCGTGCGGGATGACGTCGGTGCGAATCGTACTTCCTGGTTCGTGAATGGCAGGCTGGGTGCGTCCCGACGTCATGTCGGCGCTTTCCCGGATCACATTTGTATGTTTATTTTCGTCGGTCGGGGTTTTGTATGATTCGTACGGAAATTGTATTTCCGTGCGAATCGTACTTCCATGTTTGGATATTGTTACGACCGGGTACGCGTCGGACGGAGAATATGCTCCGTCCGACGGTTCGTACCCGGTTTTTACAGGATCGGAATCGGCACCAGAATGGGCAATGCTTTCTTTAAGGGTCTTACAGCATGGACAATTTTTCCCATTGTTGGTGGCCCACTTTACTGTCACCTCGCAAACGGGAAGGGTTCCGAACCTAAAATGCATGTACAGCATTCTGTCTCTTGGTACCAGAATTGTGTCAAGGAAGGGCTCAAGTTGCCTTTATTTGTTTGTGGAAGAGAAATTCTGCTGTTAGTTTACCCACATTTGGTTTGGAAATCTCCCGTTGGTCCACCCAATCCCAATAAAGGCATTTGAGATCTTGGGAGTTCCTGACTGTCCCAACAGGTTCGAAGGCCTATGGTTGTCAGGGTTCTTTTAATACCAGCAATCCAGCTTATTTTGCAGCCGGTGTCTAGGTGGATTATCTCGGTAAGGGCATCAACATAAGAAAGAAGCTAGGGAGTCCGCCTAATGCAGGCCCAGAAAAGTACGGGACGTAGCCTGGCCACATCAGCTATTGGCCACCTACCCATATCCAACAGTAAAGGAGTGAGGGGAACATACTTAGGAGCCATGACCAGGTCTCTTAAAAATGTATGTTCCGATCTACTAAGCTCTTCAAGTTTATCAAAGCCCCAAACCTCTGCTCCGTAGATGGCAGAGCTGACTGCTTTTTTATTGTATACTTGGAGAGCGGGAGCTACAGGCCTAGTTTATGAAAGGCGGTGTTACTTCCCTATTGCTCCTGCCACACGCCTGTGTTCCAACAGCATCTTTGCTAAGTGGGGTCCCTAAGACATTTTGTCATTGAGTCTTACACCAAGGTAATCAAAGGTGTCCTCCTTTTCAAGGGGTATCCCTCCCAGCAAAGGGCCATTCTTATTTGATATATATGGCAGTTGAAGGCCATATATTTGGTTTTTGTGCTGTTTATTACCAATCCCTGGTTATTGCAGAATGTTTGAAATCTATCACTAAGGTGTTGTAGTCCAACTGGGGTCTTTCATATCAACAGGGTGTCGTCTGCAAACAACAGGGTTGGTATCTTGTTGCCACCCAGGGTAGGCGAGTCTGCAGGCTCCTCTAGGAGGAAATCAACTACCCCATTCACATAAAGGGAGAACAACTTTGGAGCCAGGACACATCCCTGTCGAACTCCTCTGTTGACAAGGATGCGCTCTGTTAGTTGTCCCTGCTCACACCACCTGACTTGGGCTGAAGTCCCCTCGAGGAGTCGAATTAGAATTATTAAGATGAAATGGTGGATACCCATTTCACCAAGCGTCGTCCACAACCTGGATCTAGGAACCAGGTCAAAGGCAGTCTTCAAATCGATAAAAGCGAGATAGAGACTGCCCTTGCCTGCACCACTATCGTCCAATAAATGAGGAGGAGTCTGAACACTTGGTCCATTGTCCCGGTCTTTGACCTAAAACTGGCCTGATACTGGGATAGGATTTCATCTTTCTCAGACCAAGACTGGATCCTATGCAGAAGCATCCACCCAAAGACCTTCTGCATAGCGTCAATCAGACTAATTGGTCTGTAGTTGGAAGGGTCGTCTTTGTCACCCTTCTTGTAGATGGTGACAACTTCAGCCACCTTCCATGACGCTGGGACTGGTGTTCCATTGGCTTTTTCGTTTGCTAAAAGGGAAATATAGCCAGCCCAGTGGTGGGGATTGGACAGGTAAAGGTCCCCAGGCAAGCCGTCTGGATCTGCTGCTTTGGATGGAAAAATTGTATTTATTGCAGCCTCTGCCTCCTGTAAGGTAAAATACTCCTCTTCTATACTGGGCCCGTTTGGTGCACCAAGCTCGCCTTCTTTACTAGCCTCTGCTGTTGAATGGAGTCCTTTAAAGTGGTCTTACCAGATCTGGCTAGTGATATAATTTGGGGGTGGGTGTGCACCTGCCTTGCTTCCCCAAGTGACCAAATTCCAAAACAAGCTGGTGTCTTTGGAAGGGAATGTGTCTTTGAGTTGGTCCCAGCGTAACTCATCCCACTTCATCTTTGCCTCCCGCTGTGATGCTTTGTAGGAATTTCTGGCCAATTTTATGAGGATCTGATCTTTTCCTTTGATGGCTTGGGCCAGGAGCAGTCTTTTTTCTCTACAATCTTTATTATATCAGGAGTATGGGTCCTTGATAGTGTACCTGGGATTATTATTCTGATTTGGGGCTTGAAAGTATGTATTAATTTGGCTAATAGTGTTTGTATGGGCCTTGTACACGTCTGCTGGTCTGGTTGGACTTTGGGCCGTGGTGTGCAGTGTGGCCATACTTGCGCTTAGCTTGTATTTGATGCCTGCAATCTTTGGGCTATGTTTTTCCATTTCAAAAACCTTTTACAGTTAGATGGGACTATGTCCCTTGTAACTAACTGTAGTTGGTTTATCGACTGGTAGTAGGGTGCCTCCCAAAGGGCTTCAAGGTTAAGCACAGGGGATTGTGATCACTTTATGTGGTCGAGCCCACTGACATATCGATCATACTCCCCCATAATTTTATATCGAGGAGGATGTAGTCGATCCGGGATGGGCAGGTGGCTCTATTGTAGGTATTAGCACCTTGCTTATCAGATAATGTCCTGCCATTGGCTGCCCTAAGCCCATACTCCATAATGATGGCATTAAGTTGGAGTACCTGCTGTATCCATCTTTTGACTAAGGGAAGGTCGAGCTGGGGAATTGCCCACCTGCTATTTTGGTCTTCTAATCCCGAAATGTCTTCCAGTGCCAGGGGTTCAAAAGTACAATTAAAATCCCCCGCGACTATCACTCTTGCGTGAGGTAAGCAGTTAGCTAAGCATTCGTCTAATACTGTCAGGGTGGCTGAGGGTCTACCTCCCTTTGTCCCTCTTGCATAGATATTAAGGAGTTCGACTGTGGGTCCGCCCCTAGGTCCCCTAATTCTTAACCATATGATGTCAGGACTTGAACTTGATTAAAGGATGGGTCGACAATCTAGAGTAATCCTTTCCAAACAATCAGACCCCCCGATGTGCATCCTCTTCCCATTGAAATTGCGGGTGAATGAAAGCAGGTATAGCCAACTTTGTGAAAGGGGACCAAGCTCCATGTCTCCTGAAAAATACATATATCAAAGCCTTTTTCTAGTTGGTTCCAATGGGGCAGTGGGATTTTACTGGTTAAACCCGCTACATTCTTTGACACAATCTTCAATTGCTGAGGGTCCATAGGACTGAAAGCGTTGCTTTGTGTGGGAATGTGAGTATTGGTTGGCATATGGGATAGTGTTTGCAAGGCTATATGCATTTGATTATGTTTGTTCTTCATATATGGAGGTGGAGGGACTACATGGGCTGGCCAGACGTTGGGAACTATCTCTAGAGCAGATAGGGAGGTTGGGAGGAGTAGAATTAGGAAGAAAGCTAGCTGTGTAGTTGGAGCTATATGCTATGCTGGCAAGATCGGGATGGTGAAGGGGCGTGTCCTGTAGTCAGTCATTGGCTTCCAGGGAGGAGCTGTCTGCCAAGGGTATTGGTGGCTGTGAGGGTGGTGTCCTACCTTGCTCTAATGTTGGAAAAGGTCTAAATTGAATGGAAGACCCATCAGGGGCACAGGTGGGGAATTCTAGGGCATCTCAGTTCCCCTTAAGGTAAGCTCGATATTATCCAGGTGATTACCCGGAGAGGAACACCTCTGTGCTCTGAGAATATCGTCTCTGATCACTGATTAACAGCCCCTGACATGACAGATCCAATGGATCACCTTATTTATCAAAGAGTCTTCACTCTTGTAGGCGTGCTTAGTGTTAATTTTCAGGACATTGGTCATGAAGAATTTTTTGGGTTGCGGCAGGCTGATGGTGGTTGGGGCAGCTGGCAAAAATGGCTGACCTCAACTTGCTTGTGGAGGAGGATTGGCTTGCCATGGGTGTGCGGCCCTATAGCTGCTTGTAGGATACTGTGGGGCAGCTAGCATTTTAAGCTTATCTTTTATAGGGATGTCGAAACTACTCTTTCTCCCAGCTGGAAGATCTTTAGTAGCTTGCTTGATGGTGGAAGAAGCAGGGATGACCAGATGATGTGAGATAAGGTCCTGAAAAGTATGTCCTTTGCTAGGAGAACTAGTTCTTGTGGGGACAGGTCATTGTGAATAGAGTGTGGGTGATGGCTATGTACAAGGGTGTCATGCTGTATGCGAGACGGGTCTGCCTTTATTAGCGTTTTGACTAAAGTGGAGAGTCTTTCTATCACGATTTTCATTATGCCAATCTCTGCTCTAAGTGTGTTTAAAATAAGGTGGGTGTCTGAGGGTTCTAATATATTTTTTGTGCTAGTCGTCGCTGTGTCATGCGCCAAGTCAGGGGATGATGGAGCAGGCTCATTATCATTGCGATGATCGCTAAGATCCTGTAGGAGTGAAACTCTGTTGGCGCAGTGGATTACTGGCTCTAAATGAAGGGTACTTGAGCCAGTTTTATCAATGACGACAGGGGGCGAGCACGGTGTGCCCTTAGATGTTAGTGCAGACTTTTTGGGTTCGGTGGGAGCCCTCTTTGGGGGTTGTTTTTGAAACATCGTCGGGATAACTGGGGGGCAGTTTGGCCTAGGACTTAGGTGGGGTCTATCGGCTAAATCGCCATCAGTGCTGGGCGCAGTCTGGTTGCCCTCAAAAAGGACCTCACACTCGTTAATTAAGGTGTCTATCTGGTCAAGAACACAATTGCTGCCCGGATGTTTGAGTGTTTTCCTGACCCTCTTCCCTTTTACTGTTCGAGTTCCCCCACTTCCTCCCACACCTTCCATGGTTTTCCGTTTCCCCATAATGCACCCTCAGAAAACAAAAACCGCGGCTACCCAGGTTGCTCAAAATACTAGCGATCAATGTGCCTGCGTCCTTTGATAACAAGGCACAACAACCTTAGCAAAGAAAAATGAGTAGGAAGTCCCCTGCCAGTCAATTAAAAACAGAGTCAACACAGTCAGCAAGATGGTCCCACGCAAAAAAATATATATATATAAAGAAGAGTGGAACAAAAAAACAGTACCTCACAGGGCGATTTTCAATGACCAGCGCAATCCCTGATGCAGAGTGAAAGGGGGTGGCCCTGCCCTGCCTCTTCCTGGCAATGCCGGGCCCGCCCTTGGCCTGGGCTTCGTCTGGGCGCGGCCCGCGCCGCAGAAGTGCTAAGCGCCTTAAGAGGCATGGATGTTATATTATGTTATGTTATGTTAATTAATTTGTAAAGCGCAGCGGTTACCCTGAGGTGTCCTGGCGCTAGTTACCTATCCTTCCGGCCATCGCCAAAAGAATTCTAAATATTAAATAACAGTAGAGAGTTCTAATTATTAAACAGTCAAATCTTCAGAGCCCTTCTGAAGGACAGCAGATCAGATGCATATCTAAGCTGGGCCGGAAGATCATTCCACGCCTTGGCAGCACCGAAGACAAATCTTCGGCCTCCCCAGGAGACCTTTTTTATTTTCGGGACAATCACCATTTTAGCACCTGATGAACGTAGATTTCTTATGGGTGTGTACCAGTTAAATTGATTCTGCAGATATTCTGGACCAGCACCATGAAGTGCTTTAAAAACGGTGCTCAAAGATTTAAAGAGTACCCGCTTCCTAACCGGGAGCAAATGTAATTTTTTAATTTCATTGGAAATAGCTGCAAATTTAGGCACCCCAGTGAGCAATCTGGCGGCTGCATTTTGAAGCCTTTGCAGTTTGTTCAAGAAGCGTTCCTGAATATTTAAGTAGAGGCCGTTACAATAGTCAAGCCTTGACAACACAAGGGCAGTGACCACTGTTTTCTGACTCCCTGCTTGCAAGAAAGGCATAATCTTCTTCACTGCTTTTAAAACAAAGGCTGTAGATGAAGAAACTGAATTAATTTGGTCGCCCAGATTCAGTCTATCATCGACGATTACTCCCAAGTTTTTTACTTTCGTTACCGGGGCAGAGAGTGTCCCCATAGTGACGGGCCACCAATTTGTATTCCAGAAATTGGGTGCATTGGGATAAGGCACAGGGCTTTCTGGGGCTTGCAGTCCCCACATTGCAGTGATGGCTGTGTCACCCGCGATGGCTCCCCCTTGCCAGGTTCGGTCTGGCAGCTGATGGTGATAGTGCGTTGGGGCATGGAAATCAGCGCTTCGCCTGTGTGGTGCAGGCTCCCCTGTGAGCAACAACGGGTTTTGTATCCCGCGCCGTGGGAGTGCTAAGCGCCTTAAGAGGCGTGGATAAGGCGCAGGGCTTTCTGGGGCTTGCAGTCCCCACGTTGCTGTGATGGCGGTGCCACTCTCAATGGCTCCCAGTTCCCAGGAGCGGCCCGGCAGCCGATGGTGATAGCACGTTGGGGTAAGGAAAGCAGAGTTAATTATGGAGGAACTCATTTTTTTTAATTTTGATGTGTGTTGTAAATTGTGTGGTGTTATAGGGTAGGAAATAAATATTACATCTATGTAATTTATTTTGTTTAAAATTAATTTTTATTACAAAATAATTATTTGTTTGTAAATTTTTTGTTCAGTTAAAAAAATATATATTTTCATGGACATTTTAGATTTTTGATACATTATAATGTTTCTATGTTTTGTAAATTTTTATATTTTTCTATATTTTTTCTTTTTTATTAGATTTTGTATTGTATTGTATTCGCAGCAGTGGGAATAGTAATTATTACCACTCCGCTATCCAACACTTTCCCTACTGTTGCACTCGCTGGAGTGGGAATAGCAATTCTTTCCCTTCCGCTATCCAACACTTTGCCTACTGTTGCACTCATTGGAGTGGGAATAGTAAATTACTCCACTTCGCTATCCAACACTTTCCCTACTGTTGCACTAATTGGAGTGGGAATAGTAATTTTTACCCCTCCGCTATCTAACACTTTCCCTACTGTTGCCTGTTGCACTCGCTGCAGTGGGAATAGTAATTTTATCCCCTCCGCTATCCAACACTTTCCCTACTGTTGCACTCATTGGAGTGGGAACAGTAAATGATTCCCCTCCGCTTTCCAACACTTTCCTTACTGTTGCACTCACTGGAGTGGTAATAGTAATTTTTATCCCTTTGCTATCCAACACTTTCCCTACTGTTGCACTTGTTGGAGTAGAAATAGTAAATGATTCCCCTCCGCTTTCCAACACGTTCCCTACTGTTGCACTCACTGGAGTGGTAAAAGTAATTTTTATCCCTTTGCTATCCAACACTTTCCCTACTGTTGCACTTGTTGGAGTGGGAATAGTAAATTATTCCCCTCAGCTATCCAACACTTTCCCTACTGTTGCACTCGCTGGATTGGGAATAGTTTCTTTTTTCACCACCGCTATTCAACACTTTCCCTACTGTTGCACTGAATGTAGTTTAAAATGTAGGTTTAAAAAATAGTAATGTTTTAATATTTTAATTTATAATATAACTTTTTTATTTTATTTTTATGTCACAGGTGTATGTGTAGATATATATATATGTATTTATAATTTTTAATATATTTCTAACATTTTATAATTAATTAAAATATTATTTGTTAATTATTTTTAACTAAACAGATATATATTACATTTTATATATGTATGTTTCGTTTATTTTTAAATACATTTATTACTTATAATTGTTACAATTTATAAATAAATATTTTAATAAAATGGGTATGCCCAGACGTGGGTCCCTTGCCCACTGGATTCAAGCTAGCCTGGCTGATGAAGGGTGTGACCCAGAAACCAGTGCCAGGATGCTTGTTTCCGGTTCAGGGAAGACCTGGCTTGGCAGTTCGGGCTGGACTGTTCCCATGAGGCACAGGGTCAAGACTGATTTGCATATAGCTGGGTCTGAACTGAGGTGGCAAAGTGAGCTAAAGAATGATGATGGATTCAACCCAGATCTGTGACTGGGGGTGAGTGTCTGAAAAGTTTCAGCACTCTGTCCATCATCTCCTTGTGTTAACTTTTTAACAGTGGCATTTTAATAATTGTGATCAAAAACCCACCTTTACCATTAAGGTGCCGATTCCGATCCGGGTAAAAAAAATTTGCGTACGTCTCGTATCCATATATTGTCACGTACGAATCGAACAAGTACCGTACAAACTTCGAAGTACGATTCGTACGTGAAAAATACATAAGAATTGCGTCGGGAAAATGGTCCGAGAGGGAGCTGTAAATTTTTACGTCCGAACAGCGTCGGGAAAAGTGTCCGATAGGAAGCCTGACATTTTTACGTGCAAATCGTAAAACAGAAGTCCGAGCGCGCAAGTACGATCCGTACCGCCCGTCCGAATACACAACTGCATGTAAAAGGCCCCGTACGGAGCGAAGGCTGTAGCACACATGTACACGGGTAAACTTGTGCCCAGATACGAGTCGTACAGCCCCCCCTCACCCCACACATGTCAGCACTGTACCCCCGTATGTCAGCACCATACCCCCCCTCCGCACCGTACCCCAGCACCATAGCACAGCCCCGCACCTGTACGCGCCGCACCCCAGGCCCGTCACCCAGCCCCACACCTGTATGCCCCGTACCCCAGGACCCCACCTGTACGCGCCGCACCCCAGGCCCGTCTCCCAGCCCGCACCTGTATGCCCCGTACCCCAGGACCGTACCCCAGCCCCCCACCTGTACGCGCCTCACCCCAGGCCCGTCTCCCAGACCAGCACCTGTACGCCCCGTACCTGTACGCCCCTTACCCCTGGACCGTACCCCAGCCCCCCACCTGTACGCGCCACACCCCAGGCTCGTCTCCCAGCCCTGTACCTGTATGCACCGTACCCCAACACCGTAGCCCAGCCCCGTACCTGTACGCACCGTACCCCAACACCCTAGCCCAGCCCCGTACTTGTACACACCGTACCCCAACACCGTAGCCCGTACCTGTACGCACTGTACCCCAACACCGTAGCCCAGCCCCGTACCTGTACGCACCATACCCCAACACCCTAGCACAGCCCCGCACCTGTACACACCATACCCCAACACCCTAGCACATCCCCGCACCTGTACGCACCATACCCCAACACCGTAGCACATCCCCGCACCAGTACGCAACGTACCGCAACACCGTAGCACAGCCCCACACCTGTACGCGCCGCACCCCAGGCCCGTCTCCTAGCCCCGCACCTGTACACCCCGTACCCCAGGACCGTACCCCAGCCCCCACCTGTATGCGCCGCACCCAAGGCCCGTCTCCCAGCCCCGTACCTGTACGCACCGTACCCCAACACCGTAGCACAGCCCCGTACCTGTACGCATCGTACCCCAACACCGTACCCCAGTACCCTCACCCAGCATCGCGTATGTACGGACCTTACCTACACGAAAAATACTCGTACAGAACCAGGACACTGTAAAACAGCACAAGGAGGGTCAATTCGACTCGCACAACACCACAAAACACGTCAACATGACAAAATACATCTCTATGACTGACCTGGCACATCCAAACAGGCAAACAGAGGCCCTCAATCACAACCACCTCTTATAACACACCCACCACAAATTCAAACCCAGCCACACCCACAAATGGACCAATAAAAAGGGCCCACACACACAATCCATGAGCCTTTGCAACAGACCCACTGCTGACAGACCCCACAGACAAACAACTGCACCTTACTTACACCTTAACTACACCTTAACTTACACACCTTCACACAACCTCATTCACAAACACCCTCTCTTCACATTCACACACACACCGTCACATTCACACCCACACACCCACAACCTTCCACACCCACACCCCACACCATGCCCACAGACAAGAATCCAAAGTTCACAAGGGCAGAGCTGGACCTCCTCGTCAACGAAGTCATCAGAGTTGAGCCACAGCTGTTTGGAACATTGGTCAGACAGACCAGCATAGCCCAAAAAACAAGCCTGTGGCAGAGGATTGTCGATAAGGTGAATGCTGTTGCGCCCATCCGAAGGACCAGGCACGAATGCCAAGCCAGGTGGTACGATCTGCGCAGGGCAGTCAAGAGGAAAATGAACGAGGAATACGCCCAGAGTAACATCACTGGAGGTGGGCTGCCCCGCAGACCCGTACATTACCATCCCTGGGAGGAGAAGGTGATGGCCATGCTTCCGCTGGTGGGAGTACACGGAGTCGAAGGAGTCGCAGAGCCTGGTGAGTACACAAACAACTCACGTAACATGGGGGGAATGCCATCCACACCACAAACACACCAAATGCACGCAACTTCCCCCAAGCCCACACCGCACACAACCACACTCAAAAACCACGCTCATGCCACTAACGTCTCCATGCCCCATTCACAAATAAAGGCAATGCCATGTCCCAGGCCACACCAACCACAAAGCCAAGACTGGATGTCCGGGATGCTGTGAGGGTGGGGCTCACACAACACATTGTGCAACTCAGAAGCAGACACCAATGCCCTCAGCCCAGATTGCCTAGGTACATACCCATGCACCATGCCCAATGCACAGGGACTGGCAAAGTACTGACAAGGTAGCTGACACTTGGCCCTGCTGTATGCAGCACAAGCCCCTCCTGTGACCACTGTACACTCAAACACCAACTCCACAAGCTCAGATATTTAGCACAGGAACTCACATTCACTGTCATGCCAGCATGCACATGAGGGGACAGACACATCACCTGGGAGACCCAATGACAAATCACACTACGCACAACAGCAGGCCCGGTCACACCCCCCCTCACACAAGCACACACCCCCGGGGCAGGCAACAGATCTACCCACTCCCACAATGGACATGTGACACTACAAGACCAATCCATAGCCAAATAAGCGTCCTAGCCCAAAATCTACTGGTCAAACACTCAGGAAAACATATCAATCTGTCCCCTGCAACATACCCATCCACAAGTGTACATTGAGACGAATGCTAGGCATATCCAACTACCTGGGGGAACTGTGACAACTTGAATATGTATGAAACATGGATGTGGCATGAAACAGCATTAACATTGTCTCTCTCTCACACACAGGGCAACGTCATCGACCTCCCCCCAACAATGGGGGGAACAATCACAGTCCCAGGCTCAGCGTGCAGATGATCCCACCGGCAGCGACGACTCTCACAACTCCGTGGATGACCCCGACCAACCTGGCCCCTCTGGTGCCCAAGCCCCTGCAGCACCTGCGTCAGGTACATCTGTGCAAACCCCCACCCCCATTCCTGCCACATCCCAGGAGACATCCAGGAGCCCTGCTCGCATTGAACAACACAGCCAGTCTGACCAGGAGGGACAAGGTTCTCCGGGCACCCAGTAGGAGGCAGACAACCCAGCTAATGCCATCCCTCAGGAGTCCCGTAGACCCGATGTGCCCACAACGGCAGGCCAGGCTCGTGTGGGCAGGGGTGGTGGGAGTGGAGGCAGGCGGAGGCGAGAACCTGACCAGGCAGCTGAGGGAACCGGTATGTCACACATACGCCACATCCTGGACACATACCGGCGTGACACCAGGGGCTTCAGCCAGGTAGTGGCGAGCCTCACAGAGATGAAGGGAAGCCTCGACGAGATGAAGAACCTGCAGGCTGAGCAACATGCCAGTCAACAACAACACCAAGGACGGATGGAGGCAGGACTGGCTGAGCTCCTGGCGGTGCAAACGGACATGAGCCGTTCACTCCGTCGGATCGCTGAGAACATGGGCAACCCTCCCTGTGCCACCAGGCGAAGACCAGCACCAGCCACAGGGAGGGAGGAGGAGGAGGAGGATTCATCCGACGGAGCATCACGGACATCGTCAAGGCCTGCCTCTGAGGGTACCCGGAGGAAGGTGCGTCGTCCACAGAAAAGACCATGAGAGTCAGCGGACCATCCACATCTCCCAGGTCACCTGGCCTGGCACCTGGCCCTCTGGCGCAACAGCACCACCTCACCCAATGACATTCTCTGCCACATGGACTTGCTGGTCACAGTCTGACCAATGATGACCAACACTGTGGTCTGGACTCTGATGACTCCAACTGACAAGGATGCCATCTCCCCCTGTGAACTTTGGATTCTATGCACCCGGTAGAGCACCTTACTTCATCTACCAAAAGACTTACCCCACCAAAAATAAATACTTTATTTTGTCATGAGATGTTGCTGTCATTTGGCATTTTTCCCCAACATATGTGTGTGTAAATGTCAAACTATGCCTGAGTGTTGAACTAACTTCACACATCCATACCCTGGGATCGGAGTCTGGTACAGGACACACATGGGTCACAATGTATCATTCAATGCAGACATGGAGCACAATACTCACCTGTGAGGGCCTCAAGCTGCTGAGGGGGTGCATGCAATACTGTGCCGACAGACCTATTTGGAAGAGTATCATTAAGGCGTAGAGGTCATGCCTCATTAGGAGGTTCCCGGGGAGGGAGTCCCAGGTATGTGTTCCCAGGTGGGAGAACTATGTCCTGCATGCTGGAGTACGGTGGATCTGAAAAATGGTGGCCAGGTCAAGGTTGGATGCACGGAGATGGCACTACAGGTTCTCGGATGACAGTTCTACAAGGTTGGTGTTGGTTCGGGGTTGTGGCCTGCCTCCTGAGTGTGGGTGGGGAGTCTGAAGGTCATCCTGCAGCCCACAGTGATCCATTGCAGCTATCTCTGCTGGATGGTGATGTGGCTGGTGTGCGGGATGTTGCAGCTGAGGTGTGCAGATGCAGCCTGGATGTGGACATCCAGGAGCCCTGCTCGCATTGAACAACACAGCCAGTCTGACCAGGAGGGACAAGGTTCTCCGGGCACCCAGTAGGAGGCAGACAACCCAGCTAATGCCATCCCTCAGGAGTCCCGTAGACCCGATGTGCCCACAACAGCAGGCCAGGCTCGTGTGGGCAGGGGTGGTGGGAGTGGAGGCAGGCGGAGGCGAGAACCTGACCAGGCAGCTGAGGGAACCGGTATGTCACACATACGCCACATCCTGGACACATACCGGCGTGACACCAGGGGCATCAGCCAGGTAGTGGCGAGCCTCTCAGAGATGAAGGGAACCCTCGACGAAATGAAGAACCTGCAGGCTGAGCAACATGCCAGTCAACAACAACACCAAGGACGGATGGAGGCAGGACTGGCTGAGCTCCTGACGGTGCAAACGGACATGAGCCGTTCACTCCGTCGGATCGCTGAGAACATGGGCAACCCTCCCTGTGCCACCAGGCGAAGACCAGCACCAGCCACCGGGAGGGAGGAGGAGGAGGAGGATTCATCTGACGGAGCATCACAGACATTGTCAAGGCCTGCCTCTGAGGGTCCCCGGAGGAAGGTGGGTCGTCCACGGAAAAGACCATGAGAGTCAGCCGACCATCCACATCTCCCAGGTCACCTGGCCTGGCACCTGGCCCTCTGGCGCAACAGCACCACCTCACCCAATGACATTCTCTGCCACATGGACTTGCTGGTCACAATCTGACCAATGATGACCAACACTGTGGTCTGGACTCTGATGACTCCAACTGACAAGGTTGCCATCTCCCCCTGTGAACTTTGGATTCTATGCACCCGGTAGAGTACCTTACTTCATCTACCAAAAGACTTACCCCACCAAAAATAAATACTTTATTTTGTCATGAGATGTTGCTGTCATTTGGCATTTTTCCCCAACATATGTGTGTGTAAATGTCAAACTATGCCTGAGTGTTGAACTAACTTCACACATCCATACCCTGGGATCGGAGTCTGGTACAGGACACACATGGGTCACAATGTATCATTCAATGCAGACATGGAGCACAATACTCACCTGTGATGGCCTCAAGCTGCTGAGGGGGTGCATGCAATACTGTGCCGACAGACCTATTTGGAAGAGTATCATTATGGCGTAGAGGTCATGCCTCATTAGGAGGTTCCCGGGGAGGGAGTCCCAGGTATGTGTTCCCAGGTGGGAGAACTATGTCCTGCATGCTGGAGTACGGTGGATCTGAAAAATGGTGGCCAGGTCAAGGTTGGATGCACGGAGATGGCACTACAGGTTCTCGGATGACAGTGGTACAAGGTTGGTGTTGGTTTGGGGTTGTGGCCTGCCTCCTGAGTGTGGGTGGGGAGTCTGAAGGTCATCCTGCAGCCCACAGTGATCCATTGCAGCTATCTCTGCTGGACGGTGATGTGGCTGGTGTGCGGGATGTTGCAGCTGAGGTGTGCAGATGCAGCCTGGATGTGGAAAAGTGTCCTGGGAGTTTGGATGTGGCTGCCCGTAGAGGGCAGGGCAGTATTTGACACGGATGTTGTCGTGGACCTGGGGGATGGTCCGTCTTTCCTTGGAGTGGATCTATCTGGAGATCATGTGCATAATGCAGAGGGTGTTGCAGTCTGAGGCACAGATGCTGGTGATTACCATGGCAAATGTGAGCAAGCAATCCATGATGCACACCATCTTGTGTGCATGGACACAGGGTGCTTGTGCGGGGCTTCTGCGGGTGGGACACAAGCAGTTGACCCAGCTGTAAGGGGACAATCCTCAGATGTTGACCTCAGTCCTGTACAAGTCCAGCCTCAGGTAGCTGCTGTTCTGCCATTCATCAATGGATCTCATGCAATCTAGAATATTGGAACTGGCAATGTCTGCGTCCTTGGTGAGGGTGAGGAGCACCTTGCTGTCAATGGCATACGAGTTGATGATGAGGTTGTGTGCGCATGTGATGGTGGAGAGGGGGGTCCTGGACACATTGTAGATTGACACGCTGAGAGATGGTACCTGTGCCATGTGCCTCACAATGACAGCATACTACATGCAGAAGCCTTGAGTCCCACTCCCATGGCCTTGCCGGGGTACAGAACCGGTGGGGAGTAGGAGGGACATGACCTGGTGGGTGTGACAGGGCCTGGAAGGCGTGGCAGCGCTGTGTAGGCAGTCAGAGTTGCACACTCATCATGCAAAGGTGTTGTGTGTGCGCTTAGTGTATGCCTGAGAGCTCGCGGCAGATGTGTGGATGGACATTGCTTGGAGGGTGGCTGCAACATCAGACTGTAGTGTGATGTGGGTCATGGAAGGACATGAGGCTCATGCAATGTGCACGTTGCATGTGCAGACGGTCCAGCCTTTGGCACCGCGTGGCCGCAACTGTGGCACAGACAAGTTGATGACAGCCAAATGAATGGGTTGATGGAGGAAGGGAGGAGCATCTTTGATGTGTGTGTGTGTTGCCAAATCAGGAAACTTCGTGTGCCCTTGCTGCAGTGGCTGCAACAGCAGGCAGCATGTCCTGGGAACTATGCCACAATTTCCACACAAAGACTAGGATGTCAGAAAGGACTACTGCAACAGGTGTATGTCAAGGAAGGAGTGACCGGTTTTCAATGGCACACCCAGAGACAAAGGATGCACAATCCCCAAAGATGACTGACACCGGATCATGAAACTGAAGGCCAAGCTGCGCACAGGAAACACACCCCAGAAGGTGTTGACGGCCCGTTGTGGGGACCAACATACCAAAACACATACACAGCCATGGACGTCATGCACAACAGAGAATCAAATACATGTAGAACAGCATGCAGGTTGCTAATCTACACATAGACTCATATGCACAATCCTTGACAACCATGCCAGAGATGGCGCATGCACAGTGGCAAGAGACCTGCATTGACAGAGATGAGGCACCTTGGAGGCTGAGGAACACCTTTATTACTCAGGCTCACACCTATGGAAATGCATCAATATTAACAGACTCACAGGTCTTTTGGATTAACATGTGGGACCTACACTGGACACCCCCTCCGCACCACAGATGCTGTCAATCCATGGGAGTGGCACACAAGTGAAGGGGGTGAGCCAAACATCCCCTGCTGCACATGGAGAGGCTGCAATTCCCCATTGAGCCTCTCATGGGGATGTCCAGCAATATGTCCACCCGTAGCCTCCCGTATGTTTCCGAGGGAAGTTGTACACACATTGATGCCTTCATCAAAATCCACAATCCCATAACAGATGACTGTCACGAAGTGTGACTATCAATTCATGTGAGTCATGCTACATGTCATGTGCCCCATGGTGAGTCGACATGTATGCATAGTAACAAAACCTGCACAGGAGCATTGCCCACACATTACAAACAACTACCACACCCAAAAAGCCTTGCTGCAATCCTTACCCAAAGGAGACTTCTCACCATGTCCGTGCATGTAACGCTGATTCAGCACACGTTGCATTACTGATGAGGAATAGCAGGAGCACAACGATGCCACGTGCAGACAGCATGCGCAAATACCTGGGGATGAGAGACACACAAGAAGTCAGGAAAAACATAGTCATCCGCATGCATGGTCATGTACTCTACATGAATAAGGTTGACACCATGCTAGTTGTCAATTGAGTGTGTCAGCTAAAATGTGTGGAATGACATCAGCACTCGAGTGACACATCAGCACACACCTCAAAGTCACTTAGCATACAGTCAGCTGGACACACACATTGCAACACATGCCACACAAGGCTCCAAGCGTGCACACTAAGACCCAGGGACTCACCATTATGAGAAGAAGTTGCGTATGAGCTGACTCCGGATGTCCCCCTCCTCCTCCTCCTCCTCCTCCTCACTTGCCTCGTGACCAAGGCCGTCCTCCTCCACGGGTGGATGTTCCTGCGCATCGGGATCCAGGATGAGTGGCACAGCTTTCTCCACTGCCATGTTGTGCAGCATGCAGCACAGGAGGAAGATTTTGCAGACCTTCACCGGTGCATATGGGAGGGACCCTCCGGTCTTGTGGAGGCAACGGAATCGGCTCTTCAGGAGGCCAAATGTCCTCTCAATCACTCGCCTGGTCTGCCCATGGGCGTTGTTGTAACAGTGATCTGCAGCTGTTCTCGGGTTGCGGAGAGGCGTCACCAGCCATGCCATGTTGGGATAGCCAGAGTCCCCTACATGGAAACATCATGTAAAGAAGTGGGTCAGGAGATGCCGTCACATACTAAGATACCGCTGAGTACTGGACAAACAGAGTCTACCCACCAACAAGACATGCTCGCTCATTGTGCAGCTGCAGCATCATTTCTGGCACCCTGCTACGCCTCATGATGTAGGCATCGTGTGCTGACCCTGAAAAACGTGCACAGACATGGGAAATCACCATGTTAGCAAGACACACCACAAGGGCATTAATGGTGTGGTAATGTTTACGGTTACGAAAGGCTACCTCCTGTGCCTGTGGTGGTACCAAAGCCACATGTGTCCCATCAATGGACCCAATTACATGGGGCATCCCTCCCAGGGCATAGAACTCACCCTTGATACCTGTCAACTGCTCAGGAGTTGGAAAATGGATGAATTCATCCAGGTGCTCCAACATGGCTTCTAAAACATCATGCAGGACACGGCTGAACATGGTCTGGGACATGCCACCCACATCAGCTATGGTCAATTGAAACGTACCGGTGGCAAAGAAATGTAGGGCTGACATCACCTTCATCTTGGGGGTCAGTGCAGTCGGATAACTGTGTCGCGGTTGGAGGTGTGGGGCCAGCCTGTTTGTCAGGTCCACAATTAACTGTTGGGGGAATCTGTAGCGGCGTATGCAGTCACGTTCCCTCATGGCAGCCAAGTCTGGCGTTGGTCGGGGGAGAGGCGGTGCCCTGCAGAAATTTGGAAGGAATAACGAAGATTGAGTACATTACTACACCAATGTCAATGAACTGAGCACATGTTCAACAGCTAATACACATATGCTTCATACAGAGTCTGGTCTGTGCAATACATCCTGCACACGTATGCCAGCCAGGTGATACTCCTACCAAGAGCCAGCTACAAACGTGGATTGTCAAGGTCTACATGACATGCCATGAAAGTAGCTGTGGGCCAGTGTGAGTGAACAGCCAGACACATTACAGGAGTGACATACATCCACATATGTGCATTTGAAGGATGTTATCTCATACAGACAGCTGCCGGCAAGCTAGACGCACAGGTCACATGTCATGGAAAAAGGACAGACCACACGCCTTGCCATGAAGGGGTACATATCACAAATGATCACACAGACATTGAGACTACGCAGATATGTCCTAAGCTCGCAAGTCCCTGTTCAATGCATACAGACACACGTTACGTGTTATTCCACATGTGTCCTGGTGTGCGTAATAGTGTTACATGGGCATCTTCACACAGACACATGTTGGATGCAGCTACAGCAGATGCCGTTGACGGAACACCAACAGCAAGATCATGGGAACACATGACACACACATGACATAGTCACATCGGGGCACGCTGGTAGTGAGATGTCAGGTGTCATCATCCGTGTACCTGGCATCAGGGGACAGTTGCGGGTGTTGGTGACTGTGCCATGCCAGTGATACAGTGCTTGACAAGTTTGAACTACATGCACACATGTATAAGGTGTGAAGGGGAAGTGCGCCACATAGTGCCCCATCACACATGACATGTGTACACAGGTCATCACACAACTATTGGGTTAAAACATGAGGAGACATGTGCCAGCTCACTGCATGACACACCTAGGCCCTACACATGAAGCACTGCACTGACAATGACTTGATGTCCATCCTTGTGTGAGTCAGACACCTCCATTCCTTTCCTGTGCGCCTCCTATCACCAGTGTAAGCTGTGAAACGCACCGTACACACGCTCTGAGGGCGTGGGTACGGTCGTATTACTATATGGGGTTTGGGTAGGAGTACGCGTGTGTGTACGGACTGTACACACGTACGTGTACACACTGCTCCTATCCCTATGGGAGTGTCGCCGTAGGCGTACGCCATGGAGATTCGGCCCGTACATGCATGTGTAGGGCCCGTAGCACTATGGTAGTGTTGGCGTAGGCGTACGCCATAGAGATACGGGCCGTACACGGGTGTGTAGGGGTCGTATCCCTATGGTAGTGTTGCCGTAGGCATACGCCATAGAGATACGGGCCGTACCCGCGTGTGTACGGCCCGTAGCACTATGGCGTACGCCTACGGCAACACTACCATAGTGCTACGGCCCCTACACATGCGTGTACGGCCCGTAGCACTATGGCGTATGCCTACGCCAACACTACCATAGTGCTACGGGCCCTACACACGCGTGAACGGCCCGTAGCACTATGGCGTACGCCTACGGCAACACTACCATAGTGCTACGGGCCGTACACACGTGTGTACGGCCCGTAGCACTATGGCATACATCTACAGCAACACTACCATAGTGCTACGGGCCGTACACACGCGTGTATGGCCCGTAGCACTATGGCGCACGCCTACGGCAACACTACCATAGTGCTACGGCCCCTACACACGTGTGTACGGCCCGTAACACTATGGCGTACGCCTACTACAACACTACCATAGTGCTACGGCCCCTACACACGCGTGTACGGCCCGTAGCACTATGGCGTATGCCTACGGCAACACTACAATAGTGCTACGGGCCGTACACACGCGTGTACGGCCCGTAGCACTATGGCGTACGTCTACGGCAACACTACCATAGTGCTACGGGCCGTACACACGCGTGTACGGCCCGTAGCACTATGGCATACGCCTACGGCAACACTACCATAGTGCTACGGGCCGTAGCACTAGAGTAGTGGTGCCCTAGGGGTACGTGTGAAACGCACCGTATCTGTGTGGGGATTTGAAATTTACAATGGGGACACATAAGGGACAAGTATTAGGGCCTACATGCATGCTGGCTGTCTTGGATACCCAGTTTGAAGATCAAATGTTTCCATCATGTGGCCTGGAAAAAGCAGTTGGCCACATTATACATTGTTGCAAAGTGGTTGTTGACTTGACATGATGCTGCAAATTTGAAAAAATGCTAATGCTGTCACTGGTGTATGTTTATAGGGATTGGAGGAAACGTAGGATGCAAAGGAGTCTGACCAATCACTCTGCACTCCTGTTACTGAAATAGGCCAGCAAGGCCAGCAAGGCAGATATAAGTCAGGCAGAACCCATGAGAGGGCCCTTGCCTGCACAACCTTTGATTCAACACCACTGCTGCTGCTTCTGATTCCTCTGGCACCATGTTGCGGTCCTGCCCCCTTGTAATCCTGGTGCCCCCAGCAATATGGCGCCTGGCTACAGCCTTCTCGCCTGTCCTAAGATGGCGTTTGACACGGTGTAAGGCGAGGGGGGTCCCACTCGAGCAGCAGGTGAGAAGGATGTATTTTTAAAGTGCGGGTATGCGGATGTGCAAAGAGATAAAACCGTTTTTAAAAACACATATAATTACACAGTTAAAATTAAATGCGGTCCTATGTCAGAGAAAAACCCTGTATGGACTCAGTGCAAACAGCAGTAATTAGCAGCAGTGTAACAGTATTTTAAAAAGCGACTTAGCAGCGCCTGCCCCCGAGACGGCCTCTCGGCTACTCAGCAGAGTGCGTCTCGTCAAATAGGCCTGCGCGCTAGCATTTGGCCTCTTTTATGTCCTGCCCCCTTGTAATCCTGGTGCCCCTAGCAATATGGCGCCTGGCTACAGCCTTCCCGCCTGTCCTAAGATGGCATTTGACACGGTGTAAGGCGAGGGGGGTCCCGCTCGAGCAGCAGGTGAGAAGGATGTATTTTTAAAGTGCGGGTATGCGGATGTGCAAAGAGATACAACCGTTTTTAAAAACACATATAATTACACAGTTAAAATTAAATGCGGTCCTATGTCAGAGAAAAGCCCTGTATGGACTCAGTGCAAACAGCAGTAATTAGCAGCAGTGTAACAGTATTTTAAAAAGCGACTTAGCAGCGCCTGCCCCCGAGACGGCCTCTCGGCTACTCAGCAGAGTGCGTCTCGTCAAATAGGCCTGCGCGCTAGCATTTGGCCTCTTTTATGTCCTGCCCCCTTGTAATCCTGGTGCCCCTAGCAATATGGCGCCTGGCTACAGCCTTCCCGCCTGTCCTAAGATGGCGTTTGACACGGTGTAAGGCGAGGGGGGTCCCGCTCGAGCAGCAGGTGAGAAGGATGTATTTTTAAAGTGCGGGTATGCGGATGTGCAAAGAGATAAAACCGTTTTTAAAAACACATATAATTACACAGTTAAAATTAAATGCGGTCCTATGTCCGAGAAAAGCCCTGTATGGACTCAGTGCAAACAGCAGTAATTAGCAGCAGTGTAACAGTATTTTAAAAAGCGACTTAGCAGCGCCTGCCCCCGAGACGGCCTCTCGATTACTCAGCAGAGTGCGTCTCGTCAAATAGGCCTGCGCGCTAGCATTTGGCCTCTTTTATGTCCTGCCCCCTTGTAATCCTGGTGCCCCTAGCAATATGGCGCCTGGCTACAGCCTTCCCGCCTGTCCTAAGATGGCGTTTGACACGGTGTAAGGCGAGGGGGGTCCCGCTCGAGCAGCAGGTGAGAAGGATGTATTTTTAAAGTGCGGGTATGCGGATGTGCAAAGAGATACAACCGTTTTTAAAAACACATATAATTACACAGTTAAAATTAAATGCGGTCCTATGTCAGAGAAAAGCCCCATATGGACTCAGTGCAAACAGCAGTAATTAGCAGCAGTGTAACAGTATTTTAAAAAGCGACTTAGCAGCGCCTGCCCCCGAGACGGCCTCTCGGCTACTCAGCAGAGTGCGTCTCGTCAAATAGGCCTGCGCGCTAGCATTTGGCCTCTTTTATGTCCTGCCCCCTTGTAATCCTGGTGCCCCTAGCAATATGGCGCCTGGCTACAGCCTTCCCGCCTGTCCTAAGATGGCGTTTGACACGGTGTAAGGCGAGGGGGGTCCCGCTCGAGCAGCAGGTGAGAAGGATGTATTTTTAAAGTGCGGGTATGCGGATGTGCAAAGAGATACAACCGTTTTTAAAAACACATATAATTACACAGTTAAAATTAAATGCGGTCCTATGTCAGAGAAAAGCCCCGTATGGACTCAATGCAAACAGCAGTAATTAGCAGCAGTGTAACAGTATTTTAAAAAGCGACTTAGCAGCGCCTGCCCCCGAGACGGCCTCTCGGCTACTCAGCAGAGTGCGTCTCATCAACTTGCCCACAGCATCATCGGGGGACACCGAGGGAGAGACCTGCACGGACGTGGAGGAGGGTTCCAGCACCAGTGCCACCACTCCTGGTGAGTCGGCAGCATCAAGTGGCACGAAGGGCGAGGGGAGTGCGGCGGAGGACCTGGGTAGTACCATCACCGACTACGACGCAGACGGGTCCGAGGCTGAACTCCCTGAGGGGGCGGAGGCGGCTCCAACAGTTGGCAGCAGCACTACAACTGTCACCGCCCCCTCCATTCCCATCACCGCCCTCCCACTTGCTCGGGTCCCTTCTGTCCGTGTAGGGCAACAACGTGTCTCCTTCATGCCAGGCACCGCACCCCCTGCCCCTGTCTCCCCTGCTGCCCTCACTGCCGAGTCTGTGGACATTCAGCGGCAGTTGCAGGTTGGGCAGACATCGATCCTGACTGTCCTCCATGGCCACACCAGACTGCTGACACAGATGGTGTCGTACATGGAGGGCATGTCATCAGCAATGTATGACCAACGGATGTTGCTGAGGTCCATGGACTCGTCACTGACGGCAGCAGTGAGTCTCCTGCAGCGCTTCGTCCCCCCACCTACCCCTGCGCCATCCACACTTCCCACTCCCATTCCTGTCCCAAGCACACACACACCTTCCCAGGCAGGCACCACACCAGACACAGGCAGCACACCAACAGGGAAGGGCAAGTGCACACCTCCTGTCACGCACACTCAGGGGGAAGAAGGCACACCCACTGGGTCTAGGGCACACAGGCAGACACGCAGACACAGTAGGAGTCCGCATGCCTCACTCCCCAGTCCCTCCGATGTCACTCCCCTCGGCTCCCCTGCCCCACAGTCTGAGAAGGAGACCTACTTGGCTGTGCTGGGCCTCAGCCCCACTGTTTCACCTGCGCGCAAACGGGCAAGGCACTCCACGGGTAGGGGAGTAGAGTCCCCCCTGTCCACCACCTCCCCCAGTAGCGCTGCGACCTATCCCTCCGACCCCCCCCTCCTTGGGGCCTGTGGTTCCTTCGGGTGCAGGGGAGACGCTGCAAGATCTTGCGGACGTGTGCAGCGCAGTACTGACCTCCACCTTTGGCGCTGCCCAACCCCCTGTGGTGGAGTAGTCTGTCCCTGTACCCCCAACACCTGCCCTGCCCCCTCCTGTCCCTGCGGTGCCTTGTCCTTCCCCACATGATGCCCCCACCCCAGTCGATCAACCAGAGGTATCTAATGTGCAGGCAAGCTAGGGGAGACGCATGGCCATGTGTCCCCCCCCCCCCAGGACTTCGTGTCTGGACTGGCCTATGTAAATAGTGTCCTTTTCTACTTTTTGTTTTCATGCTGAATAAAGCTTTTTGTTTTTCCTTTGCACACAATTGCTTTTCAGGTATTGATGTTGGTGCTGATGCTCCATGAGCTGGGGTGGTGATCATGTGTTGGGTATCTGGGAAATGTAGTAGTCTGCTGCTCATGGGGTGGACCCTGGTATCTGCGTGGCATCACAAGGTCTCTGCAATGATTCTTTGGTCGTGTATGCTCTTTGTGTTTTGAGACATTGTCCCAAGGAGTGTTCCTTTCTCTGTGGCACCTGACATCTTCCCTGCAGGGAGTTGCACCATTGTTGTGCTGACCTGTGTCTACATTTCCTTGGTGGCTGATGGATCCCTTCAACTATGTCCATGCCTGCTCAGCAATGTGTCCGGCTGCATCGTCTGTGCCATCCTTGGTAGTCACTGTACTTGTGTATGGAGTATGTTGCCATGCCTCCATGGGGAAATGGTCCCTTTTCCGCACTATGCATGTGTGTACTCCCACCCTAGCACACATATGGTACTTGTTCTGCAGGGTATTTGGTCACCCGTCTGACAATTGTGGGCATTGTATCTGTGGGAAGTCCACCCTATTCCTTCCATGGGAGACAACAACTTGGTGGCTGTGCCAGCACCTGTATATTCCTATCAGTCCTGGAATGTGCGTGACAGTGTGTGTTCCCTTTCGCTCTCTTAGTTTAGTGGGTTTCACATGACTATACAGTCTTGTGACATGATCTCAGTGTGTGTATTGTGCAGCCTCCGCAAGGGGTGGGTATGCATGTGTCATTTGTCATCGCACCCACATGTGGTGTGTCATGCAGTGGGGGAATGACATTCATCCTCATGGGAGTGGGACACTGCTGTCAGTGATGTGTTGATATGGCACTCTCAACATAGTCGCACATTGGGGATGCGTTCATGGACCCATGGAGTTGTGGTCATCTGAGGATGATGCACCCACCCCTCATGTGTCTGGGCACTGCTGGGAGTCCTCTGCACCCACCCCTCATATGTCTGGGCACTGCTGGGAGTCCTCTGCACCCACCCCTCATATCTGGGCACTGCTGGGAGGCCTTTGCACCCACCCCTCATATGTCTGGACACTGCTGGGAGTCCTCTGCACCCACCCCTCATATGTCTGGGCACTGCTGGGAGTCCTCTGCACCCACCCCTCATATGTCTGGGCACTACTGGGAGTGATATGCACCCTCCCCCATGTCTCTGTCTACTGCTGGGAGTCCTCTGCAGCCACCCACCCACCCGCCCCCTTGGTGCAGTACACTGCTGTCCTGTGCATACACACACACCAATATACTGCTTATATGCTGCAACAGGCCCTAAGCCAACATTCGTGGAGTGTGTACGCCTTGTATCCATTCTGTACTGGTGCCGTAGGGGTACAGGTGGGACGGACCCTAACCCCGCATTCATAGGGTGTACGGGCTGTACCCACGCTGTGAGGGCATGTGTATGGCGCGAACCCCTCCATCACCACCCCAATGGTGGTACGGCCCCTACCCACGCCCCCACAGCGTGGGTACGGCGCGTTCACCTCCATCACCACTACAGTGGTGGTACGGACCGTACCCACGCTCTCGAGGGCGTGGGTACGGGCCGTACCACCATTGGGGTGGTGATGGAGGTGTACGCACCGTACCCGCGCTGTGAGGGCGTGGGTATGGCGCATACCCCTCCATCACCACAACAATGGTGGTACGGGCCGTACCCACGCTCTGGGGGGCGTGGGTACAGGCCGTACCACTATTGGGGTGGTGATGGAGGGGTACGTGCCGCACCCACGCCCTCACAGCGTGGGTACAGCGCGTACCCCTCGATCACCACAACAATGGTGGTACGGGCCGTACCCACGCTCTGGGGGGCATGGGTGCGGGCCGTACAACCATTGGGGTGGTGATGGAGGTGTACGCGCCGTACCCACGCTGTGAGGGCGTGGGTACAGTGCGTACCCCTCCATCACCACAAAAATGGTGGTACGGCCCATACCCACGCCCCCACAGCGTGGGTACGGCGCGTACCCCTCCATCACCACTACAATGGTGGTACGGCCCATACCCACGCCCCCCAGAGCGTGGGTACGGCCCGTACCACCATTGTAGTGGTGATGGGTACGTCCACGTCCACTTCCGTTGTGGCGGTACGTGGGATTGGTGGACACGCCCCCCGAAGTGACCAGACCATGGGGGTAAGTTATGTGCAGGATATATATGTTTTAACTTGGGGGGGGTGTAATTTCCTGTCCCTCGCCCCACCCCCACCCCTTTGCCCCTGGGTGTTGTTCTGACCTTCTGCGGCATCTGCGTCGGTTTCTATGCACCAGGTCGTAGGCTAGGCGGGCCGGGATGACACGTTGGATGGGGTCCATGGCTGTCCGTCGCGTACCGGTGCTCCTTCTTCGCTTCGTCCTTAATTTCCCGGCAGTTTTTGGCTGCCGTAAAAAATGGTCCGTGCGGAGTGACGTAGGCACGAATCATACTTGCTGGTCCGTAAAACGCTGCCTGACTCCGTCCGGACGTCACGTACGCGATGTCCCGGATCGGAATTGTGGGTATTTTTTAGCCGGTCGGTGTTTTGTACGACTCGTACGGAAATGGTATTTCTGTACGAATCGTACTTGCGGGTTTGTAAGGTGGTTTTCCCGGGTACACGTCGGACGGAGAATTCGGTCCGTACGACCATCCATACCCGGGTTTTACAGGATCGGAATTGGCACCCAAATAGGGCTCTTCACCACAATACCAAAGACACCAAACATGACTTAGCTTCCAGCTCCCATTTGGAAATTATAGTTATTCACTAACTGGAACTAGAGGTCAAGAAAAGATTAATAAGAAGCCTGATCTTGCTCACTAAGGATCTGCCTTCTTATGAATCTTTTCTTGACCTCTGCTCCAACAATTAGCAAAAACTTTATATCTGAAATGTTGCTATGACTGGAATTGGGGACATTCACGGCAGCTCTAATAGGAGTGCTGTTCTTTCATCTGTATGCACTTTGTGTCTGCTATCTGAAAATTAAACTGTACACCATGTGCTATTTTTCTGTCCAGCATATGCAAAGCTTAGAGGGGAAATGATATGTCCACTGTGCAAATATTATAGCTTTCTGAGATATCTGGAGGCAATGAGAATCTTGAAGGGTGGCACATCCATTTACACTGTTTTTGCTGTAGTCAAGTTTCTATTCGTGAGAGGGCCTATAAGGAAAGCCAACCGTCTTAAATTTTAGAACAGGAGAAACTGGTTGCATGCACTGGTTGCTTTCTTTGCACTTGTAAGCATTTTTACTCTTTGCTGTGTTATGAGTATTGTTTTAGACTTTTTAAAGCTTTTTTTATGTTAGGCCTAAAGAGATTTTAATTGTTCTTAACAATTTCGAAACATTGTATTTTAATGATTGTTTTATTGTCTGTAAGTTTTATCGAAACAATTTATAAACTTTTACTACATAGAAATAAACTTTTACTGCATAACACTACCAGGACATGTGAACTTAAAAGTATGTGCTCAAACTTTTAATTACAGAGCACCCTGCCCTATGAGCAGCCCAGGGGCCTACCTTAGCGGTGACGTATATGCAATAAATGTGGAATTTAAGGCTTGCCAAGGGTATTTAAATGCCAAGTTGACAGGACAGTTAAAAACTGCATTCAAGCTGCAGTGGCAGGCCCAGGACATGTTTTAAGGTGCTTCTTAAGTGGTTGGCACAATAAGTGCTGTAGGCCCACCAGTAGCATTTAATTTGCACCCCCTGGGTATATGGTATAACACTCTACAAGGGACTTATAAGTAAATTAAATATGCCAATGGGGTATAAGCCAATACAACCATGTTTGAGGGGAGTAAGCATAAGCACTTTAGCACTGGTTAGCAGTGGTAAAGTGCACAGAGTCCTCAGGCCAACCAAAATAAGTCCATTAAAAATGTAGGAGGTGAAGCAAAAAGGTTTGGGGAAGACCACCCTATGGCTGACAGGTCTAACACGTATCCCCTCAGCTTAAAGTGGGGAAAACAACCCAACCCCTAGGGAGTTCTATTCACTAAGGCAGAAAAACCTGGAGAGACCATCAGCATTGGCATGCTCTGACCCAGGATGGTGTTCCACCGTAAAGTCCAGTCCCTGTAGGGCGATGGACCACCTCTATAGTTTTGGATTCTCTCTTCTCAGTTGCATAAGCCACAAGAGGGGCCTGTGGTCTGTCTGAACTCAGAAGTGAGTCCCCAACAAGTATGGTCTCAGCTTCTTCAGTGCCAAGATCACAGCAAAATCTTCTCTCTTAATACCACTCCACCTCTTTTCCTTGGAATTTAGCCTGTTAGAGATGGATGCTACAGGTTGGATCTCCTCAGTTAGTTGTGATTGGACTGCCCTATACCATGCTTCGAGGCATCTTTTTGGACAATAAACGCCTAGGGAAAGTCTGGGGTCACTCTTGAGCACATCACTTGTTTTTACGGAGTCAAAGACTTTCTGACAGGCTACTGTCCAGATCACCTTCTTGGGCTGCTTTTTGGTAGTCAGCTCGAGGGGGCAACAATGTGCCATATCCCATGAAAAAGCTCCTGTAATGCCCAGTGAGGCCTAGGAAGACCCTCACTTCTGTTTGAGGTTTTGGGGGCTCCTAGGCCAGGGTAATCTCTATTTTGACCTGGAAGGGCTACACCTTCACCCCACCCACAAGGTGTCCCAAGTTCAGCACCAACCCCTGCCCTATCTGGCACTAACTGGCCTCAACGGTTAGGGCTGCATGTAGCAGAGGCTAAAGCACTCCCTGCAGATGAAATAGGTGGTCCTGTCAGGTGCTGCTAAAGACAGCTGTCATCTAAATGTGAAGTACTGACGTCCTCCATCACAGCTATGACATGTTCATCAGCCTCTGGAATGTGGCAGGTACATTCTGTAGTCCAAAGGGCATCACCTTAAACTGAAAGTTGCCATCTTGGATAGCAAAAGCTGGCCTCTCTTTGGCCCCCTTGTTCAGGTCAATCTGCCAGTACCCTGAAGTCAAAAATGCTCTGGAACTTTGCATCCTCTAACCTATCAATGAGTTCATCAGATCCGGGGATGGAACATGCATCAGTCTTGGTGAATGAGTTGACTACCTTGTTGTCAACACAGAACCTATGTTCTGGGGGGTGCCCAGTGGACCCACCTTTGGCGCGAGCACCACTGGGCCGGACAAGGGACTTATGGAAGGCTCAATGATTCCCAATGCCAGCATCTTAGTGACTTCTACTTTGATGCTGGCCCTCACTTTGTCAGACAGCCTGTACATTTTGTTTTTACCAGGCAGGCTGTCCGCAGTGTCTATATCATGGGTACACAAGAATATAAGCTCAGGAGTGAGGGAAAATAGGGAGGGAAACTATTACAGTAGCTGACGACAGTCCCTCTGCTCCTCTGGGGTCAGGGTAGGGAAGAGGTTGACACCCTCCACTAACCCATTAGTCTCTGTGGCTGACAAGCAACTAGGAAGAGATGTACTTTTCTCCTCCCCATCATCTGTCACCAGCAGCATGATGATCTTAGACCTCTCATAGTGGGGTTTGAGGCAGTTGAGTACCCGTTAGGGGTTTCTGGGGGGTCTTGAATACCCCCATTTAAGTGGACTCTCCCTTCCTCTCCACCACCTCATATGGCCCAGTCCAGTAATCCTAGAGAGGCCTAGGCTCCACCGGCTCCATCAGCCACACTTTCTGACCAGCTGGAATTCCATGGCAGTCGTTTAGTCATACCATTTCTTCATTACCTCCTGACTAGCTTCCAAGTTCTCAGAAGCCTTCTTCCTGAACTTGGCCATTTGGTTCCTGAGTACTAGCATGTGGCTAATCACATCCTGAGGAGGTTCTTGGAAGCTTACCCCCACTGATCCTTGAACAGAATGAGAGTTTCCCTTACAGGGTGGCCATACAAAAGTTCCAATGGGCTAATGTCTACTCCCTTCTGTGGCACCACTATGTAAGCAAAAAGCAGGCATGGCAAGAGGACGTCCCGCTTCCGCCTAATGGGCTCATGGGCTCAGGCAGACCCATAATTATGCCCTTAAGGATCTTTTTGAAACTTTCAACAAGCCCATTGGTTTGTGGATGGTAGACTATGGGGAACTTATAGGTAATTCCAACACTATTTCCCTTCAGGACTCTCGGGTTGAGGACCTCTGGCTAATGGCTTGGAATGACATGAAGATTTTTCAGCCCAGGTCTTGACCGTCTTAGTCTGCAAGAGATAAGCTCAACCCCTTCTGGTAGCCACAATGTCGCCGACACTTATAGCGCTTAACCAGATAGTGCCCTCCAGAAGAAGTCCCTAGTAGGAAAAGCTCTGAAGGAAAAACACCTCAGATGATGACATTGGGCTCCCTGATGGCAAAGGCAAGGACCAGATGCCACCAGAGGAAAAGGAACCTCCAACATGAGAGAAAGAGCCAACAGAGAAATGGTGAAATAAGCAGGAGAACAGGAGCAGCAAAACTGGAACATCAACAGGAAAGAAGATTATCAGGATCGTGGAAACACACCTATAGGAGCAAAGAAGTGTTGCAACCCAAGGAAGAGAGAAATTCTACTTCCTATATACCCCCAGCACAGGAAATTACATCAGAAAATTAGGCTGCCATAGTCGATGGGGATAGTAAAACTATGAAGAATGAGGAGGCTGCCATGATGGTTCGGTTACTAGAAAACAATTTCCCAGGAGATCTGGTAAGGAGAACTATGATGGCTTCCAACATGCGCTCCAGGGAGAGGAACAACGAAGACTACACCGGCGGGCCAACTGCCATTAAGATTCACCCACAAATGCTCTTGGCGGCCTGCCAGCGCAACCACCACCCTGCAGGTAAGGGAATTGATCGTCCTGCTGCATAGAGTGGGATGCGAGAGTAGCAGTCCAGTGGGCCACATTGTAACCCACAGTTTAACAACTTCCACATAGACTTCATGAACACAGACATGGGATTAGTGCCCCTATCAGCCACGACTTCTTTGAGGAACATCCCCATCAGAGCCCTAGCCACTACTGGTGCAGTGATTAACCTCAGAGGAATGGCCTCTGGGTATTGTGTGACATTGTCCACCAAGACTATGATAAACTTATGCCTAAGGCCGTCTTGGGGTCCAAAGGCCCTACAATATTAATGCCCACCCTCTCAAAGCATTTGTCAGCAACATGCATTGTAGTCAGGGGAGCTTTGAGCTTTTATCCAGTATTCCCACTGGCCTGGCAGGTGAGACAGGTCCCACAAAATGCATCAATAGATGTCCTCATCCGGGGCCAATAAAAGTGGGTGATAACCCTGGCAAAGGTCGTTGTCCTGTTCCAGAAGCCCTTCCAGTGGTATCTCATGAGCCAGCACCACAAGGAAGACCCTCTAACATTAGGGAACTACCAATCCACAAGTTGCACCATGCTCAGGGGCCTTAAGCTCACTATACCGGAGGTCATTCTCCCAATATATGAGGTTATCTCCAGAGGTGTCATCAGCTGCCTGGACTTCAGCCTCCTGTCTCAGGCCCTCAAGGGTTGAGCACTCGTGATATGCCTTGTAGAAATCTTCCCTGGTAGGCTCTCCTTCTACTTGCCATCCAGCAATTTCAGGCAAGTTACCAAGGGAAGCAATATCTTCCTCAGTAGGCTCGGGGGGCCTCCTCTGGCACCCCATCCTCTTGTGCTGGGGTAACTTTTGAGGCTGAGATCGCACAGCACAGGAGGATGGGGTCTGTGCTGGGGGACATTCAGGGGCAGGGATCCCACAGCACAGGAGGATGGGGTCTCTTTCCTGGCATGCTGTCTGAGCTACTTTTCCAGGGTTCAGACCTTCTTGACTCCCCTCCTGGGTAGTCATGGATCTCATGCTCACACAGATCCACTCATGCAACCCTAACATTTCCAGGTCTGAACTGAGCTCGACTTCCTTCCAGGCACTGTGCTCCAAGTCATTCCCTAACAGACAGTCCACTGGCATAGCAGAGCTCACAGCAACTTACATAAGACCTGAGACCCACCCTAACCACTCGAAGGGATCCATAGCCATAGGTTAGTGCCTCTCCCGGTTGTCTGTTACCACAACCTTGTGGAATATATTGGGAATAACCTGCTGTGGGGACAACAGATGACACCTAACAGGTCTCATACTGGCTTCTTGTCCCTCAGAGCCTCCACCTTCTGCCCACTGATAGTGATCCACTGCCTATACGTTGCAGTATTGGAAGGTATGTGGGCTTTAAGCACCATCTATGTATCACTCAGGGACACTAGGGTTACCTCACTAATCTTCCCCACCCTAACAGGGATCATCTCCTCCCCAAAAGCTACACTGGCAAACCCCTGTGACTGCACACTACAGAGGGGCAGTGCCCTCTTGGAGCACTTGTCATGTCCCTTGATATGGTCATATTGGTAGCACTCATAGCACTTAGGGACAAACTTTCCAGTTTTCTGATCTATGAAGCCTTTCATCTGGTGGGAAGATTGGGATTGGGACCCTTTCCCTTATGAACTGTTTTTGCGGCCTAGAGAGAACTCTTTGGTTTTATTTGTATCTGCCCCCCTTTCTTCTGTTGGGAACCCTCACCACCCCTTTGGGAGTTCCCTGCAGACACCTTCTTAGAAACTCTGGTGCTGACCCATAGGTCTGCCTCCTCAGAAAGCTTCCTGGGATCAGAAAACCTGCTATCACCGAGGTGTAAGTACAGCTCTGGAACACCTATTGAGCATGAGCTCTCTCAGAATTAGGTTGTACAGCCTAGTAAAATCACCCACTTTGCTGCCCATCACCCAGCCCTTCAGTGCCTTGCTGGCATAATCTAGGAAATCTACCCAGGAGTGGTTTGGGAGATGGTGGCTGTTCCTGAACCTCTGATGGTACTTCTCAGGGGTCAGTCCAAAGTTAGCAACAATTATTGCTTCTATGGGGGCATACTTTGTCTGATCCTCTGCCTCTAGTGTGAGAAGTTTATCCCTCCCCACCGTGGGCATGTGTTTCCACAGGCTACCTCTTCCAGTATTCCTCTGGGACCTTGTGTACCCTGAGTGCAACTGCATAAGCAGCAAACCACTTGTCTATATCATCTACCACCAAACGTTAGGCACAAGCTCTTGGGGTATGCAGAGTCTCTACTCTCCAGCAGACACTGTTAGTGCGCTGCCGCCATCACTGTTGGGACCTGAAGGTTGCCTTGCATTTAGCTCCATCTCTTTCATGTTGTTCTTGTTCTCTAACTGCAGTCTATTTTCAGTCAAGGCCCTTTCAGTCTTCTCCAGTTTTAGCTTGGCCAGATCCAGCTTAGGCTTGAGAATCATCTCCTCCCTCCTGTCTTCCAGCTCCACTTGTGGCAGACACCTGGGGGAAACATTGCTCTTAGCCCTATCTTGGATATCCTCATTTCTCTCCGAGGACAGTTGAGCTGATCTTTCAGGCCAGGGCTTTTCTCCTGGTCCTGCTCCTAAGCCTCACTTAAGTCCAAGTCCTCCTCATTGTCTTCACCATTATCCTCTCCTGAGGTGCACTGCCACCTCTGCACTTGCTCAAATGCTCTGTGGGACACCTGAAGAGCCAATTGGGTGGCCCTCCTGTCTGTTTTCAGACTCTCCTGCTTGCAGGGGATTCAGCAGCTCAGCCCTGCTAAGGTTATCACAGTTGTGCAGCTCCATCTACATGGTGAAAAAAAGGTAGGGGAACTTAAAATTTGAAAAGGGGGAAAACAACCAATGAAAAACATGAGGAGAAATTTAAAAAGGGGGCACTCTGGTGTCAAATTATTTAAGAGGGATTTTTGTGTAACACAAATCATCATATGGTACTGCACACACAGAAGCACTGATCCCACTCCTGCCACCATTGTTAGAAAGTGGGTTGTTGATTGACTGGGGTGTAAGCCCTTGTCAAGCACCAGCCACAATCCCATGCAGGGTGAACCAGAAAAAGTAACTTAATTAACCTGTGTCTAACCCTGAATAGCTTGGCACATAAAGCAGTCTGGCTTAACTTCGAGGCAAATGTGTAAAGCATTTATGTAGCACTCAAACAGTAATAAAGTGAAAACACAACACAAGAAAACTCTCAAAATCAATGTATCAATATAAAGCAAATGTTAAAGTTTTTTGTAAAAACTAGCACCTAAAAACTCAAAGCGAGAAGCATAGATATCTAGTCGTGTGAGACCAGGTCAAAGTCGAAAAATGAGGTTGATCGTCATGGAATGCCATTCAGATACAAGAAGTGGATTGGGCCCGGTCTGTGCTTACCTACGGTCTCAGAAAAATTATTTAGAAAGATGTTCTGAGAAGGAGCAGGACTGGCGCACAGTCCACCGGTATAGCAGGGCTCAAAGATGAGTTTGAACTGCTAGCCAAATTAGGAGTTTTCTCCTGTCTGGCTGGCTGTTCTTTGGCATTCTCACGGCAATGGGAACATCAAAATAAGTACCTGCATGGCATGGATTGCTGCATGCAGATACTGGGCTACATGCACTCAGAGGGGCACAACATGTGCACCCCTGCATGCACCTCTTGGTGCAGTAGCCCCTTTGTTCCCTCATTGCCACACTTTCATGGTGGTCGCAGTGCCAGCCATTCACAGTGTGGCAGTGATGAAACTCATAATATGTTTGGCGGGGCCGCAGTGGCCGCGCCAAGCATATTGCGGCCTCAAGACTGCTGCACCAACCCTGGTTGTTGCGGTGTTCTCAGGGCGGCCCGACTGCCCTGGCCATAATAGGGAGGTTGGAAGACGGCCACTGATGCGCCCCATGAGTCTGGCGGTCCGTGGACCGCAAGACTTGTAATAAGGCCCTCAGTCTCTGAAATGGAAGCTGGAAAACTCCAGCGGGATAAGACAGAGGGCTGTAACCATAGAGAGTTCTTCACAGTCAGATAGCTCATTGAAGAAGGACCAATTAAACAGATTTGCTGCTGAAGAGAAGAATGTACAGGGAGAAGCTGCAATGTCAATTCGACCGGCGATTCAACTCAGGTGGATAGACCAACAGGTCGGTACCGGTCTTCTCCTGGTTCTCAGAGCAGTTTTTACCCAAAAGATATTTACTTTCCCACTTATGGACTTAGACTATCTGGGCACCTTTAGCACCACTTACTAGGGTCCAAGACTGGAGGGGCACACCTTGGAGGGTCAGGACTCACTCAGGCTGGGTCCAGGTGTGTGTTCAAGATGGAGGAAGACTTTTGTGTTCCTGAACACGAGGCCAGCAAATTAGCCCTTATGAATCACTCTGGAGCTCCTGGGACATTGAAGATCCAGTCCTTGCCCCCAAGCAAAAGGTGGCAGAGCAGCAGGAAAAACTGGGCAGGAATCCAGCAGGTCAGCAGTCCTTTAGAGCAGAAGTCCAGCAGCAGATCATTCCTTCCAGCAGCACAGCAGTCCTTCTTCCTGGCAGATTATCCACAGGTCCAGAAGTGTACTGAAGAGTTGGTGTCTGAGGTCCTACTTTAATACTCTGGTGCCCTGGATGGTTCTAGACAGTGGCTTGAAGTGCATAGAATTTTCTGACTCTCCTGCCCTAGCTCCGAGATGGCTGCAGTATGTTAAGCCCTTTGTGTGAAGACAGAGCACATGCTTTTTAGTGGCTTGTAGGGCTGTGCTAAGCTCGCCTCCTATCCTGCCAGCAGATCACCCATTCAGGCACACCTAATCCCTCTATTGTGTGACTGTCTGGGAGGAATTTGCAAAGTATAACTGTCAGTTACACCCAGTCATGTGACCGAGGCCATGCTATAGGCAGAAAAAGGCTAAGGTCAGAAAAAAGTCAACTTTTTAAAAGTGGCATTTTTTATAATTGTGATTGAAAGCAGACTTTACCATTAAATAGGGTTCTTTGCCAAAGATGCCAAACATGACATAGATACTGTGAGAAGATGGCTTGGGATATGCTGTCCACTAATTAAAGTAATTAATTATTTCACATTGAGCACGGTGACACTGCACACTAAAACGTTACATATCATCTATGACGACCAGGTAGAGAGACTTATATTTAAATGCTCCTCTAAACCTTTTTTTTAGAGATAACAGAGCCTTTTTCTGATTTTTTCTTTATTATTCTTTCGTAAGTGTCCCTATATTAGACTGTCCTGACGAGACCCTCTAATTGTCATAGGGTCGAAACGCCGTTGACGTGAAAGGCGAATCATTCTTTCGACACTTAGAATGACTGAGTGTTGATAATTGGATTTATTAATTGTTTATGATTGCCTTTGTAATGAAAAATTGAAACCTTTCTGTATGTTGCACTTTATGTTACCTTTTTGTTTGTTTAGGTTAATTTTTCACTGGGACACTATTTGAAATTTGCATAAATATTGTTAATTTGTATTGTGAATTTATGTCCACTTCCCATAATACCTTTTTTATTACAAATATAAAAAGAGAAAAAATTTCTACAAAAGATCTAATGTGTATGGCTGTGCTTTTCTTTCTGACATCATATTTAATCCTTTTTCTTCTTTGGATTGTTATCATGTATTATACATTATATTAGCAAGTATTAATCCACACGAGCCATTGTTTCCTTACAACACTAATTAAAGTAGGCACCTTGTACCAATCCACATGACCCTTATGATGTATGAGGTCAAAGATTACCTTATTGAAAGCTAACCTAGTGGTAGCTATGGATAGAAGCCTTCAGGCTTAATCTTGAAGGAATGTAAAGCAGCTTGTTTTACCAGAATATCACCTCCAGAATGATTAAATGAAGGAGAACCACACAGTAGTTATATACAAATATGTATTTATTAATATAACACTCTCTACTATCCTCTACATCATGGGTACTCACAAACTTTCTCTCGGGGGCCAAATTTACAGTGTGGTTTGTGGCTGAGGGCCGCACCGGTGGGGCGGGGTCAGAGGGGGAGGGGCGGGCTAAAGCAAAAAAAAATTGTGACCATGAGGTAGAACACAGGTCCCTGCAGCAGATGCCTTCGTCCACTGAGCCACCAGACCCGGCATACACAGATCTCTCGCTCTCCCTCTTCCCCTCTCTCCCCCTCCTTCTCCCTCCCTCCCTCTCCCTCTCCTTCCCTGTCTCTCCCTCCCTCTGTCGCCCTCCCTCTGTCTCCCGCCTCCCTCTGTCTCCCTCCTCCCTCTGTCTCCCTCCTCCCTCTCTGTCTCCCTCTCTGTCTCCCCCTCTGTCGCCCTCCTCCCACTGTCTCCCTCTCTGTTTCCCCCTCTGTCGCCCTCCTCCCTCTGTCTCCCTCTCTGTCCCTCCCTCTGTCTCCCTCCCTTTGTCTCCATCCCTCTGTCTCCCTCCCTCGGTCTCCCTCCCTGTCTCTCTCCTGTCTCTCTCCCTCCCTTTGTATCCCTCCCTGTCTCTCTCCCTCCCTCTGTCTCCCTCCCTCCCTCTGTCTCCCTCCCTCCCTCTGTCTCCGTCTCTCTCCCTCTCCCTCCATCTCCCTCCCTGTCTCCGTCTCCCTCCTTGTTTCTCTCCCTCCCTCTGTCTCTCTCCCTCTGTCTCCCTCCCTCTGTCTCCTTCCCTCTCCCTCTGTCTCTCTCCCTCTGTCTCCCTTCCTCCCTCTGTCTCCCTCCGTCTCCCTCCCTCCGTCTCCCTCTCTCAGTCTCCCTCCATCTCCCTCCCTCCCTCTGTCTCCCTCCGTCTCCCTCCCTCCGTCTCTCCCCCTGTCTCTCTCCCTGTCTCTCTCCCTCCCTCTGTCTCCCTCCCTCTCCCTCTGTCTCTCTCCCTCTGTCTCTCTCACTCTCCCTCTGTCTCTCTCCCTGTGTCTCCCTCCCTCTCCCTCTGTCTCTCTCCCTCTGTCTCCCTCCCTCCCTCTGTCTCCCTCCGTCTCCCTCCCTCTGTCTCCCTCCGTCTCTCTCTCTCTGTCTCCCTCCCTCTGTCTCTCAATGTCTCTCTCCCTGTCTCTCTCCCTCCCTCTGTCTCCCTCCCTCTCCCTCTCTTCCTCTGTCTCTCTCCCTCTGTCTCCCTCCCAGTCTCCCTCTCCCTCCCTCCCTCTGTCACTCTCCGTCTCCCTCCCTGTCTCCCTCCCTCTGTCTCTCTCCCTCCGTCTCCCTCCCTCTCCCTCCGTCTCCCTCTGTCTCCCTCTGTCTCTGACCAGGAGGTTGAACACAGGTCCCTGCAGCAGATGCCTTCGTCCACTGAGCCACCAGACCCGGCATACACAGATCTCTCGCTCTCCCTCTTCCCCTCCCTCCCCTTTTCTCCCCCTCCCTCCCCCTCTTCCTCCCTCTCTCCCCCTCCTTCTCCCTCCCTCCCTCTCCTTCCCTGTCTCTCCCTCCCTCTGTCGCCCTCCCTCTGTCTCCCTCCTCCCTCTGTCTCCCTCCTCCCTCTGTCTCCCTCCTCCCTCTCTGTCTCCCTCTCTGTCTCCCCCTCTGTCGCCCTCCTCCCACTGTCTCCCTCTCTGTTTCCCCCTCTGTCGCCCTCTTCCCTCTGTCTCCCTCTCTGTCCCTCCCTCCCTCTGTCTCCCTCCCTTTGTCTCCATCCCTCTGTCTCCCTCCCTCGGTCTCCCTCCCTGTCTCTCTCCTGTCTCTCTCCCTCCCTTTGTCTCCCTCCCTGTCTCTCTCCCTCCCTCTGTCTCCCTCCCTCCCTCTGTCTCCCTACCTCCCTCTGTCTCCGTCTCTCTCCCTCTCCCTCCATCTCCCTCCCTGTCTCCGTCTCCCTCCTTGTTTCTCTCCCTCCCTCTGTCTCTCTCCCTCTGTCTCCCTCCCTCTGTCTCCCTCCCTCTCCCTCTGTCTCTCTCCCTCTGTCTCCCTTCCTCCCTCTGTCTCCCTCCGTCTCCCTCCCTCTGTCTCCCTCTCTCAGTCTCCCTCCATCTCCCTCCCTCCCTCTGTCTCCCTCCGTCTCCCTCCCTCCGTCTCTCCCCCTGTCTCTCTCCCTGTCTCTCTCCCTCCCTCTGTCTCCCTCCCTCTCCCTCTGTCTCTCTCCCTCTGTCTCTCTCACTCTCCCTCTGTCTCTCTCCCTGTGTCTCCCTCCCTCTCCCTCTGTCTCTCTCCCTCTGTCTCCCTCCCTCCCTCTGTCTCCCTCCGTCTCCCTCCCTCTGTCTCCCTCCGTCTCTCTCTCTGTCTCCCTCCCTCTCTCTCTCAATGTCTCTCTCCCTGTCTCTCTCCCTCCCTCTGTCTCCCTCCCTCTCCCTCTCTTCCTCTGTCTCTCTCCCTCTGTCTCCCTCCCAGTCTCCCTCTCCCTCCCTCCCTCTGTCACTCTCCGTCTCCCTCCCTGTCTCCCTCCCTCTCCCTCTGTCTCTCTCCCTCCGTCTCCCTCCCTCTCCCTCCGTCTCCCTCTGTCTCCCTCTGTCTCTCTCCATCTCCCTCCCTCCCTCTGTCTCCCTCCCTCCGTCTCCCTCCCACCCTCTGTCTCCCTCCCTCCGTCTCCCTCCCTCTGTCTCCCTCCCTCCGTCTCCCTCCCTCCCTCCCTCCCTCTATCTCCCTCCCTGTCTCTCTCCCTGTCTCTCTCCCTCCCTCTGTCTCTCTCCCTCTGTCTCTCTCCCTCTGTCTCTCTCCCTCTGTCTCCCTCTCCCTCCCTCCGTCACCCTCCGTCACCCTCCGTCTCCCTCCCTCCGTCTCCCTTCCTCTGTCTCCCTCTCTGCCTCCCTCTCTCTGTCTCTCTCTGTCTCCCTTCCTCTCCCTACCTCTGCCTCCCTCCCTCTCCCTCTGTCTCCCTCCCTCTGTCTCCCCCAGACTGCGCCTCTCTTTCTTCCTCTGTCTGTCACCCTCTGTCTCTCTACCTCTCCCTCCCTCCGTCACCCTCTGTCATCTCACCTGTGTGTGTGTCAGCCCTCAGCCCGGGCTGAGACAGTTTCCCAGCGCGCACACACAGCCGCACCCCAGTACTTCACAGGTCTTTAAAAGACCATTTACATGTTAATAAAGCTTTGTTGCATTTCACCTGTTAGGCCCCTGCATCTCCACTTTGACAATCATTGGAATCCCCCCGGCCCCCACAGAGCAGAGTCCGGGCTGCTGCACCCGGCAGTGTTTGCTAACACTATTTTTTGTATTTATTTTTTATACACAGGTAGGATGTCTGCAAGGTCTGCGGGCCGCCAAGGAAGGCTTGCCGGGCCACTGGCGGCCCGCGGGCCGTACTATGAGTAACCGTGCTCTACATGATGATAGAACACAAAGCACACAATACGAGATCAATAGAACAGTTGTAAGTAGCACAATACACAGTGGGCTCCAGGGGGAGACCAAACCATATACTAAAATAGTGGTATAACAATCACAACTGATATCAAGACAAGGTAATTCCGGTCCAGGGAAGACATGGCTTGGAAGTTCGGGCTGGACTGTTCCCATGAGGCACAGGGTCAAGACTGATTTGCATATGGCCATGTCTGAACTGGGGTGGCGTGGTGAGCAAAATAACGATGGATTAAACCCAGATCTGTGACTGGAGGTGAATGTTTTGCCAATGTGCAACATTCCGTCCACCATCTTGTGTGTTTTGGAGCACGTAGAATCGCTGGGACCCCAAGGAACCACCCAAGATGAGTAGACGGGGATCCCAAGGAGGCCAGGTGCAGTGTAGCAACGTGACCGCGGGCTTCGTACAATTCTATGGGGAAGTCACGGTTACACTTTTAAAGTTTAAGGAACCATTTAGGAGGACTTCGAACAAATCCTTTGTAACTTAACAGTATAGAGAGCCACCCCACCCATGGATACTGTAGTACCCGAGTTACCTATCCCTGGGGAGGCGGGTGCATATGTCTTATGTGGTGTCGGAAACCTCCGTCTTTCTCAATGGAAGGAAGTGAAGAAGTACTGCTGCCGTGAAGGTGAAAAGGGTCCGGTGGAATCCAAGCCTGGATTCTGGATAGAAGGAACCTGAAAGCAGAGGGGACAGAGTCTGGGGCACTTCAGAGTGACCAGGGGCTCAGTAGACGAATGCCCACCGATGTCGGGTGCTTCAGGTGTGAAGAAGGGATGCTTGACTCTGCAGCCATGAGGACCAAGAGACTTTGAGGATGACCAGGAGCTGGAATTGAGCTGGCCCACAAAGGATGTCGAGTGCTGTGGGGTTGGTGTCCGGCGGGAGCACCAACAAGCCTTGGCAACAGCAACACATGCAGGAAGGACAAACAGGTTACGGTGTGGACCAGCAAGGTCCAGGGTACTCCCCAAACAATGGAGAGTCAGGGCACATCTGAAGCAACCAGGAAAGCCCAAGAACAATCAAGATGACCCTCAGGAGGGCCCACAGGCCGAATGACCAGGAGTCGCGAGGGGACCTCAAGTAAGATTGCGAAGCACCAGCCCATGGAGCACACGGTGTGAGGAGGCCGGAGTTCTTTGGTGCAAATACTACTCCGGGTCAGGACTACAAGGAGTCCAATGCACAAGCTCAGGAATCGCCAACAAGCATATGCACTTGCAAATGGACGCGGTGCACAGGGGTTCAGGTTACGCAGCCCCCCACGAGGGATACTGGCCTCAAACTCGGTGAGAGAGCAGATCAACCTCAGGGACCTTCAGGAACCCACTGCCTGTGTTGCTGAAATCTGGCGCTCAGGAGCAGCAGACCGGTCAGTTGCGATTTAGGTGCCTGGGAAGCAGGGGAGTGACTCCTTCACTCCAAGGGAGATTCTTCTGTTGTCTTAAGTGCACGACAGGTCCTGCACAGAGACTCTATGGAGCAAAGGCACAAACTAAGCTTCAGACGGAAAGGTGGATGAATTCGAGCACAGTCGAGGTCCAGCGAAGTCCAGATAGTCAAAGGTCAGTGGTTTCTTCTTGCAGAATCTTGTCCACGCAAAATCTAACGTCTTACAGCCAGGTAAGCCCTTTTGTACCCACGGGAGAAGGTTGGACAGATTCAGGGGACCCTCCTAGGGGAGGGGCAGGACAGAGGGGTGGCTACACCCATGTCCTTTGTCCAGTTTTACCCCAGAGCATGAGCCAATGGCTCCCAGAACTGGTTTGAGCTGGACTATGCACAGGGACACCAAATTAATCCCCAGTGCAGACTTTCAGACACTCTCAGAGTGCACCCACCCAGCCCCAATACACTAAACCCTGTCTGGAAGGTGGTCACACATCCCTGTGACAGGATGCCTTTTGTGCTGCCTTCCTCTGTGCGAGCTTGGCTCAGCAGCAGGAGGCCAGAAATGTGTCTCTGGCTGGCAGCATCCATTTTGTGCTGTCCGGGTCGAGAAGGCTGGTACCGGATAGTCCGGTAACCCCACGAAGCTCATTTCTGAAGGGTGGAATCATACCTCTCACACCAGTTACTGGTGTGGAGGTATGATTCCAAAGTGTTTGATACCAAACACAATATGTTTCTATGCAGCCATTTTCGAGATAGCATTTACCACGAGGTTATAATGCACCTCTACCTATATGTCCGGCTGAGTCACAGACAACCAGGGAGAATGGTCTCCGAAGGCTGCAGAGGAGCTCTGCTCATGCAGGGGCACCGTCTCACATAAACCCAGCACCCTGCCTTCAGGATTGATAAGGCCTGCTATAGGGGTGACTTATAAGTTTTAAGTGTAGTGACCATTAGATATAGTGAACCTATATCTAATACTAAGTGGTGCAAGCACCAGCTTACACAGACTGCAGTAGCAGACCTAGAGTTCCAATTTGCATGGCCTCTCATGGGTGGCATAATACATGCTTCAGCACATGGGAGGCCTCTGGGGATGGTATACCATATACTACGAATTTATAAGGGTACCCCAGTATCCAATCTGGACTGTACCAAAGTACAGGTATGTCAATTTAAGGGAGAAAGCAGATAGACTGGGGTCCTGATTAGCAGGATCCCAGTCAGACTAGTCAAAAACAGTGCGACATCAAGCAAAAAGTGGGGGTAACCATAAGAAGCAGATACTACTTTCCTACACAACCCCCCCAAACTAAAGGACATGAAACTAACCTTGACCAGTTGAGTCTTCATTTTCTAAGTGGAAATATCTGGAGAGTCCATCTGCATTGGCATGGTTATTCCAAAGTCTATGTTCCACTGTATAGTCCATCCCCTGTAGGGAAATGGACTACCTCAAAGGATTGGGGTTTTCACCCTTCATCTGTTTAAGCCATAAGTGGGGCTTATAATCTGTCTGAACAATGGAGTGAGTGCCAAACAAGTATGGCCTCAACTTCTTCAGAGCCCAAACCACCGCAAAGGCTTCCCTCTCAATAACTGACCAAGATTTCCCTTTGGGGGTCAGCCTTCTGCTTATAAAAGCTACTGGCTGATCCCGACCCTCTTCATTCAGTTGTGATAACACAGCCCCTATTCTCAATTCAGATGCATCCGTTTGAACAATGAATTGATTGGAATAGTCAGGACTTTGCAGAATGGGAGCAGTGCACATGGCCTGCTTCAGGTCATCAAATGCCTTTTGACAGCTAACTGTCTACTGAACTTTCTTAGGCATTCTTTTAGAGGTCAGATCATTCAAAGGGGTCACTATGGATCCATATCCCTTGACAAACCTCCTGTAGTACCCAGTCAGGACCAAGAAAGCTCTGACCAGAGTTTGGGTAGTTGGAGCGACCCATTCCATTTTGGTCTGGATTTTGCTCTGCAATGGTTGAACCTGACCTCAACCCACAAGGTGGCCCAGGCATACAACCTTACTCGGCCCTATCTGGCACTTAGGGGCCTTGATAGTGAGGCCTACCTTTTGAAGGGCTTCCAAAACTTTCTCAGGTGGACCAGGTGATTCTCCCAGTTGGAACTAAAGACAGCAATATGATCAAGATACGCTGTACTATAGTCTTCCAGGCCTGTGAGAACTTTATTCACCAACCTTTGAAAAGTGGCAGGTGCATTCTTCAAACCAAAAGGCATTTCAATAAATTGGTTATACCCACTGGGGGTTGAGAATGCTGTTTTGGGCTTAGCTTCCTCAGCTAGTCTGATTTGCCAGTAGCCAGCTGTGAGCTCAAATATACTTAAAAACTTGGCTGAGGCCAAAGTATCAATAAGTTCATCTGCCCTTGGAATAGGATGAGCATCAGTCCTAGTGACTGCACTGAGCCCCCTGTAGTTTATACAAAACCTTGTCTCTCTTTTACCACCCTGGGTGTGAGGTTTGGGTACCAGGACCACTGGACTAGCCCAAGGGCTATCTGAGGGTTCAATTACTCCCAATTCCAGCATCTTTTGAACCTCAGTCCTGATACAGTCCCTGGCATGGTCAGGGTGCCTGTACATTTTGTTCTTTACAGGTAAGCTATCCCCTGTGTCCACTTCATGGATAGACCAGGTGGTCTGACTTTGAGTCAGGGAGAACATATGTCTGTACTGATTGAGGACTTTCCTGCAATCCGTCTGTTGCTGTTCAGTAAGGCTGCCTGCCAAGGCTACACCATCTACTGAACGATCATCAGGGTTCTGTGAGAGGAGGTCAGGGAATGGGTCACTCTCTTCCTCCTCTCCCTCACCAATAGCCATGAGCAAGCCCATGTCTGCTCTGTCAACATATGGCTTGAGCCTGTTCACATGGAGCACCCTGTGGGGGCTCCTGGGAGTTCCAAGGTCCACCAGGTAGGTAACCTCTCCCTTCTGCTGTGGTAAATATTTAAATTACCTGTACTATTTTTTATGCGGTAAAGTCTAGTAAGAATAACTCAGTCAAAATAAGAGGCAGAATCCGTGGTATTAGAGGTTCTGAAAAGGGCTTTATTCCTTACAAAGGAATTATGGTTCGAACCAGGCAATCTTATTCCATCACCACGAAGGTTCAGGAAGGGATAGGCAATACATTATTGACAAGTAACAATATATATATGAAAAGCATTGCATTAATACAGATGCAGGAGGCGTAACAGCTGATAATACAGATAAGAATACACATACGTAATAAAAATAGGCGTAATAACAGGCGTATACTAGAAACGTCATTTAAAATGATGTCACAAGTGGGTGGATCCATAAGAGAATCCTGCAGTGTCAGCAGAAATATTTGGCAGAGATGCGCGCGCAGCCGCATGACGTGTGATTGACGTGCAACTAGAGGGTGAAGGGGAATTGACATTTAGCTCTACATGTGGAGACAGAAGTCTGGGGGTCAGGTCAACCTAATCCCAAATCGTATCTAATATCTTTGTTTAAGGAACTGTTTTATCCAAAAGGAAAGGTCTCTCGGACGGAATCTATTCTATACTGACTGTTAGTGCATGTACAAGCGTCTAAGTGTCTACATGGGATGCGAGGGGGCAGGAATCTTCCATGGTAACAGGGGCTATGAATTACTTGCATAAAGACAGCGAGGCCGAGCCCTTTGCTCGGTAGCTGGAAGGATGTTTACCTAAACTACTAGACAGGAATGTATTGGATGAGGAGCGGAGCAGATAACTTGAAGGCTGAATACAGTTTTTGGCAGGCAACAGGCCGCGTCAGGCACCGTTAGCCGCGCAGGGAGTAGGACAAAGTTCATGGATACGGATGCAAGTCCAGGCTGGAGCATTTCAAAGGCAGAAGCAGAAAAAGGCTTGATGACAGAATTCAGGGCCTACTCGCCTGAACTGTAAAACTAGAAAAGTGAACCATATAAAGTCGATGGCCAATCATACTTAGGAATGGAATATTCGACCCATTCATGGCGGATCTGAAAAAGGACATGTTGACGTTGGACGCACATGTATTTGCGTCTTCATAGCTGGAACTGGAGGGAACATACATGTACTTGTAGCATGTACATGGAGTCGTTGGGGTCTAAGATAGGGGACACAATTGACCATGAAAATTCATATTTCCTCATTCCCTCCTTGTCCCCTACGGACCCTCATGAAATATCCATCTTCATCAATCCATCAATCTGTTCATATAGCATCATTTGTTCTTCTTTCTTTTTCCGGGATCTTGAATGAAAATTTGAAGGCGGGATACACGATGTGGCACACAGACCACAAATCGCTGGCCCACATTGTAGACACAAGCAGCAACTGAATAGAATGAGAAAGCCAATACCTAGGAAGGATAGGATCCTCCATCCCCAGGCTGACAACACGCTCCAGAACCAACCGGACCAAGTCCAGGTGCCTGGATTCTGGTGTATCTGGCTTACGATTTTATGAAGTCGAGTTATGGCTTTATATACTGACGGCGCGTTTTCTGGTATGAAAACACAGCAACTTGATCCGATGACCCTACAAGCTCCGCCCCTATCGGCCAGAATGACGTCAAGGACAAGACGATTTTGAAGAACAACAATCCGCATCGCAGACTGCTCCTCTGTTAAGTTGCCTAAGGCGGAAGTAGTTTCATTCACTACTGCTTCAAGGGTTCTAGTTAATCTACGTATCAGCTTACTATTAGTGACTGTACCTATGTAGGGAAAGAAACCTTTATTGAAATCTGTGTATTGCTCCCATGCTGTTTCGGTGTAGTCGACAATCGGGAGATCTCTCTGCTGTCTATTGTGTACTAAATGGGTATTCCTATGGTAATCAGGCGGGGCTAGGAAAACAGGTGGCAGAAGGAATGCAATGTAACAGGTACCATCCCAATCTAGGGGTAGGCGTATATATGCGGTGTGACCACAGATGAAGTAGGAATGACGGGAAACTCTAAATGTAGACTTGCCTTTATCACTGAATTCTATTACAGTGGTACATTTACTATGGCCCATGTGTATTGAACCATTCTTTCTTATACATAATTCGCCTCTAACTGGAAATACTGACATAGCGGGCAAGATTGGTGTAGCTTTGGATTCAACATTCAGGATCATGAGGTTAAGTGTAAAGTTACCTAATCCATATACTTCATTTTCTAGATCAGTTCCTGTTCTTTTGGGAAGTCCCTCCTTGTTAGGGTAGCAGACTTTAAGTAAAACTAGGTTCAGGTTTCCCCAAACCCAGTTGTCTTGATCAACTACTGAATTTGAATCTAGGGAATTAATCAAACTAAACCATGCTCCACAGGAGCCATTGTGTGTGAATGGATACGGAAAGAGAGGCAGAACTCCCTTGTATTTCTGATAGGGAGGGAGTCGGCCACATATCCAACAATTTGTAGCATTGCTGGTCTGATGAGAATGATGTAACATACTAATGAATGTGTTGTTGCGCAGCGCAAATCTATAGGACAACTCATGCGGGGGTAATTCGCTAAAAGAATGTTCGGCAGTAGCATTGAAAGCACGCTTGGAAATAGGGTAGTACATGTGTAATAATATACTGGTAATAATAATCAGAAGACTTAGAAAAAACATAATTAACAATGTCACTATGCAGTGACTACGAAGTGATTTACAGTACGCATGTTTCTTGAGCTGTTTCTGTCTATTTCTCTCTCTATTTCGGTCTAGAGGATACATGTCAGAAACAAATTCAACCGATTCACCTTGGAGAGGACTTAAACAATCAAATTGTCTGACTTGCTAGACCTTAGTTTCAGTTTATAGTTTTCTTTTTCTGGCTTGTCAACCAGGGGGAGTTTTGAGTCAGTCTGTGAGGGAATGCAGGGCTGAAAATCCAAGTCGGATGATAGTCCATGAAATTTTTTGATATGGCTCGAGTGCAACCACCCTTTACGTCCCTCAATCTTCACGGCTGTCCTTGTGGTCAATAAGACGAGTTTAGGCGACTGCCAGCGAGGCTCCAGCGGGTTCCTTCTGTCGAAGTTCCTTACAAGTACAAGATCTCCCGGAACCACGTCATGGGGCTTCACCTCAGTGTTATCGGGAAAAGCTGCAGCTACCTGTGAACGACAAGATTGTAGTGCAGACATCAAGGAAGCCAGGTAATCTGTCAGCATATTACTATCAACATCAGTGATTTTACGAGGTATAGGCGTCCCCCACATATTTGGTGGTCTACCGAAGATCACCTCATACGGGGATAGCCCTGTTCGAGAGTGTGCTACCATTCTCATGTAAAAGAGCGCAACTGGTAAAGCTACTATCCAGTCGACACCTTTTTCTCTACATACTTTGGACAGTCTAATTTTCAAAGTTTGATTATGCCGCTCCACGAGACCTGCTGCCTCGGGATGTCGGACACAGTGGAATTTCCATTGATAGCCTAACAGAAGTGAAACATGTTTCATTAGCTCGGATGAGAATGGCTGGCCATTATCTGAGTACACGACACGGGGCAAACCATACCGTGGGAAGAATTCTCGAACTAACTGTTTGGCAGTAGTCGGGGCAGTGTAATCTGAGACGGGATACGCCTCTGTCCACCGGGAAAGAGCGCATACAACTACGAGGACATATTTGAATCCTCGACAACGTTCCATCTGGATATAATCCATCTGGAGGACTTCAAAAGGGTGATCGGGGGGTTGAAATCCACCCTGTTCTACAGGTACGCCTTTTCCTGGATTGAACTGACAACAAATCATACAGGTACGTACTTTCTGTTTAGCTGCTGCTCGCAAGTGTTTATTGAACCAAATGTGTTGAATACTGTCTAGCATAGCTTTCTCTCCTAGGTGTGCTGGACTATGTATTGTGTTAATGATGACTTGAACCATGGAGTCAGGAAGAAACCATATAGATTTTCCCTTCGTCATCCATCCTTGATCCGTTTGGATCCCTCCTAATTCAGTCCATCTCTTTATTTCTTCTGGTGTAGCATGTGTCTGTATGTCAATTACATCAAGGGCGGGATCCTTAACTGTCATGCAGTGTGTTGGTGTCGGAACTATTGTCTTTGTCGTGTCAGTTGTATGAGTCTGATTCTGAGCGGTTTGTTTAGCTGTTCTGTCAGCTAGGTCGTTACCCTGAGAAATAATGTCAGTCACTTTTGTATGGGCTTTACACTTCATAATCGATATTGCAGTCGGCAGATGTATTGCATCTAACAGAGCTTGAATAAGGGGACCGTGCTGGATGTGGGCGCCGTGAGAAGTTAAATAACCTCTCTCTCGCCAAAGTACGCCGAAGTCATGGACGACTCCGAATGCATAACGTGAATCTGTGTATATGTTGACTTTCTTATTTTTGGCTTGAATACAGGCTTGTGTCAGAGCGATGAGCTCTGCTGCTTGAGCTGACAAGGTATCGATACAATTCGTTTCAATAATTTTAGTATCTGTTGTGACTGCATAAGCGGCCACTAACTCTCCTGTATTTGTTCTCATGCATGAACCATCTACATACAGTGTCAGGTCTGGATCTGATAATGGAATATCTGTCAAGTCTTGTCTGGGTTTCGTCGTAATAGTAATAACTTCAATACAATCATGTGCCAATGGGTCTGTTCCACTTAATGGCAAAAGTGTGGCAGGATTTAATGTACTACAACGTCTGATTTCTATGTGTGGCTGGAACAATGTCAATTCATAACCCGTCAGTCTTGCTATAGTCAAGTGTTGTGTTTGGGTCCGGTTCAAGAAAACCTCTACTGCGTGTGGTACTTGTACTGTCAATTGATGTCCTAACACTATGGCATCGCTTTGTCTGATTGCTAAAGCTGTTGCTGCGACTGATTTCAGGCACGCAGGAAGAGCCTGGGCTACGGGATCTAATGTACTGGAAAAATAGGCACATGGCTTGTGTGATCCTGCTTGTTCCTGCGTGAGCACTGACAAAGCAGTACCTTCACGTTCTGTAACAAAGAGTGTAAAACGTTTTCTGTAACATAGTGTTGCTAAAACAGGTGCTTGGCATAAAACTTTCTTTAAGCTTTCAAAAGCTTGCGTATGTTCCTGAGTCCAAGGGAGGACAGTCGATGTCGCTGCCTCCTGTGTTGTCAACTGAATGAGTGGTTTCGCTAGAAATGCATATTGAGGGATCCACTGCCTACAGTACGAAGTGAGGCCTATGAATGCCCGTACCTCCTTTTGTGTCTTGGGTGGCGGCATGTTAACAATTAACTGGATACGGTCGGGTGTAAGCTGTCTTCCCCCCTTGGACAGCAAGTGCCCAAGGTACACAACTTGCTGGACACAGAATTGCAGCTTTGAAGGGGACACTTTGTGCCCCTTGTCGGCTAAGAAATGTAAAACCGTCAGTGATGCCTTTTCACATTCAGGTTCGCTTCGGGCGGTGATCAGCAGATCATCGACGTATTGAAGCAGGGCAGTGTTAGCTGGCATGTGGATACTGTCAAGTTCTCTTTTCAGTGCTTGGCTATAGATGCTGGGGCTTTCTGTGAATCCTTGAGGTGCGCGTGCGAATTTAAAACTTCGTCCATTTAAACTGAATCCGAACAAATATTGGCTTTCCGGATCGATTGGGACGCTAAAGAAAGCATTCTTAAGATCAATTACAGTAAAGAACAATGCTTCTGAATCTATGGCTGTTAGCAATGAAGAGATATCTGGGACCACGGGGTATTGTGGTACAATGCACTTATTTAATTCTCGCAGATCAATAACTAATCGATATACTGGTGGTGCTTTTGGATCAGTTCGTTTAAGAATCGGAATTATCGGGGAATTACATACATTGGAGTCGGTTTCCACAACCACTCCTTGTGCAATGAGCTCGTCAATGATTTGCAGTAAAGCCACAACAGCATCTGGGGGTAACTTGTATTGTCGTATTCGTGGTAGTACCACTCCTGTTTTGAGTGTGAGTCGATATGGTGTAATATGCATACAACCTACATCAGTGGGGCCTTGCGCCCATAAATGTGCAGGTAGATTCTGTAACCGGTGATCCATGTCTCTAGACACGTAGTGACCTTTAAAGTCACGCAAAAACAGTCGTACTCCTTCCGGAGAACAACATATTACAGCTCCTAGAGCCTTCAATGTTTTTATACCTAACAAGTTTTCTGGACATGATTTAGTAAGCAATAGATCTGTAGTCCGTGTTAATGGACCGACTGTGAATGCAAGTGGTTGCGATACTTCGTTAATAGTGGGCTTTCCTGAAAAACCAAGGGAAATATTTTGTGAGCCTGAGAGGGGTGCCCCTGGGACTTCGCTGTGACTGATAGTTGTTCTGCTTGCCCCTGTATCGAGTAGAAACTTTCTGTCTTTCCCTAATACTTGACTCTGTACATAAGGACCCTCTTGATCTACGGGAACCTCAATAAGGGGTAAGCCAACTTCCCTCTCTAGGCTATTTCATGTGTAGCGCTGATACTCTGGATAGTCATTTTGTGCATACTGGTACATCTGTTGTGTCGTGTTTTGTGTTGCAGCAATAGGCTGTGGCTGTTGTTGTGGTTGTTGTTGTGGTTGTGGTGTGGTCTGTTGTGGAACTGGCATAGGTTGCGCATGCTGAGGTACTTGTTGTTGGATCTGATCCTGTCTAGGCGGACGTGGTCTCTCCTTCGTTATACCCGTAGAGATATTATGTTTCAGAACTGCGCAATCGTGTATATAATGACCTGGCTGTTTACAATAGTTGCATGTCCCTCTAACAGGACCCACTGAATCGTTGGACTGTGTCGTACCCTTTTTATGACCATCAGCTGGAACTGACTGAGCAACAAGCATTTTCATTTTCGTGTCTTTCATACGTCTTTGTTCATGTTCTTGTTCTTCTCTAATTCTATTGTGATGATATTGTAACATTTGTAACATCTGTGACGGTGTGTTACCTTGCCAGGTACTCTCGAATTTTAATACTCTATTCTTAACTTGGGGCAGGGAATTCTCAACTAATTTTGTCACAAACAGATGTGGATACGACTCACTACTTGCTTTTATGCCACTATTAATACCAAAACATTTTTCGAATCGGGAATAGAAATCACTAGTGTCTTCATCTTGTTTTTGTTTACAGGCTGAAATTGCACCCCAGTCTTCCTTTTTCGTGGTCAATAAACGTGGTAGTACCTGCACTAATAATCCTGGTAATGCTGTAGACCTTTCCCCAAGCCCTGAACCTGCAGCTCGGGCTTTTTCTTCGTTTTCTAATGCTGTCCAATCTATCTTTTGGTCTCCCACCTCCCATTCCTTTTCTTTGAGTTTCTCGTAAATACCGGCAGGCAATAAAACTTTCAATATTTTCATGATGTCAGGATAAGTATACTCTCCCATGAGTAACATGTCTTTTATCTCACGGTGGAAACCTGCTGGGTCTTTGTCATGGCTAGGTACTACTTTCTTCATTTCTAATAATTCAATTTTCGTTATGGGCGCGTACACAAACACGCGTTTAAAATTATTGTCTTCACCTCTTATTGGGTGTACTTCGCGTAAGGGATTCTGTCTGTCTATGTGGTACGTTTTTCTTTCCAACTTGGGGGGAACTGAAACATGTTCTGGGCATACGAAGACAATGTACTGGTGTCGATATTCTAGAATTTCTTTAATTAAATCAGTACCTGAACCTCTCCATTTATTCGTGAGTAATTCTATCAGTATATCAGGTAGGGGACCAGGATCGGAATGTTGGCTTCTATACAATATAACGAGGTGTTGTATCATGTATATACCAGCTAAGCGCTGTTCGTCTGGGGTAAGATTCAAAAACGTGTGTGCTAACGCATCATCACTGTATTTTTCAGAACTGTCAGCCCATTGTACTGCTGACCTGGCTAATTCTTGTTCATCCATAGAATCGAGCATATGATACCCCCTTCGGTCTCGGAGTAATTTATCAACAGCCTGGAATAAGTGTTCAGGGGACTTCGTATTTAGCATAGGGGCTTGAAAATGTCTGTTACATTCTGGACGTATCGGACGTATCGGGTCATTAAAGTATCTGGTATTGTTACAAGGTCTTCCCCTACCTACATAGGCTATCGTTTCTAATTGTCCTGTGGGCATTTCTGATTCTTCCTCCTCCTCTCCCTCTGATTCAGTTTTGACTGCCTCCAATCTGGCTTTATGTATTCGTTCTACTTCTTTGCGGATCTTTCGGCACATAGCTACTATACACGTCTGTTTATCATGTTTTCCCTCAGATATATTCTGACCCCATCTGGTAAGTACTTGCATTTCATCCTGATCTACCTCGGACCTATCTCTGTCTCTGATCAAGCAGTTTATGAAGAAACGTAACAGTTGTCTCTGTATATCCGCTTTCTGGTATTCCATGGCTTCGTCAATACTTTCAGGGCCTTGCCCTGTTTGGACAAAGCGATATATATTATCTAAATGTTTAATCATTCCTGGTAGCGTCGTTAAATATATTGAAGCTCATCGTATACGTAGTGATGATAGCAGCATTCTGTCATTTTTACTGGGCACTGGATCATATCTACAATCTACAAGATGTTCTTTAAACATGTCGGACGTTGCTATTTGGGGTGTACGTTAGTTTGCTAAATCTCTAAGAGACGATTTGCTTTGTGATGGTGGCGTGGCAAAAATTGCTGCCGCACCTCCTGTCGCACCTTCTGAGGTGCTAGGCACAAAAGGATTTGTGGGATGTAAGGTAGAAACTGTGGATGCAGGAAAAGCGGTGGAAACAGATGGACCTATTGGAATATGCGGAGGAGTTTGTGGTTGCGGAGTTGGGGGCGGATGTTCTCGGGGTAGAGCACCATCGACAGGTGGCGTGTGTGGTGGAACATTAACATATTCCGGAGCTACATCGTCTAAATAGGAGGAAAGGAAAATATCTTTTGCGGTCTTGGGATGTGCTTTAATCGGGAGTAATGGGGGTGGCAAATCTTTCGGTATTTCCGGGGTGGCCTTAGGTAGACCTTCGGCCAAAAGAGGATACATACCATTCATAAGAGCGTTTCGTTGTCTGTCTACTTGTTCTGTTTTTACTCGGATACCTTCCTCAACTAATACGTTTTCTCGGGCTTTATTTGAGTTCTCCCTACTTTTCTCTTCCAGTCTGAGCGCTTTCTCTGTGCGCCTATGCGATTCTTTACGCCATAACTCAATGGCATCTTTCTGTGACTGTCTGGCTTTCTTTTTCCATAATTCTTCTTCTACTCTCATGATGCAATCTGTATCCCATGTCCCAGCTGCGGGCCACCTCTGACTTTCTGCTAGATCCTTGGTGTAGTCCACCCATAAATCAAGATATAATACGGCATCTAGGCCATGCTTATGATACATAAAGTACCCTGGAGTGTCCCTAGGTGGGATGGGAACAGCTTCTTCGAGTACTCCTTTTCTAGTTTTGATCTGTCTTAATTTTGAAAAGAACGGCATCTTTAAACCTTGCTACTTGATTCTTACTTGAACTGGACTTGAACACAATTAATACAATAAACACAATAATGAACACTCATTCATACCACAATTGTTGAACACAATAAAACATTTAACATTTAACATTTAATATTTAACGAACAATGATAATTAGAAGAAAACTAGTTACTGACATAATACTAATACTAGATAATACTGAATTATATACATGAACATACTGGATATACTGCTAAACAGTACAGATACACTGCTAAAACAGTGCAGACCGGATCTGTGTACCCAAACCCGTCAGGACCGGCACAAATTAATGTGCACGTCTAACTGCCTCCCCAGCAACGGTACTCACCGGGTAGCACGGAACGGAAGGCCTCGGAACTGAACTGAACTGGACCGGACTGGACTCGACTGGACTCGGAACTTCGGAACCTGGTGGGCCTCTGTATACCTCGGATCTTGCTCTCTCAGCTAGGCTCTGGTCGGGATACTTCGCACTTCTCACCGCCTCGTCTGGGTGTTGATCGCAGCCTCAGTCACCCCCGCTTGGCCGGAGGGAGATACAGGAAATCCTGCGGGTACGCGTTTTTGTCCGTCCAGCTGTGGCAGGAGACCGGGCCTGCAACGCACCTCCGGCGCGTGAGATGAGAAATTGTCCCTGTTCGGGCGCCAATTTATGTGGTAAATATTTAAATTACCTGTACTATTTTTTATGCGGTAAAGTCTAGTAAGAATAACTCAGTCAAAATAAGAGGCAGAATCCGTGGTATTAGAGGTTCTGAAAAGGGCTTTATTCCTTACAAAGGAATTATGGTTCGAACCAGGCAATCTTATTCCATCACCACGAAGGTTCAGGAAGGGATAGGCAATACATTATTGACAAGTAACAATATATATATGAAAAGCATTGCATTAAGACAGATGCAGGAGGCGTAACAGCTGATAATACAGATAAGAATACACATACGTAATAAAAATAGGCGTAATAACAGGCGTATACTAGAAACGTCATTTAAAATGATGTCACAAGTGGGTGGATCCATAAGAGAATCCTGCAGTGTCAGCAGAAATATTTGGCAGAGATGCGCGCGCAGCCGCATGACGTGTGATTGACGTGCAACTAGAGGGTGAAGGGGAATTGACATTTAGCTCTACATGTGGAGACAGAAGTCTGGGGGTCAGGTCAACCTAATCCCAAATCGTATCTAATATCTTTGTTTAAGGAACTGTTTTATCCAAAAGGAAAGGTCTCTCGGACGGAATCTATTCTATACTGACTGTTAGTGCATGTACAAGCGTCTAAGTGTCTACATGGGATGCGAGGGGGCAGGAATCTTCCATGGTAACAGGGGCTATGAATTACTTGCATAAAGACAGCGAGGCCGAGCCCTTTGCTCGGTAGCTGGAAGGATGTTTACCTAAACTACTAGACAGGAATGTATTGGATGAGGAGCGGAGCAGATAACTTGAAGGCTGAATACAGTTTTTGGCAGGCAACAGGCCGCGTCAGGCACCGTTAGCCGCGCAGGGAGTAGGACAAAGTTCATGGATACGGATGCAAGTCCAGGCTGGAGCATTTCAAAGGCAGAAGCAGAAAAAGGCTTGATGACAGAATTCAGGGCCTACTCGCCTGAACTGTAAAACTAGAAAAGTGAACCATATAAAGTCGATGGCCAATCATACTTAGGAATGGAATATTCGACCCATTCATGGCGGATCTGAAAAAGGACATGTTGACGTTGGACGCACATGTATTTGCGTCTTCATAGCTGGAACTGGAGGGAACATACATGTACTTGTAGCATGTACATGGAGTCGTTGGGGTCTAAGATAGGGGACACAATTGACCATGAAAATTCATATTTCCTCACTGCTCAAGTATGGTATGGGGTCCACTCCACTTGTCCTGGAGAGCTGCTGGGGCCACAAACGCCAACACCCATGCCTTCTGTCCTGGCTGGTACACAGTCAGAACAGCCTTTTGGTCATGCCAAGCTTTCTGTAATTCTTGGCTAGCCTCAAGGTTTTTGGATGCCTTCTTCATGTATTCAGACATCCTGGAGCAGAGACCAAGTACATAGTCCACTATGTCCTGTTTAGGGGGATTGAGAGGTAACTCCCATCCCTCCTTTACTAGACACAATGGACCCGTAACTGGATGTCCCAACAGAAGTTCAAAAGGGCTGTAACCAAAGCCCTTCTGATGAACCTCTCTGTAGGCAAAGAGAAGGCAGGGCAACAGGACATTCCATTTTTGCCTAAGCTTTTCTGGGAGGCCCATGATCATTCCCTTCAGGTTTTTTTTTAACCTTTCAACCAACCCATTGCATTGTGGGTGATAGAGTGTGGTGAATTAATAATTCACTCCACGCTCCTTCCACATAGCAGTTATGTAACTTGACATGAAGTTTGCACCTCTGTCAGTTAAGACCTCCTTAGGGAAACACACCCTGGGAAAAATTCCCAGGAGGGCCCTGGCCACCACAGGAGTTGTGGTAGTTCTAAGGGGTATGGTTTTTGGGTACCTAGTGGTATGGTCCACCACCACTAGAATAAATCTGTGCCCAGAGGCAGTTGGAGGATCAATGGGACCGACAATGTCAATCCCAACCCTCTCAAAGGGATCCCCTACCACAGTTGTCAGGGGGGCCTTTGTAGTACCACCTGCCTTACCACTGGCTTGACAGGTGGTACAGGAGCAACAAAACTCCTTTGTGACCTCTGACATGTGAGGCGGAGAAAGTGAAGGACAAGCCTATCCCAGGTCTTACTTTGGCCTAAGTGTCCTGCTAATGGGATGTCATGTGCCAGTGTCAGTAGGAAGTCCCTAAACTTCAGAGGTATACCCAACCTCCTTGTGGCACCATGCTTGGGGGTCTCTGCTCTCTGAGTAAAGGAGTCCTTCATCCCAGTAGATCATGTGGGACCCACTGGCACTACTAGCAGCCTCAGCAGCAGCTTCCTGTCTGAGTTGTTCAAGAGAGGGGCAGCTGTGCTGCTCCAGGCTTAGATCTGCCCTGGAAGGGCCCCCTGTCCCCAAGAACTCAACCTGGTCAGGTTCAAGTTCCTCTGGGACAGTTCCTTCACAGGGACTGGGATCATCTTCCTCGGGAGACTGATCTCACTCTTAGTCTGGGGGAAGACACTGCCTTACCCCAACTGTTCCTTCTCTTATAAGGCACCTGGCCCATTTTTCCAGGATCCAGGGCCTGTTCAGTGGAAGACATTTTTGCCTGTGATCTGGTCACAGCAAACACAGCTGCAGAGATGCCAAACATTGCTGCATGTGTCCTGAGTTCCACCTCAGCCCAAGCTGACCTTTCCAAATCATTGCTAAACAAGCATTCCACAGGGAGGTCTGAGGTAACCACAACCTTTTTAGGGCTAGTTACCCCTCCCCAGCTGAAATTCAAAACTGCCAAGGAATGGTCTGTCCTGACATTGCTAGCATTGGTCACTTGGTGCATCTCACCAAGTATGATCTGGTCAGGGCTCACAAGGTCCTTAGTCACCATTATGACACTGGCTCCTGGGGCCCTATATGCCATGGCCCCCTTGCCATTGATCAAAGGCTGTTGTCTGTATTTGCCCAGATTACTGGGACTGACAAATAAGGAGGCAATATCCATGCCTCCCTCACAGACTAGTACAGACTGAGCTGGAGTTCTGATTAGGCCAGAACCCATCTCAGTTTCCAGGGTTACCCCTACTATACCCTTGTTTCCAGTACCAACACTTGTAGCTGCACTAGGGGGAACAGTTGCCTTAGGGGCAGTGGTGTTGGTAGGAGGATCCTTGGCTCTGGCACAATTGGCATCCCTAGGCCAATGTGTCTTGTCCTTACACAGGTAACATCAAGGCTTCTTTCTGCCTTTTTCCTTGTTAGAATGTTACCCACCCTCAGAAGCAGGTTTTTGGGGCCCTGAAGAAGACATCTGGTCTTTACCTATCGCCCCACCCTTATCTACTGGTTTAACATCAGGCTTCTTTTGGTTACCACCTTTGGTTCTGAGTTTTCTGCTTCACCCTGGTTCTGACCCATCTATCTGCCTTCTTTCCCAATTCTTGGGGAGAAGTCAGCTTATTAAATATAATAAGGAATCCCCACTGTTATCCTATGGGATGGGTATGCCTCACAGTAGTGAGAATGCATTTAGGGTGTTTTCACTACCAGGACATGTGAAACTTAAAAGTATGTGTAGAACATTATAATTACACAGCACCCTGGCCAATTGGCTACCTTGGGGGTGACATTTATGTAATAAAATGGAAGGTTAAGGGGTGGCAAGGGGTTTATATGCCAAGTCGACATGGCAGTTTTAATCCGCATTTAGACTGCAGTGGCAGGCCTGGAGCATGTTTTAAAGTGCTACACAAGTGGGGGATATATTAAGTGTTACAGGCCCACTAGTAGCATGTAAGTTACAGGCCCTGGGTATATGGTATATCACTCTACAAGGGACTCACAAGTAAATTAAATATGCCACTGGAGTATACACCAATGTAACCATGTTTGAGGAGAATTAGCCCAAACACTTTACCACTGGTTAGCAGTGGTAAAGTGTACAGAGGGCCAAGGCCAACAAAAATAAGGCCAGGAAAAATTGAGAAAGAGAGGAAAAAGGTTTGGGAAAAGAAAAGACTACCCTAATGATGACGGTCTGACAATAATCCTTCTTCAAATCTCTCCCACCTCTATTCACTGATGTCAACAATTCACTCTATCTAGGCACTTTCTCATAAGCTGTCCAAGTAAGCCGCATCCTTCCACTCCTACAGAAACTTACACTATGCCATTAAAACCCTGACAACTACTGTCGCATCATTCACCTACCATTCATTGGTGAGAGCATCAAAAAAGCAGTCTATGCTCAACTTCAAGATCACATTAATTCTAACCATCTCGTTCATGACTACCAATGTGGCTTTAAATCACACTGCTGCATGGACAATGCTAATTTGCACATTATAGATGATGCCCTCCTGACCCAAAGTGAAAATGACCCCTGCCTCTTGATATTGCAGGACTTCTCTGCTGCCTTTGAGACAGTTAGCCCCCACCCCAATTCACACCCTTGAGTCTAAAATTACATTGACTGGCATTGTCCTCCACTGTTTCTCTTCCTACATTTCTGACTGACACCAGTATATTCATATAGACACATCCTGGTCCCAAAAGATCCTATCTACTGCTGAATCCTGCAGAGTTCCAAGCCATCCTGTCATGTTCAGCTTCTGTTGGGGCTCTACTCACAGGCATCAAGATTCACAAATAAGCTAAGGATACACAACTCTACTTGAAAGTCTTCTCTGCTGCAATTATCCTGTGCCTCAAACCCTGTCTGCACCTCATACAGACCTAGATGTACCGCACCGACCTGTGTATCACCCCCATCAAGAGAGAAATATTTTTATTTACCTTGCATACCAAGCAAGAAATAGTTCAAACTCAATTACATGAACCTTGATGGATTCCAACCCCAGCGTTCAATTTGATTCACCCTTGACACCAACCTCACCCTCAAAGAATATATTACCAAAAAAGAAGGATGTCATAGTATTTGTTGCCTCTTCTAAACAATGTGAAATCATTTCATACTCAAAGTGACTTTAGAATTGCTGTTCAAGTCTTAATGCTCTCATCAGCATGGTAATACTGACCTACTCCAAGGCCTCCTAGGCTTCACGTTGCACCAATTAAGGGCACCCTAGACTCTGCAGAATGTCAATCCAGGGCCTGAAGAAATATGATGACATTATCACCATCCTAATGGAAGTCCATTAGTTCCCCTTTTGGCCCACACCATCTTTAAAACCAGCTGCATCATTTACACAGTCCTCACAACCTGCAACTTGTTTAGTGCAATGGAGTACTATTGTGTGGTGTGAAATGGAGTGGCATTGTATGGTAAAGAAAGTTGCCTGAGTTGCTACTGAATTGCCCTATAATGCTTTATAGCCTCATCAGGGCAGGTTAGTGCTATATAAGTGCAATTATAACACAATACATTAGGTTAACAATTATCTTGACCGGATATATATGTAAACATCTGATGCCTTTGAAGTAATACAGGAGCTTGTTAGTATGTGCATCGCTTCTGTGAGAACTGCTTTGTTTGCAAATAAATTTGTTTTAGACAGGGAGGGGCTAGTGGATGAGGAGCAACATATATCATTCTAATTAGGGAAAAAGTAAGGATAGGTGGTAAACTCTGCTCCTCCGGTGGAGTAAACAGAGTGTTGCCCACTCTGCTCTCCACTTGGAGCGCATAGTTTGGCAAAAACTCCACCAACCGCCATGTGGCAGAGTTTTTCTTAAGCGCTGCTCGCCAACGTTAAGTTGGTAAGTGCAAGTGTGAAAGAACAAACTCTAGACCACCTCCTCATTTTGAGAAAGTTGCCGCTTGCATTGCGAACGCTGCGACTCATGTAGAACATCTACTTGAGCAGCAGAAAGAAGCCGCGACCTAAGGCATGCCACATAGTGCTGTACGCACTAATTTTACAGTGCCGGACAAGCTACCGGTGTTAAAAATCAGCACGAGGGACCGGAATTCTGCTGCTCCTAGATCTCCATGGAATTCCACAGAGTAAAACTCTGTGAGTTCTGCCCACCCCTAGGATAAAGGAGATGGATCCAGGGGGCGACAGTGAAAGAAATGGTATCTGAATCACAGCGAGATCAGCAAACAGACATTAATTAAGTTAAATCCATCTGTGCTTGGTCCTTGCTCCGCAGTAAATAAAGGAAGTGACACCCAACACACGCTGGAAAGTTAGGTGGCAGCATACAAGAGTGACAATGAGGCCAATGAAAGGTATGCAACGGGTGGGCTAAAAGCCTTTTGTTGTAAACAATAGGTTTGAAAGTGCAGTTCATGCCCTGTGCAAGCAAGACCTAAAAGGGAAGGGTAAAGACAGATTGAGAAGGAAGGTGGATTGACCCTTCTACCCTAAATTGACCAAGAAATAAGCATACTAAAATCCACAGTGAACAAGAACAGAAAGTGCCAGTGTAAGTGAGGCATGACTTTCAGGCCTGATATTTCAATATTCCATCCTCCTTGAAGTGCTGCGAGGCCTAAAGTATATAGCAGTCTACAAACCCAATTAAATGAAGAAAATAATGTGGTCAGGAAACTATACCATTTTGTGTTTAATTTTCACTAATGCACTGTATTACCCTAAAGGGGAAAGTGAAAGAAGTGAATTAAAAAAGAGTGCCAAGGAGTATCTTTGTCCACCCTCAAATGATACATCTGCCAACATTGGAGCAGTCGGACACAGGCTGAGCATAATTAAATATGAAAAGTATGTAAAAGAAAAGCTCCTGTACAGCAGGGAAGGGCCGAGGAGCGATTGTAGATGCACCGAGGTGCTCCGTGCAGTGCCTACAGACTGCACTGGGCATTTAACATCCAGGAGAAAACAAAACGATGACCCGACCAATGTTGGCCGCATTGTATTGCATTTTTTTAAGCTAAGTTGCACAGTAGGGATGGAAGCAAAACAAGAAAGGTGCGGGGGAAGAGGGAGGGCCTACAAGAAAGGGGCAGGGGTAGTGGGTGGGGGTAAGAAGAAATAATACCTCAATCACAGAGAGAGCAGTGGACGGGCTCTAATTAAGTTGAATCGCTCTGTGCTCAGTCCATGCTCCAAAGAAAGGAACAGAAGTGACGCTTGGTCTGCACTGGCCACAAATGAGGGAGCAAAGAAGAGTAACACTGAAGCCAACAAATGGTAAGCAGTGGTTGGGCTCCACACCCTTAATTGTAAACAACAGCCTCACAAGCGAGAGCACATGCAAAACATGCCTTGTTGTAAGCCCGACCTAAAAAGGAAAATTGGTTGACAACTGGGTTTCTCCTTCTTTAAGGGTCAGTAAACGATTGAATTGGTTTATGTCATTTCAGGAGGACGTTATGCAATTTTACTTATACCTTCTGGTACATACTCAATAATCAAATGAAATCAGTAGGCCCTGCGGGCCCGATTCACAGAACTAACTTAAGACAAAATCCTAAACTTACTACCATTTTGGTATTCACAGAAGGCACTTACTCATTTTGGTATTCACAGAAGGCACTTACTCATTTCGGTATTCACAGAAGTTAGGAGTCCTAACTTTAGGACTCCTAAATGCCTTCTGTGAATACCGAAAGTCTTAAAATTAGGATTTTTCTCAGTTTAGTAGTAGTATAGTTAGGACTCCTAACTTTAGGACTCCTAAAGGCCTTCTGTGAATACCGAAAGTCTTAAAATTAGGATTTTTATCAATTTAGTAGTCCTAAGCTTAGGACTCCTAACTTTAGGACTCCTAAATGCCTTCTGTGAATACCGAAAGTCTTAAAATTAGGATTTTTCTCAGTTTAGTAGTAGTATAGTTAGGACTCCTAACTTTAGGACTCCTAAATGCCTTCTGTGAATACCGAAAGTCTTAAAATTAGGATTTTTCTCAATTTAGTAGTCCTAAGTTTAGATTTAGGACTACTAAATTGAGAAAAATCCTAATTTTAAGACTTTCGGTATTCACAGAAGGCATTTAGGAGTCCTAAAGTTAGGAGTCCTAACTATACTACTACTAAACTGAGAAAAATCCTAATTTTAAGACTTTCGGTATTCACAGAAGGCATTTAGGAGTCCCAAAGTTAGGACTCCTAACTTCTGTGAATACCGAAATGAGTAAGTGCCTTCTGTGAATACCAAAATGAGTAAGTGCCTTCTGTGAATACCAAAATGGTAGTAAGTTTAGGATTTTGTCCTAAGTTAGTTCTGTGAATCGGGCCCAATATGTTTTCCACAATCCCTTTAGAAGCAGGCACTACTTTCATAGAAGTAGTAGTCATGTTTTTCAGCTTACCAATGAAAACATATTGTCTCCAAGAACCGAGCTCCCCATAGTAGGATGGATGACCTCAATTTTGTTACTAAAATGATGTTGTTGTTTAGGTCTTGCAAATCATTTCTCATTATTTTTTTGTTGGCGGCAGAAACCTACACCTGTCTCAATAGCCACTGCATTAAGGTGCACGAAGATTGGGTATCCCACTCTCTCGTTCAAAGAACATGGAAGTAAGCTTATGTCATATTCAAGAAAGAAAATGCACTCTGCTTATCAAGGTAAATCTGATTGAGGACATCTGCTGTAATTTTTCCAAACAATTTCATATTCATGCAAAAGCCCACTGCCACCAGATTGTACAGTATGCCAATCCTAGGTATTTTAAAGTACAACTGTTACATTACCCAGTCTTTTTCTAATTAAACAGAAGTAACAAATATTGGGCACTATTCTTAGAAAATTGGATTTCAGTTGTTTTCCACTCAAAATCATTTCAAGAAGTACAGCTGAAAAGCTGCACCAGGTGCAGGTTTCCAAGTTGTACTTCTGGGAATTTTATTTGATTTTTAGTGAAGGCCCCTATTCCCAATGTTTGGAGTTCTCCATAGCGTAATAGAGACACTTGCCCCAACTCTCTTTTTTACCTCCATGTGGAAAATATATTTTCCTGGAGAAAACCCTTCCTCTATAATCCCAGCAAATATAAGTGTGATCCAATTTCTTTTCCCCTGCTATAAATTTCTGACTATTTCCAGGAAAGGCATTTAAGAACACATAAAGACCAAGAACACTCTGCAACCGCTCCACTGTATCCTGCACATTGCATGCTCACTCTGCAAATGAAAGCTTTTTTGAAAGTGACTACGGCGGTTTCACCGTGTTGTTGCTGGAATCACCGCTTGATGAAGGGCAGAGCCCGAAATGCATTGGCATTCCTGTAAAGCAAGATGATTATTGCTACGGCTACGTATATATGAGGAGAATCATATGAACAAATGAAGTCGATGAAATACAAATTTAGTATACATGATGAATAAATCAAATTGAAAACCATGAAGTAGATAAAAAACATTTGAAGCGATGTTCGTCGAAAGGAGTGCTACCTGCGTTTGTTCTTTCCTTGGAGGACGCTTTGCAGCACTCTGCAAACACACCACGGAAATCTGTGATACCATCACCACCCTCTCCACAGGCATTGCCTTCATCACTGAAACATGGCCCAACCCCTCCTCGAACCCCAACATCACCACGGCCAGGCTACAAGATGATACACCAAGACTGCACCAACAAACAAGGTTGAGGCATCACCATCATCTTCAAGGAAACCATCAGATGCACCGTCACCAACGACACCCCCATGCCTCTCATGGAACACCCAAACTTCATACTACAAACTGATGCAAAGACCACGATAAGAGGCATTCTCACCTACAGACCCTTGGAACCCTGATCAACATTCTGTGACGCCATCCCCAACCTTATTGCCCACTAGAAATTGACTCTCACGACTACGTACTACTCAGTGACCTTAACTTCCACATCGACGACCCCAACGACGCCAACTCCATCACCCTCCAGGAGAACCTGAACAACATTGGCCTCACCAAACTGGTCACCAAACCCACACACAAAGCCGGACACACACTCAACTCAATTTTCACCTTCAGTAACAGAATCAAAATCAGTCACACCACAGAACTCACCTGGACTGACCACACCATCGAACACTTCACCATCACTGACGCCCAGCACATCATCACCAGGCATCAAATCTCCTTCCCCCGCAGTTGGAGCAAGATCACTGAAACTCAGTGGTCACAGGCCCTCACCACCTATCAACCCAAGCCATCAGCAGACCTCGACCAGGCCGTCCAGAACTTAGCAGCCTGGATCACCGACAGCACAGTCAAAGTCGTCCCACTGAAACCTATTAAATCCAAAAAGACTTCCAAGCATGGTATACACTAGATCTCAGGACCACCAAGCGCAACTGCCACTAGCTGGAGATACAATGGCGCACCACCACCAACCCCCTGACAGAGCAGCTCACAAAGCAGCTCTCAGCAACTATCGCCAGCACATCAAAGACGCCTAGAAAGCAGCCATCACCACCCGCATCAACTCCACTGCCAACCACACAAAGGAACTCTTCAAAATACTCAAAGAATTCTCCAACACGACAGCTATAGAGAACACCATCCACCCCTCACAAGAACTCTGTGATACCCTCTCAGACTACTTTAACTACCCTCAACCCCAACGACCTCAAGCAACCAGTGAACATCAGCCAAAACTTTACCACCTGGTCTCCGCTCACCACCTTGAACACCTCAGCCATCATGTCTTCTATCCACTCTGGGGCACCCACCGACCCCTGCCCCCACCACCTCTACCACCTCACAGCGAACCCAATCTGCGTGCAATTCACTAGCATCATCAACACCTCTATCTCCACAGCAACCTTCCAAGACAGATAAAAACACTCAGACATCAGACCCCTCCTAAAGAAAGCCTCCGCCAACACCCGTGATCTAAAATATTATTGTCTGATCACTCTGCTCCCCTACCCATGCAAAGTACTCGAGAAAGCCATCAACCAGCTGCTCACCAAATTCCTGGAACAAAACCACCTACAGAATGCATCACAATCAGGATTCTGTGCCAACCACAGCACTGAGACAGCGCTGATCGCCACCACGGATGATATCAGAACACTCTTTGATCATGAAGAAACTGTGGCCCTGATCCTACTCTACCTCTCCGCCGCGTTCAACACCGTCTCCCACAACACCCTCATCAACAGACTCTACAACATAGGCATACAGCAAGACTCCCTCAAGTGGATTGCCTCCTTCCTTACAGGACACACACAGAGAATCCGACTGCCTCCCTTCACCTACTCACCCAAAGACATCATATGTGGCGTACCACAAGGATCATCCCTCGGCCCCAACTAGTTCAACATCTACAGACCCCCCTCGCAGATGTCATCAGATCCCATGGATTCAACATAATCTCTTACGCAGAAGACACTCAACTGACCCTCTCACTCACCGAGGACTCCTCCAAGGCCAAATCCATCTTCGGCGACGTCATAACCAATGTAGCCAAATAGATGAGTGACAACTGCCTCCATTGCAATTCTGACAAAACCAAAGCACTGATCTCCAGGAAGAACACCTCCGCACAGAACCACAGCTGCTGGCCTGCAGAACTCGGACCTACACCCACATTGACCGACCATTCACTCAACCTGAGCATCATCCTCGACACCCAACTGACCATGAAACATTAAGTCAATGCAGTCGCCTCCAACTACTTTCACACCCTTCAAATGCTCAGCAGAATCTCCAGATGGATCCCAACCAATGCCAGAAAGAACATCAAGCAGGTCCCTCATAACCATCCACCACGACTACGGCAAAGGCCTCTATGCCGGCATCTCCACCCAGCTCCTCGGAAGATTCCAGACCATACAGAACACTACAGCCAGACACATCCTGTACCTCCCCAAACAAACCCACATCACCGCCCACCTGAGAGGCCTCCACTGGGTGCCCATCAGAAGAGATGCCACTTCAAAATCCTTGCACATGCCTACAAAGCCCTTTACAACCTAGTACCTGTCGACATCAACCATCGACTGAACTTCCACAAACCCTCTAGAGACCTGCGCTCCTCAAAACTCACCATCGCACACATCTCCTGCATCTGTTGCAGCGGTGGCAGCTCCTTCTCCTACATCGCTGCCAAGACCTGGAAAGACCTTCCCCTCCAGCTCCGTCCCGTCCCCTCACTCGGAGACTTCAGACAGAGACTCTAGACCTGGCTCTTCGATGGAGACACAGTATCCAGATTTCCCTTGGGGTGACAGTGTTAGGCTTTACAAATGCTGTTTGAGCGATTGATTGATAAGAATGCCCACAAATATACATGTTTATACACATTTCCAAATTTCCAAGGCAACTTATGCCTTGGAACTCCCACTTCCAACCCCTTGAGTGGTATTTACTACTGTAGATTTCTTCTCACTTGTTGCTGAGAAATCCATATTGGAAAATTCACACATATCTGCCAGGAATATATTTCTAAAATCCTGCCATGTGTAAAAAGACCAAAAGTATCTTTGTGGATGGAGCCCAATATGTGGTTTATTGGCTATACTTTCACCTCACTCTCTCTCCCTTTCCCTCTGTCTCTCCCTTTCTTCACCTACTACCCCACTGGTGCTCCTGACTGCAAAATAACAATAATTTAGAGCTGGGTAAAATGGGAAACAGCCACTACAACGCGGCCCTTTCCACGCATACCCTTAACCACGCATGCATTACAATTAGGGCTCCCGGTTTTATGGTATTTATTTTTTTGCCATTTCCTTCTGTATTTATCCATATTTATTTTTGGGGCATTTTTTCTGTCTTTATCCACATTTATTTTTGCCACAAGCAAAAGACAACGCTACAGCTAGTATTTTTCCACATTAATTTAAATTGACAATGCATGATTATTTTCAGTAATATATATAAATAAATGCTGCTGTGTTACAAAAATATAGAAAACACACCTCACTATCCCAGAATAATCGATGTAAACACATTTAGAATTTGAAGGAGTGTTCCTGTGCGCTCTAATGACCTGGCAAAAGAGGGCACACAAATCTACAAAACACATGCTGGTTCCATATTAAAAAGAAATTACATGAAAACTGTAGTTAAGTGCTCTTTTAAAGACATATTCAAGGTCATTAGGGCAAGACTCCAGAACAGAGCTGGCTCTATCAGGGGGCCCATGAAAGATTAAAGTAAGGCAACATTTCAAATTGCTGTTTGACTGCAGGGTAAGTAAAAGGCCACAGGGATGAATGGGCATGCAGAAGATTTCGTGTGGTCTGGAACTAGGGTGCTGACCACGAGCAACCGAGGCCAATGAAAATGACAGAATGGGGAAATACTGTGCCCAAGAAAATTAGTATAACGTTGATGTATAATGGTAGCAGTGTTCTCTTTTATTAACATCTTTATTTTCCAATTTCTTTCGATACCAATATAGACAATGCCTCTAAAATCAACTCAGCAGTCAAAACATTAATGTATCCCGTGGGGAGTACCAGAGGCGCAACTCGAGTAAAATTTCAGGAGGAGCTAATCAAAATTTCGGGGGGTGGTGCTGATTGTTCCAGCAATTGGCAGAGTGAAGATGCAGGGGCTCTAAGAAGGTGTGAAAGAAAAAACAAAGCCTCGTTAACAAATAAATGGTCTTTTAAAGACCTGTGAAGTACTGGGGTGCGGCTGTGTGTGAGCCTGGGAAGCTGTCTCCGCCAGGCTGACACACACGAAGGTGGGGGGGCTGAAGCCCTTTGAACCCAATGCTTGTTGCGCGCTTGGGGAGTACAGTAAAAAGGCGAAATTCCAACATTTCTAAACCGTTTGCAAACACCTTTTCCCCTCAGCTAAGTTCTCCATGTATAGCACACTACCTTTGTAAATCAAATAGACATGCTCTGACAAACTGGGGACCCTTCTCGCTCTTTCCATTTCGACCCACTTCATGAGGGTGGCGTTCCCACACAATGCAACCGAGAGGCCGGAAAAGACAAGACTCTGCGCCTGCACCACCAGCGGTCGTCCGACTGATCCTGGCTGGCCTACGCTGCCTCTAACATCGATTATGGCCGCTAGTGATGGAGGGAGCACGCTGAATGGGGCCTGAAAGAAACCCGCTAGATGCCCCCTCCAACCCCCCCAGAACCTGTGGTCGGCCCCTTGCCCAGTGGAAGCTCAGAGGACGAGTCAGGTGTGCAGGCAGCCCAGTAGCGAGACATAGCAGGAGTTGGGCAGGCCAGAGAGATGAAGAACAGGTCGGGCTTCACTCAGCGCAGGAGGTTAGACATGTGCACTAAGGAGGGCCCGAGAGGTAGAAAGTGCTGAGCAGATCGGGCCACGGGGCCCGCCACGCAGAGGGTGAGACAACAAGCCGGCCAGACAGCACTGAAGGTGTAGTTGGTACAGCGGATGGGGATGTTGTTAGTGTAGCTGTGGCACGGGGGTTGCTCAGCTGTAGTAGTGGTGCAGGTGTTATGGCAGAGGTGGCACAGAGGATGCTGGAGTGCATGTCTGGTGTGTGGTGCTTGTTTGCTCCCGCCCTCCCCCTTCGACCTCCCAGGGGGCGTGGCGAGATAACTGGATTCGAGCACGGTAGCCCGGCAAAATTTGCTAGTATTTTACAGTTTTTACATATAAATACAGACAAAGGAATCATTGTTTTCCGTCTGTATTTATATGTAAAAATCAGTTTAAACGGAAAACCAGGAGCCCTAATTACAATGCATGCGTGGTTACCACGAATAGCCTTTTTGCCACGCATTCCTTTACTATGAGATACGTAGTAAAGGCATGTGTGTTAAAGGTACAATTAAAAAAGTTGGCGGGGGGTCCCCCCCCCCAAAAAACTTGTTTGTTTCTGTTGTGGAAAGATGTTGAGGCAATCGGCGTCGTTAGAGGAAATGGAACGGCACTTCCGCTTCCTCTTTACGACGTGCGACGCACCTCGGAAGAGCTTGGAGAGGAGAGGTTGTGGAGAGGTAAGGGGGATTTTAGTGAAAAAAAAGAAAAATTTAGGGATGAGGGGGTGGTGTTGCGCAGGGGTACATTTTTAGGGTTCAGGTGAGGGGTATTTGATAGAAGGGGTTGTGGGTGGGGGAATCGCGCAGTGCAAGATTTTCAGTGTGACGGGCAGGGGTATTTCTTAGAAGGAATGGGGGCGGAGGGTCACACAGTGGTAGAGGGAAGGGGTATTATAAAAAAAAAATATGAGAACTGGAGGGGGAGGGGGCAGGGGAGCAGTTAAAGGAATTGGGGCAGGGATCGGAGATAACCTTTACCATGAATATGACATTATTATGCATGGTTTTACAACGAAAATCGTTGTAAAGGTATGTGTGGTAAAGGCATTTTCGTGGTAAAGGTTATGCATGGTAATGGCATTCGCGTTGTAACGCATGCGTGGTAAAGGCATGCGTTGCAACGGAATGCGTTGTAACGTCATACAACCGGGTAAAATACGGGCATTAACCCATTCAGATATTCACTAAAATAGATTTTCCCTTTAAATAAACTTCTTGGCTGCTTTTGTTGTGATATATTCAGTTGATTAATAATATTGCTCATTGGGTTCATATGCTCAGAGCATTAGTATGTGTAAATGTGTTTACTCTAAGTCACAATTTCTAATTGTAGTGGGGCTCTATCAGCCCTTCATCCTCTACGGTTTGAGCCATTTATCCAGGTGGCAACGACATCTGTTTTTAATGTCAAAGTGACTATTTATTTTGTGTTGTACAATATAGAAATGGCAATTACACGCAATACATTTACAGAGGCTAGTACATTTGCAGTGTGATAAATCAGTCCGCTTATTATGTTGTCTGCATTAGTGCAGTTGCAAAAATGCCATACATGACATTTGCTTGAATTGCACCGTCCATGTACAGGCCTTGACTACATAGTCAGTGCTATGAAATAGTGCTACTGTCACGACACGTTAGCGCTTATTGGATTGTTTTGCGACAAAAGGGAGACTAAATTGATTGTGCCAGAAATCAAACTGTGTGAGTGAGGCAGTACGTATCATACAGCAGGTGAATAAGCCAGCTGTGCTAAAGCATGCCGTCACGTAAATATACACACCGCAACCATTTAAAAAGCATTTGCAAAGCCAGTATATCTGTTGCTGGCTACCCGCATTTGGCTTTACCACTGTTTGTGATATTTTTTTGATAACTGTACAAGGGTCTACTTTTTTGTGTAGATGCACATTGTGCAAGAGCAGAATGTGGTCACTCACAGAGATGTAAGCTAATTGCTGGAATGGGCTGATCCTGTGTTGAATGTTATTGGCAAAATTAAAATGTGAATGATTCAGAGACGGACCAATGAATGAAAAGAGCTGCCTAAAAGTCTCTATAAGCAGAGATTTAACTGGTCGGGTCTTGCCTGGGCTCAGGCCCAGCAGTAACTAAAAGCTAATTTAGAAAGAGGTCGGCAGTGCTTTAAGTAGGATGAAAAAACCAAGGGGGGTGGTCTCATAAAGGGGCGTGGCTAATGTAATTAAGGGCATAGCTTAAAACACGTAAGCTAAAAATCTGTCTTTAGCATAGTGTGCATCCGACTTGTATTTTGCTCGTTCAGTCATTGCACACAGATATGATACAATAAGTAACATCATATCTACAACAAGTCAGGACTATTCGCTTTGTCAGTGCTTGTTAGTTGCATAAGATAAATAAGCAGCAACTATGGCTTGGAATTAATATTGAAAAAGCTTCCACTTAAAGCCCTGGTGACACCACTACAATGTTGCTGCTCCTAAGTTTCAAAAAGAGAAGGGAAATCCAGAGAGAAAATGACTCTAAAGGATTTCCCTTCCCCTACAAGCTCACCTGGCATGACATCATGCCATAACTTCTCCACAAGTGAGAAGTGAGCAGTGTGAGCACGCGCACATCGGTGTGCCTGCTGTCACAGCAGTTCGGGATACAAGCATTGGCATAGCCAATAGGTCTCGCTTTTGGGACCTTTTAAGTATTTAGTTATGCAGCACAATATTCTTGGTGCAACACCATCAACTGTTGCATGGCTAAACACTTATAAGGTCCCTAAGGCGAGACCTATTGTCTATGCCAATGCTTGTTTTCTATTTGCTGGAAAGGTTTAGGTCTTCACACAACACCAGTGAGTGGTTTGCTGCACAAAGGGCCCAGGGCTGCGATGAGGCTAGGACAAGGAGGCTGTACTCGAGAACTGTATATTGCTTGTAACATGGAAAGGGTTCAGAATATCTGCATTCATCTGTATTTTATTAATCCCACCAAACATCAGCATGAAGAATCCCAATAAACATCTGCATCAACTCACATACCTCAACCACTCCCCCACCCCACTAATGTTAACACCCAACTGCTATTTATTTCATCTACCCCAAGGAAATTCTAGTGAATGCATGGAATAGTTGCTTGAGTCACTAAACTAACCCCAATAACCAATAACATGACTAGCCACTAACCTTGGGTTCGGTAGCAGCATGCTGCCCAGGGTAAAGCGCTTCAGCACCTCGTCAGGGGTAGTAAGTGTTATATAAATGCAATTACAATTTACCAAGGTTCCCCAGAAATGAATTTCTGAGGCTTAGATATCTGTGTGAGTGAGAAGGGCTGGGGGTTCAAGAGCGAGAGAGGGGGGAGAAAGAGAAGGCTTTGACTGTTGTGGAGAGGCTAGAGAGGGCGGGCAGGCAGAGAACAAGACAGATGGAGAGTCAGAGGAAGGCGAGAAGGAGCAGGAGGGAGAGAGTGACAGGAAGTGAAGTAAGAGTGTGTAGAGAGAGAGCGAGGGGGGTTTAGGAACATCAAAGGTTCTTGAAATTAAGTGACGTCATTGAAGATGGAGTAGTTGGGACAGAAGTGTCATGGCGAGGTGCGAAGAGAGATGAAAGAGAGGGGGGATTGGTAAGGGCAGAGGGGGCTGGAGAGTGTGCAAGACAATAAGGAATTTATGAAGGGAGATTGATGGGAGCACGGGAAGGTAATGCAAAAAAGGAAAAATATGGCAGAATATGAAAGACGGACGGGATAAAAAGATGGGGTATAAAGGGGAAGAAAGGTGTGATGAAAGGAGTGGTCAGAAGAGGGTAGACATATAAAGTGGGAGAGAGGTAGGTGACAACATAAGGGAGTAAGTGATGGAAAAGGACAATGCAGGTATAAAAATAGGAAAGGGAAAGAGGAGAAGATGAGGGTCCGAGAAGATGGTGAACTGAGGGAGAAAAGGGGGCGAAGAAAGCACAAAGTAGAAACAGGACCAGGGAGAAGAAGGGTTCAGAAGAGTGATGAGCAGGAGATGTAAAGGGGGACAGAGTGGCGGGAAACTGGAATGAAAAAGACAAGGTGGAGATGGGCTAAGTATGAAGAGAGCGGAGGTCGAGAAGATAGGGAAAGCAATGAGAAAAGGAGGAGCTAGTGAGACCATGTATGATATCCTGGCTCGTTCACGTATGGAGCGGAGATTCTGAGAGTGAGGGGATGAAAAGTGGGGCGAGACCGTGAGCAAGGGAAGAGAGTCTGGAATGAAAAAGACCAGCGAGAACAAGGGGTCTAAGAGGGAAGAGAAAGAGATGTCAAGGGAGCAGGAGAGGGTGAGAAAAGGTGCTTCAGGCGAGTGTGTGAAAGAGCGGTAGATTGGGTCGACAGGGACAGAAAATAGTTTGGGAGAGCATCAAAGAAAAAGAAGAGATACCCCGATAAAGAAAGGGATGAAACAGAAAAGATAGGATGGTAGGTCTAAGGGGGAAGAGAGATGGTGACTGAGAGAGCAGCAGAGAAAATGAGAAAGGGAAACGACAGGCTGGAAATTAAGAAACTTGGTGGCGACAGAGAAGAGTGTTAGAAAGCGAGGGAGCGAAGGAATGGAACATGGAAGGGTGAGATAAACGAGGGAAGAATGAAGAGAGGATGTTTGGAAACAAGAACAGGGAATAACTTTTGTAGGCAGAACTCCTTAAAATCACACGTTCAACCCTATCAACAGAGTCGATTACATAATCCAGTCATTGCCCAGGTAACGACTCACTGCCATTAGGTGTAATGGAGTTAATACATTCATACCCTTGCGTCATTTAAGAAATGCGTGGAGTGGAAGAGATTGATAAAATCTGAAACTGGTAGGCCTTTCAATGGTTACAACTCAGAGATATTACTGCTATCTGTATGAACCGAAGTACACAAACATGATTTATCAAAGTCTTCTGGGTTCTCTTATCAGAAGAGGTAAAGACATAACCAACTGACTTCTTGTAAAAGTGGAAAAATTGCAAAAGTGGAGTAAGCCCCAGACTATCCGATTTTTTCTAAGTAAAAAGTATATGTATAGGAACTGATAACTTTATCCCTCTCTTTGAAGCACGGAGAGCAACGATTAGGATGCTTGCTGTAGACTGATCAATTTTATAGGCATGTCATCTTGAACTGGCCTGGGCCCTCTATTCAGAAAATAATAAAAATGTCATGGTATGTATGAAACCGATGAGTCCTGTAGAATGTCAAATGTACCCGGCTAACCGGGCAGAAGATCTTCACTCCCACCAGACCACTGAAAGAAAACGAAATAGAAAGTTTCAATGGCAGATGTTTACTGGAAATAAAAATTCTGTTGTTTACAAAAGGCAACTACACAATAACTTCTTGCCATTCGAGGGGAAAAGAGTGAAATCTTGAACTAGAATTATTCATCAGGGATGTGCTCCCCGGGAACTGGTTAATTGTGGAGATATTGCAACACTCAAGAAAGATATGTCCATTTTTATGTTTAAAAAAAACAATGTTGATGGCAGAAAATGTATCTAATATATCTACACCATATTACAATGGACTTGAGATGTTATGTATTTACCCACAATGCAAAAGCAGTAGAATGTGGTGCAAATATTATTACAATATTAACTAGAGTCGTCAGGGGCGCAGGGGGTTAGGAAGCACAGCCTTCAAAGGCCACTGATGACCCACCAGATAGTTTGTACTCAACGTTATGCAGGAGGGTGGGATTTTGAAAGATCAGCTATCAGATCAGACAAAATAAACATCTTCCTCAGACTCCCGCCAGGCTTGGAAAGATAGACTGCTCCACAGCTAATAAAAAATGTACTCTATATATCATCCAGAATATACTTCCCCTACTTTAATGGTTCACTGAAATTCGGTTGTTATGGTAAGTAGTGAAGCTCAAAGTTTAACAGGAGACTCCATCACACAGCAGCCATGTTATGCTGTATCGGATTTGTTTTGGATTTCTTGTATGTTTAGTTATCCCCGACTGACCCGGAGTAAACTCAAGTATCAACCAGCAAGCTGGTCCTTTGCAACTAACTCACCATGTGCCTCCATCGAAATTTTTTAAGGCTGATAAATATCACAATTTTAGGTCAGCAAAGTTATTTACCCAAGCAAAGTCTTACCCAAATTCGTTTCTGGGGCGGCGGTACAGTTGTTATCACACTCAATTGTAAGGTGCAAGCGCACTGTGTGCTGGCGAGGGGGGGGGGCACAGGTAACGGTGAAAGGTGACGAGAGAGACAGAGGCGGAACACAGGGCGGAGCAAATGTATATGGCAGCAGATTAGAAGAAGGGGAGGGTCAGAAACGATGAGGCAAGTAGCGAATAGTCGATGCGGAAAGAAAACATTTTGGCCACATGGAGAAAGTAAGAGGCACTGACAGAGTGAGTTGAAATCTGCTAGAAAGAGTAGTGAGGAGAGGGAATAGGCAAGACAGGTGAAGATCGGAGAACGAAACCCTGAAGCACGCAGATACAAAATACCGGCTGTGGTCTGTTGAGATGAGGTGGGCGGTACAGGGAGGAGGAGCTTTCAGGGGAGACGGTGGTCGTGAGATTGGACATAGCAGCATTAGGAAGAAGAGGGTGGAGTTCTATGCGAGCCACCTGGAGGGGCCGTACTTTGAGTGAGGATTGCTGGCAGGCTGAGGCGGACCGGACGGCGTCCGTCTATAAAAAGCACCTAACCTCTGCTGCAGCGTCCTGTTATATGTGTGTACGTACGATCTCACGGTAAGGAAAAATGGTTGTATCTTTGTAACACTATCATCATCACTGCTGTTGTTAAATCTTTAACTCGTGAAAATTGCGGCGCCGGACATTAGCTGCTGTCCATGCCTCCTTTCAAAACTGTGGAGGAAATTCTGTGAAAAGGACGGTGTGCTCGTGATGTCTGAAGAGTGATTTATACGATTTGCATCCCCCCACCTAATGTTCCCCAGGGAACCTGATGAGAAGTTAAAAAAAAAAAAAGGAGGCACTTCTGGCCAGTAGTGTGCGCGCACCATGACGAGAGAGGAAAGCCAGATGGCGCCTCTGCTCGTCATTGTGCGCGTAACCGCACGCTCGAGGCCAGCAAAAGCGTCTGGTAGGACTTTTAAAAGCCCAGTTACTAAATGTCTCGCCAGCGCACCACATGCGCTGGCTCAGGCGAGACCTAAAAAGGGACAGCCTGTGCCAGGGCACAAAACAGAGCCCGATAGAGACCCGTTTCAAGGCCCCCTTAAAAAAACTGCCGAGTCCACTTAAAGCCCTGCCTATCAGGCCCTATATTGATGCACTTTATAGTCTACTTTTCATATGTTTTACTTCTTTTGCACTCCCTAAGATTATTTTCTTTTCTACATTTTGGTTTATGTTGTTTTTTTCATGCAACATACGCCAAAAAGTGTGACAATTCAGACTATTCTAGGCCACCCTATGCTATAAGAATGCCGTGGGCAATAGATATTATTTATTTTCAATATATAATTAATTATTTTGCATTGTTGTTGTGCTCATCATAAAACTACACAGACAGTGCCCCCATGGGGTAGATTATCATGAGTGCTGTTATCGACAATTAAGTGCCGGGGACTGGAATCCACCAGCTCAAATAAAGCACTGATGACAGGGAACGATTAAGAGTACTGTAGTATCTCACACTGACTGCCAGTCTGTCATAAAGATGTTCAGACTACATGCTACTTCAAATCATGGCCTCTCTGCAGAGTTCATAGACCTTTAGTCACACATTTGCTAATAATTCATTGATGAGAAAGAGTGTGAAGGAGTTACACAGAGCCGCTCCGTCCACACATCATAGAAATGTTCTTCACAGTCTTATGTTTCCAGAAATGAAGCCTTTTCAATTTGAATTATGACCAACTAACTCATTGTTATTTTTCACTTAGTTGATAGTGCTAACAATCTTTGGCAAAGCCAATAGGTTTTGCTTGTTTTAGTCGTAAAGGTGTTGTTGTGTAATATATCTTGATGCAATAACAGAAACTCAGAAATACACCCTAATGCTGGTCGGAGGATATGCTGTGTGAGCACAGGATTTTGGTCCAAATGTTGTGAGCCAACCTTTAACTACATTCATCACACCTCTTTGAAAGAATTCCTAGCTACGTTTCAACCTTTTTCATCTCACTTAAACCACTGTCCATAAGTATAAAGCGCTTATCTCAATTTATTTAAATCAAGATGTGTTGGCTAACACCAGACCCTCTTCCAAAGAGAGCCACGTGGCCCTCTTCCAAAGAGAGTCAGGTTTCGTCATCAGACACGATGGAGTTCGGACTGTGCTGGGAGCGCTTCTCCTGCTGAGCAATGTTTAGCATGCGTCCAGCCGAGCTCCTCTTACCTTCATTACAGCGCTCGTTGACTCTTTGATTCACTCACTGCTCCGGGCAGCAACGTCACATCCTAATTTTACGCAGTGTAAATACAGAGTTCCCGGCGAGTGGCCCTGGGCGCGCCTCCCATTAATTCCGCCCCTTACAATGTGGCGGCGGATTCCTGACAGGAAGAGAATAACACGCGCCCCCGCTCTGGCCAGCAACAGCGGCCAGTTCCACCAGCACATTAGAAGGGGCTTTCATCTCCTCTCTTTATTAGGAACTTTGCCGCTGGGCCTGTCAGACTCGTTTGGGGTCCCAGCAAACTTGTTTGTGGAGGTCATTGTGGCAGTGCGCCCACCTGTTGCTGCTGGGCCGCCCTGCCACGCCCGCCGGGAAGCCCCGTGGGCCTTCCCAGCGCCATGACGGCTCATCAGCTGGACCCCTACCGGGATGTCATTCATGTCCTGCCCCTAGCCGAAACAACCCTCGAATGCTGACTGTCTATTCACACGTCCGAATCCCCACCTCTTGGCTAAAAGGAACCGCAGAGGGGCAAATTAAGTTTCCCAGTGATGCAGAAAGAGGTGTGTGGATGACATGCCCTACTCAAACGGGGACCACTCCCAGGATGTTAATGTTTTCCTTCACATTGTTCCACATAATGCTTCTTTTATTCCTCTTATTTACGACGCTTTATACAGTTCTCTGAAATGTATCTTCAGTCCTGTTATTGAAAACTCGTTGTACAGTTCTCCGAAATTCATCTCTATTCCTGTTAGTGCAAACTCTTTTACAACACTCTGAAACTGTTCCACTCATTGTTTTCTTTACTCCTGTTTAGAGTGCTCTGAAACCCTGGAGGGCTGACTGCGCCACAGAAAACAATATCCGAAGGCAGTGATACTTGCAGGAATAAAAGTCATATCTGTATTTGTGTTCATTTGTAGGACCTTTACCACTGCAGCTCATATCACCATAGGTCCTTGGCGCCCCAGCATTGCTGTTATTTGTAAAGTGCTGTGCAAGGTCTCTGTCCTGTGCCTCTGATTCCATATCAAAGACCTTTATGCAGGGTTGGGTTTACTCACTCGCCAAATAGTTAGATCCATTCACAATGTCAGGTCACTCAAAATAAATGCGCACAATATTTCCATATAAGAGTTTTCCTTGCTCATTATTTGCATACGTGTTGGTCTTACTGGAGCACCAGGTGAATTGTAATATCCCATGTTTCGAGAATATCAGGCCAACTTTTATATACCTCTAATAACTGGGTATGCAGCAAGTGCAAGAAAAAGTGGGTGACTTCCAGAATTTAACAAATTAATTTTACTTAAGCTTTGGAATCCATCTAGCACATTTATCTGCAAGTCTCAATAGAAAAGCTATTCTATTTCCTGAGAGATTCATCTTGTTTCTTGTGCATGGGGAGGGTCAGACTGGGTAGGGCTATCTGGCAGTGGCAGAGCCTGACCTAACAGAACAGTGTGTGGGCTGTATGGTCTGGGTCTGGTGGGCCGCTTTTATTTATCTTTAGATTCCTCTGATATTACCAGAAATATTGCATGCAGCATCCACAGATGCATGCAGTCTTCCAGACCTGGTCATACAAATATACAGCACGTCTTTATAAGTTCGAAACTGCACCGATATACAAGTGTGCACCACTTTTTTAGCCATCTGATTGACTACTAGGGGTCACTTTATTTTGCCGCCCAGGTCTATTTTCTCTTCTAATCTGATCCTGAGCATGGGACGTAGGGTGGCCTAGTGAGCAGCAAGTTTTACGTGGTGTGGATGAAATTCGTCTGTGCATGAATTTGTATATTAATATCACAATCTTATATTTTGTCTGAGCGGACAACATGTCAATGTAGGTGGTTGGCCACTGGAGGCAAATGCGCCCATTTTGATCGTCACCAAATGTTCAACCACTTTGTTTTGAGGAGCCTGAAGTCTTTACATTCAATTGTGTCTGGAACCATTTGAGTAATCCAATTTTGAGCCAATAGTTGCTCTACTGGGGTTGATACGGCTCTTTTGTGGTAGGAGATATCTACATCCTCTTAAAAATTTCAAATAAAAATCCAAAGTGTGGATAATCGCATTATTAAGTCCCGCAGTACAAGGGTCAAGTGGGAGTCCAAAGCACATGACTTTGCAAATAACTGGAATCTGCAAATCAACTATAGGAAAGCGCTTAAGGATATTAATACTCTGTTCCAACTTGTTTTATCAGTCGTTCCACAGAAATCCTATTCTTGCCCAATTTTGAAACAACACTCGTGCAACATTCCAGTGCTCTAGCGCTAGGGAAGAGGAAAGCTCTTAACAGTTAAAGAGAGCACTGCCAAAAATATTTACAAGTATAGGCGCTGCGCACAGGCAACATCCGCTACCTCAGAATCTTTTTCTCCTTCTTTTTTGAAGGAACAACTGAAATGCTCAAGAGTTTGTTGTCTTAGGAAACCATCAGGTAGCACTCCTCCCTAAGGCAGAGGAACATCGCCTCACTGTTATCAGAGCAGTGGAGAAGGAAAAAATAAAATGATAAAACATTGTTATAATTTTATTTTTCATTGCTGTGGGGCTGGATTAGGGTGGGGCTGGTAGCACAGGGAAGAGGAGTGGTTTATGCACACTAAGGGGTCCATTACGATGGCGGGTGGACTTTAACGGAATGCAGGACCATCTGCCAGGGGTGCAGTGGTCCCGCACCTGCAATTAGGATGCCACCACCACCGTGGCGGTGGCATCTTCTATTCACAGCATTGTGGCAGACGGTACTCACAGCACCGCCTGCCACAATGCTGGAAATGCACGTTGTGCATTGGCGTGCACAAGGTGACTGGCCCCGCGCGGTGCCTGCCACCTTGTCCATGCCTATAAAGGGGGTAACATAGGTACCCTCCAATGAGCACCCCCCACCACCCAACCTAAGACTTGCAGACACCACCACCATATTAACCATGATTTCCACCCGGTCGATGAGTCGACCGGCGGAAAAACGGCGGATGGTCTTTCCATCCGCCGCGGACCCCCCAGCCATCCTAATATGGCGGGGGGTCTTTGAGGTGTGGATGGCGGGTGGAACGCCCCCGCCGGGCCAGCGGTGACTACCGCCAGCCCGGCGGGGTCAATCCGCCGGCCATCCTAATGGGCCCCTAAGTGCGCATGTCTGCTTGACCATCGGTCTTGGTCTGGCCAAGCAGTCATGGCACTTATAATGTTCTCCACCGGTCTGTAATACACAGCCTGTGTGGAGAGCATGCACAAGCTCCATCTCCTCCTGTGAGGGCCGAACCACAGTGCTTAGACCAATCACAACACATCATTGCAGCATTTTGATTGGCTTAGGGGAGCCTGTGTGCTTCCGGGACTCGTCAGCAACGACAGAGGAGAGACAGGCGTGGCTACGAGGTGGTAAGTGTTATTCTTCCGCCAAAATATTTAGTGTCCCCTGCCCCCTTTCTCTGCCAGCCAACACTGGAAACCAATAGTACTTTTGGTCAAATAGTCCATAGCCAACATGTATGGACTCTGTGATGACCCTGTTGGGCATCAAATTATGCTTAAGGAGAAGGACTGAGTCAACATGCACTGTTTCAAAGCCGTTGTGACTCCTTCAACGAGCAAACCATTTAGTCTTAACCTGTATTTTCAATAAAATACCCTCCCCGATAACTTTATAACTGATTGAGCGGTCCATGTACATTATATAATTATATATACGTGTTATATATTATGTGCATTTAGAATGTGCCTTAGTTGTATATTACACAGGTTTGTGTTCTTTGTTATCTATAGAAACCGAAACTCTCAATTATACGGACGCGTTGCCTGACGATTATACTGTTTGACCGCACAAGCAACATAACGACTAACAAATAATTTACTTTATAAATTATGGCAATTATACATTAACTAACATAATTTTTGCTCTTGGGCTGACATGATTTTACGGTGTTTGAACACACTCGGTGATTTGATTTTTTAGAATGGATTTCAGGACTTTATACATTCTATCACTGGGTGATGGTTATCTTTATGTATTGTTGAACACACGTTTTTTTAATACTTTTCTGAGTAAAAAGGCTTTAAGAATTGTTTTATTAGTGTATAAGATAGAATATACATATTTTACAAATTGTTTTATTTGGGTTTGCAGCCCTGAAGAAGTCAAAGATGCTTGATGTAGCATGACGAAACACGTGTTGGCTGCTAATGATATTATTTATGTTGGATGAATACACCACATTGAATGTTCTGGACGCACGGACAAGAGTGCTGTACCGGTTGAAGGTAACTTGATTTGAAAAGAAGAGGAATAAACTTATGGACATTTAAATATAATTTTGTGATTGGTGTGCTCGGGGAGGGTATTTTATTGAATTTGTTATCTGCATTTGCAGGTTTAGGTAGGGTTGTTAGGTAACCAACTCTTCTTCCCCTTAGAGCACCAGTATAGATTAAATATTATTTTGATACTGTGACCCAGATATCCAGTAGAGCGCCCTTTTGTTCACCTGGTTACCTAACAGTTAGATTGTTAACCTGTATTTTGGTTGCTTTTAAACATGCAGAAATCAGTGGCATAACACAAAATGATGTAACGCCCCAAAGAATGATATGAGGGCCCACTGAGTCTCCTATATCTCATCGATATTCATTGGCCTTGAGCTGAATGGGTGCCCCCAGAAGGGTTGGGGGCCCGAAGGATTGGGTCCGCCCTGCATCGTAGGGTCTGCAGGGCCCTGTGTTACTCGCCTGGCCCAAAAAATTCTTAAGAGAACACTGCCCCTTGTAGAAATATAAGCTACCCACATTTAAAATACTGGAACGTTGAGAGCACTACTGAACACAATGTGGTGGCTCAGGGTCAATGATGGCTGGTATAGATCTTCTGCTTCAGCATTCCAATGATTGTCTTTCTGTTTCTCTCTTTTTAATCTTGCACACCAGTGCCTCAGTGATTGTAAAGTTATAACGTGCTCAGGCATTATAGACCTTTTGCCTAAGGCTATACACGTTAATAAGTCCCTCTCTTTTATAGGCCCTTACCTAAAGGCTCAGACCTATAAATCAGGTTGAAGGCCTTTAACAAACAGTAATGCCCTCAGCAGTGAGCTATAATGCTATATAAATCAGGGGAGAAGATGTAGCCTTACGGCTAGAGCGGTCGACCTCGAAGCTGGGGAACCGGGTACTAGTCTCGGCAACGACGCTTAACATCCTGTGATTCTGGGCAAATAACTTAATCTTACCGTGCCTAACAAAAATTAATGTGAACTTCTGTAACGAAACTGGTGCTCGCGTAAAGCGCTCTGATATCCGATTTCTCTGGTCTAGTTCGTGCTATATAAAACTAAAAAAAAAAAAAATGGGCAGGCAAAATATATTTGAGAAGTCAACAAGACATCCTGTTTTGTACACTGATTAAATCCCGCTATATCGTGGTAAATGTTGATTAAGCCATTTCAACCTTTCTGAACTGACTTCTGAAAGACCTACTGACTAAAAACAGACAAGGTGCGGCAACAATGCTATCCCTCGTGAAATAAGCCTAAAGACTTGCAATCGAAACATTGGATTGGCCTTCTCAGGGTATATCACTTCTTCTCCTTCAGAAAGTGGTTGGAAAAAATTTCAATAACAGTCCAGTTATACAATTGAAACAAAAAAGATAAAAGAAACTGTAGAAGGTGAAAATGAAATTATAATATTTCTCAAGTAGACTAAGTTTATCATAGATAATCTACCCTATCCCACCAGATGACCATCACTTTTAAGAACTATTACCAAAACTCATTTTTCCACAACTTGCACCGACTTGCTCATTAAACAAATTCACCCTTTCTCTGTGTGTGATGCTTCTCCCACCAACTTCATCTCTCCCTGGGGTTCCAAATTTCCAACACCACATGGGGATCAATGGACAACAGCTTCAATTCCCACAGTCACACAGTGTCAGGAGGGACCTTCCATACACTTGTTCAGGCTCTAGGAACGGAGAAAGAGTCATTGTTTATTTGCCTTCTCATACACACACACTGCACATGTATGAAAGTAGGTTTACCAGGGACACCCTTTTTCCTGCAGTGGGTTGAAGTTGAGAATAGTAAGGTGCATGGACTAGTGATGTAAATGTTGTAAAGTTTGAATGCATTTTCGGTGCATCATGCAGAGATCTAGGGGCCTGACAGCTGTGAATCAGTCCTCTTCAGATATGATTTCTTCTATGTCCTTTCCCCATCTGTCTCTGAAAATACGATTGTGATTCTGCTTTATGACTACAAATACTTCCGCTTAATGTACTTTCTATAATTTTAGTGACTTTATTTAGACCTGACTTGAAAGTATAGCAATTTGCAAGATCTATTGTAACCCATACTTTAAAATATATGTGCATTGTGCTTTGTCTTCAGCCGAGGAACAGTACTCTTTCACCTCAGGCTAAGACTATTTCACATCTAAAAAGTACCCTAAATCACCATACTTTATATTTTTATCTCGTAGATTTGTTGTACACAGGAAGCAGTAATTTGTTTCACTGCAGAAGATTTTCTAAATATTTTAGGCAGAATTCTAAATGCAAACCAGACCTGTTGGCTATGGCAATGCTGGTTTTATTTTTGGTTAAAACCACATATTATTATTTTCTAGTTCTAAACGTTATAATTAAACAGTATTGCTCTTAGCCCGCCAAATGATGCTAATGCATCAACTTTAAGAAGCAGCAGCACAGATTATAAAAGGCCTTTAGTAGTTTGGGGCCACTATTCAAGCATGTTTAACAGGACCGCCTCTAGCCTGAATCCTGCAAGGAGAGGTTCACAACCATATGTTCCAATTCATTAAAATAACAGATGCTTTACAATCAAGAATGAGGTCGGAGCCCAAAGTCGTATCAATGTACCGTTTGGCTTGCAATGTTCAGATTTGCCTCTGCGGTTTGAACTAGCAATGCTTTGATGACTATACATGGAGTTGTTAAAAGATTAAATGGAATGGTCAAGCTACTCTAGCCAATCAGCTCTCTCTAAAAGAGCAATTACGTGACAGCAAAGACATGTTTTGTACAACTCTGAATTATGTTATTCAATAATGATTCACCAGCCAATCAGAATATGACTTCACACCATAATGCCTACAAACTGAAATTGACTGGCAAGTACACAGCTGATTGGGGTTTGCAAACTAAAACTCCAAGATTTTTTCACCTTTAATGCTTTCAGTTAGCATGTTCTATAGGCCTATATACTTTTTATTGAGTGTTATCTTGAGGTAATAGCTCTTTGCATTTGTGAGGCTTACTATGCATTCATAACTTTGGTAGTGGGCAATTTTCACATGATAATGCGCTCCAGAATATTCACTAATGCCATGACACCATCCAGAACGGAACGGACTTGGGCGCGCCGTGCTTATGGCGGTCTGCCGGTCCTCGCCAGATGGGGCGGGGCTGGTGACAAAGGCGAATGATGCTGATGGCACCAGCCCCAAACTTGCCAAGTCATTGGCCAATTTAAGTGCAGTGTCTCAGAAGTGCTTCAAGTAGTGCCGGGGCAGGGGGAGCTGGTTTGCACCAGTTCCCACCCATTTAAAGGGGCGGATGAGCAGCAAAACGGTCTATTTTGCACCTCTCATCGCTCCCGACACAGCGCACTGCCGGCTGCCCCATCAGTGGCTTGGGGAAATCTCTCTTTTTGCTGTTTTGTTTGTTTTTTGTCTCTTGTTTGCTGCAGGACATCGAGGAGGTCTGCAAGCTGCAGGAGGACTGCGAGAAGCAGGAGGAGCACCGCACAGACCTCATCAGCTGTTCCGGGAGGCACAGGCAGAGCGCATAGGGCCAGCTGGGAGCCGCACGGGCTTGAGTGATTCACTCACCTGACAAGCTTTTTAGAAATTGCGGTGGCGACTCTAGCAAGGAGGCCCTGATGAGGCGGGAGTGTTTAGGTGTTGGTCCCTTTGGTTTTCCCCTGCTGCAAGTTTGGCTTTTTCTATTGTGTTTGCGGGGGGCAGTGAAGCTTCTATTTGGTTACGTGTATAGTCAGACCAGGCCATGGTTGCTGACATCTGATTTTGTGGTAGCAGGGGCAGCATACGTATTTTATTGGTACTTGTTTGCTGGGGTGAGTAGGTAGGGGTGCAGTGGTGTTGTTACTAGTCTTAGGCATTACCCAGGTGAAGCCACGGTGCAGTGGTTAGTTGTCCAGGCACGCTTGATCACTCGGGAGGGTCTCGGCATTTTAGGGAGGCAGACAGCATTTGGGGGTGATCGTGTAGGCTGTGCTTGGTGGGTGTCACTTTCAGTTGTTTTGTTGGAGCACGCAGTTTAGGTGGTGGGCCGCAAATGGCACCTAGGACACAGAAAGGGGGAAGCGCACATGCATGGAAGAGCTGATGGAAGCAATGATGAGCAGGATGGACAATATGGGCCAGTCCTTGGCAGAGTTGAGGAGCTAGGTAGATGGGCAAGAAGTGGCTGAAGAGAGGCCTAGAAGGGCTAGGGTAGCCAACCAGAGCAGCATTACCACCAGTGCCCAAGAAAGCTAGAGCCAAACTGGGCGGGAGCGGAGGTCAGGGCCCCCCACTAGTTCCAGAGGTGGAGATTCCAGGGCCCTCAAGGCCAGGCAGAAGGGACCCCTTCTGAGGGGGCAGATCCAGGGGCACCAAGTGAGGTGCCATTGGGCAGGCTGAATGCAGAGGGAGGCCCTAGTCAGCCTGATTTAGTCGCCAGTATGGCTGCTGTGCTGCTGTGGTTGTCGAAGTTCGGAACATGGGCCCATACGGCCGGGAATGGGGCCTTTTTGTCTGAAGGAGAGGATTTGCAGAAAGCAAGGAAAGTGGTGGCACAGGTAGAGTGGTCCAGACAGATGGGGGCCCGGCCTGTGGCTACGGGGGCAACAGTGATTAGTAGCGTAGTGGTAGAGAAAGACTTGGCGTGCCCCTGTGCCTGAAATAGCCAGTACAGTGGCAGAGGGAGCTCCCACCAAAAAGCAAGACAAGTGTTGCCAAGTTTAGGTTTGGGGGAGATATGTCACCACAGGAGCGTCTGGACAGGCACATTTCGCGGGATGTGAAGGAAAAGATTTGGAAAGGGGAATATGTGGACATGTTTTATTTGCTACTGGATAAGCCGTAAAGGGTGGAGGTAAAAAGGTGTAAGGAGTGCGCTCACTCCAGGGAATGTGGCCACTGGCCTTACAAAAAGAAAATAGAGAAGACTTTGGTTAATTGGATAAAGGGTTTCTCCAACTACCAAGCAATTATGGTAGAACGCTTCACCGTTTTGGATGCCCAAATGGCATGTTATCAGACCAGGATTGCCTGGGCACACGATGAATACAGGGTGTGGGGTGGAAGGAATATGACAAGGAGTTTAGGAGGGTGAAGGCAACTGACCCTGATTTAACATGGGACAAGATTGACCTAATTATCTGGTTACGCCACATGAAACAAGTGCGGCAGGACACTACCCCCGGGCAGTCCTTTTAGGCAGGCCCTTCGGCTAGCATGGGGGGAAGTGGTGGAAAGGGGACATGCTGAGATTATAATAAGCGAACCTGCACCAGGCTGCCTGGAGCATATAGGTTCAAGCACACTTGCCAATTTTGTGGCCTGCCCTCTCACCCATTGCAATGGGTTTGGTGCCATCCTGGACTCAGCATGGTCCACGCTGCGTTAGCCACCATTTTGTGAGGAGTCCGGTTTGATGGCCAACATTGGTTTCTTGGAACTTTTCACCATCCCGGTGTCATTGACATTTGGCCTGAGAAGCTTCGTAACCAATCAGTCATCTTTTGGTCTGACAACATGACAGCGGTGGAGTGCAATAACCAGCAGGCAGCTAAATGAAAAATTATACTGCGGCTGTTGAAGGAGATAGTGCTGCAATGCATATAATTAAATGCATTGTGTAGGGCCAAGCATGTCCCAGGGGTGATGAATAATCCAGCTGATGCTCTGTCTTGTTTCAAGATGCAGGTGTTTAGGTCACACCACACGGAAGCAGTGAAATTCCCAATGCCCTTTCCAGACCATCTATGGCAACTTGGGACCCAGATCTATCAGACCTTGTGGTAGCCAGCTTAGCACCCAGGACGAGCTAGGCTTATGAGGGGCCTTTTAGCAACTATTGTTCTTTCCTTGGGGAAGGTTGGGAAGGGGTGTGGCATGAATCCTCCGCTATACTATTATTCTTGAGGGCATTCATGGATGGAGGATGTTCCGCAGTGTGTGCACGGCACCATATGGTGGCGATTTCCTTCTTTGCAAAAATGCGGGGCCGCCGGGATCCAACCAGCACTTTCATAGTGAAGAGGGTTTTAAAGGGATGGCAACGCTTACAGGGGTCATAGTCAGATGCTCGGCACCCTATTGGCATAAGCACACTTGCAGCGGTATTGGGGTCGCTGGAGAGCATTTGTAGGTCCACTGTGGAGGTTCATCTTTTCGGGGTAGCCTTCACCCTGGCCATTTATGGCTCTTTCGGGGTGGGGAAACTGGTGGCAAGTAATAAGGAGGATTGGCAAGGAGTGCTTCAGCTGGAGCATGTGCATATGCAGGGGGTTTGGTGTTCTTATCGATCCCACGGTCAAAAACGGACCAGGGTGGCAAGGAGGACCATGTCATATTGCACAGGATGCTAGGGAGGTCATGCTGACCCGGTGGCAATCTCGAGGCATTCCTGGCTCATAGGCCTCGGGGCAGGGGGTCCTCTCTTAATCCACGAGGCTAGCACCCCTCTCACCAAGTTTCAGTTCAACCCAGTACTTGGGTTAGACTTCAGGGCGGCAGGGATGGACCCTTCCAAATTTGGTTTCCATTCCATCAGAATAGGGGCAGCCACGGAGGCCACAGCTAGGGGTCTTCCGGGCCAAGTGGTTCAGAGGATTGGAAGGTGGTTCTCGGATTGCTACAAGCGCTAAGTTAGATTGCACATGCTTTAAGGCTATGACGCTTCTTCTAATAACGGTTTCTTTCTTCGTTTTTCGCAGTTTTCATGTACTGTGATGCAGGAAGAAGCTTGCTGAGGTGTGCCGGTCGTCAGATTCCCGTGCAGCCCAGGTGTCTGCCTGGGGGCCGGGTGAAACTGAAGTATTGGTTGTAGGCCATTCTTATGTTAAAAGGTTGAACATGCTCTTTCCAGGTAATTATATAGAATGGTGCCGTCCTGCCGGTTTCAACATTCATTTTCATGGACAAGGGGGGGTTACGTCTGGGGCAGTTAAGGAATATGTTGGAGTAACCTCGAATTTATAAAGCGCACAGCTATCTCCAAAGTGGTTTCTCGCTGCTGGGGGCCCTCGGGAAGATTAAGCGAGCTATTGCCCAGAGTCACATGGTGCTGGGATGACATTAGCCGGCGCCGGGGATCGAACCGCGAACCCCGTGGTCCAGAGTCAGGCACCCTGGCCCCTACGCCACACCTCTTCTTTGTTGGTTATGGGGCACACGCCTCCAGAGTTATGGTAATACAGCTGGGGGCAATGATTTGGTACACATGGGCAGAAGGGGTGTGTTTGAGGCATTGATCACTAAGATAGGGTGGTTGTCAGGAAGATGCCCACAGTCAACTTTAGCGTGGTCCCACATCATCTCGTGGTTGCAGTGGCGGGGCGATTCAGTCTCGGCCCTGAATTATTCTGTTAAGAGAATCAGTAAGATGTATAAGTTGTTTAGGGCCCCAAAACTCCAGACCATCTCACATGGATGCATTCAGGGGGAGAGGTTTTTCTTACAGGATGGCGTCCACTTCTCAAAGTTGGGGAATGAGTTCTTCTTGAATAACTTGTTGGCATGGTTGACCCGGGGGCGAGACAAGGCATGTCCTTGGGTCAGGTGTGGGGGGGCAGATAGTGGGGGAACTGTGCTGGCCTGTGGCAGTAAGGTCATGATTGGTGGGACATTTACGGTCCTTTGTAGGCATTCCAATTGTTAATAGGGGTAGGTGGGGCAGCAGTCTCTCATGAACTTTTAGGGGGCGCTTACTAATAGTTGGCTGGAGGGTGTGAGGGTGGGGAGGTGCATGCTTCCAGCTTGCCCTGCAGCCAAACCCCGAACTGGCACATGGGTGCCAAGCTAGCATAACAGCGCAGCCCCTTGGGGGGTGGTATCTGAGGGCATAGGGGGTGCCTGAGGCAGGTAAACTTCTAGGCAGATGGGCCTCCTGCACAAGGTCACTCCGGGGGGGACCTCACACGTAGTTGGGACCAGTCATGATATTACACATAGGCTCAATGCAGGATACGCGGATACAATGTATATATTTTATAGTTTAGGATTAGGAATGACTCTGTATTAGAATCTCTGTTAAGGTTAGCCATCCACAAATATTGTAAATAATATTGTATGGAGTGTTATGGGGGTTTCTGCGTATTGAAATGAACAAAATATTTTCATATGTTGATTTTGTTAATAAAATACGGCCGGGATTGTCACAACCCCTTACCCAAAAAGAAAACCGTTATTTTGGTAGTTGTGTGCGATCTATGCCTCAGGGGTGGTGGTACCCACGAGGGTCATGGAATTAGGGGTGTTTAGGGGTGGGGACTTGGCAATATGATAGAGACTGTTGCAGAATGAGACATGTTTGATAATCTCGTGAAGCAGATATTCGTTTAGCAAAAATAGAGCTAGCTGGCATCGCACAATAGTCCCCACAGACCACACTTGAGTTTCCATGTCAAGAAAATAAAATTATGTGACATCACAGGTAGATTCATATTATATTATCAATGCCAATCACTTCAATTCCATGCAGCGCTAAAAACACCACCACCACCCGTCCAGTATTCCACCAAACAAAGCCAGCAGACTCTCCATGGCATAAGAAAAGAAGTCGCATTTTATAGATATTGCAGGACATTTGACAACAGAGTTACAAAAGTATATTTGTTGTTAATAATCCATCGTCCTTGAACAAACGCATTCTTGGTTGCAGGTGTTTACTCCAGATTTTCTCTTTGTGTTTTTTTTCTATTTGCTGGTAACTCTACCTATGACCTTTATGTGACTTTATCACTACTTAAAGGGAATGTTACAGACAGATATTGGGGTTTGGACACCTAGTCTTAATATCTTTCTCCTGACTTTACAAGTTGCTTAGCCACGTTTCTTCTGATCTGCAGACAAGCTTGGGCCTGATTTCTGCAAATCTATGGAGTGACCAGGGCAAGTACTTTATCTGTTTTGCTGAGTTGTTTGACCATTTTTAATCTGATACTCTTACATGCATGTTCCAGGTTTGCTCCTTCATAAGAATGATAAGCTGAGTCTTCAAAAAGGAACTAAAGAAGAGTTGTCCAATATGGATATGTAGGTATCATTAGCCCTGGGCATAGTCGGCATAGGGGGGCTACACAGAGGGCTACGGAGGTACAAACAAACTCTGTAGCCCTCCGCGTGGACTTCTGCGTGGCCCTCCGCGGAGCCGCGCTATGCCACCCGCCTCCACCCCTCCTCCGCGGAACGCGGAGAAGGCAAATCTCCGCAAACTCCGCGGGCGGAGCGGACCTCTCCGCCCGGGCCTAGGTATCATTGCAAGGGTTCCATTTACATAGGATTCATTTAATTTAAACTAATTTACTTAGTCAATGCTTTGGGTCCTAAACTGAACACGTTTGGTCTAAAGCCTTTCAGTTAAAAGTTGCACATATATGTCAAGTGCTTTAGACTTCTTCTTGAGCCTACTCATTGCATGGCCGACAAATGAATGAGATTAGCCACTCATTAGGCTTTCACTTGAAATTTCAAAGAAGGCTTAGCCATCTCCTAATACCGAATGACGGTTCCGCAATCGACATAGCCAGGAGAGGATTGGGATTAGAAATCAGCCTAGGCACGCTAAAAAAAAGTGGCCCACATTTGCATATTGCCTTTCCTCGAAACACTGCTTCAGTGAAGTTTTATAAACACCTGAAAACAAGTGAGGCCACTTCTGCTCAGGGATCCTGGCCCCACTCAGGATGCGCACATTAATTGGACAGCCCCACGAGACAAAGGGAATGACACCTCTGCCGGATGATAAAAGGGAGGTAATGGACGCCCATCTGCCTCCAGAAAGTCCACTCAGGGCCCCACTGGACCACTGGCAACATCTGAACACACCAGACATAGCCCAAAGCGGCCCCCAGGTGCCCAAAAAGCAGCCCACAGCTGGAAGTTTGATACCGGCCCCACGTCCATTACCCGAGTGCCCGCCTTACCAATACGACCCTGGACGTAGCCACAATTGGCTCAAAATTAGATTACTCCAATGGACTCCTTCCAGGTACCTCCCACAATCTTAATCTAACACTGCAAGTTTTTCAGTACGAGGACCCTAGAATTTTCACTAGTGCCAAGAAGGGCACATTTGTCTGAAGCGGTCTCCTTCTACATTGGCACCGTTGTCTGTTCAGACAAAATGCAAGATTTAATGTGGATATACAAATTCATGCAGAGCAGCATTTCAGGCAACAGCAAACAACGCTGGCCACCCTATGTCCATCAATAGGAACAAGGTCTTAGTAAATCTAAAACGCTTTTGAACCTTGGGTCAGACATGTTTCATTTGCATTTTTTGACTTGAGCTAGGGGTTTTATATGACCACTTTGAACCGTTTCTTGTTATGGTGAAGCTCTGCTATGGCCGAGAAGCAAGCATTACAGATGCTGAAAAATCTCAAGGACGAAAGTGCAAAGTTTTTAATACGTGTAAATGTAGATTAACGATTATTGTCCTTCGCATAACTTGAGAAGATTTCTGCTTTCCCTTTCCTCATGCCCAAGCATAGTTTATTCCTGCGCTTGAATTTGACATGCACTAAAATCTGCCCCAAAAAAACTAAAATAACCTTCCTTTCGCCCTCAATGGTCTATTTTCACATATGTGAATGGTAGCTTGGAGATCAGTGCATTGTATGGCGAAAAATAATTTAAAATTTTCACTGTAACTCGTGGCAAATTCCACGGACACACTAAATGGTGCAATGGACATTTTACATTGAAACACTATTGTATATACGTTCACAACCTTTTCATATTTTTTGTCGTTTGGGGGGGGGGGCGGGATACACAAGGCTCACATAAAGAAAATGTCACCCAGCCCGACCGTAGAGCAAAAAGTTAGCGTGTCCTGAACCAATACATTCAGTTCTGTGGAGAGAAGCCCGCCATTTTCACCTTGGTCACGGCCGCCCTCTTTAAGAAGGTGCCTATTTAATTAGTAAAAGTCCTCCTCAGCGCTAATCCGTTTCTCGCTCAATTCCTTAACAGGCTCAAACCCCGGACTGTTGTCATTCTTTATTTATTGATTGCAGGTATTAGAGGTGTAATTGAGCAAGGCCTAGGGTGGGAGCGGCGCTTTGCGAGCAATTAAATATGCTTAGGCGGAGTGCTTAAAATTTCCAGCTGGGCGATTGATAAATGAGGCCCGCATTCCCAATGTACCGACCACATCAAAAAGCGACAGCCAAGGCAACGGCAAATACTGCCACGGGCATGAGTAACAGCCCCTTCCTTGCAGCTAGTCGCGAAAGAAAGGGCTGTGTTCGAAGGGAGTATTGGAAAACAAGTAGGTTTTTTTTGCAGGCCGCAAAATGGCTGCAAGGCATTTTGAAAACATAAAAAATGAAGGGAACAGCAGGTGGTTCTCCAAAATTCCAGGCATTCTAAGTGACTAACATTGCGGCGCTGGCTGTCTTTTTTGCCTAAATTCAATTATACTTGACTCTTTGTGGTTTTACATAACCATATTTAAATTATTCGACATAAATGTATTTTTAGGGCCTACATTCAATATCACATAGGACTCTTCTATACATTCAGAAGGCATTTGGGGCTTTTTTACGATTCAGAATTACAAATCATGTGGGAACACCACACTGCACATTCAGGAAGAACCTGGCAAAATGTACACCACAGCAATGGGTAGAATAATGGAATATGTGCGGAAGATGGCATTGGCAATCTACTTGACTAATGTGGTAAAATAGCACCTAGAAATGACCTCACCCTGAGGTTTCTGGAATTCCGGGATAGTTTTATAGCACTGGAACATTGCTGTCAAGGTTCCAGATTGGCATGTGTGACATTTTCATTATTTCTGTGTAATTATGAGTAACATTTCAACAACTATGAGTGACACTTTCTCACAAGCAAAATCAAGCAATGAAGACGAGGGAATCATATCATATATGTACTGTAGCACATAAACAGGTAAGAGATGTCAGCCAGACCGTCAATCACAGGGAGAGAATCAAAGAGAGCAGCACTCAAGAGAAAGTGAGTTCAGGTGCCTGCAGGTCTGTGGACTGATGCTGGGCGATAAAATATAAGGTGCACTGTTTTAAATAGTTTCTTGTGCGTGTATTTAGCAAGAATTACCTTTCAAGTTATATTGCCAAACGACTCTAATGCAGTTTACGATTTTCAGTGCTACAGTGCTTCAGGATTGTGAATGCAAAAGCAGAAGAGCTAATAAAATATGATACAGATCTTGATTTAAACGAATTTGAGAAACAGTCACTGTACCTGGAACCTCTATTCAGGAACAACACCAACCTTTACCTCGCAAAGCTCGAGGTTAGCACATCTCACTATTCAAGTCACAATATCAACTTAAGAAAAAATGATCTTACCATCATCCAGGTGTGCATGTCAAATGCCTGCTGAAGAGTCCACTGGACACCTTCAGAAGCAGTAGATTGGTTCCGGGCTCTTATAACTTCTTAAACTAATTCTGGACGTGCGCGCTCTATAATTGCAGGTAGACTCTGGTCTACAGCTGGCTGAAGGCAGGCTGTAGCCACCGCGTGCCGTGGCAATTCAAGTTGGCCCCCAGGCCCGCCTCCAGTGAAAGCCTCCAGGCCGCTGTGTCTGATTTAAAGCTGGCTGAAGGCAGGCTCAGGCCTGAGTCACCGCCGGCCATGGCAATTCAAGTTAGCCCCCAGGCCCGCCTGAAGTGAAATCCGTCCAAGCCGCTGTACTGCCCTGACTCCGGTGAGTCCCGGGCGGGGCCGTCCAGTCTTCGTCGACTCTGCCGTAATATATTGAATTCAGCAAGGGGTGCGGGGGGGATAAAATAATAGCAGCTGATAGCACATGGCGGCCCAGGCCTGTGCGAGCTGCAACAGGAAGCACCGCGAGAGTTACGGCCGGGTGCCATGATTATCTGTAGCGCTCTGGGCGGCTGTGATTATTTGTAGCGCTCCGGCCGTGATTATTTGTAGCGCTCTGGCCATGGTATTATGGTGCGCTCCCTCCAGCCATGATTATAGGCAGCCCTCCCTCTAGTTATGATAAACTAGCCAGCCGCCTTTTTTTAGCTCTCTTAAACTCCCTGCACTCCAGTAGCAGGATGTGACGTCCCCTGCGATGACGTAAGGCTGACAGTAAGAGCCGCGCCTCCGGATTGGATCACCATCATCATACACTGGAACAGTTCAGTGAGGCTGCCAGCAGCCTTAGTTCAGCTGGGAGCCTCAAGCCTGCTGGAGCAGCGCGCACAACCGAGTCACGGGCAAGCCACAGACTCTAAGTTGTATTCAGTGCTTTCTGTGACAGCCGACACACAGCAAATGCGTGACAATACATTTCAGTGCAGGAATGCGGAGTACCACACTGAAATGCATTAGTCTAACGCGTGTTGCGTGATACTTGGCAGGACTGCTGGAAGTGCTGTGATTCCCGTAATGAGTGCCTCAGTGAGGAGATAGTCTACACAGAATTAACCCTTTTTCGTATCTGCCTTACCGCCCCGTCTTTTTTCTGAATTTCGTTTTCCTACTAGGTTCACTGCACCATAGTGTTGATTGAAAATTGGCTTCTTTTTACCGGTAAGGTAGATCTCACTGGTTTTGATGCAATTTTGCATCCGTATGTCCAGAATACTTGATATTTTACACCGACGTTTGGATACACTGACCAATGCAAACTGTTGGTTTTTTTTCCACTGGTCAGTGAGCGTTAATTTGTTGTTTTATAAATTGACAATCAGTTCAAATACTAAATGAAATCTACGTAATCCACTTCATCTGGTGCAAAAGTGCAACGCCACTGGCGACATGTGGGTAAATCAGGTTAGTAGACTTGAGTAGAGTGGAGTGTCATTGAGTGGCGTGGAGTGTTGTGGAGTGGTATGGAGGGAGTAGAGTGTTGTAGAGTGAAGGGCTTAGAATAGAGTAGAGTGTCGTAGAGTACTGTGGCATAGTGTGTCGTAGAGTGGAGTGTTGTAGAGTAGAGTGCCAGAGAGTGTCATAGAGTGGAGCTGAGTGTCATAGAGTGAAGTAGCATAGAGTGTTGTGAAGTGGCATAGAGCAAAGTGGAGTGGCAAAGAGGATGTTGCATAGAGTAGAGGGGAGTGTTTTAGCTTACCATAGAGCATAGTAGATTGTCATAGAGTAAAATGGCATAGAGTGGAGTAGTGTAGTAGAGTGGAATTACATAGAGTTGATTTTTGTAGAGGAGTGGCATAGAGTGGATTAAAGTGTTGTAGAGTAGAGTGGAGTGGTATAGAGTGGCGCTGAGTGGCGTAGTGTGGTGTAGTGGTGTAAGGTAGAGTGGAGTTGTGTGTTGTAGAGTGGAGTGGCATAGAGTGGTGTAGAGTTTCATGGAGTAGAGCATCATAGAGTGGAGCATTATGGAGTGGAGTGGAGAGCCATAGAGTGGAGTGTCGTAGAGTGGCCTAGAATAAAGTGGGATAAAGTACAGTGGTGCAGAGCAGATTGGCATAGAGTGCAGTGACATAGAGTTTGTTGGTTTTGAATAAAGTGTTGTGGAGGGCATTGGTGTTGAGTGCATTGGTGAGGAGTGCAGTGGCATAGAGTGCAGTAGCGAAGAGTGGACTGTTGCAGAGTAGAGTGGAGTGTCACAGCGCAGATTGCAGTGGCATAGAATGCAATTGTGTAGAGTGGAGTGGGACAGGGTAGAGTGGCATAGAGTGCTGTGGCGTACAGTACAGTGGCGTGGAGTGAAGCGGTGTAGAGTAGAGTGCAGAGGCAAGGTGTAGAGTTGTGTAGAGTAGAGTGGCATAGAGTGCAGTGACATAGAGTGCAGTGGTGTAGAGTGCAGTTGCAGAGAGTGCAGTCATGTCGAGTGGAGTAGAGTTGAGTTGAGTGGTGCAAAGTAGAGTCTAGTGGCATAGACTGCAGTGTCGATTTGGGAAAAAGGGGTGGTGATGGACAGAGTTTCTGAATGATGCAGAATACTCTTACCAAGTCAAGAGATCATGGTTTTAATCCATCACCGTTTTTTAGCTCACTGCACCATCCCAGCTCAGAACCTGGCTACATGCAAATTAGTCTGTACCTGTCCCAGTGCATGATGGGAACAGGGCAAACCAAACTACCAAGCCAATTCTTATACTGGGAAGGAAACAAGCTTCCGGGGACCGGTTTCTGGCATCACAGCCTTCGTCGGCCCGGCTTGCCTGAATCCTGATGGTGCAATGAGCAAGGGACTCACGTCTGAGCATACCCTCCCACACTGAGTGTGGATAAAATCGATTTGGGAAAAAGGGGTGGTGATGGACAGAGTTTCTGAATGATGCAGAATACTCTTACCAAGTCAAGAGATCATGGTTTTAATCCATCACTGTTTTTTAGCTCACTGCACCATTCCAGCTCAGAACCTGGCTGCAGTGTCACCAGGGGCGTAACAGAGGCCCCGCCAGTGCTGGGGGGGGCCGAGCTGCAGGGGGCCCCCTCCGCCCAGTACTCGGGCCTTAGAGCTCTCAATTAAATCTGGAATGGGGGCCCCTCCGTGTACCTTGCAGGGGGCCCCCTCAGCTTTCGTTACGCCAGTGAGTGTCACAGAGTGCCGTGATGTAGAGTAGGTGGTGTAGAGTGCACTGGTGTAGAGTGGATTGGCATAGAGTGCAGTGGCATGGAGTAGAGTACTACAGAGTAGAGTGATGTAGAGAGAAGTGGCATAGAGTACTGTGGTGCAGAGTAGAAAAGAGTGTTGTAGAGTTCAGTGTTGTAGAGTGTAGTGACATAGAGGGCAGTGGCATGGAGTAGAGTGTTGCAGGGTAGAGTATAGTGGCATACACTGCAGTGGTGCAGAGTAATTGGCATAGAGTGCAGTTGTATAAAGTGTGCTGATTTTGAGAAAATTGGTGTAGAGTGCATTGGCGTAGAGTCCTATAACATAAAGTGCAGCTGCGTAGAATAGTGTGGCATTGATTGCACTGGCCTATACTACAATGGGGCAGACTAGAGTGGAGAATCACAGGGTCGGTTGCAGTGGGGTAGAGTGGAATGGCACAGAGTGGAATAGATTGGCATAATGTGCAGTGGCATAGAGTAGATTGTTTCAGAGTAGAGTTAAGTGGCATAGAGTGCAGTGGCATAGAGTAAAGTCTCGTAAAGAGCAGTGTTATCAAGTGCAGAGGTGCAGAGCAGATTAGAGTGCTTAGAGTAGGTTGATGTAAAGTGGAGCAATGCAGAGCAAAGTGGCATAGAGTGGAGTGTACAGTGCATTGGCATAGAGTGCAGTAGAGTGGCATTAAGTAGAGTGCAGTGGTATAGATTGCAGTGGTGCAGTGTAGAGTAACCCTGGGCGCAACACTACGCTTCGCCCACGTAGTGTACGTAGCGCTGCCTGCTTCGCAGTTTTCGAAGTAGGCGAAGCAGGCAGCGCCTACGCACACGCGAGGGTGAAGCATAGCTGCCTGCCGCCCACCACCCGCCTCCCGCCCGCCCTACTTTTAAAAGCTAAAATAAATTTGTAATAAAGCAAATTAAAGGCACTTACCTGACGCGCGGCGTCTCCCGGGGCTCCCTCTTCCTGGTTTTCAATTTTCCTGACAAATGCGCATGCGCGGACGCCCGCGCATGCGCATTTCTCGCAAGAAATGCGCATGCGCGGGCGTCCGCGCATGCGCATTTGTCAGGAAAATTGAAAACCAGGAAGAGGGAGCCCCGGGAGACGCCGCGCGTCAGGTAAGTGCCTTTAATTTGCTTTATTACAAATTAATTTTATCTTTTAAAAGTAGGGTGGGTGGGTGGCGTGTGGCGCGTAGTGGGGCTACGCGAAGCGCGTAGTGTGCATAGATTCGGGCACACTACGTGCTGCTTCACGTAGCCCCACTACGCCCACTACGCCCACCCTTAGTGTAGAGTTCAGTGGCAGAGAGTGCATTGCTGCAGAGTAGAGTGGAGTAGAGTGAAGTGGCATAGGGTGAAGTGGTGCAGGGTTGAGTGCAGTGGCATAGAGTGGAGTGGTGCAGAGTAGAGTGGCGTAGAGTGTAAATGCATTCTATGCCATGCCAGAGTGGAGTGGTGCAGTAGTGTAGAGTGAACTTGCATATATGCAGTGGCATAGAGAAGAGTGGCATAGAAGAGAGTGCCATAGAGTGGCGTAGTGAGCAGTGGCGTAGAGTACAGTGGTGCTGAAGGAATAGAGTTGTGTAGAGTGCTGTGACGTGTAGTACAATTGTGTAGAGTGCAGTGGTGTAGAGTGTTGCAGAGTAGAATATAGTGGCTTAGAGTGCAGTGGTGCAATGCAGATTGGCATAGAGTGCATTCTTTTTCATCAAAGTGGTGTAGAGTGCGGTGGTTTGAGTATAGTGCAGTGGCATATAGTTAAGTGGTAGAGTGTAGAGTAGAGTAGAGTGCTGCAGCATAGATAGCAGTGGTGTAGACTGCAGTGGCATATAGTAGAATGGAGTGGTGCTGGTTTAGTAGTATATAATAGATTGTGTCAGAGAAGAGTGAAGTGGTGCAGAGTGGAGTAGTGCACGCTGGAGTAGAGTGGTGCAGGGTAAAGTGCAGTGGTGTTGGGTAGATTACAGCGGCATAGAGTGCAGTGGCGTGGAGTTGAGTAGTGTAGAGTGCAGTGGAAGAGAGTAGATTAGAGTAGCGTAGAGTAGATTGGCATATAGTGCACTGGTGTGGAGTGGTACAGAGTAGAGTGCATTGGAGTAGAGTGCAGTGGCATATTGGTCAGTGCTGCAGAGTAGAGCAGAGAGGCATAGAGTGAAGCGGCATAAAGTGGAGTGGTGCAGAGTAGAGTGCAGTGGCGTGGAGTGGTGCAGAGTAGAGGGGAGTGGGGCAATATGGAGTAAGCGTGGTGTGGCAGCACACTGCCATTGCACTCAACACATCTCCAATTGAAATGAGTATTACATTTGCACAGACATACAGTTTTACTGATAAAAGTATACAGCACAGAAATAAGTAAAATGGCGTACATAACTAGGTGATCAAAATGTCATCACATAGTGCTATTATTTGTTTGGATCGTTTTCAAATATTTGTTTCCACCACACTTCAGAATTGCCAAAAACGTGCTTCATTTGTGCTCTCCTAATTCTGATGTATTCTGAAATATCTGTACAGTTCAAGTACAGACATTAAAGTTTTGTTGTATGCTAGAAAAAAAAACATTGCAAAGCCGTCCTCCAGCACACTCCTGGTAGCCAGCAAGATTGCCACATAAATCCTCTAACTTTAAAGTCAGAGAAAGTAAAGTAAACACCAAGTTCCCTGGAAGACAGAGCCTGAAATTTAAACTCTGTCTTTGGATGCACAGCAAATGTGACAAGATAAAAACAAGATTTAAATGCCTGATTACAGAAATCGGACACTGATGGAAGGATACATGAATTAAGGTATGGGCCACATATGGGACAAAATCAAGCTGGACACCCGAAAACAAAGCCAGCAAATAGAAAGCAAGCAAATGTGAGTTACAAAACACATAGCCAATGATAAGCAATTGGCAGAATGCATTCTCAAGGAAGCTTTCCAAATGTCCCCAAAATATTGTTAGCAAACCGGACAGCTGTGCTGTCTGGTAGGCTTCGACCTAAAAATGGCCACTTACTATTTCATAACTGCAAACTAGAATTGTATTTTACAAGATTTAAAGGAACAACAAATACCACTAAAGGGTTCATGGAACGAAAAATAAGGCAATGTCAGAATTTGTTTTTCAGTAATACCGCTGCTAAAAATGTTCAGTGGGTGGCAGAAGACTTTTATTAACCTCTACTTACAATGCGTTTCTTAAAAAGGTTTAGGAGTCGGATCCGTTAGCCCCACCACACATCTTGCAGGCTCGTTCTATTATATTAGAATTTGGCTATTCATATGTCCTTTCCACACACTCTGCTTAGGTCTAGGCCAATTTCATTAAAAAATCAAGTACATCATCTAATGTGGAAAGCAACTTTAAAATAAGGGAATGAGAAGAAGGTGGGGGCAAATAAAGGGATGAATGAGAGGCTGGTATAATGGAAAAGAGAGTGAGGAGTGGTGAAAGCAAAGGAGTTAGTTTCAAAGGAGCATTGAAAGAAGAGAATAGCAGAAGTAAGCAGAATAAAAAACTGAAAGAATAGAGGGAAGAAGAGTAATTGGGAAAAATAAAGGAATGATGGTATTTTAGGAGGTAAGATATGAAGATAATAATATAAAACAAAGAAAGCAATGAACTGCTACTCCGCTGCACTTTCCATCTACAGGAAACCACAATATTGAGATTCATAGAAGGTTGCTGATATACTTGCATATACATTAATGAGCACATCCTTGCATTTTAAACTAAGAGTCATTCCAAGAAATAAAATTCAATAAAATTAATGATGAGAAGAATTACTGTACAGGTTTCTGATTTTGATAACATTTAATAAAACTCTCCATAGATAGAGCCTCCCCACTGAGTAATGATGGTTATGATGTTGTTGATGATGTACAGTATAGTGAGATCGGTTCAATGAAATTCTAGAATTAATTTTTTTAATGTATACATTTATTAACTGGCATGGCGTGGAACTGGTAGTTTTGTCTTCAAATCTGCAAAGATTCGTTCAAAGTGTTGTTGTCCGAAAGCATTACTGTCTGCAGTCACGCTCTTGGGTGTCAAACATGGCGTGACGCCTCTTGGTAGCTGCGCATGCGCATTTTTGTGTTAAAGCTTTTCCAGCAGTGTAACTGGAGCTTCTCATTCAAATGTCTGCTTGTGAGGTCATTATCTCCATCACTCATTGCCAAGATTACTTCACAAACTGGTGCTAATAAATGGCATTATTTTCACCCTACTGCTCCAGTCATATGTAATGTGTGACGCCCCAAAAAGACCTGTTTTTTTAGCCAGCAACACAGCTCACATTGACATTTTTGTTCACATCCCTACAAAGTTAAGCGTGAAACAACGAAGTCCAGAATACAACGAACTCTATGCTTAAGAATCATCGATGACGTGATGTCACCCAGAAGCTATGCTTTCAGTTGGGGCTTTGGTGTTGATACTTTGTCACTTACTCTTGCTTTGTTTTTAAAACTGTCTACAGTTGTCAATGTCACAGCTCTGTTGCAAAACAGCCACAAGGCTCACTGGAATTATGCAGTAGGGAAACCACAAATTATGTGGCAGGGTTGATTAAATTATGTGTCACGAAACGCCAAATTATGCAGGGTCACGTGGTACATTTTGTGGCAGCATTACATCACTATTTTGTAATTTTATAGGGAAGCACTGAGCACAATTTTTACCTCATTAGGTCTCGCCTGACCCAGCGCATGCGCTGGTCTGGCGAGACTTTTTGTGAGGGCTCAAAAAAGTGCTACCATGGCCAGCCTAGAGCTACAGTGCATGTGCGCGGGCGCGCGCACTGCGCTTGATCACCATCACTTTCACTTTCACGGCCGCTTTGATGTTTGATCGCGATCACTTTCACTTTCACTTCCGCGGCCGCACGGACGCTTTGATGTTCTCTGTGAGCCAATTCTTTTTTTTGTTCTGTTTATTACTTCTATGTAGTAATGGTGGCACCTGTGCTTTAGCTTAAACATCTTAGGCTAAAGTCGGGTGCTGAGATTGCTTCAAAAGTAAAGAAATAGACAATTCTTTACTTTTGAAGCAATCTCGGCACCCGACTTTAGCTTAAGATGTTTAAGCTAAAGCACGGGTGCCGCCATTACTACAGAGCAGTAATAAACAGAAACAAGCATTGGCATAGCCAATAGGTCTCACTTTTGGGACCTTATAAGTATTTAGTTATGCAACTGTTGCATGGCTAAACACTTATAAGGTCCCAAAAGCGAGACCTATTGGCTATGCCAATGCTTGTTAGTATTAGTTTAAAACTTAATTACAACAATCAGCAACTGAAAGGTGCCCTTAAATTGAGTAGCATTTGCCAGCCGCTGCACTGCAATACGTGTGACAGCAGTTTTAGTAACTTTTGATCTGTTGGAGCTAGAAACATCTGCAATTTATGCAGAAGATGATTGATTATGTGGCAAATGCGATCGATTTTTAATAATGTGGAAAAAGCAGCAACAACAGAATCGCATAATTCCAGTGGCCTTGACCACCACTTCCACTAAAAAATTGCAATGATATTTGAGAGGTACTTGAGCGTGCCATGGAGCAAGTAGTGTTTTTCGTGTTGCAGTGAAGCCTTAGCTGCTGTATGGCCAAGGAGGATTAGTGGTACTGTCAGCCAGCCCTACCTATTTAGTCAACAACATGCTACAATCCAGCACCTGTATTTTTGCTTAAGACTGTAAGTATACATTAAAAAGTGTCACCATGCTAAGTACTATTGCCTCAAAAGCTATGATTGGCTTAGGATGTTTGGCAGCTGTCTACAAATGCATTTATATTTGCAACTGCCAGTGAACAGTGGAGAAGAGTTGGATCTGTTTTGAAAAGCTGTCCATTCTGTTGAAAAAGAACTTTGGTAATTTGAAAAAAATATATGCTAATATTGCTTTACTTGAGAGTGGGAGATATTTATAAATAATGGTGCACATTTATGTAATAGACATTTTCTTAGGTGACGTTTATATAATTTACAAATTTCGGTTTTCATAATTAAATTTTTTTAGAGTTATACATTTTTGCGTAATTTGTCTTCTATAGTAGACTGGTGTGAGCAGAAACTGTTGTTGAAACTGCTGATGTGATGTGTGTCACAGCTAAAAATACATTTTGTACACAAATGAGTATTTCACTTAATAAATTTGATTTTTTTCCCCTTTTTCACTAAACCTGTGCACGTAATGCAAGCAAATAATTTTGCAGCTTGGCCCACTTCTTACATAGAATGCAATTATTGCATTTACAGCATAGAATAGACCATTAAATGCTTGAGGCAATTTTTCTCGTTTCTATTTTATTTAACTGTAGAAGTTCTTCTATATTTAACACAATCAGCCTATGGTTTAAAAAGTGCATTTTCTACAAGTAGCTTTCTTGCTACATGGTGCTGGGTAATTTGTGGCATCATAAGCCAGTCCTGACTTTTAGCCCACAAGGCTTTGCTTTTTGCGATTTGTAAACGTGAATATAATGCATGGTAGACCCAAACCAAGAGCCCAGAATACAACATGTTGTGACATAGGACAAGGTGAAAGTGTCACACATGACATGGGCCCACTTAGAGTGGGGTGCCGAGCCACCCCGTACCTTTCAGGATTCCCGAAAATATGTATCTCATTAAAGCTTTCTTCTTTGCATTCTGGCTTTTGTAGTTCTGAACATTTAATTGGATAAACAGGACTACAAGTGCATGCATACCATTAAGATCAATGGGATCACCCCCTGTCTGCCTAGGAACCTGGGTGTGTAATTACAAAGCTACAAGTGGTTTCGTTGGGTAAGCATCACAGGGTGCTGGTTCAGAACCAAAACATTTCTTCAAAATAACTATTGATTTGTACTAAACATTCATGAAGGTACCACACCTATAACAATTTAGCAAAAATTTATAAATGTATTACTTAATTTGTTTTGATGATCTATTCTTCGGACCAATTTTGTAAACAGTTTAGACAGGAAATAAGAAGGGCTGTCTTACAAAAGAACACAATAACAAATACGCAGGCAATTCAATGGGAGACTGTGGTGACATATAGTGAAATGAGTGACCTTTCAAATTCAGACAACAAACAAAACAAAAACATAAATTATCTGTCCTTCTCTGGTCTTTCACTCTAGCTTGTACTATTTTCTAAATTACACATAAAATAGAGACTTCTTCAGGACAAAAGCGGACCAGTGACAGCCTATTTAAAAAAGGAAATAAGATTGCTATTAGTGTGGTGTGGGATAAAATATTTGCATGTGTATGAGCAGCCATGCTTTAGGGGTACTCACCCTTGTTAGTTGGGTTTTCAAAACAATGAATCTTCTCCTCCGAGCCCCGATGGAGCCTGTCAACATAACAACTCTTTTTGTAGGGTAATCATCTAAAAAATAGTCAAATGGCCCATTACTCTCACCAGATCCCCATTTGTACACAATATCATATCTGAGCGGTTTCTATATCCGAAAACGTACACAAGAGTACTTACCAACGTGTCTCAATTCGTAAATCTATCTACAGGTATACAGCTGTATTCCAACTTTCAGTAGTATACTTGTAGGGAGAGTGAAAATCTAAGGGGCATATTCGCAAGGAGCTATCACCGAGTTATCGGCACTTTATCACAGCCAAAGTCGCAATAAATTTACCGCCCCATTCAAAAGCTGGTGCTGAAAGCCCATATCACCAGGTGATAGCATCCTCATAAAACATCGCCTCGGATGACCCCAGCAACTATCACTAATGAGATGCAGAGTAGGCGTTCCCGAGCAAAAAGCCACGACAACACCACTTCACAACGTTCTCAACGACCAGCCAGATCGGTGATAAGATAACAAAACAGGTGACAAGGCGCGTTAGCAGCAGGAAACTAACACCTGCTTTGACCTGGTGTAAAGTCGGACTACAACCGGCAGCAGCCAAGGGAGCACAGCCTATAGCCAAACATGAAGAACAACAGATGCCCCCGAGCAACTGAACATGCAATCCGGAGGCCCAATAGGACAACAACACCCACCGCCACCACCCCCCGGAACCCACCACCCGCCCCCCCTCCCTTTGGACAAAGAGAATGCACATCAACACCATGAAACCATGAACCAAACAAATCCCCTGAAGTCTCACAATCACAGCACCTAACATACAGGTGCGGACAGAAAAATGGAAATCATACATCCAAATAAAACCTTTATTACAGATCAAACAAAAAACAACAATCTGTAGAGGCACGGCGGGTCTTCTCTGGGCATTCTGTAAGTCACAGCCTGCAAGACAGAAATACAGATCAGAAGGTGTGTCATGCGCCCATCAAAGTACAGAGAGAGCGAAAGAGAGAGAGAGGGGGGGAGAGAGAAAGAAAGGGAGAGAGAAAGAGAGTGACAGAGGGAAAGGGAAAGAGAGGGAGAGAGAGAGAGGATGAGAGAGAGAGAGGGCGAGAGAAAGAAAGGGAGAGAGAAAGAGAGGGAGCGAGAAAGAGAAAGAGAGGGAGAGAGAGAGTGAAAGAGAGAGAGAGAGGAGGGAGGGAGAGAGAGAAAGAGAGAGATAGAGGGAGAGGGAAAGAGAGGGAGAGAGAGAGAGAGATAGAGCAAGAGGGAAAGAGAGGTAGAGAGAGAGAGAGAGAGAGAGAGAGAAAGAGAGAGGGAGGGAGGGAGAGAGAAAGAGAGAGAGAGAAAGAGAGGGAGAGAGAGTTCCGACACTGCAGACCCAGGCCTTACTGCTCACCTGCAGCCACCGGTGTCTCCAACCGCATGCCGGTACACACAGCAGTCCCCCAGGTCCCGCATCTGAAACAGTTGCCAGAGAAATGAATGGCAGAGTTCATACAGTAGCACACGCCATCCACGCTTGCCTGCCCCTGCGCACACAGGCTGCTTCACCCCAGCCCCTCCCGCCGCCCAGCGGTGATTGCCCGCCCCTGTGCAACCAGGCCTCCCTGCTCACCTTCCTCCACCGGCGTGTCTCCAAGAGGGAGCACCAAGCCCGGGGCCCGTGACCATGGCACCCTCCACATCACCCAGCCTGCTCCGCGGGCCACCAGGTCACACACTTGATTCTGGGTCTTGATTTTGCTATGGGAGAGAATATATCAGTGCACCCCGCCTCATCGCAGGCTGCACACCCGCTCAGCACTAGAGGTGCCACTAACTGTGAACTGCGAGGTGACGCCACGTGGCGGTAGGCCCGTTCTTCCTGCTGGCTCACCCCTACACTGCGGTCCAGCAGGGCTCACACCAATACCACCATTCCGGACCGCCTGGACGGCACATCATCGCAGGCTGCACACCTGCTCAGCACTTACGGTGCCCCTACCTCAGTGCACTGAAAGACACCGTCTGTGTGCCTGTGCCTGCCGCAGTGTATCCTGTGCCACCAAGTCTGTGCACCGCAAGCCATGGACCATTCATGATTAAGTCCTGTGGTGCGGACGCCATCATGTCACCCCCGGCACTGTGCAATGTGCTGTGGCAGGGCCCTAGGCCCTCAGGCAGAAAGGATACCCACGCCGAGAAACCCAGTGACAGAGTGGAAATGGCGTCCAGTACTTGCACCAGGCCCTTTTTATTGGCAGGATCACATGTCCTGTGACGCTGGTGCTGAATGGGTGTGGTGTGGGTGTGAACCGTGGCTGTGGCATGCTGACAACGAGACCTGTGAGCAGCAGATCCCTACAAGGAAGACCTGGGACATGTAGCGTTGTCCCCCCACCCTGTGAGCGTAAGTAGAGTGGGCTGGCCTGGCGCATGTCAGTCCAGCATAAGGGTGTGAACAATGACCCCGGGGCGCTGGGGGTGCTTCTGTTCTGGGCTACACTGGGAAGTGACTAATGTGTGTGTCTCCGTTCTAGTGTCAGCGCCACCCGGAACACAATCGGCAATGTGTTACCCTGTGACCCAAGTCCCACATTATGAGCAACATCGACGTAAGGGGGAATCATTGACCCTACATTCATCCATACCTCCACACTTGCAAGATTATAGACATGACACATCGGTGTGACAATGAATGTTTAATGCACATTCAATGGAGTGTCGTCGCTGGAGCAGTACAGGGACATGCAAACTAACACGCCACATTGACAGCCCGTGGAGGGCCAGCCAGAGTCCTTCAGGGAATGACAAGTACATCAGAAGAGGAGGAGTCCAGTCTGCAGTCTGATAGCTGTGTCATTGGTGACCAAACAACATATGACAGTCCATGTCGAGGTCCAAGGTGAGTGTCACAGAGTGCATCGGGGGACAGTGGAAGGTGAGGATTTAGAGGACAGAACCAAACAGAAACAGGCCATATCGCTTCCTTCTGACCGCGAGGGCAGATACATCCGCATCTTCATCCTCTGCTGTTTCAGGTGCCTCACATGTGGGTGGTAGTGTTCTGTCTCCAGCAATGTGTGGAACTGACATATCAGGGGACGGGGATGTGGATGGAATGGTAGCAGCAGCATGCATCAGTGCCAGGCCTTGTGGCAGCAATACCATGAGTAGGGTCTTTATGGCATTGAGGGACCCAGTTACCTCCCGCTTGCGTGCAGCCGTGGCAGCCGATCTTTCCACCCGCGTCCGCTCCATGTTCTCCATGAGCCCCCGCATGAGTCCCAACTCCCAGGCGAGCTCTTTGGAGCCACTCTGACTAGACAGTCATTCTTGTCACGCCAAGCCATGTCTTCCCTGGACCGGAATCAAGCATCCTAGGACCAGTTTCGGGGTTTCACCCCTCTTCAGCCAGGATAGCTTGACTCCAGTGGCGTAGTGAGCACGGGACCCATGTCTGGGCATACCCTTCCCACATAGGGCGAATAGCAAAACACACAAGATGATGGACGGAATTTTGCACATTGGCAAAACATTCACCCCCAGTCAAAGATCTGAGTTTAATCCATCGTTATTTTGCTCACCACGCCACCCCAGTTCAGACATGGGCATATGCAAATCAGTCTTGACCCTGTGCCTCATGGGAACAGTCCAGCCCGAACTGCCAAGCCATGTCTTTCCTTGAACGGAATCAAGCATCCTAGGACCGGTTTTGGGGTTTCACCCCTCTTCAGCCAGGATAGCTTGACTCCAGTGGCGTAGTGAGCAATTGCGCTTGCTGTCCAAGTCGCTCATCGTGTATACTGTGCTCATGCTATGCATAATATCTTACATGAGTTGTGCGCTTTAGCTCAGCCACACTTATGTGGTATCTCCCTGAACTATGCGTATTACCCACACTGACTTGCATTGTGTAACTCAGACTCACCTTGATGTGTTGCATTGAAACATTTGCACAGCACATTATACCACGGTGCTATGTAAAGCCACCTCTCGGGTCAGTGCTGCACTCTATAAGGGGTTACATTTACTATTATTTCACGTAACGCATCGTAGAAAGGGAACATGCTGGGCTATATTGAGTGAAAGGGAGAGAGAAGAAATGCTCTGTATTTACAAATATATGAGGGGTACATTTACTAAGATTTTGCACGAAATCTCCATCGCAAACATGATGCAAATCAACGCTAAATGTTGCTTTCCTGTGCAAAACCTCATTTGCAATGGAAATTTGTCTGAAAGTAACACACAGCAGTGCCTAGCACTGCTTTACATTACTTAGCATCAAGCGGGCTCTCAATGGGTGGAACATGGGCGTTCCAATGCACCCATAATCTTTGACTCAAAACCCAAGCTATTAAAAGAAAAAATAGTAGAGTAAATGACAACAGGAGTATAACCCAAAGACCAGGTTGAGATCTGGGCAAGTAAGCGAAAGCTAGCAACAATATCTCAACCGGATTCAATGAAGAAGGAAATACACTGTACACGACATTACAGAAAGGAAAGAAGGAGACTCCTGGTAGTTTGTTCAAATGTGCTCACGGCATCATATATTTGAAACCGCAGTTCATACAAAACAGTTATATCAACACTGTGAGCATAAATTGCAAAGGCAACCCAAAGAAACTTGGTGCACGTTGCGCTTGTGACACAATAAGTGATGGCGCAAGTGATAAGTGGAAAAAACAGCGAAAGGCGCAAGGTGACAAAGTGATCAAAAAATATGTACAAGAATAATTGGTTCAACAAGAAAGGTTATTTTCAGTGATTGATCATGGTTTAAAACAATTTTATGAACCAAAGTTGAATATGCGCCGTGGGTTGTGCTGGTAAATCGGTCAAAAACGAGCACAACGGGCACCAAGTTTCTTTGGGTTGCCTTTGCAATTCATGCTCACAGTGCTGATATAACTGTTTTGTATGAACTGCGGTTTCAAATATATGATGCCATGAGACCTTTTGAGCAAACTACCAGGAGTCTCCTCCTTTCCTTTCTGTAATGTCGTGTACATACATGTGAATTTGCCTTCTTCATTGAATCTGGTTGAGACATTGCTGCTATTAAAAAAAAGTAGGCGGGGTTTTGCATCACAAAAACAATGCCCTCTTGAAACAGGCACCTTTCTTTTCTGACTTTGCAAGAGTGCTGCACTGTCCGGCACACATATAAAGTAGGAAAAGTTTTAAAGTTAGTCAAAGCATAGAATTTTGTACTTAGTGCAAAGGGGTCACACAGACCCCTTTGCACTATGGTGAAATGGTGTGTGTGTGGCCCTCGGCAGTCTGTTGTGAGCTGGTGTTAAGGAGAGGGAATGCTGCATCATACTTCTGTAGATATGGCACTGTCCTGTTCTTTTTAGGTCTCGCCTGACCCAGCGCATGTGCTGGTTTGGCGAGACTTATTGAGAGGGCTCCAAAAAGTGCAACCAGGCCAGCCTAGAGCTGCAGTGCATGTGCTTTACCGCGATTACTTTCACTTTCGCGGCCCCCGCGGCCGCTTTGATGTTTGATCGCGATCACTTTCGCTGCCGCACGGCTGCTTGGCATAGCCAATAGGTCTCGCTTTTGGGACCTTATAAGTATTTAGTCATGCAACTGTTGCGTGGCTTAACACTTATAAGGTCCCAAAGGCGAGACCTATTGGCTATGCCAATGCTTGTTTTGATTGCTGTGGTGCGTTGTCTGAGATTTTAGCTCATATACCTTTGAGTATTTCTGCTCTCTCCTCGTGCTGGGCGCCAACGCAGATACCCTTGCACAGTAGTGCAAGGTTGCCTGCGTTCAGAGAAAAAATTGCAGAATGCATCACACAGAGAGGAAATAACGTGAAGAAAAAAATATATTTCTCTTCTTGTTACGCCATCCTCTGGGAGGTGTACCGATTTGATGATATCCCAGGTTTACAAACCTTTGTAAATCTGGAAACGAGTCATATCCATGGGTGGATGCCCAGGAACACCCATGTCCATCCGTGTAATGCCTCCCAGTTCGAAAGGGAACCTAACACAACAGAAGCAGCTGCACTGTGTTACATTTCTTTACAAAGCCACGCAATGCGGCACTGTTTGGCACTTGCACGGCTTTGCAAATTGAATTGAGGTATTGTGCTGCCTTGCGCCATCTTGTGTGACACAAGAACAATGCAAATCCTTAATAAATCCTGCCCCAAGTTTCCTCCAAAGCATGAGGGGTGTGGGTGGACGTGAGGCAGGAGGGGGGCATGTTCTAAGGAGAACCTGGGCTACTGCGCCAACCTACCTGCTGATACCAATGTTTCAACGTTGATATCTATGAGGAACCAAACCCGACTTTCATCATGCTAAGCTCGATAAAAGGAGCATTACTAAAATAGGCAATAGCAATAGCTATCATTATAGCGCCTGGACACGCCAAAGCGTAAGCACTACATACAAAAAGTCATTGTTGCCTCACGGCTCTCATACTCGGCTGAACCTGCAAAATCGTACAAGGCCCACATTTTTTTTTTGCTCCATATTGCGCACTAATTAAAATGTTTGGAGGAGGGTTAGGGCCAAAGGGAGGGAGGAGGAGGGGGGGCCGAAACATACAGAAAGCTGTTCTTTCAAGAGTTATGAGAGGCTAATAAAGGCTGTCTGCAGGAGAGCGGCTTACAGTGCCCCCAGCTACAGCCAGAGCGGAGCCACAGCAATTGGCCTCAAAACGAGATAATGATATTCCTTTCTCTGCTATTAAAAGGCTCCCAGTGCAAACTCAACATGATTTATTCAATTTGGGGAAATTATGAGGTGTAGCTTCAAAGCCCAGACCGGTCGGGTAATGCAAAACACCGGGATGGTTTGAACGTTATGATAATAATTGTTTAGAACACAAGCAACTTCAAAGGCCGCGCTCTCAGCAAATGAAATATGGCGCAGACGGAAAAGTGCATTTTTCCTCCTGGCGCGGCTTTTTTTTATGATTTCCTTATCGCGGGCATTATTTAGTGGCCACCTTCTCCGCCCTCTTTGATGTCCTGACCTGCGCACCTACATTTTAAGGCAGCTTCTGCAATTTGGAGGTTATTTTTTTACTGCTTACATTTTCGCTCACAAGTTCAATACCGACATCTTGTTTTTCCCTTGTTCTTCTTATTGGAAATGCCCTTTCTGCATTGTACAGATTTCCCGACTGACCACGGATTTCTGCTTCCTTTCAAATTGGCCGAGAGGGCTCCAGGCCTTCCTTTTGATTGTTATTCAAAGGGCTAGTTTCAGACCAAACAAATCACGGCCCAGTCGTGTACATTGTCATGAACGCCGTAAACATATCACCACGGGCACTCGCAGGGCCCAGTCTGCGATGAAGTAGCTTGAAGGGTATAGGTGCGTGTCACACACACAACCGACAGCACCCCGAGACCATACTAATGGCAGAATGTGGGCTGCGCAAAGGCAAGTGACGTAGCATAATCCCTCATAGATCAATAGACACAAATCTAAGGGCCTTATTTAGAGTTTGGAGGATGGGATACTCCGTCACAAATATCACGCACGTCCTATTAGAAGTGCATTATAGCCTATGGCATTTGTAATACAATGGATGGAATATACGTGTGACGATTTTACGAATTATCCTATGCACCAAATTCTAAATAAGGCCCTAAATCTTAGAAGGCAAAGCAGAGACGGACACTTACGTATTTAATGTGACTAGCCCTGCACGAATGGCGCCCCTGTATAAAGTAAAGTCCTCTTGGTCATCAGAAAGCATAACTATGGCAGCCATTTTGTATTCATTGAACTTTTGGAGTGTTGTATTTTTTGTTTCTATACTGTCATTTGTCTCCCAAAGCGCGAAGCAGTGGCAGTAAGGTGACTAGGCACTCTCAATAAAATGAATATATAAATGAGATAATGTTTTGACAAGGTGTGGGACAGAGAGCGTGCAGAGAGCAGTGCTTTCATTAAATCATTAGCTAAAATGTCACTTTTTCTCCAAGGTTGTATTCAGTGCTAGGGCTGGAAGAAGAAGCGAGATTATTGCTTTCTTAGATTTGTATTTGAGACAGGAAAGTGTACACAGCATTTGACGTCCTAATCACCCTTGGTCAGAGTTACTGACATTACACATGAAAAACAAGCTGTCACTCTGCTGTTTCTTTGCAGTAAGCAGGACTTTTTAATGCGTCTTTAGCAATATCAAATCAAGCTACTTCGAGTTGTTTACAAAATATGTAAAGAAACATGGAAGATTGCATTACAGTAAAGTGCAAAAAGGCTTTATTAAAACAATGTAAGTGTTTACAAATCTGTACATCAGAACAACAAATTCCTAGTCTAGACTGTATTCAAAATGGCTAATTTAATTCTGTGGCTCAAAGAAATATATTGAATGTTTTAGTTCCTTACTGAAAGTAAGATAAGAGCGCATAGGTTTTAGTTAATTTGTAAGTGAATTCAGGGTTGCAAAGGAAGAGGCAACAAATGAGGGTTTTTAACCGAGGGTCCTCAAGACGAAAGATCCCTTGAAGACAACATGTATCCCCTGATACTCAAGTAGGTGGGGGAAGTAGAAGGGCCAACTCTGGTGCATTCTGAAGGCGAAGGAAGCCATTTTGAATTGAATGTGGGTTGGCAGAGATATCCCGTGCAAATTATGATGCACAGGTGTGATATGAAGGAACTTACAAACTAGGAGAACGGGTCAAGTGGAGGAACATTACGCTAATTTTGGAGTCGTTGTCGTCTTGTATTTAGGTTGTTGAGTGTAGAGGTAGGAGACCCGCATCCTAATATTTTTGTTCCCCCAATCACGTTGTAAACTGCCACAATATCATATTTGCCACAAACTCAGACATAGGCAGTGTCCTCAATAAAAACAACTTGTATGGAACAGAATGAAGTAAGAAGTCAGTTTCAACATTAGGTGCTATTTCTTACTCAACTCAAGGAGGTTCATTTTTTGAATCTTGGAAAACGAGTCTTTTACTTGGATACAGTGGTTCTAAAATTTGGTAGAGGCACTGAAACAAGACTCCTTATTGATGTTAAAGGCACGTGCTTTTTCCTTTTCGAACAGAAAGCTCATACAGAAGTTGGACAAGTAAATGAATTAGATGAAAATTAATGTTAGCCTTAATTCGGCATCATCAGGAAATGTCAAGCAAGGAACATACCACACTGCTTGGACTTCCCAATGTAATGGTCCTTAAAAGACTTTAATTTGGGAGAGGGTTCTGTAAATAGTTTTCCCTCTCAGTTGCAACCCAGCCATCCTCTTGTTTAAAATTAAACTAGGTATCTAGGGAAATAAAGGACAAAGACTATAATTTTGAGCTACTTGCTCCAGAGGATTTTTTATTATTATTTTTAAGACTCCCACCCTTCAAGCAGTTGAACCCTTGGCAGCTGACAGCTTATTTCAGGCATGGAGTCACCTCTTGCTTTCATTTCCGCTCTCTGCGGCCTACTGCATTAAATTGAAGTTTCTGTTAATATTGTGCGGCTCATGTTTCCAAGGCCAGCACGACTGTACTGTTCAGCAGCGCAGGTTCACTCCCGGCGCGTTGTCATTTGCTGTCTGACAGACAGTTATTCCCCGTTAAACAGCAGTGGGAAGATCTCCCCTGTGCGGTTAATGGAAAAAGATACATGTGCACCGAGGGAGCGGCTGCCCCTGACATACCAGCTTCAGAAGCAGAGGGCACGGGTGGAAACTGGGCTCAACCCTTCTAAAAAGGTGATTTACGACACAGGAAGTCAAACTCCTTTCTTTAGCAACTCTTCAAGTCGGGTTCTTGTAGGTGTAAATTCTGGCGAAAATGCACAATACGAGGGTCGGATCCAATAAACAGCGTGTCTGTCAATCAATCACTCCTAGCTATTTATTTCAGAGTCATAAAGCAAAGCAATGCATACATTAATGAATTAAAATAAAACGTGGATGTCTCCTGTCAATATCATCCGAAATTTAACGCATCTGAAGTCATTTTTCAAAAATGTGTAAGTCAAAGTAACAGAACGTCAAGGGGTGGCTAGATTGATTAGTTTGCTGAAAAACAGGCGTTTGATTGTAACACTGTGAAAGCCTTTATCGCAAAGAAAATACACAAACGCCCTTCAGCCTGCGCCAAGTTACACTGAGGATATTATGTTTTTTTTGTGTGTGGTTGGTTATGGAAAGTCTTAAAGATATCAAACAATTGTAGCTTGAAGAAACGAATCAACGAGTAACTGTGTCTGTGTTTATTTTTGTCTGTCATGTAAACTCACTTATTCTCTTAAGAATTGATGAAGTAGTGAATAAGGTCCTTGGTGCAAATTTTCTGTATGTACATAAATAAATATGGTATATAAGGCAATATTAATCTAGTACATTTGAGCGAAGATAGACCAAATATCAAAAAGATTAAAGAGGGCTGACTGACAGGGAAAATCACACGTCCAAATCATTTTGTTTTATCATCTTTTTATCGTTAAGCTCCATGGACTTATAGTACTTTCTATTTCTTCTGTGTTTGTATAATTTTTTTAACTTTTTATTATATAAGTATATTTTTACTATACAACAGAAATCTGATATGTTTTTCTTCATTTATTTTGGATTTGAGCAAGAAAGGTAGATGAAAGCAGAATTTAATTTTCCCGATTATGTTTGTCATTTTGAAAATAAATCTTTTCTACTGTGTGGGGACCATTACATAAAGACGTTTTACATTATACACATGCTCAAATGTGTATGCTACACTGTTGTTATGCCATGGACTATGACTGACATCCATATGAGAACATTTTCAATTTTGTGACAGTAGGCAAGCAGTGAACTGAGAGCTTGTCCATTTTTTTACAAATTAATGTATACAGCAAAGAACCATGTTTCTGTGGGCATTTTGGCTTACATAGTAATTTACAATGGGAATTTTAGAGTTTATGTTTTGTTCATTATGTTTAGAATTGTTAAATCCATTGCTAATTTGCCACCATTTAGATTATTTTTTGGTCTGGGTGAGTTTTTCATGTAGTGTAATTTGCGCTTTGCTTATTTCATGTCCATTTTTCTTACACTTTTTGCAGAATTTTTACACACAGGTACTTGGTTTGAGTAGAAAAAAATCACACAGACGAAGGCTGAAAACATAGATCAGGTGCCTCACGTGACTTTGGTGTGTGAGCTGAGGGGCATGCCTTTAGTATAATATTTATGCACGTCTTTGCCCCACACATTGAACAGGTATCTGAAGTGACCTTTGTACGTCAGGACATACCTTATGTATAATGTTTATGCAGATACCTCCTAACCATAGTTGCCTAATACACACATTTTGTGTCAAACTTAAATGAATCATGCATAGAAAAAAAAATCACATAATAGCCCCCGGCACCTTTGCTTGTGTGGTCCATTATTAATTTGGACAAAATGTGTTCTCCAGTTAAAGGTGAACGCTATCCCCATAATCTCAAAACACCCTATCACCAAAGAAAGAGGCATTCTGGAACCCTGATTGCTGGTGATTTTTGCAGTTACGGGATTGTGGACACAGAAGGCATTCTTTTCCTTTCTTTTGTTGGCTTCTTCGTGACCGCAATGTTACAAAGCTTTTTTTCAAAACTAATCATAGAATTCGTTTTCTGGCATAGATTTTACTGTTTGATGGCTTAGTTTATTTTTTTAGGCAGGCAGTGTACTTTGTAAATTGTTTGATTGTATTGTTTTCACGTTTAAGATGGCTTTCTTTAACTTCAAATATATGATCCTATGCATAAATTGGGTTTTGTCCAAACCAACAGCATTAACCTTTTTGGAATCACTGAGCTTCAAACACTGGGGGGAGTCAGGGAAGTCTTCCCAAATAAAATGAAGTCCAAATTTCTCTGAAATAACAAAGCATAATGAAATCGTCTGATAATAAAAATAGACATCATATTTCTTGGAAGAAGGTCTCTGAACTCCCCACACAACAAAGTGAAGTTCTGGCTCTTGGTGAGGGACATCAATTTGGGATCTGGCACATCCATTAGTACCCAGGTGCCCTCCTTGTCAACCTGGTTGAGAGGTCACATGGCAGTGACAAGAACAGTAGAGAAAGCGGGCATGGTTCTCATATCTATCTGTTGTTTCCACTCCCCTTTCCCACTCTAGTCAACCAGAGCCATACAAGAGGCTATAGGGGGGCTAAAGGTGGGCAGAGCCAGACAGGGTACCAAAATCAGCCCTGGCAAAAAAGTGCAAATCAGCCTCACACTGAACGATGCTGTGAGTGGAATGGGGCAGTGAAGGCGTGGTTGGGTCATCGCAGCCCATCTCACTGTAAAGTCAGCCCCATAACTTCCAGCACTCAACAGAAATGCCAACAAATCAGAATGGGAAGTTCAATCCTCACCTTGCTGGTGCAGAGCCAGGATGAGGTGAAATGGATGCGGCCATGACATACTTCATCTTAAAGGTATTCTTGGCAATGTAATGGTTGTGACTGGGCAGTTGAGGTGGTGCCTCAGCATTCAAGGCCAAGCATGTGCATATGATGTCATTGACTGGGCATTTGCTACAGAGCTGGACATTTCCAGCTATGCTTGGACATTTCACCTTGTGCCAGTGTATTAGGAGCTGAAAGTATCGTAGCCTCACTCCTTCCATTTCACAACTGCACTTAGCATATAACGCAGGCATACTTCTTAATATATCAATAGTAACTACATTAGACTACTTTAATAACTTTTTATAATTGTATTAATCTTTCAAGTATTGTAGTTTTAAAAAAAACGTCTGTAATGTCATCATGTTCAAACTTTTGGTGGCGTAATATTCTGCAATGCCTTTGGTCAACATTTGCCTGGGATCCTTTCCAGTTTTGTCACAGGGAGAGTCAAATAGCATCAGTCCCATGGCATTTTGGTGAGAGACCACCTAGGCTCCTTGTGTGGATCCCTGATCAAGAAGGGCTCTGAAACCGCCAAATTATCAATATTAAAGACTATAAAACCACTGATAATCTAACCATGCGCAAATGAAAAGTGTTACATTTTGCCAATCCTCTGCCAATGGATTGACATCACCTGGCATTATTCTTTTGGTCTGTATTACCCTTCTTCCAATTATATGCTTGTGACATCACTGCACCTTAAAAGGCAAACTGTTCTCTAGATTAATAAACTGCTTTCAACTCTTCTTCGGGTCATTAGCCATTTAGGCTTGCCTTGAAGAATGGCCTGGTCAAATCTGGCCAAGTTGTGAAAGATAAAGTGAAGTCTTTCTATCTGCCTCACAGATCTGAAGCATTTTGTTGGTGGGAGCTAAGAGTTCAGTCTCGTGCAGTGTATGAGACATGTGTATGAGAGTTTGTCAGTCTCTTGACTAATTTGCAATCACAGTGAAGGGGGAGCTGTTGGGTATGTGTATTTGTTTATTGCTGGAAAAATATCTGCCAATACATACTTGAAGGTGAAAATAGGAAAACAGGACACATACAAAAATGCACAAATCCAATCCGCAGTCAAAAATAGCACATGTACAAGAATATATCATGCAACATGCCAGGAAGAACTACTTAAGGACGGGTGATACATAATATGCATTAGAGAATATGCTAAGTATCAAACAGATATGAAGATCAGAGGACAAACCTAAAAGAGAAGCTAGGAGGTGATCAAACAATTAAAGTGTAATATAGCGAGACAATTAGTCTAATTGCAACAGCCATGACAGGCAAGACAAGCAGGCACCAGCTAAGGAACAATTAACAAAGGATTAACCTTTTTTCTTTCTCTTGCATCTGAAGGAAAGAACAGTAAGCTGGACACTACCTGGAAGTTTCACTCTTCTACGGTTGGTTTCTATCGTTTCCCAAACTATGCAAATCATTATTACATTACATGAATAGGGGAAAAAAACTTAGTCCATTTCTGGCAAATGTCCAAAGAAAATTAATTTACATTAGCACAAACGCTGCCATGCCAAGTATTCTTTAAAACTTGTATAATTAATCAACACATATCACTTCCCCACTTTATGGGCATTTTTGGGAAGTCTGTAAAGTCACAAATATTTCCCTTTTGGTCCACTAAATATCAAACCAATCTCAACAGTATTATTCAATCAATACGTCCACTTATCACAGTTTCATACTTCTTACATTCATAATCCCAAGCCTGAGTAAGGAAAGTTCCACAACATCACAAGCAAAAACAATGTTTTAATATAAATCTCATCACATTAAATTATAAGTGCTCCATCCGTCCTCAAAGGACAGCATTAATAACCTATTAAAACCTATATTGTTTTTTGATAAAAAAAATTGTGACTATCTCACAAATTTGGATACAATTGACTGATTATGCCAATAATAAACAACAGAGAAAACACAACAAACAATACACTCTGTGCTCATTATGCTAATTTGTGCAAATCAGCAACACGGACACATGAATTTAAAAATCAACATCTAATCTATCAGTATGTAACACAAATTTAGCAATATATATGGATTGGACGAGCTTCGGTGGTATAGTGCTGGTTTTAACTACCTTCTTTAAGACAAAGAAATATCCCTCACAAAACCAAAACCATGATTAATTATTTGTTTATTGGGAAGTAACAGTGGTTGTAATGAATTTATAGAAGTGTAGGTACTCACTGTCCCAGAGTACCTGTGATCTAATGAGAAGTGAAGATACTCTCCCATGAAAAGTATTGGACCACAGATGATAAGTGCAGGTTATCTCCCATTCAAATTAAATAAGTGCAGGTACTCAGTACCTGTGAGTACCTGCCATTTAAAAGCATTGGGCAGTGGAGAGGTACTGGCATTATCTTCTCTCACATTCACATGACTAAAGTCAGTTTGCATTCAGGTTTTGTTGGTGATGTTGGCGAAGTCTAGGAACTGTTGACATGAATTTTGGACTCTGCAGCTTTGCTAAGGAATTTGCATAAAGAGCCCATGTTTGCCAGGCTTAGACTGGAAGTAGGGTTTTGGCTGGGTAAGTAGGATACATTTCTGTGGTACAGAAGGATTTTATGTGAGTGACAAGTGCATATGTTTTGTGCAGCCTTTAGTATGTGAAGTGACACAATGATATTGAGTTGCATCACTGATGAATGAAGGGAAACGTCCTGGACAGCGCGGGCAGAGCCACGTGTGCCGTTTCAACGAAAGAGCAGCTATGCTTGCCTTAACCACGCATATGCCTTAACCACACAGATGCGTGGTTAAGGCAATGCACGGTCTAGATACTGAGATGGGTGGGCCCAGGAACAGGAAGGATCGGGAAAGGATGCGGTGAGGAAAGTAGGGCTGTGTTTTGGGGTGTGGGGGGTAGTTTTTAAGGGTTGGGGTATTTTTTACTGCTCAGGGTTAGGCCTGTGGGGGCGGGGTTGTTTTTAGGGCTGGGGGTCAGGGCTGCTTTTAGGGCCCATGGGGGGTTGGGTTAGTTTTTAGGGTTTGGGGGGCTGGGGTAGTGTTGGGGTTCAAGATGGGTTTGGAGTAGTTTTTAGGGCACAGGGTGGGGTTAGGTTACATTTTAGGGCTCTAGGGGTGTCAGGGTAGTTGTTAGGGCATAGGGGGTCGGGGTAGTTTGAGAGGCTCAGTGGGGGGTCAGGGCAGTTTTCAGGGCTGGGGGGGGGTAAGAGACATTTTTGGGGCTCTGGTTAATTTTAAGGGCCCAGGCACTTTTTAGGGTTTGGGAGTTGGAGTAGTTGTTAGGGCTAAGAGCAGGTGGCATAGGGTGTGATCTTTACCACACATCCCTATACCTGTCATGCCTTTACCATGAATTTGCATGGTAAAGGCATGTGTGGTAAAGGAATGCGTTGTTCAGACGCATTCGTGGTTTAGCTAGTCATGCCTCTGCCATGCAACCATGAACGGAGGATGACTTTTTAAATGGATGACATTGTGAAAGGAGAAACAGAAAATCTGTGCACACGTTTCCAGAATCAGCAGTACAAGTTAACTGTAAGTAATAAACAAGGAAAACAAATAAAACAGTGCTCCGATGGTGTATGTTCTTTCTTGTGGATTTAATCGGTGGTCAAATGCCCAGCCAACACGTGTTTCGTCAGGGTGTGAACCCAGTGACTTCTTCAGGGCTAATGGACAAATATGGCAGGGATAATAGATCACACCGCCGGTGTTAATTCCGTCCCGGCTGAAAGGGAAGTGAATCCCAGCTGGAGCAGCGTGTGGAGATGGGTCAGTACCACAGTTCCAGTACTTATCGTCCCAGTGTGGGGTGAGCCTAGCGAGTACGCCGTGCCAAGTGAAAGGACTTTGTTGAGACGTTTGTGAACTTAGACAAGAGGAATAGAACAAGAGCTTTCACTACTTATTTGCACAATCATGTGGTATATCATCCTGGGATGCACAGATATAATATCAGTAATTTTGTGAGAACAGCAAATCGAGATCTTCGTCTTTGTCTTTTGAGGATATTTGGTTTCAGGAGAGAGATTGCAGCCCAGAAAAAAAATTCTAGCTGTGAATCACAGTTTCAATGAGTTTTGTATTCCATGCAGCATTTTGCCCTTTGATAATGCCATAGGGCACATACATAGAGTGGAAAAACGTATCATATAGTGTGGTTATTTATATAGCAATTTCCAGTACCTTGTGAAGCCTAACTTGCTTTTTACTGGGTGGTCCAGTTGCGTTTATATATATATATATATATATACATAGCACATAACACCCCTTGATTACCTCATATACATTTAGGCCAGCGTTGTGCTTGCAAAGTGGATGAGGCAGGGAGGGAACAAAGGCGTAGACCAATTTAAAGATGGTGAAACACTTAAACATTTGCAATCTATGGACAGCATTTCTCCTTAATCATTTCTCGGAGAGTTTACTAATTAAAGGTAAACTTCCTAGGCATAGGAGTCTCAGTGAGCCTATTCTAGGTCAACATTTACAGTGAGGCGAGAACACAAAGTGGAAGATTGTTGCTGTGTTTGATATCTTCAAATGAAACAGCTTTTGATGAATGTGAGTACAATGATCCAGGGTGAAAGTGATGGAGCAGGATTTAGTAAAAATGAAACCTGCTCGAATTAAGTACCCTCATATACATACTAACAGTGAGTAGAAGTAGAAAAACTAACGTACACCCAACATGAACACAAGGGAAATTGCTTTGCGCATGCTTGAACCAAGACGAAAAATAAACAATATTGTATTAACTGTTGTGTTATGTAAGAAACAAGAGATGTTGCATGACTAGGGCACATGTGCATCAGTAATTTTGCATGTTGTATTTTGCTTTGGGATAATAAATAATGCTGTTTTGCACTTAAAACTTATGCCAGGTAACTTTAACAAGGAATAGCACAAGGTGGGTGGTAAACAGTGATGGTTTCATTATCACATGAATAATAAATGTTCATTTTGATTTACGTTAGTGTGCTGGATGAAACAGCCATCTTCCTAAACTTGGCTGGAGTGGGAGAGGGAAACTCGAGGAGTGAGTCCGCTCAGTCAGAAGCAAAACAGAATGCGCCTTGCATCCCAGATGACATGAAAAGGTTGAAGACCAGTGTGTTGAACGACTGCCAAATGAAGTGCCCAGGCATGGGACCGGAGATTAATTCTGCGGATGATGTTAAAGAATGAATAGAAAGGCTAAATTTTGTATCATACGAAGTATATGTGAGAACGGACTAAGACCCAAACTCTGGGAACTAATAAAGAGCTTTGCTTTAGTTGAATTAAAGGTGAACTCACAGTGGTGTGACAACACCACCCCCAAGCCTACCAATCCCTTTGCGAGTTTATGAAAGTTTGCATCAATTGTGGGATGGTCATGTTAGTTTTAGGGTATAATTGGGGTGCCTTTAGGGGTGTGGTTTGCGTTTAGGCTGGCAGGTGAGAAAGAGGAGAGATGCGTCGCTGTCTGTTGGTTTACAGAGAGGGCTAGCTGTACCAGTTCTGTCCTGTTCCTGTCCTTTTAAACTTTGTTCCCTGATCCTATTTCGGGGAACCCCCATCATCACTTTGGCCAAAGGGATGATTTTCTACAAACCAATAGGTTTGTATTTTTAGTCTCTACTTTCATTTGTGCAATTTGTTGCAAATGTATTTTATTCCTGAAATCTTGTCTCTCCACCTATCCACTCCATTTGATACATTGGAAGTATTATTTTAGATGAAACTTTTGTCCCTTCGTCTATCTTTTCCGTCAGGTATATTCAGTCTTTGCATATAATTTGCTGAAACGTTTGACTCTTAAACTATCCACTCCTTCAGTGTGTTTCATTGGGTTGGTCTGATGATTTTCTATTGATTTGTGGTGCTGATATGTATCTCTCCTTTTGTGGTTTCCATTATTTACACTTGTGTCTGAATGCATTGAGCAAACAACACATTTTATGCAGATATAGCTATCTAACTTTACCAAGTGTCTGTGGTTATTCAGTTAACTGTAGGGTTAATCAAGGTATGATAATCATTATCATCAACTATTCAACTAATTGGTCCATCGACCAAATGAAAGGAAAGTTTATTAATTAAATTGATAGGTATTTAAATCTCTTTTACATTTATTCAAAGAAGAGAAAAGTCGATGAATGAAATAAATTGACACCAGCGCATCAGGGATTCTGGATGAATGTGTATGGGCCATTGTAAATGAATGAATTGAGTATTGATCCCTGATCTGGTATTGACCTCGTGATGGATCAGCTTCTTGGTACCAGAGGACGGTTTAATTATTGATTAGTTTGGTAGTGATTATTAAATATTGATTATATGTTATAACATGAAAAATTAGTGTTCCGTTTTATGTTGTCTAGAAGTTCAGGCATGGAGATACCTGAGGAATCCCGGGAATGGAATTTAGCCTGAAGTAGGCAGAAGAAGAGTGTGGTAACGAAACAACACTGCAGAAGTACGTTGCCTGTTGTATTAATACCTAAAAGCTACGGAGGGGTGTAGGTGTTATATTAGGGAAATTTCGTATATAATTGGAGTGACTGAAAGAGCGAAGGGTCCACTTCCGAAACTTTACCCTTATCCCCAGGAGAGTAACAAGACCCATTTTTACACCAAAAAGTCTTCTTGTTATAATCTTGGTCTTATCCCTTGTATGAAGAGTAAAATATCGCTGGTCGTTATTAGGACTCGTAGTGAAGGAAACTCTCAGAAAAGGTGAAAACTATCTCTTTTTATAGAGGAACAGACAAGGTAGCATTGTTTTTGTGTTGTGACTAACAGAAAAATGTTGATTAAGAAAACATTGCCGTATTATTTTGTGAAGGGAGGGTCAGTAAAAGGAGTAAGACTTATGTCAGAAAAAGCCGTGCTGGCATTGGTCTGACAGCGGGCGTGTATTGAGCTCTGATTGGTTAGTTGGTATGAGCCGCACTAGCATTGGTTGAGACTTTGCTTACTTAGCAGTGCTCTGATTGGTTGGTTGGTGTGAGTCGCGCTGGTATAGGACGAAAGCTGATAAATAGAGTGCATAGAATTACGGAAAGTTTCCTTGTTTAATTATATTGAGGTACACTAGTGTAAACGATTAGAAAATGAAGCTGCTAAAGAAAATAAAGAATTTTTTCAATAAGGGCAAACAGATTGTGATTAGAGAGGGAATTCCGATTCCACCCCCGAAAACGCCTGCTTCTTATATAATGTTGGAGCGAGGATACCATATGTGTATGTGGTTAGAGAATTGGGTTGAGTATACAAAGGACGATTGTGTCATAGCATTTCCACAACATGGTGCATTTAATGTACAGATATTCCAGAATCTGAGATACCGAATAAATGCATTAGAACCAAATCCTAGATTGACACAGTATGAAGCATTGGAAGAATGGGAAGTGGAGGTGTTTCAAAGAGAGAAATACAGAGGAGGTAATGGAAGATAGAGGTGTTGGAGACATGGTTATCCTTTTAAAAGTAGGGAAGAAATGTTGAAAAGATGGAGGAGAAATGTAGTAGTTGATGGGTTATATCCAGTTTTAGTTGCTGATGAACAGACAGGAGGAAAATGCAATGAGAAAAAGAAGAATATAGAGACTTCTAGTTTTAGAGATGATCCGAATAGTTCTGAGGATGATGATCTGTTGGAGGATATGATGACTAAAAGACCTCTGCCTTATGAAGAAAACTTAGGAGAAATAACCTGAGTGCTCCACAGAAGGGAACCCCACTAACTCCCTAGGTTACCGAGATAGCTAGAGTAGTGAGAGAAAACAAAACAAATTTGTTGAATAAGGCCAGGTTGGAGCAGGTTCAGAAAATAATTCAGTTGAGCCTGAATGCGGAGGCATTGACAGTACCAGTGACAATAGGTCCCGTGGTTCCCTTATATGGGAAAATACAGAATTTGCCAAAAGTACATTCATTGACAGTTCAAAGTAGCGGGAGCAGAGATGGAGTAGTGATGGCATTGAATGAGAATAGTCAAAGTGATCAAAATACCATATTGTTAGATCTTTCAGTATGTGAACTGGTAACAGAGACCCCTCAAAGAGGAATTCAATTAGATCCAAGGAGAATAGGGCCGAATTTCACTCCAATAGCAGGGAGTTCAGCAGGTCCTTCATCAGAAGAATTCAATAATTGGATAAAGGAAATGACAAAGCCGAAACCACAACCACAACGACAGAGTATTAATGTGAGTCAATTCAAAGTAGATTTGGAAGAGATGATTATTGGAAGAATAAGTCCAGACGGGTTAGGGACTTATCGTGATGATGAACTGCTGTTTTTGTGTGAAATTATTACTTGGAGAGCAAAGACTTTACATAAGAAAATAACTGAAGCTGCTAGTGAGTATGGAGTAGATATAGAAAAATCAAAAGTGTTGCAGAAGTCATACAGATTGGCTTTCACTGATAACGATTTAGAGAGTTTAAATGCGTCTGGAAAAAGATTACAGATAAAAGAATTGATGAACATTCTGAAGAAATGAGGAGATGTATATCGTTGGAAAGTTAGGTGGGTGAAAAGAAAGGAGAAGCAGCTAGTAAAGGACCATCTATGTTTCCGTTAAAGGAGACAGAACAGGCTGAAAGGGTGTGTCCAATGAGAGAAGTACCCGGTGGTGGATATGTTCATGTGCCATGGTCCAGACAGGACATATTGTCTTTCACAAATGATTTTCCCCGGTTGAGAGAGAAACCGGTCGAATGGTATAAACAAGTAGAAAGGTTTGTGAAAGTCTCAATGTTTTGTTAAAAGATTTAGATGGATTGTTTGAGATTGTTGTTCCAGCAGATTTATGGACAGAGTGTAGGATTACTGTTGATTGGCCAAAAGATGAATGTCCTAGAGACGCTAAAACAAATGTTCCCAAAATAAACAGACTGGGTTAAAATTGACAGAACAACCAAGGAACCAAAATAGTCAGTACATGCCTATTATGAGAGGTTGTTGCAGGTATTTAAACAGTATAGTGGATTGCAAAAGCAAAGCAAAATGATAGATGAAATCCTGAGGTATTCCAGGTATTGTAGAGATGACATTGAGTCAAGGCATAAAAAGTTAAAAGAGAAAATGATGTGAGCACAGGGGAAAGTAGCGGAGCAGCAAGAGGCCAATAATAGCTCTCAAACTGGTAATCAGATGGGTGTTCAGAATCAGAATGGGCAAAATACTAGTGGAGGGAAAGGAAGAGGAAGAATGATCAAAGACGAAGCTATGAAGAAATTTCTTTGTCGTGCGTGTGGAAATCGTGGACATTGGAAGAACGAGTGTAGATCTGCTAAAAAGATTAATGGGGGTAATCAAAATTTAATTCCAAAGATGCAGATTGAGGTGGGTGTAAATCAACAGCAGTTACTCAATAGTTACGGGTGCCACAAGCTCCCATGCCAAATAATGCGAATGCTCAAGTGCAGAGATTCAATGTGAGTACTGCATATCAAGGAGGTGACCAGATTGATAAGAATCAGACTGTACAATTGGCTCCACAATATTGGTTGCAGTGCAATGAGAATGATTCAGACTCATCTCAATGACGGTGCCTGAGGGGTGAGGAGGAGTGAGTACTTGGCACATCCTTGGTGGTAGATCAGTCAGGTCCATTTGTTGATGGAAAGGTGGAAGGGAATGACATCACATTTTTAGTGGACACTGGTGCTACCCGTTCCACTGTGAGAGCAGCAGAAATTCCAAACCTACCCCTCTCGGGAGAAACTATCCAAGTTGCAGGAGTCTCGAATAGGCATATTAGAATGCCAGTTACGAATCCAATTGAAGTTCACATTGGTAACTTCAAAGACATGCATCGGTTTGTGGTATTTGACTAGAGTTCAGTGAATCTCTTGGGGAGAGATTTACTTTGCAAGATGAATTGCACCATCTATTGTATGCCAGATGGTATTGCATTTCAGACACCCGATGAGGATTTTGAATTTAAAATTATGCTAGCGAAGCAAGGGACAGAAGAGGATGAATTGTATTCCCTTCTCACAGAAGAGAGTTTGCCTGAAGAATTAAAAAGTGCAGTGAGATCAGATGTGTGGGATTTTTCAGGAAAAGAAATTGGTTTAATGACAAATGTAGACCCAATCCAGATTTCAGTAAAGGATGGTGCTATATATCCAAATTCCCCACAGTACAAAATGAGTCCAGAAGTCATTGCAGGAGTTGCTCCTGTGATTGACAAAATGATTGAACAAGGAATTTTAAAAGAAATAATAAACAGTCCTTGTAATTCGCCTATCATAGGTATTAAAAAGCCCAGTGGGAAATACAGAACAGTGCAGGATTTGCGCAAAATAATACAATTGTAGTACCCTGATGTCCAGTAGTACCAAATCCAGCCGTGATTCTTTATCAGATCCCCTGTGATGCTGAATGGTACACAGTTATTGACTTCTGCCAAGCATTTTATTCAATCCCTTTGTATCCAGAAAGCCAATATTTAGTTGCATTCCGGTTTGGAGACCATGTCTTGGCATGGTGCCGAGTTCCTCAATGATATACAGAGAGACCCTCAATCTTCAACCAGATCTCGAAAAAATGTCTGGAGACTTTAGTTATGCCAGGAAATTTGGTTTTGGTCCAATACATTGATGACCTACTGGTGGCATCAAAGACACGAGAGGCATGTGTAAGGGACACAGCTGCCCTATTGAACCATTTAGCAGAGGAGGACACAAAGTGTCCTCAGCAAAGCTATAATTTTGTAAATGAGAAGTCCAGTACCTTGGACACAAAATAGAGATAGGAGTTAGAAAAGTGACCCCAAAAAGAATAAAAGTGATCAAACAGATGAGTTCACCCACAACACAAAATGTAGTGTGAATGTTTTTGGGAATGGTTGGATATTGCAGGCAATGGATCAGTGGTTTCTCACTGATAATGTGGTAGTTTCTTGCCTAAGCTTTACTGTAGGCTGTTGCGTGTATGTGTATTGGCCGTCTGGTTTTGGAGCAGCAGGACCAGCTGGGTCAGACCTGGCTGGAGAGAGAGATCAGTATTCGGAGCATGGGGAGGGGTGACTTTTTGATCCGAGCAGCGCCGTGCCTGGCAAGGTGAATGATGGTTCGACCTCCCACTGGGTGTCTGATAGCAGACCACCTCATTCTGAAAGGGCAGGATGTCGCCTCGAAAACCATGTGCTCCCCGACCCCACCAAACTGGTTCTGACCGGAGTCAGTGATTTGTAACCTTAGAGAATAAAGACTTTTTTAGGTATAAAACGCTGCGCTGGAACTTTGGCAAAGTGTGTTCCTTCTGGATGTCAAGACGAAACTCTGTCCGAGTGAACAGAGGAAAGGACGTTGCAACTTTCATCAAGCTTGCCAAAGAAACTACCCGAGGGCCTAAATCGAGAGTGCCTCCTGCAGAAGTCTCAGGGACATTAGACTTCACCCCATCTGCCATCTGAATTCCTGTGCGAGGAGTTCTGCTTGCAGGTGAGGCCTCCGTCGAGTAATCCGGAGCCTCTAGTTCTACTGTGAGGACCGCGGACTGGGCGCTTCTGAACTTTTGCTAAGCCTGTGTGGGCTGCTGCAGCTAAGAGAGAGCTGCCGCCGCTGAGAGCCCACCTGAATCGGAATCGAGACTTTCTAAACTTTCGCTGAACCTGTGCGGGCTGCTGCAGCTAAGGGAGAGCTGCCGTCGCTGAGTGCCTGCCTGTCTCTGAACATTTGAACCTTCTTGCTAAACCTGTGTGGGCCGCTGCAGCTTAGAGAGAGCTGCCGCCGCTGAGAGCCTACCTAAATCTGTTTCTTCAAACCTTTCGCTGGATCCGTGTGGGCCGCTGCAGCTAAGAGAGAGTTGCCGCCGCTGAGAGCCTGCCTGAATCGGCACCTTCGGACCTTCCGCAGAATCTGCATGGACCGCTGCAGTCAAGAGAGTGCTGTTGCTGCTGAGTGTCCACCGTGGTGCCCGCCTGGTCGAGACCCTAAATTGTCCCGTGGGCTGCCGCAGCTAAGAGAGAGCTGCTGCCACTGAGTGCCCACACCCTTTGCTACGGTGCACCATCGTGATCTGTCCCGTGGGCCGCCGCAGCCAAGAGAGAGCTGCTGCCGCTGACTGCCCACACCCTTTGCTACTGTGCACCATCGTGATTTGTCCCATGGGCCGCCGCAGCCCAGAGAGAGCCATAGCCGCTGAGTGCCCACACCCGTTGCTACTGTGCATCATCGTGATTTGTCCAGTGGGCCGCTGCAGCCAAGAGAGAGCTGTAGCCGCTAAGTGCCCACCCCTTGTGCTACTTTTCATCCTCGTAATTTGCCCCGCGGGCCGCCACAGCTAAGAGAGAGCTGTGGCCACTGAGCGCCCGCACCATTGACAACTTTACATTCTTGGGATTTGTTCTGTGGGCCGCCGCAGCTAATAGAGAGCTGTGGCCGCTGAGCGCCCGCACCATTGACAACTTTGCATCCTTGGGATTTGTTCTGTGGGCCGCCGCAGCTAAGAGAGAGCTGCTGCCGCTGTGAGCCCACCGCGGAGCTGCATGACGAGAGTCATCGCCACCAACAGCCTGGGCCACCGCAGCCGCGCGTTGCAGCCACTGAGCACCCGCCTGCCCCAGAGTGCCCGAACCACTGTGAGTGCACACTGAGGGCCTCAGCCCCCAAGACCTGTGGTCGCTGGGAGTCCGCCTATCACTGTCTTCGCTTCTTCCAGAAGCTGCGTGCTGTAGTCCCTTCCAACGACAGGTACCTGGTGCACAACTCAGTCCGTGTCCCACTTTGGGTGAATACGTTGTTGTCTCTTTTAGTCCCTAGGGGTTGACGTGAATTGTAGTTGTTGAAACGCTTTGAGAGTCTTTGAGTTAAACTGTTGGATAAAAATATTATTTTTCTATATCTACCTGAGTTGTGTCCTTTTGTGGTGTCATTACTGCCTTATTGTAAGTGGCCATAAACGCTTCACACACTGCCTCTGACATAGGCCTAACTGCTTGTGCTACGTTACCACAGGGTTGAGCAGGGGTTTTCAAAGGGGGTAGCCCACTTCCTCTGACTTAGGAAGAAGGGTCCCTATTTGGACATTGGCGCCAGCCATGGCTAACTAGAGACCCCCATTTCTAACAAGTAGTTAACACGGAAGGATGTGAAGGATCCGATTGTTTTGGATGATGAAAGTATGGAAGCTTTTGCAAAATTGAGCAGCAGTCTGTGTCATGCACCTGCTTTGGGAATGCCAGATTATACCAAGGAATTTGTGTTGTACTGTTGTGCGAGGGATGGGTGTGCACTCTTAGTTCTAACACAGAAACATGGAATGGCACGACGTCCAGTAGAATATTTTTCTGCTACTTTGGATTCAGTGGCTGCAGCATTGCCCGGATGTTTGAAAGCTGAGCAGCTACTTGTATGAGTCTGGAACAAAGTGGACCAATTGCGATGGGATACCCAGTCACGGTGCATGTACCACATTCTGTTGAGATTCTTGACACGTACACGTACGCAGTATGCTACTTCTAGTCGGCTGACTAAGTATGAAAGAGTGATTCTGGGTGCTGAGAATGTGACTGTGGTAAGGTGCACTACTGTGAACCCGGCAACTCTGTTGCCAAACTCTCGCTGTGAGGAAGTAAGGGAGGAGACTGATCATGACTCTTTGGATGTGACAGAACTGTGCACCAAACCTAGTCCAGACATAGAGGATGCTCCATTGGAAGAATCAGATTGTGAGATATTTGTGGATGATTCATGTCTGAGAAATGGGAAAGGTGAACTATGTACTGCCTATGCTGCCTGTACCATAGAAGGAGTTCTTGAAGCATCCTGCCTAAAGGGGTAAATTCTGCCCAAATTGCAGAGCTGATAGCTCTAATTAGAGCATGCAAAATTTCCAAAAGTCTGAAAGTAACCATATTCACTGATAGCCAATAAGGATTTGGGGTTGTCCATGGTTTTGGGCAGATATAGATGGAAAGAGGATTTCTGACTTCTTCAGGTTCTCCTACCCGTAATGGCAAAACTATAAAAGAATTATCGGATGCTTTACAACTGCCCAAAAAGAATTGCAGTGGTCAAATGTGCCGCACATAAATCAGGAAATGATTATGTGACTAAAGGCAACAGATATACTGACCAAATTGCACGTTTTTGTGCACAAAATTCAATGGTTTTAAAAAGATCAATTGAAAGAGGAAAGACCAATTGCCATCTTTTATTTACAGCCATATTTGAAACTTGGGAAGAAGTTAGACAGATGCAGGAAGAAGAAAAGTCAAGAGGAAAAGGAAAGATGGAACAAAACAGTCTGTAGCAAAAGAGCAGAAGATGAACTATGGGTCTATCTTGATGGGAGACCAGTGTTACCAGATTCATACTTTCTCACATGGCCAAGGTTTACCATGGAATTGCATATGTTGGAAGAGATGCAATAATCAGACTCTTCAAGCAGTCATGGTACAACCCAAAGTTCAGAGTCATTGCAGAAAGTCTGTGCCAGAGGTGCGTCAGCTGTCAGCAGCAAAATCCAGCCAGAAAGACAGTTGATAGTTGAGGACAACTTGGGAGAACAGGAGGACCGTTTACCCGACTCCAACTTGATTTTATTGAACTTCCTCCATGCAATGGGTTGAAGTATGTTCTAGTCATTGTCTGTCTGTTCTCTCGCTGGGTGGAAGCCTATCCCACCAGAAGAAATGACAGCCTCACTGTAGCTAAACTGCTTTTGAAAGAACTAATTCCTAGATTCGAAATTCCAGTCACTTTTGAAACAGATAGAGGAATACATTTTAATAATGAGATAATTCGGCTGATTTGTGCAGCATTTAAAATTGAGCAGAAGCTGCATTGTGCCTATCGACCCGAAGCATCTGGAGTGGTTGAGCAACTCAATGGCGACATAAAATCTAGGTAAGGGAAGATGTGTGCATCCACATCACTGAAATGGCCTGATGCTTTGCCCCTTGTACTGATGAATCTATGAAGCATTCCGGACAAAAAGACAGGATTGAGTCCACATGAGATCCTCATGGGAAGAGCAATGAGACAAGCATAAATACCAGCCAACAAATTGATGAGTTTGTCTGATGATCTGATACTCGATTATTGCATAGGACTGGCTGACCTGGTACGTTCTGTGTCTCACCAGGTTGGAGAAGATGCCACTACGACACAGCCAAAACAAGCTCATGATCTGAGTCCAGGTGAATGGGTCTATGTCATGAAGCACTAAAGGAAGTCGTGGAAGGCATCAGAATGGACCTATGTGATTCTGGAGGAAATTGAAAGTTCTGATCCGAGCGAAGAAAAAGACAATTCTGACACCAAGAAAGTCGATGAAAACCAAATTGAGCCCACCTTAAAAGAACTTTTAAGAACTAAAGGATGGTGAAAATCTACTAACTAAAGAAAACTGAATGACTCAGAAGACCAAAAGATAGTAAATAAAAGAAGGGGGTAAAGAAGAAAGCCAGTAGGTGTAAGATTGCACCAATAATCTTTTTGTCCTGAATTTTTTAATTTTTTTTATTAGCATTCGTAAGATTGGATAGAATTTTACTTTTCAAGGATACAAAATGGCTAAAGCAGAAGTGACTGAACGCCCAAAATCTAGTCTAAAATGTAGATGTATTAAAGCTTGCTTATGTAGTGTCTTGATGTTAACATTTATGTGGATATTACTAACTGCCCTCGTACCCATTCTAATGGTAACTAATGAAGGAAACAATACTAATGATGTAACAATAGAAAGAATGAGTGATGTCATTATTGAAACACCTAGTACTAAACTAGAACCTTTGGATGGAAGTATTCTCCATCATGATAAATCAGTAAGTGATTTCTCGTTAAATGTGTTCACCAAGTTATTATAGGAGTATGTCGAGACCATGAACGTAAGGGACTGTTATGTGTGCATGCAATTAACTTTGTCTGTCTCAGAAGGGGTGACCTATCTTCACTTACCTTTAACATATGGTGTGACTTGCAGTGTCCTAACCAGTCTCTTCTATGTAACGGGTAAACTGGAGTACCACTACTCTAACATATATTTAGTATTTTCAGAAATACCGGTAATTAAAGAGCTAAATAAGGTTTTAAGTGTAAAAAATACATGGTATGTAGGAGAGTTCTTCCATATCACTAAAACTTTAGATGTAGAATATGCTTATAGGAATAACTTAACTTGTGTTTTAAGGGTGGAAAATATTTTTTTATAGAAATGGCAGAGGGTAGAAGGGAAAGTCTCCAAAGAAAGACTGCTGAACAGAAGTCACGGGTACCCCCCTGGGCTTTTAGAGAAGGAGATTATGAGAAAGGCGAGACATACGCTGCAATGTCCCTGGACTGGGCTCTGAATGGGAAAATATGTCTGCTTAAAACATAGACTAATTATAACAATTACTTTATTGGTAGTAGTGAATGCGAGCATACTTTCCAAATCACTGGAGGTTGGGGATTAAATGGTGGAACTGATCCTGTCTTTCCAGGAGTCTTTTATGTGTGTGGTAGAAAGGCCTAATAAAGATTGTCTGCACATTGGTATGGAAATTGTTATTTTGCTATTGTCTTTCTGAAGGTCTACCACACGGACCGAAATAAAAATCAACTAAACGAAGTGAAACAAGGATTAACACGCAGTAGAAGAGCACATTTTTCTGAAATAGTGGGTGACATATTTGGTGCACTGATACCCTCAGTTGGAGTTGTCCTAAATTCGCACAAAATTAGAAAATTGTCCACAGTGGTTGATCGTTTATCAACAGATACTGCTGGTGGATTGTTGATGATTGACACCGAAATGGTTGCGATCAGATCGACGGTTTTGCAAAATCGACTTGCCCTTGATATTTTACTGGCAAAAGAGGGTGGAGTCTGTGGCATGTTGAAAATTCAACATTGCTGTACCTACATTCCTGATAAAAGTAAAGGAATAGAAGGATATATGAAGAATATTACAAAATTACATGAGGACTTTACCCAACTGGAGGTTGATGGTGTTTAGGAGAAACTTGGTAAGGGTTTCTCCTCTGTAAGTAAATGGTTTTCTACCTTTGGGAGTACTTTATTAGGGAAGATAATAATGCTGATTGTTTCTATAGCTATAGTAGTCTTAGTAATAATAACAACATATAAGTGTTGCAAGTGTAGGAGTGGAAAAAGAGAAGTGACAGAAAAGAAAAGTGAACGAAAATCAAGAAAGAGAAAAAGAGAAGAGATAGAATTAGAAAACATGAAAGGGAAATACTACGACATGATGAAAGATTTAGATGAGGGTGCCATAAAAAGAGAGAACAATACAGAATTTTAAAAATGAATAAAGGTGGTACTTGGTATGGTAGGTATTTTATGATGGCTCCTAAAAGCCATCAGAAGGGGGAATTGATGGAGCCGTATTTTGCAAAAATGAAACCTGCTCGAATTAAGTATCTCCATATACATACTAACAGTAAGTAGAAGTAGAAAAACTAACGTACACCCAACATGAACACAAGGGAAATTGCTTAGCGCATGCTTGAACTACCACGCAAAATAAATAATATTGTAATAACTGTTGTGTTTTGAAAGAAACAAGAGATTTTGCACGACTTTTTGCATGTTGTATTCTGCTTTGAAATAATAAATAATGCCCTTTTGTGCTTAAAGCTATGCCAGGTAACTTTAACAAGGAATAGCACAAGGTGGGTGGTAAACAGTGATGGTTTCATTATCACATGATTAATAAATGTTCATTTTCATATACTTTAGTGTACTGGATGAAACAGCCATCTTCCTAAACTTTGCTGAAGTGGGAGGGGGAAACTCGAGGAGTGAGTCCACTCTGTCAGAAGCAAAACAGAATGCGCCTTGCACCGCAGATGACATCAAAAAGGTTGAAGGCCAGTGTGTCGAACGACTGTTAAATGAAGTGCCCAGGCATGGGACCGGAGATTCATTCTGCGGATGATGTTAAAGAATTAATAGAAAAGTTAAATTTTGTATCATACGAAATATACGTGAGAATGGACTAAGACCCAAACACTGGGAACTAATAAAGAACAATGCTTTAGTTGAATTAAAGGTGAACTCACAGTGGTGTGACAACACCACCCCAAGCCTACCAATCCCTTTGCGAGTTTATGAAAGTTTGCAACAATTGTGGGATGGTCATGTTAGTTTTAGGGTATAATTGGGGTGCCTTTAGGGGTGTGATTTACGCTTAGGCTGGCAGGAGAGAAAGAGGAGAGATGCGTCGCTGTCCGTCGGTTTTCAGAGAGGGCTAGCTGTGCCAGTCCTGTCCTGTTCCTGTCCTTTTAAACTTTGTTCCCTGATCCTATTTCGGGGAAACCCCATCATCACTTAGGTCAAAGGGGTGATTTTCTACAAACCAATAGGTTTGTATTTTCAGTCTCTACTTCCATTTGTGCAATTTGTTGCAAATGTATTTTATTCCTGAAATCTTTTGTCTCTCCACCTTTCCACTCCATTTGACTCATTGAAAGTATTATTTTAGATGAAACTTTTGTCTCTTCATCTATCTTTTCCGTCAGGTATATTCAGTTTTTGCATATAATTTGCTGAAACGTTTATCTCTTAAACTATCCACTCCTTCGGTGTGTGTCATTGGGTTGGTCTGATGAGTTTGTATTCATTGGTGGTGCTGATATGTATCTCTCCTTTCGTGGTTTCCATTATTTACATTTGAGACTGAATGCATTGAGCAAACTGCAAATTTTATTGAGATAAAGCTATCTAACTTTATCGAGTGTCTGTGATTATTCAGTTAACTGTAGGGTTAATCAAGGTGTGATAATCATTATCATCAACTATTCAACTAATTGGTCCATAGACCAAATAGAACTAAAGTTGATTAATTAAATTGATAGGTATTTAAAACTCTTTTACATTTATCCAAAGGAGAGAAAAGTTGTTGAATGAAACAAATTGACACCAGCACATCACCAGTGTATCAGGGATTCTGGGTGAATGTGTATGGACCATTGTAAAAAAATGAATTGAGTATTGATCCCTGATCAGGGATTGACCTCGCGCTGGATCAATAGTGATGCATCAGATTACACCAGATTACAACTATCAGAACAAAAGTCTGGAATCAGAATGCGATTCAATAATGCATTTATGAAAGAATGGCAATCCATAGAAGGGGAACGACAGAAATATTGAAGCACAGAAAGGGGCGATCCAGTATATTTTGATGCCTTGGGTGAGTCCCTGGAGGATTGGTGGGAGGGCAGAACAGGTGATGCATGTGCATTACTTGCATCAGTGCTTGGCAATGTGGCAATGGAGAAAAGCAATAGGTATCAGAAGGGGACCAGAACGTGACTTTGTCTTTGAGTCAGACAACAGCGTTCGTACCAGAGTCTTCGTACCAGGCAATCTTCTGTGTTACTCTTGCAAACGAGCAAATAAAGTGTTGGAGACTCATCATGTGACATAAGCTCAAACAGAACATTTTGCTTGTCTATTCTTAATTAAAGGGAGAAATTTCAACATTGCTAATCCTTGTCAGACAATTTTCGGATGGATCTCCTGCACCATATTGCCAAACAATGTTCACTTGTCTTAGCATATACAGCTTTTTCCAGCCACCTCTCAGGTGCATACCCTACTAGACTCGTCATCAATCTGTGTCAATGAAGTAAACAACCAGTTTAGTGATCCTATGCTTTCATTGGAAAAAAGAGGACCCCTTTAGATGGAGCAAGTAAATTACATTTTCATTTAGAATTTTCTGATGGAAACCCATGGAAACCCATAAAATATTATAAAGTTAATAGATAGAAACAAGTTAAAAAATACGAATAATTCAATATAAGTTCACACAAACAAGTGAAGATAAAAGTAAATCACGCCCAAAAATTTTAAATAAAATATTGCTAACATTCAATATTACAAAACGACTTTTTTCCGATCCTCATTGCTTAGAGAAAAAAAGTCATCCACTGCAACTGCGACACTGTTATTCTCAAGTAACACAATGAACATGGAGGCCAGAATTAATACATTTTGCTAAAAATCCTAGACAGTTTAGAGTACTACCACCTGAAAACTAAACATTGCATGTTAGTCTACGAAAAAGTCCTATGATCAAGACCAATCCCCAACAGCAACAGTTTTGCAAATAATATTGTTAACTATTAAGGATGAGGGGGCAGATTTACAAGCCCTCTGCGCCACCAGTACGTCACTTTTTGTGACGTACTGGTGGCGCATGTTACTGCTCCATATTTACAAGGACAGGAAAAGCCACCCTGTGTGGCTTTTCCTCTCCTTGTAAATATGGCCCCTTTACATGCAGCACTTTGCATGAATGAGGCATTCCATGGGTGTTGCTGTGGGTGTTCCCACGTAACACCCATGGAACAAGACACATTTACGAGGAATTGTAAATCTGGAGGCGCAAAGAGGAGAAATGTCTTCGTTTCTCCTCATTTTTTTCCTCTTTCAATGTGTGCTGCATTCTACAGCACACATTGAAAGAGGAAAATACCTGTAATTATTGTTTTTGTGCAGGAAGGTGCCCCTTCCTGCACAAAAATAATCTCCTCACGACGCAGGCATCCGTGCACCATGGTGCAAGGGTGCCTGCGCCAGCACATGGCTGCAGTTTGTGCGCCAGCACAGGGGAGAGCACAGGAATGCGACATATTATTGTAAATATGTCGCATTCCTGTGCCTTGGAAGTGCCGCAGTGTGGCGCAGCCGAAGGGCTTGCTTTGCTGCGCTGCTGCACTTCCTTGTAAATCTGCCACGAGGTATTTAGCGGTAGGGGAGTTAGAAGATTGAGTGGGTCAAGGATGATACAGTAAGATATGGTTAGGGGCTATCATTTGTACACATAGTAAATTAGGTTTCCTCGGTCGATGTCTTCCACGGATTAGCTTCTCTAAGATTTTAGCAGTCTGCCGGGTGATATTCATTGATATGTTTTTTGTGAGCCTTCACCAAGCAATCTGGATCTTACACGATTTAGATAGATGCATGAAAGGGAATTTCTTGGAAATTAAAAGAGCCATAAAATGTTCTATGGGCTTGCCTGAGAGCACAAGACCTTGAAGAATCAGGCAAAAATCAGTTAAACACTCTTTCAAAGACAAACACCAAAAAGCTGGTGTAGATTAATGTGATAGACAATTTAATCACTTACAATCTTGTGTATTAAGCAGGTTGAGATCTTCTGGGGATATCTGAATGTCTTTGGAGAAATTGATTTCCCTCTTTTTGAAGTAAGGAGAAGTGTACCCCCGTAGGTTATGACTATGTTACTACTGTAAAAATCAATCAACATAGGTATTGTCAACTTCTTAGCAGCTTTATCAAGAGTATGCAAAATATGTTCAGTTTAAAGCAGACATTTCCTCCTTCTACTTTAGAGAAACATTTGACATTGTTTGTTACCCACGCCATTGCTAGCAAACACATTTTAGATTGGATTTGGCCCATATGTTTTAGTGTAACTAAACTGTAAGGTAAACATTTTTTTTTCTTTTTTGATCCCTCTGACTTCCTTGTAAGGGTTTATTTCGAGTTGATCTGAATTCGACCAGTAGATTCCCCACTTCCTCACTGCACAGCATTTGGACGTATTCATGTTACTGCATACCAGTTTATTTTCCAAGAATTAAAAAGATAATGCATTGTAATTACGTTTTTGTTGAGCAAACAACAATTGGCAAGTTGCAAAAATAACAGTATTGAGTTGGCATGCAGTAAAAATCCAACCACTAAAAACTAAAGATTAGCTCTGATATTACCTCTGAAGACCAGTGAGTCTGTCTGGGTGAATACGAAATATTAAATGGTATATTCAGAACATTGAGTCTGACACAGTGTGAGCAAAGGAGCCACAGCATGAGTTCCATCATCGTTCAGAAATATATTGGTTATTTCTCTCAAAAGGTAGTTTAGGGCCTGGAACAGATTGCTCTCCAGTGCATGTACTGCTGTGAAGGAGTAATGACAAGCTTCACTTGGTAAGTTCTCGTCTCTTGGAGGTTATGCAAATGAAGCCAAAAATAGGGTTGTTTGGTCGGAGCATCAACAACCCTAGGCTGTGCTCTATGCCTCAGCTCCTGATAAGGACGCAGAGAGGTTGGGAATATTTTAGGGTCCAAGTTTCACCTCTGCGCTCTTTCTGTCATCTTACGATCTCCATCCATTCCTAAGTTATACATAGGGTGGAGACAAGAAAGCAAATACAAAAAAGTATGGTGGCAATGAGAGAACGGTTGGGTGAAAGCTAAATCAGTTGTGCCACTGAGCCTACAACAGATTTCATGCACACTTAAGCAGAAATGTGGTGCCCTGAGGCAGGGTAAGAGCTCTCACATAGGGCAGATATTGCCTAACCCTTCGTATGGTATAGTACCAGAATACCTCGAATTAATTATTATACTACAAAAATTGTGACCATAATATCACCTACTAAAATATCATGAATGTAAGTATTGATTCAACACACTTTACTCTTCCTATATTTGCCTTGACAATGTATTATTATATATTCAATAGATGTGGGTGTGGAGTTAAGAATAGTAGATAGATACTTACCTATACAAACTTACTTTCGTGATTTTTTGGGGTGTCAATATTTTGTCCAGAATGTGTTTGTAGGATGACACTTCACTTCTTGATATTCTACCATGCAACCCTTTTTGTATGCTTCTTTAAGGTATGCCTGCCATATGCTTAGAGCGGGATCAGCGATAAGTCTAAAGAGTGCAATACAAGTGCACACTGTGCCTTGGCTTTCAAAGTACTAAAAGCTAATTAAGAAGTTCTGAAAATGTCTCAAATGTTGGGTACCTGCACAGTTATTTATTTCCCAACATACTTGGAAAACAAGTGGTTCCGTTGTGTGTGAAATAGCCCACTCTGCCGCTGATGATCAGTGTGGAGAACATACTTGTACGTCTTCAGAGCCTGGCAGCAGGTGTACTTGTGCACCAGACTAAATTTAGTTCTTACTGAAGACCACATCCACTGGATTTTTTCAAAAATGTAGACTGAATCCTATTCCTTTTTATCCTTAAGGGCTTGCCCCCCCCCCACTAGTCTGAGCCAAGGGTCTGAAACCTTTTCTGTACTGAGAGCTACTTTTGTTCAAAGAAACTTATTGAGAGCCACTAATATTATTAGTGTTGTTTAATTTCAATTTTTTTTTACATGTATAATAATTCAACCAAGCAAACGCTTACTAATTTATTAGGCTGGGCTGCACACATGCGAGCTACTCAGAGGTAGCTGGAGAGCTAAAGTAGCTCACAAGAAACTGGTTGGAGACCCCTGGTCACTCTGAGCTATGCTCCATTTATCTTCACTCAGCGGCCACACTCTTGTGTTTGAAGAGATAAACCCCAGCCAAGCAGAACACAGTGCACTCCTGACCGCATGTACCTAACATAGCCACACAACTTTTCAGCCTTGTTTTACATTATTGACACTCTATATTCTGTTCCAAAACAATAACTGAAGTGCTGACCTACCTCAAATAGTGTCAATGTACCAGTCTCCATACCAACATAGCTTTAGATACCTTAATTTTATTACATTGAAGATAGACTTTGTGGGAGAAAATGTTCCCTCTGGGGTTCTGTCACTTGAGATTTTGTAATTCCTTTAATGCAGTAAACCTTTGGTAGTCAATCACAATCATTAAATTGAGGTATGCCAAGTTTGAATGGGAGACACTGTTCCATGCTCACAGAAGGAACGAGCCAGTTATTTTCTGTCAATGGGAGTTACCACCAAATGATGCCAAGGGTGGAAGCGAGGAAGCACTGGAAGCTTATTCCTGATGCACCCATTACTCTGGCAGGTCCCTGGTTCCAGCCAAACCTCCACAGTTGCGACCTCTGAACTACTCAAGCTAGCTCCTTCCACACCCCAGCTTCATTTCAAATGGCATGACTATTAGCCCTTTGTCACTTCAAACTCACATAAACCTCCCCACAGTTTCACCTGAACTTCAGCACATCACCTCAAGCTCACCTTATCTCGACCTCAAGTGCACCTCACGATCAACCTGACTGAAATCTCATCCTAACTTGATTATTCTCATCCTCATCTGAACCCCACCCATTCTTGCCTCTACCTCACCACACCCAAAACCTCATCCCTCCAAGCTCTCCTCAATCTTTTCCCATTCTCACCTCACTTAGTTATAATCACACCTCTTTGCGACTTCTCTTCAATTTGGCCCAACTTCAAATCAAATGCAGCAATACACTGCATTTAACCTAAGTCTTAACTCCCCTTTATGTAAGCTCCCACCACATTTCAAACTCAGATCACCCTTACTTTAACCTCGCACTTCTTCACATTATCTTCCACCATACCACACCACAACCTGACCTTACCTGTAAGCGAATTTAATTTTAACTACTCCTTAATCAACATATTCCTTACCCCAAAATCAAACTCCTTACCCCATACCCCCTTTCTCTTCAGCCCTCTTCCATCTACCATCAATATAACATCACCAGATCACTCAACATCCCCACAAACCCCACCTCAATCTTACCTCCCCTCAAATTCATGACTGGATGATCAGTTTCACCTTGCTGAATTGTTCAGCCCACACGCTGGAGATAGAAACAAGGACCCAGATTTACTAAAAAGTAATGCAACGCAGAACAGCAACTAAAGTTGCTGCACTGTGTCGCATGAAATGGAAAGTGCAGAAAGAGCCATATCTACTAAGATGTGCCACTGTGTTTCTTTCTCCCTGAGCTTCAGCACTTTTGACTGCCATGCGGCATCGCACACACCCTTGCACCATAGTGCAAGGGTGCATGCATTCGGTAAGGAATAATGTTTGAACTGGAAGGGCACCCTACCAGTTCAAAAGCGATCTTTTAACACTTCTGCTGATTTGTATGTGTGCTGTACTATGTAGCATGCATGTAAAGTAAGAACAAGCATTGGCATAGCCAATAGGTCTCGCCTTTGGGACCTTATAAGTGTTTAGCCATGCAACAGTTAATGTTGTTGCACCAAGGATATTGTGCTGGATAACTAAACACTTATAAGGTCCCAAAGGCGAGACCTATTGGCTATGCCAATGCCTGTTTTTTTCTTTTTAACTTGTTGTCTATAATGTTGTCCTTAATGATTTTACACTTATTCTCCATATTTTTTAAATGATGGCATGTGTCAAACATTTTTTGAAATATGCCTTCTTTAAATAGCCACAAATTGTGAATATTTGCAAATGTGTACATATTTTTATCGTCACTGTCATTATCATAAACTAAGCTTAGCAGTACCTGTAATTCCATAGTATGTCCACCCTAATTATAAAGGCTTTGCATTAATGACCCCTATATACATTTTTGAACGTCTTATACATGTGATGCATGTCTTGCCTTAGTAGCAGACAATACTTATTCTCACAACCAAATTGCACAATGTAAATTGTCAGCCAAAGGGTTTGGGTCTAGTGAAAAACGGACACAATAAACCTTAGACCTTTATTTACTTGACCTCAAGCAATATGTCCTGGAGGGTGGTGGTAGGTATTACACGCCCTGATTAAAGTCCACAGATGCTTTTACTTAGATGAACCCTCTGCAGACACACACTCACAGACAGACACACAAAGACAGACAGACACACACAGACAGACAGACACACACAGACACACACACGCGCAACACACACACAACACACACCACCACCATTATTATTATAGTTATAAATGTACCTCCTGACCCCCGTCCCCCTAGGTCTCGCCTTTCATTAAGTTAAAGCCATTTGCTTTGCTATACAATACCATTAATAAAACAAATGGCTTTAACTTAATCAAAGGCAAGACCTATTGCATTTTCAATGCTTGTTAAAGGAGCCCTTAGTTCCTATTGGAGTTTGTGCAGCGACTGTGAGAGTGGTCTCCATTCCCAGGATGTCTCAAAGGCAGTGAAGCCAACGCTGATGTGTGGAGTGTATTCTGTACCTTACAGGCTGTACCCCACTGTGTTAGAATATTCTGGAGAGCTGCCCCCAAGGCTAACCCTACCTGTTGCCCCCTAGGGATTTTAGTGGGAAGGTAAGCACGTTTGGAAGCCCCAATACTGTATAGGCAGGGACGCGTGGCTAAACGTGTATCAGTATCAAGGAGGGTTATGTCCCAGTATCTCTGAAGCTTGGTACAATCCCATAGCAGATGATAGCAGTGTTCCCCAGCTTCCCCAGCAGTCAGCACTCATTGAGGGTTACATCTGTGTAAACGCCCCGAGGTGAGGTGCCCATAAGTAACTCTCTTAGTGGCAGTTTCTGTGCTAGCTGGCAGTGACGCATTTAGAACAGATGGGTTCTTACCCCAGGGCGCGAGCTGTCCAGAGGCCGCTTGTGAGAAAGATACTAGAACGGGTCGGCGCTGAGTTGGTCGAGTCTGACTTCTAGGGTATGTAATGTAACTCCTTGATCTGACGTGCCCCGCGTTCCCTGTCGCTTGCCTTTATCCGAAGTGCCGGGCGACCTTCTCTCCTTACATTAGCAAAATAAACCTAAGCAGGACGTTGTGTGAAAAATGTTAAAATGAATTTCAATTTAATTTTATGTAACGTGATTCACCACGGGCAGAAGGCGATATTTGCCCTGGTAGGGCGAGAGCATCCCCAGAAGCAAAACATTAAATTTGCAATTGTTAATTAACCTGTTTATACAGAATGGGTATGGATTGCGTTATAACATTATAGTGTTTGCCTTTAAATTTCGATAAAGGACACAAATGGATCTGAACGACCAGTAGCGCGATGGCAAAAGTGAAAGCAGGGGTGCGCGCACAAGAGTGGTGCGGTAAAAGTGAAAGTAATCGCGATCGGGCGGTAAAAGCTGGCGGCTGCGCGCATGCACGCTCACATGCACGCAGGCTTTAGACCAGCAAAAGCCTCTCTGGTAGCACTTTGAAAATCCGCTTACTAAAGGTCTCGCCTGAGCTAGATCATGCGCAAGCGCTCAAGCGAGAACTAAAAATGAGGCAAAATGAAAACATTTCTCATTGTTGCACTTGCCTCAAGGAGACATGATTTTGGCTTAAATTCCTGGCTTCCTTTTTATGTAGAAGGGGATTTGAGTTAAAACACATGGGTGGTTACTCAAGAACACTTGATCACTAACTACTGCATTGCTCCTATCCATCAGCCCTCAGTGGAGAGACTAAAAAAAGCTATTTTCAAGAAGATGTTAAATTAACAGCCACATGCCGAAAAAGCGCTTCAACACCCCATCAAGGGTAGCAAGCGCTGTATAAATGCAAACATTTTTCCCTCTTCTATCCCTCCACTATCCTTTTCAATCCAAATAAGTGACTAACATATCCATCACTCAAATCACTTTCATATTTCGCTTTACTAGTTCATCACTAAACCTTTACGACTTCCGGAGTAGCATGCTGCTCACCGAAAAAGGACTTAAACGCCTCGTCAGGGATGGTAAGCGCTATATAAATGCAATTACAATACAATACTGTGCCCCAGAGCTTCACCTTTCAGGATTCCCCCTGATAGAGGCATAGCTATCCTGCAGAGAGTGTCTCCATTGTACCATTAGAATGCTTCTCACACCGATTCTATGTAATCCCATTGACTGACATAGCATGTTCTTGTGGTGATGGGTGAGAGACCAATACTGAGCTGTTGCAGAGATGTGTTTTAGTTTAATGATACATCCATACAGATGTGTTGTTGACATCAAAACAGGACCTGGGATGTGTTCAATGTGAGTGTGTCACTTTCACTATTGCATCTTGGAGTCGCTGTCGCAGGGCCTCATGGGAGTTGCAGTGATTTCTATGTGGACTTACCAAGACTTGATAAATGGCAACCTGCATGTGAAGTGACCATCAGCAGTGACAAGCCAGACAAGCGGGAAAGGGCAAAAGGAGTATAGCATCTTGGTTTGTGGTTCAGTAACAGGGCCGCATGGTAGCTGTAGTGATTTCTATGGGTACTTACCAGGACTTGACAAATGGTAACCTGCAAGCGAAGTGACCATCATTAGTGACATGCCAGACAAGTGAGTAAGGGTAAAAGGAGTATAGCATCTTGGTTTGTGGTGCAGTCACAGGGCCTCATGGTAGTTGTAGTGATTTCTATGTGGACTTACCAAATGGTGAACTGCATGTGAAGTGACCATTAGTAGTGACATGCCAGACAAGTGGGAAACAGCAAAAGGAGTATAACATCTTGGTTTGTGGTGCAGTCACAGGGCCTCATGGTAGTTGTAGTGATTTCTATGTGGACTTACCAAATGGTAACCCACATGTGAAGTGACCATCAGCAGTGACATGCCAGACAAGTGGGAAATGGCAAAAGGAGTATAGCATCTTGGTCTGTGGTGCAGTCACAGGGCCTCATGGTAGTTGTAGTGATTTCTATGTGGACTTACCATATGGTGACCTGCATGTGAAGTGACCATTAGTAGTGACATGCCAGACAAATGGGAAACAGCAAAAGGAGTATAACATCTTGGTTTGTGGTGCAGTCACAGGGCCTCATGGTAGTTGTAGTGATTTCTATGTGGACTTATCAGGACTTGATAAATGGTAACCTGCATGAAGAGCGACCATCAGTAGTGACATGACAGACAAGTGAGAAGGGGCAAAAGAAGGGTGTCAAAGACATTAATAGGTATGATATTGATGAGGAGGTGCTGTTGTGGGGCAAAAAGGAATGCCCACATCACTATCACTGAATATGATTTGTAAACACATGTCCATTGGTGTACAGTGTGCCTATGTAGTATTAGTGTCTTGGCCTAGGAGGGCATCCTACAGATGTATTTTTTATATTCATGGAAACAATCCCAGACAGGGTCCCTATAAAGTTGTTTTACTTAGGGAACCCAACTTCCTTGCCTTGTCTATGGGGGGGCATCGTTTTGCTGCAGAGTCTATGAGAACTGGTGGTTAAAGAACTTACTACCGATTTCCTCCTGGACAAAGTGGGTTTTGGATGCGATGGAGAAGGTACAACTGCAGCAGGACAGGTAGGATAGGCTCCATGGTGGCACAAGACATCTAGAGGTGAGTAGAGGTGAGATTCATCCTTATATCCCTCCCTTTTCGCCATATCAGATGTGGTGATTGGACCGCCACAGTCACGCCGGCTGGGAAGCAATTCATAATTGGGCCAGCGGTTTCACTGGTGGTCCAAGCTTCCCGCGGACTCATTGGCCTCTTCCGTGGCAGCCGCAGTCAGAGTTGCCTGGCGGTGTTTCTTTCATTGAACCACATGTATTGTAATATGGCGATCGGACCGCCAATCTGCAGAGGTTGGACCTCATCCGCAGGCAAGGCGATTCCCAGAGCACCGAGCTAGTAATCCGCCCCGTAGTCTTTTAGCTTTTTTGTAGTCTCCCCACTGAGGGTCGATGGATGAAAACATTTCTCATTGTTGCACTTGCCTCAAGGACACATGATTTTGGCTTACATTCCTGGCTTCCTTTGTATGTAGAAGGGGATTTGAGTTAAAACACACAGGTGGTTGCTCAAGAACACCTTGATCACTAGCTACTGTATTGCCCCTATCCATCAGCCCTCAGTGGGGAGACTAAAAAAAGCTATTTTCAAGAAGATGTTAAATTAACAGCCACATGCCTCACAAGTTACCCCACCCTCCCTCTCAAAAGGAACAAGTTATATCATCCACTGCAGAAACCTGCATTTGATCAAATGTTTATTGCAGGGTATAGTGGAGATGATTATTTTGCATTTATTCTGATTTTTTTTTGCCCCCAAATGTTTTGTACACCATGCATAGAAATTCAAATATGTTTTTATGCACTTAAAATCCGCAGAGATCTCTGGGACTGAATGATTTTGGCTGTATCAATGCTCTAATCAACTAAGAGGTTCGATGTGCAAGGTCAGAATTGCCTGAGTTTGGGAAGAACTTGTGAGTCTTCTTAAGAATTAGTCAAAGGCTAATAAACAAACCTGCATGAGACAAAGATTCCAGCTTAAAACTTCAAAGGTTTATTCAAAACTATAATCACTACACTAAGTAAAAAGTAATTAGTTAATATGGGAATCAGCATCAATAAAATAGACAAAGTACAATCCTGCAAAAGGACTAGCATGAAGCCTCATAAAGAAAACCAAAAAAAGAACTAATTATTAAACAGACTAATTTAAAGTCTGCTTCCAAAGCAATAAGCCAAAAGACTACAGGGCTGATTACTAGCTTGGTGCTCTGGGAATCGCCATGCCTGCGGATGAGGTCCAACCTCTGCAGATTGACGGTCCGATCGCCATAAAATCATACATGTGGTTCAATGAAAGAAACACCGCCAGGCAACTATGACTGCGGCAGCCACGGAATAGGCCAGTGAGTCCCCGGGAAGCTTGGACCACCAGTGAAACCGCCAGCCCAATTACGAATTGCTTCACAGCCAGGGTGACTGTGGCGGTCCAATCACCACATCTGATATGGCGGAAAGGGAGGGATATCAGGATGAATCTCACCTCTAGTCACCTCTAGACGTCTTGTGCCACCATGGAGCCTATCCTACATGTCCTACTGCAGTTGTACCTTCTCCATCACATCCAAAACCCACTTTGTCCAGGAGGAAATCTGTAGTAAGTTCTTTAACCACCAGTTCTCATAGACTCCGCAGCAAAACGATGCCCCACCATGGACCAGGCAAGGAAGTTGGCTTCCCTAAGTAAAACAATTTTACAGGGACCCTGTCTGGGATTTTTTCCATGAATATAAAAAAGACATCTGTAGGATGCCCTCCTAGGCCAAGACACTGATACTACATAGGCACACTGTACACCAATGGACATGTGTTTACAAATTATATTCAGTGCTAGTGATGTGGGCATTCCTTTTTGCCCCACAACAGCACCTCCTCATCAATATCACACCTATTAATGTCTTTGACACCCTGCTTTTGCCCCTTCTCACTTGTCTGTCATGTCACTACTGATGGTCGCTCTTCATGCAGGTTACCATTTGTCAAGTCCTGATAAGTCCACATAGAAATCACTACAACTACCATGAGGCCCTGTGACTGCACCACAAACCAAGATGTTATACTTCTTTTGCTGTTTCTCACTTGTCTGGCATGTCACTACTGATGGTCACTTCACATGCAGGTCACCATTTGGTAAGTCCACATAGAAATCACTACAACTACCATGAGGCCCTGTGACTGCACCACAAACCAAGATGCTATACTCCTTTTGCCATTTCCCACTTGTCTGGCATGTCACTACTGATGGTCACTTCACATGTGGGTTACTATTTGGTAAGTCCACATAGAAATCACTACAACTACCATGAGGCTCTGTGAGTGCACCACAAACCAAGATGCCATACTCCTTTTACCCTTTCTCACTTGTCTGGCATGTCACTAATGATGGTCACTTCGCTTGCAGGTTACCATTTGTCAAGTCCTGGTAAGTCCACATAGAAATAACTACAGCTACCATGCGGCCCTGTTACTGCACCACAAACCAAGATGCTATACTCCTTTTGCCCTTTCCCGCTTGTCTGGCTTGTCACTACTGATGGTCACTTCACATGCAGGTTGCCATTTATCAAGTCTTGGTAAGTCCACATAGAAATCACTGCAACTCCCATGAGGCCCTGCGACAGCGACTCCAAGATGCAATAGTGAAAGTGACACACTCACATTGAACACATCCCAGGTCCTGTTTTGATGTCAACAAAACATCTGTATGGATGTATCATTAAACTAAAACACATCTCTGCAACAGCTCAGTATTGGTCTCTCACCCATCACCACAAGAACATGCTATGTCAGTCAATGGAATTGCATAGAATCGGTGTGAGAAGCATTCTAATGGTACAATGGAGATACTCTCTGCAGGATAGCTATGCCTCTATCAGGGGAAGCCTGAAAGGTGAAGCTTTGGGGCACAGTATTGTATTGTAATTGCATTTATATAGCGCTTACCATCCCTGACGAGGCGTCGAAGTGCTTTTTCGGTGAGTAGCATGCTACTCCGGAAGTCGTAAAGGTTTAGTGGTGAATTAGTATAGCGAAATATGAAAGTGATTTGATTGATGGATATGTTAGTCACTTATTTGGATTGAAAAGGATAGTGGAGGGATAGAAGAGGGAAAAATGTTTGCATTTATACAGCACTTGCTACCCTTGATGGGGTGTTGAAGCGCTTTTTTGGCGAGTAGCACGCTACTTCGGATCCCATAAAGGATTAGTGGTGAATTAGTCTAGTGAAAATTTTAAAGTAATTTGAGTGGTGGATATGTTAGTCAGTTATTTGGATTGAGAGGATAGTGGAGGGATAGAGAAGGGAAAAAGGTTTGCATTTATATAGCACTTGCTACCTCTGACAGGGTGTTGAAGGCTTTCTGTGAATTAGTGGAATAATGACATTGAAATGGATAACCTTGCCTGTAAGATGAGCAGTGCACAATGGAGCAAAAAGTAGCTTATTGAGCTATAAATGGCGAGTGAGTGTTTTTTAAATTTTTTAAACATAAGCTCTAGGTTTATTGCAACACCCAATTATAAAGTAACGTTAACTGTTGCTTTTTTCTGAGAAAACGTGTGCGTGTGGGGTGGGACCACTTACTTGCCTCATCAGTTCGAAATTTTCAAATATTGTATGCCAAAACATGTACTTCTCACTGCAGACATCAGAAAGCGGTTCAGGCTACAGCTGGATACCAGCCCTCCGCATCTCCTCTTAACAAGACCCCAGGTATCTGCTCTTCTCAAATTCCTGGAACTCGTTATACCCTTCTGCCCAATGATTCTCTATGGAAAAGGGAAGGGGAGTTACTATGCAGTCTCTTGTATCGGCACTGTAAGGAATGAACAATATCTCACTTAGAGACTCGCTCTAGACGCCAGCAAATGCCTCAAACTCCGCTTCCTTCCAAATTTGTTCCATGTGATGCAGGATGGCAATGCAACGTTAATCACTTAAAAAGTGTGTTATTTTTGTTATCTCAATTCATTTCAACCCACTGCTCAAAAATATGATTTTCTCGCACATTGTTAGTTTTCCTACCTTTTAAATATAAGTTTTGTCGACCGCAAGCCTTGCACACACACACACACATACACATACACACACACACACTCTAAAGAGTTAATGAGCCTCATGTTGGTCATTCAATTAGGCTACATTTGTATGTAAAATGTATGCATTATCAGGAAAGCCCCACCACACAAGGCTTATAATCAGTGCCTGTTAAACCATGATTCACCCACCCAGTTGAGAGACAAAATGGATAAAGTTTGAGGAGGCAGTCCTAAGTGGAACTGATAGAAGGTAGGGATAGTGAAGCTATGTCCCTTCTTGCTTGCTTAAATAAAACAATGAAGTAGTGTTGTCCTCTACGACTATAACAACTCCAAGAGGGCAGGGGAATGAAGGGTTTAAGGTTGATAATTGCCTTGAGCTCTTGACAGTTTGTCTGGAAACCTATGGCTGCAAGAACACATTCCTACAAAAACTAAATATATATAAAATGTGCAAGTTAGGCTGATTTCGATCTGTGAAGAGTTAGTAAAGTAACTTATTTTCTAGATAATCAGGAAAGATCAAGGCTGCAAACAGGGGTAAACATTCATGATCAAACAATTCTTGCCCATTTGTTCTAGGGGTGAGCGCTAGTAAATTAACTTCATGCCCTAAACAACAACAAAAAAAATCAGAAATTGCTGAGGTGGCAAACGGGCCTGTGTTATCATTACACCCACTGGTGGGCTAGAAATGGAAGTTTCTTTAAGAAGGCCTTAATGCCATCCTTACCTGCTGTCACTCCCTGATCCCCCACTTATTTACTAGTCAGTCCTTTCTCTGCTGTAGTAGCTTGGCGGTATGGTATGTAAGACAACTGTTTTTATAGGAAGATGCACTCACAGCTCACGGGCTCAGTGGTATGTCAATGTGGTGCAGAGCAGACATGATCAAGTGGCGGCGCATCACGGCAAGCACCGTTGGGGGCTGTTGTCTTACAAGCAACTTTAGCATCTCGAGGGTAGAGCCTTTGAATCAACCCAACAACTGTTCATTAGTATGGATGTAGATGCCTTTTGCACAAATATTCCCCAAGGGGAATCTCTTAGAGGGATAGATTCACTATTTCCATCCTGAAATGAGACTCCATGAATCCAAAAGACTGTGCACTCCACAGTGCCCATATTGTCCAGATGAGAAATGACTTCCAATTCAAAAACAAATTCTTTCTCCAAGCACTCTGTACCTCAATGGACTGTACTCTTCCCCAAGTGTACCTGGCCTTTATGTCTATGGTTTTGACATGTGCAACGTTATAAACCCATACATTGAAAACAATCTGGAAACGTTATGTCGATGACGCAGTGAACAAATTGCCCAGGAATTTAGCAACTGGCTCAATGAAATGAATAGATTTTAAAATTCAGAGCTGCCATTAGCAGAGGGCAACTGTGCTTTTTGGACCTAAAAATCACAATACATGCAAAGTCCTTGAAATGCAAGGTATATTACAAACCTCCTGACTGAAACAATGGATAACTTTCATCCTTACAGAGAATCTTCCATTAGGCCAGTTTCTCATACAGAGAAGAAACTGCCCAGATAAAGGATTATAAAAGACAGAAACACACACAGACAGCAAAACTACAAGGAAAAAAAATACCTTGGGCCCGATTCACAGAACTAACTTAAGACAAAATCCTAAACTTACTACCATTTTGGTATTCACAGAAGGCACTTGCTCATTTTGGTATTCACAGAAGGCACTAAGGAGTAGTAAAGTTAGGACTCCTAACGTTAGGACTCCTAAATGCCTCTGTGAATACAGAAAGTCTTAAAGTTAGGATTTTTCTCAGTTTAGGAGTAGTAAAGTTAGGACTCCTAACTTTACTACTCCTAAACTGAGAAAAATACTAACTTTAAGACTTTCGGTATTCACAGAATGCATTTAGGAGTCCTAAAGTTAGGACTCCGAACTTCTGTGAATACCGAAATGAGTAAGTGCCTTCTGTGAATACAAAAATGAGTAAGCGCCTTCTGTGAATACCAAAATGGTAGTAAGTTTAGGATCTTGTCTTAAGTTAGTTCTGTGAATCTGGCCCTCTGTCAGCAGTATACATCACGTAAAAACAAATGAGCACTTCATCACCTGGAACAACTTAACAACCTTAAAGAAAAAAGAGGATAGGTTAATGTGTGTCATTGCATATAGTACCCATTCTAATATCCTGAAAAAGATAAAAAAAATTGGAGGATTTTAACTTCAGGAACACTAGGAGAGAAATTACTTCGAGATTCTATGTACACACAAGATCAAAATGTACAGAGTGATTTCATAGAAAGACCACTTTTGAATCTATTTCCATTCACAGATTCAGTTCCCATGTGGAAATGCAATGTATGTCTCCTCACAAAGAATGCAAAAGAACTAGATATAGGCTTACGAACATCATAGGCGCATAATAGTCATATGAATCATAATGCACCCAACGTATTTTACATAATCATGTGGTCATGTAAAGGGAAATACATAGGAAAGACAAGAAAAATCAAGACACATGAATAAACCCCTTAGCACTTCAAGCTGTAAAAAATTGTTTTTAAAAATACGAAATTCACAAGCCATTTGCTGATACAAACCACTTGAAGATTGCGTAAAATGGTAAATACTTGAAAGAAAATGGAGTCACAAAGTAGTGATATGAGCTCCAAACTGCTGTTGTATATACAGCCTGGACAAATACCAACAGCAACGTAATGATGAAGTGCCATGGGCCATGTTGCAACAATAAACATACCACCCCCTCGCCCCACCCACCTAACACTGCAAGCATGGTATTGTGGGTTTGAATAATGAAACATCACATTAGTCTGCCTGATCCAGACTCATGCCATGCCTAAAAAACTATATTTTTATTGTTACAACTCATATGATTATGCACATCTTGTAGCATACACTAGAGTATGACTATAGGGAAGTGCTCCCTCTTCACATCAGGATGAGAATCTAAACCTAAGTAAGGGTAAGCGGTGGGACTGAGTAGGTGAACACACATTCTCTCACATTTGCTGTACTGCATTTTTTGCACTGTTATCACAAAACAGCAGAGCGTTTCACTATGTGATAAACTTTGAACACTTAGTGACTTATAACTTGCTTTAATGTTTCTCTAAACCAATAATACAGGTATGACAGCCTCATGCCTGTACGCCAGATGAATGCATTACAATGACTGCTGTGTAGGCAGGAAGCCATCAAACCCAAATGAAGGCCACTCACCCACCTGGGCATCGAGAATGGCCGAAACAAAGCACAAAGCAGATGTGCTAAACATTCATGCAGATATACATCCTACAACCCCTTTTGTTAAACCATACCCTCAGTACTCACCAATATAGAAAAAATTAATTTTGGTTTACTCTGAGATTATCACCATATCCGGATTCTAGTAGCCATCCACTTGCCATTTATATTGAACTCCGATAAAAGGTTGGGTATGTCCAAGTGGTACTTACTTAATCAGATAGAAGAAGCACTCCAATGATGAAGAATGCCACATAAAATGTGGGCGAGGTGTCCTTTTCCAATATTTTTTGATACCCAAGACACACGAGGGTTCCAACAATGCTCTGCAGCTGTCGCACACTTCTGAAATTGATAACTACATGGTATCTGGCCAGAAGACAAATAAAGGCCCTCTCTGCAGGATGATTTTTGATGAATGATTCTCTTTAATTAGATGTAGCTCAGATGTAATAAAAAAAAAAGTAGAATTTTTAGTAATCCAGGTAGGTTTGAGAACAATTTTGCACATGCCTGACAAACTCAATGTAGACTGGACCTGTACATTGAAATATGTCAGGGACAACCAATAACATTACTAAGTGCCATGCATGTGTAGGGAATGTGTAAGTGCAACCCATGAAAGCAAACACAGCACAAACAGTATGTGTCATACATCAAGATAAAGTTGGTGTAAGTTGCACACATGAAATTTGACTCATGTCCATGCAGAACTCTACAAAGGTATGACAAGTTAACACCCTTCATGTGTGGATAAACAAATATCCAACTTGAACACACCTAACACATATCAAACATACATCATGTAGACAACTCCAACCTAAATGATGTGGATATTGGCCAGAAAAAGCTGAAGTACTTACCCTATCACATAAAACCCAATGCACTATCTTGACATCATCAAGGGAAAATGGGTAGGATGTTTGGGATGGATTTGCGTTGGGTAGAAGAGGGAGTGGAAGTGTGAGCTGGGTCTGCTGTCTGCACTGTGCTTTGTGTTGGTGTCTGTTGTGTGGGTAACTGTGAGTGTTTGAGTTTTGTGCCTGTGCGTGCAGTGGATGTGCTGGGTGTTGTGGAGTTATCTATGTGTGTTGCTGTGTTGTCTGCAGGTATGGTTGTGTCTGTGGAGGGGTGCGGGAATGGCCAACTTATGGGGGGACAACAGGGAGGGTGGTGATGGAACTAGGGGTGGTGGACAAGGATAATGGTGGTAATGATACTGTGGGGTCCACTGCCACTCTGGAGTGTCCACAGGAGGATGACTCAGTAGATGAAGAGCTTGAGCTGCTCTCCTCCGATGCACTCTTCACACACCCCTGGTCAGTGGGTCCCTCCGTGACTGATGCCTCATGTCCAGAACTGCTGACCACTGATGTTGGGCCCTTCTCCTCCGCTTGCCCTGGATGTATCTGAAATGACATGTAACATAGGTTTATTGCAACTGCATTTCCACACCCGACCATCACAAAGCAACAGAAAACATTGAAGTCCACATATCACACCAGATTCTTGGTTCACTTGGTTCACATGCATGCTACATAACCTGCAAACTGTTGAGTCCACTCTTGGCATAACCCCAGGCAGACTTAAATGCATTAATGAAGTTGTCTTGACTTCATCCTTATGTCCATACTAGGACAGTTAGTCACCTTGCATGCTTTGGCACTTCATTCCATCACTGTAAAATGATGGAATGAAATAGGATGGGTACAGGTTTGGGAAACATTCTCCCTTTTACTCATAACATATCACAATGTGCTGAAGGTTACTAATTAATGTTGTGGCAGAAATCATGCCACATGCGAATGCTCATTGCACACTGATGACACTTTGATGACATCATATGTATACTACCTGAAGAGTCAAATAAAAGCTGTACACATGTAGTTTAGCTATGTATCACATTTAGCATATAAAGTCCCATGAAAACATTGAGGTTATAACATTTGGGAAATAGATACTCAGAATTTACCCATCACAAGACTCCATATAGCCATTTGAACATCCCCAACCCAGCTTCGTACAGGTGATGACATCAGTGGGAGATTGTATATCCACAAGCCAAGACACCTTTGAAGGATTTGCGTGTCCCCGATTATCTATGACATGAGGATGTGGGATCACTAGAGTCCGAATGGGCAGGCACATCACACCACTTTTTTCTTTTGCACACTCAGACTGCCTGGTAAGGATGAGTGTAGACACTCACATTTGATCCCTCTAGTTCTACATCTCATTCCCTTTTGCATGTCACTCGTCAGCGAATGAGTGTTTTGAAACACTATTGCAGATGAACTATCAACTGGCTAATACAGACTGGCCAACATGTAGGCACTAATGCTAATGGCACTATTGATGTTTGCACTATCATTTCACTGTATGACCAGTACTTACCAATGGGAACTGTTGTACAGTCGACTGCATGTACTGTGCACTCTATCACAAGTCACATGTAATAGGGCCACCATCACACAAGAGACAGCAGTTAGGGAACATCACTCCTCTAACAAGGAAGACAAGTTGCCTGTGTGGTACAATTGTCACCCTGATTTACTGAGAACATGAGATGATCATTCACTTCACTAAGCCAGGTGTCTGCTCAAAAGGAGACAATTCAATGTGTACATGACTCTGCTGTGTTTCAGGTCAGAAAGACAATAGACACAGCACAGCAGCGTGCACCTACCACAACTACACTAACAATGCCGCATCTTGTGTGCGGCACATGGGCCACCACCAATATGGTTGGAAAAATGCCTTTCAGTAACATTCAAAGTTGGCAATATTACATGTTTGGCTCTGGCCAGGACTCACCCCCATTTAGCTGCTGTTGGGCACTCAACTGCCCATCAAGCTCTGGGTAGGCCACCGCCAGTATGCGGGCCATTAGGGGAGCAGGGTCCGGCGCACATCACTTCCACGTTGGGAGGATTTCTCCAGCGGGACCTCTATCCTCTTCTGGGTCCATTGTCGCAGCTTATCCCACCTCTTTCTGCAGTGGACGTTATTCCTGTCGAAAACCCCCAGGGTCCGCACCTTCCGGGCGTTCCTTTTCCGAATGTCCTTCTTCTGATGGGTGTTGAGGTGTACGGATGCAATAGATGTAGAAACAGATTGTAACTGGAGGTATGAGGATAACTAAGGTTGATACACATTTTGTTGACATCTAGCACAAGCGTTCATCAAGAGTCAACATAATACATCTGTCCATGTCACATGCTAAGAACAACTAAAACATTGATGCACACTTTTGTGGTCATCCATTGGACCACAACCATCGCTATAACCAACATCAGCCTATGGCTGTGTCTACCGCGTATGCTACCGCTTACCGCACGGCCGACTTCTACCAGTGATGGACATTCAAAATGTCCTATTAATCAAATCAGGCATCCACCATGTTAGCAGTTGTGAAAATAGTATTGGTGACAGTTAAGTGCGTCACCACCACTACAAATGAAGGCATGTACGCTTTGTTTTGAAAATTTCTGTTTCCATGTCATGTTCATTACAAAACAACATCTGTGTAGTGCCTTACTGTGCACATAGGCAAAATTTACATGGTGCATGTACACTGCGGTTGGTGGTATTTCACATGAAATGTAATGATACCCTGACTATTGTGCCTATTTACTATTTCTGATTAAATGATGTGGACAATTCTGTTACAGACCTGTAAGGTCACCTTGTGGACTATTAAACATTTGCCAATGATGATGTGAAATGTGTAATGCCTCACGAAGGATCCATGTTTAGACACATTCCTTTTGCCTTACTCTTCATATGTGTTACTCTGCACACTGTGACAAATATACATTTTTGTGTTACTCTTTACATAGGTACCCTGAAAGAGTGAGGAGATGTCAGGCTCCTGTGTACATTTCCAGACCTTCTGACCATAGAAGAGAGAAATGTGATAAAAACAAATTGTTTGAATCGTCAAACAATACTGGACTTATGTTATCAGTTGGATCCTGACCTCATACCTCACATCCTACATCAATCCCACCACTTGTGAAAATCATGTCTGTATTGCATTTTTTGGCCACAGGCTCATTTCAATTCACTGTTGATATTTCAGGTGGAATGTCACAACCTATGTTCAGTCGGGTTCTCCAAGAGGTGCTAGTAGCCCTGTGGAGACATGTGGACAGCAACATCCAGTTCCCCAGAGGTAAGAATTTAGCCACTGTGAAGAGGGATTTTTATGCTTATGATCACATTCCACATGTGATTGGATCCATTAATGGAACCCATATTGCATTAGTACCACCACAAGCAGGTGAACAAGTGTACCCCAACAGGGAGCCCTTTTATTCTATCAACATGCAAGTTGTCTGCTTACTGGATTTGACCATCTCAAACTTCTGCGCCCAGTTCCCTGGATCTGCATATGATTCCTTCATGCTGCAGAACAGCACCCTACCCCAGCTGATGCCATAACTGCTACTGGTGAGGGGGTGGTTTGTAGGTAAATGTGATCTGTCCTAACTTTGTGTGGGTAATGTAAAATAATCTAATCTGAAAGTGTGTAACTCATTTCCCTTCTGTCTGTCTTCTATTAGGAGACTCAGCTTATCCCCACCGCTGAGGAATCATGCTGCACCAGGGGAAGTCTGCTTCAATGAGGCCCATGGAAGAACGCAGCAACCAGTGAATAGGGATTTTGGGCTCCGGAAATTCTGATTCAGATGTCTGGACAAGACAGGGGGAGCCCTCCTCTTCTCAACTAGGAAGGTGCGTAAGATCATTGTAGCCTGCTGCTTGCTCCACAACATTGCCCTGCAACGGAACAACCCTTACATCGCAGAGGATACAGGCCATGAACAGCTACCGGGTGAGGAACCTGAAATGCCAAATGATGATGTTGATAGTGGTGAAGAGGAAGGGATGGACTTGCGTTGACATCTCATCCAAAACTATTTCTCCTAAGTGTAAGTATGGTGTGAGATGTGATGACTTTGACTACTATTGCAACCCTTGTAGTGATGTTGTGAGGAGGATGCCAGTTCTACATATAAGGGGGCAGATTTATGATAACTGGCGCATCCCTGCATATCAGCAGGGATGCGCCAGTTAGTATGCGCCACAGCTGCGCCACCATGGATGCGCCGCATTTATAATGCGGCGCACCATGGGGCAAAAACGGCACAGATGCGTGACGCATCTGTGCCGTAAAAGTGGCGCATTGCTGGAGTTGCGTCGCAAGCGCGACGCAGCTCCAGCAATGCTCTGGGGGGCCCTATCTGTACAATGCTGCGTCAATCCTTACGCCTGCTTCAAGCAGGCGCAGGGTTTTGACGCAGCATGGGCCTAAAAGTGACTGAGTGAAATCTTGTAGATTTCACTCAGCCACTTTTAGGAGGCGTTCCTGCGCCGGAACACCCCCACCTGCCCTGGAACGCCTACATGTGGCGCAGGGCTTTACAACGTGATGCATCTCCCAGATGCGTCACGTTGTAAATACCCCACACCATGGCGCAGGATTTGCGCCGCTGCTGCGTCACAAAAGTGACGCAATGGCGGCGCAAAAGTGGCGCAAGTCAAACATAAATCTGCCCCACGGAATTTATGGATCTGGCAAAATCTTGAGAAAGGTGTTTGTTTTGTAAGTGTAGCTTGTTCTCTAGGAGTTGGATTTGTGCCATGTGTATGGTTTCTTAGCTGATACCTTTCTATGTTGGTCTGTTTTAGATTCATTCACCATGGCATCCTCATTTAGACATTTCAGAGTTGTGACATTGGCAGGTGCATGATGCTGTTCAGATGTATGAAGAGGACATGGATTGCTCCTGGGAATGTCTGTCACAGAGTTTGGGTGTACAAAGCTGATACCAAGACAGCTTGCACAGTGATAGGATTGAAGTTATGTGGCTTCCATTGGACTTGTTCGTTGTGGTGCGTTGGTACTAATGCAGTATGTTTGCCATTATGTGATCCAACACGGTGTTGTGTTGGAGCCAATTCATGCTATTCTACCTTCACATTCGCTAATTCCTCACTGTGTTTGAACTGTATGTAGCTGTTAATGTGTCTACCCATTGTAGGCCAAAGTGCTTGTGGCACATCACCGATATTTGTTTGTGACATTCCAGCAAACGCAAGCAACACTGGATTGAAATGACCATGAGGTCAGAAACTGTTGTACTGAAATGTGTCTGTTTATTTCATTTATTTGATGTAGGATTTATTTTGTGAGGTAAGCATTATGGATCCAGCTGTTGATGGAAACCTAATTTCTTGTTGCCTATTGTGTAGGATATTGTCAGATGTATCCCCACTATTTATGGTATGACTGTCTGCAAGTGATTATGTGATCACTGACAAAGAATAACTGAGTCAGGTCTTATTCGTTATGTGTCTGACATCATCTCAGCATATGATTAGAACAATGGAATAAAGATGTTATCAACCCAGACATTTGTATGTATGTGTTGTTCTTACATGGTAGTGATCCTGAGTTGAGCATTGTTTACATACATCACACCCATGCTTCCAGAAGTACTTAGATTTTGACATAGCAAAGTTCGAATGCAAGAACATTCACATTGTTATATGTGAGAATTTTAAAGGGAGACAATAATTTGGTGACGTGTGTTTTTAATGAAGTGAGCAAGGATAAGATCAAGAAATGTACTAACCATTACAAAATGAAAAACTAAAGTGAAGTCTTCAGTCATTGGGGGTGAAACCATTGTAGTAGAGTCCAAATTGTCTGGAGTCCAAAGTTCAACAAACTACTCCCATCGGATATCGAAAAGTGGGCTGGGATAGTCCACAAAGTCAATGTGTAGTACTGAAATAAAAAAACATGCAAACATACAGAGAGCGAGAAAAGCCTGCTCACCGAAAATAAATGTGCACTATCATTCTGCAAATGTGAATAGATGTGAATGCAAGCTGACTAGTCCTCGGTAATGCTAGTTAAACCACATATTAATTAAAACTTATTTTCAAATTGGTAAATACTTACCTACGATCTGCTTTTTTTCATATTTGAGCAATTTTTCAACATTTGGTTTAGGATCTTTTTGTGCTTATTTATGTCTCTCCTATATGCACAAATATTGAGAAATTACTGTGCATATAAAATATACTAGTAAAAGCATAGTAACACTGAGGCTGTAATTTATTGAGAGTGCATGTTCATCATTTGAATGTTGTTCATCTTATTACCAAAGTGTTAAATACCTGTCTAGGATATACACATTGCAGTTGTTAATAGCGGGAATGTGAAAAAATAAAACATTGTTTTCCAAAACCTTTGGTTTTTGGTTTTGTTACACATGTTGCAAGGGTTTTTAATGGTTATATCAAAATATTGTAGTCAGAAATACTCTCCCACATAATTATTGTGCCTTAAAGATTGTTTACTGTGCCATTGGGTATAGAGTGTCCATGTGCCATTCATTGCATGTATAGTTTCTGTTATTAATTCTAATATGGCAATATTTTGTTAAACGAAATTAAGAACATAATATTTATATTAAACAATATTTTTCTAACAATATCGTGGTACCATGCTTTGTCAACAGAATGTGTGTGGATCTCTGAATTTCTAACCAATCTGTGCAAGAGTATTGTAAGGATGACCACGCCCTTCACATTATTCTACTACACAAAACGCTAACACTTTAAAATGCATACAAGCCAAACAAAATCAAATAAAAATAGTATTTTTTTTTAATTAGATCAGAAGTATTTAAAGCAACAATCACGATGATTAGCTCATCTAGAAGTTGAAATGCAGTGTGTGACCTTTTAGGATATTTACTGACATTTACTATGTTTAGGCACCAGGAAGTATAAATGGATTCCACATGTACAGAGGTTCCTTGGGTACTCAAGCCGCGCTCTTTATTGCTAATTTGTCTGGTCGTTTTAGTGATTAGAATTATACAGGCTATTGTTTTCACTTTGGCCTGAAGTTCAAACGCAAAGTACTTTGACTGATTTAAAGAGCAACCCCCTCTCCCTCTTGCTATTAAAGGGAAACGATGTTGCCATCATTCACCCTAAACTGTTCCTTATTTATGTCAAGTCACAGGGAGGAGGTTACAGCTCCCACCACAAGGGCAAGGGCAAGTCTTCTGGCGAGAATCCAGGCCCCTGTGTTTCATGGAAGAAATGCGATAGGCCAGGACTTCAGAGGGCGCTCCATGGGCCGTAGAGTGTCCATTCTGCCACTTACAGAAAGAAATGTACTGGAAACCATGAAAATAAAAAACAGAGCTGCACGAAATGTAAATTCAGTTGAAAACCATTATCAGACTTTTTGGATATTACCAAACAATTTCTTTGCAGAAAATGTGTGCTAGAGTAGGTTTTTTTACACTCTGGACTCATAAATCAACATTGACTCCTGCTTTTCCCTTCCTCTGCAAGCATCTTTTCTCTTTCTCGCAGGTATTTTTATGAAATTGTTATTTTTCTTTTGTGGAATCCTTCTTTGTTCAAGCTTTATCATTTTGAATTAATACAAATTATGATGTACTCGAAGCAGGGACGGTTTAAGGTATGGGCAAAGTGAGCTCTGGCCCAGGGCCCCAGCTTTTCTTGGGGCCCCCCTGATAGAGCCAGCTCTGTTCTGTAGAGAGTCTTTTCCTGATGACCTTGAAGAATTCTAAAACAGATTGCAGTAGACTCTCACACATCACCCATATTCAAAATAAATGAAACAGTATTTGAAAGACATTTTGCTGAGAAATGTTGCGTTTACTTCATTCTTTCAGATCAAAGCAGGACCTTACATATTCAAATGTCACAGAGATTATTTGCAGTAATATTAGTGAGCTGCTGGTGTGTTACATTATTGAAAACACACCTCACTATCCCTAAATATTAGATGTGAACACATTTATAATATGGACCAGTGTGACTGTCCACTGTCAGTGATTGGCCAAAGAGGGCATGAAAGAGCTGAAAATGGATCATATATTCAAAGCTGTTCTGAACAGGGGCCCCCAAAATCCTTAAGATGTCCCTGACTAGACGTGTCGTCTCATAGGGAATCACAATAAGCTAAGCCCATTCACGATGTATGTACCCTGCTATCATTAGATTCATAAACCTTACAACATATGAGTGTATGATATGAAATGAATGTCATTGCATAAACCTGAAGAAGTGGAGAAAAGAGTGGATTCAGAATCCATCCTGGTAGGATCATGTACAATTTGTGACTCTGGATGGTAATACTGCATGGCAGGTGACCTGAGGCTGGCCCAAAGACCTGTTCCCTTACATATACATTTTCTCATTATATCTGCACAACACAGGCACTGCATTTTCTTTAACCAAATAATATTGATTCTAATCGGGTACAGTCCCGACTTCATGACCAACCCACACCATATTCTGATAGGAGGACTTAGCTTCTGAAAGATGGCCACCTCTTGGTCATTGTTTCTTCACTTCATTGACTGCTATGCCTCTTGCGTATCCTCATGCACGCATCGTGAGGCTAAAATGAGATGGTATAGTGGGCAAAAAAACGATGGTTTGGAATGCTACTCCGAGTGATTGCCAGTGGTTAGACTTATTGCAAGCATTCCTCTCATCACCTTTTTTAATGTTTAATTTAACACCCTGAGTGGCCAAGAGTATTCCCAGATGCGGGTGTCATGCTCACTGTGCCAGCGGAACCAAGCTACAACGGACTGACTAGACTCAATCAGTACAAAACCAGTCTTGGGTTGCTTGTGTTACAGTTCAGGGAGGACCTGGCCTGGCATCTGGGCTGGACTGCGCCTATTGAAGCAGTGTTAAACCTGTCAGCTTTAGGGTGGTCTTCAAACTTTTTGCATTTCTCCTCCATTTTTTCTAATCTAATTTTTGTTGGCATTAGGACTCTGTGCACTTTACTGCTGCTGACCAGTACTAAAGTGTGTGTGTTCACTCCCTAAAACGTGGTAACATTAGCTTACACCCAATTGCCTGATTTAATTTACTTGTACATCCTAGTAAAATTAAATTACAGTACCCAGGACCTATAAATTAAAAGCTATTAGTGGGCCTTCAGCACTGATTGTGCCACCCACTTAGGTATCCCTTTAAACATGTCTTGGGCCTGCCATTCGAGCCTGTGTGTGTAGTTTAAAATGCAATTTTTACTTAGCAAAATATACTTTTTGCTTGGCCTAAACCTTCCTTTTTAATACATATAAGTCACCCTTAGCGTAGGCCCTAAACAGTCCATAGGGCAAGGTTCAAGGTATTTAAAAAGGTGGACATGTACTTTTAAGTTTTACTTTTCCTGGTAATGAAAAACTGTTAAATTTGTTTTTCATTACTGCAAGGCCTACCTCTCTCCTTTAGGACAGCATTGGATTACCTTTTTACATTTAATAAGTAATAACGTTCAATTGGCAGCAGGTAGAGATGTTGTATTTGGTGGTTAAAGAATTAGAATTAAAAATCCTCTTTAATGGTAAGGTTTGCTTTTAAGTCATGGTTCTGAAACTGGCACATTTAGAAAGTTTACAAGTAAATGTGTACACATCCTGTCACATACAACAAGGTGCACTACTAAAGCCCTTACGGTGTAATATGTTTAAAACTTTTTTTTGTACACAAATTCAAATATTTGACTTATTTTAACAATTTCTAATTTGCCTGTTCATGCGTAATGCATCCATATAATACTTATAACCTTTCGTTGATGTGACAATTATTTTACAATTCGCACTTCCCATGTCACATTTAACAAATTATATTTTATGCTGTGTTCCTAATGCATTTCGGGAATCCCTTCTTCAGGGGAACTCCGGTCCTCAGTAAACCTTGACCGCCAATATGGGAGGTGTTGTGCTATTGTCTTTGAGGGAGGTGTAGCTGCCAGTGGTATCAAGGCAGTTAAGCACTTCCACATTTACCAGCAAAACTCAAAATGGAGAAAGAGCTTGCCATGGAGGAAAATAAATTGCCATGGAGGAGAGGAGAATGGCCTATGAGCCTAGGCTCAGAGAGCTGGCACTCAGAGTCAGGCAGGCACATTCCAGAAGTAATGGTGGCAGCATACCCACAGTGTCTGAAGGGGACAAGAAGGTTCAAATAACAAAATAATTGGTACCCAGCTATGTGGTAAGGGATGACATTGACAAGTGGTTTTCTGCCTATGAGGTGGCCGTCAAGATGCACAGAGTCCCAGAAGAATTTTGGGGGCATCACTCTGGAAACAAATGGTAACAATGGGGAGGGATACCTTGTGTACATTGGAGGTGGGGGGCCAGATTAAGTACACCTGCATGAAAACCATCCTTGTCAACAAATTTGGACTCACCCTGTAGAGAAGTGCTGCATTAGATTCAGGGATAGCCAAAAGATGCAGAACCAGTCTTGGATGGAATTTCTTGATTACACTAGCAAGGCACTAAATGGTTGGGTGCGAAGCATCAAAGTCGATGATTTTATTGGGTTGTTTAATCTGATACTGAGTGAGCATATGTTCAATGTCTGTCTTACAGAGCTGCACAAGCACCTGATTGATAGTAAGCTCACTGACCCCAGGGAGCTTGCTAAAGAGGCAGACGTCTGGGTCTGCACTTCAGTGTCCAAGAAGGTATCTGGAGGGGGATCACAAGAAGTTTGGTCAGGGGTCCTACTAGAAGAAAGAGGGGGAGAAAAATGTAAAAAATAAGGAGTTCTCTAAATGCCCTCAAAATAATTCTCAAGGGGTGGGAACATGGCGGCCAGCTGTTCTCTGCTAACCCCTTTAGCATGGACTCCCATTGACTTCGAAAAGCTGTTGGCACCGGGTCTTTTCTGCCTGTTTTCTTGTGATTGCAGGTGCCTCATCGCTGTGGTTGCGGTGTGATGTGAGGCTCGCGCTGTTGTGCGTGCATTGCTCCATGCATCTTTACGGGCCCAGTCTGGTGTTTCGGATTACTGTCGGTGACGTCCCTCTGCGCTTTCCGGTTACACTCTCGGGCGGCGAGGTTGCTAGGCTCGCATTGCGAGCGCGTCTCGTCCCCACGTGCCTAGGTATTCCAGTTTGCCTCCTGATCCACGACTCGATGTCTGTCTCCCCGGCCTGAGTGCCATAAAGCTGCGGTCGGACGATGCGGCGCAGTGGAGGAGCCACCATTGTGGCCGAGGGAGGAGATCTCTATCTCTCTATCAATTTAGGCGGTGCCTAGGCACTTACATCCTTTCTGGCTTGTTATGTTGCTCACCTGGATGTGTGTGGGATCTGGTTTGGCGCTCTTCAGGGCTGCCGGTGCTCTCGGTGAGTCCCGGGCAGTACGCTGCGCCCTGTCTCGATCTTCTGTGCTGACCCCTTGCTACTGGGTCGGCTCAGGCAGAGCCAGCAAACATAGCTTCCTGAAGAGATCCCAGGGTGTTGGTTGGACCCTAGTGGAGTTGTCTCCTGTTGCAAAGTCATCCTGTGCCCTGGGCACCCCCCAACTTTTTGCTGACTGGAACTGGTGGTAACTGACTCTGACTGACCCTGGACTCTGCCTAACAAGACCCAGGGCCAGTGCCAAGCTGAAAGGAACACATTAGAATACAGTTAAAACACCCAACACACACTAGGGTACACTATGGTATGGTGGGGTATCCCTGTAATTGGACCATTCAAAGACTTCCCAGAATGGTAGTAGTAAATTCAACAATATTATATTGTTGAATTTCTCCTAACGTGTACATACAAGAAGTTATAAGACTTTCTTGTTTGTAGTCCAAATTCAGCCTTCCAGTGGTCTGCCCTGATTGGTCAGAGTTAAATGGATTAGCCAGGCTGCTTTGAAGAGGTGATAAAGGACCACTCTGCTGGGAGGGCAGTGTGCTGGTATATTGGTATGCCAGGCCAGGAGGTAGAGTCGTAAACAATGTTATTCAAAGGCAGAGGGGAGGCCTGGGTTTCAGTTTCACTCTGACACACTTGACCAGGAGTCAGGGCTAGGCTTAAGGAAGGTATGTGCAGATGGTAGGGGGAGAGTCCATGGAAATAAGCCATCCCAGGGGGGGGTGTTTAGCCAGCTCTTACCTCCTTGCTGGAAAATCAGCCATTATGGATTTGGAAGAATGATGCACTCTGGGACAACAAAATGCCACACTCTGCAGGATGTGGTCATCACTATGAGGAGTTACCCTGCTTTCATTGGTCAGAGGTGACCTGTGGCTTGACCCAGAGAATTTTGAATAAGTATCTGAGAGGGGCAGAGCCCACCAGATCTGCTGCTTGAAAATCACTGAAGCAAGACGTGCCCTGCTGCGAAGTTCTGCTGTGCAAAGACTTCTAAGGTCTGACCTCTGAAAACTGCACCATCTGAACACTGCAGCCCTGTGGATTACCTTGCTACAAAAGGACTAAGAAGTAGACTCCCTGCAAGCTACAGGTTAACAGAGCTCACCTGGACATCCCCACAAAGAATCCCCAGCCTGGAGAACTGGTGGATTTGAAAGGGTTTTGTTCAAGTGGATTGCGGAATTGAAGTTTCACACTTTCAAGGACCTTCTTGGAGATTCCAGAACCTTGGACTGTGTGTTGGATACTTTGGGACCCGCAAGCAGAACTTCAGGAAGGAGTTCTAACTGGACCTAGCCTGCTGGAGAAGGCTACACAGTGGTGAGATATTCTCCAGAACCGTTTCTAAAGGTGTGTCCCTGTCAGAGAAGACAAAATGACTGTTGGTTTCTAAGCCCTAGAAAGTGACTAATCTTTAAAAATTCATATCTCTGGTTCCCTACAGTGGATTTTTTTTCATTTTGGTGTCATTTAAAAGATAAAAATATTACCTATCTTTATAAATTGGTGTTGGATTTTTATTTTGTGTTGTGTCTTAATTATTTACTGAAATGGTGTTTTTAAATGCTTTACATACCTGTCTTTGAAGCTAAGCCTGTCTGCTCGCAGCCACGTTACCAAGGGTTGAGCATAGGAATAATTTTCTAAGACCTATGCTGGGTCCTATTATGTGTTAGTGGCCTTATTGCCAGTGGCAGACCTACATTTGCCCCTACCAATAACCCACTTTCCAACATCTCCTCTGCCTCTGGGGATTCAGGAAGGAGGCTTTTCAGAAGCCTGCCCTGCTAAGGATTCAAGTCAGGTAAAGGGGGACGATTTAAGGCATGTTATGGACTACAGGTTTATGGAACTAGCATTCCAGCATTCCGGGGGGAAAAAACAGATTCTTAAGGGGAGTGAACTTCCAGTACAACATAAAACACTCTCTTCCTTTCCCACTAACTCCATTCGTGACAGTAAAACACTTTTAGGTAAAAGGTACAAATTGAGATCTAGTACATTTCTTGGGAGACAACCTGCCCCCAACGAGATATACAGCCCAGTCAACCTTTGGGGGTCTCATTGAACAAACATAAATACAGGAATCTTCTAGCTAAGACAGCGAAAGTTACCCCTGTAAAGGAGAGAAAGAAAAAAACTGCCCTAGCACCTACAAAGGTGACCCCGTCACTTAGATCTTATTTTAAATTAAACTTGCTTGGTGGTATGGAATCTATGAAGCAGGTAGTACCTTTGCCAGGAGACTCTCCGTCATTAAGCCCTCCCATTTCTACTTAAAATAAATTCTCAGCCTTAAGTGACCCGGCTTCAGCACCCGGAGTAATTGGATTGAAGGAAGGAAATCTGATAGGAAATATATCTTTAGAGGCGGCTCCCGTGGTAGCTCCAGGCATGGACCCAATACAAGGGATGTTGAGCCAGTAGTCACTAGAGATCAAGGAGCGCTTTTCAACTTCAGAAATTCATTAAAAGAAAATCCAAGATACATGCACAAGTTTAGAGGAAAATCTGTCAGTACTAGCACATCACATGGAGGAACTAGAGAACAAAGTGGGGGAGTTGAGGTTAGATGTGAGAGGTAACACCCAGGCAGTGGCCAGGCTGAAGGAAAGGAAGAGGGATCTATCGGATAGATTGGAGAGACTTGAAAGCAACTCTAGAAGAAACAATATCAGGATTCTCAATCTAAGAGAAGGACTGGAAGGGGACATTATTAAAACCTTTGTCACAGACATCCTGACTAAAGATTTTCCAAATGTTGCTTCTGCGTCTGTTTGGGAAACTGAGATTCAACAGGTTCATAGGGACCCTTTCAAACTTAACCCCAACCAGAAGAAGCTGAGAAAAATCTTGGTATATATTCAATCATTACTTCTTAAGGAAAAACTACTAGGGGCAGCTCTCAAACATGAGTATTCAGGTACAAGATACATTTTTCAGAATAAGGTCAGACATCTATTGTGTAACAGAGGATAGAAGGCGGGAGCTGGGTTAGCGGATGGACAATCTGAAAGAATTAGGCGCTCAAGTGCAGTTAAGGTTTCCTGCCTTCTTGAAAGTGATGTGGGCCAATAAGATGTACAATTTCCGATTTCCAGAGGAAGTGGACAGTTTTCTGGCACATAATAAACCTTCAGCTAGTTGAGGCATTTATTTAGTGTATGAAGGGAGTTCAGTTTTTGTGGTATGGAAAGAATTATCTTTTTTGTTTTCTTGGGGGTTAGCAAGTTGCGGTTCAAATTCGCCAATAGGTAGTCAGGGAGGGTTCCCATGGTTGGGGCGGGAGGTGAGGAGAGGTTGCACAAGTGTGGGTGGGGAACATTGGGAAAAAATGTAAAGAGAATTGTAATAGAGTCTTCATTTGACTTAACTATTTCCTGTAGATGTAGCCTCGTATGGAAACATGATGATGATGGGGGGTAGACCCGGTCCCGGGGGAGGTGTTTGCCTTGAAATTTTATGTTGGAATGTGAATGGCCTGAGAGTCAAAAGAAGGCAGCGTCTGGTTTTGTAATATCTGAAGGTCCAGCTAGGATTCTCATGGTCCAAGAGACCCATCTGTTAAGATCAGAATGTAAGGCATTGCTTGATAAGCAAAAATGGGTAGATAAGCTTATAGCCTCAGATCAACAATGCTGCTCTAAGGGAGTGGTCATAGTTTTTAAAATAAACTGGGGAGTAGAGCTTATCAAGACTCAGGTGGATGAGAGAGGGCGTTGGGTAATAGCAGAGGTGAGGAATCATGGTACCTTCTACACGTTGACCAATTACTTTGGCCCCAACGAAGATGATATTACCTCTTTGAATAATCTTTGCCTCTCCCTGGCCGATTTTGAAGCTCCCTTGATACTTGGAGGGGACTTCAATGTCCTTCTAAATAATAAGTTAGACAGATCCTCCCCTAGAACTCAGATTGCGGCTCCACGGGTTAAAGCTCATCTCTTGGCAATACTAATTTTTTTTAACCTTTGTGATGTTTGGGGGAAGAAAAAGGATGACGCCAGGGATTATTCCTTTTATGACAAGAAAAACGGCCACTACTCGAGGATTGATTATGTTTCTATACAACTTCCGGAAGTAGAGAAAGTAAGGGTAATAGAATATCTACCCATCCATCTCTCTGATCGTGGGGCAATAGCCTTGAACACAGAACTCCTCTCAAAGCCTATAGTGAGGAGATGAACCCTGAGGGAAACAGCTATTTTTTTCACATAATTCAGATTCTGCTCCTCGATATATAGTATAGTGTGGGATTTCTTCAAGCCCTGGCTGAGAGGGATCTTAAAGGGTGCCGCTACTGGCTGGGTTAGATCTGAAAAAAGGGCGATTGCTGATTTGGAGGAGCAGATAGTGGCGGCTGAAGCAGCTTTAAAGGATGGGCAGGCTTCTGGCACTGAGAAAGAAAGTTTACTAGGGAAGGCCAAAGATCTGTAGCAGAAGTTTAGACTTAAAACTAAAGAGATCATGCTACAGAAGTGGTAAATAAGTAAAATGAGGTACCTTGACCAGGGAGAAAATTGTGGCAAACTCCTTGGCACGAAGAGCAGAATAGATAGATCTTGCAATTATATCAGTAAGATCAAAGTGGGTAGCCAAGTTGTGGAGGATAAAGGGGATATTGAACAGGCATTTACGGAATGTTTTCAGGATTTACATCGGAAGGATTTATTGGTTGATGAAGACGCTTTAGACCAATGGCTTGCTGGGACACAGCTACCAAAGCTGAACTTAGATAGCCAAAAAATACCTACTCAAGATATAACAGGGAATTAAATACTCACTGCCCTCAATAAAGCTAAGAAAGGGAAAGCTGCAGGGCTGGATGTGATTCCTAATGAGATTTACTGATAGATGAAATTATCCCTGTTTGGCTGAAATTATTTAATGAAATCCTGAGAGGCACTACTCCTTTACCTGACGCATGGAGCAAGGCTGTCATTTCACTAATTCTGGGGATGCAGAATAAATTGGTGTATTATTTGATCCTTTTGGCAAGGAGGGAGATTTGTAAGATCTGGCACCAGGTGGCACTTCCTACATGGAGAGCCTGGTGGAACTCAGTGAGATATTTTAGGGATTTAGATCAGAAGGTTAATGTCTACAGAGAAAGAACTGAACTTGGGCTATTTCAGAATCGTTTAGATCTTTTAGATCCTGATTAGTTGGGTATGGTTGCTATATTTTGTTCAATGATTATACCTCTAGGTCAGCTCATTATGTGCTGTGCGGGTTGGCCCTTGTGGGAACATCAGCTGAGGTTGGAGCCCCACATTATGAGCAGCAGGGGTGGACCAGACCGAGAGGTTGCTTAAGCTATGGAGGTTATATGAGGACTAAAAACAAAAATAATACTAATAATAATTCTCAAGGGAGCAACTGTAACCAGTCACAATCTGAACCAAAGAAGAAGGGGTTCTTTGACAAACAGACAGGAAGATTTGTCCCTCTGTACTGTACTGAGTGTTACAGATATGAGCATTCAAAGGAAGACACCAAATGTCCCAAGAATGTACAGCCCAGACCCGTGGGAGACACCTGAGTTGGCAAATCTTATGCTTGGGGATGAGGTGGTCGCAGTTAGCTTGGGGGAGAGAGCAGCGGTTACCATAGTGTCCCCAGGGGATGGAGAAATGGTACCAAAAGACAATATGCCTTCAAATACATATAAGAATAGGCAGTAGGTCACCATCAATGAGAAACGGGTGAAGGCTTTGAAAGATACCGGAGCCAATATGAATACTGTGTGGTGTCATGTAGTGTCCTCAGAGCAGGTTAGCCCTAATACATTCCACCAGGTCATAGTTGCAGACAACCATGAGGGTCACTAACGATCTGCTTTGGTTCCCTGTGAGTGGGGGGGGACTCAGGTTCTGTAAAAGTAGCTATGAGCCATGCCTGTAGATTGTCTGTTAGACAACAACCTAGAGTGCACTGTCTGGAAGAAAATAGAATTCAGGTCACACCTGGAGAAGTTAGGTTTGCCTGAATGGGTCTATAGCACCACAAGGTTCATGGCTGCCCAAGGGAGAAGTCAAAGGAGCCAAGAAGAGGAAGGATAGGGGGCATGGGAAATGATTCCTTGAAATTTCCATGGTCCAGGTTGACAGGGCACCTGAGGAGGGTGTCCCGGAGCCTACCGGGGAAGACATTGCTTCCCTAGGACATGCCTGAGTTTTCTAGGTTGCAAGCTAAGGGTGAGACAATCAGGGAAGAAATCTCAAAGCACAGGAACAATGCCCCACCATAGAGGGTTTGAAGAGGCAAGCTGAGGTACCTGCAGCAGGTAATACATCTGAATATCTCCTATGTAGTGAGCCTAAGGTTCCAGGACCTTGGGAAGCCTGTGTGGTGGTGGTCCCCCAGTGTTACAGGGCCTTCCTACTTGGGTTGGCTCCTGATATACCCCTGACAGAACATAGAGGGCAGGGCGAAACATTTGCCAGGCATTTCCCCCCACTTCTATTGCCCCAGATGAAGACAGCCTCATATACATTCTGTAAGATTTCTCCCACCGGCCAGGCCAGAGAAAAAGCAGGGAATAGGTTGAAAGTCCCCCCATTCCCCTGTCTGTCAGTGGCACTCTCTTTGAGAGTATTGACATCTACATTGTAGGTCCCTTGAATCCCAAAACAACCTTAGGCAACAGGTGCATCCTGGTTTTGGTGGACCACGCCACCCGGAACACAGAGATCATCTCTCAGAGGTCAATGATATGAATGGTAAGGACCATGAGGCGGATTCCCCAAAGTAGGTGTGTCTGACAGAGACACCAACTTCATGTCAGTGTATATGAAGTCCATGTGGGAAGAGTGTGGGGTAACCTATGATTTCTCCACACTCTATCACCTTCAAACCAACGGACATGTTGAGAGATTCAACAAGACCTTAAAGGCATGATTATGTGCCTGCCTGAGCCGAAACGGCGGAAGTGGGGCATCCTCTTGTCATGCCTGCTATTTGCCTACAAGGAGGTACCACAGAAGGGAGTTGGGTTTAGGCCATTTGAACTCCTCTATGGACACCCTGGGTTGCTTGTGACTACACCCTGACAGCAGTTATGGTTGCTGCTTGAATAAGGCTTCACCCCCCTCACCCCAACTAGTAAGTAACCCAATTTCCTACAAGCAGTGTCAGGATTGTTTTGCATATGGCTAAGTTCAAACAGAGGTGGCATGGGTGACCAAAGAAAGATTGGTTGGATGGCTACCCCAAGTGATTACTAGTGGTTAGGTTTATTGCAAGCATACCTCCCATCAACCTTTGCATTTTTAATCCACAAAGATAGTCATGCATATAATTATTTTAATTAACATTAACTGGCATGTGTTCATGCTCAGCATGTCATTTCAACTGTGCTACAGCTAGACGGAATACTTTGTGGGGTGTCACATAGAATTCCATAAACTGTGATCTGAGACTATTCTACTGTGACATGCACACATTTTCAATGCTTACTTGTATGCCAGGTGTATTCTTCTCGGGTATTTATATGTTCTCTGCATGTCATTGTGTTGTATTTTACATAATTTTCAATGTCTTTTAAGATCATTGCTTTATCATGCAAACACTGATCATTCATCACGTCCATTCATACCTACTCCAGGTGAGACACCTATTAAGAGGGAGAGTGTAACTCAGATCTTTTAACTCCTACCCTGCAGCCATAAATGGCTAACGCTTCTGACCATAAAAAAGAAACATTCCTATTGATGCACCACCTAAGCTGAGAGGGTCAACACATTTGTAATATTTACCTGCATATGAAGGTGGATCAGGTCCTGGAGATAATGCACCAAACGAATTCTAGGAGGCAATCATTTGAAAAAGCAGCTTAATAATCAACAAGTAAGAGTGCAGATGGAAGACACAAACCTTTACACGTGAGAAACATCCACAGGAAGCACAGACTGGTTGCTGTTCTTCACATCCTTTGAGCTCGATGATTTCAGAGAACACCTAATACATGGCCAGATGCTTAAAAAGGTTCAAGAAAAAGTCTTAACTTTAAAATGTAACCTTTGCATAATACATTGAATGTTGTGAAAAGTATTTGAAGAAAGTAGAGAGTCAGCCCAGGAACTAAGGAGCTGATATCGGCTTTCTAGTGGAATGCCAGATGGGCAGCATGATATTTGGCACCTCTTCATTCTTTGCAGTTTGACCAGTGGCGGCCGGCACAGGTAAGAGTCGTAAGTCGGGTGGAGGGGAAGACGACAGATGACGGGTTAGCTAAAATGAAATAAAATAAAACCACTTACCTTGTGCTCACAGCATCTGCGATTTGGTGAGTGCAAGGGAAGTAGTTTTATTTGTTTTTTATTTAACTCATCATCTGTCTACTTACGCCCCACCTTGCCCCGCCCCCACCCTGTCGTACCACCTGACCGCCCACCACTCTTACCTATGCCGGCCGCCACTGAGTTTGACATGCCGAGAGTTTTTTTACCATGCATTGGGCAATTGTTTGTTTTCCCTACCCTGGTCTATGTTGGCTTGCGTAATGTAGGATCAGGAAAGTTCAGTGGTATTGGCCCTGTCATAATTATGTCTAATTGGTCGCACACTGCTCCACCTACCAAGCGTGTTACCCCAATGAAAAATGGTCCCTGAGGTCAGCGTCGGCGAGTACGCCTATGCCCGTGTAATGCATGCAAGTATGAGTAGCGTTAGCAATCCCTGGCCACGTGTTTCGAGGTAGTTGCCTCTCGTCAGCAGGGAGTAGGAAAGTGTGTAGGGTTGCTGTGTAAGCTGCTAAAATCGTTATCAGGTCAAGTACCTCTCGTAGCGCACAGGTGCGTAACCATGAGCCCGTCGGCTCCACCGGCTCAAGGGAGCCTGAAAATAAAGTTAAGTCTAATTGGTCGCACACTGCTCCACCTACCAAGCGTGTTACCCCAATGAAAAATGGTCCCTGAGGTCAGCGTCGGCGAGTACGCCTATGCCCGTGTAATGCATGCAATTATGAGTAGCGTTAGCCATCCCTGGACACGTGTTTCGAGGTAGTTGCCTCTCGTCAGCAGGGAGTAGGAAAGTGTGTAGGGTTGCTGTGTAAGCTGCTAAAATCGTTATCAGGTCAAGTACCTCTCGTAGCGCACAGGTGCGAAACCATGAGCCCGTCGGCTCCACCGGCTCAAGGGAGCCTGAAAATAAAGTTAAGTCTAAATGGTCGCACACTGCTCCACCTACCAAGCGTGTTACCCCAATGAAAAATGGTCCCTGAGGTCAGCGTCGGCGAGTACGCCTATGCCCGTGTAATGCATGCAAGTATGAGTAGCATTAGCCATCCCTGGACACGTGTTTCGAGGTAGTTGCCTCTCGTCAGCAGGGAGTAGGAAAGTGTGTAGGGTTGCTGTGTAAGCTGCTCTGCTAAAATCGTTATCAGGTCAAGTACCTCTCGTAGCGCACAGGTGCGTAACCATGAGCCCGTCGGCTCCACCAGCTCAAGGGAGCCTGAAAATAAAGTTAAGTCTAATTGGTCGCACACTGCTCCACCTACCAAGCGTGTTACCCCAATGAAAAGTGGTCCCTGAGGTCAGCGTCGGCGAGTATGCCTATCCCCGTGTAATGCATGCAAGTATGAGTAGCGTTAGCCATCCCTGGACACGTGTTTCGAGGTAGTTGCCTCTCGTCAGCAGGGAGTAGGAAAGTGTGTAGGGTTGCTGTGTAAGCTGCTAAAATCGTTATCAGGTCAAGTACCTCTCGTAGCGCACAGGTGCGTAACCATGAGCCCGTCGGCTCCACCGGCTCAAGGGAGCCTGAAAATAAAGTTAAGTCTAATTGGTCGCACACTGCTCCACCTACCAAGCGTGTTACCCCAATGAAAAATGGTCCCTGAGGTCAGCGTCGGCGAGTACGCCTATGCCCGTGTAATGCATGCAAGTATGAGTAGCGTTAGCCATCCCTGGACACGTGTTTCGAGGTAGTTGCCTCTCGTCAGCAGGGAGTAGGAAAGTGTGTAGGGTTGCTGTGTAAGCTGCTAAAATCGTTATCAGGTCAAGTACCTCTCGTAGCGCACAGGTGCGTAACCATGAGCCCGTCTGGTTCGCCGACGCTGACCTCAGGGACCATTTTTCATTGGGGTAACACGCTTGGTAGGTGGAGCAGTGTGCGACCAATTAGACTTAACTTTATTTTCAGGCTCCCTTGAGCCAGTGGAGCCGACGGGCTCATGGTTACGCACCTGTGCGCTACGAGAGGTACTTGACCTGATAACGATTTTAGCAGCTTACACAGCAACCCTACACACTTTCCTACTCCCTGCTGACGAGAGGCAACTACCTCGAAACACGTGTCCAGGGATGGCTAACGCTACTCATACTTGCATGCATTACACGGGCATAGGCGTACTCGCCGACGCTGACCTCAGGGACCATTTTTCATTGGGGTAACACGCTTGGTAGGTGGAGCAGTGTGCGACCAATTAGACTTAACTTTATTTTCAGGCTCCCTTGAGCCGGTGGAGCCGACGGGCTCATGGTTACGCACCTGTGCGCTACGAGAGGTACTTGACCTGATAACGATTTTAGCAGCTTACACAGCAACCCTACACACTTTCCTACTCCCTGCTGACGAGAGGCAACTACCTCGAAACACGTGTCCAGGGATGGCTAACGCTACTCATACTTGCATGCATTACACGGGCATAGGCGTACTCGCCGACGCTGACCTCAGGGACCATTTTTCATTGGGGTAACACGCTTGGTAGGTGGAGCAGTGTGCGACCAATTAGACTTAACTTTATTTTCAGGCTCCCTTGAGCCGGTGGAGCCGACGGGCTCATGGTTACGCACCTGTGCGCTACGAGAGGTACTTGACCTGATAACGATTTTAGCAGCTTACACAGCAACCCTACACACTTTCCTACTCCCTGCTGACGAGAGGCAACTACCTCGAAACACGTGTCCAGGGATGGCTAACGCTACTCATACTTGCATGCATTACACGGGCATAGGCGTACTCGCCGACGCTGACCTCAGGGACCATTTTTCATTGGGGTAACACGCTTGGTAGGTGGAGCAGTGTGCGACCAATTAGACTTAACTTTATTTTCAGGCTCCCTTGAGCCGGTGGAGCCGACGGGCTCATGGTTACGCACCTGTGCGCTACGAGAGGTACTTGACCTGATAACGATTTTAGCAGCTTACACAGCAACCCTACACACTTTCCTACTCCCTGCTGACGAGAGGCAACTACCTCGAAACACGTATCCAGGGATGGCTAACGCTACTCATACTTGCATGCATTACACGGGCATAGGCGTACTCGCCGACGCTGACCTCAGGGACCATTTTTCATTGGGGTAACACGCTTGGTAGGTGGAGCAGTGTGCGACCAATTAGACTTAACTTTATTTTCAGGCTCCCTTGAGCCGGTGGAGCCGACGGGCTCATGGTTACGCACCTGTGCGCTACGAGAGGTACTTGACCTGATAACGATTTTAGCAGCTTACACAGCAACCCTACACACTTTCCTACTCCCTGCTGACGAGAGGCAACTACCTCGAAACACGTGTCCAGGGATGGCTAACGCTACTCATACTTGCATGCATTACACGGGCATAGGCGTACTCGCCGACGCTGACCTCAGGGACCATTTTTCATTGGGGTAACATGCTTGGTAGGTGGAGCAGTGTGCGACCAATTAGACTTAACTTTATTTTCAGGCTCCCTTGAGCCGGTGGAGCCGACGGGCTCATGGTTACGCACCTGTGCGCTACGAGAGGTACATTGACCTGATAACGATTTTAGCAGCTTACACAGCAACCCTACACACTTTCCTACTCCCTGCTGACGAGAGGCAACTACCTCGAAACACGTGTCCAGGGATGGCTAACGCTACTCATACTTGCATGCATTACACGGGCATAGGCGTACTCGCCGACGCTGACCTCAGGGACCATTTTTCATTGGGGTAACACGCTTGGTAGGTGGAGCAGTGTGCGACCAATTAGACTTAACTTTATTTTCAGGCTCCCTTGAGCCGGTGGAGCCGACGGGCTCATGGTTACCCACCTGTGCGCTACGAGAGGTACTTGACCTGATAAAGATTTTAGCAGCTTACACAGCAACCCTACACACTTTCCTACTCCCTGCTGACGAGAGGCAACTACCTCGAAACACGTGTCCAGGGATGGCTAACGCTACTCATACTTGCATGCATTACACGGGCATAGGCGTACTCGCCGACGCTGACCTCAGGGACCATTTTTCATTGGGGTAACACGCTTGGTAGGTGGAGCAGTGTGCGACCAATTAGACTTGACTGTCATAATTATGGCTGGGCTGCTGCTGCTGTGACCTGATGGTTCTTTAGGTGATAGGCTGCAGGATTAAGGGTTTCTAATGTGTGAGCTAGCTAAGCTTCTGCATTGGAAGCCCGATGGCCTCACCTTTAAATGTGGGAGGGGATGCTGACTCCAAACATTTATGGAGGACCTTCCATTCTGCCGAACTCTAAATCGCCCCCTGCTACTTAATTCTAATATCACCAAGTCATTTTTTAAAGATATTTCTCAGTAGTAAAAGCAGTGGCAATGCTGTCACAGCTTGACGATAGGTTCTAAAAGGTAGTTGTGACAATATAAAAAACAAGAATCTTATTTTAGATGTAGACATGTGACTCACATACCCAATACTAAAAATTGTTCTGCATAGAAAGTAGAATGTAGATTATGTTGGTCATTTTGCTGTATTATGTAGTAGTGATAAACAGAGCCATGTGAATTTAGTAGGAATAAAAATACCAAAACAAAATTTTTTGCTGAGAAGCTAGGTTCCTTAGTATTGTCGTCTATAAATGTTAAATATATGGATATGATGATCCTTAAGTCAAGGATCGTATTGGAAGTGGATCTCTTGATCTATTAGTATCTGTTGCCAAATAATACATTTATTCCTGATAAAACCTTCTGTCATAAGTGACCCAGTGATGCAGATCAGAAACCTTATGCTGTACCACCTAGCGCATGTGGAAGATCATCCAGTGACATAGGGCCATATGTAGGTACCTAAATACCGGTCGGTAAATACCAAAAATCGGTAAATATCCCGTTACCGGTATTTAGGCAATTGAGATGTAGGTGGCTGGATTTCAGGATTCGGTAATTTACCGAATCGGAATTTTAAGAAATCAGTAAAATACCGATTCGGTAAATTACCGAATCCTGAAATCCTATGTAGGGGGCACTCAAGTGAGTGCATTTATTGTTTCTGGATTCGTTATTTACCACCAACTACAAGTTGATGGTAAATAACGAATACCTTTTAAAAAGCAATTGTGTGCTTTTTGAACAGTGCCATGTGGCAGACATACATGCCCTTAGGGCATGTATGTGCGCCACATGTGCACACATGCACGATTCAGGGGTGCAACAGGGTGTCAATGTGACACCCTGCCACCCATGTATATGCTCCCCCTATTACCGATTCGGTATTTACCGAATCGGTAATAGTGAATGACTTCCCATTCATTCCTATGGGCCTCCAGGCCCATAGGAATGAATTGGAAGGGATGCATTATTACCGATTCGGTAAATACCGATTCAGTAATACCGAATATTACCGAATCTGTAACATTTACCGATTTTTTACCTACATTATATTTACCGATTCATAAATACCGAATCGGTAAAATTCGGTATTTAAGAATCGGTAAATATAATTTACCTACATATGGCCCTATAATGCGGTACTTTGATTCTCCTGTTCAACCCATCAAAGGAAATTGTAGGAAAAAATGATGAAGCAAACATGGGTATATATTATTTTGTTTTGCAACACCAAGGACTGATTATAATAGGCCAAGGCAAAATTTCATTTATGCCAGCATAATCTTACATAATTTCTTGCATGCTGCATAAAAAAATTAAGATTTCCTTTAGGAGCATGGCAACAATGCAAGTAAACAGAACGCATGCCGCTGTTCTTCGTACCATACCCGATTTTTTACTTTTATTTGCTTGAAATGTGTCCTTGCATCCTAAGGTGGATACCAGCAACCATTTTGTGGCAAATTTATAACCCCCTTGTGCCAATTTTGCGTCACTTTTCCCATGTTAAAAGTGACGTAAAAGTGGCGCAAGCGGCTTGTAAATCTGCCCCTTTGTACTTAAAAAATAGCGCAAAATGCCGAACCAGTTGTTGTTGAATAAAGCATAATTTGTTGGTCATTTTGCGTAATTTCCACAAAGGAAATTACGCAAATTTCACCCAGACCTAGTTGAAAACAGTACTGAGCCTTGAAATACATGAGCAGGTGATGGTGATTTTTGACACTGATAACTTAGGCAGAATTAACTCGCTGCCACCCAAATATGGACGTTAAAACTTTACAAATACATTTATTAAAGTACTTCCACACACATTATGAAAAAAACAAATAAAATACAAAGTGCATTCCAGTCAAGATGTTTCAATATCTATGATTAGGTGTGCAAAACGCTTCGAGCAAAGTTCACAGACCAACAGTGTCTGCTGTACATTTATCTCCCTTGGTAAGAAGAATGGTGCTGCAATGCATCCTTGTTTTAACTTAAGAGTCAAATAATGATTATTGTTGGTTGATAAACGCCAATTACCACTTAATGAAGATCGATTGAACAACCTTTCTCATGGCAAAATATTTTCAAAGCTCGATAAGTTTAAATATAAATTGACCTGTTCTTTTCGGCTGCTTCATCAGTTTTCCAGCGCCTTGTAGGGCATCTCTTAAAAGGCATGTGTGGGAAATTATTATATTCTAAAACAAGCATTTTCAATGCAACAGGTCTTGCATTTGTGAGCTTTCACCCAAAGCGGATTTTTTTTTATTAATTAGTAAAGCTTCTGTAAGCCTGGCCGCAAAAGTGAAAGTGACCTTCCCTGTTAATTAAAAAATAAATAAGCACGGCCGCTAAACTGAAAGTGCCATGGTATATGCTGTCCACTAGTTATAGTGGGCTCCTTGCACCAGTCCAAACAACCCTTATTGATGAATATGTTTAAAGACAACCTTTATTAAAAGCTATCCTAGTGGTAGCTATGGAGAACAGCCTTCAGGCGAAGTCTCGAAGGAATGTAAAGCAACTTGGTTTACCAGATTATAACCTCTTGAACGACCAAATGAAAGGAGAACCACACAAGGAATACACAAAATATATGTATTTGTTACTAAACACTCACTACTAATCTCTTTATGAGATTAGAGTCCAAGATACACAATAATACAGTTCTGAAACGACAGTAAATAGCACAGTATACAATGGGCCACAGGGGGGGACCAAACCATATACTAAGAAATTGGTGTAAGAACCACGACTTGACTAGACACATTGCCTAGAGCAGGTAGAATCGCTGGGACCCCAAGGAACCACCCAAGGTAGTGACACAGGAGACCCATGGGGACGCATGCAGTGTGAGAACACAGGTGCCTTCCCCGTACTATTCTATGGGAAAGTCGCGGTTGGAATTTTAGAAGTTAAGGACACTTAGGAGAGGACTTACAGCAAACCTCTTTAGACTTAGGGGGTTCTAGGGCCACCACCCACGGGAGCACCGGAGTACTCGAGTTACCTCATCCAGGGAATCCGGGTGCTTAGGTGTCAAATGGTGTCGGGAATCCTCGTTGATTTCGATGGCGATCTGCTACAAAGTGCTGCTGCCGGGAGGAAGAAAAGTGTCCAGTGTGATCGAAGCCTGGACAAAGATCAGAAGAACCTGAAAGCAGAGGGGACAGAGTCTGGGTCACTTGCCAGTGACCAGGGGCATGATAGACGAATATCCACCGATGTTGGGTGTTTCAGGTGCAGAGAGGTGAAGCTTGACTCTGCAGCCACGAGGACCAGGAGGTGTCAATGACAACCAGGAGCTGGATTCGAGGTTTCCCACAAAGTATGTCGAGTGCTGCGGTGTTGGTGCTAGGATTGAACCCAACAAGCCTTGGCAACAACAACCCACGCAGGAAGAGAAAAGATGCTTTGGTGCAGACCAGCAAGATCCTGGGGACTCCCCAAGTGATGGAGATTCAGAGCACGTCTGGAGCAACCAGGTAAGCCCAATTAAAGTTAGAGTTGCCTTCACAGGGACCCACCAGTCGACGGACCAGGGATCACGAAGGGCCCTCAAAAGGAATCACACAATACAAGCCCACGGGACACTCAGTGAGTGTAGGCCAGTAATCTTTGGTAAAAACACTGCTTGGGGTGTGGACTGCAAGTAACCCAAAGCACAGCCTCAAGGATCCACGAGAAGCATATGCACTTGCAAATGTACACGGTGTCCTGGGGTTCCGGTTCCACGGTCCCCACGAGGGCTATGGGTCTCAGCTTTGCTGGTAGCTCGGGTCGGCCTCTGGGAAGTCGGGAAATTCACCTCCTGTGTTGCAAATTCTTTGGAGTCCGGCAGGAGCTTCAGAGATGCAAACCGGTCAGATGCGTCTTAGGTGCCTGCCTTGCAGGGGAGTAACTCCTTTACACCAAGGGAGATTCTTCAGTCATCTAGCGCCTTGTAGATGGTCGAAGTTCCAGGATTATGTATCAGAGTTACGTCCAGGAAAATTTAAAGTAGCCAGGGGTTCCTATCTTATACCCAAGGAAGAGGTGGGACAAACTCTAGAGACCCACCTATGGGAGGGTCAGGAAAGAGCAGTGCTTAATTTGAGCCAGAGCTTTCTGGTGCTGAGCACCAGCACTTAATTGGTTTCCGGTGCTCAGCACTGGCACCTAATTGTCAACACCACACTTAGGGCACTGCTCATGTAATTTAGAGATGAGCAGTATAACAGTTGTTTAGGAAAACAATATACATACAAAAATTACTAGTACCTGCCTCCCCAGCCACTCCTTTTTTTTGAGGGACCTTGAATAATCGGAACTGTCGCATTTACATGCAAGAGAGATGGATAGTAGTTGTTTTGGCAGCGATGACAGGGAAGATAGGTGGTGCAAGCTGCAATGGCCTCCTAGTCAGAGCCCTGGCACTTAATATTTTTAAAATTAAGCACTGGGAAAGAGGGGTGGCTACACCCATTTCCTTTGTCCAGTTTTGCGCCAGAGCAGGGGCTGGTAGCCTCTGCAACCGGTTTGAGCTGGACTTTGCACAGGGACACAAATGTGCCCCCAGTGCAGACATCAAAGCACTCTTGGAGTGCACCCACCCAGCCCCAATACACTAAAGCCTGTCTGGGAGGTGGTTACACCTCCCTGCGACAGGAAACCAGACCTCCCCTGCCACAGTTTCGTCTAGCAGCAGGAGGACAGACTTGTATCTGTGGCTGGCAGCATCCATTTTGTGATGCCAGGGTCTGTTATGCTGGTACCGGGTACACCGGTGCTGTCATGTTACTCCTCTAGTAGGGTGGAATCATACCTCCCACACTAGTTACTAGTGTGGGGGTATGATTCCAAGGTGTTTGACGCATATTTCCATGCAGCCATTCCAAAGTTAGCATTTACCACGAGGTTATAATGCACTTAAGAGTATATGGTTTGGCTGCATCACAAACAACCCTGGAATAAAGGTTCTGAAAGCTGCAGAGGGGCTCTGCTCATGCATGGGCACCCTCTCACATGAAACCCAGCACCCTGCCGTCAGAATTGTTAAGGCCTGCCATAGGGGTGACTGATAGGTTTACATGTGCAGTGATATGGAGAGATATAGGTAACCTATATCTCAGTAAGGGGTGCATACACCAAGTTAAACAGGCTGCAGTAGAAGACCAGTGGTGTCATTTCGGAAGGCTTCCCAGGGGTGGCACAATACATGCTGCAGCCCCAGGTAGGCCTCTGGGGTACCTATGCCCTGGGTACATAGTATACCAAATACTAGGGACTTATAAGGGTACCCTAGAATCCAATCTGGAGAGTACCTAAAGTACTTGTAATCAATTTAAAGGGGAAAGCAGATAGGCTGGGGTCCTGAATAGCAGGATCACAGCCAAACTAAGTAGAAAAACAGCAAAACACCAGGAAAAAAGTGGGGGCAATCATGCAGTCAGATTCCACCTTCCTACAAAGATTATTAAATAAACTAGTGCTCACTGACTACATAAAGCAGACCGTGTAACAACACAAGTAAAAAGTCCAGTCGTTATGGGAGGTTACAAGTGCAGACAAGGCGGTACCATGGAGGGACTATTAAGCCTATTCACAAATAAAAAGCAACGATTTCGCAAGGACAGTAACAGGAGCTAATTGAAAAGATGGGCGGGAAATGGGTGGAGCTTCTATGCCATACCTCAATACAGCATGCCTCGCAGAGCAGCATATGCGCTGCCTAGGCTCGCCCTAATGATAGCTTGATTTTGTAAAGGACAGGGAGTTTCATGATGAAATTCAAGAAAACGAATTTGGAGTTTTAGAAAAAGCAAGGGCATGTCTAAGAAAACACAAACTAGGCCTTTGTGCATCAGTGTGGAATACTTGGATTAATCTGTCTCAGGTCAAGGAATTAAAACAAACTTAGGGGCTAATTTATATAATGGGCGACGGACCATTTTTCCGCCAGGGAGATGGAATGAATTACTCCACCCCCCTGGTGGAGGGACTGCTCGCCAGATTTATAAATGACCACCAATCTGGTGTTAATTTATAAAGCTTTGGCAGGAACCTTCGTCACAGCGGATCCTATTAATGCATATTGCTGTTTGTTTCAGGGTTGCGTCATCATGTCCCAACCCTTCATCTAAGAGTTTAAAAACATTTGAAATAATAAAATCCCAAAACAGGAATTTTTTTCTTAAAACACAAAAAATAATGCACCCCTTGCCATGGGGGGCTACACGTCGTTCTAAACGGATTGGACGGGTGATATGTAGCTACTTCTCTGACAGCCCGTACTCCGTCATAGACGTTTGGCTACGGTGGTGACAGAGTAGTCACCACTGTAGCCAAACTTGTGGTTGAATTGGGTGGCCAGATCATTACGTTAGAGGCGTGTATACTCCGTTGCTGTTATGACGGAGAATACACAAAACAAATGTATAACTTGGCCCTTAAGTCATTACTCTAACGCATCCATCACAGAATAAAGAATAAGTCAGGCATTTCTATGTAAACATTTTATAGTACATATTGCAAAAGAAGTTTGCAATCAAAATAGCTATATTTTGGTGATCTTGTAAAAACGGAATGTAGTTCAAGTTATGACTAGTGTATTGTAGAGGCATTTGCCGTACAGATGTTTAGAGGGGATTTAGATATTTTTATTACTGTTAAAGCAAGTGATAGAGGCCTCAAGGCTTTCTGATCCCAAGTGGATGATAGGGGAGCATTTATTCTAGCTCTAACTTCTCATGTACTGAGATCTACAGAGAAAGTTTCAATGGAGATTGAAAAATACTTGATGCCTTGTTTGTAGGCTGTTAACAAATTCAAAAGTTTGTGTGAGGTAGACATTTTGTCTGTGATTTGACCATTGCTCCTGTTAATATTTTGAAAGGCAAAACAACGTCAAAAATAGATAGGATATGCACTAAGGAGCCTATCACGATGTTGGTCGAAGTTTCCTCTAACCGACACCATAGGGAAAAGAGGACCAACTGACCGCATAATTATGATGTGACTGCACACGGTGTGGTCAAATTCCCACATTTCCCAATGGGAGCATGTGTTACGGCCATAAACTTGCCGTAACCAAGCTCCAATAGGGAAATAGAAGGTTGTGTTAATCACTGCACCATGTAGCAGGCACCTCAAGGTGTCTTCCACAAGGTGCAGGGATTAACAGGGGGGCACCAAAGGGTGGAAACCCTGCCGGAAACCGTGCATCCTAATCTGGATGAAGTAGACTGCCATCCATATGGATTAAAGGATGGTTCCTACTGGCTGACGGGCTCCTGGAGCCCAGTCAGAAGCCAGCCGGAATGACTGGCCGGTTCCAATTCCGGCCGGCTGTATCGTAATCAGATGGTCAGAATTGAAACCGATGATGTTGGTCATAACGCCTCTGACATAAGGTCGGAAGCTTTACAAGTGACATCGTAATCGGCCCCTAAGACTCTCAAATTGGTATGTACTAAATGCCAAAAATGTCAAAGCTGACTACCCAAGGTCTCCATTTGACAAAGCTAGTTTTGACAATGGGGCAACAAAGCTGAAGAATGTTTAGCTGCCTCCATAGATGTGTGAGTGGAATTCTTGTTTGCCGAGGAGCATTGTGCATTCTGAATGGATGGATGCAATGAAGGATTACCACATGTTTATTAAAGTTCAGAGTGCTGTCTCAGAGGTTGGTCAGTTAAATGTAAGTGGATGGGGATCTTAGCCATTTTTGAAGGTGTATAACTATTTGGTAGTAGAGAAGGGCACAGTTTTCAGAGGAAAGAAATCCTCTCCCTCCCGACCCCCACTCCACATTAAGGTTAGGCAGAAAGCAATTTACATCAATCATAAAAGTCACTTATGTCTACTGGTAGCCAGGCATGGACAAGAATGTGGTGTGGAATTTGAATAAATATTTGAAACGCAACCAGATTGACAACTATTTTATCACTGTATCACCTGCCTTATTACTTGTAAAGGGCCTGACAATTCTGATATCAATTTTGCTATTGACATTTAAGATCTTCAAAAAACAACGTTTTAATTGAGTTCTTAACTGATGTATTCTCTAGAAAACAAGTTCAAGTGAATTCCCAATTAACAAATTTAGCGGATAACAGTTCCCATAAGAACTCATTTACGACATCAAAGTCTAATACACTTTGACAAGGTAGTCTATTTCTTTTTTTTTTTTTTTTTTTTTTTTCAAACCGTTTATTGCAATCTCAAGAATATACAAGTATGGGCCTACAACCTTCCGGCCAGCCGCTAGAATGACAGGAGCATATGACATACGTTCAAAAAACACTTGGCGTTGCAGAAAAGCAAAATCAGGAGGTATCAACGTCGTGGGCCACATCACTCTGACCCCACAATACGGTTTCATTTTATACGAACAACACGAAAACCACACCCGCAAGGCAACCCGCAATCGAAAGTAACCACACGTGCTCCCCGAATGGGGGACCCCAGCCATCCACAGGAGTCTAGAGAGGGGAAGGGGAACAGATCGAGGACTGGGGGAACTCCGTGCTCGGGGCTAGGGAAAGGAGTCAACTAAGGGGACGGGGCTGGTGAGGCCGCAGGCAGCAGTGGCGGCGCGCAGATACCCCCACGGTAGGCGTTCCAGGGGCCCCATACTTTCACCCATGCCCCAGGCTTACCCCTCGCCACATACACCACCTTTTCTCGGAACATGCACCAATCCATGTGTTCTTTCCAGGCCGACACCGCTGGGGGCCTCTGGGATCCCCACAGTTGAGCAATGTCACGCTTAGCTATCATATATCCCAGAGTCACCCATCGCGTCTGCGGAACCGAGTAGTCAGTTGGTTCCCACACATTCAGCAAGCATCTCCTCGCTTCAGGCAGCAGCGCGACATGCGTAACCACTCGCAGGACCTCATGCACACCACCTTCGGGCATTCCCACAAAATATGCAAAAAAGTCGCCAAAGCACCACACCCACGCTTACACAACCCATCCTCAGCATAGCCCATACGCAGAAGCCTTGGCCCCGTCATGTAAACCCGGTGGAGTATCTTAAGCTGGACGAAGCGAAGGCGAGCCGGTATGGCCACCTCCTTCGGAGAGGCCACCGCGGAAATCCAGTCTTCGTCGTCCAACTCCAGCCCGTCGGCAACCCAAGCCTCGCAGAGGCCAGTCAGCAAGCCCGAGCGGTCATTAATCAATTTTTTGTAAATAAGGGAGATCGTGCTGTCCGGAACGTGGCCATCCAGCACTCTATCCTCCAGGGGGGAAGACTCCGGGATGGAGGCGACGTCTGGGAAGACGGAGCCCAGCGCGTGACGGACCTGCAAGTACCGAAAGTATTCACTGCCCTGCAGCTGAAACTCCGTCTGCAGCGTCTCGAATGTTTTAAATCCCCCCCTCGTCCAGAGGTCCCCCACTTTACTGATGCCGATCGTGTCCCACTTCTCGAAGCCCTTCGAGGTCCACAGGGAGCCCAATCTCTCAGACGCGTACAACGGTGATGCCCGGGTCAAACGGTCCTTCCACCCCATAGCTGCGTTAGCCGCGTGCCATACTCGCACCATGACACGCGTAGGTCCCGTCAGGCGGGGCCGGGCGCGCCAGAGTAGAGCGCTCGATTATAGTCGCCACCAGGCAGGAGCATCTTGTTCATTTCAAATGCCGGGTTTAAGGCGGGCCCGTAAAGGCCATGATTAATTGCAGCTAGCTGGGAGGCCCAGTAATACCGTTTAATATCCGGGAGGGCAATCCCCCCGTCGTACCATGGGAGCGTCAACTTCGCCAGGGCAATACGCGGCCTCCCGTCCCAGAACAGGCGGCGCTGTAGACTCTCCACCTCACGGAAGTAGCGCGCCGGGACTAAATCCATAGTATTCTGGAGAGCGTACAGGAAGCGTGGCAACGACATCATCTTAAACAATGCCGCCCGGCCGAGCGGCGAAAGCGGCAGGCGCCGCCAGCGCGCGACGTCCTCCTTCAAGCGCTGGAGGGGGGGAAGCAAATTCCGCTCGTAGCGGGCCTCCGGGTCCAGAGTAATATAAACCCCCAGGTACCGAAACCCCTGGGAGGCAATCTGGATCGGACAGCCCCGCGGGAGGACGGGAGCCTCCCCGGAAAGCACATACACACATGATTTAGCCCAGTTGATGACAAGGCCTGAGTTGCGGCCGAATGAGCGCAAAACATCAACCAGGACAATCAGTGATTTACGCGGGGAGGCTAGGTACAAAAGGATATCGTCAGCGTATAGGGACACGCGGTCCTCATACTCGGGGGTCCAACGGAGACCACGGATGGAAGGGTGCCACCGCAGCCACTCCGCCAGGGGTTCCAAGGCCAGCGCGAACAGGAGCGGCGACAAGGGACAGCCCTGTCGCGTGCCCCGTCCCAGCTCGAATGGGACCGATACTCTTCCATTCACCACCACCTGCGCCAATGGGCCCGAATACAACAATTTGACCCAGCTGATGAACCCCGGGCCAAATCCAAACTTCGCCAGCATAGCCCAGATGTATGGCCACTCGAGCGTATCAAACGCCATGGTGGCGTCTAAGGACGCCAATATGGCCGGCTCCCGCACAAACGGGACACGCGCAGCACCCCGTGCAAGCGCCGCAGATTAAGGGCCGTGTTGCGATGGGGAATAAAGCCGGACTGGTCTTGGTGGACCAGATCGCCCACCACGCCGACCAGCCGGTTGGCTAGCACCTTGGCGAGGATTTTGGGCTCCGCATTCAAGAGCGAGATAGGACGATAGGATGTAACCCGGTCTCGAGGTCTCCCTTCCTTGTGGATCACCACGATTGTAGCCAGACGTTGGTCCGGCGGGAGAGAGCCCAGCGAGTGGGCCGCCAGGAACATCGCACGGAGGTGGGGTGCCAGTACATCCGGTCGCAGCTTATACAACTCGATAGGGATGCCGTTCGGGCCCATGGCCTTGCCGGATGCGACCGAGCATATGGCGAGGGCAATTTCGTCGGAGGTAGGAGCGGCATCTAACGACACCCTGTCCTCCACCGAAAGGGAAGGCAGCGCGATATCCCTAAGCAGGGCATGGGAATCCTCCTCCGAGCAGGGAGAAACCGGGGAATACACCTCGCGGAAATAATCCGCGAAACAAGAGACAATGTCTTCTGGCTCGGTGACACGCACACCATCCATCCTCTCAATCAGCGGGACCACACGACTCGCTCTCTCCTTTTTATCCAACCATGCAAGCAATTTACCAGCCTTATCACCCACATCATACAGTCGCCCCTGTTGCTCTCTATAGAGGCCCCTGGCCGCCTCCGTGACGAGGGCCCTATAGGCCGCTTGCCTGAGTTGGAGGACATGTAATGCGGCATCCGTCACCCCACCCTCTAGATCACCCTCCAATTCAGCGATTTCGGCCTCCACCCGGGTCACCTCCTCCTGCTCGCGCCTCCGGGCATGGGAGATAAAGGAGAGGGCCTCCCCTCTAAGAACTGTCTTGAAGGCTTCCCACAGGGAGATAGCCGAAGGGACGGACCCCACATTCTCATCGAAATACCGCTGCAAGGATTTAATCAAATCAGCGCGAATGGTGGGGTCGCGCAGGTACCAGGCGTTGATTGGAGCTACCCTGCCCTCCCCCCTCGGGAAGACATCAACGTGCAACAGGAGCGGGGAGTGATCTGAAATACCCCGCGCCAAGTGGCGCACCTCTCCTACCCTCCCAACATAGGCCGCAGGGACAAGGACATAATCAAGCCGTGAGAGGCTACCATGGGCACCCGAGTGGAAAGTGTACTGCAGCTGCGTGGGATGTTTTAAGCGCCAGCAGTCCACCAATCCCAGTGTATCTAAGAAGCCGGACAGCCACGCCTGCGCCCGGGGGAGGTCCCTAGGGGGGTGACGATCCACGGTCCCAGAAACCACCGCATTGAAGTCCCCCCCACCACCAGAAGCCCCCCCGGAAGGTCAAGGAGGAGGCGCCCTAGGTCTGCAAAAGTCGTAGACTGTAACCCCGGTGGGACGTACACTGATACAAAGACAACTACTTTACCCTCCATTCTCCCCACTAAGACAGTGTAGCGTCCCCTCTTATCATGGCGCACCTCGTCTATGTCCAACGGGAGCGAGTTCTTCACCATGATGCCCACCCCCCGTGAGCCCGACGTGTAGCCCGAGTGGGCCACCAAGCGATAGCCACGCCGATTCATGGCACAAAAGGAATTACCAATAAGGTGTGTCTCCTGCAGAAAGACCACATCTGGCGAAAGTCGTTTCAAATACTGCAGGACCACACCTCGCTTAATCCTATCCCCCAGTCCGTTAACGTTCCAGGACAATAAAATCAGGTCCCTACCCCCCATCACATACAGAAGCCATCATTCGTCCCCCCGAGAGCACCTTAAAAACACCAATACAATAAAGGGTTTGCCTTGCGGTAAAAACGAACAACACCCCACCCCAACCCACCCATCCCAACAGAACTCCCCCCTCCCTGCACCCCTGCATGAGCCCAAACAGCCCCCCAAAGTGCAGTGTGCCTGTCGCCCCATGAATGATTAAACTAACTAGTCCCCCAGAGGAGGAGGGAGAGCCCCCAAGAGACCCCGTACCACCTCCACAGGAGGGGAACTTAACGAACAATCAAAAATGACGACAATACTGTCCAGAGCGAGGCCTACTATTAGTCCCTCAGTCCTGATCCGGCGAGCCCTCCCCTCCAACCGCGCCCCCCCACCCCCCCGGCCCCGATCCCCGAGCAAGGAGTCCAACCAGTCCCCGGCCGCCTCGGGACGATCAAAAAAGTGCGTGCGGCCATCCACCTCCACCCGCAACTTAGCTGGAAAAAGCATCGCATACTTGAGGTTCAGGTCCCGTAGACGACGTTTGACTCCGAGAAAGCTCAGTCTCTGCTTCTGGACCGCTGGGGTGAAATCAGGATAGAAGTTTACGTCCATATTGTCAAGTCTGACCGGTCCTTGTTGCCTAGAAGTCTGCAGGATAGCGTCTCTGTCCCGAAAGTTGAAAATCCGGGCAATGAGAGGCCTCGGAGGGGCTCCGGCCTTAGGTCTTCCTCCGGGAACCCTGTGGGCATGTTCCACCGCAAAGAATTTACTCAGCCCCCGGGGCTGGAGATGGGTGAGAATCAGGTCTTCCACAAACAGGTCCGCCGCCGCCTCCTCACGTCCCTCCGGCACCCCGACAATGCGGACATTGTTCCTCCGGGCCCGACCCTCGGAATCCTCCAGTCGACGATCCATCATGGCGCTCGCCTGGCCAAGCCGGCGCACCTCCTTTTGGAGGGCCGCCACGTCCGCTGTGAGGCCCGAGGTGGTGTGGGCCAAAGAATCGACCCGGTCATTGGTCTTGGATAAATCGGCCCTCACCAGGCCAACATCCACGTGGACCGAGTCAATCTTTTGCGCCAGTGTGTCAAAGCGCTGGTCCACCGAGGCCTTCATCTCGGCGATAGCGCCCATGACATCTCGCAGGGTCAGATCCGCGGGCAGAGCAGGAGCATCAGTCAGGCCCTCAGGGGACCTACGCGGCACCTCGGGAGATCCCTTCTGGAGGGTGTAGCGGTCCATGCTGTTGGACTGATGGGCTGCGCCACGGCGGGTCGATTTCACCTTTGCCCGGTCGCCATCTTGCTTTGTGGACATGGTTCCAGTCCCCAAATCGTGCCAAGCACCTCGAAAAGGCCGACACACCAGTTCACGGGCTCCGGGGGGGGGCAACCACAGGTCCGCAGGACGGATCACAGCCGGCGGACCAGCAGGGCACCCCAACGAGGCCACACCACCGCACACCGCCCCGCAACCCAACCTCGCCTACGCAGCAAGGAGGGTGCGAAAGCGAAAGTGAAAGTGCGGGGTACGCGGGTCGCCCAGCCCTGCCCGCCGCTGTTGATCACTTTGTCTCCGGATCGCCCCACAACTCCAATCCGGGGGGCCGGCGTGGAGAAGGCCGCAAACCGCAATCGGTGCTCCCGCCGGTGTCCGAGGTCCAATTTGGAAGCGGAAAACGGGTGACACCTCAGCTCGGGCTCACCAACACAGTCCCCTCATCTAGGACAGGATATTTTCAGGATTTATGTAGGAGGTCACGGAGGTCCTCGGGAGCCTCGCACCTACGCGGCCATCTTGGTTGCGCGCTAGGCTCCTCCCGGTAGTCTATTTCTTAAGAGAAATAGGAATTAGTCTTAGAAAATCTTCTCTGTATCATCCCCAGTCCAATGGATTGGCGGATAATGTAAAAAGAATGTTCTCTGAGTGCATACAACTGGTTGTGGCATGCAAAAAGCTGTTACCTCATCAATTAGTCCTCTTTTGTATTTCTACTAAAACCCTTCGCAATCCATTAGAAAGTTATTCCCATTTGTATTGCTCAGAGAATAAGCAGCCAGTACAGAAATGCATCTAGCATGGATGAGAAATCATGTGGGTAGACAGGCTAATCCTGTTCTGTTATCTGAGTATGCCAAAGTCAATATTAAAGGAAGCCAGTCTCATGCCAAAATAAAATATGATGACAAGAATCTGTTTGCATCATTGTTATAGGAAAGAAATTAAGAATGAAACACTGTTAACATGCACTGGAAATATTTCCAATGTTTCATGAGCTAAGTATCATTGAAAACATTAGCAAAGGGCCTGTCAGATAGAGATAAATGGTGGAACATGAGTAAAATGGCTACGTGCAACAATTCTAAAACATCCGGGTTTACAAAAGTTACAGCATGGGGACGGAGGGAGAAACCTGCACATCTCAAAGATAGACATATGCTAGCGCAGTTTCTTTAGCCATTGTTATCATCCATCAGGAATCAGAGGATTGGCAGCCATCGAATGCTTTGAAATGCATGGGCTGACTACCCAGACATACGTCTCTTGACAAATGGCTAGAGTGCTGCGGGCTCTGGTTTTCCGAGGACTGATGTGCCCACCGGAGAGGACCTGGGCTTCAGTCTAGTTCAGGATGGTCTCCTGCACACCGCCTCCTCTTTGGACTCCTGGTTGGCTGCCACACGAAAGGAGCTGTCAGAAAGTCAAAATACGCAACTCTAAATTCCTAGTGGCATTTATAATGGGCCAGGCACACCAGACATGATGGCTGCTTTTGTGCAAGCATTTTCCAGCAAGAGGAAAACAAGAGGCTCCTAATGGAGCGATTCGGGACTGGGGGTGTGATAACTGCTGGAAGCCTTGTAGTGCCTTCATTTTCCGGGTAATGACTTCTGTACCTGGAATCATCTGTGTGTTTTCAAATATTGTGCTTATCAGTGACTTATACTCAAGGTGCCCTAGTCAAGGGTGAAGGCATTTCTGCTGAGACTGTACCTCTTCTATTGTGTTGTATATACTGTTGCTATCTTCTGTTGGGGTGTAACCAAACCTTGGCTGTCAACAGTGAGCATATCTTGGGGGGGGGGGGGTATTTTTAGAGGTAGCTACAAAGTGGATTACTCTGTGGGTGTAATCTGGAACTGGGTCCACTGACTGTTGCTGGATATTACATGAATCTCAGAAGTTATTTCCTGTTTGCCCATTGCAAATCTGCACTGTAAGTATTTTGCTGTGATGCAGCTTTCAACATTTGCATGATTGCTTAAGTACTAGTACTTGCTGTCTTATCTTGAATGTCCCACTGACTGCACTCGATATGTGTTGCTGCTCCCATGATTTTTACTTTTGCTTTGTTCTTCATGTGGTGTAATGTGAAAAACTAATCAATAACAGGCAGATCTCTCTGACCCCAGGAAATGTACCGGAAAAATTGACACCTTGCCATCATGCAAAGACCGCATGTTAGAGTGACTTGACAAGGAGGCGCCAAGATTATATTTTGCTGAACACAGGGATTCAGATAATGAAGATGAGATAACTAGGCACAATAAAAAAGGCCTCCCGATGTTCTAGAGGTTGTTGAAGCTAAAAACAAGGCCCTTCAGGCACGGTCAAGGTCAACAACAACTTGATTACTGAAGTGTTGAAATCTGCCAGCAGTGGCAATATGGAGTCCTATTTGAAGGTTCTCCACTCTGAAGTGTTTGGCAGAGACCATTTTTCACCTGTCTTCATTGTTGAACGTGCACTTAAATCTATGGTGCCCAAGCGACTTCTGGAGAGGCTGCCACAGCCCATTACTGCCCGCCTCTTAAGCAACAGGGACCATGTCACAGCCATTAAATTAGTTTGCGAAAAGCATGATATTAGCTATCAAGGTCATCTATCTTACGGTTCGGTAAATTTGAGTGTCGGACTATCAGTGGTCAATGAAAGTCGTGCCGGAGAAAACATTGTCATTTTTCTCGACATTGGCAAATGTTCTGTGAGCTTACTGCACAGAAATCGTAAAGTCTGCTAACCAAGGCCGGCCAATGTTTATCACAAGAAGCCTGCTAAATGCAAGTCACACTTGCCCTCCCATACAGCTGCAGGTGGAATGGATTTGGACAGGCATAACAATGGCTATTGCTATTTAATTGTTATTCATTGTTTTACACTGACCCATACTGTTTTTATTGCTTGCTTGTTGTGCTTCCTGTTCGACTTGGTGATGTGGAGTGGCCCTACTGCGAGTCGAAAGTTCACTTTTTTGCTACTGCTTCTGTGAACTCCCCAGGCACTGGGTCCTTCTTACATGTTTTTGGCCACTTTGTGTCTTTGTTTAGTAATATGATCTTCCATTGGGAGGTTGGGTTTAGTTTGGTCTAACTATGTTTACATTGAGTGGACCCCACTGCTTATTAGTGCTGGAGGTTGAGTTTGGCCCTCTCTTCTCCCTTGCTTGTTCTGCATTTGCCTCTTTTTTATGGTGAAGTTGATGTGGTATTCTTTTATCTGGAGTGTGTGGAGTATATTCAATGCTAGTTAGTAGAAGTAGTTGGGATGGGGATTAAGTTGGGATGTGTACATGGGAAGCATGTTCTGGTTTTGCATTGATCACAGACACATCTGAGACTCCACATTGTTATATTTCCATGCACATGTCTATTACTGCACCTTAGGTAAAATGCCTGATAATCAGCAGAGACTGACTTTTCGATTGGTGACATTAAATGTGTAGGGGTTAATGATACATTAAAATTCGGACTGATTTCCACCCTATTTACACACTTATAATTTCAATGTTGCTCTCCTACTGGAGATCAACTTGACTCCCCTGGATGAGAATACTAAGGGTGGGAGGAAGGGTAGCCACAGTATGTTTGCTTCTAATAGTACTCATGCTTGCTACTTCCTTTTGTGGACAAAAAGGAGTTTCCCATGCCGTATGTTCAGGATGAAGGGAGATCCTGGGAGCAGATACTTAATTCTTCAGGGTACTTTACAAAGTTTGACTTGTTTATAGTCTGAAATTTGACTGCCCACATTTATTTCAGAATTGCAGACATTACACGAAAGTCTCCTCCTTTGATTGACATGCTGGGCAGAGATTGTAATACCTTCCTGTACAATGAGCTAAATAGTTCTGAATTAGCACCTAGAGTGCCCACTACTAGAGATTTTAACCACATAGTTAAGCATGGCAATTTAAAATCTTGAGATGTAGGTCTCCCATGACACAAGGTTTGTACTTTATTCCTCAATTCACAGTCTGTATTTCCACATTGATTTGGGGCTTGTTACGCAGGATGTCTGTCCTTGAATATGTGAGTGTTATTTGTTGCTGAGCACGCTCTCGGCTCATACTCCAGTGGTTTCAGAATTGGAGCATTCCCTGTGCACTCAGAATGTCCTTCAATGGTATTTTCCCTTGGAAACGTTGCTGGATCCCATATTTAAAACTGAGGTTGGAAATTATATAACAACTATTTCCATATTTAATGGGTTCAATCTCAAATGTTTTTAAGGCTAATATTCAGTGAGCAACGTTGTCAAACTGTTGGTTGTCCTCAAATTAATTTGTGTAAGTCTTCATTTTTGGTGACTGAAATTTGGGGCCTGTGTTATTCCGCGCCTCGAATGGTAATGATTGAGTTAATGAGGTTTAGTTCTTGGGAAATATGCTATGGCTAGGGACTCTGGAGATGGGGAACACACTGGGGGCGGGAGGGGGGTTATTGTCTATGATGCTAAGACCTACATGGTCTATTGGTGACATCACTGTTATTGAATCTGAAGATAGACATATGCTGCATGACACCCCTGGTATTCTAGCCTGTTTAAGGGAAAATTACAAAATTATCTGTTCTTCACTGTTAAACCATTCTGAAACTCTCATATGAGGATTATGTGATGCACTAACCATAACGTGGCTGGAAAATGCAGATAAAGAACAGTTATTCCAGCTGATCATGGTTGGTGATATTAAACAAAACAAGTCTTTTAGCAAATTTGACAAGGTACTTCTTTGCTATTTACTGCTGCCATCCCACAGGGAGGTAATTATTGTCACTCTTCTGAATCCTTGTATGTTAGGGTCAGCCTGGATTTTTTACCTTTCACTGGACCTTATATTTATGCTGGCTGTAGAACTTTGTGCACTTGACCCCTGCTAATCAGTAATAAAGTATCTGTGCTCCCCATTTCAACATATGAAATTGGCATACCACCAGTTAGCATATTTAACTTACCTGTAAGTCCCTCATATATGTTACAAAGTGTACTCAGGACTTGGAAGCTAAATGTCACTAGTGGACTGTAGCATCCTTTCTGCCACCATTACAATGACAGTGCAAACATGACTGCGGGACTATCATTTATAGCCTGGCTGTTGCAGCCTTAAACTGCGAATTTGACCTGTCAAAATAGCCTCTTTTGACACGTCAACACCTTCCTTTTAATTATTTATAAGTCACACCTATGTAGTCTTTACTGCCCATAAAGCACAGTGCATAGTATTAAAAGTACAACATGTAGAAATTTAAAAGCAAATGTACTTACAGTGAAAAAGGTGCAAAAGTTATTTTCACTGTAGCAAGGCTGGCTATTCCATACACAATAACCCTTGTTTATATTATTACATTGAATTATGCTAGGACACAGATTAAAACTCCAATTTAATGGTGAAGTTAGATTGATGATAAATATTAAGAAAACGGTACTTTTAGAAGGATACCTTTTACCTGCCTAAAGCCTCTGGAGACCCATTTGCATTTTCTCTCCCACTTCTGCCAGCCAGTAGTTAGCATTTCAATAGGTGTGAATGCGGTGAAATGCCTCCCAGGAGCAAACAATAGACTGACCTGAATGGTGACCCCCTGAACCTGATACAATATGCAAGCTGGGGATGGGGTGACCATCTTTTGTGATATTACAGTGTCAAATCCTTATTGAATGTCGACATTTGTGTGACAGGTCTGCTGGGTTTTACATATGACACTTGGGGCGAACTAAAATGTATCGAAAACAGGATGCAGAAACAATTTTTGTGTATCCACTGTCTGGTTCCTGGAATACTCCTGCTTTGATCTAACAGACTTTTGTCTCTGAGTTTCTTGAGGGTACAGTGACTGTTCTAAACTGTGTAAACTTTAGTATCAGATTTGGGAGCACACTGAGATTACTATGGTATACACTCCGCAAAAACACCCAGGTCTCAGCCTAAGTTTAGTGTGTCTTGATAATGCCCAAATTGGGTAGGGTTGGTCCTGGGAATTTATTTTCCATTTTTTAGGGCATGAATAGAAGTTAGCCCACATGCTTCTGGCACCCACTTCAGAACACTCCTGGTCCTGAGGAAGCTTAGGAGAGGACTGAACCTGCTATCTGTGACCTGCAAAGAGCCCTGACAGGACTGGACCTGCTTTCTCTTGTATCCGGGAAAAACAAGTGGACTCTGAGGGATTATAAACCTGACTTCCCATGACTAGCTACAGGGACACATCAAGCTACAATAGGCCTTTGTCTGCAACTGCCCAGAAGACCAGTAGCAATTGGACCTGGACTGGACCCTGCTGTTTGGCAGATGATGCTTCTAAGTCACTCCACTGAGGTCTTAGTTGGCTTTAGAAGTGTGTTCTTGTGGTGGATTGGGACTTAAAGGACTAAAATCAGAAGGTAAAAGATTTGACCAGGATGAACCTAATTGGTGTACCTGACTCGCGCTTAATCGCCATCAGCGTCATTTTGCAGCTAGGTTCTGGTCTACCATGTTATTAAACTGTCATTAGCATTTTATGCTTATAGGTACTTAATACACTTTAAACTTTATAAAAAATCATATTTAAGGTTCCCCTTGTTTGATGCTTGTCATTTTTGAGTAATTTTGTTTATTAAATTCATACACTATCGTTCTAATTTATTTTGGGATTATTATTGTTTTGCATTTGACTTTATTACTATTTGGTACTGCTTAAATATTTTACACATTTCCCTAAATTAAGCATGTCTGCTCTGTGCCATAGTAACATGGGGGCTGAGTTCAGGCCAATTTAGCAACTTTAAGGGTTCACCCATAAATGGTCTGTTATTATTCCTTGAGGTGTGTAGTCACCCACTCCAATTGATTTCAGCACCGAAAATGCCTTATAACGTGGAATTTGGTGCTCATCTCGTCAAAATCCACATATCCTCGTATTTTACAGGTCAATTGTACTTGTTAAATTCTGTTAGGGTTTACCTGCTGACATTGAATTGGGGTGCAAATGTTGATGTACACGATAATTGCTGAGTGCAATAAACTTTGCACCATTTATAATTGTGATCTATGAACAAACAGGTGTGTAAACTGATAAATGTACAGGGGTTGTATTTACTGGGCCACTCATAATTAGGTCATGAGTGGCATTTGTGAAAGATGGAGCTACCAAAGGTGAAACCTTTCCTTTGTTACACAGTTTACTTTTTAAAGAATTAAATCGCCATTGGTAGCAATTCCATATTTTATGCTCAAGGCATGTACAATTTGTAATTATTAATACGAGGTAATTGATTTTGTTTTCTTAGTTGCAGAAAAGGAAATACTTAATATATGAACAACAAATTAACCTCCTTGCTAAGGAACAAAAACATTTTTGAATCAGTACATTTTCTAGTCATTACTGTGACATTTGGCTTTGTTGCATTATTTATTTGTTTTACACTTGCCCTGCTTTTGTGCATGAGTACACACAGAAACACATTCACAGTCTAACATTTACAGTTCCTTTTTAATTGATTGTTGACTTTTGTGAGGAAGAAATAGTTCATTTTTGCGAATTACACAGTTAAAGCCTGATGTCACTATCATTAACTGTGAGTAACCTCACGATGGCATAAGAATGAATCGCTGTGTTTTTGAGGACGAGGGTGAATGAGGTAATACTCGGTTTTTCAACCCGAGAACTGATGAGGCTTAATTGCTAAGAAGCACTTCAGCACTTTCCCCTTTAAATGATCAAATGGCTTCCAGAGCATTGTAGCCCTTTGCTAAGAGTTTTAAGCCAGACAGAGCAAAGTTTTTGTTGTTACCCCTCCATTACTTCAATCTCATGCCACTGTTATGTTATGTTATGTTATGTTAAATTAAATTTATTAAGCGCACGTACGCCCGTAGGCTTCATGGCGCTGTGGAAGACTAGCAAACATAACATGTGACAGAAAGAAAGAAAATTTAACTAAGGATAAGCTTGCTTAAAGAGCCAAGTCTTAAAAGCCTGTCTAAAGGCTAACAGATCTTCGTGGAGTCTTAGTGGCAGTGGCAAGGAGTTCCACAGGGAGGAAGCCAGGAAGTGGAAAGATCCTCCTCCCTGGCGTTGTTTCCTGATCCGGGGCACGACTAACAAATTCTTTTGGCCAGAACGGAGAGCACGGGAGGGAGTGTAACTGACCAGCAGGCAGCTAATGAATCCAGGGCCCTTACCTTGTAGAGCCCTGAAGATAATGCATCCCGCTTTAAATGCTGCTCTCTGCGCTACAGGCAGCCAGTGGAGACTGGCCAGTCCAGGTCTAATAGACTGCCACTTAGGAATTTTACAGATCAACCTGGCCGCTTGGTTCTGAACCAGTTGGAGTCTCTTGAGCTGCCCCGCCGGTAGGCCCAGATATAAACTATTGGAATAATCCAAACGGGACAGCACAAGAGCAATGATGACCTGAATCAGAGCAGGGTGGGTTAAAAGGTGGGCGATCTTCTTAATCTTGCAAAGTTGGAAGAAACTTGCAGATACCACAGTCCCTACCTGGCTTTTGAGCGAAAGATCTTCATTAAAAGTGATACCTAAGCTCTTAACTGTTTGGGATTTAGCTGGAGGATCTCCCATTTCTGGAGGCCAGAAGTGTGGTCCCCAATGCAGTTCACTCTTCCCGGGCAAAATCAGTTCAGTTTTGCCTGGGTTGAGTTTCAGATGATTTAGGCCCATCCATCTCTGAATGTGAACCATGACCTCCCGAAATTCGGTGGCAGCGCCAGGGGAGTCCAGACAGAAGATCAGTTGCAGATCATCTGCATAGTTAAAAATTACGGCGCTAAACTTTTTTAATGAAAATAACAAGGGTCGTAAGTACAAATTAAACAAAAGTGGGGACAGGGACGAGCCTTGGGGGACTCCACATTCATTTTTGATTTTGGGCGCTGTAAAAGTTCCCAATCTCACTGCCTGGGTACGCTCCGAGATAAATGACTTCAGCCATCTAAGTGCCGAGCCTCTCAGGCCAGCCTGTTCGACACGGTCGACCAAGATGGTGTGGTCGACCGTGTCGAATGCGGCCGATAGGTCGAGAAGTACCAATGCTTGGTGAATGTCCCTATCTGCATTGCTTCTTAGTACATTCTGGACCGCCAGTGTCACCATCTCGGTTGAATGCCCTGGTCGAAACCCAGCTTGGTTATGCTCCAGATATCCAGTGGTTTCAACGAAGCTAGAAAGACAGCTAGCAACGTGTGCCTCCAGGATTTTTGATAGGAATGGCAGCAGGGATATCGGGCGGTAATTAGATGGATCGTGAGGATCAAGACTGGGTTTTTTGATCAGGGGAATCAATAGAGCATGCTTAAATCCTGCCGGTACCTTTCCCTGGTTAAGTGAGTCGTTAAGCAGAGAGAGGATCCCGTGAGGGATAGAGTGCCCAATCTCTGTAAAAATGTGGGGTGGGCAGATGTCATCGGGTGATCCAGACTTAACCCGTGCCAGGAGAGTTGAAAAAGTTTTAGCATCTATAGCAGGAAGGGTGTCTAATGTAGTGGGGTTATTAAAAATATCATCTAAAGGAGACGATTTAGGAGAGCTAGCAATGTTGCGTTTTATATTTACAATTTTCTCTCTGAAAAAATCATTCAGAGAGTCACACAACTTCTGGGTAGGGGCTATTGATGGGGCTGTCCTATCATCGTCACAGAGCTCGTTGACTATGTTAAAAATATCTTTAGTTTTATTTGAGGAATTTAAAATTTTTTGAGAAAAATAGTCAGATTTATGTTGGAGCAAGATTTTTTGGAACTCCTTTCTTGCGGAACAGTACACTGTCCTGGCTTGAGGGGAGTAGCTTTGTCTCCATTTCCGTTCCTTCTGTCGAACGCCCAGTTTAAGATCTTTCAGTTCTTGGGAGAACCATTTGTGTGCTTCATTTCCTCTAACATTAGGGACCCGTACTAAGGGGGCTGAGAGGTCAGCTGCGTTAAGTAACCAGTTAGACAGCGCTCTCTCGCTAATGTCCAGATCATCGTACGGTGGTGGTACGGTTTTGTTTAAAATGTCAATAAATCCCGGAAGGTCCATAGATTTCCATTTGCGGAAATCTATGGACCTATCTATCTTTGCACAAACTATCACACTCATTAGTGTCCGGTCACACTCATATGAATGGCTCGCTGGACACAGCCTAGATCAGGGTTTCCCAAACTGTGGGTCATGAGTCGCGCCCAATGGTGGGTGACCAACAGATTTTTGGTGGGTCAGAAAAGTCAAAGCGATAAATTAAGATGCCTTTAAATTCTGTGTTTATCTTGTCACATTTGCCCAGCTTCAAAGACAGAGGTCAAATTTCAATCTGCTTTATTATTTTGACATGGGGATTGTTGTTTACTCTTCTTTTTAAAGTGAATTATGTGACAATCTTGCTGGAGTACAGGGACTGTGAGTTAAAGGCTGTTGGGTGCTGGATTTTTTAACACGCAACTAATTGTATATAAATGCAAATGAGCTATATGCATTCCGCAGTTAGGAAAGAAATAATGAAGCAACTTTTATGTAATTTTGAACAGTGCTGCAGATTTTAATAGTTTCAAAACAATAAAGGAACTTTTTTGGGGAGGCAAAAATGATAAATATTAGTAGAACCCCTTATAACCTCTCTTTAAAAAGAAATCTAAAAAGCGTCTTATGGGAAGACTATCAGGATGGAGGTATTATTTTATATTTGCATTGAGTTCCACATTAATGCTTCCTTCCTCTGCTGAAGTACTGCTGCCATGAGAGGGGGAATACACCACTTGCCTTGTCCTTTGAGGTAGAATGCAGAAGGTGAAAACATGGCTGCTCATTCACAAAAATCCAATCCAATCCACTGCTTTAGAAAGGGGATCCCTACTCTTACCACGAACAAAGTCTTGCTACGAGCCACGGATAGAGTTCACTGCACAAAAAAGAGCATTGAATACTTTCTGATACCTTGTTGCCTAAATTGATTTTCCAGCCTTATAACCTGTGGCAGATTGGGATCGAAGTACAGGCAGCCATCTTGTGTAGATAATGATTTTTAGTGGAATAATTAGCACGCCCTGTCTCTGGGTGAGCCACGGTTTAGACATGCTAATTTAATTCCTTCATATTTTAATGTAACAAATACTTGCAAGGTTGGCTAATCGCACCCTAGAAGCGCCTTTGGAAACAACATGCTTTAATTTGCTTTCAATAAAACATGGTGTTGTGAAATACTGATTTAAAAAAAAGACGCTCGATTCACATCTGACATATGAAAACCTTCTTGAAATAGTGTCATCATCTTTTCATTTGCCAAGGGAAGAGACGTCCCCAGGGCAGCTTCCATTCATCTTAATCAAGCTACCGGTGAGTCAGGGCTGACACCTCCCAGTTATAAAAGGGAATATGCAATTACCTTCTTCTCTCCGAAAGTCTTTCATTTAAGCAATTTAATTAAGAATGACTTGCAAACCGAGTTTCAAAAGCAAGGCCAAACCAAGAGTCTGGGATCCGCCTATTTATTAAGTCTGGGGCTCAAAAGGGATCAAGACAGCTTGTGATTCCACAACTTTAGTGACATGAAAATCCAATAGACAGCTGAGCTTAGGACTCTGCAAAAACAAACTGCGTTTCGCTCACTTGCGATTTGTCATCAGTTGCATTGTCTTGCAGTGGTCATTGAGTCCTAGAAGAGGTAATGTCTGCGAAATGTGCCTCTCGCCAGCTTTGACGGTAGTGTTCTTTTGCTCTTTACTCTTTTGTTTTTTTAAGTATTTATTTTGGGTGGTTTTAAATGAGATTTATCCGTAATCACTTAGGGCCTGATTAGGAGTTTGGCGGTCCAGTGGACTGCTGAGTCCATGCTGTGCAGGAACGTGCATTGGCAGTCCCACAGCGATGCAGTTCTAAGGCTTACTTATGAGGCATTAAACTGCCCCACCACGGGACACCCACGCCGCCCACTCACCAGACCATGAAAATACTTGTAATCTGGCCGGCAGCGGCGGCCCGTGCAGGTAACAGCAGTGAGGCGGGGTGGGGGGAATTTTTGACCGACGACAATGTGGGAAAATTATTTATTTCGTTAATTTTCCCTCGTGGTCGTCTGTCGAATCCATCCACAACCTGACCCCACTGCTCTTACCTGCATGGGCTGCTGCTGCTGGCCGGTGGTTGACTTTGGCAGTCCTGTAGCGGGCTGCTGGCTTGGCAGCCCCCTCCAGGACTGACAAATGCATAATCAGGTCCTTTGTTTGACCCTTGCATCCAGTGCTTAATTTGTGCTGGATTGCACTGGTGTTAGCAGATCGTGAGAACTGGCACTCAATTTTAAGGACTGGAACCTATTTCTTATCATCAAAATTTGACCATGAGTAAGACAGAAAAGAGCAAAAGAAAGACATTGGCAGAAAAACAGTGACATAGTGGGATGAATAAAAACCCTGAGAGTGAAAGAAAAGGACAGGACCTTGAGGGTGGAGGAAAAAAGAGGAAGGAGATGGCTTCACGATTGGGCACCCTTGGCATTCAGCAGAACTGGCAGCATATTCATATACCTATGTATGTTTTGGTGCTTCTATTGCAGAAAATGAAGAGTTAGAAACCCCATATCTCTCATTGACCTGTGAAATATAGTAAATATTTCACTATTTCACAATCACCTGTAAAATACAGATTTCGTCTACATAATGACAGCCCCAAACCACTGTGCACAGCTTTGTCAGAGTTACTAGGATGTTATGGCACGTAGGACCAAACTATGTGGCAATGTTATTTTTATTATGGGGCAAAACATGAAGATTATGCGGCAAACTCTATGTCAGTATTTATTTTACAGTTTGAGATGGAAACAACATTTTGGGGAAGTCTGCAAATGTTGTAACAGTGGTGCAAATTACGCGGCAAAGTCATTAAATTCAAAATTATGTGGTAAATGCTGCAGCCACAGGATTGCCTAAATCCACTGATCCTCATCATTGCCCATTGTGTTAATAAAAATGTATATTCACAAAAGATAAACAATTCATAAACATTCTAATTCCAATCAGTGTCCATTGCTAGCTCCATTTTGAAGAAAACATCTTTGCAAGGTAACTGCTCCAATACAAACATGTAATATAAAAATAGATCATAGTCCCACTGTATAATATGGCAGTATGTTGTATGATATTGGCCTATTTCATGGTTCTGGTGACATTTACAAACTACGCAGGCTTCAGCCTCATGGTTTACGTCACCACAATCCCTAATTGGCAATAATAAACAATATTACACAGTATCCCCTTATTTACTTACTATTTCTCTCTCTCTCTCGCTATATATAAATATATATTACCTACTGGGAGTCGCCAGTAGGTAGTTATAGTTAGGACCTATTTTCCATAGGAAATCCGCAACATTCTATTTGGAATAACGTTGGCACCAATTGACGAATCTTCGCCAAATTTTCCAAACTTTTGGCAAGCTCCGGTCCGCTCCTATCCCGGTGATTCGTTAGGCGGGGACCGAGAAAAAAGGGGTGTCTCAAAACGTGTTTTCCCCATGCATTTTCCCATAGGACCTGTTGACGCAGCTACAGCCCAAACTGCTAAACGGAATTACACCAAATTTGGCAAAGAGGTAGTCCTCAGTTCAGACTCGTGCCTTTTGCTTAAATGGTGTAAATCCGTTCAGTAGTTCCTGAGTTAAAAAGATAGATATATCTGGGCAGAGCCTAACCGCACATCTCATCATGAGATCTGATTGGCTGTCAGTATTTCATCCAAGAAGTGTTGGCAGCCATCTTGCGACTAATATACATGATAGCACCTCATTAAAAAGCATTGCAATTAATAGAAGGTTTTAAGACTTTAGTTACATTATAAATCATTTGTTGATGGTACCATACTCATTTTAGGAACTGTGGTGTGTTCTAAGGTGATTTTACCATGTGAAAAAGCCTTCTGCTGTGATATCATGAATCAAATTTGAGAGAAAACTATTTTCTCATGCTTTTCCCACAGAGGTTTGGAAGGTGATCTATAAGCTGAACTGAGAGCATATTTTCTGTAAATTCACATTATCTTTCTCAGTCATGTAAGAATGAAGTCTGACATTCTCAGTAAAACATGTACATCCAACAAGGGCAGAGACTGTCAGTTGATTCCTTTGTGTTCTACTGCAGCTTCCCAGAGTGTTCTACAGAACAACTAGAGCGCTAACAGTCCTACTTATGACAAACGTATTGCACACCTGAAGCCATCTTGATTGGAATAAAGTGGTAACTCTTAAAACACTTAATTTAAAAAGGAACAAAATGAGGGGGTTCATTTTGCCATAGAAAGTATGATTAGTGCTGCAGAAAGAAAAATTAGGACACATTTTGACTTCTCAAATCCTCTTCTATTTCATAAAAAAATTCTGACATGCAGACTGAAACATGAACTTTGAATACCAGCAGCAGACTTCCCTGATGAGCAGTAGCTTTACTACAGTGATGTAATGAGCAACTAGAGTGCTAACATTCAGAATTTATGGCAAATGTGTGACACATCTGAATGCCTTCTTGATGGAACCAAAGTAAAAAACTGAAAGTATTTCCTACTGAGGAGACTGCAGTAAATGAGGAAATTAGGAAACTTCACAACAAATAAATCTCCCAAGATGGCCACCAGAGACAAAAGAGCCCAAATGTAGCCCAAATATCACCCAGATGTAGCCCAAGTATAGCCCAATGACAGAATGTCCAAGAGTGTTCTTAAGAACAACTAGAGCGCTTACTGTCTTACTTATGACAAAAGTAAGGCACACCTGAAGCCATCTTGATTGAAATAAACTGGTAACACTTAAAACATTAAATTAAAAAAGGAACACAATGAGGGGGTCCATTTTGCCATAGAAATTATGATTAGGGCTGAAGAAAGAAAAATTAGGGCACATTTTGAGTGACTTCTCAAATTCTCTTCTATTTCATTAAAAAATTCTGATATGCAGATTGAAACATGCACTTTTAATACCAGCAGCAGACTTCCGTGGTGAGCAGTAGCTTTACTACAGTGATCTAATGAGCAACTAGAGTGCTAACATTCAGAATTTATGTCAAATGTGTGACATATCTGAATACCTTCTTGATGGAATCAAAGTAAAAAACTGAGGAGACTGCAGTAAATGAGGAAATTAGAAACTTCATAACAAATAAATCTCCCAAGATGGCCACCAGAGACAAAAGTTCCCAAATGCAGCACAAATATCACCCAGATGTAGCCCACATGTAGCCCAATGACAGAAGTGTGCAAAACACTTATTTTGTGTGTATTTGCAGTTTTATATAGTGCAGACTTGTCAGGTATTGGAGTGCTTTACATGAGCATTGGTTACATCAAACACGATCAAATTCAATTTGGTTGTAGACATAGGGAGATTAAGTGATTTGCCCAGAATCACAGAATGTTGAGCTGAAGCAGAAACTCCAAGCTGGTTCCCCAGTTGCAAAGTCTGCAGCTCTGGAAGTAACACCACATCCTCTCCCCTAAGTGCAACATTTAATCAAGTGGTCAACTGGATAAAAAAACATAAAGATTACAAATAATTTAAAAGTTCTTTGTCGCTATTTGAAAACTCAGAAAATATGTCCTCATTTTAGTTTTTTAGAGCACTAACCATAATTTTGAAACAAATAAGACCCTCTCATATATCTAATTTCTAAAGGAAATGCTCTAGGTATTACAGTTTTGATTACATCAAGATGACGTCAGGCGTTCCACACTTTTGTAATAAATATAGAATGTTAGCAATATAGTTGTTCATTGGGATACTGTTGAGAGGCAGAGGCCAGGGGCACGGACTCTGAAAATTGAAGGCAGGTAGGAGAGTGCAGAGGCAACAATTTGACCACACTGGGCAGGCAGGAAGGGCAGTGGCAGCACAACAGACTATAGAGGGCAGTGGAAAGGGGGGCAGGGGCAACAAACCAACAATACAGGACTTGCAAGAGAGGCTGTGGCAATATAATAGACCATTGTGGGCAGACGGAAGAGGCAGTGGTAGTACAACCCTACATGCCAACTGACCCGTTTCAGACAGGAAACGTCCAATGTTTTTAAGCTCAAATGGGCTTTATTTGATCTGTCTCCTGTCTACAATCTCCTCTTTTTCAATGTAACTCAAAGGGAAAAATCAATACCCCAGTTTGTTTTCAAAATCTCCCTCTTACCAAGTTCAAAATGTTCGCAAGTATGGTACATTGGATCATGGTAGGCAGGAGGAATTGGGGTAGGGACATGGACTCGGATAACAGAGGACAGGAGGGACATGGAGAGGTGCACCAAACTGACCCTACAGGGCAGGCATCAGGGTTTGCAGCAGCATAATACACCACACAGGGCATGTGGGACGGGAGCGCAGCACAACAATCCTCCGAAAGCAATAGGGAGGGGACAGGACCATGCACATGGACAACAGAGAACAGAGGGGAAAGAGGCAATGGTAGCTAGCTGACCATAATGGACAGACAGGAGAGAAAGCTGCAGCATAACAGACCATAAAGGGCAGGAGGGACGGATCAGGGGCATTACAATGGAACAGACAAGCCAGGAGGGAGGGAATAGGGGTCTGCCCATGGAAACAGAGGGCTGGGGGCAAGGGGGCAGGGCAGGAGCAGCAAGATGACCATGGAGGTCAGGCAGGATGGGCACTAGAAACAAGACACACTAAGGAGAGCAACAGTGAGACTATGATGGCATACACACAGACCATGGAGGGAAGGTGGGAGGGGGTCAGGGGCAGCTAGCTGACCACACAGGGAAGGTGGGGGGGCCATGGCAGCACAGAAGACCATGCGGGAGGGTTAGTGGCAGCATAATGGCTATGATGGGCAAGAAGGAGGGTGCAGGGGCATGCACAAAGGACCATGGAGGATAGAAGGGAGGGTCAGGACCTGGGCACAGACAAGTAAAATGAACCATGGAGGACAGGAGGAAGGGGATAGGAGCATGGCATGTGGACAGGCAGGGTGGAGGTGGCAGGGACAGGTTACAGTCATCTGACAATGCTAGGCAGGTGGGAGGGGAGTGGCAGCTCAACAGAACACTCAGAGTAGATAGGAGTGGCAGGTCCATGGAACATGGTGGGCAAACAGGATGGAGCACGGGCATGCACAAAGACATTGGAGGGCAGGGGAAGGAGAATAGGGGCAGCAAGCTAAGCACAGAGGCTAAGCAGGAGGTCAATGATGGGCCATAGAATTGGGCCATGGAGGGCAGGAGGAGTGGACTGGTACATCATGCTAAATGGAGGGCAGTGGCAGCACATCAGACCATGCATGGCAAGAGGGAGGAGGCTAGTCCATGGATTCAGACAACAGAGGATAGGGAGGAGGTGGATGGGGCAGCAAGCTAACTGTTCAGAGAAGGTGGGCATTAGGAACTTTATTGTTTTTAAAATGTGTGTCTGTGCGAACTACTTAAATATGAACAAGTATGCAGCATAATCTCACTTTTATTCAGGAAGAAGAGGACATTTGTGACTGTGACTCTGGGCTCACTTGGCAGAAACACCCCCTGAACCCCACCCCCATCGCAAAATGTAATGCCTGTGAAAAGGGTAGGTGGACGCAGTGTTATATAGAACATAGTCCTGAGAGCACGATTGAAAATGAAAACTAGATATAGTATATGGTATAAACTATGCACCAAAAAGTGTGATATAAGATGAACCGGGGCGTGAAATATAATATGCAATACATTGTGCGCAGTGACAGATTCAATGTAGAGCGCAAGATAGCACAGGCACTAGCGCGTGCTATGCGATATGCGCCTTGGAGTGTAATATACACAGGGCAGTGTTGTGTAACCTAACTAGTCTCTAAAGTTGTAATATAAAATATGTGCTGGGGAGTGTAACGTTGCATATGCACTGTGACAAAGATATGGATCCCAGATTGTAATATGTATGGCATAGCGCTGTGCGTTATAACATAGGCATCGAGGAAGGCACGTTAGATGGGGCAATATAACCCGTGCAAAGGCAAGTGTGGCATGACATACGGGGTGGTGTTACAGTGCACATGGGCTAGAGAGTGTCAAAGCATACGCACTAGCTGGTGGAATACAACACAGAGGGCACTGGTGGGTGTAAGACATCATTGGGCTCAGCCAGGAGCACGCTGTGACTCTCAAGTGAGGTTCGTCTCCTTTCCAGAGAGTAAAATAAAAAGTATTACACATCCGGCGGAGGATGTGTGTTTTATTAACCGTGAGGTTTTTTTTTGCATAGTTTGGTTGAATTTTTGTCGAATCCCCTTTGAATGGCTTAGTGTGCGTGTGTATTAAATGTGCCCGTCAATAGCTTCCCATGTATGTATAAATAAACGACAAGGGTGTCTACTTGGAGAGTACCCACCGGCCGGGGCGCCGGGATTAGGCACGGTCGGGCGTCAGACACGTCAGAGCTTCACTAGCGCTGTAAATACATTCCACGTGGATTCATTGTATGCATAGTCGCCTTTTATGAATATCACGCAAATTGTCAGGGTGATAGGTACATACGGTTTGTCCAGCATGTCCTAGGTGTTTCTATAAATATATATTTTTTTAAAATATTAAAAAACAAATGCCGGCCCCGGGGGATGGGGTCCCTGGGGCCATAAGTGACTTGAGGAGGGGGGCAACGCAGCCTCCCTCCTAAATATTTTTTTTTTTAAAAGGCCATGACCAGGGGGTTGGGGTCCCCGGGGACGATTAAGGGCTTTGAGAGGGGGGCCACGCGGCCCCCTTCCAAATTAATTTTTTTCAACAAAAACAATTTAGGGTGCAGGCCCTGGGGGATGGGGTCCCCAGGGACAATAAATCAGAAAAAGAAGGGGGGCCACACAGCCCTCCTTCTTAAAAAAATAAAATAAATAAAAGACCGGCATCGTGCCGGAGGCCACGCCCCCTCCTTGCAGCACTCTGCACACGCGCCCCCTGGCCAGTTGTTAGTTGGGGAATAAATTCCCCTTCAATACTGAGGGTCCCTGAGGGCCAACTAGCCCAACAGGTATCTCCAGTATGCGCCAGGGAGCTGCGTTGCAGACAGGTGTTCTGTTTTTATACCTCTATGCAACGCAGCTCTGTGGCGCTTACTGGAGGTACCTAGTGGGCTAGTTTGACCCAAGGGACACTTAGGATTCAAGGGGACTTAATCTCTCAACTTAGAACGGCCACAGGGCGCGTTTACACAGTGGTGAAGGGAGGGGACGGGGCCTGAGGTGACGTGTGCAAACACGCCCTGGTGCGCGCTTTAAGTTGGGGAAATAATTCCCTTTCAATCCTGAGGGACCCTGGGGGCCAACTGGCCCACCAGGTGCTTCCAGTAAGCGCCACTGCTCTGCGTTGCAGAGAGGTGGTGCAGGCCGTGCCCCTTTTTACACCTCTTTGCAATGGCGCTTACTGGACGTACCTAGTGGGCTATTTTGCCCCTAGGGACCCTCAGGATTCAAGGGGTCTTAATCTCCCAACTTAAAACGGCCACAGGGCGTATTTACACAATGGGAAAGGGAGAGGACGGGGCCTGAGGTGACGTGTGCAAACACGCCCTATGGCTCGTTTTAAGTTGGGGAAATAATTCCCCTTCAATCCTGAGGGCCCCTGGGGGCTAACTAGCCCACCAGGTGCTTCCAGTAAGCGCCACTGAGCTGCGTTGCAGCGAGGTGGTCCAGGCCGTGCCACTTTTTACACCTCTCTGCAACGCAGCTCTGTAGCGCTTACTGGAGGTACCTAGTGGGCTAGTTGAACCCTAGGGACCCTCAGGATTCAAATGAATTTAATCTCCCAACTAAAAACGGCCACAGGGCATGTTTACACAGTGGTGAAGGGAGGGCACGGGGCCTGAGTTAACGTGTGCAAACACGCCCTGTGGCGCGTTTTAAGTTGGGGAAATAATTCCCCTTCAATCCCGAGGGACCCTGGGGGCCAACTAGCCCACCAGTGGCTTCCAGTAAGCGCCACTGTGCTGCGTTGCAGAGAGGTGGTCTAGGCCGTGCCCCTTTTTACATCTCTCTGCAACACAGCTCTGTGGCGCTTACTGGAGGTACCTAGTGGTCTAGTTGGACCCTAGGGACCCTCAGGATTCAAGGGGACTTAATCTCCCAACTTAAAACACCTACAGGGCGTGTTTACACAGTGGGGAAGGGAGGGGACGGGCCCTGAGGTGACGTGTGCAAACACGCCCTGTGGCGCGTTTTAAGAGGTAGTTTTAATCCCCTGCCCTATTATATACTAGGGGCTTACAGAGGAGGTCATGCTAATCACAGGGGGACCCCAATGCATAGTGTTCCCTAGTGTATGTAGGTGTTTTCACTGTATTCTGAGTGTCTTTTAACATAGCACTGTCTCTAGGACTGGTTAGTCAGACTCAGTTACCACCAGTATCCATCTGAAAAAGTTGAGGGTACAGGATGATTTTGCAACACGGCTTCTTTCTGCTCTTCTGTTTGTTCTTTCTGCACGTTATCCTTCTTCCTGAACTTTTCTTCATCTTTGAGGACTTCTGTTGCTTCTTTCTGCATTTCTTTTTCTTTGTTTCTGTGCGTTTTTTCTTCTTTCTTCACATGTCCTATCTCTGTAGGCATAGTTAGAAATTAGCATTTAAAAAACCTTTGAAATTCACTGAAAAAACCATAGGTTTCAGGCACGTTATAGTTAGAAATTAGCATTTAAAAAACCTTAGAAATTCACTGAAAGAAATAGAGGTTCCAGGGACGTAATAGTTGGAAATTTCACTCATACAAAACCTGAGAAATTCGGCCGTTATACTTAGTTCAGCTATAAATCGCGCCCCCGCAATGCACTGCTGATGACGTCACATATTACATCATTCATGACATGGTCAGTGACATCACGGATTACATTTCAAATGACATCACTGATATATATACACATATACATATAACAGCAACGCCTCTTGTATTCCAGTTGGTGGCGAACAGGAGCTCGGACCACAGTTTTGTGAAGTGAGTTGTTTATTGGCAGCTCAACAAACCACAGCCATGACGTGTTTCGGGCCCGTATACAGGTCCTCTGTCCCATTGAGACCCCTGGCTGCTTACTGTCCAATTCCTTGTTTCTAGCTTTCTAAGGGCCTTTTCCCTATTGCCTCCTCTTTTGTTTGATGGCACGGAGTCAATTAGAAAGGAGGTACTTAGGATCCCCACTATGTGACTCCTCAAAATGATGTGCCACTGGGTAGGCTTGATCATTGTTTTTGATAGCCCTTATGTGCTGGAGTATCCTCTAGTGGCCCTGGAGGATAGTACTCCCAAGATATCGTAGGCCACACGGACACTCCAGCACAGACTACATATTTCGACTTGCACGTCAGGCTTCTGTGTATGGGTTTCTCCTGGTCACTGAAAGGCGTTTCATAGGAGGATTTATTAATCCTATATTGTCATGCCTTGCAGGTTCTGCATTTAAAACAGCCCTTTCGTTAAGCCATGTGGTTTTGGCACAGTTCCAAGGATCATTATGGACTAGCATGTCTCTCATGGAGAGAGCTTTACTGTAGGTGATTGCTGCCCTAGTGGGTAGCAAATGGCCTATGATTGGATCGCTTAAAACAAGGGGCCAGTTTTTCCTGATGATATTGTTAATGGCTCTCGCTTGTTTGCTGTAGCTTATTAGTATTCTGAAGGTTTCAGATTGCTCAATTTTCTTGTTGATATTTTACTTTACTTGGTCTGGTTCTATTTTACCCTGACTGTGATTTTAGTAGGGCTTCTCTTGTTGTGGCGTTGCTTTTAGCTATTGAGGTTGATATTATCTTTCTAGAGTAGCCTCTTTCAAGAAACCTTCTTCGACTGGCTTGTTGGGCTGTCTGTAAGTTATCGTCACTGCTGCATATGCGTTTTAAACAGAGCAGAACCGCGACTAAAATGGCTGCTAATGCAAAATTCGGTACCGCGCATGCGTCAACTACATCTACATCTATGTAGTAATGACGAGTTCATGCTCGGAGGGAAAACTTTGCAGCTGCTCAATCACTTTCAAGATGGCCGCTTGGAACTCACATGGTAAAGCGCATGCTCTTGCTGAAACTGAACCATGCAAATTTAATAAAATGCTAATGCAAAAGATTTATAAAAGTAAAGTGGGTTAGAGTAGAGATAGGTGGTATACAGTGAAAAAAATTTATTTTGAATTTAATTTGTCTCTTTCTGACTTCTTTACTAGTTCGTATTTTGGGCCTCAAAGGCTGACCGGTGTCCATACCCCACGTGGTCTCCGAACAGGTGCACTTGTAACCCACCAGGAACTATAAAGATGTACTTGAAACTCAGCCAAGGACACGACCGCTACATGTCCTTGGAAAGAAGTTGACTTCCTGATTGATGAATAAAGAAAATACTAAATGTATATTTTTGATTGATAACAATGTGAATGCGGTTGGGAAATAAAGCTTGGGAAAATAATTAAGGGGCGGGAACACTGAACAATGGGCTAAAAGAAAAGTATTAAACTTAGCATGGTGTGATGATCATCTCCCCTTTCCTGTTCAATCAGAGTTAAGAGTTTCATTAATTTGAAACATTTAGGGGTGGTACATGCCATTAGAAAGGTATAATTGAGGTAGTTCAGTTAGTCAGTTTAGATCACATATCACAGAACAGACCGCAGCGAGACCAGAATGCTGAGAGACCTGGATGATGTAAGAGAACTGAATAAATGCTGAAGAAGAACCATTTTCCAGACTTAGAATTTTGAGCCAATTAATTAGAAGAACATCGCGGAAGAACCAAGGAGGAAGATAGTGTCAGAGAGGGGTGCAACGCAGGCGTCTTATCTAGAAGAGGTCATCTATCCTGTCCCTGAATCCTGTCCTGAGCGTTTGCCACCTGATCTGTCCCATGGGACTCATTTCAGCTCCTTGGCCAAGGGGTTGGTTTCCACACCATCCTAGGTAACTATAATTCTGTGTAGTATGTCACTGTACTGCTCTTTCTTTTTTCTCCCTATTCAGGTACTGTCATCGTAATATCTTTGTTTAACGATTATTCTGTCTTAAATTTTATTCACTTACTTGGAGAACATGATGTTCTAATTGTATTTTGGTTCTTGGCTCGCATGAATTTAACTAGATAAACATTTAAACTCTCCTGAGTCTGTGGTTATTTAAAGAATGTTTTATTCTATGTCAATTTTACCTACACAGTTAACTAAAAGGTCCATTGACCAGAGGAAAGTACATTCGGTCAGAAAGGTTTGGTAAGAAATAAAAAAGATAATTTCAGCTTACAGGTATTAGTACAACAAATTGACCCCAGTGGTATCTACTAGCCTATGTGAAAGTGTGTATGTTTATGGGCCCAGGTAAGTATATGGTAGTTGAATATCTGAGGTTGGTAACTCGCTGGATCAGTTTTTCTGGTAGCAGAGCTATGGTTTATTTTATTAACTAGTTAGGTGAAAATTTAGAATTTGAATTATTGATTATGTATTAACAAACCCGTTTTGTATTTTGTTTTATGTTGTCTGGAAATTCCCTGTAATATTGAATAACGGGTGGTGAATGGAAACCACACTGCAGTGAGGGTACTCGTTTGTTAAAGTAAGCGCTGAAAGGCTATGCAAGGCTAGCAGTGCTGATTTAGGGATTAATTTGTATAAAAGGGAAAGTGACTGATAGCAAAGAGTTCGCTAGTGAAACTTTGGTATTATATTACCTAGAAAGGGTAATACCGAAGGAGTATCAGATTCGCTGGCGCTTGAGTGAAGAGTAAGCGGAAGAATTTACTCATAGTATGTGAAGAGTAAGCGGAAAGGTTTTACTTGCCGTAAATTTAAATCGACTTTTTGATTTTAGCAGAGCAAACAGAGTAGCGAATGTTTCTATGTTGTCATTTCATGAATGTGTATGTAAATTGAAAGAAAAATAAGTTATTTGTGTTATCTTGTAAAGGGGGGGTCAGTTGCGGGTGCTGCACTGACGTCACAGAGGGCCACGCTGGGATTGGTTGGAACAGCGGGCGTGTGACTGACACGCAATTGTAAAGGAGGGGTCAGCAGTAAGGAGTGATACTGACGTCACAGAAAAGCAACGCTAGTATTGGCTAAAAGCATAGCGTAAAACAGAATTTGATTGGTCGAAGGAATAGAAGCCGCGCTGGTATTGGTCAAGTATTAGAGCAAAGGCGAACGTTTGATTGGTTGGTAAAATAGAAGCTACAATAATAATAATAATTGACAGTGGGCTTTGCATATGGAATCACGATCCAACTTTAATAGGGAATCGCCCAGACAGAAGGTATTTAGGATTTGCCAGAGAACAATACATAAAAGGATCGACACCCAAAATGTACGGAGGGAAAAGAAAGATGACATTTATACAGAAAATTAAAAATTATTTTATAAAGGATAAACCCGTTAAGACTAGAGAGGGAATTCTTATCCATCCCCCGAAAACGCCCGCATCATACATGATGATGGAAAGAGACTATCATACTTGTGTATGGTTGGAAAATTGGATAGAATATAAAAAAAGTTCTAGCTTTTTCAGAACATGGTACATTTAATGGGAGAATTCTACATAATCTGAGATTAAGAATGAATGAATTAGAGCCCCGACCAAGATTAACACAATGTGAAGCTTTAGAGAAAGGGTAGACTAGAGCATTTGAGCGTGATAGATCCAGAAGTAGCAGAAGCTTTAGAGGGTTTTATCCTAGACTACCGCGCAAATCACGAGATAATCAGATGAAACAATGGAGACAAGCAATGGTGGCTGAAGGATTATATCCTGTACTAATGGCTGAGGAATGTTCCCCAAGTTATACATGACCCAATGACTGGAAGGCTACTTCAGGAAAAAGAAAGAGAGGCAATTAACAAGAATAGAGAAGAATTAATACAGAAGATAACCCAATTAAGTACCCACCCTGAAGCACTGACTATACCAGTGACTATAGGTCCGGTGGTTCCATTATATGGAGGTAAAACAATCGCTCACAAACCACCTGTCATGTCCACACCTACAATTGAACCCAGAAAAGAGAATATAATAATTGATGATCAAGGCAGTGAATGTGATTTGGTGATATCATTAATGGATTTGCCGATAAGAGGACAAGGTTTCTAAAGTATTGTTAAAAGATTTGGATGGTTTATTTAACATAGTGGTACCTGCTGATTTATGGACGGAATGTAAAATTACTGTTGATTGGCCTAGTGATGAATACCCGAGAGATGCCAAAACAGGAGCCCCATCAGAGGAGGTAATGAAGAAATATCACCAGGTGATCACTTTCTTGAAAGGGAAAATTCCTCCAAAGTAAACAGATTGGGTGAAGATATATAGAATGACCCAGGATAGAAATGAGTCCGTACATACTTATTATGAACGCCTACTGCAGGTATTTAAACAGTATAGTGGGTTTGAGAACATAGGAGATAAAGATATGGGACATTTTGTGTATCGATTTGTGACGGGATTGAAACCCGAAATTGGTGACATGATTCGTCAGCACATGTTGTGTTAGTAGGCGAGACAATAGATGACATTCTTAAATACGCAAAGTATTGCGGAGACAAAATTGACAATAGATGAAAGATGTTAGAAGAAAAGGTGATGTGGGCCCAAGTAAAATTAGCGTAACAGCAGGAACTCCAACTAAACAGTCAGACAGGAAATCAAGGAAAGGGGCAAGGCCAAAACGAAAATAATGGGGGAAAACAAAAAGGACGAAGGAGTAGAGAGAAGGCAAAGAAAAAGTTTCCCTGTCATGGGTGCGGAAAATTGGGGCATTGGAAAAACGAGTGCAAAAATATTCAGAATGATAATGGCTCAAATCAAAATTTAAATCCACAGACGCAGAATGAGGTGATAATGAGTCAACCGCAGCAGGTTGTAAATCTACAGTCAGTTAGTTGCCACCTGCCCCTATGCCAAATTTTGTGAACCAGGCCAAGTACAGTGCGGACACCGGATGTCAAGGAGGAAGTGGTAAGAGAAATTCTGTAACATCACAATTTCTTTTACAGGATACTTATTTTGATGACAGTGACCAATGACGGTGCCTGAGGGGGGAGGAAAAGGAGTGCGAACTTGGCGCATCCTTACCGGTAGATCAGTCAGGTCCATCTATTGATGGTAAAGTAGAAGGAAAAGATATTACCTTTTTGTTGGACACTGGTGCTACCCGTTTTACTGTGAGAACAGCAGACATTCCAAACCTACCCCTCTCGGGAGAATCGATCCAAGTAGTGGGGGTTTCAAATAAACAGATTAGAACCCCTATTACAGAACCAATGGAGGTACGCATTGGCAATTTCAGGGAAATGCACAAATTTGTGGTATGTGACTCCAGTCCCGTAAATTTATAGGAAGAGATCTACTGTGCAAAATGAATTGCACAATATTTTGCATGCCTGACGGTGTTGCAATTCAAACTCCAGATGAAGATGAAGTCTACAAAATCATGTTAGCTAAACAAGGCACAGAGGTAGACGAGATGTATTCCATGATGACAAAAGACGATTTACCAGATGAGGTCAAATTGACAGTAAATCCAGATATGTGGGATTTTACAGGAAAAGAAGTAGGGTTAATGGTAAAATGTAGACTCAGTAAAAGTAACTGTGAAGGAAGGTGCAGTTTATCCAAATACTCGACAATACAAAATTAGTCCCGAAGTTAAAGCTGGTGTTGCAGCAGAAATTGATCGAATGATTGAACAAGGCATTCTAAAGGAAATAATGAGCAGTCCCTGTAATTCACCTATAATTGGCATTAAGAAACCTAGCGGGAAATATAGAATAGTTCAAGATCTAAGAAAGATTAACAAGATTGTTGTATCTTGTTGCCCTGTAGTGCCCAACCAAAGCAGTGATTCTGTACCTGACACCATGGAAGTCAAGATGGTTTACTGTGATCGATCTATGCCATGCCTTTTTCTCCATTCCTTTACACCCAGATAGTCAGTATCTTTTTTCATTTCAGTTTGAGGACTGTATTTTAGTCTGGAATCGCGTTCCTCAAGGGTATACTGAAAGTCCTTCGATTTGTAATCAAATATTGAAATAGTACTTAGAAACCTTAGTGCTACCCAGGAGATCAGTACTGGTGCAGCATATTGATGACTTGTTAGTCGCGTCTCAGACAAGAGATGACTGTGTTACTGATTCAATTGCCTTGTTAAATCATTTGGCTGATGGGGGACATAAAGTGTCCCCAGAAAAATTGCAATTTTGCAGACTCGGAGTCAAATATCTAGGACACCAAATAGAACGCGGAATAAGGAAAGTGACCCCTGAAAGAATAGAAATAATAAGACAGATGAAATTGCCGCAAACCCAGAGAGAAATAAGAATGTTCCATGGAGTTGTGGGATACTGTAGGCAGTGGATTGTAGGGTTTTCTCTGCTAGCCAAACCTCTAATACAAATGACCAAGAAACAAGAAAAAGACCCAATAGAACGGGATGATGAAAGTATGGAAGCATTTGTGAAATTGCAAAAGTGTCTGTGTGAAACCCCTGCTTTAGGTATGCCAGATTACTCGAAAGAATTTGCACTGTTTTGTTGTGAAAGAAATAGTTGTGCACTTTCGGTCTTAACCCAGCGACATGGTTTGATGCAATGTCCAGTGGCATACTTCTCTGCTACTTTGGACCCTGTAGTCTCAGCTTTACCTGCTTGTTTAAAAGCAGTAGCTGCAACCTGCATGAGTCTAGAACAGAGCGAATCAATTGTGATGGGACATCCGGTAAAGGTGCATGTACCACATTCAGTTGAGATTCTTTTAACAAGAACTCAAACTCAGTATCTTACTCCTAGTCGGATGACTAAGTATGAAAGAATCATATTAGGTGCTGAAAATGTGACAATAGTCAGGTGTACTGTGCTTAACCCTGTCACCTTATTACCAGATTTATATGGAGAAGAGGTGAGAGATGAAGTCGAGCACGACTGTTTGGATGTGACTGAATTTTGCACCAAACCTCATCCAGACATACAGGAAGAACCTTTGAAGAATGCTGAACATGAGCTATTTGTAGACAGCTCGTGTATGCGCCATGAGGAGGGAGGACTAAGTGCTGGTTACGCTGTGTGTACATTGGCTGGAATAGTCGAAGCATCCTATTTACCAGGAGTCAAATCTGCACAAGTAGTCGAATTGATAGCTTTGATTAATGCTTGCAAAATTGGGAAAAACTGGAAAGTAACCAGCTTTACTGATAGCCAGTATGGTTACGGGGTTTTGCATGATTTTGGCCAACAGTGGATGCAGAGGGATTTCTTGACTTCTTCAGGATCCCCAATTAAAAATGAAAATTTCGTAAAAGAACTGCTTGAAGCAATACAATTGCCAAAAGAAGTGGCAGTGGTTAAGTGTGCTGCACATCAGTCAGGAGATTACTATGTGTCATCCGGTAATAGGTATGCTGACCAGGTTGCCCAATACTGTGCAAGAAAATCGAAACAAGTGGAATTAGCTGCCAAATTATGCTACTCTCAGGATTGGAAACATGGGAAGAAGAAGGACAACTGCAAGATGAGGTAGAAATGAGAGAAAAAGAAGAATGGGTGAAAGTAGGGTGCCAAAAGAGGTCAGAAGATGCTGTATGGATTTACCTAGATGGCAGGCCAGTAATACCAGACTGTATGCTTTCACAATTGGCTAGGATGTATCACAGAGACACCCATATAGGCAGGGATGCCATGATCAGACTCTTTAGTCAGGATTGGTTTAATCCAAAGTTCAGGAATGTGGCAGAGAGTCTATGCCAGAGATGCTTAACCTGTCAACGAATGAATCTAGGCAAGAAAACGGTGGTCAGTATGGGAAGAATTGGAAAGGCACAAGGTAGGGGTGGGCGAAATTTGTGAAATTCACTTTCGCACATTATCGCGAAAATGTTAAAAATCTCCGCAAACACGCGGAAATATCGCGAAGATGCGGAGGTTTTTTTCTCACCAGTTCGCGGTATGTTCTGCGTGGTCGCGGCTCGCCAACTTACCCATGCGGTTGCTCGCGGGTGCGGCCATCTTGTTTTCACTTGTCTCGCGGTGCATGATCGCGAGAAGAAAAAAGTGATCGCGCGACGAATGATGTTACTGCGGGCGCGAACTGTCGCGAGACAGCGCAAATGGCTACCAACAATCCAACATCTCGTGGAGAACGCGACCGGATCGGGAAAACTTGTCGGCGAACGCGGGGATTCAGGTAAGGCGATCGCGCACACGCAAGAATGTATTATTTTACATCGCAAGTAAGCAAATAATTTCCGGTAAAATGCGGATTGCGGAAATTTTGACATTTTCGCGCTCTCCGCAGAACGCGAAAATGTCAAATTATCGCAATTTCCGCGAGCGGAACGGATTTTTAGCCCAGGCCTAGCACAAGGTCCTTTTATAAGGCTACAAATAGATTTCATTCAATTACCACCTTGCAAAGGTTTGAAGTACATACTCGTCATAGTTTGTTTATTCTCACGGTGGGTGGAGGCATACCCTACTAGAAGAAATGACAGTATAACAGTTGCCAAACCATTGTTGCGAGAACTGATTCCACTGTTCGGTTTTCCTGTAACTTTGGAATCAGATAGAGGGTCTCATTTTAATAATGAAAGAATTTTACTAATCTGTGAAGCATTTAAAATTGAACAAAACTGCACTGTGGAAAGCGCCAACAGGCTTCTGGAGCGGTAGAACAAATATATGGCACTATAAAAACAAGACTGGCAAAGGTATGCGGATCCACCCCACTGGAGTGGCCTGATGCTTTACATCTTGTTCTGATGGGACTCAGAAGCATTCCTGACAAGAATACAGTATTGAGTCCCCATGAAATACTCATGGGAAGAGCAATGAGGCAGGCATGGATACCAGGACACAAACTGTTGAATATAACTGATAATTTGGTATTAGACTATTACAAAGAACTGGCTGACCTAGTGCGTTCTATCTCTCACAAGGTTGGAGAGGACGCAGTTGCCAGGCAGCCGGATCAAGCACGTGATCTAAATCCCGATGACTGGGTGTTGGTGAATATTCACACTCGAGAGTCGTGCCTAGCACCAAGGTGGGAAAAACCACATCAGGTTATATTGGTTACAACAACAGCAGTGAAATGTGCAAGCCCTAATTGGATTCATGCAAGCCACACTAAGAGAGTACCCGCACCTGACGAGGAAGGACTCCAACTGAAAAAAGCAGTTGAGGCTGCAGAAGGTTGTGCAGCTGAAGGACTTAGAATAACAGATCCTGAAGTAGCTGACCAAGAACAACCGCGTTACAACAAACAAATGATGCACGGAATGCTGACAATGCATACATTCTCCCCCAGTCAAGAGATCTGGGTTAAATCCATCGTTCTTTTGCCCACTACACCACCCCAGTTTAGACATGGCCATATGCAAATCAGTCTTGACCCTGTGCCTCATGGGAACAGTCCAGCCCGAACTACCAAGCCATGTCTTCCCTGGACCGGAATCAAGCATCCTAGGACCGGTTTCTGGCTATCAGCCGTCATCAGCCAGGATAGCTTGACTCCAGTAGTGTCGTGAGCACGGGTCCCACGTCTAGGAATACCCATCCCACTTAGGGCGAAAAGCGTTACAACAAACAAATGATGGACGGAATGCTGACAATGCATACATTCTCCCCCAGTCAAGAGATCTGGGTTAAATCCATCGTTGTTTTGCCCACTACACCACCCCAGTTTAGACATGGCCATATGCAAATCAGTCTTGACCCTGTGCCTCATGGGAACAGTCCAGCCCGAACTGCCAAGCCATGTCTTCCCTGGACCGGAATCAAGCATCCTAGGACCGGTTTCTGGCTATCAGCCGTCATCAGCCAGGATAGCTTGACTCCAGTGGCGTAGTGAGCACGGGTCCCACGTCTGGGAATACCCATCCCACTTAGGGCGAAAAGCGTTACAACAAACAAATGATGGACGGAATGCTGGCAATGCATACATTCTCCCCCAGTCAAGAGATCTGGGTTAAATCCATCGTTCTTTTGCCCACTACACCACCCCAGTTTAGACATGGCCATATGCAAATCAGTCTTGACCCTGTGCCTCATGGGAACAGTCCAGCCCGAACTGCCAAGCCATGTCTTCCCTGGACCGGAATCAAGCATCCTAGGACCGGTTTCTGGCTATCAGCCGTCATCAGCCAGGATAGCTTGACTCCAGTGGCGTAGTGAGCACGGGTCTCACGTCTGGGAATACCCATCCCACTTAGGGCGAAAAGCATTATAACAAACAAATGATGGACGGAATCCTGACAATGCATACATTCTCCCCCAGTCAAGAGATCTGGGTTAAATCCATCGTTCTTTTGCCCACTACACCACCCCAGTTTAGACATGGCCATATGCAAATCAGTCTTGACCCTGTGCCTCATGGGAACAGTCCAGCCCGAACTGCCAAGCCATGTCTTCCCTGGACCGGAATCAAGCATCCTAGGACCGGTTTCTGGCTATCAGCCGTCATCAGCCAGGATAGCTTGACTCCAGTGGCGTAGTGAGCACGGGTCCCACGTCTGGGAATACCCATCCCACTTAGGGCGAAAAGCGTTACAACAAACAAATGATGGACGGAATGCTGACAATGCATATATTCTCCCCCAGTCAAGAGATCTGGGTTAAATCCATCGTTCTTTTGCCCACTACACCACCCCAGTTTAGACATGGCCATATGCAAATCAGTCTTGACCCTGTGCCTCATGGGAACAGTCCAGCCCGAACTGCCAAGCCATGTCTTCCCTGGACCGGAATCAAGCATCCTAGGACCGGTTTCTGGCTATCAGCCGTCATCAGCCAGGATAGCTTGACTCCAGTGGCGTAGTGAGCACGGGTCCCACGTCTGGGAATACCCATCCCACTTAGGGCGAAAAGCGTTACAACAAACAAATGATGGACGGAATGCTGACAATGCATACATTCTCCCCCAGTCAAGAGATCTGGGTTAAATCCATCGTTCTTTTGCCCACCACACCACCCCAGTTTAGACATGGCCATATGCAAATCAGTCTTGACCCTGTGCCTCATGGGAACAGTCCAGCCCGAACTGCCAAGCCATGTCTTCCCTGGACCGGAATCAAGCATCCTAGGACCGGTTTCTGGCTATCAGCCGTCATCAGCCAGAATAGCTTGACTCCAGTGGCGTAGCAAGCACGGGTCCCACGTCTGGGAATACCCATCCCACTTAGGGCGAAAAGCGTTACAACAAACAAATGATGGACGGAATGCAGACAATGCATACATTCTCCCCCAGTCAAGAGATCTGGGTTAAATCCATCGTTCTTTTGCCCACTACACCACCCCAGTTTAGACATGGCCATATGCAAATCAGTCTTGACCCTGTGCCTCATGGGAACAGTCCAGCCCGAACTGCCAAGCCATGTCTTCCCTGGACCGGAATCAAGCATCCTAGGACCGGTTTCTGGCTATCAGCCGTCATCAGCCAGGATAGCTTGACTCCAGTGGCGTAGTGAGCACGGGTCCCACGTCTGGGAATACCCATCCCACTTAGGGCGAAAAGCGTTACAACAAACAAATGATGGACGGAATGCTGACAATGCATACATTCTCCCCCAGTCAAGAGATCTGGGTTAAATCCATCGTTCTTTTGCCCAATACACCACCCCAGTTTAGACATGGCCATTTGCAAATCAGTCTTGACCCTGTGCCTCATGGGAACAGTCCAGCCCGAACTGCCAAGCCATGTCTTCCCTGGACCGGAATCAAGCATCCTAGGACCGGTTTCTGGCTATCAGCCGTCATCAGCCAGGATAGCTTGACTCCAGTGGCGTAGTGAGCACGGGTCCCACGTCTGGGAATACCCATCCCACTTAGAGCGAAAAGCGTTACAACAAACAAATGATGGACGGAATGCTGACAATGCATACATTCTCCCCCAGTCAAGAGATTTGGGTTAAATCCATCGTTCTTTTGCCCACTACACCACCCCAGTTTAGACATGGCCATATGCAAATCAGTCTTGACCCTGTGCCTCATGGGAACAGTCCAGCCCGAACTGCCAAGCGATGTCTTCCCTGGACCGGAATCAAGCATCCTAGGAACGGTTTCTGGCTATCAACCGTCATCAGCCAGGATAGCTTGACTCCAGTGGCGTAGTGAGCACGGGTCCCACGTCTGGGAATACCCATCCCACTTAGGGCGAAAAGCGTTACAACAAACAAATGATGGACGGAATGCTGACAATGCATACATTCTCCCCCAGTCAAGAGATCTGGGTTAAATCCATCGTTATTTTGCCCACTACACCACCCCAGTTTAGACATGGCCATATGCAAATCAGTCTTGACCCTGTGCCTCATGGGAACAGTCCTGCACGAACTGCCAAGCCATGTCTTCCCTGGACCGGAATCAAGCATCCTAGGACCGGTTTCTGGCTATCAGCCGTCATCAGCCAGGATAGCTTGACTCCAGTGGCGTAGTGAGCACGGGTCCCACGTCTGGGAATACCCATCCCACTTAGGGCGAAAAGCATTACAACAAACAAATGATGGATGGAATGCTGACAATGCATACATTCTCCCCCAGTCAAGAGATCTGGGTCAAATCTATCGTTCTTTTGCCCACTACACCACCCCAGTTTACACATGGCCATATGCAAATCAGTCTTGACCCTGTGCCTCATGGGAACAGTCCAGCCCGAACTGCCAAGCCATGTCTTCCCTGGACCGGAATCAAGCATCCTAGGACCAGTTTCTGGCTATCAGCCGTCATCAGCCAGGATAGCTTGACTCCAGTGGCGTAGTGAGCACGGGTCCCACGTCTGGGAATACCCATCCCACTTAGGGCGAAAAGCGTTACAACAAACAAATGATGGACGGTATGCTGACAATGCATACATTCTCCCCCAGTCAAGAGATCTGGGTTAAATCCATCGTTTTTTTGCCCACTACACCACCCCAGTTTAGACATGGCCATATGCAAATCAGTCTTGACCCTGTGCCTCATGGGAACAGTCCTGCCCGAACTGCCAAGCCATGTCTTCCCTGGACCGGAATCAAGCATCCTAGGACCGGTTTCTGGCTATCAGCCGTCATCAGCCAGGATAGCTCGACTCCAGTGGCGTAGTGAGCACGGGTCCCACGTCTGGGAATACCCATCCCACTTAGGGCGAAAAGTGTTACAACAAACAAATGATGGACGGAATGCTGACAAGGCATACATTCTCCCCCAGTCAAGAGATCTGGGTTAAATCCATCGTTCTTTTGCCCACTACACCACCCCAGTTTAGACATGGCCATATGCAAATCAGTCTTGACCCTGTGCCTCATGGGAACAGTCCAGCCCGAACTGCCAAGCCATGTCTTCCCTGGACCGGAATCAAGCATCCTAGGACCGGTTTCTGGCTATCAGCCGTCATCAGCCAGGATAGCTTGACTCCAGTGGCGTAGTGAACAAGGGTCCCACGTCTGGGAATACCCATCCCACTTAGGGCGAAAAGCGTTACAACAAACAAATGATGGACGGAATGCTGACAATGCATACATTCTCCCCCAGTCAAGAGATCTGGGTTAAATCCATCGTTCTTTTGCCCACTACACCACCCCAGTTTAGACATGGCCATATGCAAATCAGTCTTGACCCTGTGCCTCATGGGAACAGTCCAGCCCGAACTGCCAAGCCATGTCTTCCCTGGACCGGAATCAAGCATCCTAGGACCGGTTTCTGGCTATCAGCCGTCATCAGCCAGGATAGCTTGACTCCAGTGGCGTAGTGAGCACGGGTCCCACGTCTGGAAATACCCATCCCACTTAGGGCGAAAAGCGTTACAACAAACAAATGATGGACGGAATGCTGACAATGCATACATTCTCCCCCAGTCAAGAGATCTGGGTTAAATCCATCGTTCTTTTGCCCACTACACCACCCCAGTTTAGACATGGCCATATGCAAATCAGTCTTGACCCTGTGCCTCATGGGAACCGTCCAGCCCGAACTGCCAAGCCATGTCTTCCCTGGACCGGAATCAAGCATCCTAGGACCGGTTTCTGGCTATCAGCCGTCATCAGCCAGGATAGCTTGACTCCAGTGGCGTAGTGAGCACGGGTCCCACGTCTGGGAATACCCATCCCACTTAGGGCGAAAAGCGTTACAACAAACAAATGATGGACGGAATGCTGACAATGCATACATTCTCCCCCAGTCAAGAGATCTGGGTTAAATCCATCGTTCTTTTGCCCACTACACCACCCCAGTTTAGACATGGCTATATGCAAATCAGTCTTGACCCTGTGCCTCATGGGAACAGTCCAGCCCGAACTGCCAAGCCATGTCTTCCCTGGACCGGAATCAAGCATCCTAGGACCGGTTTCTGGCTATCAGCCGTCATCAGCCAGGATAGCTTGACTCCAGTGGCGTAGTGAGCACGGGTCCCACGTCTGGGAATACCCATCCCACTTAGGGCGAAAAGCGTTACAACAAACAAATGATGGACGGAATGCTGACAATGCATACATTTTCCCCCAGTCAAGACATCTGGGTTAAATCCATCGTTCTTTTGCCCACTACACCACCCCAGTTTAGACATGGCCATATGCAAATCAGTCTTGACCCTGTGCCTCATGGGAACAGTCCAGCCCGAACTGCCAAGCCATGTCTTCCCTGGACCGGAATCAAGCATCCTAGGAACGGTTTCTGGCTATCAACCGTCATCAGCCAGGATAGCTTGACTCCAGTGGCGTAGTGAGCACGGGTCCCACGTCTGGGAATACCCATCCCACTTAGGGCGAAAAGCGTTACAACAAATGATGGACGGAATGCTGACAATGCATACATTCTCCCCCAGTCAAGAGATCTGGGTTAAATCCATCGTTCTTTTGCCCACTACACCACCCCAGTTTAGACATGGCCATATGCAAATCAGTCTTGACCCTGTGCCTCATGGGAACAGTCCAGCCCGAACTGCCAAGCCATGTCTTCCTGGACCGGAATCAAGCATCCTAGGAACGGTTTCTGGCTATCAACCGTCATCAGCCAGGATAGCTTGACTCCAGTGGCGTAGTGAGCACGGGTCCCACGTCTGGGAATACACATCCCACTTAGGGCGAAAAGCGTTACAACAAACAAATGATGGACGGAATGCTGACAATGCATACATTCTCCCCCAGTCAAGAGATCTGGGTTAAATCCATCGTTCTTTTGACCACTACACCACCCCAGTTTAGACATGGCCATATGCAAATCAGTCTTTTTTTTTTTTTTTTTTTTTTTTTTTTGAAACCGTTTATTGCAGTTTATAGAAGTTACAGGTATGGGCCTACAACCACACGGCCGGCCGCTAGAGCATCAAAAGCATATTACATACATACAGCAAAAAACTTTCTCAGCGGTGCACAGTAGGAAGACAGGAGTGATCAATGGTGCAGGCCTCACAGCTCCATGCCCACAGTACGGTTCCATTTTCTTAAAGCAAAACAACGTAAACAAACCACAACCGCAAGGCAACCCGCGATCCAAAGTGACAACACGTGCTCCATAAGTGGGGGATCCAAACCAGCAGCAAAATTCTGAAGAGGGGGACGGGAGTAGATCAGGGACTGGGGGACCGCACGCCCGCGGCCAAGGGAGGGGCGCCATCTAGGGAGACGGAGCCGGCGAGGCCGCCGGTAGCAGCGGCGGCTCACAAATACCCCCGCGGTAGGCGTTCCAGGGGCCCCAGAGTTTCATCCACGCCCCAGGCTTACCCCTCGCCACATACACCACCTTTTCACGAAACATACACCAATCCATATGCTCTTTCCAGGCCGACACCGCAGGGGGCCTCTGGGATCCCCACAATTGGGCAATATCACGCTTGGCTATCATGTATCCCAAAGTCACCCACCGCGCCTGCGGGACCGAGTAGTCATTTGGTTCCCAGACATTCAGCAAGCATCTCCTCGCTTCAGGCAGCAGCGCGACACGCGTAACCATTCGTAGAACCTCATGCACACCACGCCAGAATCGCTCCACCTTCGGGCACTCCCACAGTATATGCATGAAAGTCGCCAACGCACCACAGCCACGCTTACACATTCCATCACCGGCAAAACCCATACGTAAAAGCCTTGGCCCCGTCACGTAGACCCGGTGAAGGATCTTGAGCTGGACGAAACGAAGGCGAGCCGGGATGGCCACCTCTTTCGGAGAGGCCACCGCGGAGATCCAATCCTCGTCGTCCAGCTCCAGCCCGTCGGCAACCCAAGCCTCGCGGAGACTAGTCAGCAGACACGATCTATCGTTAATCAATTTTTTGTATATGAGGGAGATCGTGCTGTCCGGGACATGGCCATCTAGCACTCTGTCCTCCAGGGGGGAAGACTCCGGAATGGATGCAACATCCGGGAAGACGGAGCCCAGCGCATGGCGGACCTGTAGGTACCGAAAGTACTCACTGCCCTGCAGCTGAAACTCCGCCTGCAGCGTCTCAAAAGTTTTGAATCCCCCCCTCGTCCAGAGATCTCCCACCGTGCTGATTCCGATCGTGTCCCACTTCTCGAAGCCCTTCGACGTCCACAGGGAGCCCAACCTCTCAGATGCATACAGCGGAGACGCTCGGGTCAAACGGTCCTTCTACCCCATAGCTGCATTAGCCGCGTGCCAGACACGCACCATGACACGCGTCGGTCCCGTCAAACGGGAGTCGGGCGCGCCAGAGTAGAGCGCTCGATTATAATCGCCACCGGGCAGAAGCGTCCTGTCCATCTCAAATGCCGGGTTCAAGGCGGGCCCGTAAAGGCCATGATTAATTGCAGCTAGTTGGGAGGCCCAGTAATACCGTTTGATGTCCGGGAGGGCGACCCCTCCATCGTACCACGGGAGCGTCAATTTAGCCAGAGCAATACGCGGCCTCCCGTCCCAGAACAGGCGCCGCTGGAGGCCCTCCACCTCGCGAAAGTAGCGTGCAGGGACCAGGTCCATGGTATTCTGGAGGGCGTAGAGGAAGCGCGGCAGGGACATCATTTTAAATAAGGCCGCTCGGCCGAGCGGCGAGAGCGGCAGACGCCGCCAGCGCACCACGTCCTCCCTCAGACGCTGGAGGGGGGGCAGCAAGTTCCGCTCATAGCGGGCCTCCGGGTCAAGAGTGATATATATACCCAGGTACCGGAAACCCTGGGAGGCAATCTGGATCGGACAGTCCCGTGGCAAGACCGGGGCCTCCCCGGAGAGCACATAGACACAGGATTTCGCCCAGTTGATGACCAGGCCTGAGTTGCGACCGAAGGAGCGCAAAACATCAACCAGGACGATCAGTGACTTGCGCGGGGAGGCGAGATACAAAAGGATATCGTCAGCATAGAGGGACACGCGGTCCTCATGCTCGGGGGTCCAGCGGAGACCACGGATAGAAGGGTGCCACCGCAACCACTCCGCCAGGGGCTCCATGGCCAGGGCGAACAGGAGAGGCGACAGGGGACAACCCTGTCGCGTGCCCCGCCCCAGCGCGAATGGGGCAGATACTCGCCCATTCACCACCACCTGCGCCAACGGGCCCGAATATAGCAATTTGACCCAGCTGACGAAACCCGGGCCGAACCCAAACTTCGCCAGCATCGCCCAAATATATGGCCATTCGAGCGTATCAAACGCCATGGTGGCGTCCAAGGACGCCAAGATGGCCGGCTCCCGCACAAATGGGACACGCGCGAGCACCCCGTGTAAGCGCCGCAGATTAAGCGCCGTGTTGCGGTGTGGTATAAAGCCCGATTGGTCTTGGTGGACCAAATCGCCCACCACGCCAACCAACCGGTTGGCCAACACCTTGGCGAGGATTTTGGGCTCCGCGTTCAGAAGCGAAATCGGCCTATAGGATGTGACCCGCTCACGGGGCTTCCCCTCCTTATGGATCACCACAATTGTAGCCAGACGCTGGTCCGGCGGGAGGGAGCCCTGCGAGTGGGCCGCAAGGAACATCGCGCGCAGGTGGGGCGCCAACACATCCGGGCGTAGCTTGTATAGCTCAATGGGAATACCATTGGGGCCCATGGCCTTGCCGGATGCAACCGAGCGAATAGCCGAGGCAATTTCGTCCGAGGTGGGCGGGGCATCCAGCGAATCCCTGTCCTCCACCGTAAGGGAGGGCAGTGCGATGTCCCGAAGCAAGGCATGGGAATCTTCCTCCGAGCAGGGAGAAACCGGGGAGTAGACTTCGCGGAAATAATCCGCGAAGCAGGAGACAATGGCTTCCGGCTCAGTGACGCACACACCATCCACGCTCTCAATCAAAGGCACCACGCGGCTCGCTCTTTCCCTCTTGTCCAACCACGCAATCAATTTGCCAGCCTTGTCACCCACATCATACAATCGCCCCTGCTGCTCTCTACTGAGGCCCCTGGCCGCCTCCGTGACGAGGGCCCGATAGGCCGCCTGCTTTAAGTGCAAAACATGCAACTTGGCGTCTGTTACCCCGCTCCCCAGGTCACCCTCCAGTTCTGCAATCTCGGCCTCAACCCGGGTCACCTCCATGCAAATCAGTCTTGACCCTGTGCCTCATGGGAACAGTCCAGCCCGAACTGCCAAGCCATGTCTTCCCTGGACCGGAATCAAGCATCCTAGGACCGGTTTCTGGCTATCAGCCGTCATCAGCCAGGATAGCTTGACTCCAGTGGCGTCGTGAGCACGGGTCCCACGTCTGGGAATACCCATCCCACTTAGGGCGAAAAGCATTACAACAAACAAATGATGGACGGAATGCTGACAATGCATACATTCTCCCCCAGTCAAGAGATCTGGGTTAAATCCATCGTTCTTTTGCCCACTACACCACCCCAGTTTACACATGGCCATATGCAAATCAGTCTTGACCCTGTGCCTCATGGGAACAGTCCAGCCCGAACTGCCAAGCCATGTCTTCCCTGGACCGGAATCTAGCATCCTAGGACCGGTTTCTGGCTATCAGCCGTCATCAGCCAGGATAGCTTGACTCCAGTGGCATATTGAGCACGGGTCCCACGTCTGGGAATACCCAACCCACTTAGGGCGAAAAGCGTTACAATAAACAAATGATGGACGGAATGCTGACAATGCATACATTCTCCCCCAGTCAAGAGATCTGGGTTAAATCCATCGTTCTTTTGCCCACTACACCACCCCAGTTTAGACATGGCCATATGCAAATCAGTCTTGACCCTGTGCCTCATGGGAACAGTCCAGCCCGAACTGCCAAGCCATGTCTTCCCTGGACCGGAATCAAGCATCCTAGGACCGGTTTCTGGCTATCAGCCGTCATCAGCCAGGATAGCTTGACTCCAGTGGCGTAGTGAGCACGGGTCCCAAGTCTGGGAATACCCATCCCACTTAGGGCGAAAAGCGTTCCAACAAACAAATGATGGACGGAATGCTGACAAGGCATACATTCTCCCCCAGTCAAGAGATCTGGGTTAAATCCATCGTTCTTTTGCCCACTACACCACCCCAGTTTAGACATGGCCATATGCAAATCAGTCTTGACCCTGTGCCTCATGGGAACAGTCCAGCCCGAACTGCCAAGCCATGTCTTCCCTGGACCGGAATCAAGCATCCTAGGACCGGTTTCTGGCTATCAGCCGTCATCAGCCAGGATAGCTTGACTCCAGTGGCGTAGTGAGCACGGGTCCCACGTCTGGGAATACCCATCCCACTTAGGGCAAAAAGCGTTACAACAAACAAATGATGGACGGAATGCTGACAATGCATACATTCTACCCCAGTCAAGAGATATGGGTTAAATCCATCGTTCTTTTGCCCACTACACCAGCCCAGTTTAGACATGGCCATATGCAAATCAGTCTTGACCCTGTGCTTCATGGGAACAGTCCAGCCCGAACTGCCAAGCCATGTCTTCCCTGGACCGGAATCAAGCATCCTAGGACCGGTTTCTGGCTATCAGCCGTCATCAGCCAGGATAGCTTGACTCCAGTGGCGTAGTGAGCACGGGTCCCACGTCTGGGAATACCCATCCCACTTAGGGCGAAAAGCGTTACAACAAACAAATGATGGACGGAATGCTGACAATGCATACATTCTCCCCCAGTCAAGAGATCTGGGTTAAATCCATCGTTCTTTTGCCCACTACACCACCCCAGTTTAGACATGGCCATATGCAAATCAGTCTTGACCCTGTGCCTCATGGGAACAGTCCAGCCCGAACTGCCAAGCCATGTCTTCCCTGGACCGGACTCAAGCATCCTAGGACCGGTTTCTGGCTATCAGCCGTCATCAGCCAGGATAGCTTGACTCCAGTGGCGTAGTGAGCACGGGTCCCACGTCTGGGAATACCCATCCCACTTAGGGCGAAAAGCGTTACAACAAACAAATGATGGACGGAATGCTGACAATGCATACATTCTCCCCCAGTCAAGAGATCTGGGTTAAATCCATCGTTCTTTTGCCCACTACACCACCCCAGTTTAGACATGGCCATATGCAAATCAGTCTTGACCCTTTGCCTCATGGGAACAGTCCAGCCCGAACTGACAAGCCATGTCTTCCCTGGACCGGAATCAAGCATCCTAGGAACGGTTTCTGGCTATCAACCGTCATCAGCCAGGATAGCTTGACTCCAGTGGCGTAGTGAGCACGGGTCCCACGTCTGGGAATACCCATCCCACTTAGGGCGAAAAGCGTTACAACAAACAAATGATGGACGGAATGCTGACAATGCATACATTCTCCCCCAGTCAAGAGATCTGGGTTAAATCCATCGTTCTTTTGCCCACTACACCACCCCAGTTTAAACATGGCCATATGCAAATCAGTCTTGACCCTGTGCCTCATGGGAACAGTCCAGCCCGAACTGCCAAGCCATGTCTTCCCTGGACCTGAATCAAGCATCCTAGGACCGGTTTCTGGCTGTCAGCCGTCATCAGCCAGGATAGCTTGACTCCAGTGGCGTAGTGAGCACGGGTCCCACGTCTGGGAATACCCATCCCACTTAGGGCGAAAAGCGTTACAACAAACAAATGATGGACGGAATGCTGACAATGCATACATTCTCCCCCAGTCAAGAGATCTGGGTTAAATCCATCGTTCTTTTGCCCACTACACCACCCCAGTTTGGACATGGCCATATGCAAATCAGTCTTGACCCTGTGCCTCATGGGAACAGTCCAGTCCGAACTGCCAAGCCATGTCTTCCCTGGACCGGAATCAAGCATCCTAGGACCGGTTTCTGGCTATCAGCCGTCATCAGCCAGGATAGCTTGACTCCAGTGGCGTAGTGAGCACGGGTCCCACGTCTGGGAATACCCATCCCACTTAGGGCGAAAAGCGTTACAACAAACAAATGATGGACGGAATGCTGACAATGCATACATTCTCCCCCAGTCAAGAGATCTGGGTTAAATCAATCGTTCTTTTGCCCACTACACCACCCCAGTTTAGACATGGCCATATGCAAATCAGTCTTGACCCTGTGCCTCATGGGAACAGTCCAGCCCGAACTGCCAAGCCATGTCTTCCCTGGACCGGAATCAAGCATCCTAGGACCGGTTTCTGGCTATCAGCCTTCATCAGCCAGGATAGCTTGACTCCAGTGGCATAGTGAGCACGGGTCCCACGTCTGGGAATACCCATCCCACTTAGGGCGAAGACTGATTTGCATATGGCCATGTCTAAACTGGGGTGGCGTAGTGGGCAAAAGAACGATGGATTTAACCCAGATCTCTTGACTGGGGGAGAATGTCTGCATTGTCAGCATTCCGTCCGCCATTTGTTTGTTGTAACGCTTTTCGCCCTAAGTGGGATGGGTATTCCCAGACGTGGGACCCGTGCTCACTACGCCACTGGAGTCAAGCTATCCTGGCTGATGACGGCTGATAGCCAGAAACCGGTCCTAGGATGCTTGATTCCGGTCCAGGGAAGACATGGCTTGGCAGTTCGGGCTGGACTGTTCCCATGAGGCACAGGGTCAAGACTGATTTGCATATGGCCATGTCTAAACTGGGGTGGTGTAGTGGGCAAAAGAACGATGGATTTAACCCAGATCTCTTGACTGGGGGAGAATGTCTGCATTGTCAGCATTCCGTCCGTCATTTGTTTGTTGTAACGCTTTTCGCCCTAAGTGGGATGGGTATTCCCGGACGTGGGACCCGTGCTCACTACGCCACTGGAGTCAAGCTATCCTAGCTGATGACGGCTGATAGCCAGAAACCGGTCCTAGGATGCTTGATTCCGGTCCAGGGAAGACATGGCTTGGCAGTTCGGGCTGGACTGTTCCCATGAGGCACAGGGTCAAGATTGATTTGCATATGGCCATGTCTAAACTGGGGTGGCGTAGTGGGCAAAAGAACGATGGATTTAACCCAGATCTCTTGACTGGGGGAGAATGTCTGCATTGTCAGCATTCCGTCCGTCATTTGTTTGTTGTAACGCTTTTCGCCCTAAGTGGGATGGGTATTCCCAGACGTGGGACCCGTGCTCACTACGCCACTGAAGTCAAGCTATCCTGGCTGATGACGGCTGATAGCCAGAAACCGGTCCTAGGATGCTTGATTCCGGTCCAGGGAAGACATGGCTTGGCAGTTCGGGCTGGACTGTTCCCATGAGGCACAGGGTCAAGACTGATTTGCATATGGCCATGTCTAAACTGGGGTGGCGTAGTGGGCAAAAGAACGATGGATTTAACCCAGATCTCTTGACTGGTGGAGAATGTCTGCATTGTCAGCATTCCGTCCGTCATTTGTTTGTTGTAACGCTTTTCGCCCTAAGTGGGATGGGTATTCCCAGACGTGGGACCCGTGCTCACTACGCCACTGGAGTCAAGCTATCCTGGCTGATGACGGCTGATAGCCAGAAACCGGTCCTAGGATGCTTGATTCAGGTCCAGGGAAGACATGGCTTGGCAGTTCGGGCTGGACTGTTCCCATGAGGCACAGGGTCAAGACTGATTTGCATATGGCCATCTCTAAACTGGGGTGGCGTAGTGGGCAAAAGAACGATGGATTTAACCCAGATCTCTTGACTGGGGGAGAATGTCTGCATTGTCAGCATTCCGTCCGTCATTTGTTTGTTGTAACGCTTTTCGCCCTAAGTGGGATGGGTATTCCCAGACGTGGGACCCGTGCTCACTACGCCACTGGAGTCAAGCTATCCTGGCTGATGACGGCTGATAGCCAGAAACCGGTCCTAGGATGCTTGATTCCGGTCCAGGGAAGACATGGCTTGGCAGTTCGGGCTGGACTGTTCCCATGAGGCACAGGGTCAAGACTGATTTGCATATGGCCATGTCTAAACTGGGGTGGCATAGTGGGCAAAAGAACGATGGATTTAACCCAGATCTCTTGACTGGGGGAGAATGTCTGCATTGTCAGCATTCCGTCCGTCATTTGTTTGTTGTAACGCTTTTCGCCCTAAGTGGGATGGGTATTCCCAGACGTGGGACCCGTGCTCACTACGCATACATTCTCCCCCAGTCAAGAGATCTGGGTTAAATCCATAGTTCTTTTGCCCACTACACCACCCCAGTTTAGACATGGCCATATGCAAATCAGTCTTGACCCTGTGCCTCATGGGAAGAGTCCAGCCCGAACTGCCAAGCCATGTCTTCCCTGGACCGGAATCAAGCATCCCAGGACCGGTTTCTGGCTATCAGCCGTCATCAGCCAGGATAGCTTGACTCCAGTGGCGTAGTGAGCACGGGTCCCACGTCTGGGAATACCCATCCCACTTAGGGCGAAGACTGATTTGCATATGGCCATGTCTAAACTGGAGTGGCGTAGTGGGCAAAAGAACTATGGATTTAACCCAGATCTCTTGACTGGGGGAGAATGTCTGCATTGTCAGCATTCCGTCCGCCATTTGTTTGTTGTAACGCTTTTCGCCCTAAGTGGGATGGGTATTCCCAGACGTGGGACCCGTGCTCACTACGCCACTGGAGTCAAGCTATCCTGGCTGATGACGGCTGATAGCCAGAAACCGGTCCTAGGATGCTTGATTCCTGTCCAGGGAAGACATGGCTTGGCAGTTCGGGCTGGACTGTTCCCATGAGGCACAGGGTCAAGACTGATTTGCATATGGCCATGTCTAAACTGGGGTGGCGTAGTGGGCAAAAGAACGATGGATTTAACCCAGATCTCTTGACTGGGGGAGAATGTCTGCATTGTCAGCATTCCGTCCGTCATTTGTTTGTTGTAACGCTTTTCGCCCTAAGTGGGATGGGTATTCCCAGACGTGGGACCCGTGCTCACTACGCCACTGGAGTCAAGCTATCCTGGCTGATGACGGCTGATAGCCAGAAACCGGTCCTAGGATGCTTGATTCCGGTCCAGGGAAGACATGGCTTGGCAGTTCGGGCTGGACTGTTCCCATGAGGCACAGGGTCAAGATTGATTTGCATATGGCCATGTCTAAACTGGGGTGGCGTAGTGGGCAAAAGAACGATGGATTTAACCCAGATCTCTTGACTGGGGGAGAATGTCTGCATTGTCAGCATTCCGTCCGTCATTTGTTTGTTGTAACGCTTTTCGCCCTAAGTGGGATGGGTATTCCCAGACGTGGGACCCGTGCTCACTACGCCACTGGAGTCAAGCTATCCTGGCTGATGACGGCTGATAGCCAGAAACCGGTCCTAGGATGCTTGATTCCGGTCCAGGGAAGACATGGCTTGGCAGTTCGGGCTGGACTGTTCCCGTGAGGCACAGGGTCAAGACTGATTTGTATATGGCCATGTCTAAACTGGGGTGGCGTAGTGGGCAAAAGAACGATGGATTTAACCCAGATCTCTTGACTGGGGGAGAATGTCTGCATTGTCAGCATTCCGTCCATCATTTGTTTGTTGTAACGCTTTTCGCCCTAAGTGGGATGGGTATTCCCAGACGTGGGACCCGTGCTCACTACGCCACTGGAGTCAAGCTATCCTGGCTGATGACGGCTGATAGCCAGAAACCGGTCCTAGGATGCTTGATTCCGGTCCAGGGAAGACATGGCTTGGCAGTTCGGGCTGGACTGTTCCCATGAGGCACAGGGTCAGGACTGATTTGCATATGGCCATGTCTAAACTGGGGTGGCGTAGTGGGCAAAAGAACGATGGATTTAACCCAGATCTCTTGACTGGGGGAGAATGTCTGCATTGTCAGCATTCCGTCCGTCATTTGTTTGTTGTAACGCTTTTCGCCCTAAGTGGGATGGGTATTCCCAGACGTGGGACCCGTGCTCACTACGCCACTGGAGTCAAGCTATCCTGGCTGATGACGGCTGATAGCCAGAAACCGGTCCTAGGATGCTTGATTCCGGTCCAGGGAAGACATGGCTTGGCAGTTCGGGCTGGACTGTTCCCATGAGGCACAGGGTCAAGATTGATTTGCATATGGCCATGTCTAAACTGGGGTGGCGTAGTGGGCAAAAGAACGATGGATTTAACCCAGATCTCTTGACTGGGGGAGAATGTCTGCATTGTCAGCATTCCGTCCGTCATTTGTTTGTTGTAACGCTTTTCGCCCTAAGTGGGATGGGTATTCCCAGACGTGGGTCCCGTGCTCACTACGCCACTGGAGTCAAGCTATCCTGGCTGATGACGGCTGATAGCCAGAAACCGGTCCTGGGATGCTTGATTCCGGTCCAGGGAAGACATGGCTTGGCAGTTCGGGCTGGACTCTTCCCATGAGGCACAGGGTCAAGACTGATTTGCATATGGCCATGTCTAAACTGGGGTGGCGTAGTGGGCAAATGAACAATGGATTTAACCCAGATCTCTTGACTGGGGGAGAATGTCTGCATTGTCAGCATTCCGTCCGTCATTTGTTTGTTGTAACGCTTTTCGCCCTAAGTGGGATGGGCATTCCCAGACGTGGGACCCGTGCTCACTACGCCACTGGAGTCAAGCTATCCTGGCTGATGACGGCTGATAGCCAGAAACCGGTCCTAGGATGCTTGATTCCGGTCCAGGGAAGACATGGCTTGGCAGTTCGGGCTGGACTGTTCCCATGAGGCACAGGGTCAAGACTGATTTGCATATGGTCATGTCTAAACTGGGGTGGCGTAGTGGGCAAATGAACAATGGATTTAACCCAGATCTCTTGACTGGGGGAGAATGTCTGCATTGTCAGCATTCCGTCCGTCATTTGTTTGTTGTAACGCTTTTCGCCCTAAGTGGGATGGGTATTCCCAGACGTGGGACCCGTGCTCACTACGCCACTGGAGTCAAGCTATCCTGGCTGATGACGGCTGATAGCCAGAAACCGGTCCTAGGATGCTTGATTCCGGTCCAGGGAAGACATGGCTTGGCAGTTCGGGCTGGACTGTTCCCATGAGGCACAGGGTCAAGACTGATTTGCATATGGCCATGTCTAAACTGGGGTGGCGTAGTGGGCAAAAGAACGATGGATTTAACCCAGATCTCTTGACTGGGGGAGAATGTCTGCATTGTCAGCATTCCGTCCGTCATTTGTTTGTTGTAACGCTTTTCGCCCTAAGTGGGATGGGTATTCCCAGACGTGGGACCCGTGCTCACTACGCCACTGAAGTCAAGCTATCCTGGCTGATGACGGCTGATAGCCAGAAACTGGTCCTAGGATGCTTGATTCCGGTCCAGGGAAGACATGGCTTGGCAGTTCGGGCTGGACTGTTCCCATGAGGCACAGGGTCAAGACTGATTTGCATATGGCCATGTCTACACTGGGGTGGCGTAGTGGGCAAATGAACAATGGATTTAACCCAGATCTCTTGACTGGGGGAGAATGCCTGCATTGTCAGCATTCCGTCCGTCATTTGTTTGTTGTAACGCTTTTCGCCCTAAGTGGGATGGGTATTCCCAGACGTGGGACCCGTGCTCACTACGCCACTGGAGTCAAGCTATCCTGGCTGATGACGGCTGATAGCCAGAAACCGGTCCTAGGATGCTTGATTCCGGTCCAGGGAAGACATGGCTTGGCAGTTCGGGCTGGACTGTTCCCATGAGGCACAGGGTCAAGACTGATTTGCATATGGCCATGTCTAAACTGGGGTGGCGTAGTGGGCAAAAGAACGATGGATTTAACCCAGATCTCTTGACTGGGGGAGAACGTCTGCATTGTCAGCATTCCGTCCGTCATTTGTTTGTTGTAACCCTTTTCGCCCTAAGTGGGATGGGTATTCCCAGACGTGGGACCCGTGCTCACTACGCCACTGGAGTCAAGCTATCCTGGCTGATGACGGCTGATAGCCAGAAACCGGTCCTAGGATGCTTGATTCCGGTCCAGGGAAGACATGGCTTGGCAGTTCGGGCTGGACTGTTCCCATGAGGCACAGGGTCAAGACTGATTTGCATATGGCCATGTCTAAACTGGGGTGGCGTAGTGGGCAAAAGAACGATGGATTTAACCCAGATCTCTTGACTGGGGGAGAATGTCTGCATTGTCAGCATTCCGTCCGTCATTTGTTTGTTGTAACGCTTTTCGCCCTAAGTGGGATGGGTATTCCCAGACGTGGGACCCGTGCTCACTACGCCACTGGAGTCAAGCTATCCTGGCTGATGACGGCTGATAGCCAGAAACCGGTCCTAGGATGCTTGATTCCGGTCCAGGGAAGACATGGCTTGGCAGTTCGGGCTGGACTGTTCCCATGAGGCACAGGGTCAAGACTGATTTGCATATGGCCATGTCTAAACTGGGGTGGCTTAGTGGGCAAAAGAACGATGGATTTAACCCAGATCTCTTGACTGGGGGAGAATGTCTGCATTGTCAGCATTCCGTCCGTCATTTGTTTGTTGTAACGCTTTTCGCCCTAAGTGGGATGGGTATTCCCAGACGTGGGACCCGTGCTCACTACGCCACTGGAGTCAAGCTATCCTGGCTGATGACGGCTGATAGCCAGAAACCGGTCCTAGGATGCTTGATTCCGGTCCAGGGAAGACATGGCTTGGCAGTTCGGGCTGGACTGTTCCCATGAGGCACAGGGTCAAGACTGATTTGCATATGGCCATGTCTAAACTGGGGTGGCATAGTGGGCAACAGAACGATGGATTTAACCCAGATCTCTTGACTGGGGGAGAATGTCTGCATTGTCAGCATTCCGTCCGTCATTTGTTTGTTGTAACGCTTTTCGCCCTAAGTGGGATGGGTATTCCCAGACGTGGGACCCGTGCTCACTACGCCACTGGAGTCAAGCTATCCTGGCTGATGACGGCTGATAGCCAGAAACCGGTCCTAGGATGCTTGATTCCGGTCCAGGGAAGACATGGCTTGGCAGTTCGGGCTGGACTGTTCCCATGAGGCACAGGGTCAAGACTGATTTGCATATGGCCATGTCTAAACTGGGGTGGCGTAGTGGGCAAAAGAACGATGGATTTAACCCAGATCTCTTGACTGGGGGAGAATGTCTGCATTGTCAGCATTCCGTCCGTCATTTGTTTGTTGTAACCCTTTTCGCCCTAAGTGGGATGGGTATTCCCAGACGTGGGACCCGTGCTCACTACGCCACTGAAGTCAAGCTATCCTGGCTGATGACGGCTGATAGCCAGAAACCGGTCCTAGGATGCTTGATTCCGGTCCAGGGAAGACATGGCTTGGCAGTTCGGGCTGGACTGTTCCCATGAGGCACAGGGTCAAGACTGATTTGCATATGGCCATGTCTAAACTGGGGTGGCATAGTGGGCAAAAGAACGATGGATTTAACCCAGATCTCTTGACTGGGGGAGAATGTCTGCATTGTCAGCATTCCGTCCGTCATTTGTTTGTTGTAACGCTTTTTGCCCTAAGTGGGATGGGTATTCCCAGACGTGGGACCCGTGCTCACTACGCCACTGGAGTCAAGCTATCCAGGCTGATGACGGCTGATAGCCAGAAACCGGTCCTAGGATGCTTGATTCCGGTCCAGGGAAGACATGGCTTGGCAGTTCGGGCTGGACTGTTCCCATGAGGCACAGGGACAAGACTGATTTGCATATGGCCATGTCTAAACTGGGGTGGCGTAGTGGGCAAAAGAACAATGGATTTAACCCAGATCTCTTGACTGGGGGAGAATGTCTGCATTGTCAGCATTTCGTCCGTCATTTGTTTGTTGTAACGTTTTTCGCCCTAAGTGGGATGGGTATTCCCAGACGTGGGACCCGTGCTCACTACGCCACTGGAGTCAAGCTATCCTGGCTGATGACGGCTGATAGCCAGAAACCGGTCCTAGGATGCTTGATTCCGGTCCAGGGAAGACATGGCTTGGCAGTTCGGGCTGGACTGTTCCCATGAGGCACAGGGTCAAGACTGATTTGCATATGGCCATGTCTAAACTGGGGTGGCGTAGTGGGCAAAAGAACGATGGATTTAACCCAGATCTCTTGACTGGGGGAGAATGTCTGCATTGTCAGCATTCCATCCGTCATTTGTTTGTTGTAACAAGAACAACCGAGCATAAGTCAGGATGACTGGATACCAGTGGTTGACATACCTAAAGTAAATGTGAGAACAAGAAGCCAATTCTGGTTAGAGAGATAGGAGAATAGTGAGGACCAGTCAGGTATAGAAGAACAAGCTCAGGAAAGTGAAAATACAGCTGTTGGAGAACCTGAGCAGGATCAGACAAGGAGAGATCAATCTACTCAGACAGAAGTGAATTAAACCATTCATGAGTCTGAAGAGGGACAGATAGGTCTGGAAGAACACGTTCAGGCTGCAGAAAGCCAAAGTGCAGTAAGACCTGAGCAGGACCAGTTAGGAAAAGAAGAACAAGTTCTAGTAGAAGAAGAGAAAATCAAAATAAAACCTGAACAGGGTCAAACCAGGGAAGAAGAATGCATCCAGGCAGAAAATGACATTACAGAAATAAGCCCTGGACAGGGTCAGACAGAGAGGGATTCTGAAAATGAAAATAACCAAATTGTGCCACAACTTTATGAAAATAAAAGAGCACTCGAACACAGTGACAGTGCAGTGCAAGCAAAAAGGGTCAGAAGAGGTGATAACTGCCCAGGTGGTGTGAAAAGGTTAAAGTATCAGTTCAAGACAATTAATGAAGAACCTGGCCAGGTAAACAAAATTTCTAGTCAGTCTGGGACATCTACTGATAAGCCCAAATGAAGAAGTCAAAGTTTAAAAGTATGGAACAATAGGCTCAAGGGTCCTGAATGGACCTATATCATTCTTGAATAATTCGAGAATCTAGATTTAAATGAAGAAAGTGATGAAGAAATAAATGCAGAACAGATTGACGAAGAAGTGAGACCTACCTGAAAATTCACCAAGAATGTTATATTTCACCAAATTATTCGAAAGTAAAGAAGAGAAATCTTCTTAGCCCATAATGGCTGATGATAGGGCTGCTGGAAAACCCAAAAACAATTGTGTACAAAGATGTTATAGAAGTTGTATATGTAGTATATTTTTCGTACTTATAATTTGGTTAGTACTAACAGTAGCCATCCCTTATTTGATGGTTGCAAAACAAAAGAATAATACAAACACACATGACATGAAAGGGTAGCTAACATTAAATGAGATAGAATAGCATTAGAAGCACCAGATGAGTCTAAGATTAAAAGAGACAGAGTAGATTTAGGAGCACCAGATGAGTTAGATGTACATCACACTGTGACAAATAATGACACTACTTTAAATGTATTTACAAAGTTATTAGTGCAATACATGGACACTATGGAAGATAGTGATTGTTATGTGTGTATGAAATTACCTGCATCACTAGCAGAAGGTGTAACATATCACCATATTCCATTAACCTACGGTATTTCTTGTAGTATTTTAGCACGTTTGTTTTATAGAACTGGAAAGTTACAATATTATTATTCTAATGTAGATGTGATTTTTTCTGAGGTTCCTATACGAAAGAGCATGAACCCAGTTCTTAGTACTAAGGATGCACAGTTTATGGGAGAATATTTTCTAACTGTGAAAACAGTAGATATAGCTGAAGAACCCAAGCACAATTTAACATGTAAATTACACGAAGAAGAAAATATATTTTTTAATGTAGTTGAGCAAAGGAAACAGGACTTCCAAAGAAGTGCTTCTGAACCGAAACCTCAGATACCTCAATGGGCTGAGAAAGAAGAAATGTATACAACTGGCAAGACTCATGCTGCTATATCCTTGGACTTTGAAAAGAAAGGGAAGATCTGCCTCCATAGATTAAAGACTGAATATAACAATGCATTTATTAGTTCCAGTGAATGTGAACATAATTTCTTAGTTATTGGGGGATGGGGACAAAAAGGTGGAACAGATCCAGTATTTCCTGGAGTTTATTACGTGTGTGGCAATAAAGCCTATTTCAGATTACCTGATCATTGGTACAGGAGTTGCTATTTTGGAATTGTATTCTCAAAAGTGTACAATGTGAAAAGAATCAATGGAAGCAACGACGATGCAAAGGAACGAACACGTACTAAGAGAGCTAGTTTTTCAGAAATAGTAGGTGACATATTTAGTGCATTAATACCTTCAGTGGGAGTAATTCTGAATTTACGAAAAATGTGTCAGCTGTCTACAGTAGTTGATCGGTTATCTACTGACACTGCTGGAGGATTTCTGATGATCAACACAGAAATGGTTGCAATCAGATCTATAGTTTTGCAAAATCGACTTGCTCTTGATATATTATTGGCAAAAGAGGGCACAGTCTGTAAAATGCTGAAAACACAACATTGTTGCACATACATTCCAGACAAAAGTGTTGAAATTGGAGGATATATTAAAAGTATCAAAAAATTGAAGGAAGATTTGAAACCACTGGAAGTTGACTGTGTATAGAAAACATTTACAAATAGTATCACTACCATAGGGATCTGGTTTTCTAACATAGGTTAAGAGTATAATAGGTCAAATAATATTACCAATATTTGGAATAACACTATTAGTCTCAGCAATAATGATATGGTTCAAATGTTGTAAGAAAAGAAAAAGGTATGAAGTGAATGAAAATGGAAATTAAAGAAAGTATGAGGAAATACAACTGGAAGAAATTAAAGGAAAATTCTATAAAAGGATGAAATGTTTAGAGTACAGAAATGAAAAGGAAGGAAATGAAAAGGTTGGAGAGGTAATTGAGATGTGCTAAAGCTGGCAACTGATTAGGTGGTGGGAAATTGGTGATGGCATAAAATGCCATCAGAGAGGGGATTGATGGAGCAAGGACTCGTATAAAAGAGACTTGCTCGGATGCAACCTTCTCAGATAACTCGTAATACCATAATAATTGTGTTTGTAAATACTAATAATGCATCACAGTTCGTACATTTAAGCTTAGGGGAAGCTTGCCTATGTGTCGTACTAATAGGTAACCTGAGTGCGACTAAAATGGCTTCTAATGCAAAATTCTGTACTGGGCATGCGTCAACTACATCTACGTAGTAATGACGAGTTCTTGCTTGGAGGGAAATCTTTGCAGCTGCGCAATCACTTTCAAGATGGCGGCTTGGAACTCACATGGTAAAGCGCATGCTCTTGCTGAAACTAAACCATGCAAGTTTAATAAAATGCTAATGTGAAAGATTTATAAAAGTAAAGGGCGTTAGAGTAGAGATAGGTGGTATACAGTGAAATCATTTTATTTTGAATTTAATATGTCTCTTTCTGACTTCTTATCTAGTTCGTAATTTGGGCCTCAAAGGATGACCGATGTCCATACCCCACGTGGTCTCCGAACAGGTGCACTTGTAACCCGCCAGGAACCATAAAGGTGTACTTGAAACTCAGCCAAGGACACGACCGCTACATGTCCTGGGAAAGAAGTTGTCTTCCTGATTGATGAATAAAGAAAATACTAAATGTATATTTTTGATTGATAACAATGTGAATGCGGGTGGGAAATAAAGCTTGGGAAAATAATTAAGGAGCGGGAACACTGAACAATGGGCTAAAAGAAAAGTATTAAACTTAGCATGGTGTGATGATCATCTCCCCTTTCCTGTTCAATCAGAGTTAAGAGTTTCATTAATTTGAAACATTTAGGGGTAGTACATGCCGTTAGAAAGGTATAATTGAGGTTGTTTAGTTAGTCAGTTTAGATCACAGATCATAGAACAGACCGCAGCGAGACCAGAATGCTGAGAAACCGGGATGATGTCCGAGAACTGAATAAATGCTGAACAAGAACCATTTTCCAGACTTCGAATTTTGAGCCAATTAATTAGAAGAACATCGCGGAAGAACCGAGGAGGCACATAATAGAAGATCACAGAAGAATCGAGGAGGAAGATATTGTCAGAGAGGGGTGCAACGCAGGCGTTGTATCTAGAAGAGGTCATCTATCCTGTCCCTGAATCCTGTCCTGAGCCTTTGTCACCTGATCTGTCCAAGGGGACCCATTCCAGCTCCTTGGCCAAGGGGTTGGTTTCCACACCATCCTAGGTAACTATAATTCTGTGTAGTATGTCATTGTACTGGTCTCTCTGTTTTCTCCCTATTCAGGTACTGTCATCGTAATAACTTTGTTTAACGATTATTCTGTCTTAAATTTTATTCCCTAACTTGGAGAAAACGTTGTTCTAATTGTATTTTGGTTCTTGGCTCACATGAATTTAACTAGATAAACATTTAAACTCGCCTGAGTCTGTGGTTATTTAAAGAAGGTTTTAGTCTCTGTCAATTTTACCTACACAGTTAACTAAAAGGTCCATTGACCAGAGGAAGTACATTCGGTCAGAAAGGTTTGGTAAGAAATAATAAAGATATTTTCATCTTACAGGTATTAGTACAACAAATTGACCCCAGCGGTATCTACTGGCCTATGTGAAAGTGTGTATGTTTATGGGCCCAGGTGAGTATATGGTAGTTGAATATCTGAGGTTGGTAGCCCGCTGGATCACTAGCAATAGCATTGTGTACTATAAACCAGCCCTTGTTTCTTGATGATGATAAAAATCATGAATTAGACTGTAATATCTCAGACGAGGTATGGATAACCCACTTTGAAAAGATATACAGCCTCCCTGTAGATGGTAATTATGCTTCATCAAATATGCCACATAACATTTCTTGCCCTCTGGACCTACAGGTTTCCGAAGTAGAACGGGCCATAGAAGAAATGTCGCGAAATAAGGCCCCTGGACCTGATGGGGTCCCGGCGGACCTGTTTAGAGCCGACCCACACACCTGGTCAAAAATTTTAACTAATGTATTTAACAGGACTGGGCAAAATAATAGTTTTCCAGCCACATGGGCAACCTCAATCATTATTCCAGTTTTTAAAAAAGGTGACAGACAGGATCCCTCCTGTTACAGACCAATCTCTTTGATAGATTTGTCTGTAAAAATACTAGGTAGAGTGGTCTTGAACAGGCTAAATGAATGGTTGGAGGGGAGTGGGATCTTGTCTGACGCCCAATATGGTTTTAGACCCAAACGGAGCACCATTGATCAGTGCCTGAATTTGCACCTTTTAATAAATAAATATACAGTGGCCAAGGAAGGGTTTCTATATATGGGATTTATGGATCTTTCCTCTGCGTTCGATCTTGTTAATAGATCTAAGCACTGGAATATCCTATTGGATATGGGCATTCAAGCTTCCCTTGTACATTTTTTGGCTGATCTACACTCGGATCTATCGGCTAAAATTAGAGTTAATTCAAATGGGCGATGCACGAGACACTTTAGCTCAGACAGAGGTGTTAGACAGGGATGTATCCTGGCCCCCTTGTTGTTTACCTTAGATATAAATGCTCTTGATTCCCAACTGGGTGAGGTATCTGTGGATATTCCGCGAATAGGAGATCAGGTTGTTCCGGTTCTCCTGTATGCGGATGACGCAGTTCTCCTGGCTCGCACTGGGGTAGGGTTGCAAAAGTTGTTGGATGCCTTCGGAAACTTTATGAAAAATTTGGATCTCAAAATAAATGCGAAAAAATCCCAGGTCCTGATTGCTGGGAAGGGAAGGCAGAAATCCAGGGTTAAAACTTTCTTTTGTAGTGGGGATGTGGTTAACAGGGTCCCAACATTCCCCTATTTGGGGGTTGTCTTTGATGAAAAGGGAACCTGGTATGCACAAATTAATAGCCGGAGCGTGGCATTCGCAAGGACAGTTTCAGGAGTTAGAGGCTTTACCAAAAGATTAGGGGCTAGACCAGTTGAAGCCCTTTTAAAGGTATATGAAGCAAAATGTTTAGCCGTTGCCACGTATGGTTGCCAGATATGGGGTCATACTAACCACAATAAAATTCAGTTAATTGAAAATAAGTTCTTAAGAGACATCCTTTCTGTCCCACAGTCTACCCCGACTTTCTCTACACATACGGAAGTGGGGATCGGTTTTGTGACCGACCAAATTAGAATTGCCCCTCTCCTATATTGGCTCAAGATCTGGCTGAATAAAGAAATTACTCTAAACCATGTGATATTGAAAAATTGCCTAAAACTGGACAATGTAAACAAGATCTCATGGTTGGCCTAGATAAAATCTGGGTTCCAAAAGATAGGACGCGAGGCCCTTTTTTGTTCACCAGATATTATCACGAAGAAGGATCTCGCATTGACAAAAACGGCCCTTGAGGCTTTATTTTCCATTGAGCGTGAGCAGTCAGAAATGGTAAAACCAACAGTCAGAGCGAATTATGCCCTGATCAGTTGCCCGGGCCCTGAACCATACTTGATTGCTGTGAATGCCCCATACCATCGGTATCTCCTAATCAGATTTAGGTTTAACCTGGTGCACTTTTCCTTGGGCTTCTTTCAAAACTGGTGTCCCATGGATCGTGCAGATCCTTGTAAATGCGATAATTGCTCAAGACAGGACACTCTCCATTTTTTTATGTTCTGTAGTTTTTACAAGGATTGTAGAAGGAAGTTTTTGCTCCCGATCCTGAGGGAGCTGGGTTTTAGACAGGTCAGACCAGCACTTGTATACCTACAACAATTAAGTTGCCCACGAATTATGTTTCACGTTGCGAGCTTTTTGGTCGCTGCTATGCGTATTAGAAAAAAACTTGTTTTTCCACTGTAGGATTTAAATTAGATTATTTTTTAATCTTTTAACAGTTGACGTACAATTTTATATCTGTAGCTTTTTAAATTAATTTATATTTGAACATGAAAAAGGCCACATTATGAATGGCAAATAACCCATGAATTTCTGTATATTTTAATGTTTTTTAACTGTGTTTGTTATGATTGTATATGTGTCTTTTATGATATTGATTTATCGAATAAAGGAATTTGACTGACTGACTGGCATTGTGTACTATAATACATAAAGATGTCACCACTGTAAAATGGATGCCACTTTTGCATAGCCCCAGATGTGATGTAGTAGTCCTTTGTATATTTCTGTTTTTTGATCTGAGCACTATATAAATATTTGTGTGATTAAGAACAATACTTGACCCATGAGAAAGGAGCGGCTGCTCCAAAACGGGTCGGGCGTTTTGCCATATGAAATCAATTTCTGAAAACCACGCTTGTATGGAATTGGGCTTGGCTTCTTTTGTGGATTCACTAAGGATTGTTGGAATTTGTGAGGGGTTCGCGACCTCACCGAAACCCGCTGCCATTAAGAGGCAGAGTTACTCGCGAGCACTTGATTGGATAGATATACATACTGTTACATGGGACCGGTCCTTAAGTCCCTGTATCCTATGCCCTATATCAGGAGTCTTCAATCCTCTGTGTAACAAGAGCTATTTATATTAATTGAAAATCATTACGAGCTACCAATATATATTTAGTGTTGTAATAGTGACCACATCAGACAAGATTTCATTAGTAACTACCAGGTCCAAGATTACCATCAGTGATCCCCTCAGTGCATCAGGAGGGTTGTGAGCAGTAATATAAAAAAGGCTTTGTCAATTTGGAATGTGTATAAGTAGATAATACCTGCCAGCTACAGTCTGCCTCTTGCACAAAAGTAATTTCATTAGTTATATGTCTCTGCACTTGATGTATCACTCAAAATCACCTCAATATATATTTTGTAATTTCAGTTGTTTATCTCCAAACATCAGCTCATGAGTTCTGAGAATGTGCACATATTCATCTTGGAACACACAATTTTGTCATACATATGTTCCTTTAACCAAGCAAAAAGTTCCAGTTCAGAAGGTTGGGATGCACACAGGAGAGCTACTGACAGGTGGCTGGAGGGCTACCAGTAGCTCACGATTCAGGCAGTCAAATACCAATATTTCAGAAAGCAGAAGCAGTGTTCATAATTGGTGGCTTGCAAACAAAAACGTGTAGGGAGATGTTCTCAATCCCATGGGTCCGTCTAATATGGGGCGGATAGGGTAAGCAAAATGTGTTGAGGTTGCTTGATGAGGCTTGAACATGAAGTCATGAACACATAAGGGGGCATATTTACAAGCAGGCGATAAAAAATTATCGCCGCTTTTGCGGATGTTTTCGGCTGAAAAGCGGCGATAATTTTATCACCTAATTAGCAAGGCCACGCTACGCGTGAAACCTTGCTAGCGTGGGGATTCTTTACGCCCAGCTTTGCATCTCTAATGAGATGCAAAGTGGGCGTTCCTGACCTAGCCTGACAGGAGAAATGTCGCTAAGCGACATTTCTCCTATCATCAAGCCCCACGCTATAAAGCATAGGGTCAGGAAAAGTATTGATAACCCCTGTTATCGCTACTTTCCTTACACCTGCTTCAGGACTGAGTTAGCCATGATATCCTATGGAGGGTGGATATCATGGCTAAATTTGTGAGTCCCTATCAGCAGGCTAATGTCACATTGCGTGAGATTATCGCTGGGTTTCCAGTGATAATCTCACGTTAGGCAGTTAGCGTGAGGATTTTTATCGCTGAGGAGATAAGCGTTGCTAATAGCACGCTATCTCAGCGATAAAACTCCACGTTACCCGGCGATAATTATCCTCACGCTAAGAGCGCTGAGTGATAATTAACGCCGGGTGTTGCTGATATGCCCCAAGGTGAGGCCCATTTCGGAGCAAAGTATGGGGCCCTTGAAAAATATCTAGGCCACAATTCAGTGGCAGACATGTAATTCCTAAATGCAACTACAATAGTATCAAATAAGAACAATTATTTGCTGCACAAGACAGGAGCGCTATGAGCGAGGAACGGGCCATAATATTAATGTCCCCAGCCTGCATTTCAACCTCTGTTCCTCAAGGGAAGGCCCCCCAAGAAAGACAGGGCCCCATGCACTAAAAGGGCAGAAATGCCCTGACCCTGCTACTGGTCATGAATGGCTCAGTAATGTAAATGAGTGGTGCGGGGTCACGACCCCGTTTAACGTGGGTTAAAAGGGAGACTGGCGGCACGTCAATCAAAGGTTTGAGAAGCTTGCATGCAGACATGCACTACTGTTTTACCTACCCACCTAATGGCACAGCCGCCACACCCAAGAAAATGTTCAGTTACATTATATAATCCTGTGTATTTTTTCTTGTTTCATTTGTGTTCTATTGTTTCCTCTTGCTAGAGGGCAACTTATTTTGTGTCTATTTCATTCTTCATGGAGCAGGGAAATACAGCCGGGTGAGCACGGTGATTCACATCTCAAAATACCTTAACACAGCACGGGTACTCATTTATATGAGTGTAGTCTGAATATACTCACAATATGCTGCATAATTCAAATATATTTTAATCTGCAACTGTTCTTCACGTTGCCTAACTCGGCTAATAGTAAAGAAAAAAATATTCTGGGATTTTGGTGTGTGTGAAAAAAGTATTTTCCATAGTAATAGTGTTAAAGCTCTGGCTAGCGAACAGTGACCTAATGTGGTGCTAATTTGCCGATCCACAAAACTTTACTTGCCAATGCAATGGTGCGTCTAGAGGCTGTGGTTATTGTTGTCTTAAAGGGTTTTGGGGTCCCCGAGCAAAAAATATTTTGTGGGCCCTTGTTTGGAGCAACTTTGAATGTTATTACCCGCTTTCTGCTAATTCAAGCCCCGTGATGGCAAACAAAATGTAATCATATGCTAAAGGCTGAGATATAGAAATGGATAAAAATAAAATAAAGAAAACGTTGGCATTCTTAGGGGCCCCTTGGGAGGTGGGGGCCCTGGGCAATTGCCCAATCTGCCTATCTCTGAAAACGTCTCTGGCTGTGGCAGAAGTGACACACACCTTGACAAGAGCCATTGCAAATAGTGCAGTTTGCAACATGTCACTGCATTCTGTATTAATGTATCTGTTTTTTCAAACACCACCATGCTCACAAGCACAGCTATTCCCCATTTGAGCTTTAGTCCCATTTCAGATAAGTGTATTGTCACCCGCCTTTGCCAATAATATTTATACTATACACGGCTGCAATTTCCACAATGCCAGTTTATTGCTGCATAATTTCGGTAATTTCACGTTAGGCTTATTACACAAATTTCTCAAAATGACCCAATTACACCAACTGGTATAAATGCACACCATTCGCTGTAAATGTTTTGCACAAGTGCACAAAACCAATGCAAATTACCAGAAGGTGAGCAGGACTTGTTTCAAGTAAATATGTTTTTGCACTACTTTTTAACGCAAAATGCATCCTCCCCAAATGGATATAAGGAGGCATTTCACAATAAAATATAGCACCAAATGCCAGTATTGCATTTTGTGTAATTGCACGCAATTTTGCACAACTTGTCTGAAATTTCAAATCATTTTGTGAAAGCAAATTAACTCAATTTCACCCCCCCCCCTCCCATAGACACTGTTGGACCTGCCAGTAAACATGACTTCATTGACTGCGATTTTGTAAGCATTGACAGCAGCAACTTACTTAATATATTGAGAATGACGATAAAAATGGAAGAATAATCAGCAACAGCATTGTTACACTTGAGAAATACTCACTCTGCTAGATTTTTCATGCAGGAAGCATATTTGTTAAATACCAAGAGGCATGACAGTAGAGCGTCCACACCTCCCAGCATATTTATAAAAGAAGCCATGTTGGCAAGTCCCCACAGAAATGTTCCAGAGCAAGTAGTTAATGTGGTCTCCATTAAAAATGTCTTGCTAAGCAGTATATTAACTTAGAAACCTTACCCATAGTCATCTGGTAAAATTGACAATGAGCCTGGCTCAATAGCTGTTGGGTACAATCTCACCTTTTCAAATCTTCCAGTATTTGTTTGTATGCATTATAGCATCCAGTACACATTACTCTCCCCTTATGAGTTAGTATTGCCAAGCTGCGTGGAACTTGGCATACACGTGATTATGTCAAACAGGAGTGGTCGTTGACAGAGACAACGTTTGGATCGATGTTCTTTCCGGAAAAGCTCCCATGTCTTTATATGATTCCTGTTTAAATCCCTGTTTCGTTTTGAGACGCATGGCAGTTGTGCCTCACTGCTTTTCTTTTGACTGTTGGATATGTCCATCAGCCTCCAGTGTAATTATTGTGGGACTTCAATATGTGAAAATCAGTTGGTCGGCGGCCCTCTATCACTATGGAAGGTGTGTTTTTCAAACATGGATGCTATAGAAAATAAACACTTTTCTAGGTCTCGCCTAGACAACGCTTGCGCTGTCTCTTTGAGACATGCTGGATTCAGGATATAGGCATGAAGCTCCACCCTCTTTCCGCCCGTCTTTTTACTTGGCTCCGGTCACAGTCCTTTGTAAATGATGGCTTTTCATTGGTCAATAGTCTTAGCAGTCACTCCTTACTACCACCTTTTTCTCTTCTTGTAACCTCCCATGAGGACACCCCATGTTACATGTGTTGCTACTCTGTATATTTTAATTATAGCCTCGGAGCACTATTTTCTTAAATGCCTTTCTCCTGCAAAAATTTAACCAGTGTGGCACGCCTCGGCTTGAGTAATGGTGGCCGTGCCTTTCATTTTTGTTACTTGCATCGCCGAAGCAGCCGCATGCCTTTTTTTCTGTTTATTTACTATTGCAACAATGGCAGCACCCGTGCAAGGTGCCGCCATTGGAACAAAAGTAAACAAATAGAAAACAAAGCTTGCAGCCACCATTTTTTTTCCATTGCAAATGCTTGTTTTTCATGGAGCACAATAGCAGAGTCAGGAATTCCCAGTCAGGCGCTTAGTCACAAAATCCTCTGAGTCACCCAAGTCAGCTAATTCAAAGTAACATCTGGGTATGCATGGGTGTGGAGATGATACATAAAGTTTGCGTGCCTCATAAGTCACACTACACCAAACGGTAGCGACACAGTACCTCACTACTGGGAGCAAGGCTAGCCAGCCTCCTTTACCCTTCTCAGCCAGAATATCTCACAGAAGACTGCAGAGGAAGAACTGCGCCCTCCTCATTGTCATGAAGTCCTTCCACACCTGCTGCCCCCTTCCCCCATGCAGCAGGGCTGCAGCGGATGCCCGTAAACTCTTTAGAGTTCTCTCTGACCTGTGTTTCACGGTGATGCTGAACTTTGACCTGACAGCGCAAGACGTCATAGACGCCTATCAGGAAAGTATGCCTCAGGGCGGCTTCTTCTGTGGCAGGAACTGCAGTCCTTATTCTATAGAGGTGTGCAAGCCAATAGATCGAACAGGAGAGTTGACACAAGGGTCTGGATAGCTTTTAAGAACCCTTACACTAGCCAAAACATGGCAACCTTGCATGTAAAGCATGCAACAAACTTCATGTAAAAATCTAGTAAAGCATTTTAGGAATTCAAAGATGTGTATATATGGAAATGTTTCACCTTAGTATATCGGATTATAGCTGTGCATTTATTAACAGTGATACACAGTAGCGGCTCGTAGTGGAAGTGTTGCAGGGTGGGGCGGTGGAGGGGCAGGGTGGGGGTAGTAAACTCCGGCATACGGCCGACCGGAGGTAATTACATAAATAAATAAATCAAATGAATTACATTGCACGCGCTGCAACACCATTTATTTATGTACTCACCTCCGATTGGCTGTATGCCGGAGTTTACTACCCCCCACCCTGCCCCTCCCCCACCCCGCCCCACCGCCCCGCAGCACTCCCACTACGAACCGCTACTGGTGATACATTTGGAACATGAACTTTGAATCATTCAAAGAGTGGAGCCCCTGGAATTATGCAGCAGTGAAAGACCAAATTAAGAGAGATGGTTAACTATATTATGCTGCCCAAAAATGCAATTAATGCGGCCCATTTTGAGATAGTGTTGCTAAATTATTTTGTCAATTTTATTACACATGATAACAATTGGCAAAGATTTTGTTAAAATCTACAGATTATGCAGCAGATGATGCCTTATGCAAACATAGAGCATCCACAATTATGCATAAAATGCCATGAATGCACAATCCCATAATTCCACTGAACCTGACTAAAAGGCAAGCCAGTCTGTCATGTGCACCCTATTTGTAGCCTCGTTATCACACATGGAGCAACGTTAAAGTCTATTAAATCAAAGACAAGGTGCTCTCATGTGGAATAATAAAAAAAGAGGACTGGTCAAATAAAATTACCAATGTGGTCAAGCGAGAAAGCCTGGATTGATTCTATTTTATGGTTTCATAATGTGCAACTCAGCCACTAGACGGGCATCTCTTTCTGTCTCACGTATTATATCAAAGGTTAATGCTTTGTCTTTTAATCTCAACATATTAGCTTACATCGTGGTTGGCTGGCTGAAGCCACAGGAAAGCTCTGCTCGTTTTGGGCTCAAGTGTCCAAAAGGACCTTGAGCTGAACTAGAGCCACGTATCTGGCTACAGTCTTATATGGCTGACCTATCTCTATGAATCTAGCTGTCTTTCGATTGACTGTTTATGCCTGCCTCATACCTAATGTGCATTTTTTTCTATTTCTTTACCTTTGAAGCAATCGCGGTACCAACAGTTTGGCTTAAGATGTTTAAAGCTAAAGTGTGGGTGCTGCCAGTGTAACAAAAGTAAACAAATAGAAAAAAAAGCACACAGCCACCATTTTTCTTTCTGTTTTTTTCTTTTCTTTTGAAGCAATTGCGGCACCCGCGTTTTAGTTTAAGATGTTTAAAGCTAAAGTGCAAGTGCCGCGATTTCTGAAGCTTTGAGCAAATGGCGTTGCATTATTATTAGCAACGCCAATAGCTCAAACTTTCAGTAATGCGAGACTTTTTGCATTGCAAATGCTTGTTTCTGTAGCATCCATTTTTCAGATGCTTTCCCTGCACTTTAAACCAAAAGGGTTGATGTTTGTGCAGCGTGGCACGCCTCCTCCACACGTCATGCAAACGTCAAACCTATTGGCTTTATCAATGTGTGTTTCTTTTCTGATGTTCCTGTTAAAATTGAATACTCTCCCTGCGGTATTACCGAATTAACATACTAAGAGCAGTTATAGATAAGTGTGCTTGTTTACAGCAACTCCGAATTCAAGTTAGGGGAATTGCTGTCTAATAGAGGAACGTTTTACTCTTAATTTAACTTTTCCTTTGAAGAAAAGTAGAAAATTGCTATCAAGATGACCTATTATATTCTTTCCGTTTACTAGTGACCGTTCAAGAGAAGTCATTAATTCTCCAAGGGTTGCATCTGGGTGTTTTCCAGTCACAGGCCGATTTAGGTCGAAGATTGACAGTCAGTTTGTAATTACTAACTATTCCTATCGTCAGTTCCTGAAAGGGACTAGGGACGGTGGTTTTCTCTCCGGTTTATGGCCCCCGGTTACCAATAAAAGGCTGGCTTTGACTTTTTAGCTGTTCTTGTTAATAGCCCAGCTTTATTCTAATGTGCTCCTTGCTGGTTTATTTATTCCTTGCTGTTAGCAGGAGGTTAGGGGGTATACAATACGCCAAATCCTGAGCTTTCCTTTATATTCCCAACATTTCATTCATAGATTTCTTTTAAAAAATCAGTGTGCTCAATCTGAACATTTTCAAAAGCAGTCATGCTGAAGAATGATATGATAGATAAAGGGATGTATTTATTAATCACAAATTAAAGCAAGCATGCTTAAAGTGCTGAGAGCTGTTGGTGTGCATTGCTGCTGCTGGTGTGACATTGTCTGGGGAAAGCATGCTGTGGTATGGATGGAAAAACCAGAGCTTAAACCGTCTGATGTGTTTTATTCAAATTTTTGTGTTTGTATATAGCATGAGCTTGGCCCATGGGTTTTAGAGCACTTTTGCGTAAACATCACATTATATCACACAAGGCCGTATGTGCTGTTGCTTGTGAGATATTTTGTTAGCTCACAGTAGCGCCTGCCCACTGCTTAACGTTGGTTTGCTTGATTGTCACTATCATTTCCTTGCTTCTCTTTGGTCAAAGCATACCGGCTTCACTTCCTCTTTGTGTGCTTTTCTGCCCCCTGGATGACGGCCCAAGTAGTTGTTTCCTTCCACAGCTCGCCCTTTCAAAGCAAATTGTTTCTTTTAGTTGAAGCACCCCATAAAAGTGCCATGTGTGTGCAGGCCCTCTCCCTCATGTGCTTCTACTCCCATTTCACTCTATGTTGTTGCTTGCCCTCTTGCACCCTCCCATCCCTCTATCCATTGTTGCTTGACACTCCAACCCTCCCATCCTTCTCTGTGATGTTGCTTTCTACCTGCAGTCCCTCTTATTGCTTGAAATCTCTTCAAACCCGCTCCATGGTGTTCTTTGCCTCCTCCCACCCTCCTGTATTGTTGCTACCCCCCTCCCAAACCACTCTGTCCCGTTGATGGCCTCCACTGGTCCTGCACTTCCCCGTTGCTTGCCCCTCCCTCCGCATCATGCGTTGTTGTTTACACATTCTTGTCCCATCCTGCGTTGTTACAACCCCCCTCTTACCTCATTCCGCATTGTTGCTTGCCCCCTCCTGCCACATCCCACATTGTTGCTTGCCCCTCCCACCCCTTGTCAATAAAAGAATGCATTGCTCTCTCCTACCCAACACATTTGCATTCTCAATGTTTCTAGCCAGATTGCACAGCAGCTGTGCAGCATTGGTGAAAGTTTAAAAAAAGTTGTATAGGTGGGCCATAATAACACTTTTTAATTGCTGGTGTAAGGGTGAGGAGGTAGGCATAAACGCCCTCTGTGTTGCACACCGTCCCTCCAAGATTACTCCCGTCACACCTTGCCAACTGCATTTTTTTTAAAGAAAGCTATGAGGCTGCCTGCTCGGACTGCATTATAGCACTTTTTTAAAGTACTTTCAGCCACACTGTACAGCAGCCATACTGCTGTGCAACATTGCAAAAAACATTGACAAAACCAATAGCTTGCACAGGCAGGACCTTTTGGCTTTGTCAATGCTTGTGTTTCCTTTGAGGTAAGGGGAGAGTAAAGGACAAACAGAACCACAAAATGTTGAGCCAACAATGGAATTCAAACCTGCTTCTTCAGCTTCTCAGTCTGCTGCTCTGGTCATCAGGCTACATATCTTCCTTACCTCTTGTATGCGAGAACTAGAACTACACTACAATAGAGAGATTGTGAACAGAAGGCAGCATAGGTGAGTATTATTGACTGGAAGTACACATATGGGGCCGCTTCCGATCCTGGAGAAATATTCCCCGTACGAATCGTATCCGGATTTTTTTTACGTACGAATCGTACAAGTCCCATACAAACTGGCAAGTACGATTCGTATGTAAAAAACACCATACGAATCGCATTGGGAATATACCCCGACACGTCCTCGGGTCGGAAAAAGTGTCCGACACGTCCCCGGGCGGTTTTACGTACGACTCGGTAAACCGACGTCCGAACGCGCAAGTACGATCCGTCCCGTCCGTCCGAATCCACAACCGTATGGTAAAAACACCGTACGGAGCGAACCTCCATAGCAACCATGGAGACGTCCAAACATGTGCCTGCATATGCGCCGAACACCCCCCCCATGTCCGCGCCGTACCCCCAGCCCCCCGTATGTCAGCGACGTACCCGCACCCCACCCGTGTATGTCCGCGACGTACCCGCACCCCACCCGTGTATGTCTGCGACGTACCCGCACCCCACCTGTGTATGTACGGTGCGAACCCCCACCCCACCCCCATATGTACGGTGCAGACCCCCACCCCACCCCGTATGTACAGTGCAAACCCCCACCCCCGTATGTATGGTGCGAACCCCCACCCCACCCCCGTATGTACGGTCTGGACCCCCACCCCACCCCCGTATGTACGGTGCGATCCCCCACCCCACCCCCGTATGTACAGTGCGAACCCCCACGCCCGTATGTACGGTGCGAACCCCCACTCCCGTATGTACGGTGCGGACCCCCACCCCACCCCCGTATGTACGGTGCAAACCCCACCCCCGTATGTAGGGTGCGGACCCCCAGCGCTACGCGCTGGGGATCCGCACCATACATACGGGGGTGGGGTTTGCACCGTACATACGGGGGTGGGGGTTCGCACCGTACATACGGGGGTGGGGTGGGGGTCCGCACCATACATACGGGGGTGGGGGTTCGCACCGTACATACGGGGGTGGGGGTCCGCACCGTACATACGGGGATGGGGGTTCGCACCGTACATACGGGGGTGGGGGTTCGCACCGTACATATGGGGGTGGGGTGGGGGTTTGCACCATACATACACAGGTGGGGTGCGGGTACGTCGCGGACATACGGGGGGGCTGGGGGTACGTCGCGGACATACGTGGGGGCTGGGGGTACGGCGCGGACATAGGGGGGGGCTGGGGGGGTGTTCGGCACGTACCGGGCCCCCTTTTCCTCATGCTTCGCGGCGTACTTAGCTTTTCCGGCACTTTTTGTGTGCCGTAAAAATATAGCCGTCCGGAGTGCTGTCGGTACGAATCGTACTTGCTGGTACGTAAAAAGCTGCCTGACTCCGTCCGCATGTCACGTACGCGCCGTCCCTGATCACATTTGTATTTGTTTTTGTGTCGGTCGGTGTTTCGTACGAATCGTACGGAAATGGTGTTTCCGTACGAATCGTACTTGCATGTTTGTATGGTGTTTTTACCGGGTACGAGTCGGACGAAGAAAACGCTCCGACCGACGGTTCGTACCCAGTTTCTCCAGGATCGGAATCGGCCCCATACTTGGGTAATCGGAGTAAGAGAGAATACAGGGGGAGAAAATAGTAGAAAAAGAGAGAAAGGAGGGTACAGAGAACTAGGTATAGGGAGAAACTGAGACAGAAAGATAAAAAGGTATGAATTAGGGGTGTGTGAAATACAGGCAATGTGCTTTTGCATAATTAAGCAAAATGTTCACAGAATTACTCAAAAACAAATAAAATACAAATTCATCGTTTTACGCTAAAAATGTGCAAAAACAAAAGCACCATGAACAACAGGTACTCGTGTTTTATTTTTCCCATGCGTTTGTGATACATTTTTGCCACAGATGATGCAATTGTTGTAAAGTTTTCTACAAATGGTACCTAATGCGTAAAATGGCATAATGGCATAATCTCAAGAAATGTAAATATCATACATAGTATGAAATTCATGGAATTATGCATACATACTATGCCAGCATGATTTAAATTCCACACAGTCCTAGTATAAATAAAACGTTAGCTAGACTTAGAGGCAAACATAGAAATGACAGATAGATACTGAATAGAGCGCACATCTGAAGTTAATGCTTTCCAGACATCAATTGTGGCCATCGTGGAGGTCCGACCACCGCTGGAAATATTTTCATTATTCTTTCTGAACATTTGCTCTTCTGGCACGCAATAAAATTAAATATTTTTCTGTTTTTGTGCCAATCCTTCTATTCTAAGATGATATGCACTCCTTGCATATTACGATCAGATTTATGGTGATCCCAGTGGTACATGAATGCATATAAAGTCGTTTCTTTTTACAGTGACATGCACACCTGGCATGTTATCATTGAGCTGAGTTTTAATTTCACAGTGACATGCACACTGCACTAAATTATTGACTTACAGTGATGTGCACACCTTGCATGTCATTGATTCGAATATGTTTTACACTATGTTCTCTACATAAAACTTATAGACCCATAAGTGATATGAATACTATGTGTGCTCTACTTTAGAATGATATTTATGACCTTTGTATGCTATTTCTGGTTTATGTAGCTTATGAGCATAGTTGTGTTTTTAATTTTAGAATGCAGCAGGATTACTATTCACAGTGCAGTAGAGAAGTGTTCCTCCACCTCCATTTGTTCCAATGCCTGGTACTTCTGTTACTGAGTGGGAACAATGAAAAGAAGAAGGGTTTGAAGCCTTTGAATGCAATTGGGGCTGATGCGTTTACACAGAAGAATTAATATGTGTTTTTGAGGAATTGCCTTGCTTCTGAAGGTAGAAAGATTCTGAAACATTTAATTTATTATCTTGCTATGGGAGATGGTGACATTGAAGATGAGTATGTATTGGCTCTAAAAATGTTGATTGTTAGATTTAAACCACACAAAAATGTAATCCTCTAAAGGCACATGTTTTACAGGCATCATCAACTGCCTGGTGAATCAATTCAAAGTTTTCTGTGTGCTCTAATAGGGTTAGCTCCTACTTGTGAGTATAAGAATTTTGAGGAGGAATTAATAAGAGACCAGATTGTAGAGCATACCAACAATAAGAAAATTCAGGAGACATTGTTGACTATACCTAATCTTACGCTAGACAAAGCTGTGGAAGTTGTGGCTGGAATTGAGAGTACAGCATCTTACTTAACAGATATATCTATTTCTTCGCAAAGGTAATCTTCCCAAGGTATAGTGGTGAATATTAAGGGCAAAGTGAAAAATAAGTTGGAAGTTTCCAAGTCTAAGACTCTCAAATTTTATAGATGTGGGACACAAATCACTTGGGAAACTCTACATCATGTCCTGCAAGAGACAAAGTTTGCATGAAATGTAAAAAGAAAGGGCACTTTGCCATGGTATGCAACTCTGGCAAAGGTCAGAAATCCAAATGTGCCAGTACAGTTAGTCAAAATGACATGGTGCGAAACGTTTCCGAGTCCAGTGATGAGAGTGTAATGTTGTGCATGGATATGGGTCCTTCGTAAGTTGAGTGTGGGAAGGAATAAGTTCTGCAACTGGGTTGCTTTTCTTTAAAACAACTGTTTAGTTTGGTGAGTATTGGAGATGTTTCTGTAGATGGAATGGCTGATTCTGGCTCATTTTTCACTTTGATTTGAATGAATGATTGTAAAAAACTCAAAAACACCAACTTCAAAAATTTGAATTTTAAGCCAGTTGCATATGGAGGAAAACCCATTGAGGTTCAAGGTGAAATTGATTCCCAGGTGGCTTTCATAGCTAGTAGTACTCAAGCCTCTGTATATGTGGTGGCATATGGGACATCATTATTTGAATGGTTGGAGTAAAGGAATCTTGGTATAATACTGAATCTCAACAACCCTGAACAATTACTCCTTAAGAAATAATGTATGGTTCTATGAGCTGTGTAGACATTGGAATGGGAGATGAGAATTCCAAAGGTGCTCACTAACATGGTAGGCAAGTTGAAGGGATTTACGCACAGATTACAAATAAATGTGGTACAAAACCTGTTGTACATAAGCCCAGGAGGGTTCCCTCAGTGGTTAGACCAGATTTACTCAATGAGTTGAATAAGTTATTTGCTCAAGGAATTATGGATGCTACCAAAAGTTCTGAATGGTTGGCTCCTGTTGTGCTATCCTGGAAAGATAATGGAAGTCTAAGGATGTGTGTAGATCCAAGAGATATGAACTCAAATGTTTGAGTGGACATGCATCTGTTACTGAACATCACAGAGATGTTGAACAGGATAAAATGGGCAAGAATATTTCTACTTTGGATATGGCATTGGCATATCAGCAGATTGTGTTGGATGAGGAGTACCATCACTTAACATCATTTGTTACTCCTGAAAAGGCATTTAGTTCAAAGAATGTTAGGCCTTGCTTCTCCCTCTGTGGTGTGTCAGCATTTAATGGATATGGTGTTCAGAGATGTAGAAGAAATTGTTTGTTGTCAAGATGATTTGTTGATCTATGCTGAAAATAGAGTATCTCATGAGCAAAGGTTGGCATTTGTTTTAGCTGCATTTGAGGAGAAAGGAATTACGTTGAAGGTGGAGAAGTGCACATTTGTAGTGTCTGGTTTTGAGAACCTGTGCCACAAGTTGTCCTAAAGTGTAGTTGAAATGAAGAATAACTTGAAATATTTCCAATTGTGCAGAAAAAAACTCATGCTGTGTGGAGTCTACTCAAAAAAGGGTGTAAGGTTGTGTGGAGTACCGAGTGTACTGAGAAATTTAATACAATAAAAACAAATATTGCCAAGACAAAACCTCTTAAACCTTTTGACGCTATAAATCCTAGTGTAGTGGTCACGGATGCTAGTCAGCATGGCTTAGGGGTTGTTTTGTTACAGAGGAGGAATGGTAGAGAGGATGTTGTGAAATTTGCCATTTGAAGTATTAAAGGCACTGAGCCTTCTTATTCAGTGGTGGAGCATGAGGGTTTATTGTGTTGGTGGGGCATAAATAATGTTCGGCATTACTTTGTGGTGCGGGTGGATCACAAACCCCCAGTTGGCCTTTTAAATACTAAGGGAGAAGGTAAATCTACACCCAGGTCTGCTAAATGGCATTTTAGTTGCAGGAATTTTGTTACCACATGGATTACATTCGGGAATCAAAAACATAATGGCTGATTGTCTTTCAAGATTGCTGTTAAGTCAACAGGAGCAAGAAGAAGAGGAAGAGGGTGATGAAATGGTGGTCAGTGAGCTATCCGTTTTAATCAAAGGAGAAATAACAGAACAGGAGTGGTCTAGGGTGATTGAACAGGATGTGATTTTAAAAGTAGTGTTTGAGTATGTGTGTCAGGGTTGGCCAACTTCTAAAATTGTGGATGAGGGTGTGGGTGCTATCCGTCAAATTAGCCCGTAACTATCTGTGGTTTATGGATTGCTTTGTCATGATGAGAATTTGGTAGTACCTAATTCCGTGAGATCCAAAGTTGTGGTTTTGGGCCATAAGGGACACATAGGTATGCTGGCCATGAAACGGAGAGTAAGAGAATTGTTCTGGTGTCCAGGTATGAACAGGGCTGTGGAGCATTATGTATGGCAATGTAGGTTTTGCATAGCCAGTGACATGTGTCAAGTTACTGTACCTAGTCCTGTGTGTCCAGGACTGGTGCATGACAAAGTTTGGTATAAACCTGCCATTGATATTATTGTACCCATACATGTTGGGGAGCATATCAAGTATGGGTTGGTACTGATTCATTATTATTGAAAATGGTTGGAGGTGGCTTTCATAAACTCGTCCACTTCCAGTTTGCTGAAGGAAGTGTTGAAAAATGTGTTTTTAAAGGAAAGAATTCCTGATGAGATTTTAACAGATAATGGGCCACAGTTTGTTTCAAGAGAATTTGGGGAAATGTTCTTGGATGATCTAAGAAACAAACAAGTAATGGTTTAATGGAAACATGTAATTGTGTGATCAAAGAAAATACGCAATTGTCATTTGCAAGTGGTTTGGATTGGATGCATGAGATAAAAAATGTGTTATGGACAATCCACACTACACATAATGCTGACACTAAGGTTTCTCCTTTCGTTTTAATGAAGGAAAGGTCACTGGGTTCAAAGCTTAATAGAGTGTCGATGGAGAAAAAAACTGATTTGTTGGCTGGTGTGCCGGAGAAAAGGTGGGAGAAGCAGAGACAGTATGCAGGAGGAAAATGTCAAGGATTAAATGTAAATGAGGAGGATTCAGTGAGAGTGAAAAGACACTTTACCAGTGGGAGAGGTTCCTGGTTTTCAGAGCCTATGAAGGCAGCGAGAGTCTATGATGAAGCAGTGAAATTGGAGGACGGTAAATATTGGAACATATGTAAATTATTCCTGGTGCGTGATAACTGACAAGAAAATTGTAAAAGAAAGTTTGGAGAGAACTTTCTCTGTGTCACCTGATGCTTTTCCAATGATTTCATCTAGGAAGAGTGCTTTCCATCTGAAGTTAAGGTATTATGTTTTGACTTGAAAAAATGATAACATATACAATTCTTTTTTGCAATTAATACATTTATTTTCACGATTAGATTCTGGGTTCTGTTCTAAGTAGGAGTGTTATTTATGTATGTTGAGTTATTGATATACAATTCTTTTGTAGCATTTAATATAATTGTTTTCTCATAAAGTTGTTGGTTCTGTCCAAGGTAGGAGTTTTATTATTGTATATAGAGCAAACATTGATTGTGTTTTGCCCTCTAAAGGGGCAAGATGTGTTGGGATCTTCTTGTGGGATTTTGTAATGTAATCCGCATAGTGGATAATGTAGCAAGAGCATAGAATGTGGAGTGTAGGATGGAATATACATTTTCAAAAGCTGCTGGGTCAGTTGTTGTAGTCCTGCGTCCCTGCCAGTGTGTATAAACACGCTTAATAAAAGAAGAGGTAATCATATCTACTGTAACCCTTTGTGAGCTGCATCTTTTTAATGTTTACGGACAGACAATGACCCATTTCAGATGTGGCATAATTTAGCCAAGTCACCTCTAAAGTAATATACTTAACACATTTGAAATTAGATCTTCAAAACATCAGATTAGTGGAGTAACATACTGGCACATATTTACCAGCACTTTGCATTAGGTTTCCATCACTAACGTAACGTAAACTGGGCAAAGTGTTTTTTTTAAATTTATTTAAGTAGCCCCAGTGTAATGCATTACAGGGGTGTACCATGGCTGGTACATAGATGTTCCTATCCAACTATCCATGGTTTTTGATTCAAGCCCTATCTACTAAAATAGGTTGACAGGAATTTACTTTAAAAAATGTACATTTCAAGGCAGTCATAATGTGTCAGAAAATCTGTCTTTTCTTAAATCATTTCCAAGTGTGCATGTGTGTTGTAAAGTACATCACACATACAAAGTTAGAAACATTTTAATTCTGTCTATAGTATTTTGTACTGGAAGGGTCCATTCCAGTTCAATACCTATGCTATATATCATGCACACATCTTGCACTATGATGTCATGGTGTGTGCATGGAGGAAAGCAGCCAAAAGTGCTCCATCCAGGGGGGGTGGGGATCTTAGAAGATCTGGCGCTATTCTGCTCTTTCTCTATAATGCAATGTAATGTAGTGTTGCGCCAAATATTAGCAAATTTGGCGAACTGTGGCCTATTAATGTTATGTAGATTCAGAGGGGAGTTGTGCCTGCATGCTTACATGCTAGAGTCTTTTACACATTACTTAACACATTCTGGTGACTGTGCAACCCCACTGCATTCCCATTACTGAAGTCCAGGTTTTCATATTTGTTTTCAATCGCTGTAAGTATTTGTTGAGCTGTCTCCTAATATTTCACGTTTTTCGATTTTTTTCTTCTTCTTTTTTTACCCCTCATCTCAGGGGCATACTTCCTGCCCTCGTTTTAGAGTGGGTCAGAACAATCTGCTTACCATTCAAAGTGCTATTTTACCTTCAAGAGTGTAGTGCAAAAGCCACTTGATTTTGGAAGACTTTCAGTGATATAGATGGAAATAGAAGTTGTGCCAGCACTCTCATGTGCAGGAGACTCTCTCAGATACTTTAAAATAATTTGAATACGCGTGAACCCATTGCATTCTGCATACGGAAGTCGTGCTTTTCACAATTCTTCTCAACCATTATACTTCTTGGGCTGACTGTTGTCAAATAAGGTTTTTATTATTCATCAGAGAAGTTTACCTCAAAACCCTGGAGTTGCTGGGTGGGTACCCTAATCCTGTTTTTTAATCCAGCAATAAAGTACCTGAAAAAAATGGTGCACAAAGGGCTAAAGCAGGATTTCATGCTAGCCCCAATCCGCTTCAATTTAGTCATTGCAGACATGGAATCTGTTGTGAAATCCCCAATAGTCTTCGAACTGGAGGGAGTTGCGGGCTATTTGGCTGGCCCTGATTCACTTTCAAGACTCCCTGCAGGGCCAGATGGTGTTGCTTCAGACAGACAATCTGGTAGCCAAGTCCTGTGTCAACAGGCAGGGGGAAACCAGGTCCAGGTCCCTGAACTTGATAGCCAGCGACATTTTTCTGTGGGCTCAGGTCTGGGTGCTGGGTCTGTCTGCTCTCTACATTCGGGCGGTGGAGAACGTTTGGGCCAATCGTTTGAACAGGGACAATTTAGTCAATGCAGACATGGAATCCGTTGTGAAATCCCCAAAAGCATGACCTCCTACTCAACTGTCAACCTCTTCAAATCATGCAATATGCAGACAATACTGTTTTGTTGGACTTTTCGATGATTGGCCTCCAACATTCGGTTAACATTTTGGCCTCTTCCTGTAAGACGAAAGGTCTAAAAAGAAATTTTGAAAAAAACAAAATTGTTACTTTTACTCGAATTCGGAAACAGCAGTCCTGGACATGGAACCTAGGGGAACATGTCATCGACTGGGCCAGTTCACGTATATATCTAGGCATTGAATTCCAGGCTCCAGGCACATCAAAGCTTCACATGGAAGCTTTACCAAAAAAGGCTTCATGGATTGCAGTCGCTCTGTGTAAAGTAGCAAACACCCTCACAGGTTCTTCACTCTTACCGCTGCTATAGGTAATAAAAGCGGAGTTTCTGCCTTTGCTAGTCTATGGCCTTGAAGCGATCCTGGACAAAACTGGGGTTGGCTAAATTTGAATCAGTCAAGGCTAGTTCAACAAATCTTTAGACTCCCAAACTCTACCAGGGAAGCCCAGGTCCGCCTGGAGTTCGGACGTATGGAACAAACCTTGGCACAGAAGGCTGCCCTGCTGTAATTTTGGTTCAAATTAATATAGACAGAAGCCTGGAGCTTCAAATGTCATTTAGGTCAAGATTTGATGAATCTCTCTTCCTCACCCTGGCAGACCTCCATGCAGAAAACCCTGGCAGAACTTCAAATGACCCAATCGCGGTCCCTGAATATTTCATATGGCTTCTTCATATTCCTGTAGAGAAAGACAGCGAAGACCTTGTCAGCAAAAAATGATCATCAAATGTTGTTAGCAAAGTCCCATAATTAGTTTGCAGTACCAAAGTATGTTGAGCTGAAGCCTCAACCCTATATGGCATTGCCTCTATCAAGATCATACAAACTAAAACATTTAAGATCATGGATGGGTCTGTTTGATGTAGGGAAGTGTTTCAAAGATGGAAGCAGGCACATGTGGATGCCTCCTGCACTTTAGCCCTATCCTAAGTCTTTAGCCCATGTGTTGTGAAATTTTATATTGGAAAGAAGACTACTGTTAAGCGAGACCTATTGGCTATGCCAATGCTTGTACTTGTCTTGTTACACGGTCTGCTTTATCTTGGCTGTGAGCACTATTTTGTTTAATGATTTGCCCCTATACCACCCACTAGGTCGCAGCACGCTGCATGCTTTTATTTTATTTACTAATGGTGGTCCGCTTTAACTATAGCAGCCACGTTTCTTTATTTATTTATTTTAGCTGCGTGGTGCGCTTTAAGTATAGCAACCGCACTTATTTATTTAACTTTTTTTTGTTTACTAGCGCCCATGCGGTGCTTTCACATTCATGGAGGCCACATACCCTCCTTTAGACAAGCCACGTCTAAAGTAAGGTGCGCGGCCACTATTAAAGTGAAAGCACAGCATGGGTGCTTATACAAAAAATAAACATCTGTTTGTCAACTTGACAAACAGATGCTTTTTTTGTAAAAGCGCCCCATGCCGTGGTAACACTTTAATGTCGGCAAAGACCCTTTCTTCAGACGTGGCTTGCCTAAAGAAAAGAGTGCGGCTTCCATGAATATAAAAGCACCTCATGGGTGCTAGTAATTTGCAATGCAATAGGTCTCACATTTGCAAGAGTTTAAGTTATTGCATTGCCATTAGCTCAAACTCTCGCAAATGCGAGACCTATTGCATTGCAAATGCTTGTTCTCTAAGGGTGGCAGCTCCTTTTTGTGATTCCTGCAGTCCATTGTGTGCCTCCTTCCCACATTCTTTTCAAAGGATTGCAGTTCTGCTCTGTTGATCCCTCAGTGAAGTGGAGTCGGGTGCTTCCAGTCTGGATTAATCTGTGGAGTGCTGCCGACCAGGGAGGAACACAACACATGTGGCCCTGGAACACAAGCACCCACCCACTTCAAAATAGTCTTTCAACTGTCGCCTTCACTGGTGCAACTCTCTACAAATAGACCCGCAACCCTCTGGCTCATCTCAGGCAGCAGATATATTGGATTACCCAGAGTATCACCCCTCGCCAAATAGACCGTCACCCCTTTTCATCACTCGTGATAGCCGATATCTTGGATTAGTCATTGGATAATTGGATCAAATTTCATCACTGTGCACGTCAATACTATTCTCAAAGGATGGCAGTTCCGATTTGATAATCCCACAGTGAAGTAGACTCTGGTTCTTCCAGTCTGGATTAATGCACTGCCTGCTGCTGGCCGGGTTAAAGTGCAACAGACGTGGCTCCCACCAACCTAAAATTGTCCTTTCAACTATTGCCTTCACAGGTGCAACCATCCACATCGAACTGCCAACCTTCTAACTCATTTTAGGCAGCAGATATATTGAATTCTACAGAGGATTGTTGCTCACTAACTAGACTGTCATCCCTGTTCTATATTTATGACAACATTCTTCCTAGATTCCTCATCAGTTTGACTTTTAGAAATTAGGCTGACAACCTTGTGCCTTCAAGACATCAGGCTTCCTCAGAGAATTTGTCAAAATCTTGTTTGTTGATTATGCCATTTAGACCTTTCCTCCCCACCCCAGATCTCATCTCTCCCTTTATGATAGATTCAGCATAAGCCACAGCCTTCTCACATGAACCATTGTCCCATACTCTGGTTCTCTCTCGAGAACATACAGGGGCCCTCTTGCCCATTGCTCACCATGGTTGGCTTTACTGTCACTCTTATTTGCTTGTTTTCTGTTGGATTTCTTGCCTTGTTTCAGCCTATCCCTGTGTTTGTCCCACCCATGGAGCATAGCTATCTTACCATCTCTTTGATGGTCTGGCTTCCATGCTTCGTTTGTACACTTTTTGGAAAATTCTTTGTCTTGATAAGCATGAGAGTGTAGGTCAGTGATATTCAAAGTACAGTCCAGGGACCACATGCGGCCCTCCTGGCCTTTACATGCTGCCCCCTTGTCAACAGCAGCACTGGGCTGCCATTTACTTGACTCAGCACTATGAATATAAAGGTGTTAAATAAACAGGCACGCCTTTATTTAAACGTCAATTGAAGTTAATAAAAGGAAGTAAGTAGGTTGTCCTGCACTGCTTAACTTCAGGAGCACCTTCAGTTTTAAAGACATCTTGCAGCAAAAGTGTAAAGATATGATAAGGTCTCTTCAAAAATCAAAAGTGTATTTCATTAACATGCAGACCCGTTTCCTAATACATCAGATGACATCACTGCATTGAGAAGTATTTTCATTTTAAGTGAAACTTTTCAAACATAAATTCAGAAACATTCATTCTTCCCCCACCCTGAAAAAAATGGGAATAGTGAACTAAGAGTCAAGTCAGTTGTTATGTGCACTCTTTGGGTGGTATGGGTGGTTATTAACATATACAGCATTATAGTTTATTAAATCAAATACAGGAGAAGATTTTGTACAGCGTAGATCCTGAAGCCATGCAATTTGAGGTTCTCTTACATGCTATAATTAAGAAAAAGGAGAGAAAGTTAAATAAAACAATTGCCTAGGATCACACATTTTGGTAAAGTATGGAAGCTGGGATAAATCTCAGGTTTTCTGGTTTCACATTGTGCAATTCAGCCACTACATGTATATGCTTCACTTCCCCTACACCAACCATACTACCACAACATCCCCTCAAATTCCCCTTAATGATTGCCACTATAGTAGCATCAATGCTGCCCTTGGTCACATCACAAACCAAACTCTGAGGCCCATGGGAAAATGTTGGCGAGTACCCATGGTGTAGGTGTTTACCAGTTATCTACCCCATGTTCTTTTCTACCCTCTCCATGCTGCTTTCTGTCTCTCCTATGTTCTTCTCTTCCCCCTGCCTATGCTGTCTTGTTGCTCCCTCGCGCCCATGGGCTTCTCCCCTGTGCTTCAAATTGATCCATTTCACCTGACCTTTTTCAGCTCCTGTTGCTTCTCTCCCAAACACCCTGTTGCTTTATCCTCAACCCCTCCTCTAACTCTTCCCATGACAGCTCATCCATTTTTTTTAAAGCACTGTGTTTTAAAAGAGCACGTTCATGATACTTTTTTTGATATACCAATCCATCGTGGATCAGTAAATAATAATTTTAAAAAGCACGTCCTGTTGTAGGCGCAAGTATGTGCACTACACACTGAACCTCTTTGTGCCTTTGACAATTATAAACCATCTGCTGATGGTACATTGAGAGTGTGGAGCTGTATGTAGCCTATAACCTCAAGACTACTACCCCAGAAGGCCCTTCTAAAGTTCTTCTGCTTTGTCTTGCTGCTGTCTCCATATGCCATGTGTGGAAGTTCCATCCAGTCCAAGTAGACCAGAGGACCAACCCAGCATATTGAAGCCCACTTTACTGCTCACAACAAGACTGAAAGTGCCCTGTTGAAGAATTGACATTGATCATGGACCTCTGCTGAGAACTAGGCCTGGGTGGAGTCCGCGGGGGGAACTCTGCAAAGTGGTGCATAAACACCGCCGTGCTCTGATGAGTTCTGCCTGCGGCACAGTCTGCTAAGTCGCACTGCTGGCACTTTTTTTTAGCACCAGGAGTTTGTCCAGCACTGTAAAATCAGCACGAACGGCACTATGCATCGCACCAGAGGTCGTTGCTGCTTTCTGCTGCTTGAGTAGTCATTCTACTCGAGCTCCAGCTTTCTCAACACAAGTGGCAGATTTCTCAATGCGAGTAGTCGTGACCACCCGCGTTGAGAAATCTCACCGGGAGGAGCTCTAGCGCGTGATTTTTTCTTGCGAGCGCTTTCCAACTTAACATTGATGAGCCGCTTTAGAGAAAAAACTCTGCTCCACGTCACTTCACTGAGCTTTTCAGAATTCCGCGCTCCGAATGGAGCGTGGAGTTGGCAAAACTCGGTCTACTCCGCCAGCAGAGCAGATTTCTTTGCCCACCCCATGGAGAACCCTCAAACATTTCAACAGAGATGAAGGCAGAATGCCTGAGAGATCACGTTCTGAAAATGCATATGAGGTGGGTGGTGACTGCTTGGTGACTGCACCCTCCCTGCAGCTCTGTATCATTTATTATTTTCACTGCTCCTTTGACTTTGCTGAGTCTACTGGTCCAGCACCCGGTAAGCTAGCCATTCCACCAGATGCAGGAACCCCTTGTAGTCTACTGTAAGCCCTGTGCACTCATACGGTTATTATGCATTTATCCCTCATATTTATGTGAACACCCAAAGGTTGGTGCACATCCAGTGCTTAATTTGAGCTGGTGGTTTCTGGTGCTCCACACAGAAACTTAATTGGTTTCCGGTGCTCAGCACCAGCACTTAATTGTCAACACTGCACTTTTGACTGTCTACCACATGGTGGCGCTACTCATCTAATTTACAAATGAGCATAACCATGGGTGTTTATGAATACAATACACAACACAAACTACTCATACCTGCCTCCCCAGCCATTCCTTTAGCTTCGGAGTCCTGGAATAATCTGAACTGTCGCTCTTGCAGGCGAGAGAGGGTTTGTAGTTGTTTTGGCAGCAGTGAAAAGGTCATGGGTGGTGCAAGCTGCAGTAGACTGGTCAGAGCCCTGGCACTTATTATTTTACAAATTAAGCACTGTACCTACTGTAAATGCACACACATGCACTCTTAAATACTGTCCCTTTCCTTTGCAGAAAATATTAGCACTGTTGTTTCCATTGTGACTTCTTTGTGTTGTTTAGATGCCGCCAACTTAATCAATATTGCAGTGATGTAACATAACACATTTTTGCAAGAAGATTTCTATTCTCCGTTTAGCTACAGTGCCCGTTTAAAGGATTTGCTACCATGAGCTGTTTTTGAACACTTGTTTCCACACATATGGAATTCGAAGCTTTGAGGCCAACACTGAACCCATGTGATTTTCCCTGGGAAAATTGGGACAGGTCAAAAAAGCCAAAATGTAGCAGGACAACAATGCTTCACTGTTGAGGTAAGTACCAAAGTCCTCATGATATTCCTCAAAAACGTGTGATAGGGGCTATTTATCTTCCCACACAAACTTCAACCACCGCGAAGTTGGATATTCAGGGGTGTGATAAATACTGCACAAATCACTAGGCAAATCACAATGTAAATCATAATATATTAACTACTGCCTTAACTGGTTGTCGACTTCTAGGTGAGATTATCTGTTCTCATTGTGAGATTACCAGTCCATTGCTTCAATACTTTGTCGAATTTGTTATGTATTTTCTAGTCTCTGGTTACTACACTGTAAATACATTTAACAGTTATGACATATTAGTAAAATATTTTTTTAAACAAAGATTTGGTTGGCCATTTTTACTTTATTTCATCTACGAATACTATGTTATTGTACCTAGATTCACCCCACACACACCACTGAATCCAGCCATGGCGGATTAGGTAAGGGCCACTTTCTGTTGCAGACTTCTTCTCTTAAGAGTTGTTTCCTAAGGACTCTCACATTTCTTAGGATGAGAGGGCGCAGTGTCCCATGACTCAGGGCAAGACCCAGAGAACTCGACCTAAAAAAATGTATAATGATTTTGTAAATGATAAAAAAAAATAGATGAGATTTCCTTTGCTGAAGATCCAGGAAACATCCGTCTTGGGTAGGTGGGGCGGCAGTAAATAATTAACCACTTGACTCAACATTGAGGCACATAGACAAGATTTTAATTTAATTACAAACAGAGATATACGAAATAATAACTCTTCCATAAAATATATAACATTGTACAAGGTGCCCCTTTCAAAGGGACTGTAAAATAAAGGGGACAATAGACGTGGCAGGCTTTGATAAACTGGTCCACACCGACCATACAGTTCTTGCATTTGTCATTTTTTTACAACATGATTGGACACACGTTCAAGATAAAGTTCTCCAACAATGGGGGAGAAAACAATCCAGACTAATATTTCTTTGAATACTTTGAGGAGAAACAGTGAGAGATATTGGACTATTTTGGCACACTTGGCAACAAGTTACTCACACACGTCCATAGAACGCACCATACGTCATCACTTTCTGTGGGACACAGATTAGTCAAGAACATTCATCCTTCTTGGCTCATTCACCCCTTTCCCCTCTTTTTGCCCACCTGCTTTTTCTTACTTTCTTTTATTCTATTTTCTCATCTCCCTATTCTCCTCCCTGCCTTGTCATCTGTAGGCCTGTCTCTCCATACTTTAACCTCTTCGACGCCGATGACGGAACGGTTCCGTCATGCACGTCGGTTGGGCTGTGCTTATGACGGAACCGTTCCGTCATGGCCCCGCCCGCGCTCAGAACTTTCAGCACCGCGCGGGAATCCGCGCAGCGCTGAAGTGGTTAATCTCTTTCCTGACTCTCTTTTTTTCAAAAGATAAACACCTCTATGCCATACATTTTTCATTTCCTCCCTACTTACGCTCTCACACTAAGGGGCATATTTACAAGCCCCTATCGCCACCACAGCATCACTTTCAGTGACCTTGTTGTGGCACTTAGTGTGGCTTAACTGCTTTGTAAATAAGGCAACCTTTCACGCCTTTCTTAGCATTAAAGGGGAGGGTAATGGGTGTTGTGGTGGGCGTTCCACTGCAACACCCATTTACTTTGATGCTGCCCCCTTTTACAAAAGCAGCGTAAATATGGGGCAGCGCCAAAATTAAGACCAGGAAAAACCTGGTCTTAAACAGGCGAAACTAGGAGAAATGCTTTATTTCTCCTCGTTTTTGATGTTCCATGTTTGCTGCCTTGTGCTGCACACATAGAAACAGCAAATCGCCTACGATTGTTTATGTGCAGGAAGGTCCCCCTTCCTGCACATAAACAATTTTTTTTTTTTTAATGCTATTTTGCAACTTCTATGTGTGTGCATTAAGCAGCACATATAGTAGTTACAAAACGGCATTTAAAGATTGTTCCCCTTAACACAGGCACCCTTGCACCATACTATGGTGCAAGGGTGCCTGCGATGGTGCTAGGCAGCTAAAGTTAGCACCAGTGCAGGGGGGAACGCAGGGCTGCACCAAATTCTAGTAAATATGGTGCAGCCCTGAGTTTCTAAAGTGACGAAGTGTGTCGTTAGCCTTCTTGGCTTAACGACACTCTTTGCCACTTTATTTTAAATATGCCCCAAAGTTACTTATCCTTCTCACTGCCATTAAAACACGCACATCTCTCACACGTTTTTGGCTATCTCTCACATTCTCGGTCTCTTTCTCTCTCACCCATCCCCACTCTGTCTGAATTTTCCATTATAGGACTCTAAACAACAAGCTTCTTTCGTGTACAAGTGAGTTAACTATTAAACACCCAAATCGACATAGCTGGAAAATAAAGTTATTTCTTTTTACAAGTACTGTTTTCCTGGTTCTTTGTCGCCTACTTGTGAAAAACGGGATTTTAATGCATGAAAAAATTAGGAGAATCTAATAATGGATAGAAATTCAAGTTATTTATATTTGTTTTAAATAGAGCACATACCTTATTACTCTGAAATGTTATGTTGCAACTGTTAATCCTATGGACTTGATCTCTCAACCATCACACATCAAACAGCCTCCCACCAAATCTTTGTGATTAGTATCATTTATTTAAATAATTTTATTTTGTCACTAGAGTGGCAGACGGGGACTCCGTTGACGGCATAACATGGCGTCTGTGTAGAGCCATATAGGTGCTTTAATAAGGGTAAAAAAAAGCTACATCTGGACCAGTTTTTGAAAATGGGGCTCTTCCTCACATAAGCGCAAAGGCCTTTCGGACAGGGTTCCTCGTTCCACAGAGCCATTCGAACAAGGTTCTGGGTGGAGCCCTGGAAGTTGGGAACCAGTCCTCCATTTTGCCTCCTGGTGTCAACAGCCCTTGTTGCAATACCCCCTGTAATGCTTCTCAAGTTTTTGAGCCTTGCATCGAAAAACAAAACAGAGGGACATGTTCCCACCATGTATGCAGAAATGTCTTGCCTTCAAATGTCTTCTCTGCGGGTTTTTTTTCCTTTTCTCATTTTGCTCGGCACTTTTTTTTTAGGCTTGGAAGCAATGGAATGGGTCAGCTCCGACATACATTGTTTTGTTTTCATTCCCTGATGTTGTTTCTTGTACTGCTTGAGGTGTGCCCCCATCCACTGTTCAAGGAGACCATCAAGGCAGTGACTGGGGCGTCTCCTCTGGGTCTTTCCTCTCTTGTTCAAGAACCACGACGACAATGTGACATTCTACCCCAGGCCACAGATGTCCATTTTCTTGAAACATAACTGAAAAATGGCCAGTTTCTTTTGGCTGCACTTTGAAAGTAAGACAATCTGTTTGTCAAGAAGTTCGCAGCTGTTAATGTCTTTTTTTTGTTGCTCTTATCATTCTTCCTATGATAAGTGGTACATGCTGTACCCTACAGGTGTGGCGTAGAGTCCGACAGGTGAAAGGGGGAGCATTGGTCTGTGGAAGGGGTAGGAGGATCCGTACAAGGATGCGTGTAGAGGAGAATTCATGGGGAAAGGCAAACTGAAGCCAGGAGGCAGGATGGGCTTGGCGGCCATTTTGAGCTTCTCCAGTTCTGCTTCCTGCAGTCTCTTGGCTTTGGCGCGGCGGTTTTGGAACCAGATCTTCACCTGGGTTTCCGTGAGGGCCAAAGAGCTGGAGAACTCAGCTCGCTCGGCAATGGACAGGTACTGTTTCTGTCGGAACTTGCGCTCCAGTGCCAGCAGCTGGGAAGTGGTGAAAGGGGTCCGTGGTTTCCTATTGGTTTTGTGCTTCCTCAGGGTGCAGGTGGAAGGGCTCAGGTGTCCTGCAAAGTAATTTAAAAGAGACTGTAAGATGGTAAACTTAGCATGGGAGTATAAGCCTCTCTGACACTTGACAAAATATTTACAATTACCCAAACAGACTGAAACACTTCTGACAATTTAATTCGCCATTTTTCTTTTGTAATTCGTCATGTGCTTTTCAAACTAGTCTCATTTATTCACTAGCTTTTTAGAAGACGGCGACTTTGTACACAAAATGTATTGATTTTTTATTGTAAACCCTTAAACAAATTTCATTCTAGTGCTTGAACTCATTTTGCAAATAATTATTCATTATCAAGAACATAATTGTAAATTCACCTAGAGCCGGAGAACTGAGAGTGACACATATCCTCATGGACTTAAATGTAATCCATAATTGTATTAATTATTCAGATAAGTTTGTGACTAGGCCAGCTTGATTGGTTCTCCAGTCAGTCCCCATTCCAACCTTAAATTACACAACACATACTGCCCACATTGCTCTTTGTTTACATGAGGATCTATAGCCACAATGTTCCACCATCTTACAACACTGTTGCCAAGCTGCTATCCCGTCATGCAACATGCTACTTTTGCCTCATTCCTCATAGTCGCCCTTCATTCCAGAACCATCACGGCTCACCAGTGGTATATTCCAGCAGACACTACATGTCAGTCTCCCTACAACCACTGTTTGACTGCCGCACTCATGAGGTAGACTTCACTAGGCAACACGTTTGTGACAGCCATCTTGTAATACCTCACAGTGTGACCACGCTCTACTGTCCACAGATTCTTCTCTTGCCAAACCCCTATTCCAAACCACTTAGATCGCAACATCATCTCTTGCTTCATTCCCCTCTCAGCAAATCCCTTTCTCTCAAGGGGCCAAATGTACGACCCTAGTAAATTGTGACTCGCAATTTGCGCTCGATTGCGAGTCGCAAATTACTATGTACAACAGTGTCAGAGACACTGATTGCGATTCCCAATGGGGTTGCAAGATGCACGGCTCATTAAGATTAATGAGGCACTCATATTTTGCGACGCCATTGGGAATGGCTGGCCCTCCCAGGGATGGTGCCCTGCTGGGCTCCGCAGACCACTATATCTGGGACTGCTTTTAAATAAAGCAGCTTTTTTTTTTTAAATGCAGCCCGTTTTCCCTAAAGGAAAACGAGATGAGTTTTAAAAAATAAAAATGAAACGTTTTCGTTTCATTTTTCAAGGGCAGGCAGTGATCCCTGGGACCACTGCCTGCCCTTAAAAAAGCATCAGTGGAGCCAAGGGCAAAAATGAACCTGGGCCCACTCTGGTTTATAATATTTCTCAGGATTAGAACAAAATGTCTGGTGAGGATAGAAAAATAATATTGAAAACGGACAGTCAGGCCTGAATTTTAATATTTTAATACACTCACTTGCTGAAATGTGGGCCCAAAAGCCACAGCTACCCTCTTTTTGTGGCAAGAGGGTACAGGCTCCAATAATGGGGCCAGGAGACGACAATCTTATCATGCCAACCAGAACAGGCCAAGCACCCCCAGCCACACTGGTTCACATATGGAAACCCCCGCCAGTCAACCCATGGACAACCAGGCATGAACCAAGGGAAATGGGGAAAAGGGCAACCAGGGCCTCTAGATGCTAGCCCACATCAGCTGTGGTGCTCTCCAAGCCACCAGGCCAGTTCCATTTCTATTGTCTAAGAAGGGTCCATCCACCACAGAGTACCTGCTTCAGTAACTGAATGACACTTCAAGGGAACTAAGGACTCAAAATGTGAATATAGGCTTCACGCAACCACACTGAGTGTGTCAAAGCATGAAAAGATGGACAAACTCTTAGCTGTAATAAAAGTGAGGGAAATTACTCAATTGTAGAATGAAGGTGCAATCCAGAGTTTCCATATCGCAGACTGTTCCTATACATTCCAAGTTCAGCATAAATCTACCTTTGGAACTGTGAAAGCAGGTATTTCCCTAGAAATTGTGGCTATTCTGACACGATTGGGTGCAGAATGATGTATGAATGTGGTATTTGTAGAGCCCAAACCTAGCTGTAAGGCATCAGAGAGCCCTCGTGTGTCAAAGGTAATGATAATGCCCTAGTGTCTTGGAACAGTATCTGAGGGCTTGTGCCACACTGTGATGTAGTGTTCTTTAAAAAGGTCTGTCTTCGGCGTTTTCCTAAACTGGAGCAGGGTTGACACAGTCTGGATGGATAAAGGGTGTCCTTCCAGAATATACCGCACATATCTCAGACTTTGGGCATGTTATCAAATATTTTTAGCTCAGACAAGCCGACATGTGCACTATTAACTTAAAAAATAAGACTTTTATACTGCAGCAATGATAATTCATCTCCTAAAGTATCCCAAACCAAACTTTGACAGTAACATTTTAAAGTGGCTTTTCGCTCTTAGAAGGGACATTTGGCAGCAACTAGAATGTTTGCACCTGTGTTCATGCTTTAGCCCATTTGCATGCATAGGATTTTGTTCACTGCAGGGACTCTTTTTTCAATATCTCTAAAGAAACAAATAGCGAAAACATGTATTTAATGCTGAGCCAGTGTTACCATATTTTTTTCTCAGTTGCAATATTTTTTTAATGGTTTAAGGCTTTACTGCACTCCAAAGAGGTGGAAAGGGAATCCGCAGCAATGACTCAGCATTACTATAAGCGGCATGATGACTCAGTATTAATGTGTGTTGCCTCCTTTAGCTGACTCATGCATTAAGAAAGACAACAAACAATCAACAAAACAGCAGAAATGCGAACCATGTCCTCTGGAATAAACACTGCCAACTTTATTAATTTATTGCAGGTTGGGTTTTGCCCAAAAAAACCTTTGGTTTCGCTTTTTGGTAAAGTGACTTGACTTCATCCCTCCGTTATACCAAGAAGCTTCCCTGGTGCAGCGCATTTGATTCGATGCAAGGATGCCGAACCACGAGGACCACTCGTTGGCCTCTGAGATGCGGATTTCAAATGTCAGCAGCCCGTGCAGATCCCAGGCAGCATTAGCAATAGGCCGTAGGTAGAGCCACTGGAACATCGTGATTTTAAGGACACTTTTTTTGGCCACCGCGATGTGAATTTGCCAATCAACTTTCGGATTTTACCCTCCAAAATATGTTCTGGCTGCAAAAGATACTCTGAAAAAAATGTACTGGTCACCTCTTAGCTGTTGATTGTTGTACTGAGGTGTTTAATCAGGAGCTATTTTTCCAAGATAGTATTTTTTTTTAAATAAAATGAGGATCTATTTTAAATCAGTGAACATTAAAATGAGAAAATAGATTGGTATAAAGGTGTATGTAGAATGTGCTGTGTAGTTTGCTTATAGTCTCATATTATGCTGCAACTTTTGACTTACTTTGCCACATAATTTGTGTTCCCTTGACATATTTCAAACCTGCCACAAAATACGGTCGGCCAAAGCGGCATAATTCCAGTGGTCTTGTTCATACATCTAACTTATATCTATAACCCTTACCTCAAAGAATCTCTGGACATCATAGGGGGTTACTAAGGGTCACAACTGTGTGAAACAATTATAGTGTCTTGAAACCCTGCACTTCTATCAGTCTTGGTTTTCCAAAGGGCCTTCTTTGGAGACTTGTTCTTGGCTGAGCAGAGACTGGAGCATGTGTTTGCCCCTTATCCACAGGATCCAGAGTCACAGATATACACTAGTGGCCACAGTATAATTATTGGTTCACATAATTCCTGTGTGTCCACTTGTGCTTCCACATTCAGCATCTCCTCGCAGCATCTGTTGCCCACCAGGACCATGGCCCCCACTAGCATTCATTGTGTCCATGTGCCAAACTACTCCCAGTATCTATCCACTCCTAGCACACACCCAGGACCCGTATGCTGCCATCGGCCACTAATATCCTCACTTGCTCATATCCTTCACTTACTCGTTTCTGTGCTCTCCTAATATGTGTTTTATTTCCAGAAATCCCCCGCCCAACTATCACTCTCCTTGCAGTATGTATTTATTCACAGTATCTACTCCTTAACTGTATCTATTCCCTCGCTGTATCTATTCCCACACTGTATCTATTCCCACACTGTATCTATTCCCACACTGTATCTATTCCCACACTGTATCTATTCCCACACTGTATCTATTCCCACACTGTATCTATTCCCACACTGTATCTATTCCCACACTGTATCTATTCCCACGCTGTATCTATTCCCACGCTGTATCTATTCCCGCGCTGTATCTATTCCCGCGCTGTATCTATTCCCGCGCTGTATCTATTCCCGCGCTGAATCTATTCCCGCGCTGTATTTATTCCCACATTGTATCTATTCCCACACTGTATCTATTCCCATCGCTGTATCTATTCCCACACTGTATCTATTCCCACACTGTATCTATTCCCACACTGTATCTATTCCCACACTGTATCTATTCCCACACTGTATCTATTCCCACGCTGTATCTATTCCCTCGCTGTATCTATTCCCACACTGTATCTATTCCCACACTGTATCTATTCCCACACTGTATCTATTCCCACGCTGTATCTATTCCCACGCTGTATCTATTCCCACGCTGTATCTATTCCCACACTGTATCTATTCCCACGCTGTATCTATTCCCACGCTGTATCTATTCCCACACTGTATCTATTCCCACACTGTATCTATTCCCTCACACTGTATCTATTCTCACACTGTATCTATTCTCACACTGTATCTATTCCCTCACACTGTATCTATTCTCACACTGTATCTATTCTCACACTGTATCTATTCTCACACTATCTGTTCTCACACTATCTATTCTCACACTGTATCTATTCTTACACTGTATCTATTCTTACACTGTATCTATTCTCACACTGTATCTATTCTTACACTGTATCTATTCTTACACTGTATCTATTCTTACACTGTATCCATTCCATCACTGTTTCCATCCCATCACTGTTTCCATCCCATCCCTGTATTGCTCTTGCTAGGATATGTGCAAATAAATTTGCAAAAGTCGTGACCTTCAACCAAATGTGCAAAAGTGAAAAATGTACAACCTTTGCACACTTTCCAAGAATCTTTGCAATGGATACGAGAAAGAAATGTGCATTTTCGAACACCATTAGGTTTGACACCCCTGCCCCTGGTGCAATAATCAAAAACGTAAAATCTACCATTTGTATGTATATGATTGGAGTATTTTGAAGAGGAAGCAGTGTGCGGTGCAATTCATGGTTCCACAGATCTGCACAGAAGGTGAATGGTGCTGGATGAGACCTTACAGTGACAGATCATTGCATATAATCTTTCAGAGATTGCATTGACAGCCATATACCTTTGGTTCAGATCTGGAATATGTGGTGAACCAAAGGGTGAGAGTGCCTAGGCTGATGTATGAATTAGGGATGGATAAAGTTTCAACCTTAACTTCGAAGCATCTCATTGGCAACAGTTTGCTGAGATTCCACGATTAAAGTAAACCAAACTTGATGTGCTAGGGAGTCTTTGTTTTCTCAGCACAAAAACATTTTCTGATAAAGATTCACCTGAAAAGAAATTCTTCGCCCTACAAAACTACATTTAGGCCACATATTCCGCCTACTTTTTGAAGGATCACCAACACACTCATTTACCAGTGTGTTGTTGAAAGACATTGTGTACAACACTATATTTAGGAGTGGGTTATCAAATGTAATTGGCTTGCTTCTTATTAGATGGATTTCCTTCTTCTGCTTCTGTATGCCAATCCCTTGGGATCATGGCCTCTTTGCCATCCTTTTGGTTGAATGACTTGTATCCTTCCATGGATGACATCAGGTAACTACTTTTTTCTTTCAGCACCTCATGGGAATACATGTGTTTTCTTGCTCTCTCCTCCATGTGCTGCTTCCCCCTCCCAGGCCTGCCCCCTGTGCTTTCCACATTGCTCCACTTGTCCATTGCTTCTCGTGCTCTTCTCCGTCCTGATGGGCTTTTTTTCGGCTTTGTTCCCTGTCAACTAGATGAAATTTGATAACAGGCAGCCATTCTCTATAATGTGAATTTGTACACTTTTCATTTTCTAATTTGGCAATCGAAGATGGCCATTTGCCACCATGCAAGAGCAAATAAAATGTTTAAAAAAATAAAATAAACAAAAAAGCTGTTGACCACAGCCACCATGATTTTTGTTTTTGACGATGCTGTTCATCATCATCAGCAAAAAAATGTTTTTACATAGTATGTTCACTGATGGAAAATAATGTCTACTGCAGCATCATGACTCATACGTGCTTGTGCGTAATGACGCCTGCATGCGTATACATCCTCAGGCTGGTGTCAGTGTTTCGCCTTTTTTTATTTTTTTGCTGATGCTGTTCAGCAATGGTGATTATAAATGTTTTTCGTCTATTTGCACACACTGTTCAGATCAGCAATAAGTGTCAGTAAAGACAAAAGTTCAGCTAACGCCTTTCACAAACAAGACCTACTGGACTTGCCATGGTTTGTTTTATTAACTTGTATAGTTCAGGGAAACTATTGAAGATCGGAAATCAACTCAGAGTGGCTGAGGACGCCTGTTTACACATCCCTGTTAAATTTCCATATATCATACCCACCATATTCCTAATAATTTTATATGCATTTTCTACCCAAAGTGACCTGATGTTTTAACAAAATCCCAAACCATGAAATATTCAGGGTTGGGGTAGACTTCTAGTGCACAGTTAGGGCTGTGCAGATTCATTACAGTCCTCCTCAGGTTTGAACCGGAGGCCTAGCTGAGAAAATGCTACGGACCTTTAGCTGAGGTGGTTTTCCAAAAGTGTTCCTGACCATCAGCTGAGGTGGTCTTCCAAAAGTGTTCCTGACCATCAGCTGAGGTGGTCTTTCAAAAGCGTTCCTGACCATCAGCTGTGGACCATCAGCTGAGTTGGTCTTCCAAAAGTGTTCCTGACAATCAGCTGAGGTGGTCTTTCAAAAGCGTTCCTGACCATCAGCTGCGGACCATCAGCTCCGGTGGGCTTCCAAAAGTGTTCCTGACCGTCAGCTGAGGTGGTCTTCCAAAAGTGTTCATGACAATCAGCTCCGGTAGTCTTCCAGAAGTGTTACTGGCCGTCAGCTGAGGTGGTCTTCCAAAAGTGCTCCTGACCGTCAGCTGAGGTGGTCTTCCAAAAGGATGTCAGCTGAGGTGGTCTTCCAAAAGTGTTCCTGACTGTCAGCTGAGGTGGTCTTCCAAACGTGTTCCTGACCATCAGCTCCGGTGGTCTTCCAAAAGTGTTACTGTCCTTCAGCTGAGGTGGTCTTCCAGAAGTGTTCCTGGCCATCAGCTGAGGTGGTCTTCCAAAAGTGTTCCTGACCATCAGCTGAGGTGGTCTTCCAAAAGTGTTCCTGGCCATCAGCTGAGGTGGTATTCCAAAAGTGTTCCTGGCTCTCAGCTGAGGTGGTATTCCGAAAGTGTTCCTGACCATCAGTTGAGGTGGTCTTCCAAAAGTGTTCCTGGCCGTCAGCTGAGGTGGTCTTCCAAAATTGTTCCTGGCTCTAAGCTGAGGTGGTATTCCGAAAGTGTTCCTGACCATCAGTTGAGGTGGTCTTCCAAAAGTGTTCCTGGCCGTCAGCTGAGGTGGTCTTCCAAAAGTGTTCCTGGCGGTCAGCTGAGGTGGTCTTCCAAAAGTGTTCCTGACCATCAGCTGAGGTGGTCTTCCAAAAGTGTTCCTGGCCGTCAGCTGAGGTTGTCTTCCAAAAGTGCTCCTGACCGTCAGCTGAGGTGGTCTTCCAAAAGGATGTCAGCTGAGGTGGTCTTCCAAAAGTGTTCCTGGCTGTCAGCTGAGGTGGTATTCCGAAAGTGTTCCTGCCCATCAGTTGAGGTGGTCTTCCAAAAGTGTTCCTGCCCATCAGTTGAGGTGGTCTTCCAAAAGTGTTCCTGACCGTCAGCTGAGGTGGTCTTCCAAAGGTGTTCCTGACCTTCAGCTGAGGGGGTTTTCCAAACGTATTACTGGCCTTCAGCTGCGGCGGTCTACCAAATGTGTTCCTGACCTTCAGCTGAAGCGGTCTTCCATACCGTCCTTGTAGAGTGATTCTCTAAGGAAGGACAAATCAAACAAACGAACCAGCCTCTTATTTCACCACTAGGGGTGGGAGATGGTGTGCAGGGTTTTCGTGCTTAGTATGCGGAATTCCCACAAGAATTGAAGACTTTTTGAGGGAAATGTAAGGGTTGCTGTCCAAGAAAAATCAGGACTTTCCTATTACTTATCAGAGGTCCATTCTCATAATAGGATTGTGATTATAAAGGATTTTGCATACATTTCCCTTGTGAAGTGTGTAGTGATGTCATAGTTACCTTTTTGGACTTGGCTGCGTCCAGTCCCCCGATTCTGTTGGTTAGAATGTTCGTGCCACGCCGTTCCACGAATGTCAGTTGGTCCTTGGCTGGCGTTGGTGGAACACGCTCACATGTCGCTCTGAGGAACTGTTTGTTGCGAATAAACTGCTGTTCCTGAAGCCTTTGGTGTCCGGTGTCATTACTACATTTCTTGGCGACGAGGATGTCCAGTCCTTGTAAATCTGGACACTGCTAGTAGAGTGGAGATGGCACGTGCAGAAATCCTGTTAATCCCAATTCTGCCACAACCAGATCTCCCCAGAGCGACATAACCATGGAATCGGAGTATGGAAATAGGAAATTACGCAAACTAGGGGTAGCCCAAATATTGGGATCCACACAAGATTAGGCTTCTACAACACAAACTGCACAAAGCTCTATTGGACACAAGGAAGTGTTTTAAATTACTTTCCCAATCCTTGCTCACTGGCCCGCGGGAGGAAAGTTTGGCTGTTACTATTATATGTTAACAGCTGGCAGGCATCAGAGGCACTCTGATGTTACAATACTGGTAGCACTAAGGAACTGTCCAGGATTTTAATGTTTGCTTCACATCAGTTGTAAGTTACATCTGTGTGAAGATGTTTCTCACCAGCGAAGTTTTGTTTATATATTTTTTTACTGTTTCTGGTTTCCCTTTGCCCTCTGCAAAGATTTTCTGTGCAAGGGGAAGCCATTTTTACTCATATCAGACCCACCCATGATGAAAAATGCATGAACATTATTCTTCCCTGCATGGTACCTTTTCGCAGAGTTTTTCTACGCACGTTGGTAAAAAGTATATTGGGGCAGGAGGATCAATGTATTCTGTGACAGGAGTATATAAGCATACTGTACCAGGAGTATATAAGTATACAGCGAGCAGAGTATACAAGTATACTTTTGCAGGAGTATATAAGTATACTGTGGAAGGAGAATGTAAGTATACTGGGGCAGGAGATTGTAAGTATACTGGGGCAGGAGTAAAAACATATACTGTGGAGTATATAAGTATACTGTGGCAGGAGTATGTAAACGTACCGTGGCAAGATTATAAAAGTATACTGTGGCAAGGATACCTTTTTCAATCTAAACTACTGCACAAGTCACCAGTTTTTTATGCTAATGTGAGAAAGCATAAGACTTTGCAAACTTCAAGAAGTTTTCAAAAGAACTGTGCAAAGGTTGCAACCACTTTACGAATATCCAATGTCCGTAAATAAACCCTTTCATTAAAATGTTTGTAAAAGGGAGCAGTGAACCAATGACTGACCTTGGATTCACTGAAAAGGCATGAAAATTAATATATTCTGAAAAATATTTCAAATAAGGCAGTTTTTCATTCAGAAAACATTTGTAGAAAATTCCCTAAATTAATCCATTTATTTAAAAAAAACGGAGCAGCGGGAAGTTAAGTTTTTAAGCATCGCATCTTTAGAGGAGAGTAATATGATTTTTAAAAACATACATAAAAGCTTTATATCCAAAACATTTCGCAAAATAAGGTGAAAGACTTGGAAGAGACTTTTCTCATTACTTTATCTGCTGACCATCATAGGTTTGAGCATATAAAAGTGTTTCAGTGTGCAGAAGGTTCTACCCATTTGCTTCGCGGTATGCTGTTTATGTCCCAGCCAATGGTATCGACTCTAGGAGGATAAACGCCACCAGTGGCATTACAGTGGATCATAGCAGCAGGCACAGAACAGGCTATTCTGGCAGCAGGGACGCTGCATTCTCCCCTGCACCTCACACTGCCAGCCCAGCACACAGACAGCCATGCACCCGAACTGTAGCTAACACCTGTGCGTTTTGTTCTTTTTCTTATGTGTTTTAGGTCTGTTTCTTACGTGTTTGTAAAATTACAAAAGTATGTAGGACGTAAGGCAGATGTTCTTTAGCCAAAGCGGTCACAGACTGCGTTCTTTTTGGTCCGCTGACCAATTAGATGTTGAAGTCAGTCCAGCAGACAAAGCGGCCTCTCTAGCAGCAAGTGTCTGGGGCAGTTCAAAAGATCTCAATATGTAAGGAAAAGCGCCATGTTCGTGACATAATAAAATAAAAGGGGGGCCACGTGGAACTTAATATGGAACGTGGAAACAACAACACACCCACCAAAGTAGCGCGGGCCCCCAAATCGTTGGGGGGGGGGGGAAACCTGTGAGATGTGGGGCCTCTCGTCACATTCTGAAGGGGGGGGGGGGACGTTTTGCGTTGCGCCGCTGACGCCCACCATGCTCTTCGAAAGGCCTCGTCCTTTTTCTGTTGACGTCATTCCCTCGGCAAGACCGCCGGGCGCATGGCAGACTCGAAGAGAGAAATCCCGGCAGCGACGGTCATCTCGGCGCTTTTACAATCTAATGGCGAGATACAAGATGGGTCTCTGTGTTGTATCTTTGAAATAATATCATTTTTAGGTCTCGCCTGACACAGCGCATGCGCTGGTCTGGCGAGACTTTGAGAGGGCTCCAAAAAGTGCTACCATGGCCAGCCTAGAGCAACAGTGCATGTGCACGGGCGCGCGCGCCGCGCTTCATCGCCATTACTTTCACTTTCGCGGCCGTGCGGCCCTTTGACGTTTGATCCCATCACTTAGCGGACGCTTGGCATAGCCAATAGGTCTAGCTTTTGGGACCTTATAAGTATTTAGTTATGCAACTGTTGCATCGCTAAACACTTATGAGGTCCCAAAGGCGAGACCTATTGGCTATGCCAATGCTTGTTGTTTCTGATTCGAGGTTTGTTTAAATATTTAAAAAGATGCTTGAAGCGCTTGAGATGGAGGTGAGAAGAACTGAGCGGCAGAGTAGATGTCTTTAGCCCAATGACTTCCATACATTTTCCGATCTAAAGTTTCCATGGTTTACGGGGCTCTTTCGAACGCACCCCCATACATAAGAGAAAACTATTTAAGCAATAAGTCGGCAACGCTACGAAGCGCCCAACTTCGGCAGAGGCCCTATATAAAAAGGTCTTATTGAAAGTAGAATCGTGATCGATATTAAATACAACCGTATCGCGATACTCGAATAACAGAAGGTATCTTATTATTATTTCTAGAACTGGTAAATTATCGAGTATATAATTTTTTGGTCCATCTCACCTGAGATGCTTAATGACTGCCTCTGATCCGCTCATTTTTTTTTACCATGTCTCATGTTTCTTTTTATATTTTGTTTCAGTGAAGCCTGTTCCAGCAGTATCCAAAGTATTTTTTCTGGGGATATTATAAAACCAGTTTCAGAAAAAGAAAGGTGCCAAATGTCTTCTGAGATGTCTGGATGACGATATATTGTGCTTAATGCAGTCGGATCGGCTGTCTCCAGTCCTGCCGGTCTCCTGTCGCTCAATGTTCGCAGATATTTGAGACCCTAGGGATATTGGGGCATATTTTCAAGCACGGCGTTACAATTAACGCCGTTTTAGCGGCAGTTTTCTGCCGCTAAAGCGGCGATTATTTTAACGTCGCGCTTGATAATATGCCCCATAGTGATTTGTCCAGGATCACACACTTTGGACAAGTGCGAAAGTTTGAATTAGAACCGGTTCCATGATGGGCGGCTTAAGCATTTGCTCCATAGCTGTGGTGAACCGAGCTCCTCTGGTTGAAGGAATCTATGTGTGTGTGGTTTGAACAGGAAGTGTCATCTGTTTACCACGCGCACACATACATGTTTAATGCGTCTTCCGCTACGTCAACTTAACACGCGTCGTGGTTAACCGGCTGCTTCAGCCTCCAACCCCTGGCAAAAGCCTGGCTGAAGTAATGGTCACAGAGATGCTTCGCTTTCTGTTTCGGAAAACAGAGATACAGCAGCTTCGAAATCGTGTAGTGCTTAGAGGGCGTCAGAGAAGCGCTTTCGGGCTTTGGCAAACTGCACTAGACCACAACAGTTTTTCCGGAGGGCACTTTTTGCAGATGAGCGGAATGAGAAAATGTGGTCAGATTTTGACACAGATGAATTTACAGAGACCACTTAGCGCCTCGCTGCATTTTCGTGGCTGGCTTTAGCGCTACATAAAATATATGCACAGACGCGCCCGATTAAGTATAAAATCAGATGGGAGCCTCTCAGCCAGCCCAGTTAACTTTCGTACATTCTGATACTTGCATTTTTTTTTCATGAATGCAGAAAAAGTGTCCGAAGGGGAAGGAATAGAAGGACCAGGGGAGCTCCTCACCTTTAGAAGGAGGGGACAGCTCCATAGCTCTGCAAACGACACAATACCCCCCTTCTTTATCACCACCCATGCCCAGTGGTGCCGTCCACGGACCATTCTGCTGGCATCTGCTTCAATTAATAAACATAATGCAATAATTAAAAAGCTGGAGAGATGCTCCGTTTCACAACCCCAGACTGTTTTGTAGAGATAGGAACATGCAAATCATTATATGTGCAGATTTTAATTAAAAAATGTAAACAAAAGATTTGTTGGGAGATGTGAGAAAGTTAAAATAGGCAAACTTTTATGTTACATAATCTAGTCCCGCAAATTTGGCGTGAGGAGATTGTGTTTGGTGAAACTAAATCGTTCAACGTTTGTGGATACCTTTGTTTTCAAACAAAGGGAAACAGGTGGCTGTATTAAAATCCAGTTTGTTTAATATAAAAAATGCAAAAGGTGAATTAAAATAGTATGGTCAAATAACTTACAAGGGGTGGGGGGGGGGGGGGGGGGTTCTAGTGGCCTCGATGGCCACTCAGCTGGGGATAATAGCACCACTCGGCTGTTCATTAGCTAAAATGCTACACGTGACCTTTCCCCTGCCACTGAAACCTGCGTGCGCAACACTCTGACCACACCAAAACAAACTCAGCCTTTCATCTTTCAGAGACTCGGAACAAGGAGCCATTTTGATGAAAGGTAACAAAGCTCCTTTGATGCGCACTCAGAGCACTGGCCTCTTTAGCGAGCGCTATATGAACGCGTTGGTGTTATTACATGGCTAAGATAAATAAACACCCGGATGTTTTTAGTGTAATATAGAATTTAAATCACTGCCGGCGTCACATCAGTGAACGTGAGGCACCACCTTCCCTCTCGGCATAACTCTGCCTGCATTGATTAAGTCGAATAACTCGCCATGTTGTGAAACCGTAGATATCACATTTATCACACTTGCAGCCTTGTTTGTGCCTCAGTGATCCTGGAGTCTCATCATCATTATGGAAGCAGAGAGCGTGTATACATTTGAGGCTGTAGTCCTGAGTTAAATGGCACATAAACTATGCATCCAATGCGGCAGATTTACTAGCTCCTTTCGCCACTTTTGCGTCACTTTTCCCATGTTGAAAATGACGCAAAAGTGGCGTAAGGGCCTTATAAATATAAGCCCCAATGTCCTTAGCGCCAAACATATCAGCTTTCACCGTCGGGGCGCTTCTTGACACACAAATGTTTGCGCTGAAGCAATGATTCAGGGAGGGAATCGCAGAGAGGCACGGCCCGCGGCCGAAGGGGTTAAGAGGGACCGGAGTCCGGAGCAGGGAAAGGCACTCTTCCGATGACAGGTTCTGTCTGCAGCGCCCGCCTCTGGGAGCGGAGCGGAGCGTGCGTCCCTGCAGCCCGCGCGGCGCTCACAGCCTCCCCTCAGAGGCCCGGCCTCTGCTCGCGCCCGTCAGCAGGCCTCGAGCAAAGGTGGAGATAACAGAAGGTCATGGGTTGCGCCCCCTAACCCCAACACAAGCACACTTTAGCTTGCTGGCTATTCCCAATGCACCCCTGGTCCAAAGGTTGATGGGCTGCTACTCCGGCATGCGTGCATTTAAATTAAAAACACAAACGATTCATTTGCAAAATCGGGCCAAGTCCTTTGATTTTTCCTATTAAAATGTTTGCATTTGAAATTGTATTTCAATTTATACCGTTTCAGTGTTTTCCTTTCGTGTGTTACGTCAGACGAACATGTGCGTTCTGGGGCCAGGAAAGGACAAGGTGGGAGCGGCCCGGAGCCTTGTAGAGGCTGCAGCAGGTGCAGGGTCTCTGCAAGGAGACCCACTCCTATCGATCTATCTCTCTCTCTCTCTCTCAATATCTCTCTCTCTCTCTCTCTCTCTCTCAATATATCCCTCTCAAATATCTCCCTCTCAATATATCTCTCTCTCAATCTCTCTCTCAATCTCTCTTTCAGAGACAATCTGGAATTGGCTGCCCCTTGAGTTGAATCCCCCCCCCCCCCCATTGGCTCCCCCACTAGACCAAATCACTGGGGTCCCAAACTGCGACCTGTTTAACTGATATTTATTAGGCAAGTCATTTTGCACCCCTGTAAATGGACATTTTACGATGCACCCTCTTGCTACATAGGTTTCATCACACACTGCAGTCAGTGGGGCTGCACATTTCACATAGAGGTGAGTGAGCCAGAGAGCTCGCACCAGGCTTGAGTCAGATGGCTGGGCCCGGCTTAGGCCTAGGTCCTCTTGGAGCCTCGACCCCAACGCGAGCCACCTTATGGGGAGATGATGTGTCCTAGTGGCTGCCGCTGCCGAACATGGAACATGGGAGCCAGGTTTGAATCCAGGCCTCGGCTGAGCATCCCGGGAATCCTAATATTGCTCCCTGCGTCACAAAAAGTGTAACATAGTTTGAGTCTATTTAGAAGTGCTCTTATGTCCGCGGGCAGGGTTGGCGCTATGTAAAACTGCTCTCCAAAAAGGTGTCACTAACGCTCAAATCAGATCCTCCAATAATGAAGGACACAGCAGGGGCGTAACACAGGCCCCCCCGCAGCCCACGCGGTGCGGGGGGCCCCAAGCTCCAGGGGGCCCCCTCAGCACAGCAGTCTTGCTGGAGAGCTCTTGATTGAGCTCGGAGGGGGCCCCTTCACATTCCTTGCAGGGAGGCCCCCTCAATTTTCGTTACGCCAGTGGGACACAGCATCAACCTTTGCTGTTCGAAAGAGATACCGTCCAGTGGCAGAATGTTAAGAGGGTGAGACTGGAAAATCCGGGATCAGTCCTGGCTTCCCCGCTTGACACATTGTGTGATTCTGCAAGTGCTTCATTTACACGAGACTCCTTTTTGTTCATTATCACATATGCGAGCACCTTCAAATACAGGGGCCCGGCCTGACTGTACAAAAACCCTGCCTGTGTTTGGTGTCCTGGTGTGTAATGCTGCTTCATCTATAATCGAATCTAGGTCGGCCATAGGGCACACATAACAAATGACGCCTCTTAGTTCACAAATGGCATGGCCATCAGGGCGGTGGTGGTGGGGTCAGGAATGACTCTCAGTTCAAAATGCTTCCTTTACTGGAATCCTTGCAATGTAGTGATATAATCCGATGTACTACGTGGAACGAAACCTGTGCGCATTTTGAATATATGTTTTTGAATTTTGAAGACATTTTATCATATTCTAACGTGAAGTTTGTTGCATGATTTACATACCAAATATTTTCAAGACTCAGAGTGCCCGGGCTCTTGGAGCCAACTCTTTGCTCGGCTCTCCCTCTTCATTGGTTTACTCGCCCACCTGTGATTGCACATTCCTAGTCTGAGAATACAAATAGTGGACATAGTACATCTGGCCCTGGTGCAAGAAAGTGAATTTACAGCCTGAGTTATTTGTATTTATTTCTGTTCTTGTTTTTACAAAGTATGGTCCTTTTTAAAATGTGTTTTTTGGCCTTGGCAGAGACTGCGCGCATGTTTTTTGCTTTAGGAGCGGCCATGTTTTTAAAACACTCCTCTATTACGAAGTCAGACAAGCATAGCAGAACTAGAGTTAAAATAGGGCATTAAATCAGTTCTGAAACATGTGCCAAATGACTCCGTTTTCTATTTGTGTACTACGCTTATTTCTCTAAGAAACTGCAGACATTACGTACAAAATGCTGGTGCGTTACCTAGTCTAAGGAGCTAGAAAAAGATGCGGCACACACCCACGTAATAATTATTGGAAGACATTTTTTTGCTCCAAAGCAAGTTCCTTGCGGAAAAAGTAAGACAATTAGTAAAAGCTTAATGCAAAATAGAAACCCAGATATACTAGTTTCTATAAAAGTGGTCAAGAAATCTTTTTTGGGGCTATGTATTTGAGCCAACGTCCTTGCAGTTGTTTTGTTTTTTAGTCTAGATTTTCTCCTGGACCTTAATGTACATTGTGAAAATTAGCAATGTCATGAGAGCCAGCTTCCCCTATAATGGTTGCAATTTTGGGATCTGGGATGGGAAGTAGTGAAAATAAATATTCTTGAGTTTTTCTGCAAGAAGCGATAAGAAAGCACTGTTTTTCAGGGGTATGGTATTACTGGTTTCATTTCTTTTCAGTTAAAGGTAATGAACATGTAATGCAGAGGTGTGTTCCTGTTTTCTTTGGATGAATATCTAGGGTGATTGTTTAGGAGGTGGAGTGTGGTGGGAGCCCATATATGGGCCTGAGGACGGGATATGCCCATATAATCCCACAGCCATCGGGATTGCATCCACGCTGCTCCAATTTAGGAAAGAGTTGAAGACTCAGCTCTTTAAATAACACTACGTCACAATGCACTAACCATCCACAAGCCAGCTTCTTATCCTATTACTTGCCGACTTTAAGTTTGCCCTTGACCATTTACAGCGCTCCGCTGCCTTTTAGTCAGGTTTGTGGTGTAGAAATACCATATAAATACATATATAGAGGAATAGGCTCATGCTCTCATCACCCTCAGATAGATAAAAGGAGGTCCATTAAGTTGGGAAATAATAACACCTGTCTTATAAGGGCCATCCCTTCAGCTGGTTCCAGGTCATGATGGCGATGTAAGGCCAGGCCTGGTGTTCCTGCCTCCATCACAAAGGCTGCTAGGACTTATAGCGTCAAATCCTAAATATGGGAATTCCTGCTACAATACACACATTTCTTGAGAGCCTGAGTCTGGCTAAAAAAATTCCTTTTCGAAATGGGGCATGTTGACACCTGCACAGCAAGAGACAATTCAATTAGTGGTCGGTACTTTTTAAGTAGCATTTAAACTAACGTTTGATGCTTAGTGGCTGTTATTTCATAACATGTTTGGACATGGTTGTATTTAATTAAGAGCTAGACCCCAGTGGGTCATAATTAAGGCAGCTTTGCCACTGAACGTGGTCTTACTTCTGTAAAGGAGAGGGTTGCCGTCTGCGGCGTCCCCCGCAGTCTCTGAAGCTAGACCAGCCCTGCTCGGGGTTTCCAGTCTCTAACCCTGGAAAGCACGTGTTATATAGAATATAAATCAGCCGCAGACTGTGTCCTGCACCTCCTTGCCCGTCTGGCACTGAGCATCGTTCCCCAAACCAACATGGCGGCCACGTGTACTAGTAACCGCGGTGCCTCCCGCATTTTCTTCTTGCACTGCCCTAGGGTCTCCGCTTCCCCGTTTTCTCGCAGGTTCTCTTCCATCTCCTTCCCTCATCTGTACCTTACTCTTGCCCGTGTGGCGCGGCCCTGCTCATCCTGCTCCCTGCGTTTGAAGATGATGACGTTATGGAGTCGTCTGTTTATGGTTGTTGGCTTGTTATTACATGTGAATGCTCTCTGTGAAGGATGCTTCCCATCTCAATTGTTGTTGCTTATGTCCAATGTACCGACCGCTCTAATGGTAGAGTAGCGCTTTATACAAATGCAAAATAGATAAATAAACTCAGAATATCTACAGGGCAGCCTAGGGGATAATATCATGTGTGGAACATTCAGAGAGAAATGTTTTGGTCAACAGAACATTGAATTCTAGGATTTGAGATATACTTTTTGACATAATCAGTTGTGTGCTCCAATAGTGCCAACCAGGGCTAGACTGGCCATAGCGGGCACTGGGCATTTCCCAGGGGGGCCGGAGGGGTGAAGGACGCTTTTCTTACTGGGGGGAGGGGGGGCGTTTTTGCAGCAGTGCTGCAATATCGGCCCCCTGTAACAAAAGTGGGAGCATTGCATTTTGCTAGCACCAGCCCGCCCCACTCCTAGGGCTGGTTGGGCAGCAATCGCCAGGGCTGGTTGCTGTTCCCAGTCCGGCCCTGGTGCCAACTGCTAGTGACCAAAAAGCCAGCACTATGTGAGGAGGCCCTGCAGCTACCTGACTGTGAACACAAGAAGAGATGCAACCAATAAACTGCCACTACAGGCAGAGAATCCTCTGTAATCACATCTTCATAATCTGCTAAATATGCTTTGACAGATCAATATATTCTATCAATGAACGTGGTATAAAATAAAACCCGTACTGTCATAGCACTCAAACATCTCACCCGTACCTCTCTTCCATTGGTTGACTCTTCTTAAAGCACAAACAGCAGAGGCTGAAACATTAATTTGTAGGAATTACCTCATTCCCAGGAGTTACAGATTTCAACCAATGGGAAGCTTAGAAAGGTCTTCTGTCCGACATTCTTTTCACCAGCCAATTGGGGTCTAAGAACTATGATGCCTTTGAATAACCATAACATCAACTGACTACATTTTGCTCAATCAACATTCTCATGTGTGTAAACCAACCCCAAACACTTTGTGTGGTCAGTTGCCCATTGTTAGATGGACAAAGCACTGCAGACACGACTCACTGCCCTCCTAAGCATATACACCTTTAAAACAAACAGCAAAAACCAATGGCGTAGCTAGATCTTTTCTCACCTGCGGTGGTCCTTGCATTTTACGCCTGTGACGGCTGTAGGTAAGAGCGGGGGGGGGGGGGGAGGGGTAAGCTGCGCCTCAGAACTCATGACCCGACCCCTTGCTACGCCACTGGCAAGAACAAATTTACTAATACTCTTACAACTAACAAAATGTATAGAAATATTCGCCTACTTGTTGCAACTAAATTGCATGGCACAAAATTGAATGATTTCAATTACCATGTTCTTTTGGAGAAAAAAAATACGCAGAGTGTAATCTGCATATCACCTTTCTTCAGTGTGCCGTGACACGAAGCATGGAGCGGGTCAGGATGCCCCTCCCACAACAACGGTGTTAAATGGCATATTACACTCTGTGCATCTGCATATATGGTTTATGCCACCGCATTTTTTTTCATGAACATTTGTTTTAGTTAAAAAAAGCAACACTCGTTCCCACATTTATTGCTATGGTGCAAAGGTCACATTCCTTGCTAGTAGTGCAGTATAGTGAACCTGGCATAAGAACCAGACTGCACCACAAATAACTTTGCACAGTGAAACTGCTCTGGTACCAGTCCTGAGATAGCTTCAATATGATCCTAAATCACTGAAGGACTTTGGCCCTACTCACCCTGCTGGAGGCCAATGCTTTCTATTAAACAAATGTTTATGAAAAAATGCCACGTCATAAGTCACGTGCAGATGCACAGGGTGTAATATGCTATTTATTACCATTGTTGAGGGAGGGGCGGTTCATCTCTACTCAGTTCAGGACTGCTTCATAAGAGTCAGGTCCACCCCACAAAGGGCCAGCTTCAGGGCAGGGCTCGTTTCTTGACAGTCAGCTTACACACACACACAGGGCCGGACTGGCCATAGCGGGCACCGGGCAATCCCCCGGTGCGCCGCACGGGTGGGGGCCGATTTTGCAGCATAGCTTCAAAATCGGCCCTGTAACAAAATTGGCCGAAAACCGGCCCTGGAAAAGAGCTCGGCTTCACCCCCAAGCCCCGGCCGAGCACTTTGCCAGTGCCTGTTTTGGTTCCCAGTGTGGCCCTGCGCGTGTACACACACATACATACGCGCACACACATACACACACACACACGCACCCCCCCCACTCCCCCAGGGCAGTGTGATAGGTGCCGCCGCACTGGGTGCTGACCTGGAGTGGGGTGAGTTGACCTCAGGTGGGGGCAATGTGTTTAGCAATAACTTACAATTTAAAAGCACTTGATGCAAAATTTCTTGTGTATCCAGATTTCAGACAGCAATAAAAATGTCAAGACAACCCTTGTGATTAATGCTCCTGCTACAGAGAGATATCAGAGTTTTGTCTAGTGGCAGTTTTGGCTCGCCATAAAGTAGCACAGTGGGTTAATATGCCTGCTGCAAAGAACATATCTGTTTTTAAAGTGGATAGCTGAGTGGATTAGTAAAGACAAACTTTACCAGCACTTTAAAACAAAAGAAATGTATTTAAGAGAGGAGCTATGGAGAAATTAGGGGCCCTAGTGCTAGTGAAGGAATCTGAGGAGGAAGTCATGAAAGGGGGGGTGGGGCGCTAAAAAAGATTATTGCACCAGGCGGTACTAGCACTACTAAAGTTGGCCCTGACCCTCATGCACTCAACTTTGCTGATGCACCATAACCTTATACTAAAGTAAACCACGCTGTTAGAAAAGTGTGACCATCACAACCTGTCTCGCCGGTCCCAGGATGCTTGTTTCCAGTCCAGGGAGGACCTGGCCTGGCAGTTCAGGCTGGACTGTTCGCATTGGGCGCAGAGCCAAGACTGATTTGCATATGGCTGGGTTCAAACTGGAATGGCATGGAGGAGCAGAAAAACGATGGATTTAGGCCTAGATCTCTGTACTGGGGTGAATGTAAGACATAGTTCCATCACCTGTTGTTTTTGCATTTGTCACCCTGAGTGGAACGGGTATGCCCAGACGTGGGTCCCCTGCTCTCCATGCCACTGGAATCCAGCTATCCTGGCTGAAGAGGGGTGAAACCCTGAAACTGGTCCTAGGATGCTTGGTTCCAGTCCAGGGAGGACCTGGTTTTGCAGTTCGGGCTGGACTGTTCCCATGGGGCACAGGGTCAAGACTGATTTGCATATGGCTGGGTCCAAACTGGAATGGCATGGTGAGCGAAAAAACGATGGAGTTAGGCCCAGATCTCTGTACTGGGGTGAAAGTATGACATTGTTCTGCAGTCTGTCCATCATTTGTTCTTTTTGCAGGGTGTGGTGTCTGCACGCGGATCGCTGCAGCAGATGCATAAACCTACCGAACAATTCACTTAAGATAACATGAATCATTTTTACTGCCCGTTCGCCCGGTCAGGCTCATTGTTGCAGCCTTTAAGTGGTGCAATTATGTCTGGATGAAAGGGCGCTGCTTAGTCTGCGTAGAATGCTTTCTTCTCGGAGACTCTGGGAGGCGAACGGCAGTTTTGCAACCACCCCGACAGCAAACGCCAGTACACACAAAATGAGCAGTGCGTTTAGAAAATGCAGCTTGTGTTTAAGTCGTGACCGTGTTCAGCGGCTGGTTATAAATCAGGTTGGCGTCAGAGGAGCCACGCTCGGGGTTTGGGTTAAATTAGATCAGGGTGAGGGGAGGGGGCGTGGCTCCGGACCAGCAGGGAGGGCAATTATTGTTTTCCCCTTTACCATAAAGAATTACGAATTCCCTTAAAATGGATGACTTCGCGTTGACAAATTTCGGGCAGGATGTGGTTCCTGTCTGTACTTTAAATCACTCCCAGCAGCGCTCTCCGCCTCGGCTTTTATTGCCACGGACGGTGCCAGCCCAGTTACAATCTGCTCTAATTGAAGGAAAACAGAGAACTAGGAGCGCTCTGGAGAGAGAGAGGGGGGGGGGGGGGGATGGGCGGGGCACCCAATGTGTACTTTGCACCATCGGAACACTGAAATCTTCTAAATTCGCACCAAATAAGAGTCGAATTTTACTCCAAAGTCTGCGCATTCGTGACATTTTCAGGGTGTGCCGACGGTGTGCCACTGTGATCCTCTGCAAGCTTACCAGCGGAAATGTCGGTGGCGTTTATAATGTGGGAGGCGGGCGCAATTTGCGCTGCGCAAAGGGTCTCAGAGAGTCTGAAGACAGGGTCAGCGTATGGAGGGCACGGAGAGCCCTCCGAAGGAACATTATTCGCCCCTAAAGGCAGAAGTGTTCGGATGGGGAGGGCCAAAGACACGGAAACTGGTCCCCCATTGTGGTCGCGAAGCCCTGCCCCCCATAGTGGACGCGAAGTATAAGACAGCAATAATTTTGATGCTTTACATCCCTCGACATTCCAGGGCCCGGTGCCACTGCACCTTTTGCACTACTCGGAGCTATGTCCCATCCAGTTAAACAGCATCTGAGAGAGACTCTGGAATAATGATGCTACAATCTTTAATGAGGTTTACTTAACAGTTTTCAGCACGTGGCTCAGACTTCCACACAGTTTCACTTTCTGTAAACTCTCCCCCTTCCGGCCGGGGAGAGCAGGGGTGTCCGGGGTGACTTTAAGCAGTTACCCAGAGTGGAGGATTGTGCGGCGAGAACGAGACCGCTCCTGCTGGAGATTGTGGGACATCGATGTCACAAATCCGCACTGATTCGGGGCAGAAACACCCCGCGGGGCCCTCTATACGGGGTTAAACTGTCGTGGAATCAATGGTGCTCCAAAGACATAAACGCGCACAGGCAGGGGGATTTAAAGCGCCTCGAGGTTGGAGGAACACCGGAAGGCGCCGTCCTACACATTGTGGAAACCAAAACAGAAAAATATAAATGCATGGGAAGGTGAAATCGTTTATTACAGTTAAAAGGGCAATAGCTGCACAGGGAATACTGTGCATTCTGAAAGAGGCAAGGATCAGTACGTTTAAGCCCAAAAAATGCGCTCGGAATGGTCAGAATTATGTGTTAGTAGTTAGTTTTATGAAACGGGCCGTGTGGCTAAGGCTTTCCTTTTTACCCTCTCTGTAGCCACTTGTGTACTCAGAGAAATATATATATGGAACGTAGGCATGTGTAAATATACACATAACAAGTCGAAAAGTGTGCACGGCTCTAAAGGGCTGTAACAGCAAGCAGGTGTATCTTGGACGTGTTAGAGATCCTTGTGTTAAAGTCCGTGAGAAGAAATTGTGGCCGAGCCGCCCAAGTGTAACCAGCGAAACATGCGGCCCACACTCCAGTCACACGTGTTCCCGAATCCCGACCTGCATCGTGTGATCCTGCGCAGATCAGCGTCATCTCCCTGGCTTGACCCCTTGCCATCGATACTTGAAGCCACAGGAAAAGGTTCGCCCCTAGCACTGGGGGTGTTTAATTAATAATACTAGGCCCGGCAAAGACATGCGTCGCCCTGGAGAGGGCGACCCGCAGTCCAGGTCCCTCGCCCTGTCCTTTGCACACAGCTGTGAGTGCCCCAAACCAGAGTCCGGCCACTGAATGCACATCCGGTTCCACCTGAAGGGGCCGCTGTTACTGGGTGTGTTTCTGCCTCGAACGGAGAGCGAGACTAACAGAAACAACTTAATAACAGCGCTCTTGTCATTTCTAGGCGCTGTAAATAATCGGCGTTACTGTTATCCAATGTAAAGATAACTGCCCGACCGAAGAAGGGTGGTCTGCCCATGACATCCGATGTCAGCAGCGAGTGTTCAACCCGCTAACCCACCTCGTATTGTCATTGTGAGGTAGTTCCGCGGTTCTGAGTGCATGCATTTACTAACGAATTCGATAAAATTCCAGGTGTCATTTTTAACCCGAAGTTAATTTCAAGTGGAACAGTATTTTTCGCATAGTGGCATGGATAGTCGCGGGAAGGGGCACCTGAAGTTCCGTGATGGGCAACTGGCAGTTACAGAAATGCAGGGTTTGCAAAAGTGACATTCTGTCTGCGTTTCACTGTATGAAACTGACTTCTTTATTGACACTTTAGAAAAATGGGCAGGGGGCCCACACACTTCTGCTGCTAAACCGGCGAATTTATTATTAACATTCCTCGTTTCTTAAAAAGAAAAAAAGGCTGGGCAGACCAGAAGTGGGCAGTGATAGGGGTGATGGGCAGGTTAATTCCCCATAAGAGGATTTCTTCCCAAATGCAAGCCATTTTCTTTATTTCCAGGTAATGCAGACTTTATTAATGGGATTAGTGTAACCGCTCACAAGCTGCCCATTGTGTCTGCCTTAATTACACGTTGTGCAGTTTGAAAACAGTGCTTCAGGGTCACCAAAGTTTGAGCCTGTGCGGTGACAGAGGGCGGCCAAGAAGGCGGTGCAGATGCGGCCATATTGTTGGTTTAGCAATGGCTCATATAGGGCACTGCGATATTCCCCGCTCCTCTAATATCAGACATATAGCATTCCCTGATTGTGTTTCATTATTTAATTAATACTCGAATTGGCATGCCGTATCGACAATATTACCGATATTACCACAGGCCCCCGAGGTTCTGCACTAGTAATCCTCATATTTATGCTTTAAATAGAAACAGGGCCATGGAGTAGTGCGTGTTTATCAAACGTACTGTAGAGAGAGCGATGTTGCGCATTTACACACATGTAAGCTCAGGAAACGTTGTTCATTATTACATACGTACACAACACTGCAATGTTGTATGTTTGTGTTCTTTATAAAATATACTGCTATATTGGGTTTTTTATGGCACGAACACACACGGTTATGTTTCTAAAGTACACATGCAGAAATACCCAGCAATATAGTTAATGTGATGCAAACACACGCGCGCGACCCTGGAGCATCGCTCGTTTCAGTTCATCTATTAAACACACAAACACGCAGGATCCGGGAATAGTGTTCATTTATTGCACACGCAGACGCAAACACGAGCACACCAGCTCGCCACACACAGGCAAGACCCTGCAATATTGCTCAGTTGAATTCATCTATTACACACACACAGGACGCAGCAACCTAGTTTGTGTTACAAACACACATACGCACCAGCAAGGAATGCTGTTCATATTACACTCACATACACAACAGCTTTCATTTTTACACACCGCTGGCACACCACGGAACATGCACTCACCGGGGCACCCACTTCTAACATACCACTAGGACGTCACGGCGCACGCACTTCTTACACACCATTTGAAACCAACGGTACAGGGACTTATTACACACCACTGGAACTCCACGCACCTCTTACCAATCACGCAGACCCCACGGTACAAGCACTTCTCACACACCGTTGGGACCCCACGGTAAAAGCACTTCTTGCACAGAACTGGCACTCAATGGTACACGCAATGCTTACACAACACTTGACCCCCACGGTACCTGCACTTCTAAACACCCCTGGGAGCCCACGGTACCTGCACTTTTAACCCCTCTAGGAGCCCACGTTACACACACTTTGTTTACACAGGCGCGTGCAGGCCTGGTTCAGCGACCCCGCTTGTGATTACTGTCGTGGGAGGCGGGTGTTGCAGGAGGAGGCACACAGATGTGCAAAGCGACAGCCAGATGTGCTGCTGTTTTCGGTAGGACAATGCCTCGTCGACCTAGCTTGCTTCATTGCGCACATTCTGAATGAATACTCATCCCTGCCGGTGGGAGCCTTAGAGCAAACGCTGACAACTAAATGAGCTGCAGGCACAGCCCTCCTATGACGTCAGTATGTCAAAACACGCGTGACGTATCAAGCGAGTGCCACGAAGCCTCTCAAGCAATATGCGATGTGCGCATGCTTTGTTGTGATTTGTTTTTGAAGAAGCCGCCGACGGGAAATATTTTCGAGAGTTTGAAGTGCTAGGTCGGAAGACATCCTATTGTAAAGGATTTTTCTTTTTTTTAACTGAGTGATATTTGAATCAGTTGATATGCTCGTCATTATCTGAACATGTATTTAATGTGTTGTTTTTTTAATTGTAAATGATTATTTTATTGATTTGAATTCACTGTAATAAAATATTGAAAGTTGTTTTGTTCGTCTACCCCCGCCGTTAAAACGACTTTTAAAACAAATTCTGCCGTATTGAGTGTGGAATTCCAAATGGCTGCGGGAGATTATTCCCCAAAAATATTACAGGAAAGAAAGCGAATGTGTAACGAAATGACGCGTATCTAGCAAGTTTAAATTGCTGAAGAAGAATGTGTTTCTCACCCAGAAATCACAAGGGAAAGTCGCTACAAGTAACGGGCCATGGATAACAGATCACAGCTTAGTGTAAGAAAGGGATATATGCACACATATATGTGTGTATAATATGTATGTATGTATGTATATATATATATATATATATATATATATATACACATACATACACACACATTTGTGCGTTTAATATAAATATATACAGATACACACACACACACACATATATATATATATATATATATATATATATATATATACACACACACACATATATATATTTATACATATATATATACACCATTCATAGGGGGGACGTATTTCACTGCTGCCTCTCTTCCTCTCCGGCTTATGAGAGAGTTTCCAGCGTTGCCCTTCTTGTAGTTCGCTTCACAGTGCTACCAGATCTGTTTTACACTCTCAGATACCAGCCTTACATAAGGAATCATCAAATTGTGTCCGTGTGTGCGTGAGGAGGGTTTGAGCACGTGTATGTGTGTGCGTCTTCGTGAAAGTGTATTAGCGTGTGCATAGCAGGTGGCTTCTTTTCTTTTCGTGGCTAACTGAAAATGTAAATATCTAATGTAAATGTAAAGCGCCTGCAGAAGTTATTGTTATGAAAAGAAACGGTAACACTTAAACACGTTAACTCCAACACAGTTAGTTCATTGTTTCAAACAAGTGTATTTTCGTCTTTGCCATTGGTCAGCAGATCTATGGGCCGGCCATACCCAGACGGACTGTTGCTGTGACTGACATCCTAAAGTCCGGGGCTTCGAAGCGCTTTGCAAATTCTCACAGTGCGAGGGAGGACGCCTGTTCATGTACCACATGGCGCTCTGTGCGTCTTGTGCACAAGTGGTTTGTTTAGCTGCACATTGCACAATAGCAAGAACATGTTTTTTTAGTTTTTCTGCGATTGCCAAGGCCTCAGGCAGCGCTTAATAAATGTCAGTGTGGTGTTTGATTTATGTTCGTCCGTGGTCCCACCCAGAACTGTAGGGTCCACTTCGAAAATATATCGCCTTCTTATAATGAGCCAGCAGCTGTTGTGTCTATGTGAGCAGATGCGCTTACATCTTAAAATCCTCTTTCAGGGAGCGGGGGACTGCTGCCTGCAGGGTCATAAGAAATGACGTGATCTCGGCTGCACAAGCCAGCACGGTGTGTCCTTGGGCAGTTCTGCCTCATCCCTCTGCCTCCCACTTCATCTGACAATATTAAGATGACCCAGAGGTTATTCTATGCGACACCTGCACTGTTAAAAAATAAATAAACGTGGGGGGTGAAACTATTCCAGGCAAGACATGCATTTGATGTTCAACCAGGGTTCATGAAAAAGAATGATGTGGTTACGGAAACACACGGACTAGTGAGAAAAGTGAAGTAGCAACGCGTGCGTCCGCGCGCGCCCCGGGCGGGGCTCCCTGTGGCGTGGGGGGAACATGGGGTTCAATAGAAGACCTACAAGGCATGGACTTTGGGGAGGAGGAGTGGTATGCCTTTGTGCCACAATCAAAGAATTTCATGGGAGCACTTCAAGACCCCCCCCCCCCCCCCCCCCCCCGGAGATGGCAGTGGGCCCTAAGTGCAACACCAGCAGCACAAGCCGGCCCTGCAGCCAGATCTATGGTCCAGGACTTTCACACGCCACAATAAAAAGCATCACTTTTATTTGTCGGAGAAATGTATATTTATTTTATATCATAGCATAAATTCGTACCAAATACGCTCAATGCGTTTACTGCTTCGCATATGAAAATAACGTTTCAAAGAGTCAAGAAAATAATGTCCAAGGACTCAATCAGAAGCGTACTCAACTCTTTACCAACTAAGCTCCCTAAAAGGGGAATTGCTTTACTTCTAAATTCATTGTTGATGTTAATGATTTAATTAAGGCGCCTAGATATGCGCCTGGGGGTTCTGTGGCCAGAGTTAGCGCTCCATCTCACCTTTCTGTATGTTATAAACATTTGTATAGCGCCTTCTACCACCAGTAAAGCATCACATCTCTGTTTTTGAATCGGTGGGCCCAGGTTTTGGGCGGTCCTCCTGTTGGAATTACACACATCGCTATATTAGAGGCAAGGACTGTAATGGTGTCATCGTCAGACCCTCTTCAGCCCCGACTTTACAACCAGGTCTGTACCTCCTGCTCACTTTCACCCCTCCACACTGGCTTTGGAAACCAACCAGCTTCACCCCCTGCAAGGGGGGGGGGGTGGCAGAGAGGGGGGAATTGTGGGGAGCTACTGCGCCCACCTAATCAAGGTCAAAGGAGAGCTGTACAGGCTCACAGGCGAAATCGGCCCCAGTAACAAAACCGGCCCCCACTGCTGTAAAACCAGCCCCCACCCTTCCAGCAGCCCGGGTAAACACCTGATGCCTGGTACCCCCAGTCCAGCCTGGATGAGAACCACAGTCCAGCCCTACGTGCCAGGCCAGGTCCAAAGCGCAGCAGCGGACAGGTACCACCTATGCTGCCAGGGGTGCTTGGTTGGAATCCTAGAAAGTATTTTGATGGCATCTGTGAGCGGCCAGAGTGACGCTCTTGCCCTGTAGCGCTTCATGCAGTCGTGGCGGGAAGACAAAGGAGAAACACAGCAGCTATGAATGAATCCATTGCCCCCCCCCCCCCTACCCTGCAGGCTACTATAGAATTGTCTCAGGTACCAGCTGATCACCCCTGGCACAGCGCTGCAGACCTCCGCCAAGCCAAGGTCACCTGAGCCTCCTGCCCTGGGCAGCTCGAATGTCGACCCACGTTGCATGTGATGCGAGAGATGCCACTGTCGGACTGGCACTGGGTCCTGATTTAAAGTTTGGAGGCCGGGCTACTCCATCACAAACTGCAGACATTCACATCCTATTATAATACTCTTCTAATAAGGCGGACAGGGCACCTGTCACCTTTGTGATCGAGCAAAGTCCCTCCCCTCGTCCTACAAGGGCCATTGAATACAATGCATGTGTAATAAGGCAGAGGGGTCTGTGTCACGTGCGTGGAGCGTTATGCCCGACAAGAAGCGCTAAAGCAGGTCCTAAAAGGCAGAACTCTCATTACTGGAGCACGTGTAGTGGCCTCGAGACCAGGGGGGCGGCGGGCTCGCTGCGCCCCAGTCACGGCAGTCTTTTGCTAACCAAACCAGCAGTTTGAGAGCCGGGACTTTAGCTTCCAGTAGGACCGGTGACCCAACTCGCCACATCATTGCCCCCAGTGGCCATAGCACGGAAAGGATCCCACGCGGCGCGGGCTCGTGGGTGCTGCACGCGCTGCCAAGCCCGCACTATATTTGCTACGGGGCCACATCAAGTGAACCCTTAGAGGTACCTCACCACATTTTCAAGTAAAAAAAACATCATTTTGCGGTGCACCACTCGAGACAACCAGGGAACAATACTAGGACATTGCTAATTACTCCTGTATAGTGCTCAGTCTGCCATTAGCGGGGCATCGCGGCACCTTTCCGTCTCCAGTATGTGGAATATACAGAGCCGCGGTGTCTATAGTGCCGAGCTGGATGTCTTCTGCTAGTTGGAGCTCAGCTGCTTGGAAGCCTAACCTAGACAAGGAAGAAGTAAGGAGCTGCTAGGATGTTAGGTTAGTCGGGGCATCATTGGTAAAGTAATGAGTGGGGATGCCCAAAGAGCTGCTCAGAAGCCGGCCAGCGCTATTAAATGCCAGCGCGCCAAGTACCAAGGCTCTGTGACCCTGAAGCCACCTCAGGCCTCTGCCAGACACTGACTGCTCCTGTATCTCACTCTCGCCGATTCCTACTTTCTTCCATTATGAAGGTTTTTCCCTCTTTCACTTTATTTTCCGTTTTTAGTTTCACTTGGTCTTAGGAAATGTCGAATAAGGAAAAAGAAGAGCCGGGCCCCAAAAATGAGTTGCGGTGGCCCCCACCGGCTCAAATTAAGCACTGGTGTGTCCGTGGCACTGCTCGTCCACCAAGGTCACTAATTCCAGCTAGCATGTTGGTGGCCAGTGACACTATTCCATCAGCCCTCAGAGGACCGATAAAGGCGAGGGATTTTGGAAAGGAGACGTTTCCCAGTTGCCCCGAAGCAGTCACAGCGACCACACAAACCCCAGAAGAATAAGGAGAGATCTATCCTCGAACAACGTCACTTCCGGAAGACGCCAGGCCACCAGCCTCTCAGACCTCATTGTGAGTGATACTTATTTTTCCTATTGCGCCCGTCACATATGTGACAAAGAGGGTCTTACATCTCGGGCTGTGTAAAGGTGAAGAACACCGACACTCTGCCATTTGTTTTGATTGAAATGGGGAAGTTATCACCAGGCCTCGTGGTTCTGTTCTCTGTGACCCTCTGCGTCGAAAGGAAGCCGCCTGCTGCTGGGGTGGGCCCAAACATCGCGCCACTCTCCCACCCGCCTCGTTTGTTTGGCATTGCTGGCTCAGCCGTTAACTTCCAGGTCAGAGGGGGTCGTGGGGCAGTGTCGTAGCACACACACACACAATGCGAAGAGCCCCCCCCCCTGAATCTCCAATATCTTACAGGTTTTCAGTGCCCTTGGGCTGAATGGGACCCCCTTGAAGGGTTGGGGGTCCCCTGGAGGCCTCTGTCGTGGGGTTCACTTGGTACACGCCGGAGTCTGAAGAAAAACTTGTGCCTTAGAAAATGTGAATCATTTGCAACTTTTTTTCCTCAGTGCAGAAAAGTTGAATTTCCTCATAAAGCTGTATACGCCATGGAGGACGGTGTTGTGGAGGGGGTGTACTTTGGGTGGGGTGCCGAAACACCCCATGTTTTAGGGTTTCTGCCAAATTCACTGGATATATTTACTGCAGAGCACAACGCTGCAGCCACGTTCAACGCCCCCATCCCTCCCAAGGATGTATCCAGAAACCTTTCGCTTAACAGGACATGAAACGGTCTGACAGGGGATAAGTTAATGTTGTGTTTTCTCGCCCCTGCCGCCAGGGAGGTGCCCCAGGGGCCCCCACACACCGCCTCGGCTGCCCTTGACGCTTCTGGGCGACTGCTGCTCGCTCCTCCATGCTGGTTCTTTTCTGCTACGTGACTTTCCTTCGTCTGCTCCGGGTAGTTAAACTATGCAGTATTGTTTTACTGACTGGAACTGAGCCGTAATCCTGTTGACATTAATATGTGTCATCGGATCTGTCCCGTGTGCATAATATGATTTTAATACATCGCCGGCACGCGATATCTGGCCGGCCGGACTTCGAGGGTTTGACGCGGGGCTCGACGCACCTATTCTGGAATAAAGGGGGCATTGTTGACAACCTGAGCGCCCTTAAATAGCGGCCCGTGGTAGCATTTTACAATAATGTGGGCACGCGCCTCGTTCCTAACAAAAACAAACGAGTGTAATGCAAAGTATTGCGTCACTATTCTGATTAGTTCCGTAGCGCCCACATACCCATACAAAGTACTATCTGGGCGCTTCAGTTCACTTTCTTTTGTCGATAGCGGAAGAATGGAAAGCAGAGCAGGTGGGGAACAAACTGAAACCTGTGACCAGCAGTTTACACACGGGATTAACCCTGTAGTGTCCCCAGAGGGATGCCCGGGAGCCGCCAGGCAGAAGAACCGTGCGCCCTTTTAGTTTCTGTCTGATGCAGCACTACTACTCCAGGATATGGGCGGAAGTTTCTTCGACTTGCTTTAATGAATTCGGCGCTACGACGCCCTTCTACAGTTCACCGCTCTTTATAACAGAAGGGGGAAATTACATTAAGTGCAAACACTCCTTCTACGGTACCCGCAGACTCCTCTATAACTTGAAGACGTCCTCCAGTTGCCATAAAGAGACACACTCGCCATACAGAGATTTCCACTGAGCGAGCGCTGGCTTCATTCCGGCCTGTCATGCATGAAGGGGAATTCAGCGCGTGGGTTACATTAACATTTTGAAAGTGCAACACATTATTAATAATAATGCTATAAGTGTGTGAGTGTGCGTGTGTGTGTGGGCATATAATAGTACAATAAGAAATATGCAAGGCTGTGTTTTTTTAGCAAACCCCGCCTGCTCTAAAGCTAGAACGCAATCGGACTTGAAATTCAAAGGTTTGCGATGTGAAGCTAAAATTGACTTCGTTGCACGAACTATATCGGCTAACTTAGAGATTGGTTGCTTTAACATATAAAACGCACATTTCTGGTGTTTTATAAACATGAAATGTGCCTGGACGCACTAAGCAGGGACACTAAACACAACGCTATAAAAAATACTGCGTTCCATGGCCAAGGAAGAAAGACCCACAACGGTAAATGCGACAACCGCCACAAAGTCAAGCGGCAACAGCCGGGAGAACTCTTCCTGGGGTCAAAGTTGGTAAGAAGAAAAATGTCAAGATTTATTTTAAATTGGTGCTTTTGAAAGCAACAGCTGTTTATAAGTGAAATAAAGCGGTTTATCCTGAAATAAAGAAATACACGTGCAATGCAGACAGAGAATGGAGTAGAAAAGAGTTTGACCATTAAACCCACCTCACGGGAGGAACACAGACCGGTTTATCCAGCAGGGAGCGCGGATATAGGAGGTCCAGGGGACCGGTTTATACGCACAAAAACCAGGGAATAGTCAGTTCATTGAGATGAACGGTCGCATTGGAATATACGGTCTGGAGCGCACGAGGCAAGGCCGACGCCGACATTCATCATTCAAAAGTGGATACACGGAGTGCAATGCATGGGGTTACAGTAAAACCTGCTACTTACCGGCGCTTAGAAGCGGAAGAAGTGCGGTGTAAAGCACTATATATCAATACAGTCTTTATGTAGCAGCAAACCAGGCCGGTGTATCCGTCCAATTGCCTCTAAAACTAGATGTCGATTGGGAAGTTTATTAATGTTATAACCACCCCCGTGCTAGAGGCGAAAGAGCCAATAATGCCACAACCCCATACCAGAGAAGACGGCAGAAACGGGATAGTCACTGCGCATAACTCATACGGCGTCCACGAGACGCGCCTATACATGCGGTGAGAGCCAGGAGAAACGGGAAACCCTATCAGTGCAACAGTATCCGGTGTGATATAGATGGGTTCATCTGAAAGATTCGTGACATAACACAATCTGCAGTTTACTGGGAAAGTCGAAAGGCGGAATCGGCCTCCTCTGACGTGAAGTGATGTTGTAAAGAATGCGGCACCAGGAGCCAATATTGAGAGTTATTGACTTTAAACTCAGGGACAGGTTGAGCGGTTTATGAAGTGGTGAGGCCCCTCTCAATGTTAAGACTAAGGGGCATATTATCAAGGACGGCATAAAACTGCCGCTAAAGCGGCGATAATGGGCTTGATAATATGCCCTGAGAATTCCCATAGAAGCCCATGTTCTGATGTCTGATTAAAGCGACGATAATTTTAACGCCATGCTTGATAATATGCCCCTAAATAACTTTAAATTCAGGGATAGATTAACTGGTTTATGAACTGGCAGCACCTCTCTCATTATGGGCATCCCCCAATATGTGCGTGACATGTCACATGAACCAGTTCACGGTCACGGAGACTGAGCCAGCATTAAGAGTAAATAACTTTAAACTCGGGGGCAGGTGGAGCGTTTTACGAATTGCTGGGGCCCTCTCATTATGGGGCATCCCCCAATGCATATAGTGAGATGAACCGATTTAAGGTGTTATGGAGACCGAGCTAAAATTAAGTGCAGCTATATTTGAACTCGGGGACAGACGGAGCGGTTTATGACCTGGCGGCGCCCTCTCATTCTGGAGCAACCCCCCAGTGTATACAGAGACATAGTCCACATTAAGAGAACATATCTCTAAACTCGGTGTCAGAGAGTGCGGTTTCTAAACTGACGACGCCCCTGCCACCCTGGAGCGTGCCCGCAGCATAAACAGTGAGATGAGGCGGCTTAAGGGGTTATGCGGTGCGGTGGTGACAGCTCGACAGAGTGATACACAGGGAACAGTCTCAATGCCGGAGCGGGCAGTGCCCCCCCCCCCCCGCTGCTGTCATCAGAGGGTGAAACGAGTGGTTTGAAGATACCACGATCCACCCCATAGTAGGGGCTGATGGGACCCTCCGGTGAATGCAGATCCCGGAAGCGAAGTGGGCCTGTTTATAAATCCATCTCTGTAAGGCATGGCGCCGGGACACCGCCGTCTCTACAGTGCACGCCGGCAATGCTGCCGATAATAAAGCGACTCTTACCACCCACCCATAACGGGAGGCGAACTACACGAGGCGCGCCTGTCATAGAAATGTGCAGTTGTGTTATTTATATTGTGTGACCCCCAAAGAACAGGGGCGCGTTTAAAATAGTTCGTAGAAGGCAAACCCCTATTTAGCGAAATATTTAATGTAAATACACGGCGTTGCAGTTATGCAGATACATTTTAATGCATTTTTCGACCACCTCGGATGGGTGAACGGCTGCATCCTCAGCCGGAATCATCTCTCTGGAGTTGCAGGTGACTTCGGCGCCAGTTTCCACCGTATCGCTGGTTCACCACGTTGCTTGTTCATGTGACAAGCAGAATATACGCGGCGGCGTGCCCAAGAGCAACGCGATAAATAGAATACTGTTTTATAAATGGATCCCCGGTGCACTGGCCTTATGCACTGCTCTAGTTATGGAAAAACTTCTTGCGATATGGTAGTTTCCGGGTTTTAATGAGGTTTGGTTAGGAAGTTACGCATTAAAAAAGAACCACTCCTAAACTCAGAAAGTGAAAGCGGCCACATTTACAGTGACATTCTAAGAGGCACGAGGCCATCTGTCTATACATATGTTTATAGCTGTTGTAGATCATAAAGCGCTGCCTTCGGTCCTATGACGAACAAGGCTACAGTTGGCTTACATGTGGGTGGGGGAGGGGGGGGGGGAGACCCCCAAACGAGGAGTGGAGGTTATCTACTAGTCGCTGTAAGGTAGACCGGCCGAAATACGGAGACCGCCACGCGCCAAGTACTCGGAGCACAAGTCAGCCTATTACTGGAGACAACTCTCCCATCCCTTACACACAGTGCACTTTACATGTTGGCATCCATGCCATGCTATGCGGCAACGCAGCATAGCTCGCAGGCAGAACACCCAATCCAATGCGTAATTTGTGCCGGTGCTTACAGGTGGTGGGAACCAGCCCTCATATTTGGGGCCCGCGAACTATTTTTCTTCATCAGTATTTGAGAGGTGCAGAAAAGGGCGACGAGAAATATAAGAAATGGCGGCAAAGGGAGAACGCAGGGTGAAAGAATGCGCTGCAAGAGTGAGGTAAGGAGAAGGGAAGAGTAGGGTGCTGCAAGAAAGAGGCATGGAGTGAAATCAAGACCAGGGGCCTGGTGTTTAGTAACCCTGGCATTCTGCAGCGCTGACAGCGGCTCATAAGAAAAGATTGAGACCTCTTCACATAATAAAAATAATAATACGATTGTAACCAATGTCAAGGCTCCCGCAGCACATGAGAGACATTATCTCCTTTGAATATACTTTCCGTGCAGCAGGGGGTGATAGTATGTCATCCTTCTCATGGCGCACACAGGGGTGAGTCCTGTGCACCGAAGAATGCAGCAGCTCAGCGGCGGGTGATGCAGGGCACGCGCCGATCGATACCTTAAATATCCCACTGTATTTTACCCGTGCAGTAATGTCAGGTTATAGCGCAGCTCATGTGACATTGAAGTTCACAGATACAATGCGCAGGATCCCTTTACTGAGCGGATAAAACCGATCCCATTGCGTGTACTCTGTGCATTGCAGGGGGTGTACGGGGCTGGCTATCAGCTTTATTTTTTTTATCACAGTCCCTACTGCATGAAGTAGAACAGAAATTATACATTTTGCATAAAAAAGATTGCTCGGCTGCCATCACGGCTGGTGGGAGCAGCCTCCCTCTTTCCCCAGTTGCACTTCCGCACCCCATCAGCCACGTGCCCCTGGTACTCACTTGGCGGTGGAGAGTATCTGCCCCCGTCCTTGGCCCAGGCCCCCCCGTCCTCAGAGTTCTCCGACTTGACCGAGGCGGTGTCCATGGAGGCCGAGCCCCCCAGGGGACTGGGGCTGTCCCGTGCCCCTCTGAATGTGGGGTGCGGCGGCTGCGGCGGGGGCGCGCTGGGCACCCCCCGCGGAGAGCACCTCGTGTCCGCCATCAGCGCCTCCACAGAGAAGGGTAAGCTGGAGACCCGCACCTTGTCCGAGCTGGGGGTCGCCGGGATCGGGCTGCCCTCCTCGTCCGAAGACAAGTCCTCCTTGCCCGTCGAAGACCGCGCCGTCATCATCCTCACTGCTACTAGGGAGAGGAAAAGTCCTAAAATCCTTCCAGGACTCCCCAGAAACCGCTCTCCGTCCCCGCAGCCACGAGAAAACACCGCCCCAAATTGCAGCGCTCAGCTCTGTCACCTCCGGCTCCTCTGACAAAACTCCCTCAAACTTTCTTCCTCTCATTTGTTTTGTTTTTTATTTTTTTATTTTGTCTCCGAAAGCCCAGCCAATCCTAGCCGCTGACGAAACGCCAGGGCTCACGCTATTGGCCAGCAGCCTCTTGCCTAGTTCCCTTCAAGGTTCTGTAAAAAAAAATCAATTAGGGGTTAATTACATAGACTGCAGAACGCTGCACCGTGTCATTAGCCGGACCCCGAAGGGCTGCGATCACAGGCGAATTGAAAAGCCACTCGAGCAATTACGGCTGATTATACGAAGAGGAAGCTCAAATAACCTTGGCTCTCTTTCTTCTCTCTTGCTGCTTCCACCCCGGGCCCTCCGCCCTGCTGCGCCGTCTCCCCGCCTGTCTACATGTAAACAGTTAACAGATCACCTGAGCTTTCATCTGAGACACTTACACAGGAAAACAATTGTTCGGAGCTTTTGAAGTCTGTGATTCGCTTGGATACGAGCTCGTTTCAAGCAGTGGTGGTGGTGGGAGGGGGTGTTTATAGTGCGACTTCGGCTTCTGTATCCCCCCCCCCATTCCCTGGGGGTTAAAGGGAAGTCTCGGTTTAATTTGACGAACGCCGTAGAGCTCGAGCGCGAGTCACGTCACTCGCGAAGGAATCTGAGGAAAGGGGGGAAAAAAAGCCTTACATTCGCCGGACATGTATTCGGGTATATTTATATAACGTCAGCTTTTCGGGGTACTTGAGTAGTTGCAGATAAAGATGAATATTTGCTCGCTGATACTGCATTCGCATGTGTATAATTCGTCATGTTCGTGACATTTTTTACCCTCTTCCTCGAAGTGGATTTTTAGAAGGCTGGCGGCTTCGACCTTATTCCCCTTTTAAGGCACACCAAGTGAACTTTCGCTTCCGGTAACCTGTGCTTTTAGCGGTCGGATTCTTACACAAGTGTATGTTTCCTCCATGTTAGGTATTCAGGAAAGCTGGGTGGCTGTCTATTTCCGGTTGTCATGGCTCAGTCAGTCAGGTACACTGGGTGGACCTCCACTTTATTGTCATTCTGCTTCATATCCACATGCATGCTTTTAGGCTATTAGACAAGGAGTGAGATTTGCAGGGAATTCTGGGTTAGAAATTTTAGTGGGCTCTATGCAAGCCACACCACCCTGAGCTCATTTGGATGTGAAGTTTTCAGAAATTGCTGGCTTTAGTAAATTCCCTGGGTTGTGGCTAAGCCCAGGGCCAATTAGCATAATTACAAACATCACCAAAATGGATACATTTTCAAATCAACCTTTTTATGTCTCTACGTTGGTTTAGCGGGCCTTTCCTGCCACTGCTGATAGTCCCACCCACACAAATGGGATACCAGTAGTGACCTGAGAAGCCTGGGGGATAAGAATTGCGTGGATCCCTGCAAATTCTGGGGCTTACCCCCACTGAAATATGACGAAAACCTGTGATTTTAGCTACAGTGTGAGGTTTGCAGGGAAACCCATGCAAGACAACACAATGATCCATGCTGGTCACACAACCCTAACCTTCACTGGGTGACTAGATTTCCAAAAAGGCTGGGCTTAGTAGGTTTCACAGAGTGGTGAAAAAGCCCAGGACCTAATATCACATCTACCCGCATCACCGAAAAGGGTCAATTTTCAAGGCGAAATTTTGAAGTCTCTATATTGAATTTTGGGGCTTTTCCTGTTGCACCCAATAGTCCTAAACACACAAGTGTGGTACCATTTTATTGGGAGAATTATGGGAAGGCTGGGTAACAGAAAATTCGTAGATGTCTGTAGAGTCTATAATTTTTCCTTACAAAAATGTGATAAAAATGCATGATTTTAGTCAATGTTTCAGGGTAAGAAAACTTGGTGGATCAATGCAAGCCACACCATCTTGGACTCCACCAGGTTTCGAGTTTTCAGAAATATCTGGATTGAATAGATTTTCCCGGCCGGCGGCCAAGCTGGGGCCAAAATACCACACATACATCACAAGAATGCGTCCATTTGCAAAGCATTTTGCAAACATTTTGATGTTTCCACATTGCTTTTTGGGGCCATTGCTGTTGTAGGTTATAGTCCCAGCCACACATATGGTGTACTAGGCTGCAGATAGCAACCTAGGTACCATATAGGGTACTCTTCTTGACAAACGTTTGACTGCAGAAGGTGTCCTCTGCTGCTGAGACCACTGGGTCAATACTCCCTTAATTATGGTGGTTAAAACAAACAATTTGGGTTAAGGTAAGACTTATTCTTGCCTAGTTGTACATTTTTCCATTCCAATTCCCGTCCTCTTGCACACATTATTAAGCATTGATCCCTTAGTATATTGTTAGGAGTGTAAGAGGGACCTAGTCCTTATAAATGTGACAGACCTATTAGGGCCTGTATAATAGCAGGCAGAAACATGTTGACACCAGGCTAAAAGTTTGGATTGCACAGGCTCTGGAGCACACTGTTTTTACTCATTCGGCAGAGACGTATTAGTAAAGTAGCTGTACTATTACTCGTTGTCCCTCATGCATTTTAACGTATTAAGTTCCAAGCACCTCAATGACTCAGAGACATACAAATCTCCTCAAACGAGTTCCAGGAAAAGTCCACAGTACCTACCTTTGGGAACCATGATGAAGTCAGGCTGACGAAGCATGCCACTTCGGGGGTGAGGGCCTTTTTAGGGAACGCCCCAACTAGGATCTAACTGTTCCATAGGCAGTGTTAGGGGAACCCTGTACCTTCTCCGTATTAATGTCCTAGTACTTTGTGTTAAAATGCATTCAGTACAAGCCATTTTCATAGTTAGAAACCATGATTTTGAATGTATTAAACACTCTTCAAGCTCGATCATCCCAGTTAAAGTTTATTTCTGTCCTTTAAAATATGTGATGTCACTGATTATTTCTGAAAAGTTCTTAAGAAATCAGCAATAAAAATACACAAATCCAAGAAAGCTTTGACTTTCTCAGAAAATATTTAGAGAAGGCAATCCCAAAATAGCTATTTTCTTTAGATCCATAGAAATGATGGAAGCACACAGCCTAAATCCAGGATACTTATTTTTCCCATGCAAATGTACATTCATCAGGTTTAAAAGACAACTGAGTTTGCTGGAGTCCTGATAACACCAAGCTCACATATTCTTGATGTTCTTTAAGGGCCTTAGAAAACACAAAAATATCATCCAGGTAGAAAAAAGCAAACTGATTAAAGACATCAGAATATATTGAATTCATAAGTATTAAAAAAAGTCAGAAGCATTCCAGTGCTCAAATTCGTTGCACAGTATTCAAAATGCCCTCATTTGTATGCAGCAGATGATAAGTTACTCCCAAATCCAGTTTAGTGAAGATTTGTGCTGATTGAACTGACTCTAGAATGTCTATTTTGAAAGGTAAACTATAATGGCTTTTGAGCACAATTTGATTTAACCCTCTGTAATCTATGCAGGATTGGAGATCTTGATCTTTCTTTGATACAAATAACAAAGGGGTCCAGAAGAAAATCACACAATGAGCTCACTGTGCAGATTTTCCTGTAAGTTAGCCTTCAGAATATCTATCACTGTTTCTGATAAGGGATAAAGGAGGACAAAGGAGCATTACCACCGGCATCAGTTTGTATGGAGTAATCATAATCCATATAAAAAGGAAGTGAACAGACTTTGGGCTTGGCAGAAACTGGAACTAATGTGTGGTACTAAAGTGGCACTGAAGAAAGATTAGCCTAACTAAATTTGAGGTGGAATCCTTTCTCCACTCACTTTGGGATCAATAACTTTCTGAAGCTTAATAATAGTCACAACAAAATGGTGAATACAAAGATATTAGTCTAATGAATTAATTGACATAGAGATTATGCCTCTTCAACTAAGGTATTCCAAACATTACAGCTGGGGGGCCGATTCCGATCCGGGTCGGAAAGCACTCCAACCGAGTCGGATCCGGAGTGTTTTCCCACCGAGCCGGACCCCTACAGTCCGACCGAGCGAGTACGATGCACACGTATGCTGTCGGACTCGGTTCGGTCGGACTCCCATAGAAGTCAATTGGAGCCGGTCGTACGACGCGTACATGGGCTCCCATTGACTGAATGGGTATGTCTCGAACAAGTGCGCCCCCTACAGTGGGTACGCGTCGGTGCCATCCGCACCGTACACGCCTGTGTTGGGGAGACCCATAGGTCTCCCCCTGTGTGCGAGTCATACGGCTGCGGGTGTCGGGGGGGGTCCGACGCAGACCCCTGAAGTCCGACTCCGGGAGCTTTTGCGAGCCGGACACTCCGGCTTGCACAGGCTGTCCGACGCGTGCATCGTACTGGCTCAGTCGTGAATTGCATCCATTGCACGCCACGGTTAGCTTACGACCAAGACGTACAGAGCGGTTCGGACCCGGAAACGACTCGGTCGGTGAATTTCATGTAGCTCGCATCGTACTGGCTTGCTCGTACAGCTGTACGAGTCAGCCGGAAAACACGCGTACGGCTCGTAGTTTTTCCGGCCGGATCGCGTTCGGTGCCCTTTCGACCCGGATCGGAATCGGTCCCATAGTCGGCGAATGCAATAATGTCGAAGGAATGCCCTTCTCTATGACTAGTAAAACAGACCTGCAACAGTAAAGAAGCCTTTCAAATCAAATCTGAAGTTAATGGTGAATCATCTACAGTTTGAATAATGTCCTAAGCATTTTTAACTATCTAAGAACCATCATTCTTAGGGGCCCAATTCAGATGAATGAATATTCCACAGGCACCAATATAAGGCAATTCAGATGCATTAATAAAGTTGCATTCTTCTGTTCTCGCAGTGATTGCTAAATGAAACAAATGATTGCCAACATTACTCATAGAGGATCTACTACAAGGAAACCAATTCCCTCTTTTTCATATGGAATGATTGGATTATTCCTCCATTTTATCTGAGGCCATTTGGAGCAAATACTAAGCCCAGAATAACCATACTAAAAACATATGTCAGCCTCACAACAGATTTCCTTTTCTTTCTCTTTTTTAAGTGCCCCTCACAGCCTCAACTTACATTGGTTCTTCCTAAAGCAACAAGTCCACTGGGACATCTGGCTAATTTAAAGAAGATACTCTACTGACATTAGAATACTTTGTTAGGACTTCCTTCTTTCTTTTCTTCTTGCCTGCAGTCGATATTCAAGTAACATCATTAAATCGAGTTCAGAAAATGAAATAGGGCACTACAAATGAACCAACTAGGCCTTAAGCTCTTTTCTCAAGCCTCATTTCAAAAATGTAATTTGAGGTCTATCAGTCCATTAGTTTCAGCTGCTAATGGAATAAATGAGTCATGTAACTCAAAACATCTATTCTACTGTGCTGAATATCACATAATGCTGCCTCAGAGGGATGATCCAAATCAGGACATTGAAACATCTCCTTAAATGCAACTATGGAGGTATCAAAAGTCTCCAAACGAGCTTTTCAGATCTAGAGGTTCATACCATGCCAAGGCTGATCCTGTAAGGCAACCAATCAAGTATTCCTCATGTACCATTCTTGACTGAACTGGGCAGGGCAGAAAGTAAAATGTACCGTAACAGAATCCCAAAATTCTGTTAACTTTATCACTGCACTTGAATATCAATGTCTGACTTAACACTGAACTTTTAAGACTTAGTTATTGCAACTCCTATGCTGTTTCCTAAGAGAAAGCCATAGCTAAAGCAATACTATGGGCATTGCAATCTGTCAAAGGCAGGACGTTATGAAGATCTGTCAAGTTTCCTTCTTGATTGCCATTAACCTGATGCTACCTGCCCTTAATACTAAACATCAAGGTGCCGATTCCGATCCGTTAAAAAAAATTACCGTACGACTCGTATCCGTATTTTTTCACGTACGAATCGTACAAGTCCCGTACAACCGGTGAAGTACGATTCGTACGTGAAAAATACATACGAATCACTTCAGGAAAAGTCTACGAGACGTACCCGGACAGTTTTACATACAAATCGTAAAACTGAAGTCCGAGCGCGCAAGTACGATCTGTACCGCCCTTCCGAAAACACAAGCGCATGGAAAAGGCCCCGTACGGAGCAAACGCCGTACCACTCGTATCTGGGTAAACTTGTGCCCGGAATATGAGTCGTACAGCCCCCCTCCCCCCCGCATATGTCAGCACCGTACCCCCCCATGTCCGCACTCTACCCCAGCCCCGTACGTGTACGTGCCGTACCCCACCACCGTAGCCCAGCCCCGTACATGTACGTACCGTACCCCACCACCGTACCCCAGCCCCGTACATGTACGCACCGTACCCCACCACCGTACCCCAGCCCCGTACTTGTACGCACCGTACCCCACCACCGTACCCCAACCTCCATACTTGTACGCACCATACCCCAGCACCGTACCCCAGCCCCGTACTTGGATGCACCGTACCCCAGCGCCATACCCCAAAACCGTACCCCAGCCCCGTACTTGGATACACCGTACCCCAGTCCCGTACATGTATGCACCGTAACCCACCACCATACCCCAGCCCCGTACTTGTACACACCGTACCCCACCACCGTACCCCAGCCCTGTACTTGGACACACCGTACCCCAGCACCGTACTTGTACGCACCGTACCCCCAGACCATACCCCAGCCCCGTACTTGGACGCACCGTACCACACCACCGTACCCCAGCATCGCGTATGTACGAACCGTACAACAACATTGCATATGTGAGCACTGTACAACAACATCGCTTATGTACGCACCTAACATACGCTAAAACGACTCGTACAGAACCAGGACACTGTAAAACAGCACAAGGAGGGTCAATTCGACTCACACAACACCACAAAACACATCTACAGTAGAAAAAACATCTAAATGACTGACCTGGCACATCCAAACAGGCAAACAGAGGCCCAAACTCACAACCACCTCTTATAACACACCCACCAAAATTTCAAACCCAGCCACACCCACAAATGGACCAATAAAAAGGACCCACACACACAAACCATGAGCCTTTGCAACAGACCCACTGCTGACAGACACCACACACAAACAACTGCACCCATACACCTTAACATACACACCTTCACACAACCTCCTTCACCCCCTCTTCACATTCGGACCCACATGTCACATTCACACCCACACACCCACAACCATCCACACCCACTGCCCATACCATGACCACAGACAAGAATCCAAAGTTCAACAAAGTCATCAGAGTCGAGCCACAGCTCTTTGAAACATTGGTCAGACAGACCAGCATAGCAGAAAAATCACGCATGTGGCAGAGGATCGTCGATAGGGTGAATGCTGTTGCACCCATCAGAAGGACCAGGAATGAATGCCAAGCCAGGTGGTACGATCTGCGGAGGGCAGTCAAGCGCAAAATGAACGAGGACTACGCCCAGAGCAACATCACTGGAGGTGGGCTGCCCCGCAGACCGGTACATTACCATCCCTGGGAGGAGAAGGTGATGGCCCTGCTTCCGCCGGTGGGAGTACACAGAGTCCAAGGAGTGGCAGAGCCTGGTGAGTACACAAAAAACTTACGTAATATGGGGGTAATGCCATCCACACCCAAACTACACCAAATGCATGCAACTACCCCCAAGCCCTCACCTGACACAACCACACACAAAAACAACGCTCATGCCACTAACATGTCCATGCCCCATTCACAAAGCAAGGCCATGCCATGTCCCAGGCTACACGAACCACAAACACAGGACTGGATGTCCGTGATGCTGGGAGGGTGCGGCTCAAAAAACACATTGTTCAACTCAGAAGCAGACATCATTGCTCTCAGCCCATATGGCCCAGGTACATACCCATGCACCATGCTCAATGCTGAGACTTGGCCCTGCTGTAGTCAGCACAAGGCCCTCCTGTGACCACTGGAAACTCAAACACCAACACCACAAGCTCAGATATCTAGGACAGGAACTCACACTCACTGTCATGCCAGCATGCTCCATGAGGGGACAGAACCATCACCTGGGAGACCCAATGCCAAATCACACTACACCCAACAGCAGGCCCTGTCACACACACCCCTTACCCAAGCACACACACCCGGGGCAGGCAATGGATTTACCCACTCTCACAATGGACATGTGACACAACAAGATCAATCCATAGCCAAAGAAGCATCACAGCCAAAAATATACATGCCAAACACTCATGAGAACATATCAATCTGTCCCCCGCAACATACCCATCCACAAGTGAACATTGAGAGGAATGCTAGGCACATACAACTACCTGGAGGAACTGTGCCAACTTAAATATGTATGAAACATGGATGTCGCAGGAAACAGAATTAACATTGTCTCTCTCTCACACACAGGGCAACGTCATGGAACTCCCCCCAACAATGGGGGGGGGGGAAATCACAGTCCCAGGCTCGGCAGGAAGCTGATCCCACCAGCAGCGACGACTCTCAACACTCCGTGGATGACCCCAACCCACCTGGACCCTCTGGTGCCAAAGCCCCTGCAGCACCTGCTTCAGGTACATCTGTGCCAACCACCACCCCCATTCCTGCCACATCCCAGGAGACACCCAGGAGCCCTGCCCGCACTGAACAACTGAGCCAGTCTGACCTGGAGGGACAAGGTTCTCCGGGCACCCAGGAGGAGGCAGACAACCCCGCAAATGCCATCCCTCAGGGGTCCCGTAGACCCGATGTGCCCACAACGGCAGGCCAGGCTCGTGTGGGCAGGGGTGGTGGGAGTAGAGGCAGGCGGAGGCACGAACCTGACCAGCCAGCTGAAGGGACTGGTATGTCACACATACACCACATCCTGGACACATACCGGCGTGACACCAGGGCCATCAGCCAGGTAGTGGAGACCCTCACAGAGATTAAGAACCAGCAGGCTGAGCAACACGCCAGTCAACAACAACACCAAGGATGGATGGAGGCAAGACTGGCTGAGCTCCTGGTGGTGCAAACGGACATAAGCCGTTCACTCCGTCGGATCGCTGACAACATGGGCAACCCTCCCTGTGCCACCAGGCGAAGACCACCACCAGCCACAGGGAGGGAGGAGGAGGAGGAGGATTCGTCCAACGGAGCGTCCCAAGCATCGTCAAGGCCTGCATCTGAGGGTCCCCCGAGGAAGGTGGGTCATCCACGGAAAAGACCGTGAGAGGCAGCACACCATCCACATCTCCCAGGTCACCTGGCCCTCATGCGCAACAGCAGCACCTCATTCAATGACATTCTCTGCCACATGGACTTGCTGGTCACAGTCTGACCAATGATGCCAAACACTGTGGGCTGGACTCTGATGACTTCAAATGACAAGGATCCCATGTCCCCCTGTGAACTTTGGATTCTATGCACACTGTATAGCAACTATTTTTCAACACTAAACACGCCCCCACCTAGAATAAAAGTTAATTTCTTTAATTAGATGTTGCAGTCATTTTTCATGAGTACACAACCTACGTGTGGGGAAATGTCAAACTATGCCTGAGTGTTGGACTAACTCCAGCCATCCATACCCTGGGATCTGAGTCTGGTACAGGACACACATGGGTCACAATGTATCATCCAATACAGACATGGCGCACAATACTCACCCGTGATGGCCTCAAGCTGCTGAGGGGGGGCTTGCAATACTGTGCGGACAGACCAATTTTGAAGAGTATCATTAAGGCGTAGAGGTCATGGCTCATGTGGATGTTCCTGGGGAGGGAGTACCAGGTATGTTTGGCCAGGTGTGAGAACTATGTCCTGCATGCTGGAGCACCGGTGGATGTGAAGAATGGTGGCCAGGGCAAGGTTGGATGCACCGAGTTGGCCCAACGGGGTCTCGGATGACAGACGTCCAAGGTTTGTTTGGGGTCTGGGGTTGTGGACTGCCTCCTGAGTGTGGTTGAGGAGTCTGAAGGTCATCCTGCAGCAGACAGTGATCCATTGCAGCTATCTCAGGTGGATGGTTATGTGGATGGGGTTCGGGATGTTGAAGCTGAGGTGTGCAGATGCACCCTGGATATGGACAAGTTTCCCGTGAGTTTGGATGTATTTGCTCCGTAGAGGGCGGGGCACTAGTTGACACGGCTGGTGTCGTGGACCTGGGTGATGGTCTGCCTTTCCTTGGAGTGGATCTATCTGTGGATCATGTGCATCATGCAGAGGGTGTTGCTGCATGAGGTACAGATGCTTGTGATTTGCATGGCAAATGTGAGTGACAAATCCATGATGCACACCATCTTGTGTGCGTTGCCACTGGGTGCTTGTGTAGGGCCCCAGCGGGTGGGACACAAGGAGTTGAGCCAGCTGTAAGGGGACAATCCTCAGATGATTACCTCAGTCCTGTACAAGTCCAGCCTCAGGTGGCTGATGTTCAGCCATTCCTCCAGGGACCTCATGCCTTCTTGAATGTTGGAACTGGCAATGGCTGCGTCTTTGGTGAGGGTGAGGAGCACCTGGCTGTCAATGGCATACGACATGATGATGAGGTTGTGTGCGCATGTGATGGTGGAGAGGGGGGTCCTGGACACATTGAAGATTGACACGCTGAGAGATGATCCCTGGGCCATGTGCCAGATGATGCCACTATACTACATGCTGAAGGCTTGAGTCCCACTCCCATGGCCTTGCTGGTGGATGGAGCTGGTATGGAGTAGGAGGGACATGACCTGGTTGGTGTGACAGGGCCTGGAAGGCGGGGCAGCGCTGTGTAGGCAGTTGGAGTTGCACACTCAGCATGCAAAGGTGTCGTGTGTGCGCTTAGGGTATGCCTGAGAGCAGGCGGTTGATTTTCGGATGGACATTGCTTGGAGGGTGGCTGCAACATCAGACTGTAGTGTGATGTGGGTCATGCAAGGACATGAGGGTCGTGCAATGTGCACGTTGCATGTGCTGACAGTCCTACCTTTGGCACCGCGTGGCCGCAACAGTGGCACAGACAAGATGATGACAGCCAAATGAATGGGTGGAGGGAAGCAGGGAGGAGCATCTTTGAGGCGTGTGTGTTGCCGAATCCCGCTACTTTGTGGGCCCTTGCTGCAGGGGCCGCAGCAGCAGGCGGCATGTCCTGGAAACTATGCCAAAAGTAGCACACAAAGACAAGGATGTCAGAAAGGACAACTGCAACAGGCGTATGTAAAGGAAGGAGTGTCCGGTTACCCATGGCATACCCAGAGAAAATGGATGCACAATCACCAAAGATGACTGACACAGGATCAGGAAACAGAAGGCCGAGCTGCGCACAGGAGACAACCCTCAGCAGGCATTGACGGCCCGTTGTGGGGACCAACATGCCCAAATACATACACAACCATGGACTTCATGCACAATAGAGATTCTAACCCATGAAGAACTGCATGCATGTTGCCAAACTACACATAGACTCATATGCACAATCTTTGACAACTATGTCAGAGATGCAGCATGCAAAGTGGCAAGAGACCTGCATTGACAGAGATGAGGCACCTTGGAGGGTGAGGAACACCTTTATTACTCAGGCTCACACTAAGGGAAATGCATCAATATGAACAGACTCACAGGTCATTTGGCTGAACATGTGGGACCTACACTGGATACCCCCTTCACAACACAGATGTTGTAAATCCAAATGGCCTGGCACACAAGTTAAGGGGATGAGCCAAACACCCCCTGCTGCACACGGAGAGGCTGCACTTCCCCATTGAGCCTCTTATGGGGATGTCCCACACTATGTCCACCCGTAGCATCCCGTATGTTTCTGAGGGAAGTTTTACACACATTGATGCCTTCATCAGAATCCACAAACCATTACAGATGACTGTCACGAAGGTTGACTATCAATTCATGGGAGTCATGCTACATGTCATATGCCCCATGGTGAGTCGACATGTATGCATGGTAACACAACATGCACAGGAGCAGTCCCCACACATTCCAAACACGTAACACCCCCAAAATGCCTTGCTGCAATCCTCACCCAAAATGACTTTTCCCCATGTCCGTGCATGGAACGCTGATTCAGCACACGTTGAAATACTCATGAGGAATAGCAGGAGGCCAACGATGACACAACCAGACAACATGCGCAAGAACCTGTGGATGACAGACACACAAGAAGTCAGCTAAAAGATTGTTATCCGCATATTCTGTCATTTACTCTACAGGAATAATGTTGTCACCATGCGAATTGAAAATTTAGTGTCTCAGCTAAAATGTGTGGAATGACATCATCACTCGAGTGACACATCAGAACACACATCTAAGTCACTCAGTATACAGTCAGCTGGACACACACATTGCAACACATGCCACACAAGGCTCCAAGCGTGCACACTCAGACCCAGCGACTCACCATTCTGAGAAGAAGTTGTGTATGAGCTGACTCTGGATATCCTCCTCCTCCTCCTCCTCCTCCTCAGTTGCTTCGTGACCAAGCCCTTCATCCTCCACGGGTGGATGTTCCTGCTCATGCTGCTCCAGGATGAGTGGCACTGCCTTCTCCACTGCCATGTTGTGCAGCATGCAGCACATGAGGAAGATTTTGCAGACCTTTGCCGGTGCATATGGGAGGACCCGCCTGTCTTGTGAAGGCACCAGAATCGGCTCTTCAGGAGGCCAAACGTCCTCTCAATCACTCGCCTGGTCTGCCCATGTGCATTGTTGTAACGGTGATCTGCAGCTGATCTTGGGTTGCGGAGAGGCGTCATCAGCCATGGCATGTTGGGATAGCCAGAGTCCCCTACATGGAAAGATCATGTAAAGAAGTGGGTCTGGAGATGCCGTATGATACAAGGATACCGCAAAACACAGGACAAACAGAGTATACCCATCAACAAGACATGCTCATTCGTTGTGCAGCCGCAGCATCATTTGTGGCACCCTGCTACGCCTCATGATGTAGGCATCGTGTGCTGACCCTGGAATACGTGCACAGACATGGGAAATCAGCATGTTAGCAAGACACACCACAAGGGCATTTATAGAGTGCTAATGTTTACGGTTACGATAGATGACCTCCTGTGCCTGTGGTGGTACCAAAGCCACATGTGTCCCATCAATGGACCCAATGACATGGGGCATCCCTCCCAGTGCATAGAAATCACCCTTGACACCTGTCAGCTCCTCAGGAGTCGGAAAATGGATGAATTCATCCAGGTGCTCCAACATGGCTGCTAAAAAATCATGCAGGACACGGCTGAACATCGTCTGTGACATGCCACCAACATCAGCTATGGTGAATTGAAACGTACCTGTGGCAAAAAAATGTAGGGCTGCCATCACCTTCATCTTGGGGGTCAGCGCAGTAGGATACCTGTGTCGTGGTTGGAGGTGTGGTGCCAGCTTGGCGGTCAAGTCCTCAATCAACTGTTGGGTGAATCTGTAACGTCGTATGCAGTCACGTTCCCTCATGGCACCCAAGTCTGGCATTGGTCTGGGGACAGGCGGTGCCCTGCAGAAAATTGGAATGAATAACGAAGGGTGAGAACATAACAACATCAATGTCAATGAACTGAGCACATGCTCAACTGCTAATACACATCTGCTAAATACAGAGTCTGGTCTGTGCAATACATCCAGGACACGTATGCCAGCCAGGTGATACTCCTACGAAAAGCCAGCTACACCCATTGATTGTCAAGTCTACATGACATGCCCTCAAACGAGCTGTGGCCCAGTGTCAGTGAACAGCCAGAGACATCACAAGAGTGACATACATCCACATAGCTGCATTTGAAGGATGTCATCTCATACAGACAGCTGACGGCAAGCTAGACGCACAGATCACATGGAATGTCAAATGTACTGATCACACACATTGCGATGAAGGGGTACACGTGAAAACAGAAAACACAGACATTGAGACGACGCAGATATGTCCTCATGTCAAAATATCATGTTTGATGCATACAGACACACGTTACGTTGGAAATCCACATGTGGCATGGTGCGCGTAGATGTGTGCCATGCCCATCTACACACAGACAGCCGCGGCCCGTGGAGGGAGTTCCGTGGGGCGGTAAGGTGGGGCGGGGGAGGGGCAGGTTGGGGGGTTCTAAAAACCAGAATATGGATAATTACAGGTAAGTAAACAATTAAATAAATAAAACGAATTTCGTAGCGCGCACTGCATCGCAAAATGCAATGCAGCGCGCGCTACGAAATTCGTTTTATTTATTTAATTGTTTACTTACCTGTAATTATCCATATTCCAGTTTTTAGAACCACTCACCCTGCCCCTCCCCCGCCCCGCCTTACCGCCCCAAGGAACTCCCTCCACGGGCCGCGGCTGCACACAGACACATGTTGGATGCAGCAACAGCAAATGCAGTTGACGGAACACCAACAGCAAGCTCATGGGAACACATGACACACACATGACATAGTCACATCGGTGCATGCTGGTCGTTAAATGTCAGTTGTTAGTGTCCCTGTCCTTGGCATCAGGGGACAGTTGTGGGTGGTAGTGACTGTGCCATACCAGTGATGCTGTGCTTGACACGTTTGTACTACATGCACACATGTGCAAAGTGTGAAGGGGAAGTGTGCCACATAGTGCCCCATCATACATGACCTGTGTACACAGGTCATCACACATCAATTGTGCAAATACATGAGGAGACATGTGCAATATCACTGCCTGACACACCTAGGCCCTGCACATGTAGGACAGCAATGACAATGACTTGATGTACATCCTTGTGCGAGTCTGAGACCTCCATTCCTTTCATGTGCGCATCCTATCAACAGTGTAAGCGTGTGAAACGCACCGTACACACGCTCTGAGGGTGTGTGTACGGTCCGTACCACGCGTACCCCTATGTCACCACTACAATGGTGGTACGGACCGTACCCACGCTCTGAGGGCGTGGGTACGGTCCGTACCATGCGTACCCCTAAGGCACCACTCCAATGGTGGTACTGACCGTACCCACGCCCTCAGAGCGTGGGTACGGTCCGAACCACGCGTACCCCTACGTCACCACTACAATGGTGGTACGGACCGTACCCATGACGTAGGGGTACGCGTGGTATGGACCGTACCCACGCTCTGAGGGCGTGGGTACAGTCCGTACCACCATTGGAGTGGTGCCGTAGGGGTACGCATGGTACAGACCGTACCCACACCCTCAGAGCATGGGTATGGTCCGTACCACCATTGGAGTGGTGCCGTAGGGGTACGCATGGTACAGACCATACCCACACCCTCAGAGCATTTGTACGGTCCGTACTACCATTGTAGTGGTGACGTAGGGGTACGCGTGGTACGGACCGTACCCACGCCCTCAGAGCGTGGGTACGGTCCGTACCACCATTGTAGTGGTGACGTAGGGGTATGCGTGGTATGGACCATACTCACGCCCTCAGAGCGTGGGTACGGTCCGTACCACCATTGTAGAGGTGACGTAGGGGTACGCGTGGTACGGACCATACACACGCCCTCAGAGCGTGGGTACGGTCCGTACCACCATTGTAGTGGTGACGGGTACGCGTCCACGTCCACTTCCGTTGTTGCGGTATGCAGGGATTGGTGGACACGCCCCTCGAAGTGACCAGACCCTGGAGGTAATGTATGTCCTCCATATTGTATGTTTTAATTTGGGTAGGGGGTATGTTTCATGCCCCTCACCCCCCCTTGACCCATGGGTGTTGGTCTCACCTTCTGCGGCGTGTGCGTCGGGTTCGGTGCACCAGGTGTTAGGCTAGGAGGGCTGGGATGACACGTAGGATGGGGTCCATGGCTGTCCGTCGCGTACCGGTGCTCCTTATTCGCGTCGTACTCAGTTTCCCGGGAGTTTTTGGCTGCTGTAAAAAATGAGCCGTGCGGAGTGACGTAGGCACGAATCGTACTTGCTGGTCCGTAACACGCTGCCTGACTCCGTACGGACGTCACGTACGCGATGTCCCGGATCAGAATAGTTGGTATTTTTTAGCCGTACGTAGTTTTGTACAATTCGTACGGAAATGGTATTTCTGTACGAATCGTACTTGCTGGTTTTCCCGGGTACGAGTCGTATGGAGAATACGCTCCATACGACCATTCGTACCCGGGTTTTACAGGATTGGAATCGGCACCCAAGTGTCTCCTTAAGAAGATCCTACCTTGGAGGATAAAGCTCTAAGTGCGAAATTCCTTAATTGATTTAAGATTAAGATTAATGCATAGGTAGATAAGCAAGGTAAGCATACTCCTATAGGATATAATAATGGTAGGGTCTTCAAATAAAAACACACAGGAAATAATGTTAAATTAAATTAAATTATAAAGATGATTCAAAAATATAAATCCTTTTAATATGATCTAAAAAAATTATCCAAAAAGAAAACATATTTATCATTTTATTTAAATATATTTTATGACCTTTTTAAATTTTAAGTTGACGTAACATTCATTTTATTAAAATATAAATAAATTACTTTTAGTAATTCCATACATCACATTTAATAATTATTAATAGATAATATGTATTTTCTAATCTTAGGTGGAATTTTTGTAAATGGAAACATCTCCAAAACATTTTTATTTAAATTTTTCTTGTTTTATCAATTAAATATTCACTAAAAAATTAAGTGCAGATTACTTTACCATTTTTTAAATGTATTCTACATTTAAAACAAATGAAGAAAATTAATTTACATGAATATTTAACAAAATATATTTAACTTTTTTTCCCCAAGGTTAATAAACTCTTTTTTACTTATTTTACTACAGGAAGCAGTCCACCAACGGGGCGAAGATCTCCCTATGGTAAAGTATAATGAAACTTTAAAAAGGTTATTAATAATTAAAATATTAGTAAAACTATGTTTATGTTAAATATTAATGTAACATATTTTTAAATATTTAGTTTAAATGTATAATAAAATAAAACAGTTACATCATTGTTCACTTAATTGTTAATTAAATATTTCAATATATTAACTATATTAAGACAAAAAAATAATTTAAAAAAATCCCATCTGAAGTAAAATGTTTGTATTTACTTAAGTATTAAAATTACATAAATCTATATATAGGATTAATTGATTTAATGTATTTCAAGTAAAGCTACATTTATTTTTAAATTAAAAATCTTCTTAAAATATGGTAGCATTAAATGATATTTTATTTTTAAAATATGTAGACTTTTTGATGTTCACTTTATATATTTTTAGAAATGTGAAATATATTATTTTAATTTAACGTTCTTTCCTTTGGGGTTCTAGTTAAGTCTCTGCCTCCATTATTTTCTATTTTATGTGCAGTATCTTTGGTTGGCCATGTGGGTTGCTGGACTTATTACATATCCTTTTTAGTTGTAGTAGTGCCTCCTCATAAAATTAGCTGAACTCCTTGTTTCAGGGGGTGGAGGCATGTAAGTCTACACTTTTGAGCAACTTTATGCTCGTAAATGGTGATTAACCAAAAGTACTTAAGTTACTCGAAAGTGTAAAATTAAACTTACATTTGTAAATTACTCACAGGTATAAGTTACCTTTGCTGATAGCCTCCATGGTATTGACGAGGTGTATAAAAAGAGCACATTTTATATCTTTTGTTTAATGTCAAACCCCAAATACCACTGCAGCTCACTCTTCCTGAAAGTCACGGAGCAACCCTTTGGTTGACTGTGCCAGCAGAAATGTCAATGCATTCTAAACTGTAAGGACATCCAGAAATGTGCTGAGTGTGGAATGTATGTCTCTCTGGGGTCATAAGAATCTAAAATAATGCAGCAGTTCTATGTTAAGCCACTCATAAAGTGGCATTCCACTTAACAAAGATTGGCGAAGCCAATAGATCTGGTTTAGGCAAGGTGGTGTAATGATTAATTTAAAAAAAATGTAATTGCACATGTACCACAAAATGAAAAAGCAAAAAAATGCCACTTCTTAAACATGGCCGACATACACTTCTAATAAACATATTACATTTAGGGCCCTCTTCCAATTTCGGACGAAGGGCTCCGAATGATGGTCGGAGCCCTTCTGCCCGCATCGGAACTTGCCGGCCGGATTCCTTTCTGACCGAGCCATTCCGAAGGGCTCGGTCGGAAGGGAATCCGACTCGGATTTCCGGATGGCTTATGACGGGCTCAGTGAGCCCGTCCACCATCCGGAAATCCTTCAGTACTTCCTTCAGTACTCCGGCTGCCTCTTTATGACCGAGGGAGTACGATGGCAGTTTTTAACCTTTTCATGCCGGTGTTTCCGGCACGAAAAGGCAGTCGGAAACTGTGTTTGGGGGCCCCCAGCAGGGCCCCCATGGGTGCGAGGCCGCCGAATGGTGGCCTGGGGCACCTATGGTGCCCCTCTGTTGATCCCTTGCGGTGCTGGCCACAGGGTGCAGGGATGAACTGCACCCCTCCATTTCACAATGTGGACATGCATGCTCCCATTATGAAACATACGAGTGCGACCGAACAGGGTTCAGTCGCATCATACTTGCAGGGCCGTAACCGACGACAGTAGGTCGTTCGGTCACGGTTCCTGACCGATGTCGGACAGACTCAGGTCCCTTAGAAGTGATTCTGTGATGTGACTGTTTTCATTGTGATGTTTCTTAAATAACACACCTTCCATCTGCTTCATGCATTTTTTTTAGTATTATTGTTTGTTAGAGAGACAAGAATAGATGACAAGGACTCAAATCACAGTTACAATGTAAATTAAACGCTGAAACACTTTAACACTTAGCAGCAACTTGAAAAGACACAGAGAAATAAATCTCCATCAAACTGCGCAGTCGAAGTGCAGGCAAAATAAATAGCCAGCATTTAATATTAAGAGAAATAAACAAGTACACATTGAACCAGTTTTGTGACTGAAGACAAAGGGACTACTATTAGGTGGAAGTGAGAACCACACACACAGACTTTGAAAAGTGCGAGATCTTAACGAGCGCGCCCTTAGGGCTCGGTCTCCTGGGACCCATGCCCCACCTCCATAGTCTGGCCGGGTAGCCCGAGTGGCTACCGACCCAACAAACACTTCCGGGTCACCAGTGACGCATTTCCGTCAGGGATTTGGCGCGGGGAGGGGTGGAGCCGGGGGGCTATTTATGCCCGGGGCCACATGGATCATCCGCTTTCTTCCCGTGCCAGGCCCCCAGGATTCGTGCTGTACCAAACACGTGGCGATCTCGTTGCGATCTCGTTGTGGACCTTGGATTGCACCATCCCGAAGGTCTGAGCAGGACTGTAGCCGTGTTAAGGAGCTGACGGACAAGACGAGTTGCAGGCGGCTGAATACGGGGCACATCGAAGGCTAGCGTGGTATCGGGAGTTGCGGATCCAGAGGTAAGGTGTCGGGGTCTTGGGGGGAGTTTTTGGGCGGCCGTAGGTGGCTGGTGTGCGAGTAAAAAGGGTATCCTGCCTTAATTAGGTGCATGGCCTACATAGAACACCTCTGGGCGCCCTGGAGTTCCCCGCGACACTCTTAGCATTAGGTGGCACCTTCCTCTGAAGATCTGGGGTTGGGTGCGGGTAGGAAGGCATTGATTAAGCATAGGTAGGCGCGAGTGGCAGGCAGCGCCGTAAACGGGGAAAACGAGTGACGGCAGGCGGCTTGCGGCAAGGCAGCGATCGGGTTAATTTCCTTTCACGGTAGGAAGGGGGGCGCGTGTGCGGAAATTGGGAGGCAACGGGGAGCTTTTGAATAGGCCCGTTAATTTCCTTTCCTTTCCTTGACGCTGTTAATTTCCTTTCTAGGCACCCGCTTCTCGGTAAATTACAGGCTGCGCTTGTGTGTTACCGCCTGCATTTGTAAGCGCAAGACCGAGGTTAAGGGGCAATCGGCAGTGCGCGTGAGCAGCATAAGGATCGGCTGCGCTTCAGGGCACGCGCAAATCTGCTAATGTAAGGCTTGCGGATATTGAGGCGAGGGGGCTGCACGCGCTGAAGGAGAAAGGTCTTGGGGTCACATAGTGGCGCGTGGTTGGTGAGAGAGTGCGATTACGAGTGCAGCGACGACAGGGCTCATTTGGTTCAAACGACAGAATGCCAGCAACGGGGCGCAACCAGAAAAGAAAGGATAGCGACCCAGATTTGTCTCAGCTTTTAAAGCTAGTGTTGGCCAAATTGAGTAGGGATGAGGAGAGTGATGAGGATAGGGGGGAGGCTCCAGTGCCAGACAGTAATGAGGTCCCTGAGCTGGAGGCCTCGCGATCCCATACGGATCCAGACCTCTCTGCCCATACGACAGTATCACAAGTGGCGGCCTCGCGGTCCCATACGAACCCAGACCTCTCTACCCAGACGGCAGTCTCAGCACAAGTGGCGGCCTCGCGATCCCATCCGAATCCAGACCTCTCTACCCAGACGGAAGTCTCAGCACAATCGGCGGCCTCACGATCCCATACGGATCCAGACCTCTCTGCCCATACGACAGTATCACAAGTGGCGGCCTCGCGGTCCCATACGAACCCAGACCTCTCTACCCAGACGGCAGTCTCAGCACAATCGGTGGCCTCGCAATCCCCTACGAATCCAGACCTCTCTGCCCATACGACAGTATCACAAGTGGCGGCCTCGCGGTCCCATACGAACCCAGACCTCTCTACCCAGACGGCAGTCTCAGCACAATCGGCGGCCTCGCGATCCCCTACGAATCCAGACCTCTCTGCCCATACGACAGTATCACAAGTGGCGGCCTCGCAATCCTATACGAATCCAGACCTCTCTACCTAGACGGCAGTCTCATACGACAGTTCATCCTATGATCACCATAACATACAAAAAGGGAATCAGTCTCACTATTCATCAGATCACACAAGGATTGCCAGTTCGAGCATAGCCTGTTCTCAGGTTCGAGGGGCTCCTCTTTCCCTTATTCAGTTACCACTTACCTGATCAGGGTTAACATCTGTTCATGTAGCCGCAGCTGACTAGAAGAATAGGCTACCCTCTTATACAAGAACACACAGCACATGTTGGTTCACTACAAACTGGATACTTTATTACTCATTACATACACAATCACATAACATTACGATATAACACATAACCTGCAAAGAAAAGTGAAAGATTAAGTTGTACACTCTAATAAGAAAGGGTCGACATCACCTTAGTAGTATGTAGCCTGCACTCAGTGGTCATCTAGGTTCCCTTCTCGTCTGTGTCTCGGCTCGCCTGGAATCACCCTTCTCCGAGTCACTGGGACCTCTTCCTTATCGGCTACTCTCTCCTCTCTGGCTATTCTGCTAGGAAAGCATCTGTCTCTCGGTTCTTCTCCGCCTTCAAGATGGCGTCTGTCTTCCCTGGAATAAGTAGTAGCTTTACTGCTAACGGCTAGATGCCGCCTACGGACTGAACATGTAACTGCCTCAGACTTTCACTAATATAGAGGTGCGTTTCCTCATGGAAAATTCCGGCCCGTAACCTGCCGCCCACCAAATTCTTGTACCTCCCCGTACCAAGGACACGTTCCCAGCCGGCCGGCCTGATGTAGTGTCTTCGGCATGAAGAAAAATACAATCCTTCGATAAGGGCCGGCCTGAACCGGTTCTCTCCAAGCGAATAACACCTCATAACTAAAACATTACGTTTGACCTAGAAGCATCCCAAGCTGCCGGAGCAGAAAGAAAGATGGAGTCTCTCCCGTTTGAGGCCTACCAGGCCTGAATTCAGCACAGCTCCGTGAAATACCCTCACTATAGGACAGGTTATCCCTAATACTAACGAATCTATCCCCTAGGCTATGTGTGCAAGCCCTGATCTATGGGGAAGAGCACAGAATCATGTCGAAGTGCCTAGTAAATAGGCTCCATTCACTACTCTAACCCTTAGACTTGAATGATAAGAGACTGAAGTCACATTACATTATTGTTCCTCACAAGAAGGCCGGGAAAATCGAGCAGAACATTTCACCCTTGACTTCAGTCTATTATACATTCATTAAACAGAACTAATATCTGTGGAAGAATAATATGAAACAAGACTAACTGATCTATGTCTAGTACCAGGTGTGCAGAATTGAAGTAGTGAAGGAATACACTGAATAAAGCAACAGATAGAAATCAAAATGCCGATAGTAATCAGAATACCTCCTAATATCTGACGTAACATATGCAAATTAGGTAACCAATTAAAGAGCCAGTCAAACCAGCCCTGGTCAATGTGTTTTCTAACTTCTTCTGTCAAGTCATGTAGTTTATCAATGTGAGCTTGAATGGATTTTGTATGATCCGACAAGTTAAAACAACAAAGACCCTCAAAATCAGAACAATCGTGTCCATGTTTAAGCAAAAGATAATCAATGGCCGCTCGATTTTGCAAGATAGCCCTACGTTCACCCTGGGCGTCTAATAGCATGTCAGACAGGACTGTAGAAGTATGATTGATGGATTTTACCATCCAGCAGGCCATTTTCTCAATAGATTTGGCATTATAAACTGCCAAAGCAGGAACACCAACAATTGAAATAGCCAGGCTAAGGTATTCAGACTTGGAATATAAATGCAAAGATGAGTCACAATCCTCCTGTAACCTCACTGTATCTCGTATCACACGAGAGTTGGCATTCGGATGTGATGAAAACATGAGCAAGCTCAGTCTAGTAATGGCACAAGGGCCTCCAGAAATATTTGCGGGTATATATGGCCAGGAAGTATTACCACATGAGAAAAGCCATCCGGCAGGCAGTAACATCGTGCGATAGTGACTGGGGGTAACTACCATACTCTTGCAAGTCATGTTATTCTGAACAGAAGTACATGTTTTCGGTGTCCTTTGAAGGCACAAAGTTCGTTCATGAGCGGTGAATGAAGTGGCACCTTTCAATCTTAAACGCATACATTCAGAAATCACCCTAGGATCACAAGTAAGGAAAAAACATAAATCACCCTGTGTGATATTATAGGTAACTATTTGGGACTGGATGGGCGGTATCGGGTCTGACAGTACAGTACACAAGGGGCAATACTCATGGGCAGCGAAATCGCCCAGAAGAACATTGGGGCGAGCATTTGATATATTAAAAATATGAGTCAAAGTCTCCAGTGAAGCAGGGACAGCAACTAAACAAGTTGCCAGAATGTCCGTCACCGATCTCATCGGTGTCAAGCAGAAATGAGGGGCTTTAGTCACTTGCTTGGCCAATGTAATCCAAAAGTTCGACGACGAATCCCACGCAGCGAAGGAACGCGACACTCGGGTTCTCAACTCAGCCCGGGTTGATGGGATCCCTCCTCTCTCGTCGTACCAGCCCAAAAGGAGTCCAACGCCGACACATCCTGCAGCAACAGTCCAAAGAATGATCTGAAAGAGAATCAAATACAGGCATTATTCATTCTCGTAAGTAACATTTGTCAGCCGGGACTGCATCCCAGCTATCTTTCCCTGGTCTCATAACTAAAATGGTGTTGTCTTGACCAGTTGCAATCACTTCTGCTTGTTCAGGGGGATTCTTAGGCGACTGCACCCAAACTCTGGCCCCAGGATTATCTGTGGAGCCAAAACCTTTCTGGCCTCGTACAGTTAGCAACGTTGGGGCAGTGCCTTTTGTCATCTCACCACTGAAGACAGGCATTATTAGCAATTGAGCCACTCGGTCAGTTTGATGTATCAGTAAGTCAACCTCACTGCTATTCAGCAGGAGCACCTTAATCTCTCCCTGATAATCACTATCAATGATTCCTCCAAGCACCTGAATGCCTTTTACAGCCAGCCCCGATCTAGGGGCGATTAATCCGAAATTTCCAGTTGGTATATGAACACCAACACCAGTTTCAATGATGACTCGATCCTTACTTTTTATAACGGTGTCATCCATGGCATGCAAGTCTAAACCTGCCGACCCTGGGGTCGCTCTACATGGAGCCAAAGCTCCGGGAGTAATCTCCCAGTACATCACAGTCTCTCTGATTTCATTGGGCTTAGCATCAACATTCGGAGGAAACAAACGCATAAGTGGGGATTCAGCATTTAGAAAAGGACGGTTATTTAAAATCAATAACGCTTGAGGCAAAAAGTCTCGCCAATTCTTATACTTGTCATCTGTTAATTTGCGCAATTGGTCTTTCAGCAGGCCATTCAACCTCTCCACAAGACCCGAGGCCTGTGGATAATATGGTATATGAAACACCCATTCAATATTGTTTTCCACACAGAATTCCTGTACCAATCTTCCACGAAAATGGGATGCATTATCAGATTGAATTTGGAATGGCACACCATAATACATCATAATCAATTCCAATGTTTTAATAGTATTCAATTGGGTAGCTTGCTTACAGGGAAGGGCCACCAACAGGCCACTGTATGTATCAACAATGGTGCAAACATATTGACAATTCCTACTCATAGGAAGTGGACCAATGTAATCGATCTGCCAAATTTGAGCGGGCAATTTCCCGCGATGTAAATGACCTTTAACAATTTGGGGCACTTTGCGCTGCCTGATATGCTGACAAATGGGACAATGTAGAATAACATTTTTGATTAAATCTAGGGGAATATAAATTCCTCGATCAGCAGCCCACCTGCTAGTGGCTTTCTCTCCAAAGTGTCCTGCTTTCTGGTGGGCCCATTTCGCCAATCCCGCAATATCAGAATCTTGCGTGTCCACCACTGCCTCAGCAATTTTAGATTTCTCATCTGCAATATTATGAAAGAATTTGTCAAGAGAGTCTATCGGGGTATGAGCATCCACATGGAAGATTGTAACAGTACTCTGTGGGAGCATTTCCCAAATCTCCTGCCATAATTCTTTTCCCCACAGTTCTTTTGAATGGATTTTCCAACTATGGGAATGCCAAGTCGGTAACCAAACTGCCAGTCCATTGGCAGTAGACCAAGAATCGGTAAAAATATGACATGTGCCAGGTAACTCTTGTTTCAGAACTTGATAAACAGCATAGAGTTCAGCAAATTGACTGCTCTTACCCTCACCAGTTGTACTCAGCAATTTTTGTGTGATCGGATTATAGGACACTGCCTTCCAATGCCGTTTCGTCCCTATGAACCTTGCTGAACCATCCGTAAACCAGACATGGTTTCTGTCCTCTGCGGACAAATCATCAAAAGGTCTACCCCACTTAACAGGAGACTCCTGTACTAAAGGTACGGAACATTCACTCTCAGTCTCAGTTGATGGCGCCCGTGCCACCTGCTCATGCAAAGATGCAACTCCTTTTTGTCCCACACGTGCCCTGTCTTGTATATACCATTTCCATTTAATCACACTCGCCTCTTGAGCGTGTCCAATTCGGTGAGTTTTCGGCGAACTCATAACCCACTGCATGATAGGAATTTCAGGTCGCAAAACAATATCATGTCCCAAAGTCAATTGCTCGGTATCCACCAGAGCCCAATAACATGCAAGTAACTGTTTCTCAAAAGGTGTATAACGCTCACCAGCATCAGGTAACTTTTTAGTCCAGAAACCTAACGGTACTCTACTCTTGCCTTGTTTCTGCCACAAACTCCAATTCGCATAAAGGCCTTGTACAGACACATTCAAATCCACCTCACCATCACATACAGGCCATAAATCCAGAGCATGCTGAATTGCTTCTTTTGCCAGACTAAACGCATCTTGCTGTGGTTTACCCCATTCAAATGCATTCTTTTTACGAGTGACCTGGTACAAAGGGGCCAATATTTGACTCAAATGAGGAATATGCTGGTGCCAAAAACCAAACAAACCAATGAAGCTTTGGGCTTCTTTCCTATTTCTCGGAACTGCAAAATCAAGAATTTTCTGTTTAACCTGAGGGATCACTTCTCGGTGCCCTTCATGCCAATTAATACCCAAAAATTTCACAGCCTGGGACGGACCTTGTAATTTATCCGGGTTGATTTCCCAACCTTTCTCACGCAAGCACTCAATGACTCTATCCAATTGGGTCTGAACTTCCTCTTGTGATTCGCCTTGGATCAAAATATCATCAATATAGTGACATATCTGAATTTGCGGATGAACCGGTACCTCAGCCAGATGCTCTGCCACCAGCCGGTGACATATCGTAGGACTATGCACATAGCCCTGGGGAAGACTTCTAAACGTCATCTGACGCCCGTTCCATGTAAAACTGAATTGTTCCTGACACTCAGGGGCAATCGGAATCGAAAAGAAAGCATTAGCAATATCAATGGACGCATACCATGTACCTGGATGTTTTTGGATTCTTTCAATTAGGGTAATAATATCCGGTACTGCAACAGTCAAAGAGGGTGTGTGTCTATTCAATTCTCGATAATCAACAGTCATGCGCCAAGAATTATCACTCTTACGTACAGGCCAAACAGGATTATTCCAAGCAGAAGTAACTGGGGTTATAACTCCTGCATCCACCAACTCCTGAATAGTGGTACTAATCTCTTCATGACCACCTGGAATACGATACTGCTTCTGACGAACCACTTTTGTCACCTGGGGAACTTTTATGGGGGGCATTCTTAAACGACCAACCCGTACGGGCCTGGACGATATATGATGTTTAGTTCCAAATTGGTAACATCCATCATCTAAGTGCAAAGTCATTCCTTTCAAGATATCAATTCCAATTATGAATTCTAAGAGTGGCACCACTAATACAGAGTATTCTTTTCTAGGAATTCTACCTATTCTCATTTCAAGTAAAGTTTGAACTGCGGGAGTTTCCTTTCCACCTAATCCGGTAATTGTAAAAGGCTGACCTTTAAACTTCTTTGATTTTCCATGAATAAGAGTGGCCTCCGCTCCTGTATCTACCAATGCTCGGGCCCTTTGGATATTACGATGTTTCCAATAAATATCAATATCTACATAGGGTCTATTATCTCTGTGAGCCCATCTGTGTACTGGAGCTTGACCTATTTCCTAGTCATCTTTACTGCGTTCTGTGTACCAGGATAAATCAGGATAAAGACTCTCACGTTTCCCAGGTATCGATACCTCCTGTTCATATCCATCTCCATTACGAAATGGATTCCTGTTCTCTGCATTGTTCTGCGGGTTTCGATCGGCCAATATGTGTCGATCCTCTCTCCTTCTCAACTCAGGGGATTGATCCCTATCATCTCTACGTCTGCTGTGAACATAATCATTTCTCCCCCTCTCTCTTTCCCCCTCTCTCTCCCTGTCTCTCTCACGACGGGGGGACAAATGACGTACATAACGTCGATCATCACGACGATCAGAGCGCCCACGGCGGTCGTCATCACCGCTACCGTCAGAAAAACCACGATCACACTCAGTTGTCCGAACACGCCGGGCACCCTCCTTTCGATCCAAGCCACGTTTGCGAAACATTTCCCACAAACGAGAAGTAGTCTCACCATCAATGTCCTCCTTTCGCACACCATCGGCCATAAGACCAAAAAACATATCACGTCTAGTAAGTTTATTGTCACCAGGAGTACGAGTGTCAGGCCGGGACTGCCGTTCAGGTTTAAACCACTCACCCAACTCACCGAGTTGGCGTACCGATTCCAGCACCACAGATAACATGTTACCAGTCTGATTAATCAATAAAGTCATCATGACCTGCTTATAAGCAACAGGGGAAGAACGAATAATACGATTCCGCACAGAAGATGTCAAGAAACCATCAAGCAACCTGTCAGCAGTATTCAGAAAAATTGCCGTTTTCATCACCTCCTCTTTGAGACGTTGTGCAGCATCGCGCAAAGTATACCACGGTTTGTCATTCACAGGCCAGTCAGACTCAGTAGGATATTTTTGATTACAACCCTCAGTCGCCAATTGAAGCAAAGAAATTTGACCACCAGCATTAAAGTTACGAAAATGATCCTGTACAGTAGAATCCGAACTCAAGGAACAAAACTTCAAACAATCGCCAGCATCCAACATAATGCCAGCAGCGCCCAGTTCATAAAGGCGCACCATCCATGTGAGTAAGGTCTCACCAGCTCGCTGCCGAAATCGCTGCAAAATATCACTAATTTCTTGTTGAGTAAAATCCTCCAAAGAGTCTAAAGCAATACCATTCGGAGCACCGGGAGCCTGCTGCACCTTCCGCCGAAAAACTGGATGCACCGAGACCGCGGGACGAGCATCACAAGGAGCTTGACCAGTACACGTAGAGGAACAATCAGTGGAAGAAGCATCGACCCCGCTCGAAGGACGAGCGCAATCACAGGGTGCACCATCAGAGGCGCAAGAAGCAGACTTACAATCACGGCCGGAGCGAGAGGACTCGCGCTTGGCAGACTCCTCACCCGAGGAAGGAGAATCACTCGAATTCCAGATATTTCCATCCCATTCATCAGGATTCCAATCCAGTCCGGCTTTCGCCACGACCAGACGCACCTTTCGCGTCGAAACCCGACCACGCCGATTCTTGTATTTATAACGAGCAATTCGCACAGCCGCCCGCTCGGCAATAGTTTGGTACGTCTCAAGTTTATCAGCAAGCAACTTATTTTGACATCGCAACAAAGTATGAGCATTCTGAATCTCAACAAAGTTCGCTTCCAAATCCTTATGCAAGTTCTGTAACTTCAACAACCTCTCATGCAGAATCCTGTACGCAGACAGAACAATCCAACCTCTGCGCCCCAAAACGGGAAGCTCATCACCCTTAGATACCGGCGCCTTCTGTAAACAAGTAATCACATTAGCCGGCTCCGCCAGCTCCAAAAAAGAATTCCAATTCTCACTCAAACCAGTAGAATCAGCCCACTCACGGGCTAAGGCTTCATAAGGCGTTGAACCCCAACCGGGAATATCAACGGGCAACTTAAAAGTAGATTTCGACTTTCTAGAAAACATCTCGGAAAAGAAAGAAAAAGAGAAAAAGAAAAAGAAGAAAGAGGAAAAAGAGAAAAAACTACACTCACAATTATATAGAAATAATATAGAAACAAAACCACGCACGCGCCGAAAGCAAACACGATACAACCACAACGCACACAGGTTTCGTAAACGGTTCGTGACGCCAAATGTTCTGCTTGGGTTTTCGGATCAGATAGAACCCGCTCATCAGAGCCTCACTGTATCTAGCCAGAACGTTACCCCCTCCCTAGAACCCATTTACAATAATGCAACCACATATATATCTACCACCTAAGGACAGGGGATTCCTACTATGCATACCAAGACCTCTTATAATCGGCGGCCTCGCGATCCCATACGGATCCAGACCTCTCTGCCCATACGACAGTATCACAAGTGGCGACCTCGCGATCCCCTACGAATCCAGACCTCTCTGCCCATACGACAGTATCACAAGTGGCGGCCTCGCGATTCCATACGAATCCAGACCTCTCTACCCAGACGGCAGTCTCAGCACAATCGGCGGCCTCGCGATCCCATACGGATCCAGACCTCTCTGCCCATACGACAGTATCACAAGTGGCGGCCTCGCGGTCCCATACGAACCCAGACCTCTCTACCCAGACGGCAGTCTCAGCACAAGTGGCGGCCTCGCGATCCCATCCGAATCCAGACCTCTCTACCCAGACGGCAGTCTCAGCACAATCGGCGGCCTCGCGATCCCATACGGATCCAGACCTCTCTGCCCATACGACAGTATCACAAGTGGCGGCCTCGCGGTCCCATACGAACCCAGACCTCTCTACCCAGACGGCAGTCTCAGCACAATCGGCGGCCTCGCGATCCCATACGGATCCAGACCTCTCTGCCCATACGACAGTATCACAAGTGGCGGCCTCGCGGTCCCATACGAACCCAGACCTCTCTACCCAGACGGCAGTCTCAGCACAATCGGCGGCCTCGCGATCCCCTACGAATCCAGACCTCTCTGCCCATACGACAGTATCACAAGTGGCGGCCTCGCGGTCCCATACGAACCCAGACCTCTCTACCCAGACGGCAGTCTCAGCACAATCGGCGGCCTCGCGATCCCCTACGAATCCAGACCTCTCTGCCCATACGACAGTATCACAAGTGGCGGCCTCGCGATCCTATACGAATCCAGACCTCTCTACCTAGACGGCAGTCTCATACGACAGTTCATCCTATGATCACCATAACATACAAAAAGGGAATCAGTCTCACTATTCATCAGATCACACAAGGATTGCCAGTTCGAGCATAGCCTGTTCTCAGGTTCGAGGGGCTCCTCTTTCCCTTATTCAGTTACCACTTACCTGATCAGGGTTAACATCTGTTCATGTAGCCGCAGCTGACTAGAAGAATAGGCTACCCTCTTATACAAGAACACACAGCACATGTTGGTTCACTACAAACTGGATACTTTATTACTCATTACATACACAATCACATAACATTACGATATAACACATAACCTGCAAAGAAAAGTGAAAGATTAAGTTGTACACTCTAATAAGAAAGGGTCGACATCACCTTAGTAGTATGTAGCCTGCACTCAGTGGTCATCTAGGTTCCCTTCTCGTCTGTGTCTCGGCTCGCCTGGAATCACCCTTCTCCGAGTCACTGGGACCTCTTCCTTATCGGCTACTCTCTCCTCTCTGGCTATTCTGCTAGGAAAGCATATGTCTCTCGGTTCTTCTCCGCCTTCAAGATGGCGTCTGTCTTCCCTGGAATAAGTAGTAGCTTTACTGCTAACGGCTAGATGCCGCCTACGGACTGAACATGTAACTGCCTCAGACTTTCACTAATATAGAGGTGCGTTTCCTCATGGAAAATTCCGGCCCGTAACCTGCCGCCCACCAAATTCTTGTACCTCCCCGTACCAAGGACACGTTCCCAGCCGGCCGGCCTGATGTAGTGTCTTCGGCATGAAGAAAAATACAATCCTTCGATAAGGGCCGGCCTGAACCGGTTCTCTCCAAGCGAATAACACCTCATAACTAAAACATTACGTTTGACCTAGAAGCATCCCAAGCTGCCGGAGCAGAAAGAAAGATGGAGTCTCTCCCGTTTGAGGCCTACCAGGCCTGAATTCAGCACAGCTCCGTGAAATACCCTCACTACAGGACAGGTTATCCCTAATACTAACGAATCTATCCCCTAGGCTATGTGTGCAATCCCTGATCTATGGGGAAGAGCACAGAATCATGTCGAAGTGCCTAGTAAATAGGCTCCATTCACTACTCTAACCCTTAGACTTGAATGATAAGAGACTGAAGTCACATTACATTATTGTTCCTCACAAGAAGGCCGGGAAAATTGAGCAGAACAGCATTACAGAAGCTGCGCGAGTTAGGGCCCAACGCCTTCATGGCGAAAACAGACATTGAGTCAGCTTTCCGGCTCATGCCTGTACACCCTGAAGATTATCATCTGTTAGGTTTTCAGCTGAATCAACAGTTTTACTATGACAGATGTATGCCAATGGGTTGTGCGGTGTCGTGCAAGTACTTTGAGATGTTTAGTTCTATGCTGCAGTGGATGTTTGTCTTCAGAACAGGGCACACAGACATTGTATACTACTTGGACGACTTTATGGTTATGGGCCCCACTGCATCAGGAGAGTGTGGCCAGGCTTTGGGTGAGCTGGTTGCCGTGTTTGAAGAATTTGGAGTGCCACTGGCCCCTGGTAAGACAGTGGGGCCGGCGACATGCATGTCCTTTCTAGGAATTGAGATATACATGGTGTTGGGGGAATGTAGGTTGCCAATGGACAAAGTACAGGCTTTCTCACAAGCAATAGATTCGGCATTGGCAGGAGCTAAAGTCACGCTGCATCAACTCCAGGTGCTAGTTGAACTTTGCTTTAAGGATCATTCCGATGGGACGCCCCTTCTAAAGGTCAATTGCATGGGCGATGGTGGGGTTGACTAAAAAGCACCATCACGTGCGACTGCAGGCAGATGTGAGGGAGGACTTGAGGGTGTGGCGTAGTTTCTTGAGCGACTTCAATGGAAAGGTAATATGGCCAGCACCGACAATATCTAGAACATACTTGGGCTTACTCACAGACTCAGCGGGTAGCGTAGGTTTTGGAGCAGTGTTGGGGACGCGCTGGTATAGGGGAGATTGGCCGGCAGCGTGGCAGGAGAACGGTCTGACCAGGAACATAGCCTTTTTGGAGTTGTTTCCAATTGTGGTGGCAGTAACAATTTGGGCGGAATTCTTTGAGAACAAATCAGTGATTATCTGGTCTGACAACATGGCAGTGGTGGAGGCTACATGTAAACATGTTTTAAGGCTGTTAAAACACTTAGTTCTGACCTGCTTGAAGCTGAATCTGCTGTTCAAGGCGGCACATATTCGAGGTGTTGAGAATCAGGCTGCTGATGCTTTGTCTCGCTCCAAGTTGCAGGATTTCCGGAGGTATCACCCACAGGCAGAGGATCAGATGACAGTGTTCCCGACATCTCTGTGGAAGATTGGTGCCCCGCCTTAGAGGGGCTGGTGGGTGCTTCATTGAGCGAACGCACCAGAAGAACTTACCAGCAACAGTTCAAGTCTTTCAGGATGTTTGCTAAACGCACAGGCCAAATGGCCCTCTTTTCTACAGGGACTTTATATGATTTTCTGCAAGCTTTAAAAGATCAGGGCAGGCCAGTTTCATACATAGACTTTATGCAGTCACACAAGTTAAGGGAGTCAGTGGGTACAGTGGGCTGCCAGTTGCCAGATGCTATATCCTTTGGTCGAGGAAACAGATTGTGATTGACAGTTTAACTGAGCATTGGCTGAAGCTTGCTCACCAAAGGCCCCTCTGTGTATGTACAGTTATGTATTGCTTTAAAAAAAATAGTCTAGTGAAAAAGTTAAATGACTCTTAAAGCGAGATGTAAAAAGAACACGTTTTCATCAATCATGTTAAAAACATGCTACAGCGAACGCCATTCGCTTAATTTAGGCCACTACATCAAAAGATACACTTCTAATACAAAACAAAAGGCATTTTCTTGAGAAACCTTTTTCTATGTCGCATTAACGTTCTTGTTTAAAAAGTTTAAGGGCCTTATTATGATTACAGTGGTCCATAGGACTGCTATAGTTGTGGTGGCAGACTGTGGACCACCAGACTGGCGGTCCACCCATCCTATTATGACTTAGATGTTCTGACTGTCACAAGACTGCTGCAACTGCTGTGGATCTGTGATCCCGCGGCAGGTGCGCAGTGGTCAGAGGCCGCTAAGGCACCAACAAGCATATTAAGAGTTGCCTCACCTCTACCATTTCCATGGTGGTGAGCCTGCCATGGAAAGAATGGTAGTGACTAGTGAGGCAACTCTGAGGGCCCTTGCAGGGCCCCCTGTTGCCTCTGGGCCTGGGAATGCATGCAGGGGGCCCGGTGTTCAGTCAGAATATCGAGTAGGAAATGTGGACTTGCAGTAATATTGAGTTGGAAATATCGAGACACAGAAATATCGAGAGCAAGAATATCGTGGTTAAGAATATCAAGTTTAAGGTAAGAAACATTGTTTTAAAGAATATCAGTCATTATTATCATTTGCAAAAATAAAGGGGCCGATTCCGATTCCGGGTAGGACAGCTGTCCGTAGCCTTACCGTGCGACCGACACGTACCCATAGCCGGTCAGTCCTGTAGAGTAAGTACGATGCGCATAACTGCCAAAAACACGACCAACACGTAGGCTGTGATTCAAGCTCCATTCTCCGTCCGAGCCGTAACTCCTAACGCTGAACCGAGTCGCCCGGAAGCAGTATCCATAGCAGTTTCCGGCATGACAAGTACGATGCGTACTTCCTACGCGCCGGACGGGTCGCCACGTACGGGAAGTCACAGCATCCGGAAAACAATCATATCAGCTACGATTCGCGCCACAACTCAATACACGGCTACGAGACAGACCAACTTGCAGCGGGTACGAGATGGAGCAACAAGCAGCGTGTATGAGACGAACACATCATGAATCCCATCGCGCAGGTCATACCAGTACTCTACATCTATGACCGGCTCAGGAACCGACGCCGACGGCGCAGGTGGTAAGTCAGACACCTACCACATAAACAAACGACACATACCCGCAAAATGGCACCCACACACAGGGGATCCACATCCTGGCCACTAACAATAGCCCACCATAGGGGTTGCATGGCCAGCACACTAACACCCCCACCCATAGGGGACCTGTTGCCCATCACCACTGCCACCCCCAGCCATAGGGCTTATGTTGGCCATCATCCCTGCCACCCACACCCATAGGGGACCTGTTGCCCATCACTACAGCCACCCCCAGCCATAGGGGACCTGTTGCCCATCACTACTGCTACCCCCACTCATAGGGGACCTGTTGCCCATCACTACTGCCACCCCCACCCATAGGGACTATGTTGCCCATCACTACTGCCACCCCGGGCCCCACCCATAGGGCTCATGTTGCCCATCACTAATGCCACCCCGAGCCATAGGGCTTATGTTGCCCATCGCTACTGCCACCCCCAGCCACAGGGCTTATGTTGCCCATCACTACTGCCACCCCCACCCATAGGGCTTATGTTGCCCATCACTACTGCCACCCCCAGCCATTGGGCTCATGTTGACCATCACCCCTGCCACCCACACCCATAGGGCTCATGTTGCCCATCACTACTGCCACCCCCAGCCATAGGGCTTATGTTGCCCATCACTACTGCCACCCACACCCATAGGGGACCTGTTGCCCATCACTACTGCCACCCCCAGCCATAGGGCACATGTTGCCCATCACCCCTGCCACCCCCAGCCATAGGGCTTATGTTGCCCATCACCCCTGCCACCCACACCCATAGGGACTATGTTGCCCAGCACTTCTGCCACCACCAGCCATAGGGCTTATGTTGCCCATCATTACTGCTACCCCCAGCCATAGGGGACCTGTTGCCCATCACTACTGCCACCCACACCCATAGGGGACCTGTTGCCCATCACTACTGCCACCCCCAGCCATAGGGCACATGTTGCCCATCACCCCTGCCACCCCCAGCCATAGGGCTTATGTTGCCCATCACCCCTGTCACCCACACCCATAGGGACTATGTTGCCCATCACTTCTGCCACCACCAGCCATAGGGCTTATGTTGCCCATCATTACTGCTACCCCCACCCATAGGGGACCTGTTGCCCATCACTACTGCCACCCCCAGCCATAGGGCTTATGTGTCCCATCACGCCTGCCACCCCCAGCCATAGGATGGGTGATGTGCCACACATTCAGCATACTCCAGCATCAGGTATGTCAGCAAAATACATCCCCCCTTACATCATGACAACAGTGTGTAGTCTGTGACAAATGCCCACAACAGTGATTATTATTTCGAACATACAATGTAACTAACAGCACATGTGTGACAAACACATGAGTGTGACATACACAAGGCAAGCATCGCTATGGCACTGTGGCAATGTAAAAAGAACACCCACTCACTGTGTAGAACAGAAGTTAAGAGGGGGCTTCCAAAATGCAGCAGATGTTGAGCATTGTGGTGATGGGGACTAAACCCCCCCTCATCACAGTGACCAAAAGGTAAGTGTCATCATGGTCTAAGCTGCAAATAACAAACAGCATGTATGATCCCTGCTCCCAACACATTAAACACTTCTGGGGCAAACTAGTGGTTGTGTCCCATTCCCACAGAGATTTGGTGAGGCTAACAGTGCTGTGAAAACATAACACACTCTCGGCCATGTGCAGACAAGCACCACACATGGGGGCTGACAATGCATACAGTGTACAATGACACAAGAGCAGAAGTGACCATCACCAAGCATGTACACATCTCAAAAATAAACACACTAATCAAAACAACATGTGTAGACTGTAGGTGTCAGCTCACAAACTCACATTCCACGCCAGCAATGGCACCTAACAACCAGGATGAATGTGCACAATGATGTGATATGACTCAAAGGGACAGCAGGCAAAATCACAGAAACAGCATCCAGACAAAGGCCCACAACAGCAATACCAATGCATTGGTGCAGATGCACAAACCCAAAGAGGCAACCTCACACTGCCCATCTGACACAGCATGTGTGTGTGTGTGTGTGTGTGTGTGTCACAGTATCCCCAGGCAACTACACAACACATGAGGGCGGCTGAGCCACAGTGACACAGATGTGGACACAGTGCCATACAAAAGTAAACCATCATTGGGACACCCTCAGTGGGCAATCAGGCATTGGGGGATGAGAGGGAGCACAACAGACACATGTGACACAAGCTGGAATGAGCACCAACTAACACAGCAAGAGACTGACACACAATACCACTACCCTCAGGGACCAGACATTGGGGTGACACAAGCATGCATGACACCTTTACTGTGATGACAAAGGCAGATGTCGTACAAACTGCGAAACCCAGACATGTGTCCTGTGCCACAAACATACATCACACATACACAAACACAAATCACTCAGCATGGCCCCTCATCCATGGACCAACGGGAGCTAGGGGACCATCCATGCAAACATTTACATCAGTCCACCCTCAACACCACACACCCTGAACTGCAACAATGTGTATCTGTGAAGCCCATGTGGACAGGTGACATTGCACATGCACCCATGACAAACAAAGGAATGTTGGGAGGAACTAAGGTGCACAGACACATCACACAACGACAGTTTACAAACCTGGGGAATGACAGACATGCTGCACAGTATGCGGTACATGGCTATGGCCTCACAGCTCATGTAACCTTTAGAATCCCTGCCACAGTCCCAGTACAATGCAGAAGCCAAGGAGAACCACAAGGCACACATGCTAACACCTGCCAGCATCGCACCCATGCACCCGACAAGTGGGAGCAGTCACACACACATACAAATGTCTCAATCACTGAAAGGTACCACCTAGGGACAACTACATGATTTAGCAAATAAACAGGTGCCTTGGGGAACCCTGACTGTGTTCCATCTGTGTCTGACAACATCATCACCACTCAGAACTGACAGATCCCAATGATGATACACCAATTAACAGTAGTGTGTCATGCACCCACACATCTGGTAGCTCATTGGAAAAGTAGTGGGATGAACCCAGTACCACTCAGCAAGCATCAACAACAGGAACATATCAAGGGAACACTGTCTGTGTATGAACTGGGATGTGGACACACACACATGCTCATACAACACACACCATGGGCCCAGGCCATGTAACTGGACAACACACTTACTTGAGGGGACCCAACTCCTGTGACAGCCCAGCTGTGCCAAACATATTCACCGCACGTCTCACTCATGTCTGCAGAACACTTGGTCAGTCAGCCATCAGTTACCACACAATGAACGCTCTGGTCACAACAGCCTGGGTACGTGAGTCTCCCCTAAGTCATCTGCACATACCCAAAATATATGTCTAGCAAGTTGCACAAAGGACCCAGTTGCTCCTATACCAATGATGCCCACACCTGTAGGTCCAGTGTTGATGAGCACAAAGTATGTGGAAGTGACAAATTGGAGAATGGGAAGCACATCATATGTGCAGGGGTGCAAGCCAGAGATGTGACCATGCAAGTGAAATGTTCACAGAGATGTCCACAAATAGTTGATCCTGACACGCCCAGTTAGCTGCAAAGGATGACATGGATATCCACCAGAATAGGATACATATCTCATGGACCACAGGGAGTCCCTCACAGCAACACATCAGTATTCAACATTGGAAACCAAGCATCACAGGTGCAAGGGCATGTTAAACATCATCAACATAATGTACAGCTAAATCTAGTTTACAGGGATAAAGAAAAAAGCTTTATTCAGCATATTAAAAGTTAAACATCTGTTCGAACAAAAGGCCAATGGCCAGTCCATGTCCAAATGCCAAGGAGTGAAGTAGAGTGACAACTGTCATACCTTGCTTGCCTGCACTGCTAAGGACCGGGGTCATCCCCTCGGAGGGGCATACATGGGGGCAGGCCAGGCACTGCAGGGAGAGGCACAGGATCAGGGCGCAGCAGAAGGAGGCAATGAAGAGGTGGTGGATAAAGGTGAGTCACTTGCAACTGCAGTGGACCTGACTGAAGTGGTGGGTGCTGTCATAACTGTGGGGCACAAGTCAGATGGGGTGGGTGCCGGCACAACTCCAGTGGGCAGTTCAGATGGAGTGGATTGGCTCACCACTGCAGTGCCCAAGTCAGACGGGGTGGTTGTGGACTCCAATGCAGTGCCTACATCCATGGGAGTGGAATGGGGGCAGGTGAGGTCAGCAGGGTGGGGGGGACACGGTCCCCACATCAGTGGCACTAACCGTCTGAGGTGTGGAGGAGCAAGTGCTAGGGGGGATGGCCTTAGCATTTTGGGGATGGTGTATCTGTGGGTGGGGGAACCCGGGGCAGGGAGTGGCGGGGAAACCTCTGGAATGGTGGCCTGGGGGATGGAGGACAGAGACTTTGCCTTGGAGCTGCGTGGTGGCGGGGGGTCTTGCTTGTCTTGTGCCGGGGGGACTTGTGGGTGGGGGTCTCTGACTGCGCCAGGGGAAGGGTGTCCGGGTGTGAGGGGCACTCCCCTCTGTGTGTGGGGACTTCCTCTAACCCTTGTAATCAGGATCTGCTGGGTCGGTGGGGAAAAGGCCAAGGTCACAGAGGAAGAGCTTCTGGGGAGATGGGGTTGCAGGTGATGCAAGGGAAGGGGGCTGGGAGGGAGAGGTCTCGGAGGATTGCAGAGTGGTTGTGGATGACTGTGTGTATGTCTGCAAACCAGCCCCTGTGAGTGTGGTATCAGTCCCTTGCACTTGCTTGTGTGCACGTCTAGACCTTGGTGTGGGTGTTTCTGTGCTTGGGACAGGTAGGCTGCTAGGAATCGTGGGTGGTGCAGGGGTAGGAGGGGTGCAGGACTGTTGGAGGAGGGACACTGCTGCCGTCAGGGAGGAGGCCACGGATTGGTCCTCTGTAGGTCAGACATGCCCGAGGAAATGCCCTTCATGAATGACACCAGTTGTGTCAACAGACCTGTGTGTGCATGGAGGACCTTCAGCATCGACGTCTGCCCTACATGGATCTGTCGAAGTAAGTCCACAGACTCCTCACTCAGGGCAGCAGGGGACACAGGGGCAGGGGGTGCGGTGCCTGGCACAAAGGAGACATGCTCACGAACACGGGAGCCCACAGGGACCTGTAGGATGGGAGCCAATGGGAGGGTGGAGGTGGTGGTGGTGGTGGCAGTGGCGGGGACAGCCTCACTAGCTAGGGTTTGGTGGCTGCTGACACCCGCCTCCACAAGGGAGTCATCCTCAGAGCTGCTGTGGCCCTCAGCTGGGGGTGGTGCTGATGACTCCTCTGTGTGGTTCCACTTGCCACTAGGTCCACCCGACTCCTCTCCTTCTGTCCCTGTAAGGCTCTGTGGCTCCTCCTGGTCCGTGGAGCTGTCCCCTCCTGTGGCCATGGATATATCTGGATAGGAATAGGAAGTAAGAGAACAACATCAGTCACCTACACTGACTGCACACACCACAGTGAGTACATCACATCACAGGGCAAGCCATGGCATCATCAGCTGAACACGGCTCAAAGTGCCAACACTGTTTAGAATAAGACAATTGTCATTCTCAACATCAACCATGGCACACATATCCCTCCTTGACTTTCACACATATGTCTGTTGCATGTTGGATGCTAACACCTCAATGTGCCAACATGCACCACCCACACATTAGTTGTACATGCAAGTGAAAATGTAGGAGTATGTCACTATGCACACAGCACATCTCTTGCTACTGACCCAGTATAGGTGTCCGGATGAAGGGATGGGCAGAGACTCATTTCACATGCTTGTGATGCATGCCAGCAACACACACTATGATGTTCTCATGTCCTGATGGGCAATGCCACAATGGAGTGCACGGTGCACACTTGAACACAATGCAGGATCACTCATAGCAAGTTAAATACCATGGCACTGGGATGCCCTGAAAGTCAGTCCACACTGTCTCCTGTCACAGGGACAGGGCATCCAGACAACATCAATATGCACTGACTCACAATCCTAGCTCAGGGGTAAAGCTAACTCTGCAGATGACCGGCGCACTTGCCCATCCCATGCAAACAACATATCCAGGAGCCAGAAGACCCCACATCATGCAAATCATACATATGAGTCTCTGCAAACACAAATCCCTGTACATTAACACGTCACAGTCTGCCATGCATGTAACCCAGCTGCCTGAAGGACACAGTTGCATACACCATTGTGCGCTGTCAGATGATCACACACCTATATGTCACACAGGTCTTGTCTCTCACAGTCACATCTCAGATGTCATGCTGACCCTCTGAATCATGGACACCCCAGTTGTACGTAACAACAAGCCACACCCTAATGACACAGAGGCAGACACCTGAGGGCACATGTCACGAAGCACAACCTGCAATTTCATATGCAGGAGTGGGATTACAGAGTGTTTCTAAATGCCCTTTAGGAGGCATGACTGGCCAGGTCTACGTGAAACAGTGTTTGGCCCTGGACAGTAGTCAGGTGGCTAAGCAAGTGTGACATACTTGATATACATACTCCTGAAGCCCACAAATTGGAGTCCCCTTCTCCATGGGTTTGTTTGGAATACCCCAGCCACATGTTGCGAGTCAGACCAGCAATTGGAACACATCTCAAGGGCACACACAGATCACATGTCAGATCTCAGGCATTGTGTGAACAATTGAGCCACCCATGAAACACACAACAGAGTCACGGGAACAGATGCTGACCGGTAGCTGAAGTATAGCTGACTGCAGGGACACAGTGACTTAGTGACACAAGCAACAGACTGTAGGGGCCACACCTGTGGAACAGATGAGGAGGGTGCATCGCACAATTGAGGGACATGAGTATTGGACTACAAGACCTACGTAATGTCGAAGTGTGACCAGGCCAAAAGACTGCTATTAGCATGTCAGACATAGTACACAGATCAGGCATGGACTTACCCCCTTCCTGCTGCTGTCTGGCCTTCAGCTGCCTATCTAGGTCCGGGAAGACCACCGCCAGTATCCGGAGCATGTGGGGAGTCAGGGTCTGGTGTCCGCCCCTCCTGCGTGGAGGTGACAGCTTCAGCTGGACTCTAGCTATCCTCCGGGTCTAGCCCCGAAGGTCCTGCTACCTCTTCTGGCAGTTGCGAATCCGTCGCTTGTAGACCCCCACCGAACGAACAGCCCGGGCGATGGTCAGCCAGATCTCCTGCTTCTGGTGGGCATCAACCTGTGAGGATGACAAAGTGAAAAGTACATTAACACACATGCCCCAGATTTGTGCAGCACACATTTGGATATACATGTCATCATCACAAAGGGAAATGAATTGCACAGGTAGTGCAACCATGGGGAAGGAAAAATCACCTGCATGTCTGACATGTTAACAATGCCTGGATAGTGTAAGCTTGCACTAATGCACTTTAGCAGCAGGAAACCTATTCATTACATGTACCTACACACTTTGGGGGATGAAAGTAGTCAGTGAGAATGCTTGCCACTGGTGTACACACTGCTAGTACTGCTAGTCAGACAACATAGGAAGGCAGTGGACTGCACTCTCACCTGCTCCCCTGGTTTCCCATAGAGCTTGCAGTACTGTCGAAGGAGACCGTCCAGCAGGGCCTGGTTCTCCTCCTCAGTCAAGGCTGGGGCCCTCTCCAGAGTACGTGCCATAGCAGGAGCCAGAGGTGCAGAGACAGCAGCAGTGGTAGCAGGGATGTGGTCCAGTAGCATGTAGTGCAGGCAAGTGAGCTCCCTCGGGCCAGCCAGCCTTATATCTTTGCTGCAGAGTCAGACTCTGTGCCATGTGTCCCAAGTGATAGGTCCAACACGGTTGCATTCTATGAATCTGGCCAATCCATTTAAATGTACGACTCGTACACGCTTTCCGCATCATTCAAATCTTCACCTTCATGGAACACTTGAAATTGCAACATTGTTGTAGGCATCCAACTGAATTTCCAGTGCACAACTCGTACAAGTTTTGAATCCGCATCCGTCTCCATGACAGTCCGGAGCCAATGGGTGCGCCCGGCTTGTTCAACTGACTGTACAACATGTAGTTTGAGTATACACATGCACCCGTCTCCATATGATTCAATGGCCAAGGCGTAGGCCTGTCTCGGACCATGCCTGTCCGATGCGTATGCATGATAATCACCCGCATCGGACCTCATTGCACTCAATGACAAAGTGTATGCAGGGCTCGGTCATGAACCGTGCAATACGTACACATTGTCACCCGCGTCGGACTTCATTGCATCCAATGACAATGCGTACGCACGGCTCGGTCATGAACCGTGCAATGCGTACGCATTGCCAACCGTGTCGGACCTCATTGCATTCAATGACTAAGCGTACGCACGGCTCGGTCATGAACCGTGCAGTGCGTACGCATTGTCACCCGCGTCGGACCTCATTGGGGTGACTATTATACAGATGCAACACACATTTACTGGCCAGGGACACCTGTGCACACCTACCACACTACAGCATTGGCCACACAGTGTCCCATGGCGTGTAAGGATGCATTCCCTGGGTGTTTGGGGGGGCACATATGGTTTGATGGGTGGAACTTTGTGCTGCCACTCCCAGGCTGTGCACGTGTACATCGGGGCAGAATCCTTTGTGTGTTGTGCACATTACCACTGTGATGTGCAATTGTACAGTAATGGGCATGAGTCATGGACACAGTTTCAGGTTGGATATGTTTAGGACATGTCACATACACCCTGAGTCCTGGGGATGATGGCATGTACATCACAGTGAGACCTGCAGCCACAATACTGATGTGCACCCACAGTCTGTGTGCATGTTGTGTCTCAGATGTGTCTGATCAAATGTGCCCAATGGGTGACAGTCTCCACATCCATGTGGTATATGCATCAACCTTGATGGGGTGTGTGTCTAAGAGACATACATGTAGGGCCGGCAGGAACAACAGTGGCCAATACCTGTGGGACTTACGCTTGCCTTGTGGTGTGTACGTGCTATGCCATGTCCATTGCTGTGTCGATGTGGCAATACAGGGGCCCTGGGTTTCTGCATGGCAAAGATCTGTGATGCCTGGGAGACATCAGACCTCACTTGTCACTGTGGTGTGTGTTTGAAACGTTGCAGCAGTACATAGGTTGGGTGACGCCGCCAGATGATTGGCCATTGCACTACAGGGGACTCATTTGGACATGTGGAACTGAGATGTGAGGTGGTGGTCATGTAGGTGACATATATGTCCATGCCCAACAGCACACACCTCAGTAAATTGTGTAATGTCATGATCTAGCATGTGATATTGATCCTGGTCATGGCCACATGGGTGGATGAACTAATAATCTTCCTTTGTGCATCTCTGTACTGCAGGGCACCAGCTGTCCATCGACCGTTCCCAGACCTTGCAACCATGCAGGAACGCGACTGCATCAGACGGTACTGCTTCACCAGGCCACTGATTGAGGAGTTGGCGGAGCAGTTGGCGCTACATCTGCTACCTGGCCGGACATACCCGACAGCACTGACCCCAGAGGTGAAGGTGATGGCAGCCCTGCACTTCTTTGCTACTGGTACCTTCCAGTACACTGTTGCTACTGCTGGTTGGATGTCGCAAACGATGTTTAGTCGGGTGCTATGCAATGTCTTGGAGGGGATGTTGTATTTCCTAGACCTGTATATCAAGTTCCCGAGCCCAGCTGAACTCCCTGAAATAAAGGATGCCTTTTATACACTGGGGAGGATGCCGAACGTCATCGGATCTATTGATGGGGCACATGTGGCCCTGATACCACCACAGGCACATGAGCAGGCATACCGTAACAGGAAGCACTACCACTCCATCAATGCCCTGGTGGTATGTCTTGCTGACATGTCTATCACACATGTGTGTGCACGGTTCCCTGGTTCTGCGCACGATGCCTACATTATGAGGAGTAGTCGCATTGCAACGCTGATGTCACAGATGCTAGCTCAGCATGCCTGGCTTGTTGGTGTTGGACCCGGCCTCGTAGAGGGGCCCTCCGTGCCCCCGCACCACCGAAACCTGGTACCTGCAGCCCAAGCACACGGCCCAGCCGACCCTCCCCACCAGGACACACGCACCGACCCGGACATCCCCGTCCATGGCCTCTCTCCTTTCGGCCACCCCGGGCCCGCGTGCCCACTTCATGCACCAAGATGGCCGCCCGGCCCCAGCGCGACCCGGGCCTAGAGGCGCCACTCCGGCTGGAGGACATCCCACTTCCAGGGGATGAGAGAGGGAGGAGCAGTATCTATCGCACCTCTGAACCCCCGGGACGATGGGTTTCGATCGGCCCTCCGGCCTCCCTGAGGGCTGGCTCCGTGCCTGCTGGGTGTCTGGGGCTCCTCCCGACCCGGCCCTGAAAGGATCAAAAGACAATAGCAGGAAATCCCGACAAGCGACCCCCAGGTGACAAGACCCCTGCCTGCACAGACTCCGGACATCAAAGAGGGGTCGACCTATAACAAGGGGTGCTCTGGGTCTGTCCGGCAGATTCGATGCTGGAACAACGAGAGCCTGCCGACGTGGTCGCGGCTCCTGGAACTTGGACCCTCCTGAGCCCTGCTGAGTGACTCGCGGCTCCCTGAAGATCGTAAGACCTCCGAACTTGTACCTGAGCCCTGCTGAGTGACTCGCGGCTCCCTGAAGATCGTAAGACCTCCGAACTTGTACCTGAGCCCTGCTGAGTGACTCGCGGCTCCCTGAAGATCGTAAGACCTCCGAACTTGTACCTGAGCCCTGCTGAGTGACTCGCGGCTCCCTGAAGATCGTAAGACCTCCGAACCTGTACCTGAGCCCGCTGAGTGACTCGCGGCTCCAACAGACTCTCACGGTCCCGCCGGACCCCGACTACAACATCGTATCCCCCAGCTCGAGGATTGTGAGCTGTGCGCCGGATACGTCCCTGCTTTGAACCTTTACCAGAGACTGTCCCGCTACCCCCTACCCCTTCCGAGACTCCTGAGCCCGCGCTCACCTTGTACATATTTGCAGTGATAACCTACTTGATAAAGATTGTTTTCTCAGAATACCCGGTGTGGTCACTCTGTGTCGTGTGGTGCCAGAAGTACGATCCTAGATACGAGATTCCTCCCCCTGGGGAGTCTCCCGCCAGTGCCCGGCTACGATACTTTGAGGGTGGGTCTCAGGGTAGTCAGGACCCCTTCCAGGCTCCTCTGAGGTCGCCGTCTAACATTGGTGGCAAGCGACGGGATTCGGGCCCATCACCTAGAGATCGTACCGTGAACAACAGAAGCACTACCGACAAAGATGGCAGAAGGAAGCGCCGTGAGCCCCGCAGAAACCAACGCCAACAGGGTGTTCCAGGTGGAGCATCTAGAAGAATACACACACAAAGAGCTAAAGCAATTTTGCAAAGAACTTAAAATCGCTACCACTGGTCTCAACACTAAAGAGGATTTGCAGAAAGCACTGAAAACTTGGGTGGAGACCGGGGCCTCCCGCCCGGAAGGGACGGGGGAGCGCCCCGACGAAGCCGAACCCCCCCAAAGTGAAAGCAGTAGCAATCAGGTGCGAGGCATCGTACCAGATGGGGGCCTATCCCCGGAAGAGCTCGCGGACAGAGAGAGAAGCCGCAATCATGAACTCGAGTTAGACAAACTCAAAATCGAGGGCGAATTGAAGTTAGCGGAAAAAAAGCTAGCAGTAGAGCAAATGCGTGTACAAGGCGAACTAGAAGAAAAGAAGCTCCAACGGGAGCACGAAGGAAGGAAGCTCCAACTAGAGCACGAACGCAGCTTGAAAGAAATCGAGCTCAAGGCCCGAAGCGAGTAAGGAAGGCCCCCGGGAAACCGAGAGACGGCCTCCCCAGCGGAACAGAAGGTCCACATCCCCAAGGATGTGGTCAAGGAATATTATAAAAACGATGACATTCAGCAATGGTTCAGGGCCTACGAGGTCGCCATGACCTCCCATCGGATCCCGCAGAAGGACTGGGGGGCGGGGTTGTGGGGGCGGTTTCTGAGCGAAGGAAGGGACACCCTGCTTGACCTACCCCTCTCCCTGCAGACCTCCTACAGCCACATGAAAGAGGCTCTACTCACAAGATACGGCCTCACCCCAGAAATGTACCGTCAGCGATTCCGGGACTGCAGGAAGATCCCGGGCACCACCTGGGTGGAGTATGTAAACTTTTTCAGTCGGGCCATCGATGGGTGGATCAAGGGCAGCAAAGTCACCACCCTTGCCGAACTCACTGACCTCATGTTGTGGGAACATCTGGCTGCGAACTGCTTCATAGAACTACGTCAGCATCTGCTTGACAGCAAGCTCACAGATCCCCGGAAGCTGGCTGTGGAGGCCGACCGCTGGACCAACACCCGGGTCTCCCGGGGCATGGTAGGAGAGTACCCCCGAGCCAGTCAGGGACCACCCCGCCAGAGAGGGGGAGGGAACCAGGGAGGGCCGAGAGAGTCCCAGCCTAGCCCCCAGAAGACACAACCTCCACCTTTCCCGGCGCCCCCCCCCACCGGTGACAGGGCCCCCTGGGAGATGGGGACACCGGGTGACCGTCACATGTTTCCGTTGCCAGAAACCCGGGCACTACGCCAATGACCCAGAGTGCCCCATGGCCACCCAAGTCTCCCCTACCACCCCTGCGAGACAGATAGCCAACGTAGCCCTGGGGGAGGAGGTTGAGGAAGCCGAGGAGTGGGAACCCGCAGCGATGGCCCTAGTATCCCTGGGAGATAGGGAGATGATCCCTGGTAGCCTCCTACCCTCCAACACACAGAAATACGGGCAGCTCGTCAAGATCAATGGCCACCAGGTAGAGGCCCTGCGGGACACCGGGGCCAGTATCACCGGTGTCCTCAGGCACCTAGTCCCCGAGGAGCAGATCCTCCCCAACGTCTTTTGCCCCGTAATATCCGCAGACAATAGAGAAAGTATGTGTCAGGTAGCACTGGTGCCGTTTGAGTGGGGAGGGGTGATAGGTAAACTCAAGGTGGCCGTAAGAACCTCCCAGCCGGTCGACTGCCTCTTAGGGAACGACCTGGAGAGTTCTCCCTGGAAGCACGTCGAGCGCAAGGCCCACCTAGGAATGATGGGACTCCCCGAGTGGGTGTGCGCCACCACCCGATCTATGTCAGCCCGACTCACTCCCCGGAGAGAAGTCGAGAGCACCCCGATCGAAGAGACCAGTACAGTCCCCGCCGAGGGTCCTCCCGTCCCCCCATCAAAAGGGTCCGTCGCCCGCGACGAACCCGCACCATCCGACCCCGCCCCGGTCCCCGAGTTGGGAGATCTACCCGAGTTGGCCCATTGGCGCCACGAGGGCGGGCCCACTCGGGAAGAATTTTGCCGGGAGCAAGCCACTTGTCCTTCCCTGGTCGGGCTGCGGCGCCAGGCCGAGGGCCAAGCCGCAGGTGACCAGACCGGGACGCACCGAATCTAATGGGAAAATAACATCTTGTACAGTGAGCAGAAGTCGGTGGAGCTGGGATCCGGACGGGTACTGGTGGTACCCCTCCGCTTCCGAGAATTCCTCCTGGGCTTAGCCCACGACGTCCCCCTCGCCGGCCACCTGGGTCAGGACAAGACCTACAGCCGTCTCGTGACCCATTTTTACTGGCCTAGAATGAGAGCAGCGGTAGAAGCCCACTGCAAGTCCTGCCCCACGTGCCAGGCTAGTGGGAAGAGTGGGGGGAAGCGCAAGGCTCCCCTCCAACCCTTCCCGGTCGTCAGTACCCCTTTTGAACGAGTCGGAATCGACATCGTGGGACCACTGGACCCCCCCACCTCCCAAGGCCACCGTTTCATCTTGGTCCTAGTGGACCACGCCACCCGCTATCCTGAGGCTATTCCCCTACGCACCATTACGGCCCCCGTGGTGGGCCGGGCCCTGATGGGGATCTTTTCCAGGGTGGGTTTTCCCCGCGAGGTCGTGAGCGATCGCGGCACTAATTTTATCTCGAAGTACATGACGTCCCTGTGGCAACAATGTGGGGTGTCCCATAAGTTCACCACCCCGTACCATCCCCAAGGGAACGGCCTAGTAGAAAGGTTTAATAGGACTTTGAAAGGGATGATCGCTGGCCTAGAAGAGCCCCTCCAGCGTAAGTGGGACGTCCTGCTCCCCTGCCTCTTGTTCGCTTACCGGGAGGTCCCCCAGAAGTCCTTAGGGTTCAGCCCGTTTGAATTACTCTATGGACACCCCGTCCGAGGTCCCCTCAGTTTGGTTAAGGAAGGGTGGGAGGCGGCACCCCAGACCACCCCCCGAGATGTGTTCCAATACGTCCTGGCCCTCCGGAACCAGACCAGGAAGTTCCGAGAACTGGCCGAGGCCAACCTGGAGGCAAGTCAAGAAGAGATGAAGCGCTGGTACGACCAGAATGCCACTCTGGTCGAGTTCCAGCCGGGCCAGCAGGTGTGGGTCATGGCCCCCGTGAAGCCTGGCGCCCTCCAGGACCGATGGACTGGGCCCTACAAAGTGGTTGAGCGGAAGAGTCAAGTCACATACTTGGTGGACGTCCAGTCGCCTCGGGATCCCCTCCGGGTCCTGCACGTGAACCGCCTCAAGCCTCACTTCGAGCGGACAGAACTGAGCCTCCTGCTGGCCACCGATGACGGGGCCGAAGATGAGTCGGATCCCCTCCCGGACCTCCTGTGTGTCAAGGAGCAGGATGGCTCCGTGGAAGGAGTGAACCTCTCCCCCGCCCTCACTGCCCAGCAACAAGCGGACTGCCGCCAGCTCCTAAGACAATTTTCCGACCTCTTCTCCCTGACCCCCCGGGTCACCAACTGGTGTGTTCATGACGTGGACACCGGGGACAGCCCGCCCGTGAGACACCGAGCCTACCGGGTTCCTGACCGGGTCCGGTCCTGCATTCAAGCGGAAGTCTCGAAGATGTTGACCCTGGGGGTGATCGAGCCCTCTGACAGTCCCTGGGCCAGCCCCGTGGTCCTGGTCCCGAAGGCAGCGGCCCCCGGTGTCGCCCCCGAGCTCCGATTCTGCGTGGACTACCGGGGGCTCAATGACGTTACCCGAGCCGATGCCCACCCCATTCCACGAGCCGACGAACTCATTGACCGACTAGGGGCAGCCCGGTTCCTCAGCACATTCGACCTCACCTGCGGATACTGGCAGATTGCGCTCACCGAAGGGGCCAAGGAGCGGTCCGCTTTCTCCACCCCCGATGGGCACTACCACTTCCGCGTAATGCCCTTCGGGATGAAAAACGCCCCGGCCACTTTCCAGCGACTGGTGAATAGGGTCCTGGCCGGGCTAGAGCAGTTCAGCGCGGCATATCTGGACGACATCGCTGTCTTCAGTTCAGAATGGAGTGAGCACCTCCAGCACCTCCGGAGGGTGCTAACCGCCCTGCGCCAGGCAGGCCTCACAGTAAAAGCCAGCAAGTGCCAGATCGGGCAAGGATCCGTAGTCTACCTGGGGCACCAGGTCGGGAGCGGCCAGGTCGCCCCTCTACAGCCAAAGATCGACGCCATCCTGGCCTGGGAACCACCCATCACCCAAACGGAGGTCCGAGCCTTTCTGGGACTCACGGGCTACTACCGAAGATTCATTCGGGGGTATGGCAGCCTTGTCGGCCCTCTCACAGAACTCACGTCTAAAAAACAGCCAAAGAAAGTGCAGTGGACAGCTGCCTGCCAGGAAGCTTTGGATGCCCTAAAAAAAGCCATGTGTACTGCCCCCGTCCTCCAGGCTCCCGACTACGCCAAGGAGTTCATAGTCCAGACCGATGCCTCCGAGCATGGCATTGGGGCCGTCCTGTCCCAAGTGAATGACCAAGGCCTAGACCAGCCCGTCGCCTTCCTCAGTCGGCGGCTGTTGCCCCGAGAACAGAGATGGAGCACCATAGAGCGCGAAGCCTTTGCCGTGGTCTGGGCACTCAAAAAGCTACGACCCTACCTGTTCGGCACCCATTTCAGAGTCCAAACTGACCATCGGCCCTTGCGATGGCTCATGCAGATGCGAGGAGAAAACCCCAAGCTACTGCGGTGGTCAATCTCCCTCCAGGGGATGGATTTCACCGTAGAACACCGCCCTGGTACGGACCACGCCAATGCTGACGGCCTCTCCCGGTTCTTCCGCCTCAGCGAAGAGAACCCCCCAAGTTGATGGGCAGTTCTCTCCGGCTTTCAGCTGGGGGGGACGCGTGTTGGACCCGGCCTCGTAGAGGGGCCCTCCGTGCCCCCGCACCACCGAAACCTGGTACCTGCAGCCCAAGCACACGGCCCAGCCGACCCTCCCCACCAGGACACACGCACCGACCCGGACATCCCCGTCCATGGCCTCTCTCCTTTCGGCCACCCCGGGCCCGCGTGCCCGCTTCATGCACCAAGATGGCCGCCCGGCCCCAGCGCGACCCGGGCCTAGAGGCGCCACTCCGGCTGGAGGACATCCCGCTTCCAGGGGATGAGAGAGGGAGGAGCAGTATCTATCGCACCTCTGAACCCCCCGGGACGATGGGTTTCGATCGGCCCTCCGGCCTCCCTGAGGGCTGGCTCCGTGCCTGCTGGGTGTCTGGGGCTCCTCCCGACCCGGCCCTGAAAGGATCAAAAGACAATAGCAGGAAATCCCGACAAGCGACCCCCAGATGACAAGACCCCTGCCTGCACAGACTCCGGACATCAAAGAGGGGTCGATCTATAACAAGGGGTGCTCTGGGTCTGTCCGGCAGATTCGACGCTGGAACAACGAGAGCCTGCCGACGTGGTCGCGGCTCCTGGAACTTGGACCCTCCTGAGCCCTGCTGAGTGACTCGCGGCTCCCTGAAGATCGTAAGACCTCCGAACTTGTACCTGAGCCCTGCTGAGTGACTCGCGGCTCCCTGAAGATCGTAAGACCTCCGAACTTGTACCTGAGCCCTGCTGAGTGACTCGCGGCTCCCTGAAGATCGTAAGACCTCCGAACTTGTACCTGAGCCCTGCTGAGTGACTCGCGGCTCCCTGAAGATCGTAAGACCTCCGAACCTGTACCTGAGCCCGCTGAGTGACTCGCGGCTCCAACAGACTCTCACGGTCCCGCCGGACCCCGACTACAACATAGTATCCCCCAGCTCGAGGATTGTGAGCTGTGCGCCGGATACGTCCCTGCTTTGAACCTTTACCAGAGACTGTCCCGCTACCCCCTACCCCTTCCGAGACTCCTGAGCCCGCGCTCACCTTGTACATATTTGCAGTGATAACCTACTTGATAAAGATTGTTTTCTCAGAATACCCGGTGTGGTCACTCTGTGTCGTGTGGTGCCAGAAGTACGATCCTAGATACGAGATTCCTCCCCCTGGGGAGTCTCCCGCCAGTGCCCGGCTACGATACTTTGAGGGTGGGTCTCAGGGTAGTCAGGACTCCTTCCAGGCTCCTCTGAGGTCGCCGTCTAACAGTTGGTGTGTACTGACTGTTTCTCATTGTGTGTGTTTGTCAATGTTGTATTGCACACTCCTACAAAACTCAGCTACTTGTTCATTTTTGTGTGTGTAGGTGACTCCGGATACCCCAACATGCTGTGGTTGCTGACACCCCTCAGGAACCCTGTGACACCAGCCGAACTGAGCTACAATGAGGCACATGGTCGGAGCAGGGGGGTGATTGAGCGGACATTCGGCCTCTTGAAAAGGCGCTTTCGCTGTCTGGACAACACCGGAGGGGCCCTCCCATATGAGCGTGCAAAGGTGTGCAAAATAATCCTTGTATGCTGCATGCTACACAACATGGCAGTGCGGAAGGAGGTGCCTCTCATCCAGGATGACGATGATGATGACCAACCTCCGGCACCTGTGGAGGATTCTGGCCTGGGCCAAGATGCCAGTGATGATGAGGATGAGGGTGATGTCCGCTCACAGCTCCTCAACAACTTCTTCACCTGAATGTGAGTTTCAAGGGTTGTTATGTGAATGTATGGAGGTAGCCTGGAATGTGTTGTGGCAGCTCTGTTGCTGTCTGAGTGTGTATATGTGCCACTTGACTGGATGCGTGCAGTGATGTGTCCATTCAGGTGATGTGTACTCCACAATAGGGTAGTACTGCTAACTAGTGTTTGTGTAGGTGTCTTGCAACATGTTTTGTGCATGTGTATTGCAGTTCTCTCCTGTTCTTTTGTGCTTTTGACTGTGTCTTATGTCTGTCCTTCCCAGAGTACTTTGCCTGTTGTTTGGTCAACACTGACCCCCAACACCCAGAAGCCAACACCAGTGTGGGGAGTTGACAATTCCCATCAACTGATGTACCACACATCCCTGGACTTCCATTCTCCAACACATTGTGAGTGTGTGTCCACTGTTGCGTAGAATTACCGTGCAATTATTGTGGAATAAACGTGTTGCTGATGTGTAATGAACCGGTGCTACGCTTTCTTATGTGCGTTGTCTGTCTTCGCACATCTGAGTGACATCTGCTTACCTCACCTGTGGACTTGTTACCACTGACTGGGGTTGGTGTTCTGTCTGTGCATGCCAATGTGTTTCAGGTCAACATCATTTTGTGTGATGAGTAACATTGCCATGGTGAGTATGTGCTGTGTTGCCATAGTTGTTGAAGATTGCATTAATCTCTTAGCATGAGCTGAAAGCCATTTTGTACTTGGCAGCCATTTTAGTTAGCTATGTGCTGGACATTTGCTGTTTCTCTCTCCCAGAGTCTTGCACATGCGCAGATGTGCTTAGCTAGTAGAGTGCACCTGTTCCTAGTATAGAACTGTCAGGCTGTTCTAACTGATGTCAGCAACGTCTTACTCCTCCTACTTGTTGACTGTGCAGTTTCTGTATGACCATCTATGTGCATAACTCTTCTCATGTGTACTTGTACCCCCTTTTTCAGCCCCTGTGTGGGTATAAAAGGACCATGCTTCTTCTGTTCAGTGTGCTACTTCACTCAAGACCGAAGGGTGCTGTGTGAATGTAGTTCCACCTCATGAGGTTTATTAAACTTTGTATTTTCTATTCCAGTTTCTGTGCCAACTTCTTCCTATTGGTCTGAGTACTCTGTGCAGAGAAGGGCGAACCCCTTGCACTGGTAGGCCTAGCTGAGGTCACCATAAAAAAATTGGCGCCCAACTACTGGGGCTCATCGGTGACTCGGATGCCCAAAGGATTGGTCGCGACGAAGGATTGGAATCTCGCTCTGGACGCGATCGCTGCCCGATGAGACCCGAGTCTTGGCAACCACGGCGTTTTTCTTTTCTTTCTGATCTGACCATCCAGGTGGCGCCGGTCCTCGACTGAGATCTCTTCTGTTGATTCGCCGTGCAGTGACCATTTGGTCGATTTTAGAACTTGGCAGTTGGAACCTGGACACCAAGTGATTGGTAAGTGTCCTTCTGTGGCGCTTGCTGTTGGTTTTGATGCCTGGGATTGGTAAGGTAGTTTAGTAACACTTACTGTGGCTTTTGCATTTTGGAATTGGTGTTGGGCAACTTGGTTTGTTATGAGATTTATATATGGATTGCAATTTATATAGGCAGGTAATGAGGAGAATTTTCTCTATCTGAATTGATTTGAACGGCACATCGTACTAAAGGTACCTTAAGCGTTACTTTGATTATAATACTGCATATTCTGCACTTTTTTTGGCATGCCTGTTTTTAGCACACTTCATAGGATGTGTTGCTTTTGTAGTGGTACCAATTTGAGACTAGATGAAGCACAACCGGCCCCCCGGAGGGGACGCCTAATAGGGATATGTATATTAAGTATGGTCTTTCTTCTATAATGTACAGCGCATTATGGAATAAATACACTCGTAAGGATCCTGAGTTGCGTTGGCCTATGTATGGGTCATTTGATTTACGAAAGATTGAGTATGTGGAACAATGTATGTTTAAGCGAAAGACTAGGCAAGAGATGTTTGATTGTGTACAAATGTGGGAGAAAGAAGTGCGTGAATGAATGAAGCGTGAGCAAGCCTTGATTGAAAAAGAACAGCGAAAGAACATTTATGTGAAAGCATTAGAGCTGAAGAATAAAGCAGTTAATTGTAAGCAAATGTGTGATGGTCTTTTTGTTTTACCCCAGGTGAAGTTATGAATGTGTTGCTTTCTTGGATGTACCATTTTTAAACGTGTATATAATTAGCCGGCTCCCCTAGAGGGGATACTTAACTAGGTTTAGGTATAAAAAAGTATTTCTTCTCTGGTGACTAGTACCCCGAGGAACTAAATATGTACATAGAAAGGATCCTGGTCTGTGCACTTAGTAACATTCATAAGTGGTGATATGCAGAGCGTTTTTTTCCTTGGTGTTCTGCCAGCCAAATCTAGTGAATATGACTTACAACTAGTATTTACAAATAGTTTGGTTTAAGTACAGTCTGTGGGCTGTCTTTTGTTTCTGTCCTAAGTGTTGATCTGTGGGTTAAATGTGTGTTTAAATGTCTGTGGTTTGTCATTAGTGGTACTTGTAAGTAGCGATTGCGCTCTTGGTGCAAGAATGGCTCGCCTTAAGCTCTCTGTGTTATGTGTTCTGAGTATATGACACCGTTTTGACAATGTCTGGAATGAGCTCAATGTTTTTTTTGTCATCATTCTGTTATGCAAAATATCATTAAAATAAAATATATTTTAAAAGAATCCAGCAATGAATTATATAATATATGCTAAATAACTGCACGCTATCATTAAATTGACAGAGTAAGACACTATACATGTGTGCAAATTGCCACAATGTTAAAGATAAAATTAGAATCCACATTTAATATGAATAAAAAGCTTTAGAAAACCCCGAAATTATGTGTTTTGCAACAGATAAAATTAAAGATACAAAATGTCACAGCATTTATCCTTCTGTATTAGGTATTAACAGGAATTCACATTATCTGAGTGAGTTGGTTGTTGCAGACCTGAATACATTACAGAACGACAGATTTGTGCTGGCTGGAAAGGCTGACTTGAAAGGCGTGTGAATTCGACGCCTTTACGTGTCAAGCAGCTGTGTCAGCACGTGGGTATTTCTGACTCCGGCCACAGAAAACAGCTGACGTCACTACCCCTTAAGTCTGTGCAAGCACGGTGTAAAATCCTGCATTTCAGACTGCTGTTTTAAAAGTTAGAAATATAGTTTCATTATTTTTGATAAACAGAGGACAGATTGACAGTAGGGATTTATTTTCTTAATGCCTTTTTAAATAAGGATAAGAGTGGTTTTTGATGTTAAATAATAATGACTGTCCTTTAAAAGTGGCGCAGACTTTCAAGTTCGGTTTCTGTTCTTAGGGCTGTGAATGAATGCGTTTAAATATGATAGACAAGGGATGCAGCTTGCTTTTCATATGTGGACTCATCAAAATGATTAGATTTCTTAAAAAAAAAAAAATTATTTTGATTATATAAAAAATGTTATTTAAAATACGTGCTGAGGAAATATGAATTTTTATGGTCAATTGTGTCCCCTATCTTAGACCCCAACGGCTCCATGTACATGCTACAAGTACATGTATGTTCCCTCCAGTTCCAGCTATGAAGACGCAAATACATGTGCGTCCAACGTCAACATGTCCTCTTTCAGATCCGCCATGAATGGGTCGAATATTCCATTCCTAAGTATGATTGGCCACCGACTTTATATGGTTCACTTTTCACGTTTTACAGTTCAGGCGAGCAGGCCCTGAATTCTGCCATCAAACCTTTTCCTGCTTCTGCCTCTGAAATGCTCCAGCTTGGACCTGCATCCGTATCCATGAACTTTGTCCTACTCCCTGCGCGGCCAACGGTGCCTGACGCGGCCTGTTGCCTGCCAAAAACTGTATTCAGCCTTCAAGTTATCTGCTCCGCTCCTCATCCAATGCATTCCTGTCTAGTAGTTTTAGGTAAACATCCTTCCAGCTACCGAGCAAAGAGCTCGGCCTCGCTGTCTTTATGCAAGTAACTCATAGCCCCTGTCACCATGGAAGATTCCTGCCCCCTCGCATCTCATGTAGACACATAGACGCTTGTACATGCACTAACAGTCAGTATAGAATAGATTCCGTCCGAGAGACCTTTCCTTTTGGATAAAACAGTTCCTTAAACAAAGATATTAGATACGATTTGGGATTAGGTTGACCTGACCCCCCAGACTTCTGTCTCCACATGTAGAGCTAAATGTCAATTCCCCTTCACCCTCTAGTTGCACGTCAATCACACGTCATGCGGCTGCGCGCGCATCTCTGCCAAACATTTCTGCTGACACTGCAGGATTCTTTTATGGATCCACCCACTTGTGACATCATTTTAAATGACGTTTCTAGTATACGCCTGTTATTACGCCCATTTTCATTACGTATGTGTATTCTTATCTGTATTATCAGCTGTTACGCCTCCTGCATCTGTCTTAATGCAATGCTTCTCATATATATATTGTTACTTGTCAATAATGTATTGCCTATCCCTTCCTGAACCTTCGTGGTGATGGAATATGATTGCCTGGTTCGAACCATAATTTCTTTGTAAGGAATAAAGCCCTTTTCAGAACCTCTAATACCACGGATTCTGCCTCTTATTTTGACTGAGTTATTCTGACTAGACTTTTCCGCATAAAAAAATAGTACAGGTAATTTAAATATTTACCACATAAATTGGCGCCCGAACAGGGACACTTTCTCATCTCACGCGCCGGAGGTGCGTTGCAGGCCCGGTCCCCTGCCACAGCTGAACGGACAAAAACGCGTACCCGCAGGATTTCCTGTATCTCCCTCCGGCCAAGCGGGGGTGACTGAGGCTGCGATCAACACCCAGACGAGGCGGTGAGAAGTGCGAAGTATCCCGACCAGAGCCTAGCTGAGAGAGCAAGATCCGAGGTATACAGAGGCCCACCAGGTTCCGAAGTTCCGAGTCGAGTCGAGTCCAGTCCGGTCCAGTTCAGTTCAGTTCCGAGGCCTTCCGTTCCGTGCTACCCGGTGAGTACCGTTGCTGGGGAGGCATTTAGACGTGCACATTGGTTTGTGCCGGTCCTGACGGGTTTGGGTACACAGATCCGGTCTGCACTGTTTTAGCAGTGTATCTGTACTGTTTAGCAGTATATCCAGTATGTGTTGTATATAATTCAGTATTATCTAGTATTAGTATTATGTCAGTAACTAGTTTTCTTCTAATTATCATTGTTCGTTAAATGTTAAATGTTAAATGTTTACAGTGTTTAAAATTGTGGTATGAATGAGTGTTCATTATTGTGTTTATTGTATTAATTGTGTTCAAGTCCAGTTCAAGTAAGAATCAATTAGCAAGGTGTAAAGATGCCGTTCTTTTCAAAATTAAGACAGATCAAAACTAGAAAAGGAGTACTCGAAGAAGCTGTTCCCATTCCACCTAGGGACACTCCAGGGTACTTTATGTATCATAAACATGGCCTAGATGCCGTACTATATCTTGATTTATGGGTAGACTACACCAAGGATCTAGCAGAAAGTCAGAGGTGGCCCGCAGCTGGGACATGGGATGCAGATTGCATCATGCGAGTAGAAGAAGAATTATGGAGAAAGAAAGCCAGACAGTCACAGAAAGATGCCATTGAACTATGGCGTAAAGAAACACATAGGCGCACAGAGAAAGCGCTCAGACTGGAGGAGAAAAGTAGGGAGAACTCAATTAAAGCTCGAGAAAATGTATTAGTTGAGGAAGGTATCCGAGTAAAAACAGAACAAGTAGACAGACAACGAAACACTCTTATGAATGGTATGTATCCTCTTTTGGCCGAAGGTTTACCTAAGGCCACCCCGGAAATACCGAAAGATTTGCCACCCCCATTACTCCCGATTAAAGCACATCCCAAGACCGCAAAAGATATTTTCCTTTCCTCCTATTTAGACGATGTAGCTCCCGAATATGTTAATGTTCCACCACACACGCCACCTGTCGATGGTGCTCAACCCCGAGATCATCCGCCCCCAACTCCGCAACCACAAACTCCTCCACACAATCCAACTTTTCCTACATCCACAGTTTCTACCTTACATCCCACAAATCCTTTCATGCCTAGCACCTCAGAAGGTGCGACAGGAGGTGCGGCAGCAATTTTCGCCACGCCACCATTACGAAGTAAGTCGTCTCTTAGAGATTTAGCAAACCAACGTACACCCCAAATAGCAACGTCCGACATGTTTAAGGAACATCTTGTAGATTGTAGATATGATCCAGTGCCTGGTAAAAATGACAGAATGCTGCTATCCTCACTACGTATACGACGAGCTTCAATGTATTTAACGACACTACCAGGAATGATTAAACATTTAGACAATATATATCGCTTTGTCCAAACAGGGCAAGGCCCTGAAGGTATTGACGAAGCCATGGAGTACCAGAAAGTGGATATACAGAGACTACTGTTACGTTTCTTCATAAACTGCTTGATCAGAGACAGAGATAGGTCCGAGGTAGACCAGGATGAAATGCAAGTACTTACCAGATGGGGTCAGAATATATCAGAGGGAAAACATGATAAACAGACATGTATAGTAGCTATGTGCCGAAAGATCCGCAAAGAAGTAGAACGAATACATAAAGCCAGATTGGAGGCAGACAAAACTGAATCAGAGGGAGAGGAGGAGGAAGAATCAGAAATGCCCACAGGACAATTAGAAACGATAGCCTATGTAGGTAGGGGAAGACCTTGTAACAATACCAGATACTTTAATGACCCGATACGTCCGATACGTCCAGAATGTAACAGACATTTTCAAGCCCCTATGTTAAATACGAAGTCCCCTGAACACTTATTCCAGGCTGCTGATAAATTACTCCGAGACCGAAGGGGGTATCATATGCTCGATTCTATGGATGAACAAGAATTAGCCAGGTCAGCAGTACAATGGGCTGACAGTTCTGAAAAATACAGTGATGATGCGCTAGCACACACGTTTTTGAATCTTACCCCAGACGAACAGCGTTTAGCTGGTATATACATGATACAACACCTCGTTATATTATATAGAAACCAACACTCCGATCCTGGTCCCCTACCTGATATACTGATAGAATTACTCACGAATAAATGGAGAGGTTCAGGTACTGATTTAATTAAAGAAATTCTAGAATATCGACACCAGTACATTGTTTTCGTATGCCCAGAACATGTTTCAGTTCCCCCCAAGTTGGAAAGAAAAACGTATCACATAGACAGACAGAATCCCTTACGCGAAGTACACCCAATCAGAGGTGAAGACAATACTTTTAAACGCGTGTTTGTGTACACGCCATAACTAAAATTGAATTATTAGAAATGAAGAAAGTAGTACCTAGCCATGACAAAGACCCAGCAGGTTTCCACCGCGAGATGAAAGACATGTTACTCATGGGAGAGTATACTTATCCTGACATTATGAAAATATTGAAAGTTTTATTGCCTGCCGGTATTTACGAGAAACTCAAAGAAAAAGAATGGGAGGTGGGAGACCAAAAGATAGAGTGGACAGCATTAGAAAACGAAGAAAAAGCCCGAGCTGCAGGTTCAGGGCTTGGGGAAAAGACTACAGCATTACCAGGATTATTAGTGCAGGTACTACCACGTCTATTGACTACGAAAAAGGAAGACTGGGGTGCAATTTCAGCCTGTAAACAAAAACAAGATGAAGACACTAGTGATTTCTATTCCCGATTTGAAAAATGTTTTGGTATTAATAGTGGCATAAAAGCAAGTAGTGAGTCGTATCCACATCTGTTTGTGACAAAATTAGTTGAGAATTCCCTGCCCCAAGTTAAGAGCAGAGTATTAAAATTCGAGAGTACTTGGCAAGGTAACACACCGTCACAGATGTTACAAATGTTACAATATCATCACAATAGAATTAGAGAAGAACAAGAACATGAACAAAGACGTATGAAAGACACGAAAATGAAAATGCTTGTTGCTCAGTCAGTTCCAGCTGACGGTCATAAAAAGGGTACGACACAGTCCAATGATTCAGTAGGTCCTGTTAGAGGGACATGCAACTATTGTAAACAGCCAGGTCATTATATACACGATTGCGCAGTTCTAAAACATAATATCTCTACGGGTATAACGAAAGAGAGACCACGTTCGCCTAGACAGGATCAGATCCAACAACAAGTCCTTCAGCATGCGCAACCTACGCCAGTTCCACAACAGACCGCACCACAACCACAACAACAACAACAACAACAGCCGCAGCCTATTGCTGCAACACAAAACACGACACAACAGATGTACCAGTATGCACAAAATGACTATCCAGAGTATCAGCGCTACACATGAAATAGCCTAGAGAGGGAAGTTGGCCTACCCCTTATTGAGGTTCCCGTAGATCAAGACGGTCCTTACGTACAGAGTCAAGTATTAGGGAAAGACAGAAAGTTTCTACTCGATACAGGGGCAAGCAGAACCACTATCAGTCACAGCGAAGTCCCAGGGGCACCCCTCTCAGGCTCACAAAATATTTCCCTTGGTTTTTCAGGAAAGCCTACTATTAACGAAGTATCGCAACCACTTGCATTCACAGTCGGTCCATTAACGCGAACTACAGATCTATTGCTTACTAAATCATGTCCAGAAAACTTGTTAGGTATAAAAACATTGAAGGCTCTAGGAGCTGTAATATGTTGTTCTCCGGAAGGAGTACGACTATTTTTGCGTGACTTTAAAGGTCACTACGTGTCTAGAGACATGGATCATCGGTTACAGAATCTACCTGCACATTTATGGGCGCAAGGCCCCACTGATGTAGGTTGCATGCACATTACACCATATCGAGTCACACTCAAAACAGGAGTGGTACTACCACGAATACGACAATACAAGTTACCCCCAGATGCTGTAATGGCTTTACTGCAAATCATTGACGAGCTCATTGCACAAGGAGTGGTTGTAGAAACGGACTCCAATGTGTGTAATTCCCCGATAATTCCGATTCTTAAGCGAACAGATCCAAAAGCACCACCAGTATATCGATTAGTTATTGATTTGCGAGAATTAAATAAATGCATTGTACCACAATACCCCGTGGTCCCAGATATCTCTTCATTGCTAACAGCCATAGATTCAGAAGCAACGTTCTTTACTGTAATTGATCTCAAGAACGCTTTCTTTAGCGTCCCAATCGATCCGGAAAGCCAATATTTGTTCGGATTCAGTTTAAATGGACGAAGTTTTAAATTCACACGCGCACCTCAAGGATTCACAGAAAGCCCCAGCATCTATAGCCAAGCACTGAAAAAAGAACTTGACAGTATCCACATGCCAGTTAACACTGCCCTGCTTCAATACGTCGATGATCTGCTGATCACCGCCTGAAGCGAACCTGAATGTGAAAAAGCATCACTGACGGTTTTACATTTCCTAGCCGACAAGGGGCACAAAGTGTCCCCTTCAAAGCTGCAATTCTGTGTCCAGCAAGTTGTGTACCTTGGGCACTTGCTGTCCAAGGGGGGAAGACAGCTTACACCCGACCGTATCCAGTTAATTGTTAACATGCCGCCACCCAAGACACAAAAGGAGGTACGGGCATTCATTGGCCTCACTTCGTACTGTAGGCAGTGGATCCCTCAATATGCATTTCTAGCAAAACCACTCATTCAGTTGACAACACAGGAGGCAGCGACATCGACTGTCCTCCCTTGGACTCAGGAACATACACAAGCTTTTGAAAGCTTAAAGAAAGCTTTATGCCAAGCACCTGTTTTAGCAACACCATGTTACAGCAAACGTTTTACACTTTTTGTTACAGAACGTGAAGGTACTGCTTTGTCAGTACTCACGCAGGAACAAGCAGGATCACACAAACCATGTGCTTACTTTTCCAGTACATTAGATCCCGTAGCCCAGGCTCTTCCTGCGTGCCTGAAATCAGTCGCAGCAACAGCTTTAGCAATCAGACAAAGCGATGCCATAGTATTAGGACATCAATTGACAGTACAAGTACCACACGCAGTAGAGGTTCTCTTGAACCGGACCCAAACACAACACTTGACTATAGCAAGACTGACGGGTTATGAATTGACATTGTTCCAGCCACACATAGAAATCAGACGTTGTAGTACATTAAATCCTGCCACACTTTTGCCATTAAGTGGAACAGACCCGTTGGCACATGATTGTATTGAAGTTATTACTATTACGACGAAACCCAGACAAGACTTGACAGATATTCCATTATCAGATCCAGACCTGACATTGTATGTAGATGGTTCATGCATGAGAACAAGTACAGGAGAGTTAGTGGCCGCTTATGCAGTCACAACAGACACTGAAGTTATTGAAACAAATTGTATAGATACCTTGTCAGCTCAAGCAGCAGAGCTCATCGCTCTGACACAAGCCTGTATTCAAGCCAAAAATAAGAAAGTCAACATATACACAGATTCACGTTATGCATTCGGAGTCGTTCATGACTTGGGCGTGCTTTGGCGAGAGAGAGGTTATTTAACTTCTCACGGTGCCCACATCCAGCACGGTCCCCTTATTCAAGCTCTGTTAGATGCAATACATCTGCCGACTGCAATATCGATTATGAAGTGTAAAGCCCATACAAAAGTGACTGACATTATTTCTCAGGGTAACGACCTAGCTGACAGAACAGCTAAACAGACTGCTCAGAATCAGACTCATACAACTGACACGACAAAGACAATAGTTCCGACACCAACACACTGCATGACAGTTAAGGATCCCGCCCTTGATGTAATTGATATACAGACACATGCTACCCCAGAAGAAATAAAGAGATGGACTGAATTAGGAGGGATCCAAACAGATCAAGGATGGAGGACGAAGGGAAAATCTATATGGTTTCTCCCCGACTCAATGGTTCAAGTCATCATTAACACAATCCATAGTCCAGCGCACCTAGGAGAGAAAGCTATGCTAGACAGTATTCAACACATTTGGTTCAATAAACACTTGCGAGCAGCAGCTAAACAGAAAGTACGTACCTGCATGATTTGTTGTCAGTTCAATCCAGGAAAAGGCGTACCTATAGAACAGGGTGGATTTCAACTCCCCGATCACCCTTTTGAAGTCCTCCAGATGGATTATATCCAGATGGAACGTTGTCGAGGATTCAAATATGTCCTCGTAGTTGTATGCGCTCTTTCCCGGTGGACAGAGGCGTATCCCGTCTCAGATTACACTGCCCCGACTACTGCCAAACAGTTAGGTCGAGAATTCTTCCCACGGTATGGTTTGCCCCGTGTCGTGTACTCAGATAATGGCCAGCCATTCTCATCCGAGCTAATGAAACATGTTTCACTTCTGTTAGGCTATCAATGGAAATTCCACTGTGTCCGACATCCCGAGGCAGCAGGTCTCGTGGAGCGGCATAATCAAACATTGAAAATTAGACTGTCCAAGGTATGTAGAGAAAAAGGTGTCGACTGGATAGTAGCTTTACCAGTTGCGCTCTTTTACATGAGAATGGTAGCACACTCTCGAACAGGGCTATCCCCGTATGAGGTGATCTTCGGTAGACCACCAAATATGTGGGGGACGCCTATACCCCGTAAAATAACTGATGTTGATTGTAATATGCTGACAGATTACCTGGCTTCCTTGATGTCTGCACTACAATCTTGTCGTTCACAGGTAGCTGCAGCTTTTCCCGATAACACTGAGGTGAAGCCCCATGACGTGGTTCCAGGAGATCTTGTACTTATAAGGAACTTCGACAGAAGGAACCCGCTGGAGCCTCGCTGGCAGTCGCCTAAACTCGTCTTATTGACCACAAGGACAGCTGTGAAGATTGAGGGACGTAAAGGGTGGTTGCACTCGAGCCATATCAAAAAATTTCATGGACTATCATCCGACTTGAATTATCAGCCCTGCATTCCCTCACAGACTGACTCAAAACTCCCCCTGGTTGACAAAACAGAAAAAGAAAACTATAAACTGAAACTAAGGTCTAGCAAGTCAGACAATTTGATTGTTTAAGTCCTCTCCAAGGTGAATCGGTTGAATTTGTCTCTGACATGTATCCTCTAGACCGAAATAGAGAGAGAAATAGACAGAAACAGCTCAAGAAACATGCGTACTGTAAATCACTTCGTAGTCACTGCATCGTGACATTGTTAATTATGTTTTTTCTAAGTCTTCTGATTATCATTGCCAGTATATTATTACACATGTATTACCCTATTTCCAAGCGCGCTTTCAATGCTACTGCCGAACATTCTTTTAACGAATTACCCCCGCATGAGTTGTCCTATAGATTTGCGCTGCGCAACAACACATTCATTAGTATGTTACATCATTCTCATCAGACCAGCAATGCTACAAATTGTTGGATATGTGGCCGACTCCCTCCCTATCAGAAATACAAGGGAGTTCTGCCTCTCTTTCCGTATCCATTCACACACAATGGCTCCTGTGGAGCATGGTTTAGTTTGATTAATTCCCTAGATTCAAATTCAGTAGTTTATCAAGACAACTGGGTTTGGGGAAACCTGAACCTAGTTTTACTTAAAGTCTGCTACCCTAACAAGGAGGGACTTCCCAAAAGAACAGGAACTGATCTAGAAAATGAAGTATATGGATTAGGTAACTTTACACTTAATCTCATGATCCTGAATGTTGAATCCGAAGCTACACCAATCTTGCCCGCTATGTCAGTATTTCCAGTTAGAGGCGAATTATGTGTAAGAAAGAATGGTTCAATACACATGGGCCATAGTAAATGTACCACTGTAATAGAATTCAGTGATAAAGGCAAATCTACATTTAGAGCTTCTCGTCACTCCTACTTCATCTGTGGTCACACCGCATACATACGCCTACCCCTAGATTGGGATGGTACCTGTTACATTGCATTCCTTCTGCCACCTGTTTTCCTAGCCCCGCCTGATTACCATAGGAATACCCATTTAGTACACAATAGACAGCAGAGAGATCTCCCGATTGTCGACTACACCGAAACAGCATGGGAGCAATACACAGATTTCAATAAAGGTTTCTTTCCCTACATAGGTACAGTCACTAATAGTAAGTTGATACGTAGATTAACTAGAACCCTTGAAGCAGTAGTGAATGAAACTACTTCCGCCTTAGGCAACTTAACAGAGGAGCAGTCTGCGATGCGGATTGTTGTTCTTCAAAATCGTCTTGTCCTTGACGTCATCCTGGCCGATAGGGGCGGAGCTTGTAGGGTCATCGGATCAAGTTGCTGTGTTTTCATACCAGAAAACGCGCCGTCAGTATATAAAGCCATAACTCGACTTCATAAGATCGTAAGCCAGATGCACCAGAATCCAGGCACCTGGACTTGGTCCGGTTGGTTCTGGAGAGTGTTGTCAGCCTGGGGATGGAGGATCCTATCCTTCCTAGGTATTGGCTTTCTCATTCTATTCAGTTGCTGCTTGTGTCTACAATGTGGGCCAGCGATTTGTGGTCTGTGTGCCACATCGTGTATCCCGCCTTCGAATTTTCATTCAAGATCCCGGAAGAAGAAAGAAGAACAAATGATGCTATATGAACAGATTGATGGATTGATGAAGATGGATATTTCATAAGGGTCCGTAGGGGACAAGGAGGGAATGAGGAAATATGAATTTTTATGGTGAATTGTGTCCCCTATCTTAGACCCCAACGGCTCCATGTACATGCTACAAGTACATGTATGTTCCCTCCAGTTCCAGCTATGAAGACGCAAATACATGTGCGTCCAACGTCAACATGTCCTCTTTCAGATCCGCCATGAATGGGTCGAATATTCCATTCCTAAGTATGATTGGCCACCGACTTTATATGGTTCACTTTTCACGTTTTACAGTTCAGGCGAGCAGGCCCTGAATTCTGCCATCAAACCTTTTCCTGCTTCTGCCTCTGAAATGCTCCAGCTTGGACCTGCATCCGTATCCATGAACTTTGTCCTACTCCCTGCGCGGCCAACGGTGCCTGACGCGGCCTGTTGCCTGCCAAAAACTGTATTCAGCCTTCAAGTTATCTGCTCCGCTCCTCATCCAATGCATTCCTGTCTAGTAGTTTTAGGTAAACATCCTTCCAGCTACCGAGCAAAGAGCTCGGCCTCGCTGTCTTTATGCAAGTAACTCATAGCCCCTGTCACCATGGAAGATTCCTGCCCCCTCGCATCTCATGTAGACACATAGACGCTTGTACATGCACTAACAGTCAGTATAGAATAGATTCCGTCCGAGAGACCTTTCCTTTTGGATAAAACAGTTCCTTAAACAAAGATATTAGATACGATTTGGGATTAGGTTGACCTGACCCCCCAGACTTCTGTCTCCACATGTAGAGCTAAATGTCAATTCCCCTTCACCCTCTAGTTGCACGTCAATCACACGTCATGCGGCTGCGCGCGCATCTCTGCCAAACATTTCTGCTGACACTGCAGGATTCTTTTATGGATCCACCCACTTGTGACATCATTTTAAATGACGTTTCTAGTATACGCCTGTTATTACGCCCATTTTCATTACGTATGTGTATTCTTATCTGTATTATCAGCTGTTACGCCTCCTGCATCTGTCTTAATGCAATGCTTCTCATATATATATTGTTACTTGTCAATAATGTATTGCCTATCCCTTCCTGAACCTTCGTGGTGATGGAATATGATTGCCTGGTTCGAACCATAATTCCTTTGTAAGGAATAAAGCCCTTTTCAGAACCTCTAATACCACGGATTCTGCCTCTTATTTTGACTGAGTTATTCTTACTAGACTTTTCCGCATAAAAAAATAGTACAGGTAATTTAAATATTTACCACAGTGCATTAAATTCGTTTTTTAATATTTATAATACCTAATAATGATGCTGTGACCTCCTAGCATCCAAATTGAATTTAAGCCATGCTATACAGCAATAGGGGGTCACTTACATGTGAAGTGTCACTTTACCCAGGCATACAAAACTCATTTTTATAAGGGTATACATTATACATTTCTGATGCCACATCTCTGGGATATGTAGGGGACATTCTGGGGATGACTATTATGCAAAAACATTGTAGGATATTCATTTTTAAGTGCCCCAAACATCAAAGTCGAAATTGAGAAAAAGTCACTATTTAAATGAGGTTATTCCAATCAGAGCAGTTTTTAAACTGCCTTAGGCTCCAGTAAATGCACACATGTAAGCATAGAATTAATAGCTGACATCTATACTGCTAGACAAGCACTCGGCATACTGCTTACAAATATAAATATGTACAAAAAATCTGGCAGAAGTTATTAAGCTTACCTCTGAATTGCTGGTAGACAGGAATAGAGTGGGTTGTTGTTGCTCTCTCAGTCTCCAGGGTCACTTTGAATTGGGACACCCCCATGAAAACCTTGCACGCAAGATGGGACAGCTGCATAGGTTAAAGGCCGAAGTCCTACATTTAGAAGCCTGCAGGGCTCAGCGCAACGTTTGCTTTGACATTTCGACATTTGAAAGACGAAATGGCAGGGCAGGGACAGAAAGAGGTTTTGCTTACTTTTTTTGGCAAAAGCAAGTTTTTGTTCACTCACATGAATAGATTGCATAATAATAATGGTATATGTGAGCTTTTATTAAGACAATGGCTCTGCCATATATGTAGCACTAATGCTTTTAGGACTGAATTAAGGAAGCAATGGGATTTAGTTTGAATTCATGTGTCCTCGTGTTACACTTGTACATTTGCTAAAGGAATATGTTCTTTAGCTAGTTCAGTATGCTATTTACCGCCTCAGAGTTTGTTTATGCCCAGTTGCTGCAAATAGGGGTTGATAGTGTTGACAGAATGAAACCTGTTACAGGTTTCCTACTGTCAAAAATGGGGGGAGGAGGCTAGCTCCTCTACAAATTAAGGGTAGGCAAATTTATGTGTTCTCTCTCTTTTTCTCAATTTCTTTTGAGCCTGTCTAAACTGTCTGTGAAATAGCCAGGAGACATTTAATTGGCTATTCAGTAATATTGTTTTAAACATTATTAGCATTAATAAAATGAATAAATAAATTTGCTATGTTACTGCCCATCCTGTCTGATGAAATTATGAAAGGATGAGTAGTCTAGATTGTGATTTCCTTATTTGATCTTTAAGGGGAACTAGCTGTGGGTAGTTTTTGTTCTAAAATTCTCAGGTGATAACACCACTATTGTTTGTTATTCTCATGCTACATACAGTTTTGCAAGGGCATTGCTAGTTTTTATTAGCTAGTCTGTGTAAATATACTGATAGTCCTTACTAGAGCTGATGTTGCATAGTTTGGATTGTGAAAAATAGAATGCAGAGAAGATGCCCATGTGATCCTTAGCAAACATTTTTGAGGAAAATATTGTTTTATAGGAGTCTGTGTGTCACAAGATGTTCTGCTGGAGAAAATGTACCCATTATGTTGAAGTTTTTTAGTTCTTTATGTAATAGGAATCCCTGTTAAAGGAGCAGTTTTAGATTTTCCTGTTGCTCCTATAACATGAGAGCATGGTCCTAAGCATACAATGTAGGTGCTTTTATTAAGAGAAATCATTTTTAGAAGTGTCTGCAGTCCTGTACAAGTAATGCAAAGTCTATGAGTAAAAGTGTAGAACATTTCCTTTTTTCTTGAGGGTCTTTAGAGGATTAAGATAGGAATATACAGATGTAAGGATTTGGAGTATGTCTGTATTGTTTTTCTCTTTTCCTCAGAATTTAGTAAATGTACACAGACTTCCTTGGCTGCTTGGGATTGGGTGACGTATTACTCTTGTCAGTTCACCAAAGAGTTCCTTTTATACTTGCCAATAGGTCGAGGCAGTTGTTTTTTTTACTCTCACATAGATGAAAGTGGTTCTTGGGTGCCTTGCTAATATATGGGGCGTTCCTAGACTAGGAAGTATTCTGAGACTAACCTCTCTGTTGATAGATTATTTCTGTGCCTTGTCTAAAGACCTTTTGTTCTGTCCACCAATAGATATTTGCTGCCTTACAACCATTGCCAGAGGGGCGCGGACATCAGATCTAGCTTGAGGAGTCAGCACCAGTCCAGCTTGAAGTCAAAGTGAAGGTAACCAGCACAGGCATTGCTGGCAACCAGGACCTCAGTGAAGGTAGAAGGCCGGAAGCACTGGGATGTGAAGTGTGTACCCCTGCCACTGTCTTGGGCGAAAGACGGGGTCACAAATCAGACAGGAGAAATCGTGGATCAAGTTTTTGATGCCCAGCTGAGAGTCACAAACCGACCAGATCAGCAAGAAAGTTTTTGCTTGAGGTAACCCGCTTTGAAACAAGGGTTGCTTCAGAGATCCTAGCATCAGGCCTCTGAATCCTGGTCCCAAAGTGGCTGTAAAATTTTCACCTTTGTTGGTCAAGAGTCACCTGGGCACACTGAATGCAATCTATGGCCCCAACGAAAGAGCAATGTGCCAGCAGAGCAATAAAGGAGTTAGGGAAGGACTTGAGTTCAGGGTACAGGTGCTGTGTCTCTGGTGCCTGTTAGATTGAAATGAAGAAAACTGGTGCACTTCCTGAGACACTGGACAGGATCGCTGAGAGCATTTGCCCTGGTGGGTGATTGCCCTATCCTGAAAGAAGAAACTTTTCCCTTGAAACTGGGCTGTGATTCCTGAGTTGCGAGTTGTGCAGCTCCACCGTGGAAACAACAAGAGCCTGCCTGTGAGGCTCAAATGGACACAGGGAGAAGACTCCCCTCTGGTTGGTTGTACAGCGGCTTTAATTTCCCAAGGACTTCCTTTTCTTTTTTGTTGAAAATGTACCCCATTGGTCATCCCATTTTTGAGGAGGAGCAACCATTTGCAGCTCTTCGTCCTAATTCTCATGGTCCTGTGTGGTCCTCCTGGTCCCCTGGATCCAGGATCATTTTTGTAATAATATGTCTGACTGCTTTCATAATTGTTTTGGGAATAATGTTTATTCTGTGAGAGAAAAGTTCATCTGAGCAGTTGACAAATGTTACTTTACCCTTTCCTTGATTAATACTCTAGCCCTCATAAAGGAAACACTGGAAAAGTCTAGTGAAACTGTTTGTATTAGATATGTACTGTTGGCTATTTTGATATTGAAATTGGTGGTCACTGAAATGCATAGGAGCCTTGAAAATGTTTCTACTGGATGGTTCTAGGATTTGCTTAGGACTAGAAAGCTAATAGTTCTGTTTCTGATAATAGTAATTACTCTCTCCTGCTATCTGTATGACCCAATTCTCTGTTCCCTTTGTACTCCTGCTTATACCTTATACATACCAGCTTAACAATATTTAGAATGAGAAATGCCCACCTAGCAATGAATTAGGATATTGATAAATTTATGAAAAAATTAATGTGCATATTTTTTGTTTTCCTACTGGATTATGGGAAATGTCTTTAGCTCATGCTAAAAGAACCGTCTGTTGAAGATTGCATTAATCTCTTAGCATGAGCTGAAAGCCATTTTGTACTTGACAGCCATTTTAGTTAGCTATGTGCTGGACATTTGCTGTTTCCCTCTCCCAGAGTCTTGCTCATGCGCAGATGTGCTTAGCTAGTAGAGTGCACCTGTTCCTAGTATAGAACTGTCAGGCTGTTCTAACTGATGTCAGCAACTTATTACACCTCCTACTTGTTGACTGTGCAGTTTCTGTATGACCATCTGTGTGCATAACTCTTCTCATGTGTACTTGTACCGCCTTTTTCAGCCCCTGTGTGGGTATAAAAGGACCATGCTTCTTCTGTTCAGTGTGCTACTTCACTCAACACCGAAGGGTGCTGTGTGAATGTAGTTCCACCTCATGAGGTTTATTAAACTTTGTATTTTCTATTCCAGTTTCTGTGCCAACTTCTTCCTATTGGTCTGAGGACTCTGTGCAGAGAAGGGCGAACCCCTTGCACTGGTAGGCCTAGCTGAGGTCACCATCAACATAGTGGTGTGTCTCCGTCACATGTCTTACATCACCATGACTCACCTTACGTTGGTCACATTGTTGCAGTGTTTGGCATGCACTGTGTTGTGTAGCAGATCGAAATCTCCCTGAACATGACAAGTTGGAATCACAACAGAGGCAAGTATGGTGTACTGGTGAGTTTATTTTCAAACATGTGTGAGGGAAGTGCACAGGATGGTGGGTGCTGTACATTGGTTTGGGAATCCAAAGTTCACATTAGAGTTGGAAGTGCTGGTACATGAAATGCCCAGAGTAAAGTCCACAGTAATCTGCTACATTGGCCCAACATGAACCCTCCATGTCATGTGGGCGAGTTGTGTGAGATTGGACAAGGTAAACAGGTTGCGCACAAAGGACTTTGTCCAGAACAGGTTTAGAGGCCCTGGGGGATGTGCTGGGTCATCTGCCTCTCACATGTCCTTCTTCGGACGACCCCATTTCTTCCGAGGGGATGATCCTCATGTGCAGGCCTCTGCGGTGCAGGGGACTCTCCGCCAGAGTCCTCCTCCCTCCCTGTGGCGCTGGCAGATGGTGTTGCGACAGATGTTTTGGCCACACAGGGAGGTGTGGACAGGTTGGTGTTGATCTGGCGGAGGCATTGGAGTATGTCCCGATGCACCACAGTAATGTCATCCCACTTGGCCTCCATGCGGGCATGGTGGGCGACCTGCTCGTGTTGCATGTCCTTGAGGATCCCCACTACCTGGCCAAATCCTCCAGTGCTATCCTGGTACGCATCTAAGATGCATGCCAGGTGGGGGTCATCATACAGTCCAGACCCCTCTGCAAGGTGCGCCCTGTGCCTCCCACCCCTCCCAGCACCCTTCTCCACATGGGCAGGACCAGCGGCGGGATGCACAGGTGACACTGGGACCCCTTGGGTGGTGTTGCTGGTGGTGTTTGCTGTAGCTTCCAGGGGTCCTGTGTCCCTGTGGGTGTTGATTGGCCTTTGTCTGTCTGTGTTGGTGGGGGTGCCCTGTCGGTGTCCAGATGCTGGAGGCATGGGTACAAGGGGTGCAGATATTGATGCTGATGGTGCTGCATGATGGCTCACACCGGAGGGGCCAGGTTGGTCGTCGTCATCCAAAGAGGAGAGAGAGAGAGTCAGACCAGAGAGCTCAGTGTCCGCCAGAGTCTGGGACTGGGTATCCTCATCATTTGGTGCTGGGTGCCCAGCACCACCTGTGTTTGGAAGAGACACACAATGTGAGTTATGTTTCTACATGCATCGATGGTTCACAAACATGACATTTTCTACTTTTCGAACAGATGCCTGCCTGTACTCTGCTTTTTCCCAGCTTGTCACGGACAGAGATTGATATTGTTGTTGGCCATTTCCCAGCATGGCCTTGTGCTCCCCACGACAGAGCCCAGTGTCAGACATCTTGGCAGTCCCTTCCCACTCCCTGTGAGGCGAGTATGGTTCAGTTTGATCTTGCTGGGCCATGTGGGTGGGTGTAGATTGTCTGTGACTGCGACTCCCATCATACTCTTGGCTAAACCCCCTTCCCAGCATGCCCATACTTCCTCCCTCTTGACTCTGCTTCCCCGTGAGGTGGTGTGACAGCAATGGCAATATGGCTGACTGTGTAGTCCTGGTGTTTGTTGTTGGCCATTTGCCAGCATGGCCTTGTGCTCCCCACGACAGAGCCCAGTGTCAAACATTTTGGCAGTCCCTTACCACTCCCTGTGAGGTGAGTATGGTTCAGTTTGATCTTGCTGGGACATGTGGGTGGGTGTAGATTGTCTGTGACTGCAACTCCCATCATACTCTTGGCTACATCCCCTTCCAGCATGCCCACACTTCCTCCCTCTTGACTCTGCTTCCCTGTGAGGGGGTGTGACAGCAATGGCAAGATGGCTGACTGTGTAGTCCTGGTATTTGTTGTTGGCCATTTCCCAGCATGGCCTTGTGCTCCCCATGACAGAGCCCAGTGACAGACATCTTGGCAGTCCCTTCCCACTCCCTGTGAGGCGAGTATGGTTCAGTTTGATCTTGCTGGGCCATGTGGGTGGGTGTAGATTGTCTGTGACTGTGACTCCCATCATACTCTTGGCTACACCCCCTTCCCTAAATACCCATACTTCCTCCCTCTTGACTCTGCTTCCCTGATAGGGGGTGTGACAGCAATGGCAAGACGGCTGACTGTGAAATCCTGGTGTTTGTTTGGTTACAAGTCCAAAGTGAGCCCCTGTGCTTCACACAGCAGCACCCAGTACGGGGTATCTTTTGCTGATATTTCAATGAGGTGTGTGTCAATGCATTCTTCCCGGTGAGTTGTGTGGAGTTTGTGTTGAGGGGGGTGGCGTCTCCACATGCTGGTAAGTATGGTCAGGGCTGTCAGTCCTCCTTCCTATCATGAAACGTGCTTCCATGGTAGGGCGTGCAAGTTGTGTTTCAGGATGTCAGTCAGTGGTGTCCTGCTTCTGATTTGCACACAACCCCGAGCAGGGCCTTGTGCTCCCCAAAGCAGGTCCCAGTGTCAGCCATCTTGTCAGTCATTTTCCACTCCCTGTGATGTGGGCATGTTTCAGAGAGGTCTTGATGGGTCAATCAGGAGGGGGAGCATTATCTGTGACTACAGGCCCCATCATGTTTTTGGCTACACTCACTTCACCTGCATCCTCACTATTCCTTCCTGACAGTCAGCTGCACTGTGAGGTGGTGTGTTTGTGGTGGCAAACTGTCTAGCAGGGTCTATTTGGCTTTGTGCCACTGGCTTGCTTTATTTGTTTGTAGGTTGGTGCATGTCATGACACAGTTCCCAGTCACTATAAGATGGCAGGTATTGTGTTTGTCTGACTGGCATACACATCTTGGGATGATTATCTATTGGTTACTGTAGCTTTGCTTGCGGTGCATGGTTTCACTATCCCCTTGCCACACAATCTTGGGTATGTTGTTTGTGTACTCACCAGGCTCTGGGATGTCTGTTAGGCCATGGACGCTCTTTGATGGTAGGATGTCCTGCACCTTCTCCTCCCAGGTCCTGAAGTAGACTGGTTTGGCAGGAGGGCAACCGCCGGTGCACTGACCCAGGGCGTGTTCTTTTTCTATGAGTTTCTTGACCCTCCTGCGCACGTCATACCACCTGTTCTGGACGATATCCTGTGTGCACCTTGCTGGTGCTTGAGCATTCACCTTGTACACAATCCTCGCACCACATCTTGGTTTTCTGTGAGATGGGGGTCCTTTGGACCAATGTGGCTCTACTCTGATGATCTCGTCTACAAGCACTTCTAACTCAATATCTGTGAACTTTGGATTCTTCTTTGGGGGCATGGTGATGGGTGGTGGTGGTGAGGGATGTGTGTGTGAGGGTGCAAGTGAAGGTGGTTTGGTGTTGGTTTGGCTGGGTGTATGTGTGTGTGCTTTTGTATGTGGTGCTGATGGTGTGTGAGTTGTGTGATGCGTGAGTTGTGAGTGTGTCTGTGGTTGCTTTGTAATGGTGTTTGCTGCTGGCTGTGTCTCCTTTTTGCAAGGGATAATGGTAGTGATTGTAGTCCTTTATATAGTTGGAGTTGTGGGTGTGTCTTTGTCCCATGTTTTTTTTCTTTGGTATTTATTGGCTTTGTCATTGCTTGTTTGGTCCTTTTTGTGTCTTTTTTCCTTTGGGCTTTGTGGGCATGAAGGAGACGTTCATGTGACGGAAATGGACGCTGCTGTTGTCTCGTGCGGGCTTCTCCGCCTCGTTCACGCTGCCTATCTTCTGTGTTTGGTACGCGTCGGTCGCAGCGGTCTCTATTGCTTGTGTGCCCGGTTGTCTGTGCGTGTCGGTCGTGTGGCTTGGTCTCCGTGTGAGTCGGTCTGGTTTTACACGCATTGCATCGTACTGCGTGGATCGGACATCGCCGGTACGGGTCGGTCGGGTTCATTCCGGGTTCGTGTCGGTCGGTGAAAATCATGTCGGTTTTCCACCCGGATCACTATTTTCCCTACGGCTCGGTCGTACGGCTTGTATTCCGTAAGTGTCAGTTGTAATTCACTCACGTTGCATCGTACTGCACGGGTCGTACGGCGCCAGTCCGTGTCGGTCGGTATTCGGTCCGGTTCCATGTCGGTCGGTTCGTTTTGCGGCCGGAATCGGAATGGGCCCCAAAGTTGTTACAAATAGCATTTTTTTAGTTAGTAGTATGTATTGTAGTATGTATTTTAAATGTATATGCTATATTATTTGTGTAAGTATTGTTTTTGTTTTTTATTATATGTGTTAAATTTTTAGTAGTTATTAATTTTATTTTAATAAAATTTTGCGTTTTAGTTCCGTAGCGGGTTGTGGGTTTATAGGGGAATAGGGTGGGAAGTAATTTAATTATAATAGATTAAATAATATTTTGTAATTGTTAGTATTTATTGAATTTTCTTTTAATAAAATGTTGCGTTTTAGTTCCGTAGCGGGTTGTGGGTTTATAGGGGAATAGGGTAGGAAGTAATTTAATTATAATATTTTTTTTAATTTTTTTTATTTATTTATTTATTATTTAATATTGTTAATTGTGGGAATTAATTTAATCTTAAATATTTATTAATTGCTTGTTAATTATTATTAATTAATTGGTAAATATGTTAATTAGGTTATTTGTTTAGAAACGGGTTGTGGGTTTATAGGGGAATAGGGTGGGAAGTAATTTAATTATAATTAATCTTTTTTTTAATTAATATTTATTTATTTAATATTTAACTGTTAATTGTAAGAATTAATTTATCATTAATTATTTATGAATTGGTTGTTCATTATTATTCATTAATTGGTAATTATGTTGATTGTGTCATGTTTTTAGAAATGAGTGGTGGGGTTTATAGGGTAACAGGGTGGGAGGTAATTTATTTATAATCAATTAATTATTCATTAATTGATGTTAATTAATTAAAATGAAAATATGACAATTGTGAAATGTATTTGATGTGTGAATTGTGGGGTTTATAGTGGTAAATGATGGGAAGTATTTTTTTATTATTATTACTTAATGATTTGTGGTAATTGATATTAATCTATTAATGTTAAATTAGTTATGGAAATTGAGTAAATATTTTTAGGTGTGTGTTGTTGTGTTTATTTGGGTAGAAGGTGGAAAGTAATTTAGTTTAAATTAAATAATCATTACTTGACCATTAATATTAATTTATTTTTTGATAGATATTTTTGGTAATTGTTTATTTTTAATTTTTCTTGTGGATTTTGGTTGTATAGGGTTAAGGTGTGGTTAGCATAATAATTTGTATTTGTTTTAATCTGTTTTTTAATTATTAATATTTGTTTAATTGATAATTAATTATGTTAATTGTATTTGATATATATATTTTTTTATTTCATAGTTTTTAGGTGGAATAGCAATTTTATCCACTACACTATCCAACACTTTCCCTACTGTTGCACTCACTGCAGTGGGAATAGTAATTTTATCCCCTATGCTATCCAACACTTTCCCTACTGTTGCACTCGCTGGAGTGGGAATAGTAATTTTATCCCCTCCGCAATCCAACACATTTCCTACTGTTGTACTAGCTGGAGTGGAAATAGTAATTTTTACCTCTCCGTTAGCCAAAACTTTCCCTACTGTTGCACTGGCTGGAGTTGGAATAGTAAATTTTAACCCTTTGCTATCCAACACTTTCCCTACTGTTGCACTCGCTGGAGTGGGAATAGTAATTTTTACCTATCCGCTATCCAACACTTTCCCTACTGTTGCATTTCCTGGAGTGGGAATAGTGTTTTTTACCTATCCGCTATCCAACACTTTCCTTACTGTTGCATTCGCAAGAGTGGGAATAGTAATTTTTACTTGTCAACTATCGAACACTTTCCCTACTGTTGGATTCACTGGAGTGGGAATAGTCATTTTTACCCCTCCACTCTCCAACACTTTCTCTAGTGTTGCACTCAATGCAGTGCAAAATGTAGGTTAAAAAAATATTAAATATTTAATATTCTAATTTATAATATATATATATATTTTTATTTTATGTTACAGGTGTATGTGTATATATATATATGTATATATATATTTATAATTACTTTTTAATATATGTATAATATTTTAAAATAATTACAATTATTATTTATGAATTGTTTTTAAGTAAGTATATCTGTATTACATTTTATATATGTACTTTTAATTTTTGTAATGACATTTATTTATTATAATAGTTGACATTTACAAAAAAATCTAAATAATTTTCCTTAAGTTAAATTTATTTAACATTATTTTTTATACATATAAAAAAACAATATTTTGTACATCGATATTTTTGACGATATTTTCGCCCGATATTCTTGTACTTACCATTATGAAGATAGGAAGTCGATATTATTGATAACGATATTTATGTCCAGATATTTGTGTAACACGATATTGTTGTTGTCGATATTCTGTCAGTGATCCAGGGGGCACATGATGTGCCCCTCTGTATTTTTGCATCCCCTTTTCCTGCACGGAAAGAAATGCACAACATTTTGCATTTCTTTCCGTGCAGGTTCGCTTCCATTGCGGTGTCTTTTTAAAGCTCAGATATGAGCCGTTAAACTATGCCACTTGGGACTTCCAAAGCACAACCCACCAGACCACGAATAAACTCGTAATCTGGCGGGTGGTGTGAGGATGAGCTTGGGGGTGTGGAAGTGGGGTGCTTGCGTGGCGGCCTGCTGCCACACCGCCAAACTCGTAAGATCGCCATTAGGGTTTTATCACCAGTGCCCTGGTGATATTTTGTGATCCTCCTCGGAGTTACTGGAAAGAAGTACCAGTAATCACCATCTGATTAGAAGTGGGAGTCTTAGGGTTCTCTGACGAATCAGGAATTACCAGAGAAATCTGTAATTCCAGTCCTGATTCATGTGGTTAGTCCTCATTTTCCTCCATTATATAACATGGAGACTTCATCGGTCTTTGGTAAAGCGGAGTCCCTGTCTGAAAGACTTGACATTTGAAGAGTTAACACGGATCGTGTAATTCTGAGGGGGCTATAATCTTCTATTATTATTCATATCGGAATTAAAAAGCCTCACAAGAAGGTGCCGCTAAGAAGAAAGGGTATGGCAAGTTTTCATTTTGCCACAGAATAAGACTGAATGCCCCACTTCTCCAACAATGGTGAGGTTGCCTTTGACATCTCATACAAATGTCAAAATATACAGTTCATGGTATCATAGATGACAGCAACTGTCACACATCACATCATTTGAAGCTTTACAAGTGTCATATATGAACAACTGTGACCAACACAGATTGCATTCTCAGGGTTACTGCGGGTTTTCTTGATCACATGTACAAAATTTCATCAAACAGATGAAGTGCATTGGCAAAAAGTTGGGAGAACATGGCGGCTGGCTAGGTGCCTGGGTCACGAGCTCCGCAATCATGAGAGCGAGTTGGATGTAAAAAATGGCTAGTGTATGCAGTTTTTTCATGCAAATTTCTTTCGGCAGCTTTGAAGCTTGCTCACCGGGCTTAGAGGTGAACTTTCAGGGCCTAGAATTTGTTGCAGACCAGAGGAATTTCTACGGAGGTTTGCTGGGCAGTGGCAGTGTCCGAGGACTGCCGAGGCTCAGTAAGACGGAGGCGGTACTGAGACAGAGGAGCAGGTCGCAGTTGGAGGCGGAGGCATGTCCTGCCAAGAGCCGGCGCCCCAGTGGCTCAGGAGCATAGGAGAAAGCAGAAAATCTCTGAGCAGTTGCCGCGGTGGAGTTCCAGCATCTACGTGGGGCGACAATAAGAGTATGTTTTAGGGGATCTTTATGCAAGTCCCCTTGTATTACTCAGATATCTTCGGGGGTCCCAAGGTTTGGCATTAAAGATGGGCAGCTCCCCAGGGGAATCGTTAAGAACATACAGAAAGTGAATAGAAAAATCAAACTGGACCCTGAAACTAGCTCTCAAATTGATGACAGTGTAGAAGTAAATGCTGCTGTCTGCATGAATTCTAATAGGAAAAAAGGTAGAGGCAAACAAAGGGTTTTTTCCACTTCAAGCACAAATCCGGTGGCTCTATTGCAAGGGGATTCACCGAGTTCTTCCGTACAAACGCTGCCTAGACAGGACAAATCAGCTCCATCACCCAGTAGTGTCTTCGTCAAATTTAACAATAATGGAAAACCCCAGTAGATATCAAGCTCTTATGGCAAAGGACCTGGGAAACGAGGGTGAGAATCTTATTGAAGTCACTGAAGTCGAGGAGGCAACAGAAAGGGAAGATAACCTACAACAGTGCATGAAGAATAAGGATCAAGTTTCAGAAACACCTATGCAGGGTGAGATTGGCGAATTGGTGGGTTCACTCTTTAAGGAGATGAAACTTAGCTTCGCAAAGTCGGAGAAGAACCAAGAAAAATAGCAGGCCACCTGTGAAGCCTTGGAGTCCAAGGTCAATGCATTAGTTGATAGAGTCATGGCGGTTAAGACCGCTTTGGAACAGACCAGGGAGGAAGTGAAACTCTGCCAGAGCGACATCGATAAGCTCACTCTATCCGAAAAGGAACTCAGGGATAAAGTCGAGACCTTGGAAAATAACTGAAGGAGGAATAACTTACGATTGTTGAATATCCCGGAAGGTCAGGAAGGGCAGAACATAAGGAACTTTATAGTCAACCTGTTAAAAGACTTTACCCCTGACTTGGACGAAAAAACCCTAGATGAAGACATACAAAGGGTTCACAGGGACTCTTTCAGACTAAACAAAGATACGAAAAATCCCTGGAGAGTGCTTGTTAATTTTAAGTCCTACACCTTAAAGGAACGTATTTTGAACAAGGCCTTGAAATCAGGTACTCTCATAAAAGATGGATACAACTATAAAATTCGTTCCAACATTCCTAAGGCAACGGCAGATAGACAGTGGGCCTTAGGAAAGTATGTGCAAGATCTGAGGGCCGAAGGGGCAGCCGTCCAAATGAAATTCCCAGCTCTCTTGCGAATAATGTGGAATAACAAAACTTACAATATCAGAGAGCCGAAAGAAGTGGAATTGCTTTTAGAGCGAATGAAAACAAATAGTAATAAGTAACATTTCAAGCCAAGATAGTTAAATTAAACTCTCACGAATGCGGACCTCATACAGGGCAACCAGGTTTGTTCAATGACAGTAGGGAAGGTTCTCCAGGGTGCTAAGGGTTTCTTCTTTTCTTTGAGCACAATATATTTTCTTTGGGTGGGGAGCAATTGTGGAAAAAAAAAATGTCTGATATGCAAAATCTATAGCAAACATGGTCAAAGCAAAATGCAGATTAATAAACTTTTATCTAGATGGGCGATTTAAAATTTGTGACATGGAACGTGAATGGGCTAAGAACAAGGGGAAGGTGACAAATAATCTTCGAGTACCTTAAGCTAACAAACAGTGACATAATCATATTACAAGAAACCCATCTTCTTAAAGAAAATTATAAAACGTGAGAAATGGGTTGGGGAGAGTGTTTGTACAAATCAATCTTGTAATATCAAGGGTGTATCAATTATTAATAAAAGTAATCTAATCTAACATTAGTAGGGGAAACTGTAGATTCAAGAGGTAGATGGGCCATAGCTAACATAAAGGTGCCAATTCCGATCCGGGTCGGAAGGGCACCGAACACGTTCCGGCCGGAAAAACTACTGTTTTCCGCCTGACTCGTACAGCTGTACGAGCGAGCAAGTACGATGCGAGCTACGTGAAATTCACCGACCGAGTCGTTTCCGGGTCCAAACCACTCCGTACGTCTCGGCCGTAGGCTAACCGTGGCGTGCAATATATGCGATTTACGACCGAGCCAGAACGATGCACGCGTCGGACAGCCGGTGCGAGCCAGAGTGTCCGGCTCGCAAAATATCCGGGAAGTTGCATTTGGGGGTCCGCATCAGACCCCCTGTCACCCGCAGCACTATGACTCAGACACAGGGGGAGACCCAAGGGTCCCCCCAACACAGGCATACCCTCTGTAGGGGGCGCCCTTGTGCGAGACGTACCCATTCAGTCAATGAGCACCCATGTACGCATCGTACGACCGGCTCCCATTGACTTCTATGGGAGTCTGACCGAACCGAGTCCGGCAGCATACGGCCGCATCGTACTCGCTCGGTCGGACTGCAGGACTCCGGCTCGGTCGGAAAACACTCCGGATCCAGCTCGGTCAGAGAGCTTTCCGACCCGGATCGGAATCGGACCCAAAGTCGGGAGATATTTCTTTATCTGTGGTCAGGTACTATGGCCCCAACACAGACGATCCTGCACCTCTTCAGTCCCTTTATGTGCAATTGATAACAACGTTCACACCAATTATATTAGGTGGTGACTATAATATTTTATTAGACCCCAAAAAGGACAGACACCCCCGTGGTAGAGCCTTAAATCTCCCTAAAATGAGAGACTGTCTAAACAGACTTAAAGACAACTTGGGGCTAATTGATATTTGGAAACTCAGAGGAGACCATACTAATAAATTTACCTATAGGAATCATAAATATGGCCATGCCTCAAGAATCGATTTCTTTTTGATTGATAAACTCTTATGCAATAATGTTAAAAAAGATCTCCATATGCCAGCTCACCTCTCAGACCACTCCCTAATCCAGCATTAAGCCTGTGCAGGGAGAGAAAAGATGGACATTGGACCATACACTTTTGCTGGACCATCAAGTTATAGACAAGATAAGAGATACAACAGTAAACTACTTTAAAGTTAATATCGATGGAGAAGTCTCTAATATGGTAATCTGGGATGCTTATAAAGCTGTTCTCAGAGGAGTCTTAATTGGTTTAGCAATAAGTAAAAACAAAGAGAAAAGGCTTAAAGTATCACAGTTAGAGGCCGACATATTAGAAAAACGGGATGTTGGAGGCTGGAATTACGGAGGAAGAACAAAACAAAGTAAAGGGAGAAATACTAAAAAAGAATCAGGAGTTAGCATTATACCTGGAGGAAATGGTAAGGAAGAGATGGCAGGCCAGCTCTCTATCGAACTATGAATTTGGGGAAAACAGCGGAAAACATTTAGCATGGAAGCTTAAAACCGAGTCCAATAGAAATAAAATCATGGCAATTTACAAGGGTAACGGAAGAGAAAAAGTAGAAGACAGGGCTGGTATAGAAGAAGCCTTTGTAGACTTCTTTCAGTCATTGTATGAGGAAGATCTTTCCCCTTCACCCTCCGCTGAGGACCTATATTTAAAAAAATCACAACTCTCGAAGCTGGACGCAGATTCCTGTGAATTACTAAATTCAGCTATCACAACGAGGGAGGTCATGGAGGCAATACATAGCTTCAAAAGAGGAAAGGCTGCAGGTCCTGATGCAATTGCCAATGAGCTTTACTTAGTCTTAAAGGAACCGCTGGCCCCCAAATTAGCAGATCTTTTCAAAACTATTTATCTGGATGGTTCCCCGATTCCAAAAACCTGGAATGAGGCGACTATTAGCCTGATTTTAAAACCTGGTAGAGACCCCTTAAATTGTGAGTCATACAGGTCCATATCGCTTCTTAATACTGACTATAAAATATTCACACAGATCCTAGCAAAAAAACTCGGGTCTCTCTCCGATAACCTCATTCATGACGACCAGAAGGGTTTTATAAGGGGGAGACAGTTACATAACCTCACCCACCAACTTATTGGAGCCATTGACATAGCAGTTCAGGAAAAAGCCCCTCTTGCGGTTCTTACTTTTGATGCGGCCAAAGCCTTCGACCGCGTTAATTGGTTATATCTGCAGAAGATTATTCATTATTATGGTCTAGGGCAAAATTTCGCAAGAGAAATTGCAAACATATACTTGGCTCCTGTGGGGAAAATACTCATCAACTGTAGTGTATCTAAAGGCTTTCAGATTAAAAGAGGCACCAGACAGGTTTGCCCGCTCTCCCCCCATCTTTTTAATCTCTATATAGAACCCCTAACTAATATGATAAGGACCTCTAGAGAAATTATCCCCTTTAACTTCAACGACTGGAACTTGAAAGTGGCATTATATTAGGGGTGGGCGGAATTTGCGTAATCGAGTTACGCAAATCTCCGCGAAACGGTAAAAAATCTCCGCGAACATGCAGAAATTCCGCGAACACGCGGAATTGCTTGTTCGCGATGCTTTTTTCCTGTTCACAGTTGCTGTTTGCGTGCTCGGGGAGAAATATCTCGCGATCACGCATTTTGAGAACGCGAACAAGAAAATATTTCGCGAAGTCGCGGAAAGCAGAATTTTGGGCAATTTCACGTTCTCCGCGGAACGCGAAATTACCGAAATTCCGCAAATTCCGCGAGCGGAACGGAATTTGCCGCCCAGGCCTACATTATATGCCGATGATCTAATGATCTACACGAGCAGCCTGAATGAGTCCCTTAATAGTATAACCTGCTTATTAACAGAATTTGGGAGCTTTTCCGGCTATCAAATCAATCACCAAAAAAACGAGGTTATGCACTGGAAACCGACGACGCCACTGATAGAATCTAAAAATAACATCAAATACTTGGGGATTGAAGTCTTAAAAAATATCAATGAAATTGCCCAAGTAAATTTGGATTTAAACGCCAAAGAGATGAGGAAACTATTAAAATCATGGAGCTGCTTATTTCTTACCTTCATGGGGAGAGCTAATGTTATTAAAATGGCTATTCTAACAAAGTTTACTTTGGTATTCAATGCTATTCCTTTGGAGTTTAAATCAGCTTGAATAAATAAGATTCAGAGCGAAATTAACACCTTTATCTGGGCCTCCAAAGGGGTAAGGATAGCCTGGAAAAAGCTCTGTCAAAAGAAAAATCGAGGGGGATAGCCAGCCCAGACCTCATGATGTACTACAAAGCCTTCCACTTCAAGAACGTCAGGAATCTTTTTAGAACGCGCACGTTTTACTCCGCCAACTGGAAAGCAGTAACCGAACATGACCATTGTCTTTATAAGTTTGACCACCCTAAGTATTTAAAATAAATCAGACTGAAGGTACTGAGATCAGCATATAAACTATGGTCTGAGATAAGGAAAACATGGAAGTTCCCGTATTACAGTCCTCTAGCACCAATATGGAATTCTCCGGGAACACCAGAATGTTTGAAAGACTCCCTAGCAAGTCCTTTGAAGAGAGCAGGAATAGAGAAGTGGGAAGATCTTCTTGAAAATGGTAATCTAAAGTGTTGGGACACTTTAGCAGCAAGAACTAACAATGAAATATTTAGGTTTAAATATTACCAGTTGGCTAACTGGTCTAGAGATCAAGTGACATTTTCAGACCATATTGTGAAGCTAGAGGAAGAAATACAGAAAGACCCAGCTCGAAAAGAAGTATTGAAGTGGTATTGGTACCTGGTTGAGAGGAATGAGGTCGATTTTGATACTTCAGACGTTATATGGAAGAAAATCTTTCCGGCCCAAGACGTGCAACAACTCTGGCAAGTATCCTGCACCTTTTTATGGCATATTATAGTTTCTGCACCCCTTAGGAAAAATCATCTTTTTACTTTGCATAGGTCCTACTGGACGCCTGAAAAATTGTCAAAAATGAATAAACAGGTGACTAAAAAGTGTCCCAAATGTGGCGAGATGAAAGCAAATGATATCCATATGTTTTATACATGCGCCCATCTTGATGCTTATTGGAATGCAGTTGGTAAGATTGTTGATAAGGTTCTGAACACCTTTACTATTACTGATACGAGAGTTCCAACAGATGTGGTGCCGATCACGATCCTGTAAAAAACGGGTACGAACCGTCGGACGGAGCATATTCTCCGTCCGACGCGTACCCGGTCGTCAAAATATACAAACATGGAAGTACGATTCGCACGGAAATACCATTTCCGTACGAATCGTACAAAACCCCGACCGACGAAAATAAACATACAAATGTGATCCGGGAAAGCGCCGACGTGAATTCATGACGCACGCAGCCTGCCATTCACGAACCAGGCATTACGATTCGCACCGTCGTCATCCCGCAAGGACAATATTTTCCGGCAGCCAAAAACTGCCGGGAAATCAGGACGACGCGAACAAGGAGTACCTGCACGTGACGGACAGACATGGACCCGAACCTACGTGTCATTCCGGCCCTCATAGCAGTCGACCTCCTCTACAGGTTACGACGCAGATGCCGCAGAAGGTCAGAACAACAAAGGGAGGGGGGAAAGGGGGGGGGCAGGACCAGGGGCAGGCCACAAAACCCCCACCAAAGTCACACAGCACACATGCCCTGGACATACCTGACCCCCAGGCCCTGGTCACTACGAGGGGGTGGGGGCGTGTCCAGCAAAGCCAGCGTCCGCCACAACGGAAGTGCTTGACGATGCGAACCGGCAACACAACAATACAGGTACGTCCCGTACCCATGCCTTAAGAGCGTGGGTACGAGTCGTACCCCGCCCACACCTACGTCACGCCAACAATGGTGGGACGGCTGTACCCACGTGGCAAAGGCCTGGGTACGGCCCGCACAAGCATTCCATAGCGTGGGTATGGATATGTACGGACCGTACCCACACCCCCGTATGCATGGAGTGTACCCCCCACCCCAACAGTGTATGTCCGACTCGTACCCTCACCCGCGTACGCATGGAGCGTACCCCCACCCCAACCGTGTATGTACGACCCATACCCTCACCCGCGTATGTATGGAGCATACCCCCCACCCCAACAGTGTAAGTACGACCCGTACCCTCACCCGCGTACGTATGGAGCGTACCCCCCACCCCAACAGTGTAAGTAAGACCCGTACCCTCACCCGCGTACGTATGGAGCGTACCCCCCACCCCAACAGTGTAAGTACGACCCGTACCCTCACCCGCGTACGTATGGAGCGTACCCCCCGCCCCAACAGTGTAAGTACGACCCGTACCCTCACCCGCGTACGTATGGAGCGTACCCCCACCCCAACAGTGTAAGTACGACCCGTACCCTCACCCGCATACGTATGGAGCGTACCCCCACCCCAACAGTGTAAGTACGACCCGTACCCTCACCCGCGTATGCATGGAGCGTACCCCCACCCCAACCGTGTATGTACGACCCGTACCCTCACCCGCGTATGTATGGAGCGTACCCCCCACCCCAACAGTGTAAGTACGACCCGTACCCTCACCCGCGTACGTATGGAGCATACCCCCCACCCCAACAGTGTAAGTACGACCCGTACCCTCACCCGCGTACGTATGGAGCGTACCCCCCACCCCAACAGTGTAAGTACGACCCATACCCTCACCCGCATACGTATGGAGCGTACCCCCCACCCCAACAGTGTAAGTACGACCCGTACCCTCATCCGCGTATGCATGGAGCATACCCCCATGCCAACAGTGTACGTACAGACCGTAACCCCACCTCGTATGCATGGAGCGAACCCACACCATTCTAAGCGTACATATCGTGAAATAGGAGGGTTGGGTGCAGAGTCCTCCCAGCAGTGCCCAGACACAGGAGGGGTGGGTGCAGAGTCCTCCCAGCAGTGCCCAGACACAGGAGGGGTGTGTGCAGAGTCCTCCCAGCAGTGCCCAGACACAGTAGGGGTGGGTGCCAAACACTCACAGCAGTGCCCAGTCACAAGAGGGGTGGGTGCAGAGTCCTCCCAGCAGTGCCCAGACACAGGAGGGGTGGGTGCCTAACACTCACAGCAGTGCCCAGTCACAAGAGGGGTGGGTGCAGAGTCCTCCCAGCAGTGCCCAGACACAGGAGGGGTGTGTGCAGAGTCCTCCCAGCAGTGCCCAGACACAGGAGGGGTGTGTGCAGAGTCCTCCCAGCAGTGCCCAGACACAGGAGGGGTGGGTGCAGAGTCCTCCCAGCAGTGCCCAGACACAGGAGGGGTGGGTGCAGAGTCCTCCCAGCAGTGCCCAGACACAGGAGGGGTGTGTGCAGAGTCCTCCCAGCAGTGCCCAGTCACAAGAGGGGTGGGTGCAGAGTCCTCCCAGCAGTGCCCAGACACAGGAGGGGTGGGTGCAGAGTCCTCCCAGCAGTGCCCAGACACAGGAGGGGTGTGTGCAAAGTCCTCCCAGCGGTGTCCAGACACAGGAGGGGTGGGTGCAGAGTCCTCCCAGCAGTGCCCAGACACAGGAGGGGTGGGTGCCTAACACTCCCAGCAGTGCCCAGACACAGGAGGGTGTGTGCAGAGTCCTCCCAGCAGTGCCCAGACACAGGAGGGGTGGGTGCCTAACACTCACAGCAGTGCCCAGTCACAAGAGGGGTGGGTGCAGAGTCCTCCCAGCAGTGCCCAGACACAGGAGGGGTGTGTGCAGAGTCCTCCCAGCAGTGCCCAGACACAGGAGGTGTGTGTGCAGAGTCCTCCCAGCAGTACCCAGACACAGGACGGGTGGGTGCAGAGTCCTCCCAGCAGTGCCCAGACACAGGAGGGTGGGTGCCTAACACTCCCAGCAGTGCCCAGACACAGGAAGGGTGTGTGCAGAGTACTCCCAGCAGTGCCCAGACACAGGAGGGGTGTGTGCAGAGTCCTCCCAGCAGTGCCCAGGCACAGGAGGGGTGGGTGCAGAGTCCTCCCAGCAGTGCCCAGACACAGGAGAGTTGGGTGCCTAACACTCCCAGCAGTGCCCAGACACAGGAGGGGTGTGTGCAGAGTCCTCCCAGCAGTACCCAGACACAGGAGGGGTGGGTGCCTAACACTCACAGCAGTGCCCAGTCACAAGAGGGGTGGGTGCAGAGTCCTCCCAGCAGTGCCCAGACACAGGAGGGGTGTGTGCAGAGTCCTCCCAGCAGTGCCCAGACACTGGAAGGGTGTGTGCAGAGTCCTCCCAGAAGTGCCCAGACACAGGAGGGGTGGGTGCAGAGTCCTCCCAGCAGTGCCCAGACACAGGAGGGGTGGGTGCCTAACACTCCCAGCAGTGCCCAGACACAGGAGGGGTGTGTGCAGAGTCCTCCCAGCAGTGCCCAGACACAGGAGGGGTGGGTGCCTAACACTCACAGCAGTGCCCAGTCACAAGAGGGATGGGTGCAGAGTCCTCCCAGCAGTGCCCAGACACAGGAGCAGTGGGTGCCTAACACTCACAGCAGTGCCCAGTCACAAGAGGGGTGGGTGCAGAGTCCTCCCAGCAGTGCCCAGACACAGGAGGGGTGGGTGCAGAGTCCTCCCAGCAGTGCCCAGACACAGGAGGGGTGGGTGCAGAGTCCTCCCAGCAGTGCCCAGACACAGGAGGGGTGGGTGCAGAGTCCTCCCAGCAGTGCCCAGTCACAGGAGGGGTGTGTGCAGAGTCCTCCCAGCAGTGCCCAGACACAGGAGGGGTGGGTGCCCAACACTCCCAGCAGTGCCCCTGCAAAGAAAAGGGTGGAGTACCCACAGATCCAATGCCCACAAATGTCAGTCAGGTGCACAAAGATCCTGCAGTACATGTACCACGTGTGCGAGGCTGGGAGTATACAAATGCATAGCGCCAAAAGAAAACATGTACACATGAAGTCATGACAACAGTTTACATACATAAGTACAGTGACCACCAAGGGCGCCACGAATGATGCAGGTGGAGACATCGCTCAGCATGCATGGCCCAAGTCTAACGAGTCCGTCACACACCCAGCCAATGTAGACACAGCTCAGCACCACATATTGGAAAGACCCTGCAGGGAAGATGTCAGTTTACACAGAGGAAGGAACACACCTTGGGAGGATGTCACCATGCAGTAACTGCTTACATGAACAAAGTTATGTAGCCAACAGCAAGTGATGGCACACAGATACCAGGATCCACCCTATGACCAGCACAAGACTACAATTCCCACACACCCAACACATTATCACCACCCAAAATAATGGGGCAGGTCGACCAACAGCAGTACCAGACAGACAGTAGTGTACTAAGGAAAAATAAATTGCTTTATTCAGCATCCAAAAATCAGTTTGTCCCTTGAAAGTTCAAAATGTACAATGCCCATAGGGCAATCCAAAGTTCGAATCCAGGTGGGGGACACAGTGGGACGCGTGTCCCCTAGCTTGCCTGCACAGTCAGACTCCTTCATCTTCCAGAGCGGGGAGGGCATCATGTGGGGGGGAAGGACCAGGCACCGCAGGGACATGAGGGCGAAGGGTAGGCGTCGTGGGTGCAGGGATGGAGGACTCCACCACAGGGGGTGGGGCAGGGCCAAAGGCGGAGGCCAGGATGTCGCTGCACACCTTAGCAAGGTCCTCCAGAGACTCCCCTGCACCCGAAGGAACCACAGGCCCCAAGGAGGGGGGGGAGCGGAGGGATGGGTCGCAGCGCTACTGGGGGAGGGTGTGGACAGGGGGGGACTCCCTTGACCGCTTGCGGGGTGATGTCACAGTGGGGCTCAGGGACAGAGCGGCCATGAAGGAGTCTTTGCCGGATATGTGGCCAGGAGAGCTGAGGGGAGGGGATTTGGAGGGAGTGGATTGGGTGGAATGCGGACTCCCACTCTGGCTGCGTGGCTTACGTTTGCCCCCCGACCCAGTGGGTGTGCCTACTTCACCCTGTGTGTGCGTGCCAGGAGGTGTGCGTATGACCTTCCCTGCTGGTGTGGTGCCTGTGTCTGTTGTGGTGGGTGCATGCTGACGTCTGGGTGTACGTGGGACAGGCATGGGAGTGGGAAGTGTGGATGGGTCAGGGGTAGGGGGTTGCACGTAGCGCTGCAGGAGACCCACTGCTGCAGTCAGTGTCGAGTCAATGGACCTCAGCAAGTTGCGTTGGTCAGCTTGCGATGAGAAAATGCCCTCCAAGTATGCCTCCATGTTGTTCAGCACTTTGCTGTGGCCATGGAGGACATTAAGCATCGCAGCCTGACCAACCTGCAACTGCCGCTGGATGTCCTGAGACTCGGCATTGGCGGCAGCAGTGGAGACAGGGGCAGGGGGTGCGGTGCCTGGCAGGAAGGAGACATGTGGTGACCGGGCACGCTGGGAAGGGACACGAGCAAGTGGGAGGCGGCTGATGGCAATGGAGGGGGCGGGGTGAGATGTTGTGCCGCTGTCAGCTGCTGGTGCAGCCTCCGCCCACTCGGAGAGATCATCCTCGGACCCGTCAGCTTCATATTCTGTCGTGCCAGTGGACAGGTCCTCGGCCTCACTCTCCTCCGCCTCAGTTCCACTCAATGTGCCAGCCACGATGTCAACGCTGGCACTGGTGCTCGGTCCCTCCGCTCCGTCTGTGCTCATGTCTCCCTCCGTGTCCCCCGACGATGCTGTGGGCATGGTGAAGAGACAGCAATTAATCATACACCTGTATACATATGTCACATGAGTCCAATCTACATAGGTTACAGTGCATAGCCTAAAAAGAAAGATCAGTAACATCTACGAAACAAGGTACAGATGTAGGGCATGCAACACACAGTTGGTTGACCCACCATGCCACTGAAAAACCATGGTGAGCATGACACAACAGCAAATGACATGAAATGGAGTTTGACAGAGGAGCCAGGCCCTGGGGACAATCCAGCACTGCATCTGCACCACACAGCGTTGCCGAAAATAGGGATGAGCAGGGACCATATCCATGAACTTGAGGCACATGCTGCATAGGTAATACTGAAAACATGCCCACATGACTGGCTCACTGCACCTTGAGTGTATGTCCAGACAAACATCACACACTGGCCAGACCTAGCAAGGAGACATCAGGTTTTGACATGTAGGCTTTGCCCGCACCAACCACCCCCTACATGAGACAATTTGTTGAGACACAGGAAGCACTTACATCTCTTAGTCTGGGTGAAATACACAGGGGCTGCATAAATGCAAGATTGGACACCAAATACCCAAGGTGCGCCTGTCCAAATAATCATGTACAAATGGTCATCATCAGATGATTGTAACAAGACACACAGGCACTGGCCAACGTGAGTATGAACAAGGAAAATCAGGTCAGGCTGTACAGTGGACACTTGTGCTACATATTACGTCAATATACATGGTGCCAGGGTCAATGGCACAGAGCACAACCTATGCTGTAGACACTGAGAGTGTCCACATTTTGTGATGACACACATGACACCTAGGAAAATATGCCCCAGGGGACAGTAGTGGCCACACAACTCCATGGTCCTGAATGGGAATGACTGCAACACACGCCACCATCCCTGCACTATGCGTATCGCACACTCATGCACATCATGTCACAGGCCACAACATAGGACATGCGTGCTGTAAGGCATGACATTTGAGAGACTAACTCCCATGTCTGGACTCAGCATTAGGGGTGGGCGGAATTTGCGGAATCGCGTTACGCAAATCTCCGCGAAACGGTAAAAAATCTCCGCGAACATGCAGAAATTCCGCGAACACGCGGAATTGCTTGTTCGCGATACTTTTTTCCTGTTCGTGATCGCTGGTTGCGTGCTCGGGGTGAAATATCCCGTGAACACGCATATTGAGAACGCGAACAAGCAAAAAATTTCGCGAAGTTGCGGAACGCAGATTTTTTGGCAATTCCGCGTTCTCCGCGGAACGCGAAATTACCCAAATTCCGCAAATTCCGCGAACGGAACGGAATTTACCGCCCAGGCCTACTCAGCATCAGTGCCAACTGACATGGAACCCACAAGTACTGAACTGGACAGGGCACAGGCAAGGTCCCAAAACCTGTTACACCACCCCCACACATGATGCTACAGGCATAGTTCACGTGGAGAAAGTGCCAGCCTACATAACCTTGTGAAGGAGTGACTACACACAGACCAGGGAACACATTGCAAGGAGGGGAAGGGAGGCAGGAGAGCACCGCTATACTGTGGGTAACAGGATCTGCACAGCACCTTTAAACCCTGGCAGTGTATCCATGCAACTGTGCACTTACAAATGCTGGTGACACACAACAAACACACAGGTACCTACCCCCTTCCTGCTGCTGCTTCTCCTGTAAGCGCCTGTCCAAGTCTGGAAATACCACCGCCAGCACACGCTTGTGGATGTGGGTCAGACGGCGGCGCCCGCGGTTCTTATGGGTCTCAGGTGAGTCCCCCAGCAGCACCCGTGCGATCCTCCGCGTCCAGCACCGGATATCCTGCCAGCGTTTCCTCACCTGGGCCAGGCGCCGCTTGCGACCGTCCGTCCTCCTCACGGCACTGACGGCGTTCATCCATATCTGCTTCTTGGCAGAGGCGCCTACCTGTGAGGATGAACAAGTGACACTACATCAATACACCTGGCACATGTCACAGAGACACATATTAGTTCTCGCGTATGCGTACCCATAGTGGTACGGACCGTACACACGCCTGTACGCTCACTATCACTATGGGTGTTCTCGCGTATGCGTACCCATAGTGGTACGGACCGTACACACGCCTGTACGCTCACTATCACTATGGGTGTTCTCGCGTATGCGTACCCATAGTGGTACGGACCGTACACACGCCTGTACGCTCACTATCACTATAGGTACGCATACGCGAGAACACCCATAGTGATAGGGAACGTACACAGGCCCTCTGAGCGAATGTACGGTGCCTTTCACACATCACAGTGGTGACAGGCAGCACACAGGAAGGAATAGGGCTGACATACTTGTCCATGGATGGACATCAAGGCATTGTCTGGGCAGTACTACATGTGTGGGGCACAGGTGTGAAAGGCTGTGATGTGGCACATTACTCCGAGAGTCGAGAAGGCACCAGATGTATGATGAGATGTGTACAGATGTCATGTGTGACGGTGCAATGTGTGCCAGGCATTCCCTTAACTCCTTTGACATGTGTGCATGTCGTACTGCACACTTGGGATGAGCGTCACTGGCATGGCACAGTCAACAACACACGCAAGTGTCCCCTGATGCCCGCTACAGGGGTTACCACACCAGACATGTGACTACACACGGTGCACAATGTGTCTATGTCATGTATGTGTGGGGTGTTCCCATTAGCTTGATGTTGGTGCTCCCTCAAAAGCATAAGCTGTTGCAGCAACCAACATGTGTCTGTGTGTAGATGGACATGGCACACTGTTACGCACACCAGGCCACATGTGGTATCGGATGTGAGGTGCGTATGTATGCATGGGACACGGAGTAGCGTCACAAGGACATGTCTGCATCCTCTCAATGAATGTGTGGTGAGTCATTACATGTACACCTTATTGGCAAGGTGTGTGGGCTGTCCTAGTGTCATGTCATGTGACCTGTGGCTCTAGTGTTCCGCTACCAGTCTCTGAAATCAACATCCTACTTCTGCTGATGTGTTGATGTATGTCACTCCTGTGTTGCGTCTGGCTGTTCACTTACACTGGGACACAGCTAATCCCATGCCATGGCATGTGGAGGTTCACAATCTCCGTGTGTAGCTGGGTCTTGGTAGGAGTGTCACCTGGCAGCCATACGTGTCCAGGGCATGTGGCACATACCTGACTCCGTATGTCGCATATGTGTATTGACAGATTGACATGTGCTCAGTACAAATAAATTGTTGTTGTAGTGCACTCACTCTTCCTTGTCACTTCCAAATTACTGCAGAGCGCCGCCTCTTCCCCGACCAATTCCGGACTTGGCTGACATGCGGGAGAATGACTGTATCCGGTGCTACCGCTTCCCCCAACCGTTGATTGAGGAGTTGACGGCGAGGCTGGCACCACACCTGCAACCGCTGCACAGGTATCCTACGGCACTGACACCCAAGCTGAAGGTAATGGCAGCCCTACATTTTCTTGCCACGGGTACCTTTCAATATACCATAGCTCATGTTGGTGGCATGTCCCAGAGCATGTTCAGCCGTGTGCTGCATGATTTCTTAGAGGCCATGTTGCTTCACCTGGATGAGTTCATCCATTTCCCAACTCCTGAAATGTTGACTGGGGTCAAGCGTGGATTCTATGCCCTGGGAGGGATGCCCCATGTCATTGGGTCCATAGATGGGACACATGTGGCTTTTGGTACCACCACAGGCACAGGAGGTAGCGTACAGGAATCGCAAGCACTACCACTCCATCAATGCCCTTGTGGTGTGTCTGTCCAACATGGTGATTTCACATGTCTGTGCTCGTTTTCCAGGATCAGCACACGATGCCTACATCATGAGGCGTAGCAGGGTGCCTGAAATGATGACGCAGCTGCGCAACGAACGAGCATGTGTTGTTGGTGGGTACACTCTGTCTGTCCTGTATTTTGCGTAAACTTCCAGCACGACCGCTTCTCCTGTCCTACTTATGTCCATGTGGTTTCCATGTAGGGGACGCTGGCTATCCCAACATGCCATGGCTGATCACACCTCTCCGCAACCCCATCATGCCGGCCCAGCTCCGCTACAACACCGCCCATGGCCGGACAAGGCGAGTGATAGAGAGGACATTTGGCCTCCTGAAGAGCCGATTCAGATGCCTCCACAAGACCGGCGGCGCCCTCCCATATGCCCCGGCGAAGGTCTGCAAAATCTTCATGGTCTGCTGCATGCTGCACAACATGGCAGTTGAGAAAGCTGTGCCACTCATCCTGGATCAAGATGATCAGGACCATCCACCCGTGGAGGACGAAGGGCTTGGCAATGGGGCTAGTGATGTGGAGGATGTGGTTCCGCAAGAGGACATCCGGAGTCGGCTCATACGCGACTTCTTTGCTTAGTGGTGAGTACCAGTGTCTGTGTGTGCACGCATTGGTCCCCGTGTGGCATGTGTTGCGATGTGAGTGTCTATCTGCATGTATGGCACGTGAGTCAGAGGTGTGTGTGGATGTGTCACTGGAGTGATGGTGCCAGTGATGAGTGTATTTCCCCAGTCATAATTGTGACCTAGCATGTTGTCATCCTTACATGTGTCGAGTACATGCACATGCAAGTGGCTGTGCTTTTTGTGGCTGACTTCTTGTGTGTCTCTCATCCCCAGGTACTTGCGCATGCCGTCTGCTGGTTGCATTGTTGTGGCACTGCTATTCCTCATGGACACGTCATCGTGTGCTGACTCAGCGTTACACGCACGGACAAGTTTGGAAGTCTCCTTAGGGTAAGGGATGCATCAGGGGTGTATTGGGTGTGGCAGTTGTTTATGATGTGTGCACACTGCCCCTGTCGATGTTTGGTTCCTCTGCAGACATGTCACATCACCATGGGACACATGACATGCAGCTGGGTACACCTGAATAGATGGTCAGACTTGTTGACAGTCATCTGTGATGGGATTGTGGATTGTGATGGCATCAATGTGTGTTACACTGCCCTCGGACACATACGGTTTGCATTGGCTTGACATGGTGTGGGACTTCCACATCAGAGGATCAATGGTGTATGGCAGCCTCTCTGTGAGCAGCAGGGGGTGTTTAGCTGTTAGCCGACACTTGTGTGCCAGTTCCATGGCTATCACGCATTTGTGCTGCAGAAGGGGGGTTTCAGTGTTGGACCCACATGTTACTCCACATGACCTGTTCATGTGTACTCCGAGTTGCCTCTGCATTCCCGAATACATGAATAATAAAAGTGTCCCTATGCCTCCAAGGTGCCTCTTCTCAGTCAATGCTGGTGTGTTGCCACGGTGCATCCGGCATGTCTGGCATGGTTTTCCGTGATAGTGGCTATGTGTCTATGTGTAGAGTAGCAAGATGCTAGCTGTTTGTGTGGGATTAGACTGTGTATTGTGCATGATGTCCATGACTGTGTGGGTATTGTGACATGTGCCATCCCCATGCAACCAACGTTGGCCAGGCCACCATTCTCTGCATCCACCTGACTCAAGCTTGCAGGACATGGTTCTGCAACCTGTCCACACATACCTGGGTGCCCCACAGGACACTCCACATGATCCCTGACCTCTGCGCATGGCTGTCGCTGTACTCAATATGTCTGTCGGCACGGTTGTGCAGCCACCCCCTCAGCTGGTTGGGCCCATCACGGGTGTGTATGGTGCTCCATGTCTGTCTTGCCTAATACAATGTGACCCATGTGTGTCCTGTGCCAGACTCAGGCCCCAGGGTGTGGATGGTTGAAGTCAAATGAGAACTCAGGCATGGTTAGACTTTACAAGACACATGTAAGGTAATAATGCAAAATGTAGGCATCTTCTCTTTATGGTGTAACTTTTTATTTTGGTTGGAGTACATGGGGGGGGGGGTATGACATGAGGGGCTTTCCGGGTGTGTGGAATCCAAAGTTCACTAGGGGAGTTGGTGTCCTTGCCATTGGAAATCCTCAGAGTCCATGCCACAGTCTTTGTCAACATTGGTCAGACAGTGACCAGCAAGTCCATGTGGCAGAGAATGTCTTTTGCTGCTCTGCTGCTGTTGGTCCAGTGGGCCAGGTGCCAGGCCAGGTGTCCTGGGAGATGGTGCTGTTGCGCTGACCCTCACGGTCTTTTCCGTGGACGACCCGCCCTCCTGCGGGGACCCTCAGAAGCAGGCCGTGACGATGTTTGGGATGCTCCGTCGGATGTCTCCTCCTCCTCCTCATCCCTCCCTGTGGGTGGTGGTGTTCTACGCCTGCTGGCACAGGGAGGGTTGCCCATGTTGTCGGCTATCCGAGGAGTGTACTGTGAATTCCCGTGAACACCGTCACGAGCTCAGCCTGTCTGTCCTCCATCCGCCCTTGGTGTCGCAGTAGACAGGCATGTTGCTCCGCATGTTGCTGGGCCTCCTGGGTCTTGATCTCCCCGAGGATGGACACAACCTGGGCCATGCCCGTGGTGTCCTGCCGGTATGTGTCCAGGATGTTTCTGACATGGGAATATACCGGTTCCGCAGCCAACCGGTCAGGCTCGCGCCTCCGCCGTCCTCCACTCCCACCACCCCTGCCCACTTGCACCTGGCCTGCCCTTGTGGGCACATCGGGTCTCTGGGACCCCTGAGGGGTGGCATTGGCGTTGTCGCCTGCCTCCTCCTGGGTGCCCGGTACACCGTGTCCCTCCTGGCCAGCCTGGCTGCATTGTGGTGGTGGGGCAGGGATCCTGGGTGTCTCCTGGGATGTGGCAGGAGTGGGGGTGGTGGTTGGCCCAGTTGTACCTGACGCAGGTGCTGCAGGTGGTTGGACACCAGAGGGGCCAGGTTGGTCGGGGTAGGGTTCGTCCACAGAGTGGTGAGAGTCATCGCTGCCGGTGGGTCCGTCATCCCGCTGAGCCGGGTCCTGTGAGTCTTCCCCCCCAGTGTTGGGGGGTAATCCACGACGTTGACCTGTGTGTGAGAGAGACACTGGTAATTGTGTTCCATGCAACATCCATGTTTCATTCGTTTCTAAGTTGGCACATTTCCTCTGGGAATTTGGATATGTCTTGCATTCCACTCACAGTGCACTTGTGCATGGGTATGTCCCTTGGCCACAGCTTTTGCGACTTTACCTATGTGTGGCACAGTCTTACTTGCTGCGTCAATTGTGACTGCAGTCAGCAGTGGAATGAGCAGGTGTGGCGAGCCATGCATTGGCGCCTTCCGTGTTGCACGGTACGTGGGCACATGGAGTTATTCCACACACTTCTATAATGCAGGTAGCTGGCGATGTGCTCGTGCACAGGTTGAGACATGGCCCTGTGTTTTGCCATGGAGAAGAGGGGGGGTTCAGGCACTGGCCACCCTTGTCTACATGCACGCAGTCCACCTGCTGACGAGCAGACATTCCCACACCCCCCAAGGCTGAATTGGTCTCCCTGTGTGTCCCTTTCTCACTCCCTCTCTGTCCCCCTCTCCCTCCCTCTGTGTGTCAGCCTCCTCCCTCTGTCCGTCTCCCTGTGTCTCCCTCCCTCTCTCTCCCCCTCTCCCTCCCTCTGTGTGTCACCCTCTGTCACCTCAGCCCAGCTTCCTAGGCACACACATTTAGCAGATCTTTGAATGGCCCTTGGCTTGTTGATGTGAGTTTGTTTCTGATCTCCAGGCACCCATTGGGTGTAGTGTCTGTGTCTGCGCTGCTGCTGTGGTGGTGTGTGCGGCCACTCTTTCACAGTGTTGGCTGTTCATTAGCTGCTGTCATGTGCAAAAATGTGCCATCACCCCCATGTGTTAATGCAAGGCATCCGCCATTTGCTGGCAAGTCTTTCCTGTGTGGGGGCACACTGTTTGTCTGGCTGTGACCTAGGCCATATGGGCAGGGGGCATTGTTGTCTGCTTCTGAGTTGCACTATGTGATTTTTGGGGCCCACACTCCCGCCATCCGGGTTACCGTGTCTTGTGTTGGTGTTTTCTGTGGCCTGTGACTTTGCATTGTCCAGCTGGGTGCATGGGGCATGGTGGCGCCAGTGGCATGTGCGTGTTCATGGAGTGTGGTTGAGTCATACGATAGCTTGGGGTGGTTGTGTGCCTGTTTGTGAGTTTGGTTGTGGATGACGTTCCCCCCATGTGAGGTGAGTTGTTTGTGTACTCACCCGGGTCTCGGAGTCCTTCTAATCCGTCCACTGACACCACCGGCAGTATGGCCATCACCCTCTCCTCCCAGGGATGGTAGTGTACGGGTCTGCGGGGCGGCCCTCCTCCAGTGACGTTGGCCTGGTTGTGGTCGTCGGTCATTTTGGCTCGGACCCTCCTCCGCAGATCGTACCACCTGGCTTGGCATTCATGCCTGGTCCTTCTGGTGGCCGCAACAGCATTCACAGCATCGACAATCCTCTGCCACATGGCTGTTTTTTCGGACATGCTGGTCTGTATGACCAATGTTCCAAAGAGGTGTGGCTCGACTCTGAGGATTTCGTCGACAAGGACCTCCAACTCTCGGCTAGTGAACTTTGGATTCTTGTTAGTGGGCATGGTGAGGGGTGTGGGTGTGGATGGTTGTGGGGGGGGTGTGTGGATGGTTGTGGGTGTGTGGGTGTGGTTGTGCAGGTGTGTGTGTGAATGTGATGAGGGGGTGTTTGTGAAGGTGTGTGTGTGTGAAGGTGTGCAAGTGTAAGGTTTAGTAAAGGTTCAAGTATGGTGCTGTAGGTTGTCTGTGGGGTCTGGCAGCAGTGAGTCTGTTGCAAAGGCTCATGGTTTGTGTGTGTGGGCCCTTTTTATTGGTCCATTGGTGGGTGTGGCTGTGTTTGAACTTTGGGTGGGTGTGTTATAAGGAGTGGTTGTGTTTTGGGCCTCTGTTTTGGATTTTGGCAGTTGCAGGTCAGTGAATGTGTTGTTTTTGTGCTTGTTGGACATGTTTTGTGGCTTTGTGCCATTCGAATTGTTTATTCTTGTGTTGTTTTGCTTTGTCCTGGTTGTGTACGTGCGTTTTTAGCGTGTGTACGGTGTGTACTTCGGGAATTTTGTTGTACAGTGCTGTCCTTGTGTCTGGCTTGGTACGACTCGTACATGCGCGATGTTGTGTGAAGGTGCTGGTGTTGGGGCCTGGGGTGCGCTCCGTACTTAGAATGTTGGGGTGGGGGTACGCTCCATACGTACGCGGGTGAGGGTACGTGTCGTACATACACGGTTGGGGTGGGTGTACCGTACGTACATACACTGTTGGGGCGGGGGTCCGCTCCATACGTACGCGGGTGAGGGTACGGGTCGTACATACACGGTTGGGGTGGGGGTACGGTCCGTACATACATGGTTGGGGTGGGGGTACGCTCCATGCATACGCGGGTGAGGGTACGGGTCGTACATACACGGTTGGGGTGGGGGTACGGTCCGTACATACACGGTTGGGGTGGGGGTGCGCTCCATACGTACGCGGGTGAGGGTACGGGTCGTACATACACTATTGGGGTGGGGGTACGGTCCGTACATACACGGTTGGGGTGGGGGTATGCTCCATGCATACGCGAGTGAGGGTACGGGTCGTACATACACTGTTGGGGTGGGGGTACGCTCCATACGTACGCGGGTGAGGGTACGGGTCGTACATACATGGTTGGGGTGGGGGTACGGTCCGTACATACACGGTTGGGGTGGGGGTGCGCTCCATATGTACGCGGGTGAGGGTACGGGTCGTACATACAGGGTTGGGGTGGGGGTATGGTCCGTACATGCACGGTTGGTGGTGGGGGTACGGTCCGTACATACACGGTTGGGGTGGGGGTGCGCTCCATACGTACGCGGGTGAGGGTACAGGTCGTACATACACGGTTGGGGTGGGGGTACGGTCCGTACATACACGGTTGGGGTGGGGGTACGCTCCATGCATACGCGGGTGAGGGTACGGGTCGTACATACACGGTTGGGGTGGGGGTACGGTCCATACATACACGGTTGGGGTGGGGGTGCGCTCCATACGTACGCGGGTGAGGGTACGGGTCGTACATACACTGTTGGGGTGGGGGTCCGCTCCATACGTACGCGGGTGAGGGTACGGGTCGTACATACATGGTTGGGGTGGGGGTACAGTCCGTACATACACGGTTGGGGTGGGGGTACGCTCCATACGTACGCGGGTGAGGGTACGGGTCGTACATACACGGTTGGGGCGGGGGTACGGTCCGTACATACACGGTTGGGGTGGGGGTACGCTCCATGCATACGCGGGTGAGGGTACGGGTCGTACATACACGGTTGGGGTGGGGGTACGGTCCGTACATACACGGTTGGGGTGGGGGTGCGCTCCATACGTACGCGGGTGAGGGTACGGGTCGTACATACACTGTTGGGGTGGGGGTACGCTCCATACGTACGCGGGTGAGGGTTCGGGTCGTACATACACGGTTGGGGTGGGGGTACGGTCCGTACATACACGGTTGGGGTGGGGCTACGCTCCATGCATACGCGGGTGAGGGGACGTGTCGTACATACACGGTTGGGGTGGGGGTGCGCTCCATACGTACGCGGGTGAGGGTACGGGTCTTACATATACGGTTGGGGTGGGGTTACGCTCCATACATTCACGGGTGGGGATTCGACTCGTACATAGGAGGGCTGGGGGGAGTGTTGGGCGCGTATGCGGGCACATGTCTCCATGGTTGCTATGTGAGTTCGGTGCGGACGGTGTTTTTTCCATACGGTTGTAACATCGGACGCACGGGATGGATCGTACTTCCGCGGTCGGGCTTCACTTTTCACATTTGTACGGTAAATCGTCCGAGGACGTGTCGGACACATTTTCCGACCCGAGGACGTGTGGGGAATAATTCCCAATGCGATTCGTATGGTCTTTTTCCCACGCGAATCGTATTTGGCAGTTTGTACGGCACTTGTACGATTCGTACTGTAAAAAGACCGGATACGAGTCGTACGGGGAATTTTTTTACAGGATCGTAATTGGCACCATGATGTTAGAAACTTTCCATCAACTTTTTGCTAATTTATTTTTATTCAGAACCATTCAGCACATAATGTGGTCTTAAAAGTAGGCCTCAGCAAAATGTTAATTACGGTGGTATAATTCATGTGATTTTTATGTTACACTTGTCACACGAAATTCCCAAATGACGTCATTATAACAAGCCAGGTAAATATGCTGCCATTTGCGGCAAAATTACTACCTGGAAACATTCTGATCAAACAAAACACAAGCCGCTGTTTTTTCATGGCAATTGTGTTTTGGGTGCTTTTTTTGCCCAAGATTCGTCTTTGCATCAATAATGGACGTGATGACACATTTGGTGCAGAAATATAGCACTAAATCCTGAATTTGGAATTCACTTAAATATGTGTGGTTTTGCATAATTTTCCCCAAATTTTGCGTAATTAAGCAAACGCAAATTTAGCTACATTTGCCCACCTCGACTTAAGAGATGTAATTGATATTAAACTTCACATTGCACTGGATGCTGAATCTCCTGGCAGAAATTAGAAAGACACGAAGTGAACGGTGAATGGCATTTTAACTTTTTGCCCCACAGGAAAACTTGCAATGATAACCCAGGTCTGGTGCTTCTTTATGAAGTGCCTTACTTGCATGGCAGCATTTCTGATCAAACCATATGTTTATTTTATAATTGTTGTAAGAGGAGGGATCTTTTGAGATTGTTGATAAGATCATTTCAATTGGATTTTCAGAAACCTTACTGGCTTTTGCCTTTTCAATGGTTTTATAAGTTTAAATCTTAGTGACATCAGCTCCCCAGAATTCTCATTCTTCTCCCACACATATTTTCCTTCATTTGTATAACCCTACTTAACTTGGTTAGAAGGATTAAAAGTTATAAGGAGGGTCCTAAATCCAGAAACAGTTGCAAATAACTTTGAAATGTCGATCAGATACTTGCCCGACCTAACCTGAGGGAATGTACGCTTAATTATCCATGGCCATGGTGCTTGGCTTCATTCAGGGCCTCTTTCCTGGTTGGTGAATTTTCACTAAGACATGTTTGAGTTTTTAAGCAAAAACCAAGTGCCCTTTAGCATAAGGCAATGCTGCACGTATTAATAATTGTCAGCGACCGGAGGATAAGTGTTTGACAAGACTGGATATTCAGCATATTGCACATGCACATGGTACAGGCACACTTCACATTCTCTGGATTGCTAAATGTTTGCCAAATTTGAGAGAAAACAATTATAAACAAGCATTGGCAAAGCCAACAGGTGGTGCCTCTGCGACCTATTGGCTTTGTCAGCGTTTTTCCACACATCCCCAATACTCGTCTGCATGACAACAGCTGAATAAAAAAAAAATCTGATGTGAATGCCCACGTTATTTTGTCAGTCAGAAAACTTTATTTCGGCTGTCAGCCATAAAAGTTCATACATCATAATACTTTAAAACAATAAATATAATAAAAGATACAACATTAAAAGTGTGGATAAAAAGGCATGTAAGCAGACACTTGGGCCAGAACAGCAAATTCATCACTATGTTTAAAAGGAAATAGTACAGAAATATACCTTATCGTGATATTAAGCGTCTTCTAATTAACCACATTGAAAATAAGAATTTAGCTATCGCTGTGACGAATAAAGGAGATGGGTCATACTTCAACAGCCTGAACAAATCTCTATAATTCCTAACCCCCAAGTTTTTAGCGAGCTGGATAATCCATTTTCTACGGGGGATTTTGTAGGCTGTACAGAAGAATATAACGTGGACCTCTGTCTCTTCATCAGCACCGCACCCAGGACAAGGCTGTCTGCTAAAACCAACCCACTTGCTTGTTCTACAAAAGAGGGGGAGTGATCCATGTCTAAATTGCATGTATAATTTCTTGGCGATTAGCGGGTGAATCAAGTCTAATGCAGGCTCAAAACTATATCCGATTTTCACCTCGAGAAATGCTGAGGTCAGATTAGCTCTATTCTCTATCTGTAGGACCTGCATCAAGTTATGTTCCTCCAAGGCTTTAGCCAGAGTCTTTTTTGGGAGGATAGGGCATGACTCCTCAGGTGTGTGCCAAAGATCTTCTCTCCCGATTGCCCTCAAGGATTTTTTTACATAGGCTAGCCACGGGATGGCACCTGCCTTTGGGAGCAACAAAATAGATTTCAATTCCTCCCGAAAGTTGACAAGTTCAGGAGTGCTCCATAGTCTACGCCAGTACATGACCGGACGTGAGGCTACGAGGTCGGCAATTGGGTGTATGCCCAGATCCATCCTGAGAGGCTGCATGGGGGTACTCGTGGGTAGTGCCAATAATTGTCTAATAAAATGATTTTCTGACTTAGATAAAATCTGGACCATATTTTGGCCCCAAGGTTCAGCACCATATAAGACCATCCCTCTCGCCTGGACCTTATATACCTCTACTAATGGGCTGATTAGATTTAGTGGGCTATCTTTATGCATCTTTAAGATTCCCCCTGTTATCTGTGTAAACTTTAAGTTTGCTTTTGAAATCTGGGGGCCCCAATTCATTTTAATATTAAGTGTTAGGCCCAAGTAGTCAAAAATGCTCACCCGTTCTAAATGCAAGCCATCCAATTTTGGCATGGGGCGATTTGTGGTGTCCGTATGAAGAACCATATATTTGGTCTTGCTCACATTGATGACCAGGTTCCTTTTCCTGCAGAATGAAGCGAATCCATCCAGGATTCTTTCCATCCCCATTGGGGTCCTGGACAGGAGCAAGGTGTCGTCTGCGAACATTAATGCAGGAATTTTTCTGCCCGCCAACCTGGGTGCGTCTACATCTCTTAAGGCCAGGAGGTCCTCAACCAGCCCGTTTAAAAAAGAGAAAAGAGGGTTGGCGCTAATACGCAAGCCTGCCTGACTCCCTTCTCAACTCGGAACGGGGAAGTTAGTTCTCCGTTTAGGCCAAACCTAACTCTGGCGAATGTGTCTTTATGTAAGCGCTCTAGTAAATGGCATAAATAGAGGGGCACTCCCATCCCTTTTAACAACTCCCACAACTGTCGGCGATCCACCATATCGAAGGCAGACTTTAAATCTACGAAAGAGAGATAAAGGCTGCCTCCTTCTAAGATAATAGATTTCCAGTGGATCATCTGTAATCTAAACAGTTGGTCTATTGTTGACATTTTAGCTCTAAAACCCGCCTGGAGTGGTGTTAAAATGTTGGAGTCGTCCATCCATACTTGGAGTCTCCCTAGTATAATACGCGCAAAGATCTTCTGGGCCACGTCAATTAGGCTGATCGGCCTATAATTTGCCAGATCAAGGGGTGAGCCCTTTTTATGAATGGGTATAATCTCGGCACCGGCCCATGTCGGCGGTAACGGCATTCCAGCCAAGATTGCATTGAAAAGGGCATGTAGATAAGGAACCCAGATGTCCGGCTCGCTCTTAAATAGATCACCTGGGATCCTATCTAAGCCTGGGGCTTTGTTTGGGAGAACTTTGCTCAAAGCCATTTTAACTTCTGCAAGCGTGCACATTTGGACCACCCCCTGGTAAGGGGATAAGGTTTTGTTTGGCAGGGGAGAAGGAACATCTGATTCTGATAGTTTAGAGGCGTAAAGGTCTTCAAAGTAACTACGCCATATTTCCTCCCCTAGGTTAGGTTGAACTGCTTGCTGGGAACCTGATGTCCCAGTTTTAACCAGATTCCAAAAGGACCTTGAGTCCCTTTTCTTTAGTGCAGAGGAGATCCCCTCCCATCTGTTTATTATTTTTTTTATTTACTGATCTGAGTTAAATTGGCAAATAAAAAAAATTTTTGTTGCAAAAGAATGTTTCTTCTTTTTGTTGAGAGGGTGAGGGAAGCAACACGGGGGGCAGAAGCAATACAGTGGGTCAAGCGGCCAGAGCAACACAGTGGTGGGTGTGGGGGTAGCAATATGGGGAATATGGATGGGTGGAAACAACACAGAGGGTAAGGGTGCGGAGAAGCAGCACAAAGGCGTGGGTGGAGGGCAGAAAAAAGCAAGCAGGTGAGAGAGCATGAGAGAGCAAAGTGGAGCTGGGAGGAGAAGCACATGGTCAAGAAAGTAATGTGGGTGAACGCATCATTCAGTAATATGGGGGAAAGACATGGGAGAGAGGGCAACACAGAGCTCAAAGGAGGGGAGTGCCTAAGGCAAAAAATTGGTTTCCTAAAAGTAGTGCTGGATGAACACAATTAAATTGGCAATGCTCCATGGAAGGGAAAGACACTAGATGGCCAGGGCAATTGGGAGAAATTGGATTTTAGGTTGAGGGGTTGAAACTCTACTTAAGCAACAACCACATTTCTTGCCAGGGTGAAACACAAGCAGACCCCAAGTTACTGTGCTGAACCCTCTGGTAGCTTGGCACAAAGCAGTCAGGCTTAACTTAGAGACAATGTGTAAAGTATATATGCAGTACTTCAAACAGTAATAAAGTGAAAACACAACATAATCCAGTTAGTAGAACCAGAGGTATGTAATTTTAAAGGTTTTGAGGAAAAATAGCACTTAGAAGCAACCCACGCCAATTGTGGTTATCTGGCTGTGGTGGACCGGGTCAAAGTCACAAAGTCAGGCTGACCATGATGAAGCATGGGCTGGATGCCGGACTGAGTTCAGTGAGCTGTTAAAAGTAGTTTGTGTCGAAATGCAAAGTCCTTGTGTTGACTTGCCCAGTGCGGGTGTCGAGGAGCAGTCGTCAGGAGATTGTGTTGTAATGTCCTGTGTCGGTGCCTGTGAACCTGCAGATCAGGAACTGCAATGTAGTGATTGAAGTGTGTTGTGCTGTGTTGAGGCCAATGAAGCCACTGGTATTGCGAGGTCTTGCATCAAGATGCATTGAGCTGTGCTGGTTGTTGCATATAGATGCATCGTTCTGGATCGGTGCTTGTGAAGTCGCTGAGCTGAAGCTGTGATGTGTGGTCCTACTTCAAGGTGCATCAAGCAGGGCCGGTTGTCAGTCTCAAAATGTGTTGTGCTAGGTTGGTCCTTGTGCAGCCACCGAACAGAAGTTGCAATGCGTGACCCTGTTCCAAGATGTGTTGTGTTGTGTCCCAGTAGCTCAGAACTGGAGGCCAGCCAACAAACCCTTGGAGTCACTCTTGTTGTCCTAGGTTCAGCTCTTCTTCCTCTGGCAGCATTGTAGCCAAGCAGTCCTTTTTAGAGTCAGAGCAGAAGGGCAGCAGAGCAGCTGGGAAATCCTTCTTTCAGCAGAGCAGCAAGGCGGCAGAGCAGCAGGGAAGCAGAGCAACTCTTCCTCTGAGTCTTCCACAGGTCCAGAAGTGATCTGAAGAGTTGGTTCTGACGGTGCAACATATATTCCTTGTGCCCACTTTGAAGTGGGAGAAGCTTCTGGAGTTTCCCCTTACAAGGCTCCTTCTTGCAACAGAGCAGCAGGGCAGCAGAGAGTCCTTCCTCTGAAATGTTCACAGGCCCAGAAGTGATATGAAGTGTTGTGCCTGAGGGTCCAATATTTATACCTGGTGCCCACTTTGATGTGGGAGAAGCTTCTGGAGTATCCGCCTATAGGGCTATATGGAATTTCCTGCATCCCTACCCTGGCCTCAAACTGTCTGGGGGCACAATAGGCTACTGTCAAGTCATCTGTGTGTGGGCTGAGCCAGTGCCTTTGAAGTGCAAGTGTTGTAGGTGACAGCTGTGCCCCACCATCCTGCCAGAAAAGACCCATCCTTCCAACACCCAGACCCTTTATTGTGATATCTGGGAGGAATACACAAAGGCCAACTACCACTACACCTAGTTATCTGACACTTGAACAGGCTGCAGGCACCAAATGGTTAGGACAAAAAAATGCCAAATTTCTAAAGTGGCATTTTTAGAATTGTGACTTAAAATCCAACTTTACCATTACGTAGTGTTTAACATTACAATATCTCAGACACCAAACATGACTTTCCTACATGCTCCCTATCAAAAGTTATCACTTATTAAATGTAATAAGATAGACCCATTTTATCCTATGGGAGAGGTAGGCCTTGCAGTAGTAAAAAATGAAATTAAAGGTTTCTCAAACCAGAACATAGAAACCTTAAAAGTAAATGTCCAACTTTTTAAATACACTACACCCTGTCCTAGGGGCTGTTTAGGGGCTACGCTTATGTGAATCAAGAAGGGAGAGATCGGCCTGGCAAAATGTTTATTTTGCAAGGTCAAGGTGGCAGTCTACAACTACACATAGGCCGCAATGGCAGGCCAGAGACATAGTTTAAGGAGCTGCGTATGTGGGTGGTACAATCGGTGCTGTAAGCCTACTAGTAGCATTTACTTTACTTTCCCTGGGTACATGTAGTGCCACTTTAATAAAGACTTACAGTTGAATTAAATGTTCTAATTGGGTGTAAGCCAATTTCACCTCATTTGAAAGAGAGAGCACAGCACTTTAGCACTGGTTCGCAGGGGTAAACTGTGCAGCATCGTAAGGCCAACAAAAATGAATTCAGCAAAAACAATTGGGGGAAGGAACTTGGGAAGATGAATAATAAACCTTTTGCCAGACCTAAGACTTCATTTGAAATATATATAAGGCACCCTTAAGGTAGACCCTTAAGACTTATAGGGTATGGTAGTTGTATTTAAAAAGCAGTATATGTGGGTTTGACTTTTGCCCGGCCTAGTACCTAAAGTCGTTTTTTTGCTTTTTCAGGGCACATCTCTCAGATAGGATAACATTGGGTTACCTTATTACACTTAATAAGTGATAACTTAAGTTTGGGAACAGATAGGAAAATTATGTTTATACTCATATGGTACTCATACCATATTGCTAGGTAAGCTAGGTAAGCGCCGCGATACTGAGGCTGCTCCTGTTAGAATTTACATGCTGCTACTAGCGCGAGTATAGCGCTTTTTAAATGCGGAAATAATTAATTAATTTGCACTTTTAAAATTTTTCGAAGGGTCCCGTTTTCTGGTGGGGTTTGAGTTAGGATATACCCACACTCTAATCGGAGATTGCACCGCTGTTGAGCGGGTCTTTAGCTGCTTTCTTGGGTTCTTGGGGCGGGAGCCATCTTGGGGGAGGAAGCGCCGCTTTGGGACGCCATTGTGGTTGACAGCCTAGTTGCTGCCTGGCCACCTTGCACGCTCGAGGCTACTTAAGCTGAGAAGCACAGGGCTTCTTCTTGCTAGGTAAGCGCCGCGATACTGAGGCTGCTCCTGTTAGAATTTACATGCTGCTACTAGCGCGAGTATAGCGCTTTTTAAATGCGGAAATAATTAATTAATTTGCACTTTTAAAATTTTTCGAAGGGTCCCGTTTTCTGGTGGGGTTTGAGTTAGGATATACCCACACTCTAATCGGAGATTGCACCGCTGTTGAGCGGGTCTTTAGCTGCTTTCTTGGGTTCTTGGGGCGGGAGCCATCTTGGGGGAGGAAGCGCCGCTTTGGGACGCCATTGTGGTTGACAGCCTAGTTGCTGCCTGGCCACCTTGCACGCTCGAGGCTACTTAAGCTGAGAAGCACAGGGCTTCTTCTTGCTAGGTAAGCGCCGCGATACTGAGGCTGCTCCTGTTAGAATTTACATGCTGCTACTAGCGCGAGTATAGCGCTTTTTAAATGCGGAAATAATAATTAATTTGCACTTTTAAAATTTTTCGAAGGGTCCCGTTTTCTGGTGGGGTTTGAGTTAGGATATACCCACACTCTAATCGGAGATTGCACCGCTGTTGAGCGGGTCTTTAGCTGCTTTCTTGGGTTCTTGGGGCGGGAGCCATCTTGGGGGAGGAAGCGCCGCTTTGGGACGCCATTGTGGTTGACAGCCTAGTTGCTGCCTGGCCACCTTGCACGCTCGAGGCTACTTAAGCTGAGAAGCACAGGGCTTCTTCTTGCTAGGTAAGCGCCGCGATACTGAGGCTGCTCCTGTTAGAATTTACATGCTGCTACTAGCGCGAGTATAGCGCTTTTTAAATGCGGAAATAATTAATTAATTTGCACTTTTAAAATTTTTCGAAGGGTCCCGTTTTCTGGTGGGGTTTGAGTTAGGATATACCCACACTCTAATCGGAGATTGCACCGCTGTTGAGCGGGTCTTTAGCTGCTTTCTTGGGTTCTTGGGGCGGGAGCCATCTTGGGGGAGGAAGCGCCGCTTTGGGACGCCATTGTGGTTGACAGCCTAGTTGCTGCCTGGCCACCTTGCACGCTCGAGGCTACTTAACCCTGCCACCATGCAGGCGCGCAGCGTATGCGCGCAGCGTGGGCGCGCCGGAGGCTCGCCAGAGGCAAGCCCATCTGTGCCCATCAGGGACCAGACGGGACCCGGGGCCACGACCCCTGGTTCTCGCTTGGTATACACCAGAGGTGAGTTGGAGTCTTTGAACACCTGCAATTTTGATATTAGCCCAGATTGTGTTGACATTCTTGTGCGTGAGAGAATCTTGTCCGCCCCCACTCCCCAGCCGGGTCGTAAGGTTATGAGTCAGGCCCGCGGCTTACGCTTTGGCCTCCTTAACACACGCTCCCTGCAACGACATAATTTAGAGGTGTTTACCCTTCTTGAAGAAGGAGAACTAGATCTCCTGGGACTCACCGAGACATGGTTAGAGGATTCCTCTATGCCGGATCTCGTCGCCTCCCTACCATCCGACTTTTCGGCTCTTTTCTACAATAGATCTGGAGCCAAGAGGGGGGGAGGTGTTGCCCTCCTGTACAACTCACGCCTATTGGTTGAAAGGGTCTTGACGGAAAATTTGGCAGGCGCGGAAGTGATGGGCGTTAAGTTGCAATCAGGGACGGATTGTCTGCTGATTCTGTTAGTCTATCGCCCTCCGTGGACCTCGCCTGATTTCCCTGACTTGTTCATAAGACTGGCCCAGGACATTCGCTCAAGATATGACAAGGTAATGATAATGGGGGATTTTTACTACCATTGGGAGAAGGTCCCAAAAGATGGTCAGGCGTTACAGATCGATGAGGCGTTAACCTCATTAGATCTGGCTCAACAAGTAAGAGGCCCAACACATGCTAAGGGACACACCCTAGACTTGGTGTGGACGACAGTTCCTGTCCAGGACATGGCTGCGGCTCTGCCATGCGTATGGTCTGACCACCACTTGGTGAGAGGCAAGGTTTTGGCGGACAGACTGAAAACAATAACCAAAGGAGGATGGAAGGCAGTTAGGAAGTGGAATAAGTTTGATGGGGATAAAATGATAAATTTACTTCGCACCAACCCCCCTGCCAACAATTGCCCCCTCAACCCAGAGGCCCTCTGTGGGGCACTCATGGACAAACTTCAGAATGCCACAGACAAAGTTGCACCAATCTGTAGGGTGAACCGTACGGATAGGAAACGAGGGGCCCCGTGGTATAATGACTTACTCAGAGCTCAGAAACGTGGGCTACGCAAACTGGAAAGAACCTGGCGGAAAAACTACAGTCCTGACTCTCGTAGTAACTATCTACGGGCTCTCGCTGGTTATAAGCAAGCGATTATAGCCAGGAAGTCCGAGTTCTACGAGGAGAGGATTTCTACGGCCACGAACCCTCAGAAAGAAGTCTTCCGAGTCCTCACGGAGCTCAGGAAGAACAAGGAACAGCCCCCGGACTTTAGTCAGGAGGACTGTCAGAAGTTCCAGGATTTCTTCACCAACAAAGTCATTGATTTGGTCACTGAAATTACGGCAACCTCGCAAATTGACTGTCCACCGGTGGATATCCCAGCCATACTGCCAATTATAATCCCGCTCTCTAATCTACCCTTGATTACAAAGGAGAGTTTAGTCTCCCTCACGGGACGGGTCAAGTCCGGCTCTAGGGCGGATCCATGCCCACCTGAAGTCTTCAAACTCGCACTCCCGGGCATTGAGGATGACGTGCTGAGTCTCCTGAACCTCTCTCTACAAACTGGTCAAGTGCCATCTGCCTTCAAGGAAGCCCGTCTGATTCCCTTGCTAAAAAAACCGGGGGCAGACGCAAAATGTCTGAAGAACTTCAGACCAATTTCCCAGTTACCATTCTTGGCGAAGGTCCTGGAGCAGCATGTCCTTATCACCCTTTCAGAACATCTGGAAAGCAACACGCTGCTAGAGCCGAATCAAGCAGGCTTCCGTGCGAATCACAGCACGGAGCTGGTTATGTTGTCAATCGTAGACGAACTTAGGAACAGAGCAGACAAGAAAATCCCGGGGGCCCTGGTGCTGTTGGACCTCTCCGCGGCATTTGATACCGTGTGTCATGCACAACTACTGTCGCGGATGAGGGACTTCGGCATTCAGGGCATAGCACTGGCATGGTTCACATCCTTCCTTCAAGGGAGGACGCAGAAAGTGCAATTAGGTGACATGCTCTCTACCGCAACCTCGATCACTTGCGGAGTCCCACAAGGGTCTGCTCTGTCACCCCTATTGTTCAACATATACCTACAGCCTTTGATTCGAATGCTTAATCAAATGGACTGTCAGGTATATAACTACGCAGACGACACCCAGATCATTATCCAGCTGGAGGATAGCCAGAATGCCTTTACCAGACTGCAAAACATTTTGAGAAGTACAGCTAACTGGATGTCCGGCAACTCCCTAAAAATCAACCCGGACAAAACCGAGGTGTTGCCGATTACCATCGCTGGCAACCCTTGGTGTGACCGTTTCTGGCCTGGGGAGTTGGGCACGCCTCCAGAACCGGCTGAGGTGGTTAAGAGCCTGGGCATCCAGGTGGACAGCAAGCTGTCCATGAAAAAGCAAGTCACAGCTGTGGTGGGCTGCTGCGTCGGCCTCCTTCGCCAACTCAGGAAAGTTTCCCCGCTGCTCTCTTTTTCCACCCTAAGGAGCGCGGTTTCTGCAATGATCTTGGCTAGGCTGGACTATGGCAATTCATTGTATATAGGACTCCCACAGGGCCTCTTAAACAGAATGCAGACGGTCATGAATGATGCTGCCAGGCTCATTTTCAAGAAACCAAGGAGTACCCAGGCATCCCCCCTCCTGTGGGAACTCCATTGGTTGCCAGTTAGGCAGAGGCTAATGTTCAAGGGGCTCTGCATTGTACACAAAGCGCTTCATGGCAGAGCACCCACCTATCTGAAATCTCGCCTGTCCCTTTACAAACCAGGGAGGGTGCTTAGATCTGCTGATTCCATATGTCTGGTTCAGCCACGCTGTAGATTGACCACTGTGGGTGGGCGTGCTTTCTCACATACTTTGCCAGCTATGTGGAATAAACTACCGCTGAAACTCCGCAATGAAAAGAAACTAATGCCCTTCCGCAAGCAATTAAAAACTGTGCTTTTCCAGCAAGCGTGGGGTGGCCGCTAAATTTTAATCTGATGCATCTTTTTATTGTATAGCTGATCCTAACAAAGCGCTTAGAGACCCCTGGGTTATAGTGCGCTATACAAGTCACAAGAAATAAATAAATAAATAAATATGAATTGTAATTTAAAACCCTCTTTAATGGTAAAGTTGTATTTTTATTCACATTTCTGAAAATGCCACTTTTAGAAAGTTGGCATTTTCTTGTTCTAACTATTTGGTGCCTGCTGCCTGTGTCCTGAGCATATGACTGTGAACAGCTTCGCAGATTGCCTTTGTGTATTCCTCCCAGGCAGTGAGACAAAGAGGAAATAGGTGTTGGCAAGATGAGCCATCCTATCAGGAGTGTTGGGACAGAGCTGTTCCCTGTCATAGCTACATTTTAAAGGGCTGCCTGCTGCGCACCCACAAAGGAACTTGATACAAACCTATTGTCATCCATGACCACTTGGAGCCTGGGCAGGAGAAGGAAGGAACTTAACAGAACCAGATGTGAGGGTAGTAGAGGGAGTCTCCCCACTCCAAAGACTAGAACCATGTATCCATAATGTCCCTCTTGCACCCACCACTCATCGGATCACTTCTGGACCTATGGAAAACTCAGAAGAAGGACTGCCCTGCTGCCCTGCTGGTAGAAGGACTGTCCTGCTGCCTAAGGACGGAAGCCTGGACCTGCTCCATGAACCCAGGGCCACGAGAGTGAATCCAAGGGCTAGCTGGTTGACCTCCTGTTCTGAGCTACAGCGATGTAACCAGCTCCAGGGGCCTCCCTGCTACTGCCCAGCTGACTTGCTGTAACTGAACCTGCCTGGCCCTGCAACTGGACCTGCCTTAGCCCTGTTGGCCTCTGGTAGAGTGAGTCCCTTATCCCCAAGAAGTGTCTTCCCAGGTTCTGGAGCCCTAGCTGGCATCAGAGTGCACTCCTCTGCCAAGAAGGGTGATATCTTGAAGTGTTGGGCTCTTTACGAACGCGAACCGACCCATTCGTGCTGAGACTCTGCCCCCAACGACAACCATCTGCGTGAAGCTTGTCAAACTACAGTGACAGCCATCGATGACTGGCAGTTCAAGTTCTGCACTTCACTCTACAGCAACGACAGTTCCGGTGACCGCCCACACTAAGCTCCAGCAACGACCGTCCACAACGTCTGACCAGATCTTCATACTACACGATGACCCATTGTGATGCCTGGCCTGCTGTTCATGCTACAGCAACAAACATCTGCGACACTCTTCCTGCTCCTCGAGGCCTCCTCCACCATGAACTTAACTCTTCATACCAGACTTTGAGAAGGTTACTGTTTCGGTGGAACCAACCTGGTCACTGTATTCAGCCCATGCTCCATCACAGTCGGCCTAAATTTATGACTATCCACCATCTAGCAAGACCAGATGACCATGAATGGTGCATTGTAACTTGTAGACGCTATACCTACCTAAAACTTTAAAGCACATCTCCAACTCTCCTGGTGTAATTTTTGTTATTCTAGTATCCAAGATGGCCGCGGGGACAGAGGTCTGAAGACGAGCCCCTGGGGGTACAGGATCAAAAAGTAAGTGCAAATCCTACTGTGCCCCCCATCCCGGGCGTACTACGAAGAACAAAGACTCACCGACCACTTCTGTCGAAGTGGTGAATCGGAACCGTGCTGCTGAGCCTCCACCAAAGCCATAGAGCCACTCCTTGCTGCCTCCGCCTCGGTCAGGTCACCTCAGTCGACGGACGCCTCAACAGAAGGTTCGAGTAATCACGCAGCAACCTGAACTGTTGAAAATCAATAAAGAAATGATGAACCCCCTCACGTCTTCAACTCCTTAATCCTCTCCAATGAGACTGAGTGTTTCCCCACAGTCCCTCTGACCACCCTACAACCGAGGATAGCAGGGGCTTCTCTCCAGATCTGCGCAAGTCTTCCATTATCGAGACAAGCCGACTTAACTTTGGGAGGCAACAGGGCTCGCCACCGGACTGCCTGGCCCTAAAATGGCACCCGTGGTGCTGAAAGCGCCCATTTGCACCCGCTAAACGCTGCACTACAGCTAGTCCACTGCCTTCACACTCCTTGCCCCAGATAAGCAGCTTTCTTGATCTACTGCAATCAGAGCTGGTAATTCCTTCCAGGTTGGAAGAGGACCGCAAAGACAACATCACGGCTAACCCAGGAAGACGGGACACGGGTAGCACGCTGCCTGAACCAAAAATGGCACCTCCCTACTCCAGCAAAAAGCACTCCAATTGGCAATCGCTCTACAAATAAACACCAGTCACAAATTCAGCGTGCCCAACATTACGTTTCTCTAAGTCAATTCTCATGGTGGAAATACAAAGTGGTCGCCTCACAATTTAAATGGCCCCCCTCACCTCTCTCTGTGCACACCTGAAACCAATCTCCGGCGAGCCTCCAATTAAAGAAATCAGGGAGGACTTACTCACCTGGTCCATGTCACGCATAATACCATTAGCGCTCCGATCTAGGGACCATATGAAGCAGGTCATGTGACATGGACGCCTGACCTTAAAATGGCGGCGGGCTGTCACTGCCATAGCATTCCCCGATTCTGACTAATTAAACCCTCGCCAGCACCCTACCTCCTACGCATATCTCGTAGCTCAGATTCTACACCGCCTTCATGCAGGAGACCCATGGCACCAATAAGGCTGCCCCTGTCACCCCCTAACCCCCATCTATAATCACTGGACCCTTTCCCACAGAATACGCAACATTCTTCACCCACACAAAGGCTGTTGCTGACCTCCCACTACCCAGACCATTATAATAATACTGTTCCCTAGCCAAACAAACCTCATCTTAACCACCCCCCAATATTATTCCCACATACGCCCCAATACTGCCCGGCCACCACAACACAGATGCTGTAATCCAACTCCATGTCCCTGACAACGACTTGAGGCCTATCCACTAGCTGGCAACCCCAGTTACCCCCCTCTCTCTACATAAGTCAAAGCAATGATCCTCAAACCGATTCGATAACAACCTTAGACCGATTCCCCAACAACTCAATCACCTAGCGAAACCCTCAGCCTGGAATGTCCAGGATGCCGATCCCCTAGGAGACACTAATTGCAGAAGCTTCGAATAGCCACCCCCTTTTCCTACTTAAACAAAATGTTACCCGTCACTCCAACCTCACCTTACCCCGACACACATAATCATCTGAAACCTCACGGACCGAACTCCTTCTCCATCACTTTCCCCCCAACCTCTCACCTAAAATAAAAAAGATCTTCAAACACGGACTGATTAGACATCATCCAGAAACATTATTTGTGGACATTTACCACTGCTCCGCCAAAGGGCAGCGGAAAATGGACCTCATTTTCCATACGGAAAGACTGGAAAACTGGATCACCATCCTCAGAACACATCTCCTCGTAACCAAAACAACTAACACCCATTACAGCTGTCAATTGTCGACCACAATCCCCAGCCGTTTCATGTGGAGTTGCCTCACCTCGGTGACCCTTTACTCCAACGGCACAGTCTTGATCCAAGCCACCAATGACAACCTAGATGCATTTGACTCACTCTTCCCCTTGCTTCGCAACGCCTCCTTGCACACACAGCACCCCAGCCCGAACAACTACCTACCCCCGATCGGTCCGACTAGCTGGATGCTACCAAAATCCAATCCCGTTCCAGTGGCTACAGCACCTACCCCTCCCCCCAAGACCGTGACCTCCACTCTGTCCCCCCCACACCAACCGCGCACTTTCCAGACCCCCCTTCAAACATTAGCATATGGTACGGCATAAATGAGGCTCCCCAACCCCTTGAGGCCCGAATCCCTTACCCTCCCACCCCACTCCACCTCCCTCAACAATCTACCAGCGCCGTCAATCCGCAATCTATGTCGCCCAGCTCCTTCTTCCTTCCCACACGCCTCTGATTTCTAGACATAAATCCTCACTCCCCTTCCCCATGACTACCCAGAGAGTCAATACTGACAACAGGGACACCAAAATCCATTTTTATCAATGACAAGCTCCCTCCTTCTAGAGACGTCTCTCCCCAGAACACCCTCGCTACGTCTTGCCCTGCTAGAAGACCAGCTAAAAAAGACATTACTAAACCTCAAAGAAATCACAATGAACCTCTCCTCACTCCGTAGGCCCAGCCAACACCCGCTCCCGACCCCCACCACTACCATTAACAAACGCCCAAGGCACCCTAGGGCGTCACTGCCCTGTTGGAGCACAACCCCACTCCTTGACCTGCCACAAAGACCCAAAAGAACAATAGCTGCAATGTACATGTGCGAAGCTTTAGACCTTGCCTCCTCCTACGATACTTCCCCAACTGTCACCCCTAATCCACAGATCTAGGTTATCACTGGATTTAGAAGGGACCGCTCTCCACCTAGTTCTCCAAGACCCCCAACATGCCTCACGACCATTCCGAGCACCCCCTCAATGAAGAAACTCGCAAACAGAGAGACCAACACCAACTGCATGCTTATTAACTGCAGATCAGCCATCAAACACGCCACAGAGCTAGCTGAAACCATCCTGACCCACGACATAGACATTGCGTTGATCACTAAAACTTGGCTAAACGAGTTCTCCTCTCCAATCATGGACATGCTTGTGCCCCCAGGCTTTGCAATCATCAACAAAGACAGAAAAATCCACCGCGGGAGAGGGGGGATAGCACTCATACATAAGAACACCATCTCCGTGACGGAAACCGAAGCCCTAAAATATAACACTCTTGAATTTTTTACCGCCAACATCAAGACGAGGGAAAACAAATCTCTATCTTGCCATCTCCTCTACCATCCGCCAGGCAACAACTCTTCATTTGGAGAACACCTACTGATCTGATATCTAACTGCACACTCCAGGACTCCAATAACCTAATTCTAGGAGACCTCAACCTTCACTGGAACGAGGAAAACAACCTGCTGATTCATAACCTGAATGAACTCCTTCATAACAACAACCTCACCTAACACTGCTTAGAGGAAACCCACAACAAAGGATCAATCCTTGATGCCATCATTGCCCAACCTGACGCAGTCGCGATCGACCGCACCATGCCCGTTGACTGGTCTGACCATCACAACATCCTATTCCACATCAACCAAACGATCCTACGCCAACCCCCTAATCAGGAACACCCCCACTTGGCAAGAAATCTAAAACAGATTCCCATGCATAGGATAGGATAGGATAGGATATAAGTTTATAGAGCGCTCGAATGCCGTGGCGTCTTGGTGCTGGTGAATGTGGAAGTGGTGCAATCTACATTACAAGAGCTATATTGAAGCAAACAGCCAGGTCTTCAGATCTTTCCTAAAAGATTGTCGGTTCGGCTGAAATCTCATGGCTTTTGGCAAATTATTCCACAACTTTGCTGCACAGTTTGAGAAGGTTCTTCCACCCCATCTTACTCTCCTAATCCTGTTTATCTGGAGAAGGCCCAACTTACTGGATCTCAGGGCACGAACGGGGTATAGGGCATAAGCATTTTTTGGATGTCTTTAGGTCCTCCCCCGTAGAATGCTTTATGAACCAGGCATAACGCCTTGAATTCCACGTGTTGCTGTACAGGAAGCCAGGGGAGTGCTCTAATTCCAACAGAGGTTGATTGGCCTCTAGGTATATTTAGAAGCAGCCTCGCAGCAGCATTCTGCAATGACTGCAGCCTACTCATCTGGGTTTTGTTAATCCCCAACAGCAAAGCATTGCAATAATCAAGCTTGGACAGTAAAGGGGCCACCACCACTGTTTTAGAAGAAAGAATAAGCTCTCACCTCCCCATCTCCGCTGGCGATCTTTCCAATACAGAGCTCACCTCCCACTACAACTCCACTATGATCAACATTCTGGATCAACTAGCCCCCTTAAAACAAAAAAGAGCCAGGACCACTCCCTCCAGATCCTGGTTCAACACAGACATAAACAACGAAAGGCGACAACTCAGAGCAGCAGAAAGACTCTGGCAGAACAATCCGTCCCCAATCCTCCTGGACCAACTCAAAGCAAAACGCAAGAAATACAAAATCCACATCAATCATGAAAAAACGTCCTTCTTTTACAACGCCCTTGAAAACGCTAAAAACAGACCCAAAGAGCTCTTCACCCTCATCAGTCAACAAACTTCCAAGCCACCCGTATCCTTAACACAGGCCTCTAATGCCCTGTGCGAGAACTTTGCCAACTTCTTCAACGACAAAATCTCCAAGATTGAGCTCTTCTTGGACTCCAACTGCAACCTCGTCCATAGGAGCCCGGCCCCAAGAGCAGAGGGTAACACAACCAATCGCCCTCCCAATCAGTGGAAATCATTTAACCCCGTATCGGAAATAGAGATAGTCAAACTGATCTCCACCTCTAAACCCTCCTCACATGCCTTGGACCCTATTCCTACCCAACTGGCCAAGAAGTTAAAATTCTCCCTAGCACTGCTCTGGACCAGGATCATAAACAGCTCCCTGAGCTCTGGAGTCATTTCGGATTGCCTCAAAGTTGGCCAAGTCACTCCTTTACTGAAAAATCCAGACTTGGACACCAAGGATTTGAACAACTACAGACCCGTCTCCAATCTCCCTCTCCTGGCCAAAACTATGGAAAAGTGCGTTCTCCTTCAAATGACGCAGCACTTGGACAACATCAACCCCCTGGACCCCCACCAATCGGGCCTCAGAAAAGGGTACAGCACAGAGACAGCGATCCTTAATATCATAGATGATACATACAAGTCCCTCGATACAGACCAATGCACCATACTAATCCTTCTGGACCTATTGGCAGCCTTCGATACGGTGGACCACCAACTACTCATTAAGGTACTCTAAGAAATGCTAGGGGCCGAAGAGGTGGGCTTACACTGGTTTGGCTCCTTTCTCCAGAATTGCTCTCAAAGAGTCAAAATCAAAAACTTCTCATCGGACCTTCACCCTGTCAGCAGAGGTGTCCCCCAAGGATCAGTCCTTTCCCCGCAACTCTTCAACTTATACATGGAACCCTTCACCACTATACTCAAAAGATACAACATCCCCTTCCACCTTAATGCGGACAACACCCAGATTTATCTTGAAACCTCCTCCATTGAAGACATCCATAGACTCTATGACACTCTTAGAGAAGTCCAACACTGGCTCTCTCTAAACCACCTGAAATTGAATCAAGACAAAATGGAAATCCTTCTCATTTCCAACAAAACGGAGAACCCTCAAGTCGCAGAATGGCTAAAAGCAATTGATGCTCCCAACGACAATCTCTCCCCGGCCGACTCCGTCAAATCGCTGGGAATCACACTGGACCCTAAACTAAGCATGGACAAACACATCAAGAACACTGCATAGAGTGCTTTCCTCAACCTGAAACTATTCAATAAGATAAAACCCTTCATCCCGACCAACGACCTCAAATAAGCGACCAAATCCCTGGTACTCTCCAGATTAGACTACGAGAATGCTACCCTCACAGGCACAGCAAAATCTCACCTAGCTCCCCTCCAATCAACTCTTAATGCAGCTACAAGTATGGTCACCAGAGTAAAAAAATATGAGCATATCTTGCCCGCACTCAGAGAGTTGAAATGGCTCCCAGTTGAATTGCGAGCCAGTTTCAGAACTGCCTGCCTCACGCACAAAACCCTCCACACAGGAAAACCCACCTACCTGGCCTCCAAACTCACGAAGGCTGGTCGGACAAGGAGCCTCAGGCGCTCCAATACTCTACTCCTCATCCTGCCGAAACCCGCAAACACAAAAAACCGCAGCCCGATCGTTCTCTGGAAATGCACCCAAAATATGGAACTCCATCCCAGTTCATATCAGGACTATCCCCTCCTTTCTAAAATTCAAAAGGCAGCTCAAAGACCTCTACCTCAACGTACCATCCCAAATGGATAGATTGCAACCAAATCTCACTGTGGGCACATTACTGCACTATGACATTTTATAACCAAGACCTCCACCTCATACATAGCCCGACTCCTCCCCACTATCCCCCTGGATCGGAAGGATGCACGGATTGAACTACTGTGCTCACTACTACGAGACTATGTAACTTTCCCTCTATCGTTATACAATGCGCAAAGTCCTCTACTGCTCCCTGTGACTTCCTGTTCACTACTGCTATAATATGTGTTTTCCTCTTTACAAAATGTTGTAAAGTGCTCCGATACCTTCGGGTCTGGCTAGCGCTATATAAAACTCCTTAATAAATAAATAAATAAATAAAATAAAATGTACTCTATTTTTCTCAATTTATTTGAGATTTTTCATGTGTGGTGTTTTCACTTTATTACTGTTTATGACCTGCATAAATACTTTACACATAGGGGCCTGATTCACAGAACTAACTTAAGTCAAAATCCCAAACTTACTACTTTTGGTATTCACAGAAGGCATTTAGTAGTAGTAAAGTTAGGATTTTGTCTTAAGTCTGTCTTAAGTCTGTCCAAAGTTTGTCTTAAATCTGTCTTAAGTCTGTCTTAAGTCTGTCTTAAGTCTGTCCTAAGTCTGTCTTAAGTCTGTCTTAAGTCTGTCCTACTACTTTTGGTATTCACAGAAGGCATAAAGTAGTAGTAAAGTTAGGATTTTGTCTTAAGTTTGACTTAAGACAAACTTAAGCCAGACTTAAGACAGACTTAAGACAGACTTAAGACAAACTTAGGACAGACTTAAGACAGACTTAAGACAAAATCCTAACTTTACTACTACTTCTGTGAATACCAAAAGTAGTACGTTTAGGATTTTGTCTTAAGTTATTTCTGTGAATCTGGCCCATTGCCTCTAAGACAGCTACCAGAGGGTTAAGCACAGGTTAATTTAGTGACTTCTGTGGTTACCCTTACAATGATTATGGTTGTTGCTTGAGAAAGATCTTCACCCCCTCAATCAAAAAAACAATTTCTGACATTGGTGCCCAGGGGTGGGATCAAGTACTTTTGTTTGTGCTGTGCCACTCTGTGATTTTGTGTAACAATAAAATCCCATATAAATAAGTTGACCTCAGAATAGACCTCTTTTTTAAATTCTCCTTAATTGACCTCTTTGCTTGTTTCCGAATTCACTTCCATTCCACCTGACTTTGTGCACATGTAACTCTGCCTGCAAGCACGGAGTTTGATCTTTACAATCTGCAGCTACACTGTGGCTGAACTTAAGGGATTCTACAGTGAGAAGGGTCTTCAACAACCAAGGGTTCCATGAAGAAGGAGCTGCTGAAGGCCCTCAGGGTCTGGGAGGGGGTCCACAAGTTACAATTTACACCACAGGAGGGGGATGATGAGGTGGACTTTCAGGAGGAGATGGGATTGGAGGATGCCAACCCCTTGATATTAGCACCAGAGGAGAGAGGAGACCCAACAGGAGTGAGGGTCCCTGACAGACCCACAGCAGGTAGTAGCATCTACTACCACAACCTTTCCCCTGAGAATCTTGCAGACAGGAAAGCAGAATAGGAGTTCAGACTGCAGATGGCCAAACTTAAAATGAAGGAGGCAGTTGCCCAGTGTGCTGCGTAAGAAAGAAAGGCTGAAGCAGAGACAGGTTGACACTGACACAGCTTTGGAGGAAAGGAAACTCATATTGGCTCATGAAGTGAGTCTGAAGGAGCTGGAACTCAAAGCTAAGCCAAGCACAGAGTTCAGCAACAATGGTGGCAGAGAAAACACAGTGTCCCATTAGGAAAGGAGAATCCACATACCTAAATACCTGGTGCCTAGCTTGATAGAGGAGAAGACATAGACAAGTTGTTTGACACCTACGAGGTAGCCTTACAAATTCACAGGCTCCTTGAGGTAGATTGCGGAGCCAGTCTGTGGAGGAACATGCCTATAGAGAGGAAAGATTCTTTGTTGTCCCTAGGCTAGTGTGAAAGGATGAAATGCCTCCTGATGAAGCCAACTCTTATCAGAAAGTATGGACTCAACCTTGAAAAGTATAGGCTAAAGTTCAGGTACAATCAGAAACGGCCTGTGGAAAATTGGGTTTTTTGATTGAGGGAGCTAAAGACCCTTCTCAAGCAATAGCAACAATCCACATCAGGGTGAATCCCAAAAGTTAAAAAAATAACCCATGCTTAACCATCTGATAGCTTGGCACAAAAGCAGTCCGGCTTAACTTAGAGGCAATGTATAAAGAATTTATGCAGCACACAAAAAGTGATAAAGTGAAAAAATAACCAAGAAATATCCCAGAACCAATTGAGGAAAATATATTAAAATGTGATAAATAGATAAATAAAATGAGAGCAAAATGACATAAATACAATCAGCAGAACCAGAGATATGCAATTTTAAATGTTTATGTCAACATAGCATTAAGAAGCAGAAAACGCTTGGGTATCTGGTTGCGCTAGACTGGGGAATAGTCACAAGTTCAGGTCGACTGCGATGGAGTACTGGCCAGATACAGGGACAGTGTTAGTCAGGTGAAAAAGTTATCTTCTCAAAGTCCAGTGCGTAGAGTTCAAAACCTCAGGATTTCACAGAAGGAGCTCAACTGATGGCATCCAAGGATCAATGGTCTGGGTGAGGCACCTCTTGGGTATCAAGAACGTACTCCAGCAGAGGCCAGCAGAGGAAAGAGTTGTAGGGAGGCCCCTGGAGCTTGCTGTGTTCCTGTAGACCAGAACAGGCTCCTAGAGCTACTCTGGTTGTCTTGGGTTCAAAAAGATGCTCCTAACTTTTTCAAGCAGCAAGGCAGGTCTCAAGCAGCAGGCCAGTCCTCTGATGAACAAGGAAGTCCTAAACAGCAGGGTAGCCCTCTTGTAGCAGCAGAGCAATCAACTGACAAACAAGGCAAGCCGAAAGCAACAGGACAGTCCACTGGAGTATAAGGCAGTCCCTCTGTAGTCTTCTGCAGATCCAGGAGTGAACTGAAGAGTAGGTCTGAGGGTCCACTATTTATACCTGGTGCCATCTTTGAAGTGGAAGAAACTTCTGTAATTTTCTCCCCACAGATGGTTCTAGAACTTCCTTCCTCCCTTCCCAGGTTGCAAGATTTCTGGTGTGGCAAAAGCATAATGTCAAGTTTTTCGTGAGTGTGCTGAGGCAGTTCCTTTAAAATTTAGGTGGGACGGGAAACAGCTCCGCCCCTACCATTCTGGCAGGATGATCCTCTCCCAGCAACACACAGGTCCTATTGTTCACTTTCTGGGCCTAATATCCATTACTGATTGGGGAGCAATTAACCGACCCAGGCAACTGGAAACTTCTAGAAGGCCTCAGAAAGTTTAGGGCAGGAAAAGTTCAACTTTCTAAAAGTGGCATTTTCAAAACTGTAATCTAAAATCGGATTTAACATTAAGGGGCCGATTCCGATCCGGGTCGGAAAGCACTCCGACCGAGTTGGATCCAGAGTGTTTTCCGACCGAACCGGACCCCTACAGTCTGAGCGAGCGAGTACGATGTGCACATATGCTGTCGGAGTCGGTTCGGTCGGACTCCCATAGAAGTCAATGGGAGCCAGTTGTACGACGTGTACATGTGCTCCCATTGACTGAATGGGTACGTCTCGAACAAGTGCGCCCCCTACAGTGGGTACACGTTGGTGCCATCTGTGCCGTACATGCCTGTGTGGGGGAGACCCATGTGTGCGAGTCATACGGCTGTGGGTGTCGGGGGGTCCGATGCGGACCCCCGAAGTCTGACTCCGGGAGCTTTTGTGAGCCGGACACTCCGGCTCGCACAGGCTGTCCGACGCGTGCATCATACTGGCTCGGTCATGAATCGCATCCATTGCACGCCACGGTTAGCTTACGACCGAGACGTACGGAGCGGTTCGGACCCGGAAACAACTCGGTCGGTAATTTTCATGTAGCTTGCATCGTACTGGCTCGCTCGTACAGCTGTACGAGTTGGGCAGAAAACACGCGCACGGCTCAAACGTTTTCCGGCCGGATCGCGTTCTGTGCCCTTCCGACCCGGATCAGAATCGGCCCCTTAATAGAATTTTAAATTATAATTCATGTGAGTCCAAACAGGATATTTCTCCCTGCTCACAATCAAACTTTTGCCTTTATTCAATATAATAAGGTAACCCAATGTTATCCTATGGGAGAGGTAGGCCTTTCAGTAGTGAAAAACAAATTTAGAAGTTTTTCACTACCAAGGCGTGTTCAACTTAAAAGTACATGTCCAACTTTTTAAATACAATGTACACTGCCCTAATGGCTGTTTAGGGCCCACCCTAGGGTTGATTTATATGTTTTAACAAAAAGAAGGTGTAGGCCTGGCTAATGATTTATTTTGTCAGGTCAAAACGGCAGTTAAAAACTGCACATAGGCTACGATGGAAGGCCCGAGACATGTTTCAAAGGGCTTCTTAACTGGGTTGTACAATAAGTGCTGCAGGCACACTAGTAAATTGTAATTTACAGGTCCGGGTACATGTAGTATCACTTCACTAGGGCCTTATATGTAAATTAAATTAGCCAATTGGGTGTAAGCCAATTGTAGGAAAGTGGAATATTATGTGGTATGGCTGAGTAGCCTTACCATGTAATATTATCACAATACCGCAAAGATGGTCCTTGGTATCACACCAAAAAATCTTTAGCTCAGTCCTGGCAGAGTTCAGCCTTCAGGCTTTACTAGAGAAACATGTGTTTAGCATTTTAGAGTACCAACCTGGTTGATAAGTAACTGATACAACTCAAGAGAAATCCTGAAGCCTGAGTGCAATATTTTTATAAAAAATAGAGTGTATTTTTATCTTAATTTAGACACCAAAATGAACAGAATAGCATACACAACTGGAGTTATAGATTTTTGAAGCAATATTTAATCAGTGCAAACAATACATGGAAATGATAACATTATGGTCAATGTCAAAAACCACCAGTGACAATCGGTCACTTGCAGGTTGAATTGCGTTGTACCCTTGCAGGGTAAAAGTGATGTGGGTCCCAGGACCAAGCCACAACAGTCAGTTCAATTTTACCTGGCCAATGAAGCCTGAGTGCAGAGTTGTCGTGGCTGTCCGTGGTACTAAACCTCCACTAAGCTGCTTTTACTGCTGAAACGATGATGTAGGGGAAAAAAGATGCACAAAGTCAACAACAGAGACTTTACTAACATTGGTCGCATGTTGCTTGGAGTTCCCTCTTGATGAAGCATCGAATAAAGGGGTTGTTTGCCAGACTGGTGTCCAACAAGCCTTGGCAGTAGCAAACACAGCAAAAAGCTTCTGGAATTCATGGGGTCCGGGAGAGCAATGTAGGGGCCTGAGATTTTGAAGCAGGTGAGACTATAATTCACGCAATGTACTGGAACACATGGATTTGGGTGATCCCAATGAGGTCCCTTTGGCCAGTGAGTCTTTGGATCTGGTCAGTGTTTTTACCTGCAGTTTGCAGGGGACTAGTGGCACTAGTCAGGGGAGACTGCGGCGCTTCTAAAGGGGTCCCTCACCTTGGGAGTGCTGAGTTTTAGCCAAGGATGAAGGAAATTCACTCAGTTCCCAGTCTGTTGCCACAGGGACAAAGTATCCCTCTTTTGCTTTGATGCTGTGGGCAAAGTCCAGTTGTCGGCGACATGAGTCTATTCTTGGTCCTTCCTTGATTAAAGTTGTTCAGATCTGAGGTTCTGGTGCAGGGGGGTGCCTTAAATCCTAGATTTAGGGAAGTTAGGGGTGTAGGAGCTAGTAGCCAATGGGGAGCAAGTAGCCAATGGGCAGCTAGTCCCTGCAGCTATTCCACCCCTGAGGTGACCAAATCTGGGAGTGTAGGTCACCTTTTCTACCCAGAACCCACTACTTCTGCCTCTCTAAAGATGGCAAAATTATCTTCTAGGTGTACAGATCTGGCTGCTCACCCTGGAGGTGTGGCCAGCCTACATGGAGGTGTACACCTTCTGTATACCTAATTCCCGTCTTGCTCGGGTGCAAATGTGCTTGAGGCAGGGGGATGGTGGTTTACTCCACTTGACGTCAGCCTTGAAGGCATTTCAGAGGGAATGCGGCCTTTGAAGCTCACCACTTTGATGTGCCACTTCATTAGCCTGCCTGAGGGAGAGGAGGTGTGACCTCCCTCCTACTCAAGTCTTTGTTAATATCTCACTCCTGGGAGGGATCGCAGTGCCTGGCAGGAGGTCTGTCTTGGTGGCAGCAGGCACAGGAAAGTGCAGGCTGGTCAGCAAGAGCACAGAGAAGCTGGGATAACCAGGTGGGCAATCTCTAAGGTGCCACCTGGGTGCATGCCACATCACCAAAGGCACAAGAACTATGTCTGGGGTGAGAAGGCACTTTTTTTTACACTAAACACAACATATTTTAGTGGTACCATAATGGAGCTGCCAATCTCAAAATTGTCCATTTGGCAGCCTATGGACCCCTAACACTTATAGTAGTTTCCAAAGGGGAAACACCACTATAGGGACATTCAGGCTTGTGCTTATATCTACTCACCTTTAAATTCTGCAACCTGCCTCCTGGGCTGAGGAAGCCTACCTTAGGGGTGCCTTACATATATTAGAGGTAGTGCATCTGACTGTGCCACACAGGATGAGCACAATCGAGTTAGAGCAGTTTGCAATGCTCTTGCAATCTGCAATTCAGGCCTGCTGTCAGTAGTACACTTGGGTCACTCAGGGTGGACCAAAGAATGCTGCCTTTACCACCCATGCCATGGATTCCACTAGTACCATATACTAGGGACTTATAAGGGGGTAAAGCCTTTGCCATTTGGGGTTGCCAATTCACATATAGCAGATTTGAGGAAAGAAAATTGGCAACGGGGCCTGGTTAGCAGGCTCCGGTGCACTCTCAGAGTTAAAACCAGCATTTAGTAGTCTAAATAGGAGCAGAAAATTGGAGGGCACCTGCAAAGAGCCCTGTTTTCTTATACCAATGTTACCGTGTATGGAGAAGAGAGAACAAGCACTTTAGCACTGGTTAGCAGTGGTAAAGTGAACAGAGTCCTAAAAGCCAACAAAAACATGTTCAGAAAACAGGAGGCGTGAAGGCAAAAGGTTTGGGCATGACCTGCAGAGAGGGCTAAGTCCAACACTGCCCCACCAGTCTTGCGTAGATTTTGCCTAAAATTGTCAGCAATACACTGGACGGTTGGGTGAAGGGTAATGAAGTAAACAATTACGAAGAGCTGTACAATCATTTTTCCAGAGAGCACGTTCAGTCATTGTTTTCAAGAGCTACAGCAACACCTGATAGACAACAAGGTCAATAGCCCTAGGCAGCATGCCAAGTACCTGGTAGTGACCCCAAGAAGGGTGCTTCAGTTCCTCCCCCCAGCAGAGTGAGGGGAAGGTTTGAGGTGACACAGACAGGTCCCAGAATAAGATGGAGGGCAAGGGGTCCCAAACCCTTCTGAGAAGCAAAAGCCAGCTTCTGGTGGGCTGTGGCCGAGGGTGCTCAATTTCCAACCCCGCTGCTTTGACTGTTGCCAGTTAGGACATGAGCAGGGGAGCTCTCTATGTCCTAAGAAACCACCCAGTGGTGGCAACTCAGCAGTGGTGACCAGTGTGGCCTTAGCAGAAGGTAGTCCCCAGGAGAAGAGGGTGGAGCTTGCCCTGATGCCTCTTAGTTGGGAGGAGGGTTCCAAGGGTAAACTTGTGGTCCCTGAGGTGGAAGTCATCACTTCCATCAGACAATAGTCAATTGGATATTGGTCAATGTCCTGAGGGATACCTGTGCCAGTCAGACCATGGTGGTGGAAAGGCTAAATACCTCCAAGCAGTACACCAGAGATATGTAGGGTAACTCAGGCCCATGGACAAGACTTTTTCTGCCCCATGGTTCTGGTGTCCCTGGAATGGGGTGTGGAAGTGACCCAGAGGAAGGTCATAATTAGTTCTCATATGGCCATTGATTGCATTCTGGGAAATTAATTGCCACCATGTTTTAGAAGAGCTGGGAGGGGTGACCACCAACGGAGCCCTGAAACCTATGGGTTCCTGGTATGCTATTATCAAAAGGAGGGTATGGAGACCCAGATGGAGGGGCAGGAAATGGAAACAGTCCTCACTGGGAGGACCAATGGATTAGGGTTTGCCAGCTCTGAGAAATGAACATCACAAGACTGACCCTGGCAAATCCATTTCTGACCAGGACAGTTTGTGCCGAGAACTTGCTGCACCGACATCCAGCACAAGGCTCTAGTGAACACGACTCTTCGCTCCACATTGATGTCATCAGTGACCAGAAATCCGAGATCTGCACTTTTCCCTTGAGCAAAGAAAGCCCACAGTTCCAGCCAGTGTGAAGCTCCAGAGACTACCTGCCCACGATGCACCGCATGATCCTCAACGTACAGCGAAAACTCTCCATGATGCTCCTCCTGTTCCTTGCAGCCTCCTCCACTGCGAACTGGACTATTTACGTCGGACTTTGAGAGGGTAACTGTTTCGTTTGGGACTAACCTGGTCCCTGTAGCAGGCTGGCGCTTCATTGAGATAGGCCTGAACTTGGGACTTTCCCCGGTCTAACACAATCAGATGATTGGGAGTGTTTTGTGCTTTTAGGCACTATACTTACCTCAGACTTTGAAATTGCATATCTCCGACTTTACTGATTTAATTTTTCTTGTTCTGGTATCATTTTATTAAAATTTACTCTATTGTTCCTAATTGGTTTGGGATTTTTCTTGTGTTGTACTTTCACTTTATTACTGTTTATGTGCTGCATAAATACTGCCCACACAGCCTCTAAGATAAGACTGACTGCTTTTCTGCCGAGCTACTAGAGGTTTAAGCCCAGGTTAATTAAGTGACTTCTGTGGTTATCCCTGACAGAGATTGTGGTTGTTGCTTGAGAAGGATCTCCCACTCAAACAAAACCCAACTTCCAACAATAAAACACAACCGTTCAAAGTGTTTAGGAGCGTCAGCAACTTGATTTGAGGAGTAGGGTGTTATATTGTCCATTACAATAAATAACAATGCATTGTTATATGATTATTATTATTATTATCACATCCTCATTATCATTGTGATTATTATCTGTTTCAAGATTGGAGTGTGCCATTCTGCAATACTTATATTTAAAAAATGTACATATGCGCATGCATGCATGGTAACACCTGCATGAGTATTTGTCATTATCTGCAGCTACAGCGTCACAGTTCATAAGTGTATGTATTATGACGCATACACTTGTACATGACATTGCACTAATTTTTGTTAATGCTGCACAGCATCCACAAAAACATTTTTCCTATTCTTGCTGATAACAAATAGCATTGGTAAATTGAATTGGCTCAGCCAATCGTCTGCATTGGCAGCCAAATCGAGAGACCTCATTGAGTTGCCAATGCTTATTTTAGCTAATGGGATCTGCCTCTCAATGCTTATAACTCTAAATGATGCACACCTAAAAACTCAACAATGGTTAACTCATAACCATCTATTGTTAAATACCCTCAAAACTGAATTCCTTCTGATTGCCCCCCGCAACCACTCTGCACCTACCCAGAACTGCCCAAACATCTTACTGCGCCTAACTGCTATCCTTATGTTGTTTTACTCTGCTAAATCTTTAGGTATAACTTTGGACAAATACCCTAATATGCAAGATCACAGCAGTGCAACTATTAGGGGAGCCAATCTTCAGCTCAACACCCTAAGGAATATCAAGCCATTCCTTCCACCTGAGGACATCCAGCCAGCTGTACAATCCCTAGTTATCTCACGCGTGAAATATGGCTTGGTAACCCTTGCTGGGCTACCTGAAACTAGTTTGAGCCACCTCAACGATTCGGCCAGACTCATCACTGGCTCCAGAAAACATGACCACATCATCCCAGACCTAATTCAACTAAACTGGCTGTCCATTGAAGCGAGGTTCAGGTTTGAGATAGCTTGCTTGATTCACAAAGCTATTCATCAGAACACCCCCTTTTACCTGGCAAAAAAACTTGAGCTAACGGGCTCGAGTTGGAACTTTAGAGTCTCTAACACCCTATTATTGAAACCTCTCAAATTCAATAAGAAAATAACTTACAATCATGCTTTCTCTGGTCTTGCTCCAAGAATATGGAACGCTCTTCCCTCAGAGATCAGAACCAACCCATCTACTGCCTCTTTCAAAAAACATGTCAAATGGCTACTCCTGAATGACCTTCAATAGCAATAACCCGGATATTATCTCTATCTACTTCTTTCTCCAGTCTGAATACTCTTTTTAACGTGCTGTTTCAATTGAGTGTTTTTGTTTCTTCTCTGCTGAAGCATTACAGGTCCCACTAGATTGGCTGACTACCCCTGCCCCCCTTTGACCTTGTGTGTCCCCCCCTTGACCTTTTGGGTGTTAAGTTATCTCTTTTGACCCATTTGTTTGTTGTACTCATACTTATGCCACTTTGTACAGCGCCCTGATACCCTTTTGGGTCTTGTTCCCACTTTGTAAAACTTTTCAAACATACAAACAATCAAAGAATATAGTGGGCTGCCTCAGTAGATAAAAACGTATTTGGCAGTAACTGGCAGATGTCACAGTTTGGGAAATGTCCTTGTTTTTACATTCCCTTTGTTATAAAGGATCTGAAAAGTGGCCTGAATGGGCTTACCCCTGATGCTACCTCCTCTTTTCCACTGAGTATGCTGCGGCCCAGCCAGGCATGAGGTACCCTTCCCATTCAAAGAAAACCAGACTACTAACATTCTATAAAAAATATTATGGGGCTTCATTTATTATATGGAAATATATGTGCAGCAATTAAAATAAACTTAACGTCGAGGTTAGCATTGTGGTCCCATAACCATTGCAATATACCCTGAAAGAGGTTGTGTCTGGCAAATTTTTAAGACACGCCTGCAACAGAAACATATTATAATCAAATGCTGAGATGTCTACAGTGGTTCTATATTCTAGCTTGAAGTGCAGGAATACATTTTTACCCAGCAATTTGTTTTCTCTTCCCACAGACAGAATACAATTAGTATTGGTGCAGCTAATAAGCTTGGCTTGCACTTTAAGTTTGGACAATTTAAAAAGCCCACAGCAGAACAAAGGGATTGCTTTATGTATATAATCTACCTATGAGATTAAGAATTTATTGCATGGTAACTTCATATACTTTTGAGATGTAAAGTTGTCTCTTAGGCGAAGTGCAAGCACTCTATGGGAAGTAGAAAGAATCCAGCCAATAACGTGAGAGACAGATACTTCCCTATATAGATCCAAACCCCACACTATGTACATCCTAGAGAAATTATTACAATAGGTCTTGCAGAGAGAAGGGAAAACAGGACCTAAAAATTTACCACCCCTGCTCTTCTGTGTACCTCTTACCCGGTTCATGGTACACGGCGGGAAGACCAAATAATTGAAGGAGATCTCATTAAAGCAGTAGAAGCAAACCATTATTGGGAGGGCACTAAGCATATTTGGACAGGTGATAGCATTTGGTGGTGCGACTTAACCCCTGCACACCATTGTAGAGACAGTGTTTTTTAGGATTACCAGAAGTGGCATCCCATCATCACTGGAGGATCGTGTAGTGACGTTGCAGTGGACAACAGAGCAATTGTGTCATCAGCTCTTCCAACTTTTCCAGCTCTTGCTCTAATTGACAGATTCCATGTGCGTTTCCAATTCCCCCTTGGGAAGTAGGGAATTAGTCACCAGTGCCCCGGATGACACTGATAATTAATGTTGTTGGAAAACTTTTCATTTCATGATTTATTGACCTGAGGTCTTGCATGAAATATTTTGGCCCCCCAGTGTGGACACAGAACAGCGTGCCCATGCTTCTGACACCTGCACTCCCAAACTGAAAGCTCAATAGGATGTAAGAGGGGCACAGAACCCAGCAAGGATATGTCAAGACTGTATTTGGGACCAGCCCAAAGTGTTATGTTATAACAACTTATAAAGTGCGCAAATATTCATAGGTGTCTCAGCGGTAAGTGTGTGTGTGATTGGGGTTGGTATGGGCACACAAGTAAAAGAATATATTTCCTCATATGAGACAAATAGTTTTGGTTCATGCAAGTGGGTTGAAGATATCAAACGATTATGCTTTGCCATAAAAAAAATGGGAGATGTAGTTATGGGTCAGGACATAACTTGCTTTCAATTTATATAACATTTTTATTTGGGTACTGTAAAGAAGAACATTTGTCTTAAGAATGTTTGCTGAACAATCTTTGATTTGCATGTCAGGATAACACAAATTTGGATGGTTTTCTTGGATTTAAAAAAACGAGTTGTTATGAAATAAATGTAACTCAAACATTTGTGTACCAAGATATTGGGTTGTGCATTCTCTTCTGGGATGAAGGAGGGTCTACGATCTCTTTGGACACTTCTTGAAAACGGTTGTTAGAATTAAAATTCCCGTTCTCATACCGCATTCAGCACGTTGTATTAGGTTAGCAATGTGTGACTAAAGTACATGTAAATATGCTCATGTTATGCAATCTTTTGAGTTACCCCGGTAGCATTCAAGCTTTCGTTAGCCAGTGTGACTCCATTTTGTATTTCGTAATCCTTATTAGACTGTCTCCGCTGAGACCGTGTTAGGCCTTAGAATTCAGAATAGCTTGTCTCAGCAGAATACTGTATTTCGTTATATTTTCTTATTCTGTCCAAGTCTGCAGCTCGGCTTGCTAACACGACAAATATTCTGCTTTGCATTCCATTGTATTCAAGTAGCTCTGCTCCCATGTTAGGAGACGCTGAGACTCGGCAGAGTGGCCTTGGGCCACTGATAGCATGCCCATCTGGCAGGTGTTAACTCATCTCTCTGTACCTCCTTTGTTCAGACCGGTTCTTTTCCACCAGAGGCGTGGCCGAAGTCGCTTGAAGGGTTTATCTTCTATTAGCGAATGTTGGGGAGTCAGTCCCCTCGACAAACATTTTATGATGATGGTCTGACTGGGCTCCCCTGCAGAGAATAACAATAAATACGTAAGTTTTTAATTCCCTACTGTCTGATCGACTCTTCATTTGGGAAGGCATAGCAAGTGGTTATAAGTACCCGCGTGGCCCTAGAGGGCCCAGTGGGTTTGTAGGGGCCGGGGTGGTGTCTGGTTGGCCGGGCGGATCGTGGTTCCTCACATACAAGACCATGCTTGGTTCTTGCAGCTGCCCCGCCCTCCCAATCAGACAGATCTTCGGCTAGTGGCCCTTGGCTGGGGTCCAGAAACGGCGAAACCTGGGAGCTGACCGATTGGTCTGAAGAATCGGCAGTGGAGAATAACTTGCTTGACCTGTGTGCACCAGGTGACTGATTTGGTTCTTGGGAAAATGGCACCATTCTTGTTTGGCACGAGCCTACAGGTTGTGTCCTAGTACAGTCTTCGACTGTCTTGTTTGAACGGCACCAGCCGACGGGCTGCTTGTCCTGGTACAGTCTTTAGACTGTCTTATCTTGGTGGGTCTGCGGACCCATGAAGGACACAGAGCACTTGAGAGCAGTCTACCAGGCCAAATGGTAATTGACCTCTTTGTGAAAAGGTCCGGGATTGTTTACAGGTGGTCTGCCAGACCAACAGAAAATTGGATTGCTCATGAAAAGGTCTGGGGCTGAGGCCTGTCCTCTTGTATTGGTGCAGTCTCCGGACTGTCTTGGGTGCAGTTTGTGAACTGCCTTGATTGGATGACGGGCTGTGTCTTGGTGCGGTTTAATACCGTCTTGGTTTGTACTTGGTGGGTCTGCCGACCCTTGGAAAAGACACAGAGTATTCGTGAACAGTCTGCCAGGCCAACTGGAAATTTGGCCCGTGCTCGAAAAGGTTTGGGACGGTTTGCAAACAATCTGACAGGCCAACTGGTAATTTGGTCTATGCTTGCAAAAGGCCAGGGGCTAGAGCCTGTCTTCTTGAACGTGGTACAGTCTCTGGGCTGTCCACTTGCCTTGGTGTGGTCTTTAGACTGCTTTGTTCTGATGCGGTTCACAAGTGGATTTGTGGTTTGATCATTGCATTTGAGTGTTATGAAGTTTGTGGACTGACGTTGGTGGTGGTGCTTTGCAAGCTTGTTTGAGCGAGTAGCAACTGTGCTTTCCGGACAGTGGTCCTGGTTTGTGAACTATTTTGTTCCATTATTTTATCTGTATTGCATTTGTGGGTGTTGTTTGTCCGTTAGGGACAGTGTATGTGTCTTATGTTAGGATTTTTCAAACACACGGGGGGACGGGGAGCGTTTTAGAAAAGACAGGTCCAGTACCAATGCACCCAAGAACAGCCATGTATCACAAATGGTAACAGTAGCCAAAGTAATGAGGACCGCAGCCGTACTCTGGTTGCGAGTCAGGGCCAAGGTGGGTGCCTATTTATAAGAGAGGAGGAGAAGGCAAAAAGAAGAAGAAAGGGGAAGGGGAATGGAGATGTCTCTAAGTGATCAGGTTGGGATTTGATGAAGCTGGGGAATTTCTCCTTTAGATATTAGTGCCCTCACACACTCTTGCGAGTGTCATGCTTCATCATCGGGCGTTGCTCCTCGTGGGGGTGGCGCTGTAGTCCTCCATGGGCCCCGCGAGAGGGCTCTTTATCGGAGATCTTTTAGCATATGCCGCAGTTGTGCATGTGGGTGTGTGGGCCTATAAAAAGATGTGTGTGTGAATTCTAAAAAGAGGTATTACCCTACTGGTACCCAACGAACATACTTTTATTCAGGAGTCCAGGGGGTAATGCTTGAATATATATAAAACGCTGGAAGCAAAGCACCCCCAAAAAACAAATGAAATGGATGGGAGAGTATTGCTCAGCTGCTTACTTAAAACTCCATGCGTATGTGTGGTAGTGAAAGTGTGATTAGTGAGGTCGACATGTTTTGCGCAATGTTGGTCCCTAATGGATCCTAATGCGCTTCTTCAATAAAACAATAAAAATAGGGTTCAGGGACGGCGACACCCTATAGCCCTATAGTACCTATACTAAGGTGGAGTTACGCCTGAGTGGCACAGTGGAACATCAACTGTATGTTCCTTCGATCAACCTGAAAGAAAAGATAAAACATCGAGAATACAGGAGAGACAAATCCAGCAACACAGCAGAAGTAAATGTTGCCGTATTGTGTCTTGTTTAAAAGTGGATTCTGCATGAGGTGGTGCCCCTATTATCCCAACCGAAGAGCATGCTGTAGCATAATAACCACTGCTAAATTTTGTAGGTCAACGCGTATCTGTGCTGCGAGCATACATAGTACATGCGGTGACGAAACCGGAGCATGAAATAAGCTTCCTAGTTGACACCGTGACATGCTTAGCAAACACATATAATCAAGGCATTGCTGCCGTGGGGGCGTAGCAGCCCATTACCCTCTACACACATGGACAAATGCAAATTAAAACATAAAAACATGAATGCGAGTGACAGAAGTGCCGGATGGTGAGGTCACTGACTATAGTTGCACGTGACTGCCCAGTAAAGCTGCTTCACTCGAATACTGGGAAAGTAATGCGTACCCCTTGGAGAGTATGGAGTACCTCTACGGCAAATTCCGCGGTGCAGAAGCCACCCTAGAAAGACATGATAGTTCTGCCATTAGTCTGGGGAGAAGCATTGAAAATGCTCTCTAATCTGTTGGTCAAGCAGCAGAGAAATACTCACAGTTATGGCTTCATGTCACACAGCCTATTACCTGCCCCAACCGCTTATGGACTGCCGGAGAATGCAAAGGACACATTATCCCGTTCAAATAGTCCTGTAATGCAGCTGGCGGGAGAGGTACTTGGCGTGTGGGCGGAAGTGCTACGCTCGGAAGCCTCCGCCTAGCATGATGGGATTGCACAAAGCTGGATGGTTACGGCGTGTACGCAACATGGCCATTTTGGAAAGGTAATTTCGCCATGTCAAAGGGTATAGTAATCGGTGTTAGGTAACTCTCAGGGGCGACACAGTCGAATAGTATAAAAACCCGACGGTCACTCATCATTTATAATTGGCACCAATGGAGCGATGGCTGTTGAAAAAGGGGGCGACAGATAGCTCCACGGGAGTACATGGTATTTATAGGCTGTGCATGACTAAAGTACAGTAACAGTCAGTGACACTGGGGCATATGTGTCAGAGAGTTACGGGATAATAGCCTATACGTCACCGGAGGGTCACTGTATAGTGTCGGGGCAGCGTGTGTGGCCACAATCATTACACTACTGTAGACAGTACACAACTGTTGACAGCATGGTGTGAAAGGTGATGGTAGTCCCTTCTGAATAATGAATAATATACTGTCCACGGAGTGAAACCCCATAAATGAGTGACAAAAAAAGGGGGAGGGGAAGGCTAGTTTGGAGATGGCCATTAGTCTTACGTCAGCTACATGCCACTAAAGTGCAGTGACAGGTACTGAAAATTAAGCATTGATGTAGAGGGATCGTGATGATAGTATGCCCTTGGCATGATGAGAGGTACTAGGTGTGGGTGCAAAGTGGTGTCTCGGACATCACACCTGAGTAATGTTGTCTAAAGCATAACAGTCCAGGCTGTTGTATTCATAGTGTTACTGAGTAGTGTTAGACAACAAGCTCAGACCATGGTACTTCGTCATTCAGACCTACGGTATTGCTTTTTAAACGGAAAACCCACAGTTGTTCCTGGCGGAACAACGTGCAGGAGGTCCAGCCAGGGTTGGATTCCATGATAGTCCATTTTAGGCTCTCTGGTGTGTGACCTAATTCCAAAAAGTGCGTCAATAGTTTTGTGCTGGATTTTTTGCATCGTATTGTGCTCTTGTGCTCGCCAATGCGGATCTTTATAGGTCTTTTAGTCATTCCCACATACTTCTTGTCACATGGGCATTCTATTAAATAGACACAGTTCTTTGTGTTGCAATTGGTGTGTCTATTCTGGACCCATGGTCTAGCCAGACCCAGGTCGAGTTGTTTGGATGCAGTCGTGAGTGGGCAAACTGTACAGGACCCACAGGGATAGTGGCCTACTACAGGAGGAAGGGACCATAGTGTGGGTTGGATTACTGGTGTGGTCGTATGTCGAATGTGTGTCCCTGAAATTCTCTGTTCTCTTGATGGAGAATAGTTGAGGAGGTCCTGGTCTAATGGAACCTGTCTCTATGATAGCCCAGTGTTTTCTGATGAGTTTTGGGATTTTATTTGAATTGGGCGTGAATGTAGTGACGCATGTTAGGGCCTCAGTCTTAGGTCTATCTTTTATTTCCAAGAGGGCTTCTCTTTTGTGGCTGTGCTATTACTCTTTCTGGGTAGTGTCTCTCCTGTAAGTTGGTTGCCAGAATCTCTGATTGCTTCTTGAATTCACCCATGGTGTTGCAGTTGCAGTGAAGACGCAGGAATTGTCCCACCAGGAGATTGTCCCTGAGAACTTTTGGGTGGTGACTTTCATATAAGAGGAGGCTGTTGCGATCAGTTGGTTTTCGAAAGTTGGTTGTTAGTATGGTTCCCTCATTTAAGGTGATCCATAGGTCCAGGAAGGCAATGCTCTCACTGGATATTGATCCTGTTAATTTCAAAAAGGGATCAAGAGAGTTAAGCCATTCGCAGAATGTTTCACAATGTGTTTCCTCTCCACACCAGAAAATGAGAATATCATCAATATAGCGTTGCCATATAAGGATGTTTTGTCTGTATGGGTTGTTGTCTCTCAGGACATATTTGTCCTCCAAATTGGCCATATACAGGCATGCCAGGCTCGGCGCGAATGTGCTTCCCATGCTGGGACCCTGGATTTGATTATAGAGTTGGTTCTTAAAGGGAAGCACATTCACAGATAAAAGCATGGGGTGTATCATGAGACCCGGGGTTGATGTTGTTCAGCACAGTTTTGACGGCCTCGAGAGTGGCATCCTGGGGAATGTTTGTGTATAGAGGCCTCGACGTCAAGTGTGATCAGGAGATCAATGGTGGCTGGTTCCGGGAAGTTTTCAATGAGGTTAAGGACCTCCGTGGTGTCTCTCAGTTAGGTAAGTGTCTCGGTGACAATGGGACGGAGAAAAAAGTCGCAGAACTTACTGAGTGGTTCCAGTACTGAATCAATCCCCAACACGATTGGTCGTCCAGGGGGAGGGTTCATCCCTTTGTGTTTGTTTGGGAGAGTGTAGTAGTAAGGGGTGTGTGGGCTCTCATTGGTGAGGAAGGCTGCTTCCTGGGATGTAATCCATCCTTCAGCGGCGGCCTCTGTGGTAAGGCTCTTGATCTTCTTTATCAATCGTGATGTAGGATCATCATGAATTGGAAGGTAATACCTTGAGTTGGTAAGTTGTCGTTGGTACTCCGCATCGTACGTGTTCACATCCTGAATCACTATGGCCCTGCCTTTGTCGGCTGGTTTGATAATGCTCAATGGGTCATCAGTGATACCTTTAAGTAACGTCCTCTCATCTAAGGACAGGTTGTCAAAAAGTCGCTTCTGAGTCAGGTTGGTCACATCCTTCAAAACAGCCTGCTCGAAAGTGAGCACCTCATTAAGTGTCATGGCAGCAGTCGGTATAAATGTAGATTTTTTCTTCAATCCAGATCCAGTTGGTGGGGTGCCTGGTTTGTCCTGAAAGAAAGCCTTCAAACGGACTTTGCGGAAGAACTGGTGAAGTTCCTGGTGTAGTCTCAACTCATCCTCAAGGGGTGTCGGGACAAACCCCAGTCCCTTCTCCAAGAGCCTGATTTCATCCGTAGACAAAGACCTGGAGGACAAATTGACCACTAGCGTCTTGCTCCTGCTGTTTTGCTCCGGAGTGTCATTGGCTGTGTGTCCTGCCAGTGTACGTTTTTTCTGTTGTTGTTGGCCGCCTCTTCATCTGCCTCTTCCTCTGCCCCTTCCTCTGTTGTGAAAAGGGGGTTAGAGAATTGTTGATATTTTTGCATCGGATGGTGTCCTGGTGGCATGTTCCACATGGGTTGGGGACCCATCCATTGGCCTAGATATGGTTGTGGTTGAAATGGTGGAAATGTTTGAAACAAAGGGGGCGGTTGTGGTCTCCAGGGACCCCTGGATGATGGAGTGTTATTCCTGCCCTCGTAACTGGAATTACTACTTGTTGATCCAGATCGTCTGGAGGTGTTGCTACTCACTTCCTCCGATGAGGTACCATGGCCTTCAGGGATATAGTCATCCTTTGTGTAAGGATATATTTTTCTCCTTTTCAAAACGCTTTAAATCCTTTTGCATTTTTGTTATTTTCTGCTTCATGAGGAAATCCTTATGTCCGTCATCTCTTCGTTAATTTCTGCAAGTCGTGTTTTGAAGGCTGTAATCGAGATACCTGCCTTAAGACCTGACTCTGCTAAGGTTATTTTGATAAGTAACTCATCGGAGAGGCGCTTTGCTGTATTAATTATAAGCTCTAGCCAGTCTCTGGTACATTTCCAAGCAATCTTCGACCATCTAAAAAGATCCGTGAGGTAAGTGTCACTAATCGGCCATTTGGTGCTATGTTGGCCCTTAAATACTCCGTCATTATAGTACCATGCAGAGCTGTCTTAATCTGCAATTTTCTCTACGATTGTAGGGACTTCCAATCGTAGTTTTTGATCCCTGTCGCTACATTGCCTTCATCATCCAGTAGTGAGGGGGCCCTGAGTATCTCTGCCAGTGTCTCGTCATCAAAACTAAGGCCAGGGACGTCCATCCTGGGATAGAGAGGGGAAGTATTTGTCTATTGTGTGTAAGGGGGATTCAGAGTGTGAGTAGCCCAAAGGAAATGGGCCCACGGAAAAAGAGGAAAGAGAAAGTTATGTCCCATGGCTAACTGCCGTACTAAATACTTCAAACACACAGGGGGGCGGGGAGCTTTTTAGAAAAGACGGGTCCAGTACCAATGCTCCCAAGAGCAACCATGTATCACAAATGGTAACAGTTCCCAAAGTAATGAGGTCCGCAGCCGTACTCTGGTTGCGAGTCAGGGCCAAGATGGGATGTTAGGATGCCTTGTTTCAGTAAGTTTGGATGTTTCGGATGCCGATGCTGTCCCAAAGATGAACGGTTGAAAGAGGACCAACCCGCCCCGCCGGAGGGTGCTCCAAACTTTGACATGTATGTCAGACATGGTATTGGCCCTATTATGTTTAGCACATTGGCGAATAAATATACAAGGGACAATACTGAGCTGCAATGGCCGCTTACTGGTTCTTTCGATGAACAGAAAATTAATTTCCTACAGGATAAATTGTTTGCTAAAAGGAGTAGACAGTCCATGTTTGACTATCTGAGGGTGTGGCAGAAGGAAGTGAAGCAGCGGAGCTTGAGAGCAGAGAAGGTGGCTAGAAGGAAAGAAATGCACACGATTACACAGAAGGCAGTAGCCTATGATAGGGAAAAGATAGAGAAAGGCAAAGAGTGTGAAGATAGAAAGTTTTGACTGCAGACTGATAAAAGCTATGTTACTAGGGAGGAAGAAGATGAGTTAGTTGAGGAGCTTCTGGATTCTCGCCCCCCGCCACCCTACGCCCCGCATATACCCGGCGGTCCCCACTTCCCCAGCTCCAGCTTCTGAGATTGCTCCCTCCGATATTCCTGGCAACGTTGCATCAGCCTCAGTCCCCCTTGCTTCCATTGCATTCCCACCGGTAACAGGAACAAACACTGCTAATTCGCCTGTGCTGTCCCTTGCCTCTCCTGTCTTGTCTTGTCTCCCGGTTGTGCCCCGTCCACTACCCTGCCCCTCACACCCCCCACTCTGACCCCCTATGTTATGGTACCCATTTTGGCATCTACTATTCCCTCTGTGGGTGCTATGCCCCACATACAGTTGCACACTGAGACGCCCACGCGCAGACTTCCTGACACCAAGGGGGTGGCAGTACAGGATCGCATGAATAAAGCGTTAGTGCACTCTGCTGTAGGCACTTAGGAGAAACAGATGGTAGAGAGCTAGGCAGCTCAGTGGGCTCAACACCCGATTTATACTGTGGAGGATGTGTGTAGTGTGATGAAAGAGTATGAGCCCTTCATACAGCAACATGCCCTTAAACACGTCGGTCACTCTGATACAATTGTGGGAGCAGTGTTTTCAGGGTACCGCACATCAGATTATCTATGTCATACAAGACTGAGTATACGTTGCAGACATGGCCCAAATTAGGTTTTTAGTAATTTGTCAACATTAGTGGGTTATCGAGACAGATTACTCCAGAAGGTTCCATCGCCGGGGGCGCAACACCCCATGAGGGAGGTCCATCCTATTTACCATCCTGAAATACTGAAGTTGCGTGACTCTACAGATACTGTAATAAGGCAGAGAGTCGAAGCTCGGTTTCAGGAACAATGGATCTATACCCCTTGGAAAAGGAGTGAGGTCCTTTCCCTAAAGTGTCAGTTACTGGACCCGAGAATAAACCCAACTACGTACTATAAGGAATTGACAGAAGCAACCTCCTCCACAGTGATGACGTTAGCTGACGTAGAGTTATTCTTTGGCTTGTTGGTACCGGTAGATATATGGAGACAAGTCCATACGCAGGACCATGCACTGGAACTGGATGGCACATGGGAAGAGATCAGAGCATGGGATAAGGAACGCAAGCCCGGGGAGACACCCAAGGCAGAGCTGCTGGCTCTGCCTGGATGTATTATTGCCTACATGCACTCCCTTATACCTCTGAAGAAGGTGGATTGGGATAAGTTGACTGCGTGTCGTCAGAAGAAGCATGAGAGTGTGTGTAGGATTTCTTTACTCGGAGTGTTCCTAAATTTCACTGGTCAGGATCTGTCACAGGAGGGTGGTGTTCGTTTGTTTGTGAACAGGTTTGTTACAAATTTACTCCCCGAGATTGCTGCTCGACTGCAGGTCTCGGAAAGTACCTGGACCACATCCTTACCATCAGTCATATTAAGTATGGCTCAGTATTATGAGCATAGAGAGAATGAGGACAAGGAAAAAGTGGAGAATAAGACAAAAGATTTGAAAAGAAAGATTTGATGCAGCAGGTTTCAAGAGGAGGTGGAAGAGGACGTGGTTCGGGGCCAGGTCCGCGGGCCCCAGGTCCAATAGGGTTGGCTCTTCAGGTACGCCCGTGGGGCCCAACCAATCTCTCTACTGTAGAAAGGAGGGACATTGGCAGAATGAGTATCCAGAATTTTTGCAAAGAGGTGGGGCTCCTAGAGGAAGAGGTTCTGGAGGAAGAGGACATGGAGGAGGAGGCCGAGGTGAGACGCAGTCAGAGAATACGACGAACAATAGGCAGAGCGGGAAATATTTTGACGACCCTCGAAGCCGACAATACTATCACGACGACTATGACATGGATGAAGTGACAGAGTTGTCTCACAGCTAGGACAGTCAGGGACAGGGCAAGGGACCAGTTCCGGTGCATGTAGATCAGTGTGGACCATACATTACTGCAGGTTTACAATGCTCCACCGAGAAATTCCTGGTCGATACAGGGGCTATGAATAGCTCTGTTTCCCATTCACTGGTCCCAGGGGCAGCTCTGTCTGGCCAAAACAATATTTCGGTAGGTTTCTCAGGTGTGCCGGTCATTAGCTTCATTTCTAAGCTTCTTGCTCTGACTATTGATCCTTTTGCAGTCAGCTCACCTTTCTTACTGACATCGAATTGTGGACAGAACTTACTTGGATTGGACTTGTGAAAAAGGTTGCATGCGACAATATGTTGCTCCCCAGATGGTTTTCACATGACTGTAGCAGGGCCGGACTGGCCATAGCGGGCACCGGGCAATTCCCCGGTGCGCTGCACGGGTGGGGGCCGGTTTTGGGCCCCAGGGGGCCGTTTTTGTTACAGGGCCGTTTTTGCAGCATAGCTGCAAAATCAGCCCTGTAACAAAATCGGCCGAAAACCGGCCCTGGCAAAGTGCTCGGCAGGCCCCCGTGGGGGCCGGCTGAGCACTTTGTCAGGGCCGGTTTTGGTTCCCAGTCCGGCCCTGGACTGTAGGCCCGCGAGTTGCCCATGTCAAACAATACTTTGCAAAAGACGACCCCCTTCCTCCTGAGTTCCACGATGTACCATGCTCATTGTGGGCTACTGGTGATACCAATGTTGGGTTGCTTCAAATACCCCATGTCTCTATACAGGTGAAAGACAATGCCAGGTTGCCCAGAACACCCCAGTGCAAGATATCCCAGGCAGGAGAAAAGGCTTTATTGCTAATAATTCAGGATTTGATTAAGTCTGGGGTGGTTGAGGAGACAACAGCAAATGTGTGCAATAGCCCCATCCTTCCTATTCTTAAAAAGGCCCCTTTGGAATGTCCAGACGCTACTCCTGATGTTTACCGTTTTGTGATAGATTTGCGAGAGGTAAATAAAGTTGTCGTTCCCCAATATCCTGTGGTGCCGGACATAACAACGATTTTGACTATGATTCCCCAGACTGCTACATTTTTCTCAGTCATTGACTTAAAAAATGCTTTCTTTAGCATTCCCATCCATTCCGATAGCCGTCATCTTTTTGGATTTGCAATAGCCGGTCGGATTTTTAGATTCTGTCATGCTCCACAAGGCTATACGGAAGCCCCAGCATTTACACCCAGGCTTTACAAGCACAATTAGATACATTGGAATTTCCATCTGGTAATATGTTGCTATAATATGTTGACGATCTTCTAATGGCCTCAGACACTGAGCAGGGCTGTAAGGAGGCCACGGTTAAGTTACTGCACCATTTGGCAAACCATGGACACAAAGTGTCCCTATCGAAGTTTCAGTATTGTTGACAGGAGGTCACCTACTTAGGTCACCTACTGTCGAAGGAGGGTCGCAGACTAACACCAGAACACATAGCTGCCATAACTAACATGTCTGTCCCTAAGACCCAACGCGAGGTATGCGCGTTCCTGGGGATAACTTCGTATTGTCGGAAATGGATCCCTAACTTCTCCCTACTAATGAAACCCCTTCTTTACCTCACCACTAAAGATGTGCATGAGCCTTTACCTTGGACACCTGTATGCCAGCAACCTTTTGAACAATTAAAGACTGCGCTTTGATCTGCTCCTGTGCTTGGTACTCCTGACTATCAGAAGGCTTTTGTGCTTTATGTACATGAGGCCAACAGTTGTGCACTTTCGGTACTAAAACAGGGTTTCGGTGGTAAGCAGAGACCCTGTGCCTACTTTTCAGCCATTTTGGATAATGTCGCCAGAGTGCTCCCGAGCTGTCTGAGAGGTGCTACGGCAGCAGTGGTATTGATCAGACAATCGGCAGGGCTTGTCCTTGATAATAACCTCACAGTGATGGTAACTCATGCTGTGGATACGCTATTTGAACAAGACGAAGACACAGCACCTCACTAGTGCACGTCTTACTGGATATGAACTAACCCTGTTTTCTACGCACATTACCATAAAAAGATGCACCACTTTGAATCCAGCCACGTTACTACCCCTCCCTTCGGAAGGAGAGGACAATGATGTTAATGATTGTCTGCTTTGAACAGAAGAAGAAACAAAGGGATGGGTAGACCTGACTGATGTTTCCTTGCCTGACCCCCAAGGGGAACTATATGTCGATGGCTCTTGTTTCAAACTGCCGGATGGCATACTACTGCAGCCTATGCAGTAACAATGCTATACACTGTAGTTGAGGCATCCCGTGTCCCGTATCAGTCAGCCCAAGCTGTAGAATTGGTCGCTCTCCTAAGGGCCTGTGAGTTAAGTGAGGGACTGGCTGTTAATGTCTACACTGACAGTCCATATGCCTTCGGCGTAGCACATAATTTTGGGCACCTCTGGGCTGAGAGGGAGTTCTTGACATCTCATGGGCAGAAAATACAACACGACCCCCTAATACTCAGATTGTTATCAGCACTGACACTCCCTGCCAAATTGGCTATAATAAAATGCAGTGCACATAAAGCTGTTGTGGACGATGTGGGGAGGGGGAATGCGTTCACGGACCAGACAGCTAAAGAGACAGCTAGGTCAAAGATGAGTAAAACGTTTGTGGCAGGTCCTGCTAGATGGGTTCCAGACAATGGAATGTTTGAGAACACTGTGAAAAGTGTAAGGGAAATGCAACGAGAGGCGACCACAGACGAATTGGCAATGTTGGAGGAGGAACAGGGCGTTTAGACGAGGACGGGTGTTGGACTGATTTGTCAGGCAAACAAAGGTGGTTGATGCCGAACGCATACGTTTTTCCTGTAGTCGCTATGACCCATGGCATGGCGCACATTAGTGCAAAAGGTATTTATAAACTGTTAGACCCAGTATGACAGAATGAGAATATCCCTAAAGTTGAAGCACACTTGGTGAGACACTTTATAATTCGTCTCAAGTATAATCCTGGAAAAGGCACCCCTACACCTGCTGGTAATTTCGCACTGCCTTCCTTCCCTTTCAAGGTTCTCCAGATGGATTTCATCAAAATGGAATGAGTGAATAATCTGAAGTATGTACTGGTGGTAGTTTGTACATTCAGGAAGTGGGTTTAGGCCTACCCAACGAAAGAGAACATGGCTCTAGTGTGAGAAGTTGGACTGGTATATGCTGTCCACTAGTTAAAGTGGGCAACTTGCATCAGTCCAAACGACCCTTATTGATGATTAGGTTAAAGACAACCTTTATTGAAAGCTATCCTAGTGGTAGCTATGGAGAGCAGCCTTCAGGCTAAGTCTCGAAGGAATGTAAAGCAGCTTGGTTTACCAGATTATAACCTCCTGAATGACCAAATGAAAGGAGAACCACACAAGGTATATATATAAAATATACGTATTTATTTCTAAACACTCTCTACTGACCTCTTTATGAGATTAATGAACAAGGCACACAATATTACAGTAGTAGAACGACAGTAAATATCACAATACACAGTGGGCCCCAGGGGGAGACCAAAACATACTTTAAGAAACTGGTATAACAACCATGACTTGACCCGAAACAGTGCCTAGAGCACGTAGAATCGCTGGGACCCCAAGGAACCACCCAAGCTAGTGACAAAGGGGAACCACGGGGGACGCGTGCATTGCGAGAACACAGCTGCGAGCTCCGTACAATCCTATGGGAAAGTCGCGGTTGGAATTTTAAAGATTAAGGACATTTAGGAGAGGACTTTGAGCAAACCCTTTCAAACTTAGAAGGTTCTAAGGCCAGCACCCATGTGAGCACTGGAGTGCCCTACAACCATTGCCAGAGGGTCCTGGACATCAGATTCAGCCTGGAGACTTTGTGCTTATCCGTCAATTTCAGTGCAAATCCTGCTTGGAGCCGAGGTGGAGAGGCCCCACCCAGGTGCTCCTGGCCACTCGGACAGCTGTGAAAGTGGATGGCCGGAAGCGCTGGGTGCACGCTTTGCATGTAAAGAGGGTGCCTCTTCCGCTTCCGTACGATTCCTGGGTGAAGGACGGGATCGCTGACCAGGAAGGGGAGCTGGTCTCCCGCTTCGCTCCCTTTTCCGAACCCCGGCTGAGAGGGGCGCGGACTGAGAAGGAGAGTGTGAAGAACCGGGATTTAAACCCAGCGGCGCAGGGGACACGCCCGAAGTCTTCAGGTTCACCTGTCTTAGAGTACAGAGACACGGGATTCTTCTGCTGACATCAAAGATCAAATTTATTAGCTGCAGCCAGTAACAGAGATCCTAGAAGTACAACACGGTGTATGTTCTCAGGAGACTGCTCAACATAATAGAGCGGAGCATCGTCTTTTATGCCAAAAACCAAGTTCCTGGCTAGCATCAATTACTCACAAATTTGACCAATCAGAGGATGATATTTACAGAGGCATCACATAACGACAAACCCACTTTCAGTTATCCAACCCACCGCCAATGACAAGGTAAAAATCCAGCATTCTTGCTCGAACAGGCCGGCCGGGCCCATCATAAAAGTCCTCAACCCAAATCAATAATTAGGCCATAGGGCCATAAAAGGAAGGAGCAGAAACAGATGAGAAGCAAGATAGAGGGGTGTGTGCGTGTGCCATAGAATCAATAATGTCCTGCTCTTTGATCTCTATCTGACCAGCTGCTTAACAAGGTACTGGCTCAATAAGTTTAGCCTCGGGCAACAGGGTCAGTTGACTCAGGTCAAACAGGAGTCAACACGACCTCAAACTAAGGTGTATGCGTCTCTAGAGGCTCGCTTGGCCACAGTCATCCTGTAGTCATTAGCCTATGTGAGGGCAACCACAAAATGGCGGTTATGCACAAAATGGAACCCAAGGGTGCAGACTAGATCATCAAATACACAGTGAATCCATCGGTGTAGCATGACGAAAACGCTTACGCGTACCGCACTTGTCAGTCGCGGTTCGCTGATACCAAAACCATCACGATACGACTACCTTCATTGAATGGGTTCAGAATTCACGGAACCACAGACCCTCCTTTTGCCCTTACATAGGCAATAACCTAAACTCACGTCAATCTGAATCCAGGTCTATATTCATCAGATCATTGAGATGTTGCTGTAGCATCATCCTGGTACTTAGTAACTCTCTCTGGACAGGTCTCCTCGAACACGAGGTAACAAAAAGGCCACAGATAGCAGGAGCACACTGTATACAAAGACAGAACAGGAAAAGGATAGCTAATACCATCCCAATGACCATCAGAATCTTCCATCCCCAGGTGGATAACAATCCCCAGAACCATCCCATTAACGACCAATCTCCTTCGTCCATATGTACGGACTCGGAGAGCTTATGTAGCTTGGAGATGGCTTGGACAAATGTCGGAGCGTTGTCTGGAATGAAAACACAACAGCTTGATTGGATCAATTTACAGGCCCCTCCTCTATCTGCAAGTATGACATCTAACGCAACTCTGTTCTGGAGAGTCATAAGGCGATCCGACTGGAGCTCAGCAGTCAAATTACTAAGGGCGCCGGCAGTCTCGACTATGGTGGACTCAACTACTCTCGTCAATTGCGGTATGTTCCTGCTGTTAACCATAGGTCCCCAAATCGGCAGAAAACCCTTCAAGAAATCTCCCAATTCTTGTCCTGCGGTATCTTCCTTTCTGAAGACATCTCTAACGACTCTCATCTTGTGGTAATCTGCCGCAGCTGTAAATGTAGGAGGTAACAAGAACGAGACAAAACATGTGCCCGAGAAATCAGGGGGCAAGAAACGTGTACTGCCTTCAACCTAAGACCTCTTCATCATGACCATTATAAACACCTGCAGGCGACTCATTTCATAATTTCAAAATGAGCACTGTACAATACCAATATTCTGAACTAACAACCAAAAATATAAAAACACAACACCTTGGCAATAGCTAAAACTCTAATGGAGTGCAAGATTTGATAAAATATATGCAATGTAAATGGGAACTAAATCACAGACACCTACCTGCCAACTTGAAGAACAATCCCACTGTATGAGGAGGGGTGGGGCCTTGAAGGGGCTGGGCCTCGTGCCGGAAGTAGCTAGGAGCAGTAGCGGCCCGTGGAGGAATTCCGTTGGGCAGTGAAGAGGGGCGGGGAGGGGCAGGGTGGGTGGTAGTAAACACTGGAATAAGGATGAACGAAGGTAAGTAAACAATTAAAGAAATAAAACGAATTTCGTTGCGTGCGCTGAGGCGCCAAATGCGTTGCAGCGCGCGCAACCAAATTAGTTTTATTTATTTAATTATTTACAGCGCCAAATGGGATGCAGCGTGCAACAAAATTTATTTTTAAATATTTAATTGTTTACTTACCTCCGTTCACCCATAGTCCGGTGTTTACTACCCCCCACCCTGCCCCTCCCCCGCCCTGCCTCTCCGCCCCATGGAACTTTCTCCAAGGGCCGCTACTGGCTAGGAGGCACTTTTAAACCCCACCCCGCCCTCAAGCCCTTCTTCCCAAAAAATGAAAAGCTTGCTGAGGCTGGTGCTGGTGTCCTAGAGTGTTTTCACACCCCTTCATTGACCTCAGCAGATCAAAGCCTCAGAAAACTAGCTGGAAACCCACAATTTACAGTGGTTTTCAGCTTGGTTTCCCTGCCACCATGTGATTTTGTCTCCTCACCGAGTGACCCTGTGAAGGGAGCTGAATGTGTGTCACACGGTGGCACAGTGTGAGTTGGCAGGGATGCAGACATGAATTACCTGAACATGCATTACATTAATTGGTCAGAAATCGTCAGTGTTTTTACCAGTAGAGTTAAAGGCATGTATATTGGACCCGTTAGGGGCCTGTTTCTATGTCCGTTCTAAAATACTATTGGGTCTGAGACAGGAGGGACCTGGCTCACTTAAAACCCTGTTGCTGTCTACCTTTAACTGCCAACAGAGCTCCTTAAGGCACAAAATAACTTAAAACACAAGCCATCCAAACCATTTGGCCTCACTCTTGACCTCTAACCTTAAACGAAAATCAGCTCAAAACACTGTAGTTGTCCACAAGGACCACATGGCTACTTTCCTCGCTTATCTTTCAAATGTGATGCAACCTTTCCTCCCTCCCAGGAATTTGTGGGTCACTTGTCAGAACTAAACTGGCCATTCAAGCACCTAGACACAGAATATTTAGTTACTTTTCCTGCACCTCCAAGGCATCACTGTCTGGAAAAGTCCTGCCCACCCAGTTCAGACCCCAGGGTGACTTATCCAAATCTTTGCTGTGATCTGAAGACAAGCATCTTCTGTTCTGCCTATCCTAAGTAAAGGAACACGTTATTGTTCTTAAAACCTTTTCCCTGCAGGCGTTCTGGCTGTTGCGCCATCATAGAGCCTATTATGGGCCCACCATCAACAGGTCTCCTGCTGATCAGGAGGGCCCTAATGTTTCCCAGCGGAGCTCCCCTACCGGGATCTATTTGTCCCCTAACCATGTAAGGCATGGGTAATGGGCAGAAAGCCTGCAAATAGAAATGTCTCAGAAACGTCTGAAACCCGCGTAAATTATGGTTTGCTATGGGTGTCAGAATTGTGAGGATGTCAGAAAATCAGACAATCGGATTAAACCAGCTGAAATGTATTGGGTGAAAAATGCTTGGTAGAGGGCAGGACATGTGGAATTTGGAGCTCAATGGTATTCCCCATTTCATTACAGAAACGCGAGAATTGCGTTATGTATTTCATTCAATATATCGTATACCACAGGAACTGGTTATTTATTGGGTGCGAAAAATAAAACTCAATACTAAGGGACTGGAAATTAAGTCTTGATATGGTTACAGGATTCATTTGTGAGCCCTCGCTTTGATTTCTCGTGTACAATCACAATGGCTATTTTTGCACATAGCGCTTCATACTGCGGTTGCACCTTCTAAAACAGTGCTGAACGGCTGAGTAGGCCTCTATCACTTTATCACCTGCAGGTCACACACTAGCTGCCATCATAAAGTGCCTAACTCGCTGAGTTACCTTGCCTTACCCCGCCCCCCAAATGCGGTCAGATAGTATACCAGCGACGTGAAACGATTTACAGAGAATAAAATGAATTAAATGAACAAACGTGGGTTTCCCCCATACGCAACAAAATCTTATATGCAAGTATATAGGTGTACAAGGGAAACCTGTTGATTGAATTTGGCGTATCGGTCTCTTTTTCACAATTATAGCAACCGCCCCAAAATAATAACGCCCCCACCCCCGCTACAATCACGCTCGTCAGACGGTGAGAACCTAGCCCCTGAGAGTTCGCGTTTCTGAACACAGTATTGCTGCGGCTTGAGGTATGCGTCTCTGTAGCTGGAGGGAGGGAGGACGGGCGGCATCGGGCGGGAGGGGGCTTCTGGTGGATGGCTGCAGACGGAGTGAGGCTGTTTGCAGGCGCCAGCAGCGGCGAGATGAAAGGGACGCTCCTGGGGGAAGCTGCTGCTGAGTCTGACCGGCTCCAGGAGGGGGCGGGGGAACCTCCTCCTCACCAAACCCCAGAGACGGGGGCCTGTGCCTGCCCACCGCCCCGTGTCCCTCCCCTGCCAGGAAGAAATGGCAGCATTAACAGTCATTAATCATCCTATTATGAGGAACCTGCTGATCTGAGTGACTGGCACATGGACGCTCTGCGTCCAGGCACGGCGACGGCGCAGCCCGGAAGTGGAGCACGGGAGCTGACTGGGCTCTACCAAGAGATGCGAGAGGGGGCGTCGTCGGGGGCTGGGAGACAACATGGGAGCGTAAAGGGTGTATTAAAAGAGGCAACGCTGACCCGTCCACACAAAAATTAATAGAACGCTCAACCAGGACCTTTTATCTATTCCTGAACTCTGGTGAAGCGAAACCTCAGTAGTCAATGGTAGAAAGTTACAGGTAAAGTCGAGTGGCTACTTCAAATAAAGCTCAGTCGTCTTGAGTAGTAACCGAGTCTCACCGTCTAATACGGCGCACTACATTTGGATATTGGATGAAAAGCTTACTTTGTGCCTTTTATTTGTGTTTATCTGGTTCTCTTCTTGAGTCTGTCTGTCCATCTACTTGTCCATCTGAAATCCTCTGTATCTATGTGAATTAACCTGTCTGTCTATGTGCCCATCCTCCCGAGAGTCCCGACTCATTTTCTTTACCTCTACCCATCTTTCTGTTTATATTTATTTATGTGCTTCCATGATCATCTCTCGTCTCTTTCACTTTCCATTTCATGTGGGTGGTTCTTTTTTCCCCTGGACTGGTGCTCTTCTCCCTACGTTTCGTTGTTTCTGCCTCATATTTTGAGCCTTGCAAACTTTTCTTGGTCTATTTTTCCTTTTCTCTACATTTCGTGTTTTTTTCTGCCTGTCCCTTTGGGTCTCTTTACTTATTTTATCTTTGCTTTTAATTCTGTCTTTCCCGCTCTGTCTCTGTTTTGACTCATGTTATAGTTCTCATTCCCTATTTCATGTCTCCTGTCTGCATTTCGCTCTCCCTCCTCTCCTGCATCTGCTGCGCGCGACGCTCCAAGCCACGCTGCGCCACTCGCTTCACACCCCGGGATTGTTCCTGTCATCCGCGCTCCCTGCGCCCACAGTCCCCTCCAACCGTCTCTGTCTCGCCCTTGATCCGCACCACATCATAAACACTGAGACGTTGTAAACACACATTAAGCGGCTTCTCTGGGGAAGAATTACACGGAGGTTTGGACTCTTTTTGAAAGAGTTCTGAACAAGCTGACAACATTTCGCGAGCAGAAGGCTGCTGGGGAGGGGGGGAGGGGGGGGGGAATCTCGCCTGGATCAGGTTTCTGAACCTTTCAAAGGCTGACTCTTAAAAATGCCATTAAAACAATTAGTGCCCCACGGAAGCCTAAGCACGCTGCTTTCAACAAGCGATTACCTTTGTCAGGTCTGTTAAAAAAAACACTATGCGCGAGCAGAGCCGAAGCCGCAGAACCGGCCCTTCCTCTCACGGCCCGGACAGGAGCCCTATTTACAATTATTCATATTTCATTTTCTTCGGCTCCGGGCTCCTCCCCCCTCCGGGACGTTTCTGGAGCTGCCTGGCCAGGAATGCGTGGTATCCAGCGAGAGACTCCGCTAATGATAGGTTCAGGAGGCAGTTATGTGCAGTCTGTCTGCTGCGCACGCTTTAATAATGTTCTCAAGGAATTTCGTATTAATTGAAAAGCTGGCATCAATCAACCCCCTTAAAAGAATGCAAGGCAGATTTACTGCCGCCCGCTGTGCACATGTAACCCCCGTTTATTAATTGTAGAGCTGCACAACGTGTAAAATAATTGCGTGTCCAGCGCAACACAAAACCTTAACTCACCATGAATGATGCTCTGGGTGGTGTCGTGGGATGTGCTGCGGTGTTTTGGTGATTAAGGGAGACTTAAGGGTTTTGTACAGCGCTATGAGGGAGTTTTTAAATATATACATAAAGCACATTCTTCAAAGTCTTGAAGAGACCTGCCCTTCTTGTTAACGTTGCTGGTAGTGCTCTGGGGAGGTTAAGGTGACCAGACCCGGCATTTCTTCTTCTCCGAAGCATTACAAACAGCTCCTGTAACGTCACTTCCTGATGCTTTAACACCGCGAAGAGTAACGGTAATACCGCGCACCTTCCAGAAACGATGGGGAGTGCGTCTGGTTTTTTTCTTGTTGGAGAAGTCTTGGAGAAATAACTAGTGGGAGCAGTGTCATTCACCAAAACTCGAGGGCAAAGCCAAAATATTGCGTACATTCCTGCTGCTATCGCGCCAATTCCCCGTTGTAAAATGGAGGCTGTGGACTTACACGTAAAACAGTCTAGTAATGCTCTGCTAGTTTCTGGCAGCGGATGCTGCGACACTAGGGGTGAAATGACATCTTTGCGGTAACACCGCGCACTAATTTTCTGAAGTGTCTGGCATCTGGAGGAGATTTACAGAAATGTTCCACAGAGGCAGTGTTTGAAGTCGGCAGTGCTAAAACACGCATGCATTATTCAAAATACTGCAGAAAAGTCTGCATGTGGCATTGAACCACGATCTCTCACTTCCAGGTCCATTTAAGGAGCTCTTCTACTTTAAGGCCTAGAACTTACAGGGTCAATGTTGTGGAAATGACTGGCCTGGTATGAACATCACCGACACCTATAGGTGGAAACTGTTTTTCTGGTGGTCTCTGAGAGCCCCACTAACAACATTGTAATTTCCGGAGCTTGGGCTGTATTACCGAGACTGTTACCGCCCCAGTAAATTCATATAAGGGTTTAAAAGGACTGGAGAGGGAAAAAAGTGACCAAATCAATAAATAACCCGCAATGTTTCTTTTCCGGAGCATAACCAGCAAGGCTTGAGGGATTAGATTTCCACGTGGTGTTCTTCAATTACTGTAACCTTTAGCGCCAACATCCTACTTTTTTAATTAATGTTCTTTTTGGAAGTGAATGGCATTGACTATGCAGAGGTGTGAGGTGCCCAGAAGCAAACTTGTTCGGTCTGGGTATGTGTGTGCTCCACATTCCTTCCGCGCTATGAATGCCAATGTGGAAATTACATTTTTCAAGACAAATTACCTCTTTTTCGCTTTTCACTTCATAAGAGTTTAGTTTAACGGTTAACCCTGTCAACGCTGCTCGGTACCATGTTCGTTCTGTTTGATGGATGCTCAATGTACACTCTTTGCAGCAAATGTACATTTGTGCAAAATGCCATGGGTTGCAGGTAGGTAACACAGCGGCTTTGTTCACTGATAGGCCATTGCTGGGTCATGCATTAGACTGCTTTTTAAGTCTTGCACATTGGGAGCTATTGCTGCCTGTAGTTAACCTGCCTACCTACTGTGAACAAAACAATACAATACACGGAGTGGGCTTTGGGTTCGCCCATTGTTCACGATCGAATGGCTTTCTCATACATCTCACATCTGTGCTATTCATTCAATTGATTTCCCCCATATTTTTTATTCTCCCTCACCTGAAGCATAACTGCTTTAGTTTCCTTTTGAGTGGGTAAGTTTTATACTTCCACCATTGTCACGACCATGTAACTTTTCACTTTATTTTGGATGATCTTTTTCCTTTTGCCACTGCAAACAAGCATTAGCAAAGTCAACTTATTGGCAGTCATCTTTGAAAGGCGATGTATATTTGCTTTGTCGGTGCTTGTTCTTTAAAGCTGATTGATCACTTCGAACTAATTCGGAAGTGTACACCATTGGGGCACTTATTACACGTTAAAGTAAGTGCAGATTCATCCATTTTATGTAGACTGTGTTGATATGCATTCTATGGAACATATACCATAAAGTGCTTAAAACATGTTTGAAACTGTGGGCTTTTGGCCGTTATACGTGCATTCTAGAATGTTATATAAAGTGTATGGAAATGAAGATAAAGTATTCAAAATATGCAGGTAGGCATGGATTTTAAATCCTCTTTGGAAAGTGCTGTGCCCTAGAAGAAGAGACCATGTATAATTATTGAGCTCAGAAGTTGGGGTTTTAGTGAAAACCATGGTTTGTTTTGCTAAAAACCACTCTGTGCATCTGCAGCAGTAAGAGGTATCTGAAGCTGTTCTCTGCAAAGGACAGCTAACACTGGGCCCTGATTGTAAACAGAAAAGCTCATGTTTTGCTGCTTACAACAAAGGCAATGGGGAGGTTCAGCAGTGTGGCATTGACTCTCCAGCAGCAGTACACTTTGTCCAGCTTAAATTCAAATTGATGTGGTGGAAGGGCATCAGACTGCGACTAGATGAAGCCAGTATCCCCATGGAATAAAATCTATACCCCTCTTGGGGATTCGGCCATACACACGGATATGGAAATATTAAGGGGCAACCCATCATCCTCGTTAGATATGAAAGTTGGTGTATCTATTAATTGATCAAGACAGTCAGCCAACCATGGAATATATATATATATATATATATATATATATATATATATATATATATATATATATATATATATATATATATATATATAATACATTTTCGGAACATCTTTGGTCAGAGTTATGTTAGCTTTTTGTTATACTCTAGGGCTGACCCACATATATACGCGGTTCAATCTTTCTTGCTCTCGCGCACATTTCATCGTTGACATCCACCGTCGTGCTTTTCTTTGTCCCGCTTACACACTTTCTGTTCTCAAACTCACATTTTTGTCATTTCATTCTACCTGACGTCACACACCCTTCCACCTGAGCGCATCTTTTTCTCTGGCATTTCTCCCTTTACGCTTCCCCATTCCCTCGGGACGGAACCTGCTCTCTCTCTCTCACACACACACGCGCACGCACACACACACACACAATAGAGCACATCTTGGCATCTCTATGATGACCCACAAGTATCTCTTCTCTTTCTCACACTCCCTATGTCCATTCTCTCTACCCTTTCACGCTTTATCGCGCCCTCTGACCATCCCGACCTTTGCTCGATCTCGGCTGCCTACGCAGCAGCTCTCACGTGTGATACACGGCATGCCAGTCAGCCACCTTTATGGACTTCGCGTCCAACTAACAAGGCAGACAACTATTGTTTTAGTTCGACCCTTGAGGCTTCTCTTACGCTGCATATTCCAAACCCACTGATGCCATAAAAGACTGCATTACTCTTTGAGATGAAAGCTTTCCCAATGACTCCGTCCTCTTTAAAAACACGAGCCCATGTTGACACAATTCTACATTATTGTCTACGCTGCACTCCACAAGGCAGGCATCATCCAAGCACTGCATTTTATTTCGATGCCCCAATAATACGTTTGTTAAAAATCTTCAGGTGCGGATAGTTTCACTGTTCGGAGCGCGGTGTTTTTCACTGGTGGCAGTTAATTATTCTCGTGTGTATTTTAGCATCAATGTGTTTGTTATTGGTGACAGTTATTGTTGTTGGGTGTGTTTTAGTGTCCCGATGTTTGCTGATCGTGGCACTTGCTGTCGGGTGTGTTTTATCATCAAGGTGCTTGTTCTTGGTGACAGCTGTTCTCCGTGTGTTTTAGCATCACGGTGTTTGTTATTGGCGGCAGTTGTTGGTCTCGGATGTTTTTTAGAGTCATAGTGCTTGTAATTGGTGGCAGTTATTTTTGTCGGGTGTGATCCATTGCTTGTTATCGCTGTTTTTGGTCTCGCGACTGTTTTAGAGTCCCTCTGTTATTGGTGGTAGTTATGGATGTTAGGTTTAGTGTCATGGCGCCTGTTGCTGGCGGCAGCTGTTTGTCTTGGGTGTTTTGTAGTGTCACGCCGCTTTTTGGCGGTAGGTATTGGTCTCGCGTGTGTTTTAGTGTCACATTGTTTATTATTGGGGCAGTTATTGTTGTCGGACGTGTTGTAGTGTCATGTGCTTGTTTTTGATGTCTGTTATTGGTCTCGAGGTACTTTTGGTGTGACGGTGCTTGTTATTGATGGTCCCTTTTAGTGTCATGTCGGGTGTGTTTTATTGTCATGGTGCTTGTTATTGATGTGAAGTCAGTTAATGGTCCTGGGAGTGTGTTAGTGTCATTGCGCTTGTTGTTGGTGGTAGATGTTGGTCTCAGGTGTTTTTAGTGTCAAGATGCTTTTTATTGTGGGTAATATCTGTCTCGGGTGTGTTTTAGTGTCACGGTGCTTGTTATTGATGTCAGTTATTAGTCTCGGGTGTGTTTTAGTGTCACGGTGTTTGTTGTTGGTGGCAGTATGAGTTTCGGGCGTGCTTTAGCCTCACAGTGCTTGTTGAAGATGGTAGATGTTGGTCTCAGGTGTTTTTAGTGTCACGCTGCTTTTTATTGGCTGTAGTTATTGGTCTCGGGTGTGTTTTAGTATCACAGTGTTTGTTATTTGCGGCAGTTATTGGCCTCGGGTGTGCTTTTAGTTTCGGGTGGGGGGGGGGGGGGGGAGTGCCACTTCAGCAGACTGCACTTCAGCCCCCATCCTTGGTGTTCCGAATCTAAAATGGCAAACAGTGTATGCCTGCACGGATGCTCACAGCCAAGTGACTAAATATGTTAACACACCTGTGCGGGTTTGTTTAAAATATGATCCATCCATTATTTCTCGTGGTTTATTTCAGACGCATCCATTTTGGCGGCACGGCCGTGCTTGGTGCTTTTCCCTGGAGGCGGACGAGACGCCCCCCTAGCCTCCGAGGTGCAGATAAACAGTCACGCGCTCGCGGACTCTGGGCTCCTCCGCGGAGCGGTGCCTGCGTTTTGTCTTAGAGGTGCTCCCCTATGGGGCCCTCTGAGGACTCGTTACAGTGACGGCCGGACACCCCAAGGTCCGTTCGTGAGAGAAGAACCCGCCAGACGGCACAGCCATCCATCAGCCCAGCGATAATAAATCCCAGCACAGCCACGAGCACCGGCGGCGTCTGGAGCCGCATCAAAGGGGCTCTTATAGTGACAGTGTCTGTCCGGGAGAGCAGGCAGAGGATCATACAGCGAATCAGGGTGTGCGCTGGGCACCGGCTCCGTCATGCAGGGGAGACTAGCATCGATGCACTTATAATCTATCTATCTATCTATCTATCTATCTATCTATCTATCTATCTATCTATCTATCTATCTATCTATCTATCTATCTATCTATCTATCTATCTATCTATCTATCTATCTATCTATCTATCTATCTATCTATCATATAGACACATCTAAATGTGTGAAATATGTAAACGTTTTATATTTAGATCATATTTATAATACATGTATGGGGATACATACGTGTGAGAGAGAGAGGGACTGTGGTTATGTGACTTATGTATAGAGAATAACACAAAGCTGGTTTGCAAATAACAATGCCTTCAGTGGGTAAGGCAGTGGGTAAGGGTTACCGTGTGTAAAGGCAGACATAGCTTTGTGTTGCACAGAAGTGCTACTCCATTTTTACATAACTTTAAGGTGAACAAATGTGAGTTGTGTCTGTGGGTATAAACCGCAGGTATTGCTAGTATGTATTATACACGTATGTACACATTCACACTGTAAATGTGTACATACATGTTATTATATATTATATATATATGTGTTATTGTGCGGGTGTTAGACACACATACTGTGAATTTCACAGTATGTGTGTCTAACACCCGCACAATAACACAATCGTCATTTTGCGTTTTCCAGTGATAGAATTGAGTCCAGGGCTAATGGAAATGAGTCCATGACATTCACCCGCCTTCTCTTTATTTACAGACTGTTACTTACGTGGTCTGTAGTAGGAAAAGTTACACCGCACTGGAAATAAAGGAGAAAAAAAACTAAGTGTGGTTTAAAACGATCGATTTTTTCTGTGAAGTGAAGTGATGAACGAATTATTCTTTAGCGTGAAATTATTCGATTTGTTTTGCTTTCGAAACATTGCAATCCGATCGATCTATCTATCTATCTATCTATCTATCTATCTATCTATCTATCTATCTATCTATCTATCTATCTATCTATCTATCTATCTATCTATCTATCTATCTATCTATCTATCTATCTATCTATCTATCTATCTATCTATCTATCTATCTATCTATCTATCTGTTGTTCTGTCTGTCTGTCTATCCATCTATCTAATTTAAAATCCATTCTGGGCGGGACGTGCTCACATTTTTTTGCGTTATGGTGTCTCAGATTTGTGCTGCACAAACGAAAATAGTGCCCCAATTTCAAGACAGATTTTTCCTGATGAAAACAGCGAACTCAAACTCTGCAATCGTAAATGACATTTCATTCCTTGCGCCCGGTGTCCTTTCTCTGTCCAGATAAATTACCCGGCCCCCTCTTCCGCCAGCACGTTAAATCCGGGCGTGGCCCAGTCAGAATATGTCATTCTATTGGGCGTCGCAAATACAGAAAAGACTATTTCTTCTGACCCACCACCTTCGAAAAAATATATCTTTTAAACAAAAACACTCTACCCGCAGGTGGCGTTTGTTTTTCAAAAGACTGTTAGGAAAAAAAGTACAAAATAACCGGGCCGCTAAACGACAGCTGAAATTGGGACTGTAGAGGGTGGCGTGGATTCTATATCCCACCCTGTCGCTCTCACCCAGTCGATCCCTTTCTGCTCTGTGTATCATTATTGGACCCCGCACTCTCCCTGTGACAGTGTAAGGGGACGGGAGCTGGGGCCTGAAGCCGGCGGCCCCCAGATCCGACCAAGTGATGGGACAGCCCGCCAGTGCCGGCCGACTGCAGACAGGAAGATTTCTGATAAGGGACGAGCAGCGAATAGAAATAATCGTGTAGCTGGCGTGCTGGGTTTACTGGCACATCATTTCATCGCAGTGGCAAGTAAAAAAATAAAATAACATAAAAAACAGAAGAAACACAAGCCTTAGCAATGACCACAGGGAACGGTCCGGCGCTTTGGCGGCGACCGCAATCACACCATACCACTCACTTGCATCCAGCGGGCCTTGGGCGGGGGTCAGCTCGGAATGCCTGCCATGAGTAACCAACCAGGATGCATACATTTTTTTTTTGGGGGGGGGGCAATTAAAAAAACTCCAGGTACAAGAGTAAAAACACGCTATAATCAAAAGGCAACGATACCCCAGGCTTGAATTTAGCCGAAGACAGCAACATCTCAAAGATGTTCAGCAATCACAGGATAGATAGCTATGATTTGTGGGCCGGTCGTGGCAGAAGTGATTTGCTTAGAAGCCAAGGTGATTAGGTCTGGCTAAAAGCAGGCAGTTTTGTTGATGTGATGAGTACAGAAAATAGATGACACATCTCCTGTTTTGGGCAAATTAAGGGGTCATTCTCCCTGACAGCCCACGACTACCAAGACCAGCACTTTATCGAGGTGAGCCACCAAAAAAGCGTGGACAACGAAGCTGTCTTTTTGAATTTTTACAGCGAAGAACGCCCTTATTACAGGTTTTTATATTTATTTCCGAGTTTTATAAAGTACCGTACTTCACCGTTGTGACTCCGGAGCGCCAAAAAAGCAACCAATGGCAAAAGCTCATATAGTGAATGCGTCAAGACAGACATGTCTGAAAGATTGCGAACAATCACAATCTTATTTGGCCGTGTATGTACCAGAACGTGTAGAAGGCGAGCAACAATAACAGGCATGTTTTACCCTGTTTATAATGGATCGCATGTTTGTAATTGTGAATTCTTGATCCAAGCACCCATTTTTACGTTTGAATCAAGTTTTTCTCATTGTCCACTCTGCACTGAGCAATGACAGGGAGTATACAAAGTGCGATTGTTTACTTTTGGCAGAAAATACCCACATCGTCTTAAAGCTAAAATATTGTTGCGTATGTCTTGTAAAATTCTGTGAAAAATAACGCTGCTGTGAGATTTTCCTTTTGGTGTCACTAGTCAAATGGGCAAACTTTCATAAGTACTTCAACATTTTAAAAAAAAATACATTGTGTTGGTTTTTATCTTATAAGGTTTACTGTTTTACTGCATGTTTCCATTAGCACTACTTAAATGTAAACCATCTCTCTGAACCCAGTGTCACGTGACACTCTAAGCAGAGCGTTTGGAATCTATGGAGCATATTATCAAGACAGGCGTTAGAATTATCGCCGCTTTAGCGGCAGAAAACTGCCGCTAAAACGGCGATAATGGGCTTGATAATATGCCCTATGGAATTCCAATTGAAGCCCATGGTAGATGTGAAGGACTTCTAACATGGGCTTCAATTGGCATTCCATAGAGAATATTATCAAGTCCATTATCGCAATTTTAGCGGCAGTTTTCTGCCACTAAAGCGGCGATAATTCTAACGCCTGTCTTGATAATATGCCCCCATGTAGGTAACCAGTTCTCTATACATAGTTTCAACATTTAGCGCCCTCAGCTCGAGCACATGTAAGACCGGCAGGTCCGATAAATATTTCCGCGAGAACACAGGGCTTGGACATGTGTGGAAGCCGAGTTGGCATGCAGGAGGCACCGTACATAGATTACGCATTAGATCGCGTTTCCTTCTCTAAATTATCTCTGAAGTTGTGTAAAGCCGGGAGGAGGAAAGTCTGGAGTTGCTTCCTGCTGTCGAGCCCTGCAATGTTGTCGTTTCTCCAAGAAAGGCCTCGTGCTCTTTGCTGGTGGTATGTAAAGCAAATGGCGACCCAGGTACCAGCAGAGCAGTGCCACCAGGTAGAGATCTACAGAGAGAGGCCCCAACTTCCACCTCCCAGTTCTAAACACCACAATTCAGCCCAGTTCAAGCTATGCTCACGGTACATCTACCCAACCTAATAAAAGTAGCCATCATCTTCAACTGGCTCAACACATCTGGAGCTGGGCGCGAGCTTAAATGAACACCTCCCACCCGGCCTAAGTTCTCTTCACTGGTGCCCACAGCCTGCATCATTCCCATTAAAGTTCTACATATTCTCCACAGAACAGTATTCCACAATCCGTCTATCTTTCTGCCTCTCGGTTTACATTTTAATTATCTTCAGTGCTGAAATTGAAAATGGAAAACAATGCTGCTCCGTAATGTCCCAATTAGGGGCCAATTTGTGACAGCAGAAAGGGGGTGGAGTTACAAGGGGAAAAGCTATGTGAAGTGTGTCAGTCTACTTGAACAGATTTACTTTACAAAAACTCTGACCTAAAAAATTGACAATAACGACAAATGTGAACAGTAAATCTGTTCAAGCTATCTTGGTTTCTCACAAAGAGGCTGCAGGTTAAAATATATTATGTGGACAAAACAGCTGATGCCGAGATATTTGTTTCTCGTACATTTCCAGAGTATAATAACAGGAAGATAGCTGGTGGTTAATGGTCCTGCGGGAGAAAACTCAGTGCAGTCTAACCACGGATTTGACTCATTATCATAAAATAACATAAAATAACATATTCCTGCTGCTTGAATAAAAAATATAGACAAGTATAGATCTTCTAAATCTTAGTCCAGATATATGTATCCACACCATATATATATAAAAAAAAAAATATATATATATATATATATATATATATATATATATATATATATAATTTCTCTGAAAAAAACATAGGCTTCAGGGGCGTTATAGTTAGCTGGACATTTCCCTCGTACAAAACCATTGAAATTCCCCCGTTATAGTTAGGTCAGCTAACTATAACTCGCGCCCACGCAATGCACTGCTGATGACGTCACATATCACATCACTCATGACATGGTCAGTGACATCACTGATGACATCACTGATGACATCTCAAATGACATCACTGATGACATCACTGATGACATCATTCAGTGTCTGTCTGTTTCTGTAAAGTTACATTTTGTTTCATATATATGCCAAGCTGTATTGGGGAATGAGTGGGTGTATAAGTGTCTGTATGGAGGATTTAGTAGGTGCGTGACTGACTGTATAAGTGAATGATTAAACGTATCTTACTGAATGCATGGGTTAGTGACTAAACTTTGTGAATGTCTGTATGCATCTGTCTGTTGGTGTGTAAGCGGATGAATGGTTTTGTGAATAGGTACATGAATGTCTATATAAGTTATTGATTGGTTGTCTGAGTATCTGTATGGGTGCCTGAGTGTTTGTGTGGGTGGGATGTGTGTGACTCTGTGCATAGATGTGTCAGTGGGTGATTCACTGGGTGCATGGTTTCAACACTAGGTCTGTAATGGACTGTATGGGTGGGTGAATATGTGTATGGTTGTGTTAGTGTGTGAATATATATTTCATTAGTACATGTGTAATTTACTACATATGTTAATGGCATTTTATATGTATGTTGGAGTACAGAAATGACTATAACTGAGAGTCTGTGATAGTGTGAGTGGCTGTATGGATGAGTGTGTGCTTGTATCATTGATTGTATAAGACCATAAGAATGTGCTAGTATTTGTATGAGTAATTGAGCTATTGTGTGTATAACTGTATAGGTGAGTAAATGGCAGTGTGATTAATTATTTGCATGACTGAGTATGTGTGTGAGTACCTCTATGGATGAGTAGCGGTGTGTGAGTGTCTATATAGGTGTATGAGTGCATATGATAGTCCTGTACTGAGTGGCCATAAGTATGAGTGACTGTACGGGTGAGTTAGTGGATGGGTGTTTAGACCTAAGACTCTGTGATGGGGTGTGTACTTATTGGTGTTGGAGTGTCTATGGTTTAGAGAGTGGCAGTATGTAATTTAGAGTGGGTGTATCAAAGGTTATATTAGATTGTGAGAAGATGCATCAAATAATCACATGAATGACGTCATCAGTGATGTCATCAGTGATGTCATCAGTGATGTCACTGACCATGTCAGGAGTGATGTAATATGTGACGTCATCAGCAGTGCATTGCAGGGGCGCGAGTTATAGTTAGCTGAACTAACTATAACGGGGGAATTTCAATGGTTTTGTACGAGGGAAATGTCCAGCTAACTATAACACCCGAAACCTATGGTTTATCCAGTGAATTTCTAAGGTTTTTTAAATGCTAATTCCTAACTATAACATACCTGAAACCTATGGTTTTTTAAGTGAATTTCAAAGGTTTTTTAAATGCTAATTCCTATCTATAACTTATCTTAAAATCTATGATTTTTAATGATTTTCATAATCTTTATTTTTCAATGTATCAATTACTTTACATTTTAAAAAAAATAGTTTTTCACCATTTTTTAAAGTTTATTTCCCACTTATTTCTTTTAAAAATGAAAAAATATTATTTGTTTTTAATGAATTTTGTAAAACAAAAGTAAATTTTTGAAAACTATTTTTTATATTTTTTAAACTATATTTTTATTACTTTGCTATTATTATTTTTTTACAATTATTTTTTGGATTCGCGCACCCTATGCGCTTCTTTATCGATCCCTGTGCGGAACATAGTCGCCATTTTACGATTGTAGTATAGGATCCGCGTACGGTATGCGTTGGGTACGTATTTTCGTGCGCAAATGCTATGCGACCAGTACGCGAATCCAAGCCCATACGCGACACGTACGAACTACCTATGTGTATTCTAACATATGCCAAAGGCAGAAATGGAACGGGTCCAATCATTTTTGTCCACAGATTGAGAAAGCTAGGAAACATGTGAATAAATCTGTTTCTGCTTTTCTCCGAGACTATAGAATGGGGTCCATTTACAATAACAATCTGCATTTTCATATGCAAGAGATGTATAGGAGAGATGGAGTACACTTTACTGATGAAGGAAACAGAGTCTTCCTCAACAACTTATACTCTGTATAGGTACTTACTTATAAGTACCAAATCTCTCAATGAACACAACAGCTCTTTTTAAAGCCACTCAAGAACGAAACACATAAGCTTGATGTTTATCTCCCAAAAATGTCAATTTTATTTGCTTGGAGTCATGCACCCAATGCGTTAGGAACTGCGCACACTACGCGAGAGAAATCGTGCACCCAACGCGTTAGGATGCGCGACTCTTAATTTTACAGTGAAAAAAAAATAGCCCCTATCACTCATTTTTATTATACCCGGGGACCCCAACCCCCGGGGCTTATAAAAAAAAGTTGGGGACCGTGGGGGGAGCCCCAACGCCCCCACGGTCCCAGCCGGCGCCCCGCATCCTTCGCGAGCCTGCATTGCTTTTCCACATGGGGAGCTGCTGACATGCAGCTCCCCGTGTGGAAAAGCAATATGGTTTGGATTTTGAAAGAGAGAGCAGGTTTCCCTGCTCTCTGTTTCAAAATCCAAACAAAGTTTGCTATGGGAGGGCAGGAGACTCCCGCCCTCTCATTGCAAACAACAGTGTCCTGGGAGTGGGCACCCCAGGACACTGTAGGAGCCGGCCCTGGTGGGTGGCGGTCCCCAGGGCCCTCGAGGGCTCCAGGAGGGGGGCCATGCAGCCCCCCTCCCTCAATCAATAAAGCCCCAGAGGTGGTGGTCCCCGGGGCTTGGGGGCCCGTTCAGCCCCCCGACCCTATTTAATTTTCTAGCCCCGGGGGGTAGCAGTCCCCGGGGCTTGAGGACCCCCAATAATTTTTTACGCATTTTGCCCCCGGGATTTGGCCTCCCCGGGGGCTAATTATTAAGGAAGCGTGGAAGTCCGCGCTTTGGTTTTTTTTTTTACGGCCGGATCCGCACATGCTGCGTGTATTTTGCTGTTTAAAAAAAAAAAAGGAGGCCCTGGGAGTCCTTCTGGGACCCCCTAAGCAACTCTAGAGGGTCATAGTATTTCTACCCTGCCCCCTTTATATCTTTCACACACTTATTTCCCTTACTTCTTCAGCCTCGCTTCTACCGAGGCACAAAATGGCTGCCAACAGTTCCTGGTTTCAAATGTTCACAGACACTTGACAGCCAATTAGCATTCAGCGCGTGATTGGGAGGGTGCGTGCACGGTGCGCAGAGGATGCGCTTAGGGTGCGCATAGGGTGCGCGGATCCTCTGAGGCCATAGATATATATGTACTTTTAACTCTAATTTTCTCAGGAACTACTGAACGGATTTACACCATTTAAGCAAAAGGCACGAGTCTGAACTGAGGACTAACTTTTTGCCAGATTTGGTGTAATTCTGTTCAGCAGTTCGGGCTGTAGCTGCGGCTAAAGTTCCTTTGGGAAAATGCATGGGGAAAACGCGTTTATGGACCCCCCCTTTTTTCTCGTACCCCGCTTGACGAATCACCCTGAAACTTTCAGGATAGGAGCGGACCGGAGCTGGCCAAAAGTTTGGAAAATTTCGCCAAGATTCGTCTACCGGCGCCAGACTTATTTGTAATAGAATGTTGCGGATTTCTTATGACAAACAGGTCCTAACTATAACTACCTACTGGCGACCGCCAGTAGGTAATATATATATGTATAAATATATCTGCAAGATATGTAGATGTGGAGTTAAGAATAGTAAATCTATACTTCTCTATATGCACTAACATTTTGATTTTCTGTCCACGATATTCTTGTGCCACGATATTTAGTGGTGCGATAATTAGTAGTACAACCAGTATTTGGGGACAAAATGTATCTGTAGATCACAGCTTTAATGTATGGTCATAGCTGAGGGCCATTCCCCCTTAAAAATATACTTCTGGCTACAGGCCTGTGGGACAAAGCAGGAGCCGGACCTGGGGGGTGGGAGTCCCCAGGGCCATGTATGGCTCCAGGAGAGGGGCCAAGTGGCCACCTCCTTTCTTGGATTTTGCAGTGGGGAGGTGGTGGTCCCTGGGTCTGCGGGGAGCTCAGTGCAGCCCCCACCCAAATTCATTGAAATTCAACCCCAGAGAGGTGGCTGCCCCGTATTGATTTCAGAAAAAGCCGTGGGGAGGTGGTGGACCTGTAGGACTGGTCGAAGAGGCCCCCAATTTATCGATAACCAAGCCCTGGGGATGTGGTGGTCCCTAGGGCATTAATAAGCCCCAGGGGGCTGCCCCCTCTCATTTATTTACAGATTCCACCAGGACCTGGCCCTCCCGGGTCCCGATTACTAACGAAGCGTGGAAACCCGCACTTCATTTATAAAAAGATTTTCAGCGGGAGTCTCAGATCCAATGCGTCTCCCACCAAAAATTGCTTAAAACAATGCTTTTGTGGCCATGTGGGGTCTCTGTTTGCCCCCCCCCCCAGAGGAGACCTAGGGGGTCAGGGTATTTCTACCCTGCCCCCTTTTCTTTCTTTAAAATGTTTTTTTTTCTGGGACTCAGCTCAAGCAGAGTCCCAAGAAGGTTGCCAATACTTACTAGTTTGAAGTGTTGGCAGCCAACCATATCTCAGTACAAGATCAGGAGGGGTCAAGGATCCTCTGCATCCCAATATATACAACTGGAAATTTCTTTGAATATCTCCACAATTACTGAGCAGATTTACACCAAATCACAAAAAGGCACTTCCTTGACCGAAATCTACCTTTCTGCCAAATTTGGTGTAATTCAGTTAAGCAGTTTGGCCTGTGGCCATGTCTAAAGGTCCTCTAGGAATTAACATGAGAAATGCACATTTTTTGCCCCCCAATTTTCTTGGCCTCCGCTATGACAACTAAACATTTTAAACTGAAAGAAAACACTGAAATTCACCAGTTATAATTATCTCAAGTAACTATAACTCGTGCCCTAAGGTACCTATAACTCGTGTCTTCGCCCTACACTGCTAATTACCCTACATATTGCAGCACTCATGACATCTTTTATGACACCATTGATAATTTCACTGCAACATTTGTAATGAAATTATTGATGAGAAAAGTGTGCATGGTGGGGCATGAGTTATAGTTACCTTAGGGCAGGGGTCATTAGACTGGGGGATGGACTTCCCCTACGGGGGTCCCAAGTGATTCCATGGGGGGGTGCCAGGCTCTGGCCAAGCAAAGCTTTATGCTGATAGCAGTGCTTTGTTTTGAGCAGTGGGGGAAAATGAGCGGCAGTAAGCCATTCTTGTAATGGGCCATCACTAGTTTTTTATGTCATTTATATACTAGCTGGGAAAAATGCTAACACAATTTAAGTCCAATGTTTAAATATGTCTTGTATTTAAATAAGATGAGACATATTTAAACATTGCCAGTTTAATAGAATAGTTTTGAAAAATCTCTGAGGGGCCCAATGCATTTTATTTCTTTATTGGGGGGTGCAGCAGAAAAAAGTTTGAAGACCACAGCCTTAGGGAATGAGTTATAGTTACCAGAGCTAACTATAACTGGTGAATTCCAGTGGTTTTGTATGTTTAAAACAGTAGGTCGTCACTGAAATTCTCACCTAACTATAACGTTACGTTAGCTTTTTTGTTATCAGTAATATATACATATAACAATATATATATATATATATATAAATATATATAGTGTATATATAGTATATATAGTGTATATGTATAGTGTATATATATATATAGTGTATATGTATAGTTTATATATATATATAGTATATGTATAGTGTCTATATATATATATATGTGTGTGCACTGAGCATGTGTCGGACCCATTTATTAATGGGAAAAGGGGACTGGAGTCTATGTGTGAGGAGTGAAGCAGGCACCGTTTTCCGGTACGCCCTCCCGGTCTGGAGCTCCGCCCACAACTTGCTAACTTTGGTATTGTATACAACTACAGCGCGGCGCCCCCCGTATGGAAAGGACACTCACCTGAGTTGAAATGCCATAGGGGGCAAGAGGATGCAGTATTTTGCTGCGTGAGGTGTTTGCCAGCTGGGACTTTTTTCCACAATTTACTCCCTGATAAAATGATGGGTTAAAGTGCAAACCGCGGCCAGCAGGACTGGGAAGCCACTTGGTTTTTAAAGTGAACATTCACTGTAGTTTCACTTACTGTGGAGCGCATGGAAACCTGGTATGGATCGGGAAGGAGCAGCGCAAAAGCGAGTGAGGAGGCTGGGCTTACACTCATCTCCAATCAGAGTGGACTGTGACTTCTTGTTAAACCAGTCCCCTAGGTGGAATTGTAATCACTTGATGGAACATGGCACTGAGGAAAACCGTCAGGCTGAAACGCATCCGCCAAGCGTTTCTATCAACATTTATCCCGAACGCATGCATTTTGTCATTAAACCCAGCTAAAACACTGAGCATGTGTCGGATCCGTTTTTAATGGGAAAAGGGGACTGAAGTCTATGTGTGAGCAGTGAAGCAGGCACCATTTTCCGACACGCCCACCTGGTCTGGAGCTCCGTGCAGGACTTGCTAACTTTGGTATTGTAAACAACTACAGCGCGGCGCCCCCTGTATGGAAAGGACACTCACCTGAGTTGAAATGCCATAGGGGGAGAGAGGATGCATTGTTTGCTGCGTGAGGTGTTAAACCGGCGCCCCAGGTGGAATTGTAATCACTTGATGGAACATGGCACTGTTTATATTATAATGATTTTAAATAAATAAAATCCATTAATAAACAGTACCTTGATACTTAAAGTGCTATTGTGCTCTAAAAAATTACCAGGGCCATATTCCTGTACTTGAAACTGGTCTCATCCATATTTTAGGAACGGAGGAAAAATATAATATTTATATTAAACCCGTCGATGGCATGGTGTTCAATTAATGAACACTACCAGCTATCAAAAAGTGCAAAGAGCTGTAAACAATATATTTAGCAGCAGTTATTCATAACTTCGTTAAAAGTATTGGTATTCTCAATTTGTAAAGTACTACATGCTAATAGACAATCTCAGACAAAACATGAAAGACAGATATTTGTCAAAACATTGCTTAGAGTAAAAAACATAACTCCAGTATTTAAAAAAAGTTCTGAAAATTCAAAATGTTCTTAGTTAGTGCAATTTGATATTTGCATGTTAAATGTGCCGAGGAGTTAGCGTTTTCACAATGTTCCATAATATCAATCCATGTAATCCTTCATATCACAGTTATATATTGATTATATCCACTCTCCTATATCAATTAATAGCTTTCTAAAACTGGTTCATCAGAAATTTGTGAGATATAGAAGGTACTAAAATCATCAAACTAACACATCAAGAACTATATCAAACTCATGGGTTAAAATCTCTGAGCAATCCTCCTTAATGGCTCATTGTTATATCAGTGTAATGCTCTTAACTTGAATGTATCTATCTCCAGATGGTGTCGGTTAAAGTGCTACCAAGGGAGTAAATGATTCTCAGGTGTTGATTTAATTGTGGATGTATAGTTCAGCATCAGTGTTTAACCCATTGGGGGTCTCTGTGCCCAGTAGAAGGATCTTTTTATATTCTTCATGTCGTAGTTCCAGTTCCATGTTACCTCTTCTTGCTTTTCTCTGTACGTGTTTAATACCATAGTATGTCATGTTTTCTGTCTTATCTGAAGTGGTAGTATGCACACCGTATTTCTCACAATGTTATCCATTTTCTTTGATCCATTATTTTATCAAACTTTACGATTTGCGTGCGGTACTGGGCCGTGCCTTGCCCTGAATGCACCATCATTAGTACAATCCTGTGGGGAGCGCATACTCCGCGTTCCACTCCCAGTCGCACTGCGATAGTGGATACCCGATCCAGCCAATATTTCTCCATTTGACCATGTTCACTGTTCATCTGATTTTTAACCACAAAATTTACTGAATTTTTAATCTCGCTTTTCTGATCCACATATCTAACATCATGTTTTTTGGAAGCTTCTCATATTAACATGTGTCCATCCGGACCTTTTCTGTCTTGCCATCATGATTATCCCATATATGCTTTGTCACAGCATATTGGTAGTCCTTATTTGCAATGGCTCTTAAGTGTTGCAATATGCATAATGTGAGATTGCTGATGGTTCTGCCCACATATTGAATCCCGCACTGACGTTCCCAGACATAAACTACAGATTGTTTTTCATAGGTAATCTTCTCCTGTGTCTTACTGTTTGAGCTGTAGTTAGTTTTGTATTCACTCTAATTTTTGCCATACCTGCAAGCCTTACATTTTGTACATTTAAAAAAACCTTGTGTAGTGGCTGGAAGCCATGCTATATTAGTCTGAGTGTCCACTAGTCTCATGTAGGAGCTTGTCAGAAGATCCACCAATGAAGGTGGTTTTCTGTATGTAACATTTGGGTTTTCAGACAGTACTTTCTTTAGATCTTCAACCATGAGTAGGATCTTCCAGTTGTTCCTGAGTATACTCCTAACTTTAGCACTTAATGTGTTATAGTTGGTTAGAAATCTCACTTCTTGTTCACTTTTTCCTTTAGTCTGATTCCGGTCTGTATTAGGTGTTAACATTTCTCGTTTCTTTGCACTAGCTCTACTTAGAGCATCTTTTAGAACTATGTCTGGGTAGCCTCCGTTAAAAAATTTCATATATGTTTCTTTCGCTTGATGTTTAAATTCATCCTCCTCTGAACAGCACTGTCTGACTCTTTAAAACTCCCCATATGGGACACTCCAGTTCAAAGGTAAAGGGTGTCCACTGTGGGCATGGAGTATACTGTTTGTTTCTGTGGATTTTACTGCAGATTATTGTATATCAAAGGTGAATTAAAGTTTGAATGCATTCTGATTCAATGATTTTAGGAAGTTTTCCAATTCCACTCTTCCCCCTTCCCATATTAGGAAGAGGTCATCAATGAATCAGACCCACAGTATTATCTGTTCCATCTTCTCTTTGTTTGACTCTTTCCATACTACCTCTGCTTTCCAGAGTCTCATGAATAAGTTAGCATAGATCGGGGCAAATGATGTCCCCATGGCATATAAATATATATATATATATATATATATATATATATATATATATAAATTCACTGAAAAAACCATAGGTTTCACACATGTTATAGTTAGCTGGACATTTTACTGATAAAAAACCAATGAAATTCCCCCGTTATAGTTACTGTAGGCAACTATAACTCACGCGACCGTAATCCTCTGCTGATGACATATGTGTCTTTATGAAAAAAAAATATTTGTAATATATGTATAGCTAAAATTTAATGGAAGAAGACATGGGCAAATAAGTGTCTAAATACAGTATTAGCATCAGCAGAGGATTACGGTCGCGTGAGTTATAGTTGCCTACAGTAACTATAACGGGGGAATTTCATTGGTTTTTTATCAGTAAAATGTCCAGCTAACTATAACATGTGTGAAACCTATGGTTTTTTCAGTGAATTTGCAAGGTTTTTTAAATGCTAATTCCTAACTATAATATATATATATATTTTTTTTTTTTTTACCGTACGCTTACCGTAAGCTTACCGTACGCGTACCCCGTGATTTTTTTTAAAATCAATAAATGTTTTTTTTGTACTTTTCTGTCCTTCTTTGACCCCCTTATAAATGTTAGGGGGTCTGTAACTCTCCTCATTGCCCCCTTTCCTTGTTTTCACTCTTTTTTTTCAGTGTGAAATACACAAAATGGCGGCCGCCGCTTCCTGGTTTCGACCGATTCGAATGTTTACTTAGATCTAAGAGCCAATCAGAATCGCGCTCGCGCACGCCACCGTACGCTTACCGTAAGCGTACAGTAAGCGTACCGTAAGCGGGCTCAGATATATATATTGATTTAAAGGCTATTTTCTCAGAATCTACTGAACAGATTTACACCAAACCTACAAAAGGCACTTCCTTGACCTAGGGACTACCTCTCTGCCAAATTTTGAGTAATTCTGTTCAGCCGTTCGGGCTGTAGCTCGTTCTAAAGGTCCTATGGAAAAATGCATGGGAAAAACGCGTTTTGGGACCCCCCTTTTATCTCAGCCCCCGCTTGACGGATCCCCCCGAGACTTTCAGGGTAGGAGCGGAGCGTAGCGCCCCACCTATTTTGAGAAATTCGCGAGGATTCGTCGACCGGCGCCAAAGTTATTCAAAATAGAATGTTGAGGTTTTCCTATGGAAACGTGGTCCTAACTATAACTACCTACTGGCGACCGCCAGTAGGTAATATATATATATATATATATATATATATATATATATATATATATATATATATATATATATATATATATATATATATATATATATATATATATATATATATATATATTTCCCACTGGGGGGATATAATCGATTCACCACTGAAGGTGAACAATAAGGGTAAAAGGACAAATGAAAAAGGACATAAATGTAGAAATTGATTGTTTGACTCAATTCCTTTGAGTATTTGCACTGAATCTTGAATAACACACTTGATATCATGGTATAAATTAGAAGAATGTGGCAATAGTATCACTTTTTATTTTAATTTCACTTTCACGAAAATGTAAATCACTGTTAAAAAACAACATCCTCCATAATGCATAGGGTCGCTTGTATCACCAAACAGGAAATGATGTAACAACTGTTTGAATACTTGCATAGGGCGATGACAAGCGGTCGGTTGATCATGAGCAAGGTATTTGGAGAAACCGAAATGCATAGATCATCTCGTCTATATCCCTGTAAATGAAGGAGTACAGAAAATAAACCAAAAATTGCAACAGAACTATGGGAGTGTAAACCGTTTTTCCTTCAGGCTGGATATATATATATACATGTTGGTAGCCTTACCAGTTTTTCTGTGGCCCAATATGTGCCCCTCAGGTTTAGACACCACTGAGGCCTGACTCAGGGCCGGACTGGCCGTAGTGGGCACCTGGCAATCCCCCGGTGCGCCGCACGAGTGGAGGCCGGTTATGGGCCCCTAGGGGCCGTTTTTGTTACAGGGCCGTTTTTGCAGCGTAGCTGCAAAATCGGCCCTGTAACAAAATCGGCCGAAATCCGGCCCTGGCAAAGAGCTCGGTGGCACCCCCAACCCCGCCCACCCCGCGGGGGGGAGGGGAGGGGGGCGGCCGAGCACTTTGCCAGGGCCGGTTTTGGTTCCCAGTCCGGCCCTGGCCTGACTGGATCCGGCTCAATAAAAGCTGTCATGTCCGGATCCATCTCATTACCTCCACTGTTTATCGTTCAAGCTGTTTTTTATATTTCTGAAACCATGTACTCCTTGTAGTAAATGGGACAAGATTCGTTTAGTGACCTAGGGAGACTGGGTTTTCTCCTCTATAGTTGCTGCTAAACTCTACTGCGCTTAACCCTATAACATGCAAGTGGAATTAATTCTTATCATTTTTAGCAAGCTCTTGAAAATCTTGCTTTTTACTAAATATTTTATATTGTTGTATTCTATAAATCAATGCCAAGAAGTTCTGGGATCCTGTGCACTAGAAATAAAATATAACATAAAATAACAAAGAGACCCTTCCTTATCTTCCAGAAGAAACTTCTCTGCTTGTCTCTGGGTTGGCCTAAATAGTTCTAGCACAGTAGTCAGTAGAAGGTTGCATGCCACCTGCCTAAAATAAAGAAAGAGAGGTTGAAGGTGAAACGAAAACTAGAACTAAGAGGGAATGAGAAGGTGGAATGCACTGAGACCACAATACAGGAGTACCCAGTAGGAGAGGTACAGTGATGAGCTTATGTACTTGCTACTTGTTCTCGAGCAGATCTCTTTCACTTCACACACACACACTCTCCTGAAACTGAGAGAGAATCCAGATAAATGGTACACCCAAATCGATCAGATAGTGACGATTTTGAAGGTGTTGTGGGAAGATTTGAAAATGCTCTTCAAGTGCCAGGCCCGAAAGACCTATGGGCTGAATGTAAGCGAGGCTTAGATTGGCCCACACGAGAACCTCCAAGAGTAGCAAATACGAATGCCCCCTCACCAGTAGTGAAAGCTAAATATGATGCAATGATTGCCCATCTCACTATGAAACTACCTCAGAAAGAGATTAATTGGCCCAAAATCTTTAGAACAACATAGGAGCCAAAAGAATCAATGCATGCATATTTTGAGCGGCAGGTAAAAGCATATAGGGAGCATGGTGATATGAATGACCCGCTGGGAGAAAACATGGGAGGGGTTCTCACACATTTGTTTCTGGAATACAACCCTAGATGAGCTCCTAAATGCAACTAGGCCTGGTGTAAAATTCTGCTCTGATCGTGGTGCTTGCGAAATTCGGGCTCTCTGCAGAATGCGGAGAATGTGGAGTTCCCAATAAATTCCACTTTCCGCCTTGTGTCAGAATATCTTTCCGTTGGTGCACTCAAATCTTGTTTTAGCATGTACTGGTGAGCACAACGGGAATATTTTCATTTTTCAATGTTTTAAATTGTTTTAATTTTTTTTAATTGTAAAAGAAATGTTTAATTTTTAAAAAAATGTTTTCATTTAATTCATTTTTTTTTTACATTTTCCTACCACCCATACCCCCTCCCTGAGTGCCACACATGTCTCCCTAGATGATGCACTTCAAGCAAACAGTTACATCTGTATGTTGTTGTTAACCTTCCTGATTGTAAATTACATGTTATGTTATATTGGTGTGGTTTAACTTTGAATGGATGCACTGTATCATTGTTAATTATTAATGTATAACTTAAGTAACCACACTAAATTATATTGACTTTGTCTGTACTGATTCAAACTGCAACATTGCCACGTTTCACTAATGTTTTTCTTGCTTCTTTGCTTTGAGATGCTCAAGAGCAGAGACATCATCCACAGTACTGCCAGACAGAAGGCAGAGACATGTGACATGTAACACGTGACATGTGACCACACAACAGAACATGACGTCAGTCCTCCAATCTCTTCTGCTTGTGCAGTTAATTGCCATCACAAACTGACAGCTTCAAGATGGCCCTGAAGAAAGATGCTGCCAAGAAAGTGGCCAGTGAGAAGAAGCAGCTTCCCACCTCTGGCGTGTCGGCCCAAACCTTTTCCTGTCAACATTGTTCAAGTGCTGCACCAGCCTCCGGGGAGCAGCACTCCCGCATCAACTGCCCCACGCCAACCTAGGCCCAAGTCCATGTCTGGCATAAAGGCAGCCACCGTAAACACTGCAACGCCAATGAGCAGTGACATTGAATTGGATTTGTCTCTTTCGCAGAACAGTACCCAACCCTTGCAGGAAACTTGGTTAAGAGGACAAGATGAGCTGCAGCCAGCAATAGTAGATCTTCCCAAAGTAGGAGCAGAACAGGAGATTAAGTTTCCTGCTGAGCAAGTAGAACCCCCTCTTTCAGAAGATCCATTGGCATCCAGATCTCCAGCACGAAGAAGGAAGAGTACTCCACCATCTTCTTTAAGCCCCGCTTTCTGTTGATCTGGACGTGGAGTGGAACCAACCTCAGTCCGAGACACGCCAGGAGATGCAAAGGAAAATGAAAGTTCCTGAAAGCATTGGAGTTATGGATGAAGAAGAGGAGTATGACTAACCAGTTATCTTCATGGACGCTACTTCAGCCCCAGAGGAGACCGTCATTACCCATCCTCATCCTGCTCAGCGGGATGAGGCACTGATACCACCCCCACCGCCAGCTCCCATGTTTGCAAGGCTCCTGCAACCTGCATCCACAACTACCTCAGTAGAAGCACGCACTGCAGAGAGTCACTCATCGACATGGCCACCTACCTCCACTTCCTCAGGCATTGGCAGTGACACCAGTGGTCCAGTGAGAAAGTTGACCTCCCCAGTTTGGGACTTTCTTGTTGTTAGCAAGCAGGAGCATAGTATTGCCACATGCTCCATTTGCGTTGCAAGTGTTCGACAAGGTAAGCCTGGTACACACTATGAGACTGGAGGCCAAATGAACCATATGAAAAAACATCATGCAATCCATTGGGAGGTGCACCTTTTAAAACCTGCTGTGGGTGGTTTGGTGAAGGTGACAAGAGCAAGGAATCTGTTCTGATCACGGCTGAAGGTGATGATTAAGAAGAGGGTAATATATTTACGCTAAGCAGCCCTGTCCCCAGTGGTGCACTAGTATCACCCACATTAGTAATGTTGGAAAGGCACAAGACTTAGAGTCAGATGAAGACACCACAGCAATAGTATACAGTGACTGCCTCGAGATGCACATTGAGTCTACCACCTTCTTCCCTCCAAAAGTCACATGTGTCAGTGGCTCCAGAAAAGAAAAAAAATCCAGGCTACTATTACTTCCCTGTTTAGGCAGCAGGGGCAGTGCAAATGCACCACCCAACGGCACGTTTGTACAATGGGAAGCCAGCTAAAATGTTAGCGCCAGACCTCCTCCCTTTTTCTTTTGTGGAAGGAATCGGTTTTCTAAAATTTGTGGCGGCAATCTGCCCAAAATGGAAGGTTCCCAGCTGGACCTATTTTGCTAGAGTTGCTGTTCCAGCACTCCATCACAATGTGCTAGGATTGGTTGGACAAGCTTTTTACAGCAGAGTGCTGTTCACGCTGTTCACCTGACGACAGACATGTGGACCAGTTACCAAGCCACTGATTATTTGTATATCGCTGCACACTGAATCTCTTTCATGGGGGTTAGAGAAATTATATCTTCAGGTTTGAAACTGATGACATTTTTAATGGTGCTTGGAGGCATGCAACTTGGAAAAATCCCATGCACAAACATCTTGGAAAACTTTAACAGCAAGCTGTTTCAATGGCTGTGACCCAGAGGGCTTAACATTGCATTTTCTGACACAGACAACGGCAGTAATATAGTTAAGGCCATGGCAGATGGTGGCTACTTCAGGGTCCTGTGTTTGGCGCACTGCATCAACATCGCTGTACAGCACTTTCTCAAAAGTCAGCATCTTATTGTCCAATTGCAGAAGAATCTGTTTTAATTTCATCCATTCTTTTAAAGCCCGGAAGCAGTTGAGGATCTTTCAGTGTGATATTAGAGTGCCAGTTAAAACCCCCATACCGGAGGTGCCAAAGCATTGGAACTATACCTATCACATGTTGCAATGGATGTTTGAGCAGTACTGACAGATCAACTATTATGTCATGCAAAGAGTGGGATGCATAGAGGACAGTGCTGTTAAATCACAGCATATTAGAAACAATCCTTAGCTCACGTCAATCATCAAAATACAATAGAATGAGTAATAATTAAGAGCGACACCCTCGCACTCGAGATAATATCGGCGTGGTGTAGCAGTCATTGGATTAGACTGGACTTCTCGCTACTCGTTTGGAATATTTGCCTCCTGATCCGTACTCGGACTCTGCGGCACCTACCGAATGGAAATTTGCATTACCCCACGCCTGAGTTACGTTGTTGGTTGGAATTAACACCACACGCCAACAGTATTGAATTTTTACGTATCCAGCCTTGAAAAAGTCGCATGTATATAAAACAAAAAGCGATGAAACACGTGTTGGCTTTGGCTTTGAAATTCTTGACCAGCTACATGAATGAGTTATACAAAAAAAGAAAATCATCATATGAATTAAAAGAGTGAAGAACACCAAGAAAACTGGCTGTGAAATGTGGATTCTTTATCTGTCTTACATTTGTTCCTCAATTATTACTCATTGTACCGTATTTTGATGATTGACGTGTGCTAAGGATTGTTTCTAATATTCTGTGTTGCAGCCTAGGCTGCAAATCAGGAGTAGTGGGTGGTTCTCTCCTCCTTATAGCACCATCCCAAAACAGTGTTGTTCTAATTACAGTGAATATTTCTTTTGTGCCTTCCCTATGCCTGACACCACATCCCTCCTTTGTTTGTACTGTTAAATCATAGCAGCCAACACCAGCAAGAACACCGGCAACAACCACAACCTCAGATGCATGATCCCTAACCACTGCAATGCATTGGTGTCAAGTGGCAGGTGTTAAGTCCCATACAGAGACAAAAGCAAAAGCGGTCGAGCAAGTTGCAGGACCAATGACCATTCAGAAGATGGTCCAGGACTATCTAGGTGACCCAACAGAGGTTTATCTAGATCAAAACCCATTGGTGTATTGGTATGGAAAGAGGCTCCAATGGGCAGTGCTCATCAGGCTGGCAATAAAGTGTTTGGGTTGTCCGGTAGTCAGTGTGTCTGATGAGTGTGTGTTCAGTGCAGCTGGTGCAGTTGTCACAGTGCGAAGGACCAGTTTCTCAACTCAAAACGTGGAGAGATTGACCATGATTAAATGGACCAAAACTTTGTATCACCACAATTACACCATACCTGGAATAACACAGAAGGAGGAAGAGGGTGATTGATCAGACTCAGGTCATAGTAGTATGTTAGCTGACCAACTTCTTGGTGAACTACCTGAGTTTAAGGATGAACTTTACTTCCCTGACTGAGTATGCCTGGGTCCCCATAGAACTTTCTATCGCCGTACTGCTTTGCCCCCCAAACAATGGATATTGCTATGGGGACATTATATCTCTTGTTTGTTTGTGTCTGATAGACTGATGCAGCCCCATCGTTTTAGGCACATGTATGGCTGCATTGGAGTTGGACGAGTGTGCAGTGACAAAGCCTCCCCCTCATTCCCTTCAAGGACATTGGAGAGACAATGCCTGCCTCTGTTCCGTGCCTTTCCATCTTTTTCATCCTCTAGCAGGACTGCCGCAGAACATTTGATCTACAAGACTGCCCAATGTGTTTTTCATGAATCAAAGAGGATTGACAATTGCCACCGTCCTTGGAATTGAACAGGTAACTACTGCACCAATGAGTGATATATGAGTGATTGTGAGTGATGATTCATGTGGTGGTAGCGAGGGAGGGTGTTCAACTATATTGTGTAAGCTTGATTGTGATGATTTTCAATGTTTGTGGAGTGAAGGGTGATCCTTTTTCCTGAAGGTGATTGGCCTTGATTTGCAACCCGGGTCCAATCCTTTGTATTTTGGTTCACACTGTTTAAAGACCAGGCCAGTCAGTTTAGTTAGCAAACACAAATCTACATGAAAAAAACCTCAATGTTTCTCTTCTTGTTCTTCAACAGAAGTGCACTACAGGTCGATCTTTTTCATTTTGGTCAGGAGTCAGAACAGAGTTGGACAGATTCATTACTCAGAGTCAGGGGGGTGATAGAAGGATTCAGGGCGGGACTACCTCAACAACAGCCAGAAGAATGCAGTTATCAACTTCAGGGAATCCAACATGATGATGACTCTAAGAGGCCTACTCAGCTCTGTGGACTGGTGAGATTTGCGTTAATTTGTGAAATGCAATGCTGCTGAGTGTGTGTGTGCTGGCTCAAATTTGAAACTCCTCTTTTAAGTAGTGAGATAGGGGCATATTGTTGTGAGTAACTGGATACAGACATGTAATGTCAAATCATCACATTATGCATGCTGTTGGCTAAATGTTATGATGACAGTTGTGAGATTGTTTAGCCTGGTACATGCAGCCACTTGTCAGAGATTGGTTGTAATTTGCTTTCACTTTTCAGTTAATCGATCGCACATGAGTCATAAAATAAATGATTGCAGCAAACTATGCCCTTACTCTGCCTATGAGTCTTCTTGGTACGCTCCCCATGAAGCTTACCTTCTGTCCTTTTCCTTGACTCTATAATATCATTTCTATTTTACATTCCACAGGCCTTCTCTTCTCCTGCACAAAAAGTGAATTCTCCATAACACTCCTGCTTACCTTTCTGGACCACTTCAGCCAGGCTCTCAAGATTGACGACAATCCGAGAAAAATGCTGATGCGCCACCCAATTCGGCAATACAGTATCATTTTCTTTTAAAAATATGTTTTTAGACCTCTGTGGGTTCTCTTAACTCCTCTAAAATTTTTATTTTTCAAACCTAGATGGTAGAACATTGGGATATACAATATCAACTTGGGTCTCTGGGGCCGAAGGACTGTTTGCAATGCATTTAACTGAACTGCGTCATACTCATTCCTTCATTTCCTTCCACAACAGATTGATGATGATGTGCTGTTCATCTCCCAGATGAATATTGTCGTTGTGTAGTGTTTGTCTTTGTCACATCGTTCCCCAAATCCCCATTCTCATCAATTTATCAAACCTTTAACCCTCTTACCCCGGGCTGTGTGATTTATTGAGATATGACTTAATTTACACCATAAATGGATCACACACTTGGTGGGGTGGTTGTGGTGAAAGCGACACCAACTCACTGCGGGATTTTCTATTACTTGAGCAATAGCCCACACTGGCCCCATTTACCCACTCACGCATAAAAGTGCTCCATATTATAGATATAGAAGAATATCATTCATCAGCATCATCATTCAGGCCTTGTGTTGTGTAAACACTTAACCTTGTCCACTCCAGACTTTGAGTCCACTTTTCCAGACTTGAGGATTTCATATCTTTAGTTCTAATTAAATGCTTGCTCCCCATTGCTCAGAAGAAGTTACTGTTACTATTTTTGTTATATTATCCGATATTCTTTGTTGTTGCTTGGTGGTAGTAGCCTGGTCTCAATTCTTTTAAGGCTATAATGCAAATTAAACCCACTAACTCTGTGTTTTTCTTTCAATTTTGCCTGTGATGGATATTCCTTTTGATTAATCCTACAATTGAGCTAACCTATGTGGGAGTGGGACCTCGCTTGTTATGCCTTTCCTGTTAGCGCATTAACCTGCTATTACTGCCACCACCATTGAGATCGTCACCTTGGGAAACCCTACAGTAACTAAGGTTTTGGAAGATTGAGAGATGCAGCGGCCATTTCTTCATCAATTCAGGTGAGAGAACTAAGTAGTGAAGTGAACTAGTTTAGTTAGTAAGTAACTAACTTCAATTGCAGACGAGTAATTGTGTATCTAGGTTGTTGTAGGCATTATAGGTCATGGCAGCATACCCCCCTAATTGTCAAGATACCTACAGAGGGTAGTAAGACTATTGTATATAACTAAGTATAACTAACTGGTATACACTTTGATAAGCAGATTAAAATAATGTGTCCCTTTACTTTTTAACAACAAAAGAACCCACCCTCTCCACCCTTGACAGGCACATCCCTCTCTCAAACAAATCACCGCTTCCTCAACCAATGTCCAATGTCCAAAGAAAACTGTCCAACAAAGCCCAAACTTTCAGCGCCCAACTCCCTTCTGAATTCCCACCCTCTCCACCCACAGCAAAATTTCCTCTGCCCAAAACAAAAAAATTAAAAAAGGGCTAGAAAAGGGCATCATCTATTCTGGTCCGAGGAGACCAATGCTCTGCTCCATCCAGGCCATCCTGTTTTCAAATTGATCCATCAGTGGCAGGAGGTGGCGCTGGAATTGGCGGTCTGAGTGTTGGGAGCAGCAGTGGCGGTAAGGGCCCCTTACAGCTGGCACTGGAGGCGCTGATGTCGATGTATTGGTTGGAGGCTGCGGCAGGCTGAAGTAACTGGGGCCCGTGCCAGAGGCAGATGCTTCCGCCTCTTTCTTCTTCAGCGCCACCAACCAGTGGTACTCTGCCTGGATAGTCTGAAGGTCATGCCCCAGCAGCCAGGTCGCTATCTCCTGATGTGTTGGTGGTGGTGGCGAGCCAGCAGGAGTAGCCATTGCAAGAAAAAAAGAATTAGCACAATTTGTAAACAATGCTCTGTGAAAACACATGTTTAAAATTAAATAGAGGTGAAATAGTAGTACATTGCTGGTCCCCTAGGGCCATTGGAATTTGATGTGATTAGGAGAGTCACAGGGCCATTTGCCCAAACATGCCTCACATAAAAAGAATTAAGACAGAATAACACCTGATGAAACAAACAGGGTGATTTTTTTTTCCTTTACAGGCTTTCCAAGTAAAAAACAAAACAGTCAGTTTGTGTGGAAAAATAAAAATAAGTTACCTCTCATTAATGAGCAAGACATTATGCACTATGTAGTACAGGTTGAGCTAAATTAATTGCGGCAGGCTAGCCAGCGCATAGGGTACTTTGCTACTATCTGCAGTCTGCATCTGGGGCAGCTGTAATGGACCATTATTTTGCTTTAATTCCAATGGCCATGCTGTTCTCCAAATGCCTTTCAAATTCTACCCTGACTCCAAAGAGGCAGATAAATAATAAATAAGATACTTTGTCACACACATCATGTATAAAATGTGGATATCCTGTCTTCCATCCGTAGATCATTGGGAAAATGATACACTGCACTACAGGGAAAGGAATGGGATGTATAGCTTGTATTTAGCATGTTGGCCACAGAGTATCCCATCCGCCAAACTTAAATAGGGCACTTAGTCCAACTTTAGTCCCTGGCCTCATGCTCCACCACAAATTATTTCCAACAAATTCATTCACTTGGTAGCAAGGAAAGGAAACAACTTACTCTACTGCAGGGTAAGCTAGGGATTAGACTGGGTAGGTAGAGCTTTTGCTATAGAATAGTGGGGTGACACGGATCATCATTATGTGCCTAAACTTGGGCTTATTCAGTCACTGCAGTTGACGAAAGTTGAAAGGGAAAATTTGAACAGGCGTAAATCTGTTATGGATACCATGAAATATATCAGTTCACATGGCCATAAAAATGTGGCACATGCCCAGAATGGATTTTTCAATCTTTTGGAAGGCTGGGAAAGAACTCAAGAATGAATAAAGGAGTGAAGTGCTAAGAGGCGACTGAGTGGACGAGGGGAAACATACCTTGTGTTTGGTTTGCAATGCATTGAAAACTTTGTAAATGGCACATTAACTGAAGCAGATGCACATTGCACAGCCAACACTGCAGTCACGATGCTGCACCAAGGCCATGGGTGGGGAAATGCCACACGCAGGGAGGGAGGGAGGTGATAAATGATGATGGGTGGGAAACACATCTGCCGCGCTTAACAAATACAGTGAGTCAAGGGAATAGACCAAAATTTAAAATACCTCCCACTTTGAACCATAGCTTTGATGAAACCAAGTAAGCGAAGTAGGTGAGCATGCCCCTCTCCAAAAGAGCTCCCTAGTTTCTTCATCCAAGCACTATTTATTAAGCCTTTCATTATTCTATATTCACCCATTGATAGCCACCATGATTGATTTAAGTTTTACTTTCTCTCATCCAGTCTTTCACCATAATTTCCAATCTTTCAACCATCCTTTCGCCATTCCATCCATTTACCGAATATCCACCAACACATCCTTTCACCCACCCATGCTTCCTTTCACTCATATACCATTTCACACATCCTTTCTTTTAAGCTTCAGTTGTTTCCCGTTTCCATCAACCCATCATTTTTAGTGTTCCTTATGTGAGCTTTTGCTGAGTTGCAGATAGAAGAGGCCATACAAACTCAACCACCTCTTTTGCGGGGGGTTCATGAGTCACGAGTCTTACGATGCCCTTGTAGTGAGTTTAATAGTAATTGTCAATAAGCATGCAAAGTGATTTGCCACTGCCAGTCCCTACCACAGTTGTGTTTCCCCCTCCAACTGCCTCCGCAGCATAACAAGCCCCGACACTGGTGGTCTGTGCGGCTAGAAAAATAATTGCACATTTTTCAGATGCCAGATACCCCTCCCCTTATTTTTTTTAATAAAAAAAATACAACCGTAGTACATCACTACAGTTCAGTTAGCAGTATCTTCTATCCAAATATCACTTTGGGTATTTTGTTGGTTGACACTGTTAGAAATGCCAGGTAGTCAAACCAACCAAAAACGTTTTGGAATGGAGGGGCAGAGCTATAGCCTATGATGATGAATCTGAGTCATTGAAGTACAATAAAGGGGTGGAATAATGGTCAATGAAGGGCATATGGTGTTGATTGGCAAATGCAATGGGTTCTCATACTTCCCAGCCATGCGGCACTGCCAACTGCTGGTATTCTGTATAAATGAATTAGAGCACAACTTTGGGTGAGTCTGGGAGGGTCCAGTGGTGCATGACATCAAAAACAGAACATTATTAAAAGGGTTGTTGTAACAGTGAGTCACATAAAGAAGTCTGATGGTCCCTTTAATGGTCTTCAAATATCATTTCGTGGAACTGCCCCATTGTAAACAGCTGAGGTACATATTATTCATCACGTGCTTGTTTTCCTGCTGGGGTGAGGCATATTGGACCAGGAGATGTGATAGGCTGGCAGTTGCCAAACTACTTCTGCAAAAATGAATGCTGGTTTATCTTGTATCAGATCAAGGGACGCAGTTCAAGAATGAAATAATCCACCGTATACATTCCATTTGGGTGCACACAACAGCCTCTCTAGAATTATGTACTCACCCTAGCAGATACAATTGGGAAGTTCAGTGAGATTTGCCACTTAGCAAGGGGCATCTCGGACCACTCCCCAGTCCTTAACACATACACCCTAAATGCCCCAGCCCAACGCCACATATTTCCCATTTATCCGGGATACCTCAAGAACCCTAAGATCTGGAAGGGCCTTACTGCTGTCACCAAACACTATTTTGAGGAAAAAGATCGTTCAGTCTCATCTCCCCTCACTCTGTGGGAGGCCTAAAAGCCAGTCATTAGGGGACAAGCAATTTCCCTCATTGCAGGCCATAATAAAGAAAAGACTAAGATAACGGAGGCCCTCGAACAAGAAGTACGGACCCTGGAAAACATACACCCCCAAGACCCTTTTGAACCCAACACAGCCCGCTTAAATACAAAGAAACAGGAATACAAAGATCCACCCGCCACAGAGTCTATGAGTTTGGGGACAAAGCGGGCAAGCTCGTTGCCTGGCAGGACAGACAAGAGCATGCCGATAGATGGGTGACTTGACTCCAACTCGGTTCAGGAGAGACCATTCCGGGCTCGAAACGTATAGTGGACACATTCAAGCACCACTATGACAGGATCTATGCCCCTGTTGCCACGGCGACACCAGCTGCTGACCTCCTTAAAGACATCCGCACTGCCACACTTACAGCAGAGGAGGCCCAATTACTTGAGGCTGAGCTCACACTATAGGAGATAGCAACAGCTGGAGGTGGTATACAATCTGGGAAAGCCCTAAGGCCTAATGGCGTCCCTATTGAATTATTTAAGAAAGCAGCAACAAAATTGGCGCCATACTTGCAGGGGATGTACACAGCCAGTCTAGAAGTGGGAGAACTCCCCAGAGACCAACTCATGGCAACAATAGTTGCCATTCTCAAACCAGGGAAGCCGGCCCAAAATTGTGCCTCTTATTGCCCCATCTCTTTGCTTAATGCAGAACCTAAAATCTTAGCCAAAGTATTGGCCAATAGATTGACCCCCCACCTCGTGATGCTAGTGCACCCAGACAAGTCTAGCTTCATGCCGAACAGGAACATGGTGCTTAATGTGCGTCGCCCATACGGAGTGATGAGCTGACGACATACTATCCAAGAAGATGCCATCATTCTGTCACTCGACGCACGTATGGTCTTCAATACAATAGAATGGCCATTTCTTTTTGCAGTCCTCAAACACATGTGGCTAGGCCAAAAATTTAGATCCTGGATATGGCTACTATATATGAAGCCGCTGGCTCAGGTAGTAGTCAACAACAGACTCTCTGACACATTCTCCCAAGGAAGAGGTACGAGACAGGGTTGCCCTCTGTCCCCACTCCTCTTTGCCCTGGTGTTGGAGCCACTGGCAGCCTGGGTCAGGCGAGATCCAATTATCCATAGACACTGATGGACAGAGGAAAGGGAAGACCGGATATCTTTATATGCGGATGATATCCTGCTATACATGGCATCCCCGAAGGGCTCCCTGATTAGGCTACTGAGCATCTTTGAGATCTACGGGAGATACTCGGGATATACAATTATCTGGAACAAACCTATACCGTATGTCCTGAGCAGCCCCCCTCCAGTGTTGCCCAGTGGCTGTGAAGTGAGGTTGGTGAAAGATGGCTTCCGTACCACGGGGTCTCCGTTACAGACAGTTCAGAGGACTTCATGAACAAGAACCCCTAAAACAACTACGCAGGAATACTAAACACTGGAAGTCCCTCCCCCTGATTCTATTAAGACGAGCCTCACTTTAAAATGATGGCGCTATCCAGGTTTCTTTATGCCCTGCAGAACACACCATTTCCGGTTTCTCCATCATACTTCAAGGTGATAGAGACAGAAGTACGTAACCTCTTATGGGAAGGGAAACCAGACCGAATAGCCATTAACTAATAGGTCAGAGGGCAGTATGATGGGGGCATAGGACTTCCCAACATACAGATGTACTATTGGGCCACTCAGCTTGCCTTCTCAACCAGTGGATCCATTCGCCCCAGACGGAACCTGCATTCCGTATGGACCGATTCGTTTTGGGGGAGGGAGGGGTCATGAGGGCACTCTACAACAAAGCACATGGGAAATGCCTCACGGGGCCCACTGCACACACAGTCCACATATGGCATACAGTCCACAAGAAGTTGGGCTGGTATAACAAGACAACGCAGTTCACCCCACTCTGGGAGACCGGGAAGTTGGGCAGGCTGGTCAGTTGCAAAGGGTTCAAACAATGGGACCTAATAGGAATCTCAAGGGTTTGTGACCTCTGGGTCAAGGGGAAGGTTATCCCATTTCAACAACTTCAGGAGAAGTACGAAATGGCATCAACAGAAAAGTTCTGATATCTCCAAATTCAGCATGCACTCATGTCCACCATTCCGCCAGAGACTACTCTCCCAGAGGCTTCACTATTGGAGGATAGGTTACTTATGGAATGTATTGATCAGAGGACTATCTCCCTAACGTGCCAAAAATTAATTAATAACCAACCAGACCCCACAGTGAGTCTCTGCGGGTAATGACAGGCAAACATTGGGGAGCTAGATGATACAGATTGGCAGGAGGCGCTAGAGTCCCCGCGGGTGGTGCCAATACCCTCTAGATTGCGACCGGTGCAGCTCAAGGTGCTCCACAGGATGTACTTTTCCAGGCTGACACTAACTAAAATGGGGAGAGCTGATGACCAGCTCTGTTTGCGGCAATGCGGGGCTATAGGTACATTCTTCCATACGATATAGGACTACCCGGACATTCAAGCATACTGAGAAGCGATCATGAATACAATAACAAGAGTCAGCCGTGCTCCTGTACCACCAGAGCCCAAACGATGCCTCCTAAACATATGGGAAGCCACGGACCTCAACCAGGCAGCCCAAGACTAGGCAACACTGGGCATAATAAAAGCAAATGCAATTTTGCCGAGCACTGGGGAGTGCAAACCGTACCAACACATGCAGACTGGTGTAACAACATGGACTGGTCATGGTGGCCAAAAAGGCAGTATACATAAATAGAGGCTACCCCAAGAAGTGGGATTGGATATTGAGAGGGTGGAACAAATTCAGGGGAAATATTTGTACATTGCCGTTGGGAAGATCTGTAGTGAAAAACAGCTGAATGATGTACTATAATGATGAGTGGGGGAAGGCTATAAGTGATGTTGATTTCAAAATGAACAAACAGGTTGGAAAGTGGGATGTGATATTGAAAGTCAATAATAGATTTCATGTACAAAATGTATGTTGAATTATGCGCTCAAGTCATATACTTAATAAAAACACTTTATACAAAAATAATGAAATAATCCAACTACTGTATACTGCCTTAGGGATTGATCTGAGATTTCATTGCAGTTACAGACCAGAAGCATCAGATGTTGTAGAGAGAATAAACTGAACGATCAAGGCAAAAATAGCCAAGCATGCACTTCTACATCTCTTAACTGGCCAGATGCACTTCCTAGGTACTTACTCATGAGCCTTTGACGCACTGTGTGCAAAAGAACGAGACCCTGCCCCCACAAAATATTAATGGGGAGAGCAATGAGAATTGCCTTCATTCCAGCAGCCACTTTTGTGGATACTACAGATGATTTAGTGTGTAGGTACTGTAAAGGACTGGCTGATGTGACATGTTCCATTTCCCACCAGTTTGACATCACAACATCGTCTGTGAAGATTGCTCCTTGTCGTGACCTGAACACTGGAGACTGGGTCACGTAAGGAGATAAGTTGTGCTTACAGGAATTTTTGAGAGGGCCATACCAAGTCATCCCAGTAACTAACACAGCAGTGAAATGTGATGGCTTGCCCTGCTGCATTCACAATTCACATACAAAGAGAGTGAGACGAGAAGAGGAGACACACATCTACTAATTTCTTGAGTGCACCTCGATTTAAAATCTCTGAAGCATCTGAAGAAGAAGAAGATGGCCACACCGTGAATCCTCTGCCCTACAAATCAGAGTCACAGATCAGACACAGACAGTGTGAAGGAGTAGAGTCCTCAGCAATAGACGAAAGTCAAGACTAGAGACTAAGGCTCCAAATACATCAAGTAGGTGGAGACACCTGTGGAGTTGAGACAGAAATGCCAGAAGAAGGCTCTTCTGGAGCAGAAAGCCGAGCTGAAGACATCACCAGAGAAGTTTGATTAGTCTGTGATGAACTAGAGTCTCATGCGCCAGAAATAACCAGTATCTAAGGGAAAAGAGTGCATCTTGATGAAAAATGTCCAAGGACTGAAACCAAAAGAAAAAGGGTGCTGTCCAAACCACCCAGACCTCAGACCCTTAGATAGGAGCCTGAGGATCAAGACAACAAAGACGAAGGGAAATTAGTGACAACAGACAGGAAACAAATGACACAAGAGAGAGAGTAAACTGAACCAAAACTACAGTCCTGAATGGAACATACAATGCAAAGAACGACAATGGTACTGACAACTATTCAACTAATGATTCTCCTTTAACTGATCAAGGGATCAAAGGGGGTACCAAAGGATGATTAGAAGTTCTGACAAAAGATGAAGTGCGAATCAAAAGGTTAGGGCAACGGTCAGAGGACATTAGGGCTCTTAGGCATCCATTTAATGTAGCTGATTCTCACTGTAGATTGTGAGATTGGGTAGAGACCGCAGGGTAGAAATAGGGGACTCACAAATTAATGGCAATATTCTCTTACTTTGATCTGGCACAAGATTAGCATGGAGCTTAAATGCTGCAACAGTGTCCTAGTAATCTTGGTAGTTGCCGTAGCAGTCTCTGTAGTTGGGTGGATATTATACCTCTATCTCCAGGAAGGAAATGCTTCTACAACTACAAATAGAAAAACAGTGATTAACAAAGATCCTCATGTAGGCAGAATCTCTCATGTTCCTTAGTCTTGAAGTATTTATAATAATGATGTGGGCTTCCTAATGCTTGCCGAATATGCAAAGTTGATACAAATTGAAAATTGTTTCGTTTTATTCCGATTTTCCAGCATCTGCCGTTGATGGTTTGTCATCTGTTCATCGTCCCCTTTCATATGCCTTTTCCTGCAACGTGTTAAGGAATCTGTTTTATCATCAGTGTTCGATTAAACTCTTTTACTTAGTTTATGAATGTCCCTTAGAAAGTGCACATGTAATGACTAGTTGTAACATATATTTTGCCAACTAAACTTGCTTATCGTTTTTTTAAAGTTTATCCGTGAATGGACAGGTGTAAGTATATAATGGAATTTTTCACTCCGCTTACTAATGCAAATCTCTCTAACACTGACAAGCAAGAAGTAACATGTAAACTTTGTCAAGACTAGATGATATATGTAGATGAATTGAATGAAAGAATAAAAAAAGAGGAGGAGAAGACAACTAAGGAATTCACACCACAGGGAGGGAAGAGGGAGAAGAGTGTAAAGAGAAAAACCTATAACTGAGGTTGAGTTTAGATGTGGCCAAAATGGGAACTGTATGTATATTATGAAGGCAAGAAGGGGACAAGACAGTTGAGGAATTGGCTTGTAGTGATTGCAATCATAGTTAGAGGTAGAGGTATAGTATTAGCTTAGCTTACAGTTAGTATCAGCGGCATAAACTATGTGTAAGTTAAATTAACTTATTTCCAGCTTCCACACAATTGGATAGGAAGTTGTTATGCAGCCTTAGTTTTCTCAAAGATATATCACACTAATGATATGGAGGACTAGGCCAACTTGCATTTGAAGAGAAGCAAAAGGAGCTTTGGACGGATCCTTGGTGATTTATTTGGTCCTATTATTCCCTCACTGGGCGTGGCACTAAATTATGTGAAAATTAAACAAGTTATCAATATTGGTAGCCAGATTAGCAACAAATACAGCAGGTGCACTAACAGTTACTAGCAGGGACTGCTTGCAATGAGAGACATGCTAATACAAAATCGACTGGTGTTAGATATGCTTCTTGCAAAAGAAGGCGGAGTTTGCAAGGTAATACATGGTAGAGAAAGCTGCACTTATATCTCTAAAATAGACAACCAGATTAATAGTTTTATTACTATCTTTATGAATATCATGCATGAACTACCTGAATTAGAAAAACAGAAGCCTGGGAAGGATTAGGGTCTGTATTTAGCTCAATCGGGAAGTGATTTATAAAACTAGGGGAATGGCTAGGAAATGTTGGTTCTATCATATTGACCCATCTGTTGGTCATAATAGTTTATGTAGCATGCATGTTTCTCTTACTGAAATGCTGTGGAAAAATGTAATTGAGGGGAGAGCTAAAATGTGGGAAAAGGAAGGTATCTGCAATGAACGCAATAAAGAGAAAAAGGACAGATGTTGAAACATAGGATTTGAAGAGCGACTTCTGTGATAAGAAGAAAGAATTGGAAGGGTCCAACCAAAAGAACCTGGAGCTGACACATTTTCTGTGATATTCAAGATGAGAATTGGGATGATTTTAGGAATCAGCAAAGGGGAATGCTGTTTGTAGAAATATAACATTGAGTACGGTAAAAATAATGCTTCAAGCGAATTAGGCAAACTTAGTCACTGACATCCATCTTTGACATTACATTGTGCTACACCATGTGCATAAATTCTACCATCCTATTCTTCACTATAAAAAAGAATGACTAGTCTTTATGGAGCAATGTGAAGACTTTACTAAATGCTCTGAACAAGATGTGCTTTTCTCGATGTCAAGTTTAGTTTTCCCAGACTGAATAACGTACTATGTAACAAAATATACCAGATCATGTGCACACAAATTCTAATGTATTGCAATAGTGAGAAAATAACATCTTCAAACTTATTCTGTTGCTGATGTTTCTCCTTGCTGAATTTCTATTGGTCATAAGCCTGAGAACCATGTTCTAATGTAGAGAATGTATGAACCCCTTTTGTCCAAACTCCTATAAAAGACTGTAACTAGTGGGATGAAGAAGGCAGTCTTTTCACCATTCTTAGACGGCAAATCTCTGATGGATTTTGCATTTGAAATCTTTTGAGTTCATGTTATTCTGTATTATAGTCTTATAGCACACTGCAGAGGGCTCTACCGGTTTTTAAAGGCCCTGACCTGAGTTACAGTGAGGGCCTTTAACAACAGGTATAGCCTGAGGCATAAGGACTATAAGGCTATTAAAACATTCCACCCACTAAGGGTTCAATGTTCTAAATTAAAAAGAGAGAAACATGATGACAAACATTGGAATGTTGGTGCTCCGGGTTTATACCAGCCATTGTCTTCAATGGAGCTCTCAACATTCCAATGTTCTAATTGGACGTATCACTTTTGATTTAATTACGAAATGATTATCGAAATGTATGCTGTGTACTCTGCTAACCTTTTTGAAGTAAATTCTTAAAATCCAGCCCTTTGTCATTCTTAAGGCCTAAACCGAACCTAAGACAGGGTATTATTTGACTTCCTTCATACAAGAAAGACAGGTCCATCGAGAGCACGAAAATCGGTATCAGGACTACACCTCTTCCAGTCCAGTAGCACAATGGGCACAGAGAGTAAAATAGTTGTATGGGTTTGTACGCTGACACTGCCCCAGCATCTCCTACCAAACCCCCATTTTCAGACTGCTACCCCATACCCTCCATTTTTAGCTTGTTTCCCCTGACCCTTCTTGCTCATCCTCTGTTGTCAACTTGCTTCTCTCAGCTACTCCTGCCCTCTCTGCATTGTTAGCTTGTTTCCCCTAGCCCCTCCTGTCCACCCTTGCTGTCAGCTTGCTTCCTCATCCCCTGTCACCCACCCTTCCTTGTCAGTTTGATGTCCCAGTCTCTCAATCTACCCTCCTTGTCAGCTCATTGCACCACACTCTTTGTCTGCTCTCCATTGTCAGCTTGCTCTACAAACATCTCCCACTCGCCCTCCACTGTCAACATGCTCTTTGATCCCTTTCCACCCACCCTTCATTGTCAGTTTGCTGCCTCATTCCCCTCCCAACTATCTTTTACTGTCAGCTTTTAGCCACAGCCCCTCCTGCCTACAAACCGTTGTCCATGTGCATTCTCAGCCCCTTCACCCACCCTCCATTGTCTGTGTACTCCCACAGCCCCTCCCCCCACCCTCCACTGCCCATGTGCTTTTCCTTTATCTTTTTATGTTCTCCCTGCCTGAAGGACTGGGTTATTCTAAGACCCAGCGGTGCCAGGGGACAACACCTGAAACCTTCGTGGGTTACCTGTTCTGGCGTACAAAACACAGAGACACGGGACACTTCCAGCGACGTCAGAGATCAGAGTTTATTTACTGCAGGGATACAGAAATCACAAGAAGTACACAACGTGTAGGTTCTCGGAGACTGTTTCAAATTGCAAAAGTGGATCGCTCCTTTTATACACGTTTTTGCCATTGCACAGTATGGCGAACAAAGGTTACAACTCAGTTCTCACAATAAACTTCAAAAGAGTCGTGTTCATGTTTCAGGAGGCCGGAACATAATTACAGCAGCATTGCCGGTTCCCAACTGTAAAAACATATCTACCTCGCAATAAAACACATTCCATTCTGACCGTAAACACATTAGGAGAGGGGACAAAAACAGATGCAAAGAAAGGATAAGGATGCACAACAGGTTAGAAAAGAGTGTTGGGAGTAATAAAGGAAACTTGATGACAGGATCAAAGACCTCGTGTCCAATGCATGCATGACTGAAACAATAGGCCAGCACGGCAAGATGAGTCTCGAGCGGGGCCATCTGCCTTCGCCGTGTCATTTCCCTTATCGTAAAAGTCACCCTCAAAGAAACACGTGTCCCTCGTGTAAGCTTGGGAGTCCCAGGGTCACGAAGCGGGCAACGTCCGTTCGCTGGCTACTTGAGGGCAAGAAACAAAATGGATGCTGTATCTAAAATGGAACCCGAGGGTTCGGATGAACAAACCCAAAAATGAGACGAACCATACGTGGTTGCGTAACGAAACTGCGTACACCCACCATACTCGTCATTTGCTGTTCGTAGACACCAAACTCATCCATATTCGTCACCACTCAAAAAGTGTCGTTCCGTCTCACACGGAACCTCAGACGCTCCTTTTGCCCTCATGTAGGCAAGCACTAGTCAAGATCAGAATCGATTTCAATATTCATCAGATCGTTCACCTGCTGCTGGAACATCATTCTATTCATCAATGTCTCCTTGGTAACAGATGGCCGTCTTATACACGTTGTAGCACAAAGGCCACATAAGGCAGGACCACACTGTACACAAAGACAACACGTGAATAGAAACGTTACAACAACCCCTACGATCATCAGAATTTTCCAACCCCAAGTGGATATCAAGCCCCAAAACCATCCTAGAAGTGTCCAATTACCTTCGTCCACGTGTATGGACTTGGAAATCTTGTGCAACTTCGAGATGGCTTGGTAGACAGTTGGAGCGTTGTCAGGAATGAAAATGCAACAGCTCGAATGGATAACTTTACACACACCACCTCTATCTGCAAGAACAACATCTAGAACCATCCGGTTCTGCAACGTCATGAGTCTATCCGCCTGAAGTTCAGCTGTTAAGTTACCAAGGGCACTCGCGGTAATATTAGCAGTTGACTCAACTACACGGGTCAACTGTCTTAGGTTCCTACTATTAACCATAGGTCCCCAAAACGGCAAGAAACCCTTAAAGAAATCTCCTGCTTCTTGACCGGCAGTATCCTCTTTGCTAATAACGCCTCTCACAACTCTAGTCTTGTGATAGTCTGAGGCAACTGTGAAAGTAGGTGGTAAAAGATTCGCAATATAACAGGTACCCGAAAAATCACGGGGTAACCATGTATATGCGCGTTCATAACATACAAAATAAGTGCCCTTAGCAGTCAGGAAAACAGGGGAAGAGAGCATCGGTAGGACATACGTGTCAGTACAAGCACTGTTCCCAAGTTGTGCTCTCGGATTTCGACCCAAACCTTTCAAGCAGAAATTACCGAGGTGTGGTACAATCTATATTGGGGACGAGCTCTTAAGCTGTCTGTCACCCACTGAAACACTATACTCAGCCTCACTCAGATCCTTATAGGCTTGCACCTCTTCATCTGGGATAAGCGATGCATCAAAAACATCTCTATCTAAATCCGCTATCGCTATCGCCAAAGGCTTGTGGTACGGACCGGGACCAAAATTGACAGAGCGTGGCTCTCGACTGGGGTAGGAATCTAGTGCACTACGAAACATAGTTTGGAATGCTCGAGCAGAACCCTGGGATCTGTAAGGAAGTACCAAATACGGAATACCCCTATCCATGGTATGTGGCATTAACCCACACACCCAACAGTTGGTAGTATTCATCACCAACTGATGCTGATGTAGGAGTTGAACGAAGGAGTTATTCATAAATTCCACACGTCTAACCTGTTCGTGTTGAGGCAAAGGATGAAAAGAATGTGGGGAAACAGTGGTGATGGAGCTTAGTTTAGGAGAAAGGGTAGGTGAAACAGAAGGTATTAACAACTGTATTCCAAAATATACTCCGCCCACCAATAGCATAGACACAGTCAGAAACAGTAGGAATACCTGAAACAGAAAACATTTTGTTCGTACAACCCTATGTAACTCTGATCTCTGCGCCGACATCCTTTCTACTTCCAACAGCTTAGAGAATGCCATCCTCTACAAACCGTCCGTGACGTACTTGACGCACTTCATTCTGAGTAGCGATTATCAATCCCCAGGAGTTCCCAGGAATCGACAAAAGTAACCGACCTAGCGTCAGAAACCTGCTAAACAGAAAGGAGTACCCGCACGGCCCTACGGTAACCCGGATGGTAGGGTTTCCTCAAAACGTTCAGTTTTAATACAAATCTCTTTAGCAGTGAAAAACACATAAAAACTCAAAAAGAAAGGATGTAATTGTCCATAATGTTCATAGCACCGAAAAAAGAAAAAAACAAATATACGACTTAATTTTTATTAGTCCTTGAACGAAGAAAGTATCGACTTCTTCCAGGTCGAGTTTGCTCTACAAACAATTGTTCAGCTGGCGCAACAGTGTTCGATAAAGTGAACGACGAGTCGGACCTTGGGTTCTCTGCTACTGATGACTCCACAAGTGTGTTTGGCAGCGACAAATCATCTCCTACAGGTTGAGCGTCACCAAACGGCACAAAGTTTAAAGGAGTCTCAGTTTCCGTTGCCGCAATCCCAGTTCTCACCCAACCGTCTGTTGGTGAGGGGATCGGTACCTTTTTCGTGTGGCCGGCGTGAACCCAGTTCTTCCGGCCCTCCAATCGAACCGCAGTCCTCGTTGTCAACAAGACTTGAAAGGGTCTTACGAATCTTGGCTCCAAGTTACGCTTCCGACCAAAATTTCGGGTAACGACCCAATCGCCTGGCCGGAGCTGATGTCCAGGACCCTCTGTCTGCGCCGGTAGAGCTTCAAAGACCTGTTGATGGATTAACCGTAGTTTAGTGGTCAAATCATGAAGGTAATCAATTAGCATTGGAAACTCAAGACTATCAAAGGCCTTAGGTCTCGGGACTCCCCAAATGTTCGCAGGGCGGCCGAACACAATCTCATATGGGCTAAGCCCTACTCGAGAGTGTACAGTCGCCCTGGTTGATAGGAGAGCCAGAGGCAAGGCATCAGGCCATGATAGACCAGTGGTAGCTTGTATTTTTGCAAGTTTCAGTTTCAGGGTACCATTGTACCCTTCAACCAAACCCGCTGCCTGAGGATGATTAGCGCTATGGAATTTTTGACGGATTCCAAGGCCCTTACACACACCCTGCATCACACTTCCTACAAACTCACTTCCACCACACGATCCGTGGCATTCCATACCTAGGAAAGTATTCCTTCAGCAGGATTTTCGCTGTGGACAGGGCAGTATTATCCTTAAGAGGATAGGCCTCAATCCATCTAGAGAACGCACAAACCACAACCAAAACATACTTCAGGTTATTGCATCTCTCCATATGGATAAAGTCCAGTTTGATAACCTCAAAGGGACAAACAGGGGGATCAAAATGACCAGGTGGAGTGGGGGTGCCCTTGCCAGGATTGTGCATCAAACACACCATGCAATTCTTAACCACTCTCTCAGCACACTTAGTAATACCCTCATTCTTCCATACAGGGGACAAGAACTTACATATCCCTTTTGCACTAATATGTGACAACTCATGAGCCATCGTCACAACAGCTAATACGTACGCATCTGGTAACATCCACCTCTGACGTTCCGTCAAGTCAACCCAACATCCATGCATATCCAACCTTCCCGTACTTTCTTTCCACTTGATCTTTTAGGCTTCAGTTGCCTCGTTCTGAATTGCTTTCACACTCTCAACAGTGTCTTCACACATACCAGTTTCCGTCGGCCATCTCACTGAACTTGTCACGTACATTCGAGTTGTAAGATTCTTAGCCGTTTCCTTAGCAATCTCATCCGCAAATGCATTACCACGACCAACATCATCCGTCACTTTCCGATGTGCACTACATTTAACAATCGCCACTTGTTTAGGCAATGTAAGTGCATCCAAAAGATCATTCACGAGCTGCCCGTGTTGGATCTTCGTCCCATGCGATGTCATAAATCCTCTTTCTCTCCACAGTCTTCCAAAACTGTGCGCAACGCCGAATGAGTACTGACTGTTGGTAAACACATTCACTCGCTTTCCCTTAGACAAGACACATGCCCTTGTCAATGCAATCAATTCTGCCGCTTGTGCTGAATTCTTTTTCAATCTCGCAGTTTCCACAACCGTGCTCAACGTCACTACAGCATACGCAGTCGTCACATCGCCATTCGGCAATTTAAAGCAAGAACCATCAACATACAAAGTGCCATCGGGATCTGCCAAAGGAGTGTTTTTCAGGTCCACACGACCCTTTGTTTCTTCCTCAGTTCGTAAATAACAATCATGTGGTGGTACATCATCTGATTCCATATTACTCGGCAACAATGTCGCCGGATTAAGTACATTACAACGCTTGATCTGTATATGACTTGCCAAAAGGGTCAGCTCGTACCCCGACAACCTTGCACTCGTCAGATGTTGAGTTTTTGTACGATTCAGGAGAGTATCAACTGCATGCGGAACCATCACTATGAGCATATTATCCATGAAAAGACCTGCGGATTGTCGAATAGACGCCGCAGCTGCCGCCGTCGCCCTCAAGCAACTCGGCAACTCTCTAGCTACCGGGTCTAAGGTCGAGGAAAAATATGCACATGGGCGCTGCTTGCCACCAAATTGTTGCGTCAAAACACTCAACGCACAGCCTTCCCTCTCGTGGACGTATAGTGTAAATGGCTTGCTGTAATCAGGAGTACCTAACACAGGAGCCGAACACAACGCATCACGAAGTTCAGAAAAACTTTTCTGACATTCCTCCGTCCATGGCAAAGGAGTCGAAACATCCTTGCACGTGAGAGCTATCAATGGCTTCGCTAACAGTGAAAAATTTGGAATCCACTGTCTACAGTATGACGTGATACCTAAAAAGGCACGCACGTCTCTCTGAGTCGTCGGCACAGTCATTCGAGCAATTGCCGCGATTCTTTCAGGGGTCAACCTTCTTCCCGCCTTTGACAATAAGTGACCTAGGTAGGTAACTTCTTGACAACAATATTGCAATTTAGAAGGTGACACCTTGTGGTGTAAGTCGCATAGATGCTGCAACAGTGACACAGAAGCAGTCTTGCAAATTTGTTCAGTGTCTGCAGCTACCAACAGATCGTCAACGTACTGAATCAAGGCCGCACCAGCTGGCAGCACGAATGCATCAAGTTGGCTCTTGAGAGCTTGGCTGTAGATCGATGGGCTCTCACAGTAGCCTTGAGGTGCACGTTTGAACCGGAAGCTACGACCACCTAATGAAAAACCGAACAAATCTCGACTTTCCTCAGCAATCGGAATGCTAAAGAACGCATTCTTCAGATCAATTACCGAGAACCATGATGCAGAGGCTGGAATCAGAGTCAGTAAAGCTGTAATGTCGGGCACCACAGGAAAGTGCGGGACAACAATTTTATTTACCTCCCGTAAGTCAATAACTAGACGGTACACGGGGGGCTTGGAGGGATCAGTTCGCTTCAGAATAGGCAACACAGGACTATTACACACGTTACCTCGTGTCTCCTCAATAACATCTTTATCGATCAAATCATAGATGATCGCTAATAGTGCCCGTTCACCATCAAGGGAGATACGATACTGGGGTATGCGCGGTAATCGCGCATCAACTTTCAATTGAACAACATAAGGTGGTATATCCAGCAGGCCCACATCATTGGGACCTGTCGCCCACAAAGAAGCCGGAAGAGAACTCAATTCCGGTGGGAGCTTATCGATCGATAGATACATAGGGGAAATCACTCTCTGACCCAATGTAAGCTCTACTCCCGTAGGAGAGCAGTACAAAGTCGCATGTAACCTTTTCAACAAATCCAAGCCCAAAAGATTCTCACCACAACCAGTAGTCAAAATCAAAGGAGCTTCTAACTCATGAGACCCAATCGTAAGGGGCAAGGGGCTAGAAACTGGATTGCTAACGGGGGCGCCAGAGAATCCAACGGAAACATTCGTTAAGCCAGACAAAGGCGCGCCAGGGAGTTTCGAATGCATGATGGAACTTTTTGCTGCACCAGTGTCCAACAGAAAAGGCTCAACAACGCCCAATGTGGCAACTGCGACATAAGGCCCTCTCTGATCTACCGGAACTGATACTTCTCCCTTCCTTTGTCTATGGCTGTCCTAGTAGATACCGTCCGTATCAACATCACTCTCGACATAATAGTCGTCCACATGATACTGTGCAGATCTACCAGACGAGAATTCGCGTCGATCGAAACAATTCTGCGAGTCTGAGGAAGTGGCAAGACGCTCGGCCTGATTCTGAGTAACACCGCGACCTCTACCACGTGAAGCTTGTTGAGGACCACTACGACCTCCTCGAGCCGACACACCATTGTTCCTATCACGTAGAACTGGGCAATTAAACTTCAAATGGCCCTCCCCTCGACAATATGCACATTGATTATACCCCAACACAAAGCGAGGTGCGGGAGAGTCATTGCGCACCTGCGATCTGGAAAACTGCGATTGTGAGCGATTTGGCTGTTGCGAGTCATTGAAATTTGAGCGCGGAGGATACGCTTGCTGCAATAAGACCTTAGTTTTAAGATCCTTCGTTTTCTTATCTGCACGTTCGCTTTCTTCCTTTTCTCTGTTTTCATAATATTGGGCCGTAGCCAATATTTGAGCAGTGGTAGAAACAGCCCACGAACTCTCAGAATTCTTCAACTTGTTGCTGAGTTCGGGCAACAAGTTCGATACAAATTTATCAACGAACAACCGCTGACCACCCTCCGAACTCATGTCCTGACCACTATGATCAACGAATGCTTCCTCAAATCTCGTAAAGAAATCGGAGACACTCTCATCCCTCTTTTGCTTACACGCGGACAATTTGTCCCAATTGACGCGCATTGCTGGCATAAGCGTTTTCATAAGAGTAATTATCCTCTGGGGCAAATCCACAATAAGCTGTTCAGGTTTAGCCCCACCAACTTGCTGGGCGTCTGCCGCCGTAAGGGCAGCCCAGTCACCGCCTAACTCAGCCGCGTGATTCTCGTGACGAATTTTCGCCCAAATCGGCTGAGGCACTACATTGCCAAACAACATATCGATATCAGCAAGATTCATAACAGTAGCATCCACTAGTTGGGACAACTCCTTATAATAACCTGCAGGGTTTTTACGAGGATCGGGCAAAGTTTGCTTCACCTGCAAAACTTCCGATCGCTTCCAAGGGAGGTGTATCCACACTCTCTGAAAACGTCCTGGGACAGCAGGATTAGCATTAGGATCACCTGGCATCCACACTGGGGGAACTTCCCGCATAGGATATTGACCAGGTTTTGCCATCCACTCTTCGGTCTCGTCTTTAAACAACGCTCGAGGTTGCACTGTACATCGAAAGGATAACAGGCGTTCTAGAGCAGCTCGAACCTTATCACCTACAATCACACCAGTTGTAAATTGATGCTGGAGCTCAGAAACCTCAGACGGTACATTATCGACCACATCATGATCCCACTCTTCCCTCAACGATTTACACATTTCCTCAAACACGAATTGTTGCGTGGGCGCATTAAACTGGGAAAATGTTTCAAACACTATACGCGAAGTGTACTTAACAGGATTACGAATCCATTTACGTGCCATTTTTACCAACAATTCACGTTCCCTACCATCAGGAAGCTGGCTGCGCCTCTGAGCAACATCAGAAAGAGTCGATCCAAGTATTGGCCCAAAAAGCGGAGAATAAAGAGTAGCAACAGCATTCAGGAGACGGCTACGAACAGAAGGAGAAGAAGAAGAAGGCACCGGAGCAACAACAGTAGGAGTGGAAACAGTAGAAGTGGACGCGGCACCAGGAGTAGCGGGAACGACAGGCTGAGGAGGGGCTGGGAAAAGCGCAGTAGGAAGAAAAGCCGGTAAAGGAGGATGAACAATTTGCGGCACAAGAGGATTCGGGAGAGCGGGAGGAACGACGGGCTGACCAGCAGCCGCCAAAACAGCAGGTTGAGGAATAGGAAGAATCATAGGACCCACAGTATCTGGAGCATAGGGAGGTGGTGATTTCAACAAATAAGATAGTAGCGAATCTTCTATCACTTCTTCTCCCGTCTTATCGGCATTAGACGGTAACGCCGGATAACACTTATCCACCGCCATATGATGAAGTCGAGCACTAACTTCCTGCTCTTTCTCATTTTTGTCTCGCTGATACTGTTCAGCATTTCGCATCACCGTAATGACACCTTCTCCTTTTTTTTTCTTACTCTGTTTGATTTCTTTCTGCTTGGCCTCTTTACGCCATAACCGGAAGGAATCAAACATGGCTGGCCTAGCCTTCTTTTTAAACAGTTTAGCTTCCAAATTATCTAAAACGGCAGTTTCGAAACTACCATGTGATGGTCAACTAAGAACACCATCATGTTTAGTGTAACGAACCCAATATTCGTTATATACGATAGGACCCACGCCATGGCGACTATAGAGCTCATAAATTGGAGTTCCAACCGGAGGTATCGGACATGAATCCTCCAGCCGGGAATCCATTCTGCAACATTTAAGAAACCCAAACAAAGTACTACGGCCAGGCATCGTGCACACTAACCGAGTTTACAAACTTCAAGGGCTATCGAATTATGATGTCCTCGCACAAAAATGCAAGACCCTCGGTTTTGGCAATTGCAATCGTCAAATAAAACCCAACAACTAAGAACTACAAATGCTATGGAACCATGCGAACACCAAAGGAACACTGGGAGCGACCCACAAATACTTAACTGAAAGAGCAATGGCGTCACCAGGAAGGCCCGTCTATCGTCTCGCCGTACAAAGGACTACGCCAGGCGCCAAAACAGGTCGACAGTCAGGGCATCAGTCCGTCGCAGTCGTCAGGAGGCAGGGATCTTCGCGGGAAAAGACGTCGGGCCACTTATTTCGACAACTGGATCGATGAAGCGGGGTGCACCTTCCCTCGGAGATTTCACACGAAGTTCCTCACGATCGTTGGGCTTTGGACCGGTACCGCTGATGTCGCCCCACGTTGGGCGCCAACTGAAGGACTGGGTTATTCTAAGACCCAGCGGTGCCAGGGGACAACACCTGAAACCTTCGTGGGTTACCTGTTCTGGCGTACAAAACACAGAGACACGGGACACTTCCAGCGACGTCAGAGATCAGAGTTTATTTACTGCAGGGATACAGAAATCACAAGAAGTACACAACGTGTAGGTTCTCGGAGACTGTTTCAAATTGCAAAAGTGGATCGCTCCTTTTATACACGTTTTTGCCATTGCACAGTATGGCGAACAAAGGTTACAACTCAGTTCTCACAATTAACTTCAAAAGAGTCGTGTTCATGTTTCAGGAGGCCGGAACATAATTACAGCAGCATTGCCGGTTCCCAACTGTAAAAACATATCTACCCCGCAATAAAACACATTCCATTCTGACCGTAAACACATTAGGAGAGGGGACAAAAACAGATGCAAAGAAAGGATAAGGATGCACAACAGGTTAGAAAAGAGTGTTGGGAGCAATAAAGGAAACTTGATGACAGGATCAAAGACCTCGTGTCCAATGCATGCATGACTGAAACAATAGGCCAGCACGGCAAGATGAGTCTCGAGCGGGGCCATCTGCCTTCGCCGTGTCATTTCCCTTATCGTAAAAGTCACCCTCAAAGAAACACGTGTCCCCCGTGTAAGCTTGGGAGTCCCAGGGTCACGAAGCGGGCAACGTCCGTTCGCTGGCTACTTGAGGGCAAGAAACAAAATGGATGCCGTATCTAAAATGGAACCCGAGGGTTCGGATGAACAAACCCAAAAATGAGACGAACCATACGTGGTTGCGTAACGAAACTGCGTACACCCACTATACTCGTCATTTGCGGTTCGTAGACACCAAACTCATCCATATTCGTCACCACTCAAAAAGTGTCGTTCCATCTCACACGGAACCTCATGCCCATCTGCGTCCTTTTTCTCAGCCCTGTCTCCCTCTGTGTTGCCTCATCACCAACTCACTTCTTGATTGCTTTTCTAATATTAAAAAAAGTGCATTAGTACTGGCCTCGTTACAGGGCCTTTTAAAATAATCATTTTAGCCCTGCAGCACAGCAGCCACACGGCTGCACAGTATGGCTAAAAACCATTGCCAAAACCATTAGCTCTCATAGGCTCACTATATTCGTTTTGCCAGTGCTTATTTCTGCCTTGCCCTTCAAGTTCAATTGCAACAATATGACTTTGACTAACACTACTTGGAAGCTGACTATACCCTATTCATAGGATTCCCCTCATGACTTACCTGCATCCACGACCCTAGTGATTTTGAAGGGTGAGGAATTATCTTCCCAAGTATCCCAAAGATCCCTAAGGAATGGGAATGTTCCCAAAAAAGTATTAGCCACTAAAGCGTATCTTCAGGACCTCCATTTTGCTGGTCAAGTTTGCATAACCTGCAAAAAGTTTGTCCTAAGTATTACTGAGGATCTCCCAGGACCCGTGATTATGTATGCGTCACCACCTTACCAGAAATACAAGGCACCCCTTCGTTCCAACCCTTTGGCTGGCACAAATATGCCTAACTGGCCACTCTAGGAGCTTCAAGAAGGCGAACACAGGGCAAACCACCAGCACAGAGATTGCCAGTACTAGCCCTACACCCCCATCTCTGCTCTTCTACTGGTTACATTGGAATTGAGCTTGGAGCACCAGCATTCCAACATGGCAGGAGAGAAAAGAAAGGGATTCTGCCATTTTATTGGCAGAATCCCTTCCACTACCCCATTCTTGGTGGCCCTTGGCCATTGATTGGATCCTGGTACAAAAAAAGGTAGGACACAGTGGTAGTCATTTGGACTCAACCATAAAAACGGCAGACTTAAACATAATAAGAATAGAACAATTAAACATCGCCAAGAAAGATCAATGTAAATGTGATTTTATTTCATCACATACTTGGTATCACAAGATTAAATCAAACTGATAAGGCAATCCATGTCCTAAATTTCATTTGAAATTGGTGCTCAAAAGGGAAGTGGGAAAGTGTTTAGTAAGGATTATGTGATGGTGAGGAGGGAGGCGAAAGTGACTTGCTTTGTATACATCAAAAGATTGTAAAACCTATTCTGCTGGATAATGGCAAAAACACATATGGCAAATCATAACATAGTAGTAAAGGCACAGATACACAATCTCTGTTGCCTATGTTTGCCAAATAACAACACAACTGTCGACGTTTCGACCCCTATAAGCATAAAGGTTATTTTTGCCTCATTGGGGGGTCTTCATCAGGACCAAGGAAGACTTGTGAGGGAGAAGGCACCAAAAATGAAGAGACAGCGCAATGAATCCTACTAGGATTTGCTCCAGAGCTGCAGTTGGGTTACTTATCAACCTTTGCTGGATTCACACGAGCAACTTGCCTACTACCACCTCCAATTCCGGAACATGGACTATCTTTTCTCTCAAGAGCTCACATGCCCATCCATTGACTCTACAGCGTGATTCGTCGCGCTGTCTTTTCATTTTTGGTGCCTTCCCCCTCACAAGTCTTCCTTGGTCCCGATGAAGACCCCCCAATAAGGCGAAAATAACTTTTATGCTTATAGGGGTCGAAACGTCGACAGTTGGGTTCTTATTTGTCAAACATAGGCAACGGAGATTGTGTATCTGTGCCTATGCTACTATGTTATGATTTGCCACATGTGTTTTTGCCATTATCCGGCAGGATAGGTTTTACAATCTTTTGATGTATACAAAGCATGTCATCTTCCCCTCCCTCATCACCATCACATAATCCTTCGTAAACACTTTCCCACTTCCCTTATGAGCATCAATTTCAAAGGAAATGTAGGACATGGATTGCCTTATCTGTTTGATTTATTTTTGTGATACCAAGCATGTGATGAAATAAAATCACATATTTACATTGCTCTTTCTTGGTGATGTTTAATTGTTCTATTCTTATTATGTTTAGTCTGCCGTTTTTATGTTTGAGTACAATTGATTACCACTGTGTCCTACCTTTTTTTGTACCATATTATACCCAGGTCCAGTGGTCCTAAGGGTCACTCCATTGATATATAATTTCATTGATTGGATCCTGGCTGTCAAATGGTAGTTGCAATCACTCTACAGCACTGTCTACATAGAGGCCTTCGTTTATCTTACTTTTAAAAGTGTACCATTTGTGTGGTGTATTTCTAAAATATTCCCCACTTCCAAAGAATGTACCATGAGTCCCACTAATCGGGCATGGACTGGTGAATTTTCTTATTCAATCTCTTCATTTCAATCGATTTGAACTGTGGTTTGTGTTCAGTGTAAAATCGAAGTGGGAAATATGGTGTTTTGTTGCCTGTTTAGTAACATCATCTGTCATGAAGGTGCTAATGACAAGGGCTGTGATGAGCGATTGCTAGAGCATTTCAAAGGAATTTGCTTCTGGCTAAAGTGAGAAATCAGTCTGAAAGCAAACAGTTAAAGCCTGCTTCATCATGTGGCGCCACTTGGCAAATTTGCTTGGTGTGAAAAATTACAGAAAAGAAAACAAAAAACGCAAGCTTGAAAGTCACACTTGTGAACAAAACTGACTCCTTTGTGATTCTAAAAAATAATAAAAAATACAGTGGGATTTGCACAAGGAAGTGGTGGAGCACAGGCGTTAGCCTCCTTGCCTTAACGCCTTGCTTCGCCACTTCTGAAATGCATGGTTGCACCATATTTGCAAGAATGTGGTGCAGCCTTGCGTTTCCCTCTGTGATGGCGATAAGTTTAGCAACTTGGCGCCAACGCAGGCACCCTTGCACCATAGTGCATGGGTGTCTGCGTGCAGGAGAGGATTGTTTATGTGAAGGAAGGTGTCCCCCCCCCCCGACATAAACAATCCTAAAATGCCATTCTGTCACTTTCATGTGTGCTGCTTCATGCAGCACACATGGAAGTGACAAAATGGAATTTTTGTAAAGATTTGCTTATGTACAGGAAGGGATACCTTCCTGTACATAAACAAACCATGACAGTTTGCTTTTCTCATGTGTGCTGCACAAGGAAGCACACATGGATGGAAAAAAGCAAAAACGAGGAGAAATAATGCATTTCTCCTCATTTCGCCAACTTAAGACCAGGATTTACCTGGTCTTAATTTTGGCGCTGCCTCCTATGTACGCCACCCTTGTGGATAGGGGGCAGCGTCAAAATGAATGGGTTTTGCGGTAGAACGACCACCGCAACACCTACTGCCACCCCTTTCACGCTAAGCATAGCGTGAAAGGGGGCCAGCGTGGCTTAACGCTGCCTTGTACATAAGGCGCAGCCCCTTTCGCCACCACATCGCCGGTAAAAATTACGTTGTGGTTGCGATAGGGGCTTGTTCATATGCCCCACAGTCTCAAATTTTATACTCAGACAGTTAGTTGAACGTGCATGCTAACATCAAGCCAAAAATTGCTAAATTACTGTACAAAGCCTATGATTAGGCCATGCATAACACCATACATCACTTTGTTATTTATGTAATTCTTTTTTGCAAGATCAATTTGGATTTTTAAACTTTTAGTTTGGATGGGCAGGTTGCATTTGAGGTGTGCTTGAAACTGCCTGGTGCAAAGTGATGCTGACTGAAAACCCATACTAGAATATCAAACATGCAAGATTGGTTTATCCATCCTGGCTCTCTGCTTTTTAAGTCTGGTACTCACAGTTTTGATTTTCTCATCATAGGTCCATGGTTGCATGTCCCATGCGGCAAAGAATAATAGCCAAAACATATTAGTTTCTGACACCTGATATGGAACGATCTCAGATAATTGTTTAGTCCACTATAGCATAGCAATTACATTGTGCTACTTCAAAAGAAACTGGGGCCATATTATCAAGGAATGGCGATAACATTATCGCTGCTTTAGCGGCAGGAAACTGCCGCTAAAGCGGCGATAATGGGCTTGATACTATGCCCTTGTGAATTCCCATAGAAGCCCAGGTTCTGGTGTGAACCTGGGCTTCTATGGGAATTCACAAGGGCATATTATCACGCTCATTATCGCCGCTTTAGCGGCAGTTTCCTGGCGCTAAAGCGGCGATAATGTTATCGATGTTCCTTGATAATATGGCCCCTATTTCTTTACGTCCTTGGTCTGTTGATGAATTATGACGTTTATAGAAAAGACCATCAGAAGCAAAACATCCATGTAGCACAATAAAATAAATACACATCAGAACTAGCTCTGGTCAGAGAGCTGGACCTTTCACCACATCCAAAATGCGTACACTGATCAGACGTCTAACAAATTCTCACTGCCCTCTCAAAATGTATACACTTCCAGTCCCATAAAGGGATTTTCACTTCTATATGTCCTTTTCACGGTTACGAGCGACGTCTTGTCCCACCACTGTGACAACTTTATTAGAAAGTCTAATAAAATAATAAATTCATTGACACCTTCAGGTTTCGAAAGTGTCTAATGTTTGAGAGGCATTCTTTCTTGCCTCATCCTCCTTTTGGGTAACAAAACAAATCTGCCATTTTCTTGTTTTTAAATGTGATCGGCCATTTTTTGTCATTGTATGAGGTAGCCATAAAATATGAATAATTACTATAAAAATAGACATCAATACCATTCGGGGTTAAGGGGTGACTTTGTGTTCAATGCCAAGTGCTATACCACTACACTAATCATGTGTCCAGTGTATATTCTTGAAACAGGATAATCTGTATTGGGGGGCACAAATTACATGCACATTCCTATAAATAACAATGTTTTTAAAATTGATTAAATAATAATGTATTGAATAATAAAATGTAATTAGTAATAATGACAAAATATAAAATACACATTTAATTCAGATTGTCAACTTCACAAAGGGGCGATTACGATGTCGGTCGGAAACTCTTCTGACCGACTCGATTTCGGAATAGTTTCCGACTCAATGAGGTTTGGCAGTTCCGAACGACCGATTACGATGCTTCTGAACACCACTCGGAAGGACTCATATTGACGTCAATGGGAGTCTGTGTTCCGTACGCGAACACAGGCTCCCATGGGGAAAATGGGTGTCTGGGGAAAACCTTGCAACCTGTCGCGGGCACCCCATGGTGCCTGCCACACTGTGCATGGTTTTACAGGGGGGTCCCTTGGGTACCTCCACAGACCCAAACTGAAGACCTTAGGATGAAGGGGGGCCTGATAGGTCTCCTCAACGTCAAATTCCGACAGCCGTTTCGTGTCAGACAGGCCAACTCGGAACGGCTGCCAGAATCTGACTTCATTATCGCTCGGTCGGAAATGGTGTCCTTAGAGCTGTACAAACCAGCTCGGACCGACTCAGGGTCTCCCAGTGCCAATCGTAATTGATTTGGTCAGTCTGAATGGTTTACTACTATTGTAATGGGTCGGTCGGAAATGTTTCTGAGTCAGTCGAAAACATAGGTTTCTGAATGGTTTAGGAGAATCCGAAAGCCGTTCGGAGCCTTTCCAGCCGACATCGTAATCGCCCCAAAGATAAACAGATAAATTGTATTTTCATCAAATTGAATACATAGACAAACACTACGAAGAAAGACTCACCTAATCATATACCTGGGATCCTATTACAGATAAAAAGTCAGCTAAAAAATCTTTCGCGGCCATTTGTCAAAGCAAATAAGAGCAAGTTGAAAAAGCCAACTTTTGAATTGTCATGAAGGCAATTATATTGGATATATTTAATTTATGGATAACTGCATCTAATTAAAGTAAAACCGGTATTTATATAGTCATAGTGACAATATTGTTTAGGATATCAGTGTCATATCAATGATTGCAAAAACCACAAATGTTGAAAACCAAACGGTCCCTACTCAATTAACATATATACCCATTACAATCTGTCCACAAGTCAAGAGTTCTCCATGCTCCAAAGAAAGAAAAGCACAATTAGTGTCTTTTTCTGGTCATTCTAATTAAGCAAATTTAAATACTTTTTAAATATAAAATAATTATGAAATCGGTGCCTCCAAGAACAGTTTATGGTGTTTAAAAAATATGTGGACCTCCTTTAAAAAAAATTGTTGTATCAAATCTAGAAGTACAAGAATCTAGAGGCAAGGGTGCTAGTAGTATGGACAAATAAGGACACTATACAAAAAATTCCATAATAATGGATCCACAAAGAAACGTGATTTTTTTTTACGGGGGTGGTGGCCATAAATGAAGAGGTAGGTGTAGAGGTAGTGGTAGGCGTGGAGGCAGATCAAGAAGTAGATCTATGTAGAGAGCAAGTGGTATTTGGGGAGAGAAATGATGGTGAAGAGCTAAGCTAGCATCATTAATGTTAGATTAAATTAAATGTTTAGTGTAAGTGTTAGATATGGGTCCTCAATTATTGTCAATGGTGAACAGCGCTTACCACAAATCCTTTTCAATGCATGTAATCACAACACGGTAGTTACAATGACCACGTTGTAACAACGCATACCATTACCCCGCAAGTCCTGACAACGACTTGCGGAGAGGGCAGAATGTGTTGGATTTAAAATCCAACACCTTCCCTACTGTTGCATATAGTGGAGGTGGAATAGTAAATTATACTATTTCAACATCCAGTGCCCCCCCCCCCAGAGCAAGTCGTTGTTACGACTTGCTGGGTAATGGTATGCGTTGTCACAAAGCGGTCGTTGTAACAAACGCGTTGTAATTGCATGCGGAGAAAAGGCATGCGATGTAAGGAGGCATATTCATTGTCAACTGGTGGAAGATGAAACAAATAACACTATGATTTGTTTGTTTCTTTTGTTGTATTTCTTTGTTTCACAGTCATCATTTCTCCAGATCAGTGTGCACATCAGCATGAAGTGCAGTGTCTACCTCCTGCTAGCACAGGCCTGGAATCCCTACATTGGTTTGCACTCTTGGGGGCTGGATCTGGCCATTGTCAGGCATTGTTGTTCGTGTCTTCAATCAAGTGCTTGCTTGTCAGTATATTTATCAAAATGCAGAGCTGGTAAATAGTTGCCCAGTGCTCCCATCTGCTGTCAAAGGATCTTATATTGCACTTCCTAGGAATGAATTACGACCCTTTTGTAACAAAACCCATATATTCTAACTGAGCACCAAGTGCCAGGAACACCGGGGCTGCTCATCCTTATGGATGTCTATTGGGGTTCCACTTTCTTTGTTTTCTGTGAGTTTTTTTATAACATTAATCTGAAAGAAATTGTATTATTCATTATTAGTGTAATTAAGAATTGAGTGCAGGAATATGACCCTCCCTGGTAGCTGAGTTAAGTAAAAAATATTTTTAAATGTATGTTGTGGTGTGCTTGTGAGTGAGAGTGTATTTACATGAGAGAGAATGTATATGTGTGTGTATGTGTAAGCATGTGTGTGCATGAAAGTAAAGGTCAAATGGCATATGATGTCACTTCCGCAACCCATTGCATTTTGTTGAATTAACATTCATGAGTGGCACCCCAAGATCAGCCTGTTTTTGATGAGTGTGACTACAGTCTCCTCAACAGACAGTAAAGTGGTGGTAGCAAAATGATTATACTAGCAGGATAAGCAGTATTTAATTTGAGCTGGTGGTTCCACATGTGGCCCACCAGCACTCAATTTTGGATACCGGCACTTGTTTTTCTGCAGCAAACTTTGATCCAAAGCAAGAGAGTGAAAGAACTCAAAAGTGAGAAAGAAGGAGGTAAGAAAGACAGAAAACAGTGACGAAGGAAGAAAGCAAGGATGACAAAGAAGCTGCAAGAATGATATAAAGAGGCACTGAGTGTCTGGTGATGAGTAAAAAGGCATGAGGTAGAACCTAGGCTATGCAGCATTGCCATTCACCACTCTGACCAGCATTCTTTTACCGATAAAACACTTATTGTCCCTTGCTATGGAAAGCAGCCTACTAGCCTCTGCTATTGTTTTAAAATTGTTTTGCCATTCTCTGGAAGCTAGGTCTTTTGCCTGTCCAAGAGAGCACATCACATGCCTGTATAGAGAATGCATGTGGAGAGCATATGACACATGTTTCTGTGGCCACACAGGGTCAGTGGTGGCTGCCATGTACCGAGGGTGGTGGGGTGGGTGAATGCAAAAAATCCAACAAAAAAACACTTACCGTGAGGCGCTGGACAACGTCCTCCGACACCGGTCATCTCCCTTCCAGGCAGGCTCCAGTGCGGGATCAGGAATCTGCACTAACCAATCTTGGTGCTGCTCTCACAGTATGAATGCAGTGCCAGGATTGGATAGAGCAAGCTCTTTCAGTGCTCCAACGAGCACGGCAGGCCTGCGCTTTCTCTAACCCAGCTGTATAAGATAGCTAGGTTAGAGAACTCTAAAATGTGCATGTCTGGCTGGCTGGCCCAAGACAGCCGGCCAAAGAGACATGGGCATTTTAGAGCAAACAGCATCCTGCTGCCACTTGGCAGCACTGGCCCCACCCCACCCTGTCACTCAGCTCAGGACATGTTGGTTGCTGAAAAATAAAATGGTAATAAATAAAGTTTATTACCATTTTATTTTTCAGTTGTGGCCTCGAACAGAGGATTCTATTTTCCATGGCTATACTTCAGTAGCACTTATGAACAATTTTTGAAGAGAGCGCCCCAGACAACAGATGTGAATTGTAGGGCTTACAGTGAGAATGTCCCAGAGATCATTGGTAGTGGGTCAAATAAAGAAGTGTCTGCTCCTTCCTGGCCTGTGTTCCATGTGAGTGGCTAGCCTCCACAAGTTAACAGGTAGTAAAGTAGGGCTGTCTTCTATCCATTTGTGCTGCTGTTTTGGGTTGATCCCAAGAGCAGATTCCCAGCTCCCATCCTGCATTTTTGCCCACCAAGGCAAAGCCATGGATGGAACAGTCCTCATGGAAATATCAGAAGAACAGAACTGCCCGGAACCCGACACAGATCTGAACTGAACAGCTGAGATACAGATGGACTGTCTGCAACTTAGGTATAAAGATAGGGCAGACACTTTGGGGCCCATTAGGATGGCAGTCGGAAAACCACCTCGACTGCCATGGTAGCGGAAAACAACCACCCGGCAAACTGGCTGTGCAATCATGATCAACCGCCCAAAACAAAAAAACGACCGCGGCGGAACGAGGCAAAGAAAAAACACCCGTAGCAGGTGGAAAAGGCCAAAATCCGTCCGCGGCGGTCAGATTCATGGCAGAAAATCACCAAATCGCCGCCATGACAACGGAGACACCGCACGGAAAATTAGGATATCCCCAATGTTACGCGGTACGTTCCGCTGTTTCAGAGCACCGCGGTCGCTAACAGTGATGTATGGGAGAGCCGGCGGAAGAGCTGTAGCATAGCCACCGCTGCACCCGCTCCGTGACAAATATGGCGGTAGACAGAAAAAACTCAGAACAAGGCCACAAAGTGCACACAGCAAACTAGCCATGCCCCCAAAACACAGAACACACCCCAATGACACAACAACAGGGCAACTACAAAAATACAAATCCCATGACAACTCACACAACCCACCTGACAGCAATACCCCATTTGGACACACCCACATCTCTGAGTACAAAACCAGCCCCTTCCTTGACCACAATCCTTTGCAAAACTCCACAACTGAAAGGCCCAACACCAGAGCACAAAGGAGAGGCAAATCAACACACCATCACTACTCACACCACACATAGCACCACCACCCCTTCCACACCTGCACCCCTAACCTCTTTGCACATTACACACCATACACATCACCACCACCCCACCACTCACACCCCTGCACCTATAACCCCTTTGCACATCAAACACATTGGCAACACATAGAGTGAGTTGACAGTCATGGTAGATGAGATAATCAGAGTTGAACCACAAGTGTTTGGTATCCTGGTCCAACAAACACCATTAGCCACAAGACCACAAATGTGGGCAAGGATAGTCAATTAGGTCAATGCAGTAGGGACCACCCCAAGAACAAAAAAGGAAATCATGATGCGGTGGCATGACTTGAAGAGGGTTGTGAAAGAGAAGAGGCGCAAGAACCATGAGGTGGCTCAGAGGACTGGCAGTGGCCCTCCCATTCCACCCAAAACATTCACTGCATGGGAGGAGATGGCGCTTGCCATACTGCATCCAGAGAGTCTCACAGGAATAGTCGGGGGAGTGCAGGCTGATAAGTACAAACAAATGTAGACCATCACACAGCTATGTACTGTCCAGCTAAACTACAAAGCTACATCTCAGAGGCCCAACTATCTCCATATGCACCAAAATATCCAACACATGTCCCACAGGTGTAACATTCACTCCATCTGAATCACCCCAAAGGTAGACAACATTTACAAGGTTGTATGTGTCCAGGCAAACAGCACTACAACTCCCACAATGCCCCCTGTCACACCCCTGCGCAGGATGTAGCATTCCCCCCCACCCAGGAGCAGTTGGAAGCCATTGTAAGGTTCACCCTTACCCAACACATAGGTAGCCCAGGGAGGGCTGTTTGAGGGTGGGAGGCCTGCACCACAACTCCCACCAGGCACCCTGACCCACCCCTGAGAAGGATGGAGCACTCCCCCCCACCCAGAAGCATTTGCCAGCCATTGAATGGTTCTCACACTCACCTAACAGATAGGTAGCCATCTTCCCTGGATGGGCTGTTTGGGGGTGGGAGGCCTGCACCACAACTCCCACCAGGCCCCCTGTCCCACACCTGAGCAGGATGGAGCACTCCCCCACCCAGCAGCAGTTGGAAGCCATTGTATCACCACAAAAAAACTAACAGGTAGGTAGCCATCTTCCCTGGGAAGGCTGTTTGGGGGTGGGAGGCCTGCACCACAACTCCCAACCGGTACCCTGTCACACACCTGAGCAGGATGGAGCACCCCTCCAGAAGCATGTGGCAGAGATTGCATTGCTCACATCAAACTAACAGGTAGGTAGCCATCTTAACAGGGAGTGGTGTTTGGGGGTGGGAAGACTGCACTACAACTCCCACCAGGCACCCTGTCTCACACATGAACAGGATGGAGCACTACCCCACCCAGAAGCAGCTGGAAGCCATTGTATCACTACAAACAAAATAACAGGTAGGTAGACCTCATCCCTGGGAAGGCTGTTTGGGGGTGGGAGGCATGCACAACAACTCACACCAGGCCCCCTTGTTCCCCAGCTCATCAAGAAGTAGCACTCCCTCCCACCCAGATGCATGTGTCAGCCATTGCACTGTCCACTTTAAACTAATAGGTAGGTAGACGTATCATGCTTCCTTGTTCCACCCCTGAGCAGGATGGAAGCCTACACCACACACACACACACACACACACACACACACACACACACACACACACACACACACACACACACACACACACACACACACACACACACACACACACACACACACACACACACACACACACACACACACACACACACACACACACACACACACACAGATGTGTCACAAATCCAACACAAATGAGAAAACATAACAGGTAAGTAGTCAGTACATGCACCCAGCCATTCCTCTCAAAAAGCATGGTACCCTATGACAACACCAGCCCTCTCATCCCACAAATATACACACCAATACGATTGCCACTCACAGTGTGCAGACAGCTAAGTAAATTAAACTGTCACAGCAACCAAAGTGTGACACAACCATTAACATACTGAAGAAAGCCTGTGTACAATCATGCACAGCACTGAATGCCATGTGTAAGTGCCATGTGGCCAGAGCAGCAGGGACCACATGAAAACAAAGAAAGCATGGTTGTTGGTCCAAATTGAGATTTGCACATGACATGACAAAGGTTTGCGTGAGATAACAATGGCCAGTTCATGCTCAGATGTTACGTCAGCTAGGGCAGAGTAATCAACAAAGATGCGTCACAGAAAATCTTAGTTGCGTTAGTCCCTAGATGGCAACATGTCCCTGTACTCACAAAACATGCACATGGCGCATGGTAAGTTTTGACACCTCACACCATGGACAAGAAATGCATGTACCTCAACATCATCTCAGGAAGCACAGTAGTGCACATATGAACAATGTGATGATTAGTAAACTGTGTGGAGTACAAACAGTGAATAATACACAGCTAACACAAAGCTTGCCGGGTGCACTACAATGACCATTTCCCATCTGTCCCATAGGTGACCAATAACTGACTACAGAGGACAACACCAGCAACCTACAGAGCCAGTCTCCCCCCTGGAACATTGACTCTCGGATGTTGACTCCCATGATTCAGAGGACAAGGAGCTCTGAGCCGACCCATCTGGTGGGCCAGGGCGCAACCGGTCCCAGTACTGAGGGACAGGCCTGCGCCACAAACAATACCTCCACCTCCCTCTGCTGGGCCGCAGGACGACAGTTCAACATCCTCCCCTGCGGCCACAGAGAGGGGTGAGTCCTCAGACCCCACTGGCCCTACTGCACAGGCCCTCCCTGCCAAGCGACGAAGAGGCCGTCCTAAGAAATCCCTGGGAGTAACCCGTGGCCAAGCACCTGCCAAATGTCAGACATGGAGCCAGCCATGATGGCAACCCTCTTCACTACTGCATTGACGTTTTGGACTGTCCTTCCCCACATTGCCTTGTAAATGGCATCTGTCTGTTGGACTGGATCACCACATCAATGTGGTGACTACTCAATTCTCTCATTTACCATAACTGTCAACTCACTGCTTCACTAATCACCCCTATGTAAATGTTCCCCCATCACCTGTCACCATTGAAAATAAATACTCCTTACACACATGTTGTTGTTACTGCTCAGTCTTTATTCCAGGATGTGCAGTCTTCACCATGAGCACAACGTACCAGGAGTATGGAAAGTATGTAGGCAAGGAGAGGCTGAAGGGAACTAGGAAAACACAACAAAACAACATTGACTAGTCTGGGTGTGGCATCACAGACATCACACAACACTTGTCATCAGGGTACTACAATCTGCACACATTACAATGAGCAACAGTACCGACATAAACATCCTGTACCTGTGCCAACCTACCCTGTCCCAGAAACATTGGCAGCCAGCACTGAGCTGGCAACAGGCTGCAGCCACAAAGCTCACATACACCTTCACAAAAACAGCAACATTATCAGACAATGGTTCCGTAGTACATTGTCACTTACCTTCAAGTGAAGTAGCGGTCGATGAGCTGTTGACGCAGGTCAACAACTTCTTCCTCTCCACTGTCCTCGTCACTGGACACGGGTTGGTTTGCAGGTGGGGGTCTTTGCTGCTCATCAGCATCCAGGAACAGGGGGATCTCCTTGCAAATGGCTAGGTTGTGGAGCGTGCAGCATGCCACTACAATCTGACACACCTTCCTGGGTGAGTACATCAGTGCACCTACGGTCTTGTCCAGGCAGCAAAACCGTGACTTCAGGACACCGAAAGTACGCTTTACCACACGACTTGTCCTCCCATGGGCATCATTGTAGCGGACTTCGGCTGGTGTCCTGGGATTCACAGTGGGCTCAGCAACCATGGACGGTTGGGATATGCAGAGTCACCTAGGTGTGAGGACCACAGAGAAACCTTGTAATGACACTGTGTCAGAGGACTCCATGTCACACACACAGTGCGCTATTTGACTCTGCATACTCACCCACAATCCATGCATGCTCAGGAAGCAGATTAGCCATCAGCTGTGGTACAATGCTGTTATGCATGATGTATGAGTCATGGGCTGAGCCTGGAAATTTGGCACACACGTGCAAGATGATCATATCCGCCTGGCACACCACTTGCACGTTGATGGAATGGAAATGTTTCCGATTCCTGTAGATGTGCTCACGTGCCTCTGGTGGAACTAGCCCAACATGGGAGCAATCAATGGCACCAACAACATGAGGGATGTGTCCAAGGGCATAAAAATCTCCCTTCACAGCTGCCAATTCAGGCCCCCTGGGGAAATGGATATATCTGTCCTTATAGATCATCATAGCGGACAGGACATCACGCAGCACCATTCTGAACATAGGTTGCGACATGCCACCTGCGCTGGCCACCGTGTTCTGGAATGATTCAGTGAGAAAACAATTCAGGGCCGCCATCACCTTAGACGTTGGGGTGAAAGCTGTTGGATATGTTCTGCGAGGCTGCAGGTGGGGCTCCAACATAGCACAAAGGTTCTGTGGGGTGGCTCTATCCAGACAGAATTTCCAGATGATCTCCTCATTCCCCATGTCTGCCAGCACAGTGAAGGGACGATGCAGATTTGGTCTCCTCCTAGTTGAGATGAAAGTGGACACATGTCAATGCAATACACCAAGAGATGTGCACAGCCTCTTACGTTTTGACTGACACAAAGCCAACAATGACTGTCATTACAATTGAGTTACAGAGCAGCTTACATGTAGGGACACCTTCATCTACACTAATCGTACACTTGTCCCCTTTCACACAGCAAGTACCGCTGAAACAACATCTGACTATGAGAATGCACATAGGGATATGGCCACATCTAGCATGGTCACGCATGAGAGTATTTCATCCAGCATATGTGTAAAAATTCAACACTACTGTCTCATACCTAGCTGCTGTACCTGCCACACCTTCAGGCGTAAGTTGAACATGGCACACATCAACAACACAATTACCACAGGCTAAGCGCAAACAACACGTGTGTGCATGATCCAATAAAAGTAGAGATTCAAATATGCACATTGTTCATTGAGACATACATCACTGGGATTGTCAAAGCACTATCACAAATTGACATGAGTACACATTGGAGAGTCCATAACAACACATGAAAAGTGACATGTGAGGGAGTACATGCCAATCTACTAGATCACATACACAAACATGCCATGTGTAGTCAGCAGTGGGTTAAATCTGACATTGGCATTGTGTACACAATGATGTGCCATTGTTCATGTAGCCACTGTGCACTGTTGAGAACTGCCAATTGGCCATTGACACAGCATGATGTGTCCACAGGGGCTGTCAAAGTGCTCCGCCACCCAATTCACTGTCACCCATGTCAATGTATGGCACCCAAAACGTGGTAGCTACCGCCTGGCACCAGCAGTGTGTCACCGCCAATGCCCAAGACACAATCACGCTAGTGATAGGCATATAAAGATGGTCAAATGGTGGTTGGCATGCTCCGCCATCCAAATCACGGTCATAGGCACCAATGTATGGCACCCAAATGGCGGTAGCTACCACCTGGCACCAATGCCCAAGACACAATCATGGAAGTGATAGGCATATATACATGGTCAAATGGCGGTTGGCATGCTCCACCACCCAAATCATGGTAATAGGCACCAATGTATGGCACCCACATCGCGGTAGCGCCCGCCAGGCCCCCGTGGTGTGTCACCGCCATGGACCATGCCCTTACAGCCAATGGAAACCTCAATCGCGGTAGCCTAATGCAATTTTGAAAATCGCAGTAGGCGTACTCCACCACCGTGGAGCCGGTCATTGGATGTAATTTAAAGATGCACCACTGCGGTAGCGCCCGCCTGGCCCCTGCAGTGTGTCACCGCCATGGACCATGCCCTTACAGCCAAAGGGAACCGCAATCGTGGTAGCCTAATGCAATTTTGAACATCGCGGTAGGTGTGCACCAACCACTGCGGAGCCGGTCATTGGATGCAATTGAAAGATGCACCACCGCAGTAGCGCCCGTCTGGCCCCTGCGCTGTGTCACCGCCATGGACCTTGCCCTTACAGCCAATGAGAACCACAATCGCGGTAGCCTAATGCAATTTTGAAAATCGCGGTAGGGTAGGTGTACTCCACCACCTCAGAGCCGGTCTTTGGATCCATTTGAAAAAGGCACACCTGGAACACCAAGTGCAGCAGCCTAGAACAACTGAAACGACCTCAGGGGGCTATATATGTGTGGGAGAGAGCCTCACATTTCCACAGCTCACAGAGCCTGCTGCCTGAGACCCATCACCTGCTGCTGTTGCCTCCAGGGCCTGCTGCCTGCCACCCCTCAACACCAACTGCTGCTGTCACTTAGCCACAGTGAGGTCGAGGACTGAGAAGATCCGGGCCAGTCCATTCACCAGTGAGGAGCTAGAGGTCCTGGTGGACGAGGTGCTCACACAGTATCCAAGGCTATATGATGCCCCAAATGTCATGGTAAGTCTTCAACATTGTGAGTGAGAGTGCAGGGGAGGGAACACATGAAGTTGAGCTGCTGCAGTATGTGCCTGAGAGTGAGGTTTTTTGTCATGCGCTGCCTAGCATGCTTTCTCCAGGGGAAAGGGGTGTCTGGCCTATTTCACACGTTTCCCTGCCTGCACATCAAGAATTGAGGGACATGTATTTTCTTGTCAGCCATACAGTGACGCAGCAAGTTGGTAATGCAGGATTCAGGACAGTGATTGCTTGTGTTAATGGCTGTGTGGGTCCCTGTTGTCCTTCTCTGTGTGAGTCCACCTGGCCTGCACAGTCACGGCCCAGTCTGACAGGGACACATCACTGAATGTACAGAGTATTATATGTGTCTTTTTTCATTACTCTCCATCAATGAGCCATCTCAGCCCTATAGATTGCACATGGCAGGCCTTGTGGGAAGGGTGTGGGTTTGTGAGATCATGTCCCTCAATGTGACCTCCATGACACAGTGAGCCATTCAAAGGGCAAGGACATTGAGGGCTGCACAGTGTTGGACACAGTGAGTGTACCCCCAAACATATGTTGATATGTAATGTATGTCTTGATCTACAAAAAAGTGGACAGTAGATGTGGGCAGATTACACATAGCTTTATGTGCTGGCATCCTGCATGTGTATGAGCTGGGCAGGTACTGTGTCCACCCTCACACCTGCATGCACTTACATATGGTTCTCCCATGCTGATGTACCATGTGAGATGCATTCTTGTCTCTATTAGACATATATGTGGATTTGGGATGAGTCAGTATCATGCTACTGTACTGAGAGAAATTGGTACATAACACTGGGTCACTGATGTTTTCCCCCTCTTGTCTCCCATGCCTGCAGCTCAAAGTACACCAGCGTAAGGCCGTGTGGAGGGCCATTGCATGCAAGGTGCGGGCTCTGGGTGTCTCAAACCGGCGGCGCACCCACTGCCACAAGAGGTGGAATGACATCTGCTGGCTGAGCAAGAACGTGGCCGAGATGACACTGGGGCTGATCCCTTGGACTTGCAGGTTGGCGCGGCACAGCATGACACCACTAATGGCCCACATTTTGGCCGTGACACAGCCTGAGCTGAATGCATGTTTGAAGGAGCATCAGCAGCAAGTTAGGGGTGAGTATTCTGGGAAGGGTGACTTTGGCTTAGAGTGGCTGCATGTGTACACAGTCTGGGCCAGCGCTGGGCTATGTGATGTTGGTAGTGTGATGCAGTGGCTTGTAAGTGGCCTCAGTGCAGCTGTCATGCATTTGCCCTACCTGTACTTCCTAATGTGATTTTAGAACTGGCCATTTGCATTGCATTCTGAGTCGTGGGCTTCAGGGATTGTCTGCATTGGGGTAGTATGGTAAATCACATGGAAGGGTACGGCAGTGTGCCTAATCTGAGTATGCTTTCATCAATTTGCGCATTGCCTGACCTCAGATTTGTGAGGCTTAGACATCTGACGTCAATGTGCAACAGTAGTTGTGACCCACAGTACAACATGGTGCATGGCATGAGCTTATGGCCATTGTGGACTGTTATGTTGGAGTCTGTATCTGTGTTGTCCCCTTCTACTCCATCCAGATTTGACAGTGGCAACATGTTTTGGGGTTCATCCTTGCCCCCATAGGGCCCTAGGTGTGATCAGAGCTATTTGTGTGTCTGGTTGAACAGAGCCACTGACAGGATATTGTGCTGTGTGGGCATCACATGGCTCACTTATTCCTGGTTTGCTTGTTGACACCCACTGTTCGAGTTGAAAATTGAGTTTACACAATGTCATTGCACAGGGTGGTGTTTAACATGTAGATTTTGTCATCTTCAGTGATGCTTTGCTTGCATATGTTTGTTCTGTTGATGCCAATAAACTAATCCTACCTCTCTCTCTCATGCAGCATCTCCCATGGGCACGGAAGGACAGGGGACGGACACCAGTGGTGAGGCATCAAGCACAACAGCTGCACATGAGCACAGTGACACAGATGTGACCAGCGCCTCGGAGGGGGACAGGACTCTGCTGGAGGAATCACAGCCAGAGATACAAAGCTCAACGTCATCTGACGCCGGCGAGCCATGTTGGCGGGCACAGGGAACAGGGACTCTGCCTCTTATTCTACCACACAGCATATGGTGCCCACCCTCCCAGCTACTTCCACTAGTGCTGCCCGTGTTTGCACCCGTAAGAAGGGAAGAGTGTCCTTCACCCCAGGCACCGCTGCCCCTGTCCCCCTTGCTGCCATCAGTGCTGAGTCTGTGGACCTTTTGAGCCAGCTGTGTGTGGGCCAGACAGCTCTCCTCAATGGCTTCATAGACCACGACAAAAAGTTGGCACAAGTGGTTGCTTTCATGGAGGGCATGCATTCAGACGTGGGTGCACTACACTGGACTGTCCAGTCTTTGTCCTCTGCAGTGACGGTAGCCCTTCAACTGGCTTGATCTGGGAGTCCAGCTCCAGTCCCTTTGTCCACCCCCTGCCAGTGGCCACATCTGATGAAAGTGACCATGCACAACAGACCTCAAGATCAAGATACAGTGCACGCAGCACACAGCAGAAGCAGCCCAAGCGTTCCAGGGCACATACACCATCCCCACAGGAAACTAAAGCCACCCCACAGCTCAAAGACAAAAGCCCATCAGGCGACAGCAAGGGCCACAAAGCTAAGAAGCAGGCCTCAGGGTCACATTCCTCAGAGGCATCCCCAGCCAAGGACTCTCCTGTCCCAAAATCATCTCGCATAGACAAGCAGACAGTTTCCATTCCCACTGAGAAGGTGGTGCGTGCTAAGAGTATGTAATAATCAAGTGGGGGAAAAAGAAGCTTAGGTCCATTCGGCTTCCTAAAGTTACTTATATATCACAAGGGGGGAGAATGGACCACTTGTCCTGTGTTCCCATGGTCTTGTTGGTTGTATCCTTCATAAAAAGACCCTCATAACATCTACACAGGTCGAGGGCGGTATATTTTCATTCTCCGCCATTTGTGTACTGTTTCAGCAACATCATTGGGTCATTTTTTTGTAAAGATGCTGACCTCCACCCGGAGGAAGACCTACTGGTACTGACAGTAGTGGTCAGAGATATCGTGAATTGGTGCTCGTGGTAAAGTGAAGATATTAAAAGTTAAAATCCCTATGTCACTTTTAACCTCAATAATTTATTCCGGAGGCAGTGATTGGGAGTTTAAAAGAAAGGTTATGTGCGTATTGAATGAGTTACTGTTCATTCGCACCTCTTAGTGGTCGGATGAGTTACTGTTCATTCTCACCTGTTAGTGGTCAACATGTTTCAGCCCTCTGTGCATTCTCGGGGCTTTCGTCAGGACCGAACTAGATTGTGTAGGACCAATGAGGTTCTACGTAAAGTGATGTAATTCACCACTGGGATTTGTGGGTCAGATCAATTGTATCTGTACCTAAAGGAAAAGAAAAAAGGGTGGTGCAAAAAGGGTAAAGAAAACAATAGCATTGTAATGTTTTTCAAGCATGAAATGTTGAGACAGTATTTACAAGGAACATACGCAGTGGCAGTTCAATATACGCAACATTGTGCTATGATTTACACACTTTGTGTGGACATGGTCAGGACAGGAGGATTAAGTTAATGATACATAGTGGTAAAAGTAACCCTGTGTCACAAAGAGTATATGATATATTTTACCATCAATATTTTAGTATGACATCGTATAGTGCGCGTCTTACAACTCACTCGTATATTGCGTGAATACAAGGTGTAATATTGTAGTCGCGCGCTATTTGTTTCACTTGTCAAGCGATGTCAGTTTAGCGGTATCGGTTTTATTATCAATATCTTTGGTTGCTCTACACTATTGTATCGACACTGGGCCCAGATCTTATCAGTGTTCGGTCATACGGGTAAATTTACCTTATGGGCGTTTACTTGCCACGCTTCATGAAGTCACCGGCGGGATTTATGGTCGATTCTGTGGAAAGGAAAAGTTCGGTAATACCTTACTTGAAACTGGAGAAGTGATAGGGAAGTCTGTTTGGTTCCATGATCTCACCAGTTGTAATCACCGTGATGCGCTTGTGCTGCCTCTCGTTACGGTGCTCCGAGTGACGCGGGGGCCGTTCTCGGTACGTTTTCATTCCCGGTCACGGTCAGAAAGGGAGAAAAGACTGAGATGTTCATTTGGTTGGCAAAGGTTGGCATGTTTGCAGTTAGGGAAAGACTCGTGTACAAGGAGCAAATTAATCCATGATACCACGTTACTAATAGTTCTATTGTCTAATATCTTACATTAAATGCGTGTTAGTGGCTATTATTCGCAAAGATGTTTATAGATATATCGTGGTTAATTGTCAATAGTTGGAGGCCTGATGATCCTTATTGAGTGATATTAAGGAAGAGTATCTGTACATGTGTGATAAAGATTAAATGTCGATCGTTTTACCCTCTATTCCATTAGGTGTAAAGATATATAATCGACAAGTTGGTCATTTATAAAAGATAGTTCTTTTGCTAAATACCTAAATAAATATAGAGGGACATTCTCTGTAATGTTCTTGCTCATTTATCCTCTGTCCTTATTAAGACAATGGATTGGTATTTTATGAAAGGGTATGCCAAGGTATATTGTCGTTCATCCCCTCTGTGTCTGTGTGGAGGCGATGAACCCAACGTTGTTCTTTTTCAAAGAGAATCTTCTCAGCATTGTATGATTTTGTTGGTAGTGTAAGGCTTATGGGTACAAAATTCCCCTCGGATTTTCCTCAAAGAACTTGCCTTCCGAAAAGATTGGTCTTCCATATCTTGGAAGTGTACTAGAGACTACCTGGTACTTATAATCAAAACTGCAACAAGATTAGTAGAAGAACTAACAATCAAGACTCAAGTCAGTGAAGCTAACTTGAAAACTACAGTCCAGATCTCTGTATATAAGAAACGCTTAGAAGAGATCAATAAAGAGATGAATGAGACAAAAGAATACATCACCCAAAACAAAGTTCAAAAATTGGGAAAAGATCTCAAGAAATTCTCAATGGAGAAAATGCACCCATACGCAAGAACAGATTATGTCATTCCAGACCATCAAGAGGATGAAGACACAACAGGCGAAAGTTCTGGCAATAACTCAGATTGGAGTAGAGACGAAGGAACTAATTCTAGAAGAGGGAGAGGACAATACAGACGTACCCAAAGAAGGAGGTGGTATCATGGATTAATGTGCTCCTTGTACACGAGTCTTTCCCTAACTGCAAACATGCCAACCTTTGCCAACCAAATGAACATCTCAGTCTTTTCTCCCTTTCTGACCGTGACCGGGAATGAAAACGTACCGAGAACGGCCCCCGCGTCACTCGGAGCACCGTAACGAGAGGCAGCACAAGCGCATCATGGTGATTACAACTGGTGAGATCATGGAACCAAACAGACTTCCCTATCACTTCTCCAGTTTCAAGTAAGGTATTACCGAACTTTTCCTTTCCACAGAATCGACCATAAAGCCCGCCGGTGACTTCATGAAGCGTGGCAAGTAAACGCCCATAAGGTAAATTTACCCGTATGACCGAACGCTGATAAGATCTGGGCCCAGTGTCGATACAATAGTGTAGAGCAACCAAAGATATTGATAATAAAACCGATACCGCTAAACTGACATCGCTTGACAAGTGAAACAAATAGCGCGCGACTACAATATTACACCTTGTATTCACGCAATATACGAGTGAGTTGTAAGACGCGCACTATACGATGTCATACTAAAATATTGATGGTAAAATATATCATATACTCTTTGTGACACAGGGTTACTTTTACCACTATGTATCATTAACTTAATCCTCCTGTCCTGACCATGTCCACACAAAGTGTGTAAATCATAGCACAATGTTGCGTATATTGAACTGCCACTGCGTATGTTCCTTGTAAATACTGTCTCAACATTTCATGCTTGAAAAACATTACAATGCTATTGTTTTCTTTACCCTTTTTGCACCACCCTTTTTTCTTTTCCTTTAGGTACAGATACAATTGATCTGACCCACAAATCCCAGTGGTGAATTACATCACTTTACGTAGAACCTCATTGGTCCTACACAATCTAGTTCGGTCCTGACGAAAGCCCCGAGAATGCACAGAGGGCTGAAACATGTTGACCACTAACAGGTGCGAATGAACAGTAACTCATCCGACCACTAAGAGGTGCGAATGAACAGTAACTCATTCAATACGCACATAACCTTTCTTTTAAACTCCCAATCACTGCCTCCGGAATAAATTATTGAGGTTAAAAGTGACATAGGGATTTTAACTTTAATATCTTCACTTTACCACGAGCACCAATTCACGATATCTCTGACCACTACTGTCAGTACCAGTAGGTCTTCCTCCGGGTGGAGGTCAGCATCTTTACAAAAAAATGACCCAATGATGTTGCTGAAACAGTACACAAATGGCGGAGAATGAAAATATACCGCCCTCGACCTGTGTAGATGTTATGAGGGTCTTTTTATGAAGGATACAACCAACAAGACCATGGGAACACAGGACAAGTGGTCCATTCTCCCCCCTTGTGATTTATAAGTGTGCTAAGAGTACACATAAGAAGAGCTCCAAGGCAGATTCACCCACAACCTCAACTCCCATCCAAAGCCCAGTAAAGCAGAAAAAGGAGGGCACTGTAGGGGGAACACCTGGTAAACAGGGGATGGAGGTGCAAAGGCAAGCCCAGGCCAAGCGAACAGCTGGATCCAGCATGTCCCCAGAGGGTGGGCCACCGGCTGCACCTGATGCAGCTTTGGTAGTGGGTGTGCCTGTTGTATCCACACCACTTGCCACTAATACCAAGACAGGGAAGTCATTTAGAATCCCCAAGAAGTGGAAAGGCACCCCTCCACAATCTCCCACCCACACTGTGTCTCAGGACAGCATGACTCCACCTCCACGTGCCACTACACCACCTGGTCCAAGCAGCCCTCTGGCTTCCCAAGCCACTGATGCCTCTACCTCAGCTGGGCCTCTCTCTCCCCGGTCAAGTACTCCAACTGTCCCTGACACACAGCCATCTCCCAGTCTGACTGACAGGCAAGTCTGAGTGGTTGTCCCCCTCACATACCTGTCTCTCCCACAGCGGTGCCTGTACTGCCCATTGTTACCCCCTTACTGTGTTGCTGACCATGGCAGGGTACAGTCACACACATTCCCTGAGCAGCTTCTCATGGACTCACTCTGCACATTGGACTGGCCACTGGCCTTGTTGTTCACTGTTGTTTGCCCTTTGCATGTGCAGGATCTCATGGACTTACTCTGCACTTTGTGCTGGCCACTGGCCTTGCTCTTGTCTTATATTGGTGCCTATCTGTGCAATATGTGAATAAAGACAGTTACTCTTGTCTGTTTTGTCAGTGTCCTTACTGATTAAAGTTTGTTTCTGTGTGTGCATGGTTTACTGTGCCACATGCTCTGTATGCCACTTCAACATTGCCAATGGCATGTCTCACTTTTTCTATTTTTTACAGGGGTGACAGGGACTTCAGTTCTTCCTGACTCTGATGCTTGTGGGTGCAATGATGGTGGTTTTAGATTAAATACTGTTGTCATTCTCATTCTTTGTTCATGTTAGCTATATTGTACACGTGTCAGGTTTGGAGGCACTGCCAGCCCATAGTGTGAGTCTATCAACAGGATTGCAGGCAGGCTGGCCAGGGTCATCATGTATGTGTGATCATACTTTATCTGTGCCCAGCAGTGTAGGTGTATAGTCATCTTACGATGTTCAGTCATCCTAGTCGCACGGGTTACTTTCAGTGTGTGCACTTTGTTGGTCAAGAAGTGTGCAGTGTGCAGTGGGTGAATTTGTCAAGAGTGTAGATGTGTGTGTGCCCCTGCAATGTTGACTACACACATGTGTCGCCCAGGAGTAGAGTGCCTGTTTGTGTGATTGTTCAGCCCTGTGATTGTGTGGACATGTGTGTGTTGTATGTTGTGCACTGTGCAGTGTGTTTGTGTGTCCTTGTAGTTCTGGCTGACTCCTACTTGTTTTTGTCAATTGTGAGTATGCAGAGTATGTGGCTGGCAAGTCAGTGTTGTGTTTTGCTGATCATCCATGTGTCTTGATGCTGTTTGTGGTGACTGTGCATACCTGCTCAGCCACACTGACATTGTGGGTGTGTTTTCTCATGCATTGCTGTCACATGGGGCTCTGTTGCCTCCAGTATGGCATGTAGTGTGTGGTATCATACCATCCCCTATCTGTGCTTCAGATGCCTACCCATTGTGAGTCTGCACTCCATCTATTTGTGTATGGTCGCTCCTGCCATGTCCAATACTGACACACACACCACTTCACTTTCATGTCAGCTGTCCCCTTGGGTTGCCTGTGTGTGTGCCTCCCCATCACTTCATTTGTGACACTGTTCTTTGTGGTGCAGATCTTTGCACAGGAGCAATATGGCACTCAGGACATTTTCCCAAATGGTTATATGTGATTTTCTTGTACTGTTTAGCAGTCATGGTTGCTCATATGCAGTTCAACTGTTTGAGCTGCACAGTCCTCTGATCATGTTGTTTCCACTTTGGGGTCCCAGACTTGTGCATCTGTGGGTGTTGGGTTAGGTGTATGCGTGGTTGCTGAGGTACTGCTTCCCTTCCTGAGTGTGATGTTGTCAGTGTGCTGTTTGTATTGTTGTTGTGGGTGTTCATGTTGTGTCACTCATATCTGTGTGGGGCTGGTATGTTTGGTGTGCACACACAGGTTGGTGTGCATGCAGTGCTGTGGGTATATGTTGCCTTGTCCTTGCCTGGTGTGCATCCCCTGATGTCCGGCTGTGTTTACAATGTGACTTATTGGCATGTGCATCTGTTGTGTGTTTGATGTGGTTGTGTGCATTGTTTGGGCTGTGTTGTTTCTCGGTGCTGACAGATGCTCTGTGTGTGGTGTTCTATTTGCATGACAGTGTGTGTGTTGTGTTGGTGTAGTGTGTTTCATTCAGATGTGTGTAGCCAGTGCGGTGTGCCTTACTTGTGTGTCTGTCACATGAACTTAGGTCTATTCTAGTTCCTGTATTTGTGTTAGGTGTGTCCTTGGTGTTTTCTCCTCTCATATTTGAGCTGTCTCTTGTCATTCTTGTATATGTGCAGGCATGTGGTACACTACGACATCATGTTGACTTGATGGGTGGTGTGGTATATCTGTCTGTGTGTCATTGTAGGCCCATTTCTCCCAGTTTGTGTCCATGATTGTTTTGTGATGGTGCACTTCTTGTCTGTGTTGTGGTATGTTGTCTGTGCATTGTTCCTTGAATGCTGAGGTTGTGCACTCCTGTTCTGTCTGTGCTCCCATTGCCTTTTGGCTGCACAGGTCATGTCTGGTCTTGTTGTGGTTATCTGTGTTTCTATTGAGTTATGTATTTGTCTGTTGTTCTGGTGCAGACATTGGTTCTTGCATCCCTGTGTGTGTATGATATTTGTGGATACCCCCCAGGGAGTGTGGTTGTTTGTCTCTGTAATGACTGGACAGTATTGACACCCTTCTGTGTGTCTGACACTGGTGTTGTGTGCTGCAGGTGTGATGGGGGTATGTATGAAGATTCCTACTTTGACAGTCATGGAATGTGTCAATGGGCCCTGTGTGTTGTGCTGCGGACATACACCTGTCAAATAGTTGTGTACATATGTGTGGCTGTTCACTGTTTGACTTCAGGGCCTTCCTTTCACCCCTGTGCCTATACATGGGTTGCCTTGCTGTCTCCCTGAGTTGTTGCACTGAGGTGACTGTGGTTTGATTTTACTCTCTGTGCCAGCCATCTGTGATTTGATGGGCTGAGGGTGTTGTTATATGTTTCTTGTCTTTCATGTGATGTACACATGCTTGATAGTTAGCTCTTTGGCCTTCCATTTGTGGACACCTTACTTTAGGTTTCCTATATGTTGTACTCCATTACTGCTGGCATGTGGTCGGTGTATGTGGCTGCGTGTCAGTGTGGGGTATGTCTGTGTGACTTGGCAGGCTGTGTCCAGTGGAGTGATTGTTAATTATCTGTGTGTGAGTTCATGTTGTGCTTGGACTCAGTTTTCTTGTCATGTGTGTGTTGTTGTTGTAGTGTGTGGGTTGCCCTGGCCCTGTGCTTCTGTGCTGTGTGTTCCTCTGCAGCCACTCCTGCTGTGGCTGTCTCCCTAGTTGTTTGGTGTGTGGTGCATGGAGTGTGTGTTCACCTAGCTGGTTATTGTGCAGGGGGGCACAGGAGGGGCACATGGCATGTCTCTTCATGTTGGGGGGCTAGTGTGTGGAGGGTGGAGGTGTGGCCCTATGATCTTTGAAAACTACCCATGCCTGGCGCTGGCCCTGTCTTCTGCATTGTGTGCATGTTTTCCCGCATCTTCACCGCTGCGGTGACGTGACAACGGTCATTACTTCATGATCGTGGACGATGGGTGACCTGGATGGGGAGGGGTGATTTGGTGACAGGTCGGACATGTGTGGGTACACTTGTGGATGTGTTCCTGTCTCCACCAGGGTGTCCGTTGTGGACAGGGACCCTATATCAGCCCATGAGTTGTGTGCTGTGATTGTGTGCAGGATTGTGTTACTGCGTACCTGCGGTGTCGTCCGCAATGGTCCATGAGTTGCTGGTAATGTATCAGGTACAGCACCGGGAAGACGTGTGGCGCTGGATCCATTGCGGTCGGGACCGGGTGGAAGGGACTGGGACTCTGGTTTCGTGCTCCGCTGTCGAGCTTCCGCTGTCTCTGGTTGGGCGGTTTCACCGCTGCGGTGTGACTGGCTGTTTGGGGCATCCTGATTTGTACACTGGACGGCACATCATTCCACACGGCGGTGAGTCTCCATTGGCTCCCACTGCCACAGTGGCGGGCGCACTTTGATGGCGGTTTGCATCGCACCGCAGCAGACAGGAAATGGGCTGTTTGGCCACACTAATATGGCGGACGTGAGGACCGCTGCTGGTGTGCGGAAAAAGGCATTTTCTGCCACAGCCAGCACCGCGGTGGTGCCTCCACCTGACATACTAATAGACCCCTTAATGTCAAGGAGGTAAGCAGGAGAATCCTTTGAGCATAATAGTTAGGATAAAACCGCCAACTGCCCTTACCAGGTTTGGGACCAGTAAGCTAGGAACAATTCAACTATTCCACCAGAATTGCATGCCAGGGCCCTGCTTTCAGTAAAATAGCTGACTTCTCAGGAGGGCCATCAGGCGTTTGCCTACACAAAGAAAACACTGTTCTAAATGAGAGGCGGCTGTGAAGGAGCCGGAGTAAGAAGAATCAGCACTGTCACTATGGTCCGAGACCTGCGGCTGTACTATGCATGAGATGCGTGGCTCAAGGTATCCCCACAGCATAGGACATTTAACTCAACCTGAGACTGAGACTGAGGGTGTCGTGGAATTCAATACTTATGATGCATGAAGTAGTGCCATGAAGTGTCTGAATTGCTGTTGGTGGTTGACCTGTGAAGAAGAAAGAAGACCCACACCATCATCTGCGACTACTATTGTACAAATTGGCCACTGCTATGATTGAGAGTGGGCACCTTGCACACTTGTATTGGAGGTTTTTTCTTATTCGGCCCAAGGAATACAGAAGTGGTAAGATCTCCTGGACTATGAACATCTCACCTCGTAGAAACTCCTTTCGACTGGAGCTGAAGCTGCTGCAAATAACATCCTCTTGCAGGCACTTACTGTGTGAACCACACCCCTATTAGCTGGGTGGGAGCAAAGATAGCAACATCCCTGTCCTGAGGGCCGTGTGGAGTATACATCACCAGGCATGGGCCTGCTCCTGCTGGCAACAAGACCTGCAGGTGTAACCTCCTCAGAAGAAATTCAAAGCTTTACACCCAGGACAGAAGAATACCAATGCATTGTACCTGGGTAGAACAGAGGTTGTAAGTATTAGGGGAGCTGATACCTTAATCTGGAGAGAGAAAGAACTAAACTCGATAGTCCCACACAAAGGACCAAACACCACATTAGCGCATGAGGGTGTGCCCAGATTATGGTGTGTTCTGCTTCCATCAGTAGCCCTAATGAAATCTTTCTGCTTATTATGTACATTAGTTTTCCATTGTGTGTGTTAGCATGAAAGTACATTTATTTCTAAAGCTGGTTGGACCTTGTTTTATTGATTATTTCCTGATGTATATTGAGCGCTGAATGTCTACTTCTCCCTGAATAAACCTTGGCTGCTCGAGTTCGCTACCTTTAGGGATAGATGCTTAGGGCATATGCTTGGGAGAAGCCTCTGGAGGCCAGTGGTAAAAGCTCTGATTGTTAAAAATAGTTCCCACAATACTGTATAAAGTTAGGCAGTCCTGTTGAGATCAACATAGAAGCAATAAGGTATTTCCGTGTCCTGCTGAATGTATGTGAGATGTTCTGTGTAATGTATTCTGTTGAATGTTTGCATGTGACGTATGTTTGTGCCACATACTATACAGAACACTGTGAAAGTCGACTGGCATGTTGGACATTGATGAATATGTGAAAGGTGTTCTGTCTAATATGATCCAATGACACATCTATACACTTTGAGAAGCATAGTAATAGCCTACTACAAGGCATGTCTGTACTATGTCAAATGTACTTTATATGTTCTGTCTTATGTGTTTCGATGGATGTTGGACTGTCCGGTGTGTACAATGCAAATAATATTCGTTATGTTTCCTAAATGAGATAGCAATTTATGGTGACAATTGACATATAATTAAAGTCAGGCAACACACATCACCAACCTAGTGACGAGTGATCAAGGGTTTGTGCACACAACCGAGGTCACAAACAGGAATACATCCCTTGGCGGCTCACAAAGAGAAGGGGGTACTTCTTTCACACCCCTCCTATTTGTAATTCAGAAAGGGTCGCAAAAGCCCTTTTGCGTATTGGAAAAATGTTCCTGACTCACAGAACGGCTTTGGTGCATGGGAAAAAGTGGACTGGAGGTCTCAAACCACTGTGGTTTTGCGAATTGCAGGCTTCAAGAATGCAAAACACTTGCATGCTAGGCCCCAGATTGTCAAGTTACAATATAATATGTTATAATATGCTCTTTGACTAGCATGATTATATACTGTGTTCATTGAGTAAGTATCTGTTGCTGCTTTGAGGGTTACTTTGAGGGCACATAATTAGCCCATTCCTATTCCACATAGAGATTACGCCGTTTGCTAGCTGGGTAAAGTAATATGAAGGGTTCTAAGCTAAATATTTCAAATGTTCGCTAGGTGGAGAGGATGTGTGGTTGGTCGAGATTTGTCACTAGGGCTTTATGAAGGCAAAGCATTTCCACATGTCTTTTCAAGTAAAAAAATATATAAATTGCCTCCATCAAACCTTAAAGAAATCTAATCTAAATAGGTGGTTCGGAATGGTTTGGTTCCAGCTCGTACTTAGAGTTGAGAATGATGTGAACTGGACCTTTTCAGATCCCTGAATAACATGTGGGATTTTGAAAGGAGGATGGTTAAGACCGGGTAGCCAGAGAGGCTAACCTTTAAAATGGGGAACCAGGATCGAATCTCAGCGTTGGCTTGACTTCTTGTGAATCGGGGCAAACCACTTGATCTACCTTTGCATTAAGGACATGAATTTTACCTTGTGTAATGCAATCTAATGCTTATGTAAGGTGCTATAATGCACTTGGACCAAGTTTGCGTCATATACAAAACTGCAAAAATAATGTAAAGCTAGATGTAATACACGTGTCTTACTCCTGTTATGGGGAACCCAGATGCAATAATATTGATCCTCTATCCCTCTAAAGTCAACTTGGTTGCAGTTAACAGTGAATTTAGAGAGGTAGCCTGTGTAGTGTCTTGTGATATTTTATAAAGACACCCTTCTGAAGATGAATTCACTTCAGTTTAACGCAGGGAAAACCGAGGTGCTTTTTAACAGTGGCTCGAGGACTCCCTGTCCGTTCCCCAGCAACTTCTGGCCCCCGGAAACAGCTTCTAAGGTACAGCCTGCAGTCTCTGTCCGCAATCTAGGGGTCATGCTTGACCACCAGCTCAGCATGGAGACCCATGTTCAGAAAACCTCTGCCTGTTGTTATGCCATTCTGCGCTCTTTAAGGAAAGTTCTACCCCTCCTACCCACCCAGGCTCGCGCTCAAGTAGTCAGATGCACTATCCTGAGCAGGTTGGACTACTGCAATGCCCTCCTGCTCGGGGCCCCGGAGTATCTATTAGACAGGCTACAAAGAGTCCAGTCTGCGGCTGCAAAACTTGCCTTGGGGCTCCCGTCAAGATCCCATGGACCATCCGCCTTGGCACAACTACACTGGCTTCCCCTTAGACAGAGCGTGCAATTTAAGGCCCTCTGTATTGTCTTTAGGGCTCTCCACGGTTCCGGTCCTGCCCCTCTTCAATCCAAGTTTGTGTGGTACGTTCCTACCAGAAAACTCCGCTCCTCGGATGCCAAACTGGTGGTCACCCCCAGATTCAAGAAGGTCAGATCTGGAGGTAGATCTTTTGAGGTGACTGCCGCTAGACTCTGGAACTCCCTCCCCGCCGACATTAGACATACCGATGACCTTCTTCCTTTTAGAAAAAAGGTTAAAACTTGGCTCTTCCCGGGCTAGCCCTAGCCTCCATGTTTCCTCCCCCCCTCCTCCTCAGACTCTGTCAGCGCCAGGATGCCTGCCACGGCGACAGTTCGCGCTCTACAAATTCTTAAAATAAATTCTGGCTCCTAACTGACCCTGTAGAGCTGTGCCATAGGCGTCAGAGTGCAATGCTATGAAAGCTTGCTTTAGAATGTTGCGTTTGCATTTACACATAGCAGAATAAAGATGTGTGTGGTGTGGGAGTTGGCGGGTACCCAGGTTGGGAGGATGTTAGAAATGGCAATGGGATAGAGGATAAGTAACTCGAAGAACAATCGCGATCTCCGCTGCCGAAGATGGGAATTAAAGCAAATGAAGTCAATGGAAGCACTGCAAAGAATTTACACTGTGATGGTCGAGAACTTGCTGATCAAGCCAAACATTAAGGTACAGCCTGCCACGCAAGATACATTTGTACATTATATGGAGTGATACTGCAAAAGTTGAAGAAGTGCAGGCTGACAGAATAAGAAAGAAAGAAGTAAATTATCATTGCACTTACCAGAGCCTCGGCAAGCAGAGCTTTACAACCTCTGTACCGGACGAGGAAACCCAAGAAGAAGCAGGAGTGTTGTGCCTACTGAACTGTCCTTTACCTAAAGTCGCCCACCACCAAAGCTGCCAGGTGATGGCTCAGAACAACTCCAGAGGTCTTCACCAAGTGAACGGGCAGTTTTCCCAATTGCCCATGATGACTCTGAGGCCGGTCCATCGCAGGGCTTCAGCTATATAACAAGTGATGCAGGCTCAAATGGGTAGCCAACTGGAGCAGAAAGAGCTCCACCCTCAAGGCCAGCCACTCCCATCATTAGTTACCATGCTGCTGCCTTTTTAAAACTACCATCACTGTTCAATACTGCCAAAAAACAAAAAATTGCCGATACATGGTCTGGGTGGACAAAGACATTTGATGATTTTGTAACAGCGTAGATATCAGCTATTCTTTACATGACGTACACACTAGATGTGACACCGAAATAATAATGTACCTTACACATGTAGTAGAAAAACATCATAGAAACAAGGAAAACATTGAATTATCAGCATCGTAAAAGCGTGCTTGATTAGCTAGAAACAGTAGGATCAATCAAATAACAATAATAAAAAGATATTATGAAGACTAATGATAAGTTTAGAATTTCCATTTATTTTAATTGCAGAGTGTTTCACAAATTCGACATTGGTGCAAATCAATATTGATAATGGTTACCTGCATGAAATTTTCAGTATAGGTACTTGACATTATAAAGAATATATATTAATGAAAAAAAAAGTTTTAATAATTTTTAGGATTAGTTTACATGTTGCTACTTTTTAAATTTGATAGAATAGGCCATATTTAGGATCGTTCATTTTTAATATAAAATTCACTGACAAAACTATTATTATTTTCTTAATATGAAACGTTTGATTTACTTTATTATGTTTTGAATAGTTATTAATGAGTTCATTCACTAAAAGAAGATGGTTTTCATGCATTAATATTCTATTGCTTAGGCTGCACTAGGTCATGGCCTAGTAAAAAGAACTTTGACATTTTTCTTTCAAATGTTGTTTTAACTGTTCCTGTCTACTGTAACAATTTGACTATGAATGAATTCTTATTCCTTGTTGCTTTCCAAGTCTACTTCTACAAAAGTTTGAGAATTCCAAAAAGTAGTAAATTTGCACCCAATCAATAAATACTTCTATGGGTGCCGATTTACCCTTTTTGGTAAGTAAGCCAGTCACTATATATTTAAAGTTCTGATCTAAAGATTGAAGTAGTTAAAATTTCTCAGTAAAATGAAAACAGCAAGAAAAACATACACAGACATAGAAGACCTGACTCAGGGCCCCCAGTTACCAAGCCAAGAATGCATTTATTGGGGGGGTCACACCGCAAACACTTCCCCTGAAGCTATGCCCTTGTGTCTAAATCTGACATTAAACAAATATTTATATATGTAGGTGGCCGCAACAGGTTTATATGTGACCCAATGTGTGCCCCCACACCTAAAATGAGTAACTAGCGGTAAATAGATGTTCCAAAATGCCTGGCAACGTCAGATAGTCGGCAATGGAAGCTGACCGAGGGCATTTGTCACTTGAACCCAGCAGCCAATGCCCAGTTACCATGCATGGGTGAGGCATAAAGCCCTCATGCAGTAGGTTTGCTGCAGTCATTGAAGGAAGGGGTAAAAATAACAAGGGGCATGGCAAATTCGGAAGGTGAAAAACAAGTCAGAGAAAGATGAGGGTGTGGAAATACAAGTTAAGACTAAATGGAAAAAACAAAGCAGAAGGAAATAAAGGGTCAAGTAAAGAGGGAGAGAAACACAGGTCAAGGAATACGGTGGTAAAAACGATTGTCAAGGAAGGATAAAAGAAGTGTCAGAGTTACATAGAGTTAAAAATCATGATCAAGCAGATACGTATAAGTTAGCCTGTCTAAATATGGGCGAATTAGCATCTGAAGGTGTTCCTACAAACAAATACTACAGACATGCATTTATATACCAATGTAAAGCATTTTATTATTGAACACGACTCTCTAACACCTGGGAGCAAATCCAAGGTTTTTGTGTACATTCCAATCAATCTATACATATGTACTTTTGGGAGACAAAGACATTCAAAACCCGCTAGTATATGTGTACAATACCTACTTGTATCAAAATAATTTTAATACAACATTTTACATAGCTATGTCAAAATACTACAAAACATCTATAACAAAAACACCCTCCAATAATTACATGATAAGTCCTTATTAATGGGAAAAGGGAATAATTTGCTGATGCAGCGCTTCAGATGGATTAGGGCAATATTGAGAATTAAGGCAGGTGGTTCACTGTTTGGCAGGTGAGATTGTGATCATAACCTCCAGAACCCTGGCAGAGTCTCACCTGCTAAATCTAGAGACCTCTGCCTGCCTAGTGGAGATCCCTGTGCCTTCAGAGGAGTGCCGTACGGTAACACTTCTGAAGGCATTGTAAATTGGCAGAGTGGCTACCATGTTCCATGCAGCTGCTCAGCAAAACATTTGCATTTCACAAAAAAGCTCTCAAATCATGAGTTTGTATTTGGAGAAAAAAAAACCACGATTTGCCCTATCAACCTGGGGATCTTCTTTCAGGGCGTGAGGGTCATTTTTATTTTTTTCTGCTAAGAACCTCGAAGCTTTTTTGGGCCGCCTTAAACAGGATAAAAAACTATGTCTCAATCTTCACCAAAATAGGTCGGACGGTGTGAGGTACTTAGGCAGATAGCCTGATGTCCATCAGGCCATTGACCTAAGGTTTCCACCGGCAGAACCATGACAATTGTCCTGACTCTAGATAGAGGAGCAGACTGTCAGTTGACAGGCAGGGCAGTCTGCCATGCTTGTGGCAGAGTTCTCTTTCCTCCTAGCTCTAACTAACCTTAACAGCCATCATCAGGATGGGATTTTGTATAACGTTTTATTGAGTGCTGTTCATCACACAAAATTGAAGTGATGAGAACTGACTCCTTATCCAAAACAGCTTTATGATCCCACCGTCTATGAACGAATATGTGACGTTACAACACATGCCATTACATCGCATGCCATTGCAACGCCAAACTTTATCCCGACTTTCTGTCGGGGGAGCGCTGGAAGATGGAATAGATACATTTTCTATTCCAACTCCAGTGTGTGCAACAGTAGGGATGGTGTTGGAGTTAAATCCAACACCTTCTACCCACTGCTGCACACCTTTTTCGTTGCAACGGCATGCGATGTAATGGCATGCGTTGTAACGGTTGCTTTGTAAAGTCTGTTTCCCCTATGAACAATTTGTGTATAGATCCATCCCAGAATAAAAGACTTACTGAAAAGTAAATCGTTTACTTGCATACGTATACACCCATTTTGTGGGTGTAAATAGCTCTTGAAGTGCTCATTCATTTCACACTCACTTTAAATTAACTGTTTTAGCTTGATGTAAATGCAAAGGTTATCAGCATTTCTTCCCTACGCAGCTAAGAAAATAGACATATTCCATATTATTTAAATTTACTGGTGTATTTTCAAAGACCAGTGGGGAAAAGAAGACTAAGGCAGGGGTCTTCAAGCTTTATAATACCAAGCCCCTCAGAGCAAACATTTTTGCATTGTCCACAGCGCTTCACCCGAAGTGGACATGTGTGGGGTGATTACATTTTTGGGAGCACAGAAAGTGTTCAGGGGGGCTTATTCAACTGTACTGCACAGTGGGGTTTTAATGGGGCATGTAGTGTAAAGGAGTGAGCCTTTCCTCTTTCCACTCCACTCCACTCCAGGTTCATGAAGCCCTTTCTTACTGCTGACTCCTGCATTGTTTCTGCCAGCCCTGCAAAATCACTTGCCTACTCCCACCCCCCACTAACTCCTGCAGCTTTCCCCTCCCTCTTTTCACCCTGCTAACCCTCTGGGCTCATGCAGCACACCCTCCTTCCTTCACGTACTGCTCAACTCACCCTCATCTCTAGAGTGTCACCTTGCAAGGCATTATTTCCAACCTTTCAACAAGCAAAATCATTCCGATTAACCTGATTGGGATCACTTGCCCTGAAAACCTTCCTCAGCTGCTAAAAATGTTTTCTTGCAGTTGATTTAAATGGGATCACCCTACAAAACCTCTCCATCTCACTAGACTTGGTGACTCAAAAGACTGAGGATCAGGCAGCACTTACTCCCTCTGCTCACCTGCAGCTTTCTTTGTGGAATGCTGCCCTAACGCTCCCTCGATTCATGTTCTGGCAGAACCCCTTCCTACAAGGATTTAGGAACTCTTCCTACCTCCTCACTGATGCACTTCTCAGTCCTGCCAAGTTTCTCAGCTCCATGCGTGATGTACTACTCCAGTCCAGGTTTTGTTTGAATTCTGAGACTTAGGGGCTCATTACGATGGCAGACAGACTTCAGTACATCTGCCATCGTTATGGATTTGGGACCGGCTGCCTATGAGGCGGTCTCCCAAAAATCCAAATTACGATGCGACTGCCACCACGGCGGTCGCATTACCTATATTTTGCATTGTGGCGGGGATGCGTTCAGCAGCCCCTGCCACAATACAAAATATAGGGTGCAGACACATTCCTGCACTACATGGCAGGCACCCTGCCCCGCTACGGGCCCCCAAATCCATTTCCGCCATTTGTTTTGCTGCGGTTTGTCAGCCGCAAAACAAACGGAGGAAAAGGATATCATAATCCCTACAGCAGTGCCTGCAAGGCACCGCCGCAATGTTGGGCTATGATTTTGTTCCGACAGGTGGTTGGAAAAGGACCGCCTGTCAGAACTGTGGTGGGTGGTCTTTACGACCGCCACGCTTACACAACGATTTCCCCTGCCATCATAATATGGCAGGGAGAAAACAGCAGTAAAATGGCAGAAGGCACACCACCGACCGACTGTCGGTGGCAGGCCTTCCGCCATCGTAATGAGCCCCTTAGTCTTATTTATTCCATTATAAAACAGGACTACAATTCCCAGAATTTAAATTATAAAACCTGGACATCACACATGGACCTGGGAAACTTGGCAGCTGACTTCTCAATCCCTCCATTCAATCTCCCTCCAGAATTTATTATCGCCCATCTACACTGGCTCCTGCATAGCCCTCTTAATTATGTTTCCTGCAGTGCACCATCCCTTGAGGCTCCTGCAACTCACCCAGCTCTCCCTGACTGCTTTCTCTGAGCTTCACTCCTTGCCTTCCAGCAGCAAGCACAATGATGCTTTGCTCCAGGACACTGCTAAGCTCTTACCATGGATTCAGTGTTGCCAGATTTTGAGATCTCTCCCAAACCCAAATCTATGCGAGTTCAAGCTACAATTCAGCCCAACATGGACTAGTAGCAACCCAAAACCAAGCCCAAAGTTGCAACCCTCAAAGAATGCAAAAACATCCTTCAGGAAACATTCTGACCATAATTCTAATTTCTGGTTAATATGCGTATAAAGGAAGGAGTTTCAATGGGCACCTATGCACTTCTGCAATCATGTCCAAATTAAATAAATAATTACTGATTTTGAAAATAGGTCCAGTCTATGATCTTCCAACTGGCACATCTAAACCTGAACTGAGCACTGATGAATGAACTTTACTAGAGCAGATTATTTCCCATCTTAATTAAGGCCAAGTGTGGAAATGTTGAAACTCTTCAAGTAATGTGGCTTCTATAAGAATATCTTTAATGGATCATGCAGGATTAACACCACACATGGTACATATTTAAAGAAACCACCCTGGGTATAAAGCAATTCAAGTGCAACTGGTTTGGCCAGCTGGAAGGGTAATCACAGTACGACAAGAGGCCCACTCCTTCTAGTAAAACTGTAAGAAGGCCAGAAAGGAGATAGTCACTTACTCTGATGAGTCCCCTCCACTCAAAAAATCCTCCACCGTTGCCACTTACTCTGACACAGAGGGGCCGATTAGGATGGTGGGTAGACTTTAGTCCGCCTGCCACCCTAGCGGTGCTGGGACTGGCCGCCAGTGGTGCGGCAGTCATGCACCTGCGATTAGGATGCCACCGTGGCATTCTCCATTCCCAGCATTGTGGCGGGCGGTGCTCACAGCACCGCCCACAACAATGCTGGGAATGCACTGTGTGCATTGTCACGCACAAGGTGACAATGCAGGGGGGTACCATAGGTACCCCCATGTGCCCCCCTGCCCTGGGGGCCCGCAATGGGCCCCTGACAGCAAACCCCGCATGCGATGCCACCACAGAAAGGCACGTCTCAGCCTGCATCCTAATATGGATGATGGTGTCATGCAGACACCGCCACCATATTGAGCAGCTTTTCCACCCGGTCGACTGGTCGACCAGCGGAAAACCATACTAATATGGCGGGGGGAAATGGGTGGCAGGCGGGGAAGGATGTAGGGCAGATCGCCACCTCCATTCGGGCGGTGGCGATCCGCCCTACATCCTAATGGACCCCTAAATGTTATACAGGGCCTATGCTCTTGCCTTTGTGTTGCAGCATGAAGTAGACTAAAGCTGCCAGTTTTGGAAAGAAGCAGGTGGGTTTGATTGGTGACCTAATGAAGGCAAGCCTTTTGGAGCAGAAAGGAAAAATGTTCCTTTGCCAACACCTTTAGTACTATTGTCCCCCAACATCTCAAGACTAACGCTACCTTAAATCTGCTGGCACCATCTTCACAACCCTCTTCCCATTCCATTCCATACACTTCATCATTACCACTGCCCTACTCAGTTTCCACCGCTGACATGTGCATTCCCATTAGGCTGCACAGCCCCTCACACCTATCACCCACCCTGGGCTTTAAGTGGGGCAGATCCTAAAACTAACTTTGAAATGGTTCCCTAGGGGACCGATGTTCATATCCCCAAATTTCAAGGCAAAAGCATGGATTTATTTCTTAGTAATGCATGTAAAAAACATTAGGGAATTCATTTAAAAAAAGCAGTCCCTGTTAACATCTTATCTTCACTTTCATTCCAGCCTTTACTTCCTGGAAGTAGTTGCTTTTTTAGATGCGTATCTGTAGGTACATTTTCATTCAACATATGGCTCTTGTATAGTGCACATTATGAACTGAGTAACCTCCAGTGGTCTAGGTGACTTCAGATTGTGGGTGGGTGTTTATGATGTGGCACGTCTGAGTCCTGCGGCTGAAAGCAGTACAAGTTTCTCACAGTGCCTTGCCAGTGTGCCTTTAAATGGTTTGGATAGCATGCACATCCAATTCTCGCCCTCTCTGCAAATCACACAGAATGGTGGGTACATGTAAATCACACTTGTTCAGTTGGAAGCTGGGTCACAACGAGTTTCATATGCCCATCTATCTGTGAATAGAGAGGCTTGGGCTAAGGGGCCTGTTTTCTTCACCTCTTTTTGAAAATCCTCCAACTGCATATCTCACCCATTGCTTTCCTCTTCAGGACCAGCATTTCACCCTGTTCTTTGTGTATACCCTTTGAAACTGTGTTGTAAAAGCATGTGTTGTAAATGTATGCGTTGTAACATCATACATTCTTTCATTAGTGCAGAATACAATGGGGACCCAGCCAGTTCCAGCATCAAATATTGATCTGGACCAGCATCAGTGGAATATGATGCATTTGTCCTGGTGTAATTTGCTGACACTGGGACTAACTCAACAGCACCCACAACTTGTTTGCTTTCCTTTCAAAGAAGCAACCTGTAGAGTATGGGGGGGGTTCCTATTGTCACTTCCAGCTGGGATCAACAGAAAGGCCAGTTAAAAGGCCATCAGTCTTCTTTTTGCTGACATTTCCTGGCTGAGAGTTATCTGGAGCTAAACATCTAGCTGGCAATGCAAGGAAGGGACAAAAGCATTAATCTTGTTATCAATTCGACAAGTGCTTAACAGAAACTATGATTTGGAGGCGTGTTTTTTACTTTGTGCACCCCCTGTATGTAATAGATATGCACGTACAGTAAGAATGTCTGAAGTATCTCTCTTTATGAATACTAATAATAGCAACACTATAAATAGCACTTTCTATATAATTTATTTTGCAGCACTATTCATCCCAGGGTGATGGTAGGCCGTCAGAGTGCTTTATATCTCACACACATTGTATAAAATAAATCTTAGAAGTGTGCAAATCAATGTATAAGGAATGCATTGAAATTCTGAAGAGCATGTACTTAGTATCCCAGCGTAGTTATTGCTGCTGTAGAAGTGCTGGTACTCACTCATTTAAAGTATTGCACCAGCGCAGATCTGTGCAGGTGCCCTCTGTTTCAATTTAAAGAAGGGAAGGTACTCAGTATCTAATAGTACCTTCCCATTGCAAGCTAAGCTCTGTATTAAAGTGAATTAAAGTCAGGGTCACTGGTAATACGTGACAGGGTAGGACCCCATTATGCAGCAGGGTAGACTAAATCATGTGGCAATAAAAGCCTAATTATGCAGCGTTATTGTGGCACATTGTTTGTAATATTATTACTTCCCATTTTGTAATATTACTTTTTTCATTTTTACACTTGTTAACACTGTATGGGCATAGGTTGCACCTCATTAATACTGGTTTAACACTAAAATATTAAAATAAACAACAGAAAGTTAACCAGTCAACCTTTGCAAAGGTGTTCCACTGCACAGCAACACGTGTCATTGCATTATCAGTTACTTTTGAACCGTTTAATTTCTAAATCACTTTTGTTGTTAAAATCTGCATATTATGTAGCAGATGATGGATTATGTGGCAAATGCAGCAATACCATAATTATGTGAAAATTGCCATCGCCGCTCAATAACACAATTCTACTGGCCCAAATTAATTAAAATACTAAAAAGAGTTTCTTTTTGATAGATATAATATATTTTCTGTATTACGGCATTGTGTGTTCAATTCGAACTTTGTATTTCTCCAGACTAAACACTCTAAACGCTGCATAAGTAGGTTTGTATTGCCACATGATTTAGTCCACCCTGCTGCATAATGTGGTCCTACCCTGCCACATAATACCAGTGGCCCTGACTTGAATACACTTTAATACATTGCTTGCAATGGGCAGGTACTGTTAGATACTGAGAACCTACCCTTCTTTAAATTGAAAGAGAGAGTGCCTGCACCGATTTGCGCTGGTGCAATACTTTAAATGGGTGAGTACCAGCACTTCTAGGCAGCAACAACTACTCTGGGATACTAAGTACCTGCTCTTCAGAATTTCGATTTAAAGCACTTACCTCTTTTGCCTCCAGGTGCCCTGTATTTTTGGAAAACGTGTCACACGAAGACTTATGCTGGCAATGAACAGCAGCACAGACACCGCACCCGTCATGTACTAGTGCAGTATGTCTTCACACACTGCTTCATATATTGGGAGGGAGGGAGAAAGCCAAACCGAGACCAATTTTTGTGTGTGTTAAAGGCTACTTTATTGAAACAGGTGCATATCACAATTTATCACCACTGGCAACTGCCTTACAAAACTAAGACCTCACTATACATGAGTTACCTAACCCCCTGTTCCCCCCCACCCCTACGATCCCCACATCAAATCCACCACCCTGCCGAATACAACATAACATTACATAACAACCATATTACACAATCTTACACAATATTGCATTTACAAATCCTGTCCTCCAATGGCCCAATGCCCTACCTGCCTTTGTGCAACTGTAACTAACAAACATCTAGTCTAAACTTAGCCTACCTGGTTACCCTTTCCCTGCCCCTGCTCCCAAACTACCAACACTTAGCTAAAAACTTCAGCCAACTTTCAACAACAGCGCCACCCAGGAAAAGGCGGGAGAGTAGGCAGGAACACCGCCTCTCCATTTTCCTGCCCCCACTGCCTCCTAGGACTGACCCATTAGTGTTGCTGCACATTCAACATCCTGGCCAGGACCTCCCTGATTTTCAGCAAGTAATAATCCATGCCCATCCTGGATAGATGAACTCCATCTCCCCTGAAAATCCCTGTGTAACATACTTAATGTCCCTAAGAGAAATCCTATAAAATCTCAGATGCCTGCAAAAAATGCACCATTTAGGTGTTGAGCTTTCTCCGGGCCTTGTCTACTGCCCTCGGATTGACCGCTCCTCTCCAAACCCTACGGGGAACAAATTCTGTCCAAATGACCGCACAACCCAACCACTGCTGCTTAATCCAAGACAAATTGGAACCCCTCTGAGGCGGAAAGCCGGAGGTTTTGTAAACTGCTTTGCATTTTTAAAACTGTCACCTTTTGTGTTGTTATTTTAAAAATAAGACGATCTAAGCTCACCTGTCAGACCCTCCAGATTCAGGGGAAAACGCCCTCACCGCCAGCGCGGCAAAGGTGTAGCCACGCCCACTGCGAGGCGACGCCTATAACAATTATTACAAATGTGCCGACCTCCCCAGCACAGCGGACGAGCGCAGCGGGAGCGCCGTTTGCGCGCCGAAGGCGCGCCTAAGGCAAGCCCGTCTGCGCCCGTCCGCGGCAGACCGGGGCCTGGGGCCATAACCCCTGGTCATAATTACACATATTCCACTTCCTCATTGCTGTCACTTAGGCCCACTGATAGCGCCGGACTCGCCCCACCCGCTTTTGTTCTAAAGCGTGCCGCCACTCACGGCATTTTGAAGCCCGAATTCTCTCTCGGCAAGGCTCCTAAGCCTAGGTCCTATGTACCTCATTTTTCACCCAATGACTCTGAGGCCATTCTCAAATGCCTATATTTAAACACCAGATCCATGGTTAAACACCATTTGGATATCTTTCTCTTGCTCCAGGCTGAACAACCTGATTTTTTGTTTCTCTCTGAGACTTGGCTCACCGAGGGTTCCCTACCCGACATTTTAGCGGCAGTTCCCTCAAACTACTATATTCTACATGTCGATAGACCAGCCGGTAAAAGAGGTGGGGGGGTTGCTGCGATTATTCGCAGCACCCACAAAGTCTCCTCTTTACCATCCCTCGACATATTAGGAACAGACAACCTGATCTTTAAAATGGATACTAATACTGGATCATTACTTCTCATCCTTATATATCGCCCCCCTCAAAATATGCCCTGTTTTGCGGCATCCCTAGCTGAACAACTTGCCCCTCTGATAATCTCCCATAATAAAATCGTGTTGCTGGGTGACTTCAACCTTTGGCTGGACTCTGCCGAGTCTGACTCTCAGGCAGCTACGCTGAAAGAAACCCTCCTCGATATGAACCTTATTCAACATATTCATCTTCCAACTCATGACAAAGGGCATAGCCTAGATCAAATTTGGTCCCAAAACATTTCCTTGGCTATTAAGTCTATCACGCCCTGTATTTGGTCGGATCATTATCTGATCAACTTTACTATGACCACTGGGAAAAGTAGAAATCCCCTGCCCAAGCTAGGAGGAAAAACTAGAAGATGGAAGAATGTTGATGTCCCCGCTTTTATTGGTTCATTAACTTCCTCCCTTCCCCCGCTTGATCAGGACATCGAAAAGATGGAAGAAGCTTTCTCAGGATGGCTACTCCAGGCAGCGGACGCTCACGCCCCCTGTACCTACTTTCCACGTTCCCGCACCAATGACGCCCACAGGTGGTTTACACCCCTTCTGAAAACCCATAAACTTGAAGTCCGTCAATTGGAGCGAAAGTGGCGAATAGCCTATTTAGAACAAGATAGGGCTAACTATTGCAAGGCTCGTAAAAATTACCAAAAGCTTATTTTAAAATACAAAACCGACTATTTTTCGGAAAAAATTCTTAAGGCTCATAATAAATCCAAAGAACTGTTCAACATTGTGGAAGATCTTAGCACCAGTGACAGAACCTCCCTCCCGACAGTTCCTACTCAGGAACTTTGTAACTCATTAAACTCCTTTTTCTTTGACAAAATCTGCACCATTAAACAAAACATTCCTACCACTCAGCCTCCCCTTTTATTTGCAGACACCTTTTATAACCCTGTTACCCTGGACTCCTACCCCCCCATTGAAAACGCTAACCTATCTAAACTCCTTTCTAAGATCAAATCCGGCTCCCCTGATGACATCTGCCCCCCTTACATCCTGAAAGAAGTGGGTACCAGCATTCCTGGGAGCCTACTTCCCATGCTGAATGGTTCACTTGCTCAGGGTAAAGTTCCAAACAACTTCAAAAAAGCCCTCCTTATTCCCCTCATAAAAAAGGCAGGAGCCAACCCATTAGACCCACTCAATTACAGGCCTATATCTTTGTTGCCATACTGCGCCAAACTTCTGGAGTCTCATGTCTGTGACAGCATCTCCACATTCCTGGAAAAATCAGAGTATCTTGCACCTAATCAGGCCGGTTTCCGCCCTTGCCATTCTACTGAGGCGGTCATTCTCTCGGTGCAGAATACCCTGAGGCGGAATGCGGATGAAGGGATCCATCAGGCTCTGGTGCTTTTGGACCTCTCTGCTGCTTTCGACACGGTCGACTATACCATCTTGGTCGACCGTGTCGAACAGGCAGGCCTCAGGGGCCCTGCGCTGAGCTGGATCCGCTCATTTATAACTGACCGAACTCAATCGGTCAGACTGGGCTCCTTCACGGCTCCCACCATATCTACTATCTGTGGAGTACCTCAAGGCTCCTCGTTGTCTCCCCTGCTTTTTAATTTGTATCTCCGCCCTCTTTTGTATTCCCTCAGGCACGCTAAGGTCACCATTTTCAATTACGCCGATGATTTGCAGCTCATCTTTTCTTTGAACACCAAGGACTCTGTGGTAGAATTCCAAAACACCATGTCCCACATTTTGAGCTGGATGAGCTGCAATCACCTGAAACTTAACCCAGGCAAGACCGAACTGGTCTTGCCTGGACAGAGCACCCTCAGTTGGAACCCCAGTTTCTGGCCCTCCTGCATGGCCGCCCCCCCATCCAAATCATCCTCGGTTAAGAGCCTTGGCATTTTCATTAGCGAGGATCTCTCCCTGAAAAAACAAGTTGGAGCTGTTGTTTCCTCCAGTTTTTTTCAGCTGAAGAAAATAAAAAAAATCGCCCGCTTCTTCTCCTTAGCGGCCCTCACTCAGATCGTCATCTCCCTGGTTTTGTCCAGATTGGACTTTTCCAACAGTCTATACCTTGGGCTCCAAGCTGGAGAGCTAAAACGCCTCCAGCTGGTTCAAAACCAGGCAGCCAGACTTCTCTTGAACATCCCTAGGAGGCAATCAGTCAGACCTGGCTTGAAACAGCTGCATTGGCTTCCGGTTGAGCAACGCGTGGCCTTCAAAGCTGGGTGTATCCTTTTCAAGTCCTTACATGACATTGGGCCTATTTTCATTAGAGACCTATTTAAAAGATACAGCCCCTCCCGCAACCTCCGCTCTGCTCATAAAGCCCTTCTGACTATCCCTCCGTACAAGAAGAAGCGTCTCGGAGGCAGCTGCTTTGACCATCTTGCAGCTGCCTTCTGGAACTCTCTCCCTCTTCATCTGAAACTTAGTGATAACATCCTCAGCTTCAGACACTCTTTGAAGACCTGGCTCTTCTCTCAGGCGCATCACTAAGCTGCCTTATCTCCACCAACCAATGGCCACGCCTGTTCCTCCCTACAGCGCCATGAAGCCCCCGGGCGTACCAGCGCTTAACAAATGTCAAATAACATTAACATTAACATTAACAAATCCCGCTTCATGCTCCACATTAAAGCCAAACCCATTTCTTTGACCATATCATTCTCCCCCAGATGTATCACCAGCATGTCGGGGCACCTACCAGCCACCAAGATGCCATTCAAGACCTGCAACAGCTCCTTCCAACGCATGCCCCCTTTGCCCCTCCAACAAACTTTGAACAAATCTTTATTAAAGCCCAACTTTTCCTCAAAGTAACTGGCGCAAGCCTGGACCTGTGCCGACTTTACAAAGGAATGTCCCACAATCCAGATAGTAATTTCCTTGTCAAGGGGACCTGTCACCGAACTTGAAACGAGAAAATGGAATGAGCAGGAGAAACAACAGAACTGCGCTACATCCCTCCGGATGAGCTGCGCACATAGCTCTGGTAGCAATCCGAAGACCATCTCCCCAACCTCATGATGTCACCTCGCCCACAGCAGTCTTGGAGCACCGTGGTGTGACAGCCCCCACCAGTGTGAAGAATTCCAAAATGCTATACTCCTCACTCCCCCAGCCCACTCTGTCGTCCACTGTTCTGCACACCATTGTTCCTACCCATATAGGCCAAAGCCCTTGCCCACCCCGGCATCCGAAAAGATCTAGACATCCTGCGCCACATCACCCTCCCACCTCAGCGGAATCCCATTTAAATTCAGCAATAGAAATTGCCACATTCGCAAGTCCTTTCTCACCCACCAACACCCGCACATGATGATGTGGAGGTTTCTGCCCTGCTAATGCCCTGCCCAGTCACCCGCAAAGCCCTACTCTCACCACTCTACAATCAAAGTTGAGGTGCCCCCATAGCAGTTTAATCTCTTTCAAAGTGACCTTGCCTTCCGACAACATTGTCACCAACATCCCCAACATTTGCTGTTTTTTTATCCTCCGGAAGGGGTGCCTCCATCACTTAAGAATCCAACTCAATTCCCAAAAGGTGCAGAGCCATGCAGGCCGCATAGTCTTTTTCAGTGCCCATGGCACCCCCATTGCCCTCATAATCTCATTGAACTGTCCAGCGCCATCTGGCAGTCTGTGGAGTCTGAGGTGCCCACAAAGAAAGTCATCCAGGTAGGGTGTTACACTTTGGTGAGCTGTGCAGGGACCCATAGTCTTTTTCGGTGCCCATGGCACCCAAATTTCCCTCATGATCTCATTGAACCGTCCAGCGCCATCTGGCAGTCCGTGGAGTCGGAGGTGCCCACAAAGAAAGTCATCCAGGTAGTGTGTTACACCTCGGTGACCCACCAGTTCCGAAAACAAACATTGAAGGAACGTTCTGAAACACTAAAAAATGCGCAAGACATAGAACAACCCATAGGTCATGCTTTGCCCATGGCACCCTCATTTCCCTCATGATCTCATTGAACTGTCCGGTACCATCTGACAGTCCGTGGAGTCTGAGGTGCCCACAAAGAACATCATCCAGGTAGTGTGTTACACTTTGGTGAGCCGTGCAGGGACCCATAGTCTTTTTCGGTGCCCATGGCACCCAAATTTCCCTCATGATCTCATTGAACCGTCCAGCGCCATCTGGCAGTCCGTGGAGTCTGAGGTGCCCACAAATAAAGTCATCCAGGTAGTGTGTTACACCTTGGTGACCCGCCTATTCCGAAAACAAACATTGAGGGAACGTTCTGAAACACTCAAAAATGCGCAAGACATAGAACAACCCATCAGTCATGCTTTGTCCACATACCATTTACCATGGAAATGGATGCACAGAAGATCCCAATCCTCCAGGTGGACTGGAAGCAACCGGAAAGCTGACTTTATGTCACACTCTGCCCTCATTCCCGTTGCGCCCAACGTGATGAATACGACACTGTAGCCTCACTTTCGTCAATGAAATCATTCACCGAGCCACCTTCAGGCCACAACAAATGTTGTATTTAACGGAACTGCCCTTGTTCCTTTCCCGGCCCCACTACTATGAGAGCCACAATCAAATTTTTCAGTGGCCAATCCACAAGGGGTCCCGCCATGCGGCCCCACGCACCTCCTTAACCAATTTCGCCTGTACTATTTCCGGATGTTCTTTTTCCTACTGTGACTTGTCTGCCCTCAATTCGACCTATGTCCCTCCTACCCCAGCCTAAAGCCCTCTTGAATGTCCACCCACAAGCATTCCTCAGCCTCCCTGTTCCCCTAACCCCGGAAGGCTGTGATCAACTTATCTATACTAACCGGAGTACGAGCCCTTTGGCACAGGCCCCGTAGCCCCTCGTCTGCCCGTGAAGGGCTGCTGCTGCTGTCCCCCCATCCTAAACCCTCCCGACTGCCACTTTTGATGTCCCTGTTGCTGCCCATGCCCGCCCCGGGAAACAACAAACCAAGGCGTGTCTGCCTCCGCAATTCGAGCAGTACTCCTGTGTGCACAGTCCCTTGTTAAATTCCCAGCAAGCCCCTTTTGCTCCCACCAATCCACTACCTATGTTTCCCACCCCTTCCCCGGTGGGGTGCCCCTGAATGGGCCGATACACCAGCGGTAGGCCGCTGGCCGTAAAGATAGTCTTGCCCGCTCCTGACAGCCCCATCGTGTGGTGCCATTGGTCAGTATCTAATTCGCCCCATTTGGCCTCCGTGTCCCACGCCATGTGTGCTCTAAATTCCTCATCATATTGGGCCAATGCGTACCCACCCCCTGTAATCTGGGCCTTCCTGATCACGTCCATGTACTTGAACATGGCCACACACCTCTCTGGGTACTTTTCGCAGTACACACTTGCATATATTAAGAATACCGCTGTCCAATTCTCAATTGCGAGAGGCACCTTCGGCCTCTTAACCAATTCGCACTCCTCCTCTTTGGACCCTTACTTTGCCCTAACTTCTCTGTGGAGATGCTTAAGCATCTCCACATATTCACCCTTCCAGATCCGTTCCTTGGTTGCCAGCATTAAGTGCGCGCCCAGTGGCTTATTTACTCCCACGCAACCGTTTTATCTTTAACTCCTTACTATCTAATTGATTCTCAGATTCCACTGCCATACCCATCACCGTCTCTTTTTTGTCATCTACCTTGTCCCCAGGGCTCCTGGATACCGTACCTAAGTCCTCCATACCCACTCCCACAGTCGCAGCCCCATCTCCCATGCGCGCTGACCCTTTTGCCAAATCATCCATGCCCACCCCCACATCCAGCACATACGTTCCTCTCCGCAACCTACCCTTTCCCCACTCCTTGTCTCCCCCTCCTACAACCACTGATACCATTAGCGGGCGCAATCCCACATCCTGTTTACCTGGCTCCAAGGATTCCGCCCATTGCCCTTCCGTCCGGCTTGCACGGGGGGCCGCCCGTTCATCCCAACATGATGTCCGACCCGTGGGCTCTGCCGGATGCCGTGACACCTGTAACACACTAGGCACAGCATTACTGGGCCCCCCCACTCCCTCGTCCACAATGTCCCTCAACTCACCCTCCTCCATACTGTCTTTATCATAATCTAAAACCTCCTGCTCCCTCTAACCACAGGTTTTCCAGCCTGCGGTGCAGACTGCACCCTCTTAACACCACTCAAAAGGCTGTCCTTGGAGTTCCTCCGTCCACGATGTCCCCCAGACCTTTGAGTCCCTGTGGGTGTTGGGGCCGGCAAGCCCTTCCCGGACCTACTTATGCCGGCCGCGATGGGATCCCTCGCCGGTATTGGGTACACTGCGCGAGGCTCCACCCTCCCTTCTCCTCGGCGCCATTGAGCCGCCCCCAGCTCTGCCAAGTCTGGCGCCCTCTGATGCTCCACCACCTGAAAGAAAACAGAATGGTCTGGTGTGCTGGGCCCACCCATCCTCTCTCCCCCATCGCAGCTCCCCCTCCATCCTGCCCCTAAAGTGCCAGCTGCCCATGTCTGCCCCACCACACTAAGATCAACTGCCCCCCCTCATCTACCTGCTCTCCCTCCCCGTCACTCCCGTCCCATTCCTCTGAGCCCCACAAACCGGCACCACTGGGCCCCGTCACTGCCTCAAATGACACCCCGCCTGCTCCCCCACCCTGTCACCTTCCAACCCCCCTGTGTAAAATGACCCTCCCTCTAACCTGACCACTCTGCACCACAAGGGGAAACTATCCAGCCCCTCGCAGTCCCTATTACTACCTTCAGAGGTCAAATCAATAGGGGCACCCTCTCCCCCGTCACTCACAACCCATGTCCCAATCCCTCCCCACTCCCCCACCACTGCCCCTGCCCGGATACCCCCTTTGTACCCCTCAAAACCCCATCCTCATCCAAAACCACCCTCCCAGGCTTCCCAAGGTGAACCAGTGCCGATGCCTCCTTCTTGCCCCCCTTTTTCCGGCTCTCAACAGCCCCTTCACCCCCTTTCACCAACAATGGAAAGTCTACTTTCGGCTGTGGGGCCTCAGCCGGGCCCTTATTAGCCCTCCTCGACCTTTCCCCGCCGCTTCTGAGGCCCCACCGTTGCCCAGCAGCTATGCCATCTGCCCCTTCCTTCCCCTCTTCCTCCCCAAGCAGCTTTGCCTCACTCCACAGCCCCGCCCCCCACCTCAGAGTCTCACCCACGGGGGAACTCCCGCTCCTTCTTCCTTCGCTGGGCCGCTCTCCTGACATAGGAGCGGCCCCCGTCCTCCGACGCCAAAACTGGGAAGACGCGTGAAGCGCTCCCCGATGAGCCCCACCTCTGAGCGCCACTCCCGCAGCATGACCGTCCCTGACCTCCCACGCCGTGGACCCGCTGCGGAACCTCACCTGACCCCTCCGAGCTTTCCGGGGGGGCAAGCACGCCATCACCGCGACCGCCACCCCCGCAGCCGCGCGCCTCGCTGGGCGCACACTCACCGAGGCCTCCAGTATCAAAATGTCAAGCCGACCGGCCTCGCTCAAAAGACAAACCGCTTCGAGAATCCGGTAATCTTCTGCAGCCATTCTATATGAACCAGAACTAGAAACAATAAACTTTACCTACCACTCTAACTGCACTAACCAGGCCAAGAACGCTAAAAACCCTACAGCGCTCCCAGCCACCAGGTCACCAAACCTAAAATGGTGGCTGGGAGAGTGCTAAACCAGCACTTAAACCCTTGGGCTATATTTCATAATTGGGCTACAATTGGGATATTCCCAATGTAGCCCAAAATCCCTAAAATGGCCGCCATTCAGCTCGCCCCACCCCCTCCCAATATGCCCGTGGGGCAGACCTCACCGGGTTCGGCTGCCCCCCAAACCCCCCTTTTGCTAGTGTTTTGCCACTGCGACCTCCAGTGCCTGAGTTCAGTCCTTATTCATGGTTCATGTCAGTAGGCCCGGCCTCAAGCACCACCAGCCAGAGAGGAAACCTTCTCTTTTAAGCTCAGTCACTAAGTTGCTCCCAAGCTTGAGTGTCCAAGCTCCTCTAAAGAACTTACCTCCCCACTCCAGCTCACTGGAGATCTTGGACGCACACTGAGCGTAGACAGGCATCTGCAATTCTTCAAACAGGGCCGTCGTTAAAACCGCTTTCACACGCTTAATTAGATTGATGGCCCCGCAATTATACACTACTGGGGGGCGGTGTCAAAAATGATAAAAGTAGTTACATTAATGCGCTCGTGTCATTGCGCCTTAATGTGACTATCGTTATTGTGTGAGCATGTGACAGACTGTTGCTTCAGAACTGGAGGTGAGCGCTGGCCCGGGGAAGTGGATGGGGAAGGCTAAATAGCAGGAAGACAGAAAGAGGAGAGCAACCAATTGAGCTCAGGGCACTGTGCCGACATTCAGTGTGTAGCAACAGATGGAGCGATGCCTAGTTTTGGAAAAACACACACAGAGGGCACAACCAAGCCCAAAAATGAATCACCTGCCACATATGCTTTTTCCCACACAGATGAGACAAATGTCACCCATTTGTGCAGCAAATAGCCCACTCTGGCAACACTGCATGGATTCTTCCCCACTACAACCACAAATGCCTCTCAAAAGATGTTCAAATATACACTAACGCACACAAAGACACTGATACACCTATCAACATTATTGTTTGGGTTAAGCTTGTTTCAGCATTTTTTTCTACAGGCAGTAGAGCTTTTTTTCAGGCCCATGCTCGTTTTGTCATAAGGCAAGCTATTTTTCAATTTCTTTGATATGGGAGCGTGCCCCTCTTCAGAGGAGGCCACTACGCCCGAAGAGGGCATCCCCCAATGGTGTGTAGACATCTGCTCTAATAAATGATGATATAACCACATCGCCGAAGGAACAGACTGAAAACAAATCAAAGAGCAATAAGGGAACTCATTAGGAGATGGATGCTCACTGGTTGATGATTTAAAGGTGAACACAAGTTCGAGTCTACCAATTGTACAGAAAAGCAAAGATCAAGGTGCCAACTCACAAAGGTATTTTCAGTCAAAAACATACACTTGTAATTGAAAAAAACCTTCCTTTACATCTGCTAGAATTTCACAAAAGATTCCCAGTAGATGTAAATACAGTGCGGAGAAATCTACAGCAGGTAATCCCCTCCAAATGGTGGGTACTGGACATTATAAATCATGGTAAACCTTTTAACTTTGTGAATACCCACAAACATATGTTTGTGGGTGTTCACAAACTGACATTTAACCTTTTTTCCACCATGAAAATGATGGATAAGGCATTACAGCGTCAGGCTGGAGTAACTTCCCTTCCAGGATGGGAAGTGAAATTGATCAACCCTTGATTTGCTGGCGATGTGTCCTGAAGAGCTTTCACCACGGGGAAAAATATTTGCTTCAAGGCAAAAAAGAAACAATAATCTGAATTTGCACTTAGAACTCCATTCTTGTAGTGCTTACATTTAAGGTATGTAGATTTAGATACAGAGGAATAGAAACCTACAGGAGATGTCAAATGATGTTCCAAGTAGGACACCCTGAAATCTATGCTTAGTGCAGCTTTACAGGCGTACTGCTGGGAGTGTTTGTGAATTACCAAAAGTATCACATCTTCGTCCATCAATAGGTATACCTCTCAGATGCAGATTTACTACTTTTTTTCTTACATAGCGCCCATAATTTAAGAAACAGTAGAATTTTGACAATGCAAAATCACACCTGTAAAAATCAGTTGCTTGCAGCAGTACTGTTTTACTAAAGCCAGGCTTAAAATACAGCTAAAGATATTGCTGCTGAACATAACATTCTATCATAGTAGCCCCACAGTTTTTTTAAGAAAGTATTTTCATGTATAACAAACAAGCTCAGTGGTGTGGTAATATCTTTGCTTTTTTTAATCATTACCAATTGTGCTTGGATCTGAGTTGATGCTGGAGAGTTCATTGCTTCTATATATAACAGGGGTCTCCAACGTTTTCTGTAGTGAGAGCTACTTCTGCTCAAGGAAAGTCTTCCCGAGCTACTAGCAAATTCTATACCTGTAAAATAGTGACTACACTATGACCACCCAAAGCAAGATTTTCAGTAGTTACCACCCAAGTATACCAAGTGCGGTTACCAGCAGAAATGCTGGGTAAAGGTTCTTCACTATTAAATGCCTCCCCATGACTTATGAAGTAACATTCAAATCTTGACATTCCCAGTGGCTTCTTCTTTTAAATCTTTATTTCGATTATGTAAATCATAAAAGAACATACAAATACATTGAAGTCACAAAGGTTATCTTTCAAAAAAGAAAGTCATTCATAAATAAAAGATACTCAAAACCTAGGGAAAATACAATTGCAAATAGATAATAATAAATGGATTGGAACATAAGCCTAATGTATGATAAACAATTACATTTCATTCCGTAAGATGGATTCTTCTAATATGCCATATTGCTGCCAAATACTTGCTGATAGCAAAGACAGTACGAGAAGATAGATCACTTTTTAGCAGCCTATAGGCATCTAAATGTCGTCTGAATCCCCAGCTCCTACAGATGGGAACAATCCATTTATTCCTTGATTTCGTGTACATAGGGCAAAAAAACATTAAATGAATATCGTCCTCTAGCTCACTAGAGCATGTAGGACAATTTTTTACAGTAGGGGGATGCCATCTACTGGTAAGTGCTCTAACTGGGAGTGCATTATATCGCCATTGTAAGAATAATTTTCTCAGGGCGACAGGATTAATGTCATTCAGGACAGTTTCTAGTAAATAGTGGTCCTTGATAGTTAAAAATGTAGTTGTCATAGATCCCAAATTCTCATTAGCAATAGTAACCGAGAGATTAAAATTGTGGTAGAGAGCCACTAGTTCTTTGCGGGGTATTGTAGCACATGATTCTAGGGGTTTTGTCCAATGGGTCTGTAACCCCAGCTTAGCAAATTCATTTTTAACATAATTCAGCCATGGGATTTTACCCAGGGCTGGATGGAGATAGAGTTCCAAAAGTTCAGAGCGATAACTCAAGAGTTCAGGGGTTGTCCAAAGACGCCTCCAAAACGTTAGAGGCTTCACGCCGAGTTCCTCCCTTATCGATCTTAGTCCCATATCGAGCCTAAGGGGAAGTAAGGGTGTGCTGGGTGGAAGGGCGGACAGGCTCCTTAGGAACTTATTTTCCGTAATGACAATCTCAGGGGCACAATCAATGCCCCAGAGTTCACCGCCATAGATTAAAGCCCCGCGAGCCTGCAATTTATAAATTTCCATAGGCGGGCCAATCGGGTGCGTCATGGATTGATTCCATAATTTCAGGATTCCCCCTACCCTTTGATTTAACTTTAGATTTAATTTGGTCTGATGGTGAGACCAGGTCATTTTTTCATTAAGTGTTAGACCCAAGTACTCGAAAGTGTGGACTCTTTCTAAGCTGGTTCCATTTATAGTAGGATTAGGTCGTAAAGACCTCGGGGGGTTGAAGATCATAAATTTAGTCTTAGCCGTGTTGATCTCCAACCCCCGATCGTTACAAAAGGATACAAAACCGTCCAGGACGCGTTGTAGCCCCATGGGGGTCTTAGCTAGAAGCAACGTGTCGTCGGCAAACATAATGGCCGAAATGGCAGTACCCGCAAGGCGTGGGGCATCTCTATTGGGTACCTTGTTTAAATGAGAGATGAGACCGTTTACATAAAGGCAAAAGAGGGTGGGCGCCAGGACACACCCCTGCCTTACCCCCCTTTCGACAGGGAAACTAGCTGAGAGGCTGCCACCCCTCCCACATCTTACCCTCGCATAGTTGTTGGTGTGGAGACGCACAAGTGTATGCAAGAGATGCCCTGGAAGTCCTAAATCTTGTAGCACGGCCCATAATTTTATGCGGGGAACAAGGTCGAAAGCCGCGCGGAGATCCACAAAAACTGTGTATAAGGACCCCCCCTCTATCTTTACTGTTTTCCAGTAGAGCATACACAACCTAAAGATCTGATCGGTTGTGGAAACGCTCTTTCGAAAGCCAGCTTGGTAGTTGCTCAAGATCTCAGACGACTCAACCCAATCCATAATACGGTTCAGGATCAGCCTCGAGAAAAGTTTTTGTGCAACATCTATCAAGCTAATAGGCCTGTAATTCCCTGGCAACAGTGGAGAACCTTTTTTGAAAATAGGCACAACTTCGGCGCCTAACCAAGTAGAGGGGATTGGCAAGCCGTTCAAAATGGCATTGAACAATAATGTAAGATAAGGTGCCCATATACTAGGTTCATGCTTATACAAATCACCCGGTACCCCATCCAAACCGGGTGCTTTCCCCGCAGGAAGTTGGGAAATTGCAAGCTGGATTTCAGTTAGCGAAAATATTTGATGATCTCGGCTGGGTACTATGTGTAGTGGGCTTACAGGGGCAGACAACGGGGCCCTATAGAGAGTGCTAAAGTGGATTTCCCAGGCTTCTGGAGCAATGTTGTTATTTACAATTGGAGGGGGTTCAATTGTCCCAGTGGATACAATCGACCAAAATCTCCTCGAATCTCTTGATTTTAGGGCAGAGGTTAGATTCTCCCAATTTTCAGTAGCCCATTCCAGTTTAGCAGAACGTATCAGGGATCTATAGGTCTGTCTCTTGTGTTGGATGTCAGCCTTGGGAGCCTTGTTCTTTATAGCCCCTAGCAGGTCGCTCTTTGCCAATCTACAAGTCTTATTGTACCAATTGGGCTGTTTGACAAATCCCTTTTTACAGGGAATAATAGGGTTAAATAGCCCAGACAGCATAGAAAACAGATCCTGGTGGGCAGTTGCCAATTCCTCACAGTAGTTTGGGGGGGAATGCTGATCAAGAATCCCCACTATATTGTTTAAAACCGAGGCGACGGCAGCATAGACTTTGGATATTTCTTTATCATTACGAACCATTTTACTCCATTTAATTCTCCGCTTATTATTAGAGAGAATAGCTGAATCCGAAGGCTCCGAGTTAGATGGAAGCGCCGGAACCTGAGGGGATAAACCAGATAATGAGACATCCAGTACGAGAGGATTATGGTCACTCTCCCCCCTTGGGATGACTTGAAAATCTAGAACTCTATTCCAATCCTTGGCTTGAACAAAAATGTAATCAAGCCTAGCCTCTCTACCAGGTTTATTAAATGTGGGCTTAGGAGGGTTATCTAAGATAGTTCGACCATTGCAAGCCCTAATAGAGTGGACCATTGTCAGGGAGGTAATCTGGATAGCCAAAGGTGTCCAGGCCCTAGCCATTGGGCCGGAAACCTGAGGGATATTCCAGATTTCATCCTCTTCCTGGTTGATTTGATCCACCAAGCCCTGGAGTGGTTCAAAATGAGAATTAAAATCACCAACTATGAGAAGCATTATATGATCGGGTATTCTAGTTAAAACATTCGAAAGGGCCTCAATCACCCGGGATTCCGCACAAAAATTCACGGGTCTGGCGTATACATTAATCACCGCCAGTTTTTTGTCTAGGGCCCAATCCAGTATTATACATAGAATATCGTCCGACCCAGTTTCAAATTTAGTAACAGTACAACCTAAATAAATAGCAACCCAAGTAGTCAGGCCGCCAGAAGGGCGGCCACGCCCTGACCACACTGCAGGAATTGAATAGGTAGCATAGCCCAGTCGATGGTAATCTTGTCTTGCCCAGGTTTCTTGGAAACAACAAATTTGGTGAAGATCTATGAAGGAACCCCAAATTGGGCAATCAAGCTTGCTGGGTAGGCCGGCTAAATTCCAGGAAAGCACCTTATGTTTTGTTATACAATTGGAAGATGCTGGTAGATTTTTATAAGGAGGTGGCACAGGCAGAATCGGAGAAATAGGGGTGGTGATAGGAAGAGAAATAGAAACAGGGGAAAAAGGATGATGATTAGAAGGTGGAAGCAATGGGGGCAATGAAACAGAAATGGAGCCTTCCTGTGGAAGTCAATCGACATCCTCAAGGCAGGCAAACCTGTTGAAAGTTGGATAGCCAGCAGACATAGGCTCGTCGAAATGTACGTGCCTGGGCCTGCCTCTGGCCGCGTTGCCCCTAGGTTTTGACCAATTATCATCTATGTCATCCGGAATAGAAATGTGAAGAGGGGGATAGAAGAAAGACAGGGGAAGGGAGTTAATGAGAGAAGTGCTGTTACCACCAGTCCAATTAAGAATGTAGGGAGCTGTTAAGCGGTTGCTAAAATTAACCAGAATACAATCACCCTTGATATTCTTTGTAGTGCTACCAAGCCAAGGAACCCTTCTTACCATTAAAACCTGTGACCTCACATTAGGAGGGAGAGGCCTATGCTTATTGAGCCAGTTAATGACTTTGTTTTTTAGGGAAGCATAGGATTCAGTTGATGAGTTAGCAAGCTCCGGGACACCTGTTAGAACAACAACATAAGGTGAAGCCTCTGGTGGAAGATTAATTACGTTCCTCCTATTTATTGGGGCTGTACTTGGGTTGGTATTAGTTCTTGGGCCTTTGTTATTTAGGTCCAAATCTGCGTGTTGTAGGTTGGGTACTGTAGCTATGTTCTTAGTTTGGAATTGTAATTGACATTGAGGAGGCACAGGGGACGTATGTTGTGAGGCAGGGAGTAGTAGCAGAGAAGTAGTTGGATTAGATTCTGGTAAAATTGGCGTAGGATTGCGGGGCCCGGGAGGAAGGGAACCCATAGGGGTAGGGAGGGATAAAGAATGTGAATCCGCTTTTCTTGCTTCGCATACAGCACATGGTTTGGCTCTGTTCACTGATACATTTGCCGGAGGTGTAACAACCCTTTCTATTTCCTTAAGCCTAATATCAATTGCATCAAATCTAGCAGTCAGTGAAATAAGGAGACCATTAATAGCAGATTGTACAATATCATTGTATCGACAAGAGGTCTCATCGGGTTCTGCAACACAATCAGAGACATGTATAGGAATATTGGATGGCTATACAATGTGCTCTAATGGTGATTTGGGGGTGCAATTGTTGACTTGCGCTGGCCTAGGACATGTTGAAGTGCGAGCTTTATCAATGCTAGAATGGGATCTATCTAATCTAGGTTTTTTCCCTCTCTTGTTGGGCCCCACGCGTTTCCTTTTTGGAACGGCTCCCTGCTCAATATACTGTGCTCCAGTTAACGACTGGTCCAATAATCGGGGGTGTATAATGTGGTCCGTTCCCTCTGGTATTGGTTGAAGGGAATCTCTACGTGAGGGGGAACTGGATCTTAAATCACATAGAACCGATTCAATTGTACGGTCAATACTATCCATCAATGCTACTTGAGAATCATCAAGATTTGTGGGGGAGCCTGCAGAGGCAATTAAACCAAGGGATGACCTACGCGTACTGGCAATTCCGTCAGATAGACGCCTTTCTAGTATGTTCAATTCACCTTGGATTACAGAGTTCGCCCTAATGATAAAGTTATCCAGTGTTCCAGCTATTATCGGTTGAGCTTTCAATAATTTACCTCGCGTATCCATAGTTACTTGCTGCCTTGTGCGGGGCGGAAAAATAGATGAAAGGGACAGGGCCCGGTCCGGTCTTGTCCGTGCTTGAACGGGCTTAAACGGGCCCGCCCTTGGCCCGGGCTTCGCCCCGGACTACGCCCCGCAACGCGTCCCGCTACGCGATAGTAGGGGCGGGAGCTAAGTAGGAAGAGGAGGAGCCGGGAAGAGTGCCCAGGTGCGCTCAATCCAGTTGTACAGCAGCGCACCCTGGTCCTCGCAGTCCCAGCAGGTGACGGGCTCCAAGTGCAGGAAACAAGATATCTCCGTTAAAAGTCCTCGGTAACAAAGGCTAAAAGAGGAGCAGAGTTCTCCCGTGAACACGCCAGCGAGCGGCACCCGCAAAGCGGGGGCCGCGAGGCGTTATATTAGCAGGAGAGTGGTGGAGGAGGAGCCGGGAAGAGTGCCCAGGTGCGCTCAATCCAGTTGTACAGCAGCGCACCCTGGTCCTCGCAGTCCCAGCAGGTGACGGGCTCCAAGTGCAGGAAACAAGATATCTCCGTTAAAAGTCCTCGGTAACAAAGGCTAAAAGAGGAGCAGAGTTCTCCCGTGAACACGCCAGCGAGCGGCACCCGCGAAGCGGGGGCCGCGAGGCGTTATATTAGCAGGAGAGTGGTGGAGGAGGAGCCGGGAAGAGTGCCCAGGTGCGCTCAATCCAGTTGTACAGCAGCGCACCCTGGTCCTCGCAGTCCCAGCAGGTGACGGGCTCCAAGTGCAGGAAACAAGATATCTCCGTTAAAAGACCTCGGTAACAAAGGCTAAAAGAGGAGCAGAGTTCTCCCGTGAACACGCCAGCGAGCGGCACCCGCGAAGCGGGTTCCGCGAGGCGTTATATTAGCAGGAGAGTGGTGGAGGAGGAGCCGGGAAGAGTGCCCAGGTGCGCTCAATCCAGTTGTACAGCAGCGCACCCTGGTCCTCGCAGTCCCAGCAGGTGACGGGCTCCAAGTGCAGGAAACAAGATATCTCCGTTAAAAGTCCTCGGTAACAAAGGCTAAAAGAGGAGCAGAGTTCTCCCGTGAACACGCCAGCGAGCGGCATTCCCAGTGGCACAAAGGACATAAGCACAGCTGTATGTCTACCCAGCTCAGCTTGAATTATCATTCACCAGTTTCTGAAAATACAAATTTTTCTATCTAACACTACTTTCCACTGTGGGCAAACAAACTCAATTTTCCAGAAGAAACCCCATTTTTGAAAACTAAAACTGCCTTTAAAATAACAGTTTTCAGTTTTTGAGAAATGCACAGTCTCAAAACATCAGCTTGTCATTGACATCATGTACTCACATGTACAAATGCCTCATAAGGACAGACTACTTTGAATTCCCTGGTATTACAGTCATATGCCATGGATGCTCACTATTGGTATAGGAAACAATGGTCCTAGACTTCTTTAAAGCTACTATTAAGTTAGGAAATACATTCATTAGTCAAAGGGCATCCGGTACATATAGAATTAGCATTGTATCATTAATGTACCACCATTTTCTTTACAATGCAAACAAGTATATCCTCAAAAGACACAAAGGCACAAAATATCGCTCCAATAGTGACTGTTTATTATTTAGTTACTTTTATAACAGATCACCATATTCAATGCTCCAAATAGAGAAAGATATTGGTACAAGGGGAGTGTGAAAAAGGAAGGTGCTCGTGAGGTAGGACAGATATAAAGGAGGGGAATCCAAAAGGCAAATTCAATAACCAATCAATTACACATTCTGGTATCCTTAGTAAAACTGGTTGTGGTTCATAGTGGCACCCGTTTTACAGATAGGCCTGTCCCTTATGGATTTACAAATATTCATTTAATGATTTTCTGATGACACAGAGAACATTCATCTGTGAAAAGGCAGGGCTGGGATGATATTGGGTACATGCCCACTGGGGGAGAGTGTCTACGTTTCGACCCTGGTGCAATGAGGGTAATTTATATCCTCTGCAGGCGGGTCTTCCTCAGAACGGGGGGAGGGGAGGCAACCTAGGGTTAGGTACAGTCAGGATACAGCCCCTGAGGTGCCACTATGAACCACAACCAGTTTTACTAAGGATACCAGAATGTGTAATTGATTGATTTATTGAATTTGCCTTTTGGATTTCCCTCCTTTATATCTGTCCTACTTCACAAGCACTTTCCTTTTTCACACTCCCCTTGGAGCAACCTCTTTCTCTATTTGGAGCATTGAATATGGTGATCTGTTATAAAAGTAACTAAATAATAAACAGTAACCATTGAAGCAATATTTTGTGCCTTTGTGCCTTTTGAGGATATACTTGTTTGCATTGTAAAGAAAATGGTGGTACATTAGTGATACAATGCTAATTCTATATGTACCGGATGCCCTTTGACTAATGAATGTTTTTCATAACTGAATTGTAGCTTAAAAGAAGTCTAGGACTGTTGTTTCCTATACCTACCAATTGTTACCCCGGTCCGTGGACAGTTGTGGGTTACCCCATTATATCATAATGGATGCTCACCATAGCACCATGGATGCTTGGATTATGCCAGTAATGCCCACCATTAAACTAGGGCCACAGTTGTTCCAAGGCTGGAAACCAGAAGGATCAGGGATAAGATCACATCTCTGTCATAACCATTAATATGCCAGGAATAGGTACATGTAGGCGAGCCATGCTCAGAGTAGGTCTATGATGGCTGCCAACATACCACAACTAGACCAAAAATACTAAAATAGTCAACAATGACCATAATTATGCCTTTGGCACTATTATGTCTAGAATGGACACAATTATGCCAAATATAACACTCTTATGATGGGGCTAGCATATCTATTTGGAGGTTCTTAGCACCAGGCATAATTTCAGGAAGCAATAGTGTTTATTATGGGCACACACATAAATGTTGATGAATCTCTTAATTTTCTCTGATCTGGATCATGCCCAGTTCTCCTCAGGTCCTGAGCTGATTGTGCATCTAACTGACACATTTTCACTCTGACTCCTGCAGTCCTGCACTTTGGTGGGTCAGCACTGATAACAGCTCAGGCTACTGCTGCCATACTTTTTTGATGGTGCACTGTTCACACACATGTTGTGACTGATAAAGGAGGGACTGCAACATGGTCAATGTCCTTGTGGCTTAATTATATTGAGATTGGATACAGACAGTCATGTAGCAGGTCCTATAAGCTGGCACAGTGTGTGTTTGAGTGTTAGTATGAGTTACTGTGATAAGTTTGGCTTGCTGTCACTCTTAGGGTCTTGAGATGATCAGTGCTGCCTTCATTAATAGGCACCTACTCTGAAATTGATACTGGGCTTGACTTCACCTCAGAGAGCTACTTTGAAGGTACTGCCGAGCTACCAGTAGCTCCCGAGCTACTCGTTGGAGACCCCTGATATATAAGCTTTGAGTAAGTAGAAAGAATATAAACAGGGTTTACCATGCAGTGCATGCAACTGGCAGTCTCTCTTAGCTCAACAAAATGGTTGCCAAGGTGCCTCAGTAATACACTGGGTGTGTTTGACATCATTTAAATTGAAGGGAACTAATTCAACTGAAAGTGTAATACTTTTGGAGCTCTCAAATTTGATGTATTGCATTCAGATGACTCACCTGTCTGGTGGCAGCCTAAGGTGTATACTCCTAAAAATGATTTGTGTCTGGAGCAGACATCTTAAGGACTGGTAGAACCTGGTTAAGATATGTTTTTTGGTCCCCTGTTTGGAGCAATTTAAAATTTTTAACACCTTTTTAGGTCTCGCCTAGGCAGCGCATACGCTGTCTCTTCGAGACATGCTGTATCTACAACATGCACAAGATGATGGACGGAATGTTGCACATTGGCAAAACATTCACCCCCAGTCACAGATCTGGGTTTAATCCATCGTTATTTTGCTCACCACGCCACCCCAGTTCAGACATGGCGATGTGCAAATCAGTCTTGATCCTGTGCCTCATGGGAACCGTCCAGCCCGAACTGCCAAGCCATGTCTTCCCTGGACCGGAATCAAGCATCCTAGGAGCGGTTTCGGGGTTTCCCCCCTCTTCAGCCAGAATAGCTTGACTCCAGTGGCGTAGTGAGCACGGGACCCACGTCTGGGCATACCCTTCCCACTTAGGGGGAACAGCAAAACACACAAGATGATGGACGGAATGTTGCACATTGGCAAAACATTCACCCCCAGTCACAGATCTGGGTCTAATCCATCGTTATTTTGCTCACCACGACACCCCAGTTCAGACGTGCCCATATGCAAATCTGTCTTGACCCTGTGCCTCATGGGAACAGTCCAGGCCGAACTGCCAAACCATGTCTTCCCTGGACCGGAATCAAGCATCCTAGGACCGGTTTCGGGGTTTCACCCCTCTTCAGCCAGGATAGCTTGACTCCAGTGGCGTAGTGAGCACGGGACCCACGTCTGGGCATACCCTTCCCACATAGGGCAAACAGCCCAGATCTCTGTACTGGGGTGAATGTGTGAATGTATGACATTGTTCTGCATTCTGTCCATCAACAGTTCTTTTTGGATGTATCTACAACATGGGCTTCATGCACCACCCATCTTTTTCGTTGGTTCCTGTTACTGCCTTTCGTAAATGCCTGCTTTGTTTGGTGAACATTATTAACAGTCCCTCCTCTTGGGCGTTTTTGAACCTCCCATGAGGATTGTTCCTGTTACATGTGCTCTTACTCTTTCTGTTAGCACATGCGCTGCCTAGGCGAGACCTAATATACAGGTTTTACCATGCAGTGCATGCGACTGGCTGTCTCTCTTAGCACAACACAATGGTTGCCAAAGTGCCTCAGTAATACACTGGGTGTGGTTGACAGCATCTAAATTGAAGGGGAGTAATTCAATTGAAAGTGTAATACTTATGAAGTTCTCCCGTTTGCTGAATTCAGTACAAATGACTCACCTGTCTGGTGGCTGTGAAAGCTGTATATTCTTAAAAATGATTTGTGTCTGGAGCTGTGACATCTTAAGGATTGGTGGAACCCTGGGCAAGATATGTTTTGTGGTCCCCTGTTTTACAGCAATCTTGAATTTGTAACCCCTTTTTAGGTCTCACATAGGCAGTGCATGCGCTGTCTCTTTGAGATATGCTGTATCTACAATATGGAATTCAAGCACCACCCATTTTTAGGTCTCGCTGAGACAGCGAAAGCTGTCTCTTTGAGACATGTTGTAAGTGGGTTTTTGAAAGTGCTTCCCCTGGCATAGAGCTACAGTGCACGAGGCGTGCACGCGCAAAGCAGCCATATGGCTTTACGTCGCTCTCCCTCGTAGCCCCTCTCCGCCCCCTTCCCTGCTTCTATTTCACAGCAGTTTATCAGAACTCGCGCTTCTCTCCCCCACCTCCCCACCATCGCGTTGTTTATGCCTAATTAGCCTGGCCTGGTTTCCTTTCTCAAGTGTCGGAAAATTCACAGCAACGCACACTTAATCAGACCTTTATTCACAAAACATACGTAGATCTATTACATTATTTTAACCCCATTACAAAAGCAACGTGCAAGGTATTTTCTAAATATTTGTAGCGTATTTTGACAATTTTGTTTGCTAATATTTAACGCTACTAATTTTGGTTGTGTGTAGTTGCAAACATGTGGCTTCAGTTGTTCTGTTCGACACGTATCTCCTGCCGATAATTAACGGAATGTTTTATTCTTTTGTTTGTTGCGTGTGATTTTGTGGCCGGAGTTTTTATTAGGCGGCTGCTTTCTAAATACAATTTTGGGTGTTAGCCTGCCTAAGAAACAAAATAGAAACTGTATTATTGGGGAGGGCACGTTTAAATGCAAAAAATGAGAAATTCAGCACTTGCGGTTATCTAAATTTCAAAAGCAACTTCTTTCTGAATGTACGTGTACTTAGCCAGCTGCAGTTCCTTGTTTTTGTGGGTTTAGCTACAGCCGCTATTACAGTGCTGGTTACAGCTGCTTTTATACAGCTTAATTTGTGACAGGATACGTGCCGGGGCTCTTCTTAGGTGGCAGATTTTAAAGGGATTTTTTTTGTGTTAGCCTGCCTAAGAAACAGCCTAGAAACTGTACAATTCTGGAGGGCATGTTCCTTAAAGGCAAAAAAATGAGACACTCAGCACTTGTGTTAATTTTACTTTAAGAGGCAACTTCACTTACAATGCACCTGTGTCCAGCCAGCTGCAGTTCCTTGTTGTTTGTGGCTTTGCTACAGCCGCATTCACAGTGCTGGTTACAGCCGCTTTCCTACAGCTTAATTTGTGATGAAAGAGGTGTCGGGGCTCTTATTAGGCGGCACAGCCGCATTCACAGTGCTGTTACAGCCGCTTTCCCACAGCCTAATTTGTGATGAAAGAGGTGCCGGGTCTCTTATTAGGCGGCACTTTTTCTATTAAAAAAACTGTTGGTGTTAAACTGCCTAAAAATAAGCACAGAAACCGTACAATTTGGGAGTGCATGTTGTATAAAGGCAAACAATGAGAAAATCAGCACTTGCATTTCTATTAATTTTAAAGGGAACTTAACACACAATGCACCTGTGCCCAACTACCTGCAGTTCCTTGTTGTTTGTTAACTGTGAGTGGATGTACATAAAAATATAAGGCATTACATTTATATTAATTTGAACTGCAAATTATCACACAATGCACGTGTTTTACGATTTGAAACAGTATGCATTTTTTCCTTTGTGTTATGTGAGTTAGCTGTTTTATACGAGGAAGGAAATACTGATATTTTACATAGGCAGCAGGCCTTGAACTATTGGCTCGTTGCACAACCTAGGATTACATTTAAAATCTCACTTTTTACATGAGCTTAGACCACCAGAAAATGTTGGTGTTTGGGGACACGGGGAGGCGAAACATGTACTTTTGTTTGCCATATGTGACTTTTATTTTCACAGGTGTCCCTTTGGATCATGATTTGTGGCGAACAAGCGTTTCTTGTGCGGCCTTTGGAATCAGTGCCTGTCCTTTACAGGCCACACCAGCCTTTTTTACACACGTTAGCCTTATCATGTATGCCCAGCCAGCTGTTCCATGTTGCTTTTTGTCTGTGAGTTAAGGTACATAAAAACGTTATACAATCATCACTTGCGTTCAGGATAATTTTAAAATCAACTTATCACCCAATGCACGTGCACATAGCCAGCTGCAGTTCCTTGTTCTTTCCTGCTCCTGGCTTATTTATCCGCCACAAGAACTGAGGCTTTTGCAACCGATGGAAGCTCTCAACAAGGTTAACAAGCACTGGCATAGCCAATTGGTCTCGCCTTTGGGACCTTATAAGTGTTTAGCCATGCAACAGTTGATGTTGCACCAAGGATATTGTGCTGCATAACTAAACACTTATAAGGTCCCAAAAGCGAGACCTATTGGCTATGCCAATGCTTGTTTTCATTGGTTCCTGTTATTGCCCCTCGTAAATACATGCTTTTATTTGGTGAATATGCTTAATGGTACCTCCTTTTGGACTTTTGAAACCTCCCATGAAGACTGCCCCTGTTACATGTGCTCTTATTCTTTCTGTTATTTATGAGACTCTCTGAGAACTCTTTTTTTTTGTTAGCCTGCCTCAGCTCATGTTTTTGGATTGTAGTGAGAAGTATTACAATTCAGGGCAGCAACCAATAGGGCAGAACTGAGTTGTGCAAGAGGTAAAAAGCAGTGTAGAGCCATATCTATTAAAAATGGCCTACTGCTGCTCACTACCTCTGCGCTAACATGCAACCTTTGCACGATAGTGTAGAGGTATGTGCGCTGTCTGGCTTAGGAATTGTTCTGGAAGTATAGCCTTCCAGTAAAAATTCCTATACCTAGACAAATTCATAAATATTCCACTTGCAGTGAATGGAGAGCTTGTAGAAATGAAGCATTTCTCCAGGTTAGTGCCAAATGCTAGGAGGTGTTATTGTTCGACGCAAAGCCCTAGCTGGCTATTTTAGAAGATTTTGCTTTGCATCAAAAATGATAGGTGCTTGTGCTTATCCACCCAAATAACCCGAGTAATGGCCTCCTGATGCAAAGTTGCAAAAAGAGGTTTTTGGAATGAAAAAAGGGCACCTCTTCACTGCTAAATAACTTTTGCGCTGGAATGTAAATACCTTGCAAGAGTTTGTGCTGCTTTCCATCACTTTCAGTAGCCTTTCCCCATTGTAAATCCTTAGTAAACGTGTGACTAAGCTTCTTTTAAGGATGCTTGGCTGTGAGAGAAGAAAAATATCATTTTTTTGTTACGAGCAACATAATTATGGCAGGAAGTTTGACTGCCCCACCCACTTTCCTTGTGAAACCTTGGAAGGTCCGGAAATTGGGCAATTGCCCACTTTATTGAAAAGTTTCTGCTCGGGAGTTTACCAACAACAGGAATCAGTTGTATGATTTGGCATGTGATTCTGTTTGACTTTCAAGTAGTCACTGGGCAGGGGAAGAGATACAATGCATTACTGTGCCCAAAAAAAGTGTTGTTATAACTAGTACTTATCAATCAACTTAACACAGTGGGCTTCCAACATTGTAATCTCATGTCTCCTCATAAGTAGTTTATAAACCTGACAATATTTGTCATTTCACACATTGCAGTTATGATCAGTTACCCCTTTTAAAAATGCAATCAAGTACATGATTTCCAACATACTAGTGAGAGCCTGGACACTCTAATTGTGTCAGAGTATCCGCAGTGTGATCCTTTAACAGAAATTTGGGAAAAGACTGTGGGGGTTATTTGAAGCCTTTCATTTCTCCACAGACTTTGACAAGTACTTCTAGCAAGGACACAAGTGGAAAAAGATATCACTAATGGATTGCAGAGTGGCTCACTTCCACTCTGTTTTCTTTCACTAAGCGCACATCACTGTTTTAAGTAAGGTGTTTGTCTCTGTTGCCTAATGGCCTCATAGGGGTTCCTATTGGCCAGAGCCTGCCTCCCTCCCCCTATGATTCATTGAGGCCCTCCAGGGGTGGCCAATGGCAGTTTGAGGACCTCTACTTAACAATATCTCTGTCATTTAAACACAAGTTGCATGAGACTCTGTCACATTGAACAAGTAGGAGAAGCCATTTGGTCAAAGTACTGGCCTTTGTCTGCCATGACAGTGTTCCAGTTTTCTGTTAGCCATGGCCTGTTTTCAAACGTCTCAGTATCTTAAAGGGATGCATACATTTTGTGGAAAGTCTCTCTTGAACCCTCCGTGTCAGTCATCTTTGTCTTATCACCATCGTTGTTGAACTGCTTGTCCCTTCAGTTATCTTAGTGGTTAGAGCCAAGAAACCGTTTGGAAAAGACTGTACACTATTTCCAAATGGCTAAGGGCCTTTGCTAAACTGAAGGATGGATTGATCCAGAGACACAACACCTGCTCTTCCCAGACAAGCCTGGCTACTGAGCCAGTCCAATGTACAGCTCAGCAAGGATTTGCAAATGCAGAATTAAAAAATATAAAAGGGACAACAAAGATTAGTATTAAGGTACATCCATAGAAAACCGTTGCGCTCAGCAGGTACAGCAGTTGGTCATCCTTCTCCTACTGCTGACCCCTCAGCTGGTCAGCACTCTACTCCTGCTGGCTCCACTTGGATACTCAGGAGGCACAGATCTTCCTATCTCTTTTGTGGAAAGACATTGTGGACTTTTCCTTCAACTGAAATTGATTCTTTGAGTCTATTTGCCTGCTTAAAAAAATGAGGTCGTTGATGCTCAGGAACCCACAAAGGTCTAGATGTACAAACGGCTAATACTTAACTGCAAAAGAAGGTCACAAGTGAAATAACACCCCGTGTTCCAACCCTACTAAAGCCTACTAAAGTGTTAAGCGGGTGCTCGAGTGATGACACACAACGCAAAAATATTTTACTTATCATTGTAAACCATGGAAAGTTTGCTAAATGTCAGCCCCCTGGGTCCATTTAAGCTTCTCGCCTAGCAAAAGGCGGCCCCTATTGGAAATGCTACACCGTGGCCGGCCCGCCAGGGCTGGGCTGGGAAACCAGAAGCAGCCCTGGTAAAAATGCTCAAATCAATGCCCACTCCCTTCCTCCCAGCCCACTCCAGTATTTCTTTCTAGCCACCCTCTTTCTCTCTCTCCTTCTCTCCACTCTCACTTCTCCCAGTCTACCTTAATCCTTAGGCCTCCAGTGCTCTCCTTCCCCCTCTCTCTTGAAGCACCCGCGCCTGATGCATTTAACCTCAGGCTGCCGGGTAAAGTGACAGAGGCACCACAAGTGACCGAGCTTTCAAAATTGACCCCCCCCCCCTCCCAAGTGGCTCCAGCCCACCGGGGGAAATGCCCGGTTATTCGGTAAGAGGCCAGTCCGGCTGCAGGGTTCACTGTAGAAGCCCCCTGCGGCCGCCCTTTCATATATTGCAGCCAGTATTTCGTTATCTCCCAGTTCATAAAACAGAATCCTGTGCTCAAGAGAAGGGGTGGGCTTAACCTGCTTGCGAACTCTAACTTTACCAGGGGGCTGAGCTTAAAAGCATCTCCGCCTAAGAAGGGTCTGTTTAAACAGGCTTACATTTTGATCTAATGTGTTTTCCTAGCCTTGCAGTTCATAAGCCATTTGAACTTGTGCACCCCTCTCATACAACATATACTGCCATCCCGATGACCAACTCTTCCTCGCGTGCTACTTTTAGCTCTCCTTCAAGAAACTCCAAGGGCAGGAGGGTGCGAGACTGTAAATCTATGAAAACAGCTCGCTTCAGTTCGTTAATACTGCATTAGAAGCTGCGCCTGTGAAAGTCAACATCCCGCAGAACCAGGCCGGGCTGCGCAGCCCCGTGTTTCGCCTGATTAAAAACATGCCTGGGAAAAACAGGGCCTTGTTCGAGTTGCCGAAAGCTCCCTTTAGCTGGCACCTTGTGTGAGAAGCTGGCATGTGGGCACGACTCGGATGCGGATGGAGAAGTGGTTGATAGTAGCTGAAGTGCTTCAGGGGCACAGACACAGCGCAGACAGGGCACCGTGCCACAAACACAAAAAACATTTCACTTATTAAGAGTACACAAATGCATTGACTGCCGAGGCGCCAGGGACGATAATTGGCCTGTGAAAACGTAACAAAAGGAGGGAGTTATTTTTGGAAGTTACACAAGAAAACGTATACTGTTGCCAAAGATGTAAATTTATATTTTTTGTTGTTGATGTATTAACTGCATTTTACTTAGCGCCAAATGGCGTTCAGTGTCTTCTTCAAGGCGCTGAGGGGGCAATACTAACATAACCCCATGAGGCATGGGGGACGTTCTTAGGGTGAGAACACGAAGCCCGTCGAGTCCACGATGGTGTCAGTTTTACAGTTTGTGCAGTTAATTCGCAGTCTGGGTATAAGCTTAAGAGGCAGCATGCGGTGGGCCTTGACTCACCAACATGCCAGTGGTGGGTGATATGATATGAATCATCATTACCGGGTTGATCCCTTGTTCCCTGCTTAGCCTCTTGGCAGTAGGCCTGGGTAAAATCTAAAGTACACTGGCGAAATTCACATCGTTTTGGGAATTTTGTGTTACGCGTGTTGCGTAAAATTCCTGAAATTACGATAGTAGGCAACTTGACCTAATTCCACACCAATCGGGGTAAAAATTTACCATGAATGAGACATCCACAGCAAAAATGTACCTCACACGCACTCTGGAACAACAAACAGATCAAGTGGCTGTTCTCCAAGGTGCTTTTATTTTTTTTCTCTCTAATTGTTAGCACAAAATGCATCCTAGCGTCAAAAATTGCCACAATGATTTATTTCAAGTTAAAATATAGCTTCAAATGACGGGTTTGCATTTTGCTTAAGTATGACAAGATTTCATGTAGTTATGCCCAAGCAAAATAGGCTCATTTCACACATTCTTACTCTACTGATACTCAGTTGTGAGGGCAAAGGGAGGTAGAAGAGCATCAGAACTGATCAGGCTCTTGCAGTCTTTCCTAAGTTTGACAGCCTTGGCTGTCTCTATCACGAGCTCGTGGCTTCAATTCTTCAAAGATTAATAAAAAGGTTTACAGAGAAAGTGGGCTACTGTTCAGTCCCCTTCAGACAGGTATTGCTATGATGGGGTGGAAGTCAACCCCATAGCATTATGTGGAAGTACATGCTACAGTAGAGTGCACATTACAGCTATAGTGGTAAGAAAAAGTGGGTCTTACTCTGGTCGCTGCTGGTGTTCAGCATGCACAGAGGATCCTGTCATCCTGCCACTGATGAATTTCAGAGTGCCTGCCAGGTCTGTTGCTGGCATTCAACATATGGCGTTACCTGTCGTGCCCAGTCAACGCCTGCCATCAATCAATGGAGATGTACTGGATTTCAGCATGATTGTGACTCCTTCTCATCTAGCACAAGGCTAATATTTGATTACAGCATGCCAGGTAGTGCATGCCATCCTACCCTTTGGACACCGCTGTCAGCGCACCCAGAGTCTACTTGTTGTCTGCCCAATGGCCCTCAGTGGATTCCAGTGCTCTCAGTAGTTATTATCATCCTGCTGGTTGACGCTGCTGTCTTTCAGCATACATGAGGCCTTCTTTCCATCTGCTACTGGGCTGCTGCTGGCAGTGGCAATGCCAATGTGTCTGGCTTATCGCTGAAAATTCAAGCCAAACATATAGAGTTTGGCAGCCCTATCCCTGCCACTGTGTTCACAACCCTTGAGACCAGGGGTATGAAGGATAGCTAAGGGTATTACAAAAGGCTTGTTCGAAAAAGTTATATTAACTCTTTCCTGATCACCCAGTGGTTATTCTTCTGAGCAGTGGTGACTCACCAGTTGTAATTTCCGCATATGCTGCTCCTGCTGCAGGCATGTGGCATGTTGCAGTGATGCAGCTGTAGCTTCCAGCATGCACACACACCAAAGCCAGGGTAAATCAGGGAAAGAAAGGGAGCATAGATTACTTCACCCTTTTTAAATTCTCAGCATATAAAAAAATAAATGGCTTGTCCTTTCCTTTCCTTGTCCCCTTAGCAACCTCCACTGGCGTCCATCATGTTTCTGGTTCCCATTAGCTCATGAGGCCATGTGAATTTGCTCAATCATGAGGAAGCCAGAGAAAATGCATGTGAAATTGGTTCTGGTGTTAAAATAATTTGACAGAAGTTTCCCAAAAATGTTCTTTTTCTTTACTTTTTTCAGTCTTTTTTCATGAAATTCTGTAATTATGCAAATCATTTCCACTCCATTATTTGTTTGAAACAAAGGGCCAGATTACGATGGCGGTGGGACCGCCACAGTCAGGCTGTCGGTGGCGGTCCCACCGGCATCTGCCCCTGCAGGTCTGCCCACCACATTAGGATGTGGCGGGTTAAGGCATCTGGTGGAGACACCGTCCGCCACGCATTCAACGGGCTCAAGAAGCCAGCCGGACCCTCGGAGGGACAGTATTCCCTACAATAGGTGCGGTGCCTGCTCAGGCACTGCCATAGGGATTACAATGTCCCTTTCTGCCTGCCCTTTCATGGTGGTTCGCCCACCATGAAAAAGGTAGGCGGAAAGTGACTTTGGGGGCCCCTAGCGAACCCCCCCACTTCCCCCTGGCCCTCCGCTATGGGGTCTGGCGGGCACCTATGGTGCCCCCTTAACATCCCTGCACCCTGTGACAGGCACCATGTGCCTGTCACATGGTGCAGGAATGTTTATAACCATGCCTCTTAGCATTGAGGATTGTGCTGCTGCCCTATTTCAGGTCACAGCAAAAGCTTCAATGCTACAAGGCATGTTTCCGACTGCCTCCACGGCATTCAGATCGTAATTTGCATGACGGGACTCCGACTCCCTGTCAGCTGTTCCTGTTCCTGGCAGGATGATGGTCGGACACTCGTCCGACTGCCATCATAATCAGGCTCAAAGTCTTTTCCTCACCATTTTTCTACCCTTTCATTGTTTACACCCAGTCCTCTTTGTTCATGTTCACAACACAATTTCCAGGAATTTATAACCATGTTCAGAAAAAGAGAGCAGAAAAGGCAGTGATGGCCGGCATGGTTCATGGGGGGCATGCTGGGGTGGGCGTGTGGGGGAATCATGAGGGGGTGAGGAGGACAGTAAAAATAAATAAAATAATGAAAGAAACACTTACCTCGACGTGCCAGACCCGCCTCTCTGCTCCTACTCTCCTCGTCAGACCGAGGCACAGGAAGCACAGACAAGGCTCCCCATGAAGTGTTGTGGTTGGTAAGCAACCAGGCTCCCTGACCAAACACAACGCTGCAATCCAGCGTTGCAATTGGTTTGGAGCATCCTGGTTCGATGCTCAACCAGAGAAAGGGGGCCTGGGCTTGTTCGCCATGTTGTCTGCAATGCAGCCTGCATGGAGAACGGGGAAAGTGCTCCTGACTGGTTTGGGCCGCCCGAGATTAGAGCAGCACCGCCCCCCTCCCGCCCCTAAAGCAGCAGGAACCATAAAATGAAAATAACTCAAACTTTAAAGCAGTGGGGCGATGCTTCTTCGCCATAGCGGAGGAGCCACCCATGAGAATGGCTCTTCCGGTTGTTACAGAAATCAAAGTTTGAAAATGTTTTTTAACAAAAGAAAAATTAACTAGCAATGGTCCCCCAGAAATCATATTGAAGCAAGCTCGGCAAGCAAAAGCATGACACAAATTAGTCGAGTCCAACACAAAGGGGCTCATTGCGATGGCAGAACGATCGCCACCAGGCCAGCGGTGGCTATCGTTTCACCATCACAATGAGATTTACACACCGCCATATTAGGATGGCAGTGGGTATCACGGTGGATGCAATGTCCATCCGCCGCATATCCGCTGGTGGCAATCGTAACGATTGCCTGCCGGGCTGAGCAGGGCCACTAATACGTTGGCGGTGCCTAGCAGGCACGGTCCACCATATTAGGATGTGGGAAATGAAAGGCCTTTCCATGGCAACGATGCTGCCATGAAAAGGCTGGCGGGGATTAGGTCTAGGGGCCCTTTGCGGGCTCCCCATTGTGTCTGGGTGAGGTGGGGTGCACTTGGGTGGTACCTATGGCACCCCCTACATTTCACTGCACCAAGTGGCCGGCCATGGTGGCGGTCGCATCATAATTCATAGTGCGAGACCGCCGCATGTCTGGGGGCTGGACCAAACACCGCAGGGATGGCGGGCGGACTCAGGTCTACCGGCCATCCTAATGAGCCCCAAAAACTTCCAATGAAGATCACATGACTTTGTAAAACAAAGAGCGTACGCATGTTGCTAAGGCTGAGATCATGAGGAAGGCAGAAGCTGGTCATCAGATAGCTGCAACAATGTAAAACATTTGGGCTGAGCATGCAAAACGTCATCTCTCCTCTCAGAAGCCATGATGTGAAAGAGAGGCTCTTAGCGTCATATACAAGCACTTCCAGCGGATATAGTTGTCATGAACAAGAAAGGATGGCTGCAGCAGTTACATTTATGTAAGGCCCTAAATCACATTTCACAATTCCTCACTCTTGTGCTATTTAGGTGCCGATTCCGATCTGTTAAAAAAATTTACCGTCTGACTCGTATCCGTATTTTTTTACGTACGAATCGTACAAGCCCCGTACAAATGGCGAAGTACGATTCATACGTGAAAAATACATACGAATGACCTCAGGAAAAGTCTACGAGACGTCCCAGGACAGTTTTACGTACGAGTCGTAAAACTGAAGTCCGAGCGCACAAGTCCGATCCGTACCGGCGTCCCGAATATACAAGCGTATGGAAAATGTCCTGTACGGAGCAAACTTTGTACGACCCCTACCCCAGGTACACTTGTGCCCGGGGTAAAAGTCGTACGGCCCCCCCAGCCTCCCACCCCTCCCGTATGTACGTGCCGTACCCCCAGCCCCCCGTATGTACACGACGTACCCCCACCCCCGTATGTACGCGCCGTACCCCCAGCCCCCCCGTATGTACGCGCCGTACCCCCACCCCCGTATGTACGTGCCGTACCCCCAGCCCCCCTGTATGTACGTGCCATACCCCCACCCCGTATGTACATGCCATACCCCCCCTATATACGTGCCGTAACCCCACGTATGTACGCGCCGTACCACCACCCCCGTATGTATGCACCGTACCCCCACCCCCATATGTACGCCCCATACCCTCACCGTATGTACGTGCCATACCCCCATATGTACGCGCCGTACCCCCACCCCGGTATGTACGCGCCGTACCCCCACCCCAGTATGTACGCACCGTACCCCCACCCCCATAGGTACGCACCATACCCCCACCCCAGTATGTTCGGCAGTACGCCCACCCACGTATGTACGTGCCATACCCCCACCCCCGTACATACGGGGGGCTGGGGGTACGGTGCGTACATACGGGGGGTACGGCGCGTACCGGGCCCCCTTTTCCTCGTGCATCGCGGCATACTTAGCTTTTTCGGCACTTTTTGGCTCCCGTAAAAATATAGCCGTGAGGAGTGCTGTGGGTATGAATCGTACTTGCTGGTCCATAAAACACTGCCTGACTCTCAGAAGCCATGATGTGAAAGAGAGGCTCTTAGCGTCATATACAAGCACTTCCAGCGGATATAGTTGTCATGAACAAGAAAGGATGGCTGCAGCAGTTACATTTATGTTAATGCCCTAAATCACATTTCACAATTCCTCACTCTTGTGCTATTTAGGTGCCGATTCCGATCCGTTAGAAAAATTTACCGTCCGACTCGTATCCGTATTTTTTAACGTACGAATCGTACAAGTCCCGTACAAACGGCGAAGTACGATTCATATGTGAAAAATACATACGAATGACCTCGGGAAAAGTCTACGAGATGTCCCCGGACAGTTTTACGTACGAGTCGTAAAACTGAAGTCCGAGCGCACAAGTCCGATCCGTACCGGCGTCCCGTATATACTAGCGTATGGAAAATGTCCCGTACGGAGCGAACTTTGTACGACCCCTACCCCGGGTACACTTGTGCCCGAGGTACGAGTCATACGGCCCCCCCAGCCTCCCACCCCTCCCGTATGTACGTGCCGTACCCCCAGCCCCCCCGTATGTACGTGCCATACCCCCACCCCCGTATGTACGCGCCGTACCCCCAGCCCCCCGTATGTACGCGCCGTACCCCCAGCCCCCCTGTATGTACGCGCCGTACCCCCACCCCCCGTATGTACATGCCATACCCCCCGTATATACGTGCCGTACCCCCGTATGTACGTGCCGTACCCCCACCCCCATATGTACGCACCGTATCCCCACCCCCGTATGTACGTCCCGTACCCCCACCGTATGTACGCGCCGTGGCCCCCTCTATGTACGTGCCATACCCCCACCCCCGTTTGTACACGCCGTACCCCCACCCCAGTATGTACGCGCCGTACCCCCACCCCCGTATGTACGCACCGTACCCCCACCCCAGTATGTACGGCTGTACGCCCACCCCCGTATGTACATGCCGTACCCCCACCCCTGTACATACGGGGGGGCTGGGGGTACGGCGCGTACATACGGGGGGGTACGGCACATACCGGGCCCCCTTTTCCTTGTGCATCGCGGCGTACTTAGCTTTTCCGGCACTTTTTGGCTCCCGTAAAAATATAGCCGTGCGGAGTGCTGTGGGTACGAATCCTACTTGCTGGTCCATAAAACACTGCCTGACTCTCAGAAGCCATGATGTGAAAGAGAGGCTCTTAGCGTCATATACAAGCACTTCCAGCGGATATAGTTGTCATGAACAAGAAAGGATGGCTGCAGCAGTTACATTTATGTTAAGGCCCTAAATCACATTTCACAATTCCTCACTCTTGTGCTATTTAGGTGTCGATTCCGATCCGTTAAAAAACATTTACCGTTTGACTCGTATCCGTATTTTTTTACGTACGAATCGTACAAGTCCCGTAGAAACGGCGAAGTACGATTCATACTTGAAAAATACATACCAATGACCTCGGGAAAAGTCTACGAGACGTCCCAGGACAGTTTTACGTACGAGTCATAAAACTGAAGTCCGAGCGCACAAGTCCGATCCGTACCGGTGTCCCGAATATACAACCGTATGGAAAATGTCCCGTACGGAGCGAACTTTGTACGACCCCTACCCCGGGTACACTTGTGCCCGGGGTATGAGTCGTATGGCCCCCCAGCCTCCCACCCCTCCCGTATGTATGTGCCGTACCCCCAGCCCCCGTATGTACGCGCCGTACCCCCACCCCTGTATGTACGCGCCGTACCCCCAGCCCCCTGTATGTACGCGCCATACACCCACCCCCGTATGTACGCGCCGTACCCCCAGCCCCCCTGTATGTACACGCCGTACCCCCACCCCCGTATGTACATGCCAAACCCCCCGTATATACACGCCATACCCCCCGTATGTATGCGCCGTACCCCCACCCCCATATGTACGCACCGTACCCCCACCCCCGTATGTGTGCCCCGTACCCCCCGTATGTACGCACCATACCCCCATATGTATGCGCCGTACCCCCACCCCCATATGTACGCGCTGTACCCCCACCCCAGTATGTACGCGCCGTACCCCCACCTCTGTATGTACACACCGTACCCCCACCCCAGTATGTACAGCCGTACCCCCACCCCCGTATGTACGTGCCGTACCCCCACCCCCGTACATACGGGGGGCTGGGGGTACGGCGCGTACATACAGGGGGGGTACGGCACATACCGGGCCCTCTTTTCCTCATGCAATGCGGCGTACTTAGCTTTTCCGGCACTTTTTGGCTCCCGTAAAAATATAGCCGTGCGGAGTGCTGTGGGTACGAATCGTACTTGCTGGTCCATAAAACACTGCCTGACTCCGTGCGGACGTTGCCTACGCACTGTCCAGGATCGGAATTGTATGTATTTTTTAGCCGCACAGTGTTTTTTACGATTCGTACGGAAATGGTATTTCTGTACGAATCATACTTGCTGGTTTGTATGGTGGAATTCCCGGGTACGAGTCGTACGGAGAAAACGCTCCGTACGACCATTTGTACCCGGGTTTTACAGGATCGGAATAGTGAAAATTACTGATCATTGAAAGAGTCCCCTCCCATTAAAAACATTTTAAACAACCATGTTCAGATTCCCTTTCTGGATCATCATCATTCAATGTTTTCAGTGGGTAATGGTGTGCAGATATAATATCGAGTTTTTGATATCAACGTGCACAATATAGAGTCATAAATATTGTGAGTCAGAAATATCGAAAGCAAGAATATCGTGGTCAACAATATCGACTTAAGGTAAGTAATATCGATTTTAAAAATATCAAAGTGTTTAATATAATTTGCGAAACTATAGTTGTTAAAAATATATATTTTTTTAGTATTGTTAAGTATTTTAGTATATATTTTAGATGTATGTGATGTATTTTTTTGCAAAAGAATGTGTTACATTTTTAGTAGTTAATATTTTTTTTTATTTGAATTTTGCGTTTTTAGTTCTATAGCGGATTGTGGGCTTATAGGGTAATAGGGTGGAAAGTAATTTAATTATATTCAATTAATTGATTATTTTGTATTTATTCATATTTATTTAATTGAGATGTTATAGTGTTAAATGTGCAAAGTAATATATATTAAATAATAAATAATTGGTTGTTAATTAATAATAATTAATTGGTAATTAATTATGGTAATTGTGTAATTAATTTTAGGTGTGTGTTTTGGTGTTTATAGTGGTAAAGGGTGGGAAGTAATTTATTTGTAATTGATTAATTAATATTTGGTTGTTAATTAATATTATAGATTAATTGTTAATTAATTATGGTGATTGTAAAATTAATTTTAGGTGTCTGTTTTGAGGTTTATTGGGGTAAAGGGTGGCAAGTAATGTAATTCTTTTTTATTAATAATTATTTGTTAGTTGATAATTAATTTAATTAAAAATATATAATGTTAATTATGTAATTAATTTTAGGTGTCTGTTGTGGTGTTTATAGGGGTAAAGAGTGGGAGGCAATTTGAATGTAATTTATTAATAAATAATTGTTAATTAATGTTAATTATTTGATATTTATTTTGGGTAATTGTTTATTTTTGTGTGTGTTGTTTTTACTTTTAAAGGGGTAAATGGTGGGTATTGAATATATTTTAATTACTTTATAATTAGTTATAAATAGTAATCATTTTTAATTTTAAAATACGTTTTAATTGTGTTTTATTATTTTACAGTTTATATTGGATGTGTGTTGTGGGGGTTACAGTGTTAAAGTGTGGGTAGTTAATTAAGTTTTATTAGTTTAATTTTTTATTAGTACTATTTTTTTAAATGATAATTAATTATGTTAATTATGGAAGTACATTTTTGAAAAACATTTAGAAGTGTGTTCCGATTTGTGTGGTCTCATAAGGTAGGAAATATAATAAAGACATTTATGTAATAATTAACGTTTTTGTAAATATTTTCTAGTTTTTTTTTTAATCAATTTTTTATTTTATTTTATATAATATTTGTAGGTATTTGTTATATGTAAATATTATTAAGTTTTCTTTATATATGTTAAATATATTGGTATTTTAATTTTTAACATATATATCTTTTTTCTTTTTTTAGGGGGTTTCATTTTTTTTTGTTTTTTGTTTTTGAACTAACTGGAGTGTGAATAGTAAATTGTATCCCTCCACTGTCCAACACTGTCCCTACTGTTCCATTCACTGGAGTGGGAATAGTGATTTTTACTACTTCGCTATCCAACACTTTCCCTACTGTTGCACTCACTGGAGTGGGAATAGTAACTTTTACCTCTACACTATCCAACACTTTCCCTACTGTTGCACTTACTGGAGTGGGTATGGTAAATTTTATCCCTCCGCCATCTAACACTTTCCCTACTGTTGCACTCACAGGAGTGGGAATAGCAATATTTTTTTCTCCGCTGTCCCACACTTTCCCTACTGTTGCATATATTGGAGAGGGAATTGTAATTTTTACCCCTGTGCTATCCAACACTTTTCCTACTGTTACACTCACTGTACACGGGGGGGTACGACACGTACACGGGTGTACATACACGGGGGGTACGACACGTACACGGGTGTACATACACGGGGGGTACGACACGTACACGGGTGTACATACACGGGGGGTATGACACGTACACGGCTGTACATTCACGGGGGGGTACGACTCGAACGTACACGGGTGTACATACACAGGGGGCAAGACACGTACACGGGTGTACATACACGGGGGGTACGACATGTACACGGGTGTACATACACGGGGGGGTACGACACATGCATGGGTGTACATACACGGGGGGTATGACACGTACACGGCTGTACATACATGGGGTGGTACGACTCGAACGTACACGGGTGTACATACACGGGGGGTACGACTCGAACGTACACGGGTGTACATACACGGGGGAGTACGACTCGAACGTACACGGGTGTACATACACGGAGGGTACGACATGTACACGGGTGTACATACACGGGGGGTACAACACGTACACGGGTGTACATACACGGGGGGTACGACACGTTCACGGGAAATTTTATCCCTCCGCCATCTAACACTTTCCCTACTGTTGCACTCACAGGAGTGGGAATAGCAATATTTTTTTCTCCGCTGTCCCACACTTTCCCTACTGTTGCATATATTGGAGAGGGAATTGTAATTTTTACCCCTGTGCTATCCAACACTTTTCCTACTGTTACACTCACTGGAGTGGGAATAGTCATTTTTACCCCTCCCCTATTCAACACTTTCGTTACTTTTGCACTCACTGGAGTTGGAATAGAAAATTGAATCTCTTCGCTATTCAACACTTACCTTATTGTTGCACTCACTGGAGAGGGAATAGTAATTGTTACTCCTTCGCTATCCAATACTTTCTCTACTGTTGCACTCACTGGAGTTCGAATAGTAAATTGAATCCCTCCGCTATCCAACACGTACCCTACTTTTGCACTCACTGGAGTGGGTATAGTAATTTTTCCCTCCGCTATCCAACACTTTCCCTACTGTTGTAATTATTGGAGTAGTAATAGTAATTTCTACCCTTCCGCTAGCCAACACTTTCTCTACTGTTGCACTCACTGGAGTGGGAATAGTAAATTTAATCCCTCCGCTATCCAACACTTACCCTACTTTGCACTCACTGGAGTGGGAATAGTAATTTTACCTCTTCACTATCCAACACTTTCCCTACTGTTGTACTCCCTGGAGTGGGAATAGTAATTTTTCCCCTCCGCTATCCAACACTTTCCCTACTATTGCACCGACTACAGTTGGGATAGTAAATTTAATTCTTCAGCTATCCAACACTTACCGTACTGTTGCACTCACTGTAGTTGGAATAGTAATTTTTACCCTTTCGCTATCCCACACTTTCCCTACTGTTGTACTTATTGGAGTAGGAATAAAATTGTTACCTCTCCGCTATCCAACACTTTCTCTACTGTTGCACTGGCTGTATTGGGAAATTTAAGTTTGAATAATATTTAATAGTTTATTGCTTAAATTTATTATAAAGGTGCCGATTACGATCCTGTAAAAAAATTCCCCGTACGACTCGTATCCGGTCTTTTTACCGTACGAATCGTACAAGTGCCGTACAAACTGCCAACTACGATTCGCATGGGAAAAAGTCCATACGAATCGCATTGGGAATTAATCCCCACACGTCCTCGGGTCGGAAAAAGTGTCCGACACTTCCCCGGACGATTTACCGTACAAACGTGAAAAGTGAAGTCCGACCGCGCAAGTACGATCCATCCCGTGCGTCTGAAGTCACAACCGTATGGAAAAAACACCGTCCGCACCGAACTCCCATAGCAACCATGGAGACATGTGCCCACATACGCGCCGACCCCCCCAGCCCCTGTATGTACGTGGTGACCCCCCCCAGCCCCCGTATGTACGCGGCGACCCCCCCCAGCCCCCGTATGTACGCGGCGAACCCCCTGTGTATGTACACCCGTGTACGTACGAGTCGTACCCCCCGTGTATGTACACCCGTGTACGTTCGAGTCGTACCCCCACCCGTGTATGTACACCCGTGTACGTTCGAGTTGTACCCCCGTGTATGTACACCCGTGTACGTTCGAGTCGTACCCCCACCCGTGTATGTACACCCGTGTACGTGTTGTACCCCCATGTATGTACACGGGTGTACATACACGGGGGTTACGACACGTACACGGGGGTACAAACACGGGGTGTACGACACGTATACGGGTGTACATACACGGGGGTACGACACATACACGGGTGTACATACACGGGGGGGATACGACTCGAACGTACACGGGTGTACATACACGGGGGTACGACACGTACACGGGTGTACATACACGGGGGGGGTACGACACGTACACGGGTGTACATACACGGGGGTACGACACGTGCACAGGTGTACATACACGGGGGGTACGACACGTACACGGGTGTACATACACGGGGGGTACGACTCGAACGTACACAGGTGTACATACACGGGGGGTACGACTTGAACTTACACGGGTGTACATACACGGAGGGGTATGACTCGAACGAACACGGGTGTACATACACGGGGGGTACGACATGTACACGGGTGTACATACACGGGGGTACGACACATACACGGGTGTATATACACGGGGGTACGACACGTACACGGGGGGTACGACTCGAACGTACACGGGTGTACATACACGGGGGTACGACTCGAACGTACATGGGTGTACATACACGGGGGGGTACGACTCGAACATACACGGGTGTTCATACACGGGGGGGTTTGCCACGTACATACGGGGGCTGGGGGGGTCGGCGTGTACATACGGGGGCTGGGGGGGGTCGGCGCGTACATACGGGGGCTGGGGGGGGTCGGCGCGTACATACGGGGGCTGGGGGGGTCAGCGTGTACATACGGGGGCTGGGGGTGTATGGCGCGTACCGGGCCCCCTAATCTGGTCGTTTCACGCCGTACTTTGCTTTTCCGGCACTTTTTGGGTGCCGTGAAAATATTGCCATCCGGACTGCTGTCGGTTCAAATCGTACTTCCTGGGTCGTGAAACGCTGCCTGTAAGCGTCCCGACGTCACGTCGCAGCATTCCTGGATCACATTCGTATGTATATTTTCGTCGGTCGGTGTTTTTTACGATTCGTACGGAAATGGTGTTTCCGTGCGAATCGTACTTCCATGTTTGTAAAGTTTTACAACCGGGTACGAGTCGGACGGAGAAAACGCTCCGACCGACGGTTCGTACCCGGTTTTTCCAGGATCGTAATCGGCACCAGAATGTCTTTTCTTACATTTAAAAGTATTGATAATATATATTTACATTTTTATATCATTAAAAATAATAGTTTATTAATTGTTTTAAAGTAAATGTATATATGTATACATTATTATGTGTTTGTGTTTATCTTTTTTAAATTAAGTTTATCTGTAATATTTTGTTAAAATAGATATATTAAATTAATTTGTATTTTGTTAAAATTAATTTTCATTCGTTATATATTTAATATATATTATTTTCTTTTCTATACATATATAAATCGATATTTTGTACATCTATATTTTTAACATCGATATTTTTTAGCCGATATTTTTATACTCACCTGTTTAAGGATAGTGAGTCAATATTTTTGAAGTCTATATTTTGTCATCAATATTTTTTTACATCGATATTTGTGACATCGATGTTGTATCAGTGAACCGTGGGTAATATGGAGAGGTATACTTGCCTGGTAAGAATGTTGGTGAAGGCAAGATTGACTCAGACAATAATGTGTGGGTGTGGCACTATGGGCCACAGCTGCTGACTTGGAGCTGGGGAACCAGATTCGAGTCTTGGCGTCAGCTCAACATCCTGTCATTCTTGGCAAATCACTTATCTACCCATGCCTACCAAAAAAATAATGTGTCCTTTTGTAATGAAAATGGTGCTCATGTAAAATGCTCCAATACCTTCAGGCTGAGGTATATAAAACTGCAACAAAAAAAAAAGTAAATCAATACAATGACAACCCACACAATTTTAAGAATCTACATTTCACAACATCCAAAAATACTTTTCAGCCAAGATAAAATACTCCACCCTTCAAAACTTATCCAGTCTTTTAACTTCTGCAAATTCTCAGCGCTTTTGATTATTTGATCAATCTGATCATATATGTCTAGAGAAACACTGAGTTTTTGAAAGAACAACATTCTGTACCTATGGTTGTGCAAACTCTACCTTTGGCAGCCTGGAAACATCAAGAGATGTTCTGTTTTATATAATTGCAGTCCTTTGAGCCTTGAGCCCGATCAGAAATCAGTGCTGAAGTAATTTCAGTTGAGTTTGCAACCTCCTTCAATACTTTGGTAACTTAACAGATCTCATAGATTGACAGTCCGATTCTGTAACTGGAGGACAAAATGGTAAAGAAGGATGCAGTCTTGGAAACCTCTCTGGTGACTATCTTCAGCGAGGAGGAATTTTGGCTTGTGTGAATCTTATAGCAGGTACTACATAAGCAGAACAACAGGGCTTGGCCTACTCCTTTGGTAATGAGGCATAAACCTGGTTACCAGATGCATAAAACATCTCAAGCCAATCACAGTTGCAGCTTTTGTTGATAGGAATTCAAAGAAATAGGTTTATAGTTGAGAATCAAGCTGAGTAAAGAAGGAAAAGCCACACTCAATACTATGACCTGTAGATTCATAGAACAGTCTAGAGCAGTTCCCACAAGATGAAAACTAGGTGGTGAGGTTTGCTGGTCAGGAAAACAAGAGTTGGAAGGAACATGAGGACAGTGGCATTGCCCTATTCAGAGTGTTAGTACCCATGCAGCTACAGCTCAAGACATTGTTTTTCTTCATCCAAAGAAACAGAAAGCATGGCACACCTCCCTCAGGATACATATGTAGGTGGCCACAGAGATTCTGCTTACACTGCTCCAGGAAATGCAGGAAGGTAGGGTCACAAGAAAGGGAGGGTTGGTTTAAAAAAACGGGCAGCAGGCTTTGTGCAGTTGATTTATTCATTCCAAACAAAGCCACACAGTTTGCCAACTAACAGGGCTTTCACTGAAGAGAACCAACAAGACCCTTTGAGGTATGAGGAAACTATGAGCCTGCCCGCTATCAGAGTAGCAGGCTGTAGTCATGACAGGAAGAAATACTGTATCAAGTTGGGGATCAATGCAGTTAGAGAGCATTTCTAGGTGTCAGAGTGGAGGCACAGCAATCTGCTAGAGTTCCGCACGGTTCCATATGGTCTTCTTCTGTCCTCATAACAAGCATCAAGATTCACCAATAGCATCATGATGGTAATGGCCTGCTTCATAGCCTCCAAGACTCCACACTGGCACCCTTTAAGAGCATCCTATCTGCTGGAGCACATCTCATCGAGGACCCGAAGAAATATAATTGCATTAAACCTATCCTGCTGGCACACCCGCAGACTGACACACTCTGAATATAGATTAAGAAATGCAAAAAAAGAAAAAACAAAGCAGCAACTCTTTACGATGTATGCACCTAGGATCTGGAACAATACCCCTATCTCTATCAGGACCAACCCCAATTCTGCTCCAGTTTAGGAAAGAGTTGAAGACTCACCTCTTTAATGAAAACTGTTTCACAATGCAGCAAACACCCAAGATCCAGCTACCTTTCCTCTCGCTCATTGAATTTATGCAGGCCTTTGAACTAGAACACAACACAATAATTGCCAATACTGATGAACATTCACTCAGTTTTTTATTCAAAGATCACATTACCTATGATCGCTATGATCTGGAATTATATTTTTTATTTTCTTTTGGTTGTTTTTATTTTTACTTTTTAATGAATCTTGTTTTTGAAAATGTGTTTTGTTTTGATACGTACAACAATTTTTAGATATTTAGACACACTAAATCACAAGAAAAAACTGACATACAAATTCACAATGCATTTTCAATACATAAAAGTATCACATTACAAAAAAAGAACATAAACCACATATATAGCTCATGTTCCGTATAGGTTTTTCAACCACAATCACATTAACAATCAAACCCTTTGGTTACTTTCTCATTTAGTTGTATTTTGATTATTTTCAGAGGTAGTGACTAAATGGTGACCCTACTCTGATCACTCTAGTTCTTTGTAACAGAAAAAAGAGAAGTAATATGTGAACAAAAAGTGGTGTTGTAAACAACCGCAATGGACCGCACTCCGCTAGCTCCTCCTCCGGGTCGCCCCAAGGGAAGCTGGTACATGAAGTTCTTGAGTGGTTCACCCCAGTGGGTGCAAGTAAGTACCTGTTGAACTGATGATCTCTAGACCCGATACATGTCCCGGGTTTTAAAATATCGCCCGAGACATGGCTCGGGTTTCGGGATAACTTCCCTCCTCAGTAGAGAAAATAGTTAGCGGAGTGCGGTCCACTGCGGTTGTTTATAAAAAGTGGTGTTGTATCAACCTGAAGACCTATTTGGCCAATGTAAGAACTGTTGACTTGTTTTGAACCCACTATAATTGCTTTGAAGGGTTCTCTGCAGGACAGAGAACACTTAAAGAGCTGAGATATTAAAAAAGAGAGAAGAATACAGTGGTTAAGAAACTAATCTAATGTCATTCATTCTCATTACACTCATACAAAACATAGCCCACTTCCTTTACCTCTGTCTTTTGTGGGTAATCCAATATCCTTGTTTTGTGTGCCCACTGTTCACAGTACAGTACAAATGCCGCCCGTGGCACCACTATAATCCAACAAAATATCAAGAAACACATATTAAGGCTGGAGTGTCTTGTCGCGTTAAATGAGAGAAAAATGTCTTTGTTGTTGTTCTAAAAGCTTACTTGTGTGGAGAGATTGGAACTCCTGACTCGCCTCTCTTTGTTACAGATAAAATCGTGAGTTTTTAATCTGTTGAAGAAGCCAGCAAGAAGGGGGCTTATTGTGATTAATCATTCTGTTAAACATGTCAAAACTATAGAAAAACTCCTTTAGCACTGAGCCTTTATGCTGTGATAATTTGCATTTAGAGGCAGCTATTTAAACTGGAAATAAGATTAAAAATATCGATCTCCCTCCAGGTGGAAAGTAAACCTTATTTAACGTGTTGTGTGCAAAAGCACCTTGATCCCTAGTATAATGTTGATCGTTATAGTCATTAATCTATGTTCAAGGTCATGTAACACAATACACTTTAAAGAGCATCCTTGCTTAGTCTCCTCCTTAATGTCACTAGCAAAATGAGTAGAGTTGGGTGATGATCACAAATTCTGTAGTTCAGAAAGTTCATTCAGGCCATGAATTGCAGTGTTAAACTTTACAATGAGGAATGCCTCTTGCTGGCTTAATCTTTGATCTAAATCTCCACCCCTGTCATTTGGTTCAATGGATGAGATAACTGTCCACTTTAATTCAGCCTCTGTGTGGTTGCTTTCCATCCAATGGTTGACCAGAGGTGCTGTCACAATCTGTTTGCGGATTCGCGATTTATGTTGGGAGATACGTTGTCGTATCTCCTGGTTGGTTTTCCCCATATAAAGTTTATTGCATGGGCAAATTATCCCATATATAAAATGTTTAGTTTTGCAATTTGTGAATGTATTGTGTTTACTATTTTTTGACTCAAATGAAAACAGATTTTCTTCTATTGTCTGGTTACAGCAGACACAAATCCCACACTTATGATGTCCTTGGATTGGGGGAAAATTCAAATACTGGTGCATATTCATTTTGGGCAATGGATTTGGGAGGGCTGCATGAACTATTGGTTCCCCAAACTTTTCTCCTTTTTAAATGCAAAAAGTGGTTTCTTAAAGGAGTTGTCCCAGTTAGTAATCAAATGCCAGTTTTGATTGATGATTTTTTAAAACTGATTGGATTTTGTGCAGAACGTTGATACACAAACCAATTGCTTTAATTGTGGTTTTGTTTTTTTGGATAGTAATTCCTTAAGTGGTGTCCACCAAGCTCTTTTCATCAACCTTTTCAAAAGTCGTTTTGAGTAGCCACGGTCTTTCAATTTTGTGATCAGGTTGATAGCATGGAGCTGGTACTCATTTTTCTCTGTGCAGTTTCTGCGCATCCTTAAAAACTAGCCACATAGAAGGTTATCTCTTAAACTGCGAGGATGATAGTGTAAGACCTTATTTCTATCTGTTGGCTTTGTGTGCAGAACTTGTTTTAAGTCCTCCTTCTGATGCTTAGACTTCAACGTCCAAGAATGTAATACGGTTCTCATTGTGATGTGCGCTGAATTTGATGTTAGGTGTTCGTTCATTGAGCCAGCTGTGAAACTGCAATCAGCATGTCTTCTGTGCCTGTCCATACAAAGAATATATCGTCTATATATCCTACCCACCCTGATATGTTGTGTGAAATAGGGTTGTTATTAAAGATAAATCTTTCTTCGAATTTAGCCATATACAGTACAGCAAATTCTGGAGCGAATGGCCAACCCATCGCAGTTCCTTTAAGTTGGCAGTAAAAATCTTCACCAAACTTAAAGTAATTTCTCGTTAAATAGAGTCTTGCTAAATCCATAATGAACTCAGTAGGCACTTGTTCTGGTTTAGCTCTTGAGCAGAGAAAGGATTCTATTGCCTCTAGTCCATCATCTTGAGGGATTTCTGTGTACAGAGACACCACATCAAATGTGACGATTCTCTGTGTTATTTCTGTGAATTCAGTCTCCTGGATAGCGTTTATGAAATGCATGATGTCTCTCAGATATGAGGGAACTTGTTCCAAGAATGGTTTTAGGAAAAAATCGACATATTTCGCAATCGGTTCCAAAACCGAGTCACACCCTGAAACTATTGGGCGGTCTGGTGGATTTTTATCGTCCTTATGACGTAGTACAGCACACCAGTACCCTTTGGCTAGGTTCACAATATAGAAATACCATATACATACATACTTTCATACATACGTACATACATACAAATATACATACATATGTAGAAGCAGTCTGTGTGGCAGGCGCAGTGTTCACTTGGCTGACAAGAACAGGTACAGGAGTACCTCCGTCCATAGGTCCAGAGTCTCTCATTTCGGTTTTCTGCTTGTAATGTGATGCACGAATCGAAGCATCAGTCTCCAATGCTTCAAATCAGTGTCTGTGGATGACAGGATCTGGTAAGGACCTCACCATTGGGGTTGGAGTACTGATTTTCCTTGGTGGATCTTCACATGCACCTAGTCTCTGGGCTGTAGATCATGTCAGATTCCCACAGGGCAGGTGAGCAGGACAGCTTAAACCGGAGAATAGACGCTGTTTAGACGTGAATAATTATTGGAAATACTGCAGTGTCACATCATTATTTAGGGGCAAATCAAATAAAACTGGAGGAGTAGAAGGAATTGCCGTTGGGTGTCCCATTATAACTTTTCAGAGACTCAGTATAATCTTTTGATTGGGGAGGCTTGCATTGACCAGAGGGCCACTCAAGCCTGTCTCACTCCCAATCTTAGATATTTTGTTCTTCAGATTCCAAATAAATATTTCTTCTCTCCCTGAAGACTCAGCTGGTAAGTGCAATGAAAGTGCTGTTTGATTCCTAGAGCTTTGCATAATTCTTGAACCGCAGAGGACATAAAATGAGATGTATAATATGCATCACTCCCTATTTGAAGAGGAGTCCTGAAACCAGGGAAAAATTGTCTAGCAGTTTCTTGGCTACACTGATTGGATTAACTTGAACATATGGGTGGCTTCAATCCATCCAGAAAACATTCATGCTACAACCAGAACATAGACATAAGAACAACATCCATTTAAACGTAATCAATTTTGGTATAGAAGAAGAACCTCTGCCAAGGTGGGTGGGCAGAAGGGGAGGTTTTGATACAAATTACAAAGTTGTGAACTTGGCAAGTGGCACAGGAATGGCAGTACTGTTGGCTAATAGAAGGAAAGATGATAGAAAACTGCATCACAGATCTTACTGTTTCTGCTGACATCAGCATCACCATGGTACAGTTGTGTAATGTTTGGGAGTAGTGCTTGTGGGACAACCATTCTCCTTTGATTGTATTTAAACACTCTCAATCCATTTTACACACCTCCCATACCCAGTCACTCTTTTCAGGATCATGGGCATGAAGGGCTCAGCAATCCTGCGTACATATAAACTGACTTCAGAAGAGAGAGATAAAGGGGCACTTTCAATGGTTTGCACAATGCGGGCATTCCTTTTACACCTCATGGACCGGTGGAGGAGCAGCATAATCAACAATAGCAATTTGAACTCATTGAAGTGTTGGCAGCCAATCACATTTGAGCATGGGGACTGTCAAATCCTCACAGGATTTGTGTCCCAAATTCACGTTTTCTCTCAATATTTCTAAAACTACTGAACGGTTTTACACCAAATACCAAAAGGCACTCTTTCTGGATAAAGAGCTATCTTTTTGCCAAGTTTAGTATCATTTCGACCAGGAGTTCGGGCTGTACTTGTTTTCAAAATGAACTATGGAAATTCACACTGGAAAAACACTTTTTTTGACAGATCAGCCCGAAACTTTTCATGCACAACAAGAATCACCAGCACACTTTTTGGGGCAAATTTTGCTATGATTCTTCAAACAGCACCAAAGATGTAGGCAGGTCCCAAAACGCTTTCCCTATGGAAACATGGTCCCAACCATAACTACCTACTGGTGACCACCAGTAGGTCATATATACATCTATCTATCTATCTATCTATCTATCTATCTATCTATCTATCTATCTATCTATCTATCTATCTATCTATCTATCTATCTATCTATCTATCTATCTAGAGAGAGAGAGAGAGAGAGAGAGAGAGAGAGAGAGATAGATTTATTTTTATTTGTGAGTGTTTATTTTATTTTATGATAATGTTTTGTAATCATTATTTAAGTAAGTGTAATTGTATTTAAAAAAAAATATTGCTTTATATTTGATTTTTACAGGTAGCTGAATTTGTAAAGAAATAGAGTTGAAAGTGTTTACTTACTTGCATAGCTTATTAATTAATAATTAGTGATTGTTTATTAAGTATATATATTATTGATTGTTTATTTTTGGTATATTAATTAGAATACTTAAAGTAGTTATTTATAAAATATATTTATATAAATGTCCTAATGGTATATTTTAATAAATGTAGCTATATTAATAATGTATGAATCATTTTCATTATATTATACATCTATGCACTATTAATATAGTAATAGAATGATGCATTTATGTATAAAGAACTAGTTATTTGTATCGGTAAAATGTTATCTGAGGTGTCATTTTATTATATATATTTCAGATAATAATATGATTTCAAGGTTTATTACAGAAAAATATTTCTTTTAATTAAATGAAATGCATTATTTTTATTAAATTTTGTTCTAACGGTGTCATATTTATTTAGGTGTTATTATGTTATATATTTCATAACAGGAGTGTTAAATATTTAATATAAATTGTTGTATGCATAATGTTTAATTAGTAATGCTTTATGCCTATGTTCAAATGTGACAGGATCTGTCTTGTGGGTGTTTTTATGTGCTTTTATGGCCTATATTGACCGAATAATGAGTTACTGACTGACTGATTAGTAATGCTTTAAATATGTTAATATTGTTAAATACATGTATTGATGCAATTAAAAAAAATATATATATTACAATTAGGTATTTTTAGGTTTCTTCATTTAGGGGTCGATTCCGATCCTGGATTTTTTTTTCCCGTACGACTCGTATCCGTATTTTTTTACGTACGAATCGTACAAGTCCCGTACAAACGGCGAAGTACGATTCGTACGTGAAAAATACATACGAATCGCCTCGGGAAAAGTCTACGAGACGTCCCCGGACAGTTTTACATACAAATCGTAAAACTGAAGTCCGAGCGTGCAAGTACGATCCGTACCGCCTGTCCGAAAACACAAGCGCATGGAAAAAGCCCCGTACGGAGCGAACTTTGTACGACCCCTACCCTGAGTACACTTGTGCCTGGGGTACGTGTCGTATGGCTCCCCCAGGCTCCCACCCCTCCCATGTATGTCCGCACCGTACCCCCCACCCCCCGTATGTACGGACCATACCCCCCACCCCCGTATGTACGGACCGCACCCCCCCACCCCCTCCGTATGTATGAACCGTACCCCCCAACCACCCGTATGTACGGACCGTACCCCCGTATGTACGGACCGTACCCTCCCACCCATGTATGTCCGCACCGTACCCCAGGCGTACCACCCCACCCACATATGTCCGCACCGTACCCCAGGCGTACCCCTCAACTGCGTATGTCTGCACTGTACCCCCCACCCGCGTATGTCCGCACCGTACCCCAGGCATACCCCCACCCGCGTATGTCTGCACCATACCCCAGGCATACCCCCACCCGCGTATGTCCGCACCGTACCCCAGGCTTACCCCAATCCTCGCGTATGTACTCTCTGTACATCCGCGAGGATTGGGGTACGCCTGGGGTACGGTGCGGACATACGCGGGTGGGGGGTACGGTCCATACATATGGGGGGGTGGGGGGGTACGGTCCGTACATATGCAATGTTGGGGTACGCACCGTACATGATGACACGTACGCTGTGGGTGATGGCGTGTACGTCGAGTAGCGGGCCCCCTTTTCGTCGTGCATCGCAGTGTACTTAGCTTTTCTGGCACTTTTTTGCTCCCGTAAAAATATAGCCGTGTGGAGTGCTGTAGGTACGAATCGTACTTGCTGGTCCGTAAAACGCTGCCTGACTCCTTGCGGACATCGCGTACGCGCTGTCCAGGATCAGAATTGTATGTATTTTTTAGCCGTACGGTTTTTGTACGATTCGTACGGAAATGGTATTTCTGTACGAATCGTACTAGCTGGTTTGTAAGGTGGAAATTCCGGGTACGAGTCGTATGGAGAAAACGCTCGTACGACCATTCGTACCCGGGTTTTACAGGATCGGAATCGGCAACATAATGTATTTTTTAGTAAAAACGTAACTAAGGTGTGGGTTTTTCTTTAACTCATAGATATTTACTCTTCAAAATGTTACAGTTTTCCCAATAGTAAATAGGCTGGATTTAGGATTTTAAATCTTAACTTCCTCAAATTACAAACTTTCACGAATCGTAGTTGGTTCGAAGTTAGCATAGTAAGTCTGAAAGCTACCAATTACAATACTTTTCTCAATTGTAATTGATTTGTTAGTTGAATAGTAAATCTGAGCTCTCCAAAAACACACTTCCCAAATGCTAGTTGTTTTGAAGTTACAATACTATATATGAGCCCCCGAATTGTAAACACTTTCCACAAAGGTAGTGAGAATAATAAATCTGCACTCCCCAAGATCAAGCCCTTTCCCTGCTGGTAGTCGAGTTATATTTAGAATATTGTATATGAACTTCCCAAATTAAACTCTTTCTTCAATAGGAGTTAAGTTGGTTTGGAGTTAGAATAGTACATGCACTCCCCAAAATTAAACATTTCCCACTATTTTTTATTTTTTTATTTATTCTAGTTATGTACAGAACATACAATTAATTTACTAATAAACTAGTAATAATATGATTAAAATTATGAGTTGTAAGATTTTGCAAAATATGATATTTTAAGTACATTTATTTTAACAATAAGTTTGTGGGCTTTATGTTAAATAATAAATATACACTCTTCAAAATTGTACATTTCACGGAGAAGGAGCAAGATGGCGCCTGAGTAGTTCACCGCGCCGCTAGCAGCCATTACAGTTCTGTTCCGACAATCGGCCATCGGCTATGGGGCCTGGAATCTGGATTCCGCTCCGAGTATTGCTGCACCTTATGCTGGGAGGACTCCGGCATTCATTTCACGACTGCGAACCTGGTTGCGGTGGCCTGACCTCGCTGGATTGTCTGGTGGCTGCTGTTGCAGCATCACTTTTGCTCTTTCTCATGGCCCAGGAAACTGAGCTAACAGATATTGCGAGGGTGCTTCTAAGAAGAGCTATGGCAGCGAGAGGGGCAAAGGGTACCAATACGCGAGCCCCCCAGCCGACAACAGGGCTCACTGGGGCGGCTTTCACGGCTCCGGCAGACTCATCTCATGAAGCTTGTTATCAGGAAATGCCAGCTAGATGTAAAAGGAGGCTACAGCGACAGTACAGCATGGGACTGCGGGGATTGGACACACTGAAGGGGGAGGCTCATAACTTTCTATTGCTAATTTGTCCCCCTCTTCTTCCACTGCTTGCTCCAAGGGGAGAAAAGTGGAGGATTCCCGCGGGCTGAGGTAGCCATTGAACCTCTTGGGTTGGAGACAGAGGCCCAACTCACTACTGGTACGCACCCCCTCAGCACCAATCTTGTTGATGGCCCAGAACCACTATTGAGCAATAGCTTGGAAATGCAGATTGATTTGTCTGCAGGGGGTATGATGCTCCAGATAAAGGAGGACCCTAAATCGAAAAGGAGGTCCCTAAATCCAGCATGACCCTGGATTCAGCACAGGGATTTTTTAAAGAAGCGGGCGGTAAGAAGATACCCCTTTAACTCCAACAATGTGAAAGTGAGACCACCTCTGTGGGATGGCAACAGTGAGCGATCCCATCCCCTTTGTTAGCCGGAGAATTATTTTTTCATTAACTGATGTATCTGACTGTTCCACGGATGGAATTCTCTCTTCAAGTGGTGATGTACTTTCAGATTCGAACTGTAGCCGCACCACAAATGAGGTGGGTACCACGCAATACAGGAAGTCAGTGCAGAATAAGCGAAAGGGGAAACAGAGCGGGTGTCACAGTCATGTAAAATGGAGGAACTATTCTGGCACGCAGCGTACCTTCCCCTATGAAGATGATTCACTTGGAAGGGCCTTGATTTGCTTAGAGAACCTAGCCAAGACAGAAGCAAGCCAAGTATGGACACAGAAGAGGCTTCTCTGTCTACCATTTTTCACTCGATTAAACAGTTTCAAGAAGAAGTGCGGAGTGATAATAGCCAGGCAAAAGGGGCAGCCAAAAAACTTCAGGGGGGATCAGGAAGCTGAACAAAACTTGCTCAGATGTAGCTGAGCGTGTCATCATGATAGAAAATCGCAATAAAAGTCTTGAAGTAGACGCCAGCGCCTTGAAAACGCAAAGCATCTCTCATGGAGCTAGTAGGACTGAAGTTATATGGAAGTTAGAGGATCAAGAGAACAGGCAGCACTGGAATAATCTTTGATTCTTGGGGATTCCCGAAGGGGTTGAAGGTGATAACCCCGACAGTCCATAGTGAACCTTTTGAAAGGTGCATTCCACAACCATTCTAATTGGAATTGGGACAAAGAGATACAAACGGCACATTGATTTTCTTGCATGATTAAGAAACATCCATCAAACGAAGTGGAGAAACCTAGAGTCATGTTAGTCTATTTTGGAAACTTTTTACTAAGGCAGTTGGTTTCCGAACAAGCTCGACCGCATTAATAAAAAATATATGAAGGGGTGTCCCTTTTTGTTAAACCTGACTTCTCTCATGCAACAGTCGAGCACAGGTGGCGCCTTCGCCAAATGTTTGTCTCTTTTCAACAGATTAGGGCCCAAGTCTACTCAATGAATCTGAAAAAGCTTAAAGTTAATCTAAATGGCCTTTCTCACAGTTTTACTTTGGAAATCAAGGCTCAGGAATATCTCAACGAATTGAAGTCGAAACTGGGCAATGTCAACCACTCTAGTTGACTATAAGTTTGGTATCACAGGCTTTTTGTCCTCAAAAATAAACTCCAGACTAATATGAAAATGGCCTTGTACGGTCGAATGATTAAATGTATTCTTTTTATTAACACAGTGGAGTTGGGTGGCGGGGTCACTATTTAGGCGTACATCATTCAGGCGTGCCCTGATTGCTTGGTTTGTGGAGGGTGGTGGGAGGGAAGGGGGCGGTTAGGGGCAGGGTGGGGGTGGGGGCGGGGGCGAGGAGGAGGAGCCCACACCAGGAGGAGGGCATACTTAAAAGGAAGTGCTTTTTTTGTTATGCTGGTTATTGTTGGTGACAAGAGGAAGTATCATGTATATTATTTTAGGTACAGTAGGGAGTAACCCAGATATGTAATATATAGAATCTTAGGATTGTCACCCTTAATGTTTGAGGATTAAACAATCTGTGGAAAAGACAGAAAGTTTCACAGGAACTGCAACTTTTGGGAGCAGATTTAGTCTGTCTGTAAGAGACGCTTATTGAAGTGACACAGAAAGGAGTATTAAACATGATGGGATATACCCAGTTAGGGGGGACATCATAGAGTGCACGCATTCGAGGGGTAGCAATTTTGGCCCGAAACAAGTTGCTTCAATGTTTGCAAACCAAGGTGGACCCCCATGGGAGGTGGGTTTTAACTGAATGTATGCCTCTATCCATGTCTTCTTTTACTTTATGCTCAGTTTACGGTTGCACCGCGGATGACCCCTAGATTTTTGGCTAGCTCACAAGTGAGCTGGCACACTGACCTCAACCTATCATAATCTGTGGAGACCTGAACATTAATTTAAATTGTGATTGGATCATGGATGGTAATCCGTCTTACACTGGTCGGAAAATCAAAGCTTTGCAAGCTCTTAGAGCCCTATGTCGTGACCATGGGCTTGTCGATGAATGGTCTAGCCTGAGACCAATCAAGCATGGTGTTACCTACTAGTCCACACCACTTAAGTCACATGCCGAATTAGATCATTTTTTAGTAGCCACTTCTATGATCCAGGATGTTAATATTGAGCTTGTTCCGCGGTTTATGTTGGATCATAACCCTTTAATACTAGGGATTATCGGGAAAAGCCTCAACAAGTGGACCTCTGCCTGGAGCTTTGAGAGAGCCTTATTATATAATAAGGAATACAGTGATCACATGAAAGCGTGGCTATCGGAATTTTCGGAAATAAATATTGGCTCTGCACAAAAAGGAGTGGTGTAGGATGCCCTGAAGGCATGCGTACGGATTGAAACACTTACGTTTTCATTAAGGAAGGGCAAAGAAGATAAATGTTTGCTACAAGAAGTCCAAAAGAAAATGGTGAGGTCTGAAGAAAAGCTTATTTGGGCTGTTCAGCAGAAGATAGAAGTGGACACAGCCCAGTTGGAGGTCGCAACTGCTAAGGCAGCAATTGGTGAAATCCTAGCCGAGAAAGCCGCCTCCAAGTGGGCCGCTTCTAGGGAAAAGGCCTATGACTTTTGCGAACAAATTGGTCATCATCTAGCCATGAGAACTAGACCGCAAATTACTAACAACAAGATATGGTTGATCAGAGATCCAATGGGGGGGTGGTAACCGAGCCAGATAAAATTAGGGCAGCTTTCCATCAGTACTATCAAGCATTGTATACCGAGAAAGGGGTCGGCGGACAGAATGCTATTGATAAATATCTTAACCCTATTTTGATGACCAGACTGAGTGAGGAGGAACGTGAACTTTTAGAAGCCCCCTCCCTCTTGGAAGGATATTGTCACCGCACTGACCAGCCTGCTGGATGGGAAAGCAGCTGGTATAGACCTTATACCTGTTGAAATTTATAAGGTCTTTATTGATCAAATTAAAGAGATTTTAAAAACCATGCTAGAGCAAATCTTTAGTGACGCTGTCCCTCCTCAATTCTGGTCATCCTCCCTAAAAAAGATAAATCCATCCAGGAACTGGGCATGTATCGTCCAATTACTTTAATTAATGGGCACTCCAAAATGTATTCTAAAATACTAGCCTCTTACCTATGGCAAGTAATTGACAAACTGGTTTCTAAATGGCAGCACGGGTGTATACCTGGAAGAGGTACTATAGATCATATAAGGAGGTCCATTACGCTGCTTGATACAACGCAGGTTACAGGAGACCCAATGGATCTGATTCTGCTCAACGTCGAAAAGGCTTTTGATCAGGTCTCCTGGCTCTTCCTGTGGACAATCATGCAGAAAATGGGGATTGTGCCTGGTTTTATTCAGGCTATAAAGGCACTATACATTAAACCTACTGCCAGCGTCTTGATAAATGAGGTCTGACGGAGCAATTTAAAATTTCACAGGGGACTCACCAGGGGTGTCCTTGTTCTCCTTTACTCTTCGCAATGTATATCCACGCATTTATCAAAAAGCTAGAAATGAATCTGTGTATCCGCCTGATTCATAGACATGGATACAATATGAAAAGTGTGGCTTACGCTGATGATAGAGCGCTGGTGACTCCTGATCCAGTAATGTCAATTGAGGCGACTGAATTAGAGGCTGAATGCTTTGGGGATGTCTTCGGTTATGCTCTAAATAAAGAAAAGACATAGGTGCCAATTACGATCCGGTAAAAAAATTCCCCGTACGACTCGTATCCGGTCTTTCCACCGTACGAATCGTACAAGTGCCGTACAAACTGGCAATCATGATTCGCATGGTAAAAAGTCCATACGAACCGCATTGGGAATCATTCCCCACACGTCCTCGGGTCGGAAAATGTGTCCGACACGTCCTCGGACGATTTACCGTACAAATATGAAAACTGAAGTCCGACCGAGGAATCACGATCCTAACCGTGCGTCCGATCTCACAACCGTATGGTAAAAACACCGTCCGCACCGAACTCCCATTGCAACCATGGAGACATGTGCCCGCATATGTGCCCAACACTCCCCCCAGCACCCATACGTGTCGAGTCGTACTCCCCGTGAATGTACACCCCCCTGTATGTACACCCGTGTACGTGTCGAACCTCCACCTGTGTATGTACACCCCTGTACGTTCGAGTCCTACCCCCACCCCTGTACATGTCATACCACCGTGTATGTACACCCCTGTATGTTCGAGTCGTACCCCCACCCCTGTACGTGTCGTACCACCGTGTATGTACACCCCTGTACGTTCGAGTCCTACCCCCACCCCTGTACGTGTCGACCACCGTGTATGTACACCCCTGTACGTCAGAGTCGTACCCCCACCCGTGTACGTGTCGTACCACCCGTGTACCTACACCCGTGTACATCAGAGTCGTACCCCCACCCGTGTACGTGTCGTACCCCCGTGTACCTACACCCGTGTACGTCAGAGTCATACCCCCACCCCTGTACGTGTCGTACCCCCGTGTACCTACACCCGTGTACATCAGAGTCGTACCCCCACCCCTGTACGTGTCGTACCCCGTGTACCTACACCCCTGTACGTTCGAGTCCTACCCCCACCCCTGTACGTGTCGTACCACCGTGTATGTACACCCCTGTACGTTCGAGTTGTACCCCCACCCCTGTACGTGTCATACCACCGTGTATGTACACCCGTGTACGTCAGAGTCGTACCCCCACCCGTGTACGTGTCGTACCCCTGTGTACCTACACCCGTGTACGTCAGAGTCGTACCCCCACCCCTGTACATGTCGTACCCCCGTGTACCTACACCCGTGTACGTCAGAGTCGTACCCCCACCCCTGTACGTGTCGTACCCCCGTGTACCTACACCCCTGTATGTTCGAGTCCTACCCCCACCCCTGTACGTGTCGTACCACCGTGTATGTACACCCCTGTACGTTCGAGTCGTACCCCCACCCCTGTACGTGTCATACCACCGTGTATGTACACCCGTGTACGTCAGAGTCGTACCCCCACCCGTGTACGTGTCGTACCCCCGTGTACCTACACCCGTGTAAGTCAGAGTCGTACCCCCACCCCTGTACGTGTCGTACCCCCGTGTACCTACACCCGTGTACGTCAGAGTCGTACCCCCACCCCTGTACGTGTCGTACCACCGTGTATGTACACCCCTGTAGGTTCGAGTCCTACCCCCACCCCTGTACGTGTTGTACCACCGTGTATGTACACCCCTGTACGTCAGAGTCATACCCCCACCCGTGTACGTGTCGTACCCCCGTGTACCTACACCCGTGTACGTCAGAGTCGTACCCCCACCCCTGTACGTGTCGTACCCCTGTGTACCTACACCCCTGTACGTTCGAGTCCTACCCCCACCCCTGTACGTGTCGTACCACCGTGTATGTACACCCCTGTACGTTCGAGTCGTACCCCCACCCCTGTACGTGTCGTACCACCGCGTATGTACACCCGTGTACGTCAGAGTCGTACCCCCACCCATGTACGTGTCGTACCCCCGTGTACCTACACCCGTGTACGTCAGAGTCGTACCCCCACCCCTGTACGTGTCCTACCCCCGTGTACCTACACCCGTGTACGTCAGAGTCATACCCCCACCCCTGTACGTGTCGTACCCCCGTGTACCTACACCCCTGTACGTTCGAGTCCTACCCCCACCCGCGTATGCATGGAGCATACCCACACCACAACATCCTAAGGACGGAGCGCACCCCAGGCCCCAACATCACAACCGAATGTACGACACGTACAAAGCCACACACAAGGACAGCACTGTACAACAAAAAGGCCCATGTACACACCGTATACACGCCAAAAAACGCACGTACACAACCAGGACTAACCAAAACGACACAAGAATACACCATTCGAATGGCACAAAGCCACAAAACATGTCCAACAACTACCAAAACAACACATTCACTGACCTGCAATAGCCAAAAACAAACAGAGGCCCAAAACACCACCACTCCTTATAACACACCCACCCAAAGTTCAAACACAGCCACACCCACCAATGGACCAATAAAAAGGGCCCACACACACAAACCATGAGCCTTTGCAACAGACTCACTGCTGCCAGACCCCACAGACAACCTACAGCACCAAACTAGAAGCTTCACCACACCTTACACTTGCACAACTTCACACAACCACCTTCTCAAACACACCCTCATCACATTCACACACACACCTGCACAACCACACACACACACCCACAACCATCCACACCCCCCCCCCACCATCCACACCCACACCCCTCACCATGCCCACTAATAAGAATCCAAAGTTCAGTAACCGAGAGTTGGAGGTCCTTGTCGATGAAATCCTCAGAGTCGAGCCACAGCTCTTTGGAACCTTGGTCAGACAGACCAGCATGGCAGAAAAAACAGCCATGTGGCAGACCATCGTCGATGCTGTGAATGCTGTTGCGGACACCAGAAGGAACAAGCAGGAATGCCAAGCCAGGTGGTACGATCTGCAGAGGAGGGTCCGAGCGAAGATGCTTGATGAACACAACCAGGCCAACGCCACTGGAGGAGGGCCGCCCCGCAGACCCGTACACTACCATCCCTGGGAGGAGAGGTTGATGGCCATACTGCCGGTGGAGACAGTGGAGGGATTAGGAGGACTCCGAGACCCGGGTGAGTACACAAACAACGCACCTCACATGGGGGGAACGTCATCCACAACCAAAATCACAAACAGGCACGCAACCACCCCAAGCTATCGCATGACTCAACCACACTCCATGAACACGCACATGCCACTGCTGCCACCATGCCCCATGCACCCAGCTGGACAATGTCAAGTCACAGGCCACAGAAGACACCAACACATGACACGGTAACCCGGATGGCGGGAGGGTGGGCCCCAAAATTCACATAGTGCAACTCAGAAGCAGACAACAATGCCCTCTGCCCATATGGCCTAGGTCACAGCCAGACAAACACTGTGTCCCCACACAGGAAAGACTTGCCAGCAAATGGCGGACGACTAGCATCAACACATGGGGGTGAAGGGACTGTTTTGCACATGACAGCAGCTAATGAACAGCCAACATTGTGAAAGAGTGGCAGCACACACCACCACAGCAGCAGCGCACAGACACACACTACACCCAGGGTGCCTGGAGATCAGAAACAAACTCACATCAACAAGCCAAGGGCCATTCAAAGATCTGCTTAACAGTGTGTGCCCAGGAAGCTGGGCTGAGGTGACAGAGGCTGACACACAGAGGGAGGGAAAGGGGGACAGAGAAGGCGGGAGAGGGGGACAGAGAGGGAGGGAGACACAGGAAGACTGACAGAGGGAGGAGGCTGACACACAGAGGGAGGGAGAGGGGGACACAGAGGGAGGGAGAGGGGGACAGAGAGGGAGGGAGACACAGGAAGATGGACAGAGGGAGGAGGCTGACACACAGAGGGAGGGAGAGGGGGACACAGAGGGAGGGAGACACAGGGAGACGGACAGATGGAGGAGGCTGACACACAGAGGGAGGGAGAGGGGGACGGAGAGGGAGGGAGAGGGGGACACAGAGGGAGGGAGACACAGGGAGAGCAAATCAGTCCTTTGGTGTGTGGGAATGTCTGCTCGTCAGCAGGTGGACTGCGTGCATGTAGACAAGGGTGGCCAGTGCCAGCACCCCCCCTCTCCTCCATGGCAAAACACAGAGCCATGTCACCACCTGTGCACGAGCACAACGACAGCTACCTGCATCATTGAAGTGTGTGTAACTACTTCATGTGCCCACGTACAGTGCAACACGGAAGGCGCCAATGCACGGCTCGCCACACCTGCCCACTCCACTGCTGACTGCAGTCACACTTGATGCAGCAAGTAAGTAAGACTGTGCCACACATAGTTAAAGGCGCCAAACCTGTGCCCAAGGGACACACCCATGCACAAGTGCACTGTGAGTGGAATGCCAGACAGATCCAAATTCCCAGAGGAAATGTTCCAACTTTGAAACTGATGAAACATGGATGTTGAATGGACCTAAATTAACATTGTCTCTCTCACACACAGGTCAACCTCGTGGTTCACCCCCCAACACTGGGGGGGAAGACTCACAGGACCCGGCTCTGCGGGAGGCAGATCCCACCGGCAGCGACGACTCTCACCACTCAGTGGACGACCCCGACCAACCTAGCACCTCTGGTGTCCAACGACCTGCAGCACCTGCGTCAGGTACAACGGGGCCAACCACCACCCCCACTCCTGCCACATCCCAGGAGACACCCAGGATCCCTGCCCCACCACCACAAAGCAGCCAGGCTGGCCAGGAGGGACACGGTGTCCCGGGCACCCAGGAGGAGGCAGGCGACAACGCCAATGCCACCCCTCAGGGGTCCCGGAGACCCGATGTGCCCACAAGGGCAGGCCAGGTGCAAGTGGGCAGGGGTGGTGGGAGTGGAGGACGGCGGAGGCGCCAGCCTGACCAGTTGGCTGGGGACCCGGTATTTTCCCATGTCCGAAACATCCTGGACACATACCGGCAGGACACCACGGGCCTGGCCCAGGTTGTGTCCGTCCTCGAGGGGATCAAGACCCAGCAGGCCCAGCAACATGCGGAGCTACATGCCTGTCTACTGCAACACCAACGGAGGATGGAGGACGGACAGGCTGAGCTCGTGACGGCATACACGGGAATTCACGATACACTCCGTCGGATGGCCGACAACATGGGCAACCCTCCCTGTGCCAGAAGGCGGAGAACATCACCACCCACAGGGAGGGATCAGGAGGAGGAGGAAACATCCGATGGAGCATCCCAGACGTCGTCACGGCCTGCTTCTGAGGGTCCCCGCAGGAGGGCGGGTCGTCCACGGAAAAGACAGTGAGGGTCGGCGCTACATCACCATCTCCCAGGACACCTGGCCTGGCACCTGGCCCACTGGAGCAACAGCATCACAGCATCAAAAGACATTCTCTGCCACATGGCCTTGCTGGTCACCGTCTGACCAATGTTGACAAAGACTGTGGCATGGACTCTGAGGATTTCCAATGGCAAGGACACCAACTCCCCTACTGAACTTTGGATTCCAAACACCCGGAAAGCCCCTCATGTCATACCCCCCCCCCCCCCACTAAAATAAAAAGTCACACCATGATGAGTAGATGCCTGCTGGTTGCATTATTACCTTACATGTGTCTTGTAAAGTCTAACCATGCCTGAGTTCTCTTTTGACTTCAACCATCCACACCCTGGGGCCTGAGTCTGGCACAGGACACACGGGTCACAGTGTATTAGGCAAGACAGACATGGAGCACCATACACACCCGTGATGGGCCCAACCAGCAGAGGGGGTGGCCGCACAACCGTGCTGACAGACATATTGAGTACAGCAACAGTCATGCGCAGAGGTCAGGGATCATGTCCAGTGTCCTGGGGGGCACCCAGGTATGTGTAGACAGGTGGCAGAACCATGTCCTGCAAGCTTGAGTCCGGTGGATGCACCTAGTGGGGGCCTGGCCAACGTTTGATGCATGGGGATGGCACATGTCACAATACCCACACAGTCATGGACATCATGCACGATACACAGTCACATCCCACACACACAGCTTGCATCTTGCTACTCGACACATAGACACATAGCCACTATCAGGGAAAACCATGCCAGACATGCTGGATGCACCGTGGCAACACACCAGCATTGACTGAGAAGAGCCACCTTGGAGGCATAGGGACACCTTTATTAGTCATGTATTCCGGAATGCAGAGGCAACTCGGAGTACACATACACAGGTCATGTGGAGTAACATGTGGGTCCAACACTGGCACCCCCCTTCTGCAGCACAAATGCGTGATAGCCATGGAACTGGCACACAAGCGTCGGCTAACAGCTAAACACCCACAGCTGCTCACGGAGAGCCTGCCATACACCATTGATCAGCTGATGTGGAAGTCCCACAGCATGTCAACCCAATGCAAATCCTTTGTGTCCGAGGGCAGTGTTACACACATTGATGCCATCATCACAATCCACTATCCCATCACTGATGACTGTCAACAAGTCTGACCATCTATTCAGGTGTACCCAGCTGCATGTCATGTGCACCATGGTGATGCAACATGTCTGCAGAGGAACCAAACATCGACAGGGGCAGTGTGCATACATCGTGAACAACTGCCCCACCCAATACACCCCTGATGCATCCCTTACCCTAAGGAGAATTCCAAACTTGTCCGTGCATGTAACGCTGAGTCAGCACACCATGACGTGTCCATGAGGAATAGCAGTGCCACAACAATGCAAGCAGCAGACGGCATGCGCAAGTACCTGTGGAAGAGAGACACACAAGCAGTCAGACACAAGAAGCACAGCCACTTGCATGTGCATTTACTCGACACATGTATGGATGACAACATGCTAGGTCACAATTATGACTGGGGAAATACAACCATCACTGGCACCATCACTCCAGTGACACACCCACACACACCTCTGACTCACGTGCCATACATGCAGGTGGAGACACACATCACAACACATGCCACACGGGGACCAATGCGTGCACACTCAGACACTGGTACTCACCACTAAGCAAAGAAGTCGTGTATGAGCCGAGTCCGGATGTCCTCTTGCGGCTCCACATCCTCCACATCACTAGCCCCATTGCCAAGCCCTTCGTCCTCCACGGGTGGATGGTCCTCGTCATCTTGATCCAGGATGAGTGGCACAGCTTTCTCAACTGCCATGTTGTGCAGCATTCAGCAGACCATGAAGATCTTGCAGACCTTCGCCGGGGCATATGGGAGTGCACCGCCGGTCTTGTGTAGGCACCTGAATCGGCTCTTCAGCAGGCCAAACGTCCTCTCTATCACTCGCCTCTTCCGGCCATGGGCAGTGTTGTAGCGGAGCTGGGCCGGCGTGATGGGGTTGCGGAGAGGTGTGATCAGCCATGGCATGTTGGGATAGCCAGCGTCCCCTACATGGGAAGCACATGGACATCGTTAGAACAGGAGAAGCGGTCGTGCTGGAAGTCTACGCAAAATACAGGACAGACAGACTGTACCCACCAACAACACATGCTCGTTCGTTGCGCAGCTGCGTCATCATTTCAGGCATCCTGCAACGCCTCATGATGTAGGCATCGTGTGCTGATCCTGGGAAACGAGCACAGACATGTGAAATCACCATGTTGGACAGACACACCACAAGGGCATTGATGGAGTGGTAGTGCTTGCGATTGTGGTACGCTACCTCCTGTGCGTGTGGTGGTACCAAAGCTACATGTGTACCATCTATGGACCCAATGACATGGGGCATCCCTCCCAGGGCATAGAATCCATGCTTGACCACAGTCAACATTTCAGGGGTTGGGAAATGGATAAACTCATCCAGGTGAATCAACATGGCCTCTAAGAAATCATGCAGCACACGGCAGAACATGCTCTGGGACATGCCACCAACATGAGCTATGGTATTTTGAAAGGTACCTGTGGCTAGAAAATGTAGGGCTGCCATTACCTTCAGCTTGGGTGTCAGTGCCGTAGGATACCTGTGCAGCGGTTGCAGGTGTGGTGCCAGTCTCGCCGTCAAATCCAGAATCAACCGTTGGGGGAAGCGGTAGCACCGGATACAATCATTCTCCCGCATGTCAGCCAAGTCCGGAATTGCTCAGGGAAGAGGCGGCGCTCTGCAGGAAATTGGAAATGACAAGGAGGAGTGAGTGCACCACAACAACAAATAATTTGTCCTGAGCACATGTTAATCTGTCTATACACATATGCTACATACGGAGTGAGGTATGTGCCACATGCCCTGGACACGTATGGCTGGCAGGTGACACTCCTCCCAAGACCCAGCGACACACGCAGATTGAGAACCTCCACATGCCATGGCATGGGATTAGCTGTGTCCCAGTGCAAGTGAACAGCCAGACGCAAGACAGGAGTGACATACACCCACACATCAACAGAAGTATGATGTCGATTGCAGAGACTGGTAGCGGAACACTAGAGCCACATGTCACATGACATTACACTAGGACAGGCCACACACCTTGCCATGAAGGTGCACATGTGATGACTCACCACACATTCATAGAGAGGATGCAGACATGTCCTTGTTACGCTAATCCGTGTCCCATGCATACATACACACCTCACTTCCGATACCACATGTGGCCTGGTGTGTGTAACAGTGTACAATGGCCATCTACACACAGACACATGTTGGTTGCTGCAACGGCTGCAGCTTTCGAGGGAGCTCAAACATCTACCTAATGTGAACCCCCCACACATACATGACATCGTCACATCGTGCACCGTGGGTAGTCACATGTCAGGTGTGGTAACCCCTGTACCGGGCCTCAGGGGACACTTCCGTGTGTTGTTGTCCGTGCCATGCCAGTGACGCTCATCCCAAGTGTGCAATACGACATGCACACATGTCAAAGGAGTCAAGGGCATGCCTGGCACACATAGCACCGTCACACATTACATATGTACACATCTCATCATACATCTGGTGCCTTCTCCACTCAGGAGTGTTGTGCCACATCACACCCTTTCACACCTGTGCCCCACACATGTAGTACTGGCCAGACTATGCCTTGATGTCCATCCATGGACATGTATGTCAGCCCTATCCCTTCCTGTGTGCTGCCTGTCACCACTGTGATGTGTGAAAAACACCGTACTACTGCTAAGAGGGCCTGTGTACCTTCCCGTATCACTATGGGAGTGCTGCCATATGTGTACCCATCGTGATGGTGAGCGTACAGGCATGTGTACGGTCCGTACCACTACGAGTACGCATACGCGAGGACACCCATAGTGATGGGGACCGTACAGGCGTGTGTACGAGCCGTACCACTACGAGTACGCATACGCGAGGACACCCATAGTGGTACGGCTCCTACACACGCCTGTACGGTCCCCATCACTATGGTTGTCCTCGCGTATGCATACTCGTAGTGGTACGGCCCGTACACACGCCTGTACGCTCACTATCACTATGGGTGTCCTCGCGTATGCGTACTCGTAGTGGTACGGCCCGTACACACGCCTGTACGCTCACTATCACTACGAGTACGCATACGCGAGAACACCCATAGTGATAGTGAGCGTACACGCGTGCGTACGTTCACTATCACTATGGTTGTCCTCGCGTATGCGTACTCATTGTGGTACGGCCCGTACACACGCCTGTACGCTCACTATCACTATGGGTGTGCTCGCGTATGCGTACTCGTAGTGATAGTGAGCGTACAGGTGTGTGTACGGGCCGTACCACTATGAGTACGCATACGCGAGGACACCCATAGTGATAGGGAGCGTACAGGCATGTGTACGGGCCGTTGCTATGCATTTGAGGTGCCCTAGGGCCCCGGAACGCACCGTACCTGTGTGTGAAGCTCCAAATTACATAGGGGACACATGGGGGACAAGTATTAAGGCCTACATGCATGCTGGTTGTCATGGAGACCAAGTTTTAAGTTTGAATTTGTTCTGGAAGGTGCACAGCAGAAGTCAGTTGGAATGAATCTACATTGTTGCAATGTGTTTGTGGGGTTGACATCATGCTGACGAAAAAGACAGAATAAGAACCCACTGTTAGAAGGCGACCTCAGAGGGGCCCGGAGGGGGCCCTGACTGCCCTGAGACCCACCCTCGAGGTATCGTAGCCAGGCACTGGCGGGAGACTCCTCAGGGGAGGAACCTCGTATCTAGGATCGCACACTCGGCACCACACGACAGAGAGACACCACACGAGGAGTTCTTACGAGCAAATCTTTATCAGATTGGAGTGGTAGGATCTTTATGATCAGCACGGCAAATATATACAAGCAGAGCGTGGGCTCTCAGAGTCTTGGAGGGGAGTAGGGGGTAGCGGGACAGTCTTTGGGGATATGGATCAAATGCAGGAGCGTACCCGTCGCACAGCTCACAATCCTCGAGCTGGGGGATACGCTTGTCGTCGTGGGATCCGGCGGGACCAAGAGAGTCTGTGGGAGCCGCGAGTCACTCAGCAGGGCTCGAATACAAGTTTGGTGGTCTTACGATCTTCGAGGAGCCGCGAGTCACTCAGCAAGGCTCAAGCACAAGTTTGGAGGTCTTACGATCTTCAGGGAGCCGCGAGTCACTCAGCAGGGCTCAAGCATAAGTTCGGAGGTCTTACGATCTTCAGGGAGCCGCGAGTCACTCAGCAGGGCTCAAGCACAAGTTCGGAGGTCTTACGATCTTCAGGGAGCCGCGAGTCACTCAGCAGGGCTCAGGTGTTCCAAGGCGAATCTGCCGGACAGTCCCAGAGCAACCCTTGTTATAGGGCGACTCCTCTTTGATGTCCGGAGTCCGTGCAGGCAGGGGTCTTGTCACCTGGGGGTCGCTTGTTGGGGTTTCCTGCCATTGTCTTTTGATCCTTTCAGGGCCGGGTCGGGAGGAGTCCCAGACACCCAGCAGGCGTGGAGCCAGCCCTCGGGAAGGCCGGCAGGTCAATCGAAACCCACCGTCCCAGGGAAGCGCAGAGGTGTGATAGAAACTGCTCCTCCCTCTCTCATCCCAAGGGGAGCGTGATGTCCTCCAGCCGGAGTGGCGCCTCTAGGCCAGGGTCGCGCTGGGGCCGGGCGGCCATCGTGTTGCATGAAGTGGGCACGCGGGCCCGGTGTGGCCGAAGGGCAGAAGGCCACGGACGGGGAAGCCCAGGTTGGGTGCGTGCGAGTTCTGGTGGGAAGGATCGGCTAGGCCGTGGGTTTGGGGGCTGGTGTGAGGTGCAGGGGTCAGGTCTAGCTATGTTACGAGGGCCGGGTCTAACACCCACTGACTGCTAGGTTTGAAGGGATTGGAGGAAACATAGGATGCAAATGTGAGTGACCAATCACTCTGCACTCCTGTGAATGAAATGGGCCAGCAAGGCAGATATAAGGCAGCCAGGTCCCATGAGGGAGCACTTGCCTGCACATCTCTGTATTCCACGACCCAGCTGCTGCTACTGATTCCCTGGAACCATGTCAAGGGCTGTGGAGAGGTCACTGCCATTCACCCTGGAGGAGAACATGGCTTTGGTGGATGTGATCCTCCCACAGTACCCCATGCTGTATGGGCGACCAGGTTATCAGGTGAGTGCAGTGTCCACTGGCACAGACTGTGCCCCTTTTTCGTGACTGTGACTTCTGGCATTGTGTCCAGGTGTGACCCTCATGCTATGTTCTGTAGGGGGGGTCCCAGGGCTGGGAATGCCTGATGTCTCCCAGCAGAGCCCAGACACAGGAGGGGTGTGTGCAGAGTCCTCCCAGCAGTGCCCAGAGACAGGAGGGGTGGGTGCCTATCACTCCCAGCAGTGCCCAGACACAGGAGGGGTGGGTGCAGAGTCCTCCCAGCAGTGCCCAGAGACAGGAGGGGTGGGTGCAGAGTCCTCCCAGCAGTGCCCAGAGACAGGAGGGGTGGGTGCCTATCACTCCCAGCAGTGCCCAGACACAGGAGGGGTGTGTGCAGAGTCCTCCCAGCAGTGCCCAGAGACAGGAGGGGTGGGTGCCTATCACTCCCAGCAGTGCCCAGACACAGGAGGGGTGGGTGCAGAGTCCTCCCAGCAGTGCCCAGAGACAGGAGGGGTGGGTGCAGAGTCCTCCCAGCAGTGCCCAGAGACAGGAGGGGTGGGTGCAGAGTCATCCCAGCAGTGCCCAGAGACAGGAGGGGTGGGTGCAGAGTCCTCCCAGCAGTGCCCAGAGAAAGGAGGGGTGGGTGCCTATCACTCCCAGCAGTGCCCAGACACAGGAGGGGTGTGTGCAGCGTCCTCCCAGCAGTGCCCAGAGACAGGAGGGGTGGGTGCCTATCACTCCCAGCAGTGCCCAGACACAGGAGGGGTGGGTGCAGAGTCCTCCCAGCAGTGCCCAGAGGGAGGAGGGGTGTGTGCAGAGTCCTCCCAGCAGTGCCCAGAGTCAGGAGGGGTGTGTGCAGAGTCCTCCCAGCAGTGCCCAGACACAGGAGGGGTGTGTGCCTATCACTCCCAGCAGTGCCCAGAGACAGGAGGGGTGGGTGCAGAGTCCTCCCAGCAGTGCCCAGTCCCAAGAGTGGTGTGTGCAGAGTCCTCCCAGCAGTGCCCAGACACAGGAGGGGTGTGTGCAGAGTCCTCCCAGCAGAGCCCAGACACAGGAGGGGTGTGTGCAGAGTCCTCCCAGCAGTGCCCAGAGACAGGAGGGGTGGGTGCCTATCACTCCCAGCAGTGCCGAGACACAGGAGGGGTGGGTGCAGAGTCCTCCCAGCAGTGCCCAGAGACAGGAGGGGTGGGTGCAGAGTCCTCCCAGCAGTGCCCAGAGACAGGAGGGGTGGGTGCAGAGTCCTCCCAGCAGTGCCCAGAGACAGGAGGGGTGGGTGCCTATCACTCCCAGCAGTGCCCAGACACAGGAGGGGTGTGTGCAGAGTCCTCCCAGCAGTGCCCAGAGACAGGAGGGGTGGGTGCCTATCACTCCCAGCAGTGCCCAGACACAGGAGGGGTGGGTGCAGAGTCCTCCCAGCAGTGCCCAGAGACAGGAGGGGTGGGTGCAGAGTCCTCCCAGCAGTGCCCAGAGACAGGAGGGGTGGGTGCCTATCACTCCCAGCAGTGCCCAGACACAGGAGGGGTGGGTGCAGAGTCCTCCCAGCAGTGCCCAGAGTCAGGAGGGGTGGGTGTGATGCACAGTGTGAGCCTTGATAATTGATTGTGTCTTTGCCCTCATTCCACCTGTGTACTTTCACTGGCACGTACTGCTTTTGCCCTTCCCCAGAGGAGTATGTCCCTATGGCAAAGGTGCAATGCGTTGGCTGCATGACATGCCTTGTTGTAACCAGCTAATTTGTTCCCATATGTGTCTCTGTGACATGTTGCAGGTGTATTGATGTAGTGTCACTTTTTCATCCTCACAGGTAGGCGCCACTGCCAAGGAGCAGATCTGGCTGACCGCCGTCAGTGCCGTGAGGGGTGCGGATGGTCGGAGGCGGAGCCTGTCCCAGGTGAGGAAACGCTGGCAGGATATCCGGTGCTGGACGCGGAGGATCGCACGGGTCCTGCTGGGGGACTCACCTGAGAGCCATAAGAACCGCGGGCGCCGCCGTCTCTCCCACATCCACAAGCGTGTGCTGGCGGTGGTCTTTCCCGACTTGGACAGGCGCCTACAGGAGATGCAGCAGCAGCAAGGGGGTAGGTACATGTGTGTTTGTTGTGTTTCAACAGCATTTGTACGTGCACTGTTCCATGGGTACACTGCCAGGGTTTTTTGGTGCTGTGCGGATCCTGTTACCCCCAGTGTTGCAGTGCTCTCCTGCCTCCCTTCCCCTCCTTGCAATGTGTTCCCTGGTCTGTGTGTAGTCACTCGGTCACAAGGTTATGTAGCCTGGCACCTTCTCAAAGTGTACTATGCCTGCAGCATCATGTGTGGGGGTGGTGTGTAACAGGTATTGGGACCTTGCCAGTGCCCTGTCCCGTTCTGGACTTGTGGGTTCCATGTCAGTTGGCACTAATGCTGAGTCCAGACATGGAAGTTTATCTCTCAAGTGCGAGGCCTTCCAGCACGCATGTCCTATGTGGTGGCCTGTGACATGATGTGCATGAGTGTGCGGTACGCATAGTGCAGGGATGTTAGCGTGTGTTGCAGTCATTCCCATTCAGGAGCATGGAGTTGTGTAGCCACTACTGTCCCCAGGGGCATATTTTCCTAGCTATCATGTGTGTAATCAGAAAATGTCGACAATCTCTGTGTCTACAGCATAGGTTGTGCTCTGTGCCAGTGTCCCCTGGCACCATGTATATTGACGTGAAATGTAGTACAAGTGTCCACTGTCCAGCCTGACCTGATTTTCCCAGTACATACTCACGGTGGCCATTGCCTGTGTGTCTTGTTACAATCATCTCATGATGCCCATTTGTACATGCTTATTTGGACAGGCGCACCTTGGGTATTTTGTGTGCAATATAGATTTTTCACATCCCATGTGTATTTCACCCAGACTGAGAGATGTACGTGCTTCCTGTGTCTCCATAGATTTGTCTCATGTAGGGGGTGGGTGGTGCGGGCATGGCCTTCATGTCACAACCTGATATCTCCTTGCTAGGACTGGCAAGTGTGTGATGTTTGCCTGGACATACACTCAAGGTGCAGTGTGCCAGTCAGGGTGGGCATGTTATCAGTATTACCTATGCTGCATGTGCCTCTAGTACCTGCCTATGGTCCCTGCTCATCCCTATTTCCTGCCACGCTGTGTGGTGCAGATGCAGTGCTGGATTGTCCCCAGGGCCTTGCTCCTCAGTCAAAATTCCATGTCATCTCATTTGCTATTGTGTCATGCTCTCCATAGTTTTTCGGTGGCATGGTGGGTCAAACAACTGTGTCTTGCAGGGCCTACATATGTACCTTGTTTAGTAGTTGTAACTCTTCTTTTGTTTCAGGCTATGCACTGTAACCTAAGTAGATTGGACTCATGTGACATATGTATACAGGTGTATGATTAATTTCTGTCTCTTCACCCTGCCCACAGCATCGTCGGGGGACACGGAGGGAGACATGGACACAGACGGCGCTGAGGGACCGAGCACCAGTGTCAGCGGTGAAATTGCGGCTGGCACATCGAGTGGGCACGAGGCGGAGGAGAGTGAACCCGGGGACCTGTCGACTGGCACAACAGAGTATGAAGCTGACGGGTCCGAGGATGATCTCTCCGAGTGGGCGGTGGCTGCACCACCATCTGACAGCAGCCCTACATCTCGCACCGCCCCCTCCATTGGCATCAGCCGCCTCCCACGTGCTCGTGTCCCTTCCCAGCGTCCCCAGTCACCGCATGTCTCCTTCCTGCCAGGCACCGCACCCCCTGCCCCTGTCTCCACTGCTGCCGCCAATGCCGAGTCTGTGGAAATCCAGCGGCAGTTGCAGGTTGGTCAGACTGCGATCCTTAATGTCCTCCATGCCCACAGCCAGGTCCTCAACAACATGGAGGCATACTTGGAGGGCATTCATTCATCGCAGGCTGACCAACGCAACTTGCTGAGGTCGATAGACACAGGGTGTAGTAGGCACACCCACTGGGTCGGGGGGCAAACGTGTGACACGCAGCCAGAGTGGGAGTCCGCATTCCACCCAATCCACTCCCTCCAAATCCCCTCCCCTCAGCTCTCCTGGCCACATCTCCCCCAAAGACTCGGTCATGGCCGCTCTGTCCCTGAGCCCCACAGTGACACCACCCCGCAAGCGGTCAAGGAAGTCCACGGTCAGGGTGCTTGAGTCCCCCCCTGTCCACACCCAGCCCCAGTGGCGCTGCGACCCATCCCTCTGACCCCCCCCTCCTTGGGCCTGTGGTTCCTTCGGGTGCAGGGGAGTCCCTGGAGGACCTTGCCAAGGTGTGCAGCGCGCTCCTAGAATCCACCTTTGGCCCTGCCCCACCCCCTGTGGTGGAGTCCTCCATCCCTGCACCCAATTCGCCTACCCTTTGCCCTCCTGTTCCTGCGGTGCCTGTTCCTTCCCCCCACATGATGCCCTCACCCCTGTGGAAGACGACGACTTGTAACTGTGCAGGCAAGCTAGGGGACACGCGTCCCACTGTGTCCCCCCGTCCAGCTGTGACTCATGGACTGCCCTATGGGCTTTGTAAATATTGACCTTTCTGAGAACAAACAATTTCAGATAATGCTGATTAAAGCCATTTTTGTTTCCTTTGAACACTACTGCTTTACTGATATTGCTGTTGGTGGGGCTGCTACATGAATTTGGGTATTGATCATGTGTTGGGTGTGTGGGAAATGTAGTAGTGTGCTGGTCATAGGGGGGACCCTGGGATCTGTGTGCCATCACACGGTGTTAGCTAGGTTTCTCTGTCCATGTACGCAGTTGCTGCATGGTGGAATTGTACCACGGTGTATTCCTTCCTCTGTGTACCCTGACATCTTCCCTGCAGGGTGTTCCCAATATGTGGTGCTGAGCTGTGTCTACATCAGCTGGGTGTGTGACGGACTCCTGCTACTTTGCACATGCATGCTGAGCAATGTCTCCACCTGCATCATTCGTGGCATCCTTGGTAGTCATAGTACTTGTGTGTGTGGACTCTTGACATGACTTCACGTGGACATGTTTTCTTTTCTGCGCTATGCATGCGTATACTCCCAGCCTCGCACACATGTGGTACATGTACTGCAGGGTCTTTGTGCACCTGACTGACATTTGTGGGCATGGTATGTGTGGCTACTCCACCCTTAGCGTTTCATGGGCACTGCTGTGAGTGTTAGGCACATACCCCTCCTGCCTCTGGGCACTGCTGGGAGTGATAGGCACACACCCCTCCTGTGTCTGGGCTCTGCTGGGAGTGATAGGCACCCACCCCTCCTGTGTCTGGGCACTGCTGGGAGGACTCTGCACACACCCCTCCTGTGTCTGGGCACTGCTGGGAGTGATAGGCACCCACCCCTCCTGTCTCTGGGCTCTGCTGGGAGTGATAGGCACCCACCCCTCCTGTGTCTGGGCTCTGCTGGGAGTGATAGGCACCCACCCCTCCTGTGTCTGGGCACTGCTGGGAGGACTCTGCACCCACCCCTCCTGTCTCTGGGCTCTGCTGGGAGGACTCTGCACCCACCCCTCCTGTCTCTGGGCTCTGCTGGGAGGACTCTGCACCCACCCCTCCTGTCTCTGGGCACTGCTGGAAGTGATAGGCACCCACCCCTCCTGTGTCTGGGCTCTGCTGGGAGTGATAGGCACCCACCCCTCCTGTGTCTGGGCACTGATGGGAGGACTCTGCACACACCCCTCCTGTGTCTGGGCACTGTTGGGAGTGATAGGCACACACCCCTCCTGTCTCTGGGCTCTGCTGGGAGTGATAGGCACCCACCCCTCCTGTCTCTGGGCACTGCTGGGAGTGATAGGCACCCACCCCTCCTGTGTCTGGGCACTGCTGGGAGTGATAGGCACCCACCCCTCCTGTCTCTGGGCACTGCTGGGAGTGATAGGCACCCACCCCTCCTGGGTCTGGGCACTGCTGGGAGTGATAGGCACCCACCCCTCCTGCCTCTGGGCACTGCTGGGAGTGATAGGCACACACCCCTCCTGTGTCTGGGCTCTGCTGGGAGTGATAGGCACCCACCCCTCCTGTGTCTGGGCACTGCTGGGAGGACTCTGCACACACCCCTCCTGCCTCTGGGCACTGCTGGGAGTGATAGGCACACACCCCTCCTGTGTCTGGGCTCTGCTGTGAGTGTTAGGCACACACCCCTCCTATTTAACAATCTGTACGCTTAGTACATACACATGTGTGGGTTCGCTCCATGGGGGTACGGTTCGTACTTACACTGTTGGGGTGGGAGTCGGCTCCATACGTCTGCGGGTGAGGGTATGGGTCGTACTTACACTGTTGGGGTGGGGGTTCGCTCCATACGTCCGCGGGTGAGGGTACGGGTCGTACTTACACTGTTGGCATGGGGGGTACTCTCCTTTTATACGCGGGTGGAGGTACGTGTCGTACTTACACTGTTGGCATGGGGGTACGCTCCTTGCATACGCGGGTGGAGGTACGTGTCGTACTTACACTGTTGGCATGGGGGTACGCTCCTTGCATACGCGGGTGGGGGTACGTGTCGTACTTACACTGTTGGCATGGGGTGTACGCTCCTTGCATACGCGGGTGGAGGTACGTGTCGTACTTACACTGTTGGCATGGGGGGTACGCTCCTTGCATACGCAGGTGGGGGTACGTGTCGTACATACACGGTTGGGGTGGGGGTATGCTCCATGCGTCCGCGTGTGAGGGTACAGGTCGTACTTACACTGTCGGGGTGGGGGTACGCTCCATACGTACGCGGGTGAGGGTACGGGTCGTACTTACACTGTTGGGGTGGGGGTTCGCTCCATACGTCCGCGGGTGAGGGTACGTGTCGTACTTACACTGTTGGCATGGGGGGTACGCTCCTTGCATACGCGGGTGGAGGTATGTGTCGTACTTACACTGTTGGCAAGGGGGGTACGCTCCTTGCATACGTGGGTGGGGGTACGTGTCGTACTCACACTGTTGGGGTTGGGGGTACGCTCCATGCATACGGGGTGGGGGTACGGTCCGTACATATCCGTCCCCACGCTATGTGATGCTTGTGCGGCCCGTACCCAGGCCTTTGCCACGTGGGTACGAGCCGTCCCGCCATTGATGGGGTGACGTAGGTGTGGGCATGGTACGACTCGTACCCACGCTCTTAAGGCGTGGGTACGGGACGTACCTGTCTGGTTGTGTTGCCGGTTCGCGTCGTCAGGAACTTCCGTTGTGGCGGTCGCTGGCTTGGCTGGACACGCCCCCACCCCCTCGTAGTGACCAGGACCTGAGGGTCAGGTATGTCCAGGGCATGTGTGCTGTGTGACTATGGTGAGGGTTTTGTGGCCTGCCCCCGGTCCTGCCCCCCCCTTTCCCCCCTCCCTTTGTTGTTCTGACCTTCTGCGGCGTCTGCGTCGTAACCTGTAGAGGAGGTGGACTGCTATGAGGGCCGGGATGACACGTAGGTTCGGGTCCATGTCTGTCCATCGCGTACGGGTACTCCTTGTTCGCATCGTCCTGTCTGTCCGTCGCGTACTGGTACTCCTTGTTCGCGTCGTCCTGATTTCCCGGCAGTTTTTGGCTGCCGGGAAATATTCACCGTGCGGGATGACGTCGGTGCGAATCGTAATTCCTGGTTCGTGAATGGCAGGCTGCGAGCGTCCCGACGTCAGCTCGGCACTTTCCCGGATCGCATTTGTATGTTTATTTTCGTTGGTCGGGGTTTTGTACGATTCGTACGGAAATGGTGTTTCCGTGCGAATCGTAATTCCATGTTGGTAGATTTTGACGACCGGGTACGCGTCGGACGGAGAATATGCTCCGTCCGACGGTTCGTACCCGGTTTTTACAGGATCGTAATTGGCACCATAGACTATTTTGAATGAGAAAATTGAATGGTCTGACCCAAGGGTGGTAATAAAGGCTATGTATCTTGGGGTGAATATTTTGGCTAATATTGAGTTGATTGTGGAAGAAAAGTTCATCCCTCCAGCCATCGAGACGAAGAGGTTGTTGCACAGGCTGAATAATTTGCACCTTTCTTAAGTAGGTAGATTTAATGTTTGAAAAATTATAGTTTTCTCAAAATTTTATACATTTTTAGAGCCATTCCTTTAGAATTTTCAAACCAAATACTAAAGAAATTTGATAATCTCTTTGCACAATTTCTCTGGGCTTATTCTCAGCCCAGAAGGACTATAACGTTTTTGTCACTCCCAAAGGATAGAGGTGGATGGTCGCTCCCCAATGTAAAGCTGTATTACTGGGCAACTATCTTCACACATTGCCCCATACTGTTACAAGACTGCTACAATGATTAAATATCACATTTTACTTCGCCTTTCGAACTTTTGGTTGCTCCAGAAGCTTGGGGCTGCTTATTGCAGCAACTAGAAGTAGGTTGTTTTAAAAGAGTGAGGTTCAAGACCCTTATGGGAGCATTCAAGGTTTTTACTGTTGTTCATAAACTCTCTGGTATTGGCAGATTTAATTATTCTACCCCACCTAGAAATAATGAGAACCTGCCAGAGATATTTGGGGACCATTACTTGGCAACCTGGTTTAAGGCTGGGATAAATAAACTAGGAGTTTTTTTCCCCTTAAGGGATTATATCATTTGGGGAGTTAAGAATAAATTTCGGCCTCAGTCATAAGGAGTTCTTTAAATATTTATTAATTAGGATTTGTTTGCAGCGTAAGGGGGGAGGGACCTCTGGATTTGGTAAATGGGAAGTTATGGAGAAATTGGCTGATAGCAATTTGTCATGAATGGGGGATATTTATAATATTCTTAATTGCCTGATGTCAGATGCCCTGATTAAGATCTCTTGGAAATGGCAGGTGGAACTGGGAATCACTGATAAAGCTTTTCAGTAAGCACTCCTATGTGCACAAACTGATTTATTGTTTGTAAATCTCCAAGCTCAGTTTTATAAAACTTGTTTCTTCCTATATTACACCTGATTAAAATTGCGTAATGGGGGGATGGTAAAAGCACCAGGTGCCCTCGCTGTTCGGAGTACGGTGTTGACTCAGTGCATATGTTTGCTACATGTGGTAGTCGCTGTCCTTTGTTGGAGAAAATTATGTTTTTTTAAAGAAACTTTGTCCTTGAATCTATCTCTAACCCCCTCTATGATATTATTGGGAGCATAAGATACAATTGGAAGGAAGGGGGGCTCTGATCTTTGTTGCAATGGCCATACTCAGGCCTAAATTGCCTCACCAAGGTCGGATTCCAATCCCCTTTCCTTTCAGCAGTGGTTCGCCCGATTACTTTTGATTCATAATTTGCAAAGAGCAATATATGCTAAGAAAGGAATTCTTGTCAGGAAAAAGGGATTGGATATTTGGGATCGGTTGACTAACTGGGTTTGTCATACTACTATGCAATGAAGGGGGAATTAAGACCAAAGGAGAAGGTATTATGTGGATACTTGTACTTTGGTTGTACATGTATTTAAAAACTGTAATAAAAATATATATTTTTTAAATTGTACACTTTCAATCTTTCAATTGTATTTGATTCTGAGTTAAAATAATACATTTCCATCCCCCAAATCCAAAAAACGTCATCTAATGGTCGTCGGCTTGAAATTAAAAATGTTCATACAAACTTGCCAAAAATTAAACAATTTCTTCAATGATAATCGGGTTGCAGTTATCATAGTAAATCTGAGGGCCACAAAGTTAAACATTTCCCCATCGGTAGTTAAGTTGGAGTTAGAACAGTAAATCTGCACCTCCCCCAAAGTAAAACTTCCCCAAATGGTAGTTCATTTGGAGTGAGAATAGTATATCTGCACTCCTAACAATCAAACTCTTCTCCAAAGCTAGTTGGGTTAGAGTTAGAATATGGTATGGAGTTAGAGTAGTTCATATGAACCTTCCAGGATACAACTCTTTCCCCAGCACTTTCCTCAATAGTAGTTAAATTGAATTGAGAATAGTAAATCTGCACTCCCTAACGTTAAATACTTTGCCCAGTGGGAGTTGGTTTGGAGTCAAAATTATATTAATGAATTCCCCAAAAATTAAGCATTTCCACTTGATGTTATTTGGTTGAAGGTGTAATAGTTATGCACCAAATGTTAAATTACTTTATTATTATATTGATCATAAAATCATAAAAATTATTTGTTTCAATGTTTAACATAACTGTTTAAAAATTTACTTTAGCTATGGCTTTGGTATTTACTTTAAACAATAAAACTATTCTCTTGAATATTTTACATTTCCCTATTACATGTAGAATTGGAATTAGAACAGTAAGACCCATATTACGAGGACAGCAGTCCATTAGACTGCCGTACCCGAGGTGGTGATCCAACCACCACAACACTGCGGGTCCGCCTGCAGTATTACAACTGGGGTGGTCGCACCACCTCAGGACCACTACGACTGCCGTGGATCAAGGATCCAAAGGCAGTCCCACAGCAGTTAGAGGCTGAAATATACTGGCGTTGCGGCTGCAGCACCACCAAGCATATTTCGAGTTGCCTCCCCACCACCCTTTTCATGGTGGTGAGGCCGCCTTGCAAAGGGTGGTGGAGAGGCAACAAAGTGGGCCCTAACTGCTGCCTGTGGGCCTGGGAGTACATGTGGGCGAGCACATGTAGTGCCCCCCTGGATTTGTACCCCAGTTCCTGCATAGTGGCATGTATGCCACACCATGCAGGAAGATGCATTCGGTGCTCTGAGAGTGTCGGTCAACATGATAGGTTCTTTTATGTAAATCTGAAGTCACAAATCAAACACTTTTCCATCAGAAGAAGGATTGAGAACAATAAATATGCACTCCATAAAATGAAACACTTAGCTAATTGTAGTGGTTGGGAGTGAGAGTAGTAAATGTGCACTTCTCAAAATCATAACTTTTTTCTATTTTAGTTGTATCTGGGGTGAGAACACTACATGTGCACTTCCTAAAATTAAAAGCTTTCTGCAATGTTAGTTGGGTTGGATGTAGAGCAGTAAATCTACATACCCCAACAACCAAACACTGCAGTTAATGACAGTTTGGTAGAATTTAGAGTGAGAATTTTAATTCAGCAAAATCAAACTCTTCCCCTAGTGTAATTCTTTTGCATGAAGTTATAATAGGTATGTGCAGAATGAGAATGAACAAAATAGGTAATAGGTCTGAGATTCAGTTAAAAATATTTTATTTATTTGGAGTAGACATCATTTTTTAAGGTTGACTGCATTTAGAACACTTAAGGTGTTTTTTTCTTTCAATGGGTATGTTAAAAATAGTTCTTCATTTATTTTTATATATTTAAGATATTATACATTTATAAAGGTTACAAATAATCATAAGGTTATGGAAATTGTTTATCTTGTTTAGATAATACATATTAATATAAGAATGTATTTAGAACAGTTGCAATTAACAACACATGTAATTATAATTTAAAATACTATAAACATGACTCATATTGGAAAATAAGTTTTTCTAAGAAAGACAAAGAGCAAAGTATACACATATAAATGAATTTGACAAGGTATTTTAGTAAATCTTCCTGCCATCCAGATTATGATCTGCCTTTCCGTTGAGCTTTTCCGGGCAGGGACACCATCATACGCAACTCCGTGGAAAGGTAGGAAAGAAAGTGCAGACTCACCTTTGTCGGGGTTCTACTTTTGAATTTGTGTTGGACACCATTGTCCAGGTCCTTGCTGTGTTATTGCCCCCAGAGCATGATGCTCAGCAACACCATTGTCGTCAGAATCGAAGGTATGCTTCTCTGTCACTTCTACGTGGTGTATGGTAACACTAACTTTCAGCTTGGGTTATTTTACATACAATAAAACAGACAGTACACATAATCTACATAGACATTACAACACATACGCAACATATATATGTATTTTCTGATATTAACATGAAGTACTTACCTATCTTTACAGCAGCAACACATCACTCTGCCAGGAAATGCTGCCAAAAGACCACCAGCCCATCGGGAACATCCAAATCAGCTCAGCGGTAAACCATCAGCCTGAAGGCATCCGAGTACTCCAGCCGCAACATGTTAATACGGCGGGTAAGAAGGCCTTAACCTCGGCGGAGTACTCAGTCCCTCCGCTGCGGCAGGATGGCGGTAAGACCGCCAACCTCATAATCAGGTCCATAGTTCATGATAATTCTGTTTTTAAGTTTTCTATGATTTGGTATATGGTGGGATGGCTCATTTCAAGAGTGCATTTGAAGGAGTTATTCCACAATACCAATGTATTGTTTGTTTTGGCTTCCTGTGATAGTGTACTGTTGTACACATTACACCATGATACGCACAACTTGCAATGTTACCTGTGCCCTGAGCAGGAGTTCAACCCGAGCATCTTCAAAGTAGGACTGCAGTTCTGACTATTATGCCTGAATAAGTATGTTGGTGCGGGAAAGCTAATGCGTTTAATTCTCATACTACATTACAAATTTGTAATTTGGTTATATTCTTTTACTTTCTTAATAGTCTCATCAATGGTAATTACTAACCCATAACAACCATTAGAGTAATACTCAGTGCACTTACAGTGTTTTTATTTTCCTTTGTATTATTCCCTTTAATGCATACCACGTACGTACTAATTGTGATTTTCCTTTCTGTGAAATTATGTATGTAGCTGATGAATGATATAAAAATAATAATATATATTAAATATATATACATTTGGGGGCATGGCCAACTGCCGAAGGAAATGTTCGCTCAGTAGTGCTGCTCTGGAACCCTCACCCATAATCCTGCCAAAATCTGCCATAAATCCGGTTTAAAAACTTGATGACATCGACAACATGAGCCCCTGACACCGAGGGCTCTGTCATCAGCGCTTTATTTAAGCCAAAAGCACCAAAAGACATCATGAGAATCTGTGATGTGCTGCCGCGAAAGGGAGAAGAAAATGGCGGCCGCGGCGGCTCGGTTGCCTAGCTGGTCCGCGAAAGGCGAAGCGCCGTGATTTCAGCGCTGTGCTTGGGCAGTGGCCCACCAATAGCAGCCGGAGGGAGCGAGAGGCGCAACCCAGGGCCATAGAGCAACACCAGGCTCTAGGTACTAGAAACGGCGCCGAAGGCATGGGCTGCTGAGGGTGCCGCCTGAGTCGGGAGTGAGTGGCAGACGTGGAGCAGCGAGAAACAGTGGAATTGTCTGAAGGCTGAACATTTTAGAAATCACAAGAAGTAAGGTCGCCAACTTCTTCTTATGCAGCAATTGCACAAGTGCCTGTGGCGCAGCAGGAGAAGGGTGGACCCCGACTAGAAGAGAGGACGATCGGATCCGGTGAGACCTCCTACCTCAAGGGGCTGTGACTTCAGGAGTTCAGTGGCGACCCTCAAATTTAATTTGCTGGCCCGTCTGTTGATGGATGCTGGATTCCCAGGAGCGCACCGGGGCAGGGAGGTGGCGTGGAGGCCACGGTTGAGCCCAGAGCTGGGCCCATGGCACCGCAGCAATAAATACTTCACAGGAGTATGAAGCTCTGATTTACTCTGGGGCGGCCTGGGAGGAGCTGCCTGCAAGCTAAATGACTGGTGGCCCCAGCTGATGACGATCAGTGATTGCGGGCGGTGTAGAGTTGGACAAGCCACTCCAAAATATAGCACCTATAGGTAAAGATCATAGAAGTGTCCACCCCCCATAGTCCACACAGGAAGGCCATAGCACTTCGCAGGGGCATAGTGCACCCCACAACTTATGGTCCTGTATACAACACTAATTGCAGACACATGCTGGACTGCCAACAAGCAACCAACTACAGTTAGAGAGAAAGCAGGAAACACAGAGTCATATTTAGTATATGGCTGCTGCAAAGATATGAGCTAGAGACCCAACGACCTCAGCAGGTAGCAAACAGCAGAGGGGACATGCAGGTGAAGGTGCAGGCATCTGCCCACAACCATATTCCCAGAGCCCATGGACTAATACACTGTCAAGAACGGCCAAGAATAGAGGGTTGCAGGCCGGAAGAGAGCATTTGCGCATCACTTGGCCCCAAAGAGCCAGGTCACCGGACAAACAATACGAACACTGCACCAAAATTGCTCATCTCTTCCCTGGTTTCACCTCTCCTGTCTTGCAGGGAATCAACTGACAGCAGAAATACACAAATACAAGAGAAAGAGAAGGAAAGCTAACCAAAAGGTGATAGGAAAGTACACAAAGAAGAAATACTGTGGGCTGCCAAACCACCACCGGATAGCCCCCAAGTAATAACTCCTATACAATAGTGGTTTCGCAGAGTGCTAAATAAAGGAAGGGAAACCTGACAGGTCGCGAAGGGCACTCCTCCCTTTGGCAGGCTGTGTGGAGTACCGAGCATCACATACAACCTAAACCCGCAGAGCTCAACACACCAAACAGAATGGCAGGTGGCAAGGGCAACAAGGCAGCTCTGCAAACGAAATTGGATAAATATGCTTGGAATAAATGAGGAGAGGAACAAGAAAGCGCTAACGCAAGCACACATGTACAGGCCTGCGCCCCCGCCGGACAGCCCGAACTTACCCTTAAAGATATTATGGCCACCGTCAACAATGTCCGTACCTCCCTAGAATCGAACCTGGACACAGTAAATATAGAAATGTCCCAGGTTCGAGTCGATCTCCGGAACATGGACACTGGGATCAAGGATGTGGAGGAAACCACCACAATACTAGCCACCAACACAGCTAGCCTCAAACAACAAGTGCAGATGCTTCAAACGAAGCAAGATAGGATGGAGGCCCAGCTGGATGATTATTAAGGAAGGGCGCACCAGAACAATATATGCATTCCTGGAGAGTCAGAACGTGGGGAAGGGCCAGCAGCAGATCTATTTGTCCAAGATCTAATGAATAAACACCTGAAAACAAATGGCCTGTCAAACTATTTCTTGATTGAAAGAGCTCATCGAGTTCCAGACGGAAGGCCAAGGCCGGGGGCCCCTTCAAGGCCAAAAGTCGCAAGGGTCTTCAATTTTCGAGACAGAGATGCTATCTTGCAAAAGGCATGCATTGCCCCATCCACCAAATTCGAAAACAATACCACCTTCTTTTCAGATATCACGATCAGAGTGCAAAAACAACCCTGAAGTTTCCTGGAAGTCAAGAAAGCACTCAGGGATAGAGGCATCAAATATGCAATGCTCTTTCCAGTGAAACTGCAAATTGAAGCAGATGGGAAAATGTTCTTCCTCTCCTCACCGTAGGAGGCATCAGACTGGCTCGACGGCTGGCAACAAGTTGGGAACTCAGGCAAAGGCAGAAGCTCATGACAGACATGGAACCGTAACAGGCAATCCCAGTATATTCGGAAGGTCACAGTGCAAGACATGGCAGAATCAGCAGGGAATGAATGAGAACTGTCTGGCTGTGAACAGTCAAACACCAACTAATCAAATAGCAAGTTTACCCCGGAGCACCATCCAACTCTGATCGGACTTACTTTGCAGTGTTGGGGGTTGATGGGTTCGGACTCCGCTTTTCCCAGGACACTTCATCGCGAAGGGATTTGTGCTGGCTAGAGTTGGCTGAGGGACAACCGCTGAGAATTTGATGGACAGAACTAGTTGGTACTATGGAATTGAGAAGGTTGTGGGTGGCATTGGGGAGGGCACAGCCTAGCCACTGACCACATTTCTTTTTTCTGGGAGGGCAACAGGCACTCTGCTAAGTTGGGGGGACAGATAGTTCAAAGTCCGTCAGCAGGGCAGCAGGGATGGGGGGTTTATTGATAGGGTGGGAGAAACTTGTCATTAACGGGTTGTTTACGTTTAATGTTGTGATGATGCTGCTATTGGATACACCAACATATGGGCTACAGGACACTCTGGTATGAAAATTCAGGGTGGCGGAGTGGGGGGTTGAGGTGGAGGGTAGGTTTCTTTATCCTGGGTTAGGATATGGCTAATCAGGTTTTGACTGCCCTTAGGGTCCTGTCGGGGAATCTTAATGGACTAAATGGTAGAATTAAATGGGCTATGGTACTGCAATACCTACGTAGAGATTCTCCTGAGCTGGTCTAACTGCAGGAGACACATTTGAAGGGCAATTGCTACTAGGCACTCAACAGGTTTGGATACACCCTCCTGGCACACGCAAGATTTACCTCTGGCTCTTGAGGGGTAGCAATACTAATCAGGAAAGCAGTACACTTTATACTGGGACGTATATGGCATGAGTCTTTGGGCAGATATATGGCACTGACAGGGTCTTGAGAAGGATGCACTCTTAACTTATGCTCCACCTATGTACCCCAGAAGCTTCACACTGAAATGCTTCAGCTGTAAAGCAAACTAATTCTGGACCTACCCCTGGGGATTCTCCTGCTGGGAGGAGATATAAATGGTATGATGTCCCTGGACTTGGATAGAGCTAAGCCATCTTCCCAGGTGGGGGGCCCCCAAACTATTGCGGACATTTGTGGAAGCAATGGGGCTTATAGATCTGTGGAGAGATCATAACCCATCCACTAGGCAATACACGCATATATCAGCAGCACATGGTAGTGGATCAAGATTAGATTACATTTTCACGCAATGTGTGTACGTCAGACAGTACAGGAACGCGCTGCAAAAAGCTACGGGTATATTGGACCAAGTTCTTCCACCACGTATGGATCCCTGGCTCTTTAGGGATCATGAATTTCGGGACAAGTTTAGAGAATGCATAGAACAATACTTCATAGAGAACACGGGTTCGGTTAATTCACAGTGTGTGTTGTGGGAGGCATACAAAGTGGTTTCAAGGGGCTATGTCCAGGCAGAGAGGGGGGCAGAAAAAATGAGTGCCACTCTTGGTTCGCCGAAATAGAACAGGAGATCACAGCACTTGAGGAACACTGGCGACGGCAGGGGATTTAGAAGGTACGCGATGCAGGGTAGGATCCAAAATAGTGGAGGCTTTCGAGCCGTATTATGAAAGGTTATATCCACAATGGAAGAGGAATGCACTGAATTCCATAAATATATCTCCCTGCTGACACTCACAGCAGAAGATAGCGAGGCAATTGATCAAGACTTGAGGTTCTGGTCTTTCCTAGAGTCCAGAGGTGTCAGGGAAACAACACCCAAAAGACCCCTGAGTTCCTTCCTGCCTTGGTGCACAAATAAACAGAGACACAGGCTTCTCGATGGTGGCGTCAGAGAGACCACGGTATATTTACTGCAGGGACACAGAAGTCGTAGGAACCACACAAAGGCAGAATCTAGGAGACTGTTCGAATTGTATAAAGTGGGTCTCTCCTTAAATACACCAAATGTGTCCTCAGGCAGCATTGCAAAAATATCTTTCATGCCTAGCCCGGTATCCCAAACAAACAATAAACATATACCAAACGATAATTATTTGTAAGTCTCCAGTGTTCGATCAAGTCTTCATGTCAGTTTTCCATTCTTCGACCGATCCTCCCCATCATAAAAATTGTATCCTCCCCATAGTAAAAGCCCAGAAGGAGAGGAGCGGAGCCAGGTGTGAAAGATTGATAAGTAGGATAAGAGATGCTTGTGGGTCATAAACGGGCATGGCTACTGTCTTCGGCCTCCTAATCGTGATCAGGCCAACGAACACAAGAACCAGTATAGCATGATTGGCCTCAGGCAAGGGAGGTAGCTTCTGCCTAGTCACGCAGCATCAGCTTCCTTGGACTAAAGCTTACGTGTCCTTAACAAGGTGATTCAGCCAGGGTCATTGCTTGTCCATTGACTATGTGAGGGCAAGAAACAAAATGGATGCCGTATCTAAGATGGATGCCATGAATTTATAACAGAATGCCCTATTTCCCAGTGAATCCATGCTCGTAGCACAGTGAAAACACTGTCACATACTAAACGGATCATTTACGATTCACTGGTACCAAAATCGTGTCAGTACTACGATACCGAACACACGGGTTCGGATCGCTACAGAACCTCAGACCGTCCTTTTGCCCTTACATAGGCAATAACTTACTCTAGTCAGAATCCATCTCTATATTCATCAGGTCACTGATATGTTGTTGGAGCATTATTCTATCCCGTGGCGTATCTCCTAAAACAGGTGGTCTTCTTACGCATGTTGCAGCACAAAGGCCACATAAGGCAGGACCACACTGAACGATGAGACAGCATGAGAATAAAAATATCAACAAAACACCGATGACTATCAGAACCTTCCATCCCCACGCAGATAACAGATTCCAGAACCATCCCATCAGTGACCAATCACCTTTGTCTACATGAATAGAGTCAGTGATCTTGTGTAACTTAGAAATGGCTTCATATACTGTTGGCGCATTATTTGGGATAAAGACACAGCAACTCGATTGGATCATCTTACATACTCCACCTTGATCTGCAAGTAATACGTCAAGGACCATACGGTTCTGCAACGTCATGAGGCGATCCGCTTGAAGCTCAGCTGTCAGGTTACTAAGGGCACCAGCAGTTTCAGTAATGGTGGATTCAACTACCCGTGTTAGTTGACGCAAGTTCCTACTATTGGCCATGGGCCCCCAGAACGGAAGGAAACCTTTGAAAAAGTCTCCTGCTTCTTGGCCAGCTGTATCCTCCTTGTCAAAGACACCTCTCACAACTCTAGTCTTGTGATAATCCGGTGCAGCAGTGTATGTCGGAGGTAATAGTCGGGCAATATAACATGAGCCTGAAAAGTCAGCAGGCAGCCATGTATAAGCTCTGTCTTTGCAGACAAAATAGGTACCCTTAGCAGCTAAGAATGCAGGGGAAGACTGTGATGGAAAAACGTACGTTTCAGTACAGTCACTCTTCCCTAGTCGAGCTCTCGGATTCCTCCCATTCCCTTGTAAACAGACCTGACCTTGGTGGGGTACGACCCAAATCGGAGTCGAGCTTTTACGCTTGTTTTCACCCAAACTAATGCCATACTCCGTAGCATTCCAACCCATATAAACTTGTAACTCATCCTTGGGAATAAACGGAGTGTTATTGACATCTCTAGCCATGTCAGTAATTCCCTTTACCAAGGCTCTATTAGCAGAGTTATACCTAGTGGAACGCGGAGGTCGCGGGGGATAGGTCTCTAGAGCATAGGCGAACATGGTCTGAAATGCCAAAAATGATCCATTATAACTAAAGGGCAGAACCAGATAGGGGATGCCCTTGTTCTTGGTATGTGGTATCAGACCACACACCCAGCAGTTTGTTGTATTTACTACTAGTTGGTGTTGGTGCAAGAGCTGAATGAAAGTGTTATTTATAAACTCAGAGCGTCGAGCTTGCTCGTGTGCAGGAAAAGGGTGAAAAGAATGAAGAGAAACAACAGTCGGAGAAACAGAAACATGGGGAGGCACTGTAGATGTGACAGGTGCAAAAATCAATTGGATACCAAAAACGATTCCGCCTACCAAAGTTATTAAAACAATCAGAAAGGCCAGAGCGCATTAGATCATGAAACATTTGCTATGCAAAATTTCATACAGTTTTGTCTTACGAGCATTTATGACGTTAGCTCGTCGCAGTTCAGGAAGCTCCATCTTCTACAACCGTTCGCAACGGATGGTTTGTACCTGTTGAAAAATTGCCTCTGTTTACCGTGGGAGTTCCCAAAATAAACAGAAGAGACTGACCTTGTGTCTGGCCCCCTGCAAGTTAAAACAAGGCACACGTTACGACCCTACGGCAACCCAGATGGCAAGGTGAGAGAACAACAAAAACAAAAGGACAAAAAAATTATAGAGCAAACTTCCTGACTGAATGCAATGTGATAAGATCAAAACAGTTTTCACACGGAAAGGTGATTATGCAATGTTATTGGTTCATGGAATGGGAACGTAGGTTATATCTGTACTTTCCGGGCCTTGTCTGATCTTGAAACAGCTGATCTGCAGGTGCAGTAATGTTCAAATCCACAGGTGGCAAATGTTCACTTTGTACAACACTCTGTTCAGGGTTCAAAGGACCAGTTCCTGGTGCAGTATCAGAGTTCTGTGTTTCAGATCGTTTGTCCGTCATGTACTCTGCATCACTGAACAGGATAAGCCTAGGAACAGGTTCTGTCTCGGATACACCAAATCCCTGTCTAACCCAGTTGTCGTAGGGGAGTGGGAGAGGCACACGCTTCGTATGGGTAGCGTGCACCCAATTTTTCCTGCCAGCCAGCTAGGCGTACAGCAGTTCTTGTGGCCAGGAGCACCTGAAACGGACCCACGAATCTTGGCTGGAGGTTCCGGGTCCGTCCAAAGTTCCGCACCACAACCAGATCAACGGGTTTCAATGTGTGACCTGGACAGCTTAGGCAAGGATTCAAATACCTGTTGGTGAATAAGACTCAATTTAGCAGTCAGGTCAAAAAGGTAATCAGTCAACATTGGATATTCGATCTGTTTGAACTCCTTGGGCCTAGGGACTCCCCAGACATTAGCAGGGCGACCAAACACAATCTCATATGGGCTAAGCCCTACTCGAGAGTGTACAGTCGCTCTGGTGGACAATAAAGCCAAAGGCAGTGAGTCTGGCCAAGATAAACCAGTGGAAGCTTGGATTTTAGCAAGTTTTAGCTTCAAGGTACCATTGTACCCCTCAACCAAACCTCCTGACTGTGGGTGATTCGCACTATGGAATTTTTGCTTAATTCCCAAACCCGTACACACACTCTGCATAACTTTCCCTACGAACTCACTTCCATTGTCCGACCATACAATCCGTGGCATACCATACCTGGGGAAGTACTCTTTGAGGAGGATTTTGGCAGTGGACATAGCAGTGTTATCCTTTAATGGATACGCTTCAATCCATCTTGAAAAAGCACAGACTACCACTAGGACATATTTGAGATTATTACATCTGTCCATGTGGATAAAGTCCAACTGAATCACTTCAAAGGGACAAGAAGGGGGAGCAAAGTGACCAGCTGGGGTTGGGGTTCCCTTGCCAGGATTATGCATCAGGCATACCATGCAATTTTTCACCACTCTCTCCGCGCACTTAGTAATTCCATCGTTCTTCCATACTGGAGCTAACATCTTACAGATCCCTTTCGAACTGATGTGCGCCGCTCCATGCGCCATAGTGACTACCGCAAGTACATACGCATCAGGTAGCATCCAACGCTGATGCTCAGACAAATCAATCCAACATCCACTCGAATCCATTTTACCCGTTTGCTCCTTCCATGCATTCTTCTCATTTTCAGTTGCTTCATTCTGGATTGCCTTCACACTTTCAATCGTATTCTCACACATTCCTGATTCAGCAATCCATCTTGCAGACGTTGCAACGTACATTCGGCTCATCATGTTCTTGGCCGTCCCTTTGGCGACCTCATCAGCAAACGCATTCCCACGGCCAACATCATCCGTAATCTTCCGGTGTGCACTGCATTTCACAATCGCAACTTCGTTCGGTAAGGTCAGAGATTCCAACAGGTCATTGACTAACTGTCCATGTTGGATCTTAGTCCCATGGGACGTGAGAAAACCTCTTTCTTTCCACAAGCGACCCAAACTATGTGCTACGCCGAAGGCATACTGGCTGTCAGTAAACACATTCACTCTCTTTCCCTCAGCTAAAATACACGCTCTTGTCAATGCAATTAATTCTGCAGCTTGGGCAGAATTCTGACTCACTCTTGCAGTCTCGACAACCGTACTCAAAGTCGTAACTGCATACGCAGCCGTCACATCACCAGTCTGTAGCTTGAAACACGATCCATCGACATACAAAGTACCATCTGGATCTAGTAACGGAGTATCTTTTAAATGAATCCTACCTTTTGTCTCTTCCTCAGTTCTAAAACAACAGTCATGGGGCTCTGAATCACTCGACTCCTGAGTAGTCGGCAACAGCGTTGCTGGATTCAATATGCTGCATCGCTTGATCTGAATGTGACTTGCCAAAAGTGTCAGCTCATTGCCTGATAGTCTAGCACTGGTGAGGTGCTGAGTTTTCGTTCGATTCATGAGTGTATCCACAGCATGTGGAACCATGACTACTAACATGTTGTTCATGACCAATCCAGCAGACTGTCGAATAGACACTGCAGCTGCTGCTGTAGCTCTCAAACAACTTGGCAACACTCTGGCTACCGGATCTAATGTGGATGAGAAATACGCACAAGGTCGCTGCTTGTCACCAAATTGTTGCGTCAAGACACTCAACGCACAACCCTCTCTTTCATGGACATATAGTGTAAACGGCTTACTGTAGTCAGGAGTACCTAACACAGGAGCTGAGCACAACGCATCACGCAATTCCGAGAAGCTCTGTTGACATTCATCAGACCATGGCAAAGGACTCGGGACACCTTTTCCAGTCAGAGCCACCAATGGTTTTGCCATGAGAGAAAAATTTGGGATCCATTGTCTGCAATATGATGTAATACCCAAAAACGCATGCACTTCTCTCTGTGTGCTTGGTACAGTCATCTGTGAAATTGCTTTGATTCTCTCTGGGGTCAACCTTCTTCCCTCCTTTGACAAAAGATGACCTAAGTAGGTCACTTCTTGGCAACAATATTGTAGTTTAGAAGGTGAAACCTTGTGATGTAAGTCTGATAAATGACGTTGCAAAGAAATTGTAGCTATTTTGCAAGTTTCCTTGTCGTCAGCAGCCACTAAAAGATCATCTACATATTGGATCAGAGCAGCACCAGGTGGAAGTACAAAAGCATCTAATTGACTTTTTAATGCTTGGCTGTAAATTGAAGGGCTTTCACAATAACCTTGTGGGGCGCGCTTGAGTCTGAAACTACGACCACCTAAGGAGAAACCAAAAATATCCCTGCTTTCCTCGGCTATCGGAATGCTGAAAAAGGCATTCTTCAAGTCGATCACTGTTAACCATGTAGCTGAGGCAGGAATCAACGTCAATACTGCAGTGATATCTGGGACCACAGGAAACTGTGGAACCACTATTTTATTAACCTCTCTGAGGTCAATCACAAATCTGTAGATTGGAGGTTTGGAAGGGTCAGTGCGTTTCAAAATCGGCAGAACAGGACTATTGCAGACATTTCCTCTAGTTTCTTCTATCACATCTTTCTGTATCAAATCTTGCACGATCAGTAAAAGCGCACGTTCACCTTCATTTGAAATCCGATACTGTGGGATTCGTGGGAATCTAACATTTGCCTTCAGACTCACCACATAAGGGGGAATTTCCAGAAGACCTACATTATTAGGACCAGTCGCCCAAAGATTATCAGGGAGAGAACGCAGCTCCGGTGGGAGCTTATCCATCGACAAGTACATTGGAGAGATGACTCTCTTACCCAATGTCAGCTGTACTCCCGAAGGAGAACAGTACAATGTCGCATGCAGGCGTTTCAACAGATCTAAACCAAGCAGATTCTCATTACAACCGGTCGTCAGAATAAGGGGTGCTTCTAGTTGACATGGCCCAACAGAAATTGACAAAGGACCAGAAACAGGGTTGTGAACAGGGGCGCCTGAGAAACCTACTGAAATGTTCGTTGAGCCAGACAAAGGTGTGCCAGGGAGTTTCGCGTGCATAATTGAACTTTTTGCTGCACCAGTATCCAACAGAAACGGTTCAATCACGCCTGATGTAACTACTGCGACATAAGGTCCACTCTGATCAACTGGAACTGATACTACTCCCTCTCTCTGCCTGTGGCTGTCCTAGTACTCACTTTGCTGAACTTCTTCACTACCTTCATAATAATCCTCAACATGGTATTGGGGAGATCTACCTGATTGTGTAGATTGTACATTTCGCTGATTGAAGTAATTAGATGGGCGATCAGTCTGTGGAGGCATAGTACCACGTCCTCTACCTCTTAGAGCTTGCATAAACCCACCACGACCTCTCTGAGCTGGGACACCACTAGTTTGTGAGTGCAGAACTGGACACTCATTCTTATAGTGACCCTCCTTTTTACAATAGGCACACTGATTCCATGCTAACTGTTGTCGGGGAAAACCATAGCCAAATTTTTGGGACATCCCTTGCTGGAATTGTGGCTGCTGCTGAAACTGGGGTCGTTGCTGTGAATCTGACTGATTCGAGCGAGGCGGATACGCCTGTTGCAAAAGAACTTTAGTTTTCAAGTCTTTTGTCTTCTTTTCTGACTTTTCCTTCTCTTCTTTTTCTCTATTTTCATAATACTGAGCAGTTGCGAGTATCTGTGCTGTCGTCGACACCGCCCATGCACTCTCAGAATCCTTCAACTTGTTACTAAGCTCAGGCAATAAATTAAACACAAACTTGTCGACAAACAACCTCTGACCTCCCTCAGTACTCATATCTTGCCCACTGTGGTCTACGAAGGTCTCTTCAAATCTAGTGAAGAAATCAGAGACGCTTTCGTCCTTCTTTTGCTTGCATGCTGATAATTTATCCCAGTTGACCCGTAACGCTGGCATCAGCGTTTTCATCAAATTGATTATTCTGCCAGGCAAAGCGGCAATCAGAGGCTCAGGTTTAGCACCACCAACTTGTTGTGCATCTGCCGCTACAATAGCTGGCCAATCACCTCCTAAAGCAACTTGGTGATTCTCATGGCGAAATTTGGCCCATATAGGCTGTGGCACTACATTGCCAAATAGCATTTCGATGTCTGCCAAATTCATGACGCATGCTTGAACTGTCTGGGTTAACTCTTTATAATACCCAGCAGGATTCTTACGCGGGTCCGGCAACGCCTGTTTTACTGCTAATACCTCGGCCCGCTTCCAAGGGATGTGTATCCACACTCTATGGAAATGTGCTGGAGCAGCTAAAATATTATTAGCCGCATCAGCTTGAACTGCATCGCGCCATATCGGCGGAACTTCCCTCATCGGATACTGACCTCGCTTCTTCCTAGTAATCGGAGAACCATGAGAGTCCCTTGGTGCTCGAAGAGGAGAATCAGACCTGTATGCTAGAATCAGTTCTATCGCTTCCTTTACTTCCGAACCTATTACCATTCCTGTAGCGAACCTTCTCTGAATATGTATCAAGTCAGCGGGAACGGAATCTAAGTCATCATCATCCCATTCCTCACGCAAAAGGGAACACATCACGTCAAAGACATAACGCTGAGTTGGTTCTTTCCATTGCATAAATGTATCCAACACTCTTCGTGCATCATACTTCGCAGCTTTCGACATCCACCTAAGAGCTGTCGAATCTAATATTCCTCGATCCTGGGGACCAGGAAGCTGACTACGTCTCTGTGTAGAGTCAGAAACGGGTGTCTTAACTAAAGACCTGTAGAGAGGAGTTAAGATATTAGTTACAGAGTCGGTTATTTTCCGACGAACAGAAAGCGGAGTCAGAATGTTTACAGAGTTCGGGGACAAGGAAGCTGGAGCAGATGAAATTGTAAGGGTAGAAGTAGTAGGTAAAGCAGTTTGCGAAACGTCAGGCAAAGGCGGAATAGGCAACCCAGGTAGAGGGGGTGCCGAAGGAACATTAACCACAGGAAGAATAGGAGCTTGAATCAAAGGAAAAGGGACAACTATTCCAGGCTGACCAGCAGCCGGTTGCACAACAGGTGGTAACTGTGGTGCTGTAATACCCTGTGCATACGGTGGAGGTGATCTCAATAGGTGAGACAACAGGGGATCCTTTTCACAGTCCTCTATTGGCTTAGCAGGACACGATGGCAAGGCAGGGTAGCACTTGTCAATCGCCAAATTATGTTCTCTATTCGCTACCTCTATTGCTTTTTCAGTTTCGTTGACATGCAACTGCCTAGCAGACTGCATTAAAGTCAACCCTTTCTCTTTCTGTTCCTTCTTCATTTTTCTAATTTCTCTCTGTCTAGCTTCTTTACGCCAAAAGCGAAAAGAATCGAACATTGCCGGCCGGGCTTTCTTTTTAAACAACTTCACTTCTAGATTGTCTAGAATTTTAGTTTCAAAGCTACCATGTGGTGGCCAACTAAGGACACCATCTTTCCTGGTGTAACGGACCCACACTCCATTATAAGTGATAGGACCCACACCATGTTTACAATAGAGTCCTCCAACCGGGAATCCCTGTTGCAACTCAACCAGGACAGGAAACAATTACTACGGCTAGCCATTACAAACTAAAGACAAATTCTAACCAAAATGCGCAAAGAACTTAGGCCTACCAAATGAACCAATACCAAACAAAAGATTATCTTAACAAGAGCAACCAATGATAATCTACAAATCCAAAACAAACGTACCCAGAGAGCAAAAGGATTATCCGAACAAGAGCAACCAGTGATAAATCCTTACAAGAGCAACTAAGTGCAATCAAACTGTGCGCGACCCACTTAATACTTAACTGAAATGTCGAAGACGTCACCAAGGAGAACCTGCCTACGTCTCGCCGTACTAAGGTCTGCACCTCGGGTCCAAGACAGGGCGGCAGTCAGGGCAGCGGTCCTCTGTAGCCGTCTGGGAGCGGGAACCCTCGTGGAGGAGATCGTCGGGCCACTTTTACGACATACAGGGATCGATGAAGCGGGGTACCCCCCTCCGGAATCTTCACACGAAGCTCCTCGAAATCTTCAGGCTTTGGACCGGTACCGGTTGACGTCGCCCCGCGTTGGGCGCCAATTGAGGTTCTGGACTTTCCTAGAGTCCAGAGGTGTCAGGGAAACAACACGCAAAAGACCCCTGAGTTCCTTCCTGCCTTGGTGCACAAATAAACAGAGACACGGGCTTCTCGATGGTGGCGTCAGAGAGACCACGGTTTATTTACTGCAGGGACTCAGAAGTCGTAGGAACCACAAAAAGGCAGAATCTAGGAGACTGTTCGAATTGTATAAAGTGGGTCGCTCCTTAAATACACCAAATGTGTCCTCAGGCAGCATTGCAAAAATATCTTTCATGCCTAGCCCGGTATCCCAAACAAACAATAAACATATACCAAACCATAATTATTTGTAAGTCTCCAGTGTTCGATCAAGTCTTCATGTCAGTTTTCCATTCTTCGACCGATCATCCCCATCATAAAAATTGTATCCTCCCCATAGTAAAAGCCCAGAAGGAGAGGAGCGGAGCCAGGTGTGAAAGATTGATAAATAGGATAAGAGATGCTTGTGGGTCATAAAAGGGCATGGCTACTGTCTTCGGCCTCCTAATCGTGATCAGGCCAACGAACACAAGAACCAGTATAGCATGATTGGCCTCAGGCAAGGGAGGTAGCTTCTGCCTAGTCACGCAGCATCAGCTTCCTTGGGCTAAAGCTTACGTGTCCTTAACAAGGTGATTCAGCCAGGGTCATTGCTTGTCCATTGACTATGTGAGGGCAAGAAACAAAATGGATGCCGTATCTAAGATGGATGCCATGAATTTACAACAGAATGCCCTATTTCTCAGTGAATCCATGCTCGTAGCACAGCGAAAACACTGTCACATACTAAATGGATCATTTACGGTTCACTGGTACCAAAATCGTGTCAGTACTACGATACCGAACACACGGGTTCGGATCGCTACAGAACCTCAGACTTGACAGCGGAGGAGGTTGCCAGTGCCATAAGAAAGCTGCAATCAGGGAAAGCAATGGGCCCAAATAGGCTGCCTGCAGAAATGTATAACTGTGTAGCAGAAACAGTGGTGCAGCCCATGCTTAACATGTTTTGCGTGGCTTGGGAGAAAAGACGTCTACCAGAAGCCCTTTGGCTAGCTACAATATTGGCCATTCCTAAACCTGGCCAACCATCGAAGGTATGTGGCTCATTTAGACCCATCTCCCTTCTCAACTTTGAAGCCAAAGTGCTGGCAAAGGTTTTGGTCAATAGAGTCCATCCTATCCTTTCCACAATAATTCACCTGGACCAATCAGGGTTTATGCCACAGAGAAGCACTACACTGAACCTCCGACGCATATATGTGGTAATGTGTGAGGTGGCATCGTGACTGACAGAGGCTGCAGCAGTGCTGTTGCTAGATGCCCCTATGGCAATTGACAGCATTGAGTTGCCATACTTATTCATGGTTCTCTTTCAGCTGGGCTTTGGACCAAAGTATTGTGCCTGGGTCCGTCTTCTATACTCTGCCCATTGGGGAGAGTTTGGGTGAATGGGGCAATATCTAGACCATTCGCTATCCACAAAGGCACATGCCAGGGATGTCCGCTCTGCCCGATGGTCTTCGCAAAGGCCTTGGAACCGCAAGCAGCATGGGTACGTAGGGATCCTTTGGCGCGTGGGATAGATGTTGGGGCGGTTGGGAGGAGCGTATCTGCCTATATGCAGATGACATCCTGCTTTATGCACACAAGCAACGCCACACAATCCACAGACTCATTCATATCTTTAGAACCTTGGGTAATTATTCCGGCTATCAAATAAATTGGGATAAGTCATTAGTCTTTCCCTTAGCGGGCAAAACTCTGCACCTTACGTCTGCTTGTGTAGCTCTGGCGCAACCAGTGGAATTTAAATATTTGGGGATTTGGGTCACCAAGTCAGCAGAGAAGTTTCTAGAACTGAACTTGTATCCTCAGCTGGAGAGACTGCGCAGAGACGTGGCGAACTGGCGAACGCTACCGGTCTCTCTTATGGGAAGGGCTGTCCTATTCAAAATGATGGCCCTCCCATGGTTTTTATATGTACTCCAGAATACCCTGCACCAGGTCCTGATTGCAGTTTTTCAAACAATTGATGGACACATTTGCACCCTATTCTGGGCGGGGGGCTGCCCCCAAATTGCACTGCGTAAGCTGCAATGGGGAGTTTATGATGGTGGACTGGCGGTACCAGATGTCAGGAGCTATTACTTGGCGTCCCAGCTTGTAAACATGAACGACTGGGTCTGTGCCCCATACACGGAACCAGCCTATAGGATGGACCGTCAAGTAATGGGGCCTGGGGGTTAGGGTGCGGCATTGTATAGGGGAGGACGTAAGTCACATGTCTCAGCACACACGAGGATGGTGATTCAGGCATGGTGGGTTGCCACAAAATGACTGGGGTGGGAATCCAAACTAATGAACCAAACCCCACGATGGGACTGTGATCAATTGGCTGAGGTGGGCCGCTTGATGGGCTTCCGTAGGTGGTGCCTCATCTGTATCGACAAACTCAGGGACGTCTGGCGGAATGGGACAATAATTACATTTGAGGACCTGCAGCTAGAATACAAGCTGGCAGACGGAGAGCGGTTCCAATATTTACAACTGAAGCATGCCCTAAGGTGTCACACAATGGAGGGAGAGCAGCTGCCCGACTATTCCCCACTAGAAGACAGTGTGCTGTTGGACCCAATGGTGGGCAAGGCTGTTTTGCTTGCATAACGCAAGATCATGAATAACTTAGCAGATCCCTTCGGTCCCTTGAGGGAGGCATGGGAGACGGACTTGGGAGTGTTGGAGCATGACGACTAGGTGGAGGCCATACAGAGCCCTAGGGAAATTGCGATACGTGCAAGATTTAGACTAGTCCAGCTTAGGATTTTGCACAGGTCATACCTTACCAGAACTCTGCAACAGAGGATGGGCCGCTGCGACTCCAGTCAATGTGCTAGTAGTTGTGGGCAGGTGGGCACCTTTTTACACATCCTCTGGGCCTGTCCAGAGATTTGACAGTACTGGGAAGGGGTATCCCAAGTGATGGCAGCAGTGGTGGGTATGCAGGTTCCAGTCGAGGCACGATGGCACTTACTGGGAGTGACAAGGGGATTAACCTGCCCCAAGCATATTAAAACATGGCTGATGCCGGCCTCTGGAGTAGCAAAAGGATTATAGCGAGAGCATGGGGCGCAGCTGATCCACCAAGGGTGAAACAAGACCTAGATTGGTGCCAGCAAGTGTTAGTAAGCCTACTTTTTAACGCAGTGCAGTTTGATTCCTCATGTAGATTGCTGTTATGGGTGCGTGAAGGCTTCCACTTAGGCAGAGTTACTGTACCCTTTGCAATGAGCTAGGTATGCAGGAGTTTGTGCGTTTCTCATGTTCTATATTAATAATTTATTTAAATTATCTCTGTTTCCCTATTTGCTAATTGTTGCTTTTTAGGTCTCGTGTTTGGCAGCGCATGCGCTGCATGCGCTGTCTCAGCGAGACCTAATGTAATCTATATGTTGGGTGAAACTCTGTGTAATTTGTTATACAGCTTGTGATTCATTTGACTGTGACATTGCTTTTCTTATCTTGCTTTCTGTTGGCTGTTGATCCCATAGTAACTTCCTTGAAGTCCCGAAGCAGCGGCGCCTAACTACTGTTTTCCTCCGCTCGCACTTGTTTTAATTAGCAGCGGTGCCCTTTAGCTGAGGCAGAGCGACTCCCTGGCCTCTTCTTGGCCGATAAGGAGCTGGGAATTACATCAGCATGGTGCTGTGAAAGCCAGCGTGTCTGCAAATGTTCATTTTCAACGTGATAGGGTGGCCGCCATACTCCCTGATCCACTGCAGTGCAGCCCAGACCTGGTATCGTTTTTGATGTAGCGCCACGTCCCCCTGCGCCTGCTGAATCTGCGCATTCCGATCACGTCTGGAATTTGGATGCCTGTTGCCTGGACCCCGTCTTGCATCGTGTCCATGGGGCTTCGGAGGAGCGGGCAAGGAAGAGGCTTATCAGCACAGGCCGTGGGGGAACCCGGCTCCCAAGGAAGGCAGCAGCTTCCCAAATCCACTCAGCCTGCCCGAGCCAGCCCAGCAGTCAACCCGAGGGCGGAGAACCGACAACCCCGCCCTGTCCGCCCGCCGAAAGCACTACATCCCCGCGCCCCCTCCCCCAGCAGCAGCCTGGCAACACACAAACATACAACCTCTTCACACAGCAGCAGCCTGTTCCTACATCCCGCTCCCCCTCCCCGCATCCCAGTACCTCTGCCACGGGCACCACGGTCCCCCAGATGCTGCAAAACACCGTCTGGGGCAACAAACACTACGGAGCCCAATTGAACCGCGGTGGCACACCACCCCCTGGGAAATACAACAGCGGCCAGCCGAAAGCGCTTCATCTGCGCCCCCACCACTGCCCGAGCGTGGAGGCCCCTGCCCGTTGCACAGCCCCCACTGCACTGTGACTGACCTGAAGGTGTAACCGCGAAGCCCCCCACCCCCCAACCGCCCCTATGGTGGTGCCTTGGTGTATACAAATACTATCAAATCACAAGTGCCACCTGTGACGAGTTGATTAATGTGCTAACTGTCTTCCCCGCGTATCCCCACTGCCTCGTGCCCCTAGAGCCCCCTCCCCCTTTTCCTGAAGGTGACCGTCCTCTTCCCAACCACCTGCGTAAACTACCCCCGGCTCCCCTGCATTTCTCCCTGTATTGCGCATCTCCTCTTGCCGCTCCTTACGACCTTCAACCCAACTCCGCCATTCCAACCCAACTCTCCACCCCGGTCTCCCCATCAGAATTATTTTTTCTTCTCTTGGATGGCCTTGGGCCACCCTCCCCCCTCAATCTCGAAATCAGACCCCCTCTGCTGCCTGGTCCCCAGCTGCCCAAACTAGTGCTCCCCACCCCTCCTACTGGCGCTCCCCCGTCTCCCTCCACTCCCAATCAGTGCTTGTGTGTGTATTCCAGACGTGCCCTCCCCGTCACACCCGGCTAACGTCCCTTCCGTACTATTCCCAGGATACTAAACGATCTGCCCAGGATCACCGGATGTGATCAACACCGAAATCTACAAGCCATCCCACAGCCCCAAAGTCAACAGCCTTGCTCACAATGCCCGACACCTCCCCATGGGACCCCTACATTGCCCCCCATATGCCTGCTCTAACACTGTGCCCTCATCCCCCCTCCTCGCAATCCGCCACCTCCAAAGCGCGCTCCAGCAGTCCGAGAAACAGTCTCCCTTCACCAGCTCCACCCAGTCCTCCCACACCCCTTCCCGTGCGAACTTCCACCCATCACCCACTTGTGTAAATTCGCACCCAAATCCCCTACATCCCACCCCCTAACCACGTGCATTGAACCCTCGGCAGCACTTCCAATTCCCCACCCATAACCACCGTAAAAAAAAAACCCCTCCATCCTCTCTAAATAGCGCTATAATCCCCGCTCTACCATTCCCCCACCCTTGCGCACCGCTGCATGGCCCGCGAGGTGGTACCTGGGCTAAGCCTAGGACCTGTAAATTTGATGTCACCTCGAAACGCACTTAGGTGAATGGACTTTTAAAATACCTTAGGATAATAATAATGTATTAAAAGAATAAAAGTACGCATTCTTACTCCAATGTTGTGGCTATACAGAGGGTGTTCACTAACATGGAGCTCCTCAAAGGAGCTACTGTTTTGAAGGACACGTGAGAGCGCTATGCTGCGAACACATGTAAAATAGCGCTATAACTTCAGTTTACCCGAACGCACCTATTTAATCAAAGTGGCAGCAACCAATACTTCGAAGCGCTCAATACTTGGCGATAATAGTGCACTTCGAAGCACTCAATACTTGCCGACAATAGCACCCATATGCCAGCAATACTTTCTAGATGCGACATTGAACCAGAAGTACCGCCCGCTACCTGTTATGCCCTGTTACTTCAGCAGGCGAACATCTGTTCTGCACAACCTGCGCAAACAACCCCTGGACCTTCCCTGCATTTCTCACTGCAATACCACCCTTCAACCCACCTCAGACTGCGCCCGACCCCCCTCCTACGTTTCCTGAGCCCCCGTAAGCACAGCGGCCCACAAAGATTTGCCACCTATCCACCCGGCCTTAGAAGGATGAAATGCCGAGGCCATGAATACTGGCCCTGAACCGCCATCTCAGGACGCCAGCAGCGCATTGAATCCTCAACTTTGTTCAAAATAAGTGACTCATCCATGGAACAAACACCCGTAGTCAGTGAAAAACAGAATAGTTGTGGTCAGACACCTCCCCAGGCACAGGGTTCGAGTATTATCTTACTCCAATGTTGTGTAATTATGAATTCACAACTGTACTCCTTTGTTGTGTCAAAGGAAGACATTGGCATGGTAATAGAACGAAACAACACATGAAGAATATATTTGAAATTCGTTTTGACAAACATAAACAAGACGGCGAAAGAATACGGTAGCCCATTCTAACGAACATTTTAAAAATGGTGTGGATACAGTAGTGTCAGCACGTCTTATTGGTCCAGAAAGGAGAAGTAACTTAATATTGTATGGAGCTCTTCCTCCCACAATAACAGTGGCAAAAAACCTAAGGCTGAAATTGCAAACCACACAGTAAAACAACGTTTTATAGTGACGACTTCTTTATTTTCCAAATCTTTGTGCACTGAACCTCTTTAACCAGTGAAATTAGTCTGTCACTAACAACACACGTGATGTTAGCAGCAGTGGCGGGTGGTGCACATGAAAACTGATGGGCAGAAAGCCTTAAGTTGATTATAAAATGCGAGTAAGCTACAATCGTACAGGCAGAGGGGCAGTGAGGGAGTTCTTACCCTGCAAGAAAATGTGAGAGAAATGGGTGCAAATGGTGCATTACAGCATATATTTCAAGAAAACGTGGAAAAAAGGTGCAAATGGACTCACAAAGACTCCATTCTCCCTGCACTCTCACATTACTCACCCTGCACTCATACATGCACAAATCACTCCCACACTCGTTAAGTCACACCACTCACTCTGCAGACATTCAGGAACATCCCTTACCATGCACCCTCCATGCAGACACAGATCCCAAGCTGCAGCAGCTCTAAAACCTCTCTGCCCCTCACCCACTCACGCAGAGTCCAGTAGGAGTACTCCGCCTGCAGTGTGTTGGGCAAGGGTGTTTTCATGGAGGACAAGCAGAGGAACAAGTCATGGGGACAAGCGGCTGCAGGAGCTCAGGAGGCTGCGCTAATGACGACCCCCTGGGAAGTGCTACTTGAGGGCAGAGCAGGAATATTCTGTGCTCTGGCACCCTCCCTCCCCTTCCGACCCAGCAGGAGCCCAAGCCATTTTGACGATAATGATCACTAAGTGAGCAGAAATGTCACTTTACAATTCAATATAAGTTCTTTTTAAGGACATTGTACGAGCCCTTGTAGACTCCTAAAGCATTAACACATTTTGGATATTTTTGCCTACCTGATGCAGCTCTCCCATATAGCAGCCAGCAGATCAATAGGCGGGCGGGCTGGGGTTGCAGCCACAGTCAAATTCAGTTCTAATCTATGTAGAGAGACGCAGAGGGGTGGGCGAGGGGGGGAGTGTGGCAGAGGCCCATCTAATTAACAAGCATTTGCAATGCAATGGGTCTCGCATGTACGCGAGTTTAAGCTATTGGCATTGTAAATGACAATGCCTTTTATTTATGTTTTAAAAACAAAAACAAAAAAAAGGCATTGTTATTTGCAATGTGAATAGGTCAAACTCGCGTAAATGCGAGACCTATTGCATTGCAAATGCTTGTTTAATACAACTGGTTACATTTTTAGGTAGGTGTTATTTGCTTGAGGTGTTTCATTATATGAAAGATGGTATCAAAAGTGTTCTTTATACATGATGTATTTTAAGATCAACTGTTTATTTTGGTGTGTGGTGTATCAATTTCTGTTTAGTGTACATGGCAATATTTAAAACAATATTATAGCAGTCTATCAATATTTGTGCTTTTTTACATTAGGTTTAGCGTGTTTTTGATATTTAGACACTGTATATTTTTGTTTTCAATATTCTTTGTTTTTCAAAGTTATTAATGACTATGTTCTAGTAGTTGATAATTTTGTTGATTACATAGAGGTTTAGGAAAATTCATAGTTTGGTTATTGAAACTTTCGTACAATATTTTTGTACTACAATATTTTTTGCACTCAATACATTTTCTATGACAGCAGACGAATAGTAAGCAATTAGCTTCTCTTTCTCGCCATGATCTTGTACCAACACCACCAAAACAAAGCCCTTCTTCTTATGGCGGTACAACATGAGAGGCTTATTATAACAGGTTAATCCCAAAGCAGAGGTGGATGGCGATGCTTTGTTTCAAAGTTCCAAAGGCTTGTTCTGCCTCTCTAATCATGGCACTGATTCAGGCATGTCTTTCTCAACAAATTCTTACAACAGCTTGGCAAATCCATAGGTGACAGTATTTCACCTTGCCCTAAAGAATCCGTAATGAGTCTGGATAGCTTACGGATAGCTTCATTGTTGTCCATGGACAGGTGCACTACCTACTTAGAGGCTATGGCCTTAATATCAAAAAAGTGGTATGGAGAATTGTAACTCATCTTTACTTGCTCTTTGTCCATTTTTAGCCAATTCAGTTAGCAGTTACAAAGAATCTTTCTTACATTGCTTTGAAGTCTCTGGAGCAATTAACAAGTCATCAGCTTATTGAACTGGTGAAGAGTAGATCTTTCCGTAAATTGCGACCTACCTAATGAATATTAATGAGGTAGGTCAATTGCGACCCGCTGGGAATTGCAAACAGTGTAAAATACACTGTTGTACATAGCTGTTTGTAAATTCCTCATATCGAGACACAAAGATTCGCTATTAGGAAATCGTAAACGGAAATGTTGGTACATGTGGCCCTATGTGAGAAACCAAAACCCCTTGTTTTATGAAAGCACAAACTACTGGTCATATTCTCGCCTCTACCCCAGGACAAATTGTTATTGGGTAGAGGCGTCAATAGATTCACCTGTTTCTTACTGTTTATACATGCGCTAGATCATTAGCGTGTTCAGACAGCAAAGTAGAAGGAGGATGATGAAATACATCAGATATTGATTAAAGTCCTGGTTTCGCAGTAGTACTGTGGGGTTCACATGAATCATTGCTCTCGCACAGGTCAGCCAGAATGGCATTTGTGGTAGAAGCATCCAAAAAGAATCCATCAATGGTACAATACACCGATCTTTAAAATTTACATAAATATACATAAAAGATCCGTCCATAGGAGGTTTGCAGTTAAAGTACACTGAAGAGAAAGGGCAGTCGGTCATCTATAGGATCTAAAGAGATAGAAAGAGGACCAGTAATGTGTTGAGGAACACAGGTGTTAGTAATGCCAATTGCATCAATCATTTCGCCCAAGATAGATAATAATAAAAATGCATTATATGTACTGCTTTATCCAATGTACAGGGATTAAAGCATTCACAGAACAGTCTGTCCTAAAAGGTAGGATTATGGTTTTGTGAAATATGGGTGAATTCCAGTTGTTGGGTTAGATCAAGCAAACACTGGGGCAAGTTAGGGCAGTCAAGAGTCCAGTGGCCCAACTGCCCACAATTGAAACATCAAGAACCATCAGGCAAAGCAAAATCTCCCCTTACCTGCCCTGGCTCTGTCCAGACTTCCCAACTCCCAGTCTACCACATTGTGAGCCTTGCCCTGTTGTCATTTTGCCTCTCCTTTCCTCACCACACTGACCCTCTGACTGCTTGTTGGAAAGATTGCATTGGAATGACATTAGTTTCAATTTGATAGATTATTCCTTTCGAGTACAGCAACACAATGATTTGTACCAGAAGCCAATTACAAGGACATTTAGTTTGCGATCCAATACCAATGGTATACAGTTGCATCTATACCTTGTGCTATAGCCATTGAAAGATCTTCACTCCAATAGCTTTTTGATCAGTTTCTGCAGCATTAGCAATCCCAGAATAAAAATCATACACATATTTGAAATGATCAAGAAAATAAGCAGGAGTTGCATCTTTTTCTATTTGCAGTTATTAAACTTTATTCAATTGGTTTCATTGGACATACATCAATACCAGCTTTAAATAGTGCGCCTCTAGCAGCATTAAGAGCGGCTTCATCAGCAGGTGTGTGTCAAGGCCAATTCTCCTTGTTCAAGAATTATTCACTTTTTTTCTTTAGAGTTTTATATAGCGCGTACTAGACTCGAGACATTGGGTATCAGAGCGCTTTACAAGAGCACCAGTTTTGTTACAGATGAACACATTCATTGTTGTTAGGCACAGGGAGATTAAACGATTTACCCAGAATCACAGGATGTTGAACGTCGTTGCCGAGACTCAAACCCAGTTCCCCAGGTACGAAGTCGACCTCTCTAGCCATAAGGCTGCATCCTCGCCCCCCCCTTCACTTGGCATAATAATGCATAGCAATTGATCAACCCAGTAGTGTTTTATAAAATTAAGATACAGTTTGCAACTCTTCACAGATCTCGTGAGTGTTATCACGTGATAGGGAACTGTTGTTTGATATTCATTGTGCTGGTTTAGAAACAGGAGACATGAACAGTGACTTAGTACCATACTAGTGACTTAGTACCATACTCCTGGGTTGGATACTCTTGCAGAGATAGGAGGGCATCTGAGTGGCCAGGATAATTTCATCACGGTTGTGATTGTATTCCTCTCTATCCAAACGCTTATGTTATTAGTGTCGGGGCACTCTCACAAGCACTCTCGCCCTTTACCCTGGGGTCATCCTTGGTCTATCTCTAGTAATAGATGGATTGGTATCCCCGCTGCTTCCTTGCGCTTCTTCGGAGCGATGAGGTACTAAAAAAGATTGCTTGTGGCGGAAAGTAAGGTATTGTTTTGTCAGCATCTTGTTTTTTCCTCACATCCGTCGCAGTATTACACTATTGCTTGCAGCAGTCGCTGCTCTCACCATGAGAGGTGCGCTGGCTTGCATTGGATTTGTCATTGCACCTCCTGCTGGTCCATTGACCAGCAGTTCTGCATTCCCGGGAGCATTTTGTGGTGCCTTCCCAGCATCTTCTGCTGGCATGGGGAAGCTATGTATATTTAGCATGCCATAATCCTTTCTTCTGCTGATTATAAGTTTGTACCAGTGTTTAGAAATATTTAAGGAGGAGGCGATGCTGTGGGGGCACAAGTACTAAGTCTCAGGTTTTCATGGGCGTCTTTCAGTCCCTGCACCTGAGATTCTTGCTTATGCTTCATGGCTTCTCCGTAGCAACTCAGAAAGCCTACCCATTGTCCAGTAGTAGAATTATTCCAGTACTTAATTTGAACAGGTGGTTCCCGGTGCTCAGGACCGGCACTTAATTGCCAACACCTGTCCTTAGGACAGTCTGCCACATGGTGGCGTTGTTCATCGAAATTAAGGACGAGCACACAACAGTTGTTCATCACCTAAATAAACATTTAAAAGGAAAAATACTTGGTGGCCAAGCCATTTTCATAGTTTTTGGGGCTGGAATAGTCTGAATTGTTACTCTTGTAGGAGTGCAATGGTTAGTGGGTTTTTTTGTGTTTTTTTAAAATTTATTTATTAAACTTTCATCAATGGCATACAATCAAAATATCAGCAGATGCAGTGGATGTACAGCCATATCGTGAACAGAAATGAAATATCATAAATCAGATGACATCTGTAGCAATATGAGCAAATGACAGCAAGCAGTGAGGACAAATATACATTACCTAGGATCAATAAAGAGGCATAATAAAAAAGAAAACAAAAACCAATAAAAGAATGAAGGTAGAATTCACATAGTCGCCATAGCGAATGCCAGCATGTTCGGGACGTCAGGGGAATCGATCATAAATGTCAAAAGAAAGACAAAAAAGAAAGGGCATATCCTACGGGTGTATTGCAAGAAAGGGCCACAACATACACCGGTTTGAGTAAACCCAGGGGCAATGTGAGCAGGTCTCATGGTCCGTCTGTAGCATTGACAGGATGTTCCAATAAATACGCCTGTAGTGGCCCCCAAATGTCGCGGGGACGTGAGGAATAAGGGAGTAATTCAGCATAGGTGCAGAGTTGGTCCTGCCAAAGAATCATGTCTCCCAGCCAATCCTTAAATTTGGGTGCTCAACCCTGGCCCCATCTGCAGGCCACTCGCCTCTTAGCCAGTATAAGACAGAAGGATACAAAGTTCCGACACTTGACAGGGATGTGCTCAGTGTACCCAAGGAGGGTTATAAGTGGTGATCGGGGGATAGGTACAGAAGTCATAGAGTCTAGAGCTGTGAGGACCTGACGCCAATAGGTAAGTACCTCTGGACATTCCCAAGCAATGTGCAGGAAATCAGCATGTTCTGCTTTACACCTGTCGCATCCGTTTGTGTCTCGCAAACCAAAATTATGGAGTCTAACTGGAGTGTAGTAGCTGCGATGCAGGAATCTATAGTGGATGATTGGGAGTCTGCTGTTGGAGGAGACCTGTTCTGTCTGTTTGCAGCAGAATACCCATTGTTCGTCAGTGAGGTCCTGACCCAGCTCCGCTGCCCATTTAGCACGAGCTGCGCACGGAGGATAGTCAGCATCTATATACAGAGTGTGATAGAGTGTGGACACCAAGTGCGAGGCAGAGGATGCGCGTTAGATTTGGTGTAGTGGGGCCAATATCGCAGGCTCAGAGGGATATGTGGGTTGGCAGGCTTGGATGCCATGATGAAGGCGGGCATATAACAAGGTTTCCATGGTGGATGATAGGGGGTCGTGACACAATTATTGGAGAGTGTGAAATTTACCACTGACATATAGGTCTCCCCAGCATCGAATATTTCATGTACGTGCAACCTTCTTAAATAGACCTTCTTGTAATAATGACACCTCTGGATGATAGGTAAGTGGTAGAAGGGAGGAGTAGAGGCAGGACTCGGATGTGCGATCTAAGATGCGGGACCAGGATTTTATTGCGCAATCTACGGAAGTGGGGCAACGCCCTCGGGGCTCGACGTTAGAAAGGAGGACGCCATCCAATGGGATTGGATCTGCAAGCCAATGTTCAGTGGCGACGTGTGGAGTATAGCGGGGTGAGTGAAACCAAAAATGAGCTAAGTGTGACTGAGCGCTTATTCAAAGTTAGGTACTTCAAAGCCTCCGTGTGCATGAGGCAGAATTAGCATGTTCTACTGAATGCGCAGCTGTTTGCTGCCCCATACTAATCTAATCAATTCCGATTGGAGGGTAGTGAAAAAATGTCACCCAGGGTCGTAAGGAATATTAAGGAATAAATATAAGAATTTGGGAAGAATTACCATTTTGATGAGCGATATGTGACCATCCATAGGTAAAGAAAGGGCAATCCATCGATTGATGCAGCCTGTGATGTGCTCCACTGCACACCCATAGTTGAGTCACATTAGCTCATCTCGATTCACCGTGACACGGATCCCCGGAAAATCTGGTTCGAAAGGAGTGGCAGAGCAGGTCAACGGAAATATCTGTGATTTGGACCAGTTGATGTGAATACCTGATTGGCCGCCGAATTTAACTAATTTTCGCAGTAATGGGTTAAGATTTTGGCGGGGGTCCTTGATGTAGAGGGTAACATCATCAGCGTAAAGAGAGATGCAGATTGGGCGAAGGAGGCAGCGTAGGCCTATGTGATTATAGTGTTGCCTGAGCTTGGCTGCCAGTGGTTCCATTACTAAGGCAAAATGAATGGGGGAGAGTGGACACCCCTGCCGAGTGCCGCGGGTTAGGGAAATCGAGGTTGAGGTGTGTCCGTTGATCAAAACTTTCGCCGTTGGTGAGGTGTAAAGAAGCCGGACCCATGATAGAAAGCATATGGGGAGTCAGATGCATTGTAAAATTGCGAAAAGATAGTCCCACTCTACTAAATCAAAGGCCTTAGAGGCATCCAGAAATACAGCAACTAGCGCTAGTTTGGGATCTACTGCCTGTAAGATGGAGAATAGCGTCCTAAGGTTGTGAGAAGTCGCCCTTCCGGGAATAAACCCGGCTTGGTCTGGGAGGACCAGCTTGTCCATCAGGAGGCTGAGACGGTTCGCTAGCAATTTAGCAAGTATTTTTACATCCGTGTTTATGAGAGAGAGTGGCCTGTAAGATTCACAGCGGTCTGCAGGTTTGCTCGGTTTTAATAATGATGTAATTAGCACCTCTCTCATCGAGGCAGGCAGGATTTGTGTCTCCTGGGCTTCGGGAAAGACCTCCTTCAGTACTGGGAGCAGCTGATCGATGTAGGTTTTATAAAAATCGATGGGGAGGCCATCGGAGCCTGGCACCTTCCCGGACTTCATTTGCATGATGGCTGCCCGCAGCTCATCATCTTCAAATGGCGCTGCTAAGAAGTCGCGCTGGGAGTCACCTAGCCATCCAAGGGCTATGTCTTTTAGATAGGGAGCAAAGTCAGGAGGAGAGGTTGTGTCGTGAACTATATAAATCTGCATAGTACACGGTAAACGTGTTTAGTAAGTCAAGACTATCCCTATGGCGTGTCCCTGCACCATCGATCAAATTTAACACATAGCTGGAAAAGCGGGGTTGCTAAATTGCAGTCGCCGATGCTTGGCCGGGCCTCTCGCCCTCTCCATAGCGATGAGCAACTAAATATTTACCTCTGAACTTCACCTCACGGTCTGCAGTAGCAGTATAGTCTGTGAGCTTTTCGCGAAGCGTAGCTTGCTGGGTACCCGAATTAGTGGTCCACATGTCAGTTTCAAGCTGTTTGATCTTGATCTCTAGATGGTGCAAGTTTCTTCTAATATCACGGAGTACCCCAGAGCTTTTGGACATGCATATGCCCCTGACAGTGACTTCGAAGGCCTCTCACAGTGTGCTCACCCGGTCAACAGAGCCCTTATTTCTGGAAAAGAAATCTGTGATTTCTTCCCCTAGTTCAGTTTGAAAGACAGTATCCAACAGCGTTTCAGGCACTAGTCTCCAGCAACGTGGGGTGGTGATTGAGTTGGGGGGATTATTTCTAGGCACACAGGCGCATGATCGGAGTATGTGCGAGCCAAGTGTTTGACAGAATTAATCCAGGGGGTCACTCCACGTGAGCAAATCCAATAATATAACCGAGACCAAGTTGTGTGCCCTGCTGTATAGAAGGTGCCTTGCCTGTCAGTGGGGTTTGCTCTGTAATTATCCCAGATAGGGCCTCTTGAGTGTTGGTATAGTGATGAGGAAGGGGGATGGAACGGTCCAGGGTCGGGCATAGAGCTGTGTTAAAATCTCTCCCCATATAACATGCGCGGAGCCTATTTTAAGTATGTATCCCCAGAGAGAAGTGAAATAATCGGGATCGTCCAAGTTAGGACCATAGCTACATGCGAATGTGACTGATTGTGTACCCAATGTACCCCAGAGTATGCAGCTGCGGCCAGCAGTGTCACTGTATGTGCCACCTAGTACGAATGGTGTATTTCTCTTAACTAATATGAGTGTGCCACAGGAGTATGTCCAGTAGGAGGAGAACGCACGTGCAGAGGCCCACATACTGCCATAGCAGGAAGCGCGTCGAGGGTCCATGTGAGTTTCTTGGAGCATAGCAATTTGTATATGGTGCCTATCTAAATACGCCAGCACTTGTCTCCGTTTACGAGGATCACGGAGACCCCTGACATTCCATGTGAGCAGTTTGATGCAGGTGCGGTCAGTTTGTGCTGTCATAGTAGGTAGGAAGAGGTTATTTGGCGAGTATGTCGTTGTTGAAAGGTAATGTGTCCATTCACGTAAGATTTGGCTTGTTGAGCTACAGCTGTCAGATATGTAACAGAACGATAGAAAACGTTCCCATCCCTTCCCACCCCCTACAAAAAAAAAACATATTGAGCTAGCATCCGAACGAACTTCTAACTTCAATCCCTCCCCGATCCACAACGGCACCACAATCGTGACGGTATAGTGCTGCCCACCCAATATCTTCTGATGTTTCAACCTGCTACCCTTAGCCAGATAAGGCCAGCAAAGCAAAAGGAAAACACAACAAGAGACAACCCAAAGATAAGAATAGCAAGGGGGATCTCCCATGATGGGGGGGGCCCAAGAGGCCAATAGTCCCTTCCCATGTCCCGACTCTAACTGCAATGCAGTCCCCTGGGTATCAACCCATTAGGGGGGTAGAGTGATGTGGGGGGGAGCGGTGCTCGACGATGTGTTAGTTAAATCTACTAATTATACACTAAGGCGAGTGTATGCATACATTGATAGCACAGTCAATGGTCAAAGCCACTAGGGCACTTATCTGTCCGCGACCATTCTGCAGGAGTGCAGGACCATCCGGAGGAGGTTGACAAGGTTCCAACAAAAAGAGGTGAATGATGCATAGGATGTCAGCATCACGTTACATGATGGTGCAGTTCAGCAAGGACAAGTGGATGTTGTGGCAGGCGAATACTGCATGTGTCTTTCTGTTTCCACTTAGCTCCTGAGAGGTGAAGTGGATCTGGAGGTGCGGTCACGGCGGGCGAACGTCTCGAAACACTTTTTAGAAAGTCTTCCATTTGCTGCGGATTCGTGCAGAAGGTATGTTTGCCATCATGTGCAATCCGAAGCCTCGCAGGATATAGGAGGGCATACTCTATTTGAGCCTTGTGGAGTTTCTGCTTGACAGTAAGAAATGTCTGGCATGCCTCCTGAGCCCCCAGGGTAAAATTTGGATAAATGGTGAAGGTGTTCCCTTCGAATTGTAGTGGCTTCAGTTCACGGGCCTTCTGAAGTGCAACATCTCAGTCCCGGTAGTTAAGAAGTCAGGCAAAAATGGGTCTTGGGGTTTCGCCCGGCAGGGGTCTGGGCCCCAGGGAACGGTGTGCAAGTTCAACCACTAGATGGGGCAAGAAAAATCTGCACAGAGGAGACATTCGACGTAGTCATCCATGCGTCCTGTATTTGTACTTTTCGGTATGCCTATTATATGGATGTTGTTACGGCGGCTCCTGGCTTCAATGTCTTCGTTCTTAGCCGCAATGACTTTCAGTAACTTGTCCATTTGCGCTACTTGGGCTTGCATCGGAGAAGTGGTGTCTTCATTCTCGGATATACGGCGTTCAGCCTCCTTCAATTTCCCATCGTGCTTGTCTACTTTTTGTACTAGAAAGTCCAGACGATTATTCATTGTGTCCATCTTCCCCAACAGATCTGATAGACTATGCTGGACAGCCAGAAGCAACGTCTTAACGTCATCTTCAGAAGATTGAGAGGGTGCTTGCGCTTGATCCAGATTAGTGAGTTCAGTGTCCACAGAGGCTGACCGTGTCACAGCTTTTTTGGCATCAAAGGTCAGCCAAGGTTGGCGGCTGTCAGGCTTCCCCATTTCACAGATCCCCACGTCCAGGCAATGTAGCAGCGTGCGTAGGTGGTTGTCCCCCAATCCCCAAATAGTGCGTTATGGAGGCGTTGCAAGCATAAGCAGAAGCTCAACAGGCTCAGGGGAGAGGGGTATCACTGGGAGCCCTAGGGTCGTAGAGCAGCGAAATGGCGGGAAGAGACAAAAGGAAGAAGGGGAGAATTCACCACCTGGAGGTCGGCAGTAGCATGTAGTGTCTTGCCCAATCAGCGCATTATAGACAGAGCCACAGCGTGGATTATTGCTGTTTAAAAAATGAAGATAAAGATGCCCCAGACGTTAGTGTACTAGCAGGAGAGTCGGGCGTATGTCCAGAAGCAGGCCACACGGGAAGGCAGGCGGTATGAGGCAGTCGTGATTAGGCGGAAAGCGTCTACTCGCCGGTGTCTGGAGACAGGCAGGTATTGGTATGGGCTCCGTGTAGGCAGCAGTGCCGCCAGTTCCCTGCCGCAAAGTGGTGGTTAGGCGTGATTTTTCAGGAGAAGTATGGATGGGGAGGGCAGCCAGTGTAATGGCTCTGGGGTTGGGCAGAGGTTGTGTGGGCAAATTATGTCGCGCCCGTGCGGGGAAAACAGACTTCAGGCATACCCTCGCTGAGACGTTCCACGGGTTGGTGCGTTACGTGGCAGGCCCCCGATGTAATAGCGTCAATGTCCCTGGGGGTGGGCCCACCGCGGCAGTTGGAGGTGAAGAAATTGCACTCTCCGCACCAGGGAGGAATGGCCACAACCGGTGTGTGTCTCACCTCCTTCTCGCCGATTACAGGACACAGACGTATGAGGTTCAAAGCTCCAGCAGCGCAGCAGGGTGTACACCAATGTAGAGGGAGCTGGCGTGCAACAGAGGATCTCCACCACGGGTCTATTAAATGTCGGGCTTAGCTCCACGTGGGATCCTCGGGGCTCGAGTAGGTGCAGTAGCCGACCAGGTCTCCATTTATGGCGTCCGCATCTGCGCCCGCAGCATGGAAAGTCCCGTTGGTGAGCGCCAGGACGTGCGAGGGCGACTGGACTGTCTGACAAGCAGGTAGACAGCTTTAGTTTTCAAAAATAGCAAGTATGCGGAGAAATGACTGATTATAACGCCGAGTTTCCTGAGCCCACAGGTGTGCGGCCTTCTTGGATGTGCGCCACCTAGCGCCCCCCTGCAATGGTTAGTAGTTGTGTTGGAACTGTCATTTGCAAGGCTGGCAGGGGCAATGGGTGGTGCAAGCTTCAGTGGCCTCGTGAGGAGGGCCCGGGCACTTCTTTTTTTCAAATTTAGCACTAAAGATATAAAGATATTTAGGCATTCTATGTCAAAGGCACCTTCTTCTGGGAAATACTTTGAATCCTTACTGCTAAATGACTTAACCCAGTCTTCAATCTACCCACAAATGTTATCATTTTATGCTTATGGTACTTTGTGTGGACGGGAATTCTTCTTTCTGATTTCTATCCTCCTGCCCTATTTTCCTCCCTCTATCCTCATTCAGAATCAAGCACACAGTAAGGTGCCTACCAGCCTTGTGCAAAAGCTCTTCTTATGGAGGGGTTGGGGTAGAAGAATAAGTAGGATAAGGGTGGATTTAACAGCTTTTGCTGTCTGTTAATCTGGAGGGAGATAGAAGAATTATTTCAGTCCTGTGCACTGATACCCTTGCAATCGGAACCCCCCAGCCAATGCCATTACCTTTAGAGGCTTGCAGAGGTTCAGGAGAAGCAAAATCACTGAATCTTTTTAATTTACACCTTCATCAGGGTTCTAGGAACTGCTTGCCCTCCCGCTCTCCACACCCTTCTAAAATCACCTGGTCTATGCTGTGAATTACACATACACCGCTGATGCCTGATATGCTAGGACTCACTCCATACCTACCTAAAACTGGTTTATCTCTTTGTCACCTGCTAACATAACTATTTCAATTTCAATCCAATGTCTACAGAGATGTCAAGCACAATTAGCCTTCAAATTAAATAACATTTCTAGGTGCGCTGGTACCGTCGGGCCAGGTTGCAGAGTACATAAAAGAAGAGCAACATTAAATGACATAGCCAACATTTTGGGGGACTAACAAGATTGATAACAATATTTCCGTCGGCCGTTACTAAAAACTCACTGTCAGTAAAGGCTTCTGGACATAGCTGAGACATTTAAAAAACAAATCAGCTGTTATTGGGCATTATTAGCATACCTCCAGATAACGTTCAATAACATTTTTAGTGCTGCAGAAATGAAAAAATGTGGGCCACCCGATTAACAGACATTTTTCCTTCTCCAAACCACTACATAGCTGCGGCCCATTCAGGTAAGAGCTGTGGGGCAGGATTGGGGGGCGGGGGATTTGACAGACGACCACGAGGGAAAATTAAATAAATAATTATTTTTCCCTTGTCGTCGTCTGCCCAAATCCCCCCTCCACCGCCCCCACAGCTCTTACATACACGGGCCGCGGCGGGCGCTACATACAAAGAATTACAGACAAGAGACATGGTAATCGGGAAACAGAATGAATAACGTTACCATGACTCTCGTTTGGGGCCTGATCCTCATATTGTCTTATTTTCAGCTAAAGGAAGGACAGATTTATGTTGTGACAGTCACAGTATGCATGCAGTCCATGAATTTTAATGGAAAGTTTGAGATGAGCAAACATTTCTTAGCATAGCTGAGTTACAACATGGGGGAGGGCTCAGAGAATGAGAGAGGAGACAAAAATAGTTAAATGAGCATAGTGTGTTTGTGGTATAGTGAGTGGATGACAGAATAGAATTGGTGCAGGTTCATAGAGTGATTGATTGGATGGAGCGATCAAGGATACAAAGAGTGGATGAGGGGGCAAGAGTGATCGAGGTGACAGTGAATAAAAGGCTGAAGAGAAAATAGGTGCATAAAGAGTGCATGAGGGCTTACAGATTTTGAGGGGCCATAGTTGGGCTCGGAATGGTTGAGGTGATGCAGAGAGGGTGTGACGGGAACAGCACAGTGAGGGTGGAGGGGCAAAAAACAGAAAGGATTATCACAGGATGGGTGAGGGCACAGAGAGGATCAACACACATTTGGTGAAGCTGGCACAAAGTGAGAAAGTCTAAACAGTTAGCAAAGCTTGAATAGTATGGCAAGGTACTGGGAGACAAGCAAAAAACAACAGAATATACTCTACCCCTATGATTGAAAAATGTACAGTGTATCATATATCTAACTCCAAAAAGGATGACACTCAAATTGGATAAGGAAAATGTGGCAAACAAACACATAAAGTCACCATGGAGAAGAATGCAGAGGCAGAAAGACACAAAACAATCAATATAGCAAAAATATTTTTTCCTTTTTCTGGGAGAATCAAGTACTAACACCAAGCAGCCAGTGACAGTATTTGCTCTTGAAATATGCCCCAAAAGCCTGCAGTGATTCGGGCAATTATGCAATAGTTCATTGTTACCAAATAATTCAAAAGGTATTATTTCTTGTTGAAGTGTTTAATATGTTTAATCAGCCCCTCATAGACCTCAGGTGTCACTTCAGAGTTTTGAGAGTGCAATATGTCTATTACAAAATATGTGGTGCAGATGCTACAGGTTATAAGCACAGTGGTAAATGACTGAGTGTGGAAATTAATTTTACTATTCAGTTAAGTTTTTCTATACATACTAGTGAACGGCTGATGGGAAATACAAAAATGAGCAGCTCTTTCAGGGAGAGATAGCTGTCATCCTGAGGTCTGGATGAAGGTGTGAGTAATTTCCAAGTTTCTGGTCGTTGACTTGTATGAGTGCCTTCTATGCTGGCTCATTTATTGAGGCCAGCACTGACTTTGCATTGATGCTTCTCATTGGTTCCTAGGGTCTCATTTTGCATGTGATAATACTATGTTTTAAATATAGATGAAGTGTTCATCTCAAAATACATTTAGGATCTTGCAGAGCAACTTAAGTTTGGAAAGATGTTTGACCGGCAGCTCTAGATTTTGAGTGACTTTACAGTGGTGTTAATGCATAGGTAATGCCACCAGAACATCATAGGCTAACAGGTAGCCCTATGCAAAAGGGGTGTGCAGAAGATCAGATTACATTCACAAAGATGAGCAGTGAATAAATATACTTCCCATTACTGTGCACAAATATTATACTATTTGTTTGAGTGTTTAAATGGAATGTACTAATATTTCTGAGTAAAGCATCCCCTCCACTCCACCATTTTTCCTGTATCAGCTAAGGAAGAATGACACCAGATAACTGCTTCTCTGCTCGAATGGCTGACATGGGCTGTGCTGGTGCAGAAATATCTTTCCTTTAAATCAGTTCAACCCGTGACTTACAAAAGTGGTCTCAGACTCCTTGTCTTGTTCTTCTTCAGGTTGACTGGATCTTTGCCACCGTTGGCGCATAAGTCAACATCATCTCAACAAACCCTACTTATTATGTTCAGTCAATAATGAGAGTTTTAAAATAGTTCTAGAACCTTATTCCTTATTAACGTTTAGTATTTTGTTTTTGGTATCGTTATTCAAAATTAGAAATTAGACAAATCCATTTACAGCAAAATCAAGAAAAATGATGGTTAAAGAAAAGCAAGAATATTATTGTGCGTTCCATAAATTAAAGTATTATCTAAGTCCCTGTTCTATTCCAGCAGATCCTAACCTATCAGAACCCATAAAGAATCCTTTCAGAAAAGAGACAGAATTTTAAGTAGCATTTAAATAGAATCAGATTTATTTGAACTCCTCATGAAGAGTAGTGCTGGAAACTCATTCCAGTGTCCTCTCTCAATCAGAAAGTAGTCACAGCAATAGCTATTACCATTAGAGAATTTAAAAATCACCGCCAGCAGTAGCTCACAGAGAAAAGGGTAAAAGGCTAAGTAAAAAATGACAGTCACAGAACAAATAGCCTGTTCTAGTCTGGGCAGCATAAAGCTCTCAGAGGGTACTCTAGGAAAGGGTGGGTGAAGTGCTCTTATCTTTCTAACTAGGAACACAGATATTAAACACAAAAACACATGTATGCATCCACACCTGAGTTAGGTCATCTTAATCCAATGAAAAGGATCATTCGATGGTCCGATACATCTTTCTTCATTCCAAAGGTAAACATGAAAAGTCGGTAAAGTATTATCTGCATACAGTCTACTTAGTTTTTAATATTCATGTGCGTTAGTTTCACTCTGATTTCCCACGATAACTGTGCCATTTACAGTATTAGCTATTCAGAACTTCACTGTGTGACAATGAACTATTCTAAAGCAGAAATATTCTAGTTGAACTTTTACAGAATTTAGTAATGAGCTTCACATTTCCTGCATACATCAATGTTTTAATATACTGTTTAGTATTCATTATTGTGAATATGTGTAAGCTAAAATCTAACCAAATATGATGAGCACATGTAGCTTAGGAAGGAAAGAAATACATTTTTAAAGTCAGCACTTTCTACAAAGATGACATGCCTAATGAAGTCAAACGTGAATTATTTATTTACATTTTCTTTTAGCTTTCTTTTTAAATAAATAAATGCCTTTAGCAGATGCTGCACCAGTGCAGCATCTGCTGAAGGCATTTATTTATTTATTTAAAAAGAAAGTTAAAAGAAAGGTAAAACAGAAGTAAAAAAAAAAAATTGAGACCTAGTATGTCTTGGTAATGTAATTAGGATAGAAATGGGTGCTTTCTACAAAAATCATGCTACACATTAATTTGCATACATTTTCATGCCATTTTGTAACTCGAAGGACGTCACTATTTTGTTTCAAGAAGGCAGCCAAAGAGAAAGATGCCTTTTGATTACTACCATCTAGTGTCATCTGGCAAAGGGAGGCTAAACATCATTGGCAAACCACTGAGGTTTCCAGTGAGTGTGGCTGGCACACTCTTAATGAGAACATGTTTATGTTTGCCTGTGTATATGTATTTATTACTATACTTATGTCTTATGACAGTTTAATATGAAGAAAACAGAAGCATGGACAGAATTGAGTAAACACAATTAAAATGCCTACATTAAAACACCGGTCTCGGCATTTTTAAATGTGCCCATCCCAGTATTGGGAAGTCTTTGAAACAAGCAGGATTCAAATTGTCTCCAAAACTTCAGAACAGAGCTTAAGATGAGGAAGGTTTGCATTGGATGTGATTCCAGAGAAAAGAAAAGCCAGAAAAAAATTGTTTTAAAAATGTTTTCATCATTGGCATCTATAGCAACAAAGGCTGTTTATTTATAGCTGGGTATTCTTAGAAATGTAGTTTTTAGACCTTAAGCATGCTAGGATGCTGATTTATCTGCCCTGTGTGCAAAGAACAAACATTTAAATACAGTTCGTGCATGGGAGGAGGGGGCGGCAGTATAACTCGCTCAAGATGTAAAAAAGTAGCTCAAGGATCGCAGCCCTCATTAGTGTAAGAGTAGATTTGAGGAGATCAGCCACATTAGAAAAAATCCGACTTACACTCTGAATATAAGGAAGTTTTCTGCTAAGGGCATCATTTGAGTGCTATCAAATAACAAATCAATCCAAGACTGAATTGGGAGGGTTCATTTGTTACCAGTCAGAAGAAAAAATCTGGCTTCAGAATGTATCCTGCTCGCTTTCAACTTTAATTAATGTTGTACAATCCAGTACTCAACAGACCACAGATCAGAACTTGGGGCCAGATGCATGGATAACAAGTGAAATTGCAACCAGCATCTTTGCAACCATGGAAAGAATTTTACTAACCGACCTATCTGCTATTAATGAGGTAGGTCGCAAACTACTACTCACTACAATTGGAGACCATAACATGGATGGGGGACTGCTGAGGTCAGTAGACCACCTTGCCTGTGCTCACTTTTAAATAAATCAAACTTTTATTTTCAAATGCAGGCATTTTGCCTTAAACAGAATGGCACTGTGTTTTTTTTATTGTTTGAGAGTTGGAAATGGTCCTGTGGACAGTTTCTAACTATTTTGTATCATTTGTTTGCATTTGTTTTTTAGAGTAGCAGTGCATAAACTGTTTTAATGTAAAACATGTGTTAATATTTTGTTATTATAATGTTTCGCTTATTATATAAAATATGTATTTTTACAAATTGAAATGTATGTGTTTAATATTTCATGATTAAAGTTTTTCTTTTTAAATATGTTTTTTTTGGGGTCTATATTTATATGTTATACTTTTAAAAATTAGGAGCTGGAAGAGCACCTCTTAGCCTTCAAAAAACCAACAATTTCTCTACTATTCCTCAGATTAAAGTGGGAATAGTAAACTCGACCACCTCAAAATCTAACACTTTCGCTACTTTTGCTTATGTTAGATTAGCTCTAGTAAGTCTAACACCTCCAAAGCTCAACGCTTTGTTTTGCTTAGATTGGGGTAGAAATTGTAAATCTGACCCTTCCAACGTCCACACCTTTCCCCTAGTTTTGCCCATGTTGAAGTGGGAATGTTAAATTTGACCATCTAAAGTCCCACAATATCCCTACTGTTGCTTAAATTGGAGTGTGAATAATAATTCTAACCACTTCAAAGTCTAACACTTACTCTACTGTGGCTTATGTTACAGTGGCAACAGTAAATCTGACCCATCAACAGTTCAACACTTTCCCTACTTTTACATATGTTTTATTGGGAACCGTAAATGTAACCCCTCCAAAGCTCAATACATTCCCTTCTCTTGTTTATGATGGATTGAAAGTCGTAAAACTGACCACTCCAATGTTCTTTCCCTTGTGTAGCTTGGGTTGGAATGGGAATAGTACACAAAGTCCAACACTTTCTATACTTTGATTATGTTGGAGGGGGAATAGCAAATATAACCCCTCCAAACAGAACTGGACTGCCAGTTTTTTTCCCCTGGGTGTTTCCCCTGTGGGCTGGATCCTTTGAAAGACAGTTTCCAGGGCAGGGTGCTGACTCCTCTGTCACTTCTTCCAGCTTCCTAGGGAGCTACAGCAGGCACGTGGGGTACTTTAGGAGAGAGTGAGAGGAAAGAGAGGACAAGAGCGTGAGGAGGAAAGGAGCACACCTGGTTTGGACATGTTTGCTGTGGCTGCTCTTGATTCCCAGTCTGGCCCTGCCTCCAAAGTTCAACACTTTCCCTACTTTTGCTTACGTTGGCATGAGAATAGTAAATCTGACCCCTGCAAATTCCAACAGTTTTCCTACAGTTCCTCAGGTTGGACTGGGAGTAGTGAATTTCATCTCTCCAAATCTTTATTTGTAATTTCATTTTTTAAAGTTTTAATTCATATTTTTTGGTTTCATTTTAAAAGTGTTTCAAATGTAAATTATTTTTATTATTCATGTTTTTATTTATTTTGTTTTGTATATATTTTCTATTTTGTAACATCTAGGGGCCGATTCCGATCCTGTAAAAAGGCTGTACGAATCGTTGTACGGAGCGTATATCCCGTACGACTCGTACCCGGTAAACTTTCCGTACAACCTAGGAAGTACGATTCGTACAGAAAGCCTATTTCCGTACGTTTCGTAAAAAAGCCCGTACGGGTCAAAAAAACCTACGATTCTGATCCGGAACAGTTTGTACGCGACGTCCGGACGTATTCAGGCAGCTGTTTCCGGCCCAGCAAGTACGATTCGTCCCTACGTCACTCTGTATGGCTCTTTTTTTACGGGAGTCAAACACAGCCGGAAAAGCAGAGTCCGACGCGAACCGCTACGCAACGGAGCCCCGGTACGCGACGTATACGCCATGAACCCCGTCGTATGTGTCATCCCGGTCCTCTTGGCCTACGACCTGGTGCACCGCACCCGACGCACACGCCGCAGAAGGTGAGAACAACACCCAGGGGCCAGGGTGGGGGTGAGGGGCAGGAAACAAACGCCATACTCAAAGCCAAACCTATAATATGGAGGCCATACATTACCACCAGGGTCTGGTCACTTGGGGGGGGGCGTGGCCAGCAACCCCTGCGTACCGCAACAACGGAAGTGGACGTGTATGATGCGTTTCACACATACCCCTACGGCACCATTATAACAGTGATATGGACTGTACACACGCAATGAATGCGTGGGTAAGGTGCGTACCACACGTACCCCTACGGCACAGTAGAACTGTGATACGGACCGTACACATGCAATGAATGCGTGGGTACGGTGCGTGTCACACGTACCCCTTCGGCACCATTAGAACAGTGATACGGACCGTACACACGCAATGAATGCGTGGGTACGGTGCGTACCACACGTACCCCTACGGCACAGTAGAACTGTGATACGGACCGTACACACGCAATGAATGCGTGGGTACGGTGCGTGTCACACGTACCCCTACGGCACCATTAGAACAGTGATACGGACCGTACACACAATGAATGCGTGGGTACAGTGCGTGTCACACGTACCCCCGACGGCACCATTAGAACAGTGATACAGACCGTACACACACAATGAATGCGTGGGTACGGTGCGTAGCACACGTACCCCTTCGACACCATTAGAATAGTGATACGGACCGTACACACGCAATGAATGCGTGGGTACGGTGCATACCACACGTACCCCTATGGCACAGTAGAACAGTGATACAGACCGTACACATGCAATGAATGCGTGGGTACGGTGCATACCACACGTACCCCTACGGCACAGTAGAACTGTGATACGGACTGTACACACTCAATGAATGCATGGGTACGGTGCGTGTCACACGTACCCCATTACGGCACCAGTACATTTGGGATACGAGGCGTACACACGCCAGGAATGTTTGCTTAGAGGACTGGCCCAGCATGTTATCTTCATATTGATGTGTGTGTAGGTCCAGGCCAGCAGTGTACTGCTCCAAGGGGGTGCGTGGGTGGGTGCATATGACTCCCAGCAGTGGCCTGCAATATGAGGGGTGGGTGCATATGACTCCCAGCAGTGGACAGAGATATGAGGGGTGGGTGCATATGACTACCAGCAGTGGGCTGCAATATGAGGGGTGGGTGCATATGACTACCAGCAGTGGCCTGCAATATGAGGGGTGGGTGCATATGACTCCCAGCAGTGACCTGCAATATGAGGGGTGGGTGCATATGACTCCTAGCAGTGGACAGAGATATGAGGGGTGGGTGCATATGACTCCCAGCAGTGGACAGAGATATGAGGGGTGGGTGCATATGACTACCAGCAGTGGCCTGCAATATGAGGGGTGGGTGCATATGACTACCAGCAGTGGCCTGCAATATGAGGGGTGGGTGCATATGACTCCCAGCAGTGTCCAGACACATGAGGAGTGGGTGCATATGACTCCCAGCAGTGTCCAGACCTATGAGGGGTGGGTACATATGACTACCAGCAGTGGCCTGCAATATGAGGGGTGGGTGCATATGACTACCAGCAGTGGCCTGCAATATGAGGGGTGGGTGCATATGACTACCAGCAGTGGCCTGCAATATGAGGGGTGGGTGCATAGGACTCCCAGCAGTGTCCAGACATATGAGGTGTGGGTGCATATGACTCCCAGCAGTGTCCAGACCTATGAGGGGTGGGAGCATATGACTACCAGCAGTGTCCAGAAATATGAGGGTTGGGTGCATATGACTACCAGCAGTGGCCTGCAATATGAGGGGTGGGTGCGTATGACTCCTAGCAGTGTCCAGACATATGAGGGGTGGGTGCATATGACTCTAGCAGTGGACAGAGATATGAGGGGTGGGCGCAGAGGACTCCCAGCAGTGGACAGAGATATGAGGGGTGGGTGCATATGACTACCAGCAGTGGCCTGCAATATGAGGGGTGGGTGCATATGACTACCAGCAGTGGCCTGCAATATGAGGGGGGGGTGCATATGACTACCAGCAGTGTCCTGCAATATGAGGGGTGGGTGCATATGACTCTCAGCAGTGTCCAGACATGTGTGGGGTGGGTGCATATGACTCCCAGCAGTGTCCAGACCTATGAGGGGTGGGTGCAGAGGACTCCCAGCAGTGGACAGAGATATGGGGGGGTGTACATCATCATCAGATGACCACACCTACATGGTGGTATGGACGCATCCCTAACTTTGGACTATGATTTAAGTGCTATTACAACACAATCACTGACAGCAGGGTCCCACTCCCAGGACGATGGATGTCTGTCACACACTGCATGACACACCACATGTGGGTGTGAGGACATATAACACATGCATACGGATGGCGGATGCAGCACAATACACACCCTGATTTCATGTCAACAGACTGTATTGTCATGTAACTGCATACAAAACTAAGATAGCCAAAGTGAACACACACTGTCACGCACATCCCAGGAGTGTTAGGAATGTACAGGTGCTGGTCCAGCCACCAATATGTTGTCTCTCATGGAAGGAATAGGGTTCAATTCCACCAGATACAATGCCCACAATTGTGAGTCAGGTGCCCAAATACCCTGCATAATAAGTACCATTTGTGTGGTAGGCCGTGATTACACACATGCATAGTGCTGAAAAGGGCCAATTTGTCCCTGAAGGCATTCCTACATACCCAAAACACAAGTACAGTGACTAGCAAGGATGGGACAGACGATTCAGCAGGAGACATTGGTGAGCAGGCATGGCCATAGTTGAAGGGATCCGTCACCAACAAAGGAAATGTGGACACTGGTCAGCACAACAATTGTGCAACTGTTTGCAGGGAAGATGTCAGGTGCCACAGAGAAAGGAACACTCCTTGGGACAATGTCTCCAAACTAAATGAACACGCACTACCAATGATTCTTTGCAGAGACATTGTGACGGCACACAGATACCATGGTCCACCTCATGACCATCATACAAAAACATTTCTCAGAACCCTAACACATTACCAGAACACCATTTCCCGGAGCCTCATTACCAACATCAAGCACCTGAAATGCAATAGTGTTGAAAGTAAAAGAAAAGACTTTATTCAGCACCAAAAATAAATAAATTTAAAAGATACTATGTACAAAGGCCAGTGGCCAGTCCATTTCTCAAGTCCAAGGGTGGACATAGGGGACCGCGTCCACCCCTACCTTGCCTGCACTAAGGAACCTCAAGATTCATCGACCGGTGGGGGGATCATCTGTGGCAGGACCAGGCACCGCAGGGACATGAGGGGGAGGGGTAGGTGTGGTGGGTGCAGGGCTGGACGTCTCCACCACAGGGGGTGGGGCAGCGCCAAAGGTGGAGGTGAGCTCGGCGCTGCACACTCCTGCTAGGGCCTCCATCCTAACCCCTGCACCTGAAGATACCCCAGGGCCAACGGAGGGTGTGGTGGGCGAGGGATGGGGTGCAGCGCTCTTGGGGGAGGGGGTGGACATGGTGGGGGACTCAACTCCCGTGCCCGGGGACTTCCTCGCCCGCTTGTGGGGTGGTGGCTCAGTGGGGGCGAGGCCCAGCTCAACCATATAGGTCTCCTTAGGTGAGAGTTTGGCAGGGGAGCTAAGGGGAGTGGTTTTGGAGGAACAGGGTTGTGAGAACTGCGGACTGCGACTGTGGCTGCGTGTATGTCATCTGCCCCCAGCCCCTGTGGGTGTGCCTACATCCCCCTGAGTGTGCTTGCCAGGAGGTGTGTGCTGTGCCTTACTTGGGAGTGTGCTGGATGTGTCTGGTGGGGTGCGTGCCCGTGACTGTCTGGGTGTGCGTTGGGCAGGCATGGGAGAGGGCAGTGTGGATGGGTCCGGAGTAGGGGGGGACGGAGCGCTGCAGGAGAGAAACTGCTGCCATCAGGGAAGAGTCCATGGACCGCAGAAACCTGTGTTGGTCAGACATCGTTGCTGACATGCCCTCCATGAACGACACCATCTGTGTGAGCAGTTTAGTGTGTCCATGGAGGGTAGTCAGCACCGATGCCTGCCCAACCTGCAACTGCCGCAGTATGTCCACAGACTCTTCACTGAGGGCAGCAGGGGTGACAGGGGCAGGGGGTGCGGTGCCTGGGCCGAAGGAGACATGGTGGGACTCTGCACGGACAGAAGGGACGGGAGCAACTGGGAGGGCGGAGATGATAATGGAGGAGGCGGGGACAGATGTGGGGATGCTGCCAGTTGGTGTTGCAGCCTCCGCCTCCTCAGGGAGGTCAGCCTCGGACCCGTCGGCGTCGTAGCTGCTCTCGCCTCCAGACAGGTTCTCCGACTGACTCCCCTCGCCCTCCGTGCCACTGGCTCCTTCTGACTCCACAGCACTGGTGGCACTGTCGCTGGGTCCCTCCTCCAGGTCCATGCAGGTGTCTCCCTCGGTTGCAGATGATGATGCTGTGGGCAAGGAGAAGAAACCGAAATCCATCAGTCACCTGTATACATCTGACACATGAGCACAAGAACAATTGGCCACAGTGCATGTCAGGCAATGCATCATGAGTAACAGCTAGATAACTCCGCACATATATAAGCCCTGTACTGCCCAGTTGGTAGACCCACTATGCCACTTGGACACCAGGAAAAAAAGAACACAAAAGGCCACAACTTGAATGAGAAATACACTGAGAAGCTAGTGTCTGTGAACCGGTGAGCACAACAATACAATTAAGTCATGCCACCTCTTGTTTAACCTGCAAGAAACAGTAGTGGTGCACCCAATGTAAACTGGCACACCTCAATACTCAAGGTGTCACCACACTCAGAGACCTGTAAGTACTTTGGAACACAAAACGAAAAAATGTTGCTACCTTGGGACTCACAATACTTTACACAATCTACATGTTTTGAATGTGCCAATTCGCCATTTCGTGAAAAGAACACTCACGTACCTGCATGAAATATGTTGCACAAGGCAGTGCACACAAAAGTACATTTACACTGTCATTGAAGAAGCTACTGTTAGAAATTAATGGTGTTGCAGAAAGTATATATACATGGGCCCACGTAGGTCTGGATGTCTTGAGACTCGTCAGTTTCTATCACCAACAACAAAGGAGTCTCACAAAATCAAGAGCACTGTGGGAACATGTATATGGAGAATCTGCAACACCATTTAATTCTAACAGTGGGTTCTTAGAAAATGTGCCAGTGTGTTCCATGAAAGTGGAAATGTCGTTTGGTGTGCACTTCCTTGGGCGACTTTTTTCATGCAGGCACATCAGTGTTCTTAACACAAATCATCAAATTTCCACATTTAAAACATGAAGAACTGTTGACAAGTGCTGTGAGTGCCAAGGTACAATTTTTTAAGAGTAACAACTTGAATTATGTCAGTTGTCACATGGCCATCCGTCACCTGATTACACAGTTGGCTACACATATGACCTACTGCCTGTCATCTTGAGTGGCACACATGTCCACACCCAGGACAATGCATAAGCTAATGGGCCTGCAATTAGGTAGAAAAAAAGCCTAGCTGTACTGTGAGGACACCCTCATGGCAAGCCAGAATGTACACACAGATGTCAGCACAGAAAGTCCAAACAGCGTTGCATCTGAACCACACACAGGTGCTAAAAATGTATGAGCAGGAATCATGTTTTTAAAAAACAGACACAGGCTGCAAAGCAGGTAAATTAAGCACTGGCCAGCATCACAGGGGCACTGCACGGCGATTCTTTGTACAGCCAAGTCTCACACACAAGTCAGACCTGGCAATGAAAAATCAGGGTTGCACATGTATGCCTCTCCCGCACACCCCACCCCATGCCTGAGTCAATGTGATTTATACAGATCAAGAAGTGACACCTCTTATTCAGGGTTACAATAACTGTGGTGGAAAAATAGCTTCATTTACACAACATCACCTCGTGGGGCTGGCAACACATATTTGTGACAAGCAACCATCAACAGATTGTTGTGAATAGCCACACAGGCGCTGCCCAGTGTGAGAATGCACAAGAAAAATGGTGTATCCCTGTCCAGTGGACACATGTAGCACACATTTGCAAAATACTAACTAGGCCAGGGAACAATGGCAGACCTATGCTGAACACACAGAGAATGTGCACAGTGTTGAATGACACACATGATTAGGAGGCCATGGCGTCTCAGGGGACTGTAGTGGGCACACTGCTCCGTGGTCCTGGAATGAGCTGACTGTACCATGTTCAACCGTCATGGCAATATGCATATCTCCTACTCATGCACATCATGTCTGAGGCCACAACATTGGTCATGCGTGCTGCAAGGGTGTTCTGTTGAAAGCTCACACTCCTATGTTGAGAATCATCATCAGTGCCAACAAATATGGACCCCCAACATAGTGAACAGGTCATGGCACAGGCAAGGTACCAACACAAGTCACGGACCACCCTCCCACATGATGCCGAAAGCAATGTGTACTTAGATTTACTGGCACCCTAGATGACCATGTGCAAATGTGATTACACACAGACCAGGGGACTCATGTCAAGGAGGGGAAGGGATGAAAAAGAGCACCAGGTGACATTGGGGAACAGAAAATGCACTGCACATATTAACTCTGGGAGTGTATCCAGGCTACAGAGCACTTCCAAAAGCTGGCGACACATAACACGACAAACAGCCATGTACCTACCCCCTCCTTGCTGCAGTCTCTCCTGTAACTGCCTATCGAACTCAGGGAATACCACCGCCAGGACACGTTTCATGTGGGGGGTCAGGCGTCGGTGGCCGCCGTGGGGGCGAGGACTGCCGAGCCCCAGCTGGACCCGGGCGATCTTCCGGGTCCAGCACCGGATGTCCTGCCACCTCTTGCGGACCTGTGGTAGCTGCCGACTACGCTCCCCCTCAGATCTCATGGCCCTGACGATGTCTTTCCAGATCACGCCCTTCTCGTAGACAGTTACCTGTCAGGATGACAAAGTGACACAACATCAATGCACCTGCTCCATGTCCCAGAGACACACATTTGAACATCATTGAAAACAGGGCATAGGATGCAGACAGGAATTACATCAAACACAATAAGAAATTGGCCTTTGTGCAAGCCCCAATGCACTACATGGCATTGAAAGTCAACAGGTTTGCATGAGGGGTGCGACACACTCACTGATCATGCCACACACGGTGAGTAGACAAAATATCGGAAATGTAATATCGATATACAGAAATATCGAAGTAAATATATCGATGGGATAAAATATCTCTGTTTTTATATCGATGTAAAAAATGTCGATAATGTTATGTGTAGTAAAATATCGAGCTATAGTATATCGAAAGACAGAGGTGCCGAGTAGGATCCTGGAAAAAATTTCCCCAACCGAATTGAATCTGGACTTTTTTCCGTACAAATGGTAAAAGCGCCGTACAAACTGCCAATTACGATTCGTATGGGAAAAAGTCCATACAAATCGCATTGGGAAAATTCCCCCACACGTCCTCGGGTCGGGAAAAGTCTCCGACACGTCCCCGGACATTTTTACGTACAAATGGGAAAACTGAAGTCCCAATGCGCAATTACGATCCGTCCCATCCGTCCGATTGTACAACTGTATGGAAAAAAGACCGTCCGGAGCGAACTCCCATAGCAACCATGGAGATGTCCAAACAAGTGCCTGGTACGCGCCGTACCCTCCCCGCCCCCCGTATGTTCCTGCCGTACCCCCAGCCCCCCCCGCGGATGGGCGCGCCGTACCCCCAGCCCCCCGTATGTATGGAGCGTACCCCCTCCCCCATATGTACGGAGCGTACCCCCCAGCCCCCCGTATGTACGGAGCGTACCCCTGTACCCCCCAGCCCCCCGTAGCGCTGGGGGTCCGCACCGTACATACGGGGGTGGGGGTACGCTCCGTACATACGGGGGGCTGGGGGGTACGCTCCGTACATGCGGGGGGCTGGGGGGTACGGGGGTACGCTCTGTACATACGGGGGGCTGGGGGGTATGCTCCGTACATGCGGGGGGCTGGGGGGTATGCTCCGTACATGCGGGGGGCTGGGGGGTACGGGGGTACGCTCCGTACATACAGGGGGCTGGGGGGTACGCTCCGTACATGCGGGGGGCTGGGGGGTATGCTCCGTACATACAGGGGGCTGGGGGTACGCTCCGTACATACGGGGGGCTGGGGGTACGCTCCGTACATGCTGGGGGCTGGGGGGTACGGGGGTACGCTCCGTACATACAGGGGGCTGGGGGGTATGCTCCGTACATGCGGGGGGCTGGGGGGTACGCTCCGTACATGCGGGGGGCTGGGGGGTACGGGGGTATGCTCCGTACATACAGGGGGCTGGGGGGTACGGGGGTACGCTCCATACATACGGGGGGCTGGGGGGTACGCTCCGTACATGCGGGGGGCTGGGGGGTACAGGGGTACGCTCCGTACATGCGGGGGGCTGGGGGGTACGGGGGTACGCTCCGTACATATAGGGGGCTGGGGGGTACGCTCCGTACATGCGGGGGGCTGGGGGGTACGGGGGTACGCTCTGTACATACGGGGGGCTGGGGGGTACGGGGGTATGCTCCGTACATATGGGGGTGGGGGGTACGCTCCGTATATACGGGGGGCGGGGGGGGGTACGGCGCGTACCGGGCCCCCTAATCAGCTCGCATCGCTGCGTACTTAGCTTTTCCGGCACTTTTTAGGTGCAGTGAGCACAACTAAAAACAAAGTAGAAGACAAAACGGGGGAATTAAAATCTCTGAAGCGTCTTAGTGCAAGCGCATCGCGCAGTAGTGGGGAGCCTAATAGGTCGTTCCTACCTCAAGCCGTGCTTATAAAGAAAGTGCCCAGGAACTGCCTCTATCCAGTCCACCTGACTGCTAGAGCGCAGAGTGAGGAGAGAGCTTCCCTAAAACCCACCCAAGATGGCGCCCAGTAATTACAAAGCGCGGAGGTCAGACCCGCCAAATAGCGGTGAGGGGCACGATTATAGTGCGGCAATGCGGGGGGTGAATAAGAGCAAGGTAAAGCAGTGAGCACAACTAAAAACAAAGTAGAAGACAAAACGGGAGAATTAAAATCTCTGAAGCGTCTTAGTGCAAGCGCATCGCGCAGTAGTGGGGAGCCTAATAGGTCGTTCCTACCTCAAGCCGTGCTTATAAAGATAGTGCCCAGGAACTGCCTCTATCCAGTCCACCTGACTGCTAGAGCGCAGAGTGAGGAGAGAGCTTCCCTAAAATCCACCCAAGATGGCGCCCAGTAATTACAAAGCGTGGAGGTCAGACCCGCCAAATAGCGGTGAGGGGCACGATTATAGTGCGGCAATGCGGGGGGTGAATAAGAGCAAGGTAAAGCAGTGAGCACAACTAAAAACAAAGTAGAAGACAAAACGGGAGAATTAAAATCTCTGAAGCGTATTATGAAATTTTACAATTTTAATAAGAAAATAAATGTAATAAGTGGGATTTTGTGTTTATAGGGGATAAGGGTGTGGAGTGTTTTAGAAATATATATAAAATGTAATATTTATTATTAAAAATTTACATTTATAATTGTTTTTTCAATTAAAATTAAAAATTTGTAAGAAGATAATTATTTTAATAAGAGGGATTTAGGATTTATAGGGGATACGGGTGGGTAGTGTTTTGAAATTAGTAATTTATAAAAAAATTCAAACAAAAATAGTAAATTTTTGCAAAATTTTATAAAATTTCACATTTAATATTAAAAATTGATTATAATATTTTATGTTAGAAGTGTGATGGTGGGTTTATAGGGTTAAGGATGGGTAGTGTTTGTAAAGTTAGTTTTGAAAAAAAATAATAAGAAAATTTAATTAAAAAAAGAAATTAATTGAAAATAAATACTACATTTATGTGGGTTGAGGGTGGGGAGTTATTAAAAATAAATATTTTTAGGGGCATATTATTGCTAATGTTGAGTAATGAGGTTTTCATGATTGCAATTTATATAGTGGTGGTAAAAGAAAAATATGTATGTTTAGTGTCCAGTAACTACCCAAACATTTAATAGCTTTTTGTTGGATTATTAAATTTTTTATATGTAGTTTTTGGCAGTTACATTAATTTGTTAGAAAGGGGAGTGGGAATAGTAATTTATTTATGGTCAGTGTCCAGCACCTACTCTAATTTATTATAGACTGGAGTGGGAATAGTACATTATTTATGGTCACTGTCCAACATCTAATCTAATTTATTATAGACTGGAGTGGGAATAGTAAATTATTTATGGTCAGTGTCCAGCACCTACTCTAATTTATTATAAACTGGAGTGGGAATAGTAAATTAGTTATGGTCACTGTCCAGCACCTACTCTAATTTATTATAGACTGGAGTGGGAATAGTAAATTATTTATGGTCACTGTCCAGCACCTACTGTAGTTTATTATAGACTGGAGTGGGAATAGTAAATTATTTATGGTCAGTGTCCGGCACCTACTCTAATTTAATATGAACTGGAGTGGGAATAGTAAATTAGTTGTGGTCACTGTCCAGCACCTACTCAAATTTATTATAGACTGGAGTGGGAATAGTAAATTATTTATGGTCACTGTCCAGCACCTACTCTAATTTATTATAGACTGGAGTGGAAATAGTAAATTATTTATGGTCAATGTACAGCATCTAATCTAATTTATTATAGACTGCAGTGGGATTAGTAAATTATTTATGGTCACTGTCCAGCACCTGCTCTAATTTATTATAGACTGGAGTGGAAATAGTAAATTATTTATGGTCACTGTACAGCATCTAATCTAATTTATTATAGACTGGAGTGGGAATAGTAAATTATTTATGGACACTGTCCAGCACCTACTCTAATTTATTATAGACTGATGTGGGAATAGTAAATTAGTTATGGTCACTGTCCAGCACCTACCCTAATTTATTATAGACTGGAGTGGGAATAGTAAATTATTTATGGTCACTGTCCAGCACCTACTCTAATTTATTATAGACTTGAGTGGGAATAGTAAATTATTTATGGTCAGTGTCTAGCACCTACTCTAATTTATTATAGACTGGAGTGGGAATAGTAAATAATTTATGGTCACTGTCCAGCACCTACTCTAATTTGTTATAGACTGGAGTGGGAATAGTAAATTATTTACGGTCACTGTCCAGCACCTACTCTAATTTATTATATACTGGAGTGGGAATAGTAAATAATTTATGGTCACTGTCCAGCACCTACTCTAATTTGTTATAGACTGGAGTGGGAATAGTAAATTATTTATGGTCAGTGTCCAGCACCTACTTAAATTTATTATAGATGGGAGTGGGAATAATAAATTGTTTATGTTTACTGACCAGCAGCTATTGTATCCTATTGTACAGTGGAGTGGGAATAGGAAATTATTCATGTTTACTGTCCAGCATCTATCTACTACAATTTATTGTAGATTAGAGTGGAAATAGGTAATAGTTTATGTTTAGTGTTTAAAGTATTTATCATGTTTTGTTATAGTTTGTAGTGATAATAGTATGTAAATTGTGTATATTTGTTATTATTGATTTAATTAATTTAAATAGCATTGGAAGTGTAGAATTAGTTGTTTTTACTTTGGAACATCTAATGTATTTATTGTTAAGTGCAGTGGTTATAGTATATTTTGAGGTTTAATGTCTGGTATTACATTAAATTAAATTAAATTGATATAGCAATAGTAAAAAAATATTTAAGTGTATATTAATTGTATTTTATTATTATATATTGGATTTGTACTACTTAATTAAATATTTATAGTTTAGGATAATAAATACACTTAAAGTTTTAATGTGATATGTTTATTGATATATTTAATGTTATTAGTAGGAAAAAAAATGTGAATATTTTGTATTGGAATAGTGGGTAATGGTATTCTGTAATTATATAATATTTATTATTTTTTTATTTTTGTAAAAACAATTTTTTATATATGTTAAATATTGATAATAGAAGGTAAATATAAATAATCAGAGAACCACAATTAATAAGAGAAGAACATGGTTTTTATTGTAGTTTTTGTAAATTTTTATTGTTTATTCATTTGAGTAGAATCATTCAGAAATATCATTATTTACATTGTAATTCAATTCAAACATATTGAATATAGGTCAGAAAAAATGTTATGTACATTTACTATATTTTGTACTATTTTTTAGTACATTTAAATTATTTATAATGTAGTACAATTGTGTGTTTTAAATTAAATTTAACATAGCAATAGGTTTTGTAAATATTTATACAAATCTTTTGGCAAATATTTTCATATATAAACATTTTTAACATTTTAATATTTGTAGTACAAACATGTTATAAGTTTTTATTAATATTAATATGTAAAATATTAATATTATTTTTTTACAATGTTTTCAAAACAAACACATTTTTAACATAAATAACATTTTATAATTCATGCGAAATATTTGTAACAATTTTTCATACATTGTTTTGTTGTTTTTTCTTTGTAGAAATTATAATAATAAATATTTTATTTTTAGTAATATTTATTTTTATAATTTTACACAGGATGAAAATTTTTTGACAATTTTTAGGTACATGAAAAAAAGAGGTCTATTTTAGCTAAATAATAGAAAATATTTGTGTGTGAATTTACATTTTACCTGATTTAATGAGGGTTTTTTAAATGTTTTATTATATTTTGGGCGCTCTATTTTGTAACCCGGTAATGTTGTTTTGGGTCATTTGGGTTGAAGGGAAGCTTGCGGTTGGGAGTTACTTCGCGTCGTGAAAGGTAAGGTTTGTTTTATATGTTTTACATGGTTAAAAATGTATTTTGAGCCTAGTTAGATACTGTTTAGTGTAGCTGTATATATATTAGTTATATTTGGAAATGTTATGTGTTAGAGTTGCGTGTTGTGTTTTTACGTGTTTTTAACGTTGTGTAGGCATGTTTTGAGACTTAGGTTTAAGGTGTTTATTTAGAACTCTTTTAAATCTAGTACTATTGTTAATAAGTGTTTATATGTTGTTTTATGTGGGTGGGAATGTATGTTGCTTTGTTTTTATACTTTCTTTTCTAGGTTCTTCGTTTCGGATGGAGTCGTTTTTCTTTTTAAAGAAGTGTGTGTTCATTTTATTGAACAATATGTTTTTTACACTTCTTTAAATGTTTCGGTTTTCATGGAGCGTTTTTTACTATTTGTATCTATTTTCGGGTTTTTCATGGTTTTCCGATGGATATTTGCTGCATGGATTATGGATTTAATCGACAGTTGTATTTTTGCATTTTTTTTTGGGAACCTTTTTTTTTTATGTTTGGATTGTGTAAGCAGGAAATGGATTTTTCAGAGTTTGGAATAAACTTGGTAAGTTAATTTATTATTATTTATTGTGGGTGGGTATTGTTTAATATTATTGTTTATTTTTATTTTATTACAAATATTATTAATGTGTGTTAATATATTTTTGACAATATGTATAAATATGTTACACACAGTAATTATTTTTGTGATAAGATAAATATATTTTATGTGTTTGATATGATTGAAAATGAGTAATCAGTCATTTATTTGTATTGGTCTTTTAAAGAAGTGTTTTAGCTATGATGTTTAGGTATTCTAGGCCTTTGGTAGTAGGGTACAATTTTACTTGTTGCTCTAGATATTTATACATTTGTTTAGTTTGTTTTGAGGTTTTTGGAGTTAGCTGAGTTATGGATTGTTCCATTCGGAACTCTTGATAACTCTGTTCTTTTTGTAGGCATGATATAAATCTTTCTAGTGTTGGTTTTGTTCTGCCTGTTGATTGCAGGAAGGCGTTATGCCATCCTTCAACTGCGTTATTAGTTTTTGATTCTCCATCTAATGTGCTTCTGTATACGTTCCACCAGGGAATTAAGAATTTAGGGTTTCTTCTGTGGCCAGATCTATGTAGTCTGCCCACCCATGTATCTTCGAAATAGTCCAATAGTGGACTTAGTTTTTCTTCATTTTGTTTGTAGAAGGCGCTGTCTATTAAAATGTTGTAATGTTCTGTTACGTCTGTGTCAGGTACATAAGCTAGTGCTATTAGTTTTTTTATTTGATATGCGAAAGCTGAATTAGTTGCATATTCAATGCTTAGGGCTGATTTTTGCATGTGTCTCCATAGGCACTGATTAAAATGATAGTAACAGCCTTGGATGGAGGTATGGGTGTGTGTTTTTAATATAGTATTAATCATTGCATGTTCAAAATCTAGGATGATTTTTTGTGGGGAAAAGTTATTTGTTTTTTGTTTTATTGTATTTAATAGTTCAGTGTATGTGGAGTTATGTTTGTTTGGTAATAATGTGTAAATTAATGGTATATTGCAATTGTGATATAGGACGCGTATTGTATATAGTTGGAAAAAGGGTTTGGGACATATATGGTAAAAGTCCCATCCATCATCCAGTTTTGTGATTCTTGTAGTTTACAGAGATTATTAGCTGTTCCAAATATTATTATTCTTTTGTCATTGTTTTTATTATCAAAAATGACAAATGGTTCTTTGTTTAAAGTTATACTTTGTTCTGGACTTAGAATAACTTCAGTATATGTGTGAGGAATTGGGGTTGAAGTAGTAGTGGTTTTTTTAGTACGTGCTATAGTTCTTTTGAGTGAAGTTACAGATGGCATTTGTGTGGTAGCAGTTTTAGGAATTTTGGGAAGCTGCTCTTTTAAAATTACACTTGTAGGTTTTTGAGAACTTGTGCTAGCTTCCTTTATAGTTTCCAATGCAGATCTGACTTCTATTTCAGTAATGTTTGGTGGATGGTTATGTTCTCTAGTGTACAGTACTGTTGTTTGTCGTGTTGTAGCACGCCCATAGCACTTATTAGAGTAGTATTTAGTGCATTTCCAGTTAACTTTTAAACCATACACTTTTTCCTGTGTGTAAGTGTATCCCATATAGCATAGTAACATTTTTCCCTTCTGGCTTGTTATGAATTCTGCTCCTTCAGTCATTTTGATGTAGCTTTATCTATGAAAAATATATATTATAGTTATTATATATGCTCTTGTATGAATTTCAGTAGAAAAAACACCAGATTTAGTTACAATATACTTACAAAGTTGGTTTTGATGTGTTTGAGTAGAATCCTTTTTATTCTTTATTTGTGGAGTTTTCTTCCAGTATTTTCTTTCTCTGGAAAATAAAAGTACATTTGTTTTAAGATTTGTTTCTATATTTTTATAGGGAATGGTTAGGGGATTTGTATTTGGGATTTAATTTGGGTGGTTTTTAATCTATTAGTTGATTTTTGGTTGTGAAATACTTACTTTGTTAGTTGTATCTTTTTTGGTGCTGTTCTGTATTTTCTTAGTTTCTTTTGGAGTTTCCTGTAGTGAAAACATGAAATAGAAAGAAGACATATAGGTGCCGATTACGATCCGGTAAAAAATTTCCCCGTGCGACTCGTATCCGGTCTTTTTACCGTACGAATCGTACAAGTGCCGTACGAACTGGCAATCACGATTCGCATGGTAAAAAGTCCATACGAACCGCATTGGGAATCATTCCCCACACGTCCTCGGGTCGGAAAATGTGTCCGACACGTCCTCGTACGATTTACCGTACAAATGTGTAAGGTGAAGTCCGACCGAGGAATCACGATCCATCCCGTGCGTCCGAGGTTACAACCAGATGGAAAAAACACCGTCCGCACCGAACTCCCATAGCAACCATGGAGACGTGCCCGCATACGCGCCGACCCCCCCCAGCCCCCGTACGTACGCGCCGACCCCCCCCAGCCCCCGTACGTACGCGCCGACCCCCCCAGCCCCCGTACGTACGCGCCGACCCCCCCCCAGCCCCCATACATACGCGCCGAACCCCCCTGTATGTACACCCGTGTACGTGTCGAACCCCCCCGTGCACGTTCGAGTCGAACCCCCCCGTGTACGTTTGAGTCGAACCCCCCCGTGTACGTTCGAGTCGAACCCCCCGTGTACGTTCGAGTCGAACCCCCCGTGTACATTCGAGTCGTACCCCCACCCGTGTATGTACGGTGCGTACCCCCAGCACCGTACATACACGGGTGGGGGTACGACTCGAACGTACACGGGGGGGTTCGACTCGAACGTACACGGGGGGGTTCGACTCGAACATACACGGGGGGTACGCACCGTACATACACGGGTGGGGGTACGACTCGAACGTACATGGGGGGGTTCGACTCGAACGTATACGGGGGGGTTCGACTCGAACGTACACGGGGGTACGCACCGTACATACACGGGTGGGGGTACGACTCGAACGTACACGGGGGGGTTCGACTCGAACGTACACGGGGGGGTTCGACTCGAACGTACACGGGGGGGTTCAACTCGAACGTACACGGGTGGGGGTACGACTCGAACGTACACGGGGGGGTTCGACTCGAACGTACACAGGGGGGTTCGACTCGAACGTACACGGGGGGTACGCACCGTACATACACGGGTGGGGTTTTGACTCGAACGTACACGGGGGGGTTCGACTCGAACGTACACGGGTGGGGGTACGACTCGAACGTACACGGGGGGGTTCGACTCGAACGTACACGGGGGGGTTCGACACGTACACGGGTGTACATACAGGGGGGTTCGGCGCGTACGTACGGGGGCTGGGGGGGGTCGGCGCGTACGTACGGGGGCTGGGGGGGGGTACGGTGCGTACCGGGCCACCTACTCTGGTCGATTCGCGCCGTACTTCGCTTTTCCGGCACTTTTTGGGTGCCGTGAAAATATTGCCGTCTGGACTGCTGTCGGTTCGAATCGTAATTCCTGGGTCGTGAAACGCTGCCTGAAAGCATACCGACGTCACGTCGCAGCATTCCCGGATCACATTCGTATGTATATTTTCGTCGGTCGGTGTTTTTTACGATTCATACGGAAATGGTGTTTCCGTGCGAATCGTAATTCCATGTTTGTAAAGTTTTACGACCGGGTACGAGTCGGACGGGGAAAACGCTCCGACCGACGGTTCGTACCCGGTTTTTACCGGATCGTAATCGGCACCATAGTTATTTATAGTGTATGTATATTGTAATTACAATTTATTAGCTTTGAGTCTTAATGACTATAATATAGTTAACTTACTTGTGATAGTTTTAAATATTTGCTGTATGTTGATGTCCTTATATCTGCAGTTGCAATCCAGTAGACTTTCTTCTTCATTTAATTAATTTTTTTTGGTTCTGGACTGTGAATGAAGTAGAACTTCTTTTTATAGTGCTTTGGATGTTGTAATTTGTGTTTTATTGGTCAGTTTGAATTTGGAGTGTTTTTATTGGTTAGTTCGAATTTTTTTTATTTTAATTCTGGTAGTTAGTTTCCTAATAAGGAAAACGCTAATTAGTGGTTTTGTGGGGTATTATTCTATATGTAGTTTTCTAAACATTATATTATGTATTGTATGCATGAATTGATAACGTATAATTCAATAATATTGTTGTTTAATGTAGGAAGGTTGTTAATAATGTTTTAGTAAATAGTTACGTTTTGTAATCTATTTTAAAATGTAGTAAATATATTATTGTTTATTATTAATTTTGTGTAGAGTGAAACGACATTATTTGGTGTTTATGTTGTTTGATTTTAGTATTTAATTTAATTTTATATAGTCGATATTAGTAAAATGGAGATATTTTAGTGGTCGATATTTTAGTTTACGATATTTTGTAATGAAGTATATATTTATTAATGAGCATCGATATTTCAGGATTTCGATAACTGTGTTTCGATATTTTGTGTATCTATATTTATGTAGTTCGATATTGTGTGTTCGATATTTTTGTAATGTTTTAAATAAGTATGTGATGTCGATAATAATGTGATCGATAATTTTGTATCGATATATTTGTACGTCGATTTTGTGTCTTTCGATATTTTGTCAGTGATTCGCCACACACTGTGCAGCACATGCAACAGCAGGCTGAAGGCCAGCACGTGCCAAGCAGTCACATGTCCCACTCCACTGACTCACCATCAGCATACTAGACAGACACACCCAAGCACAGATCACTCACCTGTCATTGACAACAGCGGATACAACCCTCACTCTGCACATGTGCCACTTGCCAGTGGGGTGTCACAGGTGTCATGCTAGCTCTGCAAGTCAGACACACAGCACAGCTTACTTGTCACATCAGATGGGTTGATCTGTTGCCTCCTCCATGCAGCTGTGGTGCAACACTTCACATAGACACTCACCCACATGACAAGTAACATTCACACACATCACTGTCCATGAGGTCGTACACATCATTTGGACACTCTCACCACAGGGCCACTCAACTCATTCACATCTGTGGGTACAGTCACCTGTCACTCCGGGGGAACCACTGAATCACCTCAGGACAATAGGGAAAAAAACACCAAGGATTTGCCACGCTGAAAGTGTCATGCACTATGCAGTGAAAGTCACAGTAAGCACAATGCAAGTGAGGAGTGCACACAGGAACTACATCATGCTCTGCATGAGATACATCAGCATGTCCCCCCCCCCCTGGGACCCACTCTAAACAACATTGCATGTCTGTCCCACCTGGACACAATATTGACAGTCACACAACAGGTGCATAGGCAAAGTTTGTGGACTCAGCACTCACCTGCTCTCCTGGTCTCCCATACAGCTTAGTGTACTGTGGGAGGAGGACGTCCAGCAAGGCTACATTCTCCTCCTGGGTGAATGGCTGGGCCCTCTCCACAGTACATGACATGGTCCAGAGGAAGCAGAGACAGCAGCAGTGTGGTCGACTGGAAAGTTGTGCAGGCAAGTGCCCTCTCATGGGTTCTGGCTGCCTTATATCTGTCTTGCTGAGGGGCATTCATTTAGAGGAGTACATAGTGATTGGCCAGACTAATTGGCATCCTACGTTTACTCCAATCCCTTTAAACATACACCAATGACTTTAAACATACACCAATGACAGCATTCGCATCGTTCACATTTTGAGCATCATGTCAAGGCAACAACCACTTTGCAACATTGTATTTTGTGGCCAACTGACACTTTTCAACTGAAAACTCTGGTGCCGATTACGATCCGGCAAAAACCGGGTACGAACCGTCGGACGGAGCATATTCTCCGTCCGACGCGTACCCGGTCGTCAAAATTTACAAACATGGAATTACGATTCGCACGGGAACACCATTTCCGTACGATTCGTAAAAAACCCTATAAAAATAAACCTACAAATGCGATCCGGGAAAGCGCCGACCTGACGTCGGGACGCTCGCAGCCTGCCATTCACGAACCAGGAATTACGATTCGCACAGACGTCATCCCGCACGGTGAATATTTTCCGGCTGCCAAAAACTGCCGGGAAATCAGGACGACGCGAACAAGGAGGACCAGTACGCGACAGGACGACGCGAACAAGGAGTACCAGTACGCGACGGACAGACAGGACGACGCGATCAAGGAGGACCAGTACGCGACGGACAGACAGGACGACGCGAACAAGGAGGACCCGTACGCGACGGACAGACATGGACCCGAACCTACGTGTCATCCCGGCCCTCATAGCAGTCCACCTCCTCTACAGGTTCGGACGCAGACGCCGCAGAAGGTCAGAACAACTAAGGGAGGGGGGAAAGTGGGGTGGGGTGGGGGTGGCAGGACCAGGGCAGGCCACAAACCCCCCACCAAAGTCACACAGCACACATGCCCTGGACATACCTGACCCTCAGGCCCTGGTCACTACGAGGGGGTGGGGACGTGTCCAGCTAAGCCAGCGACCGCCACAACGGAAGTCTATCACGACGCGAACCGGCAACACAACCAGACCGGTACGTCCCGTACCCACGCCTGAAGAGCATGGGTACGAGTCGTACCACGCCCACACCCACGTCACCCCAACAATGGCAGGACGGCTCGTACCCACGTGGCAAAGGCCTGGGTACGGCCCGCACAAGCATCACATAGCGTGGGGACGGATATGTACGGACCCTACCCCCACCCCGTATGCATGGAGCGTACCCCCACCCCAACAGTGTAAGTACGACCCGTACCCACACCCGCGTATGTATGGAGCGTACCCCCACCCCAACAGTGTAAGTACGCCTCGTACCCCCACCTGCGTACGTATGGAGCGTAACCCCACCCCAACAATGTAAGTATGGCTCGTACCCCCACCCACGTACGTATGGAGCGTACCCCCACCCCAACAGTGTAAGTACGACCCGTACCCCCACCCGCGTACGTATGGAGCCTACCCCCACCCCAACAGTGTAAGTACGACCCGTACCCACACCCGCATACGTATGGAGCGTACCCCCACCGCAACAGTGTAAGTACGACCCGTACCCACACCCGCGTACGTATGGAGCGTACCCCCACCCCAACAATGTAAGTACGACTCGTACCCCCACCCGCGTACGTATGGAGCGTACCCCCACCCCAACAGTGTAAGTACGACCCGTACCCCACCCGCGTACGTATGGAGCGTACCCCCACCCCAACAGTGTAAGTACGACCCGTACCCACACCCGCGTACGTATGGAGCGTACCCCCACCCCAACAGTGTAAGTACGACCCGTACCCACACCCGCGTACGTATGGAGCGTACCCCCACCCCAACAGTGTAAGTATGACCCGTACCCCCACCCGCGTACGTATGGAGCATACCCCCACCCCAACAGTGTAAGTACGACACGTACCCCCACCTCGAATGCATGGAGCGTACCCACATCCGTGTATGTCATGAGCGTACATATTGTGAAATTGGAGAGGTGGGTGCAGAGTCCTCCCAGCAGTGCCCTGAGACAGGAGGGGTGGGTGCAGAGTCCTCCCAGCAGTGCCCAGACACAGGAGGGGTGGGTGCCTATCACTCCCAGCAGTGCCCTGAGACATGAGGGGTGGGGGCCTATCACTCCCAGCAGTGCCCTGAGACAGGAGGGGTGGGGGCCTATCACTCCCAGCAGTGCCCTGAGACAGGAGGAGTGGGTGCAGAGTCCTCCCAGCAGTGCCCAGACGCAGGAGGGGTGTGTGCAGAGTCCTCCCAGCAGTGCACTGAGACAGGAGGGGTGGGGGCCTATCACTCCCAGCAGTGCCCTGAGACAGGAGGGGTGGGTGCCTATCACTCCTAGCAGTGCCCTGAGACAGGAGGGGTGGGGGCCTATCACTCCCAGCAGTGCCCTGAGACAGGAGGGGTGGGTGCCTATCACTCCCAGCAGTGCCCTGAGACAGGAGGGGTGGGTGCAGAGTCCTCCCAGCAGTGCCCTGAGACAGGAGGGGTGGGTGCCTATCACTCCCAGCAGTGCCCTGAGACAGGAGGGGTGGGTGCAGAGTCCTCCCAGCAGTGCCCTGAGACAGGAGGGGTGGGGGCCTATCACTCCCAGCAGTGCCCAGACACAGGAGGGGTGGGTGCCTATCACTCCCAGCAGTGCCCTGAGACAGGAGGGGTGGGGGCCTATCACTCCCAGCAGTGCCCAGACACAGGAGGGGTGGGTGCCTATCACTCCCAGCAGTGCCCTGAGACATGCGGGGTGGGTGCCTATCACTCCCAGCAGTGCCCTGAGACATGAGGGGTGGGGGCCTATCACTCCCAGCAGTGCCCTGAGACAGGAGGGGTGGGTGCCTATCACTCCCAGCAGTGCCCTGAGACAGGAGGGGTGGGTGCAGAGTCCTCCCAGCAGTGCCCTGAGACAGGAGGGGTGGGTGCAGAGTCCTCCCAGCAGTGCCCAGACACAGGAGGGGTGGGTGCCTATCACTCCCAGCAGTGCCCTGAGACAGGAGGGGTGGGTGCCTATCACTCCCAGCAGTGCCCTGAGACAGGAGGGGTGGGTGCAGAGTCCTCCCAGCAGTGCCCTGAAACAGGAGGGGTGGGTGCAGAGTCCTCCCAGCAGTGCCCAGACACAGGAGGGGTGGGTGCCTATCACTCCCAGCAGTGCCCTGAGACATGAGGGGTGGGGGCCTATCACTCCCAGCAGTGCCCTGAGACAGGAGGGGTGGGGGCCTATCACTCCCAGCAGTGCCCTGAGACAGGAGGGGTGGGGGCCTATCACTCCCAGCAGTGCCCAGACGCAGGAGGGGTGTGTGCAGAGTCCTCCCAGCAGTGCCCTGAGACAGGAGGGGTGGGTGCAGAGTCCTCCCAGCAGTGCCCTGAGACAGGAGGGGTGGGTGCAGAGTCCTCCCAGCAGTGCCCAGACACAGGAGGGGTGGGTGCAGAGTCCTCCCAGCAGTGCCCAGATGCAGGAGGGGTGTGTGCAGAGTCCTCCCAGCAGTGCCCTGAGACAGGAGGGGTGGGTTCCCATCACTCCCAGCAGTGCCCATGGAACGCAAAGGGTGGAGTAGTCACAGATACCATGCCCACAAATGTCAGTCAGGTGCACAAAGACCCTGCAGTACATGTACCACATGTGTGCGAGGCTGGGAGTATACGCATGCATAGCGCAGAAAAGAAAACATGTACACATGAAGTCATGTCAATAGGCCACATACACAAGTACAATGACTACCAAGGATGCCACGAATGATGCAGGTGGAGACATCGCTCAGCATGCATGTGCAAAGGTGAAGGACTACATCACACACCCAGCTAATGGACACACAGCTCTGTGCTAAAGTCAGGGGACACCCTGCAGGGAAGAAGTCAGGGTACACAGAGGAAGGAATACACCTTGGGACAATTGCAACATGCAGCAACTGCTTACATGAATGGAGAAAGGTAGCTAACACCGTTTGATGGCACACAGATCCCAGGGTCCCCCCTATGAGCAGCACACTACTACATTACCCACACACCCAACACATGACCAACACCCACAACCATGTAGCAGCCCCACCAAGAGCAATGCCAGCAATGCAGGAGTGTTCCAAGGGCAAAAAATAAATAGCTTTATTCAGCATGAACAAAAACCTAGTATGACGTAAGTCCAATATTAACAATGTGGGGGGGAAGAAACAGGCACCGCAGGGACAGGAGGGTGAAGGGTAGGCGTCGTGGGTGCAGGGATGGAGGACTCCACCACAGGGGGTGGGGCAGGGCCAAAGGCGGAGGCCAGGATCTCGCTGCACACCTTAGCAAGGTCCTCCAGGGACTCCCCTGCACCCGAAGGAACCACAGGCCCCAAGGAGGGGGGGGGGGTCAGAGGGATGGGTTGCAGCGCCACTGGGGGAGGGTGTGGACAGGGGGGGGGACTCAAGCACCCTGACCGGGGACCTCCTTGACCGCTTGCGGGGTGGTGTCACTGTGGGGCTCAGAGACAGAGCGGCCATGAAGGAGTCTTTGGGGGAGATGTGGCCAGGAGAGCTGAGGGGAGGGGATTTGGAGGGAGTGGATTGGGTGGAATGGGGACTCCCACTCTGGCTGCGTGTCACACGTTTGCCCCCCGACCCAGTGGGTGTGCCTACTGCACCCTGTGTGTGCGTGTCAGGAGGTGTGCGGCGGACCTTCCCTGCTGGTGTGGTGCCTGTGTCTGTTGTGGTGGGTGCATGCTTATGTCTGGGTGTATGTGGGACAGGCATGGGAGTGGGAATTGTGGAAGGAGCAGGGGTAGGGGGTGGGACGTAGTGCTGCAGGAGACCCACTGCTGCAGTCAGTGTGGAGTCTATGGACCTCAGCAAGTTGCGTTGGTCAGCCTGCGATGAATGAATGCCCTCCAAGTATGCCTCCATGTTGTTGAGGACCTGGCTGTGGCCATGGAGGACATTAAGGATCGCAGTCTGACCAATCTGCAACTGCCGCTGGATGTCCACAGACTCAGCATTGGCGGCAGCAGTGGAGACAGGGGCAGGGGGTGCGGTGCCTGGCAGGAAGGAGACATGTGGTGACCGGGCACGTTGGGAAGGGACACGAGCACGTGGGAGGCGGCTGATGCCAATGGAGGGGGCGGTGCCAGATGTAGGGCTGCTGTCAGATGGTGGTGCAGCCACCGCCCACTTGGAGAGATCATCCTCGGACCCGTCAGCTTCATACTCTGTTGTGCCAGTCGACAGGTCCCCGGGTTCACTCTCCTCCGCCTCAGTCCCAGTCGAAGTGCCAGCCCCGATGTCACCGCTGGCACTGGTGCTCGGTCCCTCCACGCCGTCTGTGTCCATGTCTCCCTCCGTGTCTCCCGACGATGCTGTGGGCAGGGTGAAGAGACAGAAAGTAATCATACACCTGTATACATATGTCACATGAGTACAATCTACGTAGGTTACAGTGCATCGCCTGAAACAAAGGATGAGTTACAACTACAAAACAAGGTACATACGTAGGCCCTGCAAGACACAGTTGTGTGACCCACCATGCCATGGAAAAACTATGGAGAGCATGACACAATAGCAAATGAGATGACATGCTATTCTGACTGAGGAGCAAGGCCCTGGGAACAATACAGCACTGCATCTGCACCACACAGCGTGGCAGGAAATTGGGATGACCAGGGACCAAATCCAGGAACTAGAGGCACATGCAGCATAGGTAATACTGAGAACATGCCCACCCTGACTGGCACGCTGCACCTTGAGTGTATGTCCAGACAAACATCACACACTGGCCAGTCCGAGCAAGGAGATGACAGGTCTTGACATGTAGGCCATGGCCACCCCACCCACCCCCTACATGAGACAAATCTGTGGAGACACAGGAAGCACTTACATCTCTTAGTCTGGGTGAAATACACATGGGATGCAATAATTCAAGATTGCACACCAAATACCCAAGGTGCGCCTGTCCAAAGAATCATGTACACATGGGCATCATCAGATGATTGCTACAAGACACACAGGCAATGGCCACCGTGAGTATGTACTTGGAAAATCAGGTCAGGCTGGACAGTGGACACTTGTAAAACATCTCACGTCAAGAAACATGGTGCCAGGGGACAATGGCACAGAGCACAACCTATGCTGTAGACACAGAGATTGTCGACATTCTCGGATTACACACATGATACCTAGGAAAAGATGCCCCTGGGGACAGTAGTGGCCACACAACTCCATGCTCCTGAATGGAAATGACTGCAACACACGCTAACATCCCTGCACTATGCGTAACGCACACTCATGCACATCATGTCACAGGCCACCACATGGGACATGCCTGCTGGAAGGCCTCGCACTCAAGAGATTAACTCCCATGTCTGAAATCAGCATTAGTGCCAACTGACATGGAACCCACAAGTCCAGAACTGGACAGGGCACAGGCAAGGTCACTAAACCTGTTACACACCACCCCCACACATGAAGCTGCAGGCCTTGTACACTTGGAGAAGGTGTCAGGCTACATAACTTTGTGATGGAGTGACTACACAGAGACCAGGGAACACATTGCAAGGTGGGGAAGGGAGGCAGGAGAGGCCTGCAACACTGTGGGTAACAGGATCTGCACAGCACCATAAACCCTGGAAGTGTATCCATGGAACAGTGCACTTACAAATGCTGGTGAAACACAACAAACACACACATGTACCTACCCCCTTCCGGCTGCTGCATGTCCTGTAGACGCCTGTCCAAGTCAGGAAAGACCACCGCCAGCACACGTTTCTGAATGTGGGAGAGACGGCGGCGCCCGCGGTTCTTGTGGCTCTCAGGTGAGTCCCCCAGCAGGAGCCGTGCGATCCTCCGCGTCCAGCACCGGATATCCTGCCAGCGTTTCCTCACCTGGGACAGGTGCCGCCTCTGACCATCCGCACTCCTCACGGCGCTGACGGCGTCCAGCCATATCTGCTCCTTGGCAGAGGCGTCTACCTGTGAGGATGAACAAGTGACACTACATCAATACACCTTGCACATGTCACGGGGACACAGATTAGAACACATTTGCTGTTTACAACAAGGCATAGTATGCATCCAACGCATTGCACCTTTGTCATAGGGACATGATCCTGTGGGGGAAGGCCAAAAGCAGTACGTGCCATTGAAAGGACACAGGTGAAATGAGGGCAACTACACAATCAATGATCCAGGCTCACACTGTGCATCACACCCACCCCTCCTGTCTCAGGGCACTGCTGGGAGTGATAGGCCCCCACCCCTCCTGTCTCAGGGCACTGCTGGGAGTGATAGGCCCCCACCCCTCCTATCTCAGGGCACTGCTGGGAGTGATAGGCCCCCACCCCTCCTGTCTCAGGGCACTGCTGGGAGTGATAGGCACCCACCCCTCCTGTGTCTGGGCACTGCTGGGAGGACTCTGCACCCACCCCTCCTGTCTCAGGGCACTGTTGGGAGGACTCTGCACCCACCCCTCCTGTCTCAGGGCACTGCTGGGAGTGATAGGCCCCCACCCCTCCTGTCTCAGGGCACTGCTGGGAGGACTCTGCACACACCCTCCTGTCTCAGGGCACTGCTGGGAGTGATAGGCACCCACCCCCCCTGTCTCAGGGCACTGCTGGGAGGACTCTGCACACACCCCTCCTGTCTCAGGACACTGCTGGGAGTGATAGGCCTCCACCCCTCCTGTCTCAGGGCACTGGTGGGAGGACTCTGCACACACCCCTCCTGTCTCAGGGCACTGCTGGGAGACATCAGGCATTCCCCCCCCTGGGACCCCCCCTACAGTGTATAGCATGTGTGTCACACCTGGACACAATGGCAGAAGTCACAGTCACTAAAAAGGGACACAGTCTGTGCCAGTGGACACTGAACTCACCTGATAACCTGGTCGCCCATACAGCATGGGGTACCGTGGGAGGATCACATCCACCAAAGCCATGTTCTCATCCAGGGTGAATGGCTGTGACCTCTCCACAGCCCTTGACATGGTTCCAGGGAATCAGTAGCAGCAGCTGGGTGGTGGAATACAAAGATGTGCAGGCAAGTGCTCCCTCATGGGACCTGGCTGCCTTATATCTGCCTTGCTGGCCCATTTCATGCACAGGAGTACAGAGTGATTGGTCACTCACATTTGCATCCTATGTTTCCTCCAATCCCTTCAAACCTAGCAGTCTGTGTGTTCTCTATCGGTTTCATTCTCCTGCATGATGTCAGCCCCACAAACACATTGCAACAAAGTAGATTAATTCCAACTGACTTCTGCTGTGCACCTTCCAGAACAAATTCAAAATTTGAACTTGGTCTCCATGACAACCAGCATGCATGTAGGCCTTAATACTTGTCCCTCATGTGTCCCCTATGTAATTTGGAGCTTCACACACAGGGACGGTGCGTTCTGGGGCCCTAGGGCACCCCAAATGCATTGCAACGGCCCGTACACGCGTGCCTACGTTCACTATCACTATGGGTGGCCTCGCGTATGCGTACTCGTAGTGGTACGGGCCGTACACACGCCTGTACGCTCCCTATCACTATGGGTGGCCTCACGTATGCGTACTCGTAGTGGTACGGGCCGTACACACGCCAGTACGCTCACTATCACTATGGGTGGCCTCGCGTATGCGTACACGTTGTGATAGTGAGCGTACAGGCGTGTGTACACCCCGTACCACTACGAGTATGCATACGCGAGGCCACCCATAGTGATAGGGAGCGTACAGGAGTGTGTACGGCCCATACCACTCCGAGTACGCATACGCGAGGCCACCCATAGTGATAGGGAGCGTACAGGCGTGTGTACGGCCCGTACCACTACGAGTACGCATATGCGACGCCACCCATAGTGATAGGGAGCATACAGGCGTGCGTACGGCCCTACCACTATGGGTGTTCTTGCGTATGCGTACTCGTAGTGGTACGGGCCGTACACATGCCTGTACGCTCGCCATCACGATGGGTACACATACGGCAGCACTCCCATAGTGATATGGGAACGTACACAGGCCCTCTTCGCAGCAGTACAGCGGTTTTCACACATCACAGTGGTGACAGGCGGCACACAGGTAGGGATAGGGCGGACATACTTGTCCATGGATGGACATACTTGTCCATCGATGGACATACTTGTCCATGAATGGACATACTTGTCCATTAATTGACATCAAGGCATCGTCTGTGCATTACTACATGTGTGGGGCACAGGTGTGACGGCCTGTGATGTGGAACATTACTCCTGAGTCGAGAAGGCACCAGATGTATGATGAGATGTCTACAGATGTACTGTGTGATGGTGCAATGTGTGCCAGGCATGCCCTTGACTCCTTTGACATGTGTGCATATCGTACTGCACACTTGGGGTGAGCGTCACTGGCATGGCACGGACACCAACACACGGAAGTGTCCCCTGATGCCCGGTACAGGGGTTACCACACCTGACTTGTCACTACCCAGTATGCACAAAGTGACTATGTCATGTATGTGTGGGGGCTTCCCATCAGGTTGATGTTGGAGCACCCTCAAAAGCTGCAGCCGTTGCAGCAACCAACATGTGTCTGTGTGTAGATTGACATTGCACACTGTTCCGCACACCATGCCACATGTGGTATCGGATGTGAGGTGCACATGTATGCATGGGACACGGAGTAGCGTGACAAGGACATGTCTGCATCCTCACAATGAATGTGTGGTGAGTCATGACATGTGCACCTTTATAGCAAGGTGTGTGGGCTGTCCTAGTGTAATGTCATGTGACCTGTGGCTCTAGTGTTCCGCTACCAGTCTCTGCAATCGGCATCCTACTTCTGCTGATGTGTGGGCGTATGTCACTCCTGTCTTGTGTCTGGCTGTTCACTTGCACTGGGACACAGCTATTCCCATGGCATGGCATGGGGAGGTTCTCAATCTCCGTGTGTAGCTGGGTCTTGGTAGGGGTGTCACCTTGCATCCATACGTGTCCTGGGCATGTAGCACATACCTGACTCCCTATGTAGCATATGTGTATTGACAGATTAACATGTGCTCAGTACATATGAATTGTTGTCGTAGTGCACTCACTCTTCCTTGTCACTTCCAAATTACTGCAGAGCGCCGCCTCTTGCCCGACCAATTCCGGACTTGGCTGACATGCGGGAGAATGACAGCATCCGGCTCTACCGCTTCCCCCAACCGTTGATTCTGGAGTTGACGGCGAGACTGGCACCACACCTGCAACCGCAGCACAGGTATCCTACGGCACTGACACCCCAGCTGAAGGTAATGGCTGCCCTACATTTTCTTGCCGCGGGTACCTTTCAATATACCATAGCTCATGTTGGTGGCATGTCCCAGAGCATGTTCTGCCATGTGCTGCATGATTTCTTAGAGGCCATGTTGATTCACCTGGATGACTTCATCAAGTTCCCAACCCCTGAACAGTTGACTGCGGTCAAGCGTGGATTCTATGCCCTGGGAGGGATGCCCCATGTCATTGGGTCCATAGATGGGACACATGTACTTTGGTACCACCACATGCACGGGAGGTGGCGTACCGCAATCGGAAGCACTACCACTCCATCAATGCCCTTGTGGTGTGTCAGTCCAACATGGTGTTTTTACATGTCTGTGCTCGTTTTCCAGGATCAGCACACGATGCCTACATCATGAGGCGTAGCAGGATGCCTGAAATGATGATGCAGCTGCGCAACGAAAGAGCATGTGTTGTTGGTGGGTACAGTCTGTCTGTCCTGTATTTTGCATAGCCTACCAGCACAACCGCTTCACCACTTCTAACGATGTCCATGTGCTTCCCATGTAGGGGACGCTGGCTATCCCAACATGCCATGGCTGCTCACACCTCTCCGCAACCCCATCACGCCGGCCCAGCTCCGCTACAACACCGCCCATGGCCGGACAAGGCGAGTGATAGAGAGGACGTTTGGCCTGCTGAAGAGCCCATTTCGGTGCCTCCACAAGACCGGCGGCGCGCTCCCATATGGCCCTGCGAAGGTCTGCAAAATCTTCATGGTCTGCTGCATGCTGCACAACATGGCAGTTGAGAGAGCTGTGCCACTCATCCTGGATCAACATGACGAGGACCATCCACCGGTGGAGGACGAAGGGCTTGGCAATGGGGCTAGTGAAGTGGAGGATGTGGAGCCGCAAGAGGACATCCGGACTCGGCTCATACGCGACTTCTTTGCTTAGTGGTGAGTACCAGTGTCTGAGTGTGCACGCATTGGTCCCCGTGTGGCATGTGTTGTGATGTGTGTCTCCACCTGCATGTATGGCACGTGAGTCAGAGGTGTGTGTGGGTGTGTCACTGGAGTGATGGTTGCAGTGATGGTTGTATTTCCCCAGGCATAATTGTGACCTAGCATGTTGTCATCCATACATGTGTCGAGTAAATGCACATGCAAGTGGCTGTGCTTTTTGTGGCTGACTTCTTGTGTGTCTCTCTTCCCCAGGTACTTGCGCATGCCGTCTGCTGCTTGCATTGTTGTGGCACTGCTATTCCTCATGAACACGTCATCATGGGCTGACTCAGCGTTACAGGCACGGACACGTTTGGAAGTCTCCATAGGGTAAGGGATGCATCAGGGGTGTATTGGGTGTGGCAGTTGTTCACGATGTATGCACACTGCCCCAGTCGATGTTTGGTTCCTCTGCAGCCATGTAGCATCACCATGGGACACGACATGCAGCTGTGTACACCTGACTAGATGATCTGCCTGGTTGACAGTCATCAGTGATGGGATAGTGGATTGTGATGATGGCATCAATGTGTGTAACACTGCCCTCGGACACATACGGTTAGCATTGGCTTGACATGGTGTGGGACTTCCACATCAGCGGATCAATGGTGTATGGCAGTCTCTCCGTGAGCAGCTGTGGGTGTTTAGCTGTTAGCCGACAATTGTGTGCCAGTTCCATGGCTAACACGCATTTGTGCTGCAGAAGGGGGGTGCCAGTGTTGGACCCACATGTTACTCCACAAGATGTGTTCATGTGTACTTCAAGTTGCCTCTGCAATCCCGAAAACATGACTAATAAAGGTGTCCCTATGCCTCCAAGGTGCCTCTTCTCCGTCAATGCTTGTGTGTTGCCACGGTACATCCAGCATGTCTGGCATGGTTTTCCCTGATAGTGGCTATGTGTCGATGTGTCGAGTAGCAAGATGCAAGCTGTGTGTGTGGGCTGAGACTGTGTATTGGGCATGATGTCCATGACTGTGTGGGTATTGTGACATGTGCCATCCCCATGCATCCAACGTTGGCCAGGCCCCCATTCTCTGCATCCACCGGACTCAAGCTTGCAGGACATGGTTCTGCCACCTGTCTACACATACCTGGGTGCCCCCCAGGACCCTGGACATGATCCCTGACCTCTGCGCATGACTGTTGCTGTACTCAATGTGTCTGTCAGCACGGTTGTGCGGCCACCCCCTCAGCTGGTTGGGCCCATCACGGGTGTGTATGGTGCTCCATGTCTGTCTTGACTAATACACTGTGACCCGTGTGTCCTGTGCCAGACTCAGGCCCCAGGGTGTGGATGGTTGGAGTCAAAAGAGAGCTCAGGCATGTTTAGACTTTACAACACAGATGTAAGGTAATAATGCAACCAGCAGGCATCTTCTCTTCATGGTGTGAATTTTTATTTTGGGGGGGGGGGGGATAAAGTGAAGGGCTTTCTGGGAATTTGGAATCCAAAGTTCAATAGGGGAGTTGGTGTCCTTGCCATTTGAAATCCTCAGAGTCCATGCCACAGTCTTTGTCAACATTGGTCAGACAGTGACCAGCAGGGCCATGTGGCAGAGAATGTCTCTTGATGCTGTGATGCTGTTGCTCCAGTGGGCCAGGTGCCAGGCCAGGTGTCCTGGGAGATGGTCATGTTGCGCCGACCCTCACGGTCTTTTACGTGGACGACCCGCCCTCCTGCGGGGACCCTCAGAAGCAGGCCGTGACGACGTCTGGGATGCTCCATCGGATGTTTCCTCCTCCTCCTCCTGCTCCCTCCCTGTGGGTGGTGATGTTCTCCGCCTTCTGGCACAGGGAGGGTCGGCCATGTTGTCGGCCATCCGACGGAGTGTATCGTGAATCCCCTGGAACACCGTCACTTGCTCAGCCTGTCTGTCCTCCATCCTCCGTTGGTGTTGCAGTAGACAGGCATGTTGCTGGGCCTGCTGGGTCTTAATCTCATCGAGGGTCCCCTTGATCTCATTGAGGGTGGACACAACCTGGGCCATGCCCGTGGTGTCCTGCCGATATGTGTCCATGATGTTACGGACATGGGCAAATACCGGTTCCCCAGCCAACTGGTCAGGCTCGCGCCTCCGCCGTCCTCCACTCCCACCACCCCTGCCCACTTGCACCTGGCCTGCCCTTGTGGGTACATCGGGTCTCCGGGACCCCTGAGGGGTGGCATTGGCGTTGTCGCCTGCCTCCTCCTGGGTGCCCGGGACACCGTGTCCCTCCTGGCCAGCCTGGCTGCATTGTGGTGGTGGGGCAGGGATCCTGGGTGTCTCCTGGGATGTGGCAGGAGTGGGGGTGGTGGTTGGCACAGTTGTACCTGACGCAGGTGCTGCAGGTGGTTGGACACCAGAGGTGCCAGGTTGGTCGGGGTCGTCCACAGAGTGGTGAGAGTCGTCGCTGCCGGTGGGATCAGGCTCCCGCAGATCCGGGTCCTGTGAGTCTTCCCCCCCAGTGTTGGGGGGTGAACCACGACGTTGACCTGTGTGTGAGAGAGACAATGTTAATTTTGGTCCATGCAACATCCATGTTTCATCAGTTTCAAAGTTGGCACTTTTCCTCTTGGAATTAGGATCTGTCTTGCATTCCACTCACAGTGCACTTGTGCATGGGTGTGTCCCTTGGACACCACTTTGGCCCCTTTAAATATGTGTGGCACAGTCTTACTTGCTGCGTCAAGTGTGACTGCAGTCAGCAGTGGAGTGGGCAGGTGTGGTGAGCCATGCATTGGCGCCTTCCGTGTAACACTGTACATGTGCACATGGAGTGGATCCACACACTTATATAATGCAGGTAGCTGTCGTTGTGCTCGTGAACAGGTTGTGACATGGGCCTGTGTTTTGCCATGGGGAAGAGGGGGGGTTCTGGCACTGGCCACCCTTGGCTACATGCACGCAGTCTACCTGCTGACGAGCAGACATTCCCACACACCACATGGCTGATTTGCTCTCCCTGTGTCTCCCTCCCTCTCTGTCCCCCTCTCCCTCCCTCTGTGTGTCTGCCTCCTCCCTCTGTCCATGTTCCTGTGTCTCCCTCCCTCTCTGTCCCCCTCTCCCTCCCTCTCTGTCCCCCTCTCCCTCCCTCCGTGTGTCTGCCTCCTCCCTCTGTCCGTGTTCCTGTGTCTCCCTCCCTCTCTGTCCCCCTCTCCCTCCCTCTCTGTCCCCCTCTCCCTCCCTCCATGTGTCTGCCTCCTCCCTCTGTCCGTGTCCCTGTGTCTCCCTCCCTCTCTGTCCCCCTCTCCCTCCCTCCGTGTGTCAGCCTCCTCCCTCTGTCCGTGTCCCTGTGTCTCCCTCCCTCTCTGTCCCCCTCTCCCTCCCTCTCTGTCCCCCTCTCCCTCCCTCTCTGTCCCCCTCTCCCTCCCTCTGTGTGTCACCCTCTGTCACCTCAGCCCAGCTTCCTAGACACACACTTTTTCCAGTCCTTTGAATGGCCCTTGGCTTGTTGCTGTGAGTTTGTTTCTGATCTCCAGGCACCCATTGGGTGTAGTGTCTGTGTGTGCGCTGCTGCTGTGGTTGTGTGTGCTGAAACTCTTTCACAGTGTTGGCTGTTCATTAGCTGCTGTCATGTGCAAAACAGTACCTTCACCCCCATGTGTTGATGCAAGGCGTCCGCCATTTGCTGGCGAGTCTTTCCTGTGTGGGGACACACTGTTTGTCTGGCTGTGACCTGGGCCATGTGGGCAGTGGGCATTGTTGTCTGCTTCTGAGTTGCACTATGTGCTTTTTGGGGCCCACCCTCCCGCCATCCGGGTTACCGTGTCATGTGTTGGTGTCTGCTGTGGCCTGTGACTTGACATTGTCCAGCTGGGTGCATGGGGCATGGTGGCGGCAGTGGCATGTGCGTGTTCATGGAGTGTGGGTGAGTCATGCGATAGCTTGGGGTGGTTGCGTGCCTGTTTGTGAGTTTGGTTGTGGATGACGTTCCCCCCATGTGAGGTGCGTTGTTTGTGTACTCACCCGGGTCTCGGAGTCCTCCTAATCCTTCGACTTCCTCCACCGGCTTTATGGCCATCACCCTCTCCTCCCAGGGCTGGTAGTGTACGGGTCTGCGGGAGGGCCCTCCTCCAGTGGCGTTGGCCTGGTTGTGTTCCTCCAGCATCTTGGCTCAGACCCTCCTCCGCAGATCGTACCACCTGGCTTGGCATTCCTGCCTGGTCCTTCTGGTGTCCGTAACAGCATTCACAGCATCGACGATGGTCTGCCACATGTTTTTGCTGCAATGCTGGTCTGTCTGACCAATGTTCCAAAGAGCTGTGGCTCGACTCTGAGGATTTCATCAACAAGGACCTCCAACTCTCGGTTACTGAACTTTGGATTCTTGTTAGTGGGCATGGTGAGGGGTGTGGGTGGGGATGGTGGGGGGGGTGTGTGGATGGTTGTGGGTGTGTGGGTGTGGTTGTGATGAGGGGGTGTTTGTGAAGGTGGTTGTGTGAAGGTGTGCAAGTGTAAGGTGTGGTGAAGCTTGTAGTATGGTTCTGTGGTGTCTGGCAGCAGTGAGTCTGTTGCAAAGGCTCATGGTTTGTGTGTGTGGGCCCTTTTTATTGGTCCATTGGTGGGTGTGGCTGTGTTTGAAGTTTGGGTGGGTGTGTTATAAGGAGTGGTGGTGTTTTGGGCCTCTGTTTGTTTTTGGCAGTTGCAGGTCAGTGAAGGTGTTTTTGTAGTGTTTGTTGGCCATGTTTAGTGGCTTTGTGCCATTCGTATAGTGTATTCTTGTGTTGTTTTGTTTTGTTCTGGTTGTGTACGTGCGTTTTGAGCGTGTGTACGGTGTGTACATGGGCCATTTGGTTGTACGGTGCTGTCCGTGTGTGTGGCTTGGTACGACTCGTACATGCGGTTTTGATGTTGGGGCCTGGGGTGCGCTCCGTACTTAGGAGGTTGTGTTGGGGGTGCGACGGGAACGTACTGGGGTGTACATTGACGGTGGTACGACACGTACAGGGGTGGGGGTACGACTCTAACGTACTGGGGTGTACATTGACGGTGGTACGACACGTACAGGGGTGGGGGTTCGACTCGAACGTACTGGGGTGTACATACATGGGGGTCGGACACGTACAGGGGTGGGGGTTCGACTCGAACGTACTGGGGTGTACATTGACGGTGGTACGACACGTACAGGGGTGGGGGTTCGACTCGAACGTACTGGGGTGTACATCGACGGTGGTACGACACGTACAGGGGTGGGGGTTCGACTCGAACGTACTGGGGTGTACATAGACGGTGGTACGACACGTACAGGGGTGGGGGTACGACTCGAACGTACTGGGGTGTACATACATGGGGGTCGGACACGTACAGGGGTGGGGGTTTGACTCGAACGTACTGGGGTGTACATACATGGGGGTCGGACACGTACAGGGGTGGGGGTTCGACTCGAACGTACTGGGGTGTACATAGACGGTGGTACGACACGTACAGGGGTGGGGGTTCGACTCGAACGTACTGGGGTGTACATTGACGGTGGTACGACACGTACAGGGGTGGGGGTTCGACTCGAACGTACTGGGGTGTACATAGATGGTGGTACGACACGTACAGGGGTGGGGGTTCGACTCGAACGTACTGGGGTGTACATACATGGGGGTCGGACACGTACAGGGGTGGGGGTTCGACTCGAACGTGCTGGGGTGTACATCGACGGTGGTACGACACGTACAGGGGTGGGGGTTCGACTCGAACGTACTGGGGTGTACATACGTGGGGGTCGGACACGTACAGGGGTGGGGGTTCGACTCGAACGTACTGGGGTGTACATAGACGGTGGTACGACACGTACAGGGGTGGGGGTTCGACTCGAACGTACTGGGGTGTACATACACGGGTGGGGGTGTACATACACGGGGGGTACGTCTCGGACGTACGGGGGCGGGAGGAGTGTTTGGTGCGTATGCGGGCACATGTCTCCATGGTTGCTATGGGAGTTCGGTGCGGACGGTGTTTTTTCCATACGGTTGTAACATCGGACGCACGGGATGGATCGGACTTCACCTTTCACATTTGTACGGTAAATCGTCCGAGGACGTGTCGGACACATTTTCCGACCCGAGGACGTGTGGGAAATCATTCCCGATGCGGTTTGTATGGACTTTTTACCATGCGAATCGTGATTGCCAGTTCGTACGGCACTTGTACAATTCGTACGGTAAAAAGACCGGATACGAGTCGCACGGGGAATTTTTTTACCGGATCGTAATTGGCCCCTCTGTCTCTATGACAACCAGCATGCATTTAGGGCCTAATACTTGTCCCTTATGTGTCCCCTATGTAATTTTGAAATCCACACACAGGTATGGTGCGTTTCACACGTACCCCTACGGCACAAGTACAATGGTGAAACGAAGTGTACATACGCGATGATAGCGGGTGTACGGTGCGTTTCATACGTATGGGTACGCACTAGTTCACACGTACGGGTACGCACTAGTGTAGCAGTGCATTAGACACCTACGGGTACGCACTAGTTCACACGTACGGGTACGCACTAGTAGTACAGTGCGTTTGACATGTACGGGTACGCACTAGTTCACACGTATGGGCACGCACTAGTAGTACAGTGCGTTAGACACCTACGGGTAAGCACTAGTTCACACGTATGGGTACGCACTAGTAGTACAGTGCATTAGACACCTACGGGTACGCTTTAGTTCACACGTACGGGTACGCACTAGTAGTACAGTGCATTAGACACCTACGGGTACGCTCTAGTTCACACGTACGGGTACGCACTAGTAGTACAGTGCGTTAGCCACCTACGGGTACGCACTAGTTCACACGTATGGGTACGCACTAGTAGTACAGTGCGTTTGACATGTACGGATACGCACTAGTAGTACAGTGCGTTAGACACCTACAGGTACGCACTAGTTCACACGTACGGGTACGCACTAGTAGTACAGTGCGTTTGACACCTACGGGTACACACTAGTTCACACGTACGGGTACGCACTAGTATTACAGTGCGTTTGACAAGTACGGGTACGCATTTCACACGCTTACAATGGTAATACAGGCACACACATGCCAGGATGGAGGGCTATGAGTTGCACAAGGATGTCCATCAAGTACTTGTCATTGCATACTGTTATGTGCAGGCCCTAGGTGTGGCCGCCAGTGATATTGCACAGGTCATCTCATCTAGTTGCACAATTGATGTGTGTTGACCTGTGGACACATGTCATGTGTGATGGGGCACTATGTGGCACACATCACCTTGACACTTGCCACATTTGTGTCTGTAGTCCAACTGTGTCATGCCCAGCAGCAGTGGGATGGCACAGTCATCCCCACCCGCACCTGTCTCCTGATGCCAGGGACAGGGACACTCAATCAACTGACATGTCACGATCTGCGTACTCCTTTGTGACTATGTCAGGTGTGTGTCATGTGTTCCCATGAGCTTGATGTCAGTGTTCCGTCAACTGCATCTGCTGTTGGTGCATCCAACACGGGTCTGTGTGGAGATGGGCATGGGACACATCTACGCACACCATGCCACATGTGGATTCCCACCGCTATAGGGTCTGTGTGCATCGGACATCATATTTTCCCAGTCATACATGTCTGCGTTGTCTCAATGGCTGTGTCTTTCTCTTGTCGTATGTACCCCTTCATCGCAATGTGTTTGATATGTACATTTGACATTCCTTGTGACCTGTGCATGTGCCTTGCAGCCAGATGTGTGGATGAGATGACATCCTTCCAATGCAGCTATGTGGTTGTGTGTCACTCCGGTGATATCTGTGGCTCTTCACTCAGACTGGCCACCAACTCATTTCAGGGCATGTCATGTAGACTTGACAATCAACAGGTGTATCTGGCTTTTTGTAGGAGTGCCAGCAAGCTGGCATATGTGTCCTGTATATATTGCACACACCCGACTCCATAGTTACCTGATGTGTATTAGCAGTGTAGCATGTGCTATGTTCATTGACATTGATATTGGCAGACTCATCATCTTCTTCTTACAAACAATGACTTGCAGGGCACCGCCTGTCCCAAGAACAATGCCAGACTTGGGTGCCATGAGGGAATGTGTCTGCATCCGACATTACAGATTCACTCAACAGTTGATTGAGGACTTGACCAACAGGCTGGCAGCACACCTCCAACCACAACACAGGTATCCTACTGCGCTGACCCCAAAGATGAAGGTGATGTCAGCTCTACATTTTTTTGCCACAGGTACGTTTCAATTCACCATAGCTGATGTTGGTGGTATGTCACAGACAATGTTCAGCCGAGTCCTGCGTGATGTTTTAGCAGACATGTTGGAGCACCTTGATGAATTCATCACATTTCCTACTCCTGAGGAGTTGACAGATGTCTAGGGTGATTTCTATGCCTTGGGAGGGATGCCCCATGTCATTGGGTCCATTGATGGTACACATGTGGCTTTGGTACCATCACAGGAACAGGAACAAGCCTATCGCAATAGAAAACATTACCACTCGATAAATGCCCTTGTGGTGCGTCTTGCTAACGTGCTGATTTCCCATGTCTGTGCACGTTTTCCAGGATCAGCACACGATGCCTACATCATGAGGTGTAGCAGGGTGCCACAAATGATGCTGCGGCTGCACAACGAACGAGCATGTCTTGTTGATGGGTATACTCTGTTTGTCCTGTGTGTTGCGGTATCTTTGGCTCTTACGGCATCTCCTGACCCACTTTTTTACATGATGTTTCCATGTAGGGGACTCTAGATATCCCAACATGCCATGGCTAATGACACCTCTCCGCAACCCAAGAACAGCTGCACTCACAGGTACAACAATGCACACGGGCAGACCAGGTGAGTGATTGAGAGGACGTTTGGTCTCCTGAAGAGCCGATTCCGGTGCCTGGACAAGACAGGCGGGTCCCTCCCTTATGCCCCGGAGAAGGTCTGCCGAATCAACCTCATGTGCTGCATGCTGCACAACATGGCAGTTGAGAAGGCAATGCCACTCATCCTGGATCCGGATGAGCAGGAACATCCACCCGTGGAGGATCAAGGGCTTGCTCACGAGGCTAGTGATAAGGAGGAGGAGGAGGATGATATCCGGAGTCAGCCCATACGCAAATTCTTCTCATAATGGTGAGTCACTGGGTATGAGTGTGCAAGCTTGTAGCATTGAGTGGCATGTGTTGCAATGTGTGTGTCCAGCTGACTGAATGCAAAGTGACTTTGATGTGTGTTCTGATGTGTCACTCGAGTGATGATGTCATACCACACAGTTTTGCGGAGAGACTTTCTTTGAAATTTACATGTGTCCAACATTGTTCATGTTTTGTAAATGTCCTTGTGTGCGGCGAGAATTGTTTTAGGTGACTTCTTGTGTGTCTGTCATTCCCAGGTTTTTGCGCCTGTTGTCTGCTCGTGTCTTCTTTGTCCTCCTGCTATTCCTCATGAGGATTGCAACGTGTGCTGAATCAGCGTTCCATGCACGGACATGTGGAAATGTCAGTTTGGATAAGGATAACAGCAAGGCTTTTTGGTGGTGGTACGGGTTGGGAATGTGTGGGCCTGCTTCTGTGCATGTTGTGGTACCATGCATACATGTCTTCTCACCATGGAGCATATAACATGTAGCATCACTCCCATGACATGATAGTCACCCTTCTTGACTGTCATCTGTAGTGGAGTGTGGCGTCTGATGAAGGCATCAAAGTGTGTAAACCTTGGCTCTGAAACATTGCGGATGCTACGGGTGGACATAGTGTGGGACATCACAACAACAGGCTCTATGGGGAATTGCAGCCTCTCCGTGTGCAGCAGGATGTGTTTGGCTCATCCCCTTGACTTGTGTGCCAGTTCATTGGGATTGACATCATCCGTGTCGTGAAGGGGGGGTCCAGCGTATGTCCCACATGTTCTGTCAACTGACCTGTGAGTCTGTTCACATGGATGCATTTCCCTTTGTGTGTGTATGTGGAATAAAGGTGTTCAGCACAATCCAAAGTGCCTCATCTCTGTCACTGCAGCTCTCTTGCCAGTTTGCATGCGTCATCTATGGCATACTTGTCAAATATTGAGCATATGTGTATGTCTACTTCGGCAACATGCATATGCAGTTCTTCATGGCAAATAATATCTATTGTGCATGAAGTCCCTGGTTGTGTATGTATTTGTGCAGGTTGCTCCACACAACGGGACGTGAACACACGCTGATGGTGTGTCTCCTGTGCGCAGCTCTGCATTTTATTGCCTGACCCTGTGACCGTCATTTTTGGTGATTGGTCATACATTTTCTCATAGTGACCCATGAGTTACCTGACACTCCTTCCTTTACATACACCTGTTGCACTGTGCCTTTCTGACCTCCTTGTCTTTGTGTGCTACTTTTTGCCTAGTTTCTCACCCCTTCCACCTGCTGCTGTGTCACCTGCGGCACCGCCCCGCCGAGTGCCATGATTCTGCAACCCACACGTCCCCAAAATGCTCCTCCCTTCCCCCCTCCACCCATTCTTAATGCAGCCAGCAGCTTGTCTGTGCCACTGTTGCGCCAATGCCGTGCCAAAGGCAGGACTGTCTGCACCTGCAACGTGCACAGTGCCCGAGCCTCTGGTCTTTGCATGACCCACGTCACACAACAGGCTCATGCTGCAGCCAACCTCCAAGCAATGTCCTCCACACAATCATCCGCCTGCTATCAGGCAACCCCTAAGCACACACACGACAATTTCGCATGCTGAGTGTGCAACTCCAACTGCTTACACTGCGCTGCCCAGCCTACTAGACCATGTCAGAACAACCAGGTCATGTGCCTCCTACTCCACACCCGCTCCGTCCACCAGCACGCCATTGGACTCTGTTACCTCCTCAACACAACAGGCCCACACATCACCTTCATGACAGTAACCTGGACATAAGCATCCTCAGCACACGACTTCTTCATTGCCATCTCAGACGGATACAAGATCACCCGCAGGGACGGCACCAACAATCCTGGAGGATGAATTGCAATTGATTCACACCCTCAGAGTCACAAATCCGGGTTTGCAGCAACTCCCTGGCAGCCCTCAGAGTAACACTCATCTACAGACCTCCAGGCCCTACATCCACAATTCCGCAAAGCCATCAACACGTACATCTGCACGCACGCCCTCACCTCCACAGGCTACATGTGACTGGGGGCCAGTAACTTCTGGCTGGAGGAGAACCACACCACCATCCATCATTGGTCCATCAACATTTTATCCACGTCTGCGACAAGCAACACACTGACCCACACCCTACAGACCTAGCCGGACTCTTGTGCAAACCTTGCAACACAAAGAGCCATCATTTACCTTACAGGCCTGGAAAAGACCACACACAGACATCACCACATCATCAGCAAGGACAAGTGGAGATCCTTCAGATATTGCAGAGACACCAAAACACACGACATCAAGGAGCTCATCAGCATTGTGAATGAACTGACAGCAGATCTCCATCCAAGACACCCCACCCTTGCAAGGCAGATCACATCCCTTGCATCTTTGCACCACTGCTAGCTCATGGCCATACACAACAGCCTTGGCACACAGAGGCAAACAGCACTATTATCCGCAGGACAAACCCCCCTCAGGTTCTGGACTCCCGTCAGCAGCAAGTACACCACCTGGCTCATGTGCACCATCCACTCTGGCTCTCCATCAGGCCCCTTCCCACACAACATCTCACCCACATCATTCCCCATTCTTGAGGCCCACGTCCAGCGCGTCATGAATGTCTCCTTTGAGTTTTCCACATTCCATGGGTGCGGGGGGCATGCAGAGACCCAGGCCCTTCTTAAACAACGGACGACAGTACCGCAGGATCTCCTGGTACATCACCCTTCTTCCCTACCCAGCAAATGTCATCAGGAAGACACTCAACAAGCAACTGACAAATTTCCTCCACGCAACCAGCTCCAGGCAACCGGCACCAGACCATCTTCCACAGTAAACACACCACTGCAACCGTCATCATTGCCATCACCAACGACAACTTTGCCTTGCTCAACAATGGTGAGCCCACCCCCCTTGACCTCTCAACGGCATTGTACACCATGTGCTACCACACTGTCAGCTCACACATCTCCAACACTGGTATCCAGAGGAGGGCCCAGGATTCAATCAGGAAGTAGCTCACCAGCAAGGCCCAGGGAGTCTGCCTCCACCCTGCAGCATGTAGTACACTGGGGTCATCATGTGGCACATGCCCCAGGGCTCTTCTCTCAGCGTGACAATCTTCAATGTCTCCATGACCCCCCTCTCCACCATCACATGCGCATACGACCTCATCATCATCTCGTATGCCATTGACACCCAGCTGCTGCTCAAACTCACCAAAGAGCCAGCCATTGCCAGATCCAAACTTCAAGAAGGCATGAGATCTGTTGACGAATGGCTGAACATCAGCCACCTGAGGCTGGACTTGGACAGGACTTAGGTCATCATCTGAGGATTGTCCCCTTACGGCTGTATCAACTCCTTGTGTCCCACTGGTCTGGGCACCGCACTAGCACCCAGTGGCCACACACGCAAGCTGGTGTTCATCATGGACCCTTCGCTGACAATTACCATGCAACTCACCACCATCTGTACCTCATGCTGCAACACCCTCTGCATGCTGCAAATGATCCACAGATAGATCCGCTACAAGGCAAGACAGACCGTCCCCCAGGTCCACGACACCAGCCGGCTCAACTACAGCAGCGGCCTCTACGTAAAACAACAGCAAAACTGCAGGAGAAGTTGTCCACATCCAGGGTGCATCCGCACACCTCATCTTGAACATCCCCAGCCCCAGCCACATCACTGTCCACCTGAGATAGCTAGAATGGCTCACTGCTGCAGGATCACCTTCAGACTCCTCAACCACACTCAGGAGGCAGTCCACAACCCCAGACCCAAAACAAACCTTGGATGTTTGTCATCCAACACCCTGTTGGCCCAACTCCGTGCAGCCCACCTTGCCCTGGCCACCATTCATCACATCCACATAAACACTGCATGCAGGAGATAGTTCTCCCACCTCGCCAAACAGACCTGGGGCTCCCTCCCCGGGCACATCAACATGACCCATGACCTCTACACCTTCATGATACTCTTCCAAATTGGTCTGTCTGAGCAGTATTGCAAGTCCCCCCCTCAGCAGCTTGAGGCCATCACGGGTGAGTATTGGGCTCCATGTCTGTATTTGGTGATACATTGAGACACATGTGTGTCCTCGTCCGGACTCAGATCCAAGTGTATGGATGGCTGGAGTTAGTTCCCCACTCAGGCATACTTTGACACATCCCCACACGTATGTTGTGGACTCATGCTAAATGATTGCAACATAAAATTTCACATATTCATTATTTAATTATAGGTCTGGGGCGTGAATTGTGCACTGAAAAAGGTGCAATGCAGGGACCATAGAATCCAAAGTTCACAGGGGGAGATGGGATCCTTGCTATTTGAAGTCATCAGAGTCCAGACCACAGTGTTTGGCATCATTAGTCAGACTGTGACCAGCAGGTCCATGTGGCAGATGATGTCAGTCAATGAGGTGATGCTGTCGCACATGAAAGCCAGGTGCCAGGCCAGGTGACCTGGGAGATGTGGATGGTCCGCTGCCTCTCACGGTCATTTCCGTGGACGACCCACCTTCCTCTGGGGACCCTCAGAAGCAGGCCTTGACGATGCTTGGGACGATGCTCCGTCGGACGAATCCTCCTCTTCTCCTCCTCCCTCCCTGTGGCTGGTGGTGGTCTTCGCCTGGTGGCACAGGGAGGGTTGCCCAATGTGTTGGCGATCCGACAGAGTGAATGGCTTATGTCCCTTTGCACCGCCAGGAGCTCAGCCAGTCTTGCCTCCATCCGTCCTTGGTGTTCTTGTTGACTGGCGTGTTGCTTGGCCTGCTGGTTCTTGATCTCTGTGAGGGTCACCACTACCTGGCTGAACTCCCTGGTGTCATGCCGGTATGCCTCCATGATGTTGTGTATGTGTGACATACCGGTCCCTTCAGCTGGCTGGTCAGGTTCTCGCCTCCGCCTGCCTCCACTCCCACCACCCCTGCCCACACGAGCCTGGCCTACCGTTGGTGGCACATCGGGTCTACAGGACCCCTGAGGGATGGCAGTGGCAGTGTTGTCTGCCTCCTCCTGGGTCCCGGCGCTCCTTGTCTCTCCTGGTCAGACTGGCTCAGTTGTTCACTGCGGGCAGGGCTCCTCTGTGTCTCCTGGGATGTGGCAGGAATGGGGGTGGTGGTTGGCACAGATGGTCCTAAACCAGGTTCTGCAGGGGCTTGGACACCAGAGGGTCCAGGTGGGTCGGGGTCATCCGCGGAATGTTGAGAGGCGTCACTGCCGGTGGGATCAGGTTCCTCCCGGGCCAGGGACTATGAATCTTCAACCCTATTGTTGGGGGTAGATTCATCACGTTGCCCTGTGTGTGAGAGACAGACAATGTTAATGCTGTTTCATGCAACATGCATGTATCATACACATTCAAGTTGGCACTGTTCCTCCAGGTAGTTGTATGTGCCTAGCATTCTCCTCAATGTTCACTTGTGGATGGGTATGTTGCGGGGGACAGATTGATATGTTCTCCTGAGTCTTTGACATGTGGATGTTTGGCTTGGATGCTTCTTTGGCTATGTATTGGTGTTGTTGTGTTACATATCCATTGTGACAGTGTGTAAATCCATTGCCTGTCCCGAGGGTGTCTGCTTGTGTAAGGGGTGTGTGTGACAGGGCCTGCTGGTGGGTGTAATGTGATTTGGCACTGGGGCTCCCAGGTGATGTAGCTGTCCCCCCATGGAGCATGCTGCCATGACAGTGAGTGTGAGTTCCTGTCCTAGATATCTGACCTGGTTGTCTTGGTGTTTGTGTTTGCACTGGTCACAGGAGGGGCTTCTGCTGCCTACACACGGGCCGAGTGTGAGCTATCTTGTCAGTACTTTCCCAAACCCTGTGCATTGTGCATGGTGCATGGGTATGTACCTGGGCCATATGGGATGAGGGCAATTGTGACTGATTTGGAGTTCAACAATGTGTTTTGTGCCACCCACCCTCCCAGCATACCGGACATCCATTCTTGGGTTGCTGCTTCATGTAGCATGGGACATAGCATGGCCTTGCTTTCTCAATGGAGCATACACATGTTAGTGGCATCAGCGTTATTTTTGACTGTGGTTCTGGCCGGTGAGGGCTTGGAGGTAGTTGCGTGCATTTTGTGTAGTTGGGTTGTGGATGCCATTACCCCCATGTTACGTAAGTTGTTTATGTACTCACCAGGCTCTGGAAGTCCTTGCAGTCCATGTACTCCCACCGGCGGAAGCAGGGCCATCACCTTCTCCTCCCAGGGATGGTAATGTACTGGTCTGCGGGGCGCACCACCTCCAGTGATGTCGCTCTGGGCGTAGTCATCATTCATTTTGCGCTTGACCGCGCTCCGCAGATCGTACCACCTGGCTTGGCCTTCTTTCCTGGTCCTTCTGATGGGTGCAACAGCATTCACCCTATCGACGATCCTCTGCCACAGGCGTGATTTTTCGGCTATACTGGTCTGTCTGACCAATGTTCCAAACAGCTGTGGCTCGACTCTGATGACTTCATTGACAAGGATCTCCAGCTTCTCCCTTGTGAACTTTGGATTCTTGTCTGTGGGCATGGTGTGGGGTGAGGGTGTGGATGGATGTGGGTGTGTGGGTCTGAATGTGACGTGTGGGTGTGAATGTGTAGAGGGGGTATGTGTGAAGGAGGTTGTGTGACGGTGTATATGTTAAGGTGGATGGGTGCAGTTGTTGGTGTGTGCTCTCTAGCTGCAGTGAGTCTGTTGCAAAGGCACATGGTTTGTGTGTGTGGGCCCTTTTAATTGGTCCATTTGTGGGTGGGCCTCAGTTTGAATTTTTGATGGGTGTGTTATAAGGGGTGGTTGTGAGTTTGCCCCTCTGTTTGCCTGTTTGGATGTGTCCAGGTCAGTCATTTCCATTTTTAGTGCACTGTAGACGTGTTTTGTGGTGTTGTGCGAGTCGAATAGACCCTCCTTGTGCTGTTTTACAGTGTCCGTGGTTCAGTACGGTACAGGGGTATGAGTCGTACAGGCACACACCCCCATGCGTTGTGTATGTACGGTGCGTGCACGGCCATTGCTATGTACGGTGCGTACACAGCCATTGCTATGTACGGTGCGTACAGCGCCATTGCATATGTACGGTGCATACACCGCCATTGCTATATACGGTGCGTACATCGCCATTGCATATGTACGGTGCGTACACCGCCATTGCTTATGTATGGTGCGTACACCGTCATTGCTATGTACGGTGCCTACACCGCCATTGCTATGTACGGTGCGTACACCACCATTGCTATATACGGGGCGTACACCGCCATTGCTTATGTACGGTGCGTACACCGCCATTGCTATGTACGGTGCCTACACTGCCATTGCTATGTACGGTGCGTACACTGTCATTGCTATGTACGGTGCATACAACGCCATTGCTATGTACGGTGCGTACACCGCCATTGCTATGTACGGTGCGTACACCGCCATTGCTATGTATGGTGCGTACACCGCCAATGCATATGTACGGTGCGTACACCGCCATTGCTATGTACGGTGCATACTACGACATTGGTGCGTACAACGACATTGCGTATGTACGGTGCGTACACCGCCACTGAGTATGTGCAGTGCGTAATACAAAATTGGTGCGTACAACAACATTGCGTATGTACGGTGCGTACACCGACATTGCATATGTACAAGTCATTCCCCGTGTACGGGACGTTTTCCATACGAATCGTAAATCGGAAAGCCGGTCCGGATCGTACTTGTACGCTCGGACTGTCTTTTTACGATTCATACGGAAAAGGGTCCGGGTCCGTCTAGTACAACTTTTCCCGCTTCGATTCGTACGGATCGGGCCGATCCGTATGTACTTTTTCCCATACAAATCGTACTTCACGGGTCGGACGTGACTTGTACGATTCGTACGGAAAAAAATACGGACACGAGTCGTACGGGAAAAAAAAATACAGGATCGGAATCGGCCCCCTAATGTTTGATATTATAATTTTAATTAGTATTTCTAGTTATGTATGTTTAAATAATATTTAAATATTATATTTATTATTTTCTGCAATTATTTTAAAATATATATATTAAATCTTTATAATTTGACAATTTTTACATGTATTTTTGCATTAAAAGTAAACTTTTGTTATAGCGAAATTAAACATTGCCCAGAAGTGGGGGGTGGGCACTGTACCGCATTTACGGGATTGGGCAAAAGACATGGACCGCGCTATGGTAGCGGAGAAAACTGTGTATAAAGGAAGAGGATGCCCACGGAAATGGGATCAAAAGTGGGAACGCTGGAATAAATACAGGGGTGAAATCTGCATTTCTCCCACGGTGGAACTTAGGAGGGAGAGACTCGCGGTGTTAGAGGGGGCGCGTGAAGACATGATGGCATAAACTCAGGGCAACTAAGAACAATAAGAATAAGTGATGTACCCTGACCCGAAGACATAGTTGTAACCCTGATAGTGACTGCTAAGCCATTCATAGAGTGTAATCTTATATGCTCCTGATGGTTTGCAGGTCATAATATAATGCTAAATAGCTTGTATCCTCTGCCGAGATGTCTATGTAATGTCTTCATTGCTGCAGTTTTTGTTTCTAATAAAAATTGTTAAAAAAAAGCACAATTTTTAAAGATGTAAATAAATGTATCTTTCCGACCTCTGTAATAAGTTTACACTCTTGGCCATCCTCCTCGAAAAGGTTTTTGAATTATTTAATGCGCCTTGGCATTTGAGTGCTCTGTGCATGGTTTCGTCACTTTCCACAGTCACACCTTTCTTTCAATGCATTTTCCCTTTGCACACTGACAGTTCTCTCTGGCAGTAGGTCTGCTATCAACACCATCTAATTAAAGTCCTTTGCTAGCTCTATGGGAACTTACCAAAATAACTTCTCTTGGTTTTCATGCCTGTTTATCCTCAGACCTCATTACTGCTAGTAGTGGAAACATGTTTTTATTCGTTTCAACCTGGTGGGAGCTGAGGCCTCAGGGCCAAGGATGGGCTTGATTATATTAACTCAACTTCTCCCCTCTCACTCTTTCCTAGTGAAGTTAATAGATCACATGGTCATACCTTGAAGAGGCCCATTCTCTTAAATCTATGCTCTCCTCAAAGCTCCTTCATGGCTATTGGGCACTAAATTTCAATAGCACAGACACAATTGAGTGGAGATATGCATGCACACATACATCCTCAATTTCTTACTGCACCTATTGTGGCTAACATATTCACTAAGGACAATAGAAGCCTCACCTTTGCTCAGAGTCTCTGAGATAAAATTCATCTCATTTCAGGGGAAGAAAACATCTACTTTCAAATACCATGCTGGTGGTAGGCATGAGTCACATACACTAGGAATGGCTTCATTGGGTTTATCATTAATCCATGAAATTAAGACCATTAACCAATCTATCAATTAAAAAGGTTAGGGGGATCCTTTAAAGGTAAGCTCTGCACTCTAACACAGTCTCTTGAGCAAAGGCCTCTTCAGGGTCTTCTGACAGGACTGACTGTTGTGTCACACGATACAAACTGTTTTTGTAAAACATATGTTATTAATATCTTGGCAGTACAAGGGTGAGTAATCGGTGTCTCAGTGGAATACACAAAGGATAACAATAAGTCACTATGGCATTATCCTCCAACTCAGATCCATATAACATCAGTCTTCAAGGGCGTACCTGTCCAGTAGGGACGGTGCAGTAGTGCACAGGTGGAATGCATTTGCCAACAAGGGAGAGGGGAAATGGAATGTCTAACGGGGGTTGATACCATAAAGTTAAAAGGATATTAGCCTCAAGGCTTCTGGTGGGGGTGAAGCACAGTAGGGGAGCAGTGGGGACTCCAATATACAAGCATGAGGGATCCCCCTGGTGTGAACCCCATGGATCCTGTCAATACCCCTCTGGAGTGGTAACAGATTAATCCTCCTCTTTGGAAACATCATCAGTTGCCAGAGCAACTACCCTGTAACATCCATATGGGGACATTCCTGGAGAACTATGTCCCATGCCTGTGCGTGATCTAAGTTTCACAGCCCTTTCTGCGCCTCTGACTGCAACACAGCTCCTTCACAGGTAGCTATTTCAGACAATTATTTCCCCCACCCTTGGAGCATGGGCCCTTTAGGGGATTTTCAAAACCAGATTATCTGGCATCCATCTAATACCAGGGATAGGTCCCCAAATCTTGAGGTTAAAAGCATTAGCTTTGGTTTTAGGGAAAAGGCCTAGGAGACAGGTGATTGGAGAGAGAATTATATTGCGGCCCATAGCAGTATTGATAAAAGTCACCACTGTGTTCTAATTAGAGGTGAAGGTCCTGCATCCCCATGCCATAAGATAAAAGTCCACCCTAATTTCAAGGCAGAGGGAACATGCCACCTGAAATTCCAGCAACATAAGATTTATACATTAGGCATTATCTACGCCCTGTGGAGGTAATACATTTGAATAAGTTAGAACTGAGCATTTTGCGAGGTGTGCGATTGATGATGTTATGCCTGTCCCTATCTGTGAGCCCATGTTCCATGTCCCATGCCAAATGGTCTCGTAGAACAGTCAATGTGCTTTGGGTCTGTGCCAGCAGTGCTTTGTAAATAAGGGTATTGCATGGGACTGGTCAATGATGAAACAGAGTGTTTCCAAGACTTTGTGTTTTGAGGGTTCCCTGCCATCTTCCTCCACATCCACCACATGCCAGATCCTACTACTCCATAGAGCAGAAAGTGGTTGGAGGTATGTCATAGTCTTAAACCAGGTCCGCAAAGTTTCGCAGTTTCCCATTCATATATCAGCTTCCCAATAGCGTCATACTTCTTTGCTCGCAGTTCCACAACCCAGACCTGTTTCCCTCATGCCGGAGGTGTAATAAGACTGTCAAAGGAAGGTCCTTTGAATACAGGATTTTGATCTGCATCCGCTGCAAAGTCCTGGCACACTCAAACTGTAGTGCAGTCAGTAGAAGGCCAGAGTGACCATCACTCAGTTGAGTATTCGAGTTGAGCAATAGAGACAGCAGCAAAGTGCACCTCGAGATAAAGCGCACCCCATCTGGCATGCCTCCCCAACTAGATTGTCCCCAATAAGCTGCCTACTTAGGCTGTGCCGCCAGATAATAAAGCTCTAGGTCAGGGACCTCCAGTCCTCCACCATCAGTGGGAAGTCAGAGTTTTGGTCAGTGCTAGTCGCTCCTGGGCCATACCCCAAATGATATGAAGTAATAGACCGTCCATCTCATAAAAGATGGACTTTGGCAGACTAATCGGGAGTGCCGCAAAAAATTGCAATATGCGGTTGAAGATGTTGTGGAGAAGTGTGGCTCACTGGTTAGAGTAGGCAGACCTGGAAGCAGAGGTCAGCCCGGGACCAGGGTTCAATTCCCGGCTCGGCTGGGTCTTGAGTCCATAAATTGTCCATGGACTCGATAATTCTCGCTCCAGTGCATACTTGATTCATGGGTTCACACTCTGCAACTCTGGGCAATAGCTTGCTTAATCTCCACAATGGCCCCTCGCGGCGGGATGCCTGGCTTTCACCTTGTGGGTGCCCTGCTGGGTTATCTCACAGGGGAATACCAGGACGGGTTCCCTAAGCAAGCGCTTAGAGACCGGTTGGTGATTTGCGCTATATAAATATCTGTACATTTACATTTACATTTACATGTTTCTTCTTCCCCGCATATTGCAATTTTTTGCGGCACTCCCGAATAGTCTGCCAAAGTCACAGGACCTCTTCAGCCTCAATTCATAAGCGATAGCTCCCACCAAGCCACTCCCAGATGCTGTGCCCTAGCACCATGCCAGAAGTTAGTTTGTGTAGGCCCCAGCCTCCATCTTGCCAGCCAGTGGCTGTGAAGCACGATATGGCCGGGGACTAACTGGGCAATCGTTTTTGATGTCCCAGGGTCATCAGGGTGCAGTTTACACCACAGGAGCTGGTCCCAACAGCAGGATAAATTAAAAAACCCAGGGCGGGGCGAGGAGCACCGCGGCGGTGCTGTTCACTCCAAGGTGGCTTGCTCCACCCCCCTGTCACACAATACACATAAGTTGCTAAACTCAATCATCAGTGATCTGGAAGGATACACATTTATAAATGTACTTTAGTTTTATATGAATACCATAATTAAATAGTCTGTTTGAAGGATGTAATCTAGAAAATTTGAGTTTCGGTGTCTCATTTATGTATGGAATTGTACAAGATATGAAAATACACAATCATTTTAATACTAAATACCTTTAACACATAAGATAAGATGTTTATGTTTTAAATATTCAGAGAGATAAGCTAAAACACGAATGGACATCATTAAATATGACTGATTTGTAAACCTACAGAAATAACAAGGAAGAGGGAAGATTTATATTTTAGTTTTATTTTCAGTTTCTCAGTTGTCATTGCCTTCTAAATCAAACCCAACTAGTCAAGTCAATTCAATTCAATTCTTTCTTTATTCCTCCATCCAAAGTCAGGACATAAAAGATACACATAGATATAAACATCATATAAAATCATTTGCAGCAACTACAAACTCATTTTTTGTTTAAAAAGAATACAACAGCTCACAGATACTGTACTTATTCTTGAAATTAAAGTGGCAGTGCAAAACACTTGGGTTTGTAAGTAGCAGCAGATTTATCAGATGTGGACTAAAGTGACAGTGCAAAACGCTTGGGTTCGTAAATAGCAGCAAATATTATCTAATAGTGCAACAAAGAGAAACAACTGCAGCCATCAATAGCAGCAAATATTATCAGAAAATACATGAGTAATAAGATAGGGCCTAAAAACAAGTCAGTAAATCAGGTAAACATTTTAGCAGCAATATCAATGCATTCCATGCAGAAAATGATAAAAATACATTAAAATTAAAACAGCATACTCCTTCTCTTTGCTAGGATGCACTTCAAAAAGCTGCCAACAGCAAAACAGACATTGAGATCATTCATTTACTGCAAAAAGTACAAAGCCGCTTTGCACTTAGAGAATTTGTGTCTGCGCAAGAGAAGTATTAAAAATTTCCTGGTAAATGGAAGATAAAATTGACACAAAAATACAAAATGTAAAATGGTTTGACTCGAATGTTCATTACAGGGGCAGACCATAATAGATTCTGAAGAATACTGATCCAGGGGGAATCATATCAACCAACAAAAAGATCCCAGCCTGAATCTAGATACCAGATTCCTTTCATACATATTATTTACATATATTAGATACGGGGCAATGTAGGGAGGAACTTGTAATACGACAATAATCCCTGACTGTGGGTTTGGCTACTTCAAACAATTCCCTGGACAGACCTTTGTGTTTTGGAAGCTCACCAAAGCCCGCTGTCGATCCCTTTTATCAATTTGATCTGTGTGCTCAAACAAAGAGGGATAACCAAGTTCTGTAAAACAGGTTTTAATGTATTGGAGCCAGGGGATGCAAAGGCCTCGAGTACAATTTAGACAGTCTCTAATAATTGCCCTATTAAAATCAGCTTCTTCATTTGTCCAGATAGAACACCAGGCAGCTAAAGGTGCCACATTTCTAGTATCTTGGATATACCCAAGACCCAACTCCAAATGGAGGGTAAAATGCGGCAAAGAAGGGGGCACTCCTAAGACTCTACGGCAAAATCTGTTCTCCTCCAGCTGCATAGCATGTACATCCCTACATCCCCAGATCCCCATACCAAATGTTAAAATCGGAATACATTTACACTTCTAAATCTCTAAAATAGGAGCTATGGGCTTTTTACCTATTGACATTGCAAGTGAATAAGTTGTACCAACTGCGCCTGTAAATCTTGTTATTCTATTTTTTATGAAGGTATGCCACGTACAATCTTCATCGAAGTCCAGATCTAAATACGGGAAGGAGCTAACCCTTTCCAGCTTTTTACCCTATATATTCAAGCTACAGGACTTAGTGTTTTGGGGCCACAAATCAGGACAAAAGTCTTCTTATAGTTTGGCTTCAACCCCAAATCCTTCATAAAGTTAACATAACTGGAAATGTCAAGTCTATTCGGCAAGTTTTTCAATTCACCTACCTTGGAATTCAAAAACGATTGTGATTGATATTAAAACAAATTGAGCAGGCTAACCACTTAAACTTGGCCGGCCTGTTAAAAGACTTGAAATTCAATAGGCACACTGCCATTGGTTTGAAAAATCCTGAGATCTCATATAAAAATAGTTTAGCTCCTGATCTAGCTAAACAATGTTCAAAAAAATAATTTAAGAAAATAATACTTTCTCATTAAGTGGACTTTTTTGTCAGGATGGAACATGAGGAATTATGCTTTGCTTTTAGCTGTCCCAAACAAGCTAGAAAAAAGTTGGATTTAGTCTGTTTCATCCTTAATATGCAAAGATGGTGATTTTTTTTAAGCTCTGTAATGATCAACTTTACAAAGGTTTTCTCCTGTTACATCTTAGGTTTCTGACCTCCCAGTTGATCTGATTAATCTGTTATTAAAGCAGGCCGGTATACATCTTTCAAAAGAGTTTTGAGCCACTAGGACGACAATTTTGACCATATTTTATAAATATTTCTCAAGTCCAAAGGTAAGATTAAGAGAAATGAAGTGATATTCAATTGCAATAAAAATTCAGGACCCCAAGGAGTATTGATGCAGCGGAGTTTACCAGCTCTACACATTCATACACACAACACTCATTTGGGCCCATATACATAGTAGTAGATTAGAATGGGGAGGAAATACAATAATACATTTAACTTTATTTTAAAGAACCACAGACTCAGAAGAAGTTTTAAAAGTTTATCTGAATTGATAATTTTGTGAGTCAAATCAAAATACACATGGACATACCAGATGTCTCCATCAGGAAAAATGGTACAGTTAGCTTATAATCAGTTGCATCAATTAATTCTTGCAATGACAGTACCTGAGGAGAGATAGAATAGAGAGCAGGTACAGAGCTTTTACCCTACAGTTATATTTACCTAGTATGGTATGAGGACCACGAAATCAGAGAGTCAAGGATTCAGGACAGGTTCAGGACAGGGAAGATGACCTTTTCTAGTGTAACGCCAGCGTTACACCCCTCTCTGGTGCTACTCTCCCCAGCTCGGGCTCGCCCGGACCCCTTCCTAGATGTGCCTACTCGGTTGTTCCGCAAATTTCCATAGTGTTGGATTCTTCAGTCAGATTGCAGCAAAATCAGGCAGCATCACAGCATAGCATCAGCATCTCAGCATCAAGTGTGTCTAACTATCTAGAACTTACCTCTGTTATACCAATTCAAATGAATGATCCACCCCCAAATGTTTCAAGTCCATGTTCACCCGCAAATTGGTTGGGCCAAGCAGTGGGGTGAGTCTATTGTCTAGTTCTCCGCCCCTTAATTTTTAATACCCACAAGCTTTATTCCCACAAGGATTTGATATGTGGATCTATAAGTCCATATTACAATGTTGCATCCTCTTCCTCTCGTAGGGTCAAGAGTTGGGTTTCCCATGTCCTTGCTGGGCTTAGGGTTTGGCAGTCAGTCAATTACTTCACTTGTTCAGAACAGGCAGATGTTGCACATGCGTAGAAGCCATAAGGAAACAGAGATGCGGTCACCCTCCCAGGCCCAAATATGAACTATTGATAAAGTCAAAGACGAACACGTTAGAATACAAACTTAAATGAATTCACTGTATGCCACTTACTTCTACTCTGACCCCATTTACTTAATAAATCTTTTGCATTAATAGCTTAGTAGAACTTGCATAGGTTAGTTTCAGCACAGCATGTGTGTTAGTGCGTTACTTTAAAGCAGCCATATTAGCTATTGGGCAGCTGCAAAGATTTCCCCCCAAGCGACAGAAAACGTCATACTACGTAGATGTAGAAGACGCATGCGCAGAAGAGTTACCGTGTTTTTGGTGGCCATTTTAGGACACTCGGGTTATTCATTAGTAAAGAACATAGTAAAGCGTCCCCTGGATACAAAATGTAGAATGTGGTGCACTATTAGTACTCACAGACATGTTGATTATAATGTTACAGGTTATTCAAGAGGATTGTATACGAGCACGTTTCTTTTCATGCAAAACCTTGCTCCATCAGTATCATTTATCAAGATTTTATCATCAGTACAATATTGTTAATCAAATGTTGTATTAAAAGGAAAACGTGATATTTAACTGCAGGGAAAGTAATGCTGATAGATGTGACATGACAGTGTTAGTCTAGAAGGGAACAAGCCGCTTCTGAACTTGTTATTGTGGGATCCCGAGGCACAGTTCACAAATGGAGGAGCTGCTATTTAAAGGCAGTGCAGAAAGAATGAAATACGAAACAGAGACACAAAGAGAGAAAAAGTAAAGGTAGAAGGGAAGAGCGAGAGAATGAAGGAAGGAAAGAGTGATATAAAAAGAGAGAAAAAGACTAAACAAGAAGTTGGTAAGGAGAGGAAGACAGTGGCGAAAGCAAGAATGACAGAAAACGAGAAAAAGAGACAGCGAGAAACAATGAGTATCAGAGAGAGTTAGAGAGCGAGAGAAAGAGAAATAGAAATAGAGAGAGGAAGTTGGTGGAGAGAGGTCGAGAAGCAGGAAGAGAGAGGGAAAGAGATGAGGGACATACCTAAAAGATAGATGATAGACAGACAGACAGACAGACAGACAGACAGACAGATAGACAGATAGACAGATAGATAGATAGATAGATAGATAGATAGATAGATAGATAGATAGATAGATAGATAGATAGATAGATAGATGGATGGATGGATGGATGGATGGATGGATGGATGGATGGATGGATGGATGGATGGATGGATGGATGGATGGATGGATGGATGGATGGATGGATCTCGGAGAGAGCTAGGGAGATAAATAGGGGAGGCATATTGACAGAGGGAAAAAAGGCAAAGGGCTTTTAAGAGAGCAAGAGAGAAACGAGAAAAAGAAAATATATACAATTAGTTATTCAAACACCTCTTTCATACCAAGTATTCTCACCACGGGACGCTTACCTGCAATCCCTTAGAGCTTCCCACATGCCTGTGCCAACAAGGATGGCAACCAGTGAAGGAGCCATGCCTGGCGCCAGAACTGGTAATGTGATCAAACAATATTTGGACGCACCTTCAATAACTTTCCCTTGGAAACCCCTCGAGGCCCGGAGAGCAAATACGTTTATTCGTTAGGAGCAATCCAAGAAACCGGCTTGTTTATAAAACTTGGCAGAGCCCTGAACAAGTGTAAAGCACTAATAGAAATACATTTACTTCCCTGGAGGAGGATGGGCTGCGGATTTTACTAAAGCAATGACACCCGGAGTATTACTAGGAGCAGGTAACATGTAATATAGCGCTTATTAACGTATTCTGATAAGGCGCTAGTTATGCTGTGAAGGCACTTAGAAACTAGCATGGTGTGCTACCTCGTTTCATTTTACTTTCCGAATTTTGTAAAGAGCAAATTGATGTCACCCAAAGATGCTTTCTGGCACTTTACAACTTTAAAAGGGATGGCTCAAGCTCGAGCTAAAACTGCTACTGTATTTATATGCGTGATGCAGTTTCTGTTTCAAAATGTATGAAATTTCAATAATATTAGTAGTCCATGACGAGGAATTATTGTCTTTCATTTTGCGATGCAGTCTGAGATTCAAAGTTTTTTATGGTTCATAAGAATGGAACAATAATCAAACAATGAAGCAATTTAGGAGTCGCATGTTTAAATATTGGTCAGTGCCATGCACACCTAAATTCTGTTTCCAATGGAATTCTTGCACTGTCACACCTCACAGTGCAGCCTGGCAGTCTTGCGGCCTGCAGTGTGGCTGTATCATGATAGATCTGGACATGGGTCATCTAGTATTCACTTCTTACCTTTTATGTCTCGTTGTGTGCTTTGCGTTTTTGGAACTGTTCTTAGGATTAGCCACCGTTCATGTTTTCTAATGTTGTCTCCTCCAATTTCAGAACGATTTGCCATCATTATCAGAGGTATACATGTCACTTTCTGAGAACTGCATTCTGCACAAAATGGAGTCTTTATCATGAGCCTCTCAAAAGAATCTGTGAAGATTCCAAGAAGGTGAAGTTGACTAGTTTGTTCAGAAAGAACAAGTGATGGAACCATGGACATGTTAGAAAGGAGCAATTTTCGATGAAGTAGCTTGTACCAATAAAGAGGTTGATGACCCTCACTGTGATATGGGCCTACAATGTTTTTAAGTCAACAGGCAGAGAATGTGGCAACAAGAAAGATGCACTTTGAGGGCAAGGCTGTGCTTCAAATGGCAGCTTTGCTTGCCTCCCGTCCGTTTTCCCCATAGCTTCCCAGCATCTGTGTTGCGCCTCTTCAGTCACGAATCCTCACTTGGAAAGGCCCCGTGGCTTTATGGGCTTTGTTATCTCTGCTGTGATGGTGCACTCTGGTCTCCAGCATCGCAGGATTGATTTGCCCGCAGGGGTTCTCTTCAGACGCACCGCGGGGACCCTGCTCTCTCTCCTCGAGCTCTTGGTGTATTGTACCATGTCCACTCCGTTATCAGTTATAGTTCCATGGATGGGCCTGATGCGCAGCTTTTGTGGGCTCAAAATGCGGTGCGATCGAGCCTGCTGGTCCTGTGGCAGGGTGTTCCAGTTTAATGCCAGAAGTGTGATTCCAGACGCAGCCCCCGGGCTGGACGTTAGTGTGCAGGATTATTTGTGGCCCAGTGTGACAGCGTGACACTATCCTGTGTTATCATTGGGAAGCTCACTTGTGGGATAGAAGGGCCACACGCAGTTTGAGTAGTGCCTGAACCGTCGACAAACCCAGCAAGGCAGCGGGGATCTGTGAACGTACTTGCTTGTGGCTCTTGCTTGTCTGCACCCAGCGCACCTGCTTAAAGGTGAGCCATGGCGCAAAAAAGAAAACTGTGCCCTATCTCTAGTAGGGCCCCATGGCATGCGTCTAGCCCAGAGGGATGTCAACAAAAGCGATGTGTTAAACAGCTCATTCTGGGCAGGACCAAAAACCTCAATTGCTGAGGTCATAACACATAGAGGACAGGGATCTGCAGGGGAGCCAGATTTGAAGGCTAATATGGGTGCACTCGTCTGCGGAACTGAGAGAAGAAAATGTGGACAAAGAAACCCCAGAAAGGTCCATCAAGAATGTACCTAGACAAGGTAGGTCTGTGCTTTAAGGCTGTCCTGGGAAATGTAGTAAATCTGAGCAATTTTTTCAAGACAGAAAGAAGTAAAATATTCCCAAATAGTCATAGAACGGAGAATGTGCTGCAAGCAGGCAGCTGGCGGGAGTAGCGATTTGACATTGGGAAAACTTCCTTGGGGCTTTATTGCAGATTTCAAATCTTTTGGAATAATTGTTGGCACTAGTCACCTTGATCAGGTTATGATAGCTTTTGATTGTGTAATTTCTGGCCAACCTTGAATGGTCTTCCACTTCTTACCTTGCTCAAGAGGTGTATGTTTTGCAGTAGTAGGCATTATCCTTGCCTTCCAAAAATTTACTTTGTTACTGCTCAGGTCAATGACTCCAATTCTTCCCTGTTAGCTATTGTTTTTCTCATTTGGCAGTATCTTTGCCTTGGAGATGTTGCCACATGTTGTTATTCTGATTACCTCATTTTTTGGTGTACTCACATACCATTCAAATGCCCGCCTAGTTAGGTTGGTGCAGTGTAGCTACCTATAAGTTTCAGTTCTACTGTCTCCTCCCTCAAAGTGGACAACTTATAACACAGACCATCCAAGTAGATTCTTTCACTTTTCTTTGCCTCTAGCATATTAGAAACCATGAAACATAGCAGAGAACCTGCAGAGTAAATTGTAACTGCCACACAATTGCCATTATATTTTGTGCACCATCACGCTTCGATCAGTCTGCTAGGCTCTGCACCTCAAGAAAAGGTAAGAGCTCCCTGGCCATGCAGCCACACATGACACCAAACCCTTTCCCACTCAGGATCACTGCAATAACAGCACTCTGTCACTCATACACTCCAACAGTGAGTAGGGAAGATCTGTATGAAAGTGTGCTTCAGCTCCACAATGTCCTGTGTGGCAGGGCTTTCCCAATAATGCATTGACTCCTAGAGTGTGCGAGTGACAAGCAGACAGCATAGAGAGCTAACTAAGTGTCTGGATGGTAATGCTAACAAATCTGTCTTCAGTTGCCACATATTATTTAGAAACGCATATCGACATTAGTCGCGTTAACAAAACAACGAAAGCGCAACCTTTCCAAACTCTAAAAGCTGCAGAGTTACATGTGGTGATTACAAACAAGGTCATCATGCCTTGCACTGATCTGACTTAGAAATAAGCAGAAGTGGTTACATTTTCTTGCTTTCCATGCAATTCTGCAAAAGGAACATTGAGCTGAGCAGGAGTTCCCTTTCGCCTATTTTCAACAAAAGGCTAATATTCCTATGAGGAATAGAAAGAGAGGCACTATATCTCCAGGATGGAGAATGCCTTGGGTCAGAGTACTGGATAGAGACAGTCAGCTGGACTGTTCATAGTGCCCTTACACATCCCCAAGAGGATGTCATGCTTCATCATAGGGCGGTGCTCCTCGTCGGGCCGGCGCTGCAATGCCCTACGAGTCAGTCAGTCAAACCACTTTATTCGATTAATTAAAATCATAAAAGTACAGTACTCAAAACAATATAATAAAATCATGTAGTCCAATAAAACATATGAGCGACTTAGAAAAGAACTAATACAGCTAGATCAATTTTCGAATGCATGAAAACTTAAAAACACAATTAAGAATAATTTCATAAAGGAGTAAAACAGAGGTTTTCTATACGATCAACGCCCTTACAGATTTTAACGTAGGGTACCTTCTTTTTCTGAGACGAGCTGCTGCAACTAAAAAGCTGGCAAAATTGAAAATCTCCCATGGATCGTTAAGCAGTTGAAGATAAAATAAGGCAGGTCTAACCGGTAAAAACCCCTTTCCCCTTAGCAGAGGGACTAGAAACCTCCTGCGAATCTCACTGTAATAGTCACAAAACATTATAAAATGCATTGTGTCCTGTGACGAGAAATTGTCACAAGGACATATACCTAATTCTCCTGATCTGCACCAACTTTGCATATTACCTAAAGAGAAATGGATTAAATTAAAACGAAACCTAGTTAAAAGCCAGCGATGAAAGGACTTGGTAACAATTCTCAGGTAGGGCTCAATCAGAGGGGAGGTTTTTAACAAAAAGTGAGCCCTAACTGAGGGTTTCAATAACTCCCGCTCCTCACGATCCGCCACCAGTAAATTCAAAAATTGGGTTTTAACCCATTTAACATCCTCTTTTTTGGTCCTATCTGGATAATTAGAAAGATCTGGACGCCCCAATTTTAACAACACATGCTTAACATAATGCAACCACGGTATACTACCAGCTTTCTCCAAGGTAACACAGTCCCGAATAATCTGATGATTCAGTGTTAAGTCTGGGTTAAGCCAGGTCTTAAGCCAGCAAACCACCGGGGCCAACCTCATCAGGTCTGACACATATCCAAGCCCCAATTCTTGGTGAATAACAAAGGTTGGAGTTGATTGAGGGACCGACAAAAGGGTACGCAGAAATTTGTTTTCAGCTATCTGGACCCCTTCCAAGTGATTGTATCCCCAGATGGCAGAGCCCTACAGAGCAATAGCCAAGCATTTAGAATGAATACATTTTAAGCATGGCTTCGATGGGCCTAGCCCCCAAACGCTGTGCAAACCCTTGAACAGCAGCCGTTGATCATACCATTGCACTTCTTTGGAATTTCTGTTGGGGGACCCAGGAACCTCTCTCGTTGAATAAAACCCCCAAATAGGTAAAAGAGAACACACTAGACACCTCAGCTCCGTTGCAGTATAAGGATTTTACTTCTCTTTTTCTTTGGCCCACAGACATAACGTGAGATTTCGATTTGTTCACTACTAAGTCCAAGGACTTCATTTAGGCCCCAAAGGCATCCAATAGCCTCTGAAGGCCTATAGCTGTACGGGCTAATAACACAGCGTCATCCACGTGTAGGAGAACAGGGATACCCCTTCCCCTACTCGCGGGATATCCAAACTAGCCAGGCCTAAAAACTTATCTAGATTATTATTATAAAGGGTAAAAAGTAATGGCGCCAAAATACATCCCTGGTGGACACCTCTACCTGATTTAAAGTGTTGTACATTTTCCTTCCTGGGTGACCCTAACTGTTGCTGAGAGATCCCTGTGTAAATCCGCCAGGAATTAAACTAGACATGGATCAATGCCCATATCAAGCAGAATAGACCACAGCTTCAATCTGTTAACCAAATCGAAAAACGAGGAGAGGTCCATAAAGGCCAACTGTAAAATACCTGCTTTAGCTATAGTATATTTACCTATTATTAAATTTAAATTAAGGCACTGATCCATGGTACTCCTACCTTATCTAAAGCCATATTGTAGGTTAGATAAAACCTTATTTTCGTTCACCCAGTCCGTGACCGTAGATAGGATCACTCTCCCTAGGATTTTCACAGCAGAATCGATTAAAGATATCGGTCTATAACACCATGATGTGGGGAATCCCTGGGAACTTGACACATTAAACACATTAAATACATTAGTCAGTAATTTGGCCCAAAACTTTGTATGAAGTTTATACAGGTCAGCCGGAACAGCATCTGGGCCGGGAGCCTTGTTACTAGACATCTGTATTATCGCCCTTTCTACATCATCGTCCTTAAAGACCACAGGAAGAGAGACCCTATTAACCTCTAAACTAACGGGTGAATCCGCAGTAACATTAGACCCATAAATTGTTCAAAATGGGAAAGTCACTGGGCTTCTGTAATATTGCATTCTAGAGAGCCATTCTCTGTACCAGAGACAAAGTGTTTATTAGCAATGGCCCAAAATCTAGAGCTGTCCTTAAGAACCTCAACTGTTAAAAGGGCATTCCAAGCCTCCTCTTTAATCTTGTTTTTCCGTGCAGAAACAGCCATCTTATACTGTTTCCTGAGCATAGCTATCTGGCCCTTATCTTGTGGTATATTTTTCAAAGCTTGAGCCAGGTTACGGTGGGCCCGTGAGAAGTTATTATCAAACCACCTTTCACCCATAGTTAATCTGGGTTTAGTTATTATTTTCAAATCAGATGCTACCTGACCACAAATGCCTTCAAAGGCTCTAAGAACATTTTCCCCTTGGATGGTATTATCAAGACGTATTGCGATATTATCTTTAGCCTTCTCACATAGGTACGAGAAAAAGAGGTCCGGAATTACCTTGGCCCATTTAAGCCTCCGCCCCTGATCACTAGTTATAACACTATTAGCTCCCCCTATCTTTTCCGGATTCTCCAAAAGGCCACGGGGCATATTAACAAGGGCTTTATCTCCGCTTTTCTGGCTTTAAAATCCAAAGAAGCGGAGATAAAAAATATCGCCCTATCAACAACAGGGTGCTAACATGCAAAATCGCATGTTAGCACCCTTTTCACTATGCTTCCCTTTGCATCTCTAATGAGATGCAAAGTGGGCGTTCCAGAGCAAAATAATAGGAGAAATGTCGCTAAGCGACATTTCTCCTATTATCAAGCTTCACACTAACCCTGTTAGAGACAAAAAAAGCAGCGCTAACCACGGTTAACGCTGCTTTTTTACGCCTGCTAATTTTCAGACTTAGCCATGTAATCCTATGGGAGGTGGATTACATGGCTAAATCCACCATGGGCTATCAACAAGGATATCCCTATCCTTGTAGTTTTATCGCTGCATTACCAGCGATAACCTCCCAAAATGCTGCTATCGCTGGATTTTTTATCGCCTAGGTGGTTAGCGTTGTTAATAACGAGATAACCAGGCAATATTATCCAGCGATAGCGGGCGTTAAAAAAATTAAAACTAAGCACCCTTAGCGTTAATTTACCCTGTTCCTTGTTAATATGCCCACACATTCTTTATCTAGGACAAGTTTAACCGGGTTATGATCACTAAAAGGTGACCACCTGGCATTATAAAACAGTGCCTGAGATAGCATGGTGGGGGAGATAAATATATAGTCTATAATAGTGTCCCGCTCCCGCGCTTTGAAAGTAGGGATCCGGTCTGTGGTATCACTAAAACTAGGTTAAAAAATATCTACCCCAGCCAAAAGGTTCTCCAGGGCTTCCATCTGTTGGGTATGCTCAAAATGGGGAGTCGAGGAATAGGCTGGCCCTAAATGATCATCAACCTGACAGTTCAGGTTGCACACATGAGTGTTAAAATCGCCCATAAGTACAATAAACTAAAAAGTAGTTTGCTTCATCCTGTAGTCTTCTAAGAAACATTTCAAGTGACATAAGTGTTGGTTTAAAAAACTGCACTCTTCTGAGTTATAAAAATTAACAAATAGCATTTTAGGGAGGTTTGGGGTTATCAGTTCTATTGCAAGGCAATTATGAGACCCCACCTCCAACCTCCTTTGGGTCCCTTTCAATTTTAACGAAAATAGCATTAGGAGGCCCCCCTTTGCTCTACCTGTCGGAGCAGGACATGCTGGGGAACAGTATGATTTATACCCATCCACCCAGAAGTTATCTGCCTTGTCCCAGGTCTCCTCTAAACTAATTCTGTCATAGTTTTTTAGAAAACCGAGCCATCTGGGGTCATCTTTCTTGCTTCTAAGGCCCGCTATGTTCCAACTAATAATCTTACAACTGGGGGCTACATTTACATCTAGTACCTGACCGTTAAGGCAATCCTCGGGAAAGCTCTTTTCACACTGGGCCGTCTCCAGTCAGTCATTCACATCTAATTGGGATAGTGGGAGAAATCTATTTTTTAAAACTAAGCCACCTCCTTCTTCATTCCACACAGTGGGCCGGGATAATGGTTGTGGGGCTATTACTGATCTCCAACTAGGCCTATCGGGGCGGTTCACTACATCATCTTTTAAAGAGGGACGATTCCCACCCTGGTTATACATCATTGAGCAGAACCCACTTGGGGATCTGCCAAGCACCTGAGTTCCTCTTGCTGGAAGGGTAAAAGAAGCCCAGGGGCAAAGCCCTGATGCTCCCTTTCCCCTCCATAAAGCTGTCCCCAAACAGCCGGCCAGCTATATCCCTTTTAACAAAGTTAATGACGATTCAATCGCCATCAACCTGTTTGGGACAATTGCCAACCCACCCCACACGTCTAGCCATTATAATATGAGATGACACCTTGGAATTGCCACTACATTGCTGATCACACCAGTATTTGGTTTTTCGTAGCAGACCCAAGGTAGATTCACGGCAGCGCTCTCTAAGTGGGGGCACCCCTATAAGAACAGCAGCCAAGGGAGTGGCTTCTGGAGGGAGGTTAAGTCTACAGCTATTTGATCTAATAATCCCCTCTTGAGTACCTTGGTTCCCACTAGTAGCTAAAATCATGCCATTGGACAAAGGGCTTAAGGGTCTCTCATCCCGACGGGAGGTGCTCCCCCCTGCTTGTCTCCCTTAGATTACATCTGTATTATTTAAAAGGCTAGACTTTAACATACCCATTGATTGTGGTTGACTACCGGGGCAATCCTCTCTAGTATGGGAATTAGGCTGTGTTTGCACCTGGGGCGTTGTGATTGTATTAGAAGTCTCACATGGAATTTTCGTGTCCCTTAAAAATGTTTCAAGGCGCTCACATTTCTTCAAAATACCCTCAACACAAGTGTTCAATGTATCAGTAATATCTTTGGCAATGCTCGTGAGTATAGATTCCAGCCGAGAACTAAATATCTCCTCCACGAGTTTCTGTAGTGTCAATTGGGAATTCGAGTCCACACCTCCAGCCTGGGTGAGAATGCCATTATCGGGTGCTTGGCCAAATTTGTTTGCCTTTTTTTTCACCCTCTTTTTCCCTTTTCATTGTATTAACCATGGGTGGCATATTTTCCTTATTCTCACCAACTGCACCCCTTGTCAAAATGTCTTCGTATGTTGAGTCTCCCCTCCCGAATGCCGCATTAGTTATCAGCACAGTTGGCTCCAAGGGAACAGAGATACTAGGATTATTGTCGATTACAGTCGCCCCTCCCCAGGGTCTTGGCTCTGTCCCAATCCCAATTCTTTCTCTGCGTTTGCTATTTCCTTATTTAGCGCTCCCACTGCAGAGGTCAGGTAGGATATAATGGAAGAAGAGTTCCTTGGTATTTTGGCTTTTACACCCCTCTGGTCCCGTCCACAAGGTTGTTTCTGCTTACCCATAGCTGCAGTGGAAGGCTTCGATGTTAGGGGGATGGCCCAGACAAGCCTCTTCTGGTCTTTGACGGGCACAGATGAGCCCGCCCGGGAGCGTCCCGGGTACGCTCGCGTGCATCCCGCATTGTGGGAGGTAGGTGGTGTTTTTGACGCACCTCCAGGTGTGTGTGCAGGGTCCCAGGGTGCAGGGCATCTAGGAGTGGTAGTCCAGCCATTCCCCTCACGGCTCGTTTGGACCAAGACCAGCCATTCCCCTCACAGCAGCAACGGTAAGTGGCAAACCGGACCTTAGGCATCCCGCGTTGCGGGAGGTCAGCGGTGTTTTTGAAGCGCCTCTGGGCGCGTGTGCAGCGTCACAGGGTGCAGGGCAGCTGGGAGTGGTAGTCCGGCCGTTCCCCTCACGGCTCGTTTGGAGCATGACCAGCCGTTCCCCTCACGTAGTTTGTCCATTGCACACTCTTTTTTCATCCTGAATTAGCGCTGTGGATCCCTATGACCATTTTAGGCGTGAAACATATCGACCTTTTTCATGTGAAGGAGTTACCAGAGTTAGTTCCTTCCCCTGAGACAATAAGGAGACTCCTCCTACACAGTCTCTGCACCCAGGCTACCAGGGTTCCTTGGAAACCCTTATGGTAGCACTCACCTGCCAACATGTTTTTATTCTGGAAGTGCGATCCCAGCATTAAAGTGTTGTGTAGGATCTCCCTTGCCAGTTTTAATCCTTTAGTACACACCCCACCACTTTACGAATCACCTCACCCGTACTCATCATTCGGCATCCTCTTAAAAGATCTCCGCTAAAGTGACCCTTCGGGGGACCCGTAGGGCATTGCAGCTCCGGCCCGACAAGGAGCACCGCCCTACGATGAAGCATGACATCCTCTAAGGGATGTGTGAGGGCACTATGAACAGTCCAGCTGACTGTCTCTATCCAGTACTCTGATCCAAGGCATTCACCGCCCTGGAGATATAGTGCCTTTCTTTCTATTCCTCATAGGAACATTAGCCGTTTGTTGAAAATTGGATACTATATAGGAGCACAGGCTTTTGGACCCCCTAATTAGGCTCCCAGTCCCCCCCCCAGAACCCCTCTCTTTGAGAAGGGATCCTTTTTGTAATGTTCCCTTTCACCTGCTTTAGGAAATCGTTAGAAAGAATATTATAAAAGAATTCTAGAATTAGGGAGTGGTGGCACACAGACAGTTTCTGGGGGGACATGCAGAGAGATCAATTTAAGACTGCAGACCTTGCGGCAGTTTAAGGTAAGCAGGGATACTGACATGAGTTGCCATGACAAAGCGTAGTTAGACAACTACATGATCTGTAGAATTCTAATGGAAATTAGGTACGACTAGACTAGGGATGTCTGATAAAATGTGTTTGTATTATTTTTAGGATTCGCCCTAATTTTAGTTATAAGTACTGAGATTCTTATAATATCTACGATTATTCTGGGCGTGGCTAAGCCACCAAAGATGATAGTGCAGCCTGCTAAGCTCACTCATCCACCCCTCCATACATCCATCATTATATTGGCGAGGTCACCTGAAAAAATGCTTCGAAGTGGCACTAACCCCATGCTACTTGCTTGCTTCTAGGCTGCTGCTCCCCATATTAGAATCCAATGTGGGGCTCTGATCGGATATGCGAAGTGAGGCAAACACTACATATCATTGGACGAATGGTGCTGGGTGTTCAGTTGTGTAGCCGTCAGGCCACGGGTGGTTTTGATGGACACCTTTGCTGCTGTCAGATAGATTACTTCCTCTGCTGGTATCTCATCCGCGCTTGGCCTGGTGCCACTGCTTGTGGTCCCAGAGGGTATGGAGGTGAAGTGAAGGAAGCAGCACACCCACACTGACATGCTGTGGCCTGTCTGGCCATATCAGACTCCCCCTTCTGCAAAAGGTACATGATCTCCAATTGGAGTTCCTTGGCTGTCGTTAGATCTGGTAGTGGATATTGGGCAGTGTTCCACTCTGTTACCATGGGGAAGACTCCAACAATGCAGAGGTAGGGGGATGATGTCAGCCTCAAGGTGGATCTTCAATATGGCTAATTGTGGAGGGGTCAGTGTTCTGCGGCCGGCCTGGTGCATTATGACCTGCCAAAGTGGCCACAGTCCGTTAAGACTGGTCAGGGGGTTTCAGATGCTAGGACTTTGCCTTTTGACACTACACACCATCAATTGAATATCCCAATAGGAAAGGACAAACAAAAATCCCAGTTCACGCAGGCAGGGGCACATTGACAAATGCACTAAACTAACCAGGGATTAGACAGTGACCAACCTGTGATGTTACTGACACAGAGAGACTCGAAATTCTGATCCCTCATCTTCAATCCTACAGGCATTCCAAGGATCCAAGTGGAAGAGGTCAAAGGTCACTCTCCAAAGGACAGAGGGGTTAACCCCACACAATTCATCATGCAGTAGCTGAAGTGCTTTCTGGTGGAGCACGCACACATATCCTTGGCTTCTCACCTGCCACCGGGATCACAATTGTGCCCCTTTTTTGCCTCAATATTCAACTTGGCAGACAGAAATGCGATCCTATGGTATTCCCACAAACACAACAATCTTATGATGTTCAGCTCCTCTTGGATCATCATCTTCCCCAACTATACACTGTGAGTGCAACAGCAATGTAACTGCTTTTTGAAGGGGGCAAACAAAAAATGACAGCCATGCAGATCAAATACATGCTATTGTTCTTGGCCCACTGGAAAGTCTTCTTTGGTGAACAAACGTTGTTCTCGGACTCGCCTGAAAGCCCATGTGACTGCATAAAGGAGTGTCCTGATTGGAGGAGGTGCACCCCAGTCACAAATGATAGATTGGAAGTCATAAACAGCACCAATGGCCATCAGATAGGATTGATTCCACGGATATTGGACAGCATGTATCTTAGAGGCATGGTTTGGGGCAATGATTAGCTTTTTTTGATGCTGCCTAATCCTTCCATAAAACAACAAACATTTTATATTGTTAGTAGGATGTGACTAACTTACCATGAATTCCTCAGTTACTGGGTTGAGTTATTTGGTTGGAGAAAGGGCTTTTGTAAGAAGGGATTCACTAGTAGTTCAGTTACCCAGTTGGAAATTACTCCAGTTCAGCCCACGACAGATACTTCCTATTTTAGAAGTATAGACTGGGGCGAGGGTAAGGTTCCTTTCTATATGGGGTTTAGATTTAGAATTACTGTTAGCAGATTTCTTTATAGACTCTTAACAGCTACACTACACTTCCATGAAAAGTCAGACATGTACTCACCCAACCCGCATGGCCACACAAAATGAGCTTGAAGTCCAGGGCCAATCGCCGCTCATAACACAGAATATTAAGGGCCTCTTGGAAAAGGCAAAGTTAGAGGCTATCCTAAGATGGCCTGGCATGCTGAGTTAGACATACGCTTACTCCAGGAGACTAATTTAGTTGGTAACCATTGTCCATCCTGGCTCGGATGGCTTCCTCCCTGGTGTTCCACGCAGGTTTTACTCAGGGGTCTCGGAGGGGGGCATGTGTCCATTATGCTCTGTAACCATGTCTCCTTCAAAGGCACTCAGATTTGGCATTAAAAGTGGGGAAAACATGTGGCAGGCACTGGATTGCTGCAGGGTGTTCTTCTATCCCTAGTTAGTGTATATTCTCCTCCTCTTTGTCTGTAGAATTACTCAGGAGGGGGAGACTTATCGATTGACAGATACATGGGTACATTGGGGAGACATGTGGGCCCGACACAGCTCACCAGGTTTCTCAGGAAAATTAGTCTTGTGGATTGATGCCTGGTGCCTATTTCACCCTGGGTAGAGATGCTATACTTTTTTCGTGGGAGCACACATAGTGTTCTCTTGGCTAGATTATTTCCTGCAGCCTAACCTCGAGGCCTCTAGGATAGCGGACACCCTTGTTCTGGCTCGTGGGCTGTAACATCACTGCCCTGTTGGGCTTGCACTGAGGATTGAATGGTGAATGGATGAGGCAATGGGCAATGGGCAAGGAATACATAGTGAAGGCCATAGATAATTGCCCACTAATTCATAAAGGATCCGCTGACATGCCTGGAGTGATCGGGAAGTGTTTAAAGCTACATTGAGAGGAGAGGTCATTAGTTAGCAAATGGTTTGGAAGTGGCAAATCAATAAGTTTCTCACCTTGAGATACACATTTTAGAGGTGGAGAGACAATACTTGGCAGCCCCATAACCAACTTTTCTAAGAAACACCACATATGCTCAATCCATTTTCCAACAAACCCTGATGAATGAAGCACAGGCATTGTGGTTAGCGGCACAAATTGGCTTATAGCAATGGGGAGGCAAAGCTAACAAGAGCCTACTTCGCCTTTGTTCTGGCGTTTCCATCCATGACCCTGTTGCTTATTTGGTGGATGAACAGGGTAACCATATCAGTGAGAAGATCAGGGTGTTGATAAAACTGGGATTCATGCTATCTTTGAAATGACCCAATATGTTACTGGTAAGTGCCTCACAAATGGCTACACCCAAGAGCCATTATGGGAAGGGTAAGTTTAGGCAGTTGGGGGAGGTTTGTACCCCTTAATTCTGAAATAATTGAAAATGTGTTATTCTTATTTTTTATTGGCTGTTTCTCTGTGCATTGTTCACCGTGACAAGGTGTAATGATGAAAATAAATAAAGAAAGGCTGTTTCTCTGTGCATTGTTCACCGTGACAAGGTGTAATGATGAAAATAAATAAAGAAAGGCTGTTTCTCTGTGCATTGTTCACCGTGACAAGGTGTAATGATGAAAATAAATAAAGAAAGGCTGTTTCTCTGTGCATTGTTCACCGTGACAAGGTGTAATTATGAAAATAAATAAAGACAATAAAAAATAAGCATAACACCTTTTCAATTATTTCAGAATTAAGGAGTACAAACCTCCACCAACTGCCTAACTAACCATATCAGTGGTGAGCTCTCTGTAACTGGCAAGTTTGTAATTTATTACACTGACCTCTACAATCCAGCCACCAAGCCCAACCAGTCTGCATTGGGGGTATTTGTGGCTGACGTGCCGACTCATAGGCTGAGCTCAGAACAGAGAGTCCTCCTGGAGGGCACCAACACATCTGAAGAATCGGAGGTGGGTGTTGCTTAAATACAATCCAACAAGACGCCGGGTACCAATGGGTTCCCAGTGGAATTCTATAAGGCTTCCTGGTTACACTTGTGACTTAACCTACTGGAAGATTTCATTGAATCGCTCAATGGTGGAAAACTCCAGTGGGACATGTGGATGGCTGACATCATGGTTATCCCAAAACCTGGGCAAACCAAGACTCATTGCTCCTTGCATTGTTCTTTTTTCCTCCTCAACATGCAGGTGAAAATTCAGGCAAAGACTTTGGCCAACTTCCTGTTAAAAGTGGTGGGTTTTTAGTCCAACAATAGGAGGAGTACACCCTGGAAGTACCTCAATTCCTCCCTAATAAAGAAAGAGGTGCACAAAAAGGACTGATTAGTGCTTTCTTAGAAGACCCCTCACTCACCAACCTAGTTGGTGACATGCTTCATCATCGGGGTCCCACCCGGATAGCCGAATGCCATCCGGGAGTGCTGCGGTGGTTTAAAAATTGGCCAGTTTTAACTCTCTGTGGATATTCTGGAGCAACTGGGCAATTGAGAGTTAAAACTGGCCAATTTTTAAACCAATTTTTCTCATTTACTTGCACACAATAAAGAAAAAACCATCTCCACTGTAATCAGGTGTCGCAGCACACCCGGATGGCATTCGGCTATCCGGGTGGGCCCCCGATGATGAAGCATGTCACCAACTAGGTTGGTGAGTGAGGGGTCTTCTAAGAAAGGACTAATCAGTCCTTTTTGTGCACCTCTCTCTTTATTATGGAGGCATTGAGGTACCTCCAGGGTGTACTCCTAGTATTGTTTGGCGATATCGATTAAGGGGACCAGGAGTATTCCCATGCAGAATACCCTTTCTCTCTCATTGTTTTTTGGGGTTTTAGTCCACCCATACCAATCGGGAGTCGCTCCCAAATGTGCCACTAGGAACAATACGTAGATTGTGCATAATGCTCTGGTACTATTGGCTGTGATTAGGCATTGCTTCTGGATTACTTGTTTCCTTTACTCACCAAAATGAATTTCAGTCTCTGCTAAATTGATTTCATTAAACTGTTATATAGGGCCCTAACTGCTTGCATAAGCGATGGGTGCTCCCCATCACACGCCTTTCTGATACAGCTGTTGACTCGATTTGGTTGCCTGCTGCCACCCTTACATTTTGCCTTGGCAATCAAGCCTTTGGCGGAATGGCTGAAGATTGATGCTTTGGTGAAGGGATTTGACTGGGAGCCAGGGGTGACAGACATAGTTGCATTATATTCAGATGATGTCCTAACCTTTTTAAATGATCCACAATGGTTAGGTTCTTGAACCTTTCAGATTTTACAGATCATTGGCAACCATTCTTGACTTCAACTTAATTTGGCGTAGTCCTCTAGTTACACAATTGGTAAGAAACTCCATATATTGTCCTAGTCTAGAGATCTATGAGAACTCAAGGAGGTATTTAAGTATCTCGGGGTATACATAACTGAAGACAGACAACAAGCCTGAGACGAGAATCTTCAGCCAAAATTAGGCAGACTGACCAAAGGCTCTGGTTTCTGGGTAAGTGGTCAATTTTAGGATGGTTGGGTTGCCCCGTCTATTATATCAGCTCCTGAACTTGTCATACCCAATCTCTAACAGTTTCCTTACTCCTCGTAATGCAGCTCTGAGTTGGTTCCTCTGGAACCACTGGCTATTTAGAATTGCATTGACTAAGTGCTTCAAGTCCACCTGATATCACTTCTCACTATAGAACTTCGCACTTGGTTATTCTTAATGCATGGTGGTTTTGTGGACTTCATGATCCAGCCTACACCTCTGAGAAAATGGTCATGCAAGAGACACAAATTTATGGGGGACTGATTCCCTGACTTTTTCTTCAGCCATGAAGGTGGTAGTAAAGGCTTGGGGATAACTTCAAGATCCAGTAATGGACCTGGCAATTGATGCGACAGACCCCTTCATGGAAGAGGAACTAGCTCCAGCAGGTCTCTGAGTCATAAGGATTCAAACTTTGGGATCTGATCAGCATTTAATATCTTTGTGATCTCATGAATGGGACCACAGTCAAATCTTTTGCGGAGCTTCAAGAAGAGTTTGACCTTCATCAGGGTTGAATTTATCTATACCTGCAACTTAGACATGGGCATACACTGCAGCACAGGTCCTGCTAGGTGAGCTCATAAACCACAAACTTTCTCATACATACAAACCCCTTGTCACAAATATTCTAGACACCTTTCTTCAGCGGTGTTCACCCTGGGCTCAAAGCCTAGGCTCCCTTCTCGATTACCAATGGCAGGAGTCTCTAGGATTCCAGCGAGAAGCCACCATTGCAGCCCAATTTTGATTTATATAACTGAAGTACCTTCACTGGTTTTATCTTACATGGGCTAGACTGTAGAAAATGAGGGTGGTTGCTTCGGTGATTTGCTTAAGTTGCTCTCATCAGCAGGGAGACTTTCTCCATACAGTTTGAGGCTGATTAGTTCTCATCTCGTTTCGTGCAGGGGTGTCAGTGTGCCTCTGGAGGTTGTCGGGCTTGCAACTTCCCATCAAACCTAAATTTGCTCTGCTGCACATCACCAATGATATAAAGGGCAATAGATATAAAAGAGCCCTGTTGTGGCTCGGTTTGATTGTGGTCAAAGATATTGCCAATGCACACAGAGGCTCCATCACAAGAGGAGTGGAAGACAAATATGGACCGCATCATGAGCTTGGTCAAACCTATATTTCTTGCAAGAGGTTGTCCCTTTAAACATGGCAGGTTTTGGAGAGACTGGGTTCGATATCAGGGGATTTCGCTTGAGGCTTGCCCTGGACAATCCTGGGATGTCAAAGTATGTAACTTTGAGACCTGAAGAGCCCAGAAAGTACATGTGTCTTCAGGGGGGAGATTGGAAGCATGATCAGGGAATAATCTTGCTGGACTTAATATGAGTGCTTAGTATCAAGAGAATGTAATGTTCTGTATGGAACTGCTACACTTGCACGGTAAAAGTTTGTTTCCTGTTATTTTAAATTTCTTCAAATGCCAATAGAATTGCCTTATTAAAAAAATAGTCTTCTGAAGCATATGATTTGTAGACAAAATATGAATAATAAATAACTAAACATTGTAAAAAACTAGCTTTTGTGTTCTCTGTTTCTGAAGAGGGCGACCCCCTGACAAGTTTTGTCTGAATCCTAACACTCACTATCTAATTCAAAAGTGCTTTTTAACCTGCTGTTCATTAATCCCTTGGGGTCTGCTACGCCTACTTAGGGTGTCTGCGACTACTTAGAACATTAAAGAATATTTACAGATTAATAAAGTGTATATAAATGAAGCAAAATGGTAAACTAAGATTTTAAAACGTTCGGTAAACGAGAAATAATTTGCAATTGAAGGCTAAAAAATGCATCAAACAGAATATAGCTTAGATACTTAGATATAGCCTGAACTGAATTTAGAGAAACTCAAACCTAATATTTTTAATCATTTGTAGTTTGTTTGATGAATGCTTGTTTCCTTATTTTTGTGTATTGTTTTGTGGTTCAAATGATCGAAATTGCTTAGGCCGGTGTCCCTGGCTTCCAATAGTAACTCTGTGGGGGTCCCTGGATTGCAATAATGATTCAGTGAGGGTCCCCAGATTTCAGTAAAAACTTAGTGGGGGTCCACAGAAGTCAAAAGGATAAGAAACATTGGTTTAGCATATTGCTTCATCTTTCAAGAAATAAAAATACATTTGGAAAAGCTCCAACCTTCACATGAAAATTTTGCTTGCTTCATATTTAATTTGTTAATTAAATACAAGATTTCATATTTTTTGTATTTCTTTGATGTTTACTTAGTTCTATATTTTGGTGTATTGTTTTAAGATTCAAATCATAGACATTACTTGGATGGGAGTCCCAAGTTCTAGTAGTGTTTCAATGGTAATCCGATACACAGAAGTCAAAAGGTTAAGAACCGCAGCAATAGAGTACAACTCATTAGAGAGAAGAGCGAGAAGCACATTGCCATTCTACTTTACTCTAAAAATGGTACCCCATGTATTGTTACCTTTTGGGGAGATTGTTAGAAATGTGGGTCCCTAGTTGGCAATGGTTTGCACCATTGTCCAAGTAGGGACCATTCTTCCTAGTCAAAGTCAGGACGATTCACTTCTAAAATAGCCCTTGCTCACCTCCTTGGTAGGTTGGCATGAGCAGACAGGCTAATCTCAGAGGCAGTGTGTAAAGCATTTGTGCACACATACAGTAATACAGTGAAAACACTACAAATGGACACCACACCAAATTAGAAAAATAAGTAATATTTATCTAAAGAAAAACAGACCAAAAACGACAAAACCCAACATAAAATAATCAAAATATGACTTTTAGAAGGTAAAACAGTTCTGTCCATAGCAAGCTATAGATGCAACACTTTTAACACAAAGTACCTTGGATGCGTCAAAATCATTAAAAAAACAGCCACAAGGAAGGTGATGCGTCGGTTCCTTAAGCCCAGGGAAGGTGATGCATTGGTTTGTTACTCCAGGGGAGGTGATGCAACAGTTCCTTACTGCCACACAGGAGAGGCAATGCGTCAGTTCCATACTGAAGTGGAAGTGATGCGTCGGTTTCTTACTGTGCGGGGAGGTGATGCGTCGATTTCTTACTGCAGCCCCAGTGTTGATGTAGACTTGGCGCCCTAGTGCGCTGCGTGGGGATTCGGGGATGCGTTGATTCTCGATGTGGTGGCGGTAATGGCGCTGTGTTGATTTCTTCAGCTGCGATTCAGCGGAAACGGGTGCGGTTGTGTCATGCTTCTTTAGTTGCTTCTATTTTCTCAGCTGCCAGCAGCAGGAAAAACCTCCAGAGGCCCAACACAGGAACACAATCTGTGTAATGGATAACCCAATATACCCTTGAGGGCTTGGGCAGATAATATGTATGGGTAGGATGTGCCTTCAAGGGGTTTGTTGAAAACTTAGTTGTGTGACTTGTTTATAGGATAAATATATACCTATAAGTGAGATCAATCTTATCTTTTAGATTCCAAACGATTATACACCATGCAATAGTCATATGTATATATGGATCTCTATTTACATTGATTTCAAAACAGTTGTACAATCAGAATAAAGAGAAATGAAAAGTGGACAAAAGGTGTGTGAGGAACAAAATTCATTTATATCAGTGAATGGTAATAAGGGTACATAAAAATAAGACAGTTGTATATCAAAAGGGAGACATGATTATACATTCAGTTATTACTCCACTATACAATATATCAAACACTTTTTCAAAGATATATGACCAATTATCTAGAAAGAAGTGTGACAGTCGACGTTTCGGTCTTCATATGTGAATTTGTGAGACCATCTTCAGGACAAGAAGTTAAAAGTTGACCCCTACAAGTTAAAAAGTATATAATGAATATATAGACTATACATAACACACACCTAAGCCAAAAAACTTTAATAATTACAATTTGACTAATCAACGTATAAAGGAAATCTATTTTATCGTTTAACAAATGATGTATCAGTCAATTAAACATCCAATAATAGTTAGACATACTAAAACGGTGAAACACTTAAATCAAGGCAGAGTGGTCAATTATATTAAGGCTCCATCTTACTAAATTATTTACACTGTGCTTCAACCATGATCGTTTAAAGTATGAATTCATGTCCTTTCATTTCACGGACAGACATTGCTAAATACTTATTCTGTATCTTCACAAGTAGTGACATATTCAAATGGCATATTATAAGGAAAAAACTCGATTTGTCCTTTCCGTAAAACTCAATAAATTGTATGGATATCTACAGGTTGTTATAGATGCCTGCGGACATGTATGAATCGAATCACAACAAGGTTTTAACAGAATAAGGGGGAAATCAATCATAGTTGTACTTCAAACGGTGAAATTATTCATATTAAAATGTGAGAAGCTGTTATTGAATCACCGTAATAATCAATAAAGGTTCAATATGTACTCTAACCAAGAGAGATATCATTCGACTAATGCAAGTAATCGAAGTAATTTTACCTCGTAATGTTTGATTTAATTAGAAAAGTCGCGGATATCTTGCTTTCTGTGGGTTGAGATTTGGATCATAACATCTCGGTTGGCGCTATGTAAAGAAAGATCGTATCGTAAATCTTCACTGCTTTAAGGCGACTTAACGTGTATACTAACCCAAGAAATAAAAGTATATCACAGTACCTTTTAAATTTAAGGATATTTGAGAAGCAAACTGTCAACGTATTAACGGTACTGTATGGTTGCGGGCAGAGTACGGCATTCGGGCATTTAAAAGCTGCAAGAGGAGAATGAGAGCATTTAGTCTGTTATAGTTACAGTTGTTAGTGATCGCATACAAATTAAGTGAAAGAAATATCACCCGACCTAGTGATGGTCTTATTGTTGGTTCAGACGAAGTAACGCCAAATATGAAGGGCGCTCTATTCGCTTCCTGCGAAAATCGAGGACTGGAAATTACTGCCACAGTTAGGGGGCGTTTTACTTATTTCCCTCGAAAATTACTGTAAAGGGAAAATGGGTAGTATTAAGTTAAATTGTACTACCTTGGGGACATTGTTGGCAAAAGCCAAACAGGAAGATATCAACTAACCTGGCGTAAGTACAGCAGTCATCTCAGTTGAATCGCGGCGTGTAGCACTGGGATTGCCGAGATCGGGTTGTCTTAAATATACGTATTGCAACGGTATAGAGATAGGACTTGAAATTAGGTCACATGGTATGCCGGAAAAGAGATAAGTGTCGGCCATGTTGGAGTGGGGTAATAGCATCATGTTGTTCGAATTTTGAGGTGGATCGGCAGCCACGCTCGAATGTAATATGTCTGTTAAGTTCTTTTAGTATATTGGTAATATACTAATTATATTCTGTTTTCACATATTCGAACCCTGTGGTCGACGTATATAGAACAAAGTATTGGGATGTACCTCCAATTAAACCTGTGTAACAAAAAGCTGAAATTAGGACATTCATTATATGTAAAGGACGGAGTTTGTTCATCACATGGTGTCAAGGATTGTATATATACAGACACATATTGTGTTCTCTATGTCACACCATTAAGACTACTACGCCATTAATACAGTCAAAAATTAGATACTATACATTTTTGTTACATGGTTATTGCAAATATTTATATTACATATATTCAAAAAGCTGTTAAAATCAAGAATATCCTTATTATCATCAGTGGTACTTCGGTTAGCGGCTGTAACATTAACAGTTTAATACACAAAGATATAGATCAAATCATCGTATAACCCTATATACTGTTAAAAAATAGCTCACAGGTGGTTTGATCAAGTATATATCAACTATTATACATAGGGCTATAGCTATTGTAGATTATACGTCATAAAGCGGTATCTATTACAGATTACAGATTCCATATCGCCAGATTGTAGCTACAGTCTACAGACATGCTAAAGTGTGCCATTCGGATGTTGAATTGAGACCACGGTTGATCAAATCTGTCATACAGATCAATCTACCTTCCTTAATGGTCAAGAGTCGGTCTACATTACTTTGTCTCTTAGAGGGTTTGATCACATCTAGTACCCACCATTTCATATCTTTATCTGAATGACCCTGTCTCTGATAATGCTCCACTAGTGGTGCGTTTTCTGTGTGGCATCTTATCCGAGATTGATGTTGTAGGATCCTTTTCTTGATTGGTTGAACTGTTTTGCCAATATAATGTAATTTGCAGGGACATTGTATGCAATAAATTACATTACATGTATTACAATTTGAGAATGATTTAAGGGCAAAGGTAATTACGTTGATGGTACATTTTTTAATTGTTTGCGAGGTGTTGCATGCTAAACACATATTGCACTTGAAATGTCCGACAATGGGGACCAGCTGCCTCATGTTGTCTACTGTGTTGTTAGGACGGTCTTCATACGCTTTCACCAATCGATCTCTAAGGTTAGTTCCCCTTTTGAAAGAAAATAGGGGTTTTGACTGGAATTCAGGGAGATTTCTTAATAAATTCCAGTGTCGACTGACAATCTTCTTTATAGCATTAGCGTGAGTTCCGAAAGTCGAGACACAAACCAGATGTGGTTGTTGTGGCCGATCTTTCACAGTCAATAACGTTTCTCTGTTGTTATACCATGCACGTTTCATGGATTTTTTTTTTTTTTTTTTTTAAAGTTTGGAGGGGTACCCCCTAGCTTTTAATTTTTCTGTAAGTTTTTTAGCCTCAATGAAGTAGTCATTTTTAAAGGTACAGTTCCTGCGTAAACGCAAGAACTGCCCAAAAGGGAGGCCATCTTTGAGGGCTTGAGGATGGTGGCTCTGATATTCAAGCAGAGTATTTCTGGACGTTGGTTTTGTATACAAGGTGGTATATAGATGGTTAGTAATATCATTTTTGATAGTTATATCCAGAAAATTGATCTCCGCATTGTTAGATTCCATGGTGAATTTCAGGTGTGGATTTCTATGGTTGAGCCAAACGTGGAAGGTGTTGAGTTCTTCCTTTGTGCCATGCCAAACAAGGAAGACATCATCTATATAACGAAGCCACTTCCTGATGTTGGAGGAAAATGGGTTCGTTACATTGAATATAGATTCGTTCTCAAATACAGAGACATAGATATTCGCAATGTCTGGGGCGTAAACAGCTCCCATCGCTACTCCTTTTCGTTGTTGATAAAAAGTATTTTGAAAAAGGAAAAAATTCTCACACAGAGAGATACGAACACATTCAATAATGAATTCTGTAGGCACCTGATGTGGTCTGGCTCTAGTGTCTAGAAGGTTGCATAGAATCTGTAGAACTTCCTCTTGAGGGATGTTTGTATAGAGGCTCTCTATGTCCATAGAGACCAGATATTCATTCAGGGGATCAAAGTCAAAGTTTTCGACTATGTTAATCACGGCCATAGTGTCCCGAATGTATGCAGGATGGTTAACAGCAAATGGTCTAATAAAGAAATCTGCATATTGGGCCAATGGCTTCAAGATGGAATTGCAACCCGAAACTATCGGGCGCCCAGGTGGATTTAGAGGGTCTTTGTGTACCTTTGGGAGCAGGTATATAGCAGGGACAGTCGGAGTTTTATTAATGAGGAAGGCAGATTCTTTCTCCGAGAGCCAACCACCATCGAAACCTAACTTGCTGAGTTTTGATATTTCTGAAGTAAGTCTGTTTGTGGGATTAGTTGCAAGTTTCTTGTAGTGTATAGGGTTGGATAATTGTTTAAGAGCCTCTTCAGTATATTTGTCCTTGTCCCAAAGGACTATCCCACCGCCCTTGTCCGCAGGTTTTATCAGGACATTAGGGAGTGATTGAAGATTCTGCAGTGCAACTTGTTTTTCTTTAGAGAAATTAGATTTATACTGTATTTTCAGTTTGAAGAGATTATCAATCTCAATGAGAATTGCATTCTCAAATGTTAGTATTTCCTTTTTTACCATAGAGTTGCTCGGGTAAAATGTTGATTTGTTTTTTAGGCCTGTGACATCGTTGTTAGGACAATTTTCCTTTTCTGTGAAAAAGTTTTTTAATCTCACAGTGCGGAAAAATTTATAGATTTCTAATTTGGTGTTGAATAAGTCGTTCTTGTAGGTAGGCACAAAGCTCAACCCTGAAGAAAGAACCGCAATTTCTTGTTCAGATAGGGTATGTGCCGATAGATTGAAAATTGGTATTGTTTGGTCAGGTGCTACCATTCGTAATACTGGTTGCGTGTCTGACGGAACCCTGGTGTATATTGGTTGCGGTACCATCCTCGCTTGGAACCCCGTTGTCTCCGAGGGGGACCTGTCCCTCGGCGGTCCTGCCCTAAAAAATTCTGTCTGGAGGTGGAGGGTTGTTGATCGTAGTGGCGATAGGTTGTGTCTATAGATTGATCGCTACCGGTATCTGAATTAGTATCAGAGAAGGTAATTCTCTTCTTTGGTATTTGGGCAGAATTTTGAGGATTATAAAAAAATCCATGAAACGTGCATGGTATAACAACAGAGAAACGTTATTGACTGTGAAAGATCGGCCACAACAACCACATCTGGTTTGTGTCTCGACTTTCGGAACTCACGCTAATGCTATAAAGAAGATTGTCAGTCGACACTGGAATTTATTAAGAAATCTCCCTGAATTCCAGTCAAAACCCCTATTTTCTTTCAAAAGGGGAACTAACCTTAGAGATCGATTGGTGAAAGCGTATGAAGACCGTCCTAACAACACAGTAGACAACATGAGGCAGCTGGTCCCCATTGTCGGACATTTCAAGTGCAATATGTGTTTAGCATGCAACACCTCGCAAACAATTAAAAAATGTACCATCAACGGTATTACCTTTGCCCTTAAATCATTCTCAAATTGTAATACATGTAATGTAATTTATTGCATACAATGTCCCTGCAAATTACATTATATTGGCAAAACAGTTCAACCAATCAAGAAAAGGATCCTACAACATCAATCTCGGATAAGATGCCACACAGAAAACGCACCACTAGTGGAGCATTATCAGAGACAGGGTCATTCAGATAAAGATATGAAATGGTGGGTACTAGATGTGATCAAACCCTCTAAGAGACAAAGTAATGTAGACCGACTCTTGACCATTAAGGAAGGTAGATTGATCTGTATGACAGATTTGATCAACCGTGGTCTCAATTCAACATCCGAATGGCACACTTTAGCATGTCTGTAGACTGTAGCTACAATCTGGCGATATGGAATCTGTAATCTGTAATAGATACCGCTTTATGACGTATAATCTACAATAGCTATAGCCCTATGTATAATAGTTGATATATACTTGATCAAACCACCTGTGAGCTATTTTTTAACAGTATATAGGGTTATACGATGATTTGATCTATATCTTTGTGTATTAAACTGTTAATGTTACAGCCGCGAACCGAAGTACCACTGATGATAATAAGGATATTCTTGATTTTAACAGCTTTTTGAATATATGTAATATAAATATTTGCAATAACCATGTAACAAAAATGTATAGTATCTAATTTTTGACTGTATTAATGGCGTAGTAGTCTTAATGGTGTGACATAGAGAACACAATATGTGTCTGTATATATACAATCCTTGACACCATGTGATGAACAAACTCCGTCCTTTACATATAATGAATGTCCTAATTTCAGCTTTTTGTTACACAGGTTTAATTGGAGGTACATCCCAATACTTTGTTCTATATACGTCGACCACAGGGTTCGAATATGTGAAAACAGAATATAATTAGTATATTACCAATATACTAAAAGAACTTAACAGACATATTACATTCGAGCGTGGCTGCCGATCCACCTCAAAATTCGAACAACATGATGCTATTACCCCACTCCAACATGGCCGACACTTATCTCTTTTCCGGCATACCATGTGACCTAATTTCAAGTCCTATCTCTATACCGTTGCAATACGTATATTTAAGACAACCCGATCTCGGCAATCCCAGTGCTACACGCCGCGATTCAACTGAGATGACTGCTGTACTTACGCCAGGTTAGTTGATATCTTCCTGTTTGGCTTTTGCCAACAATGTCCCCAAGGTAGTACAATTTAACTTAATACTACCCATTTTCCCTTTACAGTAATTTTCGAGGGAAATAAGTAAAACGCCCCCTAACTGTGGCAGTAATTTCCAGTCCTCGATTTTCGCAGGAAGCGAATAGAGCGCCCTTCATATTTGGCGTTACTTCGTCTGAACCAACAATAAGACCATCACTAGGTCGGGTGATATTTCTTTCACTTAATTTGTATGCGATCACTAACAACTGTAACTATAACAGACTAAATGCTCTCATTCTCCTCTTGCAGCTTTTAAATGCCCGAATGCCGTACTCTGCCCGCAACCATACAGTACCGTTAATACGTTGACAGTTTGCTTCTCAAATATCCTTAAATTTAAAAGGTACTGTGATATACTTTTATTTCTTGGGTTAGTATACACGTTAAGTCGCCTTAAAGCAGTGAAGATTTACGATACGATCTTTCTTTACATAGCGCCAACCGAGATGTTATGATCCAAATCTCAACCCACAGAAAGCAAGATATCCGCGACTTTTCTAATTAAATCAAACATTACGAGGTAAAATTACTTCGATTACTTGCATTAGTCGAATGATATCTCTCTTGGTTAGAGTACATATTGAACCTTTATTGATTATTACGGTGATTCAATAACAGCTTCTCACATTTTAATATGAATAATTTCACCGTTTGAAGTACAACTATGATTGATTTCCCCCTTATTCTGTTAAAACCTTGTTGTGATTCGATTCATACATGTCCGCAGGCATCTATAACAACCTGTAGATATCCATACAATTTATTGAGTTTTACGGAAAGGACAAATCGAGTTTTTTCCTTATAATATGCCATTTGAATATGTCACTACTAGTGAAGATACAGAATAAGTATTTAGCAATGTCTGTCCGTGAAATGAAAGGACATGAATTCATACTTTAAACGATCATGGTTGAAGCACAGTGTAAATAATTTAGTAAGATGGAGCCTTAATATAATTGACCACTCTGCCTTGATTTAAGTGTTTCACCGTTTTAGTATGTCTAACTATTATTGGATGTTTAATTGACTGATACATCATTTGTTAAACGATAAAATAGATTTCCTTTATACGTTGATTAGTCAAATTGTAATTATTAAAGTTTTTTGGCTTAGGTGTGTGTTATGTATAGTCTATATATTCATTATATACTTTTTAACTTGTAGGGGTCAACTTTTAACTTCTTGTCCTGAAGATGGTCTCACAAATTCACATATGAAGACCGAAACGTCGACTGTCACACTTCTTTCTAGATAATTGGTCATATATCTTTGAAAAAGTGTTTGATATATTGTATAGTGGAGTAATAACTGAATGTATAATCATGTCTCCCTTTTGATATACAACTGTCTTATTTTTATGTACCCTTATTACCATTCACTGATATAAATGAATTTTGTTCCTCACACACCTTTTGTCCACTTTTCATTTCTCTTTATTCTGATTGTACAACTGTTTTGAAATCAATGTAAATAGAGATCCATATATACATATGACTATTGCATGGTGTATAATCGTTTGGAATCTAAAAGATAAGATTGATCTCACTTATAGGTATATATTTATCCTATAAACAAGTCACACAACTAAGTTTTCAACAAACCCCTTGAAGGCACATCCTACCCATACATATTATCTGCCCAAGCCCTCAAGGGTATATTGGGTTATCCATTACACAGATTGTGTTTAAGCGCAGACAATTGTCTGTTGTGGATCACTCTTAAGTGGTTTTTTTGTTTTTTTGCTTGTCTCTAAAAACAAATACGTAGATGTCTGAAGCAGAGACATTATCCTATACTGATGAATATATACTGAAAATTGCTGGTGGCCCTTCACTGCTGGGCAATAAAGGCATCACCGCCACTTTTCCCTATGAGTCTGATCTTAATCAACTCGAGCGTCTCAAAAAGAAACTAGTACGAACAGAACTTCATGCTAAGTTTCTGACGGACTGTTTGAATGCGAATATCATTCCAACGGGTCTTCAGATCCGAAATGTCCCAATAATTTTTACAGATGACGAGGAATTTAAAACAGGCTTTAGCTTCTCTGCCAACAAATGCTCTCGCACTTGGATGGTTCTAAGTATAGAAACTGCCATTAGACAATTGAAGATCTTAGCTAAAGAAATTGAAACCCTAGAAAAAAAGAAAAAAAGATACTAGGTGACCCTGCCATTACTAACGGTAAATTCCTTCTTGACAAGGTACAGCAAACAATCAAAGAATTCGAGGAATTCAACGCTCATAAAAAAACTGAGAAATTGCAAAACGATATCAAAAGATACAATAAAGAAAAAACGTATCCATACTTACAGAAGGATTTTTATAATCCTCAAAATTCTGCCCAAATACCAAAGAAGAGAATTACCTTCTCTGATACTAATTCAGATACCGGTAGCGATCAATCTATAGACACAACCTATCGCCACTACGATCAACAACCCTCCACCTCCAGACAGAATTTTTTAGGGCAGGACCGCCGAGGGACAGGTCCCCCTCGGAGACAACGGGGTTCCAAGCGAGGATGGTACCGCAACCAATATACACCAGGGTTCCGTCAGACACGCAACCAGTATTACGAATGGTAGCACCTGACCAAACAATACCAATTTTCAATCTATCGGCACATACCCTATCTGAACAAGAAATTGCGGTTCTTTCTTCAGGGTTGAGCTTTGTGCCTACCTACAAGAACGACTTATTCAACACCAAATTAGAAATCTATAAATTTTTCCGCACTGTGAGATTAAAAAACTTTTTCACAGAAAAGGAAAATTGTCCTAACAACGATGTCACAGGCCTAAAAAACAAATCAACATTTTACCCGAGCAACTCTATGGTAAAAAAGGAAATACTAACATTTGAGAATGCAATTCTCATTGAGATTGATAATCTCTTCAAACAGAAAATACAGTATAAATCTAATTTCTCTAAAGAAAAACAAGTTGCACTGCAGAATCTTCAATCACTCCCTAATGTCCTGATAAAACCTGCGGACAAGGGCGGTGGGATAGTCCTTTGGGACAAGGACAAATATACTGAAGAGGCTCTTAAACAATTATCCAACCCTATACACTACAAGAAACTTGCAACTAATCCCACAAACAGACTTACTTCAGAAATATCAAAACTCAGCAAGTTAGGTTTCGATGGTGGTTGGCTCTCGGAGAAAGAATCTGCCTTCCTCATTAATAAAACTCCGACTGTCCCTGCTATATACCTGCTCCCAAAGGTACACAAAGACCCTCTAAATCCACCTGGGCGCCCGATAGTTTCGGGTTGCAATTCCATCTTGAAGCCATTGGCCCAATATGCAGATTTCTTTATTAGACCATTTGCTGTTAACCATCCTGCATACATTCGGGACACTATGGCCGTGATTAACATAGTCGAAAACTTTGACTTTGATCCCCTGAATGAATATCTGGTCTCTATGGACATAGAGAGCCTCTATACAAACATCCCTCAAGAGGAAGTTCTACAGATTCTATGCAACCTTCTAGACACTAGAGCCAGACCACATCAGGTGCCTACAGAATTCATTATTGAATGTGTTCGTATCTCTCTGTGTGAGAATTTTTTCCTTTTTCAAAATACTTTTTATCAACAACGAAAAGGAGTAGCGATGGGAGCTGTTTACGCCCCAGACATTGCGAATATCTATGTCTCTGTATTTGAGAACGAATCTATATTCAATGTAACGAACCCATTTTCCTCCAACATCAGGAAGTGGCTTCGTTATATAGATGATGTCTTCCTTGTTTGGCATGGCACAAAGGAAGAACTCAACACCTTCCACGTTTGGCTCAACCATAGAAATCCACACCTGAAATTCACCATGGAATCTAACAATGCGGAGATCAATTTTCTGGATATAACTATCAAAAATGATATTACTAACCATCTATATACCACCTTGTATACAAAACCAACGTCCAGAAATACTCTGCTTGAATATCAGAGCCACCATCCTCAAGCCCTCAAAGATGGCCTCCCTTTTGGGCAGTTCTTGCGTTTACGCAGGAACTGTACCTTTAAAAATGACTACTTCATTGAGGCTAAAAAACTTACAGAAAAATTAAAAGCTAGGGGGTACCCCTCCAAACTTTTTAAAAAATCCATGAAACGTGCATGGTATAACAACAGAGAAACGTTATTGACTGTGAAAGATCGGCCACAACAACCACATCTGGTTTGTGTCTCGACTTTCGGAACTCACGCTAATGCTATAAAGAAGATTGTCAGTCGACACTGGAATTTATTAAGAAATCTCCCTGAATTCCAGTCAAAACCCCTATTTTCTTTCAAAAGGGGAACTAACCTTAGAGATCGATTGGTGAAAGCGTATGAAGACCGTCCTAACAACACAGTAGACAACATGAGGCAGCTGGTCCCCATTGTCGGACATTTCAAGTGCAATATGTGTTTAGCTTGCAACACCTCGCAAACAATTAAAAAATGTACCATCAACGGTATTACCTTTGCCCTTAAATCATTCTCAAATTGTAATACATGTAATGTAATTTATTGCATACAATGTCCCTGCAAATTACATTATATTGGCAAAACAGTTCAACCAATCAAGAAAAGGATCCTACAACATCAATCTCGGATAAGATGCCACACAGAAAACGCACCACTAGTGGAGCATTATCAGAGACAGGGTCATTCAGATAAAGATATGAAATGGTGGGTACTAGATGTGATCAAACCCTCTAAGAGACAAAGTAATGTAGACCGACTCTTGACCATTAAGGAAGGTAGATTGATCTGTATGACAGATTTGATCAACCGTGGTCTCAATTCAACATCCGAATGGCACACTTTAGCATGTCTGTAGACTGTAGCTACAATCTGGCGATATGGAATCTGTAATCTGTAATAGATACCGCTTTATGACGTATAATCTACAATAGCTATAGCCCTATGTATAATAGTTGATATATACTTGATCAAACCACCTGTGAGCTATTTTTTAACAGTATATAGGGTTATACGATGATTTGATCTATATCTTTGTGTATTAAACTGTTAATGTTACAGCCGCTAACCGAAGTACCACTGATGATAATAAGGATATTCTTGATTTTAACAGCTTTTTGAATATATGTAATATAAATATTTGCAATAACCATGTAACGAAAATGTATAGTATTGATACAGATCAGGGTATCAGAAATATGCCCACTACCACGGATAGAGTAATTTCACAGTTACACGCACATACATTCATCATACACTAGGGCCCATTTCACTAACATACGCTCCAATACTCTACCAGCAGCAAACCTGTGGGAAGAAAACTCCTAAAGCACCCTGCATCTATATCTAGGCGATAGGACCAGTTTAGTGGCTGTCTAACATAATATAAACAATCTATAAACAATAATCAAACATAATTCAATAAATGACAAGTAAAGAAACAACCAACACCATATTTAAAAGTTATATTGCTTTATCTAAAATTAGTCAGAGTAAATCAGAATAAATCATTTCTCATAGTTACCTATTCTAACTAGTGTCAGAACGGGTCAGGACCAGTCTCTTGGCAAAGTCTTTTCAGGATAAGGTCCTTAGCATCAGTCCTCAGCAACGCAAGTTCACGCAGCAAGGCGACGAAAGAAAAGTGCGGGGAGAGCCCTCCCTAAGCTAACATTTTATAATGCAAAATACAATGAAAACCCACATGAATTTGACAAGTAAAACTGTATCACTGAGCAAAACGAAAAGGAAGGGATGTAACTTTGCAACATCTTAAAATCTCCGCTCAGGAAAAGTCATAATACGCAAATCACGGAACAGGAACCAAGAACTAGAAACTATTAAAGTATCCATCTCGCTCATTTCCCTCGGCAAACCGGCTTTAGCACAATGTTCTTTCTGAGGTTCATTGTTCACCAAGGACACATCATTTCTTTTGGAGATCCTCCAAGCTTGCTGATGTCCTCCCGGAAATTTCCATATAAGGACTACCGTCAGTTTTTCTGTTAACTGAACTCCAGCAGGGGTCTCCCTTGTCACATCACAGATTTTGCCGGCACCACAGTTCAACCAAGCTTCAAATTTTTCTCAGTTATTTCATGAAGGCCTCCATAGGCCACAATAAACCATCTTTAATTAAAGAGACAAAATAAAGATTACTACATCATAATGATTAGACAGTGTTAACCCCACTAACACCCTTATGTGTATGCATTTATCTAGCTTTGCGACATATAAAGCATTAATTCAGACAGCGTTTTGTGCTCAAAATAAATAGCACACAGCAACGTTTAAACATGAAAACTTGCACGTTATTGTAAATACAAAAACAGCACACGCATGCTAACCCTCGTGTAACCTTCTCACGTGTTAGGACAAACAGGTTGATTTAGTGAAACACACTTACACAAGACAAATAATTAGTTGTTAATTATTAATAATTAACAAAACGCATAGACATGCCAGAGCTTCAAAAGCCCCAGAATTTTCTAACAGAAAACTCTGCTCCAGCAATCCCCCCTTTGGTGATTTTATCACCAAATAAACCTAAAAAAAAAAAAATTTGTGAAAATTTTAGTCCCATTTTAGGAGAAATCAGAAATGTCTTTTCCCCTACACAACATTAAACACCAGTCACTCTTTCATCATCTCTCTTAGTCTCTAAATAAACACTCTCCCTCAATTCTTCTAATTCAATTTCTTCTGGTTCTCTTTTCGAATTATTCGATTTCTTATTTTTTAAAATTTTCTCTTTCCCTCTCCTGTTTTTATAACACACACACACCAATCTCAGTATCAGCAAAGCAACAATTATACAAGACAAGGGAAACAATATTCTACCTACGATAGTACTACCTATTTTTGTAATAAAATCCTTAACAGCTATCATCTTATTAGCTAGTTTAGTCCATAAACTCCCAGTTTCAAGTGGTACTAAATCTTCATGCAAATCAGTAATATTTTTTATATAGACCTTCAGGTCTCTGCTTTCATCAGGAATGTAAGTGCAACAATGTTGAACTTTCAAAATTCCACAAACTCCACCCTCCTTAGCCAAAAGAATATCAAGGGCAAGTCGATTTTGCATAGACATGGCACGTACGGCACTTAACTCCGTATTTACCAAAAGAAATCCTCCTGCGGTATTTGTCGATAAACGATCAACCACTGTGGACAATTTCCGAATTCCATAAGCATTTAAAGAAATTCCCACTGCTGGAATCAAAACCCCAAAAATATCTCCCACAATTTCAGACCAAGTTTCTCTCTTAAAACGGTTTAATAGGTTAATATCTTCTACATCACTTATTTTATCTGTATGAAAAATCTTAGGAAAAACCAAACCCACATAACATGTGCCATACCAATGGTCAGGCAACTTGTAATAAGCCTTGTTCCCACACACATAGTACACCCCTGGAAAAATAGTATCTTCTCCACCTCTGAAACCCCAACCAGTCGCAACGAAGTATGTATCATGGCACTCACTAGTCCCTACAAAATATGTATCATATTGGGATCTCCTTCTGGTAATGCATAGTTTACCCTTCTGCGGTGCATCTAGAGCCAAAGTTGGACTAGCCCCATTTCTCAACTCTTTTCCCATCTCAATGTCCCAAATAGTTTCACTCACTTCATATTTCCCTGCTTTCTCATGCATGTTCACTCTTCTTTCCTCTACCATATCCAGGAAAGCTTTCTCCTCTTCTTTCAAACTGCAAGTTAAATTATTCTTAAAAATGTAATCTAATGTTAGTCCTTTTTCTTCAATAAAAATCTCACCAAAAGTGTTAGCTTCTTTAGCTGGATTCAGCTCTTTGTTCATTGGCAAGTGCCCAAAAATACTATCTCTGTTAGACATGTTATAATCTATTTTCCCTAACAAATAAAAAACACTACTTAAAATACTACAAGAAATACCATATGTAGCTGGTAAATGGTGATAAGTAACACCCTCTGAAACGGATGCAGGTAATTGCATGCAGACATAGCAATCCCTCACTTCCATCGTCTTCACATATTCATATAACAGTTTAGAAAAAACATTACTAGAAAAATTATTAATCGACCTATCTTTGTGTATGTAACTACTACTAATTGGAACTACTTTTTGTGAATTCTTCTCTATATTAGCCATGTTTTCTGTATCCATTCCAAATTCAACCTTAAAAGTAACTAATAAAACTAAAATACCCCATAGAAGCATTAATATTCCAGTACAACAGCAACACATCCTGCACCACCTTCTAAAGAAGGCACATCTATTTGGGTTATTCTCTATGTTAGCCATTCTGCTTTAACTTCTACTCCACTACAGTAATTAGAACTTCAAATCTCCAACGTTTGTTCCAAACTCTTCAGCTTCTTCAAAGATCCTTCCGTTCACTTAGTCCAAGTGAATCCTTTTTACTCAGTTTGGATACTCATCATTTTTCACTCCAATTTCTTCAACATCAAATTGTATCAAATCTCCAACGTCAGAATCCTCAGTATCTGACTTTTCTCTGATGTCAGTCAAGAGTACTTTCAGAATTTCACCAGTATTTTCCTCAACCACTTCTCTCAAGACCACTTCCGGATTATCTTGAGTCACTGTTTCTTCTTTTCCTTCTTCAGACAGTGTCACATAAGACCATTCCGGTGATCTGTACTTTTGGTTGGGTCTTTTAACTCTTTTTATTTCTACTGGTTCTTTTGTTCTTCTTGATTCTTCTTCTTCAGCCTTTGAAGTTTGACTTGATACCTCATTCACTTGTTCAGCTCCCGATGTATTTGCTCTTATTATCCTGTATCTCAGTCTTTTCACTCTGTTGTTAGGCCAACGATCTCCTTTCACAACCTTTTTCGGCTTTTCCTTAACACTCCTTTCTCCAATCGAAGTTCTCTTTCTCAGAACTCGACTTTCTGTTTGTTCATTCTCATCATCCGATTCTGTTTCAATTGCCTTTTGCTTTCGTTTCTTAGCAGTTTTCTTTTCTTTCACAGATTCTTTCACCACTATTTGAGACTTCCCTACTTCTGTCCCTCCTCGGGTCTCCGACACGCAATCTTCTTGCTGTCTATTTGTCCCTTTACCTAGCTCCTCATCAATGTTCCCTACACCTCCTCGGGGGTCTTCCGCAATCTGTCCCTCTCTATCTTTTTCTAACCCTGTTTCTTCAAGAATAATCTCAAGTGGCTCTTCAATCTCCTCCTCTTCTGATTCAGGAGTAGTCTCAATGTGTTTCCTCTTTTCTTTTCTTTTTCCTCCACTGCTACTTGAAACTTCAGGCTCTTTCACAGAATCAGAATCTGATCTCCCTTCTGATACTCGCAGTGAATCTCTTGAAGCTTTCTCTGCTTCTTTTCTCACTGATTCTGTATCTTCAGGATCTTCACCATCACTGGAATCTGACTCTTCATAATACTCTTCACCAGTTCCCTCTCTCGGACTTGGAATTCTCAGAGTATGACTTGCATGTACCCAGTGTCTTACTCCAGCACACTTTACTGCAGTCGTTGTAGTCAGAATAACTTGTCTTGGCCTTCCCCACCTTGGAATCAAGCAATTTCTTCTTCTGTGCACCTTAATCCTTACCCAGTCACCTGGACTCAGATCATGGGCTTGCTTCTTCTCAAGTGTGGTAGCTTCTTCTCCAACCTGGTGAAACACAGAATGAACTGCGTCAGCCAGGCCTTTACAGTAATCCAAAATCATGTCATCAGTTATTGTCATCAACTTATTCACAGGCACGAATGCATGGCGCATTGCACGTCCCATAATGATTTCATGCGGACTCAATCCTGTAGTTCTGTCTGGAGTAGATCTCATAGTCATCAAGACTAGAGGCAGAACATCTGGCCATTTCATGCCAGTGGCTAAGCACATCTTTCCAATTCTGTTTTTGATTGTGCCATTAATCTGCTCAACCACACCAGAAGCCTCTGGTCGGTATGCACAATGTAACTTCTGCTGTATTTTTAATGCTTCACAAATCAAACCAATGAGTTCATTTTGAAAGTGTCTACCTCTGTCAGATTCAACCGTAACTGGAAACCCAAACCTAGGAATCAACTCCCTCAACAGTAATTTTGCCACTGTTAATCCATCATTCCTCCTTGTCGGGTAAGCTTCCACCCACCTTGAAAACAAACAGACTACTACTAGGACATACCTCAGTCTGTTCACTTGGGGCATTTCAATGAAATCAATTTGCATTCTTGTGAAAGGACCTCCTTCTCTGCCAATTGTCCCTAAACTCACCACTGTCTTTTTCCCAGTGTTAAACTGCTGACAAATTAAACACCTTTGACAGATGCTTTCCGCAATTGTCCTAAACTTTGCATTATACCAGGTCTGTTTAAAGGACCTAATCATCGCGTCCCTCCCCAGATGTCCCTGGCCATGATACATCCTTGCCATTGACGACAAAATTGAGTTTGGCATCACTGGTCTGCCATCTCTGTAGACCCAAACATGGTCTGTTTCCCTTGGAGCACATCCTGCCTTAACCCAATCTCGTTTCTCTTCTTCTCCTGCCTCATCTTGTAACTGTTTTACTTCATCCCACGTTTCTAGGACATTAGTAAACATCACAGAAGGGAAAGACATTTCTTTCTTTTCTCTCTCCCTGTTAATTGATTGATTCAGTTTTGCACAATACTGTGCCACATCGTTAGCATACCTGTTGCCAACAGTGATAAAATCCTCTCCTGAAACATGTGCTGCACATTTCACAACTGCTAACTCCTTAGGCAGCTGTATCGCCTCAAGCAATTTTCCAATCAGCTCAGCATTCTTTATCGGAGTTCCACCCGATGTCAAGAAACCTCTTTGTAGCCACAGTTGGCCAAAATCATGCACCACTCCAAACCCATACTGACTATCAGTCAATACAGTTGTTCTCAAATCTTTCCCAATCTCACAAGCTCTCGTCAATGCCACTAATTCAGCAACTTGCGCAGATTTTACTCCTTTCAATGGTGATGCTTCCATAACCTCTGAAACTTTGCACACTGCATATGCTGCACAAAGCACACCATTATCATCTCTCAGGCATGATCCATCCACAAACAGCACATGATCATTCTCAGGCAAGGGAACATCCTTGATATCTGGTCTTGGTTTCGTACAGTACTCAAGCACATCCAAACAATCATGATCATCTTCCATCTTTATACCCACATTCCCAATATCCGGCAAAAGTGTCGCTGGATTCACATTCGTACATCTTTCAAGAGTCACATTTGATGCTCCCAAAATCACTTTCTCATACTTAGTCAACCGACTATTTGACATATGCTGAGTTCTGCTTCTCGTCAAAAGAATTGCCACATTGTGAGGTACGAATACCCTTACAGGATACCCCATTATGATTCCCTCACTCTGTTCCAGGCTTCTGCATGTTGCAGCCACAGATTTTAGACAACCTGGTAAACCCACAGCTACAGGGTCAAGTGTCGATGAGAAGTACGCAATAGGCCTTCTCAATTGTCCATGTTTCTGGATTAACACTGAAAGTGCACATCCATTTCTCTCACTGCAGTACAGTTCAAATTCTTTTTCATAGTCTGGCATACCCAGAGCTGGAGCTTCACACATTTTTGTTTTGAGCTCTTCAAATGCTGCCAATTGTTCGGCATCTAGATCCAATGGATCTGTCATGTCACTTTTTGTCAATTTAATCAATGGCTTTGCTATCAGGGAAAAATTAATTATCCACTGACGACAATATCCCACCATACCCAGGAACATTCTCACTTCTCTCTGAGTTTTTGGAGCTTTCATTTCTCTGATTATTTTGATCCTGTCAGTAGTCACTTTTCTCAGACCCTTTTCAATATTGTGTCCAAGATAATGCACCTCTTTCTTACAAAACTGTAATTTGGCCGGGGATACCTTTAACCCTCCATCTGCCAGATGATTCAGTAAAGCTATGGTATCCACTTCACAAGCTTCACGTGTCTTTGATGCCACAAGTAGGTCATCAATGTATTGCACTAGCACTGAGCTTTCAGGCATGATCAGACTTTCCAACGACCTTTTCAATAACTGATTGAATATCGAAGGACTCTCCGTATACCCCTGTGGGATACGACACCATGCTAAAATACGCTGGCCAAACCTAAATGCAAAAATTGGCTGGCTGTCATGATGTAATGGAATTGAAAAGAATGCATGACACAAATCAATCACTGTATACCACTCAGCATCATGTGGAATTTGATACAGAATCACCGATGGATTTGGCACGATGGGACAACATGCCACCACAATCTGATTAACCTTTCTCAGGTCCTGCACGATCCTGAACTTGCCATTAGGCTTTTTCAGTCCCATTATCGGTGAATTACACGGACTACTCAGTAGTTCTCTTAGGACTCCTTGCTGAATCATTTTCTCAATTATAGGAGTTATCCCTTCAATTATCTCTGGTGTCATTTTGTACTGAGGAATGTTAGGATATGCAATTCCCTCTTTCACTGCAATTTTCACTGGATCTACATTATTCATCAATCCCACATCCTCTCCTGTAAAATCCCAAACTGCTTTTTTCACTGTGTCTCTCAATACTTGAGGCAGATCCTCCGGATTGAACACTGGAAATGCACCAATTAATTCATTTTCTCTATTTTCTAGAGTCATGCGGTAGAAAACATCATCATCTGGTGTCTCAAAAGCTATTCCATCAGGTGTACAGAAAATTGTGCAGTTCATCTTGCATAATAAGTCCCTACCTAACAGGTTCACTGGACTCGTGTCACAGACAATAAATCTGTGCATGTCTGAAAATTTCCCTATCTGTACTTTCACTGGTTCAGTAAGACGTGTTCTGATTTGTGTATTGGCTACACCAACTACTTGGATTGCTTCATCCGAGAGAGGAAGATTTCTAACATCTGTTGACCTGACAGTTGATCTTGTCGCACCTGTGTCTACTAAAAAAGTAACACCTTCTTCATTTATTTTCCCATCTACAAATGGTCCTGCCTGGTCTATTTCTAGAGTTGCACCAAGTATGCACTCTTCTTCCTCTCCTCGGCACCGTCAATAATCACCTTCAGACTCACTCCCTTCACTCTTTAACAAGTACTGTTGTACCTTGTTAGTGCGTCTTGGTTTGTTTACCTGCTCATCATTGAAGAATCCCGAATCCTGACTGTACTTTTGTACCCCTCTATTCTGCGGTAAAGGTGGTTTTGGCTCTTGACTCTGCTGCTGTCTCACAACTTTCTGCCGTTGTTGCTGTTGCTGCTGGTTATTCCCTTCATTCTGCACCTGTTGATTTAAGGATTTACCCTCATTTAATGGTGGATTAGGACATTCCGACCTCCAATGTCCCAGTTGGCCACAGTTGTGACACGGGAACTTTTTCTTTGCTTCCTCAAGACTTCCTCTTCCTTTTCCTGCAAACCTCGATCTATTCCCTGTATTATTTCCTGGATTATTTGCCTGTTCCACCAACTGTGCTTCCTGTCTTTCTGCAACTTTCACCTGTGCCCACATTGCTTTTTCTTTCAGCTTTCTTTGTTTTGCTTCAATTTCATCACTGAAATATTTTGCATGTCTCAGAATCTCATCTACTTTTTTACTCTGCCAATCCACTGTGTGTTCACGAATTCTCTCACTAATCTCAGGTCTAAGACCATATACAAATCTGTATACAAAATGACTCAAATCCTTGTCACCCAGATGTTCATCTCCACTGAATTGTTTAAAAGCCAGTATCAGCCTTTCGTAAAAAGCATGAACTGATTCTTTTGCTTCCTGTTGTGTTCGATCTATTTTAACCCAGTCTGTCTCTTTTGGAGGAACTTTACTCTTCAGGTATACCATCACCTGATCGTACTTCCTCATCACTTCTGGATCTGGTGCCCCTGTTCTCGGATCTCTTGGATATTCCTCACTAGGCCAACTCACAACTATTTTACACTCAGTCCACAAGTCTGCTGGAACAATTATATCAAACAGACTATTCAGGTCAACCCACAGCACTTTTGACAATTTCACAAACCTGTCTACCTGCCTATACCACTCGACGGGCTTTTCTCTCAATCGAGGGAAATCATTCGTAAATGATAAAATATCCTGTCTGGTCCATGGAACATGTACATATCCTCCTCCAGGTATTTCTCTCATGGGAAACTGCTCCACTGATTTCTCTTTTTCTCTCACTGGAAATGCTGAGTAAGTTGTTCTATCTTCACATTCATCCCTTTTCTTATACCACCTATCCTTCCACTTTTCCACATCACCCCATCTACGCAATAATGCCACCATTTCTTTAATCTGTCCTGTTCTACCAGAATTATTCAGATTCTCTATGTCCTTCTCTGTGAAATCCATCCTGTACGTTTTCTGTAAAGCCTTTACTTTATCAATGTCAACTCCTTGCTCATTTGCTATCGCTCTCAGTCTATCATGTGTATTTCTTGCCCTCCATGTTATGCTCTTGCACATGAACAATAATTCACCATCATGATGACTTTTCAGGATTTCTGTCGGAACTGTTCCTGTCACAAGCTCTTCTAATTCTATGCGTAATTTAACCACATCAACAACTTGTGAATCTTTATCCTTTTTCTGAAGAACCTTCATCCAGTCATTTAGGTCATCAACTGTTATTTCCGCAGTTTTTCTCGCTGTAACTATTTTCCTCTGCGGTTCTAAAATTGGCATCCCTAAACTACTAGAATCACTAACATTCATGAATTCATTACCTGCATCATGTCCTGTTTGTCTCAGGTCATTTCTCCCTGTTCTTTTACCTGAATCTCCTGAAGGACCAGCTGAATTGTTTGCAATATATGGAACTACCAGCCCATTTTCACTTACTCTCTGTCCGTCAAACATAGGAATTACCGGACCTATAGTAACAGGCACTGTAACAGCTTCCATATTCATCGTTAACTCTCTAATTTTCTCAGTCAGTTCTGTTGTCGTTTTTGCTAATTGTCTGGCATTCCTGGCATTTTCCTCTCTGAAAGAACTATTATTTCTTGATTCAGGTGTCATTTTTTCTTTCTCAACTGTATCTCTTATCGGAGAAACAACTGGTGTACTCTCTTCCGATTCTGATCTGTATGGAGGTGGTCTCTTGTACATCATATCATTCAAGACCTCATCTTCAAACTCTCCATATCTTCTCCTATCTGTCTCAGAAACCCCTTCTTCTGAAGGAGCCGAAGCTTCAACTGTTCTCATAGGATATAATCCTTCTGACATGGTAGCATCTCGCCATCTTTTCATTCGATCCTGATGTGTCTCACGATCATGTCTCCTCCCAAACATATACCTGTACTGACCTCCAGTTCTCTGTCTTTCTCGATTTAATACTTCTTCTTCCCATTCCACTAAAGCCTCGAACTGTGTAGGTCTCGGCTTCGGGTCTAGATGTGCCATCTTTTCCCGTAAATTTCTTAACACGGCCAGATTAAATGAACCATGTTCTGGGAATGCTAAAACACCATCTTCTTTAGTATAGCCAACCCAATTCTGCAACCATATACAGGTATGTAATCCATATTTCGCAACCATGAACGATGCAGGTGTTTTCGCTGGAGGTAGCAACTCACCCTCTCTTGTCTTTACCTCTTTATCCTTGCTAAACCACTTTTTAACCTTTCCAAAGAAAGTTTTCTTCTTTTTCTCTTCCTGATAATACATCTTAACTAATACTTATTAAACTCTCTATTTTTAAGTCAAAAACTCAATTCTCGTTAACGCACCAGTCCTGGAGCGTCTACGTCACTAAGCAGCTCTTCCAATCCCTGCGCGACTCACACTAACGCACCAATCCTAGCGCGAACCCTATTCTGAGTCACTATCCAATCAGTACGCGAACCTTCTGACGTCAGTAACCGCTGCAGTCTCTGTCTCTTGTCTCTGTCACTCGTCTACCCCTCCTTTACAAAAAACTCTCAGTAGACTTCGTGTGTCAAAATTTCTACAAATCTATTAGTTACGACATGAAAACATCTCCATTGTCTGCTTCGCTAACCACAGAATAGTAAAAGAGTGTCTATTTCTCAAGAGTCAACAACTTTACATACATCTCATAACTGTTTCCTCTAGGACGTATCCAAAAGAGTCTTACAATCAATAAATGTATATGCATTCACGCACATTCATACGAGAAAAATATAGTACATACACACAGAATCCTGCTTCTCGAGAACAGCACAACCTGTCTCTGTACAGAATTATAACTCACAACAACTAAGCAGCTTACCTCTGCCCAGTTCTACAAACAAGCTCAGAGAATACCTATTACTCCTCCCGCAATAAGCTTTAACGGCAATCCTTACGGATCCCTGGGACTTAAGACCAGAGTTTCACAGATAACCTTCACTACGATTCACACTCCTTATATACTAGAAATGTCTAATAGTAACATACAATGTCACTGATTCCGAACCCAGACAATGTGAACGCGCAACTTCAATTGTCACACGTAATTCCTTACAATCCCGCCTTTCCCGAGAGCAGCATATACACCTTCCTCTGCCCTACTACGGAATTGCTTCCACAGCTTCCAAGTTCCAGAAGCACTACATTTAACTCAACATAACGACTCCAACATTTAGTATTAGTACATGTACCAAAAACATCAAAATAAATCAATAATCAATAAGCTAATTTACAAGCAATCTTATCTTATCAGATCAAGACAACCATCTAAACCATCCTCTGCTACCAGAGAAATTGATACAGATCAGGGTATCAGAAATATGCCCACTACCACGGATAGAGTAATTTCACAGTTACACGCACATACATTCATCATACACTAGGGCCCATTTCACTAACATACGCTCCAATACTCTACCAGCAGCAAACCTGTGGGAAGAAAACTCCTAAAGCACCCTGCATCTATATCTAGGCGATAGGACCAGTTTAGTGGCTGTCTAACATAATATAAACAATCTATAAACAATAATCAAACATAATTCAATAAATGACAAGTAAAGAAACAACCAACACCATATTTAAAAGTTATATTGCTTTATCTAAAATTAGTCAGAGTAAATCAGAATAAATCATTTCTCATAGTTACCTATTCTAACTAGTGTCAGAACGGGTCAGGACCAGTCTCTTGGCAAAGTCTTTTCAGGATAAGGTCCTTAGCATCAGTCCTCAGCAACGCAAGTTCACGCAGCAAGGCGACGAAAGAAAAGTGCGGGGAGAGCCCTCCCTAAGCTAACATTTTATAATGCAAAATACAATGAAAACCCACATGAATTTGACAAGTAAAACTGTATCACTGAGCAAAACGAAAAGGAAGGGATGTAACTTTGCAACATCTTAAAATCTCCGCTCAGGAAAAGTCATAATACGCAAATCACGGAACAGGAACCAAGAACTAGAAACTATTAAAGTATCCATCTCGCTCATTTCCCTCGGCAAACCGGCTTTAGCACAATGTTCTTTCTGAGGTTCATTGTTCACCAAGGACACATCATTTCTTTTGGAGATCCTCCAAGCTTGCTGATGTCCTCCCGGAAATTTCCATATAAGGACTACCGTCAGTTTTTCTGTTAACTGAACTCCAGCAGGGGTCTCCCTTGTCACATCACAGATTTTGCCGGCACCACAGTTCAACCAAGCTTCAAATTTTTCTCAGTTATTTCATGAAGGCCTCCATAGGCCACAATAAACCATCTTTAATTAAAGAGACAAAATAAAGATTACTACATCATAATGATTAGACAGTGTTAACCCCACTAACACCCTTATGTGTATGCATTTATCTAGCTTTGCGACATATAAAGCATTAATTCAGACAGCGTTTTGTGCTCAAAATAAATAGCACACAGCAACGTTTAAACATGAAAACTTGCACGTTATTGTAAATACAAAAACAGCACACGCATGCTAACCCTCGTGTAACCTTCTCACGTGTTAGGACAAACAGGTTGATTTAGTGAAACACACTTACACAAGACAAATAATTAGTTGTTAATTATTAATAATTAACAAAACGCATAGACATGCCAGAGCTTCAAAAGCCCCAGAATTTTCTAACAGAAAACTCTGCTCCAGCAGTATCTAATTTTTGACTGTATTAATGGCGTAGTAGTCATAATGGTGTGACATAGAGAACACAATATGTGTCTGTATATATACAATCCTTGACACCATGTGATGAACAAACTCCGTCCTTTACATATAATGAATGTCCTAATTTCAGCTTTTTGTTACACAGGTTTAATTGGAGGTACATCCCAATACTTTGTTCTATATACGTCGACCACAGGGTTCGAATATGTGAAAACAGAATATAATTAGTATATTACCAATATACTAAAAGAACTTAACAGACATATTACATTCGAGCGTGGCTGCCGATCCACCTCAAAATTCGAACAACATGATGCTATTACCCCACTCCAACATGGCCGACACTTATCTCTTTTCCGGCATACCATGTGACCTAATTTCAAGTCCTATCTCTATACCGTTGCAATACGTATATTTAAGACAACCCGATCTCGGCAATCCCAGTGCTACACGCCGCGATTCAACTGAGATGACTGCTGTACTTACGCCAGGTTAGTTGATATCTTCCTGTTTGGCTTTTGCCAACAATGTCCCCAAGGTAGTACAATTTAACTTAATACTACCCATTTTCCCTTTACAGTAATTTTCGAGGGAAATAAGTAAAACGCCCCCTAACTGTGGCAGTAATTTCCAGTCCTCGATTTTCACAGGAAGCGAATAGAGCGCCCTTCATATTTGGCGTTACTTCGTCTGAACCAACAATAAGACCATCACTAGGTCGGGTGATATTTCTTTCACTTAATTTGTATGCGATCACTAACAACTGTAACTATAACAGACTAAATGCTCTCATTCTCCTCTTGCAGCTTTTAAATGCCCGAATGCCGTACTCTGCCCGCAACCATACAGTACCGTTAATACGTTGACAGTTTGCTTCTCAAATATCCTTAAATTTAAAAGGTACTGTGATATACTTTTATTTCTTGGGTTAGTATACACGTTAAGTCGCCTTAAAGCAGTGAAGATTTACGATACGATCTTTCTTTACATAGCGCCAACCGAGATGTTATGATCCAAATCTCAACCCACAGAAAGCAAGATATCCGCGACTTTTCTAATTAAATCAAACATTACGAGGTAAAATTACTTCGATTACTTGCATTAGTCGAATGATATCTCTCTTGGTTAGAGTACATATTGAACCTTTATTGATTATTACGGTGATTCAATAACAGCTTCTCACATTTTAATATGAATAATTTCACCGTTTGAAGTACAACTATGATTGATTTCCCCCTTATTCTGTTAAAACCTTGTTGTGATTCGATTCATACATGTCCGCAGGCATCTATAACAACCTGTAGATATCCATACAATTTATTGAGTTTTACGGAAAGGACAAATCGAGTTTTTTCCTTATAATATGCCATTAGAATATGTCACTACTAGTGAAGATACAGAATAAGTATTTAGCAATGTCTGTCCGTGAAATGAAAGGACATGAATTCATACTTTAAACGATCATGGTTGAAGCACAGTGTAAATAATTTAGTAAGATGGAGCCTTAATATAATTGACCACTCTGCCTTGATTTAAGTGTTTCACCGTTTTAGTATGTCTAACTATTATTGGATGTTTAATTGACTGATACATCATTTGTTAAACGATAAAATAGATTTCCTTTATACGTTGATTAGTCAAATTGTAATTATTAAAGTTTTTTGGCTTAGGTGTGTGTTATGTATAGTCTATATATTCATTATATACTTTTTAACTTGTAGGGGTCAACTTTTAACTTCTTGTCCTGAAGATGGTCTCACAAATTCACATATGAAGACCGAAACGTCGACTGTCACACTTCTTTCTAGATAATTGGTCATATATCTTTGAAAAAGTGTTTGATATATTGTATAGTGGAGTAATAACTGAATGTATAATCATGTCTCCCTTTTGATATACAACTGTCTTATTTTTATGTACCCTTATTACCATTCACTGATATAAATGAATTTTGTTCCTCACACACCTTTTGTCCACTTTTCATTTCTCTTTATTCTGATTGTACAACTGTTTTGAAATCAATGTAAATAGAGATCCATATATACATATGACTATTGCATGGTGTATAATCGTTTGGAATCTAAAAGATAAGATTGATCTCACTTATAGGTATATATTTATCCTATAAACAAGTCACACAACTAAGTTTTCAACAAACCCCTTGAAGGCACATCCTACCCATACATATTATCTGCCCAAGCCCTCAAGGGTATATTGGGTTATCCATTACACAGATTGTGTTTAAGCGCAGACAATTGTCTGTTGTGGATCACTCTTAAGTGTTTTTTTTGTTTTTTTGCTTGTCTCTAAAAACAAATACGTAGATGTCTGAAGCAGAGACATTATCCTATACTGATGAATATATACTGAAAATTGCTGGTGGCCCTTCACTGCTGGGCAATAAAGGCATCACCGCCACTTTTCCCTATGAGTCTGATCTTAATCAACTCGAGCGTCTCAAAAAGAAACTAGTACGAACAGAACTTCATGCTAAGTTTCTGACGGACTGTTTGAATGCGAATATCATTCCAACGGGTCTTCAGATCCGAAATGTCCCAATAATTTTTACAGATGACGAGGAATTTAAAACAGGCTTTAGCTTCTCTGCCAACAAATGCTCTCGCACTTGGATGGTTCTAAGTATAGAAACTGCCATTAGACAATTGAAGATCTTAGCTAAAGAAATTGAAACCCTAGAAAAAAAGATACTAGGTGACCCTGCCATTACTAACGGTAAATTCCTTCTTGACAAGGTACAGCAAACAATCAAAGAATTCGAGGAATTCAACGCTCATAAAAAAACTGAGAAATTGCAAAACGATATCAAAAGATACAATAAAGAAAAAACGTATCCATACTTACAGAAGGATTTTTATAATCCTCAAAATTCTGCCCAAATACCAAAGAAGAGAATTACCTTCTCTGATACTAATTCAGATACCGGTAGCGATCAATCTATAGACACAACCTATCGCCACTACGATCAACAACCCTCCACCTCCAGACAGAATTTTTTAGGGCAGGACCGCCGAGGGACAGGTCCCCCTCGGAGACAACGGGGTTCCAAGCGAGGATGGTACCGCAACCAATATACACCAGGGTTCCGTCAGACACGCAACCAGTATTACGAATGGTAGCACCTGACCAAACAATACCAATTTTCAATCTATCGGCACATACCCTATCTGAACAAGAAATTGCGGTTCTTTCTTCAGGGTTGAGCTTTGTGCCTACCTACAAGAACGACTTATTCAACACCAAATTAGAAATCTATAAATTTTTCCGCACTGTGAGATTAAAAAACTTTTTCACAGAAAAGGAAAATTGTCCTAACAACGATGTCACAGGCCTAAAAAACAAATCAACATTTTACCCGAGCAACTCTATGGTAAAAAAGGAAATACTAACATTTGAGAATGCAATTCTCATTGAGATTGATAATCTCTTCAAACAGAAAATACAGTATAAATCTAATTTCTCTAAAGAAAAACAAGTTGCACTGCAGAATCTTCAATCACTCCCTAATGTCCTGATAAAACCTGCGGACAAGGGCGGTGGGATAGTCCTTTGGGACAAGGACAAATATACTGAAGAGGCTCTTAAACAATTATCCAACCCTATACACTACAAGAAACTTGCAACTAATCCCACAAACAGACTTACTTCAGAAATATCAAAACTCAGCAAGTTAGGTTTCGATGGTGGTTGGCTCTCGGAGAAAGAATCTGCCTTCCTCATTAATAAAACTCCGACTGTCCCTGCTATATACCTGCTCCCAAAGGTACACAAAGACCCTCTAAATCCACCTGGGCGCCCGATAGTTTCGGGTTGCAATTCCATCTTGAAGCCATTGGCCCAATATGCAGATTTCTTTATTAGACCATTTGCTGTTAACCATCCTGCATACATTCGGGACACTATGGCCGTGATTAACATAGTCGAAAACTTTGACTTTGATCCCCTGAATGAATATCTGGTCTCTATGGACATAGAAAGCCTCTATACAAACATCCCTCAAGAGGAAGTTCTACAGATTCTATGCAACCTTCTAGACACTAGAGCCAGACCACATCAGGTGCCTACAGAATTCATTATTGAATGTGTTCGTATCTCTCTGTGTGAGAATTTTTTCCTTTTTCAAAATACTTTTTATCAACAACGAAAAGGAGTAGCGATGGGAGCTGTTTACGCCCCAGACATTGCGAATATCTATGTCTCTGTATTTGAGAACGAATCTATATTCAATGTAACGAACCCATTTTCCTCCAACATCAGGAAGTGGCTTCGTTATATAGATGATGTCTTCCTTGTTTGGCATGGCACAAAGGAAGAACTCAACACCTTCCACGTTTGGCTCAACCATAGAAATCCACACCTGAAATTCACCATGGAATCTAACAATGCGGAGATCAATTTTCTGGATATAACTATCAAAAATGATATTACTAACCATCTATATACCACCTTGTATACAAAACCAACGTCCAGAAATACTCTGCTTGAATATCAGAGCCACCATCCTCAAGCCCTCAAAGATGGCCTCCCTTTTGGGCAGTTCTTGCGTTTACGCAGGAACTGTACCTTTAAAAATGACTACTTCATTGAGGCTAAAAAACTTACAGAAAAATTAAAAGCTAGGGGGTACCCCTCCAAACTTTTAAAAAAATCCATGAAACGTGCATGGTATAACAACAGAGAAACGTTATTGACTGTGAAAGATCGGCCACAACAACCGCATCTGGTTTGTGTCTCGACTTTCGGAACTCACGCTAATGCTATAAAGAAGATTGTCAGTCGACACTGGAATTTATTAAGAAATCTCCCTGAATTCCAGTCAAAACCCCTATTTTCTTTCAAAAGGGGAACTAACCTTAGAGATCGATTGGTGAAAGCGTATGAAGACCGTCCTAACAACACAGTAGACAACATGAGGCAGCTGGTCCCCATTGTCGGACATTTCAAGTGCAATATGTGTTTAGCATGCAACACCTCGCAAACAATTAAAAAATGTACCATCAACGGTATTACCTTTGCCCTTAAATCATTCTCAAATTGTAATACATGTAATGTAATTTATTGCATACAATGTCCCTGCAAATTACATTATATTGGCAAAACAGTTCAACCAATCAAGAAAAGGATCCTACAACATCAATCTCGGATAAGATGCCACACAGAAAACGCACCACTAGTGGAGCATTATCAGAGACAGGGTCATTCAGATAAAGATATGAAATGGTGGGTACTAGATGTGATCAAACCCTTTAAGAGACAAAGTAATGTAGACCAACTCTTGACCATTAAGGAAGGTAGATTGATCTGTATGACAGATTTGATCAACCGTGGTCTCAATTCAACATCCGAATGGCACACTTTAGCATGTCTGTAGACTGTAGCTACAATCTGGCGATATGGAATCTGTAATCTGTAATAGATACCGCTTTATGACGTATAATCTACAATAGCTATAGCCCTATGTATAATAGTTGATATATACTTGATCAAACCACCTGTGAGCTATTTTTTAACAGTATATAGGGTTATACGATGATTTGATCTATATCTTTGTGTATTAAACTGTTGATGTTACAGCCGCTAACCGAAGTACCACTGATGATAATAAGGATATTCTTGATTTTAACAGCTTTTTGAATATATGTAATATAAATATTTGCAATAACCATGTAACAAAAATGTATAGTATCTAATTTTTGACTGTATTAATGGCGTAGTAGTCTTAATGGTGTGACATAGAGAACACAATATGTGTCTGTATATATACAATCCTTGACACCATGTGATGAACAAACTCCGTCCTTTACATATAATGAATGTCCTAATTTCAGCTTTTTGTTACACAGGTTTAATTGGAGGTACATCCCAATACTTTGTTCTATATACGTCGACCACAGGGTTCGAATATGTGAAAACAGAATATAATTAGTATATTACCAATATACTAAAAGAACTTAACAGACATATTACATTCGAGCGTGGCTGCCGATCCACCTCAAAATTCGAACAACATGATGCTATTACCCCACTCCAACATGGCCGACACTTATCTCTTTTCCGGCATACCATGTGACCTAATTTCAAGTCCTATCTCTATACCGTTGCAATACGTATATTTAAGACAACCCGATCTCGGCAATCCCAGTGCTACACGCCGCGATTCAACTGAGATGACTGCTGTACTTACGCCAGGTTAGTTGATATCTTCCTGTTTGGCTTTTGCCAACAATGTCCCCAAGGTAGTACAATTTAACTTAATACTACCCATTTTCCCTTTACAGTAATTTTCGAGGGAAATAAGTAAAACGCCCCCTAACTGTGGCAGTAATTTCCAGTCCTCGATTTTCGCAGGAAGCGAATAGAGCGCCCTTCATATTTGGCGTTACTTCGTCTGAACCAACAATAAGACCATCACTAGGTCGGGTGATATTTCTTTCACTTAATTTGTATGCGATCACTAACAACTGTAACTATAACAGACTAAATGCTCTCATTCTCCTCTTGCAGCTTTTAAATGCCCGAATGCCGTACTCTGCCCGCAACCATACAGTACCGTTAATACGTTGACAGTTTGCTTCTCAAATATCCTTAAATTTAAAAGGTACTGTGATATACTTTTATTTCTTGGGTTAGTATACACGTTAAGTCGCCTTAAAGCAGTGAAGATTTACGATACGATCTTTCTTTACATAGCGCCAACCGAGATGTTATGATCCAAATCTCAACCCACAGAAAGCAAGATATCCGCGACTTTTCTAATTAAATCAAACATTACGAGGTAAAATTACTTCGATTACTTGCATTAGTCGAATGATATCTCTCTTGGTTAGAGTACATATTGAACCTTTATTGATTATTACGGTGATTCAATAACAGCTTCTCACATTTTAATATGAATAATTTCACCGTTTGAAGTACAACTATGATTGATTTCCCCCTTATTCTGTTAAAACCTTGTTGTGATTCGATTCATACATGTCCGCAGGCATCTATAACAACCTGTAGATATCCATACAATTTATTGAGTTTTACGGAAAGGACAAATCGAGTTTTTTCCTTATAATATGCCATTAGAATATGTCACTACTAGTGAAGATACAGAATAAGTATTTAGCAATGTCTGTCCGTGAAATGAAAGGACATGAATTCATACTTTAAACGATCATGGTTGAAGCACAGTGTAAATAATTTAGTAAGATGGAGCCTTAATATAATTGACCACTCTGCCTTGATTTAAGTGTTTCACCGTTTTAGTATGTCTAACTATTATTGGATGTTTAATTGACTGATACATCATTTGTTAAACGATAAAATAGATTTCCTTTATACGTTGATTAGTCAAATTGTAATTATTAAAGTTTTTTGGCTTAGGTGTGTGTTATGTATAGTCTATATATTCATTATATACTTTTTAACTTGTAGGGGTCAACTTTTAACTTCTTGTCCTGAAGATGGTCTCACAAATTCACATATGAAGACCGAAACGTCGACTGTCACACTTCTTTCTAGATAATTGGTCATATATCTTTGAAAAAGTGTTTGATATATTGTATAGTGGAGTAATAACTGAATGTATAATCATGTCTCCCTTTTGATATACAACTGTCTTATTTTTATGTACCCTTATTACCATTCACTGATATAAATGAATTTTGTTCCTCACACACCTTTTGTCCACTTTTCATTTCTCTTTATTCTGATTGTACAACTGTTTTGAAATCAATGTAAATAGAGATCCATATATACATATGACTATTGCATGGTGTATAATCGTTTGGAATCTAAAAGATAAGATTGATCTCACTTATAGGTATATATTTATCCTATAAACAAGTCACACAACTAAGTTTTCAACAAACCCCTTGAAGGCACATCCTACCCATACATATTATCTGCCCAAGCCCTCAAGGGTATATTGGGTTATCCATTACACAGATTGTGTTTAAGCGCAGACAATTGTCTGTTGTGGATCACTCTTAAGTGTTTTTTTTGTTTTTTTGCTTGTCTCTAAAAACAAATACGTAGATGTCTGAAGCAGAGACATTATCCTATACTGATGAATATATACTGAAAATTGCTGGTGGCCCTTCACTGCTGGGCAATAAAGGCATCACCGCCACTTTTCCCTATGAGTCTGATCTTAATCAACTCGAGCGTCTCAAAAAGAAACTAGTACGAACAGAACTTCATGCTAAGTTTCTGACGGACTGTTTGAATGCGAATATCATTCCAACGGGTCTTCAGATCCGAAATGTCCCAATAATTTTTACAGATGACGAGGAATTTAAAACAGGCTTTAGCTTCTCTGCCAACAAATGCTCTCGCACTTGGATGGTTCTAAGTATAGAAACTGCCATTAGACAATTGAAGATCTTAGCTAAAGAAATTGAAACCCTAGAAAAAAAGATACTAGGTGACCCTGCCATTACTAACGGTAAATTCCTTCTTGACAAGGTACAGCAAACAATCAAAGAATTCGAGGAATTCAACGCTCATAAAAAAACTGAGAAATTGCAAAACGATATCAAAAGATACAATAAAGAAAAAACGTATCCATACTTACAGAAGGATTTTTATAATCCTCAAAATTCTGCCCAAATACCAAAGAAGAGAATTACCTTCTCTGATACTAATTCAGATACCGGTAGCGATCAATCTATAGACACAACCTATCGCCACTACGATCAACAACCCTCCACCTCCAGACAGAATTTTTTAGGGCAGGACCGCCGAGGGACAGGTCCCCCTCGGAGACAACGGGGTTCCAAGCGAGGATGGTACCGCAACCAATATACACCAGGGTTCCGTCAGACACGCAACCAGTATTACGAATGGTAGCACCTGACCAAACAATACCAATTTTCAATCTATCGGCACATACCCTATCTGAACAAGAAATTGCGGTTCTTTCTTCAGGGTTGAGCTTTGTGCCTACCTACAAGAATGACTTATTCAACACCAAATTAGAAATCTATAAATTTTTCCGCACTGTGAGATTAAAAAACTTTTTCACAGAAAAGGAAAATTGTCCTAACAACGATGTCACAGGCCTAAAAAACAAATCAACATTTTACCCGAGCAACTCTATGGTAAAAAAGGAAATACTAACATTTGAGAATGCAATTCTCATTGAGATTGATAATCTCTTCAAACAGAAAATACAGTATAAATCTAATTTCTCTAAAGAAAAACAAGTTGCACTGCAGAATCTTCAATCACTCCCTAATGTCCTGATAAAACCTGCGGACAAGGGCGGTGGGATAGTCCTTTGGGACAAGGACAAATATACTGAAGAGGCTCTTAAACAATTATCCAACCCTATACACTACAAGAAACTTGCAACTAATCCCACAAACAGACTTACTTCAGAAATATCAAAACTCAGCAAGTTAGGTTTCGATGGTGGTTGGCTCTCGGAGAAAGAATCTGCCTTCCTCATTAATAAAACTCCGACTGTCCCTGCTATATACCTGCTCCCAAAGGTACACAAAGACCCTCTAAATCCACCTGGGCGCCCGATAGTTTCGGGTTGCAATTCCATCTTGAAGCCATTGGCCCAATATGCAGATTTCTTTATTAGACCATTTGCTGTTAACCATCCTGCATACATTCGGGACACTATGGCCGTGATTAACATAGTCGAAAACTTTGACTTTGATCCCCTGAATGAATATCTGGTCTCTATGGACATAGAGAGCCTCTATACAAACATCCCTCAAGAGGAAGTTCTACAGATTCTATGCAACCTTCTAGACACTAGAGCCAGACCACATCAGGTGCCTACAGAATTCATTATTGAATGTGTTTGTATCTCTCTGTGTGAGAATTTTTTCCTTTTTCAAAATACTTTTTATCAACAACGAAAAGGAGTAGCGATGGGAGCTGTTTACGCCCCAGACATTGCGAATATCTATGTCTCTGTATTTGAGAACGAATCTATATTCAATGTAACTAACCCATTTTCCTCCAACATCAGGAAGTGGCTTCGTTATATAGATGATGTCTTCCTTGTTTGGCATGGCACAAAGGAAGAACTCAACACCTTCCACGTTTGGCTCAACCATAGAAATCCACACCTGAAATTCACCATGGAATCTAACAATGCGGAGATCAATTTTCTGGATATAACTATCAAAAATGATATTACTAACCATCTATATACCACCTTGTATACAAAACCAACGTCCAGAAATACTCTGCTTGAATATCAGAGCCACCATCCTCAAGCCCTCAAAGATGGCCTCCCTTTTGGGCAGTTCTTGCGTTTACGCAGGAACTGTACCTTTAAAAATGACTACTTCATTGAGGCTAAAAAACTTACAGAAAAATTAAAAGCTAGGGGGTACCCCTCCAAACTTTTAAAAAAATCCATGAAACGTGCATGGTATAACAACAGAGAAACGTTATTGACTGTGAAAGATCGGCCACAACAACCACATCTGGTTTGTGTCTCAACTTTCGGAACTCACGCTAATGCTATAAAGAAGATTGTCAGTCGACACTGGAATTTATTAAGAAATCTCCCTGAATTCCAGTCAAAACCCCTATTTTCTTTCAAAAGGGGAACTAACCTTAGAGATCGATTGGTGAAAGCGTATGAAGACCGTCCTAACAACACAGTAGACAACATGAGGCAGCTGGTCCCCATTGTCGGACATTTCAAGTGCAATATGTGTTTAGCATGCAACACCTCGCAAACAATTAAAAAATGTACCATCAACGCTATTACCTTTGCCCTTAAATCATTCTCAAATTGTAATACATGTAATGTAATTTATTGCATACAATGTCCCTGCAAATTACATTATATTGGCAAAACAGTTCAACCAATCAAGAAAAGGATCCTACAACATCAATCTCGGATAAGATGCCACACAGAAAACGCACCACTAGTGGAGCATTATCAGAGACAGGGTCATTCAGATAAAGATATGAAATGGTGGGTACTAGGTGTGATCAAACCCTCTAAGAGACAAAGTAATGTAGACCGACTCTTGACCATTAAGGAAGGTAGATTGATCTGTATGACAGATTTGATCAACCGTGGTCTCAATTCAACATCCGAATGGCACACTTTAGCATGTCTGTAGACTGTAGCTACAATCTGGCGATATGGAATCTGTAATCTGTAATAGATACCGCTTTATGACGTATAATCTACAATAGCTATAGCCCTATGTATAATAGTTGATATATACTTGATCAAACCACCTGTGAGCTATTTTTTAACAGTATATAGGGTTATACGATGATTTGATCTATATCTTTGTGTATTAAACTGTTAATGTTACAGCCGCTAACCGAAGTACCACTGATGATAATAAGGATATTCTTGATTTTAACAGCTTTTTGAATATATGTAATATAAATATTTGCAATAACCATGTAACAAAAATGTATAGTATCTAATTTTTGACTGTATTAATGGCGTAGTAGTCTTAATGGTGTGACATAGAGAACACAATATGTGTCTGTATATATACAATCCTTGACACCATGTGATGAACAAACTCCGTCCTTTACATATAATGAATGTCCTAATTTCAGCTTTTTGTTACACAGGTTTAATTGGAGGTACATCCCAATACTTTGTTCTATATACGTCGACCACAGGGTTCGAATATGTGAAAACAGAATATAATTAGTATATTACCAATATACTAAAAGAACTTAACAGACATATTACATTCGAGCGTGGCTGCCGATCCACCTCAAAATTCGAACAACATGATGCTATTACCCCACTCCAACATGGCCGACACTTATCTCTTTTCCGGCATACCATGTGACCTAATTTCAAGTCCTATCTCTATACCGTTGCAATACGTATATTTAAGACAACCCGATCTCGGCAATCCCAGTGCTACACGCCGCGATTCAACTGAGATGACTGCTGTACTTACGCCAGGTTAGTTGATATCTTCCTGTTTGGCTTTTGCCAACAATGTCCCCAAGGTAGTACAATTTAACTTAATACTACCCATTTTCCCTTTACAGTAATTTTCGAGGGAAATAAGTAAAACGCCCCCTAACTGTGGCAGTAATTTCCAGTCCTCGATTTTCGCAGGAAGCGAATAGAGCGCCCTTCATATTTGGCGTTACTTCGTCTGAACCAACAATAAGACCATCACTAGGTCGGGTGATATTTCTTTCACTTAATTTGTATGCGATCACTAACAACTGTAACTATAACAGACTAAATGCTCTCATTCTCCTCTTGCAGCTTTTAAATGCCCGAATGCCGTACTCTGCCCGCAACCATACAGTACCGTTAATACGTTGACAGTTTGCTTCTCAAATATCCTTAAATTTAAAAGGTACTGTGATATACTTTTATTTCTTGGGTTAGTATACACGTTAAGTCGCCTTAAAGCAGTGAAGATTTACGATACGATCTTTCTTTACATAGCGCCAACCGAGATGTTATGATCCAAATCTCAACCCACAGAAAGCAAGATATCCGCGACTTTTCTAATTAAATCAAACATTACGAGGTAAAATTACTTCGATTACTTGCATTAGTCGAATGATATCTCTCTTGGTTAGAGTACATATTGAACCTTTATTGATTATTACGGTGATTCAATAACAGCTTCTCACATTTTAATATGAATAATTTCACCGTTTGAAGTACAACTATGATTGATTTCCCCCTTATTCTGTTAAAACCTTGTTGTGATTCGATTCATACATGTCCGCAGGCATCTATAACAACCTGTAGATATCCATACAATTTATTGAGTTTTACGGAAAGGACAAATCGAGTTTTTTCCTTATAATATGCCATTTGAATATGTCACTACTAGTGAAGATACAGAATAAGTATTTAGCAATGTCTGTCCGTGAAATGAAAGGACATGAATTCATACTTTAAACGATCATGGTTGAAGCACAGTGTAAATAATTGAGTAAGATGGAGCCTTAATATAATTGACCACTCTGCCTTGATTTAAGTGTTTCACCGTTTTAGTATGTCTAACTATTATTGGATGTTTAATTGACTGATACATCATTTGTTAAACGATAAAATAGATTTCCTTTATACGTTGATTAGTCAAATTGTAATTATTAAAGTTTTTTGGCTTAGGTGTGTGTTATGTATAGTCTATATATTCATTATATACTTTTTAACTTGTAGGGGTCAACTTTTAACTTCTTGTCCTGAAGATGGTCTCACAAATTCACATATGAAGACCGAAACGTCGACTGTCACACTTCTTTCTAGATAATTGGTCATATATCTTTGAAAAAGTGTTTGATATATTGTATAGTGGAGTAATAACTGAATGTATAATCATGTCTCCCTTTTGATATACAACTGTCTTATTTTTATGTACCCTTATTACCATTCACTGATATAAATGAATTTTGTTCCTCACACACCTTTTGTCCACTTTTCATTTCTCTTTATTCTGATTGTACAACTGTTTTGAAATCAATGTAAATAGAGATCCATATATACATATGACTATTGCATGGTGTATAATCGTTTGGAATCTAAAAGATAAGATTGATCTCACTTATAGGTATATATTTATCCTATAAACAAGTCACACAACTAAGTTTTCAACAAACCCCTTGAAGGCACATCCTACCCATACAACACAGGAACAGGCACCTCTTGGCAGGTCAGAACTCCCAGCAAGGAAGTTCTGGGAAGCTTGTGGTGAAGTCTTTGTGTCCCTGAGACTTCAGAACAGGAGGCAAGCTCTACTTCAAGCCCTTGGAGATCTTCCTCAAGCAAGAAACACAGCACACAGCAAAGTCTTTGTCCTCTCCTTGGCTGAAACAGCCACTGCAGGACAACCCCAAACAGCACATAGCAAAGTGGTAGTACTTCTCCTTTCGTTTTCCCAGCTCTTCCTCTTGAGTACAGAAGAAGGTTCTGGGGTGTGGGTCCCAATATTTATATAGCATTTTCCTATGTTCTCTGGTGGCAGAGAGGCTCTGTGCTCAGTCAAAACCAGTTCTGTCGTGGCCCAGCTTCCCGGCAGGAGGTTGAGACACCATTGTATAAGGCAGACCAGGCCCCTTCAGGGGCAAGGAAATCTCCGCCCACCACTCTAAATGCAGCCCAGGTCTATTTAGCCCAGCCCTGACTCATCCAGGAAAGGCAGGAGACACCTCAAACCCCCCCACCCGCAGTGGCTGCCTACAGTGAATGTACATCCCCAGCCTCTGTCACTCCACAGCCAGACAGTCAACCCACAAACCAGCAGAGGCACATGGGATGGCTAAGCAAGAAAATACCCATTTTCCAAAAGTGATATTTTTAAACTCATGATATAAAAATATATTTGAATAAAAGATGCATTTTTAATATTCTGAGTTCAGGAATACTAAACTCCATCTTTCTAACTCAAGCCAATGGGAAGATATACTTATAAGATGCTATAAATAAAATCCCATTCTAACCTATGGGACAGATAGCCTTTCCACAGTGAAAAATGAAATACACTGTATTTCAATATCAGGACATGACACACGCACCAGTACATGTCCTACCTTTCACATATACTGCACCCTGCCCGCAGAGGTACCTTGGGCCTACCTTAGGGGTGACTCACATGTAATGAAAGGGAAGGTAAGGGCCTGGCAAATGGATGCACTTGCCAAGTCGACGTGGCACTAGAGACTGCACACAGGCACTGCAGTGGCATGTTTGAGAACCCTTTGAAAGGCTGCTTGTGTGGGTTTCACAATCAGTGATGCAAGCCCACTACCTGCATTTGATTTACAGGTCCTGGGCACATACAGTACACTTCACTAGTGTCATAGCAGTAAATCAAATAAGTCAATCATGGAAACGTCAATCCATAAACACAATTTCCAGGGAGAGCATGTGCACTTTAGCACTGATCAGCAGTGGTAAAGTGCCCAGAGTAATAAAACCAACAAAAACAAGCCAGAAACAGGAGGCACAAAAGCAAAATGTCTGGGGATAAACCCGCTGAAAAAGACAGGTCTACCAGAGATCCACTAGATTTGCCTCTGTAAACAGTGTGGGACACAACACCACAAAGGGGTAATAAGTGCTATAAAAATGTTACAATACAACTAAATAAATATTAGGTGATAAAGATGACATTCCCCAGTAATGTCTTTGGGGAACTACTGCAGGGCCAGAGAAAAATCAGAATTCTGAACTAACATTATGCACACACCTTTGGCTGAGAATAGCCAGGAGTCTACTTCTAGCTCAGAAGTCATCAGACAAGACAGTCATTATGCTAGTAGCAATGTAACTAACTTGGGGCTATCAGACAAAGATGTCAACATTTACTTCAGAGACTGGCGGAATATTAAAGGGCGCCCTGAGTCATGTAGTGTGATTGTGTGACACACAGACAGGCAACATTTCAGAAGGTATTTTGTTTTGTACCACACGTTACAACCGACTATCAATATTTTTTGCTCTGCTTGAATGACATTGGTCTACCTCACAGGTGAACAGGTGTTCTCCTCCCTGGAGAAAACATCCTTTGAACTTTGAAAAAGCTTGGATAGGCTTTATAATTCACTTCTCCTATCTGTGTAAGATGTGAGATTGAAAATATTGCATTACATATAATTTTAGGGGTTTGGGGTTTTAAGGAAGTCACATATCTTAGGATATGTTTTGCTATCCGATATATGCACTCTTGCTCATTTTCTATTTATGAGGGCTTTTTGGGCTTGTTATTCAGGTTGTTAATTAGTTATTTATGCAGTTGTACCTGCATAGTGTCAGGACTGGTCGATGCTGTTCCAAGTTTAGCCGATTTAATTCCTGTTCTAGGGTTAGACATTTGAGATTGTTGAGGAAATCACCACTCAAGTGGAATCAACTTATGGCAAATATGTTTCCTCAGTAGATTCGGTGAATTACTTCCTACCGCCCTCGGCAGAATTTCAATTTGGCGGCCGCCTATTGCACTGAAGTTAGCATTCTAGTTGTTTTAAGAAAGGAAGAAGTGGTACGTTATTGTGCTCGCGCTCCAAGCGTGTTGCGCACTTCAACTGTCTATTTTTGAGGAGAAGCAGTGTCTGGCTTCTGCGCATTGATTTTTGACAGGAATTTCTGTGAGGAGTAGTGTTCGCTCCTCTTGTCTCTACCTGTCATTGTTTGCTGAATTTGAGCTTGGTATCTGGTGGTTTGAATTTTGAAGCCTCACTGGAAAAGACGGGTATTTCTTGGAGCATAAGGATTCTCATCAGTTAGGAGAAATTCTTGGTGCTCTTGTCATCTACAGTCTGTGAGCTTGAGAATAGAATTTTGAGTTGAACCTGGCTAATAAAACCTAGGTGTTCGCGGCCATTCAATAACAGTTTTTCACCCTTCACAAGTCTTGGTGAAAGAAGAAATTTGCGATTGAATTCTGGAAGACTGAATATAAATCTGAGTATAAGAGACTAAACCTTTAGAGCTTGCTAGCACTCTGTTCTGGACTTCGACATACTGCTGCGCAACGAATATTAATAAACTTCTAACTGTACTAGTCTGCACAGTACGTTCCTAAGTAAATATAAATATATATAGTTATACTTACCACCACTAAATCTCGTATCACCATTACGAAATCTCGCAGCACCATCTATAATATAAAGAGACAAGAAAAGACTGAAAGAACCAGCATGAATATATATACATGAATATGCAAAGAAAATGCTTATGGTCTAACTATATGTAGAGAAGCTAATCCACTATGTAATTCAGGTAATAGAACAGTTTTAAACTAGAGAGGTGTTAGAAAGGTTTGAAGGAAGTGAAAGGGAGAGGGAGGGGCCAGTGTTAAGTAGTCATTTTGTGCTTTGTGCTTACAGGTGCTAAGGAAGACGCAAGCTGAGAATCCCGTAGGAAGAGGCACCGCCGTGGCAGTCTCTTTTTTTTCTCCCAATCCCCTTTCCCCCTCTTTACTGTGAGCGGATTCATAACTCTGTTCGCAGTGGAGTAGAGGAGCTGGAAAAAGTTCTTCTGCTCCTGTAGTTAACTTCTGGTACGCGGACTTGACACACGGAGCTTTCTCTGCCCAATACCTCACTGCGGGCCTTATGTAGAGTTTGGCGGACAGGGTACTCAAACATAAACATGGTAGTTATCCTGTCCATCATATTACAAATGAAAAGGTGCAATTTTATATATATATATGTGTGTGTGTGTGTGTGTGCGCGTGTGTGTGTGTGTGTGTGTGCGTGTGTGTGCGTGTGTGTGTGTGTGTGTGTGTGTGCGGGTGTGTGCGTGCACGCATATGTGTGTATTTCACCAATGCTGCCAGGTCCTCATTCTTTTTCCTCCAGGAGTCAACAGCGTGCACTCCAGCGATTTGTAGCCTCAGGATTTATAGCAGCATAAATCAAAGTTTATGGCAGTACATAGAGAAACACCCAATGCACTTCGTCTCAACAGCGCCTTGGTCATGGGTGAGGCACACACATTTTTCATTGGCTTAAGTCATCTGCTTACAGATTGATGACACAAAAGAAGATGGGTTAGCATGTCCTTAGAATTCAAATGCATCAAAAGCACATCATTTAACTAATAAATCCACCTAACCCCTTCATTTATTTATCCCCTTTATTTATCTATACAATGCGCATGGCTGTTCCAATATAATTTCTGTTATGCCATCAGTCGCTAGTTATGTATTCAACTGGTATTTCAAACTGTGTCATATGTTTCATAGGCAAACAGTAATGATGACTTACTTTTGATTTTGGCACGAACTCCACTAAGCTGTTACTATGCATTCGTGGTCACTAATTCACGCTGCAGTCGGACACTTGCTCCCTCGATGATTTGATATTTTGCTAGATATACGAGATTTCGGCATGCGCAAGGGGTACAGCATTATTCTTTATTTGAGCACATGTACCACAAACCAATTTGGAGTCTGCTTATGCTCTTACAAGTGTCAATGTGGAATTGGCTGCTCATCGTGAGATACAGACAATATTGAATGACAATACTTTGATATCGGGTCTCGTATCTAATGTTTCGGTCAAATAATTAATAAAGATTTTTCGCATTCATTGCGTTCTGGTTTCTTGTCTCCCCTTGTTTCCCCCTTCCTTGTAACATGTTATGTGCATAATCCTTTATAACTGTCAACTAAAATAATACCTGTTGAGTCATTGTTGTAAGGTAAATACTATCCACCAAGGTCTCGCCTAGGTTATGGGTATCCTCCTGTAGTTTGTTACCACACATTATTCGTATGTAGCATAATATGAATTTACAGGCATGATTTATATGCTGAGATATTTCATACAAATTCACTGTCACACTAGTGTTATAGTTTATCATAATAGTATAGTTCCACTGTAGTACAAATCCATCGAATAACTCAGTATTTAGACGGCTTCTCACTGGTTCCATACCTTGCTACTTTTGTGAAGGAGGCTGACACAGTGTAGAACACCTTACTCTCATGACACCCTCGATAAAAATATTCCCCTATCTGCCAACCCCTAAGAGATTTCTGAAACACTCTGCACCATGGTTTAATGCAAAGTTTTTAACACTCTGAAAACAAGTGCAGAACCCTAGACCAAGCATGGCAAATGACCTAGGACCGGTCCTGTAAGACAGTTTACAGGCATGCAATCTACATCTACCAAAAAGCCATTAGGGTTCCTTGTGCCTCTTTCATCACAAAACTATTAAAAAGTCATCTAATTCAGCTACAGAGATGTTTTCCTTTGCTAGGACCTTTGTGGATCTGAGTTCTAAAGTTCCCCATATTCCTTCCCACTATACTAGATGCAATGACCTAGCTTGCTTCATCTCGAATAAAGTCAGAAACATATACCTTGCCTTCTTCACAGCTGTTGCAAACACCAGGCCTAAGCCAAATCTTTGTCTGATTTAAGACTCAGCCTGTCTACATTCTGTCTCTTCTCCTTTGAAGAGCTCTGAGATGCTCTGAGCTGCTTCTCTTAAATCTGATTTCTCGCTGGATCCTGCTCATCTCAATAACCTTAAGTTAGTTTCAGCAGTTTGTTTTCTAGCTGGATTGGGTTTTCTCAATGTCTCCAGCTCTACTTCTAGAGTTTTCTCATGCAGTGCTGGTTCTAATGCTAAAACAACCCTTGTTAGATGCATGGAAAGCAGAGAACTACCACCCAATATCTTTGCTTCCTTTTGCGGCCAAACTGCTGGAAAAATAGTTAATCGGCAACTGTTTGGTTACAATGAGTCTCACAACCATCGCTATCCATCTCAGCCCAGTTTTTGTCTATATCACACAGCACTGAATCTGCCTGATTGGTGGTATCAGAAGAACTCAAGTGGACCCTAGACAGTAGGAGGTCAGCTGCGGCTATTCGGTTGATCTTACCACAGCATTTAATACTGTTTCTTACAACACTCTGCTCAGATGTCTTGTGAGATACTTGATAAATAGCAAGGTTCTGGGGTGGTTGCCTCAGATCTTCAATAAACTTTTTTTCTTGGAGACCTTAACGATTGCCTGTGATGTCCATGAGGGTTTGTCCGGGTGTCCAATACTTTTTAAAATCTACATCTGCTCACTTGCAGACATTGTAGAATCCTTTAGCTTCACACTGTTTTTATATGCTGACAGAAACCAGATGGTAGTTACCCTCTTGCACTAGTCTGGCAACTCATCGAGATAACTTAGGTGCTGCCTCTCAGCTATATTTAACTTAATGGGATAGAACTGCTTACAGCTCAAGGGTAGCAAGATGGAAGTTTTAGTAGTAGGTAATCAGCTGCAGAAAAAATCTTGGATTTGGATGGATGCTGATCTTATCATGGAAAGGATCACTAGATCAAGAGGCATGCAGGCTGCTGCTTCGAGCTCCTTAGAAGCTTTACAAATTTTCCTCAGACACTGCTGGATCACATAAAAAAACTATGTTCCAAGCTATAATCATTTCCCGACAGTGCTACTGGATGGCCCTCTATTTGGGTATCTTGCTGTCTTCCATCAAGTGATTGCAGATTACACAGAATGATGCAGCCCACCTGTTATGACATATACCTAAGCACCGCTCAGTTTCTGCCCAGTTGTCTGTCCTTCAGTGGCTCCCAGCGGTGAAGTTGATCAAATTCAAGGCTCATTGTTTTGTCTTACAGGCTTTCTCAGACAATGCCATTGTTTTTCTCAGACACTTAAACCAGTACTGAGATCTGTAAGCTTTAATATGGCCATCCAGCCTAGATTTAAGAGAGCCAGACTGGGTGGATCGTCTTTCAAGAATCTGGCCTCGGATTTTTGGACTGACTCCCAATCCAGATGCACCTTAGCCCAAATGAAGCCATTTTTAGAAAGCGCTCAAAACTTGGCTCTTCTAAGTCAACTTGTGGTCTTAAGCAGGGCAGGAAAGCCCTGATTGGGCAACTATGCACATTATAAAATATAAAGATAATGACACACTGACACAATTTTACCCACCCTCACACAAACCATCAAAATGACACTGTCCTATTAGCACTGCTTTGTCCTTGGCCATACTGAACCTGCCTAACACCCCAACACCCCTGCACACTGTTACTACTTAACATTGTTTTATTCTAAAAATATATAACACACCACCAGACTGCTAATCACGTGCTCATATTGGCTCTTCTGCACATGCTGTCCTACTAACACTGTTCAATGTGGGCTCACGCTGATATTGCATCACTAACATGCAAGCATAGTGACACTGCTTAATCTCTTCTTGAATATATGAATAGCTTTTGATATTGTCCAGAACTCTGTGTCACTCTCAGGGACTTGGGATTGCAAGAGTAGCATTGGCTTGGTGTTGCTCATTTCTGAAGAGGGAATTCATGCAATTTTTCTGACATCCTCTTTGCCCTTCCCCCCACTTCTGCTCTGTGGGTCTCTCAGAGCTCCACACAGGCCTCAGTCATGTTTAATACCTACATTAGCAACTTGTCAGCTGCTCCCATGGCTTCAACATTTACATGTTTGACAATAACATAGAGACATGTCTACATCTCATCAGCCTAAATACAGGATTTATTCTACCTTGTCGGCCAGACGAACCAAGGTTTTGGTAGTGTGAGGCCGCTTGCTCTTCTGGAAGTTGCTTTCTGCCCTACAAGGTAGGCACAATGCTTAATTTGAGCCAGTGTTTGCCGATGCTTCGTGCCTTCACTTAATTCTCAACTCCGGCTCTCATGACAGTGTACCAGATGGTGAAGCTGTTTGCCTATTTTTTAGGTGAGCTAATACCATGTTTAGTAAATAGAAATGCATACACAAAATATTATTACCAGCCTTCTAGTCCATTCTTAAAGCTTGTGTAGCCTGAAATAGTCAGAATCCTTACACTCAAAGAGGTGCAATGTTTAGCGTTGTGTTGGTACTGGCAGAGGCAGTGGGTGGTGCAAGCTGCAGTGGTCTCCTGAGGGGGGCTCAGACATTTACTTATTTTACAAATTAGGCTCTAGCAGCTGCATCCCTAGCTTTGGAATATCCAGTTTATACAGTGCACCAGTTCCAGTTTGTGCAAAACATTGTCTCGACTCATCTTCCTAACAGGAAAACACAACTGTGGGCCTCATTACGGTGTCGGTTGGAAAGTATTCCGATCGACTCCTTGTTGGAATCGCTTCCAACCGACTCGGGTTTGGTGAGTCAGACTGACCGATTACTATGTTTCTGAACACAGTTTAGTCGGACACTTAATGACTTCAATGAGAGCCTGTGTTCCGACCAACAACAGAGGCTCCCATTGAAAAATGGGGTGGTTGTGGAAAACCTTGCACCCTGTCACAGGCACCCCACGGTGCCTCCCACACTGTGCATACTTGGATGGTCCCAACGGGCCCCAATCAGAGGCCTCCGAGTGAAGGGGGGCCTGCTACAGGCCCACAAAGTCAGTTTTCGGCAGCCGTTTTGTGTAGGACAGACCAATTCGGAAAGGCTTTTCAAATCCGACATTGTAAAACGACGGTCAGAAACGCGGTCCATAGAACTGTACGATTTGGCTCTGACTGACTCGGAGTCTCCGAATGCCGGTCGGACCGGGTCGGAAAGACCGAACAGTTACCTTCAATCGTATCCGTCAGTCAGAAATGTTTCAGAGTCATTTGGAAACAGAGGTTCCGACACTGGTTAGGAAAATCCAAAAGCCATTTGGAGCCTTTCTGACCGATATTGTAATGAGGCCCTAAGTGTTGTATTTTTTTAAAGCCCATCATTGACTCCCTATTAATAGGAGAGTGTATTTTAAGAAATGTGCTCTGATACCAGGCCAACAGTATCTTCCTTTTCTTCCTTCTCTAGGGAGGCACTGTAAATAAAGCAGATATTTATGTGCTTTGGCACCTGCTCATTGGAATAGCTTGTCTTTGGCTTTATTTAGGCAGCCTAATCTCCTTCACGCAACTGTAAATGTTTAAATTGTAACTAATTGCTTCACTAAGATTGATTATTATTTGCAGCAGCTTGACAGCAGGGTTGGATTGGGACTGAAAATAGGCCCAGTCACCCAAAAAAAGTGGCCCCATAAGCGAATCTAGGGCCTATTATGTTTAGGGTGCACTCTCCCTGTTTGTGTTTGCTGCACCTTAAAACAGGTGTGCCAAGCACAAACAGAGAGAGTGCACCCTTTACATAGAATGCACAGCCCCGAGGGCAGCTGCAAACTCACCCTGCCCTGGGGGCAGCGCATTCAGGTGAAAAACGGAGAGGCTTTCAAGCAGCCATTCCGTGTTTCACTGTGCAGGTGGCAACCCGCCTGCACTTTTATAGGGGACTAGAGATCCTCTTGCAGGAGGGTGCAGTGAATGATGCAAGATGATGTCTGGGGGGTCCATGGGACCCCCTTTCCCTACTTGAGAGAGCAGTAACAGGGGGCTCACTGAGAGTGCGCCAACTTGTAGGTGGCGTGCTGTCAATGTGCCTCCTGACAGCTTATTTGCCTGAAAGGGTTTTGTTTTTACTTATATTGGGCGCTCCCTTGTGTCTGGACAAAGCTATATTTCTCAAAAGAGCTCTAATGAGAGCAACATACATGTCAGGGGTTGCTTTTATTCATTTCAGGATGGCTTGTATGGTATTTTGCGAATTCAAAGCTCTAATACTGTGCCTGGAGTGGTAAAGGGCTTTGGCCTTTGGAAATAACAGAAATTCTAGAGTGAGCGTCCTCTGGGAATACTTAAAAAATATAACACAATATTCTATCACAAACACAACTCCCATGCATACCAACAACTCTTCCACATACAATCAAGGGTATCTTTGTAGAATTCCAGTGGTCTACGTTTTTGCACAGAAACTTACACTTAATGCACTGATATGTTGACTTTATTATAATAGTACTACAAAGTTAAAAAGATTTCATCTGAAAAGGGTATGGAACACCAGTAACAAAGAATACACATGAAGTTTTTTTCATTAAAAACACAATCCGAGAGATAAAAAAGACATTCAATTTTTGTCATTAAATAACAAAAATTGAATGTCTTTTTTATCTCTCGGATTGTGTTTTTAATGAAAAAAATGTATTGTGTAATCTTTGTTACTTGTGTTACATATTCTTTTCAGATGAAATCTTTTTAACTTTGTAGTACCATTGTAATAAAGTCAACATATCAGTGCATTAAGTGTAAGTTTCTGTGCAAAAATGTAGACCACTGGTATTCTACAGTGATACCCTTGATAGTATGTGGAAGAGTTGTTGCTATGCATGGGAGCTGTGTTTGTGATAGAATATTGTGTTATATTTTTTAAGTATTCCCAGAGGACGCTCACTCTAGAATTTCTGTTTGAACCCTAGGCCTTTGGGTGCTAAGGGGTCTCTCTCTTTTTTTTAGTAGTCTTTTGAAATAACAACATCTCTTTAAAATGTCCGCCCTGTTCACAACCTATGAAGGAAAAGTCAGTTTTTGACTCCTATAGGATGGTCTGTGCCAGAAGTAATGAGTGGAGCAATGTAAAAATGGTGTTGAATTTTAAGGAGAGTGACATTGACAAAAGGCCGTGCAGGCCGAAACGTGTTTGTCAGGAATACTGGTTGTTCCATAAAGCATCAAAATGATACCTCTTAGTGCGCCACGTCTTCCTTTTGGACGTTTCTTTGGATAGATATATATATATAAGCGGCACGCTCTCTACAGACAGGTACACTTGTCGGAGATTGAGCAGTCTACAAAATATTGATATCCAAGAAGAAAAACATGTTTTGTTTCCTGACATTAGATCATCCCCTCTCTGGGAAAATGATTGACTACTGCAGTCCTGCTTTTATGTAGAGAAGCAAGCAACGTCCCTGGCCCGGATAGGAATTCTGCCTCTCAAGAAAGTACAGCCCCCGACCAAGAGTACGTACTTAATTTACCTGCTCGTGGATTCTGTGGACATCCAGAGGCGAGGCCCTCATTGGGAAACCCAACTAATGGAACAGGTATCAAGCCAGCTCCCCCACCTGTATTACACCAAATGTCTTTTATGTCATGGAATATTGCAGGGCTTAGGTTCAAAACTGTTTCCGAGTTCTGGAACAATTTTGCAGAACAGTATGATATCTGTTTATTTCAGGAAACGTGGTCCACTGCCCTGATCTACTACTCAGGCTATCTTCATTTTTATGATCCAGATGTAACTGAATGTAAGGAGCGCCCCTCAGGGGGTTTAACGACATGGATTCGCCAAGGTATGTGGCACTCTGTCCGGGAGCTCCGATTGGGTAACCCTGACATTCTTGCCATCTGACTGACATGTAGCCCATCTAGCATCCTTGACATTTATAATGTATATGCAAGAGGGGCTAGAGGAGGGAGGAAATCTACTACTGTAGAGGCCCTAGATGAGCTCCTGGGTGTAAGATCAGGTGAATCCTTAGCTATTATAGCAGGTGATTTTAACACTACCTTCAAGCCAATGGACAGGGATGATTGCGACCTTGCAGAGGATGAGGACGTAGCCTGGGGCATTCCTAAATTGGAGATTGATTCAATTAAACGTTGGACTGAAGCAGGAATCCACCTGAAGGTGCTGTGCTTAGAGAGAGGCCTCATGGCAGCCAATGGTAGAACCATTTCTGACAGAAAAGGGATTAACATATTTAATAACGGGTTCCATACTAGCAGTATTGATTACCTCCTCATTGATCTGCCTCTGTGGCACACCCTAATCAATTTGGCCATTATAGAACGGGACGAAAGTGATCACAATCCACTCTCTACAACTCTCATTCTTTTGCCATCGGATGTTCCTGTCCGTCCAGTTAGTTTGGCGACCAATGACATGAGGAGACTCAAATGGTCCAAAATAATTGGCCACCCGGAGGCACTGTCCTCTATCAGCAGAGATGTTGATGAGGCGATAATTGCTCTAGAGGGCCTTTGTGATAGCGATCAACCAATAGGCCTAATTACTACCAGTCATGCCTCACGTTCTGACAAAGTACAGACCCATTTCCAGAAACCCTGCAGCAACAAAGGTTCTATCAAACAAAAGAGACAAACCTGGTATAATAAAGGAGGCAGCTGAGCCCGTAAATATAATGGGGTAGCTATTAGAACACGTAACTTAGACTCTATTAGGGAAGCTATGAATGCTTACAGAACTGCGCAGAGCAAAGCTCAAAGAGAATGAGACGAGCAAAGGTGGCAAGGATTGAGGTTAGCATGCACAAGAACACTTCTGGGCCCTTGTAAAGTGGGGCACCAGTGAAAAACTTCCACCACCGGAAAATTATGTAGCCCCTGATCGCTGGGTAAAACATTTCTCTCAACAGTACTCAGATGATGATGCAGGGATCTCTGAACCTCCATTGAGGATACCCAGTCAGACGACAAGCCTGGTATACGAATGCTCAGAAGTAATGGTTTCCCTTAATGCAATCACGGGTGGTAGAACCCCGGGTATTGACAGTATTCCTGCAGATGTTTTTCTACATGATAGGATAAGGTGGAGCAGATACATAACACTGCTTGCAAATGGTCTGGCCCAAGGATCCCCCATTCCTGATTCGTGGAAGGGGGCCAAGATCATTCTGGTATACAAGAAGGAGGACAGATCGCAGGCTGTGAATTACTGGCCCATTAGCCTCATCGACTCCATTCAGAAGGTGGTGGCACGCCTTGTTCTGGGGAAGGTCCAGGAATGGGTTGATGACAATAGCATCTCAACTCTTCAGCAGGTTGGTTTTTGGGCCAACATTAGTACTGTAGACCAAGTTTTTTAGATTTATTTTGATATAAAGGCGGACAGTGGTGCTCGAGGAAGGCAGGGTATACGCAGTTTTTGTTGATTTCAAATCAGCTTTTGATCTAGTATCTCGTGGCAAACTGTGGGAGGTGTTACTGGAGCTAGGTATGTCGCCTAATTTGCCAACTTTATTAGTGTGCCTTCTGTTGGACTTGGCCCTTTTGGCAGGTTCACCCCGAAAGTTTTTGTGTTCTCCTAGCCTTTTTCTGTAACCTGGTGTTGGTGATTTTAGGCTTCTGAGCACTTTAGCACTAGGGTCCAGTGTAAAGTGCATGCGCTCTCTGTGTATGTGTGGTGAGATGGGCCTGCCCTCCCATAGGAATGCATGGGGGATATGTGTGTCCCTGGCAGTTCCTGGTATGAGAGGAGTGCAGGGGCGAGTTTAGTATGTATGAACTCGTGAGGATAAATGCTGCGCAATGGTGTGCGCAGAATTGTGGTGACTGGTGGAGAAATGCCACTTTTAGAAGTTGGCCTTTCTGTGTACTGTGTGTCTGCCTGCCTGATGTGAATTGCATGTCTGGCTTGTGATTGACAAGTGTTGGATGATGTGGGTGCCTCCAAGAGCCAGGATGGGTCTGCCCGGTGGTGAATAGGGAGATCTGCATGTAGATGGGAGGGAGGAGTTGCACCTAGGACCTGAATAGGGCTGTGCGTTTCCTCCACAATGCTGGCTCCACCTCCTGTGGTGCGTCTGATGTCCCTGGCCTATCCTGTGAAAGGGAGAGAGGAGCTGAGCAAAACAAAGTGCCCCAAAGCTCCCCTGAACCAGTTGTATCTGGTTCTCCCATTGCCTACACTTTAAACAAAAGATTTGCTGGTATAAAAGAAGGGGCTGTGACCCCATGTAAATGTCCTTGTTCTTGGGTTCGAATCTGCCAGGGGCGTGCTGCTGCTTGGGCCCAGGTGGGGAACTGCCATTAGGGCTTGCCTCCCTGGGCCCTGCCTTGCCCTTGATGCCTGGAAGACTTCTGGGACCTTTTGGCTTGATTTTCTTTGCCTCAGGACTTTTGCAACCTTTTGGCGGCCTGGGAGCACTGTGCTCTGTGTCCTCTAATTTCCCCAGGAAGAGGAGCTGGAGCTGTGCAGTGTCGCGCTGCTAAGAGAGAGAGAGGGATTCCCCAGATTAGGGATTTCCACGTGACGCCTGCAGCGTGGGTGCCCACCCCGCTTATTTGTAATTACAGTACGTGGGTGCCCACCCCGCGACTTTGCTTTATTGATGGAGCGGGTGCCCACCCCGCTTTATATTTTTAATGTAGAGGGAGCCTACCCCTCATTGTGCCCGAAGAGAATTCACATTGTGACTGTAGAAAGTCCCACACACGCCGCCTGGGAACCCGCCCGGGTGAATAGAGGTGGCCGGTGCAGGCAGCGCCTGTTCCTTGTCCCTTCTGGGGCTCCCGTGGTGAAGAGGGAGCCCCAGTGCCGCGAGTGAAGCGGAGACCGGAGAATAAGAAGCTGCCCCCAGAGCCGGTGAGTGAGGGCTCAAGGGGGCGGGATGGTGCCGGTCGAGGCACGGATTCCGAGTGGTCCCACCAGGAGAGCGGGCTGCTCCACCGTTGTTAGGATTCCTGTTTACCCGGGCCCAGAGAGGCCCATGCTTTTATTGTTCAGGGGGCGTAGGTGTTGTAAGAGCCCCCGGAAGCTCCAACGTGGGCCATGTGTGTTCCAGAGCCTCTGTGGCTCCAACGATGGGGGCAAATTAATTACTAGCCCTGTGGGGGCCAGAGGGCACCGTAGTGCCAGGCCCTGATCTCCCTTCACAGCTGCCCCACTTGCTAGAGGGCAGCTGCCACGTTTTGGGACAGGTTTATTCTTAGAGCCTAGATGGCTCCAAAGTTTGGCCTAGATATTCTTAGAGCCTAGGTGGCTGCAACAGTGGGCGCATTTATTTTAGTCGGGCCCAGAGGGGCCCAGGCTTTTTCCCCTGTTGTGTGGCCATCCCTCCACAGCTGCCCCATTTCGCAAGAGGGCAGCTGCAACATCGTGGGGGCTCCCACATCGGAGCACATTGTCGGTGCTCGGGCTCCTTCCAGTTTGGGGACACATTTGGTTTCAGGGCACAGTCGGTGCTAGTGCCCCTCATTTTAAAATTCCCCGCTGCCCAGCAAGTAGTGGGCAGCAGCAACGTTCAGGCCTGCGCAGATTGCGCACCCTTGACTTTCGCTGCTTTGACAGCGCGCCCTGACTCTTGGGACACAGGGCATTTGAGCCCCTTTTTGAGATGGCCAGTTGGCCAGGGGGACTGTTAGGATTGTAGGGCGCCAGGCCCTAATGTGATTATGTGGTGCTAGGAAATGTAATGTATGTAGTATGTTTTACGCACCCTGTTTGACACCTCTAAATGTAGTTTTATGATTATGAGGTTGTACCTACTTGTCAGGTATGCTCTTCACGAATGCACAGGAGCAGAAAATTTGCAAGTTCACAATGCCTCATCGCGATTCCTCAGCCACAAGCATTACTGAAACCTGTATGCCGACGAAAGGGGATGGGACAGAGAAGAGACAGTCACACTGCAGCTGTTTCTTTCTTCTACCTCTTCTTGTCTTCTGCTGGTTGTTTACTGGACCTTTTATTGCTGCGGAAGAATTAACAATATTAAATCATACACTCGCTTCTCTATCCTTGTTAAACTTCCTCTTTGTCTACCTACCCAGTTTTACTGTGACCTATGCTTCTCTTCTTTCTTATTTTGATTTACTTGTTTCCTTGGTGGCTGAAAATAATTGACAAAAATGTATCATTAATGCTCTTGTTCAAATATCTACTGTATTTTCCTAAATCTCAATTCTTATGTCTTTCAGGTTCCTCACCTCTTATTATTCAGCTGAAGTGTATCCTGGATTCTTTTTTCGGTAAGTATTTATTTTAAACCTGTTGTGTCTTATTCTTCTCCTTCTATCTCTTGTATTCCACTGTAACTGACACTGTTGCCCAAAAATGAAATTACTATTTATATTTGAAAACCAAACTCTTCGTTACAACTGGAACACCCGTTCCTCAGTATTGTATATTGTACTTGTGCTGGCGCTAGAGATTTCTTCACTGCTCCATAGTGTCTTGGTTAGGAGCACACACATTTAACAACATGAACGGAGCGTGCGCTTAAGTCAGCCGGTTCTCTCAGGAAATGCGCATGTCCACTGAATTTCCCAGAAAATTAACAACCTCTCTTCTCCTTCCTCATTTTCTTACGTCTACCACACTGTAGAGCCTTCCGAGACCTCGAACCTGCCAAAATTCGCTGCACGCCAAAAGTTTCCCTCACTAGACTTTCACGATGCAGTCTTCAATACGCCATACTCTCCTCAGGGAAAAGGTGAAGTGCGCAATGGAGCGGGCACCACACCTGGATCCTTGTAATTCCCATCACAAACTACAGCGCTGACCTTCCGCTCTAATTGTCGACTCCTGGTGACCATTTTAGATTCTGCACCTGCCTTTGACTTAATCTGCCTTCGTGCCTTTCTCCTTTTAACTCTAGACACTCTAGACATAAGGTTAAGTATGCCTATTGAATGCTTCTTTCTGTTACTATGCTTCGAAATCTTGACAGTACCCTCCCTCAAAGTGCTTCCTTTCTGCTTAGGTTTGTTTGGAAATTTTCTTTGAAAAATCCCTAATTAATCGAGGGGCATGAATCTCTGAGGATAACTCCCAAGATCTCTCCTCAGGTCCATAACCCTTCCAATCTAACAAGTAGTACAATCTTCCCTTCCGAATCTTAGTATCCAAAACTTGTTTCACCTCATATTCTTCTCCTTTCTCAGTTAGGATTGGTTTTGGAGGTTTTATTATTCATACATCTCCTGACACTTTCTTTAATAAAGAGACATGAAATACTGGATGAACTCGTAACCCCTTGGGTAATTTCAACTGATAATTTAATGTACCTAATTTCTTCTCAATTTGATAGGGGCCTACAAATCTTGGCTGAAACTTCTTATTTCCCTTGAGTTTAAGATTCTTAGTGTTTAACCAAACCTTATCTCCTACTTTTAAATCTGGCTCTTTTCTTCTTTTCTTGTCTGCATAATATTTGCAATTTTCTTTAGCTTTGGTTAAATTGTCTGTGGCTAAATTGTGCACCCTTGTCATGTGATCAAGTAGATCGGTCACTGGTGGAACATCAACCTCTTGAAAACTTAAAGATTGATTGGGATGCCTTCCTGCGTTCAAATAAAATGGAGAATAACCAGTGGAATTGTTATTTGCATTGTTATGCGCAAACTCTGCTGCCCACAGGTAGTCTGGCCAATCACCCTCTTGATCTAACTGACTCAATCTAAGGTACTGTTCTAACTCCTGATCCGTTCTCTCTGTTTGACCATCGGTCTCTGGGTGGTAGCTAGTTGTGTACCTAGTTTCTATGTTCAACTTCTTAGTGAAGGCCTTCCAAAAGTGGGATAAGAATTGGGAGCCCCTATCAGATACTAGTACCTTTGGTATTCCATGTGCTCGAACAATGTTTTGACTGAAAGTGTGTGCTAAGGTTCTAGCAGAGGGCAACCCCTTCAAAGGTACAAAATGGGCCATTTTTGTAAAAGCATCCACACATACTAGTATTGTATCAAACCCCTAGCTAGATGGTAAATCGACTATAAGATCTAAGGTTACCATATGCCATGGGTAAGGTGGGGTGGGTAAAGGTTGTAGTAAACCTTTTGGGGCTTGTCGCTCCGGTTTTTCCCAGATCTCACATGTGGCTACATATTGACGTATATCCTTTATCATATTTGGCCACCAGAAACGTTGCCTCACCAAATCTTCAGTCTTAGAAATTCCTTTATGTCCTGCCAAAAGGCTGTTGTGGCTTTCCTTCAGAACTTTTGGTTGCATTTCAGTTGTGGGCAAATATAGAGCTCCATCTTGATACAGCAACCCTCCTCGAATTTCCCGTCTAGGATCTTCTTTCACCCAAATCCTCATTTTCTCCTGAGTCATCAAATGCTGATCTCCTTTTCCTAAGGATTCTTGCAAGACTGCTCCAATTACCCTCTCTGCTGGTATTATCTTCTGATCCTTGACCTCCTCTGACACTCCTTTGGTACCCAACCTGGATAAAGCGTCAGCCTTCCCATTTTGTGAACCAGGTCGATAAGTAATGATGAAATCATAATCAGCAAAATACAGAGACCAACGCAATTGTCTAGGTGTTAATGTTCTGGCGACTACAAAAATTTCAAATTTCGATGATCTGTATAAACTGTGACCACATGCCTAGCACCCATCAAATAGTGTCTCCATTCATTAAAAGCATCCTTGATGGCTAATAGCTCCTTATCAGTTATAGTATAATTGACTTCCGCTGGGGTCAACTTTCTTGAACGGAAGGCCACAGGGTGCAGTTGACCAGTAGTTTTATGTCTTTGAGATAACACCCCTCCTAATGCCAGATTGGAGGCATCTGTTTCCACGAAAAAAGGTTCTGATTGATCAGGGTGAAGTAAAATTGGTGCAGTTGTGAAATCTTTTTTCAACTGGATGAAAGCTTCTTCTGCTTCTTTTGACCACTCGAAACTCACACCTTTCTTCAGTAATCTGGTTAAAGGGATCAACTTTTTAGAAACTTTTTGAATGAATCTCCTATAGAAATTCGCAAAACCAATGAAACTTTGAATTTCTTTCACTGACTTAGGAGATTCCCATTCAATCACTGCCTTGATTTTCTATTTTTCATCCATGGTGATTCCACTCGGAGCAAGCACAAACCCTAGGAATTCCACTGTAGAGACATTAAATGCACATTTCTCTAACCTAACAAATAAACTATTTTCTTGCAGTTTCTGCAGCATCTTCTTAACATGTTCTTCATGTTCTTCCACAGTATTTGAATATATCAGAATGTCATCAATATATACTATTGCATTCTGGTCAATTAATTCTTTCAATACATCATTAATGAAATGCTGAAAGGCAGCTGGGGCATTACATAGGGCATCACTTGATATTCAAATAACCCCTGTTTGGTTCTGAAGGCTGTTTTCCATTCATCTCCTTCACGTATTCTGTCAAGATGGTATGCCCCTCTCCAATCCAATTTGGTGTAGACTTGTGCTCCTTTCACTTGATCTAGTAGTACAGAAATTAAGGGCAATGGGTATCGATTCTTAATTGTTATTCGGTTGACTGCCTTATAATCTATGCAAGATCTTAACTCTCCATTTTTCTTCGGAATAAAAAAAGGGGGGATGAGGCTGGGAATTGAGATGGCCTAATGAATCCATTTTCAAGGTACTTATGTAAATATTCCTTCAGATGTTCATCTTCTCGTTCCGTTAAAGCATACATTCTGCTGCATGGGAGGTTAGAACCTGGTTCCAAGTCTATCTTACAAGCAAACTCCCTATGGGGTGGAAGTTTTTCAGCTTCAACCTCGTTAAAAACATCTTGGAATTCTTTGTACTCTTCAGGTAGGTTAAGTATGCCTATTGAATGCTTCTTTCTGTTACCATGCTTGGCAATCCTGACACTACTATGGTTAGTTTTGAGATATTCTCTACTGTGTTTTATTTCCTAAACGTGAGTTATGTTTAGGAGATTAGTGTCTAATGTGTTTAGACTTATGAGAAGAGTGCATAAGTTGTTTATGCTGGTGAGGTTGGCGCAGAATGTAATTCGCGCCTGATGTGATACTGTGCATAATGTGGTTTATGTTACAGGCTGATGCTAAGTACAGTGGTTACCAGTAGTTACTGGTTGTGTTCTATGTTTATGATAAGTTCTACATTTCCTAAGTTCACTTTGTGATGCTACTGACAGTGGTCCAGTGGGCCCTGTCAGGTGTATATAATCCCTTGTAGATATGACCCAGTGCCAGGTGGCACCATGTATATTATGTGTTTACTATTCTAATGTGACATTGAGAGCCTGGGACAGCGCCCGACTTGCACACAGAGAGTCACGTGAGCGGAGCAGAGCGAGCACAGAGCACAGAGCAGAGCAGTGGCAGAACGGAGGAGAGGAGAGCTGCCGCGAGCTGGGACTGAACCGCGGAACGTAAGAGAGCTACCGCGAGCTGGGACTGAACCGCGGTACTGGATCTGAGCCATGAGAGCCACGAGAGTGGAGCGGAGCGTGGAGTAGAGCGGTAGCGGCAGCGGAGCAGGGGAGAGCTGCCGCGAGCTGGGACTGAGCCGCGGTACTGGGACTGAGCTGTGAGAGCGTGTGCCTTCGCCGACAAACACCGGCAAGTACACCCGACGCCAGAGCTGAGCTGAAATCTGCAGTAACTGCGTGTGCCCCCTATTGCTGGTACTGTAGGTGGTGGCTGGGTGCAGCGGTTGCCACGGACAGTCGTTTAGCGGCGGGGGAGTGACGGTCGCGTGGTTCTATTCCACAGCTTGTACCCCCCCCCCCCCCGCAGGAAGAGCTTTTGCAGCGTGAAGACAGCACGTTGTTTCAAATCAGTAAAAAACTTTACCACAGAGCCTCACAGAGTCCCTCGTTGCTGCATTCTGGACCTGTTGACCTGGTCCTGTGGACCTATTGACCTGTGGTCCTGTTAATGATAATTACCAGCTATTTACCAAGCTACAGTGTGCTGAACCACTGTCTAATGCTTTATGGTGTAGTGGGAAAATAACCACCAATTTGCTGATAACCTCTAAGGCGAGACCGAGCACTCGGGTCTCAACAGAGTGAAACGCAGAATGGCGGCGGCCGCAGCGGCGAATACGGCCTGACCAGCTAAAGGCCTGCCGTCAACCAGCGGTGCAGAGGAGATCAGGGAACAGTCTGAGGCGGACTAGAGTGGGAGCCGAGGACCAGAGTCGCCAACGGAGCCCCAGCACCGGAGTGGCTAAAGGCGTCGGTGAGGAGCCTTGGGAACTGGTGGACTCACAGGAAGGATTTGGTCAGCTCGAGTGGAGGCCTCCGGCAGTGAGACGGTGAGAGGGGTGCCTGGGTTTTGGGGAAGGGGGTGGTGGTGATTTGAGCGGTCAGCGCTGCCATTCCCCGCCCCAGTGCCCCCCCAAAACGTCCTGCGCCCTCGATAGAGAGTCCATCCAACAATTTGTCGTGCGCCAAGAGGGATTTTGACGTCTCCTCACAGCCCGCACTTCGCCTCGTAACACGTGGGGAAGCCCAAAATAACCATCCCCCCGGGAAGGCGGAATAATCTACCACCCCAGGATAAGGATATGGCTTTTGAGAAACTGAGGTCGCGAACCATTTTTATGAAACAAATGGGAACTGAAGAGGCAACCAGGAAGTCCTCCAATAAAGTGGTGAAAAGTGGACGGATAACAAGGACTCCCGCAATAACTAATTATTTTTCCACACTTACCAACAAAGACCAAATAGAAAGTCAACTGCAAAATAAAGGAACTAAACCCGAACTTAAGGAGGGTGGTAAAGACATATCAGGAGTATTACACGACCAATCAAGTGAACAAAACCTAACAAACCCTGAATTTGACCCAGAACAAAATTCTAGTCCTTCTGTTATAGAGGAATCCCCTCTGGAATCAGACTTATCTGGTCTAATTACTCTGAGTCTATTAAACCTCCAACGCAGTACTGATTGTAACAACTTATGCCCAGAAACAATTGTCAAGGAGGACAATAAGAAGCTCGAACCACAAATAAGGCCAGAGGAGATACTTACTAGTACACTACAAAAATCCCTGGACCGAATAGTTGAACTCGAATACTCACCAGACCTTTATATGTTTAAATCCTCCAGCATAACTAATCACAACACTCCTGTGTCCAAATCACTCTTTATCTTGCAAGAAATTTTAGAATCAGTCCTCTCACTCTTAAGCCATATTCTGGAGAATTCAGACCAAACCCTTGACGCTCAAATAGGAATACTAAAATTCCTAGTAGAAGAAAAAAGAAAACAAGATCACTCCGAGTCAACAAAAACACAAGAAAAGCCAGTAAACTTTCAAGAGGCAACAGGTAATAATAATAATATCACCAATATGCTGCAAGTTCAGGAAAAAAGCGACACCGGTACTCAAACGAAAGGTACTCAAATGAAAGGAAGACCAAATAAGGGAACCCAGAATAACCACCAGGAACCAACTATATATTCCCTAAAGAAACTCTTCAGAGAAGACACAATTGACGCTCACAACCCATATCCTATTTTCACAAACACCAAAAATAAATCATCAACGCCCGGTTCGGTGAATGACTATGGAAAGAAGGCAAACATCATCCTCGACGGTGAACAAGCGGGAGGCACACAAGAAATCAAGAAGAACCAAGAAGGAGCTAGGAAAAAAAGAGGAAAACCGCAACGTAGAATTAAAAAGAAGAAAGCGCGTAGACTCAAATTCCAGAAAGTAATAACTCCCCCCACATCCCAGTACGAGCATGAAGAAAGCACAAAAACACCTACTCCCACAAAGGGAATACACCGAAACGCGGCAGAAAACACAGACAATAAAATTCCTCGACGATATATCACTTTAAATCCAAGAGCTGAAGAATTTCCCCTCAATCTAACAACTACAGGGTCAAGGGAGCGCTTTAAAGGGCCAGTTGATTACGACAAAAAAGCCCCTTTAGGGGAAGAAACATCGTCAAAACTTTTACAAATAACAGAGCTTTTTCCTACAGACAGCATTCCCCTAAATCCAGGCAGAATAGTCAACCTTCTTCAACGCATAACTCCGTTACAAACCCTAACAAGAAAAGAGATCGACTTAGTAATATTCCCAGACAAAGAAAATACCAAAATAGCGGTGGTAGCATTTCGGTCACCGGTGTTACCAGGGATCATCCTAAGAGAACAAGAGACCTTACAAAAATGTGGCTATGATCTGGTCCCTACACAGGAAACCACAGTCAACCACCCGAAAAAATTGTCCAAAGGACCCTTACGGGAAAACCCCCAAATTCAATACAAAACTCCCTACAGCATTGAAGACTCAGAAACAAACTCAAATTCAGACCAAAATGTAAGGATCTCCGTAAAGAACGGAGAAAGAGAAGTTTGGAGCCATGATGCAGAAGCAAAGGAAGAAGCAAACTCGTTCCAGTCATGGTCATGGATTTCAGAGACACTTAACGGTAGGAAAAATGCGAAGTACCCGACTCAACCCGTTTAGCAACGGCCTTTCGATAATATCTTGGAATATGGCAGGGAAAACCACAGAAAAAATGACGGAAGTCCTAAAAAATCGACCGGACATACTGGCATTACAGGAAACTTGGTCTATAAAAACTTTTTACCAGGACGGATATTCCGTTTATGACACCCCTGCGCAGGAAGCTAAACGGGGACTAAAAGGGAGGGATAGCTATCCTACTAAGGGAAGAGTATCTCTGGGCTCAAGAGATCGTTGACACCAACTCTAAGCAATTCCAGTGTATAAAAATCAGGTTGGAGATCCACTCCTCAGACCCCCAAAAAGGTTTATTACTCGGTTCGGTTCAAAATCTTTATTCGATTCATACAGTGAATCATAAAAGCACAAAGTTACAAAACATGAGTACACAATTAAGATGAACCATCTGTGACACAATAATTGTAATTGAGAGACCATCATACAGCATAGATACAAATTCCCATGGCAGAATACAGGTCTACATCTAAATTATCCATAGCGTTTCCTAATCTGGAGTGACACTCGTATGAAATTTAACATGGCACAACAAACTCCAACAGAAGATAGCGATAGCAAGTAGTCGTAACCTTCTTTATAAGTACATGGTTGCCGCCCCTTCAGCATAGGCTTAATAAATCTAATCCTTGGTTCCTGATATAAAGAACAAAAGAGGACAACACGTATGGTACTTTGGCTAACTCTGTCATTGCAAGGGCAAGGGGGTAGCCTCTCACACCAACCCCCTTGTTTAGGAAAGGCAAAAAGAAAATGAAGGATATTTAGCCTAAACCTTGTAAGATAAAACCGCCATTGCACATTAGTTGTAAAAGTTAAATAAAACTGATGCTGTAACTTATGTACATAACTTGTTGGGCCTCCCAGACAAGGTGTGTTTAAAAATTTCCAATAACTTACTTTAATTTGGGTTTTTATGTTTCCCTGGATATTTTCAGGATTTTCATAAACATAACCCAAACCTATCTTATGCAACATTTCACTGACATATGACAACCAAGGGATCTGCTTTGCATTATCCAGGCTCATACAGTCTAAAAGAATTTCTCTGGAGAGCTGCAGGTCATCAGATAACCATATTTTACCCCATAATAATAGGGTCGACAAACGAATGATATCAGTCACTTTGGTCATTCCCATTTCATTGTGACAGAAACTATTTGATGAGCCCGATGGGATCGATAATACCCGTTTTAGAAATTTATTTTCCATCACCTGTATTGCTGAGGGATTTTCGGTCCCCCATACCCCCGCCCCGTAGGTGGCCACAGATAAGCATTTAGATATATATAGGGTTTTAAGATGCGCAACGGGTTTTTGACCCAGCTTACCACAAAAACGGAAAAGACCTTCTATGGAGCGGCTGGCACTCTGGACTCGAGCCTTCATTAATGGGGCCCAACTTAATTTGTTATTAAATAAGTTTCCAAGGTAATTAAAGTTATCCACCTTTTCAATGGTAAAGTTATTCACCACAAATTTCCTAGATTTTGACCCTTTTGGACCACAGCTCATTGCAAAGGATTTTGCAAAGTTTACCTTCAGGTCATGGTCCAGCATGAAGGTATTAAAGGCATCTAGGCACACCTGCATACTATTTCCAGTGAGGGTCATTAATACAGTATCATCTGCATATGAAAGTATGGTAATACTCTTACCATTTACCTTTGGAAAGTCACAACAGTGATCCAATAAATACTTCTCCAATTCGTTTGTGTATACTAGAAACAAAAAAGGCGCCAAAATGCAGCCTTGACGCACCCCCTCGGTTGAGGGAATGGATTTTGTTGTTTCACCCCCAGGTCCAAACCTTATGGCCACGGTCGTTGCTGCATGCAATCTCCGGAGTAATGTAACCAAGGGTTCTTCAAAACCCATGTCGTCCATCATCTTCCACAACTTGCTTCTACAAACAGTGTCAAAGGCGCTTGACAAGTCCATGAAGGCAAGGTAGATTGCAGAATTCCTTGCCTTCATGTACTTGCCAATAATTAGCGTCAAATTCAGACACTGTTCGACCGTCCCCTTCCCTCTTCTGAATCCATACTGGGAATTCACAATTAGACCAACAGAGTCTGCCCATGTTTCCAATCTGGCCAAAATGACCCTTCCCAGTAATTTACACGATGCGTCGATTAAGGATATAGGGCGATAGCATCGGGGATCACACCTATCGCCCTTCTTAAAAATCGGCACCACCACTGCCTCCTTCCATGATACAGGGATACGACCAACAACAACAGCCCAAACACATTCAACAACAACGGTGCCCATACTTCAATATTGTGCTTAAAAAAGTTCAAAGGGACAGCATCAGGACCCGGGGCTTTTAATAATGTACCTTTCCTCAAGGCTTCCTCGACCTCTTCCAATGTGAACGAAGAGCTAAGGGACGAAGCTGTGGGTGGTACCACCAAATCCCCTACATCATCCAACAAATCCAGAGATAATAGTGCCTTGGGATTAAAAATGTTACCAAAATGAGCTTCCCAGGATTCACCAGTGACCTGCATCACTATGCTTTCCTTGGTATCACTTTTAAACAGAGGGCGATTTACTACTTCCCAGAAGAGCCTACTATCTTTTAACTCAGAGGCCTTCTCTAGATCTTCCCAGGCACAGTTTTTTAGATCCTGCTTTCTCTTTATGGTAGCCTCTTTATAGGCCCTTCTAGTCGATCTTACCAATTCTCTGTTCCTTGGTTTTTGTATGAGGGCCACTTTTAGGGATTTATGTGAAGCGGAGCACGCGGAATCGAACCATCTAAAACACTTTGAGTTCTTTTTCCCCGCTGGTTTTTTAAGATGCTCAGCCACGTGCCCGCATAGTTTTTCGAAACTCCCAATGACCTTTTCCGGATCAGATGTTGGCAGTAGGCATGAATCAATTTCAATTTTACAGACATTAAAGATCTCCGCCTCTAGGCCTACAGTGTCTATTTTCCCCCACTTCAAAGTGACGCCTTGATTCTTATTATATTTTATGGGCTGCTCCCAGACCGGATGTTTTCCACTAACAGGAGTACACAAGGATAGCATTAAAGGGTTATGATCACTTACAGCATTTGCTATTACCTCAAGCCTATTAACATAATGGAAAAAGTTACTGGACACAAATACAAAATCAATAGTGCTCATCGCACCTCTTATACCCTGAAAAGTTGGTATTGGCGATATATTTGGGGCAACCCAGGGCTCTACCATACATAAATCATTTAAAACAATGATATTATTTAAAGCGTCCCCCTGGGGCGTGTGTTTAAAGTGCATCAAGGGCTGTTCATTTAAGTCCTCTAAACCACACACATTTGAACCACCAAATTTACACAATGAACAATTAAAATCGCCAACCCAAATAACAAATAATAGAGGTCGTTCGCTACGTGCCTTACATATTGCTTCCTCCAAACTCTGAATTATGGATACATCATTCCTATCAAAAACATTGTGATACCAATTGATTAATAACAAGGGCTCGGGGAACAAATTTTCCAGCAGGAGGAACTGGTACCAGGGAGTGTTCACTATCTTTGAAGTTATCAAATTCTTCAATTTGATGGAGAGTGCTGTCATTATCCCACCCCTAGCCCTCCCAGCTGGTGATGGCACCGCCAAGACATTAAAAGATTGAAAACCATCAATTTCCCCGCCCGTTCTGCTCCATGTCTCCTGAAAGCACAGGATATCCTGGCCGCCCACATAATCAGGTTTATTACTCTTCAATGTATATGTCCCTCCCGGACCAAAGAACGATGCCCAATTTGAGGAAACCTTTGAAACTATTCAACAAATAATTGAAGCTCAATCTTACCCGCCATTCCTGATAATGGGTGATCTCAACGGAAAAATATCAAACAACGAAATCTCCAACTTGGCGAACTGGTACAAAGATGAAGTTCTAGAAATACCGGTGCTGACATTCCTGACTAGAAGCAGGGCTGATAAAAGGGGGAAAATGCTATTAGCGTCACTTCCAATACTAAATGGAATTATTTTGAATGGGAACGTGGAAGGTGACATTCCAGCATCGCATACCAGACGGGGAAATAGTACCCTCTCAATCCTAGATTATATGATCAGCAGTATGGAGTTATTTGAGTCCGCCTCACATCTCCGCATCTACTTCACTGAAGAGAGTGACCACGCAAACCTGCTATTACATACGCAATGGAAGATAAGCACCTGCTCTCCTAGTCAAATCATGTATAAACATAGCACTGTGGAGGCAAAAACAAACCAAAGGAGGCTCTACTGGAATTCATCTATGTTAGATAAAATAACTACTCTAATCAATACAAATCATCTCCTAACTACAGAATTCTCCGCTGATGTAATAACAAACTTTGAATCAATTATCGAGATCTTAAAGCAATTTTTTTCGAAACAAATTGCAACAAGTCGTACCAGTAACGAATAAAAACAAAAATAAAACCTCAAATTCCGTAACTACAAAAAGATTAAACAAACTTATCAGAGCGCAATATGTGGACCGCTCAATCACAAGACAGGCAGAAATTAACAAACTGAAAAATCAACTTAAACGAGAAAAGTGTCGCTTAAAAAGAATAACACAGGACAAAAACTGGGTCGATCTACAAATTGCGGCAAAACAGCGCAACCAACGATCTTATTGGTCATTAATCGCAAAGGAAACCGGAACAAAAAAGGCCCTGCATCCCATTCCAGTTCCACCTCAAGAATGGGAAATCTACCTGACAGCTTTGTACAGAGCAAACACGAGTAATGAAGAGGCTGTAAATCCTGGGAATAACAGCGAAGGTAGCAATGTTCTGATCGGAACCGCCTCCCCGTTCTCAATAGAAATGCACATCCGAAAGGCGAGATCCACAGGAGCCTCTGGCCCAGACCAAATTCCAATCAAGGTCTTGCAGGCAGATCCTAAGGGTTGGAGTAAGATGCTCTCTCCCTTCTTTAACTTCATCTTCAAAACAGGATCAGTGCCAAAATCCTGGAAGGGGAGTATCATAATACCGATCTTCAAAAAAGGGTCAAGACATCAGGCTGGCAACTATCGCCAAATATCATTACTAGATGCCACGGGGAAAATCTTCGCCGCCGAAGTGTTGGACCAACTTAAAAATTGGGCATTTTCTCAGGATTTAATCCCCTTATATCAGACTGGCTTCAGGCCTAACCATTCGGTTATCGATAACATCGCGACACTACAAACAATCCTCGACAAATACGTTGTAGGAAAATCCCAACCGGTATACGCAGCATTCATCGATTTCTCTACCGCATTTGATCGAGTAGACAGACCATCACTCTGGAAAAAACTGAGGAAGTTAAAAATTCCTGAACAATTATTACAAATTATAATTACACTGCATTCACACACGTGGTGTCAAGTGCAAATGGGGAGTGAAAAGGGCCTGACCAATATAATTCCAACAGCAAATGGTCTTAAACAGGGGTGTCTCTTAGCCCCCTTGTTATTTTCACTATATCTTAGTGATTTGCCTCAGCACTTGCAACAAACGCCAAGTCTGCCTCCAAAGATCGCAGCCCATAATATTCACGCCCTCTTATATGCAGACGATATCGTAATGTTAGATCTTACGCCCTTTGGCCTGCAAAGACTTCTCAGGAAGAAAAAGAAGCACCAAATTTTGTTGGAGACTCGGCGCTGGAACAATAGAAGAGACAGAGGAATACACATACCTGGGTAGGATTTTCACTAAGACATTAAAAAACAATTTACAGGTTAATAACCTGACTAGGAAATCCGAGGTGCACGCCGGTGCCCTTCAAAGACTATACGTGGCTTCAGGCAACAGACATTTTTCATCCCTTCTCAAAGTATAAAGTACAAAGATACCTCCAGTTTTATCATTTGCTTTGGAATATATTCCAATAAAACAGTGGTCATTCCTGGACCAAAAAGAAGGGAAGATACTGAGGAAAATGCTGAAGGTATCACATTCCACCCCGGTGCAAGCTCTTCGCCTCGAATTCTCTATCACGAGCTCCTATTCAAGATCTATTTCAAACGTCATCAGGTGGGCATATAATTTGCTGCACGCAAAGGCCGGAACTCTTCGTTCACTACTTAAAATCGAGACATTTGACTGTGACGCTCTAAAAACAAGTATTTTTCAGCAACATGTCCACTGTATTTAAACTAGATGAGATTAATGTTAACCTGTTGATCACGTGGTCTCCGTCACAATTGAAACTCTTTTTAAAATGTTTCACCCCCAGACTCAGTTATGACCTTGATTTTTCACACTGTGCAAAATTGACTCTGTATAAAAGTTTCACGGAAACAATTGCACCTAAGCAAGTGCAACATTACACATACTTCAATCTCTCGCACGGAGCAAGGAGATCAATTATCCTGTTAAGGCTCAGCATTTTACCAGTGCTAACCATAACATCAAGATGGCACCCAAACGGATCTTCATTATGTAACTTCTGCCACGGAGGGGAGCAGGATGTAGAACATATTTTATTCATATGCCCTAACCCAAAAGTAGTGGCAGCTAGGACAAAACATCTGTATCCTATATACATTAACTGCCGTATCACCACCGTAAAGGATTTGATCACTGTATGCAAATTTCCTCCTAATGAACTAGTTTGTTATAACTTTTATAAATTTTTAAAACCTTTTTTAGCTTTGTATTAATATGAAATTCTAAAAGTATATGTAACTGAATTTTATCGTATAAAATTTGTGGTCCTCAGTAGAGTACCAAAACAAATAAAATAAACTGAAACTGAAACTATTCTAATGTGTTATGAGAATACAAAGGCTATTTTTTATATAACCTTGTGTGGAGTTTCTTTTGTGGTATGCCTGGGATGTTGTTGCTGTGTGCGTGCGCAAATGCTTTACACATGGTCTCCGGGATAAGCCTGACTGCTCGTGCCAAGCTACCAAAGGGGTGAGCAAGGGTTATCTTTGGCATGTAACTCCCTTGCCCTGACTAGAGTGGTGGTTTCTGCCTGGCTTTGGCGCAAGCCTTAGCCAACCAGAAATCCCATTTCTAACACCTTCACAAGAGCAATTTTGCACATACACGTTGGGGTGCCCAGGGGTAAATCACAGACCCATTCCAGGTTGATAAGGGAGTGCGTCAAGGGTGCATTTTGCACCCACATTGTTCTCACTTTTTATTGATGAAGCTGCAAAATCTCTAGTCTCAACACCCACTGATGCTCCGTCCCTTGCTGGCTCCAAGGTCCCAATTCTTAGTTTGCGGATGATACCCTTATCATTGCCAAGACCCCCAGCGGAGTACAGCGTGTACTGGCCCTGTTTGAAAAATACTGCACTCTTAGAGGGCTTAAGATCAATGCAGTTGAAACAAAACTTATGATTTTTAACAATCGATCATTCAGGGGGAAAGTTACCATGAAGGGTGTGGCACTAAAGGAAGTAGATGCATTTACGTATCTAGGAGTCACCATTGAGAAAAGGATGAAATGGAGAACCCATATCGAAAAAATGGCATTAAAACATAGACAGCTAACCGGTGCCTTAAGTAAAGAATTTAGGTTGTCCTTGACCAAAATAGTCAGCCCAGTAATACAGATATATAATGCCAAGGTAATTAGCTCATTTCTTCATGGCTTGAAACTATGGGGATACGGAAATCTTACACAGCTTGATTAGTGCTGAAAATACGTTTTTTGTGTGTGATTTCTAGGCTACCAAGAGTACTCCCTCTCTCCCATTGCTTAGTGACATGGGAAGGCATACCCTAGGAGATGTAGCAAGGCTTCGCCCCTTCTTATATTGGCGTCGAATGAGGGTCACACCTGAGCTAACTACCTTCGCTAGCGGACTCAGGGATGTCATAGCTGCTGATCGCAGCCATAAGATAAAGTGGCTGAACGATATCAAGGGGGCACTGGCCTCAATGGGTTTGAATAACCTATGGGAGAATCCAAACAATCTACTGTCTGTGTCTAAAGCTGTACTAAAGAGCAAATATTGGGATATGGTGGGACAAAATACCAGCAGTCTGAGCGACAGTACAATGCTGACTGGGGGGCTCCTGTTCGCTAAACCTCGTCCCCACTTTGAGCCATACTGGTATTCTATCTACAAAACCCCTTGACCGGAAACTCTATTTCCAACTAAGAGTTGGCTCTTTGACTCTAAAATCCTTTACTTCAAAGTGGTTATATTCGGGAGATAACAAGTGTCCACATTGTGTTGAACAAATAGAAACCTATCCCCATGTTCTCTTTGTATGTCCTCCCTATGCCCTCCCACGAAAGACCTGGCTAGTGCCTTTATGTAAGAACTTGGGCACTAGGCAAAGCAGTGAAGCTCTAAGTATCCTGAGGACTGATCCCTCGCTTCGTTTAGCTATTCCACTAGCCAAATTTTAAGGGGGGTTTGGTGCATTAGATTAAAATGTGTATTAACATAGATTAACTATGCACTTTTGCTACCAGATTTAGCTCCTGTTGCTGCATTAATTTGATCTTAAAGGGTATCATTGATCGACTCTCATTGTGTGAAATTTTTACCAGTTGTATTTTATGCTGTGCTAATAATATTTTAAATTTTTATCACATTCATCTATGAATTAGTTTTTTTACATGTCTGATTTTATAGTTCAATATTTTTATTAGCTATCTATTAATTAATTAATTCTGCGTTGTATGGTTTGTCTTGTGTGTTTTTTTTAAATTTTATGTGCTGCTATTAATATATCACATATTAGGCTACCACTGTATCCAGAGTATGTTATGTGATTGAAGGAAGTATTAATGACGAGATCGCTTCTCTGGATGGAATGTCTAATGGTTGATTTACTTGTACACACTGATACAGTTTGTCTTGTAAGATTAACCCATTTGCTAAATTATGAAGGCTTTCTTGTATGTGCATTTATGATATCAATATCGAAATAAAGCTATCTGAAGTGAAGTGAAAAACATTGCACTCCAGGAATCTGTATAAATCACAAAAAAATATTTTAACCTTGCATTCGCATCTTTGCCGACACCAAGGGCCTCATGTAGGTAAATAAAAATTACCGATTCTTAAATACCGAACCGTACCGAATCGGTATTTAAGAATCGGTAAGTTATATGTAGGTAAAAATTCGGTAATAATTACCGAATCGGTAACATTCGGTAATCAAGAATCGGAATTTACCGAATCGGTAAATACCGAGGTGGTATTTACCGAATCGGTAAATACCGAATCGGTATTTACCGAATCGGGGAAAAAAATCACATGACTGGATGAAACAGCCAATCCTGTGCAACCACACCCCACCCAACCTGGAAGTGGCCACACCCAGGCAGGTGCACACAATTAACAGACTCTGGAGAGGTTTGGAGTGCAGAGGAGAGGCAGGGAGCCAGTGCCTGTTTGTTCAGCAAAAAAACATCATGTCGACGCAGAGGACAGTGAGAGATGGAGGGGAAAGGAGGAGGAAGATGAAATTCAGCCCCAAGGAACTCCAGGTGCTGGTGGAGGAGGTGGTGAAGCAGCACCAGAAGCTGTTTGGGAGGCAGTCCCTGCAAATGCCTGAGGCAGAAAAGCGCAACATTTGGCTGGCCATCCAGGCGCAGGTCAATGCTGTGGGAGTGACCCACAGGGACATAGAGGTCCTCAAAAAGCGCTGGTATGACCTGAGGATTGTAACCAAGAGGAAGATGGGGGAAATCCAGAAGGAGGCCAGCCAGACTGGAGGTGGAACCAACAGGGCACCTGCCCTCACCGAACTGGAGGAGCTGGTGGGGGCCACAATCGAGAATGAGAGCGTCGTAGGCCTTGGGGATGCTGACAGCTCTGCCAGAGCCGCCACCCAACAAGGTAAGACGAATGCACAGCAATGTAGCCCCCCCTACCCCTATCCAACATCCCCCATTGTGAAATGAGTATCCCACTCCAGTCCATGTGTTAGTGCAGACAGGCAATGCATTCTGGGAGATGTAGTCAGGGAAACCTCAACCATGAAGTAAATGGCACAGGACAACAAGGCATGTCACACACATTATCCAAAATCAGGCAGAGGACAAATTTAGAGTGTAACATGATTTTATTGTGATGCTTGCAATGCAGCCCTTCAGGTACACTGAGCCGATGTTGCATTTCTGTCCACAGATGTGACATCGCGCAGGACAGGACATGCTGCAGGAGAGAGGGCACACCGGCCACACAGATCAGCTCTGGCCAGCACAAGTTCAGCCCAGGGAGCAGTGCCACAGGCAGCCGCACCACTAAGACAAGAGTTGCACTATCCCATCCAGGGTGGTGTCCCTCTATGCGCACAGCATTATGGGGTAACGAAGTTACCAATATTCGTTCTGGTTAAACCAAAGTTCATTTATTCATGATTGAAAATTTGAAATTCATTATTCCGTGTAATAAATTCTCACATGTTGAGTCAACAAAGGTACTGATGGATATCCTCTATGCATTTCGGGTAAAACCCTTCATCAGGAGGAATCCTGTAAACAAAAACAGGAGATAAAGTTGCATGTCCCCTCGTGGAATTTATCTTCCGCTAATAAATTAAAACGTTAACAAAGTTAAATGTGTGAAAACATGTGTCATCCAAGATATCAGGCTTCAAAAAGTGCGCAAAGAAATAAATTACGCTGTTGAAAAGAACTACACAAGCGTGTTGAAAATCACACCCGAGCTATCCGATGTTTTTTTTGAAAATTTACCGCGTGTGTCTCGTGCTACAAAACAGATACGGTGATAACGGCGTGTGAAGGAGATGTTGTATAAAATACGCATGCTGAGATCAGGTAAAATGGTCCAACAAGTGTACAAAGTAAGAACATGCAGTATTAGCGAGATAAACCATAAAGTAAAACCACGCACCGAGAGTCGGTTAAGATCGTGAAAGTTACCTCAGTTCACCCGTTCAAATGAGCATGTCCAAACTGCTCTGGTCCGAAGAACCGTTATTGGGCGTGTAACCATGTTAAGTATGTGAATAGTGAACAGAGAAAGAAGACTCTGGTAGTGGCAGCCATCTTGGAATGGTCAAAACATGACAAAGATCACTAAATAAAGACTCGAAAAAAATGACTCGAAAAAAATAACTCGAAAGAAAATCGAGTTAGTACAAAGTAACCTAGGTGAAATGAAAATTAAAATGATAAGATGTGGACACCAAAGCTGAAAAAACAATGTGTGAAAGAGTGAAAATAAAGTTTTGAAAAATCAAAACAAAACGAACATGAAAAAACGTAGAAAAAACATACGGGAACAAAAGGGAGTGCGCGATATCTCAACACTTGTCTTTCAGCCGCACCACTAACACAGGCAGCCTCGCCTCAACCAGAGCCAGCCTCACCTCAGCCAGAGCCAGCCTCACCTCAACCAGAGCCAGCATCACCTCACCCAGAGCCAGCATCGCCACTCATGTTTGAGTCACCGGCCACATCACCGCCTGCATGTGTGAGAATGAGGAGGCGTGCTGCCGCCAGGCTGCGAGCCTTAGACACCTCGTCTGACGACAGCAGGGGCCCTGAGCAAATTACTACGCCCCAGGATGGGAGCCATGCCACTGTGCCCTACACCTCACAGGCAGAACAGACGGGTGCAAGAGGGCGCCGCAGGTCGCGTGTCCAGAGTCCACCAGCCAACATTGACAGCCATGGTGTCTTCTCGGGGCTCGAGGGCCAAATGTTAAAACAACAGCGCCTGCAAACAAAGGCAGTCATGTCAGTCCAGAGGCATATGCGGTGCATGAAATCTACATTAGTCAACATGGACAATAACATCAGCACAATGGCAGCGGGCATTCGGGACATGTCCCAGTCAATCCAGCAGTTGTGAAGCAAATTAGATGCTGACATAGATGCACGGCGCCGGGAACGGCAGAGGAGGGACACTAACACCAGGGCACTCAACCGTCTGGCAACTGCCACTTCTCTACTCTGCCGGCGCTCTGTGTCGATGCAGGAGGGCCTGACACACTGCTGCAGCGACGTGTCTCGGGGGATGGTGCAGGTGACAAGTGCACTAGAGGTGCTATTAACAAGTCAGGCGGCGACTACTGCTGCAGGGGATGCTGCGGAGAGCATCGACTCCAGCAGCAGGAGCAGCATCACACCCCCCGTCCCAGAAGCACGCATGAGCAGCAGGCGGCTTGGGGTTGGCTGTAGTGAGGATGCTCAATCCGTGCCATCCCACACTGCAGCGCGTATGTGCAAACATTGATGCAGCCCTGCGTAGCCAATTCCCAATGGGTGACGTAACCCTGGACTTACTCCTTGTAAATATGCTATGTTGCCAGATTGGCTTGATCTTGTTTTCATGGCGTAGTGCCGCATTAAAACTACGTCATGACATACCACAACTGGCTGTGTCCCCTTACTTACTCAGAAATAGTTGCATGTGATCTCTGCCCGTCTCTCTCTCCCATCTATTGCAGTTGGCACTCCAGCTGCGTTGCCCTCTGGCTGGCCTGACTCTTCCTCGTTGTCCTCAAAATCTGTTAGTTCCACCTCTGTTCCTCTCTTCGTGGCAAGGTTGTGCAGCATTGCACAAGTGGCAATGATCTTGCAGCAGTTGATCGGTGTGTACTGGCGTGTGCCTCCGCTCTTGTGGCGGCAGCGGAACCTGCTTTTCAGTAGTCCAAACGTGCGCTCCACCACATTGCGTGTAGATTTATGTGCCACGTTATATCGTCTCTCACTCTGGGTTGATGGGTGTAGGTAGGGAGTGAGGATGAATGACCGGCAGGCATATGCACTGTCGCCTAGGTGAGTAAAAGGGAACCATCAGTCACATGCCTCTATACACTATGATTTGCAGGTTTCATGAGGCGTCACTGTTACTTACCTAGCAGGTATCCCTCTCCAAATTCTCCGGCAATCAGTCGTGTGTAGATCCCACTGTTCTGGAAGATGTAAGAGTCGTGGGTGCTCCCAGGAAACTTCGCTACAATATCAGTGATGATGTTCCCTGCATCACAGATCACCTGCACATTGATGGAGTGGGTGGACTTTCTGTTCCTGTAGATGTGCTCAGTGTCAGCTGGTGGGCAGATTGGGATGTGTGTGCCATCAATACAGCCAATGACATGGGGGAACTGTGCCATGTGATAAAAGTCAGTTTTAGTTTTCTGTAGTTCAGCCTTTGTGTTTGGGAAGCTGATGTAGTGGTGCATTCTCTGCATCATGGCATCCAGGAACTTCCTGAAGAAACGGGACAGGCAACTCTGGGATACACCGCCCACCACAGCTATCACCCCCTGGTAACTGCCAGATGCCAGTAGATGTAGGCTGCAGAGCACCTGCACATGTGGTGGTATGGCATGCGCCCTTCTTGTTGGCTGGTCCAGGAGTGGGTGCAGGTCCCTTATCAGGTCCATGATGGTTTGGGGGTGTAGCCTGTACCTTTCATGTATCTCTGCATCAGTCAGTTGGAAGAGTGTGATGCGCTGTCTGTAGATGCGTTCCTCCCGTCTCCATATCCTCAGACCTGCTGCCTGTAGACGTAGGCGCCTTGCAATGACATACAGAGCGGCCAAGTTGTCCACGCTGTTGCATTTTGGGATTGCTTATATGGTCTGTTGATGGTTACCACCTGCTTTCACTCAGTGTTAATTACCGACTCTTAATTACCGAATTTCATGGATTTCTTAATTACCGATTGTTCCTACATGTCATTTTCAGTTTTACCACTTCATATTTACCACTTCATATTTACCGAATCGGTAAATATGTATTCGGTAAATATGAATCGGTATTTTAGAATTCGGTAATTATGAATCGGTATTTACCGCTTCATATTTACCGAAAACTTGTTTTTGGCCTCCTACATCTCACTTGTCTAAATACCGGTCGGTAACGGCATATTTACAGAAAATCGGCCGTTACCGACCGGTATTTGGCTACCTACATGAGGCCCCAAGTCTTGATCACGTTTAGTGAGTTCCTCTTTGGCTTCAACTTAAATTTAGGAGGCCACTTAGGCCATTATGCAGCATTGGGGGAACTGTAGTTTTCAAAATAAGCTTGCAAAAATAAAAGGTAACATATATACATGAAGGTAAAATCAAACATATGTGCAATGTGTATACACATTCCACAACAGAGTAAACCTCACTGTTCCACTTGTGTCTGCCAATACATTTCATCTATAAGACAAACAATGCACATGTATTTGTTTCTTTTTTATCTCTTTTGTTATCTCTGCTTAGTGCACATTTTCTATACTCTGGAATAAGTCCCCATGTCACTCTATTGCTGCCTTTATGTGGGTGTTATATTTATGAATAGGTTTTTCACAGTAATTGCTATGTCATATTATAATCATTCCCCTGTGTCCAAACATTCTAGTGTGGGATGCCGGTATAGGTATTCCTTATTTAGTACAATGGCCACTGTATCGGGAGCATGCTTGTATGGTGGTAGTATATAGCATTTCTAGATTGTGCATATGTGGGCCTATCCCACTGATATGACAATGTCATTTACTAAGTATTGGTATCTAAGGGTTGGCTCACATATGTGAATTAGTGTCCCATGTATTATTTCACTGAAACATAGCTGTGTTCTGGTGCAACTTCAGTTACTGGCTCAGTGCTGTCAATTCATTGCTATGCCTCTGGGAAAGCTCTATTTTCTCAATAATATTGAATTAAAGTACAGCATGTACCAACATGTTTATTAATGCTGGCTTAGTGCCCTCTATGCCCTTGCCGTACATCTGGGAAAACGATGTTAAATCTGTAAACCATCTCTATAATTTAGGCTGATTCTGCAGGGTTGTGGATAAAAAAATGCCTAGATGACTTATGAGAAAAATGAGGTACCAATTACAAATGTGTGCAAAGTTCTTTGTCAACATTGAGCTCAAATGGAGTCCTGGTCCGTAACCTGATAACAAAGCGTGATTCCAGGCGTTGAGGTTTTTGCACTCAGTCGCCGCCTCGCTCATCTTTTTGTACTCATGCTTTGCCATAATATCGCATGGTTTTCCAGGCTTTGATGGGATGTTGCAAATAGTGCTTGGCTCGGGCAGTTATTGTCCTTATTTTGCACCGCTCTGATGTGTTCCAATATTCTCTTCTTGAGTGGGCCTATGGTGCTACCTACATACTTTGGGTCACAGTGACACTCATTTACATATAACACACAGTTTGAGTCGCATGTTAAACATTGGACTATGACTATATTATGGCCTTTGTAGTCTTGAATTCTTTAGTGTTTTTCCCAATTTGGCAAATCTTGCATTTGTCACATTTGATAAAGCCATTTCTATTTCTATCAAGCTGTGTTGAGGTTTGGCAATAGTAAAGTGGCTTCTCACTAATTTATCTTGTAGTGATGGTACCTTATTGTATGTGACATTTGTTTTAGGACCAACCTTATGGCTAATATCCAGGTCTTTGCTCAGAAGATTACAATGTTTATTAAAAATAATGTAGATTTGTTGATTCTCTATACTTTGTGCGAGGATGACTCTGATATTGTCATCCTGATTCCCTTCTGTGTATTTTTCTTGTTCACCATCGTTTGAATCCAGGTCAGGGACCTGTCTCGTTCTTACCACTGTTTAACGTATCTGTTCCGATATCCTCTCTTTTGGAAACTCTGTTCTGTGGCCTCAGATTGACCCAGCATGTCTTCCTCATTTGAACAATTGTGTCTGATTCGGAGGAATTCCCCATACGGAATACACTTTATGAGGGAATGTGAATGGAAGCTTGATCCATGTAGAATGCTGTTGGTAGCTGTTGGTTTGAGGAGAAGGGTTGGTTGTATGGTGTTATCCTAATGTAAACTTTCACATCCAAGAACTCTATTTGTACAGTACTCATGTTGCATGTAAACTGTAATCCGTATACATTGTTATTCAGGACATCATTTAAATAAGCACAAATATATTCCTCTGTGCTATTCCAAATGATGATTGATATAATACCAGAGTGCTATTTTTAAATTTATTCATTCAGCTACTATAAGAGAGCTAAATTTGGTAAGCACTATGGGCATGTGGTACAAAAAGACTCTCTGGTCTCTAATAAGCCCTGGTGGAGTTCGCGTAGCCGTGGCACGGAGAACTATGCGAAGCGGTAAAAAAACCTCTGCAACGCTATTCGGAGTACTGCAAGCATGCAGAGTTGCATGTTCCGCATGCTTGCGCATTCCCATGAGACATTTGTGACGTTCGACAACGTGGATTGCGTGTTCGGAGGAAAATATTGCGCAAACTTCACCACGCAGTCACCAACGGGCGCAGCCATCTTGTTTTTTTTACTCTTTGTTATGGTTCTGGGGCCTGTTTGAATCCTCCCAATATCTTTTCAATCCTTTGTTTCTAAAACTTTTTTCTGATCTATGTTATTTATTATCCATCCCTCTATCTTCCTAAGTGTATATTTTGTGTTTTTTTCTACTTTTACTGCGTTATTGTACTGTTTTTCTATTGCTTGCTTTTTACTTTTTTTACTTCCCTACTTCTTCTCCTGACTTTATTTTTGACTTCTTCGTTTTCTTTTCCACCTCCCGCCCCCAGTACCATGGCTAAGAGTAAGAAGACGATGCAGAGTGCAATCAGGAGCCACCTTCCTTGCAGAATGTGGCGCCTGGGCCTTATTCTCCGAGGTGGAGGTGGCTGCCATGGTTGTTTTGTGCAGCTCCACCTCCCCTTGCCCTTGGCAGCAGGCAGCAGGCCTGGTTCCGGGTATGGGATCCAGGAGCGTCACCGCCAGTGGGCGTGGGTGCACCGGGTGGTGTTTCGTTGCTCTGAAGTCCAGCACACCCACAACCGACTGACTCACCGGTGGTCCGACATCCTGGACCAGGAGCAGGACCTGCTGGACCTGCTAGGTGTTGAGGTTGTGGGGCTTGGCGAGTAGCTAATTTATTACTATTGTGTGTGCTGTTCTGTGTTATTGCGCATATTATTTTTTTCCCAAGTAGCAAGAATGCTGCTTTTACTTACATTCTGGTAAGTTACGTTTAAAAATCTCATATTATGTGATTGTCATTCTTCTAGACAGGTTAAAGGTGCTACCAATCTTACCTTTTTTGCAAGTTTGCGCACGCTTAGGCAGATTATGTAAGAGAGGTTAGAGACTTTAACTTAGGTAATGCATACTAGAGAGACTCCTTTCCTTTGTCCTCTCACTAAGATAATGGTAGGTAGTTATTGTTAGTTACTTAGTATTAGTTGGTGATTCTTTAGCGGTCAGCGTGACGCGTCCTCCGTCACATGCTGCTGACTCCTTAGTAGAACCTTTTCTAGTTTGTTAGTGAGTGAATAATATAGCAACTCAGCCTCAGCAACCAACCAACAATTTGGCGTATGCAATATTCATGTGTCCATCAATGCATTTTTGAGGACTAAAATAAATGCAGACTTAGTGAATTGGCCCGTCATAGTGGGTTGATTCATTGATGATTGCGAATGAGATCGGAACTTAGAAGTAGCAAATATAATTTTTGCCAATTCATTCCAAAGTCCTTTGAATAGGCAAGCTAGGTGGTACTTAGGTTTAGGATTCTGGAAACGGAATGGAACAGTGGAATAATAAAGAGATAGGATGGTCCGCGACCACGATACTAGTCTACTACTACTAGTCGATCTGGTTAGATAGGTCCATTTTATTGCAATTGCCGTTTCCTGTCAAAAAATCTTTTTAGAGTGATTTTTTAAATATGTATTATTTGTTTCACACCTATCAATTTTTGTCTCTTTATTATGTCTTACATGATCAGCATCCAGGGGCAAGAAGACGATGGGGTCTGCCAAGGCTGGAGCTGGGGGTGCCTCCCAGGATGGCTCCTCTACAGATGGCTCTGCTGTTGGCCCCAGTAAGTCCTACTGTTGTTAATATTAATAATTATATTTCCCTAACTTTTAATGCACCTTATTTTTTTCGAACTATTATTTCCATTTCCTAATTCTAGTTTTTACCAAATCTTCTACGATTTATCTGTTTCTAAATTCTTGTTATCCCTGCATTACCTACCAACTTAGTTATTTATAATTCTAGTGTCTGTTTTTTTTTTTACATCAATCTAACTGCCTCTGACTCTACTACTATTTTTCTGTCTGTAGCTTGCTTTGTAATTTATTGTGGTTTTTAATATTAATACTTATATTTCCCTAACTTTTAATGCACCTTATTTTTTTCGAACTATTATTTCCGTTTCCTAATTCTAGTTTTTACCAAATCTTGTACGATTTATCTGTTTCTAAATTCTTGTTATCCCTGCATTACCTACCAACTTAGTTATTTATATTTCTAGTGTCTGTTTTTTTTACATCAATCTAACTGCCTCTGACTCTACTACTATTTTTCTGTCTGTAGCTTGCTTTATCATTTATTGTGGTTTTTCAGTCAGCATTCCCTCTCACCTTATATTTTGTGGACTGCCTAGTGGTGGTACTACTGTAAGACTCAGAGAACATATTGGTCCTTTACTACTACTCGTACTACTACTCTGTTGTGCAGATTCCATGCCCAACTAAGGTATTCTATGCATGTTTGTTGAGATTAGAAGGCTTTCTTTTACCTTCTTTCTCATGCTCAATCAGTATATTAAATGATGGTCAAGTTGGACACCCCAAAGACGGTGTATTTTTACTTTTTCTCATCTAGGCCTAGTACTATTATTATTAGCCGCAGTTGATTGCGAACAACTGATCACGGTGCATCATGGCTGGAAGAAAGTATGAGGAGGGCACAATTATATTTTTCAACCAAGAGAGAGGACTTGAGAGATCTCATGTCCGAGTCTACGCCCACTAGCCACTCTTTTTCTTTTAAAAAAGTTTTAAAACTCAGATTCACCAATAGCTCTAATCACTGAGTCCAGTCCTTTGGGTTGTCCTCTTCTTGAGAGGCTTTTCAAAAATGAACACCAACAAAATGCCCAACCAGATATTTTATTATTTTTGATAGGATGGGACAAACTGTCTACTCTACTCTAGTACCTGATTTGTACTAGTGATGTGTGTGGTGTATATATGCATTGTATTTTCAATCTTGCTAGTGAAAATACATAAATACAGGGAGGCATATATCGCATCTAAAAAATGTGTAATGTTTTTTATAGGCGTACTGACTAGCAGTGCCGGGGCCAGCAGGGAAGGCGATGCCAGCCATGAGGGAGCAGATGTGGCAGTGTGGCAGCTGCAGGGGGTGAGCCAGCAGCAGTGGCGGGTGGTGGTAAGTTTTATTCCTTACTTATTGACAATAAGCACTCACTGCAAGTGTGTACACTGTACTGTTGAGAGAGACTAAGTTGTTGTGAACAACGGTTGAAGAAGACACCCTTTATTTAGCATTAGCAATAGCATTAGCGGCAGGAGTTAAGTAACTAAGGGCCTCTTCTAACTGACTTCAAATTAGCTGGGAAAATTTTATGAAGAAGACTAAGAGTCAGACGACCTTGATGGATGGGTTGAACAAAAAGGGAAAGAAGGTTGGAAGGAGGAAGGACAGGTGACATGTAATATATGACGGGCAGAGAAGGATGCGTGGGTGAAGGAAGGGGGCCCGGGATGCATAGGTGGCTGATAGGATGCATGGGTGGTTGAAGGATGGGTGAAAGTTTAAAGAAAGGATGCCTGCCTGGGTTGGTGAAACTGTAAGAGTGATAGGAATCCTCCGGGGAGTTTGATGGATCAAACTCAAAGGCAAGCAAAGACACATGGGATGGTGGTTTAAGAAATGACAAGTGTATGTTGTTGGTGAAAGGTTTGTTGAGAGATTAAGTAGAATGATAGCCATGTTTACTTTTAATGGATGGATGCCTGGATGGTATTCAATCATAGCATAGGTGGAGACTGTCACTGGATGAAGGGAATGTAAAAGTAAAATAAAAACAATGCCAAAGTAGCGAAGCTTAGGGTGAAGATAAGAATAAGGGAGGAATAAAAAAATAATGATAGAGAGAGCAATGCAAGGATAAATGGAAAAATCACTGGGAAGAAACAAGGACTGTTTTTTTCAAGGTTTTTTATTCAAGGATATATTTCAGAATACTCCCTTGACTCACAGTTGTTTGCAAGCACAGCATATTATATATTGTGTATGTATGTACCGATACCCACCCATTATCAATCACCTCCCTCCGACTCCGAGGCCCACTCCCTACCTATCGGCTGCATGGTCACACTATTAAACAATAGCAGTACCACACGTCATCCCATATATAATCTTTCGTAACAGATATCATCTGCCTTGCTGTAGTAGTCAGGGTGAAAGTGAAATTGAGCAGTTGCCATTGATTTATCAGAGTATGGCCATAATAGAAAAATAGATAATTGTGTAGTTGTAGACTACAACTGCCCCACCTACAGACAGTAGTAAGGTAACGTGAGTCTGCAACTGCGACACAAGAATGTCTGTCTAAGGCCGCAAGCTGACTGAGATGGCATGCCTACAAGTTTAATTTAGCTAGACAAGAGAGAGAAGAAGAAGACTTGTCTACTCCATAGTGCCTAGTAATGCCTGAAACTCCCACAAATTTTAGAGGCCGAGGAAGTGGGAGAATACCACAAATGTTATGTACTGGGCTTGCTGGTGCTACTGTGCCACTATCATTTTGTGTGTATGATTAATTTTGTGGTACTGTTTTGCTAAGAGTATTGGTTACAATTGTCTTTTTTCTTTCTTGATATAGCTACTCCTTCTGAACCAAAACAAACCACCAGGCAGGAGTTAGTAGCCAGGGCCCGGCAATGGAAGCTGGAGGCAATACGGGATGAATACTGGTGGCTAGTGGTTCTGGCAGAGGAGGAGGCTGCAGAAGCTGCAGCCTCCTTCAATGTCCCGGGCCCCAGCCAGGCCCCCCAGTGCCTCCGTTGGTACGGCACCGTGCTCTAGCAGCCATCCATCGCACTTCTTCAAACATTGCTGCCCACACCTCTTCATGCAAGATATTTCAGTGCCTCAAGCTCCTCTGATGGTGGAGCGGATAAACATCCTGTAGAGGAAGATCTGGCGAGCCCGCCGCTGGACCACCGTCGCCTTGCCTCTTTTTTAATCTTTTTTTGGTGGGTGGGAATTGGGGGTTGGGGAAAACTTGTTTTTTTATGGGCATTTTAATTTATGGACATTGGACACTTTATTAAACTTAATGATGGACATTGGTTGGAGTTAGGGAGAGGGGTGGATCAGGTGTTGTGTTTTTTTTATTCTAGTTAGTTTATTTGTTAGGGAAATACATTATTTATAGTTTACAATATAATGTTAATCTTTTGTGTGGGGGTTACTCTTTTACTTTACACTGTTTCCTTTGCTGCAGGGTCGTAGCCAGTTTTCAATTGAAAATCTGCCAACAGTGTAACACACCAACAGAGAGATGCGGTACCCTCACTTATCCTACTGGTACTGTCAGTCTCTCCTCCTAGTCTATGCAGTCTGCAACTAAAACCTCAATGGATTCAGAAGGGTGTGGGTGTGTGAATTAATTAATGTCCATGGTATATGCATTATGCCTCCCCGAACTTCTTCTCTTACCTGTGATTGATGTTTATACTTAGGCAAAGTGATGGCTGCATGGTGATGGTTTGGTTTCCCAAGGTGCCATGGTGGTGGTAATAGTAGACACTGACAGTCGTATTTGCAGAAAATGAGACCGTCAGTCACCTGAGGGAGACTAGGGAATGATTAGTAGAAGTACAAAATGAAAAGAATAGAGGCAGCAACAGGGATGGAATCCCAATAGCCAATATGTTCTACTCAGATGTCTTTATTCTTCTTTATTTTAAAACAACAGGACAACAGCCAACGTGTTTCGTTCTTTTTTATAGAAACTTTGTCAGGGCTGAAAGCACCATAAAACAGTACATAAATAACCACATTTAAAATACATAAAGCCAATTACAAACAAATAAACATTTAGTCACCATGACACACAAATATTAACAGACGTTTAAAAAAGATCAAGAAGCACATTCTCTGATACCATATGGCACTAACACCTAATATGACTTAATATGTCTACATAAGACAAGACTCACAATCGATTGGTGGTGATCTTATTTATCCCACCAGTCACTTACAACGAACCATCGCGATACTCAACACATTTTGTTTATGAATGGATAAAGTAATCAACCCAACATGACCATACATGTATAAATAAACATACATCGATAAACATACATATACACACATATATATATACAATATAGAACATATAAACCTGGGGAAGGAAAAAGGAGAAAAAGAAGGACCATATCGGTGTCTATAGGGCGAACATCCTTAAGTCAAAACATCACCATGTAATATTCTCATCTCGATGGGGATATACCCCAATCAAATATTATGGCTATAACATATACTCTGTAATACTTAATGTTTAAGCTATTAATAACTGATGTCTCTGGTTGATTTAGCCTTTTAGTAACACTCTTTATAAGCACTTCATGCCAGTATAAGACGACACCCTCAGTGTATGTGCAGTTGTTTTTCGGCCATACCCAATCACTTGCTAATATATCCGCCGCTGGATGATGTTTTCTACCCATGCATTAGGCGATTTGGTCTATTAGCCCTTCCAACATGGCGTTAAAATAACTGCCGTCTCTGATTGATTCAGCTTATTGGTAACACTTCTGATAAGCACTTCATGTCATTTTAAGATGGCGCCCTCAGCGTATGTGCAGTAGTATGGAGCAAGTCATTTTGACAAATTTGTCATACTTTGTTTTGGCATTATTAACCATTCTAAAATGGCGCCCTTGGAGTATGCGCAGTATGGAAAACACGACCGAGATGAGTCGCAATCATTTGCACAGATAATATTTGGTTTGGCTTACTTTTATATTTTAAAGGGATGTGGTGCTTTTAACTGTATGCCTTGAGCTTTAAAATCAAACAGCTTAAGCGTGGCCGGTATTTTGTGTCATTCTAAGATGGCGCCAATCTTTGTCAAGGAGAATGTATGCTCTCAATTAACCCACAACCACTTTTGACGTTGTATGCAGACGACGTACCCTGTCCCCGAAGAGTTATAAAATGCCGGGAACTCCTCAAGTTATTGGTTGCTTTCCTGCACTACTGGCCCGGGCGTATTAATGGCCGTCGCAACACAAAGTTCTTCCAGTAAGTGCCCTGGGAGGGTTGAAACTATGGGATTTTGTTTTAGGTTATAGTCGTGGCTGGGGAATTTTGTACATTTACGCCGTCTTGGGTGCTTGGGGCGTGATAGTTTTTTTGTTAATCCAGGGATGATACGTGCCAGTAATGTAGGTGTTTCGTTTATTGGGGTCAGTCAACGATCGGGCTGCACGTATGTTTAAGATCATGGCGGCGTATGCCCATCAAAGCCTATGCCCTGGATCGATATCTATCGTCTTTGACCCTGTAAATGAAGCTGCTAATTTTTGCATCCTATAAACTATAGCATATTAGCGCATTGGTATACCTTGTATAATTCTATGCACTGATGGAGCTAATGGACACATGATAGGCTGACCCTGGATCCTGGGTCCAGCAATGACGTTTGGCTTTCTTTTGCATTTCTGTAAAGTACGGTATGCCAATGTATTGGGATATCTTGAACTCTTGGTTTGAATGGAGCGATTTTATGTATGGTAGGTTGATCCTGTACAATGGGTCCAATATTTGTGGTTGGGTCCTTGAGATATATTGACCAAGATACGCTCTGGGACTGACAGATGTATGTTGTTTGGATAACAGAATTAATTATGATTCATTCTATTGCAGACTGTAACGACTGGAGTGGATTCTGACTCCATTCGTCTATGGGTGTCATCGGTAGCTAAACACTACTGTCTTCTGATTCCTTAAAATTACCTTTTGTTCAGGTGCGATTTTTTCGATTACATTGGCATGTTTGAAGCTATATTTCTTAGATGACCGCCATCTAGACACCTTTTCTTAATTTATAATTATTAATTCATGTACCTTTGCAGATCTCTATGGACGTACGCCTTTTATAAATAAACGTTTACACTCCGGCGTGTGTGATACTCTGACTGCAATCCCAAGTAAGCAGATTTATCTTGTGATGAAACAAAACATGTTGTGTCTTGGGATTCCAATAAAGAAACACAGATCCTTGTATATTAGGTCCTGGTAGATATATTGAACAAGTGCCTTTTATCTTTACTTTTCTTTGGACTCGCGTGGCGTGGCGCGATAATTAGATTGCAGTCACTATTAAGCGGAACTTTCCGTGGGGGGACTTATTATATTCTCTGATCCAAGACACATGTGCCATGGTAACGCACCATTTGGGCACATTAGAACAATGACTTCCATTTCTCATATTTGCATCTCTTTTAGATCTATGTGTCCGGACCCTTCCGCTTACGTAATCACATAGTACTTCGTGTAATACTTGTGGGGAGTTCCTACATATAACTGAAACCAGTCGGAATATCATATCGACACACTATAGGTGAGTCTCGGATCACTGTATACAGAATATCTTGTGTGAATCCATTTACATAAATGGAGTACGGTCCTCTGTTAGTTATGTACAACTTATATGTAGTCCCCTGTCATTCGATTTGACTTGAGACATATGGCACTTATTTTTATTCACATTGAATGCAGGGACACACACGTGCTCCGGCCGGAATCTGACATTCAACTCACTACATCTGGGCTGACCTTCGCCTTGCTTATGAAAGTGGGACCTCTTCGATACAGAAGTCTCTTGGTGAGAATATAGAATGTATATATATATATATAGACATATTTCTGTAGAGTTATTCACGGGTATGCGGTTGTTACTTCATCTAGTACACCTCCATCTTCTCTTCTAGGTGTGTTTCTTATCACTTTTAGTGCACTGTTTCTCCTTTCCCATTATTACCACCCCCTATCTTCTCTCTTTAATCCTTTATTCTTCATTCCTAATAGCTTAAACATTAAGTATTACAGAGTATACGTTATAACCATAACAGTTTAATTGGTGTATATCCCCATCGAGATGAGAATATTACATGGTGATATTTTGACTTAAGGATGTTCGCCCTATGGACACTGATATGGTCCTTCTTTTTCTCCTTAATAGCCTAAACATTAAGTATTACAGAGTATACGTTATAACCATAACAGATTGATTGGGGTATATCTCCATCGAGATGAGAATATTACATGGTGACGTTTTGACTTAAGGATGTTCACCCTATAGACACCGGTATGGTCCTTCTTTTTGTCCTTTTTCCTTCCCCAGGTTTATATGTTCTATATTGTATATATATATGTGTGTATATGTATGTTTATCGATGTATGCTTATTTATACATGTATGGTCATGTTGGATGAATTACTTTATCTAATCATAAACAAAATATGTTGTGTATCGTGATGGTTCATCGTAAGTGACTGGTGGGATAGATAAGATCACCGCAAATTGATTGTGAGTCTTGTCTTATGTAGTCATATTAAGTCATATTAGGTGTTAGTGCCATATGGTATCAGAGAACGTGCTTCTTGATCTTTTTTAAACGTCTGTTAATATTTGTGTGTCATGGAGACTAAATGTTTATTTGTTTGTAATTGGCTTTATGTATTTTAAATGTTGTTATTTATGTACTGTTTTAGTTGCTTTCAGCCCTGATGAAGTTCCTATAAAAAAGAATGAAACGCGTTGGCTGTTGTCCTGTTGTTTTAAAATAAAGAAGAATAAAGACATCTGAGTAGAACATATTGGCTATTGTGATTCCATCTCTGGTGCTGCCTCCATTCTTTTTATTTTGATGTTTCTGGATCTCCAGTGAGACCTAACTGCGGCAGGTCTCGGAGGCTACAGGCACAGTACTTTAAAACATTGTGGACACTAAAACTGAGGTGCTAAACGTATAGTCAGCTGCAGTTTCGCTATATTTTAGTAGTAGAAGTACAGTACACAAGCTGATTGCCAAACAAGAAACCATGATGATGATAAGCAATGCTAAAGTAAAATAAACCGGAATGCCTGAAGGGCTAGCCTTGTACAAGTTACAAACTGAAGTCGACTCGAACTATGAAGCGAACAAGCGGCTTCGTAACCTTTAGTGCTGGAATTAGGATGATTGATGACTTGATGCTGGCAATTATATTATGATGGATTATGTTCCTCTGGATACAATTTTAATATTGAATACTGTGCATGGGTGGGCAATCTAATCTCTACATATTGCCAATGTGGGCTATAGTACATATACTTAGAGCAGAAGAAGATCATCGCCCTGCCTTGAGTTAGTGTCCCTTTCACCACATCCACCCCAGTAAGTGTCTGATCAATAATTGGTGTAAAAGTAAATTTAGTCACACCTCAATATAAATCACACAGCCCGGGAGAAGAGGGTTAGGGTTTGATGAATGGTTGGGAAGGGGGATTTGAGGGAAAGGTTTGACAAAGACAAACACTACACATGGACAACACACATAATATCTTGGCAGCCAACCATCATAAATCTGTTAAGGGAGAAAAAGGAAAGGCATGCATGATGATGATGACTTGGTGAGTAGTACTAGACTAGTACAGGGCAGTATATTATTAATTATTATGCAATTGCCTTGCCTGTCTGCTCCCAGAGAGACCCAAGTTACATACATTTTATGTTCTGTTGTACCGGGCTTCCTTTGAAAGATAGCAAAGAAAATTAAAAAACATCTGTAGAAGTCAAATATAAGCAAACATAAACAACAACTCACACAGTCCTAAAGATTGAAGAGAAAACATTAATCAAATGAAATCATTCTATAATTATTGCCAAATTTGGAGTTGCATCTCCGCATTCCTCTTGGTCCTTCCTTGGACTGTCCGTCCGTCAATCTTGGGTGCCTGTCTGGCGGTTGCGATTTGGTAAGGTAAGTGTGAGTTGTTTTTTCCAGTATAGTGCAGGGAAAAGGCTGGCCTGTAGATGGAAAAACAAAAAGGATATTGAAAAATCAAGCAGAAAAGTTAAACTGAATAAATTAAGCAACAAGAAGACTTTCAGAGGCGGCATGGCTAAATCAAGTCTGTTTCTAGCAGTTACCTCGAACACCATGAGCAGGCCCCCCACCCAACCTCTACTTAGCTTAGAATTTGAGTCAGACAGCACTGAGCACACATACACACACAGCAACATAGCATTTTTCAAATTAAGTAACAAAATCAATGCACCGCTGTCAGTCACACCACCACACTCGCCTCCACCACTACACAGACATGTAGGTCTGGTGTTGTTGTTTACCTTTTAGGCCATTTCATGAAACGCCCTGAGTTATTCCATCAATCATCTCCAATCCTACTGATAGCCTGCGAGTATGGTATGGACATGGTGTCCAACCCTTAACCAAAAGGGTTCCGAGTGAGTCCAGACTCAAAAATGCAATGGATCGGCCTGCAGTAGTACAATTTTGCTATTGAACAACAAGAAGGGAAAGATTGACTTGAGTCACTTTTTTGTGTGTAGAATACTACTAGTAGACATCATGTACAACAAACACCAATCACTCAGCGTGCAATGCATGCCATCATTTACCTGTTCTTCCGGGGCAGTCCCCCTAGGCTCAGAAATAAATAAGGATAGATGCATAGTCAGGTTTGGAGTCAAGGTGGGCACACATTTAACATTTCTTGTATATTCTCCATCCAATGTCTGGCTTGAGGGAAATGGATTAGGGGGAGTCAGGAGGAGTGGACTTACATCTTCATTGACTGCACACAGTTGCAACTCAGCAATAAAATAGTAAGACGGTAGTGATGGATTTGTTGTGATTTGAACCAGAAAGACAGTGACACACACACATAATAAATTAAATAATATTCCCTAGCTATATCTTTTTGGGGCATCAAAGGAAGAAAGAAACTGAAAGTAACTAGAAAGTCTACTTGTCAGGTAAGTAGAGCTTGTCTTCAAACTCTGCTGGTTCACCCAGAAGTAGGTCACCTTACACACTACTTCCATGGCCTGAGTAGCCATCATCATCTTCCTGCTGTGCTACTTCAGGTATGGTGTAATCCGGTGGTATAAAGTGCTGATTTATTTTGATCATGGTTAACCTCTCCACATTTTGGGGTGAGAGACTGGTCCTTCTCACTATCAGCAGCAGCACTGAAAACACGCTCAAAAGAGACACTTGCGACAGGGCAAGCCAGATAGTTTTTTGCCAGCCCACTGAGCACTGGTCATTGACACCTTTTCCCATACCAATACAGCAATGGGTTTTGCTCAAAGTAGACCTCTGTTGGGTCTTACAGATAGGCCTGGACCATCCGCTCAATGCTCATGGGTGCTCCACTTTGCATGGCCTCTTTTGCCTTTGCCTCAGCACTGGACTTAAGCTCTGCCTGTAGAAACCATTCCTGTGCCGATTTTGGGGCAGATGCCCCTGTTCTTGATGTTGTTGTTGGTGTTGTTGGTGGTTTTGGCTGCTGTAAGCCAACCGCACTGCCCTCAGGCTCTGAAGTTGAACTTGAAGGTTGACCTGCAGTACTTTTGTCCTGGAAGAGCGGGCCTCCAATTCCCGGCTGTTCTTTGTCTAGCAGACTGGTTTGCACAGCTATCCTGTTTTGTAGCTGGCAACATCCCCGTCTGAAAAATGAAAGTGTGCAGTAATGGTTTGTACCATGGATCAAGAATTTGGACACAAATGTAATGGTTGGATGACACAATGCCTCTTGTATTTTCAGATAAGCTAAGGGTTAAGCTCTCCACCAACTCATATGCTTTTTTCCCCTCCATACCTGCATAGATTGCAGACACCCCCTTCAACTGTTTCTGTAGCATGTGCAACAATGGGATAGCTTGGCCCATAGTACAGTCCCCCTTGCTGACTTCACATGTGAAGACCTCGAAAGGAAGTAGCATCTCTGTCAGGCATTTAACTAGGCCCCATTGGTCCATCTCAATGATTATGCCTTTCACACTGGCATCCCCTCTCTGCATGACATATTCATTGATTGGTCTGTACTGCTCAAACAGACTTTCAAGCATGTAATAAGTTGAGTTCCAACATGTTGGCACCTCCTGGATGAGTGCTTTAACTGGCATTCTATTATCACAATGAATGATCCTCAGCTGCTTCCCGGCTTTAAAAGAATGGCTAAAATGTCTACAGATTCTTCTGCAGGTGGTCAGTAAGTTGCTGACTCTGTCTTCTTTTTTCATAAAGTCTTGAACAATGATGTTAATGCAGTGCACCAAACACAGGACCCTGACATAGCCACCATCGGCCATGGACTTAACTATATTACTGCCATTGTCCATGGCAACAAAACCAATGTTAAGCCCTCTTGGTCACAGCCATTCAAAGACCTTGCTGTCAAAGTCTTCCAAAATGTTAGCAGCAGTATGAGATTTCTCCATGGCGAACATGGCTACAGTTGCATGTTTCGAGCGGCATTAAAAATCTCAGCAGAGTCAGCACATATCTTTTCTCTACAACAGAGCAAGGAATGGTCAAAGCACACATCTTATCTCTAACCCCCACAAAAAAGATCCAGTGTGCAGTGATGCACATGTAATCAGTGGCTTGGCAACTAGTCCACATGTCTGTTGTCAGGTGGATAGTGTGAACAGCACTCTGCTGTAAAGCTTGTCCAAGCAATTCCGGCACGTAGTGTGGTAGTGCTGGAACAGCAACGCTGGTGAAATAGGACCAGCTGGGAACCCTCCATTTCGGACAGATGGCTACCACAAATTCAAGAAAAGCCACCCTTTCCACAAAAGAAAAAGGGAGGAGGTCCAGCGCTTACATTTTAGCCAGCTTCCCATTGTACAAATGTGCTGTTGAGTTGTTGCATTCGTACTACCCCTCCAAACAAAAAATGCTGAGAATGGTAGCCTGGATTTTTTTCTTTTCTGGTGCCACTGATGCAGGTGACTTCTTGATGCCAGATGTTAGGCTCAATACACATTTTTCCATTGTGGTACTCTCTTGCCTTGGACCCCTGGTGTCTCAGTCTGACTCTTGTGCCATTGTGATGTCATTGATGATGATGTGGGCGGTACCACTGCACTGCTGGGGACAAGGCTGCTTTGTGTAACGGAGAAAATGTCTACCTCGTTTTCACCTTTCACTATGATCGGAACTTCTTCTTCATCCCCTCCACCAACAACACGTGCAGTTTTTTGGCTGCTGAGGTGAGCCTCCCACTGGATCAAGCGGTGTTTTCTCAGATGGGTTGTTTTGCCTCCGGTACCATAGTTTGCTCCAAGTTTACCCTGACTAACACCTTGTCCACAAATGGAGCATATAGCAATGTTCACCTCCTTCCTGCTAACCGAATAGAAGTCCCAAACTGGGGAGGTCAATTTTCTGGCACTTCTGGTACTACTTGCAATGTCAAATGAACTGGTAGGTGGGCTTGACATTTGACTCTCTGCAATACCTACTTCTACTGAGGTGGTTGTGGTGGATGTAGTTCGCTGCTGGGCCGTTGTAAATATGGAAGCTGGAGGTGTTGTTGGTGATATCTGTGTTGGTGGTATCCGTGACACATCACTCACAGCAATTCGGGATGGTGTAATGTTGGTCTTCACTGGGGCGGGACTAATGTCCATGATGACTGGCTCATCATCATCCTCCTCATCTACATCTACCTCCATAACTCTAAGGCTTTCTGGAACCTTCTTTTTCCCTAGCCTTGTCTCGTAGCGTGTCTCACTCTCAGACTGAGGTGCCTTCCAAGTGGCGTCTAGATCATCAGAAGGGGGGCTTGCAGAAGAAGTTGATGGACTAACCCTCCTTTTCCTTGCTGGGGATCTGGAAGACAATGGATCTTCTGAAAGACTGGCTTGCTCTTCTTCTTCCTCTGCAGGAAGCTCGAGGTCCTGAACTGCCCCTACTTCGGGAGAAACAACTACTATTGGGGGTGGTTACGACTGTTTTTGTCCACGTTTCTGAGTTTCCTGCATTAATTGGGTACTACTTTGCGCTAAAAATAAATCAATTTCAACATCACTGCTCGTTGGCGTTGGACTCGTGATTAGACTGAATGCCCCTTCGACAGACATAGGCTTGGGCCTAGGTTGATGGGGTAGGTCTACTGATGTGAGAGTGCTGCTCCCATCTTGCTCCCCGGACACCGCTGCTGCAGGCGCAATTTTGGGTTTCCCAAAAAAGGTCTCGGGCGACATACCGGTCTTGGTAAGTGTCAGTGCCTTCTTCTCACTGGCAACTTTGTTGCACAAGTTGAAGAGATGTCTGGGGTCACACGTCAGGTGACGTTGTGTGCAGCAGGACTTCTGTCTGGCAGTACAATGGGTGATGTTATCTCCTCCTCTTTTGTGCACCTATAAGCAAATAAAGAAGAAGAACATCAGTAAAATGTGGCATTTGTTGTAGTGGTTCAATTACTACTAGTATAAACATTCAAATATAGTATATAACTTAGTGTGTGGTCACACTTCTTACTGTTTAAATATTATTACCTTAGTTATTAAAACAACATAAAAATACAGTGTAGCCATTTGTGAGACTTTAACAAGAACAAAGGCTTTCATGGTGTACTGTACAGTACACTCAGGAAGGATAGGAAAGAAGAAGAACAACAAAAATACAAATGTAACTGTTTGGCATTGTGCATCACGTGGGATGCAGCATTCAGGGAGCAGCAGCTGACAATGGATGGAAGCAATAAGCCAAGAGGACCAAAGGAAAGACATGCAGGCCTATGACCAAATTAGTAAAGCACACTAACTGCCACCACAAAGCGGCCACCAGCCACATGGTCACTCACAAGTCACAACAACAACAAGCATGAGGCCTGGAAAACAAAGAACTCAAGCAGTCCTGTTTGGAGTTGGACACAAACTTTACAAAATGTCCCATGGCCACATGGGGAGGCTCAGCCAAGGCAAATGCTGGCCCACTATTACAATCACACTCACACACTGGCCAGACAAATATTAAACCCCCCATGCACCTATCTCTTTACCCTGAGTGCACCTGTTTTTCGAAAAATCTAAATATGAAATGCCTTGTACCTTATACCTTGATTCATTTCAATGTGGTGATGAAATAAAATCACATACATTTGTGGAAAGACTTTATGGTGGTGCTTGACTTTGATTAAATACTTAAGGTTAATCTTTTGCCTTAATGAACATGTGTTGAATGTGTTAAACTGTGACATTATCTTTTTGCCCCACTATTTACCTGAGTCCAGTGGTCTGTTTGCGTTGCCCCATTGATACATAACTCTTAGACAAATAAGAAGGCATGCTAAACAACACAGCTTTAATGCAACAATGCCAAAAACAAAACTCCACAGAGCTAAAAAGGTTTGCAAGTTACAACCACAGACATCCAACAAAGACATTTATTTAAACACGCAGGAAAAAAGGTGAAATACCAAAAAAAGAACACATTTTGCACTTCAATCCAATGCCATCCATGCCCTAAATTATGTTTAAATTCAACAGACACCACAGAAACAGTTGTTTCATGCACCTTTGAGTAGCTCTGGGCCTATTGGTTGGAAAACCCATTGGCAGACTAGGTCACATAGTGAATCAATTCAAATAAATAATATTGCAAATTTATTAGAAAAAATAGTGAACTGTGCTACATTTTTTTGCTGGATAAATGAAGAAAACATTGCATGCAAAACAACAACCAGCAAGAAGGCATGGCCACCACGAAGAAGGGTTGCAGGCCAAATGCAGAAGCACACTGGCTGCCCCTTCACAAAATGGCCGCCAGCCCCATGGCCAGGCCACAACAGCAAGAAAGGGATGACAGACAATGCAGGCCTATGGCAAAAGCACACTGGCTGCCTTTCCAAAATGGCCACCAGCCACATGGCCAGGCCACAGCAACAACAAAGGGAAGACAATCAATGCAGGCCTATGGCAAAAGCACACTGGCTACCTTAACAAAATGGCTGCCTGTCACATGGCCAGGCCACAACAGCAAGGAAGGGAAGACAGACAATGCAGGCCTATGGTAAAAGCACACTTGCAGCCTTTCCAAAATGGCCTCCAGCCACATGGCCAGGCCACAACAACAAGAAAGGGAAGGCAGACAATGCAACCCTATGGCAAAACGACACTGGCTGCCACATGGTCAGGCTACCACAACAAGAAGCAATAAGCCAAGATGAACAAAGGAAAGACATGCAGGACTATGGCAAAAGCACACTAACTACCACCTCAAAATTGCCCCAGCCACATGGTCACTCACAACAACAACAAGCAGGAGGCCTAGACAACAATGAAGTCAAGCAGGCCCATATGGACACAGACTTTACAAAATGGCCCTTGGCCACATGGAGAGGCTCAACCAAGGCAAATGCTGCCACTATTACAAACACACTCATCCACTGGCCAGATAAAGAAGCCATGCTAAACAACACAGCTTTAATGCAACAATGCCAAAAAAACAAAAATCCACAGGGCTAAAAAAGGTTTGCACGTTACAACAACCACACACATCCAACAAAGGCATTTATTTAACACACATGGAAAAAAGTGTGTTTCAATCCAATGCCATCCAGGCCCTAAATGATGTTTAAATTCAAAAGACACCACGGAAACAGTTGTTTCATGCATCCATGAGTAGCTCAGGCCTACTGGCTGAAGGGCCTATTGGCAGACTACTGGGCTACATAGTGAATTAAATAAATATTGTAAATTGATTTCAAAAGTTGGAGAAAATATAGTGAACTGTGCAATATGTTTCCTTTATGAAAGAAGAAAAATTACTTACAAAGAAACTAATAGGCCCCAACTGAAACTACAGGCCACCCACCACAATAAATTTAAAAAACACGATGAAAAATACAAAAAATCTAGGTGCATGGCTCCAATCAAATAAACAACACAAATTTTCCAACTTACTTGCGAAATCTCAAATTCCAAAGACCTCACATCCAATGATATATGATGCAGCAGACACAATGAATGATCCTTCCAGCTCCAAATCCAAATGAGAAGACAAAGCAAAGGGAGGAGCCTGCAGGACAGTAACATGAAGTTGGAGACTCAGGGGCACTTTCTTCTTCTTCCCCCAAAAAAAGTAAAAAATGAAAAAGGGCTCCTTGCACAAAAAAGTACAGTCAAATGCTAATCTGAGGACTTTTTTAATTCCAAATTGTGATTTCGAGAAGGTTTTGATGCTGCTCGGGAGAGAACTTTCTCCAGATTGCAGATTCTGAGTGTTCGGGATCACGTTCTTCACAAAACTTCTGCCGGAAGTCCGATGGCGCGGCCGAATGACGTGTTCACGATCACAAACTCTCGCTGTGCCGGACGGCTGGCTAGCAAATGTTGTAGCACTTGTGAATGGATGGGAAATCTCATCGCGATGGCAGGCACCCGGTAAGTCACTCCCACGCAAGCAGAAACGCATTTTGGGCGTTCGGACAAAAAAACCTCTGCTTCATTGCGGAGTGCTGAGTTTATTGGCAACTCCGCGTTCTACGCCGAATGCAGAGTGGCAAAAACTCTGCGAGCAGAGCGAAGTTTTATGCCCAGGGTTAGTCTCTAAGTCTGAGATTTGCAAATTACAGGATTTGCAACCACAAACTCCAAGTGAAAAATAGTGATTTTGAAAAGTCTTCCTTACTTGCAAAGTACTCTTTGTGACTCATTGCATTTCAGAAAGTAGAAAGGGCGTGAAAGGGTCATCATTCTTACTTCTCATTTGCAATGCCATGATAAATACGTTGCAACCGTAATAGCAGTTGCAAGCCATTGATCAAACACTGACCTATCAAAGTAGGCATTATGGATTTGCTAAATGGATGATGTCCATGACCCAAGTGGCCCACTCTAAGGATGATAGAGAGATAAAAGCAAGTTTATTGGGACAATCATTCATAAAACTTTCACAAAATAACATATCTAAACACAATCAAAAAACATGTAATTTAAAACCAATCTAGCCCAGTCCAATATTAAAACATTTCGTAATAAAAGCATAAAACATGCAGTTCCTACTACAACATCCATGAAGTGCTTTTCAGACTATAGTCCCATTGGTTTTACCTTAGAATATGTTTCATATTTAAAAAATAGGGGTTCAAAAACTTAATATGAGCAGTCTTATAAGAAGTACAATCCACGAGAAGATGACACAATGAACATTTCACATTGCATACCGCCTTATGCGACTCAAGACTTCAAATAAAATTGGGTTACACCCCAGTCTCATTCTTATCATTTCTTTACATAATCAAGTGTATTAGTACACAATAGGGAAAGATGTCTTCCTGACCTAGGGACTTCAGTGTGAAATGTATTGAGGGCCTCTCGCTTAAGTAGGCCATATCTAGTGTACACCTTACTTTCTCAGTGCTTGCTTACTTGGAATGGGAGTCCATGCTTCTATTGAACCCAATACGGAGGGCACAGTTTTCCAGTTTCTTATTCTGAACCGAACATCCCTGGCCCACAGCCTCTCACTAACAGAGATCTCTTCCCAGCATAACTTAGAGAGCTTGGGTACTTCTTCATCTTTAGAGAAGTTGTTAAAAAACCACAATGTGCAGGAGATGGCCGACAACTGCCAGGATACCAATTTCAGTTCCCTCTTTAAACCCTGTATAATAGTTCCCAATGTAAGGGGCAGAAACTTCTTGAGGATTGCACCCTCTAGTGGGGTCCCAACTGCAAGCCATATAAAGTGTAAGAATCTCTGCCCTATACAGCGCACAAAGAGAAATGTTCCCTTCATATACTTTCATGAGGGGGGAAAAGACAGGCCTCCATACCTCTGATTGAAAGCAAAGCATCCTGTTTGTAACATGTCCCTAGACTTAACACTCTCCTTATGTGCATCCCATTTTAAATTCTTATATAAGAGTCCACCATTTCCACAGGTATGAAGTTCAGAACACATCTGAACTTGGTGACTTTGTTCCAAAAAAACATTATCTTTGTTTTCTCTAGATTGAGTTTTAGGGAGTTCCTTTTACTATAAACTTCCAGAGACTTAATTTCCTATGTAAACCCAAAAGGCTATAGTCCAGCAGGATTAAGTCGTCTACATACTGCAGGCATGGTACATGCCCTTTTCCTACTTTATGAGAAAAAGATATTGATGGGTTTAAAGTTGATGGCAAGTCTGCTAAAAATAAACCAAAGAGGGATGGAGCCAGGAGGCATCCCTGTTGCAGGCTTTTCCAAACTGGGATCCTGTTTGATAGTCTCCCTGATTTGTCAAGTTGCCCCCATGCACAGTTATCAGTATGTGAAGCCTGAATCATACTAAGTAAATTGGACAATATCTTCCAGCCACAGAGTTTTTCCCACAGCAGGCCCCTATCCACTGTGTCAAAAGCTTTATGGAAATGGATAGAACAATAACACAATCTCTGATTGATTACTGGTGATTTCCTAACAGTAGCCCAAAGGGAGAGGCAGTGATCTATAGTAGAGTGGGGTAAACTTCACGAAACACACCCTGCTCAATAGGGATGAGTCTATTTTCCTGTACGCATTCATCCAGATATGTCAATAGGATCATTGAGAAACCTTTCTCTGAAATATGCAAAAGGCTAATCAATATATAATGTGATGGTTGTGTGTCATTACCCTTTTTTAGTATGAGTTTCACAACAGAGCCCCTGCACTAAGGGAGATAAAGCCAGTTGATATTATCCATCCTAACAAGACCCTAGCTCACCACTCACTATTAGTCTTGATTAACACAGCTGGAATATTGTCTGGACCAGCATTTCTAATTAGCTTGATATGGTCAATTACTGACCTTATCTCTTTCACAGCAAGCCAACGAGGATTAACATCCTTCAAGGGCTCACATATATTCGGCAGCACTGATGGGGAACCATAAAAAAAAAACAAGTACAAAATACAAGAGTCCTTCGCCATCATACTGGCGAGTGATACCGGATAAGAATTACAGACTTTATTGACTCTTTGCCAAATGTTTGTTGGTCTCCTTACTGAATTACCTCTATCATATCATTCCAATGTGTGTGTAAAAATACCTGTACTGAGTTTTTAGACGATTAAATTCCTTTTAGGAAACAGTGCTTAATCCTAATTTTACTTGTTTCGATATCCTCCTCAGATGACTTTTCACTTTCTGACAGGCTACATCAAACCACCCTTCCTCATAGTCCGCTTTTGCTGGCTTCATTACTCAGTCATTCAAATTTACAAAAATACAAGCCAGCACCTTTTCTAACATCATATGGAACTGCACAATTCTAAATTATTTCGCCCCCTCAAACACATCTATACATTCGGAAGCTTGGTATGCTGACGATATGATGGGTCAAGGAGGGTTCTGAGTCTCTGGGGATAGCTTATACCCAGGAGCAACACTTTAGCAACTGGCTCAGGTTCCTACAAAACACAGCGCGGCAGAAATTGCCCAGTGGTCACTTCCCTGGTAAGACAATCTTCTAAAATTCAAGTAAAGTTGTCTCTGACTGGCTGTGACAAAAATCTAATCAATGGGGCACTCTTGGCAGCCATAACGAAACATTTGTGTTGCCAATATATCATTCTCAAGGTGCCCATTCAGACATAACAACTCATTATTTGCCAGCCATCGACCCAACACCTTGGCCTCTTTCTTAATAGTACCTGCTGGGAATGCAGCAGGAGGTATACCCTAACACTCTAGCTCTTCCGTCATTTATTTTTTGCTTCGAATGGACATGAATTTATCAACACAAGCAATGCATTAAAGCAAAAAAACAGAATAAGCATAAAATAAATAAAATACTGTAAAAACATTAAAAATATATAAATAGCAGTACATACAACCATTAAGATAGCATGGCTGTGTTCAAGAGATCTTTTTTTTTTAGCATTCGAACATTTGCTCCTAATAAACCAGGCCACTCTCAGAAAACTAGCCACAGAATACACTGTCTTACAGTGTGGTCAGCTTGGCAGATTTGTAGAGCCTCCTGGCAATGCCTAGGCCCCAAGCCTAAGCAAAGTGGTTTAATCTATTTTGAACAGACAAGTTTATAAGCAGGGTAAAAAAAAATCATGCTGGACATCTTCAGGGCAGCATTACACATCAAACGTATGTCCTTGTTGAGGAGATGGTTTGACCATATACCCGGAAAGCAAGCCAAAGGAAGAGTTTCCAGCCTTAGATGGACTTATAGCTTCCTCTGGAATGGAGCTTGCAAGAAATCAATGTCTTCTTTATAATTGTGATTTTCTTTGTTAAAAAACACCTCAGTTAGGGAGCCATGGGATAAAGCTCCACCATGAGCCCTCAAAGTTGATTGCTAAAAAAACTTTTTTACCAGAAGAGCTGAGTGGGAAGTAATTGAGCCAGGGTCAGACAAGAACTTGTTCACAACTAGTTTAGTTGTAGTCAGTCGATATTCAGAGCTTCTGACCTGCTAATGAGGTCACTTACGGCTACCCTAAAGTGGACCAATTTGTCTGTTGAGCAAAGTCTTAGCCAAAAGAGTATAGGCGTCAGCCTTGCACTATTGCTTATCTTGAGAAGCTTCAAGTCCAAATGCAGAGGAAGGAAAGGAAAACTCTGTGGAAGTTTCAGCAGTGATCTAATAAACGAGTTCCTCGGGGAGAGTAGAGCTTCAACTTTTCTGTAGCCCCACATCTCTGCACCAAATAACGCTGAGCTTATAGCCTTTGCCATATACACCTCCAAAGCAGGTGAGACGGGAACGTTCTTAAAGACCTCAAAAACTTAATGATGGCAGTAGCCCTATGTTTCAAGCATACCTTGCTCTTAGCTAACTGTTCTGCCCATCCATCATTCTCCGCCAACCTTATGCCCAAATAGTCAAACTCCTTGACTCTTTCAAGCAGTTTAGAATCCACTAAAATTCTACACTTATTATGCCTCTTTGCATTAAAAATCATACATTTGGCCTTGGATGTGTTGATTTCAAGACCACTATGTTCGCAGAACAGGTCGAACTTACCTACCAGGGTTTGAATTCATCTGGGCATCTTGGAAATCAGGAGGGTATCATCAGCAAAAAGTAACTCTTGAATTTATTTTCCTGCCAGGGTGGGTGAATCATTAGCTGAGTTCAGCAAATAATCTATACACCCATGAATAAACAATAGAAATAAGGTGGGGGCCAGCATGCATCCCTGGCGCACCACTCTACTGACACCTATTTTGGACATAAGTTCACCTTCACGGCCACCACGGACCGTGGCATAATTATCTACATGCAAATGAAGAATAATGGATAAGCCATGGGCCATTCCCAATTCTAATAGGACTTAGCTCTAGGGATGAGATCAAATACTGCTTGTAAGTCCATAAAGTCAACGCAAAGGCTGCCCTTAACCAATGTCACTACCACCCACCTGATTAGTTGAAAGAAGAAGACTAAGTCAAGGGTGCTAGTTTTTTGTTGGAAACTGGCCTGGAGGTCAGTGAAGATAGAGTTTGCGAGATCCAGGCAGTTATCATGTCCAAGACTTGTTTACTAAAATATTTCTGCAAGTTGTCAAATAAACTAATCGGGAGGTAGTTAGATGGGTCACTGTGAGAAACTTTTTGTGAATGGGGCCTCCCAGTAAAATGCATTACTTGTCTTAGAGTATTAAAGTAAGGTAGACATAGGTTGCAGTTACAATGGTAAAGCTCGGCTGGAATTTTATCTGGGCCGGGATCCCTTGCGATTCTTTGAGAGGTCAATGCTGCTTTAGTGTCTGATAGAGTAAAGCATAACGATTGATTAGAATGATTCAGATGCAAGACGGGCGAGGGCACAAAGAAGAACTCATCCTTGGAGAAATACAGTGCCTCGGAATGAGATTCCTAATCACTCAGCAAAACATTGGATTCTGTTTTTTTTATAGCCCATCCTGCTCCCATGTGATAACAGGTGCCAGAAGAGTTCAGTATTTTTGCCCCAGGCTGCCATAAACAGATTATCCATCGCTGCCTTGTCCCAAGCCTTCTTAGCGGCCTGTATTGCCAATCTATAACAGTATCTAGCAACTCTGATCACCTCTCTGTTGCCCAGCCTAACTGCTTTTAGGAGTTCTACTTTTTTGACCAGACAGCTTTCACTAAACCACTCACTAGTTTTCTAACTGCAAACATTACCACTCCTACGTTTTACAAAATGCTGGGTAATTTCCTCAGAGAGGGCGTTATGAATCTCTAAGATGCCACTAGGACTGTAGAAAATTGATTGAATGGAAGCAAGGGCCAGAGAAGAAGCAGTTCTAAAACAAGCAATACTGTTGGACTCTAGTGAGTGCCACCGGATAGTTCTGCTGTTGTTAGTTAAGATTGGAGTACTATTTCCTTTGTAAAGCACAGAATGTAAAGAACTCGATATTGAGCCCTTCAGGAGAGTTACTGGATCATGGCCACTTTCCAGCCTTGGGGTGATATGTAAATCACTCAATTCAGACCAAAGTTCGAGATTAATAAAAATATAGCCTAAACGACTGCTATTTGATCCTCCCCAAAATGAAGAGGCGAGTTTGCTGTCTGAAGGAGAGCACCCATTACATGCCCTAATACCACAAGCTAAAAATTGATTAATTACCTGGTGGGCTACCTTTGACAGATGTCTAATCGGGAGGGAAGGGGGGTGGGTCGATTCCCGGGATACCTCAGTAGGCATCCTCCTTCTTACTAATGTCTTCAATTAATAAATATGGTTCGAAATGAACATTAAGTTTACCTACCAATATGATGTGTTTGCTCTTCTTGGAGGACTTCAAAAAGCTATTTAAGAAAGACAGAGTAGAAGAGTCTCTACTAGTATTGGCAGGTCTATTGTATAAATTGATCACTAAAAGTATTTGCCGTTCCACAGAGTTATATTAAGGATTAGTATATCCTGGACTGGACAAGGAATTAGTTTGACTTGCCCCTGAACAGAAGTTTTGACCCAGGTGCACAAACTGCCCACCACCCTCCCCATCAAAGCAGGCCTCGCCGTGATCTGATGACATCTTAAAACCTGGTCTAAAGCATGAGTGGTCATACAGGTTTCTAAAAAAGGCATAATCGTAGCCATCTATGAAAGAACTCCAATCAGTCTCAGGTAATCTAGATTTGAGTCCAGCCACGTTCCAGCAAACGATTTTCAAATTATCAATTTCTAATAAATCAGTATCGCTATGCTGGAGGGGGGGGGGGGGCTTGTTTTGAAGATGGAGGCACCCAGCACAAGTCATAGTAGTTTGAGTAAGAGAGGGGTTCTCAGGGTGGTCAGACTGTGTGTTACAGATTGTGGCAGATTGGGAGGTGGGGAGGGTTCTCGAAGTGGTCAATTTGAACACAAGAGACAGTGCTCTCTTGGCTAATTAGATTGTCTTTGTAAATAAGAGAAATAACTTTATCTGTGCCATAGTCACTTGGTTGCTCATTTGGTCCACTGGAGAAGAAATAGCTCTCTGGGTGCTTCCTTGATGTCTCTTTCACTGTAGTCGGTTGTATTTGATTTGCATCCATAGTAGCCATGTAGTTAGAAAGTAGGTTAAATGGGTGGTTGTCATCACTTCTCAAAGTCTGCAGGGCATCTTTAAAATAGCTTATCCGAAGAACAGATTTGAATTGGATCTCACTCCCAGCAGATGGATAAGATCTAAGCCCAAGTGCCAGAAGCCCATTTGCAATGGAAGTGCTCGCTATTCAAGGTGAGTTCAATATAGTACATAATATATACAACTAAACACCAACAAAACAGAAGTACTCATCATGAGCCCAAACCCTGATGCCTGGAATGACACCTGGTGGCCCCCCGCCGTCGGAAGCCCGCCCACCCCCACAGACCACGCACCTGGGAATCATCCTGGAATCCGAGCTCAAAATGGACCACCAGATCAGCTCCGTTTCGTCCTCCAGCTTCCACACCCTCCGCCTCCTACGTAAGACCTTCAGATGGATCCCCCTCAAACACAGAGAGACCCTCACTCACACCCTGGCCACCAGCAGACTGGACTACGGCAACACACTCTATGCTGGAATAAACAAAAACCTCACCTGCAAGCTACAGAACATCCAGAACGCCGCCGCAAGACTGATCTTCAACCTGCCAAGATACTGCCACATCTCCCAGCATCTGTGCACAGTTCACTGGCTCCCCATTGAGGCTAGAGTCATCTTCAAGATCCTCACCCACACACACAAGGCCCTTCGCAACACCGGACCAGCATACTTGAACAGTCTACTCAAATTCCTCACACCCCAAAGGACCCTATGATCAGCCCAGCTCTTCTACACTGTGGTCCCCCGCACCAGAAAGACCAGATCGGGATGCCACTCACGGCCAGAGCCTGGAATGCCCTTCCGCTCCACCTCAGACAGACAACATCGCTCCCCATCTTCGCAAGAAACCTCAAAACCTGGCTCTTCAACAGACCACCTCCTTGGAACCTGGAACCTGCCCCCCCCCCCCCCAGCACCTTGAGACCCTTACGGGTGAGTAGCCACACTCAACAAACGCTTAATTGATTGATTGATAGTCCCACTTAGTGCCTGGGGCAGGTTAGCCCTCTGCGCGCACTATACCATCACGGATTACCGAATAGCAGTGTCTCACATCCCTGATCCAGTGGGTTACTTTATTTTCAGAAAATTGCTGAGTCTGGACCAGCTTGGGAACATTCACCATATATATCTCACTTTTAATCAAGGTGGTGGTGCGAAGTGGGAATTCGCTGGTGGATAGGGCTTGGAAAATAGGCCAGCTATATGGGTCTCAAGGGTTCTTCATGCGAGAACACTGCTGCTCAGTTTTAGTAGTGCATGGATTCCAGCGCATGCTGATGTCTGTATTGCCTAGCGCTGTAGGAGCTCTCAGAGGACAGGTTCTGGGCACATTAGAATGAAAGTCAGGAGAATTAGTATGATTTGAAGACAATAGAGATAGTAAGTCCCAGCTAGTAGAAGGACATGGGGTAACATCCAGAGGAGTACTATGCTCAGGGTTTGAACTGCAGTGAGCACTAAAGGAGGGAGCTCGAATTTGTGCTGATCTTGGCTCTGGGGGATGGAGCAGATGAATGTTACTAAAGTTCTTAGCCACATCACACAGGTTAAGAACTGTGAGCTTAAGCTCAGCCACTTCTATTTCCAGCTGATAGATTAAAGAGTCTTTAGAGCCAGGGATGTCAAAGCAATGAGAAACAGCCACCTCGTCTGTTTGAGTGTACATATCTCTAGATGGTAGCTTGACGGGAAATCAGAGCTGACTGGCCACGCCTTCAGGCGGCACAAATCTATTACTGCACTGAATCTGTGGGATCTGTAAAACTTCTGGTGGGTCTGGGACAGCAATACTTGGGGGGCTAGGTTTGAAACCAGAAGTGCTACTGTCAGGTGGAGGCTGTCCCTGGGTCTCCGACTGTGAAGGCTTTTTCCGTTCAAAGAAGTTTGATAACTCTTTGGCCAAGCAACTCCTTCAAAACAGATGCTACTGTATCTCCAAGAAGTGCTTCCACTTCCACTATCAGATTGTCTAAATCAGTAATCACAAAGTTTTCAGCTTGGTGTTTCAATGTCCTCTTGTGGTCTTTCTTTCCTTTAGGGCTAAGTGTTGCCTTTCTCCTGCCCTTTTGCAGGGGAGGACTTCCCAGTCGATGTAACCCCAGAAAGAATGCAAATACAGACACTTTTTAGAAGGGTTATAAAACAAGAGCTCTTACTCTAGTAGGAATAATATGGTGATATTTTCAAGGAGTTCAATGAACCGAGGGCCAAAACGAATGGCCTAGCCTCTTTCGGCCAATGACAGACAAAGACGAGCCTGGTCTTGACCTGTCTTGGCCCAGGCATGCACGCGGGCATGCCCTACGTACGTATCATGCTGCGGGGAGATGAAGGGCTTTAACCAGCCCCAGCTGACAGAAGCAGGAGCACCTGCGACCGTCCTGCTGCTGTCCCATCTGGGTGCTGAAGTCTTGCTTGCACTCTTGAAATGCCCCCATAAAATAAGGGCAGACTGCAAAACAGGATTGTGGAATTAAGCAGCCCCCTCCGTGTTCTAGTATTTTCTGCAACTTCCTATCCATTTGCCTAGGATACAAGCATGCATTAAATCCCCAGCTATCTGGAAATGTTTCCATCACCCTCTGAAAAGATTGGTCAAAATCCTCAATCCATTGAATTATCCTACCATACTCATCTTTGTGGATGTATATATTAATTAATATAAATTACTTATATTCCTTGTTCCTCACCTATAACTCTAATACTAACATGTGTATTCCACTGGATTCATTGAACACCTCAACAATCTTTTTAATTACTTTAGTGGAAATTAGAGTCAATAACCCAACAGAAGCTCTACCCTTTTCCCTCTGATTGCCTTTGCTGTTTACAGACACAAAGCCCTCAATGGCTATGTCCTCTTTCAATCAAGATTCCCACAGAAACACAATATGGCGCAGACTGTTTGAAAAACATTGCCAGCCTTTTTGAACACTCAAACCTGTGTACATTCGAACTCAGGATTCTCAGGCTGTGAGAGGAATCCACTCTCTATAGAGCACTTTCTCAGTTTCCCCATTCTTGCAAGTCTCGAAACTGCATCAGGGGGCAATCCTATTGTTCCTTTCCCACTTATGGGGATCTCCCCTGTCATCTACAGTTCTATCAGTGGGTATAACAACTCTCATATTGTCAGGGAGCTGTGGGTCCATCCTATACCCTTCCAGATTGGGCCTTGGCATTTTCCCTGTTAAGTAGCAAGATGAAATAAGCGCCCATTGACTCGGAACTAAAACTCAATGTAAACTTAAGATCAGGTTTGCACTGGGGCCCTTAACAAAATCTCATCCTCTACAGGAATCCTTATCCCCAGGCATGTGCCAGCTAAATTGTATTCTGCTACAGCTACCATATTTGCAATCAATGGCAAGATAAAATCGATTTTGGCCAATTCTCTCCCATCCTCCCCAGCCTCAAACCCCACATAGGCTAAATCCCATGAAGAGATCCCGGAGAGGGAGGGGATCTTTTTAAATATCACAAATATTTTGGAATGATTCAGCGAGCTCAGTTTCTTTGTTTCTTTCCGCCTCACACTATATCTAACATCAATACAAATGAAACTGCTTTAAGCATGGGAGGCTTAGCTGCAGACGTATTGCTTTCTTTTTTTAAACCTTGCCATTACTGTTGTAGGCTCAGTCTCTCTTCTATCACCAACTATGGGACTGCTATTAGTTTTGTCATCTTGAGCATGTTTAAGCTGCCCTATCTTGAGCAGTCGCCCTCTACTTTGGGTTGAGTACCCAACTGAATCTAGCAACCGTGGCACAGCAATCTCCGTACTAGAGGGACATTTTCCACTTTACCCTAAATTTAGCCTCAAACACTTCTTTTGTGATCGCGCTATTCCTCTCTTCTTATTTTCCCTAATTCCCCTGTAGAGCCTCTTCCCTCCTGACACCTCCTGAGACCTTCTTCTCATCCTACCATGTCTCAGTTAGTAAAAGAGCCCAGAACAAAACTTAAGGGGACCATAGAAAGTGTGCCCTTTTCTAACTAACATCGGGGATTTGGATACATAACCTGAACTAGAGGTCCCATCATGATCCTGCTGAACACTCCTAACATCCATTGAACCCATATTATTCATGCTCACTGGCGAGTCATTTTCCCTCGCAGGTCCTATTGCTGTACAAGTACAATTATTGATTTTACATAGCTCGGTAAGAATCTCCTTTAAATATTAAGGGGTCCATTAGGATGTCGGGCAGTGTCACCCCCGCGGTGCCGGCGGTGCAGAAAAATGCATTTTACCACCCGCGAGCAGCAGTCCTCACGCCCGCCATATTAGTATGGCCAGACATAGCCCATTTCCCGCCCGCCGCGGTGCGCCGCGCACTTCCATCAAAGTGCGCCTGCCACCGCGGCGGTGGGAGCCAATGGAGACTCTCCGCTGTGCGGAATGACGTCCGCCCCGCTCCACAAATTAGGATGACCCAAACAAGCAGACGCACCACAGCAGAGAAACCGCCCAACCAGAGACGGCAGAAACACGACAGCGGAGCGTGAAACCAGAGTCCCGGTCCACATCACCCGGTCACGACCGCCATGGACCCAGCTTTACACGTCTTTCCGGTGCTGTACCTGCTACATCACCAGGAACTCATGGACCGCAGCGGACGCCGCCGCAGGTACGCGATAACACAACACACAACACATGGGTTGACACAGGGTCCAAATCCACATCAGACACCCTAGTGGGGACAGGGACACATCCACAAGGGCACCCACACATCACCCACCTGCCACCAAGTCACCCCTCTGCATCATGGACACGCAGCTACCACCACCATGCAGCAATGTCCCAGTCACATCAGCGCTGAACACAAGAAAATATATGTGCACAATGCAGAAGGCAGGGCCAGTGCCAGGCATGGGCAGGGCACAAAGACCACAGGGCCACACCCCCTCCCACCCCACACCAGCACATCCCATGAAGGCACATGCCATTTGCCCCTCCTGTGCAACCCATGCACAACAGCAAGCCAGGTCATTACACACCCTGCACCACACAGCAAACAATCATGTCGACAGAAACTGCAGGAGTGGCTGCACAGGAATACACAACACACAGCACAGTAGCACAGGGCCAGGGAAACCTACACACCACCACAACACCACACTCAGGGAAACAACAATGAGGACAAGCACCAAATGAACACATACAAGGAACAAACATCCAAATGGACACACAGCCTGCTTAGTCACACATACATACCACAGATTGACACACAGACACATACACACCCCACATGCCAACAGCAATGGAGCACAACAAATAGGAAAGCCAAAGTGGGATGCACACAAATGGAAGGCCAAGGAGACACACAACAAGCATGTGTACATCACATGCAAGACAATGAACAGAGAACAACACCCTCACACCCTCAAAGCACACAAGACTGGTACAGGCAGTGAGGACAAACTACAGACATCACAGTGAAACAACACAGGGAGATAGCAAGGCAAACCATGTAAAGGCACAAGGATGAAAGGAAGGCCCTGAAGTCAAACTGTGAACATCCACACATCTATACAACTACTTCACAGGAGTACACCAGCAGCACCACACACAGGGACCATTGACACACGCCATGGCTGACAAACACCAGTAGGAATCCACACACATACCCCCCTCACACCAGCAGCACACAACACCAGTGCCAAACACACTGAAGGCTGGCAATACTTGCCAGTCAACACACACACAAACAATAATACACCCTGGGGATAGCTACAAACATCACACACACACAGGGATCCCACAACAAATGTCTGCACAAAAACAACACACAAACACATGGCCCAACAGAAACACGCACAGAACAACAACAAGAACAGACATGCCCTGTGCAGCTAAACTGGGGAAAGGCAATGGGAGCACAGACACAACAGGAGGGCACAACATCATCACTCAAGAACAATGCACAGACAACATACCACAACACACACAAGAAGTGCACCATCACAGAAAAACACAGCCACATCAAACAAACAACAGATGCACAGGCACAAAAATCACACAGCAAAAACAGCAGGACATCAGGGGATGCACACCAGGCATCAGACACACACAGTACTGCATGCACAACAAGCAGTGTGTGCACACCAGGCATACCAGCCGCACACAGACATCAGTGACAGAACAGCAAAACACACAACACCATACAGCACAGCACAAAGACAACAGCACATCCAGTAAGTGAAGCAATAACACTGACAACACACATACATCCAACACAACGCCGACAGATGCACAAGTCTGGGACACAAAGGTGGAAACAACTTGACCAGAGGACTGGGCAGCACACACAGTTGGACTGCATAGGAGCAACCATGACTGCCAAACAGCACCAGCACATCACATACAACCCATTGGGGAAATGCTCTGAGTGACACATTGACCCTGGACAAAGAACTGGACCACAAAGCACAGTGGCACGAATGAAGTGATGGGGAGGCACACACACACATGGAAACCAAGGGGACAGCTGACACCAGAGTGAAGTGTACTTTTTTGCCAGTAGGGGACATGGCAGGAGTGTACCATACACAAAGAGAGGGAGTGTAGACCCACAATGGGTAGGCATCTGAAGCACAGATAGGGGATGGCATGACAACACACACAACATTAGGGTTGAGATACGCGCTACAACCTTAGTTCAAAAATGTTGCTTCCAATCTGTTGATCTTTATGTGTGCTCCAGGGGTGGCGTCTTCATTCAGACGTCGATATGACCAATTAATGTGAAGCACTTCCCATATGGGTTGTGTCCCCCTTGGGCACTAGTGTTATGCAGTGTTTTTATTGATTTCTTTCTTGAAATAAACAAGCTTCAATGTCAATTATTTGTATTTTATTCTTCATACATTGTTATTTATCCTTCTTTTGTTTATTAATTCATAGTATAAGGACTATTGTTTATCCAATGCATTTCGGGTTATTCAAAAACCCTTCATCAGGGATTAGTCCTAGGATAAATGTTAAATAATATCATGAGGAATGGTGATTCATTCTGTTTCAACTAAAACTAAGTCTTAGCGTTATGCGTGCATGCAAAATAAAGCTTGAATTGTGTGGTCATCACATGGCTCACTCATGCCTGAGTGTCCAGTTTCCACGCACTGCTTGAGTCTATATAGTGAGTTGGCACGATCTGATTGCACAGGGTGGTGTGCAACATGTAGATGGGGTCATCTTTTGTAATGCATTGCTTGCATATATTTGTTCTGTTGCTGTTACTGACCTGACCCTACATCTCTCTCTCTCATGCAGCATCTCCTGTGGTCACGAAGGGAGAGGAGACGGACACCAATGAGGGTGAAACAAGCACCACAGCTGCACAGGAGCCCAGTGATACAGATGTCACCAGCGCCTCAGAGGGGGGCAGAAGTCTGCTGGTTCACCTTGTAATCACTTTAGACCAAATCTTGTCGCAACACGCTTCACCCCGCTTGTCTCAATTTTTTCTATGGCTACACGAGCACAACCACAAACACAAGGCCAGTGGCCAGTCCAAGGTGCAGACTGAGTCCATGAGAAGCTGCACAGGTAGGGGGCACACAGCAGTGAATGACAAGGCTAATGGGCAGGACAAAGTGCAGACTGAGTCCATGAGAAGCTGAATAGGCATGGGGCAAAACACAAGGCCAGTGGCCAGTCAAAGGTGCTGACTGAGTCAATGAGAAGCTGCACAGGCAGGGGGCACACAGCAGTAAACGACAAGGCCAGTGGGCAGGACAAAGTGCAGAGTGAGTCCATGAGAAGCTGCACAGGCAGGGGGCACACAGCAGTAAACAACAAGGCCAGTGGGCAGGACAAAGTACAGAATGAGTCCATGAGAAGCTGCACAGGCAGGGGGCAAAACACAAGGCCAGTGGCCAGTCCAAGGTGCTGACTGAGTCAATGAGAAGCTGCACAGGGAATGTGTGTGACTGTACCTTTCCATGGTCAGCAACACAGTCAGGGGGTAACGATGTGCAGTACAGGCCCACCTGTGTGAGAGAAAGGTGTGTGAGGGTAACTAACACTCAGACTTGGCTGTCAGGCGGACTGGGAGCTGACTGTGTCTTGGGGACTGTCTGGGCACCTGAACGGGGAGAGAGCAGAACAGATGAGGTAGAGCTATCAGTGGCTTGGCAAGCCAGAGGGCTCCTTGGACCAGGTGGTGTAGTGGCACGTGGAGGTTGAGTCATGCAGATGGGAGACACAGTGTGACTGTGAGATTGTGGAGGGGTGCCTTTCCACTTCTTGGGGATTCTAAATGGCTTGACTGACTTTGGATCAATGGGAAGTGGTGTGGGCACAACAGGCACTCTCACCACCAAAGCTGCATCAGGTGCAGGCACTGGCACCCCCTCTTGTGATGTGCTGGACCCAGCGGAACGCTTTGCCTGGTTTCACCTCTACCCCCCTTCTCCTGTTTACTAGGTGTCACATCTACAGTGCACTCCGGCCCCTGCTTCACTAGGCTTGGAATGGGAGTCGAGGTGGTGGGAGAATCTGCCTTGGAACCATTCCTAGGTGTACTCTTGGCATGCACCACCTCCTTGGTGGGCACAGACACTGTATGCTTCTCTTTGCGCGATGCTTTAGGGGCAGGAGAGTCCTTGGATGGGGATGCCTCTGAGGCATGTATGCCTGAGGCCTGCTGCTTTGCTTTTTGTCCACTGGTGTCGCCTGATGGGCTTTTCTCCCTGCGCTCTGGGGTGGCTTTGGTCTTCTGTGGGGATGGTGTCTGTGGCCGGGACCGCTTGGGTTGCTGCTGCTGTGTGCTCTGTGTGTTGTATCGTGACTGTGATGTATTTTGGCCGTGGTCACTACAGTCAGACGTGGCCACAGCCAGGGGGGTGGACAAAGAGACCGGAGCTGGACTGTGAGTATGTGCCTGTTGAAGGGCAGACGTCACTGTCGATGACAAAGCCTGGACTGTCCGGTGCACCCCACCCATGTCAGAATGTATGGCCTCCATGAAAGCAACCACCTGGGCCAATTTTTTGTCGTCGTCAATGAAGGCTTTGAGGAGAGCTGTCTGGCCTACACACAGCTGGTATAAAAGGTCCACAGACTCAGCACTGATGGAAGCAGGGGGACAGGGGCAGGGGCAGCAGTGCCTGGGGTGAAGGACACTGTTCCCCTCTTACTGAGGTGGACACGGGCAGCACCAGAGGAAGTGGCTGGGAGGGTGGGCACTGGCCGCTGTGTGGTGGAAGACGATGCAGAGTCCCCGTTCCCTGTGCCCTCCAACATGGATGCATCAGATGATGTGATGCTTTGCGTCTCAGGCTGGGATTCCTCCAGCAGACTCCTGTCCCCACTGAGGCGCTGGTGACATCTGTGTCACTGGGCTCCTGTGCAGCTGTGGTGCTTGTTTCACCCTCATTGGTGTCCGTCTCCTGTCCCTTCGTGACCACAGGAGATGCTGCATGAGAGAGAGAGATGTAGGGTCAGGTCAGTGACAGCAACAGAACAAATATATGCAAGCAATGCATTACAAAAGATGACCCCATCTACATGTTGCACACCACCCTGTGCAATCATATTGTGCCAACTCACCATATAGACTCAAGCAGTGCATGGAAACTGGACACTCAGGCATGAATGAGCCATGTGATGACCACAGCACAACACCCTGCTTGTGGCTCTGTTCAACCAGACACACAAATAGCTCTAAGCACACCTAGGAACACTACTTGTTGCCAATGGCAGATCTGGATGGAACAGGAGGGGACAACACAGACCCAGACTACAACATGACAGTCCACAATGGCCATGAGCCCATGCCACCCACCATGTTGTACTTTGGGGCTCAAAGACTGGTGCATATTGTTTTCAGAAGTCTAGGCCTCCCCAATCTGGGTGCATGCAATGGATGCATTGATGAAGGCACACTCAGATCGGGAACACTGCCGTTTCCTCCCATGGGATTCCCAAGACTACCCCAGTGCAGAAGAAACCTGAAGATCACAACTCAGAATGTAATGTGAATGCACAGCATCCAAATCACGGTTGTCAGTACAGGTAGGGCAAATGCATGCCATGGGCACCCAGTCCAGCAGCCACTTACATGCCACAGCATCACGCTACCAACATCACATAGTCCAGCGCTGGCACAGGCTCTTTACACATGCAGCCACTCCCAGCCAAACTCACCCTCCCCAAATGCTCACCCCTGGCTTGCTGCTGATGCTCTTTCAAACGTTCATCCAGCTCAGGCTGTGTCACCCCCAAGATGCGCCACATTAGTGGTGTCATGCTGCGCCGTGCCCAACGCCCCGTGCGAGGAAGCAGCCCCAAGTTCATCTCCACCACATTCTTTGCCAGCCGGCTGATGTCGTCCCACCTCTTGTGGCAGTGGGTGCGCCATTGGTTTGAGACCTCCAGGGCTTGAACCTTCCCGGCAATGACCCTCAACACGGCCTTACGCTAGTGTACCTTGAGCTGCAGGCATGGGAGACAAGAGGGGGAAATGATCAGGGACACAGTGTTATGTACCAACAGCTATCAGTATAGCAGCAAGATACAAACTCATCACATATCCAACGATATGTCTACCAGAGACTAGAGTACATCTCACATGGTACATCTGCATGAGAAAAGCTGATGTGAATGCATGCAGGTGTGAGGGGGAACACAGTCCCTGCACATCTCACACACATGCAGGATGCCAGCACTGGAACCCCTATGTAGCCTGCCCACATCGCCTGTCCATTGTTGGGTTGAGCAAAATATACATCACATATCAACCTGGTGGGGTGACCCACTGTGTCCAGGACTGCGCAGCCCCAATGTCCCTGCCCTGTGAATAGATAACTGTGTCATGGATGTCAAATTGAGGGACATGATCTCACAACTACAAAATGCCATTCACAAGGGTGGTTGTGTGTAATCTACAGTGCTGGGATGGCCCATAGCTGGAGTGCAATGTGAAAAGACTGATGTCATACTCTGTAAGTGAAGTGATGTGTCGTTGTCTACTGCTATCTTCAAAATTGCATCATGTTACCGCTATCGAGCTTCCCATTGGCTCTAGGGCAAGCTCCATGGCGGGGACACACCGGCGGGGCCAGGCAGTAGCTACCGTGATATGGGTGCCATACATTGACTCGGTAAATGGACTCGTTATATAGATGACGTGTTTATGACTTGGACAGGGTCTCTAGAGAACCTCAAAAATTTCCATGATTGGTTAAATAATCGAACTGCGGACATACAATTTACTTTAAATCATTCTCAGATCAAGATCGCATTTCTGGATGTAGAAATTTATCCATCGGATAATGGTCTGGCTACCACCTTGTTCAAAAAGACAACTGACCGAAACAAGACCCTACACTTCTCAAGTTACCACCCGAGAAACCTACGCAAAAATCTGCCTTATGGACAATTCCTGCACATAAGACGAAACTGCCAATTTAAAGACGAATATATGTCCCATGCTACCACACTGTTTGAAAACTTGAAAAAAATAGGATACCCCAAGAAACTCTTAAAAAGATCAATGAAAAGAGCTTGGTGGACCCCAAGGGAAGAATTACTAAAAAAGACTGAGAGGCAACCACTTCAAAGGATCGTCTGCGTCTCTACATTTTGTCCTAACTCAAACCTATTGAAAAAATGCATCGTACAAAACTGGCACTTGATGAAAAATCTCGATGCTTCTTTCAACCAAAATCCACTGTTTGCTTTCAAAAAAGACCGTAATATTGCCAACCAGATTGTTCGAGCAGCAATGCCGCAAAATAAACCAACTACTGTACGGGACTTGGTAGGACTTCAACCAATTCAAGGCCACCACAGATGCGGCACCTGCATCTGCTGTGATTCCACAGTAGAAGGAGACCTTTTCAAACACAACTCCATTTACTGGAAACACGAATCGTTCACCAATTGTAAAAGTAAATCGGTTGTGTATGCAATACGTTGCCCTTGCAACCTCCTATACATAGGAAAAACCAGCCAAGAAATCAGAACCAGAGTGTCCCAACATAAATCCCGGATTAACAAAAATGTATTAACAGCTCCATTGGTCAATCATTGGCGAACTAAAAACCATCTAATCACTGATTTAAGATGGACAGTTATTGCCAAAGTAGTACGAGACGCAAGAGGTGGCGATTTAGAACAGAAACTCTCTAGGACAGAAGCTATGCTAATCCTTAAATTTAACACTGCCACTAGTGGTCTCAACGAACTCTCTGAACTTTACAAACTAAATTAAAACCCTATTGCAATCAACTGGAGACAAGCACTTCCCAGTAGCCATTCATACTCGTTTTACCAACCATTGCACATTCCACGGACATCTCTTACTCGCTCAAAGTTCACGACAGCCAACTCTTCTCACACCCGATTTTTTACCATCTATTTCATTCATCAGTAACCTACCAGGTTCAATCACGTCCACCCTCAAGCACTACATCAGATTTACACAGTGTACGGACTTATAGAATTTTTTATTTATTCACCATCTGCTTTAAATTTATTTTTTATTAAGAGAATGTTCTTTATATTGACAAACACGAACTTGGCCAAGCTGCGTCTTTAACGCTACAAAGAAGTCTTTTCTTTATGTCTTAAACACGAGAACCACTCAAAAGAGAACCACGTACGCCGACGTAACACACGTCAGCACTAGCGAGACTGGAATCGTAGACGAAAGCGACCGACAAACTCAGGTATGCCCCGTTGTCATATTTTCGAACTATTGAGGACGAGGTTCTGCTACCCCGAGTTAATCCACGTTTTAATTCATTGTAGCTCCGCCGAGAATTCAAACCGGTGACAACTCGATAAAAAACTCAGCGCACAGGAATGACGCGCACCCAATCGGTTGTACACTAAGGTAACCAATTCAATTCTTTCGAAACAATGCCGTTTTCTTCCACTATGTGTTTCATCAATATACTAAAAAGGCTCTCATGCTCTATCCCCAGCATCTAAGTGAGGATTACTTCAACCCACCAGATACAATCGTCCCCCTTCCTTTTCCACACAGAAAACTTGATGATAAAAGTAAGCCATCTCTCAAATTAAGCTTATATCTATGATTGAGACTTTAATGGATGTTATTATACCTCCTTTTTCACTCTTTTCCACCCAGGTTTCTCCCCTTTTTCCAAAACGCTCGTCTCCATTCAAACCAAGGTAACTTTGTTAATACAGAAACTAGCAATTTGTTCAAAGAGGTACAGGGGGCCCCCTACTGATACAGGCTTCTCCTTTCTCACCCTACAGGTCCTGATGAGAGGCCCGGCTAATCAAGGGTCTCGAAACGCGTAGACCTTGCATAAAGACCACAAGAACTTGACAACTTTCTAAATAAGAATCATTCATAGATATACATGTTTTTTTGAATGTTCTATTTCTGTGGTCCAAACAGAAAAGACTGTAAAATACGTTCTTTTTGTGCTAATTTCCTGATCAAAAAGCCTGTGTGATTGTATGACTGGACAAGATTGTTTGGTATGCGAGAACAGTATGTAAGTTGTGAGTGAATGATCGGTGTGGTGTAATTATTACAAACTATTTTTAATTTTTTGTCTATTGTGATTCCCTTTTTAAAAAAATTGCTTTGGAAATAGGAAGGTATAAAAGCTTTAAAAGAAAATTATTAAGATACTGATTAATTCAAGCAAAAGACAAGTCTTTGACACTTTTTGTTTCATCTTCAAGATGTGTCCTCTTAAATAAAATGGAGTTTAAAGACTTAGCGCAGTACTAGCAGTGATACTGTTCAATTTAATACATTGACACGAGGCACCGCAATTTAGGCGGCAGAGCATGCCAAACACCATTTTCCCATGTCTCCATGCCTATCACTACCGCACTTGTGTGACACACCACCGGGGCCAGGCGGTAGCTACCGCGATATGGTGGCGGAGCATGCCCACCGCCATTTCTCCATGTCTCCATGCCTATCACTACCGCACTTGTGTGAATGGGGGTGCTGGTGACACACCGCGGGGGCCATGTGGTAGCTACCGCTATATGGGTGGCGGAGCATGCCCACCGCCATTTTCCCATGTCTCCATGCCTATCACTACCGCACTTGTGTGAATGGGGGTGCTGGTGACACACCGCCGGGGCCAGGCAGTAGCTACCGCAATATGGGTGGTGGAGCATGCCCAACACCATTTCCCCATGTCTCCATGCCTATCACTACAGCACTTGAGTGAATGGGGGTGCTGGTGACACACCACTGGGGCCGGGCGGCAGCTACTGCGATATGGGTGATGGAGCATGCCCACCGCCATTTCTCCATGTCTCCATGCCTATCACTACCGCACTTGTGTGAATGGGGGTGCTGGTGACACACCGACGGGGCCTGGCGGTAGCTACGATGGGTGCCATACAATCATAATGGCCATCTGGCAAACATCAACAGTGCACAGTGCCCACGTGGTCAATGGCACTTCATTGTGCACACTATTGTGCACACTATGCCAATGTTCCATTTACTCCACTGAAGGCCATGTTTGTGTGTGTGATTTCCTAGATTGGCCTGTACTCCCTCACATGTCACTTGTGGATTTGATGGTTGGGTGGGCAGGACAGTGTTGTTCTGCACTCTACAATGTGTACACATGTCAATGTGTTGAGGTGCAGTGACAATCACAGCAATGCTCGTCTTCATGAATGATGATCCATTTTGCATTGCCTCTGATGTCTGCTCATGCATACTTTCATCATTCCTGCGCCGACGGTGGTCATTGTGTGGTGGATGTGTGCCAGGTTGTAATGACGCATTAAGGTGTGACAGGTACAGCAGCTAGGTATGAGACAGTCGGTTTGATTTGTTGCACATATGCTGGATGCCATACTCCCAGGCGTGCCCATGTGAAATGTGGCCATCTCCCTATGTGCATTCACATTGACCAAGGTGGTGTTTGAGGTACTTATCTGGTGTAAGTTGACAGGTGTGCCCTTTGTGTAGCTGAAGGTGTCCCTACATGTAAGCTGGTCTGTAACTCAATATTGATGGCAGTCATTGTTGTCATGTCATCCAGAATGTGATATGCTGTGCACATCTCATAATGTATTGCATTGACATGTGTCCACTATCATCTCAAATAGGAGGATGCCAAATTTGATTCATCACTTGATGGTGCTGGAGGACATGGAGGATGTTGGGATCCTACAGAAATGCCGTCTGGATAGAGCCACCCTGAAAACCCTTTGTGATCTGTTGGATCCCCACCTGCAGCCTCACCGGACATATCCAACAGCTTTCACCCCTACTTATAAGGTGATGGCGGCCCTGCATTTTTTTGCCACTGGATCGTTCCAAGAGACAGTGGCCTGCGCAGGTGGGATGTCACAACTGATGTTCAGCATGGTGCTGCGTGATGTACTTCGCCATGATGATATAAAGGACAGATACATCCATTTCCCCAGGGGTGCTGAATTGCCAGCTGTGAAGGGAGACTTCTATCCCCTTGGACACATCCCCAATGTTGTTGGTGCCATTGATTGCACCCATGTCGGGATTGTGTCACCACAAGCCAGTGAGCACATTTTCAGGAATCGCAAGCATTACCACTCCATAAATGTGCAGGTGGTGTGCCTGGCAGATATGAGCATCTCCCACGTGTGTGCCAAATTCTCAGGCACGGCTCATGACTCCTACATCCTGCGGAACAGCATTGTGCCCCAGCTGATGGCTAATTTGCTTCCCGAGCGTGCATGGATTGTGGGTGAGTATGCCTAGTTGTATTGCGTTCTGGGTGTGTGGGCTGCTGTCCTCAGCCTCAGCGACATTGCAATGTCTATTTGTGGTTGTCATACCTAGGTGACTCTGCAAATCCCAACCGCCCCTGGTTTCTGAGCCCACTGAGGAATCCCAGGACCCCAGCTGACGTCTGCTACAATGAGGCACATGGGAGGACACGATGTGTGGTGGAGTGTACTTTTGGTTTGCTCAAGTCACGTTTCCGCTGCCTGAACAAGACCGGAGGTTCACTGGCATACTCGCCCGGAAAGGTGTGTCAGATTGTAGTGGCATGCTGCATGCTCCACAACCTAGCCATTCGCAAGGAGATTCCCCTGCTCCTGGATGATGGTGAGGACCCAAGGCCCCAGCCTGCAAACCAACCTGTGTCCAGTGATGAGGACATTGGAGAGGAGGAAGCTGTTGACCTGCGTGAACAGCTCATCAACCGCTACTTCACTTGACGGTGGGTGTCAATGTGCAACATACCCATTGTCTGCTGATATTGCTGTTGTCGTGAAGGGGCATGTGAGAATTGTAACAGCAGCCAGTTGTAGACCCAGTGGTGTTTGGCAATGTTTCTGGGACAGGTCATTTGGGAACATCTACAAGATGTGTATTTTGACACTTGTTGCACATTGTGACATGCGCACGTTGGGTTATCCTGATGGTAGGGGTTGTGTGATGTCTGTGATGCCACACCCAGACCAGTGAAAGTAGTTCTGTCGTGTTTCCCTAGGTGCCTTGAACGTCTCCTTGCCTACATGCAGCCTATGCTCCTGGTACATTGTGATCATGTTGAAGGCTGTACATCCTGCAATAAAGATGGAGCAGACATGACAACATGTGTGTAAGGATATTTTATTTGCAATGGTGAGATGCAAGGGGGTGTACATTTCCATTGGGGGTGGGGTGGAGCAGTGAATTGACAGTTGTGGTAGGTGAGATAATCGAGTAGTCACCACATTGATGTGGTGACCCAGTCCAACAGACAGATGCCATTCACAAGGCAGTGTGGGGAAGGACAGTCCAAAAAGTCAATGCAGTGGTGGAGAGGGTTGCCATCATGGCTGGCTCTGTGACTGGCGTCTGGCAGGTGCTTTGCCTCCAGATACTCCCAGGGTCTTCTTGGGACGGCCCCTTCGTCGTTTGGCAGGGGGGGGCCCTGCTGCAGGGCCAGTGGGGTCTGAGGACTCACATCTCTCTATGGGCGCAGGAGAGGATGGTGAACTGTCATCTTGCGGCCCACCAGAGGGAGGTGGAGGTGTTGTCTGTTGTGCATGCCTGTCCCTCAGTACCGCCACTTGCAGGCCCAAGAGGTCCACGATTTGTCCCATGTGGGTGTCGATGGACCTCATCAGCAGAATGAGTTTGTGCAACAGTTCGTCCGTCCGGCCCGTTCGTCCCTGGGCCTGTTCGTATGTGACCAGAACTCTGGTGATGTGTTCCAGGGATTGGGTCACAGCCTCCTGGTGTCCGTGGGTGACCCTGCCCCTCCCACCTGCCTTGCTGCCACAGACCTTTTGGCTCACCACTGTGGGCACCCGCATCCTCTCCCTGCCCTCCTCCGTTGGTGGTGTGTGCTGGTCCTCCTCTGGGACAGGGCAGCACTGGTGGTGGTGATGGCGGTGGCCGCACAGGACGTGACCGTAGGGGTCTGCTGTGAAGTTGTTGTTGCCGCAGATGTGGTGGGGGGACGATGGGGTACTGGGACCTGTTGCTCCCTGGCACACCAGATGGGCCGGCTTCGAGCTCATCGTCCATGGAATCCTGGGAGTCAACATCCGAGAGTCCATGTACCGGGGGGGGGGGGGGAGACTGGCTCTGCAGGTTGCTGGTGTTGTCATCTGTAGTGAGTTTCCTTGTCACCTGTGGGTCAGATGGGAAATGGTCATTGTAGTGCACCGGGCAAGCTTTGTGTTAGCTGTGTGTCATTCACTTTTTGTACACTGCACAATTGACACATCATCACATTGTTTACTATGTGCACTACTGTGCTTCCTGACATGATGCAGTGGTACATGCATTGCTTGTCCATGGTGTGAGATGTCAAGGCATACGATGCGACCCGTGCACAATTAAGGATTACAGGGACTTGTTGCCATCTAGGGCCTGGCACAATATGTGTTTAATTGAGAACTCATTGTTGATTTGTCTAACCTGGCAGACATCACATCTGCCATGGACTGGCCATTGTCAACTCCTGCATACCTTTGACTTGACATGTGCATATCTTGATTTGTACCACCACACATGCTTACATATTTTTTGAATGGTCCTTGTTGCACTTGCCCCATGGCGATGCACATGTAAACAGATGCTGTGCATGATTGTGCCCTGACTTTCTTCTATTTGTGCATTGGTGTGTCACACTTTGGTAGCTGTGACAGTTTCCTTAGCTTACCTGTGTGCACACTGTGCTTGGCAATGGGGTAGGTGTGCCTCTTTGTGCAATGAGAGGGCTGGTGTTGTCATATGGCACCATTTAATTTGTGACGAATGGGTGGGTGCACGTACTGGTTACTTACCTGTAATGTGCCCACATTTGGGTTTGTTATGTCATGCATGTGTGTGTGCGTGGTGGTGGCTTACATCCTGCTCAGTGGGGTCACGGTCCAGAATCATATGCCTACCTGTAAGTTTGTTGGGTGTACTGCAATGGCTTCTAACTGCTTCTGGGGAGGTGGGGGGAGGGCTCCATCCTGCTGAGGTGTGGGGCAGGGGGCATGGTGGGAGTGGTAGTGCAGGCCTCCCACCCCATAACACCCTCACTGTGAAGATGGCTACCTACCTGTTAGTTTGATGAGGGTAATGTGATGGTTGCCACATGCTTCTGGGTGAGAGTGAGTGCGCCATATTGCTTTGCTGTGGGACAGGGTGCATGGTGGGAGTAGTGGTACAGGCCTCCCACCCACAAACACCCTCACTGTGAAGATGGCTACCTACCTGTACATTTGATGTGGGTTGTGTAATGGCTGACACATGCTTCTGGGTGGGGTGGGGGGACAGATCCATCTTGCTAGGCTGTGGGACAGGGGGCATGGTGGGAGTAGTGGTACAGGCCTCCCATCCACAAACACCCTCACTGTGAAGATGGCTACCTACCTGTAAGTTTGTTTGGTGTACTGCAATAGCTTCCAACTGCTTCTGTGTGGGGGAGTGCTCCATCCTGCTCAGGTGTGGGACAGAGGGAATGGTGGGAGTAGTACTGCCGGCCTCCCACACCAAGACACCCTCACTGTGAAGATGGCTACCTACCTGTTAGTTTGATGAGGGTGATGTAATGGCTTCCAACTGCTTCTGGGTGGGGTGGGGGAAGGGATCCGTCCTGCTGAGGTGGGGGGCAGGGGGCATGGTGGGAGTAGTGGTACAGGCCTCCCACCCACAAACACACTCCCAGGGAAGATGGCTACCTACCTGTAATTTTGTTTGGTGTACTGTGATGGCTTACACCTGCTTCCGGGTGGGGGAGTGCTCCATCCTGCTCAGGTGTGGGACAGGGTGCCTGGTGGGAACAGTGGTACAGGCCTCCCACCCACAAACACCCTCACTGTGAAGATGGCTACCTACCTGTACATTTGATGTGGGTTGTGTAAAGGCTGACACATGCTTCTGGGTGGGGTGGGGGAGGGATCCATCTTGCTAGGCTGTGAGACAGGGGGCATGGTGGGAGTAGTGGTGCAGGCCTCCCACCCCCAGACACCCTCCCAGGGAAGATGGCTACCTACCTGTAATTTTGTTTGGTGTACTGTGATGGCTTTCAACTGCTTCTGGGTGGGGGAGTGCTCCATCCTGCTCATGTGTGGGACAGAGAGAATGTTGGGAGTAGTAGTGCAGGCCTCCCACACCCAGACACCCTCACTGTGAAGATGGCTACCTACCTGTTAGTTTAATGAGGGTGATATAATGACTTCCAACTGCTACGGAGGGGGAGGGTTCCATCTTGCTCAGGTGTGGGACAGGGGCCATGGTGAGAGTAGTGGTACAGGCCTCCCACCCACAGACACCGGCCCAGGGAAGATTGCTACCTACCTGTAAGTTTGATGAGGGTAATGTAATGGCTGACACATGCTTCTGGGTGGGGTGGGTGGTGGGCTCCATCTTACTGATGCATTGGGACAAGGGGGCCTGGTGGGCGTTGTAGTGCTGTCTGCCTGTACACATGCCCCCATGGTAATGTTGGTAGCTACGTTTGGGGTGAATGGGAGTGGGGGAATGTTGGATCTGTGAGCCATGTTTGTGTAAGTGTGTGGTGCAGATGGATGGAATTTGTCCTAGGTGTAAAGGTTATCTTTGGCATGACTTCTCCGTTCAGTCTCTTCAGTCAGTAACAACCAAGAGCATCATTGAAGTTTACAAATCCCACTATGGGACTGATTCCGATGGTCGGTCGGATAGCTGTCCTTAGCCTTACCCTGCGACCGACACGTACCTGGAGCCAGTCCGTCCTGCAGAGTAAGTACGATGCGCATAACTGCCAAAAACACGACCGACACGTAGGCTGTGAATCAAGACCCATTCTCCGTCCGAGCCGTAACTCCTAAAGAGGAACCGTGACGCCCGGAAGCAGTATCTATAGCAGTTTCCGGCATGACAAGTACGATGCGTACTTCCTACGTGCCGGACTGGTCGTCACGTACGACACGTCACAACATCCGGAAAACAAGCATATCAGCTACGATTCGCACCACAAATCAATACACGGCTACGAGATGGACCAGCTTGCAGCGGGTACGAGACGGAGCAACAAGCAGCGTGTACGACACGAACACATCATGAATCCCATCGCGCAGGTCATACCAGTACTCCACATCTATGACCGGCTCAGGAACTGGCGCCGACGGCGCAGGCGGTAAGTCAGACACCTACCACATAAACAAACGACATGTACCTGCAAAATGGCACACACACATAGGGTATCCACATCCTGGCCACTAACAACAGCCCACCATAGGGGTTGCATGGCCAGCACCACTAACATCCCCACCCATAGGGGGCCTGTTGCCCATCACTACTGCCACCCCCACCCATAGGGACTATGCTGCCCATCACCCCTGCCACCCCCACTCACAGGGGACCTGTTGCTCATCACTACTGCCACCCCCACCCATAGGGACTATGTTGCCCATCACCCCTGCCACCCCTACTCACAGGGCTTATGTTGCCCATCACCCCTGCCACCCCCACTCACAGGGGACCAGTTGCCCATCACCCCTGCCACCCCCACTCACAGGGCTTAAGTTGACCATCACCACAGCCACCCCCACTCACAGGGGACTGTTGCCCATCACCCCTGCCATCCCCACTCACAGGGGCCCTGGTGCCCATCACTACTGTCACCCCCACCCATAGGGACTATGTTGCCCATCACCCCTGCCACCCCCACTCACAGGGCTTATGTTGCCCATCATCCCTGACACCCCCACTCACAGAGCTTATGTTTCCCATCAACCCTGACACCCCCACTCACAGGGGACCTGTTGCCCATCACCCCTGCCACCCCCAGCCATAGGGCTTATGTTGCCCATCACCCCTGCCACCCACACCCATTGGGGACCTGTTGTCCATCACCCCTGCCACCCCCACTCACAGGGGACCTGTTGCCCATCACTACTGTCACCCCCACCCATAGGGACTATGTTGCCCATCACCCCTGCCACCCCCACTCACAGGGCTTATGTTGCCCATCACCCCTGACACCCCCACTCACAGGGGACCTGTTGCCCATCACCCCTGCCACCCCCAGCCATAAGGCTTATGTTGCCCATCACCCCTGCCACCCACACCCATAGGGGACCTGTTGCCCATCACCCCTGCCACCCTCACTCACAGGGTTCCTGTTGCCCATCACTACTGCCACCCCCACCCATAGGGACTATGTTGACCATCACCCCTGCCACCTCCACTCACAGGGGACCTGTTGCCCATCACTACTGCCACCCCCACCCATAGAGACTATGTTGCCCATCACCCCTGCCACCCCCACTCACAGGGCTTATGTTGCCCATCACCCCTGACACCCCCACTCACAGGGGACCTGTTTCCCATCACCCCTGCCACCCCCAGCCATAGGGCTTATGTTGCCCATCACCCCTGCCACCCACACCCATAGGGGACCTGTTGCCCATCACCCCTGCCACCCCCACTCACAGGGGACCTGTTGCCCATCACCCCTGCCACCCCCACTCACAGGGGACCTGTTGCCCATCACTACTCTCACCCCCACCCATAGGGACTATGTTGCCCATTACCCCTGCCACCCACACCCATAGTGCTTATGTTGCCCATCACCCCTGCCACCCCCACTCACAGGGCTTATGTTGCCCATCACCCCTGACACCCCTACTCACAGGGGACCTGTTGCCCATCACCCCTGCCACCCCCACTCACAGGGGACCTGTTGCCCATCACTACTGCCACCCCCACCCATAGGGACTATGTTGCCCATCACCCCTGCAACCCCCACTCACAGGGCTTATGTTGCCCATCACCCCTGACACCCCACTCACAGGGGACCTGTTGCCCATCACCCCTGCCACTCCCAGCCATAGGGCTTATGTTGCCCATCACCCCTGCCACCCACACCCATAGGGAACCTGTTGCCCATCACCCCTGCCACCCCCAGCCATAGGGCTTATGTTGCCCATCACCCCTGCCACCCACACCCATGGGGACCTGTTGCCCATCACCCCTGCCACCCCCACTCACAGGGGACCTGTTGCCTATCACCCCTGCCACCCCCAGCCATAGGATGGGTGATGCGCAACACATCCAGCATACGGAAACATCAGGTATGTCTGCAAAATACATCCCCCATGACATCATGACAACAGTGTGTAGTCTGTGACAAATGCCCACAACAGTGATTCTGGCTACAAGCATACAATGTAAGTAACAGCACATATGTGACCAACACATGAGTGTGACATACACAAGGCAAGCATCACCATAGCACTGTGGCAATGTAAAAAGAACACCCCCTCACTGTGTAGAGCAGACGTTAAGTGGGGGCTCACAAAATGCAGCAGATGTGGAGCATTGTGGTGATGGGGACCAAACCCCCCTCATCACAGTGACCAAAAGGTAAGTGTCATCATGGTCAAAGCTGCAAATAACAAACAGCATGTATGATCCCTGCTCCCAACACATCAAACACTTCTGGGGCAAACTAGTTGTTGTGTCCCATACACACAGAGATGTGGTGAGGCTAACAGTGCTGTGAAAACATAACACTATCGGCCATGTGCAGACAAGCACCACACATGGGGGCTGACAATGCATACAGCTTACAATGACACAATAGCAGAAGTGACCATCACCAAGCATGCACACATCGCGAAAATAGACACACCAATCAAAACAACATGTGTAGACTGTAGGTGTCAGCTCACAAACTCACATTCCATGCCAGCAATGCCACCCAACAACCAGGATGAATGTGCACAATGATGTGAAATGACTCACAGGGACAGCAGGCAAAATCACAGAAACAGCATCCAGACGAAGGCCCACAACAGCAATACCAATGCACTGGTGCAGATGCACAAACAGGCAAACTCACACTGCACATCAGACACAACATGTGTGTGTGTGTCACAGTATCCCCAGGCAACTACAAAACACATGAGGGGGGCTAAACCACAGTGACACAGATGTGGACACAGTGCCATGCAAAAGTAAACCATCATTGGGACACCCTCAGTGGGCAATCAGGCATTGGGAGATGAGAGGGAGCACAACAGACACATGTGATACAAGCTGGAATCAACACCAACTAACACAGCAAGAGACTGACACACAACACCACTACCCCCAGGGACCAGACAGTGGGGTGACACAAGCATGCATGACACCTCCACTGTGATGACAAAGGCAGATGTCGTACAAACTGGCAAACCCAGACATGTGTCCTGTGCCACAAACGTACATCACACATACACAAACACAAATCACTCAGCAGGCCCCTCATCCATGGACAAACGTGAGCTAGGTGACCATCCATGCAAACATTCACATCAGTCCACCATCAACACCACACACCTGAACTGCAACAATGTGTATCTGTGACGTCCACATGGACAGGTGACATTGCACATGCACCCATGACAAACACAGGAATGTTGCCAGGAACAAAGGTGCACACACACACATCACACAAGGACTGTTTACAACCCAGGGGAATGACAGACACACTGCACAGTATACGGTACATGGCCATGACCTCAAAGTTCATGTAACCTTCCGAATCCCTGTCGCAGTCCCAGGACTATGCAGATGCCGAGGAGGAACACAAGGCACCCATGCTGACACCTGCCAGCATCGCTGCCGTGAACCCGACAAGTGGGAGCAGTCACACACACATACAAATGTTTCAATCACTGAAAACTACCACCTAGGGACAACTACATGATATTGCGAACAAACAAGTGCCTTGAGGAACCCTGACTGTGTCCCATCTGTGTGTGACAACATCATCACCACTCAGAACTGACAAATCCCAATGATGATACACCAATTAACAGTAGTGTGTCATGCACCCACACATCTGGTAGCCCATTGGAAAAGTAGTGGGATTAACCCAGTACCACTCAGCAAGCATCAACAACAGGAACATATCAAGGGAACCCTGTCTGTGTATGAACAGGGATATGGACACACACACATGCACATACAACACACACCATGGGCCCAGGCCATGTCACTGGACAACACACTAACTTGAGGGGACACAACTCCTGGGGAGCCCAGCTGTGCCAAACATATTCACCGCAAGTCCCACTCATGTCTGCAGAACACTTGGTCAGTCAGCCATCAGTTATCACACAATGAAGGCTCTGGTCACAACAGCCTGGGTACGGGAGTCTCCCCTAAGTCAGCTGCACATACCCAAAACATATGTTTAGCAAGTTGCACAGAGGACCCAGTTGCTCCTATTACAATGATGCACACACCTGTAGGGCCAGTAGTGATGAGCACGAAGTATGTGGAAGTGACAATTTGGACAATGGGAAGCACATCACATGTGCAGGGTGCAAGCCACGGATGTGACCATGCCAATGAAATGTTCACAGAGAGATGTACACAAATAGTTGATCCAGACACACCCAGGTAGCTGCAAAGGATGACATGGATACCCACCAGAATAGGATACATATCTCATGGACCACGGGGAGTACCTCACTTCAACCTCAGTATGCAACATTGTAAACCAAGCATTACAGGTGCAAGGGCATGTAAAACAACATCAACATGATGTACAGCTAAATCAAGTTCACAGGGACAAAGAAAAAAGCTTTATTCAGCATATAAAAAGCGAAACGTCTGTTCCAACAAAAGGCCAATGGCCAGACCATGTCCAAATGGCAAGGAGTGAACTAGACTGACAAATTCAGTATATGAAATGCTAAACGTCTGTGCAACCAAAAGGCCAATGGCCAGTCCATGTCAAAATGGCAAGGAGTGAACTAGAGTGACAAATTCAGTATATGAAATGCTAAACGTCTGTGCAACCAAAAGGCCAATGGCCAGTCCATGTCAAAATGCCAAGGAGTGAACTAGAGTGACAACTGCCACACTTTGCTTGCCAGCACTGCTAAGGACCGGGGTCATTCCCTCGGAGGGGCATACATGGGGGCAGGCCAGGCACTGCAGGGACAGGATCAGGGCGCAGCAGAAGGAGGCAGTGAAGAGGTGGGGGATGCAGACGAGACACTTGCAACTGCAGTGGAGCTGACTGAAGTGGTGGGTGCTGTCACAACTGTGGGGCACAAGTCAGATGGGGTGGGTGCCGGCACAACTCCAGTGGGCAGGTCAGATGGAGTGGATTGGCTCACCACTGCAGTGCCCAAGTCAGACGGGGTGGTCGTGGACTCCAAAGCAGTGCCTACATCCATGGGAGCGGAATGGGGGACAGGTGAGGTCGGCAGGGAAGGGGGGGGACACGGTCCACATCAGTGGCACCAACTGTCTGACCAGGTGTGGAGGAGCAAGTGCAAGAGGGGGATGGCCTTAGCATTTTGGGGATGGTGTATCTGTGTGTGGGAGAATCCGGGGCAGGGAGTGGTGGGGGAACCTCTGGAGTGGTGGCCTGGGGGATGGAGGACGGAGACTTTGCCTTGGAACTGCATGGGGGCGGGGGGTGTTGCTCTTCTTGCGCCGGGGGGACTTGCGGGTGGGCATCTCGGTCTGACCGCACCTGGGGGAGGGTGTCCGGGTATGAGGGGCACTCCCTTCTGTGTGTGGGGACTTCCTCTTCCCCTTGTAATCAGGATCTGCTGGGTCGTGGGGAAGAGGCCAAGGTCAAAGAGGAAGAGCTTCTGGGGGGATGGGGTTGCAGGTGAGGCAAGGGAAGGGGGCTGGGAGGGAGAGGTCTCGGAGGACTGTGGATGACTGTATGTGTGTCAGCAAACCAGCCCCTGTGAGTGTGGAATCAGTCCCCTGTGCTTGCTTGTGTGCATGTCTAGCACTTGGTTTGGGGGTTTCTGTGCTTGGGACAGGTAGGCTGCTAGGAATCATGGGTAGTGCAGAGGTAGGAGGGGTGTGGGACTGTTGGAGGAGGGATACTGCTGCCGTCAGGGAGGAGGCCACAGACTGGTTTGTCCTCTGTATGATAGACATGCCCGAGGAAATGCCCTCCATGAATGACACCAGTTGTGTCAACAGACCTGTGTGTGCATGGAGGACCTTCAGCATCGATGTCTGCCCTACATGGATCTGTCGAAGTAAGTCCACAGACTCCTCACTCAGGGCAGCAGGGGACACAGGGGCAGGGGGTGCGGTGCCTGGCACAAAGGAGACATGCTCACGAACACGGAAGCCCACAGGGACCTCTGGAATGGGAGCCGATGGGAGGGTGGTGGTGGTGGTAGTGGCGGTGGTGGTGGCGGTGACAGCCTCACTAGCTGGTGTTTGGTGGCTGCTGACACCCACCTCCACAGGGGAGTCATCCTCAGAGCTGCTGTGGCCTTCAGCTGGGGGGATGGTGCTGATGACTCCTCTGTGTGGCTCAACTCGCCCTCCGTGCCACTGGGTCCACCTGACTCCTCTCCTTCTGTCCCTGTAAGGCTCTGTGGCTCCTCCTGGTCCTTGGAGCTGTCCCCTCATGTGGCCGTGGATGTATCTGGATAGGAATAGGAAGTAACAGAACATCAGTCACCTGCACCAACTGCACACACCACAGTGAGTACATCACATCACAGGGCAAGCCCTGGCATCATCTGCTGAACACAGCTCAAAGTGCCAACACTGTTTAGGATGAGACAAATGTCATTCTCTTCATCAACCATGGCACACATATCCCTCCTTGACTTTCACACATCTGTCCGTTGCATGTTGGATGCTAACACATCAATGTGCCAACATGCACCACCCACACTTTAGTTGTACATGCAAGTGAACATGTAGGAGCATGTCACTAGACACACAGCACATCTCTTGTGACTGACTCAGTACAGGTGTCCGGATGAAGGGATGGGCAGAGACTTATTTCACATGCTTGGGATGCATGCCAGCAACATACACTATGATGTACTCATGTCCTGATGGGCAAGGCCACAATGGGGTGCATGGTGCACACTTGAACACAACGCAGGCTCACTCATAGCAAGTTCAATGCCATGGCACTGGGATGCCCTGAAAGTCAGTGAACACTATCTCCTGTCACAGGGACAGGGCATCCAGACAACAACAATATGCACTGACTCACAATCCTAGCTCAGGGGTAAATCTGACTCTGCAGATGACTGGCGCACTTGCCCATCCCATGCAAACAACATATCCAGGACCCAGAAGACCCCACATCCTGCAAATCATTCATATGAGTCTCAGCAAACACAAATAAATGTACATTAACACATCACAGTCTGCCATGCATATAACCCAGCTGCATGAGTGACACAGTTGCATACACCATTGTGCGCTGTCAGATGATCACACACCTATATGTCACACAGGCCTTGTCTCCCACAGTCACATTGCAGATGTCATGCTGACCCTCTGAATCATGGACACCCCAGTTGTACGTAGCAACAAGGCACACCCTAATGACACAGAGGCACACACCTGAGGGCACATGTCACTAAGCACAACCTGCAATTTCATACATAGGAGTGGGATTACAGAGTGTTTCTGAGTGCCCTTGAGGGGGCATGACTGGGCAGGACTAAGTGAAACAGTGTATTGCCCCGGACAGTAGTCAGGTGGCTAAGCAATTGTGACATACTTGATATACATACTCCTGATGTCCAAAAATTGGAGTCCCCTGCTGCATGGTTTTGTTTTGAATACCCCAAAAACATGTTGCGAGTCAGACCAGCAATTGGTACACATCTCAAGGGCACACACAGTTCACATGTCAGATCTCAGGCATTGTGTAAACAATTGACCCACCCATGAAACACACAACAGAGTCACGGGAACTGATGCTGACTGGTACCTGAAACATAGCTGACTACAGGGACACAGTGCCCTAGTGACACAAGCAACTGACTGTAGGGGCCACACCTGTGGAACAGATGAGGAGAGTGCATCACACAAATGAGGGACCTGATTTTGGGACTACAAGACCTACGTAATGTGGAAGTGTGACCAGGACAAAATACTGCTATTTGCATCTCAGACATAGTACACAGATCAGGCATGGACTTACCCCCTTCCTGCTGCTGTCTGGCCCTCAGCTGCCTATCCAGGTCTGGGAAGACCACCGCCAGAATCCAGAGCATGTGGGGTGTCAGGGTCCGGTGTCCGCCCCTCCTGCGTGGAGGTGACAGCTTCAGCTGGACTCCAGCTATACTCCAGGTCCAGCCACGAAGGTCCTGCCACCTCTTCTGGCAGTTGTGGATCCGGCGCTTGTAGACCCCCACAGAACGAACAGTCCGGGCGATGGTTAGCCAGATCTCCTGCTTCTGGTGGGCATCAACTTGTGAGGATGACAAAGTGAAAAGTACATTAACACACATGCCCCAGATTTGTGCAGCACGCTATTGGATATACATGTCATCATCACAAAGGGAAACACAAATTACACAGGTAGTGCAACCATGGGGAATGAAAACTCACATGCATGTCTGACATGTTAACAATGCCTGGATAGTTTAAACTTGCAATAATGCACTTTAGCAGCATGAAAACTATTCATTACATGTACCTACACACTTTGGTGTACACACTGCTAGTACTGATAGTCAGACAACATGCATAATTAGGAAGGCAGTGGACTGCACACTCACCTGCTCCCCTGGTGTCCCGTAGAGCTTTCTGTACTCTGCAAGGAGCCCGTCCAGCAGGGCCTGGTTCTCCTCCTCAGTGAAGGCTGGGGCCCTCTCCAGTGTATGTGCCATAGCAAGAGCCAGAGGGTGCATAGACAGTAGCAGTGGTAGCAGGGATGTGGTCCAGTAGCGTGTAGTGCAGGCAAGTGAGCTCCCCGGGGGCCAGCCAGCCTTATATCTGTGCTGTAGAGGCAGACTCTGAGCCATGTGTCCCAAGTGATAGGTCCAACACGGTTGCATCCTATGAATCTGGCCAATCCATTCAAAAGTACGACTCGTACACGCCTTCCGCATCGTTCAAATCTTCACCTTCATGGAACACTAGAAATTGCAACATTGTTGTAGGCATCCAACTGAATTTCCAGTGCACAACTCGTACAAGTTTTGAATCCACATCCGTCTCCATGACAGTCCTGAGCCAATAGGTGCGGCCGGCTCGTTCAACTGACTGTACAACGCGCATTTTGAATATACACATGCACCCGTCTCCATATGATTCAATGGCCAAGGCGTACGCCTGTCTCGGACCATGCCTGTCCGACGCGTATGCATGATAGTCACCCGCGTCAGACCTCATTGTATGCAATGACCATGCGTACGCACGGCTCGGTCATGACCCGTGCAATGCGTACGCATTGTCACCCGCGTCAGACCTCATTGTATGCAATGACAAGGCGTACGCACGGCTCGGTCATGACCCGTGCAATGTGTACGCATTGACACCCGCGTCGGACCTCATTAGATTCAATGACAAGGCGTACGCACGGCTCGGTCATGACCCGTGCAATGCGTATGCATTATCACCCACGTCGGACCTCATTGTATGCAATGACAAGGCGTATGCACGGCTCGGTAATGACCCGTGCAATGCGTATGCATTGTCACCCGCGTCGGACCTCATTGGATTCAATGACAAGTCGTACGCACCGCTCGGTCATGACCCGTGCAATGCGTACGCATTGTCACCCACGTCGGACCTCATTAGTGTGACTATTAGACGGATGCAACACACCTATACTGGCCATGGACACCTGCACACACCTGCCACACTATAGCATTGGCCACACAGTGTCCCATGGCATTTGAGGCTGCATTCCCTTGGTGTTTGAGGGGGCCACAGCTGTTTTTTTGTCTGCCACTTTGTGCAGCCACTCCCAGGCTGTGCACGTGTACATGGGGGCAGAGTCCTTTGTGTGTTGTGCACATTAGCACTGTGATGTGCAATTGGACAGTAATGGGCTTGAGTGAAGGCCACAGTGTCAGGTTGAATATGTTTAAGACATGTTACATACACCCTGAGTCCTGGGGGAGATAGCATGTATGTCACAGTGACACCTGTAGCCCCAATACTGATGTGCACCCACAGTCTGTGTGCATGTTGTGTCTCAGATGTGTCTGATCACATGTTACCAATGGGTGACAGTCTCCACATCCATGTGGTATATGCATCAATCTTGATGGGGTGTGTGTCTAAGAGACGTACATGTAGGGCCGGCAGGAACAACAGTGGCCACTACCTGTGGGACTTACGCTTGCCTTGAGGTGTGTATGTGTACGTGCTACGCCATGTCCATTGCTGTGTTGATGTGGCAATACAGGGAGCCTGGGTTTCTGTATGGCAAAGATCTGTGATGCCTGGGAGACATGAGTCCTCATTTGTCACTGGGGTGGGTATTTTGAACGTTGCAGCAGCACATAGGTTGGGTGACACAGCCAGATGATTAGCCCATTGCACTACATGGCACTCATGTGGACATGTGGAATTGAGATGTGAGGTGGTGGTCTTGTAGCTGACATATGTGTCCCTGACCAACAGCACACACCTCAGTACATTGTGTAATGTCATGAACTAGCATGTGATAGTGATCGTGGTCATGGCCACATGGGTGGATGTACTGACAATCTTCCTTTGTGCATATCTGTACTGCAGGGCACCAGCTGTCCATCGGCCGTTCCCAGACCTTGCAACCATGCAGGAACGCGACAGCATCAGACGGTACCGTTTTACCAGGCCACTGATTGAGGAGTTGGCTGAGCAGTTGGCGCCACATCTGCTACCTAGCCGGACATACCCTACAGCACTGACCCCAGAGGTAAAGGTGATGGCAGCCCTGCACTTCTTTGCTACCGGTACCTTCCAGTACACTGTGGTTACTGCTGGTGGTATGTCGCAAACGATGTTTAGTCGGGTGCTACGCGATGTCTTGGAGGGGATGTTGCAATTCCTCGACCTGTATATCAAGTTCCCGAGCCAAGATGAACTCCCTGAAATTAAGGATGCCTTTTATACACTGGGGAGGATGCCAAAAGTCATTGGATCCATTGACGGGACACATGTTGCCCTGATACCACCACAGGCACATTAGAAGGCATACCGCAACAGAAAGCACTACCATTCGATCAATGCTCTGGTGGTCTGTCTTGCTGACATGTTGCTCACACATGTGTGTGCACGGTTCCTTGGTTCGGCGCACGATGCCTGCATTATGAGAAGTAGTCACATTGCAATGCTGATGTCACAGATGCCAGCTCAGCGTGCCTGGCTTGTCGGTGTGTACTGACTGTTTCTCATTCTGTGTGTTTGTCAGTGTTGTATTCCGCACTCCTACAAAACTCAGCTACTTGTTCATTTTTGTGTGTGTAGGTGACTCTGGATGCCCCAACATGCCGTGGTTGCTGACACCCCTCAGGAACCCTGTGACACCAGCCGAGCTGCGCTACAATGAGGCACATGGTCGAAGCAGGAGGGTGATTGAGCAGACATTCGGCCTCCTGAAAAGCTGCTTTCGCTGCCTGGACAAGACCGGAGGGGCCCTCCCATATGAGCCTGAAAAGGTGTGCAATATAATACTGGTCTGCTGCATGCTACACAACATGGCGGTGCGGAAGGAGGTGCCTCTCATCCAGGATGATGATGACGACGACCAACGTCTGGCACCTATGGAGGATCCCGGCCTGGGCCAAGATGCCAGTGATGATGAAGATGATGGTGACGTCCGCTCCCAGCTCATCAACAACTTCTTCACCTGAATGTGAGTTTCCAGGGTTGTTATGTGAATGTATGGAGGTAGCCTGGAATGTGTTGAGCCAGCTCTGTTGCTGTCTGAGTGTGTCTGTGTGCCACTTGACTGGATGCGTGCTGTGATGTGTCTATTCAGGTGGTGTGTACTCCACAATAGGGTAGTACTGCTAACTAGTGTTTGTGTAGGTGTTTTGCAACATGTTTTGTGCATGTGTATTGCATTTCTCTCCTGTTCGTCTGTGCTTTTATCTTGTCTGTCCTTCCCAGGGTCCTTTGCCTGTTGTGTGGTCAACACTGACCCCCAACACCCAGATGCCAACACCAGTGTGGAAGTTGACAATTCCCATCAACTGATGTACTACACATCCCTGGACTTCCATTCTCCAACACATTGTGAGAGTGTGTCCACTGTTACGTAGAATTACCGTGTAACTAGTGTGGAATAAACGTGTTGCTGATGTGTAATGAACTTGTGCTACGCTTTATTATGTGCGTTGTCTGTCTTCCCACATCTGAGTGACATCTGCTTACCTCACCTGTGGACTTGTTGCCACTGACTGTGCTTGGTGTTGTGTCTGTGCATGCCAATGTGTTTCAGGTCAACATCATTGTGTGTGATGAGTAACATGGCCATGGTGAGTATGTTTTGTGTTGCCATAGTGGTGTGTCTCCCTCACATGTGTGACATCCCCATGACTCACCTTACCTTGGTCACATTGTTGCAGTATTTGGCATGCACTGTTTTGTGTATCAGATCGACTTTGCCCTGAACATGACAAGTTGGAATCACAACAGAGGCAAGTATGGTGTACTGGTGAGTTTATTTACAAACATGTATTAGCGAAGTGCACAGGATGGTGGATGCTGTACAGTGGTTTGGGAATCCAAAGCTCACATTGGAGTTGGAAGTGCTGGTAGATGAAATGTCCAGAGTAAAGTCCACAGTCGTCTGCTACATTGGCCCAACATGAACCCTCCATGTAATGTGGGCGAGTTGTGTGCAATTGGACAAGGTGTACGGGTTGCGCACAAAGAACATTGCCCAGAACAGGTTTGGAGGCCCTGGGGGATGTGCTGGGACATCTGCCTCTCACATGTCCTTCTTCGGACGACCCCTCTTCTTCCGGGGGGGGGGATCCTCATGTGCAGGCCTCTGTGGTGCAGGGGACTCTCCGCCAGAGTCCTCCTCCCTCCTTGTGGTGCTGGCAGGTGGTGCTGCGACAGATGTTGTGGGCACACAGGGGGTTGTGGACAGGTTGGTGTTGATCTCGCGGAGGCATTGTAGTATGTCCCGATGCACCGCAGTAAGGGCATCCCACTTTGCCTCCATGCGGACGTGGTGGGCGACCTGCTCCTGTTGCATGTCCTTGAGGATCCCCACTACCTGGCCAAATCCTCCAGTGCTATCCTGGTATGCATCTAAGATGCGTGCCAGTTCGGGGTCATCATGCAGTCCAGACCCCTCTGCAAGGCGTGCCCTGTGCCTCCCACCCCTCGCCAGCACCCCTCTCCACAAGGGCAGGACCAGCGGCGGTACGCACAGGTGACACTGGGACCCCTTGGGTGGTGTTGCTGGTGGTGTTGGCTGTAGCTTCCAGGGGGTCCTGTGTCCCTGTGCTGTGTGTGTCGATTGTCCTTGGTCTGTCCGTGTTGGCGGGGGTGCCCTGTCGGTGTCCAGATGCTGGAGGTGTGGGTACAGGGGGGGCAGATGTTGCTGCTGCTGGTGCTGCATGATGGCTCACACCGGAGGGGCCAGGTTGGTCGTCGTCATCCAAAGAGGACAGTGAGAGAGTCAGACCAGAGAGCTCAGTGTCCACCAGAGTCTGGGACTGGGTATCCTCGTCATTTGTCGCTGGGTGCCCAGCATGACCTGTATTTGGAAGAGACACACAATGTGATTTATGTGTTTACATGCATCATTGGTTCACAAACATGACATTTTCTACTTTTCAAACAGATGCCTGCCTGTACACTGCTTTTTCCCAGCTTCTCACAGACAGAGTTTGATCTTGTTGTTGGCCATTTGCCAGCATGGCCTTGTGCTCCCCACAACAGAGCCCAGTGTCAGACATCTTGTCAGTCCCTTCCCACTCCCTGTGGGGCGACTATGGTTCAGGTTGATCTTACAGGGCCATGTGGGTGGGTGTAGGTTGTCTGTGACTGCGAGTCCTATCATACTCTTGGCCACACCCCCCTTCCCAGCATGCTCATGCTTCCTCCCTCTTGACTCTGCTTCCCTGTGAGGGGGTGTGACATCAATGGCAAGATGGCTGACTGTGAAATCCTGGTGTTTGTTTGGCTACCAGTCCCTGCATGGCCTTGTGCTCCCCACAACAGACCCCAGTGTCAGACATCTTGTCAGTCCCTTCCCACTCCCTGTGGGGCGAGTATGGTTCAGGTTGATCTTGCAGGGCCATGTGGGTGGGTGTAGGTTGTCTGTGACTGTGAGTCCCATCATACTCTTGGCTACACCCCCCTTCCCAGCTTGCCCATGCTTCCTCCCTCTTGACTCTGCTTCCCTGTGAGGGGGTGTGACATCAATGGCAAGATGGCTGACTGTGAAATCCTGGTGTTTGTTTGGCTACAAGTCCCAAGTGAGACCCTGTGCTTCACACAGCAGCACCCAGTATGAGGTATCTTTTGCTGATATTTCAATGAGGTGTATGTCAATGCATTGTACCCGGTGAGTTGTGTGGAGTTTGTGTTGGGGGTGTCTCCCCATGCTGAGTAGTATGGTCAGGGCTGTCAGTCCTCCTTCCCATCATGAAACGTGCTTCCATTGTAGGGCATGCAAGTTGTCTTTCAGGAAGTCAGTCAGTGGTGTCCTGCTTCTGATTTGCACACATGCCCTAGCAGGGCCTTGTGCTCCCCACAGCAGGAGCCAGTGTCAGCCATCTTGTCAGTCATTTTCCACTCCCTGTGATGTGGGCATGTTTTAGAGGGGTCTTGATGGGCCAATCAGGAGGGGGGGCATTATCTCTGACTACAGGCCCCATCATGCTTTTGTCTACACTCACTTCACCTGCATCCCCACTATTCCTTCTTGACAGTCAGCTGCACTGTGAGGTGGTGTGTTTGTGGTGGCAAACTGTCTGGCTTGGTGTATTTGGCTTAGTGCCACTGGCTTGCTCTATTTGTTTGTAGGTTGGTGCATGTCATGACACAGTCCCCAGTCACTATGAGATGGCAGGTATTGTGTTTGTGTGACTGGCATACACATCTTGGGTTGATTATCTATTGGTTAGTTTCGCTTTGCTTGCGGTGCATGGTTTCACTGTCCCCTTGCCAGACAATCTTGGTTATGTTGTTTGTGTACTCACCAGGCTCTGGGATGTCTGTTAGGCCATGGACGCTCTCTGGTGGTAGGATGTCCCGCACCTTCTCCTCCCAGCTCCTGAAGTAGACTGGTTTGGCAGGAGGGCCACCGCCGGTGCGCTGACTCAGGGCGTGATCTTTCTCGATGAGTTTCTTGACCCTCCTGCGCACGTCGTACCACCGGTTCTGGATATCGTCCTTTGTACGCAACGTTGGTGCTTGTGCTTTCACCTGTCCACAATCCTCGCCCACATCTTGGTTTTCTTTAAGATGGGGGTCCTTTGAACCAATGTACCAAACAAATGTGGCTCTACTCTGATGATCTCGTCTACCAGCACTTCTAACTCACTATCTGTGAACTTTGAATTCTTGTTTGGAGGCATGGTGATGGCTGTTGGTGGTGGGGGATGTGTGTGTGAGGGTGCAAGGGATGTTGGTTTGGTGTTGGTTTTGCTGTGTGTATGTGTGTGTGCTTTTGTAGAAGGTGCTGATGGTGTATGAGTTGTGTGATGGGTGAGTTGTGAGTGTGTCTGTGGTTACTGTGTACTGGTGTTTGCTGCTGGCTGTGTCTCCTGTTTGCAAGGGATGATGGTAGGGATTGTAGTCCTTTATATAGTTGGAGTTGTGGGTGTGTCTTTGTCCCATGTTTTTTTGGGGTATTTATTGGCTTAGTCATTGCTTGTTTGGTCCTTTTTTTGTGTTTTTTCCATTGTGTTCTGTAGGTATGAAGGAGACGTTCATGTGACGGAAACGGACGCTGCTGTTGTCTCGTGCGGGCTTCTCCACCTCGTTCACGCTGCCTGTCTTCTGTGTTTGGTACACGTCATTCGCGGCGGTCTCTATTGCTTGTGTGCCGGGTTGTCTGTGCGTGTCGGTCATGCGGCTCGGTCTGGTTTTACACGCATTGCATCGTACTGCGCTAATCGTACATAGCGGGTACGGGTCGGTCGGGTTCATTCCGGGTTTGTGTCGGTCGGTGAAAATCACGTCGGTTTTCCGTCCAGATCACTATTTTCCCTCTGGCTCGGTCGTACGGCTTGTATTCCGTACGTGTCGGTTGTAATTCGGTCGTAATGCACGGGTCGTACGGCGCTAGTCCGTGTCGGTCGGTATTCGGTCCGGGTCCGTGTCGGTCGGTTCGTTTTGCTGCCGGAATAGGAATCGAACCCTATGTAGGAAATAGACAAAGGCAGGATAAACCTACACAATAAAGCAACTGTAGTGATTGATAAGGCACATTTTTATCTGAGCTCTGCTTAATTATGGTAGACTGTATGGCCACAGATCAAGGGGTCGATTCCGAACCTGTATTTTTTTCCCCGTACGACTCGTATCCATATTTTTTTTCCGTACAAATCGTACAAGTCATGTCCGACCCGTGAAGTACGATTCGTATGGGAAAAATACATATGGATCGGGCCGATCCATACGAATCATATCGGGAAAAGTTGTACGAGACGGACCCGGACACTTTTCCGTACGAATCGTAAAAATACAGCCCGAGCATACAAGTACGATCCGGACCGGCTTTCCGATGTACCATTCGTACGGAAAACGTCCCATACACGGGGAATGACTTTACCCGCTACGAAGCAAAGTGTGTACGACTCGTATCCCGGGAAAAGTTGTTCCCGTACAGGGGTACGAGTCGTACAGGCCCCCCATGCATATGTATGCACCTTACAACAACATCGTGTATGTAACTATGTACGGTGCGTACCCCCAGCCCATATGTACTGTGCGTTTGCCCAGCGCATATGTACGGTGCGTACCCCCAGCGCGTATGTACAGTGCGTACCCCCAGCTCGTATGAACGGTGCGTACCCCCAGCACGTATGTACGCTGGGGGTACGGTACGTACATACACCACGCACGGGGTGTATGCCTGTACGACTCGTACCCCTGGGGACTCAGCTTTTACGACTGTTATTGGCTCCCGTAAAAAAAGAGCCGTACGGAGTGACGTAGGGACAAATCGTACTTGCTGGGCCGTGAAACGCTGCTTAAATACGTACGGACGTTGCGTACAGGCTGTTCCGGATCAGATTCGTAGGTTTTGTTAACCCGTACGGTCTTTTGTACAAAACGTACGGAAATAGGCTTTCTGTACGAATCGTACTTCCTAGGTTGTACGGAAAGTTTACCGGGTACGAGTCGTACGGAGAAAACGCTCCGTACGACGATTTGTACGGCCTTTTTCCAGGATTGGAATCGGCCCCCAAATGTTGCTTGGAACAAACTTGTTAGAAGGCCTCTTTATTGGCATTTTCCTGGGGCATCCCCTCCACGTTTAGGGGTCCTCTTGACCCTGCCACACCCCTAGTTCCAGCTCTCTAAGGTTCTACATCCTGATTCATGAGTGCAAATGCAGACAATCTACATTTTTTTAACATTTTCACATTTGAGGGTCAGGCTTTAAGCAGGACCCTGGGCATTTGTGTAAGAGGGCTGTAAAATATAGTGTGCACTCACAAACTAGTAAGCTTGTGGTCATTCACAAACATTTTTCAGGTAGATTCCCAGTTCGGAATCACAAAGAGCTCTGCTCCTGTCAACGGAATAATTAAGGGAAGGCCCAAGGTATATATAGGGGCCCGATTACGATCTCGGTCGTAAGGCCTCCGACCAAAGAATTAATTATTTTAAATTAATTTACTTTCAACCCCATACCCCTACACAACACACAGCCAACATGCAAAATCTTTAAAAAAAAATTATTGTACAATTAGCATCATTAATTATCAATTAACCAAATATTATTAGTTGAAACAAAATATTAATTCATTAAAATTAATTAACTATCCAACCTTTACCCCTATAAACCCCACAACCTACACCTAAAATAAAACTTAAAAACATGAATTACACAATTAAAATAATTCATTTTCAAGTAAATACTTCATAGTATTTAACAACTAAGGTGCCGATTCCGATCCTGTATTTTTTTTTCCCGTACGACTCGTATCCGTATTTTTTTACGTACGAATCGTACAAGTACCGTACAAACGGTGAAGTACGATTCGTACGGGAAAAAATACATACGAATCGCCTCGGGAAAAGTCTACGAGACGTCCCCGGACAGTTTTACGTACGAGTCATAAAACTGAAGTCCGAGCGCACAAGTCTGATCCGTACCGGCGTTCCGAATACACAAGCGTATGGAAAACGTCCAGAACGGAGGGAACTTTGTACGACCCCTATCCCGGGTACACTTGTGCCCGGGGTACGTGCCGTACCCCCACCCCAGCCCCGTATGTATGCGCCGTACCCCCAGCCCCGTATGTACGTGCCGTACCCCCAGCCCCGTATGTATGCGCCGTATCCCCAGCCCCGTATGTACGCGCCGTACCCCCAGCCCCATATGTACACGCCGTACCCCCACCCCAGCCCCGTATGTACGCGCCGTACCCCCAGCCCCGTATGTACGCGCCGTACCCCCACCCCAGCCCCATATGTACGCGCCGTACCCCCAGCCCCGTATGTACGTGCTGTACCCCCAGCGCATACATACGGGGCTGGGGGTTCGGCGCGTACAGACTGCTTTTAACTAAACTTGTGTCGCGCTGTGTCATTGATTGTTTGGGTGACACGCGAGCGCTCTTTTTGATTTCTGTTTGCCTGTGAGGTATTTTAACGGGGTTGGGGAGAATTGAAGGAGGGAGTCTCAGAGAACTGTACTAGACATTTGCAATTTGCACTTACCCGCACTTTAAAACATCAAATCACTCTTGCATTTTGCGAGGGATACAGCATTGGTATCTTTTCATTGAGAAGTCTATCTCCTCACTTCCGGTTGCCACCTTAACGCCTCCATTTTGGTTGACGCTCTAGTGGTTGAACCGCCACGGTTGGTCCTCTATTTAGGAGGGGCCATGCAGGCGCGCCAGAGGCAAGCCCGTCTGCGCCCGTCCGCGCCTCGACCGCATCCAGCGCCAGCCACGCTGCTCGAGCCGATATAAGTCCACTTAAATATACTAACAACTACTAGATATTAGGAACAAGGCTAGCGGGGGGAAGAAGATTATTGAGGCGCCGCAGTCCAGCCCGGTCCTTGAGTGTGGCTTGCTCAACTGCCGCTCCCTGGCAAAACACCATCAGGAAGTCTCTAATCTGGTGGAAGATATGCAATTGGATGTGCTATTTCTCACGGAGACATGGTGTAGTAATGACTCCCTGGGGGAACTGGGGCTCGCCTGTCCGGAGGGCTATAAGATTCTCCACAAGCCCAGAATAACCGGGAGAGGTGGAGGGGTCGGGGTGATGTTTAAGGACACGTGGGACTTTGCCCCGCTAAAGGTTGATGAGGTGGCGGGTATTGAGCTATTAGGATTCTCCCTACAAGAACAGAGTGGGAGGCTCCTCACAGGGATGGTCGGTTACAGACCCCCAAGCTCTAACACTCAGTACCAGGCGCTCCTGGATGTCATTGCGGCCCAGTAACTGACCCATTCCAGATTGTTGCTTCTGGGTGATTTCAATCTATGGGAGAATGGTATTTTAGATGGCCACTTAAGAGATCTCAGGGAAACCTGTGAGAGCTGTAACCTGCATCAGCTGGTCCAGCAACCTACCCATCAAGGAGGGCACATTTTGGATCTTCTGTTTGCTGACTGTAACGAAACGGAGGTGGTCAACATTCTACCTCAGACCTGGACCGACCATTCATTGATCCAGTTTCGGATTCGATTACCTGGCGGAAAAACAACTAGACTGCCTCCTGTCACATATCGCATGGGGAGAGACTGGGCTAAACTTTTGAAAAGTAGGGCGGAGCCACTCTTTCGAAACTTGCCTCCTTTTGATCCTCATGAGTCAGTGGGTGTGAACTACCGTCTGTACCAGAACTACATTCATGAAGTATTAGATCAGCTTGCGCCTTTGAAGCGCCTGAAGGCCAGAATAAAACATTCCGCACCGTGGTATACTGAAGAGCTGAGTATCACGCGTAGGTCCTGTCGGCAGGCAGAGAGGAAATGGTGCAGGCATTATGCTGAGCATGATAAAGCGGCCTTCAAAAAGGTGCAGGCTCAGTATAAGGAGCTGATGGCTAAGGCTAAGGCGGATTTCTTCACCAACACCATCTTGTCAGCACCAAATAGCGCAAGAGCTCTTTTTAAGATCGTTAGAGACCTCTCCAATCCCACTAGTTTGGGAAACAAAGTGGTTGCGTCGCGGGCACTATGCGATAAAATCGCCTCCCATTTCGAGGAGAAAATCAAAAAAATTGTAGGGGGGCTAACTATGTGTGACCCCCCCCTCCAAAACATTCTTGGACACATGTCTTCGGAAGAACCAGGGGTGGTAACCTCATTGGAGCATTTATACCACTCACAAATGAGTTGTTTAACAGCTGTGCACAGAATGTGAGGTCAGGGTCTCCGCTAGACCCCCTACCTAACAAGATCTGGAAAGAGCATGCACAGGTACTGCTTCCTCGGATGTGGCAGATATGCTGCCAGTCCTTGGAGGAAGGGGTGGTGCCCGAAGCATGGAAACTGGCAGTGGTCACTCCTCTACTAAAGAAGCCATTTCTGGACCCAGGAGATCCTACCAGTTTTAGACCTATCTCCCTGCTGCCGTTTCCTATAAAAATTCTTGAAAAGGTAGTAAGTAGGTCCCTTTCTGGGTACCTGGAGGAGTTTCATCTCCTGGACAAAAGCCAGTTTGGCTTCAGGCCAGGTCATGGAACAGAGACCGCTCTGGTCACTGTGCTGGACAACCTGCGGATGCGTGCTGACAGGGGCCTCTCGTCGGTACTGGTCTTGTTAGATATGTCAGCCGCATTCGACACGGTAAACCACCGAATTTTGTTGAACAGATTGGAGCGTCTGGGAGTTAAGGGGCGTGCTTTGAGTTGGATGCAATCTTATCTCGCAGGGAGACAACAGGTAGTTTCCCTGCCCCCTTTCACCTCTAGCAGGACCATGGTGGAGCACGGGGTCCCTCAGGGATCGGCCATTAGTCCCATCCTTTTCAACATTTATCTGCAGCCTCTAATCCCTATTATTAAGGCGCATGGGATTGACCTGGTCAACTATGCAGACGACACCCAACTGGTGTTCTCATTGGAGGGGAAGGGCGCACTGACTATGGACAACTTCCAGAAGTGTATGAGTCAGACTTCAGACTGGCTCAGGGCCAACTCCTTGCAATTTAATGGAGGCAAGACAGAGGTGATCTACTGTCCTTCGGCAGGAGTAAGAGACATGCCTTTTGACCTCAGACTGGCCCCAGAAGCGGAACCCATTGTCCCTGTGACTACGGTGCGGAATCTGGGGGTTATGTTTGACAATGATCTTCAAATGGTTTCCCACGCTGAAAATTCAGGGGGGGTGTGCTTTGCTCTCCTGAAAGCCCTGCGACAGATTCTACCTCTTCTGCCTGTGGAGAAAAGACCTCTGGTGGTACGCAGTATCATCTTGAGTAGGCTGGACTACTGCAATTCTCTGTATCTAGGAGCCCCTCTTTACATCTATCAGAGTTTGCAGAGGGTCCAGTCTATGGCAGCCAAACTGGCGCTGAATAGGAAACGTGGATCTTCAACCACTTTAGCGCTACAAGAGCTCCATTGGCTTCCTATAAGGGAAAGGGTTAGGTTCAAATCCCTGTGCATTGTCTATAGAGCGGCACATGGCCTTGGCCCAACCTCCTTGCAGGAGAAACTGTCCTGGTACAAGCCTCAAAGGACTCTACGTTCATCGAGTACCTCTCTGCTAAATACTGGCAGGGTTAAGAAGGCCAGGATGGGAGGTAGGGCCTTTAGTACAGTGGCCTCGCGATGCTGGAATGACCTCCCTCTGAATATCAGACAGGCAAACTCTCTGATGGACTTCAGGCGGAGTCTGAAAACTTGGCTTTTTCCTAGGGAGGGGCACATGATCTCTTAATCCTGCTTTCCTTGGTCGGACTTTGCTTTTCTATCTCCTCTCTTTCTCTTGTTTCTGCTGGTGGACACTCGGTTGGTTCAAAAGTCTTTTCCCAACTCAGTCTTAGCGCCAAGATACCCGTAGGGTGAAAGTTGCGCTCTATAAAAATAAAATACAATGCAATACGGGGCTGGGGGTACAGCACATACATACGGGGCTGGGGTGGGGGTACGGCACATACATATGGGCTAGGGTGGGGGTACGGCGCGTACATACGGGGCTGGAGGTACGGCGTGTACATACAGGGCTGGGGGTATGGTGCATACATACGGGGCTGGGGTGGGGGTATGGCACATACATATGGGGCTAGGGTGGGGGTACGGCGCGTACATACGGGGCTGGGGGTACGGCGCGTACATATGGGGCTGGGGTGGGGGTACGGCGCGTACATACGGGGCTGGGGTGGGGGTACGGCACGTACTTACAGGGCTGGGGGTACGGCACATACATACGGGGCTGGGGTGGGGGTACGGCACGTACATACGGGGCTGGGGTGGGGGCACGGTGCGTACATACGGGGCTGGGGGTATGATGCGTTCATACGGGGCTGGGGGTGGGGGTACGGCGCATACATACGGGGCTGGGGGTACGGCACGTCCATACGGGGCTGGGGTGGGGGTACGGTCCGTACATATGCAATGTTGGGGTACGCACCGTACAGGATGACACGTACGATGTGGGTGATGGCATGTACGTCGCATAGCGGGCCCCCTTTTCCTCGTGCATCGCGGCGTACTTAGCTTTTCCGGCACTTTTTGGCTCCCGTAAAAATATAGCCGTGCGGAGTGCTGTGGGTACGAATCGTACTTGCAGGTCCGTAAAACGCTGTCTGACTCCGTGCGGACGTCGCGTATGTGCTGTCCAGGATCGGAATTGTATGTCTTTTTTAGCCGTACAGTGTTTTTTACGATTCGTACGGAAATGGTATTTCTGTACGAATCGTACTTGCTGGTTTGTACGGTGGAATTCCCGGGTACGAGTCGTATGGAGAAAACGCTCCGTACGACCATTTGTACCCGGGTTTTACAGGATTGGAATCGGCACCTAATTATTAATTGATTAATGATATAATTATTTTTTAAGTAAATAATGAATAATATTTAACAACTAATTATTAATTCATTAATTAAAATTAAAATTAATTTACTCCCCACCATTTACCCCTATAAACCACACAACCCGCTCCTCAAAAAATTAATTGCACAATGAACATAATTAATTATCAATTCATCAATTATCAATTCTTCTGAAGACTTCATCTCACTCAACTCCTCTTTGACGATTACCCAAAACTGGTTAACTGAAAACTACCTCCTGCTGAACACCGCCAAAACAGAATTCCTCCTCACCCCCAAGATTGACCTCTGGATGAAAAAACCTCTCGACCTTCAACTGCTTCCCGGTTATCATCGAGTCAGCTAAATCTCTTGGAATCACCCTAGACTTGAACTTGAACATGAAGAAAAATATTAGTAAGATGTGCAAGGGTGCGAGCCAGCAAAAGAAGGTTTTTTGAAACCTAAAACCATTCCTCCCTCAAGAGGACTTCAAGCAGGTGGTACAAGCACTTGTCCTACCGAGGCTAGACTAATGGAGCGCGACACTCAGTTGCCTCCCCAAATATACCTTGGCCCCGCTAAGGGCCTCGTTGAATGCAGCTGCCAGACGGGTCACCGATACAAAAAAGAATGAGCACATATCCCCAGCCTTAAGATCTCTAAAGTGGTTACCCTACGAAGCAAGAATACAACTAAAGATTGCTTGTCTAACGCACAAAGCCCTCCACTTCAAAACCCCTGGCTGCTTGGCTCACAAACTTGAATTATCAGGAGGGGGCAGACCCTCAAGAAGTGCAAATTCTCTATTACTGAAACCTCTGACCTTTCGCCAAAAGAAAATGAGGCTCAGAGTCTTCTCCAGCACGACACCTAAGATCTGGAACTCTCTCCCACCGGAAATTCACAGAACCCCCAACACGGCTGCTTTCAATTATGAAGTAAAAATAATCCTAATGGACAAGTCCCTGCCTTAATTGGTCATAGCTCGTCTGTTTGCGAAGTGTCTTTTTTTTTTTTTTGCTGTTGTTGTTTTGCCTATCAATTGTAATGTCTATGATTCTCTGCCTTACCTTATTAAGTAATGTTTGTTGGCATCCTTGTACAATCTAAGTAGCTCATTATGAAACCCTCTTTTATCCTTTCAATGTCCCCTTACTTTGTTTCCTCCCTCCATTACTGTGAAGCGCTCTGATACCCTTCGGGGTCTTGTTCGTGCTATAACAAAACTTTTAAATAAATAAATTAATGACTTAATTACTTAACATTAATTAGCAACTAATTATTAAATAATTAGAAATAAATTACTACCCACCCTTTACCCCTTTAAACCCCGCAACCCACACCTAAAAGACAAATACACATAATCATCAATTACATAAATAATATTAAATATAAAATAATCATTAATATATCAGAATTAAACTACTTCCCAACCTATACCCCTGTAACCCCACAACCCGCTACAGAACTAAAAATCCTTCAAATTAATTACAGTAAATTTAATAACTAAAAATGACTAAAAATATAACAAATATTAAAAACCATAAACCATAATTATACAAAAATGTTACACCATATACATTTAAAATATATACTAAACTACATCACAATAATTAAAACATTATATTTTAAAATATATTTTTGCAAATTATATAATGACTTTGATATTTCAAAAATCAATATTACTTACCTTGAAATCGATATTCTTGACAACAATATTCTTGATAACAATACATCCATATCAAGATTTTTGGACACAATAGTTTGGTATGGCGATATTTTTATTTCAATATTTTGTCTCAATACGGTAATAGACAACCATATGTTTATGAGGTTTAATCATCATCAAAGTTGGGGAACCAGGTGCGATTCTCGGCAGGGACTCTCACCGTCCTTTGATTCTGGGCAAATCACTTAGGGGCTTATCACCATGTCGTCACAGAAACGGGACCGACAGACTTCCGGTTGAGGGTCTCGACTGCCTAATTACGATGTGACTGCAGATAGTGCAGTTGCCTACTGACATTTCCCTATGGGAGAATGTGTTATGGCCATAAACTGGCCTTAGCACAAGCTCCCATAGGGAAATGGGAGGTTGTGTTCATCCCTGAACCGTTTGGCAGGCACCTCTGGGTGCCTGTCACATGGTGAAGGGATCCACAAGGGGACACCATAGGTGCCCCTTTGGCCCCCAACCAGAGGTCGCAAACAGAAGGAGGCCCTGCTCAGGGCCCCCAAACATGCTTTCCAACAGGCGTTCCATGTTGGAAAGGAATCACTGACAGAATATCGACTACAAGAATATCGACGTCAAAAATATTGGAGGAGAAATATCGAGATCCAGAATATTGACATCCTATCGACATTATGGTAAGTACAAAAATATCGGAAAAAAAAAATATCGATGTCAAAAATATCGTTGTTAAAAATAATGTTTGTTATTTAAGTTAAAAAAACAATGTAAAATTAAGTAAATATTACATATAATTAAAATAAACAGTAAAAAAATTACAATGTTTAAAAATTATAAATAATATATATATAATGCATAAATAATTTAAACATATACATATAATATATAACATATATCCTTACTAATAATGTGTAATAATTATTTTAATAACTTATAAACAAAATTAAAATATCGTATATATTATAAATACATCTATACACATTAAACAATAATATAAATAAATTTTTTATAAATATATATAACAAATTAAAAATAATATAAAAAATATTAGATAGCAGAGTTAATAAAATTACTATTCCAACTCAAAACAGTGCAACAGTAGGGAAAATGTTTGACAGCGTAGAGGTAAAAATTACTATTCCCACCCCAGTGAGTGCAGCATTAGGGAAAGTGTTGGACAGCGCAGGGGTAAAAATTACTATTTCCACTCCAGTGAGTGCAACAGTAGGGAAAGTGTTGGATAGCGTAGGGTTAAAAATTACTATTCCCACCCCAGTGAGTGCAACATTAGGGAAAGTGTTGAATAGCGTAGGGGTAAATATTACTATTCCCACTCCCGAGAGTGCAACAGTAGGGAAAGTGTTGGATAGCGTAGGGGCAAAAATTACTATTCCCACCCCAGTGAGTGCAACAGTAGGGAAAGTGTTGGACAGCGTAGGGGTTAATTTCTAAACATTTAATACATATATTTAAAAATAATAAAAATGCATTACGAAAAATGTTAAACATACATATAAAATACATACTAAAATACATAACACTAATATAAATATCGATATTATTAACATCGACATTTTTGCTAACGATATTAATTACTTCGATATTACTAACTTCGATATTAAAAAAAACTATATTACTTATCATAAGGTGGATATTTTGGTCAACAATATTCTTGACATCGATATTCTGTCCCTACGATATTAGAAACTCGATATTATTGTAGGTCGATATAATAAATTTGATATTTTGACTGCTCACCGTTGGAAAGCATACTGGAAACCGTGCATTGTAATCCGGACGGCGTAAAACGCCATCCATATGGATTACGGGCTAGTTTCAATCGGCCCACAGGCTCCTTGAGTCCATTGGAAGGCAGCCGAATGACCAGCCAGTTTCACTTCCGACTGCCTAAATTGTAATTTAGGCGGTCGGAGGCTTTCTGACCGAGATCATAATCGCCTCCTTAATCTCCCCTTGCCTAACAAAAAGGAATGTGTCCATCCGTAACGCAACTGTTGCTCACGTAAAGCTCTCTGATTCCTTCGGGTCGAGTTCTCAGTATATAAAAATGACCCCCCCCAAAAAAAATTCATACACCAAACAAACCACGTGACAATAAACTACACCTGCTTCGGAGCCCTATACATTCTCACATTCATGTCTGTGCTGGGAACATCGGAATTTTAAACATGTGCCGAAAAGGCCAAGCTATTAATGGAGTGTGCAGTGTTCAAATGCCAATAACATCACCCACAGACTGATAGTGGTTTCTTTATACATACTCAGGGTGATGCTGTTTAACCTTCCACTGTCTCTTTTTAACACGACTTCATTCTAACCATGAAAACACTGCAGAAGATTTGAAAATGTTAAAACCCACAAGAGGAATAAACTGCAAAACATTGGTTTAAAAAAAAAAAAAACGGTTTACTCATAAGAAATTGTTATTTTACTCCTAGGCTTACATTACAAGCGAGTGCAAACAGAGTTTCAACTTGGCCCTGGCACATCTCAGGCTGCACCACAAGGGGAGCAGGCAATGCTCCCCCCAGCCAGGCTACAGGCTCCCTTCACCGTGATTGCTCTCCCTGAATCCAGCCCTTCACTCAATAAACCTCCCCAACCACTAATACTTCCCACCTCCAGGAGCCGATGGTATCAGGGAAGAGTGGCGGGGAGGGAGGGGTCAGGGAAAGGGGATGCGGGCTGAGGGGGAAAGGAAGGACGACTCATGAAAATAAATAAACTATTAAAAAACATACCTGCTGCCCGCCACATTACGCTCTTCTGCTCCTCTCCATCTGCAGGCACAGGCTCCCAGGCTCCCCTGTGTCCAAACCAGATGCTGCTCTCATGCTGCTGGCAGCATGAGAGCAGCATCAGGATTGGCCTGCGTGACCTCGGTTTGCACTCCCAGAGAGACTGGGAGCCTGTGCCTGACGTCTCCAACCCGGCAACACAGCTCGGGCCTTCCAGGGACAGCCGGCCAAACCGACATGCAGACTGACAACAGTGCCCACCACTCCCTCTCATCACTGTTACCCCGATGGCTCCACCCTCGAAGCCCGGGAAGAAAAAATAAAATGATAATAACCACGTTTTATTATCGTTTTATTTTTCACATATTAGGCTGCTGACCGGGGGTGATTCTCCTCCACCATTGAAAAGGATCCACCGCTGACCACCACTGAAGAACAGGTATATATCTTTGGGTTTATTGCCAGAATCACGTAAACTAATGGAAAAGAGCTCAGTAGTTCCTGGTCAACATGGTTGTTCTCCAAGCCAGGGATAAAAACTTTTATTGTACTGGTTTAGGTAAGAAATACCAGCTGGAATCTGAGATTCTAGACCTCTGACACCACCAGACCTAAATCTAGGCAACTCATAATCAGGGACTTAGAGCTTTTCTACCAATCCTATTAACTTCAAAAGGATACATAGAGCTGAAGATGAAAGACCTGTTCCACAAAGCAATGGCTTATATTATGCTTGTCAAGAATTCACAGGAGTCGTGATAAGCTTTGCAACTGTATGCAAGTGCATACAATGACACCTCAGTACACCCCATGCAAGGGTTGAGACGGGAGCAGAACAACTTTGTGGCTATTTGCAAACTACAGGTGTTACACCTAAATATCGAAGTTACAATATCAATGGTACTAAATATTGAAGACACAATATTTCCAATATCATTATATTGAGGTAAGTAATATTGGTGGTTTGGTAAGTATATTATGTTTCTTTTTTTTACAGTTATATCGAAGTTTACATTTCTTAACCATTTCGCTACTAGGCCTCCCCCCGTGCTAAGCCTTTTTTTGGCTATTTGGGGTATTTCACATAAGGTATCCATGCCAAATTTGCACCCTTTTCTTCCAACATCATGGGGATTTTAAAAGTACCCAGGGTTTGAGGATTTCCCTGGAGGGGACCCAGAAATTAGCCAAAATACAGCTAAATTTTGGTATTTTTAGGAAAATGGTGAAAAAGTGCAGCTGAAGAAAGCATCTGTTTTCCCCTGCAAATGGTATCAACAAAGGGTTTATGGTGCTGAAATCACCATCTTCCAGAGACAGGCAAACTTTTGTCAGAAAACCGAAATGTTTTTCACAGTTTGGGCATTTTACTGGGTCATAGCCAATTTTAGCTACTTTTTGTGCTTTTAACCTCCTTCCAGTTAGTTGTAGAAATATATGTGAAAGCAATAATGGATCCTGGAAAGCTATACATTTCTGAAAAGTAGACAACATTCTAAATTAAGCAAGGGGTAATTTGTGTAGATCTTTCAAGGTTTTTTTTTAATAGATACTAAGGGAGTCATTACGATAGCGGGCGGATCGCCACCGCCCATATGGCGGTGGCGATCCGCCTGCAAAACTCCTCCGCCTGCATGACTTTCACCCCCGCCACATTACGATGGCGGGGGACCCCGGTGGACGGTAAAGACCGTCCGCCGGTTTTCCACTGGTAGGCAATCCACCCGATTGCCTACCGGGCGAAAAAGCCCATGAATATGGTTGGCGGTGCCTTGCAGGCACCGCCATCCATATTAGGATGATGGCGGAGAATGGCCTTTCCATGGCGGAGACTCCATCATGGAAAGGAAGGCGGTTTTGGCTTTGGGGCCCGTTGTGGGCCCCCAGGGTGTTCGGGGGTAGGGGGTGCACAGGGGGGATTGCATTGTCATGGACATGGTGGCAGGCACCTCACGGTGCCTGTCACCTTGTGCATGACAATGCACACAGTGCATTCCCAGCATTGTAGTGGGCGGTGCTGTGAGCACCACCTGCCACAATGCTGGAAATGGAGGATGCCACCGCCACGGTGGTGGTGGCATCCTAATTGCAGGTGCGGGACCGCCGCACCATTGGCAGCCGGTCCCAGCACCGCTAGGGTGGCGGGCGGACTAAAGTCCGCCCGCCATCCTAATGGGCCGCTAACAGTTAAAAACAAGAAAATTTGAAAACGATTAGAAAAAAACAGCCATTTGTGCCAACGTTTTCACCTGTAACTTCTTCATGACAGATATTTTAAAGAAATATATCCTTACATCCACTGGACTCTTCTGGTTGTGGGGATATATAGGACTTTTAGGTTCACCAAGATCCCAAGGAAGCCAGAGCCAATAACTGAGCTGCATCTTGCAATGGTTTTTCATTGTGTACCGGGTATATAGAAAATCATTTGGTAAAATATAAGGAGTGGAAAATAGGTATCCAGGACACCTATGCATTTCTGAAATGGGAACAAAATTTAAAGTTTAGAAGCAGCAGCTATTTGCACATCTCCAAAACTGTGGTTACTCATACTAGCATGTGAATTATGTAAATGTAAATGTAAATGTTGTAGACTTGTAAAGCGCACAGCTGCCCCAGCAACGGGGCGTCCCGGCGCTGTAGACCACTGGGGAACCCGTCCTGGCTATCCCTGTGAGATGGTCCCTTTCTGGGTATCTCCAAGGTGAAACCAGGCATACCCGGCGTCTGTGGGGGGCTGTTGTAGAGATGAGGCAAGCTTAATGCCCAGAGTTGCCGAGTGTGATCCTGGTTAGAGTAGGTATCAAGGTGAGAATTATCGAGTCCGTTTTGACCCTGGTCCACGACCCTGCCGCATCAGGAATTGAACCCTGGTCCCTGGCCGATTCTCTGCTTACGGGTCTGCCGCCTCTAACCAGTGAGCCACACCTCTCCACTTATTATAGGACATTTTTCAAAGTGACTTTTTTTTTAAACATTGTCTTACATTTGGAAGACAGAAATGCATAGAAAGTCAATAGGTAAGAACAGTTGCTCTATAATTCTGTGTTCCTCAAGTCTCCTGATTAAAATTGTACCTCACTTTTGTGGGTATACCTAGTGCCCGCGACAGGAAACGGGCTAAAACGCAACGTGGACACACCACATTTTTACAGTGAAAACTGACTCTTTTTTTACAAAGGGCCTTGCTCTGGATTATGAACCCTAGCTCAGCTGTAACCTAGGGAAACCTAGTAAACCTATACATGTTTTAAAACTAGACATCCAGGGATATCCAGGATGTGGTAACTTGTGTGGCTCTCACTAGGTTCTGTTACCCAGAATCCCTTGCAAACCTCAAACTTTGTAAATTAAAACCCATTTTCCTCACATTTCTGTGATAGAAAGTTCTGGAATCTGCATGGATCCACAAACTTTCACATGCCCCACATTCCCCAAAGTCTCCTGATAAAAAAGGTACCTCAGCTGTGTGGGTAGGCTTAGTGTCCGTGACAGGAAACAGGCCAAAACTCAACGTGGACACACCACATTTTTACAGTGAAAACTGACCCCTTTTTTGCAAATTGCCTAGCTGTGAATTGTGAACCCTAGCGCTGCTGGTACCAAGGGAAACCTCGCAATCCTATACATTTCTGAAAACTAGACACCGAGGGGAGTCCAGGATGGGGGTGGCTTGTGTGGCTTTCACCAGGTTCTGTTACCCAGAATCCCTTGCAAACCTCAAATTGTCTAAAACAACTAATTTTCCTCACATTTCTTGGATGGAAAGTTCTGGAATCTGCGTGGATCCTCAAAATTCCACACACCCCGCATTTCCCAAAGTCTCCCAATAAAAATGGTAACTCACTTGTCTGGGTAGGCCTAGTGCCCGCGACAGGAAGCGGGCCAAAACACAACGTGGATACACCACATTTTTACAGTGAAAACTGATCCTTTTTTTGCAAAGTACCTAGTTGTGGATTTTGAAAGATAGCTCTGCTGGCACCAAGGGAAACCCAGCAAACCTAAACATTTTTGAAAACTAGACACCCAGGGGAATCTAGGATGGGGTGACTTGTGTGGCTCTCACCGGGTTCTGTTACCCAGAATCCCTTGCAAACCTCAAACTGAGTAAAAAAAACACATTTTCCTCACATTTCTGTGATGAAAAGTTCTGGAATCTGTGTGGATCCACAAAATTCCACCTACCCCGCATTCCCCAAAGTCTCCTAATAAAGATGGTACCTCACTTGTGTGGGTAGGCCTAGTGCCCATGAAAGGAAATGGGCCAAAACGCAACGTGGACACACCACATTTTTACAGTGAAAACTGACCCTTTTTTTGCAAAGTTCCTACATGTGGATTTTGAACCCTAGCTCTGGCGGCACGTAGGGAAACATAGCAAACCTACACATTTTTGAAAGCTACACACCTGGGGAATCCTAGATGGGGTGACTTGTGTGGCTCTCACCAGGTTCTGTTACCCAGAATTCCTTGCAAACCTCAAACTGTTTCAAAAAACACATTTTCCTCAAATTTCTGTGATAGAAAGTTCTGGAATCTGCGGGGATCCACAAACTTCCACCCATCCCACATTCTCCATAGTCTCCCGATAGAAATGGTACCTCTCTCGTGTGGTTGGGCCAAGTGCCTGTGGAAGGAAATGTCCCAAAACCTATTGTGGAGACACCAAAATTACCTATCACAAAATTACCTGATTTTGCAAGGGGGCACCTGGGTTTTTGGCCCCGGGCTCAGCAGCCATGTAGGGAAACCTAAAAAACCCATACATTTCTAAAAAATAGACACCCGGGGAATCCAGAGAGGTATAGCTTGCATGGCCCCCCCCAATGTTTTTGTACTCAGAATCCCCTGTAAACCTCAAATTTAGCTGTCACATCACATTTTTCTCACATTTCTGTGTGTGTAGGTTGTGAGATCAATGGGCTGAAATACATTTCCTACCACTCAGCATTCCCCCAATATCCCAATAAAAATGGTAACTCACTCGTATGGGTGGGCCAAGTAGCTGCGACAGGCAAGGGCCCAAAGCATATTGTGGCGACATTAAAATTACCTTTTACAAAATGACCTGGTATTTCAAGGGGGACACCTGGGTTTTTGGCCCTGGACTCGGCGGCCATCTAGGGAAGCCTACCAAACTCACACATTTCTGAAAACTACACACCCTAGGGAGTACAGGGAGGTATGGCTTGCATGGATACCAACACATGTTCCTACCCAGAATCCTCTGCATACCTTATATTTTGCTGATAAAAATCAAATTTTTCTCACATTTCTGTGTGGGTAAGCTGTGGGATCTCGGGATGACACAAATTTCCTACCATTCAGCGTTCCCCCAGGTCTCCCAATAAAAATGGTACCTCACTTGTGTGGGTGGGCCAAGTACCTGCCACAGGTTTTGCAAGGGGGGCACATTGGTTTTTGGCCACCCAGTGTTCCCCTCTGTCTCCTGAGTAAAATTATACCTCACTTGTGTGGGTGGGCCTAGGACCTCTGACTGGGAAGGGTAAAAAACATAGGGATTGAGGGTATAGCACAGCGAATTCTAATCGCTACATTTAAAAAAAAAATCAATTTTTAGCCAATTCTGCATTGGACGGCAAGACAAGTGAGGTATCATTTTACTCAGGAGACAAAGGGGAACGCTGTTTTTTTCAGATAAATCTGAGTTTTGCAGGGGATTCTGTGTAGGCAAAAACATTGGGAGGTCCATGCAACCCATACCTTCCTGCACTCCCCAAGGTTTCTATTTTTCAGAAATGTGTGGCTTTAGTAGGTTTTCCTAGATGGCCACCGAGCCCGGGTCCAAATACTCAGGTGACCCCTCTTGAAAAACCAGGTCGTTTTTTGATAGGTTAATTCTCTCCACAGTATAATTTGGGCCATTTCTTGTTGTGGCCACTATGCCTACCCATGCAAGTGAGGTACCACTTTTATCGGGAGACCTGGGGGAATGCTGGCTGGTAAGAAATTTGTGGCAGACTGGTGATACCACAATTTTCCCACACACAAAAGTGGGGAAAATGTGATTTTTGCAGGGGATTGTGGGGAGGAAGATGTTGGGAGATTCATCCAAGCCACACCTCCCTGGACTACCCTGTATGTCTAAGTTTTAGAAATTCTGGATTTGGTAGGTTTTCTTAGATGGCCGCTGAGGCCGGGACCAAAAACGCAGGTGACCACCTTGAAAAACCAGGTAGTTTGTGATAGATAGGTGGGCACCTGCGTTTTTGGTCCTGGGTTTGCAGACATCTAGGGCAACTTAAAAAACCCAGACATTTCTGAAAATTAGACACCCCTGGGAGTCCAGTGAGGTGTGGCTTGCATTGATCCCTTAACATTTTCCTTCCAAGAACTTGTGCAAACCTCACATTTAGCTAAAAAGACAAATTTTCCTCTAATATCTGTGTGGGGAGGTTGTGGTATCACCACACGGCACAAACTTACAACCACTCAGCGTTCCCCTCAGACTCCTGATGAAAATGATACCTTACTTGTGTGGATGGGCCAAGTGCCTATGACATGGAAGGGCCGAAAATGTGTAGAGATTGAGGGGGGCCCAAACGGGGTCCAAAAGGGTGTTTGTTTATACATTTTTAGGCTGACGCTACTTTGGGCACCCACACAAGTGAGGTATCATTTTTCTCGGGACACCAAGAGGAATGCCTGGTAGTAGGACATTTGTGACTGCGCAATGATCCTACGACTTACCCATACAGAAATGTGAGGAAAATGTGACTTTGTAAGTAAATTTGACGTTTGCGGGGGTTTCTGGGTAAGAAAACGCTGGGGGATCCATGCAAGCTACACCACCACCAAGAGTCAGTACACGCACACCACCACCACCAGCCAAGTGCCATCCACACACATACCGCCAGCCAAGCGCCATGCATGCATACTGCCAGCCAAGCGCCATCCATGCACACCGCCAGCCAAGCACCATCCAAGTACACCGGCAACCAAATGCTATCAATGCATGCAGTCAGCCAAGCAATATCCACGCACACTGCCAGCCAAGCGCCACCCACGCACTCTGCCATCCAAGCGCCATCCCCACACACCCCCAGCCAAGCAGGGCCAGACTGGGAACAGCAACCAGCCATGGCGGATTGCTGCTCGACCGGCCCTGGGAGGGGGGACTTACTAGTAAAAAGCACTGTTCCCACCAATCTACACACACCATCATCAAGCGTGAGTCCACCCACACCATTAGCCAAGGACAGGTCCACACACACCGACAGCAAAATGCCAGCCAAAGGTCAGTACACGCAGACCATCAGACAAACTCCAGTTTACACACACACAAACTCTCACTGGTTTCTACTGGTTTTCTGCCCCCGCTTGGGTGCAGATGAGAAAAAAAATATCACTGAAACTGTCAAAATGTGTGCCTAAAAAAAGGGAGCAACCCTTGCCTATGGGACTTCTCACTGGCATGCCCATAAACATATCCCTGGTGCCTAGTGGGCTTTCTGCAAGGGGCTATTGCCCTAATATGCCTTCCAAGGAGCAGAAAGGCTTTTTTTGGCAGTGGGGGCATTAGCATGCCCATTCTCGGCAGCTCCTACGTGTAAAAAAAACAACACAATCCCTGGCGCCTAGTGGGCTTTCTGCCCCACCAAGGCAGATTAGGGACTATTGCCCTCATCTGCCTCCCGGGGGAGGCAGCCAGGCGGTGGCAATTTTTTAGGGGAGTGGGGGCAATTGCATGCCCATTTTGAACAGCCCCCAGCCCATACACATTAAAAAAATCCAAGGTGCCCAGTATGCTTTCTGCCCCCCAGGGGGCAGATCGGGTGCTATTGCCCTCTGCCTCCCAGGGGAGGCAGAATGCCTGAGGCATTTTTTTTGGGGTGTGGGGGCAGCCCCCACCCCCTAAATAAAATAAGCTAAATAATCCCTGGCATCTAGTGGGCTTTCTGCCCCCCAAGGGGCAGATTGGGGGCTACTGCCCCATCTGCCTCCGGGGGGGGGCAGAAAGACTGTGGAAGTTTGCAGGGGTGGGGGCATTGGTGCTCCCATCTTAGGCAGCCCCTACGCTAAATGAAATTAAAAAAAAATCCCTTGCTTCTAGTGAGCTTTCTGCCCCCCAAGGGGGAGATTGGGGGCTACTGCCCCATCTGACTCCCAGGGGGGCAGAAAGACTGGAATTTAGATGCACAGTGTGGGGGGCATTGTTATGCCCCTCTTGCGAGACCCCCACCCCTAAATCATATACAAAAAAAATCTCTGGCTCCTGTGGGCTTTCTGCTCCCGAGGGGGGGGGGCAGAAAGACTGACTTGGCCCAAAAATAATTGGGGGGAGCAAAGGTCCTTGCCCAAGGGACCGCTCCCCCTCCCTGGTGTCTAGTGGGTGAATCCCTGCTTGGGGATTGCCCTCCTGGGGCGATCCCCAAGCCGGATCCACTAGGGAGGGGTATCATGGGAATGGGGAGATTCTCCCCTTTCAGACACCTACCACATGAACAAACGACACGTACCCGCAAAATGGCACACACACACAGGGGATCCACATCCTGGCCACTAACAACAGCCCACCATAGGGGTTACATGGCCAGCACCACTAACACCCCACCCATAGGGATTATGTTGCCCATCACTACTGCCACCCCCAGCCATAGGGCTTATGTTGCCCACCACTACTGCCACCCCCAGCCATAAGGCTGATGCCCATCACCCCTGCCACCCCCACTCACAGGGGACCTGTTGCCCATCACCCCTGCCACCCCCACCCATAGGGCTTATGTTTCCCATCACTACTGCCACCCCCAGCCATAGGGCTTATGTTGCCCATCACCCCTGCCACCCCCAGCCATAGGGCTTATGTTGCCCATCACTACTGCCACCCACACCCATAGGGACTATGTTGCCCATCACCCCTGCCACCCCCAGCCATACGGCTTATGTTGCCCATCACTACTGCCACCCACACCCATAGGGCTGATGTTGCCCATCCCTCCTGCCACCCCCACCCATAGGGACTATGTTGCCCAGCACTCCTACCACCCCCACTCATAGGGGACCTGATGCCCATCACTACTGCCACCCCCAGCCATAGGGCTGATGCCCATCACCCCTGCCACCCCCACCCACAGGGATGATGTTGCCCATCCCTCCTGCTACCCCCACCCATAGGGACTATGTTGCCCAGCACTCCTACCATCCCCACTCATAGGGGACCTGATGCCCATCACTCCTGCCACCCCCACGCATAGGGCTTATGTTGCCCATCACCCCTGCCACCCCCAGCCATAGGGCTTATGTTGCCCACCACTACTGCCACCCCCAGCCATAGGGCTGATGCCCATCAACCCTGCCACCCCCACTCACAGGGGACCTGTTGCCCATCACCCCTGCCACCCCCACCCATAGGGCTTATGTTTCCCATCACTACTGCCACCCCCAGCCATAGGGCTTATGTTGCCCATCACCCCTGCCACCCCCAGCCATAGGGCTTATGTTGCCCATCACTACTGCCACCCACACCCATAGGGACTATGTTGCCCATCACCCCTGCCACCCTCAGCCATACAGCTTATGTTGCCCATCACTACTGCCACCCACACCCATAGGGCTGATGTTGCCCATCCCTCCTGCCAACCCCACCCATAGGGACTATGTTGCCCAGCACTCCTACCACCCCCACTCATAGGGGACCTGATGCCCATCACTCCTGCCACCCCCACGCATAGGGCATATGTTGCCCATCACACCTGCAACCCCCACCCACAGCGCTGATGTTGCCCATCATCCCAGCCACTCCCACCCATAGGGGTTATGTTGCCCATCACTACTGCCAACCCCAGCCATAGGGCTTATGCTGCCCATCACCCCTGCCACCCCCAGCCATAGGGCTTATGTTGCCCATCACTACTGCCACCCCCAGCCACAGGGCTAATGTTGCCCATCACTACTGCCACCTACACCCATAGGGCTGATGTTGCCCATCACTCCTGCCACCCCCACCCATAGGGACTATGTTGCCCAGCACTCCTGCCACATCCACCCATAGGGGACCTGTTGCCCATCACTCCTGCCACCCCCATCCATAGCTCTCATGTTGCCTATCACTCCTGCCACCCCCCCTCATAGGGGACCTGTTGCCCATCACTCCTGCCAACCCCACCCATATGGCTTATGTTGCCCATCACCCCTGCCACCCCCACTCACAGGGGACCTGTTGCCCATCACCCCTGCCCCCCCACCCACAGGGCTGATGTTGCCCATCACTCCTGCCACCCCCACCCATAGGGACTATGTTGCCCAGCATTCCTGCCACACCCACTCATAGGGGACCTGTTGCCCATCACTCATGCCACCCCCACCCATAGGGCTTATGTTACCTATCACTCCTGCCACCCCCACTCATAGGGGACCTGTTGCCCATCACTCCTGCCACCCCCACCCAAAGGAGACCTGTTGCCCATCACTACTGCCATCCTCACCCATAGGGCTTTTGTTGCCCAGCACCCCTGCCACCCCCAGCCATAGGGTTGATGTTGCCCATCACCCCTGCCACCCCCAGCCATAGGATGGGTGATGCGCAACACATCCAACATACTCCATCAGGTATGTCCGCAAAATACATCCCCCCTAACATCATGTCAACATTGTGTAGCCTGTGAAAAATGCCCACAACAGTGATTATGGCTACAAACATACAATGTAAGTAACAGCGGCGGGACGCACAGGTGACACTGGAACCCCTTGGGTGGTGTTGCTGGTGGTGTTTACTGTAGCTTCCGGGGGGGCCTGTGTCCCTGTGCTGTGGGTGTTGATTGTCCTTGGTCTGTCCGTGTTGGTGGGGGTGCCCTGCCGGTGTCCAGATGCTGGAGGTGTGTGTACAGGGGGGCCAGATGTTGATGCTGCTGGTGCTGCATGATGGCTCACTTCGGAGGGGCCAGGTTGGTCGTCATCATCCGAAGAGGAGAGGGAGAGAGTCAGACCAGAGAGCTCAGTGTCCACCAGAGTCTGGGACTGGGTACCTCATTATTTGGCGCTGGGTGCCCAGCACCACCTGCGTTTGGAAGAGACACACAATGTGATTTATGTTTCTACATGCATCGTTGGTTCACAAACATGACATTTTCTACTTTTCGAACAGATGCCTGCCTGTTCACTGCTTTTTCCCAGCTTGTCACGGACAGACTTTGATATTGTTGTTGGCCATTTGCCGGCATGGCCTTGAGCTCCCCACAACAGAGCCCAGTGTCAAACATCTTGTCAGTCCCTTCCCACTCCCTGTGAGGCGAGTATGGTTCAGTTTGATCTTGCTGGGCCATGTGGGTGGGTGTAGGTTGTCTGTGACTGCGAGTCCCATCATACTCTTGGCTACACCCCCCTTCCCAGCATGCACATACTTCCTCCCTCTTGACTCTGCTTCCCTGTGAGGGTGTGTGACAGCAATGGCAAGATAGCTGACTGTGAAGTCCTGATGTTTGTTGTTGGCCATTTCCCAGCATTGCCTTGAGCTCCCCACAACATAGCCCAGTGTCAGACATCTTGTCAGTCCCTTCCCACTCCCTGTGAGGCGAGTATGGTTCAGTTTGATCTTGCTGGGCCATGTGGGTGGGTGTAGGTTGTCTATGACTGCGAGTCCCATCATACTCTTGGCTACACCCCCCTTCCCAGCATGCACATACTTCCTCCCTCTTGACTCTGCTTCCCTGTGAGGGGGTGTGACAGCAATGGCAAGATGGCTGACTGTGAAATCCTGGTGTTTGTTTGGCTACAAGTCCAAAGTGAGCCCCTGTGCTTTACACAGCAGCAGCCAGAATGGGGTATCTTTTGCTCATATTTCAATGAGGTGTGTGTCAATGCATTGTACCCGGTGAGTTGTGTGGAGTTTGTGTTGAGGGGGGTGTCTCCCCATGCTGATAAGTATGGTCAGGGCTGTCAGTCCTACTTCCCATCATGAAACTTACTTCCATTGTAGGGCGTGCAAGTTGTCTTTCAGGATGTCAGTACGTGGTGCCCTGCTTCTGATTTGCACACAAGCCCTAGCAGGGCCTTGTGCTTCCCACAGCAGGAGCCAGTGTCAGCCATCTTGTCAGTCATTTTCCACTCCCTGTGATGTGGGCATTTTTCAGGGAGGTCTTGATGGGCCAATCAGGAGGGGGAGCATTATCTGTGACTACAGGCCCCATCATGCTTTTGGCTACACTCACTTCACCTGCATCCCCACTATTCCTTCCTGACAGTCAGCTGCACTGTGAGGTGATGTGTTTGTGGTAGCAAACTGTCTGGCAGTGTCTATTTGGCTTTGTGCCACTGGCTTGCTCTATTTGTTGGTAGGTTGGTGCTTGTCATAACACAGCTCCCAGTCACTATGAGATGGCAGGTATTGTGTTTGCCTGACTGGCATAAACATCTTGGGCTGATTATCTATTGGTTAGTGTAGCTTTGCTTGCGGTGCATGGTTTCACTGTCCCCTTGCCACACAATCTTGGGTATGTTGTTTGTGTACTCACCATGCTCTGGGATGTCTGTTAGGCCATGGACGCTCTCTGGTGGTAGGATGTCCCGTACCTTCTCCTCCCAGGTCCTGAAGTAGACTGGTTTGGCAGGAGGGCCACCACCGGTGCACTGACTCAGGGCGTGATCTTTTTCGATTAGTTTCTTGACCCTTCTGCGCAAGTCATACCACCTGTTCTGGATATCGTCCTTAGTGCGCCTTGCTGGTGCTTGGCCGTTCACCTTGTCCACAATCCTCGCCCACATCTTGGTTTTCTGTGAGATGGGGGTCCTTTGGACCAATGTACCAAACAAATGTGGCTCTACTCTGATGATCTCGCCTACCAGCACTTCTAACTCACTATCTGCGAACTTTGGATTCTTCATTGGGGGCATGGTGATGGGTGGTGGTGGTGAGGGATGTGTGTGTGAGGGTGCAAGTGATGGTGAGTTGGTGTTGGTTTTGGTGGGTGTATGTTTGTGTGCTTTTGTATGAGGTGCTGATGGTGGGTGAGTTGTGTGATGGGTGAGTTGTGAGTGTGTCTGTGGTTGATGTGTACTGGTGTTTGCTGCTGGCTGTGTCTCCTGTTTGCAAGGGATGATGGTAGTGATTGTAGTCCTTTATGTAGTTGGAGTGGTGGGTGTGTCTTTGTATTTGTATTTGTATTTGTATGTTGATTTATAGAGCGCGATTGCTGCCCGGGGGCGTCCAAGCGCTAAGAAGCCAACAGAACAAGAGGAGGTAGCCAGGGCGTTATTGAGCAGCATTGAAGAGGAATGTTTTTAGCTGTTTCCTGAATGAGGTAAGATTGGGATTTTTGGCCCATTTTTTTAAAAATATTTATTGGCTTTGTCATTGCTTGTTTGGTCCTTTTTTTGTCTTTTTTCCTTTGTGTTTTGTAGGCATGAAGGAGACGTTCATGTGACGGAAACGGATGCTGCTGTTGTCTTGTGCGGGCTTCTCTGCCTCGTTCACGCTGCCTTTCTTCTGTGTTTGTTACGCGTCGGTCGCGGCGGTCTCTATTGCTTGTGTGCCGGGTTGTCTGTGCGTGTCGGTCGTGAAGCTTGGTCTCTGTGCGAGTCGGTCTGGTTTTACACGCATTGCATCGTACTGCGCAAACCGTACATCGTGGGTACGGGTCGGTCGGCTTCATTCCGGGTTCGTGTCGGTCGGTGATAATCGCGCCGGTTTTCCGTCCGGATCACTATTTTCCCTATGGCTCGGTCGTACGGCTTGTATTCCGTACGTGACGGTTGTAATTCACACGCATTGCATCGTACTGCACAGCTCGTACGGCGCTGGTCTGTGTAGGTCGGTATTCGTTCCGGGTCTGTGTCGGTCGGTTCGTTTTGCGGCCGGAATCGGAATTGGCCCCTCAGTGTCAGTGCCGAGCCCTGGAAAGTACCGGCTCAAATTAGGCACTGTACCCTCATCAGCTATTTCACTGAATGCACCCTCCTGACTGGAATAGGCCCTTGTTTTCTGGAATCACAGAAAGAACTCATGCCTGGTGATGTCACCAGATGCCGGGATGCAATTACAGCCTTATTAAGGGCCACAACAGAGATTTCATTTTGCATAGTTATACTGTAAGTAATCCGGCAGTCATGCTCGATGAGGCTCAACAGAAACCGCCAGTTCTGTTGTAAGTGCGCGCTAATAGAGCAAGATGGAGCAGTAGACAGTCGGTGGGATGGAACCCGCTAACCCAAGGAGAGGTTTCTTCTCAGTAGAGCTTTTTTCTGCTAATTGTGTTTACACAAATCAGCAGCAGATCAGAGGGGCTGTTTTGACACGCACAGAGCATGTGGCCTTGAGGCTGAAGATCGCACCCTTAGAACCGCGGAACCCAATTCGATTCGCAGCATCAGCTCAGAATGTAAAGCTCCCTGATGCCCTCGGACCCGGTTAAGGCTATGAAATCAGTGCTTTCAATTGGAATTTAGAAGTACAGGTACTCACTATTTAGTGTACCTGTCTCCGCCGAGAAATGCCAGTACTCTCTCCCGTAATCCTGAGAAGTGCAGTTTCTGTCCCAGTGTCCCTTCTAAATTAGAGAAGTGCAGGTACTCCGGTGTGGAAGGTACGTGCCCATTTAAAGCACTAGTAAACGTAGAATAAGTAAAATAAATCTGAATGGATTCAAAGGTGCTCTAGTGTAATTGTCTGTAGAGCATTTACCCAAAATCACAATGGCATATGGACTTTTCCTGTTTATTGTCCCTCCTGTCTGTACATTCTAGGGTTTTGTGTCAATATCTTTGAAAATGCTAATCTGTTTTCCGTGCATACATGTTTTTTAAATCAAAAGAGTGCGCTTTGATTTTTTTTCACTCAGGCCCACTATGCAGAAATGTCCTCAATTTCTGGGGCACACTAGATGAAAGCCCACTTGTGTGCATAACGTCTGTGTAAAGTTATTTTTTGTCATAAGGATTGTGGTTGTAAGTAACAGCAAGAGATGTTGTACAGGTAGAGAGAGCACTAAAAACTTCAAATTGAAACTTTTCTTTAGGAAATCGTGTTTATTGTTAATACAGAGCATGGCCTTAGCTGATTCTTCTTGGCAATAAGAACTGTATGCTCTGTTTGTTATTAAAAATTGGTGAGCCAATAATCAAGCCTTCATTACTTTTCTGAACTTTACAAGACTAAATGAATTCATGAAAAGTCTGAGGTTTAAGATTTACTGCTAGTTTCGAAGAGTTTTCATCACCCTGCCAGGACTTTTCGAAAGATGGAGCCAGCAAATGGGTCATTGTACTTGATTGCAACGGGCGAAAAGGCATTTACCCGACTGTTAAGGAGGCGCTCTCACTCACTCGGCGGATTTATGAAATAAACATAGTGATACGAATTTAAGAAGTATCAGTGCTTAATTTGTTAAAAAACAGAAGTTCCAGGGCTCTAGTCACGAGGCTTCACCAACCTGCATCATCCTTGTTGTCTTTTTCCTTGACATTATATCTACACAACTACTGCTAGCTAACACACCACAAGTGTGACAATTCAGCCTATTCCAGGCCTCCAAAGCTATAACAATAGCTTGTTTGGCAGGTGTTAGTTGTTTTAATGCTTACTGATTTATAAACAATTGCTGTTCTTATCACCCCAAATTTATACAAACAGCGCCACCATGTGGCAGCTGTCATAAGTGCCAGTGTCGACAATTAAGTACCGGTGCTGGGCACCAGAAACCCCCTGCTCAAATTAAGCTCTGATAGTATTGCAACTAGGCCTGGGCCAAAATTCCATTCCGTTCGCGGAAATTGCGATAATTTGGCGTTTTCGCGTTCCGCGGAAAGCGCGAAAATGTCAAAATTTCCTCTTTCCGCAGCTTAGCGATAATTTGTTTCTTGCTCGCGCTGTAAAAAAAAACATTCTCGCGTGCGCAAGCGATCGCCTTACCTGAATCCCCGCGTTCGCTGACAAGTTTTCCCGACCCGGTCGCGTTCTCCACGAGATATTGGATTGTTGGTAGCCATTTTGCGCTGTCTCGCAACAGTTCGCGCTCGCATTGTCGCGCGATCACGTCATTTGTCGTGCGATCACGTCATTCTTCTCGCGATCATGCACTGCGCGAGTATGAGAAGATTGAGATCTCGAACACGTCATTCTACACCGCGAGCGAGAGCGTGAGGACGCGGGCACGTCTAATCGAACGCGAAAAGGAGAAAGAGACCCCAAACACGTCATATCCAACGCGACAGGGAGCGAGAGAACGCGATCAAGTCATTTTCGACACGCCATCGACATCCGGCAGAAGTAATGTGAAGCTCGAGAACTCGAACATGTAAAATTTTCAATTTGCAGAAGAATATCAGCTCTAGCAGCATGACACTCTCTGCAAATGATGATTTTGGATGAAAACAACTCCTCAGATTGACATTTGGCTGTCATTTTTTGTGCAAGGAGTCCTTTTTTAAAAAGGTGGGGAAAGGGAGGAAGTGACACAGAATCTCCAACTTCCTGTTCCTGTCCAGCAGGCTCCTCCCAGTGCTTTGTCCATCTCCTGCTCATTCTGCCTTTGGATTTTGAGCTGGAAAGATCACTCTTTTTGTCTGCTGCATCATTGCAATTGGATTTGAGGATATTTTGAATAGGATATTTTACAAGTAAGTGGTTGTTGTGTCTGTTTGATTGTGCATTGCAGTTGTTGTAACTACAATTTATTTTTGGTAACTATCATCATTCCTTTTTTTTAAAATGTTGTGGGTAGTAGTAGTCAGTAGTAGGCCCGAGCTAGTCATGGGCATGGCCTCATGGGTGTGTGCATGATGAAGCAACTGTTCCTTTGGTGTTTTTTGAATGTATTTCATTTTCAAGCATCATTTAGGGCATGTCAAATAGAGAGTACCGGTGGTATTTATTTTAGGTTTAAGGCGCTCAGAGAACGTTCACACATAATTTTTTTTTAGAACTGCGTAATCTACGGTGCTTGAAGGTGGGAAGAGCCACCCTACTTCCCAGAATCACGGGCCTTAGCCCTCTATACTCAACAAACAAACCTTAGCACTCGTAATACATTTGTAAATTGCAGAAATTATAACGCGTTTCCACATATGCTCATTACAAAATGAATAATGAAAGAAATTTGTTTTTCTTCTTCTCAGTAATTCTTTTCAATAGATGTAGGTTTTCTCATTTGTTCTTTAACAGCCAACACGTGTTTCGTCGCCACATGGGATAGTTGTCCCGCGACTTTTTCAAGGCTATTTCCTGGTAGTGTAAATCCTTTATTCAGCGGTGATACTTCCAGACCGCCAGTAGTTTCTGGTGCGGCGGCGTCACTTAATGTCCTGTTCTTTAACGTAAGGTACCCCTCAGTGCTTATATGACTGTTGGTAATCTCGAAACGTGACGCCTTCCTCAAATCCTAAAGCCGAGTGCGGTCTGTTGAATTTAGACATCATTTAGGGCATGCATGGCATTGGATTGAGTTGGGGAAGTGTGTTTTTTTGGGGTGGGCTTTCTGATGTTGTTGGGCCTGGCCATGTGGCTGGTGGCCATTTTGAAGCCTATGCCTGCAAGCTTGCCTGGCCTTGTCTGCCAACAGGCCTGCTTTCATCCACTAGGATCAGAGCAGGTAGCCACAGCTTTATTAATCAAGTGTTTTCTGTGTGGTCTGTTGAATTTAGACATCATTTAGGGCATGGATGGTATTAGATTGAGTTGGGGAAGTGTGTTTTTTTTGGGGTGGGCTTTCTGATGTTGTTGGGCCTGGCCATGTGGCTGGTGGCCATTTTGAAGCCTAGGCCTGCAAGCTTGCCTGGCCTTGTCTGCCAAAAGGCCTGCTTTTTCATCCACTAGGATCAGAGCAGGTAGCCACAGCTTTATTAATCAAGTGTTTTCTGTGTGGTCTGTGGAATTTAGACATCATTTAGGGCATGGATGGCATTGGATTGAGTTGTGGAAGGGTGTTTTTCTGGGGTGGCCTTTCTGATGTTGTTGGGCCTGGCCATGTGGCTGGTGGCCATTTTGAAGCCTAGGCCTGCAAGCTTGCCTGGCCTTGTCTGCCAACATGCCTGCTTTCATCCACTAGGATCAGAGCAGGTAGCCACAGTTTTATTAATCAAGTGTTTTCTGTGTGGTCTGTTGAATTTTTAGACATCATTTAGGGCATGGATGGCATTGGATTGAGTTGGGGAAGTGTGTTTTTTTGGGGTGGCCTTTCTGATGTTGGTTGTCTTAAAGACATGCTTTTGTTGTATGTGTCTGGTGTGTTGGTGTGCAATGCATGCACCCTGCAGACCTTTTTGGGGCCAGTGAATGTTCGTATTTCCATTTTGTTGCATTAAAAAGGCAGAGCAGTGTGCTTTAGCATGCATCCTTTACCTGGCTTTTATATGCCTTTTGTCAGCTCCTGGTGATTCCCAGGCCCCCTGCTTGTTTGTGATTTGCGAGTGTCCATGTGGGTGGTGGCCTTTTTTTGTGTTTGGACTGGGAGTTATTAGTGTCCTGCTTTTGCCATAGGCCTGCATGGTTTTCCTGTTGGCTGTTTGGCTTACTACTTCCATCCATCCACCCCCTTTGCCAGCAGCAGCTCCATGGATGCTGAGATGCTCAAATAATTTAATGGCAAATAGGGTCTACCCCACTTCCATTAAATTTTTATTTTGGTGGTTATTATTAACTTTCCTATCCTTCCTGAGAGTGTAGTGTGTGACTGTACACAGTAGTATAACATAGCCCTTGTTAAAAAAAAGTCATAAATGGCTAGACTATCTTTTGCTTGCACTAGTACAGTACTAAGTAACTGAACCACAACAACAAATGCAACATTTCACTGATGTTCTTCTCCTGGCTTATTTGGTTTTAGGTGCACAAAAGACAGAGGAGGAGGTGTCATCAGCATCACCCGGCTACCCGTTGTACTGCCAGCCAGACAGAAGTCCTGCTGCGCATCACGTCCACGTGTGACCAGAACTTGTTGTGCATCTGCATCCTGCCTGACATCTGAAGAAGATGGCCCCAAAGAAAGGTACCAGGTCCAGTACCAAGAAAGTTGCCGGTGAGAAGAAGGAACAGAAAAAGGAAGTGCCATTAACCACGACGGGTGGTGTGCCAGCCAATGTTTATTTTGGCACCAAAAAAGTTACGCCTGCAGCAGCGTTGTCCGGGAACCAAGCTGGGAGCAGCACAGCGGTCCAACCCCACCAACCCAGGCCCAAGGGCTTTAGTGTCGCAGAGGTAGCCAGTCTACTAACGAGCAGCGATGTTGAAGAAATGTCATTACCGCAAAGTAGTACACAATCAAGTTCAATGCAGACGCAAACTCAGCAGATCAGTGTGCAGCCGCAACAAGAACAGCAGCAGCCGCAACAAGAACAGCAGCAGCCGCAACAAGAACAGCAGCGGCCGCAACAAGAACAGCAGCGGCCGCAACAAGAACAGCTGCGGACGCAACAAGAACAGCAGCGGCCGCAACAAGAACAGCAGCGGCCGCAACAGCCCACCATAGTAGTTGTTGCTACTGACGTAGGGGCATTTCAGGAAATCGAGCTTCCTGCAGACAAAGTGGAGCAAAGTCAAAGGACTGTTTCAGAAGATCTATTGTCTTCCAGACCACCAGCAAGGAAAAGGAGGCTTAGTCCATCATCTTCTTCTTCAAGCCCCGCTTCTGATGATCGTGATGACACTTGGCTCCCACCAGCTCAGTCTGAGAGTGATATACGCCACAAGACAATGCTTCTGAAAAGGAAGGTCCCAGAAAAACTTAGAGTTATGGAGGTAGATGTAGAAGAGGGGGGTGATGATGTTGATGAAGACGAGCCAGTCATCACGCACATTACTCCCGCCCCAAAGGGATTGGAGACCAACATTCTCACCCTATCCAGAAAGGCTGCTACTGAGCGGGATGTAGCACGGATATCACCAACACAGGTTACACCACCACTACCTCCAGCTGCCATATTTTCCAAGGCCCGGCAGGGACCTACATCCAGCTCAACCATCTCAGTAGGTAGTGGTAGTAAAAGTCACAGTCTAGGTGCACAGGGTCACATTTCAAGCACACTCTCCAGTTTATCTGGGATTCGAAAGTGGCACATTCTGCAGTGCCAGAAAGTTCTCCTCCCCAGTTTGGGACTTCTTTTCTGTTAGCGCCAAGGAGGAGAACATTGCTATATGCTCAATTTGTCGGCAAGGTGTTCGGCGTGGTAAGCTTGGTACAAACTATGGTACCGGAGGACAAGCAAGTCATCTCAGAATACACCACACTATCGTGTGGGAGGATCACCTACTTAAGTTAAAAGAAAGTAGAAAAACTCAACCCATTGAAGTTGGTCAGGATGAATCAAGGAGCGATATTATTGCGGTGGCAGGTGAAGAAGAGGGAGGCATTTCTAGCCCTGTCCCCAGTAGTGCAGTGGTAACGCCCACATCCTCCTCAGTAACCTCAGAGTGGCACCGCAGTAAGAGCCATACTCTGAGTCAGGCTGAGAGTGAGACACCAAGGCGACCGAGTACTGCAATGAGACAATCTGTGTCGTTGAGCCTTAGTGGGTTAATGAAAACAGCACCACAAAGGAAAGTAATCCAGCCTACCATTGAGAGCATGTTTAGGTTGGAGGGGCAGTTCCAAGGCATCCACCCAACGCACGATTGTACAATACGAAGCTGGCTAAAATGTTAGCACTGGACCTTCTTCCTTTTTCATTTGGGGAAGGGGTGGGTTTCCTTGAATTTGTGTCTGCCATCTGCCCTAAATGGAAGGTTCCCGGCCGGTCCTATTTCGCAAGAATTGCTGTTCCGGCACTACATCATGATGTGCTGGAATTGGTTGGACAAGCTTTGCAGCAGAGTGCTTTTCACAATATCCACCTGACAACAGACATGTGGACCAGTTGCCAAGCCACAGATTACATGTGCATCACTGCACACTGGATCTCTTTTGTGGGGGTTAGAGATAAGCTATCTGCACGAGGTGCTGTTGACACAGCTGCGATTTTTGAAGGTACTCGGAAACATGCAACTGTAGCCATGTTCGCCATGGAGAAATCTCATACGGCTGAAAACATTTTACACGAGTTTCGCAGCAAGGTTTTGGAATGGCTGCGGCCAAGAGGGCTTGGTATTGGTTTTGTTGCCAAAGACAATGGCAGTAATGTACTTAAGGCCATGGAACTTGGTTCCTATTTCAGGGTTCCGTGTTTGGCGCACTGCATAAACATTATAGTTCAAGACTTTCTGAAAAAAGAACCCATAGTCAGCAATTTACTGGCCATCTGCCGAAGAATATGCACTCATTTCAGCCATTCTTTTAAAGCTCGGAAGCAGCTGAGGATCATCCAACGTGAACATAGGATGCCAGTCAAGGCACTCATCCAGGAGGTGGCAACACGTTGGAACTAAACGTATTACATGCTTGATCGTCTGTATGAGCAGTACAGGTCACTCCATGAATATGTCTGGAACAGAAGAGGGGATGCTACTGTTAAAGGCATGAACCTTGACATGGAGCAATGGAGCCTAATTAAATGCTTGACTGAGATGCTGTGTCCTTTTGAGGTCTTCACACGTGAAGTCAGCAAGGAGGACTGTACAATGGGCCAAGCTATCCCATTATTGCAAATACTAGAGCATCAGCTGAATAATGTGTCTGAATCATACAAAGGTGTAGAGGACAAAAGGCAAGCCCATGACTTGGTGGAGAGCTTATCCCGGCACTTAGCTGAAAATGTAAGGATACAAAATACAATTTTGTCACAAGAACATTACATTTGTGGCATTAATAAGCACAGTGCTGATGCACAGAAAAAACAGCATGAAAGCTTACCAGCAGCTTATCATCAGCAACCCTGAACATTGAGCGGATGGTCTAGACCTACCTGGACGACCCAACAGAGGTGTACATTGATCAAAACCCATTGCAGTATTGGTATAGGAAAAGGTCTGAATGGCCACAGCTCAGCAGGCTGGCGATAAGCTATCTGGCTTGCCCTGTCGCAAGTGTCTCTTCCTAACGTGTTTTCAGTGCTGCTGGTTCCATTGTAACATTGAGAAGGACCAGTCTCTCGCCCAAAAACGTGGAGAGGTTAACAATGATCAAAATGAATCAGCACTTCATACCACCAAATTACACAATACATGAAGCAATGGAGGAAGATGAGGACAGCGGCTCAGGTGACAGAAGTAGTGTGTCACATGATGATTACCTACAACTGGCTGACTCCCCAGAGTTTGAGGAAGAGCTATACTTCCCTGACAATTAGGCTTGCACTTACTGTCTTCCTCCCTTTTTTCCCACCGTTATTTGTGTGTCTTTCGTTCCGGTTACAAACTTGTGAATCACAACAAATCCATTACCACCGTCTTCTACTCTTCTTATTTAATATACAATTTTCAGGTGTCTGCAATTTGACAGTACAGTCCTCCGAATCCAGCTCCTCCGCTCCATCATACTGAATCTCCCGCCCAAATCCATTGCCCTCATGAATGATGATTGGATGATGGTAAAATACTACAAGAAAAAAATCAAACTTTCCTAGTCCTGCCAAAAGAAGTGGAGCATGAATCAGATGACTACTATAGCTATCCTCCTTTTAAGAGCCGAGAGAGACTGGCCATTAACTGAAAATAAGATGGAACAGGTAATGATTGATGCCATGCATTGGATGCAGAGTTGCAGACTGAATGATTTTGTTGTGTTTGTTGTGCATGAATTTATGTAATTGTGCACTGCCACTAATCAACTTTCTACAGAACACACTAAACTTAACTCAAGGTGAATTCAATTTTCCCCTTCTTGCAAATACGAAATTGCTTTTAATTCAATACAGGAAGGGGACTCACTGTATCTGCGCAATGAGTATGATGACATAACAGCACCGTCCATCATGATGATGGCGAAATAGACGGCCCATTAACTTAAGATGAGAAGGAACAGGTAATGACAATTAATGGCATGCATTGGACACCTGACTCTGAGCGATTGGTCTTTGTGTTTTCGTTGTTTGTTTGTTGTGCACAAAGTGAAGTCAAAGTGTACTAGTAATCTATCTTTCTCTACACACTAAAGACTGACTCAAGTCAATAATATTTCTATTGTTGTGTAATAACAATTTTACTTCTACTGCAGGCCGATCTTCACAGTCAGTCAGTAAAAGTATCGGAGATGATGATGAAGTCAGGAGGACGTTTCATGAGTGGCATAAACTTAAAAGCCTAAAGGTAAACACGTCAACAACAACCACAGCAGTCCCAAATGTCTGTAGAAGTGGAATAGAGTGTAGCAGTGGGATGACTGCGGTGCATTGATTTACTAACTTAAACTGTAAAGTTCTATGTTTGGAATGGATAATGTGCTTTGCCTTTGTCCAACTCTTTAAAAAAAAAAAAAAGTACTCTAAAGTCTTAACGTAGGATGTGCTACTGCTAAGCACTGTGGGCCTGCTCTTTCCTGTTATTGTTGAAGGTCAATGCTGGAAACAGACTAGAGTAGAGATGATGCATACATGCCACCTCGGAAAGTGTTCTTGTTGCACTACACCATAACTTGTGCACTTGTTTCAACTTTGTTTCTTTGTTGGGAATTCAGCGTATTTTAGATGGCTTTGTAGACTTCTGTAGTGACAGGGGTCTTGAGATCAACCTAGCAAAAACTAAATTTATGATTCTTAACCCTCCCAAACGTACCCGCCCCAACCCAGTTTTGAATGGCATCCCCCTTGAACGGGTGAAAACGTTTACTTATCTAGGGATTACACTCCAAGAAGACTTGGGCTGGGGAGGTCAGGTTATTAATTCCACCCTCAAGTTGACCCAAACTACAGGAGGTATGGCTAGATTGTTCAATGGTTCGGTTTTCAAACCAGCTATACCAGTAGTAGAAATTTTTAAAACCCAGGCCAGACCTGCTTCAACTTACGGAGCGGAACTATGGGGTCATTCCAAAATAGGTAGTCTATCGAGGGTCGAAAACTCCTTTATAAGGAAATTGTTAAGTTTACCCTCCAGTACACCGTTGGTCCCTATTAGACTTGATTTGGGACTGATTCCAATCGAAGAGGTGGTGGCCGTTCGGCCCGTACACTATTGGAAGAGACTATGGTCCAATCCGGACCTGGAAACCTATAGAGATGAATTCTTGGAGCTCTGGCCCATAATAAAACACATGAATATCCCCTGGCTAATTTATGTTAGGGATACTTGTTGCAAGATTGGTCGCCAGGAACTCTGGGACACTCCAGGAAGTTCTTGCCCAGCTGTTTCTAAAACCAATCTTGTGGAAGAATTTAGACACTTCCATCTACTACGCTTGCATACGAATTCAAATGTAGGTAGGCTGACTGAACAGTTTCTTCTGATTAAACCAAACTATGGGAGGGAGTTATTTTTGGATTTGATTTCCCCCCCTGTTGCTAGGAAGCTATATGTCCAATTTAGAATAGGCACTTTACCACTCAGGTCTTTTACTTCTAGATGGGACACCAGCAAAAGTACTTTATGTCCCGCATGTGGTTACAAATTGGAGGATGAAAACCATGTGTTCTTCTTCTGCCCAACATACCTCACCCATAGGAAACGCTGGGTAAAATCAATTTGCAGGAATCTTGGTTTCAGAGACTGTGCTAACGCCCTGCGAGTTTTAAAATATGACACTCAATCCCCAATTGTCTTCGCAGTTTCACGTTTTTTAAATGCTGTATGGTTACAGCGTAGGAAATTTTCCACCAACTGTTAATCACCTGAACATTTTAATTTAATCTGTTTATTGTATTCTGTTTTGGTGGCTAAAATGTGTTCTGCTTTGGACAAGAATTGTTGTAATGTATTGTTGCTTTTATGGCCTTTGTGGCCGAAATAAAGTTTATGAATGAATGAATGTTTCTCAATATCCCCTTTGGTTTTCCATCTACAATTACAGGCCGGGCCTTGCCCTATACTTTGGAAAACATTACAATGCACACTTACCTTACCAATAAATCGACATTTTTGTTTCCAGCCGGGCAGTGGCGAGGCGACACACCCAAGATTGATGGACGAGAGGAGGACCAAGAGGAATGCCGAGATGCAAATCCGGTCCACATTTTTTACCAGGATAACACAGTAACAGTATCCACTTTTATCTTCTTTTAAATAATTTGATTAATATTTTGTAAACAATCTTTACAACAGTGTGTTCTTGGAGTTGTTATTATCATCATTAGGTTTGCTCTCTGTTTACGATTCTTCCCTACCAATATTTAAAATTTCTATTTGCTATCTGTAAAAGTATTAAGGCCGGAACAACAGAACAAGAACTAGAAGTGTATGTAATCCGGGTCTCTCATCATCATGCATGCATTTCCTTTTTCTCCCTTAACATATGGATATGGTAGTCTTCAAAGATTGTCGTTTGTTTGTCCATGCATACTGTTTTTCACTGTCAAACCTTTCCCAAAACCCCCTTCCCATCCATTCAACAAACCCTAACCCTCTTCCCCCGGGCTATGTCACTTATTGTCGAGGTGTGACTAAATTAAATGTACACCAATACTTAATCTCACGCTTGCTGGGGCGGATGTGGCAAAAGCAACAGTACTTCAATTTCAAGGCAGAGCGATGATCTTCTTCTGCTTGCCCACCCATGAGTAGGATATTTTAGAGGTTATTTTATTTAACAAAGGAACATACACCTCAGCATTAATTGCTGGCATTGATTGGATTTGTTTGTTGTCATTCCTCATACACAGCACTAACTGTTAGGCTGTAGGCCTAGTCAAGTGACTCAACACAACCATAGTTTGTAACTCTGTCTAGTAGGCTATCCCAACCACCATTATGTTTTGTTGTCTAATATTTGAGCATATTATTGTTGCTCGGTAAGTTCTGTACTGTACTTCATTCTACTACTCCTCTAACAGTCTCTCGAAGGCGATTGACTGTCTCCTTTTCTTTTTTTGCAAATGCTGCCGCCCCGCCCGTGTCTACTACTACTACTATACTACCACCACCACCACCCCATCATGGCATGTTAGAAAAAGGAAACCATCTTCACCATGCAGCCATTGCTGTGCCACAGTTGGACATAAACATCAAGCACAGGTAAGAGAGAAGTTTGGGGGAGGCAGAATTAATAATGGACATGTTGTCAATGATTTCATTTTCACACACCAGTCCAGATAAAGAATGCATAGACTAGAGGACAGACTGAAAGTACTAGAAGGACAAGTCAATCAGTGAGGTGTGTTGCATCTATCTGTTTGTGTCTTACACAGTCAGCCAATTATTTAAATCAAACACAGGCTATGGGCGGCCATGCACCAGCAAGGAAACAGTGTGATGTAAAACAGTTACTCCACCTACAAAACATTAACAACATTGCATGTAACATAGAACAATATATTTAATTTACCCTAACAAAAATAAACTAAACCCACAAAAGCTGACCCACCCCCCTCCCTAACCCCAACCAATGTCCAATTGTCCATAGGAGAAAAAGTCCGTAAAGAAAAAATCCCAAACCCAACGCCCAAACAAGTTCCCACCCACCCAAACAAGAATTAAAAAAGGGGCAGAACTTAATGACAGGGACTAAGGTGTGGGGCGGGACTCAAGGAGGACACGCATCTGGTCCTCTAGAAGGGCAGGCGGCGTCTGAGGGCGCGGCAGTTGCAGCCACAGTGGGGGGGCACCGGAGATGGCACTACGGTGGCAGCGGGCAGCCGCCACACGGTGGCGCCGTACTGCTGGAGGGCGGTGGCTGGGGCCCGGGGCACTGGAGGATGCTTGAATTGCTGCCGCAGTCTCCTCCTCCTCCTCGGCTAAGACCACCAGCCACCGGTATTCCCGCTGGATTGCCTCCAGCTTCCGGCGCTGTACCTTGGCGGCCAAATCCTTGCGGTTTAGTTTAGGAGTAGCTGTGTATCAAAAAGAAAAAAACAAGACAATTGTAAAATATACTCTTAGAAAAACAGTAAGACAAGTTAATTATTTATACACATAGTGGCATGCTAGAGTAGCACTATAAAGCACATTAGTACATAACATTTTAAATCTCGCCCGTCCTTCTTATTTCCACCCGTCTTTCACTTTTTAGTTGAACAGTGCACCAGGTGCTCTTCTCCATAAAACTTTCAAAGCGGAGTTGAAATCAGATAGATGAGGCCATTGGTTACACAATACTCCCGCTCCTATGCAAATTAAAGGGATTCTAGTCTTCTAGTTCACTCTTCAAACGTCCCCAACAACTCATACTTACTTACGACATCGGATAGCGGAGTGACGTAGGGGTACGCGTGGTATGACCCGTACCCACGCTCTTAAGGCCTGGGTACGATGCGGACCCCTACGGCACCCCAACAATGGTGGTACACACCATACCCACGTTCCAAAGGCCTGGGTACAGGCCGTACCAGCATTGTTGGGGTGATGTAGGGGTACGCATGGTACGACCCGTACCCACACTCTGAAGGGCTGGGTACGGTGCGTACCCCTACGGCACCCCATTGGCGGTCTGCACCGTACCCAGGCCTTCCGAGCGTGTGTACGGGTCGTACCACGTGTACCCCTACATCACCCCAACAATGCTGGTACGGCCCGTACCCAGGCGTTTAGAACGTGGGTACGGGCCGTGCCGCCATTGTTGGGGTGACGTAGTGGTGGGCGTGGTATGACCCGTACCCACGCTCTTAAGGCCTGGGTACGGTACGTACCGGTATTGTTGTGTTGCCGGTTCGCGTCAACATCCACTTCCGTTGTGGCGGACGCTTGCGTTGCTGGACACGCCCCCACCCCCTCGAGGTGACCAGGTCCTGCAGGTCAGGTTTGTCCAGGGCATGTGTAATTTGTGACTTGGGTGGGGGTTATGTGTCCTGTCCCTGCCCCCCCCTTTGCCCCTGGGTGTTATTCTGACCTTCTGCGGCGTCTGCGTTGGTGCCTGTAGAGCATGTGGACTGCTATGAGGGCTGGGATGACACGTAGGTTCGGGTCCATGGCTGTCCGTCGCGTACAGGGGCTCCTTGTGCGCGTCGTCCTGGTTTCCCGGCAGATTTTGGCAGGTGGAGAATTTTATCCGTGCGGGGTGACGTCGTTGCGGATCGTACTTCCTGGTTCGTGAACCGCAGGCTGAATGCGTCCCGACGTCACGTCGGCGCTGTCTCGGATCACATTGGTATGTATTTTTTCGTCGGTCGGTGTTTTTTACGAATCGTACGGAAATGGTGTTTCCGTGGGAATCGTACTTGCATGTTTGTAATGTTTATTTCCCGGGTACGAGTCAGACGGAGAATACGCTCCGACCGACGGTTCGTACCCGGTTTCTCCAGGATCTGAATCGGCACCAAAGTAGTAATAATTAAATAGGTACTCACCAAACCCCGGGACCTCCACTCCTAGCAGGTCCAGCAGGTCCTGCTCACGGTCCAGGATGTCGGACCACCGGTGCGTCAGCTGCGCCTGGGTGCGCCGGACCCCAGAGAAGCGCGACACTGCCCGGCGTACCTTCCCCCACCGCTGCCGGCGCTCCCGGAGGCCGTACCCAGACCCAGGCCTGCCACCTGCTGCCAGGGTTGAGGGGAGGTGGCGAAATTAGTGCAGCCAACTCCACCTCCCCAAATAAGGCCCGTGCCTGCACCCCTTGTGGGCGCCGCCTTCCGCAAGGAAGGCGGTCACGGTTCTGGCTGCGACGTCGACCAGCCCTCTTAGACATGGTTCTGGAGTAAGAAAAGGTAATAAAATTAAAGCCGTAAAGGAAATAAATAATAGCAGGCAATAGAAAGAGAAAAAGTAGCAAAAAAGGAGACAAAAACCAAAAATATAGAAGCTGGAAAATAGTAAGAGAAATAATAAATAAGAAAGATAAAAAAAAGGTGGGTTGAAACATAGGATTGAAAAGATTTGGAGAGGATTGAAAATCAGGCCCCAGAACCATGCAATAGAGTGAAAAACAAGATGGCCACGCCCATTGCGACCACGTGCGCAAGTTCGCGCGATATTTTTTCCCCGAGCAAGCAAAAAGCAACGCGATCAAGTAAAAACGGTCGCGAACAGGAAATATCTACCGCGAACGGGCGAAAATTATGACATATGTTAGCACACAGAAAACACATTTTAGCGCAATAGCATCTGTATCCTGTACCCAGGATATCGAGCTTGGTCTGAGATAATTATGTGTCTATGCACCTTTTTACATTTTCTAAATTAATCTTTCCATTTTCATAAGCAACACATATACAGAGGAACATAAAACAAACAATTCAGTTTACATTCCATGCAATACTACATTGATACATTCTTAATTCAGATAGTTTAGATTTATATTAAACTGTGACTTTCAACTTTAGGTTGGTCCTGTGTGGGGAAGGTACGCACGATTTGTAGAAAATCCATTCCAAGATTCTAAGTCATCTAGTAGCTTGACGCCCGTCCTCGCTACTTTAATAGCATTAGCCATTAGTATTTCATCTGCTAGTGTCCATTCCCTCATGTCTTTTATTCAGTCTTTTTCTATTGTAATTTAGAACTCCTCCAGTTTTTGGCTCAGCACCTTTTGGCAAGCAGGAGGTCCAGGGAAGACATGGCTTGGCAGTTCGGGCTGGACTGTTCCCATGAGGCACAGGGTCAGACTGATTTGCATATGGCCATGTCTGAACTGGGGTGGCAGAGTGGGCTAAAGAACCGTGATGGATTAAACCCAGATCAGTTGACTGGGGGTGAGTGCTTGCAATGTTCAACACTCCGTCCATCATTTTCTTTGGTTTTTGCTTTATTCGTCATAAGTTGGCAGGGTATGCTCAGACATGAGTTCCTTGCTCACTTTGCCACTGGATTCAAGCAAGCCTGGCTGAAGACGGCTGAAATGCCAGAAACCGGTCCTAGGAAGCTTGTTTCCGGTCCAGGGAAGACATGGCTTGGCAGTTCGGGCTGGACTGTTCCCATGAGGCAGAGGGTCAGACTGATTTGCATATGGCCATGTCTGAACTGGGGTGGCAGAGTGGGCTAAAGAACGGTGATGGATTAAACCCAGATCAGTTGACTGGGGGTGAGTGCTTGCAATGTTCAACACATTTCCTTTGGTATTTGAACTACTATTTTAGCCATCACTAGTCCCCCTGCCGGGACCACAACACTGATGTCAAATGCTTGTAGGTTTTTTGATGCTTCGTATCAGTCTTTCTGTGTTCAGTTAATTCCATATTTCCGCTAAATGTGTAACCATGATCCCTAGCAATATTTCTCTTGGTACTTTCAGTAGTGAACCGAGAGGAAACATGAATTATTTTTAGATCATCTGCATATAATAATACTATGTGATTGTGGTTGAGTACTTCAATCGCCCAGTGTTGTAAAGAAATTCACATTTGTCAGGCAAAAGGCTTACCACCAAGGTGAACAATGGTGTTGACAGTGATGCCTCTTTCTAGCTCCCTCTCTTTTGTTATCCTAATCCTTTCTAGTGGTTTTGTATTTAGGCCTGACAGCCTTACGGTGGTCTTCCCTCAACTTTTTGCCTGCCTCCCTCCATTTTTCTGACCATGCTTTTGCTGTAGGTAACAGGAAAGTGTTGGATAGCATAGGGGTAAAAATTACTATTCCCACTCCAGTGAGTGCAACAGTAGGGAAAGCGTTGGATTGCATAGGGGTAAAAATTACTATTCCCACTCCAGGGAGTGCAACAGTAGGGAAAGTGTTGGATAGCGTAGGGGTAAATATTACTATTCCCCTTCCAGGGAGTGCAACAGTAGGGAAAGTATTGGATAGCGTACGGGTAGAAATTACTATCGCAACTCCAGTAAGTGCAACAGAAGGTAAAGTATTGGATAGCGTAGGGGTAAAAATCACTATTCCCACTCCAGTGAGTGCAACAGTAGGGAACGTGTTGGATAGCGAGGGGTAAAAATTACTATTCCCACTCCAGTGAGTGTAACAGTGTGGAAAATGTAGGAAAGCGTAGGGGTTAAATTACCATACTTGTGAATTAAATAATTTTTGTAAAATAAAGAACATATTAATAATTAATTAACAAAAAAATTATTAATAAATACCAATGAAATTAAATTAATATTTACTCAAATAACATTGCTTCCCACACTATTCCCCATAAACACACAACACGCTACACATAAAAAGCACAATTAATTTAGTAATCAATTGATTAATAACAATTAATTAGCAATGAAAAATTAATTAACAATAAATTATTAATCAATAACAATAAATAAAAACATATTAATTAATTAATTATAATTAAATTACTTCCTACCCTATACCCCTATAAACCCACAACCCGCTACACAGAATAAATCACATAATTAAGAAATTTTGCAATTAATCAATTAATAAAAATTAATTACCAATTAATAGTTAATTAACAATAACAATAAATAAAAATTATTGTTATAACTAATATCATTATTAATTAACCACTTCATACAAATTAATTACCAATTAATAATGATTTAACACTAAATTATCAATCAATAACAATAAATAAAAACATATTAATTAATTAATTATAATTAAATTACTTCCCACCCTATTCCCCTATAAACCCACCAACCGCTCTGATATTAAAACGCAAAATGTATTTTTAAAAAAATTACATGTATTTAAAAAAAAATGAAAATACTTTAAAAAATGTTAAACATACATATAAAATACATACTAAAATACATAACACTAATAAAAATATTGATATTATTGACAACAATATTTTTGCCAACGATATTACTTACTTCGATATTAATTGCTTCGATATTAAAAAACAATATTACTTACCTTAAGGTCGATATTCTGGTCACCGATAGTCTTGACTTCGATATTCTGTCCCTACAATATTAAAAATCGATGTTTTGACTGCACACCAGCCTGGATACATCAAAATTTGGTACCCATTCTTTCAGGATTGGGTCAGCCACTGATGCCACGTTTCGGGGAATTCAGGGTCATGAAGTTCAGAGAATAGGGGTTGGTCTTCTGGCTGTTACAAACAATATGTGCTTTTACACCTGCTTGAAGTATTATTGGCTAATGATTGGTTTTGTTTCAATTTCTCGCAGTTTCCACGTCCTGTGCCACAGGAGGGGAGCTAGCCGTTGTCTGCCGGTCATCTGAGGCTCGCCCATTCCAGTCCCCGCCTGGGGGCCAGGCCAAACAGAAGTCTGGCTCGTAGGTCAGTCATATGTGAGCAGGTAGAAACAACATTTTGTCACAGGAAATTTTGCGGATAGGGCACGCCAGGTGGGTTTCAAGGTGTCACTGCACGGACAAGGGGGCTGCGATTATGCAAGTTTTGTTATGTGTTTGGTGCCTTGTTAGCTAGGACTCCGGCCGCATCCGCCATAGTAATAGTGCATTTGGGAGGTAATGACCTGGTACACCTGGGTAGGAAAGGAGTGGTGGAGGCACTGATAACGGAAATGGGGTGGTTGGCTCAGCAGTGGCCACAGGCAGTGTTGGTTTTCTCACATGATCCCGAGGTTACAATGGCGGGGGATGAGTCGGTGTAGGCTTTGAATCACTAACAGGATTGAACCAATAACAGGATTGAACCAATAACAGGATTGATAGGCTTTTTCGGTCTCCCAGACTGCAGACGATTGCGCATGGGTGCATCCGGGGGAGTGTTTTTTTCTCCAGGACGGGGTTCACCTCTCTAAGATGGGCAATGAGTATTTAATTGAAAACGTGCTAGCCTGGATGTTAGGGGCAAAGGACAGGGAATTACCTTTTGTCAGCAAGAGGAAGAGGGGGCAGATAGTCAGTCAACTATACTGGCCTGTGGCGGTAAGGTCATGATTTGTTCGGTCAAATTTTCCATTTCTTAGTAGGCATCCCATTATTAATGGGGACGCCTGGGGGAGGGACAGTGGTCTCTCATCAAACTCCAGGGGGTGTTTATGGCTGGTAGGCTGAAGGGTGCGGGAGGTAGGAAGTAACGCTTCCAGCAGGCCCTTGGGCCAATCCCTACACAGGTGCATGGGTGCCAAGTTGGAAGCACAAGGGAAGGAATCTGTTGGCCAACCATGCCTCCTGCGCAAGGTCACTCCAGTAAGAAGGGGGACCTAGCAAGTAGTTGGGACCAGTCATGACACTGCATGTAGGCTCATCCGGGATACGCAGAAAACAAATTGTACATATTTCAGTTTTAGGTTAGGTATGGCTATGCATTAGATACGTGTTAAGGTTAACCATAAAGATGTATAAATACGTTGTATATGAAATGTATAAAGTTATTGAACATGTGTGGGTTTTCTGCATATTGAAAAATGTTTCAAAAGTTTCAAATTATGATTTTTAATTTTAATAAAATATGGCCGGGGCTATCCGACCCCTATTCCAAGATCTGTGTTGGATGTTTATTTATTATCTGTGCCTCCGGGTAAAGGGGGGGACAGGAAATACCCTTGGATCTCTGGAGGGGAGGTTGGGATCAACCTGATGGTAGGGGACTCAGCAATACCTGGCCATATCAATAGGTGCCACAGAGAACTCGGGCACGCCGCAAATATGGCGGTTGTGTCGATCCCCGAGACGCTTCTCCTGTGGGAGGCGGGGTCAGTGCGGCTGATAACACGACCGGCGCCTGCCCCCCGCGGGCAGTGATTGGATTGTTGATGAATGCCCCTGAAGCACAACAATCACTTCCGGGACAAAGTAAGAAGAGCAGGTCCCGGATCCTGCTGGGACCTGTTAGAACCAGTATTTTGGCTGTTTGCTCCTTTAAAAGGAGCGTGGAGCGGCGGCACGGTCTTTTCTTCACCGCTCCGCCTTGGGACAACTGCACACCTCCGTTCACACAACAGAGGTCTTCATTTAACCCCTTATTTCTTTATTTCCCCACCCACCATTTTTTTGAATTTTTATTTTTATTTTACAGAGTTTTACATAGCGTGAACTTGACCCGAATCGGGTAACAGAGTGTTTTACACAGCACCACTTGCATTACATGAGGACACATTAATTTTTGTTAGGCATGGGGAGATTAAGTGATTTGCCCAGAATCACAGGATGTTCAGCATCATTGCCGAGGCTCGAACTCAGTTCCCCAGATTCGAGGTTGACCGCCCTTGCCATTGGGCCAAATCCTCTCCTCATCCCCATCCACATCCCCATCCCCATCCCCTGAGGTAGCAATTTAGGAAATTTACTTGAGTAGGCTTTATGTGACGGTTTCTCTTGCAGATTTGAAGTTTGTGTTTTTTTCCTTTCAGGTATTGCAATGTTGTGCCAAGTATGTCATATTGATATGTTTTGTATTACAGGGTGACGTCATTCTGCTTGTCGTATTTTATGTTTGAGTATCTTTGGTCTGCGGTAAGATCATGATTTGGTCGGTCAATTTTTCTATCTCTTAGTAGGCATCCCATTATTAATGGGGATGCCTGGGGACGGACAGTGGTCTCTCATCACACTCCAGGGGGAGTTTATGGCTGGTAGGCTGAAGGGTGCAGGGGTAGGAAGTTCCGCTTCCGACAGGCCCTTGGGCCAATCCCTGCACAGGCCCATGGGCTCCAAGCTGGAAATTAGCACCTCTTCTAGCTGTTTTGCCTGACTATCTTTGGGCGTTTGCTCCCAGTGGAAGTTAAAATCCCCCATCACCACCAACCCATGGTACCATGAGCAGAAGTCGTGGACTAATTTCAGAAAGAGTTCCACGAACCTGGGCAGCATACGCGGTGGATGATATACTATCAGGATTGCCAGACAATCCGTTGGGGAACAGAACTTAACCCCCAATACGTCAGCACCCTCGATGCTTTCTGTACAAAGAGTCTCTGCCTTTAGTAGGTGGTTGTAAAGGATTGCAACCCCCCCCCCCGGAGCTGATGGGTCTGTTATGATGGAGAGCCGCGTACTTTGGTGGAAGCGTGGCTACCAGATCCGGGGTTGAGGACTCTTCCAACCAAGTTTCGGTGACACCTAAAATGGCCAGATTTGCCTCTTGAAGGAGCAAGAAAACCTCGAGACTGTGTTTCTGCAATGAGTGGGTGTTAAGAGTGGCAAAGCTAAGTCCTCGAGTGCTAAAAGGCCCGAACGGCCTGGGGAGGGGTGTAGTATGGTTTAAACTCCTCGTACTTGATTGTGGCCTCAGCAGCCCTTCCAACCTAAGTGTAGCTGTTACCTTGTTATTAAGTGGTAGCATAACTTAATTTAAAGACAGGAGCTCCTTCATAGTGTACATGAGGCGGGGACCAGGGGCCCTGGGCCCTGGTTCCAGTCGGGTGCGTATGGGCGCAGACGGGCTTGCCTTAGGCGTGCCTTCGGCGCACCTGCAGTGCGCACACTGCACAGTCGCACTGCGCGCTTGCTCCAGCTTGGGTTTTAAGGCCAGGGACTTCTCCCACCCACCACTCAGCCCTGCTGTGCATCTTCTGCCTATTCCAAGCACTAGACCGCAGCAGTAACCGGAAGTGCTATTGTGGAATATTGTAATATTCGTGAATAGGTATGAAAGTCAGAATCTGTTCCTGTGTAAAAGTACTATGGGTGAGCCTTTGTTTTTAATTAAAACCAGTTGCATTGGGACCAAACTCTTTAATAAATCAAGAAGCTGCTATTTCCGGGGAAAACAATCTGAAAAATGTTTCAGACAAAGTGCTTGTATTTTGAAGTATGTTTGAAGCTGGCGGTTCAGGGATAATTCTTGCCGGAACTCACTGTTAATGCTGTTATTTCATCCAGGGACATCTTAAGGATTTGGGAGGGCCACACCCCAAAGTATTTTGGGGTCCCTGTTCGGAACAGCTTTGGATTTATGATTCAATTTCAGCTCTTTTGTGCCCGCTTTGGTTAGGTCACTGACAGTGCACAGGCACACTCCTCCAAATTCTAAATGTGTTTGCATATACTATTCAAGGATAGTGACTTATGTTTTTAATATTGTAGCACAGCAGCAGCTCACTAATATTACTGCACATAATCTCTGGGACACCCTCCCAATTCCCTATGTGATGTCCTGTTTTGATCTAAAACAAACTTTTTATGGATGTTGCACAAAACATAAACACAACATTTCTCTGCATAGATTTTCACACATTACTTACATTAAAACTACGTTGGAAGAAAACGGTATTTAAAAACAATGGGGCAGATTTACAATAACTGGGGCATCCCTGCATATCAGCAGGGATGCGCCAGTTATTGTGCGTCATGGCTCCGCCACCATGGATGCGCCGCATTTGGAATGCGGCGCACCATGGGGCAAAAATGGACAGATGCGTGACGCATCTGCTGCCGTAAAGGCGGCGCATTGCTGGAGTTGCGTCACAAGCACGACGCAGCTCCAGCAAGGCTCGGGGGTGCCCTATCTTTAAAATGCTGCATCAATCCTTACGCCTGCTTCAAGCAGGCGCAGGGTTTTGACGCAGCATGGCCTTAAAAGTGGCTGAGTGAAATCTTGTAGATTTCACTCAGCCACTTTTAGGAGGTGTTCCTGCGCCGGAACGCCCTCCCCTCCCCCCGCGCCGGAACGCCTACATGTGGCGCAGGGCTTCACAACGTGACGCATCTCTCAGATGCGTCACGTTGTAAGTACCCCGCACCATGGCGCTGTCTTTGCGCCGCCGCTGCATCACAAAAGTGATGCACCGGCAGCATAAAAGAGACACAAGGGGCTTGTAAATCTGCCCCAATATGTTTAAGAATTATTCAAGGAAATCAGGACAAGACTCTGCAGAACAAGGCTGGAGCCCTGGGCCAGAGCCCTCTTTGCCCATGCCACAAAACATCTCAGAGTTCTTCTCTTGTGGAGGCTTTTCACCATTTATGTTGATAAAGCATTCTGTGGCATTATCACTGCTGCAGCCTCAACCTGTGCATGCACAGTTAGTGCCACATGTTTGACCCCGTAGGCTCTATTTAAGTGAGTAGTAGAGCTGTTTTGTTTCTGTGATTATTATATCTGAGTTTCTTTTGCTTTTTTCCAGACTGCCCCTTCCGAGTTGAATGTCAGTCATAACATATGATCGGAAATCTACATTCTAGATGTAAAATGGAAATAGCAAACAAAGAAATGCTTTATACATATTGACAAATGATGGTTGCACAGTTGTGCCCATCCCCTGACTTGTTGTGGCCATTCCAGACACAATTATGGCTATGCTCTACAAAATGATAGACAAAGTACTTGCCAAACAATGGGTATACCTTGTATTTGATGACAATTGTGATGAAGATTATGGCAAGCAGGGACAATAATACATGTGAGTGCTTGGAGAAAAAGACAAGCTTCTGTTTGGAGACTGCATTTACTACCACGTTAGTATCTGCCATTTCATGAGGAAAAACTGTTCTGTTGATGGAAAATTATATGCTTCTATTTGGAGGACTTCTGCTGAATTAGATTAAATGAAATTTCAAAATTTCAGGGTGAAATGCTTGTGATGGTAGAAAGTAGCAGTCTGACATTTCAGACAACAAGACTGAGGGGTATATTCACAAGAACGTGTGATAACTACCGCAAGAGTAGCCTAATGCAACACTCAACATTGCAGCCCATTGCGGGAACATTACGCCGCGCCAACCAAGTATTCACAACGCTTCGGTAGCATGAGATAGTCACCAAATAATGCGTCAAAATCCAACGCCATGCTGCAAAAATGTGAAAAAAATCATGCAATGAGGCCAATAGCAGCAAAAAAAAATGCGAAATCACCCACAGGCCTGCAGACCCCACGCACCTGGTGGGAAAATGCACTATAAAAGAAACAAAAAAAGACACCAAAACCAATTCCAACTGCGTAGCACCATGGATGCACCCGGACCGAGTACAGAGGACATGCCGAACTCCCCAAGCCCCACGGAGGACCAGCACGGAACCCCGGGGTCGGGGAAGGGTGAGGAGAAGAGGAAGACAGGGTTCAGTCCGCAGGAAGACCGGATCATCGTCACGGAGGTGATAGGAAACTATCAACAACTGTTCATCACCTCCCCTGCGGCACTGGCAACACAAATGGAAATATGGCTGTCCACCGTCACAAAAGTCAATGCAATCGGAGTGTCGAGGAGGTCAATGGAGGAGGTCAGGAGGCGCTGGCATGAAGTGCACAGCCAAACGAAGGAGAAACTCATCGCCAACAGGAATGCAGAAACGGCGACTGGAGGTGGGAGTCCTGCGACACAAGAGGAGCTGGATGAGCTGGAGGAAATGGTGGCCACAGTCAGCAGTGTGGGAACGGTGGGAGGAGTTGGGGGCCTGGACACAGCTCGATACGATGTGACCCAACAGCAACAGGGTGAGTAACAACCAGGGACTGCGGGGACGGGGAGATGGGCACAATGACACACATGCACAAATATGTATCGCACACTGCACACGCACAATGATCGTGGAACATGTCCCTGACAGCCTTGGAACACTGCAGCACACATAGAAACACCAAGTAGGCCCCCGTCCACTATGTGCACAAAGGGGCACCCCTCCCCAACATCAATATCACAACTTACCCATGCACATGTGCTGAATCCAGGAAAGCAGCGGCTCTGTGAGCCACACTGACTATGCAAGTGACACTACATAACAGATAGCATGGCTGCAGTCACAATGCATGCCATGGCCCACGAATCGACATGGAGGTGTCCCAGTGCGGATCACATCCGTAAAGGAGCAGGCCACACTCTGACATATCCACGTGCACCAGAACCCATGCCGCACAACACACGCAGCAGACGAACAATGCAGCAGGCCACAAAATCTGTCAGGGAGCACATATACCCTAAGTAAAAAACAATACAGCCCCTGAAAAGCACACAATTCAAAGGCACCCCGCCTCAAAGGGAGAAGGGTACACAAAATCAGAGCTGTAGGGGCAACTACCCCACAATGCAGCACACAGACATAGCAATCACAGTACATCAGCAATGACGGCAACGTGGTACACTGTGCAACACCAGAGGACAGAGCTCACAACATGTTCCGCTTGTGCGTATCAACTGTCCACTCACATCAGGCATTGCCTGACACTGTGTGATGACAATGTACGGGTACTACCACACATCCGTCATGTAGTTGGTAAACACACTGACTACCATCAAATAACCAGCTCCACCAAAACAGTCACAAAGTACATTGGCATGCAGTCTGAATGTAAACATCTGCAATCCTTTAACATACTTGTGAAACACTGTTAACCTGCATCACCCCTTTACATTTCAAAGGCACAAAAACACCTCATGCAGAGCACACCACACATCAGTGATGATGAAGAGGACAACCTGCACATATGTCAGGACACCCTCCAATGGACAATGGACAACCTCCGCACCCCATCCCCAGGAGCAGGGTTGGCCAGCTGCCTCGAGGTGACCCCACCACCTGCACAGACCACACAGCAGGAAACACACACCACCACGCCAGTCTCCCAGGACCCCCCCCCCCGACCAAGACATGGAATTACAACAGCTTGTGTGGGCATGCCAGGTGGAGTTGGCTGATCAGCTGCAGGTAGGTTTCGAGCTCATGGCAGCCAAACTCGATGCCATACGTGGGTGTCTGAGTCCCATTAGGGATCACATACAGTCCCTATCGAACACCCCCTGTATGCACCATGCTCCACCACAGACCTTGGCTGACCTTGCTGGGGCCATTAATCAGATACAAGAACTGTCTGGTCAGACTGGCACCAGCGATGACAGCACAGAGTTGGCACAGCTGCGAAGACAATGGAGACCATGGAGCAGATGCAGGCTGGAAGTCTGGCTGCCACGTCTGGACACCAGCGAGTAGTAGCTGGGAACTTCAATCCCCTGCAGTACATCATCTTGCCATTGATGCCACTGAGCCCATCACAGATGGCTGCAGTGGGAACATCGACACACACACCTCCGACCCCTGATGTGTCAGTGGCACACGGTGATGCAGCCCCATCACCTTCACAGTCTGATGTGTCAGTGGCACCCAGTGATGCAGCCATTACCCCGCCACACACACCTGACACACCTGACACAGAACCCGTATCAGGGGAGTAAGATGGGGATGGAAATTACTGTATGAGGAAGGAGGCAGTAGCATCCATCACCGCCATATGGCCTGTCTCTGCCTGGTTCTGACCTATGCATCATGCCCTGGGACAACACCTCCCACTGACCCTTGGAACACTCGGCGACATTCACCCGGACACCGACACGAACTGCCATATCCTCACTGCTGGACAATTACACAGCAACCCTGCTGCGGACTGCACTCCCCCTCGTCCAAATCACTTTTCATTCCCCAAGGACTCTGTTTGGCCCACCACTGGGCTTCCATGTAATGTGGGCTTGGATGGCCATGTACAGCTCCAACTCCGTCAATCACCTGAATGTGAATAAAACATTCTAAATCACACATATGTGTCATGACTATGCTCACTTACATATAGAACTATGGTGGGACGTAGGGACAATGATGCACATGTAGGTACACCCTGGTAACTGACATCTATGCATATGTGTATCACTGAGACACATGGCCAATTGGATGACTGTGGAGGTGAGTACTAGCTGTGTCCCCATTGCACATTAACTACAGTCTCACAACCCCCCAACGTAGGCACACATACATGTATTGAATAGGGCTGTGTGTAGGAATGCCCAATCGGTAGCGGGCCAGAGGTGGTGTCCTACATCACATGTGACAACCGGACCTCACGTCGCATACCTATATGCACACATCTGTGTGGCTACGTCCTGTTACAATTCATGACATAGCTACACATGGTCTGAGTTTGGACACCATACTCACATTACAGAAGTCACGTAAGTGCACAGGTCGGCCAGCAACTATCCCATAACAATGTCTGGCCCACAGAGGTGGAGATTGCAAAAGGGAGCCACCTCCATTGTACATGCATCAGTCAGTTCCTCCCTGTGTAGGGACAATGTACAATGTGGCACACGAGTGGACATTCGATTCAACACTCATCATAGTTAGACACCAGTGGATTAGCATAGACTTTATTGGCATATGCGTGTCAGTACGGACAAGGCAACGGCCACAACAGGCAGGGACAGGTTTAAGGCACTTACACGCAGCATGGGAACATGTGCAGCTTCATGTGCAATGTGTTCCAATAGTATGTCGTGGTCGTGTTCGAGGAACACCAGGGTGAGCCAATCCATTAACTGGTTCGGGCAGGTGTGCTCAGCCCACGCCGTTTCCCCAATCCGCAACACAGCCCAATAGGGGAGCGCCTCGATGTGGTCACTGCACACGAGGAATTGTGCAATCTCCCATGCACAACTGCCTATACATACGCAGTATGTCTAGGCATCCCATGCACGGCTGTCTCGGTTACACTCCTGTTCGTGATCCAACAGGGGGCACACACACAAGTCATAGTCCAATTCATCTACGGTTGTGTTGGATAGGCAGACATCCATGGGACACGCGAATGTGCATGTTCGGCAGTGGATCCAGGACTGGGCGCAGGTGACGTAGGCAAGGCGGAAGTTCGGCCGAAATCTGATCCGCAGCACTGCCAGTGGCAGTGCGCCCAAGTGAATGCAGCATACATGCACGGTACTGTTTCACGTGACGGGGGTTGTGCATGTGCCCGGGATGGCCTGAAATTGCGTTGGTGCGTCTCGTGGAACCGGCACTCTATTGGACTGCGGCAGTTGTGTGGAGGATATGCCACAGCTCTGGGCTATGATTAGAATGTGTGTGCAATGGTTGCTGTTTCCGTGAGTGTCAAGGGCATCCAATGCCGAGGTACCTCAGGCAGGGCCTTCTGTGTGGGGTGTGTGGATAAGCTGGATTGTTCATTTGCACAAAGCGTGGTGTGGGAGTCGTCCACGTCTGCCATGGCATCTCTCAGGGTGTTCCAGCCGCGTTCAGGACCAAGGTCAGAGGTGCAGGTGTCCTCCCGCCTTCTGCATTGATACAAAGGAGCTTTCATCCCTAATGTGTGTCTGACTACTACTTGCGTTTTCGGAATGTGATGTGGCTTTGGCGCTGAGATTGAGGCAAGGCCTTGGGCTCATGGTGTCCCGATAGCGATACACACACACATGTTGGCATGTAGGGCCAGGTGCCCGGGAAGCCTTGCGCTGCTTGTGCAGTCTCACTCCGTCTCTCTTCCTCGCTCTCTCCCTCCCTCTCTCCCTCTCTTTCCTTTGTTGTGCGCATGGCACTCCTTCTTCTCTTGGATTTTGTCTGCCAGGCTGACCCGATATGTCTCATCCGAATGTTTTTTGGGTTTTGATTTGAATGCTGTTTTGTGTTGGTGATTGCATTTCTGTATGACTGATTCTCCATTTTCTGGGCACGCATGTGTGTTGGCATTCCTGCTTGTGCAACATCAGTCAAGAGATTTTTTGGGGGGGATTCGTAGTGTGCAGTTTATTTGTCTGGGATGGGGGGCCCGGGGTGGGGGCCTGGGGGGGTGGGGCTTGCGGGCCTGGGTGTGGTGTTGGTGGGTGTTGTGGCCCTCTTGGGTGTCCATGCAGGATGGGCAGTTGCTCGGGGGCATCTGTGGTTCTTCATGTGTGGCTCTGGGCTGGGCACCCTTTCGTAGTACAGGCTGTGGTCCGACTTTGCACCAGGTCAGAGCAGGTGTTAGTTTCCTGTTGCTAACGCGCCTTATCGCATGTTTTGTGTCGTTATCCAAGTTCTGGCTGTTTGTTGTGAATGTTGTGGAGTGGTGTTGTCGCGGCTTTTGGCACGGGAACGCCTACTCTTCATCTCATTAGCGATAGTTGCTGGGGTCATCCGTGGCGATGTTTTTTGCGGCTGCTATCGTGGGTAAACTGGTGCTGTGGCCTGTTAACACCAGCTTGTGATTGGAGCTATAAGTTTATCGCAACTTTGGCTGCGTTAAAGTGCCGTTAAGTCGGCGATAGTTCCTTGTGAATATGGCCTTGAATTTTTTTTATATATTTAAAGCTGGTGTTTGAGAGATAATTCCTGCTGAGTTTGGAAGGCTCATGGCTGACTGAGAATATACACTAAAATACCACGATGGAAAATTGCAATGAAGAAACATCTATATGTGTTTTGAAAAATGATTGAGCATGTGACATTTTCTAACCAGGTTGTTTAAATTGCTTGTAAAACAGATAGCTAGTTTTAAGGGGAAAAATACTGAATATAACAATATTTTGTGACCAAGGTTTTCCTGGAGAGCGTACTGCCGGCACCTTTGAAAAATATTAAGGTTTGCCTAGGAGAGCACACAAGTACTGAGATATTTAACCCATAACGCCTGGATTTTTTGAATTTTTTGGGGGAGAAAATTGAGCATCAGAATGCACTTTTTGGCCCTCTTTTACATGAAAGAATTTAGGCTTGAACACTTGACGGATGCTATTCTAGGTAGGTATTTATAAACAGCCTCCTTCTAGCACTCCCTGGAACTCCACCTGTGTCTTTGGTACATGCGGCAAATTCTAATAGTTGCAGAGGATTGCATTGGTGCCAGTGTGGCCGTTTTCATGCACAAAGGATGTTGTCATAAGCTGTTTGGCTCATATCTTGCGCTTACCAAGGTGCCTCTCACAATAGGTTTTTAACTATCTACTCAGTAACCGTTTGTCAGTTATTTCATCCCAATTATAGCAGTTATGTTTTCCTCTTCAGATGAAACCACAGAGGCCTCCGTGTATTCTTAAACAGCATAAACTGTGCAGTTTGGATAAGCCTAACTCTAATTACACTGTGTCTGTGCTGGCGCTGCAGGAGAGCCATCTTGTCTCACTTTAACGACATGCTCAACTGGCTGTAGAAAATTGTTTTACCGTGTATCGAATAACAGCAAAACAATGAAGTCCGTCAACCATTGCAACTCCTTCCCAGAAACTTACTGCAGGTCGGTAGCAAAGTCTGTCTTTGATGTTTGAACCCCCAGGCGTTTCCTCCAGGCAAAACACAATAGTGAGCCTCAGCGGCATGCTGTTGAAATGCAATTATATGTTTATCTTCCTTGACTAAGCCTTAAATAAACACCTAAGAAAGATTCTGTCCAGGCAAGGAGGCGCACGAGCCCATGTTACATCCTGTGTGCTGGGGCTACAGCATGCTATGACCAGGGCTGAGCAGAGGAGGGCTTGGGAAGGAGTCATAAGAAGCCATTCTTAGCTGTGTGCGTTAATCTATTCGAGACATAAATGCCCAAAAAATATTAGATGCATAAATGCATATATCGATACACAATTGGGTGCATAGGTAATTATTGAAGTAGATAATTCACAGATAGCTGCATGAAGATATGGGCAGGTAGGGGATCATTAAATAGATAGGCGGACGGACAGATAGATAACACGCACTGATAGATGACATATGATAGGTTGTCGCTAGAGCAATAGCTTTACTGAGAGATAGGCATGTGGATGGATTGATGGATGGATGGATGGATGTATATGTGTATGTGAAGGCAGGAAAGAAAACATACAATCATCAAGGTTTGCACATAGTAAACAGAAAAGCAGACAAGAATGCAAGCAGTTAGACAAAGAATCCGTGACTTAATTATACAAGAGAAAGCGAGTGATACTCTGTGCTCCATGTTCACCTTCCCAAATACGGCTACCAGGATTAGAGAACAGAGATTTTCACTAGAGTTCAGTGTGCCCGGAAGTGTGAGAAAAAGGTATATGTACAGCTGGGTATCAGACAAGTACTGTGTTTTGTGAACTGTACTAAAACGTCTTGACTCACCACCACCATAGTGGAGAGGGTACGGAGTCAAGGACAATCACAACAGGACTATTAAGAATAATATTTCTCAAGAGAATGGTCTAAAGAAAAGTAGTCTATGCAATGGCACTGATTTTGGAATATTTCAATTGGTTTAAGACCTGCCACAAAAATATGTGTGTAACGTGCAACATATAGGTAGGTCTACCTTCTGATTAATGTAAATGACTAGGGTCAGATGTACAAAGCATTTTGACATTCCCAAACACTCCAGTTTGGAAGTTTGCGACTGCAAATATCTTTTTCTAATTTACCTATCCCAATTTAGGAGTCAGTAAAACTTTTACCAATTCTTAAGAAAGGATTGCAACCTTGTACCGTTTCGGTATTTGGAAGGGGCGTGTTGTAGGCACCGATATGCAATGTATCAATGTTTTGCAACCATAATCTGGTTGCAGACATTAAAAAGTTACTGACTCCCAACTAGGGTAGTAGCTCTTGGATCTCCTACCGCTTTGTAAATGTAACTGCCAAGCTTCTAACAAACTTTAAAATTCAAAGTAAACTTTATTTTTAAAAACATATAACCTTTTCCTTTAAGGAAAATGAACTGCACTGCAAAAAATGTTTACTTTCATAATGGTATGTTGATCTAAGAAGGTCACCATACCTGTGATGGTCACCAATTGGAGTAAGTAGTAATTTGCAACATACCTCAATAATATTCATGAGGTAAGTCAGATTAAGACCTACTCCCAATTAAAATTTTAAGAACTGACCTATCAGTACATAGGTCAGCTCGTAAAATGTTAAACTGGTCACAAAAATACCAGTGGAAATTTTCTATGTACATCTGGTTTAATGTTTTAATTAAGTAATAATAATGCCTATGATAACTCATCAAAGGGCTGCTGAGTTTGTGATGTGGACTATGTAAATTACTAATGTTGTTCCTAAATAAATACTTTCTCTAGTAAATGTGGTGTTAACAACACACCAACCTAAAGACGTTTAGGACATGCATACTTTTATCAACATCAGTTGCATAGGGCTACTCACACTGTAAGCTCCTAGCTGATGTTACCCAATATTCACAACATAGGGTGCAAATGAAGATGAAAAGGCATCTTATTTTCAGAGTCAATAATAAATGTAAATATGCTGTTCTTATCTGTAGCATGGAGTGCTGGAAGTCAGCCTGTTATTAATCAGAGAAGCATTTGCAATGCAATAGGTCTCGCATTCACGAGAGTTTGAGCTATTGGCATTGTAAATTACAATGCCTTTTATTTCTGTGTTATTTTTAAAACAGATAAATAAAATGCATTGTCATTTACAATGCCAATAGCTTAAACTCTTGCAAATACGAGACCTATTGCATTGTAAATGCTTTTTTTTGTAAAAGCGCCCCATGCCACACTTTCACTTTAATGGAGGCTACGCCTCTTTCTTTAGACACGGCTCATCTAAAGAAAGGGGCGCGGCCACTATAAAAGTGAAAGCACAGTATGGGGTGCTTCTACAAAAAAGACTGCCTATGTTTGTCAAGTTGACAAACAAACACTTTCTTTTGTAAATGCCCCCCATGCCGCGGTTTCACTTTAATAGCTGCCACACACCTTTCTTTAGATGCCGCTCGTCTAAAGAAAGGGGTGTGGCCACCATTTACGTGAAAGTGTGGCATGGGGTGCTTGTAAACAAAAAAAAATGAAGAAATAAAGAAAAAACACTTGTCCCTGCATTCGGTGCAATAAATAAACGAAAGACGCGAGCGCCACTGTATCAGCTTGGCGTGCCATGCTATGAAAAAACAAAAATAGAGAATTGGGTAGAGTGTGTTCTGCCTGCAACGGTACGCAGGTGAAAACCATTTCACAAAATAGTACTTGGAGACTGTGATTAAAACCTACTGAATAACAACACATGTAACAGGGGGTGTCCTAATGGGAGGTTTCAAAATGAGACAAGGCAGTACACAGGAGGAACTACTAAGCCTATTGACCAATGAAAAGCCACAGTTTACAAAGGACAATGACACAAGCCAATGAAAAATATGGGCAGAGATTGGGTGGTGCTTCAAGTCCATACCTGAATACAGCATGCCTTGTGTCGCAAATGGAAGATCCATAGACCGGGTGTACAATTAAGGTTACTTTATTCAGGCTTAGTTCCAAGATAGATGAGTAGGAGAAGATAAGAAGATAAAGCGTAGCACCACCAGGAGCAGCCTCTCTGCTGCTCAGCCTGCATTCATCAACTGACGCTCCACACACACACAGGCACCCAAGCATTCCATGAGGTCATCACAAATTCCAGCTGAGCAGTAGGGAAGAGAAAAGAAGTAGTTTATGACACCTTGCAGAGCAGCGCATGTGCTTGCCAAGGCTCAACCAAAAAAGGATGCCACGAGGGCAAAAACGGGAATTGGTGATATAAGCAGTAGCCATGTACTATTGAATTTACATTTTTGATAGTTATTTGCATATTTTTTTAAAGGCTGGGACACTGCTGAATAGATGCACCTCATGCAGGAGGAAAGAAGTGAAAGAACAATTGAGCCTGGAAACTTGAGCAGAAACTACACAACTTTAAAAGGCCCTGAATCCACTTACTCCTGCTATGCCAAAGGAAGCCAACATTTTGAGCAGGGGCTCACGCCACAGGCTCCTCTCAAGTTCTTGAAGGCTCTCAAAGGCGAACTGGCACCACTCAGGCAAGTCCTAATCGGGTAGTGACCCAGACACCAGCCAGACTGCCACCCTGAACATGCGAGGGTGAGAGAAGAAGCACTTGGCAGGGTGTTGTCTTGACAGCTCAATCCTGAATCGGCCTGCCTCATGTTCCTCTGCTGGCCCAATGGTGTTCTTGGATTCCGGAAGGCCTTATTCTTTCATGATTTTATAAGGACACATGATCCTGACCTACTAGAATTTGTTCCCAGTACAACTTCCGTTTTCAATATTAGAAGGGAATGACTTTTCAGGATAAAAAAGAGACAATGCCGTGCTCCTATTATTTCAGCTAGGACAGCAGCATGGCACTGGTTTGTCACAGTCTGAGCCCATCTCTTCTACGACCCGTGAGCCTTGTGAAAAACACCTTCATGAATGTGTCCGCCCTGACCACCCTAAAGCTGGCGTTGCTCGTCAATGTGGATTAGTGAGTTGGGTGACTGCATCATTCATAAATGTCCTGGAACTGTGACTGGCAGGAGTCTGAGGTAGAGAGATTTCCCAACTAACTTGTGTCTCTGAACCGACAGCGTGAATGAGACAGTGCTCGCTATATGCCAGACCGAGCAAAACGTTTATTGCCTCAGACCAGTGCAACCCTCCTTGCTTTTAGGAGGTATGGGGCTGTCTGGAAAGCTCATTATAGTGCAGTCTACCTCTAGGAAGAGGGGAACCCCTAGCTGCTCACCAAACAGCGCGCTGCACCCGAACAGCCACTCCCCTGCAATTCTCTGCTCACTTGCAGGTAGATGGCTTGTTTGCACACTGTCTTGTTGCTACCTGCCCTTTCCCAGATGGAGAAAGGAAACCTTCCTCCCCAGCAATTAACATATCATAATAAATACTGATAGAGACATGATGTAAAAATTGAAGCAGCTAAAAACATTTTTTGGACTAACACTCGGCTTTATATAAACTCACAGACAATCCTACAAAGCACTCAGGCAGATTATAGGTTTGGGCAAAGCTTGAAAATTGCTGCTATTATATTGTTATTATTAACACCTTGTAATTAGCCCAGAGGAATCCTAAAACGTTCTACCCAGATTCGAGTTATAATGACGGAAAATTGGTACCTTTGCAAGTTGCATGGCGCCCGCTCCGATTAACCTTAAGTAGCAGGACTATTATTCTGAAAAGCTTTCTGTGTCATGTGCATGTTGGCCTTGCACAGCGCTCGGGGCCTGGAGAGAGCAGGTGACTCACACGCTTGCTGCTCTCTTTTGAACAACTGCTGCAGGATCAAACAGGGGGAGCGGCAGTGCAACACTAAGCTCAGGCTAACAGGGGCATCAGAGGACCATGGAGCTTCTGGGTTAAAAGGGTGAGCGATGTAATCGCAGCAAAGGTGGCACTGACTCGCATCAGTTTAATGGGTATTGTCTTAGCAGGTTCTTAAGTAGTATTGGGTAAAGCGCTATATGATGTCATGCACACTGCAGGTGGCTATTAAATATCTCCTGGTAAGCCTGTGTGATCTGGGAAGTTCTATAGGCAAAATCTCTAATAGATCCCCGGTCTTACTTTTGGCACACTTCAGGTTGACACAAACCACATAAGATTTCCTCCAGAAGGAGCTCTTACTGCCCTTGCATTCCCAGATAGGCCTACCCTGTTTTAATGTTGATATCTTTATAATGTACTAATTCGTGGGGTTCTCGACAGTTCTGAAGGGCAGTGGGGTGGGGCTCACTCAAGTGCATGTCGGGTACATGAGACCACTGTTCCCCTCCATTACTGGCCTGTTGAAGGCCATAGTCTCTGGGAAAGGTCTTAGTTACCATAGAGGCCTGCCAAACTCAATAGCCACCACATGAAGTTAACATTTACACTTGCCAAAGAGGCCTGTATTTCAATACGTGACCAACAACTAAACAATACATTTTCATGATTCCACATACTGGTGCCTCTTTCTAAGAATTCAACAATTTTAAATGAATGGTATAGTATTTTAAAGTTTTAACCTCTGCACATAGAAGATGATACAAAACATTCTTTATATGAATGAGTCATTCTGTATTATATTATCAAAGGATTCTCCCCTATCTCAAAAAGCACCAAGTTCTGGTCAGCAAAGTAAAACATACAACTATAGTAGATATGAGTACCTAAACCAGCATGGTGACACTACACATAGTCAAGAAATACATTACTAATTGTGGTCTGGGAAAAGCGAGGTGGAACAGATACTTTTTTATAAACCTTTCGAAGTTCTTGTGGGTTTTAGAAATCTCATCACAGGGGTTCTTTCTTGGTCGACCTTAGAACTAAAACTGGAGCCCCTGGGATGTCAGCAGGGCCACTGGAATGTTGTGATGGGGTGCCACGGTATTCTTTGCATAATTATAGATTAGCAGCATTTGCCGCATAATCCATCATCTGCTACATAATCTGCAGATTTTAACAAACAGAAATATGTTGTTTCTAGCTCACATGGTTCAAAAGTTAGTAAAACGAAGTGAAACGTGTTGCTGCGCAGTGGAAGGTCGTATGGAAAAGTTCACTGGTTGCTTATTGCTATATGTGGGTGTTAAAATGAGGTGCAACCATGCCCAGACAGTTTTAACAAGTGTAAAAATTACAATATAACGAAGTATAACTATCACAAAATGTACAGCATTGCACCACATCATTTTGCCCTCCTCTGCCGCTTAATTCTAGTGGCACTGGATGTAAGAGATAAATGATCAGCCACTCTCGAGGCTGAGGTGCGATTCCATACATGGTGAGACTATTTGTTTAATTTGTTAATTTATTCATCACAAGGAAAAGGCGTTGGCGCACAATATACCGTGGGCGAAGAAGGTAGTCCAGTGAGGTTAGTGCTCGCTCTGCTAAATCTTTGGAAGGTCAGAGCATTGAATACCTGCTGGGCTGGTATTCAATGTTCATCCATTCAAGGTCGATAACAATTACAATTGATTCAGTTGAAAGACGCCTTTTATTTTTATAGGGTCACGAATTTGGAAAGCTATGGTAGCAAATGCTAGAACAAGACACAAGAGATTATATTTCTGAAAAGGTACCCACCACTAGGCAGAATCAACATGTTCCCTGATTCAGAAAATAGTGTTATGTTATGTTATTTGAATTTCTAACGCGCACAGCTACTCCAAGGAGTGTCCCGGCGCGAGCATAGAGAAAACAAAGCATAACCTGACTTTAAACAAAAAGATGGGTTTTTAACAATTTTTTAAAAACTGCTGGATCTTCCACACAGCGAAATACCAGAGGAAGCGCATTCCATGCTCGGGCCGCAAAAACGGCCAAGGAAGCACCCCCTAATCAGTGTCGCTGGAAACAAGGGACCTTCGCCAGCCTGAGGACCGAAGAGCGCAGTATCCTCCCTGTGACATAGAAGGAGAACAGTTTCTGCAAATAGCAAGGCCCTAGACCATGCAGTGCCCGATGGGCTATAGTGAGAGATTTAAACATCACTCGCGCCCTCACCGGGAGCCAGTGAAGGGAGCGTAGATAACCACGCACACTATCCCTAGGCGGGATCCCACCCAGAAGGCGGGCCGCTGCATTCTGCACCACTCGGAGTTTATTGAGGGAATAAGCTGGAATCCCCACATAGAGCGCATTTGCATAGTCCAAACGGGAAAGAATGAGCGCGCGTACCACAGATTCACGTGCGGCCTGAGGGAGCAGCGGGAAAAATCTTCTCAGGACTCTAAGGAGGCCAAAGCAGCAGCCTGTGAGTCTCTTAACTTGACTAGAGAAGGAAAGATTTTCATCAAACCATACTCCAAGATTCTTTGCGATCTGGCTATTGGACAATGGAGGTGGAAACTTGACTGGCCAGATCATGTCTCTAAACCCAACAGGGAAGTTACCAAACAAAAGAACCTCCGACTTGTCTTCGTTACATTGTAATTGGGCCTTCGCCAGCCACTTGAAAACCGAAGATAGACAAGACTGGACAGGGGCCACGGTAACCACTTTTTTATCCCAAGTGAACAATAACTGAGTATCGCCAGGATAGGCAATCACCTTAGCCCCCAAACCCTCCGCTAGTGTAACAAGAGGAGTAAGATAGATATTAAACAGAAGGGGGCTAAGGGATGACCCCTGAGGAACCCCTGTGGGGACCCGCTGGAGTGAGGAAGCAGCCGGAGGTAACCATACTTGCTGAACCCGGCCCTCCAAAAAGGACTTAATCCAACCCCAGGCTGAACCAACAACACCAATCTCCGCCAATCTGTCTAGCAATAGGGGATGGGGGACCGTATCAAAAGCAGCCAACAGGTCGAGCAGCACTAAGGCTGCTCTTCCACCGGCATCAAGGCACTCCCGAATCGCCTCTGTCACTTCCACCAAATCTCCTTCCGTACTATAGGAGGGGCGGAAGCCCGACTGTGCTGGATGCAGGAGCCCCTCCCTCTCCACAAACTCAGACAACTGTCTGTTCACTATCTTCTCACACACCTTAGCCAGGCTAGGAAGGAGAGAGATGGGCCTATAATTCCCCGAAGTCAAGGGATTAAGGGTAGGTTTCTTCAGAAGGGGGAGGATTTTAGCCTGCTTCCAAACACTTTGTGACCCTAGCATCTCACAAGGAAAGATTAATGATACTATTGACCTCAGAATTCACCACATCTGCCACTGAAGCCAATAATCTTGCAGAGCAGGGGTCCGCCGGTGAGCCAGACTTCAGTCCCTTCAGAATCCTCAACGTACAGGATAGATCAACCGGAGGAAAATTAGCCAGGAATTGATTAGGAGAAATAACCTCAGGAATGGGAGAACGAGACGACTCAGATGAGGGAGAACACGATTGAGTGCCAGGTCGTGTAAAGCTGTCTTGTATCCCTCTGATTTTATCCAGAAAAAATTTGGATAACGTATCGCACCATGCCGCCGTTGAGGGCAGAGCTCTACTCTGTGCTGTCGGAGACATAAAGCTCTGTACGATGGCAAAGATCTCTTTTGAGTTATTGTGGGCCTGGTCGATACGGGCGGCAAAATACTCCCTTTTAGCTAGGGAGATCGCCTTATATTAATTTTTCTGTCCCTGCCTGAGCCGCCCCTTAGCCACCAGACAGTATTTACTAAGGCTCCAAAAGCGCTCCAAATTCTTACAGTCCTGCTTCAGAAGTGTCAGCTCAGCTGTATACCAAGGTTTGGAGGGAGACTCCCTAGAGGGCCTTCTAGAAGTGGGAATGGCGATAGCAGACATGGTGCCCAGCATCCAGTTAGAAAAGGCTGCAAGGCTCCCATCCAAGTCCTGAGGCAGAGACGGCCTACTGTCCACCAATGCCAAAGCAAATTTGGTGGGATCAAATTTCTTAAAGGGGGGTTTATGACAGACTACAGATCTAGAGCTCGGTAAGGCTACTTCCCATGAGAAGTAAGTCATATAATGATCCGACCAAGAGACAGGAAGTGGGTCATTAGCTTTGATAGGGAAATTAGAAAAAATAGGATCAAGAGTATGGCCCCCTTGATGGGTCGCCTGTGTGACCCATTGGGAAAGCTGCGCTAGTTGAAAAACATCAAGGAACTCTATTGTGTCCCTAGAATCTTTTTGATACAAATGGATATTAAAATCTCCAAGAATCAAATAGTGGGAGAAACGTAGAGCCTGCGCTGATACAGCCTCATCACAGGCCTGAAGAAAAGATTTCACCAAGCCTGGTGGACGATAAATCAGAGAACCTCCCAACGTAAAGTTGGGTGAGAAACGAATACTAAAATCAAGGGCTTCACAGCCCCCCCATATACTAAGGTCACACTTATAGAGCTCCCACTTCTCTTTAAAAATAACAGCCACCCCACCTCCTCTCCCCTTAACCCGATCTAATCCACAAATGTTATGCCCTCCAGGAATGGCCAATGGAACTATAGGATCAGAGGAGCTATCCAACCAAGTCTCTGTAATAAATAAAAGATCCAGAGAGTTGTCATCCAGTAACTCAAACACATCCGAGTGATGTTTCTTCAGGGAACGCACGTTTATCAGCGCCGCTGAAATAGTAGGTACCCTCGTGGACCTACACGAGGAGTTTGGCTCAAGACATAAATGAAACCCACAGCCCAAGCAAACAAAATCTTGCGTCCCCCGTAAGTTAGGATAAATCTGGTGGTCGCAGCTCATTCCCCTTAAGCGTTTAAGCGACTCACTCGAAAAACACCGGCGAAGAGACCCATCAAGGACCTGAGGGGCAGCATAACTGGCCCCGGCCCCCGACAAGACGCTGACGAGTGCAGGCGGGCTTGCCTTAGGCGTGCCTTCGGCGCGTCAGCGGCGTGCCGGCTGCACGAACGCGCAGCGTGCATTTAAATAGCTCCGGTGGCCAGTAGACCAGAGAGCGCCCAAGCAAAACAAAATGGCGCCTCTCGCTGGCAAATCGGAAGACAGCCGGAAGTGAGGAACCCCCGAAAAGCAGAGTTTCGTAAAAACTCTGTCTGTCCCAAATTTTTTTATTGCATACAGAAAATGTGCAAGCAAGCGGCGATTTTAAAAGGGATTAAAATAAAGTCACACACAGTAAATACAAGCAATAGCAGCAAAGATAGAGCAGCGTTAAAAGTAAAGTGCAGGTTCAATTTGTCAACCCCTAAGCTAAATGGACTCCAAACTCGTTGCTCTGTGGATATAAGCACATACCTAATATACAGACAGGCCTGGAAAGGAAAACGCTTACTGGTCCCAGATCCTTGCACCTTCAAAACCATAGGCTCAATTTATAATAGTGGAAGGGCTGTAATGGTGGAAGGGCTGTATTAGGGTGACCGGACACCTCACTCCAGGTCATTACGGACACTGACTCCAGTCTTGATCTTTTCGACCACAAATCAGGTGCGTTTATCTAATTAATGCAATTGCAGCAAAACAGAACTACAACACCCAGAATGTATTCATGTATCACACAAAAGTCCTGGATTGGCAACAGTGCCCCTCATGACCTGGAGGTAAGTAGTCCCCCTATGCATTATTCCGACAAATTTTTCAGACTTCTGTGCGATAGTGAACATCCCAATATACTCCCGGATATTGTGTACTCTCAATAGTTTGTGACAAGAAGGGAGAATATATTTAGTCCACTGGAACTGTGCTTGTCACTTTATCTATTGAGGCAGGCCAAATCCAATGCCTTCTGCTGTCTGTGCTCACGACTCTGCCATTTTACTTACAGTATACAATGTCAAACTCCAGAAAGGTTTCAATTATCCAGTGACAGTATGATTATTGATAGGAGGGTATCAATATTATGCTGATGAGTAGGCATGGTGGTCACATTTCTGCACAAATTTCATCATCCAGCCTTTGGGAATTGGGTATATAAGATTAAGAATTCTGAAACTGGATTAATTACTTTATAAAATAAGACTAGCCTGGCATGTCGGTCAGTGTGACGCCTTACATTTACTCCTTGGAGATTAATGGACACTGGTTGGTCTAATTGAGGACGGTGGTTCGAACCATGTATTGAAGAGTTCAGGGTGCTCCAGGGATTGGTTTTGCCATTAATTTGTTGTAATTGTTTTATAATACATGGGATTCTGTAATCCCTATATGAATGCACATCTCTTATTTCTTTATAATCGGAGATTAGTTACAGACTCAGTTGCCAATTGTAAAGAAAATACATCAGAACTCGACTACTATAAGTTATGACAGTGACATTCTGACATCACAATGTCTGCTGCTAAAGCCAGCACCAGTGGTGAAAGGCAGATCTGGTCATGGAGCATAATTGAAGCAGTTATTAAAAGCAACAATAACGAAAAGTTGTTTTTCTTTCTTCTGCTCTATTTTAATAGCTTACAATGACAAGCAGAGCAAATATGTTTATTATTGTACTCTTAGTTAGAAAAAAGTTTGAATCTTTTTGCATGTTTCTACACATTCCGAGCTATTATTATCTCTTTGCAACAAATATCTAACCGGTTTTTCATTGTGTTTAATTTTGCACTAGATGTTTTACTTTTAGTCTTTGTGTTTGCAGGCATGCTTGTTCTTTCATGTGAAAGAGCTACGTACCAAGATTTTAAGGGGTTAGTGGGAAAGATGATGGTATGACCATGTATTATATGGGATAAAGTACACCCTGGAGTATATGATAATGATATTGCAAGTCACCTTGGAGTTCCATAGCCTTCTAAAGGAACTCCTTGGTAACTTGCAATATCCTGATAATATACGACAAGGGGCACTTTATCTCTTACGCAATTGAATCCACATAGCACTTGCTACTCCTGACTAAAGTGCTATACGCAGCTCCGAAACCAAGGTAGTGGTTAATCTAGTGTTCTTGGTTATTGTTGACTGCGTGGATCAGTTTTCTGTGCTCAAGGAAATCATTCCATGCATTCACACCAGTATCTTTGTGGTAGCTTAATGAACTTAGATATGATCATTTTTGGAGGGAGAGAGGAGTATGTGAACTCATGAAGAAGGTTTGACGGCAGCCTGAACCACGAATGCTTCTTAACCATGCATTCCTTTATCAAGCATGCCTTTACCATGTAATTTCGTGGTAAAGACATCAATGGTAATGGGCTATGGTTGCCACCAGTACGACCCCCCTCACCCCTCCCTAAGCTAGAGAACCCCTACCTGCCCCCCGCCCTGAGGTCCAAAACTTGAAAATTACCCATTCTCCTCCCCCTGCCCTGAGGCCTAAAACCCTGCCCCTTAACATACAGTATCCCGAACTCCTCCCACTCCACGCTGTCCCTAACCCTTAACATACACTACCCCAAGCCCCTCCTACTCCTGCGCTGTCCCTAAAATTACCCCAACCTCTTTCACTGCCCATGTGAATCTAACCCTAACTCCTAATTTAAAAAACTACGCCGACCCCCCTGAGCCCTAAAAATTACTCGGCCCCTCAACTTTGAAAACTACCCCGACCCTCCCCCAGCCCTGAAAACTACCCCAACACCCCAGCCCTGAAAACTATCTCCCAGCCCTGAAAACTACCCCCACCCAGCCCTGCCCCTCTTACCTCACCGCATCCTCTGGCTGTCTTCCTGACACGGTCTTCCTGCTTCCGCCCAGCAGTAGTCACCAGCTAGACAGCGCACTGCCTTAACCAAGCATATGCGTGGTTAAAGGCATATGTGTGGTTAAGGCAAGCTTGGTTATGCTTGCGATGTTGGAACCCACGTGGCTGAGGCCGTGGTGTACCGATTGTTTACCGATATTGTTAGGTTGCAGGGGTATGACTTTGAAAGGAGCAGAATTGTGAGCTTGTAATTGAGTTGTGGGTGTTTTTCAGAAATTCAAAATCAGAGAATATGCATGTGACAGAGCAGTTTGTGCTGTACAAGAGGAGGTATGCAGATAATTTAAGCGGAGAAGAGGGTCAATTGAAAGAAAGAAAAAAATAATGTAACAATCAGATGTTTTGAGTAAAAGCCAGTTTTCATGCCAAACTTTAGGAATACAGAGGAATTATTTTGAAACACAATGCAAATTGATTGTCTAAGACTGTGAAAAGAAACTTTATCTGCATGTAATGATAATGCAATATTAAGTCTTTTTAAATCAGACAGTCCGTCTAATGCAATGCTACTGTTAGACCTCTGCTTCTGCCAGGTCAGCTGATCAGCTCAGGGGTTGGAAGTGAAAAGTAATGGCTGGATACATGTAAAGTCAAATATTGAGAGCTGTACTCAAAGGACACCCTGATTCCATGAATTTGAATAAGGAAGCATATTGAAATGATTGAAATGATTAGTAAAGAGAAACTCTAGTATGGAATACAGTGTTCCTAGTGACAATGATTCACCTTTTAAACCAACTATCTCAAAGAAGCTTGCATTTCAGCGTCTTCATTTACCACAGGTGAAAAATGCATGCTAGCACTGTGAAGGGTGTATCCTTCCTTTATATAGAAGCTGGAATTAAATTCAAGCTTGCTTATCCTACCATATGTTACCGCCTCTCCTTCTCATGCCTCTTGAGCCATTAGTGGCCTATGTCACTGAGCATTGTTCAGCCACATTCACACACCTCAGTTCCTGTTCCCAGCCCTGACACCCATGAGTTGCTTCATGTGGCCCCCAAGCAACCTATAGTGGAGTTAAAGACCTCAGTTTGCTTCACTTTCACATGAAGGCCTTTATTCACTATTAGTGATCTTTGAGACCTATAGACTTTCCAGCATGCTCATACTTTGTAAAAAAATATGCTTGAGGTCTTGTTCTAGTCACGTGATTGGCAGCCATCTTGGCTAGGATGGGTATAAATACCATGAGAAATTTTCCTCTTTCTATATGTGCTGCAGGATGCAGCACACTTAGGAATAGGAAGTAACAATGAGAAATAAGGATATTTTACTGCATTACACCTCCCCTAGGAAGGCGTGGTATTTTGGTGCATTTGCAGGTCTAGCAGTAATGATAAATCAGGAAATGCGTCAAAATCCTTGGCAGTTGCGTGGGAACACCCACACAACTCCCATGGAATGCCTACCAGGAGCTGAGTAACGCAGCCAAGCGATTTATGCTGCGTTGCTTTACTCCAGATTTAGCAAGTCACTCAGGGCCACGCAAAGTGGCTTTGCGTGGCATGATGAATCACCTTTTAGGGTTTACATCGTGCATACACCATATTGCGTGGTGCAAACGCAATCCAAGCCCTTGATAAATATGCCCCCCAATTACTATAGAAAGCAGCAGAAACGTTACACTCTCTTGTCCAGGTGATAAATGTTGGAGCCATCTTAATATCCATTCCCAGGAAAGAGCAGTGGTACTAAATTTGCTCTCACCACTCAGATGAGGGAACGCTTTCTCTCACTGCCTGGGCAAAAGTAGTGGAAACCATCTTACTTTACCCACCCTCCAGAGATCAATAAAAATGTCACTCTATACCTTCCCAGAAGAGTTTAGAAGAAACAGTATTTCTTCCCTTCTCTTTAGAGAGATGTAAAATAAATTGTACTCTCTTCACTTATCAAACAGAAGTGGGATCCTTCCTTTTCCCTTCTGCACATGACAGAACAGTCCAAGCCATTCTATCTTCATTGATAAAAGAGTACTGGCAGCCATTTTACGCTTCACATTCCAGGAGAGTGCAGTGGAAGGTTTCCCACATAGGCCTTTATTAAGGTCTTGGTTACTGCTTTGTTAAAATATTCAATTTTCCGGCAGCTTGTTTTTGTGTTTTAGATTTGTCAATTGCAAAATTGATGAGGTTTACAACAAAAAAAAACAGAAAAGGTCCATACGTTGCTGAGGGAGCTATCCAGCTGTTCTGCAAAGCCTGAAGGAGTAGCTGTTTATTTATTTTTTTGTCAGAATTGTTCTTCATCTCCCTTTACCTCACTCCCAAAATGAATCCATGAAGCGTGATGTCCCCTTCACGTTAGACAAGGCACCGATTGTGCAAACTGTAACTATGCCACCTTGGGTTAATTTAGGGAACTTCAGAAGGAAATTCCCTGAATCCTCCTGGGGTATAAATAAAATGTTAGAAATCACTGGTCTTCCTAGACCATTTGGAAAGACGCTGCAGTACTGTTATAGCCTTTTGTATTAGTATATGTTTCCCATCCTGGCTGTCTCCCTGCTGCTCAGCCAGAGTGAGAGTTGGCATTGGAATGTTGGTGTGCTTGGGTGCCTGTGTGGATGAGTGGGGACAGTTGGAGATGGGCTGAGCAGTAGGCAGGCTGCTCCTGGTGGGGCTGGTGTATCAGCTGAAGAGGCTGAAGTGTAAGGATTACCAGGCTATTCGACAGATGTAAACATTTACCATCCTGCAACCAAGAAGTTAATAAAGTTATTCACAAAACTCATCTCGGCTACCTGTGGTAAGATACAACATATTTTGGCGACTACCTGGACCTAGACTTAAGCGTGATACAAGATTCAAGAAGCTCTATGGACAGGAAGAACCAGAACCCAAAGAAAAACCCAAAGAAACCTCAAGTAACAAATACTCAAGCATCAAGAATATTGTTCCAGGGATGCCAGGCTCACCAGTGTCCTTGACAACAGACAGCCCCAGCCTGGACATGCTTCATTGATCTTCTAAAATGACTTTGATCCTCGTGGGTAAGTGGTGTCAATCCCACTACTTCCCCTTCCTAATTTTGGGACTTTATATATCATTTTGGTTCAACTGGTGTTGTGGTGGTTCCAAGCATGCACGTTTAATACAGCTTTATAGCCAAGGCTAACTTCTTCTTCTTCCATTCATGTGTGTGATCCAGCAACATCGTTCTGCAGAGGTCTAAAAAGAGTCTATGACTTCTTGTTGTGTTGAAAACGGGAGCTTAAATTTACGAAAGCCATCTTTAATGCTTACTACTGAAGTGCTCCTTCAATGTCTTTGCCAGTGCACTGGATCTGGATGTTTGTACACACTGCGATGACTGGCTGCACAGAAGGAACATTTTATTTGTGCTTTACTTTGTTTTGTGGCAAGTTGGACTCAGTCTCAATGCATGGACGTACAAGGGGCCACAGAGGATCAAGATGGTTCGTTACAAGTAAGCTAGTCAATTCTGTGGAGTCTACTTTTTGGTTATTTCTTTTATGGTTTGCAAGTTGGCATGTTCCGAATGCTCTTGTGGATTTTTGAGGTTAGCCAATCCATGATTTACAATTTCTGTCTTGGGCAGCCCCCTGGACAAGTGTCAGTTTAACTGCAGCATTGCGGTTTGAAAATGAGGCGCATGTTGTTTACTGCCCGTGCGGTCTTACTTTCCTGAAGATTCTTTGCTCCTTCTTCCACGCCTTCATGGTCCTGCTACGGATGTTCTCCAGTACAGACTCACCTGGAGCCACCTGGCGCTGCCACTACTATGTGTCTCCATCTTGGGGGAATGCAGTCATTTGATGATGAGGCAAAATCTTCATCATCCGGATGTTTGCTTCTCTAGCACGTTTTGGGAGAAGATTCATGCCTTAAGCCATACGGCCGGCGTCCTATCTACGTGCCGCCATTTTGGGATTGGCCACATCATTCAAGCACTGGTGCTATGTTAGGTCCGCTTTCTGCCAACCACGTGTTTTACAAACTAGATTTGACGAAAATCTGAAGGAGACTAGGGGATCTTGCTCTATCCAGGTCGATTGCGTCTCATTTCCTATTTCTTGGATTTTTGAAGGTTCTGGTAAAGCACTGGGAAACTGCAGGTACTCTTTTCTTTGTACTCTGTGTGCATGTTGATAACATGACATAGTGCACAGTCGAGGGTCTATCACTAAGTTCTTCCTAGAGATGTATGGTGCCAGCTACACCCACAGCTTGGTAAACGTTGTCTCAGCCTAATGAAATTGAATTGCAGTGACTTATTAGGGTACACTTTGTTGAAGCTGCGTCTTGTGGGTTCTACAACTGGGTCACAGTGCGCTGTGGCAGCATTTTCACAGGGTTTGCCAAGTTTTCTTTTAAGGTGAGAGGTCGCTCACCAGCAATGTTTTACAGTTTTAAAAAAAAACATACGAGAGACAAAGAATAAGATTCTGCATGATTTAAAGTTCACATTGTAGTAATGTTTATCACTTGCATGGTGGTTGAGCACGTAAAGGGTTTATTTTCCCATTTATTCTGGAAGCATTTGTACCCTTACGCAAGGGTGGTTTTAGTCTTTTAGTGGGTGGTTTGCTCACATCTCTCTTTTTGTTCTTCACTCCCTCATATGAAGGATGGATATGGTTTTAATTTCTATTTTTACAAAGCACTCCCTTATGCAAGGGTGGTCCTAGTCTTTGTGGTTGGTTTCCCATTTCTCTGAGTTGTAGTTACACTATGTTACATATTGTGTTTTGTGATGTGTATAAGTCATCATGCGTTACACATCTCTTCTTGTCAGTGTATAAGTCGCCTTGCACTTCACCTCTTGTTTGTCTAGTGTATAAGCCGCCTTGCGCGTCACGTGTTCTTGATGGGTGTATGAGTCACCTCGCGGCTCAGGTCTTGTAAACACGTGTACTTTGGTCTCACACTCTCTTCAGGGTTGGTCTTTTGGGTTATGTCCCTTACGCATTTGGTTTCACCCGGTAGTTGTGGTCATGGGTGTTTGTCTAGGGGTGGGTCGACCCTTTTCTTCTTATGTTTTTCAGAAGCGTTTTGTCGGGGAGGATGAGTTTATTATTGCTTGCCAATTTGTTTACCTTTCCTTTCTGATTTCTTAGTGTTCAGACTCTTTCGAAGTTGTATTTTGGTTTGTTTCCCTGAGTCTTGAACTTTTTCTTCGCTTATGTATATGGTTGTTTACAGTTTCTCCCATGTTTTATCGTTCTTTTTATTTTTCATTTAAAAGGAGAGGGATATGTTATATCCTGTTTGTATTAGTAAATGTTTCCCAGCCTAGCTGTCTCCCTGCTGCTCAGAGAGTGAGAGTTGGCATTGGAATGTGGGTGTGACTGTGATGCATTGAATGCTTGGGTGCCTGTGTGGATGAGTGGGGACAGTTGGAGATGGGCTGAGCAGCAGGCAGGCTGCTCCTGGTGTGGCTGGTGTATCAGCTGAGAAGGCTAGAGTGTAAGGATTACCAGGCTGTTGGGCAGATGTACACATTTACCATCCTGCAACCAAGAAGTTAATAAAGTTATTCATGAAAGACAACTCGGCTACGTCTGGTAAGGCACAACAAGTACTTTATCGAGTAAGCACTTCAGTGGTTGACTTGCAAATTTGTTTGCAACTTTGAAAGTTTGGTGAAGTACGCCGCATGTGCGGCTTAAAAAAAGAAAAAAGATCTGTGACACAACCAGGGCTGGTCGAGTCCTAGCACATGTATATATATAGTTACTTCATCAGAAGATACTGCTTGTGTTCATATATATATATATATATATATATATATATATATATATATATATATACCATATGTTTTACAGACGTTATAGTTAGAAATCAGCATTTAAAAAATCCTTTGAAATTCACTGAAAAAAACATAGGTTTCAGGGACGTTATAGTTAGTTGGACATTTGACTCATATAAAACCAGAGAAATTCGCCTGTTATATTTAGTTGAGCTAACTATAACTTGCGCGCCCGCAATGCACTGGTGATGATGTCACATATTACATCACTCATCACTGGTTGTATGGATTCAAAAGTACATCTTGGAAGGGCTGTATGGGTGAGTTAGTGTGTGTATGGGTGTGTTGGTGAGTGAATGAATGTCTCACTGGTATATGTGTGAGTAGCTACATATGTTTTTAGGCAGTATATGTGAGTGTTAAAGTATATAAATGACTATACGTGAGAGTAAGTTATTTGAAGAGTGGGTGTATAAAAGAGTGTCTGCTTGTATCAGTGATTGTATAAAACAGTAAGTATGTGTTAGTATCTGCATAAATAAGTGATGTGGTGTGTGTATAAATAACGCAGTTGGTGTGTATAACTGTATACATGAGTAAATGGGTATGTGATTGATTCTTTGCATGACTGACTAGGTGTGTGAGTAACTCTATGGATGAGTGGCTGACTGTGACTGTATGTATAGGTGTATGAGTACATATTATAGTACTGTATTGATGAGTAACTGCATGTATAAGTGAGTGGATGTGAGTGTAGACCTAGGAAATAGAGGGTGGTATGTAGTATCTGGCATTGTTGTGTGTATGGTTTCAAAAATAGTAGTCTGTATTTTAGAGTGCGTGTATCAAAGTTTATATTAGGCCATCAGTATGTGCGTCAGATTATCGGGTGAATGATGTCATTAGTGATGTCAGCAGTGATGTCATTTGAGATGTCATCAGTGATGTTATCAGTGATGTCACTGACCATGTCATGAGTGATGTAATATGTGACATCATCACCAGTGCATTGCGGGCGCGCGAGTTATAGTTAGCTCAACTAACTATAATAGGTGAATTTCTCTGGTTTTATATGAGTCAAATGTCCAACTAACTATAACGTCACTGAAACCTATGGTGTTTTCAGTGAATTTCAAAGGTTTTTTAAATGCTAATTCCTAACTATCACGTCTGTAAAATCTATGGTTTTTTTCAGTGAATTTCAAAGGTTTTTTAAATGTTAATTTCATATTTTAATATTTATAAAACCTATATTTGTTTTATTTTTTTGTAATAGTTGGAACTCTTATTATCCTTTTTTTTATTTTGAAAAATATGTAATGTTTTATATCTTCAAAAAAAAGTGTGTATATCGGTTTTTTTTTTGGGGAGAAAACTGAAGTTCCGTACCGGTAGTGTACCAAGCTCCATCAGCACGTGAATCCTATCCGCCATATTGCTAAACTCATAAAGGATGCACATTTCGTAACCGACGGGTTCATGGCACCGCATCCCGCGTAACATCATATACATATGTGGTCGCTCCAGCTGCTACTTTGGTATGCGACGTGTACGCAGTACCAAGCCGCGCCTTACATCATGTATGTGTGGGGTCACGCCCGATGCGCGTTGCGTATGTGACGAGTGCACGCTGCCAGGCCCTGTGTTACGTCATAGACGTATGGTGTTGTGCCGGGTACGCCATTCCCTCATTTTTTTTGTCTCAAAACTATGTCTAAATAAGTTTAAAGTGTATATGAGAACAAGCGTTAATCTAAAATATTTTAAACATTTGTATATTTCCTACTGTAATAAACTTATATGATGGTAATATTTTCTCAAAATTGTGCCTGGTGCAGCCTCCTTGCACGCTCGCTGCACGATTCCCATGTGACCTTAAAGAAAAACATTTGATTGGTTCATAACATTTCCCATTGTAGCAGTTGGAGGACCCCACCCATTTTCGCCATTCTCACTACAGCGTTTGATGAGAGACTCCTCTTCTGCTTACAGAGCTTTTTTGAAAACTTTTTGCTATTTACACATATCTGACAGTACACACAACATGCAACCCTCATCTTCATCAATATTCATGCTCTGTAAAGCAGCCTTCCACCTGTGATAGCCATGCATCTAAAAGCTACATAACAGAACGTTTCTCCACTGCCTGAGATAACATGGTTGCATACGCGGTCCACAGCACAATATAATGTGGTACGGCCCAGGGGCAGTATCATGCATAGATAATGAACACACGGACACAGATAGATAGTGGAAGTGGGTACGGGCACATGCGCTCGACTCATTTTTATTACCAGGGTCACATATCCAGTGACGTCTGTGCTGAATGCATGTGGGGTGAGTGTAAACCAGTCCTCAGTGAATGGTTGCTGCTAGCATCAATTACAACAGTAATCATTGGATCACACACAGAGATTCAATAATAAAAGGGTCAATAGTTTGTGCTGCAGTAAGGTAGGGGCACTAGATGTGAAATAATACAGAAAAGATTCTATCGTAAAAGAACCATAACTTGTGGTATACTGAGATACAAGCAGTAGATCTGAAATAATACACAAAAAGATTGCATCATAAAGGGTCCATCAGGTCTAGTGCACTCAGATAGCCACATCAAAAGCATTCAGCATGAGCACAGCCAGCAATGATGCGTGCAGCGGGCGGGCCGTACTAGGAGGAATGTCTGTTGCCTACAACACTACATCATCTGCAATAGCCACTCGATCTGAATTGTAAACACTTCTGTCTGCAGTGTAGGCCAGAGAGCGGTCAGCAAGGGCCCACAGCCACGTGGCGTTGACTTGAACTGTCCTGTTTGCCGTACGAGAAGCAAAAAAAACTGTGTGCGGACCCAGTGATGATGCATATGCGTGGGGCGGACAGAGCTCACTGGAGCAATGTCTTTTGCCTACAGGACTGCGCCATCTACCATAGCGACTCGATCTGAATTGTGAACACTGCTGTCTGCAGTGTAAATTGAAGGCAGTAGTGAGCACAGTCTTCTATTAATACTTTTTCTCACTTCCTCGTCACAAAATACAACAGCATAAATTACACAAACCTCGGTAATAAATAAATCAAAACAATTCGAATTGCGATCTCTGCTGTCCACTTTGTACACTGTTATTCAGTGTTCTTTACCACTACCAAGAAGAATTTGGTCATTGTACTAGACCTATAAGTCATCCTAAAAAAGTTCTTCAAGCAAGTATACTAAAAGGCTATTGCGTATATTTCAATAGACGTTATAGTTAGTTGCCTACTGGATTCTGTAATTAAACAATCACCACTCGATCTGAATTGTGAGCCCTGCTGACCACAGTGTAGGCCAGAGGCAGTGGTCCATTGGATTGGATTCGAAAGCACGGAGTTGGTTGCACCTGATTGGAGCGGGTACACACAAATCATCACAAACTTTAACTTCTGACATCCTCAATCACAGAAGCAAGACCCCGTTTCACTGTTCTGACCTGCTGTACCACGGTGTACTCCACCCACTGCAGTCAACCAAGCCCAATAATCATGTGCAGCAGTTAGCTACGGAAGCACAGAGTCTGATGCACCTCAACGGAGGGAGTTCTGTGAAAACCAAGCAGCACGTAATATCGTACATTGTCCATTTTGGGATAAAGAGACTGTTCCACTGTTGGGGCGTAGAGTTGGTTGCACCTGTTCGAAGGGAGTTCCTTCATCTCCACTCTCAGATGTAGTTCTTACACCGTACATTGTGGGATCAAGACCCCGTTTCACTGTTCGGACCTGCTGTACCACGGTGTACTCCAGCGACTGCAGTCAGCCATGCCCTATGATCATATGCAGCAGTTAGCTACGGAAGCACAGAGTCTGATGCACCTCAATGGAGGGAGTTCTGTGAAAACCAACAAGCAGCAGGTAATATCGGACATTGTCCATTCTGGGATCAAGACACCGTTCCACTGTTGGGACCTAGAGTTGGTTACACCTGGTCGAAGGGAGTACCTTCATCTGCACTCTCAGATGCAGTTCTAACATCGTCCATTCTGGGATCAAGGCCCTGTTCCACTGTTCGGACCTGCTGTACCGTGGAGTACTCCAGCAACTGCAGTCAGCCAAGCCTAATGATCATGTGCAGAAATTAGCTACGGAAGCACAGAGTCTGATGCACCTCAACAGAGGCAGTTCTGTGAAAACCAAGCAGCAGGTAATATCGGACATCATCCATACTGGGATCAAGACACCGTTCCACTGTTGGGACCTAGAGTTGCTTGCACCTGGTCGAAGGGAGTACCTTCATCTCCACTCTCAGATGTAGTTCTAACATCGTTCATTGTGGGACCAAGACACCGTTCCACTGTTGCTACCTGTTAGACTACTGTGCTAGTAGTATACAGAGCACTCCACGGTGCTGGGCGCTGTCTGCCTGTGTCGCGGTAGCCAGCGTTGATCTCAGAAACCTTCCCAGCTCGCAGACCTCGGCCCAAAAGCTTCCGCCGGCACATGGTGGGCCCTCTTGGATACTTGCATTCAGCGTACACCGTCATCGGACATCAAGCGTGAGATGTGACATGCCGTTTAAACGGACCAGAGCCTAACAAAATAAAAAAGAGTGAAAGAAACATTTCCTCCAGTATCTTGGAAAATATATACAGGAAAACATTAGAGAATTCGACAAATGGATAGAAGTTCCAGTCCATATCCCTATTAAAGTGTGGCAAAACCCGATGGAGTGATACCATAAAAAACAGACATCTAATCGTATTGATAAGGAAATCACCTCGATTGTGCAGGTTGCCATAATCCAACTTAGGACGTGCCAACCATATTTACCCTTCAGCATCCCTTGATTGATTTTTTACACCGAGTGATGGAATCCTGATGAAGGCATTGCCGAAACGCTTTGGTTTTTCCACCATGTGTTTTTCCATCACAATTTATTGATAATTTATTTCTCTTTGAACCTTATGTGTATATTATGAATGTTTTTGAAAGTACAAGAAAAGAATTTAAGCACAGCATCACCACGCTGGTAATTGAATTGAGTATACTGTATTCCCCATTTTGTATTATTGTTATATTGAGAAATTGTGTGAATGTGGGTTTTTTTGAGCAGTGACAGAAATAGAAGATTTTGTTTTTCTCACTGTTCTTGTAAATAGGCACAACTACATGTCTTTTTACTTTTTGATATAAGAAATAATTTCTGAAATTCAATCAGAAATAATAAATAATCAACAAAAAGAAATACAATTTAAAAATATATAACTTTGTTATCTTTTTTCTTAAATAACTAAGTTTTTACAGTTTGGTTTATTTTTAGCTCCTTTCTGCATAGGGTATAAACCATACAGCTGATAAATCCTTTTTCCCTTTTTCCAAAGTGGGCCCCCTTTCACATACAGCAGTGTCGAAAGGTGAACTGTGGGGCATATGTGCGTCGCAGCGGCCATGACAGTTTCTGGGTACCAGCAGGCTGAGAGCATTATTCCCGCAGCCACCTTCGCTCACGGCGTCAGCCTCGTGGCGGTGTAAGCTGCGCAGACCTGACAGACATGTTCGCCATTCCGAAAGAGAACCACACCCAGAGAAACTTGACTTTTATTCATACCCCTACGCTAGCCTTGCGTATGCCGAGCCAGCCCACTACGCTAAAGATTTGGGGGAAGGGTAGGGGGCACGTACACGCTATGTTTTCGTAATCTTCCCTGCTGACTGTACTATCATTGTTGCGTCCACTGTCCACTTCACTCAATAGACCATCAGTGTATGTTGACATGTACATGTCTGTGCTCTGCGTACTCAAGTCTGTCCAGCACATCCCCTCAGCACTTTGCATTGCATACTTTTATAATTGAGACTCACTTGCCACCTTCAAGCATTATGCATTGTGTGGCAGAGGTGCTATGTTTGGTTTGTGTACATGGCTAGCCACGGTTTCCACAGTACGTAGTGTCGTTGTGTCTGCTAGGTGTACATGTTGTCATGTTGTATGTGATTATATAAGGTAGCGCGTTTATTTACGAGCAGTGGTTTCTCCCATTTACATATCGCTGTCTTAAAGAGGATACCGAAGTTTTTCTCACAGGTGAAAAGTGGGACCACCATGGCAGTCATTCATTACTATGCAAGAATGTCCAACTGCACGACGCTTCTAAGCTTACAGCCCCCAATCTTGCGTGCTTTCCTAAAAACACGCCAACTCCCACAATCAGACCAACATTCACACAGCTTTCTAACGGCAGTTATCTGCTTCTTAATAACATGGACTGCTCTGCAATGTGAGCTGGCATACCGTATGTCCTTACTGTTTCAAACCAGATAACTTCCTCTGGCAATCTCTATTCCCACCCACACAAAGTAACTCCAAAAGTTCAACTTGGCCTTCAATACCTACTTTGAAAACAGATTGTATTAAACGGAACAAACTGAAAGCGCTTTTGTGTCAAACAGAAGTGTCCCTCACTTCTCCAAAAGTAATTTATCGACTGCAGATAGCACGAACTTCAAGTAAAATACACTCCCTTTTAAATACGAACCTCCCATTACACTTTGTGAATTGTTACACAATTTTCAACACATCTGACATTTAAGGTCTGGCACACTTTTTTAACACTGTCTTCTCCGGCCTTGTCACAGGCTTTCAAACTGTTTTTAGTCTAATACCAGACTTCATTCATTCGATCATCTCTGGAATAACAGGAACAGTGCCCATAATTCTCGCTCTGTTTGTGCCCATCCTACTACTATTTTTAGCTTGTTAAAAATGGCTGCGCTGCCTGTGGTAACAAGCATGTCCGACAGAATACGCCTCTACGCAAAGCTACATCAATACCGTGAAAAAATGGAACAACTTTTCGGCTGCCTGCCTCCATCTATTATCAGAGCCAGCTACATGACATTTATTTACACATATACAATCTGCGTGCAACCATCTTTTTATTGCAAAACTTGCCCAATCGACTGGTGAATGGATCTATGCCTTGCCAACATCCCAGCAAATGCTCCCGATATCCAGCAGGTAATGGAGTATCTTGAAAACCATGAACTTGATTGTTCGGGCAGAGGAGCAAGGCAAATGCAACGCAAAAAGGTATCCTGGCGGAATGGGATTTCTGGGCAGCCGCGAAAGATCTCCTGCAAAATGCGACCTTTGACATCGCAGATTGCCTGCTAATTCAAATTGCCGCTCCAACATTCGAGGAACATTACTGTCCCTTCGAGGATATGAATTGGATCGCTTCGCTTTTCTCACACGCTGGAAACAATCGCCTCTTGGAACATTACACATCTCAAGCCGCTGAAGAACTCCACACTAACCAGGGATGGATGATGTATCACCTTTACAAATACGCTATTTACTTGCTAAATTAGCCTAAACCCGACATCCATTTTGAAACCATATCTATTCTTTGTACACACGTCTCTCTGCCTGCCTGTTATCCACGAAGCCCTTTCCCACAAATTAGCTCATCCTCAGCCTCTGCTCACGAGCTGGCGATCAAGATCAAAAAACACGGCATTGTTTAGGAACTGGTTGGCATAGTGTGGTAATCGTATCCTACCTTTATTTTCATTCTACAATTTACAGTCATTCATGTCTAATAGGTATTGTTTATGTCACATGGAACTGTAACATGTACCGTGGAATTGACTGATGCAGGAGCTTAGGTTTGAATACAGCAGAAGCGGTTGGAGTTTGCCTCTGCTGGATGCCTTAACTCTTGCACCAGTGGTTCCATTTATGGCACTTAAATAAAGATACTTTTTAAATAACTTGCAGACTCCATCGCTTTATCCCACATAGCCACTTTCTTAAACACACCTGATTTCACCATTTGTCTTCTGTGGCATTGCAACATTCTGCATTATATTCTTCACGATTATTTCTTTATTCCTGCTTGCTAAAACACTCCATTCGAGTCTTCAGACCGGTAGGGGTGAGTAATTTGCTTCCCAATCATGCTATACTCTAAACCCATACTAACACCACTTGCAAAACTATGCTACAGCGGCCAGTATGCTACAGCGCCCAGAGCACATCAGTTTACAGCAGTCAGCTCACGGTTTAATCCCCGAGTGTACCGGCACCTCACCTCAGCACCATCTCACTCTGGGCAAAACAGCACCTCACCTCAGCACCATCTCACTCTGGGCAACACAGCACTTTCACACCGGTAGGGGTGAATACATTGCTTCACACTCCCTGTGTAGCACGCCATAACCACCCCACAGACCTCACAGCGCTCCTACCCTCCTCTTTCCTACTGTTTTTGCCCTTTTTTCCCCTTACTCGCTTCAACGGAATCACAAAATGGCTGCCAACACTTCCTAGATGCAATCGCTCTAACCGCTCGCAGCCAATAAGCAGCAAGCTCGTGCTCGTAACTCCTCAGCCAATCAGAAGGCAGAATTCCCAAATATGGATATCTGTAAATTTCGATATCTCTCCAAAACTACTGAACAGATTTACACCAAATAAACAAAAGAGTGCTCTCTAGACCAAGACCCTTCTCCCTGCCAAATTTGGGGTAATTCCGTTCACCCGTTCGACCTGTAGCCTTGTCTAAAGTTTCCTATGGAAATTAACATGGAGAAAACACGTTTTGGGTCCCCCCTTTTGTCTCGGCCCCCCTTGACGAATCACTCCCAAACTTACAACATAGGAGATGATATGAACAAAGAATTAGTTTCGAAAATTTCATCAAGATTCATCAAACGACGCCAAAGTTATAAGCAAAACAAAAAATGCTCTTCCTATGAAAACTTGGTCCTAACTATAACTACCTACTGGCGATATATTACCTACTGGCGGTCGCCAGTAGGTAGTTATAGTTAGGACCCATTTTCCATAGGAAATCCGCAACATTCTATTTTGAATAACTTTGGCGCCGGTCGACAAATCCTTGCGAATTTCTCAAAATAGGTGGGGCGCTACGCTCCGCTCCTACCCTGAAAGTCTCGGAGGGATTCGTCAAGCGGGGGCTGAGATAAAAGGGGGGTCCCAAAACGCGTTTTTCCCATGCATTTTTCCATAGGACCTTTAGACAGGGCTACAGCCCGAACGGCTGAACAGAATTACTAGAAATTTGGCAGAGAGGTAGTCCTCAGGTCAAGGAAGTGCCTTTTGTAGGTTTGGTGTAAATCTGTTCAGTAGATTCTGAGAAAATAGCCTTTAAATCAATATATATATCTGAGCCAGCTTACGGTATGCTTACCGTAAGCTTACCGTACGCGTACGGTGGCGTGCGCGAGCGCGATTCTGATTGGCTGTTACATCTAAGTAAACATTCGAATCGGTCGAAACCAGGAAGCGGCGGCCGCCATTTTCTCTCTCGCACTCTGAGGGGGGGGCTGTAAATAAAGGCAAAAAACATATAAAGGGGCTGTTTAGACAGCGCCCATGCACATAGCCATGTTAGTTGAGTCCTCAAAGGCCAAAAACGGTAAATTTTTATTTTTTGAAAATTTCGCCGATTACGCTTACCGTACGCGTACGGTGCGCTTACGCTAAAAATTTAAATAAAAAAAAAAAACTCTCTGTGCATGGCATATTATTGTCATCACTTACAAATTAAATTTAACAGATTACCTATCACAAGGAAGCGCATAATATGTCCTCCATGTGCGCACGGTGCGTAACGTGGGCACGCGGTGCGCGTAGCGCACTGCGTGCCCACCTTGCGTGTACGGCACTAACTGCGTAAAGTGGGCGCGCGGTGCGCGAAGCGCACCGTGTGCTCACCGTGCGCGCACGGTGCGCGAAGCGCACCGTGCGCGCAAGGAACGAACTGCGTTAAGTGGGCGTGCACGCCACGAATGGCGTAAAGTAACTTAGCATTTAAAAAACCGTACAAATTCACTGAAAAAACCATAGGTTTCACACACGTTATAGTTAGGAATTAGCATTTAAAAAACCTTGCAAATTCACTGAAAAAACCATAGGTTTCAGACATGTTATAGTTAGCGGAAATTTTACTGATAAAAAACCAATGAAATTCCCCCGTTATAGTTAGTGCAGGCAACTATAACTCACGCGACCGCAATCTTCTGCTGATGACATATGTGTCTTTATGAAAAAAAAATATTTCTAATATATGTATAGCTAAAAATTTATGGAAGAAGACATGGGCAAATAAGTGTCTAAATACAGTATTAGCATCAGCAGAGGATTGCGGTCGCGTGAGTTATAGTTGCCTGCACTAACTATAACGGGGGAATTTCATTGGTTTTTTATCAGTAAAATTTCCGCTAACTATAACATGTCTGAAACCTATGGTTTTTTCAGTGAATATATATATATATATATAACTTTCGCGAAGATTCATCAATCGACGCCAGCGTTATTCCAAGTAGAATGTTGCGGATTTCCTATGGAAACTTGGTCCTAACTATAACTACCTAATGGCGACTGAAGGTAGGTAATATATATATATATATATATATATATATATATATATATTACCTACTGGCAGTCGCCAGTAGGTAGTTATAGTTAGGACCAAGTTTCCATAGGAAATCCGCAACATTCTATTTGGAATAACGCTGGCGTCGATTGATGAATCTTCGCGAAAGTTTCCAAATTTTTGGCCAACTCCGGTCCGCTCCTATCCTGAAAGTTTCACGGTGATTCGTCAAGCGGGGGCCGAGAAAGAAGGGGGTCCCAAAACGCGTTTTCCCCATGCATTTTCCCATAGGACCTGTTGACACAGCTACAGCCCAAAGTGCTGAACGGAATTACACCAAAGAGGTGGTCCTCAGTTCAGACTTGTGCCTTTTGCTTAAATGGTGTAAATCCGTTCAGTAGTTCCTGAGAAAATCAAAAGTAAAATCACATATATATCTGGGCGGAGCCGAACCACACATCTCATCGTGAGATCTGATTGGCTGTCAGCACTTCATCCAAGAAGTGTTGGCAGCCATCTTGGGACCAATATACATGACAGCACCTCATTAAAAAGCCTTGCAGTTAATAGAAGGTTAAGACTTTAGTTACATTATAAATAATTTGTTGATGGTACCATACTCATTTTAGGAATTGTGGTGTGTTCTAAGGTGATTTTACCATGTGAAAAAGCCTTCTGCTGTGATATCATGAATCATGTTTGAGAGAAAACTATTTTCTCATGCTTTTCCCACAGAGGTTTGGAAGGTGATCTATAAGCTAAACTGAGAGCATATTTTCTGTAAATTCACATTATCTTTCTCAGTCATGTGAGAATGAAGTCTGACATTCTCAGTAAAACATGTACATCCAACAAGGGCAGAGACTCTCAGTTGATTCCTTTGTGTTCTACTGCAGCTTCCCAGAGTGTTCTAAAGAACAACTAGAGCGCTAACAGTCCTACTTATGACAAACGTATGGCACACCTGAAGCCATCTTGGTTGGAATAAAGTGGTAACTCTTAAAACATTTAATTTAAAAAGGAACAAAATGAGGGGGTTCATTTTGCCATAGAAAGTATGATTAGTGCTGCAGAAAGAAAAATATGGGCACATTTTGAGTGGCTTCTCAAATCCTCTTCTATTTCATTAAAAAATTCTGACATGCAGACTGAAACATGCACTTTCAATACCAGCAGCAGACTTCCCTGGTGAGCAGTAGCTTTACCACAGTGATCTAATAAGCAACTAGAGTGCTAACATTCTGAATTTATGGCAAATGTGTGACACATCTGAATGCCTTCTTGATGGAATCAAAGTAAAAAACTGAAAGTATTTCCTACGAAGGAGACTGTAGTAAATGAGGATATTAGGAAACATCATAAAAAATAAGTTTCCCAAAATGTCCACCAGAGACAAAAGAGCCCAAATGTAGCCCAAATATCACCCAGATGTAGCCCAAGTATAGCCCAATGACAGAATGTCCCAGAGTGTTCTAATGAACAACTAGAGCACTAACAGTCTTACTTATGACAAAAGTATGGCAAACCTGAAGCCATCTTGATTGGAATAAAGTGGTAACACTTAAAACATTTAATTTACAGAGGAACAAAATGAGGGGGTTCATTTTGACATAGAAATTATGATTAGTGCTGCAGAAAGAAACAGTAGGGCACCTTTTGAGTGACTTCTCAAATCCTCTTCTATTTCATTAAAAAATTCTGATATCCAGACTGAAACATGCACTTTTAATACCAGCAGCAGACTTCCGTGGTTCGCAATAGCTTTACTACAGTGATCTAATGAGCAACTAGATTGCTAACATTCAGAATTTATGGCAAATGTGTGACATATCTGAATACCTTCTTGATGGAATCAAAGTAAAAAACTGAAAGCATTTCCTACTGAGGAGACTGCAGTAAATGAGGACATTAGGAAACTTCATAACAAATAAATCTCCCAAGATGGCCACCAGAGACAAAAGAGCACAAATGCAGCACAAATATCACCCAGATGTAACCCACATGTAGCCCAATGACAGAAGTGTGCAAAACACTTATTTAATGTGTATTTGCAGTTTTATATAGATCAGACTTGTCAGGTATTGGAGTGCTTTACATGAGCATTGGTTACATCACACGAGCATTGGTTACATCACACAAGATCAAACTCATTTTGGTTGTAGACATGGGGAGATTAAGTGATTTGACCAGAATCACAGAATGTTGAGCTGAAGCAGAAACTCCAACCTGGTTCCCTTGTTGCAAAGTCTGCAGCTCTGGAAGTAACACCACATCCTCTCCTCTAGGTGCAACATTTAATCAAGTGGTCAACTGGATAAAAAAACATAAAGATTACAAATAATTTAAAAGTTCTTTGTCGCTATTTGAAAACTCAGAAAATATGTCCTCATTTTAATTTTTTAGAGCACAAACCATAATTTTGATGCAAATAAGACCCTCTCATATATGTAATTTCTAAAGGAAATACTCTAGGTATTACAGTTTTGATTACATCAAGATGACGTCAGGCGTTCCACACTTTTGTAATAAATATAGAATGTTAGCAATCTAGTTGCTCATTGGGATACTGTTGAGAGGCAGAGGCCAGGGGCACGGACTCTGAAAATTGAAGGCAGGTAGGAGAGTGCAGAGGCAACAATTTGACAACACTGGGCAGGCAGGAAGGGCAGTGGCAGCACAACAGACTATGGAGGGAAGTGGAAAGGGGGGCAGGGGCAACACACCAACAATACAGGACTGGCAAGAGAGGCTGTGGCAATATAATAGACCATTGTGGGCAGAAGGAAGAGGCAGTGGTAGTACAACCATACATGCCAACAGACCCGTTTCAGCCAGGAAACGTCCAATGTTTTTAAGCTCAAATGGGCTTTATTTGATCTGTCTCCTGTCTACAATCTCTTCTTTTTCAATGTAACTCAAAGGGGAAAATCAATACCCCAGTTTTTTTCAAAATCTCCCTCTTACCAAGTTCAAAATGTTCGCAAGTATGGTACATTGAATCATGGTAGGCAGGAGGAATTGGGGTAGGGACATGGACTCGGATAACAGAGGGCAGGAGGGACATGGAGAGGTGCACCAAACTGACCCTACATGGCAGGCATCAGGGTTTGCAGCAGCACAATACACCACACAGCGCATGCGGGACGGGAGTGCAGCTCAACAATCCATAGAAAGCAATAGGGAGGGGACAGGACCATGCACATGGACAACAGAGAACAGAGGGGAAAGAGGCACTGGTAGCTAGCTGACCATAATGGACAGACAGGAGAGAAAGCTGCAGCATAACAGACCATAAAGGGCAGAAGGGACGGATCAGGGGCATTACAATGGAACAGACAAGCCAGGAGGGAGGGAATGGGTCTGCACATGGAAACAGAGGGCTGGGGGCAAGGGGGCAGGGCTGGAGCAGCAAGATGACCATCGAGGTCAGGCAGGATGGGCACTAGAAACAAGACACACCATGGAGAGCAGCAATGAGACTATGATGGCATACACACAGACCATGGAGGGAAGGTGGGAGGGGGTCAGGGGCAGCTAGCTGACCACACAGGGAAGGTGGGAGGGGCCATGGCAGCACAGAAGACCATGCATGGCAAGCGGGAGGGTTAGTGACAGCACAATGGCTATGATGGGCAAGAAGGAGGGTGCAGGGGCATGCACAAAGGACCATGGAGGATAGAAGGGAGGGTCAGGACCTGGGCACAGACAAGAGAGTTCAGGGGAAGGGGCCTCACAATAGACCACGCGGGGCAGGCAGGAGGAGCAGTTGCAGCACAACAGACCAGTAGGGGCAGAAGGGTGTGGCAGTAAAATGGACCATGGAGGACAGAAGAAAGAGGATAGGGGCATGGCATGTGGACAGGCAGGGTGGAGGTGGCAGGGACAGGTTACAGTCATCTGACAATGCTAGGCAGGTGGGAGAGGAGTGGCAGCTCAACAGAACACTCAGAGAATAGGGGCAGCAAGCTAAGCACAGAGGCTAAGAAGGAGGTCAATGATGGGCCATAGAATTGGGCAATGGAGGGCAGGAGGAGTGGACTGGTACATCATGCTAAATGGAGGGCAGTGGTAGCACATCAGACCATGCATGGCAGGAGGGAGGAGGCTAGTCCATGGATTCAGACAACAGAGGATAGGGAGGAGGTGGATGGGGCAGCAAGCTAACTGTTCAGGGAAGGTGGGTATTAGGAACTTTATTGTTTTCAAAATGTGTATCTGTGCAAACTACTTAAAATATGAACAAGTATGCAGCATAATCTCACTTTTATTCTGGAAGAAGAGGACGTTTGTGACTGTGACTCTGGGCTCACTTGGCAGAAACACCCCCTGACCCTCCATCCCCATCGCAAAATGTAATGCTCGTGAAAAGGGTAGGTGGACGCAGTGTTATATAGAACATAGTCCTGAGAGCACGATTGAAAATGAAAACTAGATATAGTATATGGTATAAACTATGCACCAAAAAGTGTGATATAAGATGAACCGGGGCATGAAATATAATATGCAATACTTTGTGCGCAATGACAGATTCATTGGAGAGCGCGAGATAGCACAGGCACAAGCGCGTGCTATGCGATATGCGAATTGGAGTGTAATATGCACAGGGCAGTGTTGTGTAACCTAACTAGTCTCTAAAGTTGTAATATAAAATATGTGCTGGGGAGTGTAACGTTGCATATGCACTGTGACAAAGATATGGATCCCAGATTGTAATATGTATGGCATAGCGCTGTGCGTTATAACATAGGCATCGAGGAAGGCACGTTAGATGTGGCAATATAACCCGTGTGAAGGCAAGTGTGGCATGACATATTCACGGGGTGGTGTTACAGTGCACATGAGCTAGAGAGTGTCATAGCATACGCACTAGCTGGTGGAATACAACACAGAGGTGTGAGGCACTCGGCGGGCACTGGTGGGTGTAACACAGCATTGGGCTCAGCCAGGAGCACGTTGTGACTCTCAAGTGAGGTTTGTTTCCTTTCCAGAGAGTAAAATAAAAAGTATTACACATCCGGCGGTGGATGTGTATTTTATTAACCGTGAGGGGGGTTTCTTGCATAGTTTGGTCGAATTTTTGTTGAATCCCCTTTGAATGGTTGGTGTGCGTGTATATTAAATGTGCCCGTCAATAGCTACCCATGTTTGTATAAATAAACGACAAGGGTGTCTACTTGGAGAGTACCCACCGGCAGGGGCGCCGGGATTAGGCAAGGTAGTGCGTCAGACACGTCAGAGCTTCACTAGCGGTGTAAATACATTCCATGTGGATTCATTCTATGCATAGTCGCCTTTTAATGAATATCACGCAAATCGTTTCTATAAATATAGATTTTTTTAAAAATATTAAAAAACAAAGGCCGGCCCCAGGGGATGGGGTCCCCGGGGCCATAAGTGGCCTGAGGAGAGGGGCAACGCAGCCCCCTCCTAAAGAATTAAAAAGAAAATAAAGGCCATGACCCGGGGGTTGGGGTCCCCGGGGCTGATTAAGGCCTTGGGAGGGCCAAATTAATTTTTTTCAACAAAACAAATTAGGGTGCAGGCCCAGGGAGATGGGGTCCCCAGGGCCAGTAAATTAGAAAAAGAAGGGGGGCCACACAGCCCTCCTTCTTAAAAAAATAAAATAAATAAAAGCCCGGCATCGCGCCGGAGGCCACACCCCCTCCTTGCAGCACTCTGCAAACGCGCCCCCTGGCCAGTTGTAAGTTGGGAAATTAATTCCCCTTCAATACTGAGGGTCCCTGAGGGCCAACTAGCCCAACAGGTATCTCCAGTATGCGCCAGGGAGCTGCGTTGCAGACAGGTGTTCTGAGGCCGCGCACCTTTTTACACCTTTATGCAACGCAGCTCTGTGGCGCTTACTGTAGGTACCTAGTGGGCTAGTTTGACCCTAGGGACCCTTAGGATTCAAGGGGACTTAATCTCTCAACTTAGAACGGCCACAGGACACATTTACACAGTGGTGAAGGGAGGGGACGGGGCCTGAGGTGACGTGTGCAAACACGCCCTGTGGCGTGTTTTAAGTTGAGGAAATTATTCCCTTTCAATCCTGAGGGACCCTGGGGGCTAACTAGGTGCTTCCAGTAAGCACCACTGCTCTGCGTTGCAGAGAGGTGGTGCAGGCCGTGCCCCTTTTTACACCTCTCTGCAATGGCGCTTACTGGACTTACCTAGTGGGCTATTTTGCCCCTAGGGATCCTCAGGATTCAAGGGGACTTAATCTCCCAACTTAAAAAACGGCCACAGGGTGTGTTTACACAGTGGGGAAGGGAGGGGACGGGGCCTGAGGTGACGTGTGCAAACACGCCCTATGGCGCGTTTTAAGTTGGGGAAATAATTCCCCTTCAATCCTGAGGGCCCCTTGGGGCTAACTAGCCCACCAGGTGCTTCCAGTATGCGCCACTGAGCTGCGTTGCAGAGAGGTGGTCCAGGCTGTGCCACTTTTTACACCTCTCTGCAACGCAGCTCTGTGGCGCTTACTGGAGGTACCTAGTGGGCTAGTTGGACCCTCAGGATTCAAATGAACTTAATCTCCCAACTAAACACGGCCACAGGGCGTGTTTACACAGTGGTGAAGGGAGGGGACGGGGCCTGAGTTAACATGTGCAAACAAGCCCTGTTGCGCGTTTTAAGTTGGGGAAATAATTCCCCTTCAATCCTGAGGGACCCTGGGGCCCATCTAGCCCACCAGGTGCTTCCAGTAAGCGCCACTGCGCTGCGTTGCAGAGAGGTGGTCTAGGCCATGCCCCTTTTTACATCTCTCTGCAACGCAGCTCTGTGGCGCTTACTGGAGGTACCTAGTGGTCTAGTTGGACCCTAGGGAACCTCAGGATTCAAGGGGACTTAATCTCCCAACTTAAAACGCCCACAGGGCATGTTTACACAGTGGGGAAGTGAGGGGACAGGGCCTGAGGTGACTTGTGCAAACACGCCCTATGGCGCGTTTTAAGAGGTAGTTTTAATCCCCTGCCCTATTATGTACTAGGGTCTTACAGAGGAGGTCATGCTGATCACAGGGGGACCCCAACACATAGTGTTCCCTAGTGTATGTAGGTGTTTTCACTGTATTCAGAGTGTCTTTTAACATAGCACTGGCTCTAGGACTGGTTAGTCAGATTCAGTTACCACCAGTATCCGTCTGAAAAAGTTGAGGGTACAGGATGATTTTGCAACAAGGCTTCTTTCTGCTATTCTGTTTGTTCTTTCTGCACGTTATCCTTCTTCCTGCACTTTTCTTCGTCTTTGAGGACTTCTGTTGCTTCTTTCTGCATTTCTTTTTTTTTCTTTCTCTGTGTTTTTTCTTGTTTCTTCACATGTCCTATCTCTGTAGGCATAGTTAGAAATTAGCATTTAAAAAACCTTTGAAATTCACTGAAAAAACCATAGGTTTCAGGCACGTTATAGTTAGGAATTAGCATTTAAAAAACCTTAGAAATTCACTGAAAAAACCATAGGTTTCAGGGGCGTTATAGTTATCTGGACTTTTCACTCGTACAAAACCATTGAAATTCCCTCGTTATAGTTAGTTCAGCTAACTATAATTCGCGCGCCCGCAATGCACTGCTGATGACGTCACATATTACATCACTCATGACATGGTCAGTGACAACACTCATGGCATCACTGATGACATCGCAAATGACATCACTGATGACATCATCCTTGTGATAGAGTGGCAGACCTCCTCTCCCCCTAATATAACCTTTGATACACACAGTCAAAAATAGAAACTAACATTTTCAAAACAATGGACATACCAATATCAGTTACAACAACCTATTCAGAAATTCTAAGATCCACATACACATCCACTCATTCACCAACAGTCCTATACAGTCACTCATACATGTACTCACTCATCATATGTACTCATACACCTATACATCCTGTTACACAACGCCACTCATCCATAGAGTTACTCACACACATAGTCACTCATGCTAATAACGTTATCAAACATCCATTTGCTTGCATATACAGTTATACACACACCACCACACTTACTTCTACAGAAACTTACACATACTTAGTCTTTTAAACAATCACTTATAGAAACACATACTTATTCATACAGGAACTCTTTCAATCTCTCACTTTCACATATACTCACTTATATACACCAATAGTCACATATACTAGTTTAAAACATATGTAGTTACTCATAAAGACACTATTGAGACAGTCATTCACTCACTAACACACCCATGCACACACTCATCCACCCACACAGTCCTGCACTCATGCTGTCTTCAACACAAACAAACAGTGAGTCACTCATTCATGCACCTATGCACTACGTAATACCCCCCACCGAACCATACAGACACTCAGACGCTCATACTGATACTCAAAAAACCAACTAATAACCTATATAGACACTCATGTAGCTGGAAATATGGATTTTTCTGATCAGTTATGTCCCCTATCTTGGACCCCAACGGTTTCATGTATGAATCACAAGTACATGTATGTTCCCTCCAGTTCCAGTTATGAAGACGCAAACACATGTGCGTCCACCGTCAACATGTCCTCTGTCAGATCCGCCATGAATAGGCCGGATATTCCATTCCTAAGTATGAAAGGCCACCGGCTTTATATGGTTCACTTATGCCATTTTACAGTCCAGGCAAGTAGGCCCTGATTCTGTCATCAAGCTTTTCTTGCTTTCTGTCTCTGAAGCTCCAGTCCGAGCCTGCATCTGTGACCATGAACTTTGTCTCATCCTCTGCGCGGCTCACGATGCCCGACATCAGCTTGCTGCCTGCCAAGAACTGTATTTCACCTTCGGAAATTATCTGCTCCGTCCCTATCCAATGCATTCCTGTCTAGTAGTTTAAGTAAACATTCTTCCAGCTACCGAGCAAAAGGCCCGGCTTCTCTGTCCTCATGCAAGTAATTCATAGCCCTGTTACCATGGAATATTCCTACCCCCTCGCATTTAGTGTAGACACTTAGACGCTTGTACACGCACTCACAGTCAGTATAGAATAGATTTTGTTCGAGAGACCTCTCTTTTTGGATAACACAGTTCTTTAAACATAGGATGTTAGATATGATTTGGGATTAGGTTGACATAACCCCAGACTTTTGTCTCCACATGTAGAGCTAAATGTCAAGTCCCTTTCTCCCTCTAGTTGCACGTCTATCACACGTCATGCGACTGCGCACGCATCTCTGCCAAATATTTCTGCTGACATTGCAGGATTCTCCAGGTATCCACCCACACATGACAAATTACCCATTATCATCAAGTGGACGCCCACATGGACGCCCACCTTCACGCCTACTTACACGCCCACATGCTCTTATCTCATTCTCTCTTGCTCTTTTGCTTACGTACAATTGAGAAATGTATATATACTGTACTCTGTGAATAATGTTTTGAGAATATTGAGAATACTTTTGAGCCCCTTTCCAGATCCAATTTTGGTGATGGAAATATTCTCCCTTTGACTCGAGTTAATGGAATAAATCCCTTTATGAACCTGATACCACAGACTCAGCCTCTTGCTTTATGCATGATCTTATTTATATTTTAAAAGTCTGACAGCGTAATATTTTATTTACCACATAATGGCGCCCGAACAGTTTAATCTCTTTCCCCACACGCCGGAGATGAAGGTCCAGTTTTGCCCCCTTCCATAGCCGTGATGGACTTCAAGCGCGCACGTCGCGGGTCTTCCCGCCAACTCCCTCAGGCCAACGAAGGGGACAGACTGCGACCAGGCATCCATACGAGGCGGTGAGGAACGCAGATTGTCCTACCCAGAGCCCACCTGCGAGAGAGCTGTGTCCGAGGTATACAGAGGCCCACCAGATTCCGAAGTTCCGAAGTATCCAGGTCACGAGTAGAGTCCAGTCCAGTCCAGTCCGGTCCAGTCCAGTTCAGTCCAGTTCAGTTCCGAGGCCTTCCGTTCCGAGCTACCCGGTGAGTACCATTGCCGGGGAGGCGTTCTGACGTGCACATAGGTTGTGCCGGTCAAGACGGGTTTGGGTACACAAATCCGGTCTGCACTGTTTCAGCAGTGTATCTGTACTGTTTAGCAGTATATCTAGTATATCAAGTATATAAATTCAGAATAATCCAGTTAATGCCGAGTATTATGTTTAGTGACTAGTTTCTTAGATCATCATCATCATTGTTGCTCATTAAATGTTAAATGTTAAATGTGTTAATACGTCCTACATATTGTGGTATGAATGACTGTTCATTATCGTGTTTTATTGTATTAAGTGTGTTCAAAAATAAGGTATCAGATCAGTTCTCAATATGCTGCTCTTTTCGAAGTTAAGACAGATCACAACTAGAAAAGGGGTACTCGAAGAAGCTGTTCCCATTCCACCTAGGGACACTCCTGGGTACTTTATGTATCATAAGCATGGCCTAGACGCCATATTATTTCTTGATTTATGGGTAGACTACACCAAGGAATTATCAGAAAGTCACAGGTGGCCCGCAGCTGGGACCTGGGATGCAGATTGGATCGTGAAAGTAGAGGAAGAATTATGGAAAAGGAAAGCTAGACAATAACAGAAAGACGCCATTGATTTATGGCGAAAAGAATCGTATAGACGTACGGAAAAAGCACGTAGACAGGAAGAGAAGAGTAAGGAGAATTCAAATAAAGTTCGAGAAAATATGTTAGTTGAGGAAGGTATCCGAGTAAAAGCAGAACAAGTAGATGGACAACGAAACACTCTTATGAAAGAGTAATTTTTGAAAAGTTTAGCTTGAAAAAAAAAAAAAAAAAAAAAAAAAAGAATTGTGGGTATTTCGAATTTGCAAATTGTTCAAGAATACAGGTTTGTGTTCTTGGTGGTCCAGTGAGCCAATGTGCTGGGTCAAGTCGGTGAGATTATGACCCCCTGAGTGCAAATTGTATGTAAAAATAATTTTTCAATTGAGCGAATTATTGCAGTTTTTATGGAATTGAGTAGTCTTTTTGTCTTTGACAGCTTCAGAGTGAGGAGAAGGTGGGGGCTGTGTAGAGCAGTATGTGATACAGAAATCGGAGACAGATTCTGACCTTGTAGCCAGTGTAGGTGGGGGCCGGTGAGAGGAGCAGAACAGAGGCACTGCTTAGGAAGCTTCTCTGACATCGCATCTGTGTAATGCCTGCAGCCGGAACAACAAAAAAGTTGGCTGGCAGCCCAGGCTCAGGCCGCGCTGAGGGGCTATTTTTAGCTTCTCTGATAAGACAGGGCAGCTGAGAAATGTAAGTCGAGAAAGATTCCCTTGTTCTATTCTGTGCAAAATGAGTGCCCCGAGGAAATGTCTATGGAGAAGATTTGTTTTATTTTTTAGAAAATGCTATATTGCTTCTGGCCAGAAAGTAAAATGTTGCTCTTGCTTGGAATTTTAAGGGCTATGTGCCTATATAAAAACGATTTTCAAATTCAGACATTTTTGAATTGTGGCCACAAGCTGCCACCAGTTGCATTGGATAAATGATCCAGTGGTTAAAAGTCTGTGAGGAGAGATGAGAGGTGCGTCTTCGTCTGGGACATTAGGGTACATTGTGTTGACGAAGATGCATAGCTCATTTTTATAAAAGAAAACAAACAGGTTCGTGTGTTCTTCGTTTTTGATTATTATTGCTGATTCTGTTTTTATAAAAGAAAACAAACAGGTTCGTGTGTTCTTCGTTTTTGATTATTATTGCTGATTCTGTGTGTCAGACTTGACACGGTGATTTCAGATGGGGGTGTATAGGGCAGGTAAATGAATTATTGATTATAAGCCTGACAAATTAAGCAGGCCAGAATGTTCGCCTCTGAGCTGTAGGTACTGTAATTGCGCATCGCTGCTCATTTATATATGTTAGTGCAATTGTCTATGCTTTCTGTGCTTGGTATACTGATGGCTTGGCATATGTATTTTATATATGTTTTGTTTTTGTGTTGTATTGACCAGTCTGTTTAGCGTTTAATACCAAGTTCTCCTGTGCAAGTACAGAGATAGTCGTGACGACGGCGATCTTTGCACAGCGCTTGGCTGGAACTTGTTCACAATTACTAAATTTCACAGACGTGATATTACCTTTATCATGCTGTCAAAATAGCAGACAACACGTTATCAGTGTATGTCTAATTGGTGTTGGAGATGAATGAAATAAAAGGAAAAATTATGCAAGACTAAAATATTTTTCACATGACTGCCTTTCTCTTATAGACAGGCAGCCTCGGTCATATGTTTCCAGATTGGACATTAAGGAACACTTATGATCTGTGCACTCGCATCTTAACTCTTGAAAGGCCTGTTTTAAATAAGGACTGCCACCACAGAGTGACAAATAAGGCTCGGTATTTAGGGTAATGAGAAAATATCTGACAGGATTTCCTTTTAAAGTTTGCTTTAGTAAACTCATTCTTGTAAGTGGTGGCCCCAAAAGTTGACTTGTTTTTAAATTAGGCTATTTATTGTATAGGTGGAAATTATTGCAAAATGACTGATTTCTTTAGCAGATAAATTATTAATTATCAACATTAACAACTGTTCTTAAACTTGGTTTTCCGAATATTTAGGTAATTTAGCATTCCTATTAGGGCCTACTAGCATTAATATTGACTTTAGGTTGGTGTAGGTTCATGTAATAGGGACATTTGCATATGAGATGTCATTTGGCTAGCTTATGAGCTAACACAATGAGGTTAGTACATTAATTTGAAGGATTTCTCGCCGTTTCAAATACGCTGTGTATCTCCTATAATTTTGCTTACGCCCAGTAGCTACACACAGGGATTAATAGTGTTGACAAGACACAGGGTTTGATAGTGTTTGACAGCAGTGAAATCTGTTTCAGATTTCCTCCTGTCAAAGAGGGGGGGAAGGAGGAGAATATTGGCTTTCTGCTGGCCCCTGAGGAGGTTCGCTTCCCGCTAGCCCCTTAAGAAATTAAGCCCCTTAGAAATTAGCCCCCTTAGAAATTAAGTCGAGGAAATAGGTATGGTGCTTTCCCCTTTTTCTCATGTTTTATTGTGATCTTTCAGGGGAATTAGTCCAAGCCCCTAATACAGCTTCTACTAAAGTCCTCCCTTGGACACAAGAACACACTGTGGCATTTGAAGCATTAAAGAGAGCTTTATGTCAAGCACCAGTTTTAGCAAACCCTGATTACAACAAATCGTTTATGCTTTTTGTGACAGAGCGGGATGGAACAGCACTATCTGTCCTAACACAAGATCATGCAGGAAAACACGAGCCCTGTGCTTATTTTTCTAGTACATTAGACCCAGTAGCACAGGCTTTGCCTGCGTGCCTAAAATCAGTGGCAGCAACGGCCTTAGCCATAAGACACAGTGACTTGATAGTGCTGGGCCACCCTCTGACAGTACAAGTACCACACGCAGTAGAGGTTCTCTTGAACCGGACACAAACACAACACCTGACTGTAGCTAGACTGACAGGCTATGAGCCAACGTTATTTCAACCACACATAGAGATCAGACGATGCAACATACTGAATCCTGCTACCCTTTTGCCCTCCAGTACAGAAAGCGTTTCACCACACGACTGTGTTGAAGTAATACATACCGTGACTAAACCAAGACAAGACTTGACAGACGTTGCACTCCCAGACCCCGACCTAACACTATAAGTTGACGGCTCATGCATGAGGACAGGGGCGGGAGAATTAGTGGCAGCATATGCAGTGACTACTGATACTGTAATAATAGAGACTAAAAGAATAGACATATTGTCAGCACAAGCAGCAGAGCTCATCGCCCTGACACAAGCGTGCATAAGAGCTAAGCACCTGAGAGTAAACATTTACACCGATTCTCTGGCGAGAAAGAGGTTTCTTGACCTCTCATGGGGCCAAGATACAGCATGGCCCCCTTATTCAAGTCCTACTGGAAGCAATACATTTACCAACAGCCATAGCTATCCTAAAATGTAAAGCACATACTAGAGCCACAGATACCATTTCCCAAGGCAATGATCTGGCAGACCGAACTGCTAAACAGACAGCTCAGACCCCACTAGACATGACAAAGTTACAGGTTCAATAAGTGTCCAAAGCCATGACAGTTAGGGATCCTTCCAAGGATGTACAAGACATACAGACACATGCTACTGTAGACGAATTAAAGAAATGATCGGAACAAGGAGGGGTACTGACTGATCAAGGTTGGATGACAAAGGGCAAATCCCCATGGTTTCTTTCTGACTCAATGGTACAAATAATCATAAATACCGCACATAGTCCTGCACACTTAGGAGAGAAAGCAATGATAGATAGCTTACAGAATATATGGTTCAACAAGCACCTGCGTGCAGCAGCGAAACAAAAGGTCAGAACATGTATGATCTGTTGCCAATTCAATCCAGGTAAAGGCATTCCGATGGAACAAGGTGGATTCCATCCACCTGACCACCCTTTTGAAGTGCTCCAAATGGATTATATCCAAATAAACAGATGTAGAGGTTACAAATATGTCCTGGTACTAATGAAGCAGGTGTCCCTTCTGTTAGGGTATACCTGGAAATTCCATTGTGTGCGACATCCTGAAGCAGCAGGCCTTGTAGAAAGACATAATCAGACATTAAAAATGTGCGCAGACAAAGGTATAGACTGGATGGTAGCCCTGCCGGTTGCCCTCTTTTACATGCGAATGGTAGCTCATTCTAGAACAGGCTTATCTCCCTATGAAGTAGTCTTTGATAGACCACCAAATATGTGGGCACTCCAATGCCTAAAAGATTACTGATGCTGACAGATTACCTGGCTTCCTTGATGTCTGCACTACTCTCTTGTTGTTCGCAGGTTGCTGCCGCCTTCCCTGACAACACCCAGGTCAAAGAATACTCCATCGCTCCTGGATGAAAGGCGCCAAAGTCAGTGCTCTGGACCACGGGGACGGCCGTTAAAGTCAAAGTGCACCTTCACCACTCTTTTACAAAGGAAAAAGACTTTAAACTTGGATTTTGGATTTTGAACACCATTTTCTAGAGGAGACTCCCCAGAAGTTTCCACAAAGCTAAACTTTGATCTAAGTCAGAACCCGTTTGATCAATTAAGTCCACTAGGTGGTGAAGCGGTTGAACATGTATTCTGGCTCGCATAAGATCTTGGACAATAACATAAAGCAAAAATAAGAGAGCTAGATAAGAAGCAAATAGATGTATAGTGACTGTAATTTTTCAATCTCTTATGTGCATCACGATAATATGTATCAGCTTAATACTACATGCTATTTTTCCTCCTATTGCCTCACTCTTATACTCCTCCACTAATGATACCATAAAGCACACATTTAGTGATCTGCCATCCTATGAGCTATCATATCGACTTGCCTTACGCAACAATACCTTTATTCAGATGCTGCACCATTCACATCAGACTAGCAATGCTACAGACTGCTGGGTCTGTGGCCGACTCCCCCCCTATCAGAACTATAAGGGAGTTTTGCCCCTCTTTCTCTATCCGTTCACACACAATGGCTCCTGTGGAGCATGGTTTAGTTTGATTAATTCCCTAGATTCGAATTCCGCAGTTTATCAAGACAACTGGGTATGGGGAAACCTGAATTTAGTTTTGCTTAAAGTCTGCTACCCTAACAAGGAGGGACTTCCCAAAAGAACAGGAACTGATCTAAGAAATGAAGTATATGGATTAGGTAATTTTACACTTAACCTCATGATCCTGAACGTTGAATCTGAAGCTACACCAATCTTGCCCGCCATGTCCGTATTCCCAGTAAAAGGGGAATTATGTATAAGAAAGAATGGCTCCATACACATGGGCCATAGTAAATGCACCACTGTAATAAAATTCAGTGATCAAGGCAAGTCTACATTTAGAGCTTCTCGTCATTCCTACTTTATATGTGGCCAGACCGCATATATACGCCTACCTCTAGATTGGGATGGTACCTGTTACATAGCATTCCTCCTACCACCTGTTTTCCTAGCTCCTCCTGATTATCATAGAAATACTCATTTAGTACACAATAGACAGCAGAGAGATCTCCCAATTGTCGATTACACTGAAACAGCATGGGAAAAATACACAGATTTCAATAAAGGTTTCTTTCCCTATATAGGTACAGTTACCAATAGTAAGCTGATACGTAGATTAACCAGAACCCTTGAAGCAGTAGTGAACGAAACTATTTCCGCCTTAGGCAATTTAACAGAAGAGCAGTCTGCTATGCGGATTGTTGTGCTTCAAAATAGTCTTGTCCTTGACGTTATCCTGGCCGATAGGGGCGGAGCTTGTAGGGTCATCGGATCAAGCTATTGCATTTTTCATACCAGAAAATTCGCCATCTGTATATAAAGCCATAACTCGCCTTCATAAGATTGTAAGCCAGATACACCAGAATCCAGGCACCTGGACTTGGTCAGGTTGGTTTTGGAGTGTATTATCTACCTTTGGATGGAGGGTCCTATCCTTCCTAGGTATTGGCCTTCTCATACTATTCAGTTGCTGTCTATGTCTACAATGTGGACCAGCGATCTGTGGTCTGTGTGCCACATCGTGTATTCCACCACCAAGATTTCATTCGTCACGGAAGAAGAAAGAAGAACAAATGATGTTATATGAACAGATCAATGGATTGATGAAGATTGATATCTCTTAACGGGCAAGTAGGGGACAAGGAGGGAATGTGGAAATATGGATTTTTCTGATCAGTTATGTCCCCTATCTTGGACCCCAACGGTTTCATGTATGAATCACAAGTACATGTATGTTCCCTCCAGTTCCAGTTATGAAGACGCAAACACATGTGCGTCCACCGTCAACATGTCCTCTGTCAGATCCGCCATGAATAGGCCGGATATTCCATTCCTAAGTATGAAAGGCCACCGGCTTTATATGGTTCACTTATGCCATTTTACAGTCCAGGCAAGTAGGCCCTGATTCTGTCATCAAGCTTTTCTTGCTTTCTGTCTCTGAAGCTCCAGTCCGAGCCTGCATCTGTGACCATGAACTTTGTCTCATCCTCTGCGCGGCTCACGATGCCCGACATCAGCTTGCTGCCTGCCAAGAACTGTATTTCACCTTCGGAAATTATCTGCTCCGTCCCTATCCAATGCATTCCTGTCTAGTAGTTTAAGTAAACATTCTTCCAGCTACCGAGCAAAAGGCCCGGCTTCTCTGTCCTCATGCAAGTAATTCATAGCCCTGTTACCATGGAATATTCCTACCCCCTCGCATTTAGTGTAGACACTTAGACGCTTGTACACGCACTCACAGTCAGTATAGAATAGATTTTGTTCGAGAGACCTCTCTTTTTGGATAACACAGTTCTTTAAACATAGGATGTTAGATATGATTTGGGATTAGGTTGACATAACCCCAGACTTTTGTCTCCACATGTAGAGCTAAATGTCAAGTCCCTTTCTCCCTCTAGTTGCACGTCTATCACACGTCATGCGACTGCGCACGCATCTCTGCCAAATATTTCTGCTGACATTGCAGGATTCTCCAGGTATCCACCCACACATGACAAATTACCCATTATCATCAAGTGGACGCCCACATGGACGCCCACCTTCACGCCTACTTACACGCCCACATGCTCTTATCTCATTCTCTCTTGCTCTTTTGCTTACGTACAATTGAGAAATGTATATATACTGTACTCTGTGAATAATGTTTTGAGAATATTGAGAATACTTTTGAGCCCCTTTCCAGATCCAATTTTGGTGATGGAAATATTCTCCCTTTGACTCGAGTTAATGGAATAAATCCCTTTATGAACCTGATACCACAGACTCAGCCTCTTGCTTTATGCATGATCTTATTTATATTTTAAAAGTCTGACAGCGTAATATTTTATTTACCACACATGCAGCCACCTATACACAAAGTGAGAGACTGATACAGATATTTACATATTTAAACATTACTCACTAAGCCATGTATTCACTAAGATACACTTAATCAGTCAGTTATACAATCAATTTTTCAAAAACAAATCATCCATTTAGACACTTATATACCCATTTGTTCTTCCATCGACCTTGAGATATACATATATAAAACATATGTAATTTTCAGAAAAACACACATTCACTGGATGATGTCATCAGTGATGTCATCAGTGATGTCATTTGAGATGTCATCAGTGATGTCATGAGTGATGTCACTAAGCCTGGGCAAAGCACTACGCTACGCTCGCGTAGTTTGCAAAGTTCGCACTACTTTGCACTACGCGAACTGCACGTAGCACAGTGCGAACACACGTAGCGTAGTGTTGCGTAGTGCTGCAGTCATTTTTTTCTTGCTCGCGGTCCTCAACGTCAAGTTGGCGACCGCGAGCAAGCAAAATGACATCCCGGCGAGACTTTTTCCTTGTTCGCGATCAGCAACTTCAAGTTGGCGATCGCGAGCATGGAAAATAAACCTCCCGGCGAGATTCTCAACGCGAGGAGGTTCGGTTTCTCATTGCGAGTGGTCGCGTATGCTTGCGACCGCTCGCGATGAGAATCTACCAGTTCGCGTTGAGAAAGCTGAAGCTCCAGTAAAAATCTACTCGAGCAGCAGAAAACTACAGCTCGCACTGTGCAAGATGCCATTTTCAATGATTGCACAGTGCCGGTTGCTTGTCCGCACTGTGCAATCATTGAAAACGATATCTGGCACAGTGCGAACAAGGTACTACGCAGTTCGCGAAGTGCTACGCGTAGCTCGCGTAGTGCGAACTTCACTTTGCGTAGCTTCGCGAAGTGCTACTTCGCGAACTACGCCCAGGCCTAGATGTCACTGACCATGTCATGAGTGATGTAATATGTGACGTCATCAGCAGTGCATTGCGGGCGCGCGAGTTATAGTTAGCTGAACTAACTATAACGGGGGAATTTCAATGGTTTTGTACGAGTGAAAAGTCCAGCTAACTGTAACGCCCCTGAAACCTATGGTTTTTTCAGTGAATTTCTAAGGTTTTTTAAATGCTAATTTCTAACTATAACGTGCCTGAAACCTATGGTTTTTTCAGTGAATATATATATATATATATATATATATATATATTCCAACAACGCTGTAATTCCTCCTTCCTCGAATCCCCAGCAACCACGGACACCAATGAGCTTCAAAACGGTCATTTAATGAGAGCAAATAGGCAAAACAATTACTCTACGCGTTTCGGGATACCACTCCCTTGATCACGAGTAAAGGCAAAGTGAACCAGGAAGTGCAATAAATAGTCATGTGATTTCTTTTTGGTAAACAAAGAAAACAGACTTCCAGGCTATTCGTTACTTCACGAGGCCACTTTTTTCTTAAATGCAACTTTAACAAAATTCACATTTCAACAAAATGCATTGTGCTAAACTGAGTAAACCGATTGATGTAATCTGAAAATGCAATGCATTATACACAGAATGAATGACAATTTTCGTCCTTTTTGATCATAAAGGTTGAATATATACCTTTACACAAAATTACAATTCAATCGTAATTTTCTTAATCATTGACCACTAAAGCCCATGTGGGCATTGATATCAAATGTCAAAAATTATTATTTGAACGAAAGATAGTTCTACTTAGCATATAAACAGAACGTCACAATGAATAAATGCATCTTCAGTTAATACTTCTTGCCCCAGTGGGCTTATAAAAGATACTCAATCTTCCATATGTCACCAGTATAGATCAAAGTTTGCATCTATAAGAAAAAACAAATAAATCAATCAACCATTGGTCGAAAAAAATTAACTAAGACTACATTTCCTGAGACTTTACACCTTAAAATTATTAAAAACATTTTTTGCAATTACATTTGTAAAATAGCTACTGACTCTCGTTTCAATGATGCAGGACTGTGAAGATTCAACATGTACACTTTCAAATTCTTTCACCCTAAGTGCACCGCTAACTCTTCGTCACAGTTATGACCCATCGGGGCCAAAGTACCATACTGGATTATGAGTTTCGACTCCAATCGTCTAAGGTCTTGAACCCTATTACCTCCTCTCTCATTCATCTTTATTGTGTCAAGAACGCAAAAACTGAGTAAATCACTGTTCTGACTGTGGTGGCTCAGGAAGTGGCGTGCAACAGGGTATTGTTTATCGCCATGTTTAATGGCGCGAAGGTGTTCTAGAATTCTGATTTTTGCCTTATGTACGGTGCTGCCAATATAGGCTTTTTTACAGGGACAGAACAAGGCATAGACTGCAAAATCTGTGTTGCATGATGTATGCTTCAAAATCTTGTAGGGCTTATTGTTTGGGGAAAGAATGCATTCTTTGCAGTTTTTGCTATGTTTGCATGCCTTACATTTTCTGCATGTGTAAAAACCTTGTACCCCTAAAATGTTGGTATGTGTAGGTTCAATGGTTCTGCACAATGTATCCTTTAATGATTTTGCCTTTCTATACGTGACTTGTGGGAACAATTCCACGCTCTTTGAGAGGTCACTGTCAGTGTGTAACACTGGCCAGAAAGTATTAAGGCTCTTGCGCAGATCTATGGCCTGATTGTTATATATATATATATATATATATATATATATATATATATAGCTATGCTGCATAGCAGTTGTACGTCTATAGAAGATGGCTAAAAAACATTGACAAAGCCAACAGCTCTCTGGCAGTTGTGACATAGGGAACAAAACCAAGGGATGCAGTTCCTCTAGGATAGAAGGGGGGGTGGGGGGGGGGGAGCGATTAGTCTCTATAGAATGCCCTCACACACCTAGCAAGGTGTCATGCTTCATCATAGGGCTGTGCTCCTCGTCGGGCCGGCGCTGCAATGCCCGACGGGCTCCCGCGAAGGGGCTCTTTTTCGGAGATCTTTTATAGAGACAGCCGTATGGGTGCATGGGGGTCAGTGCAACAAGTGTAGTGAGTGGTGGTGTAGTGAGTTAAAATAGGTATGTTATTGCCAGACAGTGAACCAGTCGGAAGCCTGAGCCGCAGTAGGATTCCGGCCGTGAATGCGCCCACAATCTGGCAGGCGCTCTATGGCCGCCAGGCGAACCCGTACTACAATTTCTGTCCCAAAGGGGGTACCGCGACAACGGGTCCATCCCTCTTAGGGACCCAATGGATTTGCATGGTGATGTATTTATAATTTTTGCATCACCAATTATGTAGTAGAGTTCATTTATTATATATACTTTTGAGCACTTTCTCACCTGGTCCTGATGAATTGCCACCGACCCGTTTGGGCATAGAGCAAGAAACATGTCGACCTTCTGATCTCCCTAGGGATCATTATAATCCCTTGGGATCACCTATTTTTACTTAGGCTGGTATACCATCAGAATAAAATGGTTCACTGTCTGGCAATACCATACCTATTTTAACTCACTACACCACCACTCACTACACTTGTTGCACTGACCCCCACGCACCCATACGGCTGTCTCTATAAAAGATCTCCGAAAAAGAGCCCCTTCGCGGGAGCCCGTCGGGCATTGCAGCGCCGGCCCGACGAGGAGCACAGCCCTATGATGAAGCATGACACCTTGCTAGGTGTGTGAGGGCATTCTATAGAGACTAATCGCTCTCCCCCCCCCCCCACCCCCCCTTCTATCCTAGAGGAACTGCATCCCTTGGTTTTGTTCTCTATTCCTCGGAGCACGGTGCAGGACCTCATTAAAAAGCTCTTGGTTCCTCCTCTTTTTTGAAGTTGTGACATAGGGCCAGATGTATGACCATTCCATTTTGCAAGTCACAAGTTGTGACATTTTGTGACTCGCTAGTTGCGACTTGCAAAACAGAATGTACAACAGTATCTGAGACACTGTTTGGAATTCTCAAATGGGTCGCAAGGGACTTGTCTCATTAATGTTCATGAGGCAGGTCACAATTTGCGACCCATTTGGAATGGCATGCAAACACATGGGATGGTGGCCTGCTGGGGACAACAAACCCTCATGACTTGGTTTGATTTTTTTAAAAATCTACTTTTATTTTTTCAAATGCAGCCCAGATTCTTAAAAGGAAAACGGGATGTGTTTATAAAAAAAGATTTTAAAAAATTATTTTCATTTTTTGAGGGAAGACAGTGGTCCCTGGAACCACTGTACCCATTAACAAAGGGTAAGGGGTCTCCAGGGGACCCCTTCCAGTTTGTGAGTGGCTTACCACCCACTTGAAGTAGGCAGTAAACTGCAAGTGTTTTGCAAATGTGGTCGCAAAACAATGGTACATATCATTCTGGCTCTCTATTAGGAAAGGGACAACCTTGGCATGCCCCTTCCTAACAGCAACTCACAAACACAATTTTGCGAGTCATTGACTCGCAAAATAGCGTTTGTACATATCACCACCCTTTTTTGCGGTCGCAAACGGGCCGGTTGCCCACTTGCGACTACAAAAATAAGTCATAAATCTGGCCGCTAATTACTTTGCCAATACTTGTTTTCAACGCACTTATGCAGAACGGGGTCATATGCAAATTTTCATGAGGCGTGGTAGTCGGCTCATTGTTTGCGTGCAATGACTTCTCTTTAATGTCCCTCCCTAATGTCCCTCCCAGTTTGCTTTAAACGTTCCTTGTGATTCAAGTAGCTGATGACTTAGCCACCTTACCTCCACCTCTGCCTCCAGGAAGGCGTTACCTGTTGCTTAGTTAAGAAATATTACTCGCAATGACGATGGATCAAAATTAGTCAGATATAATTGAGAAGATCAATCGGAAGTACAAAAGCCACTAGAAATAGACGCATTTCCATGAAAATAGCAAAAGTGCACGCCATTATTCGAAGCATTTTTGCAATATTAAGGGTGTTCTTAATTACCTAATTGGCTAAGTTAAGAAAAAATGTCTCTTAGTTAAGAAAAATTACTCCCAATGAAGATGGATCAAAATTAGTCAGATATAATTGGGCAGATCGATCGGGAGTACAAAAGGCACTAGATATAGAAATGCATTTCCATGAAAATAGCAACAGTGCACGCCATTATTCGAAGTGTTCTTTCAATATTAAGGGTGTTGTTAATTACCTAATTGGTCAATCTGAGCCAAGGCCTTGGATGACAAATCACACATAACTGACTTGAGTGACGCTAGTAATGTCAGCTGGACAAGTTTTACAAATTGTCTGAGATGAAAGGCGTGGTTATTCACTGAATTTGGAGGATGATGAGTTTTATTAAGGTGACGAGTTTTCAGAGATCAGCTTACCCCTGCCATGTCTGGGTTTGTCTACATAAATGCACAATTGTTTGTTGGAGGTGTCAGCCATCTTTGTTCTAAAGGAGAGAAATAACAATCAGTTTCCACTTCAAAAAAGAGAACTGGAATAATTCAGAAGTAGGAATAAAACTAATTTACTAAACATACGAGTTCATTTTTCTTTATTTTTGTTTTGATACTTCCAACCCTCAGAAAGTTAAAGACAAGAAGGGTCCAAGAGCTTATTTTACAAACGATGCAGTGTGATAGATTTGGACTATATATCACAAACTGGGAAGGATGTTTAATGCTCTTGAGGCAATGATGATATAGGTTGGATTCTTAAAGGGAGAGAATTACACATTTTTAATGTAGTCTAATGGTTTCTTATACATTATATATAAATAGTCAAAAATGGCTGCAATCCTGCGGGACTCCCACAGGGTCCAAAAAACAGACAGCCAGCCTGCATGAATTAATTATAAGCCCGGGTAGCCCACCGCTGGGCCGTATTCAATAAGGGTAGGGGTGCCATGTGGCCCCTCCCCAAGATATTAAAGGCCCCAGGGAGCCCACACACTGGTCCAAAATTTGCATATAAGGGGAGGGAGGCCATGCAGCTCCCCTCCACAAGACTCCAGATGCCTCATGGACCTCATCCCCTGGGGCCAACTTCAATATTAAAAGGGAGGGGGTCTGCGTGGCCCCCATTCCCCAAGCCATGCCAGGGCCCACGGCAACAATTAGTGTATATGGGGAGGGGGAGCTCGCGGTCCCCCTTCCCAGACCCATGACAGGCCCAGGGAGCCCACCCCCAGGCCTAAACTTTTTGTAATGGGAAGGGGTCAACACGATCCCCTTTGTGAGCCTCTAAACACCCTGTGGAGCCCACCACCAGGGCTGATTAGTTAAGGGAGGGGAGTTGCCTGGCCCCACTCCCTGAGGCATTAATGGCCCTTGGGTCCCCATTTCTATGGACAGGATCACCTGCTGGATCCTGGGGAGCCACCCCATGGACACAGTGGTTTCCTTGTCTGTCCCGATGCAGGCAGGGAACCCTGTGTTTGCTCCCACTTGGCGGGGCATTTTCAAAACTCCCAACATTCAGGAGCAACCACAAAGTCTGCTCCCATCCGGAGGGAGCTTTGAAAATGCCACAGCTGGATGGGAGCAGATTTTTTAACTGTTTCCCTGCCCGCACTGATGTGGGCAGGAAAACAGATTAAAAATTGCTTCTGCCTGGAGGGAACAGCATTATTAGGTGGTGTCTCCCATGAGATCAATGCCGGCTCCCATGGCATGTGGGGAGCTGGCTGCGGCAGTGCTGGATTAGGGCTCCCCCAGTGTCTACCACGGTATGTGGAGGGTGTACTGGGTTGGCATCCACCTTTAATAGTGCAGCCCAGGGGGATGGCCCCCCGGGGTGGGAAAAGGCTTTGGTGGGAGCCACCCTCCCCTTTGATTTTTATAATGGCTGTGGGAGATGGGGTCCCCAAGGCCATGCTTTGGGGACACGCAACAACCTCCCCTTTATTTTAAGTTGTGGGCATGACAGACAGGGCCTAATAAGTCTTGGGCAGGGGGACCATCCATCCCCCGCCCCCTTTAATTAAAAAAATCTGTCCTGGGGGATAGGATCCCCAGGACCTAATAAGGGTCTGGGGGAGTGGACTCACGTTCCCACTCTCCTTTTAAATAAAAATGGTCTGGGGATGGGGTCCACAGGACCTAATAGGGATCAGGGAAGGGGGCCATGCACCCCCTTCACATTCTTAAAAAGATAAAGACCCTGGGGGATGGGGCCCCTAGTACCCAATAAGGCTCGGAAGGGTGGCCCCTAGGATGCCCTCCCCTTTAAAAAAAATAAGGACCAGGGTGTGGGGTCCCCAGGTCCTAATAAGGCTCAGGGAGGGGGGAACATTGACAACTTTCTAAAGATCTTGTGGCCAACAGATACGTAAAGCCAACTTCTTGGGGGGTTGGCTTTACGTATGGTAATGAAATATTATTTACATTGAAAAGAACCTTAGAATTTCACTGAAAAAACTAAAGGTGAAAGTGATGTTATAGTGTAACAAAAAGGTTTTGTTTGTTTTACTTAGAAATCCGCTTGGGGGCCTTTTGGTAAGCTGTCCATTAAAGCAGGAAGAGCTTTACATACTACTAAGGAAAAAGGGGTAGGTCCAAACAAGCAGAGCTTGCAGATTATTTTGGGCATTTGCATACTCAGGGTAATGAGTGAACCATGCTATCTTGTTTTGTTATTTTCCAAGGGAAGGGAGGCAATGTGATCTCCCTCTCTAGGACGGATTCGGCCCCTGTGACCCCATCCCCGGGGCCTAACCTTTTCATGCTGAATGCCCTTGAGCCTACCCAGGGCACCCAGTCTCCAACACTGGGAACTGCGGGGCGAGCCCTAATGCCTCCCATAGGGAGAAGCCAAAAATGCTGTTCCCTTCATGTGGTAGCTAGTCTTTCATCTATTTTCCTGCCCACTTGACTTACTGTTTGCTCTCACTAGGTGAGATCTGTCAAAGCTCCTGTCACAGGGCAGGGCATCCCGGGACATAGGGAACCAGCACTGTGGAGTGGCAATCCCCAGGGCCATTAATGGCTCCAGGAGGGGGACCGCACAGCCACCCCTCCTTTGTTTTTCTAGGGCCTGCCGCAGTGTGATGGTGGTCCACAGGGCCAAATTTGGCTTAGGAAGGGGATCGCGTGCCCCCTTCCCATGTGTTCCCTACTTCTGGACCAGGGGAGGTGGTGGTCCCCAGAGCCCAACAGTGTGAAGGAGGAGGGGTCTTTGCATCCCATCTCCAATTAAGTATTAAAGCCCTGGGGAGGTGGTGGTCCCTGGGCACAGTTGTGCCTTAGGAAGGGGGTATATGCGGAGCCCCTCCAAAACACTCATTAAGCCCCGGGGAGGTGGCTGTTTCCAGGGCTCTTAAGGGCCTCAGGAGGAGGCCCCCCTCCAATTAAGATAAGAAACAGCCTGCCCTGGGAAGGTGGCATTCTCTGAGGCCAAGATGGGCCATGGAAAGGGAGGCCACGTTCACCACTCCCCATAATATTTATAATAAGCCCCCAGGACCTGGACCCCCAGGAGCTCATTTAGGAACAATCGCCGGAGACCGCACTTGTTTTTAGTTTTTTCAATTTTGCCATGAATTTGTAAATCTGTAGTGAAATCACTAGAGAATTTCAAGAAAAACATTTTTGCCCTAGCAGGGTCACTGCAGGATCCCAGTACCAGAGCTAGAGGGTCAGGTTATTCCCACACTGCCCTCTTCCCTTTTATTTTAGCTTTTTGTTTGGCTGAGACTGGGTCACAAATTGGCTGCCAACACTTCCTTGTTGAAGTGCTGGCAGCCAATAGGATCTCTGCACAAGATTTGCGAAGGGTTTGTGCCTCTCAATATAAAATGTGGGATTCTTTAATATCTCCAAAACTACTGAATGGATTTTCACCAAATAACAATAAGGTCACTTTCTGAATCAAAGAACTATCTTTCTGCCAAATTTGGTGTAATTCCATTCAGCAGTTTAGGCTGTAGTCGTTTTCAAAATTCCTATTGGAATTAAAATGAGGAACACACTTTTTTTTATACCCCGTTTTTCTCATCTACCGCTTGGCAGATCACCCGAAACTTTCCATGCAGATTAAGACAGAGCAGCAAACGTTTTTCAGAAATTTTGAGGAAGATCATCAATTGGCACCAAAGTTATAAGCAAGTCAAAAAATGCTTTTCCTACAGAAACTAGGTCCTAAATATAACTACCTACTGGCGATTGCCAGTAGGAAATATATATATATGGTGGTCCCCAGTAGGTGTTTATAGTTAGGAACTAGTTTCGATAGGAAAATCATTTTGGTGCTGGTTGTCAATCTTCACTAACTTGTCCCAAAAAAGTGCTGCAATTTGTCTAATTGAGCACGGAAAGCTTCTGAGTGATCCATCAAGGGGGACAGAGAAAAAGACGGGGGTAAAATAATATGTTTCTCATGTTAATTCCCATTGAGATTTTAGCCATGACTACAGCCCGAACAACTGAACATAATTACTAGGGGTGGGCGGAATTTGCGAAATCCACTTTTGCAAATTATCGCGAAAATGTTTAAAATTATCGCAAACAAGCGGAAATATCGCGAAGATGCAGAATTTTTTTTCCCGCATGTTCGCGAGATTTTCTGCATGGTTGCGGGTCGCCAACTTACCCATGTCGTTGCTCGTGGGCACGGCCATCTTGTTTTGAGTTGTCTCGCGGTGCATGATCGCGAGAAGAAAGACGTGATCGCGCGACGCATGACGTCACTGCGGGTGTGAACTGTCGCGAGACAGCCCAAATGGCTAAAACAATCCAACATCTCATGGAGAACGCGACCGGATCAAGAAAACTTGTCGGCGAATGCAGGGATTCAGGTAAGGCGATCGCGTGCGCGAGAGAATGTATTATTTTACAGCGCAAGCAAGAAATAAATTATCGCCAAGCTGAGGAAAGCGGAATTTTTGACATTTTCGCGCTCTCCACGGAACGCGAAAATGTCAAATTATCGCAATTTCCGCGAACGGAACGAAATTTTCGCCCAGGCCTAATAATTACACAAAATTTAGCATACAGCTAGATCTTGGTCCAGAAAGCATGCTTTTTATGATTTGGTGTAAATCTGTTCAGTAGTTTTTGAGATATTAAAGATAAAAGAAATATAGATATCTAGGGATGCAGATCTTCAGTGGATTCAATGTGGGGCATCTGCGAGGCCAAGTGATACCAGCAATGCCATGATTGGCTGGTCACAAACTGTGTAGAAAGTTGCAGCTACCATTTTCGATATCGAGGAACGGTCCCTTTTTGGAAAAATGTAGATGTAATGAAGTACAAGGGTCGGGGTAGAGGTACCCATCAGTGCAATATAGGGATCTCGGAAGGACAGCTATATGGGTTAGAAAATAACCCAAAATGTTTTTTACCATACACAGGGGTTTGTGAATCCACTGCGATGATCAGCACACTCCCTGTGGAAATTTGCATATTCTGCTGAAAAAAATACACACACATACATTCTCTCCTACACACATTCACACCCTCACAAAGACCCACAGAGATTCTCTTGCACCCACACACTGATACACTCAGACACTCACGCACCCACTCACAGATCAACTCAGACACTGTCACAACCACTCACATACCCACTCAGACAGTGTCACACCCACTCACATACCCACTCAGATACCAAAACACCCACTCACCCACTCAGACACTCCTACACCAACTCAGATACCCACTCAGGCACATATGTTCAAAAATAAAATCAACGGTTATAGGGACGTTATAGCTAGGCTTAGATTTCACTCATACAAAAACATAGAAATGAAACCGTTATTGTTACCTGAGCTAACTATAGCTTATGCCCCTGTAGTGCATTGTGTATGACCTCACAAATACCATCACTAATGAAATGGCCAGTGACATCACTGATAGCATCATTGATAATATCTCAAATGAGATCACTGATGCCATCACGGATGACATCATTCAGAGAATCACTCGCACACCCACACAACCTCTCATACACTCACTGACAGCAATGCAACCACTCACACAGCCAGTTACTTATCCACAGAGCCACTCACACAGCCACTCACTCACCCATACAGTACGCCTGGGCAGTGAACTCCACTCCGCTCGTGGAGTTTGCAGAGTTTTCCATACTCCGCGTTATGCGGAGCTCAAAGAGGTCTGAAAAACTCCACTCCACATAGTGGAGCAGAGTTTTTTCCTCACCCGTATTCGTCAATGTCTAGCTGGCGAGCCTGACCGAGGAAAATCCACCTCCCGGCGAGATATTTGCTCGTTAGCAATCGTCAACATCAAGTTGGCGAGAGCGAGCCTATTTCTCAATGCAGATTTCTCATTGCAAGTGGTCGCGTATGGTTGAGACCGCTCGAGTTGAGAAACTGTCCGTACCTGTTGAGAACGCTGCCACTCGAGTAAAAATCTACTCAAGTGGGAGAAAGGAAGCAGCGTCCACTTGTGCTGTACATGGTGCCATTCGCAATGATTGCACAGTGCAGACAAGCACCTGGCACCAAAAATCACTGCGAACAGCATTTATCCAACGCACTCTGCCGCTTGTGGACCTCCACGTAGCATGTTGTAGGTTTTTTTGCAATTTGCGGAGTTCTGCATAGCAGAACTCTGCGAACTCCGCCCAGGCTTATCATACAGTCAATCAGACAGCCATTCACACACCCATATTGACACTCCCACAACCACTGACTCATCAATATAGCTATTCACACAGCCAGTCATTCACCCATACAGCCTCTCAACAGTCAATCACACACCCACACAAACACTTACATACCCATTTATACATCTGTGCAAGCACTCACACATCTACTCACTCACCCAAACAGTCACTCGTGCAGTCACTCTTCAATACAGCTACTCCACACCCATTCAGTTAACCAAACACCCACTCACATAGTCACTCACTCAACCATACTGCCACTCACACAGCCAGTCACTCAACCATACAGTCACTCATACAGCCACTCAGATACCCATAACACCACTCACTAAACCATACAGCCACTTGCACAGCCAGTCACATACCCATACAGTCATTCACACAGCCACTCAGATACCAATTCAGCCACTCACTCATCCACTCACCCACCTATATAGCCACTCACACATCCACTCACTCACCCATACAGCCGTGCACTCACCAATAACGCTACTCACACAGCCACTCACTCACTGATACAGCTACTAACACACTCACATATTCACCCATACAGCTACTCACACACCAAACTATTCATCCATTCAACCACTGACATACCCACTAAAACACCCAGCCACTCATTCACACAGCCACCCACATATGGATACACACAGTCACTCACATAATATATGTTAGAAATAGTATCATTCATTAGTAGTACACAAAGGCCCAGATTTACAAGAAAGTCACAGCACAGCAGTCATAAATGGTGCACTGCATTGCGTGACAGTAAGGGAAAATGAGAGCGCCATATCTACAGATATATGGCTCTCTCCTCCCCTCTCCCTAGAGCCAGTGCTAATTTCAGCTGCAGTGAATCAGTCCCACACCTTAGCACCATAGTGTTAGGGTGCGTGCCTGAGCCTAACATAGATTTTGTGTTGGAAGGATACCCTTCCCGTTAAAAGTAGTATACATAGACCCGCTTTAAAACTTTCCTACTTTGCATGAGTGCTGTACAGTGCAGCACACATGCAAAGTAGGAAAAGAAAGGAGAAATAAAAACATTTTCCCTCTTAACGCTTCCTTTTAAATGGTGTTAACTTTTGGCACTAAACCCTTTCTGCTATTGTTTATAGATAGGTTTTTGCATCAAAAGGCATTGTGGTAGCATAGGAACATCCATGTACCACCCATGTGATGCCCCTTTGCCGCTAAGTAACGGAAAGCAGTGCTTTACGCTGCATTGCGTTACTCTCAGAGTACTTTCCAGTGCAAAAGACGTTTTGCACTGGAAAGTAAATTTGGAAAAAAAACATTTTGTGCTGGTTAGAGTCATTTTTTTTATACAAACTCAGCAAAAAATGTTAGTAAATCTACCCCAAAGTATGCTAATTTAACTTTTGTAGTACCTTGGTATATATGTGTAACAATCATAAACTTTAAAAAAACGCTCACAGTCACTGGATGATGTTGTCAGAGATGTCATCAGTGATGTCATTTGAAATGTCATCAGTGATGTCACTGACCATTTCATGAGTGATGTAATGTGTGAGGGTCATTGCAGTGCATTGCAATGGTGTAAGTGATAGTTAGCTCCGGTAACCACAACTGCTGAATTTCTATGGCTTTGAACAAGTGAAATCTGAGCCTGACTATAACGTCCCTACAACCTTTGTTTTTTTCCAGTCAATTTCTAAGGTTTATTTCAATTCTAATTCCTAACTAGGGGTGGGTGGAATTTTTTATTCCACTGGCAGAATTGGGGGAATTTAGTAATTTCACGGTTCCCTTGTAACACAGAATTACTAATAATTTCCGCTGCTCTGCTCTGCTGGTGGAATTAGTCAGCACTGAAACTTAAATCCATAAATATGGCAAAGCAGCATCCAGACTAAGCTCATAGCAGTGTTATAGATGTTAAAGATGACTGCAGTCAGCCCCGCACACCCATTGGATAATAACTACTCACACAATGCCTGCCACCCTGAGTTGTAAGGATACGTGACTTGACAACAACACAGCACGAGGTGCCCAGACCATCATCAAGAGTGGTGCACAGCCGGATTGAAGAGATAGCCATGGTGAGGGGATGGGTGATGCTCTACATGGGGAACAAGGCAGAATCATAGGAGCTCTGGCATATGGCACAGATATCACTGAACTTAGTTACTACCACCAATATATTATCTAAAGATGATATCCACCTCAAGGCGCTGCACACAGTTCATTACCTCAGCTGAACTCTGAGGTTCCACCATTTTTCAGACGAGGCCCTGAATTGCTTACAGCAGAAGAGATATTTAACATTTGGGTTGCTCAATGGTGCCTGGTCGATGCAAGAGTTGGGGTCTTGATTCTGAATCTGAAGGAAAGATGGCATCTGGGCTTCCAGCCTTTTTGCTTCTCCTTTCCCTGGGAAGAAGAGGCCCCTCAGTACAGCACTCTATTGGCCCCTCTGCCTTATCTCAGAGTAGCCTTCCCTGTTGGGCACCTGCCCTTCACTCTCCCAACCTAAGAGCATTATTGACTGTCTGCCATAGGCCCTGTGTTCAGGATGAATGATGGCAGTTATCATATTTATTGTCAAGACTCCATCCCCCCCCCACTCTGCATAAACACAGGGGCAAAGGAGTGCAGAAGCAGAGGTGGCTCGCGAAGACAGAAGGAAAACAAAGTATAAAAAGACACAGGCCCACAGGTAGCTGAGTGTTCCACTTGGTTGGGCAGGCTAGGGTCAACACATTGTGGCCAGGTGGCACGGAGGCCTTCTGCGGTGCCAAAATATGAATAACTAAGTGTGAATTTATTCTGTGTTTGGTATCTGCCACCTCCAGAATTGGGGCACCCTTCCTGTGTTTACAGAGCTTGCAAGTCCAGGATTAAAGAATACATACTGAAGTGGCTTATTTACAAACTTCTGAATGCCAGCCGTGTTTGTGCCCTGACTGAGAGATTACTGGGCTTGGCTCCGGAGGGCGAGTAACCAGATACTGCCACTTAATGCATTGCCCTGAGGACAGCCACAAACTCATGCTGCCCTGAGGGCAGCCCATTCAGGTCAAGTTAGTGACATATGGAATCTCGCAGAGTTTTTTATGTATTCTCCATGGAATTCTGCAGAGTAAAACTCACCCATCCCTAATGCTAACTATAACGTCCCTGTAACCTTTGTTTTTTTCAGTGAAGATATACATATATACTGGTTCATCACCCTTGATGTGCATAGTCTTTATACCATCATAGACCACGAGCAAGGATTAACTGCATGCACACATTACCTAGAGACCAGACCCGTGAGATTTCGGAAGCATAGCATGATGCTATTACAGATGATAGAGTATTGCCTTCAGAACAATATTTTCATGTTCAATGGCACTCTCTATTAGGCCTGGGCGAAAATTCTGTTCCGCTCGCAGAAATTGCGATAATTTGACATTTTCACGTTCCGCAGAAAGCGCAAAAATGTCAAAATTTCTGCAATCTGCATCTTACCGGAATTTTTTTTCTTTCTCGCGCTGTAAAAAAATACATTCTCGCGTGCGCGCGATTGCCTTACCTGAATCCCCGCGTTCGCTGACAAGTTTTCCCGATCCGGTCGCGTTCTCCACGAGATGTTGGATTGTTGGTAGCCATTTGCGCTGTCTCGCGACAGTTCACGCCCGCATTAACGTCATTTGTCGTGCAATCACGTCATTCATCGCGCGATCACGTCTTTCTTCTCGCGATCATGCAGCGCGAGAGTATGAGATGCTTCAGATCTCGAACACGTCATTCTCCACCGCGAGCGAGAGTGTGAGGACGCGGGCACGTCATATCGAACGCGAGCAAGCGGGAGAAGTGAAAACAAGATGGCCGCGCCCGTGAGCAACCGCATGGGTAAGTTGGCGAGCCGCGATCACGCAGAAAATACAGCGAACGGGCGGGAAAAAAACGTCCACGTCTTCGTGATATTTCCGCATGTTTGCGGAGATTTTTAACATTTTCGCGATAGTTTGCGAAAGTGAATTTCGCAAATTCTGCCCACCCTTACTTTCTATCGCCAGACCACTGGTACTGCGATGGGATCTTGCTTCGCTCCCAGCTTCGCTAATCTCTTTATGGAAAGCTGGGAGGAGAGCGTTTTCTCTGGCCCTGGGTTCCGCAATGACTTCACACATGTATCGATGTGGCTACGCTACATCGATGACCTTTTTATCATCTGGGTAGGTCAGCGCAATGAGGCCCAATTGTTTATTGACAAACTTAATATCAATGATCGGAACATCAAACTGAGTGGCAATATCAGCAATCTAGGAATAGAGTACTTGGATGTCAGGCTTGATATCAAACACAATCAGGTTCATACATCTCTTTTTAGGAAATCAACAGCGGGCAACAGTGTGCTTCATGCCCTCAGCAGCCACCCAAGGCTTTTAAATGGAGCATTCCCTATGGGGAGCTGCTGAGGGCAAAGGGAAATTGCAATACTGAAGAGGGATACCAACTAGAGAGTAACCAGATGTGTGAGCGCTTTAGGGAGATAGGATATCCCAACTGGGTGCTCAGGAAAGCCAATGATAGGGCTGATAGGGTATCAATAGATCTCTGACGATCTCTGAGACAACTAATCTAGACACCAGTGGTGAAGGAGATAACACGAGAATGATTATGACCGACTGTTCAGACTCGAAAAACATTCAACGTATCTTGACTCAAAACTGGAATATACTAAAAACTCACAATGTCATCGGTAACACTGTAACTGATAGACCGAATATAACCCATAGAAGAGGCAAAAGTGTAAGGGACCACCTAGTACACAGTGATATCACCATCTATACTGACAGAAATCTGCATGGTCTACAGGGCTTTTTCCCTTGCGGGCACTGTAAGGCCTGCAGAAACAGTAAGTTCTGCAACTATGTGGAATATAATGGGGTGCGCAGGGAAATTACACAGTTCTTCACATGCAGCTCTATTTATGTCATCTATGCGATTGTATGTGATTGCGATCTTTGGTACATCGAATCTACCACTCTTATGGCCAAGAAACATATTTTAGAATATTACAGAGCTATTATGCATTGTGACCAGAAATATCCTGTAGCTCATCACTTTCAGGACAGGCACTTTTCCAATGCAACAAGTCTCTGTTTTCTTATTTTGGAACAGGCTATCAAGGGGCCCGTGGTGGAAATAGGGTCCGTACACTCAGACAAAAGGAGTCTAGACATATTATCAATTTCCAAACAAGAGTTCCTGGGGGACTTAACCAGGACGAAGAATTAGCTGTTCACCTGAAGGAGTAATATTTTTCTATTGCAAGCTTATGTTGCAGTTATCTGAAATGAGTGGTCTTTTCTTATAACATTGAACTTTACACTTTTATTGAAGTGCCATTGATGCTTTCTTTTTACAGTGCATTGATATGCTGTTTTTCCTTTGTTGTTCTTTATGTTCTTCCTTAAACAACAGCTGAACAAACTAATTGATCATTTTCATCTTACATTTTTAGAATGTAAGTTGTGATTTGCTGAGGTGGAGATTTGTATCCACACTCTTTTAACTAAGTTTTCTCTGTTGTTTTCTCTTTTTTCATCTTCACAGAGGAGGAAGGAAGGGGCCCACTCACTGGTTTCACCTGCACGGGCAGCCTACCCTTTCTACCCCCCTTCTTTTCCAGTGTGGCACTTCAGGACCCATGAGAGACTCTATCGGGCACTTGTGAGACGGGGCTCTGTACAGTAGGACCTTTGTTTTGTATGAATTGGTTGCAGTGGCTGGACACCTTTTCTCATGAGACTCTGGGCACTGGCCCGTCATCTGTTGATACATAGCGTTTGTCTCTATCCATTATGGTTGAACAACGCATACACTTTGTGCAGACAATGTACTCGAGACAGCACTGCAATGTATGGCTGGATTCTGCATCACTGAAAACATGATAGCAGTTCATTAGCTTAGATGCAAACTATACTTTATCATTCTGTCCACTGTGACTCTGACATTGCTCATGTACTTTGTGTAGATATTTTACTTGTGACAGTATATTTGCGACAATATTGAAATGCATGTTTGGATATTTTATCGTACTGCTGTTCATTTGGGATAATGGCAATAGAGCTTGTATGCACATCACATAATATGATTGGATCCACTTGGACTTTTACGCTGGTTATCCTTCGTTCTACTGGTTGAACACTAGACATTGATAACGTTTTTGTTGAAATAATACGAAGGCATAACATGCTCCGATCTTGCATTGTCTGGGTCTTGGGATGTGCATGATTATTCTTGCTTCGCTTTGCCCAATAGATGACATCTATATATATGAGATGGGTTTAGAATTATATTTTAAATATTGTGAAAATGTATACCGTATTCACTTTGTCCTGTGAGCCACAACAAGATGTTTGCCATGATTTTTTTCATTGGTCCATTTTTACTTTCTATGTGACATGATATGTTGTCTCCCCGATTGGGTGTAACTTTCACGTGTTCAAGGTTCCATGGAACCGAAACGCGTTGTGGAATAAATGGTGGATTGTTAACTTCACAGAGTTCTTGCATTTCTGAGAGCACGCCACTCTCCTGGGGGCCCAGACAGTCTGGAAGGAGTGACCTTGGTGGAATATATATATATATGTGTTCAGCCCCAACAGGACTGTGATTACACAGAGAGACTCGCAGCATTGTCGCAAGTTTTCACGAACCCTGCCCGCTACGGAGGCTGCAGAAGGCGTTGGGCAGTTCAGGTGTTGCGGTTTGTGCAAATAAACTGTTCTTTAATCCAGGTAGCCTTCCTGTCATCTGCCCAGATGGATGCTGGATCCTGCAGTCCTTCCGTGTTTCATCAATGGGGAGGAGGTAGTTACCATTAAAGGAGGGACTGCGGCAGGCACCTGAAAAACATGTATGGCATCTGAAGAAGGAAGTTGTTCCGAAACGCGTAATGCCATGCTAAATAAACCTACCTGAAATAGGCCCGCTGTGTACCTTTCGTTTCTTCATTGGAGGCGAGTGAACTTTGATGTATTCTTGCGTGTTCACTGCGCAAGTTGAGGGACCCGCCCTGACGACTTAAGCACGTCAGTGGTATTTGGAGGAAGTATTTCGTGTTTGCGGAAGGTGCTTGAGACGCTGCGGCAACGGGAGGGCATGTGTTCAGCCCCAACGGGACTGTGATTACACAGAGAGGCTTGAAGCATTGTCGCAAGTTTTCCCGGACCCTGCCCACTACGGAGGCTGCAGAAGGCGTTGGGCAGTTCAGGTGTTGCTGTTTGTGCAAAGAAACTGTTCTTTAATCCAGGCAGCCTTCCTGTCATCTGCCCAGATGGATGATGGATCCTACAGTCCTTCCGTGTTTCACCAATGCGAAGGAGGTAGTTACAATTAAAGGAGGGACTGCGGCAGGCACCTGAAAAACATGGATGGCATCTGAAGAAGGAAGTTGTTCCGAAACGCGTAATGCCATGCTAAATAAACCTACCTGAAACAGGTCCGCTGTGTCCCTTTCGTTTCATCATTGGAGGCGAGTGAACTTTGATGTATTCTTGCGGGTCCACTGCGCAAGTTGAGGGACCTGCCCAGACGACTCAAGCACGTCAGTGGTATTTGGAGGAAGTATTTCGTGTAAGCGGAAGGTGCTTGAGACGCTGCGGCCACGGGAGGGCATGTGTTCGGCCCCAACGGGACCGTGATTACACAGAGAGACTCGGAGCATTGTCGCAAGTTTTCACGAACTCTGCCCTCTATGGAGGCTGCAGAAGGCGTTGGGCAGTTCAGGTGTTGCTGTTTGTGCAAAGAAACTGTTCTTTAATCCAGGCAGCCTTCCTGTCATCCGCCCAGATGGATGCTGGATCCTGCAGTCCTTCCGTGTTTCACCAATGGGGAGGAGGTAGTTACCATTAAAGAAGGGACTGCGGCAGGCACCTGAAAAACATGGATGGCATCTGAAGAAGGAAGTTGTTCCCGAAACGCGTAATGCCATGCTAAATAAACCTACCAGAAACAGGCCCGCTGTGTCCCTTTCGTTTCTTCATTGGAGGCGAGTGAACTTTGATGTATTCTTGCGAGTCCACTGTGCAAGTTGAGGGACCCCCCCTGACGACTCAAGCACGCCAGTGGTATCTGGAGGAAATATTTTGTGTTAGCGGAAGGTGCTTGAGATGCTGAGGCCACGGGAGGGCATGTGTTCAGCCCCAACGGGACTGTGATTACACAGAGAGGCTTGAAGCATTGTCGCAAGTTTTCCCGGACCCTGCCCACTACGGAGGCTGCAGAAGGCGTTGGGCAGCTCAGGTGTTGCTGTTTGTGCAAAGAAACTGTTCTTTAATCCAGGCAGCCTTCCTGTCATCTGCCCAGATGGATGATGGATCCTACAGTCCTTCCGTGTTTCACCAATGCGAAGGAGGTAGTTACAATTAAAGGAGGGACTGCGGCAGGCACCTGAAAAACATGGATGGCATCTGAAGAAGGAAGTTGTTCCGAAACGCGTAATGCCATGCTAAATAAACCTACCTGAAACAAGTCCGCTGTGTCCCTTTCGTTTCATCATTGGAGGCGAGTGAACTTTGATGTATTCTTGCGGGTCCACTGCGCAAGTTGAGGGACCTGCCCAGACGACTCAAGCACGTCAGTGGTATTTGGAGGAAGTATTTCGTGTTAGCGGAAGGTACTTGAGACGCTGCGGCCACGGGAGGGCATGTGTTCGGCCCCAACGGGACCGTGATTACACAGAGAGACTCGGAGCATTGTCGCAAGTTTTCACGAACTCTGCCCTCTATGGAGGCTGCAGAAGGCGTTGGGCAGTTCAGGTGTTGCTGTTTGTGCAAAGAAACTGTTCTTTAATCCAGGCAGCCTTCCTGTCATCCGCCCAGATGGATGCTGGATCCTGCAGTCCTTCCGTGTTTCACCAATGGGGAGGAGGTAGTTACCATTAAAGAAGGGACTGCGGCAGGCACCTGAAAAACATGGATGGCATCTGAAGAAGGAAGTTGTTCCCGAAACGCGTAATGCCATGCTAAATAAACCTACCAGGAACAGGCCCGCTGTGTCCCTTTCGTTTCTTCATTGGAGGCGAGTGAACTTTGATGTATTCTTGCGAGTCCACTGTGCAAGTTGAGGGACCCCCCCTGACGACTCAAGCACGCCAGTGGTATCTGGAGGAAATATTTTGTGTTAGCGGAAGGTGCTTGAGATGCTGAGGCCACGGGAGGGCATGTGTTCGGCCCCAACGGGACTGTGATTACACAGAGTGACTCGCAGCATTGTCGCAAGTTTTCATGAACCCTGCCTGCTACGGAGGCTGCAGAAGGTTTTGGGCAGTTCAGGTGTTGCGGTTTGTGCAAAGAAACTGTTCTTTAATCCGGACAGCCTTCCTGTCATCCTCCCAGATGGATGCTGGATCCTGCAGTCCTTCCGTGCTTCACCAATGGTTAGGAGGTAGTTACCATTAAAGGAGGGACTGCGGCAGGCACCTGAAAAACAGGGATGGTATCTGAAGAAGGAAGTTGCTCCGAAACGCGTAATGCCATGCTAAATAAACCTATCTGAAACAGGCGCGCTGTGTCCCTTTCGTTGCTTCATTGGAGGCGAATGAACTATGATGTATTCTTGCCTGTCCACTGCGCAAGTTGAGGGACCCGCCCTGACGTCTCAAGCACGCCAGTGGTATTTGGAGGAAGTATTTCGTGTTAGCGGAAGGTGCTTGAGACGCTGCGGCCACTGGAAGGCATGTGTTCGGCCCCAACGGGACTGTGATTACACAGAGTGACTCGCAGCATTGTCGGAAGTTTGCACGAACCCTGCCCGCTACGGAGGCTGCAGAAGGCGTTGGGCAGTTCAGGTGTTGCGGTTTGTGCAAAGAAACTGTTCTTTTGTCCAGGCAGCCTTCCTGTCATCCACCCAGATGGATGCTGGATCCTGCAGTCCTTCTGTGTTTCACCAATGGGGAGGAGGTAGTTACCATTAAAGGAGGGACAGCGGCAAGCACCTGAAAAACATGGATGGCATCTGAAGAAGGAAGTTGTTCCGAAACGCGTAATGCCATGCTAAATAAACCTACCTGAAACATGCCCGCTGTGTCCCTTTCGTTTCTTCATTGGAGGCGAGTGAACTTTGATGTATTCTTGCGTGTCGACTGCGCAAGTTGAGGGACCCGCCCTGACGACTCAAGCACGCCAGTGGTATTTGGAGGATGTATTTCATGTTAGCGGAAGGTGCTTGAGACGCTGCGGCCACGGGAGGGCATGTGTTCTGCCCCAACGGGACTGTGATTACACAGAGAGACTCGCAGCATTGTCGCAAGTTTTCATGAACCCTGCCCACTACGGAGGCTGCAGAAGGCATTGGGCAGCTCAGGTGTTGCGGTTTGTGCAAAGAAACTGTTCTTTTGTCCAGGCAGCCTTCCTGTCATCCGCCCAGATGGATGCTGGATCCTGCAGTCCTTCCGTGTTTCACCAATGGGGAGGAGGCAGTTACCATTAAAGGAGGGACTGCGGCAGGCACCTGAAAAACATGGATGGCATCCTAAGAAGGAAGTTGTTCCGAAACGCGTAATGCCATGCTAAATAAACCTACCTGAAACAGGCCCGCTGCGTCCCTTTCGTTTCTTCATTGGAGGCGAGTGAACTTTGATGTATTCTTGCCTGTCCACTGCGCAAGTTGAGGGACCCGCCCTAACGACTCAAGCACGCCAGTGGTATTTGGAGGAAGTATTTCGTGTTAGCGGAAGGTGCTTGAGACGCTGCGGCCTCTGGAGGGCATGTGTTCGGCCCCAACGGGACTGTGATTACACAGAGAGACTCGCAGCATTGTCGGAAGTTTGCACGAACCCTGCCCGCTACGGAGGCTGCAGAAGGCGTTGGGCAGCTCAGGTGTTGCGGTTTGTGCAAAGAAACTGTTCTTTTGTCCAGGCAGCCTTCCTGTCATCCGCCCAGATGGATGCTGGATCCTGCAGTCCTTCCGTGTTTCACCAATGGGGAGGAGGTAGTTACCATTAAAGGAGGGACAGCGGCAAGCACCTGAAAAACATGGATGGCATCTGAAAAAGGAAGTTGTTCCGAAACACGTAATGCCATGCTAATTAAACCTACCTGAAACATGCCCGCTGTGTCCCTTTCGTTTCTTCATTGGAGGCGAGTGAACTTTGATATATATATATATATATATATATATAAAAGTATCCCCCTGGGTGAGCTATTACGAGCAAAACGAAATTGCAGTATCAAGGAAGATTTTATGGTAGAGAGTAAAATCATGTGTGAAAGATTTAGAGACAGAGGCTACAGTACTAAATGTATTGAAACAGCATTATCTGAGGCCCAGACTAGAGATAGGGCCATGCTAATTAAAGCTAAAGAAATACAAGAAAATGAAATGACAGGATTGTTTGATGACAAAGAAACAGTACGGTTCATAACTACTTTTAACCAGCAGTCTTGGAATGTCAACGGAGCATTAAATAAATTTTGGGGAGTTCTCCAAACTGATAATGATTTATCAGGATGTCTTCAAGATTATCCCCAGGTCACATACCGTAAAGCCAAATCTCTAAAAGACTCACTCTGTCAAGCAGTAACACGGACAGTTAAAAAGAAGAATGATATTCAAGGTTTCTTCATATGTCGGCAATGTAAAGCCTGTAAACACAGTCACAATATTAAGGAAGTACAATTGTCATCTCATTGTAAACCTTTCAAAATCGCAAAACACTAGTCTTGTAATACAGAATTCGTTGTGTATGCTCTTAGGTGTCCATGTGATAAGTACTACATTGGTAGTACCATTCACAAAGCTAAAAAACGAATCCTTGAACACCTAAGGGCAATTAAGAACAACGATAAACAATACCCAATAGCAAGGCATTTTTCCACTTAGCATAAGGGTGACAATACACTTTTAACCTTCTGCGTTCTTGATAATATTCTAATCAGAATAAGAGGAGGGGATGGAGTACAAGAACTTAGACGATTGGAATCAAAATTTATTATTAAGTATCACACTCTACAACCTGATGGCCACAACTGTGACGAAGGGCTCTCAACGCATTTGGGGTAGTTTTCATTTTTCTGGATTGTGTCTCCCTGTATATATTCAATGTATATTCATGAGTAAGCTTGTCTAGCCTGTTTGCCTTTTTTTTAAAAATGATACTAAGTGCTTGTGAATTTGTTCACAAATTTTAAATTTGGGTTTCATCACTGTTTTTTATTCTTTTTGATTTGACAGACACACGGCAGGGTACTGGAGGAGAGTTGAGTATAAGACTAATTCGAAGCACTTATAAGATTATTATTTCATTTTGAATTACGATTACCCACTTGGGTTGGATTAATTTGTATTCATGGCATAAAATCAACTGAGGCGGAAGTTTTATGATTAACAAGCAGTTCTTAAAAAGATCATGAAATGCCCACTTAGGCTTTACTGAGTCTACATGTGTATTTGTTCCATAATCATAGAACAATAAAGTTTGTATAAAGAAACTGATTAAAGAATGTTTGTGTATATAGATTATAAAACAATTAAACCATGTTGGTTAAAATGAATTATTTTAGATTAACAAACACTAATGAATGTTGAAATGAAATTAACTTAACATGACAAAGAAGTCTGTTTTTCTTTAGCTCCTTGCACTATAATATGCCGTGAGGTCTGTTTTCACTGTTCATTCGTAAATGGGTGTGGCACTTTCAATTTGTATAAACACGATTATTTGCAATGTACTCTTGCTCGTGACAAAGGAGTTGTACTCCGAAACGCGTCGAGTGACTGGCCGAATAAGATTTAAATAAACACGCTGTGAAAATGATAACGTGGCTGTGGCATCGTTTTTTCAGGAACGAGTAAATAACGATTGTGTTGGAGATTTGGGGTTCGCGTCCCCGCCACAGCCCACCGCTGTAAGAGGCTTGGGTTTCTTCGCGAAAACCGAAACCGCTGTGGATATATATAGATATATATATATATATATATATATATATATATATATATATATATATATATATATATATATATATATATATATATATATATATATGTATATATTCACTGAACAAACCATAGGTTTCAGGGGTGTTATAGTTAGCTGGACTTTTCACTTGTACAAAACCATTGAAATTCCCCCGTTATAGTTAGTTCAGCTAACTATAACTCGCGCGTTCGCAATGCACTGCTGATGACGTCACATATTACATCACTCATGACATGGTCAGTGACATCACTCATGACATTACTGATGACATCTCAAATGACATCACTGATGACATCACTGATGACATCATCCTTGTGATAGAGTGGCAGACCTCCTGGTTTTTTCAGTGAATTTCTGAGGTTTTGTAAATGCTAATTCCTAACTATAACGTGCCTGAAACCTATGGTTTTTTCTGTGAATTTCAAAGGTTTTTTAAATGCTAATTTCTAACTATGCCTACAGAGATAGGACATGTAAAGAAAGAAGAAACAATTGCACAGAAAGAAAAAAAAGAAGTGCAGAAAGAGGCAACAGAAGTCCTCAAAGACGAAGAAAAGTGCAGGAAGAAGGATAATGTGCAGAATGAACAAAAAGAAGAGCAGAAAGAATCCTTGTTGCAAAATCATCCTGTACCCTCAACTTTTCAGATGGATACTGGTGGTAACTGAGTCTGACTAACCAGTCCTAGAGCCAGTGCTATGTTAAAAGACACTTAGAATACAGTGAAAACACCTACATACACTAGGGAACATTATGCGTTGGGGTCCCCCTGTGATTAGCATGACCTCCTCTGTAAGCCCCTAGCATATAATAGGGCAGGGGGATTAAAACTACCTCTTAAAACAGGCCACAGGGCGTTTTTGCACACGTTAACTCAGGCCCCGTCCCCTCCCTTTATCACTGTGTAAACACGCCCTGTGTCCGTTTTTAGTTGGGAGATTAAGTTCATTTGAATCCTGAGGGTCCCTAGGGTCCAACTAGCCCACTAGGTACCTCCAGTAAGTGCCACAGAGCTGCGTTGCAGAGAGGTGTAAAAAGTGGCATGGCCTGGACCACCTCTCTGCAATGCAGCTCAGTGGCGCTTACTGGAAACACTTGGTGGGCTAGTTAGCCCCCAGGGGCCCTCAGTATTGAAGGGAAATTATATCCCCAATTTAAAACTTGCCATAGTGCGTGTTTGCACATGTCACCTCAGGCCCCGTCCCCTCCCTTCACCACTGTGTAAATGCGCACTGTGGCTGTTCTAAGTTGAGAGATTAAGTCCCCTTGAATCCTAAGGGTCCCTAGGGTCAAACTAGACCACTAGGTACCTCCAGTAAGCGCCATAGAGCTGCGTTGCAGAGAGGTGTAAAAAGGGGCTTGGCCTCAGAACACCTGTCTGCAGCGCAGCTCCCTGGCGCATACTGGAGATGCCTATTGGGCTAGTTGGCCCTCAGGGACCCTCAGTATTGAAGAGGAATTAATTCCCCAACTTACAACTCGCCAGGGGGCGCGTTTGCAGAGTGCTGCAAGGAGGGGGCGTGGCCTCCGGCACGATGCCAGTCTTTTATTTATTTTAATTTTTTAAGAAGGGGGGCTGTGTGGTTCCCCTTCTTATTCTAATTTATTGGCCCTGATGACCCCATCCCCCAGGGCCTGTCTCCTAATTACATTTTTTTGACCCCAATCCCCAGGGCCGGCCACTGTTTTTTATTATTTTTAAAAAATATATATTTATAGACACACCTAGGACATGCTGGACAAACCGTACGTACCTATCACCATGACGATTTGCGTGATATTCATTAAAAGGCGACAATGAATCCACGTGGAATGTATTTACACCACTAGTGAAGCTCTGACATGTCTGATGCCCTACCGTGCCTAATCCCGGTAGACACCCTTGTCATTTATTTATACAAACATGGGTAGCTATTGTCGGGAACATTTAATACACATGCAAAGGGTATTCGACAAAAATTCGACCAAAACTATGCAAGAAATCCCCCTAACGGTTAATAAAACACACATCCACTGCCGGATGTGTAATACTTTTTATTTTACTCTCTGGAAAGGGGACGAACATCACTTGAGAGTCACAGCGCGCTCCTGGCAGAGCCCAATGCTGTGTTACACCCACCATTGCCTGCCGAGTGCCACACACCTCTGTGTTGTATTCCACCAGCTAGTGCATATGCTATGACACTCTCTAGCCCATGTGCACTGTAACACCACCCCGTGAATATGTCATGCCACACTTGTCTTCGCACGGGTTATATTGCCCCATCTAACGTGCCTTCCTCGATGCCTATGTTATAACGCACAGTGCTATGCCATACATATTACAATCTGGGATCCATATCTTTGTCACAGTGCATATGCAACGTTACACTCCCCAGCACATATTTTATATTACAACTTTAGAGACTAGTTAGGTTACACAACACTGCCCTGTGCATATTACACTCCAAGGCGCATATCGCATAGCACGCGCTAGTGCCTGTGCTATCTCGCGCTCTCCAATGAATCTGTCATTGTGCACAATGTATTGCATATTATATTTCACGCCCGGTTCATCTTATATCACACTTTTTGGTGCATAGTTTATACCATACACTATATCTAGTTTTCATTTTCAATCGTGCTCTCAGGACTATGTTCTATATCACACTGTGTTCACCTACCCTTTTCACAGGCATTACATTTTGCGATAGGGGGTGGAGGGTCAGGGGGTGTTTCTGCCAAGTGAGCCCGGAGTCACAGTCACAAACGTCCTCTTCTTCCTGGATAAAAGTGAGATTATGCTGCATACTTGTTCATATTTTAAGTAGTTCGCACAGACACACGTTTTAAAAACAATAAAGTTCCTAATACCCGCCTTCTCTGAACAGTTAGCTTGCTGCCCCATCCCCCTCCTCCCTATCCTCTGTTGTGTGAATCCATGGACTAGCCTCCTCCCTCCTGCCATGCATGGTCTGATGTGCTGCCACTGCCCTCAATTTAGTACGATGTACCAGTCCACTCCTCCTGCCCTCCATTACCCAATTCTATGCCCCATCATTGACCCCCTGCTTAAACTCTGTGCTTAGCTTGCTGCCCCTATTCTCCTTCCCCCTGCCCTCCGATGTCTTTGTGCATGCCCCTGCTCCATCCTTTTTGCCCACCATGTTCCATGGACCTGCCACTCCTATCTACTCTGAGTGTTCTGTTGAGCTGCCAATCCCCTCCCACCTGCCTAGCATTGTCAGATGACTGTAACCAGCCCCTGACACCTCCACCCTGCCTGTCCACATGCCATGCCCCTATCCTCTTCCTCCTGTCCTACATGGTCCATTGTACTGCCACACCCTTCTGCCCTCCCTGGTCTGTTGTGCTGCAACTGCTCCTCCTGCCTGCCCCATGTGGTCTGTTGTGAGGCCCCTTCCCCTGAACTTTCTTGTCTGTGCACAGGTCCTGACCCTCCCTTCTATCCTCCATCGTCCTTTGTGCATGCCCCTGCACCCTCCTTCTTGCCCATCATAGCCATTGTGCTGCCACTAACCCTCCCACTTGCCATGCATGATCTTCTGTGCTGCCATGGCCCCTCCCACCTTCCCTGTGTGGTCAGTTAGCTGCCCCTGACCCCTCCCACCTTCCCTCTATGGTCTGTGTGTATGCCATCACAGTCTCACTGTTGCTCTTCATGGTGTGTCTTGCTTCTAGTGCCCATCCTGCCTGACCTCTATGGCTATCTTGCTGCTCCTGCCCTGCCCCCTTGCCCCCAGCCCTCTGTTTACATGTGCAGTCCCCTACTCCCTCCCTCCTGGCTTGTCTGTTCCATTGTAATGCCCCTGATCCGTCCCTCCTGCCCTTTATCGTCTGTTATGCTGCAGCTTTCTCTCCTATCTGTCCATTATGGTCAGCTAGCTCCCTTTGCCTCTTGCCCCTCTGTTCTCTGTTGTCCATGTGCATGGTCCTGTCCCCTCCCTCTTGCTTTCTATGGATTGTTGTGCTGCACTCCCGTCCCGCATGCCCTGTGTGGTGTATTGTGCTGCTGCAAACCCTGATGCCTGCCCTGCAGGGTCAGTTTGGCGCACCTCTCCATGTCCCTCCTGTCCTCTGTTATCCAAGTCCATGTCCCAACCCCATTTCCTTCCATGAACCAATGTACCATACTTGCGAACGTTTTGAACTTGGTAAGAGGGAGATTTTGAAAAAAACCTGGGGTATTGATTTTCCCCTTTGAGTTACATTGAAAAAGAGGAGATTGTAGACAGGAGACAGATCAAATAAAGCCCATTTGAGCTTAAAAACATTGGAGGTTTCCTGGCTGAATCGGGTCTGTTGGCATGTATGGTTGTACTACCATTGCCTCTTCCTTCTGCCCACAATGGTCTATTACATTGCCACAGCCTCTCTTGCAAGTCCTGTATTGTTGGTTTGTTGCCCCTGCCCCCCTTTCCACTGCCCTCCATAGTCTGTTGTGCTGCCACGGCCCTTCCTACCTGCTCAGTGTGGTTAAATTGTTGCCTTTGCACCCTCCTACCTGCCTTCAATTTTCAGAGTCCGTGCCCCTGGCTTCTGCCTCTCAACAGTATCCTAATGAACAACTAGATTGCTAACATTCTATATTTATTACAAAAGTGTGGAACGCCTGACGTCATCTTGATGTAATCAAAACTGTAAAACCTAGAGCATTTCCTTTAGAAATTACATATATGAGAGGGTCTTATTGGCATCAAAATTATGGTTAGTGCTCTAAAAGACTAAAATAAGGACATATTTTCTGAGTTTTCAAATAGCGACAAAGCACTTTTAAATTATTTGTTATCTTTATGTTTTTTTATCCAGTTGACCACTTGATTAAATGTTGCACTTAGGGGAGAGGATGTGGTGTTACTTCCAGAACTGCAGACTTTGCAACTGGGGAACCAGGTTGGAGTTTCTGCTTCAGCTCGACATTCTGTGATTCTGGTCAAATCACTTAGTTTCCCCATGTCTACAACCAAAATGAATTTGTTCTTGTGTGATATAACCAATGCTCATGTAAAGCACTCCAATACCTGACAAGTCTGCACTATATAACACTGCAAAAACACAAAATAATAAGTGTTTTGCACACTTCTGTCATTGGGCTATATTTGGGCTACATCTGGGTGATTTTGGGCTACATTTGGGCTCTTTCATCTCCGGTGGCCATCTTGGGAGATTTATTTGTTATGAAGTTTCCTAATTTCCTCATGTACTGCAGTCTCCTCAGTAGGAAATGCTTTCAGTTTTTTACTTTGATTCCATCATGAAGGTATTCAGATATGTCACACATTTGCCATAAATTCTGAAAGTTAGCACTCTAGTTGCTCACTGTAGTAAAACTACTGTTCACCATGGAAGTCTGCTCCTGGTATTAAAAGTGCATGTTTCAGTCTGCATGTCAGAATTTTTTAATGAAATAGAAGAGGATTTGAGAAGTCACTCAAAATGTGCCCTCATTTTCTTTCTTCAGCATTAATCATAATTTCTATGGCAAAATGAACCCCCTCATTGTGTTCCTTTTTAAATTAAATGTTTTAAGTGTTACCAGTTTATTCCAATCAAGATGGCTTCAGGTGTGCCATACTTTTGTCATAATGAAGACAGTAAGCGCTCTAGTTGTTTTTAAGAACACTCTGGGACATTCTGTCATTGGGCTATACTTGGGCTACATCTGGGTGATATTTGGGCTACATTCGGGCTCTTTTGTCTCTAGTGGCCATCTTGGGAGACTTATATGTTATGAAGTTTCCTAATTTCCTCATTTACTGCAGTCTCCTCAGTAGGAAATACTTTCAGTTTTTTACTTTGATTCCATCAAGAAGGCATTCAGATGTGTCACACATTTGCCATAAATTCAGAATGTTAGCACTCTTTTTGCTCATTAGATCACTGTAGTAAAGCTACTGCTCACCAGGGAAAACTGCTGCTGGTATTGAAAGTGCATGTTTCAGTCTGCATGTCAGAATTTTTTAATGAAATAGAAGAGAATTTGAGAAGTCACTCAAAATGTGCCCTAATTTTTCTTTCTGCAGCACTAATCATACTTTTTATGGAAAAATGAACCCCCTCATTTTGTTCCTTTTTAAATTAAATGTTTTAAGAGTTACCACTTTAATCCAAGCAAGATGGCTTTAGGTGTGCCATACGTTTATCATAAGTAGGACTGTTAGCGCTCTAGTTGTTCTTTGGAACACTCTGGGAAGCTGCAGTAGAACACAAAGGAATCAACTGACAGTCTCTGCCCTTGTTGGATGTACATGTTTTACTGAGAATGTCAGACTTCATTCTCACATGCCTGAGAAAGATAATGTGAATTTACAGAAAATAAGCTCTCAGTTTAGCTTATAGATCACCTTCCAAACCTCTGTGGGAAAAGCATGAGAAAATATTTTTCTCTCAATCATGATATCCCAGCAGAAGGCTTTTTCACATGGTGAAATCACCTTAGAGCATACCACAATTCCTAAAATGAGTATGGTACCGTCAACAAATGATTTATAATGTAACTAAAGTCTTAAAACCTTCTATTAACTGCAATGCTTTTTAATGAGGTGCTATCATGTATATTGGTCCCAAGATGGCTGCCAACACTTCTTGGATGAAGTGCTGACAGCCAATCAGATCTCAGGATGAGATATGTGGTTAGGCTCCGCCCACATATATATATGATTTTACTTTTGATTTTCTCAGGAACTACTGAACAGATTGACACCAGACCTGCAAAAGGCACTTCCCTGAGCTGAGGCCTACCTCTCTGCCAAATTTCAAGTAATTCTGTTCAGCTGTTCGGGCTGTACCTTGGACTAAAGGTCCCTATGGAAAATTGCATGGGGAAAACATGTTTTGGGACCCCCCTTTTTTCTCAGCCCCCGCTTGACGAATCCCCCCGAGACTTTCAGGGTAGGAGCGGAGCGGAGCGCCCCACCTATTTTGAAAATTTTGCGAGGATTCGTCAACCAGCGCCAAAGTTATTCCAAATAGAATGTTGCGGATTTCCTATGGAAACACGGTCCTAACTATAACTATCTACTGGCGACCGCCAGTAGATAATATATATATATATATATATATATATATATATATATATATGTTCTGCTCGGTGGGGAAGTGTCCAAAAGGGGGAAGTGTCCAAAAGAATGAGCTGCACTCGAGTGTAGGAAGCGTACCCCATTGCTTTAATAGGTGCAGGCAGCATGATCACTGGTGAGTTAAAAGAATCTGACCACCTGACGCGTTTCGATTAACATCTTACTCATAGGCTTGTAGAGTCAGAAGGGAGCATAGTAAGTCCTCTTTCAGTTCCTCATAGTTCGGCGATATCGTTGCACATATGGATTGCACACGTTGCCTTGTGGGAAACAGAGTCCAAATAATTCAATCCTGAATGGATGCGCCCTAATGTGTGCTGCCAGGGATTTTTGCCGCCTCAAATCCTCTCCTACACCCTACGACTGGTTCTTGCAGAATTGCAGGTCCCGTGGCCTCTCTATGAGGAACTGAAAGAGGACTTACTATGCTCCCTTCTGACTCTACAAGCCTATGAGTAAGATGTTAATCGAAACGCGTCAGGTGGTCAGATGCTTTTAACTCACCAGTGATCATGCTGCCTGCACCTATTAAAGCAATGGGGTACGCTTCCTACACTCGAGTGCAGCTCATTCTTTTGGACACTTCCCCACCGAGCAGAACATATCGAGCGGCTGTCCTGCCGCGAGCAGCACCACCCTGGGAAACGGGGGCCACGGGACCTGCAATTCTGCAAGAACCAGTCGTGGGGTGTAGGAGAGGATTTGAGGCGGCAAAAATCCCTGGCAGCACACATTAGGGCGCATCCATTCAGGATTGAATTATTTGGACTCTGTTTCCCACAAGGCAACGTGTGCAATCCATATGTGCAACGATATCGCCGAACTATGAGGAACTGAAAGAGGACTTACTATGCTCCCTTCTGACTCTACAAGCCTATGAGTAAGATGTTAATCGAAACGCGTCAGGTGGTCAGATGCTTTTAACTCACCAGTGATCATGCTGCCTGCACCTATTAAAGCAATGGGGTACGCTTCCTACACTCGAGTGCAGCTCATTCTTTTGGACACTTCCCCACCGAGCAGAACATATATATATATATATATATATATATATATATATATATATATATATATATATATATATATATATATATATAGCGACATATATATATAGATAAAGATTTATAGATATCTGGGGAAGCAAATTCTCTGCGGATCCCAGAGATCTCAAAATGGGATGGCTGCTAACACTTCAACCAGGAAGTGGTGGCTGCCATCTTGGGACTTGGACTCATTCACTTCCCAAAAATACAGAAGGGGCAGGGTGGGAATACTGTGACCCTTATGTCTGATGGTGGGGTTCCAGAGGGACCACACCAGTAGCAAAAAATTATCTTTTCATTTTTGCCTCAATTTCTTGGAAGATCCCCGAATTTGGGGGGAAAAAAGTGAAGTTCTGCACCTTTTTTCTAATTGCCCCATCCCCTGGTGGGCCAGGACCCGAAGTGATTATTTTTTATAAATTAGGGGGAAGGAGGCACAAGTGGCCCCACTTCCCAGGCCGCTTTTTGTCTCAGGGACTGCCATCTCCCTGGGACATGACCGATATTTATATATGGAGGGGGCCATGAGGCCCTTCTCCTAGGCCAATATTGGCCCCAGGGACTGCCACTCCCATGTAAGTAATAGTTACATTAGTGCACGGGTTATAATTAATTGAGATAACTCTAATTATAGCTGCTGAATTTCTATGATTTTGTGTATGTGATTTGTGAACCTAACTATAACGTCCCTGTAACCTTTGTTTATTTTTGTGAATTACTGAGGCATTTTAAATTCTATTTCCTAACTATAACGTCCCTGTAACCTTTGTTTTTTTTCAGGGAATGTATGTTTTATATATGTTAGATCTCAAACAAATGTAACTAATTCAACATTAGTTCCTTTGGAGTGTTATTTTAATTCTCTACCTCCCTTATTTTCTATGTGATTGTGTTGCCTTTACACCTATTTTTACACTTTTAGGGCTGTAGTAACTTTAGAAGTATGTTGTGAAAAAGGTCTGACTCTTTTTCAGGTTTGTGTTTTGTATGAGCATGTCTCTCCCAAACCAATTTGTTAGATTTCCTTTAATCCCGCCGATATTTTAATAATTATGCCACATTTCCCTGGTACCTCCCAAATTCACATTATAGTAGTATGTGTCGAAGATCTAATGCACAAAGAAGGAGATCTTTGCATAGAAAAGAAAGGAGAAGCAGAGACCTGTGTCTGTCGGTTTGTGAATTGTATTTTGCAGTGCGTGGGGAGTACTGCTTTACATAATACAAAATGCTGTTTCTGAATCTGGCCCAATATTACGACCAATAATAGTCATAAATACACTTGAAGAATGTAACTTGCTTAGTCAATCAGATGTACTGAGGAATAATTTCCTTTTTACAGATGCGAACTGCGTCCTGTAGCCCGGAACTATATATTGCATTCAGCAACAAGGTCATTCCAGTACCTAACTTATACAGTTTGCATTGGGTGCCTGTGACCCTATTTTGTTGGACTGTAACACAATGGCCAATATTCATCCTTCAAAGCTGGTGTCTATTTCCTTGTAACTTTAGTGTATAACACTGTTACACACATTTTGTATTTATATTCTCCCTACCACATTTCTTATTACTTCATACCAACAGGTAAAGAAACGTCAGGCATTTTCTAATGTGTATTATATAATGAATCTGGTAATAAACATGATCTTATAAACAAGTTGTCTGCTATAGAAGCAGCTGCCCACTTGCCATATAGTCCTATCCCTATGGCAATTTTCTCTTGCTTGAGACAGTTTGACACCCCTAGAAAAAGGGAAACAAAGTACTGAATGAAAAATGGACTGGAAACAATTGAGAGCAGACATTCAGGAATCAACATGATCTTTCCTATTCTCACATAATAAAACACATAGATAAAAGCGTAAATAAATCTAATTGTCCTCAATATAATAATAAGAGTATAGCTAATGTCTGAGAAGAGGACGAGAAAAAAAATGATTTTTCCTAGAGGAGTTAAATAAAAGACCTCATTTTTTAAAGATGTTGGGGATATAATTATGCCTTTTATTCTTGATGTATTGATTAACAGCAGTTAATGGAAAACCAAGTTGATTGTAACAGAGTACTTGGGAAAAGACTAACCAATGCCCTGAAAAAAACATGAATTCTTTGATTAGGAGAGATCAGAAAACACGCAGATCCCTGTCTACATTCTCATGCTATGGAAAGTTGTTTACCAAGAAAGCACAGATTGGGTTCTTTGAGGTTATGCAATTCCAAAACATGCAACTAATCCTTTAGGTTACCACACAAGCATTTCGGAATACAACCAAGTTGATTTCCTGGATAACATATTCTCTTTCTATGTTAACTCAGTTTTGGAAGTACAAGATGGTGCAATGATAATTGTATGTTTAATTCTTTCGTATCACTGCCAATAGATTGCATCGCATTCGTTTTATTTTCACTCTCTCGTGTTCCTTTTCGATTCCCGACTTTTAGCACTGAGTTTGTTACAATGTAGTAATTTGATAGTGCATATGTGTCCTCCTCTGCAGGTCTCAAAGGGTCAGATGTATTGAAAAAATGTTTTACGATTCCCTAATTGTGAATCTTCGCTATTCGCAATTAGGGAATCGCAAAACCGCATGCATTAAAGTGTGTAGTACACTAAGGGGTCACAAATGACCTACCTCATGATTATTAATGAGGTAGGTCTCAATTTGCGACCCCCTAAGAATCGCAAAAAACACATGTCTGTGATTGCTTTTAAATAAAGCAATCTTTTTTTTTTGTAAAGCAGCCTGTTATCCTTAAAGGAAAACGAGATGCATTACAAAAAGAAAGATTAGAAGTTTTCTTTTCATTTTATAAGAGCAGGCAGTGGTACTTGGGACAACTGCCTGCTCTCAAAAATGGTTTTAAAAACATTCACAAAGGGAAAGGGACCCCTTCCCTCCTTGAAGTAGGTGGTAAAATGTGAATGTTTTGCAACCACATTAACGGTCACAAAACATTCATGCATACCGTTAGGATTCGCTATTTGGAAGGAACACCCTAAACACGCGCCTTCCAAATAGCGAATTGCAAACCCATTTTGCGATTCGTAACATGATATCAACTCGCAAAATTGGGTTTGATGCATCGCAAAAGCATTTTTTGCGATCGCAAATGGGCTAATTCTGCTAATCGTCCCGTTTGCGAGGAGAAAAATGCTTGATGCATCTGGCCTCTATCTCTTGGTCTCCTACCTAGTTGTGAGGATTGCTTTCTGATATTTCTTAGCGATCTTATAGGGTCCTTTGTGGCTGTATCTGTAAACAAGATCATCTTGTGGTTCCTATAACAGGCCCACTGTTTCACTGTTCACCTACAAGTGCAAATGTGCTGAATTTATCTTGTTTTAGGAATAACGAGGTTTCCATTCAAAAGTCTAAACTTTCCTCTCGAATTTCAGCTGCTTTCAACATCCATAACCACTGAAGGTGGTGACCTGCAGAACCTCCTGAGCAGCTGTGCTTTCTCCCTCTTTTAAGTCCCCTTTTTCACCTCACCATCTACAGCGAGTCACTGTATATGAGTTTCACTCATAATGGTGGAGGGAAAGTTTGATGTATGTCAGATTCAATCCATGTGTGAAACCTTACATAAGCAAAGTCTTAACCAATTGCTTTTAGGTTCAGTCTGTGAATCATCTAGTTAGAGCTAGCACATACCTTTTTAATGTATGAGACAAGTGGAAGACTGTGTAGTACGAGAAACACCATCATCAATAGACAGATTTGTAGGAAAAAACATAACTGAGCTCGAATCAATAAGTTCCACTGAGCCCTCAATTTAATAAAGTTAATTAAGTAGATGGAGCTGTTAGAGAAAATAACATGCATTTCTTATGTTTATGGGAGCAAAATTGAGTGCACATGTAAATGTATTTCAGTAAGAGAAAACATAACCGAACCAGACTGGATAATATGCTCACCTCTGTGCCCTTTATGCATTCGGGAGTTTTCTTTACTAGGGATAGGAACATTCATACTTCATGGCAAGACCAGAGGCTCCTTTTATGCTTGTTCAAAGTATAGTGGCAATTGTCAAAGCTGCATAAGGCACCAGTGTGTAATAAAGGTTCTGTTCATTGATTCTATTGATCAAGAACACACTAAGAATATTCTACAATCAATCTATGAATTAACCCTGTGTGGTAATGTTATTGTCATATGTGCGCGTTCCAATTTGTGGTGTGTTTAGTCTTGCATTTGCCCCGTGCTGACAGATAGAACGGCATAGGGGATTCTAGAACACCATTAAGCCTGGTTCCATATCCTGATGCTGCTTGGGAAAAATGAAACCTTGATTTTTCAGGACCATGGTCCACATGTACGAACGAAACAATTTGCGATTTTACTAATTGCGAATCCATTCGAATAGCAATTACGAAATCGCAATTTGGTATGTACATATAATGTGAGATGCAAAATTGCAAGTGGGCAACAAGTTGCTTCACAGTTTTGGTGTTCGCTAATATAGATTACCAAAGTTGTGACGCGATCGGTTTCTGACTCGCAATTTTGCGACATGAGTCGCAAATTGAGAATCGAATTGCAAACGGGACTGAAAAACAGAGAGAAAATGCTTCCTGGTCATGGGTAATCACCTCTGAACTGAAGTGCATCACAGGAGCAGCTTGGGAAGCAGCCTGAGTGGAGAAGGAGTCCAGCTGGCTCACAGAGCAGAGGCCCAACACGCTCAAGGAGCCCAAATTTCCGTCATGGCCAGCCAAACTGCTGAAAATACGTGCTGGGAGGAAAAGAAAACTAAAATTTGCAGAGAAGGAGTTAGAGATACTCATAGAGGAATGCTGTGAGCACCATGATGTCCTATTTGGGGGACATCAATGACAGTGCCCGAGTCACAAAGAAAGAAAACCTGGCAGGAAATACAAGCCACAATAAATGCTGTTGGAGTCAGCCACCACTCCATTGATGAAATCCACAAGAGGTGGTATTACCTCAGGTTACAGACCAAGGAAAAGGTGGCCCAGCGACTGAAGGACTCCCGGGGAACAGGTGGCGTCCCAACTACAGTACTACCACCCACTGCACTAGAGACCATAGTGGAGACCACACTGGAGCTGAAAGCTGTCGTGGGTATACGGAACCTCGACCGTCCAGCAGCTAGACCCTCAAAAGGTAAGTGTGACACATTACCTTTTACCACATCTCAACCCTCAACCACATAGTCCAGAAGCATGCATCAGACAGTTGCACTCCAGATGACAAGTACCTTGCCAGTATAAGGCACTATGGGTGATGTAGTCCAAAGGTCAACTGAGGAGTCATGTGTACTTTTATTGGGCTACATACATAGGCAAATAAAATGCATCTCATTTGTGCTCCAGATTTCCCTCAGGTACATAGTGAGGACACCAGTGTGGAGGGAGTGGGCAATGTCAACATGGAAGTAGAGAAACCGATCCCCATAGACAATCGAGGTAACACCACCCCACCTCAGTTGCATTGTGTCAGTGTCAGCAGAGGCAGCAGCAATAAAGGATGATGATATCCCTCCTCCACAAAGTCCCATTACATAGCCAAGTGTGAGCCTACACTAGCGTCTTACAGGGCGTGGGAGTAAAAGGTGGCGTGAGGCATGAGTTGCTGGTGAGGAAGATGGCTGCGCTAAATTGATTCTTGACCTAGAGGCATCCTTGCTCCAGAATCAATGGCTGGAAAACAAGCAGTTTTAATCATTAATAGGAACATGCATCACATGCAGCAGAGCATTAGTGTGGGTTTGATAGTATTGGGACACATTTGGCCACAATGCGTAACAATGTAGTGAGCCTCACCATTGCTATACAAGACTTATGCCAAGAAATGATGGCGGACCATGCCTATCAGAGACATTGTGATTGCAGTGCTGCTGCAAGGAAGGACCAGCTAAGTCTAACCATAGGTCATTTGGACACTTCCACTACATGCCTGTCCAGATGAGCTGTCAGACTTTAGGTGGATTTGGAATATTTCAGTGGTGATGTGGTCATGGGCCTAGGGTGGATAACCTCAGCTGTTGAGCTGCACAGACCTCTCACGTAGCAAGAAACATTGGACATACCTCTCAGGACAGTGAAGAGATATTGAGTGTGAGCAGCGTATCGGCCACTGATGTCCGTGTCATGCACAGTAGCAGTAGCAGCAACCCTGTCGGAGACCGAGTGGGGACAGGATATGGTGGACATAGCAGTACGAGTGTCTGATGGATACATGTACGAAGTTTGGCATGGACATATGGCTATAATGTGTCTGGTGATGTAACCTACATTCTGTTGTTTTACTTTCCACTTGGTACTCAGATACATTATTATTTGAATTACAGGAGGGTAGCCTGAAAATAAATGTTGTTTGTGATATTTTTTTGGGTTATGTGTACATCATTTAAGTGAGCACTGTGTTACTCAGGACTTACCCTGCAAAGTAATGTGCTGCAATGTGATCCCATCACTGTCTCCATTCCACTGCTGTGCTACAGTCTCCATGCTATTGTAGAGGGGCCTCTTGCTCTTCATCCTCAGAATCTATGTCATCCACATTGAGGTGTAGCCCACGTTTGGTTGCAATGGTATGTAATATGGCACAGATTGCCACTATTTTGCAAGCTATACTTTTTGAGGATACTGGCATGCACCTCCACTTTTGTGACAGCACAGGAATCTTGATCTGAGCATGCCTATGGTCCTTTTAATGACAGCTCTTGTGTGTCATTTGACAATTTTATAACACCGCTGATTATGGGCTGCGGGGGCTGGGTATGCGTCAGAATCTATTGTCGCACATATATGCACTGTCACCTGGCAGAAAAAAAATTAAGTGCGTGCATGGCAGGACCTGATAATAGACAAACACATGTATGTCCTTAATTTTACAACTACACATCACCTAGTAAATATCCATCATCAAACTCCCCAAGTTCCAGGTGTTGTTGTACTCCACTATGCCTGAAGATGTATGCGTCATGGGTGCTCCCTCTGGTATTTTGCCACCATATCTGTTGAAGACATTATTGGCACATTCCAGACGTGGCCGGCAATTCTGCCCGGCATGGAGCGATCCCACCAGCAACCAGCATGGCTCTGATCGGTGAATCTTTACTGTAGTGCTACTGGACACACAATCAGTTCATGGATGGATGAATAGAGACCTACCCATTGTGGTTTTTAACAGATTGATCCTGGCCACTACCGGACCCACATTCAGTTTTTATAGAGAGACCAACCTATTGCAGTTTGGAACAGGTACTGCCATCTAAACCCGTGGTTATCATAGTACGGCCCGCGGGCCGCCAGCGGCCCTGCAGGCCTTACTTGGTGGCCCGCGGACCTTGCAGGTAAGGTCCCCATGGCCCCCCAGCTTTTGTGGAGAGAGAGAGAGAGAGAGAGGAGAGAGAGAGTGTGGATAGAGACACTGACTGAGAGAGAGACAGAGAAAGAGAGACTGACTGACTGACAGAGAGAGAGACTGACTGACAGAGAGAGAGAGACTGACTGACTGAGAGAGTGATTGACAGAGAGAGAGTGACTGACAGAGAGTAAGACTGGCTGACTGAGAGAGAGACTGACTGACTGACTGATTATGAGAGAGAGAGACTGACAGAGGGAGACTGACTGACAGAGAGAGAGACACTGACTGACAGAGAGAGAGAGACTGACTGACAGAGAGAGACTGACTGGCAGAGAGAGAGAGACTGACTGGCTGACAGAAAGAGAGTGACTGACTGACAGAGAGAGAGACTGACTGACAGAGAGAGAGAGACTGACTGACTGACAGAAAGAGTACCTGACAGAAACTGACTGACTGACTGAAAGAGACTGACTGAGAGAGACTGACTGACAGAGAGAGAGACTGACTGACAGAGAGAGAGACTGACTGAGAGAGAGACTGACTGACTGAGAGTGAGACTGACTGAGAGAGAGACAAACTGGCTAACTGACACAGAGTGACTGACTGACTGACAGAGAGAGGGAGAGACTGGCAGTGAGAGAGAGAGACTGACTGACTGAGAGAGAGAGGGAGACTGCCTGGCTCAGAGAGACTAACTCAGAAAGAAAGACTGACTGAGAGAGAGAGACAGATTGACTGAGAGAGAGACTGACTGACTGAGAGAGACTGACTGACTGAGAGAGACTGACTGACTGACTGACTGACTGAGAGAGAGACTGACTGAGAGAGAGACTGACTGAGAGAGACTGACTGACTGACAGAGAGAAAGAGAGACTGACAGAGAGAGACAGAGACTGAGAGAGAGAGAGACTGACTGACAGAGAGAGAGATTGAGAGAGAGAGACTGACTGACTGACAGAGAGAAAGAGAGAGAGAGAGACTAAGAGAGAGAAAGACTGACTGACAGAGAGAGAGAGAGAGAGAGAGAGAGACTGACTGACAGAGAGAGAGAGAGAGACTGACTGACAGAGAGAGAGAGACTGACAGAGAGAGAGAGACAGAGAGAGAGAGAGAGAGAGAGAGAGAGAGAGAGAGAGAGAGAGAGAGAGACTGACTGACAGAGGGAGAGAGGGAGACATCAGTACTTTGTGCCAGAGGGAGGAAACAACAAAAGATTATTGTAAGGGAGAAGCGAGGGAAACAGCATGAGCAAGAAAAGGGCAAAGCTAATAAATAGAAAATATAGGGGAAAGAGCAGGACATGCACTTCCCTGGAGTGGTGAACACAAATAGTAAAGAAATAAAAAAAGAAGTTGTTCACTGATATCAGCATTTCAAGGAAACTACTCATTCAATCAGGGAAAAGCAAAATTTCTCTAGGATTGGGACCGACACAAGAATTGAGAGAAAACACTAAATCAGGATCCGGCAATGGAATGGACAAAAAGCCTTGCAATCATGAGCAAGGGGCTGAACCAAAGCCCACTCTATGTCATATTGTATGCACAGCTGTGAAATTCTTCTGAAGCTGTCTACAGCGAGCCCACAGAAATGATCAGAACAGTCAGCAAACTGATAGTGCCTATGGGTAGGAGATCCAGGGTGTGTGATGGCAGTGTGGTAGCATGGATATGAAGGTGTCCGCCTTGTAGGAGAAAGGATGAAGTAAACAGTGAAAGAAGGAATGGTCTTCATCACCATGGCAGTTTGTCGTATTTGTATTGCTTCAGCATGGTTGGATGACCATCCCCCGCCCTTCCAGCAATGGCAAGGACGTTTCTTAGAGTCTGCACTATAAGAGTGTAAAGGGAGGTGGTCCAGGCGGACGGGGAAGAAAATCTGGGGGCCCTCTCAGACTGGCCTCTGCAGTCATGGAGTTTGCTCCCAGAGAAAAAGTAAACTCTTGGAGTCCTCTTGACTTTCTTCAGTTTTTGGTCCTTGCCTTTCCGACATTCCGTTTGTAAGACATTGCAGGCTATTTCGGGGTTAAGGGTGGGCCAAAAGTAACCCTGTGATGGAATTGGGGTCAAAATGTGTATGAAGCTATGCAATGCCTCTTCAGATTGCTATTATCTGCTAATACAAAATATATTATCAAAATGTGCTCTTTGTAGTTACATCTGCTTTTGAAATACAGCATTGTCACATTGTCTAATGTTATGAAATGGGTTTGATTTTTTTTTTTACTCCGCATTCCTGGGAAGGTATATGTAGCTGCTTATGTGCAACAGCATGGCATCTAGGAACCTCCTATAGAAACATGACACAGCACTTTGGGACACTCCACAAGTGACAGCAATAACACCCTGGTGGTCAGTCAGTCAGTCAATAAAACTTTATTCAGTTTTTTACAACCATAAAAGTATACAATAAGCAGCATCTCATTTAATTAAATATAAACAAGTCAATATCATAAAATATGTAATACATCTTCTGCAAGCCTATAAAACAAATTTTCTTTAAAATAGGAAATAAATATAATCTTAAAATATGTTAAAAGCAACTATTCCATTCTTAAGGCACATAAACCTTCAGGTATGTCTCGCCCCATACTTCTATCCTTTAATAACTCATTCTCCTGATAGCTTAAAAGATCTCATCAGTACTCTTTACATTTGAGGAACACTTTAACTTTCTTTATATATTTCCCAATGGCACAGGCTATATCCAAGTTCATCATTCCCACTAAGAGATTTACAGCTTGCTTCCTGTTTTTAATATCGTATTTTTTAAAAATCGGACCTAAAATCTCTTTTCGTATATCTGAAATCTTCAAGCAATCTAATAAAATATGTAAAATATCACAGAAAGTACCCAAAGTGCAAGTGCATTTTCCATTGCTATCTATCATTAAGTTTATAACCCCTTTAGTCGCGTAACAGGGGTTTATCCCAATTCTCAATCTTAGCACTTCACGCCGTAACATACAACTAGGTAATCTGTCTATATAAGGGTAGTGTAAATCATTTTCCCATGCCGAGGCCATATGGGAAACTGAGTTTTTCCATGAGAGATACTCCTGATCATGTGTTCGAGACACTTCCATTCCCAGTGACCTAAGTTCTTTTTTATCTACCTTTAAATGGGGGGACTGAGGGCACAACTTTAGCTTTAACACACCATACGCTTTGTTTATTGAGGCTCTTATCTCTTTTGCCCGGGTCAACTCACTGTTGGATATTTCATTTGTTCACCACTGTGACATTTTTTGGTCCTCACCTGATCCTAAACGCTGCCAGAAGCGTAATAAAGCCATGCAAGCTGTTATAGCCCAAGAGGTGATTCCCAATTCTAGTCTTGCTGCTTGTACCATAGATGATCTAGGCAGCGAGAACAAACTTTTAAGAATATTTCCCTCCTCTTTGTCCCATCCATTTTTGCCACTTAAATAGAGGACCTCTGCGCTATACAGGAATTGTGGAGGAACCATTGCTAGATAGGCCTTTAGAACCGGCCTGTCGGACATTTCTCCATATACACTATTAAATCTTTTTAGATCCTTCACGGAGGCCGATGCCCTTATTTTTAATGCATCAAGGTGGGTATACCATTGCAGGCTACTCTCAAACCACATCCCCAGATATCTATATTCTATATGTATATATATATATATCTATATATTCTGTTACTTTTTCCAGCGTCTCTGTGCCCAGACACCAAGAGAACTTTGTTTTTCTTCTTCCAAAGCATAGGATTTTGGTCTTCTCCATGTTCACAACTAATTTTTTAATTTGACAATATTCATTAAACATGTTTCATTTTCTTTGTAGACCAATTTCCGTTTGGTCCATAATTACCAGATCCTCTGCATATAATAAACAGGAGATATGGTTTCCTCCTAGTTTCGGGCTAGCCCCTCTAACCTTTCTTAATTTTGAGGGCAGGTCAGCTATAAACAGGGAAAAAAGTAAGGGGGCAAGTACGCACCCTTGTCTCAGCCCATTACCAATCTGGATCCTCCCAGACAATCCTCCATCCTCATCCAATATTATCTGGGCCCAGTTTCCTGTATGCAGGGCTTGGATCACGGCCAATAAATCGCATTGGATATTATACCCTACCAAAGTTGACCACAGCTGCTCCCTGTTCACAAGATTGAATGCTGCACGGAAGTCAACAAAGCAGCAGAACAAATTGCCCCTCTGCTCGATCCGCGCGATGGACCAGAGAGCAAAACAGTGATCAACCGTCGAGTGTCCCTCTTTAAACCCTCCCTGTTCCGGGGGGACTATCTGTTTTCCATCTGTCCAATCCTTGAGTAATCCCAGAATTACTTTAGCAAAAACGTTTTCACCTATGTCCAAGAGATTTTTTAGCCGATAGTTTTTAGGGGAATTTACATCACCTTTTTTATGTATTGGTCTTACAATTGCCCCTTTCCAACTGTCTGGCATGACCCCTGTGTTAAGTATCCCCTGGAACATATTAAAAAAAACACTCTGACCACCACTCAGGATTCGTTTTTATAATGACAGCCGGCAAGTTATCTGGGCCAGCGGCTCGAGTTAAGTTTAGCCTGGCTATTATACTTCTAATGTGACTAAGGGAGAAGTGCTCTTTTACTTCTTCCCTTACACCTGGCCATATGATGGTGTTTATTTCCACCATCCTTGGCCACTTCCCATAAATTTCCTCTAGATAATCGACCCACTTGTCCTCCGGTACGGAGCACTGCAAGGACCCTACAACTTTACCAGTGCTTTCTTGTATTAGTTTCCAAAAGCCTTTCACATTTTTTTCTTCAATTGCCTCAAGTAACTTCACCCAGCATCTATCCTTATAGGTTCTTTTTATTATCTCTAATGGTTGTTTTATATTTTGACCTTAGTTCCTGAAGGTTGAGTAGCAGTTCATCATTGTATCTCCCTCTAAGACTTCTTTCCTTTTGCCTAATGCTGGCTTTTGCTTTGCGACAATCCTCGTCAAACCATGGCTTATTATTACTGTGTAATTTTTCCTTACTTGCTAACTCAAGTTTACCACATTTAATTTTTATCCTGAGGCATTCTACCAATTGCCTTATCATCTCTTCATAACAGGTAATACCCTCCTCTAGTAATACATTTTTTAATGTGAATGTCAGCTGGAATGCACTTAGTTTTTTTATATATTCTTCTGTAATACGAGTTGTAAGTCGCTTTGTCTAATCTACCTGTACTTGTAAGGTTCTTTGTCTCTGAGGAACCCTTTTACATAAAGTTTCATCAACAATGGGTAGTGATCACTACCTTCAACCCTTACTACTTCAAAATATTTGATAAGATCAAAACTCCAAGCCTGTATAAACACATAACCTATCAGACACATTTGCTGCCCTATTGTAAATGTGCGCTTTGCTGGTCGATCTGCATCCTTCCTTCCATTTATGCAGACCAGGCCCATAGAACCCAACAATTGTCCAAGCGCCACATCTTGGGGTGAGGTGTGAGCGTGAGGTAACACCCTGGTGGCTACCTGAGGCCAAAAGGTGCATTGAGAACAACATATGCATGAGTATGGAGCAGCTGCGCATGGTACTGCTTTTCTAGATGTGGTTTAAGCATTTCTATCAAATCTAAGATCACTGCACTACTCAGCCTGTATTTCTCATATATTTTCTCCTCTGTCTGTTGGAATATGGAGAGCCTGGTTCTGTAGATCCTCTCCTGTCTCTGCCTCCTTCTCTTCTGCTGGGCAGCCAGGAATCGCTTCCTCATTGCAATCACATAAAGAGCAGCCATTTTAGAAAACCTCTGATGCTTTCTGGATTAGCTCTACTAGTTTGAAGCCACTTACCACCTGAATGGAATCAGTGTTAAATTGCATGTGCAAACAGGCGCTTTTGAGACTAGTTGCAATTTGCGACACCCTTGAACATATGATTTTGAGATTCGCAAAAAATGAGTCTATATTCTCGAGTCGCAAAATTCTGGTTGCAAAAAAATACTGAATCTCAAATTGGTTGCATCGCTATTTGTGTATACTGAATGGAGTTCGTTCATATGGAAATACCACTGTTTCGGTCACAAATAGGTTTGCAACCAATTTGCGACTTGCAAAACATACTTACATGTGGCCCAATATGTCTCACGACCAAGAGAAATGAGATGAGCCCTCCTCCTTGCTGACTGTTCCAAGTGGCTCTACTTTTTCTTTGTCAACTCTACCTCCACTGAAACTGCAATCAAGATTTGTGGCAGGTATTCTCGGGGAACAGCCATTACAACGCGGTTTTTACCACGCGCAGCTTTTACATCGCATGCGTTACAACGCATGTGATGTTACAACGCTATGCCATTACAACGCAAGTCTTTACATCGACTTGCGCTAGATGGCGTGCTAACATTACAAATAGTGTAGTTTACTATCCCAACACCTTCCCTACTGTTAAGTGGACTGGAGTTGGAATAGTAAATTACACTTTTCTAATGTTAGCACGCCATCTAGCGCAAGTCAATGTAAAGACTTGCGTTGTAATGGCATAGCGTTGTAACATCGCATACGTTGTAACGCATGCGATGTAACTGCACGTGTTGTAATAACACGCGTTGTAATGTCATACATCCGGTATTCTCCATTGGAGGGTCACCCATGTTCTTAGTCACAGACAATGGATCTCATTTTGTGTCTGGGTAAATGCACAACTTTTTAACGAAACATGATGTCAAACATTTACTGGTTCGCCTGTAGTCACCATTATCGAATAGTTTAATAGAGATGGGGAACAAAGTGATAAAAGAAGGCGTTTGGGAATACAATACCACACCACATTTCACCACCGGGGTCCCACCGTTTCTTTAGTTTAGAGGAAAAAAAGATCATTCAGCTGTGTTTGCTATGTGCTGGAGGTATCAACTTGACATCAGAGAGGTAGCCAATGGAGTTGTGACCTTGATGGAGAAAGTTACTGAGCGAGTGGTTGAGAAAAAGAGAAAATGAAACAGGCTTTAGATAATCTTCACAATGGTGATGCGTCCTTTATGGTAGGAGATTATGTGTTGACCAAAAAAACCATTGTGGTAAAAAATGGAGAGTTTTTGTTCTCCTCTCCAACAAAAGTATGCAGAGTTGGCAAAGGGGCGTTCCTGATGGAAGCAAAAAGTTGGTGGAATGAAAGGAATTTGGTGAAACACACAGGAGCAATCTGCTATCATCAACAAAAATAAAAGTGTTGGTTTGGCTTTAGAATGGTCACAATGGGTACAACCTGCCATAGAGGCCGGGGCGGGTGGTCTGTGTCTACAGTCTGCAAGGGACACTGTGGCAGAAGGGCAGTGCCATGAGGTGGTTACTAAAGGAGGTGACTGCAGTCACAATTCTGATGTTCTTTCCACAACAGAGTGTAAGAGGTTAAGTGAACTAAAGAAAACTAATGAATTCAAAGATTTTGTAATGTATTGATATTTATGATAATCTTGAGCAGGGTAAATGATATTTATTTTTAATGCTCTTATGGTACCGCTGTGTATTTCCACATGATAAGTTTGTTCAATTCAATTCAAATAGACTTTATTCGGATTTCAAAAAACCATCCATAAAAGCACAAAAACAAAATTTAAAATACACATTTGATGCTACAATTTGGGGCCACAGCTTGTAACGTATAAAATATAATTTATAAAAACAACAATGAAAACACAATTGACCTTCTTGCCAAACTATGCATAAGACCATCATACATACAATATATAGAGGTATGCAAAAAGAAAAATAACTATAGATTTTATAAAGGCAAGACAAATACAGTACATTAAGTTGTGCAACTCATGCTTTAAAGTGCAAAATGCATGTCTTGACAAAATTAATCAATTTTCAGAGACCTGCGTGAGCGTACAATAGCGTTAAGAAAGCTACTAACTCTAAAAATTAATTCGTCTGATCCCAACATTAAAAAGTGTCTATAAGCATAGTTGTGGTCAGTTAAGTCATATTTCCTACAGTAGGGGATTAGGTAATGCCTTGTAAATTTCATGTAAAAACCACAGCCAAAAATAAAATGGATCATGCTCTGGGTTCCACCATGGTCACAAGGACAATATAATTTTCCCAAGTTTTTAGTGTAACCCAGTGGAAAGCAGATAAGATTTATAATGCTCCTGTCCCTGAATCTAAATAATAGAGTCCTATTCCACCTGCCCAATTTTTTACATAGATAGGGCTGGGGTGATATCGGGAATTCGATATATGGTTCCCGAATTAATAAGTAGTTAATTGTAGATTGTTTCACGGAGTCTACTCTTTCTCTCTCATTGTGAAAATACTGATAGAGTGCCCTTCTCACCAGATTTTTGTGGGAGCCGTCAATCTGGTCGGGGGTGTGTAAAAAGATGACCATAGTTGACACTCACAAGGCTCTTTTCTACAGCATTTATCCATGGGATTGAACCAACGTTCTCACTTTTCAAACAATCTATAATAATCTCACGGGACAGGGAAGCTGCCGGGGTTTGCCAAATCCTTAACCAAAATAATGCAGGTCTAGCTCTTATAAAGTCCTCAACATAATGCAGTTTTAGTTCATTATGACATACAATGGTCGGTGCACTAATAACTCCCCCCAAAATCTTCCGACAGAATCTGTTCTCATCTCTCTGCAGTTCTGAGCAGTTCGAGAACCCCCAGACTTCTGCGCCGTAGGTTCCAGTTGGGAGACATTGAGTCCGGTAAATTTGTAATAAACTGGAAACCACATCGGCCTGACGTGGTTGACGGAGAGAGGTGACAGAATTAATCGATTTGGAGAGTTTATTTCTCCCCATCGCGACATGAGGTTGCCATGAGCCGCTATTAGAAAATAGCAGACCCAGGTAGGGGAAAGTGCAAGTGCTTTTTAAAATGTTTTGACCTATCGCAATCTTTGAGATTTTATAATTTTTAGGGCCGCAGGTCATTATAAAGGATTTGCTAAAATTAGTGCACAAACCTAAATCAGACATATAATTGACAAATCCCGATATTAAAATACGCAGGGCATTCGGGGTGCGGCCCATAAGGACCGCGTCATCTGCGTAGAGTAACGCCGGGATGGGTTTCTTATTAATAATAGGTACATCCTTTGTCAAATTACATAAAGAATGGGTTAATTCATTGATGTATAGTATAAAAAGCAAAGGGGCCAAGACGCAGCCCTGTCTCACCCCCTTGCCAATTAAAATCTCGTTTGAAACCTCGCCTTCATTGTTTATTCGGACTCTGGCTTTCAAATTGCGATGGAGGTTGGCCAAAAAATGGACTAAGGATTCGTCTAAACCATAATTTAAAAGAATGGACCATAAGCGGGAGCGGTTAACAAAATCAAATGCTGAGCTTAAGTCCATAAAACCAAAATACAAAGGGGATTGTTTAGCTCTCGTGTATTTGGCCATTATAAGATTAAGATTCAAACATTGTTCCACCGTGCCAAGCCTGCTCCTAAAGCCTAGCTGGCAACGGTGGATAATAGAGTTTTCATCTGCCCAGGTACTAATTTTATCAAATAGAACCCTACCAAGGACCTTCAGGGTGTTATCGATCAAAGATATTGGTCGATAGCACCCTCGGTCCAACCTATTTCCCTTTTTAAAGATAGGTACAATAGTACTACTAGACCATGTCGAGGGGATGGATTTCTTACTCAAATTGTTGAAAAGGTTACAGAGTAAGGGGGCCCAAAAGCTTGTATTCGATTTTATCTGGTCGATGGACAAGCCATCCGGACCAGTGGCCTTATTGCCAGCACTATTGGCAATTGCTTCCTCCACCTCCTCTAATGTTATGACTATAGTACTATCGGGGAAATTGTCCTCAATAGGGTCTCCAACTGCAGCATAAAGCTTTGAGAAATGGGCAACCCATGAATCTCCTGTAATGTTGCAGTTTATCGGGGTAATATTACTTCCCAGGGCTCTCAAATTCTTTACATCTCTCCAGAACCCAGTTGAATCTTTTAGGGCAGCAGTTTTAGTGAGATTGTCCCAATGGCTTATTAAAAGCTCCTCAGTTCTAACTTTTAATACGTGTTTATATTTTGAACGTAGTGAACTGACAAGGGACACGTCACGAGGTTTGGCTTCCAAGGCCTTTCTAAGTTCTCTATTAGCCCTTGAACAATTGTTGTCAAATCATCTTTGTTTATTTATATTCTGTTCTTTTAATGGTCTGGAGATTGCCCTTTTTATAACTATGCATAAATCACAGAAGGACTTAGTTATATCGGGACCACCGGGTGTTAAGCAGTTAGAGATCAACAAAGGATTGTTCCTGATCACATTAGTTAGGATCTCTCAATTGTCAATCCCTCTCCAAACAATCCTAAGCCTATCTGTAGATACAGTAATATTTTGGGCTCCAACCTCATGTCGACCTGCAGATTTTTTAATAGATTTGAGATGGATTACTATTGGCAGATGATCACTATATGAGCTACTAACAACCTCGGATTTAAGTAGGACTTCGCTGAGGAGGGAGGAGGTAAACATATAGTCAATCGTGGTTGAACTACCACGGCCAATATAAGTGGCGGCCGGTACCTTTCCCTCGGAGGTTCCACTATAGCCCATAACATCGTCCAGGTCCCTACTATGTAATAGGTCCAATAATTCAGAACCTCGTCTACAGGGCGGAGATATAGGATAAATGTGGGCATTAAAATCTCCGCCAACACAAATGCCATCAAATTGGCCAAACTTTTCTCCATTCGCAACTTCATCAATAAAATTAAACAATTCTAAAAAGGTGGGATTGGGATGGTTAACGAAATCATTGTTGTAAAAGTTTATAAAACAGATCTTTAACCTTGCAACATATTTCACGGCTATCAGGTGTTTACTGACCACATGTAAAGGTTCAGTTTTCACATCCTTAGAAATTTTTGCCCAGATAGATAGACCACTACTTGGGCGCCCCAAAGCAGGAGATGGTACAATAAAATTATGACAGAAGAAACCCTCCAGTAATTGAGCGTCTGTGCACCATGTTTCTTGCAACATTACCACATCAAAATTACTTATCCAGGTAACCCATTCTTTAATTTTCATCTTACCTGGAAGCCCGGCAATATTCCAACTAATGATACTTAAGGTATCAGTAGATGGAATGGTGGTAGGAAAAGGGAGGGCAATGGGAGGGTCGGGGCATACTACGTGTGATGGTACTAATCCATCTGGACAAGGTGTATAGGTACATGTAGGATTTGCCGTTTCCAGAGGCACTATGCTGGTGATCTTATCCGATGTAATAGGAGGTATTAATAGTGGTCAATCTAGACTTCCTAAATCAGATAGGGCAGAAAATCTGTTAGATAAGGGAATGGTATTAAAAACCACTTGGAATTGTCTATGAGGGGGCCTATAAAAATAGCCCAATGGGTGGAGGGTTATTGCAGTAGATAAACTAACATGGTTGTTATGTATGTCCATGAAAAATCTTACGGAGTTCGGATGTCTAAAATTAATCACTATGCAGTCCCCACTAATGTTTTTATGTTGTGGACCCACCCAACTTACCCGACGAGTTGATATAATCTCATTTGAGATGTCCCATCTTGCCCCTTTGTGTTTAGTCAGCCAATCGATACATTTATTATGTAATTGTACCCATGACTCACTTTGGCCTTCTTTAAGGGCTGGCACACCTGCTAACACTAAAACATATGGGCAGGCTTCTGGGGGTAAGTGGAGTGACGGCCCTAAATTATTAGTGGTTCTATTTCTTACTGGTGCACCTCCGCTAATGCGTGTGTTGTCCAAAGTATTGCCTATCCTATCTGTTAAGGTGGCTAGCGGGGTAATAGTAGCCTTTGCATCCGTGCTTATAGTTCTAGTCGTTACTGTTCCAGCTACTCCAGAAGGATCATGATTTGGGCCCGTGGTCTGTACAGGTGGGGTATTGCCCAAGGAGCTGCTAGATGAAACATTTTTAACAACAATTGAGCCTTTGGTGTTACTATGGCTAAGGTCAGCAGCAGCGGTCAAATCCCTCTCCCTCAGACCATTACATAGTGATTCTAATTTATTCATAATTTTCTCGCCCCGAACGGCATCTACGCTAATAATGCCTTTCCTTTTGGTTTCCTCTTTTTTAACAAGGTTTTCAATTTTATCCAATCTCTTAAAAACAGTATTAAATTGTTTAGCTATTTGAATTTCAACTTGTTTAAAAATAGTATCAACGATAGTTTCTATCAAATTGCCATTAAGTTTAGATTGGGTATTTCGATCGAGAAACTCAGTCTGTGTGCTGACTGAGTTGTCAGTTCTTTCATTATGTGGCATAGAGGCCCCACAGATGCCTTTATCCAGGACTGGAAACTCTGATCTACTGGTAAAAACGAAGAGCCTTTCAGTTTCTTCATCCAATGGTAAAGGTAAAGATGATAAATCCACTATGGCGCCTGATGTAACTGTTTCACAGTCTTTCTCTTTATCTTTATTCCACATGCTCTGTGGGGTAGGTTGGTTTCTGCAACGACTTAATTGTTTCCTTTTATTTATGATACATTTCACTGGGCCTCTCTTACGTTTCTCCCTTGTTGTTTTATTGGAGCGTGGCATTTTATCTAGTTCAGGCTCCACTAAACAGTCAGTAGCAGGAATAGACGTCAAACTAGTTATGTCAATAATAGGGGTTGCAATGTCAATTTGAACTGTTGGTTTAATAACCGTTACTGTGGGGGAGAGGGGGAGACCCAGATTAGATAAACCCTTTGGAGATTGGGAACATGGCGAAGTGATGGTGGGAAATCCAAAGGACAATCTACGTTCAGTGTCGGCAATCTCATTGGAGACCATAGTAAGGGCGTTGGCCAACAATGTATCGATCGATGTAGGCAACTCAATAGGGACCACAGTATCAGCGCGTATGGTCTTAGTCGTACGTTTACCCATATTGTAGGTAATTACCTTTACAGCCCGAGGACGCAAGAGGGGTGGCCCAGCCCTGCCTCTTCCTGCCCCGGACGGCCACAGACGGCCCGCCCTCTGCCCGGGCTCTGCCCGGCGCCGCCCGCGCGCGTCCCGCGACGCGGAGGGAGCCTCTGCTTATGTAGCGCCTCCGGGCGCGGAACTGGGCGGAAGGAGATCCGGAAAGCAAAGGATGCCGGGAGCTGTAGTTCCCCCCCACTGCGGCCAGCGAAGGAAGGTGGCGGCGAGGGGAACACACAGCGTCAGCGTCCCGTCGCAGCCTGGTGGTCCAGTGGTCTTTGCCAGGTAGGTCCCGCTGTTAAATGCACAAGAAGTGGTCCCCCCGCTCCACCGAGGGAGCCTCTGCTTATGTAGCGCCTCCGGGCGCGGAACTGGGCGGAAGGAGATCCGGAAAGCAAAGGATGCCGGGAGCTGTAGTTCCCCCCCACTGCGGCCAGCGAAGGAAGGTGGCGGCGAGGGGAACACACAGCGTCAGCGTCCCGTCGCAGCCTGGTGGTCCAGTGTTCTTTGCCAGGTAGGTCCCGCTGTTAAATGCACAAGAAGTGGTCCCCCCGCTCCACCGAGGGAGCCTCTGCTTATGTAGCGCCTCCGGGCGCGGAACTGGGCGGAAGGAGATCCGGAAAGCAAAGGATGCCGGGAGCTGTAGTTCCCCCCCACTGCGACCAGCGAAGGAAGGTGGCGGCGAGGGGAACACACAGCGTCAGCGTCCCGTCGCAGCCTGGTGGTCCAGTGGTCTTTGCCAGGTAGGTCCTGCTGTTAAATGCACAAGAAGTGGTCCCCCCGCTCCACCGAGGGAGCCTCTGCTTATGTAGCGCCTCCGGGCGCGGAACTGGGCGGAAGGAGATCCGGAAAGCAAAGGATGCCGGGAGCTGTAGTTCCCCCCCACTGCGGCCAGCGAAGGAAGGTGGCGGCGAGGGGAACACACAGCGTCAGCGTCCCGTCGCAGCCTGGTGGTCCAGTGGTCTTTGCCAGGTAGGTCCCGCTGTTAAATGCACAAGAAGTGGTCCCCCCGCTCCAACGAGGGAGCCTCTGCTTATGTAGCGCCTCCGGGCGCGGAACTGGGCGGAAGGAGATCCGGAAAGCAAAGGATGCCGGGAGCTGTAGTTCCCCCCCACTGCGGCCAGCGAAGGAAGGTGGCGGCGAGGGGAACACACAGCGTCAGCGTCCCGTCGCAGCCTGGTGGTCCAGTGGTCTTTGCCAGGTAGGTCCCGCTTCCACTGCTCTCTGGGAAGCACCTTCACCACCACAATGTCTCCGTTCAGGGCTCTGTTGCGAGAAACAACTCCGTCGATGAAAATATCTCTCGCACCATCCGGTGATGGAAAGAACGCCTCTTGGAATTTTTGGGGATTTATCCTCAGTGGACCCTCCGAGCCCTTTCTCCGCTGCCTCACTCTTTGCTGTTTAAATAGCCCAAGACAGACCGCTCACGCTGGTTGTTATTATGACAGCTTACACTTCCGGGTCGTGAAAAGTTTGTAGTTTTTCTTTCTTGTTTCTTCATTGTTTTTTTTGTTTTTTTGGCGGGGGGTTAATGTTAAAATGTATGTGCACACTCCAACTTGTGCTATGTTCTTGAAATCACCCCGTGCTGGCAGATAGAATGGCAGGCGAGGATTCCAGCTGACCAATTCAGTTGTGGGAGGAATCCGAGCTATGTCTGCTCGCTGCTGGTCGCGGGCGAGCCTGTTATCAGAAAAAACGCCCTTCTACAACCATGTCCTGCCTCTGTCTCTACTTACCTGACCCTGCCTGTCTCATGACATTTTTGACCAAAACACTCTGGTTGGAGAGGACATTAGAACATTTGATGTTTTAAAAGAAATTTGAGGTCGAGTGGAGGATGTTCTTTGAGTAGTTGATTTAAGTTTATATTGTTGTAAGTAATGAACTATAGGGTGTTTCAGATGCTCTACAGACTATTAATAATCTCCTGTGGTGGTGTAATTTTGTTCTTCTTTAAATAGTGAATAATGCTCCTTCCCCCTCCCGATGAGGAAAGAGTCTCGACAAAATGTCCAGCACTCTTACATTAAAACTTGGGAAGGCGTTAAGAGTGGTGCAACAGATGTTATCACACAAAAAGGGGAACATTTCTAAAACGTATTAACAGTTAACAAAAAGGAGTATGACAGTCTAGTTACTAATAAACATCTTAAAAGCTGAAAATAGTGTAATGTCAAGTGTATTTGTGAGAAAAAAAGGCAAGTGAAAAAGTCACATCCCATTGGCCCTGCACAAACTCGAACCCACCACAGTGGACACCCCACTGACCGACCTGTAAATAACTACATTATTCTAATAAGTGCCTGAAGGGTTTTTAAATGGTGGTGAGAAGTTGACTAAAACCGAAGAGAAAAGCAAGACTCTGGCACACTAATTTCATTACACAATAAATTATTTTAAATAATTAAAAGCAACATTAATTATTCCAAAACACAACAGCAACAGTAGAGTCTTTCCAAAATTCGAAGACACTGTTGAAATGTCCACAAAGCTTCCGTACAATAAGGTTTACAAGTGCAAATGTTGCCAAGAGCCTCAATTGCTCATCTCAAACAACTGTTTTGTAGTACCACATTATTGCTTCTTCCAAACTATCCATAGTAACAAAAAAGAAAAAAAAAAATACTGTGATTGTTGTTAAATTGCACAATAGAGGCCAGATGCTGTCCTTCTACCTGCAAATCGTATTGTGCATTATTGTTTTAGATTATTTAATCTTGTTCGAAAACACTGGAAATAATGTATTGTATAGTTTAATTAATGTTTTATATGCTTGCTTTTCTATTTGTTATTATTTAATAATTAAGTACATTTAGGGCACTTATCTGAAATATGCTCTAAATAGTTGACATAACAAAATTTACTCGGCTATCAGTTTACCCTGGAAAATCTTGTGTAACTGGCCTATCAATTTTCGTAGAAAATAGTTTTAAAAGTCTGCTGACATTTACAGGATGTCTGGAAAATATAAATGTGTGCGTCTCTGTTATAATAACAAGAGTGGACATGTCATCTGCTCTGGGACAAAAATCTGGATGCCACTGTGAACACAGAAAAAGCATCAATTAGTTCTTGTAAACGATTCTGTAGGAAAGTTTCCTTGTTTTATACTCCAGGATCTGGCCTTTAGCTGTAGATATCTGGTAATTGAGTATGAGTTCCAATCCGCCACTGTATTATGCATGCCTGAAGTTTTTTAATGATATGAAGTTGCCCCTCAAAAGGTTGATGTTTGTGACAACTTTCAGAGTTTCTATTTAAAGCACATCGGAAATTGAACTCGATAAAATCTGTGTATTGCAAAGGTGCCTCCAAGCAGTTCTAAATAATTTTTATGAATTTGGACTCCATTGCGGATCATGCTCTTCCAGTTGACAAGTGGCAGCAATAAACTTCCCAGACTGCCATCAGAATGTAATTGTAGAGCTGGTACTAATTCAAGCTCGTCCTGCTCTTCCATGTTTCTAAATGTTCCCACCACTAATTGGCCTCGGACTTGGTTTCCAAATCTAAAGGACCCATATGTGAACACAAAAGGTATTTTCTTAGATGGTATATTTTGAACCTTTGCTGTTTTTTGTGATGGAATGTACGTGGCAAACTACCTGAATTAATAATATTTGTAGGTCCAGCATTTTGGAAATATTAATGAGACGCAGTAAGGAACATTTTCCATTCTTGTTTTATAAAGAATATTTTGTAAATTATAGGCTGCAGAGTACATGCAGTGGACTCTTAGACAAAGATGCAAATCCCACTCTTTGTACAGACTGCTATGAGAAAGAATGTTTAAGAATTTATTAAGAGCCCCAGATTTTACAGACGAGTGATAGCTATTGGCACGTGTTTATTCCTGTGCTACGAATATCTTGTTGTCTAGGACGTAGGTGGTATCCAGGCATAAGCTATAAAAACACACCTAAAATGCAGCATAAATATCCATCAACCCTGCTCTAGGAAGGAGAAGGCATGAGTGCATTTTTAGACTGAGAGTTTTCCTATTTCACTAGATAGAGGAGGATGTGTATGCCACATAAAGACTTAGCAAGACTGTCAGACTCACGATTCCACTAAAGAGAGGTCTGGACTTCAATGCTGCTCTGTCTCACCCACCTTGCCCACTATAAGGAGGCAAAAGCCACTTCTGAGTATGCAGAAGGATACACGAATTGGGAGAAAACACACATCATTGAATAGCACCTTTTTTTGGACCTAGTATGGATTTGTCTCATGTGGTCTAGTGCTGAAGGCAGTAAACAAACATTGAGACGCATTCTCCTGAACTGACCTACATAACATACTATATAGGATATACCTTTTAAAGTTGGGTAACACTCTGCCGCTACATGTGCTTGTGAGTACAAAATGGTTTAGCTGAAACATATAATGGGAAACATTAATCTACGTTCTAATGTCCTGGAGGTTTATGGTATATGTATGGAATCTAATCCTCCAACTACTTTAAATAATATTGAATGTAGTTCACAATGAGTTCAGAAAGTCAAATCATAGTCTCTCAAAGGAATGAGAGATATTCACTCCAAGTAAAGCATGTAACTTTAATTCATTAGAGTCTATCAAAAACAATACCACCTTTCAAGAAGAATTCCAAGTCCATATGAAAGCGAATGTGGGACTTCAAGAAGAAGAAGTTTCCACAGGATAGTTGATGAATTAATCAGTCTTCTAACAGTGCGAGACAGAAGCCGTAAAAGATGTGGCCATTGGCATGTGAGGTAATACTGGCAAGCACCCTGATATACTATAGTTCAATGATGGCCGGTTCACAGATTCATTAAATCCGCCCGGTAACCTCAAATCTACTGTTTATTGCCCTAATGTCTGTATTTTAGTTTTGGTGAAAAGACACTCGTTGGATTAGGGTGGCACCTCCTACACCTCTGAGTGTTAAAACTAGTTTTAAGAGGGTGCTTTCACTTTGTCTTATCTATATTCTTGAATAAATAAAATATCAAGTGAGAGAGACCAATATAGGAGATTTTGTTTTATTGTACAGGACAATTGCTATTTGTATTGAATTGGTGATGAGCATGATCTGTTCATGAGTGAAAGAATAACAATAATGTACAATTAAGATGTGTTGATTTAATCAAGTAATAAAGTATAGGTAAGACAAGGTAAATACACTCTCTAACAAACATTCAAGTTTACATTTGTTCTTGTTTTGACATGAGGCCTTCTGTAAGTGAACTCCATCTTGGTTTGGGAAGATATATCAGACACTCACCAATTCTGTGTCCATCTTGAAATATAGTAGATTACTTAGACCAGCATTCTTTCTTTTCTTTATAATTCTTTATTCGATAGTTAAAAACATCATAAAAGTACACATATCAACAAATTTAAAAAAAGAAAAGTTACAGTACTATGAATTCCAGCATTTCATTAGTTAAAATATAAAAACGATTAACACAATGCTCAAAACAGGGCCCTTCAAGCACCCACCCCTCTAGTGTTTCTTAACTTTACAGCAATCTTAATAAAATTCATAATGCAACACAGTGACCATGGGTCATGAGCTCTTTGCAAGAACAATAAAGCCATTTTAGCATGACGAAACTTCTCTTTTTTTTAAATCTCAACCAGGATTTTTCGTCTAGGGTACTTAAAAAAAGGACACAGAAGAGCAAAATGAAGGGTGTCCTGCGGAGACAAATTGTCGCAACCGCAGGCACCCTTCTGCTCAACGGACTGTGTAAAACCTGGCGGCTCTGCCAGTATGTGAGGTAAAAGATTGAGCCTAAAATGAGTCATTAAGAACCTATCCTGGGCATTATACATTACATAGAGATATGGCTCCATACCCTCTGTGTTCTTAATATAGCTATAGGTGAGTACAGTGTGCTTTAACAACTCCCGTTTTATTCTTATTTCAGCGAGTTGAGCAGCCAACAGAGTTTTAATTTTCCGTTTATCAGACAATAAAATAGAACTGGGATCGGTGAAGAGATCCCTCTGATCAATGCCCTTCAGGGTGGTCTTGACATAATTTAACCAAGGAATTTGTAATCCTTTATCCCTTGTCAGGCAATCCCTCAAGATTTGTCTTGTAAAATCTGCCTCAGGGTTAGCCCATATTTTTAGCCAGGCTATGATGGGTCTTATCTTGAGTTCATCCTCTAGAAAGGGTCTCCCTAATTCCTTATGAGCAATTACAGCTGGGGAACTCTGGGGGACCCTCAGGATCCTACGCATAAATTTGTTTTCCACCAGTTGCAGTTGCTCTACGTTGACATAACCCCAGACTTCTGAGCCATACGTGGCTTTGGCCCAGCCAATTGAACCATAAAGGTTCATCACTCGTTCTGGGGACCATCGGCCCAACCTTCGGCCATAATTTAATATGGCCCCATTTGAGGAGATCAATTTTGTGCATCGATCCTCCACTAGGGATCTAAATTTGAGTGCCCCATCAAAAAGTAACCCCAGGTAGGAAAAAGTGGGAGTTATCTCCAGTTGATGGTTCCCTATTTTATATGCAAAACTCTTGCATGGTTTAGCACCTGCTAACATTACAAAAGACTTATTCAGATTTACTGACAACCCCAGGGTATCCATGAATTTTACAAACCCATCTATCAGGCTTTGCAGGCCCCTTGGTGTACGGGCGAGCAGAACCGCATCATCTTTGTATAATAGCACCGGAATTTGGCGCAATCCTATTCTCGGGCAATCTGTCTTTAGGTTTAGCAGAGCCTGTTCTAAGTTGTTAATGTATAACGAGAACAGGAAGGGGGCAAGAATGCACCCCTGCCTCACCCCACTCGTACAGGGGAACGATTTTGTGTTCCCTCCCTCCAAATTATAGCGATCTTTGGCTGTTGTGCCCGATGTAGCTCCCTAAGAATTTTAATAAGGCCCAAATCGATACCCATATCGCTCATCAGACACCATAGCTTGTTCCTATTGACATTATCAAAGGCAGCTGCTAAGTCCATGAGTCCCAGATACATGGCTTCATTACTGACTTTAGTGTACTTTGCAACCAACATATAAAGATTCAGACATTGGTCGCTCGTTGATCTTCCTGTTCTAAATCCATATTGGATGTCTGTGATTATATGATTGTCCTCTGTCCATTCCATCAGTCGCTGCAAAATTACCCTGCCCAGGATTTTGGCCGAAACATCTATTAGGGAAATTGGTCTAAAGCATCGCGGGTTATCCCTATTACCCTTCTTAAAAATGGGTATAATGACTGCTGTTGACCATGAACATGGTAGACCCGACTGGATAGCAGCATTAAACACTCTAGTAAGAATGGGGGCCCAGAGGTCTACATTACTTAAATATAAATCTGGTGGTGTACCATCAGGGCCTGAAGCTTTGTTTCGTGCTAGGCCCTCTATCCCTTGTGTGATTTCCACTACGGAGAACTCAATAATAGGCCCTTGTTGTTCTTCCCACCCTCTTTCCTGATCAACCTCCTGGTTATGATTATACAGACCCTGGAAATGAGAAACCCACTGTTCCGGAAGGATGTTTGTTCCCATCTCTGGGGTATGACTATCCTGGAAACATGGATTATTAACTATCCTCCAGAATTGACTCATGTCCCTTCTTTCTCCCGCCTCTCTTAGGTCTGCCCATGCTTCATTTTGAAGAGCAGACTTCCTTTGTTTCAGGACCTGTTTATAAGTCCATCTACAGTGGGCTATTCTCAAGTTATCCCTAGGTTGATTTTTAGACTAGATTTTAAGTCTCTCAGGGCACGTGAACACTTAGGTGCCGATTCCGATCCGTTAAAAATAATTTGCGTACGACCCGTATCCATATTTTTTTAAGTACGAGTCGTACAAGTACCGTACAAACGGCCAAGTACGATTCGTACGTGAAAAATAACTACGAATAGCGTCGGGAAAAGTGTACGAGAGGGCGTCGGAAAGTTTTTACGTCTGAATATCGTCGGGAAAAGTGTACGAGAGTGAGCCGGACATTTTTACGTGCAAATCGTAAAACACAAGTCCGAGCGCGCAAGTACAATCCCGACCGTCCGTCCGAATACACAATCGCACGTAAAATGGCCCGTACGGAGCCAACGCAGTAGCACACATGTACACGGGTAAACTTATGCCCGTGTACGAGCCGTACAGCCCCCCCACCCCCCAATATGTCAGCACCGTACACCACCCTGTCCGCACTGTACCCCGCCCCGCAACTGTATGCGCCGTACCCCCATGTACGTGCTGTACCCCCCATGTACGCGCCTTACCCCCCCTGTCTGCACTGTACCCCAGCCCTGCACCTGTACGCGCCATACCCCCATGTATGCGCCGTACCCCCCCATGTACGCGCCTTCCCCCATGTACGCGCCGTAGCCCCGCATGTACGTGCCGTACCTCCGCATGTACGCACCTGTACGTGCCGTACCTCCCCATGTACGTGCCTTACCCCCACATGAACGCGCCGTACCTCCGCATGTACGCGCCATACCCCAGGCCTGCACCTGTACGTGCCGTACCCCCATGTACGCGCCTTACCCCCGCATGTACGCACCGTACCTCCGCATGTACGCGCCGTACCCCAGGCCCGCACCTGTACGCGCCATACCCCCCAATGCACGTGTCTTACCCCCGCATGTACGCGCCGTACCTCCGCATGTACACACCGTACCCCAGGCCCGCACGTGTATGCACCGTACCCCCACCGCATGTACGCGCCGCACTCCAACACCGTACCCCAGCACCCTCACCCAGTATCGCGTATTTACGGACCGTACCTATGTGAAAAAGACTCTTACAGAACCAGGACACTGTAAAACAGCACAAGGAGGGTCAATTTGACTCGCACAACACCACAAAACACGTCTACATGACAAAATACATCTCAATGACTGACCTTGCACATCCAAACAGGCAAACAGAGGCCCTAAATCACAACCACCTCTTATAACACACCCACCAAAATTCAAACACAGCCACACCCAAAAATGGACCAATAAAAAGGGCCCACACACACAACCCATGAGCCTTTGCAACAGACCCACTGCTGCCAGAACCCACAGAGAAACAACTCTACATTACTGATACCTTCACTACACCTTCACTCACACACCTTCACACAACCTCCTTCACATACATCCCCCTCTACACATTCACACACACACCGTCACATTCACACCCACACACCCACAACCATCCACACCCCACACCATGCCCACAGACAAGAATCCAAAGTTCACAATGGCGGAGCTGGACCTCCTTGTCAACGAAGTCATCAGAGTCGAGCCACAGCTGTTTGGAACATTGGTCAGACAAACCAGCATAGCTGAAAAATCTGCCATGTGGCAGAGGATTGTCGATAAGGTGAATGCTGTTGTGCCCATCCGAAAGACCAGGCATGAATGCCAAGCCAGGTGGTACGATCTGCGTAGGGCGGTCAAGAGGAAAATGAACGAAGAATATGCCCAGAGTAACATCACTGGAGGTGGGCCGCCCCGCAGACCCGTACACTACCATCCCTGGGAGGAGAAGGTGATAGCCCTGCTACCGCCGGTGGGAGTACAAGGAGTCGAAGGAGTCGCAGAGCCTGGTGAGTACACAAACAACTTACGTAACATGGGGGCAATGGGGTCCACACCACATATACACCAAATGCACGCAACTTCCCCCAAGCCCTCACCACACACAACCACACTCAAAAACCACGCTCATGCCACTAACATCTCCATGCACCCTTCACAAATCAAGGCAAGGCCATGTCCAAGGCTACAACAACCACAAACACAAGACTGGATGTCCGGGAGGCTTGGAGGCTGGGCCCCAAACAACACATTGTGAAAATGAGACGCAGACACCAATGCCCTCAGCCCATATGGCAGAGGTACATACCCATGCACAATGCACAGGGACTGGCAAAGTACTGACAAGGTAGCTGACACTTGGCCCTGCTGTATGCAGCACAAGGCCCTCCTGGGACCACTGTACACTCAAACACCAACTCCACAAGCACAGGTATCTAGCACAGGAACTCACACTCACTTTCATGCCAGCATGCACCATGAGGGGACAGACACATCACCTGGGAGACCCAATGACAACTCACACTACACACAACAGCAGGCCCGGTCACACCCCCCCTAACACAAGCACACACCCCCGGGGCAGGCAACGGATTTACACACTCCCACATTGGACATGTGACACAACAAGACCAATCCATAGCCAAATAAGCATCATAGCCAACAATCTACAGGTCAAACACTCAGGAGAACATCCCAATCTGTCCCCCGCAACATACCCATCCCCAAGTAGACATTGAGAGGAATGCTAGGCACATCCAACTACCTGGAGGAACTGTGTCAACTTGAATATGTATGAAACATAGATGTCGCATGAAACACCATTAACATTGTTTCTCTCTCACACACATGGCAACGTCGTCGATCTCCCCCCAACAATGGGGGGGAAGAATCACAGTCCCAGGCTCCGCGTGAAGATGATCCCACCGGCAGCGACAACTCTCACCACTCCGTGGATGACCCCGACCAACCTGGACCCTCTGGTGCCCAAGCCCCTGCAGCACCTGCGTCAGGTACATCTGTGCCAACCACCCCCCCATTCCTGCCACATCCCAGGACACACCCAGAAGCCATGCTCACACTGAACAACAGAGCCAGTCTGACCAGGAGGGACAAGGTTCTCCGGGCACCCAGGAGGAGGCAGGCAACCCTGCAAATGCCATCCCTTTAGGGGTCCCGTAGACCCGATGTGCCCACAAGGGCAGGCCAGGCTCAAGTGGGCAGGGGTGGTGGGAGTGGAGGCAGGCGGAGGCGCGAACCTGACCAGCCAGCTCAGGACACCGGTATGTCACACATACGCAACATTCTGGACACATACCGGCGTGACACCAGAGGCATCAACCAGGTCGTGTCGAGACTCTCAGAGATGCAGGGGACCCTCGATGAGATAAAGAACCTGCAGGTCGAGCATCATGCCAGTCATCAACAACACCAAGGATGGATGGAGGCAAGACTGGCTGAGCTCCTGGCAGTGCACAGGGACATGAGCCAATCACTCCGTCAGATCGCCCAAAGCATGGGCAACCCTCCCTGTGCCACCAGGCGTAGACCAGCACCAGACACAGGGAGGGAGGAGGAGGAGGAGCAGGATTCGTCTGACAGAGCATCCCAAACATCGTCAAGGCCTGCATCTGAGGGTCCCCGGAGGAAGGTGGGTCGTCCACGGAAAAGACCGTGAGAGTCAGCAGACCATCCACATCTCCCAGGTCACCTGGCCTGGCACCTGGCCCTCTGGCGCAACAGCAGCTCCTCATCCAATGACATTCTCTGCCACATGGACTTGCTGGTCACAGTCTGACCAATGATGACCAACACTGTGCCCTGGACTCTGATGACTTCCAATGCCAAGGATACCATCTCCCCCTGTGAACTTTGGATTCTATTCCCCCGGTAGAGCACCTAATTTCATCTACCAAAACACGTACCCCACCGCAAATAAACATATTACTTTGGTCATGAGACGTTCCTGTCATTTTGCATTATTCAACAACATATGTGTGTGGAAATGTCAAACTATGCCTGAGTGTTGAACTAACTCCAGCCATCCATACCCTGGGATCAGAGTCTGGTACAGGAAACACATGGGTCACAAGGTATCATTCAAGGTAGGCATGGAGCACAACACTCACCTGTGATGGTCTCTGGCTGCTGAGGGGGGGCTTGCTAAACTGTGCGGACAGACCTATTTGGGAGATTATCATCAAGGCGTAGAGGTCATGGCTCATGTGGAGGTTCCCTGGAAGGGAGTCCCAGGTATGTGTGGCCAGATGGGAGAACAATGTCCTGTATGCTGGAGTACGGTGGATGTGAAGAACGGTGGCCAGGGCAAGGTTGGATGCCCGGAGATGGCCCAACGGGATCTAGGATGACAGACGTGCAAGGTTGGTTTGGGGTCGGGGTTGTGGACAGCCTCCTGAGTGAGGGTGGGGAGTGTGGAGGTCATCCTGCAGCAGACAGTGATCCATTGCAGCTATCTATGGTGGACGGTGAGGTGGCTGGGGCGCAGGGTGTTGAAGCTGAGGTGTGCAGATGCACCCTGGATGTGGACAAGTTTCCTGGGAGTTTGGATGTACTTGCTCCATAGAGGGCAGGGCAGTATTTGACACGGATGTTGTCATGGACCTGGGGGATGGTCTGTGGATCATGTGCATAATGCAGAGGGCGTTGCAGCATGAGGTACAGATGCTGTGGACTAGCATGGCAAATGTGAGCGAGCCAAACATGATGCACACCATCTTGTGTGTGTGGCCACTGGGTGCTTGTTAGGCCTGGGCGGCAAATTCCATTCCACTTGCGGAATTTGCGGAATTTCGGTAATTTCGCGTTCCGCGGAGAACGCGAAATTGCCCAAAATTCTGCTTTCCGCGACTTCGCGAAATTTTTGCTTGTTCGCGTTCTCAAAATGCGTGTTCGCGAGATATTTCTCCCCGAGCACGCAAACAGCAACTGTGAACAGGAAAAAAGCATCGCGAACAAGCAATTCCGCGTGTTCACGGAGATTTTTTACCGTTTTGCGGAGATTTGCGTAACCCAATTACGCAAATTCCGCCCACCCCTAGTGCTTGTGCAGGGCTCTTGCGGGTGGGACACAAGCACTTGACCCAGCTGGAAGGGGACAATCCTCAGATGATCACCTCAGTCCTGTACAAGTCCAGCCACAGGTGGCTCGTGTTCAGCCATTCATCAATGGATCTCATGCATACTTGAATGATGGAACTGCCAATGTCTGTGTCTTTGTTGAGGATAAGGAGCACCTGGCTGTCAATGGCATACGAGCTGATGATGAGGTGCTGTGCGCATGTGATGGTGGAGAGGGGGGTCCTGGATACTCTGTAGATTGACATGCTGAGAGATGATACCTGTGCCATGTCCCAGACGATGACACCATACTACATGCTGAAGCCTTGAGTCCCACTCCCATGCCCTTGCTGGGCTACAGAGCCGGTGGGGAGTATTAGGGACGTGACCTGGTTGGTGTGACAGGGCCTGGAAAGGCGGGGCAGCGCAGTGTAGGCAGTTGCAGTTGCACACTCAGCATGCAAAGGTGTCGTGTGTGTGCCCAGGGTATGTCTGACAGCAGGCGTTAGATGTGCGGATGGACATAGCTCGGAGTGTGGCTGCTACATCAGACTGTAGTGTGATGTGGGTTATGCAAGGACAGGATGGTGGTGCAATGTGCACCTTGCATGTGCTGATGGTCCAGCCTTTGGCACCGCGTGGCGGCAACAGTGGCATAGACAAGCTGAGGACAGCCAAATGAATGGGTGGAGGGAGGAAGTGAGGAGCATCTTGGAGGCGTGTGTTTTGCCAAATCTGGATACTCTGTGGGCCCTTGCTGCAGGGGCCGCAGCAGCAGGCGGCATCTCCTTGCAAAATGCCAGAATTTGCACACAAAGACTAGGATGTCAGAAGGACAACTGCAACAGGCACGTGTGTAAAGTAAGGAGTGTCCAGTGTCACATGGCACACCCAGAGACAATGCATTCACAATCACCAAAGAAGCATGACACCGGATCAGGAAACTGAAGGCTGACCTGCGCACAGGAGACACACCCTCAGCAGGTGTTGATGGCCCATTGTGTGGACCAACATGCCAAAAAACATACACGACCATGTACTTCATGCCCAATAGGGAGCCTAATCCATGAGCAACTGCATGCATGTTGCTAAACTACACATGAACTCCTATGCATAATCTTCCACAACTATGCCAGATATGCCGCATGCAAAGTGGCAAGAGACCTGCATTGACAGAGATGAGGCACCTTGGAGTGTGACGAACACCTTTATTACTCAGCCTCACGCTAAGGGAAATGCATAAATTGTAACAGACTCACAGGTCATTTGGCTGACCATGTGTGACCTACACTGGACACCCCCTTCAACACACAGATGTGGTAAATCCTACTGAGCTGGCACACAAGTGAAGGGGTTGAGCCTAACACCCCTTGCTGCACACGGAGAGTCTGCAATTCCCCATTGAGCCTCATATGGGGATGTCCCACACTATGTCCACCATTAGCATCCCTTATGTTCCTGAGGGACGTTATACACACATTGATGCCTTCATCAGAATCCACAAACCATTACAGATGACTGTCAGGAAGGGTGACTATCAATTCATGGGAGCCATGCAACACGTCATGTGCCCCATGGTGAGTCGACATGTATTAATGGTAACACAACATGCACAGGAGCAGTCCCCACATATCACAAACACGTACCACCCACAAAATGCCTTGCTGCACTCCTTACTCAAAATTACTTTTCACCATGTCTGTGCATGTAACTCTGATCCAGCACACGTTGCAATACTCATGAGGAATAGCAGGAGGGCAATGATGACATGAGCAGACGACAACCGCAAGAACCTGGGGAGGACAGACACACACCAAGTCAGTGAAGAGCTAGTAATCCGCAGACATGTACATGTACTCTACAGGAATGATGTTGTCACCATGCTCTTAAAAAATTTAGTGTCCCAGCTAAAATATGTGGAATGACATCATCACTTGAATGACACATCAGAACACACCTCCAAGTCACTTAGCACACAGTCGCTGGACACACACATTGCAACACATGCCACACAAGGCTCAAAGCGTGCACACTCAGACACAGGGACTCACCATTATGAGTAGAAGTTGCGGATAAGGTGACTCCGGATGTCCTCATCCTCATCCTCACTTGCCCCGTGCCCAAGCCCTTCATCCTCCACAGGTGGATGATCCTGCTCATCCGGATCAAGGATGAGTGGCACGGCCTTCTCCACTGCCATGTTGTGCAGTATGCAGCACACAATGAAGATTTTGCAGACCTTCACCGGGGCATATGGGAGGGCGCCGCCGGTCTTGTGGAGGCACTGGAATCTGCTCTTCAGGAGTCCAAACGTCCTCTCAATCGCGCGCCTCGTCTGCCCATGGGTGTCGTTGTACCGGTGTTCTGCGGCTGTTCTGGGGTTGCGGAGAGGCGTCATCAGCCATGGCATGTTGGGATAGCCAGAGTCCCCTACATGGAAACATCATGTGAAGAAGTGGGTCAGGAGATGCCGTAAGATACAAAGATAGCGCTAAACACAGGACTAACAGAGTATACCCACCAACAAGACATGCTCGTTCCGCGTGCAGCTGCAGCATCATTTCTGGCACCCTGCTACGCCTCATGATGTAGGCATCGTTTGCGGACCCTGGAAAATGGGCACAGACATGGGAAATGGACGTGTTAGGCAGACACACCACAAGGGCATTGATAGAGTGATAATGTTTGCGGTTACGAAAGGCTACCTCCTGTGCCTGTGGTGGTACCAAAGCCACATGTGTCCCATCAATGGCCCCAATTACGTGAGGCATCCCTCCCAGGGCATAGAACTCACCCTTGACACGTGTCAACTGCTCACGAGTGGGAAAATGGATGAATTCATCCAGGTGCACCAACATGGCTTCTAAAACATCATGCAGGACACGGCTGAACATTGTCTGGGACATGCCACCAACATCAGCTATGGTCAATTGAAACGTGCCGGTGGCAAAAAAATGTAGGGCTGACATCACCTTCATCTTGGGGGTCACAGCTGTAGGATACCTGTGTTGTGGTTGGAGGTGTGGTTCAAGCCGGCGGGTCAAGTTCTCTACCAACTCTTGCGAGAAGCGGTATCTGCGTATGCAGTCATGTTCACACATGGCATCCAGGTCTGGCATTCGTCTGGGGAGAGGCGGTGCCCTGCAGAGATTTGGAAGGAATAACGAAGAGTGAGTACATTACCACACCAATGTCACTGAGGTGAGCACATGTTCAACAGCTAATACACATCTGCTTAATACAGAGTCTGGTCTGTGCAATACATCCAGGACACGTAGGCCAGCCAGGTGATACTCCTACGAAGAGCCAGCCATAATAGTTGCATGGCAATGTTGACGTGACATGCCATTAAAATAGCTGTGGGCCAGTGTAAGTGACCAGCCAGGCACATTACATGAGTGACAGACATCCACATATCAGCATTTGAAGGATGTTATCTCATACAGACAGCTGGCGGGAGTCTAGACGCACAGGTCACATGTCATCTGAAAAAGGACAGATAACACACATTTCCATGAAGGGGTACATGTCAAAAACTGATGACACAGACATTGAGACAATGCAGATATTGCCTCATGTCAGGAAGTCATCTTCAAACCATCATGACACATGTAACGTGTGAGTCCACATGTGGCATGGTGTGCGTATATGTGTGTCATGCACATATGCACACAGACACATGTTGGATGCTGCAACAGCAGATGGACTTGACGGAACACCAACGGCAAGCTCATGGGAACACATGACACACACATGACATAGTCACATCGCGGCACGCTGGTAGTCACATGTCAGGTGTAATTATCCGTGTACCTGGCATCAGGGGACAGTTGCGGGTGTTGGTGACTGTGCCATACCAGTGATGCAGTGCTTGACACGTGTGTCCTACATGCACACATGTGCAAAGTGTGAAGGGGAAGTGTGCCACGTAGTGCCCCATCACACAGGACATGTGTAAACAGCTCATCACACATCTATTGTGCCACAACATGAGGAGACATGTGCCACATCACTGCCTGACACACCTAGGCCCTGCACATGAAGGACTGCACTGACAATGACTTGATGTCCAGCCTTGTGCGAGTCTGACACCTCCATTCCTTTCGTGTGCGCCTCCTATCACCAGTGTAAGCTGTGAAACGCAGTACACACGCTCTGAGGGTGTGTGTACGGGCGGTACTCACACATGAGTACGTGCCGTACACGCGTGAGTACGTGCCTATCACTATAGTTGTGTTACTGTAGGTCTGAGTGATACGGCACGTACTCACGCGTGTACGGCCCATACACGCATGAGTACGTGCCTATCACTATAGTTGTGTTACCGTAGGCCCTAGTGATACGGCACGTACTCTCGCGTGTACGGCCCGTACACGCGTGAGTACGTGCCTATCACTATAGATGTGTTACCGTAGGCCCTAGTGATACAGCACGTACTCACGCGTGTATGGCACGTACTCACGCATGTACGGCACGTACTCACGCGTGTACAGGCCGTACACACGTGAGTACGTGCCTATCACTATAGTTGAGGTACCGTAGGCCCTAGTGATACGGCCCGTACTCGCGCGCGAGTACGTGCCGTACACGCGTGAGTACGTGCCTATCACTATAGTTGTGTTACTGTAGGTCCGAGTGATACAGCACATACTCACGCGTGTACGGCCCGTACACGCATGAGTACGTGCCTATCACTATAGTTGTGTTACCGTAGGCCCTAGTGATACGGCCCATACTCACGTGTGAGTACGTGCCGTACACTATAGTTGTGTTACTGTAGGTCTGAGTGATACGGCACGTACTCACGCGTGTACGGCCCGTACACGCATGAGTACGTGCCTATCACAATAGTTGTGTTACCGTAGGCCCTAGTGATACGGCCCATACTCACGCGTGAGTACGTGCCGTACACGCATGAGTACGTGCCTATCACTATAGTTGTGTTACTGTAGGTCCGAGTGATACGGCACGCACTCACGCATGTACGGCCCGTACACGCGTGAGTACGTGCCTATCACTATAGTTGTGTTACCGTAGGCCCTAGTGATACGGCACGTACTCCTGTGTGTACGGCACGTACACGCGTGAGTACAGCCCGTATCACTGTAGTGATGGTGCCCTAGGGGTACGTGTGAAACGCGCCGTACCTGTGTGAGGATTTAAGAATTACAATGGGGTCACACGAGGGACAAGTATTAGGGCCTAAATGCATGCTGGTTGTCATGGATACCGAATTTCAAGTTCAAAATTTAACATCATGTGGTCTGGAAAAAGCAGTTGGCCACATCATACATTGTTGCAAAGTGGTTGTTGACTTGACATGATGCTGCAAATTCGAAAGATGCTAAGGCTGTCACTGGTGTATGTTTAAAGGGATTGGAGGAAACGTAGGATGCAAATGAGTCTGACCAATCACTCTGTACTCCTGTAAATGAAATAGGCCAGCAAGGCAGATATAAGGCAGGCAGAACCCATGAGAGGGCACTTGCCTGCACAACATGTCAGTCGATACCACTGCTGCTGTATTGTCTCCCTCTGGCACCATGTCAAGGACTGTGGAGAGGGCCCAGCCTTTCACCCAGGAGGAGAGTGAGGCCCTGCTGGATGTGATCCTCCCACGGGACCCCATGCTGTATGGTCGACCAGGGGAGCAGGTGAGTGCTGACTCCACTACCTTTGCCTGTGCACCTTTTTTGTGTCTGTCACTTCTGGCATTGTGTCCAGGTGTGACAGTCATGCAATGTTGGTTGGAGTGGGTCCCAGGGGGGGTGGATGGCTTATGTCGCTCATGCAGGGCTTGATGTAGTTCATGTGTGCACTCCTCACTTGCATTGTGCTTACTGTGACATTCACTGCATAGTGCATGGCACATTCAGCCAGCCTAATCCTCTTGGGCATTCTTGTTCTATTGTCCTGCGGCGATTCAGTGGTCACCCCGGTGTGACAGGTGACTGCACCCACAGATGTGTGTGAGAGTTGAGTGGAGCTGTGGTGAGAGTGGTGAGAGTGTCCAAATGATGTGTACGCCCTCTGGACATTGATGTGTGTGAATGTTCCTTGTCATGTGGGTGAGTGTCTATGTGGAGTGTTGCACAACAGCTGCATGGAGGAGGCAACTGCTCAATCCATCTGATGTGAGAAGTAAGCCATGCTGTGTGTCTGACTTGCTGAGCTAGCCCCACACCAGTGACCCCCCCTGGCAAGTGGCACATGTGCAGAGTGAGGTTTGCATCCGCTGTTGCCAATGGCAGGTGATTAATGTGTGCCTGTGTGTGTCTGTGTACTCTGCTGAGGTTTCGTCAGTGGCCTGGGGCATGTGACTGCTTTGCGGTGCTGTCCATCAGCCTTGTGTTGCTTGGGATGCACAGTGTGTGCCATGATCAGGGATTGTTTCACACCCCTCATGCCACCTGTGTACTTACTATGCCATGTAGTGCATTGGTGCGTCCACAGTGGAAAAAGTCCCTATGACTAAGGTGCTATTACTTGCCAGCATACTATGCCCTGTTCAACAAATCAAAGATGTTCAAATGTGTGTCTCTGTGACATGATGCAGGTGTAGTGATGTTGTCCCACTTTGTCATCCACACAGGTAACCGCCTACCACAAGGGGAAGATCTGGAAGGATGCCATCAAGGCCGTGCAATCGGTGGAGGGTCACAGTCGGCGCCTGCCACAAGTGAGGAAGAGATGGCAGGACATCCGGTGCTGGACCCGGAGGATCGCCATGGTCATGCTGAAGGAGGAGGCTCTTCGCAAGCATGGCGGGAGCTGGCGCCTGACCAACCAGATGAAGCGTGTCCTGGCGGTGGTCTTCCCTGACCTGGATAGGCAGATACAGGAGTTACAGCAGCAGGAAGGGGGTAGGTACATGTGTGTTTGTTGTGTGTCGCCAGCTTTTGTAGCTGCTCAGTCGCCTGGATACACTGCCAGGGTATATATGTGCAGTGCATATCCTGTTCCCCCAAGTCAACCTGTGCTTTTCTTCCTCCCTTCCCCTCCTTGACATGTGTTACCTGGTCTGTGTGTTATCACTATTGCACATGGTCATCTAGGCTGCCAGTTAATCAAGGTGCACACTGCTTTCAGCATCTTGTGTGGGGGTGGTCTGCCTGTGCCCTGTCCTGTTCAGTCATTTGGGGGTGCATAATTGTTGGCACTGATGCTGAGTCTCAACATAGGAGTTTGAGGTTTCAAATTAACAGACTTGCAGCATGCATTACCAATGTTGTGGCCGCAGACATGATGTGCATGAGTGGGATATATGCATAGTGCGGGGATGATTGCTACTGTTACAGTCAGCTCATTCCAGGACCATGGAGAAGTGTGCCCACTACAGTCCCCTGACACAGCCTGCCCTCCTACTCATGTGTGTCATCCAACACTGTGCACATTCACTGTGGGTTCAGCATGGCTCTGCCTCTGTGGCATTGTTCCCTGGCCTAGGTAGTCTTTTTCACATATGTGATACATTTGTCCACTGGACAGGGATACACCAGTTTGCTTGTGCATACTCACACTGGGCAGTGCCTGTGTGGCTATTCACAACAATCTGTTGATGTTTGTTTGTGACCAATATGTTTTGGCAGCCCTACAAGATGATGTCGTGTTAATGAAGCTAGTTTTCAAGCACAGTGATTGTAACCCTGAATAAGAGGTGTCACTTCTTGATCTGTATCAGTCACATTGACTCAGGTATGGGTGGGTGTGTGCGGGAGGGTCGTACACATTCAACCCTGATGTTTCATTGCCAGTTCTGACTTGTGTGTGATGATTCACAGTACAGAAAGTCATCGTGCAGTGCCCCCGTGATGTTGGCCAGTGCTTAATGTTCGTGCTTCGTATTGCAGGCCCATTAGCTTATGCATTGTCCTGGGTGTGGACATGTGTGCCACTCCAGATGGCAGTCAGTAGGTCATATGTGTAGCCAACTGTGTGATCAGGTGACGGATAGCCATGTGACAAATGACATTATTCAAGTTGTTACTCAGAGAAAATGTCCATTGGCACTCACTACACCTGTCAACATGTCTCAATGTTTCATATGCTTGACCATGTTGTTTTGTTGTGAAGGACAATGATGTGCCTGTGTTGGACAGGCCTCACAGACGGCTTGCTCCCTCCCCGCACGACAGGGCCCGAACTCCGGCCCACCTGGCATATCCCCGCGACAAGCACCCGTACTCCGTCTCCCGACGGACCCTCTGCCCTCGGACCCCTACTCATCACGGGGCCCAGCCCCACCGGCTTCCCCGGCCGAATCAAGCCGCCCTCTTGGGCCCTGCACCACGCGGCCGCATGGCCTCTCCTCGACCCTAACCCCGGGCCTGGCCGGCCCCGACATCCCGGCACCACCATCCACCCAGGAGGTGAGCGGACCACTTGGCAGGTCAATGGGAGAACGAAGTATCAAGGACTCTCCCCCGCCAGGTGCCGATCGCCCCCAGCTCCCCCAGGCACTGGCTCCACCCCCTGCTGGGTGTCTGGACACCTTCATCCCGGACCCTCCGACCTCCCAGTGCGAGGGTCCGGACATCAAAGGGCACCAGCCCTATAACTGAGGCAGCTCCGGAGCAGGAAGGCAGTTGTATCCTGGAGTCGAGAGACACCGAGTGAACTCAACCTTGACGGTCTACTGGCGCTGCCGTAGCCGCTCTTGTGAACCATCGTCCTGCCTGCTGGCGCTGCCGCGGCCTTCTGCAACCTTCATCTTCCTGGGACCTGCTGGCGCTGCCGCGGCCCGTTGTAACGACCATCCTCACCGGGACCTGCTGGCGCTGCCGCGGCCTTCTGCCACCTTCATCTTTCTGGGACCTGCTGGCGCTGCCGCGGCCCGTTGTAACGACCATCCGCACCGGGACCTGCTGGCGCTGCCGCGGACCGTACATCTTCCGGGGACCTGCTGGCGCTGCCGCGGCCCGTTGTATCGACCACCCGCACCGGGACCTGCTGGCGCTGCCGCGGTCCGTACCACCTAACCACCAAGCTCGAGGATTATGAGCTCGTCATCATCTCATCCGAACTACCTGATTGGTAAATAGACTGTCACGCTACCCCCTTCCCTACCTTGCGAGACTCTAATCGAGGGGACCCCTGAGTCCAGACCTCCTTGTACCATTCCACCGTATCTTAAATAAGTGCTTATAAAGAACACTGAACCTTATCCGTGTGTGATACCTGTCTGTGGGGGGGAAGTTACTTGTCTGTACGATCGCTGGAGACGGCTCTCCCCGGAGACCTCTCCCCCTGACCCCGGCCGGCCCTTCCGGTCCGTCTACCTTTTCTAACATTGGTGGCCAGCGGCGCGATCCGAATCAACGCGTAATCGTACAGAGAGTAGCTCACCCCACGACATAAGCACGATGTCGACCAAAGATAGCAGCTCCACCGAGAAATTCCAAATGGAGAAATTAGAAGAATACAACCACCGCGAACTGAGACAATTTTGCATAGAACTTGGCATTGCTACCACCGGCCTGAGTACCAAGGATGATCTAAAGCGCGCTCTTGAGTCATGGACAGAAACTGGGGTCACAGGGCCCTCCGACCAAAGCAGCGTCACACCAGACCAAAACAGCAGCACACCAGAAGGGAACGCCACGGCTCCCGAGGAGCGGGGAACGGGCCTCTCGCAAGAGGAGATCCAAGAAAGAGACAGAGTCAGATTACACGAGTTGGAGATGGCACGACTCAAGATGGATGGGGAACTCAAGTTAGCTGAACAGAAACTCAACCTCGAGCATATGCGGCTTCGAGAGGAACGAGAAGAAAAGCAGAGACAGAGAGAGCTGGAAGAGAAGAAAATAACGCTCGAGCACGAGCGCCGACTAGCGGAAATAGAACTGCGCAAACAGAATAAGGAACTGGGGGTGCCTGAGCGACCACACACCCCGGGGCCAAGTGAGAAAAAAGTTCACATCCCCAAGGATGTTGTCCGCGAATATGTCCGAGAAGACGACATACAACAGTGGTTTAAAGCCTATGAGATCGCAATGACCTCCCACCGGATCGACCGGAGTGATTGGGGAGCCGGACTTTGGGGGAGATTTATCAACGAGGGTCGCGATGCCCTGCTGCAGCTCCCCGATCACCAAATGTCGTCCTACGACCACATGAAGGCTGCCCTCCTCACCCGCTACGGCCTCACGCCCGAGATGTACCGCCAGAGGTTCAGAGATTGCACCCGGATCCCAGGTACAACTTGGGTAGAATACGTGAACTATTTCAGCCGGGCCTTCGAGGGTTGGATCAAGGGAAGTCAGGTCACCACCTACGAACAACTCTTCAACCTTATGGTATGGGAGCACCTGTCAAACAACTGTTTCGTCGAGCTCAGGCAGCACCTACTCGACAGTAAGCTGACTGACCCCCGGCAGCTCGCCGCCGAAGCTGACCGGTGGGAAAGCACCCGAGTGGGCCGGAGAGGGCCACACGACCAGAACAGAAGCAACCAAGGCCAGCACCGTCCTCGGGGAGGAGGAGGGGGCCAGGGGCGAGGGAGAGACGCCTTACCAGCAACACCCGTGGCCAGCACCCCGCCTCCGGCCGGCCGGGGCAACCCCCCGTTGCGGCCTGGTTACCGAGCCAACGTCACGTGCCACCGATGCCAGCGACTCGGCCACTACGCCAATGACCCGAACTGCCCGCTAAACCAAACACCCAAGCCCCGCCAGGTAGCTGCCGCTGCCCTAGGGGAAGAGCAATCATCGGAGGGACCCGAAGAGTACGAGCCGGCCCAGCAAGGGTGGGAACCGGCCGCCATGGTCCTGGCGTGCTTAGGGGGAAGAGACATGGTTCCGCGGGCTCCCCTACCCGCCAACACCAGAAAATACGGTCAGTGGGTGACCATTAATGGACAGAGAGCCGAGGCCTTGCGTGACACCGGCGCCAGCGTGACGGCCGTCCGCTGTCATCTGGTGAAGCCCGAGCAGATCCTGCCGAACATTCTCTGCCCCGTCCGCTCGGCAGATAACTCTGAGAGTATGTGTAAGATGGCCTGCGTCCCGTTTGAATGGGGAGGGGTCTCCGGCCTACTGAAGGTGACGGTCCGGGACGATGCCCCCGTGGACTGCCTCCTGGGGAATGACCTCGAGAGTTCCCCGTGGGCCACCGTCGAGAAAAGAGAGCACCTGGGGATGCTGGGCCTCCCGGACTGGGCCTGCATAACCACCCGATCCATGGCCGCCCGGGCCGCCCCCCGATCAGAAGAAACCGAATGGCCAGCACCTCCGCCCCCGGTTGCCCCCGTAGAGGACAACGGCGAGTCCGACCTCCCGGACCCGACTACCGAGGAAGACGCGCAACCCCAGGACCTTCCGGATCTGGCCCAGTGGCGTCAAGAAGGGGGGCCCACCCAAGAACAGTTCCGCCAGGAACAAAAGACCTGTCCCTCCCTCGAGGGACTCCGCCAACAAGCCAGTACCCAAAACGCCGGGGGCACCACCGGAACCCACTGGGTCTACTGGGATAACGACCTGCTCTACAGCGAGCAAAGAATCGCCGAGCTGGGGGCCGGTCGAGTTCTGGTGGTACCGCTCCGCTTCCGAGACTTTCTGCTCCACCTGGCCCACGATGTCCCCCTGGCTGGACACCTGGGCCAGGACAAAACGTACAGTCGCCTGGTGACCCACTTTTTCTGGCCGAAAATGAGGAATGACGTCCTGAACCACTGCCGATCTTGCCCCACATGCCAAGCCAGCGGGAAGAGTGGTCGGAAGCTGAAGGCCCCTCTGCAGCCCTTCCCGGTGGTCACCACCCCGTTCGAGAGGGTGGGGATAGACATTGTGGGGCCTCTGGACCCCCGCACGGCACAAGGACACAGGTTCATCTTGGTACTAGTGGACCATGCCACCCGCTACCCCGAGGCGGTGCCCCTACGGACAGTGACAGCTCCGGTGGTTGGCCGGGCCCTGATGGGGATCTTCTCCCGGGTAGGCTTCCCCCGAGAAGTCGTCAGCGACCGAGGTACGAATTTCATATCTAAATACATGAAGTCCCTCTGGCAACAATGCGGGGTCACCTACCGATTCACGACCCCCTATCACCCCCAAGGGAACGGACTAGTGGAGCGTTTTAACCGCACTCTCAAGGGGATGATTGGGGGATTGGAAGAGCCTCTCCGTCGCCAGTGGGATGTACTGCTCCCGTGCCTCCTCTTCGCCTACCGGGAAGTTCCCCAGAAGTCCCTCGGTTTTAGCCCCTTCGAACTCCTGTACGGGCACCCTGTGCGAGGGCCCCTCAGCCTAGTCAAGGAAGGTTGGGAGATGGCCCCCTTAACGACCCCTCCAGACGTCTTCAAATACATCCTGGCCTTACGAAACCAGACCCGGCGCTTCCGGGAGATGGCCAAGGCGAACCTCGAGGCCAGCCAGGAGGACATGAAGAGGTGGTATGACCACAATGCCTCGGCTACTGGCAGATCGGCCTCACCCCCAGGGCTCAGGAACGGTCAGCCTTCTCCACCCCCGATGGCCACTATCAATTTAAGGTCATGCCCTTTGGCATGAAGAATGCCCCCGCCACGTTCCAACGCCTTGTGAACCAGGTCTTGGCGGGGCTCGAAGAATTCAGCGCTGCCTACCTGGACGATATCGCTGTATACAGCCGCCACTGGTCCGACCACCTCCGTCACCTCCAAGAGGTCCTACAAGCCCTCCAGCGGGCCGGCCTCACCATTAAGGCCGGCAAGTGCCAAATTGGCCAAGGGTCTGTGACCTACCTTGGGCACCAAGTGGGAAGCGGACTGGTGGCCCCACTACAACTTAAGATTGCGGCCATCCAGTCCTGGCTGCCCCCCGTCACCCAGACCGAGGTCCGAGCCTTCTTAGGGCTCACCGGCTACTACCGGCGGTTCGTGAAGGACTACGGCAGCATCGTGGGGCCCCTCACGGGTCTCACATCCAAGAACCAACCGAAGCGGGTCAATTGGACTCCTGATTGTCAAGCGGCCTTCGAGGAGCTGAAGGCCGCCCTGTGCACCGCCCCTGTGCTCCAGGCCCCCGATTACAGTCGGGAATTTGTGGTGCAGACCGACGCCTCCGACCACGGCATCGGAGCCGTCCTCTCTCAGTTGAACCCCGAAGGTCATGACCAGCCGGTGGCCTTCATCAGTCGACGTCTCCTGGCCCGAGAGCAGCGTTGGAGCACCATCGAGAGGGAGGCATTTGCAGTAGTGTGGGCCCTCAAAAAGCTCCGACCCTATCTCTTCGGTACCCACTTCCGGGTACAAACCGACCATCGACCCCTGCAATGGCTGATGCAGATGCGGGGGGAGAACCCGAAACTCTTGCGCTGGTCCATTTCCCTGCAGGGAATGGACTTCACCGTGGAGCACCGACCAGGCCAAGACCACGCCAACGCGGATGGCCTGTCCCGCTTTTTCCGCCTCGACGAAGAGAGTCCCCAAGGAGATGGGTGACTCTCCCCGCCTTCAGCTGGGGGGGACGCATGTTGGACAGGCCTCACAGACGGCTTGCTCCCCCCCCGCACGACAGGGCCCGAACTCCGGCCCACCTGGCATATCCCCGCGACAAGCACCCGTACTCCGTCTCCCGACGGACCCTCTGCCTTCGGACCCCTACTCATCACGGGGCCCAGCCCCACCGGCTTCCCCGGCCGAATCAAGCCGCCCTCTTGGGCCCTGCACCACGCGGCCGCATGGCCTCTCCTCGACCCTAACCCCGGGCCTGGCCGGCCCCGACATCCCGGCACCACCATCCACCCAGGAGGTGAGCGGACCACTTGGCAGGTCAATGGGAGAACGAAGTATCAAGGACTCTCCCCCGCCAGGTGCCGATCGCCCCCAGCTCCCCCAGGCACTGGCTCCACCCCCTGCTGGGTGTCTGGACACCTTCATCCCGGACCCTCCGACCTCCCAGTGCGAGGGTCCGGACATCAAAGGGCACCAGCCCTATAACTGAGGCAGCTCCGGAGCAGGAAGGCAGTTGTATCCTGGAGTCGAGAGACACCGAGTGAACTCAACCTTGACGGTCTACTGGCGCTGCCGTAGCCGCTCTTGTGAACCATCGTCCTGCCTGCTGGCGCTGCCGCGGCCTTCTGCAACCTTCATCTTCCTGGGACCTGCTGGCGCTGCCGCGGCCCGTTGTAACGACCATCCTCACCGGGACCTGCTGGCGCTGCCGCGGCCTTCTGCCACCTTCATCTTTCTGGGACCTGCTGGCGCTGCCGCGGCCCGTTGTAACGACCATCCGCACCGGGACCTGCTGGCGCTGCCGCGGACCGTACATCTTCCGGGGACCTGCTGGCGCTGCCGCGGCCCGTTGTATCGACCACCCGCACCGGGACCTGCTGGCGCTGCCGCGGTCCGTACCACCTAACCACCAAGCTCGAGGATTATGAGCTCGTCATCATCTCATCCGAACTACCTGATTGGTAAATAGACTGTCACGCTACCCCCTTCCCTACCTTGCGAGACTCTAATCGAGGGGACCCCTGAGTCCAGACCTCCTTGTACCATTCCACCGTATCTTAAATAAGTGCTTATAAAGAACACTGAACCTTATCCGTGTGTGATACCTGTCTGTGGGGGGGAAGTTACTTGTCTGTACGATCGCTGGAGACGGCTCTCCCCGGAGACCTCTCCCCCTGACCCCGGCCGGCCCTTCCGGTCCGTCTACCTTTTCTAACAGCCTGCATGACAGATGTCTCCCAAGGAAGTGCACAAGACACCACCTTTACACTTTCCAGGGACACGCTGGCACATTTTAAAGTAAGGCACAGTTTGCACAAAACTTGTTTAGAGTTCATACATATACATGTTCCCACAGTGTGGTAGCATTTGGGTTAGTCCTTGGTTGTTGCTGATACCAACTTACGAGTGTCAAGTCATCCAGACCACCGTGGTGCCATGTATATGTACTTACTGATACGCCATTTCTGCCTAACAGTGGCTGATTTGAATGAGTCTGGCAGCTCAGACAATGACTGTGTACATGTAGTTTGGTGTGCACCTCCTTGTGTGACTTCTGCTATACAGACACATGTGTGTTGTGGTCACAGAGTGCCACATTCACACATTCTAGACATGTCCATTGTGTAAAGGGTTTTGATTCTCCAGGAGTCACAATGTATTTCTTTGGGGTTTCAAAAGTACTCACAGGTCTCTGAGTGTGGGGACACCTTCTGCATTGGCATGTGGTATTTGGCCTTGGGTGCGACAATACTGTTTGGTTCACAGTGAACAAGAGGTGGCATGCCTTCATAGTCTTGCTGTGCTCAACTGATCCCAGACACTAGCTTCTCATGATCTTGTGATTTCAAGTTATTTGCTGTTGTGTCCTAATTTTAATTGTTTCCAAGTGGCATGCTGGGTCAACCAACTGGGGAGTGCAGGGCTTACATATGTGGGGAGTATTCTAGATGTTACTCATGATGCCTTTCCTGATATGCACTGTTGCCTATTTTGTTTGGACTCATGTGTCAGATGTATACAGGAGACTGATATTTTCCTGTCTCTTCACCTTGCCCACAGCATCATCGGAGGACACCGAGGGAGACACCGGCACGGACGTCGAGGAGGGATCCAGCAGTGGTGCCACCACTGCTGAGGAGTCGGCGGACTCAAGGTGCACCGAGGGCGAGGGGAGTGAGACGGAGGACCTGCCCAGTACCAACACTGACTACGAGGCTGACGGGTCTGAGGCTGAACTCCCTGAGGGGGCGGAGGCTGCTCCAACAGCTGGCAGCAGCACTCCATCTGTACCCGCCCCTCCATTCCCATCACCGCCCTCCCGCTTGCTCAGGTCCCTTCTGTCCGTGCTAGGCCACACCGTGTCTCCTTCATGCCAGGCACCGCACCCCCTGCCCCTGTCCCCCCTGCTGCCCTCACTGCCGAGTCTATGGACATTCAGCGGCAGTTGCAAGTTGGGCAGACATAGATCCTGACTGTCCTCCATGGCCACACCAGACTGCTGACCCAGATGGTGTCGTACATGGAGGGCATGTCATCAGCGATGTCTGACCAACGGATGTTGCTGAGGTCCATGGACTCATCACTGACGGCAGTAGTGAGTCACCTGCAGCGCTGCGTCCCCCCCTACCCCTGCCCCATGTACAAGTCCCACACCCATGCCTGTCCCAAGCACACCAAGACATCCACACACACGCACCCCACCAGACACAAGCGTAACACCACCACGTAAGGGCAAGCGCACACTTCCTGACACGCACACTCAGGGGGAAGCAGGCACACCCACTGGGTCTGGGACACACAGGCAGGCACGCAGCCACAGTCCTCGTCCACATGACTCACTCCCCAGTCCCTCCGATGTCACTCCCCTTGGCTCCCCTGCCCCAGATTTGTAGAAGGAGGCCTACTTTGCTGGGCTGGGCCTCAGCCCCACTAGTTCACCTGGCCGGAAACGGTCAAGGCACTCCACGGGTAGGGGAGTTAAGTCCCCCAGCCTGACCACCACCTCCCCGAGTAGGGCTGCAACCCATCCCTCTGACCCCCCCCCTCCTTGGGGCCTGTTGTTTCTCCGGGTGCAGGGGAGACGCTTGAAGAACTGGCAGAAGTGTGCAGCGCCGAGCTCACCTCCACCTTTGGTGCTGCCCCACCCCCTGTGGTGGAGTCGTCCGTCCCTGCACCCACCACACCTACCCTTCAGCCTCCTGTCCCTGTGGTGCCTGGTCCTTCCCCACATGATGCCCCCCCCCCCAGTCAACGACACAGAGTCTTCTGATGTGCAGACAAGCTAGGGGAGACGCATGGCCATGTGTCCCCCCCCAAGGACTGATGATATGGACTGGCCATTGGCCTTTGTGAATAGTCTCGTTTACACATTATTATTTTCATGCTGAATAAAGCATTTTCTATTTTCGTTTGAAAAGTCTTGCATTTCAGGTATTGATGTTGATGCTGATGCTACAGGAGTTGGGGTTGTGGGCATGTGTTATGTTTCAGGGAAATGTTGTAGTCTGCTGCTCATGGGGTGGAACCTGGTATCTGCGTGCCATCACAAGGTCTCTGCAAAGATTCTTTGTCGTGTATGCTCTTTGTGTTTGGAGACATTGTCCCAAGGAGTGTTCCTTCCTCTGTGGCACCTGACATCTTCCCTGCAGAGAGTTGCACAATTGTTGTGTTGACCTGTGTCTACATTTCCTTTGTTGGTGATGGATCCCTTCAACTCTGGCCATGCCTGCTCAGCAATGTCTCCGGCTGCATCGTCTGTGCCATCCTTGGTACTCACTGTACTTGGTGTATAGAGTATTTTGCCATGCCTTCATGGAGAAATTGTCCCTTTTCCGCACAAATCATGTGTGTAATCCCAGCCTAGCACACATATGGTACTTGTTCTGCTGGGTATTTGAACACCTGACTCACAATTGTGGGCATTGTATCTGTGGGAACTCCACCCTATTCCTTCCATGACAAACAACATCTTGGTGGCTGGCCCAGCACTTGAACATTCCTATCAGTCCTGGGATGTGCGTGAGAGTGTGTGTTCTCTTTGGCTCTCTTAGTTTAGTAGGCAGTGACATGACTATACAGTCTTGTGGCATGATCTCAGTGTGTGTATTGTGCTGCATCTGCCAGGGGTGGGTATGCATGTGTTATTTGTCCTCACACCCACATGTGGTGTGTCATGCAGTGGGGGAAAGACATCCATCCTCCTGGGAGAGGGACACTGCTGTCAGTGATGTGTTGTTATGGCACTATCATCATTGTCCAAAGTTAGGGATGCGTACATACACCCATGGAGTTGTGGTCATCTGATAATGATGTACACCCCCCCATGTCTCTGTCCACTGCTGGGAGTCCTCTGCACCCACCCCCATGTCTCTATCCACTGCTGGTGTTGATATGCAACCACCCCCATGTCTCTGTCCACTGCTGGGAGTCCTCTGCACCCACCCCCATGTCTCTGTCCACTGCTGGGATTCCTCTGCACCCACCACCATGTCTCTGTCCACTGCTGGGAGTCCTCTGCACCCACACACATGTCTCTGGCCACTGCTAGTGTTGATATGCACCCACCCCATGTCTCTGTCCACTGCTGGGAGTCCTCTGCACCCACCCCCATGTCTCTGTCCACTGCTGTGAGTCCTCTGCACACACCCCCATGTCTCTGTCCACTGCTGGTGTTGATATGCACCCACCCCCATGTCTCTGTCCACTGCTGGGAGTTCTCTGCACCCACCCCCATATCTCTGTCCACTGCTGGGAGTCCTCTGCACCCACCCCCATGTCTCTGTCCACTGCTGGTATTCCTCTGCACCCACCCCCATGTCTCTGTCCACTGCTGGGAGTGATGGGCACCCACCCCTCACATGTCCCTGTCCACTGCTGGTATTACTCTGCACCCACTCCCATGTCTCTGTCCACTGCTGGTATTCCTCTGCACCCACCCCCATGTCTCTGTCCACTGCTGGGAGTGATGGGCACCCACCCCTCACATGTCCCTGTCCACTGCTGGTATTTCTCTTCACCCACCCCCATGTCTGTGTCCACTGCTGGTATTCCTCTGCACCCACCCCCATGTCTCTGTCCACTGCTGGGAGTGATGGGCACCCACCCCTCACATGTCCCTGTCCACTGCTGGTATTCCTCTGCACCCACCCCCATGTCTGTGTCCACTGCTGGTATTCCTCTGCACCCACCCCCATGTCCCTGTCCACTGTTGGTATTCCTCTGCACCCACCCACCCACTTGCCCCTTTGCTGTGGTACACTGCTGTCCTGGGCATACACCACCCCCAAATTACAGCTGATGTGCTGCACAAAGCCATACACCTACATCTGTGGCGTGTGTACGCCTTGTATCCATCATGTAATGGGGCTGTAGGGGTACGGGTGGTATGGCCCGTACCCATGCTCTGGGGGCGTGGGTACGGGCCGTACCACCATTGTGGCGGTGACGTAGGGGTACGCATGGTACGGCCCGTACCCATGCTCTGGGGGCGTGGGTACGGGCCGTACCACCATTGTAGTGGTGACGGGTACAAGTCGACGTCCACTTCCGTTGTGGAGGTAGGTAGGGATTGGTGGACACGCCCCCCCCAGTGACCAGAGCCTGGAGGTCATTTCTGTGCAGGACATATGTATATTTGTAATTTGGTGGGGGTAATGTTTCCTGCCCCAGCCCCCCCACCCCCCTTTGCCCCTGGGTGTTGTTCTGACCTTCTGCGGCGTCTGCGTCAGTTTCTGAACACGAGGTCGTAGGCTATGAGGGCCGGGATGACGCGTAGGTTGGGGTCCATCGCTGTCCGTCGCGTACCGGTGCTCCATCTTTGCGTCGTCCTCAATTTCCTGGGAATTTTTGGCTGCCGTAAAAAAATAGCGGTGCGGAGTGACGTAGGCACGGATCGTACTTGCTGGTCCGTAAAACGCTGCCTGACTCCGTCCGGACGTCGCGTACGCGCTGTCCAGATTCAGATTTGTATGTATTTTTTTGCCGGTCGGTCTTTTGTATGACTCGTACGGAAATGGTATTTCTGTGCGAATCGTACTTGCGAGTTTGTAAGGTGTTTTTCCCGGGTACGAGTCGGACGGAGAAAATGCTCCTTACGACCATTTGTACCCGGGTTTTACAGGATCGGAATCGGCACCTTAGTGTTGAACCATCTTGGTTGTGTATTATTCCTTGGCTGAGCTTTGGTTTTTAAAAGACCGTCAATTATTTCGGTCAATGAACCAAAAGCCGTAACCAGGGTACTCCCCTCAATCTTAGGGTCTAAACACTCGTCTATCGGTACTTTCCCTTTTGCCATTAATTCTTTGTAAAAGGCTACACCATCGATTTTAGACCATCTGATCCGCCTTCCCTGGTCAGTTACCTTCATCACACAATCCACCTGGGGGCGCATCCTAGATCGACAGTACTTTACTAGATCCAAGGTTAGGGGATTATGGTCACTAAAAGCATTCCAATGAATCCCTACAGAGCCAATCCAGTTTTTTACCTGTCTGGACGCTATCATGTAGTCTATGTAAGAATGACATCCTCTCCCCTTGAAAGTCGGAGTAAGTGACCCATCATTTTCCAGGGAGACCAAATCAATCGTGTGTACCAGATCATAACTTCTCAAGAGATTACTCAGGGCTGTACCCTCTGCTGTGTGTTCAAAATGAGGCCCTTTCTCGGTAGGACACCGAGACCAATCTGCATTGAGAGGGAACAAGGTTCGACACAAACGACAATTCAAATCGCCCATTAATAATGTAGCAGATTCTATCGCCCCATTTCTATTATCTAATTCCTGGGAAAGTCTGAATTCTAACTCCTTTATTGTAGGGTTAATACCTTCAGTGGACCCCGCATTATACAGGTTGTACAGAGTCCACCTACGACCAGGGCTACTAAAGTGTATCACTTGGATGTTATGTGAAAACCATGATGCACTGCTCCATTCTCCTTCCAAATTTAAATCGACATATATTGCCAACCCACCCCGCGCTCTTCCTGAGCTCGTTTTTTGGGCTGGTACAAAAAGACATTTATATCCTGCCATATGGAGGAGCTTACTATCCACCGCCCAGGTCTCTTGTAAACAGATGATTTGAAACCCACCAATATACTGTCTCCATTCGGTATTGGAAATTTTCCCGTTCAGCCCACAATGTTACAAGAAATAAACTTTAATTCTCCCTTCGCGTGCGATGCCTCATTTGGGTTGCCACCTCCCTGTCTTTGTGCCCTCCCCCCATCCTCTGTCCTTAAGGGACCAATTTGTAACCCATGGCTCTGTATTGATGTTACAAGAACGGTGATGGATCAAACCCAGATCTGTTGACTGGGTGTGAGTGTTTGATTGGTTCTGATGCTCCGTCCATCACCACCCACTTTTGTACAGCTTTGTTCGCCATAAGATGGCAGGGTATGCTCAGACGTGAGTCCCTTGCTCACTTTGCCACTGGATTCAAGCAAGCCTGGCTGAAGACGGCTGAAATGCCAGAAACCGGTCCTAGGAAGCTCGTTTCCGGTCCAGGGAAGGCATGGCTTGGCAGTTCGGGCTGGACTGTTCCCATGAGGCACAGGGTCAGACTGATTTGCATATGGCCATGTCTGAACTGGGGTGGCAGAGTGGGCCAAAGAACGGTAATGGATCAAACCCAGATCTGTTGACTGGGTGTGAGTGTTTGATTGGTTCTGATGCTCCGTCCATCACCACCCTCTTTTGTACCGCTTTGTTCGCCATAAGATGGCAGGGTATGCTCAGACGTGAGTCCCTTGCTCACTTTGCCACTGGATTCAAGCAAGCCTGGCTGAAGACGGCTGAAATGCCAGAAACCGGTCCTAGGAAGCTCGTTTCCGGTCCAGGGAAGGCATGGTTTGGCAGTTCGGGCTGGACTGTTCCCATGAGGCACAGGGTCAGACTGATTTGCATATGGCCATGTCTGAACTGGGGTGGCAGAGTGGGCCAAAGAACGGTGATGGATCAAACCCAGATCTGTTGACTGGGTGTGAGTGTTTGATTGGTTCTGATGCTCCGTCCATCACCACCCTCTTTTGTACCAATTTCCGAAGGCCTCAACACTACTTCCTTTCTCCCTATAACTGGGGGACTGGGTTGAATTTCAGCCTCCAAAAATAAATTCCTGGTGTGACTTACTGATGTTGATGGTGCGGGGTGCGCTTGGGGTTGTGGCACAACTGTAGGTTTTGTTGCCCACCTCTCTATCTCTACCCCACTAGGGCAACTTGTTTTAGTGGCCTCACCCTCAGTTGTCACCACTACTTGATGCATTAGAATTCACCAGCATTCATTATTAACAAACTAAAATCAGAATTCAAGGTATAATGTTATGCATACTAAAATGTGAAAATCTATAAGTTTACCTATTGTCTATGTTCATCTACTTCGACTGGATGCTATGACAAATCCTTGTCTACTCTAACCACAAGTGATGCACACAATGTTGATGTACTTGACACACATTTAAATGGGTAAATGAGTTAGAACCAACAGTAGCCAGCTGCTGCAGGAATAGGAAAAAAAACAACACTCACTGGTGTGCAGTGCTGAAAATATCATCATTGATCTCGTACAGGTACCCTGTTAATATACACAGATTGATGTTTTGACATTGTGCACCTTACAATCAACATGCAAGAGTAGACGTTGCAGATGGTTGCTTATTATGTGCATGTCAGATTCAATGGTGTTAAGGAGCAAATTTTATCTGGATTACATATATCTATATGTCTGTTTTACAGATCAGAGCAGTCACTGAGAGAACATTTGCATGTTTAAGAGAAGATTTTGTTGTATTCAATAAAAGTGGGGATGCCTTACAGTATAGCTGTGAAACATGTTTGCTAATATTGCACAATATTTGCTACTTGTTCAGTGTTACACAATGTTGCTATTACTAAGGTCCTGCCTGAAGAACCTGTGAAATTTGACTCACATGAGGAAGGGGACTCTCAACACCCTTTGTCATAACCATGGACAAATAATGAATGAGCAGCAAAGGGTGGCCATGAAAGACTAACATATCAAAAGAAAAGTGAGAGGTGAGTGACATGCAAAAGTCCCTTAAAAATGCGGAACGACCAATGATGTGTTTGCTATTGCAATTACTCTTTATTTACAGGTTCATTTAAATAAGGAACTTCATGAATATGGGAGGCACACAATGGGAGCTTCATACATTGCAAAAAGGAATATAGGATTTTCAAAACAAAATAAACTGACATGAACATCATGCATTTATATTTCTTTTATCTTCTTTAGCCCTGACACCAGTTTGACCGGTCAACCCCATCTTTTCTGCTCCTTGTATATCACCATTCCTGCTCCTGCTGCATGAACCTCTTGTACCTTCTTGCATTAACACACAACTCACACTTGAGCCTTCCTCAATCTCTGTAAGTACTGGTGTAGCTCTAATGCCAGCGTTATATGTTTTTAATTGATAACGACAAATCTATTATGCATAGTTAATTTAAACCTTGGCACGTAATAAAACTTTTACAGAAAACATACAGCAACTATTCGATCGCTTTGCACTCGCCAAGGCGATAGTCAAAAATTATTACAATTAAAAGACAGGAATACAAAATTAGAAATAAGTTTCGGTAATGGGGATTTAGGTATTGCGCACGGCGAGGCTGTTTTACATTCGCCCCACGCTATTTGAATTTAATCGTAGCCGCTAATCTTTGCTCTGCATTTCTGACCTGATCTTGGCACATGATTGTAATTTGCACAACCTGTTTTTAAACTTGTTTTAAACGTTTATTAAATAGCAAGTGTCTTTTATTGGAGAATTTTTTACTTGCTTTGGGGCTCTCTTACCTGTTGCACACAGCGTGGGTTCCTCGGCGGGTCGCAGTCCCCGGTCCGTCATGGCTAACAGTGCCGATTGAACGGAGGGACGGACGCGACTCCTCCCACCTCGCGCCTTCATTTCCGGGTCCGTGGGTATTTTAAACAGATGGCTTGCCGGCCGCACCACATCTAGGTATTGCGCACGGCAAGGCTGTTTTACATTCGCCCCACGCTATTTGAATTTAATCGTAGCCGCTAATCTTTGCTCTGCATTTCTGACCTGATCTTGGCACATGATTGTAATTTGCACAACCTGTTTTTAAACCTGTTTTAAACGTTTATTAAATAGCAAGTGTCTTTCATTGGGGAATTTTTTACTTGCTTTGGGGCTCTCTTACCTGTTGCACACAGCGTGGGTTCCTCGGCGGGTCGCAGTCCCTGGTCCATCACGGCTAACAGTGCCGATTGAACGGAGGGACGGATGCGACTCCGCCCACCTCGCGCCTTCATTTCCGGGTCCGTGGGTATTTTAAACAGATGGCTTGCCAGCCGCGCAGCGGACGCGCGCAGCGGGCGCGCCGCTGGCGCGCAGAAGGCGCGCCTAAGGCAAGCCCGTCTGCGCCCGTCCGCGGCCGGACGCCGGCCAGAGCCGGCCTGTATGTGAGAGTCAGGAGCGATCAGCCCGTTCGCTGGTCGCGGGATGAGCTGCTGGATCTTCAAGGTCCTCTCTGCATTAGAGCTCACCAGCATGATCTTGCGGCCTCCCCACTACCACCGAGTTGTGGGACTTGCCACAGGAGCTTGGATATGGTTAAGGCCCCCATTATAAGACAACCTGGTCTTCGGGGGGGCACTAAGGAGCGCAAGGTTAATATTAAAGCCTGCCTGATTAACTGTAGATCTTTGGTCAGGCATGCCACGGAGGTGTGGTCCCTTCTCAACGACGGGGTCTGGGACCTAATATTCTTGACAGAAACCTGGCTCCACCCAGATTCGGTGACTTCAATTGCATTAGCTACACCGTCTGGCTTTAACTTCTTTCATGCCGACCGCGAGGGCGGGAAAAGAGGGGGCGGAGTCGCTATCATCCTCAAGGATTCTTGGGTGATGACGCCCTCTGAACCACTGGTCGAGCTGGGCATTGAAGGCCTCAACTTCTGTATCCAATGTAATCCGTCTTTTGCCCTGGCGGGCATTCTTATTTACAGACCCCCCGACTGTGCCACCCCGGCCCTGCTAAACTTATGCAGTTTGATTGCCCAAAAATCAGTAAAGTACACGAATTTCCTGGTTCTTGGGGATTTTAATGTTCATGCGGACACCTCAAATTGCACACAAGCAGTTCAATTGATATCTGCTTTGGCAGGCGCTAACCTCATCCAACAGGTCTCTTCCCCCACGCACATAGCAGGTCACACCTTAGACTTAGTTTTCACCTCTCTCACAGAGTTAGCGATGGAGACTCCTGTCCCTTTAACATGGTCTGACCACTATCTGATCCCTTTTGGCTTTCCCCTACTAATTGGAGGACAAACGGAAGGCCCCCGTTGGATGCTAAAGAGAAACTGGAAAAACTTGAACGAGGCAGACTTAAGTGCGGCCTTGCAAGCCACTCGTCCCCACCTATTTTCTGATCCCCGTCCGCCGCCTGGTTCTCTTGTGCCCTTAAAGCAACAAAAAGTAAGTGCAAAAGATTGGAACGCCAGTGGAGAGTGAGCTACTGCGAATCAATCAAGACATCCCATAAAAAAGCTCTAAAAGACTACCATAGGGATATAAAAGCAGCTATGAGAGCTCACTTTATAAATCGCATCCAGGATGCAGATCACTCCGGCCGCGAGGTTTTTAAAGTAGTCCAATCCTTTTTTAACCCCAAGGCACTGGAGACTAAAGTAAACCCCACCCCATCCTTGTGTGGCAAAATAGCCAATCATTTTGAAAACAAAATTTTAAAAGTCTATGACTCCTTTGCTCCACCAGAGCCTACTACGGCATCGGACAAATCCATAATTGCACCAGGGGCCCCCGAGCTCCTCAATTTTACCCCAATACAATCTCTGGATGCTTTAACTGCTATCCAGAGTTGTCGCTCAGGCGCTCCCGACGATCCCTGCCCACCAAAACTGTGGAAAACAATAGCTAACCCTTTGGCGGATTCACTATTGCAGTTATGGAACTCCTCGCTGGACACGGGCATTTTCCCGGATTCATGGAAACATGCAACTCTATTACCACTAAAAAAGAAACCTAATGGCGACCCAGACGATCTCAGCAATCTCCGTCCCATTTCCCTACTCTCAGCCCCAGGCAAAATGTTGGAGAAACTGGTGCAGCACCAATTGACCTCTTTCATCGAGCTTAGAGGGGCCTTACATGACACACAATCAGGTTTCAGAGCCGGTTTCAGTACAGAAACCGCACTCCTTGAGGTTTGCTGAGTCAGTCAGGTGGGCAATGGACTCAGGTGATTCGGCAATGCTGGTGCTACTGGACCTGTCTGCGGCGTTTGATACCGTGGACCATTCTATACTGATCCAGAGGTTACATGCCGCGGGCATTGGGGGTAAGGCTCTAGCTTGGCTGACATCCTATATGAGCGGCCGCACGCAGAGGGTCGCCCTTAAGCCATTTGAGTCTGACCCGAGACATCTCTGGTGCGGTGTTCCACAGGGTTCTGCCCTGAGCCCCCTACTCTTCAACCTATATCTCGCGCCGCTCTTCTCTTTGATCGCCAATTGGGGTGTTAAAGCGATCTCCTATGCTGACGATACCCAGCTGTTTTTCTCTTTTAAAGAGCAGTCGGCTGAGGCCTTTATGAACTTTAAAGGCTGCCTACGGGATATTGCGGTCTGGATGAACTCAAACAAACTCAAACTGAATGCGGGGAAGACCGAGGTTTTGTTCTTCGGCCAGGGCAGCGCCCCTGATGCAGAGCTGTGGTGGCCAGTGGAAATGGGCCCACCGCCCTCCCCCGCTAAATGCATCCGGAATTTAGGGGTGAGATGGGAGACAGATCTCTCCCTCTCAGCGCAAATCCAGCAAGTCTCTGCAACTTGTTTTAGTAAGTTAAAAAACCTAAGGAAAATTCTGCATTGCTTACCTGAAGACTGCCGTAAAACGGTAGTTCATGCAACAGTCACTTCGAGGCTGGACTATGCAAATGCCCTGTACCTTGGCCTTCCTAAATATGCGATTCATCGACTCCAGATAGTACAGAATGCGGCTGCGAGACTGGTCTGCTGCCTGCCTTTTCGAGACCATGTCTCTCCGCATCTCCTGAGACTACACTGGCTGCCAGTTGAGAAGAGAATTATTTTTAAGGCTATGACCCTGTCCTACAGGGCTCTAAGAGGCAGGTGCCCGAGCTATCTGGAAGACAGACTACGCCCCTATAAACAGTCCCGCGCACTGCGTTCTAACGCCCAAAACCTGCTCCACTCTTTCCACTTTAGGAATGCCCATCTGGGGGGCAGAACCTTCTCGGTTAGAGCGGCCACACTGTGGAACTCCCTGCCAGGTCACCTTCGCCTGGCTAACACAGAACTTGTTTTCCGGAAAGCCCTAAATACCTGGCTGTTCAAGTCAGACTCAGATAACAGGGGTGGTTGTTGACCCTTCTTTGCCTGTGCTATTGCCTGATGTTTTCAGCGCCGGGACGCCCCTGTTTGGGGCAGCTGTCGCGCTCTATAAGCTTCTGTATTATTATTATTATTATTATTAGAAAACTTACACTGTCTTTAAGTTTTTGATTGACTCTTTTTAAGAATTTGGTAAAACACCAGTTCAAAATTGTCGCTGTAGGATTAAAACAGACAATCACCATCTGTCTACATGATCGAATGCCACGTTGATTAAAAAACACTTTTAAAAGGGCTCTCCTTTCACTTTGGAGATTAGGGCGGATACAGACTAAATGAACGCAGTCCTCCTCAGCCATACTGCATAGCCGTCAGGTGTGCATATCTCCATTTTAAAGCCAAGACAAACTGTGTGCAAGTGCAGGAAGATGACCAAAGCGAAACCTCACAAACCTTTTGCTGAGGTGCAGCCTCTAGAAAAGTCTGTCGTTCAAGAGATTTGCACCCATTCAGAACCTTTCCACCACGTGATCTACTTGTTAAAGCTACCTTGTCAACAGCTGCAAAAAATGTCTTCATTAAATGCTTAATTGATTTTATAAAGGCCCCATAGAAAGCTGTAAGGTTCCAATGTGTTTGTACCCCCAGGGTCTTCAATGGCAGAGTCTAGGTATAGCCGTGTGGGTGCATTTTGGCTTTTTGAGATTTCAGTCTGAGTAGGGGTAGCATTGGGAGGGAGATTGAAAAGCAGGTTGTATGTTTTTGAGACAATTGACTGCAGGACCACCACACACCTGCCACAAAGAGCTTCACTTTCATATGTTAAAGTGGGGAGTACATTTGCAGCGAGGACCTTTAACAGCAGGCCTAAGCTAGGCATTCCCAGAGATCTTGTTAGAGGTTGGAAGGCCAAAATAAGAGCATTCTGTTCCGTTGAAGCTCCTGCTGGTATTGCTAAAAAGAGCCTTTATCATCAAATAAGACACCACAGTATTTACACTCCTTCACACATTCCAACGGGTGACCTTGTGAGAACCGACATAACCTTTTCTGTACTCTGTTTCTTACCACCATGACTTTCGGGTTTTTTAGGTTTATTGTCATGCGTCGTTTGTTGAGTAGCTAGATAATTTGTCAATAAAATGCTGTAGGTCAACTTTCATTTGGCTGAGAAGAATGACGTCAACGTACAACAGTTTTGAAATGGAAGACCTCCTAACTTAAGAGCATGGCAATTTACATTGTCCAAAGCTGGGGACATATAGGCTAGAAATAAGTTAATGAGGCACAGTGCCAGCACACATCCTTGCTTCAAGCTCTGATTGGTGTAAATTTTTCTCAATAGTGAAGTGCCATCGCTTTTTTTTATTCTTACCCAGGGTTCAGTCTAGAGCATGTATTCAACTTTTCGAAGATGCTGAGTAATTCCCCAGAGTGTCAATTTGTTTCAAAGAAGATTGCGTAGGACTCAGTTGAATGGCGACTTAAAATCTACAAAGCAGAGATAAATCAACTGATTATTTTTAATCATTTTATCAATTATAGTTGAGAGTGTCAGGATATTTGTGGACATACCCGTGTGGATGCACCGATACTTTGTGTAAAAGCAGTTCAGTTTCAAGGTATATTTGTTTGTCTGCTGCCCAATTCATCAACTCTTTTAACAATAAACCTGCAAAATACTTGGCCTCCTTATTGAGGAGGGCAATGAGATGATCATTTTCGGGTTGTTTCCAGTCCTTTCCTTTAAATATCGGGTTAATTATAACACCCATCCAAGATTCAGGTATAAATTGAAGCTGTAAAACCCTGGACCTTTGATTATCCCAGGATATAGGATTGACCTCGTATAGTGCCTTTGCGACGCCATTAGGCCCTGGAGCTCCATTACATAGACCCTCCTGTATCACCTTGAGTATCTGCTCTTGGGTGAAGATGAGCATATCATCCCTGTTGGGTAGCCTCATAGTAGCTGTTGAAGGGACATCCACTAGCTGGACCTTAAGGTTTGCATTTTCACTATGCATCCTGTGGTGGTTTGGCAGCAAATGTGGAAGCATAGTTTGTGCATTGCCACTCTTTACACTGTTGCGTCTCAGAAGCTGTTAAGTAATGTTCCAAATGACAAGAGTTCTTCTGAAGTGTTATCGCTTCTGTGATTTTACGGGTGCGCACTTAGTTAGCCGCACTTAGTCAAGCTTGATCTTGTTTTCCTATTTCTATTTGCAAGGAGCTTATTGCGTGTTAGCGAACTACCTCAGGACTGTTCTTGCCCCAGGCTCTAGATGTTATGATGGCCTCCTATTGTTCAACAGAAATGTGCATCTAGATAGTGGACCCATGTTGATTCAGTGATGTTTGTATCGTTTATAATGTTTGGGGCTCTATTTATTCACCAGTTTCCAGAAATTGCTTGAGCTTGTCTTCCTGCTGAGATGAAAAGACTTAACCCAGAAAGCCTGTTCCGACAACCGACTTTCCTCCCAAAAAAGCTTCCTGTACATCTTTTTGGGGCTTTGCAAGTTTTTTGGGTATGCAAGATTGTTTGGATGCTGCCGCAACATTTTCAGCTCTTTGATGAGTTTCCTCTATGCTACTAAATAGGAGGCAGACATTGCGTTCTTTCTTGGCCCTTGAAGGCCTAGCTGCAGTTCAAGATAGAATGGGCCAATTGTTGGACAAGTATGTATCTAGTAGAATGTTAGTAAACATTTTACCACTTATAAATTGGGGATCTTTATTGAAAATCCGCTCTATAAGCCATGCTGTTACATTTTTTATGGTTTTTATTGAGTGCTTGGACCATCTTAATTTTTTGTAGTTTGCGGCAGATGCCCTGGCAGAACTGTGGCTGATAGCTTGTACTAGAACCTGTTTTTAGATATTCTAAACTTTTAATTAATGCCCGACTGCTTGCTGTTTTTAAATTACGCATCTTGCATATACCCTGTTATTTTCTGTGCTGCTTGTATTTTCCCGATCTTGGTCTGTTACTCCCCGGTCCACCACGGTAATAGACCGATTGTTGTGGAGGGAAAACAGCGGAACTTCCGGTTTGAGGGAGGCGGGCGTTTAAGCGGCTCCTGCCCCCTCGATAAAAGCGGATGTCATACGAGATGCGCAGCGGACGCGCGGGCCAGTGGTGCGCCAAAGGCAAGCCCGTCTGCGCCCGTCCACGCCCTGACGTTGCCAGGAGACAGGAACCTTGGAGGTATGTCTCTAGGTCTACCCTTAGCGACTTCTATGTTATCCTATTCTAGTAGGGATTTATACAACTTGAGGAAAAACTCGGGGCTGACATGCACGGCTCTGACTCGAGATGCAACAATGAACTGGACCAAGATGGCACCTGAAGGTCCTTTTTCTTGTCTATCCTGCCGATACCAATGTAAGCTACTGGGAAATGAGGTGGTGACGAACGACTCCAGTCGCGGCCCATTTGCTGACTTTCCCCTCTGTAATAATCCTCCATACACCCCCAGTATAAATGTTGAATTGCCATCTGTAAATCCCAACATGGGGTGGAAAGGCCTTCTATGTAATGTCCGATCCCTCCTAAAACATGCAACAGAGATTTGAGATCTGGTATCCTCTGACTCCCCTGAGGTAGGTTTCCTTACAAAAACCTGGCACAACGCATGTGCCACCCAGGATATTGCTCTCGCTCTCCCAGAAGGCTATAGAATTATTAGACAGGACAGATCACCCAAAGTAGGGGGTGGGCTAGCTATTATCTACAAGGAGGAAATTGAAGTCACTATTCTCGAACAACATTGTAAGGTGAATATAGAAATCTTAATCTTTCGCTTAGATTTACACCCTCGGCTGAGTTGGAAGGGTGCCCTAGTTTACCATCCTCCTGGTCCCATAGGGGAATTTTCAATCAAATTTATGGAACTTATTGCACCCTATGTTATCTCAAACCATAATTTCCTGCTGTTGGGGGACTTTAATGTCCATAGCGAATGCTCCTCTAATGCAGAAGTATCGTCTTTCTTAGCAGACTTGGCGACATTAGACTTAGTCAAACACAACGAAGGCCCCATATTGCTGGGCATACGCTGGACATTATTTTCTCCAACTCCCGTGGAATCAGTTGTGTACCACCTCGTCCTTTAACCTGGTCCGATCATTCCCTGATTGAATTTCACATACAAGGTGCAAGAGGGGCAGCCCCCCACATTGCTCTCCAGCGGGTCAGTAGACAGTGGTATGAAATCACTCCCGACCTCTTTCAAACCGTCTTCTCAGCTCCCTGGGATGCTAAACCTACAAATCTAGAGGAGGGGTTAGCCCTGTACAACTCCGCGGTTAAACAAGCCATTAATCAACTTGCCCCATTGAAATCCTTCCCCTCCTCAGTCAGGCGCCCACAGATGGCCTGGTACTCTTCTGAGCTGGGTGCCAAAAAAAGGAGATGTAAACATTTAGAGAGACACTGGCGTAGAAATCATGAAGATAAGGACAAGGAAAATTTCAAATTAGGTCTTACTCTCTACCATAAAAATATAAAAGTCACCCAGAAAACCTTTTTAGCCTCACAGCTAGCTCAGGCAGGAAATGTGCCCAAAACCTTGATCCAAATCCTGAAAACTTTCACCAATTCCAAGGCATCCGAATCGGTAGAGGTTCCGTCCCAAGCTTTATGCAATGACATTGATAGATATTTCGCTCAGAAGATAGATTTGATTTATGACAAAATTACTTTATCAGGGGGAACACCTGCCTCCCCTGCCCTCCTCTCAAGTGTGCCCAGCAGCATGCAGCTAATAGATAATTACCTCCCGATAACTCTTGAAGCAGTAGAAGCGGCTTTGAGATCGGCTAAATCAGGATCACCCCTGGACATCATTCCGGCTAAAACTGATGCTTCATTATCGACTCATTTTTCTCCATATATCACTCCGCTTCTTAATCTCTCTTTGAAGGAGGGTTGGCTCCCACCTGAATGGAAGGTGGCTCAGATTATTCCGATCCCAAAAAATACTAAGGCCCCCATGGAAGATCTCTCGAATCTTCGCTCCATCTCTCTCCTCCTGCTCCTGAGCAAGGTCGTGGAGAAACATATTAATAAGCAGCTGTCTGACTACGTGGAATCCACGGGTGGTCTTGATCCTTCACAATCTGGGTTTAGACGTAATTACAGCATGGAGGCCACCCTACTAGCAGTCACGGATAACATCAACATGACCCTAAATAGTTGCCACTCCACGATTCTGGTGCTGTTGGACCTATCTGCCGCATTTGATATGGTCTCGCACAGGATCTTGCTGGGGAGACTGGAGAAGACAGGACTGAGAGGTGCAGCGTTGCAGCGGATGTCCAGCTTTCTTTCCTCTAGATCTCAGACCATCAATCTTGGCCCTTACTGTTCACAGGCTAGGGAGATAAGGAGGGGAGTCCCCCAGGGCTCATATTTGAGCCCTACATTATTCAACATCTATGTGGCTCCCCTGGCTAATCTCCTGAGGACATTGGGCTTTTTTCCCATATCCTATGCGGATGACATGCAACTGCTGTTCTCTTTTAATAAATTCACTCCCTCAGTTCAAGACACCTTTGCTTCAGGGATGAACGCCATCTCTATCTGGATGAAGGACAACTTCCTCCAGTTCAATGCCGGAAAGACGGAGCTTATGCTCTTTGGTGATGCCCCGCTGTGGTGGACACCCGAGTGGTGGCCAGAAGATCTCGGTGATCCCACCCCCCTACCTAAGACTTGTGTAAAAAATGTAGGCATCCGTCTTGATCAGGCTCTGACCTTAAAGGAGCATGTGACTGCTACAGTCGGCTCTTGCTTTCATGTATTGGGATTACTACGGAGAGTCTTTCCACTGCTCCCTGACTCGTCACGTAGAACTTTTATGCAGGCGATGGTTCTGAGTCGCCTTGACTATTGTAATGCGCTATTGATCTCGGCAAATGAGTCGTCTCTGCAGCACTTGCAGGTGGTTCAAAATACCGCTGCACACCTTGTTTTGAACGCCCCCCCTAGAACTCCATCCTTTCTACTTCTCCGCTGACTCCACTGGCTTACAGTTCACCACTGGATGCGGTTTAAGATCTGTTGCACGGTGTATAAGACTCTTTATAATAAAGGCCCCTCTTACCTTGCCGAAAAACTCACCAGATACTCCCCTATTAGAACCCTCTGCTCTGGCACCAAATCCCTTCTCAAGGTACCCCGGGTTAAGAGAACAAGTTTAGGAGGGAAGGCCTTTCCTCACCTTGCCCCTTCTTATTGGAATAAGCTTCCCATACAACTTCGACAATGCCCCGATTACCTTTGCTTTAGAAAGCGTCTTAAAACCTTTCTTTTCTAGCCATTGGTCTTTCAACTTAGCCTGCCGTGTCCTTTGCACTGAGATACCCCTCTGGGGGTGATTCAAGTGCATTATAAAACCTATCAATAAATAAATAAATTCCAGGTTTCCCGGCAGGTTACTTATTTGCTGATGCATAGGGCAATTAACAGTGACCTCAATTGTTTGTGGCCAGCGATCACTTTCCACTTTCTCATCGATATCGAAAGATTTTTATGAATTGAAATAATGTCAGGGTGGTCTATTGTGGAGTACATATCTGACGAGTAATAGGTCCATGGCAGAGGGCTGTTTGGTCAATACCGTCCATTTAGTACTCTCAAGAATAGTGACATGATATCTTTTACAAGCGATTTAGCCTTTACATGCCCTTTGCCTGTTATTCGTTACTGCCTGGTTGGGAATGGACCAGAGTTGATCCTTTAGAATTAAGAAATCATCACAGAGACAATTAGTCAGCAAATTCATATTGAAGTCCCCCATTACTATGATGTCAGGGTGGAGTAGTTCATGTAGATTTCTTGAGAGCAGTGTAAACAATTTCTGTGACAGTTCTTTCCTTGACCTGCAGTCCGGATTGATTAGCAGGAGGGAAGTGTCAGATTTTGAATGCCACTTCCTCAGCTTCACCATGAGTATGCTTTCATCAACAGTTGCCTCAATTTAACTTCCTATCTTTAGTAACACTGATACATACCCTTAAATGTGGGGGAGAGCCAGATCTCCCATGAGTCAGTTTGCCTTCTACTAGGGATGCTGTCCGATTTCTTACTGATTTTGCTCCGCATTTGGGTCTTAGCATTTTCCTTTGATTTTGTTTTTTTTTCGTACTGTTGGCCTTTATGGCAATTGATTTCCTTTGCAACCTTGCAGTTTCTGCATTTAGTTATTCTGCATTTTACTTTGGATATTTGTAATAAATCCTTTTGAGTTCTTCATTCCGCCCTTACTGAGTTGGTCATTTCTCAATTGATTGTATTTGTTATTTGCTGATTTGCCGCTTATCTTGGGATACATTGCTTCATGAAATTGAGAGTTATCACAATCCCCGATTTACCCACCTGTGGGCATTATATTGGGGTTTATTTTTGGGGTGCAAGGTTTTAGGGGTTCCCATGGCCCACACTATTGAACTTATCTAACAGGTGGAGGGATTGTTGTCTCAACAAGCTTGGGGCTGTTCTTGGCATCAGTTTTACTTTTCCTTATGTCTCTATTTTCATTGTCATACTAGTATTACTTCCAGAGTCTGGAGTATTCTCTCTGTTTGGGTGGGACGGCAGACAATGGACAGGCGGTGGCTGTTCGTCCTGTACCTGTAAAGATACTTTAGGTAGTTTGATTATGAGGAGACAATGTAGTCATGTTAACTACTAACATTTGGGCAGAGCAGTACAACTAAGTGAGAGTAAGGTTTCAGTTCCTCTGATCACATAATACTAAAGGGGAGTATTACAATTTATGTCATGAAATTCTATCAAATGAGAATAATAATCTGAATATGAGAGGACCTTGGAAGGTACACAAGCTTGCATATAATTGGTAGTGGTTCAACTGTATCTCTCACACACAGATTTGGTATTTTGGAAGCATGAATCAAAATGATTAATTAACCGTACCAGGTAGATTCATACATCACAATTTGTGAATCAAATTGCTATTTTCCACAAACTCCAATGTTTTAATTTAGATGCGCATATATTAGGCATTTAATTTCTTAACTGACAAATTTTTCTTTATTGCATTGGGAAATCAAGTGTAGGTTTACTGTGCATGTATTCACAAGCAAGAGTCCGTTTGATGCATGATATGACTGTAAAGTCCTGGGGTGGCTTCAACTTCACCAGTACACTTGATACACAGCCATCTGTGGGCTCTCCCATTATAAACATTGTCCAAAGTTGTATTACCAGTATTTGCAGTTGTATTTAAGGCTTTGTCAGATCCCCTTTTAGAGGGCTACGGGCCAAACAAGGGTTGCTAAGCCCAACCAAGGTGGTTTTGGTGTTTTACTCCTGATGACCCAGGGCTCACCCATCTATGGATCACATTCAACTGGGTCAGTTTGTATTGTATTTTGTATAAAAGTAGTACTTTGATTCTAATTCTACAGATGCAAAGGTATATGGAGGTAAAAGGCAAAGGTATATGACATTCAATCAGCAATAATACAGTCCCCCTTGAGGTAGCAACCCTAGTGGTTGTCAGGCCACCCCCCTCCGCCCCGGGCTACTAAGTTCCAATATAATGGGTGTACTGTTATTCTGCATTCACATGCGGCAACATCCAGGGAGTGTAAACTACTAGGCCCTGTTCATGGGGGTTTCCCTTCATTCAATAAGGTGAAGTCACTTAGAGTCAAGTAGGATTGCCACACCGATCTTGGCGACCAGGCAGGTACTGGTGCTCGAGACTACAGGCTGGTTATCTTGGTTTTCCTGGGTGACATCCCCTAACCCAACAGGGAGATATGCTAGGCTGTGTGAATGGACATCAGTCACTGGGCCCCTAGTCCTTGTCACAAGCAGAAGTCTTGCAGAGCTTCCCCTCCCCATGCAGCACAGCGGGCTGCTCGACAGATGACAATGTATGGGGCCTCAGACTCCCCTACTTATATTTCTTTTCCAGACACAAAATGTGATATAAGGCTTGGACCTTTGAAATGGACATCTCTTCCCTTTTGTATTCATCCTGAAGGATGGGTGTCACAGCAGGCAGGACTCCGAAGCTTATTAACCCACAAGATTGATCAGAATTCACACCTAGATATCAGCCACATTTATATCTGTATCAAAGATTAATCCAGGGCCCCTGGCCCTACCCTTTATTACTCTCTTATCAGCCCCATCTCCCGCTTCATGAGATGTGTCCAGGTCCCTTGCTTGTGATCCTCACTGAATCAAAGAGCCCTTTGAAATGCACAGGGAGAGCCAAGCTCCCCCTCACCCAGTGCTTGTCCCATCCAGCTTAGAGTAATGCAGCAATATGCAATTCTATCTGGAGGAGATTCCTCTACTCATTGGGTTTTCACCAGGCAGGCCTGGGCTTCTCAAAATTGAACCAAAGGCCCTCATTGTAATATTCCAGTGCACTCACAACACAGAACACTATCAAGTACCAATGTGCCCATGTATCAAGTTGCCAACAGCCTTTCCACATGCGGCACATACACCTAGTCTGTACTGCAATAGAGTGTGTCATTTTAAAAACCCTCTGGCAGCACATACACATTGACCATGTGCACACTGTTCCACACAGCACCTTCAATGTAGTGTATGTCTTGCAACCTCACATGCACTCAGCAAATCACATGCTTTTACCACACATGCACTTCAACATCTTCCTGATGTAGGCCAAGGGTGAGGAAAACAACAGCAGCAGAACTTTTAAAAAGGTAAGCAAGCCTCCAATGACATGGTGTAAAAAGGACCTGGTCACTGCTACTGAGCATTTCACGGTATGGTGCCACCACCGCACTTGCCCAGTTTAACTCCTGGTTAAGGCAGTAGCCTTCCTCCACTATGAGGGTAGTGCTGTGGGTTCTCCTCCTGGTTCAACAAGACTGCAATCTGTGAGACAGGCCTATGCCATGGCGCACATGCATGATCCGTGTTTGCCTATGACAACAAATCAGCATTAGGGATCCAGACGACAATACAGTTAGGCACTCAGTGCATGGGGTACACGTCTTAACTATGCAGAGGACCTTGCTGTCCCAACAGGCTTTCAATTTTGTGGTCAGTACTCTCAGTTGCGCAGGACTGTAGGCTGAGTTGATACACTGTTGCATGCTTTTTTCTGAGTAACATCTTACATTTCGTCCTTAGCTTGTTTGTTATCTTCCTCAGCTTGAATGTTTTTAGAACGTGGTCATCAGTCATTTGTGTTTGGTCATCCTCCAACTCAGTTTCCTATCGTTGAAAATGGCTGGCTAATAAATTTGATCTATACCAACTACCCTCTGGGCTGATTTCCACTCTTTTGTTTCTGTGGGGCATATTGGCTTATTAGGCTTTCGGAACAATCAGTAGCATACTTGGTTGCATACACAGCAGGCATCTTCCTGCGAGATGTTTAAGTACCCAAGAGTCCAGCAAGAGCTTCAGCCATGTTATTTCAAAATTGCAGGTGGCAAAAGGACTTTGAAAAGCAGCAATAAGTGAAGACGTTAAACCAACATTTTGAATCATCCAAAACTGATACACGGCCTTCAGAGTGACACCTTCCATATGAAACTCACAGCCCACTTGATCTGAAATTCACGAAAGATATCCTCAAATACTCCGGAGGACTAAACACTTACCTGTTTAAAATCTATCTGGGTTAATCTGCACTGCTTACCCTATTTTCACTTGTTTCCTTTCACATTCTCCTCCACCCACCTTGCCACAAACTCTTCCGTTTCGAAATACACTCAAGCTTTGTCACCACTATTTATGCTCTTCTTACCTCTATATTACTAAATGTACTATTTATTTTCCTAAGTCGTAAACTCTTTGGGGCATATTTAAGGGCATTGCACGACCAGAGTGTCTCTTTTTATGATGCTCCGGTGGTGCATAGCCATGCTCCATGTTTACAATGCATTGAAACTATCGTACCATTTGACACAGTTTTCTGCATCAAAGGGGCGTGCAATGGGTGCTGCTGTGGGTGTACCCACACAACACATATTGCTTTATGACACCACCCCAGATATGCAAGGATGTGTAAATCTGGGCAGAGGCAAACACGAATGCTATTCAAAAGGAGGCAATAGAGAGGTGCAACAAGGAGAAATACTTTTATTTTTCCTCGTTTCTTGCTCTTGCTATATGTGCTGTATTCTGCAGCACACATAGAAGGAGCAAATTGCCATGAATGATTGTTTATGTGCAGGAAGGTGTTCCTTCCTGCACATAACCAATCAATCCTGCAATGCATGCACCCTTGCACCATGGCCCAAGGGTACCTGCGTTGGAGCTAACCAGCTTTTATTTAGCACTGCCGCAAGAGTGAGCAAAGGGATGCACTGTATTGTTAATACGGTGCATCCCTGTGTTTTGGAAATGACATTGCTCGGGCAGCAGATCTGCTTGCGGCACGCCACTGATCCATTTAATTGTAAATATCCCCCTTTGTGTCTTTCTTGGCACTCCCTCTCCATATCTTTCCAACTTCTTCTGCGTGCCATTTCTTCCGCTGCCATGGAATTCTAATTCTATTGAAGCATAGCTCTCTCATTCTTCTCTCTCTTTAGTCAAGTAAGACCACACAATTTTAATGTACCGTTTGTTTCTCTCTTTCCCTCCACTCACCCTTCTGTTCCTTAACTTACTTTCATCCTCATCCCATATTTCCTCTCTTTATTCTGTAGACAATTTTATGTCAAGACTGAAAGCTAGCATTATTCTTAAATTCTATTTTATGCCACTCCATAGCTTCTTCTTTCTTTTACTCAAAATGCATCTTTTCCTCCTGCATCTCATGTTACCTCTCCCCTGTGCCCTTCCCACCCCTCTCTCCTAGAATGTGTTGGGGTATGTGGCATAGCTTTTATAAATGTACATGGGATGTCACGTGCGGCACAGGACTTGTATGTTAAGATGGCTATTATTTGTACCTAGAATGTTTGAAGTGCATGATTGTAATTTAGAGCCTAGATAACAGACCGGTTCGATATGGATTTTTTCTCTTTAGCAGTGTTCTGTTTTAGAGGCTCCATGATTATTAACGGCCCTGATCATTTCCTTGAAAGAGGAACTAAGGGCCATTTTTACAAGGAAGTAACACAGCTCGGTGCCGCAAGCCATTTGGCTGTGCTGCTCTGCATCACTTCCGAAGCAAAGGAATATTTCACATTTACAAAAATATGATGTATCCCTGAGCTCTCCCCTGTGCTGGCACACAATTGGATGCCATGCACCAATGCAGGCACCCTTGCACCATGGTGCAAGGGTGCCTGTGTTGCAAGGATGAAAGTTTTTGTGCAGGAAGTTGTCCCAAAATCACAAAAGGTGTTTTTCTTTTGCTAATCGTGCTGCAGAATGCAACATGCACAGAATGAGGACTAAACAAGGAGAAATAAAAGTATTTTCTTTTGTTGCACCTCCTTATGCCTCCTCTAGGGAGGCGTATGATTCTGACGCATTCCCAGATTTACAAATTGGCAGAATCCATGGGTGTTGCATGGGAACATCCACAACAACACCCATGGAATGCCCCTTTCACGCAAAGTGCTGTGTGAAAAGGGGCTGTATTTACAAGGACATGAAAAGTCACGCAGGGTGGCTTTACGTGTCCTTGTAAATATAGAGCACCACACTGCGCAACAGGTGCATCACATTGTGATGCACTGGGGCACAAAAGGCTTGTAAATATGCCCCTAAATATTATAATACATCCTCTGGACATCCAGTTGTTGGACCAAAGAGCTAGATGTCTCTGCTACTACTGCTAGGTATGTTGTCTTTCTCTTTGACATTTAACCTAAATCATGTGCATTGCCTCCAACTGTTTTTAATTTCTTTGACTGCTCCTGAAGTTAATTCGTATGCTTCCTCCCAACTCTAGGAAGGTGGTCATTCAAGCTACCATCCATTTTCATTTACACCACAGCAGCTTTATGTGAGCCTGCCCAAACATGTGCTCTTCAAGCTTTGAATATTCCTCGCCAGGCCTCAGCATCAGAAAGCCTGGCCAATCTTCACTGGCTTCTGATCAGGCTACAAATCCTCTTCAAAGCACCACATCTAGTTCATTGGTCAGTCCATCACTCCCAAACCTCTGTATCTTAAGAGGCAACTTCCTCCATATATCACTCGTCACTCTTTGCATTCTGCCAGTCTGAACCTCCTTCAGCCCTTTGCACTGGAATATCCAGTTGGGGGCACCTCTTTCCCTACTTCATTGCTAAACACTGGCCAAAATACCTAAGCCTCTATTTCACTCAAAACTCATTCATTTCCTAGAACTCTCTAAACTCTAGTCTCATTAAATTCCTATTTGTGGATCCAACGCCAGGGCAACCAGTAGGGTAACTGCGTGCTTTTAAAATAGTTAATTTATTCAATGCACTAACCCAGTTATTTCCTGTCCTGCCTGACCTATTGACCTTTCTTATACCCCGTCAAACTGTCAGTTCCACCCATCACTTTCATTCTCTTCACTGGCCCACATTGGGAGGACTCCATTACCTCAATGCTGCACAATATTGTGAGTTCTAGATGGGTTGTGCGAAACGCACACATTTCAGGATCCTCCTCTTATACTCCCCTCTCATTAGTAGGGAAAGTAGATTGAATCACTGAAACCTACCTGGGGACTTCAGGAAACTCTCTGACCTAGTCTGTGAGAAGCCCCATGAAACTTAAAAAAACATGTTACGGCAGGGACTAACTCAGCAAAGGAAATTCCCAAGGTTTACTTATACATACATTCATTCCTCACCTTCTCCACTTCTAGCTTCACAAATGAGCTCCTATCTCTTCAGGCACCAATTTCCAACTGTGTAATTAACTCCTGATCTCTTCACAACTTCACAGGAATTCAGGCTAGTTGACTACAGAATCTTCCACACACAACACTCTCTCAGTCTGTGTCATGCAAATTAAAATACAAAATTAAATATAGACATAGCTGTACAACTCTAGTTTGGAAAACTATTCAGGTCACGATTATGACTGTGTAGACCCGAAGAACTCAAACTGCCTGTTGTGCACCAACATTACTCCTGCTGTACAAATTACCCTCTTACAATTACCAAGCATGGTCCCATCACATAGATTTTAACAGCACAACAAATCTTTCTGCACAATGGCTTTCCCTGAATTTCTGGCAGCTGCCTCTAGTCCAGAGGATCACACACGTAGAGGCAGATAATCCAAGGAAGTATGAAAAAAGCAGATGGCAGGAATATGAAGTTTAAGTTCAGTAGCGCGCATCTATCTTACTGTTCTCCTTCCACGGTTTCACTTTCAGGCTTCTGATGGACCAGGGTTTTGCAAAGTTGAAACCTGCTTGAATTGAGTACCCCCATAATATGTACTAACAGTAAGTAGACATAGTAAACCGAATGTGCACCCACATAAACAAAAGGGAACTGCTTTGCGCATGCCTGAATTAACGCGTAATCGCACAGTTTTGTATTAACTTTTATGCTTTTGAAGAACCAAAGAAATTGCATGAAAAGGCCGCAAGTGCTTTTGTAAATGCATGTCACATTATGGTTGAAAGGTAATAATTAATGCCGCTTCACGCACTAGGCTTATGCTAGGTAACATTTGCTTTCTCACATAGCCAGGGTGTACCATGGACATGCACATATTGGAAGAGATGCAATGATCAGACTCTTCAAGCAGACATGGTATAATCTAAGGGTGGGCGTAGTGGGCGTAGTGGGGCAACGTGAAGCAGCACGTAGTGTGCCCAAATCTACGCACACTACGCGCTTCGCGTAGCCCCACTACGTGCCACCCACCTCCCGCCCGCCCTTCTTTTAAATAATATAAGCAATGAAAAATAAATTAAAGTAAGTCGACTTACCCGTAAGCGCGGCGTCTCCAGGGCTCCCTCTTTCTGTTTCTAATTTCTTCTGTCAAATGCGCATGCGCGGACGCCCGCGCATGCGCATTTCTCGCGAGAAATGCGCATGCGCGGGTGTCCGCGCATGCGCATTTGCCAGAAGAAATTAGAAACAGAAAGAGGGAGCCCCGGAGACGCCGCGCTTACGGGTAAGTCGACTTACTTTAATTTATTTTTCAATGCTTATATTATTAAAAGGAGCGCAGGCGGGAGGTGGGTGGCGGGTGGCAAGCAGCTACGCTTCGCCCTCGGCGTGTGCGTAGCGCTGCCCTGCTTCGCCTACTTCGGAAAGTGCGAAGCAGGCAGCGCTACGTACACTACGTGGGCGAAGCGTAGTGCTACGCCCGGGGTTAGTATAATCCAAAGTTCAGGGTCATTGCAGAGAGTCTTTGCCAGAGGTGCATTATTTGTCAGCAGCGAAATCCAGGGAGGAAACCAGTTGTAAGTTGGGGGCGAATTGGGAGAGCAGGAGGTCCATTTACCGGACTCCAGCTTGATTTTATCGTGCTTCCCCCTTGCAATGGGCTGAAATATGTCCTAGTGATTGTCTGCTTATTCTCTCGCTGGGTGGAAGCCTACCCCACAACAAGAAATGACAGCCTTACAGTAGCCAAACTGCTTTTGAAAGAATTGATCCCAAGGTTCGGAATACCAGTCACTTTGGAGACAGATAGAGGAACTCATTTTAATAATGAGATAGTTTGACTGATGTGTGCAGCATTTGAAATTGTACGAAAGCTGCATTGTTCCTATCGACGTGAAGCATCTGGAGTGGCCAACCAAATTAATGACACTATAAAATCCAGGTTAGGGAAAGTGTGTGCATCCACATCATGGAAATGACCTGATGCTTTACCCCTTGTGTTGATGAGTCTAAGGAGCATTCCTGAACAAAAGACTGGATTGAGTCGCCATGAAATCCTTATGGGAAGAGCAATGAGACAGGCATATGTACCAGTGAACAAACGGATGAGTATATCTGATGATCTGGTGCTTGACTATTGCAGAGGATTGGCTTAACTGGTACGTTCTGTGTCTCGCCAGGTTGGAGAAGACGCCACAACAATACATCAAAATCAAGCTCATGATCTGAGTCCTGGCGAGCTGGTCTACATCAAGAGACACGTAAGAAAATCATGTTTAGACCCCAGGTGGCATTGACCGTATAAAATCATCCTGGTGACGACAACGGCAGTGAAGTGTGATGGCTTACCAAATTGGATTCATGCGAGCCACACCAAACGAACCCTAGATCCACCTGAAAGACCGAAAGAGCCACAACCAGTGAATCAAAGGTCAGTGGCTGAAGTGTTTGAAGCTGATTAATCTAAAGTGACAGATTCTAATGAACCAACTGATGGTGAACAGCCATTCACAAGTCGAGTAGAGTGGACTAGAGATTCTAGGGTTCCGAAGACTGTAGTTGAACCAGAAGGAAGTGAGTTAACTGATGATCCAAAAGAAAATGAACTTCCAGATGAACCTGAAGCAGGTGAAACTGTATTTGAATAAAAAGAAAGTAAGTTCACAATTGAAAGGGAAGTCATTGTAGGAAGAGAAGGACAAGAAGAAACAGAAAATCAAGAAGGGAACCAGCCAGAAGAAAGTGCAAACAAAAGAACCCGTGAACCAGATGTAGAAGGTGAAAATGTAGTCAAAGCAAAGAAACCAAGAAAAGGTGATAAGTGGCCAAGTGGGCTGATAAGACTGAAGTACACTCTTGTGAAAAGAAGGTTAAGGAAAAGACCAGAACAAAGTAATGAGATCTCCAGTCAAACAGATCAGTAAGAGTCAGGAAAATAATTAGTACAAAAGACATGAAGAGTAAGAATTCCAAGTAGAAAATACAGAGCACATATGTGGACATACGTGACACTCGAAGAAATTGAAAGTTCAGATCCAAGTGAAGAAAAAATGAAATCTGACACTGAACAAGTTGATGAAAGCAAACTAAGACCTCCTTAAAGAACTGTGATAAATTTAGGCGCAACCTTGGTGTTTGAGAAAAAAACAAAGTAAAGACCAGAAACAGACAAAAGAAAAGAATAAAAGGAAGGGGGTAAAGAAGAAAGCCTTGAAGTGTAGGATTACACTACTATTTTTTCCTTTTTATTAATCCTTTGTCAGTAAGAAGATTAGAGGTATAGAGAGGTATAGATAGATTTTTATTTTTATAGAAAAATAAAATGGCTGAAGCAGAAGTGACTGAACTTCCAAAACCTAGTTTAAAACACTGATGTATTAAAGCTTGCTTATGTTGTGTCTTGTTATTAATATTTATGTGGATACTATTAACTGTTCTTATACCTATTCTAATGGTAACTGACAAATGAAACAATACTAATGATATAACAAGTGAAAGAATGAATGATTTAACTAATGAAACCCCAATTACTAAAATAGTACCTTTCAATGGAAGCATTCTCCATCATGATAAATCAATTAGTGATTTCTTGTTAAATATCTTTACAAGTTACTCTATGAATATGTTGAAACTATGAATGTGAGTGACTGTTGTGTGCATGCAATTACCTTCGTCTGTTTCTGAAGGGGTGACTTGTCACCACCTTCTATTAACCTATGGTGTGTCTTGTAGTATACTTACCAGCCTGTTCTATGTAACGGGGAAACTTGAGTACCACTACTCTAATATAGACTTAGTATTTTCCAAAATTCCTGTTATTAAAGAGTTGAATAAGGTGTTAAGTGCTAAGAATGTATGATATATGGGAGAATGTTTACATATTACTAAAACTTTAGACATGCTTATAAGAATAATTTAACATGCAGTTTAAGGGTTGAAGAAAAAGATTTTGTAGAGATGGTAGAAAATAGAAGAGGAAGCTTCCAAAGGAAAGCTGCTGAACTGAAGTCCTGAATACCACCATTGGACTCTAGAGAGGGAAATTATGATAAGGGCGAAAGATACGCTGCAATGTCTCTGGATTGGTCACAGAAAGGGAAGATTTGTCTGCTTAGAACTAAGACTAACTATAATAACTACTTTATTGGTTCTAGTGAATGTGAGCATACCTTCCAAATTACTGGAGTTTGGGGATTGAAGGGTGGAACTGATCCAGTCTTTCCAGGAATTTATTATGTGTGTGGTAAGAAGCCTTATTATAGACTGCCTGCCCATTGGTCTGGAAGTTGTTATTTTGCTATCGTTTTCCCTAAGGTGTACCATATGGACCGAAACAGTCATAAACTGGACGAAATAAAGCAAGGACTAACACGTCACAAAAGAGCAAGTTTCTCAGAAATAGTGGGTGATATTTTTGGTGCACTGATACCCTTGATACCCTCAATTAGAGTCGTCTTGAATTCACACAAAATTCGAAAATTGTCTACACTGGTTGATCGATTATCTACAGATACTGCTGGTGGGTTCTTGAAGATTGACCCAGAAATGGTTGCAATCAGATCGATGGTTTTGCAAAATCGACTTGCCCTTGATATATTATGGGCAAAAGAGGGTGGTGTCTGTGGAATGTTGAAAGTCCAACATTGCTGCACTTATATCCCTGATAAAAGTAAAGGAATCAAGGGATATAAGGAATATTACAAAATTACATACAGATTTGACCCAACTGGAGGTTGGCGGTGCGTGGGAAAGACTTGATAAGTGTTTCTCCCCAATAAGTAATTGGTTTTCTACCTTTGGAAGTAGTCTATTAGGAAAAATAATAATGCCAATAGTCTCAATAGTAATAATAGCTTTAGTAATAATAACAGTATATAAATGTTGTAAGTGGAGAGGAGAAGGAAAAGAAATAACAGAATTAAAGAATAAGAGAAGAGCAAGAAAGAGAAAAAGAGAAGAGATAGAATTAGAAGAAATGAAAGGAGACTATTATAATTTAATGAAAGATTTAGATGATGGTGCCATAAAAAGAGAAAAGAATACGGAGTTTAAAAAATTGAATAAGGATGGCACTTGGTATGGTAGGTATTTTATGATGGCTTCTAAAAGGCATCAGAGGGGGGTATTGATGGAGCAGGGTATCGCAAAGTTGAAACCTGCTCGAATTGAGTGCCCCCATAATATGTACTAACAGTAAGTAGACGCAGTAAACTTAAACTGCACCCACAAAAACACTGGGGAACTGCTTTGCGCATGCCTGAATTAACGCATAATCACACAGTATTGTAATAACTTTGATGCTTTTGAAGAAACGAAGAAATTGCATGAAAAGGCTGCAAGTTCTTTAGTAAATGCATCTTGCATTCTGCTTGAAAGGTAATAATGAATTAAACTTTACGCACTAGGCGTATGCTAGGTAACATTAACGGGAAGCAGTGAATAGCGGGAGGTGAACAGTGATGGTTTCATTATCACATAATTAATAAATGCTCAATTCTATTTACTTTAGTGTACTGGAGGAAGACGCCATTTTATTTAACTTGACTATGGTGGGAGGGGGGAGTTATGAGGAGCAACCTCATTCTGCCATGAGGAGAAAAAGATGTGCTGTGCATCGCAGATGACATGAAGAAGTGAAGGCCAGTGTGCCCCTCGCCTGCCAACTGCTGTACTTGAGCGTGGGACCACAGATGTCCTCAGCAAATGACTTTGATTCACAAATAAAGACATGTACAATTTGTAACTGATGTGGGTAACATGTGAATACGTTGAGATTCAGTCCATGGGAACGGTTGTACACAATAAAGCTGTTGATTAAAGGTGAAGTTATGGTGGTGTGACAACGACACCTCCTCGGCCCAGCAATGCCTGTATGAGTTAGAGGGTAAAATGCAACATTTGAGGGATGGACATGTCAATTTAGACTATAACTAGGGTGCCTTTAGGGGTGTGTCGAGGAAGCTTAGGCTGACAGGAGAGAAGGGGGAGATGCGTCGCTGTCTGACGGTTTGCAGAGAGGCCTAGCTGTTCCTATCCTGTCCTGATCCTGTCCAAATATCTTATGTTTCCTAGTTAACTTTGGAAAACCTCCATAATCTCCTGGGTCCAGGGGGTGGTTTTCCGACAGGCCGATATGTTTGTGTTTAGCCGATATCTTTCTTAGAAACTCAGCATTAATGTATTTGTCTTTGAACCTTTTGTCTCTTCACCTATCCACTCCGTCAACAGTATTTTGATATGCATTATTAGATGAACCTATTGTCTCTTACTCTATCCCTCCTCTAGGTAGTATAACGTTTGGCATAATCATTTTGCTGAATGCTTTCTCTCTTACTCTATCCACTCCTTCAGTAGCATAATGTCATTGTATAACGAGTCTGTATAAATGCATTATTTCTCCTGTTGTGAGGTTCGATGTTTGTAATTGTGACCTGATGCAGATGAGCATTTACCTTGAATTCTGAGAAAAACTCATTTATTAACCTTACCGAGAGTCTATAATTAATTTTAACAAATGATTGGTGAGTTAGTATTTATCATTACCATCACCTATTCAACTAATTGGTCCATCAACCAAATAGAAGAGTTGATATCAGGATTAGTTATTTAACAAATATCCTAGGATATTTAAAATAAAAGAACAAAGTAATGAACGAAACAAATTGACACCAGCGCATCAGGGATACTGGGTGAATGTGTATGGGCCATTGAAGTGATTTGTTGAGTATCGATCCCTGATCAATTATTAGGTATTGGCGCTGGATCACTTCTAAAAGACCTTAATTCTCCATTCTAACCCATTAAAAGTACACAGCTAACATGCACACAGTCACACACACACACACACACACACACTGTCTCATTATGTACTATTGCTTGAGATAGGAAGTTAATCTAGGTCACCCCGTGAACAGACCTGGGAAACTCTCCCTCAGAACCTAAAGAATAAAGAATCCCTACTCTCAGACAGCATGGGAATTATGGAGGGTTCCCTCCTCCCTCCTCCCTCACAACAGAAGCCCCCCCCCCCACCTCCCACAGGCTTCCTTAAACTGTCATGTCAACTGTAGGCCTTGCATAGAAATGTGTTCAGAAGGACACAATCATTTAAGGGAATGCGTGTGCGCACCTTCTGCACTCTCTAGTCCAGGGAGCGACTTGCATGGCAAATGTGAAACAGCTCATCATTTGAGATGCCTACGTTCGCCTCCACCTCCCCTTTTCCCATGGGCCAGCCCTTTGTGGCAGCCCTAGTGGCAGGGGGGGAAGATTAGAGGTCTCTAGGCTGCAGGAGGTGGAACTAGCCGCCATCTCATCAAGACCCAAGTCTAGCAAAGGGCAGCTCTGATTGCAGCTCCAAACAAAAATCTCACAAACCTTAGATCCTGCAGCAATTAAGAACTGATCCTCCCCTGCCATCCTTATGAGTCAGTGGATCAAAAACAAAACATGAGAGAAAAAGCATAACAAAATGAGACTCCCATGTAACTTTAGTCATCACTTTGTGAAGACTATGGGGATAAAAGGGAAGGCCTAGCAGTAACCAGAGGTAATCCCTTTGGTACATCCTGGTGCAATAGGACCTTTCAAGTACACATGTTTAGACTCTGAGCTTTCTTGGAATACAAAGGAAACTAGGAATTCTACAAGAGCTCTGTCATGATGACTTGCACTGATGTCATTTGTTTACTCTCCAGAGGAAAGTGCTTAAAGACCTGTTCGTCACACAACCTCACGTACTCATCTTCACTCTGTCCATGCCAAACTTATTTTTTTGTTGTCATATTTCTTTTTTTTATCCTTTGGATTGCAGTGCTTTTCGTTACTAGTGTGTAACATGCGCTGTATGATTCACTTCTCTGGAAAGCCCTCTGTGCTTTATAAATATCAACCCCCCTTTGCTACCAGACGACATGTGACTTAAATTCGAAATCGATTTTAGAGTTACTGTGGCACTTAAACTGGATGAGTAGTTAGTTTCCTTGAGTGTTTGCTGTGAATCCGGATGTGTGTGTACTACGTGCGCATAAATTTCATCTGGGGTGACTGTCAGTCGTGAGGAAAAAGTATTCAGAACTACATTTACGTAGAAGTAAAAGCACGTGTATCACTAAATATGTCCTCTGCAAGGCTTTTCAGATTTTGGAAAGCATTTATTGTTGGAGTCCAGATGTCCAAGCACAATTCGGACAGCTTATTTGTGTATTTCTCGTAGTTTTTCATTTAAAAAAACCCTGAAGGTCGTGAGAAACAAATTCATAAATTGCATGTACCTAGTTCTATCGATAACCGATAAACGATAATCACCGTTCCAGCTGTTGCACTGAAAATGTGATTATCGTGGACAGCAGAAGCTGTGATTGGTGGTTTAGAATGTACATCTGGAGAGGGGCGTGGCCAGCCAACTAATATGACGGACGAGTGATTCCACCACTCTGCTCCGGCCTAATAATTCCCTTGTGTAATCCTCCTGCTGGATACCCATCCGACCTTGTAAGAGCTGCGTGGGTAGTGGCTCTAGACAGAGATACATAATGGTGGATGTTCTGGACAAATCCTCGCAGACTGGGCAGGGGCGTAGCTAGAGCTTCTGGCGCCCGGGGCTATCCCTCAGATTGCCGCCCATGGCAGGTAGCGGGAGTTAGGGGGTGCTGGGTAAAAAGAACGGCGAGCACTTGAAAGAGGTCCTAGAGACACGTGATATCGCCGCTAATAGTTACCTCGATCATGCAAGTTACATGCACATACATGACTCACGCCAAGGCTACACAGTTGAATACACCGGCAGTACAAAGACATACAATTGATGGACGGAATGCAGAACAAATCAAAAAATTCACCCCCAGTCAAGAGATCAGGGTTAAATCCATCATTCTTTTGCTCACCATGCAACCCCTGTTTAGACTTGGTCATATGCAAATCAAGACTGATTTGCATATGGCTGGGTTCAAACTGGAATGGCATAGGGAGCAAAAAAACTAAGGCTTTAGGCCCAGATCTCTGTACTGAGATGAATGTGTGACATTGTTCTGCATTCTGTCCATCAATTGTTCTACAGTTCTACAAGTACAGAGGTATCAAGGTTGACTTGTTTGCAACCTCCAGCATATTTAACCAAAAATATGACCAGATTCCTATATGCAGTGGCAATGTGTTGGTCTGAATAGATGTTATTACACCTTCCTAAATTGAGGCTATTAATAACTCATCACAATTTCTTTCTGCTTTTGAGCACTCCTCAGGACTTTAAAAAGTTCATGATTGTGTTGTATGACTGTCAGATGCTTGCTAACCAAAATGATTTCAGATCTGTGCTGTGTTTATTCTCAATTGTGGCTGCGACTCTCTCGGTGATGGCTCACAAATATGACTGGACACTTTCAGTTTCATGCACACTGCGTCCCCTGTCCAACTTGAGTACCTGATTTCCCACAGCTTGGTGTTGGCTTTTTGTTCTTGGGAGATTATTGATGCAGGAGTTGCTCGCTGTAGAGCCATTGTCTCCAGCCTGGGTCAGGCTTGCCCTCACAGCAGCTCACTTGTAGTCAGTGTCCAAGGACAGTCAAAACCTTGTCTTGTTGCAAACCATTGCAAACCTGTAAGAGGAACATGTCCAGGAATCAGATGTCACTTTAAAGTTTTAAGGTCCCACCTTCGTGTGTAAGTGGCCCTAACATCCAGTGTCACACTGAGAAAGCATGAGTGGTTCTTGCTGGCCTTTGGTGAGAGAAAGTAAGAAACCTTTGTAAAGGCAGCTGGTTTCCTTTCCTTTCTTTTGCACCCTGCATTCTGAGGAGTGACTATGGCTACTCTAGAGCCATGCATGTAAAACGTGACTTGCATTAACGTAGAACACATGCTTGTACATGCTGATCTCTTGTGATGAGCCTACACACATACTAGACCCAAAACTTCACTTATAAGGTGGTGGCTATGGAAGATCAAAATAAGGAGAAAAGATACCTATTAGCATGTATTTGATAACACAAGTAAGAAGAGTAATGGTTTCATTCTCAGGAATGTTCTAAGATGAAATTGTTCCTATCACTTGTCGACAACACCAAAGACCGCAATCGCGAATTTCGACGTGAAGCAAACTTCAGTTTCTTTATCTCCTGCTGTTCGGTGCTCAGAAGCATGGCAGGCTGTCTCCTAAACCAAGGCTAGCTTGAAACCTATGGTAATTAATTCTGTATCTGGGACCCCATGCTTCTTTACCCCTTTCAGTTCTGAGTTTTTACTTGGAGATCCATAGATAAATTTAACCATACATAATAAATAAAGCTTCTTAGGGAGTGCCAGTTTTCCTGTTAGAGTGGGAGTCAAAAGCAAACCAGCCGAATCCTGGAATGGCTTAGGTTCCTCTCACAAATTAAGTTACTGAGGGAAAGAATGAAATTTTAAATGTGGCCGACAAATAAGCAAGAAATAATCTTTGTGAGATTTTTAAAAACCGATGGAAACTTCATAGCTTTACTTGATCATCCATAGGGGATAAAGGATGTAACGCACATTTTATAAACCCCTAAAAAACACCAAATAGCTTGTTTTAAGATTCAGAGGTCTTCACAAATAGGGTTAAACCTAATAGTGAAACATAGAATCCTAACAAAACCAGGTGTGAGAACAATTGAGAGCTCCTTTAGGCATACATGACAGTAGACTCACATAGCCCCAACATCAGACTACAAGTGTCCTCTGCAATACCGGTTGTTTTGTGTTCAGAAAGTTACAGCCGGTAACTGTATGCACACAAATAACAGAAGGGAGTAGTCCTTTAAAATCTAAAATATATTGATATATGCAGAAGTCGATCAGTGAGTCAAAGTTGATACAAGCATGAGTGTACATCAGTAAAAGTTGCAAGGATCAGGTGCCTTTAAGCACACTGTTGGGTTCAAAACAGAGATATTAGGATTACATGCATTAAGAAAACGATGAGCCATAGGCGCAAAAATCTGGTCACAAAGTACTTGCTGCATATTGCGAACAGTTAAGATTTTTAAGAAGTGCTGTAGGATTAATCTTAAAAATCTAAATCGTTGTGGGTCAGAATCTGACCATCCTTATGAAAATTAAGGTAGATCACAAATTGCAACACAGTACTACTGGAGAAAATTACAGGGATGGTGGCCTGCTGGGGTCAGCAGACCACCATGTCTGTAATTACTTTTTAGTCAATTACATTTTTTGTGCTAAGTGGTGTAATATGCCAGTGGTCAAACGTTTTGATTTACGATTGCAAATGCAATAGGTCTCGCAATTGTTTGATTTAGAGCTATTGACATTGCAAATGTTATTGTATATCTGTAATAAAAAAAAGGTAAATGAAGCCTTTAAAGCATGCAGTTTAAATACATGTAACAAACAGTTTTCATTAAAATGATTGTGAGGGCCCCTGAGCAGCTGTACTGTACAACTTCCTCCTCCCCCGTCACTAGCAATCACCTCAGCGGCCTGCTCCAAATATAATTACCACTCTCCTCACAGTCAGATTTTGTGCACAAACATTTCTCACATCATGTATAATCACCTGGTTAATTATCAATAGTAGCCCTTTTTCCCTTCTTGGGCCTCTGTCTTCGGGGGGGCTGGTGCTTGTCCGCGCTTCATAAAGATTGTCTGTGCTTCGCCACGTCTTTGTGCTCAGGCGCCACTGCCTCCTCATGCGCCGCTGCCTCCTCATGCTACTATCTCTTACAGTGAGCCCTAGTTCTTAGGCCTCGCAGCAGTGGCTGCACGATGTAACTAACTTGTGTGGTGTGCGGAGCAGGCCCTTTTCTTTTCCTGCTGTTTGGCCCGGGCTCTGATACGATGCTCCCAACCTGCCTTTCAGTTCCATGATTCATGTGGCCACATCCCGACATGGAAGGCGTAATCATCATTGGCACGGAGAGCAGTGGTGTAGCGAAAGTTGAGGGGGCCCCCATGCACAGTACACGGAGGGACCCCGCTCCGGATGTAACATAGTTGCCAAGGTTTCAGATTGCTATGTGTGACATTTTCATAATTTCAGTGTAATTATGAGTGACATTTCAACGACTATGAGTGAGATACTTTCTCGCAAGCAAATCAAGTAATGAAGATAAGGGAAACCTATTAATATCAGAAATTACACCCATTAAAGCACATCTGCTAATGTTTCAGATTGCTTATGTGTGACATTTTCATAGATTCAGTGGATTTATGAGACATTCAGTGACTACATTTGTGACATTTAAAGTGACACTTTCTTGCAACCAAAATCCCACAATGAAGTCCATGGAAACAGACAAATATCAGAAAACACACTCATTTGTGCAACATGAAAGTCACACTCTACAGCAGGTGCTTTTAAAGCTATTTGTTAATTTCTAATTAATTAGCATCCTCCGCCCCAACCGCAGCTCCAGGTGAGGCTGAACCACAAGTAACAAAGGGAACTCTGTGACAAAAGCGGCAACCCACTGAGCTATCCACATACAACACAGGTCTGTAACATGCTGGTAGACTTTCTTTATAGCAGGCATATTAACTGTCTGCGCTACTTTATGGTGAGAGTGAAAACTATCAGTAGAAAACAGTATGACCTCTGTCCAGTGGGATCTTTAATCACCCGATTTATATGTGACTTTCACTTAGCAAGTCTCTTAGTGTTGCGAAAATAAAACCTGCGGCTTCGTACTGTCAAGCAAAGATATTAAACTCTTTGAACTAATAAATCAGTAAATCAACTGCTAGTTTAATTAGACAAAACTACCACCTTAGATGGCTCTGTATTTACAGCACAGACAACTTTAGTGTGGATTTGCACGGCGCTGTGCTGTGCTGGGGCCCCCTCCCCATTCTCGTAACAAATATTTTAAAAGGCAGGAATAAATTATATTAAAATGTGCCTTACTTAGTCTCTTGATAGAATGATGCTGCTGGCGGACCCTGGAGATTGCTTGCCTGTCTCTTCTTCAGTCAGGGCGAGCAGCCTGCGCCGCCTGCTCCCTATGGGACTCATCCTGTGAGTGGTGAGTCCAGGGCACAAGTTAGGCTCTGCCTGGGCACAGCAACAGCCCATGGCGAGTTCAGGAGGAGGTGGTCGGTTCTCGACTCGAACACCGGCTTCCTTCTTTTCTCGGCCTGGCCATGCAGCAGAACAGCAAGTAATTTCCTGGGTGCTTGGGGCCCAGCTGGCGGGCAGGAAATTGAACATCCTGCTACAGGTTGGGCCCACCGGACACGGCTCCTGCCCAACCAACAGTGCGTCCACGTGGGACCTGACAGACTCCGGCTCCTTTGTGCCTCCGCCCGTCTTATTGGGGGCCGCAATTCTCCTTCTCTCAGGCGATGGGCAGCGTGGGTAACGTAACCTCTCTAGTCTTGCCAGGTCCGTCACGTCAGCGCGTGGCTCGCGTTACTGCTGCATTTTAGAGGCACTGCGCAGGGGCTGTCCAAAACATGACGCCCAGGGTCGTCATTCGGAGCGCTTTCGCGCGCTGCGTGATTGACGGCCCTGGGAGCCACATACAAGGTTATGCCGCGCACCGCACCACCGCCACTATGCTAGGTGGTGCGTGCGTGCACTGCAGGAAGCCAGTGCGCTTGCAGGCAGTTATTGCAGTCACATGTGCAGACAGCGTTCCTTCGCGACAGACTCACAGTCGCGTGTGTGGGGTGGGTGCTGGCCGGGTCGGTGACGTGTATGTCAGAGTGTGACAATAAATGCTGCCGCCGTGTGCCACCAGGGTCGCGCAACCCTTGGCCGCCACCGCCCCCAAAATAGTGCCGCCTGGGGCGGACCGCCCCCACCGCCCCCCCCTAGCTACGCCACTGAGACTGGGTGAAAGAGTGTAGTGTTGGCCGCCACTGGACTTGCCTTGAGGAGGAGGATCGGAGTCCCAGAGGCTGGCGGCGCTTAGGGCTGCATGGTACCACCACTCAGCCTGTGGAAGACTGGATTGTGCCTGGTTCGTGTCCAGGTGTGCCCCCTTGGACTGTGCCTGATTGGCGCGAGGTAAAAGACTGGACAGTGCGGGCTGCTTGAGCTCTCCCGACATGCCCTATCAGAAGAGGCTGTGACCTGTGCTGGGGTGCCTGCTCTCTGGGGCCACCGAATGACTGCTGGAGGACCAGGCCGCCTGGCAATTCTTACTGATGGGGGTGTAGTCCCGAAGCCCGGGATATCTTAGGAGTGATGACACCAATTAAATCTGCCTAGAAGGGTTATAGAGAACCGCTGATCAGCCTGCGAAGTGGGTGCCTTCCGACATTCCTGGAGGGAGCGGTGCATGGAGCGGAGGCACCTGACGGAGGCGCTCGTCTAGCCCTGGACTGGGAGTGGGCTGAGCTGGTTCGGGCGAGCCTTGAGGGACAGATTCTGAGGCACCAGAAACAGCTAGTGTACTTGCGGCTGGGGCCCTCTGAGGGCTCTGGAGCTGTATTTGCTCTATACCTCGGCACTGATGGCCTGGCTGCTGTGGGCCTCCTGTGGCAAGTGGAAGACCGGGACTGCTGCCCTGTGTTTTGCCCCGGACTGTAGCTGACTGCTGACCCTTCCACTGATCTACAGTCTGCTAGGGAGGTGAACAGTGCCTGTCTGGGGAGCGCTCGCCAAGTCCTGCGGTTGCAGGCCTCTGATATTACTACACCCTGTCCTGAAGACCCAGCTGGGTGTGCTGGGAACTGTCGGCGGATAGCTGGGCCTCAAGAGGTGGATGGTGGTGGGGTGAGCAGCCCCCACCTCCCTGTGATTTTGCTGGTAAGCTGCTGGAAGGTGAGGTCTCCACGTCACAGGAGAGTGTACAGTGCGGAACTGCCCTAGTGAGTGCAGGCAGAGCTTTAGTGTAGGCATCAGGGCTGGATTTGGCTGCATGTTAACAATACCTGTGACCTACGATAAGGTACTGCGGAACTTCCTACTGCTGGTGTGAGTTAGGGGGCCATTGGGGGGCATGCTCCACTATCGCATTTCTGGGGGAGCGCTGGGAGAGGCAGTAAGAGCTTTTGGACCTTGTCTGAAACCCTACTCGACCGGCCTGGCTAGCGGGAGGTCTGTGACCTCGAGGGACAGTTTCAATCTGTAACCTGAGGTCTGTCTGACTGTTGGAACAGAGTGCCTTTCCTCATCACCAAGGAGTAAAAAGGACAGTGACTAGCCTGTTAGCGGAGAACCAGCGGAGATGACAGGCATATATCAGACTACTTGCCACTATTTTACTAGCATAGGTGTTGTCGGTGGTAAATGACACAGGGCCTGCCCCCTTGAACTTGCACACCTACGCAGGCTGGAGATTGTGCTCTCTGGTTGGTGGCCAGCTAGATAATATGGGAAGGCCAGACAGATAGGCACTATGGCTGGGGCAGCGAAGCCTGACCCAGTCAACAGGGAGACACTGAAGACTCTGATTGTGTGGCCCCACCCCTGCAGCTATAATCTGATAGGATTCTGGCAGCCATTGCTAACATAAAGGCCACATTCCAACAGGACATTGGCACGCTTTCAGTGGGATTAGTCCTTCTGAGTGCGGAACATCACAAACACGCTGACAGAGTGGAGAAGGTGGCAGTGGTGGGCCTCGAGGAGGTACACCCAGGGCATGTTGACTTAACACGACAAGTGGCGGCATTAACAGACAGGGTGCACACCCTGGAACATAGAGCTGAGGATGCAGAGGTGTGTAATTAGCGGAATAATGTCTGCATAGTGGGCCTACCTGAGGGTACTGAGGGCTCTGACATGGTGGTCTATCTTGAACAATGGCTTCAGGCAGGGGTTTCTCCCAATCATCTCACACTGTTCTTTGCCCTTGAATGGGCACATAGAGTGCCAGCTCACCTTGCCGACCGCTCCCCCCCGTTAGAGGCAAAACTCATTCATTCCAGAAATAGGGATGCACTTCTGAAGAGAACACAAGAAGATGGACCGTGTGCTGCAGGCAGCAGTAAGGTGTTGTTATTCACTGACTATACTACCTCTGTTCAGGCTAAAAGCACAAACCAAAGGAAATGATGGACGGAGTGTTGAACATTGCAAGCACTCACCCCCAGTCTACTGATCTGGGTTTAATCCATCACCGTTCTTTAGCCCACTCTGCCACCCCAGTTCAGTCATGGCCATATGCAAATCAGTCTGACCCTGTGCCTCATGGGAACAGTCCAGCCCGAACTGCCATGCCATGTCTTCCCTGGACCGGAAACAAGCTTCCTAGGACCGGTTTCTGGCATTTCAGCCGTCTTCAGCCAGGCTTGCTTGAATCCAGTGGCAAAGTGAACAAGGGACTCACGTCTGAGCATACCCTGCCAACTTATGGCGAACAAAGCAAAAACCAAAGGAAAGGCTAAAAGCACCTCATACATTGCAGTGAAAAGGGCACTTCGAGAAGAGGGGATCCAATACTCTCTGATGTACCCGGCAAAATTAAAGATTATCCTGGATGGTAAACACACTTCTGTGAAGACCCTAGAGCAGCGTGAGACTGGCTAGACACTTATAAGATGGGGTCTGCCCCAGCAAAATCCCGCAGTGAAGCAAGGGAGAACACACGTAGGCCAAGGAAGAGATTTCAGAAAGCCAGAAGTGAGAACGTCACTAAGAAACCGACCAGATTGGAGGCAGAGTGGGAGTGGGTGGCTGTCTTGCAGGCCGCAGCATAAATTATGACTCAGACGGTGTCAGAGTTGGACTCCCAGCCAGGGGACAGAAGGATGTCAGACTGTGAATCGGAGGGTTTGTTGCTGGTTAGCAGAGACTTGTTAGTTATAACCCAACAATTAGTGGAGGAGCTTGTTTGACATTGGAGAATAATGACCTAAGCCTTGTGCTGTTGGAAACAGCTGATTGTTCACCGTGCAGCATGGCTGCACCTCTGGGGGAGATCCCCTCTCGCTGGGGATGTCACACATGTCAGCAGTGGTGTTAAGTGACACACGGGGAGGGGTGGACATTGCCATGCTGCAGGAGACACACCTTACTGGAGTTGAAGTAGAGTGACTGTGCCATAGGTGGCGCGGACAACTATATGCTACCTCCTATTCTGCATATGCCTGGGGTGTACTGATATGGGTGAAAGGGGGGACCCCATTTGAACACCTACACACACTGTTGGATATGGAGGGTCGATTTGTGTTAGTACGGGGTAGGCTAATGGGAAAGAAGTGACACTTGGGAATATATAGGTGCCTAACCATGACCAACTGCAATTCTTGCACACATCGATGGCTCCACTAGGTCAACTGATGAACGGGGATTTACTAGCGGATGGGAATTACAGTTGTGGTACTGATGTGCTGCTGGACCTTTCTACCCCTCCCCCCAACTACCGGGAACACATGCTCATAAGATAGCGATAGGTTTCTGGGAACAGCTCCAACATTGGGAGCTGACCGATGTCTGGCGCTCACAGGATGGTAGAGAGCGAGATTACTCTTCTATTCTCATATCTATTCCCTACTTACACAGTTCCTCTGCTCCAGGAGATTATGACATCATGCTACATTCACAGAGTACCTGGGGCACATCTTATCTGACCACAGTCCCTTAATTATGGGCCTCAGACTACCAGAAGACAGGCTCACAATACCGACATGGTGCCTACAACCGGCAGCACTGGAATAACTGTGCTATAGGGAAAAAGTTCAAACCGCCATAGTAGAATACTTTGATAAAAACCTGGGAATTACATCATCTACTCTTTTGGAGTGGGAAGCTTTTAAGGTTGTCATCCGAGGCCATTGTATGGGTCAGTCAGAGGGGGTTAGTAGGGAACTCAAGGTGGAATTATGTGCACTATATACAACACTCCACACGATTGATACCACTTTGGGGTTAGACCTGGCCCATCCCCAGTTTTTACGCGCCATGAAGGAATGGTTCTACTCCATATTAGAAAGATTACACTATCATGACTATAAAACATATATTGAGAAAACACAAAATGCAGAACACAAGCTGGAAAGGCTCTTAGCATGGCTGATTCACCCTGAATTGCGGGGCACACCCATTACAAATCTGTCATTGGTAACAGGAATGCATATTTATTCCCTGCGGGACATAAATGATGAGTTCAGACAATATTTTGAGAGCCTGTAAAGCTGCCCAGCAGCCCTCCCAGAAAAGTTGATGGTGGTGTTCCTCACCCGACTCCCCCTTTCAACATTAACCCATGAGGCACAGGAACTCATAGGAGGCCAGTGGCTATCCAGGAGGTTAAACAGGCCAATAAAGTCATGGCCGCTGGCAAGACCTCTGGCCTGATGAACTGCCAGCAGTGTTCTATGCATCCTATGCGGACCTGCTGGCCCCTATGTTGGAGGCACTGTGCGCTGCATCCTTGAGGGAAGGTTGCCTACCAGAAACTACATGAAGTGTGACCGGCATTCCTCTTCCCAACGCTAAAAACACAGGGGTGCCAGTTACCGCTTTCCGCCCGCTGTCTATGTTAAATATGGATTTCAAAATTTAGACTATAATCCTGGCTACTAGGCTACTCCCTCATATGACGGACGTGGTTCATGAGGACCAGAATGGCTTTGTCCTGCTCCGTAGAACGTCCCTCAAACTTAGGAGACTCTACCACCTCCTTTACCGCCCTGAGGTCCGGAGGCACTGTTTATGTCAGTTGACCTCAAAAAGGCCTTTGATTCAATGAGATGGACTACTTAGAAGAGGTAGGGTGCAAGTTGGGTATGGGCGAGGTCTGAATCAGATAGCTTTCTTTACTGTATACAAGACCGATAGCCTGAGTTAAAACTGGCATGACCATTTCTGCTTCCTATGCTGTCTCACAGGGCACCAGACAGGGCTGTCCGCTGTCACTCCTGCTCTTTTTGCTCATAATTGAGCCACTGGCAGAGCTTTTTCGGAAGGAGGTGACGCGGTATCTTAGTGGATGGCCATGAACATATTATCTCTCTCTCTGCAGACGGCTTCCTCCTTTATCTGTCTGGAGGCTATGCGGAACTTAGAGAGACGATCAGACGCCTAGATGAGTTTGGGGGTGATATTGAGGTTGAAAGTTAATAAATTCGAAAACATGCTTGTTCCTCTGTGACTAGGGAATTCCTGTACCTATGGATGTCCCAGTGGGGCTTACTTGGGCTCCGGTGACCTTTAAATATCTGGGTATCCAGGTATATCATCAGTCAGATGATATGAGTGAGAGGAATCTGGGCAAGACGCTGCGATTACTATGGACTTGTGTCTCCTTCTGGAGATCTCTGCATTTATCACTTATGGCCCAGGTGGTAATTTCCAAGATGATGATGCTCTCACGGTTGTTATACTTCTTCGCCAATCTCTCAGTCAAGATTGCAGTGCTGAAACGCCCACCAGAGCAGGGAGCCCTTGGTGTCCCAGACTTTAAACTGTACTACATTTCAGCCCAGCTGAAATGGTTGACTAGGTGGCTTGATAGCGCACACCGGGGCCCTTTGAACAATCTGGGACTGACGCCGCATCTGGGACTTTTACTCGCTTTAAATTATTTTGCCCTGCTGTGAAAATACATCTTTCAAGTGCTTTGCTGCAAGTAGCCCTCCATTGCTGGCATCGCAGCACTGCACCTTTGTATGCACTGGCCCTACCGCTGGTGGGACTGCCTCATGGATCCCCGTCCAGTGCTTTACAGCAGCCCAGCTTCGGGCCTGGATTGCTTTGAAATGGGTGACCTTATCGGGATGGGTGAATTATGTGAACATCATGCACTCCCCAGTAGCCAGTTTCTCATACATGAGGCATTGATACAGTCATATTCTAACCTAGGGGGCCTGGGAATGGAGAAGCCCCCACAACATTCAGTGCTGCAGTTGCTACTCTCCTGTGGCTCAGAACAACGTCAGGTGACATGGATATTTGTGGCACTTAGTGACATGGGATGGAAACCATTTGTGAACCTTGAGAACTGATGGGAAGATGTCCTAGGTCATGACATCCCTGATAGAGATTGGGACAGAATGTTAGCCTACCCCAAACGTATCTGTCAAAACACGGGGTTGAAATAAATACAATGCAACTTCCTACACGTGACGTATCTTACCCCAGACCGTCTAAGGCTCATCTATGAAGGAAGTGCCCAGGAATGCCCCAGGTGTCAAATTACTGATGTGGATTTTCACCACATGGCATGGGGATGTTCTGCATTGCAGACTTATTGGACTGAAGTTCTGCTTTGACTCCATACAGCGGTAGGGTGCTCATTGCTTTACACAGTGGAGATCTGTTTCTTTGAGAGTTGTTCCCAAATTAACAAGAGGTACCCGATTTCTAGATTTAGCCCTTGCATTGCAAGACGCGTGATTGTACTAATATGATATTCGCAAATAGAACCGAGGATTGATATATGGACAAAATACGTGACTATGAGGGATAGGGCTGAAGAAAGCGTCCTCCACAGGGAAGATGCCTGAGGCCTCCAGAGACATCCTATTGCAGAACTGTGGGCGGAGATATTGGAGAGCTGGGAACACCCGATCAGTGACTCATGTTCTGAACGAGATGTCTTAGGGCCCGATTACGAGTTTGGTGATGCAGCTCCTGGTCTGCCCCACCCCCTCACTACCAAACCCGTGGTGACGCTGCCCACCTAATTACAAGTGTAACTCATGTCTGGTGTGCTTGTTTTGGGCATTTCCACGTTGGTGCCTTTGAAAACAGGCACCGCAATATTTGTTTATTAAATGCGTACATATCTTTTCCCTGATTCCCTCCTATACTTGACGGTAAATCCCTCAAAATTAGCCCATGTCCCTACAGCCTAGATATCATATTATATACTTTGCGGGCCTGTCTGGGAGCTGGCTAAGGGGGCCTGAACACCCAGGTGGGTGACAATCAATCTCAATCCATAACACTACCCACCTGTGTACACTTAGATATGTCAAGGGTGGGCAATCAGGGCTTCATTGGAATATGCATGCAATATGTAGGGGCTTAGCTATTGAAATGAAGGTTTATTGTGGATATCGTGCACTATTTTCAAATGCCAATAAAGATATGTTTTAAAAAAAAATAGAATTTACCTCTTGAACTCTTCATTTTGATTGTGAGTAAACGTACCTTTGCGAAAAGAACTTAAATGAAAAAGAAGCATTTTATAAAGATCTCTAGGGGTTTCCACTTCATTAGGCTGAGGCCAGCTAACAGCGAGCGTGTGCCAGCTACCAGGAAGCTGAATGCCAGGAGCTACAAGAAACGCTGTGTTGTGCCTTGGCTGGCAAGAAAGTTTGATGTATGCCAGTGAGCTTGGCAGATGAGCAACTACTTCTGTGGGCATGGCCAGACAGGATAGAATCTAACTCTTATCTAACAAAGTAGCAGCAGTTTTCTGCAACTGTATCTGAAGGATTTCTATGATGTATTTATTTATTATACGAAATGGCTCGGCACAGCTTTAGAAAGCGTGGCACAAAATGGTCTGTTAAACCAGAACAGAAGCAAAAACAAGTGCAGTGATGCTGTGGGGACAAAATAATAAATACACATTTTAGATTGAGAATTTGAAGTGGGTTCTATTTGTGTTTTTTTTAAGGAAGACATCCTTAGGTTTGAGGGTAGGAGCAGTGTGTTTAGTTCACGAAAATTGTTTACTAGGTAGTTCTTTAGGTCTCGCGAGCCAAAGGCTCAAGAGACATTTTATATCTGGGCTTTTCAAAGTGCTGCCGTGGCCTAAAGCTACAGTGCACGTGAACGTGCACGCGCGCAGCGCCATGTGTCTTAACTCCGTCGCGATCGTAATCACGATCACTTTCACTTTCGCGGGCTCCTCTGTTGCTGGCATTCCCCCCTCCCTTCTCGCCCAGCCCTTCTTGTTTAAAATGTGTTTCCTGTCTCGGCTCATGTTTGGATGTTCGCGTTTCCTGCTCGTGTCGATGTGTGTTCAGCTTTGGTGCCCGTCTGTGCCCCCCCCCACCACTTGCCTGTTGCATCTTGCCACGTTAAAGCCCTCCTCCCCCCGACCATGCTTTAACCAAGTAAGTGTTCTTTGTCTTTCATTTAATAAAAACCAATTAATCACAACTTTACAGTGGTGCGCACCAGAGAGCAACATCTAAAGTGTGTTCCCCGTTTACTGGCATCCTCTCACGGCCTCGTAAATGCTGGGGACTTATTTTTTTTGGCTCCTTCTGGTCACCTCTCATCCCCTTCCCCGACCCTGCTGCACGTGCCCACACCTCTTCACATCACGCTACTCTCCTTCACACACTGCCCCTTCTCTCCCCTCTTTTCCTGATGCTGTTGCTTCCACCGCTCGTGCCCACACCTCTTCCTCTTCACATCACGCTACTCTCCTTCACACGCTGTCCCTTCTCTCCCTCTTTTACTGATGTTGTTGCTTCCACCCCATCACAAATTCTCTCTACCCAACTTTTCTCCGTGCAGCCCCTACCCCCGCCCAGCTATTATCCCCTGCCTCAGTGTTCCGAGCCGTGCTGCTCACCCCCCGTCCCGGACGCTGTAGACACTGCTCTTGAATGACTTGCTTCGTGTCATCCGCTTGTCTCTGCTGTATGACAAGCACGCGCAGCTCCCGCCCCACCCACACAGGGATGCCGGCTGCACGGACCAGTAATTCCTCCCCAGCAGAGCTCCCTTCCACTTAGGGATCACATCACCTCCTCTGACAGCTCTATGTAGGAAATAAACCCTCAGGCGATGTGATCCCTTTCATTACGAAGGGCCTCTTTTAGACTAGGCACTTTTTTTTTTTTACATCAATCGGAGTTTACCCGAGTATTGATTCACTGTAAGCAAATGTGCAATTTTACATATATAGTCCCCTGCACCATATTCTATCCTGCTTCTTGGCGCTACCAGCGTTACCGAGATAGAAGGGAGTTGACAAACTGATTAGCCCAAGATCACACATTGCAAGGATGCAGATACGTTGAAAATACAATTTAGCTCGTCGCTTTCCACCGCCGTCTTCGCACTCTTCACCACCAGGTGATATCAGATGCTAATATCAACTGGACAGCACTTCTCTTATCGATATTGCAAGAGTGAAGGCGAAGTCACGCACAATTGAAGGTGGTGTACAGAGCAGTGGCATACTTTGCAGACCACCCACAGATTTCCCCATCAAGCGTTTTAACCTACTACACTAGCTTAACACCTCTCTTTTGCGAGAGACTCCCCATAAATATAAAATGTTTTCATGATTTACATTTTTCATTAATTTCATTTTCAATGATTTAGATTTCAAAATAATCAGATTAGATGTAAGAATATTGATGCCACTGACAGATGAGGTAGCGAATTGAATGGTGGGGAAATGGCATAATGTGGGCAGAAGGGAGAGAACCAGGTAGATATGGGGGGAGAGGGGGTTTCGAGCCTTTCAGCATTTCTTAGCTCAGGCAGGGCACAGACCTCCATGGTGCCCCATCCGATTCCTTCTGCCCGCACTGCTAATAGTTCTAAACCAGAGAGCAGCTCGCGCCTTTTTTGCCCTTTCCACCTTTTTTGAAACACGGATAGGTGATGCTTCTGGCACCCGATACACTATGAGAAAATAAAACGAATAGTGCTACATGTCTTTTGACGTTTCGTAGCACTGTAAAATTTAAAGACATACGTGAGCACACTTCGTTTTACTAACTTTGAATTATAAATGCAGATCTCTGCAGACGAGAGGAAGTTCAAACTGGTAAACCGATATAGTACACCCACCAACGCTCATCACACCGAGCTCTCGAGGTGCCTTGAGTGAGGGGTGGTAGTAGCACTCCCAGTTCATGTTTGCTTTTGTAGTTATGCATTTGTACATGACGTAGAACCGCAAGTCCCACAATGCACGAAGAAACACACGACTGAAGAAGTGTTAGCTGCTCCCTGGGGTCGCTGACATTTGCGGTTACTATTCACGTTAACTGGTAAGGCGCCACAGAGGGTTAATGCACCTGCTACAACAGGTGAAGGCAACAGGCTCAGATGTCACCTAACACTTCTGAGACTCGTACATGAAGAGAACCTTTAAGTATAACCTGGCAGTACGCCTCCTTACAGACTATGCTGACAACACTTCAATGCCCATCCCTGAGAATCACACAGGTGTAATAGTGGCAGTGGCGTAGCTTCCACTGGTGCAGCAGGTGCAGTGACACCGCGCCCAGAGGCCTGAGGGGGCCGTCAACACCGATTGTTGCTTTTTATTTATATTGCCGACAGCATCCAGACGGCCCATGTCCTTTCTAGCGCCCATGTCACACTGGCTACGCTACTGAGTATTGGGGAATGAGGTCTTTTGTGAGGGTTACTGTTACAGCCTCCATTATAAAGTGCTCAAAATTTTTCTAAATGTGGGATCTCGAAAATAAACACACTGATCCCAGGCTGGACATCGATTTATGCAGGGGATTCCGCAAAGGCGCGAAAAAGAAATCTTGTATGAACTTATTTCAGCTTAAGGATTTGACAGGACATTTGAATTTTGGCCAAACTAAGTAATTCCAGACTTTTCATTGTATGTTTACCTATTCGAAGCCTTACTTGGGTGAGTGACACCATAACCCCAAAGCTTGTTTCTCCGAGACTGAAAGCAGCTGCCCCGTTCACGGACCCTCGGGGCACTCCGGTCACCAGGCCCTAGATAAAGCTCCAGGGCACCCCCAGCACATGCTGCAGGCCCCAGGCACTGTTCGCTTCACCTATGCAGAGCTGGACTGTGTCCTTCCGTCTCCTGCCAACTCGCTTGTTACTAATTTAAAGATATTGCCATAGCTCATGACAATGGCTTTTTAATATAGTTTATAAAACAAACACATAAAGTCAGGCCATTATCATTTAGAATGCCAATAGATACTATTACATTATTAATAGCAACGCAAACTGCTCACACTTCCCTAATGCGAGACCTATTGCATTGCAAATGCTTGTTTTTATGTGGCATCATTAAGTACCTGCACTTGCTCTCTGTGCTGAACAGCTTTCAGTTGCCTGGGGTGTGGGTGAAGAGTTTTGTAGATCAAGGTAAGTTCCTGAAGTTTGGCCTCTTCCTGTTTTTAGCACCAATCTTATCATCGGAGAAGGTAAGTAAGCTTTGGCGTGTGACTTAGGAACATACTGTGTGAGCCGGGTGGATACTATTTAAGAAACTTCAACATGCGTAGCCTGAGGCAAATCAATGTGTTGTGTAACTTAGAGCGTATTACTGAGCTAGAGATAAGGCTTTTGTATTTATTTGTAGTTTTGTGCAGGCATGTGGATACTGCGACAGGCATGCCAGTGTGCACAAATAATTAAGGGTATTGCAAGTTTTGGTGAACTTTAGGAAAGTTGTTCTAGAGCAAGTGCTGTGTTTTTAAGTTTGCACATTGGTTAATAGCCCATCGCTTGCTGCCACCCACTTAGTCAGAACCCTACTGACTAATATTTTTAAATCAAAACAAATAGATATGTGTCTTCAGTGGTTATAGGTTTTCAGAGAAACATATAAGTAATCATCAATATATTTTTCATTATTAAATATTTATTAGGAAACAACATATATTTATCTCTTTGATTCCCAACTCAATCAATCAATCAATCCATTTGTAGAGCGCACTACTTAACTGTGAGGGTCTCAAGGTGCTGGGGGGGGGGGCGGGGGTGCTACTGCTCGAACAGCCAGGTCTTGGGGAGTCTCCTGAAGGCCAGCAGGTCCTGGGTCTGTCGTAGGCGGATGGGGAGTGTGTTCCAGGTTTTTGCAGCGAGGTGAGAAAACGATCTGCCTCCGGCGGTCGTTCGACGGATGCGGGGGATGGTGGCGAGGTCAGCGGAACAAAGCTGGCGGTCCGGGGTGTAGAAGGTGAGTCATTCGTTGAGGTACGCCTTATGAGCGTGGGTGAGGAGCTTGAAGGTGATCCTCTTGTTGAAGGGGAGCCAGTGCAGGTCTTTCAGGCGGGCTGTGATGTGGCTGTGGTGAGGGATGTCGAGGATGAGGCGTGCAGAGGCGTTCTGTATGCGTTGTACTCGTTTCTGGAGTTTGGCTGAGGTTCCTGCGTAGAGGGTGTTGCCGTAGTCCAGTCTGCTGCTGACAAGGGTCTGGGTAACTGTCCTTCTGGTACCGGTGTGGATCCAACGGTAGATCTTGTAGAGCATGCAGAGGATGTTGAAGCAGGAGGAGGAGACGGCGTTCACTTGTTGGGTCATTGACAATGCGGAGTCCAGGATGACTCCCAGGTTGCATGCGTGGCTGGTGGGCGTTGGTGCAGCTCCCAGTGTGGATGGCCACCATGAGTCGTCCAAGGTGGAGGGAGTGGACTCAATGATGAGGACCTCCATCTTGTCCGAGTTCAGTTTCAGGCGGCTGTTCGTCATCCATTCGGCGATGGCCTTCATTCCTTCGTGGAGGTTGGATTTGGTGGTGGTGTGGGCCTTGGTGAGGGAGAGGAACAGCTGGGTGTCGTCGGCGTATGAGACGATGTTGAGGTCGTGCAATCTGGCGAAGTTTGCGAGCGGTGCCATGTAGCTGTTGAAAAGTGTCAGACTTAGGGACGATCATTGGGGTACGCCGCAGATGATCTTGGTGTCTTTAGAGCAGAATGGGGGGAAGCGGACACTCTGGGTTCTGCCGGTGAGGAAGGAGGTGGTCCAGTCCAGCGCTTTGTCGTGGATCTCTGCATTGTGGAGGCGTGAGCGGAGGGTGTGGTGGCAGACAGTGTCGAAGGCGGCCGAGAGGTCCAGGAGGATGAGGGCCGCTGTTCCTCCGTTGTCCATCATGGCCCTGATGTCGTCAGTGGCGGCAATGAGGGCTGTTTTGGTGCTGTGGTTGCTTCGGAATCTGGATTGGGACGGGTCCAGGATGTTGTTCTGTTTGCGGAAGGAGGTCAGTTGCCTGTTGACGATCTTCTCGATGACTTTCGCCGGGGACGGGAGGAGGGAGATGGGCCGGAAGTTCTTGGGGTCCTTAGGGTCTGCCTTGGGTTTTTTTAGTAGGGTGTTGATCTCGGCGTGCTTCCAGCTCTCCGGGAAGGTGGTGGTCTCGAAGGAGCTATTGATGATCTCACGGAGATGGGGTGCGATGGTGGAGCTAGCTTTGTTGAAGATGTGGTGCGGGCAGGGGTCAGATGGTGAGCCGGAGTGGATGGTGTTCATGATTTTGATGGTGTCTTCGTCGTTGACGTGAGTCCAGGAAAGCAGGGGGTTGATGTTGCTGGGGGGCGATGAGTCTGAGGAGTCTGTGTCTGTTGCTGAAGCTGTCGTGGATGTCTGCGATCTTGCGGTGGAAGAAGGTGGCCAGGGAGTCGCGGAGGTCTTGTGATGGCGGGATGTCGTTGGAGTTGGAGCTGGGGTTGGAGAGTTCCCTCACGATGTTTAAGAGCTCTTTGCTGTTGTGTGCGTTGTTGTCAATGCGCTCTTTGAAGGAGGTCCTTTTAACGGTTCGGATGAGTTGGTGGTGTCTGTGGATGGCGCTCTTGTAGGCTGTGTTGCTGTCCGGTGTCTGATCGTAGTGCCACTTCTTCTCAAGTCTGCGGCAGGCCTGCTTGGATGCCTGGAAGTCGGCGGTGAACCAGATGGCCTTTCTGTCGGTGCGTGTGTTCGAGGGTTTCTTGATCGGGCGAGGGTGTTGGCACAGTCGTTGATCCATTGCCTGAGGTTGAGGGCAGCAGAGTCGGTGTCGGTAGCGTCCAACTGTGGCACCATTTTGCACATTTCTAATCATAGAATTCAACGGTAGACCCATATACAGCTCATCCTGTAAGCGCTCAATCATTGGTGCTGGTTTTCTGAAAATGAACGTTAATGTAGAAACATTGTTAAAAATCACTACAGCCACATGGCCTACAGTGGTTACTTTATTGCCAAGGAAAGGAAAAAAGGAACTTTGTGTGTACTTTTGCAATCATGAAGAAGAATCTCCAAGGGCTTGAACTGTGCTTGCCTCCTGCCTGAAGTCTCAGGGATAAAAGACTTCACCACCAGCTCCCCTGAATTCCCTTGTTGTGGAATTCTGCCTGCAGGGAGGTGCCTACTGTTGTTAGGGTTCTCGGAGAAGACTGCGAGTCACTGGGAGCTGGAAGTGTGACGCAATGAGAAGAAGCGTGTCGCCTCCGCAGCAGTTGCCATCGCATCGCCGAAGAAGCATGCCGCCGCTGCACCTGTTCGCCGTCGCAATGATCAACGAAGCGTGTCGCATCACCGGAGAAGCGCGTCACCTCCGCAGAGGTCACCGTCGCATCACCACAGAAACGTGTCGCAGGGCCTGTCGCGGCTCAGAAGTTACCGAGTTCGTCGCATGGCCGTTGGGCGTGCACGCATCACATCCAACGTTGCCGCATCGCATCAAGATGCCATTTTCTCGCATCGCACCGGATCATTACATCGCATCGAGGCGCCATCTTGTCGCATCGCACTGGATCACAGTAAGAACCAGACGCATCACCTCCTCTCTGGTAAGGAACTGATGCATCACCTCCCCTGTGCTGCAGTAAGGAACCGACATATCACCTCCCACGAGGCAAGGAACCAACGCATCACCTTTCCTGCGACCCTTTTGTTTGTATTGCGTGACGCATCCACGGTACTTTGAGTGTAAAGTGTCGCACTTACAATCTATATTGAATTAAACTATTTCTACCATTTTAAAGTCTATTTTTGATTACAGTATTGTGGATTTTTGTCGTTTGGTCTTGTGTTAAGTCTAGTAAAGATTACTTATTTTTCTAAACTGGTGTGGTGTCCATTTGTAGGGTTTTCACTGTATTACTGTATGTGTTCACAAATGTTTGACACACTGCCTCTGAGATAAGCCTGTCTGCTTGTGCCAAGCTACCAAGGAGGTGAGCAGGGGTTATTTTAGGAGTGTACCCCGTTTCCCTGACTAGAAGCAAGGGTCCCTATTTGGTCAAAGGTACCTAACTCTGCCATCTAGAGACCCCCAGTTCTAACATTGGTGGTCAGCGGTGAGGATTTGGACTTTCATTTGTGACTCATATACAGTGATTGATGTACACTACTAGTGAGTGCAGACCATAAAGCGACCACATACATTTTGGTAGAATTTTCCTTGGAACTTCTTTTTGCTTTTTGAGAACTACCAACTGTTTTTCACCATGAATGAAGCAGCATTTGTTGCACCTGTTGACATTGATTTTGAAGAGGATGGGATTGATACCTACACTGTGCCAGACCTCACAGCTGCTTGCAAGAAATGTAAAATCTCTATAAAGGGCTTCACCCGGAAGGAGGAGTACCAAAAGGCGCTGAGGGCCTGGGTGGAATCTAGGAATGCCAGTGATCATCCTGAAGAGCCTAGGGAGGAGGCAGAAAATTTAGATGGGCAGGTAGAGGGGCCATTGGGCCTAGTTGGGAGGAAAGTGCCATCCAGAACAGGCAGCAGTGTTTCTTCTAAGGGCCTGTCCCCAGGAGAGCTGGATGACAGAGACAGAGAAAGGGTACATAAGATGGAGCTGGCCAAGCTCAACATAGGTGGGAGATGGAGTTGGAGAAAAAGAAGTTGTCCTTGGAGGAAAAAAGAATGCATTTGGAGCATGAGAGAATGTTGAGGGAATTGGAATTGAAAGCTAAGAGTTTAGAGATTTCTCCCTCTGGTGGCAGCGCACCATCCGTGCCTGTGGAAACAAGAGTGTTCATTCCCAAGGATGTTATTAAGGAGTTTCATAAGAATGAAGATATTGGGCAATGATTCACGGCCTATAATATAGTTATGTCCTCCCACCGGGTCCCTGGGAAGGATTGGGGAGCGGGGTTGTGGGGTCGGTTCCTCAGTGATGGATGGGACACTTTATTAGATTTTCCTTCTGAAGATCATAATTCTTATGTACACATGAAAGAGGCCTTAATGTCCAGATATGGGTTGACCCCTGAGCTTTATAGACAAAGGTTTAGGAATTGTAAGAAACTGTAGTCTAGCACTTGGATAGAATATCTTTCTTTCTTTGGCAGAGCATTGGATGGTTGGGTGAAGGGTAGCAAAGTGAATGATTTTGAAGCGCTCTATAATTTGATTTCATGGGAGCACTTGTCAAATAATTGTTTTCCAGAGCTACGCCAGCACCTTATTGATAGCAAGCTGACTAACCCTAGGAAGCTTGCTGAGGAGGCGGACCACTGGGTAAGCACCCGGGTCCAGAAGCGTCATATGGGAGACTCCATTGAAGGTGGGCAGGGTCCCCAGCAGAAGAGTGGGGAGACAAGGGCAAACAGAGGGAGTTCCAGAAAGGGCCCCAAAGTAATCCCCAAGGGAACCAAGGGAAAGGTTCCCAGCCTCCCCGTGAGAAGAACTCCGGGGCCCGATAGATAAACCTGTTCATAGGGGACCCCTGAAGTGCTTCAAGTGTGGTGAAGTGGGCCATAGGTTTTATGATCCCCAGTGCCCACAGAGGGACAAGACAGCACCCACTGGTGCACCACCCTGGCAGATGGAGAGTGTAGCCCTGGGGGAGGAGATGGGTGCCCAAGGTGGGTGGGGTTCTGCAGAGATGTCCCTTGTCTCTTTAGGAGACTGTGAGGTGGTCCCCAGGACCCAGCTGCCTGATAACACTAAGAAGTACAGGCAGTGGGTGACCATCAATGGCCATAGAGTGGAAGCTCTTAAAGACACTGGAGCCAGCGTGAGAGCTGTCAGGTGTCGACAGGTGTCTGAAGAGCAGGTGGTCCCCAATGCCTTTTATCCAATTGATGCCACTGACAACACAGAGAGCCACTACAAGGTGGCTCAGGTTCCCTTCGAGTGGCGGGGGTCTCTGGTACTCTTCAAGTAGCTATGAGGCCAGCCATGCCTGTTGACTGTCTGCTGGGTAACGATTTGGAGAGCTTCTCTTGGGCTAAGGTGGAGCGAAGTGCTCATTTGGAGATGTTGGGTCTCCCTGAGTGGGCGTGTGGGACCACATGGTCCATGGCAGCCAGTAACCTGGAGCTTGAAAGAGAGGCCCAGGTGCCTGCCTTAAAGAGAGGAGGCCGGGCACGAGGGAAACCCGCCCCCACAGTTCCCACAATCCAGGAGGAGGCAGACCTTGCGGGGATGCACTGGAGCCTACAGGGGAGCAGGTAGCTGCACTGGGGGACCTGCCTGAGCTGACTTATTGGCAGCAGGAAGGAGGACTTTCCAGGGAGGAGTTCTGCGAGGAGCAGAAGAAGTGCCCTTCTCTTGTGGGTTTGCGGCAGCGGGCTGCAAACCAGGCAGCAGGTGATCGGTCTGGATCACATTGGATCTACTGGGAGAATGGTCTCCTGTATAGTGAGCCTAAGGTTGCTGAGCCTGGGTCAGCTTGTGTGCTGGTGGTACCCCAGTGCTTCAGAGCCTTCCTACTGGGGCTGGCTCATGATGTGCCTTTAGCAGGACATTTGGGGCCGGACAAGACCTTTGAAAGGCTTGTCACCCACTTTTATTGGCCCCAAATGCGCAAGAGTTCAGATACTCATTGCAGGACCGGTCAGACTTGCCAGGCAAGTGGAAAGAGTGGGAGGAAGCAAAAGACTCCTCTTCAGCCATTCCCTGTGGTCAGCACCCCCTTTAAAAGGGTGGGTATTGACAGTGTGTGGCCTCTGGATCCCAAGACAGCCATGGGCAACAGGTTCATCCTGGTCTTGGTGGACCATGCCACCCGGTACCCGGAAGCCATCCTTCTCAGGACAGTGATGTCGCCCGTGGTGGGACGGGCACTGCTGGGGATTTTCTCCCATGTGGGGTTTCCCAGAGAGGTGGTGTCAGACCTTGATACAAACTTCATTTCCAAGCATATGAAGTCCTTGTGGCAGGAGTGTGGGGTAACGTATAAATTCACCACTCCTTACCACCCCCAAGGTAGTGGGCTGGTTGAGAGATTCAACCGGACCCTCAAAGGCATGATTATGGGTCTTGAGGAGCCCATGAGGCGTAAGTGGGAAGTCCTCTTGCCATGTCTTCTCTTTGCTTACAAGGAGGTGCCACAGAAGTCCTTAGGGTTCAGCCCCTTTGAACTGCTCTATGGTCGTCCTGTAAGAGGACCTCTGAGTTTGGTAAAGGAAGGCTGGGCGAAAGCTCCCAGGAAATCTCCCCAGGATGTATATAGTTACAGCTGGCCTTCAGAAACCAAACCCTGCGTTTCAGGCAACTCACCCAGGTGAATCTGGAATCCAGCAAGGAAGAGATGAAGCGGTGGTACGATCAGAATGCCACTCTAATTGAGCTTTGTCACATCGCATCAAGATGCCATTTTCTCGCATCACACCGGATCGTCACATCGCATTGAGGCGCCATCTTGTCGCATCGCACCAGATCACAGTAAGAAACCGACGCATCACCTCCCCCGAAGGAAGGAACCGACGCATCACCTTCCCTGCGACCCTCTTGTTTGTATTGCGTGACGCATCCAAGGTACTTTGAGAGTAAAGTGTCGCACTTACCATCTACATTGGACTAAGCTATTTCTACCATTTTAAAGTCTATTTTCGATTACAGTATTGTGGATTTTTGTTGTTTGGTCTTGTGTTAAGTCTAGTAAAGATTACTTATTTTTCTAAACTGGTGTGGTGTCCATTTGTAGTATTTTCATTGTATTTCTGTATGTGTTTACAAATGCTTTACACACTGTCTCTGAGATAAGCCTGTCTGCTCGTGCCAAGCTACCAAGGGGGTGAGCAGGGGTTATTTTAGGAGTGTACTCCCTTACCCTGACTAGAAGCAAGGGTCCCTATTTGCTCAAAGGTACCTACCTCTGCCAACTAGAGACCCCCAGTTCCGATATATGTTCTTATAATATTTTGCAACATCAATAGCTTCATATATCAAATATAACTGTGATCATCTCGATTTTCAAAAAGTAATTTTGATATGCTTCTAATCAGACACATTTTTTCTTAAAGGTCTTTTGTCTAGAGCATAGATCACTAATCCTTCCTGATTTTTTCTTCAATGTTCACAGGCTTCCATTGATGTTTGCATCTATATCTAATATTTGACCAATGCTATTCACCGGCAGCCAACCTGGTGTCATCTTCCAAGGTATACGGATTTATCCTAAGTAAAGCTAAACTACATTTTCTTATGTACTCATAGTCTGAAATGAGTTTTTAAGGAGGCTTAAAGATGCTTAACAGTATCTTACATCATAAATATCAGTACTTATTCTCTTAGCCAAACCGTTTATACATCACATATGAGTTTTATAAAACCAGGTGGTTCTTCCCCAGTATCTTTTGAACAACCTGGCTGAGATGTCACAACGTTCAGAGTAACTGGGAAGATCACAAGATATCCTTTGCTTCACGATACTGTAAAGAATATTGCCACTAGCAACTCACACAGGATAAGACACAATCTTTATTCTGTTCCACATTGGAGAACAATATTTTTACACCAAAAGAAAAATATCAGGGTGATGAAAGCAGCATATCAGCTACATACCCGGAAGTTATAGATGTATTTAGAAAAAGAGCAGATTTGCAACAGCATAATCAGGAGTATACTTTCAGAATAGACTTAATACCTGAAAAAACGATTCTACATGGCAGAAAATATCCCCTCACCATCAATAACAATGAGATATCTCAAGAAACAAAATTCGGGAGGGGTACCCAAGTTCTTTGTGGGAAAAGCTAATGGTGAATTCTATCCATGCGTAGATTATAGGTAACTGAACACCATCACAGCAAGAAATCCATAGCCCCTTCCCCTTATATCTATATTTTTTAATCAGATAAAAACGGCAAACATTTTCATGAAGCTAGATCTATGAAGAGCATATAGCTTAGTATAACTTAGTCAGAATACATGAAGGCGATGAAAGGATGATGGCTTTTGAGGCTCATTATGGTTACTTTGAATATTTATCATGTCTTTCTGCCTTTGTAATGCACCTGCTACCTTCCAATAGTTTAGCATCAACCTCTTTCAAGACTTACTCTAAGTATTCATGGGGGTATACTTCGATGACATCTTGATTTATTTCTAATACGATTTAGGAACATTGGAAACAAAGCATGTGAATTCCTTTCCTAGCTACCAAAGCACTCTCTTTATACTAAATTAGAAAAGTGTCTTTTTAATGTGCCCAGCAGCCAGCCTCCTTCAACAAAAAAACCTGGTAGACGTGTTTAGTAACATGGCGCTTACACACTCTAGGCTCCTCATACTGGGGGATTTTAATCTTTGGGCTAATGGAAGTATGGATCCAGGATATAATAATCTATTACAATCATGTATGGATTTGTCCCTTACCCAGTGGGTGGCGGAGCCTACACATACCGGGGGGCATATACTTGATCTGATATTTGCCAGGGAAGATTCAATGGAAGTTGTAAGTGTGACCCCAGTCGGCTGGTCTGATCATCATTTGATAAAATTTGATGTGTTCAATATCAACGCTAGCAATATGGCTAGGAAGGAGGTAAGATGTTCTCTTGGCAGGGACTGGAAAGGCCTGCTGAGGAATATCACCTCCTCCCCGACATTCCATTTGGAAGGTCTGTTCGATCCGGGGAAAGAAGTGGGTGACAACTACACCTCTTTTTGTCTACACATTAAGAACCATCTTGATCGGATCGCTCCACAGAAAAGGCTCAGAAGAGATGGAAAACTCTCTGCACCATGGTACAATGCTGCCCTGAAAAAGCTAAAACTGGGATGTAGACAGGCTGAGCGTAAATGGAGGCAGGGATATTCGGATGTAGAGAAAATTCGCTGGAAAGCGAGAATTTCGAGTTATAAGGAAAGTATTGCTGCTGCAAAAGCTGAGTACTTTGCCGAGATAATATTGAAAGCTCCAAACAGCTCTAAGAGCATTTTTAATATTCTGAATGATATTGCCAATCCAACATGTACAAAAAATACGGTTCTTCCCACACAAGAACTCTGCGATAGCTTGGCTGTCTTTTTTAATGAAAAGATTTGTAAAATTATAGAAGGGCTGGAAGAAAACAACAGGTCGGCTAAGACCGACGGTCCCACACAGGAAAAACAGGTGGAAACAAGAGCGTTAGGTAGAGTCCCGGATGTGATCCCCGTTTTGAATAATTTTGATGCCCTCTCTATAGAGGTGTTTGAGCAACTCGCCATGGGGGTTTCCTCCGGCTCACCCTTAGACCCTTTTGCACACAAGGTCTGGAAAGGGTTCAAATCTGAACTGTTTCCTCCACTTAGACAGTTGTGTAATCAATCCCGGTCTAATGGGATGGTCCCTCCCTGCTGGAAACAAGCAGTTGTCTCCCCCCTTCTGAAGAAGCCCTCACTCAACCCGGAGTGCCTTAAAAACTATAGACCTATCTCACTCCTCCCTTACCCAGTCAAAATTCTCGAGCGCTATGTGAGCCGAGTACTTTCCCAGTTCCTCGAAGCAAACAACCTTCTGGACTAGGTCCAGTTTGGTTTCCGCCCGGGGCATGGGACGGAGACTGCCCTCTTGACCGTGTTGGATGATCTTCGTCTGCGTGCAGACAAGGGTCATCATGCCATCCTGATCCTATTAGATCTGTCTGCAGCATTCGACACGGTCAATCATAGGGTCCTCCTGGAGTGGCTGAATGAAGCGGGGGTGACCGGTCTGGCTTTGAAATGGTTACAGTCATATCTTTTGGATGGAAGCCAGGCCGTAGCTCTCCCCCCCGTTCAGTCCAAATTCACCAAAAGTCAGCATGGTGTACCGCAGGGGTCTGCAATAAGCCCCATCCTGTTCAATGTTTACATGTGTCCCCTGGTGGATATTATAAAATCCTATGGCATAGGTTTAGTAAACTATGCAGACAACACCCAGTTGATTTTATCACTGGAAGGTGAGCAGTCGTCCTCCCTGGAGAATGTTCACGCATGTATGCAGAATGTGGCTTGTTGGTCTAACTCACTGCAATTCAATGCAGACAAAACTGAAATTCTCTGCACCCTGGGTGGGAAAGTCTCTCCTTCCCTCCCAGTCAACTTCTGGCCTCTTCCCGCAGATCCTCCACTACAACCTGTTGGGGCAATCCGTAACTTGGGAGTCATATTTAATGACAAGCTGTCCTTGAAGTCACATGTCAACAAGACTCTGGGGACCTGTTTCTCTCTTGCAAGAACCTTGAGGAAGATTCTCCCTCTGCTACCGGCTCATGTGCGTCCCCTGATAGCTAGGAGTGTGATCCTGAGCAGATTGGACTATTGTAACTCACTGCTGCTGGAATCCCCTCGATTTCTGATTGGGAAATTGCAGCGAGTTGAGAATATGGCAGATAAGCTGGCACTGATGCGCCCTCGTCACTCTTCCTCCACTCAGGCCCTTGCGGAGCTACATTGGCTCCCCATAACACAGAGGATTTATTTTAAGTCCCTCTGTGTTGTGTTTAAGGCACTGCATGGCATGGGTCCCCTACCTTTGCAGACTAAATTTTGCTGGTACATACCCTCTTGTTGTCTTCGTTCCTCCACGGCCTGCTGGGTGGGAGTACCTTGAATTAGAAGAACTAGGTTTGGGGGACAAGCTTTTAGTGTCGCAGCTGCGAGACTATGGAATGCTCTGCCCCTGGAGTTGCGCCAGATTAAAGACCTTATGGTCTTTCGTAAACAACTCAAAACCTGGCTTTTTCCAAAAATGTAATACTCCTCCATCTGAGTTCTTAATTCTTCCCCCTGAGGTTGCACCAGCTGAGTGACCTCAGGGCCTCTCGTTTACTTTTAACTCGGCTCCTTCCTAATAATTTAATATCTCTATATATGTCCCTAATTCCCTGCTATTCCCTCTGTCAGCGCCAGGATGCTCGTTGAGTTGCAGTGCGCTTTATAAGTTTCTATTACATTACATTACATTACAGTATAACCATTTAGGATTTGACATCTCTGGCAAAGGTCTTAGCATGGATCCATCTAGGGACACAGAAGTTCTGGAATAGCCCTCACTGATTACTCTGAAGGAAGTCCAGTGATTCCTTGTCTTTGCCAACTTTTATAATTATCTCATTTAGAATTTCTCCTCAGTCATTGAACCCATAGTGCAACAACTAACCAGAAACAGAATGAATTTCTGTTGGGGAGAGGAACAGGAACAATCTTTTCAAACTCTCAATATCCAATCTCCACCATCCACATAAATCACTTCCTTTCATTGTGGAAACTGATATTTCTCTTGTTCTTGGTGCAGTTCTCTGTCAGTGGGATGTAGACTCTCAGGAGTCACACCCAGTAGCTTATTATTCCAGAACCTTGACTGAGGCTAAGAAGAACTACACAATTGTTGATTAAATTGTTGCTCATTAAAGAGGAGTTTCCAGATTGGAAACATGATCTGGAAGGGTAGCAACATCAGATCATAGTTTGGGTAGACCATAAAACACTTATTTTCCAGAGTACTCTGAAATGTGCTATAACTCGATGGACTTAATTCTTCTCCCGCATTTACTATCAAATAACCTATGGGTATGGTAAGAGACATACTGGCACATGCATCAAGCAAAAACCCAGTCGTTAAAATACCGAATCGGTAAAATCAGCCGTTAGCGAGTTTCAAAAACCGAATCCCAATGCATCAACACTAATCCTTAAAAAATAAAGAATCGCAAAATAAATACCGGAAAAATAACTAATCGCAAATAACCAACCCGCTAAAATACAGAATCGCTACATACCGAACTCGCAATCACCGAAATCACTTTTAGCTCCCGGCAAGTGCCAATGGCTAATAACGAATCGCTACTCAATGCAACAAAAATCGCAAATACCGAAAATCCCAAAATTTGCTATTTAGCATGAGCAGAATAAGGGGAATCAGAACCTGGAGGTAAAGTTACCAAAAAAAAAAAAAGTGAAAAAAAATATACATGTGCCACAGATGGTACCAATCAGTAAACCCTTAAATTTGGGCCAGGAGACCCTGTTGGCTTGCACAAATGGCAGGCCTCTACGTGCTTGCAAGGAGGATGCGAATCAATGCAGCAGGACAGCGCAGGAGAAGGGTCCAGGAGAGAGTTTTCAGAGTGCGCACCACCTTGCTAGGACAGAATGAGGATGAGGTGTACGACAAGTATCGACTGAATGGTGCCATGATCATGCGCCTAATTGCAGACCTCGAACCACTACTGCAGCACCAGACACATCGGACCAATGCAATCCCTGCGCACGTCCAGGTCCTATGCAGCCTGCACCTACTGGCCTCAGGTAGTTTTCAGGGGGTAATCGCCGTAGCCGGAGGCGTATCGCAAAGCGCACTCTCACGCTTCTTCCACAAATTCATTGATGCCATGCTGACAATGATATACACCCACATCAGTTTCCCCACAACCCCACAGCAGTTGGACCGCAACAAACAGGCATTCTACCAGGTGGCCCATTTCCTCCATGTCATTGTATGCATCGACTGTACGCATGTCCCCATCTGTCCACCCTCTGCCAATGAGTACATATTCCGCAACCGCAAGTCCTACCACTCAATCAAAGTGCTGGTGGTGTGCGATGCCAAGCACATCATCACGGACCTAGTGGCACAATTTCCGGGGAGCACACACAACTCCTACATATTCAGACACAGTGGCATCCACAGGCGCCTACTCAACGGAGAATTTGGAGAGGGACTCCTGCTTGGTACATACACATACCTCTTCCACACATGAGCACCACACATGTATTTACATCACCGTTGCTAAGCCTTTGCTTCTATCTTGTAGGTGACAGTGCATACGCCCTGCGGGAATATATACTCACCCCCTACATCAATCCAGCAACCCCACGTGATCAACGATACAACGCGGCCCACATAAGCACAAGGAATGTCATAGAGAGGACCTTTGGGATTCTGAAGAGTCGCTTTAGAATCCTACATAAGACTGGCAGTGCCTTGCAATACAAACCTGATACCTGCTGCAGGATTGTAGCTGTATGTGCCATGCTGCACAACATTGCGACCAGAAGGGGGATACCCATAGAGGTGGACAGGAATGACGACGATGACCAACCACCTGCGCAACACCGACAGGCACACGTCCCTAACACAGCTGAGGGCCATAGGAGGCGGACATACATCACGCAACATCATTTCTGATCCAGGTAAGAATGAAACTTGACGATTTCATTAGTGGTGCTACTGTTTAATGCACAGGAGCACTGAGGTATGTGCGGCCAAACATGAAATAAAATAATATATCCCCAATACAAGTGTAACAACAAATGGCCATTGTAGTCACGGCTGTGCAGCGTCAAATAGGGGAGGACCCTGGTTACCCCACCACGGTCATGTTTGGCTGTCAGTTTGTCTAGTGGTGCTTGCCACGAACGCCCAGCCTCCTCTCAGGTGTCTCCTCCACCTCACCACGGCCTGTCCCTGTGGCTGTGGAGCACCGCGAACTGCGCCTCCGGGTGCTGGCCTCCGCAACCGAAACACTGCTCACACTTGAGGCAGCCTCACTGCCGTCCTCCCCTCCCAATGCGCTAGCACTGAATGTGCCGCTCTGCAGGTGTTCAACTGCAGCGGTCACCTGGCCTAGGGCCTTGGCAACATTACCGCAAAAATGACCCAGGTCCACCTGCAGTGACACCGAGCGGCGTGACAGAACTGCGGTGCTATTGCTCAGCCTGGTGATGGCCTTCGTAGAGGCTGGGGACCGGAGCGAGTTCTGCTGGTGCCTCCTTCTCTCGCTGTCATGCCCTTCTCTCATGGCACGGGTGAGTTCCTGTATGTCCTCCCTCAGGTACCCATTGCCCTCTGCCACCACAGTGGTCATGTCCCTCACTGCCGCAGTCATGGAACGCATTTCTTTTGCAAGGCGCACTATGTTAGTGCTGATTGTAGCCATGTGTCTCCCCTGCAGGCGCTGGACACGCAGCATCCGTTCCTCAATGCCACCATTTGGGGAGCTTGCATCGTGGCCTACACTTTGTGTACTGCGCAGAGACCTGCGGTGCAGTGGGAGTCGGACACATGCTGGTGGTGCTGCAGGCGGTGGGACGATTCTCAGACTTTGGCCCGATGGTGTTGCAGGTGTCTGACATGCATCCATCACCTGCATGGGTGGGACTTGTGACCTGCGTCTCCGCTCTTTTGTTACAGTTGGTGCGCCAGCAGGTGTTGCTGGTGCTGGTGGTGGTGGTGTGGTTGCTGGTGGAGGTGGTGATTGCGTCTCTTGCGGCGTATCCGCGTCCGAATCGGCTGGTGCCTCCGAAATGATCAGCCGGCCGCTGTCGTCGGAATCGCCAGGAGATGCATTTGTGTGTGAAACAGTGCATGGTTAGTGGGATAGTTACAACTAAGTAGTATTTTAAACATACATGTCCCTCTATGATTCCCTTAATAAACTGTCTATTTCTAGCTTCTACTGATGTAGTGTAATATATTGTTATTTCTTCCTGTGCATGCACACCGGGCTGACATGACTACAACTCCCATGATGCACTACTGTTATGAGTGAAGTTGTGTGGGGCAAATCTCCATGCACACTGTGATTGTGCTGGGGGGTTGGGAATGGTTTTACGCAATGCTGGGTATGGGCACAGGCATGCATCTTACCTTGGGCACTTGTGGCTGCGCCGGAGGTGTCCATCTGTGTGACTCCCACGATGGCCTCAGGCTCGATGGTCCCTTCCACCAGCTCCTCCAGGGCAGTGTTAGCTTGCACTGTTGATGGGCCGCCTCCTGTTCTGGATGCCTCCCGGAGCCTCTCAGCAATCCTCTCCTTGGCCCGCTTCCTGAGGTCGTACCACAGTTTTTTTAGATCGTCAATGCTGCGGGGCGTCACTCCCACCGCATTGACCTGCTCTCAGATGCGCAGCCATATGCGCCGCTTCTCTGCCTGTGGCACCTTTAGGGACAGCTTCCCAAACAGCCGATCGTGTTTGCTGCTCACCCCCTCCATCAGGTGCTCCAGCTCCCGGTCGGAGAACTTGCGCTTTCTCTTGCGTGCAGCTTCAGCGCTGGATGGTGCTTCTTTCTCCATCCTGGTTGTGTAGGGTGGTAGTCCTATCAGTATTGCTTCACTGGGCTCAGGCAGTCTCCAGTACCTGCTCCTGTCAGCTCCTCTGGCGAGGGATTGAGGGTGGGGCTGCAGTATTTCCTGGTGGTGATGTCAGAATACCGTTCCCTGTGCGCCCCATTCATTTACATTTTCGCTATTACCGATTTTGCTAATAGCGATTTCGCTAATACCGAAATCGCTATTAGCTAATTCAGTGATACGGAATTCGCATTTGCCTAATCGGTGTTTGCTATACTCGCAATTGTATTATCGGTAAAATATAGCGATTTTTAAGGAATCGCTATTTTTTACCGAATCTGTTGATGCATTGTGAAAAGCGATTCCTTGATACCGATTCCTTATTTATCGCTATTAAGGAATCGCTTTTGGTTTTGTTGATGCATGTGCACCATAGAAAGGCAAACACTCTTTCTCAACAGATGCACGAAACTGAATATTTTAGCAATTTTCTCTTCTTCATCTAAAGACTTCTTGGAAATGGTAACGGAATTGCAACTTGGAATATCCTTTTAGCAATGGATTCACTGATAACCAAAAAAAGAAACATGGAACAAGGATTTTTTTACCATGGTGATGCATTATTCTTTTCCAGTCGATCCATATAAAACATGGTATTGAGATGGTACCATGAGTCACCAATAAGGACCCATCAACAACAATACAAAATGACTGAAATCACTAGTTGGAGCTTTAGGTGACCGAATCTTAGGACATCAGTCACAGAGCACATAAACAGTTGTGCAATTTGTGCACAAACAAAGTCGCCCAAAACTCCTCTAGTTAAACCTTGCAAACTCTTCCTACTCCAAGACAACCATGGCGTTTAATCACGAAAGATTTCATTGTTGAATTGCCTACATTGGGTGCCGATTCCGATCCTGGAAAAACCGGGTACGAACCGTTGGTCGGAGGGTTTTCTCCGTCCGACTCGTACCCGGTAAAATAACCCTACAAACTTGCAAGTACGATTCGTACGGAAACACCATTTCCGTACGAGTCGGAAAAAACACCGACCGACTGTAAAAACACATACCAATGTGTTCCGGGACAGCGCCGACGTGACGTCGGGACGCATGCAGGCTGCATTTCACGAACCAGGAAGTACGAATCGTACCAACACCAGTCCGGACGGCAATATTTTTACGGCACCCAAAAAGTGCCGGAAAAGCGAAGTACGGCGCGATGCGAGCAGAATTGGGGGCCCGGTACGCGCCAAACCCCCCCCAGACCCCGTGGATGTATGTGCCGTACCCCCACCCGTGTATGTACACCCGTGTATGTGCGAGTCGAACCCCCACCCGTGTATGTACACCTGTGTATGAACGAGTCGAACCCCCACCCGTGTATGTACACCCGTGTACGTACGAGTCGAATCCCCACCTGTGTATGTACACCCATGTATGTACGAGTCGAACCCCCACCCATGTATGTACGAGTCGAACCCCCACCCGTGTATGTACACCCGTGTATGTACGAGTCGAACCCCCACCCGTGTATGTACACCCGTGTATGTATGAGTCGAACCCCCACCCGTGTATGTACGAGTCGAACCCCCACCCGTGTATGTACGAGTCGTACCCCCAGCGCGTAGCGCTGGGGGTACGCACCGTACATACACGGGTGGGGGTACGACTCGTACATACACAGGTGTACATACACGGGTGGGGGTTCGACTCGTACATACACAGGTGTACATACACGGGTGGGGGTACGACTCGTACATACACGGGTGTACATACACGGGTGGGGGTTCGACTCGTACATACACGGGTGTACATACATGGGTGGGGGTTCGACTTGTACATACACGGGTGGGGGTTCAACTCGTACATACACGGGTGTACATACACGGGTGGGGGTTCGACTCGTACATACACGGGTGTACATACATGGGTGGGGGTTCGACTCATACACACACGGGTGTACATACACGGGTGGGGGTTCGACTCGTACATACACGGGTGGGGGTACGGCACGTACATCCGCGGTGTCTGGGGGGGGTTCGGCGCGTATGCGGGCACATGTCTCCATGGTTGCTATTGCAGTTCGGTCCGTACGGTGTATTTTCCATACGGTTGTAAAATTGGAAGGACGGGACGGATCGTACTTGTGCGGTCGGACTTCATTTTTCCGATTCGTAGGGTAAATCGTCCGAGGATGTGTCGGACACATTTTCCGACCCGAGGACGTGTGGGGATATTTTCCCAATGCGATTCGTATGGACTTTTTCCCATACGAATCGTACTTGGCAGTTTGTACGCTACTTGTACGATTCGTACGGTAAAAATCCCGGATACGATTCGTATGGGGACATTTTTTCCAGGATCCGAATCGGCACCTAAATGGGTTTTTTACATTCTCAGCATACATTGGCTGCTTCACTAAATGGGTCACTTCAGCCTTGAAGAAATTACCCAGGGCCCGTAGAATTGGCAGTAATATTTGTAATTCATATTTTTGTTTTACATGGCAATCTGGAAATAATCATTAAAGTTCAAGGACCTCCAACACCCTGCAACACCTCTAGCAAGGAAAGACAGGTTACAAGCTCTTTGCAGATAAGCAGTGTAAACCAGCTCCTAAGTATCAAAAGGAAATAGGGTTTGGCTTTCTACCAGGTATTTAACTGTTTCTCAATACCATTCAGAATTTCCATCTATATTTGTTGGGCCTTTTTCCATCACAAAAGGTGTCAACTTCTGCAGTGTAATTGTCCTTGCAATTCCATGTCCTTTCATGTCCATTGGCAGATCCATCCAATTTTCCACATCTCCAGGGTAATCCTTCAGTCACCACTAGCCTCCACCCAATATGGTCAAAGGAGCACCTGAATATAAAGTGGAACAGATCTTTGACTCGTATCCGCAGGGATCAGTTACAGTTCTTGGTGTCTTGGACCGGGGTATGACATATCAGAAAAGTCTTGGGTGCCTGCAGAGGGTGGTCAGCCAAAATATCGAGTTTTTGATATCGACCTACAATAATATTGAGTTTTTAATATCGTAGGGACAGAATATCGAAGTCAAGAATATCGATGGACAGAATATCGACCCCAAGGTAAGTAATATCGAAGTAAATAATATCGAAGTAATTAATATTGATGTAAGTAATATCGTAAGCAAAAATATCGATGTCAATAATATCGATATTTTTTTAGTGTTATGTATTTTAATATGTATTTTATTTGTATGTTAAAGATTATTCTAATGTATTTTAATACATTTAAAAATAAATGTTTAGAGATTAATAATTATTTTAAAGTAAATTTAGCGTTTTAGTATTAGAGCGGGTTGTGGGTTTATAGGGGAATAGGGTGGGAAGTAATTTAATTATAATTAATGAATTAATATGTATTGTTTAATTGGTATTTATGATTAATTAATTGTTAAATAATTATTAATTGTAAATTAATTTTAATAATTGGTTAATTATATTAGTTATAATAACTTTATTATTAATATGTATTTATTGTCATTGTTAATTAATTAATTGTTCATTAATAATTAATTGGTGATTAATTTTTATTAAGTGATTAATTGATAATTAAATTAATTATGTGAATTTTTATGTGTATTGGGTTGTGGGTTTATAGGGGAATAGGGTGGGATGTAATTAAATTAAAATAATTAATGATATTGATTTTTTATTTGTATTTATTATTAATTAAGTGTTAATTAATTATTAATTGGAAATTAATTGTTATTAGTTAGTTAAATATAGTAAATATAAATAATTAATTTTTTCATTTTATTTGTTGTTATTGCTAACTAATGTATTGTTAATTAATAATTAATTGGTGATTAATTGTAATTTGGTAGTTAATATGTATTAACTAGTAAATTAATAACTATATTAATTATAAAGAATGTATTATTAATTGTAAATAATAGATAAATTGATAGTTAAATTTATTGTGTTTTTTGTATGTGTAGTGTGTTGTGTGTTAAAGGGGGAATAGTGTGGGATGCAATTTAATGTTATTTATTTAAATATTTAGTGTAAATTATTGGTATTTAATAATAATTATTTTGTAAATTAATTATTAATATGATATTTTTTAATACATTATTTAATTGGTTATTATGTTCATAGAACCCCTATGCTATCCAGTGCTTTCCCAACTGTTTTACTATCTGGAGTGGGAATAGTCATTTGTACCCCTACGCTATGCAATGCTTTCCCTACTGTTGCACTCACTGGAGTGGGAATAGTAATTTTTACTCCTAAGCTATCCAGCACTTTCTCTACTGTTGCACTCTCTGGAGTTGGAATAGTTATTTTTTCCTTTACGCTATCCAACACTTTCCCTACTGTTGCACTCTCTGGAGTTGGAATAGTAATTTTTACCCCTACGCTATCCAACGCTTTCCCTACTGTTGCACTCTTTGGAGTTGGAATAGTAATTTTTACACCAACGCTATCCAACACTTTCCCTACTGTTGCACTCTCTGGAGTGGGAATAGTAATTTTTACCCTTACGCTATCCAACATTTTCCCTACTGTTGCACTCTCTGGAGTTGGAATAGTAATTTTTACCCCTACGCTATCCAACGCTTTCCCTACTGTTGCACTTTTTGGAGTTGGAATAGTAATTTTTACCCCTACGCTATCCAACGCTTTCCCTACTGTTGCACTCTCTGGAGTTGGAATAGTTATTTGTACCCCTACGATATCCAACACTTTCCCTACTGTTACACTCCCTGTAGTGGAAATAGTAATTTTTAGTCCTATGCTATCCAACATTTTCCTTACTGTTGTTTTTGTTGGAGTTGGATTAGTATTTTTATTCTCTCTGATATTTAATATGTTTTGTATTATATTAGCTAATGTAATATATCATTAATAATAAAAAATATTCAAATTCAATTTATTTATTTTCATTTGCTATATGTAATTATTTAATATTTATTAATGTAATTGTTTTATGTGTATAGATGTATTGGTAATTTTTAAAAACATTTAATAATTTATACGTTACTAAAATAACTATTAAAACTAATTATTAAGTAAGTATATATATTATATATTATATGTATCTGCTTAATTAATGTTTTATTAAATTATATATATTAATTATTAATTTTAAATATTATAAAATATATTTAATTATGTTTATTTTATTTATAAGTATTATTTGGTTTATTTTACATATATTTTTAAAATAAAAAAAACGATATTTTTTACTAACGATATTTTTGACATCGATATTTAATTATCGATATTTTTGTACTTACCATGATGTAGATAGGATGTCGATATTCTTGACATCGATATTTTTGTTCCGATATTTTTGTAGGTCGATATTTTGACCTTCGATATTTAGTCAGTGATCCCCTGCAGAGTAAGTCTATCCCTCCACTCTGGTTAATATGTTTGACAGGACATATCTACTGAAACCAAGGACTAACCTCAGCTTCCAGGGGGACATTTCTAGTATCGAGGGGTAATGTGAGGTTGAAGACTTGGGACAGAAACACCACTTGAGCTGCTGTGGGGGCTTTAGGAGATAGAAAACACCATACCACTATCTGCAGACTCCTGCACTACTCCTTTTTGGGTCTGAAGTCAACAGGCCAGTAGTTGGATTGGCTCTTTGCTTATGCTTAGTTCGCACCTATGCCTGGTTCCCTCACTTTTATAGTTTACCCCCTGTTCAGTTCCCTCAGTTTTACCAGACAATTGGCTCTTATTAGTTCATTGTTCTGTACTGCTGTGCTTTGTTTCCTCACATTTACCACCCCCTGAGATTATTGCTTAGGTTCTGAAAGAGACTCATGTGTTTATATCTCTCTCTCTTTCCACTTTGTTCCCCAGCATTCATATTACAGACATAAAGTTCTGTTGTGCTGTTGTCATAGAGACTCAGTGGTGGCACGTGGTGTCAGTGGATCCAAGAACTCAGAACCTGGCAGGAAAATGGGTTGTATTATGTTGCCTTTGCTGGTGCATGCATAGTTAATAGTACATCTGTAGTAACTGACTCCACACAGGTAGATGTAGTTGAAGAGGTTTATTTGTAGTTAGTTACAGGATATGTGGATCAGTCCAGATCTAGCCCACCAGGAGCAGCTAGCATGCTGCTCAGTCCATCTCAACTGTGGATTTACTTGACAGAGAACAAACATTCCATAATACATCATCATAGTAACATTCCACTGGGTGAGCATGTGATGGTAGAAGGACTACATAGATATGGACAGGTAACCAGGATACTACATATCCCCTTTTCTTCTATATATAAAAACAATAAAGAAGGTAAACAGAAAGAAAAACCGAGATTGAAGATAGACAAAGAGGAAATAAGAAACAGAGGAGGAGCTAAGATCGATAAGAAAGATAATCCAGAAACAACAAGAACAATGCAAAGGAGGAACAACAAGAAAGAAGGAGAAACAGATAAGAAATACCCATCCTCCCTTACACAAAAAAGACAGCACCAACGAACACCCCCAAACACGCCAACTGGCCAGGTAAGCATGCGAGAAGGTAAAGCATTGTATTGTAAAGAACACTCAGGTGAAACCAAAGAAAAGAAAAGAAAGAACACACCACAATAAGAGAAATAAAACAACAGAGAAAGAAAAACTGACAAAGAAAAGAAGATAAGGGAAAATGACAAAAAGATCCCCATCAAACCCCATTAAAAATTCAATAAAATAATTTGATATGAACATAACATTACGTTCAAAACGTCCGTGTGAGGACACACCTCATGTAGAAGTCAAATGTTGTGCACCATACTGATTGGACCATAACCCATATGACACACCTCGTGTAGAGGTCAAATGTTGTGCACCGTCCTGATGGGACCCTAACCCATATGGCACACCTCGTGTAGAGGTCAAATGTTGTGCATCGTACTGATGGGACCCTAACCCATATGACACACCTCGTGTAGAGGTCAAATGTTGTGCACCGTACTGATCGGACCATAACCCATATGATACACCTTGTGTAGAGGTCAAATATCGTGCACCGTAGTGATGAGTTATTGTGAAAGAGATTAACTTAATGTAAAAACCCAAAGTTGTGCACTGTAGAGATGGAACTAAACCCATAAAATACACCCTATGTAGGGTAACAAGTACACGTAAAGATGACATGGTGATGCTGTCCACTGAAGTGACGGGACTAAAACCCAAACAACCCAAGTACGCGAACAAGGGATCGAAACTTGCAGTGCAAAATTGAGACTGAAACCCAAACAACCCAAGTACGAGAACAAGGGTTCGAAACATGAAGTGTAAAAATGGGACTCAAACCTAAAAATTCCAGATCTAGCCCCACCAGGAGCAGCTAGCATGTTGCTCAGCCCATCTCAACTGTGAATTTACTTGACAGAGTACAAACATTCCATAATACATCATCATAGTAACATTCCACTGGGTGAGCATGTGATGGTAGAAGGACTACATAGATATGGACAGGGAACCAGGATACTACAACATTGAATGCTGTTGCTATGAATAATCTTGTTGCATCAATGAATGAATGCCCATGAGTGTTCTCTGTAGACTGACAGTTGGTGTAAGTGAGCCAGAAATGCTGTCCGATTCTGCTGGTCTAAATTACACCCATCTGGTTCCTTTCTGACCTCAAAAAGCGAATTGTGCGGGCCATCAGCATCCACTAGAGGGCCAGTGGCAGGCTGCAGATATGAAGATACTGTCATCACTGACTCTACCACCAAGATGGTGTCCATAACAGGGTGCTTTGTAAGAGAGTGAGGGCCTTCCACACAAGGAAGCAGTCTATGCACTCCTCATGGAGAAAAAGAGGGTCATTAGGATCTTCTATTCTCCCCTTCACAAGAAACCTGTGAAGCATATAAAAGGCACAGCACATCTTGAATGCTACACTGTTAGAGCTTCGTCCCAATACCACCACGAGCATGGATATGAGGTTTCCATCAATGGTAAGTGGTCATGTCCCAAATAAATCAAATAACGCACACATTTGGGTGTGCACCTGCTATAAATTCAGGTAAACATTTTTATAGTTACAGTATTATAGAAGTTACTTTTTGGACCCTTCTCAAATACCAATCTGTGCACTCCGAAAGCCAAATGATGCAGGCCGCCGAATGCACACAGGCACAGTTCTTTTAACCTGCCCACCGTTGTTTCCATAAGTGATCAGGTGCTCCATTGTAGAGACACAGACCGACAGAGGGCTTCAAGTAGGTGAAGCAATGAGGCCTCAAAATTGTCAAATATAACAATGCTGATGGATGTGTTTTATGTTTTGTTGTGGAAGATTATAATTGTATAACTTTGCTATTTGCAAATAACGTCTATTTATTTACATATTTTTTGTATAGCATGTTTTTCACCAGGTATATGGTCTATTGGAAGTTTAGGTTCCTAGACAGACTGCCGCCTGCTAAAGTGCGATTGCAAGTCAGAGGAGCTCCTTAGTGGAAACAACTGCCATTGGCAGTGGCAGTGGCTATGGCTGAGGAATGTCGCCCCATTGTTTTTGAGCAGTGCAAAGCACGAAACATAAAATGTTAATAACTCCTGGTTATTATCATTTTATTCTTCGTGCTGCTTTGCAGACAGGTGGGTGGGTGGGCAGGCCTCCTCTGCTCTCGGAGCAGGGCAGGGGAGGTTTGCTCATTCCTAAGTGTGCGATGACTGTTTGGTCGGCCCTCTCGGCTGCCCAAATCAGTCATACGCACTTTCCCTGTACTCCTTGCAGGCTGCATTACAGCCTGCATGAAGAACATGCCCACCCCTCCAGCCCCTAGCTGAGCGCGTCGTCACAGCGCTCAGACCAATCACAACGCTGCATTGTAGCATTGTGATTGGTCAGTGGGGCCTGGCTGCGCTTCCTGACGAGGAGAGCAGAAACAGAAATTACGGACCGGCAGCAAGTTACGTTTTGGTTTTATATTGCACACTCAACCCAACCTCCTGCGCAACCCCCCCCCCCCGCTACACCCCTCCCTGCCCTGCTACCACTGGTGGGGGTGACAAGATTGGCTGGAGTAGGAGTTTCCCTACCTTTGGCCTCCTTGTGGCAGAAGATCTTGTGCATTTCTTGTGCATTTCGAACCTAATCTGGGTAAGTTTTAACTCTGTTGTTGGCTGAAGAAGGGTGGTTGAAAGTTACTGTCCTCTGCCTAACTTGGGTCTTCACACTTCCAACCAATTATGCCTGTGTGTCTCAGTCTTCACAGGGCCGTGTTTGCATCTTTTCTTATTCTTGCTTGTGTTTTTTTCCCTGGGCTTGGTTATGTTAAAGATGTTCTCGCTCTAGCTATGTGCTTTCTGTCTCCTTGTAATTTGTAATTGTAATTTGGTCCACTTCTCACCCTGCTTCTTTTGGTTCCCTCCCCAGTCCTTACACACTAGAGACGGCATTTCCCAAACGTATGCTGTCTTGTGTCAGAAAACCTTAGTTCTCACGCCCATAGTCCCAAGTTAATCTCTATTCCAGTGGTAGTGTGTTCTCAGGCTTTCTTGGCCTCTTTCCCCAATGGATGCATTTGCCTGAAGATCCAAGCATTGGAGAAAGCGATCAGGACTTGGGGAGACAGATGACTGCTAGTTCTATCATACTCACAAATTTACAAATGAGCATGGGACTTATTTGGATTAAGGGATGAAGGCAATATTGTGGTTCCAGGAAGGAGCCTTTGTCAGGGCACTGAGGTAGTGGCATGAGATTTTCAGCACTATAGCCCTGATGCCAGATGTCTGCTGTATGTGCTCCCACACCCACACACGAATATGTGCAACACCACATTGAACTTTTGTTGGAAATTCTACACAGTGGAGAGGATCTACATCCTGGGAAAACAGTGGATCGGTGTAAAAGATGACAGCAGATCCCAATTTCATTGCACATCACAATCATAAATCATGTTGCTTGAACTGAAAGAAAAAGGAGCAAGTGTGATTTTAAAAGTTGTGACAGATTGTACACTTCGAGGTGTGACAAGGATTTTAAAGGATGTTGTCACAATGTATCATCAGGTGAAGACAAAGACATAGATGAAGAGCAAGATCAGCCAGTGGGATAGCATCACGCAGATAAAGGGACAGGCAGACAAGGAGGGCCTGGTGACCCTGTCAGTTTAGAGAAGTATACAGCAGTGTATGTTTAACATAACATTTCCAGTAAACCATTCAGTCAATGTGCTATTGATAAAGGGTTTAAAGACTGCACAGCACATGAGTAGTCATTTATACCTTTTATTCCTAAACCATCTATGATGGGGAAGCAATTGTTATCTTAGTCCTCGTAGCCTGGTCAGCTGTCTGGAGACAGACAAGCTATAACGTAAACTCTCCTCTAAAAGTGCACACACTGTGCCAGCACCCAGCAACTGTTGTCTGCACTCTTTATACTAATGACATAACCGCTAGTGGAGTATCCAGGTTCTTTACTACAATTTTGTTCGTGTTTCACTAGAAGAGTGTTCAACTCTACTGGAGATGGGTCCACCTAAAACAATACTCCTTTTAACATTGGTCCTGAATCTGCCTGTACTGAGCAATGAATTGAGTATCTGTAAAGGCTGATTAATTGTAGTGATGGAGAAGCCCTTGTATCTTTGTCCCATTGTTAACGAGTCTGCCTGTTGGCCATCCCTGGTTAATCTGTGTTGTCTGCCATGGCTGGAATTCCTCCTTGGCTGGAATTCCTCCTTTTCCCACAGTGTGAAATCAGTGACTTGTATGCATCATGAGTCTAGGCTTGCAGCGTCACACTAAAACCTTTTGCCTCTTCTCCTTTTTTCTGAACCTGTTTTTGTTGACTTTTAGGACTCTGTGCACGTTACAGCTGCCAACCAGTGCCACGGTGCTTGTGCCTTCTCATTGAAACATAGTAAAATTGGTTTACACCCAATTGTCACATTTAATTGACTTATAAGTGGTACTGCATGTACCCAGGGCCTGTACATTAAATGCTACTAGTGGGCCTGCAGCACTTATTGTGCCATCCACTTAAGTAACCCTTTAAAACATGTCTCATACCTGCCATTGCAGCCAGTGGGCAGTTTTAAACTGCCAATTTGACTTCGCTAAATAAACTTTCTGCCAGGCCTAAACCTTTATTTTTAATACACACATGTCATCCCTAAGGTAGTCCCTAAACAGCCCACAGAGCAGGATGAAGTGTATTTATAAAGGGCACATTGGTTCCTACATTGGTGTTCAGTGGTGGGATCCAGTACTGGTGTTTGTGCAGTGATTTTGTATAACACGAAAAATCAGATTCAACCACTTTTAAATTCTTATTGATTGGTCTTTTTGCTTTTTCAAATTCATTTCTATTCCACCCTGACTTGGTGCACCTGTGACTGCTTGCAGAGATGGAGTCGGATCTTGACAACCTTAAGAGCTGCAGTTTGATTGAGCTGAAAAAGTTGTGCAGGGAGAGGGGACTGGAACCATCTGAAGGTGCTCCAAAGTTGGAGTATGAGATAGCCCTCCAAAGCTGGGAGGAGGTCCACAGAGTGCAAGCTGCAGCACAGGACTAGGAGGATGATGGTGAAGAGTTGGGGGACAAGCAGACTGAGAGGGACCTGAAGCTTCAGATAGCCAAACTGAAACAGGATGCAGAGGAGAGAAAGGCTGAAAGAGCCTCAAAGGAAAAAAAAATGTTGAGGGCTCATGAAGTGAGTCTAAGGGAGCTGAACCTACAAATCACACATGCCTCCGAGTCCAGCAGAAATGGTGGCAGTGACAGCACTTTGTTGAGGGGAGACAAAAGGGTCCACATACCCAAAGACTTGGTTTCCAGCTTTGAGATGAGAGATGATATAGATAGGTGGTTTGCAGCCTATGAGTAAGCTCTAAGAATGCTTAGAGGAATTTGGGGGGGTTAATCTGTGGAGGCACATGCCAGGTATTGGAGGGATACCTTGTTGGCTTTAGAGGTGGCTGACCAGATGACCTATACCTCCTTGAAAGCAGCCCTAATCACCAAATTTGATCTCACCTCAGAGAAATACCTCCTAAGATTTAGGGACAGTCCTAAACGGTCTGACCAGTCTTGGGTAGCTTTTCTGGATCTTCCAGTAAGGCACTGAATAGCTAGCTGAAGGGCAGTCAAGTGATTAGGTATGAAGGGCTGTACAATCTAATTCTGATAGTGCACATGCTCAGTAACTGTTTCACAGAGTTGCACCAACACCTGATTGACAGTAAACTTGCTGATTTCAAGTAACTTGCAAAGGAGGCAGACCTTTGGATTAGTACCGCAGCGTCTGAGAAGGTACCTGGGAGTGCTCCAGACGAGGGTGGGTCAAGTACCCCCCAGCAGAGTGATGGGGGAGGTTCACAGTGATCCAGACCATTCCCAGAATAGTGGTGGTGGTGGGGGGGGGGATCCCATGGCACTTATAAGAATTGGAGGGAAATTTCTGGTGAGCAGTGATCCAGGGCGTCCCATTTCTAACCCCATCCTTTGATTGCTCCAAGTTGGGTCACAAGTGAGGAGACTTGGTCTATATCAAGAGGCCATCCACTGCTAGCAGGTTTACACAAATAGGTAGTCCCCAAGAGCAGAGAAGAGAGCACGCCCTTGTGTCCCTTAGCTGGGAGGTGGATTCCAAAGGTAACATTGTGATCCATAAGCATAGAAGTGGTCACTTTTAACAGGTAACACTTAGTGGAACACCTGTCACTGCCTTAAGGGATACCTATGCCAGTCAGACCATGGTGTTGGAAAGACTGGTTTCTCCAGAGCAGCACACATGACAGGTGTGTAGGGTAACTCATGCCCATGGGCAGGACTTTCACCGCCCTATGGCTCTGGTGACCCTGGAATGGGTTAGGGAGGGGACCCAGAGGAAGGTCATATTCAGTCCTCTGATGCCCATTGACTGCTTTCTGACTGCAACCACAGGTGTTAGCTGAACCAGATGAGGCGGCAGCCCAGGGTACCTTGAAAGCTCAGTCTTTGGATGTACTCCCCTCACAAGGGAAGTATGGAGGCAAAGATGGAGGGGCAGGAGTTAGATACATACCTCAGAGAGAGGCCCAGTGAATGAGAGGTTGCCAACTTTCAGAACAGAGAACCCTAAGACTCAGATTAGTGAGGTCACTTCTGAACTGTAGGTGCTCCCTACACTGTCAGTCACAAAGACAGAGGGCTGAAGACCTGCACCATACAGACCCCTGTATGACAAACAGTGTGTCACCTTTGGGGAGAGGTAGTGGTCCCCCCTGGAGGTCTTGGCTTGCCAGGCACCTGTTCAGCCTCAGGATACAGACCCTGGGCTGAGTGGCTATCCCCTGGACTGGTGGGACGGAGAGTGGAAGTAGGGTGCACGTACATCCTGTGGCTGTTGCTCCTCACTATGAGATACCTCAGATGCCAGGGAACCCTCAAAAGCAGCTAAGAAACTCCTTGCCTGCCCCAAAGCTGGAAGTGAGGCCTGCACAAGGCCCATGCCTGGAGCCTCCACCTGGGAGTGGATGGCTGGGGGCTTGGCTCTTGACACCAACAGCTGCCAGTGGCCTCTGTTGGTTGTTGTCATTATGGGCAGAGTTTATCTTAGGTTGGGGACAGAAGTCTGATCAAAGGAGCAGAATAAGCAACATCACTACCATGGTAGTACCGTTTGCCTATCGGGATACATCTCAGAGCAAAATAAGGTTAGGTAATTCACAGATGGCGTCTACAAATGAGCAAAAGGGTTTCCTCAGGGTCAGACCAGTGGCTCAGGAGAGTGCTGATGTTGCCCGCGATCGTACAGACGCGGAAGTAGCTGCCCGGGAACGCTGGCCGTTGGACTTATTGAGCCACGAGCAACACTTACCCGGAGCAGTAAAAGAATCTTTGAATGCCAGCAACCCCTTAGTTAAAAGGAATAAACCGAACGGCACGGAGTTGCTTTGTGATCTAAAGACAAAAAAGCGCGCAAGATAGGACTCTATGTGTCCATTCCCACGAATAACCCGAGAGCTTGGGGAACTGTGAAACACTGAGAAAATCTCTCTCAAGAGTTCAGCCCAATAAACAAGTTATCCTAGTGCGTTTGCACAGGTAACTATTCCTGGACAAGGAGATTCAAATAGTTATTGTCCTGAAGAAGGAGGCTACGAACAGCGAAAGCCTCCGAAACGCGTCGACGCAATGTATATGTGTTAAATTCGGAAGGGGCATACAAACTCTTTGAAATAGGGAAGTGAATCCTTATTCGATGTTGCCCATGAGGGGTCTGAATTAACTATGATATGACAAAGTGCACAGTCTTTTATTCTCCTTTTCTCATGTAGTACTATATGCTAAAATGTTTTTAATTTTCTTCATTTTTTATAAAAATGAAGTGTATATTTTATACTGACCATATGTTTATGAAAATATCTTTTGATGCAAATAAATAGCTTGCTCAGATATAATTGGCGCTCTTTGGTGCCGATTACGATCCGGTAAAAAACGGGTACGAACCGTCGGTCGGAGCGTATTCTCCGTCTGACTCGTACCCGGTTGTAAAACATTACAAACATGGAATTACGATTCGCACGGAAACACCATTTCCGTACGAATCGTAAAAAACACCGACCGACGAAAATATGCATACGAATGTGATCCGGGAATGCTGCGACGTGACGTCGGGACGCTTCTAGGCAGCGTTTCACGACCCAGGAATTACGATTTGAACCGACAGCATTCCGGACGGCAATATTTTCACGGCACCCAAAAAGTGCCGCAAATGCGAAGTACGGCGCAAAACGACCAGAGTAGGTGGCCCGGTAAGCGCCGTACCCCCCCCAGCCCCCTCATGTACGCGCCGTACCCCCCCCTGCCCCCGCATGTACGCGCCGTACCCCCCCCAGCCCCTGCATGTACGCGCCGTACCCCCCCAGCCCCCGCATGTACGCGCCGTACCCCCCCGCCCCCGCATGTACGCGCCGTACCCCCCCCAGCCCCCGCATGTACGTGTCGAACCCCCCCGTGTATGTACACCCGAGTACGTGTCGAACCCCCCGTGTATGTACACCCGAGTACATGTCGAACCCCCCGTGTATGTACACCCGAGTACGTTCGAGTCGTACCCCCACCCGTGTATGTACACCCGAGTAAGTGTCGATCCCCCCCGTGTATGTACACCCGAGTACGTGTCGAACCCCCCCGTGTATGTACACCCGAGTACGTTCGAGTCGTACCCCCACCCTTGTATGTACGGTGCGTACCCCCAGCGCTACGCGCTGGGGGTTCGACACGTACTCGGGTGTACATACACGGGGGTTCGACACGTACTCGGGTGTACATACACGGGGGGTTCGACACGTACTCGGGTGTACATACACGGGTGGGGGTACGACTCGAACGTACTCGGGTGTACATACACGGGGGGGTTCGACACGTACTCGGGTGTACATACACGGGGGGTTCGACACGTACTCGGGTGTACATACACGGGGGGGTTCGACACGTACTCGGGTGTACATACACGGGTGGGGGTACGACTCGAACGTACTCGGGTGTACATACACGGGGGTTCAACACGTACTTGCGGGGGCTGGGGGGGTGCGGCGCGTACATGCGGGGGCTGGGGGGGGTACGGCGTGTACATGCGGGGGCTGGGGGGGTACGGTGCGTACATGCGGGGGCTGGCGGGGGTACGGCGCGTACATGCGGGGGCTGGGGGGGGTACGGCGCGTACATGCGGGGGCTGGGGGGGGTACGGCACGTACCGGGCACCTGTTTGGACGTCTCCATGGTTGTTATAGGAGTTCGGTGCGGACGGTCTTTTAACCATACGGTTGTACATTCGGACGCCTGGGACGGATCGTGATTCCCCGGTCGGACTTCGCTTTTCACGTTTGTACGGTAAATCGTACGAGGACGTGTCGGACACTTTTTCCGACCCGAGGACGTGTGGGGAATTATTCCCAATGCGATTCGTATGGTCTTTTTCCCATGCGAATCGTGATTGCCAGTTCGTACGGCACTTGTACGATTCATACGGTAAAAAGACCGGATACGAGTCGCACAGGGAATTTTTTTACCGGATCGTGATCTGCACCTTTGTGTGTAAGTGTTCCATCAGGGGGAGTGAGTTGTGCAAACCCGATATTGGGATTCTGATTGAATAGAGTGATTGAATGAGTTCATGAGTGTCTTATCCAAAAAGGAAAAAAATCTTTTTACTTTTCAGGAGAGGGCTGACAGAGGGATCCAACTAAGTTCAGAAGGGCATAGAACTGGCAAGTGCCTCTGCAGTAGGGGACCATTGTCAATGTTCTATTGCCTGAGCAGGGAAGCCCATAAAAGTATTGATTACCCTGGCTTTAGGTTGGAGGAGGTCGTGTTCGACTTGGCCTTCTCTGCAGGGTAACCTCAAATGTTTTGCCTACTCTGGATTTTCTGAAACCATTTTTGTTGGCTTTGGGACACTATGCATTTTTCCACTGCTAACCAGTGCTAAAGTGCTTGTGCTCTCCTCTGGAAACATGGTAAAATTGACTTACACCAAATCAACACATGTAATTTACTTTTAATTCTCCAATAACATGGTACTACACGTACCCAGGGCCTGTAAATTAAATGCTTTTAGTGGGCTCGCAGCAATTATTGTGCCACCCACTTACGTGGCCCTTTAAAACATTTCTCAAGCCTGCCATTTCAGACTGTGTGGAGTTTCAAAGTGCCAATTAGACTTGGCAAAACAAACCTTCAGCCAAGCCTAAACCTTCCTTTTTAAGACATATAAGTTAGCCCTAAAGTATGCCCTAAACAGCCAGCCCATAGGACTGGATAAAGTGTATTTGGGCATGTACTTGTACGTTTTACATGCGCTGGTGCTGGAAAATGCTTAAATGTGTGTTTTTTTCACAACTGCAAGGCCTACCTCTCCCATCGGATTACATTGAATTACCTTATTACATTTAATAAGCACTAAATTCTAATTGGGAACAGGTAGAAAAGTCATATTTGGCCTACAAAAATTGTAATAAAAAATCCTCTTTAATGTTAAAGTCGAATTTTAAGTCACAATTCTGAAAATGCCACAATCCAAATGTTGGCATTTACTAGTCCTAACCATTGGCGCCTGTTGCCTGTGTCCTGGGTCACATGACTACGAACAGTTGGCAGTTTGCTGTTATGTATTTCTTTCAAGTAGAGAGATGAAGGGGGACTATATGTTCGCAGGATGGGCCATTCTACCAAGATGGGATAGGCAGAAGTGTTCCCTTCCCCACTTACATTACAAAGGGAGTGGCTCAGCATACTCACAAAGTACCTGACACCAGTCTGTTGTCACCGTGGACCTCTTAGAGCCTGGGCAGGGGAAGAAGGGCATTTTCCAGAACCAGATGTGAGGGGAAGTCTAGAAGTTTCTCCCACTTCAAAGGCTGGCACCAGGTATAAAATATTGGACCCTCATTCCAACTCTTCAGGACACTCTTAGACCTGCAGAAGAATTCAGAAGAACTATCTTGTACTCTAGAGGACTGCTCTACTGCTTAAACTGCCTTGTTTCACAGAGGACTGCCCTGCTGCTTGAGGCCCGCCTTTTTTCTCAGAGGACTTCCCTGTTGCTTGAGTCCTGTCTTGCTGCTTGAGGGAGCAAGGACCCTCTCATTGTTACCAGGCTACCTGAGTGACTCCAAGGGTCAGTTGACTGACCTCCTGATCTGAGCAACAGGGACACAAGAAGCTCTTGAGGCCTCCATGCAACCGGACAGCTGACCTGCTGCACAGGATCTGCCTGAGCCTGCAACTGGACCTACCTTATCCCTGCTTGATTCTGCTGAAATGAACTCCTGATACCGAAAAGGAGCCCCCCCCCCAGGCCCTGGACCATTGGCTTGCATCAGAGAGAACTTCTTCTGGCCGAACTGAAGGATCCATCAAATCTGGCTTGAAGTGATGTTAAGCCTCGCAAAGCCTTGCCACACAGCTGCAAGCTTCATCAGAATGACGCAGAGCAACACAAAGCCCCACAGAGCCTCGCAGCAGAGCTGAAAGCCTCACACCGCTGACATAAGGTACAACTTTAAGTTGGCCAAACTTGATCCTGTGCCCGGCCTGTGCTCCTTCGTGGTAAGCCTAAACTTGTGACTTTGTCCTGGCCCAGAGGGACCGGATAGGCTCAGTTGGCTCTTTGCGCCTTTTGTCTCTACTTCTATCTAAACCTTTGAAATCCAATATCTTGAGTTCTACTGATAGGATGTTTGTCCTTTTGGTCTCATATTATTCATTAAAACATAATCTATTTTTCTAAATTGGTTTAGAATTTTTCTTGGATTGTGCTCTGCTTTCACTTTGTTTGCAAGGCAGAGTCCAGCTCTCCTCATCAGGGTCAGAAAGCAGCAGGCAGCAGCGCAGCACAGTAGAAAAGCAAGCCTTCCAGGTCAGCTGTCCATCAGAGTGCCAGTCTTCATGCAGCACAGCAGTTCATCTGACAGAGTCCAGTTGTAGGTCTAGAAGTGTTGGATTTGATGGGGTCAGAGACCCAGCACTTATACCCAGTTGTGCCTTTGATGTGGAGGTGCATTCAAACAAGGGCCTTTAAACTGCACAGAAGCTCTTTCTTGCCAGCCCTGGCTCTAGACTATCTGTTGGGGGGGGGGGGGGGTCTTAGTTCTTTGTTTGGGGAGAGAACACTGCCTATTTAGGTGTAAGTGTCAGCCCCTCATTCCCGTCCTGCCCAGCTAAAGCCATCAGAATGCAGATAGGCACTCAGACACACCTAACCTTCCTGTGTTTGTGGACGTCTAGAGGGGATGCACAAAGTGTAGCTGTCACCCACCCCAGACGTGTATTGGAGACAGGCTGCAGGCACACAGAGCTGTAAGAGTAGAGAAATGTCTACTTCCTAAAAGTGGCATTCCTAAAATAGTAATGTTAAATTCAACATTGCCAGTAAAGAAGATTTATCATTACCATTTCAAAGATATAAAACATGATACAGCTTCTCCTTTCTAATCAGGAATTACACCATAAATGTGTATTAAGGAATTCCCAATGTTAACCTATGAGAGGAATAGGCCTCACAGTTGTGAAAAACAAATGTTGGTGTTTTTCACTACCAAGACATGCAAAACTTTAAAAGTAGATGTCATAGCTTTTACTGACACAGTACCCTGCCATATGGGCTACCTAGGACTTTGGGGTGACATATCTGTAATACAAAGTGGAGGTTTAGGCATGGCAAAGAGTTTTAAATGCCAAGTCGAAATGGCAGTAAATCTGCACACACAGGCTCAGCAGTGGCATACCTGAAACATGTTTAATAGGCTACTTATGTGGGTAGCACAATCAGTGCTGCAGGCCCACTAGTAGCATTTAATTTAAAGTCCCTGGGCTCAAGTGGTGCACTCTACTAGTGACTTATAGATACATTTAATATCCCAATTGTGGATATACCAAATGTAACCATGTTTAGGGGAGAAGCACTTTAGCACTGGTCAGAAGTGGCAAAGTGCTCAGAGTCCTCAGGGCAGCAAAAATAAGGTCAGAAAAATGGGAGGAGGAAGGCAAGATGTTTGGGGTGACCCTTCAGAGAGGGCCATTTTCCAACGCATAATTGTGCAAAAGTTTTGTAAAATTCACCCAAAATTATGCATGATTATTATCTGAAATGTAAATCAGTCATTTTGATTTATATACTAACATGAAATATCTTCTCGTGTCAATTTTGGATGTGAGGATTAATTTCTCTCTAGAAAAAAATGGTGTGAAAACACAATTGCCGCGAACAACATTGGTTCGTGTTCTGCTTGTGCTCTTTATGCCTGTAATCCATTCTATAATTTTGCTGCGAATGGTAGCGTAATTACGCAACATTGCAGAAGGGTGTGAATTTTAGGAATTTCATGAAACAAGAGAATATGAAACTCCTGAAAGTATACAAATTACGTTGGCGCAATTTAAATTTCGCCTGGGTCTACATGGGTCCAGAAGTCTGAAAACATATTGAGATGTGTATTATCATAAGATCAAAATTAACTTTGAGCAAGATGTACATGAACACTTTTGGATTCACCCAATATTTCAAGAACTGTCCCAGGACTGAGTGCTGGTTAGATCACCATAGAAGAAACTGTATGAAGATGTAAGTTGTCCCTACAAGCATACAACCCAGAGCAAATATTTCAATATAAAAAGGATCATTGATCACTCAACTGGCAGAAGACAATGGTTGTTTACAGCTGTCCAAGTGCTGCCATAAGGATAATTTCCTTGAAGTCAGAGTGCTGCGGAGAATTACTTTTGCTACTTCACCAGACCTCATATGTGACTGCAGGGAAAACAAACATCCTTTGAGGGAGACTTATGAGGAGATTCATTATGACTGGCAGCAGGAGTTTGTGGGAAGAACCCATGCACCTTCAGGGTGAACCATTTTGTAATTCTGCTTGCCTGAGGTGCTATTCCACCAAGACTGTGGTGTTCTTCTCAGTGGGCTGCTCAGAACCTTATCCACCTTGGTGTGCCATTTGTACATCTTCCAGAAGCTAAGCTGGGAGAAGGCAACGTTCTCACCATCCCCTGAAATCAAACATACACCTATAGAATCATGCAAACTGTTTTTATCAGCCCCCACACACTGCTCCAAGGGCCCATGCATGTAGTTACTCAGACCTTGTGTGTCTGTGTTGCTATCTGCAGTATCAGCACCGATACACAGGCAAGGAACAGTAAGGCTATAAAATGCCTGCACAGAACTTCCAGAACTCTTCCCCTGCATACTGGATACAGCACATGTGCACCCATGCTAAATCGCCTGCCTAAGATATGCAGAATGTTGAAATTAGTTGAAAACCCAATCTAATCTGAGAGGTGGATGTCCTGCCTTTAAGTGTTTTGATCATTAATCAACGTGGGGCTAACTGAAACGTTACTACTGAACTAGTGTTCATTAAATTGTGAATACATTGTATAACTCTGTCATAACACTGCCGGACTATATATTTATTGCACACCACTGAACGTTCTGGGTTCTCTAACACGTCACCCTTTAGCAATAAGACTTGGCTGAGACCTTCCTCTACCCCTTCAGAGTCAAAGCTTAAAAAGGCTCCTAATATGCAGTGAACATGCAGGAGAATCTCGAACCTGAAAACACCATGGTTAAATGTCAGTACTTGTTTAGTGAAAAGATCAGCACCATTTGTTTAGAGTAAAAACTAAAAAAATTACTCATTCAAGACGCTTAAATTAAGGGTTGCACAGACTCCATTCAGATTCATGTAGACATGATATTTCTTCATAATTTTTTATTCATGTTGTAAAAAATGTTCAGCAAATGTAGCCAACGCGTTTCGTACCTTTCCAGAGACCTCTTCAGGGCTTGGTCCTTATTGTGTTCTTTCCCTAGCACCATGTATCTTTATAGAGGTTTTCCAAGTTAAAAGTAGACCTTAACCAGTAAGTTTGAAGTCCCCAGACGGTGTGAAACATCAACTGTTGTCACTTAGATTCAACTGCTGACATGGGCTAAGACTGCATCACTTTGTGACCACGAGCATCCCTCTAAAATTATGGGGTCTCTGAAACAAAAGACAATATTTCGCACACCTGTAAACTAAGAAGGCTTCTGGTGCCCCTGAGATTTTTCACTGTCAGTGACGTAGCCATATGAAATTGTCTGTCATCAGTTGATCGGAATGTCTCCCTGTTTGCCCAAACGCCAGTTTTTCACTGCTTCTGGTAATCTTCATCTTTTTAATATGTAACCTCTCATTGATTCTAGTCAAAAAAATAAAAACGAAATATACACTCTCTACAAGATGGGACAGATATGATCGCTATGAGAGTAGGGTGAAGCCAAGTGCAGAGTGAAGGCCTGGATAACTCCTCTCTGATTAGAAAGGTTAACCACGCGCCTCTCTTCAGGGAGTTCAAATGCAAATAATAGTTCACTTAAAAAGCTCAATGCTAACCCCGCGCTCACACCAACAATTTACTGATCACCTCCCCATTCAACCATACCCTTATTCCAAGAACTTGCAATATTCAGTGTTAAAGTTTTTAGATTTTGTAAATCCTGTTTAATTCTCTGCAGGCATCTGAGCTACTCCCTCTGAACTACTCCTCTTTGTCGACTAGTACTAATGATCTTCCCAGGACAGCCTAAACTATTACTATTATTATTGATTTCTGTATTCAGGTGTTCCGTTGGTACTAGTGAGGTGACATTTTTGACCAGAAAATATTAATGTGTGTTAAAATGACGAAGTGGCAGAGTAGCAGTGCTATAGAATGTGCTGCATTATGCGCCACAACATTCTCTCCCTGTATAATTTAGCTATCTCTACTAGTAAATTGGTCATCGATTGCTGCATAATTCATGTGGCCCTACAAATAGCTTCTGTTTTATAAAAACAAAAGTTGGCAGTTTTTCTTAGTTACCTACACATAGGTGTGTTCCAAGAATCACAGGTTGTAATGAAATAATAAGGCTAACGCAAGCATTTACTTGCAAGTTCGGGGAAATAGGTAGACACAGATATATTTTAATTTGCTCTGGCATAATCTTCTGTTATTATGTCTTGACGCCATGTCGCTTAATTGAGACTTTGTTCAGGTAAAAGTCCTATTTTGGGAGCATGGGAAGAATTTGAACGAACTGAACGTGAATGGTTTGTGTTCATGTTGTGCAATTTTGCTGGTTTTGCTTTACCGCCAAAATGTTCCTTGCACCTTAAATAGACACAAGGATGCGTTTCACACTAAAAACTAGTGCAATATGCCAAAACTCGCATTTTGCATAATAATGCCTAATTTTGTGTAACCTCCTAGGCATTTTAACTAATTTCATAAAGAAAATTATGCAAATTTCACTGAGTCAGCGAAGCAAGGGAAGAAAGTCTCAGTAGCTAGTACTTTATTCAACTATGATCACAGACCAACCATCAAAGAGCTCCAGTTCGATTCACGGCAACTGGCTCAGCTGACAATCTCCCAGAATTCCCTCCTGCATCATTCCATGACCACTCCCATAACATTGTATTCACCCTGGTAACCACAGCATGAATTGGCACAATGTCACACCATGCAATCACCCATATTTCACCTTCTAGCACAATGAAACAAATGAAATGTAATGAAAACATGGTTTCAATGGAACATGCCAATTTATGCAGTGGCTGTAAACCTATTATTTGTAGGGGAAAACACTGCCACAGCAAGACAGTGATGTGGCTGCAACAGAAAAATAAAGTGATAGAAGTACTTGACAGAATCTCAGCCACTGACAACTACTCCGGCTGCGTCCCATCCCACCCACTGTGCCACACTAGACAGAGACCATCTATATACAAACCAAACTTGATTCTGCTCCAATAGGAGACGTTTAGCTCACACCGCCATCCCAGTTCCCCTCCGGAAGGAACACAAGCAGCCTCGGCAGGGGAGTAGCTTGGTCAGTAAGATTGGGGGGTGAGCTTCAGGTTTTCCAACAGTATAATATTAAAATACATTATAGTACAAGCAGGGTGCATGAGAGGGGCTTAAAAGACAGTGAAAGGGGAGAGAAATGTGGATTTGTAGGGGAACTAAATGAGAGAAATCTGAATATTTTTAAAATAACCAACATTTTTGAAGACTTTCACAACCGAGAGACAGAGAGGGTGTGTGTGTGTGTGCGTTTTTGCCTGTGTGTGTGTAAAAAGTCCAGGTGAAATCCAACAGACACCTAATCAAACCTTTCTGAAAGCACCTGTACCCAACTATTTACCAGAAAATACATTAGGAGGGTGTAACATCCCAAACACCCCCCTTGAAGCTACGCACCTGAGCTTCAGTCCAATTCGAGCTGCCTAGTCCTCATCAGTGAGGTCCAGCTTGAGTCAGCAGACAATGGTAATGGCGCGGTGCTTAACTGAAGCCTTGATGCTCATGAGAAAGTCTCAGGTCAAAAAGTGTAAAGGCCTGGATGCTCTTCCCCATAAAAAACAGTTCTGATAAAACGTTCATGTATGATTCACAGTAGAATTGGTATCATATTATTGATTTGGGCACACCAAATTGGCACTTAGAGACATGTGGTGATAGCACACACGGTACCGCCACCTACAAAATTAATGTATATGTTTCCAAGGGACAATTCTCCAGATAAAGACTGGATGAATTTGTTAAACTATAAAGGCCAAGAGCATGGGAGTGACATGCAAAAATCAGTGCAGTAATGCTAATTTCTAATGTTCCACCCCATTTCATAGCGGCTGCGTGTGGGATTACTTGTAAATCTGCATTACTCCATACCCGGAATTACTTGATCAGAATTACCAAATGTCCTGCGTGCCGTATTATGTCTCGCTGTGAAAATGTAGGGGTCCAGCAACCACTCAAGATGACTAGACTCGCGTTTGCATTGTCAGCACTACAAGCCTCACTGAGAGCCAGAGGACAGCCACAACTGGCACACACTAGCAGTATTAGTAATTATGCAAAATGTTTCCCAAAAATTAAAAAATTATATATTCTTCCACACCAATGATACAATATAGATCTTTCATGAACCTGGCACCTTTTGAGCAAACGTTTAGATGGGTATTGGCAGGCTTAACTTCGGTTCCCATTTATTACGGTGCCCACCACACAGAAAACTACTGACACTAGAGCACACTGACATCCTTGTTGGTTGGTTAAGCAAAGAGGGCAAGTGTAGAATGGGCAATACTGTGCAACCAACCTTTTCCCCTTCCTCAGCAGGCTCTGTGAGAATCTTGACATATTGAAGTGGACCGCAATGAAATGATTCATACAAATGGCTAGATAAGACCAGAATTTACCAAGAAATGCATGGGGGAGCGGAGCGTTTCCGTTTAAACCCCAATAATAGGGAATTCCCTTCCTTTTTTTTCTTACGTTACCAAATCGAATTTTCCATCTTTGAGAAAGATCTAAAGACTTGGCTCTTCAGGCAATCCTATCCACTGTATTAATGCTTGCTTTTGTTATACAACATGAACTTCTGTTTTTTTACCTTAGCGCCCAGAAGCCTCTGGTGTATGTGCGCTCTACAAATTTTAATTAAGATAATATTTTGTTGAGTGCGATATACAATGAGAATTAATTCACACATTGCTCACAATTAAATCGAAATTACTAAGAGTGTGTTCACAGAACCAAGATACTGACATTGCTTCCTCCTCTGTTTTCCTCGCTCCACTCCTTACAAATTGAGACAAACCCCTTGACATAGAGCTTCGCCAACCCAAGGAAAACTTTTATGAGAAAAGGCAAACCACATTCGATTCCTGTACTAATACTCTCATCAGACACAGGAATAAAAAGGTAGACCTTGTCTGGCTCTTCCTGTTTCCTTACAAACATATTATTTCTGAAGGCCCTGTGACTGACTGACAGGGAGGTGAGGGAAGGTAATTCCAGGAATCTGAAGAAGAAAGCCAGGACTCTGATAACTGAAGATTACTGGGAATAGCCAGTTTATTTATTTTCTTACTTTGATAAACTGATATTGCTTATTATTTCAAACTTCAAAGAATCCCTTTCATTACAAAATGTGTCTGTGTTTTTTTCTTTTTTTTTAAATAAATGTGCCTCTACAACCTAAAGTGCTATTGATGGCTTTGTCACTACTAGTCATGTTCTCAGGGGCATAGCTTGGTCAGTAAGATTCGGGGGGAGGGGGGGAGGGGGGGAAGGAAGAGATTCATAAATTGCCAGACTATAAAACAGAATGCCAAAGGATGGAGGGATGACCAAGGTCTGGGATACAATGCTCCCATGAAGAACAGGTTTAACACTGATTCGCATCAGGTGGACACCTGTCTAGGTTCCTGAATAAGAGTTAAAACCTTTTAGTCAAACAAGGACGACCTATAAAAACCAACAACGAAATAGGAGACCTGAGTTAGGGTTCCCAAACCCAACTCACAAGCCAAGAATGCATTTATTTGGGTGGATGTCAACCCCCCCCCCCTTCCCCCCCCAAGCTACGCCCTTGCATGTTCTTGTCTAGAGTCAGTCGCTCCTTTCCTTGAGCCTGTGTGGTACTCTGGTTTCGTTGCAATGTGTCGAAATCCAGGGGCCTGTAACCGAAGATCAACTAACACAGGTCAGTTATCAGTGGAAATCGAATAAGTTGAACTAGCATGTAAACATCTAAAACTATCAAGCCAGATAAATGTATTTGTTCAATTGTGATTTCTAAGGCACGCTAGCTGAGCATGGGCCCCCTCACAGACAATCATGGCAGGGGCAGCCTTTGTGATTTTTATTTTCATTCCCTGAAGCAATGTTCAAATCTGTATGCATCTTTGCAGATCCAACAATTGGATCCATTGCACATTAGATGGGCACAAAGGGGGCATTAGAATGAAATTGAAGATTTATAAACACGTTGCCAGCACTGACGTGAAAAGTGCCGCGCATTCCCTGAATGGCAGGTAAAAAGCATGCTTACTTACTTGATTATAGTGTTCTTATAAAGGCAATTCTTTATGACATGAAACAATTGTTTTTTACAACTAGTTTTACATTTATTCAGGGGCACAACTAGACCCGCATTTTGGGGGGACTAGTAATTCAAGCCACAGGGGTGAGGTTGCCATATGATGTAGAAAAATCCTCATAGCCAGTATGGGAACAAAAATTGCCAATATGTCTGGGTTTAATGCTAACACATGGAAATGGCATTTGTGCATGTCTGTATTTTCATGCTTCACCACATTTGACGCGCTTTACAAACCTTGTGCCACCTTTGATTAACGACGCTGCCGTGAGGGGAACGGCGCACTGGTGTCTTTTTGCCCTGAACTTTTATCCTTGCCATGAGGGGAACGGCCGCATCTGGACTCCACTTCCCAGAACTCCTTGACCCGGGCGCCTGCCGTAGTGTCATCAGGCAGCGCCCGGGCTCTACATAAGGGCCGCTAACCAATCGTAGCGCGGGACGCACTTTACAAACCTGGTGCCACCTTTGATTAACGACGCTGCGGTGAGGGGAACGGCGCACTGGTGTCTTTTTGCCCTGAAATTTTATCCTTGCTGTGAGGGGAACGGCCGCATCCGGACTCCACTTCCCAGAACACCTTGACCCGGGCTCCTGCCGTAGTGTCATCAGGCAGCGCCCGGGCTCTACATAAGGGCCGCTAACCAAACGCAGCGCGGGACGCGCGCGGAAGGGCTGGCCCGTCCTAGCCCGTCAGAGCCAGGAGGAGGCAGGGCACGGCCTGTCCGCTAAGCTGTTGCCTGTGGCAGATCGTTGCGCTTTAGAGAAGGTGGGCGGTGCTGCTATTGCCCCATTGATGAACTTATTGTTTATCTTGTTGCTGTAATTGTTGTTAAGTATTGCCTTAGGTTGTTGTGTTGCCACAGGGGAAGGTGGGCTGTTTTCTGCGTAGGGTGGATTTTTGACTTGTTTTAACATGACTAAAAGGTGGGCAGTTGATAAGGTGGGGGGGGACATTAGACGATTATTTAATTATGGCTGAGTCAGCACTGAACCTTGAGATCCTAGCTGTGGTGGTGCAGATTGGGGTGTACAAATTCTCCCTACTTCCACGGATAGAGTAAATTCACAGATACACGCACATACACTCACCATACGCTTGGGCCCATTTCACTAACATACACTCAGAATACTCTTTTAGCACTGAACCTGTGGGAAGAAAACCTTCTAAACACCCTCTATCCACACTATGGTCGATAAGACCTAATTGACACTGTCTCGAGTCATGATTTAACCAATAATAATCAACAATAATCAAAATAGAGTACTCAATAATTGACAAGAAATAATAACCAACACTGTATATAAAATTATGATTCTTTATCTAAAATTAGTTCAAATGGAAAGGCAATCAAAATAAAATTATTATTCTCATAGTTACCTATTCTAGCTAAATGTCATAAATGGGTCATCAGGACAGGTCTCTCAATAGAAGTCTCTTAGGTCACCGTCCTCACAGCATCGATCCTCACCAATGCAAGTTCGGAAAGAAGTGGCCTCAGAATCCAAAATGCAACGCACGAACCCTCTCTAAGCTAACAATATTTATAATGAATTAAACAATAGAAGGCAACATAAAATGTTTTCGATATCCGCTGAACCGCTGAGCAAAGCGAGCAGGAAAGGATGTAGCATCGCTACATTTGGAAAATCTCCGCTCAGAAAAATCACAAAAATAAAAAGACGGAAGACGGAACTAAATCTTGAAATGTTTCTTTTTCATATTCATATTTCCTCGGAACCAGCATGGTGATCATAATGTTCATTGAGGCTCCTTTGTCTTCCAAGGACATTTGGATGTCCGCCCAGAGCTGCTGTACTCACGGAAAACTTTTAACCAGGCGAAGACTGTGGTCAGATGACTCTCGACCATGTTCAGCAAGGCCTTCTCATCAGAGTTCGACTACCCAAACGCAGGCTTTAAACGGTAGCCATTTTTTACTAGGCCAGAACGTATCATCTTAATTAAAAGAGACAAAAACAACGTTACCACAGCATAGTGATTAAACAGTGTTAACCCCACTAATACCCTTATGTGTATGTAATTATTTAGCCTTTGCAACACAAGAAAAGCATTAGTACATGACATTTAAAAAGCGTTTTTGTGCTTTAAAATAAACAGCACTCAGCAACATTTATTAATAAAACATGCACATTATTAGTAAACGACACAAATGCTTCCCCACGTGTAGTTTTCTCTTGTTATTTCTTATTGGTTAATTAGAACATTTCCACAAAACAAATAATTAGTAATTATAAATTAATAATTTTAATTTCTTTCGACAATAGACAAACCAGAGCTTAAAAAACCCAATAGATTTTCAACAGAAAACTCTGCTCCAGCAATCCCCCCTTTGGTGATATTATCACCAAATAAACAACCCCAAAAAAAAAATCAGTAAAATTTTAGTCCCAATTTTTAGGAGAAACTGGAAATGTCTTTTTCTTTTTGACAACACTAGACACCAGACTCCCTTTCATCATCCCTCTTTGTCTCCAAATAAACACTCTCCCTCAATTCTTCTAATTCTATTTCTTGTGGATCTCTTTTTCTTTTATTTCTCCTTTCAATATTTCTTTTAATTAATTTCTTTTTCCCTCCCCTGTTTTTACAACACAAACACACCAATCTTAGTATCAATAAAGCAACAATTATACAAGTCAAAGGAAACAATATCTTACCTATAATAGTACTACCTATTTTTGCAATAAAATTCTTAACAGCAACTATTTTATTAGCTATTTTAGTCCAAATACTTTCACCTTCCAGTGGTACTAATTCTTCATGCAAATCAGTAATATTTTTGATATAGACCTTCAGGTCTTTGCTTTCGTCTGGAATGTAAGTGCAACAATGTTGAACTTTCAATATTCCACAGACCCCACCCTCCTTGGCTAATAGAATATCAAGGGCAAGTCGATTTTGCATAGACATGGCACGTACGGCAATCAATTCCGTATTCACCAAAACAAACCCTCCAGCGGTATTTGTCGATAAGCGATCCACCACTGTTGACAGTTTCCGAATTCCATATGCATTCAAAGAAATTCCCACTGCTGGAATTAAAGCTCCAAAAATGTCACCCACTATTTGTGACCAAGTTTCTCTCTTAAAACGTGTTAGTAAATTAATATGTTCTACATCTTCTATTCTATCTATATGAAAAATCTTCGGAAAGACCAGGCCCACATAACACGTGCCATACCAATGGTCAGGCAACTTGTAATAAGCCTTGTTCCCACAAACATAATACACTCCTGGGAAAACTGGATCCTCTCCTCCTCTAAAACCCCATCCTGTCGCAATGAAGTATGTATCATGACACTCACTAGTCCCAACAAAGTATGTATCATATTGGGATTTCCTTCTTGTAATGCACAGCTTACCCTTCTGTGGTGCATCTAAAGCTAAAGTTGGACTATCTCCATTTCTCAATTCTTTTCCCATCTCAATGTCCCAAATTGTCTCACTCACTTTGTATTTCCCTGCCTTTTCATGCATACTCAATCTCCTTTCCTCCACCATGTTTAGGAAAGCTTTCTCCTCTTCTTTCAGACTGCAAGTTAAATTATTCTTAAAAATGTAATCTAATGTTAATTCTTCTTTTTCAATAAAAATCTCACCAAAAATGTTAGCTTCTTTAGCTGGATTCAGCTTTTCATTCATAGGCAATTGCCCAAAAATACTATCTTTGTTAGACATCTTATAATCTATTTTCCCTAGCAAATAAAAAACACTACTTAACACACTACAAGAAATTCCATGCGTAGCTGGTAAATGGTGATAAGTAACACCCTCTGAAACGGATGCAGGTAATTGCATACAAACATAGCAATCCCTCACTTCCATTGTCTTCACATATTCATACAACAATTTCGAAAAAACATTGCTAGAAAAATCATTAATTGACCTATCTTTATGCATGTAAGTATTACTAATTCTAGTTGAAACTACTTTTTGTGAACTCTTCTCTACATTAGTCTCATTCTCAGTATGTATTTCAAATGTACCTATTGTAACTCTAAATGTAACTAATAAAGCTAAAACACCCCATAGTAGTAACAATAATCCAGTACAGCAACAGCACATTTTACACCATCTTTTCAAGAAGGCACATCTACTTTGATTATTCTCTATGTTAGCCATTTTACTACTTTGACCGTGTCTTTTGACTTAGCCTCTACTACTCCGCTACTGTATTATTCTTTATTTCTGGATTACTTCAAACAGCTGAATTTCAGACTTTCTCTTTTTCACTTTTTCTCCAAGTGATTTCTTCAGTTCACTCAATTTGGATATTCATCACTTTTCACTCCTTCTTCTTCAGCAACATCAAATTGTATCAGATCATCAACAACATCCTGTGCATCCGACTCTTCTCCAATGTCAGTCAGGATAACTTTTAAGATTCCAACAGATTTTTCCTTTTCCTCAACCACTTGTCTCAAGATCCCCTCCGGATTGTCTCGATTCACTGTTTCTTCTTCTTCTCCTCCTTCAGACAGTGCCACATAAGACCATTCCAGTGATCTGTACTTTTGGTTGGGTTTTCTAATTCTCTTTATCTCCTCGTGTTCTCTTGACTCCTTTTGCTCCTTTCTTTTTACTTCGTTTTGACTCGACACCTCATTCACTTGTTCAGCTTTCGATGTATTTGCTCTTATCAGTCTGTATCTCAGCCTCTTTACTCTGTTGTTAGGCCAAAAATCTCCTCTTACAACCTTTTTCGGTCTTGTTTCTGTATTATTTCTTTCTCCTATCCAAGTTCTCTTTCTCAGAACTCGACCTTCTGATTTTTCATTCTCACTTTCATCCGATTCTGTTTCAAATGCCTCTTGTTCTTCAGCAGTTTTCTTTCGCTCCACAGTCTTTTTCACCACTGTTTGAGACTTCCCTACTTCTTTCCCTCCTCGAGTCTCCGACACACAATCTTCTTGCTGTCTACTTGTCCCTTCACCTAGCTTATCAGGAATGTTCCCTACACCTCCTCGGGGGTCTTCCGCAATCTGTCCCTCTCTATCTTCTTCTGACCCTATTTCTTCAGGTATAATCTCAAGTGGTTCTTCAGTCTCCTCCTCTTCTGATTCAGGAGTAATTTCTGTGGAACTGCTCTTTTCTCTTCTTTTTCCTCCACTGCTTTTTGGAACTTCAGGCTCTCTTACAGAATCTGATCTCCCTTCTGAGACTCTCAATGGTTCTCTTGAAGTCTTTTCTGCTTCTTTTCCTGAACTTTGATTTTTTCTCACTGGTTCTGGGTCTTCATCATCACTGGAATCTGATTCTTCAAAATACTCCTTGCCAGTCCCATCCTTTGGGTTTGGAACTCTCAGAGTATGACTCGCATGTACCCAGTTTTTCACACCAGCACACTTCACTGCAGTTGTCGTAGTCAAAATAACTTGTCTTGGCCTTTCCCACCTTGGAACCAAGAAATTTCTTCTTCTGTGTACTTTAATCCTCACCCAGTCCCCTGGACTCAGATCATGAGCTTGCTTCTTCTCAAGTGTGGTAGCTTCTTCTACAACCTGGTGAAACACAGAATGAACTGCGTCAGCCAGGCCTTTACAGTAATCCAAAATCATGTCATCAGTTATTGTCATCAACTTATTGACAGGCACATATGCATGTCGCATTGCGCGTCCCATCAAAATCTCGTGCGGACTCAACCCAGTAGTTCTATCTGGAGTAGATCTAATAGTCATTAGCACTAGAGGCAAGACATCAGGCCATTTCATTCCAGTGGCTAAACACATCTTACCAATCCTGTTCTTGATTGTGCCATTTATCTGCTCAACCACACCAGAAGCCTCTGGCCTGTATGCACAATGTAGCTTTTGCTGTATGCACAATGCTTCACAAATCAAACTCATGAGCTCATTATAGAAGTGTCCACCTCTATCAGACTCAATCGTTACTGGAAACCCGTACCAAGGAATCAACTCTCTTAACAGTAACTTTGCCACTGTTATTCCATCATTTCTCCTAGTCGGATAGGCCTCCACCCATCTTGAGAACAAACAGACTACTACTAGAACATACCTCAGTCTGTTCACTTGGGGCATTTCAATGAAATCTACCTGCATTCTCGTGAAAGGACCACCTTCTCTACCTATCGTTCCCAGACTCACCACTGTCTTTTTCCCAGTGTTAAATTGCTGGCAAGTCAAACATCTTTGACAGATGCTCTCTGCAATTGTCCTGAATTTTGCATTGTACCAAGTCTGTTTAAAAGACCTGATCATCGCATCCCTTCCCAAATGTCCCTGGCCATGATACATCCTTGCCATTGTCGACAACATGGAATTAGGCATGACTGGTCTGCCATCTCTATAGACCCAAACATGGTCTGTTTCTCTTGGGGCACAACCTGCCTTGATCCAGTCTTTCTTTTCTTCCTTTCCTGCCTCATCCTGCAACTGTTTCACTTCATCCCACGTTTCTAGGACATTAGTAAACATCACAGAACAAAAAGACATTTCTCCTTCTCGTTCCCTATTAATCGAGTGATTGTTCTTAGCACAATATTGTGCAATGTCGTTAGCAAATCTGTTGCCAACAGTCACAAAATCATCTCCTTGTCCATGAGCAGCACATTTCACAACTGCTAATTCTTTAGGCAGCTGTATCGCCTCAAGCAATTTCCCAATCACTTCAGCATTCTTTATTGGAGTCCCACTCGACGTCAAGAAACCTCTCTATAGCCAAATTTGGCCAAAATCATGCACAACTCCAAATCCATACTGACTATCAGTCATCACAGTCACTCTCAGATCTTTCCCAATTTCACAAGCTTTCGTCAATGCCACCAATTCTGCAACTTGTGCAGATTTCACTCCTTTCAATGATGATGCTTCCATCACTTCTGAAACCTTGCACACTGCATATGCTGCACTCAGCACACCCTCATCATTCCTCAGGCATGATCCATCTACAAACAGCACATGATCACTCTCAAGCAAGGGAAGATCCCTTATGTCTGGTCTCGGTTTTGTACAGTAATCCAGCACATCCAAACAATTGTGATCATCTTCTGTCTTCACACCCACATTTTCAATATCCGGCAACAATGTCGCTGGATTCACATTCACACATCTCTCCAAAGTCACATTTGATGCTCCCAGAATGACTTTCTCATATTTAGTCAGCCGACTATGTGACATGTACTGAGTTCTGCTTCTTGTCAAAAGAATTGCCGCGACTATGTGACATGTACTGAGTTCTGCTTCTTGTCAAAAGAATTGCCACATTATGAGGTACGAATACCCTTACAGGATATCCCATTATGATTCCCTCACTCTGTTCCAGACTTCTGCATGTTGCAGCCACAGATTTCAGACAACCTGGTAAACCCACAGCTACAGGGTCAAGTGTCGATGAGAAGTACGCAATAGGTCTTCTCAGTAATCCATGCTTCTGAATTAACACTGAAAGTGCACATCCATTTCTCTCACTGCAGTACAATTCAAACTCTTTCTCATAGTCTGGCATACCCAAAGCAGGGGCTTCACACATTCTGCTCTTCAGCTCCTCAAATGCTGCCATTTGTTCTCCATCTAGTTCCAATGGATCTGTCATCTCACTTTTTGTCAGCTTAATCAGTGGCTTTGCTATCAGCGAGAAATTAATTATCCACTGACGACAATAACCCACCATTCCCAGGAACATTCTCACTTCCCTCTGGGTCTTTGGGGCTTTCATTTCTCTGATAATTCTAATCCTGTCATCAGTCACTTTTCTCAGACCTTTTTCAATATTGTGTCCAAGATAATGCACCTCTTTCTTGCAAAATTGCAATTTAGCTGGAGATACCTTTAACCCTCCATCTGCCAGATGATTCAGTAAAGCTATGGTATCCACTTCACAAGCTTCACGTGTCTTTGATGCCACAAGTAGGTCATCAATATATTGCACTAGTACTGAGTTTTCAGGCATGATCAAACTCTCCAATGACTTTTTCAATAACTGATTGAATATCGAAGGACTCTCCGTATACCCCTGTGGGATACGACACCATGCTAAAATACGCTGGCCAAACCTAAATGCAAAAATCGGCTGGCTGTCATGATGCAATGGAATTGAAAAGAAAGCATGACACAAATCAATCACTGTGTACCACTCAGCATCATGTGGAATCTGATACAAAATCACTGACGGATTTGGCACAATAGGACAACATGCCACCACAATTTGATTAACTTTTCTCAAATCCTGTACAATCCTGAACTTCCCATTAGGTTTCTTTAGCCCCATTATCGGTGAGTTACACGGACTACTCAGTAGTTCTCTCAAAACTCCTTGCTGAATCATTTTCTCAATTATAGGAGTTATTCCCTCAATTATTTCTGGTGTCATTTTGTACTGAGGAATGTTAGGATAAGTAATTCCCTCTTTCACTGAAATTTTCACAGGATCTACATTATTCATCAATCCCACATCCTCTCCAGTAAAATCCCAAACTGTCCTTTTCACTGTGTCTCTCAGCTCTTGAGGCAAATCCTCCGGATCAAACACAGCATATGCACCAATTAACTCACTCTCTCTATTTTCTAGAGTCATTCGGTACAAAACATCCTCATCTGGTGTTTCAAAAGCTATTCCATCCGGTGTACAAAAAATTGTACAATTCATCTTACAAAGCAGATCCCTGCCTAACAAGTTCACTGGACTAGTGTCACAGACAATAAATCTGTGCATGTCTGAAAATTTCCCTATTTGTACTCTTACTGGTTCAGTAAGACGTGTCTTGATTTGTGTATTGGCTACACCAACTACTTGGATTGCTTCATCCGAGAGAGGAAGATTTCTAATATCTGTTGACCTGACAGTTGATCTTGTCGCACCTGTGTCTACTAAAAAAGTAACACCTTCTTCATTTATTTTCCCATCCACAAATGGTCCTGCCTGGTCTATTTCTAGAGTTGCACCAAGTATGCACTCTTCCTCCTCTTTTCGGCACCGTCAATAATCACCTTCAGACTCACTCCCTTCATTCTTTAACAAGTACTGCTGTACCTGGTTAGAACGCCTTTGTTTGTTTACCTGCTCATCATTGTAGAATCCCGAATCCTTATTATACTTTTGTGATCCTCTATTCTGCGGCAAGGGCGGTTTTGGCTCTTGACTCTGCTGTTTCACAACAGAAGGTTGTTGCTGCTGTCGATTATTCCCTTCGTTCTGCACCTGTTGATTTAAGGATTTACTCTCATTATTCGCTAATGGTGGATTGGTACATTCAGATCTCCAATGTCCCAGTTGGCCACAGTTGTGACACGGGAACTTTTTCTTGGCTTCCTCAAGATTCCCCTTTCCTTTCCCTGCATATCTAGGCCTATTCCCTGGATTATTTCCTGCATTATTCGCCTGTTCCACCAACTGTGCTTCCTGTCTTTCCGCAACTTTCACTTGTGCCCACATTGCTTTCTCTTTCAGCTTTCTCTGTTTTGCTTCAATTTCATCACTGAGGTATTTTGCATGTCTCAAAATCTCATCTATTTTCTTACTCTGCCAGTCCACTGTATGCTCACGAATTCTCTCACTAATCTCAGGTCTCAGGCCATATACAAATCTGTATACAAAATGACTCAAATCCTTGTCACCCAGGTGTTCATCCCCACTGAATTGTTTAAAAGCCAGTATCAGCCTCTCATAAAAAGCATGAACTGATTCTTTTGCTTCCTGGTGTGTTCGATCTATTTTAACCCAGTCTGTCTCTTTTGGAGGTACTTTATTTTTCAGGTATACGATCACCTGCTCATACTTTCTCATTACCTCTGGATCTGGTGCTCCTGTTCTCTGATCTCTCGGATATTCCTCAGTAGGCCAACTTACAACTATTTTACACTCAGCCCACAAGTCTGCTGGAACAATTATATCAAACAGACTATTCAGGTCAATCCACAGCACTTTCGACAATTTCACAAACCTGTCTACCTGCCTATACCACTCGACGGGCTTCTCTCTCAGTCGAGGGAAATCATTCGTAAATGATAAAATATCCTGTCTGGTCCATGGAACATGTACATATCCTCCTCCAGGTATTTCTCTCATAGGATAAGCATCCACTGTTTTCTCTTTTTCTCTCACAGGAAATGCTGAATAAGTCCTATCTCCCGATTCTTCTCTTTTCTTGTACCACCTATCCTTCCACTTTTCAACATCACCCCATTTTCGCAATAAAGCGATCATCTCTTTAATCTGTCCTGTTCTACCAGCACCATTCAGATTCTCAATATCTTTGTCTGTGAAATCCATCCTGTAAGACTTCTGCAAAGCTTTCACTTTATCAATGTCAACTCCGTGCTCATTCGCTATTGCTCTTAATCTGTCATGTGTATTTTTAGCTCTCCAGGTGATATTTTTACACATAAATAACAATTCACCATCATGATGATTTTTTAGAATTTCTGTAGGAACTGTCCCTGCAACAAGCTCTTCTAATTCTACACGTAACCGAGCCACATCAATTGCCTGTGAATCTTTATCCCTCTTTTAAAGAACTTTCATCCATTCATTCAAATCTTCAGCTGTTATTTCAGTAGATTTTCTCACTGGAACCACTTTCTTCTGCGGTTCTAAAATCGGCATCCCTGAACAACTAGCTTCACCAGCATCCAATCTTGAATTAGACTGTATCTCTAATCCTTCACTACATGTCTCATGTCTGGATTGTCTCAAATCATCATTTTCTGTCCTTTTTCCTGAATCTCCCGAAGGACCAGCCAAACTTGTCAATCTATTCCCAACATATGGAATCATCAAATTATTTTCACCCGTCCTCTGCTTATCAAAAACAGGCATAACCGGACCTATGGTTACAGGCACCGTAACAGCTTCTAGATTCTTTGTCAGCTCTCTAATCTTTTCAGTCAACTCCGATGTAGTTCTGGCTAATTCTCTCGTATTTTCGCCACCGCTTCTATTCTCTCTTTCCCTGAAAGGATTACCACTTCTTAACTCAGGTGTCACATTTTCTGTCTCAATGATACGCAATGTATCTTTTATCGGAGAAACAACTGGTGTGCTCTCTTCTGGTTCTGGTCTATATGGAGGTGGTCTTTTGTAAATCATGTCATTCAAGACTTCATCCTCATACTCATTAACTCCATATCTTCTCACTTCTGCCTCAGGAACCCTTTCTGTACCCTTCTCTTCAATTGTTCTCATAGGGTATAATCCCTCTGACATACTAGCATTTCGCCATCTCTTCATTCGATCATGATGAGTTTCACGATCATGTCTCCTCCCAAACATGTACCTGTAATTTCCCCCAGACCTCTGTTTTTCTCGCTCGTGTACTTCCTCTTCCCATTCCACTAAAGCCTCAAACTGTGTCGGCCTTGGTCTTGGGTCAAGACGTAACATCTTTTCCCGCAAATTTTTCAACACGGCCAGATTAAATGATCCATGTTCTGGAAATGCTAGAACACCATCTTCTTTAGTATACCTAACCCAATTCTCCAACCATATACAGGTATGATACCCATATCTCGCAGCCATGAAGGATGCAGGCGTTTTCGATGGAGGTAACAATTCACCTTCTCTCGTTTTAACATCTTTATCCTTGTCGAACCAATTTTTAATCTTTCTGAACAAAGATTTTTTCTTTTTCTCTTCTTGGTAATACATTTTAGCTTTTACCAAACTTTCTAATCCCTTCCGTAATGCAACTGAATAGTACGATGTTTTATCCAATAACAGCGCGACTCACACTAACGCACCAATCCTGGAGCGTCTACGTCACAAGAATACAAAGTGACTCTTTCCAATCCTTACGCGGCTCACACCAACACACCAATCTCAGCGCGAGCACTATTCTCATCTAATATCCAATCAGAGCGCGGTCTGTTTGACGTCAGCAGTCGCTGCAGTCTCTCCTGCTCCTGTCTCCTGTCAGTCGTCTACCCCTCCTTTACAAAACTTCTCAGTAGACTTCGTGTCAGATTCTACAAAATCTATTAGTTACAACATATAAACATCTCCATTGTCTGCTTCGCTAACCAAAGAATAGTAAAGAAAATCTATTTCACAAGAATCCCGTTGACACAGTAGCACATCCCTCTACTCTGCCCTTCTAACTTGCATTCATTAACTGTTTCCTCTAGGACTGCTCCAAAGAGTATTACAATTAACTAAATATATGAGCATTCACGCACATTCATACAAGAAAATGTAGTACATACACACAGAATCCTGCTTTTCCTGAGAACAGTGAACAATCTGCTTCACTACAGAATTATAACATACGTTAACCAAGCAGTGTTTTCTTCTGCCCAGTCCTTCAGACAAGCTCAGAGAATACCTATTACTCCTCCCGCGATAAGCTTTAACGGTGAACGTTACGGATCCCTGGGACTTGAGACCAGAGTTTCACAGATAACCTTCGCTACCATACACACTCCTTTTATACCAGAAATATTTCTAATAGTAACACACAACGATGTCACTAATTCCGAGCACAGACAATGTGACGCGCAACTTCAATTGTCACACGTTTTTTTTTTTCCTGCATACGTACAGGACCAACAATCCCGTCTTTCCCGAGAGCAGCATATACTTCCCTCTGCCCTACTACGGAACTGCTACCAGCTCCCAAATTCCAGAAGCACTACATAAAACTCAACATGACGACTTCAACCTTTAGTATTAGTACATATACCAACATCAATCAATAATCAATAAATCAAAAGCCAATGTACAAGCAATCTAATCAGATCAAGACAATCATCAATAACCATCAAATTCTGCTACCAGGAAATTGGTGCAGATTGGGGTGTACAAATTCTCCCTACTTCCACGGATAGAGTAAATTCACAGATACACGCACATACACTCATCATATGCTTGGGCCCATTTCACTAACATACACTCAGAATACTCTTTTAGCACTGAACCTGTGGGAAGAAAACCTTCTAAACACCCTCTATCCACACTATGGTCGATAAGACCTAATTGACACTGTCTCGAGTCATGATTTAACCAATAATAATCAACAATAATCAAAATAGAGTACTCAATAATTGACAAGACATAATAACCAACACTGTATTTAAAATTATGATTCTTTATCTAAAATTAGTTCAAATGGAAAGGCAATCAAAATAAAATCATTATTCTCATAGTTACCTATTCTAGCTAAATGTCATAAATGGGTCATCAGGACAGGTCTCTCAATAGAAGTCTCTTAGGTCACCGTCCTCACAGCATCGATCCTCACCAACGCAAGTTCGGAAAGAAGTGGCCTCAGAATCCAAAATGCAACGCACGAACCCTCTCTAAGCTAACAATATTTATAATGAATTAAACAATAGAAGGCAACATAAAATGTTTTCGATATCCGCTGAACCGCTGAGCAAAGCGAGCAGGAAAGGATGTAGCATCGCTACATTTGGAAAATCTCCGCTCAGAAAAATCACAAAAATAAAAAGACGGAAGACGGAACTAAATCTTGAAATGTTTTTTTTCATATTCATATTTCCTCGGAACCAGCATGGTGATCATAATGTTCATTGAGGCTCCTTTGTCTTCCAAGGACATTTGGATGTCCGCCCAGAGCTGCTGTCCTCACGGAAAACTTTTAACCAGGCGAAGACTGTGGTCAGATGACTCTCGACCATGTTCAGCAAGGCCTTCTCATCAGAGTTCGACTACCCAAACGCAGGCTTTAAACGGTAGCCATTTTTTACTAGGCCAGAACGTATCATCTTAATTAAAAGAGACAAAAACAACGTTACCACAGCATAGTGATTAAACAGTGTTAACCCCACTAATACCCTTATGTGTATGTAATTATTTAGCCTTTGCAACACAAGAAAAGCATTAGTACATGACATTTAAAAAGCGTTTTTGTGCTTTAAAATAAACAGCACTCAGCAACATTTATTAATAAAACATGCACATTATTAGTAAACGACACAAATGCTTCCCCACGTGTAGTTTTCTCTTGTTATTTCTTATTGGTTAATTAGAACATTTACACAAAACAAATAATTAGTAATTATAAATTAATAATTTTAATTTCTTTCGACAATAGACAAACCAGAGCTTAAAAAACCCAATAGATTTTCAACAGAAAACTCTGCTCTAGCAGTGGAACGCAGACTCTCTTTGGATCCCGCTTCCTCCTCACTTCCATGTGCCCAGTTACAGAATGACCCACCCGTTTCTGGTAATCTCAGTACAGTTGTTGGCACCACTACCCCCCAAAGCTTATTTCCCCAGATTCGGGGCCATTGGATACCTCCCAGGCCTGTGTTAATATCCAGAGTCCTCCTAGGGTTTTAACAAGAGGGAGGTTGGATCACAAAGGCAAAAAAAAGAGGTTTCTAGTAAAAACAGGAGAGACCAAGGGACTAGTAAGACTTCTGTTATGTTACTTCATCCCGAACCTAGTGGGACTTCCGCAAAAGGGAAGTGTTCTGATTGTAAGACCAATTCCCTGACTCAGGCTTCGATCCAGCCTCTTCTGAATTCCCTATTTGTTAGTCTTAAAGACCATTTAGCCTGCCTTTTAGAACCTGTCCTTCACAAATTGGATCTTGTAGCCAGAAGGTTGGACACACTAGAAGCCAGACTCGCTGGTGATAAGATCTCTGTAATAGGGCCTCCCCCATTGTCAAACGGGGTGATGTCTGTTGGTGTGACCAATGAGGTCTGTAAGGCTAGACCACCAAGGTCTGTGGGGGCCTTGCCAGCTTTTCCTCCTATAGGGGAAGAGAAGGGCTATGATCCAGGTATGGAAGTGGTTACCGCTAGGGGTAACAACAACTATTGCGATGAGCAAAGTCGCCCTCCCCTGGGTAATAGGGCTAGTAATGAGGGGGTGGGAGCAGGGGCTTCTACAACCCTTTCCAATTTACATCTCCCTCCCCAAGCCACCCCCTATTCCATAGTCTTGGCTAATGTCCCACCTCTCTTAGAAGGAACCTACAAACATTGGTCAAACCTTAAGAATAAATCCCTGCACTACTTGAGTACTAAAATAGGGAATAGTAAGGCCTTGTTCAATGATTTTAATATGGTTAGGCGTATTAACTGGATTGTCCAGTCTTACAAGTCCCTTCCTGGGGATTGTGTGGTGTTGAGTTTTAAGTCCCCGGCTTTGGTCGAATACATATTGGAAGCCGCTCTCCACCAACCTCCAGCATTTAACATGATTAAAATTCTCCCACTAGGCTTTTTTTATAAGCCAGGATGTTTTCAATCTATGGGGGACAATCGTGCCCTTTCGAGTCTTCCAGTAAGGCCTAAACAGCCCATTGTGACCACCGATCGTTTTGATATCCTCTCAACATTGGAGGACAATGATTGACGTATGGCTAGCTCTGCTTATCCCCTACTGACAGATCCTGGGGCTTCGGGTCTCTCTTGTCATCAGAGCCGGAATATTATTATGTTACCATATCCTAGTGTTACTCCTTGCACGTCTAACCTCTCTGCTTCTATACAGCCCTTTTCTGCTAAAATGTCTGACCTCCGGGCTGTGCCAGGACAGGTGGTGGTAACTGATCTTGTTAATTCGCCACTGAAATTGGGTTCATGGAACATTGCAGGGTTGTGATCCAGGCTAGACATTCCTGATTGGGCCACTTTTATTGATGATTTCGAGATATGAACATTTCAAGAGTCCTGGGCAATGGTTCCCCAATTTCGTACAGGTTTCCTGATTTTTTTTAAACCGGCTGTTAAGGGCCATAGGGGTAGACCGATGGGTGGATTAACCACTTGGGTCCGTCAATGTGAGGGTGTCACTGTGACAGAGGTCCCAATCGATAGTCCAGACATTTTGATCATCAGGGTTCAATCTCTTAACGGCCTTAATCTCCTTATAATAAACATTTATGTGAGGGGCCTCCTGGGAGGTAAATGTTCACCCACTTGTCTCCTTTTGGAGAACTATTTAGGGTTCGACACAAAATCCATCAATAAGATTGTGGCTGGAGACTTTAATGTCTGCTTTGAGCCCTTTGGTGTTGATAGCGGGGATTTCATAGAGGATGAAGACTCTCTCTGGGGTGTTCCCCAGTTGGAGCTGGAACCTGTAAGAAAATGGACACAAGCGGCCCTGTTCATGAAAGGTTTATGTTTAAATCAGGGTATGAGAGCAGTTAATGGGCGAACAAAATCGGATAGGTTGGGGAGGATGACTTTTGATAATGGTAGAACTGAGAGTCGAATCGACTATATTTTAGTCAATTTGGAGTTGTGGTCGCTTATTGACGATATGGTGGTAGTAATTAGAGTTGCGAGTGATCATAACCCACTTGTCCTTTGTATTAATGATAATAGCTTTACTGACCTTCCCACTACTCCTGATGCCCGTACATTTACGGATGTCATTCTCACAAATGATCTAAGAAGGGTGAGATGGCCGAAAATCGCCACTTGTGAGACTTCTCGGGCGGCTATCAGGAATTTGGTCAGCAATACCATGGCAACTCTCAATCAGTTGAAGTCCCAAGATCTGATTAAGGATAACGTACGGGATATTCACAACATGCTTTTTACCGAACTTAAATCATTCTTTGTTAGAACTTATTCTTCTATCGGTAAAGGCAAAGAGTTGAGATCCTGTACTTGGTTTAACAAGGACTGTAGACTGGCCCAAAGTGCCCTGATACAGGCCATTAAATCTAGTTCTCCCACCACCATCCAAAAATGTAGGATTGCATATAAATCTGCCCAACTTAAGGCCAAGCAAAACTGGGATGAGGACCGCTGGAGGGATCTATATCATGCTTGTCTTGACCGTAATATGGTCCAATTCTGGCATCTTCTCAAATGGGGCAACTGCTCCTCGGATATTCGGCCCACCAACTACGTTGAGCCACAGCAGTGGGTCGCGTATTTCGAGGAGCAGTTTAAGGTTAGCAATAGGGTGGCTAATAATATTTGTCCATTTGATGTTGAAAACCCCTTGGAATTCTCCCCCTGTGAGGTTAAGTCTGTTTTAAAATGTATTAGGAGTGGTAAGGCCCCGGGTTCCGATTGTATCCCTGCTGACCTATTCATCCAGGAGCAAGATGTATGGATCCCGTACCTGACTGTGCTAGCAAATGGTCTTTTGCGGGTGGTGCTGCTGTCCCTGACTCGTGGCTCGGGGCAGAGATATTGCCGATCTATAAGAAAGGCGATTGCTCTGCCCCGGCCAATTATAGACCAATTAGTCTTATTGACGCAGTACAAAAAATTATAGCCCGCCTTGTACTGGCTCGTATACAATCCTGGATGGCTGATTCTAACGTGTTGTCCCCTCTTCAGGCAGGGTTTCGTTCACACATTGGGACCCTGGACCAAGCATTTAGGGTAGTACTCCTTTATTGGAAGGAGGTTTTCTTGGGGGGTGGTAAGCTTTACGCGGCCTTCGTGGACCTACGGACCGCGTTTGACCTTGTCCCGAGGGTCAAGTTATGGGAAGCACTTTTGGAGATGGGCATGCCCAAAGAATTGGTATCCTTTCTGATTACTATTCATGATAATACGTATGCCCGTGTTCGATGGGGCAAACCAGGGGAGGTGACGGAGAGATTTAAAGTGTCCAAAGGAGTTCGCCAAGGGTGTGTGCTCGCTCCCACTCTGTTTTCACTATTTATTAATAGGGTTATAAACTATTTTTCCAACCACCCAACTGATGCACCCTCCTTGGCTGGAATGAAGATTCCCCTACTCATGTTCGCAGATGATACTCTTCTGATTTCGAAGACGAGACAGGGCTTGCAGTTAGCCCTGTCTCGCTTTGAGGTTTTCTGTCGCGAACATGAGTTGGAAATAAATGTTGGGAAGACCAAGTTCATGGTTTTTCGAGGCCCTAGGCGCATTAATGCGCGGGTATGTTTGGGTGGTGTCAGCTTGGATCAAACGGCTGTGTTTACTTATCTAGGGGTCACCTTTAGCGAGACTTGCAGCTGGTCAAACCAGCTGGATCTCCTCGCTCTTAAACATGCCCAATTAGGTGGAGCTTTGTTGAAAGAGCATAAACTTTCTCTGACAAAACCAATAGCTCCCCTAATGAAGATTTATGGCTCCAAGATTCTTCCTGCCATTTTATATGGCGCTGAAATTTGGGGCTTTAGTAACCTGTCCAAATTGATGACTGCCCAGAATAACTTTCTTCGGTCAGCAATAGGGCTTCCCCAATCTACACCGCGCATCCCATTATTATATGACTTGGGAATCCAGCCTCTAGAGGACTTGGCAGGGTATAGACCACTGGCGTTTTGGCGACGCCTGTGGACTACTCCCAAATTATCTATTTATGCTAAAGCCCTCATGGAGGTCAAAGGGCTGGAGGGTTGGCATAGGATATCATGGTTGTCTGGTATTAAAACCCTGTTGACTGACCTCGGGATGGGTGACCTTTGGGCCAACCCAGACACTGTAGTTTTCCCACAGAAAAATGTCTTAAGGGATGCCTATTGGTGTATGATTAAGAACAGGAGATTTGCCTCCCTTATGGGCACCTCTATGACTGCTACATTTTTTGCTTTTAAGGATGAGTCTGTTTATGAAGGTTACTGGGACACCATTTTGAAACACTTTGACCGTAAACTGTATCATCAGTTTAGAGTGGGCGCCTTACCACTGCGAGGTCTCACCAAAAGCTGGAGTCCTCTTGGTAGCGATAAGTGCCCCTTTTGTGTAGATATGATCGAATCTATGGATCATTTTCTTTTCTGTTGTCCAACATACCTACTTCCTCGACGTGTTTGGCTTCGTCCTGTTTGCAGATTAATGAGCACCCATTCTGCACAGGTTGCTAGTAGAATTTTGAAAACAGACACATCAAAACCTGTAGTAATAGGTGTTGCCAAATTCATTAGTTGGGCATGGATTCTTAGGGTACGGAAACTCAAGTCTTGATATGTGTCCCACATGGTTCAGCTGATTTTCAACCAGCACCATCACTATGGTCTTTTAGGGTAGATTGGCGTGTGTTTTAGTAAATCTTACTATGGTTCGTCATTATGTCTTAATCATTTTTTCACTATGAAATATTTTACATGATTTTAGTATTTTGTATCTTGTATTGTAATTTGAATTGTATTTTTATATGAACTTCTTTTTTAACATGTGTAGTATGTCTTTTATGATGTTAATCGAATAAAGACTTATTGACTGACTGACTGGCTGACTGCTTATTATTTCAAACTTCAAAGAATCCCTTTCATTACAAAATGTGTTTGTGTTTTTTTTTTATTTTTTAAATAAATGTGCCTCTACAACCTAAAGTGCTATTGATGGCTTTGTCACTACGAGTCATGTTCTCAGGGGCATAGCTTGGTCAGTAAGATTCGGGGGGGGGGGGAGGGGGGAGGAAGGGATTCATAAATTGCCAGACTATAAAACAGAATGCCAAAGGATGGAGGGATGACCAAGGTCTGGGATACAATGTTCCCATGAAGAACAGGTTCAATACTGATTCGCATCAGGTGGACACCTGTCTAGGTTCCTGAAAAAAAGTTAAAACCTTTTAGTCAAACAAGGACGACCTATAAAAACCAACAACGAAATAGGAGACCTGAGTTAGGGTTCCCAAACCCAACTCACAAGCCAAGAATGCATTTATTTGGGTGGATGTCAACCCCCCCCCCCCAAGCTACGACCTTGCATGTTCTTGTCTAGAGTCAGTCGCTCCTTTCCTTGAGCCTGTGTGGTACTCTGGTTTCGTTGCAATGTGTCGAAATCCAGGGGCCTGTGACCGAAGATCAACTAACACAGGTCAGTTATCAGTGGAAATCGAATAAGTTGAATTAGCATGCAAACATCTAAAACTATCAAGCCAGATAAATGTATTTGTTCATTTGTGATTTCTAAGGCACGCTAGCTGAGCATGGGCCCCCTCACAGACAATCATGGCAGGGGCAGCCTTTGTGATTTTTATTTTCATTCCCTGAAGCAATGTTCAAATCTGTATGCATCTTTGCAGATCCAACAATTGGATCCATTGCACATTAGATGGGGACAAAGGGGGCATTAGAATAAAATCGAAGATTTATAAACACGTTGCCAGCACTGACGTGAAAAGTGCCGCGCATTCCCTGAATGGTAGGTAAAAAGCATGCTTACTTACTTGATTATAGTGTTCTTATAAAGGCAATTCTTTATGACATGAACCAATTGTTTTTTACAACTAGTTTTACAACTATTCAGTGGCACAACTAGACCCACATTTTGGGGGGACTAGTAATTCAAGCCACAGGGGTGAGGTTGCCATATGATGTAGAAAAATCCTCATAGCCAGTATGGGAACAAAAATTGCCAATATGTCTGGGTTTAATGTGCTAACACATTTAAATGGCATTTGTGCATGTCTGTATTTTCATGTTTCACCACATTACAGTCAGATCTATTGACTTTGCCATTAATATCCACTCAGACACTAAGCACTGCTGGAGCTTTGAGAGCATTCACCACACCTGCAAGCTTTAGATGTGTGCAAGATGGTTGGTACCGAGCGAGTTTTGTGCAAGTGCGCATGTCTGCCACACAGAAAAGAAAGCACTAAAGCCTTATTAGAAAAGTGTCTTCTATTACCAAAAGAAACTAAAGACACATAATAAACAAATGCTTCCACGGAACAAGAAGATAAGCATGGGGCTTCTTCCAATAAACACAAAAAAGTGCTCTCACAGACATCAAGAAGTAGACTTACATGAACCCTAATAAAACAGTTACACTTGTACTGGGATAAAAAAAATGATATAGGACTTCTATTTGAATGTCACACAATGAGGGGGGTTCACAACACAAAGAGCTTAAAAGGAAGGATCATTAACAGAGCAGAGTAAGTGGGATAACTGCACAATGTGAAAACTGACGTGTTTATATTGTTATAGCACAGATTTAGCTGGGGAGCACCGGAGCGTTGTATATTATGGGGAGTGATGGAAGCCGAAGGAAGATTGCATGGATATAGAGAGGGCTTAAATATTTGAACAGACACTTACTCACAGTTAAGGCATCATTAGAGATTAAGGGCCTGATCTAGATCTTGGCGGATGGGTTACTCCATCACAACCGCATAGCCCGTCCGCCGAAATATAAATCCCGTAGGACATAATGGGATTTATATTTCGCAGATAAATGGAGTAACCCATCTGCCAAGATCTAAATCAGGCCCTAGGTGATTTGCCCAGAACTGCCCAACTTTACGTCAAGTGCCAAGCTAGATTCAAACCGGGCAGGTCTCAATGTTGACTTAGTCACTAAACCACATCTTCTTCATTAGTTAATGTAATAAAACATTCAAAAAAGGGTTAACAGTTGGCAATGCGACCAAAGTTCACCTTCACCAATCTTTCTAAACACTTACATTATTTAGATATTTTCCCATAAGCATTATGCTGTGTTCCCCATGATGCTTAGTGAGTTGACTGAACACAAATTATTGTAGATTATAGTTATTATACAGGGGTCAGACCTTCATTATGTTGTTTCTCATTTAGGTTCAGTTTTGTCTATGTGCATAATATAATGCAATATATAACATAAATATGTATGTGAATCTAAACAATGTAATGGTTTATTAATAGTGATGCATCTCCATTAAACCCAGCAGGGTGGAACAGAAACCATGGTCCAGATGATGAGAACCTTTTTTTCTTGGATTTTTCCTATTATTTAAAATAGTATAACAGGGATGATGAATCGCCTTCAGTCTTTGGCACTACAATCCTTTCTTGAAATAGCTCTGAACTGTCTGTGAAAGGCAAGCACCAATATTGCAAATTACAACTATAAAGCCAGTTTCTATTTGAGAGCTGGAGGTTAAATATCTTTAAAAAAAATACAGATATATGCTAAGGCCAAATTTGCACAGTCACATATTATTTTTCTCCGAATGAAAGAGGGCTGGCTAAAGATGTCAAAATTAAAATGTGCTCATGTTGCACCAGAAATTCCTGATGGCAAATAATGCTGTCAGTCATGCTTATGAAGGACCCAAAGCTGTGTAAAAATGAGAGGAACACTTGTTATGGTAAGCGTCAATAGCACAAGTCACACTGCTGAAGGATTAGAATCAGAAATATGAGGATAACCAGGCAGAGACGTGGGGACAAGTCATGTATGTACAAAGGCGCATGCATACCCGTAGACCTGCGGCCCCTCAAACTGGGATGCTGTAGTTCCAGCTGGTTGTCACCACCTGCACTGCCAGCCAGTAAGGGGCTCATGTTCCTCCACCTGAACAGATGCTGATGATCTCTTGCAGGAAGATGGAAGGAATAGCTAGCAGCCTAGGGGAGTGCGTAGACCTTTTGTCTGCTGGGGGAAACCAGGATCGGATCCTGAGGCTGCTGAAGGAAATCCCTACTCCTGTCCCCTTGACGTTGATCTCCTCGCACAGGCTTCCAGCTACACATATCCATCCATTCAATTTGGGATCGCCTGCTGCAATCAACCCGAGAGCTGAATGGAGAAGCACTGACAGCTGGATCGCCAGTGAATGACAGCATTTGCATGATGTCCTGAAGAAGCAGGGCACTGGCACAAGTTATATCCATTGACAGCAGTACCACAATAAAAGCATCAGAAACTGCCAGTATTTAATAGCAGCAGACCTCGCTTGCAGGGACAAGGGCACAAGTTGCAGGGCATGGCAGCATTAAGACCTGTAGGCATTGGAGGCAAGACTCAGTAACAGCAGCAAGGCACATGTAGGAGTTGTGGCAACAACAAAACTCAATGTGACAGCTTCAGACGTTTCAGGATATGTCAGAAGCATCTCTAACAGCATCTTAAGTAAAGAAGCGTGACCACACACACACTATCAGAATGCTACAGAAGTGAGAGTGGCAGCAGCACTCACTCTTTCACTAATATACGCATTTCAATGGATTTAGAACACACTCCAAAGACAGTGGGTAACCTGCATCCTGTGCTGTACATGTTCTGTGAGAGATAAATGTTTACAGTATAGCTGCCTAGTAGTGTCTGTTCTAAATGGATGTTGCTTGAAAAAACAAGGAGAGGGGCTCATAAACGTCCAAAGAGACAGAGCACCAGACACTATATAGTGAAAAAGATTTTTCCCTTTGGACTACACAAATGAATAAAATATCACTCAACTACTCCCACCAATCAGTCACATTCAGACACACCCAACTAGTGTATGTAGCCACTCACTCCAGATGGAATGTGGAAAGTCTACCTTGAAAAAATATATTAACAATTCTTAAAATTCTCACATTAAGTTTATTAACACATAAGACTTTTTAATGTGGTGCGAGTGGCTACATACACTAGTTGGGTGTGTCTGAATGTGACTGATTGTTGGGAGTAGTTGAGTGATATTTTATTCATTTGTGTAGTCCAAAGGGAAAAATCTTTTTCACTAAATGGATGTTGAACTTGCACTGTGGCTACATATTGCAAGCAAAATATTTGTTGCTGTCAAAGAGTACCTCTTCTATGAGGAAAGAAAACTAGCACTGTAGGGGTCTGTATGTAGTGAAGCTTATATTGCTGCTGTCCAGGACATACATGTTCTGTAAGAGAGGGAGGTTTGCACTGCTGTCCCCTAAGTTGCACCTTCTCTATAAGGAAGCAAAGCTTTCACTGCTGCAGTCCCATCTGTACCTGCTCTGTGAAGGAGAGACACGTTTCTACTGATGCTCATCTTTAACCTGTTCTGCAGGGAAGCTTTCACATTATCAGCCCCTTTTGTACCTCATCTGTTTGACAACATCTGTGCTGGTCCTACTTATGCTGCCATGTGCCCAGTACCTATTTGTGGTAGGGAAGCTGCCAATGTCATGATGTGTCTCTGGCATGTTTTAGTGAACCCTCTAATAAAAATTAACTTTATAGAAGCCAAAGAAATTACTTGTCAATACTTATTTTTATATGTGATCTCAACAAAATATCAAACTCACCTAAATATTCAAAAGGTTAGAGCTTGATGTCCCACGTGAAACACAGTTCCAAACATGACTATAACACCTTGTACAATTCTAAAAAATGGCTGCCAAGCGACTGTTATATGTGTAACAATGTCACCCACCTGCACAGTGCTTAGTTTATAAAAAATAAAAAACATATGTGCTGTTACTCAGAATGTTTCATTGGACCTGCAACATTCACAGCTAACAATGCAATTGGCTACTGACAAGCTGAAAGTCAGACGTCTGGTGAAAAAGAGAGCAAAAGTAATTGGTGAAATGTTTAGTAAAGTTTGCCTTAGCATAATTTCTTGCTGCTTGTTTACAATTCACTCCCTCTGCCATCTCCCATTTCACATGTTTTCTCTCTTTTTTCCCTTTTTAGTCACATTCTCCTCTCTTTTCTTTTTCTTTTCTTGTGTCCCTCCTTATTCTCTTATATGTTCTCTCTCTTCTCTGTCACTATTCTCTGTTTTGTCTCAAAGTCTCTGTTCTTTGACAATTTCTTTCCTCAATCACTTCCCTCTCGCACTCATCCTCCCTCTTACCTATTCCTCCTGACACACTACCTGAGACAAGCTATGTCAGACACTTTCACTTCCACAGATTAGGAGCTAGTGACTGGTATCTCAGTCCCCACAGACGTTAAGCTATTTCATTGTAGAAATTAATACTGCAAGAGCTCAACTCTACCTGTGAACTGTCTCAACACAATCTATGAATCAACACAACTCTTGCTGTGCATGTGCTCAGCTCTATGTATACAGGGACTCGGCTCTGGTTCAGTGCAAGAAATAAACTGTCTGCAGAGAAACTCAGCATTTTACCCATAGGAGTTCAGCTCCATCTTTGATTAAACTCTGCTGTATCTGTACTGGGGTTCAGCACTATGTATGCAGGGACTCAGCTGTAGTGTTATGGCAAGAGCTGACGGCTTAAGAACTGAGGAACCAGGTTCAAGTCTTGGCGCCGGCTCAACATTCCATGATTATGGGCAAATCTCTTTTCTCCCTGTGCCCCATTACCTTCAGGTCGAGTTTGTGCTATATAAAACTGTGAAAAAAGGTCAACTCTTTCTGTGAATGAGCTCCACCCTTCAAGAGGACAGGTCTGTTTATGGCAGATCCCTACTGTCTCTGCATGTGCAGGAACTAATGATAGGTATTCAGGGGCATCTCTAGAAGTGCAATTAATTTCAGTTTTGGGTTCCTGGGGGCAGGACAAAAGGAAGCAGTCTATTGAGAGCATGCCTACAGAGATAGAGAGTAGAATGAAAGTATGAACAGTGCAGAAGCTCAGATGACTGTCTATGGACGATGTGGTCGAAGTCGAAATGCACTGCAGTACATGGTAAGGAAAACAAGTACCCGGGTAGTAAAGCAAAAGACAGATATCTAATGTGAGTAAAGGGGGCTCCATGTGGGAGCCATCTGCATTTAGGCAAAGCCAGAGGGAAGAGGGAGGTGATGTACAAAGGCAGTCCTTGCCATCATGTGTGAAAATTCTAACTTTCAACAGGAGCCAAAGAGCAGACTGAAGCTTGTCAAAATGCGACCCCTATAAGGTCAGGTGAGTTCTGAATTTGCCTCTAATTATTACCCCATGGAGGGGCAGTGGAGCAGCGGTCTGCAGGCGGCTGAAGTTCAGGCGCTACAGTAACTATATTTTGGCTGCTTCATTAACAATGCCTAGGTTGATTTACGAGATGGTCTAGCAACAGGGGACCAAGATATGGTATGAGAGAGTTTCTGAGATCACCCTGTCAAGTACTAAGTAGGGGTCATAGTGGATTTTGGGGGTACCAAATCAACCTTTTCTTGGGTATAGTGCTTGAAGGGCCAGCTCAGTGGGTATCCGTGATTTTGAGAATTTCAGACACAAAATGTTATATCTAGGCTTGTATTGATATAGATGCTCAATATACATGATATGACTATTTTGAAATGTGTCAATATCAAGAAATGTAATTCATGTGTCTGTAGGAAAATAAATATGGCCAGAAAATGTTTAATTCCAAGTTTGGTGCCCTCAGTTTACTTCATTATTGTAATGCTGGGGTGGGGAATGGGGCTGGTTTAGTGTATTCACCCAGATGTTATTCCCACTCAACCTCGGAGAGTCCTTCGCTTGTGTTAATGTGAACTCTTGTCTCTAGAACCAAGCTTGAGCTTTAAAATTCCCTCGTCAGGCAGACATTCAAAAGATGGTAGGCATCTGGACAGTATCTCAGCAGAAGGTGCATTAACACACTGGACTGCAGTGTCCAGAGTGAAGCTGGAATAGGGTAGTAGAAGGCAGGGTGGACGCCGGCTGCTAAGACAGAAAGCCTTGGTGGGTGCAGTGCCAGGTGCTGTCCATACACAGTGCCATGCAGATCCACTTGTCAGTCTATTACATGTTCAGCACACAAATACCCAGGGCAATAGGCACACACAGAGTACTGTGAGGTGGAATTTGAGAGGTCAGCACACAGCAGCCATTGATACGTTGCAATGGAATATTGAAACCCAGGTGTGAGCCTACTGTGATGCATGTGTCCCACCCTACCCAAACTGAGATAGATAGCAATCCTGAGGCAGAGGAGCACAGTGACTGTCTGCTCCCTTCTGCTGCCTTTGTATGGAGTGTTAGAGGAACTGCATGACTGTTCAAGTAACTGTGTGACATGACATTATTGTCAAATTATCACCCTGACGCCAATACTGCCTGACGGACTCACAGGCAACATCAACGCTTGGGCCATGGATGGGATAGAACAGTAAAGCCAGGAACATTTTACTCAGAGACTTCCCACAGGACCATCTTTTAAAAGTTTCTGCCCCCACTAATAAGTTCAGGTGCCACCTACCATCAACCACCAAGACAATGTAACTGCTGCCCAGACCCCTATTTTCCAATATTACTTTCATTGGTCTTACTTTTTAGCCAGTACTTGGAATTTCTAGAAGCAAAAACACAAGTGCCCCAGAAGCCAAGATACTGTTGGTAAACAATTCTAGACTGCCTGATGGACACTTCATCACTGCAATACCATTCAAAAAAAGAAAAAAATATGTTGTGCCCTTTTTGTGCATTTATATAGCGCTTGCTACCCCTTGCCAAGGGTAGTAAGTTCTATATAAATTCAATAACGTAAAACAGGGCCACTGGATTTATGCAATAGGGGAAGGCCAAATTATGCGACAGGGTTGAGTAAATTATGTGACAAAAAAAGGCAAATTATGTGGCGTAATGTGGCACATTTTATGACACATTACTTCAATATTTTGTCATTCTTACTCTTATTAACAATGGCCATTAGTTGCACCTCATTAGTACGAGTGTAACACCCAAAAAAGGACTAAGTAACAAGCAGGTGACCAATCAAGCTTTGTAAACGGCCTTCTACTGCCCAGTAACACGTGTTGCTACGTATTTCGTAACTGTTGAACCATTTGAGCTAGAAACATTTTGTTGTTAAAATCTGCAGATTATGCAGCAGAAGATGGATTATGTGGCAAATGCGGTAAATCAGTAGTTATGCAAAAACGAAGCTGCTGCACAATAGCATAATTCCAGTAGCCCTGCATACAATATAGTTTGTCATGTATACCTTGTTTGCTTGTTAGATGGGAACAGGACAGAGATCGCCTTTCAAGTGTAAATGCTGCCTCTGTCATCACAGAGTTAATGGGCAATCATTGTCTCTACTTTAAAACAATGAGGAATGCTAAAGCACAGGGCTGTGCACGGTGAAAGCTCCCACCATGATGGGATCTGTGAAGTAGCATTTTATGAATTAAAGGTGACCTCCACCTTTCTTTTGAAAACACTTTCAAGCAGAAGGAGTAGCTGAAAGTGTCTCGCTTAAAAAATGCCCTGTCCAAAGCACGGAGCTGAGCTCAGGCTGCAGCACACGACGGGGAGGGGTGGAAGCCCTTTTAGCCCAATGGGCGTTGCGGCCTGCAACTAAGCAATACTTTTTAATGAATACATATTTCTTGTTTTTACAAAAAAAAACATTTTGTTGAGAATCAATATTGTTTGTCACAAATCACCTCATTTTTGCTGTTGATTTTTGGACAAAAAGATTTATTGCTTATGTAAGGGCATTTGTTACCAATCGAATTTTGCAATGAACATATATGATTACATTATAAATCAATTTTTGTCATTGAGTTCATTTTCGACACAGATTGATTCATCTGTGTCCCAAATTGAGAACATTTGTCACAAATTGATTTAGTATTGCCAAGAACACATTCATCGTGTAGCAAAATATGTGAATATGGCCTGAGCTCCCAAGTCCTTGCTGAACCAAAACACTTCTTACTCAGAAAACGTCTTTAAAAACGGAGGGGCATATCAGCAAGGGCCGGCAATAATTATCGCTCAGTGCTCTTAGTGTGAGGATAATTATCGCCAACTCTGAATTTTATCGCGGAGATAGCGTGCTATCAGCAACGCTTATCTCCAAATCGATAAAATTCAGAGCGCAAGCTGCCAATTGTGAGATTATCACTGGAAATACAGCGATAATCCCACAAGGTTTGGCAATAGCTTGCTGATAGGCATAGACATACTTAGCCATGATATCCACCTTACATAGGATATCATGGCTAAGTCAGAAAAATACCAGACGTAAAAAATCAGCGTTAACCGCGGTTAGAGCTGCTTTTTTTTATTTCTAACAGGGTTAGCGATACCCTTGATAATAGGAGAAATGTCGCTTAGTGACATTTCTCCTATTATTTTACTCTGGAACGCCCCCTTTGCATCTCATTAGAGATGCAAGGGGAAGCATAGACTAAAAGGGTGCTAACATGCAAATTTGCATGTTAGCACCCTGTTGTTGATAGGGTGCTAGTTTTATCTCTGCTTTTTTGGCTTTTAAAGCCAACAAAGCAGAGATAAAGCCCTTGTTGATATGCCCCAGAGTCATCAAGAATTAATTTTCCTGAATCCACTTCTTTCAGCAATACAAGTTGACAGTTTCTTCACGCTGCTGACATTTCGTCATGCTGGACATTATAGAACAGTTATTGCCTGTATATTATTGGCAGTACTTGACTTCTGTACAAAGACCGGTGCACTGTTGTTGACAAACATGTTTTTACAAAACACCTACATACATAAATAAATAACTCAAATAAAAATGATGGAAATCCACCCGTTTCACTTTAGGATGAACAACAACAATCACCCCTTCTCCCCCAAGACATAGGCATGTGAAAGAAATAAAACAATTCTAGTTAAATTTCACAAAGTTACACTATTGTGGCAAAATGTTGTTTGGTTGTCTCTTGCATCACTTCTTGTTACAGAAGCATGCACATTGCTGGAAATACAACTCTTGCAAGTTACCAGCCGGATACTGGTTCAAGCAGAAAATGCTTCGCGATAAGACAGTTTTTGTGTGAACTGGTGTTCTGCTGGAATCTCGTAAGAGTTTTCAATGTGAGGTGCACACCTAGGCCTATTTTTATCAAGGTTTTGTGTCGCTCTTGCGCCATGCAAGAGGGTGCAAAGGCGATGCAAAACTTAAGTGAGATTTGTCAAGCCACGTAAGACCACCTTGAGTGGCCCTGCATGGGTTAATAAATCTAGTGTAGCACAACGCAGCGCAAATTGCTGTCAGGGCCGGACTGGCCGTAGAAGGCACCGGGCATTTCCCCGGTGGGCCACCAGGGCTGGGGGTGGTTTTGGGCCCCTGGGGGCCGTTTTTGTTATCGGGGTTGGCAATATTGCCCCCCTGTAACAAAATTGGCCGAAAGCAGCCCCAGCAAACAGCTCGGCTGCACCCCCCCTGACCCCAAGGAGGCCAGGCCGAGCAGTTTGCCAGGGCCAGTTTCGGTTCCCAGTCCGTCCCTGGGTGGAGTGTGGATGGTCCCATGCATCCACCCATGTATTTTGCTGCCTTCCCAGTTTTAAAATTTGTGAAAGACCTGAGAATGAGTCAAAATGCCTTGGCTCTCCAGTGGAGGCGTAACAAGGAGAAATATCTTTATTTCTCCTTGTTTCTTCCTCTTTCTATGTGTGCATGAAGGTGTCCCTTCCTGTACAAAAACAACCCTGCTGACAACGCCGGCACTCTTGCACCATGGTTTAAGATAGGCAGGCAAACATACGCCAGCGCAAGAAAAGGACAGGAATCTGCCATATGATGTTAAATACGGTGCATCCCTGCCCGTTCACGTGGCGCAGGAAGGTAGCTTTCTGTGCTGCACTGCATGAACGTATGATAAATACAGCCCTCAGTTTTTAGCTCAAATGGATCAAAAGTTACTAAAAATGCAGCGACACGCGCTGCTGCGCCATGGAAGGCCCTTCGCAAATGTTGACAGGTCACCCATCTGTTAATTATTGCTGTATTTGGGTGTTACTAATGGGGTGAAACCTTTGTGCAGACAGTTAACATGTAAACATGACAAAATAACTAAGTAATACTATCAACAAATGTGCCGCCAAACAACGCAGAATTTGCCTTCTATCCGCATAATTTAATCCACCCTACTCCTTATAAGAAAAAATACACAAGGTAAGAAGAGAAGATAGAAACAGCTACACTAGTCCCCACTGACCCCAGTTCTTTGGTGTTCGCCATTCTGCACAGGTTACTTCATTCAGTGCTCTTTTAACAACATCGGTGAAATCCGTCAAAGTGGTTTAACATTTCGCTAGCCGCCGCGACTCAGCTGCTTCTGTTCACCCTGGACAGCAGCCCAGAGCCCCATAACTCATCGTTGGCGACCCCTTGCCTTTTTCCCATCTCTCCATGTACATGTCGGCTTCCTGGCCTGGGAGCCTCCCGCCCCAGCGCTCATTGAGCAGGCAGACAGTGCTGTTAGTGGAGGAGTCGTGCCTGATAGTCAGGTTGATTTCATTAGGCCGATAAGGTCTTTCCTCATCTCCCGGGCTCTGTTTCCCTCTCCCTTGCACTCTGTAATTTGGGCATGAAAGTCCCCGGCTGTCTCCTGATCTACAGATAATTGTTCTCTGTAATGCTAACCAGGAAGCGGGCTGATCCGCTCCAGATGTGGGCAGCCTCTTCACATTCACTTTCCTTGTTGACTTGCCCACGGGTTGAAAGGCTTCTGAAAACATCTTGTCGCCTGTGTGAAGACCCTATTGGGATGCGTAAAAACAGGGCAGCGGGTGCTTAGAATTAATATTTAAGAGCCTGCTTGATAGAGAGCGGTAGAGGGAGGCAGGGGAAAACAGGGAGAAGTGGGGTTTCTTACGCAGAAAGAATTAGTCTGTGGCAGAAAGAACCCAACATTCCAGCAATTAAAATAAATAAAAAATGTAATTTCATACAGTGAGTAAACAGCTTCAATAACTGGAATCTTATCGTTGGCCGTTTATTTTCCGTTTTCCCGCTTTCTCTTTTTTTTTAAAAAATCTGTCATGTGGCCCAACTCTTCTACTCTACATAATCCCATATTACTTGCCAGTAATTTAGATTACACGTAGTCCTACCTTTCCCATCACAGCCATAACAAATGAGATTTAACCCATCTACCACAGACGCTTTGTCAACCAAGTTAATTAAAAAAAACGCCCACTGCACCTGCAGAGGAACTCTCCAATGAGAAGGGTCCTCTCAAATCCTCACTTCCAGAAGCATAGCGGCCCGAAGAAATATAATCTGGGCACTCAACCCTCCTGGGAGGGTGGGAGTGGTATAGGTCTGTCACAAGAAAAAGTAGTAAGAATAGTATAATTTAAAGAGTTAAATCTGTGTAAAGAATATTACAATTTTTTTGTTTCTTGTTTCTTGTTTGTTTATTAAGCGGTTCATCGTAATGAATATTATTAAGTAATCTGGGCACTATCCCCTTGTCTACTCTTCATCATCACCACCATAACAAATGATTACATATCAAGCAGAAAGCAGGCAGCCACACCCAGCAGTCATGCACGGAAGCAACAATGCAGTGCAGGCTACCAACGTTTTATCACAGTTCGCAGAACAGTAGACGAGCAACAGACACCCAAAATATTGAAGTGTCTGAAGCGACAAACGTGGAATCCACACTGCTGACTGAGGCAGCCCCTGGGAGAGGCTGAATCGGGAGTTGTTTAGAAATACAGTGACACCTTGTTCAGCTACTACTGGATCAAAGGTCTCTTGTGAGAGGGGACAGCAGAGTCAATGGAGGGTGAGCAGGGAGAGTTTGAAGGGACAAATCAGAGGAGATCGGGCGGTAGTTACCTTGTGTAGACAGATCAGAACAGTTTTATTTTCAAAAGGCTCACAAGTCACAGTAGAGATGGACTAAATGTGAACTAGAGGAGGCCTCCTAAATCTATGCCATGCTCCTATCGTAGCCAAAACAATAGACATATGGTACAGTCTGATTTTACTACAGTGTCGCTGAATGTCCTGAAATGTCATTCCCTACTAATAATGAAAGTGGAAATGGCATTGGAAGAATTTCGGAAATGCAGGAACATATATCCTTATGTAAACTGGAAGGGACAAGGGTCTCTGGGATATAACAAGAACATTAGGCTCACATAGAAATGAGAAGGCGTACAGGTAATGTTCTGATTTATTCTTGTTTTGTCAGGACACCTAACTACAAAGCTTCTCACCTCACACCCTAGCATGTGCATGGTGCCAGTCTGGCTACGGTTTGAGCGATGACACTACTAAGGCTTCTCTGACTGGTGCTACCCTGCCTTTGGGAACATTCCACAACTTCAGTGGGCTTGGAGCACAAACCCCGCCCCAAAATATTGCTCTCTTTATGGTAGCAGAAGTGGAAATCTGGGGGCATATCAACAAGGGCTTTATCTCTGCTTTTTTGGCTTTAAAAGCCAAAAAAGGAGAGATAAAACTAGCGCCCTATCAACAACAGGGTGCTAACATGCAAATTTGCATGTTAGCACCCTTTTACTCTACGCTTCCCCTTGCATCTCTAATGAGATGCAAAGGGGGCGTTTCAGAGTAAAATAATAGGAGAAATGTCGCTAAGCGACATTTCTCCTATTATCAAGAATGTCGCTAACCCTGTTAGAGACAAAAAAAGCAGCGCTAACCGCGGTTAACGCTGCTTTTTTACGTCTGGTATTTTTCTGACTTAGCCATGATGTCCTATGGAAGGAGGATATCATGGCTAAGTTTGCCTGTCCCTATCAACAAGGTAACGTGAGATTATCGCTGGGTTTACAGCGATAATCTCACGTTAGCCTGTTAGCGTGAGGATTTTTATCACTATTGAGATAAGCGTTGCTAATAGCACGCTATCTCAGCGATGAAAATTCACGCTAGCCGGCGATAATTATCCTAGCGCTAAGTGCGCTTAGAGATAATTATCGCCGGTTGTTGTTGATATGTCCCATGGTCTTAAAAAAAAAGAAATTATTTTTATTGATGACAAATTTACGCATACAGTTATTGCACAATCATAATCATTAAGGAGTATATCTGCGCCAGTGCATTCGGCTGCAAACCACTGCCATACATATTTATGTGGAGACCCACTGAACCATATTCATTCACACTGCGTGAGGCCCTCGTCATGATCCATCCTGGGGGGCTCGCAGAGTCCGCCTCTGTAAGCGTTCCATTTTCCCCATACCTGCGACCACTTTTTGGGACACCCTCTAGATTCGTAAATTGTTCGCTCCATCAGCAGGAAATCTGGTCTTTTAAAGATTGTGTACTTCCTGCTTAGGTTTCCAACCTTGATTGCTCTTCTGTATTTGAACTGCATCAGGAAGTATCCCAGCCTTCAAAAGCTTCATGGCAACTACTTATCTCACCAACCTCCATTCTTGCCCATTTAGCATTCTTTTACTCATTTCATCACATCTCTGCCTTTCCTACATGGATTATTGACCTTCTGTGATTACCCTCTTTTCGGTGTGCAGAAAACAGCACTCAGCTACCCCTTTGACTAGGTTAGTACTCTTTATTAGCCTGTATGTGTAGTCCCTCCAATTCCCCCAACTGGACTACATATAACACAGACCATCCCCATACATCTCTGCTTATAGAGTAAATAATAAACTCTGCCAGATAAGTACAATTATAATTTGTATATCTGAGGGCGTGGCATGATGCCAGAAGAAGATGGTTGCTCTCCGCTGATGCTCCGCGGCAATTCGGGAGGATTTTCGACCTCCGTTCCTGTAATCTACATGTTTGGCCGCTAATTTGACATCTTTCGGTCTGTGAATCTTGCCTGCATGCAATGGACTGAATTTCGTCGATCAGTGAGCAGCCTTATGACTCCTTTTTCATTTAAATGTGCAGCGCTTTTTCTTGTCGGGACTCGCGTCTGCCATTTTGTATTTCTCGGCTCTCACAACAGCGCTGTTATTTCTAAAACATACTCCCTTATTGCTGTTAAAGGGAGTATTAATTGAATTGTTTTATTGATGTCACAGTCATTGCACTGCAACATGCACCATTAAATATATGGCTGCAATCATCAAATATGAATCTTTGAAAACGGTTGCTCACCTCACAAGCAATATTTTGTGGAGACCAAGAAATACTGGGAATTGGCAATAGTCATGAATATTACTTAAACAATTGATGTCAATGCGAATATCTTGATAGCATGCTGCACTGTTCTTTCAAGAATACCACTTGTATTTGCTCTTTATTCATACAGTGGCACGACAAATACTCCTTTCAAATGACTTTGTCTTTTTTTTTTTTAGGTCTCGCCTAGCGTTGCAGCATGTATGCGTTGCTCGCTCTGCGAGGCATATTGTGGTAGGGTATGTTTTAGAAGTGGAGTGGAAGCCCCGCCCATCTTTTTCATTGGCTGGCATCATCGTCCATGGTAAATGCTGGCTTCCGATTGATAATGAGGCTTCTTAGTCCTGCCTTGTTACCGCCCTGTCTCCTTTTGGGACCGCCCATCAGTCCTGGATCTTTTACTGTGTCCGAACTTGGGAGCTTTCATTACCAGCTCCGAGAACTATTTACTTCATTAAGGTACACAGCACGCACAGGTAATGGCGGCTGCTTCCTAACATAATTTGCATTTTGCTTTCTGTTTTTGTTTTTTAATTTCAAACATTTTTACTGAGCGCGGCGCCCGCTTCAGGGACACCGCGCTCAGTTTCTAATTTTTTTTCTCCCCCGCCCGCACTCCATTGTCCGTGCATTTTCGTACACCCCTCCCCCCGCTCGCATTCCATTGTCCATGCATTTTCGCACCCCCCCTCCCACGCCCGCACTCAGTTGTCCGTGCATTTTCACACCCCCTTCCCCCACACTCCATTCTCCATTCATTTTTGCACCCCCTCCTCCCACCCGCACTCCGTTGTCCATGCATTTTCGCACCCCCTTCCCCTACCTGCACTCCATTCTCCATGCATTTTCGCCCCCCTCCCCCACTCTGTTCTCCATGCATTTTTGCACCCCCGCCCGCACTCCTTTGTCCGTGCATTTTCGCACCCCCCCCCGCTCGCACTCCGCTCCCTGTGCATTTTCGTACTCCATTCTCCGTGCATTCTCACACCCCCACACTCAGTTGTCCGTGCATTTTCGCTTGGAGCTTCAGGAATGCAGTTGCATTAAGGTAAAGCCAGATTGTAGAAGATTCTACCAGTCGTAGTATGAAGGTGGTATGGCTTAGGTTGGAATAGGAATGTATTGCATGACGTTAGAACTCTTGTCATAGATGGATATGACATCTTGTCTATAAGGTAAGTGAGAGCCAGACTGAGATCACGTTAGAAGAAAAGGGGTGGACCTTTAAATATGGTGGACAAATGCAGAACCAGAAACCACTATGCGGCTTGTACACAGCACAAGATACTACACTCAGCAAGCAAATGGAAGCCAGTAGTGTGAACACGGTGTTTATTGCATGACGTTAGAGTTCTTGTTTTTATTTGCAGCGCGGTCCGGGGCACTGGACCACACTCTGTATGCGGTGCATGATAGCAGAGGGGGCTCAGACTGACAGCACTGCAGGGACTTTACAGGGATGTCACGGGCTTGCATGAGGTGAAGTGGAGGGCAGCAGGTGCCCCCCTGGGGGTAGAAGAAGCAGTCTGACACAGCACTTCCTGCTGCACTTATGCAGTTTTACAGAGCTGTATAACCAGGCACTGTCATTGCTGTACTTGGAGGAATTTGCCGAACTCGGTAGGATGGAAGGCTAGGTTCACCTCACAGGTGCATACTTCCATCCCTGGTCTGTGCCCAGTCTCTGAGGGTTGGTACCAGGTGTGGTCTGTTCTGCTGATGACTGGAGGCCGTGCAGGGCTTAAGCTGAAGCTGCACGGTGGTGGCCACAGGTCACCTGTTCACATGTGAAAGCAGCAGGGGCAGCAGCACCTGGCCAGTCATGGTCATCAAGCACGGTGCCACCACGTGTCCGCTTCACACATCACCGATGCCGTAGGGTGGATCAAAAGGTGGCTGGAGACCCCCTGTACAGACGGATACAGCTCTGCAGCCCGTGGCCATTACTAGTCTGAAAACACCCCAGGGCACCGGCGGCGGCCTCACAAGTGTAAGCTTGTGCTTTTTTTTTTATGAGGCAGACGTGCCTCACAAGCAGAAGTATGACCCACCCATCTCACTGCCAGCCTGGCACCCAGCATCCTACAGGCACAGGTTTGGGTGCCTGGACAGTGCACCCATCTGGACGCAGGGGGATGGAGGAGGGGAGGGCGGGTCATGACATCTGTTCTGAGTGAAAGAGTGGGGTGGTGCCAGAAGATGTTACTGCTGAGGGTAAGAAGGCCAAAGCCCATGTTCTGCTGCAGGGAGAGGGCACCTGGAGAGTGTGGAGGAGGGGACAGTGCGGGAGGCAGCCCTGCACAGAGACAGCTGTGCCAGGCCCCGCTGCAGGAGGGCAGCTTGGAGCTGAACCGCTTGAGAGCTGAGAGAGGAGTCCAGGTAAGGTACAGAGCCTTGGATCGGGTAGGAGGAGGTATCCCTTCATGTTTACCAGAGTTTTTGCCAGCGTGGATGGACATAGGGCGAGAAGTCACCTCTTCCAGGCCAGGAGGTTGCTCTAGTCTGGCAGGTCATTCGCCATCGCTCCTGAGGGGTGGGGGAGTTGGGTAGACAATTTATTTATGCCAACGTGACTTTAGCAACACAACAACACGGGTAGAAGATGCACTTTTTAGAACAAGTGATTCAACATCTTGTCAGGGGCAGAAAGCGCTATATAAACATTAACACGTTGCATTTTAATACAGACCACAGTTTTAGCTGCATGGCATAACCCACGCTTGTGAGTTGTCTCCGGGTACTTTTGACTCTCATCCTCCTTGCGCTTAAATCTCCCAGTAAGTGTCAGTGGGACAGGGTGAGGGGGCTCGCCGGTTGGTAGACTGGGTCCTTTAACTCGAATGGTTTAGAGAATTGAGTCCACAGTCGAAAAAGTCTGAGGACTCGAATCAGGACTGCTGAAAATGAGAGAATGCACATTTTTTTACTGTGTTGCTAACACGACCTTGCTCTTGAATAGCGAACGCAGTTTTTTCCCAGTATGATTTCATAATTTATTTATTCCAAGTGGGTTTATATTTACAATGTGTTTCCCCCTTAAGCCTTGCCGAAAGTCCTCCCTCTGGAGCCCAGGTCCGGAAGTCTTTTTTTTAAAACTATAAATTACATTGTGCCTGTCGTACTGTTTGCACACTAGTAACAAGTTTTCTTAAATGTGACATAGAAGAGGCAGACACACTCCGACACACACTTCCTAAGTCATAAAAGGCACTGCATAACTGGAGCATTTCAGGGGTCTTATCCAGGTTTGGGCTCAAGGAAAGTGGCCCCCTTGTTGTCAGACCACAGTGCTCCGGTATTGTCAGCATTCTTAAAAATATGCAAACCGAAAGTACACTCTGGTCTTGTATATTTGGGATGGTAATCCCTGAATGCCTGGCTTCGCCAATGCTTGTTTTCAGCATTGTGAGCGTGTCTTTTTAGGTGGAGCCTCCAATGAGGACTGGCCCTTTTACTTCTGTTGTTATACAGTATGTCTTATTTAGTCTTTAAGCACTTCTTTCTTTAATGAGTTTCTCCTACTGCAGGCACCACATGCTTTCCTGCAACATTTAGAGCGCCATGCTTGCTTTCACTTTCCAAGCAGCCGGGACAATGGAGGCTGCTTGGAGATATGCTGATAGAAAAAGCATTTGCAATGCAATAGGTCTCGCATTTACAAGAGTTTGAGCTATTGGCATTGTAAATGACAATGCCTTTTATTAAATGGTTAATTAGCAAAACAGATAAATAAAAGGCATTGTCATTTGCAATGCCAATAGCTTAAACTCTTGCAAGTGCAAGACCTATTGCATTGCAAATGCTTTTTCTATCAGCATATCTCCTTGACGGAATATCCATGACAACTTTTCAATGACTTTCACTGGTTCACATTATGTGTAAGAGGTGTTTTTTCGAGTTTTTGACCTTTTTGCTATAAAAGTATACCGTACATAACATTTTTCTCTCACTAATCTACTAACCTCTTCCAATATTTCCAACCACCCTTGCTGTGTGTAAGCGCTGTATGATTTATGGGGAGAACAAGACCAGTGAGGCATTCCACACAATTGTCTGCTTTGTAATCTCCCCTTGAAGATTATAATACTTTCACTATTCTTCAGTCCAGCATGGAAGAGAGTTCTAGCAATAATATATCTCCCCCAGTGGGTACTTCTTCATCGTCTTCTAATATTCCACTTCCAATGGCGAAACCCTTGCGCAAATCATCGTTTTCCTCCACTCTTTCATCTGGCAAACGTGTTAAAAAAGATCCTCCATCTCCTGCCATTTCTCCTCCTCCCACATCTCTAGACTTACTTTTAGAAGAAATTCGTGCTCCTCGTCCTCACATGGAAGAAACTAACAATCATCTTCAAGCTTTGGAAGATAAATGGTCGACATGGAAAACAAAGTTTACAAGTGGAACAACTTGATGACTCTCTTCAAGTTGTGGTAGATCAGATCCCAACAATGCAAACAGAAATTTCATCCCTTAAAAAACAAATTGAAAACCGCAATAGATGTAACAATCTGCGACTATATGGTCTGGCAGAGGGACAGGAAGGTTCAGATCCTATAACATTTTTATTGGCATATATCCCAATAAACCAGACATGGTGTAAATGTGATCTACAAAATTATTGAATGAATGCAGTGTGTTTTAAAATCAATGTGCAATCATTTCATCATGAGGGAAACTTGAGAGACAGGAGCGTTAAATCACAGCAATGGTATAGGAAAAGCTATACCCCTATATGAGTGGCTAACTCCTCGCCTGCATTTAGGCCAAAAGGTATTCTGGTGTTAAGGTCAATAATAAATCTTGATTCCAGAATCCTTAACTGTTTGTCCCTGTCACCACCTCTGATGTGTTTAAGGATATGATCTATTCCTGTGTACTTCAACAACGTGAAGTCACTGTTATGTTTGTTGTAGAAGTGTCTGGCAACAGGATAACTAAAATCCAGGTTTACTATTGCCCTCTGATGTTCCAGAATACGTTTCTTAAAGGGCAAATTGGTGCCCCCTATATAACGGAGTCCGCACGGGCATTCAAGACTGTAAACCACATGATCCGCTGTGCACGTGATAAATTTGGAGATAGATCTTTCCCTTCTATTAGATAACTTGTAGCTCTTACTATTCACACTGTACCTACAGGCTTTGCAGGACTGGCATCTGTAAAAGCCTTTACTGATTTGTAACCATCTTGCATTCTTGTCATTTAGAAAGTGGCTACTGACCAATTTGTCCCTAAGGGAACGTGCTCTTCTGAATGTGATGGTTGGAGAAGCGCCAAATTCCTTGCCTACAATGGGATCGGCTTGAATAGGACTCCAGTGCTTTTTCATTATCCACCTAAGTTTACCAGCTCTGTCATTAAAGGTGGTGATCATTCTGGGAGTGGATATACTTGCATTGGGTTCAACCCTGTCTGATTCTTTAAAAAGGATCTCTCCTTGATTAACATTGTCAAGTTTCTTTTTGGCTACGGATAATACCCCTTCGGTATAGCCTCTCTGTCTGAATCTGCCTAACATGTTCCTGGACTCCTTAGCGAAACCATCAGTGCTGCAGTTTCTGCGGGCTCTTAGGCACTCTCCATATGGAATGCTATTCAGCAGAGACATAGGGTGATGACTGCGGGCGTGTACGATACTGTTGCCAGTCATCTCCTTCCTAAAGAGCTCTGTGACCAACTTATCATCTTGAACCAACACATGTATGTCCAGGAAGTCACAATGAGTCTGACTCATATGAGATGTAAACTTGAGATTCAAGTTGTTGGACAGATTGTTAATAAAACTTCTGGCTAGATCCTCTCCCCCATCCCAGATGAGGAAGAGGTTGTCTATATATCAAAGTCATAAAGGTATATGACAGGTGTACATGTCATTGGCATCGGACCAGACCACCTGCTCCTCCAACCAGCCCAGGAACGAATTGGCTATGCTGGGGCCAAAGCAGGTGCCCATCGCAGTACCAGACTTCTGGCGATACAGGACTTTGTCGAACAGAAAGATGTTTTCATTTAAGCAATAAGACATCACGAGTTTTAGCATGATAGTATGTTCATATAGTGCAATTGGCCTTCTTTGTAGATAATATAAACAAGCATTTACCCCTTGTTCCTGATCAATGCAAGTATATAATGAACAAACGTCCAAAGTAATAAACACTTCCAGGTTTGTTGACTCATTCTTATGCCCAATGGTAAATCTATTACCCTCATTTATTCAAGACACAGGTGATTTCCTGAAGAGCATCTATGATCTGCCATGGGAAGATGACATGTTTTTAATGACCATCGATGTAACTACGCTGTATACAAGCATAAAACATCAAGACGGGCTTAATGCCATTAAATATTATTTGGGGACAAGACCAATTTCCCTATGGGCTCATACACAAATGTTATGCTCAATGGTGGAATGTTGCCTAAAAAATAACTTATTTCTCTTTAATGGGGACCTGTTTCATCAACTCTGCGGCACTGCGATGGGCACCTGCGTCGCCCCCAGCTATGCGAATTTGCATATGGGCTGGTGGGAGGAGCAGGTGGTCCGTCAGCAGTACCAAGAAGAATGGCAAAATAACATCCTCCACTGGAGTCGTTTCATCGACGACTTGTTCGTCATATGTAGAGGAAATGAAATATCAGCCAATGATTTTGTTAAAAAACTCCAGATTAACAATCTTAATCTAAAATTCACCAGTACTGTGAGTAATAATGAAGTGAACTTATTAGATCTTACTGTGTATGTGAAGAATGGCAAACTGCATACCAAAATATTTCGAAAACCTACAGCAGGAAACACGTTGCTACATGCAACAAGTTTTCATCCCAGTAACCTCATTAAAAGC